>NC_088914.1:12875000-22875000 GCF_963576675.1 Euphorbia lathyris | reverse complement strand
CAACTTCCTAAGAAATGACATCCTCCAGAGGTGCTTTTTCGTTCTAGCTTGTCTCGACCATAGTCAGCGTCAGTGTATCCAACGAGTGTAAAGTCATGTGTGTTGGGATACCATAAACCTGCGTTCACTGAGCTTTGCAAGTATCTAAGGATTCTTTTTACAGCTATGTAATGAGATTCCTTAGGGTTAGATTGATATATAGCACAGTAGCATACTGAGAACTGAATGTCCAGTCTACTGGCTGTTAAGTAAAGTAGAGAGCCTATCATACCTCGATACAATTTGCTGTCTACTGACTTACCATTTTCGTCAGCGCAGAGGACAGTGTTAGTGCCCATAGGAGTGGATATTGGCTTGCAATTTTCCAAGTCATATTTCTTTAATATCTCCTTGGCATATTTAGCTTGACTGATGAAGATGCCATTCTTTCCTTGTTTTATTTGAAGTCCGAGGAAGAAGTTGAGTTCTCCCATCATCGACATTTCAAACTCAGTCTGCATTTGTTTGCTAAATTCCTTGCACATTGATTCGTTAGTTGCACCAAATATTATATCATCAACATAAATTTGAGCCAGCAGGGTATCTTTACCCTTTCTCTTAATGAATAAGGTTGTATCAGCTTTGCCCCTAACATAATTTCTAGTCAGCAGGAAACTGGTCAGCCTCTCATACCAAGCACGTGGTGCTTGCTTGAGCCTTTTTGAGCTTATAAACGTGGGTTGGGAATTTAGGATCCTCAAACCCTGGAAGTTGATTAACATAAACTTCCTCGTTTATAACTCCATTAAGAAATGCACTCTTAACATCCATTTGGAATAATTTAAAGTTCATGTAAGATGCATATGCACATAAGATCCTAATAGCTTCTAGCCTTGCCACTGGGGCAAAGGTCTCACCGTAGTCAATACCTTCTTGCTGACTGTATCCCTGAGCTACAAGCCTTGCTTTGTTCCTGACTACGTTTCCTTGCTCATCCAGCTTGTTTCGGAAGACCCATCTTGTTCCAATGGTCTTTTGAATCTTTGGATGTGGCACTAGCTCCCATACATCGTTTCTTCTGAATTGGTCAAGTTCCTCTTGCATTGCGCTCATCCAGAATTCATCTTCCTCAGCATCAGCGAAGTTCTTAGGTTCCTGAACTGAGACGAAGGCTACATTGCTGAGGTACCTCCTGAGTTGATTCCTCGTCATCAGGGTATTCCCAGCAGAATCAAGGATTGCACTCTCTGAGTGCCCTCTTGGAATCCTTATCTCTTTAGATAGATTGATGTCTTGTGTTGTTTGTGTTTCAACAATCTCTGCAGAAGTAGACTGGTCAGTGAAAGTAATCTTAGGTTCACTCTTACTCTTGGTCAGCCTTTTAGTGAATGACTCAGCAGCTGGTTCTTGGTCAGCGGTTACTGAGTGTGGATCATCCTCGGTCAGTGGCTGGTATCTACCTGCAGGGTTAGTCTCGTCGAACTCAACATGTACTGACTCTTCTAAAACTTGAGTTCGTTTATTGAAAACTCTGTATGCTTTGCTGTTTGTTGAGTAGCCTAAAAAGATAGCCTCATCAACTTTTGAGTCAAACTTTGCTAAGCTATCTTTGGTATTCAAAATAAAACATTTACAGCCAAAGGCACGAAAGTATCCAATGTTGGGCTTTCGTCCTTTCCAAAGTTCATAGGGGGTTTTCTTTAATATAGGTCTAACTAGAGCCCTATTAAGAATATAGCACGCTGTGTTAACAGCCTCTCCCCAAAAATACTTTGGAAGCCTATGCTCATCCAACATTGTCCTGGCTATTTCAACCAGAGTTCTGTTCTTCCTTTCAACAACCCCATTTTGTTGAGGTGTTCTAGGAGCAGAAAAATTATGGTCAATGCCGCTGGCTTCACAGAATTCAACAAACTTTTGGTTTTTGAATTCTCCACCATTATCACTTCGGATGTGAGCCAATTTTAGGTCTTTATCGTTTTCAATTTTTCTAACCAAATTTGAAAATGTCTTAAAGGTCTCATCCTTGCTACTCAGCAAGATGACCCAAGTGTACCGAGAGAAGTCATCTACAATGACCAAGGAAAATCTTCTTCCACCCAGACTCAGCGGCTGGACTGGACCGAAGAGATCCAAATGTAGTAATTCTAACGGACGCTTAGTTGAGACAATATTTTTGCTATGAAAAGACTGTTTGGTTTGTTTTCTAGCTTGGCAAGCGTGGCATAATTGATCTTTTTCAAATTTAAGTTCAGGCAGTCCCTCAACCAATTGCTTTCTTGCTAATTTGGCCAGGAGGTCCATGCTTACATGACCAAGTCTCCTGTGCCATAGCCAGGAATTTTCTTCCTTTGATACTAAGCATACAGTTTTTGAAAACTTTTTCTCTAAGTCTAGCATAAAGACATTATCTATGCGAGGGGCAGTTAAAATTAACTCATTTGTTTTACCCTCGTATATTTTACATCCAGTAGCATCAAATATAACTTTTCTCCCATTGTCACATAGCTGAGCTACGCTGAGTAAGTTATATTTGAGTCCGCTGACTAGGGAGACTGACTCAATAGTAGGATTACCTCCGATGGTTCCTGACCCTACTATCTTACCCTTTTTGTTGTCTCCAAAACTTACACTTCCTCCTCGTTTACGCTCAAACGTGATGAACTGAGTTTCATCACCAGTCATATGCCTCGAGCATGCGCTATCAATATACCACATCTTTGACTTCTCAGCACATCTCAGGCTTACCTGCATTGTAACTAGTTACTTTTAGGTACCCAATTCTTTTTGGGTCCTTGCTTGTTAGGTGCAACAGGTAAAGCATCATATTTTATTTTATGGCGACATACATGGACAGTATGGCCATTCTTTCCACAGAAGTCACAGCTAACCTTCTATTTAGGTTGTCTCACTGACTAGTCAGCACCCCAGTGCTGAGCATGCCAGCACACCTTTGTGGTGTGACCTTTCTTCCCATAGAAGTCACACTGGACATTCCGCTGGGGATTCCATCTCTGCTGAGTACCTTGGTACTGAGTTCTCAGAGGAATGTTTCTTTTATTTGGAACCTTTAACTGGTTCTGGATAGTTGTGACGTCTTTTCTCAGTTTCTTTGAAACTGATTGGACTTCAGAGACAGACTCATGTATGATCTTCATGTTATCATGCAAAGTTGAGTTGTCCTGAAGAAGGAATCTGAGGTCACTTAGTTTGACCTCTTCAACCTCGTCACAGCGCCTGCTGAGTGCTCTAATTTTCTTATTACACTTTTTGACAAGTGTATATCGATCACCCAGGGCATTACCCATTTCGTTTCTGAGCTGGGAAAGTGATATTACCTCATTTGATTGCTCCTCATCATCAGATGCAATGGAGGGGTCAGTATGCTCAGAGACGCACGGCTCAGCAAGTTCGTCAGCCATGAAGCATATCTTCGCTGACTCGGTGGCCTCAGCTTCTATTGATGAAGACTCATCACTGTCGCTCCATATAGCCACCATTGCCTTTTTGCCGTTCTTCTTATCTTTCCTCAGCGTGGGGCAGCTTGACTTTATATGGCCAGTTTGATGACATTCAAAGCATGTAATGGGCTTTGAGTTGTCTTTCTTGTATTTGTTGTCGCTGGACTCAGCTTTATACTTATCAAACTTTCTGTAAGGCTTCTTAGAATATTTGTCATTCTTCCTGAAGAGCCTTTTCATCTTCCTTGTGAACATAGCCATCTCCTCATCATCTGTTGAGCTCCCATCAGTGGAGTCAGCTTTCATGACAAGAGACTTCTGCTTCTTGTCTTCAGATTTTTCCTTCACCTCGAAGTTTTTCATAGATATCTCATGGGTCAGCAACGAGCCGATGAGTTCGTCATATTTGTAGGTGGTTAAATCCTGAGCTTCCTCAACAGTGGCCTTCTTTGCTTGCCAGTCTTTAGGAAGACTCCTGAGTATCTTTTTGACTTGTTCTTCCTCAGTGAAGATCTTCCCAAGTCTCTTGAGCTCATTTATGATGTTGGTAAATCTTGCATTCATGTCAGATATGCCCTCATCATTGTTCATCTCGAACAGCTCGTACAATCTCATCTGCTGGTTCACCTTGGACTCCTTTACTTTGTTGGTTCCTTCGTAGGTGACCTCCAGCTTCTTCCAGATCTCTTACGCCGACTCACAACCTGAAATTTTATTATATTCTACAGCATCGAGCGCACAGTGAAGCATATTAATAGCCGAAGTGTGATTTTGAAGCTTCTTGAGATCATCCTCTGTCCATTTGGCCTCAGCTTTTACAACTGTTTGGCCAGCCACAACTTCGACAGGTACAAATGGGCCTTGCACTATAGATAGCCAGGCACTCATATTTGTAGCCTGAATGAAATTTTTCATCCTATTCTTCCAGAAGGTATAGTTAGACCCGAAGAATAGGGGAGGCCGAGTGATGGACAGCCCCTCAGGCAATATCTGAGTTGTTTGGTTTCCTGGGAGAAACCGAGTACTGTTTTCGCCCATAGTGGGGATCAGCTCAAGGTTGTTAAACCTTTTACACCGAGTTTTTAGGCTCTGATACCACTTGTTGGTCCCTTATAACGTTACAAGTATAGTTCCAAGGGGGGGGGGGGGTTAGGAACTATTTAAACTTTTTAAAACTTAGGACAAACTTCTTTTCTTAAGAGAAAAGGTTTTAACAGCGGCGCTGAGTAAACAGTAAGATACTGGCTTAGTCAACTGGTGACTAGGTCAGTTTCTTGACTTGAGTAAGGAGATAGCACTTAGAGTCTATTCCTGAGCTCAGATGTTTGATGCGCACAACTCAGCTTGACCTCTTTACTTGGTCAGTTTTTGGTTATTTAAACAAGCAATATATATAAGGAGTTTAAGGTAAGAAATACGTTACTCAGCAGATTTATCCAGGTTCGGCTTCTGAGCCTACGTCCTGTCCCCGGAACACGTTCCGAGATTTCGAATCCTCTATTGAGCTCTTTAAAGGTAGAGCCTCAAACCTTTTACAATCTTAGCAACTGAGTATAACAAGAGTACCTTCCTCTATACCTCTACTCAATCCTAATCTCTCGTTGAGTACTATAACCGAGTACTCAGCCTCTCCTTTCTAATCTCTAGAAATGATAAGTGTTTGTCCTAAATAATGATTGCTAAGACACCTTAGATGATTGAATAATCACTCTAGACTTTTACACAAAAGATATGAAATTTAGTGTAAGATTGCTTTGCTTCTTGCTTGCAGAACTTGCGTAAAAATTTAGTCAGCGTAATGGCTTGATCAAGTTCTGTGTTGAATGAAGCTTCTGATGGCACTATTTATAGAGACGTCTTGAGGCATCGGTCATTTCGAATTTCGAAATAACCGTTGGAGGGAAACGGCTTCCTGTCGTTGTCATCCTGACTTGCTCAGAGCTCTTGGCCAATCAGATTTGAGTATCTTCTGTCATCGGTCAGCTTTTGGTCAGCTCGGCAGAGTGTCTCTCCATTTATGGTAATGTCAACTAGACAGCATACTGTGTCGTCTGAACTTTACCCAAAGTGGAAACACTTTGTCTGGAAGTTTTCCTTAGCCAGCTGCTGTCTTGTACGCTTTGTCGAATCAACTCAGCAGCTTCGTTCCGAAGTTGTTCCCTGAAGGTCTTCTAGATCCTTCTTCCGCTGAGTTGCGTTTTGTCCACAACGACAACGTTTTGACATTCACGGGCCGAGTTGTCTTGAACAGTTTGACTTGGGCTTTGACTCTTGTATTGAGCTTGGGCCTTTTAATCCTTATGTCTTATAAGCAATTTTTAACTCAACATTGAACAAACACATTAGTAGAATAAATCAAAGCATTTAAACTTAGTGTTTTTAGAATATGTTTTTAATTATACTTATACAATTTTGTCAAATCAAAATTATGTGGAAAGGTGTTTCAACAAAAATTTCTGCCAATGAACTCACCAGCGAAAAGTTTATCATACTGAGGGAATTCCGTCGCTATGATAGGTTTTATTTTTGGAAGAAGCAGGGAAACAAATTTTGGCTCCCCCTCTTTTATTCTACTTTCATTTCTATTCTCACGCCTTTGTCCATCATCTAGCAGCTCTTGAACCACTTTAGCTAGAAATCTTTCTCGCACCTCTTCTCTTTGGTCATCCCTCTCTCTCATCTTTCTCTCTCATACCAATTTCTCAGTACTAGCATCCCTCTCCTCTTTTTCTCTGAAACTCAAAGCCATCAAGTGGGTATGCTTTATGTTGGTGAGTTCGATTTACTCAGCAGCTGAAATCGAACTTCTCTCTGCCATCAAGATGGATTTTGCGAACTTTCCTTCAATTTAGGTTAGTTAAGTTCTTAATTTTGAATGGATTTGGTTTATTTTGAATGGGTTTGCTTAAATTTTGAATTGATTTAGAGATTTTCCCCTTAATCTGGGATTTAGGGTTTATTTTAATACTGCTTCAATGGATTTTCTCCTCTCTTAAAAAGCTCAAGACCTCCGTCGTTCACTGTAACTCTTTATTCTCTATTTGGATTTCAATTTTAATTTTGCATTTTCTTGTTTATTTTCCCAGTATTAGCATTGCATGGTGTTATTTTCCTCTTACCAACATCAGACAATTCCATAAAAAGGGCGGCCCGGTCGCATTACGGGTCCCCGCTGAGCGAGGGTCCGGGGAGGGGTCCCACCGCAAGGGTGTATTGGGGGCAAGCCTTCCCTTGCCAATTTAATTGGCAAGAGGCCGCTCCTAAGACTCGAACCCGTGACCTCTGGTCACACGACAACAACGTTTTACCGTTGCGCCAAGGCTCGCCCTCTAACATCAGACAATTCCATACGTGTCTAAAATTCCATTCACTCGCCACTGCAAACAAAAATTTCTCATTTAATGAACTTGTTTTTATCGTTATTCTGATTCATGCTTCTCAATTAACTATGAAATTGCATAAAAAATGTATTTAGTGGTACTCGTGACTGGGTACTGGTACTTGTTTTTATTGTTATTCTGATTCATGCTTCTCATATAGTGAAGGAGGTCGTGAAAACTGAAATGGCAAGAATTTTGTGTTCTGGCCAAGTATAGTTAAAACTGAAACCCTCTTCTTACTTCACCTCATATCCACGTCAACATTTGCTCACACATCCAATTAGATGATCTGTTCTTATCTATGTTGCAGGGGAAGTTTGAATTTAAAGTGCTTCGAGTTTAGGAAACCAAATTCTATTGTGAACCTCAATTTTTTATGAAATAGTTGTAAATTCTACAATTAATTTGGATTTCCTTAAGGTGTGTGTTTTCCATTTTTAGGTTATTTTTTGGAGGGGCATCTTATTGTGGATCGTGAGCCACCACAGCCTCAATGGCTTGTGCAGTCAAATCTCATGAATTATATAGCTTCTAGTTTGACTGATGAACCTTCTATAGTTCCAGCAGAGGATGGTAATAACAGAATGGAAAATGCTTCTGATATTCTTCAATAGATAATAGCTACAACCTTGAGGTATAATTTAGAAGCTTAAGCTCATTATGGTCAATTAACTTGAATTGCTTTTACTTGTTTACCGAATCCAAGTTTATAATTAGTTTTGCTCTTTAAGGTAGAGTCTGAAGTAGGAAATGGAAAAGTAGAAAGAAAAGGCTTTCTTACAATTTAGTTTTTGATTGTCTAAGGTTTATAAATTCAACCTAGTTTTTGATTCTTAGAAAATTGAACTCCCTAAATTTTTTGACAATTTGGCCTGTTTTTGTTCTTGTGACGTATGATGTTGATAGGCAATTCTGAAGCCATTTTGTGTTTCCGGATAGTGAAAAGAGAATAGATGAATTTGAAGAACATAAGCTGCCAAATGCTAACTGGTTATTCTCTAAATTATGTACGGAAGGAGCCAAGATAGAAATCAAAAGCAATTTCCAATGCATGAACTTGTTCTCTTTCATTTAATGATAATGTAGCAGATGTATGCTTTTTTATTTATTTCATAGACACAATCTGACTTCTCTCAAATTAATGGTCACTAAGTTTTCTATTTTACTTCAGAATTTGGAGGACCCTGCATTCTAGAATATATTTCCTTTTGAATTTTTATATTTATTTGTTGTTTTTATATTAGATAGTTAGTTTACAGAAAATGTATCCCTTGATAATTTTCAATTGTTCTTATTCCTCTTCCTAGTTCCTTTATATGGCTTCTTCGTATTAAGAACATGTCAATAGATGAACAAGTTCTTGTTGCATGTCATACTATATTTCTTATGAGTTCTTGTGTGTTTTTAGAGTGTGGCTGTTTGGTTGTTGCGGAAGAAAGCAGCCCCATTGTGGATCGATGATGCTACACGACTACAATTGTAAAATGCTCAGTCTTTGTGGAAGCTAACCTACTATGCTACTGTTGAAACATGTATTCTAAACATTATCTACAACGAATCATGGTTTAGAAATACAAGAGAATACTTCAAAGGCTTGCCAGATCACCCTCTTCTTCATACTTGTTTGGGGCTCTTTTTATATTTTGTTTTCCTTTTTAATCATATTCAAAATGATCTGCATTCATAGTAACATATGTTTGTGTTTTTTACTTAATTCTGCATTCAAATTTCAACACTCTGAATGTTTGGTTTTTTAACTGTAGGAAATAATTGTTCCAAAAGCTAGGCACTTGAATCTCGTGCAGAGTGCTTTGCAGCCTGAGACTGTAAGTAACAGTTAGCAGTATGACATTCAATTATCACTCAACTTTTCATGATAAATTCTTGATATACTAATGTTATATTTACTAAGTATGTTATTTAATTAACTAAAATCAAAGCAGTATGGTATATATGTTGTTGGGCATGTTATATATGTTATTGTTAGTTGCAATGGCAGGCCTTAAGCTATCAAACCAAACCCACTTCATTTCATGCATCAAATTAAAATGGAGGAAAACATTCTTATTTGTTTTTTAGAGAAAAATGAAAAGGAAATTATTTATCACAGAGAGAAGACATATCCCATTCACACACCATTTAGTTAATATTATTATCATGAAACACTAAAGATGAGAAATGAAATATTTCAAAAGTCAAAGAGAGGAAACATTTTCATTTGAGTGGACTCATGAGCTCACTATTTTTTGATTCATATCTCCTTTGTGCCATTTTCCATATAATATATAATGTTATATACTTTTTCATATCAAATTCAATATATATCTTCACCATGCTCTGTTTTTGTAATATCTTTTCACTCAGTCCTAACTGCTAATATTGAGGTGTTGGAATAATTAACATGAAAGACAGAAACATATATATTTGCTTGAAAAAAATACCTTATTGAGAAATTTGGTAATGTTAATTCAACAATGCTTTATCCAAATTAATGTCTCTGTGTTATGTTTTAGGATAATGCTTTATCCAAATTATATCCTACAATGCTTAAGTTTACTTGTTTTTGCTACACATGGTTCACTCAGTTCTTACTTGAGTGGTGAATTTGTTTATTTGGTACACATCGGTCAGTCAGTTCTGCAAATAATTCATGTTTTATCATTCTCTTTCATTTTTTTACAGACAAACACTACTTTTCCTTGGCAGGACTGTTTGTTGGACAGAAGAAGCTGCGTCAACAAGCTTGGGATTGTTCTTCAGTTTAGGTTAGTTAATTTCTTAAATTTGAATTGGTTTGGTTTAATCTTTAATGGGTTTTGGCGGCTCAATTTGATATTCCCCCTATCAATTTGAAATCCTCCATCAAGTGCAGATTATAGTATGAATTTGAAATCTCCATAAATTGTGACTATAGTTTGAGTTTTTATATTGTAATAATAATGGTTTTAAGTGAAATTTTATTTCTAATTTAAGACCTATCATGCTTTGGAGAATTTCTGTAGTCTCAATCTTGTGGGGTTTGAATTTTCATATAGGTTGAAGGATAATATAAACCTAAGGAATAATATGGAATAGAAGTAATCCTAATCCTAATAGGACGTATCTAACAGATCAGTATACGTATTTAAATAGTCTTTTAACTAAGTTAATCCTCATATACTCAATTGACTGCTTTAATTTGCCCCTCCATAGTTGCAGCCTGCTCTGCTCTCCTCTGTTCGGGTAATAACTGATAAAATTGTTCCTTGCTGTCAATGTTAAGAGTATTTTTTTTGCACCTTCACTACAAGAAAATCGCGAATTATCGGCGGAATTCTCCGGCGGACATAGAATATATATTGTAAAAGAAAATAGAAAATGCAATTGATTTGCTTACACGTCTAGCAACTACGATAATATATATTGTAAAATAGAAGTCACTCAAATTCAAGGTTTCTAATATATTCCTACGCCACCATCCTCTCTTCTCCTCTTTCCTTGTATTCTCTGTTTCGCTATGCCTATGGCTATACAAGAGAATAGAAACAACCATAATGGCTTTCGCTTTGTATTTTATAGTTTATAGGAGGTGGGACTTCCCTGTAACATGCTCTTCATAGCCCGAAGAATGGCCATAATGTTAATTTTCCAAATGTGATAGTTTTGAGGAGTCATATGGACATAACTTTTGATTAGAAGGGGCCAATGGGTTGGAGGAAATAGAGTTGTTAACTGAAAGTGGGTTTGGATTAGATAAATGAGGCAGAAAAGTAGGAAAGTGCAAGAGGTTATAAGTGTTCGGTGGAATTAGAGGTATAGCTGTGCATGGATTTTGGAATTGAAAATGGGTATATGGATTTTGGAATTGAGAATGGTACATGGAGTTAATAATGTGCATGTTTAATAATATGCATTGCTGTGCAGTTCATCTTTAATAATATGCATTGTTGTGCAGTTCATCTTTTACTCATTATGTTTAAGCTTGAAATTAAAATGAAGGTTTTGTCATCCTTTTTAATTTTTTACAGACAAAACTACTTGGTCGTGTACCGACTGCACATGAATTATTTGCATTCACTCACACGAAGCGCCATGACGGTACTTCTTGGTCTGATCCTCATGCTCAAGTTGTCGGGGTAATTAATAAAATTTCATCTTATAAACTTTTTTTGAGTTAATTATTTTATAATCAATATAATTTACTAACAAGAAATTCATAAATATTTAGGAAGAATATGTCCGTGCAGTGGCTCTCAGTGCTCAGAGTGAAGGAGACAGAGCAATAGATTTATTAAAGACTTATTATGATGTTGTTGGTGGACACAGTAAAAAGCAGAGACTATATGGATTGGGTGATGCTGCTTGTAGGTACTTCGGGTCAGCTACATCTCAGTGTTCATCTACACCAAACACACCAGGCACATCCACTTCATCATCATATTCTGACCCGCATTCTCATTTGCAGTCACAGTTAGATATGTTGCATAAGATAGTGCAAACTCTTGCTGATAGTCAACAGCGACATGGTGAGGGAATGCAAGAAGAGGATCACGGTTCTCGTCAGCTTCATATTGGTGTCACTCCTCAAATGATTGAGAATGTTATGAAGAAGCAAAATGACATGGAGGTGCAGATGAGAGAGCAATTAGGATCTTTGCAGAATGTTATAGTGCGGTTTGAGTTGGAGATGGCCGAGATACGTGAGAGCCAAGCACAACATTCATCATCCAATCCGGGTAGATCTATAGATAAAGATGAGATAGATGAGAATGATTTAACATAGGATGAATGGTTTTATCTAGATATATATATAGTTTTTCCGTATGGTTTATCTTGATCGAATAGTTTTATGCTAATTAAAACCGAATGTTATTTAATTATATATATAAATATTTGGTTTGGCAAGTTTATTGTTCACTTTTATAATTTATTCCAATATTTTCTAGTTAGATAAAAAATATAATTGAAAAATAAATAAAATAGTATAATTTTAATTTAATTTAAAATAATTTAGAATTATGATATTTCCGACGGAATCCATTGGCAAATATCCATAGGTAATTATTTTTCACCGATGGAAATCCGCTGGAATAAATCGGTCGGTGTCCAAAAATACCGACGGATTTCTCTGACCGAATATGGGACAGAATATATTTCCAGCGGACAGAAATTGTGGTCGGTGTGCGGGAGCAGCGGTCCTTTTTCCAGCGGATTGATTCCGCTGGAAATCCGTCGGAAATACGAATGTCCGACGGAATTTGATACTTTACCGACGGAATTTTCCGCTGGTAATTCGCGATTTTCTTGTAGTGATAGCTGGCGTGGTAAAACATTTATTTGGAATTACAGTAAAACCTCGATAAATGCATATCCTTGGGACTGGAAAAAAATATTCATTAAGCGAGATTATTTATTTATCGATAAATGAATAAATTATTCATTTATCGATAAATCAATATTTATTATTTTATAGATAATTTTTCATTGTAAGATTCGTTCAGAAGATGCTAATGTTCCTGAACCAGAAGTTGATCAATTAGATGAAGATATCCAAGGATTAAGTGATGTCATTTCTAATTTATGCTATAGAAATGTGATAGATGTCGAACAACATCTTTTGAACTATCCTAGCGAGAATGATGTAGTTATGGAATCGTCTACAGACGAAGAAATTATCTAGTCAATAATGAACAATAGTGATAAAAATGATCCAGAGCTAGATGATAGTTGCGTTGTCGCAAATGTATCGTCAAAATAGGTTTTTTAAGCAATGGTCACCTTAAATAACTACTTGCTACAACATGAGCAAAATATACCAGAAGTTGTGTTTGCACTACAAAAAGTTAAAGGTTGTGTTCATTTTGGTTTAGGTGGAAAGAAAAAACAATCAACTATAGATGCATTTTTTCAGAAGAAATGACTTCTAGTTGATTGATTAAAAGGTTTTGGTCTATATATATATTGTACGTAATTCAATAATTATTAATTTATATTTTCATTGGGTCCTTAAAGATTTAAATATTTTTATTACTTAATGCATTTAGCGAGGTTATTACTTTAGTCCATTGGCCCAAGTCGGGACCGAAAGAATTTATTATATAAACGGGGTTATTACTTTATCGAACATTCATTTATCGAGGTTTGACTGTAAAGAGTATTAATTAGGGGTAAAAATGTTCATAAAAAAGATAAAGCAATAAGCTAATTGAAAAAGCTCGTAAAATGAGCTTTTTCAAAATTAGTTTTTTGGACCAAATAAGTTCTTTCAAACATCTCTCATCAAACACCACCAATAGAGGTTTGACTAGTCAAAACTTCTAAAGTCTCAAAATAGAGCCTATATATTTTATACATACAATATCACGGTTCAAAAGCTGCACAATTTACTGTTTTATTTTGTATATTCCAAGAAAGTAAATAAAGTGTGAGTTCTAACAAAAAAAAAATAGAATAAAGAAAGTGACATGTATGAGATGAATTGATTGTTACTAGTTTTGATAAGATAGCAATTATAGTAACAACTACTATAGTGGTTACTAACCATTTAATTTAACAAGTAACAACAAAATAACAGCAAGTAGTGTTGCTCTAATGGACATCTTGGAGTAGGTGGAACCAGTGGCGAATCCAGGATTTGAGGGAGGGGGGCAAAATTCTACGTAAAAAAATTTTAGACAAAAAATGTAAAATTGTTCAATTTCTTATGACAAAAAATGCAAAATTGTTCAATTTTTGGTGACGAAAAATGCAAAATCGTTCAATTGTCATGCATTATTTTCATGATTTTTTTGATAAAAAAACGTAAATTATAATGTTTACGACTCGTAATCATCCATTTCCGGGATTCTCGAGTTGTTAGGCATCAAATATCCCTAAATTTTGGGTCAGGTGCAATTGTACCCCTAACATCTAAAATCAAATAAAAATAAAGAAAAATGGAATCATAGCAGCATTATTAGTGTACAAATAACTAACAAACCAAAGATTTGTCCCTCATCACATGTTATTTTCATTTGATTGTGGATTATGGATTCAAACTTTTCCAGAAAAATGGAACCATAGCAGCACTAACAATACATTTTTTGTCCTTCCATTTTAACCTAAAATTAAGGATAACAATTAAGAACAAACTATCAAACTAACTAACAATTAAGAACAAACTAACTAATTCACAATATCCATTAACCTAAAATTAATTTAACCTAACATTTAATTTAACCTAATATTTAAATTAAAGGACAAAAAAAATTTAACTAACCTGTTGGAGATGGTGGCCGCCGGCCGGCCGGAGAGGAGAGGAGGCGTCGACGCTGTCGTCGCTACTGGATGGAGGAGGGAGAGGAGGGGCGTGCTTGCTGGAGAGGAGGCGATGCTTTGCGAGTTCGATGAAGGAGCGTGAGGAGGCGATGCTTTGCGAAATCCCTAGAGAGGAGGCGATGCTTTGTGCGCTGCGTTTTTGCTCTTTTTGTAAAATAAACCATAAACCAAAACGACGTCGTTTTGGGAAAAAAAATTCCCGGGATGAAGGGGGGGGGGCCTGGGTGGAACAATTTTTCTGTGTTTGCTGGAGTTTCTTGGTACATATGTTTTACTGGTTCAACCCTACTGCTTCCTAGATTGACTCTCATTTTTCAATTCGTTTTTCAGTACCGTGGTTGTGCATAAGGAGAGCATAAATAGGAAACAACAAAAGAAATTAGGTCCTGATTTTGTTCTTTATGGTTCTTAAAAAACATATCACCATTGTTATACAAACATACATTATTGAGGTTTGTATTTACTAAATAGTGTTAATGTTACATATATTTTTTAATAAATATGTAGCTTTGTTGTATTTATTTACACGTTTGTACCTGAAACTAAAGGACTAACGTTCGAAGAGGTTGAAATTCTAGGTCAGATAAAAAACGCCGTAAAGGAATTTCTTGGACAGAAGATGAGCACATGTTACATTTAAAATTGCCGATTCTATCTGTTTTTGGTTGATTTGGATGCATCACTTTTATAGATCTTTATTGTTTACTGCTCCATGTTTATTAATATTTTCATTGATTTGTGCTATTTAAACTCAAAATTTCTTTTTACAAACCAGTTTTTAAACAACATATTACAATTTTCTATTAAATGTTCTATTTGTTAAAATAATAAACTTTTTTTGAATAAAGGCTGGGTAATACCCAATATTATTAAAAGCAAAAGCAAAAAATTAACAACAAGCATCCAGAAAACAACAACTAAACAAAACGGAAAGAATTCCTACCTAAAGCATTATCGCGAAGGAGAAAAGAACAAAAATCTGGAATTCCATCCCACCAACAAAATTTCGAACTAACTCTACAAAAATCAGCCAGCTTATCCGCAACTTGATTACATTCCCTAAACATATGAGAAAAAACTACTTACATTTGTAACATATGCTCCAAACAGTTCTACCAATCCACCCTCATAGTCCACGGAACCATTAATTAAGAACGAAACAGATGCATAACATAAGAAGAATCACTCTCAACCCAAAGCTTGCGCCACCCACGTGAAAAAGCATAAGACCCTACAGAACCACCCGTGTGATCCCTAAAAACCCCACCACAACCCGCCAAGCCAGCCACAACGGAAGCATCAGTGTTTGCCTTAACCCACAACGGCGGCGACGGTTGCCAACGAACCGCAATAATCTGCGGAGCATGATTGTACCTAGGCTGCAGACCCAAATTCAACAAAATATTCCTCTCCACCACTGAATTCCAAATGGTGCCAAAACCAAGAGAATACGCACCTCTAATAGCTGCCCAAAGTGAGCGCAAACACAAATGAATATTAGGAAAATGCTCACCAAAAATACAATCATTCCTGGTTTTCCAAATCACCCAAACTGCATTTACAATTGCATAAATACCACAAACATCTTATTTGAGAGCTAAAGCGATGAGCAAAAGCATGCTGAATAAAACCTGACAAAGAAAACCTGAGATCCAGCCGACGACCAAAAAGTAAAGAAACGCTGGCCCAAAATGCGTTGGAAGATAACCCAAAAATGCACGCCAACACACCATTGAATGAGAAGGCTGGGTAAAAGGCCGCCAAATCCTTGAAAAAAACGAATTCACTACAGAAGGAGGACGAAGCCAAAGATAAAAAAAAGCCTAGCAGAAAACATGCCACAACTAGCAGGCCGCCAGAAACAAATATCATCAGACTGACCGCTGCCTCGTATTTTATTAATTTGTTGAGTAAGAGCATCGGGAGGTTAGGAAGGTCATGCCAAACCTCATTAGAAAAGAAATCAGAAACTTTAGCCGAAAGGTTCGATGGTAGTGAGTTGCTCAAACGATCCGCAAGTGGAGGAAGAATCCATTCCGAAGTCCAAAAGAACAAATCAGACGAATTACCCGGAATCCAAAATGAATGATCATGAAGGACCCTATACGCAGATCAAATAGAAGCCCAAACCATGGACGGAAGAACCCAAGAACGAGGCAAGCCAGAGCCCCCCCAAAAACGTGACCTTAGAGTCTTAAAGCAAAGCGTATTAGAAGAGATCAAACACCAAGCCATCTTACCTGAAAGTGCCAGGTTCAAAGTTTTCAAATGCTTTAGCCCAAGACCCCCCTCCTTTATAGGCTTGAAACAAGATTGCCAAGGGACTGAAACTAACTTCTTTTCAGAAGAAGACCCAATCCAAATAAAATTCTGCATACCCCTACTAATCCTCAACAACAAACTAATAAGCCACTTGTAAACAATTAGCGAATGCACCATAGAACCCGTAACAACAGAATTAACCAAAGCAAGCCTCCCCGCCATGGAAAGAGATTTACCAGCCCAACGAGAAAAACAATTCAATTCCTTATCTGCCATTCCCGCCAAGTACCGAGCACGAGGAGCACCACGACAAATAGGAACACCAAGATATTTAAAAGGAAGATAACCAATTTTAACACCGATCAAACCAACAAGCCGCAAACGACGTCTGTTGGTGACCGAATCTCCAAAAAACACCTCCAACTTTTGCCAACTAACCACCTGCTCTGAAAGAGTCCCATAAGTAGAAAAAATCCGATTTAAAACCCTCACATTAGCCATGCTAGAACGACAAAAGATGAGAATATCATCCGCATATAATAAATGAGATGGAAACAATGAAGAAACCGAATAACGCATTGAGGACAAGGAACCATCAGAAACTCTACTCAAAATTAGCCTACTAAAAAAATCTTCTGCCAAACTAAAAAGAATAAGCGAAAGCAAATCTCCTTGGCGCACACACCTAGAACAAGCAAAATACCCGTTACTGCCCGAAGCAGACAAAATTAAATACGAGCGGACGAGAGAATATTAAGAATCCAGTCTCAAAATGTCAGAGAAAACCCAAAAGCCTGAAGAACCTCTAATAAGAAATTCCAATCCAAAGTATCAAATGCTTTCCGAATATCCACTTTCAAACCCATATTCCCCCCAAAACACCTTTTATTAAGCGAATTAACACCCTTAGAAGCCAAAGCAATACATTGGTGAATTTGCCGACCTTGAATAAAACCAAACTGATTATCCGAAACAATTCTCCCAGCAATCATAGCCAACCTGTCAGCTAAAATTTTGGAAATAATCTTGAAAACAAAATTACTCATAACAATCAGCATATACTGTTCAACCGAAGAAGCCACGACCCCTTTTGGAATGAGTGCCATCAGATTAGAGTTAATTCCAGTTGTAATTACCCCATTTTGAAAAAACCACCGAACCATGTTGCACACATCCTTACCCATAATATCCCAAAATGACTGAAAAAACTGACCAGTAAAACCGTCCAGACCTGGAGAACTAGAAGGATCCATACTATACACGGTATGTCTAATCAGGGAATGCTCCGGATAAGAAGTTAATGAATCATTCTCCAAATCAGATACCATCCTTGGCACCACCTCAGAAACTAATGATAAGTCCACGGGAGTTTGAGACGAAGCAGCAAACAAAGAGGCAAAATATTCAGTAACATGATTAGAAATTACGATAGGATCCGTGGTAATCCCACCATCAATATTCAAAGCCGAAATCCCAGCATTAGCTTTGCGAATAGAAACAACCCTGTGATAGTAACCGGTGTTGCGATCCCCTTCCGCAAGCCACCTCACACGACTCTTCTCCCTCAAGAAAACCTCCTTCTGAAGTAAGTGCATATCCAAACTCGAATGAGCTTCCAACTCATGAGAATGAAGATCAGACGACCACCCAGACAACTCAATCTCATGCTAAATATTATCCAAATCCGTGCGAGCAAAATCAATATTAACGTTGAAATTCACAAATACATCTCTGTTCCAACAACATAAAACCTGCTTGAGCCCCCGAAGCTTATAGCAAATCAGAGGCATAGGAGCCAATGGCGGAGATAAACCAGCCCAATAATTACTAATAACCGAATGAAGATCCAGATGACCAATCCACATCTACCGAAACCTAGCAAAAACACGGGGTGCAATCGCGTAAGAAAACAACAATGGATGATGATCAAAATGATGTTTCATAAGACCCACACAACTATAATCTCATGCATCTGCAAAATCCGAAGAAATAATCGCCCTATCTAAACGACTACTCACCCGCGCAACACCCTGCCTCCCATTGCACCAAGTGTAAAAACAACCAGATGTCGGGACATCCAACCAATCTCCCACATCCAAAAAACTTCTAAATTCAGGACACGGCCTCAGATTCGGAGGCCTACCAGTCTTTTCATGAGCCCCAAGCACAGCCTTAAATCCCCAATCAAAATCCATTGTCCCCCAACCTCAGACTTTAAAGCATTAAGAGTCGAAAAAAAAACCAGCACGACAATTAGCCCAAATACTGCCATAAACAAAGTAAATGCACTGCTGAGTAC
The DNA here is from genome assembly GCF_963576675.1 of Euphorbia lathyris. Classification (NCBI taxonomy): domain Eukaryota; kingdom Viridiplantae; phylum Streptophyta; class Magnoliopsida; order Malpighiales; family Euphorbiaceae; genus Euphorbia; species Euphorbia lathyris. The sequence continues at coordinate 22,856,323 of NC_088914.1, read as the reverse complement.
CCTGAAAATCCAAACTCACAACCACAAATTGCTCATGTTGGCGAAGAACAAAAATCGAAAAAGATAAGCTGACACTTCGTAAAATCCACAAAGAAGGCTTATCCCGAATGTTAGTAGAAATTAAAACCATACCAATACTGGTCCAAAACCTTGGACTAATAGAAACAAAATCCACCATATGTTCAGCTAAACACAAAAAAATCAGGCTTGTGACCATTACATAAATCCCTAACGTATCTTTGAGTATTAGTTTAGTTTTTACTTAGTGTCTTGGGATGTAACATTTAATTTTTCATAAACTAATTAGTCCCTCAAATTTATATATTGAGTCATCGATAATTTTCAGTTTTAGTCCATCTAGTCTAACACTATTTCCAAAATATGTTCTGCAATTTGCAGCAAATAAGCCTGTGCCGGAGTTTCCCATTCCTATGAGAAGCAATCTTTAGAGTGTAACATCTCCCAATAGAGCAAATAAACCATTGCAAAAAGAAGTGAGTGTCAACACTTCTTTGTTTGCTAATCATGGTGAGTCATCTAAATTAAATACTTTAAATTCATTTAGTTCATTACCTAGCCAGAAAACTCATATTTGCTTTGTACTTTTTCAATGTGAAAATTGTTTGAGCTAATGGTTTTGTTTGTCTATATAATTTAGCTACAACTTTCTTACGTTGAGTTAGCCTTAAACAACTTGATTGTAAGTTTCACATAAACTATAAATTTTCAAAAAGTAAAAAACTTTGAGCATAAGTTAATTGTGATATTTAATGGTTGTATAAGATATGACGTGTTTATCAATTTCAAGTTAGGCTATGGGCTAAAAAGGCAGTCTAAAAGCCAATCATGGATATTCTTGTCATTCCATGTGAATAAATTTATTGTAACCTTAGAAAAGATCAAAATAAGCAGTAAGGGCCCTTTAATATAAAATTTATAATTTTAGGGTCCCTGTAGGGAATATTAAATTTTAAATTGATTTTTATTCATGTCATTATATAAACTAATTTTTAATTTTCAAATTTATTAAGGTAATAAAATAAAACTTGTCTTCTTACACTTTACAAAGGTGGGAATCGAACACATACCCTCTTTAGTTGAAAAGCAAGGTAATATCATTCTGCTACTTTGAATTTATTTACCATACTTAAAACATAATGTATTTATTTATAATTCTAAAATTTTTTTTGGGCCCCCTCTAGCCATGAGCCCTAGGTCGGCGCACCCCAGCCCTAGGCCCAGGGCCGGCCCTGTCTATCATGCATTTCTTTTTATAGATAAATATCAATCCCTTACTTTTCCCAAACCACAATCTCTCATAATTAATCTCTTCTTCAATACGATAATGACTAACCATTTCCTGCTGACTCTTTCCCACTGCTACCTTGTCCTTTTCCAAGGTTGCTTGGCTCGCTCCAAATTAGAGTAGCGAAACGAGTGCCAACTTGAGCCTGAATTCCCTTGAATCTTATAAGTGTGAAGCTGGTTTGATCGAGTCTTGAACGACCATTGAACTTAAAATCCGATGAAGTCATGAGTAAAGCTGGGTTCTACATTCACCTCATTAATGATATTTTGTATAATTTTCTAATGTACCATCTCGAAAGCGCCTCATCCACTACAACAAAAATTGGAGTTAGAGACTGATTTTGGGACTAAATATAAATAAGTATGTAATTAATGATATTAGGTCGGTGAGAAGTATTTTGCCAGTGTATAGTGAATGTTAAGGACCAAAGTTTTAGTCATTAAGTTTATTTTATTAATTCTCTAAAAAAGTTTATTTTATTAAGGCTTGATACATCATTTGCCCCCTGAACTTGTCCAAAAAGGTTGATTGGACCCCTGAACTTGCATAAAATGTTCAGTTTGCCCCCTGAACTTGCATAAAATATAATCAATTGATCACTCTGTCGTAAAAAAGTAAGTTAAATGTGGAAGATGTATTCCACGAGTCTTAAAAAAAGTAAAACGACCAAAATCGGAATATACAATTCTAATATTAGAGAAGACAAGTTGTATAGTTGAGCAAACAATAACTTCCTTTTTAATCTATTTTTTAATTATGTAATAACATTCTAAGATGCGTAGAATACATCTTCTGCATTTAACTTACTTTTTTACGACCGAGTGATCAATTGATTACATTTTATGCAAGTTCAGGAGACTAACTGAACATTTTATGCAAGTTCAGGGGTTATCGAAACACTTTGAAAGTTCAGGAAACCAATCAACCTTTTTGGACAAGTTCAGGGGCAAATGATGTATTAAGCCTTTTATTAAAAAGAGAATTTGTTAAACTTCTTTTTCCCACCTCCTATATACCCGATCCCCACTTTTAGAGCCGCAAATGAGTTGAGCTGCTCATGAGCGGCTCTCGATACTTGGCTCAATTTCTAAACGAGCCGCTAATGACTAGGATTTTTAAGCTCAATAAACCAATGCATGATGAAACTCAGGTTTAAAATTTCACAAGCAGATTCAATTATAGGTTCGTGAATAAATTAATGAACAAACTCAATTATAATTATAATGTTCATGATCAAACTCGATTAATTTTGTAGATTTTTAAATCAAAACTACGTAGTTTTAACTGAACGTTATTCTATCAGTATATTTATTCGATCAGAAAAGAAGTAAAATCATAATTCTTTTGTTAGCTTTTTAAAAATCTAATATGTGTTGTTGATTAAACTGTTAGAAGTAAAAATGGAAAAATTAGGTGTATTTTTCTACATAATAAACAAATTATTGATATATGTAAATCGATGGCAGGTAGCTGAAAAAGAAAAATAGTTGAGATAAGCAGAAGTTGTTTGTAATTTTGTATACAAACTTACAAAGGAAGAATGCACGTGAAGAGTTGGGTATGTGGCGCGACGAACAGACGCTGTATCTTTGCCATCACAGCCGCTTATTGACATTTGTAGTGGATACTCCTCTCTCTCATGTATACTACACCTGCATCTTACCTGAAACAAACACTTGGCCAAAATGGGTGTATAATTAAAACAGATAAGCTTCAAATTTGTGGTATAGGAGGTGTAAGTTTATTTTTAATGTATGAATTCTATTAAAGTTTCAAAATGAGAAAATTCTAAAGCGATCCTTTTCTTGTATTGAACTCTCTATTGAATTATCAAATTGTACATATCAAACATAAATTATGCTTATATATTTATTTTGTTATTAACATAATTAAAACAACTTACCAAAATGCAATGTACCTTTATCCCTTAACATTATCAAAGAGATCTATTTTAATGGAATTGATATCAAATTAACATTATCAATAATTGTTACAATTTCTTGCCCTTCTACTTTTGGCTGCTATATTTTGCAAGTGAAGAAAGTGATTTTAATATTACAGAAGCAAAATTGCTACACATCTAGAAACAGGTACTTAGTTAATTCACTGATAATATGACACATAGCAGTGAAGTAGTAGGACAGGTGCCATAGAAGTGTTCACTACTAGGTGTAAGTAGGCATGCAAATCAAACAATTTCAGGACACAGAAATCATCTCCTTATGCCACCATCTGTCTATACCACTTCTTCATTTCTTTCTATAAATGCCATTCCCTTCCTCCCTTCCCAAACCATCTCGCTTCATCCATTACCAAAATGAATAAGTCATTCCTGCTCACTCTTTCCCTCTGCTGCCTTGTCCTATTCCAAGGCTGCTTAGCTCGCTTCAATCTAGAGCAGCGAAACGAGTGCCAGCTCGAACGCCTCAGCGCCCTTGAACCAGACACTAAAATCCAATGTGAAGCTGGTTATATCGAGTCATGGAACCCAAACCACGACCAGTTTCAGTGCACTGGTGTAGCTGTTGTTAGGCGAACCATTGAACCCAAAGGCCTTCTTTTACCTCATTATAGCAATGCTCCTCAGCTGATGTACATAGTTCAAGGTAGAGGTATGACTGGTGCTTTGTTCTCTGGATGCCCTGAAACGTTTCAAGAGTCTCAGCAATCTAGAGGCAGCCAAGATCAAGATCAACACCAGAAGATTCGTCATTTCAGGCGTGGTGATGTTATTGCTTTCCCTGCCGGAGTTGCTCACTGGTGCTATAATGATGGGAATGAGAATGTTGTTATGGTTAATGTTCTTGACACTACCAACATCGGCAACCAGCTCGACACTAATCCTAGAGTATGATTTTTATTCTAAATAGTTGTTCAATTGGACTCTAAATTTCTAATTTCACACATATACTAAGTCTTTTATATTCTTTACTATGTGCCATAGCATTTCTATCTAGCTGGTAACCCAGAAGACGAGTTCAAACAACTATCTGAACGCCCCCGTGAAGGTAGGCAGCAACCATTCACCCGCCGCCACAGCCAGGGATCTTGCAACAACATATTCTGCGGATTGTCTTCAAGCTTGATCGCTGAAGCTTTCAACATTAACCAGGACTTGGCCAGGAAGCTTCAGAGCGAGAATGATTTCAGGGGAAGCATTGTCAGAGTTGAAGGTGAGCTTTCCGTTGTCCGGCCACCAAGGACTCAACAAGAGATGAGCGCTCAACAAGAGCAAAGCTGCCGCCGACGCGGAGGCTCATGTGATAATGGCGCAGAGGAGACTTTCTGCACCATGAGGATGAAGGAAAACATTGCTGATCCTTCACGCGCTGATATTTTCATCCCTGAAGTTGGCCGTATCAGCACCGTCAACAGCCACAACCTCCCTATTCTTGGTTTCATCAAACTCAGCGCTTCCCACGTTGTCCTCCGCAATGTAAGTCACTTAACGATGGCGTGTGCACGAATCAAGAATTTCTAAACTAATTATAACTCTACGATGTTTCTTGCAGGATGCAGTGAGATTGCCCCACTGGCACATGAACGCACACAGCATAATATACTGCTTGGAAGGCCAAGCAACGATCCAGGTTTCCGACGAGAACGGAAACAGGGTTTTCGACGGCACATTAAGAGAAGGACAAGTCTTGGCGGTGCCACAGAACTTCGTGATGGTGAAACGAGCAGAGTGTGATAGATTTGAATATGTGGCTTTTAACACCAACGAAAACGCAATGACATCTGATCTTGCCGGAAGAACATCGGCCTTCCGAGCTATGCCGGCGGAGGTAATTGCCAACGCATTCCAGATATCGAGGGAAGATGCAATGAGATTGAAGTTCGGAAGAGAAGAGACAACACTAGCAATGTCCAAGTCTCGATCAGGAAGAAGGGCTGATGCTTAAGAATAGAGGCAGTTAGCCTTTTTAATTTCTTTGCTTGTTTGTTTTTACTTTGAATATGTACAAAGTATGAAACTAGATAATCCAGGGAATAAAAGAGACTTTGATCTCTTGTGAAGTAGAAAGATGGTTATTTCTACTTATTAATAAAAGCTTTTTTCTTTTTTAAGAAATTATGAGCAAGTTGCATTATATTTGGTGCATAGTTTCACCAAAAGTATATTTGGTGCATTATTTTTATTATTTAAAAATTGAGATAAAAATTATATATATATTTTTGATTTAATAAACCATCTATATTAAAAGCTGCAAAAAATATATATAAAAGATCAATTAAGAGCTGCAAGAACTAATATATATATATATATACACTGTGTTTTCTTTTTATTTTTACCATAAAAATATATATATATACTATAAATATATATATATATACACACTATTTATTTATATTTATCGCCGAATTTGATTCTAATGTTTTCAAACCAGATTGATTTCAAGGTTTTTTAAATTTAGGGATATTTATTTTTGAGTGCAGTGATATAAATTTATGTCTTAAATAAAATTAGAAAAAGTGGAAAAGTGGTTTTAGATGTTATTAGAGCAATATTTTTTTATGAACTATTGGATTATAACAAATCCAATAGTTAATGTGCAAATACTGTTTCATGTGATCAGCACTGATTTAATGTATATACAGTGTCACTAGCACAAAAATGGCTTTGGCAACGGTTTTAAACCATTACCAATGTAAGCGACGCCAATAATTGGCAACAGTTTTGATCAGAATTTTGAGCATTGACGAGCCGTGACCTTGATTAGAACCAATAAGCAATACATGAATTCGATTAGGATGGAACCTTGATTAGAACCAATAAGCAATACATGAATTCGATTAGGATGGAACAATTTAAGCATTGACGAGCCGTGACCTTGATTAGAATACATGAATTCGCATCCTAAGTGAGAACAATAAGCAATACATGAATTCGCATCCTAAGTGAGATGGAACAATTTAAGAACAGTTCCAAATTGGGACTATTCAAGACTTACTCCTAATGAGTATGCCCTGAATGGGTATCTAGGCCATTGTTTCTTTTTACAATTTTAACACAAATTATAAAAGTGTTAATTAGTTGTCTTACAATTAACACAACTATATTATGGGATTTTAATACTGCATACATCTAGATACAGATACTTAGTTAATTCACTAAGCTGCCACATTAATTAAGCCTATCTTTGTCCTAAATTCAGATGTCATAATTCCCTAATTATTTTCAATTCAAAAATCATTAGTTGTTGTGACTAAACAAACAAAAAAAAATATTGATGAACTTGACACATAGCAGGGAAGTAGGACAGCTGCCATAGAAGTGTTCACTAGGTGTAAGTTGGCATGCAAAAGTGTAAGTTGGCATGCAAATCAAACATTTTCAGGACACAGAAATCAACATTGTCAGTACATATGAGTTTCTAGGAGGAACTTCCTAAGCATATAGCACAACAATCGTAAAGATGGGATTTTAAAACCTTGAGCATCCTTCAAAATGTAAGGGACAACCATCGTATAAATGGGATTTCGCAACCCAGGTAGATTCCCTAGATATAAGGGGCAATCATCGAAGAGATAGGATTTTATAACCCATAGGATGAATATACACATCACCCAGGCGGCCTATTCTGGAGGAGGAGAGGAGAAGCGCTGTGTGAGCTTTGCATCTATTCTGTCGAACGCGAGAAGATTAAATCCATCCCTCCCTGCATGCACGTCTGCTGCTTCTGTTCTGTTTTCTAAATTAAAACCATAAACCAAAACAACAAACGACGTCGTTTTGGGGATTTTTTTTTTTTTCCCGGATGAAGGGGGGCAAATGCCCCCTTTGACCCCCTAAATCCGTCCCTGCCCAGGCCACTTCTAAAGTGTAAACACGCCATAGAGGTGCCTTCAAGAAAATGTTAACACATTGCAGACACAATCTTCAAAACATATAAACATTTCATAGAAACAATTTTCAAATAGATATAACACACGTCGTAAAGGCAGCTTCTAAAAGATGTAACAAACACTGTAACAAACACTTTGTAGGAACGACCTTCGAAAAGATATAATAAACACATTATACAGGCAGCCTTTCAAGAAGATATAATAAACACATATGTGAAAAACCACTAGAATTCAAGAATGTCTCAATATACTTGAAGAACATGCATCAGAAATTGGAAATTCAAGCTAAGGCGTTTTATGCATATGATATTCCTTGTCAAAGAAGTCTCATGTAATGGTAGTATTCAAATCGACGGCTTGCGTCAATGATCATGTATATATTGCAAGGAATATTTGTAAACTAAAACACATGTTTATGAGTGCTTGATGTTGCAATATAATTATGGTGCATTCAATTTTACTCAATGGAGAGCGAGATGCCATTGTCCATGTGTATGACATTCCAAATGTAAATTGTGTATGACAACATGATAATATCATCACATTCCAAGTATTTTAATAATAAATCATGGTTTAGTCAGGATTCCTAAAGGAATAGAAAACATTATTCCATTCTATTTTCAAATAACCTAGTACAAAAGGAAAATAGTACTTACTATGAATGCAGAGAAGCTGAAAGAGTGAAAACTGGAGTCCCAATAACACCAGAAATGAAGAGAAGCTGAAAGAGTGAAAACTGGAGTCCCAATAACACCAGAAATGAAGAGAAGCTGAAAGAGTGAAAACAGGAGTCCCAATAACACCAGAACTGCAGGCAATCATCAGAACTTGGATCACTAATTAACTAAAAAATCCTCTTCAAGCTCATTACAAGACAAACTAGACAAGAACCCCTAGTTGATATTATGTTTGATAAATACCATTCATTAGAGTCACTGAGGCGTTAATTTCCAAACACAGACATAACCAAGTAATCTCCCTTTATGGTCATCCGGCTAGATGTTGGTTTCTCAATTTCATACATAATGACACTTGATATATATAGAAGTAGTAGAAATTAAGGTCAGGCATCATGAATCAATGAAATACCCAATATGCTTCAACAATGAATGGGGGCACAGTCTGGAACAATAGGCGTGAGGGAGTTACAGGGGCTATGTCTCTCTGGGACATTATATCGAACAATAGGCGTGCATCATCGAAGAAGCAATAGACATAAATGGCTGTAGATTTGTTTGCGCAGAAAAACAAAACATAAACGGGAGGAAGTTTTAGGGCACACAATCAATGAACAAAACTAGAGAAACAGAAGACAAACCTCTGACTTACAAAGAAACTGATGAAAAAGAAGGTTTCCTCGATTTAGTAAGAACTGCTGAAGTCATTCCTAATTGCTGGAGTCATGATGAAATGCTCAAGTCGTTCTTATAGGGGAAGACGATTTTAGGAAGAACTGCTCAAGTCGTTTTCGGTATAGGGGAGGACCACTTCTGAAATTCCTTATGGAAAGCGAATAAGTGGAAGCAAAAGGAACTATAGTGAAATGCATTAGGGAAGACCAATGTGAAACGCGTTAGGCGAAATCGAAAGCCTGTTGGGGAAGATGACTGTCGTGAACTGTTGGACTGCGTGAATGTTGGGGAAGATGACTACCACGTGAACTAAAATTGATTTAAGACCGCGTGAATGTTTGGGATAGGGACAACGATAAATGGTTGGGATAAGGATAAAAATATAATAGTCGAAAATTATCATTCAATGTTTGGTACGTGGGATAGGGATAGGGATAAAATAATACATTTTACTATTTTAACCCAGTTTAAGTTACATAACATTAATTTGAGGGATAAGATTGACTTTTCCATCCTATTAAAATCGTAGGAGCTTATCTCACCTCCTTATACCACCCCCTCCTGGGTATAGGATTTGAGGGATAAGAAGTTTATCCCTCATCCGTCTCACTCTTCTATCTCCCAAACAAACACGGGATAACTTATCTCGTGTTTTTTTTATATCTATCACACCTCCTATATCACTTCTAACAAACACCCTGTATAGGTTATCTATCTATCTATTATCTATATAAAAGCTGGATACTAAAGTAGCCACTTGGCACAACCTTAAATATTTAGGTGATGTGTAATTTTATCAATTATTTTGAATTATTGTAATTTTTATTTTCTGTTTCACTATTACGGTTAATGAGTTCTTTTTACGGCTATTGTTAAGCCCAAAATATACCTAATATATCATCAATAATTACATCAACATTGCTACGAATTTGTGCCATTTATACCTATTTAGAATACTTTTACGTTCGAATATGTTTCTTTCTTGTAAGGTACCTAAATATTTGGTAAAATCCAAATAGGAACGAAAGAGGTTAAAAACAGAATAAAAACCTTACAAAATGAGTCAAAAACGACGAAGATCAATTACACCAAAAACGAAGTCAGAAACAGAGAAAAATGCCAAATTCTCGGTTGAGGAAACCAAATTCTCGGTAGAGAATTTTGGGGCCGCGACCGAGAATCCCAAATTCTCGGTCGCGACACGCGTCGTCCAGATCTCACTTCCTCTGTTCCGAAGACAAAAAAATCACTTCCCCATTCTCGGCCGAGAATTAATTATTCTCGGTAAGATCAGCAGCCTTTGCAGCACAACAAACACATGTTTAAATTCCAAGAAACGCGTTCGTTCGGGTGGATAGAAACGTCTCTTCGCAGCGGACACGACTCTCCACAACGGACACGACACTTCAATCACGACTCTTCAACATCTATAAATAAAGAGTTGATGGAGAGTTGAAAAGACAATAATGAGAGAGTTAGATTTTAAGATTAGTGCAAGAGTTATGCAGAAACTCTGACTCATTTAGAGATTAGAAGTTCGATTCTGTAAAAAGCATTATGGTGTACACACATTGTTTATTCAATAATTACAAACACAGTAGCGTTTAGATTTGTTCATATTAGTTTACATTTTGGTAGAGGCCGACCGTATCCCTATTACGAAGTTACAGCGAGAAGATTGAGTAGAGGATCCGCCCTGAGTCTGACAAACTCTAACGAAACCCAAGGAAAGGATTGACAACCCGTTCACTTGCACGCCGTAGAATGTTTTCATGCTCCTTATTCTCTGTAAACTTGTATCAAATTTATGCTTCATCTAATAAAGTTCGTTCTATTCGATAGATTTTTATGCAGCACTTTGGTAAAGGATCCGAGGTGGATTGCTGGTGTTTTCATTAAAACGTAGTTTAATTCAAAATCTTTACAAGGAAACTTTGTTGAACAACTTAACAAATTAATATCATCAGTAGAGTATTAATTTGATTAAGGTAGCGATCTTACCCGACCGTAGGAAGATTGACTATGGTTCAAAGCCCTAAAATTAGAGGTTCCGTCATTTATTTCATTGTTATAATTTATACAAAGTTTAAGTTGTTTTCTTTGCTTAATGCAAACGAATACATTTGTTTACTTTTCTAAAAAGAATTAAACGTTCCTGTCTTGCAAATTAATCCCTAAATCAGAAATATTTTCTACTCTAATCTAATTCTTATTCTTGTAATTTCAAAACCAAATCCAATTCAACGATTCTACATATTATAAACCTTAAAAGTAAATCTAACTGATTCAAAATAAGTTTTTGTTAAAAAGCGTTCCCTGTGGGATCGATATCTTTTATTACTAGGCTTAAAGCACTTTTTGGCCCCTGACCTATCCAAAATTTATGCATTTGGCCCCTGACCTATTAAATTAGATAAAATTCAACCCATATTGAATGAAAAATTAACTTTGTTGAAAAATTAACAGCAGTCACCAATAGAAAAATGACACATGACACATAAATAAACTTAATTTTCAACTAGAGATGGCCATAGTAACTATTTTACACAGTAAAAAAACATCCTAAAAACTTTTTCTAGTGTTCCGATAGAGTGAAAATTAATTTTATTTATGTGTCAGGTGTCATTTTTGTATTGGTTACTGCCGTTAATTTTCCAACAGAGTTAATTTTTCATTCAATATGGGTTGGATTTTATCTAATTTGATAGGTTATGGGCCAAATATGACCAAATAATAGGTCAGGGGCCAAATGCACAAATTTTGGATAGGTCAGGGGCCAAAAGGTGATTTAAGCCTTATTACTACAAGCGTATACCGTGCACTTGCGGAAATCGCTCAACAAGTTTTTGGCGCCGTTGCCGGGGAACGCCAAAATTTTTAACAAAAAATTATGTTTTTCGTGTTTTATTTCGAACCTTGGTTTATAATATATTTATTTATTTATTTTAGAGTTTTTATTTTGAGGATGGTCACTAGGACTAAATCCTCGTTGTTATTTAACGTTTGCAATCAGATGTTTGCAGATAAAAAATCAAAGTTTTTTCAAAGATAAACTGGAGATTTGATCATCAATACAAATTCACAGAAGAAGTCTACAGGAACGAAATCCAGCATGCAGATACATCAGAAGGGAATGGAAATTTTTCAAGAAAATTGCATCTCGGGTTCCGCAACTGCAGTATCAGGAACAAGACAGATAATTTTTCCCAGAAAAAAAAATCTTCCCAGAAACATTTAGCTCTTTTCTATACACTTAGTCGTTCACCAAAACATCATATCTCTTTGTTAAGAAGATATCAATTCCTACACTAAACCCAAATAATTTCCATTTTTATCACTACCTTAAACGACTACATCTTCTCAGACAAGATATATCAGAAGTAGGATGAAATTACCTTATCCGCCAGGAAGGGATTGTATACTTTTACCATAGTTTCAATAGTTTCAGTTCATGCACGTAGTTCTTGTTCATGCGCAGAACCAGAGATTCGGGCATTCAACCGGAATCAGTAGATCCTTAAATTGAGACTATTGAAATTCTCGGTAACTTCAGCGAAAAAAAAAATTATCGCGACCGAGAATCGCCATTCACGGTCGCGACACGGGCATATATTAGACATGTATCTCTTCTTTCTTCTTCAGTTCATGCACCATTCCTGAATATTACGAAAAATTAAGATCCTTCATGTTCAAATGGTGTGAATTTACACATTTTTAATCCCAACAGACACATTGATTTGTCCTGGATTAATTATAAATAATTAGAGAGGATCAGAACTCTTTTACTTTCCATACTTTTCATCTCTTGCAGACAAAATCTGATATTCTTCTCCAATTATTCAAGCCTTTCAAAAAGTTCCAGAGACTTTTTCCTTTTCTCGAAAGCATGATTTCCTAGCATAAAACTTCCATGAAGATTACTGCTGCACGCAACAAGCATCCTGATTTATCAGAATGCTATGGTGCACCATTTACCATTTACACACATGATGAAGAATGAAGATATTATAAACCTATTTGTTATATATAGTTTGTATATAGGTTTGTTTTGTGTCTGTTCTTTCTGTAACTTGTATATATGTCTTCTCATTTTAATAAAACTATCAAGTTTGATTCTTGATTCTTTTTGCTTAAAATATGTTAACCATACAGGTTATACACATACATTCGAATCTAAGTTTGAATAAAACAGTATAAATTTTAACATGAATCTGTAATTATTTTTCATGAATCTGTATTCATTTTAGAAATGTTTCTGAACATCTGATTTTTCCTATATATTACATACTAATACGGTATAATCGTTAATAACTATTAAACAAGTTCATGAACATTCATTTTATATGATAATTCTAAGTTTTGTTCTGTACTTATGTTTTTCAATTTTGATAGCATATCAACTTTGATTCTTTGGTTATTTTTTGATTCGTATGTGTTAACTATGCAAATTATTTGACTGAATCTATATATATGTTCATATGGAACAGTATCACCTTCACCATGAATTTGTCTACAATAATAAAATGAATCTGTCAATAATTTAATTAATCTGTATCAGTTTCAATGTTTCAGATTTAATATGAATAAGTGATTAATAATTTGATTTGTTTAATTTTCATTTGTTTGTTTTTGTATATATGATCGTTTTTAATTTTTCTAGTACATATGTTTTTGTTCATTTATGTACATATGTGTTATGCAATACAAATTCAATTCCTTTCATACTTTAATCTTATGTTCTGGTTTAAGTCTGTTAAAATTTATAAACTTTTAACAAATGAATCTGTTCATGTATATCTTCAATGCTAACAAGTTATGATCATTATTAATTATTGAACATGATAATAAATTTTCATTTTCATGCAATCATTGAGTTTAATTTTAATTATGAAATTATGAACTTATATCATCTTGATTATTGCATATATCAGTAAGAACTTATTAAAATAAAACATACATTTTTTTTATTTTATGAATCTGTATCAGTTGGAATACGGTTAATGATTAAGGTTAATCTTTCATTATTTGAATGCTGATTTAATTTGAATAAGGTTCCTGTTTAAGTTTTAAGCATGAATAAAAACCTACATGCACTTACGTTCATTATCTCTTAGAAGATTAATTTCCATTCACTGCTTCTTCATTTAAACTTATGTGAATTAATGCACATTCATGTTTAAGTTCAATTCACTAACAGTGTTAATGATCATTTATGATTCATTTAATTCAGTGTGGTCATTAATTGATTCATTAATTCAGTATTTATCAAGGATAAACCTTTGGTTTTCCTTGCATTTAATGTTTTATTTTGTGTTTTTAAGTTTCAGGTATACATGTTTTCATTTATAGGACATATTTGCACATGAATTTTATCAAAACGGAGTTTTTATTCGCACCACGTGACCTGTAGGGGGGTTGAGTCCGATTTTTGACATAAATTCAGCTTTTCCTATTTCTACATTAACTCCAAACACCTAAATTCATACCTATATATACCTATCCCTTACGCAAACCTTACATCACCTCCTATTTTTCCCAATTACACAATCCAAACTCTTCCCAGTACAATTAATTCCACACCATATCACCTTTACTTTTACCAAATTTTTACCTACCCAAAATACATCTTTCCCAAACCCCACCTCCATATCCTAACCCTTTTTCCACACCATGCCTAAACATAAGAAGGTTACTCATTCAGCATTATTTCAGATGGGGTTGGGCACGTGGTACAAGCACTATTATGGACATAGTGCGTAGTGAAATAGACGTTATTGTATTGGTTACTCTTTCCTATTCTAAGAGGAATGTGAGGATTACATTTAGGGATTTAGGTTAATTTTATGAAGTTGGGGATGACGAGATGAGAGTTTGGTTTGGATATCCTACAACATAATTTATTGTTAAGCCATCAATTTTCCGATCAATCCGGTTTGGACATATTTTGCCTAGATTAGATAAATTTATAAGATCAGGATTCGAAGTCCGGCTTTGTTTGTTAATTTTGGATTACATCTTCAAGGATTTCATAGTAGATAGGATTGGACTACTTTTTGATAATTTTTAACCATGCTTCCATTTCAACCAATAAGCACGTTACTATGCGTACTTTGTTTATGGGGCTTGTTTGGAATGCTACGGGTATTATGGAGTAGTTTTCAATCACTTACTCCTAATTATTTTCCGATGTTGGATTATGCCACAACTTTTACACATTCATTTAGTGGTTAGCCAATGTTGGTTAGTTTTGCAAGTTCGATGTTGACAGTTCCAGTTCACATGGAAATGGTATTAAATAGGATGGTAATGAGCAGACACATTTTGGTGGGGATGACGATATGAAGAGGGTGCGAAGAGGAGCATGTTGATGCCTACACACAAGCACAAAGGCATGTTGGTGATGAGAACCGTGTTGATCAAGTTCATTTGAGAACAAATTTGGAACCATATGAATACACACACCCGTCGAATGAATTTGCGGTTGGATGATTTTATTGCAAACAATCACGAGATGGGTTCAGGAATTTACGCGGTGGATGCCAATATCCATAATTTAAGGAGCGAGCACACGTCACCCTGACGCCGGTTGTTATCATTTTTCCGTCGTCAAGGCGTCGTGACCATACCATCTCCACCGGGATCACCTTCACAGGAATAGGTTTTATCTTATCCTTTCTCACCTCATTTATCTCTTATGTTATTTTTGCTTACGTTTGGTAAAATTTCAAATTCTATTTATGTTAGATAAATCCATTTCATATTTATGTATTTTCTTTTCGTATGATTTATTTCGTACCATTTTTCATGTTTTATCCATTTTTGCACCAATGAGGACATGGTCCAATTTAAGTGTGGGAGGAGATATTGCATATATCATTTTATTTTTAGTACGAATAAATGCAACAAATAATTTTTCAGCAATATTTATAAATGCAACACTTGTTTTATGCAAATGCAACATATATTGCAACACAATGTATTCAACATTATTTTTCATAACTTTACATTTTCATATGCTTAAAAATATTTTTAACTTATGATTATTTTTAGGTTATCATTATCGATAGAAATGATATTTCTATACGGGCAATATTTTTCATATTTTTCATAAATCTCCGATACGATTTTAAGTAAATTGTCTCGAGTGAATGTATTTAAGTAAAAATTCTTTATTCTTAATCTCTATTTTATATCATGAAATTCATGATACGATAAATCTTATTTTAAATTTTCAATTAGGTTTATAGGCATTAAATTGAACTAATAATTTTAGCTCGATTTGATTTCGTCTTACATTAACACCAATTGAAGTTTTTAAGGAAACTTTAGCCATAATACATGTTGAATTTTAAGTCAATATAGGATGAATGTGCTATCTTTCTTTTTCCCAATTTACAATTTAAATTTTATAATTCATATTAATTAATCAATTAGTTGAATTCTTAACTTTTGGCCACGATTGAGACCACCCTTATCACAATCGAGGTATGGAAGGAACGTTTAAAAGCAAAAATTAAGCGTGTTTAAGTTTAAAGTAACGATTTCGTCCACCCATGGCATGGTCGGTACCTCTTAAGCGAACACTAAGCAATAAAATACATATAAGGTTACGATCAAGACCACCCTTATCTCGGGCGTAACTAGCAAAAGAAAATTAACCTAAGTACTTATTTAAAAATAATATATCTCATATATTAGTTTAGGTTTGGGAAAGGAAATTTTGTGCTTTGAAATGCCTTGAGACGAAAGACTCAATAACATGCGTGCTTATATCGTCCCGAATACTTCAATTTTAAAATTGAAAATACAAGACGAATAATATATCGCCTTTATATTAGTTAGTTTGATATTTTGCGTATAAATTTGCCATGTGAAGTTAGTCTTTTCGGCTTAACTAATTTAAAAAATAATACAAATATGTATGTTTTATTTTCATAAAGAGATTAGTTAAAGAATAAAATCTGTGAAATTTTGCTCGGGACTAGTAAAAGATTAAGTGTGGAGATTTGTTAAGCCCAAAATATACCTAATATATCATCAATAATTACATCAATATTGCTACGAATTTGTGCCATTTATACCTATTTAGAATACTTTTACGTTCGAATATGTTTCTTTCTTGCAAGGTATCTAAATATTTGGTAAAATCCAAATAGGAACGAAAGAGGTTAAAAACAGAATAAAAACCCTACAAAAGGAGTCAAAAACGACGAAGATCAATTACACCAAAAACGAGGACAAAGACGAAGTCAGAAACAGAGAAAAATGCCAAATTCTCGGTTGAGGAAACCAAATTATCGGTAGAGAATTTTAGGGCCGCGACCGAGAATCCCAAATTCTCGGTCGCGACACACGTCGTCCAGATCTCCCTTCCTTTGTTCCGAAGACAAAAAAATCACTTCCCCATTCTCGGCCGAGAATTAATTATTCTCGGTAAGATCAGCAACCTTTGCAGCACAACAAACACATGTTTAAATTCCAAGAAACGCATTCGTTCGGGTGGATAGAAACGTCTCTTCGCAGCGGACACGACTCTCCACAACGGACACGACACTTCAATCACGACTCTTCAACATCTATAAATAAAGAGTTGATGGAGAGTTGAAAAGACAATAATGAGAGAGTTAGATTTTAAGATTAGTGCAAGAGTTATGTAGAAACTCTGGCTCAGAAATGAGTCAGAGATTAGAAGTTCGATTCTGTAAAAAGCATTATGGTGTACACACATTGTTTATTCAATAATTACAAACACAGTAGCGTTTAGATTTGTTCATATTAGTTTACATTTTGGTAGAGGCCGACCGTATCCCTATTACGAAGTTACAGCGAGAAGATTGAGTAGAGGATCCGCCCTGAGTCTGATAAACTCTAACAAAACCCAAGGAAAGGATTGACAACCCGTTCACTTGCACGCCGTAGAATGTTTTCATGCTCCTTGTTCTCTGTAAACTTGTATCAAATTTATGTTTCATCTAATAAAGTCTGTTCTATTCGATAGATTTTTATGCAGCACTTTGGTAAAGGATCCGATGTGGATTGCTGGTGTTTTCATTAAAACGTAGTCTAATTCAAAATCTTTACAAGGAAACTTTGTTGAACAACTTAACAAATTAATATCATCAGTAGAGTATTAATTTGATTAAGGTAGCGATCTTACCCGACCGTAGGAAGATTGACTATGGTTCAAAGCCCTAAAATTAGAGGTTCTGTCATTTATTTCATTGTTATAATTTATACAAAGTTTAAGTTGTTTTCTTTGCTTAATGCAAACGAATACATTTGTTTACTTTTCTAAAAAGAATTAAACGTTCCTGTCTTGCAAATTAATCCCTAAATCAGAAATATTTTCTACTCTAATCTAATTCTTATTCTTGCAATTTCAAAACCAAATCCAATTCAACGATTCTACATATTATAAACCTTAAAAGTAAATCTAACCGATTCAAAATAAGTTTTTGTTAAAAAGCGTTCCATGTGGGATCGATATCTTTTATTACTACAAGCGTATACCGTGCACTTGCGGAAATCGCTCAACAGCTATTAATCTTATCTCTAGAGTATCATCGTCCAATTTAAACTCTAAACTGCTCTCCTTTCACGTCCTAAACAAATTACTGGAGGGATCAGTTCAAACTATGAAGATATCAAGTCGTTCTCTCTCTCTTTCGATTCAGTTCACACTTTATGGTTTCTCATTTTTGCTTTATTTCTTTCTTTCTTAATTCAGTCTCACCTTCTGATCTCTCTTTTTTGCAAATCACTAACCAAATCTGACAATATTAAGAGATTCATGTAAGTTACCTCTTTGCTCCTTGTATATTCTTTTTTTTTCATTGTTTCATTTTCACTGTCTATTCCTCTCTTTCCCCCCTTTTGCAATTTGTCTATCTTTTTCCAATAGTAGAGGGTAGTTCTGATGACTTTGAACAACATTTCTAGAAAATGGAAAGGAATTGATCTGGCTACTTTGAAGGTTATGATTCCTTTTGAAATGCTTAAATTTATATCTCTTTTTCCTTTATGCGGTCACTGAAGAGGAAAAAATTGAAGAAAGCCAACAACGGGAAAGAATTAACGGGTTAATAGGAGAAGTAACAGCCAATATTGGGAAAGGATTTGTCGCTCCTATATTTTTATTGCATCACGATGAGGTTTCAATGAAGATCCAGTTGGTATTCTCTCTCTTTCTATCCTTTGTTCTTAATTTCTGTTTCTATTTGTTTCCAGTGTCCTATTTTTGAATTTTAGTAGAATTAAATTGAGAATACCTTTGATGAAATTGTCTTTAGATCTACACCCAAATGTTGTTGAGTTGGATTGTTTTACAACTACATTGAGTCAGTTTTTTATTTTTATAGTTATCATTTACTATTTCTTTGCTACCTTTTTCATCCTATATAAATTTAAACTGCCTCCCCCTTTTCTATCTCTTGTGATTACAGATTTATACGATGAGAGGAAGGAGACACAAAGAGGTGGTAAATGAAGATGATCATTCCTTGGCATTTGGCTGGAACAAACATGGGCAATTGGATTCTGGTTCAGCAAAAAATGGTAAATTTTAATGTTTCACATTTTAATCATTGGATATTATCATTGTATTAGCTTTGAAATTAATGCATTGGTTTTATTTTCCCACAATTTCAAATGAGACAATAGCAAAACCTTTTTGAAGAATTATATTTACTTTTATTGGATCTTCTAAATATAGTTTATCAAGGGCAATTCATCTGCCAAACATTAAAAACAGAAGTATTTCAAAGGCAAGTTGGTAGTTGTTCTTACTAGAACTCCAACTGATTCCCATATAATTATAATATATATAATACTAGAGAATAGGGTTCCCTACCGTGCAAACCTTTGTTCATTTTTTTGGTTGCTCTTTTAATGTTAGTTCAATGTTAATAGTTTAAAAATAATAATAATAATACATGATATTTCATCATTTGATAGTTACAGTGACAAATTAATTTAAAGAACTGGGATCAAATTTGATAATGCGATGCTCAATGATAAACAGGTAACTAAACTAAACAGAATGCAATGTAATCTTTGTGACAATTTCAGTTAAATTGACACTCCATTGGTCTATTCTCTTTTATCTTCCTCTCTTTTCTTAGCAGTAAATACTCACCCCTCAGCTGAGTCGGGCAGATGGGATTAAACGACATGAAAATATCAAAGAAGGTTTCTACTTCTCAATCCAATCAAAAGTATGCGATTGATTTCTTGGTATTTCTTTTTTTTGCTCGTGCAAAGATTTTGTTCTAATTCGTGTTATCAAATTTTCGTTCAGTTAATATATGCGTGTTTTAAAGCCCTTAGAAGGTGGTCGGATACTGTGTTGTATATTGGTCGGATACCACATGGTTTTTACCAGAAATGGAAGGTAGGTTTACTTACATTTTGCAAGAAATTTTTGATTGTCTGTTTACATGTGCTGATTACTGTGTATAATTTTTATGTCTTTAATGCGTGTAATGGTATTAAATTGTTTGTATTGTGATGGATTCCATAGATTGGAAAATCAAAACAATTATGGATTCATCGAATTTGAAGATTCTGAGGTAAAAGAACTTGAATAATACTATATTGTGCCATTTGTTTTCATTTGACTCTGACCATATCTTTTTGCTGATTGCAGGCAGCAGAGGTTGTGGCTGAACATATGCATAATTATCTGTTGTTTGATCCCTTCATTCACTTCTTCCAACCAAACTCCAGGCCATTTTCAATATGATTCAAGGCCTTATCTGCATTGTGCAACTCTCTATCATAAAGTGTGAGTTGTCTTTTACTTAGATGTCCTACATGAACATCACTAATTTTATACACTAGCATAAACTTCATTTGTGCTGAATTATGTGCCGACTATTGTAGATGTTTATAGATTGCTTATTTTTGTGTTCATTCTTTTTGTTACCTAGGTGGAAAGGCTTTAATCTTCTATGTTCATGCTTAAGGAAAAGTACACAAGGTGGAAGAGTTTCTTGTGTTGGGGTTTTGTGTCCTATAGACAATTGTTTTAGGATACAAACTGAATGTAAATGAAGTGTTCTTTATATCGTTTGTTTTAATGAGATATGAGTTCATAACTGTATAAAGGCAATCCCTTTTTTAAGAACTAAATAAAGTCTAATAAAAGGAAATCCATAAGTTTGTTTAAAGTGATTATAAAGTGTTCATACAAGCATGAAGTGAGACGAAACTTTATGATAAACTAATAAACTTAAAACCACCCCAAGTCAAGTAATATGTTTAGGATTGACATATCACTGCTGAGACTTGCATGTAACAATGTCTTCTGTCGAGACAGAAAGCTGATCTCACAAGCTTCATATATACAGATATTTGGACAGTTGCATGTATCCAATGAAAAGAAGTTCTTTAGGATTGGGGACCCGACTTGAGATACCAGGATGGGTAGATTCATCATTGTCACCTGTTCATCTCATTGGTATTAATAGGTATAAGTAATCCTCAGACTCAAATGAATGTTAATTAGTGATTCTGGATTACGGAATGTGATGCTTTGATCCTGTTGTAACACGATCCATAACAGAGATGACTCTGGGGTGTGAACGGCAGACGTTGGGTATCACAGAAAGTAATTGCAGGATAATTATACATTGGATTGAGCATTTGTCACTCCCGATAAATGAGAGATACGTCCATGGATCGCTTGTGGAAGACTCGACTCTAAATCCTTGCAAGGTGATAGCTTAAGACTTGAAATACAGATTTCACTTAACCTATCTGATTGGAGTTGACTCGGCCTGTACAAGTAAAACGAACGTCTCGCTATATGTGACTTGACATTATCCATAGTCATAAGATTCAGTTCAAGGATGTAGTTGATAAAGGATCGAATTATACTGTAACTAATACGGAAAGGTCAACGATAGAATCAACCTGTCTTCTTATAGCTCTGGGGGAATGTTTCGGATTTGCTAATCACATTTCGCGTACTCATTCCGTTATGCAAAGATTAAATATAATTCTGTGAAAATTAATTTAATAGTTGCATACGGCTAGAAGCAATAAGAACCTAATGGGTCACACATAAGACTTGGAGCCCAAAAGAGAAACAAATGTTAATTAATTAATGGAAGCCCAACTGAGTCCACTAAGGCCCAGTATATAGGGGGGCGATTTTCATGTAAGAAATTACATGAATAATTAATTTGATTCTTAAACAATTCTAATTAGATTATAATTGTGAATTAAATTAATTAAAGGATAAATAAGTTAGGAGTTTTAATTAGATTAAATTGCTCCTATTGTTATCCTATAAGGTTACTATTATTATCTTTATATTTAAGATATAATTATAGATAATAAATAAGAATTATATTCCGAATTAAATTTTTATTCAGTAATCTAATTCTATCTAACTAGGGTTTAGATACAAGAGAATATAAATACCCCCCTTACCTGTGATTTTTTAAACACACAAGTGCAACCGAGAGAGAATTTCGACCCCCCTAGTCGAGGACGAAATAATCCACCGCTTCCTACCGATTCAATTGATTTCATCTCTTTCTCTTTATCTTTGATCTTGTGTTGATTTATTAGAGACAATCTATTCTTGATTGTTTTAATACGGTTAATATCTAACTTGATTTGGGTTGTGTTTTGTCTTGTGCTTGGGAACTCGGAGTAAGAGTTGTGGGCACTTCGATTGCAACGGTAGATAGAACTTTATAAATGTATTTCCTTCTATCTCTCTTTATATGAAATAACGATTAACGGACCTTGGGTTAATGAAAATAGGTTAAAATTTTTATATTTCCGCTGCCATACGTTAGCTTTATTTTCCATCATCTTGTGGCATTGAAAACAATAGAAATATGGGTAGCTAATGGAACATTGGGCGTGTTCAAAATTTGAAAAGCTTTTGTGGCTTTATTTGTGGTTTTATCAATAGCAGCAGATTCGATGAGAGTGATTAATATCTGATGTGGCTGTAACCATCAAGTAATTGTGGAGGAGTTGATTTAATAATGTTGATGGTAGCAAAAATATTAACTGTTATTATTGTGCAAGTTAGATAATTTTACAAACTAATTAGCTAACACGATATTTGTTTTATACTTCGAGATCAAAGGTAGTTTTCAGATTTGATGCTCATATGATCTAATGTACTCTACTTTATCTATAACTGTAGAAAACTTAAACGGTGATGTGCAAAAAAAAAAAAAAATAGAGTTTAAATTTTGACGTGTAATTTCTTATTTTATTAAAATTATGATTAATTGTTTTTCAGTTTTTTTTTTTCTAATCTGGTCCACTTCCATTTCAAGAGTCCAATTTAACTATCAACATATATCCAAGTACTTTGATATTTAGAGAAGTTATAACATAGAAAGGCCTAGATTCTCAGAAATTGTGTGCCCTTCTATTTTGTTGTTATTCTAATTGACTTGAGAGTTTAGTAATTACTAAAAAGTTTGTAAAGTAAAATTTTCAATAAGATCAAACATATCATACAAACAATTTATTTTTATGTCTATAACAAAATCTCATGATTAAGGCCACCCTAATTCTTTTTACTCTAATCTCTTATATACAATTTATTTGAATTGATTTCAAAGTATTTTTAATCATTTTTTAATTTTATTCACATTACATTTAAATTGATATAATTTTTGTTTTAATGATTAAAATTTAAAGTAGGATTTCTATTTTTCTGAAAAAAAATGTAACCAACAGTGAAGTATTATTTGTGAAGTATTATTATGATTTGAGAAGGGTTGAGATATTAAATGTAATTAGTTTGTTCTGTTACGAAAATTATTTTTATGATGAAATTAAATTCAAAGTGATATAATGTGTAAATTTTTAAGGGAAAAATACAAAAATAAACCTTGTGGTTACACCTGTTTTCGATCGCAACCTTTTGGTTTAAAAATTTACAAAAATGTACATTGAGGTTCATTCCGTTAGCAAACACATACCAAATTGACTAACGGTGTTAAAAGTCAAAGAGAAAATAGTTAATTTGGTCCTTATATTTATTTATTTTATAAATTAATCTCCTTTATTATCTAATTATCACAAAAAAAACCAAAAAAAAAAATCAATTATACCATCTTCTCCACCTCTATTTAATTTTTTATATTTTTCTTCTCTCTCCTCTTTTTAATTTCTCTCTCTAACATCTAAAATCAATGGATTATAAACTATTATCAAATCAATTTCGAAATATTATAGGAATATTCAATAAGTCCCTTCTTTTTAGATTAGGATTTGTGATTCTTTGTGCAGCCTCCATCTCTCATTCATGCCCTTCTCTTCCTTCTCACAAATTCGAAGCTTCATCTCCCATGGTCGCTCCTTCTTCCTCTTCTCTCTCGATTTTCTTTTGCGCAGACATCCTAATTCCTATGATAGTCGTTTCTTGCTCAACGATGAAGGTTGACAGCCAAACTCCCGATAGCGACGGTGAGATTGCAGTGAGATGATGACAGGAAATCCTCCTTCTTCATGAACGATGGATGAATGGAGACTCTCAGATGGAGACGATTTCCTCTAAATGGTGGTTTTCAGACAGAAATGGTGGAGAGATCAACAACGATCTCAGGTTCAGTTTAGATCTCCTGGTTTTACTACCTTCTTACAAATTCTAAGCTTAATCTCCATGGCCGCTCATTCTCGATTTTCTTGCTCAACGACGATGGTTGACGGCCACACTTCCGGCAGCGACAGTGAGATTGCAGTAAGATGATGGCAGGAGATCCTCCTCCTTCATGAACTATGAATGGAGAATCTCAGATGGAGACGATTTCCTCTAAATAGTGGTTTGCAGACAGAAATGACTCAACCATAAATTCATTTGATTTTAGAGAGAAATTAAAAAGAGGGGAGAGAAGAAAAAAATAAAAAATTAAAGAAAAATGGAGAAGATGGTGTAATTGATTTTTATTTTTAATTTTGGGATTTAATTTTTTATGATAGGCTCTCAGGAGCCCCTAATAAATACCTAGCTTAGGGTAGGGGTGTGGTCAGTTGTCCTCCTTTCTATGGATTTGTTATTTTGGAATGTTAGGGGTGCGGCTAGCAAGGCTACCCGTATCCATATTAATGATCTTATTAAGCAGTTTAATCCATCTTGTTTTGCTCTTTTGGAAACTAAGATTAGTGGTGAGAAAGCAGATGAGGTGGTTAAGAAGTTTAAGAACTGGCACTGTGTTAGATCGGAGGCAACTGGCCGGGCTGGGGGGATTTGGCTTTTTTGGAGGCCAGATCGGATTCATTTTGATATTCTTAGCATGGATAAGCAGTTCATTCATTGTAAAGTGAGTATTTCCGGCAATACTCCCTTTTTTATTACCCTTGTGTATGCTGACCCTATCTTGTCTAATCGAAAACGGCTCTGGGAGGTTCTCTATTCTATGAGTGTCAGCATTTCGGAGCCCTGGTTTGTGGCGGGTGACTTCAATGATATCGCCTTTATGAGTGATCAGAGAGGGGGATCCAATCATTATGTTAATCGCTGTCTGCATCACAAGAATAGTATGGATTTATGTGGGCTTTCCGATCTGGGGGCTTCTGGTCATAAATTCACTTGGAAGCGTAATAATACTTTTATTCGATTGGACAAAGTCTACGCTAATGTTTTAGCTCTAACTTCCTTCCCCGAGTGCTCTGTGTTGAACCTCCCGTTCCGTCATTCGGATCATTGTCCTATTTTGTTTAGACTTTTGAGAGGTAAGCATCCTAGGGGTAAGAGACCGTTCCGGTATCAGTTGGCTTGGGAGTCCCATCCTAAGTTTAAAGAGTTCGTTCATGAGAGTTGGAGACCTCATTCGTATGTACTGCAAGCTGCTGAAGGGTTCAGGAATAAGGTGCAGGGGTGGAATAGGAATGTGTTTGGGCATATTATCAGAAGGAAGAACAAGTTATTAAAGAGGATGGAGGGCATTCAACGCAGGTTGGAGGGGAGGTTTGATCATAGCCTTGAGGGCCTCCTCAGAACCCTTCAGAAGGAGCTGGAGGCTGTGCTTAGGCAGGAGGAGTTCCTTTGGTTCCAGAAGTCTCGGAAGTCCTGGATTAGAGATGGGGATCGTAATACCAAATACTTCCATCTCTCTACCCTGATCAGAAGGCAGAGAAATAGAATTGAGGCCATTAAGGATTCTAATGGTGATTGGGTTTATGAAGATGAGGTTATTCGGAACTTAGCCCTGGATTTCTACAGAGAGCTGTTCAAAGAGGAACCTGTTCTTTTGGAGAGGGCTCACTCTATTGCTACATTTCCTTTAATCAGTGAGGATTGTAGTCAGGAGGCCTTTCAACCTATTTCCCGAAAAGAGATTGACCAAGCTATCTTCAGCATTGGGGCTTCTAAAGCTCCTGGGATTGATGGTCTTCCGGCGGGCTTTTACCATAAGCATTGGGATGTAGTGAAGGAAGGCATCTATAATTTTGTCTTGGGGGTGTTCAGTGGTTCCAAGGATATTGAGCTGGTTAATAGAACCCTCCTGGTTCTGATTCCTAAGATTGATAAGCCTTCTTCCTTTTTGCATATGAGACCTATCATTCTTTGTAATGTTCTTTATAAAACTGTTACAAAGATTGTGGCTAATAGAATCCGTGGCATTCTTCCTGCGATCATTTGTCAGAATCAGGGTAGCTTTGTGCCTGGTAGACAAATGATGGATAATGTGGTGATCGCCCAAGAGATGGTCCACACGATGAAGATTAGGAAGGGGAGGAAAGGCATTGTGGCTCTGAAGCTGGATTTAGAGAAGGCCTATGATCGAATTAATTAGGATTTCTTGATGGAGAGCCTTGAGAGAGCTAGAATCCCGGACAGCTGGAGAAGTTTAATTAAGGTATGTATTTCTTCTCCTGTGTTTCAAGTTATGGTCAATGGGGATATGTCGGAGGAATTTTCCCCGGGTAGAGGAATCCGTCAGGGGGATCCTATGAGCCCTTTCCTTTTTGTTATTGCTATGGAGAGGCTCTCTCACCTGATTCAGGATGCGATTGATAATGGGAGTTTCCACCCTGTGGCGATCAACAGCTTCTGTCCCCAGGTGACTCACTTATTCTTTGCAGATGATGTCCTTATCTTTCTTGAGGGTAATGAGGAGAAGTTGAGAGTCATTATGGATATTCTGGATTGTTTTTGTTCGGCCTCTGGGCAGAAGCTTAATATCCAGAAATCTAGGATGATGTGCTCTAAGAATATGAATCAGAGAGTCTGTAAGAGATTAAGTGATCTCTCAGGTATTCCTCTTACTGATTCTCTTGGGAAGTATCTGGGCGTTCCCCTCCATAGTGAGCGTGTGTCTAAAGGCTCCTTCAAAGAGACTTTGGATAAAGCTAATTCGAAGTGTGCCACTTGGAAAGCCAAGACTCTGTCTCTCGCTGGCCGCCTCACGTTAATTCAATCTGTTAATTGTGCTGCTCCCAATCACATCATGCAGGCTTGTAAGCTTCCGGATCCTGTGCTTAATGATCTTGACAAGATTAACCGTAGGTTCCTGTGGGGGGAAGCTGCGGAGGGCAGGAAGATCCATCTTGTGCCTTGGAGTGAGGTTTGCCAGCCTAAAGATTCTGGGGGTCTGGGTATTAGGAAAGCAAAGGACAATAATAAAGTTTTATTAATGAAACTCCTTTGGCGTATGTGGCAAAACCCCTCCTCTCTTTGGGTTCGCCTCCTTTGTGGTAAGTATCGGAAAGACAAAATCTTCGGGGGCCCGAAAGAGAGAGTTGCTAATTGTTCCTTCCTCTGGAAAGGACTTAGTGCTGTGTTTGATGAGTTCTGCTTGGGAGTTGGCCTGGAGGTGGGGAATGGTAAGTCCATTAGTTTCTGGTTTGATAACTGGATTGGGGATAAACCGTTAATTGAGGTGTGTTCTTCCCCCCCGCCTAGTGATATACGCAACTGGAGGATTGCCGATGTGGTTGACTCGGAAGGGGACTGGATCTGGTCAAAGTTTGATACTTTCTTTAGCCTTGAGACTCTCCTTAGAATGCGGGGAGTGAAGGTGAGTAATCAAGAGGAAGACTTGGATAGGCACTGTTGGGCGTTGACTAACAATGGAGTTTATTCTTGCAAATCGGCCTTTGAAGCTTTCTCTCTCTTTAGATCTGATCCTCCCTCGGATGTGTGGAAGTCGATTTGGACCCTTAAAGTTCCTTTCCGTATTAGGAGTTTCCTGTGGCTGGGCGTTAAGGACAGGCTTCTTACTAATTCGGATAGGCACAGAAGGCACTTGGCTGATTCTGGAGCTTGCAGTAGATGCAGAGGCCATATTGAGACTTTGTGCCATGCTCTTAGAGATTGCTCTAATAGTAAAGAGGTTTGGAGGAAAATTCTCCCACACCATATTTTCTCTTCCTTCATGGCACATTCTGAGGTCGACTGGTTCTCTGATGGTGTTAGAGGAAAGTTGCTTCCATACATGGAGCATGGTGACATTTTCTTTGCTATTATCTGTCACCAAGTTTGGAAATGGAGAAACGAGGAGATTTTTGGAGATAAAACTGTTTTTATGACAAACTTAGCTGATTTCTTCTCGAAAAAACTTTTCTCTATTATCGATAGTTTCAAAGGAGAGTCCCTTGCCAGAACCTCTCAGTGTTGTGATGTCCATCTCGTGGGATGGAGCAGGTCAAGAGAGGGGGTTGTGAAGCTGAATACTGATGGTTCCTTCCTCAGTAACGGTAAGATTGCGGCTGGAGGTGTGCTTAGAGATGTAGGGGGCGTCTGGCTTTCTGGGTTCTCCCAGAATTTAGGGTTGGGTTCTTCCTTTTCTGCGGAGCTCTGGGCTATTCTTACTGGAATCAATCTTGCTAAAAGGCTGGGTGTTAAGAGGCTCTCTGTGGAGTCTGATAATTTGGAAGCAATCAAAATGATTTCTGAGAATCATTCTATGGGTCTTAACAGTCGCAACCTCATCAAAGCTATTATAAGGCTTTGCTCCTCCTTTGAGTTCGTAGAGTTCAGACACATTTTTAGAGAGCAGAATCGTGTTGCTGATCGCTTGGCGGCGGCGGGCCATGAAGGGACGTTAGGCGTTACTACCCTTCCTGTTTCCCCTAGTTTCATCTCTCATCTTCTCTTAGAAGATAGGATTAGGGTTAGCTTCCCTAGGCTAATTCCTGGGTAGTTTGTTGTTTTTCGTTTTTCTTTTCCTTTTCTACCAAAAAAAAAAAAAGATAATAAGTGAGGTTAATTTATAAAATAATTAAATATAAGGACCAAATTAACTCTTTTCTCTTTGACTTTTAATACCGTTAGTCAATTTGGTATGTGTTTGCTAACGGAATGAACCTCAATGTACCATTTTGTAAATTTTTAAACCACAGAGTTGCGATCGAAAACAGGTGTAACCACAAGGTTTATTTTTATACTTTTCCTAATTTTTAATTTGCAACTTTTTTTCCTACATGTGTATTTTACTCTGCAAACTAAATAAAATAATCATTTATGATAGAATTCCGCACATCGTGCGGGTCTAGATCTAGTTACTCATGTAAAGTGGGAGTCGGTTTTTTTTTAGGAAAAACCGATGTCAATGAAAAAATAATTGGGGTCGGTTTGTTTTAAAACCGATTCCAATAATGTATTACAGTAAAATCTCTATAAATTAATAATATTGGGACCATGAAATTTTATTAATTTATAGAGGTTATTAATTTATCGAGTATAAAATTAGTGATTTGGCCCAAGTCGGGACCAGAAGAAATTATTAATTTAAAGAAGTTATTAATTTATCGAGTATTAATTCATGAAGGTTTAAGTGTATATGGATCGGTTAAAAACCGATCCAATAATAATAGTATTAACAATGGTTTTTAAAAACCGACTCTAATGTTATTTTCTTAAAAAATTAAAAGGTTTTTGAAGTCGGTAATCTAAAAACCGTTGCTAATAATAAAACATTGGGTCGGTTTTCTAAAAACTTGTTGCCAATGATAATAGTATTGGTAATGAATCTATATATATAATATAAAATAGTAACGATGGAGCTGAGGTGTCACTTCCTCCTTTTTACTGATAAAAAATATAATATAAAATATAATATATTAACTTTAGTTATATTATTATATTTATTTATAAAAAGATTATTTTATCCGTACTATATCTAAGAGTTGTACAGAATTTAAATTAATCCATAAAATCTCTCTAATTCTCTACATATCTATATCTAAAAGTTCTACATAATTTAAATTAATCCCTAAAATCTCTTTAATTTTCTGCATATCTATATATAATCTATCTATATATAATATAAAACTGTAACGATAGAGCTGATGTGTCATTTCCTCCTTTTTTACTGATAAAAAATATAATATAAAATATAATATATTAGCTTTAGTTATATTATTATATTTATTTATAAAAATATTATTTTATCCGTACTATATCTAAGAGTTCTACAGAATTTAAATTAATCCTTAAAATCTCTTTAATTCTCTACATATCTATATCTAAAAGTCTATATAATTTAAATTAATCCCTAAAACCTCTCTAATTCTCTGCATATCTATATATAATCTATATCTAACTATAATATAAAACAGTAACGATGAAGCTCAGGTGTCAGTTCCTCCTTTTTTACTGATAAACAATATAATATAAAATATAATATATTAACTTTAGTTATATTATTATATTTATTTATAAAAAGATTATTTTATCCGTACTATATCTAAGAGTTCTACAGAATTTAAATTAATCCCTAAAATCTCTCTAATTCTCTGCATATCTATATCTAAAAGTTCTACATAATTTAAATTAGTGCCTAAAATCTCTCTAATTCTCTACATATCTATATCTAAAAGTTCTATATAATTTAAATTAATCCCTAAAATCTCTCTAATTCTCTACATATCTATCTATCTATCTATCTATCTATCTATCTATCTATATATATATATATATATATAATATAAAACAGTAACGATGGAGCTGAGGTGTCACTTCATTATTTTTTACTGATAAAAAATATAATGTAATATATAATATATTAATTTTAATTATGTTATTATATTTATCTATAAAAAGATTATTTAAATTAAATGTGAAAATAAAATAATAATATTTAATTTATATAGCACATTTATATCATTAATTGTAATTATTAAATTATATTTTTGTTAATATTTATATTAAGATGAATCCGTGCATCGCACGGGTCAAAAACTAGTAATCTTTAATAAAAAAAAATAAAACAGTAACGATGGAGCTGATGTGTCACTTCCTCCTTTTTTACTGATAAAAAATATAATGTAAAATATAATATATTAACTTTAGTTATATTATTATATTCATTTATAAAAAGATTATTTTATCCGTACTATATCTAAGAGTTCTACATAATTTAAATTAATCCCCAAAATCTCTCTAATTCTCTGCATATCTATATCTAAAATTTCTATATAATTTAAATTAATCCCTAAAATCTCTCTAATTCTCTGCATATTTATATATAATCTATATATAATATAAAACAGTAACGATAGAGCTGATGTGTCACTTCCTCCTTTTTTACTGATAAAAAATATAATATATTAGCTTTAGTTATATTATTATATTTATTTATAAAAATATTATTTTATCCGTACTATATCTAAGAGTTCTACAGAATTTAAATTAATCCTTAAAATCTCTCTAATTCTCTACATATCTATATCTAAAAGTCTATATAATTTAAATTAATCCCTAAAACCTCTCTAATTCTCTGCATATCTATATATAATCTATATCTAACTATAATATAAAACAGTAACGATGGAGTTCAGGTGTCACTTCCTCCTTTTTTACTGATAAACAATATAATATAAAATATAATATATTAACTTTAGTTATATTATTATATTTATTTATAAAAAGATTATTTTATCCGTACTATATCTAAGAGTTCTACAGAATTTAAATTAATCCCTAAAATCTCTTTAATTCTCTGCATATCTATATCTAAAAGTTCTACATAATTTAAATTAGTGCCTAAAATCTCTCTAATTCTCTACATATCTATATCTAAAAGTTCTATATAATTTAAATTAATCCCTAAAATCTCTCTAATTCTCTGCATATCTATCTATCTATCTATCTATCTATATATATAATATAAAACAGTAACGATGGAGCTGAGGTGTCACTTCATTATTTTTTACTGATAAAAAATATAATGTAATATATAATATATTAATTTTAATTATATTATTATATTTATCTATAAAAAGATTATTTAAATTAAATGTGAAAATAAAATAATAATATTTAATTTATATAGCACCTTTATATCATTAATTGTAATTATTAAATTATATTTTTGTTAATATTTATATTAAGATGAATCCGTGCATCGCACGGGTCAAAAACTAGTAATTAACTATATAAATTACAATTAATAAAGCTTTGAGAGGATGACGTTCCATATTTATTAACCCTAGGTGTTATGTGTTGAATTTGAAAGTGAGTAACATTTGGTGGTACCCGTGTATTCTCCAATTAGCTGTGAGCTGATATCTTTTTTGTTAGCTGATTTTGTAAATTTGTTTGCTAAAACCTAGCCGATTGCTAATAGCTGTTCGTGGAAAATGACAAATAAAGGCCTTGTAAAACCTTTATTTGGAGTTAAAAGTTAGTAATTAGGAGTAAAAATGTCCATCAACAGAGATGAATGATGAATCAATAAGTTAATTGAAAAAACTCTTAAAACCATCTTTTTCAATATTAGCTTTGTAGACTCAATACGCTATTTCAAGCATTTTTTCACCAAACACCATTGTTAAAGGGTTGACTAGTCAAAACATCTAAAGTGGTTCAAACCTCTAATTTTATCCCATAAACTCTTTACCAAATAGTCACAACGAAAGTTATTTATCATATGAAACAATCTAAGCATCAATTATGTCTAAAATATTTAATGTGTTACTAAACACACTTAAAAAATATGTTAACATGCAAACAATTAAGTCGGACACATATAAGTTAATCACACATTTTTTGTTGTCAAAGTGTCTACAATGTTTACTATGTCACTAGTACAAATAGCCAACTAAAAATTTATGAAACTGCTCTAATTTATCGACAAACTTATTTGAAAGATCTGATGTGACAATTAAACCATTTTTTTTTCAAATTATTAGTAACGTATGGCGAGCTATAATTGATTTTACTTGTAAATATTAGAGTTATTGTTGAGGTTTTTATCATAATTTTTCTTAATAAGTCTTATAAAATTTACTTGTAAAAAGTTATTTTCTTACAAGCTGAATTTAACTAATATTTTCATTATTAAATTGAAGTTCTTCTCTCATAGATTAAAGACTAGTTATCAATAAAATGGAAGTATGCTAGGGAGATGATAAAACCAACAAGCATCAAATACCATGATAAAACACTATTAATAAGGGGAAAACTAACATGGGTGAAATGGATCCTTGAATGGGAATGGGAATGGGAATGGAGGTGTATCTGGAAATGGAAATGGCTGTATTTTATCTTTCGTTTCTTCTGACATCTTCATTTTAGTATCATCAAACTTTCCTAATTCTTCATTGTTAACAAGCACCCGACCATCACCAAGAGTAGTTGCCACTACTATCAACCCTATCACTACCACCTTCCACCACATTTCTGAACCCATCTCTTTTTTCACTAAATATGTCTTGAATATTGTCTTGGTTATTGCTAGGGCTTAAGCTTAATATATATATAGGTGGAGGAGAGAGAATGCCAATGGTTTGGATAACTACCAAAATAGTTGTTTAGGATAAGGATAATACGGTAAATATACAAATAGAAAACCGTTAATAATACAGTAAATATATAAATAGTTAAGATAGTTATAGACTTGGTCTTCCTTAATTTGAATATTGAATATCTGTATTCATTATTTATAATTTTCCAATTGTTTGGCTCTTTCGTGCGTGCTAATTTTTGTTTGGCTCTTTCGTGGAAAATTGCGGGCGTGCCAGAGAATTATAGTATTCTCGAACTATGGAGTGAAATTGAGTGCGCTTTTTAACTTCTATGTAACAAACGATTGTAAGAATTAAAGAGACCGAAAATTCCTAAAAGATTCGATATTAAAACAATACCGACCTTACAGAAAATGATGAAACAACAATTAAAATAAAATTGTGCTGGAAAAGATAAATGAACTTTGGATCTGAAAATAGAAACTAAGGGAATGATTGAGTATTCTAAATTGCTGATGTCTAGAGGTAATTTGCTAGAGTTTTTGCTTGAGTTTGTTGAGTTGTTGAGTTGGTCTGTCCTCATCGTGATTCCTTGCTTTTATAGATGTTGGAGGTAACTTCGTGCTTGCTTCCACAAGTCACGTTCTCCACCTCATTGAGTAACTGCTCCACTTTAACTTCCACGATGAAATTGATTATGATGCTTTCTAACTTTCCTGATTTTACTTGGCTCACAAAATACACGTTAGAAATATTAAATGGCCTCAGGATCCTTTAGGTTTACCTCAAGTATCCCATGATGTTTTTGGTTTCCCTTGAGGTACACTATAGGAAGTTGGTTTCCCACGAGGTACACTATAGAGGAAGTTGATTTCCCACGAGATACACTATACAGGAAGTTGGTTTCCCACGAGGTACACTATACAGGAAATTGGTTTCCCCTGATGTACACTATATGAAGTTGGTTTCCCACGAGGCACATTATGTAGGAAGCTGGTTTCCCACGAGGTACACTATGTAGGAAGTTGGTTTCCCTCGAGGTTCACTCTAAGAAATTGGTTTCCCTCGGTTCCCATTGAGATGTTTCACCTAAGGGAAACTGAGGTTCACTATTGGAAATTCTAAGTGAACGATGTACTAGGAAAATATAAAAAGTTTCCTAAAAAGAAAAGTTTCTTAAAAAGTTTTAAGAGAAAGTTTTCTAAAAAGAAAAGTTTCCTGAACAGCTCTTTTAAGAAAAAGTTTCCTAAAAAGAAAAGTTTATTCGATGAAAAGTGTACACCAGGGTATGCATCATGAAAACTTTATTTTTGGTGCAAACACCAATTAATAGAAAGTAGGGAAAAGTATAAAAATAAACTATGTGGTTTGAGCCATTTTCAAATATAAATTATGTGGTTTAAAAGTTGGTAAATTGGTACATCGATGTTGATTCTGTTAGCAAACGTAGTCCAAATTGACTAACGATGTTAAAAAAAAAATCAAAAGTCAAAAAGAAAAAAAAGTTAATTAATAGCTAGAAGCAGTGTGTTTCGAAACTTTAAGAGCTGATTTGAAAATGAGGAATTGACGCTAATGCATTGGAAATTAATATTGAAGGCTTGAATACCGAAATTGAAAACTCAAGGAAAATGATTTGCCGACTTTGATTATTGATTCAATCTATTGTTTGATTTGGTTGGTTTTTGTTTTTGGATGTTTGTTGATTATTATTTTTGTGGAAAAAAGAAGCTCTATTTATAGAGTTTTCAAGCTAAGAAATGAAGATTATCAACAAAACTTAACCCCACTACAAATTGCATGTCAGAAGCAAAAACGTGAGTTTAGTGGTGAAGAAGATGACTGAAAATCTGCCATGGAAATAGGGATTGTTCCATGTATGTTTTTGCACTTTTGTGTTTCTGCGGCAATATTAAAAAAAGCATAACTCTTTCGTAATAAGTCTGATTGATGCTCAAAAGTAGTCCCTCAAAACATTGCAACATGTACTCACAGAATTCTTTGCCAATGGTCCAAAATTTCGTTGTCTTGTACCTCAAAAAATTCGTCAAAGGTGGCTGGCCGTGTTGTAAAAGGTGGCTGGCCATGTTGTTCTTAAATGCAGTCATTTTATTTTTCATTTGTGTTTTTTTTGAAAGGATTTCTCATTTGTGTTTTCTTTCTTTTATTTCCTTTTCATTTTTTTCCTATTATTATATCCTAATTTCATTTTATGTTTTTTCAACTATTTGATTGAGTAAAAGGAAAAAATGAAAATTACCACAACAGTGAGAAACACCTATATGAAACTGAATAGAAAAAAATCAAAACCAATCCTCATCTAACTTTTTTTTTCCTACACAACTTTTATTTCTAACCCACCACTATATATGACGGAGATTTCTATGTAAATGGCTGGGCTAGTTTAGCTATTATAGATCCTTATATTTAGAGAATTTCATCTATATCCAAATACGTAAATAGGATGGTTAATGTTTTATAATTAAAAAATAGAAAAGACAAAAACACTCGCTGAATTTGAATTTATTCTTTCTTACGTGTAGTGTAGGATATATATAAAAATTGAGAGTAAAAATGTTTTCATACGTAAATATATTTCTATTATAACAATTATTTCTACATTGTGGTGGCTTACTAACCATCATGAAACTCTTTCTTACTAATAAAAACACATTAGATCTATGCCTATCTCAAACGAGTCTGAAATAGAAAAAATTCTGATAATTTTTTGATCGGATTAATCATAATTACACCTCTCACTCTTTCATACAGATGTATTCAGAGAAAATCAAAATTGAGATTTCTTTACACAAACTTAATCTGCATTATTTCAAAATGGATTACTAAACCTAGCCACCATTTCCTACCCCTAACTCCGTGAAAAGATGAAATTGCCCTTTCAACAAATTCACTCATCTTCTCAAATTTTCAAATCCTCTCAAAAACACAAAAAACACAAAACTCTCTAAAATCTAATCCGGACTAATTTGGTAAAGAAAAAACATGGGAAATGACTAATGATACGTAATTTTGTTCAAAAATATGTTTTATTTACGATTATTGTAAGTAAAATTGAATGATTTTTTAAAAATCAACTTTTCGGTGTTGGGGCATGTGAAGAATATGCTTCCACCATAGGTGGGACGTATGAACATCACGCCCCACCATAGGTGGAGGCATAGTGGGGCGTGATGTTCATACGCCCCACCTGTGGTGGAGGCATATTCTTCACATGCCTACGTGAGAATTTTTTTTTTCCAATTTTAAATTTAATTAAATTTTTGTAATTTTTAGTTTGTTTAATTTAGTTTAATTAAATTTTTATGTTGTAAATTTTAGTTAAGTTTAGTTGTTGTAAATTTTATTTTGTTTAACTAAATTTTTATTTTGTTAGTTTTAGTTAAATTTTTATTTTGTTAATTTTAGTTAATATTTATTCATGAACTTATATTATTGTTACGAGTTTGAATTAAAATTGTATGATATTTTACAGGTTTTAATTAAAATTGTGTAGTTTGAACACGTAACAGGTATTTACGGGTTTAATTGAATAGCAGACTAATTTTTTTTTACCTCCCGACACGCGGGCGTGTGGCTATCACGCCCCACCGTGAGGTCGGACGTGTGGCTATCACGCCTCACCGTGTGGTCGGGCATGATAGCCCCACGCCTATCACGTCCGACCACACGGTGAGGCGTGATAGCCACACGCCCGTGTGTCGGAAAGGCAAAAAAAATAGCCTTTTCCCACGCTCAACCCATGAAAGGGCATTTTCGTCCTTTCATGGGGCTAGGGGTGGGAATTTGAGGCTGGGTATAACAACACCCTATTTCAATGAAGGAAAATAATAAATATTTTTTGGACCGCAACTAGACATGTTCACAGATCCGGGTATCCTCCTGGTCCGTTCAGATCCGTGTCCTTTAGACTAGGTTTCGACAATGAAAATTCATCGCAGGCCTAGTCCGACCGAGGCCTGCTTAAGCACGTTTATATTTTAGGTGGGCTTGGGATTGATAAAAAAAATAGCACAGATAGGTCTAGCCTTGCCCGCCTATTAATATTAGTTAATAAATTTATATATTAAATATTTATTTTAAGTATACATTTTATTTTTTATAATTAAAAGTTATTTATATATTTATAGATGAGTTTATATGAACTGGGCTTGAAATTTGATTTTTAAGCTTGAGCCCATCTAGATTAATAGTGGGATGGGCGGAGCTTTGACTGAGCTTTTTGCATAAAAGCCC
Organism: Euphorbia lathyris; assembly: GCF_963576675.1. Taxonomy (NCBI): domain Eukaryota; kingdom Viridiplantae; phylum Streptophyta; class Magnoliopsida; order Malpighiales; family Euphorbiaceae; genus Euphorbia; species Euphorbia lathyris. Next base: position 22,818,889 of record NC_088914.1, on the reverse strand, counting down.
ATTAGACCCGGCCTAACCTGACCCATGGACATGTTTAATCGAAACTATGAGTTTAGGCTTTTGGTTAAAATGGTTATGCGATATAAAAGGTAAATTATATTGATGATATGGAAAGTTTTAGAGTAAATAATTTGAACAATCCCTATATTATTATCTAATACATCGTTTAGTTTTCGTATTTTCAGTAATACATTACAAAATCCTTAACTTTTATTCTATGCAATAGTTTAGTACTCTAATCCGTTTAAATTACTCATTTGCCTTTTAATGATTCAAGGTAAATTGTACCAAAATTTTAGCATTTTTACATTTTCATACTTGGAATTTATTATTACCCTTAAACACTATTATCTAAAAAAAATAAAAATACACTTATTTTTATATTTATTTTCTTAAAAGCAAAATTTGTTCTCAATATGTCTTTCTCTCTCATATCTAATTCGAATAAAAATAAATATAATTTAAATATTTTAATGTATACAAATAAAAATATTAAAATAATATTATTTTAAAAATATTATTTTAATTACCATTTTGTATCTAAATTTTAATTTGAAACTTAATAATGCTATTATTCTAAATATTAAAACTACACTTTTATATATTTAATATTTTTACTTTTATATTTTTTGAAACAATATTTTTATTTTTATATTAGAAAATATTTGAATTATATTTTTAATTAAATTAGATAGGAGAGAGAGGAAAGGAGAGGAGATACAAAGAGAAAAAGATATCGGGAACATGTCTTAAAAAATAATATTATAAGGAAAGAGCTCTTGGAGAAAAAAAATAGGATATTGGAGAAAAAAATAGGATCTTGTGATAAATCCTCTTGGCGATTAACCTTGCGATCGTCGTTCGGTCTCCCAATGGAGACCCTTCAGCCGCCCGTCTTTGACCGGCCGCCGGCTGACCCCCCGAATCCGTTTTCTTCTGATCCACAGGGGCCTTCTTGGTCGAGATTGAATCCTGGTGCGGAGCCACCACGCAGGAACTAGAGAGACCTATTGCTGAATAAAGAAGTGATACGGGATTCCAAGGTTCGTGAAAACCTTCGTGAGAATGGGATAGTGGTGATTACTGTTGATGAGGCGAATCCTTTATACCCAAAGGTATCACTTGACTCATCCCTGAAACAACAATTAACAACTCAATGGAATAGTGCCCTAATCATTGAGCTGCTTGGGAGAAAGCTGGGATATATTGCCTTGCACAAGAAGGTTTCAGATTTGTGGAAGCCGATTGTCAACTTCAAGATGATAGAAGTTGGGAATGGTTTTTATGTTGTTAAATTTGATGACCCTCTGGATAGAGAGCATGTAATACTGGATGGACCTTGGATTGTTCAAGGAAATTATCTGACAGTGCGTACCTAGTCCCCCACGTTTTCTCCTTCAGACTCCCTGATTGAATCTACCCTTGTGTCGCTTAGGTTCCCTCAAATACCATTATTCTATTATAATCAAGATGTTCTTTTGGCTATTGCCGAAGCTATTGGAAAGCTTATTAAGGTCGACGATAACACGGCCTTTGCTGATCGTGGTAAGTTTGCAAGGGTCTGTGTTGAGATTAACCTGCTAAAACCTCTTATTGCTTGTTTTGATCTTGATGGGATGGAGCAGAGAGTAGAATATGAAGGTTTACATACTGTGTGTACTGGCTGCGGTCGTTATGGTCATCTTAGACAGGTTTGCTCCTGGCCTAGTATCAATGAAGTTTTGTGCACAAGAGTGACACGAGCTGAGAGTGATACAATGGAGCAGACTAAGAAGCCTATAATGGACCCTATGTTTGAAGGAAATAATAGTGAGTCAATTCCGATTCCCGCTGCTACTATTTCAAGTCGGGAGGAGCATGAGTATGGACCTTGGATGGCTGTGCCCCGAAGGAAGCAAGCTACTCGTGTTAGAGTCCCTTCTAAGCCGCTTGATGTTGACCTTGGGAATATTGATGTGAATCCCTTTGAGGGAGTCCATTCGGATTAGGGCAAGAGTAAGGAAATTGGTAGCAAGGTCTTTGCTAGCTCAGGGCTAAATGAGGCTGATGCGAGTCGAAACAAGAAAGGGAAGAGGTTGAATGTGGTTACAAGTAGCAGCTCTTTTGTGAGCAAGAACTCTTTTGGGGACTTGGCTGGTCCTGAGTCGAATGAGGCTAACAAGGCCTTGAAGTTGGCTCCAACTGGCTTTGATGCAAGGAAAAATAAAGGTAAACGGATTCGGTTGCATTCGGATGCTGGGGGACAGACTAGCGGCCTCCATCCTAGTCAAAGTGAATGTTTGGCTACTGGTAGAATATCTGAGGAGTTAGAGAACATGGAAGGAGTTGTGGAAGAGAGGTTGCACCTCCCTAGATAAGCGTTGTTGGTGCTTTTTACTTCTCTTTTTGTTTTTTCCTTTAATGCGTTTTGTTATTTGGAATTGCTTTGGCGCCGGAGGAAGGGTCTTCCAGAGGTCACTGTTTCATCTTATTAGGACCCATCGTCCTTCTATTGTTGTTCTTCTTGAACCTAGGATTCCTGGCTCCCGTGCTGACCAAATTCGAAAAGGTATGGGGTTTAGTTCTATGGAGATTGTGGAAACTGATGACTTCAGGGGAGGGATTTGGATGTTCTGGGACGCTGCTGAGGTGCTAGTTGATGTTCAGTACAAAAATTACCAGTTTATTCATGCCCGTGTCACTATCCTGGTTGGTAGCTCAAAGGGAGTTAAGTTTGAGCTTACTGTTGTTTACGTAAGACCCCAAGGCACTGCTAAGAGTCAGTTTATGGCCGATATGGTGAGTGTGAAGTCCTCTGTCAGACTTCCCTGGGTTATTGCAGGAGACTTCAACTGTATTAAATCCGCTGAGGAAAAATTAGGAGGCTCAAGTGTCTTTGCTTTTCGTTGTGCTTCTTTTTCTAATTGGATTAACTCTCTCCAGCTCATTGATGTGGGGTTTGTTGCCCCCCTTTTGCTTGGTTCCACGGGTGCTCCCCTCACACTCGTGTTGCATGTAGGTTGGATCGGGCTTTGTGTGATTCTGGCTGGAGGCATTTGTTTCCTAACGGGATTGTTCGGCATCTCCCGAGACACAACTCTGACCACAAGCCTATTTTGATTGATGTAATGGATGGTAGCCCAAGGCATAGCCGCACTCCGTTTAGATTTCAGGCTGCTTGGGCTGAACACCCTGGTTTCACTGCTGTCCTTAGAGATAACTGGGATGGGTCGAATGGGTTGGTTAAGGGCCTCCAGCATTTGGCTTCTAGTCTTCAGAATTGGAACTCTACACTTTTGGTAATATCTTCTATAGAAAGAAAAGGCTTATGGCTCGTCTTGATGGTGTTCAAAAAAGGTTATGTCAGGTTAATGAGGGAGGCCTGTTTAAAATGGAAAGACGATTGTCTAATGAGTTGTCGACGGTTCTTCTACAGGAGGAACTTCTTTGGTTCCAGAAATCCCGTGTTCAATGGATTAAATGTGGTGATCGGAACTCCAGGTTTTTTCATACTTCGACCTTGATCCGTAGGAGGAGAAATCGCATTGATGGCCTTCAAGATATTGGGGGTGACTGGATTTGGGATGATAGTCGTTTGAAGCAGCTAGCAATTAGCTACTTTCAGGGGGTGTACACAGATGACGTGAGGGGTAGACCAAAGCTCAGGACTTGTCAGAGTTTTTTGAATTGGAACGCTATGGCCATTGATGGTCTGAACAAGTTGTTTTCTACTGAGGATGTCAGGAGAGCAATTTTCGCTATGCCCCCTTTTAAAGCGACTGGCAAAGATGGGTTCCAGGCTTTTATTTACCAGAAGTTCTGGGACATCCTTGGGCCCGCTGCTTACACTTGTGCTCTGAGGGCGCTCAATTCGGGAGTTCTGAAGGAGGGTTTGAACACAACCCTGATTACCCTTATTCCTAAAGTGGCCAATCCTATTAACCAGACCCAATTTTGGCCCATTAGCTTGTGTAACGTGCTGTATAAGGCCATCATTAAATGCTTAGTTCTGAGATTAAAAGAACACCTCCAGTATCTCATTGGCCCGTGTCAGAGTAGTTTTGTTCCGGGTAGGCAGATTTCTGATAATGTTATTCTTATGCAAGAGGTTGTGCATTCCCTTAAACGAAGATCAGGTAGAACGGGAGTTATGATCCTTAAGCTTGATCTAGAGAAAGCTTATGACCGTATTAATTGGGATTTCCTTCGTGATATGCTAGTGCTTCTTAATATTCCTCCTCATTGGGTGGACTTGATTATGACTTGTGTTTCCACTCCGCGTATGTCAGTTCTGTGGAATGGAGAAGAGTCTCAGGAGTTCAGCCCGAACCGTGGTCTTCGTCAAGGGGATCCTCTGTCCCCTTATTTGTTTGTGCTTTGTATTGAGCGGCTGAGCCATCTTATTGGTGATGCCATTGGGAATGGGAGCTGGAAGCCGATACATGTGTCTAGAAGAGGTCCTAAGCTCTCTCATTTGATGTTTGCTGATGATATCGTACTGATGGCGCAGGCGTCGATAGATCAGGCCATCACGATGAAAGGCGTCCTGGACAGTTTTTGTTTTGCTTCAGGGCAGTGTGTTAGCTTCTCCAAATCGAGGGTCTCCTTCTCCTCTAATGTTCCGGAGTGGGTTGCTTCTAGGATTTGCACGGTGTTGCAAGTGGCACCGACTACGAACCTAGGTAAGTATCTGGGAGTGTTTCTCTTCCATAAATGAGTGGATCGCAGTGACTTTCAGCATGTTGTGGATAGAGTGCAGAACAGGCCGAATGGGTGGAAGAGTCATTGCTTATCCCTTGCTGGTAGAACCACCCTGATTCGCTCTATTGCCTCCTCTATTCCTTCTTACATTATGCAGGCGACGATTATGCCGATAAATGTGTGTCACCTTTTGGATCGTTTGAATCGTCAATTTTTATGGGGTAGTGTGGGTAGCCGGCGTAAAATTCACCTTGTTCGATGGGACATTGTGTGTCGGCCAAGATGTTGGGGTGACCTGGGAATTCGCCCCACGCGGGAGTTTAATTTGGCTATGGTGGCGAAGCTTGGTTGGAGGTTAATCACTGAAGATTCAACCCTTTGGGTTCAAGTTTTGAGGAACAGGTATATGAGAGGTACGTCTGATCTTAAGGAGATTCGTGCTAAGAAAAATTCTAGTCATGTTTGGAAGAGCATTGTGCAGGGTTCAGTTTTATTGAATCATGGGCTTGAAAGGCTTGTCGGGAATGGTACTTCAACGAAATTCTGGACTGATAGATGGGTGGGGGATAGCACTCTTGAGGAAAATTGTATTTCAGTGATTCCTGAGACTGTTAGAGGTAGATCTATAACTTCCTATTGGAGAAGGGAAGGGGGCTGGGATTGGGAGATGCTTCATGGTCTGATTCCGAGCTCTACTTTGCTTCATCTGGCATCAATGGTCGTTTTTCCTGGCGACGAGCAGCAAGATTCCTGGAGGTGGCGGCTCACTAGTTCAGGTATGTTTAGCGTCAAATCTGTGTTTAGTTTAACCCAAGTCCAGGGGGAGGGATTTGATGCATACTAAGAATTGGAAGATGATTTGGAATTTGCAAATCCCGGAGAGATTGAAATACTTTATTTGGTTACTAATGTATGAAGCTGTTTTGGTTAATACGGTTCGGATGGCGAGACATTTGAGCGAGTCTGATGTGTGCTTAGCGTGCGGTTTGTCAGAGTCATTATTGCACGTTTTGAGGGACTGCAGTGAGGCTGTGGGGCTTTGGCGGATCCTGATACCTGCTGCGGATTGGATTGAGTTTTATCGCGCTGATCTTAGTTCTTGGATGTTAGCTGGTCTCGGTAAAAAGGGGAACTGGTGTGGTATAGGCTGGAGTACCGTGTTTGTCTACACCATCTGGTGGCTGTGGCGGTGGAGATGCTCGGCGGTGTTCGATCCGGATACTGCTGTTTGTCGAAATAAGCTGGAATTTGTATATGGTAAAACTGGGGAATGTCAGAAAGCCTTTTTAGATGAGCAGCACATGAGAAATGGAAGTAGAAGGACTGTCATGGTTAGTTGGAAGCCCCCGTCGAAGGGCTGGATCAAGGTGAATAGTGATGGCGATTGTAGGGAGCCCCGGGTCCGGCGGCTGCAGGGGGCATTGCTCGGAATGACAATGGAGTTTGGATAGGAGGGTTCGCTGTTAACTTAGGTATTTGCAGTGCTGTGCTTGCAGAGCTATGGGGGTATGTACTTCGGGTTGAAGTTTGCTTGGGATAGACATTTCCGTAGAGTTGTATTCGAAATGGACTCGCTTGTGGTTGTGGATTTGGTGAAGAATGGTAAGGATCATAGGCATAAGTTCTTTTGGCTGATTGATGAGTGTCAAAGATTGTTAAGACAGGATTGGGAAGAGGTTAGGTTGATTCATGTTCTCCGCGAAGGTAATCGTGCAGCGGACTGGATGGCGAATTACGCAGGAAGTTTACCCCTGGGTCTTCACGAGTGTGAGATGCCCCCTGCAGGCATCCTGGATATCTTATTTTCTGATATTTGTTGTACTTGTCTTTTTAGGATGACTAGTATCACTTAGCTTGTTTTTTGTTGTGCTCTGGGGTTTCGTCCCCTCCATTAAGATCAAAAAAGAAAAAAATAATATTATAATAGTCATTTTTAATATTTAAAATAATAAATTTTATCTGAAAATAAATTTCAAATATCAAAATGTAACATGCTAAAGTTCAAAAAGCAAAAATAGCGAAAATGTAATTTATCCCTTATAAGAAAATGACAAATTGATATTTAAATAGTTAAGAGTGTTGTAATATATTATTGAAAATAGGAATACTAAACTGTTTATTAGCTAATAATGTAAGGATTAATAAATTAAGTTTAATACATCATTTTTCTGTGAATTTGTCCAAAAAAGTTGATTGCCCCTGAACTTTCAAAATGTAATGAGAATCCCTTCAACCTGCATATCATGTTCATTTAGCCCCTAAACTTATGTAAAATATAATAAATTAATTACTCGGTTGCAAAAAATAAACTGTGTGCGAAAGATGTGTTGCACGCCTTAGAATATTAATATATAATTGACAGAATCGATTAAAAAGGAAGTTCTTACTTGCTTAACTGTAAAATTTGTCTTCTCGAATATTAGAACCGCATACACCGAATTTGATCGTTTTACTTTTTTTAAGACCCGTGCAATACATATTCCGCATTTAACTTAAATTTTTTGCACTTGAGTGATTAAATTGATTGTCTAAGTTATACAAGTTGAGGGCGTTATTAAGATACTTTAAAAGTTCAGAATACCAATCAAGTTTTTTGAACATGTTCAGAGAACAAACGATATATTAAGCTGATAAATTATTTATCCAAAGTTTTATGATAACATGGATAAAAAAAGAATTGAATGATATAATCAAACATATATCCCAATCACTATCCTGTTAAGGTTTAAATTTTCATTGACATTGGACTTCAATGTTATACATTTTGTACAATATCCAAAAAAAATCAGTAAATTAGATCTAGAGTTTCATTTCTAATATACATGTAAAATTTCAACGGTAAAAAAGCGATTATTCGGTAACCCTACTCAATTCGATTTTCACTGTCGTAATAATTTATATAAGCTTGTCATATGGAATTAAGATATTTTTATTTTATGAAAAAGAAACTGCTCATTCTCTCTGCAAAAAACCAAAAAACAACTCCTAATCCTTTTCTTCTTCCTTTCTCTTTCATTGTTTGGTCAATCTTCCTATTTTGTTGATCTACTTTGAGGAGGGCGAAAGATCTTCCTTCTTCCTCCTCATACCGGGTTAGGTTTTTGTATTTTTATTGCTTTTTTAGTCTGTGTTCATATATTTGATCGGAACTCTTTATCCGTCTGATTGTATCTGCTCTCTATTATTCTGTCGTTTATGCTTTTTTCGGATTTAGCAAGAACGGAAATGGTTTATCTTATCCGTAGATCAATAAATCTACGTGGTTGCAACAAAAAAAAGATCCAGATCCGAATGTTCGGAATGGTCTAAAGGATGAAGTTTGGATTGCAGATGTCTTTCAACAGATTTGGATTAACGAGAAATATATTGTTGATTTGTGTTTTTTGTGCCTTTTATGGGCGCTTTTTACTCTTTTGTAGTCATTTTCATCCGTTCATGGATATTGTATTTGTTTTAGCGTGTAATCATATGAGGTTTTATCCCTTACATTTTGATTGTTGTACTTCTTTATGTTTGATCTAATGAAATTATAAACTTTTCTTGGGGTGATATATAACGTATCCTTTATAGCCTTAAAGGGTTCCTTACCCTCCTCCCCTAAACTTTAGGTAACAAAGAAAGTAAAAATAAAATTTCAATTGAAGAGTGCCTATAAATTCCCACTCCTTGTGAAGTTTTCTGCCAGAGAAAACAAAGATCAGAAGTAGAAACTGAGAGTTCGAAAATGAAGAAAAAGATAGGAATAATCGGCGCCGGAATAAGTGGCCTCCTCGCCTGCAAACATACAATGGAGAAAGGTTTTGAGCCAATTGTGTTCGAGGCTAGGAGTGACATCGGCGGGGTTTGGAACCAAACAATACAATCAACAAAGCTTCAAGTACCCAAATTTTATTACCAGTTTACGGATTTCCCATGGCCGTCTTCTGTTCAAGAAACCTTTCCCGATCACAAGCAGGTGTTGGAATATCTCCGAGCCTATGCTCAACACTTCAACATTGTGCCGAGAATCAAATTTAATACAAGAGTCAAAAGTATTGACTATGTTAATTCTTCGAGTGAATACGAGGATATGGTTGGTATGGAATTGTGGGGTGGAACAGGTTTTGCCTTCTCGCCTGCCGGGAAATGGGAAGTCAGCTTCCAAGATGCCCGAGATCCCTCTTCACCTCTTCAGGTAATCCCTGTACCACCACTCTCAGGTTTGGTGTGTACATATAAAATTTATCGGATAACATATAAATTTAGTTTGTTATTGAATGACATAAATTGGTAGGGGAAGGCTAGTACACCCTTGTGGTGGGATCCCTCCCCCGGACCCTCGTTCAGCCGGGACGCACAGTGCACCGGACTGTCCTTTTTATTGAATGACATCGAATCTAAAACACTGCAATATTACCACTAACATTTAGTAGTTGTGCATTTTCAAGACTAAATTGACAAAAAAAAAAGTTTTTTTTTTCCTTGTGTAATGTAATGTTCTTATCACCACAACCTTAGTAGATAATTCAATAAAGTTTGAAGCTGCATTTTATTCATTAATGAAAAAACTAATTTTTCGTGAACTTGATGTTGTTATTGGTCAAATTCTAGCAAAGTGAATTCAAATATAAAAATTTGTAAATCACAATGTTGTGTTTGTAAAAAAAAATTACCATAGGTACCCATCTACAAAAAATACGGCAGGTAACATTTGATGTTCTGATCACCACAACCTGAGCGTTATGATCATTTGGTAAAGTTTAAAGCTGAACTCTATTCATTAATGAAAAAACTCATTTTTCTGTCAATTGAGTTTGAAATTGCACTACAGTAATTTTATTATTTCTAATAGGGACAGGGTTTTCGCGGAGGAGTTAATTTAGCGGTTACCTACAAAAAAATATAATTTCAAACATTCATCGAATGACAATTAAAAGCCTCACTAATAGAAATTAACAAATCATGATTGTATGGTTGACCCCTTCACACCTAGGTGTTATGTCATATTTCCACCTTAATTAACAATTTCTTACGGTTAAAATGTAATCATATGAATCAATTTTTATTAGTCAGATCTTTAATTGCTTTATTTGATAAGGGTTGAGACTTAAATTATACTGTTTTATAAGTCGCGGGTTAAATTAGTTCTCCTCCAAAAACCTTGAAGCTATATTGGTACCTTCTCTTTTTCTAAAATGAAATTTAACATTTTTTTTTTATTCTCAGGTTTATCAAATGGATTTTGTGATAATTTGCATAGGAAAATACAGCGACCTTCCAAATCTGCCAAAATTTCCGGTGAACAAAGGGCCTGAAGTATTTTCTGGCAAAGTCTTACACGCACAGGACTATGCTGCCATGGATGATGATCGTGCTGCTGATTTCGTAAGAGACAAACTGGTTACAGTCGTTGGGTTTCAGAAATCAGCAGTAGATATAGCAGCTGAAGTTGCTGCTAGAAATGGTATAATATACTAAGAGTAAACCATAAAAATGCATATATAACAAAACCGACTGAAAGGAATGTATTATTTTTTTCGTTGCAAAAGGTAGAATGTAACTAAAAATGTTTCATTTACCTGTGGTGATTGAGCACGCTAATGCTCACTGAGTTTGAAGCATGCATAACAAAGACCTGTATTATCATATCTTGCACTTTAATCAATAATTAGGTTGTTAGGAATTGAACCACTTATCCATTTAATCAAGCTGATAGTTAAATGTTCACTTCATATTAATATTATATCTACAAAACACAACCAAGACTAAGATATCCACTGTATATAATTAATAGATCGGACTGTGTGGATCCCTATTATTCATTCTAAATCTAACACAAAATAAATAGGCTGAGTCTAATATCATTTCCACTGTCCAAGTTGGGTGAACACGAGCCTAGACGGAAAACCGAATATGTAAATATGTTACCCGATAATTGTAATATGAATTAAATCAATAACTGATAGATGTTGTTAATGAGCAGGTGTACAACACCCTTGTACAATGGTATTCAGGACGGTTCATTGGTTGATTACCGAATCCGTAATGTTATTATTTTTGAAAGGTTTAAACCGTTTCTCAGAGTTGTCCATTCACAAACCTACGGAAGGCTTCTTTTCTTGGCTCTTAGCCTCCTTGCTTTCACCTATGGTAATTTTCTGTTATTAAATATTTTTATTTATGCATTTTTCAAATGTTTAATTAGTATGCGGATCCTGAATAACCAAATGATTTTGACATTCACCATTAGATCTAGACTAATTAAACTTTGGATCGAGCCTAGATTTGGTCATTCCGGATCCAGATGAAGCCTACTAAATGTTCTAAACATGTAAATCATGACTTTTTCAGATGTGGATATTCATAACATTAATTGAGTGGTATCTTGGATGGAAATTTCCATTGAAGAAACTTAACATGGTTCCAACTCATGGACTCCTCAAGCAGATTTATATATGCATGGTCTCAAATGTGCCTCGTAATTTCTTCAACAATGTCGAGAAAGGAAGCATCATCCTGAAAAAATCAGGCACTTTCACTTTTTGCAAAGATGGGGTTATTTTAGAAGGCGAACATAACCATATACCGACGGATATTGTCATCTTTGCAACCGGATACAGAAGTGATGATAAGATAAAAAACCTGTTCAAATCTACATATTTTCAGAAATGCATTATTGGTTCATCAACGCCCTTCTTCAGGTACTAGCTATATATTCATGAGTTTGGGAAGCTTTCGAACTTCTGGAACATTGTATTTTTTGTAGGTTTAGCAAAATAAGAAATTGCACTAACAATATTAGCCTTTATTGACATGCCATGTTGAATTTGGTGAATTTTCTTATCACACGACATATTGATTTGATATGTGTCATTCACCATGTCAGCAAAGGCAAACCATGTCAATTAATGTGTCATTCACCACATTAGCAAATACACAATGTCAATTAACCAATTGAACTATTACTTTAAGCATATTAAGGTCGAAGAATAACTTTTATTATTATTATTAACACGTAAAATAACAATTTTTTTTTCTTGTTGTACTTTTTCAAAAAAATTAGGCTTAATACAATATGTGAACTTTCCAAAAAGCTTGACGAAAGTGCCCGATAACTTGAATTTGTATAAAATGTAATCAATTAGTTACTCAGTTGTAAAAAAAGGAAGATAAAATGCATACATATCTTAGAATGTTATCATAAGTCATAGAATAGAATAGATTAAAACATATTAAAAAAAAAAGTTCTTACTTGTTATAAATTGTAAAACTTATCTTCAGTAATATTAGAATTATATACCCAACATTTATATACAGTAAAACCTCTGTGCATTTAAAAGTTTCGGTGTATCCTTGTCAAATTGTAACAAAAAAATTGTAAAGAGTGGATGATGCTATAATTGCTTCCTTTCATTTGATGGTTTCAAAAGTACCGAATTATCTCAGCTTCATCCTCATTTTTTGTACGATTTGAAACAACACTCCATATAAATTTATATAGTAATTCATTAACTATGATATATTGAATATTTTTAACATAAATACAATGAACTTCCAAGTTCAATTAACTTATATAATGCACATTTAATTTTATTTGTTCATTGATTTTAGATAAAAAATTTATTAAAATTAGTAATTTAAAATTTATTTTTAAAAAATTTAAAATCACTCAATAAATTAACAATTATTAAATTATCGATTAATTAATAACACTATAAATTAATAAAATTCCATGGTCCCAACATTTTTAATTTATAGAGGTTTTACTGTACCCGATGTTATAATCTCATACAGTTTCATTATGAAATAAAATTTTTAGGGATTGCATTCACCCTCGAATCCCGCAGCTAGCGATACTTGGATATGCAGTGAATCCTTCAATTTTATTTGCAACAGAAATGAGAAGCATGTGGGTAGCACATTTTCTCACCGGAAAATTCAAGCTACCAAGCATAAACCATATGGAAGCAGAAGCAATTAAATGGGAAAAAGTTTCAAGAAAATATGGTGGAGAAAGGTACAAGAGATCTTGTGTTAGTGCAATGCTGCCAATCTACTCCAATGATCTTTTGTGCAAGGACATGGGCTACAATCCTAGAAGGAAAAAAAGCCTTCTTGCTGAGTTATTTGATCCTTATACTCCCGATGATTATAAGTTCCTTAATGTTTGTGTCGAAAAATAGTTCGGGTCTAGATGGACGACCAAAGAAAAATTGTCACATAATATTTTTTCTGTTCATGATACCCGGATGAAAAATCACCACCAAAATAATAGAATATAAGAGTTACGGCTAGAAAAATAATGTGATGATTTTTCGTTGGCCTGACTCATTCCACTGGAATCATTATAGAATTTCTCAAAATTTACTAGTTATATTTATATATGAAGGTGAATGAGGTAAAGTTCATACAAACTTCATTAATTTCTCATTAAAAGAAAAATACATATCTAACTAATACATTATATAAAAATGCAAGGTGTGGTGAGCAAGCAAAGCTGGAGACAAGTGGCAAGAATATAACCCTTGATCATAGCCCTTGGTGATGAATGGTGATGATTAGAAGTGGGAATGCTATGGTGTAATAGGGTGTATGATACAAGGGGTGAATGTCTTCTAGAATAGTCTATTGTTGCGGAATGACTAAAGAGCCCCTGGAGCTGTGAAAAGACCAAGATGCCCTTGGTAAGTGAAGGGGCGCTTGTCTTGCTTATTCGGATATTTAGACTTGAAGTCTTGGTACTTGTTTATTTGGAAATCCAAATAAACCTCTCTAGATCTTTCGGATGGAAAACCAAGAGTCTCCCTGCTCTCCTTCATCTTCTTCCCTTTCTTCTGTAATTCTTCATAACCCTAGAACCCAGAACTTCGTATGTTGCGTTTATTTCAATACCCTCCCTCAAACTAGGCTTGGTACAAGTTACGCAAGCCGAGTTTGCTCACGAAAAAACGGAGTTGCGGCGAATGTTGTGCATTGGTGAATAGATCCGCTAACTGTAAGGCGGACGGAATAGGCATGAGTCGTATCAACCCTCGTTGAACTCGTTCGCGGATCACATGACAATCAATGTCTATGTGTTTCGTTCTCTCATGAAACACTGGGTTTTGAGCTATGTGCATGGCTGATTGATTGTCGCAGAAGAGGAGGGAAGCCACGAATGGTGGTAAGGCGAGGTCACGGAGGAGATTGGTGAGCCAATGAAGCTCACAGGAGGTAGAGGCCATGGCGCGGTACTCTGCCTCAGAGGAAGAGCGAGAAACTGTGTTTTGCTTCTTTGATCGCCACGAGATGAGAGCCGATCCGAGGAAAACGGCGTAGCCTGTGAGTGACTTTCGAGTCTCTGCGCAAGTGGCCCAATCAGAATCTGTGAAGGCCTGTAGTTGGAGGTCATTGCATGCCGGAAAGAACAGACCCAAGCCGATCGTCCCCTTAAGGTAACGTAAGACTCGTTGTGCCCTATGTTGATCTTCTATAGTTGGTTTTGTGAGATGTTGTGACAGTTGATTCACGATGTAGGATATATCTGGTCTGGTATGTGTTAAATAAAGTAGCTTGCCTATGAGTTGCCTGTAAGGTGTGATTTCTGGGAGTAGTGTACTTTGCATGTTTGGCTTATAGTTTGGTAAAGCTGGGGAGGAGGCTGGCTTACAGTCGATGAGTCCCGTTCCATGCAGTAATTCTAATTCGTATTTTCTCTGTGACATGTGGAGTCCTTGATTGCTGCAGGAGAACTCGAAACCAAGGAAGTAGTGGACTGGCCCGAGGTCCTTGATGCTAAAAACGTCGTTCAGATACTTCTTGGCTAACTGGATGGTGTGCATGTCACTACCTGCAAGGATAACATCATCGACATAGATTAAAAGAACAGTCATGTGTCCAGCTGCTTCTTTGGTAAACAAGGAAGGGTCTGCTATGGACTGAGTGAAACCCATCTCTCTGACGGTTGCAGTTAGCTTAGCATTCCACTGCCTTCCGGCCTGGCGAAGTCCATACAGGGACTTATTGAGCTTACAGACTTGATTCGTGTGTTTAGCCACCATTCCGGGCGGTAACGCCATGTACACATCCTCGTCCAAATCCCCGTGTAAGTATGCGTTGTCTATGTCTAGCTGATGGATATGCCAGTTTTTTGTGATTGCAATTGCTAGAAGGACTCTAATGGTGGTAAATTTTGCTACAGGGGCGAAGGTTGCGGTGAAGTCCACCCCTTCTTGCTGTGTGTAGCCCTTCGCTACCAGTCTGGCCTTAAACCTCGCAATGCTACCGTCTGCCCGGTGCTTTATCTTGTAGACCCATCTGCATCCTATGGGCCTCTTTCCGGCGGGTAATGTAACCAAACTCCAAGTATGGTTTGCTTCTAATGCACTCAGTTCATTTTCCATGGCCTGTTGCCACCTCTCATCAGACATTGCTTCTTTGTAGGTTGCAGGTTCAGAGTGGCAAGTTATGTTGATGGAGAAAACCTTCTTGGCGGACGAAAGTCTGTCATATGACAAATGCTTGGAGAGAGCATGAGGAGAATTTAAAAAACAGGGCAAAGGAGAACCCTGCACAAGGGCCAGGTGATAATCTCTGAGATAGGTCGGCATAGTCCTGGTCCTTTGTGGCCTTTCTGTTGTGTGTTGGATTTGTGGATTTACTGCTTCTCTGTCTGTTTCATTGTCCGTTGTTTGAATGGTGTCAATGTGTTGTTCATTGCTTGTTTCTGTGTCTGAATGTGTATCCTCGTCATCACTTGCCGATGCCATGTGTAGCGAGTCTAGCTCCTCTTCACTGCAAAATGGTGTTTGTGTCTCTTGACTATTTTCTGAGAAGGGAAAATGCTCTTCAAAAAATCTTACATGCCTGGAAAAGAAAAGAACATTAGTGTTGAGATTTAGGAGTCTGAACCCCTTTATGCCATGCTTGTAGCCTAGGAAGGCGCATTTGACCGCTCTGTCTGAGAATTTGTTTCTGTGCCTATCCATAGTTGAGGCATATGCCAGGCATCCAAACACCCTTAGCTGCTCATGGCTGCTCTTTTCCCCATATATGCGCTCGTACGGTGTCTCCCCTTGTATAGGCACGGATGGTAACCTATTGATGAGGTAAACTGCGTGGCTAACGGCTTCTGGCCAATATATTTTGGGTAAAGAGCTTTGAATCATGAGCGCTCTCGTGGTGTTCATGATATCTTGATGCTTTCTTTCCACTCTGCCGTTTTGTTGTGGGGTTTCTGGGCAAGATGTTTGATGTGTGATGCCATTTGTCGTGTAAAAGTCCTTCATGATGAACTCAGGGCCGTTGTCCGTTCTTATAGTTCTTACATGTTTGTCAAATTGTCTGGTGACGTGTTTGCAAAATTGTTGAATCACTGTGCTTGCTTCCCCTTTGTTTTGCATTAATGTCACCCATGTATACCTGCTGCGATCATCAACTATGGTTAGGAAGTACTTTTTGTTAGAGTGAGACTCGGTTGTTGGACCCCATATGTCGACATGTATAACATCAAAATTTTCTTTTGCTAAACTTTGGCTTAACGGAAAAGACATCTTTTTCTGTTTAGCTCTTTGGCAAACGTCACATGGCATTGCTTTGAAGGAATTGAAATCATTACAAGATAAGTTGAGGCCTCTCATTCTCACATAGGAGGGATGGCCAAAACACAAGTGCCATACATCGGCTTTAATTGAAAAAACAGAATGAAATCCACTTGGTAATGGATGTTCTAGGTAGTACAGCCCTTTGTGTTCTCTAGCCAAGCCAATCCTCTTCCAACTTGTTGTGTCCTGTATCATACATGTCGAGCCTGTTATCACGATGCATAATTTACTGGTGTCCAATAATTTGCTAGTTGATATCAAGTTGTAATCAAAAGTGGGTATGCATAAGACATTGTGTAAAATGAATTTGGGGCTTAGGGTTACGGTGCCCGTAAATTCTGCCTTGACCCTGTCCCCATTCGGCAAGTTTACCCAACATTTGTTAATTTCTGTGTATGAACTGTAGAACTTTGTGTCACAAATAATATGGTCGGTAGCACCCGTGTCTATTATCCAGCATGATGAAACAGAGTTAGGGTTTAGGCTGTTACCAGAGTTGTCTCCCTTGACAAAGGTATTGACGCTGCTTCCCGAGGCCGGAGCTTTTCCTGATTGGTTCAGTGGCAATAGGGAAACTAGTGTTTGGTACTAGTCTTTGGTTAGAGTGAATGGCTCTGCGTTTGTATGCCTATTGTCCTCTTCCCCTGAGTCTCCGCTGTCTCTTCCCTGATTCATTGCTGAATTAGCCTTGGGTTGATTTGTTCTGAAAGGACTTCCCTTGTTTCTATTTCCGTAATTTGGAGGATAACCATGCTTTTTGAAACAAATGTCTTCGGTGTGACCTGTGTTTCCACAAAAGGTGCACAATGATGAACTTTTGTTGTTGTTTTTGCGGTTTGTTGCATACCTTGGATTACTGCGAATGTTGTTCTGTCTGTTTTGTGTATTGGTAGAACCTGCGAATGGATTGCTTTCATGTACTTCCCCGTTTTTGGTAGGCGCAAGGCCTATCTGTCGCTCATGTTGTGTGGACAAGGCAAAAACCTTGTTGAGTGACGGTAATGGCTCCATGAGGAGGATCTGTGAACATATTGTAGAATAGGACTCATTTAGTCCTTGAAGGAAGGTGATAACTTGATCCGCATCCTGTTGATCTCGCAAGATCTTGAAAGCACCGCAGCTACACGTCTGCCGGCAGGTACACTTCGGCATGGGTCGTAGGTTTAACAGTTCATCATATAGAATTTTTAAGTTCGTGTAGTAATCACTCACATTGCTGTTTCCTTGTTTCAGGCTGTGGATCTCCCTTCGGAGTTCCAGTATTCTCAACGAGTCGGTTTGAGCGAAACGCTCCTTTAGATCTGCCCATATTTGGTCCCTTTTGTCCAGCCACATAATGCTACGAGCTATGGAGGGCGAGACAGCATGGTTTATCCATGAGATAACCATGTTGTTACATCTTTCCCACTGGTTGTACATGGCGTCGTCTAAAGCCGGAGCCTTGATGGTGCCGTGAACGAAAGAAAACTTATTCTTGGACATGAGTGCCACCTTGACTGCACGAGACCATTGGTGGTAGTTCGGTCCTGTGAGGATTTGCGAGACAAGCGCTAAAGCCGGAGTCTCATTTGGTGGGAGGTGATAGGGACTGCTGGCACTAATGACCGGAGCAGCCATTGTAGCTCACTTGGGGTAAAAAAAGATCAGAGTTGCTCTGATACCATATGAAGGTGAATGAGGTCAAGTTCATACAAACTTCATTAATTTCTCATTAAAAGAAAAATACATATCTAACTAATACATTATATAAAAATGCAAGGTGTGGTGAGCAAGCAAAGCTGGAGACAAGTGGCAAGAATATAACCCTTGATCATAGCCCTTGGTGATGAATGGTGATGATTAGAAGTGGGAATGCTATGGTGTAATAGGGTGTATGATACAAGGGGTGAATGTCTTCTAGAATAGTCTATTGTTGCGGAATGACTAAAGAGCCCCTGGAGCTATGAAAAGACCAAGCTGCCCTTGGTAAGTGAAGGGGCGCTTGTCTTGCTTATTCGGATATTTAGACTTGAAGTCTTGGTACTTGTTTATTTGGAAATACAAATAAACCTCTCTAGATCTTTCGGATGGAAAACCGAGAGTCTCCCTGCTCTCCTTCATCTTCTTCCCTTTCTTCTGTAATTCTTCATAACCCTAGAACCCAGAACTTCGTATGTTGCGTTTATTTCAATATTATACGTCAATAATTCATGCTATTAGCGTGTCAATAATTGAGTAATTAGCTTTGTCCTTTTTTTTTTATTTGTACTTTTGAGTTGGATTATGTATTTGATTAATTTCATAGTTTATAGTATATATTAATTTGATGTTTTTCAGTGGAACAAAAAAATTATGCAAAAGCAAAAAGTAAATAAAAATCATTTGCAAGTTCATTAGTCCATAAATTACTAAGAGAAATCACTACAGCAAATATCATCTATTATCACTAAATCACTACAGCAATCTATTAGTTAAAACAAATAAAAAGTTCTGTAACAAAACAATTTAGTGTAATTTTTTTTATAGCTTATCGTTGCAAGAAGTGCCGTAGCTATGTAAGTTAAACAACCTATAGCTAACTATGAAGTCTTCTAGCAACAGAAATTATAATTCTAACATTTGTTAGAACAAAATACAAGTCAGCCATACGAAAAGATTAATATAATTTCCTATGAACTTCAATTATTTGTAACTAAAAGAAAAAAATATAGCTACGAAAATTATTCAGTTATAATATTATTAATGAGATTTTTATCAAAGTTATATTTTTTTTATGAACTATTAGTACTTATTTATTATGATAGAACATTTAAATTATGAGAATGAAGTGGTTTTTTAAAAAATAAAATTGTATGGGACATTAATATTGATGCGGGACATCTCCTTGGAGGATCGAGTCCGGACGAGAGAAGTCTAAGGAAGAACCAAGCACGAACAACAAGCGAGTAAAGAGGCCAAAACAGTGCCACACGGCAAGTCAGCAGCTAAGGCACGCTCCTCGTGAAGGAAGGTTTGATCCGAAAAAAGACCAGCAGCCAATCCACGCTCCGCTTGGATTAGGCACGCTCCGCGTGAATGAAGATTTGATCCGGAGAAAGTCTAGCAACCAATCCACGCTCCGCTTGGATTCATTTTAAAGAACTTGCTCCTTACTCCAGTTACTTCTTATTTACAAATATGTCACCCCTTAATTACTATTAGACAAACGATTACGTCTGTCTTAAAAATGTTAGATGTGATTAACCAAAAACAAAAAGAACACAGAAAAATATATTAACAGTAAATAGAAAATCAAAAGAATGGAGTTAGACAAATCTGAGGCCTGTATTAGAAGTTTCCTTAAGACAGATGTTGTCGCTATTGACGATTGTCTCCCAGGATACAACAGATTACGCAAGCGAACTCAAACCGTGTGTAGCCTAGTTATCACCAGAGTAGGAAAAACAAGAACAATGTGAACAGACAAAGAGTATTTTGAAAAACTTCAACAACAGCCTTTAACCATCTTTCAACTAACTGTGAATTTGACAATCCATTCTATATAAATAGAACTCGAAAGGATATGTCTTTTCACGAACGAACACGACTGTACACTGACAGACACGACTGTTCATGTATGAACATGACTGTTCACGAAGGACAGGACTGTTCATGAAAGGATATGTTTGTTGGTATTAAAATTAACAAATAATTTTATTCAAAATTTTCCAACAATCCCCCAAATGAATAAAATTAGAAACGAGACGATTACGACGTGGTGATAACTTTCTACAGGAGATATCTGCATAGGATAAGTAGCTAATGTGCCTTGAACCTTCCCTTGTGAAAGTATATTTACTTTACTGGCTGACTAGTAGACGCGATGTCTTTGAACTATTCTGTCGTTTGTGTAAACAATGATATACCCCACATAGATACTAACATAACACGGTATGGTTCTCATGGTTATGTTCGTTATGGTCATGAACATCGCCTGGTTCTGTGAGAAATTTATTGTTTATTTGCTTAAAAGCAAAGATGAGGCTATAGAGAAATTTATTCTCTATAAACAAGAGGTGGAAAACCAACTTAATAAAAAGATTAAAGTGGTTAGAAGTGATCGTGGTGGTGAATATGTTGAACCATTTGGGGAATTTTGCTCGCAACATGGTATTATTCACGAGGTAACACCACCATACTCTCCTCAGTCTAATGGAGTGGCGGAGCGTAAAAATCGTATCTTAAAGGAAATGATGAACACAATGCTAAACAGTTCTGGGTTGCCACAGAACATGTGGGGGGAAGCTATTTTATCAGTAAATCACCTTTTAAATAGAGTGCCCCGTAAGAAATTAGACAAGACCCCATATGAATTATGGAAAGGAAGAAAACCTACCTATAATTACTTGAAAGTATGGGGGTGTCTTGCTAAGGTAATGGCTCCATTGCCAAAAAGAATGAAAATAAGTCCAAAGACGGTGGATTGTATTTTCATTGGCTATGCGCTTCACAGTAATGCATATAGATTTCTTGTGCATGAATCTAAAAATCCTGAGATTCATAAGAACACCATCATGGAATCAAAGAATGCATCATTCTTTGAAAATATATGACCTACAAGGCAGCTGTAAGCTCAATCGCCTATTCTCTATGGGCTTTAGTCGCATTCCTTTCGATGATTTTTCAATTTGATCTCGGTGTAACCTCTAGGTTAGCGGATCCGCTGTGTTATTCTTTTGATTCTACAAAATCAATTAGAATGACACTCGTTGAGATCAATTGACTAATGATGTTATCACACGGAAGCTTTTCTCCCTTCATCATACAGAAGCTTTTTATACCGCATATCCACCGACTGATATGATATTTTTCTTCGATTCCATCATTGTTACGTACTTATTTTAAGGCAATTTGATTTGTACATTTTAGTGACTTTAATTGTCACGTCCGGGTCTAAATTTCTAGAATTTATACCTTGATAGTATTATATATTATAATTATTAGGTTTGTGATTTTTATTTGGTGTTCTAGTAAAAGTTTGGAGTTCATTTGGTGGTTTTAGGTATAAATTAAAAGTTTAGAATAATTGTTAAAAGATTATATAAAGATGGAGGATCAAACTGTATTTTTTCCAAATTTGGATATATATTACCAGAGGATTGGTCATCATCATCAGCATCTTTCTTTTTCTTTTTTTTTCTTTTCTTATCTTCCTTCCTCTGCTTCTTCGACTTTTTTTTATCGTTCTTGAACCGTTTCTCCACCGTTTCTTTGATTTACGGAGATTCGACCGTCCGAATCAGTAAAAAGTTGGTCAGCCTCTCATACCAAGCACGTGGTGCTTGCTTGAGTCCATACAGAGCCTTTTTGAGTTTGTAAACGTGGTTTGGGAACCTAGAATCCTCAAACCCTGGAGGCTGATTTACATAGACCTCCTCGTCTATTACTCCATTAAGAAAGCCACTTTTGACATCCATTTGAAACAGTTTAAAGTTCATGTAAGATGCATATGCACATAAAATCCTAATAGCTTCTAGCCTTGCCACTGGGGCAAAGGTCTCACCGTAGTCTATACCTTCTTGCTGACTGTAGCCCTGAGCTACAAGTCTTGCCTTGTTTCTGACCACGTTTCCTTGCTCATCTAGCTTGTTCCTGAAGACCCATCTCGTTCCAATGGTCTTTTGGCTCCTAGGATGTGGCACTAGTTCCCATACATTATTTCTCCTGAACTGATTGAGTTCCTCTTGCATGGCATTCATCCAGAATTCGTCATCCTCAGCTTCGGCAAAGTTCTTCGGCTCAAGTACTGAGACAAAGGCTACATTGCCGAGATACTTCCTTAGTTGATTTCTTGTCATCAACGTATTTCCAGCTGAGTCAAGAATTGCATTTTCTGAGTGCCCTCTT
This sequence comes from Euphorbia lathyris, assembly GCF_963576675.1. Classification (NCBI taxonomy): domain Eukaryota; kingdom Viridiplantae; phylum Streptophyta; class Magnoliopsida; order Malpighiales; family Euphorbiaceae; genus Euphorbia; species Euphorbia lathyris. The sequence goes on along the minus strand of NC_088914.1, from coordinate 22,796,783 downwards.
GGGACTCTTATCTCCTTTGGTAGACTTGTGTCTTGTTCTATCTGTGTTTCAACATTCTCTGCAGAAGTAGATAGGTCAGTGAAAGTAATTTTAGGTTCACTCTTACTCTTGGTCAGCCGTTTTATGAAGGACTCAGTAGCTGGTTCTTGATCAGCAGGTGCTGAGTTTGGTTCATCTTCTGTCAGCGGCTGGTATCTTCCTGCAGGGTTAGTTTCATCGAATTGCACATGTATAGATTCTTCTAATACTTGAGTTCTCTTATTAAAAACTCTGTATGCTTTACTGTTTGTTGAGTAGCCTAGAAAGATAGCCTCATCAGCTTTTGAATCAAATTTGGCTAAGCTATCTTTGGTATTTAAAATAAAACACCTACAGCCAAAGCCACGAAAGTATCCAATGTTGGGCTTTCGCCCTTTCCAAAGTTCATATGGGGTTTTCTTAAGTATAGGTCTAACTAAAGCCCTATTCAGAATATAGCATGCTGTGTTGACAGCTTCTCCCCAAAAATACTTTGGAAGCCTATGCTCATCCAGCATTGTCCTGGCAATCTCAACCAGAGTTCTGTTCTTCCTTTCAACAACCCTATTTTGCTGAGGCGTTCTAGGAGCAGAGAAATTATGGTCAATGCCGCTGGCTTCACAGAATTCAACAAACTTCTGGTTCTTGAATTCTCCACCATTATCACTACGGATATGAGCTAATTTTAGGTCTTTCTCATTTTCAATTTTTCTAACCAAGTTTGAAAATGTCTCAAAGGTCTCATCCTTACTGGTCAGCAGGATAACCCAAGTGTACCAAGAGAAATCATCTACAATAACCAAGGAAAACCTTCTTCCACCCAGACTCAGCGGTTGGACTGGACCAAAGAGATCCAAGTGTAGCATTTCTAACGGACGCTTAGTTGAGACAATGTTTTTACTTTGAAAAGATTGCTTGGTTTGTTTCCAGCTTGGCAGGCATGGCATAATTGATCTTTTTGAAATTTAAGTTCAGGCAGTCCCTCAACCAATTGCTTTCTTGCTAATTTGGCCAGGAGGTCCATGCTTACATGACCAAGTCTCCTGTGCCATAGCCAGGAATTTTCTTCCTTTGTGACTAAGCATACAGTTTTTGAAAACTTCTTTTCGAGGTTTAGCATAAAGACATTGTCTATCCGAGGGGCAGTTAAGATTAACTCATTAGTTTTACCCTCGTATATTTTACATCCAGTAGCATCAAATATAACTTTTCTCCCATTGTCACATAGCTGAGCTACGCTGAGTAAGTTATATTTGAGTCCGCTGACTAGGGAGACAGATTCAATAGTAGGGTTACCTCCGACGGTTCCTGAGCCTACTATCTTACCCTTCTTGTTGTCTCCAAAACTTACACTCCCTCCTCGTTTACGTTCAAACGTGATGAACTGAGTTTCATCACCCGTCATATGCCTTGAGCATGCGCTGTCAATATACCACATCTTTGACTTCTCGGCACATCTCAGGCTTACCTACATTGTAACTAGTTACTTTTAGGTACCCAACTCTTTTTGGGTCCTGACTTGTTAGGTGCAACATGTATAGCATCATATTTTATTTTATGGCGGCATACATGGACAGTATGGCCATTCTTTCCACAGAAGTCACAACTGACCTTCTGTTTAGGATTTCTTTCCCCAGTGCTGAGCGTGCCAGCACACTTTAGTAGTGTGTCCTAACTTCCCATAAAAATCACATTGGACTTTTCGCTCGGGATTTCTTCTCTGCTGAGTACCTTGGTACTGAGTTCTCAGCGGAAAATTGTTTTTGTTTGGAACCTTTAATTGGTTCTGAATGGTTGTGACATCCTTCCTCAGTTTCTTTGAAACTGACTGGACTTCAGAGACAGACTCATGAATGATTTTCATATTTTCATGCAAAACTGAGTTGTCTTGAAGAAGGTATCTGAGGTCACTCAGTTTGACCTCTTCTACTTCATCACAGCGCCGGCTGAGTGCTTTAATCTTCCTATTACACTTTTTAACAAGTGTATAGAGATCACTCAGGGTGTTACCCATTTCATTTCTGAGTTGAGAGAGTGAGATTACCTCATTAGATTGCTCTTCATTATCTGACTCATCAGATTGGTCAGCATGCTCAGAAATGCATGGCTCAGCAAGTTCGTCAGCCATAAAGCATATCTTCGCTGACTCGGTGGCCTCAGTTTCTGTTGATGAAGATTCATCACTGTCACTCCAAGTAGCCACCATTGCCATCTTTCCGCTTTTCTTGTCTTTCCTCAGCGTGGGGCAGTTTGACTTAATATGGCCATCTTGGTGGCACTCAAAGCATGTGATGGGCTTTGAGCTGTCCTTTCTATATTTGCTGTCGCTTGAGTCAGCCTTATACTTATCAAACTTTTTGTAAGGCTTTTTGGAATATTTGTCGTTCTTCCTGAACAACCTCTTCATCTTTCTTGTAAACATAGCCATCTCCTCATCATCAGTTGAACTCCCGTCAGTGGAGTCAGCCTTCATGACAAGTGACTTCTGCTTCTTGTCATCAGATTTTTCTTTCACCTCAAAATTCTTCATTGATATCTCATGGGTCAGCAATGAACCGATGAGTTCGTCATATTTGTAGGTGGTTAAATCCTGAGCTTCCTCAACTGCTGTCTTCTTTGCTTGCTAGTCTTTTGGAAGACTCCTGAGTACCTTTTTGACTTGTTCTTCCTCAGTGAAGATTTTCCCAAGTCTCTTGAGCTCATTAATGATGTTGGTGAACCTTGCGTTCATGTCTGAAATGCCCTCATCATTGTTCATCTCGAACAGCTCGTACAGTCTCATCTGCTGATTCACCTTGGATTCTTTTACTTTGTTTGTTCCCTCGTAGGTGACTTCCAGCTTTTTCCAGATCTCTTGTGCCGACTCACAACCTGATATTTTGTTATATTCTGCAGCATCGAGCGCACAGTGAAGCATATTGATAGCCGAAGCATGGTTTTGAAGCTTCTTAAGATCATCCTCTGTCCATTCAACCTCAGCTTTAACAACTGACTGGTCATCAACAACTTTCACAGGTACAAACAGGCCTTGGACTATAGATAGCCAGACACTCATGTTTGTAGCTTGAATGAAGTTTTTCATCCTATTCTTCCAAAAGGTATAGTTTGACCCGAAGAATAGGGGAGGCCTGGTAATGGACAGCCCCTCAGGTAATATCTGAGTTGTCTGGTTTCCAGGGAGAAACCGAGTGCTGTTTTCACCCATGGTATGGATCAACTCAAGGTTGTTAGACCTTTAGTAATGAGCTTTTATGCTCTGATACCACTTGTTGGTCCCTTGTAAGGTTGCAAATATAGTTCCAAGGGGGGGTTAGGAACTATTTTACCTTTTTTAAAATAATTTGGGCAGATTTCTTTTCTTTAAGAAAAGTTTATAAAACAGCGGCACTTAACACTCAGCAAGACACTGGCTTAGTCAACTAGTGACTAGGACAGCTTCGTTGCTTAGGTCAGGAAATAGCACTTAGAGTCTATTCCTGAACCTGCTCGTTTGTAGCGCACAACTCAGCTTGACCTCTTTTACTTGGTCAGTTTTAGTTTGTCTTAAGCAAGCAATATGAATAAGGAGTTAAGGTTTAGAAATACTTCACTCAGCAGATTTATCCAGGTTCGGCTTCTTCTAAGCCTACGTCCTGTCCCCGGAACACCTCCGAGATTTCAAATCCTCTACTGAGCTCTTTAAAGGTAGAGCCTCAAACCTTTTACAATATCAGCAATTGAGTATGATAAGAGTACCTTCCTCTATACTTCTACTCAATCCTAATAACCTTTTACAATATCAGCAATTGAGTATGACAAGAGTACCTTCCTCTATACTTCTACTCAATCCTAATCTCTCCGCTGAGTACTTAAAACCGAGTACCCAGCCTCTCCTTTCTACTTCTAGAAATGATAAAGATTTTGTCCTAAACAACAATTGCTAGAACACCTTAGATGATTGAACAAACAATCACTCTAGACTTTTACACAGATGAATAGACTTTGTAGTGTAAGAATTTTGCTTTGCTTTTGATGGAGAACTTTTGTATACGTTTGGTCAGCGTAGCGACTCTTGCTCAAAGTTCTCTGAAGAATGTGGATTCTGAATGCTCTATTTATAGAGAGCTATGAGAACTTCTGGTTATTTCGAATTTCGAAATAACCGTTGGAGGGAAATGGCTACAAGTCGCTTTCACTCAGTCTGTTCAGCAGTTCTCCTAGCCAATCAGATTCCAGCATCTTCTGTTCTTCGGTCAGTGTGGCAGTGTGTTCCTCCAAATCGGGTAATGTCAAACAGACAGCTTTCTGCGTCTTCTGTTCTTTACCAATAGAGGAAATACTTGGTCTGGAAGTTGCTTTGTAGTCAGCGGCTGTCTTGTACGCTTTGTCGAGACAGCTCAGCAGCTTCATACCGAAGTTGTCTACGTGGATCTTCTCAATCCTTCTTTGCTCAGCATGCGTTTCATTACTTCGACGGCAGCGTTTTGGAGATACGTGGGCTGAGTGATCTTGGGCTTGCTTGACTTGGGCCTTGACTTCCATATAGGGCTTGGGCCTTATGATCTTTATGTCTTTTAATAAATTATAAACTCAACATTGAACAAACACATTAGTAACACTAAATCAAAGCATTTAAACTTAGTGTGTTATAGAATATTTACTTTCACTTAATTAATTTTGTCAAATCAAAATCCTGTGGAAAGGTGTTTCAACAAGGATTTCTATAACTTGAAGAATTGTTTGTCGGCAACAGCTTTGCCTTTGAAATTTCGGCTCCCTGACATGAAAAATTTCGATGGAACGGGAGATCCCACCGCTCACATGAATCAGTATGTTGCGGTGATGAAGCACACGATCCTGACGGAGGATCAGGTCCTAGGGCTGTTTAACACCTACTTAGAGGGGGCTGCCCTCACATGGTTTCATGCATTACCAATGGTGACAAAGAAGGATTGGAAGGAATTAGCGAAGTCATTCATCGCTCAGTATAGCTTTAACACCATGCTGGAGGTCACTTTGAAAGAGTTAGAGAGCACTAAGCAACAGGCTAGGGAATCCTTTTCCGATTTTGTGAAAAGATGGAGGGCTAAGGCCGCAGTGATGAAACAAAAGCCGCTCGAGCAGGATCAGATCCGAATGGTGGTTGGCAACATATTGCCGTATATCAAAAATGAGTTTTCGGTATATGCCATTTACGGATTTCAATCAGATGTATAGTTGTGCCTTGACTGTTGAAGGGGATGGAGAGCCGAAAAAAGCTTATACCAAGTGGACGAAGTCTGGATATAGTGCCGGAGGGCCTAGCGCGAGTACGGAATCCGCAGCAGTGAAAGTGGTTGATCTTAATGCTATTGAAAAGAGGCGGTTCGCCAAGTTCGATCAGACCTACGCGAAAGTTTTCGAGCGTCTGCAGAAAAAGGGATTGTTGAAAGCCCTTACCCCGTATAACAAAGCTCAACCTACTCCGCAGATACAGGCTAAAGGGTATTGTGAATTCCATAGCAGTTATGGGCATACAATTGAGAATTGTGAGAGGCTGAAACATGAAATCCAAGATTTAATTGAGGAGAAGAAGATAGCTGACCCTTCGTCAGCGAACCCTTCCGTTAGGCGTAATCCATTGCCTAATCATAGAGTGAGTACGATCGGAGTTGGTTTGACAGAAACTGTAGTGATGGAATCCTTCGAGGAGAATGTAGAGGAGTTGTTGGACTCCGATGAAAAGAGCAATGTGGGAAAGGGGCTGTATGTGTCATTCCTGGGTGAAGAACAAGAGGATGAACCGATGGGGGAAGGGTCAGATGGTGGAGCACCGTGTGATGAGGATAGTGAGTAAATTACACCAATAGTACCTAAATCTTACCCCTACTCACATTTTGGTACCTGGATTACATTTTCTCTCAAAAATATACTCCAAGTAACGGTGACCTGACAATTTAATGCATTTAACAGGTTACTAACCGGTCAACATAGATTTTACCATTTTTACACAAAAGATTAGGACCCACTATACAATCTACTAATGTAAAAAGACAAAATTACCCATTACCCTTTGAACCCATTTCATTCTCTCTCTTTTAGATTTCATTCTTTCTCCATTTCATTCACTCTCTCTCTCTCTTCCATTTTTTTCTCTCTCTAAACCATTAACACCATAATCTTCTAAGAAGCTGCAAAATCCCCCGTTAATGGAGATTTGCAACTTATGCAATCACTTTCTCTCTCTTTCTTTCTTTTGTTTATGTTTCCAGATTTGTATAAATTACCCCATTAATGGAGATTTACAAACAAATTACATTTTTTATGGGTTTTTATTATTATTAAGGAATTACAATTTATTCTTTGAAGTGAGTTTTGTTTTGATACAATTCATCAAAATTCAGAATTTGGATTTGTTTAGGTGGGTCACTTTCTTTTTCGGTTTGCAGTCAATCAATTCATGTTGCAAGCTCATTTTAATTCCCAATTATTTTAATTTGAGATGTATGCAAGTATCACATTGTAAAACATATGGATTTTTTTATCAATTAGAAGCGGTTGAACGCATCCTCCACCTCCATTTCTGCCGCTGCCGCCAAAGCCTCAACCTGCTATATTATCCCAACTTTACCGATTGTTCTGCTCTCTCATTGCTGGTCCAAAAAGCCTCCTGCAGAGTAACTAACCTAAAGAGAGAGTTGAGAGATCTGGAAGAGGAAACGAAAGGAGGGGAGATGAAAGGAGTTGCTGGCGATGAGCGATGAAGGAGAATGAACATCGAAGTTAGATCGGCGCTGGAGTTCTGAGTGAGAATAAGTTTGTTTTTAATTGATTAAAATTATAAAATGAATAAGGTTGTTTTTAATTGATTATGACAGATGTCAATAAATAGAGGGCAATGCAGTCTTTTTAGGTTAGTGAAGGTACAATGGGTCCCAATTATTTGTTAAAAAATAGTCAAACTCGTGTTGACCGGTCATTTTACCGGTCAAAAGTATTTAATTGTCCGGTTACCATTACTTGAGGTATATTTTTGAGACAAAATGTAATTCAGGTACCAAAGTGTGAATTAGGGTATAGTTCAGGTACTATTGATGTAATTTACTCTGAGGATAGTGCTGAAGAGACTGGAGAAGGGTCGTCTCGAACTATTGTGCCAGATTTGGGTTTGTTTAGTGGAGGAAGGGATCCCGAGACGCACTTGCGTGAATATATGCACGGCATGTTTATTGAATCCTTCGGAGTAGATGAAATTGCCCAGTGGTTCCACCATTCGCTGGTAGGCGAGCCTCTGGAATGGTTCCATTCATTACCCGACTCTTGCAAGCATGATTGGGATCGGTTGTCGGATTTGTTTCTAGAAAAGTACCAAAGAGCTGAAGATAGAACTGCGGAGCGCTTTGCGATGCAGATCGGACCCATCAAACGTCCGCTACCGAGGGTTAGTAAGTATAATGGCAATAAGGACCCTATGGAGCACCTTCACTTCTACTTGTCGGCTATGGCACCATTGGGTTTTAAAGAGGAAGAGATCACTAGCTTGTTTTGCAATTCATTGATGGGTGAACCGTTAATGTGGTACATGTCGTTGCCGATGTATGTTAAGACCGATTGGGCGGCAATGACGAAAAGATTTATCAAGGAGTATATAGTATGGATGCTGACGGAGCAAACCCCTGATTCCCCGTCTTACCAAACGCCTGATGCGGTATTAGCGATGCCTAGGTATGGTGGATACCAGGATCCTGTTGAGCACGCGAGGTTATTCCGCAATCATATGTATGACGCCGGATTTCCGCAATGTGAGTTGCATGAACATTTTCCGGAAACCTTGATGGGTGAAGCCTTATTATGGCATCAAGGTCTATCAGAGGAAGAAATGGGTCATTGGGTACCGCTTAGAAGTGCTTTTGTGGCGAGATATGAGATGTATGTTCCATGGACGGGATCCCTGGACGATCTGGATAGGATTAGGCAATTCCCCGAGGAACCGTTTGTGGATTATGCTAGAAGGTGGAGGCACCATTATGAGCAGTGTCATGAAACAATGAGCGATAAGGTGCAGCTTATGTGCATACAACGAGGTGCTATTCCGTTGGCCGCCAGAAGGATGAGCAGAGTGTCCCTCCGGGATTATGATGAGTTGATAGGTTGGGCCTTGTATGGATCGGCGGATCCCTTTTACTTGAATCCGAATGTTCCTCACGTCATGGATTTAATGGTTGTGGACATTTGGGAGAGTTCTTCGGACGAGGAAGATGCCAATCGGAGGGTTCCTATTAGCATTTGGGACGAATCGGATGATGAGCCGGAAATTGCGGTAATGACGAGATCAGGCCGTGTGGCCGAGGGGAAGGCACCTATGATAGAAACCGAGATTGGAGAAGGGTCGGCTCCTAAGCCCGATGACCAAGTTCTTGAGCAGTTAAAGAAGACGCAAGTTAAGTCCACAGTCTGGGAAGTCTTATGCCATTCTAAGTACCATCGTGAGAACCTGATGAAAGAGTTGCAGAATCTGGTTATTTCCACCGATACTGAGCCGGCAGCACTAGTGGGAGCAATTATGGCCCGAAAGAAGGCTGAAATCACATTTACTGACGAGGATCTCCCAGAAGAGGGGAAGGCTCACAATAAGCCTTTGTACATCCGAGCGGAAATCAACGGAAAGAAGACTAGCTGTGTGATGGTCGATGATGGATCGGCATTAATGTTTGCCCGTTGAAACTCTTGTCGAAGTTAGGAGTGGAGAGAGGAGATTTGACAGCTTCTGAAACTGTGATTAGAGCATATGACGATAGCCGTAGGCACATTGAAGGAGTCTTCAAGGCCAAGTTGAAAGTGGGGCCGCATGAGGAAGAAACTGAGTTCACGGTGCTGGATATCCCGGTAACCTTTGCCGTACTATTGGGACGCCCTTGGTTCCATAAGTTGGGAGGTGTGCCCTCCACGCTCCACCAAATGATTAAATTCCCCTTCAGGGAGGAGATAGTGACAATTAGAGCTGAGAAATTGAGCTCGGTGGCAGCATTGGGAATTGAGCCTCAACTTTTCTCCGGATTCCAAGTCTCCGGGATTTACGAATCAAGCATGACCACCGATGTGGTGAAGATGATGAAGGGAGGTTTCATCCCAGGAATGGGCTTAGGAGCACACCATTAGGGGTTGCCAGAATTTCCGGATTTTAAGAGTCAGAAAACCCGGAGGGGTTTGGATATGAGCAGGGAGGTCCGTCCAATGTGAGTGGTGAAGGAAAAGTGGGCCTAAGGAAGTACTTCGTGAATGAGGGGCATGGAAAGGCGTATTCAGGGACCCCCGAGGCATGGACTAGCACAGAAGGGAAGATTCTGCCAGGGTTCGAAATCTTCAATGATGTTGCCGACTGGGGCAAAGGAAAAGCGAGCTGCTTTGTCGAGAAGATTATGATGTTAGACTTGAATGCCGAGGAGCAAGTCATCACCGTTGAAGCAACTGCATGAGCGGGAGATGAGCCTAGTACCTCCAAAATTCATGAGAAGTCCGAAGACCCTGATGATGAAAATTGTATTACTGCTTTGTTTGAATCAGATGATGTAATCACCCATGCTATCAATGAAATGAATTCTGATTTTGCTTACTTGCTTGATGTCGATCATGATCATTCCATGCATTCTCATTCATATAACATGCCTACATTTGAAATCAATGCAATAGAAATGTCAACTTTCAATCTTGGTACGGATGAAAATCCTAAACTTATACAAATTGCTCAAGCATTAACTATTGAAGAGAGAAAAGAATTTGAGAGAATAATTAAAAAATACGAAATTGTATTCGCTTGGACATACGAAGACATGCCTGGAATTGATCAATCAATCATAACTCACCGTATTCCAACTTACCCCGAAGCGAAGCCCGTAAAGCAGAAGCTCCAACGTATGAGACCAGAATGGGCAGACAAGATCAGAGAGGAGGTGAAAAAGCAATTAGAAGCAGGGTTCATCGAAGTAATCGACTATCCCCCTTGGGTCGCAAATGTGGTACCAATTGCGAAGAAGGATGGCAAAGTGAGGATGTGCGTCGATTACAGAGATCTTAACAAGGCATGCCCCAAGGATGAGTTCGCATTGCCTCATATTGACGTATTGATCGACAGTGCAGCGTCAAGCGTCTTACACACGAATGTGGATGGTTTCATGGGCTACATGCAAGTTCAGATGGCCGAAAAACACAAAGCAAAAACCTTGTTCACAACCGAGTGGGGAATATACTGCTACAGAGTAATGCCGTTCGAAAAATGTCGGGGCAACTTACCAGCGAATGGCCACAGCACTGTTCCATGATATGATACACAAGGAAGTAGAAGTCTACGTGGACGATATGATGGTCAAATCAGAGACAAGAGAAGGGCATTTTACCGCGCTCGAGAAGTTTTTGGCCCGAATTACAGAATTCAAGCTAAGGTTAAACCCGAAGAAGTGCTTTTTCGGCGTTTCGTCGGGGAAAATCTTAGGCTATGTAATCGGAAATAAGGGAATCGAGGTGGATCCTGATAAAGTGAAGGCTATACAAGAGATGCCGGCGCCGAGAAATGAGAAGGAAGTGAGAGGGTTTCTGGGGCAGGTTCAGTATATCAGCCGGTTCATAGCAAGACTCACTGCAATCTGCGAGCCGATCTTTAAGTTGCTACAGAAAGATCAACCCACGATTTGGAATGATAAGTGTCAGCAGGCCTTAGAGAAGGTTCGGGATTACTTGTCTAATCCGCCAATTCTGAGACCGCCTAAACTGGGAAAACCGCTGCTCCTCTATGTGGCAATCGAGGAGCGATCCATTGGGGCAATGCTGGCCCAAGAGGGAGACACCAGTGTTGAGCACGCGGTGTATTATCTGAGTAAGAAGTTCTTGGAGTACGAGCTCAGGTACAACATGATCGAAAAGACGTGCGTGGCAGTAGTATGGCTAACAAAGAAACTACGGCACTATTTTCAATCATATAAAGTGATCATTATTTCTCGGATGGACCCCGTGAAGTATCTGTACCGAACTCCGTCTTTGATAGGGAAGTTAGCCAGATGGTTGTTGCTTTTGTCCGAGTTTGACATTGAATATGTGACGAAGAAGGTTATCAAAGGGAGGGCCGTGGCAGAATTTCTGGCCAACCAACCCCTGAATGCAGAGGAAGGGGAGATAAGCTATGATTTCCCCGATGAGCACTTGAACGCAATCGAAGTTATACCGTGGAAAATGTTCTTCGACGGAGCAGTTAATTCGAATGGAGCCGGAGTTGGAGTACTACTTATTTCACCAGAGGGAGAAAGAATCCCGATGGCCAAGAAGTTGTCATTCCCTCTTACCAACAATATGGCCGAATATGAAGCGTGCATTTATGGCTTAGAGTCATTAGCAGCACTGGGAGCATCATATGTCGAAATTTGGGGTGACTCCAAGTTGATCATCGAACAGGCACAAGGAAACTGGGAAGTGAGGGAAGAAAGGCTACGTCCATATCTAGATCAGCTAGAAAGGTTGGCACAAAGATTCAAGGAATGTCGTTTCTATCATATTCCTCGAGCACAGAACCAGGCGGCGGATGCTTTGGCCACTTTGGTGTCAGTTTGGGACAACCCCCGGAACCTTGCCTCGAAACCGTTGGTATTGAGGAGATCTCACAAACCATGCTACGAGGACGTAATGCTATTAGGGACAGATGAAAAACCGTGGTATTTTGATATCGTGAACTTCATGAAAGATGGAACATATCCGACAGAGTCAGAACCTAGGGATCAAGTTGTGGTTAGAAGGCTAGCTCGTCAGTTCGTCATCCATAACGACTTGCTTTACAAAAGGCACATTGACGGATTACAATTAAGATGCTTGGATGCGGGAGAAGCCCGCGAGGCAATGGAATCAGTACATTCAGGAATTTGTGGAGCCCATATGGGGGGAGCAGTACTAGCTAAGAAAATTATTAGGCAAGGCTTCTATTGGCTCACCATGGAAAGAGATTGTAACGAGTATGCAAAGAAATTCCATGATTGTCAAATCCACGGCAATTGCAGTCATCTTCCGGCCATGGAACTACATGTGCTAGCACCTATTTGGCCATTCGCTGTTTGGGGCATTGACATCATCGGCGAAGTAAGGCCTAACGCTTCAAATGGACATAAGTTTATTGCTGTCGCCATCGATTATTTCACCAAGTGGGTAGAAGTAGAGTCGTTTAGCAAACTGGGATCCAAGCAGATGAGAAAGTTCATTGAAAAACACTTGATCACCAGGTTTGGAGTGCCTCATCACATGATTACGGATAATGGGGTCCAGTTTCAGGGGGAAGTAAGGAATCTTTTCCGAGAATATGGCATTGAACATCACAGGTCTTCTCCGTACCGTCCACAGGCTAATGGAGCAGTAGAAGCAGCTAATAAGAACCTTAAGAGGATTCTCGTAAAAACGGTGGAATCACATCGGAATTGGCATGAGCACCTCCCACTCGCGTTGTGGGCTTATCGCACGACAATTAGAACCTCAACTGGGGCAACGCCATTCTCTTTGGTGTATGGAACAGAAGCAGTCTTGCCGATTGAGATCGAAAAGCGATCGTTGAGAATCGCAGTGGAGGCAGAAATTCCCGAGGCGGAATGGGTGAAGAAGCGATATGAGCAGTTGGCTTTGGTTGACGAGAAAAGGATGGAAGCCCTTTACCATGTACAGTTATACCAGAGAAGAATGGCTCGGGCTTTCAATAAAAAAGTCAAGACCAGCCCTGTCAAAGAAGGAGATTTGGTGCTGAAACAGATCCGTGTGACGCACACCGACCCAAGGGGGAAGTTTAGGCCTAACTGGGAAGGGCCATTCGTCGTGAAGAAGATACTAAGCAAAGGAGCGGTGAAGTTAACCACAGTGGACGGCATGGAATTCTCCGAACCTACCAACCTGGATAGGCTTAAGAAATACTTTTCGTAAAAAAAAAAAAAAAAAAAGAAAAATTCCCGATAGGTTGAAAACCCGCAAAGGGCGACCTATGCAACAATGAGGGAAATCCCAATGGGTGAAAACCCGAAAGGGCACTCATTTAAAAATTCCGGGATAGTAAAAGGAGAGGAGAAAAATCACCGGGATCCGAAAACCGAAAGGAGGGTCCTGGTAACAATAGTTATGAATTGAGCAGTTACAAAAACAATGTATAAGAGACTAAGTATTTCTGTTGTTTGTAAATAAATAAAGGGCATGAATATATTTGACGAGAATGATTGGAATCATCATAATCTACTAAATGCATGGTAATATGAATCATGAGTTATACATTTCCTATCTTACTTTTCATAAAAAGCCTACCTGATATCCACCCCACTCCCTATACATCAGCTATATATCGGGAAAACTCTAATAAAAAAACTACAAAGCAATACATAACGAGCCTAATACGGAGGGAAGTCCCAATAGTCCTCAAAATCTCTCAAGTGTGATGCCCGCTCCGCAGATAGTGCCTCCTCGGCAGCTCGCGCTCGCTCATCAGCAACTCGTGCTCTCTCATCGGCGACCCGTGCTCTCTCCTCGGCAGCGAGGCATCCAATCATCTCATCACGCGCCCTCTCCTCGATGGCAAGGCGACCCTCAGTCTCCCGTCGTATCATCCCTGACCAGTGGTCATTTCTCTCCTGATACACCTGACCGATCCGGGCGTCGGCCTCCCGCACCAACTCGCTCTGCCTCCGCTCGTGGGCATGCAGATCGCTCTAAAGCAAAAGAAAGGAAAAACAGATAAAAATAAGAAGCAGCGTAGGCACGAACATAAATCATACATACATGCATACATTCCACTACACTAAAGTAAAATAATGATACATACCAGGTGATCGGTGCAGCGCAAGCTGAGGCGATCTCGGAGATAACCAGACAACCCCACGTAATCGTACAGGTCTCTCTCGTAGTCAGAGAAGCGTCTGAGGGATCAAATGGGACCCTCGAGGAGAAGATGGGAGGAGCCGCCTCGAATCCCGCATAAGCGGCCCCGAACTCGTCATAACAAATCGTGGAAAAGTCTCTCCCGTAGTCTGGTAGGGGCACACCTAGGGAAGACCTCTCCGGTCGGGTAGCGCTGGAGGACTCGCCGACATAGTAGGGCTGCTCGCACACAGGCGTCTGAGCTCGAGTGCCGTCAAAGAAATCAGATAAATGGGCACTCCTCCAGGATCCCTCCTGCAAAAAAACACACAATAAAAACCTCTAAACATCTCATGAATGAAATGGTAAAATGAGAAAGAGGGTGGAACCACTTACCGGGACCTCCTCCTGACCGAAGACTGCCGCAACAGCCTCCCTCGAAAATACATCTGCCACCGGATCCACCTCCATCGCTGCCGCAGGGGCATCCCTCGCGCTCAGCAGAGTAGATAAGTAAAGCTCGCGGCCCCCGGCGTGAATCCACACCGCTCTACCAACAAACCGACGGGTCAGGTCCCGACGAATGGTCGATAGGGGCATGGTCCGCACCGCGAACATAGAAACGGGAATCTCACCCGGTGTCCAGTGGGCGTCACTAACTCCGGTGATGCCTCGGTCCCCTAAATACCATGCCCGCACGCAGGGGCCGGTGAGCACACACTGCTGCTCCTGGATCATAGATACATAAGTATAATCGGGACTGAAGTCGAGGTCGTCCCACCTGAACTTAATCTAAAAAATGCACAAAGAGAAAGTTAGAAAGACTCAAACAAAAATCTAGCACGACTAGAAGATATCTACCTGTCCCAGCGTCCGCGAATTGATCCAATCCAGGAGCTGTGCCACCATCGGTCTCTCCGCGACACCCAGATCAAACCTCCAGGACACTAGCTCCAGTGAGAAAATACAGACAACGGTGTTTTAAAAGAATTCAGAATCGTTAGAAAGAACCTTTTTGCCCTTGAGCCACCTTACCTACGGTTCACGACCGAGGTAGCTTTTCAGCCATCTTACCTACGGTTCACGACCGAGGTAGCTTTTCAGCCATCTTACCTACGGTTCACGACCGAGGTAGCTTTTTAGCCATCTTACCTACGGTTCACGACCGAGGTAGCTTTTTAGCCATCTTACCTACGGTTCACGACCGAGGTAGCTTTTTAGCCATCTTACCTACGGTTCACGACCGAGGTAGCTCTTTAGCCATCTTACCTACGGTTCACGACCGAGGTAGCTTTTTAGCCATCTTACCTACGGTTCACGACCGAGGTAGCTTTTTATCCATCTTACCTACGGTTCACGACCGAGGTAGCTTTTTAGCCATCTTACCTAGGGTTCACGACCGAGGTAGCTATTTAGCCATCTTACCCACGGTTCACGACCGAGGTAGCTTTTTAGCCATCTTACCCACGGTTCACGACCGAGGTAGCTTTTTAGCCATCTTACCTACGGTTCACGACCGAGGTAGCTTTTTAGCCATCTTACCTACGGTCCACGACCGAGGTTGCTTTTGAGCCATTCTTACCCATAGTCAACGCTAGATTCCGAGAGAAAAACATCCACCGACGGCCGATTCAGAGGCAAGGCTGGAAAGAATCGACAAACAACACCGGAGCGCGCAGCGCGAAGGTCAGGTATTCTCCCTCCTACTCTTTACGTGTCTTTTACTTTTTATATGTTTTACATTGCATGTGTGCGTTAGCAAAAAACGTTTTCAAAACACACACATCACTGTTAAAATAGCAAAGTAGGGGCAACTGTAGACACCGAGTCAGAGGACCTGTGACGAAAACCTGAAAACAAGACGGTTGAAACAATTGATTCCGGAAGTTTTGAAAAACAAAAAAATATATAAAGAATAATAAGTACATAATAAAGAAGAGAGAGTTACGGCGGGTCGCTGTTGTTGATCGGATGGCTCGCGAATGCTTAGCGGCATGGTGCGAGTGCTTAGCGGCGGCCGGCGCGCGTTCGACGACAGTCGGACGCCCGCTCGACGACGCAAAGCGCGCGCTCGACGTCCGTCGGACGCACGCATCCAACCACGAATGGCACGTGCTCGGCATCCGAGCGATGCATGGGCCCGGCGGCGCAGAACGCGCGCTCGTCGGCCACGAGGCGTGTGTGCCCGGCAGCGCGGAACGCACGTTCGGCGGCCATGATGCGTGGACGCCCGACGGCACGGAACGCGAACTCTACGGCCGCGGGACGTGCGCGCCCGACGGCGTGAGACGCGCCCCGGCGGCCGTTGGGCGAGCGCCCAACCACGTCGGGCGGACGCCCAACCTTGCGTTGGGTGGCCGCCCAACATGCCATGGGCGGCCGCCCAACCCCCTTGGGCGACGCCCGATTTTACTCGGACGTCGCCCATTTTTCCGGGGATCCGTTTGCCTATAAAAGGCACGGATCCACATGCATTTGAGAAAAAAAAGAGGGGAATTTTTGGAGCTTTCTCACTCTAAACATTTTTAGAGAGAGAAGGTCAATTTTTTGGAGAAAATATTTTTTTTCCCAAAAAAATCCAAATTTTCCAAAGTTAAATTTTTACTAAAAAAAACACAAAAAAAACCGGAAAATCACGACTCGTGGAATCAATCGGCTTCGACTGTCAGATACCGAATTTAAGGTATTATCCGAGGACTAGACTCTTTTATTTTATTTAATTTATTTCCTTCTTCTATTTATTTTTATGTTATAGTTTTTATTTATTTAGTTATTCATTTATTTTATCACGTTTTATTTAATTTAGCGTATTTATTTAATTTTTGTCTCGTGTTGAATAAAATTTGGTTTTGTTTTAAAATAAAAAACCTCGTTTTGATATCCCAATACGAACCGTGATCCGATAAAAAGGTAGTTCGGGTATTAAAAACGTTGTAATTATAAGTTTTAATTTAAAAGAATTTCCGAATAATGTTTTAAAATAAAAACGTCGTTTTAGGAACTTCCGTTATTGACTATGACCCATTTTTGGTAGTTCGGAAATCCAAAACGATTGAATTAGACTTAATTTAAAGCTTTTGAATAAATCTGGAAACAATTGGAGTGCTGCTGTAATTTTCCGTTTCTGTCACTAATTGCTGTTTACCGACGGATTTTCCGTCGGTAAATCTGCTGGAATGTAAAAAATGCTGTTTTGGTCCCTGTTTCTTAACTTTTAGGCTTTTGGTCCTTTGTATATATATGTATATTTATGTAATATATATCTTCAAACTATTTTTAGACATTTGGTATATATAATTATTTAGGATGTTTATATATCATTTTTCATTTTATTTTAAATATAAGTATATGTATATACATCTTTTCTTTTCTTTTTCCTTTACTTAAATGGTAATGAATTTCATTTTTAAAGAATATTTGCTTGGGGTTTTGGGAGTGATTAATTAGTGGATAAATAGATATTATTTTGACATTTAAATTACATTAGTTATGTATATATATAGTTTCGGGATATTTGGGCTATATTAGTTATTATTAAATAAAACTATTTTGGGGATAAATGTTATTTTCTTATCTAGGAGTTTTATTTACTATTTTCACATGTTTAAAGTAAAAATGTATTATATTTAGTATTTTCATATATGTATTATATAGTCTCTTTTCATTAATTTTTATTTCATGTTTCTTTTTTTTTTGGATTAAAATGTATATATATATGCTTATATTATTTTCTTTATTCTTTTGGGCCATTTGGGGGTCCATGTTTCAAATGGGGCTTTATTTGGGAGTAAATTTTGGTTTAAATATGTTTATTGTTGTAATTATGACAAGTGGAGAATCCATTAAGGAAAAAGGGGAAAAATAAATCACAAAAAGAGTTTTTAATTTAATCATTTAAACTAATGAATTTTTAGAGGTTCCTAATGTAAATAAATAGAGTTTTATTGACATTTCAAATTCGTTTCTCAAAACACCACGTTTTAAAACCTTAGTCCGTTCCAACGACGGATTGAGCGAACATTGTAATTAAAATCGTTTTCTTTGTGAATAATAGAGTTTTGAATCGTTTTCTTAAAGAATTTGTACAAAATAAAATTGACTTGTATGTTTAACCACGTTTTCTTATTAAAGGTTTTTTTTATCTCAACGTTTTCAAACACTTGAGTCGTCCCAAAGGCGATTCGGGTGAACTTCATCAAATGGGGTTTTGAAACGTACCTAAATCGTTCCAACGGCGATTAAGGTGCGAACCATGTAAATGAACTCGTTTTGGGGAAGTGCATTAGTATAGAATTAGTATGTAACACGGAACATAAATCACGTTGTGAATAAATCAATTCTTCCTTCTCCCCCTCTCTTTCCTATGTATTTTTGAACTGATGTAAATGGGTGATTCTTTACCAAAGTGGCTTTTCAATAATATATGCTCAAAACGGTTTTCAAAACGAGAAAGAAAAGGTTTCAAATGAATTTTAAACTTAAAGGAATATACGATTAGTCCGTTATCGCCTAACATGCTGAGTAGGAGGCCGGTGGTTCATAACCGGGCGATGTCGGGGTGCCTAGTAGCCTTTCTCCGGAAAGGAGCTAGCCTTCTCGGCTCGTACCTAAGTTTCCCGAACCCACACCGGTCTCCCGCAAGGGATCGGTGTTCATTTTCCCATTCGTGGGTGGCGACTCTTCCATATCTCCGAGCTCCGGTCCTGCCGAGCAGCTTGATTCCACGATTGGTTGCTTTCGGCGCCAATCACCGCTTACGTCGCCATGAGGTGTCCACCCCCCGGTCCGCCCGGGAGATTAGGCCGCGGCACCTCGTCTAACACCCACCCTCTCCCATTTTCAAGGAACAAGTCCGCTACCATCAAATTCTCCATTCCAGGGACCAAAAAGGAGTTTATGCAAAAACCCTCTAGATTAGGAACCCACTCATCCTCCCAAACTCTGATTGATCTACCATCTTCCACTCTCCATCTAACCCCTGTTTTCAATATACTAATGCCTTCCCATATGCTTCTCCAAACTATACTAGGATTATTGCCTAATTTGGAGAGAAGTAAGTCCTCCCTAGGGTAATATTTAGCTTTGAACATTTGACTCACTAAAGTATTTGGGAATTTTAGTAATTTCCAACCCTGTTTACCTAACATTGCTAGGTTAAACACATGTAGATCCTTAAAACCCATCCCACCTGAATCTTTAGGTCTACACAATTTACCCCAATCAAACCAATGAATGTTACTTCTGCCCTCAGGTTTCATACCCCACCAAAAAGAATTCATTAATTTTTGCAGCTCATCACAGATAGATAAAGGTAAGAGGAACGTACTCATACAAAAGGTTGGCAAGGCTTGAGCCACAGACTTAAGAAGCACCTCTTTCCTAGCCTGGGATAGGAATTTGAGACCCCATACACCAAACTTCTTGCGAAGCCTATCAATCAGGAAAGCGAAAATTCTGCGTTTGGAACGTCCAATGAGTGATGGTAAACCCAGATATCTACCTGTGTCGAGAGGAGTGCACACCCCCAATAATGCTTTGATCTGTGATCGCAAAGGTTCAAACACATTAAGACTGAAGAAAACCCCTGATTTGCTCAAGTTTACTGCCTGACCCGAAGCCACTTCATATTCAGACAGGATGTTCATGACCTTTCTAGTCTCATCAATAGTTGCCCTAAAGAACAAAAAGCTGTCATCAGCAAAGAAGAGGTGTGTTACTGCCGGTGCCCTTCTGCAGATCTTACACCCTGAAATAAGCCCTTCTTCTTCAGCCTTTCTGATAAGTTTAGATAAGACTTCAGCACACAGGATAAAAAGGTAGGGAGATAGGGGATCCCCTTGCCTCAATCCTCTACCAGGGACAACTTGGTCAGAGCACTCCCCATTTATTGCTACCTTGTATTTCACAGTTGTTATGCATAGCATCATCCAGCCAATCCAGGTTTCATGGAAGCCCATTCTGTCCAAAACTGCTTTAAGGAAATCTCAATCAACTCTGTCATAGGCCTTGCTGATATCAATTTTTAAGGCAACCTGCCCATTCTTCCCTCTATTCAATCTCTTCATATAATGTATGCTTTCAAAAGCCACCTGCACATTGTCAATTATAGACCTCCCAGGAACAAAAGCAGATTGAGTTTCACCAATAATCTTAGGGAGAACCCTTTTCAGACGATTTGCTAAGGCCTTGGCAATTATCTTGTAGATGACATTGCACAGGGCGATAGGGCGAAAATCCTTCAGCATTCTAGGATTGTCAACCTTTGGAATCAGAACAATTGTGGTGTCGTTTATTCCACTTGGGAATTCCCCTTCACTCAGCCACTTTGCGCAGGCTGCTCCCACGTCTACTCCCAATGTGTCCCAAAAGGCTTGAAAGAAGCCCGGATTTAGCCCATCAGGGCCAGGGGATTTGTTAGGACTCATTGAAAATAGAGCTTGTTTAAACTCTTCCTGATTAAAAGGAGCAACAAGTGATTCGTTCATGTCAGGACTGATGCACATGTCGATTGCCTGTACAGTGACACCCCTACTCGAATTCGAAGCCGAGAAAACATCCTGAAAGTAACTCTGTGCAAGATCCAATAATTCGGCTTGGTTGTCAATCACAACCCCATTCTCATCTGTCAAATAAGTAATTGAATTCTGTTGACGTCTAGTTTTGACACTAGCATGGAAACACTGTGTGTTTTTGTCCCCTTCTGTCAGCCAGAAAACCTTTGCCCTCTGCCTCCAATAACTCTCCTCAGCTTCCAGGGTATCATTAAGTTTTCTTTTGGCTAGGAAATAAGCGGCAATGGCATCCCTGTTTCTACTACCATGTAATATTTCCATTTGGGTCCTCCATTTCCTAATTTGGCTTTTGAAACACATATTAAAGCTCTTTCCCCACACTGCCATTTTCTACACACACTCCTCCATATTTTCCTGAACTGGTTTTCCCCTCTAGCTTCTCCAGTGACCTCTAACCAGATTATTGAACTCCTGCTCTTTAAGCCAAACCTCCTCAAAACGAAATCTCCTTCCTCTACTTCTACTTCTCTCCCTTTCCAGCTGGAGAAAAAGCGGAAGGTGGTCTGAATACCCAGTCATACAAGTTTCAAGGTGATGATTGCCAAATCGATTCAACCACTCAGCCGAAGTGAAACCCCTGTCCAGTTTTTCTCTAACCCAGAGCTCGGACCCTCTACCTCTTTCCCAAGTAAAGCGGTTACCGTTCAGAATCAGTTCGCTCAGCCCACACTCCTCAATTGTTTTGGCAAACTCCTGCATTAAGGGGTTAGGGTAAGCCGCTCCACCCACCTTTTCATCAGGATTCAGAATACAATTAAAATCTCCAATCACTACCCATGGGACAGAATCATTCCTGGCTAATCTTCTCAGTAGTTCCCAAGACTCCCCCTGCCTACTGCGATCAGCAAACCCATAGAAGCCCACCAATCTCCAATCCCCCTGAGAAGAATTAGTGATAATTGCCTCAATATGATGGTCAGAAAAACTTTTGATCACCACCTGAGTCCCTGCTTTCCACAACAAAGCTAACCCTCCACTACGACCTCTTCTACTGACAGGGAATGCTCCCTCAAACTTTAACTGTTGTTTTAGCAAACTTACTCTCTGATCCTTTACTAATGTTTCCATCAAAAATACAATATTAGGGCTTTGGGACGCAACAAGCTCCTTTAA
The DNA here is from genome assembly GCF_963576675.1 of Euphorbia lathyris. Taxonomy (NCBI): domain Eukaryota; kingdom Viridiplantae; phylum Streptophyta; class Magnoliopsida; order Malpighiales; family Euphorbiaceae; genus Euphorbia; species Euphorbia lathyris. Next base: position 22,775,259 of record NC_088914.1, on the reverse strand, counting down.
GGAGCGAACTGCCTGGTGGTTTCCCAGGCCACGACAGTTCCAGCTTAAACAACTCATTCCCCCCGGCGGCCCTGATCTTTAGGGCTCGCCGAACCAATTTCTGTGGAACTCCCCTTATCCTTTCCAAGAACAGAGACTTCCCCCTCCTGCCTATCCTCTCCCTCCCCCTCCCTTCCCTTTCCCTTATCCTCCCTTCTTCTTTTTCTGACATCATTTAATTCCATCTCAGTATCTTCCTCCTTCTCTCCCTCCTCCTCACCCCCATCCCTTGACCCTCATCATTCGCTAAAGGCTTAAAGAAAGGCCGTGTAGCTGGACAGATCATTACTTCTCTCTCCCCCTCCCTCACTTGTTTGTTCATCCCTCTCACTTCCATCCCTCTCCCTGTACTAGTTATGTCCCTCATAGCTCCCGATCCCCCTCCCCTACCACCTCCGAATCCCCTCCTCCCCCCTCCCCCATTGCTATCTACTAACCATTTTGCCCCACTATTGTCTCCCCCTCTTCTTACTGGGGCTTTAAGCCAATCCCCCCACTCCCTCAGTATCTCGCCCCCCTGCATATTGAAAACTCTCTCGCAAAAGCATTCTGTATGTCCCAGGCAGCCACACACATAGAAGAAAATACCTAAGCATTCATATTTGAAAGTAGCTAAAGACCACACATTTCCAGTGCTCCTCAGTTTTTTAAACCTTTTCAACGGGCGTTCACTGTCTAGATTGACTCTGATACGCATAAACTGTCTGTGGAACCCATAATTATTATTCATATCGTACTCCTCAAAGGTCCCTAGGAAATTTCCTAGTTGTTTGCCAACTAATTCAGACATAGTCCCCACAGGAAGTCCATAAATTTGCACCCAAATAGAATATTTCAATAAATTCACATCATCTATATGCACACCCCAATTCCAGACATTCATAATCAATATATAGTTGTCAAAAGACCAAGGACCTCCAGCAATTACCCTATCTCTATCCAACGGATGAAAGAATTCAAAAGAGTAAAGGTTAGAGCTTACCTCTTGAATTTCGACCCCTCTCATTGGTCTCCATAGAACCGCCAGCCGGTTTTTCATGCTCGCGAAATTGAGCGGTCTATCTGCCACAAACCTTCCTAGGTAACGAATACCCGTACCAATCACTGCTTCTGGAACGGCCGGTGTAAGCAAATCAATCAGCCCTCCTTCATCTCCTTCAATTCTGAGCCTCTCTAAATCCCCTTCCATTTCTGATGTCCTTTCCAACTACACCTATCCCAACTGGAACAGCAAACAGAAAGCCCAGTGGAATGAGGTTCCAAAACCCCCAAAATCGCACCAAGAAAATACAGCCAAGAAGACCCGCAGCCCCAGTGACACAGCACCTGTCCCAATTAGAGCAGCAAACAAAAGGCCCAGTGGTATAAGGTTCCAGAACCCCCAAATTCGCACCAAGAAACGCAGTCAAGATAACCACAGCCACAGTGACCCAGCAATGGCCACACACCCACCGCGCCACCAGGGACGGCTCCTCACCACCGTCGCACACCCCTGTGCCTCACAAACGCCCGCCCACGGCCACCACAAGATCGAAACGATCTAGGTTGAACAACGCAAAAATCCGATAACCCACCTCAACACAACACAAAACCCACACGACAACAGACCCACAGAAAACGGGGACAACCTTTACCGGTCAACGGAAAGGACCCTCTCACCGGCAGCGATTAACGGCGACGGCCCTGGCCGAGGTAGCACGACGTCAGCGGAAACGCTATATCGCGTTATTGAGAGAGACGAGAGCGGCATTAAGTATATTTGATAATTATAATTCTTTCACCATCCATAAAAAAAACATAATTGAATTTTTTAGATTTGATAATTATAATTCTTTCACCATCTAAAAAATTCAATTATGTTTTTTTATGGAAAAAAACCTTAATTGAACTTTTTAAATGGTGAAAGAATTGTAATTATCAATTAATTTAAAAATTATTTTGATAAGTAAACATAAAATATTTGAGTTGAACATTATCAATTAATATTCTTAAATTCAGTATTTATTTTTAATATTTATCAAACAACTATATCATTTAATACTTTCAACAGTATTTTATTTTTATCAAACACTGCCTTACTTTTTTTTCTTTCCAGTTTAATAACATATGAAAGAGCTAAACACCTTTTTTTAACCAAACATTTATCTTTTTGTCTATTTTATGTGTCATAGACTTTCTTCCTATGGGGGTCTCAAAATATATTGGGCGGACTCTTTGGAGTTTCACTAAAGCTTTAAACATAAATATTGAACTGGCTACAAAACTTCAAAGGAAGATGAACCTTATGAGTAGCACTATTAATATGAATGGTGGCGGACTTCATTTATCCAGTGCACCACCTACCCCGCCATGTCCAAAATGGGACAAACAAGAACGAAAATGTCTTTACAATATCGAGGATGAGTCTTTTTGCAACATTAGTACGAGGATAGCAAAAATCTCTAACCCTTCAAGAGCGGATCATTTCATCCCAGAAGTTGGTCATTTTACAACCATTGACGTCCACCAACTCCCTATTCTTGAGTCGAGCCAACTCAGCGTTACCTACAACATTCTTCTAAAGGTGAGGAACTTTGGATCAAACTAGTCTTCGACTATTTAGGCATGAAACTTGAGTACATAGTTTAGGACCAATTGGTGAAAAAAAAACCCTGAGGATTCAATTTTTTTTTCATTTTTATTTTTCAAGATTATGATTTTTTTATTTTATCATGATTAATAAAGAATTGCAAAAAAAAATTAACTTCATTTGTTAAAAACACTTAACAGTAAACATCAAATTTTGGTATATTTGAAATTACATATTTAATAGTTTAAAAATAATTTTCATATTTGTGATGCAACTTTAGCAAAACTGTAAAATTTCATTTGAAAATAGTAAAAATTGGAATTTCAAGCATGGATAAAATGAGTCACATTCTTTTATCAAGAACTAATTGGCATACTTTTAATAAATGGAGTTTTGATTACGCATCACTCGCAAAACCTTATGATTAACCTTCTGATTATTTATTTTCGAAAGAAAAATTATAAGATAAGGCATAAAATTAAGCGAATTAACGAGTACTCAAAAAATTGCAAAAAGGGTCTGGCCACCCTAGCGGAAACGAAACTAAACTACGAGGAAATACAAATATGGAGTCGGCAAAAGGGCAAGGGTCACGTATGAAAACAAAGGGCAATAAGGAATAAAGCAACAATCGCACGTATAGGTAAAGCGGCAAGCAAAAGAAAATATATATATACGGGCAGTTTGTTACATACAACAGTCCAGATATAAATCAAACTATGCTACAGCTTCCTCTCCTTCACCCCTATGGCCCTCCTCGCCTTCAGCGGCTCCCTCATCTCCTCTAGTGGGCGGATCTGCTTCAAGCGAATCCTCAACCCTCGAAACAGTAACCGCTTCAGAGGGCGGTACCTCTTGCTCAGGCTGAGAAAGGTCTTGTGGTGCCTCTTTTTCCGCGTTCTGAGTAGGGATCTCGTAGCTAATTGGAGGGTTCTGAAAACTCTGCCAATCTAAGAAGAGTACCTCATCCATATCAGCATCCTCGACTTCCAGCTTGTCCCACTTCTCAGTTAGATCCTTTTCAGGGATGGGAACCTTGGGGCGGCTAAGTACTCGATCTGGATGCCCGTGCTCATAAGCAGCATGAATTCGCTCCCCATACCAATAGATGCGAGCACCATCTTCGGCTAGAATCTCCTCAGCTTTCTTCTTTTGCATCTCTAGAGCCTCCTTGGATGAATTTAGATCATCAAGGACCTTTTGCAGCTCGTCGGACTTAGCCTGGAGGGATCTGAGAGCTTCCTCCTTCTCGCTCATAACCTTCTGACAAGCGCCTTCAAGAGCCTTTACCTTCCCTTAGACATCATCATAAAGCGACTTCTGAGTCGCCAATTCAGTACCAAGGTTCTCCAACTCTTTAGCGCGTTCAGCGTCCCTTAGGAGAGCACCCTCCGCGAAGTTAATAATCTGCATAAAAGATGATTCGCAGATAATAAGAGCGGATAGAAATGTGCGATTACTACAAATGCAAGATCCATGAAAGAGAATATCACAAGTAACAATATACCTCTATGGCCCGCTTCTCAATCCCCTCCATAGTAGTAGGAAGCGGCACTTGCTCTCGCACGCGGGAAGCAGAGGGGAGTCGCCCAAGGACATTGCATATGGAAGAAACAATGTCCCTACACGAGAAGCTCACAGCCATGCCAAAGGTCCTAGTCCACCACCCGCTGATATCGGGAATTGGCTACGAATGCATAAGGAGAAAGATCAGGAGAACAGCAGATAACTCATAAGGAAAAATTAACAACATAAAAAAGGGGAATAGATCAATATACCTCGTGGATTGGTGTACTGCTTTTTCCTTTGGACGAGGCGGATACAGGTGTACCGCCAACAGTGAGGGACACAGAAGCGTTTTTCTTTCTGGGACGAGAAGACTCTGTATCCGCAGTATTCTTCCGCTTCCTAGTTAAGGGAAGGTCCTCGAAAGCAGAAGCTGGACCTTGTGAAACGGAGGCCCTTGCGGAAGAAGCCGCCTCGATAGAAGTAATCGCCCCTCCAAGAGAATTCGCCCCTGCGACTGAAGTGTTTCCCTCCATTCACCTCTTCCTTCTCGCTAGGGCTTTAGCCTCCCGATCTGCAGCGAGTTGAGATAAAGGATCACCCCTGCAAAGGGTTAAAAGAAATCATCAACTTAGAAATAAAAAGTACCTTGTACAAAAACGCGATAAGGGAGATAGACAACGTGATCCCCCTCGCGATAGGCAATCGCCACTCGGCTCCTTAGCATGTGGAAAGCCTGATCATATGTCCATATAAAGGGAGGAGTACCCTTCAAAAACTTGATCACCGCGGATTCTTCCTCGCTGGGGTAACCGAAGTTCAAACTCTTTACATTTGGTCGGCCCCAACGGCGAAGGAAGTTCGGATTCCCTTCGTGAAACTTGATGAAGAAATAAGATCGGTCCCACTCGTCAAAACCATAGTAACCGCTCTGACGGATGAAAGTAACCGCTCTGACGGATGAAAGTAAAATACCCCGCCGAACTTTTGAAATGATGAAGCTTGGAGAAAATTTTGAGCGAGAAGGGAACCTCCAGAAAATCCGCCAGAAATTTGTCCAGAGTTAAATCGGCCCATCCATTGGGATGCAACTGACCGGGTGCGATTCCGTAACCGCCAAGGACGGAGGCAACCTCATCCGCCAGCGGATACGTGAAGCCGCAGATGATCTAGGCGACGAAAATGGTGAAATACCCCTTTGGGTAGTCGCCCGGTCCTTTATCCTCCCCGGGAATAAGGGTTTCGAGGCCTTGGAGCCAAGGATACTGCTCCCGCAAATCGTCAATTGTCTCTTGACAAACTAGACTTCCCGACCTGTCCTTCTTCGATAATAAACGGGGGGTTGGGACAGGTGGCGGAATCAACTTTTTAGGGTCAAAACCTAGACCCTCATCGGTTGTATTCGCCAGGTGGAGGAAGTCGGCGGGATGAGAATCAGACCCAGGAGAGCTGGTTGAAGCTTCATCAACCATCTCCTCGACCTCATGGGAGACCTCGCGGACGTAATTTTCGTCGAATGGTGCGAAGTCGAGGTCAGGGTTCGACATATTGATGAAGGAAAATGAACAGAAGTAAAGAATCGAGCGAGGTACAAATTCTGGAAAGGAACACTTACATATGAAAGACGACACAAAGAAGAACGGACGCAAAAAGGTTGATGCCGGAAGAGAAACGACGCAAAAGGTGGATGCCGGAAAAGAAACGACGGGAAAGGGAAAGTCACAATTTTTGAATTTTGAAAATCCAGACAAAAACGAAGAGTCTCCTATAAAAAAGACCCTAAAGGGCTCTTGCCAAACTAAGGGGGAGGCATGTGATGACCCGCGAAGCCAAACCGGGCCGAATTCATTACACGGGCCCAGCCCATACTTAGATCCATGGTCTAAGATGGGATGGGACCCGAATAGAGGAAGCGGGTGAAGTGAGTAACCGCCCCGAATTCCTAAATGGAGCATTAAAACTCCCACTCAGGACAAACGATACCACGTTTGTTGCCACGAAAGCCACGAGAGGGGGCATGACCTAAAAAGGAGTAACCGCCCTCGGAACATGGCCTGGAAGGGGTAACCGCCCTCGGCGGTTACTTAAGAACACTTATAAAAAGCCCTAAGGCCAAAGGGGAAAAGGTACATTCACATTTTTCCCACAATACTATTGTCAATTTACCAACCCTCCTACAAAAACTGACTTGATCGTCGGAGAGTTTTCCCGGAGATCCTGTCTCCGGTTCTGTTTTGCAGGTAACTACGGCGGAGATCATCAAATCGGATCCAGCAAGTTATCAAGTTTCAAGGATTTAAACCATGGACCACTTGGTCTAAGAATTTCTCATGCCAACTCAAAGAACCATTTGACTTAAGCGTTTAAGTTGAAGGGTAAAATCAGAAGAAAATCTGTTGTCTCCATTTTAGTATCGCATTCAATGTCCCTCTCAGAAAAGTGGTTACCATTTAATTAAAATAATATATTTTATAAGCCAAAGGGACCCAGATAATAAAAAGTAGCTTTTATTATTATTATCTCTACTATGTGCAGTTATAAAGAGCTTATAAAAAACTTAAAGATTAGTATCACATTCAATGTCCCTCTCAGAAAAGTGGTTACCATTTAGTCGAACACAATGACCTTAATTAAGAATATAAATACAAAAAAAAAATGCAAGTTAGGATATTAGAAAGTTTTAGACTTACTTTCTTTATGATCCTTAAACTTCAAAACATGACATAAAAGTCATGAACTTTTCGCTTTACTAATATAAAAGTTTGTTATGAAAGTAAAGTACGACAAAATGATTGTTGATGACATCCAATGGAAAAGTCTAACAGTTAAAAGTTGTTTAGGAAAAAATTTCTGATAGAACCACATTTTTTATTTTTAAAAAATTTCATTTTTCATACATTTCACTTTCAACTCTAGATAATTACTACGATACCAAATATATATTTTAAGAAGTCGGGACTTCCCGATTCTCGGATTCGTCCAAACAAGTTGTAATCATGATATGATGATCTAACTCTGATTTGAAGACAGTGGTGGGATTAATGAAATATATTTTAAGTTTGAATTATTAGGAAATTGGGGGTAAACTTCATCAATGGTGTACAATATTTAGTCCATTTCACACTTTGGTATACAACCTTAATTTTGTCTCACTAATATGTAAGACTTTATACGTGACCTTCCACTTTGGTGTATAACAAGTAAAAATGACCGGTCAACGCATGGTCAATGCGCCACCTCATCATTTTTCAACTACCCATTTAAAAACGTGAAACCCACTTCTTATACAATTACTAAAATTTCATTCTCCTTTTATAATTACTAAAATACCTTTATCCCCTTTCTTACAAACCCTCTCTCTATTTTCCCATTTTTCTCTCTAAATCCCATCTCTCTCTATATATATGTATATATATATCCAAATGCACAATAGTTATTTAAAAAAAGTCAATCTAAAATTGAAAGAATTTATTGTTTAGAGTGAATATAAATGAGATAATGGACAAATTTGACTTTAAGGTTTTTGAAGAGGTGCACATTTAGACATAATGTATATGCATATTTAACTCGAATATATTTCAAAAAAATATCAAATTTAGCCTTATGTTAACGAATTTATAAAAAAAACGGTTTGAATTATTTAAGTGTGACATCATATCGATGAAGTCAAAAAGTTCCGTTCATTTTTTATTGGTTTTTTCTAACTATATTAAGTTGTAGATGACAAACTTAGTTGTTAGCATTTTAATATACACATTAAATATTTTAAACGTAATTGATGTTTGGAATATCCGATATGACTATTAAATTCAGATCAGTATTTAAAAAAAATTTAATAACCTAGAATTAAAATTGATTTTGCATGATAATATTATCTATTACTACTATTAAAGCAGAAACCTCATTTACCATTGTGTCACTCTAATAGTAATTTATCTGATGTGTCATTTTGAGGATTTTTTGAATTTTTAAATTTATTTCTTCTAATTTTACTCACTCCCACAATCAATGCAGAGTCCGCCTCTCTCCCTCTCAATCTCTGCCCTTTCAACTGCCACCTTCAACTTCTCTTCATCGCTCCCTCAACCTCGCGATCTTAGCCCTCTCCGTGTGAACTTCTTCTCTCCCTCAACTGCCTCTTCTTCCCTCACCCAAATATGATTCACCTCTAAAATCTCTCTACACTGCTAACCTAGCCTGCAAATTATTCCTTTTCTTAAAATCTTAGAATCTTAGGATTCCCTCAACGGCTCTGCAATCCCTTTCTCAAATTTATTGCTACATTCTTTTCCTTCAATTTATTAGTTTTTCGTCTGCGTTTTTCTAGATACTTCCTCCCGCTGTGATTTGTTCTCGCAAAGTGCTTCATGCAAGTGCTATTTCTATAATAATTTGGGAAAATTAAGCCCTAAGCTAGATGGTGATTGCTCCAATCGCAGATTCGACGATGTTCTTCGCCATCTTCTTCGCCGTCGGTTTCTTCGCCAAGGCATTATTCTCCATCCTATCTTCTTTCGATTTTTTCCCCTTAATAACTACATTGTGTTTTTCTCATCTTCAATGTTGATTGAGGAACCAATTGATTTTACATGGAGGTCGATTTCTCTATGTTTTCCAATTCCGTTTGATTTGAAATCCTCGTCTCTTATGGCATTTGATTTCTTGGGTTTCATATAGTGTGGATTTGCAATTAGTTGATGCATCTTGCTATAATGGAGTGAGGAGTATTGAGATGTTTTTTTGGTAGGGATATAATTGTTGTCAATGATTTACTTTTTTTTTGTGTAATTGGCAGTGTCTGATTTCAATGGAGGTCGGCATACACTAAACTGTTGAAGAGTTAAACAAAGCCAGCCCCAAAAGAAATAGACAGAAATAAACACCAGACAAATAAATGTGGCTTCCCTAAACAAAGGCTTTTCAGTGCTATTTCATTTCCTGGTGAGTGATTTGAAAACTAATAATAATCCTGTTATTATTTGGTTTTTGATTTTCGTTCAATTCGAAATTGGAAATGATATTTCATACATTTATTCTTTTCTCCACTTCCCATGCCTTTTCTTTTTCTTTGTTTCCATTAGCAATGCAGTTATGGTTTGAGTTTGAAGATGAGCATTCTAGGATTTTATGAATTGAAATGGTGTGGTATTCAATACCGTTCTACAAGGTTAGTGCATATTTTTTGGTCTAATTTTTTGTTTGTAAATCCATGTTTCAATTTGTTTAGGTTTTTGTATCATTTTCTGTTTAGTTGTGTTTGGATTCTCACCTTCATTGCATTGTGTTTGGAGATTGCATTTTGGGTATTTAGGAACTCAATTCTTTTTTTTTGTTTTGTTTTTTCTCTTGTTATGTTGATGGTGAGTCTAATGTCTAAATCTTACTTATTTTATGTTTTGCAGTAAACAAAAACTTACCTGTTGAAAGTTCTTATTCAAAATGGTTGATAAACTTTTCTGATTTCATTAAGCTGGCCATTGAAATATATCTAGCTAGATTGTTATATTTATATTGTCATCGATTGTCAGCTGATCTAAAATTAAGGTGAGAAGCCAAAAATAAATAAATAAAAGGACAAGCATTTAAGCTTTTGGAACTATATTGAGCTGTGCACATATTTTTATCTCCATCTTTTGTTTTATCCTTTAGAAAAAATTGTGATATTGAAGCTATAACTCACATGATTCTTATAGGATTTAGGTGCTGTTTGGACATTTATAGTTGCAGAAATAACACTTGGTTATTTGCTTCTTCCTTTTAATGATATTGTTGATCATTGCTAATGAATATGACCAACGATTTCACCTCCCTATACATTGAAGACATTCTCGGGATTCTTTGCATTCCAGAATCCAACTGCAGGTGCTGAAGGATCATGGTAGAATTTGGTGTGTTGGCTTGGGCTTTAAGCATTGATTTTCAATTTTTTTTTCATTATCAGTAAGCTTTTCTATGGGTTTATTTACATTCTTATATCTTTCCGTTGTTGATTTTGGATTCGTTTTAACCTCCTATCTCTCACTTTTTCTCATTATTTTTGGGTTCCTATCAAATTGCTTCTCTTCCATTTGACAAGTTAAGCCGGTTTTGCTTCCCTTGAATTTTCACGCATTTGATGTCTATTGTCGTTTATTTTGGTTGGGTTAATAATCTAAATCTGTAGACAATATTGATAGGTGGCAGGCACAATTTGAGATCATCTCAGCATTTCTGATAAATTTAATTTATGCTTTGTTTTCAATAATGCTGATATGAGGTTGTGCTTTGATGATGAAAATTTGCGATGGAAATTAAGCATTAAGTATATGTAATTTTGGATTATTTCCTCCCTTTTGGCGTATTTACTGCTTATTCTAATTATGAGACAGATTCAGGAGCCTTTAAGTGTTGATATCCTAATTAGTTTTTCAGATCATGGTTTTCGAAATTTCCTTTGGATCATTGGTCACAGGTATTTTAATTTCACCTTAATTTTTCAATTCGAACACTTACTTTGTATTTCATATCTTATTTTTTTCAATTCAATCAAATCACTTTGTATTTTGTTTTTTTTAATTATATGTATATATGTCGCTATTTGCATTTTGGAGAGGATTAATTGGTGTTTCCCTTATTGGCCTAACCTGTTTATTTGTTTTGGAAGGGGGCTACTCCATCAGCTGCTTACACTCCTGGAATTACTCATGTCGGTAGAGTTGATTTGGCCACTCCAACTCCAAATGCCATTAATATGTGGGGTGTAATGATGCCTGAACATTATAATTGTTGAGATGGGAGAAGGATATTTAGGAGAGAAGCATGCCCTTGACTGATGAGGAGTTGGATGATATGTTTCCTCAGGATATATAGTTACAAAGTTTTGGAGCCACCAGCAACATATGTACCCATTCGAACACATGTGAGGAAGTTACTAGCAACACCAACACCAACACCGTTGGACACTCCATTATATTCCACTCCCAAGATAACAGGGGACAACAGTTTGATGTGCCAAAAGAAGCTCATGGAGGATTGCCGTTTATGAAGCCTCTACTTAATGAGCAGAATCCCACCATCTCTCTCAACTGCTCCTTCCCACCCCATCCATATCAGCCCGTAAACGTTCTCTTTATCTTCCTCAACTTCTTCTTACCCATTCTTTAACTGCTGCAATCTCCACTATGAATTAAATGGCCAGTAACCTCTATAATTTTAGATATCATCCATTAGTATCTCTGTCAGACCCCAGGTTTATCTCACGTTTTGATCTTCACTCGGTAGGTGGAAGATTCAGTTCCTGATTGAAGTTTTTGATTATTTGTTTTTTCCATTCCTAAAATTAGTAACTAATAGAATCAAAGGGTTTTACAATATTATTGGAACAGTCATGTGTTATCAAAGACATTAATATTTCTTTCCTATCTCTATATTGTAATTTGATTTTTCTCTAAATCTGTACAATAGGAACTATGCTAATTAATGTTTCAATTGGTGACTAATTTGATGGTCTAATTGGTGTGGATTATCTAACAAAATAAAGTGTTTTTTTAATGAAATTAAGAGAACTCAATTGTATAGATTGGGTGCTGTTTTCCCAGGAAAGTTCCTGGCTGATTATATTTGCTGCTGTATGAATTTTTTCTCTTTTTTCTTTTTTTTTCTTCCTTTTCTTTTTTTTGTTTTGCTGTACCTTTTCTTCAATTGTAATAAAAAAAGAGAACTTAATTTTTTATATTAAAGGAAATTGCAAGAGGTAGAAATGTATTGCTACTCAAAACCACTAAAAATATATTTCATAAAAATTTCTTATATTTTCTCTCTCAATTATTGTTAATTTGAAATCTGATTAGGATGTTGCAACATTCTTTCCTTCTAAATTATTGTTATTTTAGCATTGCATTGCAAAATTCGCCTAATCTTATTATTTTAGTAAGTAAGATCAAATTTACTTAAAAGAGTTGCATTCAAAACAAACTTATGGTTCGGGTTATGTCCATTATATCAAGACAATGTTGTAAAAAAATTGGCAGCATAAAAGTGATAGTCAAAGATATATGATCCTAGGTTCATGTAGAATTGACTAACATTTTCCTTTAAAATCTCACAAATTACCATATTAAGATTGTCATATAAATTTACATTCATGACCATTCAATATTACCTTAACTAACATTATCATCAATGAATTTTAAACTGTAACATAAAAATCACTTAATTTTGTACTTTTTAACATCATGGATACTAAACTTTAATTAACGTCTCAAAATGACGGTTAATGATCTTAAAATCATGATCACCAATAATCATTTTAAGGCGTTAATTGAAATTTAGTTTCATAATATTAAAAAGTTTAAAGCTCTTTTTTAGTGGTCGTATAAAATTTAGTGACCATAAATATAATTTATCCTAATCATTGAAAACTATTATTATCTAGAGATGTTATATAGTCAACATATTCAAACTTTATATAGTGATTCATTTTTCGACTTTAAATACGTTAAATATTAAATTACTATTCAAATTTTAATTAAAACAATATCTTTTCATCCTTAAAAAAATATGTTTTTTATTTTGTCATGACTACTTTCATATGTTGATTTCAGTTATCAGCCGTGAATGTATATGATAATTTTGAAAGTTAAAAGCAAATTAGATTTAATTTTTTTTTATTGCAAGAAAGACAAAAAAAAAACCATATCATTGCATTAAAAATACATTTTTCAAATAAATGTTTTAAAAAATAGATTGGTTATTCATTAATACAATTTTTATAATTGTATATTCATTAAAATTTTAAAATGTCAATTTCTATTTCTCGACATATATACAATAATGACAAAATCAAATTAAAATACCGTGCAAAGTTAAAAAGACAACACCATAACTCTTAAATGATTCTGAATAATTCACATAAAATGCTTTTATCTTTAAGATATCTCATAACTAATTTCCATTCTAAAAAACCACTTTCTCAGTGTTGTTTGTGTTTTACTATTTATATTACCATAAAACAAGACAACTAAAATAAAACCGACACTTTCTACTAATACTATTAAGTTTTTTTTTCTATAAATTTAAAATTTATTGATTACTATAATTTTAAGTTATTGCTTCACGAGAATATTATAAGACATCCCGTGCATTGCACGGGGTTCATGCTAGTTTAATTCTATTTGGGAAATCCACTTTCTTAAGGGGGTTAATGAGAGCGGTTGGATCTTTTTTCAACTACTCTACTATGAACCTTAATCTAACCGCTTTTCTTTTCCAGAATCAAATCTTTTTTTCTTTGCTTGAGATAAGTAGCACAATTTCGAGATTGGCTTTATGTTTGGTGGGCATTCTTGCTTTTTCTTCCTTTATTACTGTTTGTAAACCATCAGCTTTAAACAGAAAAACATTTCTCTTCCGTTTTTTTTTCTATTGAGTTGAAGCTAATAATTAAGGCTAAATCATATATTTTATATTAGCGTCTGACATATCCTGACACGCAAATATACCACTGGATTGACAGGGTGCACAACACAAGCAGATTCTTCCACGTGTTTTTCATTCTACGTATTAATGAAGTTGTCGGGATCTGAACTCTGAACAGTTTGGCTCAAGTGGCTCTAAAACAATGTCATGGAACCAATTTTAACCAAACACTCAAACTGATAGTTAAAGCCTAATTATATATTTTATATCAGTGCCTCGCATAGTATTGTCTTGATGCGTATAAATAAGTTGCTATTTATTAAACTTCTTTTAAATATTATGGTTTACTAATGATCATGAAACTCTTCCTTCCTATGGAAAACACAAAAAAAAGTTTAGAAATCTCATTCAATTGTTCTGTCCCATATAGCTTTATGGAAGTTAAAACAAGTTTGCTTTATAAATACGAAACATGAGTCTCATTCAATTGTTGTATGAGACAAATAGTATATGTGGAAGTTACGCAAGTTTGTTGTATAAATACTTGATTATAATAAACGTTCTGATCAGTTCCAAAACCATGACTTATGTTTCAGTCTGCTGTCTTCTTCTTCTCCTCCGCCATAGCTGCGAAGCTATTAGTTCTAAGACTAGTTGCCAAGTGATCCCTCGTCTCTTTGTGAGGGAACCTGATATCCATATTCCTACTGAAGGTGGTTCTGCAGAAATATGGAATCCAAACACCGACCTGTTTCAATGTGCTGGTGTACAGGTCGTACGATACACCGTTAAACCCAATGGCCATGTATTACCACTCCACAACAATGGTCATACAATCATTTACACAGTTCAAGGTTAGCTAAATTTAATGTTTGTGAAATAGTAACAATTTAGCTTTAGGTAACGGAATTTGGGACAATACAATTTTAAAAACGTTGGAATGTTAGTTCTGTTATTCAGGGATAAATTGGTACATTTGACTAATACAACAACAACAACAAAGCCTTAGTCCCGAAATGATTCGGGGTCGGCTAACATGAACCATCATATAAAACCGTGAAATCAAGTCGTGTCAGCGACACAAATTCGCTCCCTCCACTCCGTCCTATCCACTATCATATCTTCCTCAATTCCCAGTAAACTCATATCACTCTCGATCGTCCCCCAAGTTTGCTTAGGTCTTCCCCTACCCCTCACCACTACATCTCTTTGCCACTCTTCAGTTCTCCTAACCGGCGCATCAAGCGCTCTACGTCTCACATGGCCAAAACACCTTAGTCGGTTTTCTCTCATTTTATTCTCAATATATGTGACCCCTACTTTTGTCCTAATTATTTCATTACTCACCCGATCCTTTCTCGTATGGCCACACATCCATCTCAACATACGCATCTCCGCCACCGACATCTTATGGATGTGGCAGTGTTTCACTGCCCAACACTCCGTACCATATAACCTGACTAATATTAATATTAAATAGTGTTATTTTATATGCTGGGATTAAATTGGTATTTACCCAAAAACTTTAAAACCGTTTTGGTACCTTATCCTAAATTCAGTATTAACTCGTTTTTCTAGACTAAATAAGTATCCCTAATTTTTAACGGAAAAAACACTATTCAGTCTCAATATTTGAAATAATACATTTGAGGTGGTTAAGTTTTGTTTTAGTCTTAATAGGCATCCAACCCCCCTAAACTTGTAACTTTTTTTCATCTGGCCCCTTCAACTTAGGGGACAACATCTCAACCCCCTCAACTCTCCAAAAAATCACATACAGCTCCTTACACCTCTATGTTCGGTCAAAATATTGACCTGTGTAGAAAACGTGCTTGATTGTTGACCACACCAATGTCACGTGTCACTTTTTTTATTAAAATTTTCCATTCTGGCATAAGAATTCTGATCGAAATCCATCTCTGGTAGTTGCTCGCCGAGCAGGGATTTCAATGAAAAAATTTAATAAAAAATGACACATGGCATTGGTGTTGTCAACAGTCAAGCGCGTTTTCTACACGGGTCAATATTTTGACCGAACATAAAAGTATAAGGGGTTGTATGTGATGTTTTTTGAGAGTTGAGGGGTTGAGAGGTTGTCCTCTAAGTTGAGGAGGCCAGGTGAAAAAAAGTTACAAGTTTAGGGGGTTAGGTACCTATTAAGCTTTTGTTTTATTCAATAGTTAACTTCTTTCAGTTTATTTACATTACTAATTTATCATTAATTTTAAATTGTAATTGTAAATTCTTTTCTCTTTGTTATATATAATATAATGTAAAAAAAAAAAAAAAAAAAAACTCCTAATGGGTCCTGGTAGATCCCTTATTATTATAGAGTTTAATCACTTAAAATATATAACCTAATAAAATATATTATTAAAATTTTTATAATATAATCTTTAAAATTATCCTTAGTACATCTTGATATAAGATTAATACGGTTCAAATTACCAAATTATAAATTATATTAATATGTAAAATCCAGTATTCTTCACCAAGTCAAAATTTAAATGCCAAATCAATATTTATTAAATTTGTTTTACTTGTCATAAATATTGTAGTTATGAATATACAGGCAAAGGTATATTTGGTATGATCATTCCTGAATGCTCTTAAGAATTAGACGGTGAAAACAAATGTCATAATATTTATCATCGTCAGGGTGGTGACATGTTAATTTTACACATTGGAGAGACGTTTTGGGCCTATAATGGTGGAAATGAGACAATTATTGCCATTGTTATCTCCCGCATCTCCAACACAGATCCCTTCCGAGTAAGAAACAATAATATATAAAATTTATAAATTACATTGTGAAAAATAATTTAAGGAACATATATATAAACAAAGATTATCGTCATTTTAGAATCTCTATATTTTCATATTTTGTTTTAGAATTATTTTATCTATTATAAAAAGGTTTATTTTAATTGGCCATGAAGTTAATTGATCCATTGTGAAATATTGAAGGAATATGCCTATAAAATCTGAACACATTTCAACAAATAAAGATTAAGCTTGTAACAAAATAATTCTGATTCTTATTAGATACTATCTCCGTTTTATTTTATATTACATGTCTTTTTAGAGATTCTTTTTTGTTTCATATTACATGTCATTTTATATGACCAGTACACGTTAAGTCATCTTTTTCTCCGCTATAAAACGCGGGTTTACGGAAATTAATTAGAATACTGGACTTATTATAGAATAAATAAATATTAGAATCAATAAATAAGGGCCAACAATGTCTTTTTTTCAATATCCTTAATTTCTATACAACTCTCCAAAAAAGACATGTAATATGAAACGGAGGGAGTACATCTTTGTGGAATGGTGCGGAGTAATAATTAATTATTACTATATTATGTATTTAAGGAATCTTATAATTTCGTATTAAAAAAAAGAATCTTATAATTATGTATTACAAACAAAAATTATTACATCTAAATATATGATATTCCTTGAAAAGGAAAATGGTAGACTTCCTTTAATTTTCTTTTTCAAGTTCAATAACATATATAAAGCATAAACACCTTTTATGTTAATTTTTTTTTTGTTTTTTGGGTTAACCATGCATTTATCTTTTTGTCCATTCAATGTGTCATAGCTATTCTACCTAGGGGGGCCTACTAATATATTGAACGGGCTTTCTTCGGAGTTTATCACTAAAGCATTCAACATCAATAATGAGTTGGCCATGAAACTTCAAAGCAAGATGGTCTTTAGGAATAGCACCATCTATATGACTTGTAGTGAACTTCATTTATCCAGTTCACCGGCTACCCAATCTTATCCAAAACATGACCAACAAGGGCAAAATGGAGCTGACAATGACAAGAATGAGTGTTTATGCAATATTAGCACGAGGATAGCGAAAATCTCCGATCCTTCAATGGCGGATCTCTTCATCCGAGAAGTTGGTCATTTGAAAACCATCGATGTCCACCAACTCCCTATTCTTGAGTCGATCCAACTCAGCGCTTCTTACAGCCTTCTTTTAAAGGTGAAAAAATTCCTACTATGGTTTTTGGACAAAACTGGTCATAAACTATTCATGCATGACATTTGAGTACATAGTTTAGGACCAGTTGGTGAAAAAGAACCTGTGGATTTACATTTTACTTTTCATTTTTATTTATCAAGATTATGATTTTTTATTTTAACACTACAATTGCAAAAATTAAGTCTCTATTTATTAAAAGAAGTTAACTATTTACATGAAATTTCAGTATATTTGAAATTAGATATTTAACAGTGCAAAAATAATTTTTCATATTTATGATACAAGTTTAGCGAATCTCTAATTTTTTTTTTTTTTTTAAGATAGTAAAAAATGTAATTCAGGTATGTATTAAATGAGTCACATACTTTTACCAATAAGCAATTGTCATATTTTTATAATAAATGGAAATTCGCGGATTTGAATCCTCGACGACTTAGTTTAAGAGGTTGTGATATTATGTCAATGAACCGTTTCACCTAAACACTTATGTTGATAGGTAAAAATCAAGAATGGCTTTTATTATTATGTCTAACAATATGTAGCTATAACTAATCAGGAATTTTATGTGTCAAATTGGAAAATAAAGAGCTTAGTTATATAAAAAAAATGGTAAATTCCAAAAAAAAAACTCTGTGGTTTCATGTTATTCCAAAAAAACCATTGTGGTTTGTTAATACAAAAAAAAGACTGTGGTTTGTGCCGTTACCCCGAAAAACGGAAAATGACTTAACACCGTTAAAGTGCTGACGTGGCACAGGGGTAAGGTTGAAAATTCGAATTTTTTTTTTTATTTTTTTTTCCCCTCTCTTCTTCTTCTCCTTCTTCTTCTTCTTCTCTCCTCCTCCTTCTTCTTCTTCTTCTTCTTCTTCTTCCTCCTTATTCTTCCTTATTCTTCCTTCTTTTTTTTAAGTTTTCGGAAATCTGGAAATTTCCAGATTTCCTGAAATTTTCCAGATTTTCGGAAAATTTCCAGAAATCTGGATTCCAGATTTCTAGATTTTCCAGAAATCTGGAAATTTCCAGAAATCCAGAAATTTTCCAGATTTCTGGAAAATTTCAAAGTGTCCGAAATTAAAAAAAAAAGAATAGAGGAAAAAAAAGAAAAAGGAAGAAGAAAGAAGGAAGAAGAAAGAAGAAGAAGGAAGAAGAAGAGAGAAGAAGAAGAAGAAGAAGAAGAAGAAGAAGAAGAAGAAGGAGGAGGAGGAGGAGAGAGAGAGAGGGAAAAAATAAAAAAATAAAAAAAATCGAATTTCCAACCTTACCCCGGTGCCACGTCAGCACTTTAATGGTGTTAAGCCATTTTCCGTTTTTCGGGGTAACGGCGCAAACCACAGTCCTTTTTTTTGTATTAACAAACCACAAGGGTATTTTTGGAATAACATGAAACCACATGGGTTTTTTTTTGGAATTTACCCTAAAAAAAATAAGAGACCAGAGCTTCATGATTTTTTTTACTTTAAATATTAGAGTTGAATGTATTGTAATTGTATATGTAAATTTGCAGGATGTTATGAGATTACCTCATTGGGAAAATAGTCATAGCATAATTTACGTGATCAAGGGTGAAGGTCATATTCAAGTAGTAGATGACAATGGAAAGAATGTGTTCAACGACATTATAAAGGAAGGACAACTCCTGCTAGTGCCACATAGCTTTTTGATGGCGGAACAAGCAAAGAGTGAGATATTAGAATATGTTACCTTCAAGACCACAAGTAACCCAATTACCTCTGATCTTTCTGGCCGAAACTCAGTCATTAATTGTTTGCTATTGGAGGTTCTTATAAATGCATTTGGAATTAATAAGAAAGAGGCTAAGAAGGTAAAGTTTGGAAGGAAAGCTGCATCCTTAATTAAAATCACACGATAATATATGTGAAGAGGAAGCCAAATGACCTTTTTCTATAATATTACAACTAATATGGGCGGGCAATTGTGAGTTGTTTTTCTCAAATAATGAATGAAGAGTGTTTATTCCATGTTGCAATAAATAATTTTTCTTAATATGGATTACATTTTAGTGTATGTCTTCACTTTTTTTATTAGATTTTCTTATATTATATTTGTTGTGCGGAATTAACGAAAGATAAATAATAAACAATCGAAAAACACAGATTTACGTGGTTCACCAACGTTGTGTTGGCTAGTCCACGGGCAGAAGGAGAAAATCAGATTACATGATTAGGTTTACATAATGGGGTATTTATAATACCCAATCTAGCCTAATCCCACTAGGAACCCATGATCTCAATCCAACTAGGAACCCATGATCCCAATCCAACTAGGAACCCGAAACCTAATACTACTCCGAATAGGAAACAAGATATACTAATTCAAGGCATTACGACAAATCTCCATCTTGACTTGAATCCTCCTGAAAACATAACAGATGTACTCATGACAGTACCAGATGAACAGACTTTTCCCTCTGCCTCAGCGTTGCCCACAGGCAACTAGTAATCTCTGATGTTTAGCAAGTCCAAACAGTGTTGAAACTTGCTCTATGGAATGGGCTTGGTAAACATGTCAGCAGGATTGTCGGTAGTGCCAACCTTCTTCACCTTTACCCTCTTCTCACTTCTCAGAAAATGATACCTCACATCTATATGCTTTGTCCTCTCATGATGAACCTGATCCTTAGCTAAACAGATTGTACTCAAACTGTCACAATACACTGTAGCCTGATCATGATGTAGAGCAAGATCACTAACCAATCCCTTTAAGCCAAATCCCCTCCTTAGCAACTTCAGTTAGTGCCATATACTATGCTTCCGTAGTAGACAAAGTCACTGTAGGATGCAGAGTAGCTTTCCAACTGACAACTGAACCGCTAAGAGTGAAAACATAACCAGTCATAGATCTTCTACTGTCAACATCTCTAGCATAATTAGAGTCTGAAAAACCTGTCACCAAACACTCTGTATCACCTCCATAAATGAGACCCATGTCAGATGTACCTTTTAGGTACCTAAAAATCCTCTTCACAGCTTTCCAATGCTCATTGCCAGGTTCACCCATAAACCTGCTAACAACACTAACAAACTGTGCAAGATCAAGTCTAGTGCAGACCATTGCATACATCAAGCTTCCTACTGCACTAACATAGGGAACTCGAGACATGTACTCCTTCTCTTCAGCAGAGTTAGGTGCAAAAGCAATATACAGACGTGCACTTGCAGCACTAGAAGTATCTATGGGCTTTGCGGTAGACATGCCAAATCTTGACAAAATCTTCTGAATATAGCCCTTATGTGACAGAAAAAGCTCCCTTTTGCTTCTGTCCCTGTAAATCTCTATTCCCAGAATTTTTCGAGCTGCACCCAAATCCTTCATCTCAAACTCTGCGCTGAGAAGACCCTTCAACTTCTGAATGTCGTGCTTCTTCCTTGCAACTATCAATATGTCATCTACATACAACACCAGATAGATAAAAGACTCATCTTCTAGTTTATTGTAATAGACACAACAATCATATGGGCTCCTGGTGTAGCTCAGCTGCATCATGTAGCTATCAAACCTTTTATACCACTGCCTAGGAGACTGCTTAAGTCCAAACAAGGACTTCTTCAACTTGAAAACATAATTCTCCTTTCCAGGAATCTAGAAACCACCTGGTTGGGTCATGTATATCTCTTCCTCCAAATCTCCATGTAGAAAGGCTATCTTTACATTGCTCAAGCTCCAAATCCTGATGTGTAACTATAGCTAGCAACACTCTAATAGAGGTGTGTCTGACTACTGGTGAGAATATCTTATTATAATCCACTCCCTCTCTTTAATTGAAACCTCTAGCAACAACTCTAGCTTTATACTTGACTCCCTCTGCAGGTGATAACCCTTCTTTCATCTTGAGAACCCACTTGCAAGTAATAATCTTTCTTCCTGGAGGTGGTATGACTAAATCCCATGTTTGATTCTTATGAAGGGACTCCATCTCATCTCCCATAGCAGCAAGCCATTTCTCAGAATCGATGCCTGAAACAACTTCTTTGTAAGTTGATGGTTCACGAGTGTCCAACTCTTCAGCAACTTGTAGTGCATAGCCCACCATGTCCTCAAAACCATACCTTTTAGGTGGCCTAACTCCAACCCTCCTTGGTCGATCTTGAGCTAAGCTACGATGTGTAGCTTCAGATGGTTGAGAAACTCATGGTGTAGATTCTGGTAGCTCTATTTCTACTTCTAACTCTTGTTCCTTCAATCCACTCTCACTCTGTATGACCTGAAACTCCACCTGTTTATCAATGTTATCAGTTTCTGTTGCAGTTGTAGGCTTTACAATAGGTCTAAGCACAGATTTTTCGTCAAAGACTACATTTTTGCTCAAAATGACCCTTTTCTCTGATGGAGACCAGATCCTGAAGCCTTTAACTCCATATCCATAGCCTACGAACACTCCCTTCTTGGCTCTTGGCTCTATCTTACCCTCATTAACATGATAGTAAACTGTGCACCTAAAAGCTTTCAAATTTGAGTAATCATCAACAAATTTACCACGACCATTGCTGAAGTTGTGCAACTGGGCGGAGTCCACAGTAGCCCGGTTAGTGGGCGTCAAGCCATGATAGAAGACGCTCACCAATTGATGTTTAGGTATGTCATGATGAGGGCACATACGTAGCATTTTTCTGAATCGAGTCCAAGATGTGTGGAGCGCTTCGTGCTCGGGTTGGTGGAATGAAGTGATTTCACCCCTCAGCATCACTATCTTCGAGGGAGGAAAGTAGTAGGACAAAAACTCCTTCTCCAATCCTGCCCATGTGGTGATTAACCCGGGCTCTAGTGTTCTCAGCCATTCCAGAGCTTGCCCAGTTAGTGAAAACGGAAATAGCTTCAGCCTGGCAGTATCTTGGGGAACCCTATTTGTTCTCGCAGTGTCTGCGCACATTAGGAAGCGATCCAGATGATCATTCGGGCTCTCATGTGCTTCTCCTCCAAACAGTCCCGTTTGTTGAATCAAGTGAATTATGCCTGACTTGATTTCATAAGTGTTGGCTGAAATGTTTGGGGCAACGATCCCGGACAGGTGTTGGTGTCGGTGCGGTGCTAAAATCTCGCTCATTGAGCGGGTGTCAGCTTCCGGTTCAATGTTCTCATTGTTCTTGTTATTGTTGGTCTCAGCCATCTTGATAGGTTCAATGATTTCGTCTGGCTTGATAGTCCTGTTTTGCTTGCTCCTGTGAAGAGTACGTTCAAGTTCAAGGTTAAGAGGGACACACGGTATTTCCGCTGATCGAGTATGCATATGCTGAAAAGAAAAGATAAATAAAAATAAAAATGTTTTCCTTAAAGAAGGAAAGTATGACTACCGAATATACGAGTTTATCATACAGTATTATCGTACAATGTTATATAATCTTACATGAGTACTTTAACCTGTTTTTGGCGAAACAAGTAATACAAATCTTTACACGACAACATGCCACGTTCGTATGGCGTATATACAAAGATTGAGAATGTACAACCTTCTTTATGTAACATGTGAACACGTATATGATAATATATAAACAAGTTTAGACAAGTATAAAATATTGGCAGGTATATATGATATAAACAATGAATATCTACAACGGAATCGCACATAAACAAGTATTTGTATAAACAAGTATAAATATGAACAAGTATAAATATAGACAAGTATTTGTATAAACAAGTATAAATTTAAACAAGTATAAATATGAACAAGTATAAATACAAACAAGTATTTGTATAAACAGGTATAAACGATATAAACAAAGAATATTCACAAAAGAATGCCGGAACTAACAAATCGACCTTTGGTTCGATATTGCAGAAGAAATAAATCCCCGGCAACGACGCCAAAAATTTGATGCGCCTCACGGCGTTCGGTACCGCAAGGCTCACTAAGGGATAAGTGTACCCCGTCATTATCAAGTAATAAAATCTGGAAAGTCCAGGTATCGAATCCACAGGATTTATTCCTGCAAGTATCGAGCTACTTGGTCTCAGGTGTTATCTAGGCTGTGTGGGTTTTGAGTTTGTTTTGATTAAGTTAATCTACTCCTAGTTGAATTATCCTACTCCTAGCTAAGTTATACTAATTCGAACTAAGTTATTCCTAATTAAGTTATTCTACTCCTAATTAAGTTAAACTACCCCTAGGTGATCTTTCACTAATGCAATTACCCGAAGGAACATGGTATGAACGATAATAATGGAGATAGGTTATTAGGTCAATAGATTAAAAACCTAATCTAAGTCACTTGTATTCAAGGCGATTAACCCTACTTACCCTCCTGAAGTCTCTAGTGCGTGATTCCCTTGTAGGGCCGAAACTAGGTCTAAAGCTCATCGATTTGGGCTTAATCAACTAAGAGGTCGTCAATCTCCTAGGCTCTGACTAGGTCAGATTCAGCTCACAATATGTGCCTACTAGATTTTGGGGCTTTTGAATGAGTTAAACCAATTGAATAAAGCGTAAACAAAGATTAAATAAATGAATCATAGAACAAAACAAGAGCTAAAATATTATTAAAGGCGAAGAATATTGTCACGGGATACAATTAGCCCATGATTTATAGACTGTATCAAAAGGTACAAACATGGTAAGATAAAAGGTGATAAGAAAATCCCTTTCAGGGAACCTGTCTACCCTGCAGCCGGCTTCCTAGGTCTTAAGGATGGACCTTGAACAATCCTCGCTGGATGGAGCTTCGGAAGTTCTTCAATGGAGGTTGAAGGAGATGGAGGAGGTGGAGAGGATTTTTCAAAGGGGAAAGCTAAGAAAATTACAAGAATGAAAGATATCTAATTTACAATTGGAAATTCCTATTTATAGACGCGGTTCGGGCCCTCTTTCTGACCTAATTCGTATCCTTTTGCAGGTGGAAACTCGTGGGGTTGATCGTGTCTTCATGGGGCCGGGAATCAGTCTTTTGACTGATTCTCGCAGGGCAGCTGATGCGCCTTCGGTGAAGAAGACTCACTAAGGGATAAGTGTACCCCGTCGTTATCAAGTAATGAAATTCTGGTTAAGTCCAGGTTATCGTCCACAGGATTTATTTCTGCAAGTATCGAGTTACTTGGTTTCAGGTGTTATCTAGGCTTAGGGGGGTTTTGAGTTGGTTTTTCTAAGTTAATCTACTCCTAGGTTGAATTATACTATTCCTAGCTAAGTTATATGATTCTAACTAAGTTATTCTACGCCTAATTAAGTTACTCTACCCCTAATTAAGTTAAACTACTCCTAAGTGATCTTTTACCAATGCAATTATCCGAAGGAACATGAAGGGATACGATGATAATGGAAATAGATTGTTTAAGAAATTGAATTAAAACCTAAGTCACTTGTGTCCGAGGCGATTAACCCGGCCTATCCTCCTAAAGTCCCTAGTTCGTGATTCCCTTGTAAGGCCGAAACTAGCTCTAAGGCTCAGCAATTTGGGCTTAATCTTCTATAGGGTCGTCAATCCTATAGGCACTGACTAGGTCAGATTCAGCTCGCAATATGTGCCAACTTGATTTTGGGATTATCGAATGAGTTAAACCAATCAGACAAAGCGTAAGACAAAGATTAAAGCATTAAAATAATTGAATGAACAAGAACTATAATATATATCAAAGATGAAAGTATTGTCACGAAGTTACAATGAGCCTAGGATTCATAACATGTATCAGAGGCTAGACAGAATATAAAAGAAGAAAAATCCCTTTCAGGGAACCTGTCTACCAATGCAGGCGTCTTCCTAGGACTTAAGGATGGAGCTTGAGCAATCCTCGGTGAACGGAGCTTCGGAGGTGTCTTCAATAGAGGTTTGAAGGATATGGAGGAGGTGGAGAGGATTTCTCAAGATGAAAAGCTAAGAAAATTACAAAGATGAAAGATGTTTAATTTACATTGGAAAAATCCTATTTATAGACGCGGCTCAGCCCCTTTTCTTGACCTATTTCGTGTCCTTATGCAGGTAGGAAGTCGTGGGGTCCATCGTGGCGTCGTGGGGGCGGAATTGGTCTTTTTGACCAATTCCCGCAGGCCTGCTCGCCGAGCAGACACTGCTGCTCGGCGAGCAGGCGCTGCTCGTCGCGAGCAGCCATCTGCCGGCCTGCTCGGCGAGCAGGCCTCTAGGGGCCTACTCGGCGAGCAGGCCTCCAGGGGCCTGCTCGGCGAGCAGGCATTGCCTACTCGGCGAGCTGTCTCGCCCGATACGCCTCCGCGTGTTTACCGAACGCCAATCAACGTGTTCTTCGCCCGGATTTATCCTTGTGCATGCACAAAACTCCAGATAACATTAGTCCAAAGGCTAAATTGACCCGCCAATCGCTTATTTGAGCAAATGCTTCGTTTGGTGTGACTTTTGACGTATCAATTAGCTTCAAAAGATAACGGAATTATTATATGCATGCCAATTTGGCCGTATTTGCCTAAATTGATCACAAAATGAGCCTAAACAGCGAAAAGCAAATAAAAAATTTCAAATTTCTAACTAACTCACACAAAAGCATTTAAATGCGAGAATTGCTCGCTTATTAACTAAATAACGCTAAAAACCGTTCTAAAACCGTACCCAAAGATAGGGGTTTTTGACCCCTATCAGCAGCTCGTCCCGAGCTGGCCTCCAGCTCGCCCGAGATGGCCCCTTAAAGGCCTGCTCGACGGGCTGGCAGTGCCAGCTCGCCGATCCGGCCCCAAAAGGCCATTTCGACGAGCGGGATTGCCCAGAACGCCTTGCGCGACTGCTGGATGTCCCGAAACGCAACTTTCACACGAACTCGTTCCTGTTTTAGCATGCACATGCACGAAAACTCCAAATAACATTAGTTCCGAGTCTAAATTGACCCGCCAATAGCTCATTTTGAGTAAACACTCCGTTTGGTCCGACTTTTGGCGGATCAATTAGCTATAAAAGATAGTGGAAATTTAACGTACATGCTATTTTGGCCATATTTGCCTAAAATAACCAGAAAACGAGCCTAAACAACGAAAAGTAAATAAAGCATCTCTAATTTCTAACTAACTCACACAAAAGCATATAAATGCGAGAATTGCTTGCTTATTCATGAAATAACGCTAAAAACCGTCCAAAAACCGTACCCAAAGATAGGGGTTTTTGACCCCTATCAACCGGTCCAGATAAAATTACGTATGTTGCGTTTCATACAAGATAGGAGCGAAACGGGCCATTTGTACAAAATGAAAGAGTGTATAAATGCCCCTGTTATGACAGATTTAACTAGAGCAACTCTCCCAGCCATTGAGAGACATCGGCCTTTCCATCGGGCAAAACTGGATAGTACTTTATCCATCAAGCTGCGTAGAACACGAGTCCTAGGACTTCCCCAAAATAACGGAACCCCCAAGTACTTAAAAGGAACCGTGCCGATTGTTATTCCAAGACTGCCAGCTAGCGTGGAAGAGCGCCTGCTTGCAATGGTAGAGCTGAAAAAAAAATTCTGATTTATTCCAATTAATGTGTTGCCCAGACATAGAACCGTATAGCTCAAACGCTTCATGAATGGTGCGGATGTTGGCAGTGGAAGCCGCACAAAATAAGAGAATGTCATCTGCATAGAGAATATGTGTGGGAAAGTAGTTGCTCTGCGTGTATCTCATAGGACATAACCTGCCAGTATCAACCAAATGGAGACTCAGCAATTCCAAACAAGACGGGCGAGAGCGGGTCCCCTTGTCGGACCCCTCGAGAGCACTGAAAGTAACCAGTACTGATACTACTAGTCAAAATAGAGACTCTAGCTGCAGACAAAATGCTCAAAATCCAATCTCTAAATTGCACACAAAAACCAAAGGCATCTAAAACATTCATTATAAACTTCCAATTGAGGGTGTCAAAAGCTTTCCGAATGTCCACTTTCATTGCCATGGATCCGCCAAAACCATGCTTCTTTAACAAATTAGTGCCTTCAGAGGCAAGAGCAATGCATTGGTGTATGCTGCGCCCCAGGATAAAACCAAATTGATTGTTAGAGACAGTCGATCCCGCAATCCTAGCTAGCTTGTCCGCCAAAATCTTGGCAATTAGTTTGTAACAAAAATTGCTCATTGCAATAGGACGATACTGATCAATAGAAAGAGCATTCTAAACTTTAGGCAAAAGGACCATAATACTCGAATTTATACCAGGTAGCAGGGTACCAGTGAGGAAGAAATAGTCAACCATTGCGCAAACATCCTTTTCAATTATCTCCCAAAATTCCTGATAAAAACATCCCGTGAACCCATCTGGTCCAGGAGCACTGGTCCTATCCATCGCGAAAACCGCATTCTTAATCTCCATTCTATCAGGACAGTGAACAAGAGTATTATTATCCTCGTCAGTGACTAAACGCGGGATAACCTGAAAAACTGGTGTAAAATCCTGTTAATTTCCAGGGATATCCCTGAACAAATTCTCATAAAAATATGTGACATGCGCAGCAATTGGTCTTGGGTCAGTCACCATCTCACCATTCACCTGCATTACCGTGATACATGCAGTAGCCTTTCTCGCAGAGGAAACTCTGTGGAAGAATGAGCTGTTGCGATCCCCATCTTGAGCCACTTAATTCTGCTTTTCTCACGAAGATGGATCTCCTTTCTATGCAAAGCAGATTCAAGCAGCGCATGAGCATCCAGCTCCTGTTTATGCAAAACATCTATTAAACCATGATCAGAAATCTCAACTTGAATGCTATTTAATGAGGCTTCCGCATTCTCAATAGACACATCCAAGTGTCCAAAGACTTCACGGTTCCATTTGCTATTTAATGAGGTTATTTAATTGGCTGCAGAAGACGAAGCTTCAGACCTAACAATTGTATAGGTGGCAAACACGGATGTGAGGCGTTCTAAAAATCAGAAATGACAGTATGAAGTCCGGGATGCGATACCCACATGGCCTGAAAACAAAACCTTGAGAAAGGAGGTGGGACATTGGAACATCGAAAAAACAAGGGACAGTGGTCCGAATGGTGGTGTGTTAAGACAAAAGTACTGTGTGAGCCCCAATAATCTGAGAAATCTGATGAAATTAACACTCTATCAAGGCGACTCTCCACTCTGGCAGAACCGGTTCTCCCATTGCTCCAGGTATAGAACATACCAGTTACAGGACTATCAATAAAGTCCCCATCATCAATAAAAGTGCGGAATTCCCGGCATCGTTGTCCAGCTGGAGCTCTACCCGTTTTTTCATGTGAACCAAGAATAACATTGAAATCTCCCAAGACAGCCCAGTTGCCCATAAGTCTAGCCCGCTGCTCTAAAATACAATTGAACATATCACATCTTCTATTAGCCCAGACACTCCCATAGACGATACATATATGTTGCGGAACACCATGAATCAAAAAATTTAAGAGGACAAATTGCTCATGACATAAACTAACTGAGATATGTGCATTGAAGTAACTTGAAACCAAAATCCATAATGTTGGCTGATCTTTTTGATTTGAAGCGACAAAAGACATGCCAAATCTTCTCCAGTAAGAGTCAGATATTGATTGAAACGAAACCATAGGTTCCGCTAAGCATAATAAATCTGGTTTATGCAAGAGGCATAAATTGTAAAGGTAACATTGTGTATCCGAATTAAGGATAACCTTGCAATTCCAATAGAGAAAATTCATTTAAATCTAGTAGGTAGTTTACTGACCCGTTTTGTACGTGTTTGGGTTGCATTCACCTTCTGTTTATCACTGCTTTTGTCCTTCCTCGAGGTTACTATCTTCCAAGCTTCTTCCTCATCATCCATTTGATCAGCCCATGATTTCTCAGATGATGTTGGGGTTGACGTGGAGTTGTGTAAATGAATGTTTTCATTACCGGGAGATTCTGCTCTGTCAAGGGAAGAGAATAGCAAATCCTCATCTTGGAGTTGCGGACTACTCGGCAAAGGAGTAACAGCATCCGATGTGTGACTTAGGAGGGCTCGATCATCATTGGGTTGC
This sequence comes from Euphorbia lathyris, assembly GCF_963576675.1. Classification (NCBI taxonomy): domain Eukaryota; kingdom Viridiplantae; phylum Streptophyta; class Magnoliopsida; order Malpighiales; family Euphorbiaceae; genus Euphorbia; species Euphorbia lathyris. The sequence continues at coordinate 22,745,842 of NC_088914.1, read as the reverse complement.
AGAGTAGTAATGATGTGATTCGTGGCCTCTTGGATCGGAACAATTGTATCTGATGTGTCCTTGGTCACAGGTTTGGCAGCAGTATGTCCCGTAGCTTTCCTCATGATAGGTTTTTTGTTCCGTCTACAGTCGTATGCCATGTGGCCGATACATGAGCATACCTTACAAAAACTGGGCAACTTCTCATAAACAACCTCTATCCACAACTGTTTACCATTCCTCTCGATGCCCAATTTAACAGGCAATTCATTTGACAAATCCACATCAAGGAGTAATCGTGCATAATGCCCAAAATCCCCATCTAGAGTGGAGTTGTCGAACCGTAAAAGGCCTCCAATGCCTTGAGCAATATCATCCAAAATCTGTGCATCCCAATACTCCTAGGGGAGTGAATAAAGACGAACCTATACCTGTGCGTTACTCGTCTTCTCTGCTAACGGGTCAAAATCCGAAACCCAAGGTTGGAGACGAAAGGTTCCTGGTTTGACATTGACAATTCCTTTGCTAAGGACCAGATTTTTTGCTCCCCGAGATTCTAGGAAAACATGATAATATCCTCTCCCTATAGAAATTAATCTCCAATTTTCCTGAATCCCCCAGATCTTTGTTAAAGCTTGCTTCAATTCGGCTACTTTCCATGGTGCGTCTCCTCTGTTCAACACAATTCGACCAATCAGCGAGAAAGCACACATGGCAATTCGTCTGTCATATGCCGCCTGAGAGATGCGGACAGATTTTATTCCACCGATATCGGAAACAGTTGCCGTGGAAGCAGGCCTGGTTGGCGTGTTCTTCTGAAGAGCAGCGACGTAGGATCCAGTTCCAGTGGGAGGTGCTATCGCAGTACCTTGAGGGGTCGAATCGATTGCAGGATTATATCTCAGGTTTGGATTGAAGAGAACTCCGATTCCTACGTAATCGCAAGGAGGAGGATGGGGATCGGCCATAGCAGCCAGGTGCAGCTCCGGTGAGGAGAGTGGCGGGCGTTGGCGGCTAGGTTAATCAGATCAAAATTAGGATATAACTTACTCACACGAAAATCTTTACTCTTAACTCAAAGGAAATATGTCTTAAACAACCTATAGCTAACTATGAAGTCTTCTAGCAACAAAAATTATAATTGAAACATTTGTTAGAACAAAATACAAGTCAGCCATACGAAAAGATTAATATAATTTCTATGAACTTCGATTATTTGTAACTAAAAAGAAAAAAAAATATAGCTACGAAAATTATTCAGTTATAATATTATTACTGAGATTTTATCAAAGTTATATTTTTTATGAACTATTAGTAGTTATTTATTATGATAGAACATTTAAATTATGAGAATGAAGTGGTTATTTTTAAAAAATAAAATTGTATGGGACATTAATATTGATGTGGGGCATCTCCTTGGAGGATCGAGTCCAGGCGAGGGAAGTCAGAGGGAAGTCGGAGGGTCGAGTCCGGGACATTAGGGGTAAAATTGTTCTTCGCTGCCAACGTTAGGAGTTAAGGGTATTTTTGCACTTTAACTCTTTTATTAAATATTTTGGTAATTATATATTATAACTAATAAATAAATTATTTTATTCACCGACACACTTTCGTCGGTGACTAAAATAAATGTGTCGGTGATATCACTGACATTATTCAACACCGACCAATTATGTTGGTAATCCGAGCAGGAATTATCCCGCCACATATCACCGACACATTATTGGATTGTGTAGGAGAATGTGTTGGTAGTAATTTCGATGGAAATTTTGTTTCGGTATTCCCTCGGTATTTCCTACAAATATACTTGTCTCGGTCAATTCTGTCGGTGATACTGATTTTTCTTGTAGTGCTGAACTTACGTAAAATATAATCAATTGATCACTCGGTTGCAAAAAAGTAAGTCAAATGTGAAAGATGTATTCCACGCATCTTAAATGTTATTACATAATTCAGAAATAGATTAAAAATGAAGTTATTACTTGCTCAACTATAAAACTTGTCCTCTCTAATATTAGAAACATACCCGATCTTGGTCATTTTACTTTTTTTTTTTAAGATGCATGTGTGCAATTATACTTACGTATTTAACTTATATTTTTTGCAACCGAGTGATCAATTGATTATATTTTATGCAAATTCAGAAAGCTAATTCAACATTTTATGCAAGTTGAGGAGGCTATCGGGACAGTTTGAAAGTTCAAGATGTCAATCAAACTTTTTGAACAAATCCGGGGCAAATGATGTAATAAGCCTAAATAGATAAATTCAACAATTGGAAATCAAACTATAGATGTTAAATTGGAAATCAAAGTTGCAAAATTGCTTTAATTTCTAAATTGCAAAATTTAGAATAAAATATTGAACATCAAATAAAAAGTACTCAGAGGAAAAAGAGACAAACAGCAGCATAATAAAAAAAACCAAAATTAGTAAACCATTTAACCATACACATATTTCATTTCATGAATCATAATAATAACAACTTAACAAACAATTAAGAATTAAGAATTTAAAGGTTAAATTAACAAAAACATCAACCTTCTTTCTTCTAGTTCGAATTCAAATTGAGAGAGAAGAACCAGATAGATTAAGCAACCACAAAAACAGCAGCAACCTTCGTTCTTCTGGTATGCTGGTGAGGGACAACGACGTCACGGCGGAGAGAGAGTGAGTGAAAAGAGAATAAGCTGATTTGGAGTTAGAGTTTTGATTAGAGGAATTCAAATTTGAGAGAGAAGAGGGAGAGATTTAGAAAGAAATTAGGGATTAGAATTTAGAGAGACCTCTTGCTGTTGGAACTTGATGGACAGATTTAAGTTTTTTTATTTAATTTTTTTGATTAGTTATACAGCAAAGCCTCTATATAGGAATACTCTATATAGGAATAACCTCTATTTTGTTATAAAAAAACTCGGTCCCAATTTGGTAATAACCTCTATGACCGAACTCTGTTTAGTAATAACATCTCAATTGTTATACAAATAGCCCGGTTCCAAGTGTATTCCTATATAGAGGTTTTACTGTAAACAAAACGACGTCGTTCCACTTCGTTTTGTGTAATTAAATCAGACACAATAATTAGACCTAACTTTTATCTTTCTGCTTCCTTGTCTGCGCAGCTTCTTCAGGTGGTCTTCAATGGAATCTCTGGGGCAACCTTTAAAAATAAAAAATTAATACACATGGTTTGTTCTTTCTCAAAATCTCAGTGGAGGTAAGTGCCCCGTTGCCCCCACTGTAGATCCGTCTCTGATTCCGTAGCAGACTCAGCATAAGCCAGGTGATGATTCAGTTTTCCCAATGACTTCAAAGAATAAAGAAACTCAAAGGTTATTCACTATCTTGGACTATAAAAAAAATCGAAACAGATATACAAAGTAACTCACAAGACTAGGATGTTGCACATCCTAAAAGATAATCTTAGTATTCGTTATCCTTTTTATTTGTTGTCCAAAAGCATCTCGATTCCCGCCTCTCATGTTAATTATTAAAATTGGGAGTGAAATTGAAAGAGGAATTGAATTTACTGTTACAGGAGGCAAGATACAGATAGAGATAGTGAAATACGAGCCACGAGGAGAATAGGTGAAATCATGGAGGAGAAGACGGATGAGTCATGATATGATAAGAGATTAGGTTAGTTAATAGTGGGAGTGATTAGATTTTATTTTTGCAAATGGGGCTTAATTGCGGAACAAGATTTAGTCCACAAACAATTTTATAGGCCTGATACATCACCAGTTCCCTGAACTTGTCCAAAATAGTAGATTCAATTCCTCTAAACTTGGGAGTGATTAGATTTTCTTTTTGCAAATGGGGCTTAATTGTGGAGCAAGATTTAATCCACAAACAATTTTATAGGCCCGATACATCACCAGTTCCCTGAACTTGGAAGTGAAATTGAAAGAGGAATTGAATTTACTGTTACAGGAGGCAAGATTCAGATAGAGATAGTGAAATACGAGACATGAGGAGAAGAGGTGAAATCATGGAGGAGAAGACGGCTGAGTCATGATATGATAAGAGATTAGGTTAGTTAATAGTGGGAGTGATTAGATTTTCTTTTTGCAAATGGAGCTTAATTGTGGAGCAAGATTTAATCCACAAACAATTTTATAGGCCTGATACATCACCAGTTCCCTGAACTTGTCTAAAATAGTAGATTGGCTTCCTAAATTTTGCAAGTATCTCACCAGTTCCTTAAACTTGCTTATTTGATATCACCAGCTCCCTAAACTTATCCATAAAATTAGATTAGCTCCCCAAACTTTGCAAGTGTCTCACCAAGTCCCTAAACTTGTTTATTCTGTAACAACTAAATACAAAAATCATAATAGTAACTCTCTATCGTCATCCATTCAATCTCTCAAACTTGCATCACTAACTCTTATAATAGGTTGAAAAGTAGGAGAAGCGAAAAAATTACCTTTCGAATAGATAAAGACGTATTTTTAGGATTTAGGTTTAATAACTTTTGTATGTAGTTGTTACAAAATAAACAAGTTTAGGGAGTTGGTGAGACACTTGCAAAGTTCAGGGAGCTAATCTATTTTTATGGACAAGTTTAGGGAGCTGGTGATACGAAATAAGCAAGTTTAGGAAGCTCGTGAGACACTTACAAGTTCAGGAAGGCAATTTACTATTTTGGACGAGTTCATGGAGCTGGTAATGTATTAGGTCTATTTTATATTATAGGTTAACATGCTAGTTTAACTTTTTTTTTTATCTTTTATATAATTTCTTTTATTTATATTTAAAATAAAAAAGAGAAGAGAGTCTATAGAAAACAAATATAGAAAATATAGCATAATTATAAAATAGGTCACTAAAAATTGACAAATAAATTTTCTGTATAAAAGAGAGAAATCAATAGGATTTTTTTCATTTATTTTTTTTGGTAGGCAAAGGAAGAAAAACAACAAAGAAACAGAAAAAATTAACCCGGGATTAGTCTGAGAAAGTTAACCCCAACTTGATCAGCTGAAAGTAAAGGCAGAATGAAGTCCGGAGGTGACGAGAAGGTAGAGACCCCAATCATCCTCTCTTGGCCCTCAGCCGCAAGGCGGTCGACAACCTTGTTCTGTTCTCTGAAAACATGCCCAAAACTGATTGTGTCAAAGGAAGAACAAAGCCTTTTGATCCCTTTAAGTAAATTCTGGCTGCCTAGACAAGACTTATTATCAGAGATAATCTTCACAGCTTCAAGGTTGTCGGATTCCACAATCAACCTTTTTAGTTCTTAGCGAGTCTAAGCCCAGAGAATATTCCCCAGAGCTCAGCAGAGAAAAAAGAACCCACTCCTAGGTTCTGAGCAAAGCCAGACACCCAAGCACCTCCAGCGTCTCTCAAGACTCCACCAGCTGTGATCCTTCTATCCGAAAGACAGGAGCCATCAGTATTTAATTTCACAGTCCCTTCCCCGGGTTTGCTCCAACCCAATAACTGAACCACCTTCTTCTGGCAAGTAAAAGGTAAACCCTCATCCTTAAAGCTCTCAATAATAGAATTGATTTTTTTAGAAAAAAAGGCAAGAAAGTTAGGAAAGGTAGGTGCTCCTTCTCCAAAGATATCCGCATTCCTCCACTGCCACAGCTGGTGACAAACAACAGCAAAGAGAATATCACCATGTTCAAGCTCAGGTAATAACAAACCTTTGACCCCATCAATGAACCAATTCTGAGCAGGATAAACCAAGAATTTTGGAAGCACATAGCTCGGGAGGACTTCCCTCCAAACCTTGTTGCTCTTCTTACAGTCTCTAAGAGAATGGCAAATAGTTTCAGCCTGACATTTGCATCTACTGCAAGTATCAGCCTCCACTAAATGGCGTTTTTTCCTTTATGATATAATTTAACGAGATTTATTATCATTATTACTTTTTAAATAGTAATTAATATAGTAGGGGCCTTTTATGCTTACTTTGTTTTTGACAAAGTAGGCTCTATTTTGCTTTTGACAAAATAGGCTTATTTTTTCCAAAACAAAGTAAGCATAGCCTAACCGTAATATACTAATAATACATCTAGATAAAATTTGATATAAAAAAGAAATGTAGGTGCATATATACATAAATTTATAAAAATACCAACAAAAAAATTAAAATATCCATTAAGTGATTATTAAAAGCCACATAAAAAAGTATGGTTGAACTTTTAAATACGAGGACAAAAATAAAAAGTGTCTTTAAATTTAAAAATATTGGAACATTTTTTATCCACACAAAATATAAACTGTCTTTAACATTAAAAAACATATTGAGGCTTTTTTCCAAATTTGTTGTTAAAATGTCGTTAAGTGATTATAAAAAAATGTGGTTGAATTTTTAAATATTGAGACAAGATTAGAAAACGCCTTCTGCTAAAAAAAATATAAGAACACTTTTTGTAGTCGCAAAACTTAAATTGTCTATAAATTATATAGATTAAAAAAAAACTGATGCTTTTTTTCTAAATGTGTAGTTAAAATTTAAAACATGCCAACAAAAAATTCAAAGTGTCATTAAGTAATTAAAAAAGACGATGCAAACTTAAAAAGTGTGGTTGAATTTTTAGTTACGGAGATAATCAAACTATTAGGACACTTTCTCACGACGCAAATTCTAAGTGTTCTTAACGATAAAAATTAAATAACGATTCATTTCTTAAAAACGTAATTAATTTTTTAAAAATGCCATCAAATAATAAAAAGTGTCGTTAAGTGATAATAAAATCCAACACAAAAACAAAAGCGTAGCTAAATTTGGAAAATATGAATACACATATTAAAAAGCGTTGCTAAAAAAGAGTCGTAAAGTGACATAGTCACAGTGAAAGTTCTTTATCTCTTCATCCATGTATATATATTTAAGTGGGTGGAATTTGAAATCTTTTTCCACAAACAACTTTAATTTATTAATTTCTTTATTCTGAAATCAAATTTATTAATTTAAAATTACTTCACATATTTTTTTTAATATTTAAATGGATGGGTTAACCTCTTAATTTGACCCTAATATTTTTTCTGAAGTGCAGATATGATCCTAACATACGAAACGGTACAAATTTAATCATAATGTTTTCAAGTAAAATTATGTACCCGAAAATTTAAAAAAACTTGTTTGACTATTATTTAATTATCATATCACACATTCTAAACATCGATTAAGTCAGATACATGTAAGTTAATCACAATTTTTTTATCAAAATGTCTAAAATAATGTTTACTGTGTTACTAATATAGTTACAAATAGCCAACTAAAAATGTCTGAAACTACTCAAAATTTATCGACAAACTTATTTGGAATGTCACGTATGACTAAAATTGATCTTACTTGGAAATGTTAGAATTAAATTAGACCATTCCATACATTATGATCAAATTTGCACTTCACTAAAATGTTAGGTCAAATTTGACTGTTATGCCTAAATAACTGTTCTCTCTCAATTTAATTAATGTTTTTATTAATATATTCATATTGTTACCTTTTAGATGCTTTTATCATAATTTTTTCTTAATAAGTCTTATCACTACAACAAATATCTAATATTGTGACGAAAATTCGTCTGAGAAAATAAATTTTGTCACAATTAATGTACTTATTGTGACAAAAAAATAATTAGTAAAAACATTTGAAAATTCCAAACAAAATTATGACAAAATAATATTTCGTCCAAATATTTATCACAATAAATCACCAGTCAATCGATATTATGACAAAAAAAAAATGTCACACATTTTTGTCATAAATACATAAGGTTGTGATAAAAATTCATACGTAAAAATAATTTTTTATCACAACTAATATATTTATTGTGATCAAATAATAATTAGTAAGAAAATGTAAAAAAACCAAAAGAAATCGTGAGAAAAAATATTTTGTCGAAATATTTATCACAAGAAAGTAGAACTTAATACGTATTATGATAAAAACAAATTGCCACATCATTTTTGTCATAAATATATAAAGATGTAACGAAACATTCATACGATAAAATAATTGTTTTCGCAATTAATGTACTTATTATGACAAAATTACAATTAGTAAAAAAATGAAAAAACAAAACCTAATTATGATAGTAATATTTATCAAATTAGACTAATATATTGTTTCGAAAATCAATTTATAAATTTTCATATTTATTTGGGGATTAGAATGTGTCAGAGATTAATATAAGATATACGATTAAGCCTTAATCATCTTGAGCTTTTAGTTCAAACGGTTTCATGACATGGTATTAGAGTTGCTTGGACCAAACGGTCGAGGGTTCGAGTCCTGGCAACCTCATAAATTTGTAGAATTAAAAACACATGGCGGGTTGGGCCACCCAATGAGAATTTGCATGTGGAGGTGTGTCAGAGATTAATATAGGATTTACGATTTAGCGGGTTGGGCCTGTGTTGTACAAGCTGCAAGCCCAATGGGCATTTGCGAATGGGGGGGTGTGTATGTAACATTTTTCTTGCTACATTATGTAGTCACAATAAATCATATTTCACGGTTATTTAAATTTTGTCATAATAGCTAGATTAATGACAAATTATAGTTGTAACAATAATTAAAAACTAATTATGAGGTAATACAATTTTGTCACTAAAAACTTATTAAGACGGGCTTATTGTGACTAGGATGGTGACAACACACTTTGTAACAAGAAGTTTCTCATGATAAAAATATAACTTATTTTGACAAATTAAATTGTCGCAACAAGCTTGAATTCTTGTAGTGTATAAAATTTACTTCTAAACATTATTTTCTTAGAAGGTGAATTTAACTAATATTTTCATTATCAAATTGAAGTTCTTCTCTAGTTAGAGACTAGTTATGAATAAAATGGAACAATGCTAGGGAGATGTTAAAACCAACAAGCATCAAGTACCATGATATAACATTATTAACATGGGGAAAACTAACATATACATATATATATATATAAATATTAATTACATGAAACAAGTATTATTCTTTTAAAAGTAGTATAAATAGGTAGAGAGAAAACAGAGGAGAAAGTGTTGTCTCACATATATATATATATATATAGGGGAGGGCTCTTGTGAGAACCCTTTTTTAGGTGATGACACTTTCTTATGGTGAGAACACTCAAAACTACGTAGTTTTGAGTAGGAAAATTAAAAAAAAAAATCACTACTGCTTATAGGGGAGGGCTCTTGTGAGAACCCTTTTTTAGGTGATGACACTTCCTTATGGTGAGAACACTCAAAACTACGTAGTTTTGAGTAGGAAAATTAAAAAAAAAATCACCATTTTCTCCTCTGTTTTCTCTCTACCTATTTATACTACTTTTAAAAGAATAATACTTGTTTCATGTAATTAATATTTATATATATATATATATATATATATATATATATATAGGGGAGGGCTCTTGTGAGAACCCTTTTTTAGGTGATGACACTTTCTTATGGTGAGAACACTCAAAACTACGTAGTTTTGAGTAGGAAAATTAAAAAAAAAATCACTACTGCTTATAGGGGAGGGCTCTTGTGAGAACCCTTTTTTAGGTGATGACACTTCCTTATGGTGAGAACACTCAAAACTACGTAGTTTTGAGTAGGAAAATTAAAAAAAAACCACCATTGCTTATAGGGGAGGGCTCTTGTGAGAACCCTTTTTTAGGTGATGACACTTCCTTATGGTGAGAACACTCAAAACTACGTAGTTTTGAGTAGGAAAATTAAAAAAAAATCACCATTGCTTATAGGGGGTTTGAACCTTGGACTCCTCAACTACACTTCACATTGCTTACCACTGAGCCAATTGCTTTTCATGTATATTATGTCGTGCGCTGCTTAATATATCATTGCCCTTTTAGCTTCTATTGTTTAATATTTGATACATGCACTTATTAATATCGATTAAATATGCATAATAATAAATTATTAATAGGAAAAAAAGAAATGTGCATAATAATGAATTATTAATAGAAAAAATTCTAAGAACATGCTCTAATTTCTTATTTATTTAATTCTTCTATATTTTTGTAATTTATATTTTAAAATGTTAAGGACGATGTTCTAAATATTGTTACATGGTAAAAGCTATGCTTACTTTGTTTTTGACAAAGTAAGCCTTACTTTGTGTGTTTTCACCATTGGATTAATTTTACACTCCATCATCCAACGGTGAAAACACACCAAGTAATGGTACTTTGTCAAAAATAAAGTAACCATAGAAGGCACCATTGTTACATATGTTCTAAACTTTATAATTTGTGTTCTAAAAATTAAGTATAATGTTTTAAAAAAAATAGTAAATATATGGACCATTTTTGCATTTATTCTATAATATAATTTATAACTCATATTCTAAATAACATAACGTATGTTCTAAAAAATATAACGTATGTTCTAAAGTTTATATTTTGTGTTCCAAAAATTAAGTATAATGTTATAAAAAAAATCAGTAGATATCTCGATCGTTTTTTCATTTGTTCTATAATATAATTTATAACTCATGTTCGAAAAAACATAACACATGTTCTAAAAAACATAACTTATGTTCTAAAAAATATGTCGTATGTTCTAAACTTCATAGTTCGTGTTTTAAAAGTTAAAATATATGTTCTAACGTTTTTAAAAAAAATATATAGTTTGTGTTTCAAAAATTAAGTATAATGTTCTAAAAAAATCAGTAGATATCTGGATCGTTTTTTCATTTGTTCTATAATATAATTTATAACTCATGTTCGAAAAAACATAACACATGTTCTAAAAAACATATCGTATGTTCTAAAAAATATGTCGTACGTTCTAAACTTCATAGTTTGTGTTTTAAAAGTTAAAATATATGTTCTAACGTATGTTTTAAAAAATATATTTTCTTATATAGTATAAATTACAAAAATATAAAGGAATTAAATAAATAAGAAATTAGAGCATGTTCTTAGATTTTAGAATCACAAATACATCACTCAAGTTTTCTTTACAAATTTATGTAATGAGCATTACATAAATAATAGACATGAATCCTCATTACGACTAACTCTTGCATTTTGTTATTAATACTTATTATGCACAATTCTTATTAAACGATAAAACAAAAAAAAAAAAACTAGAAAACATTAAAAATGAAAAAACGTTAAAACTTGAAAATACGAAAAACGAAAAACTCGAAAAACGTGATGAAATATTTCCATCACGATTTTTTTGTTTTTCGTCTTTTTTATTGCATTTTTTTCAAGTTTTTCGTGTTTTTTGTTTTTCTCATTTTCATTCTATTAATAATTCATTATTATGCACATTTCTTTTTTTTTCTATTAATAATTCATTATTATGCACATTTCTTTTTTTTCTATTAATAATTCATTATTATGCATATTTAATCGATATTAATAAGTGCATGCGTCAAATATTAAACAATAGAAGCTAGTAGTACAATGTTATATTAAGCAACGCGTGTGATAGAGCATCACCAATGGTTTATACTCCCAACCACTCAATGTACATGCCACATCATCAATTTAATAAACTTCATTTTATTAAACTATGTAACTCCAATGGTTAAACTCTATAACTACTCAATCATAATGGACCCACCAATCACAAAGGATCCACCAATTAATTAAACCAATCATATTATTTTAAAAATAAAAAAATATATATATATAAAAATAAGCAAAAGCTCAATAAACATTGAGTGGTTGATAATCATTACTTTTTATCATACTCTCTCCAATGGGAGAGTATGATACAATGGAGTATATTGAGTGGTTTATCATACTCCATTGGAGATGCTCAAAAGAAGTAATTGTCTTAGTGGTCAGTAGGGTGGAGTGTAGATAAGAGAGCCCAAGTTTGAATCCCACAAGTAGCAGTTAGTGTTTTTTATTTATTTTAATTGATTTTTATAGTCAAAACGACGTAGTTTTGAGTGTTCTTACCTAACAAAGTGTCCTCACCTAAGGGAGGATTCTCACTTGATCCCTCCCCTATATATATATATATATATGTGAACAATTATTTATAGATGGCATATGGATAGATAGTAAATAGTATTAAGGTGAAGTGGGTGTGATGGGGATGTAAGGATTACCAGAAAAAGGAGGCATGTTCTTAAATGGGTGAAATGGATCCTTGAATGGGAATGGGAATGGAGGTGTATCTGGAAATGGAAATGGCTGTATTTTATCTTTCGTTTCTTCTGACATCTTCATTTTAGTATCATCAAACTTTCCTAATTCTTCATTATTAACAAGCATCCGACCATCACCAAGAGTAGTTGCCACTACTATCAACCCTACGACTACCACCTTCCACCACATTTCTGAACCCATCTCTTTTTTCTGCTATGTCTTCAATATTGTCTTGCTTATTGCTATGCCTTAAGCTTATTATATATAGGTAGAGAGAGAAGAGAATGCCAATGGTTTGGATGACTACGGGAAAACAGTTTGTTTGATGACAAAAAAAAATTGAAAGGCTTTTACACCTCCTTAACCTTAGGAAATATAAATGACCTGATACCCTTTAATGCACTATTAAATTCCTGCTCGAAACCCTAGAGAACACGGCCGGCTCTGATACCATGAAAACAACCATGCTTGCCTTCCGGCTCTACAAGAAGAGGTCCTGATATCCCGTTAGCGCAGGGAGCCGCCATGCCGCCCGGGTGCACCTGTCCCCAATGGAAGAATGAGTGATCCGTTCCCTTAAGACATTAAGGGTAGTAGAGATACAAATATCTTAATGGCAAAACAGTAAATAAAACATGTGCAAAAATGATAGAACTCGGCAAAACTTGCTATTAAAGTAAGGCCACACGCCGTGTGACCTTAGGGAAACTTCGTACAAAATGAAGCTTCAAAGATCTACTAGACATGTCGTAGGAGTGACACACTGTGAGAATTATTTCGGGAAGAAACAAAAACTCAACGAAATCCCACATGCCGTGTGGCTAGGGTGACATGTTGTGTGACATTCTTTGCCCTATTTTCTGGCTCTTACACTTGCCCATACAACGTGTTGTGTTCTCACACACCGTTTGAGCTATGTTTGAGGGCTATTCACTTTCCTTCAGATTGTTTCCCTCAACATTCTCTTCTTCCTGAAAGGAGTTGGACCCCTAGTCTTGTGAGGTTTACTCTAGAGGTGTGTTTAGTTTGTAAGGACACAAGTCATGCACACTGAAGGAGGGAGACGTCTTTCCCAACCAATTTGGGAGTGTTATATGGTAGGTATTAACAATGACTCTCTTGGTAATTCTGTAGGGACCATACCTCCCCGACAAAAGTTTGCTACTCGGTGCATTAGCGAGGCACTCCTTACTCTTATATACCATGACCTTATCCCTAACTTCAAACTAAACATCCCTTATGTGATCATCAATCTTTCCCTTTAATTTTGTATTCCGCTCTTCAAGGTTCACTTTCACTCCATCATGCATGTGTTGGAAATCTTGACCTAACTTTTGAGCGAGAATGCTAACCATGTCCCGTTTTGTTATGCTCACAATGTCGAGGGTATGGTTGGGAACCTTCATGTAGACCATTTCAAAGGGTGACTTTTGATGGCTGAATGGACGACCCAATTGTATACAAACTCCACTTGAGCTATCACCAAATCCGACATCTCCAGTTTACTCTTGCACTTACTAATCAATAGATTCCCAAGGACCGATTTCACCATCTCGGTCTGTCCATCGGTTTAAGGGTCAGTGGTATTGCTAAACTTCAAGGAAGTGTTGAATAAAGCCCACATGGTCCTCTAGGAATGGCTTAGGAACTCAGTATCCTAGTCGGATAGGATGCTCTTTAGTGCCTGATGAGTATCCGGTAGAGTGGTAAAATGTAACGATAAGTGTGTGCTAGGGCTATGGATGTGATCTTTCCAAATGCTTTGACTCTACTAGATGCTACTACGTAGGGGCAAGTGTACCCCGTTGTAGACACTGGAGCCGAAGCCCTATGATGAAAACCTTCAAAGATGATTGGAAAAATACGATGGAAAATGGATCACGGAGAAATCCTCGTTAGGAAGTCCAGATCAACCCCTCCCCAGCCAAAACCAAAAATTTCAAGAGAGCTAAAATGAGTTTTAGGATATCTTAGTGGGTCGTTTCCCCCGAGAGTGCCGTAAAGCACTTTCCCGGGCTCAATTCGGAGGTCTAACGAATAAGTTATGACCAAATGAAGTTTCAGATGAAACGCGGAATGAAGATGGACAATAATCTTAGTTCGGGTAATTTTTAACCATAGGTTGTTGGGTATTAAAATGTTCGTCTCGTCAAAACGAGTCCAATGGAATAAGAATCGTCGAAATCGGAGCTCGTTAAGGACAGTTTCGGAACTAAAATACATTTGGGAGCATAGGGTGCCACGTCTCGGAGCGTGATTGGCACGCGCCTGACACATGGCAGTACGTCAGCAGCTGTCCCTTTATCTTCTTAAAAAAAAAGAAAAAAAGAAAAAAAAAGAAAATCAAGTTGACCTGGACCTTTCTCTTTGAATTTAATTCAATTTCAAAGTTTTCTGTTGATAAAGAAAAAGAGTTTAAATTCAATACAAATAATAAAAAAAGAGATTCAAATCAAAAGCTGTTGTTACAGGAGATTGCGGCGTAACTTTGCGAAAAAGGTGAGTAAAATCCGATTTAGCTCCTGCTCATTTGGTTAATTCCAAATTTGACCCTTAACCCTAATTAAACTCTATAAATAGCAGCTCTTTGGAGCAGTTTAGGGGGAGGAAAATTACACCAAAAATTAGCGAAGCTCTGCCAAAATACTCCGAATAGGATACCGTTTCAGAAACTCAAAACTCGTGTTCCATTATTCTTTTTTTCAATCATCCCACAACCTAGGTAAAGATTTCTGAGGGACAAATCCTATTTATTGGCCTTATTTTTACAATGTAAAATCTTGTTTGTTCATCCCTTTTTCTCTTTTATTTTTCAATACAGAGTTTTATTATTTATAGGGTGTCAAATATATTTTTTATATATATTTGATACCTAAATAGGTTTAAATCAACCCTAAAACAATGATTTACGAGTTAAATCACTTGTTTTGACCATTTTTATTTGTTCTAATTAACTTGTTCCATTTTCTTGTACAAATCTGACATTAATAATATTACCCGTTAATATTATTGATTCAATTGTCTTATCTTTTTTTTGTTCATAACTATGATTTGGGGATAAACGAACCAATCCGAGATAAATCTTCTCTCACGGTCATTTTTACTACCAATAGTTATAAAAAAATTCTTTTTTCATCCCTTTCCATCCCTAATGTAAATAACTTTCTGATTTATTCACTTTAGTCCCTGATTAGGATATTTCTGATTTATTCACTTTAGTCCCTGATTAGGATTTTTCTGTTTTATTCACTTTAGTCCTTGATTATGATTTTTCTGTTTTATTCACTTTAGTCCCTGATTAGGATTTTTCTGATTTATTCACTTTAATCACTGATTAGGATTTTTCTGTTTTATTCACTTTAGACCCTGATTAGGATTTTTCTGTTTTATTCACTTTAATCCCTGCTTTAGAAACTTTCATTCTATTCATTTTGGTCCCTGTTTTAATACTTTTTGTTATTCACTTTGATCCTTGTAAGTATATTTTCTATTATTAACATGTTTAAATCAATTAATCTTATGTTAATTATTTTTTAGCATTATTTCCATAAGTTAGTATTTTATTTATCTATTAGAAGTTACTAATGTGTGTTTTGTGGAGTTTCGAGGCAAACGGAGTTGAAAAAGAATAAGAAATAAATCAAGTAAAGTAGCAGGTCCTTCTGACAGACATTTTGTCTGTGAATTCCGTCAGAAAACGGAAATGGGCCATTCCAAGCCTTCTGTACGAATCTGTGACAAAACCCTTCTGTCAGAAATGCTGAAACTCTCTTTTTCTCACTATTCTCTTAATTATTTGCTTCTAACCCGGATTTTGAGGTTTTATTAAATAATTAAATATGGTTGAAGGCCCGGGGATGCCCGGATGTATTTGTAACTTAATTAATTAATTTGTACACATTTTGTATAATTGTTTGACTTGATTTGAGGGTTTTCATTTATTCGTGCTATTTTTCATACAAAACAAAACAAGCTTTTCTTTAAAGAATTTTAAACCTAAAGGAATAGTGTGATTAGCCTGGTAAGACTCGGAATGTTAAGTAGGAGGCCGGTGGGTTCACCGGGCGTTTTGGGGTGCCTAATATCTTCTTTCGAGAGGATATTAGCCTTCCCCAAAGTGTACCAAATTTCCCGAACCCGCTTGCTTCCCGCAAGGAATCTCCGTAAGATTTTCCCAAACCTTGTTTGGGTGGCGACTCTCATTCTCCGGTGTTGACCCTGTCGAAAATGCATCGTGATCTCAATTGGGCCTCGAGCCCAAAACAGTCGTGTCGTCAACGGTTCTCCCCGTCGCTTGCGATGAGGCGCTGAACCTACAGTGGCGACTCTGCTGGGGGACAGAGAAATTGATTCCGATTACATTCTGGACGTGTTACTTGAACTGATTATATTTATTCCTTTTTGTATGCATAGCATGAGCATTAGATGTACAACCCGGTGGGAATTGGCATTAAGCACTTTGACAATCCAATCGATAGTTAAAGGATAGCTTAGTGTGGATTCCCCCTTGTAAGAAATTTCAAACTATCTCACTCCATTCGATAGGGGTAGTTTGGGTTTGTTGCAAGGTCCCCATGTTCCGAACAAAGCCCACATATAGCAGCTTAGTAATTATCCTTAGGAAGTATGACCTATTAAGAGTTTTTGGTGTGAAGTATGTTTGGCTTTTTAAACTTCATTGTTGTGGTTTGTGTCATTACCCAAAAATTATTTAACCTTTTTCAATAGGAAAAAGGAAGGATGTTCTAGTTTAGTACAACCCATCTAAGTAAGGCCAAAGTTATGTTTTTAGGTATAGTACATGTTTTACCCAAAAACCTCAAACCAATGTGACTAAAATAATTTGAATTACATTGTAAGAACGATGTAATGTAAGTGTCAATAGTTTGATAGCACAAACCTGAAGTTCCATGTGTTAGTCTCTAAGATAGTGGACTTTGAATTTATAGAAAGCCGAATAGACAAATTTGGACATATTTCACATTCAACCCCAAAAATCTTAGAGACCCCGAAAGAGATTTAACCTCTTTTATAATCAGGGGAATCGTCGATTCAATGGGATGAATTTGAATCATGTCAAAACAATGTAGATTCAACTTTCTCAGATTTAAAGTAAACGATTTTAAAGACACTACGTGTGAAATCAAGGTCACCACAACTATTTTCAAAGACATTATCTCGAGGCTTATGATGCAATTTATGCCATTTTAGTTAATTTGTGTTTGAAAATGAGGGAAGATATGTCATATTCTTATTGAACATTTTTTTTTGTCCTTCCTTAGATATGAGTTGTGCTACGCCCTAATTTCCCTATCTGATAATTTTTAGGATGACATAGTCCATACCGAGGAAGAAAGGGTTTCGTTTCTGTTTATGATGGTGTTTGTTATACCCGAAGATTTTGCCTACTAAAAAGAGGCTTCTCGTCCCCTAAGTTGGAACAAAAGGCAAAGTCTAAGGTTGACATAGACTATCTTAAGAGAAACGGACGTATTCTTTGTGGTAGCTTTATCCCATGTCAAGAAAATAAAAAAAAAAATTAGAGATATCAGCTCTTTCCAAATATCCTCCTCGGATGTTGATTGGGATAACCTATGACAAAGAACACGACTTGCTTAAAATGACTCATCCTATGTTTCAATCCCCGAGATCCATTTGAAGGAAGCTTAAAATTCCTAAAGTGGATGTGAATGTGTCTTGTGGGTTAGGCCTAGAATGGTGCCTTTTAAGCAACGACCTTACCCTTTAGCATAACCCATACAAGGGATATCCTAATGGTTTGAACAAAGTCATAAATGAGTGATGAATGTTTACATCAACTTTTCAAAAGTCAGGCGTGACGACGGTTTCGTGCATCCCATGTTGATGCAACACGAACCAGAACCAAAATCCTAGGGAAGAGACTTAAGCCAAACGTGTGCGGGAGGAATAAGGTTGGAAGAGGATCTTTTATGCTATGTGCTACATGTGTTTGAACTAACAGTTTGCTTGTTTTCCTTTTCTTATTTTGTTCTTACTAATCCTTTTTGTGTTTTACATCTTACATTTTTTGTGATATTGAAAAAGAAAAAAAAGCACACACCACGAATCATGCATAAATCATACATCCATATGTAGAATGTACAAATAGGTAGCTCTTGTATTTAGCTTGTACATGAATTGAATCATCAAAATTCAGAACGTGTAGACTGTCTCACTCATGCATCTTTCCTTTCCCTTGTCTAGATCACAGTCATGGCCCAATCTAGTGCTTTAGACCATAATCTTGAGACTGAAGTGCAAAAGGCCTTAGTGAAGTGCCTCTTTTCTGATGAGTTCAAGCATGCCCTTAACATTCAAAAGGCTTTTGAGAATGATGTGACTGGTGAAGCAGCTAGTCGATTTGGGGAATTAAGGAAGGAAGTTCAGAGTTCCAAGGGGGCAACTGGAGATCATGACCTCTGAGAAGCAATTAAACAAGCCCTCCCTGATATTCTTGCTTCCAGCGAATTCAAGATTAAGCTAAAGAAGTTGATACGAGTGGTCCTGAATGAGTCATTGATCATTGAGACTCCCAGATCTGAGATTACGGAGCCTATTTTCCACCCCATACCACAGTTTACACCACCAACACACATTCAACAGGGATCTGCCTTGCATTTACCTCCTCCTCGACAACACAAGTTCCACCCAGTCGGAGTAGTAAGTTCAACAGAGTTGTTCCACTTCCATCACACCCTCAGCCGGTCGAAGTGAAAAGGAAATTCTCCACTTTTACTCAACCTTTGTCTAAAGTGTTTAGGAGCCTACAAATGCATGATTTGCTCCATCCCTTACCAGCTAGTGATGACTCGGTCCTTTCCCAAACGAAATGTAACAGATACTACAATTTTCACCAAAAGCATGGTCATGATACAAATAATTGTCTGAGGTTGAAGCATGAGATTCAAGATCTTATTGATGTAGGAAGGATAAGTGATCCAAATTCTCCCCGTATGTGAATCCTTCAGCAACACCTAGAACAGTGGAAATTGAGAATGAATCAGGCTGAGCTGAAGAAGAAGTTCTCAAGATCGAGGACACTAATAAAGTAGAGGCACCTAGAGCTCCTTGAAGCAACATGGGAATAGAGGCTTGCAATTTTGAGTCTTGTCTTTCATGTCCTTAAACAATGCATTGTGAACCTTTTCTTTTAATTTCAATAAATTTTTGTTCAATATTGATAAGTTTCTACATTCTTATCCACATCACATATCAGCATTTGGCATTCACTCAATTGAAACATTTCCCTCTTTTTCATGGCACGGATGAAAGTCCCAAAAAAATATACTTATTGCTCAGAACCTAATTGCTGAAGAGAGAAAATTAATGGTGAAAAAAAAAGAAAAAAAATCATGAGAAATTATTTGCTTGGTGTTACATTGACATATTGGTAATAGGTTCCAGAGCACAGGGTTTCTGGCATTATATCGAGAAAGCGAGCACAGACATGGATGATACCAGAGGGGGGGAAAAGATCAAAAGGCAGTCATGAACCAGATAATAACCGAGTGGTGGCCGGCCAACATTGCCCCAATACTGAAAAAGGAAGGAAAGTTCAGAAGGTGTGTAAACTATGGAGACTTGGACAAAGCTTTCATGAGACAATTTCTCTATGCTCAATACAGGGGTGGTGATACACAATGCTTCCCAAAATATGATGCAACTCTAGCAGCACGTTTTGAGATTAAGATGTCTGAAGCAGACAAGCATATAATGGCTTTCACGACAAAATGGAGTACATACTGCTATGAAGTCACGATGGGGCCGCCCACCAGCAAACAGTAATGACATTACCTATAACTTGTTGCACAAACAAGTAAAAGCGCATGTGGCTTGCACGATAGATTGTCGACTAGAGTGTAGCACTTCATTGATGTAGATGAGTCCCTGCCAGAAGAGAGAGGATAATCAATATGCTTGTATGTCTTAAGTGTAACTACTGAGAAGATTCTGAGTCATGTAATCAGTTTGAAAAGGGTATAGCTCGGACCTAAAAGAAATCAAGACGAATCAACGGGTGCCATCTCCCAAGGCAGAGAACGAGGCCAGAGGTTTCCTATACAGAACACTATATATCCAACTCACAATGATATGTGCACATTTCTTCAAACTATTCATAAGGAATCAACTAGTGGAAGGGGAAGAACAATGTCAAAATTGGTATGGAGTCCTTGATCCATTCTCCAGCATTGTAGCCACCAGGGTCAAGTAATCCCTTATTACTATCCAGCCGTTAAGAAAGAGTTTGTGGGGGCAACATTGCCCTAAGAAAGAGAATGGGCATGAAATGTGCAAAGTACTACCTTGATGGTGCAGTAGAAGCAACAAAGAAGAACATCAAGAGCATTCTCAAAAAGACAGATAAGTCTTACTAGATTGGCGAGAGCAACTGCCACTTTATGGAGGTACATAACAACAACAAGAACTCTTTTTTAGGGGCAATTCTATTTCCCTAGGCTATTAAGCAGAATGATGGTTTCCTATCAAAATGAAGAAGAGATCTCTTGAAAGTAGAATCACCAGAAAAGCAGTGGCTTCTAATCCAGCATGATCATTTAGCCTGGATTGATGAAAAGCAAGTGATGATGCTTTACCGCACCGCATTGTACCAAAAGAGGGTGGCAAGAGTTTCTTAGAATAAAGTGGAAAAGCCTTATGAAAGTCAGAGACTTTGTGCTGGAACTGGGAGGACAAACACCTACATACAAAAGTTAGCAAGTTCAAACCAAAATGGGAAAGCTCAACTATTTATGAAGAAGATTCTGATCGAGGAGCAACCATGAATGGTAACAGCCTCACAAAACTGACGAACCTAGACAAGCTCAAGAAATACTTCTCATAAAAAAATAAAAAGAAAAAAGAAGAAAGGAAAAAAAAAAGATCCCGATAGGTTGAAAACCCTTAAAGGGCGGCCTATGCAACATTTAGGGACTTCCCAGTGGGTGAAACCCCGCAAAAGGGCACTCATTTGAAAATTCCGGGAATAAAAGTGAGGAAATAAAATAGCTGGAACGTGAAAACCTGAAAGGGCACGTTTTGGTAACAGTGATTAGGAATCTGAGCAATAAACAATTCAATGTATATTTGCCAAGTGTTTTGTTTGAGTTGGATAATTAAGAAGCTATATATACGATGAAATGTTTGAATCAATAAATATCACATCCAAAATTTATGCATAAAAGAGACTACTCCTCTCTTCCCATGTTCCTTAGAGCTTGGTCTCTCCGCTCCTCTATTGTCCTCTCAAGAGTCGACTTTGACTGAAGCATCTTGCCTTTGAAATCGTCAAGAGTAGTGAACTCCGTTCCAAACTGAGGAATATATCGAGCTCTTCGCTCCTCATCGGTGTACACGGACTAGCCAGCACAGTGTGTAACAGGGGTTCACTGCCGAGGGTGGTGTTCTATAACATAAGTGCGGATAGAGGCTCCATCTCAAAACATTTCAGGAGCGACCATTCACATGAACCTTTGGTTATCACCCAAGCTGAAATCTCCGACAAGGGCACATCCACATTATCTAATCATCTGCTAGCCTATTCAGGAGGCTTCTCCATTGGTCAAGAGACTGAGCACCAATTCACATTCGATGCCGAGTATGGAAATGAACAATGAAATGGTTATCGAGTCCATGCACTAAAAATACCCAATTTCTCTCACATCCATGAAAAAAGAAAAGAGAAAAAAGAGTTGGGTTGAAAACCACAAAAGAGGCGATCCAAGTAAAAGGAGAGATATAGAAAAAAACTGTGAGAAGTTTAAAAGATGAATGGAAAACCCTTAGGGGTAGTTCAGGAAAAAGGAGAGATAGAGAAGAATAGAGAGATCCCGTTGAGTTGAAAACCTGAAAAGGGAAACTCAGGCAAAAATTAGGTGAAAATATGAATAAGTCGACACCTCCTGACAAAAGATATGAGCCTCATCAAGCTAAAACCTTACCCCCTGAGCTTCTCATGCCAGGCATATATATCCTCATCATTTGTAGACAATCTAAGCTCTCACAAACTGGGCATGTCGCTGAAATATCATTCGTTGATCCTAAAAGGCGTCACAACTCTCGAGTCTGAAAAGGAAGATCTATCCTATCATTTCATTCATTCATTCATACATACACACACGTCTCCCAATGTATCCACTCAGAGTAAAATACCCGTGTAGCACATACATACATTCATACTCACACATTTATGCATACATGTATACACACATTTGCACATATCTATGGATTAGGACACATCCATCCGCATACATAGGCTCATATGCATCACTACACACAGTTAAGTGTCATTTCTTTTGATGTCAATTCCATGAGAAAATGGGTCTTTTGCTTTAATGCAGGGTATGCTTGAAATTCCAGACTGATGAAAAGGAGAATTTCCAACAAAGGGAGAATGGTCTCAACTAGAAAATGGTTGATGGGATACTCAATTTATCCCTAGAAATAGGGGCAACGATGTCCGAAGGGCAATCTTTAACACATTTTTCAAGTTGTTTTGCAGATTATCCAAACCTGAGGTACACCAAAGAAATATCTTCTGAAGTAAGAAAACCCAGGGCCATTGAACGAAATCATCAACTCAAGGTTATGGAATGAAATCGTCAATTGAAGGTCGTTAAATGAGAACATAACCTCAAGGTCATTGAAGAGATGGATGGGGTTACTCCTTGAGGAAACAAATCCTAAATTCGAGAAAGCGTGGATAAAGCACGAGCTATGATGAATTCAGAACAACTCTGAAACTCCATATAAGTATTCAGTTTTTCTTTATAATCCATTTTTATAACTTTTTCAGAAGCCGATAGTCGTCCCGAAGGGAAGCTAGGCTAAAGATAATCTAACTCCCACGAAGTGGGGCATGGTTTGTTCTCTTTATGCAGAAAATTTTGGCCTAATTGAAATGGCAAAAATGTCAACATATAGACAGAATTTCCCAAATAGCGGTCTAGAGAAAAGTCGGTTAACATGAAGAGTTCCAATCAATTATTCAATAAATCCAGATGGCTTCCGAAGGGAGAGTAGGATTTTATAGCTCCAGTAGAGTGCTTGATGAGAGCAGTCAACTGATGAGATGGGTCATTAAAGAGACCTATAATCTGAGATCGTTGAAGAGATCAACCACAACAGGTCGTTCAAGAGACCTACAACATGAGATCATTGAAGGGATCCATAATCATAGGTCGCTAAAGAGACCTAGAATCTAGGATCGTTCAAGAGATCCAAAACTACAGGTCATTCAAGAGACCTACAAACTGAGATTGCTGAAGAGATCAACCACAACAGGTCGTTCAAGAGACCTACAGTCTAAGATCGTTGAAGGAATCAACCACACCAGGTCGTTCAAGAGACCTACAAACTGAGATTGCTGAAGGGATACACAAATACAGGTTGTTAAAAAGACCTATAATTCGAGATCGCCGAAGGGATCCACAACTATAGGTCGTTGAAGAGACCTATAACCTCAGATCGCTGAAGAGATCAATCACTGCAGGTCGTTCAAGAGACCTACAAACTGAGACCGCTGAAGAGATCAACCACAACAAGTCGTTCAAGAGACCTACAAACTAAGATCGTTGAAGAAATCAACCATACCAGGTCGTTCAAAAGACCTACAACCTGAGATCGTCGAAGGGATCCACAACTATAGGTCGCTGAAGAGACCTACAATCTAGGATCATTCAAGAGATCCAAAACCACATGTTGTTTAAGAGACCTACAAACTAAGATCGTTGAAGAAATCAACCATACCAGGTCGTTTAAGAGACCTACAAACTGAGATTATTGAAGGGATCCACAAATACAAGTCGTTGAAGAGACCTATAATCCGAGATCGCTGAAGGGATCCACAACTATAGGTCGTTGAAGAGACCTACAACCTCAGACCGCTGAAGAGATCAATCACTACAGGTTATTAAAGAGACCTACAACCCGAGATCACTGAAGAGATCAATTACTACAGATCGTGGAAGATACCTACAATCTGGGATCACTGAAGGGATCCACAACTATAGGTCGCTGAAGAGACCTACATTCAACTTAGTAAGCCTGGTAACGTTTTCAGAATGGGAAGCAATACATCGGCAATTCATGTCACTCTCAGAATGGGGAACGACGTTTAACTTAGTAAGCCCGGTAACATTTTCGGAATGAGAAATAATACATCGGCAACTCAATAAGCCCGGTAACATTTTCGGAATGAGAAATAATACATCGGCAACTTAGTAAGCCCGGTAACATTTTCGGAACGGAAAATAATACGTCGGCAACTCAGTAAGCCCGGTAACGTTTTTGGAATGGAAAACAATACATCGGCAATTCATGTCATTCTTGAAATGGGGAACGACATTTAACTTAGTAAGCCCGGTAACGTTTTCAGAATGGAAAACAATACATCGGCAACTCAGTAAGCCCGGTAACGTTTTTGGAATGGAAAACAATACATCGGCAATTCATGTCATTCTTGGAATGAGGAACGACATTCAACTCAGTAAGCCTGGTAACGTTTTTGGAATAGAAAACAATACATCGGCAATTTATGTCATTCTCGGAATGGGGAACGACAATTTTATCATGGAGTCCAGTAACGTTTTCAGAATGGGGAACGACACTCTCTCTCAGTAAATCTGGTAACGTTTTCATAATGGGAAACAATACACCAACAATCACATGGTTCGCAATCACTTCGACTCCAAGTTAGTATTTACTTTATCCTACTTTGCTCCTTTGCACACATTTTGATTCATTCTCTTTAAAGTAGACAGACCACCGTTTTTCAAAACATTTACTTGGAAGTCAGTTTTATTTCAAAATGCACACAATTCACAAAGTATGATAAAGTAGGGGCAGCTGTAGACACTGGAGCTGAAGCCCTATGATGAAAACCTTCAAAGATGATTGGAAAAATACGATGAAAAATGGATCACGGAGAAATCCTCGTTAGGAAGTCCAGATCAACCCTTCCCCAGCCAAAACCAAAAATTTCAAGAGAGCTAAAATGAGTTTTAGGATATCTTAGTCGGTCGTTTCCCTCGAGAGTGCCGTAAAGCACTTTCCCGGGCTCAATTCGGAGGTCTAACGAATAAGTTATGACCAGATTAAGTTTCAGATGAAACCCGGGATGAAGATGGACAATAATCTTAGTTCGGGTAATTTTTAACCATAGGTTGTTATTAAAATGTTTGTCTCGTCAAAACGAGTCCAATGGAATAAGAATCGTCGAAATCGGAGCTCGTTAAGGATAGTTTTGGAGTTAAAATACATTTGGAAGCATAGGGTGCCACGTCTCGGCGCGTGATTGGCACACGCCTGACACATGGCAGTACGTCAGCAGCTGTCCCTTCATCTTCTTAAAAAAAGGAAAAAAAGAAAAAAAAAGGAAAATCAAGTTGACCTGGACCTTTCTCTTTGAATTTAATTCAATTTCAAAGTTTTCTGTTGATAAAGAAAAAGAGTTTAAATTCAATACAAATAATAAAAAAAGAGATTCAAATCAAAAGCTGTTGTTACAGGAGATTGCGGCGTAACTTTGCGAAAAAGGTGAGTAAAATCCGATTTAGCTCCTGCTCATTTGGTTAATTCCAAATTTGACCCTTAACCCTAATTAAACTCTATAAATAGCAGCTCTTTGGAGCAGTTTAGGGGAGGAAAATTACACCGAAAATTAGCGAAGCTCTACCAAAATACTCCGAATAGGATACCATTTCAGAAACTCAAAACCCGTGTTCCATTATTCTTGATTTTCCAATCATCCCACAACCTAGGTAAAGGTTTCTGAGGGACAAATCCTGTTTATTGGCTTTATTTTTACAATGTAAAATTAAAGAGCAAAATACCCAGAGATGCTGCAAAGGAATGTTGAAATGATGATGAATGCTCAATGGCATATTTCATTCATGAAAAACAAGATAGTACTGTTACACCTTTAAAGAGCCAAAGTAAGCTACAGGACAAAATATACCAACTATGGTAAAGTAATTAACCAGAGCTAATAAAGGGTAGAAAAGAACTAATACAGTAAATAACTAAAAACAACTCATGGAAATATAATAAATACATTTATATCCCTTAATACTCCCCCTCAAGCGGAGGAGTGATGGTGAGAGGAAGCTCCCAGCTTGCGGAGATGCTGCTGATGTTGTTTGACATGCAAAATTTTGGTGAAGATATCTGCTACATGCGCATGAGAAGGAACATATGCAGGCTGAATAGAACCAGCCTTGACTTGATCACGAACATAGTGACAATCTATTTCAATATGTTTAGTCCGTGCATGAAGGACTGGATTAGCAGCAAGAGACAAGGCAGCCTGGTTGTCATAATTCAAAGTTGTTGGAGGAAGAAACTTCAAGCCAAGGTCCTTCAATAAGTTGCTAAGCCAAGTAACCTCACAAGCAGTCAAGGCCATTGCTCTGTACTCTGCCTCAGCAGAAGAACGAGCCACAATGGATTGCTTCTTAGCCTTCCAGGAAACAGGAGAATCACCAAAAAATATACAATATCCAGTGGTTGATTTCCTAGTAATGGGACAACTAGCCCAATCACTGTCACAGTAAGCAACAAGCTGTGCAACAGATGATGTAGTTAAAAGAATTCCCTGATTTATAGTACCTACAAGATATCTAAGAAATCTTTTAGCCACTTGCATATGAACCGTGGTTGGTTTGTGCATGAATTGGGTAAGAAGCTGAACTGGAAAACAGATGTTTGGTATGGTTATGGTGAGATAGATAAGCTTACCAATGAGCCTTTGATAAGGTGTTGGGTCACATAAAGGCTCACCTTTATCAGGTGTGAGCTTAACATGACTATCCATGGGCAATAGAAGCGGTTTGGCATGTAGAGCACCAAATTCAGCTAGAATGTCTTTGGTATATTTGTGTTGAGAAAGAAAGAAGCTAGAGGTTGATATGTTAATTTCAATACCAAGGAAATAGTGGAGAGGACCAAGGTCTTTCATGTGAAAGGTTTGAGCGAGCATAGTTTTCAAATGATCAATGGCAGATAAACAATTCCCACAAATTAACAAATCATCAACATACACCAAGATAACAGTGACAGAATCAGAAACATGATGCACAAATAAACTGTAATCTGACTTTGAATGTTGGTAACCCAATTCAAGTAAGGTCTGGGAAAGCTTAGAAAACCACTGGCGAGGAGCCTGCTTTAGACCATATAGAGACTTTTGAAGTTTACATACCATATTAGAGGCATGAGCAGAGATTACAGAGGCACCATAAAGAACTCTGCACTCAGGATGAGTATATCCCTGTGGCATCTTCATGTAGACATTCTCAATCAAATCACCATGAAGAAATGCGTTGGTCACATCCATTTGAAAAGCATGCCAGTTATTGACCGCTGCAACTGCTAGAAGTGTTCTCACCGTAGTGAGTTTGGCTACAGGGGCAAATGTCTCTCTGTAGTACTCTCCATATTTCTGCTTGCACGACCAACCTGGCCTTGTAGCGCTCAATAGAGCCATCTGGGTTGTACTTAGTTCGAAATAGCCATTTACAGCCAATAGCTGTTTTTCCAGGTGGCAAAGTAGTGACTACCCAGGTATTATTTATTTCTAGAGCATGTAATTCAGTATTAATGGCATCGACCCAGTGTTTGTGTTGAATTGCATCCTTAAAATACATAGGATCAGATGTGTTTGCAATTGTTGAAAGCAGGCATTGAAACTCATCAGGTGGTATAGTGTAGGCTAAATTGGCAATGAGGGGGGGTGAGGAGGGAGAGTTAAGATCATAATCTTGAAGCCAAGCATGTTGTTTATGATTTCTGGATGATTTTCTAATAGGAATTGGGGATGGAGATGAGGATGTAGGAGATTTTGTTGAAGAAATTATACCATGAGATTTTATGGGAGATTGAATAGGAGATGGAGTATGAGGAAGTGGCTCATATAAGTCATCCCAGATTGGTTTAGAGTGATTATCAATTTCAGCTGGAGGTATAGGATGCATATATTGAGTCTGGTCTGAGGAATGAAAGGGGAATGTGTGTTCATGAAACTGAACATCTCTAGAGATGAATGGATGCATCCCTTTTGATGAGGTGGATATCCCAAGAGTGCAGAGGGCACTCCTCTACATTGGAACTTGTCGGTGGGGAATGCAAGATTATAAGCAAAGGCAAGGCAGACAAAGACTCGAAGGTGTTCATAAGTGGGCACAATTGCATAAAGCAATTCATATGGAGTTTTGTTGTGCAGAACAGGTGTAGGTAACCTGTTTATCAAGTGTGCAGCAGTCAGGACACAATCACCCCAGTACATCAAAGGAAGACCAACTTGGAAACGTAATGCTCTAGCAGCCTCAAGTAGATGCATGTGTTTGCGTTCTACCCTGGCATTTTGTTGTGGTCTTTTAACACAAGAAGTTTGGTGTAATATACCCTGAGCAGCAAATAACTGTCTACTAGCAAAATCATCAAATTCGAGGGAATTATCAGAACGAATATGTTTAACATGCTTACTAAAATGTGTTTGAGCATATTGTAGGAAGGCAGATAGATTAGTCAATGAATCTGATTTGTGTTGGAGCAGATACAACCAAGTGAATCTTGTATGATCATCAACTATCGTGAGAAAGAATCTGAATTTCCCTCTAGTGTTAACCTTGTAAGGTCCCCATATATCAATGTGTACAAGATGAAAAGGTTCAGGAGCATGGGATGTGCTTAAATCGAATGGTTGTTTTGTGAATTTTGACATAGGACAGGTGACACAGATTTTAGAATTCAACTTCACAAATGGCTTGACACAAGTTATATGTTGCAATTTCTTTAAAGAAGCATGCCCTAGTCTATTGTGCCACAACTCCAATTCAGAACACTCATTAGTAATAGCATCAGTAGAGTTGACAACAAAACAATTGAAGTCAGATTTGGTTGATGTCCAGGATTCAGAGCCCAAGTGATGATCAATCAAGTAATACATGCCATTTTTAAGTTTCCTCGCCCCAATTAGCTTTTTAGTTGCACTATCATGTATTAGACAGTAAGAGGGAAAAAAGGATACCTCACAGCAATTGTCTCTGACGAGCTTCTGCACTGACAGCAAGTTGTGCTTGAAATGAGGTACACACAACACATCCCTCAATGTGACTCCAGTTGGAAGTTGAACAACTCCCTTGTGTGATATTACAGAGGTATCTCCTGTGGGAAGGTGAATTGGTGGTAATTCTTTCACAACCACAGCTTGAGTTAGATTACTGAGGTGAGGTGTCATGTGATCAGAAGCCCCTGAGTCAATGATCCAGGCAGAAGTTAAGCCTGCTGCATAGTGACAGGAGATATGCCTTGCATTAGTCATTCCAGAAAAGTGATTATCCAATTCATCATCTGTGTCTCCTCCCTTACTTTGTATTTGCAACTGAGGCATAATCTGGACCAATTGCTCTAGTTGTTGAGGTGTAAACAGCAAACCTGCATTCTCAGGTTTGGATGTGTAGGAACTTTGAACATTAGCTGCAAGTTTAGGAACAAACTTTCCATTGCTGGTCTGAGTTTTTCCTTTGTTGCCATTAAAGTTAGATTTGTATCTAGAATGCCATTTAGGGTAACCTACTACTGTCCAGCATCTCTCTCCACTGTGCCCTTTGCCACCACAAGCAGTGCAGATTTGTTGTTGCTTATCAGCTTGATGACCTGAATTCTTGCTGTACATAGCTGACATATCGGGCTCAAATTTAGATATGCTCAACAAATCTCTCTGTGCCTCTTCTTGTTGAAGGGCTGCTGATGCAGTTTCTACAGTGGGTAATGGAGTTAGCAGCAACAACAGACTCCTTTGGGCATTATAGGAGTCATTCAATCCATTTAGGAATTGAAACAGATGAGATTCTTCTCTCTGAAGGTCTATAGCAGCTAATAGGCTCTTCACCGCTTTATCAGGCATTGAAACACCAGGCAATACATTCAATGAATCTAACTCTTCCCACATAATTTTCATTTCAGTGTAGTATTCATTAATAGATTTAGATTGCTGTTTTTCCTCAAACAATTCCTTATTAAGCTTATATTTTCTAGACCCATTTGTCAGACAGAACCGTTTTTCCAGATTCAACCAAATATCTCTAGCCGATGTCATGAACATAACAGATTTATTAATAGTAGATGAGACATTATGGGTAATCCAAGCAATTACCATATTGTTGCACGTTTCCCACACCTCAGCCTTTGTATCATCGTCTGTTGGCTTGGTTACTGTTCCAGTCACAAATCCCTGCTTTCTCTTCGAGGTGAGGTTGATTTCCATGATTCTTCTCCAAGATCTGTAATCCGTAGATCCTTGAAGTTTCTCGATTTGAATCGAGTTTGTGCTGTCTGATGGGTGAAGAAATAGAGGGTTCATCATATCTTGATAGGTGGTTTGGGGTGTTGTCATGACAGAAAAGGAGAGGAAAATAGAGAAAGAAAAAGAGTAAAAGAAGATAGGAATCAGTGAGAAAAGAAGAGATATGGAAAATAGGAATTAGTGAGAAATCCTGATTAGAAGATAGACATTCCTCTTTGCACACCTGAGCTCTGATACCATAAAGAGCAAAATACCCAGATGCTGCAAAGGAATGTTGAAATGATGATGAATGCTCAATGTCATATTTCATTCATGAAAAACAAGATAGTACTGTTACACCTTTAAAGAGCCAAAGTAAGCTACATGACAAAATATACCAACTATGGTAAAGTAACTAACCAGAGCTATTAAAGGGTAAAAAAGAACTAATACAGTAAATAACTAAAAACAACTCATGGAAATATAATAAATACATTTATATCCCTTAATAAAAATCTTGTTTGTTCATCCCTTTTTCTCTTTTATTTTTCAATATAGAGTTTTATTATCTATAGGGTGTCAAATATATTTTCCATATATATTTGATACCTAAATAGGTTTAAATCAACCCTAAAACAATGATTTACGAGTTAAATCACTTGTTTTGACCATTTTTATTTGTTCTAATTAACTTGTTCCATTTTCTTGTACAAATCTGACATTAATAATATTACCCGTTAATATTATTGATTCAATTGTCTTATTTTTTTTTGTTCATAACTATGATTTGGGGGTAAATGAACCAATCCGAGATAAATCTTCTCTCACGGTCATTTTTACTACCAATAGTTATAAAAAATTCTTTTTTCATCCCTTTCCATCCCTAATGTAAATAACTTTCTGATTTATTCACTTTAGTCCCTGATTAGGATATTTCTGATTTATTCACTTTAGTCCCTGATTAGGATTTTTCTGTTTTATTCACTTTAGTCCCTGATTAGGATTTTTCTGATTTATTCACTTTAGTCCCTGATTAGGATTTTTCTGTTTTATTCACTTTAGTCCCTGATTAGGATTTTTCTGATTTATTCACTTTAGTCCATGCTTTAGGAACTTTCATTCTATTCATTTTGGTCCCTGATTTAATACTTTTTGTTATTCACTTTGATCCTTGTAAGTATATTTTCTATTATTAACATGTTTAAATCAATTAATCTTATGTTAATTATTTTTTAGCATCATTTCCACAAGTTAGTATTTTATTTATCTATTAGAAGTTACTAATGTGTGTTTTGTGGAGTTTCGAGGCAAACAGAGTTGAAAAAGAATAAGAAATAAATCAAGTAAAGTAGCAGGTCCTTCTGACAGACATTCTGTCTGTGAATTCCGTCAGAAAACGGAAATGGGCCATTCCAAGCCTTCTGTACGAATCTGCGACAAAACCCTTCTGTCAGAAATGCTGAAACTCTCTTTTTCTCACTATTCTCTTAATTATTTGCTTCTAACCCGGATTTTGAGGTTTTATTAAATAATTAAATATGGTTGAAGGCCCGGGGATGCCCGGATGTATTTGTAACTTAATTAATTAATTTGTACACATTTTGTATAGTTGTTTGACTTGATTTGAGGGTTTTCATTTATTCGTGCTATTTTTCATACAAAACAAAACAAGCTTTTCTTAAAAGAATTTTAAACCTAAAGGAATGTTAAGTAGGAGGCCGGTGGGTTCACCGGGCGTTTTGGGGGTGCCTAATATCTTCTTTCAAGAGGATATTAGCCTTCCCCAAAGTGTACCAAATTTTCCGAACCCGCTTGCTTCCCGCAAGGAATCTCGGTAACATTTTCCCAAACCTTGTTTGGGTGGCGACTCTCATTCTCCGGTGCCGACCCTGTCGAAAATGCATCGTGATCTCAATTGGGCCTCGAGCCCAAAATAGTCGTGTCGTCAACGGTTCTCCCCGTCGCTTGCGATGAGGCGCTGAACCTACACCCGTCGTATCAAGTAATAATCCGGTTAAGACCGGGTATCGAATCCACGGGATTTATAACTACAAGTATTAAACTACTCGGTTTTACACGTTATTTAAGCGGTGAATACTTTAGTGGTTGGGTAACAACTAAAAGCTACTCCTAAACTACGGGTGAGACAATTTCCATGTGTTTCGAGCCCTCTTAGGGTGATGCGGATGATGATAAGTTATAACCTATGATAAACGACACGAAATATAAACGATTAATGGTTTTACTCTTGCAAAGACGACTATTAATAGACCGAACAACTCCGTGAGGTTCTTAGAGTCGTGATTTCCCCTTAAGGCGACTCTAATTCTTAAGATCAGAAACTAGGGCCCGTAAGTTCCGTGGCTTGTCAATTCCTACAGTTTTCGGTTTGTCAACTCCGGTGAGGCAACACCTATGTGATTCCTAATAGATTTCGGAGCTCGTAAACGACCTACACAATAATCAATTATAAGTATCAAAGCAAGCAATAAACATTAACACGTATAGTGAAAATGGAATCGTAAATCATGTATTATGAATATGAGAATACGGGATACAACCAAGCCTAGTACATAGATAGAGTACAAACTAATTAACAAGTAAAAAGGGAAGAAGAATCAGCCCTTAAGACAAGCTAACCGGACTCAAAGTCGTCTCTTAGGACTTGAAGGAGGAACTCTCGAGCTTGGTGAATGCGGATGGAGCGGAACTTCGACGGAATAACGGGAAGATTACACAAGCTCTCAAGGTGTGAGGAACTCTAATACATGGAAAACTGAATGAATCAAATGAGTGCTAATCACTCATACTTATACACAAAACTCGGGGGTAAAATTGTAAATACACAAGTTGCATAATTTCTGCATTTTCCCAGGACACGCCCCGCGTGGCCAAGCAGGCGCCCCGCATAGGTGCCCAATCCGTTGACAATTTCTGGCAAACGGGTCAGGTTCAGTCTTGTAATTCGGACCACGCCCCGCGTGGCCAGACAGGCGCCCCGCGTGGGTGCCCATTCCGTTGATAATTGACTGTGTGTGGATCAGATTCAGGCCTGATGTCATGAACACGCCCCGCGTGGACCGGCAGGCGCCCCGCGTGGGTGCCCATTCCGTTGATAATTGTCTGCACGTGGATCAGATTCAGACTATTTTGTCATAGTCACGCCTCGCGTAGGTTGGGGCACGCCCCGCGTAATTGGGCTCCTGAAGTTTAATTGCTTGAATCATGCCTTTGGCGCCTCACGTCGTTTGGGACACGCTCCGCGTGGAAAGGGACACGCCCCGCGCAACTGAGCTTCTGAAACTTATTTGAAGAATTTTCTCCTGTACGCCTCGCGTATCGATAGAGACGCCCCACGTGGTTGGTGGATTTTACTCCTTCACTTGTACCTGCGAAATACAATTCTCGACGGCCGAGTTAGCTTGTCGTTTATTTCTCCGAATGTAACTGAAAACAAAGAAAACTAATCAAAAGCATACAATTTATTTTTATTTTGTTGTTTTATCAAAAAAACATTATTTTTATAATTAAACTCACTTATTTAGCCCACAATTAGACCGTAATTCACGCTAAAAGATAGGGACAAAATGCCCCTATCAATCTCCTCGGACTTTAAAGTTTTACTTGTCCTCAAGTAAAAGAAATCGAAAGACAAGGGATTGAGATAATTGAGAAACAAACCTTCGGTTGGTTTTACCAAGTGCGTGATTCCGAAGCTAAAGTTTTACGCAAAGTTTTCGGCAAGTACCTACACAAACGAATGAGTGACCAAAACTTGTTTGAAACCTCCATGATTAAACTTAATAGGCAATATCAACGGGGATCGATTATCTTTTGAGAACCCGATTGTACCTCACCAAGGGATTTCACTCTTACGCTCAAATTTTGGTGGGTCGGTGTTTTTGCACTCTCCTTTGTACTTACTCGAAGTCACTTTGTACTTACTCCCAAAATGTCCCCGTAGACTTCCCCCATGCAAGTCCTGATTAGCCTTCTCTCGGATGGAGGTATATGGTAGCCTCAATTAGTTCCCCTTTATGAGGTAATCATCTAGCAAATGGTAGTCACTCTCATCAACTTGACTCATACACCTCTCCCATATAGTTCTGAAGTTTGGGTCCTCTTTTTAGTGGCACTTTACATGGTCAAATGAATCCACTTTAAAGCTATAGTCTTGAGTAATGCTACTCGATTATTCTGCCCATCTTTATGGAAGAGTTTGTAGGGGAGCTTATCCAAAGACGCAGACCATCTAGCATATGCGTGGAACTCTTGAGTTGCTTTTGGCTCCCCAAGTATTCCAAGTCTTTGTGATCCATATGTAGAATAAACTTCTTCCCCACAAGATAGTGTCCCCAGGTCTTAAAAGCCCTTACTATGTCATAGAACTCTTTATCATAGGTAGCCCATTTCTGACTCCAATCACATAGCTTCTCCCTAAAGTAGGCAATCAACCTCTTCTCTTGCATTAAGACTCCCCCATCAGCAACTCCGCTTGTATCACATTCTACCTCTCAAAGAGCTTCTAAGATTCTAGAAAAGGGAGCACCGTAGCCATGCTCAACTTCTCTTTTATGAGTGCAAAGCTTCCCTCGTATTCATCATCCCATTTGAACCCCCCCTCCCTTCTTCAAGCATTTTGTAAGGGGTGCCATAATGGTTCTGAAGTTCTGGATGAACCTTCGGTAGAACGTTGCCAACCCATGAAATCTTTAGATGTCCCCACATTTTGAGGCATCGACCACTATCGGGTAGCCCAAACCTTCTCTTCATCCACTCGTATGGCTTTTCAACTAACCACATAGCCAAGAAATAACAAACTCCACATTATGACGTCACACTTTTTAGTGTTTGCATATAGTTGATGCTTCCTCAATAGGTAAGTACCACTCTTATGTGCTTAATGTTCTCCTCAAGTGTTTGGCTATTGATAGGGTATTTTACTCATATCTTTTAGTACGATTTTAGGGATTATTTCGTATCTTTTATTATCCTTTTTATTTACTTTAAGATTAATGTATCTTTGTTTCGTCAAATTTAAGTTTTAATTACACTTTCAGCATTTTGTTAATATTCCTAACTTTTGTTAAGTATTTTGTCTCTTTTAATAAATAAATTTTTATATTTAATTTCGACCTTAATTTGTACCCAAAATCATGAAATTAACTTATAAAAAATAAATCAATTTTGACTTCGTAATCGAAAAGGATTGGTAAGACAATTAATTGATTTTGGGTAATTTTTTAATGAGATTTTGTTGGGTTATGTGCAGATTTCAAAGGGATTCAAAGTGCAAATTTTAAGGGATTTAAAACTAGGGATATTTTGACCAAGATCAGAGATCAAGCTCATGCCTGACCCTTAACTCGTCGAGTTGGGGGCTAGAATTTCCCGACAACCACTTATTGTCAAGCTCGACGAGCTGGCCACCCGGGTCTGCAATGAAACTGCACCAAATTCCTGCAATTTGACTCAGTCCCACCAATTTGAATTTAAAAATTCTATAGAATATCACATTGCATATTTTTAGCTTATTTTTAGGATTGTATTTTGTATTTAAAGACTTGGGTTTTCATCCCCAAAGATGAATCAAAAGTTCTAAAATTAGCAATTAATTAAGAAAAAGTTAGCCATTGTTAGTCCTGTAGAATTATTTTCAACATTCTTCATCTAAGAATTAGAATTAATTTTCATCCATTCTTAGCCATTTTTCATTTCTTTGTAACAATTTTTTGTCCATAATTATTATTATAAATTTCCTCCCACCTCGAGATACATCTCAATTTCCTATATTCTACCATTGTAACCTGCTAAAGCTCCATTTACCACCACACCATAAGTTCTCAAGTTCCCGTCACCTCCAAGTTCGGGAAGACAACTGTTTGAGTCGACAGGTTTTCAAAAGGGGATCTTTCTCCTTTAATTCTTGTCAATTATGAAAAAGGAAGAAAAAGAGAAAAAAGTTACAGGGCATGCTTGATGCGTCTCACGGCGTTCGGTACCGTAAGGCTCACTAAGGGATAAGTGTACCCCGTCGTTATCAAGTAATAAAATCTGGACAAGTCCAGGTATCGAATCCACAGGATTTATTCCTGCAAGTATCGAGCTACTTGGTCTCAGGTGTTATCTAGGTTGTGTGGGTTTTGAGTTTGTTTTGACTAAGTTAATCTACTCCTAATTAAGTTACTTCTACTCCTATCTAAATTATTCTACTCCTAGGTGATCTTTTACCAATGTAATTGCTCGAAGGGACATGAGGTGATACGATAATAATGAAAATAGATTATTTAGACAACGGAATTAAAACCTAATCTAAGTCACTTGTGTCCGAGGCGATTAACCCTACCTATCCTCCTGAGGTCCCTAGTTCGTGATTCCCTTGTAAGGCCGAAACTAGCTCTAAGGCTCAGCAATTTGGGCTTAATCTTCTATAGGGTCGTCAATCCTATAGGCACTGACTAGGTCAGATTCAGCTCGCAATATGTGCCAACTTAATTTTGGGATTATCGAATGAGTGAAACCAATCAGACAAAGCGTAAGGCAAAGAATCAAGCAATAAAACAATTGAACAAACAAAACTATAATATATATGAAAGATGAAAAGTATTGTCACGAAGATACAATAAGCATAGGATTCATAACATGGATCAGAGGCTGGACAAAATATAAAAGAAGAAAAATCCCTTTTAGGGAATCTGTCTACCAATGCAGGCGTCTTCCTAGGACTTAAAGATGGAACTTGAGGAATCATCGGTGAACGGAGCTTCAGAGGTGTCTTCAATGGAGGTTTGAAGGAGATGGAGGAGGTGGAGAGGATTTCTGAAGGTGGAAGCTAAGGAAATTACAAAGATAAAAGATATAAATAATTCCTAACAAATGGAACTATTTATAATGAAAAACTAAAACCTATTCGTAATGAAAAACTAATTAATAAAAACTATTCCTAATAAAAGACTAATTAATAAAAAGCTTTCATAATGAAAGACTAATCAATAAAAAGCTATTCTAATGGAAAAATAACTCTCCAATTATTATCTAATAAAAACTAATTTATCTTTGAGGATAAAAAATCTAATTATTTAAATACAAAAAGCCCAAAGATAATCCCTAAAAATCTGGCAAAATATTCTGCATGACTTTTATTTGAATTTGATGCACCGAGTGGGTCCTTGATTCTGATCCTTAAAAATCTCCATCTTTATCACTAAAAATCTGCGCATAATCTCATAAAATATTATTTAGATAATTCACCCAAAATTAATTAATTATCCTACCAAAAATCATTTTTAATTACCAAGTCAAATTTGATTTTTTTGGTAGGTTGATTTCTTAATTTTGGATACAGATAAAGCTCAAAATAACATATAGAGATTAATTTATTAAAAGTGAAAATATACTTGACAAAAGTTAGGAATATTTAATAAAAAGCTAAAAAGTAATTTAAAAACCTAAAATTGACAAAACAATAATAAATTGCTATTAAAGTAAATAAAAAGAAAATAAAAGATACAAAATAGTCCCTAAAACCGTACTAAAGGATAAGGGTTTTTGACCCCTATCAAACCTCCTCACACTTTAAAGCTTTACTTGTTCCCAAGTAAACTAAAAACTAAACCCGCAATCACAAGCCAAGCTAGAAAATCTCCTGGTTTTACTAGGTGCCTGACACAATTTCGAGCATCTGTAAGTACATGCATTCGGAAGTACAAAGTAGAGACACGATATCCAAAAGCCACATTACAATTATCACAGGTCATATTTTTAAGAAAAGGATACATGTTTAATTAAACGAGCTTAAGGGGATAGCTAAGTAAAACACCTCACCATAGGTAGTTCACTCAATTCACACAATTTTGGTGGCTAAAGTGTTTACTCTCGGCTTATGTTCTTGTTTAGGATTACATTGACTTTGCACGTTCATCCAAGTTCCTCTACTATGCTACATGACTCCGATGATATCAAAAACAGCCTCGAATTGGGGTTGTAATGTGGTTAGAAGAGGGTTAAAGGTACAACAAAGGTTAGGAGTTCTAGCGCTAGAAAAACAAAGTTAAAATGGCTTAGCAAATATGAAGGGACTGAGCTTTTTATTCATTATTTTTTTCTTGAGACATTTTGATTTTAACATCTGGGGAATGAAGTTCTCCCCTTTTTGTTCGTCTCTTTTCTTTTCTTTTTCTATTTCTCTTTTTTTCTTTTAATAGTGATGCTCATTCACCTCTTAGCCTTTTGGCTTGCTACTATAATTCCATAAACAAAGAAAAATCGCTATTAGAAAACAAGGCTCAATATGAGCTTTGCAAAAACTCGGGTTAGGTAACAAACTAAGTGATAGTGTGCAAAAATTGGGTTAGAACGAAAGAAAAACTACAAGCTACACAATACAGGCTCAAATGGGCTTCCTAACGTAGATGAAAAAGAGAAAATAAGGTAAAGAAAAGGTTAGTTCTAATGAGGCTGATTCATCGTTTATCATCTCAAATCATTGCATGTAGGTTCAACTCAGTATTAGGTGCAAAGTCTATAATCTTCCACAAGTCAAAGCATTCACACAAAAATGTCAAGAAAAAGGGCTTTTTGATGTTCGCTCTTAGGCTCAACTCACATTTCTTTGGGTTTCAATTTTGTGCTTATTAGTTCTCCCCAAGCTCAAATTTAATATCACATGCATTCAATTCTTAAATTATCTACCTAAGTACTGATTTTAGCATTTCTTCAAAAGTAGGGTCTAAATGCAATCTTTAGCTTATACGCTTACAGATACAAGGGTTGTGTCCCACACCTAAACTAGTTATCATGCAATTTTAGATTCGGTTCTCAGTCCCCAAAAACAAATAACGAAACTTTAACTTCGGATAGAGAGTACAATTCTTGGGATT
This sequence comes from Euphorbia lathyris, assembly GCF_963576675.1. Taxonomy (NCBI): domain Eukaryota; kingdom Viridiplantae; phylum Streptophyta; class Magnoliopsida; order Malpighiales; family Euphorbiaceae; genus Euphorbia; species Euphorbia lathyris. The sequence goes on along the minus strand of NC_088914.1, from coordinate 22,706,612 downwards.
ATAACATACTAGAATAAACTAAAAACGAAACACAACGCAACACGATTTATTTAATTATTTAATTTTTTGTACGGGGAGAAATTTTTTTTTTTGGGAAAATTTTTTTTCCAGCTCGGCGAGCTGGTAGGCAAAAGGTCGGGAATTTTTTTTTTCGGGAATTTTTTTCCCAGCTCGGCGTGCTGGCAGGCAGAAGGTCCGAAAAATATATTTTTTTTAACCCGAACACTGAAAGGGAAGAAAAAGAAAAAACGGAAAAGAAAACTAAGGAACTAAACTAAAAACATAAATTTATAATCTAAATGAAATAAACTTGAAAAGTTTTATTAAAACTTGGGTTGCCTCCCAAGAAGCGCTACGTTATAGTCGGTGAGCTCGACATAGAATTGCCTCCTAGGTGTATGCTGACATTCGCGTTAGGAATTCAAATTCCTAAATAAATAATCCGTACCTGCAAAACAGATTATCCGTTTCAAAGAATTTTAATAAAAACAAGGACAAAATTTAAATAAGTTATGAAAAAGTTTAGTTTGCTCCCTTTTTGATTCCTTTTGTAAATCAAAGAGAATGAAAATTTCTCAACTTGAAGCAAAACTGAACTCTTCTATTTTTGGATTATTCTCTAGAGGCTCAATTTCAACTGATTCCTCAATTAATATTGAAACTTTTGGTTTCTCATAATTAGGGATCAGTTCTTCATTGTTAATGGGAAAAGATATTACCTTATCAACCTAACCTACCATATTGGGTTCTTTAATTGATTTGTCCGCGATTGAATCAACTAGGATCCCTTTTTGTATGCATAAATTTTTAATTGAGACATACAAATCATCATTTTGATCTTCGTGAGTAGATAAGAAGTTAAGCAAATGTGTAACATACTCCTTATTTTCATTGTTTCTAGCCATTTTCTAAAAAAAAAAAGAATCGTTAGAAATAACAATAAAAATTAAAAACAAATATTCACAAAAAAATTATATATCAACAAGTATAGAGAATTATATATAAAAGATTATATATCAACAAGTATAGAGAATTATATATAAACAAGTATAAACGATATAAACAAAGGATATTCACAAAAGAATGCCTAGACTAACAAATCGACGTTTGGTTCGATATTGCAGAAGAAATAAATCCACGACAACGTCGTCAAAAACTTGATTATTGGCGGTTGTCGGGTATTTATATATTTAATCTACTTTCCATGGCAACAGCGGCAAAAACTTGATGCGTCTCATGGCGTTCGGTACCGCAAGGCTCACTAAGGGATAAGTGTACCCCGTCGTTATCAAGTAATAAAATTTGGACAAATCTAGGTATCAAATCCACAGGATTTATTCCTGCAAGTATCGAGCTACTTGGTCTCAAGTGTTATCTAGGCTGTGTGGGTTTTGAGTTTGTTTTGACTAAGTTAATCTACTCCTAATTAAGTACTTCTACTCCTATCTAAATTATTCTACTCCTAGGTGATCTTTTACCAATGTAATTGCCCAAAGGGACATGAGGTGATACGATAATAATGAAAATAGATTATTTAGACAACGGAATTAAAACCTAATCTAAGTCATTTGTGTCCGAGGCGATTAACCCTACCTATCCTCATGAGGTCCCTAGTTCGTGATTCCCTTGTAAGGCCGAAACTAGCTCTAAGGCTCAACAATTTGGGCTTAATCTTCTATAGGGTCGTCAATCCTATAGGCACTGACTAGGTCAGATTCAGCTCGCAATATGTGCCAACTTAATTTTGGGATTATCGAATGAGTTAAACCAATCAGACAAAGTGTAAGACAAATAATCAAGCAATAAAACAATTGAACAAACAAAACTATAATATATATGAAAGATGAAAAGTATTGTCACGAAGATACAATAAGCCTAGGATTCATAACATGGATCAGAGGCTGGACAAAATATAAAAGAAGAAAAATCCCTTTCAAGGAACCTGTCTACCAATGCAGGCGTCTTCCTAGGACTTAAAGATGGAACTTGAGCAATCCTCGGTGAACGGAGCTTCAGAGGTGTCTTCAATGGAGGTTTGAAGGAGATGGAGGAGGTGGAGAGGATTTCTGAAGGTGGAAGCTAAGGAAATTACAAAGATAAAAGATATAAATAATTCCTAACAAATGGAACTATTTATAATGAAAAAATAAAACATGTTCCTAATGAAAAACTAATTAATAAAAACTATTCCTAATAAAAGACTAATTAATAAAAAGCTTTCCTAACAAAAGACTAATTAATAAAAAGCTATTCTAATGGAAAAATAACTCTCCAATTATTATCTAATAAAAACTAATTTATCTTTAAGGATAAAAAATATAATTATTTAAATACAAAAAGCCCAAAGATAATCCCTAAAAATCTGTCAAAATATTCTGCACGACTTTTATTTGAATTTGATGCGCTGAGTGGGTCATTGATTCTAATCCTTAAAAATCTCCACATTTATCTCTAAAAATCTGCACATAATCTCATAAAATATTATTTAGATAATTCACCCAAAATTAATTAATTATCCTACCAAAAATCATTTTTAATTACCAAGTCAAATTTGATTTATTTTTGGTAGGTTAATTTCTTAATTTTGGGTACAGATAAAGCTCAAAATAACATATAGAGATTAATTTATTAAAAGTGATAAAATACTTGACGAAAGTTATGAATTTTTAATAAAAAACTAAAAAGTTATTTAAAAACCTAAAATTGACAAAACAATAATAAATTGTTATTAAAGTAAATAAAAATAAAATAAAAGATACAAAATAGTCCCTCGTACTAAAGGATATGGGTTTTTGACCCCTATCAATGCTCTCGGCGAGATGTGTATAAGAAAAGAAAAAATCCAAATTTTTCGTATAGGTCTCGGTGATAACTCAACACATCTCGGCAAGACCTGTGCAATTATGCAGCTGAAAACGGACGAATCCTCTTTTGAAGAAACTCACATACCTCTCTATAATTGGGCACTCCACATTTAATGCACAAATTGACAATTTTAGAGGCTACCAATCATCAATTCTAGCATTCTATCTCTAGATTTGTGCAATTCTTGCCTATATATATGTAGTTTCTAGGAGAAAGGGATCCTTGTACCTTAGCTTTGTTCAATTTCTTCTCGTCTTTGTTTTGAGTTTATTTATGTAGTTTTGTTGTTCCAAACATTTCTTTCCAGCTTTAAAGTTTATTTCCCTTCATTTTAGTTCAAGTTTGTAAGTTGAAATTATCATTTTGAATTAAAAGGATTGATTCGATCGAAACGAGGGTTGGAATCCAAAGATTAGATATCATGGAAGATTTTGGAATGATGTTTGCTTGAAAAGAGGGCTTGACATTGCCGTAATAAATTTTGAAAGTAGCATGGTCGGAGCTCTTCTGCAATAAGAATTGATTTGGAAAAATGAATTGGGCAATCGAAATTGTTCTGCGTTGAAACTATCGATTTGAATTGATGGAAAGCCTAGAAATAATGATTGGAAATGGTATGTAAACAGAGGACGGAAAAATGAAGGTTTTAAGTGTTTTGGTTTATCTTTTCAAGCTTAAAGCTAAATGGGGATATGGTAATGAAAAATTTCAATATGTTCGAAATTGGAATGAATTTAATATTAAGATATGTATTTATGGGCTTAACAGTAAGGATTGAAAGCTCGAATTAAAAAAATGTTGGTTGGAAATAATGGTTTGATTTTGACTGTAAAACATAGCTTTAAAAAGAACGAATTTGAGCTAGTATAAAGTTATAGGAGATAACCTGAAAAACTTAACAAAAAACTGTAAATTAATACTAGAGGCTAGACGATGAAGAATGACGTTCATAAACAAAAATTAATAGCTGGAATCAGAATTTTGAGAATTGGCAGAAATGGAGTTTCGAAGCTTTAGGAGTTGATTTCAGATATTAGGAATTGACACTAATGCGCTGGTAATTAATATTGAAGGCTTGAATACCGAAACTTAAAACTCAAAGAATGATTTGTTGACTTTGATTATCGATTCAATCTGTTGTTTGATTTGGTTGATTTTTGTTTTTGGCGTTTGTTGATTGTTTTTTTGGCAGAAGAAAGGACCTCTATTAACTTAAAGACGAAGATATCAACAAACCTCCACTACTTCTAATTACAGGTCAGAAGCAACAACGTGGCTATAATGGGAAAGAAGATGGCTAAAAAACAGCCATACAAATATGAGCTGTTTCAAGTCTGTTTTTGCACTTTTCTGTTTCTGCAACAATATTAAAAAAATCACAATTCTTTCTTTATAAATCTAATTGAAGCTCATAAGTAGTTCCTGGAGACCTTGCAACATGAACTTACATTTGTTCAAGCATAGGCCATATGGCCTATGATTATAGGAAAAACAAAAAACCGGCTGCTCCGAAGCCTCCCACAGCTGCTCCTGCTACTCGAATTCGATCTCCATAGCCTCCGAATCATATAGCTCCCCTAAGGCAACCTGAAAGCTCTAATGATACTGTCCCTGTGTTTGCAGCAACTGCTCGAATTATTATTGCCCTTGCTACCCCGCCTGCCACTGATAATGCACAACCTAATGGAAGTCATCTAAATCAAGTGAATTTGGAATCAGAACCACAAGACTGTGAGGAGGAGGTTGATGATCTTGAGAGACCACAATCCCCAGGAAAAAAAACATTGCCCCGTTAGTCTCATGGGTGGATCAAATGGAACAAGAGGAAGAAGGTTGGAACACTGTTAGTTCTGTTAGATTAAGGTAAGGAAGAAACCAAGGGATTAATATAGGCTGCTCTAAAAGGGTGAGCCTACCATCAGATCGTTTTGAATGACCGTTCTATTCTGGAATTGTAGGGGACTCCTCAACCATTTAACTCAGAGGTACCTTTCAGACTTGTGTAAACATATAAGCCTGACTTTCTATGCATTGTTGAGCCAATGGTAGACTTTACTGTTATTAGGCCCAACTTCTGGGCAAAAAATTAGAATGAGCCTGATTTCTACCAATTTGCGAGATAAACCAAATTTATGGATTCTCCACAAAACTTCACTCTCGCCATCTGTTACTGTTATTCACTGCCATCAGCAGTTTGTGGTCCTTTACTTTGAATTACTGGGCGTCAAACACTTTCTTACTTTTATATATGGCAGTATTTGGGCAAACAGACATAATGACCTCTTCTTGACTCTGAATTCTATTAAGGCTGATCTTCATGGGCGGTGGGTCGCCATTGGGGACTTCAACACAGTTTTGGGTGCTCATGAAAAGTCTGGACGCCCGCCTGCTCTTAGGCCCTGTAGAGATTTCATGAATTTTCTGGATCAAGGGGATTGGACTGATGTACATACTACTAGATGCTTCTACGCTTGGAATAATGGAAGACATGGGCGCACGAGTTAATTCCCATCTTGACAGGGTGATTGTTTCATTTGAGTTTGGTGAAGCTTGGAACCTAAGCTGTGTCGGTTTAGCACGACATCACTCTGACCATCATCCATTATTTTTTAGTTTCTTTTCAACTCCTGGGAGGACCTCCAGATTCAGATTTCATAAAATGTGGAGAACCCATCCAGACCTTCAAAATGTCATTAAAAGTCACTAGGTTTGTCCCCTCTCATTCATCTCCTTGGTTATAAACTTCGCAATGTTCATCTCGTCCTTCGTCGATGGAACCATGAAGGGTTTGGAAATCTCAATACAAACATTGAAACTGCTCATTCTGTTCTTACTTCCGTGCAACATGAGATTGAAACTTGTGCTTGGTCTGATTCACTTCATTATAAGGAATTGGAGGCCCATTCAGCATTGGATTTGCACCTGCTACAGCAGGAAACATATTTAAAAGAGAAAAGCCATGTTAAATGGCTAGGTGAAGGAGACCGCAACAATAATTATTGTCAATAGCCTCCATTCATAGGGCTACTGCTGGGATCTCAGCTTTAACAATTGACAGAGACATTTGCACAGATCATGAAGTTATTTATGATCACATTACTTCTTTCTATTCAGACCTTTTTGCTTGCTCTGGTGAAAATACGACTGGCCTATCACTAGTTTCAGCCATTATCCCCAAATTGGTGACCAAACAAGATAATGATTCCTTATTGCTTGCCCTGATGACTTATGCATAAACAACACTGTGTTTGGGATGGATCGATCAAGTGCACCGGGGCCTGATGGTTATACTGGGCATTTCTTTCAATTCGATAAGGACATTTTTGGCCGTGACATTTGTGATTTGGTTAAATGGTTCTTCAGGGAGGGGGAGATTACCACCGGTCTTAATTCTAATCTTTTGGCGCTCATTCCAAAAATATCAAGGGCTTCAAGAATTGAACAATACACACCAATTGTGATGAGTAATTTCACCTTTAAAGTTATTTCTAAAATTCTAGCCAATAGACTTGATGGGATGGCTGGGAAAATTCTCACTGATAATCAATTTGGTTTTATTAAGGGACGCCACATTCATCAATGCATCAGGATTGCTTCTGAGGGAGTTAATTTGCTAAATAATAAGTGTTTTAGGGGCAACATGTGCCTTAAAATCGACTTCCAGAATATGTGATTTATGAAGTATTTATTGATATATGGTTTATGAAGTATTTACTCGTATACGATTTATGAACTATTCATTGATTATGGTTGATTTGAGTAAATGGTTAATTGCAAACCTATTTATTTTGTACAGTTGAGATTTTAAACAAATAAGATATATATAACTATTTTGGATATGAGTTTTGGTATTAAGTATTTTAATACAGTTTTACAATATGTGGTATTTGAGAAATAATGTTTATATCAAGCTTACGATATTTTAAATTGCATTTTTGGTTAAGAGTATTATTTGAGTATTTTATTATGGTTTAATCCAAAAAAAATGTTCATTTTAAGAAGATTGATTTAATATAATGCATTTTGGAAATTAAACTATATATATATAGTTATTTTGAGTATAAGTATTTTATGTAGTTGATAATTGCTTACTGAGATTTCTGTCTCACCTTTTTAAATGTTTTAATGTTTTTAGGTGAGAAAGTGCAGGATAGAGAGAAGGGTACCGACCGATTAGGCGAGGATCGGAAGTAGTTGCTTATTTTTAGAATTATTATTAGAACTTTAGTATTTAACTGTAATATGATGAAGTTGGTAATAATTTGAGACTTGAATGTAGTAGAAATATGGAGTTATTTTATAATATATCTAAGAGGAATTTTTGAAAAGTGTGATATTTATGATATTTGGATAATTTGGAGATTATTAGGTGTTGATTGTGATCTTTCTATTTCACGCCTGATGCCGATTGAGGTCGTTTAGGGTCGGGTGTGACAGTTTGGTATCAGAGCTCTAGGTTAACTTCTTCGAACCTAAGGTGTATAGTGATAGAAGAAGATGATATAATTATGTGACACTTAAGAAATAAATTGGAATTTTCGAGGATTACATTAGTTAGTTAGTAAGTAGAGAAATAAGTAAATAGATAAAATATTTCACAGTTAGTAAAGCTTGGGCATATCAAATTAAATTGTTGATATATGGAGATGGGTGTTTCATACATAACATTCATAAATATTACTTATATAGTTTATTTTATATGCTTAACATGTGTTTGTTATATAGATGAATTCCAGACAAGTGAGTGATCGACCATTTTTTAGAATAAATGAAGGTGAAAATGATGGAATCAGATGTAAAAAGTTTAAAGATGGTTTGGGTAGAGATATTTGGAGAATTGGCATGGTTGGTAAAGGATCGTCTCGATTGCAAGGAGGTCAAACACAAAGTCAAAAATCTGATGTTATTAATCAAGTCTCAAGTAATAGCGTTCGAAAGTGTGTTCAATGTGGGAAATCTCATTCAAGTGTATGTAGGAAGAAAATTATGGTATGTTATAAATGCGGAGGTATTGGTCATATAAGGAAGGAATGTCCAACAGAGGGATTGATTGCACCTAAAAGGAGAATTATTTGTTATAGGTGTGGGGAGGAAGGGCATGTGAAAATAAATTATCATAGATTGAAAAATGTTGGGAATGGTAAGGAAATACAAACAGATCGGAATACAAGAGAAACATGGCTAGAAGGGGCAAGAGCCAAAATAGTGATGCAAACGCTAATTTAAGAAAAGAAATAGGTAATATGTTACAGGAAGCTAAGGATCAAGGTGAAGTTGTCGAGCCTGTTAAAGCTATTTCGGGTATGATATTTTATATGTTTTATGTAGTATGGAGAAATATTCTATTTTATGATTCCTTGTTGATCCTATATAAGTATGAATTGAAATTGATATTTGGAGGTTTAATACTTAGCTTACGAATATATTTATTAGATATGAAATAATGCTAGAAGACTTTGAAATAATATGATGGGTTTATGTTCTAGAGTATAAGTAATCGAGGGAATGATAAATTGATGAATTGGAGACATTAGATATAAGCTTGATGAAAATAAATATTGTTTGAGGAAATAATAAGGATATGAATGTTGAAGAGAAAATCCTTCGATCTTAAGCACATTTGAGGATATATATTATTGACATTTAAATTTTTATAGTCCTTTTATTATAGTCAAATTATTTTTAGTTGAAGTTTGGAGGATTATAGTTTAAGTTTATACAAGGATCAAATTGAATGTTTATAGGTCAAATGAGAAAATCAAATGACATTATAGATTTATTGACTTCTATATGTGTAAAGGTATCATTTGGAGTGTGGTGAAAGAAAAAAAACATTGATATCGTAATTTAGGTACTATATCCGTGACTATATGGTTTGGAGAAACGGTTGAAATTTATTTGATTGGATCAATGGTATATATTGTGGTGAATATAAAAAAAAATAGCATAGTAGTTCAATTGAATTTGAGGAAATATACAGAAAATTTTAAGAGTGACATGGATATTAAGATTTTATGAAATGAGTCTTATTGACAGGAAATGGTATTATAATAAGGTTTATATTTGATTGATGATGATGAATGAGGATTATAATATAAATCATGATTGGAGTGAAAAATTATAGATATAAGTATTATTATAATGATAAGGTAAATTATACGTTGATGCAATTTATTGATTCGGATTATTTGAAGTTTAAGAAAAATATAATATTGTACATATTAGTGGTTCAAAAGTGATTTTTTTTAGAAGTCTATAGAATTTGGAGATAGGTGGAATATATTCGATATATATCAAATGGATGAAATCATTGTGATTTAAATTTATTAAAGTGAGATTTAGTTTAATGTTAGGAAAATACGAATATAAAGTGTATTATATTATATAAAATTGAATATATCATATTTGAAGTTTTATTGTGGATTTATTTGTAATGGAATTGACTAGGTTGAAGTTAGAGTTACTAAGAGTTATATTTAAATGATTGTTATAGAGATGTCGACATTGATAAATAATTAAGTTAATGGAAAAAAAACATTAGAATTCGTGGTCTCATGTTGATTATGAGGAATCTTTGTAATTTGTAATAACTTTGTGATTTTGGAGATTATTTGAGGAAAAAAATTAAGATAGATTAGAGAACGTGAATTTCGAGGACGAAATTCTTTAAGGTGGGGAGAATTGTCACATCCGTATCCTTGATTGTAATTATTATATCCTAATATTAGATTACATTATAGTTATTTATTGATTTGAGAATTAATTGGGTATTATGGATATAGTTTGAAAGCTAATTTCATGATTTAAGTGTAAAATTAAAAGTTTAGGGTAAGTTTTAAAAGAAGTTAAATGTTAGAGGGACTAAAAGGGATATTTCTCCTCATTGGGAACATAAATTCCCACTTCCCAAATATGTATACGGATATCAAGTAGAAAAGGAAAACAAAAATCAGAATTTAATTTTGATATATGCTTCATCTCCTCCATCTTATTCTCCATGAATACCAAAAATTACCTAGGTGCAGTGATCATTTGATATCCGGAGTTTCCATGGTCCGATTGAGCCGATTTTTTTACAGTAGCTTCTAGACATCCTAATACATATTGTGGTCGGTGTGATTTTGATTTGGAATTTTCTATGATGGGGTCGAGCTAGGCTGATTAGAGGGGCAGATTTGAGCCTTAATGTGTTTACTTTCTCAATTATGGCTAAAATAAGTAATTATCAACTACCCTTTTGAGTTTATATATATATATATATATATATATATATGTATGTATATACAACTCTATATTTTCCAGAAAATTGAATTTTTGTGGTGATTTTTAACATGCATTTGATTAATTGGAGTTTCTATGAATTAGTTTTAACATGAGCTTAAAGTTAAGTTCAAGTGATTATATATGTATTTTCATGTTAATTTTACCCTATAATATATAATTATATATACATGATTTGGATTTTTGGATTTGAGTATACTTGATATTTTGATGAATTTGAATATATTTGGTTAATATTTGTATAAGAATTGATATTTTGAAGGATTGATTTGAGGAAAAATACTTGAAAAACTCTATGATGTTGATTTATGAGTTATATATATATATATATATATATATATATATATATATATATATATATATATATATTTACATATATATATTTCTGATTTTAGTTATATTAAAGGAGTATTTGATTTTAAATAATTTTGTATTTGAGCAATTTTTAGAGAATATTTGAATAATTGTGGTTCTTTTGCGGAAGCCAAATGGTTTGTGGTTTAAGGTTATGCAATAATTATGAAATTTGATTGTGAAAAGTGATTTGAGCATGTTATAATTTTATGATATAAAATTTTTAGTATCCATCAAGAGTAATCCGGATAGGTGGTTTTTATTAAAGTCCGTATTTAGTGAGAAATACGGCCTGTGTACACAGTTGAAAGACCTATCAGGTATGGCAAAGAAGTGTTGAGTAAGACCATGCGGGCTAGGCAAATTATGAGATATCTCGATTCTATTATATTGTGGGGTTGATACATACGGGGATTATCTCTCGGATGGATACGATTTGCGAAATATTTATTTGATATACGGTTTGCAAAGTATTTATTGATATCATTGATATGTGATTTATGAAGTATTTATTGATATATGGTTTATGAAGTATTTACTCGTATACGATTTATGAAGTATTCATTGATTATGGTTGATTTGAGTAAATGGTTAATTGCAAACCTATTTATTTTGTACAGTTGAGATTTTAAAAAAATAAGATATATATAACTATTTTGGATATGAGTTTTGGTATTAAGTATTTTAATACAGTTTTACAATATGTGGTATTTGAGAAATGTTTATATCAAGCTTACGATATTTTAAATTGCATTTTTGGTTAAGAGTATTATTTGAGTATTTTATTATGGTTTAATCCAAAAAAAAAATGTTCATTTTAAGAAGAATGATTTAATATAATGCATTTTGAAAATTAAACTATATATATATATAGTTATTTTGAGTATAAGTATTTTATGTAGTTGATAATTGCTTACTGAGATTTCTGTCTCACCTTTTTAAATGTTTTAATGTTTTTAGGTGAGAAAGTGCAGGATAGAGAGAAGGGTACCGACCGATTAGACGAGGATCGGAAGTAGTTGCTTATTTTTAGAATTATTATTAGAACTTTAGTATTTAACTGTAATATGATGAAGTTGGTAATAATTTGAGACTTGAATGTAGTAGAAATATGGAGTTATTTTATAATATATCTAAGAGGAATTTTTGAAAAGTGTGATATTTATGATATTTGGATAATTTGGAGATTATTAGGTGTTGATTGTGATCTTTTTATTTCACGCCCGATGCCGATTGAGGTCGTTTAGGATCGGGTGTGACATCTAACATATAAAACAACAAGATTTTTTGTTCTTGCTGTACTTTTTCCAAAATTTTTTGGCATAATACAACATTTGCTCGTAAAATTGTTCAAAAAATCTTGATTGACCCCCTAAAATTACAAAGTGCCCCATAGTCTACTGAACTTCCATAAAACGTAATCAATTCAGTTGCAAAAAAAAAAAAAGTAAACTGCATGCGAAAGATGTATTGCACATGTTTTACAATGTTATTACATAATTGACAAAATAGATTAAAACATACTTAAAAAAAAGTTCTTCCTTGTTCAATTGTAAAACTTGTGTTTACTAATATTAGAATCGCATAACCTGATTTTAGTGGTTTTGCTTTTGTTAAGACGCATATAACACATTTTCAGCATTTAACTTATCTGAATGATTAATTCATTACATTTTAAGCGACTTCTAGAATAGTTGAACATTTACATACCTCATGTGTTATAATCTCATACGGTTTCATTATGAAATAAAAATTTCAGGGATTGCATTCATCCTCGAATCCCGCAGCTAGCTATACTTGGATATGCAGTGAATCCTTCAATTTTATTTGCAACAGAAATGAGAAGCATGTGGGTAGCAAATTTTCTCAGCGGAAAATTCAAGCTACCAAGCATAAACCATTTGGAAGCAGAAGCAATTAAATGGGAAAAAGTTTCAAGAAAATATGGTGGAGAAAGGTACAAGAGATCTTGTGTTAGTGCAATGCTGCCAATCTACTCCAATGATCTTTTGTGCAAGGACATGGGCTACAATCCTAGAAGGAAAAAAAGCCTTCTTGCTGAGTTATTTGATCTTATACTCCCGATGATTATAAGTTCCTTAATGTTTGTGTCGAAAAATAGTTCAGATCTAGACCGACAAGACCAAAGAAAAAAATTGCCACGTAAATTTTTTCTCTTCATGATACCCGGATGAAAAATCGCCACCAAAATAATAGAATATAAGAGTTACGGCTAGAAAAATAGTGTGATGATTTTTCGTTGGCCTGACTCATTCGACTGGAACCATTATAGAATTTCTAAAAATTTACTAGTTATATTTATATGTCAGTAATTCATGCTATTAGCGTGTCAATCATTGAGTAATTAGCTTTGTCCTTTTTTTTTCTTTGTACTTTTGAGTTGGATCATGTATTTGATTAATCACATTTCATAGTTTAGTATATATTAATTTGATGTTTTTCAGTGGAACAGAAAAATTATGCAAAAGCAAAAAGTAAATAAAAATCATTTGCAAGTTCATTAGTCCATAAATTACTAAGAGAAATCACTACAGCAAATATCATCTATTATCACAAAGTAAAATTGTAGCTAAAACAAATAAAAAGTTTTGTCACAAAACAATTTAGTATAAATTTTTTTTAGCTTATCGTTGCAAAAAGTGGCGTAGCTATGTAAGTTAAACAACCTATAGCTAACTATGAAGTCTTCTAGGAACAAAAATTATAATTCTAACATTTGTTAGAACAAAATACAAGTAAGCCATACGAAAAGATTAATAGAATTTCCTATGAACTTCAATTATTTGTAACTAAAAAGAAAAAAATATAGCTACTAAAATTATTCAGTTATAATATTATTAATGAGATTTTTATCAAAGTTATATTTTTTTTATGAACTATTAGTAGTTATTTATTATGATAGAATATTTAAATTATGAGAATGAAGTGGTTATTTAAAAAATAAAATTGTATGGGACATTAATATTGATGCGGGACATCTCCTTAGAGGATCGAGTCTGGGTGAGGGAAGTCGAAGGAAGAACCAATCACGAACAACAAGCGAGTAAAGAGACCAAAACAGTGCTATACGACAAGTCAGCATCTAAGGCACGCTCCGCGTGAGTGAAAGCACGCTCCGCGTGAAGGAAGGTTTGATCCTGAGAAAGACCACCAGCCAATCCAAGCGGATCCACGCTCCGCTTGGATTGGGCACGCTCGTTTAAATGAAAACACGCTCCGCGTGAATGAAGCTTTGATCCGGAGAAAGTCCAGCAACCAAGCCACGCTCCGCTTGGAAAATCCACGTTCCGCTTAGATTCATTTTAAAGAACTTGCTCCTTACTCCAGCTACTTCTTATTTACAAATCTGTCACCCCTTAATTACAACCCACGTTATTCCCTATTTACAACCTATGCCACTCCCTATTTACAACCATGCCACCCCTTTTATCTTTACCCCAAATTATCCATATCTTTATCATTTTATTAGTTAAGTGATTTACCCTTATGTAATTTGTTTTAGGGTTTTGAGATGGTATAAATACATCTCTTTCTTTGTAATTGAATTAACTTTTTATCAATCAAATTTATCATCTTCTTCAAGAAGCTTGTTAAGGTCTTACCTTCAACAATGGGGAATTCTTATTTCCTATGGGTTTAGTCCATAAAACCGGGATTAACTCCTTCAAGTTTAGCTTGAGAAGAAACATCTTTGTTAGTTTACGATTAAAACTAACACGGCCCGAAACCGATCTCTATCAAATATTAGGGTTAATTCTATATAAATGTCATGTGGTTTCGCCGATTTGCAGATGGGTGCTTGTGTTATTATTTTTTTTTTTTGCAAACGCAACCATGTGGTTTGCAAAATTTTGCATTTTGGTTCACTTTGTCAGTATGATATTTTAAGCTATTTTAATTCTTCAACGTTTTAAGTTTGAGGCCATTTAGATATTATTTTTTATGAGAGAGAAAGTTAATGTTTAGGAAAAGAAAAATAAATTGGAAATCGCCATTGCAAATTATTCCATTTCTGTACTAGAAAATTACCGTGAGGCTCGATCTCTCGTTAGTGATCATACAGTAAAACTAAATGTGTAAAGTTCATGGCTGTGGATGTAATTTACCCATTTATTACATGTACTAAAAATATAATTTTTCATTCCCTTATATAAGTAATTCTAGCAAATTATTGCATTTATTTTTTTAAATAAGTAATCGTAGAGTATTTCGTACAAATTAAAAAATACATTGAAAATAAAAAAATATAAAGTCAAATTAATGAATTTATAATGTTTAATTAAAAAATATTTGCAAATGAAGGTTGGTCCGAGTGGTAAGGCGTTAAACCTCTGCTTGACAGGTTTGAGGTTCGATTCCCCACTCCGTCAAAATTTGACAGAAAAAGTAATCTAATTTAAAAAAAAAATTAAAATGAAGGAAAAGATATAGTTATTAAAAAAAATTAGAATAAGCCATTTATTTATTACTTATACTAAAATATATAGTTGTTAAAGAAAAGGTTAAGCTGAATTTGGAAAGAATTTATTACGTGTACCAAAAGTATAAAAAGTGAGAGTATAGTATTGTCTTGATGCTTATAAATAAGTTGCTATTTAATAAAATTCTTTAAAATATAATGGTTTCCTAATGATCATGACACTCTTCCTTCCTATTGAAATTTAAAACTCTCATTCAATTGTTCTGTCCCACAGCTTTATGTGGAAGTTTGGTCTATAAATACTTAATTATCAATTCTAAAACCATGGCTTATGTTTCTTATCTATGCTGTCTTATCCTCCTCCTCCATAGTTGTGTCGTTATTAGTTCTAAAACTAATTGCCAAGTGATCCCTCATCTCATTTCGAGGGAACCTGATATATATACTCTTCTAGAAGTTGGTTCTTTCAAAATTTGGATACCTCGTTTCAATGTGCTGGTGTACAGGTTGTTCGGTACACCCATCAACCCAATCGCCTTGTAGTCCCAATATTGTACCACAATGCTGATTTATTGACTAACGTCGTTCAAGGTTATTTACTAAAATAATTTTAAAGTTTTTTAAAAAAGTCAAATTTAGCTTGCGTTCAAAAAAACGTTATTTTAACCTTAATATTTGTGTGATAGTACTAATTTAGCCATGTGTATCCGAACTTGGGACGAACTTTGTATCATTTTGCAAACGTTCAGATGTCAAGTCTCGTTATCAATGACAAAATTGATATCGTTTCACAAAACTTGAAGCTAAAATGATGTTATTTGAATGATTGGGGTTAAGTTGATACTTGCTTAGAAACTTTAGTGCCATTTTGGTTCTTTATTCCTAAATTCATTATTAATTCGGTTTGATTTTTAGTTATATTTTTATCTAACACATTGTTTGGTATTTATGTTTGAAATAACACATTAGAGGTCCTTAAATTTTATTTTCTTCAAAAGTTTAGTTCCTCCATTATTTAAATTACTAATTTGTCATTACTTATTATAGGTAAATCCGTTAGATCTAGATTGATTAAAATCCGTTAGATCTAGACTGATTAAAATCATACAATTGATATTCAAATCATTTTGATACTTAGATTTAATCAGTCTAAATCTAACGCTGAATGACTAAATTCATATGATAACCAGATTCTTATTAATATCTAAAATCTGATGCAGCGCGGAATCCACTGAGAGTTTTAAACCGTAAACTCACAAAGGCTAACAACTTATCTAGCTAAACTAGAAGGAGTGGATCCTAATTTATGGACTAAATCCATAGGAATAATAAAATCCCCATTGTTGAAGGATAAACCTTAACAAAAGCTTCTTGAAGAAGATATAATTTTGATTGATCAAAAGTTAACCTATTACAAGAGAAAGAGATGAATTTATATCATCTCAAAAACCCTAAAACAAATTACATAAAAGGGTAAATCAAATAACTAATTAAAATGATAAGAGAAGGGGTAAATAGGGTAAAGGTAAGTGGAGGGGGTTGATTTATAGATGGGGGAAAGGAGCTGAGGGACCAAAAGTGTAAATAACCAGGAAGCTGAAGTAAGGAGCAAGTTGCTGAAAAGTGGAAGTACGCCCTGCGTGTCCATCAGTACGCCCTGCGTGTCCACAGTACGCCCTGCGTGTCTTGGCTGATGAATTCTTCTCAGGATCAGACACTCCAATACGCGGGACGTGTCCAACAGTACGCCCCGCGTGTCTTGGCTGATGACTCTTCTCCAGATCTTCCTTGTTTTACACGCGGAGCGTGTTTTCTTTGTATGCGGGGCGTGCTTGACCCACGCCTCGCGTGTATGACCTCCTGGACTTTTCCTTTGGTTCAAGTTCTCAACACGCGGAGCGTGTTCATCTACACGCGGGGCGTGTCTGAGCAGATATGTTGTATTGTTTTGGCCTCTTTAATCGCTTGTTGCTCGCACTTGGTTCTTCCTCCGGCTTCCCTTGCTCGGACTCGACCCTAGGGAAAGATGCTCCGCATCATTCACTCTCTCTTAAAAAGAACTTGACCCCAAATTGCTTGCCACGCATTGAAGAGACGAGTTTGTTGTGAATGAACCCAAGTCCTCAAATCGAACCAAGGTGTTATTCGAGATGAATTCAAGGAGTCCACTCCACATATTGTCGGACTCACCTTCTCCTCACGAGCTTTTCCCGATATCTCAACGAGTACTTCACCCCGGCATCCATCTTCCATGGCACTCATCTCCCAATCTCCACCAATCTCGGATGCTCTACCAACATCGAATGGTATGTCTTGGCGAAGCTTGGCAAACCACTTCCCCATAACTGCTTGGATGATCTTCCAACGCCCCTCATTTGGTTGCACGGACCACCCATAGACCCTCTTGATCTCCCTATCACGAACTTGAGGAATCAACACAACCTTCTTCCACTCATGGCCTACCTCGAATGGAATATCCCGACGACATATATCAACCCAACTGGAATCAATCTCACAAGTATTCTTCAAAACCCCAACATGATCTTGAGTCGAATATGCCCGGATCTCAATGTACCTCACGCCATCAACCCGGATGCTAGGCTCAACCTCCACTCGCACATAGCTAACCTCACATGACATGTCCCGACGCCATATATCAACCCAAATTGGAGCGATCCCTTGAGTACTCTTCACAACCCAAACATGACTTTGAATTGAATATGCCCGGACTTTGCTATCACTCATTCCACTAACTTGGCTATCATGCTCATTATCTCCTTGCCCATGGCCCATATCAAACGGAATATCTCGACGACACTCGTCAACCCACATCATAGTGAACCCAAGTACACCTATAGTAGCTCCATCCTCACCTTGGGTTAACAATCCCAGAACTTCAAGACTTGCCACTTTACTAACTTGGCCATCACTCCCCAAGTCTTGAATCTCTTCTACCTTCTCAACATCTCTCGGGCGGCTATCCCCATTCATCAAAGACTTCACAAACCCAACTCTCTTCATCACAATATCGCTTCTCATTGACTCCTCATAGGGTTGATGCTTCTTCAACAAGCACCACATATACCCCCACATATACATAACAATAAAACGCAAAATAATGAGTTCCGAGTTTACCAAGTCTTGATCTCCTATCATCCTTTCTATGTTCCCCGGGAAGTCATTCCCCCTCAATGAACAAACACCAAAGCCCCCAACAAGATCACCCTTCATGGTTCCATCATAGGGAAGGTTCTCCCTCAACATAAAGCTCATCTTTCCCACACTAAGATCAGCTCTCATAGGCTCATCATAGGGAAGGTTCTCTCTCAACATAGAGCTCACACTTCCCACAGCAAGATCATCTCCCATAGGCTCATCATCAGGAAGGTTCTCCCTCAACATACACATCCAAGATTCCAACACAAATATCTCAACAAAGCACAAAAGAATAAGTTCATATTTTACCCAATGAGTGACTCGATTCTTTTGCATGTGGCATGTGCTAGGCATCTCGGTGCTATCAATAGGCTTCATAGAGCAACCTTCCTTCTCCTCTCTAGAGCTCAACTCACCATATGTAGAACTAGGTGCACTATCTCCCGGATCCCATGCTATGTCTTGTGGTAGCTTCCTCAAAGGTGGAAGACCTTTAAGAAGCCCTCTAAGTGGCTCATTGGAAGGCATGTGCTTGTCACCCTCGGACATCGGCTCAACTTCCTCACTTCCAACTTTGCTCTTCTCCTTCTCAACCTCATGCTCCCCTTTAGATTTGACTTCATTAGGAGAGAGGCTAGTTAACTTACCAATGGAACCCAAGTCAAGATGATTCAATGTCTCACCCGTTCCACCAATGCACCCATTCACATTCAACTCCCGAGTTGGACAATCTCCCAAAGTGGTCTCCATTTTCTTACTAGGAGAACTCTTCAAGGGTATAAGGACATATCGGATTCCGGCTTTGCGTATGGTGTATGTGTTGCTTCTTCCCGCATGTGAGGCATCACAATCAAATTGCCATGGCCTACCAAGTAGCACATCACAAGCACCCATCTCTACAACATCACACATAGCTTCATCCCCATAAGCTCCAATAGTGAAAGGAAACTTACACTAATGACTAACTTGAAGCTTCTCCACCTCGTTGACCCAACCAAGGTGGTAAGGTCTAGGATGTGGCTCGAGAACCAACCCAAACTTGCTCATGGCGAACCGACTAATGATATTCACTTGGCTTCCTCCGTCGATCACCATCTCACACTTCTTCCCACGAACTAAGCATCGAGTTCTAAATAATCGATGACGTTGGCTAGGCTCCTCTTCACTAGGCATTGGCACCCTAGTCACCAAATACACATTGTGCTCATCGCCATCATCATCAACTTCATAGGTGTCTTCATACTCAACACTTCCCGACTCATCCTTAACTTGGAACCGATTTTCTTCATCATCATAAGCACCTTCATTTTGGCCCCACTCTACATTTCCCGACCCATAGTTGTCTTGGAACCGATCTTCATCATCATAAGCTTCTTTGCTTCGGCTCCACTCTATGGTTCTCGACTCATCGTCATAATGGACCCTACCTCCATCATACTCATAGATATCTTCGTTATAGGACCGTTCAACATCCTCCAACTCGTCATCACAATGGAATCTACACTCATTATCTTCATAAGGAGCCCCGTGTCGATCCCACTCAACACACTGACACCCACTCTCATCATAGTAGACCCCATCTTCGTCTTCCTCATAAGCGGCCCCATATTGGTTCCACTCAATGCGTCGACGTTCATCCTCCTCATGGTAAACTCTACCATTTTCATCACAATCAAATTCATATGCACTATGATAAAGTTCACCATCCTCACATGTTTCATATTTGGAAGCGCTCTCTCTCTCTCTTTAACCTCATCCTCGAATTTGCCTTCACAATAATCATGCTCCTCATGCCTTACTAGCTCATTCTCGGATTGGTTCTCCTCTTCATCAATCTCCTCTTCTAAATCCTCTTCTTCATGGTTGTATTCAAATTCATTTCCATCTTCATCAACGATCCGCCTTTTCCCACGACCTCTCGTTTCCTTCCACTCCTCTTCACAATTCGAACCGACTAACTCACGTGCCAAGCCGTCCGACTCAAAAGACATGCTACAACCTAATATGGTAGAACCACCAACATCTCTCCCATCTCCATAGCCATCAATCTCCACATATAAACCAATTTCATCATGCTTCCCAAAGAGATTAACAAGCCCAAACTCCTTCTCCCCCTCTTCAAGACAAATATCCTCAATGTCCCTAAGCATACATATGTGCCTAGGCCTAAGGGGCATTTCATCAAACACTTGGGGAGTACCTTTCTCAACATGGGTTTCTTCAAAATTTCCACTTCTCAATCCCCACTCCTCCTCATTCACACATGCATTTAAATTCTCATCAACAATTTCATTAACAATAAATCCACAATGAGAACTTAAATCTACTTCAACATCACAAACAACCAATTCATCACTAATAATAGGCATACCCACAACTTCCACATCAAGATTTGAAAGCTTTGGATTTACCTCCTCATTGTGCAATATGGGACAGATTTGGGATGAATCTTTAGGAGGTGAAATAGTGGTTTCTCCATCTCTTTTCTGTTGGGCTCGACGTTGTCGTCTTCTACTATTTCGGGTTCCCCTTTGGAGTCTCTCCATTTCTTCTTGCTCCAAGTTCTCTCTTGTCTTTCTCAACATTTCGGCATATTGGAGCCTCATCTCCATTGTCTCGGCTTCAAGACGTTCCTTTAAAGCTTGTAAATAACTCGGTTGAATCATTGTCGAAAGAAGTCTCCGTTCAAGGAAAACGATCGGCTCTGATACCAAATGATGCAGCGCGGAATCCACTGAGAGTTTTAAACCGTAAACTCACAAAGGCTAACAACTTATCTAGAGAAACTAGAAGGAGTGGATCCTAATTTATGGACTAAATCCATAGGAATAATAAAATCCCCATTGTTGAAGGATAAACCTTAACAAAAGCTTCTTGAAGAAGATATAATTTTGATTGATCAAAAGTTAACCTATTACAAGAGAAAGAGATGAATTTATATCATCTCAAAAACCCTAAAACAAATTACATAAAAGGGTAAATCAAATAACTAATTAAAATGATAAGAGAAGGGGTAAATAGGGTAAAGGTAAGTGGAGGGGGTTGATTTATAGATGGGGGAAAGGAGCTGAGGGACCAAAAGTGTAAATAACCAGGAAGCTGAAGTAAGGAGCAAGTTGCTGAAAAGTGGAAGTACGCCTTGCGTGTCCATCAGTACGCCCTGCGTGTCCATCAGTACGCCCTGCGTGTCCATCAGTACGCCCTGCGTGTCCACAGTACGCCCTGCGTGTCTTGGCTGATGAATTCTTCTCAGGATCAGACACTCCAATACGCGGGACGTGTCCAACAGTACGCCCCGCGTGTCTTGGCTGATGACTCTTCTCCAGATCTTCCTTGTTTTACACGCGGAGCGTGTTTTCTCTGTATGCGGGGCGTGCTTGACCCACGCCTCGCGTGTATGACCTCCTGGACTTTTCCTTTGGTTCAAGTTCTCAACACGCGGAGCGTGTTCATCTACACGCGGGGCGTGTCTGAGCAGATATGTTGTATTGTTTTGGCCTCTTTAATCGCTTGTTGCTCGCACTTGGTTCTTCCTCCGGCTTCCCTTGCTCGGACTCACTACAACAAATATCTAATATTGTGACGAAAATTCGTCTGACAAAATAATTTTTGTCACAATTAATGTACTTATTGTGACAAAAAAATAATTAGTAAAAAAATGTGAAAATTCCAAACAAAATTATGACGAAATAATGTTTCGTCCAAATATTTATCACAATAAAGCACCGGTCAATCAATATTATGACAAAAAAAAATTATCACACATTTTTGTCATAAATACATAAGGTTGTGACAAAATTTCATACGTAAAAATATTTTTTTTATCACAACTAATGTATTTATTGTGATCAAATAATAATTAGTAAGAAAAGGTAAAAAAAACCAAAAGAAATCGTGAGAAAAAAATATTTTGTCGAAATATTTATCACAAGAAAGTAGAACTTAATACGTATTATGATAAAAACAAATTGCCACGTCATTTTTGTCATAAATATATAAAGATGTAACGAAACATTGATACGATAAAATAACTGTTTTCGTAATTAATGTACTTATTATGACAAAATTACAATTAGTAAAAAAATTAAAAAACAAAACCAAATTATGACAGTAATATTTATCAAATTAGACTAATATATTGTTTCGAAAATCAATTTACAAATTTTCATATTTATTTGGGGATTAGAATGTGTCAGAGATTAATATAAGATATACGATTAAGCCTTAATCATCTTGAGCTTTTAGTTCAAACGGTTCCATGACATGGTATTAGAGTTGCTTGGACCAAACGGTCGAGGGTTCGAGTCCTGACAACCTCATAAATTTGTAGAATTAAAAACACATGGTGGGTTGGGCCTGTGTTGCACACGCTGCAAGCCCAATGAGCATTTGCGTATGGGGGTGTGTTATTATGTAGTCACAATAAATCATATTTCACGGTTATTTAAATTTTGTCATAATAGCTAGATTAATGACAAATTATAGTTGTAACAATAATTAAAAACTAATTATGAGGTAATACAATTTTGTCACTAAAAACTTATTAAGACGGGCTTATTGTGACTAGGATGGTGACAAAACACTTTGTAACAAGAAGTTTC
The DNA here is from genome assembly GCF_963576675.1 of Euphorbia lathyris. NCBI lineage: Eukaryota > Viridiplantae > Streptophyta > Magnoliopsida > Malpighiales > Euphorbiaceae > Euphorbia > Euphorbia lathyris. The sequence goes on along the minus strand of NC_088914.1, from coordinate 22,683,914 downwards.
TTATGACAAAAATATAACTTATTTTGACAAATTAAATTGTCACAACAAGCTTGAATTCTTGTAGTGACTCGACCCTAGGGAAAGATGCTCCTCATCAAAATCCAATATTCTTACTAAGTCCAATTTAATATTATTAAATTTCTTTTACTTGTCACAAATACTATATTTATGGATATACAGGCAATGGTATATTTGGTCTGAACATTCCTCAATGCTCTCAAAAATTAAATGGTGAGAAAAATGAGTGTCACGAGATTCTGCATGTTCAGAGTGGTGATATGTTTTTTTCCGTGCCGGAGAAACCCATTGGATCTCTAATGGTGGAAATGAGACTTTCATTGCCATTGTTATCTCTCGCATCAGCAACACTAACCCCTACCAAGTAAGAAACAATAATATATAATTTACAAATTACAACTAGGATAAATAATTTGAAGAACACATATATAAATAAAGATTCTCATCATTTTATAATTTTATAATTTTCTTTTTAATTATTTTATCTATTGAAAAATGTTTTTTAATTGGTCATGGAGTTAATTGAAACATTATGCATTACTGAAAGAGCATGCATATAAAATCTTATAGTATGAAATAACATGTGTATTCGAAGAATCTTATATTTACAAAGAAAAATTATTATATCTAATTATATGATATTCCTTTAAAAGCAGAAAGAAATTAATTTAGGCTATATTTGATAACACAAAAGATTACTTAATTCAATATTTTAAGCACTTAATTACTTTAAGTACTTTTATCATTACAATTCTTTCGCCACTTAAAATATTCAATTATATTTGTTTAAATTATTTAATTAAGTTAAAAATAATGTTTTTTATAAATTAACATATTTAACTTAAAATTTTAAATTGAACATTATCAATTAATATTCTTATTTTCAATTCTTATTTTTAATATTTATCAAAGAACTATATTATTTAATACTTTAAGCACTTATAATGTTCAATACTTAAAATTTAGTAGTGATAACACTGGAGAAACTTCTGATCGAATCACGTCCCTGTGAGACGCCGTTGGGATCGGCCGGGGACACTCCGATGCCTAAGTCAGTAGCTAATATGGAAAATAAACTGTATTGACAAGGATGAGGGAACGTAAGAATGAATGTACCTTTTGGTAGCCCTAGATGTAGGCTATTTATAGTTGGAGAATTCGTAACCCCTAGGTTACTAGAAAGTCTCTATTAATGCTCATTTATTGGCGGTTATAAGTTACTCTTAACCTGACGGTTTTGAGAATATTAATGATTCATTTATGGCCGAGACGGCGGCCAGCCGTTATCTGGGAAAGTGGGGAGATTCGCCTTAGAGATCCGCCAGCGGATCTCTTAGAGCTAATCCAGGGAGATCCGCCGGGCGGCTTCTTGTGCTACGTGGCATACTTGAGGCAATTATCTCTTTTGGTCCTTGTGATAATATCTCGATGTTATCAGAAGCCCCCCCAAAATGCCTTTAAAGTCCTTCAGGGCTTTTGGGTCCTCTGCGCGTCGTCTTGTGCTTCTGCGAGCATTCTGTTCAATGTTCTTTTATGGCCGACGCGTGCAGTACCATCATAGTTGTGACGGATGATTTTTAAAGGGATACTACCAGCCTTTGATTTCATCTTTTCGTTAGGTTTTGTTCCTTAAGAGATATCTTTACTGGTGGCGAATCTATGGCTGTGGAGGAGGACCCTCAAGCGGCGAGGGCGAAGAAAGGGGGTAACCCTATTTTTTCGATTTTGCTTAGAGATTTTGGTTTGGAGTAGGTGGCCAGCCATACTCCAGTGTATGAACCTTTGTGAAGGTTTTGAAGCTGTTCCATTCCTTCTTAGAGGAAGTAAAGCTGCCCAGGGGTTCAATTTGCTACCTATCTTTGAGGTAAAATGATCCGCCCGCAGGACTTATAAATCCTTCTCTGGGAAGGGTATGAGAGTGTAGAGACCTTGCGTCCAAGGATCGTTTTAACTCTATTGGTGACCATGATCCGCCAAGTGGCGGATCTATTGTGAATGTAGAGAACTTGGGATGTTCTCTTTATGGAATACTGAAATTGCAACAGTAAAAGACGTAAAGTTGATCAACAATGTTTATTGATTGGAAAGACACCTTATTACAGTGAATAGGTCTTTTACAAAGAAGCTTCATTTGATAACTTTTTAACAAGAAAAACCACATGGGATAAAAGCTTGCTAAAGGAAAAAAGAGTACTCAAGACCGTGAGCGCGCTCTATTTTCTGACAAAGTATTTGCGGAGGTTTTGGAGATTCCACGTGCGTGGTAGCGTATTGCCCTCCATATCTTGTATTTTGAATGTGGCTGGTCCAACCTTCTCCACTATCTGGTATGGACCTATCCAATTAATCCCTAACTTGCCTTTGCCTTCTCGAGATTGGATTTTATCAGCTTTGCGAAGCACCAGATCTCCCATCTTTAGATCCACAAGCTTGACATTTTTATCATGATAAGATGCAATCCGCTGTTTATACGCTGCCATGCGTACATAGGATTGGTTCCTGCGGTCCTCGACCTGATCTAGGCGGTCCCTTAACCGTTTGCCATTGTCCTCCTCGCAATAAAAGGCCACTCGATCACTGGGGACTTGTATTTCAACTGGGATTACGGCCTCCACTCCATGAGAAAGGGCGAATGGCGTTTCTCCCGTAGCAGTTCTTGGAGTGGTACGATAGGCCCACAAAACACTTGTAAGTTGATCCGCCCATTTTTTGTCGTGTTCTCCTAGCCTTTTTTTTTATCCCTTTTACGATTGTTCGGTTGGTTACTTCGGTCATTCCATTGGACTGAGGGTAATAAACGGAAGCGAATCTGTTCAGGATGCCCAATCCCTCACAAAAAGCCTTGAATTTGCCACAGTTAAACTGTGTCCCGTTGTCGGTGATAATAGTGTGTGGAATGCCGTATCTTCCCACGATGTCGTCCTTGACAAACTCTATTATATGCTCCGCTGTAATGGAGGAAACAGCCTCGGCTTCCACCCATTTGGTGAAATGGTCCACTGCTACTATTACGTACCTCTTTTGCCGGCGAGTTGGAGGAAATGGGCCAACAATGTCTATTCCCCAGAGGGCGAACGGACGGCCTTCAATAATTGGTTTTTGGATGTGCTTGGTAGTGTGACTCATTTGCATGAATCTGGCAACTGTGACAAGATTCTACCAAACTCTGGGCGTCTAACTCGGCTGTGGGCCAGTAGAAACCTGCTAACCTGGATTTTTTCAAAATCGTGGCGGATGCCTCATGTGACCCACAAGATCCCTCGTGTAGTTCCTTAAGGATTTGTTGTCCCTCTTTAGGTAGAATGCACTTCAGCCAAGGATGGCTAAAGGATTTTCTATAGAGACCATCGTTGATCAAGGAGAAATAAGCTGCCCTTCTGATTATCCTTCGTGACTCTTCTTTATCTTCAGGTAATGTTCCATTTAGCAGATATTGGCGGATGACCGTTCTCCAATCATCTTCCACTGTTGTGAGTAGAGATACTTCCGCAGATACAAATGCCGGAGCCATTTTTACTTCGAAGGGACAGTCCGGATCCGCCCAATTTGCCTCACAAGAAGCCATTTTGGCCAATTGATCCGCCTCCGTATTGGATTCTCTTGGTATGTGAACCAATTCCCATCTGGCTTCTTTAGCTTCAAGGTTATCTAGCAATTTTTTGACTTCTGCTACATATTTGGCCAGGATCTCGTCTTTTACCTCGTAATTCTTGATGACTTGGTTGACCATTAGTTTTGAATCGCTGTAGATCACGATCCGTTCTGGGGTGATCTCTTGAAGTAGACGTAGACCCAATATTAGAGCTTCGTACTCCGCAGCATTGTTAGTAGCATGGAAATTTAGTTTTGCTGCGTACCGCAATTTTATATAATGGGGACCCTTGATCACAACTCCCACCCCTGCTCCCTCCGCCGATGAAGCCCCGTCGGTATACATCGACCATTCTTCTAACGGAGGTTTGGGATGAGATATCCCCTCATCAGTGAATTCATTCACGAAGTCCGCCAGGACTTGACTTTTCAATGATGACCTGCTTTCATATCTTACATCAAATTCGCCCAGGCGGATCGCCCACTCCATCAACCTTCCCGAAGTGTCCGGCTTCTGTAATACTTTTCTCATTTGTATATTGGTACGAACTATTACTGTATGCGCCTGAAAATATGGCCTAAGGCGAATTGCCGTGGTTACAACAGCCAGTGCCATTTTATCTAGTTTTGAATATCTGGTCTCAGCATCTTTCAAAACCTTGCTCACGTAATAAATTGGGAACTGTTGGCCATCCTCCTCCCGTATCATGACCGTGCATACGACTTTATCCGTGACCGATACATACATGTATAAATCTTCTCCCTTCAAAGGTCGACTCATCATAGGTGGTTCTGTGAGGAATCGCTTGATTCCTTCGAAGGCATTCTGACAATCTTCATTCCACTCGAATGCTTTTTGCTGTTTGATAACTTCGAAAAAAGGCTAACATCTACGGGCTGAGCAAGAAATAAACCTGCCCAAGGCTATAATACGCCCATTAAGGCGTTGTACCTCCTTGATATTCCGGGGCGCTTGCATCTCAAGAACTGCTTTGACTTTGTCAGGATTTGGGCTAACTCCTTTTTCGCTGATCATGAATCCTAAAAATTTTCCATATGTAGCTCCAAAAGTGCATTTCTCGGGATTTAATTTGATGTTGTGGTGTCGCAGTACGCCCAGTACTTCCCTTATATCCTCCGCATGCCTTTCTGCCGTCATGCTTTTAATGATCATGTCATCTACGTAGACGGAATAATTACCACTTTTATTGTCCGCGAATATCTTGTTCATCATCCTCTGATAGGTAGCTCCCGCGTTCTTGAGCCCGAAGGGCATAACTTTGAAACAATAAGTGGCTTGATGCGTCACGAACGAGGTCTTGATTCTATCCGAGGGCTACATAGGGATTTGATGATAGCTAGACTTTACGTCAGTAAAGGAATACATTGCGTGACCGGCAGTTCCATCTACAAGCATGTCTATGCACGGCAAAGGATAATTATCTTTGGGGCAAGCTTTATTAAGATCTGTGAAATCGATGCACATACGATAAGATCCGCCAGCTTTCTTGACTAGTACGACGTTCACCAACCACTGGGTATAAAGCACCTCCTCGATGGCATCCGCCTTTTGGAGCTTGGCGATTTCATCCTCAATCACTTTTTGCCTTTCCGGACCATGGTTTCTCCACTTCTGAGCCACAGGAACCGCATTTTTGTCAATGTTGAGTTTGTGGGTGATCACGTCTGGGCTAATTCCGGGGAGTACTTCATCTTTCCATGCGAAAACATCTTCAGCTTCGCCAAGTACTTTGGTGATTGCGTCTCTGATCTCACCTTGTAGGCTTTTAGCTATCCGCACCTGCTTCCCATCCGCCATAGGGTACATTTCGGTTTCTCCCAAAGCCATCGTGACGTGTTCCTCCTCATCTTCCTCCTTAGATTGAGGGCGAATCGTTAAGGATGCGGAATATGTCTCTTGGGCCTCCTTCTGACAACCTTTGACCATCATGCATCCCTTGACCGTGGGAATGTAGAGTGTTAAATGGCGAATGGAGATAAGAGCTGCAACTCCGGAGATAAAAGGTCGTCCAAGGATAATATTGTAAGCTAATTGTCAGTCTAAGACCGAAAACTCCAAATCTTCTCTCCAAACTTGATCATCCCTGGTAAGCTCGCAATCCAAAGTAACCTGACCTTTCGTCTGAATGGTATGACCAGTGACTCCTAAAATATCGACCACAGTTGGTTCTATCCGGACAGGATCAATCTTGAGTTTGGCGAATGCTCCTCGCGTAATAATGTTACATGAACTTCCCGTATCAATCATTATTCGCCTTATTTCCCAACCTTCAACCATCATGGTGACGACCAGTGCGTCCGCATGGGGTGCAATCTTCTGACCTGCATCTGAAAAAGGGCGGTTTAATGACGTTCTTTCAAGGGTGGTCACCCTTGCCTTTTTTGCTGTTGGCTGATAACCTGGTCCGCCAGCTATGACGTTAATTATGTCTTTTCTCTTCCTTTTCATCGAGTCCTCTTTGAGTCTAGCATCAGTGTAGCCATCTTCCTTGTGATATTTATAATAATTCTCATGAGTGGTCATATCTGTGCGACCAGCACTTGGCGGTGTAATTATCAATGATTTAATCCCAGAGGAGAAATTTAGTCTTTCCTCCGTCATGATGTTTCAGTGTGAACGAAAAAATCCTTTATCTGACCAAGGATTCCACGTTCACCGCACCAATTGATAACACTGGGGAAACTTCTGATCGAATCACGTCCCTGTGAGACGCCGTTGGGATCGGCCGGGGACACTCCGATGCCTAAGTCAGTAGCTAATATAGAAAATAAACTGTATTGACAAGGATGAGGGAACGTAAGAATGAATGTACCTTTTGGTAGCCCTAGATGTAGGCTATTTATAGTTGGAGAATTCGTAACCCCTAGGTTACTAGAAAGTCTCTATTAATGCTCATTTATTGGCGGTTATAAGTTACTCTTAACCTGACGGTTTTGAGAATATTAATGATTCATTTATGGCCGAGACGGCGGCCAGCCGTTATCTGGAAAAGTGGAGAGATTCGCCTTAGAGATCCGCCAGCGGATCTCTTAGAGCTAATCCAGGGAGATCCGCCGGGCGGCTTCTTGTGCTACGTGGCATACTTGAGGCAATTATCTCTTTTGGTCCTTGTGATAATATCTCGATGTTATCAAGTAGTTATTTTTAGTTTGATCAAATAACACCTTAAGTTTTTTTCTTTCCAAGTCGATAACATATCAAAGACCTAAAAGTCTTTTTTTTTAACTAAACATTTATCTTTTTGTCTATTTAATGTGTTTCTTCCTATGGGGTCTGAAAATATATTGGACGAATTTTCTCTGGAGTTTATCACTAAATGAGTTGGGTACAAAACTTCAAAGGAATATGGACCTTGGGGATAGCATTGTCTATACCACTGGTGGTGGTGGACTTCATTTATCCAGTTCACCTACTACCCCACCATGTCCAAAACATGAGGAACAAGAGCATAAATGTCCTTATAATGTGAAGGGTGAGTCTTTCTGCAACATTAACACGAGGATAGCAAAAATTTCTAATCCTTCAAGGGCAGACCTTTTCATCTCAGAAGTTGGGTATTTCACAACCATCGACGTCCAACAACTCCCTATTCTTGAGTCCATCCAACTCAGCGTTACCTACAACCTTCTTCTAAAGGTGAAAAACTTAAAACTCGAGGATTTGCATTTTTTTCATTTTTATTAATGAGATCTTTTTTTTATCAAAGTTACATTTTTATGAACTATTTTTCTAGTACTTATTTATTACGATAGAACATTTAAATTATGAGAATGAAGTGGTTATTTTAAAAAAAAATTGTATGGGAAATTAAAATTAGGGTGAATTACATATAAATGTGTTTTCCGTGATTTGCAGATAGATAGCTGTGGTATTTTTTTTTAATTTTGCAAACGCAATCCTGTGGTTTGCAAAATTTTACATTTTGGTTCAATTAGTCAGAATTTGACGGATAACTACCTCGAAATGAAAATTCTCAAGAGTTAAATGATATTTTAAGCTACTTTAATTCTTCAACTTTTTAGGTTTGAGGTCATTTAGGTGTTGTTTTTTACGAGAGAAAAGTTAATGTTTAGAGAGAGAAAACTTCGAAAATGATGATTTTGAAAAATTGAAAATATGGTTCCATAGTAAATATGATACTAAACAATTTTAATTTTTAAAGATTTTCATTTTGAGGTCGTTATCGGTGAAATTTGGCAAAGTGAAAAACACATGTAAAATTTTGCGACCACATGATTGTGTTTGCAAAAATAAATACCAGAGATACCAATCTGCAAATTGACGGTACCACATTATATGCATATATAATTATTCTTTTTAGTATTATCGTTGATAATGATGGTGATAACCCGCGAAGCCCAAAACGGGTTATACTCATTTCGCAAGCCCAGCCCATATTAAAGCCCTATGGGCTAAGATTGGACGGGACCCGAATGAAGGAAGCGGGCGCAGCGAGTAAACCGCCCCTAATTCCTAAACGGAGCGATAAGACTCCCACTCAGAACCACGTTCGTTGCCATGAAAATCACGAAAGGGACATGGCCTAAAAAGGGGGAACCGCCCTCAGAACGTGGCCCACTAAGGAGTAACCGCCCTCGGCGGTTACCCAAAAATACCTATAAAAGGCCTTAAGAATAAGGGAGGAGGTACGTTCACATTTTTTTCCCACAGAGCTATTGCTAAATCATAGACTCATTCTTACAAAAACTGACTTGATCGTCGGAGAGTTTTCCCGGAGATCCTGTCTCCGGTTTTGTTTTGCAGGTAACTCCGGCAAAGAACATCAAAGCGGATCCAGCAAGTTATCATTGGTGCGGTGAACGTGGACCTTTTTTACCAACATTTGGTTAAAGGTACATGAAGAACATGTCAGAACCATCACGAACGACCGGCGTTACCACTAGATCAACCAGTATGAACTCCAGGGGACCATGGACTGCGAATTCGCAACCTGCAAGTACACAGCCTGTGGTGCCTAGCTCATCAGGTCCTTCGGGACAATTGAGTCCGTTATTGGAGGTCCAAGTGCAAACTGAGATGGAAATGTCCAATAGTGATTTCGTACAGATGGATGGACAAGTCTTGGCTTCGAACATGAGCCAGGCGGCTGGAGATCGAATGATTAATTTACTAACGGCCCTCGCCGAACACAATACCGCCGTGGCGGCTGCTCCTCAAGAACCTGTGGTTATCTCAACACAATCACCGACTATCCCTGTCATGTCAGCCCTCCCGCATCCATCTCAGGCACCAAATCAAGTGGGCCAGAGTAGTCACACAAACCCACACAGCCACCCGAGCAACTACTCGCACCCAGATCTCATTACGATGATACATCCGACCTGGCAGCCATCCCAACCGTTGCCAGGAGTGCAAGGCACTCTTCCGCCACAGCAAGTGGAACCTTTTCCTCCCAGACATTCGGAGTTGATGACTCCTGGGCGAGAGCACACATGGAACTTTGATCCTATAACGGGACAGCGGTTAGTCCCCCAATAGGCACACGTCTCAACACCGATGGGCGGATGGATGCCACCCAGAATTCACCAGCAGCGGATGGAAGAAGTCCGGCGAATACCCGATATTGACTTAGAAGATCAATTACGAAGCATGATGGAGCGAATGGGGTACTCGCCTAGGCCGAGAGCAGAGATCCAGAGCGATTCACCTTTTGCCCCTTCGTTACGGGAATTCATTCCAGATCATAGAATCAAAGCGCTTGCCATACCAAAATACTATGGGGATCCAAATTCTGACCCTGAGGCTCATGTCAGGAACTACAGAGAGTTAATGGATGTTGCAGGGGCAAGCAAAAGCATAATTTGCAGGTTATTCTCGACAACTTTGGGCGGTGCGGCATCTGATTGGTTTCGATCTTTACCGGCAGAATCTATTCGCAATTGGCAACAATATAGTCGGGATTTCTGTGCGAAGTTCGTGGGCTGTAAAGCAGCAGATGTGACAGATAGGCAGCTGAAGGAGATCAAACAGAGGAACTATAATTCCCTAAGGGAATTTGTTGTCGCCTTTAACGATATCCTGGTGCGATTGCAGAACCCAGATATCGTGAGTATTCGCAACATCATGGCGGATGGAACCACAGATTGGAGCATGCGGGAAGAAATCATCCGTAACAAACCACGCACTGTAGCTGAGCTCATGAAGATAGCAAAGGAATTCATGGAAGTGGATGATGTCAACCGGGAATATAGGGCCCAAACTCGACGAGATAGAGATGCCGCTAGAACCACTTCGGACAGTCGGCGTCAGACCCAGTCCAAAAGTAATTTTGTTCGAAGAGGCGATCGTCCCTTTCAAGGTGGAGGATATCACACGCCACTAAACACGACTCACCAGGAGGTGTTACTTTGGATCGAAAAGAGCCCCCTGAAGAAGGATGTGCGGTTCCCCGAGGTAAAAGGTCGAACCAGTTTGGGGCGACATCCTAACAAATATTGCAGGTTCCACAGGTTGAATGGCCATGACACAGATGATTGCTACGAACTGAAGAAGGAAATAGAAAAACTGATCGAGAGAGGCAAGCTGAGTCAATTTGTAAGAAAAGATACAGCTGATGAGAAAATAACGCTCCCGCATGAGGGAGAAACACGGCCAGAAAAGAAGCAGAAGAAAGGGGTGATAAACGTGATAGCAGGCGGAATCTACGAGCCTCCAATAAAAAGAACTCGTCGTGAACGGCGAAAGAGCAATACACATAGGGGGGATGCCCTCAATTACTCATTTGCGAGAATCACGGAGCCACATGTGGATGCCCTGGTGATCACGATGGCCGTTGAAGGATGGGACGTCAAACGGGTCCTTATCGACACAGGCAGTTCTTGCAATGTCATTACCCGGACAGCATTCAACAAGTTGGGAATCAACGACGAGCGGGTGGAACACACCTTCATGGATGTAACTGGTTTTGGGGGTCAATCCTCCCAAACAAGTGGGCAGGTGGTGTTGGAGGCAGAAATGGGCGATAAGAATCTAAAATGGCGAGGTGATTTAGAATTCGCAATTGTTGATCTCCCACTGGCCTACAACATAATTCTGGGACGGCCATTCCTATCGGAGACGGAGTCGCTCATCTCAATGAAGCATTTAACGTTACATTTGCCAACACACCAAGGGCGAGTCATAGTTGAAGGTGATCAACTTGTATCTCAACAGGCCTATACATTATCACTTGAACCAAAACCGAAAGAGGAGGATAAAGTCGAAGAGAAGCTCCCGGCGGAAGCATTGGGAGAAACGGAACTATTCGCCATCTCGAATGACAAGAACGTGCGAATAGCGGTTGGACTCTCAGAGGAAACAAAGAAGGCCATTACCGAGGTATTGATCCAATGTGAGTCGGCATTTGCCGCCCCAAATGAAGTGTTAAAAGGAATAAGCCCAGACGTAGCAACCCATCGGTTGAATGTAGACAAAGGGGCAACCCCAGTGCGGCAAAAGAAGAGGGGACATGCTCCTGAGCGGCAAAAGGCGATTGAAAAAGCAGTGGCGGATTTGCTAAGGTCAGATGCAATTCGAGAAGTCACCTATCCGGAGTGGTTAGCCAATGTGGTGCTAGTCAAAAAGCCGAATGGAATGTACAGAATGTGCGTCGACTTCAAAGACTTGAACAAGGCATGTCCGAAAGATATGTATCCACTTCCTAACATTGATATATTGGTAGATGGAACTGCAGGATATGAAGCTTTATCATTCACCGACGTGAAATCCAGTTACCATCAGATACCCATGGAGAAGGCGGATGAAATCAAAACATCATTCATAACTCACCAGGCGACTTATTACTTCAAGGTGATGCCCTTTGGATTGAAAAATGCGGGAGCAACATACCAGAGGATGATGAACAAGATATTTTCAGATAAATCCGGCGAGAACTTCTCGATCTATGTTGATGACATGATCATCAAAAGCAAGAAAATGCAAGACCACCCGCGGGATATCAAAGAAATCCTAGAAGTGTTGATCAAATATGGCCTCAAATCGAACCCAGAGAAATGCACATTCGGAGCAAGAGCGGGAAAGTTCCTGGGTTTCATTGTTAGCGGCAAAGGGGTTGAGGCGAATCCTGAGAAGGTTAAAGCAGTAATGGAGATGAAGACGCCAAGGAACATAAGGGAAGTACAGAGATTGAACGGGCGGTTGGTGGCATTAGGGCGATTCATATCATGCTCAGCTAGGCGATGTCTACCTTTCTACAATGCCATCAAAAAATCCAAGTCCTTTGAATGGACGCCGGATTGTCAAGAAGCATTTGAGGGGATAAAGTGATTACTATGTTATCCGCCCTTAATGAGCAGGCCGGAAGACGGAGAAGATTTGTTTCTTTATGTATTCGTCACCAGCATGGTGATATGCACTGTGATGGTGCGAGAAGAAGAAGGGCAACAATATCCAGTGTACTACGTGAGCAAAGTCCTGAAGGATGCAGAACTCCGGTATTCGAAGTTGGACAAAATGGCCATCGTAGTGATAACCACGGCGGCTAGATTGAAACCATACTTTCAGGCGCATACTATCATTGTGAGAACTGGCATCCCAGTGCGAAAGGTACTGCAGAAACCTGACGCATCCGGCCGGTTGATGGAATGGTCAATTCGCCTGGGCGAATTCGATATCCGCTATGAAGGAAGACCAGCACTAAAGAGCCAAGTGCTCGCCGACTTCGTGAACGAATTCACCTGGGATGATGATGAATGTCCAAAGGCACAAAAAGAAGAGTGGAGCATGTACACAGATGGGGCCTTATCTGCAGACGGAGCTGGGCTAGGAATCGTCATCAAAGGTCCGGAGGTTATCCGCCTGTGCTACGCAACAAAATTAACTTTCAAAACTACCAATAATGCCGCAGAGTATGAAGCAATGGTATGCGGATTGAAGTTGCTCAATGAACTCACCCCAGAAAGAGTGGTAATCTACAGCGATTCCAAACTCATGATAAACCAGATCATAAAAAATTATCTGGTGAAACAGGAGGAGCTCGTAAAATACCATCAGGTAGTCGGCCGATTGACACAAGAGTTAACGCACAAGGGAGTCGTTTGGGAGATGGTGCATGTTCCACGAGGCCAAAATGCAAAAGCTGACGAATTGGCAAAGGCAGCGGCAAGTAGAGAACCATGGAGTCAAAAAGCATGCAGCTTGGAAATAAAATCGGCACCAGCATTCGAGGTTGATCAGATTATGATCATCGAGGAACTGGAAGACGATGAGGATTGGCGGATGCCAATCCGTCAATATCTGGAGCAGGGAGATTTGCCGGTTGATAAGAGCTTAGCCAGAAAAATAATTGGGCAGTCGGCACGATACTCAATGCGGGATGGAGCTTTGTATCGGAAATCGTACATATGTCCATGGTTGAAATGCGTTAGTCACAATGAAGGGGACTATGTGCTGCGAGAACTACACGAAGGAATTTGTGGCGCGCACGAAGCTTCGGCGGCATTGGCAAGAAAGGTCAAACTGCTGGGATACTACTGGCCCAAGGTGGTGGAAGATTCCCAGAAGATGGTTGCGGAATGTCACAACTGTCAAATCCATGCGAATGAAAAGCATGTTCCCGGAGCTGAACAAATCACTATAATGACGGCGTGGCCATTCGCAACATGGGGAATTGATATAGTGGGCCCATTCCCAGAAACAACAAATAAAAGGAAGTATTTGATAGTCGCAGTAGACCACTTCAGCAAATGGGTAGAAGCGGAGGCAGTAACCGCACAAACACCTGAGCGAATGATCGAGTTCTTACGAGAGAACATTATCATACGATTTGGGATCCCGCAGAAGCTTATAACCGACAATGGCACCCAGTTCAACTGTGCCAAGTTCAAAACATACTGCGAAATCATGGGAATCAAGAATCATTTTTCTTCTGTAAACCATCCCCAATCAAATGGTATGACAGAAGTTACCAACAGGGCCATGGTTCAAGGCATCAAGAAGCGGCTAGGTGACAAAAAAACAGGTTGGGCGGATGAGATACCCCATATGTTGTGGGCATACAGAACCTCTGTAAAGGCAGCAACAGGCGAAACACCTTTCTCGCTAGTTTATGGAGCCGAAGCAGTCCTACCTGTTGAAATCAAGTCGCCCACAGATCGGACAATTTATTATTGCGACACACAAAATCCTATCAACATCAGAGATGCTTTGGATTCTGTGGAGGAACGAAGAGAGAAAGCTTACATGCGAATGGCAATGTACCGCAATAGAATCAAGAAATACCATGACATAAGAATGCGAAAAGTAATAATCAACGAAAACGACTTGGTCTTGAAAAAAGCGGATAAAATACAATCCAGAGATGGCAAAGGCAAGCTGGGCGTCAACTGGATCGGACCATACAAAGTATCCAAGAAGCTGGGACCAGCCACTTTTGAAATAGAAGAAATGAGCGGAAAGAAGCTCCCGCGCACCTGGAATCTAGAGAATCTACGCCTATATAGAAAGGCCGAGTAGTTCGAGGAAATGACGAGTACTCTTTTTCCTTTTATGAGTTTTTCCCACTGGGTTTTCTGATAAAAGGTTTTAATGAGGCTTCGATCCCGCACAATTGGTGTACATATGTAATAAACTTTTTCTCGTCATCAATAAAAGTTATTACATTCACTCAGTATGTTACAACAAAACGCGAATTCCTTACAAAAAACACATAAATGTGTTGCCTCTTAAAGAAAGGCGGATGCATGATTACGCATCACTCGCAAAAAACCTTAGGGTTAAAATCAATAACATATAAATGTGTTGCCTCTTAAAGAAAGGCGGATGCATGATTACGCATCACTCGCAAAAAACCTTAGGGTTAAAATCAATAACACATAAATGTGTTGCCTCTTAAAGAAAGGCGGATGCATGATTACGCATCACTCGCAAAAAACCTTAGGGTTAAAATCAAAAAACCTTAGGGTTAAAATCAAAAACACATAAACGTGTTGCCTGTTAGAGAAAGGCGGATGCATGATTACGCATCACTCGCAAAACCTTATGATCAAAACTTATGATTATTTTCGAAAGAAGAATTATAAGTTAAGGCATAAAATTAAGCGGATAAACGAGTACTCAAAATTGCAAAAAGGGTCTGGCCACCCTAGCTATGAAGAAACACAAATATGGAGTCGGCAAAAAGACAAAGGGCACATATAAAGGGCAAAAAAGTGACAATCACACACATATGAAAACCAACAACCGAAAGAAAATATATATATCAGAGCGGTTTGTTACATGGTTTTTACATACAAAAGTCCAAATATAAGTTAAGCTACGCTACAGCTTCCTCTCCTTCGCCCCTAATGCCCTCCTGGACTGCGGCAACTCCCTCATCTCCTCCGGTAGGAGGATCTACTTCAAGCAAATCCTCGACCCTTGAATCGGTAACCGCTTCAGTAACCTCTTTGGTGAGAGGTAGCTCTTGCACAGGTTGAGAACCGGCTTGGGGTGCCTCTCCTTCCGCGGGCTGAATAGGGATCTCGCAGCTAATCGGAGGATCCTGAAGACTCTTCCAATCTAAGAAGAGTACCTCATCCATATCAGCATCCTCGGCTTCCAGCTTATCCCACTCCCCAGTTAAACCCTTTTCAGGGATGGGAACTTTGGGGCGGTTAAGTACTAGACCCTGATGCCCGTGCTCATAAGCCGCATGAATCCGCTCCCCATACCAGTAGATGCGGGCGCCATCTTCAGCCAAAATCTCCTCAACCCTCTTCTTTTGGGCCTCATTGAAAGCAGCTAGGTCGTCGAGGGCTTTTTGCAGTTCATCGGACTTGGCCTGAAGGGATTTAAGGGCCTCCTCCTTCTCGCCCACGACCTTCTGACAGGTGCCCTCTAGGATCTTCACCTTCCCTTGGACATCATCATAAAGCGACTTCTGAATCGCCAATTCCGTACCAAGACTTTCCAACTCCTGGGCTCGCTCTGCATCCCTTCGGAGAATGCCCTCAGCGAGATTGATAATCTGCATATAACACGTCTCACAAATAAAAATGGGCGAATAGAAATATACGGTTACAATGAACATAAGATATTTGAAAGCGAAAGGACAAAGCAATAATATACCTCTACAGAACGCTTCTCGATCCCTTCCACAGCAGTAGGGAGCGATACTTGCTCGCGCACACGGGAGGCAGAGGGAAGTCGCCCGAGGACATTGCATATGGAAGATACAATATCCTTGCAAGAGAAGTTCACGGCCAGGCCGAAATTCGTAGTCCACCATCCGCTAATATCGGGGATTGGCTGCAAGAGCATAAAGAAAAATATCAAGGAGTGGCAGATAACTCATGAGAAAAAAGTAGCAATACGAGAGGGAGTAGATCAAGATACCTCGTGAATGGGGGTACTGCTCTTTCCTTTAGACGAGGCGGATACAGGTGCGCCGCCAACAGTAAGGGACACAGAAGTGTTCTTCGTTTTAGAACGAGAAGACTCTGTATCCGCACTTATCTTCCGCTTCCTAGTTAAAGAAAGATCCTCGGAGGCAGAAGCAGGACCTTGTGAAGAAGAAGCCCTAACCGGGGAAGCCGCCCCAATAGAAGGAATCGTCCCTCCAGAAGGATCCGCCCCTACAACGGAAGCGGTTTCCGTCATCCGCTTCTTTCTTCTCGCCAGGGCTTTGGCCTCCCGATCTGCAGCGATTTGAGATAAAGGATCACCCCTGCAAAGGGTTAAAAGAAACCATCAACTTGGAAATAAAAAGTACCTTGCACAAAAACGCGATAAGGAATATAGACAACGTGATCCCCCTCGCGGTATGCAATCGCTACTCGGCTCCTTAGCATATGAAAGGCCTGATCGTATGTCCATACAAAAGGTGGAGTGCTCTTCAGGAACTTGATAACGGCGGATTCTTCCTGGTTGGGATACCCGAAGTTCAAACTCTTTACGTTGGGTCGGCTCCAGCAATGAAGGAAGTTCAGGTTTTCCTCATTAAACTTGATAAAAAAGTAAGATCGATCCCACTCGCGGATCTTGTTCAGCTTCTCGTCAAAACCATAGTATCCGCTCTGGCGGATGAAAGTGAAATACCCCGCCGAGCTTTTGAAATGGTGGAGCTTGGAGAAGATCTTGAGCGAAAAGGGAACCTCCAAACAATCCGCCAAAAATTTGTCCAAAGTCAAATCGGCCCAGCCGTTAGGATGCAGTTGCCCGGGCACGATTCCATAACCGCCTAAGACGGAAGCAATCTCATCCGCCAGCGGATAAGTGAAGCCGCAGATAATCTGGGCCACGAAAACAGTGAAGTACCCCTTTGGGTAATCGCCCGGCCCCCTATCCTCTCCAGGAATGATCGTCTCGAGACCTCGGAGCCAGGGATAATGCTCCCGCAAATCATCGATTGTCTCTTGACAAACCAAACTTCCCGACCTGTCCTTCTTGGGTAACAAACGAGGGGTTGGGACAGGTGGCGGAATCAACTTTTTGGGGTCAAAACCTAAACCCTCGTCGGTTGTATTCGCCAGATGAAGGAAGTCGGCGGGATGAGAATTACACCCAGGAGAGCTGGTTGAAGCTTCCTCAACCATCTCTTCGACCTCGTTAGAGACCTCGCGGACATAATCGTCGTCAAACGGCGCGAAGTCGAGGTCTGACATGATCGATAAAAGGAAAACAGAAGCAAAAAGCCGAACAAGGAGCAAATGTGAAAAGAAAAACTTACATGAAAAAGACAACACAGTGAAGTGACGGGATTAAGAGGTCAACGCCGGAAAAGAAGTAACGGAATTAAAAGGTCGACGCCGGAGAAAACGAAAGAGGGGAAATGCACAAATTCAAAAACTTTGAAATAATCGGACAAAGACGAAGCGTCCCCTATAAAAAGACCCTAAAAGGGCTCTTGCTAGACCAAGGGGGAGGCATGTGATAACCCGCGAAGCCCAAAATGGGTTATACTCATTTCGCAAGCCCAGCCCATATTAAAGCCCCATGGGCTAAGATTGGACGGGACCCGAATGAAGGAAGCGGGCGCAGCGAGTAAACCGCCCCTAATTCCTAAACGGAGCGACAAGACTCCCACTCAGAACCACGTTCGTTGCCATGAAAACCACGAAAGGGACATGGCCTAAAAAGGGGGAACCGCCCTCAGAACGTGGCCCACTAAGGAGTAACCGCCCTCGGCGGTTACCCAAAAATATCTATAAAAGGCCTTAAGAATAAGGGAGGAGGTACGTTCACATTTTTTTCCCACAGAGCTATTGCTAAATCATAGACTCATTCTTACAAAAACTGACTTGATCGTCGGAGAGTTTTCCCGGAGATCCTGTCTCCGGTTTTGTTTTGCAGGTAACTCCGGCAAAGAACATCAAAGCGGATCCAGCAAGTTATCAGATGGTGAAGAAAAAAGGAATATCAGGTGCAAGCTATAATCAGGGCTGGCCCTGGGCATAGGCCCGGGGTGCGACGGCTTAGGGCCCAGGGCCGGAAGGGGCCCAAAAAAAAATTCTAGCCTTATATGTATATATGAAAATTAATTTTTTTATAATGTAAATAGTGATACAATTATATATAGGAGGGCCTATTTATTTCTGAAAAACCCGTTGATAAATTTTTTTTAAAAGACATGTCCAACTTTTACACTTTAAGGGATCCTTATTACTTATTTTTCCTATGACCCCTAAATTGTCAGGACCGACTCTGGCTATAATGTGTAAACTCCTCCATATTCGTCCATTGTGTGCAACCTCCTGCATCTATCGCAATAAATCAACAAAACATTAAACAAGAAAAAATTGTGAGTGCGCCAATGAGAGTTGGTCCGAATGATAAGATGTTGAACCTCTGCTTGACAGGTTTGAGGTTCGATTCCCTCACTCTATCAAAATTTAGCCCTATTTCTAATAACAAGTTTTAATCTATTCGGTAAATTATGTAATAAGATGAGCCACACATCTTAACATTTCAATTAATTACATTTTACATAACCCAGCTTCAAAATTAAATATAAAAAAAATGAAAAGAAAAATAAAATTGGAAACGAATGTACCGAACCGTCATTTCCACCGTAGCAAATTGCTCGAATTTTGTCAAAAAAGAAATGCCAGCATCATCCTCATGTTCGACACATGCTTAATTGCGCTTTAACATTACAAATTATTCCATTTATGGACTAGAAACTCGATCTCTTATCACTGATCATACCGTAAAAATGAATAAAGTTCATGGCTGTTGGTGTAATTTATCAATTTATTATGAGTAAAGTTCATAGCTGTGGTTGTAATTATTGCATTCACTTCTTTAAATAAATCATTATAAGATATTTCACATAAATTAAGAAATATAATTAATTACAGAATCAAATTAATGAATTTACACTGGTTGATTAAAAAATCTCTCTCATGTAATAATTGAAAAATAAACCTTGAAATTTTAAAAAATACATGGATTTAAACAAAAAAAAATTAATAATTAATTGGACAGAAAAAGTAAATTAAAAGTTTCGAAAAAATTAAAATGAAGAAAAGAATATAGTTATTAAAAAATGAAAATAAGCCATTTGCTACTTATACTAAAAAATATAGTTATTAAAAAAAGGTTAAGCTGAATTTGGAAATAATTTATTAGTTGTACCAAAAGTATAAAAAGTGAGAGTATAGTATTGTCTGCATGCTAATAAATAAGTTGCTATTTATTATAATGCTTTAAAATATAATGGTTTACTAATGATCATGACACTCCTCCTTCCTATTGAAATTTAGAACTCTCATTCAATTTTTCTGTCCCACAGCTTTATGTAAGTTCGGTCTATAAATACTCAATTATGATAAACTGTTTTCTTAAACGTAAGTTGAGACCTAATTCTCTAATATGTCCACATTTTCTCACACAAGTTAAGGCTGTAAAGAGAATATTTTTGTTACTCAAAAATATCGCCAATAATTACATATAAATGTCTTGTGCTTTCGCTGATTTGCAGATGGATAGTTGTGGTTTTTTTTTTATTTTTTCAAACGCAATCCTATTGTTTCCAAAATTTTACATTTGGGTTCGCTTTATCAGAATTTGTCCGATAATTATCTCGAAATGAAAATTCTTAAGAGTTAAATGATATTTTAAGCTACTTTAATTCTTCAACTTTTTAGGGTTGAGGTCATTTAGGTATTGTTTTTTTTACGAGAGAAAAAATTAATGTTTAGAGGGAGAAAACTTCGAAAATAATGATTTTGAAAAATTAAAAATATAGTTATATAGTAAATATTATACTTAACAACTTTAATTCTTGAAAATTTTCATTTTGAGGTCGTTATTGGTGAAATTTGGCAAAGTAAAAAACACATGTCAAATTTTGCAACCACATTATTGTGTTTGGAAAAAAAATACCATTGATACTAATCTGCAAATCGGCGATACCACATGATATGTATATATATAATTATTCTTTTGAGTATTATCGTTAATAATGATGGTGAAGAAAAAAGGAATATCAGGTGCAAGCTATGATGTGTAAACTCCTCCATATCCGTCCATTGTATGCAACCTCCTGCATCCATCGCAATAAATCAACAAAACATTAAACAAAAAAAAATTGTGAGTGCATATTAAGTCCTAGAATTCTCTAGAAAACAATTCCTTTAATTAAACTATAATTCACTTAAGAAAAATATACAAAATGAAGAAAAAAAAATCATAGTTATTGTTCAACATTTAATAAATTTAAGGCTTAATACAACATTTGTCCCTTCCAAAAAGTTTTATTGGGCTCATGAAATTTCAAAGTTACTGATAACTCTTTCAATTTGTATAAAATGTGCAGTTAACCTCTAAACTTATAATTAATTTCTCAGTTAAAAAAAAAGTATGTTAAATGCAAAAGATATATTGCACTCATTTAAAAAAAAAGTAAAACAACTAAAGTCGGGATATGCAATTCTAATAACAAGTTTTATAGTTGAGCAAGTTTTAATCTATTCGGTATTATGTAATAAGATGAGCAACACATGTTAACATTTCAATTAATTACATTTTACAGAAATTCAAGAACTAACTAGACATTTTATGCAAGTTGAAAGTGTTATCAAGGGACTAATCAAACTTTTAGACAAGTTAGGGGACAAATGGTGTATAACGCCTAGATTTAACATAACCCAGCTTCAAAATTAAATATAATTTTTTTTGAAAAGAACAGTAAAATTGGGAATGAATGTACCGAACTGTCATTTCCACCGTAGCAAATTGCTCGAATTTTGTCAAAAAAGAAATACCAGCATCATCCTCATGTTCGACACATGCTTAATTGCGCTTTAGCATTACAAATTATTCCATTTATGGACTAGAAACTCGATCTCTTGTTACTGATCATACCGTAAAAATGAGTAAAGTTCATGGCTGTTGGTGTAATTTATCCATTTATTATGAGTAAAGTTCATGGCTGTGGCTGTGATTATTGCATTCACTTCTTTAAATAAATTATTGTAAGGTATTTCACACAAATTAAGAAATATAATTAATATAGAGTCAAATTAATGAATTTACACTGGTTAATTAAAAAATCTCTCTCATGTAATAATTAGAAAATAAACCTTGAAATTTTAAAAAACACATGGATTTAAACAAAAAAAAAATAATAATTGGACAGAAAAAGTAAATTAAAAGTTTCGAAAAAATTAAAATGAAGAAAAAAATATATATGCTAACGATTTTTTGTCAATAATGGTACCGGATTGGTTATCAAACGTTATTGTTGAAGATGGCAATCCAAATTATATATGAGATTTTTTGTCAGGTTCAAAAAAAAAGAAAAAAATATAGTTATTAAAAAATGAAAATAAGCCATTTGTTACTTATACTAAAAAGTATAGTTATTAAAAAAAGGTTAAGCTGAATTTGGAAAGAATTTATTAGTTGTACCAAAAGTATAAAAAGTGAGAGTATAGTATTGTCTGCATGCTAATAAATAAGTTGCTATTTATTATAATGCTTTAAAATATAATGGTTTACTAATGATCATGTTTGGTCTATAAATACTTATTTATGATAAACGTACCTCATCAATTCTAAAACCATGGTTTATGATTCTTATCTATGCTGTCTTCTCCTCCTCCTCCATAGTTGTGTGGCTATTAGTTCTAAAACTAATTGCGAAGTAATCCCTCATCTCATCACGAGGGAACATGATATATATACTCCTTTAGAAGTTGGTTCTCTCGAAATTTGGGATACCTCATTTCAATGTGCTGGTGTACAGATTGTTCGGTACATCCATCAACCCAATCGCCTTGTAGTTCCAATATTGTATCACAATGCTGATTTATTGAGCTACGTCGTTCAAGATTATTTACCAAAATAGTTTTAAAGTTTTTTAAAAAGTCTAAATTTAGTTTGAGCGTTGAAAAAACGCTATTTTAACCTTAATATTTGTGTGATAGTACTAATATAGCCATGGGTATCCGAACTTGGGACAAACTTTGTATCATTTCGCAAACGTTCAGGTGTCAAGTTTCGTTATCAATGACAAAATTGGTATCATTTCACAAAACTTGAGGATAAAATGATCTTATTTGCATGATTGGGGTTAAGTTGATACTTTTTTAGAAACTTTAACGCCATTTTAGTTCTTTATTCCTAAATTCATTATTAATTCGGTTTTATTTTTAGTTATATTTTGACCTAACAAATTGTTTGGTATTTATATTTGAAATAACACATTAAGAGGTCCTTAAATTTTATTTTGTTCAAAAGTTAGCTCCTCCATTATTTAAATTACTAATTTGTCATTACTTATTATAGGTAAATATGTTAGATCTAGACTGATTAAAATCATACAGTGGATATTCAAATCATTTTTAATACTTAGATTTAATAAGCCTAAATCTAACGGTAAATGACCAAATTCATTTGATAATCATGGTCTTATTAATATCTAAAATCCAATATTCTTACCAAGTCAAATTTAATATTATTAAATTTCTTTTACTTGTCATAAATATTATATTTATGGATATACAGGCAATGGTACATTTGGTGTGATCATTCCTCAATGCTCTCAAGAATTAAATGGTGAGAAAAATGAGTGTCACGAGATTCTTCATGTTCAGAGTGGTGATATGTTTTTTTTCCGTGCTGGAGAAACCCATTGGATCTCTAATGGCGGAGATGAGGCTTTCATTGTCATTGTTATCTCTCGTATCAGCAACACTAACCCCTATCAAGTAAGAAACAATAATATATAATTTATAAATGAAAACTAGGATAAATAATTTAAAGAACACATATATAAATAAAGATTCCCATCATTTTAGAATAACTTTATACTTTTCCTTTTAATTATTTTATCTATTAAAAAATGTTTTTTAATTGGTCCTGGAGTTAATTGAAACATTATGCATTGCTGAAAGAGCATGCATATAAAATCTTATAGTATGAAATAACATGTGTATTCGAAGAATCTTATATTTACAAAGAAAAATTATTATATCTAATTATATAATATTCCTTTAAAAACAGAAAGAAATTAATTTAGGCTATATCTGATAACACAAAATATCACTTAATTCAATATTTTAAGCACTTAATTACTTTAAGTACTTTATCATTATAATTCTTTCACCACTTAAAATATTCAATTATATTTTTTTAAAATTATTTAATTAAGTTAAAAATAATTTTTTTTTTATAAATTAACATATTTAACTTAAAATTTTAAGTTGAACATTATCAATTAATATTCTTATTTTTAATATTTATCAAAGAACTATATTATTTAATACTTTCAGCACTTATAATGTTAAATACTTAAAATTTAGTAGTTATTTTTAGTTTGATCAAATAACACCTTACGTTTTTTTCTTTCCAAGTCGATAACATATCAAAGACCTAAAAGTATTTTTTTAACTAAGCATTTATCTTTTTGTCTGTTTAATGTGTCATAGAGTTTCTTCCTATGGGGGTCTAAAAATATATTGGGCGGATTTTCTCTGGATTTTATCACTAAAGCTTTAAACATCAATAATGAGTTGGGTGCAAAAATTCAAAGGAATATGGACCTTAGGGATAGCATTGTCTATACCACTAGTGGTGGATTTCATTTATCCAGTTCACCTACTACCCCACCATGTCCAAAACATGAGGAACAAGAGCATAAAGGTCCTTATAATGTGAAGGGCGGGTCTTTCTGCAACATTAACGCGAGGTTAGCAAAAATTTCTGATCCTTCAAGGGCAGACCTTTTCATCTCAGAAATTGGGCATTTCACAACCATCGACGTCCAACAACTCCCTATTCTTGAGTCCATCCAACTCAGCGTTACCTACAACCTTCTTCTAAAGGTGACAAACTTAAAACTCGAGGATTTGCATTTTTTTCATTTTTATTTCTCAAGATTATGATTTTTTAGCATGATTAACTATCAATTAAAAAGAATTGCATAAATTAAGTCTCTATCTTTTAAAACAGTTTGCGGTAAACATTAAATATTGGTATATTTGGAATTACATAATTTTCATATTTATGATGCAACTTTAGCAAAACAGTAAAATTTTATATGAAAATAGTAAATTGCAATTTCAGATATGAATAAATTGACTCACATACTTTTATCGAGATGTAATTGTCATACTTTTAATAAATGGAATTTCGAGAATTTCAAGCATCGACCACTTGTTCTATGAGTTTCTGATACCAAACGTTTAAGCTGATCGTTAAAATTAAGAATAACTTTTATTTTTATTTTTATTTTTATTTTTATTATTATTATTATTATTATTATAGCTACTAGTGTGTAGCTATAATTAATAAAAAAAATTATGTGACAAATTGGAAAATAAAGAGCTTACGAAAAAAATTAAAGACCAAGGATTCATGATGTTTTTTCTTTAATTATTAGAAACTGGTTGTAAAATTGTATATGTAAAATTGCAGGATGTTATGAGATTACCCCATTGGGAAAATAGTCATATCATATTTTACGTGGTGAAGGGTGAAGGTCATATTCAAGTAGTGGATAATAATGGAAAGAATGTGTTTGATGACATCGTAAAGGAAGGACAATTCCTCTTAGTCCCCCATAGCTTTTTTATGGCAGAACAAGCAAAGAATGAGATATTCGAATATGCTACCTTCAAGACCAACGGTAACCCAATTACCTCTGATCTTTCTGGCCAAAGTTCAGTCATTAACCACTTATCATTAGAGGTTCTTACAAA
This sequence comes from Euphorbia lathyris, assembly GCF_963576675.1. NCBI lineage: Eukaryota > Viridiplantae > Streptophyta > Magnoliopsida > Malpighiales > Euphorbiaceae > Euphorbia > Euphorbia lathyris. Next base: position 22,659,140 of record NC_088914.1, on the reverse strand, counting down.
TGCATTCAAAATTAACAAGGAGGAGGCTAAGAAGGTGAAGTTTGGAAGGAATGAGACATCCTTAGTTAAAATCATACAATAATATATCTGAAGAGGAAGGCACATAACCTTTTTTTTTTAAGAATATTATGAATAATATTGCAAGTGATATAGATTAATGTCTTTTGCTTATTTCATATTGCAATAAATAAAATTTCTTAATATGGACTATAGCTTTATGAAGAGAATAAACACATTACCTTTTGCTTAATGTAGGTTTTATCTTTTTGTATCAGATTTTCTTAAATTATATTTTTCTCCAAACTTTAAACATATGATTAAAAATGACTATATTTATTCTATATACTAGTATTATGATTAAAACTTACTCATCTCATAGATAAAATAGTTAAGTTTTCAATTATAATGTTAAATATTTGTATTTTTCTCTCAACTCCCTATTGACTATATACCTACTTTATTAAGTTCTAAGAGACCTTTAATAAGGCGACCAATCACGCCCGCACACATACTTGCAAGTGATGATTGGTGGCGACTCAAAGCCTAAAACATGAAAAGCGGATTGACTCGGTCATGCGCCCTGACCTATGCGAAAGCCTAGGTGCGACACAACCAATCTTGCCTTGTTCTTTTGGATTGAGCCATTAGAGTTGAATTTGGTTTGGAAAATCCACTTAACGCCAATAACATCTTAGGCGGTGGTTTTTCAACTAGCTCCTAAGTTTGATTATTCTTGATCATCCGGATATCCTTCTTCATTGCAAGCCTCCATTCATTATGTTCTGTTGGTTCTTCAAAACATTTTGGTTCAAGTGAAACATAATTACCATATTCTACAACCTCGGTGTTGTCGTAGAGATCAGTTAAAAGTCTTGTCCTTCTTGGTGAAGATTCTGAATTGTTTAGATAATCATCATCATTACTTGAGTCTAAACTTGAGTCCTGCTGGTGCTTCTGAAGGAAAATAGGTAACCACAGGGCACCGAAAATATAATTTTTTTTACCTATTTCCTTTAACCAAGATCCGTTAATCGTTATTTCATATAAAGAGAGATAGAATGAAATACCTTAAGTGTTGTTCTATCTACAGTTGCTAGCGAAGTGCCCTCAACTCTTGCTCCGAGTTTCACGAGCACAAACAAAACAGAAGATCAAACAAATTAGATTCTCAACCAAAAAGATAACAATCAATAAAGATTGTCTCTAATAAATCAACACAAGATTAAAGAGAAGAGAAAGTGATAGAAATTAATCGGATGAAAACGAGCGAATTGAATTTCTTCCTCAACTAGGGGTGGCCGAAATTCCCAACTGTTGGTCAAGTAGGGTTGACCGAAATTCACATATAAATGGATATATATAGCATCTTGTATCTAAACCCTAGTTAGATAGAATTAGGTTACTTAAATGGAGTTTTATTCTAAATAATACTCTATTAATATTATCTATATTTATATCTAAATATAATAGATAATATTTAGTTATTTGATAGGATAATAATTAGAAGATATAATCACATTAAACCTCCTAGTTTAATTATCCTACAATTAATTTAACCACAACTATAATCTAATTATAATTGTCTCAATAAATTAATATCCATGTATATATTATACATGTAAATTTCGGCCCCCTTATAATGGGTTTTAAAACAATTTTAATCTTTCATCCATTAATTACTAACATGTCATCTTTTGGTTCTAAGTCTTATGTGTGACCCATTAGGTTCTTATTACTACTAGCCATATACAACCATTGAATTAATTTCTCAAAATTACATTCAATCTTTGTAAAACGGAATGAGTGCACAGACTGTGAATAGCAGAACTGTAAACATTCCCCCAGAGCTATAAGAAGACATGTTGATTCCGTCGTTGACCTTTTCGCATTAAGTCCAGTATAATTCGATCCTTCATCAACTACATCCTCGAACCGAATCTTATGACTATGGATTATGTCAAGTCACATATAGCGAGACGTTCATTTTACTTGTACAGGCCGAGTTAACTTTGAATAGATAGATTAAGTGAAATCTTTATTTCAACTTTTAATCCATCACCTTGCAAGGATTTAGAGTCAAGTCTTCCACAAGCGATCCTTGGACGTATCTCTTATTTATCAGGAGTGACAAAAGCTCAATCCAATATTAACTATTTTGCAATTACTTCATGTGATACCCAATGCCTGCCCGCACACACCCCATGGTCCTCCCTGTTATGGATCGTGTTTGAACAAAGTTAAAGTATCGCATTCCATAATTCAGAATTACTAATTAATATTCTTTTGAGTCTGAGGATTACTTATACCTATTAATACCAATGTGATGAACATGCGACATATGATAAATCCATCCATCCTGTTATCTCTAGTCGGGTCCCCAATCCTAATGAACTCCATCACCGGATCCATGTAACTGCCTAGATATCACATATCTGAAGCTTGCGATATCAGCTCCCTGTTTACAACAGAAGACATTATTACATGTAAGTCTCAACAGTATTATGTCAATCCTTATTCAAACATATTACTTGACTTGGGGTGGTTTTAAGTTTATTAGTTTAATATAATATTTTGTCTTACTTCATGCTCGTATGAACACTTTATAATCACTATAAATAAACTTAAGGGTTTTCTTTTATTTGACTTATTTAGGTCTTAAAAGTGATTGCCTTTATATAGTTGAAAACTATATCTTATTATAACAAATGATATAAAAGGACAATTCATTTACAGCTGGTTTATATCCTACAACAATTGATTATAGGACACTAAACCCGACATACTCCCACTTGGACTAAAGCCAATTGTTTCGATAACTAATTCTAGTAGAATTCAGATGACGATCATGAACTTTATGGGTTAAGGGCTTTGTCATTGGATCTGCAACGTTGGAGGCTAAATTTTTTTTTCCAGTCCTAACGGCTGGACTTTGAAAATTTACCCTGAACTCCACACTTATAATTAGCCACCCCAAATCTAAATTTCTGGCTCCGTCACTGGTACCTGCCAAACACAACCCGCTTTGACACGGGCACTAATCTTAGTGCCAAGATTATATATCAAAAGGATGAGAGCTTGCTAAAATGCAGTGACACAAAACATGGAAATTAATGTTCTATTAAAATCGATTTTGAATCAAATCAGAATTGACCCGATAACGTCATATCATAAACTTCAGATCAAGGGGTTTAATCTATTAATACCCTCAAATGGAAAATGAGAATTTTTCATGGTAGCCACTATATTAGCAGTAATAAAAAAAATAAAAAATTAAAGTAATTACAAATAAGCTACTTACAGATGCTTGGACTAATCTTTGAAGGGCTAAAGCTGACTTTGGATCAGACGCAGTTACCTTATCTGCTGATGTAATTCCTGACATTGACCCAGGATATGGTGGTGGTAGGTCAAGAACAATAGTGACATTGACGCAGTTACCAACAAGACATGTCTATAAACAACATTAAGACCGTTAAAGATAGTCTTTTTCATTATTCTTTTCTTTTTATTTAAGACACGTCCTGCGTATTGGAGTGTCTGATCTTGAGAAGAATTCATCAGCCAAGACACGCGGGGCGTACTGTTGGACACGTCCTGCGTATTGGAGTGTCTGATCCTGAGAAGAATTCATCAGCCAAGACACGCAGGGCGTACTGTGGACACGCAGGGCGTACTGATGGACACGCAGGGCGTACTTCCACCTTTCAGCAACTTGCTCCTTACTTCAGCTTCCTGGTTATTTACACTTTTGGTCCCTCAGCTCCTTTCCCCCATTTATAAATCAACCCCCTCCACTTACCTTTACCCTATTTACCCCTTCTCTTATCATTTTAATTAGTTATTTGATTTACCCTTTATGTAATTTGTCTTAGGGTTTTTGAGATGATATAAATTCATCTCTTTCTCTTGTAATAGGTTAACTTTTTATCAATCAAAATTATATCTTCTTCAAGAAGCTTTTGTTAAGGTTTTCACCTTCAACAATGGGGGATTTTATATTCCTATGGATTTAGTCCATAAATTAGGATCCACTCCTTCTAGTTTAGCTAGATAAGTTGTTAGCCTTTGTGAGTTTACGGTTTAAAACTCTCAGTGGATTCCGCGCTACATCATTTGGTATCAGAGCCGATCGTTTTCCTTGAACGAAGACTTCTTTCGACAATGATTCAACCGAGTTACTTACAAGCCTTAAAGGAACGTCTTGAAGCCGAGACAATGGAGATGAGGCTCCAATATGCCGAAATGTTGAGAAAGACAAGAGAGAACTTGGAGCAAGAAGAGATGGAGAGGCTCCAAAGGGGAACCCGAAATAGCCGGAGACGACAACGTCGAGCCCAACGGAAAAGAGATGGGGAAACCACTATTTCACCTCCTAAAGATTCATCCCAAATCTGTCCCATATTGCACAATGAGGAGGTAAATCCAGAGCTTTCAAATCTTGATGTGGAAGTTGTGGGTATGCCTATTATTAGTGATGAATTGGTTGTTTGTGATGTTGAAGTAGATTTAAGTTCTCATTGTGGATTTATTGTTAATGAAATTGTTGATGAGAATTTAAATGCATGTGTGAATGAGGAGGAGTGGGAATTGAGAAGTGGAAATTTTGAAGAAACCCATGTTGAGAAAGGTACTCCCCAAGTGTTTGATGAAATGCCCCTTAGGCCTAGGCACATATGTATGCTTAGGGACATTGAGGATATTTGTCTTGAAGAAGGGGAGAAGGAGTTTGGGCTTGTTAATCTCTTTGGGAAGTATGATGAAATTGGTTTATATGTGGAGATTGATGGTTATGGAGATGGGAGAGATGTTGGTGGTTCTACCATATTAGGTTGTAGCATGTCTTTTGAGTCGGACGGCTTGGCACGTGAGTTAGTCGGTTCGAATTGTGAAGAGGAGTGGAAGGAAACGAGAGGTCGTGGGAAAAGGCGGATCATTGATGAAGAGGGAAATGAATTTGAGCATGATCATGAAGAAGTGGAGTTAGAGGAGGAGATTGATGAAGAGGAGAACCAATCCGAGAATGAGCTAGTAAGACATGAGGAGCATGATTATTGTGAAGGCGAATTCGAGGATGAGGTTAAAGAGAGAGAGAGCGCTTCCGAATATGAAACATGTGAGGATGGTGAACTTTATCATAGTGCATATGAATTTGATTATGATGAAAATGGTAGAGTTTACCATGAGGAGGATGAACGTCGACGCATTGAGTGGAACCAATATGGGGCCGCTTATGAGGAAGACGAAGATGGGGTCTACTATGATGAGAGTGGGCGTCGGTGTGTTGAGTGGGATCGACACGGGGCTCCTTATGAAGATAATGAGTGTAGATTCCATTATGATGACGAGTTGGAGGATGTTGAACGGTCCTATAACGAAGATATCTATGAGTATGATGGAGGTAGTGTCCATTATGACGATGAGTCGAGAACCATAGAGTGGAGCCGAAGCAAAGAAGCTTATGATGATGAAGATCGGTTCCAAGACAACTATGGGTCGGGAAATGTAGAGTGGGGCCGAAATGAAGGTGCTTATGATGATGAAGAAAATCGGTTCCAAGTTGAGGATGAGTCGGGAAGTGTTGAGTATGAAGACACCTATGAAGTTGATGATGATGGCGATGAGTACAATGTGTATTTGGTGACTAGGGTGCCAATTCCTAGTGAAGAGGAGCCTAGCCAACGTCATCGATTATTTAGAACTCGATGCTTAGTTCGTGGGAAGAAGTGTGAGATGGTGATCGACGGAGGAAGCCAAGTGACTTCATTAGTCGGTTCGCCATGAGCAAGTTTGGGTTGGTTCCTGAGCCACATCCTAGACCTTACCACCTTGGTTGGGTCAACGAGGTGGAGAAGCTTCAAGTTAGTCATTGGTGTAAGGTTCCTTTCACTATTGGAGCTTATGGGGATGAAGCTATGTGTGATGTTATAGAGATGGGTGCTTGTGATGTGCTACTTGGTAGGCCATGGCAATTTGATTGTGATGCCTCACATGCGGGAAGAAGCAACACCTACACCATACGTAAAGCCGGAATCCGATATGTCCTTATACCTTTGAAGAGTTCTCCTAGTAAGAAAATGGAGACCACTTTGGGAGATTGTCCAACTCGGGAGTTGAATGTGAATGGGTGCATTGGTGGAACGGGTGAGACATTGAATCATCTTGACTTGGGTTCCATTGGTAAGTTAACTAGCCTCTCTCCTAATAAAGTCAAATCTAAAGGGGAGCATGAGGTTGAGAAGGAGAAGAGCAAAGTTGGAAGTGAGGAAGTTGAGCCGATGTCCGAGGGTGACAAGCACATGCCTTCCAATGAGCCACTTAGAGGGCTTCTTAAAGGTCTTCCACCTTTGAGGAAGCTACCACAAGACATAGCATGGGATCCGGGAGATAGTGCACCTAGTTCTACATATGGTGAGTTGAGCTCTAGAGAGGAGCAGGAAGGTTGCTCTATGAAGCCTATTGATAGCACCGAGAAGCCTAGCACATGCCACATGCAAAAGAATCGAGTCACTCATTGGGTAAAATCTGAACTTATTCTTTTGTGCTTTGTTGAGATATTTGTGTTGGAATCTTGGATGTGTATGTTGAGGGAGAACCTTCCCGATGATGAGCCTATGGGAGATGATCTTGTTGTGGGAAGTGTGAGCTCTATGTTGAGAGAGAACCTTCCCTATGATGAGCCTATGAGAGGTGATCTTAGTGTGGGAAAGATGAGCTTTATGTTGAGGGACAACCTTCCCTATGATGGAACCATGAAGGGTGATCTTGTCGGGGGCTTTGGTGTTTGTTCATTGAGGGGGAATGACTTCCCGGGGAACATAGAAAGGATGATAGGAGATCAAGACTTGGTAAACTCGGAACTCATTATTTTGCGTTTTATTGCTATGTATATGTGGGGGTATATGTGGTGCTTGTTGAAGAAGCATCAACCCTATGAGGAGTCAATGAGAAGCGATATTGTGATGAAGAGAGTTGGGTTTGTGAAGTCTTTGATGAATGGGGATAGCCGCCCGAGAGATGTTGAGAAGGTAGAAGAGATTCAAGACTTGGGGAGTGATGGCCAAGTTAGTAAAGTGGCAAGTCTTGAAGTTCCGGGATTGTTAACCCAAGGTGAGGATGGAGCTACTATAGGTGTACTTGGGTTCACTATGATGTGGGTTGACGAGTGTCGTCGAGATATTCCGTTTGATGTGGGCCATGGGCAAGGAGATAATGAGCATGATAGCCAAGTTAGTGGAATGAGTGATAGCAAAGTCCGGGCATATTCAATTCAAAGTCATGTTTGGGTTGTGAAGGGTACTCAAGGGATCGCTCCAATTTGGGTTGATATATGGCGTCGGGACATGTTATGTGAGGTTGGCTATGTGCGAGTGGAGGTTGAGCCTAGCATCCGGGTTGATGGCGTGAGGTACATTGAGATCCGGGCATATTCGACTCAAGATCATGTTGGGGTTTTGAAGAATACTTGTGAGATTGATTCCAGTTGGGTTGATATATATCATCGGGATATTCCATTCGAGGTAGGCCATGAGTGGAAGAAGGTTGTGTTGATTCCTCAAGTTCGTGATGGGGAGATCAAGAGGGTCTATGGGTGGTCCATGCAACCAAATGAGGGGCGTTGGAAGATCATCCAAGCAGTTATGGGGAAGTGGTTTGACAAGCTTCGCCAAGACATACCATTCGATGTTGGTAGAGCATCCGAGATTGGTGGAGATTGGGAGATGAGTGCCATGGAAGATGGATGCCGGGGTGAAGTACTCGTTGAGATATCGGGAAAAGCTCGTGAGGAGAAGGTGAGTCCGACAATATGTGGAGTGGACTCCTTGAATTCATCTCGAATAACACCTTGGTTCGATTTGAGGACTTGGGTTCATTCACAACAAACTCGTCTCTTCAATGCGTGGCAAGCAACTTGGGGTCAAGTTCTTTTTAAGAGAGAGTGAATGATGCGGAGCATCTTTCCCTAGGATCGAGTCCGAGCAAGGGAAGCCGGAGGAAGAACCAAGTGCGAGCAATAAGCGACTAAAGAGGCCCAAAACAATACAACACATCTGCTCAGACATGCCCCGCGTGTAGATGAACACGCTCCGCGTGTTGAGAACTTGAACCAAAGGAAAAACCCAGGAGGTCATACACGCGAGGCGTGGGTCAAGCACGCCCCGCATACAGAGAAAACACGCTCCGCGTGTAAAACAAGGAAGATCTGGAGAAGAGTCATCAGCCAAGACACGCGGGGCGTACTGTTGGACACGTCCTGCGTATTGGAGTGTTTGATCCTGAGAAGAATTTATCAGCCAAGACACGCGGGGCGTACTGTTGGACACGTCCTGCGTATTGGAGTGTCTGATCCTGAGAAGAATTCATCAGCCAAGACACGCGGGGCGTACTGTTGGACACGTCCTGCGTATTGGAGTGTCTGATCCTGAGAAGAATTCATCAGCCAAGACACGCAGGGCGTACTGTGGACACGCAGGGCGTATTGATGGACACGCAGGGCGTACTGATGGACACGCAAGGCGTACTTCCACTTTTCAGCAACTTGCTCCTTACTTCAGCTTCCTGGTTATTTACACTTTTGGTCCCTCAGCTCCTTTCCCCCATCTATAAATCAACCCCATCCACTTACCTTTACCCTATTTACCCCTTCTCTTATCATTTTAATTAGTTATTTGATTTACCCTTTATGTAATTTGTCTTAGGGTTTTTGAGATGATATAAATTCATCTCTTTCTCTTGTAATAGGTTAACTTTTTATCAATCAAAATTATATCTTCTTCAAGAAGCTTTTGTTAAGGTTTTCACCTTCAACAATGGGGGATTTTATATTCCTATGGATTTAGTCCATAAATTAGGATCCACTCCTTCTAGTTTAGCTAGATAACGTTGTTAGCCTTTGTGAGTTTACGGTTTAAAACTCTCAGTGGATTCCGCGCTACATCATTTTCATTATTCTTTTCTTTTTATTTATAGATTAACAAAATATCACAAAAAACATAGACACTATATCGAACAAATCATATAGCACTTCCTAAATTACTTTGCAGACCAAAAATGATAGAGACAACAAAATAAACACAAAGTAATTGAATATATGAAGATTTACCACTACTAGAAAATACCTGTTTACTAACGGAATATTCCGTCAGTAAACAGCTAAATTTCGTCAGTAACTTGATTTACTGACGGAACATTGACGGAATGAAACCCGTGGATAAAATTCACGTCAAAGATTTATCTTGACGGTCCTCTGACGGAATGGCCTGACGGTGGACTGACGGATTTTCCGTCAACACTTTCTGACGTTTTGACTGACATTACTAATCGTCAACGCGTTTGACGGATATATTGACGAAAATATGTTCCGTCAGAATATATTTTCCGTCAAAAAGTAATATTCTGACGTAAGCATCCGTCAATTGTTAAAATAAAATTTGAAAAAATTTAAAATTTAAAATTCTTGGTTTAGGATGGAATTCCGATCCGTTACTAGCTACATTTTATTGCAATAAAATTACTTCTAGAATTTATAAATATAAATAAACAAAAATATGATTAATATAAACTGAACTTGTATATATTAATAATTATAAATCCAAAAGTACATTCATAATTACAAAAGTAACCTAATGAACTAAATCTATAGTAATCTTAAATCTTAGATCATGTAAAAAAAAGTCCAAAATATACACCATACATCAACATGTTTCAACTACCAAAATACGTTGATATTGGTGGCCCTTAGCCCTTCTTCACAAGGGTAGAATATATACCTATCAAAAAAGATAACACAATTACATATTATATATGAACATGAACATGAACCAAATTGCAAAATAAACTAAAAATGTACTATTAAATAATAATGTATTCTCTAAATTTGATAGGTTGAAGAAGTGTACGTGGCAAAAACATGGTAAGGACATGGTAAAGAAACAAAAAATCTCAAACTAATTTAGAGACTGTTAAACAAATCACACAATGAAACGCAAGATTCGTGAATCGAATAACATCAAACGGCTTATCCGCATTGCTTCAACAGCAGTCACAAATCTCAAGCTTCAATATTTAGTAGTGCTAGTTACTTTTAACATTTACCATTTGATAGTCATTTTATTTCTGTAAGTAGGAATATTTAAAAAGATAATTTGTTCATTATCACGACTTGTCCGATACATATGTGACATTTTCTACTTGGTAAACTAAATTAACACATGCTCACATTTCAAAGGACAATATTGACATTTTATCCAACATAAATTTAAGAGAAGTGGAATTCTTTCTAGATTGGAACAAGACCTATTATAACTCCAATAATCTAGCCAAGAATAAGACCTATTTTAACTTCACTAATCCAGTTAAGGTTGGAATTACAATAATATTAAATATCACTATAATTTATATAAACATAGAAGATAGTAATAAATAAAGACAGAAGATATATTAATGGAAAAAAATTCATAATTACCCTCCCTCTTTAGCTTTTTAAATATTCAACGGTTACCACGGACCACCACTGCACCTGTTTCTTATTACTTTTTTTTTAAATATAAATCATAGGTTGGTTGACAAATTGTAGGAGGAGAAGATTTGGGCCTTGTCTGGCAACTGAAACTTGCTATTACTTTTATAATTATACAAACAAACTTAGCCAATGCCCCCTCTAATTATCCCCACTTCACCCCCAATCTCCAGCTTTTGCCATCCCATTTAGATGCTTGAGCACAACTATCGATTGTAATTTTCCCAACTAGTTTGAACTGTTAAGTGCATCCAATGCTCTAGCTAACTACATCCCCAACTATTCGTATCAAATTCCTTCGATAAGAATAGCTCATGTTAATGAAAAAGAATACGAAATAAAGCTTTACATATAATTTATTGCATATAATTTCTGTTATCCCCTACTCAAGTAAATCAAACGGTTTTTTTATCAACAAAAACTAGTTGGTTTAACAAAAAATTTATCACACCTAAAAAAAGCATTTAGTGAAATCAATCTGCCAATGTGATTATATATTTCCGATCAGACAACATCCTATAAGAGTAAAATCTGTCCATGACCACTAAACTGAAAGATAAAAAGAAATATCATAAAGATATAAGATACTACCTCAAATATATAATACGTCATTTTTCAAGGTCTTTACAATAAATTTCTTGGATTTCTTCAGAATTCCTACAAGAAAACAGAACATGATTCACAATAGTTAAGAGTTAAAAACATCAGTGTGTAATATTAATAAAAATAATCGAACTAAATGAGCTAATGAACGAACATTCCCCAGCAGACTTAAGTATAATTACCTTCTGAACCATGGAGGCATAGATGTTTCACACCAACAGCTTCAAGCCACTGCAAAAGTTGCAAAACTTAAGAGAGTTGATGAGCATCCTTGCTTTCTACAAAAAAAAATTGGCAAGGTACTTAAGCTTGGAAACATCAAAGGTTTGTAGCATCTTAATATATATTCTACTAGAGATTAAATAGCTTTCAACCACTTTCACTAAGCCAACTGCATGGTTCCATATTTCAATTAGACAATGAAAAAAAAGCCACAGATATCAAAGGCCATGATCACAAATCTACATTGACCTTAAAAACTTATTCAACTTACCAGAACAAAAGGATATGGAATGAATAACTAATTATAATTTTTTGTTTTTTATCACACTAAAAAATAAAAGCATAGCAAACGGATTTTATCAACAGCAAACATATTCTACCTTCTCAATTAAGTTAGGCAGACAACAAATCATTCGCAATTAACAGATTTAATCAGCCAATTATCTCTTAATATCCAAACTAATAGCAGACCAATTTCCAGAAAATTAGTTTTACATTTGATACCCAACTCCTATCTCATGGCGTATCATCCTCAACAGACATAACCACTTCAGAATGCAAGATGATAAACTAAAACAACAATAACAAAGGTAATCCAAAAATTCAATAGTGAAAAATGCTCCAAAGAAATAAACTTGGATTCTTTAATTTCAATATAAAAAGAAATGCAATAAAGACAGTAAATATACTATTATGTAATCTAACAGTACAAAATCGTGTTGTTTACTGTAGAGAATTAACAGTGAATGTTGTAACACTGGATTATAAACTCCAGCCCACTTGTCAAGTTGTTAATTCAGTTAGATAGTTTGTTAGATGGTTAGACAGTTTATCTTCCTGTATAAATAGAGTGCTAATACACTGAATTCATTGAGTTGTTATAATCAATTTCAGAAGTTTAATACAGAGCTTTCTTCCTCATTTCCTTTCTTTCAATCATCCTTCTATTTTCTGTACATGGTATCAGAGCCCAAAGGAATTTCTTGATTCCTAACGATTTCTTAGTAAAATTCCGCATCAATTTGGAAGGTTGATGGTTCTGAAAGGAAGAAATAGGAGCAACAACACATTCGCTTCATTGTTTGCTGAAGAAGAAGAAGACAATCAAATTGAAGAAATAGTGAACAACACTGAAAATCGCAGCGGTGGTTCTAGAGCAAGAAATAACAACGTAGATCCAAAAAATACTTAGCAAAATCGTGAATCTTCTTTCATGGATTTACCTAATTCTGATAATCATCCGGGTTTATCTCTGGTGAGTGCTCCTCTAACTTCTAGCAATTATCTTTCTTGGATTAGAGCAATCAAGATAGGGTTGTCCGCTAAGGATAAGCTAGAATTTGTGCTGCGGGATGATATTCAACCTGATCCTGCAAACGTTGATTTGTATAGAGATGGAAGAAAGCTAATAATATGGTTTTATCTTGGGTCTTGGGGTCACTATCAAAAAATCTCGTTGAGTCTTTCTTGTATGTGAAAACTGCTCGTGAATTGTGGCTGGAATTAGAAGAAAGATTTGGTGAATCAAATGGCCCATTAATATACCAAATTAAGAAAGATCTAAGCACTCTTGTGCAAGGAAATCTCTCTGTTTGTGTGTACTTTACCAAGATGAAGAAGTATTGGGAAGATTTAGCAGAGCTCAATCCTACTCTTGTTTGTGAGGGTTGTGGAAAAGCTGCTAAGAAAATAATGGAAATGATTGAAGCTGATCATTTGATGCAATTCCTTATGGGATTGAATGACATGTATGAACATACGAGAGATCAAGTCTTGATGATGGAGCCTTTACCATCTATCAACAAAGCTTATGCCATGATCCAGAAAATGGAGAGGCAGAAACAAAATGTCAGTGTTGTAGCAGACAAGCTGGAAATTGCAAACATGGTGACTGGAAATAGGTCAACATCAGATGAAGGAAAAAGCAAGGAGGATTTAGTGTGTACTCATTGCAAGAAACCAGGTCATCTGAAAGAAAGTTGTTTCAAGTTGAAAGGATATCCTGACTGGTTTAAGCAGAAGAAGAAAGGAGGGAAACAGTCTACTGCACAGGCTCATCTGGGTTTTGAAAGTGGTAATGTTGAGGAAGGAGCAGGACAGGATCAATCTGCATTATTCTCACAAATGTTCCAGAAAGAATTTCAGAAGTACATGACAAATCGAAACACAAATGAAATGGCAAACATGACTTCTTTTTCTGGATTCGCAGGTAATGTACATCTTACTCAAAATACAAATATTGGTGATCATGTTTGGATTATAGATTCAGGAGCTACATGTCACATGTGTGGTGATATCAAACTTCTTGATAGTTTTGATGTTATATCAAATGTGAGATCAATTACATTACCAGATGGCAGCAGTAAACAAGTGCAAAGCATAGGAAAAATTAGTTTTTCTTCAAAATTAAGATTAACTAATGTGCTTCATATACCCTTGTTCAAATACAATCTGTTATTAGTGGGCCAAATGTTGAAGGATACGGATATTATTGTTAACTTTTGCCCTGGAAAATGTGTATTACAGGACCAGAAGACTAAGGAAATTCTGGCTATTGGACATTTGGAGAATGGGTTATGTTATATCTACTTACTAAAAGATCATTTCAGCCTGAAGTTTTAGCACATTTTGCTACTACAGAGCAATCTATAATTCATTCAACAAGTTGTAATACTTCTATTTCATCTGTAATGGATAACAACTTACTTTGGCACTATAGATTAGGTCATGTTTCCTGGAATAAGTTGAAACACATAGAAGGAGTAAAGTATAAGGAGAATTTGTCTGTTTGTACTATCTGTCCAATGGCCAAACAACACAGGAATGTATTTCCAAATAGTAAATCTACATCTAATAAAGCTTTTGATCTTTTGCATACTGATGTTTGGGGTCCTTATCATAGAATTTCGATTACAGGAGCAAAGTATGTTCTTACAATTGTAGATAATTACTCAAGAGCTTTATGGACTATTTTGTTAAAAAGTAAAGCTGAAGTGAGTGAAGCTATGCACAAATTTTTGCTTCTCGTTCAGAATCAATTTTCTTGCAGAGTTAAGGTTGTACGCAGTGACAATGGGACTGAATTTACAAGTCAAACATGTCAGAAGGTCTTCAGTGATCTTGGCATATTGCACCAGAAATCTTGTCCCTATACTCCACGGCAGAATGGAGTCATAGAAAGGAAACACAGGCACCTTCTCGAAGTAGCAAGGTCATTGATTTTTCAATCCGGATTAACAAATAAATTCTGGGGAGAAGCAATTACAGCAGCCACACACACTACAAGAAAATTGCTTTTTGGCAACAACATAAAAAGTTGTTGGTAAAAATGAACTTTAGCAACAATTTTTTTAGTGTCGTTACCTAAGCTCGTTGCTGTAAATTTCTTACCTTTTTCCTTAAAAAATTCCGTCAGATGAAATTTGTGGAAAAAAATATAACAACTTTCGAACAATAGGTTCGTTGCTCTAAATGAAAGTAATTTTAGCAACAACCACATGTTGTTGCTTTAAATAAAGGTATTTACAGCAACGTTTGAGTGTTGTTGCCGTTAACAAATGAATTTATAGCAATGCATGCGTGTTGTTGCTAAAAATGAAAGCATTTACAATAACGACTTTAGGTTGTTGCCTAAAACTAAATATTTTGGTAACAAAAGAGGTTGTTGTGAATGCAAATTATTAAAAATAAAATAAATACATATTTTAATATAATATAAATTATTATAGTACTATTGTATTTAATAAATTATATAATTTGAATTGAATTACAAAATATTACAAAAAAAAATGTTATTTTTAATATTAATAAATTTTAACTAGTATTTAAATTTTAAACTCGGATAGAATAAATTTTAATAATTAAGAAATTACTTAATTAAAAAAATTGAAAACATATATACGATATTATTTTATTTGTATGTTATAAATAATTAATAATAAATAATTATAAATCTTCTACCAGTTGAAAGCTTGAATTGGCAAACAGCATTTGAAAGACTTCACAACAGAAGTCCCAATTATGCTAATCTCAAGATATTTGGCTGTTTATGCTACATTACTACAGTTCAACCAGAACCAGGCAAAGACAAGTTTGCACCTAGAGCTCAAAAGGCAATATTTTTGGGTTATAAGGGTGGTCAAAAGGGGTTTGTGGTATATAATTGCAGTTCTGGGGTTATTCAGGTGACAAGAGACATTGTTTTTCATGAGGACGTTTTCCCTGGAAAAGAAGAGCCTTCCATGTTTGCAGATGAGCAGCATGATGATGATCATGCCATCTTACCCTTACTACCCCACGACTATGAAGAAAGTACCCCAAACGCTTACATTTCTAACAATCATGATTGTTTTGATGTTGTTACAGGAGAAGCAGTAAATGTAGAGATGCCAGTAGTTCCTGATGAGAGTTCATCACTTCATAATGATGCACCTGTTGACACTCAAATTGAAAGGCCCCAACGAGTTATCAAAAAGCCTTCTTGGTTGAATGATTTGTAGCAGCAGTAAAGGAGAACAATGTTGAAGGGTTGTGCCTAGTGCCCAAATTTACTCATCACTATGCTATATTCATGGCTAACATAGCAGAAGAAAAGGAGCCAAAGAATTATGCAGAAGCAGCAAAAGATGCAAGGTGGCTCAAAGCTATGAACATGGAGCTTAAGACATTAGAGGATAATAAGACATGGATCTTGACAACTTTGCCTGAAGGGAAAAAGGCAATTACATCAAAATGGGTTTTTCGAATCAAGAGAAATCCTGATGGCACAATAGACAAGTTTAAAGCTAGACTGGTGGCAAGAGGATACAATCAAGTATATGGGATTGATTATACTGATTCTTACTCTCCAGTTGCGAAAGTGGACACAGTAAGAACTTTCCTTGCTATAGCAGCAGCTTTCAATTGGCCAATCCACCAAATTGACATCAATAATGCCTATTTACATGGCTTTATTGAAGAGGAATTATACATGACACCACCTGATGGGTATGAGAAAGCTCAGAAAGGCCAAGTTTGCAAGCTAAAAAGATCATTATATGGTCTGAAACAAGCTGGCCGCATGTGGAACAAAGAAATGTCCTCTAAATTGCTACATTTTGGATTTGTTAGATCTAAACATGATTATTGCTTGTATACAAAATCCACAGGTAAAGTTTATCTTGCCCTTGTGCTTTATGTGGATGATCTTTTAATCACAGGCACCTTAGAAGAAGAAATGGTCAGCCTTAAGAAGTTCTTACACCAGGAATTCACTATCAAAGACCTTGGATATGTGAAATACTTCCTTGGTATAGAGGTGGCAAGATCAAACACTGGCATGGTAATTTCACAAGTGAAATATGTAAAAGACCTCATAGCAGATGCTAAGTTAGAACTAGCCTCAAGTGCAAGTTCACCTCTACCATCTGGTTTTCAAAATCATGTAACTTCCGAACAATTGCAATCACCAGATAGTTACAGAAGATTGATAGGAAGATTATTATATCTAGGCTTCACCAGACCTGATATTTGCTTTTGTACTCAACAACTTAGCCAACATATAGGTGCACCTACTAAAAGTCATATGGAAGCTGCTTTGCATATTCTAAGGTATCTAAAGGGTACTATGGGTAGAGGCATATTCTATCCTACACAATCTTCATTGGAAGTTCAAGCATACTGTGATGCTGACTGGGCAGTTTGTAGAGGAACTAGAAGATCTACAACTGGTTATTGTGTGTTCATTGGGAAGTCAATGGTGGCATGGAAGAGTAAAAAGCAAACTATTGTGAGTACTTCCTCTGCAGAAGCAGAGTACCGAAGTTTGTCAACAACAGCAAGAGAGGTCAAATGGATATCTTACTTAATGAAGGAGTTCAAAATTCCTATTAAGTTTCCAATTCCGATTTTCTGTGATAACACATCAGCTATTGCTATTGCAGCCAACCCTATTGATCATGAAAGAACAAAACACTTTGATATTGACATTCATTTCATAAGAGACTATGTCGAGCAAGGATTCATTAGAACACCGCATATCTCTACAACGGAGCAGCTCGCAGACTTATTCACCAAAACAATGACTGGAGCTCAACTTGATACTTTCTTGTCCAAACTCGGTATTGTCGATCACATACCAGTTTGAGGGGGGCATGTAGAGAATTAACAGTGAATGTTGTAACACTGGATTATAAACTCCAGCCCACTTGTCAAGTTGTTAATTCAGTTAGATAGTTTGTTAGATGGTTAGGCAGTTTATCTTCCTGTATAAATAGAGTGCTAATACACTGAATTCATTGAGTTGTTATAATCAATTTCAGAAGTTTAATACAGAGCTTTCTTCCTCATTTCCTTTCTTTCAATCATCCTTCTATTTTCTGTACATTTACCTCAATAATCTGGCGAAGGCTTGGCATCGAACCCGATCAACTCACCATCTGAGAACCAAGGAAGTATCGCCATTATTAAAGCACAACAACTATTAATTAGCAACTACAAACTATGACTTACCTCATCGAAGTACTGACCACAGACAGTTGGAGAAACTGATTCCACAAGGGGACGGGTTTCGAGATGAACCCACTGGAAATGGAGAAGAAACGACGCTGTTGAGGCGGACTAGCAGTTCGGAAGACAGATAAAAAGGAGAGACATCGACAAAAACCTGAGAGGCTTTGTAGGAGACGGTGTGTTGACTGGAAGAAGAAGAAGAAGAGAAACGTAGGGATTGAGAGAGGATGAATCTTTTCTTCTCTGATGAAAAAAGAGAGGCCGGCGTAAATGACCTAGGAAAAGAAAAATTAGTATATATATGCTTTATTTAGGGTTTGAAATCCATGGAATTGTTAATCGAATGGACAGCTAGAATTAGAAAAAAAATGCAAATAAATAATAGTAATAGCCACTGTCCAAGTGGTTAAGTAGTTGTTAGTTTTTCTTGAGTTCAAGTGTTCGAACCACACCACTCACACACCAAATTTGTAGTTTTTCATTTTTTTTTCTACATTAAAAAATGTTAACTTTTTTTATTCTATATTTTTTCTGTACACATTTACTAAACTAATAAAATTACAAAAAAGAAAAAACTCCATGCATTAATAATTTATTATTTATTTTATTGAATTAAAGTTATAGAAAAAAATATATTTTTGCTTATTTTCTTTAATATTCATTTTGTATATATTTAATTTAATTTGATTGAAAATGTAATTTTTCTAATATGTTAATATGAAATAGTTTATAAAAATAAAATACTAAGATACAAATATCTAATTATAATTGATATAATATTTTTATTATGTATTAAAGTTATAGTAAAAAAAATAAAAATACTGTTTTTTTGTTATTTTCATTGAGCTTCATTTTTTATATATTTAATATTATTTGATTGAAAATAGTATTTTGACAAAAATTATTAAGCCAAGATATTAAATATAAAGAAATATATATAATTACATATATTATTTTCGTAAATTATCAATAACTGAAATAAAAAAAATATTTATGATTTTCGGTTTAAAAATGTGAAAATACACTAATTTTCTAAGATATTAATGGTTCAAAATTTTGACGGAATTCCGACAATAAATTCTGTCAGAATGTATTTGACGGAAATAAATCCATCACCCAACTCCGTTAATAAAGGAGTGGGAATCTTCCCGCCCAAATATTCTGACGGAATGGCAATTCCGTCAGAATAATCCGTCAGATATGTTGACAGAATCGTTTCCGTCAGAAATACCGTCAACATTTTTGACGGATTCCTTTCCGTCAAAAAATTCCGTTAGTAAACATGTATTTTCTAGTAGTGTACAACCTAGAATCAATAACCTTACAAGCTGAGAAGAAACTTACTTTCCAAACCAAATTGTAATACATCAGCATCAACCTTTTTTGGAACTTTGGTAGCAAAAATCCTTGCAATTCCAAGCAAAGTGGCAACCATATTTGGAGTTGCCTAACCAAACAATAAAGGTTTGGGGGCAAATTTAGATTTTATCCCAAAATATTATATGCATTGGAATAACAAATCAAAAGGCTCAACCCATTCGAAAAATACAGTATCCCCATGATGCTTTTTGCCGGAATCAAATGATGGCAAAACACACTTAGATCATATCCTACCAAAAAGGAGCATGGATTAAAGCTATTATGAGACTTAGACATGTGGAATCAAACCCCTAAAATGGAAAGAGAATATAAGTTCCTCTTTTTAGTATGACCAGAATTTGTAAAATACACAATTTTTATTGCAATTCTACTAACCCATGTGAACTGTATTTCCT
Source organism: Euphorbia lathyris (assembly GCF_963576675.1). NCBI lineage: Eukaryota > Viridiplantae > Streptophyta > Magnoliopsida > Malpighiales > Euphorbiaceae > Euphorbia > Euphorbia lathyris. Next base: position 22,639,535 of record NC_088914.1, on the reverse strand, counting down.
AGTTAATCAATGGCCTAATGCTTCCCCAGCCCTCTTAACTTGTCCAAATTGGTCATTTTATCCCCTCAACTCATCGAATGTTCTATTTACCCCCTTAACTCCATAAAAGTGGTATTTTTCACCCCTTCAACTTGTCCATTTATCCCCCCAACTCATAGAATGTTCTATTTACCCCCTTTAACTCCATAAAAGTGGTATTTTTCACCCCTTACAATCCGTTATCGAAACCTAAATTAATAACTTTTTTTAAACGTTAAACCTATATTTATGTTATTTTGTAGGTGGAACCTAAATTGATACTTCCCCAAAAATTATAGGCCTATTTTGGTACATTATTGTATTTAACTTGTTTATATTAATGTTCTTGTTATTTGTATTTTTTTATTTTTTCTTTCTCTTTTCAACTTTTTTGAGAAATGTCATTTTTATGGAGTTATGAAGGTAAATAGGACATTCGATGAGTTGGAGGGGTAAAATGACCAATTTGGACAAGTTAAGGGGGCTGGAGAAGCATTAAGCCCTCTGAAGCACAGACACGCGATAGACCTAACGTATCGCGTGTCGGATACGTATCCGATACGGATATGGCCGGAAACGCCTGGGATAGTGAAGGATACGCGTGTCCCAGAAAAAAACTGTTGATTCTTCAAATTTGAAAAAACAGAGGTTCAACTTCAATCATCGATCGTTATTTCAAATAGATTTGGAGAGCAGGAATATGCAAAGATTATGTTATATGTATGTGCAGAGAAATTAAGATCAGAGGTAACCCAAAAGACATAGTCTGTGAGAGCAGTTACAGATTCATCAATCTTATCAGAAAAACAAAGTGAAACAGAGTATCTGTAATTCACTGCAGAAAAATCATATATAAAAATATATTTTTAATATTTATAAATGTGCCCCAATATTTTTAATATTTACACGTTTCCCCCACATATCCGTGTCCTGTGTTTTATAGAAATGACGTTTCCCGTATCCGTGTTCGTGTCGGATACCGTATCTGTATCCGTGTCCGAGCAACATAGATTAAGCCTTAATCAATTGAGTTTAATTTTAGTTCTCATAAGGTGATTTACATATCCCAATCACTTTGCAAAACAAAATTCAGATTTCACAAGAACAACACTAGTTTACTCATCACAAGCATGTATGCTGCATAATCTAACCATACATCATATATACTAGAGTGGTAATAATGTGAACAAAACAATGTGAATCAGTTCGTCTCCTGCTTACATTCTTCAGTAGGGCTACTTACTGTTCTTGCTGTTTCGACGCTGTCCCAATCGTTTGGAAACCACTTTCATAACCACTGCTGTCACCTGATTGATTCAGCTATGCGCTTGTCTGTTTTCCCAGACTCTCGAGGAAATCACCCGCTTCTTTTCCAGTTCTGCGATCCTGCAATTATTAAGAGCAAAGAAACGAAATATGTCATCTAAAATGTGAAATACAAGCTCATCTTTAACTTCTAACATGTCCAAAACTAAATAAAGATTTTGAAGAATAATAAACATCATGCGATATATAATAAATTTGCTTGACCAACAGTTGGCGAAACCGACTCCACAGGGCGATGGGTTTCGAGATGAACCGACTGGAGACGAAGAGGAAATGGCGTTGTGGAGGCAGACCAACAGTTCGGAACAACGGAGAAAGAGAGAGATCGGTCGGAAACTTAGGAGACTTTGTAGGGGACACTACTGCCAGCGTTTCAACTAGAAGAAGAAGAGAAAGTTAGGGTTGAGAAAGGATATGTTTTCTGTATATGTATATGATATTTAGGGTTAGACATGGGCTTTGATCAGTGGGCTGCTTATTGAATCAGGCCCAATCCAAACTAATAATATAGGGGAATTTATAGCGAAATTCACAATTTAAAACTTATTTATAATTTTATCAATAAATATTATGGAATAGGTCAAGCTTTGCAGTTTAACCAGCATTTCACCCATTAAACCACTTAGATAATTTGACATTTATAAAGTAAAAATTTATACTTTTGATATTATACTAATTAAATTACTAATATTGATTTGTGTGGACTGTCGGATCTTGGTGCTACTGTTCATAAGTTTACTTGGAAACGTAATAGTATCTTTGTTCGTTTGGACAAAGTTTATGCTAATATTTCAGCTCAGAGTAGGTTTCCTGAAGCGGCTGTGTTGAATCTCCCCTTTCGCCATTCTGATCATTGTCCTATCTTAGTCAGGCTGGTGAGAGCTCCTCGTACTAGAGGGGTACGACCTTTTAGGTATCTGGTGGCTTGGGAATTTCATCATGAGTTTAAGAATTTTGTTCATGATAATTGAAAACCCCATTCTAATGTTTTACTGGCTGTGGATGGTTTTAGAAGTAATATGGTGGGCTGGAATATAAACGTTTTTTGCCACATTATCATAAGGAAACATAAAATTTTGAGTAGGATTGAAGGCATCCAACGTATCTTGGAGTTCAGGTTTGACCATAGTTTGAATTGTCTTCTTAGAACCCTCCAGAATGAGTTGGAAGCGGTGTTGAGGCAAGAAGAGTTGCTTTGGTTTCAGAAATCAAGGAAAGCTTGGATTAAGGATGGAGATCGTAATACGAGGTATTTCCATCTTTCTACTGTTATCAGAAGGCAGAAAAATCAGATTAATGATATCAAAGATCCTAATGGTAATTGGGTTTATGAGGATGAAGAAATCCGTCACTTGGCCCTCAATTTCTATAAAGAGTTATTTAAAGAAGACCATGTGGATTTGGATAGAGCTCTGTCTAGGGCTACGTTTCCTACGGTTTGTGAGGATAAGATTCTTGAAGCTTTTCACCCTATTGATCAGAAAGAGATTGGTCAGGTGGTGTTTAGCATTGGAGCTACTAAAGCTCCTGGGTGGATGGTTTCCCGACCGATTTTTATCATAAACATTGGGAAACTGTAAAAGAAGGTATTTACAATTTTGTCAAAGGGGTTTTAATGGGTCTGAGGATATTAGGCTAGTGAATAAAACTCTACTGGTCCTGATTCCTAAAGTGGAGAAGCCTTCCTCTTTCTTACAAATGAGACCTATTAGTCTGTGTAATGTGCTTTATAAGGCGATTACCAAAATTGTGGCTAATAGACTTCGGTGTATTCTCCCTGATATTATTAGCCAGAATCAAGGCAGTTTTGTGCCGGGGAAACAGATGATGGATAATATTGTTATTGCTCAGGAGATGGTTCATTCGATGAAGGTCAAAAAGGGTAAGCGTGGTATTGTGAAGCTGGATCTGGAGAAAGCTTATGATCGGCTTAACTGGAGTTTTCTTCTTGATAGTCTTGTATTTCTTCTCCTGTCTTCCAAGTTTTGATTAATGGGGATTTGTCCGAGGAGTTTACTCCTTCCCAGGGTATCCGTCAAGGGGACCCTATGAGCCCGTTCTTATTTGTTATTGCTATAGAGAGGTTGACTCATCTTATCCAAGAGGCTATTAGCACTGGGAGGTTTCATCCAGTTGCCATTAATAAATTATGTCCCCGGTCACTCATTTGTTCTTTGCTGATGATGTTATGATCTTTGTTGAAGGTAGTGAGGAGCAAATTGGTGTGATTATGGATATCCTCATTAAGTTTTGCTCTGCTTCAGGTCAAAAGCTTAATATCCAAAATTCTAGAATGTTGTGCTCTAATAATATGGACCAAAGGGTCTATAAAAGGATGAGTGAGATTTCTGGTATTCCTCTAACCAAGGCTTTTGGTAACTATCTAGGGGTTCCTCTCCATAGTGATAGAGTTTCTAAAGCTTCTTTTAAAGAGATCTTCGATAGTACTAATAGTAAGTGTGCTAATTGGAAAGCTAAATCCCTTTCTCTTGCGGGCCATCTTACCTTGATTCAATCGGTGAACTGTGTGGCTCCTAATCACATTATGCAAGCTTGTAGGCTGCCGGAGCCTGTTCTTAATGGTCTTGATAAAATCAATCATCGTTTTCTATAGGGGGACTCGGAAGAGGGGAAAAAATTCATCTTGTTCCTTGAAAAGAGGTTTGCCAACCTAAGAATATGGGAGGATTGGGGATTAGACAAGCCAGGGACAATAATAAAGCGTTGTTAATGAAGCTTCTTTGGAGGATGTGGGAATCCTCGTCTGCTCTTTGGGTTCGGTTATTGTGCGGGAAATATAGAAAGGATAGGATTTTTGGGGGCCCTAAAGAGAGAGTTCTTAATTGTTCTTTTTTATGGAAAAGGGGTTAATGCAGTGTTTTCTGAGTTTTGCTCTAGGATTGGTTGGTCGGTGGACAATGGTAGATCAATTAGTTTTTGGAATGAAATCTAGCTTGGGAAGAAGCCTTTATTAGATGTTTGTGCTTCTCCGCCGCCTCTAGAGATTCGTAATTGGAGTATTGCTGATCTTGTGGATTCGGAGGGAGATTGGTTTGGTCGAGATTTGATGCTTACCTTAGTTTGGAAACGCTCCTGAATATTTGGGGAGTTAAAGTTAGTAGTAAGGAGGAAGATGGGGATAATCACTGTTGGTCCCTTACGAATAACGGTGCTTATTCTTGCAAATCTACTTTTGAGGCCTTCAATCTTAATTTGGATGCTCCTCCTTCAGTCTCTTGAAAGGATATTTGGGCCTTGAAAGTTCCTTATCGCATTAGGAGTTTTCTGTGGCTTGGTGCAAAAAATAGGTTGCTTACGAATGTTGAAAGGAAAAGACACCATTTAGTGGAGTCTGATACTTGTAGTAGATGTAGAGCTCAGGCGGAATCCATCTGTCATGTTCTTAGAGATTGTGCTAAGAGTAAAATTGTGTGGAGGAAAGTTCTTCCAGTCCATTTGCTCTCTGATTTCTTTGCCCATTCTGATTGTGATTGGTTTATAGATGGTGTTAGTGCTTTGTTATTGCCTGAGCTGGAGCATGGTGCTATCCTTTTTGCCGTTGTCTGTCACCAGATTTGGCAGTGGAGGAATGCTGATATTTTTGGAGAAGGAGCTATTGTTATTCTTAATTTACTTGTTTTCTTCTCTAAGAAAATTAATACTATTATTAATAGCTTCAAGGAGGATAATTTATCTAGTACTATCCAGAGAACTGTTGTTCATCTCTTTGGATGGAGTAGACCTGGTGAATGGATAGTTAAGTTAAATACTGATGGCTCTTGTCTTGTAGACGACAGAATTGCGGCTGGAGGTGTTTTGAGAGATGCTAGTGGTGCTTGGGTGTCTACTTTTGCTCAGAATCTGGGGTTGGGCTCTTCTTTTACTGCTGAGCTCTGGGGGATCTTCTCTGGGCTTAGGCTCGCCAAAAATCTGGGTTTGAAAAGGCTGCTCGTGGAATCTGACAACCTCGAAGCGGTCAAAATGATCTCTGATAATAAGGCTATGTGTTTAGGTAGCTAGAATTTAGTTAAAGAGATCAGAAGATTGTGTTCTTCCTTCGATACCATCAACTTTGGCCATGTCTTTAGGAAGAAGAATCGGGTGGCAGAACGCCTTGCTGCTGAGGGCCATGAGAGGATATTGGGTGTTTCAACTTTCTCTTCTCCTCTGGACTTCCTTTTTTCTTTGCTTTCGGATGATCTGGTGGGGTTAGCTTTCCCGGTTTAGTTTGTGGGGGGTTTTTGTTTGTTTTTTCTTTTCTTCCCTTTTCCTACCAAAAAAAATAGAGTCCCTTTTTCTATTTATATTTATCTATTTCTCTGTAATTTTTTGTACATGGCCTAATAATAATAATATGATAAGATAATAATTCAAATAATTTTTAATCTTAAAATTAAAATATGGAGCATTATATATAAATAGACCATTAATATAAATTTAAATTTATAAATAGTAGAATTATGATGTAAGTATATTAAATTTTACAAAAAAATTTTTATCTATAGATGCAAGAAATAAAAAATGAATTCAAAGCTAATATTTAAGTTTAATATTCATTAATTACATAAGAAAAATATATACAATTAAAAACTACAAGTATTATTACTATATATTACATGCATAAACACAATAAAATTTATATTAGTCATTCTTTTCTCTTTTTATTTATTTTTTCTCTATTTAATTTCCTTTTATGTGACTTATTAATTTAATTTCGTTAGTATACTCTCCTTTCCTGACATTTCCAATTCTTATCTCCAAATATATATTTCATTCTTTTCTAATTCAATTTTGTTAATTTATGATATATTTGTGCTTAAATCTTGTTTGAGCTTATGTTTAGTTAAGCTAGCTAAATTATTTCTAAGATTCTGATATATTATATTTATTTAATAATAAAACAATATAAAAAATTTATCTTCGTCATACATTTTTATTTTTTTTTATTTATTTTTATATACTTAAGATAATTTTTGATAAATAAAAAGTTATTAAACATTCAAGTTAGAATAATAGGATTTTTGGTTAAAAAAATATGAAATATATTATTCCGGAATTCCGTCAGTAATTCCGTTGAACTGTTGACAGAATAACATTCCGTTGACAATTCCGTCAATCCATTTTGACGGAATATTTTCCATCAAACTATAACATCAGAACCAATGGCGGGAATGTTCCCGCCAGAACATTTTGATGGAATTTTAGTTCCGTCAAATATCCGTCAACCTTACTGACGGAAGACAAATTGACGAAAATTTTACTGACAGAATCATTTCTGTCAGAAAAGTCCATCAGTAAATAAATATTTTCTAGTAGTGATTAATTTCGATACTACTAAAGAAAACTTCAACTAATTTGAAGGGATTTAGATGAGAAGAGAAATTACAATAGATAGTAGATAAGGTAGGACAAGCATGTCCTATTTTACAAAAATACCAAAAGACTAAATAACTAGAGGGTCCAAATATGTCCATAACTCCAAACATGCAAAGCCTCAATTAAAATAAATTTAATTGGTTGATTACATAAACTATTTATGCAATATTTAAATTAATCAAATTAATCCTTTTATCATTTAATTTTATACTTGTATCCCTTTATATTTTAATCTAATCTAAATACATCAGAATACAAAATGAGACAAAATATAACTTATACACGATCATGATTATCTTTATTTAACTGATTCATAAAATTTTATTTAACATATCAAACATAGTTAAAATAGAACTTTAAATAAGTTTCAATTTCCATAAACTAATAACGAGGTTTTATTTTCTGGATTTTAAAAACGAATAATTTTCAATAAAATTGTTTTAATAAAAATTACACGTTATTAATTAATCGGCCGAATTCCGGGAAGTCGGCCTCGCTGCCGCCGCAAGGCAGCAGCCAAGAGCTGCTGCCTTGCGGCAGCAACTTATGGAGGGATAGAATGAAATACCTTAAGTGTCGTTCTATCTACAATTGCTAGGGAAATGCCCTCAAATCTTGCTCCGAGTTTCACGAGCACAAACAAAATAGAAGATCAAACGAATTAGATTCTCAACCAAAAAGATAACAATCAATAAAGATTATCTCTAACAAATCAACACAAGATCAAAGAGAAGAGAAAGTGATAGAAATTAATCGGATGAAAACGAGCGAATTGAATTTCTTCCTCAACTAGGGGTGGCCGAAATTCCCAACTGTTGGTCAAGTAGGGTTGACCGAAATTCACATATAAGGGGATATATATAGTCTCTTGTATCTAAACCCTAGTTAGATAGAATTAGGTTACTAAGTGAAGTTTTATTCTAAGGGAGTATTTGGTTGGAGATAACGAGGGTGAGAAATGGGAATAGAAATAAAATTTTCCCTTTATTAATGTTTGGTTAACTAATATTAAAATTGGAATGGAATCACATTCCCTTAAACATGGGAATTAGTGATTCTCCTCCCTTACCCCCTCAATCTAACTTGATTCCCTCCTACTTTTATACCCACGATTTTCTTTTAAAATCATGATATAAATTCATTTTCATTTCTAAAATAATTTGATATGTTATGCACACCTAACATAAAAAAATAATTTATGGTTGAATGAAATAGATGTTGGCAATTCATTGAAATTCAACATACTAAAATTCATACCATAATTAAACATAATCTATTATAATATATGGTTTTATTTTTCTTATCAAAGTTTTATTTTAAATCTTTTATACATTCAAATCCTAAATCTAATTTGAATTTAAATTTATTTTTGCTTTTTTTTATTAAAGTTATAATAATAATTATTATTATAGTTAGTAAATTATTTTTAATAAAAATTGTATCTATTCCGATTCCGATCATTAGAGAACCAAGCAGTTCCAAAGGGAATAGATTCCGATTTCAGATTGAACCAAACAGATTAAATAATTAGTCATTGCGATTCCGTCAAATTCCGATTCCAATTCGGATTCGGATTCGGATTCCGATTCCGAAGTTTAAACCAAACGCACCCTAAATAATACTCTATTAATATTATCTATATTTATATCTAAATATAATAGATAATATTTAGTTATTTGATAGGATAATAATTAGAAGATATAATCATATTAAACCTCCTAATTTAATTATCCTATAATTAATTTAACCACAACTATAATCTAATTATAATTGTCTCAATAAATTAATATCCATGTATATATTATACATGTAAATTTTGGCCCCCCTTATAATAGGATTTAAAACATTTTTAATCTTTCATCCATTAATTACTAACACGTCCTCTTTTGGTTCTAAGTCTTATGTGTGACCCATTATGTTCTTATTACTACTAGCCATATACAACCATTGAATTAATTTCCCAAAATTACATTCAATCGTTGTATAACGAAATGAGTGCGCGGACTGTGAATAGAAGAACCATAAATATTCCCATAGAGTTATAAGAAGACATGTTGATTCCGTCGTTGACCTTTCCGCATTAGGTCCAGTATAATTCGATCATTCATCAACTACATCCTCAAACTGAATCTTATGACTATGGATTATGTCAAGTCACATATAACGAGATGTTCATTTTACTTGTACATATCGAGTTAACTCTGAATAGATAGATTAAGTGAAATCTTTATTTCAACTCTTAATCCATCACCTTGCAAGGATTTAAAGTCAAGTCTTCCACAAGCGATCATTGGACGTATCTCCTATTTATTAGGAGTGACAAATGCTCAATCCAATATTAACTATTCTGCAATTACTTCATATGATACCCAACGTCTGCCCACACACACCCCAGGGTCCTCCCTCTTATGGAACGTGTTTGAACAGAGTCAAAGTATCACATTTCATAATCCAGAATCACTAATTAATATTCCTTTGAGTCTGAGGATTACTTAGACCTACTAATACCAATATGATGAACAGGTGACATAGGATAAATCCATCCATCCTGTTATCTCAAGTTGGGTCCCCAATCCTAATGAACTCGTTCGCTGGATCCATGTAACTGCCCAGATATCCACATATCTGAAGCATATGAGATCAGCTCTCTGTTCACAATAGAAGACATTATTACATGCAAGTCTCAACAATATTTTGTCAATCCATATTCAAACATATTACTTGACTTGGGGTGGTTTTAAGTTTATTAGTTATTATAATGTTTTGTCTCACTTCATGCTTGTATGAACACTTTATAATCACTATAAATAAACTTAAGGATTTTCTTTTATTTGAGTTATTTAGTTCTTAAAAGTGATTGCCTTTATATAGTTGAAAACTATATCTTATTAGAACAAATGATATAAAAGAACAATTCATATACAACTGGTTTATATCCTACAACAATTGACGATAGGACACTAAACCCCAACAGCTTCTCTAGCGGTTGATCCTGTTCTGGCTGAGTACTTCGCTGAAATGATGGACAGTTCACTAGTCTCTTTTCTTCTTTGTTATGCTCCCAATTCCAAAAAGCTTCTTCATCAAAGCAGTGCCCTTGTGCTAAGATGAATTGGAATTTTCGAAATCCAATCAAAGCTGCATCTAATATGGCTATTACCACCTAACCAAATTCTTCTGATTGGTTTATAGACTCCAGAGCGACTCACCATCTTACTGCTGATATTGAAAACCTTACTGTTCATTCAGAATATAACAGACCTGAAGAAGTAACAATAGGTAATGAAACACAGTCCATATCTAATATTGGCCATTCCACATTTCATGTCTCTAATTCTACCATAAATTTTCGTGATATTCTCCATGTTCCCAAAACGGTAATAATTTATTATATGTTTCTGCTATTACTCGTTCTAATCCAGTTTTTGTTGAATTTTTTGCTAATCACTTTACTTTGAAGGATCTGGCGACAAAGCAGAAAATTTACCATGGACCGAATAAAGACGGGCTCTACACTATGTCACTTCCAAAGTCATTGCCAAATAAAGTTCAAGCTTTTCGTATTTCCCTTCCCTTATGGCATGCTAGATTAGGGCATGCTAATTTGCCAATTGTCAAGAAAACATTATCATTGAATAATATTTCATTCAATAAAAATTCGATGCATGATTTATGCGATTCTTGTTCAGTTAGTAAATCTCACTGTCTTCCATTTGCTAAATTTGATTTTGTTGCTTCTACGCCATTAGATTTGATATGTTATGATGTTTGGGGTCCTATACCCGTTGATTCACATGATAAAATTTGATATTATGTGCTATTCATTTGTCACTACAATAAATTTTTTTGGCTATATTTTGTCAAATATAAATCAGAGGAATAAATCTTGTTGAAAAACATTTTCAACGTCCCATTAAAACTTTTCAATCCAATTGGGGGGTGAATTTCAAGCACTTACTAACTATTTGTCCTCTAATGGAATAAATCATCGAGGTTCTTGTCACTATACACCCTAACAAAACGGGTGTGATGAGCGAAAACACCGACATGTTGTCGACACAGGTCTATAATTACTCCATCATGCTAAAATGCCAAATCCATTATGGACTTATGCCTTTGAGTGGGCAATGTATGTGAGTAATTGGTTGCCTATGCCTAATCTTGATTATTATACTCCTTATGAAAAAATATTTGGCAAAACACCTGATTATAACTTTTTCATCCCTTTTGTTGTTTATGTTATCCCTGACTTCTCCCATACAATTCAAATAAACTCGTTTCCCATTCTAGAAAAAGCATTTTCTTAGGGTATAGCAAAATTCACAAAGGCTATAGATGTTTTGATTTACTTACTAATACAATTTTCATCTCACGTCATGTTGTGTTTAATGAACAAAAGTTTCCCTATCAACAGTTAGATCATGAAATTCGCTCTTTATCCATAATCAGTCAGTCAGAACCAGCCCCACACGGTCATATTTCCCTTTTTAAAGAACCGCTTACTACAATTCCACCTTTGGAGCAGCCCACTATACTGCAGCCTCCAACTGTAGCAATTAATGCAAATAATCAGTCCTTGCATCAATCTTCTGCATCAACCACAACCATCGTTCCATATGAAGCAAGAGATAAATCTTTGATAAGAATTACCACATCTCAATCACGCCCAGCAATTACTTTGCCTGTTGTTCCATTCACTGTTGATTTCACTAAACATGTAGCTCATCAATAAATCCCAAATAATGCCACTTTATCCACCATAAATTCATCTCCTCTTCCCAAATAAATTCTAATAATCCACCTAACACAAACATCACTTCCATAACATCCCCTACAAACACTAGTAACTCGACTAATCAGTCCTCCATTATAAAATTGATCCCGCAAACATTCCCTAAACCACCCAAAATGCACAAAATGATAACTCATACTCAAATTGGAAATTTAAAACCCAACCCACCTAGCTACAAGTGAAATTGATACTCCTACATGCTACACAAACGCAATAAAGAAACGAGAGTGGCCTGATGTGATGACTGCTGAATAAAATGCCTTCATAGATAATGAACATGGGAACTTGTACCATGTGATGATACTACTAACCGAATTGGTTGCCGTTGGGTTTTTAGAGTGAAATTAAACCCAGATGGAACTATTGATCGATCCAAAGCACACCTAGTTGGACGTATCTAATGCGTTTCTTCATGGCACACTTGATGAAGTAATTTACATGGAACACCCTCCTGGTTTTATCCATCCCCAATTTCCTTCTCATGTTTGCAAGTTGAAAAAGAGTTTGTATGGTCTAAAGCAAGCTCCACGCATGTGGCACAAATGTTTAACTATTTCACTCAATGAACTAGGCTTCATTTGCTCCAAAGCTTATTGCTCACTCTATTGTTTTCGAAACAAAGATGTTCAATTGTTTTGTCTTTTATATGTAGATGATATCCTTGTTATAGGATCCAATGAAACTCCCACACAAAAGATTGTTCACCAATTACAATCACAGTTTGTAATTCATGACCTTGAGAGGTTGAGTTATTTTCTTAGTTTAGAAGCTAGCTAGACTTCGACCACATTGCACTTAAATCAGGAGAAATAAATTAAAGGTCTCTTAACTCAGACTCAGATGATAGGCGCCAAAGGCATTTCAATGCCATCTTATCCTTCTAGCAAGTAAACAATTGACAGTGGTGAACCTTTTGATGATCCTAGCAAGTATAGAAGCAGAGTTGGTAGTCTCCAGTATGCAACTATCACACGACCAACCATCAGTTTTGCAGTAAACAAAGTCGGCCAATATATGCATTGCCCAATGAATGAGCACTGGAAAGTGGTATAACGTATTTTGCGTTATGTTCACTCTATACCGAGTTATGGTTTAATGTTTCATCGAGGAAGTTGTCTTGACTTGATTGCTATACATATGTTGATTGGGGGTGATCTTGATGATAGGAAGTCAACATCCAGGTTTGCAGTCTATTTGGGACCAAACCTAGTTTATTGGCTATCAAGGAAGCAACAAACTATGTGAAGATAAGCACTGAGGCTGAATATAGGGCCATTGCCTCACTTGCTTCTAAAGTAATGGCTTCGTATGCTATTACAAGAAGTTGATTGCTGTTCTTCCAAGACCTCTATATTTATGGTGCCGCAATTTAAGTGCTACCTATCTAACTGCTAATCCCATATTTCATGATCGATCCGAGCATTTGGAAATTGATGTCCATTTTGTTCGTGATAAGGTAGCAATCAAAGAATTGAAAGTTGTATACATTCCAACACTTGATCAAAAGGCTGATGTATTCACCAAACCGCTCTCTAATAAGATAAGATTTCTTTCTATTCGAGACAAGTTGAAGGTTACACCACCCTCAACTTGAGAGGGGTTGATAGAATATACAGTCACATAATATATTGATTTTACATATCTTTAGTTAGCTGATACCTTGCCCACTTGACTTAGTCTAGATAAGTATAATTTCAAACTAAATTTGTTGTACCAACATCTCTCATAATATATATTTAAGTTAACTTAATCGCAATATAGAGCTGAGTTGGAAATCAAATATCTTTAACCTATACCATGCTTACATTATTATAAAACAGGCGGGAAGAGTTAGAGAATGACAAGAGACACAAATTAAGAATGACAGAAGACTCAGGGAAGAGAAGGAAAGACACAAACTCAAGGGAGGACCAGATTATGAAGGGCTGCTAGTGTATTATTTTCGGCAAAGAATAGCGAAAGAACAATGAAAGAACAATGAGGATGAAGAGGACATGATGATGAAAGTCTGCAGATTTTAGGGTCTAGAAAATAATTACAATAATAATCTATAGGATATTAACAACATACTGACAAGATATGTAGAGATAATTACACAGTCTTAGTGCACATTCAAAATCTTCAACTTTTTAATTACTGAGACCTTCTGATATAATCTTGTCTATTCTTAAAAAACAAACGCTTTCTTTTATTCTTCTTTCTCCCCATTTCTTCCTTTATGCTCTCGTGATAGGTTTCATTTTCAATTCTTTTGTCTCCCTATTTGCCCAATTCTTAATTGAATTTTGTTATCATTTGTGTCTGCAATATTTTCTTTCTAACTCCTATAATTGATCTCCCCAATTTTTCACATTTGAAATTCATTACAAGCCATTAACGAACATGTGGATGGAATAAAAGAAAGTGTCAGCCATAGCAAGAAAGAATGAATGGATTAGTTGAAAAAAGCAGGAACATTTTTATTTCTTTTGAACCTTGGTATGTGGAAGTTGTTTTTTTAAAGGAGTTATTGTTATCATATAGTCTATTTACTGGTAAGGAGTATTGTTATCATCTTCCTCTCTTTTGTTATTTTCTGTTTTGGCTTGTTAGAAGAAGAACATTCTAGAGGGAAGGTTAGTTACACAAATTAGATATTTGTATAAATGTCTACCTCTTGTTATCATTGTTTCCTAACTTCAATAAACAAGATATTTTCAATTTCAATTTGTTCAAGATGGTATCAGAGCTTTTGGTTGAGAAAATTTCTTGTTGAAACTCCATTTTTCTCCTTCTTAACTTTTCTTCCGATCATTTCTGTAAGTGTGAGTGATTTCTGATTCTGAGGAAGATGAAAGATCAAAGGAGTTTGTTGAGGTTCTACAAACAGAGGAGGCACGACAGTCTTGTTCACAATCCACTTAATGGCAAAAACTACATAACCTGGAAAAGATATATGATCATTGCTTTGAATGCTAAAAGGAAATTCAATTTTGTTATAAAAGAAAGTGCTCCTGATGATATTGAATCTGTTGAATATGAGAAGTGGAAAGAAACTGATGCATTAGTATTTTCATGGCTGATAAATTCATTAACTAAAGATTTAGCTGAGAATCTTATGTTTGCTTCTATTACTAAACATCTGTGGGAAGAAATTGAACTAAGATATGGAGCTAGTAATGGACCGATTATATTCTATCTCATGAGAGAGATTAGTCTTCTCAAACAAGGAAATCAAACTTTAGTTGAGTTTTTTAGCAAAGCTAAGAGGTTGTGGGATGAATTTGTTGTTTTAAAGCGAGGTCTTAGTTGCAAATGTGGTGAGGCCAGGAAAGAAGCACAGAAGAATAGTGATGAAGAACTGTTAATGCAGTTATTGAGTGGATTGAACCCCGAGTATGATCATATTAGAGATCAAATCGTGATCTCAGAACCTTTACCTAATGTCAACAAAGCTTTTTCAATGTTGTTGAACATCGAAAGGCAAAGGGAAAACACTGTGGATAACCAGTCCTCTTTTGTTCATAATGCTGTCACTACTTCTAAAGATTTTACAGGCACTAGTGAAGGCAAGAAGAAATTTGGCAACAATAAGGCCAAAAATGATAAGCATTGTAGCCATTGCAACAAAGATGGACATGAGAAGGAGAATTGTTTCAAATTGAAAGGTTATCCAGATTGGTTCAAGGGGAATAGATCTGGATCTAGTGGCTCAGGTGGTAAAATCTACCGAGATGGGATCCTAGCTCACTATGAGATTGGTGAAATCTTCTAGATTAATGTTGAGGGTCATTAATTTGAAGAAAATAGTTGGAGCAATTTTAAATTAAAGTACCTTAATAAAATTGTTAAAATTAATCAAGTAAAGATTAAAGCGTATCTCTTTTCACATCTCTAGGCGTAATCAAACTCATTTGTAATCATGTCTAAAATCAATCTTTATAGTATTATGTCCGATAACATATTAATTTTAAAACATATGATTAACCTTACTAACAGTGGCGGAACCAGTACCTAAATTAAGCCAGAGTTTAAATATTTAATAATAAATTTTTATAACGTTAAAAATATTATATCACGTAAAATTCAATAATTTTTAACACAATAATTTGGGAGGGCTAATTTTAACCGTGCGGTTGACGTTAAATTTTCAAAGTCCATATGACCTCTCAAATAGAAATAAGTATCCTTAACCATCTCATCTACCTTTAAACATTGATATAATACTATATAGAGTCAATATAATTCTTCCCAAAATATTATCAGACACCATTACTAAAAAAAATTCTCAATTCTCCGACGGCCTGCCGAGACTCCAGCCTACCCCAACCCCCTAGTTCCGCCCCTGCTTACCAACAGTCTTAACATATTTAAATATTAAATCCTCTAAAACACACATAATATATCATTCTCAAACTCGTGTTGTGGTCCATAACATAAATTTTAACATAATTCTCAAAGAGCCGAACATAATAAGATAGATACGTTCTCTAGAGGAAGATATCATAATTTATTTTAGATACTCATTCGGTCCATTAGGCGAATTCCACAAGTACACGGTTCCGCTTGTAGTAATAAAAAGATATCGTTCCCACAGAGAACACTGATTAACTACTATAACAGATTAATTTGTAAATTCGTTTTCTCTTGATTAAAGAAAATAAGTAATTAAGTTTCTAAAAATAGTTTTACTTAAAAATAATAATAAAACTTAAGTTATATTTCTTTGGTTTTTTATTCAGTGCATAGGGATACACATAGGTTTTTGTAAATATAAGTGACTCAAACTCAAAAAAAAAAAAAATCAAACTGAATTGGGAAACAATTTATTAAGTGTAGGATGAATTAAGGAGGCGTTTGGTTCACAGGGGGTAAGGGAAGAGGAATCAAGAAAGAGAAACTGAAGGAAAGGAAAGGATAACCATTAATTCCTCTATGTGTTTGGATATGTTTAGGAAAAGGAATGAGGGTAAAGGTAATCAAATTCCCTAAAGGGAATCCATTCTTATTTCCATTCCTAAAGACCCAAACCGAACGCCCTTTAAAAATTGAGAGTACAATTTTGTTTTCATGCGTATAAATATGTTACTATTTAGTATTTATTACAATTCTTTTAAGTATTATGATTTACAAATGATTATGGAACTCTTCCGTCCTATTGAAAATATATAATTCTTATAAAAAAAAATATATATATATAATAATATAGAACTCTCAATCAATTACATTGTCCCACATAGCTTTATCAGACAAATAGTATAGGTGGAATTTACATGAGGTAGAAATCCAAAGAAAATTTTTAGTTGTTTTCATTTAATTGATTATTAAAGTTATTTTTGTTTTTATTTATTTTCAAAAATTGACAAGTTTTTGGATGTTATTTTCTATGAGTTTTGTAATGATGTTATCATTGTTGTTTGTTGTATTGTTCTTTTTTATCAATATAGTTTAATTTGTTATGTTTTGAATAATTTTTTATTTTTGTCTTTGTTTATTTCATTGGAATATAATCAAGTTCCTTCCCATTTTCATTTGATTTTGAGAAAATATGAATTTGTGAGAAAATATGAATTTTCATTGGAATATAATTTGTTATGCTAACTTAATCTCAGCTTTAGGTCAGCAAGCCTGAGTGAGATGTAGGACAGCTTTAATCAGATACTGACTAGAGCTGTTTCAATATTGAGTTGAGAAATAACACTTTAAGTTAGTTTCCAACTCAGCACTCTGGTTACTCAGCGTCGGCTTTTACAGATTATTTATTAAGCAATTTTAAGCAAGCTACACACACACACACACACACACACACACACACACACACACACACACATATATATATATATATATATATATATATATATCAAGAGAAAGGGTTACAGATTACTCAACAGACTTATCCTGGTTCGGCCTCACTGCCTACGTCCAGTCCTCGGAATCTTTCCGAGCTTTTTCAATCCTCTACTGAGCTCTTTAAAGGTAGAGCACAAACCGTTTACAATAGCAACTGAGTATGCAAGAGTACCGTCCTCTATTCGTCTACTCAATCCTATCTACCGCTGAACACTATAACCGAGTATTCAGATTTTCTCTACCACTGAGTACTATAACCGAGTACTCAACTTCACTCTTCTAACCTTTTACAAATGATAAGAAATTGTTCTTAATACAACAAAGAACACTTTAGATGACATAATCAATCTAGACTTTTACACAATGATTGGAATTTGGTGTAAGACCTTGCTTTTTCTTTTCAGACAGCTTCTATTTTGGATTATCACTCAGTGGAAATTTTGCTTATCTGTATGTATATGTCTTGTATGTGTGTTATATCCAAGTGATGATTTTTCCTATTTATAGCAATCTTGTGGCTTCAATGATTTGAATCCCGACATAGCCGTTGTGGGAACAACGGTCTTCTTCATCATCACGTGGTCAGCTTCCAGAGCTGCAGGCCAATCCTGTCTTCTGTTTTTACCAGACGCCAGGTTTGCCAGTTTGTCTTCTTGCGCCAGGTTTGTCTTCTAGCCAAAAATCAGACGGTCCATGCATCTCGAAAAGGTCCTTAAGATGGATTTTCGAGGCTTCTGATTTTATCTCCCAAGTTGACGGATCATTGATGTTGACTTGATTATTACTCAGCTTGACTCAGCGGCTTCGCCTTCAAGCTTTTCTGAAGAAGACATTTCTATTATGAGGCTGAGTTGCATTCTTACTCAGCGTCTGCTATGTGATTTGCTTATGCTGACTTTGTTCTGTCTTTCTTTTGTAGACTTTTGGTTCCTGTTCTTGTTAATTAACTTACTCAACATTGAACAAACACATTAGTAAAATTAAATCAAAGCACTTAAATTTAATTGTTTAATCATGAAATTAACTTAAATAATTTTGTCAAATCAAAATCATGTGGAAAAGTGTTTCAACAAACTCTCCCCATTTTGATGTTGGCAAAAGTATTTAGCGAGGAACTCAGTGTTGAGCTCTCCATGATAGTTGACCTTTTTTTAAACTTCTAAAATTACTCCCCCGTAAGGGTTGCATCTACCGACTTAGTTCAACTCTAAACCTTCTAAGATCTAATCGAGTGAAACTAAGGCTTGAATATACTGACTTAGTTCAATTTATAAACCTTCTAAGATTTAATCGAAATGAGCCTAAGGTCAGTTTTCAGAACTTAGGTCAAATACTTGGAACATTTAGTCATTCACTCAGTCTTAGTTAAGTTCAGGTATCTGAGTTGGGTTCATTTATCAGAGTTGAGGTATACTGAGTATATTTTACTTGTTTAATTTTTATGTTCACAAGTCTTAATTGATTGTTGTTCAATGGGTAGTTACATGACAAAGATCAGCATATAAACACAGCAAGTAAGCATCGCATATATACAGACAGTTTGTAGGAAAAGATGCTTATATGGATAGTTAGCTCAACAAAGATAAAGCATGCCAGATACAAAATTACAAGTCTCAAGCTAAGTCTAGTTCTAGATCTATTTCTTGATATTGGCTTGAACTTGGTTAGATTTGGCTTTGGGCTTGGCTGTTCTTTGTTGCTGACTTTGGTTGCCCGGGACAGCAGAAGTTGAACCAGGCTTCTGCTGAGTTTGACATTGAGTTCCGTCAGCTGGCTGCTTAGCTTTATCTTTCTCCCCCGTTTTGCACTACAAGAAAAATCGCTATCACCGACGCATCTGACCAACGAACTTTTTGTGTCGGAATTACCGACGGAATACCGAGAAAATTAATATGTCGGAAATCACCTACACATTCACCTACACTTTCCTATAATGTGTAGGTGATTATTAGGGGAATAATTTCTGCTCCAATCACCAACATATATTGTCGGTGACTATAAACGTCGGCAATATCACCAACAAATTATGTCTATTGACCGACATAATATGTGTCGGTGATTATAATATTAAAAAAATAAAACTAAAGTTATTTTATTTCCATAAAAAATAAAGAAAATAACTTAATATATAAAGACATTTTGTCAGCCTTCAACCCTAACCCTTTCATATCGTTTTCCCGATCTTATTTTGGAACGCCGCCCACCACCCACCCTCTCCTCTCTTGCTCTTCTCCTCGCCTTAACCAACACTGGCGCCGGTTGCCACCAACACCAAAGCCACTGCTCATGTACCTCCTTCATCCCTCCCTGTGCGCCATATTTTCTTTCTCTTCTGGTTCTCTTCTCCATTTTCTCGATCTGCCTCAAGGAGATGTGCTTGCGCTCGATCTACTCTTCAGGTACAGATCTCGCCTTTTCTGGTTTGTGCTTGCTTTTAATTTCAGGTTTGTTATGGTTGTTGCTTTCCTTTGATATTGTTTGAAGTATTTAGGTCATAACCTCTCCTCTGTTATGCACTTGTTATGTTTGTGAAAATTAAAGTTGAATAAAAGATAATATTTTACTGCTTTGAGTTGAAATTGCTAGCTAATTGTGCATCACTCGTGGCTTAATAATGTAAATTTTCGATTTTTGGTTTATATGAACTGCATCTACAAAAATTTGGTTTAGTTCACAGGGCTTATCCATGGAAAGTAGTAGAAAGGAAATTACTTTTGACAGGAACAACTTAAACAACCGGCAAATATGCAGGTATTCCTTGCAAACACACAACCCCTTTATAAGGACTACTAATATTAATTCCAACGAACTGTGTTCAAAGTTTCTTGATTATCGTACTGTTGAATTGCATGATGCAAAAAGAATTGCAGTTATGGGAGATGCATCAGTCCTTATTATGGGTATGGATGTGTCTATTGAGAATGAAGATACGAACATGTACATGATCAATATTCGCCTTTTGGGGAAGCAGCAACTTGTAAAAATAGAAGTTGCAGAAGTATCTGAAGGACCTCTAGTTCTTGTTATAAGTTGCAAAGTGTGTAAGGTATAACTTTCTATTTTGATCAAATAACAGTGTACAGATATATTCCTCTCTTGTTGGTGAATAATGTCTTTTTGTTTCACCTTAGCTGTTTATGATCTTTCCAATTTGGTAAAACCAGAGGATATTATTGCAATTAATTGTCTTAGATGCACATCGGACATGAGCAGCAAAAAAAAGCTATATGTCAGTTTTGAGATTTTAAAAAAGTGAGTTCATTTTCATGTTTTGTAAGAAAAAAAAGAAAGATTTAATCAGAAATTACATAACTTACATAATTGTCTCTAAATTATGATTAATTACTATTCAGTGTGAAGGATAATATTCTTAATACATTGCATTTTATTGTCATGTTATTTAGGACAGTTCTATCGTGTCTTGTGAATGTGAAAAGTCTGAATTGACAAGTTCTTTCTTTCATATACCCAATCCACATGTATATGTCATTATGTATTCCATATATACCAAAGCAAAGAAGACTTTGGTTGAAGCTCTAGAGGATGTTGTGGTACTTCCTCAATCTCTTTTCTCTTTGTGGTATAAATACAACTACGGATTGATTTTGAGCTGTAATCGGATGCATGCATTCGCAGACTCTGCATTCAAGGGCAACCCAGCTGTATGGTTATTGGAGGAAGTTAAAGACGAGGAAGGAAATCACATCTCCCATTTACTGATTTTCATATTTAAATCGTCTCCAACTGGTTAAGGTAACAAACAAAAGATCTTTTACCTCTTCTTCTTACACGGATAAAAGTGGGTGCTTCAGTCTGATATGGAGGTTTGGATGAAATTCTTAATAAAATTGGGCTTTAAGCTGTTTATGGTGCCTTACATTAAGCATTAAGATCTATATATAATTTTGTGTCTGTGGCCCTAGATTTCCATCAAAGTGGCTTTGAGCTTGATTTAAAAATATTGGGCTTGTCACTTGAGTAATTATTTGTTTATTATTGACAGGCAATATAATTTGGAGAAAATGTGTGCAAATCTGATGATGGAAGATGCAAAGGATGAATTATCTACCCTGTTGAGGGGATTTTATGCTCAACTCGTAATTGTGAAGGGTTTAATCACTTAGGGTGTGCGAGAGGAATGGCTTCATATCTCAAATACAAGAAAATCTGTGTAAGTTCTAGTTGTTTGTGCTTTTAATTTTTATGGTATCTATCTAGTCAATTAAGCATTGAATTTTTTATGGTGTTTGAGATATCTTTGTTTATTCGTGTGATTTAGTTTTTAACATAGTAAGTTTATTTTATCTCCTCATAAAGAAAATATCTTGATTAGCAATGTGTGCATGTGTCTTTTGCAAATAAAGCAAGTCAATTCGCATTGAACCAATTTGAGTCCATTTCTTATGTTTATAATGTTAATTATGAACTGACCATAGACTATTATGCTGACATTCTACGATCCTCATAATGGCAGCTTCAACAACCACCATTCTGCAGTTCTGATTATACTGAGGAGTTATGTGGGAAGTTTGGTGCTAGTAACAAAGGCATGATATAACATGTGGAAGAAGAGGCACATGCCAAGTACTGAGACTAGACATATAGAATAGTTTGGTTAGTGATGTTAAAATTCAGGTACTATCCATTTTATTATGTTAGGATGTTTAGGCATTAGTTCAAGCTATTTGTAAACAAAGGCGTAACTCACGTCCAATTAATTTGGTGGGTTATGCTAATATCAGTGGGGGCTCCAACATGTGTTTTTGCATTATAACTAGGCAGTGGAAATACTGATAATAGCATGTGTCTAGAGGTTGACAGGACTTGAAGCTTTTTCAAAACTGTTTTTATATGTACATAAAACTTTAAGTGTGCATTTGCTCTCTTAGTTCATGTAACAATTACATTCATTTCATAATTTCATGATTATCTCGAGTATAATTTTTGTATACATCTCTATGCAATTTTATAATATATATATATATATATATATATATATATATATATATATATATATATATGAGCTTCCTTCAATCCAAATAAAGTGACTAAAAAGAAAATATAAAAATGATTTTGAAGATAATTTATAATTTCCGACACAATTTCCGACCAATATCTGTCGGTAAATTTTTTAATTTAATATTAAAAAAATAGATCACCGACACATGGGTCGGTGATGTAGTCGGGACGTCCGACGGAAGTCACCTACTAAAAGTAGTCGGAATTTCCGACGCGAAACACCGATTGAAAATAATATCGGTGATTTTCGTGTGTCGGTAAAAAATTGTCGCAACTACTTACCTACGAGGTCAACGCCGACACATCATTATCTATCGGTGTACCGTCGGTGATCACGATCACCGACGCAAATTACGCAATCACCGACAAATACTTGCGTTGGTGATAGCGTTTTTTCTTGTAGTGTTGCCAGCATCATTGGACGGAAGGGGAGGAGCATAGAATATCCCCTATTGGACAGCACGAGTCAATATGGTGGAGTACTGTTGCATGTGACTCGTACTTTCCCTTAGACCCGTAAAGACCTGCATGCCATCGTTCATACTTGAAGCGGGGATTTTGATGTGGGCGCTGAGCATACTGAGTAAAAACTCAAGAGACTTCCCAATCCAAGTAATCGAGTCCGTCATTCGTGCATAGGATTGATAGTACATCCTGAGTAGTGAAGAATCATACGAATGACGCTGAGCATTAGTGTACCTAACATGCACAAGTGTTGATCGAGTGTAGTGTAGAATATCATTGGTCTTTACTTGGTCAGTGTTGTGTCCATTTCCTCTTTGCTCAGGTTGAGTAGGCGAATGGCTTATTAGTACAAAAATGACCTATAGCTACGCCTTATTAGTTACGGTTGTCAATAAGAACCGTAGCTAAAGGTCATTAGAGTCGGTTATTCAAATAACCGACTTCAATAAAACTTTATTAGCCTCAGTTATTTGTTAAAACCGACCCTAAATATCAAAAATTTAGGGAGGCTAGAGTCATTGGCGTCAGTTTTTAAAAAACCGACACCAATTATTTAAATAATAGGGTCGGTTTTGAATTAACTGAAGGCATTGAAATGTCAATTAGCGTCGGTTTCTTGTGTAATCGACGCTAGTGACCCTTTTAGAGTCGGTTCTCAACATAGCCGACCCTAATGACCTGATAATAAGAAAGAAATATAGTCGTTCTTTTTTCTTCTCCTTTGCACAAACACACTTCTCCTTTCTTCTAGACCTATTTCTATGCTTTAAGTTTGAGTTTGAAGTTCGTCTCTATGTTGAGGCTGTGTTTGGTTCGTGTTCCGAGTCTAATAGAGGCACTAAAAAAGAGGTAAGTGATTAATGTGGGTTTTCTGCATTTGTAAAATCGTTTGAGTTTAGGTTTAATTTGCAAAATCGCTTCAGCGGTGCGATGCAATGTGATGCTCTGTTTGTTGGTTTTCGTTTGAAAGATTGTGTTGGATTTTGTTTGTTCGTGTTTTGGGTTTCCTTTGAAAGATTATGGGTTTTGTTTATTTTGTTCGTATTATGGGTTTTGATCGTTCGTTCTTTCTTCTGAAGTTGAAGACCGACCATCAATCTAGCCATTCGTTCCTATCCTAATAGGAGTGCGTGCAGCCCTGTTAATCGATTGTTAGAATCATATCCTTCTAGAGCGCCTAGTTTAGTGTATAGAGGTTTGGGCTTCCCCTTGACATCAACTCGTAGTGGGATAAATAGAGAATCATGTCTTATAACTTTTTTTTTCTTATCGTGGGTTAGGAACTACAAGAACACCAGGGATAGACGAGCTTAATTAGCTACAGGAACAGTAGCTATGGTCAACCCTTTGTTGTAGTGTAGTCCAGGTAAAGAACAAATTACTTGCGTTCCGATGGATAAATTTGATCCCCGTAAAGTTAAGTGGCTTTATCTGTAGTCTGTGTGGGAAGTCTAGTCTCCTTTACTGCTCTTATAGTTAGAGCGGTCGACTTAAGCAAAGGGAGCAGCACTCAAAGAAAACCCTCTTTCTCCTTCTCTTCTTTCTTACTATAAATATTGGAGTACAATCAATCAGAATTGACACCTTTCTTAAGCTAAATCGGGTAGGGTATTTACTTATCTTTCAAAATCAAAATATGGGTTTGTTCATTCTGGGTTTCATTCCTTTGTTTCTGTTCCTTTCGTTCATTCTGGGTTTTGTTTGTTTCTGGGTTTGTTATGGGTTTCGTTTGTTTTCTGCAATAAGGTTTAATCTATACCTGATTCATAGGACCACTAGTTATTTCTTTGATGTAAGTCTTGATTTCTTTGCTTTTTATTTCATAGGCAGTTAAAGAATTAAACATCAAGACCAAGAACTAGAAGGACCTTCTTATAGATGAGCCATTCACTAGAGCTGACTTGATAATAATTGAGTTATTGGTGACTTTCAAATGCATTTCATTTGACTATGTTGAAGCATGTTGCTAGGTTTTATAGTAAGCTAATTTGTCAAATTCATAAATTATATGCTTGCTTTCACTAAAACTTGTGAGAATTGAGTTAAAATGTCTTCAACTTAGTTTCTTTTTGTAGTGTAAACCATAATATCTCCAATAAAACAATTTTAATTGTTGTTCAGGGCTTTATTATAGTATTTAATAGAGTAAACAACACATGCCCCTTTTCTTCCTCTTACAATAACAAGCATAACAATTGCTACTGTGGGCATCTGCATCATCAATGGTAAGCCTTTCGGCTTCACAACACCAATCTAATTTGTATTGCTCTATTTTTTTCTGCGGAAATGACATAATTTTTTTGTTTATTGCAGGTGTTCGTTAAGTCCCAGAAGTCAAAAGCTCACTACAAGCGTTTTCAAGTTAAATACAAGAGAAGACGAGGTAATTTTTGCTCTGTTCTCTCATAAGTTTGCTTCCATTCTCCATTCTCTCCTTATTGATTATTTTTTCTGTTAGTATAGTTATTCAAATGGAATTATAACTCAGCTAAAAAAGAGAGAGTTCTCTTTTTCATTGTTTTGGTGTAATGAGGGATTTCCCTTCGTTGTTTGGTGTAATGAGAGATGCAATTTTTCATGTTTGCCATTTGACACCAACAATTGAGTTTTCTTTTCTATATTCTCATGTTTCTTGCTTGTGTCAAATTAAACAAGGATTAACATGTTCTCATAGTTCTATGTGCCTAAAAATCTATTATGGGGATATAAGGACTTCTTGTTACTATTTTTTATTTTTGTTCTTGCATGCTTATCTGTAACAATATAATATACATTGTAGAAGCTCAAGTTTGGCGTTGGCAGCCCACTAGCAACCGAGATAAAATCACCCTGACGTCTCCGCCAACTAGCTTAAGTTCTGTTGCTTGGGTTTTGAGTTTTGATTGGAGAATTAGTGTTGTCAACACTTGATACTATTATTGAATATGATTAGTATCAGTTGTTTTGAAAATGTTATGTTAATGCAGGACTTAGAGTAACTGGTGACCAAAGGCAGATTACGTATGGACTCCCTATGCACCTGGAAAATGTGCTGTCTGTAGGTGATGGAGTGCATAGTTTTTCTGACCCCCTTCGGGTAATAAGTAATGATGTCATGGGTAAATCATGCATATTTGCTTGAAATTCCATGGCCATCTCGTTTTCATCTATTTTCCTGGTAACTTTCATCTAGTTTACCTCACCATTCCTGCATCTAATTATAGCTTCCTTAAGCTGCCTAGTAACCTTGAAGATCTTCAAATCCTCAGGTTTCTCATTGTTTCCCTATTCTTTATTTCCCTTTTTCTTTTGCTTTTAATTTCAATTCTCTGGTGGAAAAGAATAATGTCAATTTGATTTTTGGGACTTCATTTTACAAGCCAATTGCATATATTATTCATTATTTGGAGAAGATCAATTATATTTCGTTTTTCTTCGAATTTTTTTTTGCCTGAATTAATTAATTTTTACACAGTTAACCAATTGCTTTGGCTGAATAGAAAAATGAGTATAATATGTCGTGTGGATATGGGAATGTTTATGTTCATATGGACTTCTTTTGATGCTCTGTATGTTTGTCTAGATTCCAACTTATATCTAATTTCCTAGTGCTGTAACTTAGAATTGGCTACGAGCAGAGGAAGTTAAGTTGCTCACATGGTTACTAGCAAGGTCTTGTTGTGCAGTGATTGGTTGGTCAATTTTGATGTTTACTATATTATTTTCCCAAGTAGATTCCTCTTTGGTTGAGAGCTAAATGCTTAGGTAAACTCTTCACATGACCTTTAGAAATCTATATTATGAGTAATTTACAATTATGACTCTAAATCTCTCATTCTTCTCATTGTTTGGCTTCCTGTGGTTTCTGCTTACAAATTGACATTGACAATAGCACATCAGCAGATAGAACCAGGCTGCTAAATTTCTGAATTAGGAAACTTTGTCTTTCAATTGAGTGATTATCATTGCTCTGGTTTTAGTCTTGTGGTAATAAATTGTTGTTTGATGTTTATAACTCTAGAGAGGAAACTAGTAGAAGCATGTTTCAATAGATGATTTGGTGGCATTACTAGGGCTGTAAATAGAATGTCCAATAAATGATCTTTATTGTCTCTGTTGCTACGTTTTTTTGTTCTTGGTTGCCTTTTGTTATTGTCTGAAACATTATTACAGGTGATTGGTATCAGTGGGACTTTCCCTGGACCAATTCTTAATGTTACTTCAAATTGGAATGTTGCTTTAAATGTTAAGAATGAACTTTGTTTGAATATTGCTATATAAGTTAAATGCTTTTTCTTTCTACTTTGGATGATTTACTTTGGTTGTTAGCTACTTCACTTGACATCTTCCTTCCTTTTGATGATATTTGTATTATTCTTATACTTTTTGTTTTTTATTATCTCTAAACAGGCCCAATAGAAGTTTTAAAGCATTTCCAACTCCAAGTATGATAAGGGAGTTATATCTTTTGAAGCTCATTGAAATTTATTTTGATTAGAAGCTCATTGAAATTTATTTTGATTAGGCCTAGTTATGTTTAACATCTTGTTGTAGAGAGTAGTATGATAGAGTAGTAATGAGTATTATCTCAGTTTTTTTTTTGTATTTGCAGTAATATACAACTGGTTAAGTACTTGAAAATACTGTAAATTTGTGAATATTGAATCAAATATTGTATATATATATATATAGCAGGTTAATTAAGTACCCTATTATTTGTGTACATTTCTATTGATTTTTCATTTAATTTCAGTAATACACCAGGATCAATTTCAATTACGGTAAACGACTAAGGATAACATACCATTAATTACAATAATTCAAAAAAAATAGAGCAGGTTTACTTTGAACATGGTTTATAGTTTGTAATATATAATTGACATTAGTCACGGTTTTTTCTACAACCGACTCTAATGATCATGGCATTGGAGTCGGTTGTTACGAGAGACCGTGGCTAAGGACCTTTTTAGCCACGGTTTTTTGTAACAACCATGGCTAAAACATAACATATTAGAGTCGGTTTTATGTGAAAACCGACTCTAATACCCCTTTGGTCACGGTCGAACAATCGTGGCTAAAGATGCCAAGCATTTGCCACGCTCCTTATGGCCACGGTTGTGAAACCGTGGCTAATGAGGGTAAACAACCGTGGTCATAGGCCATTTCTGTACTAGTTTCACCACTCTGTTCAATAGAGCATTGAGAGGTGGAGGAGATAAGTTCACGAGCTCCGGTTAGCTCGGTGGTCAGCTGGTTGAAATGCTGAGTAACTTCAGCAGAAGTTGCAGATGATGAGTTCGCAACAGACAGGGCATTGATTTTCCCTTCGATGGAGTCCATGTGATTCACCATCATTAGCTGAAGTTCTGCTAGCCTGACCATGAATTCTTGCTTGGGCTGCTGAGAGACCAAGGAGGTCATAACACTCATCAGCTCCTTAAGACCTTTAAATTCGTTCAAAAGTTGCGTGACGGATGAAAATTGAGTAGACTTAGCAGGAGCAGCCCCAGTAGCATCGGCGTGAGACTGATCAATTGCTTGAAGAAGCATATGAGCTGAGTTGATGATTCATCAGCCTGACTCAGAGGCATTCAGAGAGTTGTAGGAATCATCTTCAGTCTGTTTTGGCGTGGTCTCAGGGGCCGTTTCGTTGTTAACACCGGATGTTGGAGGATTATGGTGTTGCCCGGAAGTGGAAGTGCCAGCTTGATCAGTGATGCGCCTCCTGTAAGAAGGCTCGCTAAAGGATATGTGTACCCCGTCGTTATCAAGTAATAAAATCTGGAAAGTCCAGGTATCGAATCCATAGGATTTATTTCTGCAAGTATCGAGCTACTTAGTCTCAGGTGTTACTTAGGCTATGTGAGTTTTGAGGTTGTTTTGATTAAATTAATCTACTCCTAGTTGAATTACTCTACTCCTAGCTAAGTTATTCTAATTCGAACTAAGTTATTCTACTCCTAATTAAGTTATTCTACTCCTAGGTGATCTTTTACCAATGTAATTGCCCGAAGGGACATGAGGTGATACGATAATAATGAGAATAGATTGTTTAGACAACGGAATTAAAACCTAATCCA
This sequence comes from Euphorbia lathyris, assembly GCF_963576675.1. NCBI lineage: Eukaryota > Viridiplantae > Streptophyta > Magnoliopsida > Malpighiales > Euphorbiaceae > Euphorbia > Euphorbia lathyris. The sequence continues at coordinate 22,610,651 of NC_088914.1, read as the reverse complement.
AGTCACTTGTGTCCAAGGCGATTAACCCTACCCATCCTCCCGAGGTCCCTAGTTCGTGATTCCCTTGTAAGGCCGAAACTAGCTCTAAGACTCAGCAATTTGGGCTTAATCTTCTATAGGGTCGTCAATCCTATAGGCACTGACTAGGTCAGATTCAGCTCGCAATATGTGCCAACTTAATTTTGGGATTATCGAATGAGTTAAACCAATCATACAAAGCGTCAGACAAAGATTTAAGCAATAAAACAATTGAATAAACAAAACTATAACATATATTAAAGATGAAAAGTATTGTCACGAAGATACAATAAGCCTAGGATTCATAACATGGATCAGAGGCTAGACAGAATATAAAAGAAGAAAAATCCCTTTCAGGGAACCTGTCTACCAATGCAGGCGTCTTCCTAGGACTTAAGAATGGAACTTGAGCAATCCTCGATGAACGGAGCTTCGGAGGTTTCTTCAATGGAGGTTGAAGGAGATAGAGGAGGTGGAGATGATTTCTCAAGGTGGAAGCTAGGGTTTTTACAAAAGATAAAAGATATCTAATTTACAATTAGAAATTCCTATTTATAGACGCAGTTCAGCCCTCTTTCTGACCTAATTTGTATCCTTTTGCAGGTGGGAAGTCGTGGGGTCAATCGTGTCTTTGTGGGACTGAGAACCAGTCTTTTGACCGATTCCCGCAAGGCAGCTCACCGAGCTGGGCGAGCCAGCTCGTCGTGAGCTGGCCTCCAGCTCGCCCGAGGGCCAGCTTGACGCGAGCTGGCCATGCCAGCTCGCCCGAGCAAGCCCCTGAGGGCCAGCTCGCCGATCCGGCCCCCAAAAAGGCCATTTCGAAGAGCGGGATTGCCCAGAATGCCTTGCGTGACTGCTGGATGTCCCGAAACGCAACTTTCACCCGAACTCGTTCCTGTTTTAGCCTGCACATGCACGAAAACTCCAAATAACATTAGTTCCGAGGTTAAATTGACCCGCTAATCGCTCATTTTGAGTAAACACTCCGTTTGGTGCGACTTTTGGCGGATCAATTAGCTATAAAAGGTAATGGAAATTTAACGTACATGCCAATTTGGCCATATTTGCCTAAAATAACCAGAAAATGAGCCTAAACAACGAAAAGTAAATAGAACATATCCAATTTCTAACTAACTCACACAAAAGCATATAAATGCGAGAATTGCTCGCTTATTCATGAAATAACGCTAAAACCCGTCCTAAAACCGTACCCAAAGATAGGGGTTTTTGACCCCTATCAGTCAGTAGCTGCACTTTTATTAGTAAGGTCAGCAACAGGAGCTGACTGGTTTTCTAACTGCTTAGTAGATGATGGATGTGGTTGCTCAGCAATATTATTAACCTGCTTAGGGTCAGTCTGGAGTTGAGTTGTACTTTGAGGTTGAGGCAACTCAGCACTGTCTTTAGCAGGAGGAGTTTCCTTTGCTAACTCTTTGGGTTGAGCGGCAGGAACTTCGAGCACTTGCTCAGTGGAAGGTGGAGCAGAGGTGTCGGCAAAAGTTTGACCCTTAGAGACTTTAGGGACGGCTTGTTCCTCAGCTTGAGAAACAGAGGCTTGTTTTTCTTTGACTTGGTCCGGAGTGGGTTCAGTGATGTCGGTGAAGAATTGGAACTGAAGCTCAGTTAAGTCTATGATGGGGTCCCTCAGCGGAGATTCATCCAACAAGTCTATGACATTGGGCTTTTGAGCTTTTCTCTTAAACCTCTTTTCCGTACTGCCCTTCTTGGTTTTTGTTTAAGGAGAAGGGTTAGCAGCAACAGACTCTGATGAATCAGAAGAGAGATCAAGTCCAAGGTCAGCATAAAGGTGCTCCATAACATTGTCCTTCGCTGGAGACTCAGATCCTTGCTCATCAGCTTGCTCAGCAGCAGCTATGTTACTCAGCTCAGCAGAACCCATCTTATCAGCAGAATCAAGAATGGAACTCTCTGAGTGTCCTCTTGGAACCTTATCTCTTTTGGCAGTGTAGAGTCTTCATGAACAGGTGTTTCAACAATCTCTGTAGGTTCATATTGGTCAGTAAAGGTAATGTGAGGTTCATTTTTACCTTTGGTCAGCCCTTGAGGTAGTGACTCAGTGGCTCCGTTTTGGTCAGCGGAAGCTGAGCATGGGTCATCTTTGGTATGCTGACTTATCTTCCCTGCAGGGTCAGTTTCATCGAACTCAATATGTACAGACTCTTCTACGACCTGAGTTCGTTTATTAAACACCCTATATGCTTTGCTGTTTGTTGAGTACCCTAACAAGATAGCTTCATCAGCTTTTGAATCAAACTTAGCAAGGTTGTCTTTAGTATTTAAAATAAAGCATTTGCAGCCAAAGGCACGAAAATGTCCAATATTGGGTTTTCGTCCTTTCCAAAGTTCATAAGGGGTTTTCTTAAGTATAGGTCTAACTAAAGTCCTATTGAGTATATAGCAAGCTGTGTTGATAGCTTCACCCCAGAAATACTTTGGAAGCCTATTTTCACTCAGCATTGTCTGTGCTATTTCAACTAAGGTTCTGTTCTTCCTCTCAACTACCCCATTCTGTTGAAGAGTTCTAGGAGCAGAAAAATTATGGTCAATGCCGCTGGCTTCACAGAATTCATCAAATTGTTGATTTTTGAATTCTCCACCATTATCACTTCGGATGTGAGCTAGTTTAAGGTCTTTATCATTTTCAAGTTTTCTTACTAATGTTGAGAACATGTCAAAAGCTTCATCCTTGCTACTCAGTAGGATGTTCCAAGTGTACCGAGAGAAGTCATCTACAATGACCAAGGAAAATCTCTTACCACCCAAGCTCAGCAGCTGGACTGGTCCGAAAAGATCCAAGTGTAGCAACTCTAATGGACGCTTGGTTGAGACTACATTTTTGCTTTGAAAAGATTTTTTAGTTTGTTTACCTTGCTGACAAGCATTACACAATTGATCCTTCTCAAACCTGAGTTTGGGTAATCCCTCAACTAATTGCTTTCTTGCTAATTTGGCAAGGAGGTCGATGCTTACATGACCAAGTCTCCTATGCCATAGCCAGGAATTATCTTCCTCTGACACCAAGCATATATTTTTTGAAAACTTCTTTTCTAAGTTTAGCATGAAAACATTTTCAACACGAGGGACAGTTAAAATCAACTCATTTGTTTTTCCCTCGAGTATCCTACACTCAGTGGCATCAAATACAACCTTTCTGCCGATGTCATACAGCTGAGCTACGCTTAGTAGGTTATATTTAAGACCCCTAACTAGGGAGACTGACTCAATAGTAGGATTACCACCAATGGTACCTGACCCTATTATCTTAACCTTTTTGTTGTCTCCAAAACTTACATTTCCTCCTCGTTTATGCACAAGTGTGATGAACTGAGTTTCATCACCTGTCATATGCCTTGAGCATGCGCTATCAATGTACCATAGCTTTGACTTCTCCACGCACCTCAGGCTCACCTGCAATTGAACTAGTTATCTTTAGGTACCCAATTCTTTTTGGGTCCTTGTTTGTTAGAGTTAACAAGTGATGAATCATATTTCATTTTGTGACGACATACATTTATAGTGTGGCCATCTTTTCCACAAAAGTCACAATAAACTACCCTTTAGGGGTATTTCCATTTTTGGTCAGCACGATGGTGTTGAGCATACCAACACACTTTTATAGTGTGTCCTCTCTTTCCACAACAGTCACACTGACTGTTCTGCTGAGTGTACCGTCTTTGCTGACTAGTACACTCAGCTATTGGATAGAATGTCACACCCGACCCTAGACGACCTCAATCGGCATCGGGCATGAAATAGAAAGATCATAATCAACACTTAGGAGTCTCCAATTTATCCACATATATTATATTACAATTAATCATTTGGTCCTCCATTTTTATATAATCTTTTAAAATTATCCTAAACTTTTAATTTATACATAAAACCATCAAATTAACTCCAAACTTTTTCCACAGCACCAAATTAACTTCACACGCCCAATAATTATAATATATACTAATATCAAAATATAAATTTTAGAAATTTAGACCCGGACGTGACATAGAACCTTTTCTTAGCCGATGAACTCAGTTGGTTCTGTATGGATGTGATGTCCTTCCTCAGCTTTCTAGAGTCTGATTGGACTTCAGAGACAAACCCGTGCATGATTTTCAAGTTTTCATCTTGCCTGGTATTGTCCTGGAGAAGATGTCGGAGGTCACTGAGTTTGACCTCTTCAATCTCATCACACCACCTATTGAGTGCTCGTATTTTCTTGTTACACTTTTTAATCAGTGTATAGAGATCACTCAGGGCATTAATCATTTCATTTCTGAGCAAGGGCAGAGATGTTACCTCAGTTGGGTGTTTCTCATGGTCAGATCCATCAGAGAGGTCAGCTTGTTTAGAGGGACATTGGTCAGCAGATTCGTCAGCCATGAAACAGATATTCGCTGACTCGGTGGCATCAGCTTCTGACGAGGTTGACTCATCACTATCACTCCATATAGCCACCATTGCCTTTTTGCTTCCCTTCTTGTCTTTCTTTAAGGTAGGACAGCTTGATTTGATGTTCCCAGCTTGATGGCATTCAAAGCAAGTAACAGGCTTTGAGTTGTCCTTCTTGTATCTGCTGTCGCTAGACTCAGCTTTGTATTTATCGCTTCTTTTGAATGGCCTTTTGCTGTTCTTGTCATTTTTCCTAAACAACTTCTTCATCTTTCTGGTAAACATGGCCATCTCCTCATCATCTGATGAGTCAGCTTCGGTTGAGTCGGTTTCATGACAAGAGATTTTTGCTTCTTGTCCTCAGTTTTTTCTTTAGCCTCAAAGTTTTTCATGGAGATCTCATGGGTTAGCAGAGATCTAATGAGCTCATCATATTTGTACGTGGTCAGGTCCTGAGCTTCTTCAACAACTGTCTTCTTAGCTTGCCATCTCTTGGGGAGACTTCTCAAGATTTTCTTCACATATTCTTCTTCTGTGAAGTTCTTACCGAGTCTCTTAAGCTCATTTATGATGTTAGTGAATCTTGCATTCATCTCGGAGATGTCTTTATTATCATTCATCTCGAACATCTCGTATAGCCGCATATGATGATTCACTTTGGACTCCTTGACCTTGCTAGTTCCTTCATAGGTCACCTCTAGATTCTTCCAGATTTCTTGTGCTGACTCACAACCTGAAATCTTATTGTACTCTGCAGTATCTAATGCACAGTGAAGCATATTGATAGCCGAAGCATTATTTTGTAATTTCTTAAGGTCATCTTCTGACCACTTAGCCTCACTTTTGACAGTTTTTACACCATCAATGGTTTCATAGGGAACAAACGGGCCTTGGACTATAGCTAGCCATGCACTCATGTTTGTTGCCTGAATAAAGTTTTTCATTCTGTTCTTCCAAAATGTATAATTAGATCCAAAGAATAGAGGAGGCCGACTAATAGATAATACCTCAGGGAGTATCTGATTTGTTTGATTTCCTGAAAGGAAACGAGTGTTGTTCTCAGCCATTGCAGGGATCAGCTCAAGATAGTTTTATCTTGAATAGTGAGCTACTATGCTCTGATACCACTTGTTGGTCCCGTGTAACCTAATATGATTAGTTCCAAGGGGGGGGGGTTAGGAACTAATGTAACTTTTTCGTTTAATAATGCTAACTTAATCGAATGTTTGATAGTTTAACTCAGCTTTAGGTCAGCAAGGCTGAGTGAGATGTAAGACAGCTTTAATCAGATACTGACTAGAGCTGTTACAATATTGAGTTGAGAAATAACACTTTAAGTTAGTTTCCAACTCAGCACTCTGGTTACTCAGCGTCGACTTTTACAGATTATTTATTAAGCAATTTTAAGCAAGCTACACACACACACACACATATATATATATATAGGGGAGGGATCAAGTGAGAACCCTCCCTTAAGTGAGAACTCATCTTAGGTGAGAACCACTCAAAACTACGTAGTTTTGAGTAGGAAAATTAAGAAAAAATACTGCTGCTTATTAGGGGGTTCGAACCTAGGACATGTTCATCTACACTCCATGTTATTTACCACTGAGCCAATTACTCTTTTTGTATATTATTTCGCGCACTGATTAATATACCATCTCCCTTTTAGCTTCTATTGTTTTTTTTGTTTAATATTTGACGCATGCACTTATTAATATCGATTAAATATGCATAGTAATGAATTATTAATAGAAAAAAGGAAATGTGCATAATAATGAATTATTAATAGAAAAAAAGAGAAATGTGCATAATAATGAATTATTAATAAAAAAAAAATCCAAGAACATGCTCTAATTTCTTATTTATTTAATTCCTTTATATTTTTGTAATTTATGTTACATAGGAAAATATATTTTTTAAAACATACGTTAGGACATATATTTTAACTTTTAAAACACGAACTATGAAGTTTAGAACGTACGACATATTTTTTAGAACATACGTTATGTTTTTTACAACATGTGTTATGTTTTTTCGAACATGAGTTATAAATTATATTATAGAACAAATGAAAAAACGATCCAGATATCTACTGATTTTTTAGAACATTATACTTAATTTTTAGAACACAAACTATATATTTTTTTAAACATACGTTATAACATATATTTTAACTTTTAAAACACGAACTATGAAGTTAGAACGTACGACATATTTTTTAGAACATACGTTATATTTTTTAGAACACGTGTTATGTTTTTTCGAACATGAGTTATAAATTATATTATAGAACAAGTGAAAAAACGATCGAAATATCTACTGGTTTTTTAGAACATTATACTTAATTTTTGGAACACAAACTATATATTTTTTAAAACAAACGTTAGAACATATATTTTAACTTTTAAAACACGAACTATGAAGTTTAGAACGTACGACATATTTTTTAGAACATATGTTATGTTTTTTTAGAACACGTGTTATGTTTTTTCGAACATGAGTTATAAATTATATTATAGAACAAATGAAAAACCGATCGAAATATCTACTGATTTTTTTAGAACATTATACTTAATTTTTGGAACACAAAATATAAACTTTAGAACATGCGTTATGTTTTTTAGAACATACATTATGTTATTTAGAATATGAGTGTTATAAATTATATTATAGAACAAATGTAAAAATGGTCCATATATTTACTATTTTTTTAAACATTATACTTAATTTTTAGAACACAAATTATAAAGTTTAGAATATATGTAACAATATTTAGAACATCGTCCTTAACATTTTAAAATATAAATTACAAAAATATAGAGGAATTAAATAAATAAGAAATTAGAGCATGTTTTTACATTTTTTTTCTATTAATAATTCATTATTATGCATATTTCTTTTTTTATTAATAATTTATTATTATGCACATTTAATTGATATTAATAAGTGCATGCATCAAATATTAAACAATGGAAACTAAAAGGGTCGTAATATATTAAGCAGCGCGACACATAATACACAAGAAAGACAATTGGCTTAGTGGTAAGTAGTGTGGAGTATAGATGTAGGGTCCTAGGTTCAATCCTCCTAGATAGCAGCATTTTTTTTAAATTTCCTTTTGAATCCCGACATAGCCATTGTGGGAACAACGGTCTTCTTCGTCATCACGTGGTCATCTTCCAGAGCTGCAGGCCAATCCTGTCTTCTATTTTTACCAGACGCCAAGTTTGCCAGTTTCGTCTTCTTGTGCCAGGTTTGTCTTCTTGCGCCAGGTTTGTCTTCTAGCCAAAAGTCAGACAGTCCATGCATCTCGAAAAGGTCCTTAAGATGGATTTTTGAGGCTTCAGATTTATGCCTGACCTTGTCTCCCAAGTTGACGGATCATTGACGCTGACTTGATTATTACTCAGCTTGACTCAGTGGCTTCGCCTTCAAACTTTTCTGAAGAAGACATTTCTATTCTGAGGCTGAGTTGCATTCTTACTCAGCGTCTGCTGTATGATTTGCTTATGCTGACTTTGTTCTGTCTTTCTTTTATAGACTTTTCGTTCCTGTTCTTGTTAATTAACTTACTCAACATTGAACAAACACATTAGTACAATTAAATCAAAGCACTTAAATTTAATTGTTTAATCATGGAATTAACTTAAATAATTTTATCAAATCAAAATCATGTGGAAAGGTGTTTCAACATTTCCCTCATTCCTCTTCCCTAAGTCTCTATTGATATTCTTGAAATCTCTACAGGGATAGCAAGTGTTTCAGGCACATTTTACATATTTAAATCTCTAAGCGATGCGTCCTTTCATCCGGATAGAGGCAACTCTTCACCAACGGACACGTCTCTTCAACACACCTCTTGGAATATTATAAATAGAGGAAGAAATTTAGATTTCATGTTGTTGTTTTTGGTGACACAAACTTGTTAAACAAAGTTACAAGTTGTGCAAATAGTTAGAGATACAATGTATAGATCTTATTGTTTACATTAGAATTTACTCAAGTCGAGTTTATACTCCGTAGTGACCGAAAAGGTGCTATTTCGAGGATTCATCGAGCGGAACCAGTATTGGAGGGACCCATGGTTTGACAAACCTACGAAGTTGAGTAAAGGATTGACAACCCGGAACTCAATGTAGTCAAATGCCAATCAAACTTCTTCTTCTCTGTTAACTTGTGATATTTCAATTCAAACTAATAAATATCTTTTTAATGCAATTCCATTTCCTCTCCCAAACAAATTACCTCTACTTCCTCTGTCAGTCTGTAATCCTCTACCCCTTCCAGCTCTATTCAGTTTAGGACAACTAGTACGTACATGTCCTTCCTCACCACACTCATAACAAACAATTCTTCTCTGAGGTTCAGTTGTCCTCCCTGAAGGACAATCCCTCCTTAAGTGACCACTTCCGCCACACTGAAAACACTGTAATGTTCTCTTTCTGCATTCACCTGAATGAAATTGCCCACACTGACTACACTTTAAAACATTGCCACTACTAGCAATTGAAGGACTGTGTGAAGCTTGGCTAAAAGTATCAGGTGCTCGAAAAGTACTACGATTCACAAATGCTCCTCTTGAAGCCTGACTTTGTATTTGACTACCCCGAAACTGAGATGGTCCTCCTCTAGCAAACTTTGATCTCCCAACCTCCTCTGACTGCTTTTGACTAGTCTCTGATTCTAACTTCCCCTTTAACTTTTCTTTCTGTAATGCTTTCTCTACCCAGCCACGATAATGTACACCCTCGTATAAACTCAGCTCATTCTGATAAAATGCACTCAATCCGTCCTTAAATCTCTCACATTTCACTTCCTCAGTAGGAAACCACTGACTAGCATAACGATATAAATCATCAAACTTGTCCACATACTCTTTCACAGCCATAGTCCCCTGTTTCAAATTAAAGAACTCATTTCTCTTCGCTTTCTGGAAGGTTTCAGTCAGATATTCTCTCATAAACTCACGTTTGAAAACTCCCCAATTCAAACCTTCAGGATACAAACCCCTGACTCGAGTTAACCATGCATCTGCTGGTCCATGTAATAAACCAAACACAACCCTGACTTTATCCTCATCCCGTAACTGCATAGTACTAAAGGCTTTTTCTGTAGCCTTTAACCAATTATCAGCTTCCTCAGAGTCAATTGTACCTTTGAAATCAAATGCCCCACAATTTTTGGCATCCTCAATCAGCTCACTGGGCCTTCTATGTGCTTCCCGTGTTTCCATCATGGTAACAAAAGCTTCAACTAAAGCTCGGGGTTCAAGTTGTACTACTTGTGGCATTGCAACTTGTGGAGCCACATATGGTGCAGGTTGTTCAGCTGGAAGATTAACAGGTCGACGTGGAGGCAATGGTTGTTGTTGTCTTTGAGGTTGGTTAATGGGTGGAACTCTAGCATCAGAGGCTTCACTATCCCCTATGCCCTCAAGACCCCATCCTAACTCTCTTCTTTCCTCATCTCAACCTCTACCTCTACCTCTATTTAGAGGCGGTCGGCCACGCGGTCGTCTCGGATGCATCTATAGGATAAAGACACCATTATAATTATATGTAGATATATGATATGCACGAATGTCATGTGTGCAACACAAGAAATACAAAGAATCACATTATATTACCTATATATCCACTTATGGATATAGATTAAACCTATGCTCTGATACCAAAATGTCAAACCCGACCCAAAATAAGATCAGATAAGACGGTGAGACATTACCACTGACTTATTATATAAACCAGTAGCAATATCTCTCAATTAAGGAGAAAAATCAAATCAAAAACCAAATTCTGGTTTAAAGCTAAAATGAATAACATATATCGTTTCTAGCTTAACTTTGTCATACGGAGTCCGATTAAGGCGATTCAAAAACCCCTGGAAACATAAGATAAAAATAAAGAACTTTCATTTAGGACTCCATGACAGATTCGGCCTATATCTGGTCGAAAAATGCATCACAAGATTCAGGTATGAATCTGATCTTCCAGCAGCACCTATATAGACAATTCTCTATATCACTAGCTCAAAGTTATGACTTAATCATAACCGATATCACACTATTTCATAAGTTCTCAACTCCAGCTAATTATAGATTGATAACACTGGAGAAACTTCTGATCGGATCACGTCCCTGTGAGGCGCCGTTGGGATCGGCCGGAGACACTCCGATGCCTAAGTCAGTAGCTAATATGGAGAATAAACTGTATTGACAAGGATGAGGTAACGTAAGAACGAACGTACCTTTTGGTAGCCCTAGATGTAGGCTATTTATAGTTGGAGAATTCGTAACTTCTAGGTAACTAGAGAGTCTCCATTAATGCTCATTTAATGGCGGTTACAAGTTACTCTTAACCTGGCGGGTTAAGACTATTAATGATTCATTTAATGATCATTATGGCCGAGTTGACGGTTAGCCGTTACTTAAGTAAGTGGAGAGATTCGCCTTAGAGATCCGCCAGCGGATCTCTTAGAGTTAACCCAGGGGGATCCACCGGGCGGTTTCCTATGCCACGTGGCATATTTGAGGCGATTATCTCTTTTGGTCCTTGCGATAATATCCCGATGTTATCAGAAGCCCCCCCAAAATGCCTTTAAAGTCCTTCAGGGCTTTTGGGTCCTCTGCGCGTCATCTTATGCTTCTGCGAGCATTCTGTTCAATGTTCTTTTATGGCCGACGCGTGTAGTAACATCACAGTTGTGACGGATGATTTTTAAAGGGATACTACCAGCCTTTGATTTCGTTAGGTTTTGTTCCTTAAGAGATATCTTTACTGGTGGCGAATCTATGGGTGTGGAGGAGGACCCTCAAGCGGCGAGGGCGAAGAAGAAGGGGGTAACCCTATTTTTCGATTTTGCTTAGAGATTTTGGTTTGGAGTAGGTGGCCAGCCATACTCCATTGTATGAACCTTTGTGAAGGTTTTGAAGCTGTTCTATTCCTTCTTAGAGGAAGTAAAGCTGCCCAGGGGTTCAATTTGCTACCTATCTTTGAGGTGAAATGATCCGCCCGCAGGACTTATAAATCCTTCTCTGGGAAGGGTATGAGAGTGTAGAGACCTTGCGTCCAAGGATCGTTTTAACTCTATTGGTGACCATGATCCGCCAAGTGGCGGATCTATTGTGAATGTAGAGAACTTGGGATGTTCTCTTTATGGAATACTGAAATTGCAACAGTAAAAGACGTAAAGTTGATCAACAATGTTTATTGATAGGAAAGACACCTTATTACAGTGAATAGGTCTTTTACAAAGGAGCTTCATTTGATAACCTTTTAACAAGAAAAACCACATGGGATAAAAGCTTGCTAAAGGAAAAAAGAGTACTCAAGACCGTGAGCGCGCTCTATTTTCTGACAAAGTATTTGCGGAGGTTTTGGAGATTCCACGTGCGTGGTAGCGTATTGCCCTCCGTATCTTGTATTTTGAATGTGGCTGGTCCAACCTTCTCCACTATCTGGTATGGACCTACCCAATTGATCCCTAACTTGCCTTTGCCTTCTCGAGATTGGATTTTATCAGCTTTACGAAGCACCAGATCCCCCATCTTCAAATCCATAAGCTTGACATTTTTGTCGTGATAAGAGGCAATCCGCTGCTTATACGCTGCCATGCGCACATAGGATTGGTTCCTGCGGTCCTCGACCTGATCTATGCGATCCCTTAACCGTTTGCCATTGTCCTCCTCGCAATAAAAGGCCACTCGATCACTGGGGACTTGTATTTCAACTGGGATTACGGCCTCCACTCCATGAGAAAGGGCGAATGGCGTTTCTCCTGTAGCAGTTCTTAGAGTGGTACGATAGGCCCACAAAACACTTGTAAGTTGATCCGCCCATTTTTTGTCGTGTTCTCCTAGCCTCTTTTTTATCCCTTTTACGATTGTTCGGTTGGTTACTTCGGTCATTCCATTGGACTGAGGATAATAAACGGAAGCGAATCTGTTCAGGATGCCCAATCCCTCACAAAAAGCCTTGAATTTGCCACAGTTAAATTGTGTCCCATTGTCGGTGATAATAGTATGTGGAATGCCGTATCTTCCCACGATGTTGTCCCTAACAAACTCCACTATCCGCTCCGCTGTAATGGAGGAAACAGCCTCGGCTTCCACCCATTTGGTGAAATGGTCCACCGCCACTATTACATACCTCTTTTGCCGACGAGTTGGAGGAAATGGGCCAACAATGTCTATTCCCCAGAGGGCGAACGGACGACCTTCAATGATTGGTCTTTGGATGTGCTTGGTGGTGTGTGACTCATTTGCATGAATCTGGCAACTGTGACAAGATTCTACCAAACTTTGGGCGTCTAACTCGGCCGTGGGCCAGTAGAAACCTGCTAACCTGGATTTTTTCAAAATCGTGGCGGATGCCTCGTGTGATCCACAAGATCCCTCATGTAGCTCCTTAAGGATTTGCTGTCCTTCCTCAGGTAGAATGCACTTCAGCCAAGGATGGCTAAAGGATTTTCTATAGAGACCATCGTTGATCAAGGAGAAATAAGCTGCCCTTCTGATTATCCTTCGTGACTCTTATTTATCTTCAGGTAATGTTCCATTTAGCAAGTATTGGCGGATAACCGTCCTCCAATCATCTTCCACTGTTGTGAGTAGGGCTACCTCTGCAGATACAAATGCCGGGGCCATTTTTACCTCGAAGGGACAGTCCGGATCCGCCCAGTTTGCCTCATAAGAAGCCATTTTGGCCAATTGATCCACCTCTGTGTTGGATTCTCTTGGTATGTGAACCAATTCCCATCTGGCTTCCTTAGCTTCAAGGTTATCTAGTAATTTCTTGACTTCTGCTACATATTTGGCCAGGATCTCGTCTTTTACCTCGTAATTCTTGATGACTTGGTTGACCATTAGTTTTGAATCGCTGTAGATCACGATCCGCTCCGGGATGATCTCTTGAAGTATACGTAGACCCAATATCAGGGCCTCGTACTCAGCAGCATTATTAGTGGCATGGAAATTTAATTTTGCTGCGTACCGCAATTTTATGTAATGGGGACCCTTGATCACAACTCCCACCCCTGCTCCCTCCGTCGATGAAGCCCCGTTGGTATACATCGACCATTCTTCTAACGGAGGTTTGGGATGAGATATCCCCTCATCAGTGAATTCATTCACGAAGTCCGCCAGGACTTGACTTTTCAATGATGACCTGCTTTCATATCTTACATCAAATTCGCCTAGGCGGATCGCCCATTCCATCAACCTTCCCGAAGTGTCCGGCTTCTGCAATACTTTTCTCATTGGTATATTGGTACGAACTATTACTGTATGCGCCTGAAAATATGGCCTAAGGCGTATTGCCGTGGTTACAACAGCCAGTGCCATTTTATCTAGTCTTGAATATCTGGTTTCAGCATCTTTCAAAACCTTGCTCACGTAATAAATTGGGAACTGTTGGCCATCCTCCTCCCGTATCATGACCGTGCATACGGCTTTATCCGTGACCGATACATACATGTATAAATCTTCTCCCTTCAAAGGTCGACTCATCATAGGTGGTTCTGTGAGGAACCGCTTGATTCCTTCAAAGGCGTTCTGACAATCTTCATTCCACTCGAATGCTTTTTGCTGTTTGATAACTTCGAAAAAAGGCTGACATCTACGGGCTGAGCAAGAAATAAACCTGCCCAAGGCTATGATACGCCCGTTAAGGCGTTGTACCTCCTTGATATTCCGGGGCGCTTGCATCTCAAGAACTGCTTTGACTTTGTCAGGATTTGGGCTAACTCCTTTTTCGCTGATCATGAATCCTAAAAATTTTCCATATGTAGCTCCAAAAGTGCATTTCTCGGGATTTAACTTGATGTTGTGGTGTCGCAGTACACCCAGTACTTCCCTTATATCCTCCGCATGCCTTTCTGCCGTCGTGCTTTTAATGATCATGTCATCTACGTAGACGGAATAATTACCACTTTTATTGTCCGCGAATATCTTGTTCATCATCCTCTGATAGGTAGCTCCCGCGTTCTTGAGCCCGAAGGGCATAACTTTGAAACAATAAGTGGCTTGATGCGTCACGAACGAGGTCTTGATTCTATCCGAGGGCTCCATAGGGATTTGATGATAGCTAGACTTTACATCAGTAAAGGAATACATTGCGTGACCGGCAGTTCCATCTACAAGCATGTCTATGCACGGCAAATGATAATTATCTTTGGGGCAAGCTTTATTAAGATCTCTGAAATCGATGCACATACGATAAGATCCGCCAGCTTTCTTGACTAGTACGACGTTCGCCAACCACTGGGTGTAAAGCACCTCCTCGATGGCATCCGCCTTTTGGAGCTTGGCGATTTCATCCTCAATCACTTTTTACCTTTCCGGACCATGGTTTCTCCTCTTCTGAGCCACAGGAACCGCGTTTTTGTCAATGTTGAGTTTATGGGTGATCACGTCTGGGCTAATCCCGGGGAGTACTTTATCCTTCCATGCGAAAACATCTTCAGTTTCGCCAAGTACTTTGGTGATTGCGTCTCTGATCTCACCTTGTAGACTTTTAGCTATCCGCACCTGCTTCTCATCCGCCACAGGGTACATTTAGGTTTCCCCCAAAGCCATTGTGACGCGTTCCTCCTCATCCTCCTCCTTAGATTGAGGGCGAATCATTAAGGATGCAGAATATGTCTCTTGGGCCACTTTTTGACAACCTTTGACCATCATGCATCCCTTGGCCGTGGGAATGTAGAGTGTTAAATGGCGAATGGAGATAAGAGCCGCAACTTCGTAGATAAAAGGTCGTCCAAGGATAATATTGTAAGCTAATTGTCCATCTAAGATCGAAAACTCCAGATCTTCTCTCCAAACTTGATCATCCTCAGTAAGCTTGCAATCCAAAGTAACCTGACCTTTCGTCTGAATGGTATGACCAGTGACTCCTAAAATATCGACCACAGTTGGTTCTATCCGGACAGGATCAATCTTGAGTTTGGCGAATGCTCCTCGCGTAATAATGTTACATGAACTTCCCGTATCAATCATTACTCGCCTCATTTCCCAACCTTCAACCATCATGGTGACGACCAGTGCGTCCGCATGGGGTGCAATCTTCTGACCTGCATCTGAAAAAGGGCGGTTTAATGACGTTCTCTCAAGGGTGGTCACCCTTGCCTTTTTTGCTGTTGGCTGATAACCTAGTCCGCCAGCTATGACGTTAATTATGTCTTTTCTCTTCCTTTTCGTCGAGTCCTCTTTGAGTCTAGCATCAGTGTAGCCATCTTCCTTGTGATATTTATAATAATTCTCATGAGTGGTCATATCTGTGCGACCAGCACTTGGCGGTGTAATTATCAGTGATTTAATCTCAGAGGAGGAATTTCGTCTTTCCTCCGTCATGGTGTTTCAGTGTGAACAAAAAATCCTTTATCTGACCAAGGATTCCATGCTCACCGCACCAATTGATAACACTGGAGAAACTTCTGATCAGATCACGTCCCTGTGAGGCGCCGTTGGGATCGGCCGGAGACACTCCGATGCCTAAGTCAGTAGCTAATATGGAGAATAAACTGTATTGACAAGGATGAGGGAACGTAAGAACGAACGTACCTTTTGGTAGCCCTAGATGTAGGCTATTTATAGTTGGAGAATTCGTAACTTCTAGGTAACTAGAGAGCCTCCATTAATGCTCATTTAATGGCGGTTACAAGTTACTCTTAACCTGGCGGGTTAAGACTATTAATGATTCATGTAATGATCATTATGGCCGAGTTGACGGTTAGCCGTTACTTAAGTAAGTGGAGAGATTCGCCTTAGAGATCCGCCAGCGGATCTCTTAGAGCTAACCCAAGGGGATCCGCCGGGCGGTTTCCTATGCCACGTGGCATATTTGAGGCGATTATCTCTTTTGGTCCTTACGATAATATCCCGATGTTATCATAGATATACCAGTAGATAGTACAAACCAAACAAAAGGACACTGCCAAAAACAAGTTATACAAGTGCCCGTATACTATCCACAAATATGTACATGAACAAAATGGATGCAATACCCTAGAGACGACTTGCACCTCGTAGCTGTAACCGAACCTCGCCCTAGGATCGAGTACCCTCTCGGTACCTTGCACTTCCTCGCCTAAAACAAAACAATAAAAACATTTGGAAAACATGAGATAAAAATCTCAATAAGAAACTATCAGCTATAAAAATCAACTTTACTTAATATAACTACATATATATATATTTATAAAGGATTTAATCAAAACCTTGTAAAATATACTCAAAACTAAAGTTCATAATAGGATCAAGGTAGTAAACCAAAAACCAAAAATATATAATCTTGTATCTATTCTTGAGTTCATCCCCTTATAATTCAAATCACAATTCACAACATATACGAGACGTCTCTTAACATTGCCTATCCCATATGGTCTTACCCAACACTTCTCTGCCATACCCAATAGGTCTTCAGACTGTGTACACATGCCATATTTCTCACTAAATATGGTCTTTGAAAATTAAATCCACCATACCGGACTACTCTCAATGGATACCAAACATTTAATTCCATATATATATATATAGATTGAAACCAAAAACATATATGTGTATATGTATATACTTCACTTGATCATAATCAAGCTCACAAGTGTTCAATTCTCCAAAATATCAATCCTTAATCAAATAAAATTCCAAAGTTAATCAATCAACGAAAACCTCAAATCAACATAACCAAGTAAAATCTGTAATTCATATATAAACATAGTCAATAGTTCATTGGAACTATAATTTCACAATAAAAAGCAAGATTGTGAAAAACCTCAATTTTACAAAGTTCCGACATAACCCTAAAATATCAATTTCTGGAAATTCTTTGATTATATATATATATATATATCTATATACATAAAACTCAAAATATAGTTGGTAGTTACTTACCTTAGCTATGAATTGAAGAAAATACAGCGGTTCAATTCTCCGCTAAATCAGTCTAAGATGTTTCTCCTCCAAACACTTCCGAAATTCAGAAACTCTTCGATTAGGATTTAGATCTATGCCTAAGGATGCTATAGTTTAAGTTTCAAGTGATTTGGACGGTCGAATCACCGTAAATCAAAGAAACGGTGGAGAAACGGTCGAAGAACGGTTAATTTGCAGAAAGCAAAATGACACAGAAAAGGAAAAAAAAGAAAGGAGATGAGCACGACACATTCTGGAACAATTTGGGAATTATATCCCAAATTTGGCAAATATCCATTTTGGTCCTTCATCTTTATATAATCTTTTAAAACTTACCCTAAACTTTTTAATTTACACATAACCCCATCAAATTAATCCCAAACTTTTCCTATAACACCAAATAAAAATCACATACCCCATAATTATAATATATATTAATATCGAGATATAAATTCTCGAAATTTAGACTCGGACGTGACAATTCTCCCCACCTTAAGAAATTTCGTCCACGAAATTGTACTTACCCATCTAGGTGAATAAATGGGGATATTGTTGTCTCATATCCTCCTCTCTTTCCCAGGTTGCTTCCTCACGAGAGTGTCTGTGCCACATGACTTTAACAAGTGGTATGGTTTTGTTCCTGAGGACTTTCTGTTCTCTAGCTAGGATAGCTACTGGTTCCTCTTTATAGGACAAGTCTTCAGACAATTCAATTGGCTGCTCTTGAATGATGTGATTCGGATCACTCCTATACCTCCGTAGCATTGAAACATGGAATACATCATGTATATTAGAGAGATTCTGAGGTAATTGTAATCGATATGCAACTGGTCCAACTCTTTCCACAACTTCATATGGACCAATGAATCTAGGACTCAACTTCCCTTTCTTGCCAAATCGAAGTAAACCCTTCCACGGTGATACTTTCAGAAATACTCTGTCTCCCACATCATATTCAATTGGTCTCCGTTTCAGATCTGCATAGCTCTTTTGTCTGTCTTGTGCTTCTTTTACCTTCTGTTGTATGATTTGCACCTTTTCTGTTGTCAACTGCACTATCTTAGGCCCTAATAACTGTCTCTCACCTACTTCAGACCAACATAATGGAGTTCTACATCTTCTTCCATATAAGGCTTCATAAGGTGCCATATCAATACTAGATTGATAACTGTTATTATATGCAAACTCCATTAAAGGCAAATGTACATCCCAACTACTTTGAAAATTCAAAATGCTAGCTCTCAACATATCTTCCAATGTTTGAATGGTACGTTCACTTTGACCGTCAGTCTGTGGATGGAAAGCTGTACTGAAATTCAATCTTGTGCCTAATGCATCTTGAAAACTAGGCCAAAACCTTGATGTAAAGCGAGGATCCCTGTCAGAAACAATAGAAACTGGTACACCATGAACTCTAACAATCTCCTTGATATACAACTGTGCCAACTTCTCTAAAGAAAAAGTCACTTTCACCGGGAGAAAGTGGGCTGATTTTGTTAATCTATCCATAATTACCCATATAGAATCATTACCATATTGTGTACGAGGTAATCCACTGACAAAATCCATTGTAATATGTTCCCACTTCCATTCAGGAATAGGAAGTGGTTGTAAGGTACCAGCAGGTCGTTGATGTTTTGCTTTGACTTGTTGGCAACTTAAACATCTACCCACATATTCAGCTATCTCCCTTTTCATTCCTTTCCACCAGAAATGCTCTCGAAGATTTCTGTACATTTTAGTACTCCCAAGGTGCATTGTATATGACGAATCATGAGCTTCTTCTAATATCTCCTTTTTGATATCATGAACATTTGGAACACACATTCTGTCTCCAAACATTAACATGCCATCTTCTGTTACTTTATATTCAATCTTCTTCCCTTCGCTCACGTCTTTTCTGATTTGTTCTAAAAATTCATCTTGATTTTGAGCTTCTTAAATTCTGTCTCGAAGAATCGGTCTCACCTTCAACATTGCACATAATACTGCCTCATCTCCACAAACCAGTTCAACATTCAAAGCTCTCATATCAAGCAATAAAGGCATTCTCACTGATTGTATATAGCTCAAACTTCCAACGTTTTTGCGACTTAAAGCATCAGCTACGACATTAGCTTTACCAGGATGATATTCAATAGTCAGGTCATAGTCTTTCAATAACTCAATCCATCTCCTTTGCCTCAAATTCAATTCCTTCTGTGTCATTATATATTTCAGACTTTTATGATCAGTGAAAATTAGACACTTTTCACCATAAAGATAATGTCTCCAAATCTTTAAAGCAAACACCACGGCAGCTAATTCAAGATCATGTGTCGGGTAATTCAATTCGTGTGGCCTTAATTGTCGTGATGCATAAGCAATAACTTTATCATTCTGCATCAATACAATTCCGAGACCTTGCCCTGATGCATCACTGTACACTGTGTACCCTTCACCCACTATAGGTAGTGCTAACACAGGAGCACTGATAAGTCTTGACTTTAATATATCAAAACTTTCTTGACATTCAGGTTTCCACTCAAATTTAACACCCTTCTGCAGTAATCGTGTCATTGGACAAGCTATAAGTGAGAATCCTTTTACAAATCTTCTGTAATAACCCGCTAATCCCAGGAAACTACGTACTTCATGTACATTCGACGGTGCTTCCCAATTAGCTACAACTTCAACTTTCTTAGGATCAACTAAAATTCCCCTAGCTGATACCACATGACCTAAGAACATCCTTTCATCAAGCCAAAACTCACATTTGCTAAATTTTGCATACAATTGTTTCTCCCTGAGAATCTGCAAAACTGTTCTCAAATGCTTCCTGTGATTTTCCCTATCCTTAGAATACACAAGGATATCGTCGATAAACACAATTACAAATGTATCTAAGTAAGGTTTAAAAATCCTATTCATAAGGTCCATAAAAGCAGCAGGTGCATTAGTTAATCCAAATGGCATAACCAAAAATTCATAATGCCCGTATCGAGTTCTAAAAGCTGTTTTCTGAACATCCTCTTCCCTGACCTTCAATTGATGATACCCAGTTCTCAAGTCAATTTTTGAAAATATGGTTGCTCCTTGCAATTGATCAAACAAATCATCAATTCTAGGTAATGGATACTTGTTACGAATGGTAACCTTGTTTAGTTGACGATAATCAATGCATAAGCGCATTGTACCATCCTTCTTTTTTACAAACAAAACTGGAGCTCCCCATGGTGATACACTAGGTCGAATATATCCCTTATCCAATAACTCCTGCAACTGCACTTTCAATTCTTTCATTTCTGCCGGTGCCATTCTATATGGTGCAAGTGATATAGGAGCGGTACCAGGCTGCAAATCAATTGCAAACTCTACTTCTCTTACTGGTGGTAACCCTGGTATTTCATCCGGAAAGACATATGGATACTCATTCACAATTGGCACATCTTCTAATTTGGGAGATTCTTTATTACTATCTACCACATATGCCAAGAAAGCGTCACATCCTTTCCTTAGCATTTTCATAGCTGTCATAACTGTGACTATACTTCTACGTACACCTCTCTCACCATGAAACACATATCCCTCCCCACTAGCTAATACTAGATTAACTTTCTTTTTAGAACAATCTACCATTTCTTGATATTTAGATAATGAATCCAAGCCTAAGATGACATCAAATGTTTGCACCAGCAAAGGTATCAAATTCACATCTATAAAAGACTCTCCTAACTTCACCTCACAATTAGGATACACATGTGTACATACTAAAGATTCTCCCATAGGCATGCTAACAGTTAAACGTTCTGGCATAAGTTTGGACTCCCAAATTATATCAGACATAAATAATGGAGACACAAAAGAATGTGTAGCACCAGGATCAATAAGCAGATAAGCATCTTTTCCAAATAAAGAAATCGTACAGGTGATAACTTCTGCAGATGCAACAGCTTCTTGTGGCGTCATAGCAAAAGCTCGAGGTTGAGTTGCAGCTCTATCTGACTGATTACCCTGATTCCTAGCTCCTTGAGAAGTATTACCAGCTCCTCTTCCCATATTCGTACCTCTACCATTACCCCGATTATTTCCTCTCCCAAACAAATTACCTCTACTTCCTCTGTCAGTCTGTAATCCTCTACCCCTTCCAGCTCTATTCAGTTTAGGATAACTAGTACGTACATGTCCTTCCTCACCACACTCATAACAAACAATTCTTCTCTGAGGTTCAGTTGTCCTCCCTGAAGGACAATCCCTCCTTAAGTGACCACTTCTGCCACACTGAAAACACTGTAATGTTCTCTTTCTGCATTCACCTGAATGAAATTGCCCACACTGACTACACTTTAAAACATTGCCACTACTAGCAATTGAAGGACTGTGTGAAGCTTGGCTAAAAGTATCAGGTGCTCGAAAAGTACTACGATTCACAAATGCTCCTCTTGAAGCCTGACTTTGTATCTGACTACCCCGAAACTGAGATGGTCCTCCTCTAGCAAACTTTGATCTCCCAACCTCCTCTGACTGCTTTTGACTAGTCTCTGATTCTAACTTCCCCTTTAACTTTTCTTTCTGTAATGCTTTCTCTATCCAGCCACGATAATGTACACCCTCGTATAAACTCAGCTCATTCTGATAAAATGCACTCAATCCGTCCTTAAATCTCTCACATTTCACTTCCTCAGTAGGAAACCACTGACTAGCATAACAATATAAATCATCAAACTTGTCCACATATTCTTTCACAGCCATAGTCCCCTGTTTCAAATTAAAGAACTCATTTCTCTTCGCTTTCTGGAAGGTTTCAGTCAGATATTCTCTCATAAACTCACGTTTGAAAACTCCCCAATTCAAACCTTCAGGATACAAACCCCTGACTCGAGTTAACCATGCATCTGCTGGTCCATGTAATAAACCAAACACAACCCTGACTTTATCCTCATCCCGTAACTGCATAGTACTAAAGGCTTTTTCTGTAGCCTTTAACCAATTATCAGCTTCCTCAGAGTCAATTGTACCTTTGAAATCAAATGCCCCACAATTTTTGACATCCTGAATCAGCTCACTGGGCCTTCTATGTGCTTCCCGTGTTTCCATCATGGTAACAAAAGCTTCAACTAAAGCTCGGGGTTCAAGTTGTACTACTTGTGGCATTGCAGCTTGTGGAGCCACATATGGTGCAGGTTGTTCAGCTGGAAGATTAACAGGTCGACGTGGAGGCAATGGTTGTTGTTGTCTTTGAGGTTGGTTAATGGGTGGAACTCTAGCATCAGAGGCTTCACTATCCCCTATGCCCTCAAGACCCCATCCTAACTCTCTTCTTTCCTCATCTCAACCTCTACCTCTACCTCTATTTAGAGGCGGTCGGCCACGCGGTCGTCTCGGATGCATCTATAGGATAAAGACACCATTATAATTATATGTAGATATATGATATGCACGAATGTCATGTGTGCAACACAAGAAATACAAAGAATCACATTATATTACCTATATATCCACTTATGGATATAGATTAAACCTATGCTCTGATACCAAAATGTCAAACCCGACCCAAAATAAGATCAGATAAGACGGTGAGACATTACCACTGACTTATTATATAAACCAGTAGCAATATCTCTCAATTAAGGAGAAAAATCAAATCAAAAACCAAATTCTGGTTTAAAGCTAAAATGAATAACATATATCGTTTCCAGCTTAACTTTGTCATACGGAGTCCGATTAAGGCGATTCAAAAACCCCTGGAAACATAAGATAAAAATAAAGAACTTTCATTTAGGACTCCATGACAGATTCGGCCTATATCTGGTCGAAAAATGCATCACAAGATTCAGGTATGAATCTGATCTTCCAGCAGCACCTATATAGACAATTCTCTATATCACTAGCTCAAAGTTATGACTTAATCATAACCGATATCACACTATTTCATAAGTTCTCAACTCCAGCTAATTATAGATATACCAGTAGATAGTACAAACCAAACAAAAGGAAACTGCCAAAAACAAGTTATACAAGTGCCCGTATACTATCCACAAATATGTACATGAACAAAATGGATGCAATACCCTCGAGACGACTTGCACCTCGTAGCTGTAACCGAACCTCGCCCTAGGATCGAGTACCCCTCTCGGTACCTTGCACTTCCTCGTCTAAAACAAAACAATAAAAACATTTGGAAAACATGAGATAAAAATCTCAATAAGAAACTATCAGCTATAAAAATCAACTTTACTTAATATAACTACATATATATATATTTATAAAGGATTTAATCAAAACCTTGTAAAATATACTCAAAACTAAAGTTCATAATAGGATCAAGGTAGTAAACCAAAAACCAAAAATATATAATCTTGTATCCATTCTTGAGTTCATCCCCTTATAATTCAAATCACAATTCACAACATATACGAGACGTCTCTTAACATTGCCTATCCCATATGGTCTTACCCAACACTTCTCTGCCATACCCAATAGGTCTTCAGACTGTGTACACATGCCATATTTCTCACTAAATATGGTCTTTGAAAATTAAATCCACCATGCCGGACTACTCTCAATGGATACCAAACATTTAATTCCATATATATATATATATATATAGATTGAAACCAAAAACATATATGTGTATATGTATATACTTCACTTGATCATAATCAAGCTCACAAGTGTTCAATTCTCCAAAATATCAATCCTTAATCAAATAAAATTCCAAAGTTAATCAATCAACGAAAACCTCAAATCAACATAACCAAGTAAAATCTGTAATTCATATATAAACATAGTCAATAGTTCATTGGAACTATAATTTCACAATAAAAAGCAAGATTGTGAAAAACCTCAATTTTACAAAGTTCCGGCATAACCCTAATATATCAATTTCTGGAAATTCTTTGATTATATATATATATATATCTATATACATAAAACTCAAAATATAGTTGGTAGTTACTTACCTTAGCTATGAATTGAAGAAAATACACCCGTTCAATTCTCCGCTAAATCAGTCTAAGACGTTTCTCCTCCAAACACTTCCGAAATTCAGAAACTCTTCGATTAGGATTTAGATCTATGACTAAGGATGCTATAGTTTAAGTTTCAAGTGATTTGGACGGTCGAATCTCCGTAAATCAAAGAAACGGTGGAGAAACGGTCGAAGAACGGTTCATTTGCAGAAAGCAAAATGACACAGAAAAGGAAAAGAAAGAAAGGAGATGAGCACGACACATTCTGGAACAATTTGGGATTTATATCCCAAATTTGGCAAATATCCATTTTGGTCCTTCATCTTGATATAATCTTTTAAAACTTACCCTAAACTTTTTAATTTCCACATAACCCCATCAAATTAATCCCAAACTTTTCCTATAACACCAAATAAAAATCACATACCCCATAATTATAATATATATTAATATCGAGATATAAATTCTCGAAATTTAGACTCGGACGTGACAATTCTCCCCACCTTAAGAAATTTCGTCCACGAAATTGTACTTACCCGTCTAGGTGAATAAATGGGGATATTGTTGTCTCATATCCTCCTCTCTTTCCCAGGTTGCTTCCTCACGAGAGTGTCTGTGCCACATGACTTTAACAAGTGGTATGGTTTGTTCCTGAGGACTTTCTATTCTCTAGCTAGGATAGCTACTGGTTCCTCTTTATAGGACAAGTCTTCAGACAATTCAATTGGCTGCTCTTGAATGATGTGATTCGAATCACTCCTATACCTCTGTAGCATTGAAACATGGAATACATCATGTATATTAGAGAGATTCTGAGGTAATTGTAATCGATATGCAACTGGTCCAACTCTTTCCACAACTTCATATGGACCAATGAATCTAGGACTCAACTTCCCTTTCTTGCCAAATCGAAGTAAACCCTTCCACGGTGATACTTTCAGAAATACTCTGTCTCCCACATCATATTCAATTGGTCTCCGTTTCAGATCTGCATAGCTCTTTTATCTGTCTTGTGCTTCTTTTAACTTCTGTTGTATGATTTGCACCTTTTCTGTTGTCAACTGCACTATCTCAGGCCCTAATAACTGTCTCTCACCTACTTCAGACCAACATAATGGAGTTCTACATCTTCTTCCATATAAGGCTTCATAAGGTGCCATATCAATACTAGATTGATAACTGTTATTATATGCAAACTCCATTAAAGGCAAATGTACATCCCAACTACTTTGAAAATTCAAAATGCTAGCTCTCAACATATCTTCCAATGTTTGAATGGTACGTTCACTTTGACCGTCAGTCTGTGGATGGAAAGCTGTACTGAAATTCAATCTTGTGCCTAATGCATCTTGAAAACTAGGCCAAAACCTTGATGTAAAGCGAGGATCCCTGTCAGAAACAATAGAAACTGGTACACCATGAAGTCTAACAATCTTCTTGATATACAACTATGCCAGCTTCTCTAAAGAAAAAGTCACTTTCACCGGGAGAAAGTGGGCTGATTTTGTTAATCTATCCACAATTACCCATATAGAATCATTACCATATTGTGTACGAGGTAATCCACTGACAAATTCCATTGTAATGTGTTCCCACTTCCATTCAGGAATAGGAAGTGGTTGTAAAGTACCAGCAGGTCGTTGATGTTCTGCTTTGACTTGTTGGCAACTTAAACATCTACCCACATATTCAGCTATCTCCCTTTTCATTCCTTTCCACCAGAAATGCTCTCGAAGATTTCTGTACATTTTAGTACTCCCAGGGTGCATTGTATATGATGAATCATGAGCTTCTTCTAATATCTCCTTTTTGATATCATGAACATTTGGAACACACATTCTGTCTCCAAACATTAACATGCCATCTTCTGTTACTTTATATTATATCTTCTTCCCCTCGCTCACGTCTTTTCTGATTTGTTCTAAAAATTCATCTTGATTTTGAGCTTCTTTAATTCTGTCTCGAAGAATCGGTCTCACCTTCAACATTGCATATAATACTGCCTCATCTCCACAAACCAGTTCAACATTCAAAGCTCTCATATCAAGCAATAAAGGCATTCTCACTGATTGTATATAGCTCAAACTTCCAACGTTTTTGCGACTTAAAGCATCAGCTACGACATTAGCTTTACCAGGATGATATTCAATAGTCAGGTCATAGTCTTTCAATAACTCAATCCATCTCCTTTGCCTTAAATTCAATTCCTTCTGTGTCATTATATATTTCAGACTTTTATGATCAGTGAAAATTAGACACTTTTCACCATAAAGATAATGTCTCCAAATCTTTAAAGCAAACACCACGGCAGCTAATTCAAGATCATGTGTCGGGTAATTCAATTCGTGTGGCCTTAATTGTCGTGATGCATAAGCAATAACTTTATCATTCTGCATCAATACAATTCCGAGACCTTGCCCTGATGCATCACTGTACACTGTATACCCTTCATCCACTATAGGTAGTGCTAACACAGGAGCACTGATAAGTCTTGACTTTAATATATCAAAACTTTCTTGACATTCAGGTTTCCACTCAAATTTAACACCCTTCCGCAGTAATCGTGTCATTGGACAAGCTATAAGTGAGAATCCTTTTACAAATCTTCTGTAATAACCCGCTAATCCCAGGAAACTACGTACTTCATGTACATTCGACGGTGCTTCCCAATTAGCTACAACTTCAACTTTCTTAGGATCAACTAAAATTCCCCTAGCTGATACCACATGACCTAAGAACATCCTTTCATCAAGCCAAAACTCACATTTGCTAAATTTTGCATACAATTGTTTCTCCCTGAGAATCTGCAAAACTGTTCTCAAATGCTTCCTGTGATTTTCCCTATCCTTAGAATACACAAGGATATCGTCGATAAACACAATTACAAATGTATCTAAGTAAGGTTTAAAAATCCTATTCATAAGGTCCATAAAAGCAGCAGGTGCATTAGTTAATCCAAATGGCATAACCAAAAATTCATAATGCCCGTATCGAGTTCTAAAAGCTGTTTTCTGAACATCCTCTTCCCTGACCTTCAATTGATGATACCCAGTTCTCAGGTCAATTTTTGAAAATATGGTTGCTCCTTGCAATTGATCAAACAAATCGTCAATTCTAGGTAATGGATACTTGTTACGAATGGTAACCTTGTTTAGTTGACGATAATCAATGCATAAGCGCATTGTACCATCCTTCTTTTTTACAAACACAACTGGAGCTCCCCATGGTGATACACTAGGTCGAATATATCCCTTATCCAATAACTCCTGCAACTGCACTTTCAATTCTTTCATTTCTGCCGGTGCCATTCTATATGGTGCAAGTGATATAGGAGCGGTACCAGGCTGCAAATCAATTGCAAACTCTACTTCTCTTACTGGTGGTAACCCTGGTATTTCATCCGGAAAGACATCTGGATACTCATTCACAATTGGCACATCTTCTAATTTGGGAGATTCTTTATTACTATCTACCACATATGCCAAGAAAGCGTCACATCCTTTCCTTAGCATTTTCATAGCTGTCATAACTGTGACTATACTTCTACGTACACCTCTCTCACCATGAAACACATATCCCTCCCCACTAGCTAATACTAGATTAACTTTCTTTTTAGAACAATCTACCATTTCTTGATATTTAGATAATGAATCCATGCCTAAGATGACATCAAATGTTTGCACCAGCAAAGGTATCAAATTCACATCTATAAAAGACTCTCCTAACTTCACCTCACAATTAGGATACACATGTGTACATACTAAAGATTCTCCCATAGGCATGCTAACAGTTAAACGTTCTGGCATAAGTTTGGACTCCCAAATTATATCAGACATAAATAATGGAGACACAAAAGAATGTGTAGCACCAGGATCAATAAGTAGATAAGCATCTTTTCCAAATAAAGAAATCGTACCGGTGATAACTTCTGCAGATGCAACAGCTTCTTGTGGCGTCATAGCAAACGCTCGAGGTTGAGTTGTAGCTCTATCTGACTGATTACCCTGATTCCTAGCTCCTTGAGAAGTATTACCAGCTCCTATTCCCATATTCGTACCTCTACCATTACCCCGATTATTTCCTCTCCCAAACAAATTACCTCTACTTCCTCTGTCAGTCTGTAATCCTCTACCCCTTCCAGCTCTATTCAGTTTAGGACAACTAGTACGTACATGTCCTTCCTCACCATACTCATAACAAACAATTCTTCTCTGAGGTTCAGTTGTCCTCCCTGAAGGACAATCCCTCCTTAAGTGACCACTTCCGCCACACTGAAAACACTGTAATGTTCTCTTTCTGCATTCACCTGAATGAAATTGCCCACACTGACTACACTTTAAAACATTGCCACTACTAGCAATTGAAGGACTGTGTGAAGCTTGGCTAAAAGTATCAGGTGCTCGAAAATTACTACCCCGAAACTGAGATGGTCCTCCTCTAGCAAACTTTGATCTCCCAACCTCCTCGCCTAAAACAAAACAATAAAAACATTTGGAAAACATGAGATAAAAATCTCAATAAGAAACTATCAGCTATAAAAATCAACTTTACTTAATATAACTACATATATATATATTTATAAAGGATTTAATCAAAACCTTGTAAAATAGGATCAAGGTAGTAAACCAAAAACCAAAAATATATAATCTTGTATCCATTCTTGAGTTCATCCCCTTATAATTCAAATCACAATTCACAACATATACGAGACGTCTCTTAACATTGCCTATCCCATATGGTCTTACCCAACACTTCTCTGCCATACCCAATAGGTCTTCAGACTGTGTACACAGGCCATATTTCTCACTAAATATGGTCTTTGAAAATTAAATCCACCATACCGGACTACTCTCAATGGATACCAAACATTTAATTCCATATATATATAGATTGAAACCAAAAACATATATGTGTATATGTATATACTTCACTTGATCATAATCAAGCTCACAAGTGTTCAATTCTCCAAAATATCAATCCTTAATCAAATAAAATTCCAAAGTTAATCAATCAACGAAAACCTCAAATCAACATAACCAAGTAAAATCTGTAATTCATATATAAACATAGTCAATAGTTCATTGGAACTATAATTTCACAATAAAAAGCAAGATTGTGAAAAACCTCAATTTTACAAAGTTCCGGCATAACCCTAAAATATCAATTTCTGGAAATTCTTTGATTATATATATATATATATATATATATATATATATATATATATCTATATACATAAAACTCAAAATATAGTTGGTAGTTACTTACCTTAGCTATGAATTGAAGAAAATACACCCGTTCAATTCTCCGCTAAATCAGTCTAAGACGTTTCTCCTCCAAACACTTCCGAAATTCAGAAACTCTTCGATTAAGATTTAGATCTATGCCTAAGAATGCTATAGTTTAAGTTTCAAGTGATTTGGACGGTCGAATCTCCGTAAATCAAAAAAACAGTGGAGAAACGGTCGAAGAACAGTTAATTGGCAGAAAGCAAAATGACACAGAAAAGGAAAAGAAAGAAAGGAGATGAGCACGACACATTCTGGAACAATTTGGGATTTATATCCCAAATTTGGCAAATATCCATTTTGGTCCTTCATCTTTATATAATCTTTTAAAACTTATCCTAAACTTTTTAATTTACACATAACCCCATCAAATTAATCCCAAACTTTTCCTATAACACCAAATAAAAATCACATACCCCATAATTATAATATATATTAATATCGAGATATAAATTCTCGAAATTTAGACTCGGACGTGACACTGTGCACTTGCGGAATTCACCCAACAATAAGTCAATAAACTTAAAATCAACCCAAGTCAAGTAATATGTTAAAAAGGTTGGCATATTACTGTTGAGACTTGCATGTAACAGTATTATCTGTCGAGATAGAGACCTGATCTCACAAGCTTTAGATATGAAGATATCTAGACAGTTACATGGATCCGGTGTAGGAGTTCATTAGAATTGGGACCCCACTTGAGATAACAATATGGATAGATTTATCTAAGTGTCAACTGTTCAACTCATTGGTGTTAGTAGGTATAAGTAATCCTCATACTCAAACAATCGTTAATTAGTGATTCTGGGTTGTGGAGTGTGATACTTTGATTCTGTGCGAGCACGATCCACTACAGGGAGGCCTTGGGGTGTGTGAGAGCAGGGTTGGGTATCACATAAAGTAATTGCATGATAGTTAAAGATAGATTGAGCATTCGTCACTCCTGATAAATAGGAGATATATCCAAAGGGCCGCTTGTGGTGAATTGACTGAAATCTTTGCAAGGTGATATGGTTAAGAGTAGAAATGGAGATTTCACTTAACTTATCTTTCAGAGTTAATTCCACCTGGACAAGTATAACATACTCTTCGTTATATGTAACATGATACATTCCATGGTTATAAAAATTGTCTGAAGAATATAATTGATAAAAGATCGAATTATATTGGACCTAATGCGGAAAGGTAAATGTCAGTATTCAACCTGGTTTCTTATTGCACTGGGGGAATGTCTAAGGTTCTGCTAGTAACTTCTCGCGAAGTAATTCCGTTATATATAAGTTGAAATTAATCAGGTTAAATTACTTCTAATAAATATATACGGCTAGTAGCAATAAGAACCTAATAGGTCGTACATGAGACTTGGAACCGGAGGATGGATTTGTAATTTAGAGGGAAAGGTACATATGGGCCGAAATTTATATGTTAATGGGACTAAATAATTTAATTGATAGTTGTAATTGGATTATAATTGTAAATTAAATTATATGATTATGTGATAATGTTAATTAGAAGTTTTAATATGATTATAATTCTAATTAATTAATTATCCCTAACATAAATTAATATCTAATTGGATTAGAATTATTATCGAATTATATTAGGATATGATTAAGATAATAATAACTATTTATTTAACTATTTATTTAATTATCTAATTAGTAATCCTATTCCGAATTGGATTCTAATTTAATTAATTAATGGTCAAATACATGAATATCATAATTAAGTATAAAATTACAACTAAGTCATATCACCAAACTTAATTCTTAATGTATCATTATTCTCTATATATTATGATTGTAATCCATAATTTAAAGATTCTAGACTCCAATTCATAAATTATAAACCTAGAAAATATATTCTAGACTTCCAATTTATAAATTCTAATCCTTAAATGATGACCCGCGAAGCCAAACTGGGCCGAATCTTAAACACAGGTCCAACCTGTATGTAGACCCATGGCCCAAAGTCAAACAGGCTCCGAAGAAAGGAAGCGGGTAAAACGAGTAACCGCCCCGAAACACTAAACGGAGCATTAAAACCTCCCACTCAAAACAAACGAGACCACGTTTGTTACCACGAAAGGAACGTGGCCTGGAAGGAGTAACCGCCCTCGGCGGTTACTTAAGAGCATTTATAAAGGCCATAGAGGCAGAGGGAAGGGGGTACGTTCACATTTTTCCCCGCAATACTGTTATTATCAACCTTCCTACAAAGAAACTGACTTGATCGTCGGAGAGTTTTCCAGGAGATCCCATCTCCGGTTCTGTTTTGCAGGTAACTACGGCGGAGATCATCAAATCGGATCCAGCAAGTTATCATTGGTGCGGCGAACGTGGACCTTTTTTACCAACATTTGGTTAAAGGTACACAAAGAACATGTCAGAACCATCACGAATGACCGGCGTTACAACCAGATCAACTAGTATGAACTCAAAGGGTCCACGGATTGCGAATTCGCAGCCTGCGAGTACGCAGCCTGTGGTGCCTAGCTCGTCGAGCCCTTCGGGACAATTGAGTCCCTTATTGGAAGTCCAAGTGCAAAATGAGATGGAGATGTCCAATAGCGATTTCGTACAAATGGCAGGACAAGTCTTGGCTTCAAATATGAGCCAAGCGGCGGGGGATCGAATGATTAGTTTGTTAACCGCAATCGCTGATCGCAATACCGCCGTGGCGGCTGCTCCTCAACAACCTGTTGTCATCTCCACACAACCATCGACTACTGCCGCCATATCTGCGCTTCTGCAGCCATCTCGAGAGCTAAATCAGATAGGTCAGAGTAGTCGCATGAACCCACACAGCCACCCAGGCAACTACTCGTACCACGATCCTAGTATGACGATCCATCCGACCTGGCAAACATCCCAACCGACGTCGGGAATACCAGGAATCCTTCCACTACAACACACGGAGCCCTTGGTTTGCGGGCATTCAGAGTTAATGACGTCTGGGGCGAATACGTCTGGGCAGGAGCACACTTGGAACTTTGATCCTATAACCGGACGACGGCTAGAACCACGGCGAGAACAAATCTCAACATCAATTGGCGGGTGGATGCCACCCAGAGTTCACCAGCAGCGGATGGAGGAGATTCGGCGAATACCCCATCCTGAGTTGGAAGATCAACTACGGAACATGATGGAGCGAATGGGGTACACGCCTAGGGCGAGAGCAGAGGTGCAGAGTGATTCGCCTTTTGCTCCGTCGTTGCGGGAATTTATACCAGATCACAGGATAAAGGCGCCGGCGATACCTAAATACTATGGGGATCCAAATTCTGATCCTGAGGCTCATGTCAGGAACTACAGAGAATTAATGGATGTTGCAGGAGCGAGTGAAAGCATAATTTGCAGATTATTCTCGACCACTTTGGGCGGAGCGGCATCTGATTGGTTTCGGTCTTTACCTGCTGAATCTATTCACAACTGGAATCAATACAGTCGTGATTTCTGTGCAAAGTTCGTGGGCTGTAAAGCAGCGGATGTGATGGATAGGCAGCTGAAGGAGATCAAACAGAGGAACTATAATTCCCTAAGGGAATTTGTTGTCGCATTCAACGATATTCTGGTGCGGTTGCAGAACCCGGATATCGTGAGCATCCGCAACATCATGGCGGATGGAACCACGGATTGGAGCATGCGGGAGGAAATCATCCGCAACAAGCCGCGCACAGTGGCCGAACTCATGAAGATAGCAAAGGAATTCATGGAAGTGGACGATGTCAACAGAGAACATAGAGCTCAAACCCGGCGAGAGAGAGATGCTGCTAGATCCACTTCGGACAATCGGCGCCAGGCCCAGTCCAAGGGTAATTTTGTTCGCAGAGGCGAACACTCCTTTCAAGGGGGAGGATATCAAACACCATTGAATGTGACTCGCTAGGAGGTATTACTTTGGATCGAAAAGAACCCCCTGAAGAAGGATGTGAGGTTCCCCGAGGCGAAAGGCAGAACTAGTTTGGGGCGATATCCTAACAAATATTGCAGGTTCCACAGATTGAACGGCCATGATACGAACGATTGCTATGAACTAAAGAAGGAAATAGAAAAGCTGATTGAGAGGGGCAAGCTAAGCCAATTCATAAGAAAAGAAACGATTGATGAGAAAACAACGCTCCCGCATGAAGGAGAGGCAAGGCCCGAAAAGAAGCAGAAAAAAGGGGTGATAAATGTGATAGCCGGCGGGATCTATGAGCCTCCAACTAAAAGGGCTCGCCGTGAACAGCGAAAAAGCAACACGCATAGGGGGGATGCCCTCAATTACTCATTTGCACGAATCACGGAGCCGCATGCGGATGCTTTGGTGATTACGATGGCTGTAGAAGGATGGGACGTCAAGCGGGTCCTTATTGATACTGGCAGTTCTTATAATGTTATTACTCGGACTGCATTCAACAAGTTGGGAATTAATGACGAGCGAGTGGAGCATACATTCATGGATGTAACTGGTTTTGGAGGTCAATCGTCTCAAACAAGTGGACAAGTGGTGCTGGAGGCAGAAATGGGTGATAAGAATCTAAAATGGCGAGGTGATCTAGAATTCACAATTATTGATATCCCATTGGCCTACAACATAATTCTGGGGCGTCCGTTCCTATCGGAAACGGAATCGCTCATCTCAATGAAGCACTTGACATTACATTTGCCAACACACCAAGGGCGAGTCATAGTTGAAGGTGATCAACTTGTATCTCAACAGGCCTATACATTGTCACTTGAACCAAAACCGGATGAAGAGGATAAAGTCGATGAGAAGCTGCCGGCGGAAGCATTGGGAGAAACGGAACTATTCGCCATCTCAAATGATAAGAATGTGCGAATAGCGGCCGGACTTCCAGAAGAAACGAAGAAAGCCATTACCGAGGTGTTGATCCAATGCGAGTCGGCATTCGCCGCTCCGAATGAAGTGCTGAAAGGAATAAGTCCAGATATAGCAACCCATCGTTTGAATGTGGACAAAGGTGCAACCCCAGTGCGACAGAAAAAGAGAGGACACGCTCCAGAGCGGCAGAAGGTGATTGAAAAAGCTGTGGCGGATTTGCTAAAATCAGATGCAATTCGAGAAGTCACCTATCCGGAGTGGCTAGCCAATGTGGTGCTAGTCAAAAAGCCAAATGGAACGTACAGAATGTGTGTCGACTTCAAGGATCTGAATAAAGCTTGTCTGAAGGATATGTATCCGCTACCTAACATTGATATATTGGTAGATGGAACTGCAGGATTTGAAGCTTTATCGTTCACCGACGTGAAATCCAGTTACCACCAGATACCCATGGAGAAGGCGGATGAAATCAAAACATCATTCATAACTCATCAGGCGACTTATTGCTTCAAGGTGATGCCCTTTGGATTGAAAAACGCAGGAGCAACATACCAGAGGATGATGAACAAGATATTTTCAGACAAGTCAGGCGAGAACTTCTCAATCTACGTAGATGACATGATCATTAAAAGCAAGAAGATGCAAGACCACCCGCAGGATATCAAAGAAATCCTGGAAGTACTAATCAAATATGGCCTCAAGTTGAACCCAGAAAAATACACGTTCGGAGCAAGGGCAGGAAAATTCCTGGGTTTCATTGTTAGTGGCAAGGGAGTTGAGGCGAATCCTGAGAAGGTTAAAGCAGTGATGGAGATGAAAACACCGAGGAACGTAAGAGAAGTACAAAGACTAAATGGGCGGTTGGTGGCATTAGGGCGATTCATATCATGCTCAGCTAGAAGATGTCTACCTTTCTACAATGCCATCAAAAAATCTAAGTCCTTTGAATGGACGCCGGATTGTCAAGAGGCATTTGAGGGTATAAAACGATTACTATGTTATCCGCCCTTAATGAGCAGGCCGGAGGATGGAGAAGATTTATTTCTTTATGTATCCGTCACCAGTATGGCGATATGCACTGTGATGGTGCGAGAAGAAGAAGGACAACAATATCCAGTGTACTATGTGAGCAAAGTCTTGAAGGATGCAGAACTCCGGTATTCGAAGTTAGACAAAATGGCCCTCGCGGTGATAACCACGGCGGCTAGATTAAAACCATACTTTCAGGTGCATACTATCATTGTGAGAACTGGCATTCCAATGCGAAAGGTACTACAGAAACCTGACGCATCCAGCCGATTGATGGAATGGTCAATTCGCCTGGGAGAATTCGATATTCGCTATGAAGGAAGACCAGCGCTAAAGAGTCAAGTACTCGCCAATTTCGTGAATGAGTTCACGTGGGATGATGACGAATGTCCAAAGGCACAAAAAGAAGAGTGGAGCATGTTCACAGATGGGGCATTATCCACAGATGGAGCTGGACTGGGAGTCGTCATCAAAGGCCCGGAGGTTATTCGCCTGTACTATGCGGCAAAGTTAACTTTCAAAACTACCAATAACGCCGCAGAGTATGAAGCAATGATATGCGGATTGAAGTTGCTTAATGAACTCACGCCAGAAAGAGTGGTAATCTACAGCGATTCTAAACTCATGATAAATCAGATAACAAAAAATTATCTGGTGAAACAGGGGGATCTAGTAAAATACCATCAGGTGGTCGGCAGATTGACACAAGAGTTAACACACAAGGGAGTCGTTTGGGAGATGGTGCATGTTCCGCGAGGCCAAAACGCAAAGGCTGACAAATTGGCAAAAGCAGCGGCAAGTAGAGAACCATGGAGTCAAAAGGCATGCAATTTGGAAATAAAATCGGCACCAGCATTCGAAGTCGATCAGATTATGGTCATCGAAGAGCTGGAAGACGATGAAGATTGGCGGATGCCCATCCGCCAATATCTGGAACAGGGAGATTTGCCGGTTGATAAAAGCTTAGCCAGAAAGCTAATTGGGCAGTCAGCTAGATACTCAATTCGAGATGGAACTTTGTATCGGAAATCGTATACATGTCCATGGTTGAAATGCATTAGCCGCAATGAAGGAGACTACGTGCTGCGAGAACTACATGAAGGAATTTGTGGCGCGCATGAAGCTTCGGCGGCGTTGGCAAGAAAGGTCAAGTTGATGGGATATTACTGGCCCAAGGTGGTGGAGGATTCCCAGAAGATGGTCGCGGAATGTCACAGCTGTCAAATCCATGCGAATGAAAAGCATGTTCCCGGAGCCGAACAAATCACTATAATGACGGCATGGCCATTCGCAACATGGGGAATCGATATAGTGGGTCCATTCCTAGAAACGACAAAGAAAAGGAAGTACTTGATAGTCGCAGTTGACCACTTCAGCAAATGGGTAGAAGCGGAGGCAGTAACCGCTCAAACACCTGAACGAATGATCGAGTTCTTGCGAGAGAACATTATCATGCGATTTGGAATCCCGCAAAAGCTTATAACCGACAATGGCACCCAGTTCAACTGTGCCAATTTCAAAGCATACTGCGAAAGCATGGGGATCAAGAATCATTTTTCTTCCGTAAACCATCCCCAATCGAATGGTATGACAGAGGTTACCAACAGGGCCATGATTCAAGGCATCAAGAAGCGGCTAGGTGATAAAAAAACAGGTTGGGTGGATGAGATACCCCATATGTTATGGGCATACAGAACTTCTGTAAAGGCAGCAACAGGCGAAACACCTTTCTCGCTGGTTTATGGAGCCGAAGCAGTCCTACCTGTTGAAATCAAGTCGCCCACAGATCGGATAATTTATTATTGCGACACACAAAATCCTATCAACATTAGAGATGCATTGGATTCTGTTGAAGAACGAAGAGAAAAAGCTTACATGCAAATGGCAGTGTACCGCAATAGAATCAAGAAATATCACGACAGAAGGGTGCGAAAAGTGATAATCAACGAGAACGACTTGGTCTTGAAAAAAGCGGATAAAATACAATCCAGAGAAGGCAAAGGCAAATTAGGCGTCAATTGGATCGGACCATACAGGGTATCCAAGAAGCTGGGACCATCAACTTTTGAAATAGAAGAAATGAGCGGAAAAAAGCTCCCGCGCACCTGGAATCTAGAGAATCTACGCCTATATAAACAGGCCGAGTAGTTCAGGGAAATGACGAGTACTCTTTTTCCTTTTATGAGTTTTTTCCCACCGGGTTTTCTCATAAAAGGTTTTAACGAGGCTTTGATCCCGCACAGTTTATGTACCTATGTAATAAGAAGCCTTTTTTTCTTTATCAATAAAGATATTCAATTATTACATTTATTCAGTACACTACGCGGATCCTTTTCAAGCTGATCATAAGAACACATAAATGTGTTGCCTATTAAAGAAAGGCGGATGCATGATTACGCATCATTCGCGAAACCTTATGGTTAAACTTAAAAACACATAAATGTGTTGCCTATTAAAGAAAGGCGGATGCATGATTACGCATCACTCGCAAAACCTTATGATTAACCTTATGATTATTTTCGAAAGAAAAATTATAAGATAAGGCATAAAATTAAGCGAATTAACGAGTACTCAAAAAATTACAAAAAGGGTCTGGCCACCCTAGCAGAAACGAAACTAAACTACGAGGAAATACAAATATGGAGTCGGCAAAAGGCAAGGGTCACATATGAAAATAAAGGGCAATAAGGAATAAAGCAACAATCGCACGTATAGGTAAAGCGGCAAGCAAAAGAAAATATATATATACGGGCAGTTTGTTACATACAACAGTCCAGATATAAATCAAACTATGCTACAGCTTCCTCTCCTTCACCCCTATGGCCCTCCTCGCCTTCAGCGGCTCCCTCATCTCCTCCAGTGGGCGGATCTGCTTCAAGCGAATCCTCAACCCTCGAATCAGTAACCGCTTCAGAGGGCGGTACCTCTTGCTCAGGCTGAGAAAGGTCTTGTGGTGCCTCTTCTTCCGCGTTCTGAGTAGGGATCTCGTAGCTAATTGGAGAGTCCTGAAAACTCTGCCAATCTAAGAAGAGTACCTCATCCATATCAGCATCCTCGGCTTCCAGCTTGTCCCACTTCTCAGTTAGATCCTTTTCGGGGATGGGAACCTTGGGGCGGCTAAGTACTCGATCTGGATGCCCATGCTCATAAGCGGCATGAATTCGCTCCCCATACCAATAGATGCGAGCACTATCTTCGGCTAGAATCTCCTCAGCCTTCTTCTTTTGCATCTCCAGAGCCTCCTTGGATGAATTTAGATCATCAAGGACCTTTTGCAGCTCGTCGGACTTAGCCTGGAGGGATCTGAGAGCTTCCTCCTTCTCGCTCATAACCTTCTGACAAGCGCCTTCAAGAGCCTTTACCTTCCCTTGGACATCATCATAAAGCGACTTCTGAGTCGCCAATTCAGTACCAAAGTTCTCCAACTCTTTGGCTCGTTCAGCATCCCTTTGGAGAGCGCCCTCCGTGAAATTGATAATCTGCATATAAGACGGCTCGTGAATAAAAAGGGCGAATAGAAACATGCGATTACTATGGACACAAGATCCTTGAAAGGGAATGACAAGCCTCTACCCCCAAAACAACAATATACCTCTATGGCACGCTTCTCGATCCCCTCCATTGCAGTAGGAAGCGGTACTTGTTCTCGCACACGGGAAGCAGAGGGGAGCCGCCCAAAGACATTGCATATGGAAGAAACAATGTCCTTATAGGAAAAGCTCACGGCCATACCAAAGGTCCTAGTCCACCACCCGCTGATGTCGGGAATCGGCTGCGAATGCATAAGGAGAAAGATCAGGAGAACAGCAGATAACTCATGAGGAAAAATTAACAACATAAAAAAGGGGAATAGATTGAGATACCTCGTGAATTGGAGTACTGCTCTTTCCTTTGGACGGGGCGGATACGGGTGTGCCGCCAACGGTGAGGGACACAGAGGTGTTTTTCTTTCTGGGACGAGAAGACTCTGTATCTGCATTATGCTTCCGCTTCCTAGTTAAGGGAAGGTCCTCGGAAGCAGAAGCTGGACCTTGTGAAACGGAGGCCCTTACGGGAGAAGCCGCCTCAATAGAAGTAATCGCCCCTCCAGGAGAATTCGCCCCTGCAACAGAAGTGGTCCCCGCCATCCACCTCTTCCTTCTCGCTAGGGCTTTCGCCTCCCGATCTGCAGCGAGTTGAGATAAAGGATCACCCCTGTAAAGGGTTAAAAGAAATCATCAACTTGGAAATAAAAAAGTACCTTGTACAAAAAGGCGATAAGGGATATAGACAACGCGATCTCCCTCGCGGTAGGCAATCGCTACTCGGCTCCTTAACATATGGAAGGCCTGATCATATGTCCATACGAAGGGAGGAGTACTCTTCAAAAACTTGATAACAGCGGATTCTTCCTCGCTGGGGTAACCGAAGTTCAAACTCTTTACATTGGGTCGGCCCCAACGGCAAAGGAAGTTCGGATTCTCGTCATTAAACTTGATAAAGAAATAAGATCGGTCCCACTCGTGGATTTTGTTCAGCTTCTCGTCGAAACCATAGTAACCGCTCTGACGGATGAAAGTGAAATACCCCGCCGAACTTTTGAAATGATGAAGCTTGGAGAAAATTTTGAGCGAGAAGGGAACCTCCAGACAATCCGCCAGAAATTTGTCCAGAGTTAAGTCGGCCCATCCATTGGGATGCAATTGACCGGGTGCGATTCCGTAACTGCCAAGGACGGAGGCAATCTCGTCCGCCAGCGGATACGTGAAACCGCAGATAATCTGGGCGACGAAAATAGTAAAATACCCCTTTGGGTAGTCGCCCGGTCCTCTATTCTCCCCGGGAATGAGGGTTTCGAGACCTTGGAGCCAAGGATACTGCTCCCGTAAATCATCAATTGTCTCGTGACAAACTAGGCTTCCCGACCTGTCCTTCTTCGGTAATAAACGAGGGGTTGGGGCAGGTGGCGGAATCAACTTCTTAGGGTCAAAACCTAGACCCTCATCGGTTGTATTCGCCAGGTGGAGGAAGTCGGCGGGATGAGAATCAGACCTAGGAGAGCTGGTTGAAGCTTCATCAACCATCTCATCGACCTCATGAGATACCTCGCGGACGTAATTGTCGTGGAACGGTGCGAAGTCGAGGTCAGGGTTCGACATATCGATGAAGAAAAATGAACAGAAGTAAAGAGTCGAGCGAGGTACAAGTTATGGAAAGGAAAACTTACATATAAAAGACAACACAGAGAAGAGCGAACGCAAAGAGGTTGATACCGGAAAAGAAACGACGGAAAGGAAATTCACAATTTTCGAATTTTGAATATCCAGACAAAAACGAAGAGTCCCCTATAAAAAGACCCTAAAGGGCTCTTGCCAAACTAAGGGGGATGCGTGTGATGACCCGCAAAGCCAAACTGGGCCGAATCTTAAACACAGGCCCAACCTGTATGTAGACCCATGGCCCAAAGTCAAACAGGCTCCGAAGAAAGGAAGTGGGTAAAACGAGTAACCGCCCCGAAACACTAAACGGAGCATTAAAACCTCCCACTCAAAACAAACGAGACCACATTTGTTACCACGAAAGGAACGTGGCCTGGAAGGAGTAACCGCCCTCGGCGGTTACTTAAGAGCATTTATAAAGGCCATAGAGGCAGAGGGAAGGGGGTACGTTCACATTTTTTCCCGCAATACTGTTATTATCAACCTCCCTACAAAGAAACTGACTTAATCGTCGGAGAGTTTTCTCGGATATCCCATCTCCGGTTCTGTTTTGCAGGTAACTACGGCGGAGATCATCAAATCAGATCCAGCAAGTTATCATTAAAATATATTAAAAGTACTGATTTTACTAGTTTGACATAATCCAAAATTATGATTTGACATAATTGTAAATAGTTTTTGAAATATGAATTTCTGTGTAATTTTCCCATTAATTAACTAATACAACGAGAGTTTGGATTTGAGAAGTCTATAAATAGACCACTCCCCTAATATTGGAGGCCAGTTCTTCCGAAATCATCCCGTCTTAATTACTCTTTCGTTTACTCTCCATTTGATCTCGTGTCGAATCCTTTAGAGGCAATCAATTTAGATTGTTATTCATTGGTTGATTACAACCGTTTTATTTTTTTGTTGATTCCATTGTTCGTGAAACACGGTTGAGAAGTTGTGGGCACTTTTTTTTGCAATAGTAAATAGATCTTCAAAAAATGTACTCTTGTTTAATCTTCTTTTATATGAAATAACGATTAACGGATCTTGGGGAAGGAGAAATAGATAAAATTTTATAATTCCGCTATGCTTAGACTTGTCTATTTTACTTCAATTTGATTCTAGTTCACCGGTTGGTGTTTACATTTTAGGACAACACAAGAACTAGTTTAAATATTAAAAAATTTGACCATGGTTAAAGTTTGGTGTGTACTAAGAGTCAAATTTGAAATTTCTAACTTAAGTTACTTGAAACTCTTGAGTACTCAAACCAAATTTAATTAATTGACCGGGTGAATTTAGTTATTAAAACTGATAGATCCCTATATCTACATAATATCATCTATATCTAAATGCTTAACTAGATATTTAAAAAAAAAAAAAAATCATGCTGAATTTGGAAAGACCTGTTACGTCTATTATATTATATTGTCTTGGTGCATATAAATAGGTTTCTATTTATCATGGTTTACTAATGATGATGAAACTTTTCAGAGAATATCATCTGTATCCAAATGCATAATTAGTTATTAAAAAAAAAAGAAGTTGAATTTAGAAAGAATTTATACTATTGTCTTGATGCATATAATAAGTTTCTATTTATTATGGTTACTAATGATCATGAAACTCCTCCATCCTAATTAAAGCACATAATAATTTAGAACTCTCATTCAATTGCTTTATGAGACAAATAGTACACAAGTTTGCTGTATAAATACTTAATTATAATGTAAGCGTCCTGATCAGTTTCAAAACCATGGCTTATGTTTCCTATCTCTGCTGTCTTATTCTCCTACTCCATAGCTGCATAGCTATTAGTTCTAAAACTAATTGCCAAGTGATCACTCGTCTCTTT
Source organism: Euphorbia lathyris (assembly GCF_963576675.1). Classification (NCBI taxonomy): domain Eukaryota; kingdom Viridiplantae; phylum Streptophyta; class Magnoliopsida; order Malpighiales; family Euphorbiaceae; genus Euphorbia; species Euphorbia lathyris. Next base: position 22,568,181 of record NC_088914.1, on the reverse strand, counting down.
GCTAGGGAACCTGATATCTATACTACTAGAGAAAGTGGTTTTGTGGAAATCTGGGATCCAAATACCGACCTGTTTCAATGTGCTGGTGTACAGGTTATTCGGTTCATCATTAAACCCAATGCCTATATATTGCCAATCTACGCCAATGCAGATGATTTTTCTTACGTCGTTCAAGGTTTTTTTTATTTTTATTTTTTGTTTTTCTGGTTTATTATTATATAAAGGGTTAATTATAAATAACTACCTTGTGGTTTGACCAATTTGCGATTTGTACCTGTGGTATTTTTTTTTGCAAACACAACCCTATGGTTGTAAAATTTTACATGTTTTTTTTACTTTTCCAAATTTGACCGATAACGACTTCGAAATGAAAATTTTCAAGAGCTAAATGATATTTTAAGCGACTTTAATTCTTCAACTTTTTACGTTTGAGGTCATTTAGGTGTTGTTTTTGATGAGAGAGAAAGATAATGTTTAGAGAGAGAAAACTCTAAAAATGATGATTTTGAAAAATTAAGAATATGGTTCCATAGTAAATATGATACCAAACAAGTTTAATTCTTGAAAATTTTCATTTCGAAGTCGTTATCGGCCTAATTTGGCAAAGTAAAAAAACATGTAAAATTTTGCAACCATAAGGTTGTGTTTGCAAAAAAAAAATATCACAGGTACCACATCGCAAATCGGCCAAACCACATGGTAATGATTTACAATTAACCCTAATATAAAATAGGCTTCATTTTTTAAAATCCATATATTAAAATGGTATGAACTTGTCCAAAAAGTTTGATTGGTTCTATGAAGTCTTGTTAGCCCTCTCAATTTACTTAAATAACTTATTGGTCATCTAAATTTGTTTAAAGTGGCCTATTTATCCCTCGAACTTAATTGCAATGATCAATTTGCTTTCTAAATTTATTTAAAGTGATATATGTATTGCAATTTGTTTAAATCTCAGAGAAAAATTCAAAAGTTAAAAAATAAATACCTATTGGTGATTCTAACTTTTTAAAACAAATTAACTTTCTGTTATGTACATCTTTGCGCCGGTTTCATATAAGTTTAAAAGCTCAATCAAACTTTTTTAACAAGTTTAGCACCCAACTGATGTATTAAGCCTATAAAATATAGGGTTAAATATATCAATATCATAATTGAGTACAAAATTACAATTAAGTCATATCAACAAACTTAATTCTTAATATGTCATTATTATCTATATATTATGATTTTATACCATAATTTAAAAATTCTAAACTCCAATTCATAAATCATAAACTCTAGAAAATATATTCTAAACTTCTAATTTATAATTTCTAATTCTTAAAATATATTAAAAATACTAATTTTATTAGTTTGATATAATCCAAAATTATAACTTCACATAGTTGTAAACAGTTTTTGAAAGATGAATTTCTGTGTAATTTTCCCTAAAATATAATGTAAAAACAAATGGAAAGACTCATGATGGGTTTTGGTGTGAGTCCCTAGTTTTAGAGTTCAATCACTTAAAAAAACATGGTACAATAAAATATACTGATGATATAATATTTTACTTTTTATAATATAATAATATGATTTAACATTTTTAGCTCTGTGTAGTTATAAAAAAATTAAGGACTTTATATTTTTAAAATGTTCAATTTATCCATTAAATTTATTTAAAATGATTTATTGGTGTACAAGTTTAAGGATAGATAATTTCTAAAATTGCTATAGAACGAACTAAAATTTTATAGGAGAGAATGAATATTCTAACAATAAAAAATATAATAAAAAATAATTTTGTTATTTTAAATTTTATTTATTCTAGTTTGATCATTAATTCTAACACGTTGGTTAAAAAGTCGGATTATATATATATAATAATACGGAAGAATTACTACATTGTTTAACCAAATTCATTTAATAACTAACAATGGTATTCGATTTTTTTTATTTTTTTTTATTTTTTATTTTAGGCAAAGAACCAAATATATAAAGGGTAAATTCCAAAAAAAAACCATGTGGTTTGATGTTGTTCCAAAAAAACTCATGTGGTTTGTTTTTACAAAAAAAAAGGACTGTGGTTTGCGCCGTTACCCGAAAAACGTAAAAATGCTTAACACCGTTAAAAGTGCTGACGTGGCAAGGGGTAGAGTTGGAAATTTTTTTTTTTTTTTTAATTTTTCTTTTTCTTTTTCTTCTTCTTCTTCTTCTTCTTCTTCTTCTTCTTCTTCTTCTTCTTCTTCTTCTTCTTTTTTTCATCTTTTTTTTCTTCTTTTTTTTAATTTCCAGAATTCTGGAATTTTCCAGAATTCTGGAAATTTTCCAGAATTTCAGGAGAATTCCAGAATTCTGGACGGTAGTAAACGAAGTTGATCCTCCTATTCAAACTTCGACAAACAAACAGCGCAATCGCCATTAGAGGTCGTCGAACGCCGTTTAATGGAGCTATAAGCGAACACCGGGAGAGAGTCGATGAGAGAGAAGACATGATTAACCTCAGGCGAAACACGGTTGGAGGAAGAAGTGAGAGCAGCGGCGGATGTTGAGATCGTTGAGGAGGTAGAAACGTTGCGGAGACAGCGCCGATTCAGATGACGGAGGAGAAGACAGAGAGAAATTGAGAGAAGGAAAGTGATGGAGAGGATTAGGAGAATAACGAGAATGCTTGGTTTCAGATTTTGAAACGGAGAAGAAGAAGATGAAGGATTGGAATTCGGATTCGGATTGTTAATGGTGAATGAAATCATCGGAGAAGAAGGTGGAATCCGAGAAGATGGTAATGTTGCCGCCATAAAAATATACAATAAAAATATAACTTATAAAAATCTGGAAATTTTCCAGATTTCGACGGAAATCTGGGAAATTTCCAGATTTCTTCTGAAATCTGGAAATTTCTGAAACTTAAAAAAAAAAGAAAAAATAAGAAGGAAGAAGAAGAGGAAGGAAGAAGAAGAAGAAGAAGGAGGAGGAGGAGGAGGAGGAGGAGGAGAAGAAGAAGAAGAAGAAGAAGAAAAAGGAGAGAAGAGATGAAGAAGGAGGAAGAAGAAGAGGGAGAAGGAAGAAGGAGGAGAGAGAAGGGGGGAAAAATAAAAAAATTCGATTTTTCCGTTTTACCCCTGTGCCACGTCAGCACTTTAACGGTGTTAAGCCATTTTCCTTTTTTCGGGTAACGGCGCAAACCACATTCCTTTTTTTTTTTTTAAAAACAAACCACATGGGTTTTTTTGGAACAACATCAAACCACATGGGTTTTTTTTTTGGAATTTACCCATATATAAATGAAGAGATGAAAAAAGTATGAAACCAGTACAAAGAATGTTTTAAGAAAATCTAAACATATCCCTACCAAGGGCATTATCTCTAGCAAGAAGGGAGCAGAAGTCTGGAAGGGTATTCCACATTTGTAAATCTGAGGCCAGACGTCCGTAATTAGCAAGAGCGTCCGCCACTTGATTTCCCTCACGGAACACATGAGAGACAACCACATGAATATGCGTCATTGAATCTAAACAATTTAACCAATCCACACGCATTGTCCAGGGAATGATCTGCGCACGAGCACGGAAAATTTGAATAACGTAAGTCGAGTCACTTTCAATCCAGAGACGAGTCCATCCACGTGACCTCGCAATCGTAACTGCAAAAATAGCGGCTTGCAATTCCGCCATGTGTACCAAAGCACAATCAAGGGCGAAGGCAAATGACCCAAGGGGATGCCCCTGACTATTTCGAAAAATCACACCGCAACCAGCTCTACCCGAGATCACGGAGGCATCAATGTTAGCTTTAATCCAATCAGACGGAGGGGGCTGCCATCTAGACGGAGGGGGCTGCCATCTAACTTCAATGATTCGAGGGGCCCTATGACGACAAGCGTTTAACCCGAGATTGTGGAGAATAGATAACTCCACAACAGAATTCCATACCGATCTGTTACTGATTCTATCAGAGCTACGAATTGCAGACCAAAGACATCGTAATGCCTCATGAATGTTTGGTGGCTTGCTCTCAAAAATAGCAGCATTTCTTACAGACCAGATCAACCAAACATCGTTGACAAGCGTGACCTGCCAGAGGGAAAGGACTTGCGAACTAAACTTGTGTGAGAAGGCGTGTGATTCTTGTAAAATTATTGATTTAAAAAAAAAATAATTATAAAAACTTCTTTATTTAAAATAATAGAACACCAAAAATAAACGACATTTTCAGAAGGTATGCAAGGCCTAAGATTAGTATCTGTAGCTTTAATCGAACTAGAGATGAGATTGGTCACTACTTTTTTTTTGAAAATAATGAACGAATTTTATATATTAGAGAGCACAACTGTACAGATAGCGGTAGGTCACTACTTAGGGCTTGCAATTGGTGTGTTAAATCCCACCAATCAAAATCATTTCAGTCGAAAATAATTTTTGTTATTTTGTATCATTGTATGTTGGGATTAAATTGAGACTTGCTCAAAAACCGTGATACTATTTTGATTCCTTATTCATAAATTCATTATTAATTCACTTTTGTTTTTATGGTAAATAATTTATCCTTATATTTTTACTTAAAACATTGTCTACTCTTCATATTTAAAATAATAAATTATTAGGTCTTTAAGTTTTGTTTTATTCAATAATTTAGCACCTCTATTATTTAAAGCGTAAAGTATAAGAAAAATGCTTGTGGTTTGCCCTATTTGTAAATAGACGTTTGTGGTTTAAAAGTTTACAAATAGATATATGTGGTATATTATTTTTTACAAAACCACGTATTTGAAATTAAAATGTTAACTTCTGATGACAGTCAATAGCATTTTTGTTTTTATTTGAAATTACATATACATATTGACAAAACGCAGATTCTAATATCGAATTAAAATTCTTCAAAAAAAAATCGAATTAAAGTTATGTAAAATAAATTTAAATATCAATTTAGTTCATAAATTGTTCAATTAATAAGAAAACATAAAATGACCATCATATGATTTATGGTTTCGATTTAGAGAGCTGTGTTTTATCGGTGTGTAGGAATAAAAAAAAATTAAAATAAAAATATCTTTACTTGTAATCAAAACTTAAAAATGTAATTTGAAATGCTTTGCTTTATAAATAAAATATACCACATACATCTATTTACAAATTTTAAACCATAAGTCTTTGTTTAAAAATTTAGCAAACCATAAACAATTTTTTTTTTTACTTCTTCCTTATTTAAATGACTAATTTGTTATTTACTTATTAGGGAAAAATTATATTAATATCGAAAATCTAATATTCTTTACAAAGTCGAATTTAAACACAAAATTTAGTATTTATTAAATTATTTTTACTTGTCATAAATAATGTATTTATGGATATACAGGCAATGGTATATTTGGTCTAATCATTCCTGAATGCTCTCAAGAATTAGATGGTAAGAAAAATGAGTGTGACAATATGTTTCATCTTCAAAGTGGTGACGTGCTTTTTTTCCGCACTGGAGAAACCTTGTGGGGCTATAATAGTGGAAATGAGACTTTAATTTTCATTGCTATCACTCGCATCCCCAACAATGACCTCAACAGAGTAAGAACAATAATATATAAAATTTACAAATTATAATTAGGATAAATAATTTAAAAAACACGCGGTTTTAGAATAATTTTATATTATTATATTTTGTTTAAACATGCATTTATGTTTTTAGAATCACTTTATATTTTTATAATTTGTTAACTATTTATCTCTCATCATTTTAGAATAAATTTATATTTTTACATTTTGTTTTTTAATTATTTTGCCTATTTAGAAATGTTTGTTTTAATTGATCATGGAATTAATTGATACACATTGTGAAATAAGAAACAACACATATATGAAAACTGAAAACAATTATTTAAAAAAATTATTAATTTACAAAGAAAAATTACTAAATAAGTCTACCTTTTCTCCTTTTAAGAAATATCATATATTTTAAGAAATTATCATATCTAGTAATTTTTCTTTGTAAATTATAAGATTCTTTAAATACATATATTTTCGGATTTAATACCAATCAATTTGAATTATTTTTTTATAAGTTCAGTCTTTGTTCATTGCTATCTGTTCAGATTTCTTATGCAGGCTCTTTCAGTAATTCACAGTGTATCAATTAATTTCATTACCAATTGAAATAAACATTTTTAAATAGATAAAAAAATTAGAAAATATATAAATATAAAGTTATTATAAAACAATGAGAATTTTTGTATATATATGTGTTTTTTATATATAAACCCTAAACATCTTTTATTTTAGTGAACTGCTATATACCGTAACTTTTTTTTTATCCACCGCACCCTTTTGACATTTATGCCCTTCTTATTTTATTTTTTTCAAAAAATCAAATTTTTTTTTTCTCTCTTTCTATCCCAAGCCTAAAAACCCGAATTTGACGAAAATGGACCCGAGTATTCCCGAAGACCATGATTTCGAACACGAAGTAATCTTACAATATAAATTTAAATTAAAAATTCGTTTTTTAAATTTTGAATTTTTTTAAGGAATAAGCCTAAACGGTTGCGCCACCCGTTCCACCATCAGGTGGAACGAGCGCGGAACCCAGTTCCACCTTACGGTGGAACTGGTGCGCCACTCGTTCCACCTGATGGTGGAACGGGTGCGCCATACTTTCCACCTGGCCGACGTCGTTGCCACCACGGGCGGGACGAACAGTTCATCCGTTCCGCCCATGGTGGCAACGGCGTCGGAGTTCCGTTTAGGCAAAAAAAACGAGTTCCGCCTCCGATTTCGGAGGCGGAACCCGTGATTTCGGACATATTTAAAAAAAAAAAACTTATCAGAAGATTCATTAAGCCTTTTCCCCTTCTTTCCTTTGGCGGCATGTCGTTTTAGGTCGGGTTTTATGAAAAGCTTCAAAGTAGAGAGGATTTGAGAGGTTTTGGTTATTGGTTTGAAATTGTGAGGAGGACATAAATGTCAAAAGGGTGCGGTGAAAAGTATAACCTTTGCGGTATATAGAGTATTGATTGTAATGTTGTATATGTTAATATGCAGGATGTTATGAGGTTTTTTAAGACTAAGGATTCATGAGGTTTTTTCCCTTGATTAATAGAGTATTGATTGTAATGTTGTATATGTTAATATGCAGGATGTTATGAGATTACCCCATTGGGAAAATACTCATAGCATAATGTACGTGGTGAAGGGTGAAGGTCATATTCAAGTAGTGGATGACAATGGAAAGAACGTGTTCGATGGCAGCTTAAAGGAAGGACAACTCCTCATAGTACCACATAGCTTTTTGATGGCGGAACAAGCAAAGAGTGAGAGATTAGAATATGTTACTTTCAAAACCAATGGTAACTCAATTACCTCTGATCTTTCTGGCCAAAAGTCAGTCATTAATTGCTTGCCTTTGGAGGTTCTTATAAGTGCATTCAGAATAAACAAAGAAGAAGCTAAGAATGTGAAGTTTGGAAGGAAAGAGACATCCTTAGTTAAAATTATACCATAATATATGTGAAAACGAAAGCACATGACCTTTTTCTAGAATATTATGAATAATATTGCAAGTGATATAGACTAATATCGAGTGCTTATTTTATTATATGGATTATATCTTTGTCTTTTTATGTTGGATTTTCTTAAATTACATTTCCCCCCAAACTATAAGCACATGAATAAAAATAATTCTATATTTATCATATAATCTTTCAATATGATCACAACTTAGTCCTCCTCATAGATAAATTCAGCAAGTTTAGCAATTATATTGTTAAATATTTATATTTTCCTCTCAACTCCATCTTGACTCTACATGGTATTTCCCTTGTCAAGTTCTAATAGACCTTGAAATATGGCTTAAAAGATGATGTAAAATTTTCCTTTAACAAGCTGAACCCAGAGACCTTAGTTCACAGTATAAACCCAAAAAAATGTGCAAGTTAGAATACTGCTAATAGAAAACATGAAAATAAATATACATTGACACTCATGACCCAATATTTTCACTTACTTGGTCTTGAACTTCAAAATTGGGCATAAAAGTCATGAACTTTGCCCTTTATTAATATAAAAGTCACTTATGAAAGTAAACGACAACAAAATGATCATTGTCGACCTCTCCAAATGGAAAAATCTAAGAATTAAACTTCTTTAGAACAAAGTTTCTCATGGAACCCCATTTTTTATTTAAAAAAATTACACTTTTCAGATATCTCTCTAATAACATCTTTATATCTCCTAACTAAACAACATATAATGGCCTCACACTTAAAAGTTAAAGAATTAGGATTGCTTAGAATATATACATGTATAATATGTTTCTACTATGAAGATAAACCTTATATCTTAATGTTTCTATCCCGACGAAAAGTTCTATTGGATCGCCTAAACTCGGTCGGTGATCGTCATCAGTGACGGAACTCTGACATATTCTTATGTGTCGGCAATATCTTCCTAAACAAGTAGATCTGACAATTCTGTATTGACTCAAAAAGTCACCGACACAATTTTTAGTAGGTCAATTGTGTTGGATATACGGACCGACTACAAGTAGACATGAACTTATGTCGGACATTCCAACAACATTACTAATCCATATATGTCGGTGATCAATTTATCAGATTATGTATTTATATAATTTACCGACAAAAATTGGGTGGTTTATTTTAAATTATTTCCAGAATTATTTTTGTATTTTAATTTTAAAGGGAACTCATATAAATGATTTTCAGCTTTGTTTCAGCAATTATATATATATATATATATATATATATATATATTGCATTAAAAAATAATAGTTGGTTAAACAAAGCTAAAAAAATACTTCATAAAAAACGTTAATTAATATAAACATGCTAACTAGTAAACTATCTCCAAAGCGAGAATTCAAATGAGCTAACAAAAATATTTAATTTAAGAAAATAAACAAATATAGTCTACTTAGAGAAAAAAACTCATATTGATTAATTAAATCAATATGCAAGTTTCTACTTAAAATGATACCGTCCTTGTCCCGGTCGGTTTGATCCTCACGGGTAATGGGAAATCCCTGCCCCCGTTGCCACCCCACTATATAATATATAAACACGCAAAAATTAGTAGTAGGAAGAGGCACTTACTTGCTCTAAAGCTTCAACCAGAGAGTGGCATATACCAGTGGCCAGATAGCGAATAAAATAAGCGTAGAACTCCTCGGGTTATGTATTCCAGCAAAATCACTTTGTTTATTCTATATGAAGAATCATAAGGATTGATATAATCACAAAACATAAGCAAAAGCAAACCCTCATCTTATGATTCTCGTAGCCATTTTTTTCTTAATTTGTGTAAGATAAAATGCATATTAAGTTTTGCACTAAGTTGATGAAAATATAAACATGATTTTGAAGTGTTATCAATCAATTGAAAAGGATTGACTTATAATAATAAGAATTTCTCCGATTAGAAAATATTAAAATTGAAGTCTCTAAAATGTGTGTGACAACATGGTGACTTAGTATCCTTGATATTTCTATTTCATTTCTAGGCATTTTAGAGGTGTCATGACATAATTTTATATCAGATTAGAATAAACTTGCTCATCTAAAAATTACATTAATATCTAAGGAGTGATATACTCATTATACCATTTTCCCTAACACATGATACAAGATACATTGACATACATTTATTTTCGTTTTGTTTTTCGTGACAGTATACTAAAATTATTTCATCTGAAAGTTTAAATATAAACCAGCTCAATTCACATGTTGTCTTCCCATGACACAATTCTGTCATTTAAAAAAAACGTGCGTTTAATTCAAAATTTACTTAATCATCAAATGACACTTGTGATAAATGACTATCATGGTATTCAGAAAACAAAAAAGCGGCAAATGAAATTTCACTTAGGCGGCCAACTAAAACGAATCCCAAATTTAAGGCGCTCAATACGTTTGACTGGAATTTTTAGCTCATAAATAAACCACGACCTAGAGACTTAATTAGGTTTCTCTTGCAGCTCAGGCTTCATCTCTCTCACCCCTCTCTTTGGCTATCTCCGGTTGCTTTCTACATGCAAATCACTAGGACTGAGATCGAAACACGGTAATGGTAAACCATATTTATTTCGTTCCTCAATGTATTAGAGTTTCATTGTTCTTTAATCTATATTTTTCTCATCCGATTACTCTTGCGTATGTGGATTTCAGCAACTGGAATATGGATCTATTAACATACCATTGAAAAGGTTAAATCTCCCGCTTAAATACATTGATTTTACTGTATTCATTGTTAGATTCACTAATGAAAAGCTTGGGTTTTAATCTTACAGGTGGGTAGTATACTTCATGATGGAGTTGTGGGTGATACTAAGATAAGTAGATTTTGCTCTTTTATTTGAAAATATTATTAACATTAATTATGAACTGATATGATTCGTTTTTATTTGAATATAATATTTGCAGGGATAGTAAGAATAATTATGTACATAGGAAAGTTGATTGGAGAGATGGTCAATCAGTTTATGCCTATAACATGTGAAGATTTTTGTAACTTATTGAGTATATATATATATTTTTAATGAAAAGTTAGAAGAGAGCAAGGTTGAGAATCAGATATCCCAGCTAGGTTGGCACCCGTGGCCCTTAACCCGACAATCCCCAAATATATATAAATAAAAGAAAAAAAAGTTCACAAGAGGAGGAAATTAGGAAAAGCGATAATAATCAATGTTACATAATTCACTAAGAACAAATTGCTGGCAGAAGCGAGGAGTGGTATGCCACGACAGGATCCTAGTAGTTGTGACTCCAAACCGAGCAATCGAATCTGCAGCACTATTCACTTCGCTGAAAATGTGAGAGATAACTAGTTACATTCCGGAGCATTGATTAAAGAATTTTAGCCAAGCTTGTCTGATCCGCCAAGGGACTGCCGAAGATCTACGCTAAAGGAGTTGCACCACATATGTAGAGTCAGATAGGATCCATAGTTTCAGCCAGCCCCATTCACATGCGATGTCAATCGCGAAGATGACAACCTAAAGTTCCGCAATCTACATAGGAGCAGAAGGAATAGGGAAAGCCAAACTACCTCAAGAATAACCTCTGTAATTTCTAAAGATACCATCGGCACCCGCAGCCCCAGGCTAGAGCCTGTTAGCAGTTAAAACTATAGGTTTTACAGTTAGGTTTTACTGGTTAGTTGCAGGTAATTAGTTAATTAGGATTAACTGATTCAGTTATAGTCTATATAAGTTGTTAAGCTCATCTTTGTAAACTACTGATACTTCTTCTTCTTTTTTCATCTATTCAATTCAGTCTTCTTTTCTCTCTTCTTCTTTAAGATCTTTTGTTTTGTTAAGATAGTATCAGAGCATTAAAGTTTTTTTCCGCAATCTTTCTTTAATTGTTCTTAGTTCTTTCTTCCTTACTTTCTTCTTTCCAGATTGTTTTTCTTCTCTGCAAAATCAATGACTAATCCACGAATTACTGAATCCAGTCCTTATTATCTTTATTCTGGTGAAAATCCTTTTGTTCCTTTAGTTTCTTCAGTTCTTTTAGGGACAGGATAGAATTATCATTCCTGGAGGCTAAATATGAGAATGGCTTTATTATCCAAGAATAATAAGTTGGATTTTGTGGATGGTTCTATTACTAAACCAGCACAAGATGATCCTTATTTTGGGGCTTGGAGAAGGTGTAACAACATGGTATTGTCATGGTTGGTAAGATCTCTTGATCCTTCTGTAGTACAAACCATTATGTGGATTGATAATGCTAAGGTTCTTTGGGATAACCTTAAAGAAAAATATTGTCAATCATATATTTATAGGATTGCAGATTTGCAATTAGAGATATATTCTATTTGTATCTATAAATAAGACCTTTTTCATATGTATTATTTATCTTTTGCTTGTGTAAATTATCCTATCCCCTACCTTGAGAATCCTTCCTCCTTCCTTCCATCTGCCATTGAAGAACTTCATCTCCGAGCTCCAAGGATTCACCAAGGTTGTTCATCCTTTAGTCCTAGAAAGACGACTGTTTGTTCGACAGGATCCCTGAAAGTGATTTTTACTCTCTTTTATTTCATGTCTGCTTTAGATCTTTCCTATGTATCCTAGGTTGATTGTAAACCTGTGACAACATTACTTCGTCTTTAATGTAGTTTTCAGTATTAATTCTCCATTCATTGTTATTTCCTTCTGTTTATGCTTTACCTAATTGGTTTAAATCATTCAATAATCCAAATGTCGTCTAGGTTCATATTGTGAGTCGAATTTGATTATCCCTAATCGAAGAACCTATGAAATTGACAACTTCATAGTTGGTACGACCAATTTTCATGAACCTTAGGGCTAACTCGGCATGTAACAAAGGAATATCGGGCTAGTAACCCTAGAAGGATAAGTAGGTTTAATCCCCTTAGGCCTAAGCAACTCAGTTTAGATTATCAATTAAGTGTTAAATTAGGTTGAAAATAGCATTATCGTATTACCTCATTCACTTCCAGGTTAAATTACCTTGCTTAAGATCACTTAAGAGTAGGATTAACTTAGACAAAAAAAACTCAATCTAAACCCATCTATCGTCTAGGTAACATTAGAAGCCTAGTAGGTACTTGCGGTATAAATCATGTGGATTCGTTAGCTGGACTTGTCCAGATTTATTAATTGATAACGATGGGATATACTTATCCCTTAGTGAGCCTTTGAGCGTCAGCTCGGGGCGCATCAATCTTTCGCCTCTTGGCAGCTGGATCTTCGGGGCTTATGGTAATTCCCATATTCAGACGTTTAGTAAAGAAGGCACAAGTAGAAGGAAGATGAACCACCACCTGCTTCAATCGTTTGCTTTGTTCCAGCTCTCTCTTTGTAGCCTTCTCATAACAAAGTAACCTTTCGGTATCAGACATATCAGAGTCTGATGATGAAACGTTTCTTTCTTTAGCAAACTGTTTCTTTGAGGTAGAAGCAATTTCATTTCCTTGGGGGACTTGGTGAGAATTTTCTCCAGTGGTTTCGTCCAGAATTGATGCCAAAGCAGGGATTTCAGATTAAGAGGTCAAGTCAATGGCTTGAACCTCAATATCATCTTTAGCTTCGAGAACTGCTGGAGTTGCTCCAAAAGCACATGGGGAAGGGTGTGTGTTCACATGCACCCTATTCCCGAATGGGGGTGTAAGGAAGGCTTCTTTAGTCATTTCTCCTCGAGAAATTAGAGTTGGAGAAGAGACTGGTACTAAAGTTGGTATGAAGGTGCTGGTTTGGTTCAATGTTTGAGTAGGAGGAGTTTTCGACATTTCGGCTTTGTCAACTTCCAGTGGAAGGTTTTCTGAGTTTGCCTATTGGTTTTGAAGAGCAGCTTCATGATCTATTTACATTTCTTTTAGTCGAGCTATGATGGCAACATGAACATACATGGTCAGATTTGTTGGTCCCGTGTAACGTGACAAGATTAGTTCCAAGGGGGCGGGATATGAACTATTCAAAAAATTTGTCCGTTAAGGCTGACTTATTTTCTTTAAGAAAAGATTTACACAGCAGTGCTGAGTAGTTTAAGACGCAAGCTTAGTCAACTGGTGACTAAGTCTGTTTCTTCTCTTGAGTCAGGAGATAGCATTTGAGTCTATTCCTGAACTCAGCTTCTCGATGCACTTAACTCAGCATGAGTTCGTTAATTAGTCAGTTTTATAGCAAGCAATATATAAAGGAGTTAAGGGTTAGAAATATGTTACTCAGCAGACATATCCTGGTTCGGCCTCTCCGCCTACGTCCAGTCCCCGGAACTCGTTCCGAGCTTTTTGAATCCTCTACTAAGCTCTTTAAAGGTAGAGCACGAAACCTTTTATAACAGAAGCTGAGTATACAAGAGTACCTTCCTCTATTCCTCTACTCACTCCTATTACTACCACTGAGTACTATAACCAAGTACTCAGCTTCTCATTTCTATACTTCTAGAAATGATAAGTGTTTGTCCTAAACAACAATTGCTAAGACACTTTAGATGAATAAAATCACTTTAGACTTTTACACAAGATCGGAATTGGTGTAAGATTTGCTTTGCTTTTCTCACAGAACTTCAAGTATCAATTTGGTCAGCGTTTCGACTTAATTGAAGATCTGCATCGAATGAAGCATTTGAGTGGCCTATTTATAGTGACACTTGAGGCACCAGTGATTTCGAATTTCGAAATAACCGTTGGAGTAAAATGGCTTCCTGTCGCTTTCACTCAGTACGTGCTCAACGTCCTCGGCCAATCATATTCTTATATCTTCTATCTTTGCCAGTACTCAGCAGCTTTTCGTCAGATGAAACAGAATGTTCCCACATTTATGGCAAAGTCTTCCAGACAGCTTCCTGCACCTTCTGAGCTTTACCCAAAGTAGAAATACTTTGTCTCCAAGTTTATTCTGTTCTGCCGCTGACTTGTACTTCTTGTCGTTCAACTCAGCAGCTTCATCTTGAAGCTATTGGTGGAAGGCTTCTCGATCCTTCTTGTTGCTGGGCTTATGTCTTACTCAGTACGACGGCGTTTTGAGTCTACTTGGGCCGTGAGACTTTGACTCTCTTTTATGGGCCTTGGGTCCATTTAGCTAATTGTCTCATTAATCAAATAACTCAACATTGAATAAACACATTAGTATAAATAAATCAAAGCATTTAAACTTAATGTGTTGGAATATTTTTATCATTCACATAAATAATGTTGTCAAATCAAAATCATGTGGAAAGGTGTTTCAACAAACTCCCCCATTTTGATGTTGGCAAAAATATTCAATAAGGAACTCAGTGTTGAGCTCCCCAATGATGATTGACCTATTCTTAACTTCTTAAGATTCTTCCCTGTAAGGGTTGAGCCGCTGACTTAGTTTTACTTTAAACATTTTAAGGTTTAATCAAGTAAGTCTAAAGTCAGTGTTCAGAGTTAGGTCAGTTCTTGGACCAGGCTTATTTCACTCAGTTTCGATATAAAGTTCAGCGGAAGATTAAGTTCAAATATAGGAGTTAGCTGAGTGAGTTAATTGAAGCTAAGTAGTTTTACTCAGTGGCCAAGTACATGATTAATTCAATGTTGTCAAGCTTTAGTTACTTTGTTCAATTCGAATAAGAAGACATATGAGACAAGTCATGAATTTAGATCAACACAGAAGATAGGCATTAAGTGACAAGTAGATAACACAAATGATTTAATGAAGATACAATTATATTAAGCACAAAACATAACATAAGCAAGTACACAAGGTTACAAATATCTATCGCCTAATATTGACAGACACTTGGTTAGACTTGGTCTTGGGTGGTTGCTGAGGTTGAGTGCTAGGAGGCTGGGGTTGAGTGTTAGGAGGGACAACTGAAGAAGTGGAACCGGGATGTTGTTTCTTTTGTTGAGTTCCAGCTGGATGTTTATCTTTCTCCCCCTTTTTGCCAGCATCAACGGGCTGAGGGACAGCTGCATAAAACTTCCCTTGTTCAACAGCACGAGTTAGTAGGGCGGAATACTGCTAGAGTTGAGCCGTACTGTGCTTGAGCCGTCAAAGACCTTGATTCCACCAGCCATGTTGGACGCCGGAATGTCCATATGAGAACTGATGACGCTGAGTGTAAATTGAAGGGACTTGCCCATCCAGCTCATGGTGTCGGTCATCATGGCATAGGACTGATGGTACATTTTGAGCAGGCCAGCATCATAATGGTGTCGCTGGTTAGATTGATGTGTGACATGGTCATAAGTGGCCTTTGAGAGTTGAAAAATCTCAGATGTCTTGGCCTGTTCAGTTTGCATCTCTTCTCTTGATAAATTTAGCATGCAAATGGATTCAGCAATTTGCTCGATTGTGCATTGAGAGGAAGAGGCAACTAATTCTCGAGTTGTGGTCAGCTCAGTTGAGACCTGAGTAAGTTGAGCTGACTTAGCCACATCAGAATTGGCGGCAGTTAAGGCGTTGAGTTTCCCTTCAATGGTGTCCATATGTTGCACCATGTGCAAGTGAAGGTTTTCCATTTTGATAGCGAACTCTTGCTTTGGCTGCTGAGCTACCATTTCAGTCAGCACACATAAGAGCTTCTTGAGGCCATTTAGTTCAGTGAGGAGTTGAGTAATGGTGCTCAGTTGTGTAGGCTCCGCTGAACTGCGCTCAGTATCAGTTCCATGAGTGCTTTGGATTTCTACGATGAGTTCTTGGGCAGCTTGTAAGATTCATTGCCCAGACTGGGAAGAAGTCAAGAACTGCAGAGGATCAGTTTGAGAAGTTTCAGGAACTGAGTTTTGGTTGGCGGCAGGTGGTTGTTCATCTGAGTTCACACCAGTATTAGAGTTGTCCTTTGGATCAGGTGAGGTTTGAGCAACTTGATTGTCTGACTGTTTTAGAAGAGAGTTGAGTGGTGCCGTAGCATTGTCTACCTGCTCAGTGTCAGTCGGGAGCTCAACATTGACTTGAGGAGGAGTCAGCTCGAGATTGTCCTGAGCAGGAGATTTCTCCAGTGTATGTTCATTCTCTTGAACAGCGGGTTCATCGATCACTTGCTTTGATGAGCTGGTAGCAGCGGTGTCGGCAGACTTGGCATGTTCCTGACCATGAGGAACAGAGGCTTGATTTTCCTTCACTGGTGAGGGCTTGGTAATAGGCTTAGAGAAAAAGTTGAAGTCCAAGTCAGTCAAATTTACGATAGGTTCATGGAGAGGTGAGTCATCTAGTATATCAAAAATTGGAGGTTTGTGTGCCTTCTTCTTATATCGTTTGTCACTGCCATCTTTAGAATGGTTTGGAGAAAGGAGTTGGTCAGATGACTCAAGCTGAGCTTGCTCAGTTTCTGTGGTAGTGGTGTCAATAGTTGACTCATTTCTTGGCTCAGTAGCTGGATTCTTCATCTGCTCAGCGAAGATAGATTGTTTTTGTTGATTGTTTGAAGGTTGAGTTCTTTCAGCAGATTCTTGAGTTCGCAGAAAGAAGGAATCCTTTGGAACAGATACATCTAGAGGAATTGCATCCAACGGCGTAACTCCAGAAACCCTCTTCCTCTTTAGGGGTGACTCAGTTTTCTCTTGTTCATCTTCAGTTTCTTGAACAATGGCAGGTCATTTTTGGGCAGCTTTGGTAGGTTGAGGTTTCTTTTTGATTGACTCAGCTAGAGATGAGTTATCCATAACAACTTTTAGGCGTTTGACAGTTTGGAGTGTGGGTTCTGCCTTTCTCTTCTTTCCTTTGCCGGTCGGCTCAACTTCCTCTTCAGTTTCAACCACCGCATCCTTTCCTTTCTTTGATTTAAAGGGAAGACTGTGTGCAAGTTTAGTGAGATCTTCAATGGTGATTTCCGTACCTAATATGCTTTCCTCGTTCTTAAAGCTGACTTTGTGATCACGAAGAATTTCGGTAATGAGTGAGCCCATTCGAAGTGCTCCAGTGCTTCATTGCATAGCCCCGATCAGGAACACAGGCATGTTCAGGGGTTTGTAGTTGAGCATATGCCATAAGAAGCATTGTTAGAAGTTGGAGGCTGAGGATGTGGAGTTGACCTTTGGATAGATGTAGTTGGTCAGTAGGTAGTGGGCGTGCCTTTGATGCTGAGTAAGCGAAGTGCAAGAGACTTCCCCTACATGCCCTTCAGGTTTACAAAAAGTAGTGGTGTACTTAACCTTCTTGTAGTCATTTGTTCTTCTCAGCTCAGCTCCCTTGTCCTTCAAGTCTAGAAGGATGCTTAGATATGAACGGTCGATGATGATTTGCTTCTTGTTGATGTAAGTGACCATAAAATTAGTATCGTCCGTGGCAACCAGCAGATTGGAGTAGAACTCAGTTACAAGCCTTGGGTAGGTCACCCCGTTTAAGGAGAATAGTTTGGTCCATCCGTTCTTGGATATCTAGTCACTGTAAGATTTCACAGTTTCTACGAAGCTTTTTGAGAACCATCGTGAAGCTATAACGTCTAAGCCTTCAACGTCGGAGTATACGGATGAAAGGTTCTCTCCTCAGGTTCCTCAGTTTTCTTACCCCTGTCCTTCTTCTTTTTCTTAGAAGAAGTTGAGTGCTCAGTGTGAGGATCAACACCGAGAATGCTGACCTCGTCCATGGGTTGGTCATACTGACCATGTCCAGTATGAGCCTCATCTTCTGGAGTATCAACATACTGTTGCTCAGGTGGGGAGCCAGGATTGATGTCTGAGCGATTATCCTCATATTGGCCATCAGAGAGATTCTGGGAATCAGACATGGTGTTCTTGAGAGAAGATTTGAAGTTCAGAAGTTTAGAGAGAGAGAAGGTTCGAGTGCGAATTTCAAGCGTAGAGAGTGAATAGTGAGAAAACGTTCACTATTTATAGACGATGGATGGTGACTTGATACGTTGAATGGAACAGTGGGAATTTGAACCGTCGAAGGTCAGTTATCACTAACATTAATTACGAGAAACGGTGCATGCTTTTACTAATGATGACGCTTACGTCATCCTAGAGACTACATAAATACGCGTGCAAACCCTAATTTGTGCAAGCTGCATTACTCAGTGACATAGTTACTTATCCGTTCAAGTTCTGAGTATATAAAGCAGTTTTAGTTCATTGTGTGGTAATGAGTACTTAGTATGCATAGCAACTCAGTATGTATAGCAACTCAGCATGTATAGCAACTCAGCATGTAATACATTACTCAGCATGAATTGTACTTAGATTTTATTGAAATGGATTGAACATACCGATAGCTTCTCTAAGTATGTTAAATTGCTCACGAGCCAGTGGCTTGGTGAAGATATCAGCAAGCTGCTCATCCGTTGGGACATAGGTCAGCTTGATCTCTCCCTTGAGTACATGGTCTCTGATGAAGTGATGTCTTATGCTAACATGCTTCATCCTGTTGTGCTGGATTGGGTTCTTTGACAGGTCAATGGCACTTTTGTTGTCACATTTGACTTCAATCATTTTAGTCTGAACACCATAATCTTCTAGCTGTTGCTTAATCCAGAGGACTTTAGCAACACAGCTTCCAGCAGCAATGTACTCAGCTTCAGTGGTTGACAGGGCTACTGACGATTGCTTCTTACTGAACCAAGACACAAGACAGCTTCCTAGGAAATGACATCCTCCTGAGGTGCTTTTTCGTTCAAGCTTGTCTCGTCCGTAGTCAGTGTCAGTGTATCCAATGAGTGTAAAATCATAAGTATTGGGATACCATAAACCTACATTTACTGAGCCTTGCAAATATCTAAGGATTCTTTTTACAACTATGTAATGAGATTCCTTAGGGTTAGATTTATATCTAGCGCAATAACATACTGAGAACTGAATGTCCGGCCTACTGGCAGTTAAGTAGAGTAGAGAGCTAATCATACATCGGTACAATTTTCTGTCTACTGACTTACCATTTTCGTCAGCGCAGAGGACAGTGTCAGTGTCCATTGGGGTAGATATTGACTTGCAGTTCTCGAGTTCATACTTCTTCAATATCTCCTTAGCATATTTAGTTTGACTGATGAAGATGCCATTTTTCCCTTGTTTGATTTGAAGTCCAAGGAAGAAGTTGAGTTCTCCCATCATTGACATTTCAAACTCAGTCTGCATCTGCTTACTAAATTCCTTGCACATGGACTCATTAGTGGCACCAAAAATAATGTCATCAACGTATATCTGAGCCAGTAGGGTATCTTTACCCTTCCTTTTAATGAATAAGGTTGTATCAGCTTTACCCCTGACATAATTTCTGGTCAGCAGAAAACTGGTCAGCCTCTCATACCAAGCACGTGGTGCTTGCTTGAGACCATATAGAGCCTTTTTGAGCTTATAAACGTGGTTTGGGAACTTGGGATCCTCAAACCCTAGAGGCTGATTAACATAGAATTTCTCGTTTATAACTCCATTAAGGAATGCACTCTTAACATCCATTTGAAATAACTTAAAGTTCATGTAACTAGCATATGCACATAAAATTCTTATAGCCTCTAGCCTTGCCACTGGGGCGAAGGTCTCACCGTAGTCAATACCTTCTTGCTGACTGTAGCCCTGAGCTACAAGTCTTGCTTTGTTCCTGACTACGTTCCCTTGTTCATCTAGCTTGTTGCGGAAGACCCATCTTGTTCCTATGGTCTTCTGGCTTCTTGGGTTTGGCACTAAGTCCCATACTTCATTTCTCTTGAACTGATCAAGTTCTTCTTGCATTGCACCCATCCAAAACTCATCGTGCTCAGCTTCAGAGAAGTTCTTTGGTTCCAGAACTGAGACGAATGCTACATTGCTGAGGTATCTCCTGAGTTGATTTCTGGTCATCAGGGTGTTTTCAGCGGCATCAAGAATAGCACTCTCTGAGTGTCCTCTTGGTATTCTGATCTCCTTTGGTAGTGTGATGTCTTGAGCTGGTTGTCTTTCAACAATCTCTGCAGGTATAGATTAGTCAGTGAAGACAATTTGAGTTTCGCTTTTACCTTTGGTCAGCCCTTGAGGTAGTGACTCAGTGGCTGTTTCTTGGTCAGTAGGTGCTGAGTATAGATCATCCTCAGTCAGCTGCTTGTCTTTTCCTGCAGGGTTAGTTTCATCGAACTCAACATGTACGGACTCTTCTAAGACTTGAGTTCGTTTATTGAAAACTCTGTATGCTTTGCTATTTGTTGAGTAGCCTAAAAAGATAGCTTCATCAGCTTTTGAATCAAACTTAGCAAGGCTGTCTTTAGTATTTAAAATGAAACATTTATAGTCGAAGGCACGAAAGTATCCAACGTTGGGTTTTCGTCCTTTCCAAAGTTCGTAGGGAGTCTTCTTTAATATGGGTCTGACTAGAGCCCTATTAAGTATGTAGCAAGCTGTGTTGACAGCTTCTCCCCAAAAGTACTTTGGAAGCCTATTCTCACTCAGCATTGTCCTAGCTATTTCAACCAAGGTTCTATTTTTCCTCTCAACTTCCCCATTCTGTTGAGGCATTCTAGGAGCAGAAAAATTATGGTCAATGCCGCTGGCTTCACAGAATTCAACAAACTGTTGATTTTTGAATTCTCCACCATTATCACTTCGGATGTGAGCTAACTTTAGGTCTTTATCATTTTCAAGTTTTCTTACTAATGTTGAAAATGTCTCAAAGGTTTCATCCTTGCTACTCAGCAAGATGATCCAAGTGTACCGAGAAAAAGTCATCTACAATGACCAAGGAAAATCTTCTACCACCCAAGCTCAGCGGCTGGACTGGTCCGAAGAGATCGAAGTGTAGCAACTCTAGTGGACGCTTAGTTGAGACGATGTTTTTACTATGAAAAGATTTTTTGGTTTGTTTTCCTTGCTGACAAGCATTGCACAATTGATCCTTTTCGAACTTAAGTTCTGGCAATCCCTCAACTAATTGCTTTCTTGCTAATTTGGCCAGGAGGTCCATGCTTATATGACCAAGTCTCCTGTGCCATAGCCAGGGATTTTCTTCCTTTGACATTAAGCATACATTTTTTGAAAATTTCTTTTCCAAATTCAGCATAAAGACATTATCAACACGAGGGGCAGTTAAAATTAATTCATTTGTTTTTCCCTCGAGTATTTTACATCCAGTGTTATCAAATATAACTTTTCTGCCGTTGTCACATATCTGAGCTACGCTCAGTAAGTTATATTTAAGTCCACTGACTAGGGAGACTGACTCAATACTAGGATTACCACCAACGGTTCCTGACCCTACTATCTTACCCTTTTTGTTGTCTCCGAAACTTACGCTTACACCTCGTTTTCGCACAAGTGTGATAAACTGAGTTTCATCACCAGTCATATGCCTCGAGCATACGCTGTCAATGTACCAAATTTTTGACTTCTCATCACACCTCAGGCTTACCTGCAATATAGCTAGTTATCTTTAGGTACCCAAGTCTTTTTGGGTCCTTGTTTGTTAGGCTCAACAGGTGAAACATCATATTTAATCTTATGACGACACACTTGGATAGTGTGCCCATTTTTCCCACAAAAGTCACAGCTGACCTTCCGTTGGGGATATCTCACTGGCTGGTCAGCACCCCAATGTTGAGCATGCCAGCACACCTTTGTGGTGTGTCCTTTCTTCCCACAGAAGTCACACTGGACATTTCGCTGAGGATTCCATCTCTGCTGACTAGTACTTCGGTACTGAGTGGTCAGAGGAATATTTCTTTTATTCGGAACCTTGAATTGATTCTGAATAGATGTGATGTCCTTTCTCAGTTTCTTAGAATCTGATTGGACCTCAGAGACAAACTTGTGCATAGTTTCTACGTTGCTATGCAAAGTTGAGTTGTCTTGGAGAATCTGATTGGACCTCTTCAATCTCGTCACATCGCCTGGTGAGTGCTCTAACCTTCTTGTTACACTTTTTGATAAGTGTGTAGAGGTCACTCAGGGCATTTATCATTTCATTTCTGAGCAGTGGTAGTGATATTACCTCAGTTGATTGTGCCTCATCGTCAGATGCAATGGAGGGGTCAGCATGCTCAGAAATACAGGGCTCAGCAAGCTCATCAGCCATGAAGCAAATCTTTGTTGACTCAGTGGCATCAGCTTCTGATGATGATGACTCATCACTGTCACTCCAGGTTGCCACCATTGCCTTCTTGTTGTTCTTCTTTTCCTTCCTCAAGGTAGGACAACTTGATTTGATATGGCCAGTTTGATGACATTCAAAGCATGTGATGGGCTTTGAGCTGTCCTTCTTGTACTTGCTGTCGCTGGACTCAGCTTTGTACTTGTCAAACTTCTTGTAAGGCTTCTTGGAATATTTATCATTCTTTCTGAACAACCTTTTCATTTTTCTAGTGAACATGGCCATTTTTTCATCGTCTGTTGAGCTCCCATCAGTGGAGTCAGCTTTCATGACAAGAGACTTTTGCTTCTTGTCCTCAGACTTCTCCTTCACCACAAAGTTCTTCATTGAGATCTCATGGGTCAGCAGAGATCCAATGAGTTCATCTTACTTGTAGGTGGTCAAGTCTTGAGCTTCCTCAACAGCAGTTTTCTTGGCTTGCCAGCTTTTGGGAAGACTCCTCAGTATCTTCTTGACTTGCTCTTCCTCAGTAAAGATCTTGCCAAGTCTTTTGAGCTCGTTGATTGTGTTTGTGAATCTTGAGTTCATTTCAGAGATTCCTTCATCATCATTCATTTCAAACAGTTCGTACAACCTCATGTGCTGGTTCACCTTGGACTCCTTAACTTTGTTGGTACCTTCATAGTTGACCTCCAGTTTCTTCCAGATTTCCTGTGCTGACTCACAGCCTGAAATTTTGTTGTACTCTGCAGCATCTAACGCACAGTGAAGCATGTTTATAGCCGAAGCATGATTTTGTAGCTTCTTGAGGTCATCTTCTGTCCACTTAGTCTTAGCTTTAACAACCGTTTGGTCGTCAACAGTTTCAACAGGAACAAATGGGCCTTGGACTATAGAAAGCCATGCACTCATATTTGTTGCCTGAATGAAGTTTTTCATTATGTTCTTCCAAAAGGTGTAGTTAGACCCGAAGAACAGAGGAGGCCGAGTAATGGACAGTCCCTCAGGAAGAATCTGAGTTGTCTGATTTCCTAGGAGGAAACGAGTGATGTTCTCAACTATTCAAAATTTTTGTCCGTTAAGGCTGACTTCTTTTCCTTAAGAAAAGATTTACACAGCAGTGCTGAGTAGTTTAAGACGCAAGCTTAGTCAACTGGTGTCTAAGTCTGTTTCTTCTCTTGAGTCAGGAGATAGCACTTGAGTCTATTCCTGAACTTAGCTTCTCGATGCACTTAGCTCAGCGTGAGTTCGTTAATTAGTCAGTTTTATAGCAAGCAATATATAAAGGAGTTAAGGGTTAGAAATATGTTACTCAGTAGACATATCCTGGTTCGGCCTCTCCGCCTACGTCCAGTCCTCGGAACTCGTTCCGAGCTTTTTGAATCCTCTACTGAGCTTTTTAAAGGTAGACCACGAAACCTCTTACAACAGAAGCTGAGTATATAAGAGTACCTTCCTCTATTCCTCTACTCACTCCTATTACTACCGCTGAGTACTATAACCGAGTACTCGGCTTCTCCTTTCTATACTTCTAGAAATGATAAGTGTTTTTCCTAAACAACAATTTCTAAGACACTTTAGATGAATAAAATCACTCTAGACTTTTACACAATATCGGAATTGGTGTAAGATTTGCTTTGCTTTTCTCACAGAACTTCAAGTATCAATTTGGTCAGCATTTCGACTTAATTGAAGATCTGCATCGAATGAAGCATTTGAGTGGCCTATTTATAGTGACACTTGAGGCACCGATGATTTCGAATTTCGAAATAATTATTGGAGTAAAACGGCTTCCTGTCGCTTTCACTCAGTACGTGCTCAGCGTCCTCAGCCAATCATATTCTTGTATCTTCTGTCTTTGTCAGTACTCAGCAGCTTTTCGTCAGATGAAACAGAATGTTCCCACGTTTATGGCAAAGTCTTCCAGACAGCTTCCTGCGCCTTCTGAGCTTTACCCAAAGTAGAAATACTTTGTCTCCAAGTTTATTCTGTTCTTCCGCTGACTTGTACTTCTTGTCGTTCAACTCAGCAGCTTCATCTTGAAGCTATTGGTGGAAGGCTTCTCGATCCTTCTTGTTGCTGGGTTTATGGCTTACTCAGTACGACAGCGTTTTGAGTCTACTTGGGCCGTGAGACTTTGACTCTCTTTTATGGGCCTTGGGTCCATTTAGCTAAGTGGCTCATTAATCAAATAACTCAACATTGAACAAACACATTAGTATAAATAAATCAAAGCATTTAAATTTAATGTGTTGGAATATTTTTATCATTCACGTAAATAATTTTGTCAAATCAAAATCATGTGGAAAGGTGTTTCAACAAGATTGCCTACAAAATCAAAAACAAAAGTAAATCAAAATTCAGAAAGAGGAAGTCACCTTCAGCTTCAACAAATTTATCAGTTCCTAGGTAAATGATGCCATGAGTTCGGGAGTAGATACAGGTCCGGCCATAGGTTTGAAGAACATAAATCATGTCTTTGTAAAGCCACTTGTGGTTGTAAGCTTTAATCTTTGTCTTTGTGGCCTCTTCAACTGCGACTAAGGCTTGTTCTAGCTTCCAAGTATGAGACGATTTCGGATCCACGTTCGATTTTATGGCAAATGGGAAGCCTATTGTGTAAGGGTTGGTTGGATCAACACCGTTACAAAACCATTTTGGTTTAAAATTCTCTATGGCTCGGGATTTTATCTTTGATAAAGGGCTTCCGTTTGTTACAGTTAGTCTAATATATCATGTCCTCATCATCTTTCTTCAGAGGGCACCAATATCGTTGAAATAAAGAGCAAGTTAGGTTAATTCGGAGATCTGTGCAGACTTTGTTAAAAATTAATAGTCTAGCCAGGTGTTATAGGTAATTTGGCAATAGATGTTCAATTCCTGAAGAACTAAAAAAACACCGTCAAGGAGTGGAAAACTCATTTCCCACTCCAGGTATTGGGAAAATATGCCTAATTTTAACTCATAAGTCGGGTTATGGGCTATTTCGTTTGATTGGGCGAGGGAAACAATTATTGTTTCTAGCTATTCATATTGCTCTCTGATTTCCTTAAGGTCTTCTTCGGTCAAGAAAGAAGGTTGGTTGGGGATCCTAGTGTTAACTTTCATGGGTTTTTTGGCCACCTCTTCGTCTTCTAAAAAGGGGGGTTTGGTTGAGGTTGACGAACTTTCTTAGTAGCAGCTTTAGGAGCCAGAAGGAACGGAAAAATTGAAGATGAAGAAATAAAGAGTATAAAGAAACTTACAAGTTTTGCTAGAAAATCGTAGAGGAAGAAGAAGAAATACCATCTGTAGTTATACTACAATTTATGGAAGAAAATGAAAATGAAGAGTTTTTTAATTCATCTAAAGCACTTATTACTAGGAGGTAATAAATGCTTTAGGAGGAAAACGACGCATCAATTAGAGAGTCATAAATGACATCATCACTATCAGAAGTAATTATGGAATCTGAAACACCAAACAAGCCCTAAAGGGCATTGCAAAAGACTTTAGTTTTTCGTATTTTAATTTTTACATTTCATAGTTAGTTTAATTTACACATTAGTCTTTAGGTTAGAAAATAATAGTTAGATTAGAAATAATAAATTTGTTCATTAAAAGATGTAAAAAATGATTTAGGTATCGTAACTACTAGTAATTAATTAGAAAATTGTCTTTAGATTTTAAAAATCTCATCACTGACTTTTGTTTAGAGTTAGATGAATTTCTGCTTATGCCGAGATTTTTAAAATCTCATTTGAGATTTTTATTTTTAAGCTTTAGATGAATTTTTGCTTGTGCAAAGATTTTAAAATCTAAACAGAGAAAAAGGGAATGACTGGCGAAGCTCTCCATGGCAATTGGCAAGGGTCCGTCGCGATCGAGATTCTGAATTTTCGATCGCGACACGCGTAGTATTCAGAGAAGAAAATCAATTTCTTTCTCTTTCTTTGAGCATTTAATTTCTAAATTTTTCATTTTATTTTCACTAAAAGGCACCTTTTCATTTTTCAATAGTCATGATTTTTGGATTGAAACCTATAAATTAAAATCTTTACATATTTTTCATACTTACATTCTTTTTCATTTCTCAGATTTTCTGAAATCCTTATTTTATGATTGATCAGTTTTAAACACCAAACACTTTTTGATCCACATTAAATAAACTAATTAAATCCAACTCCATTTTTAAATATCTCTGTTATAATATTTTTGGATGTGTTTATGGAAATGTAGTCCGTGACATAGACTTATATGTTTTGGGAGATATTCTGCAAAGCAATGTTGTTGATTCTTCAAAAATTTTGATGGAAGGTTTGATATGTACCTCACGTTCAAAGAATAATAAAATTGGGTATGTGAATTTAGTTTGTGGAATTATTCAAGGTGCCAAGGGCACAATTTCCGTTCCTTGGAGCGAGAATGAACCATTCCCCGTCCTTGATTTCGAGTTCTTAGAGAACGAAAGACTTGTCAAACGTGAATTTCGTCTTGGTCCACAGTTTCTTTCTTCACAAGAGAGACAATTAACAATATAAGTAAAAATGAACCGGGCACAAGTTTGAGAAATTTCAATTAATAAAGACGAAGATTAGATTTGTTTTGTTGTGTTTAGAATGTTATTCTCTATAAATATGTTTCTATGTTTTAGTTTGCATATTTTCAATTTTTATGATTGTGTATATATGTTCCATTTTTAATGAAATTATTTATTTTTAAACTCTTAGTTTAAGGAAAGCCCTTAAGGCTAATCTTTTATTTAATTTTTAGTTTTGTTTTTTAGTTTTTACAGGTTTAAATATCATTAAAGGAACATTATAGTGCAAGAAACAATAATTTTTATAAGTTGAAAATGTAAAAAAATACAAGATTTTGGCTAACAGCTCAAAAATCTCGTACGAGATTTCCAGAATCTTTGCATGACCAGCAAGCCAGAAACTTAAGCAGCGATTTATTTCTCAGTGAGTATCGTGTGTTGCGATCGAGATTCTCGATTTTTCAGCAAAAATTGCTTAAAATTTGACCATTTTCCATTTTCTTCTCTAATTCAAACACTTTTTCTTCTTCCACATCAAATCACATTTAATATATACCAATTTTTCACCTATCCAACACACTTTTTTCCCATTTAAGAATTTTGATTTTCCATACACCTTTTTACTATTCATCTTCTTCCCCCAAACACAAACTCCATAACCTAACCCTCCATTTTTTCTATTTTTTTTCACAATTTCTCTATTTTTCACTCATAAAATCTGAAATTTATACACCATGCCTAGACATAAGAAGGTTGCTCACAAGGTTTCCTCTACCTCTAATAATCGTTTGCGTGTTGAATATGGGCCCATTCGCCATTGCTTCAGATGAGGAAGGGAAGCGGTATAAAGCACCTTTTTTGGGCCAAAGATCATGTTTCACGATATTCTCTTTTTGGATTTTGCTATAGAGGCTTACATTTAGGAATTTAGGTTAAACTTATAAGATTTGGTATGCGGAGATGGGTATTTGGTTTGGCTTTCCTAAAAGCAATTTTTATGCTAAGCCTAAAAAATTTCAAACCAATCCGGTTTGGAAATATTTGACGAATTTGGATGGATTTAATCCCAAGAACACTTCAAGCAAGCTCATTAAGGATAATTTCATTTTCTATTTCTATAAATTTTTATCCTATTCTCTTTTTGGGCATGTTGAAGGGTCTAAGGTACAAAGTCGGGATTTATTTGTTTTGGATTGCATTTTTAAGGGTTTGGTGGTATATAGCTTTGGAATGATTTTTGACAATTTAGTCTGTGCCTCCGTTTCAACTAATAAGCAAGTTCTTTTGGGTAATTTGATTATGGGCATTATTTTGGGTGCTACGGGTAGTTTGGAGTAATTTCAATCACTTACTCATGATTATTTTCCGATGTTGGATTATGCCGCACTTTTATGAGCTAATTTAGTGGTTAGCCAAGGTTCGCCTTCAATTAGATCTTACGAGGCTAGGCTGGCTAGTTTATTTGCAAGTTTCGGTGTTGGTACTTCGAGTTCACATGGGCAAGGTATTCAAGAGGAAGATAATGAGGGTGCGAATGTTGTTGAGGATGAGGAAAGGCATTAAGACGAGGCACCACGTGAAGATGTCAGGGCCAATGTAGATGAAGTTGTGGATTGGCAATGTGTCTTGGATCAAGTATACGGTTGTTGGCGCCATTCCCGCAACTCGCACAACAATAGACAAATGAACTTAAGGATTGATGAAGTTGACGAAAACATCAACAATTTGCTAAAGGAGAACAAATCCACTCGTCGTTGGTTATTATCGTATTTCCACCGCCAAGGAGTCGAGTTGACACCATCTCCACCAGATTCTCCTTCACATTCATATGTTTTTATCTTTCCTTACTTTTTGAATAATTTTATTTTCATTTTATGTTTATTTAGTACATGTTTTAATTTCGTACTCTATCTTTTATGATTTATCAATTTTTGCACAGTGAGGACATTGTCCAATTTAAGTGTAGGAGGCGATATTTCATTTACTTATTTTGAGTACGAATGCTTGCTTATTTTTTTAGTACGAATGCTTGTTTTATATTTTTGCATACATATTTACATATTTTTGCCTATGTAAAAAAAATCATAAATATACATATGCTAAAAAATTAATTTTATCCTAATAATAAATTATGCTTTTTAAGGTTATAAATATGTTAGAAATAGTTAAATATTTCTACAAGGGTAATCAAATATTTATTACAAATCTCCGAAACGATTTTATAAAAAAAAAATCTCGAGTGAATGTATATAAGTAATAAATTCTTTAATTCGATTTTTCTTTTATATTATGCCAATGCATGATAAATATAATTCTTATTTCTATTTTTCAATTAGGTTTATAGGCAATCAAACTAACATTTTTTTAGCTTTTGCTTAGTTTGATTTCATCTTACTTTAAAAATCAATTGAAGTTTTTAGGGAAACTATAGCCATAATACATGTTGATTTAGGTCAATATAGGATGAAGATACTCTTTTCTTTCCCACATTAAAATTTTATTTATTTATAACTCATATTGAATTAATTAAGTAATCGTTATCTTAACTTTTGGCCACGATTGCGACCATATGTCATAGTCGAGGAATGAAAAGGAAGACAAATAAATAAAATGGTATTTTTGGCCACGGTTGCGACCACCCTTATCACGATCGAGGTATGAAAGGAACGTTAAAACAAAAACTATAAGCAAAATGGCGTGTCTAAGTTTAAAGGCACGATTGCATCCACCAATGGCATGGTTGGGACCTCTTAAGCGGGCACAAATTTAAAATAAATAAATTCATAAAGTCACAGTTGAGACCATCCTTATCATGGACGTGACTAGAAAATAAATTAACAAAAATTTATATATATATTAGATAGTGTAGTTTGGGAAAAGAAAATTTGTGTACTTAGAAATGTCTTGAGACCGAAGATAAAAAAAAACATGCGTGCTTTCACCCGTCCCGAATGCTTGATTATAAAAATTGCAATCCAAGTCAGATGATAATCACTTTTATCCTAGCTAGTTTGATGTTTTGCGTATAAATTTGCCTTAAAGAAATTCATCTTTTGTTTAACTAATTTAAAAATGTTATGTGGAAATGTATTTTATTTTTAAAGATCGTTTGAAGGATAAATTTGATGATAATTTTGCTCGGGACTAGCAAAAACTTAAGTGTGGGAGATTTGATAAGCCCAAAATATACCTAAAATAACATGCATAAATATGTCAATTTCATGTGAAAAATACATTAATTATATTATTTTGGAATGATTTTACGTTGGTATTTGTTACTTGTGTGCAAGGTGTTAATTATTTGGAAAAATCCAAATATGAGCTAAAATGGTGTAGAAATGAGTAAGAAATCCAGTTTTCAGTGGAAGATGCATATGTGAATCAAAACTCCCGTCAGATATTTTCAGCACACAAACAAGGAAGTGATGACAAGTCTCTGTCGCGACCGAGATTATGAAAATCTCGATCGCGACACGCGTCCAACAAGCCAGCAACGTGAATTTCCCTCCTTCCTCTTCCCTAAGTCTCTATTGAGATTCTTGAAATCTCTACATGGACAACAAGTGTTTTAGGCACATTTTACATATTTAAATCTTCAAGCGACACGTCCTTTCATCCGGATAGAGGCAACTCTTCACCAACGGACACGTCTCTTCAACACACCTCTTGCAATATTATAAATAGAGGAAGAAATTTAGATTTCATGTTGTTGTTTTTGGTGATACAAACTTGTTAAACAAAGTTACAAGTTGTGCAAATAGTTAGAGATAAAATGTATAGATTTTATTGTTTACATTAGAGTTTACTCAAGTCGAGTTTATACTCTGTAGTGACCGAAAAGGTGTTATTTCGAGGATTCAGCGAGAGAAACCAGTATTGGAGGGACCCACGGTCTGACAAACCTACGAAGTTGAGTAAAGGATTGACAACCCAGAACTCAATGTAGTCAAATGCCAATCAAACTTCTTCTTCTCTGTTAACTTGTGACGTTTCAATTCAAACTAATAAATATATTTTTAATGCAATTCCATTTTCACTATTGTTTTATTGAAAGTTTGATTTACCGATATTCTTTAAGTATTCTAATGGGTGTTTTCATACAAAAACATTTAGAAAGAAATTTGCTATTTTCCAATGCAAACTTTGTTGAACACTTAAGCAAATTCGGATTTAGACGGTAATACGAATAATCGGGTTTAGATTCCGAATTTGATTAAGGTTTTCAGTCTTAGACCGAAGGGTATAGATTGATTACAGTTCAATTTCTTTAAATTGCATTAATTGATAATTTATTATATCTTTTTAAACAAATCAAAGTTATAAGTTGTGTTTTGGCTTAGTATAAATAAGCCTTGAAATGAACTTTAATCTAAATATGATTTCTATAAATTGTAATCTCAACTATAACCAAAATTAGAATTAGAAACCTTTTAAACCATTAACGATTTTCTATGAACCTCGAGAAAACGAATTTAATCAAAACAATAATTTTTAATCAAATTATCAGACATTCTTTGTATGATCGATATTTTTTATTACTACAAGCGAAACCGTGCACTTGTGGAATTCACCCAACAATAAGTCAATAAACTTAAAATCAAACCAAGTCAAGTAATATGTTAAAGGGGTTGGCATATTACTGTTGAGACTTGCATGTAACAGTGTTTTCTGTCGAGACAGAGACTTGATCTCACAAGCTTTAGATATGAAGATATCGAGACAGTTATATGGATCCGGTGAAGGAGTTCATTAGAATTGGGACTCGACTTGAGATAACAGTATGGATAGATTTATCTAAGTGTCAACTGTTCAACTCATTAGTGTTAGTAGGTATAAGTAATCCTCAGACTCAAACAATCGTTAATTAGTGATTCTGGGTTGTGGAGTGTGATACTTTGATTCTGTGCGAACACGATCCACTACAGGGAGGCCCTGGGGTGTGTGAGAGCAGGGTTGGGTATCACATAAAGTAATTGTATGATAGTTAAAGATATAGATTGAACATTTGTCACTCCTGATAAATAGGAGATATATCCAAAGGGCCGCTAATTGACTGAAATCCTTGCAAGGTGATATGGTTAAGAGTAGAAATGGAGATTTCACTTAACTTATCTTTTAGAGTTAATTCGACCTGGACAAATATAACATACTCTTCGTTATATGTAACATGATACGTTCCATGGTTATAAGAATTGTCTGAAGGATATAATTGATAAAAGATCGAATTATACTAGACCTCATGCGGAAAGGTAAACGTCAATATTCAACCTGGCTTCTTATTGCACTGGGGAAATGTCTAAGGTTCTACTAGTAACAGCTCGCGAAGTCATTCTGTTATATATAAGTTGAAATTAATCAGGTTGAATTACTTCTGATAAATATATACGGCTAGTAGCAATAAGAACCTAATAGGTCATACATGAGACTTGGAACCCGATGATGGATTTGTAATTTAGAGGGAAAGGTACATATGGGCCAAAATTTATATGTTAATGAGACTAAATAAT
The DNA here is from genome assembly GCF_963576675.1 of Euphorbia lathyris. Lineage (NCBI taxonomy): Eukaryota > Viridiplantae > Streptophyta > Magnoliopsida > Malpighiales > Euphorbiaceae > Euphorbia > Euphorbia lathyris. Next base: position 22,535,742 of record NC_088914.1, on the reverse strand, counting down.
TTAATTGATAATTGTAATTGGATTATAATTGTAAATTAAATTATATGATTATGTGATAATGTTAATTAGAAGTTTTAATATGATTATAACTCTAATTAATTATCCCTAACATAAATTAATATCTAATTGGATTAGAATTATTATCGAATTATATTAGGATATGATTAAGATAATAATAATTATTTATTTAATTATCTAAGACCTAATGCTTCCCTAGCCCCCTTAACTTGTCTAAATTGGTAATTTAACCCCCTCAACTCATTGAATGTCCTATTTACCCCACTTAACTCCATAAAAGTGGTATTTCTCACCCCCTCAACTTGTCCATTTATCCCCCCAACTCATAGAATGTTCTATTTGCCTCTTAACTCCATAAAAGTGGTATTTGTCACCCCTTACAATCTGTTATCGAAGCCTAAATTGATAACTTTTTTTAAACGTTAAACCTATATTTATGCTATTTTGTAAGTGGAACCTAAATTGATACTTCCCCAAAAATCATAGGCATGTTTTGGTACATTATCCCTACATATAATGTATTTAACTTGTTTATATTAATGTTCTTGTTATTTGTATTTTTTATTCGTTCTTCTCTTTTCAACTATTTTGACTACTATAAATGGATAAGAAATACCATTTTTATAGAGTTAAGAGGGTAAATAGGATCATAAGTGGTGAGAAATACAACTTTTATGAAGTTAAGGGGGTAAATAGGATATTCGATGAGTTGAGAAGGAGTAAAATGACAAATTTGGACAAGTTAAGCGAGTGAGAAATACCATTTTTATGGAGTTAAGGGGGTAAATAGGACATTCGATGAGTTGGAGGGGTAAAATGACCAATTTGGACAAGTTAAATGGGCTGGAGAAGCATTAAGCCATTATCTAATTAGTAATCCTATTCCGAATTGGATTCTAATTTAATTAATTAACTAATACAACGAGAGTTTGGATTTGAGAAGTCTATAAATAGACCCCTCCCCTAATATTGGAGGCTAGTTCTTCCGAAATCATCCCGTCTTAATTACTCTTTCGTTTACTCTCCATTTGATCTCGTGTCGATTCCTTTAGAGACAATCAATTTAGATTGTTATATATTCATTGGTTGATTACTAACCGTTTTATTTTCTGTTGATTCCATTGTTCGTGAAACTTAGTTGAGAAGTTGTGGGAACTTTTTTTTACAATAGTAGATAGATCTTCAGAAAAGGTACTCTTGTTTAATCGCTTTTATATGAAATAACGATTAACGGATCTTGGGAAAAGAGAAATAGATAAAATAGATAAAATTTTATAATTCCGATGTGCCTAGACTTGTCTATTTTACTTCAACTTGATTCTAGTTCATTGGTTGGTGTTTACATTTTAGGACAACACACGAGCTAGTTTAAATATTAAAAAATTCGACCACGGTTAATGTTTGGTGTATACTAAGAGTCAAATTTGAAATTTCTAACTTAAGCTACTTGAAACTCTTGAGTACTGAAACGAAATTTAATTAATTGACCAGGTCAATTTAGTTATTAAAACTGATAGATCCTGTTGGAACTTGAGGAACTAAAATTATAATTTGAACAACCTATAATTTAAAGATTGAAGCACATTATCACTCAATTAGTTTCTTTTTATTCCAACATCAAAAACAAGGAATGCACTTACATATATATATAACCACATGAATTCATTAAAAAGAAAAAACCACATACAATTTGAACACCACCCATATAAGTCTACACCTACCATGCATTATTCTTTATTTTTTCAACAAAAATTTAATGCATTTGACTTATGCATTTTGAAGGAAGAATTCTTCCTTGTCTTCACCTTCACCTTCACGTGAACTTGTCTTTTTTTTTTTTTTTTAATTCTTTAGTTAAAATTAAGTTTAATATTTTAACATGCCCTCTTAAACTTAATTTTTCGTGACTCCCAATTGGTCTCTTAATTGACTGAACACATCATACTTCAGCGGCTTCGTGAAAATATCTGCAATCTGATCTTGTGTTTTCGCGTACTTCAATGCTACCTCCTTTTGCTCAATACACTCACGAATAAAATGATACCTCGTATCAATGTGCTTACTTCGATCATGAAACACTGGATTTTTCGCTAATGCCAGTGCAGATTTATTATCGATAAAAATCTCCGTCGGATCATTTTGAGTCATCTGAAATTCTTCAAGCAATTTTCGAAGCCAAATTGCATGACAAACACATGAGGTTGCAGCAACATATTCAGCTTCACAGGTTGACAGCGTCACAATTGCCTGCTTCTTTGAACTCCAAGTAAATGCAGTATCACCCAGAAAAAATACAAAACCAGTTGTACTTTTTCGGTCATCCTTGTCACCAGCCCAATCACTATCACAGTATCCAACTAATTTGAAATCGTCAGTTTTTGAATAAAATAATTCCAAATTAGTTGTACCTTTCACGTAACGGAGAATTCTTTTTGCTGCATTCCAATGTGACACCGTCGGGGCTTCCATGTATCGACTTACTAAGCCAACTCCATAGAGAATGTCCGGTCTCGTACACGTCAAATATCTGAGACTTCCAACCAAGCTTCGGAATAATGTCGGATTGACTCTGTCTCCACCTTCATCTTTCGTCAATTTGATTCCACATTCGACTGGCGTGCTGACGGAATTACAATTTTCCATCTTGAACTTCTTTAAGATCTCCTTCGCAAAACCACTTTGAGAAATAAAAATTTCGTCGTCATTCTGCTTCACTTCAATGCCAAGATAATATGACATTAGACCAATGTCAGTCATCTCGAACTCACGAGCCATTGTATTCTTGAACTCTTCAAACATATTAGGATTGTTCCCTGTAAAAATGAGATCATCCACATACAAACAAACAAGTAACATATCTCCGTTTTTCACCTTTGCATACAAAGCATATTCATGTGGGCATTTGACAAAACCATTTTCTTGAAAATATTTGTCAATGCGACTGTTCCAGACTCGTGGTGCTTGCTTAAGACCATAAAGTGTCTTTTTCAATTTTAGCACTTTATTTTCTTGACCTTTCACAACATACCCAGGTGGTTGCTGGATATAAATTTCCTCTTCCAGATATCCGTTGAGAAATGCAGATTTCACGTCCATTTGATGGATTCTCCACCCGTGTTGAGCAGCTACAGAAATTACTAGTCTGATACTCTCCATTCTGGCAACAGGAGCAAAAACTTCATCATAGTCAATTCCGGGTCATTGACTGAACCCTTTCGCCACCAATCTTGCTTTATGTCGGACAATTTCACAGTTTGCATCTTTCTTTGCTTTGAACACCCATTTAACTCCAATGGGTTTTTGACCGACCGGAAGTGATGTCAGCTCCCATGTTTTATTTTTCTCGATCGAATGAATCTCCTCTTCCATGGCTTGTCTCCATTTTTCATCATTCATTGCTTCTTCTGGATCTGTTGGTTCATCATTAACAAAATGACAATAAAGAGTTTATTCATCATCGAGATTTCTTGTTACATCATAGAGATCTTTAATAGGTATGAATTTTTTTGGCTTTCCGGGCGGATGTTCATCTGAACTGTCTCCATCACTCGAGGACGAACTCGAACTGGATGAGCTTGCTGATGTTGAACTGGTTGCTGGTGTTGTGGCTGCGACTGTGGCTGGTTCTTCCTGATCATTGTCTTCATCCATGAAAGGATAAAAACTGTAGTTGTTTTCTTTTTCACCGATCCAGTCCCAAACTGCTTCTTCATCCATGGTGACATCTCTACTGATGATGATTTTCTGAGTCTGAGGATCGAACATTTTGTAGCCTTTGGAATGTTCTGAATAGCCCACAAACAAATATTTCTTGCTTTTATCATCTAGCTTCTTGCGTTCTTCATCTGGTACATGGACATGAGCAACACTGCCAAAAACACGCAAATGAGAAATACCGGGTTTTATTCCACTCCATGCTTCTTGTGGAGTTTGATCCCAAACACTGACAGTTGGTGATCTGTTCAACAGGTAGACAGCACAGTCCACTGCTTTGGCCCATAACTCCTTCGGTAAATTTTTGCTTTTTAACATGCTCCTCACCATGTTGAGCACCGTTCTGTTCTTTCTTTCTACTACACCATTTTGCTGAGGTGATCTGGGGACTGAAAGGAAATGACGGATTCCATGATCTTCACAAAATTGCTTGAAAGAGATGGACATGTATTCACCGCCTCTGTCTGATCTGAGTGCCTTAATAAAATGACCACTTTCTTTCTCCACTTGGACTTTGAATTTTTTAAATGTCTCAAATACTTCTATTTTTTCCTTCAAAAAATACACCCAAGTTTTTCTACTATAATCATCAATGAAAAGTAGAAAATATTTATTTTTACCAAGAGACTGTGGAGTGATCGGTCCACACACGTTTGTGTGAACTAGCTCAAGTGGCGCCTTTGCTCTTGACATGGACTCCTTTGGAAAACTGGTTCTGAATTGTTTTCCAGCAAGACATCCTTGACACAGTTGATGAGGCTGGTCAATATGAGGCAATCCGTTTACCATCTGCTTCTGTCCCAACTGCTTCAGTCCTCCAAAATTGAGATGTCCGTACCGCAGATGCCAAAGCCAATGAGGACTTTGCACGCAAGCTTTCAAACATTTGGCCACGTTCGTCTGAATGTTAATTGTGAACATTCTATTTTTCGCGATTGGTACTCGTGCAATCAACTCCTTTTTCTCATTTAACAGGAGTAGTTTCCGGTCTACCATGTGAACTTCATAATTTTTCTCCAGTAATTGTCCCAAACTCAAAATATTGCTTTTCATGCTAGGAACATAATAAACATTATCAATAAACTGGTGAGCGCCTTTTTTGAGCCGAATAAGAATTGTTCCTTTGCCTGTAATAGGAACCTTGGAGGAATCTCCAAATACAACATTACCGCGAACGGATTCATAGAGCTCCACGAACATCTTTCTGTCACCACACATATGATTACTTGCCGCATTGTCAAGATACCATATATTATTTTCGCGATTTTCTTCACCTTCGTAGGTAAGTAACACTGTGCCAGTTACTTCCTCATCTTGAATACTATTGGCAGTCTCTTCTACCTCCTTAGGCGGACTCCAACATTCTACCGCGTAGTGACCATACTTGGAGCAATTATAACACTGAATATTGGACTTGTCACGTCCTTCATTCGGCCTCCAGTTTCCTCTTCCTTGACCGCGTCCTCGGCCTCTTCCTCTGCCTCTGGTGAATTGAGTGCTTCTGTCATTGTTGTTGTTGCCATTTTCATTTCTGCCTTGATTTCTGCCACGTCCTCGTCCTCTACCATTTCCTCCTCGACCTCTTCCGCGTCCTCTGCCGGACTGACTACTTTCGCCATTTTTAAACACAGCCTTTGTTGCTAAGACTTGTTCTGCGGAATCTTCTCTTCGTTTCTCAAACCGCTCCTCTCGTGCTTGTAGTGACCCTACAACTTCATCAACGGACATTTCGCTGATGTCCCTGGACTCCTCCATAGCCACCACTACGTAATCAAATTTTGGTAGTAGTGATCGCAGAATTTTTTCAACAATTCTGGACTCTTCAATTTTTTCTCCATACTACCGCATCTGATTTACGACAGATTTTACTCGGGATGAGTAATCACTAATGGCTTCCGTCTCTTTCATCCTCATCATCTCAAATTCTCCTCTCAGCATCTGCAAACGAACTTTTTTAACTTTCTCCTCCCCTTGAAGAGAAACTCGTAGGATTTCCCACGCTTGTTTGGCGGTCGTAGCTTCGGCTACTTTCTCGAACATTAATTCATCCAAACCTTGATGGATGAGAGTAAGCGCCTTTTGATCGCTTTTGCGATTTTTCTGCAGAGTATCTTTTTCTGCCTGTGTCAACGCTGCCTCGTTACCTGGGACTACATAGCCTTTTTCGACTATATCCCAGACATCTTGACATCCGAGTAACGCCTTCATTCGAATACACCAACTTGAATAATTGGTTTTGGTGAGCTGAGGGTATTGATAAGGAAGTTTGAGACCGTCTGATATTTTTATAGGATTTGTTTTGCGGAAGACTGACTCTCGTAACGTGGCTCTGAAACCACTTTGTTGGAACTTGAGGAACTAAAATTATAATTTGAACAACCTATAATTTAAAGATTTAAGCACATTATCACTCAATTAGTTTCTTTTTATTCCAACATCAAAAACAAGGAATGCACTTACATATATATATATATATAACCACATGAATTCATTAAAAAGAAAAAACCACATACAATTTGAACACCACCCATATAAGTCTACACCTACCATGCATTATTCTTTATTTTTTCAACAAAAATTTAATGCATTTGACTTATGCATTTTGAAGGAAGAATTCTTCCTTATCTTCACCTTCACCTTCACGTGAACTTGTCTTTTTTTTTTTTTTTTTTTTTTAATTCTTTAGTTAAAATTAAGTTTAATATTTTAACAGATTTCTATATCTACATAATATCATCTGTATATCTAAATGCTTAACTAGATTTTAAAAAAAAAATCATGCTGAATTTGGAAAGACCTATTACGTCTATTATATTATATTGTCTTGGTGCATATAAATAAGTTTCTATTTATTATGGTTTACTAATGATGATGAAACTTTTCAGAGAATATCATCTGTATCCAAATGCATAATTAGTTATTAAAAAAAAAAGATGAAGCTGAATTTAGAAAGAATTTATACTATTGTCTTGATGCGTATAAATAAGTTACTATTTATTACAATACTTTCAAATATTATGAAACTCTTCCGTCATAGTAATTTAGAACTCTAATACTTAATTATAATATAAGAGTCCTGATCACTTTCAGAACCTAAGGGAATATCTAAGGTTCTACTAGTAAGAGCTTGCGAAGTCATTTTGTTATATATAAGTTAAAATTAATCAGGTTAAATTAATTCCGATAAATATATACGGTTAGTAGCAATAAGAACCTAACGGGTCGCACATGGGACTTGGAACCAGAGGACGAAATTGTAATTTAGAGGGAAAGGTACATATGGGCTGAAATTTATATGTTAATGGGACTAAATAATTTAATTGATAATTGTAATTGGATTATAATTGTAAATTAAATTATATGATTATGTGATAATGTTAATTAGAAATTTTAGGGTATTGCTATATACCGCCCCTAAATTCCGGTTCACCGCACCCTTTTGACCATTTTGCCCTTCTCATTTTTTTTCCCAAAACCTTCAAAACTCTCTCTACTTTTCTCTCCCGAGCACAAATCCCGGATTTGACAAAAATGGATCAAAGCATTCCCGAAGACAATGAGTTCGAACACGAGGTAATATTACGATTATTAAAAACGTTATTTAGGTATTTTCGTTTTTTTTTATTTCGGTTTTTGCCTGGGCGGGTGGCGCATACCACCCTTTCCTTAGGCCGAACGGATGAACTACCCCTTCGGCCTACGGAACGGGTGGTAATCGCCACCCACTCCACCCATGGAACGGGTGGTACGCGCCACCCGCTCCACCCATGGAACGGGTGGTACGCGCCACCCGCTCCACCCTTGGAACGGGCAGTACGCGCTGCCCGTTCCCACCTATGGTGAAACGGGCAGCCTGCCCGTTCAGGCCCAAATGGGCAGAAATTGCCCCGAATTAATTTTGCATGGGAGAAATAGCCCCGAAGTATTTTTTTTTTGTAATTTTAATGTCAATTTTTCGTATATTCAGGTACCGATAGAAGATTGGAACCCCGATAATATTGATTATAGTTCGCGTTTCATAACGGATACCGTTTTCCCCTCAAGTCAGGATGCTATTGATTGGGCAAAAAAGATAGCTATTCAGAATGGGTTTGAGATTGTAATATCTTCGCACAAACATGGGGGAAAACAGAAGTTGTTGCGATGTTCACGGGGTGAACGATATAGAGGTGTTGTGAAAATTGATGAAGATCCTGCAATTAGGAAAAGTAAAACTAAAGCGTGCCGCTGTAAATTTCAGATTAAAGCCTATCAACATGCAGACCTTTCTGGATGGGGGATAAAGGCTAAGGCTGGGTTAACTGGAATGCATAACCATACAATGCGTATGTATCCAGAGGGAAGTTGGCAAATGAGCGGACTCAGTATCGCATCTAAACAAATTGTGCGTGATATGACTTCAGCTCAAGCAAAGCCTTGTGCTATTTTAGCAGCAGTTAAAGAAAAACACCCAGAGGACAACTCAGTAATTAAATACATATATAATTACAGGGACAAAATAAGGAGGGACGGGTTTGAAGGTAGAGACCTGGCTAGTCAATTCTACCATATTGCTGTGGAGAACAAATATGTCAATTACACACAGGCTGATTCAGGTGTGATAACGCATGTGTTCATGGCACATCCAGAGTCAGTTGATATGTTCAGGACTTACCACTGGTACATCAGCATTGATTCAACGTACAAAACAAACAAGTACAAAATGCCGTTTGTTGAGATTGTTGGGATGACGCCATGCAATAATAACTTCAAGATAGCGTATGCTATTGTTAAAGACGAGACCGAAGGGAGCTATCGTTGGATTTTGCAAAGGCTGAAGATTTTGCTTGGGGATGATCTTAACCCGACCGTTGTTGTTAGTGACAGGGAGCTTGGGTTATTAAAGCCGATCCAAGAAGTTTTTCCACAAGCAGCGCACTTGCTATGCACTTGGCATATAAATAAGGATGTGGAAGATCGTGTATATAGAATCATTGGAGATAAAGGCCTTGCCTCTAAATTCAAGAATGGAAAATGGAGAACAATATTAGAATCATTAACCATTGAGGAGTACGAGACCAATCTTATGATGATGAAGGAAAAGATGAGCAGGTTCAAAGGAGTTATCTCGTATGTTGAGGAGACGTGGTTGGTGCATAAGGAGAAGTTTGTTATTGCTTGGACAAATGAGTTCCTACATTTTGGCAACACAACTACTTGTCGAGTGGAGAGCGAACATGCTAGTCTAAAGTAATGGCTCAATACGGCAACTGGGTCCCTTGACACGGTATGGCAGAAGGTTCACAAGCAGATTGAATCACAAGCAACCAATATAAATAACGATTAATCACGATTAAAACAAATACAAATAAGCACATTTTTAAATTTCTCTTACCAGAAGAAGATGCTGCGGTAGAAGAAAAGCGTCCGTTTCGACCCCTCGTCACGACGCCACGATGTATGGGGATAGTATCAGAACTAGGACGATGCATAGAGGCATCTCCGTCCATCTCTATATCAGCCGCCTCATCCTGTCCCTCAGCACGCTCCGCCTGTGCTACATGTGCCCTCCGGGCGTCCGACATGAACCGCTGCTGCTCCGCCCGCTCCCGCCGAGCAGATGCAGTAACAGGACGTGAAGACGTGTGTCTGGGGTCAGATCCCGCCTGATCCTGTAATATTATTTATTTATTATATTCAATTTACCATAAATTTTTTTTTATATGTTCGGGTCTGCCTACGCCCGGTCCGTACAAATTTAAAAAAAAAATCAAAATTTGGCCATTTTTGGCCTGGGCGGGTGGCTTACACCACCTGCCCTAAGGCCCAAACGGGTGCGGCGCACTAGTCGGCCATAGGGCCGACTAGTGCGCCGCAAACGTTTGGCCCGTAGGCCAAACGGGCGCGACGTGCGCTCCACCACAAGGTGGAGCGCACGTCTTATACGCGTTCCACCTTAGGTGGAACGCGTACGACGAACGATCCACCGTATGGTGGAGCGCGTGCGCCGCGCGATCCACCTTACGGTGGATCGTTCGTCGCGCACTTGTTCCACCTACGGTGGAACGCATAGTTCATGCGTTCCACCGTAGGTGGAACAAGTGCATCGCACCCGCCTGGTGCAAATTCTGGGATTTTAATCCCGATTTTCAGCCCTAAAAATCACTAATTCGTTAATTATTTGAACGGAAAAACTTACCGTAATACCCATGTATCCTTTGTCGATGCCTACTTTTCGTGTCATCTCGTTTTAGGTCGGTTTTTTTAAAACGGAAAAGAAGTAGAGAGGATTTGGAATTTTCAAAATTCTTGTTTGAAATAATGAGAAGGGCAAAATGGTCAATAGGGTGCGGTGAACAGGAATTTAGGGGCGGTATATAGTCGCCCACAAATTTTAATATGATTATAACTCTAATTAATTATCCCTAACATAAATTAATATCTAATTGGATTAGAATTATTATCTAATTATATTAGGATATTAGGATATGATTAAGATTATAATAAATATTTATTTAATTATCTAATTAGTAATCCTATTTCGAATTAGATTCTAATTAATTAATTAACTAATACAACTACGGTTTGGATTTGAGAAGTCTATAAATAGACCTCTCCCCTATGTATTTCGGCCAACCTAGGTATTGGAGGCTAGGAGTTCTTTCGAAATCACCCCATCTTAATTACTCTTTCGTTTACTCTCTCTTTGATCTCGTGTCGATTCCTTTAGAGGCAATCCATTTAGATTGCTATTCATTGGTTGATTACTAACCGTTTTATTTTCTGTTGATTCCATTGTTCGTGAAACACGGTTGAGAAGTTGTGGGCACTTCGTTTGCAATAGTAGATAGATTTTCAGAAAATGTACACTTGTTTAATCCCTCTTTATATGAAATAACAATTAACGGATCTTGAGAAAAGGGAAATAGATAAAATAAATAAAATTTTATAATTCCCATGTGTCTAGACTTGTCTATTTTGCTTCAACTTGATCCTAGTTCACTTTGGTGTTTACATTTTAGGACAACACACAAGCTAGTTTAGATATTAAAAAATTCGATTCGAAATTTCTAACTTAAGTTACTTGAAGCTCTTGAGTACTCAAACGAAATTTAATTAATTGACCGGGTCAATTTAGTTATTAAAACTGATAGATCCCTATATCTACATATATCATCTATATATATCTAAATTCGTAACTAGATATTTTAAAGGGTAAATAATTATAAGGTTCCTGAGTTTTTACTTAAGTCCTTCCGTTTTTAGAAATAATTATATAGTCTCTCTGTTTTTATGTTCATCAACTACTTAGTCCTTATGCTTGAGTCAATGGTCAAATTATACCAAATAAAATTCAAAATACTAAAATTACCCTTTACTCTATGTTTTAATAATAAAACATCAATTTTTCCTATTTTATATTTTTTTTCTTCTTTTTTCCTACATAATCTCTACAATATTGAAGTTGGTGCAATTTCAAATCTAAAAAAAGAGAAAACCTAGCCGCACACCATGATAAGATCCAGATCCATTTTTTACCCATTTTCTCTTCTATGGCTCGGCGTCCCCTTCGCCTTCCGCGGTTGTCATACCGTCCGACCGACGTCCTTCACTCTTAGAGTTTCCCCTGGTTCCGTTTTCCTTCTAGTTTTGGTTTGTTTTCCTTTTTTTGGGTATTAATCTTCGTTTGACCTCTGTTGCTCCTCTTAAGAGCGCTCCCGTCTGCGTTACGGGTGGTTTCTTGGTTTTCAAGGCTAGATTTTGTGTTTATGGAGTCGCAATTGCAGAACCTCACCATTATTGATGATGGTTTTGAATTTCCGGTGGAGGGGAATGACCAATCGGTAGAAAATTTTGAGCTGTGTCTGGTCGGATCTCTGGTCACGACTCGCACGTTTAATTTCAAGATCTTTAAACACTGGATGGCCGAATTGTGGCGTCCAGGGAAGCAGATGGCTATCACTGAACTCAGTGATTCATTAATCCTATTCCGATTCTTCGATCGTTGTGACTTACGATGGGTGATGGAAAACGGACCGTGGACTTTTGATAATAGTCTTTTATTATTACATGAATTGTAGTTGAATGAGGATCCATTACAGGTTAATCTTCATATGTCGATGTTCTGGGTTCAGGTGCATGGTTTGAGTCAGGGTCTGTTCAATGAAACTGTGGTTGTTGCTTTGGGTAATTTTATAGGCAATTTTATCAGCTATGATCCGAGAAATAAATGGTCCTCTGAACGGAAGTTTATGCGCCTTCGGGTTAGCATTGATATTCGAAAACCTTTACAGAAAGAAAAGAAAGTTCGTAAAGCAGGAGGTGATTGGATTACCTGCTCATTTAAGTACGAAACGTTACCTAGCTTTTGCTTTATTTGTGGACTGATTGGGCAATTAGACAGACATTGTGATATATACTTCCAAATGCAGGAGGATGAAGTTATTAGAAATTGGGATGTCAGCCTAAGAGCACCATTTCGCCGTAATAACCCCCTCGGGGGAAAGCAGTGGCTAAAAGAGGACTTTGACGTTGGGGTATCCTCACTATCAGGAGGGGGAGATAAAGAAGAAAATTCCTTGTCTCTCAGGAAGACAAGAATAGCTCCCAAGCAAAACCTTCTTCATCTAGCAAAAAACTTTGGTGCAAGTATATTCTGTGCAGGTAAGGAAATTGAGCAAACCAATAAACAATCTGATCAAAAATTACATGGAAATGAAGAAGGACTAGAGATGGTAGATGAAAGGAAGCGTAGGAGAGGAGCAGATAATACTAAGATAAGTACCATTATCCAACAAGTTATAGTATCAGCAATGGAGGTGGACACTGGAAATAAAGCGGATTCAGACCCAGCCTCTTCCTCTATTCCTAGCAATATTCATGCAGTCACAAAGGCAACCGTGCCAAAAAACGGAGATCCGGAAGGCCCAGAAGAAAGGGTCTGCCCGAAGATATGAAAGCCATAACTGGAACTGATGAGGCTTGGGGAATGCTAAGGCAGTTCCGATTCTTCGTGAGCTCATTCGAGCTCATAAACCTGATGTAGTTTTTCTTTTTGAGACATTAATTAGTACTTCCCGTATTGAAGTTATTCGCAACAAAATTGGTTTTTCTTGCTGCTATTTGGTTGATTGCATTGGTTGTAGTGGAGGTATTTGTGTGTTCTGGAAATTACCTCAATTCTGCTCTTTGTTATCTTACTCTTCTCATCATATTGATTTGGAGATTCATAATATTGATACGGGAAATTGGAGGCTCACCGGGTTTTATGGTTGTCCCGAGAGACATAGAAGAAAGGAATCATGGGCCATTCTGAAAAATCTTGCCAATGTGTCTAATCTCCAATGGGCGGTCATTGGGGATTTTAATGATCTCTTAAGTCATAAAGATAAAAAGGGTATTGTGAATCACCCTGAATGGTGCCTTCGTGGTTTTCGTGAAACTGTGGATATTTGTAACTTAACAGAAATTCAGTTGATTGGTTATCTGTATACTTGGATACGTCACCGCGGTAAATCGAATGAAGTTCAGGAACATTTAGATAGAGCGTTTGGAACCTCGCAATGGCTTTCCCTCTTTCCTACTTGTGTGCTATTGAACACGATTGCCCCCGACATCGGACCACTCGCCTCTTGTTCTCCAAACTGAAATTGCTACTGATCAACATGTCTACTGCCCTTTCAGATTCGAAAATAAATGGTTGCGCGAGGAGGGTCCGCGTGAGTTTGTTTGTCAAGCTTGGCACAATGATCAATTCCCGGCTCTGGAAGATAAATTAGCATTTACTGCTGGTCAGCTTCAGGAATGAGGTAAGAACAGAAATAAGAATTTTCGGCAAGCCCGTAATCATTTATTGCAGCGTCTGGAACAACTTCGAGATGTACAATCAGAATCTGCAATGGCTTCATATAATTCTATCAGATCTGAACTTGTTCAGCTGCTTGTTCAAGAGGAGGATCATTGGCGTCAGAGAGCTAAAGTTACCTGGCTTCAAGAGGGGGATACCAACTCTCGCTTTTATCATAATTATGCCAACGGAAGACGAAAACATAATAAAATTACTAGACTTATGGATAGGGATGGTGGGTGGATTGACGATGCGTATGGTCTCCAGAATGTGGCTACTAATGATTTCAGGATGGTCTTTTTAGCTAGTAATGATCTCCTCTCACAATCTGTCACGCGCAAAGATAATGAGAGCCTATTTGCACCATTCCAAAAGGAAGAATTTCGTCAAGCACTCTTTAGTATGCATCCTGACAAAGCACCGGGACCTGATGGGTTTAACCCCGAGTTCTATCAACGGTTCTGGGGTGAGATTGGTGATGATATATTCTCGGCTGGCAATACATGGCTCTCTCAAGGCTCCTTTCCAGTGGGACTTAACAACACTATTCTGACTTTGATCCCCAAGTGCTCGGACCCATCATCAATGAAGGATCTCCGCCCGATTGCTCTTTGCAATGTTATTTTCAAGATTATCCAAGGTCCTTGCAAACAGGCTGAAGAATATCCTCCCCCATGTTATCTCGGAAAACCAGTCAGCGTTTATTAACGGTCGTTCAATCCATGACAATGTCCTGATTACGTTTGAGGCTATTCACAGTATGAAACGAAATATTAATAGGAAGCAGGGAGACGTGGAATTAAAGATAGATATCAGCAAGGCATATGATAGGGTTGATTGGAACTATTTGCGTGATGTTATGATGCAGATGGGATTTGCAGACAGGTGGGTTAAACTTATTATGCAGTGTGTGACATCTGTACAGTATATGGTGAAAGTTAATGATCATCTGGTTTGTCCCATTATTCCAGAGAGCGGTATTAGGCAGGGAGACCCCCTCTCCTCGTACCTTTTCCTCATATGTGTGGAAGGCCTTTCTGATATTTTATTTGATGCTGAGAAGCGTGGCTTGGTGCACGGATTCAAAATTGGAAGAGGAGCACCTTCTATCTCTCACCTTCTTTTTGCAGATGATGCGTTTCTTTTTTTTCATGCTGATATCCAGGAATGTCGTCACTTGAAACAGTTACTACTCATTTATGAGGCGGCGTCAGGGCAGGCCATTAATTTTGATAAATCTGGAATTCTGTGTAGTAGTAATGTGGCGCAGGAACTGTCAGCTGCTATTTCTGCTATCCTTGGGGTGTCAAATTCGATAGCCATAGGTAAATACTTAAGACTACCTTCAATGGTGGGAGAAAGAAGAAGGCGATCTTTTCATTATTTAAGGATAGGCTTTGGCAAAAACTTCAAAAATGGAAGGGTCGGACTATGTCAAAGGCGGGACGAGCTACATTGATTCGCTCGGCAGGTCAGGCTATCCCCATTTATTTTATGAGTGTCTTTCTCTTACCCGTTTCCACTACTGAGGAAATTCAGAGGATGCTAAATTCATTCTGGTGGGATAATAAAGGGTCAGGCACCCGAAGTATGAATTGGTTGTCATGGGATAGGCTTTGCATTCCTACACGTTTTGGTGGACTAAATTTTCAGAATTTCACGGCATTCAATCTGGCTATGTTGGGAAAACAAGGTTGGCGTTTCCTCTCGGAGCCTAATTCTCTTGCCAGTAAAATCTCCAGAGTCAAATATTTCCCTAAAGGGGATTCCTTGAAGGCCCGTTTGGGTCATTCACCTAGTTACATATGGAGGAGTATTTGGTGTTCCCAACTAGTTTTGCAGAATCGTATACGGTGGAAGGTTGGAGATGGTAAATCCATTAGTGTTTGGGATGATCCATGGCTCAGAGAAGACAATAACTTACGACTGACCACTCCTAAGATCACTGGACTTGATGGGTTAAAGGTATGTGATTTATTTATTCCTAATTCAGTTGAGTGGGATTTTGAGTTGTTGGATGAACTGTTTTCACCAAGAGATATTGCTACTATTGGTAAGATTATTGTACCCCGATTTCACCACTCTGATCAGATTCTATGGCACCCAGATCCTAAGGGAAGTTATTCGGTTAAGTCGGCATATCGTGTGGCAACTTCATTGGAGACTTCATTGTCTCAATTTCTTCCTGGAGACTGGAATGCTGTCTAGAAATTGCGGGTTCCATGGAAAATTGGCTTCTTTGTCTGGAGTCTTACCCGTAATCTGCTCCCAACTCGAGATAACTTAAATCGTCGGGGTCTGGAACTTCAGGATGTTTGTGTTTAATGCGGTTCCCCGAGTGAAATTTACGCCATATTTTTGCACTTTGTCCAGTTGCGTTGAAGATGTGGGAAGATTGCAATCTGAAATATCTGTTCTATCCGGTAGCTGACCCGCTGTCAGACTTCAGCTCTTATTTTTTGGAACTGCTAACTAAGCTTCCGAAGGAGAAAGAGGATCTGATGGCAGTGATGTGTTGGAGTTTATGGAAGGTAAGAAATGATAAATTATGGGCAAAATTAGAAACTTCGCATACTGATATTAGCTACAGAGCTCGTAATGTCCTTTTTGACTGGTTACAAGCTCAACGGTTTAAATCTAACACTGATCAACTGCATCCGATGATGCAAATATGCTGCCACAAATGGCACCCACCTGATTCGAACTTCCTGGCTTGCGATACTGATGCTGCTGTTTTCCCTTGTTCCTCGTTGGCTGGTGCTGGAGCAGTTCTTCGAGATAGCAACGGTCAGTTCATCACGGGAAGGACGGAAGTTCTTCAGAGTCCGGTCTCGGTTAAAGAAAGTGAGGCCATCTCATTACTCCGTGCAATGGAATGGGTGGTAAGCAAAAGGCTTAATCGTGTATCCTTCAGAACTGATGCAAAAGTTGTGGCTGATGGTATCAACCAAGGGACAAAGGATTGTACTGAATTCGGTGATATTCTGTTGCAATGTCGAGCCATTCTACATCAACATGACCTCTACTCAGTCAAATTTATTCCGAGACAAGCTAACGAGCTGGCTCATGCCTTTGCTCGACACTCTCGTATAGGGACTTGTCCTCAATTTTATTATAGTATTTCGAGTTTTGCTTTTCATGTACCCTTAACTTATTGCCCAATTGAGGCTCATTAATGCATTTCTCTTTCAAAAAAAATCTCTACAATATTGAGTAATTAATTTATTGAATTTTATATAATTATAGAACTTTAATTTAGTAGCCTAAAAATTTATTGAGTAAAAAATGAATGAGAAATATTTCAAAAATTATTAAAATATGAGCAAAATTATATAGATTTTATAAAAAATAATCTTTATTTATCTCTAATAAATTTTATAAATGAGAAAAAATATGATTTTTAATTTTTTTTTATTTGTAATTTAATGTTAGTTTAAAGACATTATATTAAAAAATAAAAATTTAAGAGAATAAAAATACATTTCTCCCTAAAAAAAAGCGGGAGTAAAAATACATTTTTAGTGATTAGTGTATACAATTATATAAATTTTGGTGTATACATACTTTATTAAAACTATTTAGATTAAATTTTGGCATTAAAAGATAAGTTTTTTTTTATGTAAATAATTAGGAGCAATTTGGACTTTTATCTACAAAAACAGATGGAAGGACTAAAAAGTTGATTAAAATAAAACTTAAGGACCTTATAATAATATGATGGACCTACTAGTATGTTAAGCAAAAACATAAAGAGTTTATAATTATTTACCCAATTTTAAATAAAAAGTCATGCTTAATTTGAAAAGAGTTGTTACGTCTACTATATTATATTGTCTTCATGCATATAAATAAGTTTCTATTTATTATGTTTTACTAATGATCATGAAACTCTTCCATCCTAATTAAAGCACATCATAATTTAGAACTCTCATTCAATTGCTTTATGAGACAAATAGTACACAAGTTTGCTGTATAAATACTTAATTATAATGTAAGCGTCCTGATCAGTTTCAAAACCATGGCTTATGTTTCTTATCTCAGCTGTCTTATTCTCCTACTCCATAGCTGCATAGCTATTAGTTCTAAAACTAATTGCCAAGTCATCCATCGCCTCTTTGCTAGGGAACCCGATACCAATACTCCTAGAGAAAGTGGTTCTGTCGAAATCTGGGATCCAAATACCGACCTGTTTCAATACCTATATATTGACAGGTTATTCGGTACAACATTAAACCCAATACCTATATATTGCCAATCTACGCCAATGCTGATGTTTTGTCTTACACCATTCAAGGTTTTTTTTTATTTTGTTTGTTGTTTATTATATAAAATAGTCTTAATATATTAAAATACTACCAATTTGTTTAAAAAATTTGATTGGTCTCTTTCAACTTGCTTAAATAACTTGTTGGCCATCTAAATTTGTTTAAAGTGATCCATTGGTCCCTTGAACTTGATTGCAATGATTAATGTGCTTTTTGAATTTATTTAAAGTAATATATATTCTAATTTGTCTAAATTCTTGAAAAAAATTCAAAACTTAAAAAATAAAGACCTAATTCGTGATTCTAAGTCTTTAAAACAAATTAATTTTTTGTTGTGTATATCTTTGTGGCCGTTTTATAGATTTAGAGACTTAAACAATGAGATACCATATAGACTTTGTTAACAAGTTTAGCACCAACTGATAAAATAGGCTTAATACATCATTTGCCCCTTGAACTTGTCCAAAAAGCTTGATTGGCCCCCTGAACTTTCAAAGTGTTCCGATAGCCCCTTGAACTTGCAAAAAATATTCAGTTAGCCCCCTAAACTTGTGTAAAATGTAATCAATTGATCACTCGACCGTAAAAGAGTAAGTTAAATGCGGAAGATGTATTCCACGAGTCTTATAAAAAGTAAAACGACCAAAATTGGAATATACGGTTCTAATATTAGAGAAGACAAGTTGTATAGTTGAGCAAACAATAACTTCCTTTTTAATCTATTTTTTAATTATGCAATAACATTCTAAGATACGTGGAATACATCTTCCGCATTTAACTTACTTTTTTACAACCGAGTGATCAATTGATTACGTTTTACGCAAGTTCAGGGTGCTAACTGAACATTTTTTGCAAGTTCAGAGGGCTATCGGAACACTTTGAAAGTTCAGGGGGCCAATCAAACTTTTTGGACAAGTTCAAGGGGCAAATGATGTATTAAGCCTATAAAATATAATGTAAAATCAAATGGAGAGACTCATGATGGGTCCTGGTGTGAGTCCCTATAGTTTTAGAGTTCAATCACTTAAAATAAACATGGTATAATAAAATATACTGATGATACAATATTTTACTTTTTATAGTATAAATATGATTTAACATTTTTAGCTATTTGTACTTATAAAAAAATTGTCACTTTATACTTTTAAAATGTTCAATTTATCCATTAAATTTGTTTAAAATGACTTATTGATCCACAAGTCTAAGAATGGATAATTTCTAGAATTCCTATATATTGAAGAGACTAAAATTATATAGGAGAATGAATATTTTAACAATAGAAAATATAATAATAGAAAATATAATAAAGAGTAATTTTGTTATTTTAAATTTTATTTATTTTAGTTTGATCATTAATTCTAACACATTGGTTAAAAAGTCGGACTAAAAATAAATAAATATATATATAAGATAATACGGAAGAATTAACAAATTGTTTAACCAAACTCATTTAATAACTAACAATGGTATTCAAATTTTTTGTGATTATTCTAAAATTATGGATTTAAAAAAAATTAATTATAAAAACTTCATTATATTAAAAAAATAGAACATAAAAAATAAACCACATTTTTAGAAGGTATGCAAGGCCTAAGCTTAGTGTAGCTTTAATCGGACTAGAGATGAGGCAGGTCACTACTTACGGCTTACAATTGGTGTATTAGATCCCACCAATCAAAATCATTTCAGTGGAAAATAATTTTTGTTATTTTGTATGTTGGAATCAAATTGATGATTGCTCAAAAACCGCGATACTATTTTGATTCCTTATTCATAAATTTATTATTAATTCGGATTTGTTTTTATGGTAAATAATTTATTTGTATATTTTTTCCAAAAACATTGTCTACTCTCCATATTTAAAATAATAAATTGTTAGGTCTTTAAATTTTATTTTATTCAATAATTTAGCCCCTCCATTATTTAAAGCGTAAAGTACAAAGAAAATGTTTGTGGTTTGCCCTATTGGCAAATAAATGTTTGTGGTTTAAAAATTTACAAATAGATGTATGTAGTATTTTTTTTTTACAACCACGTATTTAAAATTAAACTGTTAACTTCTGATGACAATTAATAGCATTTTTATTTTTATTTGAAATTACATATACATATTGACAAAACACAAATTCTAAAATCGAATTAAAATTCTTCAAAAAAAAAATCGAATTAAAGTTGTGTAAAATAAATTTAAATATGAATTTAGTTCATAAACTGTTCAATTAATAAAAAAACATAAATGATCATCATATGATTTATGGTTTCGATTTAGGGAGCTTTGTTTTATCGGTGTGTAGGAATAAAAAAAATTAAAATAAAAATATTTTTGGTTGTAATCAAAACTAAAAAATGTAATTGAAATGTTTTGTTTTATAAATAAAATATACCACATACATCTATTTATAATATTTTAAACCACAAGTCTCTGTTTAAAAACTTGGCAAACCATAAACATTTTTTTTACCTCTCTTATTCAAATGACTAATTTGTTATTTACTTATTGGGAAAAAAATTATATTAATATCAAAAATCCAATATTCTTTACAAAGTCAAATTTAAACACCAAATTTAGTATTTATTAAATTCTTTTTACTTATCATAAATAAGTAAATTTATGGATATACAGGCAATGGTATATATGGTCTAATCATTCCTGAATGCTCTCAAGAACTAGATGGTGGGGAAAATGAGTGTCACAATATGTTTCATCTTCAAACTGGTGACGTGCTTTTTTTCCGCACGGGAGAAACCTTATGGGGCTATAATAGTGAAATGAGACTCTAATTTTCATTGCTATCGCTCGCATCCCCAACAATGACCTCCACAGAGTAAGAACAATAATATATAAAATTTACAAATTATAGTTAGGATAAATAATTTAAAAAATACGTTGTTTTAGAATAATGTTATATTATTATATTTTGTTAAACATGCATATATCTTTTTAGAATCACTTTATATTTTTATATTTTGTTAACTATTTATCTCACATCATTTTAGAATAAATTTATATTTTTACATTTTGTTTTTTAATTATTTTATGTATTTAGAAATGTTTGTCTTAATTGATCATGAAATTAATTGATATACATTGTAAAATACTGGAGGAGCATATATATAAAATCTGAAAAAGTTAAGCATACCTTTTCTCCTTTTTAAGAAATGTCATATATTATTTTAAGAAATTATCATATCCAACAATTTTTCTTTATAAATTATAAGATTCTTTAAATACATATCTGTTGAGATTTCTCATGCAAGCTCTTTCAGTAATTCACAGTGTATCAATTAATTTCATGACCAATTGAAATAAACATTTTTAAATAGATAAAAAATTAAAAAATATATATGTATTAATACATATCTGTTCAGAATATTCTTTATATATATAAACCCTAAAAATCTTTTATTTTATTATTGTTTAACCATGAATTTATCTTTTTGTCTATTTCATGTGTCATAGAGATTCTACTTAGGAGGGCCTACAAACATATTGAACGGATTATCTATGGAGTTTATCGTTAAAGCTTTCAACATCGATAATGAGTTGGCTATGAAACTTCAAAGCAGGCACTACAAAAAAAAATCACTTTCAGGGCGAAAAAAATCGTCCCCAAAAACATAAAAATTTGTCCCCTATACTTTCAGGGACAATTTTTTCGTCCCCATTTTTCGTCCTTGTTTCCTCCTTCCAAAATTCTATAGGAGACGAAAAAAATGATGTCGTCCCCATTCTTAGGGACGATTGTCGTCTCCATTGAGAGGGACGACTGTCGTCTCCGTTGAGAGGGACGACTGTCGTTCCTATTGAGATGGACGACTGTCGTCCCTGTTTATAGGGACGACATGTCGTCCCGATTTCTAAGAACAACATGTCGTCCCCATTCATAGGGACGACTTTCGTCTCCATTTGTAGGGATGAAAATTTGTCCTTGCTTCTAAGGACGACTGTCGTCCCCGTTCATTGGAACGACATGTTGACCCTGTTCCTAGGGACAACTATCATCCCCGTATTAATGGTGACAAATTTTTGTCCCTACAATAAGGGACGACAATCGTTCCCAAAAAATAATATGCGAATTATTAATTAAAATCAATAAATTACTGATTTTAAACGATGAAGTTCAATTTTCAATGGCAAACCATAAGCTCAAGATAAACATAAATCATATAAGAAAATCACAACTTGATGATTTTGAACACAATAATTTATTATCTAATGGCAATATTAAGATATTAGAAAAAAGGAACTGAAACAATGAAGTTTTGTTGAGCTTATTTTTCCCAAATAATATCTGTTTTGACATGTCCTATAATAATATCTACAATGACTCAAACCATGTTCAAATTCCTCTTCAGCATTAAACAGTTTCATTCTGGTGAAGTCGTTGTTAACTTGCAAATTCACACACAAAAATAAAATTCCTCTTGAGCATTAAACAGTTTCATCCTGGTGAAGTCATTGTTACCTGCAAATTCAGACAAAAAAAAAAAGGAATTCTTAATTCACTGTATTCATCAAAGTGGAATGATATACATAACAACAAAGCCTTAGTCCCGAAATGATTCGGGGTCGGCTAACATGAACCATCATATAAAACCGTGAAAGTCAAGTCGTGTCAGCGACACAGATTCGCTCCCTCCAATCCGTCCTATCCACTACCATATTTTCCTCAATTCCCAGTAAACTCCTATCACTCTCGATCACCCTCCTCCAAGTTTGCAGTGGAATGATATACATACAGTAGCAAAATTAACTACATATATTGTTGTATAGCATGTCATACATGTATAATCACCACCCAAACAAGGCACTGTATCTTTGCTCGGTAATATTTTTAGGTTTTCCATCAGCATTTGGTGAAGCTTCTCGTTTTCCTCTACAAGCTCTTCAATAACTTGCTGGTGTTTCAATACCTTTATAGATAGAAAACATGACCATTTAACAAGATTCCATCCCCATGTAATAAATTGAAGACACTATTGGACACTAGACGAGATCAGACTTCAGAGTCTACACCTAAATAACAAATTTCATCAACGAAAATTCAAAATGGTGTACAACATTTGAAGAAAATTATTTTCTGACCTCACACGTCAGCCTGGATATACATTGTCAAAGAATTTGAAGAATTTTAGACAACAACTCAGATCAAGTCAAAATTATGATATTTTTGATATTTGGCATTCCAACAAGCCTAGTAAAACAAATGCAAAGCAGAAGAGGTTTTAGTGATCTATGGACATATTATGATTGACAAGTACAAAATTATGTTGTCTGTTTTGTGTTTTTGGTTCAGACACGTATATAAGAAGATAATAAACTCCATACATAACCGATTTCCAGTAGATCTTCGATAAAGAATGAGATTAAAATTTTCAAACGAGGATTCCACATAACATGAAATATGTTCTAATGTAGAATGAGTTCTTTTTTTTAATGCTGAACATCAGTATCATGAATAACTTTTCTCAAATTGCTCTCTTATAAGTTCTGAGAACAAATTAAAGCTCGTGAATAGCTTTTCTCAAATTAATATAGCGCATGATAGTAAAGTACCTGTTGATATTTACAAATTATTGATCAATTGTACCAAAATCAAAAATGAAAAATCTTTCCATTCGGCCCTAACATAACATTCCACCCCATAGTTCTCATACAGTGAGGCAGAGAATTAGTGCAAATCTCTACCAATTAGCATCTGTGAGTGACCAGGACATGGATGCAAGCTGAACTAATATGCAAAATACACAATATAAGATGGTCATCAAATATCATAGATGTGAGCGCTTTTTACTATCTTAAGCATCATAAAATGCAAAGTTAGTATGAGCTTCAGTTATGGTAAATCCTGACATGTTATCAGGAAGCGCAAAATTACGATGCTATCTATATTAATAAGTTAACAAATTGAATAGTTCAGTTTATTTCATCATTTGGGACGATGATCGAGTCTAAAGGTTCATATATAAGGTTGAATACAAAAATACACATCAAAATTCACTTTTTCACATATTAGAATAACGTCAAATAATTTCAACAAATGAGGGCAGCATGCTATATTATGTCAGGTATTATGCAATTCAAACAATAACCTGATAAAGAGTAAATTAGAAAAGAATGGTCACTTGAGTCAATTGATATGTCAGTTACCATGAAATTCAGACAATATTTCAGATGGATCTTAAAAATGAAAAACCAATCTTATAATATACACTGCCAATTTAGCTAGGCTATAACCCAAATTTATCTAGACTATAAGCCATCGAAACAATATACATTGCTTACCATCACATTCTCTCAAGCTTACAAACAGGGCATGGAACAAGCTGCAAATTTGATAACAAAAACCAAGTTAATTAAGATCTACTAAGAGTATTCTTAAGGGCTTATCCAACAATTATATTCATAAGTACCAAAAAAGGTTGGTTGAACCAAATTTAAGTTACCTACAACCCAAATTCCCTCTTTGATGTTCCTTAAAACAGACTCTCTGTAGGCTTCCAACATCTTCTCTGTAGCATCTTGTCTGATTTTGACTTGTAAGAGTAAAATGCACCAATTCGCATCCAATCTGATTGTCTAGAAAGAAAAATTTATATTAGGTGAACAAACTTTATCCTATAAAAACACAAACACTAGCTATATTTCTTAATTTTCTGTGGTCTATTTAAAGTGCCAAAATACTTGTTTTCAAGTCTGTAGAAGATAGAAGAGCTCACTATAATTACCCCAAATCTTGTGAAAATGGAAATATTCAAATAGATAAAAACAATCTTACCCAAATGCTTCTAGTTCTTGTGGAAAGTGCAAGAGTCACAGCCATCTAGAAAAAATTTCCTTCAGTACCAGTCAAAATTATAAACAGATATGCACCTAATGTAAAGCTAAAGAATAAATCATAAACGTAATTACAATTACCAACTAGTGAAGTGTATAGCTTGCGCCTCTTAAATCTGATGGGGTCTGGATCGGATACCTCAAGATAACCCAGGCAAGCAAACCTTTATTTAAAAATGAAAGGCAAATACCAACATATAAAATTCAGAAACTTCAATCAAACAAATAAGCATAGAACAATATTACTGAAATGACAAAAAATTGCTATCTTCCAATCAAATAAATTGACAATGAAAAAGAGGTTCAGAATGACACAGTATACACAATTTGGTAAGTAGCGAGTTGGCCATGTCTTTCTCCATTGAAGAATCATCCATCTTAACAGAAAAGAACAAAAATTTAAAAAAAAAAAACAAATTCGAACATTCTCGAAACCCTAACTTTTATCCCAAAATGAATTCAAAAACTAATACCTTGATATTAGCCACATGTGTAGAAAGCCCTCCATTGTCGAAATTGTAAGCCTATGGTCTTCAATTCTATACGCACGAACATGTAATTACAAATAGGGAAAGAAGTGAAGATAAAGGCATGGAGAAAGCAGAAACGATGAGAGCTTGAAAGAAACTGAAGGCATACAAAATCAAAGAAGAAGAAATCACGAGAGGAGAAACCAGGAGAAAAGAAGAAAGAACGACTGAAGGCAAAGAGAGATGGAACTTGAAGAAAACCGATGCAAAAGAGAGCGGGAAGGAGAAAAAGGGTTTGTCTTGATTTAATTTCTACCAAAAATCGCCTAGTCGATGAAGAACATACAAAAGAGGCTGAATCGTCCCTGAATTATTAATTGAAATTAATTATATATTTTATAAATACATATTAATATAAAAGCGTCCCCTATTGTATTAGCAAAGAGTATTGGAATTAATATAATATTTTGTCCCTAATATGAATTTGATAATATCATTTAGGCACTATATAATTTAATTGTCCCCAAATTTTTGTACCTGAAACTCCTATTTTTTGTAGTGAGGATTGACCTTAGAGGTAGCATCGTCTATATGACTAGTGGTGGAACTCATTTATGGAGTCCACCAATTACTCAACCATCTCCAAAACATGACCAACAGGAGAGAAAAGGTCCTTACGATGTCAAGGATAAGTCTTTCTGCAACATTAACATGAGGATAGCAAAAATCTCTGATCCTTCAAAGGCGGATGTTTGCATTCCAGAAGTTGGACATTTGAAAACCATTGACGTCCAACAACTCCCTATTCTTGAGTCAAGCCAACTTAGCGTTTCTTACAACCTTCTTCTAAAGGTGAGAAACTTTCTACTGTAGTTTTTGGCAAATCTGGTCATGGACTATTCAAGCATGACATTCGAGTACATAGTTTAAGACCAGTTGGTGAAAAAATTTAATTAAATATTATTTCTATTTTATTTATAATGATTAGTATTTTTATTTTAGCAAAATTAAATATTATTGCATAAATTGAGTCGCTACTTGTTAAATAAGTTTACTATAAACATTAAGATTCAATATATTTGAAATTGCATATTTAACAGTTTAAAAATAACTTATCATATTTATAATGCAATTTTAGCAAAACTGTAAAATTTAATTTGAAAATAGTAAAAAATATAAATCTGGGAGTGATAAATTGAGTCACATGCTTTTACTGACAAGTAATTGTCGTACTTCTTATAAATGGAGTTTCGAGAATTTAAACCTTCAACCACTTGGTCTAAAAGATTATGATACTACACCAATCAACTGTTTGACCTAAGTACTTAAGCGTATAGGTAAAATCTAAGAATAACTTTTATTATTTTATGTAATAGTGTGCAACTATAATTTACCAAAAAGTTTATGTGTCAAATTGGAAAGTAAAGAGCTTATATTTTTTATGTTAATATGCAGGATGTTATGAGATTACCCCATTGGGAAAATACTCATAGCATAATGTACGTGGTGAAGGGTGAAGGTCATATTCAAGTAGTGGATGACAATGGAAAGAACGTGTTCGATGGCAGCTTAAAGGAAGGACAACTCCTCATAGTACCACATAGCTTTTTGATGGCGGAACAAGCAAAAAATGAGAGATTCGAATATGTTACTTTTAAGACCAATGGTAACCCAATTACCTCTGATCTTTCTGGCCGAAAGTCAGTCATTAATTGCTTGCCTTTGGAGGTTCTTATAAGTGCATTCAGAATAAACAAAGAAAAAGCTAAGAATGTGAAGTTTGGAAGGAAAGAGACATCCTTAATTAAAATTATACCATAATATATGTGAAAAGGAAAGCACATGACCTTTTTCTAGAATATTATGAATAATATTGCAAGTGATATAGACTAATATCGAGTGCTTATTTTATTATACGGATTATATCTTTGTCTTTTTATGTTGGATTTTCTTAAGTTACATTTCCCCCCAAACTATAAGCACATGAATAAAAATAATTCTATATTTATTATATAATCTTTCAATATGATCACAACTTAGTCCTCCTCATAGATAAATTCAGCAAGTTTAGCAATTATATTGTTAAATATTTATATTTTCCTCTCAACTCCATCTTGACTCTACATGGTATTTCCTTTGTCAAGTTCTAATAGACCTTGAAATATGGCTTAAAAGATGATGTAAAATTTTCCTTTAATAAATTGACCCAGAGACCTTAGTTGACAGTATAAACCCAAAAAAATGTGCAAGTTAGAATACTGCTAATAGAAAACATGAAAATAAATATACATTGACACTAATGACCCAATATTTTCACTTACTTGGTCTTAAACTTCAAAATTGGGCATAAAAGTCATGAACTTTGCACTTTATGAATATAAAAGTCACTTATGAAAGTAAACGACGACAAAATGATCATTGTCGACCTCTCCAAATGGAAAAGTCTAAGAATTAAACTTCTTTAAAACAAAGTTTCTAATTGAAATGTTAGCGACAAAAATTCTCTCCCTCCACTCTGTCCTATCCACTACCATATTTTCCTCAATCCCCAATAAACTCATACCACTCTCGATCACCCTCCTCCAAGTTTGCATTAGTAAAGAAATATTTAAGGATTTTTACATCTGATTTTGAAGTTCACATTCATAAACAAATTTGGCCAAATTTGAGGGAACATATGTGTAATTTCTCCCTTATGAATGTAAAGAAGTCTATTAAGTTCATTCTATATTCTTCCTAATTTATTTTACTTCTTATACTTGTTTAAGTACTTTCAACTAGCAACAAAACCTAATGGAGCTCTCTATCCATGAGAAAATAATTCTGAAACTCATTTTATGTAAGAGTGCCATTCTGTTGGCTTTTTAGAAAATATTATAATTTTTTTTCTAGAGAATTTAGTTGTTTAATAATAACATTTAATCTTTTTTCACTTATTAGATCCTTAGCAACACTTAGATCTAAGTGAAAGTAATCAAGCTGAGAGAAATCACTAGTCATATAAACATGTATAATATGTTTCTACTATGAAGATAAACCTTATATCTTGATGTTTCTATCTCGACGAAAAGTTCTATTGGATCGCCTAAACTCCGTCGGTGATCGTCATCAGTGACGGAACTCTGACATATTCTTATGTGTCGGCGATATCCTCCTAAATAAGTAGATCTGACAATTCTGTAGTGACTCAAAAAGTCACTGACACAATTTTTAGTAGGTCAATTGTGTTGGATATACCGACCGACTACAAGTAGACATGAACTTATGTCGGACATTCCAACAACATTACTAATCCATATATGTCGGTGATCAATTTATCAGATTATGTATTTATATAATTTACTGACACAAATTGGGTTGTTTATTTTAAATTATTTCCATAATTATTTTTGTATTTTAATTTTAAAGGGAACTCATATAAATGATTTTCAGCTTTGTTTCAGCAATTATAAATATATATATTGCATTAAAAAATAATAGTTGGTTAAACAAAGCTAAAAAAAATACTTCATAAAAAACGTTAATTAATATAAACATGCTAACTAGTAAACTATCTCCAAAGTGAGAATTCAAATGAGCTAACAAAAATATTTAATTGAAGAAAATAAACAAATATAGTCTACTTAGCGAAAAAAAACTCATATTGATTAATTAAATCAATATGCAAGTTTCTACTTAAAATGATCCCGTCCTTGTCCCAGTCGGTTTGATCCTCACGGGTAATGGGAAATCCCTGCCCCGTTGCCACCCCACTATATAATATATAAACACGCAAAAATTAGTAGTAGGAAGAGGCACTTACTTGCTCTAAAGCTTCAACCAGAGTCCTTTTTGGTTTGGTATGGAATAAATAATAGTGGCATATACCAGTGGCCAGATAGCGAATAAAATAAGCGTAGAACTCCTCGGGTTATGTACTCCAGCAAAATCACTTTGTTTATTCTATATGAAGAATCATAAGGATTGATATAATCACAAAACATAAGCAAAAGCAAACCCTCATCTTATGATTCTCGTAGCCATTTTTTTCTTAATTTGTGTAAGATAAAATGCTTATTAAGTTTTGCACTAAGTTGATGAAAATATAAACATGATTTTGAAGTGTTATCAATCAATTGAAAAGGATTGACTTATGATAATAAGAATTTCTCCGATTAGAAAATATTAAAATTGAACTCCCTAAAATGTGTGTGACAACATAGTAACCTAGTATCCTTGGTATTTCTGTTTAATTTCTAGGCATTTTAGAGGAATCTTGACATAATTTTAGATTAGATTAGGATAGACTTGCCGATCTAAAAATTACATTAATATCTAAGGAGTGATCTACTCATTATACTATTTTCCCTGATACATGATATAAAATACATGACATAATGACATACATTTATTTTCGTGTTGTTTGATTGTTTTTCGTGACAGTATATTAAAATTATGTTATCTGATAGTTTAAATATAAACCAGTTCAATTCACATGTGATCTTCCCATGACAAAATTTTGTCATCTAAAAAAACGTGCGTTTAATTCAAAATTTACTTAATCATCAAATGAAACTTGTGATAAATGACTGTCATGGTATTCAGAAAACAAAAAAGCGGCAAATGAAATTTCTCTTACGCGGTCAACTAAAACGGATCCCAAATTTAAGGCGCTCAATACGTTTGACTGGAATTTTTAGCTCATATATAAACCATGACCTAAAGACTAAATTAGGTTTCGCCTGCAGCTCAGGCTTCATCTCTCTCACCCCTCTCGTTGGCTATCTCCGGTTGCTTTCTACATGCAAATCACTAGGACTGAGATCGAAACACGGTAATGGTGAGCCATATTTACTTCGTTCCTCGGTGTATTAGAGTTTCATTGTTCCTTAAGCTATATTTTTCTCATTCGATTTACTCTTGCGTATCTATTAATTTTCAAACACACCGTTGAAAAGGTTAAATCTCCCGCTTACATACACTGATTTTACTATATTCATTGTTAGATTCACCAATGAAAAGCTTGAGTTTTAATCTTACAGCTGGGTAGTATACTTCATGATGGTATTGTGGGTGATACTGAGATAAGTAGATCTTGCTCTTTTTAATTGAAAATATTATTAACATTAGGGATTATGAACTGTTTGGATTCGTTTTTATTTGAATACAATATTTGTAGGGATAGTAAAATGCTTATGTACATAAGAAAGTTGATTGGAGAGATGGTCAATCAGTTCATACCTATAACATGTGAAGATTTCTGTAACTTATTGAGTATATATATTTTTTTAATGAAAAGTTAGAAGAGAGCAAGGTTGAGAATCAGACATCCCAGCTAGGTTGGCACCCGTGACCCTTAACCCGACAGTCCCCAAATATATATAAATAAAAGAAAAAAAGTTCACATGAGGAAATTAGGAAAAGCAATAATAAGCAGTGTTACATAAATCACTAAGAACAAATTGATGGCAGAAGCGAGGAATGGTATGCCAAGACAGGATCCTGGTAGTTGTGACTCCAAAGCGAGCAAGCGAATCTGCAGCACTGTTCACTTTGTGGAAAATGTGAGAGATAACCAGTTACATTCCCGAGCATTGATTGAGGCATTTTAGCTAGGCTTGTCTGATCTGCCAAGGAACTGCCGAAGATCTGCGCTAAAGGAGTTGTACCACATACGTAGAGTCAGATTCGATCCATAGTTTCAGCCAGCCCCATTGCCATGCGATGTCAATCGCGAAGATGACGGCCTAAAGTTCCGCAACCTGCGCAGGAGCAGAAGGAATAAGGAAAGCCAAACTACCTCGAGCATAACCTCTGTAATTTCTAAAGATACCACCGGCACCTGCAGCCCCAATCGAGCCTAGAGCCTTGCCGTCTGTGTTCACCTTGAAAAATTAGGTATAAATATAGGAATATCATAATTGTGTACTATAAGTGATAATTACAGATTAATCTAATAGGTAATGCAAAGATAATAGGGTATTATCTTTTAACTCTAGCACCAATATCTAGAGAATATCATGTATATCCAAATGCTTAAAAAAAGGTCAAGCTGAATTTAGAAAGAATTTATACGTGTTCTAAAAATATAAAAAGTGAGTATATATTGTCATGATGCGTATAAATAAGAATTTATGCGACTGCTAAGCTGTTCTTCAAAGAGATTGTCAGGCTACATGGTGTACCTAAGAGCATTGTTTCGGATCGTGATACGAAGTTCCTCAGTCACTTCTGGCGGACGTTGTGGGCTCTGTTTGACACGTCTCTGAAGTTTAGTACCACCGCCCACCCTCAAACAGACGGACAGACCGAGGTGGTCAATAGAACTTTGGGTAACCTACTGCGCAACAAATGTAAGGATAAGCCCATGATGTGGGATGTGGTTTTAGCCCAAGCTGAGTTCGCCTACAACGGCTCTGTACATTCGGGAACTGGGAGATCCCCATTTGACATGGTATACACAAAGACCCCGAATCACGTCCTTGATATAGCCCATCTTCCTAAAGGAAACGTGACTGCCAACTAACTGGCCAAGGATTACGTACAGATGCACCAAGAGGTAAGAGAGACTCTTGAGGAGAGAAACCAGAAATTAAAGGCTAAGGCGGATGAGCACCGTAGGGACCTACAGTTTGAAGATAGGGATGAGGTTATGGTATATTTAGGCAAAGAGAGACTCGCCAACGCCCCAAGTAGCAAGCTTCGGCCTAGGAAATACGGGCCATATAAGATCACTAAGAAGGTCAATGCCAATGCCAATGCCTATCATATAGCACTGCTGAATTGGCTTGGTAAGATCTCACCAGCATTCAACATCCGTGACCTTAGCCCATGGAAGCCGGATGGTACTTTGGAGTTCAACCAGGGAGGATCAGTGCCGAGGTCTTTTAAAGAAGGAGAGAATGATGCGGACATCCTAACCGGGATCACTGATCACGCGCGCTTTGGCGGATCCTCAAACATCAGACCCACGGAGGTTGTACCTAGGAGGGCGGATCCCCAGGACATACAAACGGGGCGGATCTAGGAGTACGCTAGAAGGCGTATCAACATCTACCCTGGGCGGATCTCTAGGTTTACTTCCTCCCGAAGTAATTCACCAACAACCCTGACAATTCGTACCTGTACCATTGTACTGATTGTCGGGGCGTATCACCCATTTTACCCTTTTGTGGGTAGCCTTATCGGAACCCTAGTAGGGGTAGTCCTTGTCTTTTATTATCATTAGTAGGAGGTATTTAAACCCTCATTTTGTAAGGATGTCGCAACTTTTATCAATCAAACATTATTCTCTTTGAGAACCTAAGGTTTATACCTTGTTATTGGGATTCACTCCTTCTAGTTTAGCTAGAGAAGAACCTCTTTGTTGGTTTACGATTAAAACCTCCATTTATCGCTTTCAATCTGTATCATCTACTATGAAGATAAACCTTATATCTTGATGTTTCTATCTCGACGAAAAGTTCTATTGGATCGCCTAAACTCCGTCGGTGATCGTCATCAGTTAAAAGGACGGAACTCTAACATATTCTTATGTGTCGGCGATATCCTCCTAAATAAGTAGATCTGACAATTCTGTAGTGACTCAAAAAGTCACTGACACAATTTTTAGTAGGTCAATTGTGTTGGATATACCGACCAACTATAAGTAGACAGGAACTTATGTCGGACATTCCAACAACATTACTAATCCATATATGTCGGTGATCAATTTATCAGATTATGTATTTATATAATTTACCGACAAAAATTGGGTGGTTTATTTTAAATTATTTCCAGAATTATTTTTGTATTTTAATTTTAAAGGGAACTCATATAAATGATTTTCAGCTTTGTTTCAGCAATTATATATATATATATATATATATATATATATATATATATATATATTGCATTAAAAAATAATAGTTGGTTAAACAAAGCTAAAAAAATACTTCATAAAAAACGTTAATTAATATAAACATGCTAACTAGTAAACTATCTCCAAAGTGAGAATTCAAATGAGCTAACAAAAATATTTAATTGAAGAAAATCAACAAATATAGTCTACTTAGAGAAACAAAACTCATATTGATTAATTAAATCAATATGTAAGTTTCTACTTAAAATGATCCCGTCCTTGTCCCGGTCGGTTTGATCGTCACGGGTAATGGGAAATCCCTACCCCATTGCCACCCCACTATATAATATATAGGGCTAATTACAAATCTAGCTCAATTAACAGGGTCCATTTACATATCTAACTCGCTTTGCTTCAATATCACCAAATTAGACACTTTCATCCACTTTGGACAAGAATACCCATATTTCTATTCGATCCATTCTTCTTCGATCGATTCTTCTTCTTCTTTCTTCTTCGATTGGTTCTTCTTCTTCTTCTTCTTCTTCTTCTTCGGTTCATGTTCTTCAATTTCTGATACCAATCGTTAGTGATTATTGAAATATTATGTTCAATTTCCCGTAGAAATGGTATGTTTTTAGCTTATATACATGTTTTTCTTGCTAGTCTTGCCTCTTTCTTCATCTGTAATGGTATTGTTTCAATTTCCTCTATTTTCCACCATTTTCCGTCAATTTCCTCCATTGTTGTCGCATTTATGACGAATTTGTCGCATTTCGTCACAAATGCGACACCACTTCACAAATGTAACAATCGCTGTCGCATTTTGTCGCATTTCGTCGCAAATGCGACAACCGTTGTCGCATTTGCGACGAATTCGTCACAAATGCGACATCACAGCAGTTCAATTGTTAGATTTTTTTCTTTCTTATTTTTTAAGATTTCCTTCCTAATCCTCTTCCGCAGTCACTAGTTCTTCAAAGGTTGAACGAAACAAAATCTCTTCTCTCTATAAACTACCGTCTTTTCGTCCGTTTGGGATGACGAGAAAGACGTTCAGAATGTGAGAAAGAAGATGAATTGAAATAAGGGTATTCTTGTCCAAAGTGGATGAAAGTGTCTAATTTGGTGATATTGAAGCAAAGTGGGTTAGATATGTAAATTGACCCTTTTAGTTTGGCTAGATTTGTAATTAGCCCTAATATATAAACACACAAAAATTAGTATTAGGAAGAGGCACTTACTTGCTCTAAAGCTTCAACCAGAATCCTCTTTGGTTTGGTATGGAATAAATAATAGTGGCATACACCAGTGGCCAGATAGCGAATAAAATAAGCTTAGAACTCTTCGGGTTATGTACTTCAGCAAAGTCACTTTGTTTATTCTATAAGAATTGATATAATCACAAAACATAAGCAAAAGCAAACCCTCATCTTATAATTCTCGTGGCCATATTTTTCTTAATTTGTGTAAGATAAAATGCATATTAAGTTTTGCACTAAGTTGATGAAAATATAAACATGATTTTGAAGTATAATGTTATCAATCAATCGAAAAGGATTGACTTATAACAATAAGAATTTCTCTGATTATAAAATATTAAAATTAAACTCCCTAAAATGTGTGTGACAACATAGTAACCTAGTATCCTTGGTATTTCTGTTTAATTTCTAGGCATTTTAGAGGTGTCATAACATAATTTTAGATTAGATTAGGATAGACTTGATGATCTAAAAATTACATTAATATCTAAGGAGTGATCTACTCATTATACTATTTTCCATAACACATGATATAAAATACATGAAATAATGACATACATTTATTTTCATGTTGTTTGATTGTTTTTCGTGACAGTATATTAAAATTATGTCATCTGATAGTTTAAATATAAACCAGCTCAATTCACATGTGATCTTCCCATGATAAAATTTTATCATCTAAAAAAACATGCGTTTAATTCAAAATTTACTTAATCATCAAATGAAACTTGTGATAAATGACTGTCATGGTATTCAGAAAACAAAAAAGCTGCAAATGAAATTTCACTTACGCGGCCAACTAAAACGGATCACAAATTTAAGGCGCTCAATATGTTTGACTGGAATTTTTAGCTCATATATAAACCATGACCTAGAGACTAAATTAGGTTTCGCGTGCAGCTCAGGCTTCATCTCTCTCACCCCTCTCGTTGGCTATCTCCGGTTGCTTTCTACATGCAAATCACTAGGACTGAGATCGAAACACGGTAATGGTAAGCCATATTTACTTCGTTCCTCAGTGTATTAGAGTTTCATTGTTCCTTAATCTATATTTTTCTCATTCGATTTACTCTTGCGTATGTAGATTTCAGTAGCTGGAATATGGATCTATTAATTTTCAAACACACCGTTGAAAAGGTTAAATCTCCCGCTTACATACACTGATTTTACTATATTCATTGTTAGATTCACTAATGAAAAGCTTGAGTTTTAATCTTACAGGTGGGTAGTATACTTCATGATGGTATTGTGGGTGATACTGAGATAAGTAGATCTTGCTCTTTTTATTTGAAAATATTATTAACATTAGGGATTATGAACTGTTTGGATTCGTTTTTATTTGAATATAATATTTGTAGGGATAGTAAAATGCTTATGTACATAAGAAAGTTGATTGGAGAGATGGTCAATCAGTTCATACCTATAACATGTGAAGATTTCTGTAACTTATTGAGTATATATATTTTTTTAATGAAAAGTTAGAAGAGAGCAAGGTTGAGAATCAGACATCCGAGCTAGGTTGGCACCCGTGACCCTTAACCCGATAGTCCCCAAATATATATAAATAAAAGAAAAAAAGTTCACATGAGGAAATTAGGAAAAGCAATAATAAGCAGTGTTACATAAATCACTAAGAACAAATTGATGGCAGAAGTGAGGAATGGTATGCCATGATAGGATCCTGGTAGTTGTGACTCCAAACAGAGCAAGCGAATCTGCAGCACTGTTCACTTCGTGGAAAATGTGAGAGATAACCAGTTACATTCCAGAGCATTGATTGAGGCATTTTAGCTAGGCTTGTCTGATTCGCCAAGGGACTGCCAAAGATCTGCGCTAAAGGAGTTGTACCACATACGTAGAGTCAGATTCGATCCATAGTTTCAGCCAGCCCCATTCCCATGCGATGTCAATCGCGAAGATGACGGCCTAAAGTATAAAAACTGAATTTAGAAAGAATTTATACCTGTTCTAAAAATATAAAAACTGAGTATATATTGTCTTGATGCGTATAAATAAGTTGCTATTTACTAAAATTCTTTGAAATATTATGAAATTCTACCGTCATAATGAAAACACATAATAATTTAGAACTCTCATTCAATTAGAATGTCCCACAAGCTTTATGAGACGAATAGTATACAAGTTTGTTGTATAAATACTGAATTATTATAAACTACCTGATCAGTTCAAAAACCATGGCTTATGTTGCTCTCTGCTGTCTTCTTCTCCTCCTCCATAGCTGCATAGCTACTAGTTCTAAAACTAATTGCCAAGTGATCCATCGCCTCTTTGCGAGAGAACCTGATATCCGAAATCCTACTGGTTCTGCAGAAATCTGGAATCCCAATTCGGACCTGTTTCAATGTGCTGGTGCACAGGTTGCTCGGTACAACGTTAAACCCAATGGATATGTATTACCATTGTACAACAATGCTCCTAAAATCGTTTACACCGCTCAAGGTTAGTTAAATTTAGCCTAATGTTATAACATTTTTTAATTTTAACGAATTGTGAAATAGTATCAATTTAGCTTTAGATAATGGAATTTAAAGACTAAATTGGTAGCATTTTACAAACGTTCAAGAACCAAATTCGGTGATGTAAGACTAAATTGGTATCAGGTTGATATTAAATGATGCTATTTTGTACCACCTTAAGAAAAAAGAAATATTATATATAATATAACGTAAAGAAATAGATAGACTCCTAATGGCTCATGATATTTCCCTTATTATAGAGTTTAATTACGTAAAAGAAAAATAGTCTAATAAATATAATTTATTATAGTGATGATATACTATTAAACTTTTATATAGTATAATCATTAAATTTATCCTTACTACATGTTGATATAAGATTAATTCAGTTCAAATTACCAAATTTTAAATTATATTAACATCTAAAACTAAATATTCTTAACCAAGTCAAAATTTAAATACCAAGTCAATATTTATTAAAAAAATTCAGTTGTCATAAATATTGTATTTATGAATATACATGGTATATTTGGTGTGATCTTTCCTGATTGCTTTCAAGAATTAGATGGTGAAAAAAATGAGTGCCACAAGATTTACAATCGTCAGGGTGGTGACATGTTAGCTTTACGCGCTGGAGAAATCTTTTGGGCCTATAATAGTGGAAATGAGACTATTATTATCATTGTTATCTCCCGCATCTCCAACACTGACCCCCTCCGAGTAAGAAACAATAATATATACAATTGAAACATATAATAATGAATAAAACTGAGCTTATAAGAGGAAAAAAAAAAGAATCCAAAATTAATTCTTATTAGGGGGATGAATATTAGTTAATTATTACTAAATTTGAACAGGTGTATTTAAAGAATATTATAATTTAGAAAGAAAAATTATTATATCCAAATATATGGTATTCCTTAAAAGCAATAAAGATAAACTTAATTTTTTTTTCTTTGGAGTTCAATAACATATATATACACTCTAAAAATCTTTTATTTTATTTTTGTTTAACCATGCATTTATTTTTTTCGTATATTTAATGTGCCATAGACATTCTTTCTAGGGGGGTCTCAAAGTATATTAGCCGGCTTTTCTTTGGAGTTTATTACTAAAGCTTTCAACATCAACAATGAGTTGGCTATAAAACTTCAAAACAAGATGGACTTTAGGGATAGCACCATCTATATGACTGGTGGTGGACTTGATTTTTCTAGTTCACCAACTGCACAACCATGTCGAAATCAGGACCAACAAGGACGAAAAGGTCTTGATAATGATAAGGACGAGTCTTTCTGCAACATTAACACGAGGACATTGAGAATCTCTGATCCTTCTAGGGCGGATCTTTTCATCCCAAAAGTTGGTTATTTGAAAACCATCGACCTCCACCAACTCTCTATTCTCGAGTCGAGCCAACTCAGTATTTCTTACAACCATCTTCTAAAGGTGAGAAAATTTCTACTATGATTTTGGACCAAACTGGCCATATGCTACGCATAACATATTGAGTACATAGTAATAGAGATTGAATCCTTAAGGATTTCTATTGATCAAGGAGACTATAAATACCCAAGAGTTTATAAAATCAAGCCCTATAATTATGTCTATAATTATGATTTGAGATTATGATTTTTCATTTTAGCATACTTAAATGTCAATTAAATACAATTGCAAAAATTAAGTCTCTTTTTATTAAAACAACTTAACTATACATATAAAAATTTAGTATATATGAAATTAGGTAGTTAACAGTTTAAAAACAATTTTTCATATTTATGAAGCAACTTTAGCGAAACTCTAAAATTTCATTTCAAAATAGTAAAAAATGCAATTTCATGCATAGGTAAAATGAGTCACATACTTGTACTGAAAAGTAATTGTCATATTTTTATAATAAATGGATTTTCAAGGATTTAAACCCTCGATAAGAGGTTGTCATACCATATCAATGAACATTTGATAGGTAAACTCCAAAAGTAACTTTTATTATTATCTTTAACTGTGTGCATCTATAATTATTCAAGAATTTAATGTGTCATATTGGAAAATAGAGAGCTTATAAAAAAATTAAAAGACCACAGCTTCATTATGTTTTTTCTTTTAATTATTAGAGTTGAATTGATATTGTGAAATTGTATATGTTATAATTTGCAGGATGTTATGAGATTACCCCATTAGGAAAATGGTTATAGTATAATTTGCGCGGTGAAGGGTGAAGGTCATATTCAAGTAGTGGATGAAAATGGAAAGAATGTCTTTAATGACATCGTAAAGGAAGGACAACTCCTCATAGTACCTCATAGCTTTTTGATGGCGGAACAAGCAAAGAGTGAGACATTCCAATAT
This sequence comes from Euphorbia lathyris, assembly GCF_963576675.1. Taxonomy (NCBI): domain Eukaryota; kingdom Viridiplantae; phylum Streptophyta; class Magnoliopsida; order Malpighiales; family Euphorbiaceae; genus Euphorbia; species Euphorbia lathyris. Next base: position 22,496,704 of record NC_088914.1, on the reverse strand, counting down.
CTTACCTTCAAAACCAACAGTAACCCAATTACCTCTGATCTTACTAGTCGAAACTCAGTCATTAATTGCTTACCATTAGAGGTACTTACAAATGCATTCGGAATTAACAAGGAAGATACTAAGAAGGTGAAGTTTGGAAGGAAAGAGATATCCTTAGTTAAAATCACGCCATAACATAGGTGAAAAAGGAAGGAACGTGGCATTTGTTTTAGAATATTTTGAATAATATTGAAACTAATATAGACAAAACCTTTTTCTAGAATATTATGAATAATATTGCAACTGATATAGGCTGTCAGTTGTGAGTTGTTCTTCTCGAATAATGAATGCATGATATACTCGATTGTTTATTTCATTTTGCAATAAATAATTTTCTTAATATGGATTTTCATTGTTTTTTCTGTTTTTTTATACCTTTTATGTGTTTTTTTTTCTCTTTGTAGTCGTTTTCGTCCCTATGTGGATTTTGTAAGGTTTTATTCCTTGTGGTTTTATTGTATCTGTACTTTTGTCATCTAATGAAGTTTATGCATTTTCATAAAAAAAATGTGTTTATTATATAAACTTTCCATATGATTAAAAACTTAGTCCTAATGAGAGATGTTATATGGTTAAGCATTTGTATGTTTCTCTAAACTGCCCCTTGACGGTGTATACTATGTACTTCATTAAGTTCTAATAGACCGTCAATTCTACCTTAGTAGATTATGTTAAATGTTTCGTTAAGTACTGATGGTGAACCCTAACCAAGGACATTAATTAAGAGTATAAACACAATAAAAAAATGGGCAAGTTAGAAACTCCAAAGGTTAATGACTTTTATATTAGTAAAAAGGCACCATTTAATAACTTTTATGTTCGATTTTAAAGTTCACGGGTCATAAAGAAATTTGGCCAAATTTGATAAAACATGTGTAATTGACCCCTAATGAATGAAAAGAAGTTTATAAAGTTCATTCTATGTCCTTCCTAATTTTTTTTTTTAGTTTTTTTATACTTGAAAGTACCTTGAACTAGTAACAAAGCCTAACAGAGCTTCTATCCTTGAGAAAATAATTCTCAACCTCACCTTATCTAAGAGTTTATTCTTTTACATTTTTAGAAGAATTATTTTTTTAGAGAATTAAGTCGATAAATAATAACGTTTAACAATATTTCACTTATTAGATCCTTGTGAAAAGGGTGATCTAAGTGAAAGTACTCAGAATAATGGAAATCACTAGTCATATAAACAGTACATTTCTATTACTAGCACAAAACTTATATCTTGATGTGAGAAAAGGTCCACCAATCTTTTATTGTGGTTGGTGTTGGCCAATCAAGAACAGACTTGATTTTAGTTGGATCAACAGCTACCCCCTGCTCCGAAATTACATGACTCAAGTAATCAACTTGTGAGACAATATATTTAAAACAACCTGCAAATTTGCATTTTGACTATTTGGCATATAAACTGTTTGTTGACAATATATTTAAAACAACATGCAAATGTTCCAAATGTTCATCCCAAGCTTGTGAATAGATCAAAATATCATCGAAGAAAACCCATATGAATTTTCGAAGATAATAAGGTCGAAAAAGGTCATTCACGAGACTTTGGAAAGTTGTTGGTGCGTTCGTAAGGCCAAATGGCATTACAATAAACTCATAATGCCTTTCATGTGTTCTGAAAGCGGTCTTTGGAATGTCTTCATAATGTACCATGATTTGGGGATAGCCTGCCTTTAAATCCAATTTGGAAAAATATTTGGCCCCATGTAACTCATCAAGGGAGCTCGTCGATAACTGGAATCGGATACTTGTCCTACACAGTGATGTTGTTTAAGGCCCGATAGTCAACACAAAATCTCCAACTCCCATCAGTTTTTTTCACAAGAAGAACTGGGGTAGAGAAAGGGCTCGAGCTAGGCTGTATTAATCCAGCATCGAGAAACTCTTTGACCAATTTTTCATTTCAGTTTTTTGGTAATAAGGGTAACGGTAAGGGCGCACACTCGCTGGCTCTGCTTTGGGTAATAGTGGTATATGGTGATCACGTGAACATTTTGGGGGTAACAAATTGGGAGGTTAAAAAACGTTGGAAAATTTGGTTAGAATTTGGTCAATTTCAGGTGGGTGTGTTTGTGGTACATGGTCATCGACAGAGGGAACAATTTGAAAAAAGAACCCCATACCATGTATGTGGCATAGATGACAACATTCTTTTTTGGATAAAGGGGCCATGGCTTGTTGCTTCAACCCATTAAAAGTGTGAGAATTCCCTCCAACTTTGAAGCTCATAGTCAACCTTTTGTAATCTGTCTCAATGGGATAAAGAGTTTCCAGCCATTGAACACCCAACACTAGAGGACACACTGCCACTAAGAGGACGTAAAAATCTGCTGTTATGGCTTGCCCTTGGATGGTGATAGTGAGTGCTTGAGATTGCCCAGAACAAACTATCTTATCTCTGTTGGCCACCATAATCTGAAATTTCTTATCTCGAGCTACAGGTAAACCAAACTTAAAAACAATAGATTCATCAATAAAGTTATGGGTACTACCTCCATCGATTAGAACAGTTATTGATGTACTTTGTATCTTTTTCCTTCTACTCGCAAGGTTTGGGGGTGATTGGTACCTGTAATTGCATGGAAAGAGATTTTTGGCACTGACTCTAGTTCTTCTACTTATTGGGTGTTATCCTCTTTGCAGTATAGTGAGGCATCTTCAATCATAAAAAATTGGGGTCTTTGACAGCAATGTCCCGGAGTGAACTTCTCATCACAATAATAACAAAGTCCCTTATCCCGTCGGTCTTTAGCTTCTTAATTGGTAATTCGTCGGAATGTGGGGTTGGAGTTATTGCTTTTTGGTGGAAGGCCTAAAATACCATGCAGTTGGGTTATGGTTTTCTTTGGAAGGGATGGTTGTAGGATTGAAGCGGAGTGGCTGGTTTGGCTTCCTTTGTATTTGGGTGTTTTCCTCTATGAGTCGGGCCACACCTATTGCATCAGCCAACGTTTTGGGTTGTTTGATTTTGACTTCAATATGAATGTCATCGCGACTCAACATTCTGGCAATCCATCAACCCGGTGTGATAACTTTTCAAAGGCTTCTTGGTAAACAGCTACTGTTGAGGTTTGTCTGAGGCGACTCAACGCTTCAGATGGATCTTCATAGTTAGTTGGCCCAAGCGGAGGAGGAGACCTTGGTAAATTCGCCCCATGTCAGCGGTCCGCGAAACTTTGCTAACCAACGGTGCCATTGGAAGGCTATACCTTCCAAATGGAAGGAAGCAAGTTGTACTTGTTGTCCTGGAGCAATGTTTTTGAAATCAAATTACTGTTCAACTCTATACACCCATCTAGTAGGATCAACACCATCAAATTTGGGAAGAACAATTTGATAGTATTGTGGTTGTTGGAAGAGGACTCTGCTCGCCAAAACGGATTAACTTCTGGTTGGTTGGTTCGTGTGGTTTACATCGCTTGAAGCTCAGTTAACACAACTTGTAAGGTCGCATTAACTTGATCAAAGGAGGACTCGTGTTTGGCTAGGATGTCATTGACTTCATTGCGAAACTCGATATTAGTTTTTCCACGAGTATCCATAATTGGAACCAGGCTCTAATACCACTAATAAGACTGAATTTAATAGACAGACTGTGATTATAAGAAACAGGAGAAGTGAGAAGAAATTGGAGAAGAAGCAAGTGTTTTTGGATTTATTATTCATATCCCTTATGATAAAACAAAAGGATTTATATAACAACTAAACAACCGTAACAAATAAAATTGAACTAGAAAATAAGAACAACTTATCTAGAAAATAGGAACAACTTATTTGAACAATTTAACCACTAAGAATCCCAAAAAACCAGGACACAATCTGCACCATCAGTTGACCCACTCAAGTAGTACGTATCATATTTCACCTTATATTTAAACCAAAACCTACTGAGATAATTAGGTTTCTTTGAGTTCAATAAGTCCTTTTGAAGGTTTTTAGCTCGATGATTTATGATTTAGCTCTCACAGCCCTCTATTTGGCTAACTCCACGGAAGCTTTCTACATCCAAATCTCTGTTTCTAAAATCGAAACATAGAAATGGCATGCTATATTTGTTCTCTTCCTCAATGTATTAGGGTTTTATTGTTCCTTAATCTACATTTTCCTGATCAAGCCTGTAATAATCATCAGATTTACTATTACAGTAGTTATTCAGCTGCTAGAACAGATAGTTATTTATAATTAACCATTTTTTTAATTTGATAACATCAAATTCTATTCAAATATTTTTAATTTTGTAAAATTTGCATTTTTAATACTTTTTAAATTAAATTTTCCAAAATTCGGTTTCCACTCTTTCTTTCTCCTTATAGTTTTTTTGTCTTCTATTTTCCCCTTCTCTGCATATCACCTTGATCCCAGTGTATTTTTATTGTTTGGTTATCTCTATCCCTCTTTAGTTTTTCCTAATCTCTTCCTATTCTAACATATAATCTGTGTTTTTTTTTTGTTTTCTTTAATTTCCCTTTTTGTGTTTTCTGATTATTTTTTTTATCTTCTACATCGGTAAATTTGTCTTCCAATTTGTATAATCTCTATTCACAGTTTCCTCACTTTTTTGTGGTTCTTTTCACATTTTCACTATTAACTGAGATTGACTTCTGATTATATCACATAAAGAGAAGAATTGAAATCAAAGAAGGAAGGAATCATCTAGACACGTAGAATTAAAAAAAAAAAAAAACTTTTAAAAAATACAAGATAAAGAATCTACTCCTTCCAAAGATAATGTTTCAGAACGTATGAATTAGAAAATTTAAGATGGGTGTAAGACACTTTTAAATTTCCATTTCATCTGAAAAAGAATTTGCCAAGACACATTAGAGAAACACCAAATTTTATCTAGATACGTTCAAAAGACTCTTCATGGAAATTAAATTTACGAAAAGGTAGAATTGTAGAAGCAAAGACACCTAGGAATTGTAACATCTCAATTTTCTTGAAGCCATTAAAAAAAAAAAGCAAAATCATAAGTCAAATTTTAAGAGATTGAGATGGGTTTCATGTGGCATTTAGTCATTATGCTGAAAATCATAGATGTTCTAAACAAGTAGGTGGTTGATGCAAAATAAAAAATGACAGTAAAGAGATGAAGAGGTACGGGTTAATGGGGATTAGTAGTATTTTTTTATTGAATATTTTAATACGAAATATCTTTTCTTCAACCACAAGATATTAACATTTAATTGCCATGGATATATATATTTAATGATACTTATAGAATAAGTTTACTTAGACAAAGTTAGAATAAATGATACAACTATGAGATAACTCGAATTTTTTACAACAAAGATGAGTTTTATGTAACCAACCTTTTTCATTTAGACAAGGCCAAAAAATTGTTTAAAACTGCCCTATCTAAATATATCATCTATATCCAAATGCGTAACTAGTTATTGAACAAAAAAAGTCAACCTGAATTTGGAAAGAATTTATATGTTGTTGAAGAAAATTTGGAAAGAATTTATTAAGTTTACAGAATTGTCTTGATGCGTATAAATACGTTGCTACTTATTACAATTCTTTCAAATATTATGAAACTCTTCCGTCCTATTGAAAACACATACTAATAGTTTAGAACACTCATTCAATTGCATTGTCCCACATGGCCCACTGGCGGATAGAGGATTATTTGGTTGGGGGCCGATTTTATACGTGCGTTCGTAAAAAAAAATTACTAAATCGAACTTGCTCAATTTTTTTTTTTGTATGTATGCGTGTTATAATTTGAATGCTTAAGAACCAATTTTTAAATATTAATGTACAATTTCTCAAAATTAAGCTAGATTTCGTTTAAGAGTCCTAACATGTAAAAACAAAATTGGATTTAGGGAGGACCGAACAGATAAAAAAAATTAAAAATTTTGATTTGAGAGGACTACCAGACCAAATAAAATTAGAAATTTGGATTTAGAGAGACCTAACAGGCCTAAAAATATTAAAAATTTGGATTTAGAGAGACCTAATACACCCAAAAAAAATTAGAAAGTTGGATTTAAGAGTACCTAATAGGTCCAAAATATTGAAATTTTGAATTTTGGACAAATCTAACACTTAATGGGCTATCTTGGGGAGCTGAAACTATCCGAGGTTAAGGTGGTTCCGGCGGTCGGAGAGGTACGGGTCCAGGCCCCTGTCTACGCCCCTACACATGGCTTTATGATACAAATAGCATATTATTTGTTGTAAAAATACCAACAATATATAATTAATTATAATACCAAAACCATGGCTTCGATCTTCTTCTCCTCCTCCATAGTTGTAGCTATTAGTTCTAATACTGAGAGTTTATTTGGTTGGCAGAATAGAGGGAAACAGAATAATTATTTCTAAAGAATGATTATTCCCACCTTTGATCAGTGTTCTAAAAGTCGGCCAAGTCGGCGACTAATCGGCCGACTAGTCGGCGAAATTCAGAACACCGACCGATTTTTTATAACTGGGCGGGTTAAGTCGGGGGTCCGATATATTTCCGCCTAGGCGGTTCAAGTCGGGATAAATTGGGGCAAGTCGGGCTAGTCGGGCAAGTCGGGTTAGGCAGGCAAGTCGGGTTAGGCGGCTAAAAATCAGGCCAGGCGGTTAAAAATCGGGTCAGACAGCTAAAAATCGGATCAAATCATAAAATTATAAAAATTTTGCTACAAAATAAATAATACAAATAATTAATGATCACAACAACAACTAAAAATAATAAAACTAATTTACATAACACTAAATAAAATTAATTTCAATATATTAGATTACGAATATTAAATATTTTGAGGAAGAAAATAAAGAATTATTTGATGAATATGGAGAAGGTAGTAGACACATTTTTTTTATGAATATTTATGGATATTTTATTATTTATTTAAAGAAAATATTTATAATATTTATTAATATTATTTTTAGATGTGATAATTTATATTTTAAATGTGTTTATATAATATTTATTTAATTATAAATATAAAAAAAATAGAAAAATAGAAAAATACATATCCGATTAATCCCCGATTAATCTTTTGAGGTCTTGTCCGCCCGACTAGCGCCTTACGACTTTTACAATACTGCCTTTGATTGAAGTTTTTCTTATAGAATAACTATTCCATGCAATTTCTATTCCTTGTTTTTGTGAAATAGACATTCTTTATTTTAACTTAGGAATAGTTATTCCTTATAATATATTTTTGTAATTTACAAAATTACAATCAATTAAGTATCTAATCTTCTCTAACCAATTTCTCAAATCCTATAAATTTTGACAAATCCATAATTTATATCCTAAAAAACGTGAAAAATAGAAAAAATGAAAAAAACATTAAAAAATGTAAAAATCTTGCAGATGTAAATTCTTCTGGTTGAGAAATCCAGACAAAGGTCCCCAGAATGATTTGGGGAAGGTCCCAAATAAACGCGTAGCTTAGAACAAAAATCAAAAATCCAGACAAAGGTCCCCAGAATGATTTGCCAAACACACGCAATGAAGAATACTCCAGATGTTTTTTTTATGAAAGAGGAAAAAAGGTGACTTATCATGAAGAGTTTTGGTAGGTAGAATATTAATCATGCCCATACTATGAACCATGCATAAATTCCAAAAATGTAACGGTAACGACGCATTGGCTAACAAAGTAAGACACATATCTATCACATGCCTAATTTTCCTTTCGGCAATGCCATTTTGAGCATGTGTGTGAGTGAAAGCAATTTTATGCACAACAACATTAGCCTGCAAAAATGATTGTAATTTTTCAAATTCATCCCCAAGGTCTGAATAAAAATTCTTAACTCTAGCATTACACTGGTTTCAGATCATTGCATAAAAATTGTGAAATGTGATGGCAACCTCACTTTTTTTTAACAAAATATTCATCCAAAGCGAGTGAATTCATCAATTATAATCAGAAAATAACAATGTCCACTAAAAGATAAAAATATGGGCAGGACCCCAAACATCCAAATGTAAATTCTCAAAAATAGCAGTATTAGAACGAACAATTGAAGGTAAAGAAGATTTGGCTAATTTTCCTAAGGGAAAAAATGAACAACTATTGACTGGTGCTGATGATGATAAATTGTTATCCTTGAGAATTCTGTTAACCGTTTGATTTTGACATTTTTCTATGCGTGCATGCCACTGTTCAAAAGACACATTCTCTCCTACTAACGCGTCTTTCAAGCTGGGTGGAAGCAAATAGAGCCCATCCTTACTCGGACCGCGTAACAGGAGTTGTTTCATCTATTGGAAAATGAATGAGATGATTTGATACTGAGTCAATTTGCTATGGAAAGTATACATATTATTGATCTGATACTCAGTTTAAATACAACAGAAACACAGTTACAGAATAATTGTTCAATAACTACTTCCTACAAATCAGTGGTTTAATAACCACTTCAGCAACTGACTAAATCATACTTATCAAAAAATACAGATATTCTAAACATAATACAATAATAATGTAGCAGTTATTAAAGCATAAATTTAACACTCCTCCTTGCTTTGGTTACTGCAAACTCCAAGCTTTTCTCTAAGGAACTCTAAAGAAACATTTGTGTCCTATTTGTTTTTTTTTAAATAACGAGGTCTGCAAGTGTGCGCTGTGGACATGCATCTATGGAAAAAAATGACTCAAGTAATTTCTCCTCATGCTCATCAATATGATCATAATCACCAAACTGAGTTTGAGTTTCAGAGAAACCATTAAAATCGTCAAGGTCCCCTTCTTCATCTTCATTTCGATCCCTAACATTAGCTAAAGCAAATGCAGTAGTACAATAGGATTTTTCTCCTCAGCCTCCTCTTGAATTTCCTTCTCTTGAATCAACGCCTCTTTCAAATTTTTTTGAACTCAAACCTGATGAGATCATCTTTTCACAGACTTCTGAATTAATTTGTGTTTCAGTAAACGCTTTTTGCTCCTCCTTCAATGGATTCAATGCAAAGATCTTGCCTTTCATCTTCACTTTGAAGACATCTTTGTCCGCTGAATCCTTTATGATGCAATGATTTGTTTCAAATAAAACTTTGAAACCCTTCTCAAGAAGTTCAACGATAGTATCCACATGTATGAGAACAAGCGCTTGTTGTTTGCTACATAAAAGTATGAAATATTATTGAGATTTTGATTTTTGATTCAAAGTTATTTTTTACAAAGTCTAGTTCAGTAGTTCCTAAAAATAAGTATTTGACTATGTTAGTGGGATATTAGTGGATAACAAATAAGATTTTTTTTGTTCCTCTAATATCTTCTTGTTGCATTATAAGCCTATAAAAAAGACCATTAATATGTACTTTTAAGGTGTGCAGAACATGAACAGATTAAATAAAATGGTTAGCACCATTTTTTTTGTTATTTCGTTTATAGTGTTGTAAAAAAACCAACAATTGGTATCAGAGCTTCATTGATCCTTAAGGGATCTGTGATTATTTGAAAGAAAACTCAACCTATGCTTCCAGAAAATGAACAAGTGGTTGAGAGAATTTTCTTTGCCAAAATTTGAAAAGGGAAATTGAAAATTACTCCCTATGGTCATTATGTGAAGCATGATCGAGAAGGAAAAAACTGTTGGCACAAGGAGAAGCCTCAGCGTTTTAAATGCAAAAAGTTACACAAGAAAATGCCAATGACATATGTTGTTGATGAAGAATTAGCATTTTATTGTTGGAAAGGGTACTTAAATAATTGAAGGTGGATAAGGAGTGCACCCAGAAGCCATCTGTGGAGAGATGTGCTCCAATAATTGAAGGAGGGTGAGAGACTCCTTCTATTAATTCTGACCATGGCCATATTCGCTAAACTCCTAATTTCAGTTAAAATGTTAATATTGTCGTAATGCCTTGAATCGGTATATTTTGTTTCCTATTCGGAGTAGTATTAGGTTTCGGATTCCTAGTTGGATTAGGATCATGGGTTCCTAGTTGGATTGGGATCATGGATTCCTAGTTGGATTAGGAGCATGGGTTCCTAGTTGGATTGGGATCATGGGTTCCTAGTTGGATTGGGATCATGGGTTCCTAGTGGGATTAGGTTAGATTGGGTATTATAAATACCCCATTATGTAAACCTAATCATTGTAATCTGATTTTTTGCCTCCTAATAATACTATTCTCCTTTTGCCCGTAGACTAGCCAACACAATGTTGGTGAACCACATAAATCTGTGTTTTTCGATTGATTATTTATTTATCTTTCATTAATTCCGCACAACAAACTGGTATCAGAGCTTTCGGTTTCCGATCGGGGTTTTGTTTTCTGGAGAGAAAGATGTCTACAATGAACGTGAAAATCGAAAAGTTTACTGGGAGAAATAGTTTCAGTCTATGGCAGATCAAGATGCGGGCTTTGTTAAAACAACAAGGTCTGTGGACGCCGTTGAAGAAGGCAACGAGAGAAGTCACTGCTGAGATGATGATTCTAGAAGAAAAGGCACATTCAACAATTATGTTGTGCCTCGTAGATGACGTCATCACTAAGGTCTCAGACGAAGAGACTGCTGCCGGTCTGTGGATGAAGTTAGAGAGCTTATACATGACAAAATCTCTAACGAACAAACTTCTTCTGAAACAACGTCTGTTTGGCCTGCGAATACAGGAAGGTACGCAACTCATGGATCATTTAGATCAATTGAACACATTATTATTAGAATTACGTAATATTGATGTGAAAATTGAAGATGAAGATGCTGCTGTGATTCTATTAGTGTCTTTACCGCTTTCATATGAGAATTTTGTTCAATCATTTATTGTTGGTAAAGATTCTGTGACTTTGGAAGAAGTTAGGTCATCTCTTCATAGTAGGGAGTTGCGCCATAAGGCGAGCAATACAGGTGCAGATAATCAGGCCTCTGGACTGTTTGCCAGCGGCAGTAAGGGAAAGGGAAACAGTGGAAAGAAGAATTCTAAGAAGTCGTTCTCAAAGGGTCCCAAGCCAGACGACACTTGTAATTACTGTAAGGAGAAAGGACATTGGAAAACTGCTTGTCCAAAAAAGAAGAAGAAATCAGAAAATCAACCAGGTTCTGCTGCTGTAGCAGATGGCGACAGTAGCTCTGAAAACGATATTGCTTTAGTTGCTGATGGACACACTCATCACTCTGATGTGTGGGTTCTTGATTCAGGAGCATCTTATCATATTTTTCCAAGGAGAGAGTGGTTTTCAACTTATAAGCAGGTAGATGGAGGTAGCATTTCAATGGCTAATAGTCATGTCTGCAAAGCAGTTGGAATAGGCTCGATCAAGTTGAGGACACATGATGGTAAGTTCTGCACGTTGAACGAAGTCAGGCATGTTCCATTGATGACGAAGAACCTGATATCTTTGAGTCTGTTAGACAGTAGGGGTCTCAGCTGGTCAGGAAAAGATGGAGTTCTACATGTCTATAAAGGTTCTGATGTGATTCTGAAAGGTGTGAAGCATGGTACTTTGTATTTCCTGCAAGGTTCCACTGTTACAGGTTCAGCTAATGTTGCATCTTCAGAGATTGACCAGGAGGATATGACAAAGATATGGCATATGAGATTTGGTCATATGGGCGAAAGAGGGATGCAGATTCTATCAAAGGATGATCTTCTTGATGGTCATAAGGTCAAAAGTTTGGAGCTTTGTGAACACTGTGTCTTTGGGAAACTACATCGCAGCAAGTTTCCCAAAGCTATTCACATAACAAAAGACACACTTGATTACATCCACTCTGATTGTTGGGGTCCATCTCGAGTTGAGTCTTTGGGAGGTCACAGATATTTTATGTCTCTGATTGATGATTATTCAAGGATGACTTGGGTCATCATGATGAAGCATAAAAGTGAAGCTTTCAAGAATTTCAAGCAGTGGAAAGCATTAGTGGAAAACCAAACAGGTAAGAAGATAAAGAGGCTGCGAACTGATAATGGTCTGGAATTCTGCTCGTCTGAGTTTGATCAGTTCTGTAAGGATCAAGGGATTGTTCGGCATCACACAGTTAGGAATACACTGCAACAGAATGGTGTAGCTAAACGAATAAACCAGACGTTACTAGAGAGGGTGAGGTGCATGCTCTCTAACACTGGGTTAGAAAGAAGATTCTAGGCTGAAGCGGTGAACACATCATGTTATCTGATTAATCGCGGACCACACATCGGCATACAACTCAAGACGCCTATAGAAATGTGGTCAGGAAAGGTTGCTGATTACTCAAAATTGAAAGCTTTTGGGTGCACAGTTTACTATCATGTTAATGAGGGTAATCTAGAGCCAAGAGCCACGAAGGGAGTGTTCATAGGCTATGGAGATGGAGTTAAAGGCTTCAGGATCTGGTCTCCATCAGAGAAAAGGGTCATTTTGAGCAGAAATGTAGTCTTTGACAAAAAAAATCTGTGCATAGACCCATTGTGAAGCCTACAACTGCAACAGAAACTGATAGCATTGATAAACAGGTGGAGTTTCAGGTCATACAGAGTGAGAGTGGCTTGAAGGAACAAGAGTTAGAAACAGAAATAGAGCTACCAGAGTCTACACCATCAGTTTCTCAACCATCTGAAGCTACACATCGTAGCTTAGCTCAAGATTAACCAAGGAGGGTTGGAGTTAGGCCACCTAAGAGGTATGAGGACATGGTGGGCTATGCACTACATGTTGCTGAAGAGGTGGACACTCGTGAACCATCAACTTACCAAGAAACTGTTTCAGGCACCAATTTTGAGAAATGGCTTGCTGCTATGGGAGATGAGATGGAATCCCTTCATAAGAATCAAACATGGGATTTAGTCATACCACCTCCAGGGAGAAAGATTATTACTTGCAAGTGGGTTCTCAAGATAAAGGAAGGGATATCACCTGCAGAGGGAGTCAGGTATAAGGCTAGAGTTGTTGCTAGAGGTTTCAACCAAAGAGAGGGACTGGATTATAATGAGATATTCTCACCAGTAGTCAGACACACCTCTATTAGAGTGTTGCTAGCTATAGTTACACATCAGGATTTGGAGCTTGAGCAACTTGATGTAAAGACAACCTTTCTGCATGGAGATTTGGAGGAAGAGATCTACATGACCCAACCAGATGGTTTCCAGATTCCTGGAAAGGATAATTATGTTTGCAAGTTGAAGAAGTCCTGGTATGGACTTAAGTAGTCTCCCAGGCAGTGGTATAAGAGGTTTGACAACTACATGATGCAGCTGGGCTACACCAGGACCCCATATGATTGTTGTGTCTATTACAATAAACTAGAAGATGAGTCCTTTATCTATCTGGTGTTATATGTAGATGACATGTTGATAGCTGCAAGGAAGAAGCACGACATTCAGAAGTTGAAGGGTCTTCTCAGAGCAGAGTTCGAGATGAAGGATTTGGGTGCAGCTTAGAAAATTCTGGGAATAGAGATTTACAGGGACAGAAGCAAAAGGAAACTTTTTCTGTCACAGAAGGGCTATATTTAGAAGATCTTGTCAAGATTTGGCGTGTCTATCGCAAAGCCCATAGATACTCCTAGTGCTGCAAGTGCACATCTGTCTATTGCTTTTGCACCTAAGTCTGCTGAAGAGAAGGAGTACATGTCTCGAGTTCCCTATGCTAGTGCAGTAGGAAGCTTGATGTATGCAATGGTCTTCACTAGACCTGATCTTGCACAGTCTGTTAGTGTTGTTAGTAGGTTTATGGGTGAACCTGGCAAGGAGCATTGGCAAGCTGTGAAGAGGATCTTTCGGTACCTAAAAGGTACATCTGACGTTGGTCTCATTTATGGAGGTGATACAGAGTGTTTGATGACAGGTTTTTCAGACTCTGATTATGCTGGAGATGTTGACAGTAGAAGATCTATGACTGGTTATGTTTTCACTCTTGGAGGTTCAGTTGTTAGTTGGAAAGCTACTTTGCAGCCTACAGTTACTTTGTCTACTACGGAAGCAGAGTATATGGCACTGACTGAAGCTGCTAAGGAGGGGATTTGGCTTAAAGGACTGGTTAGTGATCTTGGTCTACATCATGATCAGGCTACAGTGTATTGTGACAGCTTGAGTGCAATCTGTTAAGCCAAGGATCAGGTTCATCATGAGAGGACCAAGCATATAGATGTAACATGTTTACCAAGCCTGTTCCACATAGCAAGTTTTTCAACACTGTTTGGACTTGCTAAACGTCAGAGATTATTAGTTGCCCTCTGGGGGCGACTCTGAGGCAGAGGGAGAAGTCTGTTCATCTGGCACTGTCATGGGTGCATCTGTTATGTTTTCAGGAGGATTCAAGTCAAGGTGGAGATTTGTCGTAATGCCTTGAATCAGTATATCTTGTTTCCTATTCGGAGTAGTATTAGGTTTCAGATTCCTAATTGGATTAGGATCATGAGTTTCTAGTTGGATTGGGATCATGGATTCCTAGTTGGATTAGGATCATGGATTCCTAGTTGGATTGAGATCATGGGTTCCTAGTGGGATTAGGTTAGATTGAGTATTATAAATACCCCATTATGTAAACCTAATCATTGTAATCTGATTTTTCGCCTCCTAATAATACTATTCTTCGTCTGCCCGTGGACTAGCCAACACAACGTTGGTGAACCACGTAAATCTGTGTTTTTCGATTTATTGTTTATTTATCTTTCATTAATTCCGCACAACAAATATCAAAGTCAAGATTTTATTATTGTTATGAGGCTGATTTGTTCTTAATTTTTATCTTTAGTATTTTATATTGTACATGTTTTTCATTGGGTTTAGAGAAACTCCATCTCACTGTTATTTGATCGAGTGACCGATTCATACAGTTAATTCATACTATTCAAAGGCATAGAACTAGTTGAGATTATGAGTCTCTAAACACTTAATAATTTCAGCAACAAGTAGTAAATGAAAACATGTTTATTCTTAAATCGATTTAGTAAGCTGATTAGTTAAAACCCGATTTTTCTAGATCATAATGCTTTCATTAGGTTAAATTCTAGCTGCTAAGGAAGGACTGTCTAATTGAATGGGGATGGATTATTTGTGGTACTTGATTCATCCATGAACAACAACAACAACAACAACAAAGCCTTAGTCCCGAAATGATTCGGGGTCGGCTAACATGAACCATCATATAAAACCGTGAAAATCAAGTCGTGTCAGCGACACAGATTCGCTCCCTCCACTCCGTCCTATCCACTACCATATTTTCCTCAATTCCCAATAAACTCATATCACTCTCGATCACCCTCCTCCAAGTTTGCTTAGGTCTTCCCCTACCCCTCACCACTACATCCCTTTGCCACTCTTCGGTTCTCCTAACCGGCGCATCAAGCGCTCTACGTCTCACATGGCCAAACCACCTTAGTCGGTTTTCTCTCATTTTATTCTCAATAGATGTAACCCCTACTTTTGTCCTAATTATTTCATTACGCACCCGGTCCTTTCTCGTGTGACCACACATCCATCTCAACATACGCATCTCCGCCACCGACATCTTATGGATGTGGCAGTGTTTCACTGCCCAACACTCCGTACCATATAACAATGCTGGTCTAATTGCCGTCCGGTAGAATTTTCCCTTCAATCTATTAGGCATGCCGGGATCACAAAGGAAACCCGTAGCACTCTTCCACTTCGACCAACCAGCTTTAATCCTATGGGCAACATCTCCATCTACTTCTCCATCCGTTTGGATAATAGATCCTAAATACCGGAAGCAATCCGAGGCCTGAACAACTCTCCCATCTAGGGTGATTGTCCCTGCCTCCCTACTCCTACGGCCGCTAAACTTACACTCCAAATATTCTGTCTTACTTCGACTCAACTTAAAGCCTCTAGATTCTAGAGTTTGCCTCCATAGTTCCAACTTCATCTCCACTCCTTCTTTCGTCTCATCAACCAACACAATATCATCTGCAAACAGCATGCACCATGGTATACCATCTTGAAGTGAACTTGTTAGTTCATCCATAACGATGGCAAAAAGAAATGGGCTTAGTGCGGAACCTTGATGCACTCCAATCGTAATAGGAAACTCTTCAGTTTTCCCAACACTAGTACGTACACTCGTGCATACTCCCTCATACATGTCCTTTATGATGTCAATATATTTCCGCGAAATGCCTTTCCTTATCAAGGCCCACCAAAGTACTTCCCTTGGTACCTTATCATATGCTTTCTCCAAGTCAATGAAAACCATATGCAAGTCTTTCTTCTTATTTCGATAGTGCTCCATTAATTGTCTCATTAGATGGATGGCTTCCATAGTTGATCTTCCCGGCATAAAGCCAAACTGGTTTTCCGAGATCTTCACCGTCCTCCTTAGCCTTTGTTCAATCACTCGCTCCCAAAGTTTCATAGTGTGACTCATTAATTTGATTCCCCGATAGTTGGCACAATCTTGGACATCGCCTTTGTTCTTATACAAAGGGATTAAGGTACTTTTCCTCCATTCTGATGGCATCTTATTGTTTCTCCAAATTTTGTTGAAGAACGTCGTCAACCATTCGATTCCTCTTTCTCCCAAACATCTCCAAATCTCAATAGGGATGCCATCAGGTCCTACTGCTTTCTTCAACTTCATCTTACTTAATGCCATTTTGACTTCACCCTTTTGAATTCTCCGCAGGCATTCATGATTTATGATATCGTGATGGATACTTATATCTCCAACATCTTGTTAGCGATCTCCATTAAATAAGTCATCAAAATAGGACCTCCATCGTTCCTTGATATCCTTATCTCCAACTAGGACTTTCTGGTCCACATCCTTCACACATTTAACTTTTCCGAGATCTCGCGTCTTCCTATCTCTCATCCGAGCAATTCTATATATGTCTCTTTCCCCTTCTTTCGTATCCAATCTTGTATACAGATCCCGATTCACCTTTGCTCTAGCATCTCGTATGACCTTCTTTACTTCCCTTTTAGCCTCTTTGTATTTTTCGTAGTTCTCGTCACTCCTACATTTCCCCAATAGTTTATAGGATTCTCTCTTACTCTTTACTGCTTGTCGTACTTCTTCTGTCCACCAAGATGTGTCCTTACCCGGTGGCATGCTACCTTTAGATTCCCCTAGAACTTCCTTCGCTACTTCCCTTATACTATGCTCCATCTTATTCCATATTGAATCTATATCTGAATCCATATTGCAAGTCCAAATATCTTTTTTGGTCATCTCATCCACAAATTTTTGTTGATTCTCCCCTTGCAATTTCCACCACTTAATCTTAGTCTCTACTTGAGGTGTTTGTTTTCTTATACATTTCCTACTTCGAAAATCTAGCACCACTACTCTATGTTGGGTTGTCGTACTCTCACCAGGGATCACCTTACAATCAATATAACTCTTTCTCCAAGCACTCCTTACTAAGAAGAAGTCAATTTGGCTCGCATTACCGCCACTCCGATAAGTCACTAAGTGGGATGTTCTCTTCATAAACCATGTGTTCATGATACTCAAGTCATAGGCTGATGCGAATTCCAAAATATCATTTCCTGCTTCATTCTTATCTCCAAAACCATACCCTCCATGAACACTCTCAAACCCATCTCGCCTAGAACCCACGTGTCCATTGAGATCACCCCCTAGTACCATTTTTTCATCCCTAGGAACCTGTTGCACCACTTCCTCTAAGTCATCCCAAAAAGCTTGTCTTATAGACACATCTAATCCTATTTGTGGCGCATATGCACTAATGACATTCACAACCTCATCCCCTATCACTAGCTTAACACTCATAATTCTATCGCTCTTCCTAGACACCGCTACTACCTCATCAATATACTCCCTATCAATAAGAATACCTACTCCATTTCTACCCTTATCCTTTCCTGAGTACCAAAGCTTATAACCCCAAGGAGCTATCTCTCTAGCCTTGGCTCCAACCCACTTGGTTTCTTGTAGGCATAATATATTTATTCTCCTCCTCTTCATAACATCTACAATTTCAGCTAATCTTCCTGTCAAAGAACCTATGTTCCATGTCCCAAAGCGTAACCTACTACCCTTACCCCTACCCCTACCATTACCGTGGACTAGCTTATTTACCCGCAACCCTTGCATATTTGACACCACCCCCGGGTCCTGGGGTGGCGCGCCGCTTCGGGGCGACGACCTAGCAACCCTTGCACATTTATCACTACACCCGGGTCTAGGAAGTGCAGCGCGTCGCTGAGTAGGGAACGCCCCAACGGTATTTATATTATGGTTCATGTCATAAGATGTGGCTAAGTTTTACGCTGGCCGCCACAAACCTACCGCAACCCTCCTCCTTTGTCCGGGCTTGGGACCGGCTGTAAAGGCCACCAAGTGACCCTCACAGGCGGAGTTTTGATTCATCCATGAATAAGGAAAAATTAGGCTGGGAGCTTTGAGTCAACAACTATAACGAGTTAGGTCTAATATATTTTAGATTCTCTTTTTTTTTCAGCCTATATTCATAATTTTGAGTCTTGTACACCTATTAAAGATTTTTCTCAATTGTTCCTCCATCATGCAAATTACCCACTGGAGCCACCAATCCGAAGTATAAAATCTTGGAACAACAAGATCAACAAGTCCTCAACTGGATTACCTCGTTTTCTGAGTGAGTGTGACCTCAAATTGTTGGAGATGGAGGTGCTAGTTTCATATGAGAGAAATTAAACAAAGCTTAGGCGGTTGAATCCCGGTCTCGAATTAGAGACTTGAAATATCACCTCTGTAATATTAAATAAGAGAGGGATACTATCTTATTGTATGTTCACAATGCTCAGTTGATTAGTGATCAGCTTGATGCCCTTCAACATCATGTTTCTGATGATGCTTTGGTCGAGGCTGTTATTGATTGGCAGTCTGCATATAGACCATTTGCATGTGCCTTTAAAGCACATTTGGAATCAGTTTCTATTGATGATCTGATTAGTTTTCTACTTAGTGAGAAGCGGCTATTATCTCGTGAGAATGTTTCTTCTATATTTACACCATCTGTTAATTTATTATGCTTGCAGAACGAACGATTAGAGGCCGTAATGAGCAAAATATCAGGTATTGAAGCACAGAAAAATATCAGAGGAAATTAGAGAATAATCACAAAAAGGAGCTCAATAATTGCTTCATTCTCATTAATGGAAAAAGGAGCCTTACCAAGGAATCACTACAAAAAAAATAAGTCATTAGCAACACTTTTATACCAACACTTGGATAAACCGTCCCTGGGCTTAACTCAAAAAGCCCAAATATTAGTATTGGGAGGCCCATCGTTTGTCCCAAAGACGGCACATGCAGTCAATCGCTTCATTTTTTTTTATGGGAAAATTATAAATTTTGGTCAAATGGGAAGCCCATTTACATATTCCATTTACTAATTCTACTACATATCTAGACTGATTTTGTGTGACTTTCCAAAAATACCCCTGACCTTCCCACTTCCACCACTCGCGAATCACCGCTCCCCCCTATCTCCTTGGTTATGCGAAAAGTTGCTCCTGCATTAATGATTTCAAGACTTTTGATCTTCCTTTCTTCCTTTAAATTGCACGAAATCTGCACCATTTAGTCAAAATCATAATGAATTTTTCTTTTTCATCTCTTCATCTCTTGATTCTACAACTTCCCAACCCTAGAAAACGAGTAAATGGTTTTTCATCTTCCTGTTCGTTGCTTGGTTTCTTTCTTCTTGTTACCATCAAAGAAATGGTTTTTCTACGTTATTTCCTTCGTTCTTCCCATGTTATCATATTGTTATTGTCGCTTTTGGGGGTGAAAGGGGCGAAAAATGTAAGTATCTGTGTTTTTTTCTGCGTTTTTTCATGAATTCACTTCGCAATCGATGGCTTCGCTAAGCTTTGCGAAGAGAACGAGCCTGGAAAGTGATGATCTACTTCGTGAATTGATGATTTCGCGAAGTTCTGCGAAGAGAAAGAGTCTGAAACGTATGGATCTACCTTGCGAATCGATTAGTTCGCGAAGTCTGCGAATAGATCCTCACGTTTCAGACCTCGCAGACTTCGCGAAAGCATCGATATGCGACGTAGATAGTCACCTTTCAGACCTCGCAGACTTCGCGAAAAAATAGATATGCGAAGTAAAATCACCTCTTCCCTGCACATTTACATTCGCATGCTTCGCTAATTTTCATTTCGCGAAGCCAAAATCGTCCTTTTTCATAACTAACACGGTTAATTTTTTCTGTAGATGGTTGAATACGTAACATGCCTTTCTGGAAGGCGGCATACTGGGCTGCAGGGAAGATGATTTTCCTTCCTGTATAGGGATGAACTTCCCCAAGATTGACACATTCACTCCTGAAATGATTCGTTAGGAGAGGTTGTGTCAATCTCGGGGTGCACCATGGGACACGTCCATCCCATGGTGCCAATCTTCAAAGTGGACCTAACTTAATCCGGTGCCAATTTTGAAGCGGATGCGTAATCTTGGTACCAGATTAGTTAGTTTCACTTTAAAATGATTGGTTAGTAGAGTTCATTGTGGCAATCTTGTTGTAAATTTTGATAATGTTATGATTTGAATGTTGTTATTGTGGCAATCTTGTTGTAAATTTTGATAATGTTATGATTTTAATGTTCGAATCCGTTGTTGTTTGCCAATTTTTGTTATATACCACTTCGCGTATTAGCTTCAAATCATATCCAGCATTCGCATATGCGAACTAAATTCATCAAGCAAAACAAACTTCAGCTTCGCAGGCTTCGCATATGCGAACAAAATTCATTATGTAAATTAAAACATTAACTTCGCAGGCTTCACATATGGGTGAATATGCGAAGTCAGACGGGATGGGGCGAGCTCCGCGTAAATATTGAGGGTATTTTTGGAAAGTCACACAAAATCAGTCTAGATATGTAGTAGAATTAGTAAATGAGTTTAATATGTAAATGGGCCTCCCATTTGACCCAGTTTTGTAATTTTCCCTTTTTTTATCGATCGTACAAATCGATCACTATTCATTGATCTCTGTTCATCGTTCAAATCGCTTCATTCCTTTCACCATCCATTTGATTCGTCATTCTTCTGCAATAGGTATGAATCATCGATCTCATCTTCTTCTTCTTCATCTCAATGGTTTTCTTCTTTTTAACTATTTTCCTTGTAGAGTAAAACGGTTTCACAAAACCTAGATCCAGTTTCACCAAACCTAGATCGAGTTTCAGTATTCAGGCTTCGTTATTTTTCCTTCAATATCCTTTCTCTTTCTCTCTTAATATGCCTCATAGTAAATGTTCTCATATTCAATCTCCAGTTTGTTGTCCGAAACTCCTTTGCTGAAGCTGTGGTTGAAGGCACTAGAGACCATTGCTGCAAGTATATGACCGGTGGTTACATGGCGGTTCTTGGAAAGTGAGTACTCTCTCTTTACTTTGCCTATTTATTGCAGTGAAGCAAGATACTGAAATGGTTGAGAATTCCTTGTATTCTTTTTAATTAACAGAGTTGGTAGAAATGTAGCTGCTGAGATGACTGGGGCAAGGTTGATACTCTATTACCCAAGGTTTGTACTGACCCTCAATTTTCTCTATATTAAATTTTTTTAATTAACAGAGTTGATAGAAATGTAGCTGCTGAAATGTACCTTGCCATTCTCTGAAGGTTAGCATAAAATTTAGAACTTCTTGTTTTTGTTGAGCCATTTGGAGGTTAAGCTTAAGGAATAATTTCTTTTTCTGATATACTGTCAAGGAAAACATTTTACTTCATTTGGACTAGTGTTTAAGTCTTGGGATTTTATTTATAGGTTATTGTATGGAATCACGATAAGCAACCCCTCTTAGTGAATCATGGATCCATCTCTGGGGAATTGATGTGTCAATAACTGTTGGTGGTTTCATTTGTGGCACTGACTGTAAGGAGAAGAACCATTATCAAGGCTCTTCTGGTTCCTGTCACTGACTGTGAACCCCTATATCTAATCCGTCTACTTATGGTAAAGCTCAAAACTTTTGCTCACTTCAGGCTTTTATTATATGATCAATTTGAGTGGTTTTAGTCTTGTGGTATTCTGTATAAATGGTGAAATCTTGCGTATTGCATTGCTAGAAAAATGGCTTATATATGCTTTATCCTTAAGCAGGCAAAAGCATTTGAAACAACTTCTACCAGTTCATCTCCGGTAGATCAAGCTGATATTGAAAAATTAGAAGAGCAAGCCGCCAATTCGAGAAAGGTAGTCCTCAATTAACTATGACATCAGTTGTGATTTATACACTTCATGTTTGAGTTTATGGTATTCCTCTAATGGCATAAGTTCTACAAGATGGGAGTTAGCTTAAGTAAAGTTTGGGGCTACAAAACATGAGAGGGATCACCAAAGTATAGCTAATATGTAACATCCTATTGGAACAAATTTAAAGCTGTTATTGGAATTTGGAAATGTATATATTATAAGATATCTCGGGCTCTTGATGTTGCTGTATTTTATATTTGATCATTTTTCTTGATTTGTGCTTTTAGTTTTTCCTTTTCTTCTGCATTCTTTCCTTTGAATTTGTTCTTTCCAATATAGGAACTCGTTAGCAAGAACGCTTGTCTCAAGCTGCTTATTGATCAATTACGAGATCTAATTACTGATATATCTACATGGCAAAGCCCATGCTCCGTCTGAACTTCATACGGATATCCACGAAAGAGATGCTTGCAATGCAAATACAAGCATGAACTGTGTATGAGGTGATCTTATTTTGATATTGGATTCCTTATTGAACTTCTCACCCATTTGTTGTAGTGCTTTTTTCTTTTTGATTGTTAATGCTAGTTTTTACAAATATTTTGGTTGTTTCACTCCAATTTTTGTTTTCTTTTTTATTGTAAACATTATGGATCATAGAAAGGTAACACTAGTTTGACTCTGTGACCTTGTATTTCTTCAGCTGCTTGATGAGAGACAGCACAAACATTTCACGTTTTCTTGAAGCAATTAATAGGTATTAGTGTCTGATCTGTATGTAAACTCCTGGGTTAAGCTTCAGCTGTAATTAGTGTTCTCTGGAATCTTATGTTGAATATAGACTGCTATTTTCCTTTTTTACACTATGTTCCATGGCAAAGGACATTTTTCCTCCTTTCCTTTCCTAAATTTCCTGGGAAAAGATACATGAGGTGTTAATACATGTAATTCATTTGTTGGCATTGAGTGAGTTTTTGCCTTATTAAGGTTGTTTTTGTTAATCGAGTATACATTTTGTTAGTTGAAGCTAAGTAAGCCAACTTGTCTCACTAGATTTACTGGACAGAGAACATTCATACTCACTGTTACCCTATAAAGAATTGGGTACCATGATAAGCTCTATCAATTATTCCGTGTAGCCTGAAGGTATTGCAATCGAGGCGCGAAAATCGACTTTGTGATGAATAAGTAATGATTTTGATCCAAAACCTTCTTATTTTTTCCACTGTTTCTACTGTATGCTTATGTTTACTTGCTGAATAGGGCGCCTTTGATGGTTGAAACAGCACCGAAAGAGTTCGAATTAGGTATGTATGTGTGAAAAAAAAAGGCAACAGAGGTATGCAAATTGCTCTCAATTGTTTTCATCAGCTTCACTAGTTGCAAATCATTCTGAATTTCAGCTTTGATATGCAAACAGAGGTATGTGATGATATGGAGCAATCAATTGCAATAACAAGCCAATTACACAGGATTGCCAGGGCAATGTATAATAGTCCTCCTCTTCACGGCATATTGCTTGTTTCGACTATCCTCACTGATCCAGCCATAAAAGAACTATGGATCAAAGAGGTTAAGGTAATTTTATTTTCTTCTGTTTCTTCTTAATGAAATGCATGGAATAATTTGATATTTATTTATAATAAAAGGGCATGGCATATCTGCAGGACAGCCTATATCAGTCCGGTTCTTCTCTCAATTGGGATCACATAACTTAACATGTTGACATTCAATTCATTATGCTTTTGAGTAAGAAGAATGAGGATCTGTGACTGTAACTGTAATGGTTCAGGTTGGAATGTTCTGCTTCTCGGGGTTAACTGCGGAACCGGTTGTTCAGCTAGCAAGGCAATTCCATGTATACATGACTACTGATGGACGTATAAGGTAAAGTTAGTCATACATTCTGAAAAATTAAGATAGATTAATTTCCCTACTTCATAGCCTTGACTAGTTACCCTTTCTTTGGGTTTATGTTCTATATCTGTTAATCTTATGAATTGAGTTAACATTATCGATTCTATTTGCTCATTTGAATTTGGATCCCCTTTAATTGTGTTCTTGTAATTTATTCTCAATGTATATGACGTTGTTACTCGGAATTGGTTTTGAGCTATTATAATTCCATTGTAATTCCATTGTATGCTGCAGCTTTAGCTAATATTTCAACAACTGCGACTTTTCGTGGTTGTCATTTTGTCCTTTACTCTTTTCCTATTATGTTGCATTCGAATTTAATTGGAAGTCACAGTTTGATCTAAAAGTTCCAAAATTAATTACTGCAGGATAGAATTATGGCAATCCATGATGAGGAAACCGGCATGCTTTTTCAAACGCATCAGTTCAAGTACTTCGTTGTCCTCGCATTGCTGGTAAAAAGCACAGTTGGGTCAAACAAAGGGTTAGTTTTTATTTAACAACATTAAAACTTGAGTTGTATTAATATTTACAACATATGCCGAGTTCTCTTGATCTGTTTTGTGTGCCTATGAAAAGGTATTCTTGTTGAAAGTTTCTGTTGCTTATCCACAAGTTAAATTAGGTGAACTTGTAAGAACATAACTGGTCAGGCAAAGGGTTAGTTTGAAGGGAAGTATATTGATATAGGCCTTATTGACTCTTGAAGTTTGATCCTGAATTATGTCAACCCTTAAGAGTTGATGGAATTTTTACTATAGTATTTATACTACGGGGGCAAAATGGAGCTGTTATGTATAAATTTCTTCCCTTATTATCATAAAGTCTACCAGTAGAAGAAGTGGAAGAAGACATGTCTTCCACATCATCTCCTCAAGTGTCCTGTGGGAGACCTGTTGTTTTACACATTTTTTAACATATTTAAACTTTAGTCATTTTAGTTATGTTGATTTCAGATTTCGTTATTTTTAGTTTTAATTTCAATATTGACAATAATGGTGTGGATATTGTACTGAAATTTTATTTGAATGTATGTAGTTATAACCGTTTGCTACCGCAGTTTGAGGATAATAAAAAAAAAAGCAATTATTATATGGCATTACTTAACAGAGATTTAGCAACAAAAAGTTTCGTGTAAAATTTAAATTTTGTCATTAATTTTTAGTGCAGATTGCCGACCAATTTTCTGTCGGTAAATCCTATTTTTTTTTAATGAAAATCGATTCTAGGGGCGGTTTAAACCGCCATTAGAGAAGCGTCCCTATTAAAAATCTTACCCCGACGTCCTAGTAAAACCGTCGCTAAGAGTAGCAACAGTGGCATTGACAACACTTTACCAACGCTTTGCAAAACCGTCGCTAATATTTATAGCGACGGTTAAAACCGTCACTACAGTAAGAAAAATCCGTCGGTAAAGGACTATTTTTTTGTAGTGAATATAAAGGAGACAATAAAAACAAGAAAGGATAACCACTTCACTATCAGACAAAACACATGTCTGGACAGTGAGGATAACAACAGTACAAAAAGGAAAAATACAAACTAGTACAGAGAAACAAACAAAAGAAATGAAATAGCTGAATTGGTCCTTAATACTCCCCCTCAAGCTGTGGAGGAAGGAATTGCT
Organism: Euphorbia lathyris; assembly: GCF_963576675.1. Taxonomy (NCBI): domain Eukaryota; kingdom Viridiplantae; phylum Streptophyta; class Magnoliopsida; order Malpighiales; family Euphorbiaceae; genus Euphorbia; species Euphorbia lathyris. The sequence continues at coordinate 22,471,051 of NC_088914.1, read as the reverse complement.
CCTAGCTTGGAAACATGATGATTGTGTTGAGCAACTGTAAGAACTTTGGTGAAAACATCTGCAACCTGTTCAGCAGAAGACACATAAGCGGGGGTGATAGTGCCTGCCTTAACTTGATCACGAACATAGTGACAGTCGATCTCAATATGCTTGGTGCATTCATGAAGAACAGGGTTGGCAGCAATTGAGAGAGCTGCTTGATTGTCACACTTGAGCACAGTTGGAGGAAGTTTGGAAAAACCAAGGTCCTTAAGAAGAGCTGAAAGCCAAGTGATTTCACAGGTTGTAAGTGCCATAGCACGATATTCAGCCTCAGCAGAGGAGCGAGCTACAACATCCTGTTTCTTGGCTTTCCAGGAAACAGGGGAGTCACCAAAGAAGATGCAAAAACCAGTGGTGGATCTTCTGGTGATTGGACAACTAGCCCAGTCACTATCACAGTAAGCGGTTAAAGAAGCAGCAGAAGAGGATGCAAGCAAAATGCCCTGGGACAATGTCCCTGCAAGGTAACGCAGAATACACTTTGCAGCTTGCATATGAATAGATGTAGGACAGTGAAGAAACTGACTAAGCAGTTAAACAGGGAAGGCTATGTCTGGCCGAGTGATTGTTAAATAGATAAGTTTGCCTAAAAGTCTCTGATATATAGAAAAGTCTGGCAATGGAGTTCCTTTTTCAGGGGTCAGTTTTAGATTACTTTCCATAGGAAGCTTAAGAGGTTTGCAATGAGTCATATCAAACTCAGAAAGAATATCTTAGACATATTTCTTCTGTGAGACAAAGAAGCCAGAGGAGGATCTGTCTATTTCAAGGCCAAGGAAGTATCTTAAAGGACCCAAGTCTTTCATGTGAAAGGTTTGAGAAAGCATGAGCTTAAGATGATCAATTGAAGTAAGGCTGTTTCCTGTAATCAACAAGTCATCGACATACACCAAAACAATAGTAATAGACTGTGAATCATGATTGATGAACAAACTATAATCAGATTTGGATTGAATGAAGCCCAAAGTGATAAGAGTGGTCGATAGCTTTGCAAACCATTGTCTTGGTGCTTGTTTAAGCCCATAGAGCGATTTTTTGAGCTTGCATACAAGATTAGACTTATGTTGAACAGAGGGGACAGAAGATGTTACCTGACTTATTCTGCATCCAAGATGAGTGTATCCAGGAGGAAGAAGCATATAGACATTTTCGAGCAGATCACCATGCAGAAATGCGTTGGTGACATCCATCTGGAAAGCATACCAATCTTCTACAGCTGCAACGGCCAACAAGGTCCTTACTGTAGTCATTTTTTCCATAGGAGCAAAAGTCTCTGCATAGTCTTCCCCATATTTCTGTCTGCAACCTAAAATAACAAGTCTAGACTTGTATCTTTCAACAGATCCATCAGGATTATATTTTGTTTTGAACAACCATTTACACCCAATAGCAATTTTCCTAGCAGGTAAGGTTGTGACATCCCATGTATCATTGGCTTGAAGAGCTTCAAGCTCAGTATTCATAGCTGTAACCTAATGAGAGTGTTGAACAGCTTCTTTGAAGTAAATAGGGTCAGAATTATTGGTAAGATGAGAAAGAAAACAGTGAAAGGAAGGAGCAGTGACAGTATAGGTAACATTTGAAATATGAGGAGCATTGTAGTCCTTTAGCCAGACAGGAGGAACATGAGTTCTAGTAGATCTCCTGACTGGTAAAGAAGCAGGCAAAGGAGAGGGTATATCAGATAATGAAGCAGAAGAGGGTGAGATTGGAGAAGTAGGTGCAGGAGATAATGTAGTGGGGGCTGAAATAGGAGATGATATAGTGGGAGTTGATGGTTGAGGAGGTGGAGAAACAGGTTCACTAGGAATATGAGATACAGAGTATAAGTCATCATAAAGCTGAGGTTGGGGCACAGAATGAGTTGAAGCAGGAATAGGATGCATGTAGGAAGTTGTGGATTTAGAGTGAAAGGGAAATATGGATTCATGAAAGATTACATCTCTAGAGACAAATGTCTGAGATGTGAGTAAATTTAGTAATCTGTAGCCTTTTTGAGTGGAAGGATATCCTAAAAACACACAAGGGACACCCTTGGGAGACATTTTATCTAATGGAAAAGATGGGTTATAGGCAAAGGCAAGACACCCAAAGACCCTTATGTGATCATAGTTGGCGGGAGAATTGTGAAGGGCTTCATAGGGAGTGGAGTTATCAAGTACAGGAGTAGGTAGTCTATTGATCAAATGGACAGCAGTTAGGACACAATCACCCTAATGAGACAAGGGCAACCCAGCCTGAAAACGAAGAGCCCTCGCTATTTCCAATATATGCCTGTGCTTCCTCTCTACTCTGGCATTCTCACAATTGTTATCTTGGATGAGCTTTTGCACAGAAAGAAGGTTGTGTTTGAAGAGTGGAACACAAAGCACATTCTTAAGTTGCAGTCCTGTAGGGAGAGCAATGTCACCAATATGAGAGATTACAGCTTGCTGTCCATTTGGGAGGTGAATGGGGGAAGCCTTCTGAACAGCATTTGGTTGGATGAAATGTTGCAGATGTGGAGTCATGTGGTCAGATGCACCTGAATCAATTATCCATTTCGTGAAGTTGGAAGCGGCAAATTGACATGTCAACATGCCTGAGAAGTGATGATCAATTTCCTCATCAGTTTCTGATTCCTTGTGTTGTAGTTGTAATTTAGGCATCAACTGCATCAGTTGTTCTAGTTGTTGAGGTGTGAAGAGAAGCCCCGATGATTCTCCTGAACTGTGACTTTGTACAGCAGCTGCAACTTTAGGTGCATAAGGGTTATGAGGTAGGGAAGGAGTTTGGGGTAAAGTTTTGGATTTGTTCTTGTGTTTGGAGTGCCACTTAGGGTATCCAACTACAGTCCAACACCTATCTTTACTGTGTCCTTTTCCACCACAGGCAGAGCAAGTCTGCAGTTTATCATTTTGATTTCTGCTGTACATAGCAGATACATCAGACTCAAATTTCATGCTGGTTAGAACTTCTCTTTGAGCCTCTTCTTGCTGCAAGACAGCTGAGGCAGTTTCAACAGATGGTAGAGGTGTGAGCATCAACAATTGACTCCTCTGGCTGTTATATGTATCATTCAAACCATTTAGGAATTGAAACAGTTTGGCCTCCTCCCTTTGTAAATCAATGGCAGCAAGTAAAGCTTTAACTTCAACATCAGCATTATTCACAACAGGCAGCAAATTTAAAGAATCTAACTCTTCCCACATGGATTTCATAGCAGTATAGTAGTCATTGATACTCATCTGATGTTCTTTTTCTTCAAACAGATCTTTATTTAACTTATATTTCCTGGACCCATTAGTAAGAGAGAACCTCTTTTCTAGATTATCCCACATATCCTTAGCAGATGTCATATACATCACAGATTTCTTAATATTAGGAGATAAATTATGAGTTAACCAAGCGATTACCATATTGTTGCAGGTATCCCACATCTCTGCTTTGGTTTCATCATCACTTGCTTTTGGTTTTTCTACAGTTCCAGTCACGAATCCCAGCTTTCGTTTGGAAGAGAGATTAATCTCCATAGATCTGCGCCATGATCGATAATCAGAGGATCCTTGAAGCTTATCAACCAGGAGTGTGTTTGCTCCTTCAGAGGGATGGAGAAAGAACGGATTCATCATTTCCTGATATGTGATTTTTGTATTCGCCAGTGAAGACGAGAGAGGCAAGGATCAAAGGGAGAGAAATCAAAGATTGGGGAAGAAGAAAAAAGAAACCCTAGAAGAAGCAGATAAGGGATTTTAAGAAACACTATCTCTTATTTCTCTTTGTGCTTACCAAAGCTCTGATACCATAATGAGCAAAATACCAGGTATTGAAGCACAGAAAAATATCAGAGGAAATTAGAGAATAATCACAAAAGGGAGCTCAATAATTGCTTCATTCTCATTAATGGAAAAAGGAGCCTTACCAAGGAATATAAAGGAGACAATAAAAACAAGAAAGGATAACCACCTCACTATTAGACAAAACACATGTCTGGACAGTGAGGATAATAACAGTACAAAAAGGAAAAATACAAACTAGTACAGAGAAACAAACAAAAGAAATGAAATAGCGGAATTGTCCTTAATAGGCCGAGGTGGATATTACGGCCAATAGACTACATGCCCCAATCATACCATATGTCTGCCTCACTAGTTGTTAGTTCTTTAATATGTCATAATTGCAAAGGTAAAAGACATATTGCTCATTAGTTCCATTCACCAAAATTCAACCGTGATACAAGCAATCATGTTTCCCTTTCCTCCAACCTTGCTGCTACCTCCAATCCGATTTTTATTTATTGACTTATTGATTCAGAAGCCAATCATCATCTAACCGTTGAATTGGGAAATCTCCATGTTCATTCTCAATATGATGGTACAAAAGAGGTGGTAATGGTAATTCAATCCATATTTCTCATAGTGGCCAATCTCAATTTCTTATCAATCATCTTTGCAATTTCATGATGGCCTTCGAGTGCCTTAAATAATGAATAATCTATTATTAGTGTCTTCTTTAACATGTTCTAATCCTATTTCCATTGAATTCTTTGCTAATTACTTTATTTTGAAGGATTTAAAGACTGTAATAAATGTAAAGTCTGCCCAAGTCAACTGAAGGGCTACTACAACACACTTAGGATGCTTGTAGGGCAAAGTGTCTAGTAAAGATGTAGGCTGCTTATAGGGTAAAGTGTCCCATATATATATATATATATATATATATATATATATATATATATATATATATATAATGTAATATTAGATTATAGAAATACCAATTCACAGATAATTTACAAAGACAAAAAAGGAGATTTATTGAGCAAAGAATATTGATGGTCTTTATACAATGTTGCTTCTGCCCATAACACCTCACAATGTTAAAAGCTTTCATGTTTCCATTCCTTTGTGGTATATTTGCCTAAGACATGGTAATTTACCGGAGGTTAACACACTCTTACAATGAAAAACATTTCTTATGACAATGATAATAAACATTCAGCTTCGTGTGATTCCCATTGTGTTAATAAGGCACATCGTTTTCCCTTTCCATAATATAATTTTGTGTTTCTAGTCTGGTGGATTTGATATGTTTGGATGTATGGGGCTCTGAGTCTATTGCTTTTATTAACAACTAGTCGAAAACCCGTGCGATGCACGGGGTATGAAACTTTTATATAATTTAGATAAATAAATAAATTGATATATTTACTTTTAAATAATTTTATATCATGCTATGAAAAAAATTTATATCATGTATATTTAAAATTAATATATATATTTTAATGATAATTCAAATTAAATTAATTTTAAAAATAATTGACTACTTTTTTTTTATAGAATTTTAACTAAAGATGAATGATTTATTTATTTTTACAAAATTCAATGATTTGTACTTTTTAGGAATTTTAATACATCTTCATATTCCAAATATTCTGTGAAAAAATAATAATAAAATAGCAGATTAATTAAGAAATATATTAGAATATAATAAAAAAATCAAAAATTGAATTAAACTATAATTAAAATTAAACATTATATTTACGATACAAAAGAATTACAATATAGGTTAAACAAAAATTGAATTAAACTACAATTAAAATTAAATATTATATCTACGATACAAAAGAATTACAATCTATGTTAAAATGGAAGCAACATCAATATATTATTCTATAAACTATTACAATCAATACTTTTCTAATGTTGCATATGAAGAAACTTTATCAATTCAATATGTTACATATAAAAAAAAATTCGTAAGAATTAGTCACAAATTCATCTTGATGATAATTATTTTGGTGGATGGAATTTCATGATCACCAAGTATTCGAATTCAATTATTCATTCTGCTACAATAACCCAATATATCTAATTGAATCAGTTTAAAATGATGATTTCTCCTATTTTCATCTCGTAATATCTCATCAAGACATTCGATCAATTTGTTCTTCATTCTTTCACTATATAGAATATCAGCCATACTCGCAGATATCACTTATTTGACTTCATTAATATTTTCTAATAATTATATATTCTTGAATTTTGTAAGTAAGAAAAACAAACAAAAGGATTAAAAAAAATGAAGGGACAAAAAAGATAACTAGGAGAGAACCATTTTCCTCTCGGGTTTTTTTTTTTTTTGAAAATAAGAGAGAATGTTGAGACATAAGCGTATAAAGAGGAGAGTGAAAATATTTTTTGCCCATTAATTAAACATTTTATTTTTTCTTAATGAAGTATTAAGTCCATAAATTAATTTTAGATAAATAGAATTAAATCGCAATTGTAACTACTCAGTACAAAAAAAACGTTTTATAATTAATATGTGAAATTAATTATATTAATTAGAATCATTATGCTCAACATTTGAGAATTTGAAGAGATTCAAATAATAATATTTTCTTAATTAATATTTTTCAATAATTTGTCCTATGATCATATTTCATTTTCATCTGTTAAAAACTCTTGAAATACTAACAATTTTGTACGAACCATAATATAATAGTTAAAAATTATATAAGCCAATGTTGCAAAAGCAATTATCTCAATATCCATAATTAATGTACATTTTTTAGGATTTTGAGCATCAAAATTTATTTTTATTTACCTTGATTTTGAATTCGTATCTAGCATAATCCACATTCTTCAAGAATAAACATCTTATCAAGCGTATTAGACGCTTACAATCTCATTGTCTAGAAAATTGGGAAAAAATAACTTCTTGATAATGATAATAATAATAATATAACATAATTTATATTGAAATAAACTTCATTGTAAGTATAATATTTCAATATCTCTTTAATATTTTATTTAATATGTCTCAAACTTCAATGAACAACTATCGTGTGAAACTTTATATCTATTTGTACCAAAATGCATAAAAATAAAAAATACAATCCATATCAATTAGCTAAACTCAAACTAAAAAAATGAGTGGATTTCAACATGTTCCGAATTAGAAAAATTAATCTAACTTCAATTAAAACTAAAAATTGAGTTCATATAAAGCCGAAAATCTAAATTTTAGTTAAGAGTTAGCAATCGAAACGATAACACCTAAGAACATATACTAAAAAAGAATGCAAATTTACAAAATCTTTATTTAGTCATTTTGAAAAAAAAAGACAAATAAAAAAGAAAACATGGATAAGGTAGCGAGAGGTACGGAACCTGGGTAACGACAGAAATGAAATTTCATCTCTGAAAAATGAAACTATAACAACTATTGTTTAATAAAAAGAAAACAACAACACAATTGAGAACAAAAATAACTACAACATATGAAAAAAAATCGAATAATTACCTTGAGAAACATAAGAATTTCTTGTAATTTTTGACACTTTTGTGTTTTCCGGTTTTAGTTGTTTATGCATCTTCTATTTCTGTCGGATTTCTTCAATTGAAGCTATCAGTTTGGAAAAAAAAAGACAAATAAAAAAGAAAACATGGATAATATAGCGATAGGTATAGAACATGGGTAACAACAGAAATAAATCTGAAAGATGAAACTATAACAACTATTGTTTAATAAAAATAAAACAACAACATAATTGACAACAAAATAACTACAACATATGAAAAAATTCGAATATTTACCTTCAGAAATATAATACTATCTATCGTGACCAATGAATATAATGGTGGAATACTATCTATCATGCTTTATATAGAAGTTTATTTGTGACTTTTGGATTTCCTTTGCTTTGTGTTTTTTCATCTTCCCGTAACTCTTGCTTTCTTTTATTATTTTAATTAATAGGCTAGTAATTATTTAATATATTATGAATATAAATTTGTTATTTTGTTAATTAATTAATATTTTTAATCTGCTTTTTACTACGTTGACAACTCATCAAAAAGACCTCTAAAACACTTCTTCTCATTTCTCTCTGCTTCCGTAATTATATATAGTATAGATTTTGGTTGTTATGTGTTATTGAACGACTATTATAACAAATTCACATGGTTGTATTTTGCTCGTTTCAAATCCAATGTATTAAATGTCTTTATTAATCCAGGACATTGGTTGAAAATATTTTTCTTGCCTCATCAACGTGTTTCATGTCCTTATACGTCAGAAAAAGGTGTTCTAAACTTAAACATTTCCATATTGTTGAAACTAAATTATCTATTGATGGGTTCATACTTGACCCTAATAACCATACTATATTTCATCACAAATGGGCTAATTGGGCTGATTAAGTATTATAAATTGCGGGCTAAAAGGCTTATTATGCAGATTTTGGAAGCCAAAAAGAACCAGCTGTCATGCAGCCTGTTTTATAGGAAAAAGGTGAAGGAGACCCTTCGGACAGATGGGCAATAGAGGAAAGCGCTGAGGACCGCAGAAAAGGAAGGAGGAATCAGGGATAGTCATCGGCAAGATGAAAATTTTGGGGCCTTGAATGTTCAAGTTTCCATAACCAACATTAATTTAAGATAAATAGTTGTACTTGTGTCTGAACAATCTATTGTTGTGTAAAACTTTATTATATTTTATGTCTTCTCTCCATATTAATATCGGACTGATAGGAGGAGAGAAGAAGGTACTTTTGGGAATTTTTCTGAAAGAGACTTCATCTCTTTCGGGGAGCTCTCTTAATTTCGGAATCTAACTCCATTGATGAGGAGTTATTGCATCTTTTGTGACTGTTCTCTCATTACTATGAGTGAGTAGTTGGCTGAATGAGCTAAGCCAGCTACGGGCTGGAGTTGTAATTTTTCTTAGCTTATTTATGAATGAATATTAGGGATGGCAACGGGTAGGGTACCCACAGGTAGTGTCAATTCCAAACTCTTACCCGTTTTGTTGAACAAAACTCTACTTCGAACGATCAATCAACCACACAGATAAACGATTTCACAGATCGCAGATTGGATCTTGAAACAACAATCAAAAGAATACACACAGAATTTACCCTGGTTCGGCTTAAATGCCTACATCCAGCAACTTCACTAATCAATGGAGATTACAACAAGATTGAAACAGTTTCCTCTGGAGAAACTCTCGTGTTTTCCCAATCCCCAACTCAGTATATCACAGTGTATACAAATGACTTCGATAAGATAAGAGCTTACAAAACTACTTCCCAACCTAAACCTTTATAGGCTTTACAAGATTGTGAAAATACCCAAGATACCCTTTACTAAAAAAGTATTAACACACCAAGACCATGCTGACTTGATGACTCAGCATCATGCTGACTTGTTGACTCATAGTCATGCTGACTTGATGACTCAGCATCATGCTGACTTGTTGACTCATAGTCATGCTGACTTGATGACTCAGCATCATGCTGACTTGTTGACTCATAGTCATGCTGACTTGATGACTCAGCATCATGCTGACTTGATAACGCACAGTCATCATAAGCACATCAGCTCGTGATCGAAAAACAACGACTTACAATCTCCATCTTGTCTTTCTGATCACCCTATCAACTAGTGAAGAAAATATGCTCAAGGACCATTGACCATCCTAACCAGTTTCAAGCAATGTTCAAATTTATTACTTGAAACAGATTTGGTCAACATGTCGGCTGGATTATCCTCAGTTCCCACTTTCACCACCTGAACAGTACCAGTGCTAATCACATCCCTGACGAAATGCATTCTCACATCTATGTGTTTGGATTGCTCGTGAAATACTTGATGTTTTGACAGATGTATAGCTCCTTGGCTATCACAGTAAATCTTCAAACCATCAATCTGTATCACTCCAAGTTCCGTTAAGACCCCTCTCAGCCATATTGCTTCCTTTACTGCCTCTGTGATGGCAATAAACTCTGCCTCGGTTGTTGACAAAGTCACAACTGACTGTAGATTTTCCCTCCAACTTATTTCCGTTCCAAACACTGTGAACACGTACCCGGTTTGAGATTTTCTGGTGTCAATGCTACCAGCATAATCAGAATCAACAAACCCTGCTACATCATCCACTAAGACCTCAGCTCCACCATAACTCAAACCTTTACTCAATGAGCCTTTGACATACCTCAGAACCCACTTCACTGTTGACCAATATGCTCTCCCTGGATTTGCCATGAACCTACTTATGAGACTCACAGCATGAGCCAAATGTGGGCGTGTACAGACCATCGCATACATTAGACAGCCTACAACACTGGAATATGGCACCCTCTCCATGTCTTCTTTTTCCTCATCTGTCTGAGGACTTTGCTTACTGCTCAGCTTGAAGTGACTTGCAAGTGGAGTGAGTACGGCCTTTGAATCCGTCATGCCAAACCGTTCTAACACCTTGCTCAGGTAAGCTGACTGACTTAGAAATAGCTTCTTTCTTCCTCTATCTCGTGAAATCTGTATTCCTAAAATTTTCCGTGCTGACCCGAGATCCTTCATCTCAAACCGTGTGTTTAGTTGTGCCTTTAACTGATTTATGGCAGCTTTGTTGTGACAAGCTATAAGCATGTCATCAACATATAACAAGAGATAAATCTTAGAGCCATCACTAAGGTTTCTACTATACACACACCAGTCATAACTAGACCTATGAAAGTCCTGACTTATCATAAACTCATCGAACTTCATGTACCACTGTCTAGGGGACTGTTTCAGACCATATAGAGATTTCTTAAGCAAACATACCCGCCGGTCTTTATCTTATATTTCAAAACCCTTTGGTTGTTGCATATATATGACCTCATCTAGGTTTCCATGAAGAAAAGCAGTTTTAACATCTAACTGTTCTAACTCTAGGTCAAAACGAGCTACAAGAGAGAGAATAATCCTAATAGACCTATGTTTAACAACCGAAGAATAGATTTCATTAAAGTCTATACCTTCCTGTTGTGTAAACCCTTTGGCAACTAACCTAGCTTTAAACCTAGGTCTCTCTACACCGGGTATCCCTTCTTTTCTTTTAAACACCCACCTTGACCCGACCAACTTCTTATCAGGAGGTTTATCTACCAAAATCCAAGTCTCATTTTTATCAAGAGATTTTATCTCATCCTTCATTGCGATAAGCCACTGTTCCTTGTCAACCGAATTCACAGCTTCCCTATAGGTTACAGGTTAAGATTCTTGTACTTCCTTAGCAACACTAAATGCATAAGCTACAAGGTCCTCAAAACCATATCTAATCGGGGCCCTAGGGACTCTTCTTTCATGGTCTCTAACAAGTCTATAGCTTTGACTGGATTCAGTAGGATTACCACCACTCACTTCTTGCTCGGTTTAACAGGTGTTTTCACTATTTTCTTCAAGCTCCACCTCATTCTTAATGCTCTCAAAGTTTTGAATGGTTTCAGGAATACTCGGTTCTATCTGAGTTTTCTCTTGGTTTTTCTGATAAGGAAAATCCATCTCATTGAACACTACATTTCTGCTCACTATGGATTTCTTATAACCAGGTTCTAGGCACCACAACTTATAGCCCTTGACTCCTATAGGGTAGCCTATAAAAACACATCTTAGAGCCCGAGGTTCTAGTTTTTCTTGTCTAACATGTGCAAAAGCCGAACAACCAAACACTCTAAGTTTTTCATAATCCTCTGGGTGATCTGACCACATTTGCATAGGTGTTTTAAAACCTATAGCAGATGATGGGCACCTATTGATTAGGTAACACGCAGTTTGCACTGCTTCAGCCCAGAAAGACTTAGGGAGACTGGATTGGATTAATATGTACCTAACTCTCTCTAGGATAGTCCTATTATACCTCTCTGCTAGGCCATTCTGCTGTGGAGTTCCAGGAACAGTGTGATGCTTGGTTATACCCGACTTCTTGCACAAAGTGATGAAATCTTTGTCAAGAAACTCCAAACCATTATCGGTTCTCAACCTTTTGATTTTCTTTCCTGTTTGATTTTCCACAAGCACTTTCCAATCCTTGAACGTTTGCAAGGCTTCATTTTTGTGAGCTAGAATATACACCCATACTCTTCTAGAGTAATCATCAATGAGGGTCATAAAATAGGTCCTCCCACCATAAGACTTAGTTCTTGTTGGCCCCCATAGGCCAGAGTGAATGTATTCAAGAATGTCCTGGGTTCTATGGGTTGCTGACTTAGGAAACTTGACTTTACTAGACTTCCCTAAGACACAGTTCTCACAGAAATCTACTTTTCCTATGTGATCTTTACCAAAACAACCCTGCTTCCTAAGTTCATGTAAACCTACTTCACTTACGTGACCTAGTCTAAGGTGCCAAAGAGTGGTTCTATCTGTTTTGGACTCGGTGAGATTTGCTGCAGAGACTAACACAGCACTACCTAAGAGAGTGTACAGGCCATTACTCATGGTACCTTTCATAACAGCTAAAGATCCTCTAGCTATTCTTATGATACCCCCTTCGGCTCTATAATTGTATCCTTGTTTATCAAGCGTACCCAAAGAAATTAAATTTCTTTTCAGTTCTGGCACATACCTCACACCGGACATAATCCTTTCTTGGCCATCGAACATCTTCAGCCTGATGGAGCCTTGACCCAGTACCTTGCACAACTTATTGTTGCCTAGAAGAACCCTCCCACCTTCTTCTTGAAAGTCTTCGAACCACGTCCTGTTGGGAGTCATATGGAACGTACACCCGCTGTCCAGGATCCAGTCGGTGTTTGGATCTTTATCAGTGACAGTGAGAACTTCAGCGCTCTCATAACCTTCTTCTACCACGGCGGCTTCGCCTTGATCTTTAAGTTGGCCTTGGCTCTTCTTTCTTTCAGGACAATTTTTCCTGAAATGTCCTTCTTTATGGCAGTGGAAACACTTGTAGACTTTGCCTTCTTTAGAGCCTGAGGATGGAGTCTTGGACCTTTTTCCGTTCTTGTTCTTTGGCTTGTGAGAGTCCTTTTTCTCAGACCTTCCACGAACAAGCAATCCTTCTGCAGCTTCAGTGTTGGTGCTGGCCTCAATCTGTTTTGACTTTAGAGCCATAAGAACTTCTTCCAGGCTTAGTGTTTCTCTAGAATACTTCATTGTTTCAACGAAGTGACCGAAAGAATGGGGTAAGGAATTCAAGATCATTATGGCCTGATCTTCGTCTTCAATCTTTACCTCTATATTCTCTAGGTCAATTATGATCTTTGAGAAATCATCAAGATAGTCTTCAGCTGGCTTGTCCTCATTCATCTTGAAACAAAAAAGTTTTCCCTTCAAATAAACTCGATTGGTGATCGTCTTCGTCATGTACAACTGTTCAAGCTTGAGCCAAACCCCAGCAGCTGAGGTTTCCTTAGAGACTTCTCTAAGCACCTTGTCGCCAAGATACAGGACGATCGTACTATAAGCCAATTCAAGAAGATCTTCTTTCTCTTCCTTCGTCATTGTCGCCGAAAGTTCTTTCTCCCCCTTTAGAGCCTTCGCAACCTTCATCTGGACCAAGATTGCTTTCATCCTCTGTCTCCATAGCGCGAAATCACCCTTGCCGTTGAAACGCTCGATCTCGATCTTTATGAAACCCATTGATCTGTTCTTGATTAGCTCTGATACCAATTGTTGAACAAAACTCTACTTCGAACGATCAATCAACCACACAGATAAACGATTTCACAGATCGCAGATTGGATCTTGAAACAACAATCAAAAGAATACACACAGAATTTACCCTGGTTCGGCTTAAATGCCTACATCCAGCAACTTCACTAATCAATGGAGATTACAACAAGATTGAAACAGTTTCCTCTGGAGAAACTCTCGTGTTTTCCCAATCCCCAACTCAGTATATCACAGTGTATACAAATGACTTCGATAAGATAAGAGCTTACAAAACTACTTCCCAACCTAAACCTTTATAGGCTTTACAAGATTGTGAAAATACCCAAGATACCCTTTACTAAAAAAGTATTAACACACCAAGACCATGCTGACTTGATGACTCAGCATCATGCTGACTTGTTGACTCATAGTCATGCTGACTTGATGACTCAGCATCATGCTGACTTGTTGACTCATAGTCATGCTGACTTGATGACGCACAGTCGTCATCATCAGCACATCAGCTCGTGATCGAAAAAGAACAACTTACACGTTTATTTTTTAATTGCCCGTACCCTTCCCATTACCATAATGGGTATATGTTTTGCATCTCATACCCGTCTCATTTAATTCACGGGTACCCGCGGGTACCCTTACCCGTTAAAAATCAAGAAATAAAACAAAAAATATTACAAATTTAATAAAGTATAAATTTAATAAATCATTCATCTAAAAATTGAACAAATTGAATCTTAATTAATAAAAATAAAGTAGCTTAGTTATATCACTTAATGGTCGAAAAACAAAAGGTTGGTGTTCAAATCTCACATCTTACATCTAAAACACAATAATATTTTTTAATACATAAAAAAGTTATGACGGGTAACGGGTACAAGGTACTCTGGGGGGTCTTCCCATACCCGTCCCATTACCCTAACGGGTAATGTTTTTGATCCCATACCCGTCTCATACCATTTTATACAGGGTACGAGTAGTCCCATTAGGGTCGGATAGTGCCGGGTGAGTACCTATTGCCATCCCTAATGAATATGGATTATTCTATGGTGTGTTTAATGATTTTCTTCATGCGCGGGTTTATGAACTCCGATCTTAGTGACTATGAATGTTGGGAAACTGCTTTTATTCTCACTTATCTATCATTAAACATGTAAAACCAGAAATAGAAATATAACAGTTTTATACCAAGGGTTTTCATTATATGCAATGTTGCTTAATGCTTAATGCAAGAAAGAAATTCATTTAGGGACACTTAAATGCCTAGTAAATCTTAGAATCTCAAGAACACACGAGAGTTGACTTGAGTGAGCCTAAAGTAGAGACATTGACCCACATCATATTACATTCATGAATAAATAGGTAAAAGTTAAACTGTAAACTCCCTGATCATGTTAGGCTTAGCTTGTTCTCTTCCTTTTAAGTGTGATAAATCATCATTTTGCAAACTCATTCTCTATATATCAATTGCTTTTACATCATTCAAATCAAATTGTATGATACCAACCCTCATTCAAAGAAAGAAGATACTGTTACATTGAACACCCTGTTTCATAAGGTTTTTCATTTGGAATTCTTCATCAATTTCTGTGGAGAACGATACTCTACTTATCAATTTATTACTTGTACCTAGTGCACTTGCTAGAGTCGTCTTTTAGGACAACATCTATCCTTACTCATTTACATTTATCTTCTAAATTTTGGACTTATGCCATTGAGTGTTCAATTTATGTCATCAATTGTTTACCCATTTCTACATTGAATTGTTGCACTCTATATGATAAACTGTTTGGTACTTTAGTAGATTATGACATGTTGCCTACCTTTGGTTGTTTGTGTTACCTTTGGCTTCGTTTGTATAATTCCACCAAAATTACATCTTCATTCTCGAAAGTATATTTTCTTGAGTTATAGTAGAGTTTATAAATATTATCATTGCTTTGATCTCTTCAGTAACAAAATGTCACATCATATACTCTTTGCTGAAAATGTATTTTCTAGCCTAGACTTAAATCGTGATTAGAATTCATTATTAGTGGTTGGTCAGTCTGATAATCTGTTAACAATGACATTTTCAGTGTAAGTGGATGGTCTAGACCAAATTGAAAGTTGATGGGTTTGTTGATCGACTCATGTTGTTTAGAAGGCCAAGATGAGAGGGTGGAGGATATTATTGAAGATAGTTCTTCAACTGATATTTGCATCATCGGGTATGATTCTAGCAGTGCACGCATTAACCCTGAAAGCAATTACATTGACCATCGAATATCTGCAGAATCATTGGTCGATGAATCATTGAAGCATAATAGCAATCTAGAGCTTCACTTTAGCATTTGTTGACAATAACTTTTTGTCAATATTACATACTAGGCCTGGGAATGGGCCGACGAGCCCGCCCGGTCCAGGCCTATTTAGTCGGATTTGGACACATGAAAATACTGTCAGGTCCGGTCCGGTCCAAACCCGTATAAGCCCGTTAAAAAATGAACGGGCTTGGGCTTTACAAATTTTACATCGGCCCGGCCCAACCCGATATACTATATATTAAATAAAAAGTGAAACTGAGTTTGGAAAGAATCTATTACGTGTACGATATATATAAAGATTTAAAATATAGTATTTGTCTTGATGCATATAAATATAAATATAGTTCTATTTATTACAAATCTTTTAACTATAATATGGTTTACTAAGGATCATGAAACTCTTCCCTCCTAATAATGAAAATGCAGAATTTAGAACTCTCATTCAATTGGAAGTTAAACAAGTTTGTTATATAAATACCAATAGTACTTAATCATAACAAACATCCAGATCAGCTCCAAAACCATGGCTTATTTTTCAATGCTATCTATTTCTCTCTGCTCTCTTCTTCTTCTCCATGGCTGCATAGTTATCAGTTCTAACACTAATTGCCAAGAGATCCATCGTCTCGTCGCGACGGAACCCGATATCCATATGCCTAGTGAAGCTGGTTCTATTGATATCTGGAATCCAAACACTGACCAGTTTCAATGTGCTGGTGTACAGGTTGTTCGGTACACCATTCAACCCAACGGTCATGCATTACCATTCTACACCAATGCTTATAAAGTCTCTTACATCATTCAAGGTTAAATTTAAATACATTTCACTATTTATTAAATTTCTTTTACTTATCATAAATATTGTACTTATGAATATACAGGCAGTGGTATTCTTGGTGTGATCATTCCCGGATGCTCTCAAGAATTAAATAGCGAGAAAAATGAGTGTGAACACATTCTTCATTTTCAAAGTGGTGATGTGTTTGCTCTCCGCCCTGGGGAAACACTTTGGAGCTATAATAGTGGTTGCGAGCCTATTATTGTCATTGCTATCTATCGTATCACCCACACTGACCCCCTCCGAGTAAGAAATAATAATATATCAAATTTATAAATTAATTATGATATATAATTTAAAGGATACATATCGGAAGACATTTATCTAAAGAATTATATAATTTACGCACAAAGCAAATATGTTATGTCTCAATATATAATATTCATTGAAAGAAAAAAAATACTTTTTTTTTTCATTTTAATAAACATATATAAACTTTAAATATCTTTTATTTTATTTTTGTTGAAACATGCATTTATATATTTTCTCTGTTAAATGTGTCATAGAGATTTGTCCTAGGCGGACCTCAAAATATACTGGACGGGTTTTCTTTGAAGTTTATCGTTAAAGCTTTCAACATCGATAACGAGTTGGCTACCAAACTTCAGAGTAAGATAGATCTTAGAGGCATCATCATTTATCTGACTGATGGACTTCATTTATCAAATTCAACAACTACTAAACAATGTTCAAGATATGACCAACAAGAGCAAAAAGGTTTTTACAATGCGAAAGATGAGTTTTTCTGCAACATTAACACAAGGATAACAAAAATCTCTGAAGGAGCAGATCTTTACATTCCCCAAGTTGGACATTTAACAACCATGGACGCCCACGAATTCCCTATCCTTGAGTCAATTCAACTAAGTCTTTCTTACAACCTCCTCTTAAAGGTGAGAAAATTCTTACTACGATTTTTTACCAAATTGGTCTCTTTTATTGAGTACATAGTGACAAAAACAAAATATGGTTTAGGACAAAAACTTCAGTACATAGTTTAGGACCAGTTAGTGACAAAAACAAAACATGAGACTTGACAGTTTTTTTTTTTAATTTTATTTATCAAAGTTATTCTTTTTTTAGCACCATAAACTATCAGTAAAATAGAATTGCATATTAGAGGTCTCTTTTATTAAAAAAAAAAAAATTGTAAACATCAAATTTTAGTATTATTTTTTTATCTTAATGGAGGGGATGAAACCCCGGAGCACAAAAAAAAAAACAAAAAACAAGTTAAGTGATACTAGTCATCCAAAAAAGACAAAGACCACAAATATCAAATTTTAGTATATTTGAAATCACTTATTTAACCATTTAAAAATAAGTTTTCATATTGCTGATGCAACTTTAGCAAAATTAGAAAAATGCAATTTCAAACATGGATAAAGTGAGTAAAATACTTTTAGCCAGTATTAATTGTCCTAATGTGTCTATAAGTAAAGTACAAAACGGTAGGTTTTATTATTATTTTTGAAATACTTAGACGAGGAATTCCCCTAGCTTTGAATTGTGTACAACACATGTATATATTATTATGTCTTGAAATTCCATTAATAACTAGGGTTGTTAGGATTTCAAACCTCAAGACCACTTGGTCTAAGACGTTCTGATACCATGACAATGAACCATTTCATAAAAAAAGCTTAAGCTATTAAAATCCAAAAATAGCTTTCATTACTTTCTGTAACATTGTGCCATTATAATTAATCAAAAAATTTATAGGTCAAACTGGAAAATAAGCAGCTTAATAAAAAATTAGAAAAATAGGGACTCCTCAAGTTTTTTTCCTTTAATTATTATTGAATTGGTTGTAAAATTGTATATGTTAATTTGCAGGATGTTATGAGATTACCCCACTGGGACAATAATGATAACATAATATATGTGGTGAAAGGTGAAGGTCATATTCAAGTAGTAGATGATAATGGAAAGAATGTGTTTGACGACATGGTAAAGGAAGGACAAGTCCTCCTAGTACCACATAGTTTTTTGATGGTGGAACAATCAAACAGTGAGAGATTTGAATATGTTACCTTCAAGACCAACGCCAACCCAATTACATCCGATCTTTCTGGCCGAAAATCAGTCATTAATTGTTTACCATTGGAGGTTCTTACAAATGCATTCAAAATTACTCAAGACGAGGCTAAGAAAGTGAAGTTTGGAAGGAAAGAGACCTCCTTGGCTAAAAGCGTACGGAACTGAAGATGAAGTTGCATAACTTTTTTTTTTAGTATTGTGAATAATATTTCTTTTCCTAAAATGTGCTTGTTATATCACTAGGTATACGTAATATAACAAGTACGATGATAGTATCCACATGGATGAGAACAAGCACTCATTGTTTGCTATAAAAGTATCAAATATTTAGTCCTCTTAAAAATAACATGTTTTGTAGATATTTTGAATGAAGTTCCTACACTAAGAACAATAAAAATTAATCTAAAGTAACAGATATGAGATCAAGAAAAAATTTGAATGAAATTCCTACACTAAGAAAAGTTTTGTTTTATTTGAGATCAAGAATCTTGTAGCCTTTAGTTCCAGTGGCGGAACCAGGACCCCGGATGACCCGGAGGCTCAAACATATCAATAAAAAAAATTTCAAAACGTAAAAAAAAATCAAAATTAACTGTGCAATTGACCGTAAATTTTCAAAGTCCAGTCTGTTAGGGCTCGGTAAATTTTTTTTAGCCTCCAACGCATTAAAACTGTAAAAATGTTATCATTTTTTTTAGAAACTAGCATTGAACTAATAGAAAATTAAACATGTTTACTTTTTTTAATGGTAATGACATAATAAAAATGGATATTAAGGGTAAAAAAATGAGACTAAAAGGAATTGAACACAGGACCTCTTAAACAAAAGCAAGCATACTTAACCATCTCATCTGCCTTTATATATTGAAATAATACTACATAGAGTCAATATAATTCTCTCCAAAATATTACGAGACACCGTTACTAATTTTTTTTTTCTCAATTCTCGGGCGGCCAGCCGGGGCTTGAGCCCCGGCCAACCCCCTAGTTCCGCCCCTGCTTAGTTCCACATTTAGGACCACAGAAAATACCTTTAATAGCTCTAGGAGTAAGTTCTGTTTTATTGAGGAGTTTCATGACAACTCAATTGGTGAGTAATACTATACTTAGCATAAAAGGATGCTATATGTTGAACTCTTGACCATTATCTGATCTGTTGGTTTTAATTGTTGTTTGAAAAGTATTATAAACATACAGTCCCTCCCTTCACTCTTAGATCTAACCAATAATAATCCAACAGTGATCAAATTACTAATTAAAATATTAGTAACAGATTTCTTTCTATTTTTTTTTATATCTATTATTAATCCTAATTAACTCGTACAAACAAGCAACCACTTTAGAGAGAGAAATTCTCAAACTCGATTCTTCAGCAGGAGCCAAACTCGAACAATCTTCTTTTTGGATTTCACCTGAGAAAAATTCAGGTATTTATTCGTTCAATTGGAAGAACAGAAAATTGATTAAAAGAATTTAGGGATGAAAAATCCAATTATCTCTATTGGATAGGTAGAATAAGGCATTACCTGATGAAGAAGAGAAAAATGCATTACCCGATGAAGATAAAGATGGGAGGGAGATGAAGACGTAGAGATAAGGCGTCTGCTTAGCATCGTGATCTAATTCTAAGGTTATGAAATTGAATTGAAACAAAGAGCAGGAATAAGGGGAGAAGAGGACCTTTAATCAAAGTGTTGATACAAATTCAAGAAAGAGAGATTGGAATAAAAAGAGCACGGAAATCAAATCAAATCAAATCAAATGAGGCATCGTACCAGAAGTGAAGTGGAGAACATCACCCATAAAAAGCTCAAACCTTCTTCATCTACTCCTTCTGTTGAATTGAAAGCCAAATAATTAAAGTGGTTAAGTAAGGTATGATCTTCTAGAGAATAATCAACTAGTTATTGGAGAATAAGAGAAAATAATATGGTTAGATTCTGATAAAAAGAATAACAAAAACTGAGTCTGACTCAACCCAATGTTGATGCCAATTTTTCTCCCCAACAAGTTCAATTGCGAAAATAGAGGCTCTCAATTCAGTCATATAAGCAAAAGAATGAGGGGTAGAAAAAGCAAAACAACATTTGGAAAAGCCTCGATAGTCGTGAAAAAATACCTCCCGCTCCTGCCTCGCCAGGTGTACCAAAAGCAGAGCCGTCCACATTGACTTTAACCCAGCCCGGAGGAGGTTTAAGCTAATGGACCGGAATAATGTTGGGAGCAGGAGGCGGCCTAGGAGAAGCCAGAAGACGGGATAAGATAACGACATCTCTTCGCGAAGTGCAAAAACCTTTAGAAGTGGCAAAGGACTCTCGAATCATTCGAAAGAGGGTGATCTTCGAGTGCTGAATAGAAGGAGAAACTTCCTTAAAGATTACTTCATTCCTGCAATGCCAGATTAACCAGATGCAAGTGACAGTTGCAACATGCCAGATCATCGACACCTGTGAGCCAAAATGAATGCTACAAAGAGTGCTGAAGAAATGGATGAATTGGGAATGACGAGGCAAAGAGCAGTCAAAATAAATCTCAAGGGCCCTCCAAAGAGAATCTGCAAAAGAACAGCTAATGAATAAGTGGTTAATGGACTCAGCATCCCTACCACATAGAACACAATGAGAGCCAATGAAGAATTCTAGACGCTGCAGGAGGTCGTGGCTCTGAACCCGGCTATGCAAAACTCTCCAAAAAGTGAAGGAACAAGAAGGGGGAGTGTGAGCATTCTAAACAAATTTATACCAGTCCACCGAGGAGGGACTAGGACTGATAACCGAGTAGTACTCTTTGGCAGTGAAAATATCCTTCATAGAGGGCTGCCAAGCGTAGAAATTAATATCATCTCTACCCCGATGAATAGATCGAATACTATCTTGAACAACCGAAGGTAGAGTACCTAAGTCAAGCCACTCCGAAATTACCAAAAAATCATCAACAGAATTATAGCGAGAACGCTTATCCTGATGATCAAGACCCAATCTGTCCGCCACCGATGGAATGATCCACCTATTTGTCCAGAAATTGAGCATTGAAGACTGGCCAATCCACCAAAAGGTCTGGTCCCAAATGGATGAATAAACAAACTGAGGAAGGAGCAATGGTAGCTTTAGATAAACTAGAGACAACCAGAAATCTAGACTTCTTCAGAGAAATAGCTAGACTGGTGCTTTGAATTAATTTCCAACACATCTTACCCAAGAGAGCCTGGTTCAAGATCTTAAAGTCCTTAATACCCAAACCTCCACCCTCCAAACTTTTGCAACAAGTCTGCCAGGAAACCGTGATAAGCTTCCCCTGATCAATATAACCCGTCCAAAGGAAATTCCTAACACTTCTATTGAGCTTATTCAACAATCCAACTAGCCACTTGTAGATAAAAAATGAGTGAACCAGAGAACCAGTAATAGCAGACTTAATTAGAGTTAAACGCTCTACAAAGGAGAGAGAGATACCTTTCCACTTGCTAAATTGAGAGAGAAATTTGTCTGCAAGGCTGCTGAGATGACGAGCCCTTAGAGCTCCTTTAAATAGAGGGACTCCTAAGTAAATGAAAGGGAGAGACTCCAAACGGATGCCAAGACAATGAGCAACGA
The DNA here is from genome assembly GCF_963576675.1 of Euphorbia lathyris. Taxonomy (NCBI): domain Eukaryota; kingdom Viridiplantae; phylum Streptophyta; class Magnoliopsida; order Malpighiales; family Euphorbiaceae; genus Euphorbia; species Euphorbia lathyris. Next base: position 22,448,802 of record NC_088914.1, on the reverse strand, counting down.
ACCCTCCTCGAAGGACTCACCTGAGAACCAAAAAAGATAGCAGATTTGTCCCAACTAACCTGCTGACCGGAGATCTGTCCATAGAGCAGGAAGAAATCCTTGAGTGCATGCAAGTTTCTCAAGGATGCCACTCCAAAAATGAGCATGTCATCAGCAAAAAGAAGATGAGAGGGAAAAGAATTTCCTCCAGAATAACACATAGGAGAATAAGTACCCGCCCTCACCATCTTAGCAAGCCAACGAGAGAAAAAATCATCAGCAATGTCAAATAGAAGAGGAGAGAGGGGGTCCCCTTGTCTAACCCCTATAGAACAAGAAAAGTAACCCTTTGGAGAACGATTAACCATCACAGAAATACGAGCAGATGTCAGAATATTTAGGATCCAATCCCTGAAAGTAAGAGAAAAACCAAAGGAATCCAACACAACCAAGAGGAAGTTCCAATCTAAACTATCAAAAGCCTTACAAATATCAATTTTTAAGGCCATGTGTCCACCAAAACATTTTCTGTCAAGCATATTAACTCCCTCAGAAGCTAAGGCAATGCACTGATGAATGCTTTTACCTTTAAGGATACCATACTGGTTGGGAGAGACAATCCTTGCTGCAATAACTGCGAGGCGATCTGCAAGAATTTTTGAGATGATTTTGAAACCAAAGTTACTCATCACAATTGGACAAAAATTCTCAATTCTGTCAGCTTCAGCAACTTTAGGAATTAGAGACATAATACTAGAGTTTAAACCAGGCAGGATGCAACTACGATCAAAGAAAGGCTGAACCATATTGCAAACACCCTTCCCTACAATATCCCAAAAGAAACGATAAAAAGTTCCCCCAAAACCATTAGGGCCAAGGGCACTGTCAGGATCCATGGAAAAGACCGTGTCTTTAATAGCTTCAATGGAAGGTTTGGAAATTAATTTCTCATTTTCCAAACAAGTTACTAAGTTGGAAATTCCCTCATTAATTGGAGAAAGATCAATATCTTCTCTAGAACTACGAAAGAGATTAGAGAAATACTCAATTACATGATTAGATAATCTTACCATGTTAGAAGAGGGACACACATCACCGATCCTCAAATGATGAATGTCGGCCCATGTCTTTCTAACTCTAGCAGACCTTTTCAAAAAACTAGTGTTCCTATCCCCCTCTTTAAGCCACTTAACATGGATTTTCTCTCTGTACATCATCTCCTGCCGAAGAAGTTGTAAATCAAGGTTGGAGCAGGCGGCAGAAGCAACACTACTCAACTCTAGAGAATCTCCTTGCTCTGAAATTTGCTTTTGAATATCTGCTAGATGAACTTCTAGCAGGTGGATATTAGAATCAATTCTGCCAAACACGTTTTTATTCCAATCCCTGAGAATAGGCCTAAGAGTGCGAAGTTTATGACATAATAGTTGTGTTGGAAATTAGGCTAAGGTATAGCAGCGGAAATATAAAATTTTAACCTATTTCCATTTAACCACAAGATCCGTTAACCGTTATTTCATATAAAGAATGATAAGAAGAAATACCTTTTAGAAGTTCTATCTACCGTTGCAAACGAAGTGCCCACAACTTCAAAAGAGATAGAAACTGTCTACCAATCTGCCCCTATCCGAAACAGACCTTCCAGACCTCCGAAAGATAATCCCTTCGGTGGAAACGTGGAAGAATATGTCTAAAAGCTCCTGTCCAAAAATCGCGACGATCCGACAGTTCAATCTTTGGGAATCCGCGAAATCGTGAACTGACCTGATGTAGGAGTAGTAAAACGAATTTCTCCCTTTTATTTGTTTTTCTTCTTCGAGTTCCCAAACACGAAATAAAACACGGAAAGATTAATTTGGAATCAACCGTTGAATAGCAACCAAAGTAGATTGCCTCTAACTAATCAACACAAGATCAAGGATAAAAGAAATAGATGAAAATTAATTGATCAAACGAAGCCGTAGAGAAATCTCGTCCTCAAACTAGGAGTGTCGAATTTTCTCTCTCTTGGACTAGGTGAATTTCGAAAATCACAAGTAGGGTATGGCTTGCTTGGATTGCGAAAATCTCAAGGGAAGGGGTATTTATAATCTCTTGTATCTAATCCCTAGTTAGATAAAATTAGGTTACTTAATAGGAATTCCATTCGGAATAGAATTCCTAATTATTATCTCACTATATATCTAATATATTAAGGATAATAATAATAACCTTATTGGATAATAATAGGAGTATATTAATCTAATTAAAACTCCTAACTTAATTATCTCTTAATTAATTTAATTCATATTCCTAATCTAATTAGGATTAACAAAATCAAATTAATTATTCATGTATATCACTACATGAATTTCGACCCCCTTATGTCCATGGGCCTTATTGGGCTCAATTGGGCTTCTATCAATTAATTAACATCTATCTCTCTTTTAGGTTCCAAGTCTTATGTGTGATCCATTAGGTTCTTATTGCTTCTAGCCATATGCAACGTTATTAAATTAATTTTCAAAGAATTATATTTAATCTTTGCATAACGTAATGATGTACAGAGTATGTGATTAGCAAGTCCGTAATCATTCCCCCAGAGCTATAAGAAGACAGGTTGATTCTGTCGTTAACCTTTTCGTATTAGTTACAGTATAATTCGATCCTTTATCAACTACATCCTTGAACTGAATCTTATGACTATGGGTGATGTCAAGTCACATATAGCGAGATGTTCGTTTTACTTGTACAGGCCGAGTCAACTCAAAAAGATAGGTTAAGTGAAATCCGTATTTCAATCTTAAGCTATCACCTTGCAAGGATTTAGAGTCAAGTCTTCCACAAGCGATCCATGGACATATCTCCCATTTACCAGGAGTGATAAATGCTCAATCCAATATATAACGACTCCGCAATTACTTCTTGTGATACCCAATGTCTACTGTTCACACCCTAGAGTCATCTCTATTAAGGATCGTGTTACACCAGAGTCAAAGCATCACATTCCGTAATCCAGAATACCAATTAATATTCCTTTGAGTCTGAGGATTAGTTATACCTATTAATACCAATGAGATGAACAGGTGACAAGGATGAATCTACCCATCCTGTTATCTCAAATCGGATCCCCAATCCTAATGAACAACGTTTCATCGGATCTATGTAACTGTCCAGATATCTGTATATATGAAGCTTGTGAGATCAGCTTTCTGTCGGACAGAAGACATTGTTACATACAAGTCTCAACAGTGATATGCCAATCCCAAACATATCACTTGACTTGGGGTGGTTTTAAGTTTATCAGTTTACTATAAAGTTTTGTCTCACTTCATGCTTGTATAAACACTTTATAATCACTTTAAATAAACTTACGGATTTCCTTTTATTAGACTTTATTTAGTGCTTAAAAGGGATTGCCTTTATATAGTTATAAAACATATATCTCATTAAACAAATGATATAAAGAACAATTCATTTACATTAAGTTTGTATCCTAGAACAATTGTTTATAGGACACTAAACCCCAACAAGTTGTGCATGAGGGAGAGAGATGTAAGATGTTGTCCAGTGATTAGCAATTACCCCCTTTAAAGAATCATTTGTGGTCCACATGACATGGAATCTGAACCTAGCTATCATTGGTTCCCCAATTCTGCATTGAAGGAGCATCGGGCAATGATTAGAACTATACCTTGCCAAAGCCGTGCAAGAGATAGAGTCCCAAGAATCTAAAAACCCTCTGACACCAAAGCTCTATCTAGGCGACATTCAACATGAGCCGCTGTTTGGGTTTAGTGTCCTATAAGACAATTGTTCTAGGATACAAACTTAATGTAAATGAAGTGTTCTTTATATCATTTGTTTTAATGAGATATATGTTTTATAACTATATAAAGGAAATCCCCTTTTAAGAACTAAATAAAGTCTAATAAAATGAAATCCGTAAGTTTGTTTAAAGTGATTATAAAGTGTTCATACAAGCATGAAGTGAGACGAAACTTTGTAATAAACTAATAAACTTAAAATCACTCCAAGTCAAGTAATATGTTCAGGATTGACATATCACTGTTGAGACTTGCATGTAACAATGTCTTCTGTCCGACAGAGAGCTGATCTCACAAGCTTCATATACAGATATCTGGACAGTTACATGGATCTGATGAAAAGTAGTTCATTAGGATTGGGGACCCGACTTGAGATAACAGGATGGGTAGATTCATCCTTGTCACCTGTTCATCTCATTGGTATTAATAGGTATAAATAATCCTCAGACTCAAAGGAATGTTAATTAGTCATTCTGGATTACTGAATGTGACGCTTTGATCCTGTTGTAACACGATCCTTAACAGAGATGACTCTGTGGTATGAACATCAGACGTTGGGTATCACAGGAAGTGATTGCGGGATCGTTATACATTGGATTGAGCATTTATCACTCCCGATAAATGGGAGATATGTCCATGGATCGCTTGTGGAAGACTTGACTCTAAATCCTTGCAAGGTGATAGCTTAAGATTGAAATACAGATTTCTCTTAACCTATCTAATTGGAGTTGACTCGGCCAGAACAAGTAAAACGAACGTCTCGCTATATGTGACTTGACATTACCCATAGTCATAAGATTCAGTTCAAGGACGTAGTTGATAAAGGATCGAATTATACCGTAACTAATACGGAAAGGTCAACGACAGAATCAACCTGTCTTCTTATAGCTCTGGGGGAATGATTACGGACTTGCTAATCACATACTTTGTACATCATTCCGTTATGCAAAAAATTCAATATAATTCTTTGAAAATTAATTTAATAGTTGCATACGGCCAGAAGCAATAAGAACCTAATGGGTCACACATAAGACTTGGAACCCAAAAGAGAGACAGATGTTAATTAATTAACGGAAGCCCAACTGAGCCCAATAAGGCCCAATTACTATGGGGGGCGATTTATGTATGTAAATACATAAATAAATTAGTTTGATTTTATCAAATCCTAATTAGATTAGGATTATGAATTAAATTAATTAAAGGATAAATAAGTTAGGAGTTTTAATTAGATTATATTACTCCTATTATTATCCAATAAGGTTATTGTTATTATCTTTTAGATATATTAATAGATAATAATTAAGAATTCTATTCCGAATTAAATTCTTATTCAGTAACCTAATTCTATCTAACTAGGGATTAGATACAAGAGATTATAAATATCCCCATGTAGTGAATTTCGAATCAAACCCTAAGAAAATAGAGAGAGAATTTCGACCCCTAGCTCGAGGACGAGATTTTCCACCGCTTCCTTCCGTTCAATTGATTTTCATCTCTTTCTCTTTATCCTTGATCTTGTGTTGATTAATTAGAGACAATCTACTTTGGTTGTTTTAAACGGTTGATTCTAACTTGATCTTCCATTGTTTTGTTTTGTGCTCGGGAACTCGAAGTAAGAGTTGTGGGCACTTCGTTTGCAACGGTAGATAGAACTTCTGAAACGTATTTCTTTTATCCCTCTTTATATGAAATAACGATTAACGGATCTTGGGGTTAATGGAAATAAGTTAAAATTTTTATATTTCCGCTGCTATACGTTACCCTATTTTCCATCAGTGGTATCAGAGCCAACGTTAAATCCGTTATTTCATATATGAAAATTTAGAAGTTTTTCAATCAGGTTGAATAAATATTTATAGTTAGGTTAATTAACAAAACTGTTTTGATTAATAAGTTTTAATTAATTGTTAATTAAAACAAATTATGCACATGTTCCTAATAATTTTGGTTGATAATCATTATGACAAAATCTATTAGTTTTATGGTTAGATTGATAAAATCAGTTTTATTTATTCTAAAAGATAAAACGGAAAATCTATAATAGTTTTTCCTAGTTTCTGAAAATCGTTTTAAAACCGTTTTAAAACTGATATATATATATATATATATATATATATATATATATAAAATTACAGCAGCTCGGGTCGCGTCGACTGCTGTCGCGCGGTTGCTGCCGCGCGCGACGCCTGGCCGCCGCTGCCGCAAGGCAGCGGCGGATCAGACGCCTAGGGCTGCTGCCAAACGGCAGCAGCCCAACCTCGGGCCCGGCCCGAGACCCACTTGTTTTTAAATCGTTTAAAATTAGTTTTGAATATATATATATATGTTTCAGAAATTAATAGTTTTCTGTTTTGATTATCGAATGAAAATTTATTTAAAAGTTTGTTTTACCTATTTGTAAATCAAAATATTAAATGAATTGAAATCAAAATAATTGGGACGTGCATAATTAAAGTTTTGTATAGAAGATATGAAACTGTTAGAAGTAAAATTAGATAAAAGTTAATTTGATGAGTAAATGTGATTAACCTAAATATTACATAAAATACTTATATAATCAACCAATTAAATTTATTTAATTGAGTCTATGCATGTTTGGAGTTATGGACATATTTGGACCCTCTTTTAGTCTTTTGGTATTTTTGAAATAGGGCCTGCGAGTCCTTCCTTTCTACTATCTATTGTAATTTCTCCTCTCATCTAATTCCCTTCAATTCAATTGAAGTTTTCTTTAGTAGAATAGAAATTAATATGTAATTTCAAGGCGCCATGGAGAAGACGGAGGACCTAAAGAGAAATATGTAATAGTTAGTATTTCCCTAGGTTTGACCTTTTATTCCGTCTCTGGCTCGACGGAATAATTTAGATAATATGTCCATAACGCCAATGTATGTGTCTGATGTATGCTAAAGCAAATCAAGACTAAGTTAGATTATGAGACCTAAAATAAAATCCCTCATTAAAAGTTAAGTAAATAAGCAAGTTATTAAAATCGGTTGCCCCTCCCTAATATTATAATTCAGCCGGCAGTACTGGGGGCCTTTGGGTTGTTGAGCAAACTCAAGCTCGGGGTCTTACGATAACACCTGAATGATCGAAAATCATTTTTCATGAATATGAGGTAATACTTAAATTAGATTATGATAATTGGATGAGCAAACTCATGTTGTCATAAACTAATGCGCAATATGGTTGGGATTAATGTGAATAGCATATTAGTTACTAATGTGGTTAGTAACTCAATAACCTAGGAATCACATTAAAGATGTGATTGATTACATGAATCTACCTAACGAATGAGACTAGCTTGTTGAGCAAACTCAAGGTGAAATCTCAAGAGTTAGGATCCTAGCTCACTAAAGGATTTGTGAAAATTCTTCGAATTAATATGGAGGGCTATTAATTTGGCAAAATAGTGGGAGCAATCTAAAATAAACTAAAAGGCCTATAATTTTAGATTGATATACTTTAAAGCAAATGAATAACATACGTTTACTCTTTCTCACTCTCAGGTTTAATTAAACACTCTTAAAATCATGACTAAAACCAATCTGCAAAACATTCTTACCGATAACAAGTTGAACGGTTCAAACTTCACCGACTGGTTTCGTAACCTCAAAATCGTTTTGTAGTTCGATAAGATAGGGTATGTACTTGATACAACGATACCCCCTATCCCAGCTGATGATGCTCCCATCGAAGAAATTGATGCTTACCAGAAGCACAAAGCTGATGATGATCATGCGGGATGCATCATACTTGCATCGATGACACCGGAATTACAAAGGCAACATGAGGAAATGGATGCCTATTCCATCATCATGCACCTTAAAAAGCTGTTTGGGAAACAGACTAGGTGCGAACGCTACGAGATATCCAAGTTACTATATCGTTGCAGGATGCAAGAGGGCACATTTGTGATGACACATTGTGTCAAGATGATTGGCTATATTACCAAACTTTCAAGTATTGGATTCGCGATGGATAACGAACTAAGCATAGACTTAATTCTTCAATCCCTCCCAAAGAGTTATTCACAGTTCATCATGAACTACCAGATGAATGACTTGCAAACCTCTCTTGAAGAGCTTGCAAATATGCTCAAGTCAGTTGAGCCCAATATGAAGAAAGACAAGGCAATACCGGCTCTTGTCATAGAGGGATCAAAGAAGAGGAAGGGGAATTTTCCCAATCCTAAATATCCCAAGAAAGGCAAGGGAGCCATGCCCACTAAATCTAAGGGAAAGGAAGTGAAGAAGCCCAAAGGAGAGTGCCACTTCTGTGGTAAAGACGGGCATTAGAGAAGGAACTGCAAGGAGTACCTAGCCTCCCTCAAGAAGGGAAAAGGCAGTGCTTCAACATCTGGTATGTTTTATATTGAAATAAATATAGTTTCACAGTCTGAATCTTGGGTACTTGATACCGGATGCGGATCTCATATTTGTACAAATATGCAGGAACTAAATCGGACTAGGGAACTGAAGAAAGGAAGCATAAACTTGCGAGTAGGAAATGGAGCAAGAGTTGCCGCCCTCGCAATTGGAGATTATGTTTTAAATTTTCCCTCTGGGCTTGTAATAAAATTAAGGAATTGTTTGTACATTCCTCAAATGTCTCGTAGCATTATTTCTATTAGCCGTCTTGTTGACGACGGTTTTCATATTTCAATAAAAGACAAACATTGCGACTTTTATAGAGATTCGATTTTCTATTTTTCAGGAATATCACAAAATGGGATTTATGTGTTAGATGCCAAAATTTCTGTTTTCGCAATTGATACCAAAAGACATAAGCTAGATAATTCAACTTACTTGTGGCATTGTCGTTTAGGCTATATAAACAAAAGACGCATGCTTAAGCTACATCAAGATGGGCTTATAAATTCAATTGATCCTGAATCATTGGAAACATGCGAAGCATGTTTAAAAGGTAAAATGACAAAGACACCCTTTAGCAATAAAGGTGAACGTGTATCAGACACTCTAGGACTCATTCATTCAGATGTATGCGGTCCTATGTCAGTCCAAGCAAGAGGAGGATTCAAATACTTCATAAGCTTCATAGACGACCATACCCGATATGGTTATATCTACTTGATGAAGCACGAGTTTGAAGCTTTTGAGAAATTCAAATGCTTCAAGAATGAAGTAGAAAATCAATTAGGAAAGAAAATAAAGACACTTCAATCCGATCGAGGTGGCAAATATCTTTCAGATGATTTTCTGAATTATCTAACTGAATGTGGGATATGCTCACAATGGACACCTCCCTATACACCACAACACAATGGTGTATCCGAGAGGAGGAACCGCACCTTACTAGATATGGTACGATCCATGATGAGCATAGCATTACTTCCAAAGACATTCTGGGGCTATGCCTTAGAAACCGCCCTCTTCACCCTAAATCGAGTACCAACTAAATCCGCTAGTTCCACATCATATGAATTGTTCGTTGGTAGGAAACCCGTGTTCTCATTCATGAGAGTATGGGGTTGTTCAGCATTTGTCAAACGCATTGCGTCCGACAAACTAGATTCTAAATCTGATAAATGTTTCTTCGTTGGATACCCTAAGAAAACTGTGGGATATTACTTCTATCATCCAGATGATCAGAAAGTAATAGTATCCAAGCACGCAACCTTCTTAGAGAAAGAGTTTCTCGAAGACACAGAAAAGGGAAGCATGATTGAACTTGATGAAGTTCATGAACAAGAAACACCAACTGAAACAACAGAAGCGGTCGAGGAACCCGATGCAGTCCCATTAGATGAGACTCAAGTGCCACCCCTTCGTAGATCACAAAGAGTTCATGAACTCCCTATTAGATATGGTTTTCTAGTGGGAGGTAATGATGAGGTTCCCGTGTTAGACGACGAACCCGAAAACTACGAAGAGGCTCTTAACAGTCCAGATTCTAAAGCATGGCTTGAAGCCATGGATTCTGAGATGGATTCCATGTACACCAACCAAGTGTGGACTTTGGTTGATCCACCCGAAGGGATAAAACCCATTGGGTGCAGGTGGATCTTCAAAAAGAAGACTGACATGGATGGAAAGGTTAGCACCTACAAAGCTAGGTTAGTAGCGAAAGGATATCGTCAGAAGCAAGGAATTGATTATGACGAAACTTTCTCTCCTGTGGCTATGTCCAAATCAATTAGAATAATGCTTGCTATTGCCGCTCACTATGATTACGAGATTTGGCAAATGGATGTGAAAACAGCTTTCCTAAACGAAAACCTGCTTGAGGATGTATATATGATGCAACCTGAAGGTTTCATATCAAAGGATGCAAAAAAGGTTTGCAAACTTCAGAGATCCATTTATGGACTCGAGCAAGCATCTAGAAGCTGGAACAAGCGTTTTGACGAAACCATAAAACAATTTGGTTTCGAACAAAATTGCGAAGAAGCTTGCATTTACAAGAAAGCAAGTGGGAGCTCTGTAGCATTTCTGATATTATATGTGGACGATATATTATTAATGGGAAATGACGTAGCTCTACTACAATCGGTAAAAGTTTGGTTATCTGGTAACTTCTCAATGAAAGACCTCGGTGAAGCAGCTTATATACTTGGTATAAAGATCTACAGAGATAGATCAAGAAGACTGCTTGGTCTTTCACAGGCTACATACATCGAAAAGGTGCTAAAGCGGTTTAGCATGCTTGAATCGAAATGAGGTAACTTACCCATGCTACATGGAGTAAAGTTAAACAATCATCAATGTCCTAAAACCGACGATGATAAGAAGCGCATGGCTGTAGTCCCGTACGCCAGTGCAATCGGTTCGATTATGTATGCTATGCACTAGACCTGACGTAGCGTTCGCGTTAAGTATAACGAGTTGTTACCAAGGAAATCCGGGAGACGAGCACTGGATTGTCGTCAAAAACATTCTTAAGTACTTGAGAAGAACTAAAGATATGTTCCTAGTGTACGGAGAAGGGGATCTGAAAATAGAAGGATTTTCAGATGCAAGTCATCTCACAGATGAAAACGATTTTAAATACCAATCAGGATATCTGTTTACATTGAATGGGGGCGCGGTCAGCTGGAAGAGTTCCAAGCAAGGAAGCGTAGCTTTCTCTACGACCGAGTCAGAGTATATCGCTGCTGCGTAAGCAGCAAAGGAAGCGGTTTGGATTAGGAAGTTCATTACTGAACTTGGTGTGGTGCCTGACATTGTAAATCCCATTACACTATACTGTGATAACAATGGAGCCATTGCACAAGCAAAGGAACCACGGTCTCATAATACATCCAAGCATTACCTAAAGCGATACCACATTGTAAGAGAAATTGTGGCAAGAGGAGATGTGAGAATAGAAAGAGTACCTACAGAGGACAACGTTGCAGATCCATTGACAAAACCCTTAACCCAGAAAGTACATGATCGTCATCTAACTTCTACTGGGATAAGTTATAGAAACAATTGGCCTTATTCCAAGTGGGAGTATGTTGGGGTTTAGTGTCCTATAAGACAATTGTTCTAGGATACAAACTTAATGTAAATGAAGTGTTCTTTATATCATTTGTTTTAATGAGATATATGTTTTATAACTATATAAAGGCAATCCCCTTTTAAGAACTAAATAAAGTCTAATAAAAGGAAATCCGTAAGTTTGTTTAAAGTGATTATAAAGTGTTTATACAAGCATTAAGTGAGACGAAACTTTGTAATAAACTAATAAACTTAAAATCACCCCAAGTCAAGTAATATGTTCAGGATTGACATATCACTGTTGAGACTTGCATGTAACAATGTCTTCTGTCCGACAGAGAGCTGATCTCACAAGCTTCATATATATAGATATATGGACAGTTACATGGATCCGATGAAAAGTAGTTCATTAGGATTGGGGACCCGACTTGAGAAAACAGGATGGGTAGATTCATCCTTGTCACCTGTTCATCTCATTGGTATTAATAGGTATAAATAATCCTCAAAGGAATGTTAATTGGTCATTCTGGATTACTGAATGTGACGCTTTGATCCTGTTGTAACACGATCCTTAACAGAGATGACTCTAGGGTGTGAACAACAGACGTTAGGTATCACAGGAAGTGATTGCGGGATCGTTATACATTGGATTGAGCATTTATCACTCCCGATAAATGGGAGATATGTCCATGGATCGCTCATGGAAGACTTGACTCTAAATCCTTGCAAGGTGATAGCTTAAGATTGAAATACGGATTTCTCTTAACCTATCTAATTGGAGTTGACTCGGCCAGAACAAGTAAAACGAACGTCTCGCTATATGTGACTTGACATTACCCATAGTCATAAGATTCAGTTCAAGGACGTAGTTGATAAAGGATCGAATTATACCGTAACTAATACGGAAAGGTCAACGACAGAATCAACCTGTCTTCTTATAGCTCTGGGGGAATGATTACGGACTTGCTAATCACATACTTTGTACATCATTCCGTTATGCAAAAGATTCAATATAATTCTTTGAAAATTAATTTAATAGTTGCATACAGCCAGAAGCAATAAGAACCTAATGGGTCACACATAAGACTTGGAACCCAAAAGAGAGACAGATGTTAATTAATTAACGGAAGCCCAACTGAGCCCAATAAGGCCCAATTACTATGGGGGGCGATTTATCTATGTAAATACATAAATAAATTAGTTTGATTTTATCAAATCCTAATTAGATTAGGATTATGAATTAAATTAATTAAAGGATAAATAAGTTAGGAGTTTTAATTAGATTATATTACTCCTATTATTATCCAATAAGGTTATTATTATTATCTTTTAGATATATTAATAGATAATAATTAAGAATTCTATTCTGAATTAAATTCTGATTCAGTAACCTAATTCTATCTAACTAGGGATTAAATACAAGAGATTATAAATACCCCCATGTAGTGAATTTCGAATCAAACCCTAAGAAAATAGAGAGAATTTCGACCCCTTGCTCGAGGATGAGATTTTCCACCGCTTCCTTCCGTTCAATTGATTTTCATCTCTTTCTCTTTATCCTTGATCTTGTGTTGATTAATTAGAGACAATCTACTTTGGTTGTTTTAAACGGTTGATTCTAACTTGATCTTCCATTGTTTTGTTTTGTGCTCGGGAACTCGAAGTAAGAGTTGTGGGCACTTCGTTTGCAATGGTAGATAAAACTTCTGAAAGGTATTTCTTTTATCCCTCTTTATATGAAATAACGATTAACGGATCTTGGGGTTAATGGAAATAGGTTAAAATTTTTATATTTCCGCTGCTATACGTTAGCCTATTTTCCATCAACCGCCCCATGCCGACCATTGGACCAAGTAAACCTCTGACCCAAAGTATCAATATAAATAAGATCACAATCATCAATAAAATTCCTAAATTCCCTGCAGGATCCAGCAGCATGAGGGGAACCAAGCTTCTCATGAGAGCCCGTAATAGCATTGAAATCCCCAAACACCAAACAATTATTATGTGGAAAGGCACAACTATAAAGAGAAGGCCATAACTCCCTTCTTTCTGAAGCCAGGTTACTACCATAGACAAAAGAAAGCAGAAAATACTTACCACCCAGCTGGTGTTGAACAGTAACATGCTGGACATGAGAAGAATGAAGAGAAAGAGAAGAAGCATCCCTAGAAAGAAGCCAAAGAGTTGGTGAATCCTTATCATTCCAGAACAAGATAAATAGACCCGGAGATCTCCAAAACCGATCAGAAGTGTCACTAAAACAAATAAGAGGTTCTGTAAGACATAAAAAATCAGGATGATGTTGCTGGCACAGAAGCTTCAGGGCTCGTTGAGTGCGATCATTACCGATGCCCCTATAATTCCAAAATAACACAATCATTGAAACCGCACAGGCGGGTTGTTATGCCATTTATCGCTGACCTCAAGGGGAATGCTGTTATCTTTGTGCTTCTTCCTTTTTTGGACTTTAGACCAAGTCTTTTCCTCTGTATCATTAACCACCTGTAAACTGTCACTGTTTTCTGAATGCTCAATGATTTGCAAATTAGGAAATTTAGAAACCTGAGGATTGGGGTGAGAGGTTTGCCAACCCAAGGTTCCCAGCTCTTTATCAAGTTGATAAGATGGAAAGCCAAGAGAATGAGAGGCGGGGGCCGTGCCAGAATCAGAATCAAGAACTGACTCACTAATCTTGACTGAATTATGAAGTACCATTTGCAAGTCATAGTTATTAGGTTTGTCAGACTCTCCTTTGGCATGAGCCCCTTTAGAGGATTCACTAGTATCAATGTGAACTCATGGCTTCTGTTTCCAAATCCGAGTAACAGACCTACCTCGGGGCTTGGGAGATCCCATCTTTTGCTTCCCATTCTTTGCTTTATGTCAACATGTTCTTCACGATGAAGGTTCCTCCTACAAGCTCTAGAAGAATGACCAATGGAATGGAAAATGGAGCATAAGTCAGGAAGCCTTTCATATTCAAGGGAAATCCAATGCATTGAGGTGTCAGTATCCACCCTTAGTTTGTATTGAATTTCCTTAGAAAGATCCACATCAATCAAGATATGAGCATAATGACCCATTTCACCCTCCACAGTATTCTTGTCAAAACGAAAGGGCACCCCAATCACCCTTGCAATGCTTGCCATGATCCGCTTATCCCAGAATTCCAAAGGAAGATTGTAGAATCAGACCCAGACTTGAGCATATGTGGATTTGTGAGAGTCCAGATTAAATCCCGGGCTCCAAGGAATGAAACACATAATCCCAGGCTTAAGAGCAATGGCACCACGACTCCAAACAGATTGGAGAGCCTCTGCGGACGAAAGAATGATGTGGTAAAAACCTCTACCTAGAGAAATCAATTTCCAGTTAAGAGAACAACCCCAAATAGATGAAAGTTTGGCCTTCAAGTCCGGCTGCTTCCAAGGAGATCCCCTTTTAGCAAGAGTGATACGCCCGATAATAGAATGCTTACAAAGATTGAGACTTTCATTGTAAATATCCTGCTGAATTTTGACGGCTTTAAAGCCACCTTCTTCAGATATAAGAGATCGATCCATGGGAGGAGGAACATCAGGAGAACTAGTCGCAGAAGGAGCAACACCAACAAGAGTAGTCGCATAGGACCTAGGCCCAGCAGAGGGTCCGGGTCTCGAAGGAGGACAAGTCGCAACATCACGAGATCCAAACAAGGCATGCTTCAAGAAAGAGGATCTAGAAAAAAGATGAGCAATGGAGCAATCCATCTCCATCAGATCTGCGAGAGCTGACCAAGCAACCAACCATGCACCGGACTCACCTCAGACAACCCTAAGCCGCCTTACTCAAACAATGAGTAAGAAAGAAAGAAGACAGATCTGAAAGAAAGAAGACAAATCTCTTTTCTTTGTAAAGTATACGATTCATTAAATACATCTGTTAGATTTAGTAATAGTTAGTTAGTACTCCTTATCATTCCATTGAGATGTATTTAATAAGAACCAAATTTGAATTCTCTTTTTATAAGTTCAGAAAATGTTCATTACTGTCTATTCAGATTTTATATCAATGAACTTCATTACCAATTAAAACAAACGTTTTTTAATAGAGAAAATAATTAAAAAACAAAATACAAAGTTTTTCTAAAACAATCTTTGTTTATAAATGTTCTTTAAATTATTTTTCTAATTTTAATTTTTCTAATAATAGTGGCAATAAAAGTGGCATTTCCATCATAATAGAACAAAGCAATTTCTCCAGCGCGGAACATGAACCCGTCACCACTCTGAATCTCTTTTAACACTCATTTATATCACCGTCTAATTCTTGAGCATTGAGTAATGATCAAACTAAATATAGCCTTGCCTGTATATTCATAAATACAACATTTTTGACAAGTAAAAGAAATTCAATAAATACTAAATTTGGTATTTAAATTTGACTTTGGTCAAGAATATTAAATTTTAGATATTAATATAACCGAATTAATCTTATATATCAACATAAGGTAATTTATAAAATATCATAATTTTAGCTTCAACACATGTGAAATGATATCAATTTACAAATCTTAAAGTTAAGATAGGGTTAGTTTATACTATAGGGTAAAATTGAAACTGTTCCAAAAAAATTTGAAACTATTTTATTAATTTAAGTTACCTTGAAGGATGTAAGACAATTCATCGGAATTGTTAGCTTTGAATGGAGCCATTACGGAACATACATTGTAGTTTTATTTCATATTTTTAAGGAACATAGTTAGTATCTTCTCATACATACTGAAATGCTCTTTGGTGGCCTTTCCATCCATAATTGTTCTTCCAAATTATCTAAGAAAAAGTCTATTCTTTTGTTGTCTTCATCGTTATCTTTTTATTTTAGCTTCCATTGTCTTTTTGTTAGAAAATGTCTGCCAATAGAAATAAAATCATTTAGCAATAGATATATAACTATGTGAGTATTTCCACAATTGTTTTTTTCAATAGAAATAAAATCATTTAGCAATAGATATATAACTATGTGAGTATTTCCACAATTGTTTTTTTCAGCAACATTCTGGAATTTATAGCCAGTATATAGTTCTCTTTAGAAACGGCTTTCTTCAACAACATACTAGAACATATTATGCCTTTCTCAAACTTGTTTTATTTGAGCTGGCTAACCTGCTTCTAATTTCGAATGGTTCTATTTAGGGTCGTTTTAAATATTTTTGGGGCCTGTACTAAATGAAAAAAATTTGGGTCCTATTCATTAAAAAATTAATAATTTCATATAATGTTTCGATAAAATGAAACACCAAAATACTTTTAACTTGATTTTTAACATAATAAATATAATAAATATAAATAAATTAGATATTGCATAATAATAATAATAATAATAATAATAATAATAATAATAATAATAATAATAAAACTGGGCCCCTTAACACTCTTAGAGCGTTATTTTTCTGAATAAGTTAACATTCATTTAATTTTTCACATAACAATTAATAACAATAATTTATTTAAATTTATATAATAAAAAAAATTGGACTCTCTTAAATTTGGGGCCCTGTGCGGGAGAGCACCTTATACACCTTTCTTCTACTCCCCTGGTTCTATTGTCCTCTGTCATAATATATATTTTGACTCGTTACTCAGTTACTAACTTGTTTTGTTGTTTATTTAAATATATTGTAGGAATCTTATGAACATCTTATCCAAATTGAAGTTGAACAGACTAATTTCAAAATTGTTGATTACATTAATGAAGTATGAGTGTTCTTCTAGGCTGCAAGAGAGCTTAATAGAGATAGGAAATAATTTCTACTCTAGTATTATCATGACCAATATCCTAAAAATTAAAGAGCATCGTCATCTTCAAGTTCTGTTGGTGCATCTAATTTAGATGCTAGTAATGGAATTCTCTTAAGAACCACACTTCAGACCATATAAGATCGCCATAATGGCTTCAATGTCGATAGAATCAGTTTTATGGCACATCTATAGAAGATAAATGAACGACAATGTCAATTGGCTGAAGGTATATACTCATGTGTGCTAATGCAAATGATGTGAGAGTGGTACGTGAGGACTGACAGATCTGGAGACATAAATGGGCCCATCTATTAGCCAAGAGTATGGAGGTTAGAGCATAGCTCTAAGTCTAGTTAATCTAGGTGTTGGATTCAGGGCCGGTCCTGAAGTTTTAGGGGCCAGGCGAAATAAAAGATAATGGGCTCTTAATAAAAAAAAATTATACACAAAAACCTAAAAATAGAAATTTTGTTACATTTTAGACCTAAAATATCATATTATTTGGGTATCATGACTAAATTTGTAACAAAAAAAAAATAGTATATATTCAATAAAATTAAAAAATTTGGACCCCTTTTAGCTTTGGGTCCTAGGTGGCCGCACCCTGGGCCTATGCCCAGGGCCTGCCCTGGTTAGATTATGAAATATATTTTGACTTAATTTATTAGCTACTTAGGGTTTAGATTAGGGAAAATTACACAGAAATTCATATTTTAAAAATTATTTACAACTATGTCAAGTCATAATTTTGGATTATGTCAAACTAGTAAAATCAGTAATTTTAATATATTTTAAGGATTGGAATTTATAAATTAGAAGTCTAGAATATATTTTCTAGGGTTTATGATTTATGAATTGGAGTCTACAATTTTTAAATTATAGTGTAAATTCATAATATATAGAGAATAATGACATATTAAGAATTAAGTTTGGTGATAAGACTTAGTTGTAATTTTTTATTTAATTATGATATTCATGTATTTTACCCTTTAGATTATAATATATACTTTTACTTAACTTATTAGGTTAACTTAGGATTTAGAATACAACAACAACAACAAAAGCCTTAGTCCCGAAATGATTCGGGGTCGACTAACATGAACCATCATATAAAACCGTGAAATCAAGTCGTGTCAGCGACACAAATTCGCTCCCTCCACTCCGTCCTATCCACTACCATATTTTCCTCAATTCCCAGTAAACTCATATCACTCTCGATCACCCTCCTCCAAGTTTGCTTAGGTCTTCCCCTACCCCTCACCACTACATCCCTTTGCCACTCTTCGGTCCTCCTAACCGGTGCATCAAGCGCTCTACGTCTCACATGGCCAAACCACCTTAGTCGGTTTTCTCTCATTTTATTCTCAATAGATGTAACCCCTACTTTTGTCCTAATTATTTCATTACTCACCCGATCCTTTCTCGTATGACCGCACATCCATCTCAACATACGTATCTCCGCCACCGATATCTTATGGATGTGACAGTGCTTCACTGTCCAACACTCTGTACCATATAACAATGCTGGTCTGATTGTCGTGCGGTAGAATTTTCCCTTCAATCTATTAAGCATGTCGGGGTCACAAAGGAAACCCGTAGCACTCTTCCACTTCGACCAACCAGATTTAATCCTATGAGCAACATCTCTATCTACTTCTCCATCCGTTTGGATAATAGATCCTAAATACCTGAAGAAATCCGAGGCCTGAACAACTCTCCCATCTAGGGTGATTGTCCCTACCTCCCTACTCCTATGGTCGCTAAACTTACACTCTAAATATCCTGTCTTACTTCGGCTCAACTTAAAGCCTCTAGATTCTAGAGTTTGTCTCCATAGTTCCAACTTCCTCTCCACTCCGTCTTTCGTTTTATCAACCAACACAATATCATCTGCAAACAACATGCACCATGGTATACCATCTTGAAGTGAACTTGTTAGTTCATCCATAACGATGGCAAAAAGAAATGGGCTTAGTGCGGAACCTTGATGCACTCCAATCGTAATAGGGAACTCTTCAGTCTTCCCAACACTAGTACATACACTCGTGCATGCTCCCTTATACATGTCCTTTATGATGTCAATATATTTCCGTGAAATGCCTTTCCTTATCAAGGCCCACCAAAGTACTTCCTTTGGTACATTATCATATGCTTTCTCCAAGTCAATGAAAACCATATGCAAGTCTTTCTTCTTATTTCGATAGTGCTCCATTAATTGTCTCATTAGATGGATGGCTTCCATAGTTGATCTTCCCGGCATAAAGCCAAACTGGTTTTTCGAAATCTTCACCGTCCTCCTTAGCCTTTGTTCGATCACTCGCTCCCACAGTTTCATAGTGTGACTCATTAATTTGATTCCTCGATAGTTGGCACAATCTTGGACATCGCCTTTGTTCTTATAGAAAGGGATTAAGATACTTTTCCTCCATTCTGATGGCATCTTATTGTTTCTCCAAATTTTGTTGAAGAACGTCGTCAACCATTCGATTCCTCTCTCTCCCAAACATCTCCAAATCTCAATAGGGATGCCATCAGGTCCAACTGCTTTCTTCAACCTCATCTTATTTAATGCCATTTTGACTTCACCCTTTTGAATTCTCCGCAGGCATTCATGATTTATCATATCGTGAGGGATACTTATATCTCCAATATCTTATCTGCGATCTCCATTAAATAAGTCATCAAAATAGGACCTCCATCGTTCCTTGATATCCTTATCTCCAACTAGGACTTTCTGGTCCACATCCTTCACACCTTTAACTTTTCCGAGATCTCGCGTCTTCCTATCTCTCATCCGAGAAATTCTATATATGTCTATTTCCCCTTCTTTCGTATCCAATCTTGTATACATATCCCGATTCACCTTTGCTCTAGCATCTCGTATGACCTTCTTTACTTCCCTTTTACCCTATTTGTATTTTTCGTAGTTCTCATCCCTCCTACATTTCCCCAATATTTTATAGGATTCTCGCTTACTCTTTACTGCTTGTCGTACTTCTTCTGTCCACCAAGATGTGTCCTTACCCGGTGGCATGCTACCTTTAGATTCCCCTAGAACTTCCTTCGCTACTTCCCTTATACTATGCTCCATCTTAGTCCATATCAAATCTATATCTAAATTCATATTACAAGTCCAAATATCTTTTTTGGTCATCTCATCCACAAATTTTTGTTGACTCTCCCCTTGCAATTTCCACCACTTAATCTTAGGCCTTGTTTGATAACTCATATAATCACTTAAATTAAAATATTAAACATTTATTTCATTTAAGTGCGTTTGATAACGGTTGTGTCTCCACTACTTAAATTAGTTAATTAAGTTAAAAATCACTTATTTTGATAAGTCAAAATATTTAACTTAACGTTTTAAGTTAAACATTATCAACTAATATTTTTATAAAAATTATATCATTCAATACTTTTAACACTTATAATATTCAGTACTTATTTTTTCAGTACTTAATTTTCAGTTTTATCAAACAGCACCTTAGTCTCCACTTGTGGTGTTCGTTTTCTTATACATTTCCTACTTCGAAAATCAAGCACCACTACTCTATGTTGGGTTGTCGTACTCTCACCAGGGATCACCTTACAATCAATATAACTCTTCCTCCAAGCACTCCTTACTAAGAAGAAGTCAATTTGGCTCGCATTACCGCCACTCCTATAGGTCACTAAGTGAGATGTTCTCTTCATAAACCACGTGTTCATGATACTCAAGTCATAGGCTGATGCGAATTCCAAAATATCATTTCCTGCTTCATTCTTATCTCCAAAACCATACCCTCCATGAAAACTCTCAAACCCATCTCGCCTAGAACCCACGTGTCCATTGAGATCACCCCCAGTACCATCTTTTCATCCCTAGGAACCTGTTGCACCATTTCCTCTAAGTCCTCCCAAAAAGCTTGTCTTATAGAGACATCTAATCATATTTGTGGCGCATATACACTGATGGCATTCACAACCTCATCCCCTATCACTAGCTTGACACTCATAATTCTATCGCTCTTCCTAGACACCGCTACTACATCATCAATATACTCCCGATCAATAAGAATACCTACTCCATTTCTACCCTTATCCTTTCCTGAGTACCAAAGCTTATAACCCCAATGAGCTATCTCTCTAGCCTTGGCTCCAACCCACTTGGTTTCTTATAGGCACATTATATTTATTCTCCTCCTCTTCATAACATCTACAATTTCAACTAATCTTCCTGTCAAAGAACCTATGTTTCATGTCCCAAAGCGTAACTTACTACCCTTACCCTTACCCCTACCATTACCATGGACTAGCTTATTTACCCGCAACCCTTGCATATTTGACACCACCCCCGGGTCCTGGGGTGGCGCACCTCTTTGGGGCGACGACCTAGCAACCCTTGCACATTTATCACTACACCCGGGTCTAGGAAGTGCAGCGCGTCGCTGAGTAGGGAACGCCCCCACGATATTTATATAGTGGTTCATGTCATAAGATGTGGCTAAGTTTTACGCTGGCCGCCACAAACCTACCGCAGTCCTCCTCATTTGTCCGGGCTTGGGACCGGCTGTGAAGGCCACCAAGTGACCCTCACAGGCGGAGTTTAACTTAGGATTTAGAATATGAAATTTATATATTTTGACTTAACTTATTTAGGTTAATTGAGGTATTACGTTATGATTTTATGTATTTTGACTTAAACTTTAATATTATTTAGGGTAAATTTTAAATAAAACCCACGTGGTTTCACTAATTTTCAGATAAAAGATTGTGGTTTACTTTTTGTCAAAACGAGGATTGAGGTTTCGCACTTTTAATAAAACAATGACCTTTTAGATTAATGATATTAAAACTATCTGTAACGACCTGAAAATGAAAATTTTCAAGAATTAAAGTTGTTCAATGTCATATTTGCTATGGAACTATATTTTCGATTTTCGAAAATCATCTTTTTTTTAACTTTCTCTCTCTAAACATTTATTTTCTCTCTTTACCAAACATCATCTAAATAATCTCAAAATAAAAAAGTTGAAGAATTAAAGTTGCTTACAATATTAGTAGTTCTTAAAATGTCATTCTTGAAGTTGTCAAGAGTGATTTTAATAGTATCAATCGAAAAAGTCCTTATTTTGCTAAAGTTGAAAACCTCAGTCCTTTGACAAAAAGTAAACCACAGTCCTTTATCTGAAAATTAGTGAAACCACATGGGCTTTATTTAAAATTACCCTATTATTTATAAATATATATTTCTAGTTTCATGAATTTTATTAATTAATTATGTTTGATTTATTGTGATGCTTACTAATTGTAATTATAATTCAAATTAGAAAATAAAAGGTAATAAAAAAATTGTCCACTGCATTATATTATTACATTCTATAAGCAAATTTGGAAATAACAACTTTATTCTAAATTACCGACATAATATACTATTATTACAGTATGTATGTAAATTTAATACGAAAAGTGTCCAATAAATTACCGATATTGTAATTCGTCGATATATTGTCACCGACACATGGCTCTTATTCGCCATTTAGCAATCACACATGGTCGTAAAAAACCGCTGCTAAGCATGGTGACAAAGGTTTGCAACCTCCCAAAAGGTTGTAATATTAACCATCTATTAAGAAAAAAACAGGCGAGTGATGTAGCCAACCTGCTATTTAGCGACTAATTGTATCCCGGTGTTAAATAGCGTTTGAGATCGAATTAGCGATTGAATATTTGGTCGCTAACTGACTATTTTCTTATAGTGAAATACAATTGTCACTCCGTGCTCCAAAACAAATCCTCCCCATTGACAAATCCTTAATAACAAATAATAAGAATAAAATTCATAAGAATAGGGGTTAGAGCTGATAAGAGTATAACAAAAAGTAATTTTTTAGATAATCGAGGTACCTTTAAAATATCTCTAAATTGATGAGAGTGATAACCTAGTTGTAATTCAAAATTACAAATTGGCAAGATATATAATTTAAAACCATTTCAAAATTAGACTTTATCATGGCCTTGATATTTAGAATATCTGAACTTAAAATGATTGGATAATATTATACCTATTGACCTGCTATAACTATAGTTAACCGTTAGAAATATTGATAAATTATACTTTTGATATTTGAACTTTAACTTCTTTCCAACTTCGGTGCCTAGACTTCATTTTTTCACAAGAGACGTAGTTTGATAAGCTCTTTTACTTAAATTTAGGGACAATTACAAAACTAGCACTTTTTTGGGGGTTAGTTTTCATTTCTAACACACTTTCAAAATCTCACCAAAACTAACACATTTCATTAACTAATTTCCAACCTTACCCTCATCTCTAACACTCCGCTCCCGCTCTTCAATATTCGAACTTCCATCACTCTAACCTAACACCCCTCTATTCATCTCTCTAACTTTCCGGCGATTCATTGGCCGATTCTGTATATTTCATCCGGCGAATCTCTGTTACTTGGAGTTGACATGGCGAGAACACAAAGCTCAGACAACGAATCGAACTCAGAAGGAAGAACGAAAAAGAGGGTAAATAACTTGACTTTACATTTGCGTTTCTCTCTTCTATTGCATGTACATTTGTTGTGTTTGAGAAGGAACATTTCGTTTCGTTTCGTTTCGTTTACTGCTTCTCGTGTTAGGGTTTTTTCTGGGTTCGTCTGGTGTTAGGAAGTCATTCGGTTTGGTTGAAATTCGTCGATGTGTATGTTCATCGGCAACCTAATTGTAGATAGCACATATTCATAGACAGTCTAATGGCCGATAGAACATCCATAACGACGATATACTGCCGCTATAATATTCATATCGTCGATCAGTTTGCCGATAGAACGTTCATATCGTCGTTATAATGCCGATAGAACATTCATATCGACGTTATATTGCCGATAGAACATTAATATCGACGTTATATTGCCGATAGAACATTCATATCGACGTTATATTGCCGATAACTCTCTTATTCTAGCATACGCTAGCTCATTCTAGGTCAACGTTATAATTAGCTTGATTTTATGTTCCCTGATGATATGTCTACAACATTTTTCAGCATGATCGTGTAGACAAGAGGAAGAGAGATGAGCATGCCTCTCCGTCGAAGAAGAAAGCCAAGAAGAAACCTGCATATAAATACAAAAAAGCATTTGGAACGGAAAGCGTCATCACGGTTAGGTGTAACCTACAAGCAGCAGAACAGATAAAGGGGTTGTTAACATCAGACCAACTAAATCTATTTAGGAAGAGTTGCTTCGGCCAGTACTTGGAAATGACCAATACAATATTTGCAGGAGTCCTATGCCACACCGTTTTAACAAGGGAGATCATACGTGAAGACCTCAAACCCAGGGAGCTTTGCTTCAGAGTTAGAGGTGTTGAGTTAAGATTTGGGGATTGGGAGTTTGGACTCCTAAGTGGGTTATGGTTTGGGGACATGGAAGCATTTCTGGAAAGGTTCAGTGGGATAAAGAAGCCATATAGATTTAGGAATAAGTTTTTTCCAGGCATCCCTACACCATCCTATAAAGACGTGGAAACAATTATGCTGCAAACTGTTTGGAAGGATCAGTCTGACCAGGATGCAATTTCATTTGCCATGTTGTATTTTGCCATTGGCTGTGTGTTGGATAACACTCGGGAAAAAAAAGTTCTTCGTTGGGTGTTGGAACTTGCTGAATTTCCAAGATTGTTTAACGAGTTCCCGTGGGGTGTTTGTGGCTGGGATGTGACCTACAGGTCTCTTGTTAATGGAATAGATGGTGGAAAAGACCGAATTGATCAATTGATCGCTTATAGGGAGAATTTAAGGATTAACCGTGTCTCATACAACCTATATGGTTTTGCATACGTATTTCAGGTATGATGTGTGTATATTCTGTATACTAGAAATGTTGGTCATAGGCATAAATAATGAATTGGACCTTTGTTGCAGGCTTGGTTGTTGGAAGTATGGGATGCCACCCGGACATGGTATGAGAAGAAAGGCACTCGCATCCCACGATGGCTACGATGGAAAAAGACCGCTATCGCTAAATTGCCCAAAGTCCTAACCATTTTTGAAGTAAGTTGACCAAGCATTGTGCCTATATATGTCACTATTATGCTATACATCTGACTGATTTGTTTATTTGTACATTTGTATTGTATTTTTAGTCGGGTGTAAAACCAAATGCCACAAAACTTACAGCTGAAGACACCGAGAAAGAAAGCTCATGGTATGATCATCTAGTAAACCATGTGGATGGTCTACATTGTAATTATGACCATGTCTTTACCGATTTGGAAAAGGTGCAAGAGGAGGAAAAAGGGCAAGAGGCTGCAAAGGGGAAGGAGGTGGAAGAAGAGGGGAAAGAGGAGCAAGAAGATGAAGGTATGGAAAAGGAGGAACAGGAGGGATTGGGTACATATGAAGGCGGATATGTTGATGTAGAGGATGGCAGTGAATCTGATACTGATAATGATGAAAATGCCTTCATTGTCTCACCTAGAGTACCTGTCCAGAAGAAGAAACACTCTGGTATTGAACGAGTACTGAGGAGGATGTTTGATGAGCACGAGAAGAAGATGAATGCCAAGTTTGATGAGCAGGAGAAGATGATAATTGAACACTTTGGTCAGCAAGATAGGAAACTGAATACCCTTGTAAATAGATTGTCCGTTGTAGAACGTGATGTGCAGGAATTGAAGTCACAACGCGACGTTGATATGTATGATATGGGGATTGGAGGACAAGGTCTGGATGACCAAACTGTTCAGGAGGAGAGGGAGAATAGAGAAACTGAGGAGAAGATAGACCAGGAGGAGAAGGAGAATAAAGATCAGGAGGAGAAGGAGAAGAAAGAGCATGAGGAGAGGGCTAAGAAAGAACATATGGAAAGGGAGAAGAAGCAGCAGAAGGAGATGGAGAAGAAAGAGCAGGAGGAGAAGGAGAAGAAAGATCATGAGGAGAGGGCTAAAAAAGAACATGAGGAAAGGGAGAAGAAGCAGCAGGAGGAGAAGGAGAAGAAAGAGCAGGAGGAGAAGGAGAAGAAAGATCATGAGGAGAGGGCTAAGAAAGAACAGGAGGAAAGAGAGAAGAAAGATCAAGAGGAGAGGGCTAAGAAAGAACATGAGGAAAGGGAGAAGAAGCAGCAGAAGGAGAGGGCTAAGAAAGAACAGGAGGAAAGAGAGAAGAAGCAGCAGGAGAGGGAAATTGTTATGCTGATTGATGTAAGTTTGTTTTTAACGTTTAAGGTGGTGCTTTTAACTGAATTCACAATGACATAATCTGTGTCTCTATTTGGTGTTTTAACAGGATGAGAGCCATGACGGCCATGATGCTGAGATCGATCATGGACAGCTTACTCTTCTGGTTAACCAAGTTGTCCAATCGTCTTTACCTATACGTGAAGACAAAGGAGAAATAGAAGATTTGACTATCGAGGTTAAACATGAGGAGGAAGGGCAGGGTAATAGAGGAGGAAGAGGAGTAGGAGGAAGAGGAGGTAGAAGAGGAGGAGGGAGAGGGAGAGGAGGGGGGGTAAGGGATGCAGGAGGAAGGGATGGAGTGGGAGGAAGAGGGACAAGAGGAGGAAGAAGAGGGAGAGGTAGAGGAAGGGATGTAAACATCAAGGAGGAAGACGTGAAAGGTAGACCCCAGCGAGAAAAGAAACGTGGGAAAGACGTTAAGTCACCATTCACTGATCCTCGGATGGAATATCACTTTGACGATGATGATGATGCAAAGTACCCCGTGGAACAACACGATGGTCGCGATCGTATAAAAGGACACCTTCTAGAATCATATGACGACTGGAAGAAGAGTACCCCCCGCGATCAGCTGAGGACGTTAGGTGGAACCGATTGGGGTCAGACTGTATCGTGGTTTGAAGAGGCAGAGATAACTGGAAAGTATATAGACAGTCAAGTAAGATATTGGTCACTTTCCAAGTTGTTGGTTTATATTCTTCACTATGTATGTGTTGTGTTTGAACTTATTTGTGCATGTGTGTTGCAGCTTGTAAATGCATTTTTGTGGTTATTAAACGGTAAATACGTCCATCAAAGTCAGGATTGGACTGCCATCGACTCAAATTTCTTTGGCTTTATGGAGTTTGCAAATATGACCAAGAATTATGACAAACCCGGAAAATGGGGACATTCCAATGTGTTTGTGCAACGAATCAATGGGATGAAAGAGTTTCACTGTCGGCCCTGGTATGAGGTTAAACATGTGCTAATACCCATCAATTATAAAGGAGAACACTGGTTACTCGGTGTGTTCTACGTGGAAGAAATGAGGATAGAGTTCTATGATAGTCTGGAGTCAAATGCATCCAAAGAATCAATGGACAAATGGCTTGAACCCCGTTTTCGTATCATGACAAGAGCAATGGAAGAGGCCGAGTTTTGGAAGAAAAGTGGGCGGCCTGATAACGGCAATAGATTGATAAAGTGGGAGAGGGCTCGTGGGTGCCCACAACAGCTGCGCAAATCCAATGATTGTGGTGTCTTCCTATGCTTGTTTGCTCAGCATTATGTTGAAAAAGGGCCATTATGTACGGATTATGGATTCTCTGGGTTTGATGGACGTTTCTATAGGCTGCGGGTGTGCTTGGAACTCTTCAACCAAAGATTGTTGAACCAGAATGATCTTATTCCAATGCCTAATTTGCTTGGCTTGTAATCTATTTTAACATGTAAACGTTTGTTGGTAACTTATAAATGTATATTATTGGTGACATCTTCTTGTTGTACAAGGCCGATATGGAAACATATCGGCGATTACGTATGGACATATGGGGTCATGGAAGGCGTGGACATAGCCGATATGGAAACATATCGACGTGTACAATGTCAATATGGAAACATATCGGCGATTACGTAGGGACATATGGGGTCATGGAAGGCGTGGACATATCCGATATGGAAACATATCGGCGTGTACAATGTCGATATGGAAACATATCGGCGATTACGTAGGGACATATGGGGTCATGGAAGGCGTGGACATATCCGATATGGAAACATATCGGCGTGTACAATGTCGATATGGAAACATATCGGCGTGTACATATCCGATATGGAAACATATCGGCATGTACATATCGGCGTGGACATATCCGATATGGAAACATAACGGCGTGGACATATCCGATATGGAAACATATCGGCGTGGACATATCCTAATATCATACCTGCTTTTGTGCGCCTCTCATGAAACCATGCTTGGAGGATTGTCCTTATATACTCAACCAACAATGTGATCGGTAGACGTCTACCATCTCCCATTCTTGCGTTGAATGATTCTGATATGTTTGTCGTCATAATGTTATATCGACGTGTGCAGAAGTACGCACGTGTCCATTTTTCTCGACGAGCTTCCTCTAGATAGTCCGCTGCCCCCAAACTTATACTACGAAGTCTGGCGAATCTTTCCTGGAAATCAGAGGTCCGCCATGCTTTTACAACTTGCCAATACGCTATGTCTAACTTTTTCCCGCCCCCAAACTTAGCCTTCACATTCTGTTTCAAATGCTGAGCACAACTTCCATGTACCGCATTTGGATACACCATATTGACTGCATAATCAATGCTCTTGTTCCTATCTGATATTATGACGAGGTCTTCAACTTCACCAATACATTCTTTCAACCTGGTGAAGAAATAAGGCCATGATTCATTACATTCATTCGGCCCAATTCCGAATGCAAGAGGGTAAATTTGATTATTACCATCCTTTCCAACCGCAACATAAAGTACCCCGCCATACTTAACCTTTAAGTGTGTTCCATCTACACATATAACGGGGTGAATATGTGCCTTAAAACCCCGGATTGAAGCACCAATGGCCATGAAGAAGAATTTGAAATTATCTTCATCGTCAGTTTCAATATGTGTCACCGTACCTGGATTAACAAATTTCAGTGTCTCACAATAATCAGGTAACAACATGTACGATTCTTCAGGTGTACCACTCGCGCTATCTACCGCCCAACATCTTGCTCTCCAAGCTTGCATGTAAGATAGATTGATTGAAAATAATTTTTCAATCTCCCAAATGATGTGACTTGGACGGTACACCCGATTCTCCATATCTAACTTCTCACTAAGTATGATACCTGCTACTCGTTTCCCCGCTTGCCTGTGATGTGGCAATAGTTGTCCACCCCTATCACAAGTGTGACTGTCCATACTGTCAATTCTCCGAAGTATGAACATATCTGAACCGAGTATGACTCCACCTCTAGCCCGCCACTTGCATGTGTCAACATGCTTGCATCGGACCTCAAACAAGGACTTAGTTGATCTGTGCACCTTCCATTCGAACATATTATCAATTGAATATCTCCCAAGTGCATCTTGCAGTTCTCGTTTGCTTTTGAACATATCATGCGCCTTCAACCCATCACCCCCGGAAGATCCTGTACTTTTGATCGGAATGCCTACATCCTCTGGTACTTGTGGAACAAAACGAAATGGATCCGTTCTCCTCCTCATTCTTGTATCATCATCAATCTCATGCAAACTTGGTTGAACATTATCAATCGATGGTTCTGAAATGGATCTTTGGCGATGATCGTTATCATATACGTGATCATCATTGTCAAATCCATTGTAGTCGTTATCGTATCCATGGTCATCGTTATCACATCCATTACCATATCCTTGATCATCCCCGTGCACTACATTATCATACCCACAATTGTGATCCAATGTAATATCGTCTAGCCCAAGAGGAGATTGGGTATATGGATTTATGACATGTTTTGCTGGACCACGAGTCTCAATTTCTATGTTAGGCACACAATAACTTATTCTGGTTGCCTCTGCTTCAGCAACATTTTATGGACTGAATTCACCAACAGTTGGTCGTCTTACTTCTGCACCAATTGGACGTTTTACTTCCGTAACTTTTTGACGCCTCACTTCAGCAACCATTGGTCGCCTTACTTCCGCAACACTTGTTCGAGAAGTCATAGTCACATATAATGGCATCACATCGGGTTTATTCCATCTACAAAACTCAACGAAACCAGCTATATCACTGTCATCCACAATTTGTGCTAATCGTCCAAAAAGTTTATTTGGACCGTATGTTGTGTGCATTGCCATTTGTATGTCAAAACAGGTTGCATCAACATTCAGGGAAGCGTGAATTCTATCTCTCAAAGTTTGGTAATCAGTTGGGGTTGAAAAATGGAGCACCTCCAACGTATATCATAGTGTCCATTGGCCCCTCTTTTTTCCATTCTCCATCCCACGAAACCATACACAGACAAATATTCGGGGTAGACATATTTCTGCATTACCATAAACACATAAGTAAATTAAATGTTATATTATTGTAACTAAACGAAGAAAGTTAACGAAAATTATATATTATTGGTATTCACACTTCAAACTATGAGATATGCCGATATATGTCAATGCAACTTGCATGTAGACACATATCGGCGCATATACGTCGATACGGCTCATATATCGACGTATATCGACGGAATCTGAATAGCCATTTTTCTAGAATGATCTGTTAAGCGGTGCCTTAAATGCATGTAATGATGACTTTGACTATCAGGCTAAGCATTAAATACGTCGATATATGCCGATACAACATAGATTTCGACACCTATCGGCACGTATCTGCAAAGTATTGTCGGTTTGAATGTCGATACGGCTTATATATCGACGTATATCGACGGAATATGAATAGACGTTTTTCTGGAATACTCTATTAGTGAGGATTAAATGCAGGTAATGATTAATTTGACTTTCACTCTTCTTCGAATGTCACTCTTATTCGAATATCACCCTATAGTCTGTTGAGATTCCCCATGCATATTACAATTCCTTCATCTATAAATAGACTCATTACCTGTTCATACTTTATTATTCATTCTAGTAAACTCTTCAGTTCTCAAGTTTATCCAAAAACAATGGCAGCGTCACCACCGGGATCACCACAGTCGCCACCACCACCACCACCACCACCTCATCCTATGCCTGAGTTCGAAGAACTCATGGCTTCTTTCATCCTCTCGTTCCGTGATGGAGACACGGACGAAATCGTCAGGTTCATGAGGGGCATGGCACAAACCATGTCTTGGGCTGCAGAAGAGACCTCTGACCTTCTAGAGTCAGTCATGGCCCAAAACAGGCGGCTCAGGAGGACAGTAAGGCGCCTCAAGCGGGACTTGGAGAAGTCCAAGAAGGACTACGCTGAGGTGTTAATGGGTCCTGAGTACCAATAATTGTGTTTTTTTTTGTTTTGCTTTTAATGTTTACGTACTTATATTAGTTGTTCTGTGTTTGTTTCTTTTTTTTGTTTATGTGTTTTGTGTTTGTTACTCTGTTTTTTTCGTTTTTTAATGTTTTATGTATTTCTTTCCTTTTTAATATATAATATAAAAATTATGCTTATGTTTTATGTGCTTTGTGTTTGAATTTTATTAGAATGGAAAATCACACATCTCTGAATGTCGATATGAACCTTGTATCGACATTCATATCGACATTCATATCGACAATAATCGACACTGTCGAGAAAATCGCAGATTGAAGTTCCAAATCAAATGCATCTTCTTACAATTGATGTCACTCATTTTAGGGTTTCGCACGAACAGGAATAGCATGAATAGACGACAACAACGATATACATTGGGTTTCAAAGAAACAAACCGATACATCAACAATGAATAGGACGAAGCTTTAAATATTGTAAATTCATGAAAAACTTACATGATTGTGTATAAAATCTTGAAGCACACACTGTGGGTTGGATTGATTGTTGATCGTTAGCTGTAAATTGATCCCGTTCTTTAGAGAGAGAGAGAGAGAGCGCGGGACGAAAAGAGAAAAATGGGGGGAAGACAACGTTATTAAAAGGTTAGAGATGAAGGTAAGGTTGGAAATTAGTTAATGAAATGTGTTAGTTTTGGTGAGATTTTGAAAGTGTGTTAGAAATGAAAACTAACCCCCAAAAAGGTGCTAGTTTTGTAATTGTCCCTTAAATTTGAGACCCATTGAAGTTGTAAAAACAATTTAGCCCGTAATTTCCATCTATAATATTCCCATTCCCTCTCTTTCAATGTTTATTCTTCTTTCTCTAAAATAATTTCTTTCCATACCATAACAGGACCCACCACGACCATATTTTCTTAACAAAAATGAGGTATGGGTATGAAAGTGTGAAAAAACATAAAGTTTAGATACCGTAGTTGTAATTTGTCTATATTTTGTTATGGTTAACCGGTTATAGCAGGTGATAGTGTAGGTACCAAAATATAAAAGAGGGAAAGTTTAGGTACTACGGTTGTAATTTACTCGTTGGTTTTGTCAAGTAACCAATTGAACTAAAAGTCTAAATTATAATAGTTAAAGTCTGATAATAGTTTTTATATCAATCTTGGACACACACCCACACGCGCATGCTCTCTGGCTTGCATCGTGTTCAAGACATACCCATCTCACCGTATGTTTTTAATTCTACTAAGGGTTAATTACAAAAATGGATCAAATGGGAGACTCATTTACATATTTAACCCATTTACTCAACCTACTACATATCTAGACTGATTTTGTGTGACTTTCCCATAATACCCTCAATATTTACGCGTGTCTCGCCCCCTCCCGTCTGACTTCGCATATTCCATATTATGCGAAGCCTGCGAAGCTAATGTTTGGGTTTATTTGCTGAATTTAATTAGCATATGCGAAGCCTGCGAATCTAATGTTTGGATTTACTTGATGAATTTAATTAGCATATGCGAAGCCTGCGAAGCTAAAGTTTGGTTTACTTGATGAATTTAATTCGCATATGCGAAACCTGGATGTGTTTTGTAGCTAATTCGCAAAGTGGTATATAACAAAAAAATGGCAAACAACAACGGATTCTAACATTAAAATCATAACATTATCAAAATTTACAACAAGATTGCCACAATAACAACATTAAAATCATAACATTATCAAAATTTGCAACAAGATTGCCACAATAAACTCCTAACTAATCTGGTACTAATTTTGAAACGGATGAGTAATCTTGGTGTGCACCATGGGACACATCCATCCCAAAAGTTCTGAGCTTCCATTTCTCATCCCAAAAGGTGTGGACTTCCATTTCTTATCCCAAAAGGTCTGGACTTCCTGTAGAGAAGTCCAAACCTTTTGGGATGAGAAATGGAAGTCCAGACCTTTTGGGATGATAAATTAAAGTCCAGACCTTTTGGGATGGATGTGTCCCATGGTGCACACCAAGATTGACACGATCTCTCATAACCAACCATTTTAGGAGTGAATGTGCCAATCTTGAGGGGAATTTCTCCATGTACAGGAAGGAAAGTCATCTCCCCTGCAACCCAATATGCCGCCTTCTAGAAAGGGATGTTATGTAATCAACCACCTTCAGAAAAAATTAATCGTGTTAGGAAGGGAAAACAGACGATTTTGGCTTCGTGAAATGAGGATTAGCGAAGCATGCGAATGTAAATGTGCAAGGAAAGAGGTGATTTTACTTCGCTAATCAATGTTTTCGCGAGGTATGCGAGGTCTGAAACGTGACGATCTACGTCGCATATCGATGCTTTCGCGAAGTCTGCGAGATAAATCATGAACTTTCTACTCGCAAACTTCACGTACTAATCGATTCGCGAAGTAGATCCATATGTTTCAAGCTCTTTCTCTTCACAGATCTTCATGAAATCATCGATTCATGAAGTAGATCGTCATGTTTCAGGCCCTTTCTCTTCGTGAAATCATCGATTCACGAAGTGTATTCATGAAAAAATGTAGAAAAAACAACAGATACTTACATTTTTCGCACCTTTCACCCTTAAAAGCGACAATAACAATATGATAAACTGGAAAAAACGAAGGAAATAACGTAGAATAACCATTTCTTTGATAGTAACAAGAAGAAAGAAACCAAGTAACGAGCAGGAACAGGAAGATGAAGAACCATGGCTTCGTTTTCTAGGATTAGGAAGTTGCAGAATCAAGAGATGAAGAGAGGAAAAAGAGAAATTCATTGTGATTTGGCGAAATGGTGCAGATTTCGTGCAATTTAAAAGAAGAAAGGAAGATCAAAAGTCTTGAAATCATTAATGGAGGAGCCAACTTTTTGCGTAACCAAGAAGATGGGGGGGAGCGGCCGTTCGCGTTGTGGGAAGTGGGAAGGTTAGAGGTATTATGGGAAAGTCACACAAAATCAGTCTAGATAAGTAGTAGATTGAGTAAATGGATTAAATATGTAAATGGGTCTCCCATTTGACCTAGTTTTGTAATTTTCCCTTCTACCCATTAATGTCCAATAATAGTTTTTATTATTATTATTATGTCTGAGACACCGCTCACGTAAATGTCATGTCGGCTTGAAATATGTACAATACAGATCCATCTTCCACGTATTGAAATTTAATCAGCAACTGAGGTTGCTAGGATTCGAACTGTTGACCACTTAGTTTAAGAGACTCTGATACCATTCAAGTCCCATTTTTTTAGTCCCGATGATACTAACTCTTGCAATATTCATTTTTTAGCATTATATTTCAACCACCAAACAACAAATACACAATTCATATTAAAATATATTATTTCTTTTTTTATAACAAAAATATATTATTTATTGCCACATGAAATAAACATTCAACATTATTCTATATCACTTGGAATTTTATTCATATTTGTTGGAAAAATTTGAATAAAATTATTTGTTAATTTTAATACCAACAAACACATCCTTCCATGAACAGTCGTGTCCTTCCTGAACAGTCGTGTATGTACGTAAACAGTCATGTCTGTCCATGTACAGTCGTGTTTGTTCGTGAAATGACATATCCTTTCGATTTCTATTTATATAGAATGGATTGTCAAAATTCATAAGTTGCTGAAACTGCTGGAGAAAATATTCTCTAGGATTCTTCCAGCTCTCTGAGTGTTTACATTGTTCTTGTTTTCATACTCCGGTGATAACTAGGCTACACACTGTTTGAGTTCGCTTGCGTAATCTGTTGTATCCTGAGAGACGATCATCAATAGCGACGACATCTGTCTTAAGGAAGCTGCTAATACAGGCCTCAGATTTGTCTAACTCTTTCCTTTTAATTTCTGTTTTTATTGTTCGTATGTTTTTCTGTGTTCGTTTTGTTTTTTGGTTAATCACATCTAACAATCTTAAGACAGAATTACGTTTGTCCAACATTCTTAAGACAGATTATATTGTTTTGTGGTTTACCAAAACTACAGAGAAGAAAGATGGAGCAGAATTGTTTTAGAAAGACCTTACTCCATTCCTGGAAAAAATGACCAATAGACTAATAGTCTTAGACATTTGGTTTATAAGAATTTAATTCTTTTATTTGTGCTTTGTGAATTTTTATAGAAATGTGGTGCTGTCTATGTGATTATAGAATTGAATGTTATTGATGTCATCAGTTCTACTGCATTTAACTTTGCGAAAATGAGTTCAAGTTAAATGCTTATGGAGCATATAAAATTTGAACTCATCAAAAGATAATGGACGGCAACAATATAGTATTAAATATACGTGGTCTTCCATTTCTTTCTCAAATGATTCATGACAGTCATTTAACAAGTTTAATTTCGTAGTTGTTTTGTGAAACAGGAATACTTTGACGATGGATTGTCTGGACGAACAAAGTATATAATTGAAAAATTATATTGTCATAAATTGGACAATATATAAAAAAAAATATATATATATTATTTGTTATGTTTCTATTTATTGAAACAGAATAATTGCCTTTTGGCATGTGTTGGTACATGTGTTAATTGAAGATGAATCCGATTATAAGAACACGGTCACTTCAAAGGCTTTAAGCCTATTTGTACCAGTGGTAACGTGTAAGCCACAATAAAAGTCTAGGAAAATTTATCGGTATAAATTTTAAAGACTTGGTGATAAAAGAAAAAAATTATTTTCTTTAGAGATGATGATGATATGCAAAAAATTCCATATTTGATATTCTCGCGCGTAAGGGTGTATTTACATTAGAAATGTGAAATGTCATAAATTGACAAATCTGAGCAGTGATGTTATCTAACCGAGTTAGACGCTGGTAGATGAACATTAGTTGACTAGATTTAATTTATGAAAGTCACTAAAAATGTAAAAATCAAATTGCCTTAAAATAAGTACGTCTTAATGATGGAATCGAAGAAAAATATCATATCAGTCGGTGAATATGCGGTACAAAAAGCTTCTGTATGATGAGTTACATGTAGAAAAGCTTCCGTGTGATAACACCGTTAGTCAATTCACTACAAGAAAAAACGCTATCACCGACAGAATTTTTTGTGTAGGAATCACCGACGGAAGACCGACGCAAAATATGCCTCGGAAATCACCTACACATTTACCTACACATTCAGGTAATGTGTAGGGCATTGTTGGCGGGATTTTTCCCGCCCCAAATACCAACACCTTTAGTAGGTGATTTTTAGGGTCGGTGATATCTCCAACACATGAGATTAATCACCGACAATAAAATGTGTAGGAGCCTAAATTATATATATATATCTCATATTTAACTTAATATATATATAAATTAAAAAATAATTAAGAAATAAAAATGTGTTAAAATATAATTATTAGTTCATTTGTCCATCCGTTAATATAAATTAAAAAATTAACAGATAAGGTGTAAAAATGCTTCTAACGTTTGCGACGAGGAGCAATTTTACCTCTAACGTCTAAAATGATACAATTTTATCCTTAACGTTAGCAAGAAGAGCAATTTTACTCATAACGTTGTCAAGTTGGATCAATTTGAGAAATAATTCATCAAACGTTTTTTCGGTCTTGAATCTTGTTAGCTACAAAATAATTACTCCTAACCGTAAACGTTAGGGGTATTTTTGCACCTTATTCCAAAAATTAACTATTAGTATTTATCCATCTTTCAATATAAATTAAAAAATTAATTAAAAAATAAAAATGTAATTATTAGTAATTCTGATGCTGTCCATTTATTCATATTCAGACATAAAAAAAACTAATTATAATTTTATCCATTTATTCATATTAAGCCAAAAGAAAATAAAAATATAAATTAAAAAACTAATTAAGAAATAAAAATATATATACCTAAATACAAGTTCTAATCTAACCCTTTCAGAAAGCTCTCTATCTAAAAGAAGTTCCAACCCTAATATCTTCCTCTCTCCCTTAAGGACCTGGTTGCTGTTTTCACCGGTGTTGCCAGCGGCGCGACTTTCATCGGTCTGATTTCAGACCTCGACGACCTATTCTCCAGGTACGACTTCTTGCTTTGTTCTTTTCTTCAAAACAACTCTTTTCTAACGAAGACCCTATTTTGCTCTGCTTCCACAACTAGCTCGAAAGAGAAGGAAGTCAGCAAGAGCAGGTTCAGGTCTTTCGGCAAATGAGTTCAACTACTGACCAGAGGGTAAAGAAAATCCTCCCTTCTTGCTTTAATGTTGCAGTCACGAGATAGTTTATTTTTCACTAAGTTTTTGCTTTCTTCTTGTTTGATAAAATGTCCAAGAGACAATATGTTTGAAGGTACAAACTAAAATAGATTTTTTTGCTATTCAGTTTTGTTGAGTTTGACTTTAATTTTGAGTAATTTACAGTGCCATTATGTTTTGTTAAAGTGATTCCTTGAAGAAGGTTGGTTTATTATCCTCAACATTATCAATTATGTTTCCTGAACTTTTCCTGTTATTGCAACATATGGTTCTTTGAGCCTAGTGGAAGTGTTTGCAGACAAATTACTTTCTTGGTAAAGTTATGAGTTTTAATTTTCTATGGAATATTGGCTCCTTAAGATGAGTTCTATCTAATTTCGTAAAGGCCTGAAATTAGAACATTCTTAGTTGGTGTAAATTGTGCATGCTTATTGTTCGATAATGGTCGTTTCATTTTGTACAGGGTTCCAATGTATTATCATGTGAAGTTTGCATTTTTAGTCTGGTTGCAAATTGCTTCTGCCATTCTAAGTTTGAATCGAACCAATATGTTATTGTAGTGGAATTTTGGAGCATTTTACAGTTGAATGCCTATCTTTTGTACCCTTCTCTTCCTTTTTTTATTTTGCTTATTTAAGAGTTCTATATGATGCGTATGGATTTACTTAGGTATATCTCAATAGCTTGTTGTGGTTTAACATAATCATCTATCTAGCATAAGCATTCTTACATTTAAAGCAAGTTTTTCTTAGTTTATTTTATTCCTTATTTGATTCTTTATAGTTAACTAACTATTTATTTTGGAAAAAAATCTATGGCGGCAGCTGGAGGATTTAAAGCACTTCGGGAATAGATATTAGTATTAAAAGCAAGAAAGCGAAAGCGGACGAGAGCGATTCAATTAGTGATGAGAGTAGAGAAAAAGTGAAAGAAGCTATGTTCATGCTTGGACTTGTTATGAGAAGTACGCATGGGGTCATGATGAACTCTAGGTTTAATTCTATTGCTTTCATCTTTAAATTCATTTTAATATATCGAACTACTGAATTATAGTATCTAAAATTATTTGCTGCAACTATTTTTGGTAAGAATTGATGGTGTTCTCCTGATTAGTAAGCATAGGTTCAGCTAATGCACTAGCTTTCTTATCTTTTATACATGTGGATGATTTGCATTTGCTATTGGATTATTGAAGAAGTTGTAGTAGTTAAGTGATGTGATTTTTTGAAAGGTTGGAAAAATACAGTGTGAAATGGACTGCTGCAATTGTCAAGACCTGGATCCTCTGTACTTGATTTTATATTGATTGTAAGAACAATTCTGTTATTCATTGGCCAATTTTGAGCTGCAACCTTTCATATTCATTCATCTTTTTGACATGCATTTAAATTGGGCCGAGAATTGTAGTAGGTGATGGGTATAAGAAATTTTCTTATATTCAAGTGGGTATTTGCATATTTTGTTACTATGTTTTTCATCATTTCTTGTTTTAAACTTGAATGGTTTTCAAGTCTTGTGCTTAGGTGGTCATGATAAAGGGGACTGAGGAGAGATGTATAAATTGCAGTTCATTCAAAAATTGAGCTTGCCTTATAAAATTGAGTTCTCTAAGATTGTTTAGCTTGTCCTTTTACATTGGTGCCATTGTTGTTCAAAAATTGAGCTTGCCTTATAAAATTGATAGGGGCTCATTGTGTCAAATTGAGCGACCGGGGGCTTAATCAATAAAAAGTGGAAAAGATTAGGGGCCTTAGGATACATGAGCATCTATAAAGCTTACTAAGGTCAAGTGTTAAATTAAACTTTGCAGCTTTTGTGGCCAAGTACATGAGCATCTATAAAGCTTTCCTTATTGAAACATTTGGTGAAGAAGATATCCGCATTTATGGATGTTTAATTAAGAAGAAGAAAATTCGAACAAATTGTCTCTTCACTTAATCCCTATCTACATGGTGACCCTAGATTTGAAATCCAACTTCCTCAATGAGATTAAAATTGTATTATTTTTTGCCTTTCAAATCCATGTTTTACCCATCTTCTTAGTGAAATGTGTTTGATTGAGTACGGAGACAAACTAATGACAGTATCCACATGTGCCCTTTTTTCTCGAGGCATCAAGCTAAAGTCGATCTTCTTGTGGGCTTTGCACATGGTGAAATGGTATGTTCTCTGTATTTTTTTATAAAATAGTAGTCTTTTTTTTGTCAATACGGGCCATTCAAGCCAAGTTTCTTAATAGATAATGCTTTATATTGTTGTTCTTATTCTTAAGTCTTGATGTCGGCTCAAATTAGGGGAAAGTTATGTAGACATATTGTTAATTTTCTATGTTACAGATGAAAATGGAGATCTTATAAAGGCTGAACATTCAAATTTTCAGGTTAGAATTGTCGACAGAAACCAAGCAGAAATCGAATTCGCGAAGTCTACTCTTAAAGTTTATAGGGCCATGTAAGTATGATGTGAATTGCTAATTTATTTCACCTGCCAATTGTTACATTTGTTGATGCTAAAACATTTAAACATCAGTGTCTTTTTCTTGAAGCAGCTAATCATATTCGAGAGAGAATCTGGTGAATCCGGAGAGCACAATTGAAAATGAAACAAGCATAATCACACACATCGAAACTGATTGTGCAGATCTCCGAGCTTTTGAACATTGCCGATCACAGCAATTCAGACAACATTGCCTTGGGTAATTACTGCCTTCATTTCTTATTGAACACTTCTTAACTTGATATGACATATTAGATTGCATCAACTATTATTTGATCTCCTTGTGCACACTAATTGTTAAACATTGTGTTTGTATTAGAAGTGATAACAAAGATCGTGATCATAGGATTTGAACTTTTTTAATTTGTCCAACACATTTGTACATAAGATGACAGAACATTTAATAGAGAAAAAATTATGTTAGTAATGTCTAAATTGTACTAGCTTATCAACGTTAGGGGTACAATTGCACCATTTTAAACGTTAGCGGTAAAATTGCTCCTGACCATCAACGTTAGGGGTATTAGGAATTTGTACTCTTCTTTAATTTTTTGTTAATTTGCTTTTGGTGAGACAGGGTGAAGTTGGCAATCGGTTTATATGGACAATTTGCAGAGTCTGTGTATGTATTAGGCTTAATAAAAATAGTAAGTTGCAGCTTACATCTTATCCCCTTTGTCCCTAGAAGATAACACTAAACGTTAATTCAATGATAATTGTGATCAAGAATCAAATAACAATGTATCTAGAGTTCCTCCAATACCACCAATGTTGTTTCCGGAAACAAGCTTTATATTGAGTTGGAAAGCTGCTAGAATACTGAGTAGGAAAGTGATGATTTTGGCTTCCTGATTCTGGAGTGCTAAGTTCTTTAATTAGCTGCTGATTTCTCCTAAAAAATCTTATCTAGTGGTCCTATTACCGTAGCAGAGGGATCTGGACTGGCACTATTGTTAATTTTCTTTTATTAATTTGCCTTTGGTGAGATAGTGTGAAGTTGCTTGCTATGCATGACTTGAGAAATACACATTGGATTTTAGTTTCTGCATTATTGCAGCTGGTCTAAACCACACATGGAGTACATATATCTTTTAGAGAACACCTTGTATATAAATTAGTTCTAAAGCACTTTCAGTTACATCTTTCAGGTCTTTTGCTACTGGTGAACAACATGAAAGCCAAAAGGAGTTTAGTTCTTATGTCGGAAGCATCAATTATTTTCTTGTTGATCTCTTGAAGGCAAATCATACCCAGAAAAATGAGAAATCTCTACAGCTGGTCAGTTTTTTATACACTTGAGCAGCAATATTTATCTTGCTGCTGGCAGATCTTTTTGTTAGGCCTGTAATAATTTTCTGTTGTTACAATGCTTCAATTTGTAAATTTAATGTCATCAATTTTGAACAATTAATTTGTGGCTTGTCTTCTTAGAACATAACCATGTTCACTTTTGGTATTATCAATAGATGAGTGCTGAAAAATGTGTACACTTTTGGTATTATCTATAGAGTGCTTAGTGTTATAGTTGCATTTTGTTATAGATACAATTGTTTTGATTTGTGTTTTAATATATATATATATATATATATATATATATATATATTTATTTATTTATTCGAGTTTCCTTCAATCCAAATAAAGTGACTAAAAGAAAATATAAAATTAATTTTAAAATGATTTATAATTCCGACGCATTTCTGTCGCATTATCTATCTGTGAATTATTTAAATAAATATTTTAAAAAAAAGATCACCGACACATTTGGGTCGGTAATGTTGTCGGAATTTCCGACGCAAGTCACCTACTAAAATTAGTCGGAATTTCCGACACAACGCCGATTACAATTTGTGTCGGTGAAATTTTTGTGTCGGTAAAAATTTCTCGCAGCAGCTTACTTACGAGGTCAACGCCGAGACAGGTGAATCTGTCGGAATTCCGTCGGAAGGATAACACAGCGGATCCGCTAACCTAGAGGTTAAACCGAGATCAAATTGAAAAATCATCGAAAGGAATGCGACTAAAGCCCATAGAGAAGAGGCGTTATGTGAAGGAAAACCCTACCTAGTTGACTGGAGATCCCAAGATCTAGGTTCAAAGGGACAACCTAATTGCATAAACCTTGCTCGTTCACTGTGGGGGGTTAAATCCTCGTCCATTCCTAGATGTAAACAGTGACACCAACGGGAAAAGGTTAAGCTATATGCTTTTAATGATACATTGTGTGTCAGTATTCTGTGCAAATAAATCACCTATGTCAGAGTGAAGTGGAGTTGCTTCGATGGAGACTAGTGTGGGGCCTAGTTCTCTTAAACTCTCGCAGAACCAGACGATGTTCATGACCATAACGAACATAACCATGAGAACCATACCGTGTTATGTTGGTATCTGTGTGGGGTATATCATCGTTTACACAAACGGCAGAATAGTTCAAAGACATCGCGTCTACTAGTCAGCCAGTAAAGTAAATATACTTTCACAAGGGAAGGTTCAAGGCACATTAGCTACCTATCCTATGCAGATATCTTATGTAGAAAGTTATCACCATTTCGTAATCGTCTCGTTTCTAATTTTATTCATGTGGGGGATTGTTGGAAAAATTTGAATAAAATTATTTGTTAATTTTAATACCAACAAACACCTCCTTCCATGAACAGTCGTGTATGTACGTAAACAGTCATGTCTGTCCATGTACAGTCGTGTTTGTTCGTGAAATGACATATCCTTTCGATTTCTATTTATATAGAATGGATTGTCAAAATTCATAAGTTGCTGAAACTGCTGGAGAAAATATTCTCTAGGATTCTTCCTGCTCTCTGTCTGTTCACATTGTTCTTGTTTTCATACTCCGGTGATAACTAGGCTACACACTGTTTGAGTTCGCTTGCGTAATCTGTTGTATCCTGGGAGACGATCGTCAATAGCGACGACATCTGTCTTAAGGAAGCTGCTAATACAGGCCTCAGATTTGTCTAACTCTTTCCTTTTAATTTCTGTTTTTATTGTTCGTATGTTTTTCTGTGTTCGTTTTATTTTTTGGTTAATCACATCTAACAATCTTAAGACAGAATTATGTTTGTCTAACAATATTATTCTAGAAAAAACTACGTGTCTTCCTCCAATGGCAAGCAATTAATGACTGAGTTTCAACCAGAAAGATCAGAAGCGATTGAGTTGGCGTTGGTCTTGAAGGTAACATATTCGAATGTCTCACACTTTGCTTGTTCCGAAAACACGTAGTACTTCGGCACTACGAGGAATTGTCCTTCATTTACGATATCATCGAATACATTGTTTCCATTGTCATCCACTACTTGAAAATGACCTTCACCTTTAACCACGCAAATTATGCTATAACTATTTTCCCAATGGGGTAATCTTATAGCATCCTGCAAATCAATATATACAATTTCACAATCGATTCAACTCTAATAATTAAACGAATAAAACAACATAAATCCCTGGTATTTATAATTTTTTTTATTAAGCTCTTTTTAAGTTAAATGATTCATTGATATGATATCAAAACTTCTTAGACCAAGTTACACGCTTCAAGACTAGGTGTATTCGTGTGTGGGTGTGTCAAAGATAGTAATAAAAGCGACTTTACTTACCAACATAAGCTTTTTGGTCAAATGAGTATTTTCTATATAAATGTTTGGACAATTACTTCTTGGTAAAAAAAATATATTATTAAACTGTTAAATATGTGATATTAAATATACCATTATTTGATGTTAATTACAGTTAATTTGTCTCGTTTTTTCTCCAACTGGTCCTAAAATATTTACTTAAGTGTCATGCCTGAATATTGTAAGATCAGTTTGGACCAAAACCATAGTAGAAATTTTCTCACCTTTAACAGAAGGTTGTAAAACGCCGAGTTGACTCGACTCAAGAATAGGGAGTTGGTGGACGTCGATGGTTGTGAGATGGCCAACTTGTGGGATGAAAAGATCTGCCCTTGAAGGATTAGAAATTTTTGCTATCCTCGTGTTAATGTTGCAGAAAGACTCGTCCTTAACATTGTAAGGACTGTTTCGCTCTTGTTGGTCCTGTTTTTTGACATGGTTGGGTCGTTGGTGAACTGGATAAATGAAGTCCACCACCAGTCACATAGACGGTTCTACCCCTAGGATCCATATTGTTTCGAATTGTTGTAGCCAACTCATTATTGATGTTGAAAGCTTCAGTGATAAAC
This sequence comes from Euphorbia lathyris, assembly GCF_963576675.1. NCBI lineage: Eukaryota > Viridiplantae > Streptophyta > Magnoliopsida > Malpighiales > Euphorbiaceae > Euphorbia > Euphorbia lathyris. The sequence continues at coordinate 22,404,686 of NC_088914.1, read as the reverse complement.
TCCGAAGAAAATCCGCCCAATATATTTTGAAACCCCCCTATGTAGAATTTCTGTGACAGATTAATTAGACAAAATATATATCAATAGTTAGACCAAAACAAAATAAAAAGACGTTTGAGGTTTCTATATGTACTATTGAACTGAAAAAGAAACAAGTCTATTTTCTGCTTTTAAGAAATATCATATATTTAGATATATGATAATTTTTGTTTGTAAAGTATAAGATTCTTTAAATACATCTATTAGATTTAGTAATAGTTAGTAAGTACTCCTCACCCTTCATAAAGATGTATTTAATAAGAATCAAATTTGAATTATTATTTTATAGGCTTAGACTATGTCATTGTTATCTATTCGGATTTTATATCGATGAACTTCATTAATTAAAACCAACATTTTTAATTGAGAAATTAAAAAACAAAACATAAAGTTATTCTAAAGCCATGATGAGATTGTTTGTTTATATATATGTTCTTTAAATTATTTATCCTAATTTAGATTTTATATATTCTTACACGGATGGGGTCAGGGCTGGGAATGCGAGCGATAACAGTGGCAATATAAGTCTCATTTCCATCATTATAGAACCAAGCAACTTCTCCAGCACGGAAAACGAACACGTCACCTCTCTGAACACACATAATCTTTTGACAGTCATTCGTCTCACCATCTAATTTTTGAGAGCATTCAGGAATGATCAACCCAAATATAGCCTTACCTGTATATCCATAAATATAACATTTGAATATTGAATTTTAGATATTAATATAATTTGTAATTACGTAATTTGAAAACGAATTAATCTTATGTACATCAACATACGGTAATTTACAAAATATCGTCATTTTAGCTTCAAATCTATGTGAAATGATACCAATTTACAATTGCTATGGTTAGGAAGTGTTAATTTATACTATAGGGTTAAATTGAAACTTCTGTAAAAAAAACTTGAAGCTATTTTGTTAATTTAAGTTACCTTGAACCACATAAGATACTTCATCAGCATTGTTGTAGAGTGGTAATACAAGGCCATTGGGTTGAATGGTGTACCGAGCAATCTCTACACCAGCACATTGAAAGGGATTCCAGAATTCGGCTAGACTAGCTTCACTAGGTCTATAGATATCAGGTTCCCCCACAAGGAGACCATTAATCTCTTGGCACTCAGTTTTAGAACTAATAGCTACGCAGCTGCAGCTATGGATGAGAAGAAGAACACAGCAGAAGAAATAGAAAAATAAGCCATGCTTTTCTACATTTATTAACTATATATTATTGGTATTTATACAAGTAAAAACTTGTTTATCTTCCACATGTACTATTCCTCTCAGTAAAACATTTGTTGACTTTGTAATTACCCCAAAACTTGAGTTGCATATGAAGACAATATTATTCTCTCAATTTTTATATTTATCATACACGTAACAAGTGTTTCCAATTTCAGCTTGACTTGTTTTGTTTCTCTTAAATATCTACTTATCGTATTTAGATATTCTGTAGATACAATATATGAGTTTTAACAACTAAATTGATCTCAGGAATGATTAAGTTGGCTTTAGTGGTTAAGAGTCTCAGATTATTTAAATTAGAGTCTCAGAAGTCATTTTCTAATGGCAATGATGAAATCACAAGGATTTTGGTGCCATGAAATCAGACAAGACAACCACAAGAAAGAAGATGAGATCGCAGGAGAATAGCAGGAGATGAAATCACAGAAGAATCGCTAAGAATCCTAAATCGAAAGAAGCCCTAAGCGATTATAATCGTGATACACAGGTGAGGATTAGATGTAGTTTAGGTTTTTTTTTTTTGTCAAATTTTGTAATTGAACCATAGGTTTTAAAAGATTTAAAAAAAACCCCTAAACTTTTACATATTTTCACCATAGCCAAGTCCCTACGGTGTCGGCCGAGTCCCTGCCGAGTCCCCGAGTCCGGCGAGTCCGACACGGCCACGGCGACCCCGGGGAAGTCCGTGCTTCATAACCTATTACACACTAAACTTTAATATCTAAACTAACTCGTAAAATAGGTACAAATAATATAAAGATATGTAAAATTCTGAACTTCACATCAACTTGAACAAGGAAAAGATTGCTCACTAAGGCTTTTCCATTTCTAATCCAAGAATTCACGTGTTTAATTGTGTCTCTTCTTCCTAATCATAATTTATTTGCAATTATATAGTTGTATATGACATTATCTCTTTTGGTTGACATTTGGAGTTAGTCGATTCAATTTGGAAATTGAATTGTTTTGTTATGAGATAAGTGTCATCTCACGAGGACACCAACTGAATGGAAATTGTTATGCTAAAAAGGGTTTTTTGGTTTTTTGATTCTGTGTAATATATGAAGCAAAAGAATAGCAAAGTGTTAGTTTCTATTTTATGATCAAACTAAAGGAAAAAGCAAGATATATAAACAACTTATACTATTCTGTGTAAATGATATTGCGTGCACGGATTAGAGGTGTAATATTTTGTGTACTGTGTGAAATTTTATAAATTGTATATAAGAGTTAATATATAGTATATATATTGTCTATTTGCTAAAAAACTTGTACTAGATCAAATGATATTGTGCGGACTGACTAGAACTATAATATTCGGTATACTCTGTCAAATTTTATAAGTTGTATACAAGAGGTAATATTATATACATTGTGTATTTGCTAGAGTTTTAATTAGATGATTATAATAATATATCATCAACATAAGAGAGAAAGGGGCTCATTCGCAGAAAAGCGAAGAGAGAAAGGGGGGAGGCAGCCAACGCCCACAAATCGCAAAATGCATTCTTTCTCGCCATCATCGTTAAGGGCGTAAATGCTACCTTCCATTCTCTTCGGTCTTTTCACTCAATTTCATTGATTTTTAGTTCTTCCAATAACTTTTTGGGGTTTGAATGCATGTTGGAAAATTAATATACCAAATACGGGAATCAAAGAGGGATAAGGGCCGTGCCGCCGGTCTCTCCTTTACGTCGTCGGCCTCCCCGCGCCGCCATGCCGCCAGCCTTTCCCTCCGCGCCATCCATTCCGGGTCCGGAGTCCATCGCTTTTTTGTTTGATCGACGGGCCTTTTCCAAATTTGTCCCTGGATCTACTTCTCTTCCGTCTGTTTCGGCGACTCCTCTGCTGGCGCCGACATTTGCTGTTGTGGTTCAGAAGGCCGTTATACCTACGGCTATCCCGGTCCCGACTCTGCCTGTGATTTCTGATGAAGGAGGGTTCAGAGCCGTCAAAATTCCGCAATCAATATATGAGGAGCAGTTGAAATTGTTCCAACACTCTGTAATTGGGAGAATTTCGTTGAACAATGACGAGAGCCCTTGGAAGCACGCTGAATTGAAGCAACGTCTGAACCAGGTATGGAAACGTTCTATGGATTGGCAACTTATATCTTTGGGTAAAGGTTTTTACCAAATTATTATGCCTGATGAAAATGCATTGCAAACTATTTGGGGAATGGGTGCCATTTCCCTTAAGTCGGGAATTATTCGGTTTACTCCTAGGACTCCGGGATTCAATCCTGAATAACATAAGTCCACTTCTGCCCAAGTATGGGTTAGATTATATAATTTGCCTTGGGAATTTTGGGACACTCGAATAATTGCCAGTATTGCACGGGTGATTGGGGTTCCGATTCGCTTTGATCATAACATTGTGAATGGAGAATTTGGGCATTATGCTAGGGTGCTTGTTGATGTTGATCTTTCTTGTGAAATTCAGTCAAAAGCTTAGAGTTGACACTGATAGTCATAAGCAATGGGTTTATCTTGAGTATGAGCGTTTGCCGGCGCTTTGTGGAACTTGTTCATCAATTGGACATACCTCAGCTAAATGTAGGAGAAATCTCAAGGAACAACCCAGGCCACGGACCCAGAGGACTTTCATTCTGGAAAGGGGCAGGGGACGAACCGTACTAACACTGAGCAGGCTAAGGTTTAGAAGGATCCTCAAACTTCTATTCAGGATCCTGTGGATGTAGAGGAGGGCGAAATTGCTGCTCTCTGCAACTTGTGCTGCACCAATCGGCTAACAATGACAGTTTGGGACATGAGGAAGAAAAGAAAAGTTGGGGTGAGCGAAATGATGAAGATAACATTTATGTATCGGGTTCTGAAGGATCCCCAGATCCTTTTTCACCAATGGTTGATATCAATTGCATCCCTGAGGTGAATACCGAATGGATTACTACTAGGAAGAAAGCTAAGTCCAAGATAAAAAAAGATGGGCCAGATTCACGCTCTAAGGAGCGTGGCGGTTCTTCACTACCTAAATGATCATTCTCTACTGGAACTGCAGGGGTATTAATAGCCCTGGTACGCAGAGGGCTCTGAAACTCAGTTTTCTATCAATCATTCGGATCTGGTATGTATCTCTGAACCTATGGTTGCTTTGGATAGGATTCATTTTTCTTTCTGGAATTCTATTGGCTTGCAGTTTGTTGCTGGGAATCCTTGTAATTCTATTTGGCTTCTTTGTAAAATTGGTACTCTTCATCTCTGCTTTCTGATTCTTTGTCATGATCAGCACATCTCGATCAATTATAGTAGTGCCACGGTTTACTCTCAGCTCTCTTTCGTCTATAGCATTAATTTTTTTGGCAGAAGACGTATGCTTTGGGATTCTCTCAGTGCTGTTGTGGGCAGTCGAAAAAAACTGGTTATTGGTGATTTCAATGCAGTCATTGGTGATCATGAAAAAACGGGTCGTAGTCCTTCTGCCATTAGTTGTAGGGACTTTCGCGGTTTTATTAATAATAACGGTCTTGCGGAAATTGATAGTTCTGGTATGCAATTTACTTGGACTAATGGTCGTACTGGCCCGATGTAAACTTGATAGGGCTCTTGTGTCTGATGATTTTGTTGATTCCTGAGATTCAATCAGCTGTTCTGTTCTCCCTCGCCATCAGTCTGATCACAGTCCGTTACTTTTGGTATGCAAAAATGGCTTGGCTCGACAGACCCGCTTCCATTTCCTCTCTATGTGGACTACACATGAATCACTAAGGGGTTTGATTGTCGATCATTGGAGTGACAGCCATGTTTCTCTTCCACCGGTGCAACTTCTTTGTCGTAAACTTAAATCTTTAAAGCCTAAACTGCGTATATGGCACATAGAAGTTTTTGGTAGGGTGGAAATAAATATTGCTGCTGCTCAGTCCAGGCTAGTTGAAATTCAAAGAGACATCTCAGTGCAGGGTTTGAATGAGAATTGGCGACTGATTGAGGCAGAAGCTCAGCGCGACCTTGATCTTCAGCTTCACTAGTGGAAAAAGGGCCATTTGCATCGGTCGTTTAGGGCCTTTTGCATCGGCCGCAGCGCGATGCAAAAGCCCTCGACGCAAATGCAATTGCGTCGGCCACTGGCAGATGCAAATGAGGTGGTCATTTGCATCGGCCCCTTAAAGAGACCAACGCAAATGCCACCTCTATTGCATCGGCCCTTTATAAGGGGTCGATGCAAATGATATGTTTACTACGTTAAATAACACAATCATTTGCATCGGCCCCTTAAACGGCCGATGCAAATGATTCCTTATTTGCATCGGTCCTTTGAAGGGCCGATGCAAATGATTGTATCATTTGCATCGGCCATATTTAAGGGCCGATGCAAATAATTAATTTATTTTTCCATAATTTAATTTTAATATCCTGTATTCAGTTGTAATATCATGTATTCAGTTGTTCAATTTGAAGAAAAAATATACTAAATCAATATATTGCATCATTTCAGTACCCTTTTACAAATTAATATATAGTTTCATAAGAACAAAAACGTTACCATTTATTTCCAAGTTTGGATGCACACACAGCAACTGTGGAAATGAACTTGAAATTGGAATTATGAACAACAATCAACATTTAATCAACATTTGTGAAAAGGAGAATTACCTGAAATATATATATGCAGCACAAACAATAATATTTGTTGAGAAACTAGAAACACATGGCCATTCACCAAAAATATATCCATAATGGCTACAAATGAAAAGTATTGAAAAGGGGAATTACCTGAAACTTTTTCCAGCAGTTAAAACGTGAAATCGGAAAACAGAGGGGAGATTGCAGAAGATGAAATCCCGTCTTTCTTCACTTGCTTAGGATTCCTCTTGGCTTTAATTTATTCACTTAGAGCATCTATGTAATCCCGTCTTCCAATCTTCTTCACTGAACCAAGCCTTATGGGGTATAGGAACTCGATGCCTATGACATGAACAGCGTACGACTCATCTAAGGCACTCGATGCCTCGGGAAGGGCTTATCTATACTGGCTCTCCTCTTTGCTTGTCCAAATGAGAGATATGAAAGGTTGAAGGAAAGCTGCTTCAAGAGATCGTAAATGGATCTAGGTTTTTCAACGCTGCTCGAAGAAGAAGACTATAGCTAGACTGGTCAGTACCCAAATTTATTTTTAGTGGAAAAGGTAATTTTAAATTATTTTTTAAATTTTCCTTTGCATCGGCTCCTAAAAAAGTCGATGCAAATGATAAGGGTATTTGCGTCGGCCCTATAAAGAGGGCCGACGCAAATACATGGATAATGTTTTGCATCGGCCCGTAAAAAAGGGCCGATGCAAATAACTCACTTATTTGCATCGGGCTCTTTCCAGTGGCCGATGCAAAACGTAAAAAAGGGCTTTTGCATCGGCCCTTAAGAAGGGGCCGATGCAAATAACAAATGTATTTGTGCCAGTCCCTTCTAAGTGGCCGATGCAAATGCTATACCTAAAGACAATTGCATCAGTCCCTGTTAAAGGGCCGATGCAAATGAGTTATTTGCATCGCGTGTTAAAAACGACTGATGCAAATGCTGCGATGCAAATGAACGTTTTTCTACTAGTGTCACCAGCAAGAATTGCTTCTCCATGATAAAAGCAGAGAAAAATGGCTTGAGGAGGGGGATCGGAACTCCAATTTTTTTCGCCGGTCGGCAAAAGGTAGAAAAATTCAATCATCAACGGATTCTCTTCTCATTAATGGAATCTTGGTTGATGATGAGAATATCATTTCTCAACATGTTGTAGAATACTTATCCACTCTTTTTACTAGCAGCATGCTAGCTATTGATCAGGATTCTATTTCTGCGGTTATTCCGGATTTGGTCAATTTGGTGGACAATGATAACCTCACGTGGAGACCAGCGCTTGATGAGATCCGTGCTGCGGTTTTCTTTCTTAGCCGTGATAGCTCTCTAGGTCCAGATGGATATGGGGGGTTTTTCTACCAGCACTTTTGGGATGTAATTAGTTCAGATGTCTGTAAGATGGTGCAGAGTTTCTTTGATACTGGCTGTATGCTTCCAGGTATGAATTCTAGTATTATGACTCTTCTTCCCAAAGTTGCTGAAGCTAATAAAATTCAACATTTTTGACCTATCGCCATGAGCAATTTTAACTATAAGATCATTTCAAATATCCTTGCTAATAGGTTGGCGCTTATCGCCAAGCGTATTGTTTCGGATAACCAATTTGGATTCATTTCTGGCAGAAGCATTCATCATTGCATTGCTGCGGCCTCAAAAGGGGTAAATATGTTAAACAAGAATTGCTTTGGCGGAAATATGGCTTTGAAGATTGATATCAGGAAAGCTTTTGACACCATTGACTGGAATTTTCTTCTGGCTGTTCTTGAATCTTTTGGGTTTTCTTTGCAATTTAGAAGCTGGTTTTGGAAGTTCTTCGGTCTGCTCGTATGTCAAATTGCTTTTAGAGGGGGTAGCAATGGCTATTTTAGCTGCTCATGTGGGGTTCGGCAAGGAGATCCTCTTTCTCCAATTCTATTTGGTATTGCAGAGGACTTCTTTAGTCGTTGGCTGGCCAAGTTGGTGGGTGAAGGCAAATTTAAACCCATGGTTTATCACAACACTACTCTTTTTCCTTCTCACCTCTTATATGCAGATGATATGTTAATTTTTGGCAGGGCTACTCTCAAAAATATGAAATGTGTCAATGCCCTTTTCAACTTTTATGCAGCCATATCGGGTCAGGTTAACTGGGATAAATTTGCAATTTATTTTGGAAACAGTATCAGCAATCAGCACAGGAATCGGCTCATTAATATTGTGGGTATTCGTGTTGCTCGGCTGCCGTTTAATTATCTTGGGGTACCAATTTTTCAGAGGGCGCCAAGGGCTCATTATTTACAGCCGCTTATGGATCGTTTCCTTGCTAAATTTAGTCTCTGGAATGGGCGATCGCTCTCTTTAGCAGGAAGGCTATCTCTGATAAAATCTGCATTAATGGGTGCTCTAATTCACTCACTTATGATTTACAAGTGGCCATCCTCTCTCACCACAAAGATTGCTAAAGCGCTCAGAAACTTCTTTTGGACTGGGGACAAGGATCAGAGAAGGCTTCTTACTGTCAAATGGAAGAAGTGTTGTCAATTGTATGAATTTGGGGGGCTAGGTATCAAGGATATTGGATTGTTCAATAATTCTCTTCTTGGTAAGTTTAGCTGGGATTTGATTCAAAAAAATGGTTATATCCCATCCTTGCTGCAAAATCGTTTCCTTTATCAATCTGGTATACTTAAGCGCTATATTTCAAATTCATCGGTTTGGACCTCTGTTCGACCAATTTATGATCAGATTAGTTTGGAAGTGACCCGGTGGTTTGGAGATAACTCTGAACTGAATTTCTGGACGGACTCTTGGATTGCACCGACGGTTGCAAATCAACTCGGCATCCCGGCAAACATACAACGCAAGCTTTATGACCCGCTTCACTCCTTTCGCGCTGATGAATCCTGGACTAATTTGCATCGACTTCCTGATCTTGTCCAATTGAACATTTAGAGGGTTTCTGGCAGCCGAGACGGAACAGATACTTGTGTGTGGAAGCCGGCTATGTCAGGTATGTATACTGCCAAAGGTTTTTATAGCTCCTTCTGCAACAACACTCCAGTTGAGTGGAACAAATTCCTTTGGAATGCCTTTGTACCGCCTAGGCGGTCTGTCACCTGCTGGTTAGTGATTCATAGAAAAATTGCGGTGCAAACCAATTTACAGGTATGTGATTTTTCACTTGCTTCGAGATGTGAACTATGTAAATGCCATATTGAATCAATTGATCATCTTTTTGTCACGTGCCCTGTGTGGAATAGTCTATGGAATGTTGTCTTCTCTGTTTTCGGCATACACCATAGTAGTATGCTGACCTTTAGGAATCTTTTCCGGGAGATTAGAGCTATCCGTTTACATATTTCTATGAGAAAAGTGTGGAATTTGGCTTCTATAACTGATGTTTGGTACATTTGGTACATTAGGAATATGGCTATTTTTGAAAATGATCTCCCTTCAATCAAATTCCTTCAGAATCGGCTTCACTCTTACATTCAGGAACCAAAATGGATTGTCAATTTGCCGAGCCGTGCTAGGCCTCCGTCGGACCCTATCATTGTTCGCTGGTGCCCGCCGTCGTCGGGCTGGATAAAAGTTAATACCGACGGCGCGGCGGACGGTGCGCCGGGTATCGCCGGAGCTGGTGGGATTTTCATAAATTCTCGTGGTTTTGTTATTGGTTGCTATGCTATTAACCTCTCTAGTTCTTATGCGCACATTGTCGAGCTGTCTGCCATTATTTTTGCAGTAGAATTTGCCTGGGAACGGGGGTGGCACAATCTTTGGATTGAATCGGATTCTGCATATGCGGTGGATATGCTAAACAGAAGGATTACCATGGCTCCCTGGAAACTTAGACAAGACTGGCTTCAGTGTTTATCTAGATTCTCGAATATGAATTGCAGAATCACTCATATCTATCGAGAGGGCAATCAGGCGGCGGATCAACTTGCCCGTTTTGGTAAGACGGCTACGGCTCTTACATGGTGGCATTCACACTACAAAAAAAATGGTCTATTACGACGTTAAAATTTAGGGTTTAAGGACGCTTTTCAGCGTCTTTAAACGTTTACCCACACTTTTTAAAGCGTCGTCACAAGCGTCGTTAAATTTAACAACGCATAAACTTTGTGTGGGTAAATTAAATCTGGCGACATTCTCATGTAAACGTCATCATGATACCAACACTTATATTTTAAACGTCATAATTTTTTTCAATTAATTTACATTTAATTTTTGAAATTTTCAGTACGTTTTAATAAAGCGTTGCAAAGTAGACGACACATAATTTTTCTTACGTCGTTCTTTTACTTCAGAAAATATTTACAACGTCTTAAACATGACGATATTTTAATTTAAAAGCATCTCCAAATTCACGACATTAAATTATATAAACATCTGCATTTAGCTAGAGGAAAGTCTATTATAGCCTGAATGCTTAATGACACATTTTTTAACATCCGCAAAATTAAACACTTCAATGCATGTGAGTTGTTCGTATTATTATTATTATTATTATTAAATATTTGTATTTAAAGATATATATGAAAAAATTTCAAATTAAACACAGGAAACAAAAACAAATATACAAGAACAATTATATAGGATCTGAATTTCAATAAAACGATACATCATTTCATTGAACTTACAACATTTTATTGAACTTCAAACTCAAAAAATGTACACGAAAAATCATTAAAAAGATTCCTACTATTGAAAATGAAAAAGAAACTAGAGAAAGAGCTAAAAAAACTATGAATTCAGCCATATCTTCCTTTTCCTCAGCAACATCATAATTTGGTTCTTCCAAAATTTGCTGTCTAAAACTAGAGAAAAAGCAAAATACTAATAATAATATTAAAGAAATAGAAGAGAAATCCCCGGTGCTAAATTGCAACTCCATTGGTAACTGAATTGGTGCAGGAGTCTAATGCCTCACATGGTTGTCCTTTTCGTTTCCAAGCGGCATGGCAAACTCACCCTTCCTTCGCTTCTTTCTTAAGTTAGTTCTCAAAATTGGAAGTGAAAATTAAAAGAGGAATTGGATTCAGAGTTACAAGGGACAAGATTTAGAGAGATATAAAAATATATAAACCATGAGGAGAAAATCAATTTCGCCTACCATGTAGAAAGGGAAGATGGAGAAGAGTAAAAAATCAGCAGACTAAGTTGTGTTGTTAGAGAAGATAAAGCTGACTTTATGTTAGAGTTAGAGTTAGATTAGGTTTTCTTTTTGCAAATAGGGTTTTATTAAAATATGAGAAATAAAATTTCTATATAAAAAAAGAGAAATAAAATAAGACTTTTTTTTTTTATATTTACGCTATACATACGGTGAGATTAATATTAAAAAATTTAAATAATAATAATTTTCTAAAAATACATCTAAATGAAATTTGATATAAAAAGAAATAAATATTCATAAAAAGTTTTATGTTTATACTACAAAACTAAAAAAAAAAAAAAAGTTAAAACTTAAAAATAATGAAGATAAATTCAATAGCCTTTTGTTTTCATGCCACTGTTTATAAACTAAAAGTAAAAGTATATTTTTGTGTCCGTGATTCATTTTCAGTGTTTCAAATTAAAACATTTCTGAACATTTTTCATCAATATAAAATCTAAACCTTTTTTAAATTTTTGATAAAAATGCCAGCATTTTTTTCACTGTCCACGTAATTTTTTTTTTTAAAAATATCAAATTTGTAGTTAAATTTTTAAAAATAGCAATGAAAATTAAAAGCGTCTTTAAGTAATTGTAAAATGTGACATAAATAGAAAGAAGGGGTTGAATTTTAAAATATGGAGACAAAACTAGAAACCTTCTTCTGTTAAAAATACGGGGACATTTTTATCGTCACATAACTTAAAATGTCTATAAATTAAAAAAACAACAATGCTTTTTTCTAAATGTGTAGCTAAAATTTTAAAAACGCCAAAAAAAAAAATCAAAGTGTCATTAAGTAATTATAAAAGACGACACAAAATTAAAAAATGTGGTTGAATTTTAGTCACGGGGATAAAAAAAAATTAAAATATATTCAAATAAAAAAGTATCAGGATATTTTTTTACGATGTAAATTCCAAACCGTCTTTAACTTTTAAAAAAAATACCAACGCTTTTTTTAAAGCATAGTTAAATTTTTATAAATTCCATCAGATAATAAAAAGCGTCATTAAGTGATAATAAAATCCGACGCAATTACAAAAGTGTGGCTAAATTTTTAAGTATCAAGACAGATGCTGAAAAGCGTCGTTAAAAAAGTGTCGTAATAGACCCTTTTTTTTGTAGTGTCAGCTCCTCATTTTTGTCAATCGTCTGTTTTTGACGAGTTATGTAATGTTGCTCATGTTCGTTTTCCTTAATTTTTCTGTTTTGAACCTTTTTTATTTTCCTTTTCCTCCCTTTGTAATTTTCCTTTTTTTTATTAATAATATTTCGGGTTGATTTTATGTGTTAGGGGTGCCAATCTAGTTGGGATGTCTAGCCACTTAATCGCGTCCCAACCTTTCATGCAAAAAAAAAAAAATTAGATGATTATAAATTAGAATACCTCGTTGAACATGATAAATAATTGTTAGCAAAGAATTTGCTTAAATATTAAAAATGAATTTTGGCTAAAATACCTGACACCTTTATATATTCTTTCGGTGCTATTGCAACCTCTACTTTAAGTTTATAACTAGCTTCGTACCCGTGCTATGCACGTGATATATAAAAAATTTGTCATTATTTAAATATTATTATATATATAAGTTAAAATACTTGGATTAAATAAGATAATTGAATTTAATAAGATAATTGAATTTAATAAAATAATTACACAATATTATTAAAAGAGATGAGATACCAAAATATCACTTAAAAAAATTAGAGAAGAACTAATTTAGTGTCCACATATAAAATCGCATGATTTTAATTCTAACATTTGTCAAATGGTACAATTAATCTTACTAACAAAAATTTGCATGTACATAATATAACTGTGCAATGTATCAATTTATGTTAGTAAGGACTTTAGTTATTCCATTTAACAAATATTAAAACTAAAATTGTATTATTTTATTCGTGGGACTAAATTGACTCTTTTTCAAAATATTGAGTCTATTTTAAACGTTATCAAAACAATGATTTATAAATAATTATAAGATAATTCTTACATCAAATTTTTACATTTTTTTCGCTAATTTCTTTTCATTAATATAGTCAAATGGAAAAGACATATTTCATTATACGTAATTGATCAAAATAAACATACAAATTTAAGGGTGATGTTTATAATATTAATAAATATTCTATGATTTAAAATGTAATATTATCCCCAAAAAAATTATGACATTGAATTTTAAATTCCAAATACTACAAAATTCAATTGGATATTATATTTTAAATTATTTAATATTTAAGTACATATCCTCAAGATCTCTGTTCGAATTAAAATTCTAAAGGGATTCGACTTCTAAATTAATTGATAGTTAATTCAAAATACATATACTATTTTAAAATTAATTAGTTAATTTAATATCTTATCTTAAATTTTCGAAGTTGAATATGAGATAAAGTGTTAAGGATAAAGAATCCAATTTATTTGATATTAAAATTCAAATTACATGTCGTGGAATGATACAGAATCCAAGTGAGATTCAAATACATTAAATTTAATTATGTTTAGATATTCAAATTTAAAAATCTAAGATAAACAATAAAATTGAAAATGATATGTACTTCAAATTAAAAATTTGAAATTAGGAGGCAAATTATCAAGAGAGATACTACAAAATTGCTAAATTGTTATTTTTTTTAGGAAAATTATCACATTCTATTTTTTTTAAGTAAAATTATCACATTCTATTACTTCTAGCATTTTATTACATACATACAAATCGAACCACATTAGCTAAAATATATCAAATTAGCTTCTCTGTACATTGCTTCTTTCTTTTATTATATCATTTGTTTTCTACTTTCCCTGTAAAGAGAAAAGTTGGGAGGACCTACATCCAAAATGCTTTTCAATTTCTTCTATTTCATCTGAAACAATATTTAGGCGGATCGAAAATGGAGAGCCTTTATCGTCTTTAAAATATACTGTGAAGAAAAGCAAATCGTCATTTAAAATATAGGAATCATAAATGGTTTCCAACCATTCATTAACTACACTTAAATGTTAATTTAAGAACTACAAACAATCTATTATCAAATAATAATGTAAAAGAATGAATACATCAGCAATCTCACATGAAGAAATAGTGGAGCACAAAAGACATATTTGATTTTTAAGAGTGTCGTTATTTTAATAGATCATTGAAACTAATGGTGTGTTATAAAAATCATTAAAATTCACTCCACTTTCACTCAATTAGATATTATATGTGAAAATATACTAAAAACAGTATGCAAAAATTAACCTCAGGTTTGAAAGAAGTCCAACAAAAAGACTTGATCAAATAAGAAACAGATAAAGGTAAAAAATACTAACCTCAGATATTAAAGTAGCTTCAATTGTCTCTCCTCCTTGCAATTGATTTTTTGCATCCTTGTAAATCGTGGCTTTTGCATGCCAGTATAAACAAAAAGAATATTAAATGTCAAAAGTCATTACCCATTGAACTTAAAATCCCACCCATCCAACATAGCCCAACAAATTAGAACAACTGCTCCTTCTCCAATAGTTACAGGCTAAACCACACCTTTCTAATTTAACTGAATCATTCCCTCTAGTGCTGAGAAAGTTAAAAAGAATAAACTAATAGAAAGAGATTACCAATGAGAAACAGTCTCAGAATCAACACAGTTAAGGAGATTTCTTTTTCCTCTCAATGTGGGAAATGTCCTCCATTCCGACATGGAGAATGAGGTTCCCTTTGATTCCCTTTGCTGAAATAGATTTTTTCAAGCTTTCCATCTGCTTGTGAGTGAGGTCGAAAGAGCTCCGATTTCCAAAACTCTACTCTAGCTCCGATTTCTTTTCTCGTCCCCCACCCCCGCATAGAGCTGCACTTCAAAAAATAAAAATAAAAAGAGTGCAGAGGAAAAGAATTTGATGTAAGAAATTCAAATCCAATAAAATCTAAAAGAATACGATAAGAAAAGTAAAACTGAAATCACTAAGAAAAAGAGAGAGCTCAGCAAACTAACCCGTGAGAAATCTGCTTCGAAGCAGAATATAGGAAGATGGAAAATTGGTTGACACAACCTACAACAAACCATAAAATCAAAACAGAAGGAAAAATGAAATCACTGAACAACAGAGAAAGACATCAATTAGGAGCAAACTCACCCGCCATGCGAGAAATTGCTTCAAAATAGAATAAATGGGGAGGAGTAGTTAAAACTGTCTCAGAAGAATTTGAAACAACGTATCAAAAAGAAAGTTAAATGAGATAAGATAAATTGAAGAGTTTTCAAAAAGAAAGTTGAAGAGATGGATAAAAGGAAGAGTTCTTTTTAATTTTTACGAACCCAAAGTTACTATTATTAATATTATCAATAATCAATAATTCATTTAGAAAAGTTTGGAAAATTAGGATTTAAAATACTTCTATAATTATGACACATCACCTGCTTCTCTATTATGATGTCACGTGGACAATTGAATCTCTATTCTTTGACAAGTGTAACTTTTGTTCCACACTTTATATATGTAATAGATCTCTGATTTAATTGTTAACTTTAGTTATTTAACTTATTAATTAATTATTATTATATTTATAAAATATAATTTATTACTGTACATTTATAATAATTTTTATTATATAAAAGATATTAATGAAGGATGTCAGTAGGACACGCTTTTCCAACTGCATCTTCCTTTTTGTTTTCATCCAACATATGTCATATATAATAATATATGATTTGTGTTGGAAGAAATATATAATTAGAAAAAAAATCAGAAATTGATATTTAACATCAATTTCAATAGAAAGAAACGATAAAAAAAAAAAATTGAAAATTAAGTTTTGGTTTTTTTAAGGGAATTTCGTTTTCATTTTGTGTTGTTATGGTATAGTTTAATCATATGATTTGTGTTGGAAGAAATATATAACAAAAAAGATTAGAAATTGACATGTGATATCTATTTGAATAGTTTTCTTTTTCCTTGAAAAAGCCAACCAATGTTTATAAAAAAGAAAGAAAGAAGAAAGAAACCAAACAAAAACATGAAAATCATGTTTTCATTTTTTCTTTCCAAATTTAGGGTAAATTACACCCATGACCACTGAACTTATTCATATTAACATTGTGCCATCGAATTTCAATTTTTAACTGTGTAGCCACTTAACTTTATACTTTTTAATACCGTTAGTCATTCATCTTTAACTAACTCCTCAAAATGACCGTTAAAGACATCAAATGAAAATTCAAGAGTTAAAGTTGTTCAGAACGACATTTACCACGAAAAGACGCATTTTTTATTTTCCAAAATCATATTTTTTTTTGAAGCTTTCTCTCTCTAAAAATCCACTCTCTCTCCCCTAACCAAACCACACCTAAATGACCTGAAGACTAAAAAATTTAAGAATTAAAATTTCTTAGAATTAAAATTTCTTAGAATATCATTAACTCTTGGAAATTTTTATTTTTAGGCCGTCAACAGTCGTTTTGAGGCGTTGAGTGACCACCGGTGCTAAAAAGTGTAAAGTTGAGTGGTTATACCGTTAAGAATTGAAATTCAGTAGCCACAATATTAAAATGGATAAAGTTCAGTGGCCATGAGTGTAATTTCCCCATTTTTAAGGAAATTTTAATTTTAATTTTTAGTTGTTACTGAATAATTTAATTTTAGCTAATTTATTCAAATTAGACTGTCAGTTTTATGCTATGAACGAAGGCAATGATTTAGCAGACGCCTATGCGCAGCTTCGCCTGAACCAAGAGGAGTCTGATGGTTTGGTTCTAGGAGATGTTAGCAACTATGCCACATCATATACAACCTAGCTCACACCAGATTATTCCTTTTTCTGTTATGCTGTAACAACTTGTAACAACTTTAGTTTCCTTATTTTTCTGTATAGATAGATCCTCAAGGAGTCATTCTCTCTAATCTTTTATGTTATACTAGTTGAAATCAATAAGATTCATTCCACATTTCTACATGGTATCAGAGCTTCACTAGATCTATTGAAAATCGATTATTACAATGCAGCGAAGAAGACGAGCAAATGAAATCAACGCTGGAGATCGTTTGCAGAGGAAGTCGAGATGACGAACGATAATGTGAATCCTTTTGGGATCCAGACAACTCCATCATTTTCTTCATCAGAGAATCCAGGTCTTGTGCTAATCAATATTCAACTTACCAGCACAAACTACTTGTCATGGAGTAGTGTTATGATCCGAGTATTAACTGCTAAAGAAATGCTCAGATTCATCCTTGGTGATGAAGAAATACCGGCTGCAGGAACTCCAGCATTCCGAAAATGGAAGAAATATGACTGCCTTATCTCTTCTTGGATCGTAAATATAGTTTCAAAAGAAGTCGTTGAAGGCTTCCTAACTATCGCTTCCGCTAGGGATCTGTGGAAAGAACTAGGGAAAAGATTCGATGCCAGTAATGGTCCAATGTTGTACAAATTGAAGAGAGAAATCAGCCTATTTCAACAAGGTAACCTCTCAATCATGATCTATTTCAACAAATTGAACCGATATTGGGATGAATTGTCTATGTTGCGTCCAATCCTTAAATGTTATTGTGATGTTATGTGCACTTGTACTTGTCAAGCTTTTAAGAGAATGGTTGATATGACAGAGGAAGATCGATTATTACAATTTCTTATGATAATCGATGTTTGTCGATTACAATCCCAGAGAAAGCTATAAATACCTAATTCTATTTAGCTATAATCGGACGTAATGGTCCTTGCAAAAATAAGGAATAAAATAGGAAGCTAAGGGTATATTGGTAACTTACCTAATTATTAAATAAAACAAAACTAATTGTTGTTGGCATAGGAGTAATTAAAATGATAACCACGTTCCACTTCCATTTGTTGATAATTGGGCAGAAGCCAAAATCGTCTAAGCCGTGCCCACGTCAATTTCCAGGCCATTTTTGTTATGGAGAAACAGAAGCCAAAATCTGTTAAGTCGTGCCCACGTCAATCCCACGCCAATTTTGTCATAGAGAAACAGAAGCCAAAGTCGTCTAAGCCGTGCCCACGCCTTAGGAAAGCTTCTGAAATTGTTATTAAATCCTTGAGAAGAAAGCCAATCAATCTTTAACATTCTCATGTGAATCCGAATGCTCCAATTGACCTCCGTATTCACATCCCATGCAACTTGAAAGAGATACGACGGTTAATGGACCATTAATTTCAGAGACTCCGTTTTTATCCGCGACGTCCATCACTTGGACCATATATGATTGAAGCTCCTCTTCAAACTGCTTGGCTCTTGCTCGGGTAATGGGTCTATCGGGAAGCTTTAATTGAGTGTTGTGAGATCCCAAGTTTGAACTCTGGTTTCCATTCTCATCAGAAAGACCGGGGCCAAAATTGGTACCCAAAAGTATCCTTACAAAAATAATACAAAAATAAGTCAACTCCAACTAAAACTAAACAATCAGAAATGATTATGGATCCTTTTGACCCTTGAACACTCAAGGGTCGAAACTTCTTGTCATCATGCTACTTTAGGTAATGCCACTGAAACACCTTTTCACCTGCTGCCTCTGCCACGCCCACCTCTGTTCTATCGCTGACCGTCATCAGATTATCCGGCGTTTGACCGTTGGATCATAGAAAGGCTCCACTCCTTTTTGGCAGTTGCGAAACAAGCTGTTTCCAGCATGTTTGGCTTAATCTTTATTTATCTGCAAAAAAAAACATTAATCAGCCCTTCATTCTCACAATATAACAGAAAAACACCCCAATTCTTGTATAATTATTGTGCTAAACTTAGTCAATTTCATGCCTAACAAATACCCCCAAATTGAATCTTTGCTTGTCCTCAAGCAACCAAATGTAAGAAAAAGAATTCAACAGAAGAAGAGTTAGGGATGAAATAATACAGAGAATGATATGGAGAAAAGAAATTGTTTTGTTCAGCGGGGTAGTTGACAGATGCAAGCTATGATCTCATTGAAAAGATAAAGCATGTTTTAAACTGTGTGCCTTTAATCGAGAAATTCCTTAAAGCTTAAAATTTAGACTTCTACTTTCACAAGGAGCAACTAACTCGTCAGACATGCCTCACTAAGGACTGGAATAATTCACTCACTTTCGAATGGCATTTATTTACCATAGGAAAAAGAATGCAACTTCACTCCTTAGCTCAGTCACCACACCCTTAGGGTGTGAGCTTGCCTTTTGGTCCTGAATCTATGGGTCAAAATTCTTGCAAACATAGTCCAAAGGACTTGACAAGGGTTGTAATGTTGGGCTCAGGTTCTGGTTTGACAGTGATAAGCTATTTAAGTGTATAAATTCTGTCTTTATGCAAATTATTTAACCTACTCAGCTTTCAACATCTTAGCATTTCTTTCCTTACCCGACCCACACAGCCTGATTCTCATAACAAACTACCCTTTCTATTCATAGTGAACAATCATTAAAGATTTTTCCATCCAAACACATGATTCCCAGGTTCCTTTCTATCTTTTCTTTAGCATTATTTGCTCAATTGCCTTTGTTTTCCTGATTTGTGAATCTTTAAAAACACATGATTTCAAATTAAGCAGTTGGTTTTGAAGCACAAGACAGAAATCAGGGTATTTTAGGAATATCAGTGAATGGAAGGGGTTTCTTTCCGTGGTTTTTAGAAAGAACAGGTTATGGCTCAAGTTGGTTATTGTTAGGCATGAAATTGACTAAGTTTAATCACAATATTTATACGAGAATTGGGGTGTTTTCTGTTATATTGCGAGAATGAAGGGCTGATTAATGTTTTTTGCAGATAAGTAAAGATTAAGCTGAACAACGCTGGAAACAGCTTGTTTCGCAACTGCCAAAGAGGAGTGGAGCCTTTTATGATCCAGCGGTCAAACGCCGGATAACCTGATGATGGACAGCGATAGAACAGAAGTGGGCGTGGCAGAGGCAGCAGGTGGAAAGGTGTTTCAGTAGGCGTTACCTAAAGTAGCATGATGACAAGAAGTTTCGACCCTTGAGTGTTCAAGGGTCAAAAAGGATCCATAATCATTTTCTGTTTGTTTTAGTTTTTAGTTGGAGTTGACTTATTTTCTGTAATACTTTTGAAAAGGGTACTTTCGGATACCTATTTTGGCCCCGGTCTTTCTCCTTTAAATAGATGTAGCAAAGGAAAGATGGGGCATGTTCAGTATCGGATAGAATATTATAATTTAGAATAGGAAAGTCACTTTTAGGAGAGAAGAGAGCTCCAATGGAGTTTCTGAATGTATCAAGAACTTCTGATTGCTCACTACTTGATATGAGTGAGTAATCCATTTTGAATGGGCACAGCTAGTCCGGGCCGGTGATGTAAGTCTTATAACTCTTTCAATGAATTTGTAGTATTTTGCCAATGATGTGTTGAGGAGGATTTATATTTCTGTGCTTCGGCATTTATGCATGTGATAGATGAATGTTATTAGGACACTGCTTGCATCTTCACTGATATCTCTATCAATCTCGCAACCTCGAAGCAGACATGTTAGATGGTTGTGTCAAAGGTTTTCTTAACAGAAATGCAGCTTTGATCTTAATGCAAGAAAGAAAGTTCCTTTAGGACGCTATTGGTTCTAGTAAATCTTAGGAACTTAAGAACACACGAAAGTTGACTTAAGTGGGCATTAAAGTTGATACTTTGACTTCATTGGTATTGTCACTAATTCGTTGGTTTGTTGTATGACCTTGCACAACCTGTTCGGTTGTGCCTAGCCTGTTCTACCCTTTTTAACTGTCAACTATTTGTCATTTCTTTTATAGCTTTAGCACTCTTTCGTCTTAACTGACCAAACTCAAACAATCAATCCTACTAAGAAGATACCTTTACACACACACACACTGTTCAGCAACGATTTTCTCATATAATTTTGGATCTCAATCCCTGTGGAGATGATACTTGACTTATCACTTTATTACTTGTATCTAGTGCACTTGCTAGAGTCACATCTAGGGACAACAAGTTTTTGGCGCCGTTGCCGGGGATTGAAAGCAACAAAATTTATCTGAAATTTCTGTGAAACAGGGTGTTTTTAATCTGTTTGCTAAGGCGTGCAGGAAAAAGAGATTCTTTACCAGTTTATGCGCAGAGCTGGACCTCCTGTTTTTCCTATTGATCTCGAAGTAGAGAGAACGTGTAGACGAAACAGAGCGAGAGCTCGACGTGAACGACAAAGAGAGAGAAGAATGGCTGGAAGGGTGCCACCCGAACAACCAGTTCAACCAAACCAATAAGAAGAAGGAGAGAATAACAACCCTCTTGTTATGCGAATCAGAGATTATTCGAGGCCAACCACAGAGGGACATTCATCATGTATCGTGTTACCCAACGAGGGGAACAACATGTTCGAGGTGAAGGGGTCCATGATACAGATGATCCAGGCCTCAGTACAATTTAATGGGTTTCAATCTGAAGATCCAAATGGGCATATTCAAGAATTCATCACGTTGTGCAACACATTCAGATCAAACAGAGGCGTTTCTGACGATGTAATCAGACTGAAGCTGTTTCCTTTTTTCCCTAAGGGATAAAGCGAAGAACTGGCTAAGAAATTTACAGTCGGGGACAATCACAAGTTGGGAAGAAATGGCACGAGCTTTTCTGATGAAATATTTCCCACCTCGACAAGCCATAAAATTGAGAAATGAAGTGTCGCGGTTTGTACAAGAAGAGGATGAGTCGCTAGCAGAAGCCTGGGAAAGATACAAAGAGCTATTGAGAAGGGTACCAAATCATGGTATCCCTATATGGATGCAAGTGCAGAATTTCTATAATGGTTTGACAAACATCTACAAAATCCAGATTGAATCCATAGCCAACGGTAACCCAGAGGATCTTGAGCCACATGCTTTATATGACCTTATTGAGAAGGTAGTAAGCACAAGTTACTATTGGGGTTTAGTGTCCCATAAACAATTGTTCTAGGATACAAACTTAATGTAAATGAAGTGTTCTTTATATCATTTATTTTAATGAGATATATGTTTTATGACTATATAAAGGCAATCCCTTTTAAGCACTAAATAAAGTCTAATAAAAGGAAATCCGTAAGTTTGTTTAAAGTGATTATAAAGCGTTCATACAAGCATGAAGTGAGACGAAACTTTGTAATAAACTAATAAACTTAAAACCACCCCAAGTCAAGTAATATGTTTAGGATTGACATATCACTATTGAGACTTGCATGTAATAGTGTCTTCTGTCCGACAGAAAGCTGATCTCACAAGCTTCATATATATATAGATATCTGGACAGTTACATGGATCCGATGAAAAGTAGTTCATTAGGATTGGGGACCCGACTTGAGATAACAGGATGGGTAGATTCATCCTTGTCACCTGTTCATCTCATTGGTATTAATAGGTATAAATAATCCTCAGACTCAAAGGAATGTTAATTGGTCATTCTGGATTACTGAATATGACACTTTGATCCTGTTGTAACACGATCCTTAACAAAGATGACTCTGGGGTGTGAACAGCAGAGGTTGGGTATCACAGGAAGTGATTGCGGGATCGTTATACATTGGATTGAGCATTTATCCCGATAAATGGGAGATATGTCCATGGATCGCTTGTGGAAGTCTTGACTCTAAATCCTTGCAAGGTGATAGATTAAGATTGACATACGGATTTCTCTTGACCTATCTAATTGGAGTTGACTCGGCCTAGACAAGTAAAACGAACGTTTCGCTATATGTGACTTGACATTATCCATAGTCATAAGATTTAGTTCAAGGACGTAGTTGATAAAGGATCGAATTATACCGTAACTAATACGAAAATGTCAACGACAGAATCAACCTGTCTTCTTATAGCTCTAGGGGAATGATTACGGACTTGCTAATCACATACTTTGTACATCATTTCGTTATGCAAAAGATTAAATATAATTCTTTGAAAATTAATTTAATAGTTGCATACGGCTATAAGCAATAAGAACCTAATGGGTCACACATAAGACTTGGAACCCAAAAGAGAGACAGATGCTAATTAATTGATGGAAGCCCAATTGAGCCCAATAAGGCCCAATTACTCAAGGGGGGGGCGATTTTATGTATGGTGATACATAAATAATTAGTTTGATTTTATTTATCCTAATTAGATTAGGATTATGAATTAAATTAATTAAAGGATAAATAAATTAGGAGTTTTAATTAGATTATATTATTCCTATTATTATCCAATAAGGTTATTATTATTATCTTTTATATTTAGATATATTAATAGATAATAATTAAGAATTCTATTCCGAATTAAATTCTTATTCAATAACCTAATTCTATCTAACTAAGGATTAGATACAAGAGAGATTATAAATACCCCCCTATGTAGATTTTCGAAATCTAGCCCTAGTATTGAAGAGAGAGAATTTCGACCCCTAGCTCGAGGACGAGATTTTCCACCGCTTCCTTCCGTTCAATTGATTTTCATCTCTTTCTCTTTATCCTTGATCTTGTGTTGATTAATTAGAGACAATCTACTTTGGTTGTTTTAAAACGGTTGATTCTAACTTGATCTTCCATTATTTTGTTTTGTGCTCGGGAACTCGAAGTAAGAGTTGTGGGCACTTCGTTTGCAACGGTAGATAGAACTTCTAAAAGGTATTTCTTTTATCCCTCTTTATATGAAATAACGATTAACGGATCTTAGGGTTAATGTAAATAGGTTAAAATTTTTATATTTCCGCTGCTATACGTTAGCCTATATTTCCTTCAGTGGTATCAGAGCCTGCGTTAAATCCGTTATTTCATATATGAAAATTTAGAAGTTTTTCAATCAGGTTGAATAAATATTTATAGTTAGGTTAATTAACAAAACTGTTTTGATTAATTAGTTCTAAAAGATAAATAAGTTTTAATTAATTGTTAATTAAAATAAATTGTGTACATGTTCCTAATAATTTTGGTTGATAATCATTATAAGAAAATCTATTAGTTTTATTGTTAGATTGATAAAATCAGTTTTACTTATTCTAAAAGATAAAACGGAAAATCTATAATAGTTTTTCCTATTTTCTGAAAATCGTTTTAAAACCGTTTTAAAACTGATATATATATATATTTTAAGAAAAAATATTACAGCAGCTCGGGTCGCGTCTTACGGCGCGACCCGACTGTTGTCGCGCGGTTGCTGCCGCGCAGCAGCAACCGCGCGCGGCGCCAGGCCGCCGCTTCCGCAAGGCAGCGGCGGATCAGACGCCTAGGGCTGCTGCCAAACGGCAGCAGCCCGACCTCGGGCCCAGCCCGAGACCCACTTGATTTTAAATCATTTAAAATTAGTTTTAAATATATATATATATATATATATATATATATATGTTTCAGAAATTAATAGTTTTCTGTTTTGATTATCGAATGAAAATTTATTTAAAAGTTTGTTTTACCTATTTGTAAATCAAAAAGTTTTAAATGAATTAAAATCAAAATAATTGGGACGTGCATAATTAAAGTTTTGTATAGTTATATTAATCTAAAAGTTTAATATAAAAGGATACGAAACTGTTAGAAGTAAAATTGGATGAAAGTTAATTTGATGAATTAATGTGATTAACCTAAATATTACATAAAATACTTATGTAATCAACCAATTAAATTTATTCAATTGAGTATATGCATGTTTGGAGTTATGGACATATTTGGACCCTCTTTTAGTCTTTTTGTATTTTTGAAATAGGGCCTGTGAGTCCTGTCTTTCTATTATCTATTGTAATTTCTCCTCTCATCTAATTCCTTTCAATTCAATTGAAGTTTTCTTTAGTAGAATAGAAATTAATATGTAATTTCAAGGCGCCATGGAGAAGACGGAGGACCTAAAGAGAAATATGTAATAGTTAGTATTTCCCTAGGTTTGGCCTTTTATTCCGTCTCTGGCACGACGGAATAATTTAGATGATATGTCCATAACGCCAATGTATGTGTCTAATGTATGCTAAAGAAAATCAATACTAAGTTAGATTATGAGACCTAAAATAAAATCTCTCATTAAAAAGTTAAGTAAATAAACAAGTTATTAAAATCGGTTGCCCCTCCCTAATATTATAATTCAGCCGGCAGTACTGGGGGCCTTTGGGTTGTTGAGCAAATTCAAGCTCGGGGTCTTACGGTAACACCTGAATTATCGAAAATCACTTTTCATGAATATGGGGTAATACTTAAATTAGATTATGATAATTGGATGGGCAAACTCATATTGTCATAAACTAATGGGCAATATGGTTGGGATTAATGTGAATAGCATATTAGTTACTAATGTGGTTAGTAACCCAATAACCTAGGAATCACATTAAAGATGTGATTGATTACATGAATCTACCTAACGAATGAGACTAGCTTGTTGAGCAAACTCAAGGCGAAATCTCAAGAGTTAGGATCCTAGCTCACTAAAGGATTTGTGAAATTCTTCAATTAATATGGAGGGCTATTAATTTGGCAAAATAGTGGGAGCAGTCTAAAATAAACTAAAAGGCCTATAATTTTAGATTGATATACTTTAAAGCAGATGAATAACATACGTTTATTCTTTCTCACTCTCAGGTTTAATTAAACACTCTTAAAATCATGACTAACACCAATCTGCAAAACATACTTACCGATAACAAGTTGAATGGTTCAAACTTCACCGACTGGTTTCGTAACCTCAAAATTGTTTTGAAGTTCGAGAAGAAAGGGTATGTACTTGATACATTGATACCCCCTTACCCAGTGGATGGTGCTCCTTGCCAAGAATTTTATGCTTACTTGAAGCATAAGGCTGATGACGATCAAACGGGAGACATCATACTTGCATCTATGACACCGGAATTAAAAAGGCAACATGCAGATATGGATGCTTATTCCATGGTCAAGCACCTAAAAGAGTTATTTGTGAATCAAACTCGGTGCGAATGCTTCGAGATAACAAAGCAGTTATATAGATGCAAGATGCAGGTGGGCACATCTGTAATGGCACATTGTGCCAAGATGATTAGCCTTATCACCAAGTTTTCTAGTATTGGAGATGCGATGGACCGTGAACTAAGTGAGAACTTACTTCTTCAGTCCCTCCCCGAGAGTTACTCGCGGTTCATCATGAACTACCAAGCGAGTGGCTTGCAAACCTCTCTTAAAGAGCTTGCAAATATGCTCGAGACAGTCGAGCCCAATATAAAAGAAAACGAGGAGATACCAAGCCTTGCTATTGAAGGATCAAAGAAAAGGAAAGGGATATCTCTCGATCCAAACCATCCTAAGAAAAGCAAGGAGGCCATGCTCACCGAAACAAAGGGAAAGGAAATAAAGAAGCCCAAAGGCAAGTGCCACTATTGTGGTGAAGTGGGGCATTGGAGGAGAAATTGTTTGTTGTACCTAGCTACCCACAAGAAGGGAGAAGCCGGGACTTCAACATCTGGTATGTTCTATATTGAAATAAATACAATTTCACAGTCTGAATCTTGGGTACTTGATACCGGATGCGGATCTCATATTTGTACAAATATGCAGGAACTAAATCGGACTAAGGAATTAAAGAAAGGAAGCATAAACTTGCGAGTGGGAAATGGAGCAAGAGTTGCCGCCCTCGCAATTGGAGATTATGTTTTAAATTTGCCCTCTGGGCTTGTAATAGAATTAAGGAACTGTTTATACGTTCCACAAATGTCTCGTAACATTATTTCTATTAGCCGTCTTGTTGACGACGGTTTTCATATTTCAATAAAAGACAAACATTGCGATTTTTATAGAGATTCGATTTTCTATTTTTCAGGAATATCACAAAATGGGATTTATGTGTTAGATGACAAAATTTCTGTTTTCGCCATTGATACCAAAAGACATAAGCTAGATAATTCAACTTACTTGTGGCATTGTCTGTAACAACCGTAATTTTGATCAATTTATAAGCATATAGATGTAATTATTATTTAATTTACTTCTTTAATAAATAAGTCTATTTATTAATTTTTAATTATAATTCCTTTTACAACCTAATTACTTTTACCAAATATACCCTTAGCCACTTAAAACAGTTTTGATCTTCCCTGTAAAAAAAAACGCAGCCGACAGTCTTGATGCAAATCCCTAAAACTTCATAACTTTCCTCTTTTCAAAGCTTTGATCAGCGACTAAAGCTAGAGTTCATCAATTAAAAAGTGAGTCTCTAATCTCTTATTATATTTGTTTATCTCACAAATCACATACATAGTCTTCTTGTCTCCTTTTGTTCTTCTTCTCTGTTTCCGGCGATGTGCTGCAATTTTTTTTTTTTTAAAAAAAAGAAAACCTTGTGTTCACATCATTATGATTTTGATAAATAATTAATGAAGGGTTTTGGGTGCCTTGAGTTTTGAAGATTCAATTTGTTTTCTATTATCAATGCAAATTTTCATGTGGATTTACAATTTAGGGATTTTAGTGGAAGCAAATTCGTAATTTGCTGTACAAAGCCTTATGTTAACTTAAAAGAGTTTTGTTTCAAACCTTGTTAAATATATTTCAATTTAATTGAGAGGGTGTGCTGTGGGTTTTCGATTTGTTTTCAAATTGTTTTTAATTGTGCTGTGAGTTTTCATTTGTGCTATGCTTTCTCAAATTTTGTTTTTTTTAAATCTGTTTTCATCTCTTTTTGTGCTAGCAGTAGCACAGTTTAGTTTATGGTTTTGAAAATTATTTATTAGTTGTTTCATTAAGGTTTAATTAATTTCCCCCTAAAATGTCAATTGTCCCCGTTAGTTTAGATATGATTAAGATTAGTTCGCTCATTCCCCCATTGTTATTGAATCAATAGGAAATCCTGATATTCTTCCTGTCGATTGAGAGACGAGCTGTCGGGATTTGACATTGGCTTAAGTTCCAGGTGAGTGGAAATTATAGTATACGACACTGTTTAATTGAAATATCAGACTTTAAACTGTTTATAAAAAAAATAGCATTTGACAGTATTTTCCCTTTCGTAAAAACGTATATTTTGAACCTTATTATTTTTACTAACTATCCTTAGTATTAGGGCGTATATTCTGGGAACAGGCCTTTATATTAATTTGTTTGATTATCAGTTACATTGAAATTTTTAAGATTTTGATTTGATATGATCTGTACTTTCTGATACGCGATTTATCGCAGTTATTAACTTTGTTTTAGAAATATGATATTTCGTTCAATCAGTTATGATTTTCTGATTTATATATGTATACTATATGTTTTCAAACTGGTACAAGTGCTCAGTATATCTGTATCTGTTATCTGGCCTCTCACCGATCTTCATAACATTAGGTCCTTGCATTTGTCTTTGAGTCAGGTTGTCAGTTGTCAGTTTGTCGTCAGTTGTGTCAGCATTAGAATCATGCACAAGATCGGCGAAGGCGATTATCTGTTCTCTGTATCTGTTATTGGTAGCGCTTACCATTTATCTGGCCCTAGTGGTGTGCAGTATCACCACTCTGTTACACTGTACCATGTGTTTTGAAGCTTTTGCCTTATTTTCTGATTATTCTAATTTTTGATATTTTGAAAGGCTTTAGTATTATATTTGACAATTGATTTCCAGTATTTGAATCGATTATATTATTTTGACCCTTTGGTTTAACTGATTTTGAAATACTATATTTCGAACTATATTTGCCATGATTTAAACGTATCAGCTTGCCTGCCTGTTCCCTTTCTGTTGTGTGCTATAGCTACTACTCACTGAGGTTTTCGCTCGTATAGACGAAAATCTCATACCACGTTGAATCTTTCTTTTTCAGATTAAGGTCCTTGTTCGTGAGGTAACTATTGGATTGATGTTGAAGGAGATTGCCTAATAAATTAGCTTTATATTATCGTTGGAGAATTTTGATTATTGAGGTTTAGACTTGCACATTTGATTCTTTTAAGGTTTATTCATGTAATTGAGACGAGTTTGATATTCTGTTAGTAAATTTTGGAATTTCTATTAGTTCAGAATTAAGGCTAGCATAGATTAAAGTTAATTTAATTTATGCGCCGGTCATGGCCTGTGTTGGGTCATGACATTGTCGTTTAGGCCATATAAACAAAAGACGCATGCTTAAGCTACATCAAGATGGGCTTATAAATTCAATTGATCCTGAATCATTGGAAACATGCGAAGCATGTTTAAAAGGTAAAATGACAAAGACACCCTTTAGCAATAAAGGTGAACGTGTATCAGACACTCTAGGGCTCATTCATTCGGATGTATGTGGTCCTATGTCAGTCCAAGCAAGAGGAGGATTCAGATACTCCATAAGCTTCATAGACGACCATACCCGATATGGTTATATCTACTTGATGAAGCACAAGTCTGAAGCTTTTGAGAAATTCAAATGCTTCAAGAATGAAGTAGAAAATCAATTAGGAAAGAAAATAAAGACACTTCGATCCGATCGAGGTGGCGAATATCTTTCAGATGATTTTCTGAATTATCTAACTGAATGTGGGATATGCTCACAATGGACACCTCCCTATACACCACAACACAATGGTGTATCCGAGAGGAGAAACCGTACCTTACTAGATATGGTACGATCCATGATGAGCATAGCATTACTTCCAACGACATCCTGGGGCTACGCCTTAGAAACCGCCCTCTTCACCCTAAATCGAGTACAACTAAATCCGCTAGTTCCACACCATATGAATTGTTCGTTGGTAGGAAACCCGTGTTCTCATTCATAAGAGTATGGGGTTGTTCAGCATATGTCAAACGCATTGCGTCCGACAAACTAGATTCTAAATCTGATAAATGTTTCTTCGTTGGATACCCTAAGGAAACTGTGGGATATTACTTCTATCATCCAGATGATCAGAAAGTAATAGTATCCAAGCACGCAACCTTTTTAGAGAAAGAGTTTCTCGAAGACACAGAAAATGGAAGCATGATTGAACTTGATGAAGTTCATGAACAAGAAACACCAACTGAAACAACAGAAGCGGTCAAGGAACCCGATGCAGTCCCATTAGATGAGACTCAAGTGCCACCCCTTCGTAGATCATAAAGAGTTCGTGAACTCCTTATTAGATATGGTTTTCTAGTGGGAGATAATGATGAGGTTCCCGTGTTAGACGACGAACCCGAAAACTACGAAGAGGCTCTTAATAGTCCAGATTCTAAAGCATGGCTTGAAGCCATGGATTCCATGTACACCAACCAAGTGTGGACTTTGGTTGATCCACCCGAAGGGATAAAACCCATTGGGTGCAGGTGGATCTTCAAAAAGAAGACTGCCATGGATGGAAAGGTTATCACCTATAAAGCTAGGTTAGTAGCGAAAGGATATCGTCAGAAGCAAGGAATTGATTATGACGAAACTTTCTCTCCTGTGGCTATGTCCAAATCAATCAGAATAATGCTTGCTATTGCCGCTCACTACGATTACGAGATTTGGCAAATGGATGTGAAAACAGCTTTCCTAAACGGAAACCTGCTTGAAGATGTATATATGATGCAACCTGAAGGTTTTATATCAAAGGATGCAAACAAGGTTTGCAAACTTCAGAGATCTATTTATGGACTCAAGCAAGCATCTAGAAGCTGGAACAAGCGTTTTGACGAAACCATAAAACAATTTGGTTTCGAACAAAATTGCGAAGAAGCTTGCATTTACAAGAAAGCAAGTGGGAGCTCTGTAGCATTTCTGATATTATATGTGGACGATATATTATTAATGGGAAATGACGTAGCTCTACTACAGTCGGTAAAAGTTTGGTTATCTGGTAACTTCTCAATGAAAGACCTCGGTGAAGCAGCTTATATACTTGGTGTTGGAAATTAGGCTAAAGTATAGCAGCGGAAATATAAAAATTTTAACCTATTTCCATTTAACCACAAGATCCGTTAACCGTTATT
Organism: Euphorbia lathyris; assembly: GCF_963576675.1. Classification (NCBI taxonomy): domain Eukaryota; kingdom Viridiplantae; phylum Streptophyta; class Magnoliopsida; order Malpighiales; family Euphorbiaceae; genus Euphorbia; species Euphorbia lathyris. The sequence goes on along the minus strand of NC_088914.1, from coordinate 22,373,893 downwards.
TCATATAAAGAGGGATAAGAAGAATTACCTCTTGATGATCAATCTACCGTTGTTAATGAAATGCTCACAACTTCAAAAGAGATAGAAATTGTCTACCAATCTTCCCCTATCCGAAACAGACCTTCCAGACCTCCGAACGACAATCCCTTCGGTGGAACCGTGGAAGAATATGTCTAGAAGCTCCTGTCCAAATATCGTGACGATCCGACGGTTCAATCTCCGGGAATCCGTGAAATCGTGAACTGACCTGATGTAGGATTAGTAAAACGAATTTCTCCCTTTTGTTTGTTTTTCTTCTTCGAGTTCCCAAACACGAAATAAAACACGGGAAGATTAATTTAGTATCAACCGTTGAATAGCAACCAAAGTAGATTACCTCTAACTAATCAACACAAGATCAAGGATAAAAGAAATAGATGAAAATCAATTGATCAAACAAAGCCGTAGAGAAATCTCGTCCTCAAACTAGGGGTGTCGAATTTTCTCTCTCTTGGACTAGGTGAATTTCGAAAATCACAAGTAGGGTATGGCTTGCTTGGATTTCGAAAATCTCAAGGGAAGGAGTATTTATAATCTCTTGTATCTAATCCCTAGTTAGATAGAATTAGGTTACTGAACAAGAATTCCATTCGGAATAGAATTCCTAATTATTATCTCACTATATATCTAATATATTAAGGATAATAATAATAACCTTATTTGATAATAATAGGAGTATATTAATCTAATTAAAACTCCTAACTTAATTATCTCTTAATTAATTTAATTCATATTCCTAATCTAATTAGGATTAACAAAATCAAATTAATTATTCATGTATATCACTACATGAATTTCGACCCCCTTATGTCCATGGGCCTTATTGGGCTCAATTGGGCTTCTATCAATTATTAACATCTCTCTTTTAGGTTCCAAGTCTTATGTGTGATCCATTAGGTTCTTATTGCTTCTAGCCGTATGCAACGTTATTAAATTAATTTTCAAAGAATTATATTTAATCTTTGCATAATGGAATGATGTACAGAGTATGTGATTAGCAAGTCCGTAATCATTCCCCTAGAGCTATAAGAAGACAGGTTGATTCTGTCGTTAACCTTTCCGTATTAGTTACAGTATAATTCGATCCTTTATCAACTACATCCTTGAACTATGACTATGGGTGATGTCAAGTCACATATAGCGAGACGTTCGTTTTACTTGTACAGGCCGAGTCAACTCAAAAAGATAGGTTAAGTGAAATCTGTATTTCTTACTCTTAAGCTATCACCTTGCAAGGATTTAGAGTCGAGTCTTCCACAAGCGATCCATGGATGTATCTCCCATTTATCGGGAGTGATAAATGCTCAATCCAATATATAACGACTCCGCAATTACTTCCTGTGATACCCAACGTCTATTGTTCACACCCCAGAGTCATCTCTGTTAAGGATCGTGTTACACCAGAGTCAAAGCATCATATTCCGTAATCCAGAATACCAATTAATATTCCTTTGAGTCTGAGGATTAGTTATACCTATTAATACCAATGAGATGAACAGGTGACAAGGATGAATCTACCCATCCTATTATCTCAAATCGGATCCCCAATCCTAATGAACAACGTTTCATCGGATCTATATAACTGTCCAGATATCTGTATATATGAAGCTTGTGAGATCAACTTTCTGTCGGACAGAAGACATTGTTACATACAAGTCTCAACAGTGATATGTCAATCCCAAACATATCACTTGACTTGGGGTGGTTTTAAGTTTATCAGTTTACTATAAAGTTTTGTCTCACTTCATGCTTGTATGAACACTTTATAATCACTTTAAATAAACTTACGGATTTCCTTTTATTAGACTTTATTTAGTGCTTAAAAGGGATTGCCTTTATATAGTTATAAAACATATATCTCATTAAACAAATGATATAAAGAACAATTCATTTACATTAAGTTTGTATCCTAGAACAATTGTCTATAGGACATTAAACCCCAACATACTCCCACTTGGACTAAAGCCAATTGTTTCTAAAACTTATCCCAGTAGAAGTTAAATGACGATCATGTATTTTCTGGGTTAAAGGCTTTGTCAACGGATCTGTAACGTTGTCCTCTATAGGTACTCTTTCTATTCTCACATCTCCTCTAGCCACAATCTCTCTAATGATGTGGTATCGCTTAAGGTAATACTTGGATGCATTATGAGACCGTGGTTCCTTTGCTTGCGCAATGGCTCCATTGTTATCACAGTACAGTGTAATGGGATTGACAATGTCAGGCACCACACCTAGTTCTATAATGAACTTTCTAATCCAAACCGCTTCCTTTGCTGCTTCCGCAGCTGCGATATACTCTGACTCGGTCGTAGAGAAAGCTACGCTTCCCTGCTTAGAACTCTTCCAACTGACTGCGCCCCCATTCAAGATAAACAGGTATCCTGATTGGGATTTATAATCATTCTCATCTGTGAGATGACTTGCGTCTGAAAATCCTTCTATTTTCAGATCACCTTCTCCGTACACTAGGAACATATCTTTAGTTCTTCTCAAGTACTTAAGAATGTTCTTGACGGCAATCCAATGCTCGTCTCCCGGATTCCCTTGGTAATGACTCGTTACAGATAACGCGAATGCTACGTCAGGTCTAGTGCATAGCATAGCATACATAATCGAACCGATTGCGCTGGCGTACGGGACTAAAGCCATGCGTCGTTTATCATCATCGGTTTTAGGACATTGATGATTGTTTAACTTTACTCCATGTAACATGGGTAAGTTACCTCGTTTCGATTCAAGCATGCTAAACCGATTTAGCACCTTTTCAATGTATGTAGCATGTGAAAGACCAAGCAGTCTTCTCGATCTATCTCTATAGATCTTTATACCAAGTATATAAGCTGCTTCACCAAGGTCTTTCATTGAGAAGTTACCAGATAACCATACTTTCACTGACTGTAAGAGAGCAACGTCATTTCCCATTAATAATATATCGTCCACATATAGTATGAGAAATGCTATAGAGCTCCCACTTGCTTTCTTGTAAATGCAAGCTTCTTCGCAATTTTGTTCAAAACCAAATTGTTTTATGGTTTCGTCAAAACGCTTATTCCAGCTTCTAGATGCTTGCTTGAGTCCATAAATGGATCTCTGAAGTTTGCAATCTTTATTTGCATCCTTCGATATGAAACCTTCAGGCTGCATCATATATACATCCTCAAGCAGGTTTCCGTTTAGGAAAGCTGTTTTCACATCCATTTGCCAAATCTCATAATCGTAGTGAGCGGCAATTGCAAGCATGATTCTGATTGATTTGGACATAGCCACAGGAGAGAAAGTTTCTTCATAATCAATTCCTTGCTTCTGACGATATCCTTTCGCTACTAACCTAGCTTTGTAGGTGCTAACCTTTCCATCCATGTCTGTCTTCTTTTTGAAGATCCACCTGCACCCAATGGGTATTATCCCTTCGGGTGGATCAACCAAAGTCCACACTTGGTTAGTATACATGGAATCCATTTCAGAATCCATGGCCTCAAGCCATGCTTTAGAATCTGGACTAGTAAGAGCCTCTTCGTAGTTTTTGGGTTCGTCGTCTAACACGGGAACCTCATTATCATCTCCCACTAGAAAACCATATCTAAATGGGAGTTCACGAACTCTTTGTGATCTACGAATAGGTGGCACTGGAGTCTCATCTAATGGGACTCCTTCGGGTACCTCAACCGCCTCTGTTGTTTCAGTCGGTGTTTTTTCTTCTTGAACTTCGTCAAGTTCAATCATGCTTCCCTTTTGTGTTTCTTCGAGAAACTCTTTCTCTAAGAAGGTTGCGTGTTTGGATACGATTACTTTCTGATCATCTGGATGATAGAAGTAATATCCCATAGTTTCCTTAGGGTATCCAATGAAGAAACATTTATCAAATTTTGAATCTAGTTTGTCGGACGCAATGCGTTTGACAAAGGCTGAACAACCCCATATTCTCATAAATGAAAACACGGGTTTCCTACCAACGAACAATTCATATAGTGTGGAACTAGCGGATTTAGTTGGTACTCGATTGAAGAGGGCAGTTTCTAAGGCATAGCCCCAAAACGTCTTTGGAAGTAAGGCCATGCTCATCATGGATCGTACCATATCTAATAGGGTACAGTTTCTCCTCTCGGACACACCATTGTGTTGTGGTGTATAGGGAGGTGTCCATTGTGAGCATATCCCACATTCAGTTAGATAATTCAGAAAATCATCTGAAAGATATTCGCCACCTCGATCAGATCGAAGCGTCTTTATTTTCTTTCCTAATTGATTTTCTACTTCATTCTTGAAGCATTTGAATTTCTCAAAAGCTTCTGACTTGTGCTTCATCAAGTAGATGTAACCATATCGGGTATGGTCATCTATGAAGCTTATGACGAATCTGAATCCTCCTCTTGCTTGGACTGACATAGGACCATATACATCTGAATGAATGAGTCCTAGAGTGTCTGATACACGCTCACCTTTATTGCTAAAAGGTGTCTTTGTCATTTTACCTTTTAAACATGATTCGCATGTTTCCAATGATTCGGGATCGATTGGATCTATAAGCCCATCTGAATGTAGCTTTAGCATGCGTCTCTTGTTTATATGGCCTAAACGACAATGCCACAAGTAAGTTGAATTATCTAGCTTATGTCTTTTGGTATCAATTGCATAAGCAGGAATTTTGTTATCTAACACATAAATCCCATTTTGTGAAATTCCTGAAAAAGAAAAGATCGAATCTTTATAAAAATTGCAACTCTTGTCTTTTATTGAAATATGAAAACCGTCGTCAACAAGACGGCTAATAGAAATAATGTTGCGAGACATTTGAGGAACATATAAATAATTCCTTAATTCTATTACAAGCCCAGAGGGCAAATTTAAAACATAATCTCCAATTGTGAGGGCGACAACTCTTGCTCCATTTCCTACTCGCAAGCTTATGCTTTCTTTCTTTAGTTCTCTAGTCTGATTTAGCTCCTGCATATTTGTACAAATATGAGATCCACATCCGGTATCTAATACCCAAGATTCAGATAGTGAAACTGTATTTATTTCAATATAAAACATACCAGATGTTGAAGCATCGCCATTTCCCTTCTTGAGGGAGGCTAGGTACTCCTTGCAGTTCCTCTTCCAATGCCCGTCTTTACCACAGAAGTGGCACTCTCCTTTGGGCTTCTTCACTTCCTTTCCCTTAGCTTTGTAGGGCACGGCTTTCTTACCTTTCTTGGGATAATTAGGATTGGGATAGCTCCCTTTCCTTTTCTTTGATCCCTCAATGACAAGAGTCGGTATGGCTTTGTCTTTCTTCATATTGGGCTCAACTGACTTGAGCATATTTGCAAGCTCTTCAAGAGAGGTTTGCAAGTCATTCATCTGATAGTTCATAATGAACTGTGAATAACTTTCTGGGAGGGATTGAAGAATTAAGTCTATACTTAATTCGTTATCCATCGCAAATCCAATACTAGAAAGTTTGGTAATGTACCCAATCATCTTGACACAATGTGTCATGACAGATGTGCCCTCTTGCATCCTACTACGATATAACAATTTGGATATCTCGTAGCGTTCGCACCTGGTTTGTTTCCCAAACAATTCCTTTAGGTGCATGATGATGGAATAGGCATCCATTTCCTCATGTTGCCTTTGTAATTTCAGTGTCATCGATGCAAGTATGATGCATCCGGCATGATCATCATCAGCCTTATGCTTCTGGTAAGCATCAATTTCCTCAATGGGAGCATCATCAGCAGGGAGAGGGGGTATCGATGTATCAAGTACATACCCTATTTTATCAAACTTCAAAACAATTTTGAGGTTACGAAACCAGTCCGTGAAGTTTGAACCATTCAATTTGTTATCGGTAAGAATGTTTTGCAGATTGGTTTTAGTCATGATTATAAGAGTGGGTTTAATTAAACCTGAGAGTGAGAAAGAGTAAACGTATGTCATTCATTTGCTTAAAGTATATCAATCTAAAATTATAGGCCTTTTAGTTTATTTTAGATTGCTCCCACTATTTTGCCAAATTAATAGCCCTCCATATTAATTCGAAGAATTTCACAAATCCTTTAGTGAGCTAGGATCCTAACTCCTGAGATTTCGCCTTGAGTTTACTCAACAAGCTAGTCTCATTCATTAGGTAGATTCATGTAATCAATCACATCTTTAATGTGATTCCTAGGTTATTGGGTTACTAACCACATTAGTAACTAATATGCTATTCATATTAATACCAACCGTCTTGCCCATTAGTTTATGACAACATGAGTTTACTCATCCAATTATCATAATCTAATTTAAGTATTACCCCATATTCATGAAAAATGATTTTTGATAATTCAGGTGTTACCGAAAGGACCCCGAGCTTGAGTTTACTCAACAACCCAAAGGCCCTCAGCACTGCCGGCTGAATTATAATATTAGGGAGGGGCAACCGATTTTAATAACTTGTTTATTTACTTAACTTTTTAATGAGGGATTTTATTTTAGGTCTCATAATCTAACTTAGTCTTGATTTGCTTTAGCATACATCAGACACATACATTCACATACATTGGCGTTATGGACATATCATCTAAATTATTCCGTCGAGCCAGAGACGGAATAAAAGGGCAAACCTAAGGAAATACTAACTATTACATATTTCTCTTTAGGTCCTCCGTCTTCTCCATGGCGCCTTGAAATTACATATTAATTTCTATACTACTAAAGAAAACTTCAATTGAATTGAAGGGAATCAGATGAGAGGAGAAATTACAATAGATAGTAGAAAGGCAGGACTCACATGCCCTATTTCAAAAATACCAAAAGACTAAAGAGGGTCCAAATATGTCCATAACTCCAAACATGCATAGACTCAATTAAATAAATTTAATTGGTTGATTACATAACTATCTTATGTAATATTTATGTTAATCACATTAACTTATCAATTAACTTTCATCCAATTTTACTTCTAATAGTTTTCGTATCTTTTATATTAATCTTTAGATTAATATAACTATACAAAACTTTAATTATGCACGTCCCAATTATTTTGATTTTAATTCATTTAACATTTTGATTTACAAATTGGTAAAACAAACTTTTAAACAAATTTTCATTCGATAATCAAAACAGAAAACTATCAATTTCTGAAACATATATATTTAAATATAAAAACGATTTTAAATATATATATATATCAGTTCTAAAACGGTTTTAAAACGATTTTCAGAAAATAGGAAAAACTACTGTAGATTTCCGTTTTATCTTTAGAATTAATAAAACTGATTTTATCAATCTAACTATAAAACTAATAGATTTCGTTATAATGATTATCAACCAAAATAATTAGGAACATACGCATAATATCTTTTAATTAAAACTTATTTATCTTTAGAATCAATTAATCAAAACAAGTTGTTAATTAATCCTAAGTATAAATATTTATTCAATCCTATTGAAAAACTTCTAAATTTTCATATATGAAATAACGGATTTAACGATGGCTCTGATACCACTGTTGGAAATTAGGCTAAGGTATAGCAGCGGAAATATAAAATTTTTAACCTATTTCCATTTAACCACAAGATCCGTTAACCGTTATTTCATATAAAGAGGGATAAGAAGAATTACCTCTTGATGATCAATCTACCGTTGTTAATGAAGTGCCCACAACTTCAAAAGAGATAGAAACTGTCTACCAATCTGCTCCTATCCGAAACAGACCTTCCAGACCTCCGAATGACAATCCCTTCGGTGGAAACGTGGAAGAATATGTCTAGACGCTCCTGTCCAAATATCGCGATGACGGTTCAATCTCCGGAAATCCGCGAAATCGTGAACTGGCCTGATGTAGGATTAGTAAAACGAATTTCTCCCTTTTGTTTGTTTTTCTTCTTCGAGTTCCCAAACACGAAATAAAATACGGAAAGATTAATTTAGTATCAACCGTTGAATAGCAACCAAAGTAGATTGCCTCTAACTAATCAACACAAGATCAAGGATAAAATAAATAGATGAAAATCAATTGATCAAACGAAGCCGTAGAGAAATCTCGTCCTCAAACTAGGGGTGTCGAATTTTCTCTCTCTTGGACTAGGTGAATTTCGAAAATCACAAGTAGGGTATGGCTTGCTTGGATTTCGAAAATCTCAAGGGAAGGAGTATTTATAATCTCTTGTATCTAATCCCTAGTTAGATAGAATTAGGTTACTGAATAGGAATTCCATTCGGAATAGAATTCCTAATTATTATCTCACTATATATCTAATATATTAAGGATAATAATAATAACCTTATTGGATAATAATAGGAGTATATTAATCTAATTAAAACTCCTAACTTAATTATCTCTTAATTAATTTAATTCATATTCCTAATCTAATTAGGATTAAAAAAATCAAATTAATTATTCATGTATATCACTACATGAATTTCGACCCCCTTATGTCCATGGGCCTTATTGGGCTCAATTGGGCTTCTATCAATTATTAACATCTATCTTTCTTTTAGGTTCCAAGTCTTATGTGTGATCCATTAGGTTCTTATTGCTTCTAGCCGTATGCAACGTTATTAAATTAATTTTCAAAGAATTATATTTAATCTTTGCATAACGGAATGATGTACAGAGTATGTGATTAGCAAGTCCGTAATCATTCCCCCAGAGCTATAAGAAGACAGGTTGATTCTGTCGTTAACCTTTCCGTATTAGTTACAGTATAATTCGATCCTTTATCAACTACATCCTTGAACTATGACTATGGGTGATGTCAAGTCACATATAGCGAGACGTTCGTTTTACTTGTACAGGCCGAGTCAACTCAAAAAGATAGGTTAAGTGAAATTTGTATTTCTTACTCTTAAGCTATCACCTTGCAAGGATTTAGAGTCGAGTCTTCCACAAGCGATCCATGGATGTATCTCCCATTTATCGGGAGTGATAAATGCTCAATCCAATATATAATGACTCGGCAATTACTTCCTGTGATACCCAACGTCTACTGTTCACACCCTAGAGTCATCTTTGTTAAGGATCGTGTTACACCAGAGTCAAAGCATCACATTCCGTAATCCATAATACCAATTAATATTCCTTTGAGTCTGAGGATTAGTTATACCTATTAATACCAATGAGATGAACAGGTGACAAGGATGAATCTACCCATCCTGTTATCTCAAATCGGATCCCCAATCCTAATGAACAACGTTTCATCGGATCTATGTAACTGTCCAGATATCTGTATATATGAAGCTTGTGAGATCAGCTTTCTGTCGGACAGAAGACATTGTTACATACAAGTCTCAACAGTGATATGTCAATCCCAAACATATCACTTGACTTGGGGTGGTTTTAAGTTTATCAGTTTACTATAAAGTTTTGTTTCACTTCATGCTTGTATGAACACTTTATAATCACTTTAAATAAACTTACGGATTTCCTTTTATTAGACTTTATTTAGTGCTTAAAAGGGATTGCCTTTATATAGTTATAAAACATATATCTCATTAAACAAATGATATAAAGAACAATTCATTTACATTAAGTTTGTATCCTAGAACAATTGTCTATAGGACACTAAACCCCAACACTTGGTATAAAGATCTAAAGAGATAGATCAAGAAGACTGATTGGTCTTTCACAGGCTACATACATCGAAAAGGTGCTAAAGCGGTTTAGCATGCTTGAATCAAAACGAGGTAACTTACCCATGCTACATGGAGTAAAGTTAAACAATCATCAATGTCCTAAAACCAATGATGATAAGAAGCGCATGGCTGTAGTCCTGTACGCCAGCGCAATCGGTTCGATTATGTATGCTATGCTATGCACTAGACCTGACGTAGCGTTCGCGTTAAGTATAACAAGTCGTTACCAAGGAAATCCGGGAGACGAGCACTGGATTGCCGTCAAAAACATTCTTAAGTACTTGAGAAGAACTAAAGATATGTTTCTAGTGTACGGAGAAGGGGATCTGAAAATAGAAGGATTTTCAGATGCAAGTCACCTCACAGATGAGAACGATTTTAAATCCCAATCGGGATACCTGTTTATCTTGAATGGGGGCGCGGTCAGCTGGAAGAGTTCCAAGCAAGGAAGCGTAGCTTTCTCTACGACCGAGTCAGAGTATATCGCTGCTGCGGAAGTGTTGAGCGATTTCCGCAAGTGCACGGTATACGCTTGTAGTAATAAAAGATATCGATCCCACAGGGAACATTTTTCGAACAAAACTTATTTACAATCGGTTAAATTTACTTTAAGGTTTATAATATGGAAAATCATTTAATCGGTTTTGGTTTTGAAATTGCTAGAATGAGAATTAGATTAGAGTATGAAGACGTTAAAAAATACTCTGATTTAAGAATGAATTTGCAAGATAGGAACGTTTAGTACTTTTTAGAAAAGTAAACAAATGTATTTGTTTGCATTAAGCAAAGAAAACAACTTTAAACTTTGTACGAATTATAAAGATGAAATAAATGACGGAACCTCTAATTAATTGGCTTTGAACATGACAAAACCCTTCCGGGATAGTTGCCCTTAATCAAATTAAAACTCTTTCGAGATAATATTTGTCTAAGTGTTCAACAAAGTTTCCTTGTAAAGATTTTGGATTAAATACGTTTTAATGAAAACACCAGCAGTCACTTTAGTGGATTGGTTACCATAAGTGCTGCATAAAAATCTATCGAATAGAACGGACTTTATTAGATGAAATATAAATTGATACAAGTTTACAGAGAACATGGAGCATGGAAACATTCGACGACTTGCAAGTGAACGGGTTGTCAATCCTTTCCTTGGGGTTCGTTAGAGTTTGTCAGGCTCAGGGGCGGATCCTCTACTCAATCTTCTCGTTGAATCTTCGTAATAGAGACTCGGTCGGTCTACTACCAAAATGAAAACTAAACTGGAACAATGTCTAAACGCTACTAAACTTGTTATTATTGAATAAACAATGTGTGTACAGCATATTGCTTTTTACAGAAATGAACTCTAATCTCTGACTCATTTCTGAGTCAGAGTTTCTGCATAAACTCTGCACTAATCTAACTCTCTCAATATTCATTTTTTCAACTCTCAATCAACTCTTTATTTATAGATGTTGAAGAGTCGTGATTGAAGTGTCATGTCCGTTGTGAAGGATCGTGTCCGTTGCGAAAGGACGTCTTTATGCACCCGAACAAACGCGTTTCTTGGATTTTAACATGTGTTCATTGTATTTGGCAGAATTTCTGCTCTTACCGAGAATGGAAATTCTCTGCCGAGAATGGGGAATTGATTTTTCAGCCTTCGGACGAAAGGGCGTGTCGCGACCGAGAATTTGAGATTCCCTGTTGCGGCCCCAAATTCTCTACCGAGAATTTGCATTTTTCTCTGTTTCTGACTTCGTCTTTGTCCTTGTTTTGGTGTAATTGATCTTTGTCGTCTTCGACTCCTTTTGTAGGGTTTTTCTTCTATTTTTGAGCTCTTTTTGTTCCTATTTGGATTTTACCAAATATTTACGTACCTTACAAGAAAGAAACATATTCGAGAGTAAAAGCTTTCTAAACAGTTATAAATAGCATAAATTCGTAGCAATATTGATGTAATTATTGATGATATTTTAGGTATATTTTGGGCTTAACAAATCTCCACACTTAATCTTTTGCTAGTCCCAAGCAAAATTTCACTGAATTTATTCTTTAACTAATCTCTTTATGAAAATAAAACATATATCTCTGTATTACCTTTTAAATTAGTTAAGCCGAAAAGACTAACTTCGCATGGCAAATTTATACGCAAAATATCAATCTAACAATATACGATATATCATTTGTCTTGTATTTTCAATTTTGAATTGAAGCATTCGGGACGATATAAGCACGCATGTGATTGAGTCTTTCATCTCAAGGCATTTCAAAGCACAAAATTTCTTTTCCCAAACCTAAACTAATATATGAGCTATATTATTTTAAATAAGTACTTAGGATTAATTTATTTGCTTAGTTACGTCCGAGATAAGGGTGGTCTTGATCGTAACTTTATACGTATTTTATTGCTTTGTGTTTGCTTAAGAGGTACCGACCATGCCATGGGTGGACGCAATCGTTACTTTAAACTTATACACGCTTATAATTTTTGCTTTTAACGTTCCTTCCATACCTCGATTGTGATAAGGGTGGTCGCAACCGTGGCCAAAAGTAAACGGTACTTAATTATTCTTCCCTTTCATACCTCGATTGTGATAAGGTTGGTCTCAATCGTGGCCAAAAGTTAAGAATTCAACTAATTGATTAATTAATATGAATTATAAAATCGAAACTTGGGAAAAAGAAAGATAGCACATTCATCCTATATTGACTTAAAATTCAACATGTATTATGGCTAAAGTTTCCTTAAAAACTTCAATTGGTGTTAATGTAAGACGAAATCAAACCGAGCTAAAATTGTTAGTTCAATTTAATGCCTATAAACCTAATTGAAAATTTAAAATAGGATTTATGGTATCATGAATTGTATGATATAAAATAGAGATTGTAAATAAAGAATTTATTACTTAAATACATTCACTCGAGACAATTTTACTTAAAATCGTATCGGAGATTTATGATAAATTTGAAAAATAATATCGCCCATATAGAAATATTATTTCTAACGATAATGATAACCTAAAAATAATCATAAGTTAAAAATATTTTAAACATATGAAAATGTATGTTATGAAAAATAATGTTAAATACATTGTGTTGCAATATATGTTGCATTTGCATAAAACAAGTGTTGCATTTCTAAATGTTGCTTAAAAATTTATTCGTTTCATTTATTCGTACTAAAAATGATATATGCAATATCTCCTCCCACACTGAAATTGGACCATGTCCTCATTGGTGCAAAAATTGATAAAACACGAAAAAGTTGTACGAAATAAAGCAAAATTGTACGAAAATAGATAAATATGAAATGGATTGTATCCAACATAAATAGAAATTGAAATTGTACCAAACTTAATCAAAAATAACATAAGAAATAAATGAGTTGAGAAAAGATAAGATAAAACCTATTCTGGTGGAGGTGAACCCGGTGGAGATGGTGCGGTCACTACGTTTGGACGACGGAAACATTGATAATAACTGGCGTCATGGTGATGTGTGCTCGCGTCTCAAAGTATGGATATTGGCATCCACCGCGTAAATTATTGATCTCATCGTTTGTTTGTTCTCCACAATATCATTGAACCGCAAATTCATTGGACGACTGTGGGTATTCATGTGGTTCAAAAGTTTGGGCAAATTAACTTGATTATCAAGATTGTGTTCTACTTCAACATGCGCGTGTGCTTGTGTGTAGGCATCAACATGCTCCTCTTGTGCACCATCATCATCATGATCATCATGCATATCGTCATCCTCACCAAAATGTGTCTTCTCATTACCATCCTCTTTAATACTATTACCATGTGAACTTGGAAGATCAACATTGAACTTGCAAAAGTAGCCAATAGTGGCGTAACTACTAAATGAATGTGTAAAAGTTGTGGCATAATCCAACATCGGAAAATAATTAGGAGTAAGTGATGAAAAACCACTCCATAATACTCGTAGCATCTAAAACAAAACCCGTAATCAAAGTACGCATAATAACATGCTTATTGGTTGAAAAGGAAAACATGGACTTAATTGTCAAAAGGTAATCCAATGTAATCTACCACGAAATCCTTGAAGATGTAATCCAAAAATGAACAAACAAAGCCGGACTTCGAATCTTGATCTTTATAAACTTATCAAATCTAGGCAAACTATGTCCAAACCGGAGTATTTTGAAAATCGATGGGCTTAACAATAAATTATTTTGTATGATATCCAAACTAAGTACTCATCTTGTCATCCCCAACTTCATAAATTAACCGAAATCCCTAAATGTAATCCTCTCATTCCTTTGTAGCATGGGAAAGAGTAACCAATACAAGAATATATGTTTCACTAGGCACTATGTCCATAAGAGTGCTTGTACCATGTGCCCAACCCCATCTGAAATAATGTTGAATGGATCCATATGCAACATGCAAACAATTATTAGATGTAGAGGAAACCTTGTGAGTAACCTGCTGATGTTTAGGCATGGTGTGGAAAAAGGGTTAGGATATGGAGGTGGGGTTTGGGAAAGATGTATTTTGGATAGGTAAAAATTGGTAAAAGTAAAGGGGATATGGTGTGGAACTAATTAGGAAAAATAGGAGGTGATGTAAGGTTTGTGTAAGGGATAGGTATATATAGGTGGAGATTTGGGTAAAATGGAGTATGTATAGGTATGAATATAGGTGTTAGGAATTAATGGGGAAATAGGAAAAGGTTGCAAAATTGGATAAAGTTGTGCCTATACCCGTCCTACAGGTCGCGGGTCGCGACCGAGAATGGCAAAGCCGCGGCCGCGGCACGCAACTTTCAAGGAATTTTTACCCTGAATTGTGGTCCGTTTTTGCTGCTCATACCGAGAATTATTAATTCTCGATAGAGAATTGGTCAAAAGTGCCCGATTTTGTGCATTTGGACTTGGTTTGTGCAATTTTATTGATTAATTGTGTTATGAACGTAATATAAACTGTACTTGCACTCAAAAACTAAAATAAATAACATTAAATCCAAGGAAAACCAAAGGTTTATCCTTATGAAATTTTGAGTAATGAAACATTAAATGCTGAATTAGAGTTAATGTAGAATCAATGTTCATTAATTCACATAAATTGAATGAACAAGCATTTGAATGGAAATTAATCTTTTAAAAGGTAATAAATAAATAGTGAATGTATATCAACTCTTAAACACGAGTAATCATTTAATCATAGTAAAGTTTAGGTATTGGCAATGTATGTGAAATAATCAAATTAACACAGAAGTATTTAAACATGATAAACAGATTCATTGAAAAGATATACTGGTTCATTTTGATAAGTGCATACGGATATATGTTAAATAATTATCATGATTAACATAAATGAATCAACAAATAAAAAGTAAACTTGATGATTTAATTTAAAATGAAAATTCACTATTATGTTCAATAGTTAATAATGATTATAACTTATTAGCTTTTAAGATATATGGATAGATTTATTTGCTAATAGTCTATAAATTGTAACAGACATAAACCATAATAGAAGATCAAAGTATGAAATGAAATGAATTCTTATTGCATGAACTCATATGTACATAAATCAACAAGAACATATATACAAGAAAAAAAAATAATAAAACGATCCTATATACAAAAACAAACAAATGAACAATTAAACAAATCAAATTTATTAATCACTTATGCATATTAATTCTGAAGCATTGAAACTGATACAGAGTAAAATTATTGGCAGATTCATGTTATTATTATAGACAAAATCATGGTGAAGTTTATATTGTTCCATATCAACATATATATAGATTCAGTCAAATAATTTGCACAATTAACATATACTAATAAAAATAACCAAAGAATCAAAAGTGGATATGTTTATCAAAATTGAAAAACATATGTGCAGAACAAGACTCAGAATTATTATATAAAATGAATGTTCATGAACTTGTTCAATAGTTATGAATGATTATATCGTATTAGTATGTAAAATATATGAAAATTCAGATGTTCAGAAACATTTCTGAAATGAATACAGATTCAAAAATAATAATTACAGATTCATGTTAAAAGTTAGACTGTTTCATTTAAACTTAGATTTGGATGTATTCGTATAACTTGTTTGTTTAACGTATATTAAGCAAAAAGAATCAAGAATCAGACTTGATTGTTTTATTAAAAAAAATAGAAAAACACATATACATAAGAACACAAAGAACATACATATAGAAAAATGAAAACAATCCTATGTACAAACTATACACTCAATGCAAAATCAAACAGAACAAAACAAATTAAACTAATTTCTCATTCCGTTGAATTGGGATACACATAGCCCGTATAACGATCAATCATCGCTTGCACGAAGATCTGTCTTTCTTTCGCAGAAAGAAATCGTGGGCCAACTCGGAATATTCTCTGGACAAATCCCTTAGGAATTCATAGTCAATGATAGGGAATGGTTATTTATCAGTCCATGGAACCGAAATATTGTGTTTGGTTCCTAAAATAATTTCACATATTATATTCTCGTATCCAATTTGTCTGTCCATGGAACATGAAACGGCAACTAATCCCTCCAAAAGGTTTGAAATAATTGAGAAGAAATCAGAATGGTCTGATAGAGATGCAAAGTATGGAAATCTGACATTCTCTAATTATTTATAATGATGTTATGATGAATTAATATGTCTGTTGGTGGTTTTGAAAGGAAGAAAAAGTTTCTGTAATTTTGTTTTTTTTAAATGTGTGATAACTGAGAAGTGTTGAAACACCTTTCCACATAATTTTGATTTGACAAAATTGTTTAAGTATAATTGAAATACATATTCTAAACACACTAAGTTTAAATGCTTTGATTTATTCTACTAATGTGTTTGTTCAATGTTGAGTTAAAATTGTTTATAAGACACAAGAATTAAAAGGCCCAAGCCCAATACGGAAGTCAAGGCCCAAGTCAAACAACTCAGTACAACTCGGCCCGCGTTTGTTAAAACGTTGTCGCTTTGGACAAAACGCAACTCAGCAAGAGAAGGATCTAGAAGACCTTCGGGAACAACTTCAAGATGAAGCTGCTGAGTAGACTCGACAAAGCGTACAAGACAGCAGCTGGCTAAGGAAAACTTCCAGACAAAGTATTTCTACTTTGGGTAAAGTTCAGACGACACAGTATGCTGTCTAGTTGACTTTACCATAAAAGGAGAGACAGTCTGCTGAGCTGACCGAGGACAGAAGATACACAAATCTGATTGGCCGAGAGCTCTGAGCAAGTCAGGATGACAATGACAGGAAGCCGTTTCCCTCCAACGGTTATTTCGAAATTCGAAATGACCGATGCCCAGACGTCTCTATAAATAGGGCCATCAGAAGCTTCATTCAATACAGAACTTGATCAAGCCATTACGCTGACCAAATTTCTACACAAGTTCTGCAAGCAAGAAGCAAAGCAAATCTTACACTACAATTCATACATTTGTGTAAAAGTCTAGAGTGATTATTTCAATCGTCTAAAGTGTCTTAGCAAATCATTGTATATGACAAAACACTTATCATTTCTAGAGAATAGAAAGGAGAGGCTGAGTACTCGGTTATAGTACTCAGCAAGAGATTAGGATTGAGTAGAGGTATAGAGGAGGGTACTCTTGTCATACTCAGTTGCTAAGATTGTAAAAGGTTTGAGGCTCTACCTTTAAAGAGCTCACTAGAGGATTCAAAATCTCGGAACGTGTTCCGGGGACAGGACGTAGGCTTAGAAGAAGCCGAACCTGGATAAATCTGCTGAGTAAAGTATTTCTTACCTTTAACTCCTTATATATATTGCTTGCTTAAAATAACCAAAAACTGACCAAGTAAAGAGGTCAAGTTGAGTTGTGCGTGTTGAACATCTGAGCTCAGGAATAGACTCTAAGTGCCATCTCCTGACTCAAGCTAAGAAACTGACCTAGTCACCAGTTGACTAAGCCAGTATCTTGCTGTTTACTCAGCGCCGCTGTTAAAACCTTTTTCCTTAGAAAAAGAAGTCTGCCCTAATTGCGAAAAAGTTTAAATAGTTCCTAACCCCCCCCCCTTGGAACTATACTTGCAACCTTACAAGGGACCAACAAGTGGTATCAGAGCTCTAAAAGCTCACTGTAAAAGGTCTAACAACCTTGAGCTGATCCTACCATGGGCGAAAACAGCACTCGGTTTCTCCCTGGAAACCAAACAACTCAGATATTGCCTGAGGGGCTGTCCATTACTAGGCCTCCCCTATTCTTCGGGTCAAACTATACCTTCTGGAAGAATAGGATGAAAAATTTCATTCAGGCTACAAACATGAGTGCCTGGCTATCTATAGTCCAAGGCCCATTTGTACCTGTCGAAGTTGTGGCTGGCCAAACAGTTGTAAAAGCTGAGGCCAAATGGACAGAGGATGATCTTAAGAAGCTCCAAAATCATGCTTCGGCTATCAATATGCTTCACTGTGTGCTCGATGCTACAGAATATAATAAAATCTCAGGTTGTGAGTCGGCGCAAGAGATCTGGAAAAAGCTGGAAGTCACCTACGAGGGAACCAATAAAGTAAAGGAGTCCAAGGTGAATCAGCAGATGAGACTGTACGAGTTGTTCGAGATGAACAATGATGAGGGCATTTCAGACATGAATGCAAGGTTTACCAACATCATTAATGAGCTCAAGAGACTTGGGAAAGTCTTCACTGAGGAAGAACAAGTCAAAAAGATTCTTAGGAGTCTTCCTAAAGACTGGCAAGCAAAGAAGACAGCCGTTGAGGAAGCTCAGGATTTAACCACCTACAAATATGACAAACTCATCGGCTCGTTGCTGACCCATGAGATATCTATGAAAAACTTCGAGGTGAAGGAAAAATCTGAAGACAATAAGCAGAAATCCCTTGTCATGAAAGCTGACTCCACTGACGGGAGCTCAACTGATGACGAGGAGATGGCCATGTTCACAAGGAAGATGAAAAGGCTATTCAGGAAGAATGCCAAATACTCTAAGAAGCCTTACAGAAAGTTTGATAAGTATAAAGCTGACTCAAGCGACAGCAAATACAAAAAGGACAGCTCAAAGCCCGTTACATGCTTTGAGTGCCATCAAACCGGCCATATTAAGTCAAGCTGCCCCACACTGAGGAAAGACAAGAAGAATGGCAAAAAGGCAATGGTGGCTACATGGAGCGACAGTGATGAGTCTTCATCTACAGAAACTGAGGCCACCGAGTCATCGAAGATATGCTTCATGGCTGACGAACTTGTTGAGCCGTGCGTCTCTGAGCATGCTGACCTATCCGTTGCATCAGATGACGAAGAGCAATCAAATGAGGTAATTACTCTTCCCCATCTCAGAAACGATATGGTTAATGCCCTGAGTGATCTCTACACACTTGTCAAGAAGTGTAATAAGAAAGTTAGAGCACTCAGCAGGCGTTGTGACGAAGTGGAAGAGGTCAAACTGAGTGACCTCAGATTCCTTCTTCAGGACAATTCAACTCTGCATGATAACATGAAGATCATACATGAGTCTGTCTCTGAAGTTCAATCAGTTTCAAAGAAACTGAGAAAGGACGTCATAACTATCCAGAACCAACTAAAGGTTTCAAATAAAATAAACATTCCTCTGAGAACTCAGTACCAATGTACTCACCAGAGATGGAATCCCCAGCGAAAAGTCCAGTGTGACTTTTGTGGGAAGAAAGGACACACCACTAAGGTGTGCTGGCACGCTCAGCACTGGGGTGCTGACAAGTCAGTGAAACATCCTAAACAGAAGGTCAGTTGTGACTTTTGTGGAAAGAATGGCCATACTGTCCAAGTATGTCGCCATAAAATAAAATATGATGCTTTACCTGTTGCACCTAATAAGCAAGGACCCAAAAAGAATTGGGTACCTAAAAGTAACTAGTTACAATGCAGGTAAGCCTGAGATGTGCCGAGAAGTCAAAGATGTGGTATATTGACAGCGCATGCTCAAGGCATATGACTGGTGATGAAACTCAGTTCATCACGTTTGAGCGTAAACGAGGAGGAAGTGTAAGTTTTGGAGACAACAAGAAGGGTAAGATAGTAGGGTCAGGAACCATCGGAGGTAATCCTACTATTGAATCCGTCTCCCTAGTCAGCGGACTCAAATATAACTTACTCAGCGTAGCTCAGCTATGTGACAATGGGAGAAAAGTTATATTTGATGCTACTGGATGTAAAATATACGAGGGTAAAACAAATGAGTTAATCTTAACTGCCCCTCGCATAGATAATGTCTTTATGCTAGATTTAGAGAAAAAGTTTTCAAAAACTGTGTGCTTAGTATCAAAGGAAGAGAATTCCTGGCTATGGCACAGGAGACTTGGTCATGTAAGCATGGACCTCCTGGCCAAACTAGCAAGAAAGCAATTGGTTGAGGGACTGCCTGAAATTAAATTTGAAAAAGATCAATTATGCCACGTTTGCCAAGCTGGAAAACAAACCAAACAATCTTTTCACAGCAAAAATATTGTCTCAACTAAGCGTCCGTTAGAGTTACTACACTTGGATCTCTTTGGTCCAGTTCAGCCGCTGAGTCTGGGTGGAAGAAGATTTTCCTTGGTCATTGTAGATGACTTCTCTCGGTACACGTGGGTCATCTTGCTGACCAGCAAGGATGAGACCTTTGAGACATTCTCAAATTTGGTTAGAAAAATTGAAAATGATAAAGACCTAAAATTAGCTCACATCCGTAGTGATAATGGTGGAGAATTCAAAAACCAAAAGTTTGTTGAATTCTGTGAAGCCAGCGGCATTGACCATAATTTTTCTGCTCCTAGAACACCTCAACAAAATGGGGTTGTAGAAAGGAAGAACAGAACTCTGGTTGAAATATCCAGGACAATGCTGGATGAGCATAGGCTTCCAAAGTATTTTTGGGGAGAGGCTGTTAACACAGCGTGCTATATTCTTAATAGGGCTCTAGTTAGACCTATACTCAAGAAAACCCCCTATGAACTTTGGAAAGGACGAAAGCCCAATATTGGATACTTTCGTGCCTTTGGCTGTAAATGTTTTATTTTAAATACCAAAGATAGCTTAGCAAAGTTTGACTCAAAAGCTGATGAGGCTATCTTTTTGGGCTACTCAACAAACAGCAAAGCATACAGAGTTTTTAATAAGCGAACTCAAGTTTTAGAAGAGTTAATACATGTAGAGTTCGATGAAACTAACCCTGCAGGTAGATACCAGCCGCTGACCAAAGATGATCCACACTCAGTAACCGCTGACCAAGAACTAGCTACTGAGTCATTCACGAAAAGGCTGACCAAGAGTAAGAGTGAACCTAAGATTACTTTTACTGACCCATCTACTTCTGCAGAGATTGTTGAAACACAGACAGCACAAGACATAAATCTACCTAAAGAGATAAGGATTCCAAGAGGGCACTCAGAAAGTGCAATCCTTGATTCTGCTGGGAATACCCTGATGATGAGGAATCAACTCAGGAAGTACCTCGGTAATGTTGCTTTCGTCTCAGTTCAAGAACCGAAGAATTTCGCTGAAGCTGAGTACGATGAATTCTGGATGAACGCAATGCAAGAGGAGCTCGATCAATTCAGAAGAAACGATGTATGGGAGCTAGTGCCTCATCCAAAGAGTCAAAAGACCATTGGAACAAGATGGGTCTTCAGGAACAAGATGGATGAACAAGGAAATGTAGTCAGGAACAAAGCAAGGCTTGTAGCTCAGGGCTACAGTCAGCAAGAAGGTATTGACTACGGTGAGACCTTTGCCCCAGTGGCAAGGCTAGAGGCAATTAGAATTCTATGTGCATATGCATCTTACATGAACTTTAAATTATTCCAAATGGATGTCAAAAGTGCATTTCTTAATGGAGTTATAAACGAGGAGGTTTATGTTAATCAACCTCCAGGTTTTGAGGACCATAAGTTCCCTAACCATGTTTACAAACTCAAAAAGGCTATGTACGGCCTCAAGCAAGCACCACGTGCTTGGTATGAGAGGCTGACCAGTTTCCTGCTGACTAGAAATTACGTCAGGGGCAAAGCTGATACAACCTTATTCATTAAGAGAAAGGGTAAAGATACCCTGCTGGCCCAAATTTATGTTTATGATATAATATTTGGTGCAACTAACGAATCAATGTGCAAGGAGTTTAGCAAACAAATGCAGACTGAGTTCGAAATGTCCATGATGGGAGAACTCAACTTCTTCCTCGGTCTTCAAATTAAACAAGGAAAGAATGGCATCTTCATCAGTCAAGCCAAATATGCCAAGGAGATATTAAAGAAATATGACT
This sequence comes from Euphorbia lathyris, assembly GCF_963576675.1. Lineage (NCBI taxonomy): Eukaryota > Viridiplantae > Streptophyta > Magnoliopsida > Malpighiales > Euphorbiaceae > Euphorbia > Euphorbia lathyris. Next base: position 22,352,004 of record NC_088914.1, on the reverse strand, counting down.
TGGAGAATTGCAAGCCAATATCCACTCCTATGGGCACTGACAATGTCCTCTGTGCTGACGAGAATGGTAAGTCAGTAGACAGCAAATTATATCGAGGTATGATAGGCTCTCTACTTTACTTAACAGCCAGTAGACCGGACATTCAGTTTTCAGTATGCTACTGTGCTAGATATCAATCTAACCCTAAGGAATCTCATTACATTGTTGTAAAAAGAATCCTTAGATATTTGCAAAGCTCAGTGAACGCAGGTTTATGGTATCCCAATACTCATGATTTCACACTCATCGGATACACTGACGCTGACTATAGACGGGATAAGCTGGAACATAAAAGCACCTCTAGAGGATGTCACTTCTTAGGAAGCTGTCTTGTATCCTGGTTCAGCAAAAAGCAGGCGTCAGTAGCCTTGTCTACCACTGAAGCTGAATACATTGCTGCTGGTCATTGTGTTGCTCAAGTCCTATGGATTAAGCAATAGCTTGAAGACTATGGTGTTCAAACGAAGACAATTGAAGTCAAATGTGACAACAAAAGTGCAATTGATCTTTTAAAGAACCCAATTCAACACAGCAGAATGAAGCATGTCAGCATCAGACATCACTTCATTAGAGACCATGTACTCAAAGGTGAGATCAAGCTGACCTTTGTCCCAACAGACGAGCAGCTTGCGGATATCTTCACGAAGCCACTGGCCCGTGAGCAGTTCAGCATACTAAGAGAAGCTATTGGTATGTTTAATCCTCTTCAATAAATTCCTGAACTAAATGAATATGCATGCTGAGTGAATTACTATGCTGAATGATTGTTTTTGCTGCGTACTCATTGAAATCAATTAAACAGCAAATACTGAGTAAACTTGCACACTGAGTTAGTTAGTCTTAAAACTTAGAAATCATCCCTTTATGCAATAATGACCACTCAAAATATTAAACGATTGGCATTCTAAACGCCGAGTGTTAGATCCGTTAGAATAATTGCAAAAGCACGCGTATAGCCACCTAGGATGACGTACGCGCCGAATGTGTCATAAATGCCAGGATTATTGTCGGTTCACAATCCCGAGGCAAAACTGACACATGGATTCGATAAGATCCATTCCTCACCTCTATAAATAATGGGTAATTCCCCATTTTTATTCTTTACGCTTATCGAACTCTCTGGCAAAGAAATTCTTTCTCTCTAAAAACCCCTCTAAGCTTTCCCATCCTCAACTATGACTAAGGTTTCCTACAACATCTCCGGTGCCGGCCACCAAAAGTCCAGCTCCGGTGAACCTACAGGGAATCCTCCCACACCCAGCAAAGGAAAAGCTGGCCATTCCTCTTCTGGTAAGGGCAAGAATGTCAAGACCTACACAAAGGTCTTCGAAAACGTATGGGAATGGAAGGTTGAGCCCTCAAGATGGGTATCTGAAGCCTTCGTACAGAACGAACAACCCTTCTATGAGTGCATTTCACAGAATGGATGGACTGAGCTGTTTTCGATTAGGGATTACACCTATCCTGACCTGGTAAAGGAGTTATACCACAACCTCCGTGTTGCAAATGACAATCCTGACTATATGTGTACAGTGGTGAAAGAGAAAACCATCTTCATCAACCCTCTCTACTTAGGAAATCTGCTTAAATTAAAAACTGAGGGAGCAAGGCTGAGGAGATCTGGAGATCAGGATGGAACTGGGTATGCAACTAACTTCTGTAAACTTGAGGGTCACTCAGGAGAAGTCTCAGCTTCATCTATGGGTCAGCACCAGAAGATGGCTCATTACTTGCTGACCTACTTCATCTACCCGAAGATCAACTGCACTACCTCAGCAACGAACTTCGAGCAATGCTTTATATGGCATATGCTGACGTACACACCAATCAATATGCCAGTCTTTCTTGTCGCTGGCTTCCTACGGAGTACTGGTACGCTGAGGCTAGGATCAATCATCACAAGAATCCTCATTGACCACAAAGTTGATCTTGTCGATGAGGAGATGACTCGAGGATCTGAGATCACAGCGGCTTCGCTGAGAGCATTAAAATTCGGACAGCCTTTGAAGAAAGGTAAAGCTGCTGCTGCTGCTGGACAAGCTGAGGAAACTGCTGTCTCAAAGAAAGGGAGAAGGACTAAGGCCCCAGCTTCCCGAAAAAAGAAAAGCTGCTGAGACTCCTTCCAAAGATGTTGAGTCTCCAGCTAAAAGGCAGAAGTCAGCTAGTAAGTCAGCTGAGAAACGAAGCAGGCAAGGTGAGCCTGGAACTGAGGAAACTACTGAGCAACCTCAGAAGAAGCAGAAGCCTTCTACACTGACTCCCCTCAACGCCATACCTACAGACTTTGTTGTACCTGGTGACTCCCACTTCACCCAGTGTCAAGGTACAGTAGCTGAGCATGACGAACATGAGGTACAACTGGATGATCATTTCATCTCCCAAGTAGAGGAAGAACTCGATGGTGACAATACAGAAGAAGAAAAAGAAGAGGCCAGCGGTCAGGATGACGTTGAGGACACTGAGGAGACAGCCAGTGAATATGAGACTAAGCAGGCCAATATTGTGTTGGCTGCTGGAGAAGAGCAAGTACTTGACCAACACAATGTTGATCAAGTCCAAGTGCAAGCTGACCAGCCTCATGATGAGCAACAAGAATCTTCTCCTTCTCACTCAGGAAATCCTAGTCAAACTGTCACTCCACCTCGTAGAAGAAGAAAGTTGGTTAAGGCCAGTGAGAAGCCTGTCAGTGAACCTCCTGTGCCACCACCAACTCTTCCTGACTTTGTTATTTCAAAGCCAACTAAGGACCCCTCTACAGTCAAGCTGAAATTTTTCAAACGCCAACAAACCTCTACAGCATCGGCGTCCTTAGAAAAGCAAGCCTCTGTTGCTTCTCAACAGGAACATGCCGACCAAAATGCCTCTGCCACCTCAACAAGTCAGGTTGAGCCGATTACTATTAATGCTATTACTCCAAGCATGGTGCTGACTCCAAACATATCCGCCCCCGTCAGCACAGACAGTATTCGAGTTACTACTTCTTCAACTCATCTATCTGACGATCAACCAACTATACCTGAAACTCAAGTGCAGATTGAAAACGCTATTCCAGTCACTGACCAGGTCACTCATTTCACTCCTCTTCCTTCTGGTCACACTGATGTCCCTGAAGGCTCTCAAAGCTATTTGAATGCCACTGAGTCCGGCAAAAGGATAATTGACTCAGTGCAAGTGTTGATCAGAGACCTTCAACAATCTACTCCTCATGCTTCTGGATTATCAACTCTTGAGACTACTCAGCTTTCCCAGGTCACTCAGCTTCTCAATGAAGTTAAGGGACTCAAGGACCTGCTGAACGTCATCATTTCTTTTCAAGCATAGCAAGCTAAGCAGGATTCAATCGCCAAGCTGGCTGAGATCCAGCTGACAACTGTGCAACACTTGAACTCTTTACAACAACAAATTCAGAACTTGTCAGCTGTGAACCCCGACTATGCCACTTCATCTAAAGTCAAGATGCTCTTTGCTCAGCTTCACACCGAGCAACTCAAGACCAATGAGCAAACGGTTTCTTACAATCAGTGCTCAATAGAGCAAATTGGTGAGGCTATTCGCTTGCTGAATCTGAATAAGCAAGAGATGGATACTGATGCAATGAAACAGAATGAGATGCTGTCTATCACACGACAAACCTTCAACCACATTCGTCATACCAATATTCAACGTCAGTATTACGACACAGCCCTTTTAAAGACCTTTCACCAAGTCTTTGCTGGTCTTACTGAAGCACTCATCTCGCAAGGCAAAGCTCAGGCGTTTAACATCAACATGATCAGTGCTGCTGAACTCAACATACCCGAAGAGGTATCCACTGATGGAGTTGCAATTTTTGACGGCGTCAATGAAAGCGCTGAGAAACTTAAGGCGTTGTCCCAAGAACTGACTCGAGTTGTCTTAACTGATGCCTTCAGACTTCCTCCTCCTGATGCTGACAAAACGGGGGAGAAAGAACAAGCAGCTAGAGCTCAGCATGAGCGTAGTCAGTCTCAGCAAAAGAAAAAGAAATAGAGAAGAACAAGCAGCTAGAGCTCAGCATGAGCGTAGTCAGTCTCAGCAAAAGAAAAAGAAATAGAGATAGGCTAGAACTAGAACGTTTTTTTTATGTTATCCCTTGTACCTATTTCTGTTATTTCTAATGCACTGACTACTTATATAATTACTTGCATCGTTCATTATATGAGTTATGAGTTATTTTACCGTGATGGCAAGTATTAAGTCATTATGTATCTTCAATTAATCAGCCATGTTTAATACTTATAAAACTTATTGATTGAATCAAATGCTGATAACATGTTTGACATTGACCTATATGTTTATAAAACATTGTCTTATAAAACTCATTGAACCAACAAATTACTCAGCGCACTCTAAATGATTAAACCTTCCGCTTAATACTGAGTAAATAGAATATGTTGAATAAGCTGACCTATATCTGAAAACTGACCTTAAACTTACTCGATCAAACCGTTAAATGTTTAGAGTAAAACTAAGTCAGTAGCTCAACCCTTACGGGGGAGTTTGCTAAGTAATACTAGGTCAACTATCATGGGGGAGCTCAATACTGAGTTCCTCGCTGAATAGTTTTGCCAATATCAAAATGGGGGAGTTTGTTGAAACACCTTTCCACATAATTTTGATTTGACAAAATTGTTTAAGTATAATTGAAATACATATTCTAAACACACTAAGTTTAAATGCTTTGATTTATTCTACTAATGTGTTTATTCAATGTTGAGTTAAAATTGTTTATAAGACACAAGAATTAAAAGGCCCAAGCCCAATACGGAAGTCAAGGCCCAAGTCAAACAACTCAGTACAACTCGGCCCGCGTTTGTTAAAACGTTGTCACTTTGGACAAAACGCAACTCAGCAAGAGAAGGATCTAGAAGACCTTCGGGAACACCTTTAAGATGAAGCTGCTGAGTAGACTCGACAAAGCGTACAAGACAGCAACTGGCTAAGGAAAACTTCCAGACAAAGTATTTCTACTTTGGGTAAAGTTCAGACGACACAGTATGCTGTCTAGTTGACTTTACCGTAAAAGGAGAGACAGTCTGCTGAGCTGACCGAGGACAGAAGATACACAAATTTGATTGGCCGAGAGCTCTGAGCAAGTCAGGATGACAACGACAGGAAGCCGTTTCCCTCCAACGATTATTTCGAAATTCGAAATGACCGATGCCCAGACGTCTCTGTAAATAGGGCCATCAGAAGCTTCATTCAATACAGAACTTGATCAAGCCATTACGCTGACCAAATTTTTACACAAGTTCTGCAAGCAAGAAGCAAAGCAAATCTTACACTACAATTCATACATTTGTGTAAAAGTCTAGAGTGATTATTTCAATCGTCTAAAGTGTCTTAGCAAATCATTGTATAGGACAAAACACTTATCATTTCTAGAGAATAGAAAGGAGAGGCTGAGTACTCGGTTATAGTACTCAGCAAGAGATTAGGATTGAGTAGAGGTATAGAGGAGGGTACTCTTGTCATACTCAGTTGCTAAGATTGTAAAAGGTTTGAGGCTCTACCTTTAAAGAGCTCAGTAGAGGATTCAAAATCTCGGAACGTGTTCCGGGGACAGGACGTAGGCTTAGAAGAAGCCGAACCTGGATAAATCTGCTGAGTAAAGTATTTCTTACCTTTAACTCCTTATATATATTGCTTGCTTAAAATAACCAAAAACTGACCAAGTAAAGAGGTCAAGTTGAGTTGTGCGTGTTGAACATCTGAGCTCAGGAATAGACTCTAAGTGCTATCTCCTGACTCAAGCTAAGAAACTGACCTAGTCACCAGTTGACTAAGCCAGTATCTTGCTGTTTACTCAGCGCCGCTGTTAAAACCTTTTTCCTTAGAAAAAGAAGTTTGCCCTAATTGCGAAAAGTTTAAATAGTTCCTAACCCCCCCTTGGAACTATACTTGCAACCTTACAAGGGACCAACAAGAAGAAATCAGATTTTGTCTGATGGAGATGAATAGAAAATGTAAGTAACAAAAATCTGATCTTTTCCAATTATTTATAATCAATCCAGGACAAATCAAGGTGTCTGTTGGGATTAAAAAGGTGTAAATTCACACCATTTGAACATGAAGAAACTTAATTTTTCAAAACTTTCAGCAATGGTACATGAACTGAAGAAGAAAGAAAAGATACAGGTCTGATATAAGCCCGTGTCGCGACCGTGAATGGCGATCCGCGGTCGCGATTTTTTTTTTTCGCTGAAGTTACCGAGAATTTTAAATTCTCGGCCGAGAATTTCGATTCTCGGTAAGTTCAGAAGTTTTTTTTTTTCTCTTCCTTTCCTTGGAAATCCTGAATTCTCTACTGAGAATTCACATTCTCAGTAAGTTCAGAAATTTTCAAGGCAGAGAAAGTAAGATTCTCAACTGAGAATTCACATTCTCAGTAAGTTCAGAAATAAAAAATTTTTTGCAAAACATTTAGAAACATGACTTTAAAGAAATTTTTTTTTTTGATAAAACTTGTTTATACACAAATCAAACTTATGAAATAAAAATAAAACAAAAATAAATTAAACTAAAAACAAATAAACATAAAAATTATGAACAAGAGATAAGAAGTACGAAAATCTAAACGTAAAACTAAGCGAATTAATTTTCAAAGAACTTGTTCGCAAATTCAATTGCTTGAATTGGAGCTCATTCTTATTCAAAATATTTTTATCAACTGAATATGGACTTGTCCATTTTAACTTACCTGGAAATAATTTCAAGTGGGAATTAAAAAGTAGAACTATACCCCCAGCTTTGAAATTATATATTTTTTTTCTTTTTTTTTTAGCATTTTTTTTAAGAGCTCTCTTTTTTTTTAGCGTTTTCTCAATTTAAGGATCTAGTGATTTCGGTTGAATGCCAGAACTGCTATTTCTGGCCACGAACAAAAACTACGCACATGAACCGAAACTTTCAAAACTATATTAAAAGTATATAATTCCTTCCTAGCGGATAAGGTAATTTCATCCTACTTCTGATATATCTGTCTGAGAAGATTTTCCATGGTGATTTTTTAGAGAGATAGATGTAGGTGTTTAGGGATGTTATAAAAAGGGAAATTATTTGGGTTTGTAGGAAATGAATAAATTTCTTAACAAAGAAATTTGATATGTTGGTGAAGGGTTTAGTTTATAGAAAAGAGTTAAATGTGTTTGGAGAAAAGGTAAATTTTCTGGAAAAGTCATCTGTCACGTCTGACATCCTGTTTCAAAAATCTTCTTTCCCTTCTGATGTATCTGCTAGCCAAATTTCTCTTCTGTAGACTCCTTCTGTGCATTTATTGATAATCAAATCTCCAGGTTATCTTTGAAAAAACTTGAATTTTTTTTTTATCTGCAAACATCTAATTGCAAACGTTAAATAACAACGAGGATTTAGTCCTAGTGACCATCCTCAATAAATAATAAAAACTATAAAAATAAATAAATAAATACATAAATATATTATAAACCAAGGTTCGAAATAAAACACGAAAAACATAAATTTTTGTTAAAAATTTGGCGTTCCCTGGCAACGGTGCCAAAAACTTGTTGAGCGATTTCCGCAAGTGCACGGTATACGCTTGTAGTAATAAAAGATATCGATCCCACAGGGAACGTTTTTCGAACAAAACTTTTTTACAATCGGTTAAATTTACTTTAAGGTTTATAATATGGAAAATCGTTTAATCGGTTTTGGTTTTGAAATTGCTAGAATGAGAATTAGATTAGAGTATGAAGACGTTAAAAAATACTCTGATTTAAGAATGAATTTGCAAGATAGGAACGTTTAGTACTTTTTAGAAAAGTAAACAAATGTATTTGTTTGCATTAAGCAAAGAAAACAACTTTAAACTTTGTACGAATTATAAAGATGAAATAAATGACGGAACCTCTAATTAATTGGCTTTGAACATGACAAAACCCTTCCGGGATAGTTGCCCTTAATCAAATTAAAACTCTTTCGAGATAATAATTTGCCTAAGTGTTCAACAAAGTTTCCTTGTAAAGATTTTGGATTAAATACGTTTAAATGAAAACACCAGCAGTCACTTTAGTGGATTGGTTACCATAAGTGCTGCATAAAAATCTATCGAATAGAACGGACTTTATTAGATGAAATATAAATTGATACAAGTTTACAGAGAACATGGAGCATGGAAACATTCGACGACTTGCAAGTGAACGGGTTGTCAATCCTTTCCTTGGGGTTCGTTAGAGTTTGTCAGGCTCAGGGGCGGATCCTCTACTCAATCTTCTCGTTGAATCTTCGTAATAGAGACTCGGTCGGTCTACTACCAAAATGAAAACTAAACTGGAATAATGTCTAAATGCTACTAAACTTGTTATTATTGAATAAACAATGTGTGTACAGCATATTGCTTTTTACAGAAATGAACTCTAATCTCTGACTCATTTCTGAGTCAGAGTTTCTGCATAAACTCTGCACTAATCTAACTCTCTCAATATTCATTTTTTCAACTCTCAATCAACTCTTTATTTATAGATGTTGAAGAGTCGTGATTGAAGTGTCGTGTCCGTTGTGAAGGATCGTGTCTGTTGCGAAAGGACGTCTTTATCCACCCAAACGAACGCGTTTCTTGGATTTTAACATGTGTTCATTGTATTTGGCAGAATTTCTGCTCTTACCGAGAATGGAAATTCTCTGCCGAGAATGGGGAATTGATTTTTCAGCCTTCGGACGAAAGGGCGTGTCGCGACCCAGAATTTGAGATTCCCTGTCGCGGCCCCAAATTCTCTACCGAGAATTTTGGATTCTCTGCTGAGAATTTGCATTTTTCTCTGTTTCTGACTTCGTCTTTGTCCTTGTTTTGGTGTAACTGATCTTTGTCGTCTTCGACTCCTTTTGTAGGATTTTTCTTCTATTTTTGAGCTCTTTTCGTTCCTATTTGGATTTTACCAAATATTTACGTACCTTACAAGAAAGAAACATATTCGAGAGTAAAAACTTTCTAAACAGTTATAAATAGCATAAATTCGTAGCAATATTGATGTAATTATTGATGATATTTTAGGTATATTTTGGGCTTAACAGGAAGCAGCAAAGGAAGCGGTTTGGATTAGGAAGTTCATTACTGAACTTGGTGTGGTGCCTGACATTGTAAATCCCATTACACTGTACTGTGATAACAATGGAGCCATTGCGCAAGCAAAGGAACCACGGTCTCATAATGCATCCAAGCATTACCTAAAGCGATACCACATTATAAGAGAAATTGTGGCAAGAGGAGATGTGAGAATAGAAAGAGTACCTACAGAGGACAACGTTGAAGATCCGTTGACAAAGCCCTTAACCCAGGAAGTACATGATCGTCATCTAACTTCTACTGGGATAAGTTATAAAAACAATTGGCTTTAGTCCAAGTGGGAGTATGTTGGGGTTTAGTGTCCTATAGACAATTGTTCTAGCATACAAACTTAATGTAAATGAAGTGTTCTTTATATCATTTGTTTTAATGAGATATATGTTTTATGACTATATAAAGGCAATCCCTTTTAAGCACTAAATAAAGTCTAATAAAAGGAAATCTGTAAGTTTGTTTAAAGTGATTATAAAGTGTTCATACAAGCATGAAGTGAGACGAAACTTTGTAATAAACTAATAAACTTAAAACCACCCCAAGTCAAGTAATATGTTTAGGATTGACATATCACTATTGAGATTTGCATGTAACAGTGTCTTCTATCCGACAGAAAGCTGATCTTACAAGCTTCATATATATAGATATCTGGACAGTTACATGGATCCGATGAAAAGTAGTTCATTAGGATTGGGGACCCGACTTGAGATAACATGATGGGTAGATTCATCCTTGTCACCTGTTCATCTCATTGGTATTAATAGGTATAAATAATCCTCAGACTCAAAGGAATGTTAATTGGTCATTCTGGATTACTGAATGTGACGCTTTGATCCTGTTGTAACACGATCCTTAACAGAGATGACTCTGGGGTGTGAACAGCAGAGGTTGGGTATCACAGGAAGTGATTGCGGGATCGTTATACATTGGATTGAGCATTTATCACTCCCGATAAATGGGAGATATGTCCATGGATCGCTTGTGGAAGTCTTGACTCTAAATCCTTGCAGGGTGATAGCTTAAGATTGAAATACGGATTTCTCTTGGCCTATCTAATTGGAGTTGACTCGGCCTAGACAAGTAAAACGAACGTCTCGCTATATGTGACTTGACATTATCCATAGTCATAAGATTCAGTTCAAGGACGTAGTTGATAAAGGATCGAATTATACCGTAACTAATACGGAAAGGTCAACGATAGAATCAACCTGTCTTCTTATAGCTCTAGGGGAATGATTACGGACTTGCTAATCACATACTTTGTACATCATTCCGTTATACAAAAGATTAAATATAATTCTTTGAAAATTAATTTAATAGTTGCATACGGCTAGAAGCAATAAGAACCTAATGGGTCACACATAAGACTTGGAACCCAAAAGAGAGACAGATGCTAATTAATTGACGGAAGCCCAATTGAGCCTAATAAGGCCCAATTACTCAAGGGGGAGGGGCAATTTTATGTATGGTGATACATAAATAATTAGTTTGATTTTATTTATCCTAATTAGATTAGGATTATGAATTAAATTAATTAAAGGATAAATAAATTAGGAGTTTTAATTAGATTATATTATTCCTATTATTATCCAATAAGGTTATTATTATTATCTTTTATATTTAGATATATTAATAGATAATAATTAAGAATTCTATTCCGAATTAAATTCTTATTCAATAACCTAATTCTATCTAACTAAGGATTAGATACAAGAGAGATTATAAATACCCCCCTATGTAGATTTTCGAAATCTAGCCCTAGTAATGAAGAGAGAGAATTTCGACCCCTAGCTCGAGGATGAGATTTTCCACCGCTTCCTTCCGTTCAATTGATTTTCATCTCTTTCTCTTTATCCTTGATCTTGTGTTGATTAATTAGAGACAATCTACTTTGGTTGTTTTAAAATGGTTGTTTCTAACTTGATCTTCCATTGTTTTGTTTTGTGCTCGGGAACTCGAAGTAAGAGTTGTGGGCACTTCGTTTGCAACTGTAGATAGAACTTCTGAAAGGTATTTCTTTTATCCCTCTTTATATGAAATAACGATTAACGGATCTTAGGGTTAATGGAAATAGGTTAAAAATTTTATATTTCCGCTTCTATACGTTAGCCTATTTTCCTTCAGTTACAACTGGCACTCTGCCAGAAGTGAAGGAAAGAAGACGGGGAATGAAGATGTTGTGTCAAAATTGACAAGTCAGATAGAACAGCTTGCCAGACAGCTGGGTAAGATAAATGTGTCGTCAATCCACAACGAGCCACCATTCAATGACATTTGTGATTTTTGTGGAGGCCTTCATTTCAGCATCAACTGTCCCGGAGTTAAGCAGGGAAAGGGCGCACAGGTGGAATGTGATTACGCATGGTATAATCAGAGGAATCCACCTAACCCGTATTCCAACACGTATAATCCTGCCACAAGAAACCATCCGAACTTTGGATGGACAGGCCAGCCGAACTAGCAGGAACAACCGAGATATCAACAACAGCAAGGAGGACACTACCAAAGGCAACCTCAGCAGCATTACAAACAGCCTGTGCCACCAAAGGAAGATGTAAAGCCAGACATGAAAACAATGATGATGCAGTTCATGAAACAGACACAAGCATCAATAAAAAGTCTGGAAACACAGGTTCACTAGTTAGCTGCATCTATGTCAAAAGGAAAGGGAATAATACCGAGCAACACAGAGCCAAATCCAAAGGGTGATGTCATGGCAATCACCCTGAGGTCAGGTAAGCAAACTCAACCCATCATTTCGACTGATGAAAATGCTGAATGCACAGGAATGTCCAAAGAAGCTGAAGAGGAGCAGGAACAGGCTGTTCCCAGTGAGGATGAAACCAGGAAGACAACCTGTACTAGTAAGCCAGATCAAGGGGAAAGTGAAAGAATGTATAAACCACCACCACCGTATGTTCCACCTGTGCCATATCCAACGTGTCTAATCAACAAAAAGCTGGAAGAGCAGAATTCTAAAGTGTTGGACACCTTAAGGAAGTTGCACATCAACATTCCTTTCGTAGAAGCACTGGCACAGATGACGACATACGCAAAGTTCCTGAAGGATATCCTGTCTAACAAAAAGAAGCTGGAAAACATTTCCATGATACAACTCAACAGAGATTGTTCGTCAATACTCCAAAACAAGCAGCAGCTACCCAAGAAGCTAAAAGATCCAGGGAGTTTTTCTATTCCTTGTTCAATTGGAAAGCTAAATATAGAAAATGCACTATGTGACCTAGGAGCTAGCATAAATCTGATGCCTTATTCTGTATATGCTAAACTTGGATTAGGAGAACCCCAACCTACTCGTATGTCCATTCAGTTGGCCGATCGTTCAGTATGTTATCCTAGGGGAGTAGTGGAAGATGTGCTAGTCAAAGTAGGAAAATTCATATTGCCCGTTGATTTCATTATAATGGACATTGATGAAGACTTGCATGTTCCTATTATCCTAGGTAGACCATTTTTAAACATGGGTAGAGCATTGATAGACGTAGGAGAGGGACAATTATTCTTAAGGATTAATGGGGAAGAAGTCATTTTCAAAATGAACGAGGCAATGAGACGTGCAAACAATAATGATGACACATGCTGTTTCTTGGATGATTTTCAAAGTCTTTCTACTTTGCAGGAACAGGACACTCTAGAGACTTTATTGGAAGAAGAGGTGAACATATGCGAAGGAACAGGCTGTTCCATTGAATCCAACCTACCGACACCTCCTTTCGATCCTACTGTTCCTACTCATCAAGAACCACCGGAGATACCAACTGTGCCGGTGTCTAAACCAGAGTTGAAACCATTACCAGGACACCTCGAGTATGCTTTCCTTGAACCACCCAGTGGAAGTCCAGTTATTATATCCTCAAAGTTAACTCCTGATCAAAAGGCGCAACTCATGGCGGTTTTACAAAGAAACAAGGATGCAATCGCATCGAAAATTGAGGACATAAAAGGGATCAGTCCAGCAGTCTGTGTCCACAGAATCTTGATGGAAAAGGAACACAAGCCATCCGTTCAGCCGCAACGCAGACTAAATCCCCACATGAAGGAGGTTGTGCAGAAAGAAGTGATCAAGCTTCTTGATGCCGGTATTATTTACCCGATCTCTAACAGTGTGGGGACTAGCCCTGTTCACGTTGTACCAAAGAAGGGAGGAACAACCGTAGTCCTCAACGAGAAAGACGAGTTGGTGCCCACAAGAACAATAACTGGATGGCGAGTTTGTGTTGATTACAGAAAGCTCAACAAAGCCACAAGGAAGGATCATTTCCCTTTGCCCTTCATTGATCAGATGTTAGAGCGGTTAGCGGGATATGCCTTCTATTGTTTTCTCGACGGTTATTCAGGATACAACCAGATCGCAATTCATAGTGAGGATCAAGAGAAGACAACGTTCACATGTCCGTATGGGACTTATGCTTACAGACGTATGCCGTTCGGACTGTGCAACGCTCCAGCCACTTTCCAAAGATGTATGATGTCCATTTTTCATGACATGGTGGAGCGGACCGTAGAAATATTCATGGATGACTTCTCGGTTTATGGAAACTCATTTGATAGCTGTCTAAACAACCTCGAAGCCATGCTTGTGCGATGCAAGGAGACCCACTTGGTCTTGAATTAGGAGAAATGCCACTTCATGGTTACGGGCGGAATTGTTCTCGGTCATAAAATTTCAGAAAAAAGGATGGAAGTGGACAAAGCGAAGGTGGAAGTAATAGAAAAGCTGGCTGTTCCGGCCAATGCAAGAGATGTGCGAATTTTTCTGGGCCACGCAGGGTTTTACCGCAGGTTTATCAAAGATTTTTCAAAGATTGCGCTACCCCTGTCAGCATTACTTCATAAGGAAGCGGAATTTTCTTTTGACGCAAGCTGTTTGAAGGCGTTTGAACTTTTAAAGAGCAAGCTGATCAACTCGCCCATACTGGCAGGACCCAACTAGGAGCAACCTTTTGAGATGATGTGCGACGCGAGCGATACTTGTGTGGGAGCCGTTCTTGGACAAAGGATAGAGAAAAAGTATAGGCCAATTTACTATGCAAGCAAGATGTTAAACGAGGCCCAACAGAATTACACCACTACAGAGAAGGAGCTTCTTGCAGTTGTGTATGCCTTCAACAAATTTCGACCTTACTTGGTGTTATCCAAAGTAGTTGTGCACACAGACCATGCTGCGATGCGCTACTTGTTCGCGAAAAAGGATGCTAAGCCTAGGTTAATCCACTGGCTATTGTTGCTTCAAGAGTTTGATCTCGAGATTAAGGATAAAAAGGGCACGGAAAATGTCGCGGCTGATCATTTGTCAAGGATTTCTCACCAAGGCAGTCAGGAACAACCAGAGATTTTGGAAAAATTTCCAGACGAGCATCTTTATGCTGCACAGCCTGCGCCATGGTTTGCCGATATTGCTAATTACCTAGCAAGTTTGCTTAAGCCGCACAACCTGTCCACTAATCAGAGGAGGAAGTTTTTTGCTGAAATTAAATATTACTTTTGGGAAGACCCCTATCTTTTCAGGTTGTGCGCTGATCAAATTATTCAAAGATGTATATCTCAGGAGGAGCAACAGGATGTTCTAAGCCATTGTCATAACCGAGAAGTTGGAGGGCACAATAGCGCTAGCAGAACTGCGGCCAAGGTTCTTCAATCAGGTTTTTTCTGGCCAACACTTTTTAAAGATGCCCATCTATTCGTTAGCACTTGCAATGAGTGCCAACGAACAGGAAATATCTCGGCTAGAAATGCCATGCGCCTCAACAACATAGTTGTTTGTGAAATTTTTGATATTTGGGGCCTAGATTTTATGGGTCCATTCCCTACATATTTTGGGAATAAATATATCTTAGTGGCTGTAGATTATGTGAGCAAGTGGGTTGAAGCAATGGCTAGTCCCACCAATGATGCCCGTGTGGTTGTAAGGTTCCTGAAAAGGCTGTTCGCCAGATTCGGCATCCCACGAGCGATCATTAGTGATCAAGGAACCCACTTTTGCAATGCCAAATTTGAAAAGCTGATGGGCAAGCTTGGAGTCTCTCACAGAATTGCCACTCCTTACCATCCACAAACAAGTGGACAGGTGGAGATTTCCAATCGTGAAATCAAAAGAATTTTAGAGAAAACTGTTGGCAGTTCTAGGAGAGACTGGGCAAACAAGCTTGACGATGCTCTTTGGGCATATAGGACGGCCTATAAAACACCAATTGGAATGTCTCCATTTAGATTGTTATACGGAAAATCTTGTCACCTGTCGGTAGAAATGGAACACAGGGCTTTTTGGGTATTAACATTTTTAAATTTTGAGCAACAGGCTGTTGGAGATCAGCGAAAACTTCAACTCTGTGACATGGAAGAATTCAGGCTGTTCTCGTACGAGAATGCAGTAAACTACAAAGAGAAGACCAAACAGTGGCACGACAAAAAGATCCAGGAAAAAGTCTTTTATGAAGGACAATATGTCCTTTTGTACAATTCAAGGCTGAGACTTTTTCCAGGAAAGTTAAAGTCACGATGGTCAGGACCATTCACAGTAAACAGGGTGTTCGAGCATGGAGCTGTGGAGATTTTCAAAAATGGTGATGCTCCTTTCAAAATGAACGGGCAGCGTCTCAAACCGTATCTTGAGAATGACCACAAGAGGAAGATTGACACTGTTCACTTCCAGGACCCTCCGCACCATTAATCAGAAACACAGGGTGTTCGCTGCAAACACCAATTGCAGCACAGACTTACCCCTCCAACAATTCTTTTTTTTTTTATTTTATGATCCCTCATCATGTGTTAAGTCATTTACCTGATAACAGTTACTTTGTCTCATTTTTGCTTTAACCATGCATTCAAGTCAAATCGATATATTCACAAGGAAAGATATAAAACTTCTACCCTTGTCAATAAGAGTGAAGTTTTAAGTTTTGCTTGTGCAATCTTTGGAGGGATGTGGAGCTAGTCGTAAGAGTTTTTGGGGGGAAATAAATTCAAAATAATTTTTTTTAGAATCAGGGACACGTCAAATCCACTCTTTAGGCTGTAATTTCAGCCTTAGCGTCCCCTCGGTAAAATACAAGGTAGATGGTGTGCCGTAAATACAAGATTTATGGTACCCTTGCGTCTTTTCGCCTGGAGTGATCATCTCTCCATAAAACTTAATCCAGGTGGTAGATTAGGAGACGATCTTTAGGGCGGTAGTTCAAGAGATCTGTCTCCTCTTTTCTACTTAAAGGACGCAGACTGCTGGGTACCCTAATTCGTTTTTACACACTATTATCTCTCACCTTTACCAAGATTTTTGTTTCTCTCATATACGGCTGCGGAGGCACCTATTTAGTTTGATTTACAGATGAGAACTAGAGGTTCGGGTGAAGGAAAATTAGGCTAAGGTATAGCAGCGGAAATATAAAATTTTAGCCTACTTCATTTTAACCATAGGATCCGTTAATCGTTATTTCATATAAAGAGGGATAAGAAGAAATACCTTTTGAAGAACAATCTACTGTTGTTAATGAAGCGCCCACAACTCTTCTCCGAGTTCCCAAGCACGAAGTAAAACACGGTGAGGTTAAGTTAGAATCAACCGTATGAGATGCAACCAAAATAGATTGCCTCTAATTAACCAACACAAGATCAAAGAAAAAGGAGATAGATGAAATTAATCGATCGATGGAAGCCGTATGAATTCTTGTCCACGAACTAGGGGAGTCGAATTCTCTTTCTCTCTCTAAGCTAGGGATTTCGAAAATCACTAGGTGGGATTAGGGAGGCTTAGTCGAAATTCATGTATAGAGGGGGTATATATAATCGCTTGTATCTAAACCCTAGTTAGATAGGAATAGGTTACTTAATAGGAATTCAATTCGGAATAGAATTCCCAATTATTATCTCATTATATATCTAATATATCTAGGATAATAATAAATAACCTAATTGGATAATAATAGGAGTATATTAATCTAATTAAAACTCCTAACTTAATTATCTCTTAATTAATTTAATTCATATTCCTAATCAAATTAGGATTGATGGAATTAAAATAATTCCTTATTATTACATATAAATTTCGGCCCCTTCTAATTAAATGGGCCTTACTGGGCTCAATTGGGCTTCCATCTATTAATGACATCCATCTCTCTTTTGGTTCCAAGTCTTATGTGTGATCCATTAGGTTCTTACTACTTCTGGCCGTATGCAACTATTAAATTAATTTCTTCAAGAATTATATTTAATCTTTGCATAACGGAATGATGTACTGAGTATGTTATTGGCAAGTCTGTAATCATTCCCCCAGAGTCTGTTAAGAAGACAGGTTGATTCTGTCGTTAACCCTTCCGTATTAGTTACAGTATAATTCGATCCTTTATCAACTACATCCTTGAACTGAATCTTATTACTATGGGTGATGTCAAGTCACATATAGCGAGATGTTCGTTTTACTTGTATAGGCCGAGTCAACTCAAATAGATAGGTTAAGTGAAATTTGTATTTCTTACTCTTAAGCTATCACCTTGCAAGGATTTAGAGTCGAGTCTTCCACAAGCGATCCTTGGATGTATCTCCCATTAATCGGGAGTGATAGATGCTCAATCCAATGTATAACTACCCTGACATTACCTCCTATGACACCCAACCTTTGCCATTCACACCCCAGAGTCATCTCTGTTAAGGATCGTGGGACAGCAGGATCAAAGTCTCACATTCAGTAATTCAGGATGACCAATTAACATTCCTTTGAGTCTGAGGATTAGTTATACCTATTAATACCAATGAGATGAACAGGTGACAAGGATGAATCTACCCATCCTGTTATCTCAAATCGGATCCCCGATCCTAATGAACGACGTTTCATCGGATCTATGTAACTGTCCAGATATCTATATATATGAAGCTTGTGAGATCAGCTTTCTGTCGGACAGAAGACATTGTTACATATAAGTCTCAACAGTGATATATCAATCCTAAACATATCACTTGACTTGGGGTGGTTTTATGTAACGACCCGGTCCGGAGTGGGTGGCGCCGGGGTAAGAAGGCCTGAGCAAGGAGCGGCCCTAAGGGATGGCGATGGGGGTAGGAATGAACTGAATCCCACATCAGAAATGGAGAGGGAGTGATTGGGGCTTATTAGTAAGATGTGAATCCAATACATGCAGACGCGTTTTAAAGCCGTGAGGCCCAATGTGTTGGATTTGGGCCAGAGCGGACAATATCTACATGGTATTGGACCGGGGTGTTACAATTGGTATCAGAGCCGACTCTCCACGTACGATGTGTGGTTCGGGGACGAACCAGGCGGAAGCTGGTGGGCCTGTAACGACCCGGTCCGGAGTGGGTGGCGTCGGGGTAAGAAGGCCTGAGCAAGGAGCGGCCCTAAGGGATGGCGATGGGGGTAGGAATGAACTGAATCCCACATCAGAAATGGAGAGGGAGTGATTAGGGCTTATTAGTAAGATGTGAATCCAATATATGCAGACGCGTTTTAAAGCCGTGATGCCCAATGTGTTGGATTTGGGCCAGAGCGGACAATATCTACATGGTATTGGACCGGGGTGTTACATTTTAAGTTTATTAGTTTATTATAAAGTTTTGTCTCACTTCATGCTTGTATGAACACTTTATAATCACTTTAAACAAACTTACGGATTTCCTTTTATTAGACTTTATTTAGTGCTTAAAAGGGATTGCCTTTATATAGTTATAAAACATATATCTCATTAAAACAAATGATATAAAGAACAATTCATTTACATTAAGTTTGTATCCTAGAACAATTGTCTATAGGACACTAAACCCCAACATACTCCCACTTGGACTAAAGCCAATTGTTTCTGAAACTTATCCCAGTAGAAGTTAAATGACGATCATGTACTTTCTGGGTTAAAGGCTTTGTCAACGGATCTGCAACGTTGTCCTCTGTAGGTACTCTTTCTGATAACATTGAGATATTATCCCAAGGACCGAAAGGGATTCACCTGGAGAAACGCCGTGTACAGATCCCCAAAGAAGATCCGGCGGGCGGATCTCCTTGATCCAGTTTGAAGGGATCCGCTGGCGAACCTAGGAGGCGAATCTCCTCATTCACCTGATTCGCCACTGTAACGGTTGAACGCCGACTCGGCCATAAAGACCATTAATGAGCTATCAATTAACTAACTGCCAGGTTAAAGGTAACCTGTAACCGCCATTAATGGAGCATTAATGGAGACTTTCTAGTTGCTGAAGGTTACGACTTCCTAGCTATATGTAGCCTACATCCCTAGGCAATCAAGGTACACATTCTCACATCCTTTGTCAATTCAGTTTGTTCCCTTGATTCACCTTACTGACTTTGGCATCAGAGCTTCCCCCCGTCGAACCCAACGACGCCCCCACAGGGACAGAAGTTGATCAGAATTTCTCTGCTTGTTATCAATTGGTGCGGTGAGCATGGAATCCTTAATCAAACAAAGGGTTTTTCGTTCACATTAAGAAACTATGACAACTGGAGATCAGAATCCCTCTTCAGGGATTGAAACACCATTAGTTACACCGTCTAGTGCTGGCCGCACAGATTCAACTACTCCTGCAACGCACGTCGAAAGTAGTATGAACCCTGATGCTTTCATCAACATGTGTGCACAAGCAATCGGAGAGCGGTTTGGACCCGAGACAGGGAATCGCCTGCGGTCATTTATGACCCTCCCTCCGCATTGGAGCATGGCGTCCACATCGGCTGTATCATCTTGGCCCTTGTTAAACTTTGGACCGGGTGCCCAGAGTTCTTCATTTCTCCAAGCTCACAACACAGATTCCATGGTAACTACTATGGCGGCAGTTGGAGAACAACAAATCAACCGGGAGTTATTCCCTGATGGCGCAGAAGGAAGTTAAAGGAATGATTCAACCCTTCCGGGCGGATCTATGAGTCCTGGATTAAATCTAGGTGGGTCCAAAATCCCGAGACCCCCACGGACAAATCTCTCCCTTGGCGGATCCGAAGGGCGAACACACAAAAAACATAGGAAGGAGAAAGGTAGGCGGTCTAAGTCACCTTCGCCTCGACGACCGAAATCCTCCCGTCGTGGCTGATCGCCCCCATCTACTGGTCGTAGACGAAGTAAAAGGCCAAGGGAGAAACCCCATTTGAGTGGACCACCGCCGCCGCCACCCCTAGGAACTGTTGGTCACATCCCGTCGGGAAGCCATGGAGGGTGTAGTGGGCAAGCTCCGCCAGGTGGGGGGCGGAGGAGGTAGTAGCGGAGGAGGAGGCGGACGCGGAAGCGGAGGAAGGCGTTCGCCATCAGATCCATCATCTGGGTCAAGCTCTTCTTCCTCTCCAAGCAGATCTCCACGAAGGGGTCGCCCAAGGGCGGATCCGGAGAATTTTGATGATAGAGTTAGAGCTCTGGTACTCCGTATGAATGAGGAAAATGTTAGGCATAATCCGTTCGCTAATAGAGATTCGCCTTTCGCAGCTTGGATTGAGGCGGAGGAAACAGATAGAGCTTTTAAAATACCTAATCTCGCTATATACACAGGTGTTGACAATCCGGAAGCTCACGTCAGAAAATACCGAATACTGCTTAAACTCAATCGTGCCACCGAGCCGGTGCTCTGCAAAATGTTTGTCACCACGCTAGGGGGTCCAGCCTATGGGTGGTTTCAGTCTCTACCTCCGGGCTCGATAAACAGTTTTGATCAATTGAGCAGGGAATTTTGCGCTAAATTCGCCGGCTGTATTCCTCCAGTGGTTAAATCAGGGAAGCTTTTTGAGTTAAAGCAGAAGGCGAATGAATCCCTTCGGGAGTACGTGGACACTTTTAACCAATTGTGCATACAAATCGTTGATGTGGATATCTCCGTAGCAGTGGAATGTTTTGTGAGAAACACCACTTGTAAGAGCTTGCAAGAAGATCTAATTCGAAAGAAACCCACCAGCATGGCAGAATTGATGGAGCATTGTAAAGACTTTATCGAGGTGGATGACATTCGCCGAGGATCACTGTCATCGCCTAAAAGGGACAAGGGCGAATCTCGCCATCGAGATAGAGACAAAGACAAGCATCGGGATTCTTCCTCTAGAAGCAGACAAAGAGGTTCTAAGAGCAAATCAACGTTTGTCACCTCTTTCACACCTCTCAACGCTTCTAAAAGTGAAGTCCTTATGTGGATCGAGAACAGTCAACACAAACGGAGCATTTCATACCCCGAACCAAAAGGGGGGGAGTACACCAATACTGGTAAAAATCCTAAAAATTATTGTAAATATCACAGGAAAAATGGCCATGACACCGATGCATGTTGGGAGTTAGCTCGGGAAATCGAGCGTCTCATTGAGAGAGGCAAATTGGATCGGTTCATCCAAAGTGATGGCAAGAAAGGAGATGGCGATAGATCCAAGGAGGACCCAAAGAAGAAGGGAAAGGGTACCATTAATGTCATAGCAGGCGGACCTGGATACCAACCAATGCTGAAAAAGGCAAAGACCACCGCTCTTGACATAACATCGTTAAATCGCCCCTTTGCCGATGTAGGTCCTGAAATCTCTCCCCATGCGGATGCATTGGTCGTCACTATGGTGGTGGAAGGCTGGGAGATGAAAAGAGTGATGATTGATACTGGAAGTTCGTGCAATGTCATCACCAGAGGAGCTTTCGCCAAACTCATGATTGATCCAGTCCAGGTAGAGCCAACTGTGGTTGATATCCTAGGAGTGACGGGACACACTATCCAAAAAAAAGGCCAAGTCACTCTGGATTGTGAGCTTACAGACGATGATCAGGTCTGGAAAGGTGATCTGGAATTTTCTATCTTGGATGGTCAGTTAGCCTACAATATCATCCTCGGACGGCCCTTTATCTCTGAAGTAGCAGCCCTTATCTCCATACGCCACTTAACGCTTTACATCCCCACGGCCAAGGGAGGTGTAATGATTAGAGGTAGCCAAAAGGTGGCCCAGGAGACATATTCGGCATCACTAATGATTCGCCCCCAATCTAAAGAAGAGGATGAAGAGGAGCTCGTCACAATGGCCTTGGGCGAGACAGAAATGTACCTTATGGCGGATGAAAAGCAGGTGCGAATGGCTAAAGGGCTCAAAGGCGAAATTAAAGACGCAATCACCAAGGTACTCCGTGAAACGAAGGATGTCTTCGCATGGAAGGATGAGATTCTCCCCGGAATTAGTCCAGACGTGATCACTCACAAGCTCAACATTGATAAAAATGCAGTTCCTGTAGCTCAGAAGCGGAGAAACCATGGCCTCGAAAGGCAGAAGGTGATAGAAGAAGAGATCACCAAGCTCTAACGGGCGGACGCCATTGAGGAGGTGCTTTATACTCAATGGCTGGCGAACGTCGTTCTGGTAAAGAAGGCGGGCGGATCCTACCGCATGTGTATTGACTTTACGGATCTCAATAAAGCTTGCCCCAAAGACAACTATCCTCTGCCATGTATTGACATGCTCGTGGACGGAACCGCCGGTCACACCATGTACTCCTTTACGGATGTGAAGTCAAGTTATCATCAGATCCCTATGGAGCCCTCAGATAGAATCAAGACCTCGTTCGTAACACATCAGGCCACTTATTACTTCAAAGTCATGCCCTTTGGGCTTAAGAACGCAGGTGCCACTTATCAGAGGATGATGAACAATATATTCGCAGATAGTAAAGGTGATAACTATTCTGTCTATGTGGATGACATAATCATTAAAAGCACAACCGTGGAAAAGCATGCAGATGATGTAAAGGAGGTACTGGACGTACTCCGACACCACAATATTAAGCTGAACTCGGAGAAGTGTACTTTTGGTGCGACGTATGGAAAATTCTTAGGGTTCATGATCAGCGAAAAAGGAGTTAGCCCAAATCCTGATAAGGTTAAGGCTGTCCTAGAAATGCAAGCACCACGGAACATCAGAGAAGTACAACGCCTTAATGGGCGGATCGTAGCCTTGGGCAGGTTTATCTCATGTTCAGCTCGCAGATATCAGCCCTTTTACGAGGTCATCAAGAAGCAAAAGACGTTCGAGTGGAATGAGGATTGTGAAAAGGCCTTCGAAGGAATCAAGCGGTTCCTCACGGAGCCGCCCATGATTAGTCGACCAATGAAAGGTGAGGACCTTTACATGTATGTATCGGTTACGGATAAAGCTGTGTGCACGGTCATGATACGAGAGGAAGATGGCCAGCAGTTTCCGATTTACTATGTGAGCAAGGTTCTGAAAGATGCCGAAACCAGATATTCTAAGCTTGATAAAATGGCGCTGGCTGTTGTCACCACGGCAATCCGCCTTAGGCCATATTTTCAGGCTCATACTGTGGTGGTTCGAACGAATATACCGATGAGAAAGGTGTTGCAGAAGCCGGACACTTCTGGAAGGTTGATGGAATGGGCAATCCGCCTTGGTGAGTTCGATGTGAGATATGAAAGCAGGTCAGCTTTGAAGAGTCAGGTCTTGGCAGACTTTTTGAATGAATTCACTGAAGAGGGGATTGATCATCCTAAGCCTCCAATGGAAGAGTGGACAATGTACACCGACGGCGCCTCCTCGACGGATGGAGCTGGCATAGGCGTTGTGATCAAGGGTCCTCAATACATAAAGTTACGGTACGCAGCAAAATTGAATTTTCATGCAACTAATAATGCTGCTGAATATGAAGCTTTGGTATTGGGATTGCGCCTACTCAAAGAAATCACTCCCGAGCGGATTGTGATCTATAGTGACTCCAAACTAATGGTCAATCAAGTAATCAAGAATTATGAGGTAAAAGATGATGTTTTGGCCAAATATGTAGCAGAAGTCAAAAAATTGCTAGATCACCTTGAGGCTAAAGAAACCAAATGGGAACTGCTTCATGTACCTAGGGAGTCCAACACTGAGGCGGATCATTTGGCCAAAATGGCCTCTAGTGAGGAGAACTGGACAGATCCAGACTGTCCCTTCGAAGTTAAAATAGCTCCAGCCTTCGCTTCAGAGGAAGTATCCCTACTCACAATAGTAGAAGATGATTGGAGATCGGTCATTCGCCAATATCTGCTATGTGGAACTTTACCTGAGGATAAGGAAGAGGCACGGCGGATAGTTAGAAGGCCGGCTTATTTCTCCATAATCAACGATGGCCTTTATAGAAAATCTTTCAGCCACCCTTGGTTAAAGTGCATTCTGTCGGAAGAGGGACAACAAGTCCTCAAGGAGCTACATAAGGGATCATGTGGGGCCCATGAAGCATCCGCCACCATCTTAAAGAAATCCAGGTTAGCAGGTTTCTACTGGCCCACAGCCGAACTGGATGCACAAAAATTGGTAGAATCTTGTCATAGTTGCCAGATTCATGCGAATGAATCACATACTGCCAAACATCTCCAGAGGCCCATCATAGAAGGACGGCCATTCGCCCTCTGGGGAATAGACATCGTCGGACCATTCCCTCCAACTCGCCGGCAGAGGAAGTACGTGGTAGTGGCAGTAGATCATTTCACCAAGTGGGTGGAAGCCGAAGCTGTCTCCTCCATCACTGCAGAACGAATGGTGGAATTCGTCAAGGACAACATCGTAGGAAGATACGGTGTTCCGCATACCATTATCACCGATAATGGAACACAGTTCAACTGTAGCGAGTTTAAAACTTTCTGTGAAGAGTTGGGCATTCTAAACAGATTTGCCTCCGTTTATTATCCCCAATCCAACGGAATGACCGAAGTCACAAACCGGACGATCGTAAAAGGGATAAAGAAGAGATTGGGAGAGCATGATAAGAAGTGGGCGGATCAGCTGACGAGCGTTTTATGGGCTTATCGCACCACTCCTAGGATGGCCACAGGAGAAACACCATTCGCCCTCTCTCATGGTGTAGAGGCTGTGATCCCAGTCGAAATACAGGTCCCAAGCGATAGAGTGGCCTTTTATTGTGAGGAGGACAACGGCAAAAGGCTAAGGGAAAGTCTGGATCAGGTAGGAGATCGAAGAGACCAAGCCTATGTACGCATGGCGGCGTATAAACAATGGATCGCCGCTTACCATGATAAAAATGCCAAGCTTGTGGATCTAAATGTGGGTGATCTTGTGCTCCGAAAGGCTGACAAAACCCAGTCTCGAGAAGGCAAGGGCAAGTTAGGGCTCAACTGGACGGGTCCGTATCAGATAGTGGACAAGATTGGATCCGCCACATTTAAAATTCAGGACATGGAGGGCAACACATTGCCGCGCACATGGAACCTCCAAAATCTCCGCAAATATTTTGTCAGAAAATGAGGTGTACACACGGTCTTGAGTACTCTTTTTCCTTTAGTAAGCTTTTTCCCATGTGGTTTTTCTTACTAAAGGTTTTAACGAGGCTCACCTATAAGACATGCTTGTTGTAATAAAGCATTTCTCCCATTAATAAACATCATTTGTTCTATTATCTGTGTTCTTTTTAAAGTTTATTGCAGCAATATCAATATTCCAGTCTTAAAAAGAAGGGGGGCATCCAACGCTCTCCGCATTAACAAAGTGTCGCTATCTCATAGCTACTTTTTCTCCTTAGACATAAGAAAATCTATCTTATGGGCGGATCCATCTCTGAGAGGATCCCAATCTCCGATAGAGTTAAAACGATCCTTGGACGCAAGGTCTTTACACTCTCTTACATATCCTTCCCAAAAAAGGATTCACAAGTCCTACGGGCGGATCACTTCACCTCAAAGACAGGTAGCAAATTGATCCGCTAGGCAGCTTTACTTCCTTCAATGGAATAAAACAGCTTCTAACCTTCACAAAGGTTCATGCAATGGAGTACGGCTGGCCACCTACTCCAAAATAAATCCTAGATGCCTATATATTTACTTACGCTAACGTAGTGGTAAAAGAAATAGCTGCCATAAAGGATTAAAACAAATTGTACTTAACGATTTTTTACAAATCACAAGTAAACAACTAAGTAATAATGGGAGCATCCTCCTTTACATTATCCTTGCTTACGGTGCTTGCCTGGGAAGCCTCCTTCTCCATAGCCTCAGATACGCCAACCAAAGGTACCTCCTTTTCCACGGAAGATGTGGGACCAAGAGGAAGGGCGTTATCAGTGATCGGTTCTTCACCCGCCTTGGGGGGCACTTCCTCAAGCTCCACTAGAGTGACATTAGTGGAAGGTTTGCTTTCTTCCATGGGTCCCTTCATCCATCTCCGAACATATTCACGGAGGTATTCCTTAGCGTCTGACATTTTGTCATATTTGGCTACATCTTCTGGTTCAGGGACAGCGAACTGCGGATCTATAAAATCAATCTCGGGATGCGCCAGGGAAAAGTACGCCATGAGCAGTTCGCCATAATAGAAGGCTTGCTCACCCGCCATATATTCAGCTTCGCCTAGGGCGTCCTCATGGTTCTTGGCGTCTGTCACAATCTTTTCTTTTAGCTTCTCGATCTCTGCGTCTCTAAGGACTAAGGCGGCTGTGGCAGAGGCAAGGTTCGCATTAGCAGAAGCAATGTTCGCATTGGCATCCGCTACCTCTTTCTCCATTTTTTCAATGGTTGCCTTATCCGCCACACCTTGAAGGAGCTCGGCCTCCATAGCACGTATGCGAGTATACATCTGTCAAAAACAAACAGTTTCGTTAAAAGAAAAGAGCAAAGGAACAACTTTCTCTACAAAAAGAAATCCTTTCTATGGACTCACCATAAGGAGCTCCGTTTTCCCCTTTTGCGCATGAATGGAACCAGGAATTTGGTTCTAATTCCTTTGCACTTCGCCCACCTGAACCAAGGCCTCATCCAAGTCGTTTATGATGGATTCATTCTCAAAAGATCCTTGAGCGCCATATTTAGCGGACCAGTATCCGCCCATATCAGGCTTCGCCATCTGCACAAACATTCAAGGGTCAAAACTCAAGTCCAAAACTTGATGAACAGATAAAAATAAAAGGCAACTTACTTGTTCCATCTCCCCTACAGGCATGGCGGACTTCATGGCATCCGCCATAAGCTTAAAACCTCCAGAAGCTGCAGGTTTCCTCCTTTTCAGTGGCGGCTCAACCACTGTTTCCGCAGGACGTTTTCCAGTATCCTTTTGAGGATTCGCCACTTGATCTTTCTTACGCGCCTCAGCCTCTAAGAACTTCCTATGCTTCTCTGCAATAGCGTGATTGGCCTTAGATAAACCCCTGCCAAAGAAAACATTAAAGTAATCAAAGTTCAAGAAGAAATAACAGTTACCTTTGTCAAATTGCGCAATCTTGGAGTAAATGAACTGCTCCCCCTCTCGGCGAATCAACGGAATATCGCTCATCATGAAGGCTAAAGCATCTGCGTATGTCCATGCATCCGCCTTGATCTTCTTCATGAGCTCCGCCACCACTTCATCACTATTCGGTCAATATTCGCATATCGCCCGCCATGTGTAAAGGCTTGGGATTCCAAAACGAGGGAAAACCCAGTGATTCGCCCTCTTTTATCTTCACATAGAAGAATTTCTCATCCCAGCAATGGACATTGGACATTTTGTCACTAAAGGGCGAATATACTCCGAATTTGGCGAAAGTGAGATAGGATTCGTACTTTCGTTTCGAGGGTTTATGGAAAGCTCTAAAAACACGACCCGTATATACCACTCCTAAATTTGAGGCGAGGTAGCAGTCTAAAGCAATATCCAACCAACCGTTGGGATGCAGTTGGTTGGCCGTAATATCAAAGTAGGAGAGGATGTCCGCCATCATCTTTAGAAGAGGAAGTCGGAACCCTCTCTCCACATGACTGCAATATACTGTTAGAAAACCGCTAGGCAGACAGGAGGGTCGTTGATGGGCTACGGCTAACTGAGTCTCATAATTATTAATCCAAGGGAAGCGATTCGCCGGATCCATTAGATCCGCGGCACTCATACGCGACGGAGTAGACTCCGCTCGAGGGTTCTTTTTCCTAGGTTGGATTGAAGAAGAGGCCATTGTCCCCGAAAAACACCTAGACTTAACGGCCGGAGCGGTACCGGAGATAGAAGTAGAAAGAACTGGATTCCTAGTGGAACGAGTTTGGTAATGATTACACGCCGAGTTACTAAACCCAGCTAAATTGGAGCTAACCGTGTCCTTGGAGAAAGAGGAGTTCTCCGATGACGAAGTGGTCCAACTAAAATCAACTACTATTTCAGGGAAGGAGGTCGAATTAAAAAGCTCCGAAGTTGATCTAGAAGATGAAGAAGAACTCCTAAACATTCAGAACAAATCAAGTAAGAAAAGATGAACTTACATGAAATCGAAAAGCTTTGAACTCTGAAATTCCCAGGAAAAGCTTCGAGCAGTAGAGAAGAAAGTGAAGACGAAATGAAGAAGAGAGAGAAAGCAAGGGAGAAAGAAGAACGTCTTCTCTTTCCTAGGATAGTGCGCCCGTTACACGTGTCACTCCTCGATTGGCATAGAACAGAGTGCGCATTAATACCGGTGTTCATGACGGCATGCGGAAGCTCAAAAGCCCTAAAGGACTTTAAGGGACTTTTGGGGGGGCTTCTGATAACATTGAGATATTATCCCAAGGACCGAAAGGGATATTCACCTGGAGAAACGCCGTGTACAGATCCCCAAAGAAGATCCGGCGGGCGGATCTCCTTGATCCAGTTTGAAGGGATCCGCTGGCGAACCTAGGAGGCGAATCTCCTCATTCACCTGATTCGCCACTGTAACGGCTGAACGCCGACTCAGCCATAAAGACCATTAATGAGCTATCAATTAGCTAACCGCCAGGTTAAAGGTAACCTGTAACCGCCATTAATGGAGCATTAATGGAGACTTTCTAGTTGCTGAAGGTTACGACTTCATAGCTATATATAGCCTACATCCCTAGGCAATCAAGGTACACATTCTCACATCCTTTGTCAATTCAGTTTGTTCCCTTGATTCACCTTACTGACTTTGGCATCGGAGCTTCCCCCCGTCGAACCCAACGATGCCCCCACAGGGACGGAAGTTGATCAGAATTTCTCTGCTTGTTATCACTTTCTATTCTCACATCTCCTCTAGCCACAATCTCTCTTATGATGTGGTATCGCTTTAGGTAGTGCTTGGATGCATTATGAGACCGTGGTTCCTTTGCTTGTGCAATGGCTCCATTGTTATCACAGTACAGAGTAATGGGATTGACAATGTCAGGCACCACACCTAGTTCTGTAATGAACTTTCTAATCCAAACTGCTTCCTTTGCTGCTTCCGCAGCAGCGATGTACTCTGACTCGGTCGTAGAGAAAGCTACGCTTCCCTGCTTGGAACTCTTCCAACTGACCGCGCCCCCATTCAAGATAAACAGGTATCCTGATTGGGATTTAAAATCATTCTCATCTGTGAGATGACTAGCGTCTGAAAATCCTTCAATTTTCAGATCTCCTTCTCCGTACACTAGGAACATATCTTTAGTCCTTCTCAAGTACTTAAGAATGTTCTTGACGGCAATCCAATGCTCGTCTCTCGGATTCCCTTGGTAACGACTCGTTACAGATAACGCGAACGCTATGTCAGGTCTAGTGCATAGCATAGCATACATAATCGAACTGATCGCACTGGCGTACGGGACTACAGCCATGCGTCGTTTGTCATCATCAGTTTTAGGACATTGATGATTGTTTAACTTTACTCCATGTAGCATGGGTAAGTTACCTCGTTTCGATTCAAGCATGCTAAACTGATTTAGCACCTTTTCAATGTATGTAGCATGTGAAAGACCAAGCAGTCTTCTTGATCTATCTCTATAGATCTTTATACCAAGTATATAAGCTGCTTCACCAAGGTCTTTCATTGAGAAGTTACCGGATAACCATACTTTTACCGACTGTAATAGAGCAATGTCATTTCCCATTAACAGTATATCGTCCACATATAGTATGAGAAATGCTATAGAGCTCCCACTTGCTTTCTTGTAAATGCAAGCTTCTTCGCAATTTTGTTCGAAACCAAATTGTTTTATGGTTTCGTCAAAACGCTTATTCCAGCTTCTAGATGCCTGCTTGAGTCCATAAATGGATCTCTGAAGTTTGCAAACTTTATTTGCATCCTTCGATATGAAACCTTTAGGCTGCATCATGTATACATCCTCAAGCAGGTTTCCATTTAGGAAAGCTGTTTTCACATCCATTTGCCAAATCTCATAATCGTAGTGAGCGGCAATAGCAAGCATGATTCTGATTGATTTGGACATAGCAACAGGAGAGAAGGTTTCGTCATAATCAACACCTTGTTTCTGACGATATCCTTTCGCTACCAACCTAGCCTTGTAGGTGCTAACCTTTCCATCCATGTCAGTCTTCTTTTTGAAGATCCACCTGCACCCGATGGGTTTTATCCCTTCGGGTGGATCAACCAAAGTCCACACTTGGTTAGTATACATGGAATCCATTTCAGAATCCATGGCCTCAAGCCATGCTTTAGAATCTGGACTAGTAAGAGCCTCTTCGTAGTTTTCAGGTTCGTCGTCTAATACGGGAACCTCATTATCATCTCCCACTAGAAAACCATATCTAACTGGGAGTTCACGAACTCTTCGTGATCTACGAATAGGTGCCACTTGAGTCTCATCTAATGGGACTACTTCGGGTACCTCAACCGCTTCTGTTGTTTCAGTCGGTGTTTCTTCTTCTTGAACTTCGTCGAGTTTAATCATGCTTCCCTTTTATGTTTCTTCGAGAAACTCTTTCTCTAAGAAGGTTGCGTGCTTGGATACTATTACTTTCTGATCATCTGGATGATAGAAGTAATACCCTACGGTTTCCCTGGGATATCCAATGAAGAAACATTTATCAGATTTAGAATCTAGTTTGTCAGACGCAATGCGTTTGACATACGCTGAACAACCCCATACTCTCATAAACGAGAACACGGGTTTCCTACCAACGAACAATTCATATGGTGTGGAACTAGCGGATTTAGTTGGTACTCGGTTCAGGGTGAAGAGGGCAGTTTCTAAGGCATAGCCCCAGAACGTCTTTGGAAGTAAGGCCATGCTCATCATGGATCGTACCATATCTAATAGGGTACGGTTCCTCCTCTCAGATACACCATTGTGTTGTGGTGTATAGGGAGGGGTCCATTATGAGCATATCCCACATTCAGTTAGATAATTCAGAAAATCATCCGAAAGATATTCGCCACCTCGATCGGATCGAAGCGTCTTTATTTTCTTTCTTAATTGATTTTCCACTTCATTCTTGAAGCATTTGAACTTGTCAAAAGCTTCTGATTTGTGCCTCATCAAGTAGATGTAACCATATCGAGTATGGTCATCTATGAAGCTTATGAAGTATCTGAATCCTCCTCTTGCTTGGACCGACATAGGACCGCATACATCTGAATGAATGAGTCCTAGAGTGTCTGATACACGCTCACCTTTATTGCTAAAGGGTGTCTTTGTCATTTTACCTTTTAAACACGATTCGCATGTTTCCAATGATTCAGAATCGATTGGATCTATAAGCCCATCTGAATGTAGCTTTTAGCATGCGTCTCTTGTTTATATGACAATCCCACAAGCAAGTTGAATTATCTAGCTTATGTCTTTTGGTATCAATTGCGAAAACAGAAATCTAACACATAAATCCCATTTTGTGATATTCCTGAAAAATAGAAAATCCCATCTCTATAAAAAAATCGCAATGTTTGTTCCTTATCGAAATATAGAACATACCAGATGTTGGAGTACCGGCTTTTCCCTTCTTGAGGGTAGCTAGGTACACCAAACAGTTTCTTTTCCAATGCCTTTCTTCACCATAAAAATGGCACACTCCTTTGGGCTTCTTCACTTCCTTTCCCTTAACTTTAGTGGGCATGGCTCCCTTACCTTTCTTGGGATATTTAGGATTGGGAGAATTCCCTTTCCTCTTCTTTGATCCCTCTATGACAATAGCCGGTATTGCCTTGTCTTTCTTCATATTGGGCTCAACCGACTTGAGCATATTTGCAAGCTCTTCAAGAGAGGTTTGCAAGTCATTCATCTGATAGTTCATGATGAACTATGAATAACTCTCTGGGAGGGATTGAAGAATCAAGTCTATACTTAATTCGTTGTCCATCACAAATCCAATACTAGAAAGTTTGGTAATATAGCCAATCATCTTGACACAATGTGTCATGATTGATGTGCCCTCTTGCATCCTGCAACGATATAGCAACTTGGATATCTCGTAGCGTTCGCACCTGGTCTGTTTCCCAAACAGTTCCTTTAGGTGCATGATGATGGAACATGCATAGTTGCCTTTGTAATTCCGATGTCATCGATGCAAGTATGATGCATCCGGCATGATCGTCATCAGCCTTGTGCTTCTGGTAAGCATCGATTTCCTCGATGGGAGCATCATCCTCAGGGATAGGGGGTATCGATGTATCAAGTACATACCCTATTTTCTCGAACTTCAAAACAATTTTGAGGTTACGAAACCAGTCGGTGAAGTTTGAACCATTCAGTTTGTTATCGGTAAGAATGTTTTGCAGATTGGTTTTAGTCATGATTTTAAGAGTGTGTGTTTAAACAAAACCTGAGAGTGAGAAAGAGTAAACGTATGTCATTCATTTGCTTTAAAGTATAACAATATAAAATTATAGGCCTTTTAATTTATTTCAGATTGCTCCCACTATTTTGCCAAATTAATAGCCCTCCATATTAATTCGAATAATTTCACAAATCCTTTAGTCAGCTAGGATCCTAACTCCTGAGATTTCGCCTTGAGTTTGCTCAACAAGCTAGTCCCATTTGTTAGGTAGATTCATGTAATCAATCACATCTCGAATGTGACTCCTAGGTTATTGGGTTACTAACCACATTAGTAACTAATATGCTACTCATATTAATCCCAACCATATTGCCCATTAGTTTATGACAACATGAGTTTGCTCATCCAATTATCATAATCTAATTTAAGTATTACCCCCATATTCATGAAAGAACGATTTTCGATAATTCAGGCGTTACCATAAGACCCCGAGCTTGAGTTTGCTCAACAACCCAAAGGCCCCCAGTACTGCCGGCTGAATTATAATATTAGGGAGGGGCAATCGATTTTAATAACTTGCTTATTTACTTAACTTTTTTAATGAGGGATTTTTATTTAAGTCTCATAATCTAACTTAGTCTTGATTTGCTTTAGCATACATCAGACACATACATTCACATACATTGGCGTTATGGACATATCATCTAAATTATTCCGTCGAGCCAGAGACGGAATAAAAGGGCAAACCTAAGGAAATACTAACTATTACATATTTCTATTTAGGTCCTCCGTCTTCTCCATGGCGCCTTGAAATTACATATTAATTTCTATACTACTATAAGAAAACTTCAATTGAATTGAAGGGAATCAGATGAGAGGAGAAATTACAATAGATAGTAGAAAGGCAGGACGCGCAGGCCCTATTTCAAAAATACCAAAAGACTAAAAGAGGGTCCAAATATGTCCATAACTCCAAACATGCATAGACTCAATTAAATAAATTTAATTGGTTGATTACATAACCGGCTTATGTAATATTTAGGTTAATCACATTAACTCGTCAAATTAACTTTCATCCAATTTTACTTCTAATCGTTTTGTATCTTTATATTAATTCTTAGATTAATATAACCATATAAAACGTCGATTATGCATGTCCCAATTATTTTGATTTCAATTCATTTAACACTTTGATTTACAACTTGGTAAAAACAAACTTTTAAACGAATTTTCATTCGATAATCAAAACAGAAAACTATTAATTTCCGAAACATATATATATATATATATATATATATATATATATATATATACAAATTATATTCAAGCCGATTTTAACAATTAAAATCAAGTGGGATTCGGGCCGGGGGCCCGAAACCGGGCTGCTACCGCGAGGCAGCAGCCGCGCGACGGCGGCTGGTCGCGCCGTGAGGCGCGACCCGAGCCGCTGTCGTATTTATTTTTTTTTGTAAAACATATATATATGTATATATATATCAGATTTTAAAACGGTTTTAAAAACGATTTTCAGAAATAGGAAAAACTACAATAGATTTCTGTTTTATCTTTTAGAATTAATAAAACTAATTTTATTAACCTAACTATAAAACTAATAGATTTTGTTATAATGATTATCAATCGAAATAATTAGGAACATACGCATAATCTATTTTAATTAATAATTAATTAAAATTTATTTATCTTTAGAATTAATTAATCAAACAATTTGTTAATTAATCCTAACCATAAATATTTATTCAATCCTATTGAAAAACTTCTAAATTTTCATATATGAAATAACGGATTTAACGATGGCTCTGATACCACTGAAGGAAAATTAGGCTAAGGTATAGCAGCGGAAATATAAAATTTTAGCCTACTTCCTTTTAACCATAGGATCCGTTAATCGTTATTTCATATAAAGAGGGATAAGAAGAAATACCTTTTGAAGAACAATCTACCGTTGTTAATGAAGCGCCCACAACTCTTCTCCGAGTTCCCAAGCACGAAGTAAAACACGGTGAGGTTAAGTTA
Organism: Euphorbia lathyris; assembly: GCF_963576675.1. NCBI lineage: Eukaryota > Viridiplantae > Streptophyta > Magnoliopsida > Malpighiales > Euphorbiaceae > Euphorbia > Euphorbia lathyris. The sequence continues at coordinate 22,317,415 of NC_088914.1, read as the reverse complement.
GAATCAACCGTATGAGATGCAACCAAAATAGATTGCCTCTAATTAACCAACACAAGATCAAAGAAAAAGGAGATATATGAAATTAATCGATCGATGGAAGCCGTATGAATTCTTGTCCATGAACTAGGGGAGTCGAATTCTCTTTCTCTCTCTAAGCTAGGGATTTCGAAAATCACTAGGTGGGATTAGGGAGGCTTAGTCGAAATTCATGTATAGAGGGGTATATATAATCGCTTGTATCTAAACCCTAGTTAGATAGGAATATGTTACTTAATAGGAATTCAATTCGGAATAGAATTCCCAATTATTATCTCATTATATATCTAATATATCTAGGATAATAATAAATAACCTAATTGGATAATAATAGGAGTATATTAATCTAATTAAATCTCCTAACTTAATTATCTCTTAATTAATTTAATTCATATTCCTAATCAAATTAGGATTAATGGAATTAAAATAATTCCTTATTATTACATATAAATTTCGGCCCCCTCTAATTAAATGGGCCTTACTGGGCTCAATTGGGCTTCCATCTATTAATGACATCCATCTCTCTTTTGGTTCCAAGTCTTATGTGTGATCCATTAGGTTCTTACTACTTCTGGCCGTATGCAACTATTAAATTAATTTCTTCAAGAATTATATTTAATCTTTGCATAACGGAATGATGTACTGAGTATGTTATTGGCAAGTCTGTAATCATTCCCCCAGAGTCCGTTAAGAAGACAGGTTGATTCTGTCGTTAACCCTTCCGTATTAGTTACAGTATAATTCGATCCTTTATCAACTACATCCTTGAACTGAATCTTATGACTATGGGTGATGTCAAGTCACATATAGCGAGACGTTCGTTTTACTTGTATAGGCCGAGTCAACTCAAATAGATAGGTTAAGTGAAATCTGTATTTCTTACTCTTAAGCTATCACCTTGCAAGGATTTAGAGTCGAGTCTTCCACAAACGATCCTTGGATGTATCTCCCATTAATCGGGAGTGATAAATGCTCAATCCAATGTATAACTACCCTGACATTACCTCCTATGACACCCAACCTTTGCCGTTCACACCCCAGAGTCATCTCTGTTAAGGATCGTGGGACAGCAGGATCAAAGTCTCACATTCAGTAATTCAGGATGACCAATTAACATTCCTTTGAGTCTGAGGATTAGTTATACCTATTAATACCAATGAGATGAACAGGTGACAAGGATGAATCTACCCATCCTGTTATCTCAAATCGGATCCCCAATCCTAATGAACGACGTTTCATCGGATCTATGTAACTGTCCAGATATCTATATATATGAAGCTTGTGAGATCAGCTTTCTGTCGGACATAAGACATTGTTACATACAAGTCTCAACAGTGATATATCAATCCTAAACATATCACTTGACTTGGGGTGGTTTTAAGTTTATTAGTTTATTATAAAGTTTTGTCTCACTTCATGCTTGTATGAATACTTTATAATCACTTTAAACAAACTTACGGATTTCCTTTTATTAGACTTTATTTAGTGCTTAAAAGGGATTGCCTTTATATAGTTATAAAACATATATCTCATTAAAACAAATGATATAAAGAACAATTCATTTACATTAAGTTTGTATCCTAGAACAATTGTCTATAGGACACTAAACCCCAACATCGGGAAAACACGTAAAAGTCGAAGGCTCGACCAAGAAAGAGAAAGCAAAAGGAAAGATGACGGAACCAAGCACGGTCGCTTTCGTTCCAGATGAAAAGCTAGTGAAAAAACTCTCTCAGTTCAAAGATCCTAAGGTGCAAAAGTACTACGAAGATCTGGCTAAACTTGAATTCGGGCCCATAAGAACAGTTTGTTGGGACACCCTGAAGCGGCTAAAGCTTGATGAACGTGTGCGCACGCTCATGGAGGCAGGCCATTTCGACTGCTTCTTTGAGATGAAGGAGCCGGCATACAAAGAACTGACGCTAGAGTTCCTGGCTACTTTCAAGCATGATACTGAGATCACCGATCCTGAAGAAGAAGGGAATTTCAGTTTCAAGCTTATGGGTCACACTCAGAGGCCTTCGCTCAACCTGTTTAACCAAATGTTAGGCGCTGCGGACGATGATGACCTGGAGTCCGAGAGCTACAAGGAAGCATTCACCAAGACCCCTGATGTCTTTGACCCTACTGCCTTCTGGAATTCTCTTACAGGTCAGGAACATTATGACGGGAGCGTTTCCAAGGTGTCAAATATTGATGACTATGCTGTTCGTTACTTGCATAAGCTGGTATCCGGCACAATCTTTGCTCGAGAAAATCAAGCCACTATGCCGCATGTAGACCTTACAGCTTTGTGGAGTATAGCGATTGGGCCAAGGATGAATTTAGGTTACTGGTTTAGGGAGTACATCAGTGCTTTTTGTAAGAAGAACTCATCGTTCATCTGCTGCGGGAGCATTGTCACCAGAATTGCTGAATCTATCAGAGTTTTTAAGCCTGAGGACCACTCTCGGCTCACTATTGTGAACCACCCAGACCAGATTGATCCCCGGAGTCTACAGAAAATGTTGTTTGGTAAGATGGTGAATGGAAAGTGGGTTTGGATGTCGGACTTTGTCACATCAAGGAAAGTCGAAAGCCGGAAGAGGAAAAGTGAACCAACTGTGTCGGTCTCATCGGATTCTGAACAGGTCGAGCTGCCAAAGGATCTGAATTTCTATAAGAAATGTGCAAAGCTTTCGAGCGAGGACATCCTTGATAAGTTCAACGCCCTGTTTGCTCAAAACCAAGCCAACCGAGAAATGATGTTTGCACTTGAGCAAAAGTATGAGTCACAACAGGGATCGATAGACATGCTCAAAACCATCTGTATTGAGGAGCATGGCAAGGAGAGTCCATCCGGTTTTTCTGTCAAGAGTCCGGTAAGAAAAATGCCTGAAACACCTGCTAATGCTAATGCTAATGTTGATGCTTCCTCGAAATGGGAGGGCATTCCTGCCACTGCGGATAGAGAGGTTAACTCCTCTCTTTCCCAGCCCGTCTGATTCGTCACCTTGGTCGCTGTCCTAGCATTTGGTAACATCTAACACCCTTACTCTTTCAAATTATGCACTCTGGCTTTGTTATTCTGTTATTATTGTCTATCAATTGCTGCCATCCTGATAACATTGAGGACAATGTTCCGTTTTAATTTGGGGGTGGGGAGTTACACATCACAATATATGCATGCATAATATGATAAATGTTTATTCAGGTTGTTAATTTAATTGATTTGGTGTATAGCAAATATCCCCTTGAGAATCTTTGATGAAAATATCTTATGTAATCTTTTCGTGCTGTCTAGTCTCCTTGTTTATTAAATCTTTTCTTCGCTTTCTCATTTCCTTGTTTATTCATTCTCTATTCGATTGATTTGTGTTCACGAGAATCACTGTACAGACTGTGCGTTTTATGATGGATTTGCCTAGTTTTAGTTGTTTGAATTTTGTCTCCCCGAGTCTGGAAGTTCCGAAAATTTTGAAAGTTTTAAATCTTCTTTCACAATTAGTAACCCTTGCCTAATTGCATTTCCCAAAAAATAGTGAGAACTCGAGCCTGCAAATGCATCTTAATTATGCATTAATTTTTTCTGAGTGGGCCAACACTCACTATCTTTAGGGAGAATTTGCCTTGGTTTGCCCTGTTGAAATGGAGATTCTTTTTGACAATCATAGGAAGAAAAAGGCAATTAGATTCCCCTTCCGCTACACAAAAAGCCACCTGTGCTTTGCACTCCAAATTTTAGGATAGCCAACTTGAGCCATAACCTGCTCTTTCTATAGACCACGCAAAGAAACCCTTTCCATTCACTGATATTCCTAAATAACCTGAATTCTATCTTGTGCTTCAAAACCAACTGCTTAATTTGAAATCGTGTGTTTTTAAAGACACACAAATCAGGAGAACAAAGGCAATTGAGCAGATAATGTTAAAGATAAGATAGAAAGGAACATGGGAATTATGTGTGTGGTTGGAAAGATCTTTAATGATTAATATGAATAGAAAGGGTAATTTTTTATGAGAATCAGGCTGTGTGGGTCGGGTAAGGAAAGAAATGATAAGATGTTGAAAGCTGAGTAGGTTAAATAATTCGCATAAAGACAGAATTTATACACTTAAATAGCCTCTCACTGTCAAACCAGAACCTGGGCCTAACATTACAACCTTTGTCAAGTCCTTTGGACTATGTTTGGAAGAATTTTGACCCATAGATTCAGGACCAAAAGGCAAACTCACACCCTAAGGGTGTGGTGACTGAGCTAAGGAGTGAAGTCGCATTCTTTTTCCTATGGTAAATAATGCCATGCGAGAGTGAGTGAATTATTCCAGTCCTTAGTGAGGCATGTCTGGCGAGTTAGTTGCTCCTGGTGAAAGTAGAAGTCTAATTTTAAGCTTTAAGGAATTTCTCGATTAAGGGCACAATTGAAAGACAAGCTTTAACCTTTTCAATGAGATCATAGCTCGCATCTGTCAACTATTTCCGCTGAACAAAACAATTTCTTTTCTCCATATCATTCTCTGTAATATTTCATTCCTAACTCTTCTTCCGATTAAATTCTTTTTCCTTCTTACATTTGGTTGCTTGAGGACAAGCAAAGATTCAATTTGGGGGTATTTGTTAGGCATGAAATTGACTAAGTTTAATCACAATATTTATACGAGAATTGGGGTGTTTTCTGTTATATTGCGAGAATGAACGGCTGATTAATGTTTTTTTGCAGATAAGTAAAGATTAAGCTGAACAACGCTGGAAACAGCTTGTTTCGCAACTGCCAAAGAGGATTGGAGCCTTTTATGATCCAGCGGTCAAATGCCGGATAACCTGATGACGGACAGCGACAGAACAGAAGTGGGCATGGCAGAGGCAGCAGGTGGAAAGGTGTTTCAGTAGGCGTTACCTAAAGTAGCATGATGACAAGAAGTTTCGACCCTTGAGTGTTCAAGGGTCAAAAAGGATCCATAATCATTTTCTGTTTGTTTTAGTTTTTAGTTGGAGTTGACTTATTTTCTGTAATACTTTTGAAAAGGGTGCTTTCGGATACCTATTTTGGCCCCGGTCTTTCTCCTTTAAATAGATGTAGCAAAGGAAAGATGGGGCATGTTCAGTATCGGATAGAATATTATAATTTAGAATAGGAAAGTCACTTTTAGGAGAGAAGAGAGCTCCAATGGAGTTTCTGAATGTATCAAGAACTTCTGATTGCTCACTACTTGATATGAGTGAGTAATCCATTTTGAATGGGCACGGCCAGTCCGGGCCGGTGATGTAAGTCTTATAACTCTTTCAATGAATTTGTAGTTGTTAGACAAGGTGCCGAACGGTCTCGCCCTGGCGGACCGGGGGGTGGACACCTCATGGCGACGTAAGCGGTGATTGGCGCCGAAAGCAACCAATCGTGGAATCAAGCTGCTCGGCAGGACCGGAGCCTGGAGTATGGAAGAGTCGCCACCCACGAATGGGAAAATGAACATCGATCCCTTGCGAGAGATCGGTGAGGGTTCGGGAAACTTAGGTACGAGCCGAGAAGGCTAGCTCCTTTCCGGAAAAAGGCTACTAGGCACCCCGACATCGCCCGGTTATGAATCACCGGCCTCCTACTCAGCGTGTTAGGCGATAACGGACTAATCGCATATTTCTTTAAGTTTAAAATTCATTTGAAACCTTTTCTTTCTCGCTTTGAAAACCGTTTTGAGCATGTCATTAAAAGCCATTTTAGTAAAGAATCACCCATTTTGCATAAATTTAAAATACATAGGAGAGAGAGGGGGAGAAGAAAGAATTGATTTATTCACAGTGTGATTTTATGTTTTAGACTATACACTAACTCTAAGCTAATCTCATTCCCCAAAAACGAGTTTATTAACCCTGTTAATGACGTTCACTCGAATCGCCGTTGGAATGACTCGAGCGTTTGAAAACGTTGAGCAAACATTTTTAATCTAAAAGCGTGATTAAGCATACAAGTCAATTTATTTTGTACAAAAACCATTTAATTAGGAAAACAATTCAAAACTTCATTATTCACAAAAGCAATTTTAATTACAAGGTTCGCTTAATCCGTCGTTGGAACGAATTAAGGTTTTAACACGTGATGCTTTAGGAAACGGTTTAAAGTGATAAGAAAGCCTTTCATTTACCTTAGGAACTTCTTAACAAATTAAGTTTAAATAAGCAAATTAAACTCTCTTTTTTATGATTTATTTCCCCTTTCCACTCAATTGAACCTTACTTGAATATATGTACAAGAATGAACCATTTAAATCCCCCCAAAATTCACCAAGTAAAACAAACTTGAAATATGTACATTAAAGTCCAAAAAATGAAGTGAATATACATATATGCATATATACATTTTTATCTAAAAATAAGGATATAGTTTAAAAGATAAGTAAAAGATACTAAATATATGCATAATAATGATAATACAAAATACTAAGTATAATACATTTTTATCCTACAAAAAGACATATGAAAATAATGGGCAAAATCTATAAATAAAAATAACTTTTATCTCAAAATAGTTTTACATAATAAATATATGGAAAATAACTTCCACTCTAAATAATAGCCAATATAACTTAAATAAGCCAAAAACCATATATATATACAAATATAATGCTTTACAAAACCAAATCAAAACGGATTAAATTCCAAATGTGAAATATAAGCTATATAATACGTATTTAATAGTTAGAGGACTCAAAAATAATTTTTATAATTATGTTACATAATTAAATATATATATATACAAGTACAAATATCAAAAAGTTGAGAAAAGAGGGTTAAGACGGGTAATTTTCGGATTCCAGCAGATTACTGATAGAAAATCCGTCGCTAATCTGCTATTAGTGACAGAAAAGGCAGAATATCAATAGCAGTCTCTATACTTTCCAGATTTGTTCAAACACCTTAGATTAGATCTATTCTATCGTTTTGGACCTCCGAACTGCCCAAATTGGATCATAGTCTATAACGGAGACTCCTAAAACGATGTTTTCTCTTAAAACGTTATTTAGAAATATTTTCAAAAACTTATAATTATAACGTTTCTTAATCCCGAACTACCTTCGAATCGGATCACGGTTCGTATTGGGATGTTAAAACGAGGTTTTTTTTTATTTCAAAACAAAACCAAACGTTTATTTAATACGAGACAAAAATTAAATAAATACGGAAGATTAAATAAAACGTGATAAATAAATAATTAACTAAATAAATAAAATTATAACATAAAAAGACATAAATAAAGAAAATAAAATAAATAAAATAAACCGAGTCTAGTCCTCGAATAATACCTCAAGATCGGTATTGACAGTTGAAGTCGGTTGATTCCACGAATCGTGATTTTCCGGTGTTTTTTTGTGTTTTCGGTAAAATATTTAACTTTGGAAAATTTGGATTTTTTTAGGAAAAAAATGTTTTTCCCAAAAAAATCACTTTCTCTCTCTAAAAATTTCCTTAGAGTGAGAAAACTCTCCCCAAATCCCTCCACCCCTTAATGCATGGGGATCCATGCCTTTTATAGGCACGGATCCCAAAAAATTTTGGGCCTACGCCCAAAATGTTGGGCGGACGCCCAACTTTTGTTGGGCATACGCCCAACTTTTGTTGGGCATACGCCCAACTTCTGTTGGGCGCGCGCCCTCGCCCAACATCGTTGGGCGTTTGCCCAACGGATGTTGGGCGTCCGCCCAACGGACGTTGGGCGCTCGCCCCACCTACGTTGGGCGCTCATCCCACGTCGTTGGGCGCTCGCCCCACCTACGTTGGCCGCTCGTCCCACGTCGTTGGGCGCTCGCCCCACCTACGTTGGGCGCGCGTCCAACTGTCGTTGGGCATGCGCCGACTGCCGCTAGGCGCTCGCACCACGTCGCGGAGCACTCGTGAGCCGTCCACTCGACGACCGCAACTCCTACTAACCTCTCATTTTTTTTATTATATTTTTTTGCTTTAACACTCACGGAACCAACCGCTTCAACCGTCTTGTTACAGGTTTTCATCACAGGTCCTCCGACTCGGTATCTACAATTGCCCCTACTTTCCTATTTTGACAGTGATGTGTGTGTTTTGAAAATGTTTTTTTGCTAACGCAACACATGCAATGTAAACATATTAAAGTACAAGACACGTATAGAGTAGGAGTAAGAATACCTGATCTCTGCGCTGCGCGCTCCAGCTTCGTCTTCGATCCTCTCCGTCCTTGCCTTCGAATCGGCTGCCGGCGGACTTTTTTCTTAAGGATCCTAGCCTAAATCGACCGCGGGTAAAAATGGCTCAAAAGCAACCTCGGTCGTGGACCAAAGGTAAGAAGGCTCAAAAGCAACCTCGGTCGTGGACCGTAGGTAGGATGGCTCAAAAGCAACCTCGGTCGTGGACCGAAGGTAAGATGGCTCAAAAGCTACCTCGGTCGTGGATCGAAGGTAAGATGGCTCAAAAGCAACCTCAGTCGTGGACCGTAGGTAAGATGGCTCAAAAGCAACCTCGGTCGTGGACCGTAGGTAAGATGGCTGAAAAGCAACCCCGGCCGTGGCCCGTAGGTAAGACGGCTCAAAAGCAACACCGGTCGTAGACCGTAGGTAAGATGACTCAAAAGCAAAAAGGTTCTTTCTAGCAATTCTGAATTCTAAAACACTGTCGTCTGTATTTTCACTGGAGCTATTGTCTCGGGTATTTGAGTTGTTTGATAGGAACGTCCTTATCTTTTCGTCTGGAACACTTCAGACTAAAAATTATTTTTCTGTTGACTGTTGTCTGTATTTTGACTGGCGCCACTGTTCTGTAAAATTTCGACTGTCATCTGGAGTCATATTCTTGGGGTATTGGTCACCTCCTGGCAGAAACGCAGGCTGAAACGGACTGCAAATCGGAGGTCTGTGCACCTGGTAATTAATTATTTACTTTTTACCTTTATGTCACGTCGTACCTTTTTCGCTATTTACGGGAATGTCATTCCCTTCTTCTATATAAGGTGGTGGGGTTTCATTTCAACCCCACACCTTCTCTCTCTTCTCTCTCTCTAGCTTCTAACTTTGAGCATTCTTGTGATGGGTTCGGATAAATACGATGGCACGAAGGGTATGGATGCGGGTTTCGAGAACCTAACTAGAGTGGTCCCCTTTCAGCATCCTGCTTCTCATCTGAGTCGGACCAACATTAATCCGATAAGTACCCTTTACTCTTTTATCCTTTAACCAGACTTCTAGGCTTTAGTAGCCCTATTTTGAACATCATTTGCATGCTAACCTCTAAGCCGTTTAGAAGACCTTTAGTTAGCAAACGCGAATTTCTATGCACGTGAACAATGTTTTATTTATTTTTCGAAAGAATGGGGACTATATGCATGTGAATAGTAAAAATACGAACAATACATGCCAATCGTAAAAACATGAATAGTGCACGTGAATAGTGAAAACGTGAATAGTGCACGTGAATAGTAAAACATGAATGATGCATGCTAATTGCAAGGAAAAACGTGAATAGTGCATGTGAATAGTAAAACGTGAATAGTGCACGTGAACAATGTTTTATTTATTTTTCGAAAGAATGGGGACTATATGCATGTGAATAGTAAAAATACGAACAATGCATGCCAACAGTAAAAACGTGAATAGTGCACGTGAATAGTGAAAACATGAATAGTGAAAACATGAATAGTGCACGTGAATAGTAAAAACATAAACGATGCATGCTAACCGCAAGGAAAAACGTGAATAGTGCACGTGAATAGTAAAACGTGAATAGCGAAAATGTGAATAGTGCACATGAATAGTAAACCGTGAATAGTGCACGTGAATAGTAAAAACATGAATAGTAAACATGAATAGTAAAACCGTGAATAGTGCACGTGAATAGTAAAAAATAAACGACTAGATTAAATGCTTTTAACCCAAACCAGAATTGGATTAACCTCCTTGCAAACACGCAGGAGAATGGAACATCAAAGAATAATTAATCAATCAAATTCTATACAAATGATCCTACGAATGAAATCTCACAAAGTAACGATCCTAACTGATAGGAACTTCTAGGTTTAAACATAACCGAAAGAATAACCAGGTTAACAAATCTTTATTAGACGTAGGCATAGACACGAGGTTCTCGAGGAGTAATGACTTTAGTTTGGCCTTTTCCTTACCCGTTCCGTTCCTTCTAGGTCATTGGTATTTCCGGGACCACCGAGGAGATTCATATCTGGTATGCCATGCTTAGCCCGGCGGCTAAAGCCCGGGTACGAGAGTTGGGCTTCGAGCCTTTCATCATGGCGTTGCCTCGCGCCAACGGAGTGTGCGACCGGTTCGGCCTTCGTGCCTTATGTGAGAGATGGGTAGACTCGACCCATACTTTCCACTTCTCGTTCGGGGAGATGACGATCTCACCCCGCGACTTCTCCTTGCTGACCGGATTGCGGGGTAGCGGTATCCCAGTTCCCCTCTTCTTTGACATGGTGCATCCCCGGGTTGACCGTGCCGAGTTAGCTGCTCTGATTGGACCAGGAGTCTATACGAGTGTCAAGTCCACCCCGGCGAAGTTTATTACTACCTACGGATTACTGATTCGTAGGGACTTCTGCGGCCGAGACGACACGGATCAGGCCGTTCGCAGCTTTCTTCTATATGCCTTGGGCGAGACGATCTTCCGCACTAAGAGCGGGACGATACATGCGGGTCTTATCCAGGCCTTCCGTGATTTGGATGCGGTGTCGTCTTATGATTGGGCAGGAGCCGGCTTGGCTTTTCTGTACAAGTTCCTGGATTTGACTTGCCGGAAGCACAAGGATTTCGGTGGTTATACCTTTGCCCTCCTGGTACGTCGTCTATCATTGGCTTGTCTCCTTATTCTTTTCGCGATTTCTGCTTTTGACATCCGTTTCTACAAGCAGGTTTGGGCCTACGAGAGGCGGATTCTTCCGTGCACCCGCAGGGGCCGGCCGTGTGTGGTTAGGCTTCCACTCATGGCGCGGTGGAGTGATTTTGATTTGGAGGCCGAGGAGGGGCGGACAGTGGCGCAATTCCTAGCATGGATCGACTCGCGGACCTTAGGACAGGTGAATACCTTCTAACTATTCTCGATTTTCGTTCGATCACACCTGACTCTTCTCTTTTCTCTTTTTTCAGATTCGATTTAGATGGGACGACCTCGACTTTGGTCCCGATTATGCTTACGTTACCCGCATCCAGGGGTAGCAGTGCGTACTTACAGGTCCCTGTGCGCGGGCATGGTACTTGGGCGACCGGGGCATCACCGGGGTTAGCGCCTCGCATTGGACACCTGGCGAGATTCCTGCATCCATATTTACGGTGAGGACCATGCTCTTGTCGGACATTCATCGCGATTCGACTAGCCGATTTGCCCCTCGGGATGTGTGGGACCATGCAGGGGGTTGCGCCCGCTATTTATCGACGTTATTGACTCCAGCGGACCCTCCTGAGATTGCGATGGACGTGGATCCCGGGGCGGATGTGTTCTCAGTGGAGGCTGTTGCTGCGGTTTTTGGTTGTAAGGAGATCCCGGTGAGTGCTTGACTTTTTTATTCTTTATTTACGAGGTGGTTAGTGATGTTTATTGTGTCTTTACATGTAGGAGGGTTCCTTAAGGAGCGCTCGGACATCTGACTTTTTCGATGGTGCTCGGACCAGGACTTCTGCGAGCGAGCCTTCCTATTATGCAGGCGAGTCCTCTGGCGTTGCTCAACCCGAGAGGCTTCGCCTCGGCACACCCTTCCCGATCCTAGGGAGAGATTTTCCAGTGATTCATTACGGTGAGGCGGGTGTGGCCTACTCCGGCATCGAGACAGCCCCTTCGGTTTTTACCTCGAGGATGCCGTTCGATCCCCCTGATGCCCTCCATACTTTGAAGGAGACGTGTACTGATTATATGGGATTGTCCGGTTATTTCAGAGAGCAGCTCACTCTACGCTGCGCCGGCCACCTGGTGAGTATTCTTATTCTGTATTAGTGTAGTGAAATGTATGCGTGTGATGCACATATGTATGTATGATATATTTTTTCTTCTTCTTCTTCTTTTTTATTTGCAGAGCGATCTTCATGCCAATGAGCAACGGCTCAGTGAGTCGCAGCGGGATGCCGATGCTAGGGTCGGGCACGTCTATCGAGAGAGAAATGCTCATTGGTCGGGGATGATGCGAGTGGAGACCGAGGGGCGTCTTGCTGCAGAGGAGAGGACGCGAGTGGAGACCGCGGGGCGCCTTGCCACCGAGGAGGGTCGTCGGGTTGCCGAGGAGGCCTTATCTGCGGAGCGGGCTTCTCATCTGAGGGACTTTGAGGACTTCTGGGATTTTCCTCCTCATTAGGCTCATTATTTGCAGTTTTCTCATTAGTATTACCCCGATGTATAGTTTGTATATAGGGAGAGGGGTGGATAGGACGTAGGCTTTTTATGTGAAAGAGGTAGGAAATGTATAATTCATGATTCATAATACAATGCATTCAGTAGATTGTAATGATTCCAATCATCCTCTTCAAATATATTCATGCCTTTATTTATTTACAAACAATAGAAATACTTAGCCGCTTATACATCATTTTCATAATTGCTCAAGATATAACTACCGTTACCAGGACCCGCCTTTTTTCGGTTTTCAGATCCCAGCGATTTTTCATCTCTCCTTTTACTATCCCGGAATTTTCAAATGAGTGCCATTTCGGGTTTTCACCCATTGGGATGTCCCTTATTGTTGCATAGGTCGCCCTTTGTGGGTTTTCAACCTATCGGGAATTTTCATTTCTTTTTTTTTTCTTTTTTTTTATGAAAAGTATTTCTTAAGCCTATCTAGATTGGTAGGTTCGGAGAACTCCATGCCGTCCATAGTAGTAAGCTTCACCGCCCCTTTGCTTAGGATTTTCTTCAATGGAATAGTCCTTCCCAGTTTGGCCTGAACTTGCCCCTAGGGTCAGTGTGCGTCATTCGGATCTGTTTCAGCACCAGGTCCCCTTCTTTGATAGGGCTGGCCTTGACCTTTTTGTTGAAGGCTCGGGCCATCATTCTCTGATATAACTGCACATGGTAAAGGGCCTCCATCCTTTTCTCGTCCACCAATGCTAACTGCTCATATCGCTTCTTCACCCATTCCGTCTCGGGAATCTCTGCTTCTACTGCGATTCTTAACGATCGCTTTTCAATCTCAATTGGGAGGACGGCTTCGACCCCATATACCAAGGAGAATGGCGTTGCCCCAGTTGACGTTCTAACTGTCGTCCGATAAGCCCATAAAGCGAGTGGAAGCTGCTCGTGCCAATTCCGGTGCGATTCTACTGTCTTTACGAGAATCCTTTTAAAGTTTTTATTAGCCGCCTCTACTGCGCCATTAGCTTATGGACGATATGGAGAAGACCTATGATGCTCAATACCGTATTCTTGGAAGAGACTTCTCACCTCTCCCTGAAACTAGACCCCATTATCCGTGATCATGTGATGAGGCACTCCGAACCTGGTGATCAAGTGCTTTTCAATGAACTTCCTCATCTATTTAGACCCCAACTTGCTAAATGATTCTGCCTCTACCCACTTGGTGAAGTAATCAATGGCGACCGAAATGAATTTGTGTCCGTTTGACGCATTAGGCCTCACCTCCCCGATGATATCAATGCCCCAAGCCGCAAATGGCCAAATGGGTGCTAACACGTGCAGTTCCATAGCTGGTAAGTGATTATAATCTCCATGGATTTGACAATCATGACATTTCTTCGCATATTCGTTACAATCTCTTTCCATGGTGAGCCAATAGAAGCCTTGCCTCACGATTTTCTTTGCCAATACTGCTCCTCCCATATGGGCTCCACAAATTCCCGAGTGTACCGACTCCATTGCCTCACGGGCTTCTCCCTCATCCAAGCACCTCAGTTGTAATCCATCGGCATGTCTTTTGTAAAGCAAGTCATTGTGGATGACGAACTGCTGAGCTAACCTTCTAATCACAGCCTGATCCCTAAGTTCTGATTCTGCCGGGTACGCCCCACTTTTCATGAAGTTTACGATATCGAAATACCAAGGCTTTTCATCCGCTCCCAATAGCATTACGTCTTTGTAGCACGGTTTGTGGGACCTCCTCAGCACCAAAGGCTTCGAGGCCAGGTTCCGAGGGTTATCCCATACTGACACTAAAGTGGCCAAAGCATCCGCTGCCTAGTTCTGTGCTCGAGGAATGTGATAAAAACGACACTCGCTAAATCTCTGCGCCAATCCCTCCAACTGGTCTAGGTATGGACGCAACCTTTCTTCCCTTACTTCCCAGTTTCCCTGTGCTTGTTCGATAATCAGTTTTGAGTCGCCCCAAATTCAACGTATGATGCTCCCAGCGCTGCTAATGATTCCAACCCATAGATGCACGCTTCATATTCGGCCATATTATTGGTGAGAGGGAAGGATAGCTTCTTTGCCATTGGGATCCTTTCTCCTTCTGGTGAGATAAGTAGCACTCCTACTCCGGCTCCATTTGAGTTAACCGCTCCATCGAAGAACATTTTCCATAGTATAACTTCTATTGCGTTCAAGTGCTCATCGGGGAAATCATAATTTATCTCCTCCTCTTCTGCGTTCAGAGGCTGATTGGCCAGAAACTCTGCTACGGTTCTCCCCTTAATAACCTTCTTTGTTACATATTCGATATCAAATTCGGACAAGAGCAACAACCATCAGGCTAGCTTCCCTGTTAGAGACGGAGTTCGGTACAGATACTTCACGGGATCCATCCGAGAAATAATGATCACTTTGTAAGATTGAAAATAGTGCCGTAGTTTCTTTGTTAGCCATACTACTACCACACACGTCTTTTCGATCATGTTATACTTAAGCTCGTATTCCAGGAACTTCTTACTCAGATAATACACCGCGTGCTCCACATCGGTGTCCCCTTCCTGGGCTAGCATTGCCCCGATAGATCGCTCCTCGATCGCTACATAGAGGAGAAGCGGTTTTCCAAGTTTAGGCGGTCTCAGAACCGGTGGATTAGACAAATAGTTCCGGACACTCTCCAATGCTTGCTGGCACTTATCATTCCAAGCCGTTGGTTGATCTTTCCGTAGTAGCTTAAAGATCGGATCGCAGATCGCAGTGAGTCGTGCTATGAACCGACTGATATACTGAACTTGCCCCAGAAATCCTCTCACTTCTTTCTCATTCTTGGGTGCTGGCATTTCCTGTATGGCCTTTACTTTGTCGGGATCCACCTCAATCCCCTTGTTACTGATCACATAGCCTAAGATCTTCCCCGATGAAACGCCAAAGAAGCACTTTTTCGGGTTCAACCTTAGCTTGAATTCTGCAATTCGGGCCAAAAAATTCTCAAGTGCAGCGAAATGCCCCTCTCTCGTCTCCGACTTGACCATCATATCGTCCACATAAACTTCCACCTCTTTGTGTATCATATCATGGAACAGTGCCGTAGCCATCCGTTGATAAGTTGCCCCGACATTTTTCAAACCAAACGGCATTACCCTATAGTAGTACGTTCCCCACTCAGTTGTGAACGAGGTCTTTGCCTTGTGCTTTTCTGCCATCTGAACTTGCATGTAGCCCATGAAGCCGTCCATATTTGTGTGTAAGACGCTCGATGCTGCACTGTCGATTAATACGTCGATGTGAGGCAATGCGAATTCATCTTTGGGGCACGCCTTGTTAAGATCTCTATAATCGACGCACATTCTCACTTTGCCATCCTTCTTCGTGATTGGCACTAAATTTGTGACCCAAGGGGGATAGTCGATTACTTCGATGAACCCTGCTTATAACTGTTTCTTCACTTCCTCTCTGATCTTATCTGCCCATTCTGGCCTCATGCGTCGGAGTTTCTGTTTCACGGGCTTAGCATCGGGGTATGTTGGAATACGGTGAGTTACGATTCTTGATCGATTCCTGGCATGTCTTCGTATGTCCAAGCAAACACTATTTCGTATTTTTTAATTATTCTCTCAAATTCTTTCCTCTCTTCAGTAGTTAATTCTTGAGCAATTTGTATAAGTTTAGGATTTTCATCCGTGCCAAGATTGAAAGTTGACATTTCTATTGTATTGATTTCAAATGTAGGCATGTTATATGAATGAGAATGCATGGAATGATCAGAATCAACATCAAGCAAGTAAGCAAAATCAAAATTCATTTCATTGATAGTGTTGGTGAGTACATCATTGGATTCAAATAAAGCAGTAATACAATTGTCGTCAACAGGGTTCTCGGGTTTCTCATAAGCCTTGGAGGTGTTGGGCTCGTCCACCGCTCCCACAGTTGCCTCAATAGTGATGACCTGCTCCTCGGCATTCAGATCTAACATCATGATCTCCTCGATGAAGCAGCTTGCTTCCCCTTTGCCCCAGTTGGTGACATCATTGAAGATCTCAAAGCCCGGCATAATCTTTCCTTCGATGCTAACAGCCATTTCCGACTCGTCATCAGACTCATCCCAGATGTTGATCGGAACCCTCTCATTGATACCTTCCTCGTCGGAAGAACTTCCCCAAATGTCCACGACCATCAGATCCATTATGTGAGGGACATTCGGATATACGTAGGAAGGGTCCGACGATCCATACCGAGCCCAGCCTATCAGTTCTTCATAGTCCTTGAGGAACACTCTGTTCATTCTTCTAGCCACGAGTGGAATAGCACCCTTCCGGATGCACATGAGTTGCTCCTGATCGCTCAAGGTGATCCGACATGAGGCATACTTGAACCTCCATCTTCTAGCATAGTCCACGAATGCTTCTTCGGGGAATTGCTTGATCCTTTCTAAATCTTCCAACGACCCTGTCCACGGAATGTACATCTCATACCTCTGCACAAAGGCCTCCATGAGGGATCCCCAGTCCCCTTTTGTCTTTGCCGAGAGCATTCGGTGCCACATCAAAGCTCCTCCTATGAGTGTCTTTGGAAGATGCTGGACTAACTCACTTCGGTAGAGTCCCGCGTCAAACATGTGGGCACGGAAACGGTTTATGTGATCAATGGGGTTCTCATCTCCCTTATACTTAGACATGGCTGTTACTGCCTCAAGTGTCTCCTCTTCAGGTAATGCAGGCATTTCCTCTGGACATTCCCATACGGCGTATTTCTTGATGAATCTCTTAGTCATTTTTGCCCAATCTGCTTTAACGTGCATTGGAAGAGACATGTACCACACCAGTGACTCTCTTGACAATGAGTTGCAAAACAAGCTCGTAATCTCCTCCTCTTTGAAACTTAGAGGACCCATAGCCGACAGATAAAAATGTAGGTGCTCCATGGGGTCCTTCCCTTTATTATACTTGCTGATAGTCGGAAACGGATGTTTGATAGGCCCAATTTGCATCGCGCTATGTTCCCCTGCCTGTGTCTTATCTCTTCGATACTTCATCAAAAACAAGCTTGACATCAGTGACCAATCATGCTTAGTCGAGTCAGGTAGCGATTGAAACAACTTTAAAGGTTCGCCCACCAGCGAAAGATAGAACCATGGAGCGACTTTTTCCACTTTGTATGGCTCCCCAAACATAGCACACACGTATCCATACAAATGAGCTTCAGGGTCTTCTACCCCACTAAACAATTTCAACACAGGCATGATCCTCCGAGATGATACTTCCTCGGTTTCTTCAGTTTTAGTTCTATCGTCCATCACTTCTTCCGTTGTCTCTTCAGGTAATGCAGGCATTTCCTCTGGACATTCCTTTTCTCATCGGAGTCCAACAGCTCCTCCTTATTTTCCCCGAAGGATTCCATGACTAAACTTGCTCCGAGCCCAGACCCGATCATGCTCACCCTATGGTTAGGCAATGGATTACACCTAGTGGAAGGGTTCGCTGACGAAGGATCAGCTATCTTCTTTTCCTCAATCAAATCCTGAATCTCGTGTTTCAGTCTCTCGCAGTTCTCAATAGTGTGCCCATAATTACTGTGGAACTCGCAGTATCCCCTAGCTTGCATTGACGGCGTAGGCGGCGCTTTGCTATAAGGAGTGAGGGCTTTCAACAACCCCTTTTTCTGCAATCGTTTGAAAACTTTTGCGTAGGTCTGATCAAACTTGGCGAACTGCCTCTTCTCGATAGCATTAAGATCAAGCACTTTCACTGCGGTCGATTCTGTACTCGCGCTTGGCCCTCCGGCACTATATCCAGACTTTGTCCACTTGGTATAAGCTTTCTTCAGCTCTCCGTCCCCCTCGACTGTCAAGGCGCAGCTATACATCTGATTAAAATCGGTAAAAGGCATATACCGCAGCTCATTCTTAATATATGGCAACGTGTTGCCAATTACCATTCGGATCTGATTCTGCTCAAGCGGCTTTTGCTTCATAACCGCCGCCTTGGCTCTCCACCTCCTCACAAAATCGGAAAAAGACTCACCAGTTTGTTGCTTAGTGCTTTCCAGCTCCTTTAGAGTAACCCCAAGCATAGTGTTGAAACTATACTGAGCGATAAATGATTTTGCCAACTCTTTCCAATCTCTCTTCGTCACCAATGGCAATGCGTGAAACCACACGAGGGCAGCTCCCTCAGGATAGGTATTAAACAGTCCCAGGACTTGATCCTCTGTCAGGATCGTGTGTTTCATTACTGCAACATACTGATTCATGTGGGCAGTAGGATCCCCAGTTCCATCAAACTTCTTCATGTCAGGGAGCCGAAACTTCAAAGGCAAAGCAGTTGCCGATAAACAATTCTTCAAATTATAAAATTCCTGATTTCCGGAGCTTCCCCCACGCAGATCCTGCACCTCCTGAGTAATGTGCTGTTTCCATTCCTCTTCCTTAGCTTTCTCCTTCTCAAGCTGTTTCTGGATGTAATCCTGATAGTCATCCTCGTTCCCGAAGCGGGGAACAGTGTTCACTTCATTCTCAGCGCGCTTACTACCACTCTTGTTATCCTTCAACGCCAGCTCAGCTAACTGGGCCAAAATTGCGGCCAACTGATCATTAATGTTGTTCACAGAATTTTCTAATTCGGCCACTTTTTCGTCGGTCGCAGACATACTGGCAGAAGACTGAGTATACTCGGACGAAGGTGATTCAGAAGCCACAACTGCCGATTCGGAACTGTCAATCTGTAGCTGATCAAACTGCCTGACTAGCCGGTTACTCTCGCGAAACCACAACCGCTTAATGATGAAGTCTGCGTGAACGACATCCATTAGTATGTATGCATGATTTTATATGCATGATTCGTGGTGTGTGCGTTTATTTATGTACGGATATATAAGATAAGAAGAACAAACGTCAGTCTAATTACACGTATCACATCATCTCTCTTCCACCCTTATTCCTCCACACACTCGATAGTCCAAGTCTCTTTCCTAGGATTTTGGTTTGGGGCTCACATTGCGGTCCAGGGGACGCGTGATGCCGTCGATTATTGCGGAAAAAGTAAATCATCCATCAGACAATATAGTTCGTTTTGACGTATCAACGTCTAGTGACTAAGATATCGACCAAATGGATTGTCCTTTCGAATAACTCGTCTTTTGTTATTTCGCGAGACGCATTCGTTCGGGTTTTGATTCCCTTTTGAGCGTATCTCAGATTTAGACGCGGTACGAGTTATTCTTCTAGTTCAATCGTTCGTTATTGATAATGACTCGTTCCCTTTTATTCTTGTGGGTTTGTGTCTTGATTTTTGGATTACAACGGGATCTTTTTGGATCTATCGAGAGACGTAACCACGTGTTTATTTAGTGATGAAATCACTTTATTTCAAGGAACGGACTCATCGTGTAACGTGTTTGTTTTTAGCGTTAAGAATCCGTTTGCTCGTTTTGGCTATGTAAAAAGACGGCGAGTCTTATTTGAGCGCATGATAATCTTTCGGCTAGCAACAACTCTTTATTTCTTCCCATCTACGGGATATATCACCCTAACGTGGTTATAGAAAATCAACGTTTCGGTGAATCGCATGCTTATTCGAAGCAGGGATATTACCGTCCTTTTTTCGTTTAGGCACGAGTCGAGCAAACACGCAGATCGGGCCATACTTCTTGTAGTTTTGGTAACGGTCGAAATGATCGAGCCATTAGTCAAACCCACAGTCTCATCCATATGGTGCAATTATGCAGTTTAGCTTAATTCAGCTTTATGATTTTAAATGGCGTACATACCGGCTCGAGGCACGTATTTAACGGCATTGGTTCATTTTCTTTAACTACCCTCGGGATGGATATATATCATAGATACAAAATGATTTTGGTCGTTTCATTTTTATTTTCCTTAGTCACTTTTGCGGATACATCCATTTCTCTTAAGAACAACACAAGGCGTAACGTAAGAGCTCGTTTTTCATTCGGAAGGGACGGGCCACGTTTATGAATCTCTTTACGTTACAACGGGGTCGTTCGAAACAGAAATGTTCTTCGTTTTCGTTTTGTCATAATCTCGTTTTATCCCAACGTATTTAAAGAATGTGAATAACGGCTACTGTTAATATAGTCTTTTGAATCGAGATAGAACTATCTTAATACCAAAACGATTCATACTAATACGTGCTTACATCACAACGCATTTCCTGAACATGTGCCTTCTTCGGGACACGAAAAGGGACCAGGCGGGTCGCACAAGTTCATTCGTACGAGATGACTAAGTCGTCTTTAATTCGAATCGTTTGATTGATTTGGGGTAGTTTGTATATCGGTTTAAGAGTATATATTAATGTATCGTTTCATTTTCTTTACGTATTTTAGGATTAGACACGTATCATGGCAATTTGAAAACACGAACTGATTCATTTATCACATCAAAAATAGTAACGGGTAATCCTATGGCAACTTCTAAGGCTACTATATACTGACACGGCTGATCGCGGGACCTCACAGGACCGCATAAATGCGCCCCTAACGAATGGATGGGGACCCTTTGGCGCCTTACTGTAAGGGGGAACTTACACTAGCCTCTTTCGAGTGACGAATGGACTCTCGCTAGAGGTTTCGCGGAAATTACCCAAAAGGTTTGCAATAATGCGTATGAATGCATACGAAAAGAAATAATACGATCCGTACCCGTTAAAGGCTTAATACACGCCTTCCGGAATCAAATTTCTCGCTTCCCCAGTGAAGTCGCCACTTGTTAGACAAGGTGCCGAACGGCCTCGCCCGGGCGGACCGGGGGGTGGACACCTCATGGCGACGTAAGCAGTGATTGGCGCCGAAAGTAACCAATCGTGGAATCAAGCTGCTCGGCAGGACCGGAGCCTGGAGTATGGAAGAGTCGCCACCCACGAATGGGAAAATGAACACCAATCCCTTGCGGGAGATCGGTGAGGGTTCGGGAAACTTAGGTACGAGCCGAGAAGGCTAGCTCCTTTCCGGAAAAAGGCTACTAGGCACCCCGACATCGCCCGGTTATGAACCACCGGCCTCCTACTCAGCGTGTTAGGCGATAACGGACTAATCGCATATTTCTTTAAGTTTAAAATTCATTTGAAACCTTTTCTTTCTCACTTTGAAAACCGTTTTGAGCATGTCATTAAAAGCCATTTTAGTAAAGAATCACCCATTTTGCATAAATTTAAAATACATAAGAGAGAGAGGGGGAGAAGAAAGAATTGATTTATTCACAGTGTGATTTTATGCTTTAGACTATACACTAACTCTAAGTTAATCTCATTCCCCAAAAATGAGTTTATTTACATGGTTCGTGTCTTAATCGCCGTTGGAACGATTTAGGCACGTTTGAAAACTCCGTTAATGATGTTCACTCGAATCGCCGTTGGAATGACTCGAGCGTTTGAAAACGTTGAGCAAACATTTTTAATCCAAAAGCGTGATTAAGCATACAAGTCAATTTATTTTGTACAAAAATCATTTAATTAGGAAAACAATTCAAAACTTCATTATTCACAAAAGCAATTTTAATTACAAGGTTCGCTTAATCCGTCGTTGGAACGAATTAAGGTTTTAACACGTGATGCTTTGGGAAACGGTTTAAAGTGATAAAAGCCTTTCATTTACCTTAGGAACTTCTTAACAAATTAAGTTTAAATAAGCAAATTAAACTCTCTTTTTTATGATTTATTTCCCCTTTCCACTCAGTTGAACCTTACTTGAATATATGTACAAGAATGAACCATTTAAATCCCCCCAAAATTTACCAAGTAAAACAAACTTGAAATATGTACATTAAAGTCCAAAAAATGAAGTGAATATACATATATGCATATATACATTTTTATCTAAAAATAAGGATATAGTTTAAAAGATAAGTAAAAGATACTAAATATATGCATAATAATGATAATACAAAATACTAAGTATAATACATTTTTATCCTACAAAAAGACATATGAAAATAATGGGCAAAATCCATAAATAGAAAATAACTTTTATCTCAAAATAGTTTTACATAATAAATATATGGAAAATAACTTCTACTCTAAATAATAGCCAATATAACTTAAATAAGCCAAAAACCATATATATATACAAATATAATGCTTTACAAAACCAAATCAAAACGGATTAAATTCCAAATGTGAAATATAAGCTATATAATACGTATTTAATAGTTAGAAGACTCAAAAATAATTTTTATAATTATGTTACATAATTAAATATATATATATACAAGTACAAATATCAAAAAGTTGAGAAAAGAGGGTTAAGAAAGTTAATTTTTGGATTCCAGCAGATTACCGACAGAAAATCCGTCGCTAATCTGCTGTTAGTGACAGAAAAGGCAGGATATCAACAGCAGTCCCTATACTTTCCAGATTTGTTCAAACACCTTAGATTAGATCTATTCTATCGTTTTGGACCTCCGAACTGCCCAAATTGGACCATAGTCTATAACGGAGACTCCTAAAACGATGTTTTCTCTTAAAACGTTATTTAGAAATATTTTCAAAAACTTATAATTATAACGTTTCTTAATCCCGAACTACCTTCGAATCGGATCACGGTTCGTATTGGGATGTTAAAACGAGGTTTTTTTATTTCAAAACAAAACCAAACGTTTATTTAATACGAGACAAAAATTAAATAAATACGGAAGATTAAATAAAACGTGATAAATAAATAATTAACTAAATAAATAAAATTATAACATAAAAAGACATAAATAAAGAAAATAAATTAAATAAAATAAAACGAGTCTAGTCCTCGGATAATACCTCAAGATCGGTATTGACAGTTGAAGTCGGTTGATTCCACGAATCGTGATTTTCCGGTGTTTTTTTGTGTTTTCGGTAAAATATTTAACTTTGGAAAATTTGGATTTTTTTAGGAAAAAAATGTTTTTCCCAAAAAAATCACTTTCTCTCTCTAAAAATTTCCTTAGAGTGAGAAAGCTCTCCCCAAATCCCCCCACCCCCTTAATGCATGGGGATCTGTGCCTTTTATAGGCACGGATCCCAAAAAAATTTGGGCGTAGCCCGACGGGCGTCGGGCTACGCCCCAAAATATTTTGGGCCTACGCCCAACATTAGTTGGGCGAACGCCCAACTTGGTTGGGCGTACGCCCAACTTCTGTTGGGCACGCGCCCAACGCAGGTTGGGCGCTCGCCCAACGTCGTTGGGTGTTTGCCCAACGGATGTTGGGCGTCCGCCCAACGGACGTTGGGCACTCCGCAAGTGCACGGTTTCGCTTGTAGTAATAAAAATATCGATCCCACAGGGATACGTTTTTTAACGAAATACTTATTTTTGGATTATTAATTTCGAACTTGTTAGATTTATTAAATGTAAATGAAAAGTGAAAATTGGTTTAATTGAATTTAGGAAATTTGTTTAATTGAATTTGTGAATTTTGAGTACTTGAGAATGCTGAATAAGATTTTATATTGGAAAACATCGATTGTTAGAAAGATCTTCTGATTTAGGGATGAATTTTACAAAACAGGAACATTTAGAACTTATTAGAAAAAACGAATGAATTTATTCATTTGCATTAAGCAAAGAAAACAACTTAAACTTTGTATCGATTATGACGATGAAATAAATGACGGAACCTCTAATTAATTGGCTTTGAACGCGACAAAACCCTTTCGGGATAGTTGCCCTTACTCAAATTAAAACTCTTTCGAGATGATAATTTGCCTAAGTGTTCAACAAAGTTTCCTTGTAATGATTTTGAATTCAAGTGCATATTAATGAAAACACCAGCCTCACTTATATTGGATTGGTTACCATAAGTGTTGCATTACGATTTGTCGAATAGAACGGACTTTATTAGATGAAATATAAATTGATACAAGTTTACAGAGAATAAGGAGCATCGAGTTCTTCGAGGGCGTGCAAGTGAAGGGCTTGATCGGTTCCGCTTCCTTGGGTTTCCTTAGGAGGGTGTCAGGCTCGGGGGCGAACACTTTACTCAATCTTCTCGCTGTAACTTCGTAATAGGGATTCGGTCGGCCACTACCATGATGCAAACTATAACTGGAACTATGTCTAAACGCTACTGAGTTGTAATTAAACTATAAACAATATGTGTACCTCATCTTGTTTTGTACAGAATCTAATTTCTAACTCTCGAAATGTGTTTACTTAGAACTTCGACATAAGTTCTACGCTCTGATTTCTATATCTATATTATAACATTTCAATCATCAACCATACATCCTCAACATCAACTCTTTATTTATAGGTGATGAAGGGTTGTGTTTGAAGTGATGTATCCGTTGGTTTAAGAGTCGTGTCCGTTGTGAAAGGACGTCTTTATCCACTTGAACGAACGCGTTTCTTGGATTTTCAGCATGTGTTAAATGCTCTTGGTGAATTTCTGCACTTACCGAGGATGGTAATCCGCAGCCGTGAATGACGTAGCACTGAGCTGAGCGACGGACGAAGGGGAGAAATGGTTATACTGCGCATGTCGCGGCCGCGGGTCTGGGATCCACTGTCGCGGCCCGGCAGGTTTTCTTACTTCGTGCTTTCGTTCGTGTCCTCGACTTGGCGCTTTCGATTTACGTCGTCTTTGACTCCTTTTGTAGGGTTTTTCTTCTGTTTTAGATCATTTTTCATTCCTATTTGGATTTTACCAAATATTCAAGTACCTTGCAAGAAAGAAAGATATTCGAAAGTAAAAGTAATCTAAACAGATATAAATAACACGAATATGTAATAAAAATGATATAAATATTAATGATATTTTAGGTATATTTTGGGCTTAACAAATCTCCACACTTACTCTTTTGCTAGTCCCGAGCAAAATTTCACTGAATTTATTCCTTAACTAATCTCTTTATGAAAAATAAAACATATATCTTTGTGTTTACCTTTTAAATTAGTTAAGCCGAAAAGACTAACTTCGCATGGCAAATTTATACACAAAATATCAAACTAACTTAGTATAAATACGATATATCATTCGTCTTGTATTTCAATGTTTAAATTGAAGTATTCGGGACGATGTAAGCACGCATGTTATTGAGTCTTTCATCTCAAGGCATTTCAAAGCACCAAATTTCCTTTCCCAAACTTGAATTATTATATATGATTTATTAAGTTTAATTTATTTGCTTAGTTACGCCCGTGATAAGGGTGGTCTCGATCGTAACTTTATATGCATTTGTTTTGTGTTCGCTTAAGAGGTACCGACCATGCCATGGGTGGACGCAATCGTTACTTTAAACTTTAAACACGCTTAAAATTTTTTATTATTTAAACATTCCTTTCATACCTCGATTGTGATAAGGTTGGTCTCAATCGTGGCCAAAATTTAAGGATACGATTTATTGATTATTACTTGGGAAAAAAGAAAAATTAGCACATTCATCCTATATTGACTTAAAATTCAACATGTATTATGGCTATAGTTTCCTTAAAAACTTCAATTGGTGTTAATGTAAGACAAAATCAAAACCGAGCTAAAAATTGTTAGTTTAATTTAATGCCTATAAACCTAATTGAAAATTTAAAATAAGATTTATTGTATCATGAATTTCATGATATGAAATAGAGATTGAAAATAAAGAATTGTTTACTTAAATACATTTACTCGAGACAATTTTACTTAAAATCGTGTCGAAGATTTGTGAAAAATTTCGAAAAAATATTACCCGTACAGAAATATATTATTTCTATCGATAAAGATGACCTAAAAATAATCGTAAAAGATGTATAACTTATGATTAATTTAAAAAGTTTTTAAAAAAATTTGTTGCAATATAGTTAAAAAGTGTTGCAATATGTGTTGCATTTATATTTTGAAAAAAAAGTGATAAACAACTTTTATCATTTTTAGACAAACTTAAAAATTTGCATATAAATTTAACATTCATGGATGCAATCACGCAAATTCCTAACTATGGAAAATTCTTGAAAGATTTAATTTCAAAAAAGATTAGTTGGGAAGGAATTTCATCCATTTCTCTTTCTGAAGAATGTAGTTCGATAGTATCAAGCAAATTACCTACTAAACTCAAAGATCCCGGATGCTTTACCATTCTGTGTACATTGGGAAATATGGAATTCCCAAGTTGTCTTTGTGATTTAGGAGCTAGTATAAACTTGATGCCATTGTCTATTTTTGAGAAATTAGGTTTAGAAGAAGACATCAAGCGTACCAATATGGTTTTGCAATTAGCGGATCAATCCACTAAAAGACCGTATGGTATAATTGAAGACGTTTTGGTGAAAGTTGACAAATTTATTTTTCCTACTGATTTTGTTATCTTAGATTTTGCTTATGATGCTAATTGTCCGCTAATCTTTGGTAGACCATTCATGAACACGGGACGTGCTCTAGTAGATGTGTCGGAAGGAAAAGTAGTTTTAAGAATAGGTGACGATAAGATCGAGTTCGATATGAATCAAGCAATGAAATATCCTATGGAGGATTTTGCTTGCATGAAACTTGATTTAATTGAAGAATGTGTTAATGACATTGTTCAAAGGGAAGAAATAATAGAACCTATAATGGGTGAAGAATTAGAAGATAAGGACCCAGAGCCTTTGATTCGAGAAGATGGACCAGTTCCGCCTTCAGTAATAGTTCCACCTAAATTAGAACTTAAAGAATTACCAAACCATCTGAGATACGCTTTCCTAGGCGGAAGTGATACTCTACCTATAATCATCTCTAACAAATTAACAGAAAATCAAGAAGAAAAATTGAAAGACGTTGTTAGAAATAGAATAGGAAGTATGGGATGGCAGATTTCAGATTTAAAAGGGATTAATCCTAGTATTGTAATGCATAGGATTCACTTAGAAGAAGATAAGCCACCTAAAGCGGATAGACAAAGACGTTTAAATCCGAACATGAAAGAAGTAGTCAAAAATGAGATTACTAAACTTTTAGACAATGGAATCATTTATCCTATTTCGGATAGTGAATGGGTTAGTCCAATCCATTGTGTACCCAAAAAGGGAGGTATAACCGTAGTAAGGAATGATGAAGGTGAATTAATACCTACGCGAATCACCACCGGTTGGAGGGTTTGTATAGATTATAGGAACCTAAACAAGGCAACTAGGAAAGATCATTTTCCTTTACCTTTCATCGATCAAATGATCGAAAGGATAGCCGATCATGCATTTTATTGTTTTCTCGATGGTTATTCCGGATTCTTTCAAATATATATTTACCCGGATGACCAAGATAAAACAACCTTCACATGTCCTTATGGAACATTTGCATATAGAAGAATGCCTTTTGGTCTATGTAATGCACCAGCAACTTTTCAACGTTGTATGACTGCAATTTTTAATGATTTCATCGAAGATATCATGGAAGTATTTATGGATGATTTTTCAGTTTATGGAGATTCTTTTGATGCATGTTTAAAAAACTTAGATAAAGTTCTTTCTAGATGCGAAGAAACGAATTTGGTATTAAATTGGGAAAAATGTCATTTCATGGTTGACGAAGGAATTGTTTTAGGTCATAAAATATCCGAAAAAGGATTAGAAGTGGATAGAGCAAAAACTTCAGTAATAGAAAAATTACCCCCACCGACAACTGTCAAGGGAGTAAGATCTTTTCTAGGACATGCAGGTTTTTACAGAAGATTTATAAAAAACTTTTCTGTAATTTCCAAACCACTTACTAATTTACTTATGAAGGATTCAACCTTCGACTTTAATGAAGATTGCATTAAAGCTTTCGAAACATTGAAAACAGCCTTAGTCAGTGCACCCATAATTGCTAAGCCCGATTGGGATTTACCTTTTGAAATCATGTGTGATGCAAGTGACCTAGCAGTAGGATGTGTTTTAGGTCAAAGAAAGGATAAAAAATTACATGTTATTTATTATGCAAGTCACACATTGTCCGGTGCACAATTAAATTACACAACAACAGAAAAAGAGATGTTAGCCATAGTATTTGCATGTGATAAGTTTAGGTCATACTTGTTAGGATCTAAAGTTATTATTTATACAGATCACGCAGCTTTACGTTATCTGTTTGCTAAGAAAGATGCAAAACCGCGTCTGATTAGATGGGTTTTGTTGTTACAAGAATTTGATATAGAAATTAAAGACAAAAAGGGAGTAGAAAACCTTGTCGCCGATCATCTATCGAGACTAGAAGATGAAAATGGTCCTATAGGTGAAACTGTCGGTATACGAGATGATTTCCCCGATGAACATCTCTATCAGGTAGAAAGTATCATGTCACCATGGTATGCAGATTTTGCTAATTATCTGGCAACCAATATTATTCCAGAAGGATTTTCTCCCCAACAAAGGAAGAAATTTTTCTTCGATATTAAACAATATTTTTGGGAAGATCCCTTTCTATTCAAATCATGTGGTGACGGGATAATTAGGAGATGTGTTGGAGAAAATGAATATGAATCTATAATAACGGAATGTCATTCCAGCTCATATGGAGGACATAATGGAATTAATAAAACAGTAGCTAAAATATTGGAATGTGGTTTCTATTGGCCGACAATGTTTAAAGACGTTGGTTCCTTTATTACTCGTTGTGATAAATGCCAAAGAACGGGAAACTTAGGAAGGAAAGATGAGATGCCCCTCACAAACGTGTTGGAAGTTGAAATCTTCGACATGTGGGGAATTGATTTCATGGGACCTTTTCCGCCTTCCAATGGTAAAACTTATATATTAGTAGCCGTTGATTATGTTTCGAAGTGGGTTGAAGCAATTGCAACCCCTACGAATGATTCTAAAGTAGTTATTACTTTTCTTGACGATATATTTTGTAGATTCGGTTGTCCTAGATACGTTGTTAGTGATGGCGGTACCCATTTCATAAATCGAAATTTTGATTATGAAAAAATATGGAGTACGCCACCGCGTATCAACGCCATACCATCCTCAGTCGAATGGTCAGGCGGAGATCTCAAATAGAGAACTCAAATGGATTCTAGAGAAAACTGTTTCATCATCAAGAAAAGATTGGTCACAAAAACTCAATAATGCGCTATGGGCATACCGTACTGCATTTAAATCACCAATAGGAATGACTCCATATCGTTTGGTGTATGGAAAAGCATGTCATTTACCAGTTGAATTAGAACATAAAGCCTATTGGGCTATTAGAAAACTTAATTTTGATTTACAACAAGCAGGAAAGAAACGTTTGCTCAATTTGAATGAGTTAGATGAGTTACGACATCTGTCGTATGAAAATGCGAGGATTTATAAGGAAAAAGTGAAAAAATGGCACGATGCCAAGATTAAAGTCAAACGCTTTAATGTTGGAGATAAGGTGCTGTTATTCAATTCACGGCTTCGTATATTTCCGGGAAAAATTAAGTCCAGATGGGACGGACCGTATTTAGTCGTCAAAACATTCGACTATGGTTCTTTGGAACTTGAAGAAACTAATGGTAAGCGTTTCGGGATTGCAACACTTTTTAACTATATTGCAACAAA
Organism: Euphorbia lathyris; assembly: GCF_963576675.1. Taxonomy (NCBI): domain Eukaryota; kingdom Viridiplantae; phylum Streptophyta; class Magnoliopsida; order Malpighiales; family Euphorbiaceae; genus Euphorbia; species Euphorbia lathyris. The sequence goes on along the minus strand of NC_088914.1, from coordinate 22,287,645 downwards.
TTTTTTTAAAAAACTTTTTAAATTATTCATAAGTTATACATCTTTTACGATTATTTTTAGGTCATCTTTATCGATAGAAATAATATACTTCTATACGGGTAATATTTTTTCGAAATTTTTCACAAATCTTCGACACGATTTTAAGTAAAATTGTCTCGAGTAAATGTATTTAAGTAAACAATTCTTTATTTTCAATCTCTATTTCATATCATGAAATTCATGATACAATAAATCTTATTTTAAATTTTCAATTAGGTTTATAGGCATTAAATTAAACTAACAATTTTTAGCTCGGTTTTGATTTTGTCTTACATTAACACCAATTGAAGTTTTTAAGGAAACTATAGCCATAATACATGTTGAATTTTAAGTCAATATAGGATGAATGTGCTAATTTTTCTTTTTCCCAAGTAATAATCAATAAATCGTATTCTTAACTTTTGGCCACGATTGAGACCAACCTTATCACAGTCGAGGTATGAAAGGGAAGAAATTAATAAATAAAGCGTACTTTTGGCCACGGTTGTGACCACCCTTATCACAATCGAGGTATGGAAGGAACGTTTAAATAATAAAAAATTTTAAGCGTGTTTAAAGTTTAAAGTAACGATTGCGTCCACCCATGGCATGGTCGGTACCTCTTAAGCGAACACAAAACAAATGCATATAAAGTTACGGTCGAGACCACCCTTATCACGGGTGTAACTAAGCAAATAAATTAAACTTAATAAATCATATATAATAATTCAAGTTTGGGAAAGGAAATTTGGTGCTTTGAAATGCCTTGAGATGAAAGACTCAATAACATGCGTGCTTACATCGTCCCGAATACTTCAATTTAAACATTGAAATACAAGACGAATGATATATCGTATTTATACTAAGTTAGTTTGATATTTTGCGTATAAATTTGCCATGCGAAGTTAGTCTTTTCGGCTTAACTAATTTAAAAGGTAAACACAAAGATATATGTTTTATTTTTCATAAAGAGATTAGTTAAGGAATAAATTCAGTGAAATTTTGCTCGGGACTAGCAAAAGATTAAGTGTGGAGATTTATTAAGCCCAAAATATACCTAAAATATCATTAATATTTATATCATTTTTTTTTACATATTCGTGTTATTTATATCTGTTTAGATTACTTTTACTTTCGAATATCTTTCTTTCTTGCAAGGTACTTGAATATTTGGTAAAATCCAAATAGGAACGAAAAATGATCTAAAACAGAAGAAAAACCCTACAAAAGGAGTCAAAGACGACGTAAATCGAAAGCGCCAAGTCGAGGACACGAATGAAAGCACGAAGTAAGAAAACCTGCCGGGCCGCGACAGTGGATCCCAGACCCGCGGCCGCGACACGCACGATATAACCATTTCTCCCCTTCGTCCGTCACTCAGCTCAGTGCTACGTCATTCACGGCCGCGGATTACCATCCTCGGTAAGTGCAGAAATTCACCAAGAGCATTTAACACATGCTGAAAATCCAAAAAACGCGTTCGTTCAAGTGGATAAAGACGTCCTTTCACAACGGACACGACTCTTAACCAACGGATACATCACTTCAAACACAACCCTTCATCACCTATAAATAAAGAGTTGATGTTGAGGATGTATGATTGATGATTGAAATGTTATAATATAGATATAGAAATCAGAGCGTAGAACTTATGTCGAAGTTCTAAGTAAACACATTTCGAGAGTTAGAAATTAGATTCTGTACAAAACAAGATGAGGTACACATATTGTTTATAGTTTAATTACAACTCAGTAGCGTTTAGACATAGTTCCAGTTATAGTTTGCGTCATGGTAGTGGCCGACCGAATCCCTATTACGAAGTTACAGCGAGAAGATTGAGTAAATCGCCCCCGAGCCTGACACCCTCCTAAGGAAACCCAAGGAAGCGGAACCGATCAAGCCCTTCACTTGCACGCCCTCGAAGAACTCGATTATCCTTATTCTCTGTAAACTTGTATCAATTTATATTTCATCTAATAAAGTCCGTTCTATTCGACAAATCGTAATGCAGCACTTATGGTAACCAATCCAATATAAGTGAGGCTGGTGTTTTCATTAATATGCACTTGAATTCAAAATCATTACAAGGAAACTTTGTTGAACACTTAGGCAAATTATCATCTCGAAAGAGTTTTAATTTGAGTAAGGGCAACTATCCCGAAAGGGTTTTGTCGCGTTCAAAGCCAATTAATTAGAGGTTCCGTCATTTATTTCATCGTCATAATCGATACAAAGTTTAAGTTGTTTTCTTTGCTTAATGCAAATGAATAAATTCATTCGTTTTTTCTAATAAGTTCTAAATGTTCCTGTTTTGTAAAATTCATCCCTAAATCAGAAGATCTTTCTAACAATCGATGTTTTCCAATATAAAATCTTATTCAGCATTCTCAAGTACTCAAAATTCACAAATTCAATTAAACAAATTTTCTAAATTCAATTAAACCAATTTTGTCTCTGAAATTTGTCGAAGAAATATCTGAAGTTACCGAGAATCAATCATTCGCGGCCGCGAATCGCGTTCTGCAGCGAATTTTGTCTCTGAAATTCTCTAGAATTTTTCTGAAGTTACCGAGGAAGCGTATCCGTGGTCGCGGATCACCTCGTGGCTACCCAAATTTAGATTATTTACTTCATTTCGTGCATTTTCTTGATAAATCCTATCCTGAACTCCTTAAAAATGTCATCTGTACTTAAAAACATAAATGTAAAACGTTAAATGATAAGGAAAACCAAAGGTTTATCCTTATTAATGGAAAATTAAACGAAAAATGCATTAATTAATGAATGTTAAAATTAGTAATATGAAAGGTTTGGAACTAAAATTAAATGAAGCATTAATGTGCATTTATTAATTGAAGTTAAATGAATCTATTTAAAGAATTTGAAACTGAGTTATTAATCATTTAATTAGTCATGAATGGATTAAATTTGTATTTAATTGATTCATTGGTCTAGAATTATGAAATTAAAATGTAACCATATAACCAAAAACAAAGTATAATGCAAAGAGAAATTTTTATTTATTAACATATATTTACATATATTTAAAAACAATACGAAACACAAGCTATGCTAAAAATTCGTCCCTTTTAAGCGGGATTCTCTTAGCCATATATCGATCCATCTTCAACTGCACGAAGGCTTGACGTTCTTGTGCAGAAAGAAAATTGGGTCCTGATCGAAATACTCGTTTCACTAGACCTTCATATTCTAAAAACTCATAGTCTAGCATTGGGAAAGATTCAGCATCACTCCAAGGAACAGAAATATTGCCCTTGGTCCCTAGAATTATTCCGCATATAATATTCCTGAATCCAACCTTCTTAGCCTTGGATCTAGATGCGGCAACAAGACCCTCCATCAGAATTTTTGAAGAATCAACCACATTGCCTTGAAATATATCGCCAAGGACATAAAGATCAGATTCTTGGACGACACTACTGAACGTGCGACCGAACAGGCTGTGACTCAGAAACTTATGAAAATATAGCATAGAGTTGGAAAGGTAAGTAATCAAGACGATGGTTTTAAACGGATCGAAAATAAATTCGATCAGCTTATCAAAAACCAATCATCTAGCATCCATAATTTGGAGGTTCAAATTGGACAACTTGCTAAATCAATTCCATCCCGCAAAGAGGGAAGTCTTCCCAGCCAAACGGAAGAAAATCCGAAAGATCATGGTAAGGCTATCACTCTTCGTTCGGGGAAAAACTACTTAGGTCCGGAAATGCCAGGAAATTCAACTTTACCTGGAAATGATTTACCAAAATCCAAAGAAGATACATTAAAACAAAAAGATACACAAATTGACTCTAATCCTAAACCTTTTGTACCAAAGCCACCTTTTCCACACAGGGTCCGAAATAAGGACCATGATAAACAACTTTTATCATTTTTAGACAAACTTAAAAATTTGCATATAAATTTAACATTCATGGATGCAATTACGCAAATTCCTAACTATGGAAAATTCTTGAAAGATTTAATTTCAAAAAAGATTAGTTGGGAAGGAATTTCATCCATTTCTCTTTCTGAAGAATGTAGTTCGATAGTATCAAGCAAATTACCTACTAAACTCAAAGATCCCGGATGCTTTACCATTCCGTGTACATTGGGAAATATGGAATGCCCAAGTTGTCTTTGTGATTTAGGAGCTAGTATAAACTTGATGCCATTGTCTATTTTTGAGAAATTAGGTTTAGAAGAAGACATCAAGCGTACCAATATGGTTTTGCAATTAGCGGATCAATCCACTAAAAGACCATATGGTATAATTGAAGACGTTTTGGTGAAAGTTGACAAATTTATTTTTCCTACTGATTTTGTTATCTTAGATTTTGCTTATGATGCTAATTGTCCGCTAATCTTTGGTAGACCATTCATGAACACGGGACGTGTTCTAGTTGATGTGTCGGAAGGAAAAGTAGTTTTAAGAATAGGTGATGATAAGATCGAGTTCGATATGAATCAAGCAATGAAATATCCTATGGAGGATTTTGCTTGCATGAAACTTGATTTAATTGAAGAATGTGTTAATGACATTGTTCACGATTGGAAATCTCCACCTGTCCACTTGTTTGTGGATGGTAATGTGTGGCAATTCTGTGAGAGACTCCAAGCTTGCCCATCAGCTTTTCAAATTTGGCATTGCAAAAGTGGGTTCCTTGATCACTAATGATCGCTCGTGGGACACCGAATCTGGCAAACAGCCTTTTCAGGAATTTTACAACCACACGGGCGTCATTGGTGGGACTAGCCATTGCTTCAACCCACTTGCTCACATAATCTATAGCCACTAAGATATATTTATTCCCAAAAGACGTAGGGAATGGACCCATAAAATCTATTCCCCAGATATCAAAAATTTCATAAACAACTATGTTGTTGAAGGGCATGGAATTTCTAGCCGAGATATTGCCTGTTTGTTGGCACTCATTGAAAGTGCTAACGAATAGATGGGCATCTTTAAAAAGTGTTGGCCAGAAAAAACCTGATTGAAGAACCTTGGCTGCAGTTCTGCTAGCACTATGGTGCCCTCCAGCTTCTCCGTCATGACAATGGCTTAGAACGTCTTGTTGCTCCTCCTGAGATATACATCTTCGAATAATTTGATCAGCGCATAACCTGAAAAGATAGGGGTCTTCCCAAAAATAATATTTAATTTCAGAAAAACTTCCTCCTCTGATTAGTGGACAGATTGTGCGGATTAAGCGAACTCGCTAGGTAATTAGCAATATCGGCAAACCATGGCGCAGGCTATGCGGCATATAGATGCTCGTCTGGAAATTTTTCCAGAATCTCTGGTTGTTCCTGGCTGCCTTGGTGAGAAATCCTTGACAAATGATCAGCTGCGACATTTTCCGTTCCCTTTTTATCCTTAATTTCGAGATCAAACTCTTGAAGCAATAATAGCCAGCGGATTAACCTCGGCTTAGCATCCTTTTTCACGAACAAGTAGCGCAAAGCAGCGTGGTCTGTGTGCACAACTACTTTGGACAACACTACATAAGGCCGAAATTTGTCGAAGGCATACACAACTGCAAGAAGTTCCTTCTCTGTAGTGGTGTAGTTCTGCTGGGCCTCGTTTAACGTCTTGCTTGCATAGTAAATTGGCCTAAACTTTTTCTCTATTCTTTGTCCAAGAACAGCTCCCACACAAGTATCGCCCGCGTCGCACATCATCTCAAAAGGTTGCTCCCAGTCGGGTCCAGCCAGTATAGGCGAGTTGATCAGCTTGCTCTTTAATAGTTCAAACGCCTTTAAACAGCTTGCATCAAACAAAAATTCTGCTTCCATATGAAGTAAGGCTGACAAGGGTAGCGCAATCTTTGAAAAATCTTTGATAAACCTGCGGTAAAACCCTGCGTGCCCCAGAAAACTTCGCACATCTTTTACATTGGCCGGAACAGCCAGCTTTTCTATTACTTCCACCTTCGCTTTGTCCACTTCCATCCCTTTTTCTGAAATTTTATGCCCGAGAACAATTCCGCCCGTAACCATGAAGTGGCATTTCTCCCAATTCAAGACCAAGTGGGTCCCCTTGCATCGCACAAGCACGGCTTCGAGGTTGTTTAGACAGCTATCAAAAGAGTTTCCATACACAGAGAAGTCATCCATGAATATTTCTACGGTCCGCTCCACCATGTCATGGAAAATGGACATCATACATCTTTGGAAAGTGGTTGGAGCGTTGCACAGTCCGAACGGCATACGTCTGTAAGCATAAGTCCCATACGGACATGTGAACGTTGTCTTCTCTTGATCCTCACTATGAATTGTGATCTGGTTGTATCCTGAATAACCGTCGAGAAAACAATAGAAGGCATATCCCGCTAATCGCTCTAACATCTGATCAATGAAGGGCAAAGGGAAATGATCCTTCCTTGTGGCTTCGTTGAGCTTTCTGTAATCAACACAAACTCGCCATCCAGTTATTGTTCTTATGGGCACCAACTCGTCTTTCTCGTTGAGGACTACGGTTGTTCCTCCCTTCTTTGGTACAACGTGAACAGGGCTGGTCCACACACTATCAGAGATCGGGTAAATAATGCCGGCATCAAGAAGCTTGATCACCTCTTTTCGCACAACCTCCTTCATGTGGGGATTCAATCTTCGCTGCGGCTAGACAGATGGCTTGTGCTCCTTTTCCATCAAGATTCTATGGACACAGACTGCTGGACTGATACCTTTTATGTCATCGATTTTCCATGCGATTGCATCCTTGTTTCTTCGCAAAATGGCCATGAGCTGCGCCTTCTGATCAGAAGTTAACTTTGAGGATATGATGACTGGACTTCCGCTGGGTGGTTCAAGGAAAGCATACTCGAGGTGTGCAGGCAACGGTTTCAATTCTGGTTTAGACACCGGCACAGTTGGTATCTCCGGTGGTTCTTGATGAGTAGGGATAATAGGATCGAAAGGAGGTGTTGGTAGGTTGGATTCAATGGAACAGCCTGTTCCTTCGCATATGTTCACCTCTTCTCCCAATAAAGTCTCCAGAGTGTCTTGTTCCTGCAAAGTAGACAGACTTTGAAAATCATCCAAGAAACAGCACGTGTCATCATTATTATTTGCACGTCTCATTGCCTCGTTCATTTTGAAAATGACTTCTTCCCCATTAATCCTCAAGAATAGTTGTCCCTCTCCTACGTCTATCAATGCTCTACCCGTGGCTAAAAATGGTCTACCTAGGATAATAGGAACATGCAAGTCTTCATTAATGTCCATTATAATGAAATCAATAGGCAATATGAATTTTCCTACTTTGACTAGCACGTCTTCCACTACTCCCCTAGGATAACATACTGAACGATCGGCCAACTGAATGGACATACGAGTAAGTTGGGGTTCTCCTAATCCAAGTTTAGCATATACAGAATAAGGCATCAGGTTTATGCTAGCTCCTAGGTCACATAGTGCATTTTCAATATTTAGCTTTCCAATTGAACAAGGAATAGAAAAACTCCCTGGATCTTTTAGCTTCTTGGGTAGCTGCTGCTTGTTTTGGAGTATCGACGAGCAATCTCTGTTGAGTTTGATCATGGAAATGTTCTCCAGCTTCTTTTTATTAGACAAGATGTCTTTGAGGAATTTGGCGTATGTAGGCATCTGTGCCAACGCTTCTATGAAAGGAATGTTGATGTGCAACTTCCTTAAGGTGTCCAATACTTTAGAATTCTGTTCTTCCAGCTTTTTGTTGATCAATCGCGTTGGATATGGCACAGGTGGAATATACGGCGATGGTGGCTTATACATCTTTTCTCTTTCCCCTTGATCCTGCTTACTGGTACAAGTTGTCTTCCTGGTTTCTTTTTCACTGGGAACAGCCTGTTCCTGCTCCCCTTCAGCTTCTTTGGACGTTCCTGTGCATTCAGCATTTTCATCAGTCGAATTAATGGGTTGAGTTTGCTTACCTGACCTCAGGGTAATTGCCATGACATCGCCCTTTGGATTTGGCTCTGTGTTGCTCGGCATTATTCCCTTTCCTTTTGACGTAGATGCAGCTAACTGGTGAACCTGTGTTTCCAGATTTTTTATTGATGCTTGTGTCTGTTTCATGAACTGCATCATCATTGTTTTCATATCTGGTTCTACATCTTCCTTTGGTGGCATAGGTTGTTTGTAATGCTGCTGAGGTTGCCTTTGGTAGTGTCCACCTTGCTGTTGTTGATACCTTGGTTGTTCCTGTTGGTTCGGTTGGCCTGTCCATCCAAAATTCGGATGGTTTCTTATGGCAGGATTATACGTGTTAGAGTACGGGTTAGGTGGATTCCTCTGATTATATCATGTGTAATCACATTCTGCCTGTGCGCCCTTTCCCTGCTTAACTCCAGGACAGTTGATGCTGAAATGAAGGCCTCCACAAAAATTGCAAATGTCATTGAATGGTGGTTCGTTGTGAATTGAAGACACATTTATCTTGCCCAGCTGTCTAGCAAGCTGTTCTACCTGACTTGTCAATTTTGACACAACATCTTCATTTCCCATCTTTTTTCCTTCACTTCTGGCGGAGTGCCAGTTGTAACTTGTGCTTACTACCTTCTCAATAAGGTCATACAAAGCATGTGGCTCAAGATCTTCTGGGTTACCGTTGGCAATGGATTCAATCTGGATTTTATAGATGTTTGTTACACCATTATAGAAATTCTGCACTTGCATCCACATAGGGATACCACGATTTGGTACCCTTCTCAACAGCTCTTTGTATCTTTCCCAGGCTTCTGCTAGCGACTCATCCTCTTCTTGCACAAACCGAGACACTTCGTTTCTCAGTTTTATGGCTTGTCGAGGTGGGCAATATTTCATCAGAAAAGCTCGTGCCATTTCTTCCCAACTTGTGATTGTCCCTGGCTGTAAATTTCTTAGCCAGTTTTTTGCTTTATCCCTTAGGGAAAAAGGAAACAGCTTTAGTCTAATTACGTCATCAGAAACGCCTCTATTAGATCTGAATGTGTTGCACAACGTGATGAATTCTTGAATATGCCCATTTGGATCTTCAGATTGAAACCCATTGAATTGTACCGAGGCCTGGATCATCTGTATCATGGACCCCTTCACCTCGAACATGTTGTTCCCCTCGTTGGGCAACACGATACATGATGAATGTCCCTCTGTGGTTGGTCTTGAATAATCTTTGATTCGCATAACAGGAGGGTTGTTATTCTCTCCTTCTTCTTCTTGGTTTGGTGGAACTGGTTGTTTGGGTGGTACCCTTCCAGCCATTCTTCTCTCTCTTTGTCGTGCACGTCGAGCTCCCGCTCTATTTCGTCTACACGTTCTCTCTACTTCGAGATCGATAGGAAAAACAGGAGGTCCAGCTCTGCGCATAAACTGGTAAAAACTTCTTTTTCCTGCACGCCTTAGCAAACAGATTAAAAACACCCTATTTCACAGAAATTTCAGATAAATTTTGTTGCTTTCAATCCCCGGCAACGACGCCAAAAACTTGTTGTCCTGGTATGTGACTCTAGCAAGTGTACTAGATACAAGTAATAAAGTGATAAGTCAAGTATCGTATCCACATGGATTGAGATCCAAATCTATCTAGAAAATCGTTGCTGAACAGTGTGTGTGTGTAAAAGTATCTTCTTAGTGGGGTTGATTGTTTGAGTTTGGTCAGTTAAGACAAAAGAGTGCTACTTCTATGAAAGATATGACAAATAAATGGCAGTTTAAAAAGGTAGAACAGGCTAAGCACTGCCGAACAGGTAGTGCAAGGTCATACAACCATCCAACGAATTAGTGACAATACCAATGAAGTCAAAGTATCAGCTTTAATGCCTACTTAAGTCAACTTTCGTGTGTTCTTAAGTTTCTAAGATTTACTAGAACCAATAGTGTCCTAAAGGAACTTTCTTTCTTGCATTAAGATCAAAGCTGCATTTCTGTTAAGAAAACCTTAGACACAACCATCTAACATGTCTGCTTCGAGGTTGCGAGATTGATAGAGATATCAGTGAAGATGTAAGCAGTGTCCTAACATTCATCTATCACATGCATAAATGCCGAAGCACAGAAATATAAACCCTCATCAACACATCATTGGTAAAATACTACACATTCATTGAAAAAGTTATAAGACTTACATCACCGGTCCGGGCTGGCCGTGCCCATTCAAAATGGATTACTCACTCATATCAAGCAGTGAGTAATCAGAAGTTCTTGTTACATTCAGAAACTCCATCGGAGCTCTCTTCTAACGCCTAAACAGTGACTTTTCTATTCTAAATAATAATCTCCCCCCTCTTCCTTTAGTCTTCCCTTCGTTACCCCTATTTAAAGGAGAAAGACCGGGGACAAAATTGGTACCCGAAAGTATCCTTACAAAAATAATACAGAAATAAGTCAACTCCAACTAAAACTAAACAATCAGAAATGATTATGGATCCTTTTGACCCTTGAACACTCAAGGGTCAAAACTTCTTGTCATCATGCTACTTTAGGTAATGCCACTGAAACACCTTTTCACCTGCTGCCTCTGCCACGCCCACCTCTGTTCTGTCGATGTCCGTCATCAGATTATCCGGCGTTTGACCGCTGGATCATAGAAAGGCTCCACTCCTTTTTGGCAGTTGCGAAACAAGCTGTTTCCAGCATGTTTGGCTTAATCTTTACTTATGTGCAAAAAAAAACATTAATCAGCCCTTCATTCTCGCAATATAATAGAAAAACACCCCAATTCTTGTATAATTATTGTGCTAAACTTAGTCAATTTTATGCCTAACAACTCCCCAAACTACTAAAATCATCAATCAAGCCCTTAATCTATTTAAAAATCAACAATTATCATCCTCTTATCTCATTGTATTAAGAAGGCCTAATACACAAATAACCCCCTAAACTTGTCCAAATATTGCAACTGCCCCCCCCCCCTCCCCGAACTCTCAATTGTAACAACTTATTGTCTCGGTGAGACAAGAGTTGTCTCGCCGAGACAGCATGTGGCCAGGTCACAACTCTCTGAATTCAGCTCCCCATTCGCACGATGGATGCCCGAATGTTCTCTGATGCCCCAAACTGCTCCAAGGAGGTCCAAAAAGTCCCGAAAAACAACTAATCATGCCATAAGGTAAAGAAAACATGAAACTAACCTAAAGCACGAAAATCATAATCGAAAACAGCTAAAAACAACTAAGAACTTAAAAGAAAATACCCCTAAACATCTATAAAATATGGAAATATCAACTTGCAAGAGTTCAGAAATGCGACCTAACCACCAATAATCCCACTACCACAGCAGATATTTGGCATCTCAGGCTGGGTCATGCCTCATTTGATGCTCTCAGCCATATAGAGCCTATTGACATTGTTTGTAGCTCAGCAGATTGTGAAACCTGCCCCAGTGCCAAGATGCACCGATTCTCCTTTCACCATAGTGAGATTAAGACTATAGGCATCTTCCAATTGTTACATGTAGATGTCTGGGGTCCTTATCAGGTGCCTACTCATACTGGTGCTTGTTTTTTTTTCTCATTTTGGTAGACAATTACAGCATGGTTACTTGGATTGTTTTGTTGAAATCCAAAACTGAGGTGTTCAAAGCCCTTGAGACTTTCTTCAAAATTGCAGCTACACAATTTAAAACACCAGTGCAGAAGTTGAGGAGTGACAATGGTGGTGAATTTGTTAATAAGACTGGTGCAGAACTTTTCAGGGCCAATGGCATTTTGCACCAAACCACATGTTCCTATACCCCACAGCAAAATGTCATAGTGGAGAGAAAATATAGGCACTTATTGGAAATCACTCGGGCTCTTATGTTTCATGTTGTATTACCTGTTACTTTTTGGGGAGAGGCTGTTTTGCTAGCTGCTTCTATTATTAATGTCTTACCAAGCCGCATTCCACACTGGGAAACACCACATCACAAATTCTATGGTACGAATTTTGATTACAGTATCTATCACGTTTTTGGTTGCTTGTGTTATTATAAAGTTTTGCCTATGATAGATAAGTTAGCACCAAAAACTTTCAAAGTAATTTTCCTTTGTTTTACCCTAGGCAAGAAGGGCTATAAGATCTATGATCTTGATTCAAAATAGATTATTACCTCTCGAGATGTCATTTTTCATGAACATCTTTTTCCTTTCAAACAAACTTCATCTGCACAATCCCTTGAATCTATATACCCTATCATTTCTCCTCCTTATTCAGACTCAGACCCTGTCATTCTTCTTGATGACCAGCTCGCTACACCCATACTTCCTGACATAGTTTCTACTTCTCTTACTCCAGTTTAGGAACCAGCTCGCAGATCCACTAGAGTGAGCAAAGCTCCCTCTTGGTTCAAAGATTTTGCACTTCATAGTGCTTCACCTTTTCCTATAACCACTTTCTCTCCATCATATAAGGCTTTTGTTTTGCAACTTACAAAACAGAAAGAACCAAAAAATTATCAGGAAGCTGCCTCTAATCCTGCTTGGGTACGGGCTATGAATGAAGAACTAGACGCCCTTGAACAAAATAACATATGGCTCTTAACCTCTTTACCACCGGGAAAGAAGCCATTACCCTCTAAGTGGGTTTTCAGGATCAAATACAAGCAAAATGGTGATGTCGATAGATACAAGGCCAGGCTTGTGGCTAAAGGATTTACTCAGATATACGGAATTGACTTTCATGAATCTTTTAGTCCTGTTGCCCGAACTATGACTGTTCGATTGTATTTGTATATTGCAGCTTGCAGGAATTGGGAGATACATTAAATAGATGTTAACAACGCCTACCTTCACGACACAATTGATGAAGAAATCTATTTGTTGCCTCCTCAAGTACATACAAAAGCTTCTCCTGGCATGGTTTGTAAACTTGTCAAGAGCCTTTATGGCCTTAAACAGGCTGGCAGAGCTTGGCACAAAGAAATTTCTTCAAAATTGCTGTTGTATGGTTTCCATAGATCTGCCAATGACCATTGGCTTTTTTTTTATCAAAGCTAGCGAAGTTGTTTTCCTGGCTCTTATCATCTATATTGATGATATTCTAATTACTGGCAATCATCCTTCTAGCATTACAGCAGTAAAAGAATATCTGCACGATCTCTTCACCATAAAAGATCTTGGTCAAGTCAAGTATTTTTTAGGCATCGAAATAGCCAGATCTTCTGAAGGTCTCCTTTTATCTCAGGTTAAATACATTGTTGATATGCTCAAAGACACAGGCCTCAATGAAGCCCACCCCGCATCTAGCCCTTTTCCATCCGGTGTCGTTCTTACTGATCCAAGCACTTTGCTTCTTGAACCTGACAAATACAGAAAACTGGTTGGCAAACTTCTCTACTTGGGATTCTCCAGGCCTGATGTCGCCTATTCGGTTCAACAATTAAGTCAATTCATGACTTCTTATTGTGAGCATGATTTCAATGCAGGCTTACATGTTTTGCGATACTTGAAGGGAACTTTAAACTATGGTCTACTCTATTCATCCAATGCTTTCAATAAAATTTTAGCCTTTTGTGACTCTGACTGGGGCGGTTGTCGGAAAACTCGTAGATCATTTACTGGCTACTGCATTTTCTATGGCTCATCCATGATTTCCTAGAAGACTAAAAAGCAATTTGTTGCAAGCAAATCTTCAGTAGAGGCTGAATATCGCAGCATTTCCGCCACATATTGTGAATTAAAATGGCTCTCAAATCTTCTAAAGGACTTTCTGGTTGATTTGCAGTTTCCTATCACACTCTCATGGGATAGTCAGTCAGCTATCGCCATTGCTCGCAACCCTATCTTCCATGACAAAGTGAAGCATGTGGAGATTGATTGCCACTTTGCTAGACAATGTGTAGAGGAAGGTTTTATTGATCTTACTCATGTCTCTACTCATGAACAACTCGCAGACATTTTTACAAAACCACTCAGTCACAATCACATGCTTCCTGTTCTTTCCAAGATGGGTCTTGTGCAACTCCCCCAAGCTCCACCTTGGGGGGGGGGGGCTATTAGCAACTATGCCACATCATATACAACCTAGCTCACACCAGATTATTTCCTTTTTCTGTTATGATGTAACAACTTTAGTTTCCTCGTTTTTCTGTATAAATAGCTCCCCAATGAGTCATTCTCTGTAATCTTTTCTGTTATACTAGTTGAAATTAATAAGATTCATTCCACATTTCTACAGGAGAATCGTCCCTTCATGCTTCAAAACATCAACAATTTTTGTATTAGGCAGTTTCTTACATCCAAATCCACTCACTTTGAGTCCATGAAGGATACACTTACAGCCATATGGAGACCTATTAAGGGTGTGACAATTACAGAATCGGACAAGGAAGGCAGGTATCTCTTTCAGTTTTACCATGAGTTGGATATGGCTCGGGTTCTAAACGATGGTCCATGGACCTTCAACCAAAATCTCCTCATCAGAAGGAATTTTTCGTAACAATAGGTGATAACTCTGTTTTTAGATCTAGAAAGTTCTTTCAAAGGCGACGGCTCCCTTCATACTGACAGCACAGCTACGTGCTAGCACTTAATTAGTAGCACTGGCACATAATCGGCTCCTCTGCTCACTTCAATTACAAAGACTTCATCCTTAGGCGCATGTCTCAACAACACAAAACGTTGAAAGGTTCTATACATCTGCCCTTTTTCAACACATTTCTTTAGACAAAATACAATATTTCTTAGAATATGAAGTGTGAATCAATTCCACATTTGAATTGAAGTGCGTCAATTATAGAATATAGAATAAGCATCCAGGGTTGAGGTTAGTGGCGGAGCAAGAAATTTAGATTTGGAGGGGTTAAAGTTGAGGGTAAATTTTCAAGTCCTGGGCAAAATTACCTCTCAAATAGGAGCATGAATCATTAACCATCTCATCTACCTTTAAACATTTAAATAATACTATATAGAGTCAATATATACTAATTTTAGGGTGGGCTACAAGGGACAACTCGACCAGTACACAATGGCGGAGCTGGTGGCCGGGGGGGCTCCAGCCCCCCAAGCCTTGGGTTGGCTCCGCCTTTGGTTGAGGTTAATGATCTTATATTCTGGGTGCAAAGTTTTTTATCTCCCCATTGGCTTCCATACTGAAGTAACATGCCAAGCAATTGGAAATCGCATTGGCCAATTCATCGAATCTGACCTGAAAAACTTTTCAAGGATACATCACAGTTTCTTGCAGATAAAGGTTACAATTGATGTCCGGCTGCCATTACAGAGGGGACAGAAATTGAAAAGGAGTGGTTGGGGTTGGATTTGGGTTTCTTTTCGCAATGAAAGACTACCTTAATTTTGTTTTTATTGTGGGATCATTGGCCATGCAGATAAGTTTGAATAATAAAGATGGCGTTATTTTTAAAAAAATTGAAATTATTTTAACATATATAAGTAAATAAAATTTTATTGAAGATATGAATAGTGTTTTTTATAGGTATTTGGTGTTGAAGATTAGAGATAAACAAAGATAATTAGGTTTAATAATTTGACTCAATTAGGATTTGCATTAAGGTATGTATATATAATGAATTACAAAGATATAGAGTTTAACTAGGATATTTACAAGTATTATAAACAAAGATAAATCCTAGTTATTATTATAATAGGTATGATAAATATCTCTAACTATGTGCAATAATTATCTATTTAGTATTTGAGGATTATTAAGAGATAATTAGTAGTAATTATCTCTAACATCCCCCTCAAACTGATGATGAGACAAAATCAAAAGATGAGAGCGTATAGCGAACCGAGCACTTGCAAGCGGTTTGGTTAAGATATCTGCAACTTGGTCATTTGTTGGAATGAAGCGGACACTAAGAAAATCACACTGAACTTGTTCATGAACAAAATGATAATCAAACTCAATATGCTTTGTTCAAGCATGGAACACCGGATTGGAAGTGAGGTAAATAATCCCAATATTATCACACCAAAGTTGTACAGGTAGAATTGGGAACCCCAAATCTGAAAGTAAAGACTGAAGCCAGAGTAGTTCATCTGTAGTATTAGCAACGACCTTGTACTCAAGGGCGGCTTCAGGGGGAGTTCCCCTATGTGTCTAGGGCTTCATATTCTATGAGGCCTCAAAATTTACTTATCTATCCGTTTTCATGTTATTAAAAAAAAAACTCTTTCCAAATTAACAGCAACCAATGCATCATCTTTCTTTCTTTACAAAATTAAATATGCGCTTCTTGCTTCAATTGAGTAGAATTATTTCCATTCCAGAAATAATTTCAAATGGGTAAGTCTTCAATTCAAGATTAATTAATTTCCATTCAATTATTTAGTACTTTGTGTGGTTCTTGAATTTGTTTCTTCGGAGTGTTTGAAATTTTACTCAATTGAAAAAAAAATTATTCTAAAAAATCGTTAAACTTTATTAATTATTAATATTTTCTCTATGCCAAAGTTAATAAAACTTTATCTTCGAGCAAAGCAACTATGCCACACAAAGGATTGAACGGTTTGACTATATTATTTATTGAAAAGAAAATGCTAGTTGAACTAGATTATGATGATTTAATTAGAAATTTTGAACATACAAAAGAGAAAAGAATATTGTCAACTTTAGGTTTTTATTATTTGATTTTTATTGTTATTGTTGGAAGTAAATGGACTAAAATTGATATTTGGAAGGACTATTTTTTAAAATTTCGGAATATATTATTATTTCATACTCTTATTTTTGATGCATCACTTGCCTTCATTTTTTCTGATATAAAATTAAAATATATAAACCCGTTTCCAGAGGTTACATCACAAATAAAACAAAAGAAATTCAAACCAACCCATATATATCATTTAATTTCTTATCTCTTATCCTTATCTTATTTTTTGACTTTTGAATTTGTTTGCTTCAAATCACATTCACGTGATTGACTTTATTTTTTATTGATTTATTTATTTTTATTATTATTATAACAAATTAAGTTTAATTTTTAACATACCCTCTTAAATTTAATTTTTCGTAACTCCCAATAAAGCTTTCAATTGTCTGAACATATCGTATTTTAACGGTTTCGTAAAAATATCTGCAATCTGATCTTCCGTCTTCACGTACTTCAGTGTCACCTCCTTTTGTTGAACGCATTCTCTAATAAAAATGATACCTCGTATCAATGTGTGTTGCTCTGATCATGAAACACTTGATTTTTTGCTAATGCCAGAGCAGACTTATTATCAAGAAAAATCTTCGTTGGATCTCGTTCTTTCATCTGAAATTCATTTAACAATCTTCGGAGCCATATTGCATGACAGACACATGATGTTGTAGCGACATACTGAGCTTCGCAGGTAGATAACGTCACGATCGGTTGCTTTTTTGAACTCCATATGAATGCCGTGTCATCAAGAAAAAAATACAAAACATGTTGTACTTTTTCGATCATCTTGGTTACCGGCCCAATCGCTATCATTGTACCCAACTAATTTGAAATGATCAGATTTTGAATAAAATAAATCCAAATTAGTTGTACCTTTCATGTAACGAAATATTCGCTTTGATGCGTTCCAGTGTGACACTGTTTGAGCTTCCATATGTCGACTAACCAAACCGACTGCATAAAGGATGTCTGGTCATGTGCATGTCAAATATCTTAGACTTCCGATCAAGCTTCGGAATATCGTTGGATTCACCTTTTCTCCATCTTCATCTTTGGTCAACTTGATTCCCCACTCAGATGGCATATTCACGGAATTGCAATTTTCCATATTGAACATCTCCAAAATTTCCTTTGCGAAGCCAGTTTGACAAATGAAAATTCCATCATCATTTTGATTCACCTCAATGCCAAGATAATAGGACATCACACCAATGACAGTCATCTCAAATTCACGAGTCATTGTCTTCTTGAATTCTTCAAACATTTTAAGACTGTTCCCTGTAAAAATAAGATCATCCACATACAAACAAACAAGTAACACATCTTTATTTTTCACTTTTGCATACAGGGCATATTCATGCGGGCATTTGACAAAACCATTTTCTTGAAAATATTTGTCAATGCAGCTCTTCCAGGCTCATGGTGTTTGCTTGACCTTTCATAAAATACCCAGGTGGTTATTGGATATAAATTTCCTCTTCCAGATATCCATTGAGAAATGCGGATTTCATGTTCATTTGATGGATTCTCCATACGTGTTGTGCAACTACAGAAATTACGAGTCTGGTACTCTCCGTTCTTGTAACAGGAGCAAAAACTGCATTGTAGTCAATTCCAGGTCGTTGGTTGAACCCTTTTGCCACCAATCTTGCTTTATGTTGGAAAATTTCACCGTTTGCATCTTTCTTTGCTTTGAACACCCATTTAACTCCAATGGGTATTTGACCGACCAGAAGTGATGTCAGCTCCCATGTTTTATTTTTCTCGATCGAATGAATCTCCTCTTCCACGACTTTTCTCCATTTTTCATCTTTCATTGCTTCTTCTGGATCTGTTGGTTCATCATTAACAAAATGACAATAAAGAGTTAATTCATCATTGAGATTTCTTATTACATCATAGAGATTTTTAATAGGCATGAGTTTTTTAGGCTTTCCGGGAGGATGTTCATTGGAGCTATCTTCATCACTCGAGGATGAACTCAAAGTCGATCTGGATGAGCTTGCTGATGTCAAACTGGTTGCTGGTGTTGTGGCTGGTTCTTCCTGATCATTGTCTTCATCCATGAAAGGATAAAAACTGTAGTGGTTTTCTTTTTCACCGGTCCAGTCCCAAACTGCTTCTTTGTCAATGGTGACATCTCTGCTGATGATGTTTTAAATAGCCCACAAATAAGTATTTCTTGCTTTTATCATCTAACTTCTTGTGTTCATCATCTGGTACATGGACATGAGCAACACTGCTAAAAACACGCAAATGAGAAATACTGGGCTTTATTTCGCTCCATGCTTCTTATGGAGTTTGATCCCAAACACTAACAGTTGGCGATCTATTCAATAGGTAAACAACACAGTCTACTGCTTCGGTAAATTTTTGCTTTTTAACATGCTCCTCACCATGTTGAGCACCGTTCTGTTCTTTCTTTCGACTATACCATTTTGCTGAGGTGATCTGGGAACTGAAAGGAAATGACAGATTCCATTCTCTTCACAAAATTACTTGAAAGAGATGGATATGTATTCACCGCCTCTATCTGATCTGAATGTCTTAATAAAATAGCCACTTTCAATCTCCACTTCGGCTTTGAATTTTTTAAATGTCTCAAAAACTTCTGATTTTTCCTTCAAAATATACACCCAATTTTTTCTACTATAATCATCAATGAAAAGTAGAAAATATTTATTATTACCTAGGGACTATAGAGTGATCGGTCCATACACATCTGTGTGAACCAGCTCAAGTGGCGCCTTTGCTTTTAACATGGACTCCTTTGGAAAACTAGTTCTGAATTATTTTCCAACAAGACATCCTTCACATAGTTGATGAGGCTGCTCAATGTGAGTCAATCTGTGTACCATCTTCTTCTTTCCAAATAGCTTCAGTCCTCCAAAATTGAGATGCCCGTACCGTAGATGCCAAAGCCAGGGGGACTTTGCACACAAGCTTTTAAACATTTGGTCACGTCTGTATGAATGGTAATTGTGAACATTCCTTTTTTGCTATGGGTACTCGTGCAATCAACTTTTTTTTTCTCATTCAACATGAGTAGTTTCCGGTCCACCATGTGAACTTCATAATTTTTCTCCAGTAACTGTCCCCAAACTCAAAATATTGCTTTTCATGTTAGGAACATAATAAACATTATCAATAAACTGGTGAGCGCCATTTTTTAGCTGAATAAGAATGCTTGTAATAGGAACCTTGGAGGAATCTCCAAACACAACATTACCGCGAACGGATTCATATAGCTCCATAAACATCTTATTGTCACCACACGTATGGTTACTTTTCGCATTGTCAAGATACCATATATTATTCTCGCAATTTTCTTCACCTTTGTAAGTTACTTACGCATCTTAAATATTATTGGTAGTCTCCTCTACCTCCTTAGCATGACTCCAACATTCTACCGCGTAGTGACCATACTTGGATATAACACTGAATATTGGACTTGTCGTGTCCTTCATTTGTCTCTAGTTTCATCTTCCTTGACCGCGTCATCGACCTCTTCCTTTGCCTCTGGTGAATTGAGTGCTTCTATCATAGTTGTTGTTATCGTTTTCATTTCTGCCTTGACTTCTGCCACACCCTCATCCTCTACCATTTTCTCCTCGACCTCTTCCGCGTCCTCTGTCGGGCTGACTACTTTCACCATTTTTAAACACAGTCTTCGTTGCTAAGACTTGTTCTGCGAGATCTTCTCTTCGTTTCTCAAACCGCTCATCGCGTGCTTGTAATGACCCTACAACTTCGTCAACTGACATTTCGCTGATGTCTCTAGACTTCTCCATACTCACCACTACGTAATCAAATTTTGGTAATATTGATCACATAATTTTTTCAACAATTCTAGACTCTTCAATTTTTTCTCCATACTGTCGCATCTGATTTACAACAGATTTTACACGGGATGAGTAATCACTAATGGCCTCCGTCTCTTTCATCTTCATCGTCTCAAATTCTCCTCTTAGCATCTGCAAACGAACTTTTTTAACTTTCACCTCCCCTTGAAGAGAAACTCATATGAGTTCCCATGCTTGTTTGGCGGTGGTAGCTTCGGCTACTTTCTAGAACATTAATTCATCCAAACATTGATGGATGAGAGTAAAAGTCTTTTGATCGCTTTTGCGATTTTTCTGCAGAGTATCTTTTTATGCCAGTGGCAACGTTGTCTCGTTGGCTGGGACTAAGTAGCCTTTTCAACAATGTCCTAAACATCTTGACATCCGAGTAACGCCTTCATTCGAATACACCAACTTGAATAATTGGTTTTGGTGAGTTGAGGGTATTGATAAGGAAGTTTGAGACCGTTTGACATTTTTGTAGGGTCTTTGGAACACAGGGTTTTGAGACAATATAATTATTTTTTACGGAAGACTGACTCCGGTAACGTGGCTCTGATACCACTTTGTTGGAAGTAAAGGGACTAGAATTGATATTTGAAAGGACTACTTTTGAAAATTTCAGAATATCCGTACTCTTATTTCTAATGCATCACTTGCCTTCACTTTTTCTTTTCTGATATAAAATTACAATACATAAACCCTCTTATAGAGATTATAGCACAAATAAAACAAAAGAAATACATAAACCCTCTTATAGAGGTTACAACATAAATTACAATACTTTTTCTTATCTCTTATCCTTATCTTATTTTTCGACTTTTGAATTTGTTTTCTTCAAATCACATTCACGTGATTGACTTCATTTTTTTTATTTTTTTATTATTATAACAAATTAAGTTTAATTTTTAACAGTTATATCAAGACTAATATATGATTTGAATTGGTAGTTAATTTTTTTTTGGTAGGAATAGGAAAGAAAAGACAGAAAACCAAAAAGATTAACCTGGGATTAGCCTAGGGAAGCTAACCCCCACAACATCTTCCAAAAGAAGAGAAGATAAATAATCAGGAGGAGAAGATAAGGTTGTGACGCCCAACATCCGCTCATGCCCATCAGCCGCCAAACGATCCGCTACACGGTTTTGCTCTCTGAAGATATGGCTGAAGCTGATGAAGTCAAAGGAAGAACAAAGCCTTCTAATACCTTTGATTAAGTTTTGGCTATTTAAACAAATAGCTTTTTGATCGGAGATCATATTGATGGCCTCGAGGTTGTCATATTCTACAAGGTGCAAAAATACTCCTAATGTTGACACTTAGGAGCAATTTTACCTTAACATCTAAAATGATATAATTTTACCCCTAATGTTAGCAGTCAAGAGCAATTTTACCCCTAACGTTGGCAAATTTGATCAATTTAAATAATTCATCAAATTGTCTTCTTAATCACAAATTTTATCATCTATATAAGCTTTATATGTGCGTCATTTTATTACATATCAGTATCACAATGATATGAATAGACGTGAAAAAATAAAATAAAAAAATAAAAAAGTATACTGTATTTTGTATGAGTTGGACATAAAAATTTAAATATTTTGTCGAATTTAAAAATATTAATCTTCAATTCTATTAATAAATCACAAAAAAATATGAAAACTTTTTTTAGAACTAACCGATATGTAACTGGTGCAGAATAAGTAGCAAAACATATGTATTTTATAATTATATATGAAATTGATTCAACTTAGCAACATTAGGTGTAAAATTACTCTTAGCTGTCAACATTGGGAGTAAAATTGCACTATTTTAGACGTTAGGGGTAAAATTGCTCATTCTTGTAGTAATTTTCTTATCCATTTTTAAAATAATATTAAATTTGGATATGAGAAAAGGACAAAAAAAAAATTGACTAGGGCCTCTAAAATTCTGAAGATGCACCTCCTTATATTCACTTTCAATACATGATCGAGCAATTATAGGTTGTTTGCGCATCTTCCATAAGGCAATACGTCATTTTTTCTTTCACATGACACAAGATATATGACAAACATTTTTTTTCTTGTGATCACATTATTTTTCGAGATTGTATTTCGATCTCGATAGACAGTTTAACCTTTCATCCAGCTCGAATACTCCCTTTCTCTCTCTCTTTATTTTTTATTCTTCTCTCTCTAAAACAATTTCTTTCCATATCATAACAACACCCCACCACGACAATATTTTCTTATGAAAAAATGAGGGGTATAAAAGTGTGAAAGAATGTAAAGTTTAGGTATCATAGTTATAATTTACCTATATATTTTTTATGGTTAACCAGTTGTAGCAGGTGTAGCAGGTGTAGGTACTATGTTGTGAAAAATGCAGTCTATGTACAGAAGTGTAAAAAAGAGAAAGTTCAGATACTATGGTTGTAATTTCCGGTTGGTTTTGTCAAGTAATATAGTTAAGGTCCATATGTTTGTAATTCTACCAATTAATTGCCAGGATTTGAACCTTCGGTCATTTAGTCTAAGTGGCTCTGATACCATGTCTTGGAACTAATTGAACTAAAAGATTAAGCTGATAGTTAAGGTTTAAGAATAGTTATTATTATTATTATATCTGAGCACACCCCTCACGCAAATGTCGTGTGGGCTTGAAATGTGTACAACACAAGCCCATCTTCCACGTATTGAAATTTAATCATCAAATGAGGTTATCAAGTTCTGAACCTTTGACCACTTAGTCTAAGAGACTCTCGTACCATTCAAGTTCCTTTTTTTTTCAGAGTCTTGATGATACTAACTCTTGCAAGATTCATTTTTTAGCATTATATTTCAACCACCAAACAACAAACACACAATCCATATTAAAATATATTATTTATTGCCACATAAAATAAACATTCAATCTTATTCTATATCACTCGGAATTTTATTCATATTATTCTAGAAATGGTTTATGTGTTTTCCTCTTCACATATATCATCATATGATATTTTAACTAAGGATGTCTCTTTACGTCCAAATTTCAAATTCTGAGCTTCTTCCTTGTTAATGCTGAATGTATTTGTAAGAACCTCCAACGGCAAGCAATTAATGACTGAGTTTCGACCAGAAAGATCAGAGGTGATTGGGTTGGCGGTGGTCTTGAAGGTAACATATTCAAACATCTCACACTTTGCTTGTTCCGCAAACACGTAGTACTTCGGCACTAGGAGGAGTTGTCCTTCCTTTATAATATCGTCGAATACATTGTTTCCATTGTCATCCACTACTTGAATCTGACCTTCACCTTTTATCACGTAAATTATGCTAGAACTATTTTCCCAATGGGGTAATCTCATAACATCCTACAAATCAATATATACAAGTTCATAATCCATTCATCTCTAATAATTAAAGGAAAGAAACATTATAAATCTATGGTCTTTTAATTTTTTTTATTAAGCTATTTATTTTCCACTTTTACGTGTAAAATTCTTGATTAATTTTAGTTGCAAACTATTAGAGATAATAATAAAAACTATTCTTTGATTTTATTTTTCAACTTAAGCATTTATGTCAAATGATTCATTAATATGGTATCAGAACTTCTTACACCAAAAGGTCGAGGATTCAAATCCTCCAAACTCCATTTATTATTTGAGTTTAAACACATAATAATATGTGCATATGTTGTACACACTTCAAGACTAGATGCATTCACGTATTAGCCACACATAGTAATAAAAGACATTCGTAGACTTTACTTACCAACATAAGCTTTTGTGTCAAATTAGTATTTTTTTATATACACATTAAGATAATTACTTCTTGGTAAAATAATGTGACTCATTTTATCCATGAAATTCATTTTTTACTATTTTGAAATGAAATTTTACAATTCTCTTGCATCATAAATATGAAAAAATTATTTTTAAACTGTTAAATATGTAAGTTTAAATATATCGATATTCGATGTTAATTATAGTTAACTCTTTTTTTTTAATATATAGAGACTTAATTTATGCAATCATAATTAATTGATAACTAATCGTATAGAAATAAAAAAAATCATAATATTGATAAATAACTAAAAAACACAAATTTTCAAGTGTTGTATTTTTCACCAACTGGTCCTAAATTATGTACTCAAGTGTCATGCATGAATATTCCTGGACTAGTTTTGACCAAAACGATAGTAGAAATTTTCTTACCTCTAACAGAAGGTTGTAAGAAGCGCTGAGTTGGCTCGACTTAAGAATAGGGAGTTGGTGGACGTCGACGGTTGTGAGATGTCCAACTTGGGGGATGAAAAGGTCCGCGCTTGAAGGATCAGACAGTTTCGCTATCCTCATGTTAATGTTGCATAAAAACTCATCCTTGACATTGTAAGGATAGTTTCGCTCTTGTTGGTCTTGTTTTTGACATGGTTGGGTAGTTGGTGAACTGGACAAATAAAATCCACCATCAATTCTACCCCTATGATCCATATTGTTTCGAAGTTTTGTAGCCAGCTCATTATTGATGTTGAAAGCTTTAGTGATAAACTCCGAAGAAAATCCGCTCAATATATTTTCAGACCCCCCTAATTGGAAGCCCTGTGACACATTAAATACACACAAAAAACACAAAAAAACATATGCATAGTTAGACAAAAATAAAATAAAACATGTTTAAGATTTTTATACATTATTGAACAGAAAAAAAAGTCTATTCTTTTCTGCTTTTAAGAAATATCATATATTTAGATATAATAATTTTTATTTGTAAAGTATAAGATTCTTAAATACATTTGTTAGGATTTAGTAATACTTAGTTAATACTCCTCAACTTTCCATAAAGATGTATTTAATAAGAAATTTGACCAAATTTATTTTTTTTTTAAGCTCAGACTGTTCATTGCTATCTATTCGGATTTTATATCGATAAATTTCATTACCAATTACAACAAACGTTTTTTAGTAGAAAAAATAATTCAAAAAAAAATATAAAGTTATATAACACGATGAGATTCTTTATTTGTATATATTTGTTTTTTTTTTAAATTATTTATCTTAATTATAAATTGTAAATTTTATATATTCTTACACGGCGGGGTTCAGGGCTAGGGAGGCGAGTGATAACAATGGAAATATAAGTCTCATTTCCATCATTATAGAACCAATTAACTTCTCCGGCGCGGAGAACAAACACGTCACCACTCTGAATACGAAGAATCTTTTGACATTCATTTGTCTCACCATCTAATTCTTGAGAGCATCCAGGAATGATCAAACCAAGTATAGCCTTTCCTGTATATATCAAGGTATGTGAAATAATACCAATTTAGTGTTAAGGTTAAGATAGCCATAGCGTTAAATTGAAACTTTTCCAGGAAAAACTTGGAACTATTTTATTAATTTAAGTTACCTTGAAGGACGTAACCCATTTCATCGGCATTGAGGTAGAATGGATTTCCAAGGCGATTGGGTAGAATGGTGTACCGAGTAACCTGTACACCAGCACATTGAAAGTAGTCCGTGTTTGGATCCCAGACTTCGGCATAACCAGTTTGTGTAGGAATAAAGATATCAGGTTCCCTCGCAATGAGACCATCAATCTCTTGGCACTCAGTTTTAGAGCTAATAGCTACGCAGCTGCAGCTATGGAGGAGAAGAAGAACACAGCAGAGAGAAATAGAAAAATAAGCCATGCTTTTCTACATTTATTAACTATATGTTATTGCTATTTATACAAATAAAAACTAGCTTATCTTCTGCATATACTAGTCGTGTCAGTAAAACATTTGTTGACTTTGTAATTACCCCAAACCTTCAGTTGCATAAAGACAATATTATACTCTCAATTTTTATATTTATCATACAATAAGACTTTCCAAATTCAGCTTGACTTGTTTTCTTCCTTTTAAATATCTAGTTACGTACTTAGATATTTTGTAGATATAATATATCAGTTTTAACCTCACCTCACGAAACAATTAAGTGGTTTGAGTGGTTAAAATTCTCAAATTATTTAAGTTAGAGATTTCGAGTTTAACTAAACTAGCATGTGTTGTCTAAAATGCCAACACGAACAAGTGAAATAGTTATAAATAATATAAAGATGAGTCAAATTCTTCATTTTTATTTGTTTTTTCCATTGTACGCCATTTTTGTGTGAAAGGTGAAACAAATTAATTGGGTGATGTGGCATGAAAGTTAGAATAGTTGAGGGAAGTTAGGAAGAAGTTAATAGTGGTTAGTGGAAGTTAAAGAAGTTAATGAGGTATTAGTTTGTGGTGAAAATCTAAGAGACAAATAAAGGGTGGTCGATGAATTATTTACCTCAAATGTCACCACAAAATGATATAAATAGTCCTTCAATCCTTCATTAGTACGGACTCATTCAACATATTAAAACCTCCTGCTTAAAGGTGTCTTCCAATTCTCTCTCCTTGAGTTCTTAGTTCTCTAAGTTCATAGCTTTCTTCTTTTTAAATTCTTAGTTTTAATTCCTTTTTCTAGCTTGTTTTAGCTTCAATTCAAGTTTTTAAGAGTTCATTTTTCAAGTTCTTTCCATTTAATTTAGCATTTCTAAACCTAAAGTTCCCAATTCTTTAGTTAGAATCATTTTCCAAATTAATTTTTCCAGCTTTTGTTACAATTCGTCAAGTTATTTTCCAAATCCGATTTTGGCCGTTTAAAGTCTGTTTTTTCTTTCGATTCCTTCTAAACATTTGTTCCTGACTTCATGAAGTTAAATTTATCTTTTTAATTTGCCCAATTCCGTGTTCACAAACTCCATTTACAAGCAAATCTTTTCTCCTCAAATCTTTTTAGACATTCTGTTTCCAGATTTTAGTATAATATGCCAAATAATTTTCTAAGCTCGTTTTAGACCACTTAAAGTCCATTTTAGCTTTCGATCCCTTCTAAACATTTGTTCTTGACTTACTGAAGTTAAATTTAGCTTTTTTACTTTGCACGACTCTGTGTTCGTAAGCACTCATACGGTCCCTCTGAAGTTCAAGCTCAAATCTGCCTTATACTTGCCTACTACAAATCAAAAATTTGCTAGATCAATTTCGCTCTTGCCAACCGAACGTGGTGCTCCGAGGACCACACCAAGTTCAATGTATAGCCGAAATAGCTATTGCGGCTCCGAGTTTCTCGTAGAACTTTCAATTTATTGTTATTGCATTTCAGCTCATTGTATTGATTTGTTTTTTCCGATTCAATTGATTTATCTATATGTTTAGTATAAAAATATTTCAATTTGTAATCAATTTCATTTTTTACTTTGAACACATGTATTTAAATCTACATTTATATTAATGAATACCCATTTTTCACCAAATCTCGTGTCAATTTCGCACTTTTAATTACTTTTATTTAGCCATCTTATATTTGCTCACATTAGCTTAAATAAAAATAATTTATCTAACAAAGTTTCTATAATAGCACTAGAGATCCAAGAGGGACTTTTTCAATCCTTGCGTCCCTCGTCAATCGCTTCGTTAGATTTCAAGTTTTGGTACACAATTTCATAAACTTAACCGTCCATTTTAATTGAGAAATAATTTCTCTGACACGCTCGTACCCTAAATACACATGACAAGATTGAAAATTAACATATTCGTGAAATATTGCTAACAGAACCAAATAGTGAAAAATAAACCATTATTTTGTACATTTATTAAGTATATACTATTGGTATTTATTAGAAAAAAACAAAAACTTGTTTATCTTCCACATATACTATACGCATCATAAAGCTGTTGATGTGAGTTCTGAACTAGGGTTAAAACATTTGTTGACTTTAAAACTCCTCAAATTTCAAAAGTTTCTAACAGCTGCTATTCTTATTCGAATTTAACAATCACATATTTTTCAATATAATTTATGGGTCGTAGAAAATGGGAGATACGTTCTCCCACTGAACTTTATCCATGAAACACATTCTAGCCATTGAACTTCATTTCTTCTCAGTATAGCTACTGAACTTTACACTTTTTTAACATTGATGGCCACTCAATTTTAACTAACTTCTCAAAATGACCGTCAACGATCGTTAACAACCTCAAAATGAAAATATTCAAGAATTAAAGTTGTTCAGAATGATATTTACCGTGAAACCCACATTTTTTATTTTGGAAAATCACATTTTTTTGAGTTTTCTCTCTCTCCTAACCAAACAACACCCAAATGACCTCAAAACGAAAATTTCCAAGAATTAAAGTTCCTTGGAATATCATTAACGCTTTGGATTTTTTATTTTTAGCCATCAACGGTCGTTTTGAGACGTTAAGTGGCCACCGGTGTTAAAAAGTGTAAAGTTCAGTGACCATACCGGGAAGAAATGAAGTTCAGTAGCCATAAGGTGAAAATGGGAAAAGTTCAGTGGCCATAGATGTAATTTACCCTCATTAGTAAAAATAATAAAATAGAAAATAATTGTAATAAATATAGACTTCTATATATGCATGAAGACAATATTACTACACACTCAATTTTTATATATATTTTGGTTACCTCTCAATTTTTATATTTATCATACACGTAACAAGTAGTTTCCAAATTCAGCTTGACTTGTTTTGTTTCTTTTAAATATCTAGTTATATTCTGTAGATAAAATATATCAGTTTTAATAACTAAATTGACCTAACCAATTGTTTTGTTTCTTTTAAATATCTACTTAGTTATTTAGATATTCTGTAGATATAAGATATCAGTTTTAATAACTAAATTTACCCCAAGAATCAATTAGTTGGTTTGATAAGTATAAAAATTGTTAAGTGTAGGATAAATATAAAAATTGAGAGATAACAAATATATATACCTATATTATATATATAAATTGAGTGTAATATTGTCTTCATGCATATTGAAGGGATTATCCTACAATAATCCGAATATAAGTATGGATTTAAGAATCGGATCAACCATTATTACCGGTTATGAATCACCCATGTATATATTAATTACGAGGTAAAAACGATGAATCCACAAACTAAAACAGACGTATGAGACTAAGGGATGGATTCACATATAAGAAGGAATTTGGGAGCAATTTATTTAACAACTAATCCAATTTTTCATAAAAGCTGAAGCATTTGGAAATTGATTTTCACTTAATCCGGGATAAAGTGGTAAACAATGAACTCAAAGTGTGATAGAGTTATACTTGTGTACGAAGTACTTAGGATAGAGTTATACTTATATCAGAAGTCCTGCTAATATAGAATTGTATTAGTTAGGAAATCTTAGCCACTACGATTGTATAGGGCTGAATATTCTGTGTATAAATACTCCTGTAATTGTGTTGATCAAGATATCGAGAAATATTTTGCCCTCCAATCTTACATGGTATCAGAGCCTCCATCAAAATCTTTGCCTAAATTCATCGCATAAAATCTGCCTCCTTTTGTCTTCCGTCTGCTCCTCCCTAACTTCTGTTCTTCTTTGTCTTCCGTCGGTTTGCGATTCATCCCGTGTTCCAGAAATTCCTTTTATCGATTGAGTCATCTTCCTGAATTAGGGTTCAGTCAAGTAACACCTTCAATTATTGTCTCCCTCAATTTAACACCGAAATATGTCTACTGCCTCAAACAATTCTTCAAATAATTCTTCAAATAATTCCAACTCCTCTGCTGCTCATAATTCTTCAAATACGTCTGAATTGTTCAACAACCCTCTTTCTAATGTTGGAACAATCACACATAGTCTTCATACTAAACTCACCTCAACCAATTTTTTTGTGTGGAAAACACAAATTGAACTTGTTTTAAGGGCAAATCGGATTCAACACCATGTTGAAAACGAACCACCAGTTCGGGATAGCGCTGGTTTTGATAACTGGGAATCAATGCATTTAAAAATCTTGTCTTGGATATACTCCTCTGTCTCTGATGATATGTTGCCACAGTTGATGGGGTCGGCAACAACTAAAGATGTCTGGAACAAGGTTCATGAAATTTTTTCTCAGGGCTCTCGTCCCTTGCTTCGACATGTTCGTCATCAACTGCAGAATCTGAAGAAGGGTTCAGATAATATTACTGTTTTTATGCAAAAGGCTAAAGCCTTGTTTGATCAATTGGCATTGTTGCATAATCCTATGTCTCAAGATGATTTTGTAGATTGTATTCTACAAGGACTCAGATCTGTGTATCGGTCGTTTACTAGAGCACTCCACGCACAGCAAACCTCGATCACCTATAATAATTTATTTGGTCTATTGTTGAATGAGGAGATGCAGCTTAACCAGGATTCGGCTTCATTGGAGATTCTTGCTCCCTCGGCTCACTTTGTGGCTCGTGGTGGAAATTTTCGTGGTAGGGGTCGTGGAAGACAACAAAGAGGAGGTCGACCCTCAAATCCATCCCGGAATAATTTCAATTCACAAAACTCTTGGTCTGGTCAGACACAACTTACTCCAGTGGATCACTCTACATTTATTTGTTATAATTGCAAGGGACGTGGTCATTATGCAAACAAGTGCAGCTCTCCGATTTTCCCCAAGGATCAAAGGAATTCTCGCCCTCAGATAAACATGGCTTCTACATCCAGTGGGCAACAATGGGTCATGGACACAGGAGCTACACATCATCTAACCTCGGATTTGGACAACCTCCAAATTCATTCTGAATATCAGGGTCCTGAGCAAGTCACATTAGGTAATGGTTCTAAAATTCCTATTAAATCTGTCGGATCCTTTGTTTGTCAGCTCAATGGTAAATCACTTGATTTTCGTGATGTTCTTTTTGTTCCGTCTGCCTCTCACAATCTTATATCTGTTCGTTCTTTGACAGCATCTAATCAAATTTCTATTGAATTTTTTGCTGACTCTTTTCTTATTAAGGATTTGGAAACGAAGGTCATACTCCTCAAGGGGCGGAGTAAAGATGGACTTTATTATCTCCTAGTGACCTTATCCTATCCGGTTCAAATTAATTTTGCAGCTCTTTCTACTTGGCATGCTCGTTTGGGGCACACAGCTACACCAGTCATTAAGAAATTAGTTTCTGATAATGTTATTGTTGCTTCGAATAATAAGACTCAAAATCTTTGTGATGCTTGCTGTTTAAGCAAGATTCATAAACTTCCATTTATAAAGTCTTCTTTTATTGCTACTCAACCTTTACAATTAATTTGTTCAGATGTCTGGGTCCAGCTAGAATTTCGTCTCATGATGGTTATAGTTATTATGTCTTGTTTTTTTATCATTACACTAAATACTCTTGGATTTATTTTCTCAAAGTAAATATGAAGTTTTTGATGTTTTTCTGCGGTTCTGTGCTATTGTTGAGAAATTCTTTGGTTTATCTATTAAAGCGTTTCAATCTGATTGGGGTGGGGAATTTCGTGCTCTTACAACATATTTAGCTGATAATGGTATTGTTCAACATTCATCTTGTCCTTATACACCAGAACAAAATGGTTGTGCTGAAAGAAAACACAGAAACATAGTGGAGACCGGGCTAGCTTTATTAAATCATGCAAAGTTACCCGCAACTTTTTAGTCCTATGCCTTTGACACTGCTGTGTATCTTATTAATCGATTACCTTCTTCTGTGATTAATTTTGCTATACCTTACCATGTTTTGTTTGGTACCATGCCTAATTATACACAATTGAGAGTTTTTGGTTGCTTATGTTATCCGTGGTTGCGTCCTTATTCCCCACATAAATTATCTCCCCGTTCTACCAAATGCATTTTCTTAGGGTATAGCAAACTACGCAAAGGGTATAAATGTTATGATCCTGTGTTTGGTAAAAGTTATGTCTCATGTCATGCTTTATTTGATGAACAGGAGTTTCCTTTTTCGGGGTTAATCTTTACAAAAGCTTCCAATGTCCATGACTCATCACCGGCCCTCTTGCCTACACCACAAGTTACTTTTCCGTTGATCTCTCCGAATCCAGTATTTTGGAATCCGCAATCTTGCTCAAAGCAGGTATCCAATAAACAAGCAGTCAAATGTGTTGAAAAAGTTGCATCTTCTGCTCCTGTTATGGAACAAGCGATTGTATCACCAGCTTCCCCACGTATGCCAGAGCTGCTGGATTCTGCAGCTGAAAATGCTGCTCACCTGCCTTGTGCATTATCTCCCATGCATGGAATTGGTTTGTGTGTTGATCCCCCTTCGACATCATCTACGACTCAGGTTTCAGAAAATAGGTCGATTGATGGTGTACCTCCCATTGGATATGCTACTCCGTCAGGTTCTCCGATTTTTGATGCTTTGCGTGATCCTGACAAGAGAATGGTTACACGGTCTCAGGTTGGGACGTTTAAACCTAAATTGCTGATAGCTTCGGTACCTCAAGAACCTACTACCTATCTTCAAGCTACTAAGAGTCCAGAATGGAGACGGGCTATGGTTGATGAATATCATGCCTTACTCAAAAATGGCACCTGGGAACTAGTTAAACTACCTCCTGGTGCAAATCTTATTGACAGTCGTTGGTTATTTAAACTCAAAACCAACGTCGATGGCACTATTGATCGGTACAAAGCTCGATTGGTTGCTAGGGGATTCAATCAACATCCCGGTATTGACTACTCAGAGACATTTAGTCCTGTGGTGAAGCCCACTACTATTCGGTTAATTATCTCTCTTGCTGTTAGCCTTGGATGGAAAATTTTGCAATTGGATGTTTCTAATGCTTTTTTACATGGTGATCTTCATGAAGATGTTTACATGAGCCAACCAGATGGGTTTGTTGATCCTGCTCAACCGTATAGTGTTTGTAAGCTTCGCAAGTCTCTTTACGGTCTCAAACAGTCACCGCATATGTGGCATGAAAAATTGACCTCCAAGCTTGCTCTGTTTGGTTTTCGAGGTTCCAAAACTGATAGTTCCTTGTATTGTTATATACAGGGTACGGTGCGAATCTATTGTCTAATTTATGTTGATGATCTTCTGATTACCGGAAACTCACCGTCTTTGATTCAGAAATTGGTTGGTTTCCTTAAACATAGCTTTGCTATTCGAAATTTGGGTAAGGTGCATTATTTCTTGGGGATCGAGGTGTCTGTACTGCCAGATGGTTTATTGTTGCATCAGTCTAAGTATTGTAAAGCGATCCTTGACAAAGCTCATATGACGAATTCAAAGGCAGTGGCTAGTCCGACTAATCCAGCTGAGAAACTATGTTTGGGTGATGGACCTTTGTTTGATAATCCGACCCTTTATAGGAGTGTTGTGGGTAGTCTTCAATATTTGACGTTTACACGTCCTGACATAGCATTTGCTGTGAATAAAGTATCACAATTCAGCATCAACCAACTGAAGTACATTGGGGAGCTGTGAAACATATTTTACGTTATTTAAATGGCAGTACGGGTTACGGCTTGAGCATTTGTAAAGGTCCTATTGATAGATTACATTGTTTTTCTGATTCCGACTGGGGAGGTGACAAGGATGATCGGAAATCAACTAGTGGATATGCGGTCTTCTTGGGGCACAATCTACTTTCATGGACTTCAAGAAAACAAAAAACGGTGTCTCGCTCCTCTACAGAGGCCGAGTATCGTTCTATTGCTACGACTACTTCAGAAATTGGGTGGTTACAAATGTTACTGAAAGAGACTGAGTTTCCTATCAAGGAACCGCAAATTTTGTGGTGTGACAATCTTAGTGCAGTTTATCTTTCAGCTAATCCAGTCTTCCACAATTCAACAAAACATTTGGAAATTGATTTCTATTTTGTTCGTGATAGGGTTCGTTCCAAACCATTAGTTGTTCGTTATTTCTACTGAAGATCAAACTGTTGATGTGTTCACTAAGCCGTTAGCTCGACGACATTTTCAATTTCTACGGGACAAGCTTACAGTTCGTGACCGAGTTATACTTGTGTACGAGGTACTTAGGATAGAGTTATACTTATATCAGAAGTCCTGCTAATATAGAATTGTATTAGTTAGGAAGTCTTAGCCACTACGATGGTATAGGGCTGAATATTCTGTGTATAAATACTCATGTAATTGTGTTGATCAAGATATCGAGAAATATTTTGCCCTCCAATCTTACAAAGTGTTTTATATTCCAACGTTTAATCAGACAGCTGATATTTTCACCAAATCTTTAGCAAAAGCACAGTTTTCTCACCTTAAGGGACAATTTGAAGGTTGTTCCCACCATCAATTTGAGCCGGGTGATAGGGAGGCCGACCAAGTCAAGAGAACTTAAATATTGAGTTATGATATTATCTTTATTATTAAATAAATATTTGTATTTGAATTAGATTAAATATTCTATTGTAACCACTTATCTTTTTTTTATAGGGATAAGGTACCAAAATAGCGTATAGTTTTCAGTGAAGTATCAATTTAGGCTTCAAGTACAAAATAACACCAATATAGGCTTAACGTTTAGAAAAAGTATCAATTTAGACATCGATAACGGATTGGACACGACATTCGTATTACTCTGTTAAGTTCTGATTTCTCCCTCCACGTACAATTGACAGAACTTAACGGAATAATATCAATAACGTGTCTCATTCCGTTTTCGAGGTCTAAACGGATCCTTTTTTTAAACGTTAAACCTAAATTGATACTTCCTAAAAATCATAGACTACTTATCCTTTTTTATAAGCTTCAATACTCCATTAATGAAAACTCATTTAAAACCTTCACATGTGAAGTCCAAAATTTTACTTATCTTGTACCTATTTCACTTGATGGTGTTTGCATTTTAGGACAACACCAACAAATCGAAATCACTTCATTAACCACTGAAGCCATCTTAATTGATTCATGAGGTGAATTTAGTTATTAAAACTGATAAATTATATCTACATAATCTCTAAATACGTAAGTAGATAGATATTTAAAAGAAACAAAACAAGTCAAGCTGAATTTGGAAAAACTTGTTACGTCTATGATAAATATAAACATTGAGAGTATAACCTTGTCTTCATGTATAGATTGTCTTTATGCTTAGGGGTAATTACAAAGTCAACAAATATTTTACTGAGACGAATAGTATATGTGGAAGATAAACAAGTTTTTGTTTGTATAAATAGCAATAACATATAGTTAATAAATGTAGAAAAGCATGGCTTATTTTTCTATTTCTCTCTGCTGTCTTCTTCTTCTCCTCCATAGCTGCAGCGGCGTAGCTATTAGTTCTAAAACAGAGTGCCAAGAGATTCATAGTCTCATTGCGAGGGAACCTGATAGGTATAGACCTAGTGAAGCTGGTTCTGCCGAAGACTGGAATCCCTTTCAATGTGCTGGTGTCGAGGTTAGTCGGTACACCATTCAACCCAATGGCCTTGTATTACCATTCTACAACAATGAAGATGAAATACTGTATGTCCTTCAAGGTAACTTAAATTAATAAAAGTGCTTCCAAATTTCAATTTAATTCATTTTGTAAATTACCTTATGAATATACAGGCAAGGCTATACTTGGCTTAATCATTCCCGAATGCTCTCAAGAATTAGATGGTGAGACTCGTATTCAGAGTGGTGACGTGTACCCTTTAGGCATTGGAGAAGTGGCTTGGTTCTATAATGATGGAAATGAGACTTACATGTCCATTGTTATGGCTCGCATTTCCAGCTCTGACCCGAACGAGTAAGAATAATAATATAAAACTTACAAACTATAATTAGAATAAATAATTTTAAAAAAACATGTATATAAACAAAGCCTCTCATCGTTTTAGAATAACTTTATATACTTTTTATTATTTTTTAATTTATTTTCTCTATTAAAAAAGTGTTTGTTTTAATTGGTTACGAAGTTATTTGATACATTATGAAATACTACTATAGAAGCATGAATCTAAAATCCATCAATATCATTTATTTTATTTTTATCTAACTATGTATATATCTTTTTGCCTATTGAATATGTCATAGTCATTCAACACATCCGAATCTCGAAATATATTGAGTGGATTTTCTTCGGAGTTCACCACTAAAGGTTTCAACATCAATAATAAGTTGGCTTTGGCTAATAGAGTTCAAAACAAGATGGACCTTAGAGGTAATATAATCTATGTGACTGGTGGTGGACTTGATTTATCCAGTTCACCAATTACCCAACCATGTCCAAAACCGGAACAACAAGAGCGAAAAGATTATTACAATTTCAAGGACAAGTATTTTTGCAACATTAATACGAGGATAGCAAAACTCTCTGATCCCTCAAGGGCGGATCTTTTCATCCCAAATGTTGGACATCTCACAACCATCGACGTCCACCAACTCCCTATTCTTGAATCGATTGAACTCAGTGCTTCTTACAACCTTCTGTTAAAGGTGAGAAAATTTCTACTATGATTTTAGTCCAAACTGGCAATATTTGGGCGTGACACTTGAGTACATACTTTAGGACCCAGTTGGTGAATAAACCAAGACCTAAAAATTCATATTTTTTTATTTACTTAACCAAATTGTGATTTTTTTATGATTAACTATCAGTTAATTATAATTGTATAAATTATGAACAATTGTTCTAAGAAGTACTTATACCATATCAATCAACTATTTAACCTAACCTAAACGTTTCAGTTGATAGGTTAAAATCTAAATATAATTTTCATTATTATCCTAACAATAAACAATTTAAATTAATCAATAACTTCATGTATCAAATTGGAAAATAGAGAGCTTAATTAAAAAAATTAAAAGAACATGATTCATTATGTTTTTTTTCCTTTAATTATTATAGTCGAATAAAGTGTGAAATTGTATATGTTAATTTGCAGGATGTTATGAGATTACCCCATTGGGAAAATAATAATAGCATAATTTATGTGGTGAAAGATGAAGGTCTGATTCAAGTTGTGGATGACAATGGAAATAATGTGTTCGACGATATGGTAAAGGAAGGACAACTCCTCCTAGTGCCGAAGTACTTCGTGCTAGCAGAACAAGCAAAGTGTGAGACATTCGAATATATTACCTTCAAGACCACAGCCAACCCAATCAGCTCTGATCTTTCTGGTCGAAAGTCAGTCCTTAATTGCTTGCCATTGGAGATTCTTACAAATACATTTAGAATTAACAAAGAAGAAGCTAAGAATTTGAAATTTGGACGGAAAGAGACATCCTTAGTTAAAATATCACATGATGATATATGTGAGGAGGAAGGCACATGATCACCTTTTTCTAGAATAATATGAATAATATTGCAAATAATATTTTCTAATATGGATTACGTCTTTGTTGTTTGGTGGTTGAAATATAATGCCAAAAAATAGTCTTGCAAGAGTTAGGCTTTGTTTGATAACCAACTTAATTACTTAAATTAAAATATTAAGTAGTTAATTAATTTAAGTGTGTTTGATAACTGTTATTTCTCCACCACTTAAATTAGTTAATTAAGTTAAAAATCACTTATATTTTGATAAGACATTTTTAATGGTTAACCGGTTGTAATAGGTCAATATAAATATTATATTGTCCAATCATCTTAAGTTCAAGTATTCTGAATATCAAAGTCGATGAAGTCTAAATTTTAAACGGTTATAAATTCCATATCTTTTCGAGGTTGTAATTTTCAATATCAACTTCTTAATCAGTCTTATCAATTTAGAGATATTTTATTGGTACCTTGATTATCTAATCATTTACTTTTTGTTATCGGCTCTAACTCATATTCTCATAAATTCTATTCTTATTATTTTGTTATATAAGGATTTGACATTACGGAGGATTTGCTTTGGAGGCTGGAGTGACAACTGTCTTTCACTACAATAAAAATAGTTAATTAGCGACCAAATATTCTATCGTTAATTTAGTCCCAATTAGTGACCAAGTACAATCAGTCGCTAAATAACAGATTAGCAACATCACTAATCTATTTTTTTTCTAATAGATCATTAAGATTGCGACCTTTTGGGAGGTCGCCATCCTCGGTCACCATGCTTAGTGACCGTTTTTTACAATCATGTGTAATCGCTAATAGGCAACTAAGAGCCATGTGTCGTTTTTACTGACGAATTACAACGGAACTGTTGCCGGTAATTTTTTGGAAACTTTTCGTATCAAATTTACATAGAGACTTGTAATAATATATTATGTCTCGAATTTAGCAAAAATTTGTTATTTCCAAATTTCCTTACATACTATAATTTCTAAATTTTCTTATAGACGTAATCATAAATTCCATTATTGATAATGCAGTGGATAGTTTTTTATTATAATTATAACAATACCAATAGCCCCGAATCATTTCAGGACTAAGACTTTGTTGTTGTTATTGTATAACAATACCAAGAGTAAATCTCGTGGTTAATTATAATTGTACTGTCTTTATTAACTTATAACAATCGTATATACCATCGTGTCCCCTCCTTAAAAGCTTTGTCGTTAAAGGTATCACTATAGAACATAAATGGTCTTTAAGGTTGTCTTATTAGCGACGGTTGCAATTACTAACAGATGCTAAAGTTCATTCGAGTCGGTTGTTTATATTCACCGACTACAATAATGCCTTATTATCGACGGTTAGTGCAATTAACCGTCTCTAGATTTCCTATTTTTCGAACGTGCGTATTTTTTAGGGTCATTGGCGTCAATTGTTTCAAATGACCGACCTCAATCACCCCAATAATTAGGCTCGGTTGATAATTAACCGACGCCAATTAGGTTCATTGGTGTCGGTTCTGCAAGTAACCGACGGTAATGACCCTCTTTAGAGTTAT
Organism: Euphorbia lathyris; assembly: GCF_963576675.1. NCBI lineage: Eukaryota > Viridiplantae > Streptophyta > Magnoliopsida > Malpighiales > Euphorbiaceae > Euphorbia > Euphorbia lathyris. The sequence continues at coordinate 22,248,623 of NC_088914.1, read as the reverse complement.
ATAACCGACCCGAAAGACCTGATATAAGAAGAAGATTTAACTCATTCTTCTTTCTTCCTTCTTGCGCAAACCCATTTCTAGCACTCTATTCTTCCCTAACCTAGACCAATTTCCCTAAACTATTCGTTCTTCTCCTCCTATTGTGTGAACCCATTCCCCATCTGCATGTGTTGAGTTCCAGTGGGAAGTTTCATTCGTGTGAGAGGGAACTTTGTTTCGTGTTCGAGTTCGAGTAAGAGGTGTTTCGTTTGTGTTTAGAGTGTAACTACAAGAAAAACTGGTTCTAATGACCAAAATTTAATGTGGGTTAAAAATACACTCATCAAAATATGTTCTCAATGCATTTAATGAGTGGAAAAATGCAACCTACTTTTATTGACTAAACTATATATTTTTTTCCATTTCAATGAAATTTTCAGCTCACTATTTCCTATTTTCACCTCTTTTTCACAAATCTTTTTGCGGCCTTCCCTTCCCCCTAATTTTTTCCCAATATTTCAAGGTTACAGATTTAGGCTTTCCCCAAATTTTCACTTTAGGCCAAATTCAGACCCTAGGGTTCTTTCTCCATCGCTTCACCTAATCCAGAAATTCGCACCACCACTAACAGTCCGACCCGCCTCCTCCCCTACAATGGTTGCTGCCATTCAGCACCACAGAGCCACTCCATTTCATTGTTTATATCCTCCCTATTTCTCTCTATCCTACTTTTTTTCTCCTCTGCCTTTTCAGATCTGGCCACCAGAATGGAAGGAGAATCTCCAACTGGATTTTTTTATCCTCTGCCTTGTCTCCTCTGCTACTTCTACAGTGCGGCTCCGTGCACCACCGCTCGTTTAGTTCAGGTATCTTTTAGGTTTTAGTTTTTGTGATGGACTATCCCTTATCAGGTTCTTCATTATAGCCTCTGATACAGATTGAAAGCGATAAATGAAGGTTTTAATCGTAAACCAACAAAGAGGTTCTTCTCTAGCTAAACTAGAAGGAGTGAATCCCAATATAACAAGGTATAAACCTTTGGTTCTCAAAGCGAAAGATTTTAGATTGATAAAAGTTGGCTCATCCTTACAAAATGGGTGTTTATATACATCCTCTAATGATAACAAAGACAAGGACTACCCCTACTAGGGTTACAATAAGGTTATCAACAAAAGGGTAAAATAGATAATACACCCCGACAACCAGTACTAAGGTATAGGTACGGAATGTCAGGGTTGTTGGTGAATTCCTTCGTTAGGAAGTAAACCTGAGGATCCGCCCTCTCGTACGCTCCTTGGATCCGCCCCTCTAGTGCACCCCTAGGATCCTCCCCTGAAGGGATGCTTCCGTTCGTACACTCCTAGGATCCGCCCTCATGGGTACCACCCTGGGTGCACGCGCTATTCGTGTGGTCTATAATATTTGAGGATCCGCCAGGATGCGTTTGGGAGGTGGCTCTAGATAGGATGTCCGCATCATTCTCTCCTTCTTTGAAAGAGCTGGACGCTGATTTGTTCTTGTCAAGCTCCAAAGGGCCATCTGGTTTCCACGGACTAAGGTCACGAACGTTGAAAGCTGGTGACATTTTACCAAACCAATTTGGCAGCGCTATATGATAAGCATTGACATTGACCTTCTTGGTGACTTTATATGGCTCGTATTTCCTGGGTCAAAGCTTATTGCTTGGGGCGCTGGATAGTATTTCTTTGCCCAAATAGACCATAACCTCATCCCCAACTTCAAATTGTAGGTCCCTGCGGTGTTCATCCGCCTTAGCCTTTAACTTCTGGTTTCTCTCCTCAAGAGTTTCTTTCACCTCTTGGTGCATCTGTACATAGTCTTTGGCCAACTGGGTAGCGGTCACATTTCCTTTAGGAAGGTGTGATATATCAAGAGTATGATTTGGAATCTTCGTATATACCACCTCAAATGGGGATTTCCCAGTTCCCGAATGTACCGATCCATTGTAGGCGAACTCAACTTGGGCTAAAACCACGTCCCACATCCTGGGCTTATCCTTACATTTGCTGCGCAGTAAGTTTCCCAATGTTCGGTTGACCACCTCTGTCTGACCGTCTGTTTGAGGGTGGGCGGTGGTACTAAACTTCAGAGACGTATCAAAAAGATCCCACAACGTCCGCCAAAAATGACTTAGGAACTTTGTATCTCGATCTGAGATAATGCTCTTCGGTACGCCATGTAACCTGACTATTTCTTTGAAGAATAGCTTGGCAATCGCAGAGGCATCGTTGGTCTTCCAGCATGGTATGAAATGCGCCATTTTTAAAAACCTGTCAACCACGACAAAGATGGAATCCACGCCTCTTTGAGTTTTGGGTAATCCTAGGATAAAATCCATGGATAGATCCTCCCATATAGTTTCCGGCACAGGCAGGGGTAGATGCAAGCCGGTTTTGTCGGGTGTCCCTTGGCGGTCTGGCAGATATAGCATCGTTCCACTAAGTAGGCAACGTCTCTTCTCATCTTAGGCCAGAAATAATGGGAACTCACTGCTTCATATGTTTTGTCTCGCCCAAAATGTCCTCCCAGACATCCGCCATGCAGATCCCGAACAACCTTCTCACAGATGGAAGTGCATGGTAAGCAAAGTTGGTTGCCCCTCATAAGATACTCGTCCATCAAGTGATATGCCCCATCTCTATGCTGGTGCTGACACTTTTCCTAAATACAGCCAAAATCAGGATCCGCCCTGTATTCTCCTGGGATGTGTTCAAAACACTTGACCTCCAGATTTACTGTCTTTAGTAGTGACACCCTTCGGCTCAGGGCATCCGCCACCTTGTTCTGTTTTCCCGCCTTATGGACAAGTTTATAGGGGAACTTATCTATGAAGGCGGACCACCGGGCGTGCATGGAGCTTCGGATTTGCTTCTGACTTCCCAAGTACTTGAGAGCTTGGTGGTTAGTGTAGAGGATGAATTCTTTCCCCACCAGGTAGTGCTCCCATGTCTTCAACGCCCTGACCATTGCATAGAATTCTTGATCATAGGTAGCCCACTTATGTCTTGCTTCATAGAGCTTCTCACTAAAATATGCAATGGGCCTCTTTTCTTGCATCAAGACGCCACCGATCCCAACTCCACTAGCATCACACTCAACTTCAAACAGTTTATCAAAATCGGGATAGGCCAGTACGGGTGCTGTGCTCAACTTTTCTTTAATCAGGGCAAAGCTGCCCTCCTGAGCATCCGCCCATTTGAACCCTCTTCCCTTCTTTAAACATTCCGTCAACGGGGCTACTATAGAACTAAAGTTTTTAATAAATCATCGATAAAACGTTGCTAGTCCATGAAAACTTCTGATATCCCCCACGTTCCTCGGAGTAGGCCACTCCCGGATAGCTCTTACCTTCTCCCCATCAACTTGGACTCCATCGCCACTGACCACGAACCCAAGGAAAACCAGGCTTTCCATGACAAAATCACACTTCTTAGTGTTGGCGTATAATTGGTGTTTCCTCAACAAGTCAAATACTATCTGCAAATGCTCCACATGTTCCGCCAAGGTCTGGCTATGGATCAGAATTTCATCAAAATATACGACTACAAATCTTCCAATTACCGGGCGAAGCACCTGATTCATCAGCCTCATAAATGTACTAGGGGTGTTAGTCATCCCAAATGGCATCACTAACCACTCATACAATCCATCTCGGGTCTTGAAGGCAGTCTTCCACTCATCCCCATCCCGGATCCGTATCTAGTGATAACCACTCCTGAGATCAATCTTGGAGAAGACCTTGGATCCGCCGAGTTGATCCAGCATATCATCCAACCTTGGAATAGGGAACTTGTACTTGATGGTGATCTTGTTAATAGCTCTACTATCTACACACATCCGCCAAGACCCATCCTTCTTGGGTGTAAGTAAAGCTGGAACGGCGTATGGACTCATACTTTCCCTAACGTACCCCATCTCAACGAGTTCCTCCACCTTCTGTCTCATGATGTCATTCTCCTTTGGACTCATTCAATAATGTGGGAGGCTTGGTAAACTAGCCCTAGGCACAAGATCGATATGATGTTGGATGTCCCTCAAAGGTGGTAACCCACTTGGCAACCTTCAGGGAACAGATCTTGGTACTCGCCAAGTAGGCAGGTCTCTTCATTCGGCATCTCCCTTTTTCCCCCTTGGGGTGCTTTGTGATTTGCCTTAACCATTATGACATACACCATCTGGCTCTCCTCGCATTTGCTAACGAACGATTTGTGTGTGGGGCAGATTATCAAAGTAGACTTCCCATTGACCTTTGGCTCTCTCATCATGGGCGTAAGTACAAACTTCACCCCATCCTTTATAAACCTGTAAGTATTCCTTCGTCCGACATGGATGGCGTCCCTATCAAACTGCCACGATCTTCCTAGCAAGAGGTGGAAAGCGTCCATATCAACGACGTCACAGTAGATCTCATCCCGATAGTCTCCAATCTCAATAGGCACCTTACACCTCTGATCGACTCGGAGCTCACCCACGTTCTTGATCCATCCAACCCCATATGGATCAGGATGCGCCTTCGCCAACAACCCAAATTTCGGAACAGCACTGCTGCTCACAATATTCTCATGGCTGCCACTATCTATTATGACATTGCATCGCCCTCCTTTCACAAGACAGCGAGTCCTGAATAGTTGGTGCCTCTGATCTCCCTCTACCCGGCTGGAGACCAGCAAACACCTTACCACGTACGAGGCGGGTCCCTCTTCATCCGCCTCATTATCACTAGACCTGTTCATGGGTTGGATCGGGCCGGGCTCGGGCCGGGCTCAACCGGGCTTAACATATTAATGTTATGTCCAGGCCCAACCCAGCCCGCACAATTCTAAGTTCGGGCTTGGGTCGGGCTCAGCCCGAGAAAAAAACATAAATCCCAGGCCCAACCCAGCCCGCCCAAACTTTTTTAAAAATAAAATCAGTATTAAAATTTAATTATTAAATATATAATTTTTTTCATAATATATAAAATTATAATATTTTCCCATAAAATACAACCCAATTAACACTCAGGTTTCATTTTTGGAGGCTTCAATAGGGTGGAAAATGAAAAGTTATGAATCCTACCTAGCACACTAAATACATATATATAGCCCCAAGTGTAAGTTGAAAAGGCCCTAATCCAGAATCTTCCAATTCTTGAAACAATAAATGGCATTAATAAATTAACAATAATGAAACTAAATTACTAATATAAAATATAAAATATATCATACATTTGAATACGAATACGAATACGTGAAAGCTGACTAAACTAATATAATTATAACTTTGTATATTGCTGTTTGTAAATATTTTTTCAACTAATACCTAATATTAATTATAACTTATTATTTAACAATTGTAAATATAATTAATATATTAACATTCAAATTTCGGGCCGGGCCGGGCTGTATTGGGATTTTCAGATAAATCTCAGGCCCAACCCATTTTATATTCGGGCTTAGACGGGCTTGGGTCAGGCCGGACCAATTATTAAATATGTATGTCCAAGCCCAACCCATTAGGAGCGGGCTTGGACGGACTGGACGGGCCAACGGGTCGCTGAACAGGTCTAATTGTCACCATCACCCAAGGGCTCACAAAACACTTCATCCCCTTCTTCATAGTCATCTTCATATCTTTCCACCATGTTGGCGCTCTTCCGCCTAGGACATTCGTTGGACCTATGACCCGGCTCATTACTCCTAAAATATTTAAAAGGCGTTGGCCTGGCGTATGGGTTGTTGTTCTTAGGCGGTATAGGTACCTCTTTGTAAGGTCTGGTATCTCCTCCAGATCCTCTTCCAACGTTGCTAAACTTTGCCCCACTGGCACTCACCACCTGTTTGCCTTTGTCATAGGACTTCATATTTCCTCCTCCCCCGGGCGTATGCTCAATAGCGGCGGATCTCCTGGATCTCCCGGTTAGTTGGGATTCGGCCTTGAGAGCTAAATTCCTGGCATCTTGTACCCGAACCACCATTTGTGTGCCAATACGATCCTGGATGTTGTATCTCAACCCTTCTAGATACCTAGAGGTCTTTTGACTTTCGGTTTCCGACAAGTTAGCTCTTGCCGAAAGTCTCAAGAACTCAGAGGTATACTCATGGACACTTCGGGTCCCTTGAGAGCATCCTCGGTATGAACTATAAATATACTGCTCATAATCTAGCGGCAGGAACCGCTCCCTCAACATCGCCTTCATCCGTAGCCAAGATCTAATCGGATCTCTGCCCCCTCTTCTTCTTTCTTCCCTCAACTGGTCCCACCAGACTGATGCGCCACCCTTCAAACGATACGCCACCAGCCTCACGTTCCTTTCATCAGGAATCCCAGCATACTCAAACGCTCAACTTCAGATAACTAGTCTAATAATCCTTCTATATCCAGCTCACCTAAAAAAGATGGTAAGTCTATTTTTAGCTTAAAAGCGGCATCCCTATCAAAGTTTCCTAAACCGGGATCTGCCCTAGCAACATCCACAAGTCGGTTGCCAACGGGACCAACATCCTTCATAGTTCTAAAGGTACCGTCATCCCCAATACCCTCAAAGTCATCACTATCACTATCAGCGTTAGGCACAAGAACATAGTTGGGTCTTCTTGCCTTAGGATCCCTAGGACCCATCTGTGGAGGCGGCACATTTGCCAAGTGCAGCCTGGGTGGGGGCGACTGTGGCGGTGTGGACTGTCTCTGGTGCTGTTGTTCAGGGACTCCTCCCCCCCTCGGGTTTGATCCTCCGGGGGTAAGTCGGATTAGGGCCAGAACCTCCAGTTTGAAGTTTTCTAGGGAGGTGGATAACTCCTTGAACCGTTGGTCGGTTTGCCTCTGCCGCTCAAGGCTGGCTTGAATCTGCTCCGCGAGGTGCTCCCTCAGCTCTTCATACCTCCGGTCACTGGCTTCCATGGGATCTTGCGGTTGTCGAGGTTGAACCATTGCCAATAGAAGTTTCGGGTCAGGAAACGATCGGCTCTGATACCAACTGATACAGATTGAAAGTGATAAATGAAGGTTTTAATCGTAAACCAACAAAGAGGTTCTTCTCTAGCTAAACTAGAAGGAGTGAATCCCAATATAACAAGGTATAAACCATTGGTTCTCAAAGAGAAAGATTTTAGATTGATAAAAGTTGGCTCATCCTTACAAAATGGGTGTTTAAATACATCCCCTAATGATAACAAAAACAAGGACTACCCCTACTAGGGTTACAATAAGGTTATCAACAAAAGGGTAAAATAGATAATACGCCCCGACAACCAGTACTAAGGTACATGTACGGAATGTCAGGGTTGTTGGTGAATTCCTTCGTCAGGAAGTAAACATGAGGATCTGCGAGGATGCGTCTGGGAGGTGGCTCTAGATAGGATGTCCTCATCGGCATAATTTCATGGTTGAAATGATGGTTGTAGTTTTAGTATTAATTTATATAATTTGGTTAAGCAAACTATAATCTATGATCAACTGTAAAGACTTGTTTCGCTTATTTTGCCTCACGAGGCTAGTTACTTTATATACTGGTGAAGTTAAGTGTTATTATTGTCACGGAACCAATTGAACTAAAAGCTCGAGCTGATAGTTAAGGCCCAATCATATATCTTATATTAATCTCCAACACACCCCCACACGCAAATGCCCCTTGGGCCTGCAGCATGCACAACACATGCCCATCCCACATAATAAAGAGGTTACCGGGACTCGAACCCTCGACCGTTTGGTCTAAGCGGCTCTGATACCATGTCATGGAACCAATTGAACTAAAAGCTCGAGCTGATAGTTAAGGCCCAATCATATATCTTATATTAATCTCCAACAATTATGAGACTGCATGAATTGTGATTAATGTTGGCAAATTTTCAAAAACTGCAATTAATTTAGGAAGTGTGTTTCAATTCGATAGTTGTAAATGGAATGAGGATAAATTAGCCTTATACTGAAATGATTCTTGACTATTGCTTATTGTTTATATTAAGGATGTCTAAAAGTTTTCTAGACGTCTAGAGCTTATAACAACAGTATTTACGAATTTTCTGCTCAATTTCTTCTAGTTTTCCATGTACAAGGCGGGCTCTATAAGCATTTCAAGAAATTTCATAAATTTAACCAATCTCAGTGGATCACAATTGAGAGCAATAGAAAACTTATTGAGGATGCAAAACCCAACAGGTGTTCCAGTTTGCTGATAAACATTAGATAGTAGTACCCTACATTCAGCAGTGTGCCCTTTTTATTGTGATGAGTATCATAATGAAGAACATCACTGATTTAGTAATAAAAAAATTTACAGGACAAGTTGCTCTAGGGAGAAGTATGGTTGCACAAGGCCTCATGCCGGTGCCAATTCAGAGAATACATAATTCAGAACGAGGTCATGTTACATGCTGGAGATACCATCAATGAGTTTGTCTGGGATAACAAGCATGTTGACATTAATGTCCTCATTTCCAACGTATATCTAAGTTAAATATCCTAATCAACCCCTTAATTATTGGCTTATGATTAGTTAAAAGTATTTGCTGCTTAATTAGATTTTAATTGATTGTATCGTATAATAATATGATGTTACTTTATATGTGTGGTTGCTTATTAAACCAATTTGTCTTTGTCCTGTTTGTTGAGAAAATTAACTATTAATTTAAAACAATTAAATAAAAAAAAAAAAATTGTTGTGAAGTCCTAATTAATGAGGGACTATTTTTATAATTTGTATTATTGAGGGATTGGTTTTTTGTAATTTGTAATTATGAAAAAAAAAATCAAAGTCAAAATTGGGTGTCTCCATTGTTAAAAAAGAGGCATCCACATTTAATTATTCAACTACTAGGTTGAATAATGGGTTCATTACATGGCTATAAATAACCATGTAATATACTTCTCAAAGGTATCATATAGTGGGAAAAAATAAAAAGAGAGATTGGAGAGTTGAGAAAGATGTAGTGAGAGGAGGCACAATTGTGCCTTGTGAATTTTGAGAGTTTATAATAGAGGGTAGTCTAATTATTTTGGGGAGAGATAAAAGTAGTAAAGATAATTATTTTGGGTATTTTTGGGAAATACTCGAGTGCTACTATTTTTGTTTTATCTCATTGTAACTCTAGAAAGTTTCTAGAGAACACCCTCTTGTAAACCTCATAAATTCAATAAAATTGTATTATCGCTTCCTCTAAATTGTCGCAATCAAGAAATAATTCCCAACACTGTTGTGGGTGCTCCTGCCCCTGATGTCTTGTTGTGACTTTTTTTAGTCTGCAAATTTTATAAAGTGAAAAACCTAGGTGTCTCACATGGTGAGGAGTAAGTGGATAAGTGGGGCATGTTGAGTGGCTCCTACATAATGTTGGACCCAAGCTCCCACGCGCGAGCGAGGTGAGAGCCTTTTGTATAGAGCCTCGTTTTCTAGGTTCAAGGCTCAAGACCCTGAGCCTTGACTGAGACGCGCCTGAGACGTGCCTTTAACAACTATGGCGGATTGAAATAGAAGATTGATTATAAATCAGCCTACTCTGCCTCAAAATAAGAAATTCCTTATTCTTAATTTTGTTAATTTTTTATAGCGTTTTGTTTCTTTTAAATTTTGCTTCAATATTTGTTCGTTTGAGGTGGATATCTTTTTCTTGGGCAATTTAAGTTGGAACTTATTTACACTCTGAAATGTGTCTTTAGATCACGTAACATCTTGTGATATTTTGTGAAGGTAGATAATTCATGATGGAATATAAGTGAGGACAGTGCTTGCAATTGCATGGCTATTTTCTAGCAATTGAAGTGAGGAAATTGCTTTGAATTGCAGAGCTTTTCTTTTAAATAGATATGTAAGGAGAAGCAAAACCATTTTTGTACAGCAATGGTAAATGACAAGGAAGAGTTGGGAAGCATAGTTGGAGTAGAGAGAGGTTTAAGTGAATAAACAAATCTTGAATGTTCCATCTTATTGATAGATCTCAATCTTCCTGCTCCAATTGATGAAGATGATGTTAGCCAAATTGAACTTTCTGTTGTTTCTGATGCAGAATTTGTCAACCACATCAAGAGGTAAGTGTTGAATTCAATTTCATAATCAATCAAAAACAAGGTTTGATCCAAAAGTATATAACTTCGTCTTTACTTTTGTGTTTTTGGGATCTCAAAATCATGCCCAATTCCTTAGTTTCGGTTGAGTTTTTTCTTTTATAATATTTATCTAAAGACTATTTCTCTAACTGTAATTCATTCTCTGTGATTAAACTATACTTCAGTAACAATCTGAATCAATACATGCATAACAACAACAACAAAGCCTTAGTCCCGAAATGATTCGGGGTCGGCTAACATGAACCATCATATAAAACCGTGAAATCAAGTCGTGTCAGCGACACAAATTCTCTCCCTCCACTCTTTCCTATCCACTACCATATTTTCCTCACTCCCTAATACACTCATATCACTCTCGATCACCCTCCTCTAAGTTTGCTTAGGTCTTCCCCTACCCCTCACCACTACATCCCTTTGCCACTCTTCAGTCCTCCTAACCGGTGCATCAAGCGCTCACCACCTTAGTCGGTTTTCCCTCATTTTATTCTCAATAGATGTAAACCCTACTTTTTTCCTAATTATTTCATTACACACCCGATCCTTTCTCGTATGACCACACATCCATCTCAACATACGTATTTCCGCCACTGACATCTTATGAGTGTGACAGTGTTTCACTACCCAACACTCCGTACCATATAACAGTGTTGGCCTGATTGCCGTGCGATAGAATTTTCCCTTCAATCTATTTGGCATGTCGGGGTCACAAAGGAAACCCGTAGCACTCTTCCACTTCGCCCAACCAGATTTAATTCTATGAGCAACATCTCCATCTACTTCTCCATCCATTTGGATAATAGATCCTAAATACCGAAAGCAATCTGATTCCTGAACAACTCTCCCATCTAGGGTGATTGTGCCTGCCTCCCTACTCCTATCGCCGCTAAACTTACAATGCAAATATTCTGTCTTACTTCGGCTCAGCTTAAAGCCTCTAGATTCTAAAGTTTGTCTCCATAATTCCAAATTCCTCTCCACGCCTTCTTTCGTCTCATCAACCAACACAATATCATCTGCAAACAACATGCACTATGGTATACCATCTTGAAGTGAACTCGTTAGTTCATCCATAACGATGGCAAAAAGAAATGGGCTTAGTGCAGAACCTTGATGCACTCCAATCGTAATAGGGAACTCTTCGGTCTTCCCAACACTGGTGCGTACACTCGTGCATGCTCCCTCGTACATGTCCTTTATGATGTCAACATATTTCCGCAAAATGCCTTTCCTTATTAGGGCCCACCAAAGTACTTCCCTTGGTACCTTATCATATGCCTTCTCCAAGTCAATGAAAATCATATGCAAGTCTTTCTTCTTATTTCGATAATGCTCCATTAATTTCGCTACTTCCCTTGTACTATGCTCCATCCACTACACCATAGAATATCTATTGCAATGATATTGATTCGTTACGTTAGACACCCAAAACTGTTGCATTAAGGCCAAAATTGGGTTAAGGCAACGATTTTGGTCAATATATTTTCGTTGGTTAATTCACGGTTGCTTTTGCTCTCAAAGGCAACGAAAATATACTCTAATGCAACAATGAAGAATTGTTGCTTATGTTTTCATCTAGTGCAACGGTCGAAGGATACAATAAAAGGCAACGAAACAAGAACCTTAAAGCAATGATTTTACATTCATTAATCGTTGCCTTAGTAAGTTTTGGCAACACTATTTCAAACTAAAGGCAATGGTTTAATCGTATAGGCAACATTATTTCAGGTCCTAAAGCAACGATATTTTATAGTAGAGGCAACAGTTTTTTAAATAATAGCAACACCTTTTGTTATACAAATGCAACAATTTTATTTGGCAAAGGCAACAATCATTGTTCTAAATCAACATTTTTCGTTAGCAAAAGCAATATAGTTTTTATAAAATAGGCAACGAAATTAATCAATAGAGATAATTTTTCTATTAAATGCAATGCTTTGTAACTTAAGTCAACAATTTTAGTTTACTAAAGCAGCTACAATGTTAAAAAATAAGGCAACGATGTTGTAGAATAAAAGCGACGATCATATTTATAATCCAAAAGGGAACGTCTATTTAAATAAACATCCACAAGCAACAAAATCCAAAAGTACCTAAATATCAACATCCAACAGTACCTAAATAATAAAAATCCCAAATCCTAAAGTATCATCAGAACCATAAATAAGTCTGTCGTCTCGTTCATTCGAACCACCTGTAGAAAAAATACCATCCAGATTTAGATTAAGTGATGGGTTCATAAAGCTCAACTTTTGACCAGAAATTCAAGATGAGCTGATAGTTCATTCTTCACTTCCTCTCTAGTCTCATTCTTCACTTCTTCGTTTCTGATTTCCTATATGATTTCCATTTTGAATTGCTCCATTACATCTTCAGACATTGGGCTCTTACTCGTAGCAGCGGAAGATTCGATCCTATAACATTTTTTTTTCTTCATGGGGGCTGTCCTACCAACTAGCCATACACGACCATGAGATTATGAGCCTCCGAGTATTTCATCAATCTGCTAAATGTTTCCCCCCTGCAGATAACAACTCTTCAATCCTCGATTGTAGAATCAAAACATGAAAACAAACAGAAGACAACCAAATAAACAAAATGCAAACTGAATTAAAGTTAAAAATGACAAATAACATATTAATATAATCAGAGAATCATATTAATGTACCATATAATTCATAAGATAATAAAGCATGTTATGGGCACAAGAAAACAGACGGTAATATCAAACAAGATATAAAATAGTGCAGACAGTTGAACAAAAAAAAATAATTAACTAAAATAGAGTGCGGAAAGAAATGAATGCCTAAGAAATATGTTTAGATCATGAGAATTGATACTAAATAATGAACCTAAGAAGTATGTTTTACATTTCTACCAAGTCATTTTCTCATCATCTCATCATAACATATCAAGAATTGATACTAAGGAATGAATGCCTAAGAAGTATGTTTAGATCATGAGAATTAACGTATGACATCTCTAACATCTGTAATTTCAAAATGTAAATAGTGAAAAATTTTATCCTTACAGAGTCTGAACCATGGACAACTATGGAAAATCGTAAAGAGTTGGATCAAGCAAACGTGAGACTCGTCCTAAGCAAAATCACAAAAAATAAGACAATGAATCTAATAAATGTGCCTTCAATGTCTTTAAGAAACTTAGCTATATGTCACTTTAGGTAATCAATGTCCATGGGAAAGAAAAAGGCTAGAACCTAATACTAAAGTTATTAAGGAAACTCTAAACCTCTATTTCACATTGGTGCATCTGTTGAGACGAACATTCAAGGAAAAATAGAGATATTTCAATTTTAACTCAGTATAATCTGATTAACACAGCTGGAGTAGATACGAGCATGATGAATGCAAAATGATGATGACTAATCATAAACTAGAGTCGATATTACATAATTATATTTTACCAATAACAAACAAGAGATGCACTAATGTGCCTTCTATGTCTTTAAGAAACTTGGAGACTGAAATTGTATTTCAACTTTATAATCCACATCAGTAGCCCAAACATGATCACTTATAATATAACATAATTTTGTAATAAATATTAAAGTATAAAAATGTTAAGCAATGAAAATGGGATATAATGAGATGTAGTAGTAAATAATAATGGCATATACTTAATGAATGGTACCCACTTAACAGACATTACTTCTTCAACATAACCAAAACAATTAACAAAATTAACAATCTAACTCTACACGTTAACATTAATTGAAAATTTGATCACCCACTTTACATTTCATCTGAAATTAACAAGATAAAATTTTAATTAAAGGAATGTCATAATGCATTCTCCCAAGCTATTAGCAAATTATGATAATTGACACGACACGAATAGGATAATGCCACCACTAAATAGACGCAACCCCCCATAATTGACACCACATGAATATGATAATTTTCACCGTTAAATCGACACTAACCCGATAATAGATACGACATGAATGCTTTAAATGCCAAAAAAGATTATTAAAGGGCATTTTAACAGAAAATTAAATCATTAGGACCAAAAGAGTTAGAAAGTGATACCAATTTTATATATAAGCCCCCACATTAAAAGTAATAAGTCTAGAAAGAAAATGATCTAACATGTTTTATTTGATAACAAAAATAATTTTTATGAACCAAAAGAGAAATACTATTTAAGTTGGATCCAATTGCAGGTTGATTAAAGTTAGTGGAATAATAAATGAGAATTTAGGTCTATAAACTACAAATATGTGTAGTGCAGAGGTAAATAAGACAGAAACATGCGTGCCTGACTGACCTACAAAGTTAATATATGCATCCAAGATAAGAACTGGTCATAACCAAGGATATTTGCTCTGAAAATACTTAGATAAAAGGCTATCAGGGTAAGTCCAGTTCTTACAAAAAAAAAATGATACTCAAATATGCTACAACCAGTCAGAAGAACTAAAGGGCTACTGACTGATGAGATCCATCAAAACGTGGGGAGTCTAAAGTAAAAATACATAGCTTCAGATTATATTGGTTCTCAATTACAAGTTAGAGGGCTAATTGAACTTATAGTCAATGTTATTCCCTAACATTAAAAGAAACTATCACTCAAATTCATAATTCGAAATAACATCATAGTTAATTCAATTTCATTGAATGCAATCGATCAAAAATTCCCTATTCTCATGGAACTTCTTATTGTAGAACTGCAAAATGTGCGCGATAATTATGATAGTAGCCCCATAAACAATCTTACCTGCCAACCAATTTCACAACTGATTCCTTCCTAGAACTAGGAGGCTAGTCGGGACTAGAGTCCTGGTTAATCATCGGAGTTTGGTTCAAAATAATTTCTGCACCCCTGTCAAAGAGTGAACGAGAGAAATTCGATCATAATTAATTTTATCATGATATGAAATTCGATCATTTGTAGAAGGATTTAGCAACCAAGAATCTTATATATAAATAAATGATGACAATGCAATCAATAATTATTCTTATTTGTTTTAACTTGACAATCAAAAGATTATTATATAAACAGGTCTTGTTATGATTAAACTAAGTTCATATTACCTTTACTGGGAAATAATGAACAATGAAAGTGGTCCATATTATGTACTGCACTTACCTCATCAAATTTACCTTTGATACTCTCATTCTACCCCATCCAATTTCCCAACTGATTTACAAAGATCCACTAATGATTGTGCTTCACAACCTTTTGTCCATAAAACTATGCTTACTTACCAAGTTACAGCAAATTCTCACAAAATCCCCAAATTCAAAAAGCAATGTTTCCTTCATTCTTTCTGTTCTAACCAATGATCAGCCTTCTTTGTGGCTTAAGCAAGTTATTACCATTATAATTCTAACTAAAACTAGAGAAAATGGATCCCTTTCACTTGCCTCCTGAAGTAGTTAGTCTTATAATTTCAGTAAATACACAGTTCCTGTCTAGGATTCCGTCCTGATTACTCCAAGAAGATAAGATTTAATATTACCATTAAAAGCTGGTAAATTCCACAATCAAAAGAAGATCAAACACCATAAATTAACATATCTAATCAATATTAAATAGAAACCCATATGCATAACACATAAATTAAATATAAACTCTTCCTCCTTAAAAGCTTAGTCTCCGGTTAGTCGCTTTTAGATAGCCAGACTCCAGAGTCAGACTCCCAACCGATTGATTTCTGTGGCTTATCATCTACCATGCATCAATTAAAAATACAAAAGTTGAATAAAGTCTTAAACAGAGAGAAACAAATGGTAGAGAGCAGCATAAGAGGAAAATTTTGAAAGATGACAGAAGAATGAGAGGTTACCTGATTAGAATCTGGCGAGCCTTCAACGTGTGGATGACAATGGCAGAGTTAGATCTTAAGCCTTTTAAAAGGCCTAAAATCGTTTTTTGGTGAGTACTCCAGCATAGAACCCTAGACTCCATGGATTCTCTAATCAGCGATCTAAAAGTGAAGCAGACCTTAAAACTTTTAACTAGCCGCAAAAACTAGGGCCAAGGAGAAATCGTTTTTGTTGAGAAATGGAAAAGGGTATTGTTAAACCCAGCCCCAAATTCCCACCCCTAGCCCCGTGAAAGGACAAAAATACCCTTTCATGGGTTTTGGGAGGAAAAAGCTATTTTTTTTTGCTCTCCCGACACTCGGGCGTGTGCCTATCACGCCTCACCTTGTGGTCGGGCATGATAGCCCCACGCCTCACCGTGTGGTAGGACGTGATCGCTACACGCCCGACCAAACGGTGAGACGTGGGGCTATCACGCCCGACCACAAGGTGAGGCGTGATAGGCACACGCCCGTGTGTCGGGAGAGCAAAAAAAATAGCTAGTCCGCTATTGAATTAAATCCGTAAATACCTGTTACGTAAAAAAATTAGTCCGCTGTTGAATTAAACCCGTAAAAAAATTAGTCCGCTATTGAATTTAACCCGTAAATACCTAAATTAACAAAATAAAAATTTAACTAAAATTAACAAAATAAAGATTTAGTTAAACTAAATTAAACAAAATAAACTGCGCTTGGTAGGGAGGTCTCAGGATCGATCCCCCACAACGGCGATTGGGAGGGGTTTAAATACCGTAATCCTTGGACCCGCCCCGAATCCGGATTAGTCGGCCCAATGTGGTTCGGAGTACCGGATGGTTTAACCAAAAAAAAAAAAAAAAAAAAAAAAATTAAACAAAATAAAATTTACAACAACTAAAATTTACAACATAAAAATTTAGCTAAACTAAATTAAACAAACTAAAAATTACAAAAAATTAATTAAATTAATTAAAACCCCTCGGACGTATGAACATCACGCCCGAACCATAGGTCGGGCGTATGAACATCACGCCCGACCTATGGTGCGGGCGTATGAACATCACGCCCGAACCATAGGTCGGGCGTGATAGCCTCACGCCCGAACCACAGGTCGGGCGTGATATTCATACGCCGGAACCGTAGGTCGGGCGTGATGTTCATACGCCGGACTGCGATTCCGGCGTTTTTAAAAAATCACCCACAGATTCAATTTTTAAGCTTAAATCAAAAAACAAAAACGGTAAATCTTATTATTTTCGCTTTCCCTTTACGATTGTTGTTACACTCCATATTTTGGTTCACAAATTAGTCCGGATTTGATCAAAGAGTGTATAGGGTATTTGAGAGGTTTTGTGTTTTTTCAAATTTTGGGTAAAGGGTAGTTTGGTCTTTTCATGGGGTTAGGGGTGGGAATTCATGGCTGGGTTTAGTAATCCACAATGGAAAATCACAGAAAATGGGGCAAAGGAGAACTCGGTTTTCTTGAGAGAAAGGGAAAGTGAAAATCGCACAAGTGTGAGAGAGAAAGGGAAAAGACGGTATTCTAAGTGAGTTTACAGTGAGAGAGGGAAAAGTGTCTAGTTCAAAATTAATGGAGGGAAGTGAAAATTAATGGGGGGAATTGAAAACTTTTGTTGAAAATAATAGTGACAAATAGAAATATTAATTTGATAGGATTGTTTAGTGGGAAGTATATATATTATTTTTTATTAATTCTTAATTAATTTGATCAAATTCAAAATATACTAAATTGATCAAATTCTTAATATATTAATTAATCGGAATATAATTTAAAATAAAGTATAAAAAAGTAACCATAACGTTTAAAATTGTGCAATTTTACTCTTAACGTTGGAAAGTTGGGTCAATTTTAAAAATAATTCATCAACATGCCTGTCTTCTCGGTCATGAATCTTGTCATCTACACTTCGCATACGAGTCATTTTATCACTCATTAGAGACATGTCATAAACATATGATTAGACGTGAAAAAAATAAAAAAAAATATTGTCTATTTTACGAGTTGGACAATAAAATTCAAAATATTTGGCCGAATTAATAAATATTAAACTCTAATTCTATTATTAAATCACAAAAATATGAAATCTTTTTTGAAACAAATTGATATGCAATTTATGTAGAATAAGAAACAAAATATTTGTGTTTTACTGACCAAACTTGTCAATGTTAGGGGTAAAATTGCTCTTATCTGCCAACGTTAGGAGTAAAATTGCATCATTTTAAACGTTATGTGTAAAATTGCTCCTGGCTATAAACGTTATGATATTTTTTGCATCTTATCCCTAGTTTTTTTTCTATTACTACCTAAGAAATATTATTATACTACTTTACACTGTTTTTAGTCAATACATGTTATTATTTACAAACTATATATTGAATCCTTAATTAACAATTGTTGAAATTAAATTTATCAAATTAAATTAGGTATACTGATTGTATTTTTACTAAATGCAACGATGGAATAGTATTTTTACATGGTACATCGTTGCTTTATCTAATTATCAAGTTAATCAAGGCAACGGTATGTCGTAAATGTCATATTATCGTTGCCTTAGTTCAATTAAACAATTACAAATACATCAAAGGCAACACTTCGTTGATAATCGTTGCATTTGACTTAGACAAATATGAGCAATAGAAAGAAATTTGATAATGCTAGTTAATGCAACGATTTACGGTAACGATTTTTGAAAATTGGTTGCTATAGGCAATCTATGGTGTAGTGATCTTAGTCCATATCGAATCTATATCTAAATCCATATTACATGTCCAGATATCTTTTTTGGCCATCTCATCCACAAATTTTTGTTGATTCTCCCCTTGCAGTTTCCACCACTTAATCTTAGTCTCCACTTGTGGTGTTCGTTTTCTCATACATCTCCTACTTCGAAAATCAAGCACCACTACTCTATGTTGGGTTGTCGTACTCTCACCAAGGATCACCTTACAATCAATATAACTCTTTCTCCAAGCACTCCTTACTAGGAAGAAATCAATTTGGCTCGCATTACCGCCACTCTGATAAGTCACTAAGTGGGATGTTCTTTTCATAAACCATGTGTTCATGATACTCAAGTCATAGGCTGATGCGAATTCCAAGATATCATTTCCTGCTTCATTTTTATCTCCAAAACCATACCCTCCATGAACACTCTCAAGCCCATCTCGCCTAGAACTTACGTGTCCATTGAAATCACCACCTAGTACCATCTTTTCATCGCTAGGAACCTGTTGCACCAGTTCCTCCAAGTCCTCCCAAAAAGCTTGTCTTATAGAGACATCTAATCCTATTTGTGGCGCATATGCACTTATTGAAGGAAATTAGGGCTAAGGTATAGCAGCGAAAATATAAAAATTTTAGCCTATTTCCTTTTAACCATATGATCCGTTAATCGTTATTTCATATAAAGAGGGATAAGAAGGAATACCTTTCGATGAACAATCTACCGTTGTTAAAGAAGCGCCCACAATTCTTCTCCGAGATTCCAACCACAAAGTTTAACACGGAGAGGTTAAGATGAAATCAACCCTTATGAGATGCAACCAAAATAGATTGCCTCTAATTAACCAACACAAGATCAAAGAGAAAGAGGGATGAATAAGATTAATCAATCGATGGAATGCCGTATGAATTCTTGTCCACGAACTAGGGGATGGGAATTCTTTTTCTCTCTCTAATTAGTAATTTCGAAAATCACTATAGGGGGAGGTTTTAGGCTTGGTCGAAATTCACATGGGAGGGGGTATATATAGTTGCTTGAATCTAAACCCTAGTTAGATAGGAATAGGTTACTTAATAGGAATCTAATTCGGAAAAGGATTCCTAATTATTATCTCACTATATATCTAATATATTTAGGATAATAATAAATAACCTAATTGGATAATAATAGGAGTATATTAATCCAATTAAAACTCCTAATTTAATTATCTCTTAATTAATTTAATTCATAATCCTAATCAAATTAGGATTAATGGAATAAAATCAATTCCTTATCTCTATATACAAATTTCGCCCCCCTCCATATATTTGGGCCTTACTGGGCTCAATTGGGCTTCCATCTATTAATCATATCCATCTTTCTTTTGGTTCCAAGTCTTATGTGTGATCCATTAGGTTCTTACTACTTCTAGCCGTATGC
Organism: Euphorbia lathyris; assembly: GCF_963576675.1. Taxonomy (NCBI): domain Eukaryota; kingdom Viridiplantae; phylum Streptophyta; class Magnoliopsida; order Malpighiales; family Euphorbiaceae; genus Euphorbia; species Euphorbia lathyris. The sequence goes on along the minus strand of NC_088914.1, from coordinate 22,228,610 downwards.
AACTATTAAATTAATTTCTTCAAGAATTATATTTAATCCTTGCATAACGGAATGATGTACTGAGTATGTTATTGGCAAGTCTGTAATCATTCCCCTAGAGTCCGTTAAGAAGACAGGTTGATTCTGTCGTTAACCCTTCCGTATTAGTTACGGTATAATACGATCCTTTATCAACTACATTCTTGAACTGAATCTTATGACTATGGGTAATGTCAAGTCACATATAGCGAGACGTTCGTTTTACTTGTTCTTGGCCGAGTCAACTCAAAAAGATAGGTTAAGTGAAATCTGTATTTCTACTCTTAAGTTATCACCTTGTAAGGGTTTAGAGTCGAGTCTTCCACAAGCGATCTTTGGATGTATCTCCCATTAATCGGGAGTGATAAATGCTCAATCCAATGTATAACTACCCTGACATTACTTCCTGTGACACCCAACCTTTGCGGTTCACACCCCAGAGTCATCTCTGTTAAGGATCGTGGGACTGCAGGATCAAAGTCTCACATTCAGTAATTCAGGATGACCAATTAACATTCTTTTGAGTCTGAGGATTAGTTATACCTAGTAATACCAATGAGATGAACAGTTGACAAGGATGAATCTACCCATCCTGTTATCTCAAATCGGATCCCCAATCCTAATGAACAACGTTTCACCGGATCTATGTAACTGTCCAGATATCTATATATATGAAGCTTGTGAGATCAGCTTTCTGTCGGACATAAGACATTGTTACATACAAGTCTCAACCGTGATATATCAATCCTAAACATATCACTTGACTTGGGGTGGTTTTAAGTTTATTAGTTTATTATAAAGTTTTGTCTCACTTCATGCTTGTATGAACACTTTATAATCACTTTAAACAAACTTACGGATTTCCTTTTATTAGACTTTATTCAGTGCTTAAAAAGGATTGCCTTTATATAGTTATAAAACATATATCTCATTAAAACAAATGATATAAAGAACAATTCATTTACAATAAGTTTGTATCCCGCAACAATTGACTATAGGACACTAAACCCCAACATACTCCCACTTGGACTAAAGCCAATTGTTTCTAAAACTTATCCCAGTAGAAGTTAAATGACGATCATGTACTTTTTGGGTTAAAGGTTTTGTCAACGGATCTGCAACGTTGTCCTCTGTAGGTACTCTTTCTATTCTCACATCTCCTCTAGCCACAATCTCTCTTATGATGTGGTATCGCTTTAGGTAGTGCTTGGATGCATTATGAGACCGTGGTTCCTTTGCTTGCGCAATGGCTCCATTGTTATCACAACACAGAGTAATGGGATTGACAATGTCAGGCACTACACCTAGTTCTGTAATGAACTTTCTAATCCAAACTGCTTCCTTTGCCGCTTCCGCAGCAGCGATGTACTCTGACTCGGTCGTAGAGAAAGCTACGCTTCCCTGCTTGGAACTTTTCCAACTGACCGCGCCCCCATTTAGGATAAACTGGTATCCTGATTGGGATTTAAAATCATTCTCATCTGTGAGATGACTAGCGTCTGAAAATCCTTGTATTTTCAGATCTCCTTCTCCGTACACTAGGAACATATCTTTAGTCCTTCTCAAGTACTTAAGAATGTTCTTGACGGCAATCCAATGCTCGTCTCCCGGATTCCTTTGGTAACGACTCGTTACAGATAACGCGAACGCTACGTCAGGTCTAGTGCATAGCATAGCATACATAATCGAACCGATCGCGCTGGCGTACGGGACTACAGCCATGCGTCGTTTGTCATCATCAGTTTTAGGACATTGATGATTGTTTAACTTTACTCCATGTACCATGGGTAAGTTACCTCGTTTCGATTCAAGCATGCTAAACCGATTTAGCACCTTTTCAATGTATGTAGCCTGTGAAAGACCAAGCAGTCTACGCGATCTATCTCTGTAGATCTTTATACCAAGTATATAGGCTGCTTCACCAAGGTCTTTCATTGAGAAGTTACCAGATAACCAACTTTCACCGATTGTAATAGAGGAATGTCATTTCCCATTAACAGTATATCGTCCACATATAGTATGAGAAATGCTATAGACCTCCCACTTGCTTTCTTGTAAATGCAAGCTTCTTCGCAATTTTGTTCGAAACCAAATTGTTTTATGGTTTCGTCAAAACGCTTGTTCTAGCTTCTAGATGCTTGCTTGAGTCCATAAATGGATCTCTGAAGTTTGCAAACTTTATTTGCATCCTTTGATATGAAACCTTCAGGCTGCATCATGTATACATCCTCAAGCAGATTTCCATTTAGGAAAGCTGTTTTCACATCCATTTGCCAAATCTCATAATCAAAATGAGCGGCAATTGCAAGCATGATTCTGATTGATTTGGACATAACAACAGGAGAGAAGGTTTCGTCATAATCAACACCTTATTTCTGACGATATCCCTTCGCTACCAACCTAGCCTTGTAGGTGCTAACCTTTCCATCCATGTCAGTCTTCTTTTTGAAGATCCACCTGCACCCAATGGGTTTTATCCCTTCGGGTGGATCAACCAAAGTCCAAACTTGGTTAGTATACATGGAATCCATTTCAGAATCCATGGCCTCAAGCCATGCTTTAGAATCTGGACTAGTAAGAGCCTCTTCGTAGTTTTCGGGTTCGTCGTCTAACACGGGAACCTCGTCATCATCTCCCACTAGAAAACCATATCTAACTGGGAGTTCACGAACTCTTTGTGATCTACGAATAGGTGCCACTGGAGTCTCATCTAATGGGACGTCTTCGGGTACCTCAATCGCTTCTGTTGTTTCAATCGTTGTTTCTTCCTCTTGAACTTCGTCGAGTTCAATCACGCTTCCCTTTTGTGTTTCTTCGAGAAACTCTTTCTCTAAGAAGGTTGCGTGTTTGGATACTATTACTTTCTGATCATCTGGATGATAGAAGTAATACTCTATGGTTTTCCTGGGATATCCAATGAAGAAACATTTATCAGATTTAGAATCTAATTTGTCGGACGCAACGCGTTTGACATATGCTGAACAACCCCATACTCTCATGAACGAGAACACGGGTTTCTTACCAATGAACAATTCATATGGTGTGGAAACAGCGGATTTAGTTGGTACTCGGTTCAGGGTGAAGAGGGCAGTTTCTAAGGCATAGCCCCAGAACGTCTTTGGAAGTAAGGCCATGCTCATCATAGATCGTACCATATCTAATAGGGTACGGTTTCTCCTCTCGGATACACCATTGTGTTGTGGTGTATATGGAGGTGTCCATTGTGAGAATATCCCACATTCAGTTAGATAATTCAGAAAATCATCAGAAAGATATTCTCCACCTCGATCAGATCAAATTTTTTTTATTTTCTTTCCTAATTGATTTTCCACTTCATTCTTGAAGCATTTGAACTTGTCAAAGGCTTCTGATTTGTGCCTCATCAAGTAGATATAACCATAGCGAGTATGATCATCTATGAAGCTAATGAAGTATCTGAATCCTCCTCTTGCTTGGACTAACATAGGACCACATACATCTGAATGAATGAGTCCTAGAGTGTCTGATACACGCTCACCTTTATTGCTAAAGGGTGTCTTTGTCATTTTACCTTTTAAACATGATTCGCATGTTTCCAATGATTCAGAATCGATTGGATCTATAAGCCCATCTGAATGTAGCTTTAGCATGCGTCTCTTGTTTATATGGCCTAAACGACAATGCCACAAGTAAGTTGAATTATCTAGCTTATGTCTTTTGGTATCAATTGCAAAAACAGGAGTTTTATCATCTAACACATAAATCCCATTTTGTGATATTCCTGAAAAATAAAAGATCGAATCTTTATAAAAATTGTAACTATTGTTCTTTATTGAAATATGAAAACCGTCGTCAACGAGACGGCTAATAGAAATAATGTTACGAGACATCTCAGGAACGTATAAACAATTCCTTAATTCTATTACAAGCCCAGAGGGCAAAAGTAAAACATAATCTCCAATTGCGAGGGCGGCAACTCTTGCTCCATTTCCCACTCGCAAGTTTATGCTTCCTTTCTTTAGTTCCTTAGTCTGTTTTAGCTCCTGCATATTTGTACAAATATGAGATTCACATCCGGTATCAAGTACCCAAGATTCAGACAATGAAACCGTATTTATTTCAATATAGAACATACCAGACGTAGAAGCACCGCCTTTTCCCTTCTTGAGGGTGGCTAGATACTCCTTGCAGTTTCTCTTCCAATGCCCGTTTTTACCACAGAAGTGGCATTCTCCTTTGGGCTTCTTCACTTCCTTTCCCTTGGACACATCTCTCTTACCTTTTTTGGGATGTTTAGGATTGGGAAAATTCCCTTTCCTTTTCTTCGATCCCTCGATTACAAGAGCCGGTATGGCCTTGTCTTTCTTCATATTGGGCTCAACTGATTTGAGCATGTTTGCAAGCTCTTCAAGAGAGGTTTGCAAGTCATTCATTTGGTAGTTCATGATGAACTGTGAATAACTCTCTGGGAGGGACTGAAGAACCAAGTCGGTACTTAATTCGTTGTCCATCACAAATCCAATACTAGAAAGTTTGGTAATATAGCCTATCATCTTGACACAATGTGTCATGACAGATGTGCCCTCTTGCATCCTGCAACGATATAACAATTTTGATATCTCGTAGCGTTCGCACCTGGTTTGTTTCCCAAACAATTCCTTTAGGTGCATGATGATGGAATAGGCATTCATCTCGTCATGTTGCCTTTGTAATTTCGATGTCATCGATGCAAGTATGATGCAAGCGGCATGATCATCATCAGCCTGGTGCTTCTGATAAGCATCAATTTCCTCGATGGGAGCATCATCTTCAGGGACAGGGGGTATCGATGTATCAAGTACATACCCAATTTTCTCGAACTTCAAAACAATTTTGAGGTTACGAAACCAGTCGGTGAAGTTTGAACCATTCAATTTGTTATCGGTAAATGTATTTTGCAGATTGGTGTTAGTCATGATTTTAAGAGTGTTTAATTAAACTGAGAGTGAGAAAGAGTAAACGTATGTTATTCATTTGCTTTAAAGTATATCAATCTAAAATTATAGGCCTTTTAATTTATTTCAGATTGCTCCCACTATTTTGCCAAATTAATAGCCCTCCATATTAATTCGAAGAATTTCACAAATCCTTTAGTGAGCTAGGATCCTAACTCCTGAGATTTCTCCTTGAGTTTGCTCAACAAGCTAGTCTCATTTGTTAGATAGATTCATGTAATCAATCACATCTTGAATGTGACTCCTAGGTTATTGGGTTACTAACCACATTAGTAACTAATATGATATTCACATTAATCCCAACCATATTGCCCATTAGTTTATGACAACATGAGTTTGCTCATCCAATTATCATAATCTAATTTAAGTATTACCCCATATTCATGAAAGAATGACTTTCGATAATTCAGGTGTTACCATAAGACCCCGAGCTTGAGTTTGCTCAACAACCCAAAGGCCCCCAGTACTGCCGGCTGAATTATAATATTAGGGAGGGGCAACCGATTTTAATAACTTGCTTATTTACTTAACTTTTTAACGAGGGATTTTATTTAAGTCTCATAATCTAACTTAGTCTTGATTTGCTTTAGCATACATCAGACATACATACATTCACATACATTGGCGTTATGGACATATCATCTAAATTATTCCGTCGAGCCAGAGACGGAATAAAAGGCCAAACCTAAGGAAATACTAACTATTACATATTTCTCTTCAGGTCCTCCGTCTTCTCCATGGCGCCTTGAAATTACATATTAATTTCTATACTACTATAAGAAAACTTCAATTGAATTGAAGGGAATCAGATGAGAGGAGAAATTACAATAGATAGTAGAAAGGCAGGACGCGCAGGCCCTATTTCAAAAATACCAAAAGACTAAAAGAGGGTCCAAATATGTCCATAACTCCAAACATGCATAGACACAATTAAATAAATTTAATTGGTTGATTACATAACCGGCTTATGTAATATTTAGGTTAATCACATTAACTCGTCAAATTAACTTTCATCCAATTTTACTTCTAATCGTTTTGTATCTTTATATTAATCCTTAGATTAATATAACCATATAAAACGTTGATTATGCACGTCCCAATTATTTTGATTTCAATTCATTTAACACTTTGATTTACATATTGGTAAAAACAAACATTTAAACGAATTTTTCATTCGATAATCAAAACAGAAAACTATTAATTTCTGAAACATATATATACATTTAATACAAAACGATTTTAAACCATTTAAAATCAAGTGGGTATCGGGCCGGGCCCGAGGGCGGGCTGCTGCCGATTGGCAGCAGCCCTTAGGGCACGCAGCAGCCGCGCGACAGCGGCCAGTCGCGCCGTGAGGCGCGACTCGGGCTGCTGTCGTCATATATTTTTTTTTATTAAATATATATATATATATATATATATATATATATATATGTATATATATCAGTTCTAAAACAATTTTAAAACGATTTTCAGAAATAGGAAAAACTACAATAGATTTCCGTTTTATCATTTAGAATTAATAAAACTAATTTTATCAACCTAACTATAAAACTAATAGATTTTGTTATAATGATTATCAACCGAAAAATTAGAAACATAAGCATAATCAGTTTTAATTAACAATTAATCAAAACTTTATTTATCTTTAGAATTAATTAATCAAAACTATTTGTCAATTAATCCTAACCATAAATATTTATTCAATCCTATTGAAAACTTCTATATTTTCATATATGAAATAACGGATTTAACGATGGCTCTGATACCACTGAAGGAAATTAGGGCTAAGGTATAGCAGCGGAAATATAAAAATTTTAGCCTATTTCCTCTTAACCATAGGATCCGTTAATCGTTATTTCATATAAAGAGGGATAAGAAGGAATACCTTTCGATGAACAATCTATCGTTGTTAAAGAAGCGCCCACAATTCTTCTCCGAGATTCCAACCACAAAGTTTAACACGGAGAGGTTAAGATGAAATCAACCCTTATGAGATGCAACCAAAATAGATTGCCTCTAATTAACCAACACAAGATCAAAGAGAAAGAGGGATGAATAAGATTAATCAATCGGTGGAATGCCGTATGAATTCTTGTCCACGAACTAGGGGATGGGAATTCTTTTTCTCTCTCTAATTAGTAATTTCGAAAATCGCTATAGGGGGAGGTTTTAGGCTTGGTCGAAATTCACATGGGAGGGGGTATATATAGTTGCTTGAATTTAAACCCTAGTTAGATAGGAATAGGTTACTTAATAGGAATCCAATTCGGAAAAGGATTCCTAATTATTATCTCACTATATATCTAATATATTTAGGATAATAATAAATAACCTAATTGGATAATAATAGGAGTATATTAATCCAATTAAAACTCCTAATTTAATTATCTCTTAATTAATTTAATTCATAATCCTAATCAAATTAGGATTAATGGAATAAAATCAATTCCTTATCTCTATATACAAATTTCGCCCCCCTCCATATATTTGGGCCTTACTGGGCTCAATTGGGCTTCCATCTATTAATCATATCCATCTCTCTTTTGGTTCCAAGTCTTATGTGTGATCCATTAGGTTCTTACTACTTCTGGCCGTATGCAACTATTAAATTAATGTCTTCAAGAATTATATTTAATCCTTGCATAACGGAATGATGTACTGAGTATGTTATTGGCAAGTCTGTAATCATTCCCCTAGAGTCCGTTAAGAAGACAGGTTGATTCTGTCGTTAACCCTTCCGTATTAGTTACGGTATAATACGATCCTTTATCAACTACATCCTTGAACTGAATCTTATGACTATGGGTAATGTCAAGTCACATATAGCGAGACGTTCGTTTTACTTGTTCTTGGCCGAGTCAACTCAAAAAGATAGGTTAAGTGAAATATGTATTTCTACTCTTAAGCTATCACCTTGCAAGGGTTTAGAGTCGAGTCTTCCACAAGCGATCCTTGGATGTATCTCCCATTAATTGGGAGTGATAAATGCTCAATCCAATGTATAACTACCCTGACATTACTTCCTATGACACCCAACCTTTGCAGTTCACACCCCAGAGTCATCTCTGTTAAGGATCGTGGGACCGCAGGATCAAAGTCTCACATTCAGTAATTCAGGATGACCAATTAACATTCTTTTGAGTCTGAGGATTAGTTATACCTAGTAATACCAATGAGATGAACAGTTGACAAGGATGAATCTACCCATCCTGTTATCTCAAATCGGATCCCCAATCCTAATGAACAACATTTCACCGGATCTATGTAACTGTCCAGATATCTATATATATGAAGCTTGTGAGATCAGCTTTCTGTCGGACAGAAGACACTGTTACATACAAGTCTCAACCGTGATATATCAATCCTAAACATATCACTTGACTTGGGGTGGTTTTAAGTTTATTAGTTTATTATAAAGTTTTGTCTCACTTCATGCTTGTATGAACACTTTATAATCACTTTAAACAAACTTACGGATTTCCTTTTATTAGACTTTATTCAGTGCTTAAAAGGGATTGCCTTTATATAGTTATAAAACATATATCTCATTAAAACAAATGATATAAAGAACAATTCATTTACAATAAGTTTGTATCCCGCAACAATTGACTATAGGACACTAAACCCCAACACTTATGACATTCACAACCTCATCTCCTATCACAAGCTTAACACTCATAATCCTATCGCTCTTCCTAGACACCGCTACTACATCATCAATATACTTCCTATCAATAAGAATACCTACTCCATTTCTACCTTTATCTTTTCCCGAGTACCACAGTTTATAACCCCAATGAGCTATCTCTCTAGCCTTGGCTCCAACCCACTTGGTTTCTTGTAGGCACATTATATTTATTCTCCTCCTCTTCATAACATCTACAATTTCAGCTAATTTTCCTATTAAAGAGCATATGTTCCATGTCCCAAAGTGTAACCTATTACCCCTACCCCTACTATTACCATGGGAATAGAAATAACAGAAGAGATGATTAGCAGTATGAGTGTCAAAAAGCTGCTGATGCTGTATTGTTGCCTGCTCGCCTACGCATGCCCCTCGTAATGCCCTTTACTTTTTCTTTTCTTTTTCCATATTTAATAGCATAAGTAAGACGAAGTGGGAGTGGATTCAGGAATGGTCGTTAGAATTGAACAGATAATATTTCCAATAACTTCCTAGGTAGCATGACAAACAAGGTTCATATGGCACATTTATGTGTTAGTAACCAAAGATTTTAATACTTGATATAATACAAACAAGAAGTTTCATGGAACATTGTTATTGTATATAATTCATGTTATATTGGAATCATTTTTATGAGCTAATAACATCTTGTCAGGTTTTCAACATTATTGTTACAGTTGTGGCTTAATAGGTGTAGGACAAATGAAAATGGGAAGAATGATTCCGATATGCTACATATTTAAGGTATGCATGATTGCCACGTATCAATTCTGATCTTTGTAGCTTGTGTACATTTTGAACTTGTTTGTATATATATAGGATCTCTATTCTGATGTTCTAGTGCATTTTTTGTTAATACAAATTTTATTTTATTTAACCAGGTGTAATAAAATTATACTTCCTAATGGGTAAAATCACAAGTTCATGTCTATTGATGGAAATTGGGCATTTTGAAATGTGAAGTTTCTGCCTAATGAGAGCATACTTTATCCATTGAACAAGTTACTCCTATATTATATGCTCCTAGGATTGAAACTTGTCATTGCCATATGACTGACAATTACTTTTGGAAAGGTTGTTCTTTTGCATTCAAGATTTACCAACCATGATCCTGCAATTCTATCAACACCTCATGTAATATTTTTCTTCTTTTAATACTTGTAGAATTGTTTATTGATTGCATATTAAATCATTTTATGTTCTCCCTTATTTCTTCTGCAGATTTTGACATGTTTGATGCCCAATAAGGACATGCTTTGTCCATTGAACAACTTGCCCCTAGATTAGCTACTCTTAGGATTGAACTTTGTCATTGGTATATGGCTGACAATTATTTTTAGAGAGTTTATTTTATTCTTTTGCACTCAAGACTTAGCAAACATGATACAGAAATGCTTTCAACATCTCAAATAATATTTTTCTTCTTTTAATACTTGTAGTATTGCATTGTTGCGTTATGGTATATTTGTCTATCTTCTAACTTGTTACTGTTAAATTTAATGCTTTAGTAACTGCTATCTTATCCTGTATTTTTTATCTGTATGATTTTAGTCAGTTGCAGTGGTTATTAAATCATTGATTTGTAGGAAGTGGTTATTGCACAGTTATTCTATAACTGTGTTTCTTCTGTATTTAAACTGAGTATCATATCAATAGTAAATATACTTTCCACAGCAAATTGTGTTGTTATAAAATCATCTCATTCATTTTCCAACAAATGGTATCAGAGCTCTCTTCTTGAGGGACTTGTGAATTAGTTATTATTTCTTTTTTCTCTTCTTCTTTATGGATTTGTCACAAACTCCATTTACTGCATTAGCACCACCTGTTTTCAATGGTGAAGGCTATCATATTTGGGCAGCAAGGATGGAAGCACATCTGGAGGCTAATGATCTCTGGGAAGCTGTTGAAGAGGACTACGAAGTTCCTCCATTGTCCGAGAATCCAACTATGGCGTAGATAAAAAAATCACAAGGAGAAGAAATCAAGAAAGTTGAAGGTCAGGGCTACGTTATTTGTGTTGCAGTCTCATCTGATATCTTTATCAGAATCATGACAATGAAATCAGCTTTTGAAGTCTGGAATTTCTTGAAGAAGGAATTTGAAGGAGATGAGAAGATCAAAGGAATGAAGGCTCTTAACTTGATCAGAGAATTTGAATTTTAAAAGATGAAGGATTCAGAAACTGTCAAAGAGTATTCAGACAAATTGCTTAGCATTGCTAACAAAGTAAGATTACTCGGTACTGAATTTCATGATTCTAGATTAGTTCAAAAGCTTCTTGTCACTGTTCCTGAAAGGTTTGAAGCAACCATTTCTTCTCTGGAAAATACTAAGGATCTGTCAAAAATTAGTGTGGCAGAGTTGTTGAACGCTTTGCAGGCACAAGAGTAGAGGAGACTTTTGAGGTCTGAGAATTTTGTTGAAGGTGCATTATTTGCAAAGGGTCAATCTAGCCAGGGAGAAAAAGGGATGAAGTACAAGAAGAATAAATCTGACTTTCCTCCTTCTCATCATTGTGGGAAGAAAGGTCATCCACCTTTTAAATGTTGGAGACGACCAGATCAACAATGTGAGAAGTGCCAAAAGATGGGACATCATCAAAAGATTTGCAAAAGCAACACTCAACAAAATTCAGAAACCCATGAGAAAAATGTTGCTCAAGTTGTTGATCACGAAGAAGATGAAGATGAGTATCTTTTTGTGGCTTCATGTTTTTCTCCTAGAAATTCAAGTGATAATTGGCTTGTAGATAGCGGATGTACGAACCATATGACTTATGATCGTGCTTTGTTCAAAGAGCTAGATACATCAGCAGTTTCCAAAGTTAAAATTGGAAATGGAGAGTACATTCCAGTGAAGGGAAAAGGTGTAGTGGCTATTAAGAGCACTTCAGATACAAAAATAATCAAAGATGTATTATTTGTGCCTAACATAAATCAGAATTTGTTAAGTGTTGGCCAACTTCTTGAGAAGGGTTTGAAAGTTTTATTTGAAACAAATCACTGCATTATAAAGGATTCAGCGGATAAAGATGTCTTCAAAGTGAAGATGAAAGGCAAGATCTTTGCATTGAATCCATTGAAGGAGGAGCAAAAAGTGTTTACTGGAACACAAATTAATTCAGAAGTCTGTGAAAAGATGATCTCATCAGGTTTGAGTTCAAAAAATTTGAAAGAGGCGTTGATTCAGCAGAAGGAAATTCAAGAGGAGGCTGAGGAGAAAAATCCTACTTGTACTACTGCCTTTGTTTTAGCCGAAGAAGAAAATACCAACGATCAAAAAGAAGATGAAGAAGGGGACTTTCACGATTTTAATAGTTTCTCTGAGACTCAAACTCAGTTTGGTGATTATGATGAGATTGATGAGCATGAGGAGAAATTACTTGAGTCATTTTTGTCCAAAGACTCATGTCCACAGCGCACACTTTGCAGATCTCACTATTAAAAAAAAACAAACAGGACACAAATGTTTCTTTAGAGTTCCTTAAAAAAAACTTAGAGTTTGCAGTAACCAAAGCAATGAGGAGTGTTAAATTTAATGCTTTAGTAACTGCTATCTTATCCTGTATTTTTTATCTGTATGATTTTAGTCAGTTGCAGTGGTTATTAAATCACTGATTTGTAGGAAGTATTTATTGCACAGTTATTCTGTAACTGTGTTTCTTCTGTATTTAAACTGAGTATCGGATCAATAGTAAATATACTTTCCACAGCAAATTGTGTTGTTATAAAATAATCTCATTCATTTTCCAACAGTTACATCTTTTTAACCATGTTTTTTTAAATTATTTAAGATATTTTTATCTAATTTAAGAGTTGAATATACTGAATTTAAAGTAGCTCCCTTCAATCCAAATCATTCTAAATATTTAAAATAAGAGATTTTTAATTATTTTAAATAATTTTTAATGAGTGGATTTTTAATAATTGTAAATACTTCTAATGACCGGATTTGTAATCATTATAAATATGTGTAATAAGTGTATTTGTAGTCATTATACATAATTTTTAATAAGAGTAAATGTCCACCCATTGTATGTTAATAATGAGTGGAAGTATTCCGCTCATTAAAAACCTTTAATGAGTGGAATCAGAAATTTAATGGTTGTATTTCCTATCATTAAAACCCTCTAGAGGCAACCGAAAATTGGTAAGTGATTAATGTGGGTGCCAATTATTCGTTCGTTTTCTGCAATTTGGGTTTGGTTTGATTTTGAGTGCTCTTAAATTTTGAGTGTTTGCCTATTTAGTAACTGAATTTACACTTGCTTGCCAATTATTTGTTCGATTATTCTGCGAGTAGGGTTCCGTTTGAGTTTGAGTTTAAGTTTAAGTGTTGATTTTGAGTGCTCTTTGATTTTTATTGTTTGCCTATTTAGTGAACTCGCACAGTTAGTAAAGTTGAGACACTGATGCAGTCCCTGAACTATTCAACTTTTATTGTATTGAGCCTTTAAACTTCTATTCAATTTTATTAAGTACTTGGAATGTTATTTCAAGTTGTTGAGCTCTCAAATCGTCATTTAATTTAAGTCAGGTTAAAGACCCCCTAACAATGCTAAGTTGTTGAGCTCTCAAATTTCAATTTTATATCACATTCAGGACTTTTTCGATAGCATTGTTAGGGGGTCTTTAACCTGACTTAAATTAAATGACGATTTGAGGGCTCCTTGTGACAAAAGAAGTCTGCTAGCTTAATGTGTAATGTGACTAGATCATTAAAAACAGAAGTTGGAGGACTTCATCATAGAATAGAACAGAACACAACAAAAGTTTGCGGGTGTAATAGAACAAAACCAAGTGGCTGTGGGGTACTGATAATGGGAGCATAGTGAAATGCGAGCCGAGGCGATAAGGGTAGGCGAGGCGACGGCCTCTCGCACTTGAGGCGACAAAAAAAAATTAGAAAACACAAAAAATAAAATCATAACTCAAATTGACTAGTTTAACTTCTAAAGTTGTAAAACACAAAATAATAACTAATACTCATGATCAAGGATCCGTTTTTATAATGGGTTTGACCTCTTGCCCATACTTCCAACAAGGATCCGTTCTTTTTGTAGCTTCAGATGTAAATACTCATTATCAAAAGCATGCAAGATTTAAGCAATAACACTTTGAATTAATAACTAATAATAAACTTTCATAAACTTAACAAAACTAATAAAACAACTTGCACAATATAACAACTAATAATAAACTTGTACAAACTTCACAAACTTTCATAAAAATTTGGGCAGCATAACACTTATAACCGAGAAGAGTAAGAGAGGAAGAAAAGATGGAATAAGAAATAGAAGTTAGAACAGAGAAAAGAGAGACAGAGTATGATACAGATTGAAAGCGATAAGTGGAGGTTTTAATCGTAAACCAACAAAGATCTTCTTCTCTAGCTAGACTAGAAGGAGTGAATCCCGATAAACAAGGTATAAACCCTAGTTCTCAATGAGAAATGATATTTGATTGATTAAAATTGTCATATCCTTACAAAATGAGGGTTTAAATACAACCTCTAAAAGATAAGCAAAGGACAGGGATTACCCCTACTAGGGTTACAATACAGTTAATAATAAGAGGGTAAGATAGGTAATGCGCCCAGACAACAGGTACAGAGGTGCAGGTACGGAGCGTCAGAGGTTGTTGGTGAATTCCTTCGGCAGGAAGTAAACTTGAGATCCGCCCAGTGTAGTTGTTGGTACGCCTCATGGCGTACGCCTAGATCCGCCCCGCTCGCGTGTTCAGGGGATCCGCCCTTTTAGATACAACCTCTGTGGGAACGCCGAGAGGAGATCCGCCAAGGTGCGTGTGATTGTTGATCCCAGTTAGGATGTCCGCATCATTCTCTCCTTCTTTTAAAGAATTCGGCACTGGCTGGTCTGTGTTGTTCTCCAAAGGGCTATCTGACTTCCACGGGCTAAGGTCACGAACATTGAACGCCGGTGAGACTTTACCAAGCCAGTTTGGCAAAGCTATATGATAGGCATTGGCATTGACCTTCTTGGTGATCTTATATGGCCCGTACTTTCTCGGTCGAAGCTTGCTGCTTGTGGCGTTGGCGAGTCTCTCTTTTCCCAAGTGAACCATAACCTCATCTCCCACTTCGAACTGTAGGTCCCTGCGGTGCTCATCCGCCTTGGCTTTTAGTTTCTGGTTTCTCTCCTCAAGAGTCTCCTTCACCTCTTGGTGCATCTGGACATAGTCTTTGGCTAGCTGGTTTGCAGTCACATTTCCTTTGGGAAGATGGGCTATATCAAGGACGTGATTCGGGGTCTTAGTGTATACCACCTCAAAGGGTGACTTCCCAGTTCCCGAGTGTACAGATCCATTGTAGGCGAACTCAGCTTGTGCCAAGACCACGTCCCACATCCTGGGCTTATCCTTGCATTTGCTACGCAGTAAGTTTCCCAGAGTCCGATTGACCACTTCTGTCTGTCCGTCTGTCTGAGGGTGGGCGGTGGTACTGAACTTCAGAGAAGTATCAAAAAGAGCCTACAAGGTCCACCAGAAGTGACTCAGGAACTTTGTGTCACGGTCTGAGACAATGCTCTTTGGTACACCATGCAGTCTTACAACCTCTTTGAAGAATAGCTTGGCAGTCGCTGAGGCGTCGTTAGTCTTACGGCATGGTATGAAGTGTGCCATTTTCGAAAACCGGTCAACAACCACGAAGATGGAATCCATGCCTCTCTGAGTTCTGGGTAACCCTAGGACAAAATCCATGGACAGATCCTCCCATATGGTTTCTGGTACAGGCAAGGGTAGCTGTAAGCCAGCATTTGTAGCGTGTCCCTTGGCGGTCTAGCAGATATAGCATCGTTCTACCAGGTACGCCACATCTCTTCTTATTTTGGGCCAGAAATAACGGGAACTCACTGCTGCATATGTCTTGTCTCGCCCAAAATGTCCCCCCAGGGATCCGCCATGTAGATCTCGGACCACCTTCTCGCGGATAGAAGTGCAGGGTAAACACAGTTGGTTGCCCCTCATTAGATACTCATCCATCAAGTAATACACCCCATCCCCAGGTTGGCGCTGGCACTTCTCCCAGATACTTCCAAAGTCAGGATCCGCCAGGTACTCTCATCTGATGTGTTCGAAACAATCGGTCTCCAGGTTGACTGTTTTTATTAGGGCAACCCTACGACTCAAGGCGTCCGCCACTATGTTCTGTTTTCCCGCCTTATGGATAAGCTTATAGGGGAACTTATCTATGAAGGCAGACCACCGGGCGTGCATGGCGCTTCAAAGTTGCTTCTGACTTCCCAGGTATTTGAGAGCTTGATGGTCAGTGTAGAGGATGAACTCTTTTCCCACCAAGTAATGTTCCCATACTTTCAATGCCCTCACTACAGCATAAAACTCTTGATCATACGTTGCCCACCTTTGCCGTGCCTCACAAAGATTCTCACTGAAGTAGGCAATGGGCCTCTTTTCTTGCATCAAGACACCACCAATCCCAGTTCCACTGGCATCACACTCAACTTCAAACAATTTGTCAAAATCAGGATACGCCAGCACTGGCGCTGTACTCAGCTTTTCCTTGATCAAGGCGAAGCTCTCTTCTTGGGCGTCCGCCCACTCGAACCCCTTTCCTTTCTTCAAACATTCTGTCAACGGGGCCACTATGGAACTGAAGTTCTTAATGAATCGACGATAGAACGTTGCTAGCCCATGAAAACTCCTGATATCCCCCACGTTCCTCAGGGTAGGCCATTCTCGGATGGCTCTTACCTTCTCCCCATCAACTTGGATTCCATTCCCGCTGACCACGAATCCAAGGAAAACTAAGCTCTCCATGACAAAGTCACACTTCTTGGTGTTGGCGTATAGTTGGTGTTTCCTTAACAGGTCAAACACGGTCTGCAAGTGCTCTTCATGTTCCGCCAAGGTCTGGCTGTGGATCAAAATGTCGTCGAAATACACAACTACGAACTTCCCAATTACTGGGCAAAGCACCTGATTCATCAGTCTCATAAAAGTACTAGGTGCGTTGGTCATCCCAAAGGGCATAACTAACCATTCATACAACCCATCTCTTGTCTTGAAGGCAGTCTTCCACTCATCCCCAGATCGGATTCGTATCTGATGATACCCACTCCTGAGATCAATCTTGGAGAAGACTCGGGATCCGCCAAGTTGGTCCAACATATCATCCAACCTTGGAATCGGGAACTTGTACTTGATGGTGATCTTGTTAATAGCCCTACTGTCAACACACATCCGCCAAGACCCATGCTTCTTCGGTGTAAGTAAAGCTGGAACGACGCAAGGACTCATACTCTTCCTAACGTATCCCATCTCGATGAGTTCCTCCACTTTCTGTCTCATGATGTCATTCTCCTTTGGGCTCATTCGATAGTGTGGGAGGCTTGGTAAACTAGCCCCGGGCACAAGATCGATATGATGTTGGATATCCCTCAAAGGTGGTAACCCACTTGGCAGTTCGTTAGGGAACAGATCCTGATATTCGCCAAGTAGGTGGGTCACTTCACTCGGCATCTCCCTTTCGTCCCTTTGGGCGGGTTCGTGATTCGCCTTAACCATTACCACATATACCATTTGGCTCTCTTCACATTCGCTGACAAACGATTTGTGTGTAGGACAGACTACCATGGTAGACTTCTCGTCGGCTTTTGGCTCTCTCACCATTGGTGTAAGGACAAACTTCACCCCATTCTTCACAAATCTGTAAGTGTTCTCTCTTCCGGCGTGGGTGGCGTTGTTATCAAATTGCCAGGGTCGGCCCAACAATAGGTGGCATGCGTCCATGTCGACCACATCACAACAGACTTCATCATGATAGTTACCAATCTCAATCGGTACCTTGCATCTCTGGGTCACCCTCAACTCGCCCACGTTCTTGATCCATCCCACCCTGTAGGGATCAGGGTGCGCCTCTACCAACAACCCAAACTTCTGAACGGCGCTGCTACTCACAATGTTCTCTTGGCTCCCACTATCTATTATCACATTACATCGCCCGCCCTTCACAAGACAGCGGGTCCTGAATAGTCGGTGCCTCTGATCGCCCTCTATCCGGCTGGAGACTAACAAACGCCGTACCACATGAATGGCGTACCTCTCTTCACCCGCCACCTCATCATCTTCTCCTAAGGGTTCACAAAATACTTCATCCTCTTCGTCATAGTCATCTTCATACCTCTCCACCATGTTGGCGCTCTTCCTTCTAGGACACTCGTTGGATCTATGTCCTGGCTCATTGCACCGAAAACATTTGAAAGGTGCTGGCCTTGCATACGGATTGTTGCTCTTGGGTGGTATAGGTGCTTCTTTGTATGGTCTAGTATCTCCAACGGATCCCCTTCCCACACTGTTAACCTTGGCCCCACTGGCACTCGCCACCTGCTTGCCTTTGTCGTAAGACTTCATGTTATCTCTTCCTCCAGGCGTATACTCAGTAGTGGCGGATCTCCTGGATCTCCCAGTCAGTTGGGATTCAGCCTTGAGGGCTAAATTCCTAGCATCTTGTACTCGAACCACCATCTGTGTGCCAATACGATCCTAGATGTTGTATCTCAACCCTTCTAGATACCTAGAGGTCTTTTGGCTCTCAGTTTCAGACAAGTTGGCCCTTGCTGATAGCCTCAAGAACTCTGAGGTGTACTCGTGAACACTTCGGGTCCCTTGAGAACATCCCCTGTAGGAGCTGTAAATA
This sequence comes from Euphorbia lathyris, assembly GCF_963576675.1. Taxonomy (NCBI): domain Eukaryota; kingdom Viridiplantae; phylum Streptophyta; class Magnoliopsida; order Malpighiales; family Euphorbiaceae; genus Euphorbia; species Euphorbia lathyris. The sequence goes on along the minus strand of NC_088914.1, from coordinate 22,210,253 downwards.
TACTGTTCATAATCCGGTGGTAGGAACCGCTCCCTCAACATCGCCTTCATCCGTAGCCAAGATCTAATCGGATCTCTGCCCCCTCTTCTTCATTCCTCCCTCATCTGATCCCACCAAACTGATGCGCCACCCTTCAGGCGATACGCCACCAGTCTAACTTTCCTCTCATCAGGAATACCAGCATACTCAAAGAAACGCTCAACTTCCGATAACCAATCTAAGAATCCCTCTATATCCAGCTCGCCACCAAAATATGGCAAGTCTATTTTTAGCTTAAAGGCATCATCTCTGTCAAATTTTCCTAGGTCTGGTTCTGCCCTAGCCATACCCACATGCCGGTTATCATTCGGGCCACCATTCCTCACAGTTCTAAAGGCACCATTGTCCCCAATATCCTCAAAATCATCACTATCACTATCAGCGTTATGTACGAGGACAAAGTTGGGTCTTCTTACCTCAGGATCCCTAGGACCCATTTGTGGAAGTTGGACATTTGTCAACGGCAGTCGAGGTGGCGTGGGTTGCCTTTGGGGTCGTGGTTCAAGGACTCCTTCCCTCCTCTGGTCGGACTCCCCGGCGGCTGGTCTGACCACTGCACGGATCTCCAATCTGAGGTTTTCCAGGGAAGCGGTTAGCTCCTGGAACCGCTGGTCGTTTTGTTTCTGCCGCTCAAGGCTGGCCTGGATTTGTTCCGCGAGGTGCTCTCTCAGCTCCTCATATCTCTGGTCACTGGTTTCCATGGAATCTTGCGGTTGTCGGGGTTGAACCATTGCCAAAAGAAGTTTCGGGTCAGGAAACGATTGGCTCTGATACCAACTGATACAGATTGAAAGCGATAAGTGGAGGTTTTAATCGTAAACCAACAAAGATCTTGTTCTCTAGCTAGACTAGAAGGAGTGAATCCCGATAAACAAGGTATAAACCCTAGTTCTCAATGAGAAATGATATTTGATTGATTAAAATTGCCATATCCTTACAAAATGAGGGTTTAAATACAACCTCTAAAAGATAAGCAAAGGACAGGGATTACCCCTACTAGGGTTACAATACAGTTAATAATAAGAGGGTAAGATAGGTAATGCGCCCAGACAACAGGTACAGAGGTGCAGGTACGGAGCATCAGAGGTTGTTGGTGAATTCCTTCGGCAGGAAGTAAACTTGAGATCCGCCCAGTGTAGTTGTTGGTACGCCTCATGGCGTACGCCTAGATCCGCCTCGCTCGCGTGTTCAGGGGATCCGCCCTTTTAGATACAACCTCTGTGGGAACGCCGAGAGGAGATCCGCCAAGGTGCGTGTGATTGTTGATCCCAGTTAGGATGTCCGCATCATAGTACATACCTGTTAGATAGGAAGAGAAGAGGAATGTTGCTCTGTTGTGATCGGCGGTGCTATTGGAGGAGATGAAGTCTTCGAAGTGGACGTGCGATGGAGGAGAAATCTCCTAAGTGGACGTGCGATGGAGGAGATGAAGTCTTTGAAGTGAACAGAAAGAAGCCTTTCTATCACGAAACTGTTTGTTTCTTCTCTAATTTCTAACCTAAATTTCACTAATCTTTTTTTTTATAACAAGTAAACTAGAATTTTTCACCAAAGTATTAAAGGCGACCGCCTCTCGCCTGGAACTCCCTCTCGCCTGCGGCGGAAAGGCGGTCACCTTTGGAATTTCGCCTGCCTTCCACTATAGAAGGCGGAGGCTTGATCGCCTCGGTCGCCTTTCACAACTATGAATGGGAGAATTCTGGTTGTATTTCTCTTCTCTTCTGTTATAGATATTTAGGCTGCAACTGAGAACTTCTACAGTGGACCGGGTGCAATGGACCCAATCAATGGAAAAAAGACAATCATGCTACCTCATTGGGAGATGATTGGTGTAAGGAAAAAAAAAGTGCACAATTGTCACGTTTCTATTGGTAAGGTCCAGTAGATCGGGACTATAGTAGAATTTCTCACTGCCAACTGCAATATCTAACTGATCTGCAACCTCCTCCTATGCTTTATTGTCGTAGTTTTACATGTTTACCAAAGTATCGCAGTTTCTTTCTCCGTAAGAGCATTAAACTGGTGCATAGTATTTGCAATCAAAGTGAACAAAATAGTTTTTATAGGTAACTAAACATTGTCCTTGTCCCGGGTGCTATTTTTCCATAAGTAGCTGAGAATATTTATTTCAGTTGAAACAAAGACATTTATTGAATGTATATGTTTTGCAGGACATAATCTTGATGAGCATATTCTTATAGACTCCTTTAGGTGTTGCACTGTGGCAAAATGCATAAATTTAAATTTGAAATCAGAATGTTAGAGGAGATCATAAATCTAGATTATGGGATTTTTGTGTGGATTGAAACCAAAAGAAGTGAAATGAGTTTAGAAAATTTGACTTGTAGCCTTTGAATTCGAGTTGTGCCAACTAATTAAATGTGTCACTTCTAAACGTTAGAAGTATTATTGATATTGTTTATCAACTTTGGAAGCATTTTTGCACCTTATCCAGTATATGCACTACGCATGCATGAGAGCTTGATTGCGGACTTTAGAGCTTGTTTACCAATGTTATGAGAATTTTTGCACCTTATCTCTAAACCCTAACTTAAACCTTGAAACCATAAACCCCTAAACCCTATCTTAAACCTTGAAACCTTATACCCATAAACCTTAAACCCCGAAACCCCTAAACTATATGAACTCATAAACCCTAAACCCTATCTTAAACCTTGAAACCCCATACCCCTAAACCCCCAATCCTAAACCATGTCTTAAACCTTGAAACCATAAACCCTTAAACCATAAACCCTATGACTTACTCATTATTTTTCTACCTTATCCAAAGTCTTAATATTTCAATGTGAATGCAGTGAGCTTCCGTCATGATCTTGGAGGGCCGGGCATACTCTAACATTTGTGCTTCCATATTTGTTTCGCTTATTTGCTCACTCGTTAAGGTAATTGTTTTATCTTATCCCTCAATAATACCGATTTATTTTAGTATGGAATTTTCATTAGCATGTATGTGCATGTAATGTATGATGATGTACTTAAGTCAATAGAAATAATATATGCATGATTGACCTAGATACCCACTCGGGACTTACTCATTAGGAGTAAGTCTAGAATAGTTCCCGATTTGGGATTGTTCTTAAATTGTTCAATCTCAATTAGGACGTGAATGCATGTATTGATTTTGGTTCTAATGAATGTCACGGCTCGCCACATGAATGTTCTCTGAGTACATATGTAGATAAATGACTTCGTGTACTTAGAGAATTGTAGGAGATGCTGTTGGATTTTCATTAGAATGTAAAATCTGAGCATGCATTTACAAGTAAGATGGGACATTTAAGAATGAGTTGGAATGGAGGGATAACGACTACCCTACAGAAGCTTGTATTGTATTTACATGAGATAATTAATTAATTGATATCCTGGGCAATTTTTGTTTGTTTTTAGTGTTTAATTAGTACGGATCGAAGTTGGATGTATGGTAATCGAGCTTCCGATGAATTCCTACGACGGATTGGTGAGTTTAGTGCGGTTGCCATTGAATTCCGATCAAAAAGTGGTTCAAATCGTTCTCTTTTGTGACTACAATAACATGAGGTGCCCAGGCGACATATATGTAGTCCAATATCACTTAATTTATCGGGGGATTAAAAAAAAACTATACATGGCATGGGGAGGTGTTTGATAATGTAAAGAGCTCAATTAAGTCAGGCAGTCATTAGGTCGGTGATACTGATGTTGAAAACGATAATGAAGTGGAGGTGGATAGGATATGATGCATGATGTAGAGGTAGAGCGTCTTGGTATTTACTATAGCATTTTGAGAGCATCTGAGACACCGTTATATCCTGCTTGTACAACATTCATGATACTATTAGCTGTCAAATTATTCAACTTGAAGGCAAGCCACATTTGAACTGACAAGAGTGTTACGAAGTTGCTGCAAATTTTGAAAAAAAAAAATGCTTCCTCGTGAAGGGTTTTTTTATCGGGAGAAGGCGAGGCAATAGGGATTCATGAGGGTTTTGATAATGTTGTGATAGAATCAAATGCAGCTGTGGTCATTGAGTATCTTCAACAAAATTCTTTCTGATCAGTCTATGAACTTGTGTTAGATGATTGTAAAAGTTTTTTATCCTCTTTTAATGACATTAGGGTCAATTTTGTGAGACGTTATACGAATAAAGTTGTTCATATCTTAGCTCAAACAACTTATTCTTTGTTAAGATCTATGGATTGCTCTCTTTTGACTTTTTTTTTTTTTTTTTTTGAAGCTTTGTATTCGGAGTTATTTAGTTTTTTTTCTTTTAAAAAAAATTAAATGGAGGATATTGGACAATTTAGTGAGGTGGGTCAGAAACTGAAAGGAAATTGGAGGATTTTTAATCACTCGTCAACCCTTATGTACATTTACCCTCCTAGTTCTCTTTCTCCTTATTCTTTTTGCCCTTCCTAAGCATAACAGGCTATTAAAAAACAAGTGAAAACCTAAAAATATAGCTGTTTGATCTTGGTGAGTCTTGCAACGACATTTTCCATATTAGGCCTGTCCTCTTGCGAGTCACTGGAACATAATAAAGCTAATTCGATGATAGATGACAAGCACTGCTGCAGTTGTAGATGCTGCCTTTCTGAACTTTCAGCATTTCTGTTTTCTTTTATAAAAAGATTAGCATCAACAATTTCCATCACTTGTTCAGGAAAGCAATCTATCACCCATTGCCTCAAGCTTTGCCCTCTGCCGAACATTTCATCAGTAGGTCTTTTTCTGGTAAAGATTTCAATCAACATGATACCGTAACTGTACACATCTCCCTTTGTCGACACTTTTCCTCCCATACCATACTCTGATCGGTCATTCATACATACATGTAAAGAAGAATACATATGAATTAGAGCAAAATGTTGAAATAATAAACTTATAATTAATAGTCTTTAATTTGGTTCAGTGTATTGTCCAAGAGTCATTTCTGTATTTATCAAGAGTTGTATTGTTTCACAAAGAGTCATCTGTATTTATAGAGTTATTATTGTTTACTAAGAGTCATGTCTGTAATCTATAAATAGCTATCAAGACAAGTAGTAAGACAAGAGAATTTTCTTCCAGCAATTATACTCTTCCTATGTTACCTGTGAAAGTTTATTTATTTGATCCAACACAAAGTACATATACAAAGGGTTAGGCTAAATTTTACTTTGTTTTTTACCACCATTAGATGAACTTCTATTATTAAAGTCCACCATCATCCAATGGTAAACGTCTGTATTGTTTAAAAGTTTGCAAATACTGATTTCAGGTTTCTTAGACAAAATTTCTCACTAAAAATTATCCAAAATTTCTCAATAAATTCCCAAGCCCACCCGCATATAAACCCATATTAATGATAAAATTAAATCTCCAAAACTTAAAATAGATGTAAATATTATGCAGCTTAAATTTTTAAATTTAAATCTTATATATAAACTATAATTCGAAATCAAGTTTAAATTTTGTTTGTTTTTCTTTTGTAGAATATTTGAAAAGTTCCTACAATATATGAAGCTTTTTTAGCAGCTACTGATACTGTTAGACAAGTTAACCACACTGAATTGGATTTAGGAAGTCTTAGCTTTTTTTTTTTTTTTTTTTTGAACCAATTAGCTCATTGTTTAAAAACCACAACATTATATATATATATATAAAAATTTAATAGCGGAACCCGGCCGGGTTGTTCTGTGTTATTTTTATGAATTCCAACCCTATCCAAAAATAAGTGAGCCTCGAGGCCTAATATTATTTTCTACTATCTAAGCCTAGCCCATTGTTCACGGGCTTGGACGGAGCGGACAGGTACTTGGGCCAGTGAATAGGTTTATTTTAAACCACGGGGACGTGCTTACAAATACATAAAACCACAAGTTTATCTTTATACCTATCCTTTTAAATTACACAGTAATACATAAAAAGAAGGAATAAGGGTCAATTTTGCTCCGAGATTATTTTAGAAGTTCAGTTTTGCCGGCATCATATAAAATGATTCAAATTTGTCCCTATGATAGATATTGTACCTTAGCTTTACCAAATTTAAGGAATTCTATCCCTAATTTGCGGTGGTATTTACTCAGGAAAAGGTAAAATTCAACTAAATTTTCATCATGAGGGTAAAATTAAGCTAAAATTTCTGTCGGTGGAGCAAAACCGTGCTATTTTGTACAATAAAGACCCTTATCCCTAAAAAGAAAATGATAAATATATTAAAACTAAAAGCTGAATAGAGCAATTGTATATCAGCATACCTGGTGCAATGTAACCAACAGTGCCAAGGCTTCCAGTTAGTGTCATAGATTTGTACTCTGCCAATATTTTTGCAATACCAAAATCACCTACATGTGCAACCATTTCTTCATCCAAAACGACATTGTTGGGCTTCAGATCACAGTGTACCACAGGATGTGAATATCCATGGTGAAGATACTCAATCCCCAATGCTACATCAATCATGATATTTATCCGGACAAGAAAGTCTAACGGCTGCTCGGAGTATAACAACGTTTCAAGGTTTCCGTTTGGCATGAATGGGAAGATCAATGCTCTGAAATCTAGATTTGAACAAGAGCTAATGATCTTCAAAAGATTTCTATGCCTAACATTCCTCAAGACATCACATTCTCTATCAAATGATTTGAATCCATCATCGCTTTCCATATTGAAAACTTTTACTGCTATTAGCTCATCATTTGACAAAGTCCCTTTATATACAGAACCAAAACTCCCAACTCCCAACAGGTTTTCTTCATTGAAGTTATTAGTGGCATGAACAAGCTCATTGTACGTAATAAATCTGTGGTGCACCGTGTCTGAAGTTTCAACAGAAGATGGTTTTTCTTTGTTCTTTACTGAGTGATAAACTATCACAAAAATAACAAGTATAGTCACTGCAACAACTGGAGGAAATATATATTTGAGCCAAAATGACAGCTTCCTCCATCTTGGAAGATCAGGGCTCTGACAGACACGGATTTCTGGCAAATTGCCTAAAAAGGATTGAACGGTGAGGTTCTTGAAGATGCCTCTGCTAGGGATCTCACCGCTTAACTCATTATATGACAGATTCAGAAACTTGAGATAAGATAGCTCAACCAGAGACTTTGGTATTGCTCCTGAAAAGTTGTTTGAGGAGAGGTCTAATATCTCTAAGCTGCCCAACTTGCCAATGACTTCGGGAATGCTACCTTCGAAGGAATTGTTGGACAACCTTAGATCCTTTAACATTTGTAAATTTGATATCGAGGCTGGAATATTTCCTGAGAGTTGATTCTTTGACAGATCAAAGAGTTCTATTTTAGTAAGCTTTTCAATATCAGGAGGAAGATGGCCATGTAATGAATTATTAGACAAATCTAAAAACCACATATCACTGAGACTCCACAAGGTTATAGGGATGGACTCGAAAGCATTAGAAGACAATGTTAGTATTAGCATTCTGCTAAGATTCCCAATACAATCAGGAATTGGCCCTGTCAACTGATTTCCATGAGAAAGGAATTCTCCAAGGAATGGTAATCGACAAAGCTCAGTTGGAATTCTTCCTTCTAAATTGTTTCCATAAACATGAAGTCTTTGAAGCCGGCTCAGGTTTCCAATTGAAGGGGGTATTACTCCTGTTAAATTATTACTATATAATAGAAGAATCAACAAATTGCTCATGTTCCCAATAGATGGTGGAATGCTGCCCTTAATTGGCGATGAAAATGCAACGAAACGTCGGAGAGAGCTTGATAGATTTCCAACGGAATTTGGTAATTCTCCATTCAAAGGATTGGGTCCTATAACCAAATTTATCAAATTCCTGCAATTTGTCAGAGAAGTCAAGAAATGAAGCACTCTTTGTGAAGGATCACCGGTGAGCTGATTGTGCAGAAAATTTAGTGTTTCAAGGAGATGTAAATTGCCAAAAGAAGAAGGTACTTGCCCACTTAGAGAATTGTTTGACAATTCAATGAGAGTGAGCTGTGAAGCATTTGATATAGATACTGGGATTCTACCATCTAATCTGTTGTAGCTAAGAAAGAGTTTCTGAAGCTGAAGACTATGAAGAGAATTCAGTTCTGGGATGTTGCCTGTTAGATGGTTTTGGGCAAAGGAAATTTCAAGAGCAGAAGAGAAGTTAAAAATGTATTGGGGTAACCTCCCAGAAAGATTATTAGAAGTAAATATTAATTTCTGTATTCCATAAAGTTTAGCCAAATCTGCAGGAATTTCACCCCATAGATTGTTCTCTCTGAGCTCAAGATGAAAAAGCCTAGACAAATTACCCAAAGAAGAAGGAACAACGCCTGTCAATCTGTTTGCCCCCAAATTGAAATGATCAAGTTGAGATATATTGCCAATGTCACTTGGTATGCTTCCAGTAAGTCTATTCCCTACAAATTCGACTAGCGTAAGATCTTTGCATTGGCTTAGACTTGTTGGAATTTGACCACCCAAAGGATTCATGGCAAAAAACAGAAGTTGAAGTTTTGGAAGTCTAAAGCAAATGTCATCAGGAATATCACCAACAAGATTATTATATGTTATATCGATAACTCGAAGAGTGGAAATATTGAGTATAACAGAGGGAAATGCACCTGTCAAATGGTTATTTCGAACTTGAAATATTTCCAGAACTGAAAGATCTCCAATCCCATCAGGGATTGTACCCTCAAAATTGTTATATCCGAGGTAAATACTTTCTAGTTTTTTACACAACGCTAGGCTTGGGGGAATGCTCCCTCCAAGCAGGTTACGTCGCACATGGATCAGTTTTAATCGCCGCAATCGGCCGATTGTTTCCGGCAACTGTCCGTGGAAGCTATTGTTTTGAATGTTGAGCGAGGTGAGAAATGAAAGGTTACCTATATAAGGTGAGATCGTACCTTGAAGATCCATGAAAGAAAGATTCAAGGCAGACACACGATTGTGGCGGGAGGAGCAAGAAACCCCAATCCAATCGCAGACAGATGAATTCAAGGTCCAATTATATGATAATGTGTGATTTGGTTGAAGTGAAAATTGGGATTTTAGGGCAAGCAAGGCAGATATATCAGTGAGGTTATTTGTTTTTGCTGGTGTTGCGAAGTGGAAGTTGAAGCTGAACAAAATCACCATTGAAAGTCTGGTTATAATCACGATGAATTGATTAGTTCCCATTTTTCAATATGGAAGCAAACACATAATGCATATATGTATATATATATAACTGATTAGACAAAATCAACATAATTAGACGCGTAATTTCATGCTTACTTACTTGAATCCGAACAAAATAGCTAGCGCATGAAGAGAAGTTGAATTTAGCTCCAAAGAATAGTTGTTTGATTCTTCTCTGAGATACAAAAACAATTGTTTGATGTCAATTCAAGCGGTTTACTAATAAGGTATCGCTCTAAGTCGTCTCTCCGATTTCAGAGTAAAAAGAGTGGCTTTCTTACGTTTAATTTAAGTTTGCCGGCAAGTTTTGATGCCATTATTAATGGAAAAACACAAAGCTTTTATTCATTTCACTTTCCCTCCAAATTGAATTTAATAGAAAATGGACACGTCACTGAAAATTGGTCATTCATTTTACTAATTTAATCTGCAGGCCTCAGTTATTCTGTTTGAACATATTTGTGTGGTACTGGTACGACTCTACCTCGGTTGACTTTTTGGGTTTTGCTAAATACCGCAACCAAATTTTTTATCACCGCACCTATTGGACAATTTTGTTCTTGGCATAAAAAAATTTGAAATAGGGTAAAAAAATTTTTGAGAGAAAATTAAGAATTTAGCCTAAACGGATGCGGCATACCGTTCGACCCATGGCGGGAACGCATGCCGCATCCGTTCCCACCATGGGGCGAGCGGTATGCCGCATCCGTTCCCACCATGGGGCGAGCGGTATGCCGCATCCGTTCCCGCCATAGGTCGAATGGTATGCCGCATCCGTTCCCAAACGGTATGCCGCATCCGTTTAGGCCAAATTTTGAAATATGCATAATCGTAAAAAATTTAGTGACGAAAAATACTAAATTATTCAATTTTTTATGACGAAAAATGAAAAATTCTCCTATTTTTTGTGACAAATGTAAAATCGTCATGAAAAATATGTATTATTTTTATGAGTTCTTTGATAAAAAAAGATGTAAATCTTAATGTTTCCGACTCGTAATCAGCCATTTTCGGGGTTCGGATTGTCACACATCAATTATTTTCATAATTTTAATTATTGTTGTTCGGGTTTATGATTTTGGACAAAGAATTTTCAGTTTTTGATCAAAAGTATAAGAAGGGTAAAAAAGTCCAAAAAAAAAAGCGGTGATAAGGAATTTCGTAGCAATATTTAGCAGTTAACTTTTGTTTTTCATCGGTACAAACACTATTAATAGAATATAATATAATAATAATAATAATACAATGCCTTTGGCACTCTTTGAATCAGTCTTCAAACTTGTTAACAGTGGAAGGAATTCTACTAACGTTTCAAGTTTTTAATTTACCTTTTCTATTAAATATCTTTTTCTAAGGAGAATTAATATTGAAAAATCAATCAAGTGGAAATATATTGTCAGCATATATAAGGTTGCAAACAGTGTCGGAGTTGAGAATCCATACTTTGAGGTTAATTTTACCCGGACCGTTGGAAGGAATTCATACCTAAGGAGCTAATTTTAGGCGAATGCACTCGTCAAACATTTGTTAGCCTCTAGAGGGCTCTAAGCTGGCTCGATCCCTGGTTGCAAATGGGATGGAGATCATATATCCCCAACGGAGATTCGTTCCAATTGAACAGGAGTCTCCATTTTTTCTACGGAATCGAAATGTAAAAAAAGTTCTCCAAAAACTAGGATGAGATGGGGACAGAAACATCTCTCCTATCGAGAATCCCCATCCTAATGTAATTTATATGGATTTTTTAATTTTTTTACAATAATTGTTTATTTATATATTTACTAGATTCATGTATTACGTGATTGATGTATTTCTTTATTATTTAATATAGTATATTTTCTAATGAAGCGAAAAATCTATTACTCCCTCTGTTTTATAATATTTGTCTTTTTAGAAGAAAAAAAATTATGACGTTTTGATTCAATCTATGCATATTAATTGATTTTTACCAAATATATTTAATTGATTAAATCTATGCCTCCGTCTCTTTCATCCTCATCATCTCAAATTCTCCTGTGAGCATCTGCAAACGAACCTTTTTCACTTTCTCCTCCCCTTGAAGAGAAACTCGTATGATTTCCCACGCTTGTTTGGCGGTGGTAGCTTCGGCTACTTTCTCAAACATTAATTCATCCAAACCTTGATGGATGAGAGTAAGCGCCTTTTGATCGCTTTTGCGATTTTTCTGCAGAGTATCTTTTTCTGCCTGTGGCAATACTGACTTGTTGCCTGGGACTACGTAGCCTTTTTCAATAATGTCCCAAACATCTTGACATCTGAGTAATGCCTTCATTCGAATGCACCAACTTGAATAATTGGTTTTGGTGAGCTAGCCGTCTGACATTTTTTGTAGAGTCTTTGGAACACTTGGTTTTGAGATAGTATAATTATTTTTGCGGAAGGCTGACTCTCGTAACGTGGCTCTGATACCGCTTTGTTGAAACAAGAGGGACCAAATAAGCAATTTTGAAGGACTAGATTTGTATTTCGAATATAAAAACTATAAATTAATACAAATATAACCTCACAATACTTTCCTTCTCTACACTCCCCACTTTCTCTTATTGTTTCATATCCAAAAACTAAGACCACCCACAATGGGTGTATCACTTGCAAAAAGTGATACAAAAAATTGTATGGAGGGAGTTAAATTAGGAGAGAGAAGATTTGCATCACTTTTGTGATATGTCTCTATTTGTTTCTTTTTTATTTTTTTTATTTTTAATATTTTTTTAATATATATGTATAGATATAGTGGAATTTTTTATTCAATTTTATTGAATAGATGTTGGTCATTGTTTTCAAAAAAAAATATATTTATAATATATAATTACCTCTATAACAGCTATTTTTTTAAAAAAAATTCTTTATAAATACCCAATTAATTTACACATACAAAAATATACCTACATCTTACAAATTTTAACGTCAAACATATTTAGAGGTATGGATAAACGCCAAAGTAGCAAAAAATCCACTCAGAAAAATCAATATTCCGATTCGCAACACCCTAATCTTTTTCAAATGCCAAACCGAAATATGCCGAATATGCGTTTGGTGGATAGAAATAATAGTTTATTTGAAATGTGTAAGAGATTTATGACAAGTGGGACCTACATAGAAAAGTGATACAAAATGGGTGTAATGGAGATGTGGTTGAGTGTATTAATTTTTTTTTTTGAAAAAGATGGTATTTTAGTGAAGTGAGACGAAAAAAGTGATACGATGACTGTGAATGCTCTAAGAATACACTCTTATTCATAGAGTTGATTTTTTGGACTATAATTACAAACCTCATGCTATCCTTTTTGTTTTCTACTGAAAACATTAATTGTAGCCTTCCAAAATTCACATCTCCCAACTAACAACACTTAGTTTGATTTTTTTCTTACCTTCATAAATGATTTATTTTATTTTTTATTTTATTTTAAACAATTAAGCTTACTTATTTTAACAATAACTACTTGGAGCTATGTCGCTTAACCAAAGAACATGGGCATACCAGCTGAAGGTTAAGATATTCCCTGATGAGTCTCTAGAAATTATCCCGGCACTGCATATTTGGCCCACTATCGTTTCCGTTCATTCAATATTTTCTCTTAGCTTTGACACAACTACTTAATGCTTGATCATAAAATAGAAACTAACAGTTTGCTATTCTTTTGCTTCATATATTGGGTAAATTTCACAAATGGTATACAACATTTGCTCTAAATCACACTTTGGTGTACAACCTTCAAAATGTCACAATAATATGCACGAACTTAGGGGTGACCTCACACTGTGGTGTATAGCCGGTGAGAATGACCGGTCAACCCTAGTCAACCCGCCACGTCACCCATATCCCACTAATTCTAATTAAAAACGTGGGCCCCCTAATTGTGTATTGACTAAAATACCCTCATTGGTTTTCCCTCCTAATTAATCACCTACCCATCTCCCAATACACGTCCCTTCGTTCTTCTCTCTCTCTCCATTCCTCATCGTTCTTCTTCCTTCTCTTCGATATTGGCAAATTATCTGGGTTGCAGAGGAAGATTTTAAAAAACCCTAACATATACAAACGAAACAGTGTTCGTGATGTCTTCAACCACGCATAGCATCAATCGATTTGGAAGCGGAAGGATTTGCCACTGTGGAATCGAAGCTCCGCTGAAAACTTCATGGAGCGATTCAAATCCAGGAAGAAGATACTTCAACTGTATCAATTTCGGGGTAAGAAATTATATCCTCTTCTCTTCATCTCATACTCTGATTTTTTTATGAATTTTAACCTAGTTTATGCTATTCATCGCATACTCGACAGAAATCAAATGCTTGCAACTTCTTCGAGTGGATGGACCCAGTAATGGATGGTAGGGAAAAATCGGTGATTATTGGATTACTGAGGAAGCTAGACAGGATTGAGAACGAATCCAGCAGGGTGAAACGTGAATTAGAAAGGGAAAGACGTTGTGATGCAGATTTGCAAGAGAATAGAGAGCTGGTGATTGAGATAGAAAGAAACAGGGGAAGGATTTGCAGTTGGATATGGATTGTGATTGTTGTAATAATTGCTCTGTTTATGTTGTGTGTTATGGGTTGATTTGTGCTAATGTAAAAACAGAGGATTGCTATGTTAAATATTCTATGGCTTGTAATGGTCATATTTATGTTAATTAAATGCCTTAATGCTAATTAAGTGGCTTGCTGCTGTATACATTTTTTTTTTGTGTTTTTTGTGATTTGGTTGGAACACATAAGGTAAGAAATACATATTTTACCAAGATGTAAAAAACACCTAAAAAACAAGATTGAACATTGAACATGATGTTGCTAAGAATTGAATTGCCAAATTCATAAACTATTTGGTCTGCTAATTTTTGTGAGTTAGAAAGGGAAAGATGTTTTTGATGCAACATTTGCAAGATGCTGAAACGTTTTTGGTATGCCACCATAGGCACTGCACAAAAAAGACCAAATTTTATGCCAACATGGGCACTGCACAAAAAAGACCAAAAGTTATGCCAACATGGGCACTGCACAAAGAGACCAAAGTTTCAGCCAACATAGGCACTGCACAAAATACAAAATTTCAACCAAATTCAACACCCAACAACAAAGCTATCCTAATGCCATGGTCTCTGTTGATTTGCAGATGAACTTCTTGTACGTCGTCCTCTTCCTGGATGAACACTGGTTCTTGTATTTGGTTGTCTTCTTTCTCTGCTTGGCTGGGTTGGTTGACTAGTTGAGGCAACTGTCTGACTAGTTCCCTGATCAACTCATATACATTAGCATTTGAAACAAACTGCATTAAAAGAGTAATTATCGAAACAAAACCACCACTTACATCCATCATCCAGCGGACTGTGGTAGATGGTGGGGGCTGTGATGTTGCTGGCCTTGCAGAAGTAGAAGTCCTGGGTGGTGAAGCTGCTGGCCTTGGAGCAGTAGCAGTTCTAGGTGGTGATGTTGCTTGCCTTGGAGTTGTCCTGGCTCTCTTTGACTACAATAAACAGATATGAAGAATAGTTAGTTCCATATCAGATATGTAGATTATATAGGGACATTACACAACTAATACATGTGGAGCAGTTGATTGTGTAGCTTGTGATGTGCATGTCCTTTTGTTGTGTTAACCCTGAACCATGGTTGAAATCTGTGCTTGATGCCATGGCTCCTACATGCTGCTTTAAACTCTTCGTTATCATTGAATAACATGCCTATCTTGAATGTAGGATCAGCCATATCCCTAGGAGCATTGAACTCTGGATACCTCCTTCTACCTTCATTCTCAGAGTCTGACTCCGAGTATAATTCATCAGAGTCCCCATACTCCGAAGAATTGTCCTGAACATCGAAGCTCTGTGTTGGATCCCTACCACTCGTGGGAACAGATGGTGCAGTCGCACGTCTACCTCTTCTGGCATTCTGAACCCCTTGTACCAAATCATCATCATCCTGCTCCAACACATAGTCATCGTCAACAAAATCGTCTTCATCTTCTTCTCCTGCATCTGCATTTTTCTCACCACCAGCAACATGGTCCACAGCAACATCATGGGGACCACTTTGATCACCCCCAGTGGCATGGTCAACAGTTTCAACTCCCCCAGCATCATGGTCAACCATTTGATCACCCCCAGTGGCATAGTCAACAGTTTCAACTCCCCCAGCATCATGGTCAACCATTTGATCACCCCCAGTGGCATGGTCAACAGTTTCAACTCCCCCAGCATCATGGTCAACCATTTGATCACCCCCAGTGGCATGGTCAACAGTCTCAACTCCCCCAGCATCATGGTCAACCGTTTGATCACCCCCATCATAGGTACCTTCATCTTCCTGGTCATCTTCTTCAGCATTGGGGGCATCATCTACACCAACATAATCAAACGTTTCAGCTGTAGCTTCATGATCAATTTGGGATGCTTGGTCAACATGTGGAATTGGATCTGTTTGTTCGCCACCACTACCAATAAGAGTTGTTTGATCCCCACCAGCAATAGGAGCTGATTGTTCACCATTGCCAATATGAGTTGCTTGATCCCCATCAGCAATAAGAGTCAATTGATCACCACTACCAATATGAGTTGTTTGATCCCCATCAGAATCCTTATTGTACTCAAGCAAAAACAACTTCCTTCCAGTATGCTCTAGGCACCCCTGTTTAGGTAAATGCACATCTTCATCAATCTCTTCTATTATAACAGAGCTTGGTATATACTCAAACTCGTCATCGTCTTCGTCTTCTGATCCAGGTTCATCAAAGATAACCAAGTCATCTACAGTTACCTCCTTCACAAAAATGTGAATCTCCCCACACTCAACACCAGCCAGAGCCATCTCGTAACAATCATCATCCGAGCTCAAATGTTTTAGCCCATCCTCCCATGGCGTGTCGTAACACTTCCAATAATATTGATAAACACCTGTGCATTCCAAACTGACCAATTTGGCAGCAATCCCCACTAAGGACAGGGTATCCCAGTGACAAAATTCCCAGTTAAATGCGTCACCGCCTACATATCCATGCTTTGTCCATCTACCATCGTAATACAGTAAAATATCAAAACATCCATCTTCAGGATCTACAAACAGTCAAAATCAATAAACACAATCATCAAATAAGCAATAAAACAATAAACCCAATCATCAAATAAACAAATAAACCAACAAACCAAACCAGGGTAAATTTCACACATGGTATACAACCTTTGCTCTAAATCACACTTTGCCCAACCAAACCATACAAAAAATGAGATTAGCTTAATAAATAACACTTAATAAATACACTTACAGGGCTTTGCCATTGCGGATTCTTTTTTACAGCGGTGGTGGTCCAGTGTACTACGCTTCCATACGGAGTCGGTTGCACTAAATGACAAAAATCATAAGTATCAGTTGAAATTATTTAAACAACAACAAAAGAGCTTTCTTCAGAGAGCTTTTAAACATCATTAACAGAGATTTCAGACAAAAAAAACGATCTTTCTTCAGACATTTAAACTGAAAAAACGAGCATTAAAATGACGAAAAAAACGATCATTAACACGACGGAAAAAACGATCATTAAAACGACGAAAAAAACCCTTTTTAAACAACAATCAAAAACCTCAATCAATATGACTTTTAATGGTGAGAGAAAGCAAAAACACGAGCTATCCAGTTATCCTTTTAAACAACGAGCAAAAATACGAACTTTATTCGAAACGAGCAAAACAGAGTTATTATCTTCATGGAATCGAAAAAAGTAGTGAACTTACCTCTGCCTTATTCGAAGAGGAAATAGATGAAGTTCTCATTGTCTTGCGATTAACACCGTTCTTGCGATCACTTCTTCTTGTATTGCGATATGGGTTTCGAATTGTTTACGGAGCAAGAACTGTAAAACCTAGGGTTTGTTGTGGAAGTGGAACCTTCAAAATCGAAAGAGATAGAGAGAGACGGAAAGCTTTGAGTTCGAACAAATGAAGAAATGATGGATAGCCAGAACGTTTTTTCTGTTTAAAAGTTGAATCAGAAAACGAAGGGACGTGTATTGGGAGATGGGTAGGTGATTAATTAGGAGGGAAAACCAATGAGGGTATTTTAGGCAATACACAATTAGGGGGCCCACGTTTTTAATTAGAATTAGTGGGATATGGGCGACGTGGCGGGTTGACTAGGGTTGACCGGTCATTCTCATCGGCTATACACCACAGTGTGAGGTCACCCCTAAGTTCGTGCATATTAGTGTGACATTTTGAAGGTTGTACACCAAAGTGTGATTTAGAGCAAAGGTTGTATACCATGTGTGAAATTTACCCTCATATATTACACATAATCAAAATCTAAAAAACCCTTTTTATAGTATATTTCCATTCAGTTGATGTACTTGTGAGATAACACTTATCTCTAGAA
Source organism: Euphorbia lathyris (assembly GCF_963576675.1). Taxonomy (NCBI): domain Eukaryota; kingdom Viridiplantae; phylum Streptophyta; class Magnoliopsida; order Malpighiales; family Euphorbiaceae; genus Euphorbia; species Euphorbia lathyris. The sequence goes on along the minus strand of NC_088914.1, from coordinate 22,192,699 downwards.
CAAAAGAGATAATGCCATATACAACCAAATAACTTCAAGGAAATTTTGATTAGGAAGAAGAAACACAATTAAACACGTGAATGCTTGGATTAGAAATAGGAAAAGGCTTTTTCACTTGTTTTGTTAAAATGTTTCCTTGTTTTTAATGCTTAAAAATAGAGTAACATAAAGAAACTTGGTTATGATGTTTTTGGAGTAAATTACATCTATGGCCACTGAATTGTACCCATTTTCACATTGTGGTATTGGACTTCATTTTTTTTCCGGTATAGTCATTAAACTTTACACTTTGTTACACCGCTGGCCACTGTGATCGTTGACCAACGTTTTTCAACCTGTGACCCTCCTTTTAACCGGCTGTCTCTCGCGTTGTCTTATTCTAAAATCTAAAATATCACCCTTCTCTTTCTTCTCCTCCATCTCCATTATCAATTCTCTCTCTAATACCATTTTATCTCTCTAACTCCTTCATTCCTCTATCTCTTTCTTCTTCAGCTCAAATGAAATCTAAAACCCACTTAAAGTCAAACCAAAATTGATCAAGTTTTGATTTTTGAATCGATGGAGATGAAGGTGGATTTGGGAAAAGTATTTATATGAAAGATGAAGATGAAGAAGACCTGCTATATTGCTGAAATTTCAGAAAAATTGAAGAAGAAGAAGAAAAGGGTTGTTGGATCTTCAATTTACAGAAGAAGATAAAGTTATTGAAGATGGAGAGTGGGAATAAGAGAGATAACATTGAATTGATCATCACTGACCCACAGCTGCTAACACCACTACCACTGTGGCAGAAACCCGCCGGATCGTTCTCTGTCGGAGAGGAATAAGAAAGTGAAAGCGGTTGCATTGACGATTAAGAATGAGTTGCACATATAGGTGAGGAAAATGGGATTGAAAATGGAGAAAACAGAAGAGAAAGAAGGAGATGAAATTTGGCGAAATTGGTTGAAAGATTGAATTATAGAGGATTTGGAGAGAAGTAAGAAAGTGAAAGAGTGGATTGATTTTCTCATAATGTACTTTATGAATTTTCCATTATAAGAGATGAAGATGAAGAAGAAGAAGAAGAAGAAGAAGAAGAAGAAGAAGAAGAAGAAGAAGAAGAAGAAGAAGAAGAAGAAAGAGTAGGTTGTTGAAGGAATATAGGGCTAAAATGAGAATTTTAGGTTTTAGAAGGGTGAGAGAAGAGAGACAGCCAGTTAAAAGGAGAGTCAAAGGTTGAAAAACGCTGACGGTCACAGTGGGCACCGGTGTAACAAAGTATAAAGTTCAATGGCCATACCGAAAAAAAATAAAGTTCAGTGACCACAATGTGAAAAATGGATATAGTTCAGTAGCCATTGGTGTAATTTACCCGATGTTTTTGTAGGAACTCCAAAAAAAATGTAAGCTTGACTCAAGTGAAGAAATTAGAAGATGCTTCACACTTTCATTTTTAACGTAATGTATGCATAAAATAAGAAGATAATCTTATACGTGCTGATGCGGAGCATTTCCTTCGAGGATCGAGGCCGGACGATGGAAGCTGGAGGAGGAACCATGCACGAACAATCAAGTGAGTAAAGGAGTCAAAGACACTCACACGCTCCGCGTGTCTTAACCCACGCTCCGCATGGAGGATGATCTGATCCAGAGGGAGTGACACTTATTGGGTCGGCAGCTAACCCACGCTCCAAGTGACCTTTCTCACGCTCCGCGTGCACTCACTTAAAAAGCCTTGTGAATCATCTTTGCTCATTATTCCAGCTTCCTCCTTATTACAACTCTGTCACTCTTTAATTACAACTCATACCACTACATATTTACAATCTTGCCACCCCTTTACCTTTACCCCAATTTACCCTTATCTTTATATTTTTTAATTAGTTATGTAATTTGACAAAGTAAGATTTACTTTGTTTTTTCCACCATTAGATGAGCTTACTTTGTCAAAGTTCATCACCATCCAATGGTGGAAAAAACAAAGTAAGGCTTACTTTGTCAAAAACAAAGTAAGCATAGCCAAAAGTAATTTGGCAACTAGATTTTGAGATAATATAAATTCATCTCTTTCTTTGGAATGAAATTAACTTGGGTAAATTCTAAAAAAAACTCATGTGGTTTGATGTTCTTCCAAAAAAAACCCTTATGGTTTGTTATTACAAAAAAAAAGGACTGTGGTTTGCGCCGTTAACCAAAAAACAGAAAATGACTTAACGGTGTTAAAATGCTGACGTGGCACAGGGGTAAGGTTGGAAATTCGAATTTTTTTTTCCCTCTCTCTCCCCTCCTTCTTCTTCCTTCTTCCTCTTCCTCTTCCTCTTCCTTCTTCTCCTTCTTCTTCTTCTTTTTCTTCCTTCTTCTTCTTCCTTCTCCTTCTTCTTTTTCTTTTTCCTTTTTCTTCTTCTTCCTCCTTATTCTTCCTTCTTTTTTTTCTTTTTTTTTAAGTTTCCGGAAATCTGGAAATTTTCAGATTTTCGGAAATTTTCCAGATTTCTGGAAATTTTCCAGAAATCTGGAAATGAATGAAGAGCAAAATTTTGGACGGCCGTCTGCTGAGCTCTGCCGCCGGCCTCGACTGTGGGTTATACGGTCGCTTCCTCCAGTACTCATCCGATCTCCGTCTAACTCGTCAAGGTAAGCAACTCCACACTCGACTTATCCTCTTCTCTGTTGCGCCTGATAATTACATTGCTTCCAAGCTCATCTCATTCTACTCCAAAACCAATCATCTTGCTTATGCCCGTCAAGTGTTCGATCGAATTCCCCTTAAGAACACCTTCTCTTTTAATGCGATGCTCATGTCCTACTCTCTACACAATCGCCACGCATATGCATTTAGCCTTTTCTCATTGTTAGTTTGTTCCAATTCAGGGATTGCAGCGCCTGATAATATTTCAATTACATGTTTCTTGAAGTCACTATCCAGTTTTCTGTCAGATTGTGTTATTTTGGCTAAGGAGGTTCATGCCTTTGCTCTGAGAAGGGGATTTGTTGCTGATGTATTTGTTGAGAATGCTTTGCTTACTTGTTATTCGAAGTGTGATGATTTGGTTTCTGCGAGAAAGGTGTTTGATAAAATGCGGATGAGAGACTACGGATCTTGCTTTTGGAATGGAAGTTCAGAAATTCGAACTTGTGGTTTGATGTTCGAAATTCCAAAAAAAGAGGAGAATTTCCGGGGAAAATCCAGAAATCTGGAAATTTCCAGATTTCCGAAAACTTAAAAAAAAAGAAAAAAAAGAAGAAAGAATAAGGAGGAAGAAGAAGAAGAAGAAGAAGAAGAAGAAGAAGAAGAAGAAGAAGAAGAAGAAGAAGAAGAAGAAGAAGAAGAAGAGAGAGGGAAAAATATAAAAAAATAAAAAAAAATTTGAATTTCCAACCTTACCCAGGGAAAAATATAAAAAAATAAAAAAAAATTTGAATTTCCAACCTTACCCCTATGCCACGTCAGCATTTTAACACCGTTAAGCCATTTTCCGTCTTTTGGTTAACGGCGCAAACCACAGTCCTTTTTTTGTAATAACAAACCACAAGGGTTTTTTTTGGAAGAACATCAAACCACAGGGGGTTTTTTTGGAATTTACCCAATTAACTTTTTTCAATACAATTTTATCATCTTCTTTATGAAGTTTTTATTAAGGTTTTAACCTTCAATAATGGGGTATTTCATTGTTTTTACGGTTTAGTCCGTAAAACTCGGGATTAACTCCTTCAAGTTAATTAGCTTAAAAAGAACCTCTTTATTAGTTTAAGATTAAAACTAACACGTCCCGAAAACCGATCCGTATCACCTGCTTCAGCTTTTTCTTATTTATCTTGACTTAAGCTCTTACAATTTCAACATTTCTGTTTGTTCACTTTTATATTTGATAATTTATGCTAGCTTAGTTGAATCACAATCTAACACCTTTTAAACAAAGTTATTTTTCGGAACCATTGTTGGGGTACTTTAAGAGAGCAATCTTTTCCTTGTTCAAATCCATGTGAAGTCCAAAATTTTACTAATCTTTGTATTGTTTGTACCTATTTCATTTGTTGGTGTTCGTATTTTAGGACAACACGAGTTAGTTTAGTGTGTAATAGGAGCCAAACTCGAAATCTCTAACTTAAATAATTTAAAACTCTTAACCACACAATCCAATTTAATTGATTGGTAAAGTCAATTTAGTTATTAAAACTGATATATTATATCTACACAATCTCTAAATACCTAACTAGATATTTAAAAGAAACAAAACAAGTGCAAGCTGAATATGGAAAGACTTGTTATGTGTATGATAAATATAAACATTGAGAGTATAATATTGTCTTCATGCATATATATTACAATTCGTTTCTATTTATTATGATAAATATAAAAATTGAGAGTATAGTATCTAAATACGTAACTAGATATTACAATTCTTTTTATTATTATTTTTTTTTTTTTTGTATAAATACCAATGCTACATAGTTAATAAACGTAGAAAACCATGGCTTATTCGTGGATTTCTTTTTGCTGTGTTCTTCTTCTCCTTCATAGCTGCAGCTGCGGAGCTATTAGTTCTAAAACCGAGTGCCAAGAGATTAATCGTCTCATTGCGAGGGAACCTGATACCTATATTTCTAGTGAAGCTGGTACTGTCGAATTCTGGAATCCCTTTCAATGTGCGGGTGTACAGCTTGCTCGGTACACCATTCAACCCAATGGCCTTGTATTACCACTCTACAACAATTCTGATGAATTGTCTTACATCGTTCAAGGTAACTAAATTAATAAAATAATTCTAAATTGGTATCATTTTACATACATTGAAGCTAAAATGAAGAGACAATCGAGTGTCAAAAGATTCTTGATCAAATCAAATTTAAATACCAAATTTAGTATTTATTAAATTACTTTTACTTGTCATAAATCTTGTATTTATGGATATACAGGCAAAGCTATACTTGGTTTGATCATTCCTGAATGTTCTCAAAAATTATATGGTGAGACAAATGAGTGTCAAAAGATTCTTCGTATTCAGAGGGGCGATGTGTTCATTTTTCCCGTTGGAGAAGTTGCTTGGTTCTATAATGATGGAAATGAGACTTATATTGCCATCGTTATCGCTCGTCTCCCCAGCCCTGAACCCTTCCGTGTAAGAATATATAAAATTTACAAATTATAATTAGGATAAATAATTTAAACAACACATATATAAAAAAGAATCTCATGGTTTGAGAATAACTTTATGTTTTGTTTTTTAATTATTTTCTCCATTAAAAAACTTTCGTTTTAATTGGTAATGAAGTTCATTGATATAAAATCCGAATAGATAACAATGAAAGTCTAAGTTTATTAAAAAAAAAAAAAAAAAAGAATTCAAGTTTGATTTTTATTAAAAACATCTTTATGAAAGGGTGAGAAATACTAACTAACCATTACTAAATCCTAATAGATGTATTTAAAGAATCTTATACTGTAGAAAGAAAACCTATTATATCTAAATATATGATATTCATTAAAAACAGAAAAGATAGACTTGTTTTTTTTTCAGTTCAATAACGTATGGAAACCTAAACATCTTTTATTTTATTATGGTCTAACTATGCATATATATCTTTTTTTTTTCTATTTAATGTGTCACAGAAATTCCACATACGGGGGTCTGAAAATATATTGGGCGGATTTTCTTCGGAGTTTATCACTAAAGCTTTCAACATCAATAATAACTTGGCCACAAAAATTCGAAACAATACGGACCTTAGGGGTAGAACCATTTATGTGACTGGTGGTGGACTTCATTTATCCAGTTCACCAACTACCCAACCATGTAAAAAACAGGACCAACAAGAGCGAAACCGTACTTACAATGTCAAGGACGAGCCTTTCTGCAACATTAACACGAGGATAGCGAAAATGTTTGATCCTTTGAGCACGGATCTTTTCATCCCACAAGTTGGCCATCTCATAACCGTCGACGTCCATCAACTTCCTATTCTTGAGTCGAGTCAACTGAGCGCTTCTTACAACCTTCTATTAAAGGTGAAAAATTTCTACTATGGTTTTGGTCCAAACTGGTCTCGGATACATACTTTAGGACCAGTTGGTGAAGAAAAAAAATTAGAAATATTTTTTTTAGTTATTTAGCAAGATTTTGATTTTTTTTTATTTTGATACGATTAGCTATCAATTAATTATAATTGCATAAATTAAGTCTCTATTTAGTAAAAAGAAAGTTAACTGTAATTATCAAATATCGGTATATTTAAAATTACATATTAAACAGTTTAAAAATAATTTGTTCATATTTATATTTATGATGCAAGTTTAGTAAAATTGTAAAGTTTCATTTCAAACAGTGAAAACTGAATATCAGGCATTAACATAATTTTACCTAGAAGTAATTGTCCTAATGTGTATATAAAAAATACTCATTTGACCGAAAAGCTTATGTTGGTAAGTAAGGTTAAAAAATGATTTTTATTACTATATTTGACACACCCACACACGAATGCACCTAGTTTTGAAGCGTGTACAACACATGCACTTATTATTATGTGTTGAAACTCAATTAATAAATGGAGTTTAGCGGATTTGAATCCTCGCCCACTTAGTCTAAGAAGTTTTGATACCATATAAATGAACCATTTGACCTAAATGGTTAAGTTGACAGGTAAAATCGAATGATAGTTTTTATTATTATCTCTAATAGTATGCAAATTAATCAAGAATGTTATTTGTGAAATTGGAAAAGAAAGAGCTTAATAAAAAAAATTGAAAAAAAAAACAGGGATTTATGATGTTTTTTTCCATTAATTATTAGAGTTGAATGGATGTGAACTTTGTATATATTGATTTGCAGGATGCTATGAGATTACCCCATTGGGAAAATGGTTATAGCATGATTTACGTGGTGAAAGGTGAAGGTCAGATTCAAGTAGTGGATGACAAAGGAAATAATGTATTCGACGATATCGTAAAGGAAGGACAACTTCTCCCAGTGCCAAAGTACTACGTGTTATCAGAACAGGCAAAGTGTGAGATGTTCGAATATGTTACCTTCAAGACCACCGCCAACTCTATCACCTCTGATCTTTCTGGTCAAAACTCAGTCATTAATTGCTTGCCATTGGAAGTTCTTATAAATACATTCAGAATTAACAAGGAAGAAGCTAAGAATTTGAAATTTGGACGTAAAGAGACATCCTTAGTTAAAATATCATACGACGATGTATGTGAAGATGAGGGCATATAACCTTTTTCTAGAATAATATGAATAACATTGCAAGTGATATAGAATAATGTTTTATTTCATGTGTCAATAAATAATATATTTTAATATGGATTGTGTCTTTATTGTTTGGTGGTTGAAATATAACGCCAAAAATGAATCTTGCAAGAGGTAGTGTCATCGAGACTCTAAAAAATAGACTTGAATGGTATCAGAGTTGCTTAAACTAAGTAATAAAGGGTTCGAATCTTGACAACCTCATTGATTAAATTTCAATACTTGGAAGATGTGCATGTGTTGTACACACTTCAAGCCCACGTGACATTTGCGTGAGGGGGTATCATAGATAATAATAAAAACTATCTTGAATGTTAACTATCAGCTTAATCTTTTAGTTTGATTGGTTCCATGACATGTTAATCGATCTGAATCATTAAAATTATATTAGATTAAATTTCAAGACATGTTGGAATCTTTATTCAAGATAAATTTAATCTAATAAATTTTCATTTAATTTGAATTCACATTTCAATTAATTAATAGATATTTATAACTCACCATGTCACACCACTCGTATATCTGACTCTGAGTATAATTTTTCGTCTAATTTCTAACTTAATTATGCCTTAGTGATTGATTTCATCAAATAAATCAAAATACAAGCTCTTGATGAAGTTTCGTACTCTGAACACATACTGAAGACCATTTGAATCTCTTTTTCCAAATTTATTTCGAGATGATACCAGTTTATGTCGCTTTGAAATATTTTCATAAATTTTCTCAAATTTTTCTAGATTTTTCCGAGAAGTCCCGAAAAATTGCTTCCTTCTCTACCATTCATTTTAGACCGGAACTGAAGGTTTCACAACTATTTTAATTTATTTTTCAAAAACAATAAATCTCCTCGTCTAATTCACCATGGAAATGCATTTACAACCTTTTTCAGATTATTTCGAATGGGTTTTGGGCTTCGTGACACCATATGACCCTAAAAATGGTAAGAAGACAAACGAACATTGAAGTAAATATTTTTAAATGAAATTTAACATCCATAATATATTAAATCTTTAAGTTTAACTAATTATAACAAATTAATTTAATTAGAACAAGAGCTAGAGAGAAACTCCAGTATACCTTTCAAAGTAATCCTTAGTGGAGACTCTTGAACTGTGCCTGACACCCTGTCTTCATCATCATGGGTTATGGCTGTGTTCCAGCATCTCTACACACCTCTTGGATTCTTCTGAAGAATAACTATTGTTGCTTGATCACTCTTAGTCTTTTCAAACTAATATGCTATACGGAAGTTAAACTTAAGTATTTCACAACTATGAATGTTAAAAGGGGGAGTTTAGAAAACCATGGAAAGAGAGAAAGAAAGATTGTATTACTCAAAGCAAGTTATGTCTCATACATCATATGTCTTCTCCTTATATAGGTACAAGATCAAAGGCTAAATTACCAAAAGGAAGATTACATCATTACAAAAGTTAAAAGTACAAAATTTTAGGCTACACTTGTCTAATTCTTTCTTATCTTGCTCTTCCACCTCATGCTTTATATCTTGCCACTAATTTCTAATGTCTCCACCTCATGCTTCTTATCTTGACACATGTTTCTTCATATCTTCATGTCTTGCCACGTGTTGATCTTATTGCCACCTCATCCTTGGTTATTGCCACCTCATTCTTATTTTTCTTATTTTTCTTATACATTTTTATCTCATTTTCTAAACAAATGGATCCTCCTCTTTTCCTTGATGGGCTTCTTCTTTGGGTCTTATAGAGTCAATATTCATGGGCTTAGGTCTTATTGGCCCAATTCTAATTAAACATGATTTTCTTGGTTCATATATGGATTCATAATGGGCCAATGTTTCTGAACTATGCTTATATTTCTTATCCATTAATTTCGTATGCATTTCTGTCAAAATCTGTTGACTTGTTTCATCACCCATTTCCATTAAATAATTGATATTTATCATTTCTTCAACTTCTCCATGATTCGATATAGCGATTATCGCAACCTTTTTATTTCTAATATAGTCTTCTAGTCTGCATTTGATCGTATAGATCCCATGTGCTCGTTTTTCTCCTAACCAAGACTTAAAACTTTCTAATTTGCATGGAATTTCCCATTGATGGTCGGAATTATCTACATCAATCTTAGTGTTCCTACCATTTTTAAAGATCTGAGCAATTATTATGGGTTTCCCTTCTAAGTCCATAGCAGTATCAAAAATTTGAACACAAAATATTCCTCTCCCAAATCTTAATCCAAGTTCATCAATAGATCTAGGTATTATAGATGGTAGTTTTGAAACACTATTAAGGCTCTCATCAGTCATGACTTTGTCCAGAAATCCATATCTAAATAGTTTCTGAACAACATCCGGACTGCAGTCTTCTGAGCATATATACCTAGGGTATTTGGTCATCTTAATGGTTCTATATACAGTCTGACTCTTCTTATATGTAAAAAATTTCATGATATTCTTATATGCTTCTGTCATTTCGGGAGGAAATTGTAACACCTGAGAGGTTGTGATTTCTGATGACTTCTGATTAACCAGCTTAGAATGGTTCAGGGTGGTGGCTCCTGAGATTCCACTCGATGAAGTTGGTATATCAATTGGCTTCTTAAGAAGATCTCCTAACAAATCATAAGATGATCTAGGAGTCATGGTTCTTATATTCTGATTATTCTGAGACTGGAGTTTCTTGAGTTCTTCCTCAAGGTTGTCCAGAAAGTTCTCATGATTTTTTTATCATTGCCAGCATCTGGCGGTTCTGATTTCTGATATTCGCTGGAAGATTATCTCCATGCATGCTCAAAGAATCAGCCAAGATATTTTGTTTTCCAGAAATAGGTTTAACAACATAATTATAGCAATTGAAAAAACTTTGTCAATGTCTTCTTTTGTTAAGTTCTGGTAGGGATCTATTTTATTTCTGATAAATGCTCCTACTTGTGTATTATCTGTTCTTATTATAAATTCTATGGGTAACAAATGATATCTAAAACCTTTAATTCCATTTTTTACAGCTAGTAATTCTTTCTCATTAATATGATAATTTTTCTCTGATGGTTTCCAAGTTCCTGATCTATAGCCACATATTAAAGGAGTTTCTTTGTTTATATCTTCTTTTCTATATGCGATGAGGATTGCTCCCCACCCGATATCACTAGCATCTATATACAATTCTAATTGATCATTATCTTTAGGTAGTCTTAATTTTGAGAGAACTTTTACTGCTTCTTTTATTTTTCTTATAGTATCAGTATGAGTTGTCGTCCATTCAAATGATTTATGTTTTTGAATTAACTCTTGCAAGGGTTGTCGTAATTTTGGTAAGTCTTTTATATAATCTGATGCATAATTTATTATTCCTAGAAATTGTTGGACTTCTTTCTTAGTATCTAATTTTTCTTTAAAATTTTCGATTCTAGTTATTATATGATCTTGTGGTTGTAGTCCTTCACTATCTATTATATATCTTAAATATTCTATTTTATTTTTAAAGATTTCTGATTTCTTTTCGGATAAAAGGATTCCATGTTGTCTTACTGTTTTTATAAATGCATCTAGGTGCTGTAAATGGTCTGCTATATTATTACTGTAGATTAATATATCATCTACATAAACTACACATAATTCATTTAATTTTCTAAATATCGTATCCATTCTTCGTTGAAATATCTGGGGTGCATTTTTCAAACCAAAAGGTAACACAATCCATTCATAATGTCCTTGTGGTGCACTAAATGTTGTTAAAGGTCTTGATTCTTTAGTAAGCTTAATTTGCCAAAATCCACTTTTACAATCAAATTTACTGAACCACTTTTTCCCTGATTATCTATTAATTAAATTTCTCTTATAAGGTAAAAAATATCCATCAAAAATCGTTTTCTTATTTAGTTCTCTATAATCTATTACCATTCTCGCTTTGCATCAATTTTATTCGCTATGTTTTCTTACTAAGAATGTTGGGCTACTAAGAGGGCTTTTACTTTCTTGAATTAAGTTTAAGTCTAATAATTCTTTTATTTGTATTTCAAATTCCTTTTGATCATCAGGACTGTATCTTATTGGTCTGGTTCTAACAACATCATTAGGGTTTATGAATTCTATTTTAGCATATATCTTTTCTTTTTCCCACAAGGTTATGGGGTTTTCTCCAAAGTTTATCTTTAAATGGTCTAAATATTTCTGTTTTAAAATTTCTAAATTATTATCTCTGTTTGTTTTGATATTACGTATTGTTAGTGGATATAAAGGTAGGACTCGTTTAAGGATAATCCATTCATTACAAGGAGTTAAAAGACTTATGGTTTCAGGTTTTATAAGCTGAATTTTAAGGAAATCAAGGGAATTATTTCCTAATAATATATGTTGTTTCATATTATTTTCTTGATAAATTATGGGTAAACTAAAAATTGTCTTATTAAGTATTAATCTCATATGTTCGGTTATAATATCTAATTCTTTCACTTGTTCATTAAATCTTGTAACTCTGACCTTATGACCTTTAGATCTTTTCCATTTATGGGAAACTAATACATCTTGCTTAGCTAAACAAATATCAGCTTCACTATCTATAAACATGCGGCATTTTATAATCTTATTAGGTTTATATTCTACTGGTGCTTCTACATATATGGTTGCCATTAGTTATCAGTTTCACTATCTGCATATTCTATTGGTTCTAATTCCGAGTTATCATCTTCTGTTTCAGTAATATAAAATTCATCTTCTTTATACCATTTATCATCACTTGCTCTTATTTGTTCTAGACTCATTATAAATTATGTTGTTCCTGTATATTTTACACCCTTTTGTTTTAATTTAGGGCATTTATTAGCATAATTTCCTTTCTCATTACAATTCCAACATTTACATTCTGTAAGCTTAGTATTTCTATAATTGCGATTAGGATTATATCGTCTATATTTTCTTCTAACTTTGTCATCACAACCAAAAACTAACCGCTTTTCAGCGAATCCACATATTTCTCGTAATCCTAGTTTCTTATCCTTTTTAACCTTTTATTGAACTCTATATTCTTCACATTTTCTCATAAGGTAAGCTCGTAGCACTCTAATTCTTTCTCCTAATATATTTTCTTTTAGTTCTAATTGGGTATATTCTTTTGAAACTTCTACGTAGTATGGGTTTGGTAAGTGGTCATAATATAGTTGTTGATATATCAATCCTTCTTGTGGTAAGAATCTAGCTTCATAAAAGAACTTAGTAAAACTGATAGTATATTCTGGTAATTTACTAATTTTACAACATTTCATGTTATTCAAATTCATTATTATTTCAGCTTTTCTTTTAGCAAATACTGTTTCTCTAGCCACTAACCATCTTTCTCCTAAAAATTCTGTTTTTAATACCCTATCAAATAATAATAACATTGATTTCCAATCATGAGCACAAGCTTTTATTTGTGGTCTTAACTGATGAGTTATTGATTCCATCCAAAATCCTACTTTTCATATCAATGTTTTAGATATTAGGTCATACATATAATCTAAATTTTCAGTGTGAGATTAATTCATTAAGGCTATATACATTCCTAAATTCCAATCATTTATTCGTCTACTTATTTCTTGTTCATCATAGACATTATCCAAGTCTAAAAAATATCCATTTGGATTTAATCCTTCAGACATATATCCTATAAATTCTTTAAAGTCTTCTTGTTGGCCTATATGTATATGTCTTGGAATTGTATGTGCTTTTTTAGTTACTACTTCTAAATTGGGGTCTATCATTTCTTCTTCTGGATAATTATCGGCATCTTCATTTACTATATTTTCTGATCCTATATCTGATTCTTCATACCTAGTGTATTCGTTATTTTCTATATCACTTTCTGGTTCTTCTTCTATTATTGCATTAATGTTTTTCATTTGTTCTAATATTTTCATTATCTGGTTATTTTCTTCTATTAATTTGGTTTCATCTTTATTTTCTTCTTCTATGTATCCAATGATTTTTAGTTTATTTTCACTCTGATTATCTGAACTATCGGAACTATCACTACTACTATTACTGTTGTGAATATTTTTCCCTTTTACTTCTTTAACCATTATTCTTAAGACTCTTACTTCTTCCTTTAACTCTTTTAATTCATCTTAAATGTGAATTAGCTCTGTTTTTGTTTGTTTTAGCTCTAACTTTGTTTCTTTTAATTCTTTTTTAGTGTTTTTAAACTTATGTTTATATTTTTTATATTTTTCGACCCATTCTGTATTCGAATTTATGACTAATTTTATATTTTCTTTTTGCAGATCTTTTATTTCGTGATTTTGTTTTTCTATTTTTAGTTGAAGATATTCTATGTCGGTGCTTACGTCTATATTGGATGTTTTCGCATCATTTTCTTTGAGTTTTCTATTTTTTAGCGGTTCATACTTGTATCTTTCTTGTTCAATAATTTCTTGGGCATGATTTTTAAGAAATGTTATTACACTATGTTATTGTTCTGCCATTAGAATTGTCTTTAAATTTGTGTAAATTTGTTAAAAGATCTAAGGTTTTATTTACTTTTTCAGGGATTTTAGATTTTATTTCACTTATATCCATCATTATTGGTTCTTTGCTTCGTCTCCAAGCATCTATGTAAATTCTTTTTATCCATCCGTCTTCAAGTTTGATCCATTCTTTCTTAGGTTTCTCTAATAAAGATTTTAATTGTTTGATCTCAAACTCTAACCTTTGCTGTTTAGATTCAATTTCTAAATATTTTAGTTGAGATTCTATTATTGTTTCCGCCATAATAGTTTTTATTGTTTGTAATTTTCTCTTTTTTTTATCAAGTTGTTGTCGTATCTTCATATTTTATTTATATACCGTACTTTGTTTTGGTCTTCCATCATAATTCCTTCATTATTTATCTTATATTTTATTTTATTTAAAAAGTCGTATCCTAATAATAGTGTATATGTACTATCATATTATGTTACTCCTAAAATTATCTCATATTTTAGATCTTCAATTTTAAATCTAATTCTTATGCTCCTAGTTATGTTTTCTAGTATTATTCGGACAATTATAAGTTTGTGGTTTTATTAGTTCACATTTATTCTCATTTATTTTGCTAATATGGACTAAACTTTTGGTTCCAGTATTAATTTCAGCTATACATTCAGTTGTTAGTAGCTCATTAAATAATATTACTTTTATTCGTTAACTTATCTTCATAATATGTATGTAATAAATCTAAGGTTCTCGGTTATCTTGTTATTTCTTTCTTAAAACTTAACCTTCCTTCTTCTATCTTAGGTAATAATTTCTGGATTGGTTGTATTTTTCTAGAATTAAAATCGATACATATTTCATCTGGGATTGTTATTATTGAGTTTTCTTTATGTTCTAGTGGTTCTAATATTTCCTCGTATAATTTTGGTACTAATATATTCCTATCATTTTGTTTTCTTATATGATGATTACCTGTAAGGGCATATATCATTTTTGTTTCTATACTAATTGCTTTACTTCCTAGGGCATTCTTATTCCTTTTAATTTATAATATAAAGTTAAAGCTAAATCTTTATGCTTATCTTCTAATGATACACTAAAATCTGGTTGAATTGTGAATTTAAGTTTCTGATAAATTAAATTTCCCCTTACTACTGATATTAAGGCATCTTGTATATTATCTAATATTCGATCATCTAATACATATATTTGAATAGGAGTCCGATATTTTTTCTGAAAATATGCTTTTATAGTGAATTATATTCCTCCAAAGTAAATATTCCTATATTTCTTTGATTCTTTATGTGATAATTTTGACAATTCCATTTTTATTACGTCATCTGTTATTAAATTTATCCTTGCTCTACCATTTATAGTAGTTGTATCTATAATATTCTCATGCTTCTGAACAATATATCTTATATTTTTATTTCTATCAAACCATTTAGTTTTAAATATCTTATTTACAGATAGCTCTTCAGTTTCATCCTGTATTTTTTTGATAAATATCTAGTTTAAAACTTAAAGTTTGAGTTATACCACCTTCATAAGTATCCATGTGATAATAGATATTAGTATTATCTATATGGGTTTGTTCTGTTATTTCTTTATTCTCTTCCATTTATTAAAGCTTGAATATGTCTGTAACTTTCAGTGATTATTTGTTTTTGAATTTCTATTGTCTCTTCTTGCTCTTTACGTTTTTCTTCTAATCTTTTTACTTCATCTTCTAAGTCTAAAACTCATTTTTGTAGTTTTATCTTTTCAATACGCTTAGCGTCTAAAGCACTTTGTGCTAATTCTAATTGTCTATCTTTTAATTCCATAATTTGTAATGCTCGTCTACAACTTATAATATGTTGATTAATATCCTGATTATAAACAAATGGGTTTTCAACAATAATCCTAAGACTTTCAACTGGTATATCCATTATCTAGTGTGTATAAGCCTGAAAAATCATGATTGTGAAATTAATTAGGCATTTAATCATTTCTATTTTTCTTGTTAACAGTATATGGCCCTGTTTGGGAATTAGCTGTTAGTTGTTAGTTGTTAGCTGATTACATTAGTTGTTAGCTGTTAGCTGATTACATTAGCTGATTTGACTAGCTGTTTGTGTAGACCTGTTTGGTAAAAATTAGCTGATTGATAATAGCGGTTTGTACAAAAAGACGAATAAGGGCATTAATTTTGGTGCAGGAGAAGAGGGAGTCTATTTATTAGGGTTAAAGAAGTCCATTAATTTTAATATTGCAAAACGCTAATTGAAAAAGCTCCTTTTAAAAGCTTTTTCTAAATTAGCGTTTTCATCCCAAAACTCTCTTCCAAACCTCTCTCCACCAAACACTCCAATTAGCGGTTTCAGTGGTCAAACCTCTAAAGTTGGTCAAAACCGCTATTTTTATCCCAAAACGCTCTTTACCAAACAGGGCCTATGCCTATTTAGATCATTAGTTTCTATGCTAAAGAGATGTTGGTAATAGAAATTTCTAAACTACTGCTTAAGTCTAATTCAATTATGTTGTTTATGAGTTTATCTACTGGCTTCTTATGAATATTAATCTGTGATGCGAACACACTAGTATACATAGTGATTTTAAAAAGTTCTAACTATATCGTATCCACGCATGAGCCGATAAGAATGGAACTACCTAAAAAGAAATAAAAAATGGTTAAATCGATTTTCCTCCCATATGCATTAGCTCCAAAAATACATTAACCATAAATGGTACTCCCTCCATTCCATTATATAAGTTATTCTAGGATATTTCACACAAATTAAGAAATATATTGGTTAACTAAAAAAAAATTTCTCTCATGTCACTATTAGAGAATAAGCATTGGAATATTAAAAAACACATGTACCAATATAAAAAATTTAATATTTTGATTAAAAAAACTAAACTAAAAGCTCTTGGAATCCTAGAATAACTTATATTTAGGGAAAAAACTAATTTGCTAGAATGACCTATATAATGGAACGAAGGGATTATTCAAAAGGAAAAAGCTAAAACCAAATCATCTATATTTTACATAATATCTGTTGCTTTGTTGCTTCCTTCATTTCACAAACTTGTTAATCTTTTCATAAACTTGACAGCATTTTCACAATTGAGTCCTAAAACAATGGCAGCATAACTTGATTGTACCTCTCCTAATCAGAATTGAACTCTAGGTACATTCTATATGCATTTCGATCAGGACAATAATAACTTTCTACAAATTCCTCAACTTGAAAACCGAGCTTCTTGTACAGGCTAATGGCAGCATTATTCAAGGAATCAACATGCAATGATATTCTCTGTACCTTTCTACATCTGCACTTCTCAATCGCAGCTTTCATCAATGCCTCTCCATGTCCTTGCTTTCTGTAATTCTCCTTCACTGTTTTTTTTTTCCATAGAAATTCTCAGAGTAATTTCATCGAACAGGTTATGGGCATGTTAAAAATAAGAGATGAACAGAAAGTTAGAAGAGGATATGAACCTGCAAGTTTAGTGATAGAAGCGAACAAAGAAGAAGGCCAAGTATACATCACGTATCCAACAATGTTTTCATTAATCTCCAAATAAATCAACCCTGAATTCTTCTTTTTCAATTCTTTGTCGAAAAATGAAGCTAAAGATTCGTGTTTTGGGAATATCTTTCTCTCCATTTTCACAATTTGTGCGACAACATTACCCCAATTTTTTGAAGTTCTCTGCAGCTCCACCATGATTTCGCTGCTGCTTCCATCTTCTCTCTGAGTCATTGGCGACAACTGAACCAAATTAATAAAGTAATTATGTCAAATAAAGGAACCAAATTCTATGTTTAGTCTTCTTCTTTTTTTTTTTTTTGAAAGGAATTCTATGTTTAGTCTTATTCATCGTCATATTTTAATTGCAAATTTTAATTTATCTTTTTATTATAAATATAGAAGGACGAGCTAGATGTTTGAGAACTAGTTTCCTTAGATTGGCGCTACCTGAATATAGTGGAACTTAGGCTCGACCTACATAAGATAACTAAATGTTAAACCCGCTTAGATCAGACCCGATGCTATTCCATTAGTAAACAAGTGTAGTTTTAACTTGAGAAGTCATGTTTATTACTCCTTTATTCCATTTTATGTCATTGTTCTAGTTGGGATTAAAGACAAGGCCGGCCCTGGACATAGGCCCGGGGTGCACCGGCCTAGGAGCCTCGGGCTGGAGGGGACCAAAAAAAAAAGAAAAAATATCTTATATATATATATATATATATAGGGGAGGGATCAAGTGAGAACCTTAGACCACTTGTTTACACTCCAAATTATTTACTACTGAGCCAATTACTTTCCTTGTGTAATATGTGCCGCGCTGATTAATATACTATCGCACTGTAGCTTTCATTGTTTAATATTTGACACATGCATTTATTAATATTGATTAAATATTCATAATAATGAATTATTAATAGAAAAAAAAATGTGCATAATAATGAATTATTAATAGAAAAAATTCAAGAACATGCTCCAATTTCTTATTTATTTAATTCCTTTATATTTTGTAATTTATGTTATATAAGAAAATATATTTTTTTAAACATACGTTATAACATATAATTTAACTTTTTTTTTTGAAACAACATATATTTTAACTTTTAAAACGCGAACTATGAAGTTTAGAACGTACGATATATTTTTTAGAATATACGTTATGTTTTTTAGAACATGTGTTATGTTTTTTCGAACATGAGTTATAAATTATATTTTTGGAAAAAATGAAAAAACGATCCAAATATCTACTGATTTTTTTAGAACATTATACTTAATTTTTGGAACACAAACTACAAACTTTAGAACATACGTTATGTTTTTTAGAACATGTGTTATGTTTTTTCGAACATGAGTTATAAATTATATTTTTGGAACAAATGAAAAAACAATCCAGATATCTACTGATTTTTTTAGAACATTATATTTAATTTTTAGAGCACAAACTATAAACTTTAGAACATACGTTATGTTATTTAGAATATGAGTTATAAATTATATTATAGAACAAATGCAAAAATTGTCCATATATTTACTGTTTTTTTAAACAACAATTGTTTTCCTTATCCATTATGGAGCGCGCTGATTAATATACCATTATCCATGTAGCTTCTATTGTTTAATATTAGACATATGCACTTATTAAATATCGATTAAATGTGCATAATAATAAATTATTAATAGAAAAAAAAAAGAAATGTGCATAATAACGAATTATTAATAGAACAAAAAAAATCCAAAAACATGCTCCAATGTATTTAAATGTTAAGGACGGAATTCTAAATAATGTTACATAATTCTAAACTTTATAATTTATGTTCTCCAAATTAAGTATAATGTTTAAAAAAATCAGTAAATATCTCGATCATTTTTGCATTTGTTCTATAATATAATTTATAACTCATGTTCGAAAAAACGTAACGCATGTTCTAAAAAACATAACACATGTTCTAAAGTTTATAGTTTATGTTCCAAAAATTAAGTATAATGTTTTAAAAAAATTAGTAGATATTTGGATCGTTTTTTCATTTGTTCTATAATATAATTTATAACTCATGTTCGAAAAAACATAACACATGTTCTAAAAAAACATGACGTATGTTCTAAAAAATATATCGTACGTTCTAAACTTTATAGTTCGTGTTTGTTCTATAATATAATTTATAACTCATGTTCGAAAAAACATAACGTATATTTTCTTATATAACATAAATTACAAAAATATAGAGGAATTAAATAAAAAATTAGAGCATGTTCTTGTATTTTTTTCTATTAATAATTCATTATTATGCATATTTCTTTTTTTTTATTAATAATTCATTATTATGCATATTTAATCGATATTAATAAGTGCATGCGTCAAATATTAAACAATATTTAGAACATCGTCCTTAACATTTTAAAACATAAATTACAAAAATATGAAGGAATTAAATAAATAAGAAATTAGAGCATGTTCTTGGATTTTTTTTCTATTAATGATTAATTATTATGTACGTTTCTTTTTTTTCTATTAATAATTCATTATAATGCACGTTTAATCGATATTAATAAGTGCATGCGTCAAATATTAAATAATAGAAGCTAGAAGTGCAGTGGTATATTAATCAGCGCGCGACATAACACACAAAAAAAATAATTAGTTCAGTGGTAAGTAATAAGGAATGCAAACAAAGTGTCCAAGGTTCAAACCCCCATGGTAGCAGCATTTTTTTTTAATTTTTAGACTCAAAACTACGTAGTTTTAGGTGGTTCTCACCTAAGCAAGTGTCCTCACCTAAGAAAGGGTTCTCACAAGAGCCCTCCTATATATATATATATATAATCTAATTTTTTTAATATAAATAGTGATAAAATTATATAGGAGGGTCTATTTCTTTCCGAAACCACATTGGTAAAAAAAATTAAAATGCCTATTTTGTTATGTATAAAAATTTTATCATTAAAAGGATCTTTATTACTTCCCTCGCTACCCAATCTTTAATAAAAAAAAAAAGGTCTTTATTACTTATTTTGTCTAGGTCCCCTAAATTATCAGGACCGGCCCTCATTAAAGAGCTATTAATTTGGCTTAAATTTGTTATAAAATTGAGTAATCACAATTAACTTACACTTTCTCTTAAAAAAATTAACTTACACTTATTTTAGAATAGACTGAGTGATATTTGGTTTATCTATCGTTTGCTATTATAAATGGGACGGGATAGGACGGGGAATGCATTTCCTATCGGGGATTTGGCTGGGGGTGGGGATACCTTTCCTCGTCCCCTCCCTATCCGCGCAACGAGGGACAAATATTATCATCACCGTTTTATGGGGATTCTTATCGGAGATTCACCGTAATAAGCGAATGGTTATATAAGGTTTTAATTAATCATAATAGAGATGTTTGATTAGTTACAATTAGGCACAACACTTGTCACAAGAATGTGAGTGTTGTAATTCATATTGCCTAAGTGAATTCATATTGACTAAGTGATTGTTAAAATGTATAGAGATATAGTTTATAGGTCAGATCTACAATCTTATTTGCATAAAGATATCAAATGAGAACTTATCTTGAATTGCTTCGCATGGATTATTGTTTATCCAAGTTTTTGAATAGTTATTCAAATGGTCTTGGCAATCCTTAATCCTTTTACCATGTGCTTTATCATTATTTACACAATCCTATGTTGGGTGATTTGTTTGCCTTCATTTCTATTTAGAAATACTATTCAATATTAATTTAGCTTTTAAAATATTATTTCGCACTTTTACATTTTATAACTGTTGGACGAATTCTGCAAGTGCACGGTTTCGCTTGTATCGATCCCACAAAGAACATATGATAATTTGATTAGAAATTATTGTCTTGATTACATTCGTTTTCTCGAGGTTTATAGGAAATCGTTAATGGTTTAAAATGGTTTAAATTGGTTTCTAATCCTAATTTTGGTTATAGTTAAGATTGCAAGAATTCAAGACTTGTTTACATAAAGCAAGAAAGCAACTTATAACTTTGATCAGATTATTAAGATGTAACAATTTATCGATTAATTCAATTACTGGGCTTCGAACTGCAGACAATCTTTCTACGGTCGGAACAGATTACTACCTTAATCAAATTGGTGTTCTATGTTTAATAAGCTGAGCTATCGATCATATCAACCATAAATCCTAATTCTTTTAAGTGTTCAACAAAGTTTCTATTGAAATGTAATTTGTGTAAAAAGGTTTTTATTGAAAACACCGGTTTATTACTTTTAAGAATATCGCTACATCAGACTCGAAAATAACAACAGTAGAAATAAATTGAATTGAAAAGATAACTTATTAATTTATTATGAATCGAATCAAGTTAACAGAGAAGAAGCTTGGATAGCATTTTAACTAATTTGAGTTCCGGGTTGCCAATCCTTTCCTCAAACTTTGTAGGCTTGTCAGACCCTGGGGCGCTTCAACCGCTGGTTCTTCTCGCCGAATCCTCGAAATAGAGATCGCTGAATCCACTATAGAGTGTAAACTCATCTTCGAACAATACTCGAACTCTAAACGACAACTATAATAACTACATATAGTATCTCAAACTATTTACACAACTTGTAACTTTATAACAAGTTTGTATAACAAAACTAACATAGATTAGAACAACTCAACAACATGAATTATGAATTTCTTCATCTATTTATAATGTTCCAAAAGGTGTATTTGAAGGGTTGTATCCGCTAGTGACGAGTCGCATCTATCCGGATGAAAGAACGTGTCGTTTGGAAATTAACACATGTAAAATATGTCTTGCAAAGTTTCTGTCTCTGTAGAGATTTCAGGAATATCTACCGCGACATAGAGAACAAGGAGGAATGGAAGAAACTCGCGTTGCTAGGCTTCCTGTTAGCATGTCGCGACCGAGATAATGAGAATCTCGGTCGTGACAAACACTTCATGTCACTTCCTTAATTTGATTCCAAAATCTTTGGCGCGGTTTCTGAATTCCCGTACGGGTCTTTTGCTAAAAACATGATTTCTTACTCGTTTTTGCTCCGTTTTAGCTCCTATTTGGATTTTTCCAAATAATTAATACCTTGCACACAAATAACAAATACCAACGTAAAATCTTAACAAAATAATATAAGTAATATATATTACATGAAATTGAATACATTTATGCATGCTAATTTAGGCATATTTTGGGCTTATAAAAAACAAAACAAAATGATACAATACTCTTTTAATACTTCAACTAGTGCAATCTCAAATGTTAGATCTTAGTGCACTCGCCTAAAGTGTGAGTTCTTAAAATCATATGCATAATTTTTTTCTCCTATTTTCCATAAGTTTTTCTCAAAGCACTCTCTTTGATTACATTTGTCAGCCCAATGATCAAGATCACCACAATTAAAACACTTTCCACCCCTCCTTTTTTTTATTTCTTTTTGCAGCAACATTAGGTAAAATAGTCGAAACATGTGCTTAAAGAGAATTAGCACTGGGAGTATGTAATAGAAATTCTGCCTTTTTTGCTGTTGAATGAATCAAACCCTCAACCATTTTCAAGTTGCTCAATAATTCATAGAAACTAATATATGCATGCCCTTTTGAGTGATAAGATTTTGAATCGTTGATTTGAATGTCTCACCAACATTCTTGTATAACAAAGGGGGTAAGAGGTGAATGGGGTATTGATTGCCAGAGGCAGCAATGTCATCCAGAATGGCTTTTAATTTGTGCATATATTCACTGATAGGCATGTCATTCTGTTCAAGTTCTTGTAATTCTAGGCTTAATTGAAATTGTCGAGAATCAGTAATAATTCCATAGACTTGCTCAAGAGCTACCCAAATATCATGAGAATAGTGAAAGCAAGTGATTAAAGGATAGATCTCCTCAGTAAGAGAATGTAACAGTAAAGACATAACAGTGTTCTCAAGATCATCCCAAACAATATAAGCAGGATTGAGTAGCATATTATCAGGACCAGACATAAAGCTACTTCGAGTTAAAAAAAATTGGAGGTGGTGGATTATTGCTAATAATGTGCTCAAACTAATGATGGGATTTTAAAGTGGAAACAATAGCCATTCTCCAAGCTTTGTAGTTATGTTGTATTAATTTGATATGAGTGGATGTATGAGTGGGAGCTGGATGAGTCATGTGAACAGAATTCGTTGTGGAATTAGAATAAACAGGATTCATGGATGAGGAAGGGTATTCATGGTTAGGATGAGGGTTAAAGGTTGGTCCAGGATTGGTAATAAAAGAATCGGAAGCATGATTATGGAATGAGGAGGGTATTTGAGAACTATGATAAGAGGGTGGGGGTCCAAAGCCAGGTCTAATAATTTGTTGAGAATGATTACCTAGTGGATGGAATAGTGGAGGAGCCGTATGATTCTGTCTGCTCCGGGGAATAGCACCAGAATCCTTGTTATCAAATAAATACGTAGATGTTACGGATGATTGCTCCGGAGTGGTGAATGGGGACTCGAATCTCCATCCTGAGGAGGGCTGAAGGGACGAGGCGGAAGCAGTGGCCACTGTAAATTCAGTGCCAAACACCGACTGATCACCGTCGGCAAAAGCAGCCGCAGGGGCAGCCACGGTCGAAAAAATTCCCGGCGGATGCGACGGGTTGAATAGATTCGGATTGATTTCAGATGGTTGTCTGTAGCGGAATTGAGTCGGACATGGAAGGATCGGTTGTTGCTCTTGATAGCATGTTGATAGAAATAGAACATTGATAGAGAGAGTGTCGACGAGAGAGAGAGAGAGAAGTCGACGGGAGAGAGAGAGAGAGAGAATGTAATTGAGTAAAGTCCTTTGATTAGGGTTTCATTGATAAGATTGTATATATATGACAAGTATTGTAAACCTAATAGACTACTGATGAGAACAGTATAATCCTACTATACTTCTGAGAGTATGATACAAGTATAACTCTACAAGTATTAGGAGAGTAATTATCCTGAAGATAATTAGGAGAGATAATATAGAAGATTATCTCTAACAGTGCTTGCTTAGCATTTTTATATGGTGAACTATATCGAGCAACTAAAATAAGTCGGAGAAGCACAAGTGTTTAGGATTTCGCGTCCCAGACAATGCGCATCTAGGACTTAAGAGTCCCAAATAATTTAATTTTTTTTAAGTGTTCGGTACTCTAAGTCTCATAACAGTTCTTTTTCCTGTACGAAAAAACATGTTTAGGAATTAAAGTCCCGGACACTTTACAAAAATTTAAAGTATCCAAGACTCTCTGTCCCAAATAAATAATTCCCGAAGTATACCTAAAAACCCCATAAGATAGCTCTAAAATTAGAAAAAAAAAGTATCGAAATCTTGTAAATACTTGTATTCCATACAACAAACAAGCGTATCTTTAACCCTTTAGTTTTAGAAGATGTATTTTCTTTAATTATCATAGCCATCTTTGTGCTTAAAATCGGCCGTCTTGCAAAATGGTGGGAGGGATTCGAGATTAATAGGTATTGAAGATGTTAGACTATTTTGCTTTTGAGTATTCGGTAGTCATGACATCTCGTTTTTACACCACACAATTGCTTGAAGATGTCTTAAGAGTGAATGATAAATTTGCATTTTTTCTCCTCTTCCTTCGCTACCTGACTGCATCTTATATTTTGGGCCGCGTTCATAAGATGCACTGTTGCTGTCTCGTCAATCATGTTGGACATTTCGGTGGAATTGGGAAAGAAAAACAAAACCTCAATCTCAATCCTCAATTCAACCTCAATTGTTCCAATACCCACTTGTCATTGTAATCCAATTCATGTATAATAGAAAAAATTACAATAAACTCAAATAAGACTGTGTCACCTTTAATGCCGCTTCTTGCTCAAACTTTCTAATCCGACACCAACCAATCCAGACCGAGTTGTTACAACACAACCTGCAATTAATAGAAAGAATTGTAAGCTTCTGCACTCAATTAACAATGAAAACAACTCCCAGAAGACAAAGAATTACCCTAGAATTATATGATAATCAATACGCTTCAAAACCATAATGTGAAACTCATCTGCATGAAGAAGAAGAAGATCGCGTGACACTCACCGTGTATTTTCATTAGCTTAATTGGTAATTTGATGGATTTCATCATCGTTATCGTTATCATTATCAACATCATCATCATCATCCTCCTCAATGTCATTTCCAGTGCCCTGCTTTTCATGATTTAAATTATTATAAAATAAAATCATAAATTTATTAATTTACATTTTTATGCTTGAAAAGATGTATAATACAATTAATATAGTTAATTTGATGAAGCAAAATTTACAATAGGTAAAAAATTTGTACAATTATAAATTTTCCTTCCAAATTCAGTATGACCTACTAGCCACTCTGAATTTCCCTTGAAATCAAAGCTTCCAGTTCTTTGAAGATTTGAATTTTCTAATAATAGGTCATTTTGTCCGAATCTCAACTGTTAATTTAAAAATGAAAGATGATATTTGATTATTTAGTCACTTCTCAAATTTATTTTTAGAGGGTGGAGAAGAGTGAGGGCGAGCCTTGGCGCAACGGTAAACGTTGTTGTCGTGTGATCAAGAGGTCACGGGTTTGAGTCTTAGGAGCGGCCTCTTGCCAAATAAACCGCCCTTTTTTTTCTTTTTAGGGTGGAGAAGAGTCTTTTTTTTAGATGCTCTATAGCAGTAAGACACAAAACAAGAAAATGTAATTAAGACAATAAAGTAAAAAGTTTAAAGAACAGATTAATTGTACCGCCATTTCCTTCACAATTTCATTAAGATCCTCCCCTCCTGCATCATAGCTGAAATTATTTATTAGTAGTCCTTCAAGCCTTGGAGCGTTAAATGATCCGTAAGAGAGACCTTCCATTCTAGTGCATTGATCAATTAGCAATTCTTCTAATGAAGGCAATTCAATTGCATGATTTCCATCATACAAAATTCTAAGCTTAAGCATACCACGGAGTCTCAAAGTTTTTAGTTGAGGGAATATTATGGTATGATCAACTTCTTTCTCATCAGTTTTTGCAATATTTTCTTCCATAATCTGTCAAAAATCACAAATAGGAACTGGTTAGTTTACTATGGAACAATATAGGAACTAATAAATTGTTTACCCTATGCAAAATAATTCAATCGATTATTTAGAAAATTTAGTTAATTCACCTGATTTCCATTATCAACCTGGTCTATGTACAAAATTTCCTCCATTTCTTCACAATCCATAATGAGTATGCAATGCAGTTGCCTCAATTCGGTAGCCACTGAGAGCGGAAACAGATGTTTCAACTTTGGACAATCATATATCTTTATCACACTCAAATTACTAAAGTATATTGGTTCTATCTTTGAGAAATAAGCATATTCGTGCCATATTTCTTTGAGACTATCCATATCTGTTAAACACAAAGTTTCCAGCTGAGACAAGAAAAAAGATGGAATCCGCTCTGCTATTTTATCAACCAAGTCTTCCATTTCATTACATCCAAAAAGGTCCATATCCTTCAATTGTGGAAACCCATTGTCTTCACTAAACTGTAGACACATAAGATTCTTCAAATTTCTCACATATGACAATTTTAAGCTTTCACATTTCCTCAGCAAGCCACTAATCCAACCCACTCTAACATCGGATGCATCCATATCAAATACTTCCAACTCTGCATTTGAATCGTAAGTTCTCCAATCAGAAGTCCCCATACAAATATGAAATCTTGTTAAGCTTTTGACTAAATTCTCTGATAAAATTGAACACTTTCCAACAGCAATTTTTAATGTAGACAGTGGAAGAGATTCTATCTCATCAAGGCTTGCATTCATCCTTCTTCCTCCTTCTTCTTCGCTTCCCCAGCTAGTAAACTTCGGTGACAGGTCCAACTCTTCTAGTTTCACCAATTTCGATAATACACCTGGTGGCATATAATTAAATTCAACTCTGCTGAATTTAAGATGTCTCAGATTGCACAACAGTCCTATCTTCTCTGGAAAAGCATAACAAGACCTATTTGTAGCAAATGCAAGTATTTCTAGATCTTTCAAATCACCATGACCTAACAGATCTCCAATTTTAGATCTCTCAAAATCCTCCCAGTCATTTGATATCTCGTTGATAATCAAAGTTCTAAGTTTCGTTAGCATAGAAAGTGATTGGAACAATAGTGGGACTTGCAAAACTAGAACTTTTAGCTCTTTCAACCCTTCAAAAATGCCAATTGGGAGCCCAACCCCATCATCCTTCAATATGAGGTGTAGCAGTTCAAGCTTTGGACATCTCAGATCAAGAGGGTGCTCGTTGATTTTGTTACACACAAATGAAATGGCACTACAATTTTCATATTGACTTGTCTCTGGCCACTTTTCCATAACCTGCTCACATCCCACTATATATGGATGTCTATCTTTCGAAGAAATTGATATTGCAAAATCGCGTAAAATATCATGCATTTTGACACTATCATCGTCCTCACCATCAAGCAACAAAAACGATTTCTTTACTTTATGAATGATGGATTCAACTCTATCTCTTGCATCACTCATGCTTACCACATTTTCAAATAATTGTAACCCTTTCCCATAACAGACCAAGTATTCAACTGGAATATTATGATCTTCAGGGAACAAGCAACAAAGACGAAAACATGATTGAGCTTCGTGATCATTCAAGAGATCATAACTCAACTGAATCCTAGAATATACTTTCTCCATTCCTGCGATGCTTAGGAGATTCGACTTCTGTAGCTTTAGGAGCGAGTCATTCCAAGTAGCTTTGGCTTCGTGCTTCAAAGCTGTAGCAAGAGTTACAATGACAATAGGCAAGCCGCCGCATTCATCTGCAACCTTTCTTGCTGTATCATGCAACTTTAACTTTTCAATAGATTCCATTGCTATCTCTTTGAACAAACCCCAAGCTTCTTCATTGGTCAAAACATTGATAACACAGTTTGGCTCACTTCCCATTCTCTGGCACACATCTTTCTTTCTGGAAGTCAACAAGATTTTCAATTTTGCTCTTGGAAGTCCAATTGCTTCAAAATCCAGTTCCTCCCAAACATCATCTAGTATCAAAAGGATGCTCTTATCATTAATCAAAAGCCATTCAATTAGCTTATTTGATGTTTCCAGCTCTTCGCTTCCAATTTTCAATTCTAAGCTAGACGCGATATTACCTCGTATTTTCCTTGGGTTAGGATTCTGGGACACTGTTACCATTACAACCTTGTCAAATAAATGATCACTTTCTACTCTCTGAATAAGCTTCTTTACCAGCAAGGTTTTACCCGTGCCTCCCATGCCAGAAATGCTACACATCCTCACCTTTTCATCCTTTAATGCCTCCCAAACTTCATTCACAACTGATGCCCTCGACCCAAAATGCATAAAACCTGTCAGTAATCGTCAAAATAGCATAATTAAGAAACATATATATGTTATTCTGCTGTTAGGTGTAAATGTAAAAAGTTTCTAAAACTATGTCATTCTAGGTAAATTCCCAACCTTTAAGGTCGAATGTAGGTCCTAATTTTGGTGCTGGACGATCAAAGACAGTACCAAAATTTGGTGCAGTTTGGATGTCTTCATTGATCTTCTGTGCCATCTTCCAAGCATGTTTACTTGTGGAATAACGCGACCATGATATTTTATTTCCAGAGAATATTTTCTGAGCTTTTTGATGAAGCTGGTCTGCTTCAGACTGCCAATGAACAGTAGTAGAGCTAACATCTTTCAGCTTCCTGTTAGTATCTTCTATAAAACGACTAGCGTCAATCCTCTTGGAATCCAATTTTTTTGCTGCAACTTCTAGGCTCTTGACATTTTGCTTGTATTTATAGAGGTAGCCAATGTGTTTTTTTATTTTGGCCAGCGACGAAGTTGTAGCTTCAGTAGCAACTGCGATTCCCAAATCAGTAAGAGGGTCCATTTTCTTAAATCTCTCACCAAGTCTTTGAAACTGTGAGATCTGAAACACCAATTGTTTAATATGAGGCTAAGTTCACAAAACAACATGTATGTATTATAGTCTTATCATCATTTTTCTTAAAATAAACAGCGTTATCTCGATTGATTCCTATACAATGTCAAGGAACCAATTAACCAAAAAACTTAAACAAATAGTTAAGCTCAATGATTACAATTTGAGTTAATTTATCACAACAATGAAGTCTAATGAGATATTTAGGTGAACAAATACAAGTCTTTCACATTCCATGTTAATTGGGAATGACAAATTTTTAATTTTATGTATCAAGGTTTGTTGAAGGACCAATTGACTTAAAAGTTTAAGATAATAGGTAAGACCCAATAAAAGCTTTCATTATTACCTCTTACACACCCATGCATATTTGAAGGGTCTATTACACAGCCACATCTTACAGTGTGTTGAAATTCCATTAACAAATGGAGTTGTTTGGATTTTAACTCTTAACTACTTAGTCTAAGAAGCATTGATATTGTATCAAAGAACCAACCTAAAAAAGTGCTATTCTTAGGACTTACCTAAAAGCTTAAGGTGATAGGTAAAGTCCAAAAATTGCTTTTATTATTACCTCTGACAAGTTCAAGCTAAAACTGAATAAATAGAAGTTATAGAACAAATGAAAAGAAATTAACTTGTATGTATTTGGTCCAAAAATGAATTAAACAAATTGTTCATTTTGGTTTATGAAGAAAACAAAGCTAAGAAAATAAGTAAGCAAAAACTCCAGATACTATTAGCCGGAGAAATATTAATGACTATCTATAAGTTTACAAGATAATTAAAAGCCATAAAATCAATAATTAGGACATTAGTACACAACATACTATAACTTACAGCAATGCTCAACTAACTTCTGTTCTTTTTCAGTAATAGAACAGGTTTTAGTACCAAGTTAACTAAATTATTGACAACATAATATAACTTACAAATCAATCCACGTATAGCACTTTCTTGTGAAAGTATATGTGATTCCACCTCCTGAAATATTTTAAAAAATAAATAAGTAAAATAAAGTTGCTGCAACATATAAGTTCATTAGAAATTTGTAATATTGCATCACAAAAAGGAAATAGAACTAGTTACCAAATAAACTCTCCAAAATTATCAGACAGAATCTCAAAGATAAAATAAGTAAATGAAGAGGAATGCTTTTAGGTTTATTATTGCAAGATTCTAAGCGTTGTAAAGAAATTTACATAAGTTATAAGTCCAAAGTCTTGTTAATTAAATACAAACCCACATGTTGATTTTATATTTATATGAAGTTTTATTTTAGCAGTTTTTTTATGCAAAGATCAATTAAGACTCCAAAGCAAACAAGTTTTTCCATGCGAAGCAATCTCCTACTTACCTAATTACATATTTAAAGATTCACACTTGCTATTAGTATAATGATTTCTGCACCAATTATTATATTTTTTTCATAAAAAACGATTTGACAGTTGACTTATATATATGAAATGATAAAAATATGTCAATTATTGGTTCAATAGACTAAGCAATGACCATATCCTATTAATTTACAAATAATTGAGACTAATGCATTTTCTTTTCTTTATATATTTCTTTCTTCTTGTCTTATATCATCCGTTTACTGGATCTAAAGGAAAGGATTCCCAAAGGAAAAGCCAAAATTGGAAATTGAGATTAAAGCACTCAACCAACAACTTAAAAATCAATTGAACAAAAGAATGCAAAGAACATAATTATAATCATCAAATTGAAAACCAAGTTTGTTGTATAGAAGGTTAAACATGCAGGGATCAAGCTTTCAAATTTATAAGTAATTATGCATTTCACTTGTTTCAACTTTTGACATACTTCTAAGGGTAATTTCATCGAACAGGTTATGGGCAATGCTAAAGATACTATATAAACAGACTTGAAGATTGAGGATAGGAACCTGCAAGCTTAGCTAGGTAACAAAATCTAACAAAGAAGAGGGCCAACAATACTTGTCATATCCAGCAGTACCTTCATGATGTGTGGGAAATATCAATTAAGTAGTTTTAGCTTATTAGTCTGTGTTTTTGAAGTTAATTAATTAGTGGGTCTGTTTGGATGAAGTACACGTGTACGTTAGTCCATTATATCGTTTAGCTAATCTGTTAGGAAGAATGCGAGGTGTAAGACTATATAGTGGAAATATTGTATTTGGTACCTTTTATGCCGATTAATAGAAAGTTCATGTTCTTCCTCCTTAGATTTCTCTCTGTTTCTTTCTCCCCTTTTTTTAGCTTAATTTACCAGGCATCACTTCATTAATCTCCAAGTAAAGCAACCCTGAATTCTTCTTGTTCAGTTCTCCATCGAAAAATACAGCTAGAGATTCGTGCTTTGGGCATATCTTTCTCTCAATCTTAACAATTTCTCCCACGACCCTAGCCCAGTTTCTCGAATTTCTCTGTAGCTCCACCATAACCATAGTGAAATTTTCTCTGTTTTGCTAACAGAGTGTAACAAGAGCAAGTGTAGCGACACATTGACAAATTTGGTTGTAACCTTCCAAAATAACAATCTCTTCTAATAAAATGTCATTTTTCCAACACTTATTGTGCAGAGGAAGCTCATAAACCTTCATCCAGAGGGTTTAGAGAGCTGAAAAACGGGTTAGAGAGGAGGGAAAAGAAAAGGCCAGTGAATGAGTGAGCCAAATGTCTAAGGTCCTGTTTTTTAAAACTCAACTCAATCTTACTAGCGGCCCGGTGCATTACGCGTTCCGGCTGAGCGATAGTACGGGGAGATGTCCCATCACAAAGGTGTATAAATAATAATAAATTATATATAAATAATTATAATTATAATAATTAATGATAAATTAGCCAACTAAACCGAATGCTACTAAACTGAATTGAATTAAATGCAACTGAATTAAAATTACTGATACTGAAATTACGTGACAAAGAATATGACCTAAGAGTTACCTACAGTGTTCAAGAAAAATGTTGTTTGGAATGGATATGTTTCTTCTAGCTGCTCAAAAATCGAAAATTCCTTGCGATTTTTTCACATAAGCTTTCTGGTTATTTCTTTGGCCGTCTAACTATTTGTTTTGGCCGGCTGAGACGCATGAACACCAGTGAAAACAAAAAAAAACGCTTTTTTAATTATTTAATTATTTTATAATTTCTTGTTTATGATAATTTAGTTTTTAATATTGTCGCATGATATTTTTATTGAACTATGTTTATTATTTTTGGATATTTTTATTTAATCGTGTTTTCTACTTATTTTAATTATATGGTTTAACACTCCAAGTAAAATTTCAAAATCCAATCTCATGAATTATTAAACACATAACTTTACAGAAAAGTTAGTTTTAAGAGCTTTTTCTCTTCTGGTTAAAAGTTCAGTAACAACTAGCATCAGTGGCGAATACAGGATTACTCGATTGGGGAGCCGATTTTACATGTGCGTTCGGGGAAAAAAATTTGCTAAATGGAACTTGTTTAATTTTATTTTATTTTTTGTATATATATGTGTTATAATTTGAATGGTCAAGAACCAATTTTAAGTATTAATGTACAATTTTAAAAAAATTGGATTTAGGGAGGGCTAAACATGTAAAAAAATTAAAAATTTTGATTTCAGATGGCCTACCAGACCAAAAAAATTAATAATTTGGATTTAGGCCTAAGAAGCAAAAAAAAATTAGAAATTTGGATCTATAGAGGCTTAACAGACAAAAAAAAAATAGAAATTTAGATTTTAGGAAGGTCTAACAAGCCAAAAAAAAATTAAAAATTTGGATTTATGGAGTACCTAATAGGTCCAAAATATTGAAATTTTGAATTTTGGACAAATTTAACACGTAATGGGATATATTTAATTTTTTTATTAGTTCAATGCTAGTTTCTAAAAAAAATTATAACATTTTTACATTTTTTTATTTTTAGTTTTAAAATTTTAAAATTTAATTTAGAAATTCAGTTGTTGGAGTCTCAAAAATAAGAAATTATTTTTTTAATGGAAAAGACATAATAAAAATGAGTTCAAAAGTGTTATGAAAATAAATAAATTAATTAACAATAGTAACATAATTTTATAATTATTGAAAAATAAAATTTAAATAAATAAACAAGCAAATGTTTTCAACCATCTCATCTACCTTTAAATAGTGAAACATTACTACATAGAGTCTATATAGACTATTACTAATATTAGGGGGCCGAAACTACTCGTAACCATGGAAGTTTCGGCGGTCGGAGGGGCCTGGGCCCCCTGTATCCGCCCCTGATCATATGCAAATTGAAGAAACACGATGGCGATTAATTAAGTTTTTAATAATATATGTCCAATGTCGTTTTGATTAAGAATGTCTCGCTATTGAGGAGTTTTTTTTCTTTGAGGTTTCTTTTCCTAATTTTGTTTGTTCTTATTTCTTTCTCTGATCATGGAATCCATGAATGAGTCGCTTGCAAAAATTCTTTTAAGTAGACAGGCTAGTACGAATGCTTGGTATTAGCTATGAGATAATAAAAAAGGTGTTACCTTGTCAATAAGGGATATAAGCTTATTTCCAATCAAGTTCTAGAATAAGGTGATGTTAATTCTGCTTTGTGTAAAAAAATTGGAAGATTGCAGTCCCCTCCCCCTCCCCTCAAGTTAAAGATATCATTTGGCGGTCAAAATTTTCATGTCTTCCTACGAGAACTGCTCTTAAATCACACCATGTTCCTATCTCTGAGATTTGTCCTTTTCTGGTGTTTATGATGAAACTTCTTATCACATTCTTATAACTTGATCGATTGATAAACAAATGTGGGGTTTTTCGTCCATAGGCGATATCAATCCTCTTTTCTTTAATCTGGTAGGTTTCTAGTCTTATATTTTGGAACATAAGAATATCTCTGATTTTCTCTGTTGGAGATTTGGCGAAATAGAAATCATATGGTCTGGCACAATCATCCTTCACCAATGGGTATGATTTTTAGTTCGGCGACTACTCTTCTTTCTCCCTAGTCTCTCTACCATTCATCGTTGTCTCCTTTAGGGTCCTCTCCACCTTCTCCAATTAAATAATTTCCACCTCCTTTTGGCTCGTTTAAGTGTAATATTGACACTGCTCTTTTTCATATTTCTCAACGAGTTATTTTTTTGGTTTAACAGACTCTGTTGGTTTTATTCACGCTCGAAATGGCAGTCTGCCTTTTATAGTGAGGGTCTTAGTACCCGGAAAGCTTTGAGCTGGTTGAAGGATAATGGCTTTCAAAATGTTATTAAGGAATCTGATTCTCAACTTTTATTCAATTCTATCGCGATCAAGAGAATGTGAATTATATGTTAGGTTTTATTGTTTCTGATTGTAAATCCCTTATAACGAAAAATCATAACTGTTGTGTTCGGTTTGTCAAGAGATTTGTGAATCTAGTACCTCATACTTTAGCTAGAACGACTGTTCTATGTAAAATTACAGAGATTGGAGTGCTTTACCCTCCCTTTCTTATATTGGTTTTGAGAAGTAATCAATAAATTTTTTATTTTCTTTTAAAAAACAATCTCTTCTAATAGTTATTATTATTTTCAATTAATTATTACAAATTTTGTGAGATTCACATGTCCTATTCACTTTATTTATATTTAGTTAATAATTTTTTATCTAATAAAATAATTAATTCAATATTTATTATTATTTTCGTAAAAATTATTATTTAAATATTATAATTATTAATTGAATAAAGTTATTGAGTGCTTCATAATTATTTATCAATTGAATAAAAAGTCTTGAACTAAAAAAATGTCGACTGATTAATAATTATTAATTGAAAAAAAAACTCTTTGAATAATTATTATTAATTGAAAAAAAGTATATTAGAAAAAAGTTTAAAACTTAACCTGCATAATTGAAAGCCCGAGATTTCATAACAAAAATAACATAACAGTTTATGATTATCAATCATTAAGGTTGGTGACTCTGAAAAGTTTTCATATATGCCCGACCAGATCGAGTTTGAGATTGATATCGCTCGCTCTACTATGGATCTGTAAATCTCTTGCGAGGAAATCTTCAAAATCACGAGCAAGTCCTTGTCAAAGGTCTTTAATATCGGGTGGTTCGAATACTTTTAGATGATAGGTAAATCCATTCAGAATCAAGATCCAAACACAAACCACCTGAATGATTGGGTGAAGGTTCAAGATAGGTACATATTTTAGAGCGATAAACAAATTTATGTTTGTTATAAGAATGTAAGAATGGATAAATTGCACAACCAAAAGTCCGCAATTTGGAATAGTTAGGATTAACACGAAACAAAAGGAATGATGGGGACTCGTTCTTTAAAACATGGGTAGGAAAAATGTTGATTAAACGAACACTATGTAAATTTGCATAATTCCAAACTTTTAATGATAAATAGGCATTTGCAAGCAGAGTTAATGGAATATCAACAATGTGTCTAATTTTTCTTTCGACAATGTTGTTTTTTCGACAATGTTGTTTTGGGCATGAGTGTGTCAGCAAGCAATTTTGTGTAAAATGTCTTTCTGTTTAAAGAAATATTGCAATTTTTGGAATTCACCACCAAAGTCAGAATATAAATTCTTAAGACAGACATTAAATTGATTGACAATTATAGCATAAAACGCATGAAAAATTGTAAACACATCACTTTTTAGATTCAACACAAAAAAAAATCCAAGAGAATCTGATGAAATCGTCAATAAAAATGAAAAAATAGCAATGTCCCAAATTGAGGCCTGACCTCAAACATCAACATGAATGTTTTTCAAAGAAAATTGACTAGTCCTACAAATTAAAATTAAAGGCTTACGAGATGCCTTTCCGAATGTACAAAAAACACACATCTCGTGAGACCCAAAAGCTTGGAGTTTATTCTTACGAACAATACTACTAACTCTTGAATTTTGGCAGTGTCCAAACCTTGCATGTCATCTTGCAAAATGAACCGCCTTACTAACAAGGGCTTGCTTCAAATTTGATGGCAAGACATACAAATCCTCCTTACTTGGACCACGTAATAGGATTGCCTATGTTTCCTGATCCTTAACAAGAAAAAGAATTAGGTCAAAATTCAAAGAAGCAAGAATTGTCTTTAGTAAACTTTTGTATAAAAAGCAAATTAGTCAATTTTGGAAGAAGCAAAACATCATTCAATTGGAAATTTTTAATATTAGAAGTACGAGAATGAGAAATTGTCATACATTGCCCATTACCAACATAAACATTGTCATAACCATTATAAGAGACCGGGTTATGAACTTGAGATTGATCAGCAGTCATATAGTGTGTAGCACCCGTATCAGGATACGATGGTTGTGATTCACCAAAATAAAGTGCTTGGTGATGTTGTTAAGCAAGGTGAGCTTGTGACTGAGGATTGGCACCCCGACCACGAGATCGGTTCATGGAGGATCCCTTATTGCGCTTGTTCTGACTGCACTTGTTTGCACACTGATTAGTATCTCCATAAATAAAATAGAGCCCTCTTTTTACTAGATCGAGCAACTATAGTCTAAGGACCAGATTTAGTGCTAATATTGGCTAAGGCCATAGGTCCAGAGGCCTTTCCTTTCAACAGAATCTCATAGGAAACCAATTAATGATACAGTTTATGAAAATCCAGTTCAGTAGCAGAATATGATACAATTGAATATAATTGATGAATGATCGTATTATAGTATAGCTATTCACGGAAAGGTAAAATGTCAAATATGTATTATATATATATGGAAAAATACAAAAATAAACCTTGTGATTTGTCTGATTTGCAAAAACAGTTCTCATGGTTTAAAAGTTTGCAAACAAGGATCTACAGACCCCTATTTGTAAACTTTTAAACCACTATGGTTGTTGTGGTGAAGCTCTTAACCTGTTGGTTGAGAGCTTACCTATGACTGTAGAGATTATGTGTTCGAATCACATTGGGGCTGGATGGATTGAGGCTTTTTCTTTGTCTTTAATGATTATCGAATATAATAGTTGTTTCTCCACCACTTATTTTGATAAGTCAAAATATTTAACTTAACATTTTAAGTTAAACATTATCAACTAATATTTTTTATAAAAGTTACGTCATTCAATATTTCAGCACTTAAAATTCACTACTTATTTTTTCAGCACTTAATTTTCAGTTTTATCAAACAGCACCTAAAACATGCAAATTATATATGCATGTTTGAAAATTGGAATATCAAGGTTTGGAAACAATTGAAAATGTAATTTTTTTATTTAGATAATTATTATTAATAAATTATTTTAGATGTGTCCGACCATCCTCAAACCTAAAAATCAAATAAATTATTAAAAAATTAAATAAATTTAGATTATATATTTATAATGTTATTTTTAAATAATTTATTATGTTTTTTACTTCCGTTATTAAGTCATTATATTCATTTTTAATTTTATTTAGAAAGTTGTCTTTTAATTACTAAGGTTGGTTGGTAGCACCACCACCACCAATAACAAAGTCTTAGTCCCAAAATGATTCGGGATCGGCTAACATGAATCATCGTATAAAATCGTGAAATCAAGTCTATCCATTACCATATTTTCCTCAATCCCCAATAAACTCATATAACTCTCGATCACCCTTCTCCAAGTTTGCTTAGGTATTCCCCTACCCCTCATCACTACATCCCTTTGCCACTTTTCAGTCCTCCTAACCGGCGCATCAAGCGCTCTTCGTCTTACATGGCCAAACCACCTTAGTCGGTTTTCCCTCATTTTATTCTCAATAGATGTAACCCCTACTTTTGTCCTAATTATTTCATTACTCATCCGATCATTTCTTGTATGACCACACATCCATCTCAATATACGCATCTCTGCCACCGATATCTTATGAATGTGACAATGTTTCACTGCCCAACACTCTGTACCATATAACAATGATGGTTTGATTGCCGTGCGAGTAGAATTTTCCCTTCAATCTATTAGGCATGTCGGAGTCACAAATTAAACCCGTAGCACCAAAAAAAAAAGTTTGTTGGTTAAGAGTTTCAAGGATTATCTGAAATGTGTTTGACGAATCTCGAACCAATAAATTTTGACATTGTGCGGGATCGAATTGTGCGGAATCGAACCTCAAACATAGAGATTTAACCCCTATCACTCGGACCTATCCTAGCTCGCTTCAACGAATCTCAAGTGGAATAATTGAATTTATTTTATAAAAAAGACAATTCAGTTCAAATTAATTAATTAATTAATCTATTATTTCAAAATAGTTAGCCACTAACTACACGATATAGAGAAATATATTTTTTTAGACCGAAAAATATATATTATTTTTTGGTTTATGCAGATGAATCAGCAGTCTTGATTTGAATGTGACCTCTTGAAGTTGAATATGAGTGAAGTGAGAAGTCTGAATCCATAACAAAGAAGAATCCATCTTTGATTCCATGGCTTCACGGTGGAGTTACGACGTGTTCTTGAGTTTCGGAGGGAATGACATCCGGAAAGGCTTCACCGGTCACCTCTTTGCTGCTCTATATCGGAGTGGAATCAACACTTTCGTCGACGAGGGAAAGCTGGAATACGGCGAGGAAATTGGACAAGTATCTTTGGAAGGTATTAAAAACTCAAAATTAGCACTTATCCTTCTTTCCAAAGACTATGCGTTCTCCACTTGCTGTTTGGATGAGCTTGTTCAAATCCTTAAAGGTAAGAAGGCAGATGATGTTTGGCCCATCTTTTATGATGTTGATCCATCTCATGTTGAAGAGATCAAAGGAAGCTATGAATTGGCATTTGTTGAGCATCAGAAACGTTTCAAGGAGGAGATCATGGAGCAATGGAAAGATGCTCTGCAACAAGTTTCCTATTTGAAGGGTATTGACCTATCTAAGCATTTAGATGGGTAAGTATCTTGCACAGACACCTCTCTGTTATGATTTTAAGACTATTTCATGAAGTTTATATTTTAGATATAACATTTTCAGTGTCTGTTTAGTGTGTGCTCTCTGAAGCATTAGGCCCGGAAAATAATATACCCTGGCCTTGCTCGAGGATTTTTCCTTAAAAACTGTAACATTATTCCGAGGAAAAATCCGTTAATTAAATGATTAACTGTTTTTCTTGATGTCAGAAATAATTAATTGGACTACTTCTTGGATTAAAGTAGTCAAGTTTGTTTGTTGCCTTGCCTCTTTGAAATGATTGGTGGAACTTGTATTAATAGCAAGACTTATTCATGCATAATCAAGATTATTTTACATAAGTTGTTAATTCTTGTTAGTAAATCTTCATCTTGCTTGCAGGCATGAGGCGAAAAATATAGATCACATTGTTGAAGAGATCACAAGACGAGTAAACCCAACAATGCTAAATGTTGCAATCCACCCGGTTGGCTTACAATCTCGAGTTGCTGAAGTGATTTCACTAATGGATAACGAGTCAGAAGAGATACGCGTAGTTGGTCTATACGGAATGGGAGGCATAGGGAAGTCTACAATAGCAAAAAAGGTTTACAATTTGATCCATCATGATTTTGTAAGCAGTTGTTTCCTTGAAAATATCAGAGAAGTATCAAAGTCCAAAGGTATTGCTCACTTGCAAAGGCAACTTTTGTCTGAGATATCCCAAAAAAAACATGAAAAGATCAAAAATCCGGAAATAGGCTTGAATTTGATCAAAGAAAAACTATATCGCAGCAAGGTTCTTCTTGTACTGGATGATGTTGATGAACTGGATCACATATTTAGGATTATTGGAAAATGTGATTGGTTTTTTCCAAGGAGCAGAGTGATCATCACTACTAGAATTGAGAACTTCCTGAAACCATCTGAGTTGTATCGTCAATATGAGGTTGATAGATTGGACCAATGCGATTCTCTCCGACTCCTGAGTTTACATGCCTTTGGCAAGGATCATCCAGATGAAGATCATGTTACTTGTGCAACAAAAATGCTAGACTACTGCAGGGGGATGCCTTTGGCTCTCGAAGTTTTGGGTTCTTCTTTGTGTGGCCAAAGTGTTGCAGTGTGGAATAGCAGATTGGAAAAGCTTAAAGTGATTGCCAATGATGATATTCAAAGCAAACTTAGAACCAGTTATGATTCTCTTGTTGAAACCGAACAGTTTATATTTCTCAATATAGCATGTTTCTTCGTAGGGTATAATAAAGAGTACGTCATAAAAATACTAGATGGATGCGGTTTCTTACCAGTTCAAGGCATTAGTGCCCTCATCCGGAGATGTCTTATGAAAGTTGGCTCTAATGATAAGTTGGTGATGCATGATTTGCTTCGAGACATGGGACGAGAAATCGTCCGTCAAGAGAATGCCATAGATCATGGGGAGCGAAGTAGATTATGGGATTATGAAGATGTAACTGATGCCTTAACAAATAAAATGGTTAGGGAACTACCGCTAGAGCTTCAGATATACATATTATCAATTATCATTTTGATTTATCGTTAACAATCTGCTAATACTGTTGATATCCTTTTACAGGGTACAAATGCCGTACAAGGCCTTGTTTTGAACAAGCCAGGATCAAAACACACATGGAATGCCAAGACATTCAAGAAGATGAAAATGCTAAGACTGCTTCAACTCAACTACGTGGGCCTAAAAGGAAGTTATGAGCATATCTCTAACAAATTAAGGTGGTTGTGTTGGCGGGAATTACCTTCGGAATCTATACCATCTGATCTCAGTCTGGAAAGTCTGATTGTGCTTGACATGCGTCACAGCAACCTGAAAACATTTTTGGAATTGGGGCAGGTACGTACATATATTAGGACATCATCAGATTTTTCTGAGAGTAAGTTTCATAGTTCATTTTGAATGTTTTGTTTCTTGCAGTCTGCGGAGAAGCTGAAGTTCCTTGACCTCAGCCACTCTCACAAGCTTACTGATATCCCTGACTTTGAAGGCTGCAGAAATCTTGAGAAACTGAAGCTGAAAGATTGCATTAGATTGGAAAAGATTGGTGACACAGTTGGGCTTTTAACTAACCTTACTTTGTTGACTTTGGCAAAATGTGAGAACCTTAGGAATCTTCCAGGAAGTATTGGTGATCTAAAATCGCTCCGGGAGATGAACCTGTCTCACTGCTCTAAACTCAAGGCATTGCCTGAATCATTTGAATTTTTGTCTAGCCTCCTTTCCTTGAATTTACAAAACTGTGAGGGCCTTAAGAGTCTCCCAGAAAGCATCGGCAATCTAGAGGCACTCGAAAAGCTTGACATGCTAGGCTGCTCGAAGCTTGAGAATTTGCCCGAGTATATTGGACATCTCAATTCCCTTCTTTTCTGGAACTTGCAAGACTGCAAGAATCTAAAGAATTTCAGCAGTACCATTTTTGGTCTAAGATCACTTAGGGAGCTTAACATGTCAGGCTGCTCAAAACTTGAGGAATTGCCTGAGGAAATGGGTAATTTGAAATCCTTGGCTGTTCTTAATCTTGATGAAACTGGATTACGTTCCCTTCCTAAAAGCATCAGAAACATGGAAATGCTTGAACATTTAAGTTTGCACAAATGCCCTCTTATCTTTTCGCCTGCAAACAATTCGCAACTTATTAGCATTTTACCATATTCTGTTAAAGATTTGGATCTCAGGTACTGTAACATAATGGATAATGTAATTCCTGATGATCTTAGAGGATTTTGTTGTTTGAAAGAGCTGAAATTATGTGGAAACAAATTCACAAACCTACCAGCTAGCATAGGTAGCCTCCCAAATCTTCACAAGCTTTATGTAAACGCATGCGAAAGGCTTCAATCTATACCGCAACTTCAGTCAAGTCTAGTAAACTTGCAAGCTAAGGATTGTTTTTCATTGGAAAGCATTGATCTCAAAAACATTCCTAATGGTTCACGTTTGGAGCTCAATGGGTGTGTGAATTTAAAACAACTCGAAGGGTATTTCCACGTGGAACCATTACAAGTTGATTTTGCTGAAAAACTTGTGGGAAGCTCAATAGGAGACTCCATCAGAAACTTCTCCGTGCGCAAGATTCTTTCACATGCAT
This sequence comes from Euphorbia lathyris, assembly GCF_963576675.1. NCBI lineage: Eukaryota > Viridiplantae > Streptophyta > Magnoliopsida > Malpighiales > Euphorbiaceae > Euphorbia > Euphorbia lathyris. The sequence continues at coordinate 22,150,623 of NC_088914.1, read as the reverse complement.
TGGGTAATAAGACAACTCCTTTGCAGGTAATGATTCCTTCACTCTCTTTCTCTCATGCTTTTCCTTTCTTGATGTCTTTCTTTTTCTGTGCAGGCTCTTTCCGAGAGGGGTATATACAGCATCTTCTTACCAGAGGGTGATGTTCCAGCATGGTTCAGCCATCGAAATGGCGGTAATACTGTATCATTGCATGTGCCTAGAATTGATCCAGGTTCAACAATAATTGGAGTTGTTACATATGCTACCTATGCGTGGCAACAAGGCTCTAAATCTTGCTATAGAGCACCTCATATCACAATCACTAACAGAACCAAAATGTTCACCTGGTTATATAGACCGTATATCGTCTTCTTTTCAAGATGTCTCCAGCAAGGTATCAGTTGGATGGCCTATTGGATATTCAATGATCATCACAAAGAGACTGATCAATTAGATACAGGATGGCGTTTTAAGGACGAAACAGAACAAGGGGACCAACTGGAATTTTCATTTGACATGGGTTTCGGTATCAGTGTTAAAAACTCTGGCATCCACTTGCTTTGCCAGCCTGCTGGCTTGGTTTCGGATGAGCTTGCACTCATTTGTTCTGCAACATCCAGGCATCGTAGAAGGTTCACGCTCACTAGTCCCGGATTGTTAACAATAGAGAGCAATGGAGAAATAGAATATGATTGCATGCCTATCTCCAGTGAGGAATTTATAGAGTAAGCAGTCTTTTATCTATACATAAATTGTTGCCTTGTTGGTTCTTCATTACAAGGAACATCAACTGAAGATAATAAGAGTTTTGTTCTACATTTCCTTTTTGTTGCCTAACAGGTGGGATGATCTTTATTCTCAAAAAATAGATGAAGTCGAATCTATGAACAAGAGAGTCTCTCAAGGATGCTAACTCACCAATCTGTAAGCACAGTTAGGCCTTGGTGGACAAGTTTGAGTGTGTAGATTGATATATATGGTACTAATTCACCCCTTTATATTAGTGATTATAGTATATTTTTAATTAGGTTTCTGATTTTTCTAATTTTTTTATTATTAAATCCCTGAACTTTCCAATAGATACATTAAGTTATTGATTTTTAAATTTCACATATATTGAGTCCCCTAATAACGGTAGTCAAACCACATGTAAAGAGAAAAGAAAGGTTTGTTCCCCTCGCGAAGAAAATTTGATGCTCAAGGCTCATAACGGTTAGCTATCCAAATTAATTACTTAATTAGCTAGCTATATGGCTCCTTATATATATGTGAGGCAATCCTCCTCCTTTGAGGTATATTTGTTTCAGGCTTTAGATGGTTCTAGACGTGAGGAGTGTGTTAGATGTCACACGTTGCTTAATTAGGGAGTTATATGGCTCTTTATGCATTTGAGTCAATCCTCCAATTTTTGGGGTGAGTTAGACATTTGTTACAATAACAAACAACTTTTTGAAGTGATGAGAAGTTAACAAAGATTCGAGAGGAAACAATTCACCGTTGTGTTGTTCACCAGACATGAATTAGTTGACTAGCTTTTGAGTTCTGTCTGTTATTCAGGCAGATTTTGTTTCTCAATTGTCATCAAAGTAGTCAATTTTATTCCATGTCTCTTGTTAAAGTAAGTACATTTTCATGGCATGAGGCAAAAAATGTCGATCATATTGTTGAAGAGATAACAAGACGAGTAAACCCAACAATTCTAAATGTTGCAATCCACCCGACTTGCTTACAATCTCAGTTGTAGAAGTGATTTCACTAATGGCTAACGAGGTGGAAGATATACGCGGAGTTGGTCTATACGGGATGGGAGGAATAGGTAAGTCTACAATAGGAAAAAAGGTTTACAATTTCATCCATCATAAATTTGTAAGCAGTTATTTCCCTCAAAATGTTCGAGAAACGTAGTAGATTATGAGATTATTAAGATGTAATTGATGTTTTAACAGATAAAATGGTAAGAGTAAGGTTGCTAGAGCTTCTGATGCATGTTATCCATTATCATTCCCTCCATTGATACATCTACCAGTTAGACCAACTAATATTAGTATGGTTGATATCGTTTAACAGGGCACAAATGCAATAGAAGGCCTTTCTTTGAAGGAACCAGGATTGAAACACTCATGGATGGCCAAGAGTTTCTAGAAGATGAAAATGCTAAGGCTGCTTTAGCTCAACCACGTTCGCCTAAAAGGAAGTTATGGGCATATCTCTAACAAGTTAAGGTGGTTGTGCTGACAGGAATTTCCTTCGGAATCTATGCCTTTAGATGTCAGTCTCGAAAATCTGATTGTTCTTGATATGCAGCAGAGCAGCCTAAAACAAGTTTATTGAATCAGGACAGGTATATTACATTACCATTTAGTTTTTCTGACAGTTACTTGCATAGCTAGAGAATGAGAAACTAACATTTCAAGTGTTCTATTTCTTGCAGTCCGCAAAAAAACTGAAATTCCTTAACCTCCCCAGCCACTCTCACAAGCTTGTCAAAATCTATGATTTGGAGGCTGCCAAAGTCTTGAGAACCTGGTGCTAAAAGATCACTTCAAAGGTTTAACATGTAAGGCTGATCAAAACTCAAGGAACAGCCACATGAACTAGGGAATATGGAATTCTTGGTTGCTCTTATTCTTGATGAAACCGATATAAATTCTCTGTCTGGGAGCATCAGAAAAATGAAAAAGCTCGAAGTCCTCTTGTCTTTTCGCCTGAAAACAGTTGACATATTATTAACATTTTAGCATATTCTTTAAAAGAGTTGGATGGGTACTGTAACATAATGGATGGTGATGATCTTGGTGTATTTTGTTTCATGAAAGACCTGAAATTATGTGGGAACAAGTTCACAAGCTTACCGACTAACTAGTATATGCAATCTGCCAAATCTTGACCTGCTTCACTTAAGTTCCTGCAGAATGTTTCGATCTATACCACTTGTACATTCAAGTGTTGGGAACTTAAATCCTAAAGGCTGTTTATCATTTGACGTTAGAGCTCGAGAGTTGTGTAAATTTAACAAATATGGAAGGCTATTTCAATAAATAAGAGTGTATGAAGACTGCTTCTCTCATCAAAGTGAGAAAGAAATTCCTAGGTACTAATATATTTATTTCCTTCATTTGAGAGTTGATATTTGGATTTGAGTGTTACTATTCCAGAGTTGATTTTTCAATTCAGATCAAGAAAGATTCGAACTTTTTCTTGGAAACATTGAATATAAAGATTGCAACTTTATGGAGTTTCTCATGGAATTAAAAGATGGGATAAACATTGAAGTAATTATCATAATCATAATAAGAGGTAGCAAGCATTGGCGGCGGCGTAATGATAGAATTTTTGGAGACGGAAGGGGCTTTCATATGAATAAGGTAGTTTTTATTTGGTCTCAATTTGAGGTTTTTACTTCATCTTTTAGGCTACCTACCTCAAGAGTTGTGGTTCCACGCGCGAGATATTATTCATGTGGCATCCGCCTGACTGGGGTGGGTTTAGGTTAATTGCGATGGATTTAGCAAAAGCAATCCAGGGCGGATATTGCTGGTGGTGTTATTCGAGATTCAAATGGTATCTGGTTAGGTGGATTCCTCGTCAATTTGGGTTTTTGTTCGGCCATTTGGGCTTCAAGCAACTTGGGATAAGGGCTTTTATAAAATTGTTATTGAACTTGATTCTCAAGTTGTTCTATCTTACCTGGCAAACATCATCCGTATACTTGAATCCTATCCCAATGCTCATTGTTTAAGCATCGTAACTGGAACCTTCGTTTTGTCCATACATAACGTAAAGGTAATCGAGCAGCTGACTGGATGACGAATTTTCCAGGAAAATATCCATTAGGTTTACATGAGTGTGTTGAGCCTCCTCTCATGAGTATTTTATTGAAAGATTTCTGTGGTACTAGCTTACCTCGAATGACTTCTTTTTTTTTTTTTTTTTTGCTCTTAATTAGTTTTAATTAAAGACTTTGTTATTGCATCCACTAATTAAGGATTGCAATAAAATGTTATATAAAATGTTATATATTATGGCACAAAAAAGTTTTCTAAAAAAGCATAGCATTTAGTAACTTTTATTATTATTGGTTCCTAATCCTATTGATGATGATGAACAACATATACGAAGAGATCAGTCCGAAACTCAAACTGACTTGAAACATATACGGAGAGATCCGTCCGAAACTCAAACTGACTCGAAAAATCTTGAAATTGAAACTGAATTTGATTTAGACGAGGATGAAGACAATTCAAATGATTCTAGTGAATAGCATGTGTTGGCTTATTTTGAAGAAAACATAAATTGATGAGAGACTGAAACCAATATTGAAAATACAGTATTCTCAAGCCGTCATTTATTAGAGAGGATTAATGACTATTTTATAGGATTACAGTATAACTAACTTTTTTTTATTATTTATGTGCATTAATTGAATCAAATAAATTAGGTTTTGATATATGCCAATGCAAAATGTATATTTGAAATGGTGTTTGATAAGGTGGACGATGCTTGAAATAGTGTTTTGTATTAAAGTAACGAGAGTTGCTTAAATGATTATAGTAATGTTGTCAATTTTTTTTTGTACCATTTTGACACTGTTACTTTTTCTTTTTTTTTTAATATAAAAAATGATTTAATTGCTTTGGTGGAATTTTATGGTAATATTTGTAATTAAAACAAATTATATATAAAATAATGATTTGTGGGACTATAGTGGTAACTTTTAGAATTGCTTAGTATATTTTGATATTATGCGTTAAGTTTTGGCGACCTTGAATGTGTTTACAATGGAGATGCTCTGAGTTGCATATAAGCATTAAATATATAGAATATTTTCATCCATTTCAATTTTCAATGTCTATCTATTTTTTGTCTTATTTAATATATATATATATTGAAACACAAAACATAATAATAATATTTATTACTTACACGTGTTATTATGTGTATCAAGGAAGCATTAATAATCGTTGGTGGAAAAATTGGTTAGAATATTCTATAGATTTAATGCTTATATGCAGCCCTATATATCAAAACCGTTTAATCATTTGGTAACATTTGCCCTAAGATATTTTCATATATGACATTTAACTCATTTTGAATGAAAGTTAACCGATTTATTAATTCTTGCAACATGATATAATTTTTGACACATGATAATTGTTTTAATTATTATTTTTCCATATGACTTAATATATGGATAAATAAGAAAAAAAACAATTCCTTATTTATCCACATATTAAGTCTACGTGGGAAAAAAATTAAAAATAATTGTCACGTGTTGAAAATTATGTCATATGAAAAACTAAACAAATCAAATAATTTTCTATTCAAAATGGATTAAATGTCACCTATGATAATATTTTAGGGAGAAATGTTACTATATAATACCACATGGAACAAATGACAAAATTTTAGATACTATATGGACTAAATACTGCTTTAATCCATTGGATAATAAATTAGGTTTGGAGATATTAAAAAGACCAGCCAACCATAAACTATTTTGTTGCGATCTATTTAACAATATATATATAGTTATATAAAATGTCAACTAGGGGATGTTGTTTGTTGTTGGGTCCCTCCTCTTCTGGTCGTTTTACTGTTGCGGTGGCGTTTTCTCTATTGAGGAATCGACAGTGGTCGTTAGAGGGGCAGACCCTCTAGTCTCATGTTTGGCAAGTTGTTGCTCCAAAGAAAATCAAATTCTTCTCTAGCTTTTCTCGCATAATAGGGTCCTCTCTAATGTCAATCGTGTTTATCGACACCTTAGTAGTTCAGACGCTTGTTCTTTTTATTCGTTACAGGAGGATATAGTGCACATTATCCATGATTTCCATAGTGTCAAGGTTGTGTGGGGTGTGTTAGTTCCTATCGAGTGAGAGGCGATGTTCTATAGTTTGGGGCTAGCCGAGTGGATTCACTTCAATTTGGAAGCTTCTATTTCTTGGAATGGGGTTGCCTGGCCGATTATCTTCACTATAGTAGTGTGGTGACTGTGGCAGTAGAGATGGAGATGTTGTAATAAGGTTTTTTAGTCTACTGATGTGCCTCCTTGGATAAAATTGGGTTCACTGAGATTCAAAATTTGGATTTATGAGAGCTTTCTTATCTTCTAATGGTGTTGCCTCTCGGATGGCTAGGGAGATTCATATTAGGGTGAAAGCCACCAAATACGAGTTGGATTCAGTTAAATTATGATAGAGCTAGCAAGGGCAACCTGAGGCTTGCTTCAGCTGATGGTCTCTCTTACAAGGGCCTTACATGGATTAGATTGGGGGTTTTGGGTGAATTTAGCTATTTGCTTTTTCGTGTTAGCTGCGCTCTGGAGTTTGTTATTTCGTTTTGAGTTACCTTGGAAGAAATTCTTCTGGAGGGTGGTATTCGAGTTAGTCTCCCAGTTTGTTATCAAGTTAGTTTTTGAGGGAACTCAAAATAGGCATGTGTTTTATTGGTTAATTTTTAAATATTGTGAGTTGTTGTCTAAGGATTGGGAGGTGAATTTGAGCCAAATCTATAGAAAAGGGAACCATAGATGGGGAACTACGCAGTTGTTCTTGAATATTTACGAGTGTGATGTGTCTCCTCTAAGTATCCAGGTTATTATTCATGTCGATCTTATAGGCACGAATTTCCTTTGTTTGATTAGGTCGTAGTTATTTTGTTTCTTTGTTTTTGTTGCTTGGGACGTGGTCTCACTCGTGTAACAAAAAAAAATATAAAAGGTACTCAAATCTTAAAAAAAAAATTACTCAAATAGAGTTTTATAAAGATAATACATTATCATTTTGGTGATACGTCAGTATACATATATAAATAAAAATTATAACATTTTGTATAGAAATATTGGCTTCTCATCTCCCTTCAATTTAGATATTTTCTTTTTATATCCCTCAAAATTGGCTTCCATCTCCTAGCAATTCACGATAAATTATGGGTGTTGTTAAACTCAGCCCCAATTTTCCACTCCTAGCCCCGTGGAAGGACGAAATTACTCTTTCATAGGTTTTGGGGTGGAAAAAGCTATTTTTTTTTCTCTCTCGATGCACGGGCGTATGGACATCACGCCTCACCTCATGGTGGGGCGTGTGAAGATCACGCCTCCCCGTGTGGTCGGGCGTGATAGCCCTACGCCACACCGTGTGGTCGGACGTGGAACTATCACGTCCGACCACACGGTGAGGCGTAGGGCTATCACGTCCGACCACACGGGGAGGCGTGATCTTCACACGCCCGTGTATCGAGAGAGCAAAAAAAATAGCTTATGAATCCTGTAAATAGGCCGTTAAACCCGTAAATAGTCCGTTAAGCCCGTAACTACATAAATGTACTTAACAAAAAAAATTTAAAAACATAAAAATTAAAATAAACATAAACATTTACAAACGTAATAGAGTAAATTTAATATCTACAATAAAAAGTGTTTAAATGTATGAATGTCTACAACAAAAAATCAGCTCGCCCGACACCACGCATCCATAAACTCATCCATCTCCCTCTTAATGCGTGGAACATCCTCGTCAGATCGGTGGGTAGCCGATAGTTGGGTGACACGCCACAACCAGCTAACCCACTGCAAAAAAAAAAAGTAATAAATAAATATTAAAAATTAAACACATATAAACTAATACTAAATAATAATATTAAATAATAATAAACTTACAAATTCGCTGTTGGCGCGAGCATGCTGTACCGGTCCAGCCTGTGGTGCATGAAGGAGATGGGGATGCGAATATTGCCTATACCAATCCATATAAGCAGGATCACAGGCAGTGGGATCGTATCCAACTGGTCGGCATCTCCTCCGATCAATGCCCCGAGCCGATGGAAATCTCCGCCAGGTGTCCTCAACTGTGACTAAGGAATGCGTGAGCCTGTACGATAACGACTTCCATGGTCGTACTGCTTTATCAGGTCTAATACGCTCAGGTGGGATAGGCTGAGTATATCCGACCTGTCGCAGCGCTCGGTCGGGCATATACGGCTCGACGATGTCTCTACACCGTATCCAACCGGCGTAGGACACTCGAAGCCGATCATCATCGGCGACAGGACCATAAGGCAACCACGTCACCTGGAAAAAAGTAATACTCAATAAAAAAAATAATATACTATAAATAATAATTAAATAAATTCTAAAATTTTATAAAATACCTCTGCCGCCGTCATACGATCTAGCTACCCCCGAAAGGTATCTAGTCGGGCGGTCGTCTTGCCTGGTACCCCGACCTCCCATCTCAGTGCACGGGCATGGTCAGCTGGGATCAAGTGAGCTCCTCTATGCGGCCGGAAAACCGGAAAATACTCATATATCCATACCTGCAGTAGGGTCAAACATCCGCATATACCTGAGCAGTCTCCTCTGCTCGCTATCCCCAGCTGTCGGTACAACATGGCTAGTGTGGCAGACCCCCATGATAGTCCAACTGTCCCGCTGACACCGCTGTAAACCTCATGAAGATGGGCCGGCCTAATCCTATCTCCACTCTTGTCAACAAACAGAGTGGATCCAAGCATAAGCCACATCCACGCTGTGGCCCGAGTAGCGTCATCCCTACCCTCAGCGAGTAGCCTCTGTACAGCCCCAACAAATACACCTCCACCTCCCCATAAATGACTAGTCGGCAACAGAAGCTCAGCCTGACTCACCCCAAACATCATCATGCACATGGCATGAAGCGAGTCAGTAGGGGAGACTCGGACACCATCGAACCGTCGATCGGGATCCGAAGAATCTACCACACATCATGCAGTTGGATAGTCATCTCCCCGAACGGCATGTGGAAGGAGTTCGTATCGGGCTGCCACCGCTCCACGAACGCAGTCAATAGCGGAGTGTCGAGGTTCTTAAACATGGCCTGTGGAAGGTGAGACAAACCAGTCCTCTCGATCATCTCCCTCAGCTGTAAAATGACACATATACAATTTATACAATTACTGAATGTTTTGTATGTTTATAGTTAAAAATACGAATTACAATAAATGTTGACACACTATATTAGTCTTACCTCGGGTGACGCACCAGAAAACCACTGACACAAATCTCGGCATGCTGATGATCTGTTGTAGCATGTCAGAAAAGACCGAATCTCTCCTCCCAACATCCGTGAGGCAACATGTCCTAGAAAACTAGGAATCACGGAACCATCAACGGGACCACCATCAACCGGTGCAGTAACTACCCAGCTCTCGTCCTCACTACCTTTGGGACGTTTGCTTGTCCCTGATAATTATAAAATTATACTAAATTATACTAGATTATACTAAATTATACTAAATTATACTAAAAAATACTAGATTATACTAAATTATACTAAAAAATACTAAAAAATTATACTAAAATTATACTAGATTATACTAGATTATACTAAATTATACTAAAATTATACTAAAAAATACTAAAAAATTATACTAAAATTATACTAGATTATACTAAATTATACTAAATTATACTCAAAAATATTAAAAAATTATACTAAAATTATACTAGATTATACTAAATTATACTAAATTATACTAAAATTATACTAAAAAATACTAAATTATACTAAATTATACTAGGTTATACTAAATTATACTAAATTATACTAAAATTATACTAAAATTATACTAAATAATATTAAAAAATACTAAACAATACTAAAATACATGTACTCGCAAAACGACCTCCTACGCGCTGGGTCGGCTGTCTCCCCGGGGTCGGCTGCTTATCGCTCTCTTTAACCTCGCGATCATGTGCAACAGCAGACTGTCGCACTGACCGGGCTGCCACATCCAGGTAGTCCTGAAAAGAATCTCTATCGGGCTCTCTGTCATCAAAATCAGTCGCCCCCTCTGAGCCATGAATATCGGCCTGATCCGCAATCGGCCCCCTCCTCACCTGCTCCGTCGCAGCCCCTCTCCGCCTACGACCAGAAATATCTATACCACGCAATCTCGTATGCCGTGGTGTATCATCCTCGTCGTCCATATCTAGACGACGAGCAAATGACGGGATGGATTTCCCACCCCTAGTAGGTCGCTCCGTCTACAAAAAAAATTACACTGAATTAATAAAATTGTAAATAATGTAAATTATACTAAATTTATAAAATTATGCTAAAATACTACTAAACTAATAAAATTATAATATAGTTATTCTCAATTTATACTAAATTATACTAAAATTACACTAAATTACTAAAATGTTTACTATAATTAAACTAAAATTACACTAAATTACTAAAATTTTAAAAAATATTAATTTTTATACTAAAATTTATACTAAATGTTTACTAAAATTAAACTAAAATTACTAAAATTTTAAAAAATATTAATTTTTATACTAAATTTTAAAAAATATTAATTTTTATTAAGAAAAATGGGGCGTAAGGGAATCACGCCCGAACCATTGATCGGGCGTATGCACATCACGCCCTATCAGTGGTTAGGGCGTATGAGCATCACGCCCTACCATTGGTTCGGGCATGTGGCTATCACGCCCGAACCACTGGTCGGGCGTGATACTCATACGCCCGAACCGCAGATCGGGCGTGATGTTCATACGCCCGACTGCGATTCCGGCCGAAATTTTTAAAAACCATAACAGATTCAAATCGATGCATAAATCAACAAAATAAAGCGGTAAATCGTACCATTTTAGCTTTTCCTTTACGGTTTCTATCACCATCCATGATTCGGCTCACTAATTTGTCCGGATTTGAGCAAAAATCGTTTCGGCTTCTTGAGAGGTTTTGGGTTTTTTGAAATTTAGTGCAAAGGGTATTTCGGTCTATTCACGGAGCTAGAAGTGTAAAATTAGGGCTGGGTTTAGTAAATCACTAAATTATTGGGGTAAATTACACTCATGGCGATTGAACTTTATCTATTTTAATATTATTGCTATTTTTTTTTTGTGAACCTTTGTTTTCTTTTGGTGAACTTAATATTATAGCTATTAATTTCAATTCTTAACGATACAACCACTGAACTTTACACATTTTAATATCGGTGACCACTTAACTTTAACTAACTCCTCAAAATGACCGTTAAAGACCTCAAAATGAAAGTATTTAAAAATTAAAGTTGTTCAGAACCATATTTACCATGAAATCACATTTTGAATCTCAAACCTGTCAAGTAGAGTTAAATGCGGAAGATGTAAATGCATAAATATCCAATTAGTCCTCTCAACTTGCATTAAATGTAATCAATTAATCACTAAATTGTAAAATAAAAGTAAGTTAAATGCGGAAGATGTATCGCACGCGTCTTAAAAAAAGTTAAACGACCAAGGTCGGAGTATGCGATTCTAATATTAGAGAAAGTAACAAGTTCCTTTTTAATCTATTCTGTTAATTATATAATAACATTTTAAGACGTGTGCAACACATTTTTTGCATGCAGTTTACTTTTTTTTTCTTTTTTGCAAACGAATGATTAATTGATTATATTTTATGTAAATTTAGGATGCTAACTGAATATTTTATGCAGGTTGATAGAAAACGGGCATAAGACCACTGAGTTGACTGGTGGGCATGCCCCTACTGGGACTTAAAAAACTATTTCTTCTGCTACTTATACTGGCGAAGGCGAAGCGGCAGATAAGGAAGAGATTTAGGCAAGTTCAGAGTCTTAACTGACCTACCGGACTCTAAAGGTACCATTTATCTGGCAGCTATAAACTTGCTGGTTTCCAAGCGCAACTCGATGCTACTTTGACACAAGGGCCGTTACCATACTTTGAAAGTTAAGCAAATCAATCTAAGTTTTTTTAATAAGTTTAGAAGATGAATGATGCATTAAGAATGTTATATTTTAAAATTAAATGATCCTATCTTAAAATGAACAAAGTTCAGTGGTCATAAGTGTAATTTAGTCTATGAAATTTGAAAATCATAAATATCGTCAAAAGAGAGGGGTAATGTTGTAAAGGACGACGAATAAACAAGAATTGTTTTGGAATTACGAAGTCAGGTCACCGAAGATGCAGAAGGAAAAAGCCAGAGTGCTCTCTATCTACTAATTTCTTCTGAAACTCCACACCCGTTTATTCTTTTTTCCCTTTTCTCTTTTCTCACTACAGATTGCAATATCAAATCCACACAACTTACAATGGAAGCTTAGATTTGGAAATCAATCCAACGAAAAAAAATGAGGAGCTCTTTCCTTCTCACACCTCTGCTTCTAATCATTCTTCTTGCTTCAACCATATCAGCTTCCAGACCTGGTTTTCTCTTCACCAGAACCAGAGGAAGATGCACTCCCCAGTGAGTATTCTCTCTTTCATTCGTACTTCTTTAAGTGAAAACTCGGTGAAGTGATGAGTTGACTCAGCCACTGTGGATTTGAACTGTTGTTGATAATGTGTGTATTGTTGCAGGTACTGGAGCAGCCGAAGAGAGGCATGGCCGAGGATGGTCCCGCAGACATCAACGGTTTCGAATGTGTTTGGATCGGGAATTTTTGAACGGTATAGATCTGGTGTGACATTACTTGAATCAACGGCTAGGAATGACGATGACAACGCCTTCGTTGGGTTGTTGAAAGAAGCTGTTGCAGCGCTTCTGAATTCTTATTCTAGAAAGGATTATCCTTACTCTGCTTGGGAAGTGAAGACACTGCTTATTCAAGGATTAGTCTCGGAGGAAGCTGCAGCCAAACAAGCCAAACAGTTCTCTCGTGCCAATCAGGCTTGTAATTAATATTAATCACCAAAAATTGATTTTCTTTTTTGCTTAATTAATATTGTGTTATGTCTGAGTCTTTTTGTGCTAAAGAGGCCTAATTGCTGGATCATGTTTGAATTATAGGTGGTGATTTGATGAATTCAAATATTACAATTTTCAAACGGATATATATTTGACTATACATTTATATTTTGGAGGTTGTTGTTGCAGTAATTAATATGGTCATATATTATACATTATTTTCATGCAGCAATTATGCTTCTACATGTTCATCTTGATTTTTTGAAATAATGGGTAATCTAATCTGTCATCAATTCCACCAAATAGTATTTTGAGAGACTGGTGGTTATACCAATACCGGCCCAGTTCAAATCGGGATTGGATCTGATCAAATTATTTTAAATACTTGGGTTAAACGGAAGGATTATTTACATATCTAGACTATTTATTTGTGATTTTCTTAAAAAAAAAAATTACATAGAAATTCATATTTTTAAAAATTATTTAAAATTATATCAAGTAATAATTTTGGATTATATCAAACTAGTAAAATCAGTACTTTTAATATATTTTAAGGATTAGAATTTATAAATTAGAAGTCTAGAATATATTTTCTATGGTTTATAATTTATGAATTTGAGTTTAGAATTTTTAAATTATGGTGTAAAATCATAATATATAAAGAATAATGACATATTAAGAATTAAGTTTGGTGATGACTTAGTTGTAATTTTGTACTTAATTATGATATTCATGTAATTGACCTTTCTAAAATGCCTCAGTTCTTTCGTATTCCTCTCTTCCTTTCTTTTTATTGTGTGAATCGAATACATGGTTCTTTATCTTCTCATTTCTTCTTCATCTCTTTGTTTCTTTCTTCTTGTATGAATCGAATGTATCATTTTTCGACGTTATTCTGCGTTTGTCATATATTTATTGTCGATTTCAATAGCAAAAGGCGGAAAGAATGTAAGTATCTACTGTATTTCTGCGTTCATCTTCATCTCTTTTCAGAAAATGACTTTACAGAATAAGTTTGCTTCACATTTTACGAAACCTACGAAGCAAACTCATCCACTGAAGTATTTTCTCCGAAAAGGACTTCACAGATTGAGTTTGCTTCGCAATTTTCGCAAAATACGAAGCAAAATCATCCTCTGAAATAGTATTTTCTCTAGAAAATAACTTCGCAGACTTCGCAGTTTCGCAAAATGCAAATCAAAATCATCCTTTGTCAGATTGTATTTCTTTTCGCAGATTTCGCAGTTTCGCTTTTTGCGAAGTGTTCCTTTCATTATTTCCCTAAAATGACTTAATTTTTGTGGAAGTTGAATACAAATGCATCAAATTCAAGCATATGTTTAGCTTGAATACAAAGTCATCAATCATAGTGAGGGTGATTGGGATGTGATGAAGAAAGTGAAGACCAAATTAACTAGAGAGCAAATATTGTCTTTTGGGGTTTAGGGCTTAGGATTTACTGTAGTATACTGGTGCTCATGCCATTGCTAGAAGGCATACCCCTGGTACATTCATTAATCAACTTCAAACTTCCTTCAATGAGGCTCGTGTACTTACTGATCCAAGAACTGATAACCATGGAAGTACTTAGCTTAGGGTTTAGCGTTCGAATTATTGTTGTAATCTTGTTGTAAATTTTGATAATGTTTTTCTTTGATGCCGTTTAATTATATAGGGCGTTTAGGGTTTAGTTGTATTTCAAACGACAATGATTATTGTTGAATTGTTATTGCAATCTTGTTGTAGATTTTGATAATGTTATGTTTTGATATCATTTGGCTATACATGTTGTTTACTTTTGTATATTTTAGGCAAATAACGAAATATACTACTTGCATTTTTTGCAAACTGCGAAGTCTGAGCAAAAACTGCGAGAGAAATACTAATCCAGTACATGAATTTGCTTCGCAGTTTGTGAAAAGTGCGAAGCAAACTCATCATGCGAAGTAGTATTTCTCTTCGTAGGTTTTGCAGTTTGCAAAAAAATGCGAAGTAAAATCATATGCGGAAAGTATTATCCTGGGAAAACGTACAAAATACTAAAAAACAGAGTGCCAAGTTGTAAGAAGAAAGATTTTACGTATATATGACTCAATATTTAAAAATGGAGTGTCAAGTTCGCAAACGAAGAAAGAAACGAAGAGAAAAAGAAGAAAGAGTAAGAAATTTCTAAGTTGTCATATATATATATATATATATATATATATATATATATATAGGGGTGAGATCCAGCGTGACAAGAGCTTAAGTTTTGACAATGAGCTTATTGTGTGACATAACAAAACTACGTAGTTTTGATAATAATTAAAAAGGGCAAGATGGCAAATTGGTAAATAAAATGAAAGAGATGATAGAGAAAATTGTTTTATTTCTTTTCTTTAAAATACATTTTCCCGACATCTCTAACATCGTTTTTCGAAAATTTTTATACTATTAGACTCGTCTAAATTAGACGGTCATTTTAAGATCCCTGAAGCTCAAGTAAAAAAATTTCCAGTGAACGGAATCCGGGTGGGCGTTTTCCGGTGAGAACAAAAGTGCCCAGAAAATTCTCAAAAGATTCCAAAAACTGTAAAATATTATTCTAAGAAACTTTAATTCTTGGGTCGAAACAGGAGTTCTTACGGTTTAGTCCCAATAAAACTTTTTTCTTAATTTTATCCATTTTACATGCTTCAACAATTTGTTGGGACTATACCGTAAGAAATCCCGCTTCGACCCAAGAATTAAAGTTTCTTAGAATAATGTTTTACATTTTTTGGAATTTTGTGAGAATTTTCTGGGCATTTTGTTTCTCGCCAGAAAACGCCCACCCGGATTCCGTTCACCGGATTTTTTTTTACTTGAACTTCAGGGATCTTAAAATGACCGTCTAATTTAGACGAGTCTAATAGTATAAAAATTTTCGAAAAACAAGGTTAGAAATGTCAGGAAAATGTATTTTAATGAAAAGAAATAAAACATTTTTCTGTTGGAACAATACAAGTATTATGTTGGAACAAATGGTACACTGATTTGGAACAATGTAAGTAGGATAAAAAATGTGCCCAGAAAATTATCAAAAAAATTGAAAACATGTAAAACATCATTTTAAGAAACTTTAATTCTTGGCTCAATTTACAGTTTTGACCCAATAAATTGTTGAAGCATGCAAAATGGATAAAATTAAGGAACACATTTTATTGGGACTAAACCATAAGAAATCCCGCTTCGATCCAAGAATTAAAGTTTCTTAGAATAATGTTTTACATTTTTTGGAATTTTTTTAGAATTTTCTGGGCACTTTTTTCTTGCCAGAAAACGCCCACTCGGATTCCATTCACCGGATTTTTTTTTACTTGAGGTTCAGGGATCTTAAAATGACTGTCTAATTTAGACGAGTCTAATAGTATAAAATTTTTCAAAAAACGAGGTTAGAAATATCAAAAAAATGTATTTTAAAGAAAAGAAATAAAACAATTTTCTGTTGGAACAATATAAGTATTATGTTGGAACAAATGGTACATTGATTTGGAACAACGTAAGTAGGATAAAAAAACGTATCCAGAAAATTATCAAAAAATTCCAAAACATGTAAAATATTATTTTAAGAAACTTTAATTCATGGCTCAAAGCGAGATTCCTTACAGTTTTTACCCAACAAATTGTTGAAGCATGTAAAATAGATAAAATTAAGGAAAAAGTTTTATTGGGACTAAATCGTAAGAAATCTCGCTTCGATCGAAGAATTAAAGTTTCTTAGAATAATGTTTTACATTTTCTGAAAGTTTTTGAGAATTTTCTGGATACTTTTTTTCTTACCGGAAAACGTCCACCCGGAATCCGTTCACCGGAATTTTTTTTACTTGAGCTTCATGGATCTTAAAATGACCGTTTAATTAAGACGAATCCAACGGTATAAAATTTTTTGAAAAACGAGGTTGGAAAATTTGGGAAAATGCATTTTAAAGAAAAAAAATAAAACAATTTTCTCTTTCCTTTTATTTACAAATTTGCCACCTCCTTTTGGTTAATTACAAAATTGATCATTGTCACACAATAAGGCTTGTCGCACCATAAGCAATGTGTCACACATGATCTCTTTTATATATATATATATATATATATATATATAAAGGGTATTTTGGAAAAGTCACAAATAAATAGTTTAGATATGTAATATGTTAGATAATTGGTGTAAGTATATAAATGAGCATTCTATTTGACCAAATTTTATAATTTTCACTATATATATATATATATATATATATAAAGAGTATTTTGAAAAAGTCACAAATAAATAGTTTAGATATGTAATATGTTAGATAATTGGTGTAAGTATATAAATGAGCATTCTATTTGACCAAATTTTATAATTTTCACTAATAGAAATTAGACAAATTAGATTTTAATTTGAACTTTTATAATATAATTACAAATAAACTCATATGGTTTTATTTTGTAAGCAAGGGAGTATAATAATTTTTTGCTTCACGTAAAAACCATATATATGTATATTATATATATATATATATATATATTGATAGAAATATTATATATTGTTAATAGGGATAAAGAAGAACAATATTTATGAAGAATATTTCTATCTAAAAAAAAATCTCTCTCTCAGATCTGTTGTCATGGTGAAGAATTTTTATGAAGATTGAGAGTTTTGAGATCTATCTCTTCTCTTTTAGATCTTTCTCTCTCTTTTAAATCTATCTTCTCTTTTTCAGATCTGGCTTCTCTCTCTCAGATCTGTTGTCATGGTGAAGAATTTTTATGAAGATGGAGAATTTTGAGATCTATCTTCTCTCTCTCAGATGTATTTCTCTCTTTTAGATCTATCTCCTCTCTTTCAGATCTCTCTTCTCTCTCTAAAACACAGGATCAATTTTATAACTCAATTTTCTCTCTCTCTCTCTCTCTCTCAATTAGTTATAACTAAATTAACTATAACTAATAGTAGAATTTAAGAAAATTAAATCTCTCTCTCTCTCTCTCTCGGCGATGACCAAGGCGATCGTGAAGGTTAAGGGGGATGGGTCGGTGAAGGCAGGCGGCTGGCCTGTGTCGGATCTGGTGGTGGCGGGGCGCGGGCGGGGCAATGACTCCGGGATCGATGAGGCGTGGGCGGCGGTGGATAATGGGAGATCCGAGGGATCTCCTCGGGGGAGGAGGCGGAGCAGCGGGATTCGGAGGGATCGGTCGAGGGATAGGAGTAGATCGGAGTGGGTGGATGGTGGGGAGGTGGATCCGGCGGTTTCGACGGGGGGTGCTAGGGGTGCGCCGGTGCCGTTGGGGGCTTCTAGGGATGCGGCGGCCGATCGGGGGCTGGAAGGTGTTGGTGCCGCGGCCGCGGCCCTGGACTCGTTTTTCGCGGAGGGACGCGCGCATGATTCCGGAGTTAGAGGGCCGCTTCCGGTGCTTGGGCCACAGGGAGTACCGGCCGTCTCTCCCCAGCAGGATGAGCATGCCGTGCGACTTTCGTTGGCCGCGCTGGCCGCGCTGGCCGCGCAAGCCGCACAGGCCGCGCAAGCCGCTCAAGCGGGAGTTTCCGTGGATTTGGGAGGCCCCTCCTGGAGGGATAAGTTGCTAGGGGTGTCAGAGGAGGATCCCATGATGGAGGTGGATGCTTTTGAGAATGATTCCGGGGATTTTCTCTCTGATTCCGATTCTGAGGATGGAGAGCCTGATAACCCGCTGTGTCTTAGGATCCGGCTACCCTCAGATGACAAGCGGGTCATGAGATCGAAGTGGAAATTAGCGTTAATCGTCACTGTGTTGGGAAAAAGGATCAGTTTCAATTATTTTGCCCAGAGGATCCAGGCTCAATGGGCAAAGAAAGGAAAGGTTACTATCACAGACCTTGAAAATGACTATTATGTCATTAAATTCATAAGGGTTGAGGATTTCAATGTTGTTGTGAATGGTGGTCCGTATATTATCTCCAATCATGTGTTGTCTTTGAGACCTTGGGTCCCAAATTTTGATCCCCATGATTGCTCTGTTAACAGGATCCTTACTTGGGTTAGGTTCCCGGGCCTACCTCTTGAATACTACAGTGATAGGTTCCTGAACAAGATTGGTAGCCTTGTTGGGAAAGTCCACCATGTTGATAAGACTACCATTGGGGCAGTGAGAGGCAAGTTTGCCAGGGTCTGTATCGATATTGATCTCGCTAAGCCTCTTCTTTCTCAGTTCTGTACTCAAAACAAGGTCTATCATATTGAATATGAAGGTATACACAACATCTGCTATGAATGTGGTATGTTTGGCCATACCCTTGAGGGTTGTCCTAAGAGGAGGAAGGACGTGGAGGAGTTGGTGCAACCTATCATAGGCGAAGCTGAGAAGAGTCAAGAGGAAGTAAGGAGCTTTGGCCCATGGATGCTTGCTAAGAGGCTAGTGAGAAGGAAGCCACGGGCTAATGTTAATGCTAATCATTCACTAGATATTAGTACGAAGATGACTACTCTCCATATTGCTCCTGAGATCAAGGTCAGACCCCCGGATATTAAGAAGGGGATTGAGACTGGAGTGGACTCAGCTTCGGGTTTCGGGTCAAGGTTCGGTGTTTTGTCTATGGAGGAAGATCAGGACTCGGATCCTTCTGATAAGCAGATTGATTTAAGCATGCCTGGTCTGGAGTCGGTAGAGCATGCCTCTAGTCTGGGTAATTCTATTAATCCTCTCTTTGTCTCTAATGCTTCTGCTAAAGGCAAAGAGATTCCCCAGTCTATCCTGTCAGCTGGGAAGGGTTTGAGTAGGGAGGCGAGTACTCTACATCCTCCTGTTGATGCTCCTATTGGTAAGACTATAGGAGTGAGTAAGTTAAACATGAAGAATCCCAAAGGGAAACCTAAAAAGAACCTTCATGGTTTGAATTCTTTGGATAAAAGGGGTCCTTCTGGGACCGCCTCTAGGCTCTCCGGAGCCCCGAACAAATACCTGATCTAGGGTTTGGGCCTACGTCTGTAGTCTCCCCCTCTGATGGACTTCTTCGTTTGGAATGTTAGAGGTGCGACGAGCAAGGCTACCCGCATTCATGTCAATGATCTCATTAAACAGTTTAACCCTTCCTGCTTTGTCCTTCTTGAGACCAAGGTTAGTGGAGCCAAAGCAGATGAGGTGGTTAGAAAGTTTAAGAATTGGAATTGCGTCAGGTCGGAGGCTACTAGCCGGGCAGGGGGGATTTGGCTCTTTTGGAAGCCAGGTCAAGTCAATATTGATATTGTTACTATGGACAGTCAATTCATCCATAGTAAGGTGTGTTACCCGGGTAATAAACCCTTCTTTATTACCTTCGTCTATGCTGATCCTGTTTCGACTAACCGAAGAAGGCTGTGGGAGATCCTTCATTCTTTTAGCTCTAACATGGTGGAGGCGTGGTTGGTTGCCGGGGATTTTAATGACATTGCCCTCTTGAGTGATCAGAGAGGAGGGGGTAATCATTATGTGAACCGGTGTCTTAATCATAAGCAAAGTATGGATATGTGCGGGCTTTCGGACCTGGGTGCTGCTGGCCACAAATTTACCTGGAAAAGGAATAGTGTGTTTGTTAGGTTGGATAAGGTGTACGCTAATGTTGCAGCGATTTATAGGTTTCCTGAGGTCAAGGTACTTAATCTCCCTTTCCGTCACTC
Organism: Euphorbia lathyris; assembly: GCF_963576675.1. Classification (NCBI taxonomy): domain Eukaryota; kingdom Viridiplantae; phylum Streptophyta; class Magnoliopsida; order Malpighiales; family Euphorbiaceae; genus Euphorbia; species Euphorbia lathyris. Next base: position 22,130,339 of record NC_088914.1, on the reverse strand, counting down.
AGACCATTGCCCTATCCTCATTAATTTGGTCAAAGGAAATCGGCTGAAAGGTAATAGACCTTTTAGGTATCTGGTGGCTTGGGAATCTCACCCCGAGTTTAAGGATTTCGTTAAAAGCAATTGGCATCCCCACTCTGATGTTCTCCTCGCTACTGAGGAATTCAGGAGGAATGTGGTTGTTTGGAATAAAAATACTTTTGGTCATATTATCAGGAGGAAGAACAAACTCTTGAGGAGAATGGAAGGTGTTCAGCGTTGCTTGGAGGTTCGTTTTGATCATAGCCTGAATGGTCACCTAAGAGCTCTTCAGAACGAGTTGGAAGATGTGCTTAGACAGGAAGAGCTTCTGTGGTTCCAGAAATCTAGGAAGGCTTGGATTCAAGACGGGGACCGGAATACCAGGTTTTTCCACCTCTCAACGATCATTAGGAGACAGCGAAATAGGATCGAGGCTATTAAAGACGCCAGTGGTGAGTGGATTTTTGAGGAGGAGGACATTCGGCGCCTTGCCCTTGATTTCTACAAGGACCTGTTCAGAGAGGAAGCTGTGGACCTAGAGAGTGCCCACTCTGGCATTTCCTTTCCTCGTTTGGGGGAGGATGCTATTAATAATGCTTTCCATCCCATTGAGCTTAAAGAGATTGATCTGGCCTTCTCCAGCATCGGTTCCACTAAGGCTCCTGGTATTGATGGTATCCCCGCTAGTTTCTATCATAAACACTGGGACACTGTTAAAGAGGGTATATACAGCTTTGTGTTAGGTGTCTTTGGTGGTTCGAACGATATCAGTTTGGTTAATAAAACCCTCCTTGTCTTGATTCCTAAGGTTGCCAAGCCTTCTTCCTTTCTCCAGATGAGACCCATCAGTCTTTGTAATGTCTTGTATAAAGCTATTACTAAGATTGTGGCTAATAGAATCCGGAAGATCCTTCCGGATATTATCAGCCAAAATCAAGGGAGCTTTGTTCCTGGAAGACAATTGATGGATAACGTTGTTATTGCCCAGGAGGTTGTCCATTCTATGAAGATTAAGAAAGGCAAGAAAGGGATCGTGGCTCTCAAGCTGGATCTGGAGAAAGCCTATGATAGGTTGAACTGGAGCTTTCTTCTGGATAGTTTAGCCAAAGCTGGTATCCCGGAGAACTGGAGGAATTTGATTGGAAAGTGTATCTCCTCTCCCGTTTTCCAGGTTATGATCAATGGGGATATGTCGGATGAGTTCTCTCCATCCAGGGGTATTCGTCAAGGGGATCCTATGAGCCCCTTCCTTTTTGTTATTGCCATGGAAAGATTGTCTCACCTGATCCAAGAGGCGGTGAGCAAAGGGACTCTCCACCCTGTTTCCATCAACAGACATTGCCCCATGTTACCCATTTACTCTTTGCTGATGATGTCATGCTTTTTGTGGAGGGTAATGAGGAACAAATTAAGGCTGTGATGGATATCCTCGACTGCTTTTGTGAGGCTTCTGGCCAGAAGATTAACATTCATAAATCCTGTATGCTTTGTTCCAAGAATATGGATAATAGCTTGTGTAGAAGACTGAGTGAGATGTCTGGCATTCCCCTGACTCAATCGTTTGGGAAATACCTTGGGGTCCCTCTTCATAGTGACAGGGTGTCCAAAGCCTCTTTTAAAGACATTTTGGACAAATCTAACGGTTTGTGTGCTAGCTGGAAAGCTAATTCTCTTTCCCTTGCAGGTCGCCTTACTTTAATCCAGTCTATCAACTGCGCTGCTCCAAATCACATCATGCAAGCCTGTAAGCTCCCTGAATCGGTCCTCAACGACCTTGATAAAATTAATCGGCGTTTTCTGTGGGGAGAGTCTGGGGATGGGAGGAAGATTCACCTGGTCCCTTGGAAGGAAGCCTGCCAGCCTAAGAGCAGGGGGGGTCTTGGTATAAGGCAAGCTAAGGACAATAATAAAGTCCTGTTAATGAAGCTTCTTTGGAGAATGTGACAATCCCCCTCCTCCCTTTGGGTTCATCTTCTGTGCGGCAAGTATAGGAAAGATAGAATCTTTGGTGGCCCGAAGGAGAGGGTTGTCAGCTGTTCCTTCCTCTGGAAAGGGCTTAGTGCTGTTTTTGCTGAGTTATGTACGGGGATTGGCTTGGAGGTGGGTAATGGGAGATCCATTAGTTTATGGTATGACACCTGGATTGGTGACAAACCGTTGATTGAGGTGTGCATCGCCCCTCCGCCGAATGATCTCCTCTCCTGGAGAATTGCTGATGTGGTGGACTCAGAGGGAGACTGGATCTGGTCTAAGTTCGACTCCTTTCTTAGCCTGGAGACCCTCCTTAATATTAGAGGTGTGAAGATTAGTAATCAGGAGGAGGATAAGGACAGACACTGCTGGGCCTTGACTAATAATGGTTCTTATTCTTGCAAATCGGCCTATGAAGCTTTTACCCCTAATAGGGCTGATCCTCCCTTGGAAATTTGGAAGTCCATTTGGGCCCTCAAAGTCCCCTACCGCATTAGGAGTTTCCTATGGCTGGGAGTCAAAGACAGGCTCCTCACGAATGCAGATAGACACAGAAGGCACTTGGCTGTATCTGGTGCCTGTAGCAGATGCAGCGGCCATGTGGAAACCTTGTGCCATGCTTTGAGGGATTGCCCGAATAGTAGAAAGGTTTGGGAAGGGGTCGTTCCTCACCACATCCTTCCTTCCTTTATGGGGTTCTCTGATATTGACTGGTTCTCTGAAGGCGTTAATGGGAATTTGTTGGCCAGTATGGAGCACGGGGCTATTCTCTTCGCTATTATTTGTCACCAAATGTGGAAATGGAGGAATGAAGAGTTATTTGCTGAGAAGACTGTCTTTTTTCCTGACCTCCGGTTTTACTTCTCGAAAAAACTCTCTGTTATTACAAAGAGTTTTGAAGGAGAGCCCCTGGTTCACCCCTCCCCGGTTAAAGAGGTCCAGTTAGTTGGTTGGAGGAAGCCCAGGGAAGGGGTTGTCAAGTTGAATACGGATGGCTCCTGCCTTAGTAATGGCAGAATTGCTGCTGGTGGAGTTCTTCGGGATGCTGGTGGCGCCTGGCTGGCTGGGTTTACCCATAACTTAGGTACGGGCTCCTCCTTTACTGCGGAGCTCTGGGGGATCTTGTCTGGCATTAAACTCGCCATTCGCATGGGTGTTAAAAGACTTTCGGTGGATTCTGACAATTTGGAGGCTATCAACAGGATTTCGGATAGACAAGTTGTTTGTCTTAAGAGTCAGAATCTCATTAAAGCCATCTTGAGGCTTCGTCCTGCCTTCGATTCTCTTACCTTCTCCCATATTTATAGGGAGCAAAACCGCGTGGCGGATCGCTTGGCAGCTGCTGGGCATGGGGGGATGTTAGGTGTTTCTACCCTTTCCGTTCCTCCTTCTTTTCTGTTACCTTCTCTTCTTGAGGATAGGATTCGGGTCAGTCTTCCTAGACTGATCCCGGGTTAGGTTTTTGTTTGTTTGTTTTTTTTCTTCCCTTCTTACCAAAAAAAATAGGGATAAAGAATTCAGCTCTAATATTTTTTGTGAAGTGTATATTTATATAATTTTAATGTATAAAATAGTCTAAATTTAACCATAATCTTTTTAAGGAAGATCAATTTTAGTTTTAGTTTATCTAAAATTTGAAAAAACTGGTTTGACTGTTATTTAACGGTCACACTGGACCTTCCAAATATCAATTATGTATATGATATTTAATGTGTTACTAAAAAATATATTAAAATGTCATCAACTAAATCTGCTACATATAAGTTAATAAAAAAAAATTATCGAACTGTCTAATATATTTATTGTGTTACTAATATAGTTACAAATAACCAACAAAAAAATGTGTGAAACAATTTCAATTTATCGACAAACTTGTTTAGAAAGTCTGATGTGACAGGTAAATAACAATCAAACCATTTTTCAAAATTTCAACAACGTAAGGCTAACGTTGATCTTTCTAAAAAATGTTAGGGTTTAATTTGGACTACTTTTTACGTTAAGACTGAATCTGCATTTCACCAAAATTGTTAGGGCTAAATTTGATCTTTATCCTATTAATACGTAAAAAGAATTTGACTAAGAATGATGATTACACTTCGATTTATTAACTATTCTTATGAATGTAATAGAATAAATAAGAGTATTGAATGTGGAGTCATTCTTCTATTTTGGGTTAGACATCTCACTTTTTCTTTACTGATCCTTTTTTTTAATGGATCTGGCTCATTCCATTTATGGACAAACTTTATATCAGCTCATACTCAATATTTCTAAAATTTCTTACTCGCACATAATGGAACGTAATCCAATCTCTTTTTCAATCTCATTCATACTCGTAAATAATATGTATAACCGATATATACTCGAGAGTACTAATGTTATATACTCGTTGGAGATATATAACGTCTCGATGAACATGTTTCAAAGTAAGTATTATGTACTCGTTGCAGATATGTAGCCTTTTGATTTTAACATGTATAGTGATAGGTGGTACGTTCTTATCCCAAAATTCATCTCACAACCATATGTAATACTTTGATCTCAATTATAATTTTCTATTTTTCACAAATATGGACACATGCATAAGTGTTCGGATAATGATAAATATAAATACTTAGATGAGATCAAATAGAATTCATTCCCTCTCACTATGTTCTTTACATCACGATTCAATCCGCTTAAATGGTAAGGTTTTTTTACAGTCCGAATAATGTCATGACAATTCACGAACTAAAAGCGATTGTACCTGAGAGATAGAAGGAGAGGGAAGACAAAAACATTTATCTCTTCTATTGTGTATTATTTTGCAACATCTCATTGTCTATTTATAGGGAGTGACAAGGTTGTAAAAAACGTTAAACGCTAGTCGGGTGGACAGGACCCTCGAGGATTAATTAGGGATTAATCGGATTTGTATTTTTACATTTTTTATTTGTTAATCAACAAATTGTTATATAAATTAAATTAAAATAGATATTATACTATCTAATAATAATAAATTATTTAATATAGAAAAATACCTATATTTGTAAGATACATTTTTAAAAATGTGCAAAAAAAAAACATTTCAACAACAATATCATTGAAACAATTCAAAAGTGAATTATAATAAAACAAATAATAAATTCATAATAAAAAATGATTTTGTTCATCGTCACTTAAACAGTACCTAAGTAGCGTTGAGGTGGCATTGGTAGAGCCCAAACGGTTAAAAATCACTTAGGGGCCAAAAAATACCTATAAGAACTAATCCAAAAAAATTGGGGTGGACTCTCAATTTCAAACACTTAGACGGTCGAAACGGGCTTGGTTTTGAACAGTAAACGGTCGAAACGGGCTTGGTTTTGAACAGTAAGTAGTTAGGACAAACTAACCTCTTTTTTTTTCCTTGATGGATATGTCCTATTCCAATCACATTGCGAATTTTATATATGACTCACCCATATATTTCTAGCAATCTATATGAAATAAATAAATTTTTATAGCTAAGTAATTATAATTATACTTATTACATTTATATAATCATGAAGGTAATGTATTTATAATTATATACATCATTTGATTTATATAATTTACAAACTAATTAACTATTAAATTTTAATAATTAAAGTTGAATTAGTTGATTAATGTTGATAACGTAGATTTTGTTTGAAAATGTAGGAGGTGTTCGTTTACTTCATTTTTTCTTCATGTTTATCTTTTCATATTAAAATGAGAGTTTTAGGTGTTTTGGTTAATAAATTATTATTTGCTTTTACATGAAAGATAGTTTTTTACAACAACAGGGATCCCTGCTTTTAGAAAAGTAGTTTTTTCCAACAGCAAATAACAACCCATAATATCAAACAACAACAACAACAAACATCATGTAAACCAAACGAGATAAGATTGGTTCACTTCTATTTAAAAAATTGTAGAGCTAAATTTAATAAAACTCAAGTTGAATTTTGTTGGTTGAAGCCTAGGGATGTAAACGGGGAATCTTCATACCCGTCCCGCGAAACAAATAGGAACAAAATTCATCCCCGTCCCCGCTCCGTAGGGAATCCCCGACCCCGCGGGTATCCCCGTTTACCCATTTAAAGTTTAAAAGAATATATGAAAAAAGAAATAAATGAAAAGAAATAGAGAAAAAAAGAACGAAAATAAGAGAATATGATGAACAAATAGATATAGAGTGAAATAGAAGTAAAGCATTTGGATCGGATTAATCATAGGTTCAAGTTTTTCTATGCGTATTTTCTATTTTCTATGATTAATAGTAGCTTATCAGGGATTAAACGGGTAATCTGTCGGGAATCCCAGCGGGGCATAATACGGGGCGGGTACGGGGATCCCTGCGGGGCGGGGATACCCTTTCCCATCCCCGCTAACGGGGCACATATTAGTCCCCGTCCACTCCCTATAATAAAACGGGGCGGAGATTACCCGTCCCCGACGGGGTGGGGTCCCATCGGGGACGGGTAATCCTCGCCCCATTTACATCCCTACTGAAGCCCCTGGGGGTTGGCTGGGTGAAATTTAATTGTGATGCTACGAGTAACGGTAATCAGGTTATGTTTCATCTAGCGGTCTATTTTAGAATTGAATATGGAAATAACTAGGTGGTTTTGCTGTCAACCTATCCATCTTACGACATTGCTACCAAAGCCGTGTGGGCTTTATTATGGCTAGAGTTAGCTTAGAGACTGTGTTATTGGAAGGTGGTTCTTGAGTTGGATTCTTAGGTTACTATCCCTTTGATGCACTGTTCGGAGTCATCTTCTCATCGTTACCATTAGATTATTGAGGAGTGTAAGAAAATGTTAAAGCAAGAGTGAGATGTCGGTCTGCATCATTCTTTGAGGGGAGTGCATCAGTCAGCTGATTGGAAAGCGGATTTTACAAGAACTCTTTTTTTTAGATCATTACGAGTGTGTTATGTTGTCTGCATATTTCTAGGATTTTTATTTTGTTGTTTTATTGCATCTTAACCATTCCATTTAAAAAAATTGATGAGATGATTTAATTTGGTTCTAAATAAAAAATGAGAGGTTGATTTTTAGATTTTTTTTAAATAAAATCTTTTAATATAAATAGATGAATCATTATAAAGGTTATAGGTAATACACCCCAACCATTAATTACAAAATTAATGATTTGAATTTAATTATCTAATAAGGGAATAATTAGTTTATAAATCCAAACCATTAATTTTGTAACTTAATGGTTGAAACTACAATACGATCTCTTATGTTAAAATCTAACTTGAAAGGTATTAAAATGATTTTAATTTCCATTTAAGATTTTAATAAAGTCTAAACCTAAAAGTTATTGGTCAAAATCATTTGGCCAATCAAGATTCATGGAACACTTATGACTTGAGAGAATCCCAATTGTATGATAAAAATAAAAGTATCTATAATAAAATAATTTGTAAATCTTGTTTTTTTAAACGAATAATAATTAATAGAAAAATAGTAGATATTAATAATGTGTTTAACTCGAATAAATACCTCTTCAAAAAATACAGAGTAAAAAGCATTATGAGGCCACGATAATTCCATTTGTGTAAGCTAAACTCTTGATCTGTATTTGAATACATTAAACTTGATCATTTATTTATAGTCATTAAATTTCTACTTGTCAAATAAGTAAATTGTGAATATCTAATTCATTTGAAAAAGCATTACTGATATTATTTGTATGTTGTATTTTTATAGTTAAAAAATAAAAGTTTTTGTCACACATATAAAAAAACTGCATTTGAATTGTTAAAATACAAAATTTGAATGCATATGAAATAAATAATATTATATTATAGTTTATGTCCAAAATTGACTTTTTTTTTTATTAATCATGAGTATAATGTGATAAAAAAAAATATAAAAAAATTAATGATATAATGTGTTGAAATGAAATATTAGAGATTTAATCCATCAAAATTAGAATAATCCGGGGCCTTAGGATATTTTCTTTGCTACATGATAAAATAAGAGCGATGTAAATAAACAAAGGTATGCAAGGATTGTCGGATCACACACGGTCAAGCCTAATTCTACGCCTAAAATCAAAGGTAACAGTTAAGATTGGTAGAACAATTTCAGATTGATAATAAAAGTCCTTCCAATAAGCGTCTAACACATAAAATCTAGTTCCTCGAAGGCATACATCCCGTCACACTATAAATAGAAAGGTACACGATGCAGTAAAAAAACAACATTCTCTTTACATACTGAAATCACATACTTTTCAGTATCATTTTCTCTTTTATTTTTATTAGTTTAAAAATTAGAGTGAGGTTGCCGGTTCAAAGTCTCTCATTATGTTTTTCTTTTCCTATCTTAATTAGGAGAGAATCAATAGATTCCTTTTCGAGAGCGATTCATCCTTCTTGATACGTAGCATACAATTCCTGTGCTCTCGAAATGTGCTTATTCTTCCATTTTTCATTTGTTTACTCATTTTTTCTTCTCATATTTGCATTTTCACTTAAAAGTGAGAGTTTATGTGTTTGGTTAGGATCTCTATTTTCATTTTATAAATGAAAAGTTGTTTTTTACAAAAGTATGAAATCCCTACTCTTTGGAAAAAAGAACAAAATTTTTCTAATAAAATAACAAACTGTAACAGAAAACAGTAATCACTAAAACAAATAGTAAAGCTTTGTTCTTTATCGCTGAAAAAAACTGAATTAAACTGAATTAGACTGAATGCTACTGAATTTAACTGAATTCTACTGAACTTAACTAAATGTTATTGAACTTAACTGAACTTAACAATAATGATGATATTAGACTTTAAAATAATTTTAATAATAATATTAGACATTAATAAACTTATAACAATAATAATGGTTCTAACAATAACAATAATAAATAAATATATTATGATCTAAGTTTTTTCAGATCTATCTTATCTCTTTCAGATCTGAAATGACTCTCTCTCAGATCTATCTCTCTCTTTTAGATCTATCTTCTCACTTTTAGATCTGTCTTCTCTCTCTCAGATCTATCTTCTCTCTTTCAGATCTGTATTCTCTCTCCCAGATCTGTATTCTCTCTCCCAGATCTGTTTTCTTTCTTTCAGATTTATCTTTTCTCTTTCAGATTTATCTTCTTTCTCTCTCAGATCTGTCTTCTTTCTTTCAGATCTGTCTTCTCTTTTTCAGATCTATCTTCTCTCTCTTAAATCTGTCTTCTTTCTTTCTTACTCATTGTTTGAGTAAGGCGGCTTGGGTTTGTCTGAGGTGAGTCCGGTGCATGGTTGGTTGCTTGGTCGGCTATCGCAGATCTGATGGATATGGATTGCTCCATTGCTCATCTTTTTTCTAGATCCTCTTTCTTGAAGCATGCCTTTGTTGAAACACCTTTCCACATGATTTTGATTTGACAAAATTATTTAAGTATATGATTAAAAATATTCTAAACACACTAAGTTTAAATGCTTTGATTTATTATACTAATGTGTTTGTTCAATGTTAAGTTACTTGTTTATAAGACACAAATATTAAAAGGCTAAAGGCCCAAAAAAAAGTCAAAGGCCCAAGTCAAAACAGATCAAGACCATTCGGCCCGTGTAAGCAAAACGCTGTCGTTGTTGATAAAACACAGCTCAGCATGAGAAGGATCGAGAAGACCTTCCTTGACTACTTCGGAACGAAGCTGCTGAGTTGAACGACAAAGAGTACAAGACAGCAGCTGAGCAAGAGCAACTTCCAGACAAAGTATTTCCACTTCGGGTAAAGTTCAGAAGACACAGAAAGCTGTCTGGTTGACTTTGCCATAAAAGGAGAGACATTCTGCTGGACTGACCAAAAGCTGCTCATCACTGACCGAAGACAGAATATGCAAGAATCTGATTGGCCAACGGCACTGAGCGTGTACTGAGTGACAACGACATCAAACCGTTTCTCTCCAATGGTTATTTCGAAATTCGAAATCACCGAATGCCTCAAGTGTCACTATAAATAGGCCTTTTAGTTGCTTCATTCGATGCAGATCTTCAACTAGCCATTACGCTGACCAAATTCACACTTGAAATTCTGTGAGAAAAAGCAAAGCAAATACTTACACCAATTTCCAGATTATTGTGTAAAAGTCTAGAGTGATTTCCAATCATCTAAAGTGTCTTAGCAATTGTTGTTTAGGACAATCTTATTATCAATTCTAGAAATAGAAATGAGAGGCTGAGTACTCGGTTATAGTACTCAGCGGTAGAATAGAAGTGAGTAGAGGTATAGAGGAAGGTACTCTTGTTATACTCAGCTTCTAGTTGTAAAAGGTTTGGTGCTCTACCTTTAAAGAGCTCAGTAGAGAATTCGAAAGCTCGGAACGTGTTCCGGGGATAGGACGTAGGCGTAGAGGCCGAACCTGGATAAATCTGCTGAGTAACATCTTTCTAATCTTAAACTCCTTTGATATATATATTGCTTGCTTAAAAACTGACTAAGTAAAGAGGTCACGCTGAGTTGTGTGCATTGAGTATCTGAGTTCAGGAATAGACTCAAGTGCTATCTCCTGACTCAAGGAAAGAAACTGACTTAGTCACCAGTTGACTAAGCTAGTGTCTTAAGTTCACTCAGCGCGTTGTGTAAACCTTTTTCAAAGAAAAAGAAGTCAGCCTCAACGTACAAAATTTTAAATAGTTCCTATCCCCCCCTTGGAACTAACTTGTTACGTTATAAGGGACCAACAAGTGGTATCAGAGCCTAAAAGCTCACTGTGCAAGGTTTAACTACCTTGAGCTGATCCCCACTATGGCTGAAAACAGCACTCGGTTTCTCCCAGGAAATCTAACAACTCAGATTCTACCTGAGGGTCTGTCCATAACTCGGTCTCCCCTATTCTTCGGGTCTAACTATACCTTCTGGAAGAATAGGATGAAAAATTTCATTCAGGCTACAAATATGAGTGCATGGCTATCTATAGTCCAAGGCCCATTTGTTCCTGTTGAAACTGTTGATGGCCAAACGGTTGTCAAATCTGAGACCAAATGGACAGAGGATGATCTCAAGAAGCTACAAAATCATGCTTCGGCTATAAACATGCTTCACTGTGCGCTAGATGCTGCAGAATACAACAAGATTTCAGGTTGTGAGTCAGCGCAGGAGATCTGGAAGAAGCTGGAGGTCACCTACGAAGGAACCAACAAGTTGAAAGAATCCAAGGTGAACCAGCATATGAGATTGTACGAGCTATTCGAAATGAACGATGATAAAGGGATCTCAGACATGAATGCAAGATTCACAAACATCATCAACGAGCTCAAGAGACTTGGGAAGATCTTCACTGAGGAAGAACAAGTCAAGAAGATTCTTAGGAGTCTTTCTAAAAGCTGGCAAGCAAAGAAGACCGCTATTGAGGAAGCTCAAGACTTAACCACCTATAAGTATGATGAACTCATTGGCTCACTGCTGACCCATGAGATCTCGATGAAGAATTTCGAGGTGAAGGAAAAGTCTGAAGATAAGAAGCAAAAGTCTCTTATCATGAAAGCTGACTCCACTGATGGGAGCTCAACAGACGATGAAGAGATGGCTATGTTTACCAGAAAGATGAAAAGGATGTTCAAAAAGAATGACAAATATTCTAAGAAGCCTTATAAGAAATTTGAGAAGTACAAAGCTGACTCCAACGACAGCAAGTACAAGAAGGACATCTCAAAGCCTATTACATGCTTTGAATGTCATCAAACTGGCCATATCAAGTCAAGCTGTCCCTCGCTGAGAAAAGAAAGGAAGAACGGTAAGAAAGCAATGGTGGAAACCTGGAGTGATAGTGATGATTCATCATCATCTGAAGCTGATGCCACTGAGTCAGCAAAGATTTGTTTCATGGCTGACGAACTTGCTGAGCCATATGTTTCTGAGCATGCTGACCCCTCCATTGCATCTGACGATGAGGAACATTCAACTGAGGTAATATCATTACCCTTGCTCAGAAATGAAATGGTTAATGCCCTGAGTGACCTCTACACACTTGTCAAAAAGTGTAATAAAAAGGTTAGAGCACTCAACAGGCGATGTGACGAGGTTGAGGAGGTCAAACTGAGTGACCTTCGATATCTTCTTCAGGACAACTCAGATTTGCATAGTAACATAGGAATTATGCAAAAGTTTGTCTCTGAGGTCCAATCAGATTCTAAGAAACTGAGGAAGGACGTCACATCAATTCAAAACCAACTTAAGGTTCCGAATAAAAGAAATATTCCTCTGAATACTCTGTACCGAAGTACGGGTCAGCAGAGATGGAATCCTCAGCGGAATGTCCAGTGTGACTTCTGTGGGAAGAAAGGACACACCATAAAGGTGTGCTGGCACGCTCAGCACTGGGGTGCTGACCAGTCAGTGAGACATCCTAAACGGAAGGTCAGCTGTGACTTCTGTGGAAAGAATGGTCATACTATCCAAGTATGTCGCCATAAAATAAAATATGATGCTTTACCTGTTGAACCTAACAAGCCAGGACCCAAAAAGAATTGGGTACCTAAAAGTAACTAGTTACATTGCAGGTAAGCCTGATGTGTGCTGAGAAGTAAAAAATATGGTATATTGACAGCGCATGATCGAGGCATATGACTGGTGATGAAACTCAGTTCATCACATTTGAGCGTAAACGAGGAGGAAGCGTAAGTTTTGGAGACAACAAAAAGGGTAAGATAGTAGGGTCAGGAACCGTTGGAGGTAATCCTACTATTGAGTCTGTCTCCCTAGTCAGCGGACTCAAATATAACTTACTCAGCGTATCTCAGCTATGTGACAATGGGAGAAAAGTTATATTTGATGACACTGGATGTAAAATATTCGAGGGTAAAACAAATGAGTTAATTTTAACTGCCCCTCGTATTGATAATGTCTTCATGCTGAACTTAGAGAAAAAGTTTTCAAAAACTGTATGCTTAGTGTCAAAGGAAGAAAATTCCTGGCTATGGCAAAGAAGACTTGGTCATGTAAGCATGGACCTCCTGGCCAAATTAGCAAGAAAGCAATTGGTTGAGGGACTGCCAGAACTTAAATTTGAAAAAGATCAATTATGCCACGCTTGCCAAGCTGGAAAGCAAACCAAATAATCTTTTCATGTAAAAACATTGTCTCAACTAAGCGTCCATTAGAGTTACTACACTTGGATCTCTTCGGTCCAGTCCAGCCGCTGAGCTTGGGTGGAAGAAGATTTTCCTTGATCATTGTAGATGACTTTTCTCGGTACACTTGGATCATCTTGCTGAGTAGCAAGGATGGGACCTTTGAGACATTTTCAAATTTGGTAAGAAAACTTGAAAATGACAAAGACCTAAAATTGGCTCACATCCGAAGTGATAATGGTGGAGAATTCAAGAACCAACAGTTTGTTGAATTCTGTGAAACCAACGGCATTGATCATAATTTTTCTGCTCCTAGAACGCCTCAACAAAATGGGGTTGTTGAAAGGAAGAACAGAACCTTGGTTGAAATAGCCAGGACAATGCTGAGTGAGCATAGGCTTCCAAAGTACTTTTGGGGAGAAGCTGTCAACACATCGTGCTATATTCTTAATAGGGCTCTTGTTAGACCCATACTAAAGAAAACTCCCTACGAACTTTGTAAAGGACGAAAGCCCAATATTGGATACTTTCGTGCCTTTGGCTGTAAATGTTTTATTTTGAATACCAAAGATAGTTTAGCTAAGTTTGACTCAAAAGCTGATGAAGCTATCTTTTTAGGCTACTCAACAAACAGCAAAGCATACAGAGTTTTCAATAAACGAACTCAAATTTTAGAAGAGTCAGTACATGTTGAGTTCGACGAAACTAACCCTGCAGGAAGAAATCAGCCGCTGACTGAGGATGATCCCTACTCAGTACCCGCTGATCAAGATACAGCCGCTGAGTCATTCCATCAAGGGCTGACCAAAGGTAAAAGTGAACCTAAAATTGTTTTCACTGACCAGTCTACACCTGCAGAGATTGTTGAAACACAGACAGCACAAGACATCAATCTACCAAAGGAGATAAGGATACCAAGAGGACACTCAGAGAGTGCTATTCTTGATGCCGCTGAGAATACCCTGATGACAAGAAATCAACTCAGGAGATACCTCAGCAATGTAGCCTTCGTCTCAGTTCAGGAACCAAAGAACTTCGCTGAAGCTGGGCACGATGAATTATGGATGAGCGCCATGCAAGAAGAACTTGATCAATTCAGAAGAAATGATGTATGGGAGCTAGTGCCACATCCAAGGAGTCAGAAGACCATTGGAACAAGATGGGTCTTCCGCAACAAGCTGGATGAACAAGGGAACGTAGTCAGGAACAAAGTGTGGCTTGTAGCTCAGGGCTACAGTCAGCAAGAAGGTATTGACTATGGTGAGACCTTTGCCCCAGTGGCAAGGTTAGAGGCTATTAGAATCTTATGTGCATATGCATCCTATATGAACTTTAAATTATTTCAAATGGATGTTAAGAGTGCATTTCTTAATGGAGTTATAAACGAGGAAGTTTATATTAACCAACCTCCAGGGTTTGAGGACCCTAAGTTCCCAACCCATATTTATAAACTCAAAAAGGCTCTGTACGGCCTCAAGCAAGCACCACGTGCTTGGTATGAAAGGCTGACCAGTTTCCTGTTGACTAGAAATTATGTCAGAGGCAAAGCTGATACAACCTTATTCATTAAGAGAAAGGGGAAAGATACCCTGCTGGCTCAAATTTATGTTGATGATATTATTTTTGGTGCAACTAACGAGTCAATGTGCAAGGAATTTAGCAAACAAATGCAGACTAAGTTTGAAATGTCAATGATGGGAGAACTCAACTTCTTCCTTGGACTTCAAATTAAACAAGGAAAAAATGGCATCTTCATCAGTCAAGCTAAATATGCCAAGGAGATATTGAAGAAATATGATCTTGAAAATTGCAAGCCAATATCTACTCATATGGGCACTGACACTGTCCTATGCGCTGACGAGAATGCTGTAAAAAGAATCCTTAGATATTTGCAAAGCTCAGTTGTTAGACAAGGTGCCGAACGGCCTCGCCCGGGCGGACCGGGGGGTGGACACCTCATGGCGACGTAAGCGGTGATTGGCGCCGAAAGCAACCAATCGTGGAATCAAGCTGCTCGGCAGGACCGGAGCCTGGAGTATGGAAGAGTCGCCACCCACGAATGGGAAAATGAACACCGATCCTTTGCGGGAGATCGGTGAGGGTTCGGGAAACTTAGGTACGAGCCGAGAAGGCTAGCTCCTTTCCGGAGAAAGGCTACTAGGCACCCCGACATCGCCCGGTTATAAACCACCGACCTCCTACTCAGCGTGTTAGGCGATAACGGACTAATCGCATATTTCTTTAAGTTTAAAATTCATTTGAAACCTTTTCTTTCTCACTTTGAAAACCGTTTTAAGCATGTCATTAAAAGCCACTTTAGTAAAGAATCACCCATTTTGCATAAATTTAAAATACAGAGGAGAGAGAAGGGGAGAAGGAAGAATTGATTTATTCACAGTGTGATTTAGGCTTTATGCCGTATATTACATCTACGCTAATCTCACTCCCAAAAACGAGTTTATTTACACGGTTCGTACCTTAATCGCCATTGGAACGATTTAGGTACGTTTCAAAGCTCTGGTAATGATGTTCACTCAAATCGCCGTTGGAACGACTCGAGCGTTTGAAAACGTTGAGCAAACAGTTTTAATCTAAAAACGTGATTAAGCATACAAGTCAATTTATTTGTACAAAACCATTTAGTTAGGAAACAATTCAAAACTTCATTTACAACGAAACAATTTAGAATGTTCGCTTAATCCGTCGTTGGAACGGATTAAGGTTTCAACACGTGATGTTTTGGAAACGGTTTAAAAATGACAAAAAAAAAACGTTATTTGCACTTTAGGAATATCTAGAAAAGCTTTTAATTTAAACAATCAACTTGAAACCTCTTTTTGTCTTTTATTTTCCCCTTTTCACTCAATTAACCTTTATTTGAACATAATTACCACAATTAATAAATTAAACCCAAATTCACCCAACCAAAACACTTTCAAGACACATATATATATATATATATATATATATATATAAAAGAAATTTAAAAGGAAAAGAAGAAATAGGTACAGATGCATATATTTTTAGTAGAAATGGTGATTATACCTATAGATTAAAAAGGAGGTAAAGAGAAGATATATATATATTATGATTATCAATAGGTAAAAATAATAATGAAAATAATGCTAAATATAATATACTTTTATTTTAATTAAGCAAACATGTAAAAAAATGAATAAGATTCATAAATAAGAAAATAGTATTTAACCCCCAAAATGGTTTATGATAAGTATGTATAGAAAATAACCCTTAATAACCCCAAATAACAAATATGTATAGTTTAAATGAATTAAATGGAAAATCTAGGGATGGGCACGGTTCGGTTAACCGGTCCATTAGGCAAAAAAATTAACCGAACCGTTATCAACGGTTTTTTAACCATCCAAACCGAAACCGGTCCATATCAATCGGTTAACCATACAACCGGTTAACCATTAATTTCGGTTAGGTTTTTCGGTTAACGGTTTTTAACCAATTCTCACCAATTAACCAAAAATCAACGGTTACCCATAATTTTTACCCAAACCTAAATTTTTAAACAATATTAAAATACACATTTTAAAAATTCAAACGAAACGAATTCATATAAAAATTCAAATTCAAACATAAATACCGAACTAAAAAACAATCCATCAATTTTATATTTAAAACATAAAGAAATATAAATAATATTTCGTCCAAGTGCTTATTACAACATTAATCCATCAAATTTAGATTCAAGTATAATATATGTTATATATTTATATTAATATAGGTTATAATCTAGGTTAAAGACTTTTTTTTAATCTTATAATCTATGTTATATAATTATATGTTAATTTTTTTTTTAAATTGGTTATATTGATTAAACGGTTCGGTTAACGGTTAACCGCGGTTTTTGAAACTCTAACCCGAAACCGAAACCGAAACCGGTACCTATATTTTTTTTAACCATTAAGAAAACCATCGGTTCGGTTAACCATTTTTTCTGTTCGGATTACCGGTTTTCGGTTTGATCGGTTTTTTTGCCCACCCCTAGGAAAATCTATAAATATACATATAATCTTATCAAATCAAATTGATGAAAAATAATATCTAAACATGTTAAATAAATATATACCAAAAAATTAAAAATAATTTGAATACATATATTACATAATTATACATATATATATCAAGGATCAAAAGTCTAAAAGTTGATAAAGAATGACCAAAACAGCATTTTTTACATTTCAGCAGCTTTACCGACGGAAAATCCGTCGGTAAACAGCTTTTAGTGACAGAAAATGAAAAATTACAGAACTACTCCAACAGTTTCCAGATTTATTAAAAAGCTTTAGATTAGATCTATTCTATCATTTTGGGTCCCCGAACTACCAAAATTGGATCATAGTCTATAACGGAGACTCCTAAAGCGATGTTTTATTTTTAAAACGTTAATAAAAATATTTTCAAAAACTTATAACTACAATGTTTCTTAATCCCGAACTACCTTTGAATCGGATCACGGTTCATATTGGGATGTTAAAACGAGGTTTTTTATTTCAAAACAAAACCAAACGTTTATTTAATACGAGAAAAAAATTAAATAAACACGGAAGATTAAAAAAACGTGATAAATAAATAACTGACTAAGTAAATAAAATTATAACATAAAAATAAATAAATAAAGAAAATAAATTAAATAAAATAAAACGAGTCTAGTCCTCGGATAATACCTCAAGATCGGTATTGACAGTTGAAGTCGGTTGATTCCACGAATCGTGATTTTTCGGTGTTTTTTTGTGTTTTTGGTAAAATATTTAACTTTGGAAAATTTGGATTTTTTAGGAAAAAAATGTTTTTTCCCAAAAAAATGACTTTCTCTATCTAAAAAATGTTTTTGAGTGAGAAGCTCTAAAAAATACCTCCCTCAAATGCATGGGGATCCGTGCCTTTTATAGGCACGGATCCCAAAAAAAATTGGGCGTAGCCTGAAGGGCGTCAGGCTACGCCCAAAAATTTTGGGCCTACGCCCAAAATGGTTGGGCGAACGCCCAACATTAGTTGGGCGAACGCCCAACATCAGTTGGGCGAACGCCCAACATCAGTTGGGCGAACGCCCAACTTCTATTGGGCGTACGCCCAACCTCTGTTGGGCGTTCGCCCAACGTTGGTTGGGCGTTTGCCCAACGTCGTTGGGCATCCGCCCGACGGATGTTGGGCGCACGCCCAACGTAGGTTGGGCGCGCGCGCCCCGCTGCCGCTGGGCGTGCGCCCCGCACTGCCGGGCGCGCGCCGGCTGCCGCTAAGCGCTCGCCCAATGCCGCTGAGCACCCGCGAGCCGTCCATTCGACGACCGCAACCCCTACAGATCCTCTCGTGATTTTTATTATTATTTTTGCTTTAAATTATTGGAACCAACCGCTTCAACCGTCTTGTTATGGGTTTTCGTCACAGGTCCTCCGACTCGGTGTCTACATCAGTGAACGCAGGTTTATGGTATCCCAACACGCATGATTTCACACTCGTTGGATACACTGACGCTGACTATGGACGAGACAAGCTTGAACGAAAAAGCACCTCTGGAGGATGCCACTTCCTAGGGAGCTGTCTTATATCCTGGTTCAGCAAAAAGCAGGCGTTAGTAGCCTTGTCTACCACTGAAGTTGAGTACATTGCTGCTGGAAACTGTGTTGCTCAAGTCCTATGGATTAAGCAACATCTTGAAGACTATGGTGTTCAAACAAAGACAATTGAGGTCAAATGTGACAACAAAAGTGCAATTGATCTATCAAAGAACCCAATTCAGCACAGCAGAATGAAGCATGTCAGCATCAGACATCACTTCATTAGAGACCATTTACTCAAGGGTGAGATCAAGCTGACCTATGTCCCAACGGATGAGCAGCTTGCGGATATCTTCACAAAGCCACTGGCTCGTGAGTAGTTCAGCATACTGAGAGAAGCCATTGGTATGTTTAATCCTCTTCAGTAAATTCCAGTTCTAAATATATTCATGCTGAGTGAATTACCATGCTGAATGATTTATGTTATTACTTGCTGAGTGAATAGATGTATGCTGAGTGTTTAATGTTAAATGAATAAATATCACATGCTGAGCAAATATGCGCACTGAGTAGTTATCTCAAACTGAGCAACCAATTACTTAAACCATCCGTTTGTATAAAACTGACTACTCAGAATATAGAACGGTTAGGATTCTCACACTGAGTAAATTGATCCGTTGCATTGAATGCAAAAGCACGCGTATAGCCACCTAGGATGACGTATGCGCCGAATGTGTCATAAATGCCAGGATTCTTGTCTGTTGAATATCCCAAGGGCAAAACTGACACATGGATTCGATAAGATCCATCTCTCACCTCTATAAATAGTGGGCAAATCCCCACCTTTATTTCTTTACGCTTACAGAATTCTCTGCCATTAATACTTTCTCTCTCAAAAACTTCAAATCCTTCAAACCTTCTCTGCGAAAATGACGAACGTCTCTGTAAACATCTCCGATGCCGGTCACCAATCTGCTGGAAACCCTAAGCCTCCTACCCAGCATGATCAAACCAAAGCTACCACACTGAGCAAGAAAACCCAGACTGAGCAAGGTACCTCCTCCAAGGGTAAGAAACCTAAGCAACGAACATATACCAGGGTCTATGAGAATGTCAGGGAATACAAGATAGACCACTCAAGGTGGTTCTCGAGAGAATTTGTGGAAACTGAGCAACCATTCTATAAGTGGATCTCAAAGAATGGCTGGACCGAGCTGTTCTCAATAAGAGATCCTACCTACCCTGACTTGGTGAGGGAATTCTACCACCACCTTCGTGTCGCTGATGACAACCAGGACCGCTTAGTCACCAAGGTGAAGGACAAAACCATCTTCATAAATCCCACCTACTTAGCCAGCCTTCTGAAACTTAAGAATGAAGGAGCCATTCTTAGGAAGTCTGGAGATCAGGACAACACTGGGTACTCCATTACGTTCTGCAAACCTCTGGAGAAATCTCCAGTACTTCAATGGGCTAACACCAAAAGATGGCACACTACCTGCTGACCAATTATATCTTCCCAAAGATAAATTGCACCAGCTCAGCAACAAACTTTGAGCAATGCTTCATATGGCATATGCTGACTTACAAGCCCATCAACATGCCAGTATTCCTGATCGCCGGCTTTCAAAGGAGCACTGGAACTCTAAGGCTGGGTTCACTCATCACCAAAATCCTCCTGGACCACCGGGTGGACCTATCGGGGGAAACTAAGGCCCAAGGATCAGAAATCACTGCCGCTGCCCTATTTGCTTTAAAGTTTAATCAGCCAATCAAGAAAGCAAAAGGTGCTGCTGATCAGACCACTGAGGGAATAGTGGTCAAGAAAAGCAGAAGAACTAAGGCCCCCGCTGACAGAAAGAGGAAAGTTGTGCAAAGCACCTCTGAGGGAGATGTTCCTCCTCCAAAGAAACTAAGAGTTGTATCCAAAGGAACAGATGCTCAGCCCCAGCAAGGTCAAGCTGAGCCCAAGTCAGCTGAGAAAAGACCTAGGCAAGATGTGCCTGAGGCAGAAGAAAGAGCAGACGCTGATGAGGAATCATTGAGTAAGAAACAGAAGAACTCTTCGGAGTTAAGTCCAATTGATGCTCTACCTACTACCTTCTTCGTACCCATTAACTCTCATTATGCCCAGAGTCAAGGCATTGACCCTGAACAACAGAACGATGAAGTTGAACTGGATGATCAGTTCATTGACCAGCTAGAAGAAGAATTAGAGGAAGAAGAGCATGATGATGAGCAAGAACAATCTGACGAAGAAAGTGGTCAGGATGACACTGAGTCAGAAAGTGAAGAGGAAGATGCTGAGCCAACTAACACTGAGTTGGCTGCAGACGAAGAAGCTGAGCACACAGAACAATATAATACTGATCAGGGAGAACCTTCTCCATCTCATTCAATTCCCACTGATACCACTCCTCCAAGGACTCAGGGAAAAAGAAGAAGACTTGTAAAGGCACATCAGACTACAGTTTTGGACTTTACTGAAAACCAACCTGAGCTGACCCCTGATCCTTCACGTATCAAGCTAAAGTTTTTCAGAAAACCTTCTACCTCTCTACCAGAGCAAACTGAAAAGCAAGCCTCTGTTTCTCTTCCACGGGAACAAGCCGACTTAAATGCTTCTGAAAATCCGACCAACACCGAGCAAGTTCTCGATGCCGATGCTGAACCTAGTCCTTAGCCGACTATGGAAATTCCTGCTCCAGGCAGCACTGAACCTATCCCACCTTCACCAACAAGTTAGCTTCAGCCTGACTCTGAACCTATCATCAATGTCGTTGTTCAATCACTTCCCAAATCAACAGAACAAGTGCAGATTGATACACCAAGGCCAGTCACTGACCCCCCTGGTACTTCAAATGTCGAATTAAACTTAACACCTCCACCAACTGGTCAAACTAATGAAACATACAACTATCTCACTGCCACTGAGTCTGGTAAAAGGATCATTAATTCGGTGCAGGCCTTGATCCAAGACCTTCATCAGACCTCAGAAACTGCTGCTGGGTCTGCCGATAATGAGTCCACTCAGCTCTCATAAGTCACTCAACTTCTCAACGAGGTTCGAGGTCTAAAAGACCTGCTGAGTGTCATGACCAGTATCCAAGCTCAACAACCAAAACAGGAGTCCATAACAAAGCTGGCTGAACTCCAGCTAACTATGGTTCAACACCTTGACTCCCTTCAGGGACAATTCCAAACCTTGTCAGCTGCGAATTCTGGGTATGCCACTTCAGCTGAAGTCCACCATCTATTCAACCAGCTGCAAACTGAGCAAGCCAAGACGAACGATCAGCTGGCTTCCTACTCTCAATGCTCAGTAGAGCAGATCGGCGAAGCTGTTCGCTTGCTGAATCTAAATAAGGAAGAGATGGAAACTGACCAACTGAAGCAGAACGAAATTCTCCAGTACTCACAACGTACCTTCACCCATATACATCATTCCAACGTCCAGCATCAGTACTATGACACAGCATTACTGAGAATGTTTCATCAGGCGTTTGCTGCGCTGATGGACACCATAACTTGGGTAGGGAAATCACAAGAATATGTGCTGAGCATGCTCAGCTCATCCAACATCGAGGTTGATAAAGATGTACTGGAAGAGGGTGTCATTATTTTTTATGGCATAAATGCAAGCACCCTCAAGCTTAAAAACATGTCAGTTAAAATTACTGAAGCTATCCAAACAAGCTCTTTCAGGCCTCCTCCTCCTCCTCCCGATGCTGCCAAAACGGGAGAGAAAGAACAAGCTAGAAGAACTTAGCAAGAGGATGTTGTTGGGAGCAGTCAGCAAAAGCCTAAGAGCAAAAAGAAATAGAACTAGCTAGCTCAACTTCTTAGTTTTATCTTCTATGTTTATTTTGCTTATGTATGCTGACTACTTTAAACGTAATGCCTGCATTAATTATTCAACTTGATTAAAATCTTATGTGATGCTGAGTCATTATGTTTTATGTTCTGCATTTTCAAATACATCAACTATGTTTATCATTTATAATGTTTGTTGATTGTATGCTGTTAACACTGTCTTGCATGCTATAAAACATTGTCTTATAAGATTCATTGAACAACAATATACTCAGCGTTCTCTGATAGTTAAATCTTCCGCTTAAAACTGAGTTAATAGAATATGTTCCATGAGTTGCCTTTATATGAAAAACTGACCTAGGATTTACTCAATTAAACCTTAAAATGTTTAGAGTAAAACTGTGTCAGTAGCTCAACCCTTACGGGGGAGTTTATTAAGATATAAAAGGTCAACTATCATGGGGGAGCTCAACACTGACTTCTTCACTGAATAGTTTTGCCAACATCAAAATGGGGGAGTTTGTTAAAACACCTTTCCACATGATTTTGATTTGACAAAATTATTTAAGTATATGATTAAAAATATTTTAAACGCACTAAGTTTAAATGCTTTGATTTATTATACTAATGTGTTTGTTCAATGTTAAGTTAC
Organism: Euphorbia lathyris; assembly: GCF_963576675.1. Taxonomy (NCBI): domain Eukaryota; kingdom Viridiplantae; phylum Streptophyta; class Magnoliopsida; order Malpighiales; family Euphorbiaceae; genus Euphorbia; species Euphorbia lathyris. The sequence goes on along the minus strand of NC_088914.1, from coordinate 22,107,296 downwards.
TTGTTTATAAGACACAAATATTAAAAGGTTAAAGGCCCAAAAGAAAGTCAAAGGCCCAAGTCAAAACAGATCAAGACCATTCGGCCCATGTAAGCAAAATGCTGTCGTTGTTGATAAAACGCAGCTCAGCATGAGAAGGATCGAGAAGACCTTCCTTGACTACTTCGGAACGAAGCTGCTGAGTTGAACGACAAAGAGTACAAGACAGCAGCTGAGCAAGAGCAACTTCCAGACAAAGTATTTCCACTTCGGGTAAAGTTCAGAAGACACAGAAAGCTGTCTGGTTGACTTTGCCATAAAAGGAGAGACATTCTGCTGGACTGGCCAAAAGCTGCTCATCACTGACCGAAGACAGAATATGCAAGAATCTGATTGGCCAACGGCACTGAGCGTGTACTGAGTGACAACGACATCAAGCCGTTTCCCTCCAACAGTTATTTCAAAATTCGAAATCACTGAATGCCTCAAGTGTCACTATAAATAGGCCTTTCAGTTGCTTCATTCGATGCAGATCTTCAACTAGCCATTACGCTGACCAAATTCACACTTGAAATTCTGTGAGAAAAAGCAAAGCAAATACTTACACCAATTTCCAGATTATTATGTAAAAGTCTAGAGTGATTTCCAATCATCTAAAGTGTCTTAGCAATTGTTGTTTAGGACAATCTTATTATCAATTCTAGAAATAGAAAGGAGAGACTGAGTACTCGGTTATAGTACTCAGCGGTAGAATAGGAGTGAGTAGAGGTATAGAGGAAGGTACTCTTGTTATACTCAGCTTCTAGTTGTAAAAGGTTTGGTGCTCTACCTTTAAAGAGCTCAGTAGAGAATTTGAAAGCTCGGAACGTGTTCCGGGGACAGGACATAGGCGTAGAGGCCGAACCTGGATAAATCTGGTGAGTAACATCTTTCTAACCTTAAACTCCTTTGATATATATATTGCTTGCTTAAAAACTGACTAAGTAAAGAGGTCACGCTGAGTTGTGTGCATTGAGTATCTGAGTTTAGGAATAGACTCAAGTACTATCTCCTGACTCAAGGAAAGAAACTGACTTAGTCACCAGTTGACTAAGCTAGTGTCTTAAGTTCACTCAGCGCGCTGTGTAAACCTTTTTCAAAGAAAAAGAAGTCAGCCTCAACGTACAAAATTTTAAATAGTTCCTATCCCCCCCCCTTGGAACTAACTTGTTACGTTATAAGGGACCAACAGCCTTACCTGGATCTCGTGATGTTGCGACTTATCCTCCTTCGAGACTCGGGCCCTCTGCTGGGCCTAGGTCCTATGCGGCTACTCTTATTGGTGCTGCTCCTTCTACGGCTATTTCTCCTGATGTTCCTCCCCCCATGGATCGATCTCTTATATCTGAAGAAGGCGGCTTTAAAGCCATCAAAATTCAGCAGGATATTTACAATGAAAGGCTCAATCTTTGTAAACATTCTATTATCTGGCGTATCACTCTTGCTAAAGGGTAATCTCCTTGGAAGCAGCCGGACTTGAAGGCTTGGGTTGTTCTCCTAATTGGAAATTGATTTCTTTGGGTAGAGGTTTTTACCACATCATTCTTTCGTCCGCAGAGGATCTCCAATTTGTTTGGAGTCATGGTGCCATTGCTCTTAGGCTTGGGATTATGCGTTTCATTCCTTGGAGCCTGGGATTTAATCCGGACTCTCATAAATCCACATATGCTCAAGAATGGGTCTGATTCTACAATCTTCCTTGGGAATTCTAGGATAAGCGGATTATGGCAAGCATTACAAGGGCGATTGGGGTGCCCATTCGTTTTGACAAGAATACTGTGGAGGGTGAAATGGGTCATTATGCTCGTATCTTGATTGATGTGGAGCTTTCTAAGGAAATTCAATACAAACTAAGGGTGGATACTGACACCTCAATATATTGGATTTCCCTTGAATATGAAAGGCTTCCTGACTTATGCTCCATTTGCCATTCCATTGGTCATTCTGCTGGGGCTTGTAGGAGGAACCTTCTTCATGAATCCACCATGTTACTATTCAACACCAGCTGAGTGGTAAGTCTTTTTTGCTTTCTTTTGTCTATGGTAATAACCTTGCTTCAGAAAGAATGGAGTTGTGGTCTTCTCTTTATAGTTGTGCCTTTCCACATAATAATTGGTTGGTGTTTGGAGATTTCAATGTTATTACGGGCTCTCATGAGAAGCTTGGTTCCCCTCCTACTGCTGGATCCTGCAGGGAATTCAGGAATTTTATTGATGATTGTGATCTTATTGATATTGATACTTTGGGTCAGAGGTTTACTTGGTCCAATGGTTGGGATGGGGCATCTCATGTTGAATGTCGCCTGGATAGAGCTTTGGTGTCAGAGGGCTTTTTAGATTCTTGAGACTCTATCTCTTGCACAGCTTTGGCAAGGTATAGTTCTGATCATTGCTCGATGCTCCTTCAATGCAGAATTGGGGAACCAAGGATAGCTAGGTTCAGATTCCATGCCATGTGGACCACTAATGATTTTTTAAAGGGGGTAATTGCTAATCACTAGACAACATCACACATCTCTCTCCCTCATGCACAACTATTATGTCATAAACTTCGCACTCTTAGGCCTATTCTCAAGGATTGGAATAAAAACGTGTTTGGCAGAATTGATTCTAATATCCACCTGGAAGAAGTTCATCTTACAGATATTCAAAAGCAAATTTCAGAGCAAGGAGATTCTCCGGAGTTAAGTAGTGCTGCTTCTGCCGCCTGCTCCAACCTTGATTTACAACTTCTTCGGCAGGAGATGATGTACAGAGAGCAAAGTCGTGTTAAATGGCTTAAAGAGGGGGATAGGAACAATAGTTTTTCCAAGGGTCTGCTAGAGTTAGAAAGACATGGGCCGACATTCATCATTTGAGGATCGGCGATGGGGGTCCCACTTCTGACACGGTAAGATTATCTGATAATGTAATTGAGTATTTCTCTAATCTTTTTCGTAGTTCTAGAGAACATATTGATCTTTCTCCAATTAATGAGGTAATTCCCAACTTAGTAACTTCTTTGGAAAATGAGGAATTAATTTCTAAACCTTCCATTGAAGCTATTAAAGACATGGTTTTTCCATGGATCTTGACATGACCCCTGGCCCTGATGGTTTTGGGGGAACTTTTTATCGTTTCTTTTGGGATATTGTAGGGAAAGATGTTTGCAATATGGTTCAGGCTTTCTTTGATCATGGTTGCATCCTGCCTGATTTAAACTCTAGTATTATGGCTCTAATTCCTAAAGTTGCTGAAGCTGACAGAATTGAGAATTTTCGTCCAATTGTGATGAGTAACTTTGGTTTCAAAATCATCTCAAAAATTCTTGCAGATCACCTTGTAGTTATTGCAGCAAGGATTGTCTCTCCCAACCAGTATGATTTCCTTAAAGGTAGAAGCATTCATCAGTGCATTGCCTTAGCTTCTGAGGGAGTTAATATGTTTGACAGAAAATGTTTTGGTGGACACATGGCCTTAAAAATTGATATTCGTAAGGATTTTGATACTTTAGATTGGAACTTCCTTTTGGCTGTGTTGGATTCCTTTGGTTTTTCTCACTTTCAGGGATTGGATCCTAAACATTCTGGCATCTGCTCGTATTTCTGTGATGATTAATGGTTCTCCAAAGGGTTACTTTTCTTGTTTTAGAGGGGTTAGACAAGGGGACCCGCTCTCTCCTCTTCTGTTTGACATTGCTGAGGATTTTTTCTCTCGTTGGCTTGCTAAGATGGTGAGGGAGGGTACTTATTCTCCTATGTATTATTCTGGAGGAAATTCTTTTCCCTCTCATCTTCTTTTTGCTGATGACATGCTCATTTTTGGAGTGGCATCCTTGAGCAACTTACATGCACTCAATGATTTCTTCCTGCTCTATGGACAGATCTCCGGTCAGCAAGTTAGTTGAGATAAATCTGCCGCCTTTTTTGGTTCTTAGGTGAGTCCTCCGAGGAGGGTTCGTCTTGCTCACTGTCTTGGCATCTGTTTGGAGTCTCTCCCTTTCAGTTACTTAGGAGCCCCTCTATTTAAAGGAGCTCCAAGGACTCGTCATCTCAGCAGCCTTGCAGACAAATTTCTCTCTTAATTTAACAAGTTGAAAGGTACCTCTCTCTCTTTTGCAGGGCATTTAACTCTAATTAAGTTTGCCATTACTGGTTCTCTGGTTCACTCATTCTTAATCTATAAGTGGCCAGCGGGATTGTTGAATAAGCTCAACAGAAGTGTTAGGAATTTCCTTTGGACGGGTTGTATTGATCAAAGGAAGCTAATCACGGTTCCTTGGTAGACTTGTTGCAAAAGTTTGGAGGGTGGAGGTTTGGGCATTAAGGACTTTAGGATCTTTAACCAGGCTCTCTTGGGTAAGATGTGTTGGGAATTAATTAAAGGCACCAGTCTAGCTATTTCTCTGATGAAGTCTAGATTTCTGGTTGTCTCTAGTTTGCTTAAAGCTACCATTACTCCTTCCTCGATTTGGTCTTCTTGTAAGGTTGTTTATTCATCCATTTAGGACCAGACGTTTTGGTGGATTGGCCAGTCTTCAACGCTCAATTTCTGGATAGATAGGTGGATCATTCCATCGGTGGCGGACAAATTGGGTCTTGATCATCAGGATAAGCGTTCTCGCTATAATTCTGTTGATGATTTTTTGGTAAATTCAGAGTGGCTTGACTTAGGTACTCTACCTTCGGTTGTTTAAGACATTATTTGATCTATTCACCGGGGTAGAGATGATATTGATTTCTGCGCTTGGCATCCCTCTACGAAGGGTATTTTCACTACCAAAGAGTACTATTCGGTTATCAGTCCTAGTTCCTCCTCGGTGGACTGGTATAAATTTTTTTGGAATGCTCACACTCCCTCTTCTTGTTCCTTCACTTTTTGGAGAGTTTTGCATGACCAGGTTCCGACTCACGACCTCCTGCATCATCTAGGATTCTCCATTGCCTCTCGTTGTTCTATGTGGTAGGGATGCTAAGTCCATTAATCACTTATTCATTAGCTGTTCTTTTGCAGATTCTCTTTGGAGGGCCCTTGAGATTTATTTTGACTGCTCTTTGATTGTCATTCCAAATTCATCCACTTCTTTAGCACTTTTCGTAGCATTCATTTTGGCTCATAGGTGTCGATGATCTGGCGTGTTGCCGCTGTCACTTGCATCTAGTTAATCTGGCATTGCAGGAATGAAGCAATCTTTAAGGAAGATTCTCCTTCTATTCAGCACTCGAAGATTACCCTCTTTCGAATGATTCGAGAGTCCTTTGCCATTTATAAAGGTTTTTGCTCTTCGCGGAGAGATGCTTGTTGGTCCCGTGTAATTAGTTCCAAGGGGGGGTTAGGAACTAATGTAACTTTTTCGCTTAATTATGCTGACTTAATTTAATTCTTTAAATAACCTTAGTCAGTTTTGGTCAGCAAGGCTGAGTGAGATGTAAGACAGCTTTAGTCAGAGACTGACTAGAACCGTTTTACTTGTGAGTTGGGAATTAACACTTAAGGTCAGCTTCCAACTCAACACTCTGATTACTTAGTGTCAGCTTATACAATTTATGTTCTGAGTAATTTAAGCAAGCAACACATACATATATATATTGAGAGAAAGGGTTAGAGATTACCCAGCAGTCTTATCCTGGTTCGACCTCACCGCCTACGTCCAGTCCCCAGAATCCTTCCGGGCTTTTTCAATCCACTACTGAGCTCTTTAAAGGTAGAGCACAAACCGTTTACAAAGCAATTGAGTATGCAAGAGTGCCGTCCTCTATTTGTCTACTCAATCCTACTAAGCGCTATAACCGAACACTCAGATTTTCTCTACCGCTGAGTACTAAAACCGAGTACTCAGCACCACTCTCTCAATCTTTACAATTGATACAAATTTATTCTTTCTAGATGAAGAACACTTTAGATGAATACAAATTCAATCTAGACTTTTACACAGAGATTGGATTTGGGTGTAAGAAATTGCTTTTCTGTTTGTATGTGCTTGTATGTATTGTTTTTCTTTTTGTACTTCAGCAAAGGATCCAAGAGATGAACTTGTCCTTTTATAGTGAAATCTGATGCTTCAATCATTTGAATTAGGACATATCCGTTGAATTCAAACGGTCTTCTTGCATCATTCATTGGTCGGCATATAGATTTGCAGGCCAATCCTGTCGTCTGAAATTAGCAGGCGTCAGGCTTGTCTTCTTCCGCCAGGTTCGTCTTCTAGCGCCAGTTTCGTCATTTAGCCAAATTCCAGTTGACCCATGCATCTCGAAAAGGTCTCTTGGTGTAATTCCAAGGCTTCTGAATTGGCGCAGATCTTTGTCGGATTTTGTCTTTTAATTAACGGATCATTGGCGCTGTCCTGATGAACACTCAGCTTGACTTAATAGACGTTGCCTTCAATCTTTATCTTTGGCGAGGCTGAGTTACGTTCTACTCAGCTTCTTCGGTCAGCTTCATCTTCAAGCGTTTGTTCTGAAGAAGACTTTTCTTCTATTATGCTGAGTTGTGTTTTACTCAGCTTCTGTTGCTCATGCTGACTTCGTTCTGTCTTACGTTTTATTTCTGTTCTCATTTATAATTATACTCAACATTGAACAAACACATTAGTACAATTAAATTAAAGCACTTAAATTTAATTGTCTTAATCATGGGTTTAACTTAAATAATTTTGTCAAATCAAAATCATGTGGAAAGGTGTTTCAACAAACTCCACCATTTTGATGTTGGCAAAAATATTTAATTATGGAACTCAGCATTGAAGTTCCCCATGATTGATTTACCTTTTATTCTTCTGAAGTTACTCCCCCATAAGGGTTGCATCTATTGACTTAAATTAACTCTAAACCTTCTAAGATTTAATCGAGTGAAATTAAGACATGCCTTTACTGACTTAGTTCAATTCTAGACCTTTCAAGATCTAATTCAGATGAGCCTAGGTCAGCTTTCAGAAGTTGGTCAATTCATGGAACATAGTTATTACTCAATGTCAATTATAGATATCAGAGTTGTGTGCTGAGTATGTTTTACATGTATGTTCCATATGTTCATAAGATTCGATTTGTTGTTCAATGATTAGTTAAGTGTGACAGATCAGCATATAAACACAACAAGTAAGCATCGCATAAGCATCGCATATATAAGTCAGTTTGGATAAAAGATGCTTTCAAATAATATTACTCAGCTTAACAAGAACATGCCATACAAAATAAGTTATAAGCACAGACTATATAGACTATTGCTATCACTATTTCTTGGGTTTGGTTTGGGCAGTTCGTTGCTGAGTGCAGGTGCTCGGGTCAACAGAAGTTGAACTAGGCTTCTGCTGAGTTCCGGCAGTTGGCTTTGATATCTCCCCTTGTTTCTGCTGAGTTCGTTCTTTCTCCCCTGTTTTGCCAGCATCATGAGATGGAGGAGAGGGAGCATAGAAGATTCCCTGTTGAACAACATGAGTCAGTTTGGATGAGTACAGTTGCAGTTGACTCGTACTCTTGCGTAGACCTTTGAAAACCTCCATACCATCGGCCATACTTGCAGCGGGGATCTTAATGTTGGCACTGAGCATAATTAGCAGATACTCTTGAGACATTCCGATCCAAGTTATCGATTCTGTCATCCGGGCACATGATTGATGATACATCTTGAGCAGGGTAGTGTCGTATGCTTGACGTTGAGTATTCGTATGCCGGACTTGTGCAAGTGTAGACTGAGTGCACTGCAGAATCTCATTGGTCTTCACTTGGTCAGTGTCCATTTCCTCTTTACTTAGGTTGAGTAGTCGAATGGCTTCGCCAATCTATTCGATGGAACACTGGGAGGAGGAGGAGATCAGTTCACGAGCTCCGGTCAGTTCAGAGGTTAGCTGGGAGAAGTGTTGATTAACCTTAGCAGAGGTGGCATATGTTGAGTTCGCAGCTGATAAGGTATTGAGTTGACCTTGGATGGAGTTCATATGGTTCACCATCATCAGCTGGAGTTCAGCCAGCTTCACTATTGACTCTTGCTTGGGCTGTTGAGATGCAAAAGACGTCATGACACTCATCAAGTCTTTAAGACCCTTGATTTCACTCAAAAGCTGAGTGACAGAGGAGATTTGTGTTGGCTCAACATGAACAGACCCAGCAGCATCGACTTGAGATTGATGAATATCCTGAAGGAGAGCTTGAGCGAAGTCGATAATTTTCCTGCCAGACTCCGAGGCATTCAAGTAAGCATAGGATTCATCAATGGTGTTCTCAGGGGCCGGAATCTTGGCAGCACCGGAAGGAGGAGGTGTTTGGTGCTGAGAAGTAGAGGTGCTAGCTTTGTCATCAGTTGCACTTTTATACAGGTCAGCAGCAGGAGCTGACTGGTTTTCATTCTGCTTTGAAGGAGTAGGAAGAGATCGATCAGCAGAGATAGTGACCTGCTCAGTGTCAGTCTGAAGTTGAGTAGATTTTGAAGGTTGAGGCACTTCAGAAATGTCTTGAGCAGGAGTTTCCTTTGCTAACTCGTTGTCTTGAGCAGCAGGGACTTCGAGCACTTGCCCAGTGAGCAGAAGTGTCGGCAGAAATTGGACCCTTAGGAACTGTTGGATCGGCTTGTTCCTCAGTTCGAGAAACAGAGGCTTGCTTTTCTTTGATTTGTTCCGGAGTTGGCTCAGTGACAGTGGAGAAGAATTGGAACTGAAGTTTAGTGAGGCCAGTGATTGGATCTCTGAGTGGGGAGTCATCCATCAGATCAATGAGGTTGGGCTTCTGAGCTTTGCGTTTGACATGCTTGTCCGTACTGTCCTTAGGAGTTTTGGTTGGTGGAGTAGGATCAGCAGGAATAGACTCAAGGGACTCAGAGGAGGAGTTGAGGTCAGTACCAAGGCCTTCCACAACCTTGTCCTTCACTGGTGACTCAGCAGGATGCTCAGCTTGGTCAGCATCAACTGGTTTACTTTGCTCAGCAGGACCCATCACATTAGCTTAAAGTTGTCCCTCAGTATCACCCAGTTCTTCCTCCTGACCAGAAGGAACTTTCTCCAAATCAATTTCCTGACTCCGCACAAAGTGTGATTCTTTAGTGATCACGAAGTCAAAGGGAGGAGCGTCAAGTGGCTTTAGCCCAGAAGTTTTCTTCCTCTTGAGAGGCTGGTCTGGTGTCTCATCACTTTCTTCCTCAGGCTCAACTTGCCTTTTCTGTTTCTCCGCTGACTTAGGTTCCCATTGAGCTTGCTCAGCAGCAGCTTTCTTCGCACTAGAGATTATCCGAATCTTCTTCGGAGCTGTGTTAATATCTCTTGCGGATTGGTCAGCTTTCCGCTTTTTGTCCTGCCTAGTGCGGTCAGCAGGATCCTTGTCACCCATCACTTTCTTTCCTTTCTTGGTCAGCGCATCCTATGCTGCTTCAACCATATTATCCCCTTCAACCATATTATCCCCTTCTTCATTTTCATCAGTGGGATCTTCTTCAATCGCAGCCCCCTTTCATTTCTTGGGCTTAATGGGTTGGTTGTAGGCTAAGCTGAACAGAACGGCAGCAGTGATTTCTATACCAGAAATTTTAATCTCCTCTATCATACTAACCTTGTGATCTTGGAGTATTCTGGTGATGAGAGAACCCATCCTGAGTGTCCCGGTACTACGTTGGAAGGCGCTGATGAGAAAAACGGGCATATTGAGCGGCTTATAGTTCAACATGTGCCAGATGAAGCACTGCTCAAAGTTAGAAGCTGATGAGGAGGAGTTGACCATGGGGAATAGGAAGTTGGTCAGGATATAATGGGCCATTTTCTGAGGCTGGCCCATGCAAGTACTGGCGATTTCGCCTTTATGGTTCTTGGGTTTACAGAACTCAACTTGGTAGTCAATGCATGTGTAGTCATTCGTGGTCCTGAGTTCTGAGCCTTTGGCCATCAGTTTTAACAATTTAGCGAGGTAGGATGGTGTGATGGTGATGTCCGTGTTTTTGACTCTGGTGACTAAGTGGTCAACATCATCTTCGGAAACTCTTAGATTCTGATAGAATTCTCTTACCAACTGCGGGTAAGTGGTGCCAGGGAGTTTGAAGAGCTCGGTCCACCCGTTTTTGGAGATCCATTCACAGAAAGGCTTCTCAGCTTCTACAAATCCCTTGGAAAACCAACGGCAATGAAAGACTTTACATTTTTGCACGCTTTTGAAGACCGGGAGGAAAACCCTTTCTTGGGGTTGCTTGTTCTTTTTCTCCTTTTTCCTTTTTGAAGGAGTTGCTTGGTCAGCTTTGGGGTTTTTGCTGGGAATGCTGACCTTGGATTGGTCATGCTGACCTTGTCCTTGAGACTCAGTGGAAGTCTCTTCATAGTCCTGCTCAGCAGGAGACGGAGGGTTTAGGTCGGAATTATTATCGTCGATCGTCAGACATGATGTTCTTGAGGATTCTTTGAGAGAGTTTAGAGGATTTGGGATTCTAGAGAGAGAAATAAAATGCCAAAGATTTCAAGTGTAAAGAGAGTTTAGTGGGAAATCATCCACTATTTATAGTCGTTTTGGATTAATTTGATAGGTCGGAATGGCGGTTTCACCTTGAGTTGATCAATCGACCGTGCGCATGTGTTTTCTATTTATTACGCTTACGTCATCCTATGTGGCTACTTAAATGCGCGTGCTAGCTTTAATTATGCAATTGGATTCACTCAGTATCTAGAATACTAAACGTTTTGAAGTTCTGAGTGCTCAATTTTACGTAAAAGGGATTTTATCATGCTTAGTAACTTAGCTCATAGTAATCACTCAGTATGTGTGTCTACTCAGCATAGCGTGATTTTATCTTATTCATATTAGCTCAGTATATCATGCACTAATCACTCAGTATGCAGTAATCACTCAACATTCATTTAAGCACAGAAATTTATTGAAGAGGATTAGACATACCGATAGCTTCCCTTAGTATGTTAAATTGCTCACGAGCCAAGGGCTTCGTAAAGATATCCGCAAGCTGTTCATCTGTTGGGACATAGGTCAGCTTGATCTCACCCTTGAGTACATGGTCTCTGATGAAGTGATGCCTAATGCTGACATGCTTCATCCTGCTGTGTTGGATTGGATTTTTGGATAAGTCAATGGCACTCTTGTTGTCGCATTTGACTTCGATTGTTCCTGTTTGTACTCCATAATCCTCCAGCTGTTGCTTAATCCATAGGACTTGGGCCATACAGCTTCCAGCAGCAATGTACTCAGCTTCAGTTGTTGACAGGGCCACTGACGATTGCTTCTTGCTGAACCAAGACACTAGAAAGCTTCCAAGGAAGTGACATCCTTCTGAAGTACTCTTACGCTCTAGTTTATCTCGTCCATAGTCAGCGTCAGTGTATCCAATGAGTGTGAAGTCATTTGTATTTGGATACCATAAACCTGTATTAACTGAGCTCTGCAAATATCTAAAAATTCTTTTCACAGCTATATAGTGAGATTCTCTGGGGTCAGCTTGATATCTTGCGCAATAACATACTGAGTACTGAATATCAGGCCTACTAGCAGTTAGATAAAGTAGAGAGTCAATCATACCTTGATATAACTTGCTGTCTACTGACTTACCTTTCTCGTCAGCGCAAAACACAGTGTTAGTACCCATTGGGGTAGATATGCGCTTACATTCTTCCATATCGAATTTCTTCAATATTTCTTTGGCATACTTAGACTGACTAATGAAGATGTCGTTCTTCCCTTGCTTAATTTAAAGTCCAAGGAAGAAGTTGAGTTCGCCCATCATTGACATCTCGAACTCAATTTGCATCTGTTTACTAAATTCCTTGCACATATTTTCATTAGTAGCACCAAAGATAATATCATCTACGTAAATTTGTGCCAGCATGGTATCTTTACCCTTTTTCTTAATGAATAAGGTTGTGTCAGCTTTACCTCTGACATAGTTCCTGGTCAGCAGGAAACTGGTCAACCTTTCGTACCAAACACGTGGTGCTTGCTTCAGGCCGTACAGGGCCTTCTTGAGTTTATAAACGTGGTTTGGAAATTTTGGATCTTCAAACCCTGGAGGCTGACTAACATATACCTCTTCGTTTATAACTCCATTAAGAAATGCACTTTTAACATCCATTTGGAACAGTTTGAAGTTCATGAAGCTAGCATATGCACACAATATTCTTATAGCCTCTAACCTAGCTACGGGTGCAAAGGTCTCACCATAGTCAATGCCTTCTTGCTGACTGTAGCCCTGAGCTACGAGTCTGGCTTTGTTTCTGACTACGTTGCCTTGTTCATCTAGCTTATTTCTAAAGACCCACTTAGTTCCTATGGTCTTTTGATTCCTAGGTTTTGGCACTAAATCCCATACCTCATTTCTCTTGAATTGATCAAGCTCTTCTTGCATCGCATTGATCCAAAATTCATCGTGCTCAGCTTCGGTGAAGTTTTTTGGTTCATGAACTGAGACGAACGCAACATTGTTGAGATATCTCCTAAGCTGATTTCTTGTCATCAAGTTGTTCTCAGCAGCATCAAGAATGGACTTCTCCGAGTGTCCTCTTGGGATTTTGATCTCTTTGGGTAGTGTTGAGTTATCAGGAGCAGGTGTTTCAACATACTCTGTAGTTTTAGATTGGTCATCAAAGGTAATTTCAGGTTCGTTTTTACCTTTGGTCAGCCCGTGTTGTAATACTCAGCGGCTCCATTTTGGTCAGCGGAAGCTGAGCATGGGTCATCTTCGGCAGACTGACTTGACTTTCCTGCAGGGTCAGTTTCATCAAACTCAACATGTACAGACTTTTCTACAACCTGAGTTCGTTTATTGAACACCTTATATGCTTTACTGTTAGTTAAGTACCCTAGAAAGATCGCTTCGTCAGCTTTAGAGTCAAACTTGGCAAGGTTTTCTTTCGTATTGAGTATAAAACATTTACAACCAAAGGCACGAAAATATCCAATGTTGGGTTTTCGTCCTTTCCAAAGTCTGTAGGGGTTTTTCTTAAGTATAGGTCTAACTAAAGCCCTATTGAGTATATAGCATGCTGTGTTGACAGCTTCACCCCAGAACTACTTTGGAAGCCTATTCTCACTCAGCATTGTCCTAGCTATTTCAACTAATGTTCTGTTCTTCCTCTCAACTACGCCATTTTGTTGAGGAGTTCTAGGAGCAGAAAAATTATGGTCAATGCCGCTGACTTCACAGAATTCATCAAACTGTTTGTTTTTTAATTCTCCGCCATTATCACTATGGATGTGAGCTAATTTTAAGTCCTTGTCTGTTTCAAGCTTTCTTATCAATGTTGAAAACATCTCAAAGGCTTCATCCTTGCTACTCAGTAAGATGACCCAAGTATACCGAGAGAAATCTGTTGGTCCTTGGTAATTAGTTCCAAGGGGGGGGGGGTTAGGAACTATTATAACTTTTTCGTGTTTTAATTAAGCTGACTGGAAGTTATTTTGAGAGTTTATTAACTCAGCTTATGGTCAGCTTGGTGAGATATGTTTGAAGACAGCTTTAGTCAGATGTTGACTAAAGTTGTTTTCTTGTGAGTTGAGAATTGACACTCTTGGAGGTCAGCTTCTAACTCAACACCACTTACTTACTCAAGATCAGCTTAGACAATTTATATGCTGAGTAAATAAAGTAAACAACACATGCAATTATAAGAGAGAGTTTAGAGATTACTCAGTATCACTTATCCTGGTTCGGCCTCTCTGCCTACGTCCAGTCCCCAGAGTCCTCCGGGATTTTTGAATCCAATACTGAACTCTTTAAAGGTAGAGCACAAACCGATTACAAGGCAGTTGAATATGCAAGAGTACCTTCCTCTATTCGTCTACTCAACTCCTACTAAGTGCTACAACCCAACACCTAGATTTCTCTACCACTGAAATGCTTACAACCAAGCACTCAGCTTTACACTCTCAATATTTCTATTGATCACAGACTTGTTCTTTTTGAACTAAAGAACACTTTAGATGATTACAAATCAATCTAGCATTTACACATAGAATAGAAAAGTCGGTGTAAGATTCTTTTTGTATTTGAGTGCTTTTGAAACTTTCTCTCTTGTATTTTTCTTTCGATACTTCAGTATTTATCCAAGTTTTTCGATTGTCCTTTTATAGAAGGAAATCTGTAGATTTGATCGTTTTGAAATGTCCTAACCGTTAACATCAAAACGGCTCTTTTGGGGAACAATTTCTGGAAAGCTTCAGACTGCACCTCCATTCCCTTTCTCTGTTTTCTTCAGGCGTCAGGTTTGTCTTCTAGCGTCTGGTTTGTCTGTTTGTACCAGTTGTCTGTTTCCAATAATCCAACATCCCATGACTCTTGGAATTAGTCTTTTAGGTGTATTCGAGGTTCCAATTATTGGTGCAGAAGATTGGCAGACTTTGTCTTTTAGTGAACGGATCCTTCATGCTGTCCTGACTGTTACTCAGCTTCGTTTGTTCTTTTCAAATGTTCAACGTTCATACTGAGTTCCTTCAAGGTCAGCTCCGTTCTGTTTAACCGCTCCTGAAGAAGTCTTCAACTTTAGTCAGCTTCGTTTTGTTTCTGAATTTTAACTCCACTCAGCTTCTATTCTGTCATGCTGAGTTCCGTTCTACTCAGCTTCGTTTATGTTGACTTTTGTCCTGTCTTTACTTTATATATTTTTGCACTCAATATTTAACAAACATAATAGTACAATTAAATCAAAACATCTAAATTTAATTGCCTCTTAATCATGGATGATTTTGTCAAATCAAAATCTTATGGAAAGGTGTTTCAACAAACTCCCCCATTTTGATGTTGGCAAAATACATAATTACGGAACTCAGTTATAAGTTGCCCCATAATTGATATTTTTGATATGACTCCCCCGTAAGGGTTGCATACATTTTGTCTTAGTTTTATTCTAAACCTTCCAAGATCTAATTTGATTAGACTTAAGACATTTGTGTGTACTGACTCAGTTTTGGAAGGATGTTGTCTCTCAGTTTTTAGTGTTAATGTGTTTAACCTTTTTGATTCGTTTGTTCAAACTTGATTAGTCAGATCAGGAAGAAAACTGATACTTGTGATATTAGATTAAACCATAACAACAACAAAAACATATTAACCTAAACAGTAGACAACAAAAACAGGAAACAGGATATGATGTTAAGTCTCTAGACACAGACTAGCTAGTTTTACTTTTTCTTTGTTTGAGCTGAGGGATCAACATAAGCAATGCCTTTTCCTTTGCTTCCAGACGCAGTACCTGCAGGCTGAGGCTGAGTTCCTCCTTTACTTGTCTCCCTCATTTTGCCATCATCGGGTTTGTAGAGGAAAGTTTCATTCCGTGCTGCGGAGGAGAGATACTGAGAGTAGCGCTGGAGCCTTTTGGTGCTTTCACCCAAGCCATCAATGACTGGCACGCTGTCATCCTGGATATGCCGAGGAACCCTTAGAGAGCTGCTGATCATACTGAGGAGGCATTCATGAGATTTGCTCAGGCAAGTGAGGGAGCTTGTGATCTGACCAAAAGCTTGATGGAATAGTTTGAGCAGAGCAGAATCATAAAACATGCGCTGGCCATTGTTGATACGCATTGCCTTCATGATAGCTTGTGAAAAGCTCATGAGTTTAGTGTTGGAAATGGGATCAATATCCATTTGGGCTCGGTCAATGTTGAGTAGTCTGACAGCCTCACTCAATTGGTCAATAGTACACTGAGAAGAGGAGGATACTAAATCACGTGTACTAGTCAGCTCAGTATGAAGTTGGGTGAAACATTTTTGAAGTTCGGCAGAGGTAGCAAACTCAGCATTGCCGGGAGGACTTAATTTGGTCAGCTCAGCATTTAACTTTGTAAAACAGTCTTGCAATTCAGCAGATGTAACAGACTCAGGATTGGCAGGTGCTCTAGAGGTGGTCAGTTCCGCTGCTAGCTTTGAAGCTCAGTGGAAGTGACATACCCTGGATTGACTTCTGACAGTTGGTGAATTTTTCCTTCAAGCGAATTCATATGGGTGGCCATTGTAAGCACTAGTTCAGTCAGTTTTGCGATTTGCTCTTGATTAGGTTGCTGAGTTTGAACCGCAGTGATAACACTAACCAGATCCTTAGTCCTCGAAGTTCATTCAGGAGCTGAGTAATACCTGTCAGGTGAGAGGACTCAGCTTGAGTAGATTGGTGACCATCAGCTTGAGTAGTATGGAAATCTTAAAGTAAGGACTGAGCAGAAGCAATGACCCATCGGCCAGACTCAGTAGCATTCAAATATGCAAACTTAGCAGTATTGGACTCAGAGGCTGGTACAGAGTTTGATGGTGGTGGAGGAGTTGGTTCTCTGCCAGATTGAGTACCTTGATTGGTACCTGGACTTTGATGGGTTTCTTGAACTGAATCATCAACATGTTGTGTTGGGGGTGGAACTTGATTAGATAAGTCAATCTGCTCAGCTTGAAGTGGGGAAGTGGAGACAGGAAGTGTGCTACCTTGAGCATCTTGGATTGGATCTGCAGGGTTTTTGGCTTGTTCCTCATCCTGAGTAACAGAGGCTTGTTTTTCCACTGGATCTTCTAGTGGTGACTCAGTTTCATTTGAGAAGTACTGGAACTAGATTGTAGAGAGGTCAGTTTCAGGCTCATCAATGGGAAAGTCGTCCATGAGATCAATCTGCTTTTGTGCTTTCTTTTTGAGTCTTCGCCGTGTCTCAGCTCTTGGCGGTGAATGGTCAGTTCGAATACCTTCACTGGACTCAGTAGCAACTGTCTCCTCTTCTTCAGGTTGCTCAAAAGGACCCTCAACGGCATTACTTACTTTCTTTCTCTGCTCAGTATCATCCTGAGGTTCTTCAACATTGGGACATTCTTCCTGCTCAGTATTAACTTCTTGGTGTTCAGCATGTTGCTCAGTCTCTTCCATAGCTTCCTTTTCTTGGTCAGTTCCATGACCTTCAGGTTGAGTGGAGGCTAGTGGGACAGCTTCTACTATCTTTAAGGAGTTACCCGTTTTCTTTTTCTTTAAAGGGGTTTCTGGAGTTTCTTCGTTCTCATCCTCAGGTTCTTCTTGCCTCTTTCTTTTCTCAGCATGCTCCTTAGCCTTATCAGCTTTAGCTTTCTCTCTTGATGAAAGCCTTACTTTCTTTGGGACAATATGAATGTCCTTGGAGCAGGTTTCTACAGCTTTCCTCTTCTTCCTTCTCTCAGGCAGAGCTGTCTCAGGTGACTCAGCATGAGCCTCAACATCTTCTGCAGGCTCAGCTTCAGGCTCAATTTCTTGTTGCTCATCTTCTTCCTCTTCCTCAGCATCTTCAGCTCCTTCATAACCCTTCAAGGGTTGATTATACAATAGTCCATCCAGCAGGACTGCAGTAATTTCACTTCCCAATGTGCTTGTCTCATTCACCGTCTCTATTTGCTTGTCCTGTATAATTTTTGTAATGATTGAGCCCAAGCGGAGTTTCTTACCACTTCGTTGAAACGCTCCAACTAGAAAGATGGGAAGATTGAACGGAGTGCAGGTCAACATGTGCCAGATGAAGCACTATTCGAAGTTTGATGCGGATGAAGCTGAGCTGAGTTTGGGGAAGATAAAGTTGGTCAACATGAAGTGGACCATCTTTTGTGCTTTACCCATACAGGTGCTGGGTATTTCCCCCTTATGATCTTTGGGTTTACAGAACCCCTTTAGCTTATCAGATGTGGCTTTTGGTATTTTCTCCTTTGTCGTTCTAAACTGAATTCCTTCGTCTGGTAAGTCTAGCAATGTGGCTAGATAGGCAGGGGTTAAGATGATTTTCTGACCTTTAACAGTGGTCTCTAGATAGTCACAGTCATCTGCATCAACATGTAGATTCGAGTAGAATTCCCGTACTAACCTAGGATAGGTTGTTCCTGAAAGAGAGAAGAGACCTTTCCATTTGTTCTTCTCGATCCATTCGCAGAATGGTTTCTCAGACGAGACGAAACTTGGAGAAAACCATCGGCACTTTAAAACCTCCAGATTGTTGACCTTGGAGTGTACCTTGATCATTTTCCTTTCTATTTCCGTGGAAGGACCCGCGAGGTCAGTGGGTTTATCTGTGGTTTGAGTTTTAGGGTTTTTGTTTTTGCCGGGAGCCATTTTTGAAGATTTTGAAGTTCTTAGAGAGAAAGAAATTCGATTTTAGGAGATTACAGTCGTAGTGAATGAAGAGTGGGGATTCTTCCACTTTTTATATAAATCTACGACGGCCCTTAATCATTAACTAGCCGTTTTTACCTAGGGACGTTCAACTGACAAAAATTCTGTCAATTATGACATCTTCGGCGCATGGGATTTGCCATTAATATGCGTCTTCCCAAGGTGCCAGAGGTTACACGTGTAGGTTCTCTTTACGCGAGTGGGTTTTTACTAAGTTTCACTAGAATTCGAAGCATCCACGATATTTATTGCCTAACTTTTGAGAAGATAATTCCTCTATCACTAAGTAACTCAACATATATTACTTACTTAGCATGTGTATTTACTCAGCATAAAGTGATTACTCAATGTGTTTATCTACTCAGCATAGGATGTTTACTCAGCTTTTATGCCTACTCAGTATCATCACTTAATATATATGTCAATTCAGCATAGGGTGGCTTTTTCATTTTCAAGCTTAGTAAGGAGTAGATATTTTACTCAACATGGCATTTGCACAATTATTCAAAGTTCAACTCATGTGACAATTTATTCAATACAGATTTAGTTAGAGTGGATTTGACATACCAATTGCTTCCCTTAGTGTGTTGAATTGTTCTCGTGCCAAGGGCTTTGTGAAGATATCTGCAAGCTGATCGTTTGTAGGCACGTAGGTCAGCTTGATCTCATCTTTTAGTACATGGTCTTTGATGAAGTGATGCCTTATGCTAACATGCTTCATCCTGCTGTGTTGGACTGGATTTTTAGATAGATCAATGGCACTTTTGTTGTCGCATTTGATCTCTATTATCTTTGTTTTGACTCTGTAATCCTCAAGCTGTTGCTTTATCCATAGGACTTGTGCAACACAGCTTCCAGCAGCCACGTACTCAGCTTCAGTTGTAGACAGAGCTACGGATGATTGCTTCTTGCTGAACCAAGATACTAGACAGCTTCCGAGGAAATGACATCCTCCCGAAGTACTTTTTCGTTCTAGCTTATCTCGTCCGTAGTCAGCATCAGTATATCCAATGAGTGTGAAATCATTTGAGGTTGGATACCATAGACCTGCATCAACTGAGCTTTGCAAGTATCTAAAAATTCTTTTTACAGCAGTTAGATGAGATTCCCTGGGGTCAGCTTGATATCTAGCACAATAGCATACTGAGTATTGAATATCTGGTCTACTAGCAGTGAGATAGAGTAATGAACCTATCATACCACGATAGAGTTTACTATCAACTGACTTACTCTTCTCATCCTTGCATAGGACAGCATCAGTACCCATGGGGGTTGATATTGGTTTGCAATCTACCATGCTGAATTTCTTTAACATTTCCTTGGTGTACTTAGACTGACTTATAAAGATGCCATTCTTGCCTTGCTTGATTTGAAGTCCAAAGAAGAAGTTGAGTTCACCCATCATGGACATTTCGAACTCAGTTTGCATCTGTTGGCTAAATTCTTTGCACAAAGATTCGTCAGTAGCACCAAAAATTATATCATCAACATATATCTGTGCAAGTAGGGTATGTTTACCCTTTTTCTTGATAAACAAGGTTGTGTCAGCTTTTCCCCTGACATAGTTCCTGGTCAGCAGGAAGTTGGTTAACCTCTCATACCAAGCTCTTGGAGCTTGCTTTAGGCCATACAGAGCCTTTTTAAGTTTATAAACGTGGTTTGGAAATTTTGGATCTTCAAACCCAGGAGGTTGACTAACATATACCTCTTCGTTTATAAAGCCATTAAGAAATGCACTTTTCACATCCATTTGATATAGTTTAAAATTCATGTAACTAGCATAGGCATACAATATACGTATAGCTTCTAGTCTAGAAACAGGAGCAAATGTTTCTCCATAGTCTATACCCTCTTGCTGACTATAGCCTTGGGCTACAAGTCGAGCTTTGTTTCTAATCACATTTCCATGCTCATCTAGCTTATTTCTAAAGACCCATTTGGTTCCTATGGGCTTTTGATTCCTAGGTTTAGGTACTAAATCCCATACCTCATTTCTGGTGAATTGATCAAGCTCTTCTTGCATAGCATTGATCCAATATTCATCTTGCTCAGCATCAGCAAAGTTCTTTAGCTCATGTATTGAGACGAATGCAACATTGCTGAGGTATTTTCTAAGCTGATCTCTGGTCATTAATTTGTTGTTGGCGGAATCAAGAATGGCTTGTTCTGTATGTCCTCTTGGGATCTTTATTTCCTTGGGCAATGTTGAGTTGTTTGGAAGAGGTGTTTCTACAATCTCTACAGGAATAGATTGGTCAACAGATGATATTTCAATTTCTTGCTTACCTTGGGTCGGCTCCTGTATAGTTGACACAGAGGCTTCTGGTTGATCAGCGGAAGCTGAGCCTGGTTCATCTTCATCAGGTTGAGCTGACTTACCTGTAGGGTCAGTTTCATCGAACTCAACATGTACAGACTCTTCTACAACCTGAGTTCTTTTGTTAAATACTCTATATGCTTTACTGTTTGTTGAGTACCCTAAAAAGATCGCCTCGTCAGCTTTAGCATCAAATTTAGCAAGGTTGTCTTTTGTATTGAGTATAAAGCATTTACACCCAAAGGCACGAAAGTATCCAATGTTGGACTTTCGACCTTTCCAAAGTTCATATGGGGTTTTCTTAAGTATAGGTCTAACTAGAGCCCTGTTCAGTACGTAACATGCCGTGTGAACAGCTTCACCCCAGAAGTACTTTGGAAGCCTATTTTCACTCAGCATTGTCCTAGCTATTTCGACAATGGTTCTATTTTTCCTTTCAACGACCCCATTTTGTTGAGGTTTTCTAGGAGCAGAGAAGTTGTGGTCAATACCACTGGTTTCACAGAATTCATCAAACTGTTGATTTTTGAATTCTCCACCATTGTCGCTTCTAATGTGAGCTACTCTTAGGTCTTTGTCATTTTCAAGCTTTTTGATCAATGTGGTAAACATCTCAAAGGTTTCATCCTTGCTACTCAGCAAGATGATCTAAGTGTACCGAGAGAAATCATCTATAATAACCAAGGAAAATTTCTTACCTCCCAAGCTGAGTGGCTGGATAGGTCCGAAAAGATCCAAGTGTAGTAATTCCAATGGTCTTTTGGTTGAGACAATATTTTTGCTATGAAATGACTTTTTAGTTTGTTTGCCTTGCTGGCACGCTTTACACATTTGATCTTTTTCAAACTTTAATTTGGGTAATCCCTCAACTAATTGCTTTCTAGCTAATTTGGCAAGAAGGTCCATGCTGACATGCCCAAGTCTTCTATGCCATAGCCAGGAGTTGTCCTCTTTAGTCACTAAGCATATGTTTTTAGAAAACAGTTTTTCTAAGTTTAACATGTATACATTTTCTACATGAGGGGCAGTTAAAATTAACTCATTTGTATTTCCCTCGAGTATTTGACACTTAGTATCATCAAATACAACCTTTCTGCCACTCTTGCAAAGCTGAGCTACACTCAACAGATTGTATTTGAGACCTTTAACTAAGGAGACAGACTCAATAGTTGGGTTACCTCCGATAGTACCTGAGCCGACTATCTTACCCTTCTTGTTGTCTCCAAAGCTTACACTTCCACCTCATTTAAGCTCTAGTGTGATGAAATGAGTTTCATCACTTGTCATATGCCTTGAGCATGCGCTGTCTATATACCATAGTTTTGACTTCTCCACGCATGTCAAGCTGACCTGCAGTTTAAACTATTCATTTTTAGGTACCCAATTTCTTTTGGGTCCTTTCTTGTTAGTATAAACAGGAGCAAAATCATATTTTAACTTGTGACGACATACTTTTATGGTATGACCTGGCTTACCACAGAAATCACAAAAAGGTACCCTTTGTGGGTTGAACTGAGTATGGTCAGCATTATTGTGTTGGGCATGCCAACATACTTTTGTGGTGTGCCCTTTTCTTCCGCAGAAGTCACATTGGACAGACCGCTTGTTATGCCAACACATACCCTTCGTGTGTCCCCTTTTTCCACAACACTCACATTGAGTGAATTGCTTATGCTGACTAGTATTTGCGTACTCAGCATGGGGTTTATTTCTAGTTGAGCCCTTCCCTTGACTCTGTAACATTGTGATATCCTTTCTAAGTTTCTTTGACTCAGATTGAACCTCCGTGACAAACTTATGTAAGATTTGCATGTTGGTATGCAAGTCAGAGTTGTCCTGGAGAAGATATCGGAGGTCACTCAGCTTGACCTCTTCAATTTCATCACAGCGCCTGCTGAGTGCCTTAATCTTTTTGTTACACTTTTTGGTTAGTGTATATAAGTCACTCAGGGCATTTACCATTTCTTTTCTAACTAAGAGTAAGGATGTTACCTCATTGCTGTGATCTTCCTGGTCAGTTTCATCAGAAAGGTCAGCTTGCTCAGATTGGGATTGGTCAGCTCCATCATCCGCCATAAAGCATATGTTGGCTATTTCATTTTGCTCAGCTTCAGATGATGTTGATTCGTCACTGTCACTCCATGTGGCTACCATAGCCTTTTTGCTTCCCTTCTTCTCTTTCTTGAGATTGGGACAGCTTGACTTGATGTGCCCAATTTGATGACACTCAAAACATGTGACAGACTTTGAGCTGTCCTTCTTGTACTTGTCACTTGACTCAGCTTTATACTTATCATTTCTTCTAAATGACCTTTTGCTGTTTCTATCATTTCTCCTGAACAGCTTTTTCATCTTTCTGGTGAACATGGCCAATTCCTCATCATCAGTTGACTCTGCTTCAGTTGAGTCAGCTTTCATGACAAGTGACTTTTGTTTCTTGTCTTCTGATTTTTCTTTCTCTTTGGCTTCAAAGTTTTTCATAGAGATTTCATGGGTCAGCAGGGATCCGATCAACTCATCATATTTGTAGGTAGTCAAGTCTTGGGCTTCTTCTACAACTGTTTTCTTTGCTTGCCAGCTCTTGGGCAGACTTCTCAGAATTTTCTTCACCTGTTCTTCTTCAGTGAAGTTCTTTCCAAGCCTTTTTAGCTCATTTATAATGTTTGTGAACCTTGCGTTCATTTCTGATATGTCTTCATTCTCCTTCATTTCAAACAGCTCGTAGAGTCTCATATGTTGATTGACTTTAGACTCATTAACTTTGCTTGTGCCTTCATAGGTTACTTCAAGCTTTTTCCAAATCTCCTGTGCTGACTCGCAACCTGAAATCTTATTGTATTCTGCAGCATCTAACGCACAGTGAAGCATATTTATAGCCGAAGCATTATTTTGTAATTTTCTGAGGTCATCCTCTGTCCATTCAGCTTCACTTTTAACAATTTTCTCATCGTTAACAGTTTTGTATGGCACATGTGGACCTTGAACAATTGCAAGCCATGCACTCATGTTTGTGGCTTGAATAAAGTTTTTCATCCTATTCTTCCAGAATGTATAATTTGACCCAAAGAATAGGGGAGGTCTAGTGATTGATAGTCCCTCAGGGAGTATCTGTGTTGTTTGGTTTTCTGGAAGGAACCGAGTGCTATTCTCACCCATTTTTCGGGATCAGCTCAAGATTGTTAAATCTTTGAGTAGTGAGCTTAAGCTCTGATACCACTTGTTGGTCCCTGGTAATTAGTTCCAAGGGGGGGGGGGGTTAGGAACTATTATAACTTTTTCGTGTTTTAATTAAGCTGACTGGAAGTTATTTTGAGAGTTTATTAACTCAGCTTATGGTCAGCTTGGTGAGATATGTTTGAAGACAGCTTTAGTCAGATGTTGACTAAAGTTGTTTTCTTGTGAGTTGAGAATTGACACTCTTGGAGGTCAGCTTCTAACTCAGCACCACTTACTTACTCAAGATCAGCTTAGACAATTTATATGCTGAGTAAATAAAGTAAACAACACATGCAATTATAAGAGAGAGTTTAGAGATTACTCAGTATCACTTATCCTGGTTCGGCCTCTCTGCCTACGTCCAGTCCCCAGAGTCCTCCGGGATTTTTGAATCCAATACTGAGCTCTTTAAAGGTAGAGCACAAACCGATTACAAGGCAGTTGAATATGCAAGAGTACCTTCCTCTATTTGTCTACTCAACTCCTACTAAGTGCTACAACCCAACACCTAGATTTCTCTACCACTGAAATGCTTACAACCAAGCACCCAGCTTTACACTCTCAATATTTCTATTGATCACAGACTTCTTCTTTTTGAACTAATGAACACTTTAGATGATTACAAATCAATCTAGCATTTACACATAGAATAGAAAATTCGGTGTAAGATTCTTTTTGTATTTGAGTGCTTTTGAAACTTTCTCTCTTGTATTTTTCTTTCGATACTTCAGTATTTATCCAAGTTTTTTGATTGTCCTTTTATAGAAGGAAATCTGTAGATTTGATCGTTTTGAAATGTCCTAACCGTTAACATCAAAACGGCTCTTTTGGGGAACAATTTCTAGAAAGCTTCAGACTGCACCTCCATTCCCTTTCTCTGTTTTCTTCAGGCGTTAGGTTTGTCTTCTAGCGTCTGGTTTGTCTGTTTGTGCCAGTTGTCTATTTCCAATAATCCAACGTCCCATGACTATTGTAATTAGTCTTTTAGGTGTCTTCGAGGTTCCAATTATTGGTGCAGAAGATTGGCAGACTTTATCTTTTAGTGAACGGATCCTTCATGCTGTCCTGACTGTTACTCAGCTTCGTTTGTTCTTTTCGAATGTTCAACGTTCATACTGAGTTCCTTCAAGGTCAGCTCCGTTCTGTTTAACCGCTCTTGAAGAAGTCTTCAACTTTAGTCAGCTTCGTTTTGCTTCTGAATTTTAACTCCACTCAGCTTCTATTCTGTCATGCTGAGTTCCGTTCTACTCATCTTCGTTTATGCTCACTTTTGTCTTGTCTTTACTTTATATATTTTTTCACTCAATATTTAACAAACATATTAGTACAATTAAATCAAAGCATCTAAATTTAATTGCCTCTTAATCATGGATGATTTTGTCAAATCAAAATCTTGTGGAAAGGTGTTTCAACAAAATCATCTATAATGACCAAGGAAAATCTCTTACCGCCCAAGTTGATTGGCTGGACAGGTCCGAAAAGATCCAAGTGTAGTAATTCCAATGGACAATTGGTTGAGACAATATTTTTACTTTGAAAAGACTTTTTGGCTTGTTTACCTTGGTGACAAGCATTGCATAATTGATCTTTCTCAAATATAAGTTTGGGCAAACCCTCAACTAATTGCTTTCTTGCTAATTTGGCAAGGAGGTCCATGCTTACATGACCAAGTCTCCTATGCCATAGTCAGGAATTGTCTTCCTTTGACACTAAGCATATGTTTTTCGAAAACTTCTTTTCTAAACTCAACATGAACACATTGTCAACACGAGGGGCAGTTAAAATCAAATCATTTATTTTTCCCTTGAGTATCTGACACTCAGTGGCATGAAATACAACCTTTCTACCACTGTCACACACCTGAGCCATGCTCAATAGGTTATATTTGAGACCCCTGACTAAGGAGACTGACTCAATAGTAGGGTTTCCTCCGATAGTACCTGATCCTACTATCTTACCCTTTTTCTTGTCTCCGAAGCTTACACTTCCACATCGTTTACGCACAAGTGTGATGAACTGAGTTTCATCACCAGTCATATGTCTCGAGCATGCGCTGTCAATATACCAAAGCTTTGACTTCTCCGTGCACCTCAGGCTCACCTGCAATTTAAACTATTCATCTTTAGGTACCCAATTCTTTTTGGTTCCTCGTTGGTTAGCATGAACAGGTGACGCATCATATTTTATTTTGTGACGACATACATTTATGGTGTGGCCATCTTTACCACAATAGTCACAAAAAACTACCCTTTGAGGGTATTTCCTCTTTTGGCCAGCACAATGGTGCTGAGCATACCAACACATGTTTACAGTGTGTCCTCTCTTTCCATAACAGTCACACTGACTGTTCTGCTGAGTGTACTGTCTAGGCTGACCAGTACCATGATACTCAGCATGTGGGTAGAACCTTTTCTTAGCCGATTTACTCAGCTGGTTCTGTATAGATGTAATGTCCTTTCTCAGTTTCTTGGAATCTGATTGGACTTCCGAGACGAACCGATGCATGATTTTTAGATTTTCATCTTGCCTGGTGTTGTCCTGGAGCAGATGTTGGAGGTCACTCGATTTGACATCTTCAATCTCATCACATTGCCTGCTGAGTGCCTTTATTTTCTTGTTACACTTTTTGGTCAGTGTATATAGATCACTCAGGGCGTTAACCATTTCATTTCTAAGCAAGAGAAGAGATGTTAGCTCATTGGAATGTTCCTCTTGGTCAGATTCATCTGAGAGGTCATCTTGCTCAGATCGGCATTGGTCAGCAGATTCGTCAGCCATGAAACATATGTTTGCTGACTCAGTGACATCAGCTTCTGATGAGGTTGACTTATCACTATTGCTCCATGTTGCCACCATTGCTTTTCTGCTACCTTTCTTTTCTTTCTTCAGAGTGGGACAACTTGATTTAATGTGCCCAGTTTGATGGCATTCAAAGCAAGTGACAGGCTTTGAGCTGTCCTTCTTGTGTCTGCTGTCGCTGGACTCAGCTTTGTATTTATCGCTTCGTCTGAATGACCTTTTGTTGTTCTTGTCATTCTTTCTGAACAGCTTCTTCATTTTTCTTGTAAACATGGCCATCTCCTCATCATCTAATGAGTCAGCTTCTGTTGAGTCAGCTTTCATGACAAGAGATTTTTGCTTCTTGTCCTCTGACTTTTCCTTAGCTTCAAAGTTCTTCATTGAGATCTCGTGGGTCAGGAGAGATCCTATGAGCTCATCATATTTATATGTGGTCAGGGCCTAAGCTTCTTCTACAGTTGTCTTCTTAGCTTGCCAGCTCTTGGGGAGACTCCTCAAGATTTTCTTCACCTGTTCTTCTTCTGTGAAGTTCTTGCCGAGTCTCTTAAGCTCATTTATGATTGTTAAGCCCAAAATATACCTAAAATATCATCATTAATTACATCAATATTGCTACGAATTTATGCTATTTATAACTGTTTAGAAAGCTTTTACTCTCGAATATGTTTCTTTCTTGTAAGGTACATAAATATTTGATAAAATCCAAATAGGAACGAAAAGAGCTCAAAAACAGAAGAAAAACCCTACAAAAGGAGTCGAAGACGACAGAAATTAATAACGCCAAATCAAGGACGCGAACGAAAGCAGAAGAAATGAAAAACGTTCCGTGCTGCGACCGCGGCCCCCACATTCTCGGTCGCGATATGCGTTCCTCAGTTTTCCCTTCCCTTCGTTTGAAGACCAATTGATGCTCCCCCATTCTCGGTAGAGAATTTAATATTCTCGGTACGAGCAGGAGTTTGTAGAAGCCTAGTTACACACTTTCGTTTTCGATGAAACACGATCGTTCGGGTGGATAAAGACGTCCTTTCGCAACAGATACGATCCTTCACAACGGACACGACACTTCAATCAAGACTCTTCAACATCTATAAATAAAGAGTTGATGGAGAGTTGAAGATATGTAGAAAAAGAGATTAGTATAGAATTTATGCAGAAATTCCGAGTCAAGTGATTCAGAAGTTAGATTTCGATTCTGTAAAAAGCAATATGCTGTACACACATTGTTTATTCAATAATAACAAGTTTAGTAGCGTTTAGACATTGTTCCAGTTTAGTTTTCATTTTGATAGTAGACCGACCCAGTCTCTATTACGAAGATTCAACGAGAAGATTGAGTAGAGGATCCGCCCCGGAGCCTGACAAACTCTAACGAAACCCAAGGAAAGGATTGACAACCCGTTCACTTGCAAGCCGTCGAATGTTTCCATGCTCCATGTTCTCTGTAAACTTGTATCAATTTATATTTCATCTAATAAAGTCCGTTCTATTCGATAGATTTTTATGCAGTACTTATGGTATCCAATCCACTAAAGTGACTGCTGGTGTTTTCATTAAAACGTATTTAATTCAAAATCTTTACAAGGAAACTTTGTTGAACACTTAGGCAAATTATTATCTCGAAAGAGTTTTAATTTGATTAAGGGCAATTATCCCGGATAGGGTTTTGTCATGTTCAAAGCCAATTAATTAGAGGTTCCGTCATTTATTTCATCTTTATAATTCGTACAAAGTTTAAAATTGTTTTCTTTACTTAATGCAAACAAATACATCTGTTTACTTTTCTAAAAAGTACTAAACGTTCCTATCTTACAAATTCATTCTTAAATCAGAATATTTTCTAACGTTTTCATACTCTATCTAATTCTCATTCTAGCAATTTCAAAACCAAAACCGATTAAACGATTTTTCCATATTATAAACCTAAAAGTAAATTTAACCGATTATAAATAAGTTTTGTTCGAAAAACGTTCCCTGTGGGATCGATATCTTTTATTACTACAAGCGTATACCGTGCACTTGCGGAAATCGCTCAACAAGTTTTTGGCGCCGTTGCCGAGGAACGCCAAAATTTTTGACAAAATTTTAAATTTTTCGTGTTTTATTACGAATCTAGGTTTATTCATACTTATTCAAACTTTTATATTTTTATTTATTTTCAATTACTAACATATTTATTTTTCAAATTCTGTTTTGTAGGTAGTTTCGGTTCGTGCGAAATTTCAAGTTCATGCGCAGTTCTCGAAGTTCAGGCACGTCACCAGATCCTATTGACCCAGAAATTGAAAGAACTCTTAAAAAGAACAAGAAAGAAAAGAAAAAGAAAAACAAAACCCCAATAAAAACTAGAAATACCGAGCCAGAAGTTATGGCCACACTTATGGATTACGTTAGGCCAGGAGTGGCCGGTGTAACAAACAGTATAGTTAGACCCCAAATTAATGCAAACCAATTTGAAATTAAGCCTGCGTTGCTTAATATGTTGCAAAATAACGTAACATTTTACGGGTTACCTAACGAAAATCCTAATACCCATTTGACAAATTTCTTAGAAATTTGTGACACTTTTAAAATTACTGATGTAACTGCAGAAGCAATCAAACTTCACCTTTTTCCTTTTACTTTGAAGGATCGAGCCAAAGAATGGTTAACTTCTATGCCAGCCGCATCATTTGCCACTTGGGAACAATTAGCCCAAGCGTTTTTATCAAAAATTTTTCCTTTAGCAAAAACCACAAGAGTCATTAAAGAGTTAACATCTTTTTCTCAAAATGAAAATGAAACTCTTTATGAGGCTTGGGAACGTTTTAAATAACTTCAACGTTTATGCCCACACCACCAATTGCCCGCTGAACTTTTAATGCAAACATTTTATAATGGACTAAATCCTACAACTAGAGGTTCATTGGATGCTATGTCTGGAGGGTTATTTATGAAGAAAACATCTGCCCAAGCAAGGGAACTTTTGGAGGAAATGGCAATCAACAGCAGTATGTGGCCCACGGAACGTGGACACGTACCATTAGCGAAACCATCATCCTCAACAACATCATCAGTTAAAGGTATAGTGAATCTTGATCCAGTAGCGATGTTGCAAGCCCAATTTTTTGCCTTATCACACAAAATTGATAGGTTTATGGCACCGTATGATCCTAATGGTAAGCCAATCCAAACAGATGTGGATTACGAAGGTATGAGTGAAATTGAACAGGTAAATTTTGTCCAAGGGCAAAACCAAAATAATAACCCTTACTCCAATACATATAATCCTGGGTGGAGAAATCATCCTAACTTTAACTGGAGAGATAATAATAATGAAAATGCTAATCAAAATCGTACTACTAATTATCAAAATCAATCAAGAGATACGATTAGCACTTTATCTTCTAAAATCGACAAATTTATTGATGCTATGAGCGGAAAAATAAGTAATCACGACGATGGTTTTAAACGGATCGAGAATAAATTCGATCAGCTTATTAAAAACCAATCATCTAGCATCCATAATTTGGAGATTCAAATTGGACAACTCGCTAAATCAATTCCATCCCGCAAAGAGGGAAGTCTTCCAAGCCATACGGAAGAAAATCCGAAAGAGCATGTTAAGGCTATCACTCTTCGTTCAGGGAAAAATTACTTAGGCCCGGAAATGCCCGAAAATTTGACCTTACCTGGAACTGATTTACCAAAGCCCAAAGAAGATACATTAAAATAAAAAGATGCACCAATTGACTCTAGTACAAAAACTTTTGTACCCAAACCACCTTTTCCACACAAAGTCCGCAATAAGGACTATGATAAACAACTTTTAACATTTTTAGACAAACTTAAAAATTTGCATATTAATCTGACGTTTATGGATGCGATTACGCAAATTCCCAATTATGGTAAATTCCTCAAAGATTTAATTTCAAAGAAAATCAGTTGGGAAGGAATTTCATCAATTTCACTAACTGAAGATTGTAGTTCGATTGTGTCAAGTAATTTGCCCACAAAACTCAAGGATCCCGGATGTTTTACCATTCCGTGTAAATTGGGGGATATTGAATTTCCCAGTTGTCTCTGTGATTTAGGAGCAAGCATTAACTTGATGCCATTATCTATTTTTAATAAGTTAGGCTTAGAAGAAGACATCAAACGTACCAATATGGTTTTGCAATTAGCGGATCAAACCACTAAAAGACCATACAGTATAATTGAGGATGTTTTAGTTAAAGTTGACAAATTTATTTTTCCTACCGATTTCGTTATTTTAGATTTTGCTTATGACGTAAATTGTCCGCTAATCTTTGGTAGACCGTTCATGAACACGGGACGTGCTCTAGTTGATGTGTCGGAAGGGAAAGTAGTTTTAAGAATAGGCGATGATAAGATTGAGTTTGATATGAATCAAGCGATGAAATATCCTATGGAGGATTTCGCTTGTATGAAACTTGATTTAATTGAAGAATGTGTAAATGACATTGTTCAAAAAGAAGAAATAATAGAACCTATAATGAGTGAGGAACTAGAAGATAAGGACCCAAAACCTTTGATTCGAGAAGATGGACCAGTTCCGCCTTCAATTATAGTTCCACCTAAATTAGAACTTAAAGAATTACCAAGTCATTTGAGGTACACTTTCTTAGGCGAAGGCGATTCTCTACCTATAATTATCTCTAACAAATTAACACGAGTCCAAGAAGAGAAATTGAAAGAAGTTGTTAGAAATAGGATAGGAAGTATGGGTTGGCAAATTTCAGACTTAAAAGGTATTAATCCGAGCATTGTAATGCACAGAATTCACTTAGAAGAAGATAAGCCACCTAAAGCGGATAGGCAAAGACGCCTAAATCCGAATATGAAGGAAGTAGTAAAAAATGAGATTACTAAACTTCTGGACAATGGAATCATCTACCCTATCTCGGATAGTGAATGGGTTAGTCCAATCCATTGTGTACCTAAAACGGGAGGCATAATAGTTGTAAGGAATGAAGAAGGTGAATTAATACCTACGCGAACCACCACTGGTTGGAGGGTTTGTATAGATTATAGAAATCTAAATAAAGCAACTAGGAAAGATCATTTTCCTCTTCCTTTCATTGATCAAATGATCGAAAGGATAACTGGTCACGCTTTCTACTGTTTTCTAGATGGTTACTCCGGATTCTTTCAAATATACATTTACCCGGATGACCAAGATAAAACAACCTTCACATTTCCTTACGGAACATTTGCATATAGGAGAATGCCCTTTGGTCTATGTAACGCACCTGCAACATTTCAACGTTGTATGACTGCGATTTTTAATGATTTCATTGAAGATATCATGGAAGTTTTTATGGACGATTTTTCAGTTTATGGAGATTCTTTTGATTCATGCCTAGAAAACTTGGATAAAGTTTTGTCTAGGTGTGAAGAAACAAATTTGGTATTAAACTGGGAAAAATGTCATTTCATGGTTGACGAATGAATTGTTTTAGGTCACAAATTATCTGAAAAAGGGTTAGAAGTGGACAGAGCAAAAACTTCAGTAATAGAAAAATTACCACCTCCAACTACTGTTAAGGGAGTAAGATCATTTTTAGGACATGCCGGTTTTTACAGAAGATTTATTAAGAATTTTTCTGTAATTGCCAAACCACTCACTAATCTACTCATGAAAGATTCCACCTTTGATTTCAATGAAGATTGCGTTAAAGCTTTCGAAACATAAAAAATAGCTTTAGTCAGTGCACCTATTATTGCTAAACCCGATTGGGATTTACCATTTGAAATTATGTGTGATGCAAGTGATTTAGCTGTCGGATGTGTTTTAGGTCAAAGGAAGGATAAGAAACTTCATGTCATTTATTATGCAAGTCACACACTTTCCGGTGCACAATTAAACTACACCACAACTGAGAAAGAAATGTTAGCTGTAGTTTTTGCATGTGATAAGTTTAAGTCATACTTGCTAGGTTCGAAAGTTATTATTTACACTGATCATGCAACATTAAGATATTTATTTGCTAAAAAGGATGCAAAACCGCGTCTAATTAGATGGGTTTTATCGTTACAAGAATTTGATATAGAAATAAAAGACAAAAAGGGAGTAGAAAACCTTATCGCCGATCACCTATCAAGACTTGAAGATGAGAACGGTCCTATAGGTGAAACTAACGGTATATGAGATGATTTCCCTGATGAACATCTCTATCAAATGAAAACCGTAATGTCACCATGGTATGCAGATATTGCTAATTATCTTGCAGCCAATATTGTTCTGGAAGGATTAAATTTCCACCAAAAGAAGAAATTTTTCTTCGACAGTAAACAGTACTTTTAGGAAGATCCTTTTTTGTTCAAAACCTGTGGTGACGGGATAATTAGGAGATGCGTTGGTGAAAATGAATTTGAATCCATAATGTCAGAATGCCATTCTAGCTCTTATGGAGGACATAATGGAGCTACCAAAACAGCAGCTAGAATATTTGAATGTGGTTTCTTTTGGCCTACGATGTTTAAAGACGTCCGTTCATTTATTACTCATTGTGATAAGTGCCAAAGAACATGAAATCTAGGAAGGAAAGATGAGATGCCCCTCACAACCATATTAGAAGTTGAAGTCTTCGATATGTGGGGAATAGATTTCATGGGACCTTTTCCTCCTTCTAATGGTAAAACTTACATATTAGTTGCCGTTGATTATGTTTCAAAGTGGGTTGAAGCAATTGCAACCCCGACGAACGATTCTAAAGTTGTCGTTAATTTTCTTGACAATATATTTTGTAGATTTGGTTGTCCAAGAGTCATCGTTAGTGATGGCGGTACTCATTTTATAAACAGAAGTTTTGAAACGCTTATGAAAAAATATGGAGTACGCCACCGCGTGTCTACGCCATACCATCCTCAGTCAAATGGTCAGGCGGAGATATCAAATAGAGAACTCAAATGGATTCTAGAGAAAACAGTTTCATCATCAAGAAAAGATTGGTCTTGTAAACTAAATAATGCATTATGGGCATACCGTACTGCATTTAAAACACCAATAGAAATGACTCCATACCGATTAGTGTATGGGAAGGCATGTCATTTGCCAGTCGAATTAGAACATAAAGCCTTTTGGGCTATTAGAGAACTTAACTTTGATTTACGACAAGCAGGTAAGAAACATTTGCTCGACTTAAATGAGTTAGATGAGTTACGCCATCTATCTTACGAAAATGCAAAGATTTATAAGGAAAAAGTGAAAAAATGGCACGATGCCAAAATTAAAGTCAAACACTTTAATGTTGGGGATAAAGTGCTGTTATTTAATTCACGACTTCGTTTATTTCCAGGAAAACTTAAGTCCAGATGGATAGGACCATATTTAGTCGTCAAAACATTCGATTATGGTTCTTTAGAACTGGAAGGTCCAAACGGAATTCGTTTCAAAGTTAATGGTAATCGATGTAAAATCTATTACGAAAATATTTCACAAATAGAAATTCCGTTCGTAACAAGATTATCTGACGTATAAATCACTCAGTTTTCAATCAAAGTCTATTTTGTTTTATTTCTTTTTTATATTTTTGTTCATTTTATTTTTTTTTATTTTTATTTTTCCACATGCCATTTTTGTGATTAGATGACTTTATGTTATGATTTAAGTACATAAAATATGTTTATTTCATGATATTAGAATTAATTTTAGGAAATTAGAATGAAATTGAAGTTTCAGGCAATTCTCTGCCGAGAATTCTATTTTTCAGATTTGTCCAAATAGGTTAGATTTTCTCTGAACTTACCGAGAATAATAAATTCTCTACCGTGAATCAGGACATAGCTTACGACGCCTGATTTCTGCAAGGAAATCAGCGTGTCGCGACCGCGAATTCGGAATTCTTGGTCGCGACACGCGTAATTCCTGCACATTTAAGTTTGAATCATCCTAAACCTTTTGACGAACCTTTTGACAAACGAAACCTTAAGTTTCTTCGTTCCCGAAAGGTGTAATTTTATACCTTTTCATGATTAAAACAACACCTCTTTTCATCTAAAACTCTTATTAATTAGTCCTAGAGGATTCAAGTTCTGTTACAATTCTTTTCATCTTTGTCAGATTTCTGATTTCTTCAAAACATCATTTTTCATTTAGTAACAGAAACTTTGTTTCCCTTAAACCAACACCATGCCTACCAAATACAAACCTTCAAGGCACAATGCTGCCTCAAGCAACAAACGCCCATACTTATCCAAGCGATATGGGGCGCCCTTTCCTATCTTCAATCACGATGAAGGGAGGCGTTATTGGAATCTCCGTTACAAATTCTTCACCGGAATGTTGTATATGGATGAATTTCTTAACAACCAACTTGGCATTAGTGATGACATGAGCCGCTATATGGAACGCCTAGGGTGGACAAAATTCGCCCAAATGCGGTTCCCAATAATTGGCGACTGGATACTCGAATTCTTTTGTACCGTTTGTTTCACTAACAAACGACGAGTACGTCTCAGTTTTCATCGAGATGGCGAAATCTTCACTTTCGGCTATCCCGACCGACCACACGGTGAGGCGTGATAGTCACACGCCCGCGTGTCGGGAGAGCAAAAAAAATAGCTTTTTCCTCCCCAAAACCCATGAAAGGGTATTTTCGTCCTTTCACGGGGCTAGGGGTGGGAATTTGGGGCTGGGTTTAACAACACCCAAAAATAAACATAATAATAAATTATATATAAATAATAATAATTATAACAAATAATAATAAATTACTGAATATTAAACTGAATGCTGAACTGATTGTTATTGAAATTAAGTAATAAAGAACGAAATCTAAGTAAATCAAATGGATCCATACAATTAAGTCTTTTTTGAAATAACTCTGAGGACCCGCATCAATATTTACTAGTTTTGACCCGTGCGATGCACAAATTCATCTTAATATATAAATATTGACAAAAATATAATTTAATAATTACAATTAATGATATAAAGATGCTATATAAATTAAATATTATTATTTTATTTTCACATTTAATTTAAATAATCTTTTTATAAATAAATATAATAATATAATTAAAATTAATATATTATATTTTTTATCAGTAAAAAAAACAATGAAGTGACACATCAGCTCCATCGTTACTGTTTTATATTGGCCCTGTTTGGTAAAAAGCATTTTGGGATAAAAATAGCAGTTTTGACCAACTTTAGAGGTTTGACCACTGAAACCGCTAATTGGAGTGTTTGGTGGAGAGAGGTTTGGGAGAGAGTTTTGGGATGAAAACGCTAATTTAGAAAAAGCTCTTAAAAGGAGTTTTTTCAATTAGCGTTTTGCAATTTTAAAATTAATGGATTTTTTTAACCCTAATAGATAGACTCTCTCTTCTCCTACGCTAAAATTAATGCCCTTATTCGTCTTTTTGCACAAACCGCTATTATCAATCAGCTAATTTTTACCAAACATGTCTACACAAACAGCTAATCAAATCAGCTAACAGCTAATGTAATCAAATCAGCTAACAGCTAATGTAATCAGCTAACAGCTATCATGATTTATCATAAAAAAAAAAAAAGATTTATTTATCAAATAATCAAATTTATTTTTTATTCTATCAAATAATCCATAAAATATTCGAGACCTATAAGTGAATTATTTATCACGTTACGTGGATAGGAAGACGGTAATCCGACTATTATTTTCCAATCCCTGATTGCATATTAACTTATCGAGTTGTCCAAACAACTTTCCTCTTCTCCAGCTGCAGCTTCTTTAGGGCATTTCGTTCCCTGTACTCATTTTTGCTTGCCGCGAAAAAGTAGACATTCTCCTCCTGTCTTTGGGAGGAAAATCTGTTTATGAAATAACTATCAAGAATCGTTTCGAAATAACCCAATTCTTTCGAGAAATTTTTGTTCTAACTAATGGCAAGTAGGAAGTTGGTTAGGGATGTGTTGCTTTCTAGGCAGAGCTTCTTTCTTCACCCAACGTTTCCTCAGGTTATCTCCCTAAGACTCTGATATAAGCGGAAATTTGTTGTTTTGTGTTGTATGATTTATATTTATTTGGTTGAGGTTTTTGCAAGTAGGGTGCGAGCAGGAGATTACGATTGCCGTCAACAACTGGGTACTCTGCTTGTCGTGGATATGGTGTATTTAGTGAGTTCTCCAAGAAAGTAAAAGGAGAGGTCACCAGGTATTTAATTAAATTCCTTTCTTTTAGTCTCTGTTGCTGGTTAATTTGTGTCCATTCTTCCTCTGCAATTCTGCTATTTTTTTTTTGTTTCAAAATAGCATTTACCTACTATAGTTTGCCATGTTAAATGTAGCAATCAAGAATTTCAACAGTCGTTCAAGGAGCTGAAGGAGAAAGCTGAGGGACTGAAGGAGAAAGCTGAGGGACTGAAGGAGAAAGCTGAGGGACTGAAGGGTGTAAAAGATGATCTGAAAGAAAGGTAATTTTTTTTTACCATTTTGTTATTAATGTGCAATGTAACTCTTAGCCTTCGTAGTAGATAGGCTGAGACATACTGTTGTATGTCAAGGGAGGGCCTGAGATGGTGAAATGGCGAATGCAGAACGAAGCAGACAACTGAGCAGCTGTACAAACATGTGGATGGTGTTTGGACAGAGGCCGAAGCTACTGCAAAAAAGGTGCGCTATTGAGATTGGTCCCAAGCTGTTATATATGTTGCATTCTTTGCGGATCTTATGCTTCTGTTCTGTTTAGATTGCTGTAGTTTACAACTGAATATTATGTACTTCATGTTGATGCCAAGAATCGTGATTTTATTATGTATTTTGGAGGATGATATACTGCTGGAATGACTGTTCTATGTTGTTACTATCAATTTTTTTAGGACTGACTTAGTGATTTGGCGCATAAGTAACAGGGTGTAATATCTAATAATTCTTCTCTGTTTTGGCAGTGTTTTCTACTTTCTATATCTAGGGTGCCTTCATATCCTTCCAACTTCTAAACAGAGTAAATGATCATATTGAATTTGGTGAATTCCTATACATTCTAACTTCAGAATGAGAAGGTTGAATGCTCATTAAGGCTTTCGTAAGATCCAATAGATTTCTACATCGTCCAGTTCACGATTTGTATTGTCTTAGAAGTATATTTATGACCAATTGGGTATAGCGGCTCAATTGGTACGTGTCCACAAAAAGAGGTGGGAGGTCACAGGTTCATTACTCAACCTCTTCAGTATTTATCAAACAACAACAACAACAAAGCCTTAGTCCCGAAATGATTCAGGGTCGGCTAACATGAACCATCATATAAAACCGTGAAATCAAGTCGTGTCAGCGACACAAATTCTCTCCCTCCATTCTGTCCTATCCACTGCCATATTTTCCCAATCCCTAATAAACTCATGTCACTCTCGATCACCCTCCTCCAAGTTTGCTTAGGTCTTCCCCTAACCCTCACCACTACATCCCTTGGCCACTCTTCAGTCCTCCTAACCGGCGCATCAAACGCTCTTCGTCTTACATGTCCAAACCACCTTAGTCGGTTTTCCCTCATTTTATTCTCAATAGATGTAACCCCTACTTTTGTCCTAATTATTTCATTACTCACCCGATCCTTTCTCGTATGACCACACAACCATCTCAACGTACGTATCTCCGCCACCGACATCTTATGAATGTGACAGTGTTTCACTGCCCAACATTCCGTACCATATAACAATGCTGGTCTGGTTGCCGTATTTATCAAAAGATAAAAATATATTTATGGTAATGGGTAACTCTCAAACAGTTAAAGGCCTTGAAAATATAAGGGTCCTTTGTTATGGAAGACCCTCTAGCCATTTAGTTGATAATAAGCTGAACCCTGTACCCTATAGGACTGTGGGATTTTTTTAGAAAATCAAAACCATAAGTGAAAGAATGAATTCACTTTTATATGTCTATGTGTAGTGATATGATGACGGCAGTTGTCTTATAAAATTTGTATGGAGGGTGAATGAAGCTTGATGGAAAATGCTGGCAGCCTTTTTCAAGTTATTTTTATACTGAGGGCAGGACTTGCATTTGGGCTGCATATTATTGGAATCTAGATTGACCAAGTGAATTTTGCACCGATTCAAGATTAGTATGATGAAGCAATTTTCATGAGATGCATGACTGTTAACTGTGAGCTTGGTTGTGTTGAGTTTAATGGCTTCTCTCTTGTTGAATTCTAGTTTCTGTTTTTTTTTTCCAAGTATTTTTCCTAAATACTGTGTTATATATTCTGGTGAAAATGCCTTCTAATTTAGTTAACTATCAGGCTCCACTCAGATTTCAAATAATTCAACGTGGTACACTGGCACTTGAATAGAAAATGATGTGATAAAGTATCATTATGATAGATTAGATATGATGAATGTAATTTTTTTGTGAATATGTTCATCAAACCAGGGTTGCTCTATAATGTATGCTGTGGAGTAGAGCTATTAGAATTTAGAATAATGGTACTGTTGTTTCAATAAGTAACATGATGCTGTAAAACAAGCATGTTACAGATAAAATATTTCAGTTCCAGGATATTCAACAATTTCACATCCTGACACTTGTAATAATACCTTTCTAGGAACACCCTTTGCTGCATCATTTTCTTGTGCTTTAGTTCCAAGTGAGTCTTCTAGTTTTTCGATGATTGAGTGAGATTTTTTTCCCCTTGTTCTTTTATTTAACTTCATCTCTTAAACCAATTCATGCAATTTATTTGACTTCATCTCTTAAACCAATTCATGCAATAGAGATGGGGTTGAGCTGTAATTTGGTATGATAGATTCTTTGTTTTTGTTTGAGATTGTTGATATTGAATCATTTCCAGTCTGTTGAAAGTCTGTTGAAGATGATTGGCATAGTGATGTATAAATAACTAAGCACATGTCAAGAAAAAATATATTTTGCTTAAAGATTGATGTCATGGTTACCTATTATTTATCAGATTTGCTAAAGTTTTCTTGTGCTCTTCATATGTTTTTACGTGTTTATTATACTGTGCTTGTCGTCATGCAGGCTTATCTTGGTATAGCTGCTACAAATGGCAAACAACTTAATAATATGTTAGTAAGGTGCATTCTGCTCTGACTTCTAGAGGGGATTTAGTGTTCTCACAGTTAAATCTTCTTTCAAGTCTAGTGATAAAGAATCTGAAAATTGGCATAGTAATGTTATACTTTAGACCAAGAACGATGGGCTGAAGCAAAGACCTAGAATGTCTACACTAGGAGAACGAAATCTGATCTGTGATAGTTTGCTGGGTTGTCACGATATGAGCTGGTATGCGTGGTAGTTAATGAGGTTGGGCAAGAAAAGATATTTGGCAAATTTGTTCTGCTTTGGCAGAGCCTCTGCTCTTCATTGGGTAGAGACGAAATGCATAATTCCTTAGGGGACTGGCATGTATACTCTATCCATTTACCTTTCTTGTTTGCTTGCTAAGATAATCATTCCATCATCAATAAAGCTCATATTTCTCCTCATATTGTGTGCCATAATTGTTTCGTTGATATGTTCTTGCCTATTATCTTCCTTTGCTGTTTTGTCATTGTGTTATTGCCTATTATTTGGTCCGACTTGCCGAATCTGAGTGGGGAAGATGGATGAACAGAAGCTCCAAGCGTGGGCAGACAGTCAAGGTGAGATATTGGAAAGGATGGGGACTTAACTGGAAAAGCTTGGCCACTCATTGGCTGAGATCCAACAGAATATGGCTGCTGAAAGTAAGCTGAAGGAACAACAGGATGTTATAATGGAAGAAATTAGAACTATGTTGGCCAGATTAAGCAAACAACAGGGCAAACATCCCATTGAAAGTTGAGGAGATTGAGGGAGCAGAGAAACCCTCAACTTAAGATGCCATTCGGGAAACTCCAGAGTCCTTGGTCACTCCACTGCAATAACTCCTCACTCAGGTTCTTCCGACTCCGCTTTTGGTGCCATAGCCTACCATTTTCGGAACAAGCTTTCACTTCCCAAAAGGTGAAGCTGCCATATTTTTTATGCCAATGACCCGAGAGGATGGTTGACAAAAGCTGAGTTATTTTTCTTTGTCAACAAAACAACCCTAAACATGCGATTAGCCTACGGAGATATGAGTATGGATGGAACAGCTCAATTGGTTCTTGATTCTCCTCAGTTCGAATTAGATTAATTGGGAAGAGTTGAAAGAAACCTTACTGAAACAGGTTTGTCGAAGCATCGTTATATAGTATCTTTGATGATCTCATCTCCTTACAGTTGACGGAGTACATCGATGTCTTTGAAATGATATCTGCTATTCATCCATGGCTTGAGAAAAGAGATTAGGACCTAGGTCAGTATCATGAGGCCAGTGACCAGGCGATGAGATTGGCAAGAGACATTGAGGCAGACTTATACTTGGGCGGTACAGTAGGTAGCTGTACATACAATACCAGAGTATGGAGGAATATAATTCACACGTGGCTCCTCTATTCACAGTGACCAGTTCTGGTCTAGGGACATTATTTTAGATGTTGACGTTATCATCCTGGGTCCTTGTGAATATCTTCTTGTACATGCATGTAATGTGGCATTTGCCTGAAATATTTTAGTTTGTTATGCTGGGTTGTTGAAATGTCCATCTAATTTCAGATGTATGGGTTCGTTTTTGTGTTAAGCACCTCCCTTGTGCACCTTTTTATCCTTAGCATTTGTATTGATTGGATATAATTTGTTCATTTCTTGTTGTTTGTAGGTTTCTTCCAACGTCAAAGAGAAGATTGCTGCTGCCAAAGTAGAGGTCTGTTTTGGATTGTGCTTTTTCTGTTTGCTTCTTCATCTTTACATGCTACCTTTTAGTTATTCTATAGTGCATATTGTAAAATCCAGGTCAAAGAAACTTTTTCGGCAGGGAAGCAAGAGGCCTCCGAGTCCTCTGGAACTTCAGATAAAGATGGTGCTGATGTAAAGGGTGACGACAGGAAAGCTTCGTCTTCTTCGACAGACACGGAGAATAGGACTAGTGATAACTCAGAAACGTTCTTTGGAAAATTTAGATCAAGCATACCTTCCTCAAAAGTGTCTTCGGCGTTCCAGAAATTGAAGGAAGCAAAAGTCACTGACTTAGTAAAGAAGGGTTATGACGTTGTGAAGGATGAATTATCTGGTAAACCTAGTCAGAGAAAGCGCCTGGAATATACCCCTCCCCCCTCCTTTAAAGGTGAAACAAGCACAAGAAGAGACGTTGCTGTTCTTCCCTCAAAGCAGTCTAGGTGGAACAAAAAATGGGACGCATTCAAAGAAAAGGTTAGTTATCCTTTGTTATCAGTATGGGCTTAGTGACATTAGAATAAACATAGAAAAATTGAAAGGCTAAAATTCCTTATTGTAATAATCAATTTCTTTGATCGAGTAAATTTCTTCTTTTGAAACCAGATGCAAGGTCATCCTTTAATGAGGCGTTTCATTGGCTTTAGTGAGCCTGTGGTAACAAAGAGTCAAGAGGTATGATGCTGTTTTCTTTTTGTTTTTCTGAGTTTCAGTTTGTTATGTGCCGTGTCATTATCTCCCTCTTGGTTGGCACATTTACTTCTGTCTTGATGTTGTTCACAGATTGCAGAGGATGTGCGGGAAAGATGGGAGACCAGTGATAGTCCAGTTAAAGACAGAATTCTGGAGTACGCTTCTCTCTTTCTTCTTCATTCTCTTACTACATGAATTTATTTGAAGTGTTAATGGAGCAACAATTTTCTTTCCCAACAGTTTCAGTGATACTATCTTTCAAGAAACTGATTCTGCGGCAACAATCAAGGAGATAACCCGTCGAGATCCGTATGGTCACAAGCACTTATCTTTCTGAAATTTTCTTCAAAATTTCTAAAATCTGTTACTGCTTTTAATCTGCATGTTCCTTTGTATCAGATCGTTCTCTTTGATGGATTTTGTGGCTGAAGTTCAAGAAGCTGTTAGACCTGTACTTAATGCTTACATCAAGGTCAGTTCTAAGTTAGTTTGGAGTGCTGTGATCTTTATCACTTTTTCTTGTGCTTCTTTTATATATGTGTGTCTTTGTCTAATGGTTCCATTTGAAAGTTGATCAATTTTTGCCTACCGGTTTAGTGTCTTAAATGTCTCCTGCGTACAGGGAGATGTAGAAACCTTGAAGAAGTATTGTACATCTGAAGTTATTACTCGGTGTGAGGCAGAGCATAAGGCTTTTCAGAGTCATGGTATATTTTTTGATAATAAGGTTAGAACTTTCACCTTTGAGGTGCACATTGTTACGTTCATTCCATTGTGTTTCGAGGAAATTTCACCCTATCTATTACCTAAGCATATCACCATTTGCTCTATGTGCATGACAGAAATGTCGTCTTCTACTCCTTG
This sequence comes from Euphorbia lathyris, assembly GCF_963576675.1. NCBI lineage: Eukaryota > Viridiplantae > Streptophyta > Magnoliopsida > Malpighiales > Euphorbiaceae > Euphorbia > Euphorbia lathyris. The sequence goes on along the minus strand of NC_088914.1, from coordinate 22,064,602 downwards.
TGATGGATTTCGCAAGATATGCTCTTTCATTAACTTTTCTACTTTTCAGCCAGAAAATTCTGTTACAGGTGCTGATAGGGTTGTGTATTTTCTAACAGTATGAACTCAAATTTGTTGTTGGTCCAAGTAGTATTTTATAATAATCAATGGAGTTCAGATATTGCTTTCATAATGAATATTTACGAAAGCAAAGGCCAAGAAAAAGAAAAATGTTCAGAAGTGGTGATATGCTAACATTTAATTAGACATTTTGAGATGCTGAACTCCCATTTTATGATCTATTTCTGTAATTTGAACCTAGAAAATTCAAGCTTTTAACAGTATAAATTCAATTGTAATATTGGAAGGTGTCGAACTACATGGTCGTCTCCATCAATTACTGGTGCAGATTTTAGGATTAAGTCACAAATTTATCCCTGGTTTTAGATGAGTAAGTTATCAGTGTGGTATGATGTGTTGATGTAAGGTATATGGCTTGTCTTGGTGCAGATTCTGCATATTTCTGAGGTCGAATTAAGAGACACCAAAATGATGGGAACATCTCCAATAATCATTTTAGCTGTATGGATCCTCATTTCTTTTTCTGATGCTTTGATTGAAGACTTCTTCTTAACACTTGCAATCAGTTAATGCCTTTTTTCTTCTTATTAATCAAAATGATTGCAGTTTCAAACACAGCAAATACATTGTGTACGTGACCGAAATGGTGCAATAACAGAAGGAGGCAAGGTATGTAGAAACTATTTTATATTATGTGCTATACATCCCTTGCGAATTGCCGCTTCTAGGATAGGGACCTATGCTGCAATGTCCTATACTATACTCTTTAACATGGTTTGGTTTAATTACTTTTGTTAAGATATCTGAGAAATTTTTGGGGCATTTAGGATACAATCCACACTATATACTATGGGTGGGCGATGCAACAAATAGACCCAGAAGAAGTTGGAGAAGGTGCGATGTACCCTATATGGAAGCTAAGGGAGATTCAACAACTAGGTATCCAAGCTCTGATATAGGCTTCCTGTTCTAGAAAATGTAAACCAAATAGATTACTCTACACTTGCTGCTCTCCTGGGTTTTGTCACTCCAGGGAAAGCTTTAGCTTTGGCTGATTGATATTCCTTGTTGATTTTATATTAATAAAGAAATTGAGTAACTTTGGAATGACATTACTTTTTAAATGATAGCATAGCATAGCATAGGGTTCATATTCAAATCACTTGAAGGCTTGAGGATTTATTTGCTACATCTAAGTTTAGAAGATTGGTGCCGTTATCATTTCTTTCTGCGTATTTCGTGTCATTTCCTATTTAAAGCTCTTTTTTATTATTGAAGAAGTAAAGACCGGGAATTTTTAATTTTGTTGATTTGTTTGTCTAGAAAACAATCCCTAATCTCTTTTAACTGGTGTAAAAATGGCTCGTAGCAATTCAAATAAATCTGAATAATCTTCAGTTACTAGTTTCAGTTATATTTTTCTCCTAGTTTTCTAATGTTTGTTATTCGGACAATCTTTTCTTAGTCAAGAATCAAAAGAAGATACCAATTCAATATTAATTTATTTTAATCTACCATAATTATATAATTTTCTTTGTATATATGTAGTGTGTGTTGGTTCTGTTTTTTTTTTTTTTTTTTTTTATTTTTTTTATTTTTTATGGTTATCCTTGTTATAGCTCCTTTTTGCGGGTTTTGCTTTTGTAGCTCATTTTGATGAAAAAAAAGAATAGAATGAAAGTCTATGGTTAAGATGCTGATAGTTAGAGGATGAAATCAACACAAGATTTTTAATGTTTGGGAACACGTGTAAATTTTTGGGTTATATTTTGAATTGGGTTAGGGTTAGAATTATTAACCAAAAAAAAAAAATAACACAAATATTTAAAATTATTATTAAATTTTTTAATGTTAGGTAATCATGCAAATTACAATTGTTAATATTGTAAATGATTCCCATATTTTTGTCATGGTAATTTGTAAACATAATATGAATCTGATATAATATTAGTGAATTTTGGATAATCACTGTTAATGTATTTTTTTGAAAAATGACTTCAATTATTACCGTATACCGCATATGGTAACACCATTATAATTAGTCCCTCTTAATAATTCTATTAAATCATATTTTGAACATAATTAAGTATTTTTTTTTATCAGTTTATATATTAAAATATGATAAATTAGCTTTATTTACATAATTTTTTCTTAATAAATCATTTCCAAAGGCAAAAACAAAAAGCCAACAAAAAGGCATCTCAAGCCTAACTGAAAGAATCAAGAACGTTAATAGAAGAACACGATAATACAATAACATGATAATTGATTCAATCAACACTAATCCCATTAGATAGATTGACCCTAATCCCATTAGCTAGCTTCTTTCAATGGGCACTAATCCCATTAGATAGAGTGACATGATTATAAAGCGAAATTTTTTATATTCTCATTTGAAACTACATCTATAATTGGCACAATGCAGAATTACACGATAATTGATTCAAACATTGGTGAAAGCTGGCCCAAAAAATAAAATAGGTTGTATTCCATCATGTATGAAAAGACAAGGCCACATTTATTATTTGACTTCATAAAAAGGTATAAACATGTCATAGTTTACAAGGACGATTTCGTAGTAGTTTAGCTAAGACATGATGATACTGTTATCATCATTTTATTAGGAGAAAACAAAGTAGTAGTAGTAGTAGTTGAATAGAACAAGAGATTCTATTCAAGACCTTGACATTCTAGTAGTAGGAGTAAAAACTACAGCCTCTCGATCTCTATTCATTTTGAGTTTCATAGCTTGGCTTGGAGACACCTGATAAGAATTAACAATAACATCAACTGGCATTGCTCTCATCATTGAAGTAGAGCCAGCCATAGGCATCTGCATAGACATGCTACTTGTTTTGAATGTTATGTAATCAAATCCATCACTTCCTGCTTTTGCAACAACTACGTAGAACTGTGGGATTATAAACATGTCTCCTTCTTTTACTCTTTCTTCCATCACTGTGTTTCCATTGTCATCCACCATTTGGAGTTGTATGTCTCCTCGGAGTGCATAGACCATTCTCATGTCTGTCATTGACCAGTGTGGTGTGTACATTGCATCCTGATCATAAAACACTGTCAATCAGGCCAACTATATAACAATAATGACCAAAATATGATCAGGATATCAATATCAAATAAAATCTTGAAGTAGAGCTCCAGGGGCGTGCGGAGAAAACAACACGTTCTGTGAGCAATCGAAAGTTTTCGAAAACAGGGGAAGAAAGGTCACGCGACATGTCTCTATTTCAGCACGTCGTGTGACATGATCTTGGCCAATTCCAACTTGGAACAACCAAGTTTCAATCCACACGATGTGTCCCTAATATCACAGGCCAAGTTCTGTCATTCTGCCACAACCCTGCACAAGTGATATTAATATCACAGGCCGTTGTTAATATCATCACAGGCCGTTGTTCAGCAAGTTCTATCATTCTGCCACAACCCTACAAGTAATATTATTGTTTTGCCATTATGTATTTACTGTTATGCAATTCTGTATTTCAATCCTTTCAATCCACACAGCGTGTCCATATGATATTACTTATTCAGCAAGTTCTGTCATTCTGTCATTCTGCCACAATATTGCAAATGTGATATTATATAATATCACCTCTGCACTTCCGTATTTCAATCCACACAACATGTCCGTATGATATTACTTATTCAGCAAGTTCTGTCAATTTGGTGATATTATTGTTTTGCCACTCTCTATTTTCTGTTTTGCAATTCTGTATTTCAACCCACACCACGTGTCTGTGTAATATTATTGTCATTTTGGTGATATTATTGTTTTGTCACTCTATTTTCTGTTTTGCAATTCTGTATTTCAACCCACACCACGTGTCTGTGTAATATTACTTCTTCAACAAGTTCTGTCATTCTGCCACAATCCTGCAGATGTGATGTTATTGTTACTGTTTTGTCACTTGGCCCTATTTTTTAATTTACACTTCCATTTATTTTATCCCTATTATTAAGATGATGTTAGTATTAGAGTTAAAGATTATTTCCTTCTAATTAAACTAAAAAAAAATATTATCTTTATTGTTTACTATCAAAACCTTCACTATTCCTTCAAATTAAACTAGAAAAAATATTATCTTTATTGTTTACTGTCAAAACCTTCACTAATCTGTCACCGAAATGAAAAAGGGATAGGTTAATTACCGGCATGAGCGTGCCTCTCTCAGCACCCATATCGAGAGAAGAAAGAATAGGGAGCTTTTGTTCATTTAGAACATTGATTTTTCCAGCATGTCTAGTGTAATAATCAGCTTCTCTCATCGTCTCCATGTTGTATCTGATTTTCGAGGAACAAATTGTTTCTTCAATTCCATTATGATCATCATTTCTTCTCATTTGTTCTGCTTCTTCTTCATCTGGTTTAATCATGCTCATATCTTCATTGCACTTCACAATTAATCCCATATCATCATTTTGCTTCATCTTCCTTATAACTTCTGTTGGAACACTGAATGATTCCGCCAATATTTCATCATCCAAACCACTCATTACGTTCTGGAAAGTGTCCTGCAACATCCTCTCCAATCCTTGCCTGCTTCTCTCGGAAGGATCCTGCCTGGAGGATTGGCCTCCTGCCAGCATAAATGCCTGAAAATTCAAGTGAAGTTCAAGTAAAGCCCTAAAAGTTCAATTACTTAAAAGAGTAATGGAAGAATGGATCTATAGTTACTCTGAAGCTTTGATCGAGTTGGTTATTTTTGTTGTCGAGATCAAGAACAGAGACAGCAACAAGATCTTCGTTGCCATCATTGTAGCACCAGTGAGCATGACCATGTGGAATTGCAATTATGTCTCCTCGTCGAATCCTGTGGATTCTCTGGTGTCTCTCTTCTGATTCTGATCCTCCCATCTGGTATGTCTCAGGGCATCCTGGACAGCTTATTCCTACCATTCCCCGCCCTGCAAAGAGAAGATCAGTTTACCTTATGTCAATTTTGATTTAGAGAGTGTCTGGTTACCTACTTTTCGCATTCTGTTTTGCCTTTTCATTTACGTTTTACAACTGAAAGGTTGCTGTTTACAAAAGCAGGAGAGCTTTTCCAAACAGGCAAACAAACAGAAACAATAAACGGACCCTTAAACATAAAGGGTAAACAAACAGCAAGTAGCCAAACCTACCCTTAAATATAAACAACAATCAAACAAAAACAGCAAACAACAAGTAGTCATACCGATCCTTAAACAGACTCAATTTGGTACAATTAGTAATGATAGCGAACCTGCCTTTTCCAAATAGAAAAGGCAAACAAACAGAAACAGCAAACAAACAGCAAGTAGCCAAACAGACCCTTAAACACAAGGGGCAAACAAATAGCAAGTAGTCAAACGGACCCTTAAACACAAGGGGCAAACAAACAGCAAGTAGCCAAACCGATCCTTAAACATAAACAGCAAACAATAAATAGCCAAACCGATCCTTAAACAGGCTCAATTTGGTACAATTAGTAATGATAGCGAACCTTGGATAACATAGATGAGGCGAGGAGAGGGGAAAAACTTGGGCAAGGAGAGTGATTTAGGTCGGATGGTGATTCTCATAGCAGCAGCACCAGCACACTGGAAATGATCCTCCATGGGATCCCACATCTCAATCATTCCTCCGTCGGACTCGATCTTATGTGAAGGTTGAGCAGTTGTGAACCTCTGAATCTGGCATTGCTTTGCCATCATTCGGCTACTTCTGCCTTCAAATTGCATCACCGGCCTTCTTGCATCGGCTGAGGCAGCAATAAGAGATAGAAGAAGAAGACATACTGAAACTAGCTTAGTGGTGGTGCGAGTATGAGTATCCATGCCTGGCTGATGTTGAGGGAGTTTGCCGGAGTTCAGTTCCATTTTATAGTGGCTATAATTTGGAATATCTGCATGAAGGAATGTCTTCTTGTGAAGTTGGAGACGCCACCTTTTAGGTTGAGCTGGTATGCCGGAGATACTAGGTGGTGGTCGGAGGAAGTCTTCTGCATGCACTCACCCACTTGTCTTCTCTTTTTTTCTTTTATTTGCATGTAATATGAACCGACACCTTGATTAATAAAAATATAATCACCTGTAAGTTGCCACTTAATAAAAAAAATTTAAGAACACAATATAGAATATAAATGTAATACAAATTTAATCCACCGAATCATTTTATATAAATTGAAATATTTCATGTAAAATGTATAAAATCTTTACAAATTTTCATAACGTTTATAGACTTTTATGTAACGTAGTTATTTTTCATAATAAAAAATAATCTTATTTGTTAATTAATTTATATTTTATTTATAAATTTAGTACTAAATGATTTTTGTAAAAGTCTAAGTATTTTACGTGAAACTCGATTTTTGGAGAAGTTAATAATTTTTTTTATAAAATAACTTTACTTAAATTCAGTCTTACTTTATGTAAAGTATATCTATGAATAGTGGATTTTCGCAAAGTTGAATTTTTTTACGTAAACCTCATACTTTTTACGAAGTTAGACATTTTGTTTTGGTAAAATAACAACTTTACGAAAATTAAGTCCAAATTACGTAAATTGCCACTACTTTATGTAAAATGTCTGGAACCTTTATAAATTTCCGTAATATTCGTTTACTTTTATATAAAGTAATTATTTTTTTATTAAAATATTAATAAAAAACATTTTATTTGTAATTAAATTATAATTTATTTATAAATTTAGGAACTAACACTAAATGATTTTTATAAAAGTCAAATATTTTACGTGAAACTAGATTTTTAGGGAATTTAGTAATTTTTTTTATAAAATAACAACTTTTCGTAAATTCAGTCTTACTTATATAAATTATTTCTATCAGAAGAGGATTTACATAAAGTTGAATTTTTTTTTTACGTAAACCTCATATGAAGTTAGAGATTTTTTTCTATCAAATAACAATATTATCTAAATTAAGTACCAATTTAAGTAAATTGACACTACTTTACGTAAAATCCATTACAAATTTTCGTAACATTTTTATATTTTTATGTAAAGTAGTTATTTTTCGTTAAAATATTAATAAAAAATAGTTTTATTCATAATTAATTTATAAATATGGTAAGTAACACTAAATGATTTTACATGAAACTCGATTTTTGGGGAAGTTAGTAATTTTTTTTATAAAATAACAACTTTATGTAAATCCAGCCTTACTTTACGTAAACTATGTCTATCAGTGGAGGGTTTACGTAAAGTTGAAAGATTTTACATAAACCTCATACTATTCGCGAAGTTAGAGATTTCTTTCTTCGTAAAATAACAATTTTACATAAATTAAGTCACACTTTATGTAAATTGACAATACTTTATGTAAAATATATATAACCTTTATAAATTTCCGTAACATTTTTACACTTTTAGTAAAATAGTTATTTTTTTATTAAAATATTAATAAAAAATAATTTTATTTATAATTTTAGTAAATAACACTAAATGATTTTCAGAACCATTAAATATTTTACGTGAAACTCAATTTTGGGAGAAGTTAGTAATTTTTTTTTTATATAAAATAACAATTTTACGTAAATTCAATCTTACTTTACGTAATATATGTCTATCAGTGGAGGATTTAGAAAAAGTTGAAAGATTTTACATGAACCTCATAGTTTTCGCGAAGTTAGAGATTTTTTTCTTTCGTAAAATGTATATAACCTTTACAAATTTTCATAACGTTTGTACACTTTTACATAAATTATAGGCTTAATAGGCATTCAACCCCTTAAACTTGTAACTTTTTTTCACCTGGCCCCCTCAACTTAGGGGACAACCTCTCAACCCCCTTAACTCTTCAAAAAATCACATACAACCCCTTAAACTTGCAAAAAATTTTCACCTGACCCCCTCAACTTAGGGGACAACCTCTCAACCCATTCAACTCTCTAAAAACATCACATATAGCCCCTTAACGCCTACATGGCTCTGACATGGAATAAGTTGGGATTGCACTCATTAGAAAACGCGTGAAGGTTGGCTTTAGAAACTTAAACGGTAAAAATATCCCATTTCTTCTTAAATCCCTGTCGTTTTTCTCCTCAGAAATCCTTCATCTTTTCTGATTCCTTCGATTCACCTCTTTTCTGTCTCCGATCGGTCTCCGATTCAGGTTCAACAGTAAGTATTCATCTCCTTCATTCGTCATCTACCTTCTTCTTCTTCTTCTTCTTCTTCTTCTTCTTCTGGTTTGCCTCTTTCTTCTTCTGAGATAATTTTTTTTTGTCAATTAGGTTAGGGCTTGTGTTGTTCTTGAAACCGATTCCATGGTGGGTACTCATGAATCATGTTTTTGTGGTGAATATGTTGTACTTCAGGTTTCGTGGGAACCTGCAAATCAAGGAAGAAGACTCTACGAATGTCCAAATTATGGGGTAATTTACTGGATTTACATGGAAAAATTTAAGAAAAAAATGACACGGTGGCATTGGTGTGGTCAACAGTCCAGCGCGTTTTCTACACGGATCAATATTTTGACCGGATATAGGGGTGTAAGGGGCTGTATGTGATGTTTTTGGAGAGTTAAGGGGGTTGAGAGGTTGTCCCTTGAGTTGAGGGGGCCAGGTGAAAAAAAGTTACAAGTTTAAGGGGTTGTATGTGATATTTTGGAGAGTTAAGGGGGTTGAAAGGTTGTCCCCTAAGTTGAGGGGGCCATGTGAAAAAAAGTTACAAGTTTAGGGGGATGGATACCTATTAAGCCTAAATTATATTTTAGGACTAATTACAAATCTAGCCCAACTAAGAAGGATCATTTACATATCTAACCCACTTTGCTTCCATCTTACCAAATTAGACCATTTCATCCACTTTGGACAAAATTACCTTAGTTCTATTGATCGATGGAAATTACCCTTAGTTCTATTGATCGATGGATCTGCTCCTCCTCCTTCTTCTTCTTCTTCTTCAGTTCATCTTCTTCGATTTTTGATATCAATCGTCAGCGATTTTTGAGATTTTTGAAGTATTATGTTCAATTTCTCGTAGAAATGGTATATTTTTAGCTTATACGCATACTTTTCTCGCTGGTCTTGCCTCTTTGTTCATCTGTAATGGTATCATTTTAATTTTCTCAATTTTCCACCATTTTCTTCCATTTTCCTCCATTGTTATCGCATTTGTGACGAAATTTATCGCAATTCGTCACAAATGCGACAACTCTTGTCACAGATGCGACAACTCTTATCGCATTTGTGACAAATTCGTCACATCTGCGACAAGAGTTGTCGCATTTGCGACGAAATACGACAATTATTGTCGCATTTGTGATGAAATGCGATAAATTTCGTCACAAATGCGACAACAATGGAGGAATATGATGGAAAATTGAGAAAATTGAAACGATACCATTACAGATGAAGAAAGAGGCAAGACTAGTGAGAAAAGCAGGCGTATAAGCTAAAAACATACCATTTCTACGGAAAATTTAACATAATACTTCAAAAATCTAAAAAATCACTAACGATTGATATCAGAAATCGAAGAAGATAAACCGAAGAAGAAGAAGAAGAAGAAGAACCAGAATCAGAAGAAGAAGAAGAAGATGAAGAAGAAACAGGAGCAGCAGAAGAAGAAAAAGATGAAGCGGAAGAAGAAGAAGTAGGAGCAGATCCATCGATCAATAGAGCTAAGAGTAATTTTGTCCAAAGTGGATGAAATGGTCTAATTTGGTAAAATAGAAGCAAAGTGGTTTAGATATGTAAATGAACCCAAGAAGAAAAAGACGAAGCGGAAGAAGAAGAAGTAGGAGCAGATCCATCGATCAATAGAACTAAGAGTAATTTTGTCCAAAGTGGATGAAATGGTCTAATTTGGTAAAATAGAAGCAAAGTGGTTTAGATATGTAAATGACCCCTCTTAGTTGGGCTAGATTTGTGATTAGCCCTATATTTTATTTATAAATTTGATAAATAACACTAAATGATTTTTGTAAAAATCAAATATTTATGTGAAACTCAATTTTTAAGGAAGTTAGTAAATTTTTTTTTTATAAAACAACAACTTTATGTAAATTCAGTGTTACTTTACATAAACTATGTCTATCATTGGAAGGATTTACGAAAAGTTGAAAGATTTCACGTAAACCTCATACTTTTCACGAAGTTAGAGATTTTTTTTTTGAAAAATAATAATTTTACGTAAATTAAGTTCCAATTTATTTAAATTGACACTACTATACATAAAATGTCTAAAACCTTTACAAATTTTCGTAACATTAGTATTTTTTTTACATAAAGTAGTTATTTTTCGTTAAAATATTAATAAAAAAATTATTTGTCAATTAATTTATATTTTGTTTATAAACTTAGTAAATAACATTAAATGATTTTATGATATCGGCTAAATGATATCATGTGCATGACGTCATCACTATCCTCATTGCGGCCCAAACCAAATAAAAATCAAAGGTAATTAATGGATGATATATCAGGATTCCGATTCAAACCCACTAACAGATTTAAAGACAAAAAAAACTAAACGAGATAAAAATCAAACATTTCTCACAAACTTCTTCCTCTTAAAAAAAAACTCTGACGAGAATCTCTTCCTCACCATGCTGTCAAAGATTGCGATGTTTACAGCTTCGAGCCATGGAAATTGTTCGACAAAAATGTTCAACAGGTTTTTTTTATGTGTTTATTAAATTGAATAAGCTCAACAAAAACAAAAATATGACAAATAGAACAACCGGCTCCGGTACCTAGGACGACTAGAATAGAGTTCAGGTATTTGAGAGAGACAGCAGATTTATCGGAATAAATGAGAGAGAAACGTTGAAGAAAGAGAGTAGGAGAAGGGTCAAGTAAGAGAGTTGTGTTGTGTCGATCATTGATAGAATAGAAAGAATAAAAGTTAATTGATAAATACTAAAATAAATTAAAAAGACAGATTTATCTTTTTTGACTAAAAATGTCATATCATCAATTTTTAACGGTGTTAGATTTTTGGACTATCATTGCTAACAGTTTGAAACACAAAATATCTCTTTGCAAATTTTAAAACCATATGGTTTATAATTGTAAACCGGTGCAACCACCAACTTTTGTACTTTTTCCTTAAAAATGGCCGTTGAACTATCTAAAATGTTAATCTTTTATCTCCGATTTATTATTTGTAATATTTATCCATTGATCTATTGAAAATGCATATTTTTACTCATCGACCTATTATTTCGTAACATTTATTTTCTTTTATGACCTATCCAAAATTGGTTGAGATTCTAAAACTATCGTAACATAGATTATGAGACAAATATTACCGCATTTTGAATAGGTATGTTAATCGAAACTTAGGATGCTTTTACCTTAAAAAACCTAAACCCCATACACAAGTTCAGTGAAATTTTCCAATAACATACTTAAGCTCCTTATGGACCCCTAGATTCATCCATGGATAAGAATATATTATAAAATTTGGGAGCATGTTTGAAGCGGTCAAAATGATCTTTGATAAGAAGGCTATGTGTCTAGGTTGCCAAAATTTAGTTAAAGAAATCAGAAGATTGTGTGCTTCCTTCGATAGCATCAGCTTTGGCCATGTCTACAGGGAGCGGAACCGGGTAGCAGACCGCCTTGCTGCTAAGGGCCATGTGAGGTTATTGGGAGTCTTAATGAAATGAATACAAACAGGGGATTCTAGGCAACGGTCAAATTTCAATCCCTAAAATACCAAATCCCCAATTAATCCCCAATTCCAATTACCACTCATTCAGAAAAAACGCATCGTTTCATTTTTACTTCTTCACTACTCTTGCCCTTCATCATCAAGATACGTGGACGCTGATAGTTATCTTTTACTGCTTTCTCTTTCCTTGCTATTTTATTGTAACCATTTTTTGTCTTCTTTCTACTGCTTTATAAACACTGCTATAGCTGTAATCTTTTTAATGAGAATCAGTGATTTGCTTTTGCAATCCTTTTCATTCTTATGATGGTATCAGAGCAAAATCTTCTTTGAGTTTTTCTTTTTCATTTTCTTCTTAAATGGCACAAAACGCCAATACTCCAGGTAGTTTATACTATCTTCCCGGAAATGAGACGCCGTCGCTCACTCTGGTTTCACAAGTTCTAACCGGACCGAATTACCACCAGTGGTCGAGGTCAGTTAAAGTAGCCTTAATGTCTAAGAACAAGTTTTCTCTTGTTGATGGAACGACTCAAGCCCCGAATGCTGATGATCCACCCTTTGCAACTTGGCAGCGTTGCAACACCATGGTGATATCGTGGATATTACACGCAGTCTCCCAACCAATAGCCCAGAGCATAATCTGGCTGGATAAAGTGTATGAGATCTGGACAGATCTTCATGATCGCTTTTCACAAGGTGATTCCATCACGATTGCTGAAATCAAGAGGGAAATCCACAACTAGAAGCAGGGAGAGCTGGGTATTATTGAATATCACACTGGACTTAAAATACTATACGATGAGCTTTCAAATCTCAGGCCATTGCCGATGTGTAGCTGTGATCCTGCTTGTCATTGTGGCGCATTCAACACATTGAGAGACCATCGAGATGCAGATCAGGTGATAACTTTCCTTCAAGGACTTAATGATAGTTTCTCTACTAATTGCACTCAAATACTTTTGATGGATCCTTTGCCTCATTTGAGTAAGGTTTTTCAACTATCCACACAGCATGAAAGGCAAATTAATCAGAACACAAAACACAATTTCGATTCAAACCCATTTGTTGGATATGCAAATACTCAGAATAGAGTGCCAAACAATAGCAAATCTACACCCAGACTCAGTAACCCATCCAAAAAAACCATATAATCCCACTAGAAATTTGCCTATCTGCACTTACTGTGATACTCCTGGTCATAATGAGGACACATGTTATAAAAAACATGGGTATCCCCCAAACTATGGTAGCAATAAACCTAAAAACCAGGGGAAACAGGTTTATTCTAAAGCTAACTATGCAGCACAGCAACAGGGGATGGTTATGGATCCACAGGAGTTCGATTCAGGAGAAGAAGAAGAGTGTGCAAATCATTCAGCGGATCAATTTGTCTTGACCAAAGGCCAGTATCAACAATTAATGAACCTGCTACCACAGTCCAGTTCGAAGGGGGGGGGGGGCATCTAACAGCAGTGTCAATACATATATCAAGAATGATACATCTGGTATAATCCTAAGCTCACACTCTCATCATGCATCCAAGGAAGCTTGGATAATAGATACTGGTGCCACAGATCACATAGTCTGTGACAAGAAATTTTTTAACTCCTATGAACCTATCTTGAACTGCAGTGTTAGTCTTCCTAATGGTGATTCTGTGTTGGTCCCCTATATGGGCACAGTTGTTTTAAGTCCAAATTTCATATTGCGAAAAGTGTTATGTGACCCACAGTTTGAGTACAATTTAATTTCTAATAGCAAGCTGACAGAGACTAACAAGTTGTGTGTGATTGTGACTGGAAAAACATGTACAATACATGATCTTACAAGGTGGGAGATGATTGGCTTAGCTAGAGAGAAAGGGGGACTATACCATCTAGTGCAACCATTACCAAGTTTTTCAAATTCTCCTTCACCTGCAACCATGTCAGTCTGCACAAATAACAACATTTGGCATTTGAGATTTGGCCACCCTTCCTTTAGTAGATTATCCAAGCTAAAGGATTCTTTATCTTTAAGCAGTTTATCACCTAGTACTCCATGTGATGTCTGTCAAAGGGCAAAACAGAAAAAGTTACCTTTCAAATTAAGTTCTAGTATAGCAGTAAATGTATTTGATATTGTTCATGTTGACATTTGGGGTCCAATGAAAGAATCATTTACTGATCAACACTATTTTCTTACAATAGTAGATGACAACAGTCGATATACATGGGTCACTTTATTGAAAACTAAGGGTGAAGCAAGGGAAGCACTATAGAAATTCCATGCATATGTTTCAACTCAATTTCATAAGAACATTAAAGTTATCAGATCTGATAATGGACCAGAGTTCTTAATTCCTGAATTTTATGCTAAGCATGGCATCATTCACCAGACTTCTTGCCCTGAGACTACAACAAAATGGTAGGGTGGAACGAAAACATCAAGATATCATGGCAACAACCAGAGCATTATTGCTACAAAGTTCCATGCCTACTGCTTTCTGGCCTGAAGCAGTTAGTCATTCAGTCTATCTTCTTAATAGACTCCCTTCTTCAGCCATTGACAACAAAACACCTTATCAAGTTTTGTATAAAACTGAGCCAGACTTGACACATTTAAGAGTTTTTGGATGCCTGGGGTATGCATCAACCTTAGATAAAATTCACAGACAGGTCCTTTAAATGTGTATTTATGGGATACAAAAATGGTGTTAAGGGATTCAAGATGTACAATGTTATTACTAACACAATTTTTTTGTCCAGGAATGTCAAATTTTTCGAAGCTCATTTTCCTTTCAGCTCACATGGTTCACCAGATCATCTTCCCTTCTGCAGTGATGATGAACTGGATAACCTTCATGCATCACTACCTTCAGAAGACCCTTTTGATCCCCTTGATGATGCGACGCCCATTACCACACCACACCCTGATATTATTCCCATTCCATCAGAAGAACAAGATGATATCCCACTTGAATCACCAGCACCACAGTTACCAAATGCCCGCAAATCCAGTAGGCAAACTCACCCTCCTACATACCTAAATGATTACCACATAGCTCTTTCACAAGGATCATGCCTCCCCCTCCACACCAAATCCTCCCACCCTCTCTCACAAACCCTGTCTTATGATAATCTTTCACCAACCAAGAGCATCACACGCCATACAGAACCTAACACCTTTGTAGAGGCACAAAAAGATGCTAATTGGAGACAGGCCATGAATGAGGAGTTGCTGGCATTAGAAAACAATCATACTTGGGAAATAGTGGATTTACCAAAGGAGAAAGTTCCAATTGGGTGCCATTGGGAGTTCAAACTCAAGCATAAATCAGATGGTAGCATCGAACGCTTCAAGGCTAGATTGGTAGCCAAAGGCTTCACACAGCAAGAAGGTATTGATTTCATCTCAACTTTTGCTCCTGTCACCAAGTTCACCACCATACGAACTCTCTTAACAATAGCAATTGCAAAGCATTGGCATGTTGAACAACTTGATATCAACAACGCGTACCTTCATGGCGATCTAAATGAGGAAGTTTACATGTCACTGCCGCCTGGGTTCCAAATAGCTAAACCCAACCAAGCTTGTCTCTTAAAGAAATCTCTCTATGGGCTTCGGCAGGCAGGCCGCCAATGGAACATCAAGTTCACAACCGCCATTAAACGAGTCGGTTTTCTTCAAGCACCATCCGATCCTTCGTTATTTATGAAAGGCACAGGCGATGACTTCACTACCCTGTTGGTTTATGTTGATGACGTCATTCTAGCAGGTAACAATATTGCTTCCATCAATCACACTAAGCAATTTTTGCACCACACTTTCAGCATCAAGGATCTCGGGCCACTGCACTACTTCCTCGGCTTTGAATTTGCTCGAAGTAGCAAAGGCTTGCATATGTGTCAAAGAAAGTATATCTTGGAATTGCTCAATGATTATGGTTTTCTAGAGAGCAAAGCAGTTGCCACACCAGCTGTCCCTAATTATAAAGCTACACCTCAAGCAGCTGCACTCAATGATATAACAGCTTATCGCCGCATGATTGGTAGATTACTATACACAACGCACACTCGTCCTGAGCTCTCCTACATCGTTAATACTCTGTCTCAGCATTTGTGTGCTCCCACAACTGATGATCTTCACCAGGCATATCGAGTGCTTCGTTACCTCAAAGGGACACCGGGCCTTGGACTTTATTTTTCTTCCAGCAACAAGCTGCAGTTACAGGCCTTTTCAGACTCAGATTGGGCTTCTTGTCCTGATTCTCGCCGCTCCATCACGGGTTATGCCGTCTTCCTTGGGACTTCTCTAATCTCACGGCGTTCGAAAAAGCAAAGCACTGTGTCCCGTTCTTCTTCAGAGGCTGAGTATCGAGCCATGGCATCTACATCATGCGAACTTCATTGGTTGCTTAACCTTCTTCATGATCTTCAGTTGCCTCAATCTGATTCTGCCCTGCTGTTCTGTGATAATGCTTCCGCTCTTCACATTGCTCAAAATCCAGTCTTCCACGAAAGAACTAAAGACATCGATATTGACTGCTATGTTGTTCGTGAACGGGTACAATCTGGTTTGATCCGACTAATGCCAATCCCTTCTGCTTTACAGCTTGCTGACCTATTTACTAAAGCTCAACATTCTCCTCAGCTCAAATTTCTGGTCTCCAAACTTGGCATGTTCAACCCTTACCTTGCCAAGCTTGAGGGAGGGTAATAAAATGAATACAAACAGGGGATTCTAGGCAACGGTCAAATTTCAATCCCTAAAATACCAAATCCCCAATTAATCCCCAATTCCAATTACCACTCATTCAGCAAAAACGCATCGTTTCATTTTTCCTTCTTCACTACTCTTGCCCTTCATCATCAAGATACGTGGACGCTGATAGTTATCCTTTACTGCTTTCTCTTTCCTTGCTGTTTTTCTGTAACCGTTTTTTGTCTTCTTTCTACTGCTTTATAAACACTGCTATAGCTGTAATCTTTTTAATGAGAATCAGTGATTTGCTTTTGCAATCCTTTTCATTCTTATGAAGTCTCAACTTTCTCTTCGCCTTCAGACTTCCTTTTTTCGTTACTTTCTGATGATCAGGTGGGGGTTAGCTTTCCTAGGCTAATCCCGGGTTAATTAGTGGGGCTTTTGTTTGTTTGTTTTTTCTTTCCTTTTCCTACCAAAAAAAAAAATAAAAATAAAATTTATAGTATGCAGTAGAATTAATCTTGAAATTACTAAGAAATTCCCTTGTCAAACTAATAGCTTAAAAACTAAGCCTCCAAGCTTTCCTCTGGAGCCTAGAGAGTTACTTTTTTTCACCAACTACAACATTCCCACCATCTAGCGTAAATAATAAGCTACACAACTCCACAAATTGCCTAAAGAATCCAACTCCTACCATGCCTTCTCTTCTATTATAAACACCCATTTTATAACTCCACACCCACACAAAAAAAGCTTCCATCTTTCTAGCTATGTCTTGCTTAAACCTCAGACTTCCCCCAGCCAAGAAAGCATGGAAGAGCTTCACTTCCAAGCTCCAAACCAAGCTGCACAAGCTCAACAAATCCAAGAACATCAAGAAAACTAGACACCAATCATCCATTCCTGTTAGGCCTTCTAACAAGAAAAGGAGTTTTTTCAATCCTTTTAAACCACGTAGGACTAGAAAATGCTTCCTCTTGCAGAAGAAGACTGCTCCTGCTGTGTATATTGACAACTTGTTTGTAGGGCCTGTGGTTGCTGATGAGGAGGTGGTGGTGGTGAAGTATCCGGCAAGAGGCAGGAATGTTAAGGTAGCAGGATTTGCAGAGAAAGAAGATGGAAAAGGAAGTGAGAGAGATGGTCATGGTGATGCTATGTGGGAATCTTTGGGGATTGGTTCTCCACAAATGCGAGGAATTAATGAAAGAGCTGAGCTGTTTATTGCTAGTTTTAGAGCTGAGTTGGAGGTTCAGGAACTTATGGATACTCATTTCTGCAAAGACAATGCTACTTCATAGTAATAAGTTTTTTCCTTTTCCTAGCTACTTTGTAAATTTTTATGAATAATTTTGAACACGAAGATTTTTCTATTGTATAGTCTCGATGTTAGGATGTGAATTAAGATATAAAGCACTTCGATGATATGTCTAATTATCTTTTGTTACCATAAGTCTCCATTTCGTTCAGTCTAATTCTGCATTATTGGTTCTGCGTGGAAGCTTTGCTTCTGCACTAATTTATGGAAATCTCCATCAATGATTTATGGATTTCTCCATCAGCGGTGTCTAGGATTAGAGTTTTTCTATAGGTTTTGGAAACGAACCGGGGAGGAAGCTAGTGGGACTGTAACGACCCTGTCAGGAATGGGTGGTGTCGGACAGGGGCGGAGCCAGGACTCAATAGTCGGAGGGGCTAAATTGTGTGCAAGAAAAAAAAAATACATTAAAAAAAATCGAAATAACAAATTCTTCATAAATTGCTAATAAATAGTTCTCGTTACCTATAGTAAAAAAATTTAACGTTTCTTGACCTTCAATTGACTCGAAGAAGATAAGTAACGCTGAAAAGATGGCAATTTATTCCTTCGAAATTTCATAGCTTGAAAATTGCGCACAATCGCTTCATTCTCAATACCAACAAAAATCCTTTTTTCAACATAACACATCATACAATCTTCGAGAAAGTCATCACCCATTTTGTTGCGCAAATCCGTCTTAATAAGTTTCATTGCAGAGAAAGATCTTTCAACAGAAGCTGTTGCAACTGGTAAGTGATAGCTCCCATTTATATAGGGTTTTTAGACCCTTTTCAGTTCATTTTCGCTTCGTTTTCTTTAACTTTTGCGCTTGTTTCATTCGCTTTTAGCAAAAATAAGTCTTTTCGAGTATTTATGGTAGATTCTGTGTTTTCAGGTATTTGAAGGCGTAGTCGAGTATTCCCGAACCAGACTCGGACCTTTTGGAGCACTTTTGGGACTCATCAGGGACCATTAGAGCATATTTCGGAAGCCCAAGGACCAAAACGGAAGAAAAACCCGGAGTGTGGCCCATATGAAGCTTGTCTCTTCGGGACACAGGCCTGTCTCGCCGAGACAGGCAGTGTCTCGCCGAGACACTAGGGTGTCTCGACGAGACACCTACTCGTCTTGACGAGACAGTCCTTGTCTCGGCGAGACGAGGCGGGAGAGGCGCAAAAAGGCCTCTCCTCAGCTGGAAACTCGACCACTAAGCCATTTTTCAACCTATTTCACTCAGGAAATGCCGTTTTTACCCCCGAAAAGCCTAGGTTTGCTGCCTATCACTATAAATAGGCAGTTTAACATAGGAGGAGACACGTTCTTTTTTCTTTTACTTTTCAGAAAACACTAGAATAGAAGTTTTAATTTCTGCAATTGTAGTTTAGTTGCTTTTGGGATTCGAAGAACTGCTCAAAGGGGTGGAGGCTCTACCTTGTTTATATTGTAATCAGACGAACGGGTTTTGGATTTTCTAACTCCTTCCCTTAATCTTTATTGCATTTATTCAAGTATGATTTCGTCTTTCATCAATTACATTTATGCTTTGATTGGTTTTTCTATGAACTAATCTCCATCCAATCTAGGATGGGGATGAGATTGTTGAGATTGCTATGAATGTTAGGGTTTAGGGTTTAAGAACTTGCTGTTGATTCGATTAGGTTGTGTGTGCTTTATGCCTAAATGATATTAGAAACAGGATTAATTGCTAGAATGGGCATTGATAATGCCCAACTAGCGCGTTTTGTGTATATAATGTGCCTAATGCCTATAACCCTAATATTGGTTAGATGTTAGGAAAATTGATTCTTGACCAAAGGAATCATCTTTACCGAATTCGCACAAACCTGACTTCGCTAGAGACCACTAGGAATGAGGCTCTGTGGGTAGGCTATGGCTTAAGCCTTAATTGCCAACGAACATAACCTTTGCATGACCTAGGGTGTATGCCTAATCAAGCCGTCACCCGATTGCATGTGAATAGGAAAAACAGTACTGATCACATTAGTCTTTCACCTAGGGCGATTACCTTCAATCTTGAGTAAAGCTTAAATCTGAACCCCTTTTACCTCATTTGTAGTAATTAATCAATGGATTCCCCTACCTGGATTGTCACTATCATTAATCACAATCCACCCTGCGGCATGTTCTGTTTACTGCTTTCTTAGTTTAGGTATTTATTTCTTTAGCTTCTAAACCAATTTGCTTTCGACCCCGCTAAATAGACAAATTCCCAACTGAATTTGACTGATTAGGATAGTAGTCCTAGTGGTTCGATCTCGTGCTTAAGCACTGTATTACTTGATGCGATAGGATACACTTGTCCTGTTAATTGCTATATACTTTACGAGCATCAAGTTTTTTGCGCCGTTGCCAGGGATTACTGTAATTTTGATTGGTGCAGTTTGTTTGTTTGGCTTACCATGAACCGACGTTCTCGGAGTCATTCTCCATTACGGTTTGATCCTGATATAGACCGTATTTCTCGCAGGATAAGGAAAGAACGCCAGGCAGCCTTGCGTAGACAAAGAGCCAATGAGAGCTTCAACAAAACAATCCAAGAGGAAGTTTGTGAAGAGGAACCAATGGCAGACAGGTCTATTATGGAACTGCTAAAGGCACAGAGGCCGGCTGCGACCTCAAGCATCCTTGATCCAGAGATTACGACAGCCTCCTTTGAGATCAAACCGATAATGATACAGATGATCCAGAACTCGGGTCAATTCGGTGGGGATTACCATGAAGATCCCAACGCACACCTCAACAAGTTTATGGAATACTGCGGCACATTCAAGTATAGGGATGTTACGCCTGAGCAAGTTTTTATGAAGATGTTTAGGTTCTCTCTGAAGGAGGATGCTGCAGACTGGCTGAGCTCACTAGCACCAGGATCTCTGACTGATTACGTCACAATGGCTGCATTCTTGGCTAAGTTCTTCCCACCGTCGAATACTGCACAGTTCAAGAGCGACATCATTTCGTTCCGACAATTTGAAAGTGAGAACCTGCATCTGGCCTGGGAGAGATTTCAGAAATTGTTGAGGAAGTGTCCCCACCACGGTTTTGAGGTGCACCATCTTGTTGACTTGTTCTACTCCGGTATCACTTCTGCTAGCAGAGCTTCACTGGATGCAGCGGCAGGAGGTAATCTGTTCAACAAGACGGCAGCTCAAGCTTATAGTTTGGTAAAGGAGCTTGCCGAGAGGAGTGCACATTGGCAAATCGAGAAGCCAAGTCAGAGAAGGGGAGTATTTGCAGTAGCTGCCCCTAGTACACCTGCAGAACCTGATCCATAAATCGCAGCACTGGCTAAGAAGATGGACCTCTTGGTAGCTCAGTTTCAGAAACCTGAAGTAGTGGCGAAGTGTGAACTTTGTAGTGGCGGTCACAAGAATGCTGAGTGCCCAATGGTCATCGAGTCTGTGAACTACATCAAACAATTTGGGCCTTACAACGCACCTTGGAGACAAAACCATCCAGGGTTCAGTTGGTCCAATAACCAGGCAGCTTTGGGACCACCAGGATTTGCAGCTCCTCCACCCAACCAGAACCAGAATCAGGGGCAAAGGCCAAAGAGTGGAATGGAGGAGAATATTGATGCTATGGTAAAGATCCTCGAAACAATGGAAGGCAGACTAGCCAATAATGAGGCCTTCTGCAAGGGCCTGGAGACTCAGATTAGCCAACTGGCTAAGATCAATTCTGAGCGAGCCACAGGACAGCTGCCAATCACGAACGAGCCGAATCCGAAGGACAGGCAACAACAAGCACCCTGAGGGGGAAGGACAGTCTAAAGCTCTAAAGACTTAAAAATTGAGCGTTGTTGGGAGGCACCCCAAACATGAGTACAATCTTCGGACAATTCTGTTAATTACTTTATGTCAATGCCTTTTCAAACCTACTAATTTATGTTAATTACTTTTTTTATGTTAATTAGGACCACATTAGGATTTGCTTGGTTTTTAAATTTTAACTAAAATTTTGTTTGTACAGGTTCTTTACATAATTTAGAATAGGATTTCGTCTGTTAAAAAATAAAAAAATATGCATTGGGCGCCTCGTCTAGGCGAGACGATACAAGTCTCGTCTAGACGAGGTAGCGTCTCGTCGGGACACAATGTGTCTAGACGAGACGCCTGGGGAGGACCGCGACGACATTTCTGCCAACCGCGGTGTCTCGTCGGGACACATATGTGTCCCGACGAGACGAGCCGCCCAAGGGTCATTTGGGCGGCTCAATTAGGGGAAAAGGCCGAATTTTTCCCCAAATTCCCCCCACATTTCCTATTCTACCCCTCCTAACCCTTTTAAACCCACCCATTCATCTACTATTACCACCATAACCACTACTCCTTCTCTCTCTTCCAATTTCTTTACTCTCTCTCTAAACCCTAACTCTCCTCTCCAATCTCCTCCATTCCAACCTTTCCCACACCAACACCTTGCTTCTCCTTCAACTTCTTTGAAGATTTGGGCCATTAAAGACCTTCTCCTCCTCTCCACCTTTCATTTTGTTCATCCCATTTCAATTTTATACATAGTTTTCAAGGGGTAAGTTCTCTTTTGATCTTATTATGAATTTTTGGTGCATTTGCTTGTTGGTTACATGATTAGAGATTGGAGATTTGAGGTTTCCCACTATTTAAGGTTGCCATTGATTCATTAATGGTTTCCTAGTGAGATTAGAGAAGGTTTTATTGTGTAGAGATCGATTTTTGTAGAAATTATTTTGGTTATGGATTAGGATGTTTAGGTTTGGCGTTTTGATTTGAACTTTTTCGGTTTAGGATTTTATTTAGAATTTGTTATAATTATTTTTTGTAGAAATTCGGGATTTGCATGTGTTGGGCTAACTTTCCTAATTCCTTTTTCCATGTTTTTCTTCTTATTCATTTTTAATTTGAGTGTTGGTTCCTATTTATGTTAACTTTCGTTGTTATTGTATTTTGTTTTGCTCTTGTTCTTTATTTTGTAGTTACAATGGAAGATCAACCACGACGCCGCCGACTTCATCGACGCACCGATTCACTCCCCGAGGAAATGGTGCCGGTTCCAGGCACCGTTCGAGCACGCATCATCGACCCCCCTCCTGCTCCTGCGCCACGCGCCAACAGGTACCACCCCTGTCCATTGTCACAGAGGTATCATTGTCCTTTCCTTATTCAGTCTGTTGACGATGGTAGGCTTTTCAGAAAAATCAAATATTATGAATATACAACACCTAGATTTTTTGATTGGGAGTGGTTGACACAATGCGGATTAGATGAGCAAGTTCAATCCCTTCTAGCTAATATGGGGTGGTTGATAATTGAACGGCGCCGTCGTCCTCTATCTCCCTCCTTTATTTTAGAGTTCTACACAACTCTAAAATTGGAGACAGACGACGATGGAGTGAAAACTCTTCACTTTCGCCTGAATAATATTGAGCGTGTGTGGACTGAGGAAGACATGAATGAGGCCTTCGAATTTAAGGAGGCCGATATAGTCGAGTGGGAACGGGATTTAACCCATAGCCAATACTTCACTGAAGTATCTAGAGAGTCTCGTTATAGCAAGAAAACGGCCACCAATGCAAGCTTGACGGACCCAATGGACCGTCTCATGCATAAGTGGATTTCGTTTAACCTAAATGGTCAGAGGGAGGCTGACAAGGTTACAGAGATGGACCTCTTAATGTTTTGGTGCATGAAAAAGGGCCGTCCATCTCGGATGGCCCACGTCCTATGGACCCAGATGGCTAACTTCCGCTTCTCTAAGCGCACGGCCTTCCCGTTTGGGGCTATCATTACCCGATTAGCCTTTTTAGAGGAACTCGAAACGGAATTGAATGCCAGGCCTTCCAAACCATTCTTGTTGCTGGATAAAACTTACCTGAATAGGGCACATATTATTCACACCTCTGGTGTGTGGACTAGAGATTTTGCTGCAGGTACAGCCGGAGCTAGTTCTTCTCGGACAGGTGCGAGAGATATGCTGACATCCAGTTCTGAGGAAGAGGAGGCGGAGGACGCAGATTACCAACCAGGCCACATTGGTGCCCTCGAGGAAAGGTTGGAACTCGCCATTGCTGTCGGTGAACAGAATAGGGAGAACATCCGGGCACTCAATTACGAGTTCCAGGATTTTCGCCTCGACTTCAACAGCTTGGCCAGAGATATTCGGGGTTGGATGGACCGCCACCCCTAGGGAGTTTTCTACCCCTATTTCTTTTTCACACTTTACTTTATGCTTTGCCTATGCATTTCTCGAATAATTGCATATCGTAAGTGTGGGGAGGTTGCAATAGGATAGAAAACTTTGGAGTTCTTCCATTGAGTATGCATGTTTTTATTTATTGTGTAGGTGTGTGTTTGTGTGTGTTTTCGTTTAGCCGTTTGCATGTTCTTGAGTTTTTACATTGCTTGTAGTTTTTAGGATTTCTGAATTTGTGTGTTTTTCCCTGTTTTTGCAATTAGCTAGTAGAAATAAAAAGAATCCTAGGCAGTTGAATTTGATACATTTAGCTATCCCACAATACAGTTGACAATGCGCTTAAAAATTTGCACATTCTAAATGAAATTGATGCATGCGAAAAATTTTGAACAACGTTTGAGTCTCCAAAGAGTGTTATTTGCCTAAAATTGACATGGAACGGAACGTTAGTTGAGGCTAGGATTGATACAAATAACCCTTCAATTGTGAGTTAGAGCCATAAAGATCAATATTTTAGACTCATAATTAGGAACAATTGATCTCTTAGGTGTGAGATTACATTTATTGTCTTTGTGCTCATATGAATTGCATCCAATACTGGTTGAATTTTGTGTTTTTATTAAACTTGAAATGATTAGGCAACCTAGGTATAGCCCTTTGTGAAATTTAGCCGATTTCCTTGTTTAGCCAAAATCCCTTAATAATTCCACTAGATAAGTCCCTTTGAGCCTTTTACCCCTTTCTTTGATCAACCATGTTACAAACCTTAGCCTTCTTAAATACCCTTTCTAACCCAAGTTAATTGACTCAATTTAGTTTCGATAAATCCTTAGACACACATCTCCTTCAAATTCTCGCTAGCAATCATTAAAAGGTTGTAATTTTAATAGAAGAAGCAACCCTTTACCCATTTGATTTTCACTCTTTATCCCCTCTATTCGAAAAAAAAATAGAGGAAAGGATAAAAGATGTGTTTATATTTTAGTTGCTTCCCGAATTCACATACACAACCTTGAGCTTAAACCTTCTTATACATAGCGGATAACGTGTCCCTTTTGGATTCTGACTTGCTTGAGGACAAGCAAGATTTTAAGTGTGGGGAGGTGGTTTATAGCTCCCTAATGCGAAAAATTTGTCCTTTTTGCAAAATTTTTAACTATTTGAGTCATTTAACTTTTTGCCTATAAATTCCATTTTTCCTACCCCAACCTTTAGCCAATGTTACAACCCTTAAAGACCTATGATTTTGTTTAATTTTAATGCATTAATTTTGACCGGATGGATGATGCAATCCCAACGTGACCACTTTGTGCAATAACATGTAGAGCGTTTAAAAAAAAAAAAAAAAAATTTACACCCAAACACTTGAGCGTTAGAGTGACCACTTGTGAGCTATCAATTTTAGTTCTCTTCTTTCGTTTTCATGAAGTGTTGATTGATAAAACCAATTAATCAGTTTTGAAGACTCATCTGAGGTTCATTATGTTTTTAATTGCAAAGTGAGTAGTCTGAACTGTTGTGAATAATAAAGCGTAGTAGATTCTTGTTTTTGTAAGGGAGCTATTTGTTGATTTTTCTCTTGTTTGGATTCTGTCTTGCTTGGGGACAAGCAAGATCCAAGTGTGGGGAGGTTGATAGCTCCCATTTATATAGGGTTTTTAGACCCTTTTCAGTTCATTTTCGCTTCGTTTTCTTTAACTTTTGCGCTCGTTTCATTCGCTTTTAGCAAAAATAAGTCTTTTCGAGTATTTATGGTAGATTCTGTGTTTTCAGGTATTTGAAGGCGTAGTCGAGTATTCCCGAACCAGACTCGAACCTTTTGGAGCACTTTTGGGACTCATCAGGGACCATTAGAGCATATTTCGGAAGCCCAAGGACCAAAACGGAAGAAAAACCCGAAGTGTGCCCCATATGAAGCTTGTCTCGTCGGGACACAGGCCTGTCTCGCCGAGACAGGCAGTGTCTCGCCGAGACACCTACTCGTCTCGACGAGACAGTCCTTGTCTCGGCGAGACGAGGCGGGAGAGGCGCAAAAACGCCTCTCCCCAGCTGGAAACTCGACCACTAAGCCATTTTTCAACCTATTTCACTCAGGAAATGCCGTTTTTACCCCCGAAAAGCCTAGGTTTGCTGCCTATCACTATAAATAGGCAGTTTAACATAGGAGGAGACACGTTCTTTTTCCTTTTACTTTTCAGAAAACACTAGAATAGAAGTTTTAATTTCTGCAATTGTAGTTTAGTTGCTTTTGGGATTCGAAGAACTGCTCAAAGGGGTGGAGGCTCTACCTTGTTTATATTGTAATCAGACGAACGGGTTTTGGATTTTCTAACTCCTTCCCTTAATCTTTATTGCATTTATTCAAGCATGATTTCGTCTTTCATCAATTACATTTATGCTTTGATTGGTTTTTCTATGAACTAATCTCCATCCAATCTAGGATGGGGATGAGATTGTTGAGATTGCTATGAATGTTAGGGTTTAGGGTTTAAGAACTTGATGTTGATTCGATTAGGTTGTGTGTGCTTTATGCCTAAATGATATTAGAAACAGTATTAATTGCTAGAATGGGCATTGATAATGCTCAACTATCGCGTTTTGTGTATATAATGTGCCTAATGCCTGTAACCCTAATATTGGTTAGATGTTAGGAAGATTGATTCTTGACCAAAGGAATCATCTTTACCGAATTCGCACAAACCTGACTTCGCTAGAGACCACTAGGAATGAGGCTCTGTGGCTGGGCTATGGCTTAAGCCTTAATTGCCAACGAACATAACCTTTGCATGACCTAGGGTGTATGCCTAATCAAGCCGTCACCCGATTGCATGTGAATAGGAAAGACAATACTGATCACATTAGTCTTTCACCTGTTGGAACTGGAACTCAGAAAACAGGAACAGACCGAACAGAAATAAATGGGTAGAGCCGCGGACAATGTCGCTTTCTTTAAGACGTTCGCGGAACTGCCGGAAAATTGCAAGCAATATGAACTCCGGTCGCCTCCAGGATAAAACAGCCATCTGTAATACGATTTTGTATTGCAACCGTACAAAATCGTTTCTGTCTACACTCTAAATTTGCTCAATTTCGAAATACAGAATGAATGGAAAATAAATGTGTAGAAAAGCAGTCTGTCTCACCCCTATTTATAGTAAGAAAAAGAGATGTTTGAGCTCTGATTCAGTGGAGAAGAATGTGGGAGGAAAATCAGGAAGGTGGGGAAAGACTGGGTTTTGGAGAAGACAATTTCAGAATAAAATAAACGTTATGAATAACGTTCACAAAGACTAAATCAGAGGCAATTAAATTAATAAAAAATAAAATAAAAACGAATTTAATAAAATAATAATAAAAATATTATTATTAATTTTTTTCAATAAAAAATTATATTATTTACACCACACCACACCAACCCAACACGGTTCGGTTCGGTTCGGACGGCGGCGCGCGCGCGTGTGGTGGTCAACCAAGGAGGTAGGTCCTCACCCTTTTACAAAAGTGGGTACCCCTTGGGACACACCCCAAGCATGTTAGAATGTTGAATTCAGATACAAAGCACTTTCGTGATATGTCTAATTATCTTTTGTTACAATAAGTCTCCATTTCGTTCAGTCTAATTCTGCATTATTGGTTCTACGTGGAAGCTTTGCTTATGCACTGATTTATGGATTTCTCCATCAGCGATGTCTAGGATTAGAGTTTTTTTTATAGGTTTCAGAGACGAATCAGGGGAAGCTGGTGGGACTGTAACGACTCGGTCCGGAATGGATGGCGCCGGGGTAGAAAGCCTGAGCAATGAGCAGCCTAAAGGGATGACAGTGGAACAGGAATGAACTGAATCCCACATCATAAATGGAAAGAGAGCGACTAGGGCTTATTAGTAAACTGGAGATCCAATACATGCAGATGCATTTTAAAACTGTGAGACACATGAGGTCCATGATGGTATTGGGTAGGATGTTACGGATAGAGGATAGAGCAATGTCTTTCAGCCCGGATTTCTAATTTTCTTGGATCAAATGGCTGGGTTCCGACTCTTCCATAGCCCTCTTTGGTGTCCACTCTGTCAAGCGGACGAGGAAAGACATGATCACCTCTTGATTCATTGCAAGTTTGCTCGAGCTTTTTGGACGTCTATTGGTAGTATTTTTGGCATTACTTTGGACTGCTCTTCCTCTATTGGGCATCTCTTAAGCATTCAGATTTTCTCCGTATGGAACGGTGCTTCATTGCTATCCGATTTGGCAGACCCGAAATGACTTTCTTGTCAATGGCAGCCCCTCTGTGATTGGCAAGGCGTTACATTTGGTTTGGAATGCAGTTAAAGATGTGAGGTTTTTTCACAAGGATTGCATGACTAATTCGGTGTCTGATAAGACTATTTTGGATAACTAAATTTGATTCTGGGGTTCTCTAGTGGCAACCTAGTTGAGATTATATTCTTATTCTGACTATGGTACCCGCTTGTATTAAAAAATAAATAAAATGAGATAAATGTTGACCTATCTACGTAAACCACGAACTTTGACAAAGATTTATAAAATTACAATTTACCGATCAATAAAGAATAAATTTTAATCAACAAGCAATTGAACTTTAAATCTCACAAACAAGAGTATTAACTCCTTACCACCACTCTAAATTAAGAATTGGAATGAATCAAATCTCCCCAAGCTGTGACTATCCGTTAACAGTTGACCGCTCTACCACTAAGCAACTGATGAGCTACTGGGGAACAAGAGAGATTATAGATCGCATAGAGTTCAATTCCACTTTTTCGTTCTCAATCCATGACCAATATGAGCTCAGACTTTCGTAACTCCCGAAAATTATCAGTAGTGTCTTCGTTGCATGATTTATTTCATAAAGCCTTATTGGCTGATATGAGAATTATTAGCACACAGCCTAGACAATGTCGGTCTTTTTTGTCTCTTTTGGTAATTAAAACTTTATTTTCTTTTGGATAGAAATTAACATGTTCAAAATTTTTTTTTTTGATAGAAATTAACATGTTCAAAACTTATTAAGTACCATTTAGACAGATGGGTAACGTTCAAATTTGCCCCATGTCTTTTAAGAAATGTAAATTTATACCCAACATATGAAATTTTAAAATTTATCCCTAATGTTTCCAAACAAAATTATGAAATGCCTAAACATCAACCAAATCTGCGACATATAAATTAAATAAATAAAAACTCAATGCTAAAATATTGCGTTATTGACACAATTAGATACATAACAAAATAAACGAAACTATTTCAGTTTATGACAAACTAGGATTATAGCAAACAGTTTATTGACCTTTTAGAGGTAAATTGTTACTGTTTTATACGTTTGAATAAATCTACACTTCTACAAAATATAAATCGGCAAATTTGGACTTTATCGCTGAATAGATCCTCTTCTAATTAAAAGTTATTAGATAAACTAGCACTTAGATAGAATCAAATCTTTACATTAAGCAACTGAAGGATATTAACTCTCTTAACTCGTCATCCTTACTGCTTTGTAAGCATCATAGATTGGTTCTGATGACAAGTACTTAAACTACAAGGTGTTCTACAGTTTGAGATGATTAGCAGTCTCTCCTGATTTGAATATAAAACTGCGCATATTTTCAAGGTAGAAAAACAGTTCAAATAGATTCACTACATTGATGTGAACTTTGGTTTAACTTTGATACAAATGGAAATTGATCAGGAACATATATATATATAATCACTTCCATCCATTCCATGAAACAAACTATCACCCAAATATGAACTTTTTACAACGACATGATTCTCTTCCACTTGTGCAGAGAAAACCTCAAACAAGGAGGGGATAACTAAAACTGGCACTGAAAATTGGCCAAACAAGATGCAGCATAAGGATGCAGGCCTGGAAGAACATACAGGTTTCGTGAGAAATACAATTAATGAAGGAAATTTTTCATTGGATCGTCGTGATGTACTTTTGTCATTCTATATGCCTCCATATCCTCCACGGTAACCTGCAATTAGTATTGTAACATTAGAGATATAACCACTAAAACTGCAGCAGAAATCATCTGGTAATAAAAAGCTTAATGCTTAATTAAACAAACAACCAATCTTACCTCATCATTCCATGTGACATTGTACTTGCGCTTCCTTTCATCTTTCTCTACCTTCTTTTTATCATTCTCCTGCACAAAGATACTTATTCAGTCAACAAATGACAGTCCACAAATCAGGGCTGTCAATTTCTAGACGCAACAACACGATTTACAGAGATAACCTGCTTCACACGACCCATTTGACACGATTATAATTTGTGTAATTTAAATCATATATAATCATATGGATTATATAACATGAGTATGACACAGTAATCCATTTTGACACCCTTAAAAAAATGAAATAGGTTCACACTCAGCGAAGGGGCTGCTGATAAAACTAGAAAAGTTGTTCTCTATTTCCTCATCACATCAACCCATTTCGACACTTGCTTACTTAGAGAGTTAATTGTTTTTAAGAAATCAATCTCCATCACAAAATTTAATCCGCAACTCCACCCACTATATCAATTGAAACATTAAGGGTTAATTTCAGGCACTAAAGATCTACACCAACCCCAGCCTCAAGATTACACCAACTCCAACTCCTAGTAAAGGTTAGAAAAGAAGAAAAAACATAACATATGAGCCAGGGGAAAACAAATTTACGTTGAATATCACATGCTCACCTTTTTAAGTGCTTCAGCCAAAAGCTTCTCGTCCAAAACCAAATCATCTGGAACTTCAGTTCCCCAAGTAGCAAGCCGTTTCTCCTCCACTGGAGCTGAAATCTCTGTTGAGGTTCATATAAAATATACAAATTAGTAAGAAAACTTCTTGTTGCATATAATTGAGGAAAAAGTTCCTCGGCCTCAATGAGGCATAAAAATATCATTCTATTTTCAGTCAAATCATTCCTAGCAAAATATAGCTTTCTAAATCCAAATCAGTAGCTACCATAGCTGGCACAACAATTAGTAAACAAGGATGGGAAATATTATGGCACAAACCTTCAGTGGTCTCTTTGCGAGCAATATTAGCCTTCATGAGATCTGTTGCAGCCTCAGCAGCCTTAATTCCAGCAGCACCTGTGCAATAGCTGTTCCTAATAGTTTGCTTGCAGCACTTGTAACCCCATTGATGGTCCTTCCACCATGAGCCCCACACGCATGTGTGGTTGTTGATGTACACATCTTCTTCATACTTGCTTTTAGGAAGTACAGTCTCCTGTAAAATAGCATGAGACAAAACAATTAACAGACATGTCTAGGCATGTGAAATACAGAGCTTTTTATACATGCTTAGGCATTTCGAGTCATCTTTACACACCAAATTGTATGACCAACTACAAGTACAAGCTCCAAAGTAACATGTGTTAACTTACGATCAGAAACCTTAGATAACGTTTTTAATGGTTTTCATGCTCATTTGACAGTATTATGGCTCATTTTTCTTAGAGAGCTGTTATTAAATTAAAACATATCTACCAAAAAATGCCATTGCAAATCTACCTGTCCTTTTATGACCCGTCCAGCACGATCATATTCAACTTGTCTTTCACTTTGTCCAAGCAAAAGCTCTCTTGGAAGTTCTTCTTCAGTGGCAGCGTTGCCATACTTCTCCATAATAGTGTCCTTTGTTCGAGTCTTCAATTTATCCTTTATGACTTGGTAATTCTTATATAGCAACTCAGCTTGGGATGGGGCTGCTTGCATATGAATATCTTGTCCCTTGTCAAAGGCTTCCCAGGCATGAATGTTGAGCTGCTTGAACTCAATAGCTTGACCACTGTTCCGGTATTGATTATCTCCCAAATAAAACTTCTCATTGGGATCAGCATCTGGGAGAGGATCCTCACGCATTGACCGAGTTTTGGGGTCATAATGAGCAGAGTTAACATCAAGATTTAAAAGGTATTTTGCTGTATCCTCTCTTATACGCAAATTCCTAACAGTTCCTGTGCTTCCACCACCAGTTGTTCGTACACGCTTCTCTACCTTCGCAAAATCCATCTGTTTGCTCTCGTCAACTTTGGCTTCATCAACTCTCAAATCATCTTCATCATTATCCTCATCACTAGCCGCATCCTCAGGAACTTGGTTAGTATTTTTCTCCTCCAGTTTCTTAAGCTGCTGCTCCTTGAGAAATTTCCTTCTTGCTGCATCTCGTGCTTCATATCTCTCAACAACATGGGCATAGCTTGATGTATCATACCCATTCCAACGATCACGCTTTCCATCATAATCAAGCTCGAATGCCTCTATTTTTTCATCAGGAGCAATGTACTTATTGGTCCACTTCGCCCCCACTTTCCTAGGTCTTTCCATGCATGCCTTGGCATCATGTGTCATAGCACCACAGCTGTAGCAAACACACAACCAAAAATCACAATCTCAATACCATACATTGACAAATGACATGTATGTAGAAAAAGTTACAAATTCCAAAAAAACGGAAATCAACAAGGTGCAGCAGCATAAGATCAATCCTAATTTAATCCTCAAGGAAATAAAGCACAAATGCACACTTCCGAAGATAAATAGACAGATAGGTATAGAAAGAGAGAGCTAACTTACTTCAAACATGCGCCCTTCCTGTATTTTTCAGCTTGAAAAACCTTTGCACCTCTATCATACCATGATTTTGTATATTCTGGGTCAGATTTCCACTTCCTTTGATGTTTCAAGCTCTGTTCACAAAATTAAAAGCGGAGATTCAGCATCAATAAAAGACATAATTAAAACATAACACTTAATAAAAGTGACAGCTCACAAACAAAAACTTACAGGTTTCTCAGCATTAAGGTACCAAGGAGCAGAGGACATATACTGAGGAATATGAGGATTAATCTCCTTTCCATCCTCATCAACCTCAGCAGGAGCAAGTCCAGCTTTTCGTGCTTCTTCCAATTCAATTTGTTTCCTATGGTCCTCCCTAGACTTAAACGCAACTGCAAGACCACAATGACACCAAAACTGGTCAGCATCTTCAGAGCTTGTATGATTCATTCAGATAAACAGCCAAAACAACAGATTGACAGCTAATTAGAATTTGTTTTCTACTTTGTCAGCCTTTGATATTTCTGTTCGTTAAATTCAAAAAACAAGGTAACGAATGGAAAACAGACCATTGGTGTAAAGGGATACCTATTATCAAGTTCAAATATTTAAAAAAGGTATTAACAATATCAAATTAGATTTATTTTTTTTGAACTGGTCGATCTTTTTCTGGGCAAGGAAAATAACAGAATAAAGGAGAACAGCAGATAAACTATAAAATCAATCGACTACTTCATCCATAAGTAAAAAAGAAAAATAATATATTTTTCTGGGTTAGAAGGGTTTAGAATGAAATCGCTGTTTTTTTAATTTGTAAATTACGAAAAAAAAAAGTTGAATTTGTTGCAATCAAGTAATGAGTTGGAAAAGCAGTGGAGTGTTAAATTCAGAAATCGAGAAAAATAACGAACCTGATGCGGTAGCCATGGCTGATGCAGGTTAGAATGAGAAACCCAGAGCGAAGAAAGGAACGATAGAACAAGTAAATCTAAGTAAATGATTTTTATTTTATTTTCGGAGTTTGGATTGGATTCACGCTGTATATGGCATGGAGGCTGAAGGCGGTTTTAGGATATAGATTGGAACTCGGAAACTGGTATGGGCCAGCCATATACCTATTGGGCCCTTTTAATCGGAAGCCCAGGCATTCTTTAATTTCGTGGACCATTACAGGGAAATATGTGTAACCTGATACCGTTGGCTATCCATATATGATTACTAGTCAAACCAAAACAATTTTTTTTTTTTTGGTAGATGTGATTCGTTGAATATAGATCCAATTTTTCACTTTTTTTTATTGCTTAGAATTTGTTTTTACCGTTCCCGGTGACAGGGGCGAATTTAGTATGGGAGCACTGGGGGCAGTTGCCCCCACTGATATTTGGATTTTTTTAAAAACCCAGGTATTAATTTTGAAGTTTTAGAGTTTTGCCCCCATTCATCAATAAAGGTTTAGGGTTTACTGGTTCTATAATTGAGGATGAAGAATAGTTTTAAATTTACTTTTTATTTTTTTTTAATTCTGTTTTAAAACAAAACGACATCATTTTATTTAATTAGAACTACGTCGTTTTGTGTACAAAAAAAATAAAAAAAATATTTAAATATAAAACTAAATAGGTCCTAAAACAAACCATCGATCTCTCTTACTCTTTTTAATCTCTTTAGTTCTTCTTCCTCAATTCCTTTTTCGGGGTGTTTGTTAGAAGGGATATAGGATGTGGGATATGGATAGAAAATACGAGCTAAGTTATCCCGTGTTTGTTTGAGAGATATAAGAGTGAGACGTATGAGGGATAAACTTCTTATCCCTCAAATCCTATACCCAGGAAGGGGATGGTATAAGGAGGTGGGATAAGCTCATGCAATTTTAATATGATGGAAAAGTCCATCTTATCCCTCAAATTAATGTTATGTAGTTTAAATAAGGTTAAGATAGTAAAATGTATTATTTTATCCCCAACCCTATCTCGCATACCAAACATTGAATAATAATTCTCGACTATCATATTTTTATCCTCATCCCAACCATTTATCCTTATCCCTATCCTAACCTTTATCCCTATCCCTATCTCAATAGAATACCAAACGTCTCGTTTCTTCTTAAGCCTAAATTGAAATCTCTAATCCTAACTAAGATTAAATCAAAATCGGCAGTCAATCCCTCCGTAGTTGGATCGTTAGTCCGACACTCCATCTCCGATCTTTGCCTTTCTACTTTGGTATTTTTTTGCTCCTACTTGAATTTTGATTTGATATTTCTGCTACTATTTTACTTGAACTTGAGCTTTGATCTCTGATTTTCTATAATTATTATTTTTTGGATAAAAATTATTTTAGTAATATTGTTTGCCCCCATGGAGGAGAAATCCTGGATTCGCCCCTGCCCGGTGGTATCAAGATACCACTATATCGGGATATCTTATCTGTCTCTCCAGGAAACACATCTTTGATCCATTCTACGAACTGAAAGCGAAATCTCGCAAAACAAGCACGCAACGCTCGGACCCGAAAGAAAGCCAATGAGCTAATGATGACTAGCCTTTGAATTTGAAGGTCGGGCCAAGGCAAGGAATGCAAGAACAAGGAAGATCCCACTTTGACTTTTGAGTAATTTACACAGAAATTCAGATTTAAAAAATTATTTACAATTATATCAAATACTAATTTAAATAATATAAATTAAGCAAATAATTATTTGTCATATATTTTAAGAATTAGGTTTATAAATTAGGGATCTAAGCTATATTTTTTAGAATTTATGAATTATGAATTGAGGTCTAAAATTTATAAATTAGGCTATAAAATCATATATACATATGAAATAGTGGCATATTAAAAATTAAGTTTGGTAATATGATTTAATTTTAATTTTATAAATAGATGTGATTTTCATGTAAAAACCCTAAGCTTTTCTTCTAATTTATAAGACTGCCTTACAAAATTTTTTATTTTATTTCAAAGGGATTAGGTAAAAAAAGAAAAAGAAATTCTATCATTATTAATTATTAATTAAGATCAATTTTATCTTTAACATTGTAAAAATGAAAGTCGAATATTGAAAAGTTGGACTAATTATCATTAATGAAATTATATTTTCAATTATAAATCTCGTTATCTTCATTTTACGTGTACATTATGTAATCACTTATCAGTAACATATTTGATGTAATCCTTATATATATAAATAAACCTCTACCATTTTCCTTACGTTCGTCATCGTCCACCTATTTTATAATCCACATTCATGAACATGCAACACACTTCACTCTAAAGTAATTTCCACCGTTAAAGTTATAAATAATTGTTTATTATTCAAGGGGTTAGAGGGTGAGAGGGAACATATTATTAATATGTTTATTGAATTTAGCATCAGAGTATTTGTGGGAGTAACATTCTTCCCACACTATAATAGGTACATCCACCAAATAAGATCAAAGAACGAGAATCATCATCCTCAATGACGACCAGACGTCACTCTCGAAACTGTCAACCATCTTTTCAAGGTTTTAAACTTATTAAGACCTTCATTCTTGAACTCATCAGGCTTTCAACAATCAATCTTCCCTTAACAAATCTTACCGTTCAGTTCAGATTACAATAAGATTAAAAATATGTGTACACATATGAGCAAATAAAGTTAAAAAAATTAAAATTATCTCATGTTATGCACGTGTTGAACCCCCCCTCCCTCCTTGAAAGGGTCTCAGTTTGTAACGTTAGGCCTCAATTGTACTATTTATAATGTTATTAGTAAACTTACTCTTAACTTGCATGATAGAAGTATCTTTATACCTTAATTAAATGTATTAAAAAATGGATAACTTACCAATCTACTTTGATTTCAGGTGATAGTTCTTATAACCTTCCTCATGAGGAAACGAGCTTTACAAAGAAGAGTAGATAGCTCTTTATTGTGCCTTTCGGCAAGACAAATAGTCATAAACATGTATGAGATTGTCGACTCATGTTAGATAATTTTGAAACTTGCCAATTTTGTTGACCTACTTATATTAAGATTTATATTTCCTTATTGAGGGAACACTTTATGCCCTTATTATGAAGTACCACTTTATAAAGAGAAGTTTGGTGTTCTTGAGGTGTGTCAAGAATGGACTTGGTATTCGGGTCAATAAGAAGAATACTAGAGAGATCCGGGGTCGACCTACACAAAGTCATATTAGAGTTATGGTGAACTTTAGTATAATATGTACCATCTATAGGATATTTATCCGAGATTTGAGTAAGCATAAATGATCTAAGTGAAAAAATGAGCATAAAACTACATGGATGTCTATGAGACATCATATATTCGACACTACTTCAGAATTTTAACAAGTAGGTGAAGGTTGTAGACGGACCAACAAGACTTGAAGTCAGCGATGTAGCTTTTGAGTACACATGCGAAATGAAGTTTTTAAGAACAACTGAGAGCAAAATCCATATTTTTGACTATCCTACATAAGATTTAAAGTCAAAAAAATTTCAAGGAAGGGAGAATGATGAGAAGATAAATTTGTTCAATCCCCTCCAAAAGAACCAAATGAGCATTTGAGGCGTCCCAAGGGACTCAAGAGGTGTGAAAGCGAAACAAGAGACACCAAAAGATAAAAAAAAATGAAAATGACATTTTCGAGCCTCAAGTTGCCAACCCAAGTCCGGGGTTGACGCTCCGTGACTCCCAACATCCGAACAGAATGTTGTGAGGTCGACGATCTCACCTTTGGGACGATGATCCCTACCCGTGGTTACGCGTTTTCATGCTCATCATTAAGCCTACTCATTCCTTGTTGTTTTTGGGTTCTCTTGTTTCTTATATATTAATTACAAATTTACCCTATACACATTTCCATTTTTTTCTCTACCTTTTATTTATGTAATAGTTACTTTAAGTGTAAAATCTTTTATGTAATTTATTATTTTAGGGTTTTAAAGGTATATACACATTCTTTATGATTTTTAAGACAACTTTTTATTAATCTAAAATTTTGAAACCATTATGAAGGCTAGTTTCTTTTTATATAAATTGGGAAATTTTCAAATTTCTATAAATTCTAGCTTGTGATTGCGATTGCTTTGTTTATTTAGGCTAAAAACAAGCACATTGTTTCTCTCACTCCTCTTTGTGATCAAAATATATTCAATTATTTGAATAGTCCAATTTTAGGGGCTACGATCAATATTGTACACATGCATTGTCTTATTAATTCCATCTTGCTTTGACAAATACCATATAATATATATTTCAAGCCGACATGCTGAATTTTTTGTCCAATAAATGGAGAAATTTTCATCAACTAATTGATTAATATTATATTTATGTGTCATCTCTTCTAATAAACTACAAAATGGACAGCAATTAATCCTAATCTTTTCCCATCTCAAAATTTCAAAACCAAAAAAAAAAAAAAGTTAAATTAAATTACATCCAATCATGTATAATTAACTCATCCGAAAATTCCCGGTAATTCCAAAGATTCACCGGCTCCTGTAAAAAGATTATACCAAAAGTCCATGCTATCAAATTGGACCGACTCTAATTGACAAAACGGAACTTGACCGGAAACCTCCACCGGTGAATCACAGGCCGATCTTGATTCATCAGCTGACAATACTTCCGACCAGAAATTCTCATCCATTTCTGGAAAATCATCTGATAATAATTCAATTTTCATGGAATTGTCACTGCTACTATTATTATTAATAGTAGTAGTATCATCTGTAGTCAAAGAGGAATCATCACTTGAACATTGTTGTGGCGAATTCTGCTGCTGCCTATTAAATTCCATGCCCTCAGATTCTTCAACATTGATGAAATCAGTTTCTGTGTTGTTTTTTCTTGATATGTCATCAATGGAGTCTGTTTTAATTTCTGGAATTGTAGAATGGGTTTTCTTCAATGTTCTTTTCTTCAAATGGGTGTGCCATACATTTTTTATTTCGTTGTCTGTTCTTCCTGGTAATCTGGCTGCAATTGCTGACCATCTGAACCAAAAATAAATAAAAAATACTGTCAGAGATTTGCATCAATTTTCAATTGAATTTACAGTCACGGAGTAAGAAAGAATCTTTCTTGTTTTCAGCTTTCACATGCTTAACTTTGTCTCTTTTTGCATTTGAATAAACTAAGGATCATCTTATTAATTTCTGATATGATAATATGATTTATCAAGACATGACGGAATATTTATATCACATAACACGATTACCACGCGACAACTTAACAAAATCATATGAATCAAAATTTATCAGAATTCATGAACATACCTATTTCCAAGCATTTCATGCAATTGAATAATGGAATCCTCTTCTTCTCTAGTGAAATTTCCTCTTTTAATATCTGGTCTTAAGTAATTAATCCATCTCAACCTGCAACTCTTTCCACATCTCAATAAACCTGAAATTAAGAAGAAAATAATAAAGATCAGAAACAAAAACACTCTTGAAAAACTTCATAATTAGTCTAAGATCACAAAAGTTAAGAAAAATAAAAAGAAATTACCAGCAAGTTTAGGAAGAGCTCTCCAGTTGCCATGGCCAAACTGCTGAATATAATTAATAAGAATAAGATCTTCTTCAGGAGTCCAAGGACCTTTCTTTAATCCCATCTTTTCACAGCAAGGAGCTCTCACCATTTTGATTTCTTTGAAATTAAGGATATTAATTAATTTGAGATTTGGATTCTCATTGAGGAGGATATATGGGGAAGGGGGGTATTTATACATACAACAGATGAATATAAATAAATAAATAAAATAATATATGAATAAGACGTACCATGGCGTATATGCAAAAAAAGATTAAAAAAAAATAAAAAGTCCAAAAGCATATATACATGTTGGCCATCTAGATATTAATTATAAATAATTGGATACTGATCAGATATGGATATTAAATTAAAGACAGGTTCAAGGAAATATCATAACTCGTGGGGGTGAAGTGATGTGATTGGGATTATAGTCAAATAAAACGTGGGTATAAGCCGAAATAACTAATAAATGATAAAAGTGTATACTATAATATATATATTGAGTGCAAGTGCATGAACATTTGATTCATTTAGTTGATTATATTATAGTGAAGGAGAGGATGTGTTGTGACTTTGTGAGCCATTTTTGCTTTAGGAGAAAGAGTTACATCATTGAATTGGCAACTTGTCTTAGTGACTTTTATTATATTACTATTATTAATGTGGAAAAATTGATGAGGGTGAGATAAAAATAGAAAAAGTGATTCAAGGAGGTGTCGGAACTGACGATATCACGATATCACTGGGATATTAAAGTGAGGAGAGTTGGAAAAAGAATTTATTAAAAAGTGTAAAGGTTGTGTATGTTAGAGATAGTGATAAATATTTTTATTATCAATATCGTATTAATATCCGTAGATATTGATAACATATTGAAGAGATAATAAATGTATTTATGAGTGTGTACCTTTAACTGTATATCAATCTTTTATATTTATATGGGTTAGAGATAAATCTGCATATAGCTTGGTAGATTGTAAGTCTTAATGGAACTTACATACATGTGTCAATCTCTGAATAGACAATGTAAATTGACATCGGATGAAGGTTTGTGTAGGTCAAACTATCATTTTGTGTTTCTAGACGTGGAATTAGGGGTTGGTGATTCGGAATTCATTTGTTATTGTATGACTCATCAGTTATATGTAATTATTCAATTTTGATGCACGCGTTTTTATATTTTCTTATGAAATTACGTATCTTTTTCATATATTCACTTGTTATAAATTATTATTACTATTATAAGGTACAACTTTAGTTATATAGTTATCGGGATAGAACGAATTTAGTTTTCACATATAAAATTGTGCAATTTAAATCTAACATTTACTAGACGGTCAAGTCTCATTATCGAAAGATAAGTTTTCTTCGCATGTAAGTTTGTCTACTGGCTACCTTTCAACAGCATTATGATCACCTAATAAGCATTTGTTTTCTATAATGATGTTTAAAATTGCACCAATATTAAATTTAAAATTGTACTATTTTATATGTGAAGCTAAATCCGCTAGAATATCTCACAATAACGATATGGCCTAATTTATATTTTATACCCCTATTACATATTGATATGGGAGAATTTGTAAGAGTAGGGTATTATTCTGTTGCCTGAACTGAAGGTAACGTTCTGGCGCCTGAGATGAGACAAAAAGATTACTAACATGAAGTCGTTGACCAACGACTCCATTTTGATGACTCAGATGGCGGAGTTTGTACAGAGTATCAATCAACATAGGAATAAGGTAAAGAGCATCATTAGGCTCCTGATATTTCATTTTTTGTTCATTAACCCTCGATCTCTTATTTGGATACATTAAGTCATTGATCATTTATTTTTTTTGTCTCATTAAGCCATTACTTAACAAATTAGTAAGTTGTGAACATGTAGTTCAATTAAAAATACATTATTAACTTCATATGTATTTGAAATTATTTTTTAAAAAAGTTACAGTTTGAATTAAGGTTTACAATTTTCCTATTGCGACATTACACATTAAAAACTGCTTTCAAACAGTGAAAAAATACAAATTTCGAATACATGTGCAATAAATAACATTCTTTTAACCAATTTTTTATATTATCAATGGCTTAATGAGACAAAAAAAAAAGGACAATTACAAAACTAGCACCTTTTAAGGGGTTAGTTTTCATTTCTAACACACTTTCAAAATCTCACCAAAACTAACACATTTCATTAACTAAATTCCAACCTTACCCTCATCTCTAACCTTTTTATAACGTTGTCTTCCCCCCATTTTTCCCTTTTCGTCCCGCTCTCTCTCTCTCTCTCTAAAGAACGGGATCAATTTACAGGCAACGATCAACAATCAATCCAACCCACAGTGTGTGCTTCAAGATTTTATATACAATCAAGTAAGTTTTTCATTTATTTACAACATTTAAAGCTTCGTCCTATTCATGGTTGATGTATCATTTTGTTTCTCTAAAACCTAATGTATATCGTTGCTTTCGTCTATTCATGCTATTACTGTTCGTGCGAAACCCTAAAATGAGTGACATTGTTGTAAGAAGATGCTGATTTGGAACTTCAATCTGCGATTTTACCGACAGTGTCGATATTTGTCGATACAAGATGCATATCGACATACAGAGATGTGGAATCGACAAAGCACATAGCACATCTCTGTATGTCGATATGTGTTTTATGTCCCTTTTCCATTCTAAATCATAAAATTCAAACACAAAGCACATAAAACATATATAAGAACCATATTTTTATATATTAAAATAAAAAAAAATACATAAAACATAAAAAAACACAGTAAAACATAATATAAAAACACAAAACAATAACAAAAAAAAGAAACAAACACAGAACAACTAATATAAGTACGTAAACATTAAAAAAAAACACAATTATTGGTACTCAGAACCCATTAACGCCTCAGCGTAGTCCTTCTTGGACTTCTCCAAGTCCCTCTTGAGGCGCCTTACTGTCCTCCTCAGCCACCTGTTTTGGGCCATGACTGACTCCAGAAGGTTAGACATTTCTTCTGCAGCCCAAGACATGGTGTGTGCCATGCCCCTCATGAACCTCATGATTTCGTCCGTGTCTCCATCATGGAACGAGAGGATGAAAGCAGCCATGAGTTCTTCGAACTCGGGCAGAGGATGAGGTGGTGGTGGTGGTGGCGACTGTGGTGATCCCGGTGGTGTCGCTGCCATTGTTTTTGGATAAACTTGAGAACTGAAGAGTTTACTAGAATGAATAATAAAGTATGAACAGGTAATGAGTCTATTTATAGATGAAGGAACTGTAATATGCATGGGGAATCTCAACAGACTATAGAGTGATATTCGAAGAAGAGTGACATTCGAAGAAGAGTGAAAGTCAAATTAATCATTACCTGCATTTAATGCTCACTAATAGAGTATTCTAGAAAAACATCTATTCATATTCTGTCGATATACGCCGATAAGGTTCCGTATCGACATTCATACCGACAATACTTCGCAGATACGCGCCGATAGGTGTCGAAATATTTGTTGTATCGGCATATATCGACGTATTTAATGCTTAGAGTGATAGTCAAAGTGATCATTACATGCATTTAAGGCACCGCTTAACAGATCATTCTAGAAAAACGTCTATTCATATTCCGTGGATATACGTCGATATATGAGCCTTATCGACGTCTATACGCCGATATGTGTCTATATGTAAGTTGCATCGACATATATCGACATATCTTATAGTTTGAAGTGTGTATACCAATAATATATAATTTTTGTTAGCTTTCTTCGTTTAGTTACAATAATATATAATTTACTTCTGTGTTTATGATAATGCAGAAATATGTCCACCCCGAATATTTGTCTGTGTATGCTTTCGTGGGATGGAGAATGGAAAAAAGAGGGGCCCATGGACACTATGATATACGTTGGTGGTCAATCGAAGGTGCTCCATTTTTCAACGCCAACTGATTACCAAACTTTGAGAGATAGAATTCACGCTTCCTTGAACGTTGATGCAATCTGTTTTGACATACAAATGGCAATGCACACAACATACGGTCCAAATAAACTTTTTGGACGATTAGCACACATTGTGGATGACAGTGATATTGCTGGTTTCGTTGAGTTTTGTAGATGGAATAAACCCGATGTGATGCCATTATATGTGACTATGACTTCTCGAACAAGTGTTGCGGAAGTAAGGCGACCAATGGTTGATGAAGTACGGCGACAAAATGTTGCGGAAGTAAAACGACCAATTGTTGCAGAAGTAAGCCGACCAATTGTTGGTGAATTATGTCCACAAAATGTTGCTGAAGCAGAGGCAACCAGAATAAGTTATTGTGTACCTAACATAGCAATTGAGACTCGTGGTCCGGCAAAACATGTCATGAATCCATATACCCAATCTCCTCTTGGGCTAGACGATATTATATTGGATCACAATTGTGGGTATGGTAAGGTTCCATGATCCTACGTACTCGCCGATAAGGTTCCATATCGGCGTCTATAGACTAAATAGACGCCGGTTTGTTCCCATCTGTCCCACGTTAACGCAGATATGCTCCCATATCGACTAAATAGACGCCGGTTTGTTCCCATCTGTCCCACGTTAACGCAGATATGCTCCCATATCGACTAAATAGACGCCGGTTTGTTCCCATCTGTCCCACGTTAACGCAGATATGCTCCCATATCGACTAAATAGACGCCGATATGGAACATTATGTCCTATTACCAACAAGAAGATGTCACCAATAATCTACATTCATAAGTTACCAACAAACGTTTATATGTTACAATATATTACAAGCCAAGCAAATTAGTCATTGTAATTAGATCATTCTGGTCCAACAATCGTTGGTTGAAGAGTTCCAAGCACACCTGCAGCCTATAGAAACGTCCATCAAACCCGGAGGATCCATAATCCGTACATAATGGCCCTTTTTCAACATAATGCTGAGCAAACAAGCATAGGAAGACACCACAATCATTGGATTTGCGCAGCTGTTGTGGGCACCCGCGAGCCCTCTCCCACTTTATGAATCGATTGCCGTTATCAGGCCGCCCACTTTTCTTCCAATACTCGGCCTCTTCAATTGCTTTTGTCATGATACGAAACCGGGGTTCAAGCCATTTGTCTATTGATTCGTTGGATGCATTTGACTCCAGACTATCATAGAACTCCATCCTCATTTCTTCCATGTAGAACACACCGAGTAACTAGTGTTATCCTTTATAGTTGATGGGTATTAGCACATGTTTAACCTCATACCAAGGCCGACTGTTAAACTCTTTCATCCCAGTGATTCATTGCACAAACAACTTGGATTGTCCCCAATTTCCGGGTTTGTCATAATTCTTGGTCATATTTGCAAACTCCATAAATCCAAAGAAATTTGAGTCGATGGCAGTCCAACCCTGACTCTGATGGACGTATTTTCCGTTTAATAACCACAAAAATGCATTTACAAGCTGCAACACATGCACAAATAAGTACAAACACAACACATACAAAGTTCACAATATAAACCAAAACATGGAAAGTGAGCAATATCTTACTTGGCTGTCTATGTACTTTCCAGTTATCTCTGCCTCTTCAAACCACGATACAGTCTGACCCCA
Organism: Euphorbia lathyris; assembly: GCF_963576675.1. NCBI lineage: Eukaryota > Viridiplantae > Streptophyta > Magnoliopsida > Malpighiales > Euphorbiaceae > Euphorbia > Euphorbia lathyris. The sequence continues at coordinate 22,020,037 of NC_088914.1, read as the reverse complement.
ATCGGTTCCACCTAACGTCCTCAGCTGATCATGGGGGGGTATTCTTCTTCCAGTCATTGTATGCTTCTAGAAGGTGTCCTTTTATACGATCGCGACCATCGTGTTGTTCCACGGGGTAATTTGCATCATCATCATCATCAAAATGATATTGCATCCGAAGATCAGTGAATGGTGACTTAACGTCTTTCCCACGTTCTTTTCTCGCTGGGGTCTACCTTTCACTTCTTCCTCCTTGATGGTTACATCCCTTCCTCTCCCACTTCTTCCTCCTCTTCTCCCTCTTCCTCCCCTTCCATCCCTTCCTCCTGCATCCATTACCCCCCCTCCTCTCCCTCTTCCTCCTCCTCTTCCACCTCATCTTCCTCCTCCTCTTCCACCTCCTCTTCCTCCTCCTCTATTACCCTGCACTTCCTCCTCATGTTTAACCTCGATAGTCAAATCTTCTATTTCTCATTTGTCTTCACGTATAGGTAAAGATGATTGGACAACTTGGTTAACCAGAAGAGCAAGCTGTCCATGATCGATCTCAGCATCATGGCCGTCATGGCTCTCATCCTGTTAAAACACCAAGTAGAAACACATATTACATCATTTTGAATTCAGTTAAAAGCACCATATTAAACGTAAAAACAAACTTACATCAATCATTATAACAGTTGCCCTCTCCTGCTCTTTCTTCTCCATCTCCTCCTGCTGTTTCTTCTCTATTTCCTCCTGTTCTTTCTTAGCCCTCTCCTCATGTTCTTTCTTAGCCCTCTCCTCCTGTTCTTGCTTAGCCCTCTCCTGCTCTCTCTTCTCCATCTCATCCTGCTGTTTCTTCTCTATTTCCTCCTGTTCTTTCTTAGCCCTCTCCTCTTGCTCTTTGTGCACCTTCTCCTCATGTTCTCTCTTCTCCCTCTCCTCCTGCTCTTTGTGCACCTTCTCCTCATGTTCTCTCTTCTCCCCCTCCTCCTGATCTTTGTGCACCCTCTCCTCATGTACTCTTTTCTCCATCGCCTCCTGCTCTTTCTTCTCTATCTCCTCCCGTTGTTTCTTATCCCTTTCTTTATGCTCGTTCTTCTCTATCTCCTCCCGCTCTTTCTTCTCCCTCTCCTCATGCTCTTTATTCTCCATCTCCTCCTGCTCCATCTTCTCATTATCATCCAGACCTTGTCCTCCAATCTCCATCTCATACATATCAACATCCCATTGTGACTTCAGTTCCTGCACATCACATTCTACAACGGACAATCTATTTACAAAGGCATTCAGTTTCCTATCTTGCTGACCAAACTGTTCAGTTATCATCTTCTCTTGCTCAGCAAACTTGACATTCATTTTCTTCTCGTGCTCATCAAACATCCTCCTCAGTAGTCGTTCCAGACCAGATTGTTTCTTCTTCTGGACAGGTACTCTAGGTGAGAAAATGAAGGCATTTTCATCATTATCAGTCTCAGATTCACTGTCATCCTCTACATCAACATATCCGCCTTTATATGTACCCAATCCCTCATGTTCCTCCTTTTCCATGCCTTCAGCCTCTTGCTCCTCTTTCCCCTCTTCTTCCACCTCCTTCCCCTTTGCAACCTCTTGCCCCTTTTCCTCCTGTTGCCCCTTTTCCTCCTCTTGCCCCTTTTCCAAATCGGTAAATACATGGTCATAATTACACTGCAGACCATCCACATGGTTTACTAGATGATCATACCATGAGCTTTCTTTCTCGGTGTCTTCAGCTGTCAGTTTCGTGGCATTTGGTTTTACACCCGACTAAAAATACAAATGTACAAATAAACAAGTCAGTCAGATGTATAGCACAATAGTGACACATATAGGCACAATGCTTGGTCAACTTACTTCAAAAATTGCTAGGACTTTGGGCAATTTAGCGATAGCGGTCTTTTTCCATCGTAGCCATCGTGGGATGCGAGTGCCTTTCTTCTCATACCATGTCCGAGTGGCATCCCATACTTCGAACAACCAAGCCTGCAACAAAGTTCCAATTCATTATTTATGCCTATTACCAATATTTCTAGTATACAGAATATACACACATCATATCTGAAATACGTATGCAAAACCATATAGGTTGTATGAGACACGGTTAATCCTTAACTTCTCCCTATAAGCGATCAATTGATCAATTCGGTCTTTTCCACCATCTATCCCATTGACAAGAGACCTGTAGGTCACATCCCACCCATAAACACCCCACGGAAACTCGTTAAACAATCTTGGAAATTCAGAAAGTTCCAACACCCAATGAAGAACTTTTTTTTCACGCGTGTTATCCAACACACAGCCAATGGCAAAATACAACATGGCAAATGAAACTGCATCCTGATCAGACTGATCCTTCCAAACAGTTTCCAGCATAATTGTTTCCACGTCTTTATAGGAAGGTGTAGGGATGCCTGGAAAAAACTTATTCCTAAATCTATATGGCTTATTTATCCCACTGAACCTTTCCAGAAATGCTTCCATGTCTCCAAACCGTAACCCACTTAGGAGTCCAAACTCCCAATCCCCAAATCTTAACTCAACACCTCTAACTTTGAAGCAAAGCTCCCTGGGTTTGAGGTCTTCACGTATGATCTCCCTTGTTAAAACGGTATGGCAGAGGACTCCTGCAAATACTATATTGGTCATTTCCAAGTACTGGCCGAAGCAACTCTTCCTAAATAGATTTAGTTGGTCTGATGTTAACAACCCCTTTATCTGTTCTGCTGCTTGTAGGTTACACCTAACCGTGATGACACTTTCCGTTCCAAATGCTTTTTTGTATTTATATGCAGATTTCTTCTTGGCTTTCTTCTTCGAAGGAGAGCCATGCTCATCTCTCTTCCTCTTGTCTACACGATCATGCTGAAAAATGTTGTAGACATATCATCAGGGAACATATAATAAAGCTAATTATAACATTGAGCTAGAATGAGCTAGCGTATGCTAGAATAAGAGAGTTATCAGTAATAGTTCGTCGAGATGAATGTTCTATCGGCAATATAACGTCGACATGACTGTTCTATCGGCAATATAACGTCGACATGACTGTTCTATCGGCAAAATTATCGACGATATGGATGTTCTATCGGCCATTAGGCTGTCTATGACTATGTACTATCTACAATTAGGTTGCCGATGAACATACACATCGACGAATGACTTCCTAACACCAGACGAACCCAGGAAAAACCCTAACACCAGAAGCAGTAAACGAAACGAAATGAGACGAAATGTTCCTTCTCAAACACAACAAATGTACATCCAATAGAAGATAGAAATGCAAATGTAAAGTCAAGTTATTTACCCTCTTTTTCGTTCTTCCTTCTGAGTTCGATTCGTTGTCTGAGCTTTGTGTTCTCGCCATGTCAACTCCAAGTAACAGAGATTCGCCGGATGAAATGTACAGAATCGCCGGATGAATCGCCGGAAAGTTAGAGAGAGGAATAGAGGGGTGTTAGGTTAGAGTGATGGAAGTTCGAATGTTGAAGAGCGGGAGCGGAGTGTTAGAGATGAGGGCAAGGTTGGAAGTTAGTGAAATGTGTTAGTTTTGGTGAGATTTTGAAAGTGTGTTAGAAATGAAAACTAACCCCTTAAAAGGTGCTAGTTTTATAATTGTCCTAAAAAAAATGACCAAGAGTTTAATGTATCCAAATAAAAAATCAATAGCTTAATGAACTAAAAAATGAAAGATCATGGGCCTAATGATGTTTTTTGCCTAGGAATAATTGCAATAGAAGTGTATATGTACATGCTTATAATGTTAGGTCATATTTATAGGATGTCAATAGGTAAATTCGTCAGATGAGCCTTTTCTTAGATTCATTGGAAGACAGTTTGACGTATTTTAGGTAGTTTGGATCATATATGATTTAAGCTCCTTAATTCTCAGCGGGATTAGCGGGTCCTAATCTGAACTAGATTCAGATGTCTTTTTATTGGTCCATGTGTCTAAGATAAGAAAGACTTATATTTCTATTTAGTTTAATATGATGGTTCATGTTAATTCGAATGCTCCTACTAACTTAAGATAGAGACACGTGTATGCTGATATTATTTTTTATTACATAGTAGTATATTATGTATAAGAATTTTCTCGGTCATATCTCAAACGTCATTGTTAGTTTTTTCTTTTTTACAGTAGATGTGGCTGAACTCTAAGGACTCAAAGGAGAAGCCAAGACTTCTTATTGCCTTGATAAGGTTCTGGCTACTAAGACAAATAGCATGGTTATTAGAGATCATACTAATGGCCTCCATATTATCAGACTCCACAGCAAGCCTTTTAATACCCAGATTTCTGGCAAGCTTGACTCCAGAAAGAATACCCCAAAGCTCCGCAGAAAAGGAAGAGCCCAAACCCAGATTATGGATGAATCCAAACAACCAGGCACCTCCCGCGTCCCTGAGCATGCCTCCAGCCGCGATTTTTCCATTGTTGAGATAGGAGCCATCCGTGTTCAACTTCACCAACCTATCCTTCGGCCTACACCAACCAACGAGGTGAACCTCTTTATTCTGGGTAGAATTGGCAAGGGGTTCCCCTTTGAAGCTCCCCGAAATGGTAAGGAGCTTTTTAGAGAAGAACTCGGGTAAGTTCTAAATAAAAACAGTCTTCTCACCAAAGATCTCCTCGTTCCTCCATTTCCAAAGGTGGTGGCAGATAATAGCAAATAAAATGTCTCCCTGCTCCATGCTAGCCAGTAACCTACCTTTAACCCCATTGGAGAACCAGTCATTCCCAGGATAAGCAAAGAAGGAGGGGAGAATGTGGTGCGGAAGAACTTTCTGCCAAACCTCCTTACTCTTAGAGCAGTCCCTAAGGGTGTGGCACAAAGATTCAACTTGGCCTCTGCATCTACTGCAAGCACCTGAATCCGCCAAGTGTCGTCTATGTCTATCCGAATTAGTCAACAACCTGTCCTTGACTCCAAGCCATAGGAAGCTCCTCATTCGATAAGGGATTTTCAGAGCCCAAATGGATTTCCAAGTGTCCGAAAGAGGGTCGGATCTGTCAAGAGTAAAGGCTTCAAAGGCAGACTTGCAAGAGTGAGCTCCATTGTTTGTCAGGGCCCAGCAATGCCTATCCTTGTCCTCCTCAAGGTTACTAATCTTAACTCCCCTAATTCTGAGGAGAGAATCAAGGCTCAAGAAGGTATCAAACATAGACCAAATCCAGTCCCCATCAGAGTCCACCACATCAGCAATCCTCCAGTTGAGGATATTGCTAGGCGGGGGAGAGCAACAAACCTCTATAAGCAGTTTATCTCCGATCCAGGTGTCATACCAGAAGCTTATGGACTTACCATTACCCACCTCCAGGCCAACCCCAGTGCAGAACTCAGCAAACACAGCACTGAGCCCTTTCCAAAGGAAAGAACAATTGCCAATTCTCTCTTTAGGGCCCCCAAAGATTTTGTCCTTTCGATACTTGCCACAAAGCAAACGAACCCAAAGAGAAGAAGGGTTATGCCACATTCTCCAGAGGAGCTTCATCAACAAGACCTTATTGTTGTCTTTAGCTTGTCTAATGCCAAAACCCCCCCTGCTTTTAGGCTGGCAGACCTCCTTCCAAGGGACAAGGTGAATCTTCCTACCCTCTCCAGACTCACCCCAAAGGAAACGCCGGTTAATTTTATCAAGCTCATTGAGAACCGGCTTAGGCAACTTACAGGCTTGCATGATATGATTGGGAGCCGCGCAGTTGACAGACTGAATTAAGGTTAGACGGCCAGCCAAGGAAAGAGAATTGGCCTTCCAACTAGCACACAACCCATTAGTTTTATCCAGAGTCTCCTTAAAGGAGGCTTTGGAAACTCTGTCACTATGAAGGGGAATCCCGAGATACTTTCCCAAGGAGTGGGTAAGAGGAATACCCGAAAGATCGCTAAGCTTATTACAAAGGCTTCTATCCATGTTCTTAGAGCAAAGCATCCGAGACTTGTGGACATTGATCTTTTGGCCAGAAGCAACGCAAAAACACTCAAGGATATTCATGACCACACCTATTTGCTCCTCATTCCCTTCCACAAAGATCATCACATCGTCAGCGAAGAACAAGTGGGAAATAGGAGGGCAAAATCTGTTAATGGACACAAGATGGAGACTCCCCTTATTCACAGCTTCTTGAATTAGGTGAGCCAACCTTTCCATAGCTATCACAAAAAGGAAAGGGCTCATAGGATCTCCTTAACGGATACCCCTAGAAGGAGAAAACTCATCAGACATATCTCCATTGATCAGAACCTAGAAAACAGGAGAAGACACGCAACCTTCAATCAAACTCCTCCAGTTCTCAGGAATACCAGCTTTACTTAAGCTATCCATAAGAAAGCTCCAGTTTAAACGATCATAAGCTTTCTCCAGATCAAGCTTGAGAGCCATGATCCCTTTTTTACCCTTCCTCATTTTCATGGAATGGACCATCTCCTGGGCAATAACCACATTGTCCATCATTTGCCTACCAGGAACAAAGCTACCTTGATTTTGGCTAATAATCTCAGGAAGGATCCTCCGGATCCTATTAGCCATAATCTTAGTGATAGCTTTGTATAACACATTACATAGGCTGATCGGCCTCATTTGTAAAAAGGAGGAGGGCTTTTCAACCTTAGGGATCAGAACCAGGAGGGTTTTATTCACCAGGCTAATCTCGTTGGAACTGTTGAAGACTCCAAAGATAAAATTATAGACACCTTCCTTCACCGAGTCCCAGTGTTTATGGTAGAAACTAGCAGGGATACCATCGATCCCTGGAGCTTTAGTAGCTCCAATACTGGTGAAGGCAAGATCAATTTCTTTTCGGTCGATAGGATGAAAGGCCTCAACAATAACCTCCTCCTCCAGCCTAGGAAAGGTGACCCCAGAGTGGGCTTTGTCCAGATCCACAACTTCCTCTTTAAAGAGGTCTTTATAGAACTCAAGAGCAAGGCGGCGAATATCTTCTTCCTCATAAATCCAGTCACCATTAGAGTCTTTAATAGCATCGATCTGGTTCCTTTGCCTTCTAATAATAGTGGAAAGGTGGAAGAATCTGGTGTTTCGGTCACCATCCTTAATCCAAGCCTTCCTGGATTTCTGGAACCAAAGGAGCTCTTCCTGTCTAAGGACCGCTTCCAGCTCGTTCTGGAGAGATCTAGGATGACAATTCATACTGTGGTCAAAACGGATCTCCAAACAGCGTTGAATGCCTTCCATCCTCCTTAAGAGTTTATTTTTCCTTCGGATAATATGGCCAAAGATGTTTTTATTCCATCGCACCACATTCCTTCTAAACTCCTCAGCAGCAAGGAGAACATTAGAATGGGGTTGCCAATTATCCTTAACAAAGTTCCTGAACTCAGGATGGGTGTCCCAAGCAACAAGGTACCTAAACGGTCTATTCCCTTTGGGCCGATGACCTTTAACTAGCTTAACGAGGATAGGACAATGGTCCGAGTGGCGAAAAGGGAGGTTCAGCACGTTTACCTCAGGAAATCTATAGATCGCTGCCACATTCATATACACTTTGTCCAACCGAACAAACACGTTGTTCCTTTTCCAGGTGAACTTGTGGCCAGCCGCACCAAGGTCCGATAGCCCGCAAAGATCCATATTCTGCTTATGGTTAAGGCACCAGTTGATATAATAATTGCCCCCCCCCCTTTCTGATCACTCATCCGGGCAATATCATTAAAGTCACCAGCGACCAACCAAGGATCCATCATATTCGTACTAATAGAGAACAGGATCTCCCAAAGCCTCTTCCGGTTAGTCAGGATTGGATCGGCATAGACAAATGAGATAAAGAAAGGGTTGTTGCCAGGATAACACACCTTGCTATGAATGAATTGATTATCAATAGTAATAATATCAATATTAACACGACCTGGCTTCCAGAAAAGCCAAATCCCCCCTGCTCGACCAGTCGCCTCCGACATGACACACTTCTAATTCTTAAACTTTTTAACCACCTCATCTGCTTTAGAACCACTAACCTTGGTTTCAAGAAGAGCAAAACAAGAAGGATTAAACTACTTAATAAGATCATTAACATGGATGCGGGTCGCCTTGCTAGCCGCACCTCTAACATTCCAAACAAAAAAGTCCATCAGAAGGAAGACAACTGATCACAGGCCCACAACCTAGAGCAGGTATTTATTAGGGGCTCCTGAGAGCCTGGAAGAGGTGCCAGCCGGCCCTCTTTTATCCCAAGAATCCAAGGAACCAATGTTCTTTTTAAGGTTAACCTTAGGTTTTTTCAAAAGAGGCTTATTAACTCCTATAGACTTTCCAACTAGGGGGTCTACAAGGGGATGCCGGACACTAACCTCATTGATATTTACTTTCCTTGACGCACCAGTGATCTGGGACTTTCCCTTAGCATAAGCTTTGGGATCGAAGAGAGGATTAATAGAGTCACCAAGGATGGTAGCTGGCTCAACAGGCTCAAGGCTTGGCATATTTACCTCCCTATGCTCAATAGGTAAATCCGAATCCTGACCATCCTCAATAGACATGGCTCCGAACCTAGAACCTGAACCGGAAGCTGAGACAACATCAGCACCACTCTTAGTCTCAGGAGGCCTTGCCTTGATCTCAGGAGCAATTTGGAGGGAGGTCATTTTCTTACTGATATCTGGAACTAGATTCTGAGTAGCATTAGCACGTGGCTTTCTTCGGGTCGACCTTTTGGCCATCATCCATGGCCCAAAGTTCTTCTCTTCACCTTGGCTGACTTCATCTCTGCCTATGATAGGCACCACCACCTCCTCAACTACATTCCTTCTTTTGGGGCAACCATCATAGGTATGGCCAAACATACCACATTCATAGCATATACTGTGGATACCTTCGTATTCTATGTGAAAGACCTTATTCTGAACGGAGAATTTAGACAAAAGAGGCTTAGCAAGATCAATATCAATACAAACCCTGGCAAACTTGCCTTTTACTGCCCCAACGGTAGTTTTGTCAACATGGTGAACTTTCCCAACATGGTGAACTTTCCCAACTAGGCCACCAATCTTATTCAGAAATCTTTCGTTATAGTATTCAATGGGTAGACCTGGGAATCTAACCCAAGTAAGGATCCTATTAACAGAGCAATCATGCGGGTTAAAGTTTGGGACCCAAGGCCTCGGAGCTAAAACATGGTTGGATATAATATAAGGTCCACCATTAACGACTGCATTATAATCTTCTGCCTTTGTAAATTTTATGACATAGTAGTCATTTTCCAGATCCGTGATAGTAACCTTCCCTTTCTTTGCCCATTGGGCCTGGATCCTCTGGGCAAAATAATTGAAGCTTATCCTTTTCCCAAGCACAGTGACAATTAAAGAGAGTTTCCATTTGGATTTAAGGATCCGCTTATCTTCCGAAGAGAGCCGGATAACAGGACACAACGGGTCCTCTTGCTCACCATCCTCAATGTCTGAGTCAGAAAAAGCTCCCTCAGAATCCTCTTCGATAGTATCATCCTCAACCATAGGTTCTTCCTCGACCACCTCCAACACATTATCTCTCCAGGATGAATTTCCCAGCCCAGTACCAGGGTTAACATCAACAGCGGAATTAGAATTAGGAACAGAGACATTCTGGCAAGCCATCTCCTGTGCCAAAACCCCACTCAACGGGGAAGAGACAAAGTTCCTAAACGCCCTAGCATCCAACACAGACATCGGGACCGCGCTCCCGCCCTCCTTTCCTGCCGGCATCCCCGCCTCTCTTCCTGCAACAGCCATAGCGCCAGGCGCTGGCCTACCTCCTTCACCAGCCGCATTGATGCCAGCCCCAGCCGCCATGCCAGGCTCGCGCCTGCCTCCATCACCTGCTGGGGCGAGACAAGGCATCTCGCCAACCAGGAGTAGACAAGATCCTGCCCCCTGCTTCTGCCCACCTTCAACAATAGTCGGCGATCCTTTGGCGCCCGCAAGACCTCCATCGATACCGACCAGAATCAGCGCCACAGATGAAACCTCCATCTCCTGTCCACGATCCGAGGTACGAGACCCCATCCCCTCACCCGACGCCGCCTGGATCGAGCTCCACTCCCTAGACCTTTCATGGACTCTGTCGGCACTCAACCATCTCCTTCGCGGAGACCCCGACGCCGAACCCCTCAACTCCTTCGCCACACACCCGTCCGGATCCAGATCCCTGCCCAGACCACTCGCCGCATCCCGATCCGCTGCCTCCTTCGACCTGCCGCCTGATCCCCTATAATTCGACCTAGATCTCTCTACACGCTCCTTCGCCATTTTTTCCTAATATTAGTGTTTCTTATTGTAAATTAGGTCAAATTTCGTGACATATTTAATGTCTACCATTCAAATTTTAGGAATTTTATTGATTAAATTTCACATATATGATAAGATATATTCTCTTGTAAAAAAAATAAGATAAATATATTTTGCATATGCTTTAAATTTAAAATGTATCAAAAGTATTAATAAAAATTATTATTCGACTTGGACTACATCATAAACTTTTGATTTATTGATATTTAACACTTCTGATTATAAATAATTAATTTTGTAAAAAAATTTAATAAAAGTTATTATTGGTTTTAATTATTAGTTTAAGTTTCTAAGTTGAAATGATTTTTTTTAACATAGTATGAAAACTTCTAAAACCAAGTGATCCTAGGTTTGAACCATAATAAGTTTATTTATTGATGAAATTTAAAACATATGGTAGGATGAATTTATATTATACGTAATTCAAACTCAATGTGCATAAAAAAATAAATAAAATTTCAGATCCGTTCGTTCCTAAACCTTTGACTGAAGAAGAGAAAACCATGTTTCAAAAGTATGGTTTAGCAACTTGCCTTAGTGACTTTTTATTATTATATTATTATTATTAATGTGGAAAATTTTTAAGCATGAGATAAAATAGAAAAAGAGATTAAAGGAGGTGTCGGGATCGATGATATCACGATATCCCTAGGATATTAAAGTTAGCAGAGTTTGGAAAAAGAATTTATTGAAAAGTGTAAAGGTTGTGTAGGTTAGAGGTAGTAATAAATACTTCTATTATCTCTTTAATATCTTATTAATATATGTAGATATTAATAAGATATTGAAGATATAATAAAATTATTTATGAGTGTATACCTTTAACTGCATTTCTATTTATACGGGTCAGGGATAAACCTGCATGCAGCTTTGTAGATTGTAAATCTTAATGAAGCTCATTGACATATGTCAATCTCTAAATACACAATGTATATTGATATCTGATGAAGGTTTAGACGTGGATTAGGGATTGGTGATTTGGAACCCATTTGATATCGGTTCACGTGACTCAGCTATTATATGTACTTATTCAGTTTGATTTAACAGCTTTTGTTGTGACAGCGCGCACTCGTTTTTATATTTTCTTATGAAATTACGTGTCTGTTTCATATATTCGCTTGTTATAAATTATCATTATTATTATTATTATTATAAGGTACAACTTTAGTTATACAGTTATTGGGATGGAACGAATTTAGTTTTCAAGTATCAAATTGTGCAATTTTAACCATTTACTAGACGGTCAATTCTCATTACCGAAAGATAAGTTTTTCTTCGCATGTAAGTTTGTTTTCTAGCTATCTTTTCAATAACGTTATGATCACCTAATAAGCATTCATTTTCCATAACGATGTTTAAAATTGCATCAATATTAACTTTAAAATTATACTATTTTGTATGTGAAAGTAGATTCGCTAGAATATCTCATAATAATGATATGACCTATTTTATATTTTATATTCCTATTATATATTGATACGGGAGAATCTGTAAGAGTGAGGTATTACTTTGTTGCCTGAACTGAAGGTACCATTTTAGCGCATGAGATAAGACAGAAAAATTACCAACATGAGGTCGTCGACAGACGACTCCGTTTTGATGCCTCAATTAGCAAATTTTGTACAGAGTATCAATTAATATAGGAATAAGTCAAAAAGCATCATTAGACTCATGATATTTCATTTTTTTTGTTCATTAACCCTCGGTCTTTTATTTGTATATATTAAGCCCCTAATCATTTATTTTTGGTCTCATTAAGCCATTACTTACCAAATTAGTAAGATGTGAATATGTAGTTCTGCTAAAAATACATTATTAACTTCATATGTATTTGAAATTATTTAAACAAAAAATTTACAGTTTGAATTAATGTTTTCACAATTTTTCTATAGCGACATTACGCATCAAAAACTGTTTTCAAACAGTTAAAAAAAATACAAATTTCGAATGCAGGTGCAATGAATAACACTATGTTAACCGAATTTTATGTTCAAATATTTTTGTTGCTTTTCAAGGTCTTACTGAGACAAAAAAAAAATAACCAGGAGCTTAATGTATCCAAATAAAAAATCAATGACTTAATGAACTAAAAAATAAAAGATCAGGAGCCTAACGATGCTTTTTGCCTAGGAATAATTGCAATATAAGTGTATATGTACATGCTTATGATGTTATATCGTATTTATAGGATGCCAATGGGTGAATTCGTCATATGAGCTTTTTCTTAGATTCATTGGAAGACAGTTGGACGTATTTTTGGTAGTTTGTATCATATATGATTTGAGCTACTTAATTCTCAGCGGAATTAGTGGGTCCTAATCTAAACTAGATTCATGTCTTTTTATTGGTACATGTGTCTAAGAAAGACTTAGATTTCTATTTAGTTTGATATGATGGTTCATATTAATTCGAATGCCCCTACTCACTTAAGATAGAGACACGTGTATGCTGATATTATTTTTATTACATAGTAGTATATTATACATAAGAATTTTCTTGGTCATATCTCAAACATTATTGTTAGTTTTTTCTTTTTTGCAGTTGACCCAAGCTCACAAATATGACGTCTTCATAATTTAATAATCCAATCAAGTGCAGAAATAAAAAATTTGAGCCTTAACCAACTTCATCACTTTCAATAAAATAAAAATACTAAAAAGGTAAATTTATAAAGGATGTATTTATTATGATTAAGTGAAATGAAAAATACGGAATTTCAATACATATTTAATGTCGATCATTCAAATTTTAGGAATTTTATTGATTAAATTTCACATATATGGTAAGATAAATATGTTTTGCACATGCTTTAAATATAAAACGTGTCAAAAGTAATGACAAAAATTATTATTCAACTTGGACTATCATCATAAAATTTTGATTTATTGATATCTAACACTTCTGATTATATATAATTAATTTTTTATAAAAAATTAATAAAAGTTATTATTGGTTTTAATTATTAGTTTAAGTTTCTAAGTTGAAATGATGTTTTTTGGACCTAGTATAAAAACTTCTGAAATCAAGTAATCCTAGGTTTGAACCATATCTAACTTTATTTATTGATGAAATTTAAAACATATAGTTGGATGAATTTGTATTATACGTAATTCAAACTCAATGTGCATAAAAAATATAATTTCAGATCGGCTCGTTGTTCCTAAACCATTGACTGAAGAAGAGGAAACCATGTTTCAAAATTCTGATTTGGCAACTTGCCTTAGTGACTTTTATTATATTATTATTAATAATGTGGAAAATTTTACAAGGATGAGAAAAAAATAGAAAAAGAGATTAAAGGAGGTGTTGGTACCAAATATCACGATATCACTAGGATATTAATTAAAGTTAGTAGAGTTGGGAAAAAGAATTTATTGACAAGTGTAAAGGTTAATAATATATTAATAAGATATTGAAGAGATAATAAAAGTATTTATGAGTGTATACCTTTAACTGCATATCAATCTTTTCTATTTATATGGGTCAGGAATAAACCTGCATGCAGCTTGGTAGATTGTAAATCTTAATGGAGCTTATGGACATATGTCAATCTCTGAATAGACAATATATATTGACATCCGATGAAGGTTTGCGCATGTCAAACTATCATTTGTGATTCTAGACGTGAAATTAGAGATTGGTGATTCGGAACTCATTTGTTATTGGTTCACCTGACTCACCAGTTATATGCACTTATTCAGTTTGATCTAGAGACTTTTGTTGTGACACAAATCACGCGTCTTTATATTTTCTTATGAAATTGTGTGCCCGTTTTCATATATTCGCTTGTTATAAACTATCACTATTATTATTATTGTTGTTGTTGTTATTCTTATTATAAGGTACACCGTTAGTTATATAGTTATTGGGATAGAACGAATTTAGTTTTCACGTATCGAATTGTACACATCAAAAACTGCTTTCAAACAGTAATAAAAAAAATACAAATTTCGAATGCATGTGCAATGAATAACACTCTGTTAACCGAATTTTATGTTTAAAATTACTTTTTTTTTATTATCAAAAGCTTAATGAGACAAAAAAAAAATTGAGCAGGAGCTTAATGTATCCAAATAAAAAATCAATGACTTATATTTCTATTTAGTTTAATATGATGGTTCATATTTATTCGAATGCCCTACTCACTTAAGATAGAGACACATGTATACTGATATTATTTTTATTACATAGTAGTATATTATGCATAAGAATTTTCTTGGTCATATCTCAACGTCATTGTTGTTTTTTCTTATTCTAAGTTGACCCAAGATCATAAATATGACGTCTTTATAATTTAATAATCCAATCAAGTGCATAAATTAAAATTTTGAGCCTTAACCAACTTCGTCACTTTCAATAAAATAAAATAAAAATACTAAAAAGGTAAATTTATAAAGGATGTATTTATTATGAATGAGTGAAATGAAAAATATGGAATTTCGAGACACATTTAATATCGACCATCCAAATTTTGGAAATTTTATTAATTAAATTTCACATATGTGGTAAGATAAATATGTTTTACACATGCTTTAAATAGAAAATGCGTCAAAAAGTAATAATAAAAGTTATTATTGGATTTCTTTAAAAAAAGTTATTATTGGATTGAACTGCTATCATAAACTTTTGATTTATTGATATTTAATACTTGTGATTATATATAAGTAATTTTATATAAAAAAAACTTTAAAAATAGTTATTTGAAAAATCTTAAAGGGTAATTCTATGTTTAATGAGAAATATGGTTATAAACAACTTTAATTCTTAATTTTTTTTTATTTTGCTATTATTTAGATATGATCAACGGTAAAATGAATTATTACCTTCATAAAATGTGTAAAATTCAAATTTGATAGTTGGATTTTGAAATTCAGAATTTTTTTAAAGTAAAAAAGTTAAATGTTTACCCTAACAATATATGAATTCCAATAGTGTTAGAATCATGTAAAGTGTTGTTATGACTTAATGCATATTTGTACTCTTAAATTTGATAAGTTTTGCCTATAGCATCTTGAACTTTTAAAATAACCTATCATGCACTTAGCTTTATAAACCTATTATACATCTATAGTCGGTTCATTCGAACCTCTTGTACATAAAACGTTGAACTGTCATCTTTGACAGATGAGGTGACATGTGTATACTACAAAAAAAAACGTGTGAGTTTGCTATGTATGCTTATAATGGTAAAAAAACCAAACCTTTATAAAAGAAGAAAATAAGAAGAAGAATGCAAATTACTATTATAAAAGCCTGATTTTTTTTTACTGTTATATAAGGTATACAGAATGAACTCGCGCGAGTTTTTCTTTATAACACGCACATGCCATCTTGTCACGTCCGTGTCTAAAGTTCTAGAATTTATATCTTGATATTAGTATATATTATAATTATTGGGTATATGATATTAATTTGGTGCTATATGAAAAGTTTGGAGTTAATTTGATAGTTTTATGTGTAAATTAAAAGTTATGATAATTTTTAAAAAATTATATAAAGATGGAGGATTAAACCGGATATTCGCAGATTTGGATATATATCTCCTGCGAAAAGGTGAGGGATAGATATCATCTTTTTATTTTTCCTTTTCTTTTCTTTTTCTATTCATTTCAAATTCATCAATTTTCTCTGAACTGTTTCTTCACCGTTTCTTGGATTTATGGAGATTCGACCGTCCGAATCACTCGAAATTGGAAACATAGCATCCTTATGTATAGATCTAAGTCATAATCGAAGAGTTTTTAAGGTTATGCAGAAATTTTGTAAAATTGGGATTTTTCACGATTTTGCTTTTTATTGTGAAATTATGGTTCAAATGAAGCTTTTAACTATGCTTCTATGTGAATTTCAGATTTTACTTGATTATGTTGATTTACGTCTTAATTTGATCTCATCTGTTAAAGGTGGCAGTTCAATGATTTTATGTGCAGGGGTCGGATGTGACAAATATAGACGTGTGATAGGTTTTTAAAGCCAACTATAGGTATGTGATAGATTATTTTAAAAGTTCAGCCCAGGGGCGAAACCAATGGGGGGTTAGGGGGGGCTCGAGCCCCGGCCGGCCGCCCGAGATTTGAGAAAAAAAATTAATAATGGTGTCTGGTAATATTTTAGAGAGAATTATATTGATTCTATGTAGTATTATTTCAATGTTTAAAGGTAGATGAGATGGTTAAAAATGCTTAATTTTATTTGAGAGGTCCTGTGTTCGATTCCTTGCAACCTCAATTTTTTAAAAAGTTTAACCACACAGTTAATTTCGATTTTTTTTTTATTGATATGTTTGAGCCCCAAGTCATCCGGGGTCCTGGTTCCGCCACTGGTTCAGCCAATAACCAAAACATTAAGCATTTTGTTTTTATTATAATTGAATTTTAAGCAACTTATATATTATAAATTAAAGGTTTTGAATTCAAAGTTATTTCAGATTATAAAAGTAAAAACAATTACTAATTTAGTAGAGTTGAAATAATTAAAAAAAAATATGCAGTAAGTAATTTGAAATGTAGAGGTGTGTGAAAGCAAGTCAAAGAAAGAGGCTTAGTGCTTGCCTTGTTGTAGTCATAAGTAGGACAAAAAAGTTGTTTTCGGGTCAGCCCGTCTCATCATATTATTATTAATTAATTGCAAATTAAGGTTTTTTCAAGTAAACGCAAAGGTTAGACAAGTCATACCTAATGTGACTTTGGTCGCATCTCTCTTTGCCTACTTAACAAACATTATTATATTCTTCAAAAAATAAAAAAAATAAACATTATCATATTTAATTCAGAGTAAGTTGATGATATAATATGGATGTCAAAACATATTATTGTATCGTAATCATATTGTGTCATATATATATATAATATAAAGGACGAAAATTATAATTATATCAAATAAGATTTTTAAACAGATTTTAAATCGTATTATTGTATCAAAAATGAATAATTGTAGTAACGAATATTAATTTACTTTACCTAATTGATTCAAAAATATATATTAATTTATCTAATCCTTAAAAGAACAATGAATAATATAGGTTTATAATAAGGTAAAGATCTAGTTGTATTTTCGTTCTGTTTTTTTGACAAAAGAAATATAAATATTAAAGCACCAATCACTTAGTCAAATTAGAACAGAGCATACAATTTTGAGACAATTAAGTTAGAAGTATTATAAGATATTTTAAAGCTATTCACGGGTTAACAGTAAGGATTACATTAGAGACAATCAATATACAAAACATCAATAAGTTAGATATCGAGTTCGAATTCTAACATATGCAGAAAGCTTTAATTGACAGATAATCTATTTAAAGTGTGTCTTACGAATCTCAAATCGGATAAACTATTAAAAAATAATATACAAAGCATAGAAAATAAACTCTAATATACCTAAAGTCTATTGATTAAATTCAAAGATAGAATTATCCAGGGGCGGAGCCAGCCCAGGGCTCGGGGGGCCGGAGCCCCACCGGCTCCGCCCTTGAGTACTTTTCGTTGTGTCCCTTGGATTTTTTTTTTTGAAATATTATATACATTGATTTTATGTAGCATTATTTCAATGTTTGAAGGTGGATGAAATGGTTAAGGCTCCACTTATATTCAAGAGGTCTTAGATTCAACTCCCCCAAACTTCATTTTATTTTAGAATGTTTTTATTTATTTTAAGTTTATTTTTCAATAATGATAAAAACATGTTACTATTATTAATTAATTTAAATAGATTATTTATTTTGATAACACTTTTAAATTCATTTTTATTATGTTTTTACCATTAAAAAAAGTAATTTCTTATTTTTTTAGATTCAAATAACTTAGTTTTTAAATTAAATTTTAATTTATAAAAAATTTAAAAATAAAAACTATAAAAATTTTATAATTTTTTAGAAGCTAAGCATTGAACTAATTGAAAATTAAATATGTTTATTATTTTCACGTTTGACACTTTTAATATTTATTCGAACACACCGTAGGACAGTTTTAATGTTTTAGCGAACACATCAAAACGACATTGTGTTCGGTAAAACATTAAAAGCGTCCAACGTGAAAAGAGTAAACATATTTAATTTTCTATTAGTTCAATGCTAGTTTCTAAAAAATGATAACATTTTTACAGTTTTAACATTTTGGAGGCTAAATTTATTTTCCCAACCCTGACGGGCTGTACTTTGAAAATTTATCCTTACCCCACGGCTAAATTTAGCCCCCCAAATCTAAATTTCTGACTCTGCCACTAGAATTATCTACTCTAACTAATTCATGCCAATAAACCCCAACCTTTTCAATTATACATGCTAGGTTCTTAAAACAGTAAGGTATTGTTTGCTTTAGTTGTTAACTGATAACGGTTTGTGGTTAGCAGTTAGCTATTTAATGTTATTGTTAACTGTTTGTTATTAATTGAATAATTATTAATGTTAGCAATATTGCGATGATGATCAGTTGCTGTTAGTATTTAAAATATCTTTTTTTTTATTAGAAGATGGAGGCAGGCGGAGGAGAATCCCATCGCCTGGCCCAGAATAAAAAGAAAAGAAAATTGTTCATACAAAATTCAAAACCATAAAAAAAACAAAAAAAAACTAACGAAACCGAAACTGAATGACATCATTACAATCATTAGAAATTTCATGCCTGCAAAATGATGGAGCTAAGTCCCACAAATGCAGAGTAGAAGAAGTGACACCGTAACGAGCAAGACAATCAGCGACTTTATTACCTTCGCGAAAAATATGAGTGACCACTAACTGCAAACCAGAGCATAATGATTTGCATTTCTTCCATCTAGGTCTTAAATGCCAGGGAACTGCGATGTTATTATACCTAAAGAGGTTAACGACATATATAGAATCGACTTCCAACCATAGATTGAACCACCCACGCTCATAGGCATGCTCAATTGCAAACATAGCTCCCATAAGTTCTGCCTCATATGCAAAAGCAGATGAAATGGAAAAAGAAAAAGAGCCAACTGGTATACCTCTACTATTGCGGTAAATACCTCCAGCTCCTGCCAATCCAGGGGTGCCAAAAGATGAACCATCAGTGTTAATTTTTAGCCAATAAGTCGGAGGGCGTTTCCAATGAACCTCTAAGATAGTTGGAGCTGAAGCAGGTCTGCGAACAATGAAAAGCTCCCTAGAAACATGAATATCTGTCAATGTATTAAAAGCAGGACCCGTGCTCATTACATTCGACTCCCGGATGTATTTCCATAGTAAACGAAGAGCATTATGAATATTGGGGTTAATTCCTTGGAAAAAAGAATCAGTTCGAGTCCTCCAGAGAATCCATACGCAGTGAATAATAGCAGAGTTCCAAAGAACCCCGGTTTGAGGACTAAAACGGCAATGCAAAATACTGTCAAAAAGAGTTGAGAAATTACCATTTGTGCGAATATTTCGTCCAAAAAGACTTGAAATTGCATGCCAAAGAGTCGAAGCAAAAACACATGAGACAAACACATGATCTAATGTTTCAAAGGCAGCAAAGCAAAGAATACATCTCGAAACCACTTGAATACCACGAGATATAAGACGATCCTGAGTTGGGAGACCATAATGCAAAAGCCTCCAAATCAGAATGGATCGAGATGGAGGAATATATGCCGTCCAAATAAAACTAGATCATATGACTGGAGTTTGTTGTTGTCTCAAGGAAGAATAACAATTTTTTACCGAAAATATACCATCCCGAGTTGACTTCCAAAAAGGAACATCAGTACTTTCCTGACCTGGAAAAATTGTTGTAATTTCCAACTTTAAATCATCGGAAAAATAAGAAGGAAGAGACCAGTGGTCATTACTCCAGTAATTAGAAATAGAATCTGCAGCAAGATTCTTACAATTACGGGGTAGATTAAGACGATCCGCAATGGGAGAATAAAGCCAATTATCGTACCAAAAATTAAGATGTGTATCTGCCCCAATCCACCATCCAAAAATTTAATTTTTGGAATTTTGTAATTTAGGTTATCAATAGTTAAAATTGACAGTATCAATCTAAAAGTTCTTAATTTGCTAACGATGAGGACCCTAGTCCTTATTTAGCAGCAGCGAAATAATTCATAAGCACCCATTTGTAAATCGGCGAAACCACGAAATATATTTGGAATTTTCCCAATAAAAAATACAATATAAATTAATTAAAATAATATTTTTTAAGTAAATGTTGGGTTACAGGTTAAGAACGGAATGCAAAGATCCCAACTAGGTTGGCATCATCACAAAACCAAACAAAACCCAGACTCGAATTTTATTAAAATAAGGAAAAAATACAGAAGAAAAATTAAGAGAAACGAAATTGTTCTAAACAATACATATCATCAGAAATAAATCTATTGCAAAAAGCTGGTGCAGAATTCCACCAAACAATATGATCTGTTGTGACGCCAAATTTAGCCAATGCATCAGCCGTTCTATTTCCTTCGCGAAAAATATGAGTAACATTTAGATCCATAGAAGAACAATGCTGAAGACAAGTAATCCAATCCTGTCGCAACGCCCATGGAACAATTAGAGAGCGCTTCCTAAGCAAATTTACCACATAAACAGAATCGCATTCCACCCATAATTTGTGCCATCCTTTTTCCCAAGCAATCTGAATAGCAAAAATAACGGCTTTCAATTTGGAAATATGTGTTGAAACACCTTTCCACATAATTTTGATTTGACAAAATTGTTTAAGTATAATTTAAAATACATATTCTAAACACACTAAGTTTAAATGCTTTGATTTATTCTACTAATGTGTTTGTTCAATGTTGAGTTAAAATGTTATAAGTCACAAGAATTAAAAGGCCCAAGCCCAATACTGAAGTCAAGGCCCAAGTCAAATAGCTAAGTACAACTAGGCCCGCGTATGTCAAGACGTTGCCGTTTTGAACAAAACGCAACTCAGCAAAAGGAAGGATCTAGAAGACCTTCGGGAACAACTTCAAGATGAAGCTGCTGAGTAGTCTCGACAAAGCGTACAAGACAGCAGCTGGCAAAGGAAAACTTCCAGACAAAGTATTTCCCCTTTGGGCAAAGTTCAGACGACACAGTATGCTGTCCAGTTGACTTTACCATAAAAGGAGAGACAGTCTGCTGAGCTGACCGAGGACAGAAGATACACAATTCTGATTGGCCGAGAGCTCTGAGCAAGTCAGGATGACAACGACATATAGCCGTTTCCCTCCAACGGTTATTTCGAAATTCGAAATGACCGATGCCCAGACGTCTCTATAAATAGTGCCATCAGAAGCTTCACTCAACACAGAACTTGATCAAGCCATTACGCTGACCAAATTTCTACAAGTTCTGCAAGCAAAGAAGCAAAGCAAAATCTTACTACAATTCTTATATCTGTGTAAAAGTCTAGAGTGATTGTTTCAATCGTCTAAAGTGTCTTAGCAAATCTTTGTATAGGACAAAAACACTTATCATTTCTAGAGATAGAAAGGAGAGGCTGAGTACTCGGTTTTAGTACTCAGCGAGAGATTAGGATTGAGTAGAGGTATAGAGGAAGGTACTCTTGTCATACTCAGTTGCTGATATTGTAAAAGGTTTGAGGCTCTACCTTTAAAGAGCTCAGTAGAGGATTCGAAATCTCGGAACGTGTTCCGGGGACAAGACGTAGGCTTAGAAGAAGCCGAACCTGGATAAATCTGCTGAGTGAAGTATTTCTTACCTTTAACTCCTTATTTATATTGCTTGCTTAAAATAACCAAAAAACTGACCAAGTAAAGAGGTCAAGTTGAGTTGTGCGCGTTGAACGTCTGAGCTCAGGAATAGACTCTAAGTGCTATCTCTTGACTCAAGCTAAGAAACTGACCTAGTCACCAGTTGACTAAGCCAGTATCTTGCTGTTTACTCAGCGCCGCTGTTAAAACCTTTTTCCTTAGAAAAAGAAGTCTGCCCTAATTGCAAAAAAAGTTTAAATAGTTCCTAACCCCCCCTTGGAACTATACTTGCAACCTTACAAGGGACCAACAAGTGGTATCAGAGCTTAAAAGCTCACTCTAAAAGGTCTAACAACCTTGAGCTGATCCCTACCATGGGCGAAAACAGCACTCGGTTTCTCCCTGGAAACCAAACAACTCAAATACTGCCTGAGGGGCTGTCCATTACTAGGCCTCCCCTATTCTTCGGGTCAAACTATACCTTCTGGAAGAATAGGATGAAAAACTTCATTCAGGCTACAAACATGAGTGCCTGGCTATCTATAGTCCAAGGCCCATTTGTACCTGTCGAGGTTGTGGCTGGCCAAACAGTTGTAAAAGTTGAGGCCAAATGGACAGAGGATGATCTTAAGAAACTCCAAAACCATGCTTCGGCTATCAATATGCTTCACTATGCGCTCGATGCTGCAGAATATAATAAAATCTCAGGTTGTGAGTCGGCACAAGAGATCTGGAGAAAGCTGGAAGTCACCTATGAGGGAACCAATAAAGTAAAGGAGTCCAAGGTGAATCAGCAGATGAGACTGTACGAGCTGTTCGAGATGAACAATGATGAGGGCATTTCAGACATGAATGCAAGGTTTACCAACATCATTAATGAGCTCAAGAGACTTGGAAAAATCTTCACTGAGGAAGAACAAGTCAAAAAGATTCTCAGGAGTCTTCCTAAAGACTGGCAAGCAAAGAAGACAGCAGTTGAGGAAGCTCAGGATTTAACCACCTACAAATATGACGAACTCATCGGTTCATTGCTGACCTATAAGATATCCATGAAAAACTTTGAGGTGAAGGAAAAATCTGAAGACAAGAAGCAGAAATCCCTTGTCCTGAAAGCTGACTCCACTGACGGGAGTTCAACTGACGATGAGGAGATGGCTATGTTCACAAGGAAGATGAAAAGGCTATTCAGGAAGAGTGACAAATACTCTAAAAATCCTTACAGAAAGTTTGATAAGTATAAGGCTGACTCAAGTGACAGCAAATACAGAAAGGACAGCTCAAAGCCCATTACATGCTTTGAGTGCCATCAAACTGTCCATATTAAGTCAAACTGCCCCACGCTGAGGAAAGACAAGAAAAGTGGGAAGAAAGCAATGGTGGCTACTTGGAGCGACAGCGATGAGTCTTCATCTACAGAAACTGAGGCCACCGAGTCAGCGAAGATATGCTTCATGGCTGACGAACTTGCTGAGCCATGCGTCTCTAAGCATGCTGACCTATCAGATGACGAGGAGCAATCAAATGAGGTAATTTCTCTTCCCCAGCTCAGAAACGATATGGTTAATGCCCTGAGTGATCTCTATACACTTGTCAAGAAGTGTAATAAGAAAGTTAGAGCACTCAGCAGGCGTTGTGACGAAGTGGAAGAGGTCAAACTGAGTGACCTCAGATACCTTCTTCAGGACAATACAACTCTGCATGATAATATGAAGATCATACATGAGTCTGTCTCTGAAGTCCAGTCAGTTTCAAAGAAACTGAGTAAGGACGTCACAACTATCCAGAACCAACTAAAGGTTCCAAATAAAAGAAACAGGCCTCTGAGAACTCAGTACCAATGTACTAAGCAGAGATGGAATCCCCAGCAAAAAGTCTAGTGTGACTTTTGTGGGAAGTTAGGACACACCACTAAGGTGTGCTGGCACGCTCAGCACTAGGGTGCTGATAAGTCAGTGAAACATCCTAAACAGAAGGTCAGTTGTGAATTCTGTGGAAAGAATGGCCATACTGTCCATGTATGTCGCCATAAAATAAAATATGATGCTTTACCTGTTGCACCTAACAAGCAAAGACCTAAAAAGAATTGGGTACCTAAAAGTAACTAGTTACAATGCAGGTAAGCCTGAGATGTGCCGAGAAGTCAAAGATGTGGTATATTGACAGTGCATGCTCAAGGCATATGACGGGTGATGAAACTTAGTTCATCATGTTTGAGCGTAAACGAGGAGGGAGCGTAAGTTTTGGAGACAACAAGAAGGGTAAGATAGTAGGGTCAGGAACCATCGGAGGTAATCCTACTATTGAATCCGTCTCCCTAGTCAGCGGACTCAAATATAACTTACTCAGCGTAGCTCAGCTATGTGACAATGGGAGAAAAGTTATATTTGATGCTACTGGATGTAAAATATACGAGGGTAAAACAAATGAGTTAATTTTAACTGCTCCTCGGATAGATAATGTCTTTATGCTAGACTTAGAGAAAAAGTTTTCAAAAACTGTGTGCTTAGTATCAAAGGAAGAGAATTCATGGCTATGGCACATGAGACTTGGTCATGTAAGCATGGACCTCCTGGCCAAACTAGCAAGAAAGCAATTGGTTGAGGGACTGCCTGAACTTAAATTTTAAAAAGATCAATTATGCCACGCTTGCCAAGCTGGAAAACAAACCAAACAATCTTTTCACAGCAAAAATATTGTCTCAACTAAACGTTCGTTAGAGTTGCTACACTTGGATCTCTTTGGTCCAGTCCAGCCGCTGAGTCTGGGTGGAAGAAGATTTTTCTTGGTCATTGTAGATGACTTCTCTCGGTATACGTGGGTCATCTTACTGACCAGCAAGGATGAAACCTTTGAGACATTTTCAAATTTGGTTAGAAAAATTGAAAATAAAAAATACCTAAAATTAGCTCACATCCGTAGTGATAACGGTGGAGAATTCAAAAACCAAAAGTTTGTTGAATTCTGTGAAGCCAGCGGCATTGACCATAATTTTTCTGCTCCTAGAACACCTCAGCAAAATGGGGTTGTAGAAAGGAAGAACAGAACTCTGGTTGAAATAGCCAGGACAATGTTGGATGAGCATAGGCTTCCAAAGTATTTTTGGGGAGAGGATGTTAACACAGCATGTTATATTCTTAATAGGGCTCTAGTTAGACCTATATTAAAGAAAACCCCCTATGAACTTTGGAAAGGACGAAAGCCCAATATTGGATACTTTCGTGCCTTTGGCTGTAGATGTTTTATTTTAAATACCAAAGATAGCTTAGCAAAGTTTGATTCAAAAGCTGATGAGGCTATCTTTTTGGGCTACTCAACAAACAGCAAAGCATACAGAGTTTTTAATAAGCGAACTCAAGTTTTAGAAGAGTCAGTACATGTAGAGTTCGACGAAACTGACCCTGCAGGTA
Source organism: Euphorbia lathyris (assembly GCF_963576675.1). NCBI lineage: Eukaryota > Viridiplantae > Streptophyta > Magnoliopsida > Malpighiales > Euphorbiaceae > Euphorbia > Euphorbia lathyris. The sequence goes on along the minus strand of NC_088914.1, from coordinate 21,994,728 downwards.
GATACCAGCCGCTGACCGAAGATGATCCACACTCAGTAACCACCGCTGACCAAGAACCAGCTACTGAGTCATTCATGAAAAAGCTGACCAAGAGTAAGAGTGAACCTAAGATTACTTTTACTGACCCATCTACTTCTGCAGAGATTGTTGAAACACAGACAGCACAAGACATAAATCTACCTAAAGAGATAAGGATCCCAAGAGGGCACTCAGAAAGTGCAATCCTTGACTCTACTGGGAATACCCTGATGATGAGGAATCAACTCAGGAAGTACCTCAGCAATGTTGCCTTCGTCTCAGTACAAGAACCGAAGAATTTCGCTAAAGCTGAGTACGATGAATTCTGGATGATCGCAATGCAAGAGGAGCTCGATCAATTTAGAAGAAACGATGTATGGGAGCTAGTGCCTCATCCAAAGAGTCAAAAGACCATCGGAACAAGATGGGTCTTTAGGAACAAGATGGATGAACAAGGAAACGTAGTCAGGAACAAAGCAAGGCTTGTAGCTCAGGGCTACAGTCAGCAAGAAGGTATTGACTACGGTGAGACCTTTGCCCCAGTGGCAAGGCTAGAGGCAATTAGAATTCTATGTGCATATGCATCTTACATGAACTTTAAATTATTCCAAATGGATGTCAAAAGTGCATTTCTTAATGGAGTTATAAACGAGTGGGTTTATGTTAATCAACCTCCAGGTTTTGAGGACCCTAAATTCCCTAACCACGTTTATAAACTCAAAAAGGCTCTGTACGGCCTCAAGCAAGCACCACGTGCTTGGTATGAGAGGCTGACCAGTTTCATGCTGACTAGAAATTACGTCAGGGGTAAAGCTGATACAACCTTATTCATTAAGAGAAAGGGTAAAGATACCCTGCTGGCCCAAATTTATGTTGATGATATAATATTTGGTGCAACTAACGAATCAATGTGCAAGGAGTTTAGCAAACAAATGCAGACTGAGTTTGAAATGTCCATGATGGGAGAACTCAACTTCTTCCTCGATCTTCAAATTAAACAAGGAAAGAATGGCATCTTCATCAGTCAAGCCAAATATGCCAAGGAGATATTAAAGAAATATGACTTGGAGAATTGCAAGCCAATATCCACTCCTATGGGCACTGACACTGTCCTCTGCGCTGACGAGAATGGTAAGTCAGTAGACAGCAAATTATATCGAGGTATGATAGGCTCTCTACTTTACTTAACAGCCAGTAGACCGGACATTCAGTTTTCAGTATGCTACTGTGCTAGATATCAATCTAACCCTAAGGAATCTCATTACATTGCTGTAAAAAGAATCCTTAGATATTTGCAAAGCTCAGTGAACGCAGGTCTATGGTATCCAAATACTCATGATTTTACACTCATCGGATACACTGACGCTGACTATGGACGGGATAAGCTAGAATGTAAAAGCACCTCTGGAGGATGTCACTTCTTAGGAAGCTGTCTTGTATCTTGGTTCAGCAAAAAGCAGGCGTCAGTAGCCTTGTCTACCACTGAAGCTGAGTACATTGATGTTGGTCATTGTGTTGCTCAAGTCCTATGGATTAAGCAACAGCTTGAAGACTATGGTGTTCAAACGAAGACAATTGAAGTCAAGTGTGACAACAAAAGTGCAATTGATCTTTCAAAGAACCCAATTCAACACAGCAGAATAAAGCATGTCAGCATCAGACATCACTTCATTAGAGACCATGTACTCAAGGGTGAGATCAAGCTGACCTTTGTCCCAACGGACGAACAGCTTGCGGATATCTTCACGAAGCCACTGGCCCATGAGCAGTTCAGCATACTGAGAGAAGCAATTGGTATGTTTAATCCTCTTCAGTAAATTCCTGTGCTAAATGAATATGAATGCTGAGTGAATTACTATGCTGAATGATTGATGTTTGCTGAGTAACTCATCGAAACTGACTGAACATCAAATACTGAGTAAACTTGCACACTGAGTAAATTAGTTTAAACTTAAACTTAAAAATCATCCGTAAATGCAATATTGACCACTCAGAATATCAAACGCTTGACATTCTGCACGCTGAGTGTTAGATCCGTTAGAATGAATGCAATAGCACGCGTATAGCCCTAGGATGACGTATTCGCCGTATGTGTCATAAATGCCAAGATCTTTGTCGGTACACAATCCCGAGGCAAAACTGACACATGGATTTGATTAAATCCACACCGCTCATTCCTTCTATAAATAATGGGTAATTCCCCATCTTTTATTCTTTACGCTTAATCAAATTCTAAGGCAAAGAAACTCTCTCTCTCAAGATCCTTCTAAACCTTCCCCATCCTTGAAAATGACTAAGTTATCCTACAACGTCTCTGGTGCCGGCCACCAAAAGACTAGCTCCGATGAACCTACTGGAAATCCTCCTATACCGAGCAAGGGAAAAACTGGCCAAACCTCTGGTCAAGGAAAGGCTGTGAAAGTCCGAACCTACTCCAAAGTTTTTGAGAACGTACGAGAATGGAAAGTTGAGCCCTCCAGATGGGTCTCAGAACACTTCGTACAGAACGAACAACCTTTCTGCGAATGGATTTCACAAAACGGCTGGACGGAGCTATTTTCGGTTAGGGATGAAACCTATCCTGACCTAGTGAGGGAGTTTTACCACAACCTCAAAGTTGCAAATGACAACACTGACTACCTGTGCACTGAGGTGAAAGGCAAAACCATCTTCATCAACCCTCTCTACATAGGAAATCTTCTCAAGCTAAAAACTGAGTGAGCAAGGTTGAGAAGATCGGGAGATCAGGATAAAACTGACTATGCACACAACTTTTGCAAACCTGAGGGTCACTCAGGAGAAGTCTCAGCTTCATCAATGGGTCAGCACCAGAAGATGGCTCATTACTTGCTGACCTATTTCATCTACCCGAAGATCAACTGCACTACATCAGCAACAAATTTCGAGCAGTGCTTTATATGGCACATGCTGACGTACACTCCCATCAACATGCCGATCTTTCTCGTTGCTGGTTTTCTTCGAAGCACTGGCACGATGCGGCTTGGATCACTCATCACCAGAATCCTCATTGACCATAAGGTTGATCTTGAAGGTGAGGAGAAGAATCGAGGAACTGAGATCACAGCTGCCTCGCTGAGAGCATTAAAGTTTGGAAACTATACTTGCAACCTTACAAGGGACCAACAATATGCGCAGAAGGGGTATCAACTCGAAACGCAAAACAACCTCGAGCAAATCCTCAAGTAGTGCGAAACACCCCCCTGCGCCCCCCATTCCTGTATTAATGTTTGCAGAACCATCTGTGTTAACTTTGAGCCATCCTGGTGGAGGACGAACCCAAGTAACACTAACTGTATTAGGAGCTCGAGGGGGTCTAAGGGGAATGTGTAACTGCCTAAGAACACGAAGCTCATCAACATTGTTTTTCATATGACCTTTATTACCAATACCGCCTTCACGAATCATAATCCAAAGCCTGCGAAGCACAAGATGAATTGATGGTGTTTCATTCTCAAATATCGCATTATTTCTAGTGTACCACAAAATCCAAATCAAACTAACAACTCCAACTAACCATAACAAACCCACTTGAGAACTGAAGTTATGATTTAAACAATTCAAGATAAGAGTAACTAGCGAATCCGTCAATATGATATGTTTACCAAAAAGAGAGCCCAACGCTCTCCAAGCAATTTGAGAAAAAGGACAATGAACCAGAATATGTTCAATTGACTCCGAGGCTGCTTTGCATAAAATACAACGGGAAACAGTAGGTATGCCACGCTTCTGCAATTGGTCATGCGTGGGCATGTAACCCAATAAAGCCCTCCAGCAAACGATTGAATGAGAAGGAGGAATGACTTCAGACCAGATAAACTTGCATCATTGAACCTTTGCTGCATTAATACCTAATGAAAAATAGAAATCCTTGACAGTAAAAATACCTGAAGAAGAGTATGTCCAGACGCAGAGATCCTCATCATCACCGCCACGCCTAATCTCCATAATATGGAGTTGTAAAACCTGTGGAAGCTGCTGCAGATTTATCCATGAATCTCCATCAAGAAATTCATCAACGCTATTAAATCGAGTACGTTGGATATTACAGGGCAGATTTAATTGTTCACCCACCGAGGGCTTAATCCACAATTCACTCCAGAAATTCAGCTTTGAATTATTACCTATCCACCAATGAGATTGATCCCTAAGAATATAGTAGACCTCTCGGATTGATGGCCAAATCGAAGAATTAGAAATTACAGCTTTCGGGAGCCCAGAACGCGTAAGAAAACGCCGTTTTAAAAGAATTGAAACTAAAGAGCTCCCAGTAAGTAATTCCCACGCCATCTTGCCAAGAAGAGCCTTATTAAATCGAAGCAAATCTATTATGCCTAGCCCGCCATTCTCAATTGGACTACAACAGACTTTCCACGGAACAGTAATAAGTTTTCTTGTGTCAATACAACCAGTCCACAGAAAATTCCTAATACAATTATTCATCCTTTTCAAAAGCGCCATTGGCTACTTGTAAATAATGAAGGAATGAACAAAAGCCCCTGTCAATACTGACTTGATCAAAGTTAACCGACCCGCAAATGAAAGAGAAGTTCTTTTCCATTTACTAAAATTAGCCAGGAACCTATCCGCAAGAGGCTGTAAATGGCAACGCCTAGGAGCTCCGATAAAAAGTGGGACACCAAGATAAGAGAAAGGCAACCCCTGCAGCCGAATGCTAATTAAATTTGCCAAAAAAGCAGCACGTTGGGCTGAAGTATGCTTCCCAAAATACACAGCCGACTTTCCCCAATTAACAATCTGCCCTGAAAGAAGACCGTAAAACTCAAAAAGTTTTTAAATAGTGCGCATATTCCAGACGGTAGCTTTGCCAAAAAGCAATATATCATCAGCATATAACAAATGTGAAGGAAAACAAACCCCATGGGCAAACAACATGTTATCAAACTCACTATTTGCTTCTAATTTAGTGATCCAACGACTGAAGAAATCCTCAGCAAGACCAAATAAAATATGAGATAGAGGATCTCCTTGACGAACCCCATATGAGCAATTAAAATAGCCCCGAGAACGTCCCCCAACAAGAATCGAGACTCGAGAAGAAGAAAGGATATTAAGGATCCAGTCTCTAAACTGCAATGAAAAACCGAAAGCCTCTAAGACTGCAAGCAAAAAACTCCAATCCAGTGTATCAAACGCCTTTCGAATGTCAATTTTCAAAGCCATATTACAGCCAAAACAACGCTTGTCCAAAGAATTAATCCCTTCTAAAGCTGCAGAAATACAATGGTGGATACTTCGATTTTTTATGAACCCAAATTGGTTTTCAGAAACAATGCGAGAAGCAATAATTGCAAGTTTGTCTGCGAGAATTTTAGAAATAATTTTAAAACTAAAATTACTCATAACAATTGGTCGATATTGATCAACTCGGCTGGCACCCTCGACTTTAGGAATTAAAACCATGAGATTAGAATTCATACCAGGAAGAATATGAGCGTTGTTAAAGAAACTTTTAACCATATTACAGACATCAGAACCAACAATGTCCCAAAAAGTTTGAAAAAAAAACCCAGTGAAACCATCAGGCCCAGGTGCACTGTCTTTATCCATACTAAAAACTGAAATTCGAATTTCCTCATTTGAAGGACATCTCGCCAAATCAATATTGTCTTCTATTGTGACAGATTGGGGCATAACATCCGCAATTACTCCTAAATCCACTGAAGTGCTACGACTAGTAAAAAGTTGGGAGAAATAATTCACCACATGTGAAGAAATAGCTTCCATTGAGTTCGTAATTTCTCCATTAATTTCCATAACATCAATTCCAACCCGCAATTTTTTAATAGTAGCAACACGGTGGAAGAAAGACGTGTTCCGATCCCCATCTTTTAACCATTTAACCCTGCTCCGCTCTTTATAGAAAGATTCTTTCCTCTGAAGCTCTAATTCAAGGCTAGTGTGAGCTAAAAGCTCTTGCTCATGAAGATCAGTCTGGAATCCCACTTCTTCAAGCTGATGTTGAACCGCAACTAATTTCTCACTTGCAACATGAATATTTTCTTCAAGCAGCCCGAAAACATTACGATTCCAAATTCTAAGAATGGGACGTAAAGTACGCAATTTATGGCATAGAAGTTGCGCAAGAGGTAATGAGATTTGTGCATCAGCCCAATGCTGAGAAATTACCCCATGTAGAAGAGGATGAGTAACCCACATAGAAAGGAATCGGAAGCGAGAAACATGAGGATCACCACGAGAACAGGAAAATAGAAGAGGATTGTGATCCGATAAATGTCACGGAAGCGCAACACAAGAAATTGAATCCCAAAAATCCATCAAACCTGCTGAGACCATTGATCGATCCAAACGACACTCAACCGTTGCAGAACTTAATCTACAATTACACCAAGTGTACTTTGCACCAACTGTATCGACATTAAAAAACCGCACATGTCAATGAATGACCGAAAATCAACACAAGACGAACTAACCGGTAAGGCACCCGTCTTCTCATGTGCTCCAATGATTGCATTAAAATCTCCTATAATTAACCAACTCTTTGGAGATGAATCACATAGGCCAATAACATCTGACCAAAGAGATAAACGACGAGAAATTAAATTGCTGGCATAGACGAAGGTCAAACGCTGCACAGAACCTGATATACTATAATCCACTGTGATATGCTGCTCATGCTCACGAATAATGGTGACCTGATGAGAGATTCTCGCAAATAGCCACAAAGAGGGAAAGTTTCCAACATTCCTGGCAATCAACTTCAACCCTAGACTACTCCAAAGTCTAGCTAGTCGGAATACTATCGAACTAAACCATTGGCTCAGCAATACAAACGAAATTAGGTTTATTTTGTGAACAATAAAGGCTAAGAGCTCGCTGTGTACTAGGGTTATTCAAACCCCGATAATTCCAATAAAGCACAATCATGGATCATATCTTCCCGGTTTCTTGCGCTCTCTTTTAGGGCGCATTGATTTAGAGGCATTAATCTCAATTGACCGATGATTTAAATCCGAAAAAACAACCTCATCTTCATCTGCCCATGAAACACGCTTTGAATTCTGAAATTCTGAGTTGGAAGGTGATAACTCTGAAATAATAAGTTCATTGTTTGTGCTCCCATCCATGTTGGATAAAAGATCAAATCTATTAGGAAATAAAATGTCAGCTTTCTGTGGCGAGTCCGGAAAAACAATAATCACTGGACGAGGGACATTAACATTATAACTTTTACTAATTGGTGGTAACCAATTGGTTATCGTTTAATTAATATAATCTGATACTAAATAAAATCTAAAAATAAAATTTTACTGAATCAGACAAAACATTATTCTTTCGGCAATAATGTTATAGAAATATGAATAATATTAAAAAATAAATATGTTTGAAAATTAGAAGAATAATTTTGTCAGCATCAAATATATATAAACATTTTTTTACATAAAGCTCATATTTAGAGATTTTCGTGAAAATCTTCAAAACACTGCACTTTTCATAAAAAAAAATGTTAAATATTATTATATGAAAATAACCAAACGCTATATTTTTTTTTTTTTTACGGTTTGGAATAAAATACTAAATGCTCCTTCTTTTGTTTCACCTAAGTTTTACCTATAAGTTTTTTATCTTTAAAAACTATAATTTAAGCAAATTATATTGAATAAAATGAGTTACACCGGAGAAAATCTATTGAATAAAAATCTCATTTATCATCTTATCACCTTTAAACATTTTCTCACTTTAGTTGTCACTAAAAATCTTTTTTTATAGGTACAAAAATACCCCCTAACATTTATAGTCATAAGCAATTTTATCTCTAATATCTAAAATTGTGCAATTTTACCTCTAATATTGGCAGTTAAGAGCAATTTTACTGCTAACATTCGCAAATTGGGTCAATTTCAGCTATTATTATAAAACACAGATATTTTATTCCTTATTCTGCACCGATTACATCAATTTGTTTAAAAAAAAGATTTCATATTTTTTTTATTTAATAATAGAATTGAAGATTAATATTTATAAATTCAGTGAAATATTTTGAATTTTTTTATCCAACTCATACAAAAGACAATATATTTTTTCATTTTGTTTTTAATTTTTTTTACGTCTAATCATATGTTTATGGTCGGTTACTAATGAGTGATAAAATGACTCACATGTGAAGTGTAAATGACAAGATTCATGACCGAGAAGATAGTTTGAAGCATTATTTCTTAAATTGATCCAACCTGGCAACGTTATAGGTAAAATTACTCTTGACTGCTAATGTTAGAGATAAAATTGCACTATTTTAAATATTAAAAGTAAAATTACTATTGATCATAAATATTAGGGTATTTTTACATTTTATCTTTTTTTGTCTAATATAAAACATATATTATTTTATCACAAAAATTCCATAATACTTCAAATATATTAAAGCGCGAAACTAAAATATTCTTTTTTAACTTTTCGCAAATTAATATACAAAGTTTGTTTTAAATCTATAAAGATAATTGGTAATAACCATTCAAGTTGGATGTTTAATTAAGTATTTGAAGTAAAAATCAAGGTATATTTTGTTTTTCGGAAAATAATATGCTGCTAGAAAATATTTTATGATTTTTTCAGTGTTTGTTTATTTAGGAAAATAAATCAATAGAAAATTTTAGGTTAATTAATAGAAACATATATAAAAAAAAGTGAGAAAAAAAAAATCTCCTATACTTTTTAGAACCATATACTTCATTTATTTTTATCATTTTGAAAACAATAATCACCCACCACCACTTATATTATAGTTAAACATCAAAACTGTTTTATTTTCCAATAAAAGATTTTTTCTCTACCTAATATTTTTTAAAATACAATAACTTTCGATAAATAGACCGATCTTAAATATTTGATATGTAGCTTTCATTTTGTTTTGATATGTAGCTTTCATTTTGTTTTGCTATCTTGTTAATTGTAAATTGAAGGTGGAAAAAAAATAGGGTAAACTTCAAATAAAACCCTTGTGGTTTCACTAATTTTCAGATAAAGGACTGTAGTTTACTTTTTGTCAAAACGAGGATTGAGGTTTTCAACTTTAGCAAAATAAGGATTTTTTCGATTGATACTATTAAAATCACCATTGATGACTTCAAAAATGACATATTTTAAGAACTACTAATATTCTAAACAACTTTAATTCTTCAACTTTTTTATTTTGAGATTGTTTAGATGATGTTTGGTAAAGAGAGAGAAAGTTAATGTTTAGAGAGAGAAAGTTCTAAAAAGGATGACTTTCGAAAATCGAAAATGCAGTTCCATAAAAAATATGACATTGAACGACTTTAATTCTTGAAAATTTTCATTTTCAGGTCGTTAAAGATGGTTTTAATAACATTAATCCAAGTGCGAAACCTCAATCCTCGTTTTGACAAAAAGTAAACCACAGTCCTTTATTTGAAAATTAGTGAAACCACAGGGGTTTTATTTGAAATTTATCCAAAAAAATATATATATAAAGGGTAAAAACAATTCTAATAACTATATATCTTGCTCTTTCAAACAAAAATCATGAAGCTCATAATCTTCTATTTAAATATTTTTAAGGCGAATTTGTGGTTTAAAACTCAAATTATGAAAAAACTTAACATTTCATCAAATTAATAGTTATATTTTAAATATACAATTTGTTTTTTTCATAAAAAATATATAAGTTGTTAAGAAATATGCAATGTCAAACATTGTGGGATGGATATTTAGCATTTTAGCAACTTGTTAAATGAATAATATATGAAAAATTATTAATAAAAAAAAGGCAAGCTAGAGTTTGAAAAAGAAAAATAATGTCAACATGGAAAAAAATAAGTATATATAGTCTGCTGAAATCAAAACAAGTGGAGATAAAAGCTGCCAATGATTATTATGAGCTTGCATTTCTTATTCATGATGTCATTTATTAGTTATTCAAAAGGCTCAACTTGTTTAATAAGCTTGATTGGATGCCTGAATTTATATGGTGTCTGATTAGTTACATAAATTTATTTAAATTGTTATTATTAAATTTTTAAATCTATAAAAATATATAAAATAGAAAATTAATTTATTTTACAGACTCAAAATTATAAATTAGACTTTTTATTTTTTAAGTTTTGGTTTTTTTTAAAAGATTTTGACAAATTGCAATATATATCATTTTAAACAAGTTTTAGAGTAAACGAATTACTCTACACAAGTTCAGGAGACCAATAAGTAATTTTGAACAAATTCAGGTGACTAATAGATTATTTTAAGCAAGTTGAGAAGCTAACGGGACATCATATAAATTCAGAAGGCCAATCAAGCTTGTTGTACAAGTTTTTTTTTTAAAAAAAACTAATATATTAAGGTGGCGTTTGGGTGCTCCTTTTCGTGCTCCTGTTTGCCTTTTCAGTTCGAAATGGAGAGTTTTAGGTGTTTGGTTAGTTACATTTCTGTTTGTCTTTTACACTTGAAAAGCAGCGTTAGGTGTTTGGTTAGTTACCTTCTGTTTGCTTTTTACACCTGAAAAGTAGCCTTTTACAAAAACAGAGAATCTCTGCTTTTCGGAAAAGCAGCTTTTTTCAACAGCAACTAGCAACAGCAAGCAGGAACAGCAAACAGCAAACAGCAAACCGTAACAACAAATAACAAACAACAACAGTAGGTAACCCTAAGCCTATTCAACATAAGATTGTCAATGCCATTCACCAATTTCTAGTCATCATACGCCATTGCATTTCATGATTTTGTGGCGGAAAATGGGTATTTCCCATAACTGAATCTGTTTATTAGTACAAAGGATAAAAAGAATATGTATATTTTTAGAGATTTTACTCTTATTTTTCTCGCTCTTCTTTCTCTCATTTTCTATTTTGTCTTTTCTTCTCCATCTCAATCCTCTCTTTACATTTATATAGTGATAAATTAGTAATTCTTTGGATGTTTGAGATCCCAAATGACCCTTGCAATTCACGTGAATTTCTAGAAAATAAAGGCCGCATTGGTGGTCGACCACTTTTAGATTCATTAAACACTCCGATACTTAAATTAGTACCACTTTTAGAATAGTGAAAAATAATAAAAATTAACATATCTAAAAGATTCATTAAAAACCCTCTACTTATAAGTTGTTCAGGTTCCAATTAGGATTTAGAATGTCATATTCTTATAGGAAGATCGTTTTGTTCTAATAAAAACTCTCAACATGCATCATCTTTTTCTTATTACGTTTACACTAGCATTCTCTAGATGATGTAGATTAAAATCGACTGGAGGTTTTAATCGTAAACCAACAAAGATTACAAACTTCTCAAGCTTAACTTGAAGGTTGAATAAACCCAAAAGGAATGAATCCTTGCTCCAATGGAGGCTTCAAATATAATATTCATCAAAGTTTCTCAACATTACAAAAGATGGAGAATATATACTCCTTCTAAATAAAAGATAAAGGACTAAAAGGCCACCCCTAGGGTTACCAACAACTAGGGAGCCCTAGGGGTAAATTAGGAAAAGCATAAAGATAGATATTAGGGTAAATAAGTTCAATAGTAAAGAGGTAAATAGTAGAATGGCAAAACAGTAATAAAGAAGGTGGCAGATCTTGTCCTCAACAAGAAGAACTTGGGGAGGAAGTATTCTCCAGGTCCGATACGCCCCGCGTGGCCTACCTCACGCCCCGCGTGGATGTGTCCCTGAACTTGATGTTGCTGGCTCGAACTCAAGACGCGAGGCGCCCGATAGATTACGCCCTACGTCAAGATTACGCCCCGCGTCGTGCGACCTACGCCCCGCGTACTCGGCCTCCTGATCTGAACTCTCATCCGAGGTTGGCTCCACGTCCCGCGTCTCGCCATACACGCCCCGCGTGTATGACCTCCTGGATGGTTCCCACGACTTCGAGTCCTTCACGCCTCGCGTCCCAGCGGACACGCCCCGCGTGCTCTGTTCTGCGCCCTTTCCTTCCTCCTTCTCGGTTAGCTTTCTACGGGTCCCATCCTTCAACTCCGGTTCAATCTTTAGGGACCGGATGCCCTCATCACTAGATGCACGTCATGTGAGTTACTGAGATTCATCCAACAATATCGACTTTACTAAATGTAAACTTGCTTCTACTATACAACTTATAATATTTATCAACAATTAATGTATATATAATAATATTTATAGGATTCAAAAAAATATTTACAACTTAATAATTTGAAATACCATTTAATACTATTTTTTTATTTTATGCTTTGAGAATTATTATATAAAAAATATTTTATTTTTTAATATTAATAAAGTTTTTAAACTATATTTATTTATATAAAATAAAATTTAAAAGTTTAATAAATTATATAATTTATATTAAATTATAAAATATATACTCTACCATTTTATCATATTTATATGTAAATAATATTAATAAAAATAACTATTTAGTTTAAGAAATATATATTTTATATTTTTAAATTGTTATGTAAATCAAATTGGATTATATTTTTAATTTATAAATTTGATATCTGAAAATGATTCATTGATATTAAAGGAATTTTTTATTAGTATGCTTTTTTATAATAATATTAATATTTTACTATTTTCTTAAAAAATAAAATATTTTACTATATTATAAGATTAAATGTGAATAAATATATTGTATTTTATAGAATTTTGTAAACCCCAATCAAATCTCGGTTGAACTTTTAATTCTTGATATTTTATTTTACGGTTTTGTTATCGGTCCAATTTTGACATTCATGGAAAAACCTATTCAAAGAGTATGTAGTTTAAACATGTTAATTTTGAAATCTATATAATCCATGGGCAACCGACATTAGATATTGCAAATCTGAAAGGAATATACAATTGGATTTAGTGAGTGTCCTTAATTTGTACTTGGTTGAAAATTTAGTGTTAATATTTATTATTTTAATTGGAAATTTCTTTTTGAGCATGGCAATACCAAATCAGTCTTGATCCTCCAATTATAATATATAGTTTATTTTAATTTAATCATCATCCATCAATTTTATCTTTTTCTTTTTCTTTAACTAGAAGAAAGGCTATCATTTAACTAGTATAAAAAATAATTACAAGCTTAGTAGAAATCAAAAAGCTTAGTAAAATGGAAGGTGCTAAGGGAAACCGAGGCCTCGAGGCTCTAGGATGGCTCCAGTGGAGCCGTCTATGTATTTGATACTTAGAAGTTAGAAAGCACACTTAAATTCATTTTACAGTTCAAGAATATTATAATTCTCTCACACACATGTATTTTTCGAAAAGATCCGAACACAAAAATATTTTTTTCAAAAAATACCTATTCAATTCTCTCATTATAAAAAAAATTCTCTCATATTTTATTCTTTTGATAATACTTATTTTATTTCATTCTATCAATTAAATATAGCCTAATAAAAACTTTAATATTAACTCAACCGGAATAGTAACCTGATCCAAAAATCTTAGAAGAAAAAAATTGGAGGCTTGTAGTATGGTTTCAGGTTCAAAAACGATTTTTCAAACTCCAGAAAAATGTTACTGAAATTAGAGACATATGTAAGGGGCTGGAAATCGGGATTGAATTTAAACACTCACTGGTTGTCGAAAAACTCTATTAAACTTGGATATAAGGTTTTAATTTTCTAAGGTGAAGATATCTAAAAACCTTCAATTAAACATTCATAGTTATTATTGAAACACTGTCGGTTAATGAAAAAATTTCAATTAAGCATCTATAAATATTGGAATACTCTGAAAAATTAGTGAATTCTAGATCCGTACTAACGGCATCAAAACGATAATTGGTCAACTTTTAACAAGAATTTAGGTTTTAATCAGTGAGGCTGATAGGTTTATTTTATAATCAATAAAGGGCTGCTATGCTTGAATTGCACTTGAGCATTGACTTTCCTACATGATAAGGTAATTAAGGCATTATTACCAGAAAGTTGAAAAAGATAAAGAAAAAAGTAAACTTCAATTTCTTATTCAGCTGTATTTGATTTAATGTCATGATGAGACATTAGTGATGTTAATTATGCAATTTAACCCATTTTATCTAATTAGGTCCAACTTCAACTTTCTGTAATTTGCCTATTACGAATAAATTGGAGTTTTATCTAACTTTATTTATTTCTATCCACTAATCACTTAACTTGATGATCCATGCATAAACTAATATGATTATTCTCCTTAGTTCACGTCTCAAAATAAGAGGTGGTTTAAACAAATTGAAATCTATATCAAGTTAAAGGGATCTATAAATCACTGTATAAGCAAGTTTAATGGATCAATATATCACTTTAAACAAATTCAGGTGGCCAATAGATCACTTTAAATAAGTTCATGAAGCTAACGAGATACTCTCTGTATTAAACCTAAAAACTGTTACAAACCTGACACTGTAAAACGGTAATGAAGTAATTTTCTGAACGTCCTATCTTGGTACATACACACTCCGATCATTAAATTAGAGGATTTAATTAGAGAAAATGTTTATAAATGAGCTAAATAACTGTGGGAATCAATGAATGAACTTCCTTACTTTGAGTGCTCTTAATATAGAGATTAATACCATCATTACTATGGGATCTGATGCAATTATGAGGATGAGGGTTTCAACTGCAACAGTTGACTATCGAGGCGTGTGCCCGAAAAGTGCAATTTAACGTAATTTAAGCGCCAAGTGGTTGCGGTGTATAAATTCATTATTCATATATGTATCCAAGTTTCTCTAGCCGTCAATTTCTAAACACGATTCACAGTAACAACCTTCTTAACACAATTCGTTTCACAAAATTATCATTTTTTATTACATTATATCATATATAGATCACATAACACAATTATAACACAATCCATTTTGACACCCTACAAAATACAACGATCGGGCAACATGAAAGCACATGTTAATTTGAATTCAACTGTATCTAAGGTATTTCTACAAAACCTATTTGGAGTTTTGGTCTTTCTGCCAGAGATTTACAATTAAATGAACCCTAACCACCATTTAAGCACCAGCTCTTCAGAACAATCTCAAAAGAGGTATGCTGGTGTGGCATAATAGTTTGATCAATCTGCAACTTTCTACCTCCCTGGAAAACTACAATTTCATTGTATAACCTGCTTTCCTACTCAGTCAAAACAAGCAATCTTCCTTCATATCAAGATTCTAACTTTCGCGCAACTCTCGAAAGTACTACCAGGCAAAACGGATTCCTGTTCCATCCAAAAACCGATCAGTATGCCACCCTTTCAACTGTAATTCCGACAAAAACGAATCATATGTACTATTCATTTTCTCATAAGCATCCTGCAGAACTCTAGAGTTAGACTCGTGGGAAGAATTCTCCATATTTGCAGCATAAGCAGCAACCAGCCATCCCCTCAATGCATCTTCACCTGAAGCATTTTGCTCGAGTACCATGTCTGTGCATTTATTCCTGCGATTCAAAAGAAACTTTTCCTCTGGGAATATATCTTTCAATTCACGAAGTCTTGAAGGTGTAAGAACTTTGTGCACAGCTTGCCCAACTTTTACGTTGCCAGCATCTGGTATAAGTCTTCCGGGAAACATAAGATCTTCACGGTATCTTAGATCAGCAGGACTTGAAACCTTTCCTCTCTGGTTTGAATTGCAACTGTTTAGGCACATAGAAATATAGAGAAAGTAAGAACATACTACTGGGTTAAAAAACAATACCGTGACAAAGTCTGCAACGACCATTGCTGTTCGCTGTGGATTCAGTGTATTAATTGGAGTAGCTCGCATTTCTTCAATGACACAATAAACATGTAGAATAGATAAAAGAGGCCCAACCACCATCTGCAAGAAGACATTTTCAATTATAAGATCGTAGTTGCACAGAATTTTCATTGAACGAGCACATAACTAAGTGCACCCAACCCAATATGCCAAAACTAAAAAGATCCATTATTTTCTTCTTAGGCAGAAAACGAACAAAGAATTGAGCAAACACAATGTTAGTTAATCAAACCTGAGTTTTTAATGTTCATTAAAACTTATAACTTCCGAGTAGAAAAAATCAGGCAAGGTCATTAATGCTCTTGCAAGAGAAGAAACCGAAAGAATCTTCAACTTCAAGAACAGATGAAACACGTCACAAACTGATACCATACCTTGCCCTGCATAGATGAACAAACAGTAGATGCTAACTGAATCCCCACTCCCAATCCAGCAACATTGAAAACTGTGGAAATGGCCTCCCCTTTTGCAAATAGGTCACTAAGATTTCCTTCTTTAGCGAATGATGAATATATCGGCAGCCTTGTTGCTCTCGCTGCAACTACTGCCATCCCCTACCAAATGAAAGCAAGTAACAAATGAAACCGACACAATGGAATGGGAAAACAAATTGATCATGAAGTTCTGAGACATACATTATCACTGATCATGTGACCATTACTTGCAGAGAGCAACAAGGACACAATTAAAAGAAGAAAAACCTATGAAATTGAAAAATGGATAGCTTAACGTTTTTCTCCAAAGAATCTGTTTTGACTAGAAACAGACCTTTGCGAAATTACCAAGGCCGGCCACCTCAAGAAAAAGCTGAGGACATAAGGGAGAAAGAACTTCTAATCCAGTACCCAAGTCATATAGCACATCAGCTGCAATGCAGACAGCTCCTTCTAGTTAGAGAGTTAGTGAAAACAATACATGACCAGAAGCCAATTCCAGCCAAAATTCAATAAAATATGAACTTGAGCATGTGCATGTGCATATATAAAATATAAAAAATTTAATCACACAACAGAAACCTAGTATTCTCCAACTTTTTGGCTCTGAATCCATTCGAGCACCCAAATTGCTACATATTAACTTCCCCACATGCTGCATTCCATCCTTCAATACCTGCTCACCAATAAAATGAACCAAAAAATTTTAAAAACGCTATCATGTGAAGTATTTGTTGATTATTTGGCTAAAGACAACTTACCCAACTTACGGCAGTTGCTTGTGCAGGTGTAGGACGTAAGCCTGCAGCAAATAGTAGTGACTGCAAAGCAGTAAGAGCATAGAAATAATCCACACATTATAATTGTCAATCCGTGAGGAAAAAGAAAAACTAATGGATCTCGAGCTTGCTAGAAAGCTACAACTGAACAAGTAAGCAATTTATTGTCATTCAGCAATGCACGTAGAGATATCTTGTCTCAGGATTATAAACAAAATGCGGTGCGGCTGTGATTGTTTAGAATATTGTCTAGTAATATGCGGATGTTAATTAACATGGAAGATGACCTGAGTTGACAGCACAGACAATGCTGCACTAGAAAAATGCTGCAGTGCCCGGAATTGTGTGTATCTAAGGTATCCCTCGTTCACACTGCATTAGTAGCAGACCAAAAACTACGTTAGAAAACTACTTATCCACCCTTTTGTCTTCACATGATGCAGACATTAATATCTTATGACTCACCTGTATGGATATCCTGAAGGAAAAAATTTATTCTGAAAGGATTCAATCACCCGATGGAGTACTGATCGTTGATCATCAATTAATTTAATCTGTTGTCATCATAGTTCACAAAAAAATAGATAAACATAAATAAAAGAATTACATAGATCAGACGTATAAAACAATGGGAGAAAAGAGTGGTACATTTGACAAACAATTGCAAAGGAAGATGAAAATTTGTGAAGTTTTCAGTACAATACAAATTGGAAGGATGAGATCAAATATAAACTTCTACCCATCCTTCCAATGTGCAAGTATAGAAAACGACAAATTGGTTATGGCACCAAACAAGAGCTTAGAGCTTAGTTCAATAGAGCAGTAAACATGCACTTAAGCAGTTCAGTTCAAACTGCAAGGATTGAAATTCAGTACAATGAAATCCCTGCATGCCAAGAGTAAAGCAATAGAAGTTGATCTGGAAAGCCTAATTACAACCCAGAAAAGAAAGCCTAAGCCTTTGTTTGGGAGTTTGGAGGTTAATGGAGGGGAGAGTTAAAGGAGATAATGGAAAGGGAAGGGAAGTGATGGAATGGAAAGTTAACAATTAACCTTGTTTGGGAGTTTATAGGATGTAAATGACGTTAAATGTTTAATCTTGCTTGGTAGTTTAAATATGGAGGGGAAGGAAGGTTAAATTTACTCTACAGAGACAAGAAATTTTAAAAAAGTTTACGTTACTCCCATTAACCCCCAATTTGGAGGTTAGAGTTTGGAGGTTAAAGGAAGTAAACATTTAACCCCATTAACCTCCATTTACTCTCAAAAAATAACTCCCAAACAAGGTTAACTCAATACTTAACCTTCCATTACTCTCATTTACTCCCATTAACCTCCTCCCAAACAAGGGCTAACTGACATCTCATTCTTTGTTTATGTGATACAAGCAATTACAACCAAATGTAAACAGAACTTCCAACTCCAAAGCTGTAAAACTTTTTTATAATTGTGGTACTATCCAGTAAAAATCAAGCAACCTTTTATCATTCATTGAATTCAGCATCACGCAAAAGCCAGGTGTTCACAAAAATGGGTATGAGAAAGACGGATTTTTCCATGTCACAAAAGAGTGAAATAACTCACAGAGAGACGACCATCAGGCTGAAATTGGAAATGACGTGAGACAGAATCGGAAGTTTCAATCCAGTAGACAGGAAGTTGCGGTAATGGTGGATTCTCCGGGGGTTTTTTCTGCATCGTAATCTTGTCCTGGTTGAAATTGACAAGGAAAGAGTGAGTAAAAAGATAAGTAAGAAATTGTTTGAAATGGTTAATTAAGAAATTAATACCAGTAAGTTCATGACTGCGAAATTGAAGCAAATATAGCAGGCCAACCAAAGCCAGATAAGATTCAACTTGTTCGTCTGTCTGGAATCTTCATTCCAAGATGCGAGGCTTATAACTCCAGGCAAAAGCGCCACCGAACGAGGCAGACAGACGCCAGTAAATAAAAGAAGTATACGACGTCGTTTAGATCCATTTGCCCCATTTAGTCGGATTCCTTTTTAAGAAAATTGAAAAGCTTACTAACGTTACTTTTCAATTTTATTTTTCAAAATATATGCTTTGAGGTAGGGCTGTAATCGAGCCGAAGCGAATTTTGATCTGTTCAAACTTAGTTCGCTATAAAATTAATGTGCTCGAGCCCGAGCTGAGCTTTGGCTTGCTCAAGCTCGATTCAGTTCATTAGAAAATAAACGAGTTCGAGTCGAGTTTCGAGCTTGTTTTGAGTCCAAAATCCTCTTTGAACTTGGTCCATTAAGAAAATTATCTAACCATAAATTGTTTGTGAATAAATCGTTAATTATATTTATGAAATTTACTTGCAAATAACTTTTTAATTGTGTACATAAACAAACTCACAAACAAAGTTCGTGAATAAATAAACAAGATATATTGATAAATAGTTCGTCTATTACTCATTTATTATGTTTATGAACGAACTCATCTAATGAAATAATATTAAGTTTAAATATTTACGAACTAACACAAAACTATATAGTTTTCTACAAAACTAAAATTTGTTCATAAATGTTCTAATCGAGTCTGCTCGTGAGCTTTTGAACCGAGCTTTGGTCTGCTCAAGCTCGGCTCATTTACAAACCGAGCTAGTAAATCATGCTCACGAGCGGCTCGTTTACAAATCGAGCCGACCTTTTATCGAGCCGACCACCGAGTCGCTCATGAGCGGCTCGGCTCATTTACAACCCTACTTTGAGGTGTAAATAATAAGTATAATTTTTTTTAATCAATGCTAGACTTTAAATTAACGAGGCTAACAACTGATAACCAATCCGGCAAATCAAAGAATGAAAAAATACTAGCGTGGAAAAGAGCTTTTCTGGCTACAGAATGAGACGCTCTATTCGCTAGCCTAGGAACAAATGATACTGAAAATGCATTACTTTGTATAATTTCTTTACAATCCTCTATCAAGTCTCCAAACAACAAAATGTGTGGTACCTCCATATTTACTTTATCTGATATTGCTTCACATCTGTCTCAAAAGTGGCTGCCTCAATATTCCGTTTCTTAGCCCATTTTAGGCTTTCCCTCAGCGCGTATACTTCCACCATTCGTGCTTCGTACGCTCCGTCTATCTTGACCATTGCTCCTGACATAAATTGCCCATCCTCGTCCATAACCACTGCTCCCCACCGACTGTATTTTTCTGCCTGAAACACCGCGCCGTCTATGTTAATTTTCAACCAGCCCCGCATAGGACGTTGCCACTGGACCTGCCGACTTTGCTGCTGCCATCTTGCACAGTTCCGTTATTGGCTGCCAAGAATTCCGCCCCTACTGGTATGTCCGCCTCCTCCTTCACTAGGTTGTTGTCGCCTCCCTATTCTACGCCTCTTCATTAACTCCCTGTCGGTCCAACGAACTGCTGCCAACCTCCCCTAGCCAACGTAGCCCCTGTAGAAAACTCCATCTTTTCCTCGCCCCTTCCCTGGTTTCGTTTTGCAAATCCAAACCACTATTATTCCCGCCCTCTCTATTTCCATTCTCCCTCATGTTCTCCTCTGAAAACTCTTCATCTCCATGTTCCTTTGTCTGCTGCCATTCCACAATGAATTTCCTGACTCGTTTGTAACTTCCCGCAACACTAACCGGGTCATTCTGCCATAGGATGACATTTCTGTTCTTCCGTATAGTATATACAATGTTGATTATAATGATTAAAAGGTCACTATCCACTGAACTACACATAAATTCAATCCACTCCATCACATCATCATAATTCCCAACAGGTTTAACCATCCCCGCCTCCCTCCATACTGAGACTGCAAACGGGCAAGCACAAAATAGGTGCCAACTATATTCCACATCAATTTCATACACTACACAGTTATTAAGCATGTTAATGTGTCGTGGCCTTAAGAGTGATCGTAGTGGTAAACATTTAGAGCATAACTTCCACATAAACAATTTGACCCTCGGTGGAATCGATAAATCCCACATTCTACTCCAAGCCACTTCTGGTATATCTCCCCACTTTTGTTTCTCTAGGACTCTGTACCCAGTTTTGACCGAATATGACCCATTTTTTTGTATGCTTCCATATCAACCTATCAGGAATATTTCAAAACGGTACAATAATTTTGCTAATCTCCTCTGCCTCATGTCCTGAAAAAAGCTCCTCCAGTTTACCCCTATCCCACACCCTTGACCCTTCCATAAACAATTCATTTACCCTCATCCCTTCCCTCCCTTGCACTCCTCTTCCTTCTCCTAGTCTCTGATTCAAACCCTCTACTAATTAATCCCTATTGCCCACCTTCCATTTTACCCCTTTTCTCACTACTTCGATCAACTTCCACATCACTCTCTAAATAAAACTAGGATTATTGTCCAATTTTGAAGACAACAAAGACTCATTAGGAAAATGTTTATCTTTGAACATGCGACTCACTAGTGACTATGGACTTGATAATGATTTCCAACCTTGCTTACCTAATAAGGATAGACTAAACATCTCCAGGTCCCTATACCCTAACTCACCTTTCTTTTTACCTGTACACAACTTCTCCCACCCAAACCAGTGTATATTCTTTTTGTCATCCTCCTTTTTGCCCCACCAAAACGAATTCATCATACGTTGCAGTTCCTCACAAATAGACATAGGTAACAAAAATGTACTCATACAAAGTTGGCAGTGTCTGGGCTACCGTTTTAAGCAAAATGTCTTTTCCTGCACTAGACAAAAATTTAAAACCCCAATAACCAATTTTTTTCCGCAATCTATCTAAGAGGAAGGTAAATACTGTACACTTCTTTTTGACCTACCAATCAAAAAAGGTAGCCCAAGATATCTACCCGTATTCAACACAACCCACACTCCAAGTAATTGACACACCCCATCCTTTACATCTTGTTTCACATTAGAGCTACAGAATATACCTGATTTGTTCACATTAATTGTTTTCCACGATGTCTGCTCATACGTAGTCAGGATCTCCAATACTACTCATGTCTCCTCCTCCAATGCTGCGAAAAACAAGAAACTGTCATCAGCAAAGAACGGGTAAGAAACCACAAGCGCACCCCTACAAATTTGACAGCCTCGAATTAGTCCTAATCTTTCTGCCTGTAAAATTAACTGAGAAAGCACCTCAGAGCATAGTATGAACATGTACGGTATAGAGGATCCCCTTGTCTCATGCCCCTTTCTGGAATGATTGGTCCTATCAATTCCTTGTTAACTGAAACTAGATACGTGACTATTGTAACACATAATGAGACCCATTTTATCCATTTTACATCGAACCCCAATCTTAACAGCACAACCTCCAGAAATTTCCAATCAACCCTATCATAGGTCTTACTTATATCAATCTTAAGGGCAACATTACCCTCCACTCCCCTAGTCTTTCTCTTCATATAATGTAAGGTTTCAAAGGCGACCTGCACATTATCACTTATTGACCTTCTAGGGACAAAAGCAAATTGACATTCACTAATAACCTTTTGGAAGGATAATTTTTAGCCTATTTGACAATATTTTTGATATAACCTTATAAATTACATTACATAAGGAAATAGGTCGATAATCTGCCACAGACTTAGGTACTTCACCCTTCGGTATTAGCACAATCACCGTGTCATTCACCCCAACATGGAATTCCATCCTCTCCAACCACCCCATGCTCGCCTCAAACACTTCTTGACCGATATACTTCCAAAAATGCTCGTAGAATCCCAGGTTCAGTCCATCCGGTCCTGGTGCTTTGTCCGGATGCATTTGGAAGACCGCTTCTTTGAATTCTTCCAACTTAAATGGTGATGTTAATCTCTCGTTTTTCTCTTCTGTGATACACTGGGATAACACATTAGCGGTGGTCTGATGGCTTTCGATCGCCTACCTATAGGCTGTCTAAAAATACTCTCTAATAGGTATAATTATTAGTAGGGCTGTAATCGAGTCGAGCTTTAACCTACTCATGCTCGGTTCGTTAAAAAATTGACAAGTTCGAGCTCAATATTCTGTTCGTGAGCTGCTCACGAGCTGTTTGTGAGCTTATTAACGAGCTTGTTCAGAAGTTATGCTCGCGAGCAGCTTGTTAATTCAGTTCATAAACTTTGCTCGCAAACAACTCATTAATTATATTGATTTGAATTTTTTTAACACAAATTACATAGTTTTGAAATATACAAATCTACGTTGTTTTACATTTTCGCATTTATAGAAATATTATTATTACAAAACAATTGAACCAAGCTTGATACGAGCGTGTTCATGAACATTATAATTGAGCTTGTTCATGAATATATAATCGAACATGCTCGCGATCTTTGGACCCGAACTTCGACGTGCTCAATCTCGGGTCGTTTATAAATCAAGCCGAACACGGTCGAACTTTTATCAAACCGAACACTAAGCGGCTCGGTTCATTTACATCCCTAATTATTAATAAATTAGAATGTGCAAATTTCTTAAAATTCTAAAAAAATATTGAAAGAAAACCATATATTAAACGGAATCAGAATACAAAACTTGAATAATAAAATAATAGTTCTGCTAATTTTACATACTTCATCATATTTTAATAACACTTTATACAAACAAAACAAAGAGTTAATTGCCATCAAATCCTAGACTCCCATGCAATTGAGTCTTAGCAAGTAACCATTGCCTTACATAACCTACACTAAACTTTAACCACTAAAATCATTCAACTATATTTCCTTTTTCTTTTTTCAGAAAAAAAATCTGATAAATGAAAAACCCATAATTCCTAATGCACATAAGTGCATTCCCATAGTCCGTCAAAACGGTTCTGTTTGCTTCAATAATGACCAAAAACAAGAAAGACATTAGCACGGAGAGCAAAATCCTATGGAAAAAAGCCTGCTTGTCCTAAAATTCAAAGGCCAACCACCAACTTATCATTCAACTATACTCTTCACAGCATCAAATCATATCAGGATCATCATCATAATCAAAATCTGGATCAGCTGAAGGCCTAATTCTCTTAGCCTCTCTTGGTCCACCTCTACCCCTCTTTGGTTTTCCTCTGCCATAAAATTACATACACCTCTATGTTATTAGTCATTCATTCCTCAAAATAACTGATTGTTTTTTGGAATATCGGATTAAATTACAAACTTACTGCCCATTTGAGTAAATTCCTCCACCCTTAGGACGACCCACACCATACTCCGATCTCCCATCTGCACTATGCACAAAAGAGAACTAAAAAACAATGAAAAAAACCAAAGGGAATGGTAATTGTTTATGCATCTGTCTATATGGCCTCACCATCTCGTCCAGCTGCTTGATCTTCAGCCTGTCAACAGGAAAAGAAGAGTGAATTAGCATTTTGAAGAATGCATTCAATGTAAGCTGATTAAAAAATGGGAAGAAGGCAACAAATTAGGTCTTTCCCTTTGGATAACAGATAGATGTTAGTAGCCTAAACAAAATCGGGCCTCAAATCTAAAACCTCTTTTTTAGTTATATATCAATTTCATAACTTGACTCAAGGGTGTGGGGACAAGAAGAAGGAAGAGGACAAGGTGGAAGCAACATGAATTAAAAAAAAAAAAAAAAGCAAGAAAAGAGTGCAGAACTATTGAAAGACAACATAAAAGTGCAATTGAAAGACAACATAAAAGTGCAACATTGTGGTTGCTCTCTAAGCTCAGCTGAGACTATTGCTGTTTAAGATGATGGAACATTTGCTTTACAAGTTATTTTCAAATGAGAGAAAAATTTATCTGTAAACTGCATAGGCTTAAATTTCCTTGAGCAATAGGTGAAAAATGATAGTGAATATATTAGAGCAAATATTTCCAGCAATGATGCATAAGATGGCACGTATAAACATATCCATTTCAATAAGCATGGCATACCATCACTATCCCGGAAGCAATATACATCCGATCGAAAGCAACTTTCTTACTCTTTTAAACTCACGTTTTAAAACCTTTTGCATTAGAAGTCTCAATTTTCAATTTGCTTAGAATAGCTGAGGGAAAGTCAAGTAATATAACTTCAACTCATTTGAAAATAATACATCCAACCAATTTTCTTTAAATTCAATTAAAACCACAAAAATGATTTGAATATCATTCCCGTAACTTTTAATTTGGAAATATGTATTCCATAATAAACCTTCAAGAACGAGATGCATAATAAACCTCAAACTCGTACAACTTTTAAAATAGCAAAGATCCTATACTACTTCATTGATATGGTTATTATGTGAGAGCTACCAGACAAATCCAGCTTCTGCTCTAACTGTAAGTCTTTTGAGGATAAGCAGTGCTACTTTTTCTATATAAACAAATTACAAGGAGAATCCAATAGCTTTCTGTAAAAAAAAACATGCCCAGCTTTTAGCCTTTTTTATCTGAATAATATTCAACTGCAAAACCTGTTTTATCTATCACTACAAAATTACCCAATTTCTCCTTTCGGAAGCATATGTAGAAGGAAATGGAACTGCCAACATAACACTCAAGATCGATGTACTTACTGCCAGCGAGGTGACTGAAGATAATGAAAAGAGCCTATCTTCAGGCTGGAACTTCCTAGACCGCTTCAAGCTGTAGCAATAAGTTTGAAGAGATCATATCAGTTATAAAATACACCATCATCCAACTGAATAAAACCCTTCAAAAATTCATATCTATACTTATACGGTACAAAACATAAAATGGAACAAATATCATCCTATGTATGTTCCTGTAAAGCCGGAACCAGCTACTCTAGTAGATCTGTTATATACCTTAAAGTGCAAAAAAAAAAAAAAAAAAAAAACAGTATAGAAGTTGTTTGGTGTTTCTAAGCTTTGATATTTGCACATGTGACTGAAAATATGTCACCAAAGAACAACAGGAGCAAGGGATTTAACATGTATAGCAGTGAAGATACATATGATACAACACTACAATTTAAAAGCTCATAAAGACAGAGTATACTAACAAAATAAGAGGAGCCAGCAAGATTCAGAATAGAATTTAACGTATAGGGACAAATGGTAGAACAACTAATCTCATTAAAGAAGGTAAACAGAGGAAATATATTGTAACTCCTCCTTACAATGAAGTGTTCTTAGATGATGATAGGAACCCTTCGAAACCTTTCAATACATTGCCACATTGGCTTGGATCCTGTAAATAGTTTGTCTCCATATCATAGACCTGCAATCAAGAAAATATGTAAAACAGTTATTAATTTGAAGGATTAAATTACTGTAATCCTTAGTATAATCAAGAAGAAAAATTACTCAACTAAAGGGACCATTCACTACAACAAAATGGATAAGAACATTCTCAAAATGTCACAAGATTGTAACAATACCTCTACATCTCATAGGATAAACTAGAAGCACTAAACCCCATGCTAAAGAAAACATACACAGGTCTGCTTGTTTTGGGGTTAGAGGAGGTTAATTAAAGGGAGGTTGTTTTCCTAACCTTGCTTGGGAATGAATTTAAATGGAGGCGAGGGTTAAATGATGGTTAAATGAAGGTTAGAAAACCTTGAAATAACTCCAATTTCAGTCCCACAAAATTGGTGGGATCTCGAGGTTCACTAAATAACCTCCCCTCCCCTCCCCTCCCCTCCCCTCCCCTCCATTTAATAAACCTTGTCAATCCTTCATCCAAGCAGACCCTAAAATTTACCAAATGAATTCGCAAGAAGTTCATGATAAAAGAAGAATTATACTAAGGCACACACAATCTGTCTCTTCTTGCATTGTGTCAGACTGACAATAGGCAACATCATCCTCAGGTATCCTAAAACTCCTGCAAGGTAACACTTCGATTCTTAGCTGAGTTTCTGTCATTAAATTACAATTAAGAATGCTAGCTCAAGTTCAAAAAAGGAACGCCCAATAAGCCTGATTTTCAACTAGATTTTCAAGAATCAAAGTTCCTAAGCAGTATCACCCGATTAACTGACATTCTTAAATCCCCAAAACCAATAAACGTATAGAAAAATTACTCCATCCAAACATGTAAATAGAAATTTCAAGAGATCACAATGAAAGAGAGTCGAATTGGAGTAAAAATAAATGAACCTGCTTCTCGATATTTCTAAGCTCCTCGTGAAGCTTGGCTCTTTTGCCGAGAAGAGTAGCGAGCATTGCAGAAGGGTTTGAAGCTCCACGTTGCCCTATTAGTCATTACAGAAAAACGAGATCCTATAAAGCAACAACGTTGCAAATCCAATTCTGAAGGCAGAGATCAACCATTACCTTCATGATCCATTTTTCGCGCGAAAATTTGAACAATCAGAGATCAATGATAATTACTAATTAGTCATTAGAACCCTAAAACCCCAAAATCAAATGATTAGCTAAGCGGCATGCCGATCTTTCCCCTCGATCAATTTTTTACTATTTCGCTCTTCAGTAGGGAAAAATTAAACTACGGTAATGTTTAGTAGTCTCAATATTGATGAACCTATCCGATTAAGCCACGTAATCACATAAAAAATTTGGTCTTACATCGTCAACGTGGCAAAACAAAAAATATCCGAAAATACGCGGCGATGTGTTAACATGTTTTTGTGCATCGGAAATGCACGTGTGCGAAGATGATATGGAGCACGTAAAAAAGGGTGTACTTCCACGGCTAGGCTGAGCACGAATTTTTATAAAAAAATAAAAATTGAATCAAACGTTTTTTTTCGAATGGGTTATACTGTTAATTTATATTAGTACAATCCTACAAACAATTCAACTTTAAAATTCTTACGTAAATATTTTGATAATTTTTAAATTGAACTAATTGAATAAAAAAAATCCAAAATTAAATTCAACCGTGTAATTTTTTTCATTAACATCAAGCGGGATTATATTATTAACTCATATCTATATCTATATTATATATAATAGAAATAAAAAGAATTTATAAGAAGTGTTTTTTTTTAGGTTTTTTAACTTAATTGACACCATAAAATCAAAAAGAATAAATGAGTTAATAAGTTTTAATTATCTCTATATGATGAGTACTATATTAACACATTATTTATTGTCGATTACTAGCTCATTAATTAAAGTAATAAAACAAAATAAGAATTACAAGAAGATAAAAAAGCACAAAGCAAAGAAAACTCAAAAGTCACAAATAAACCTATATGCAAAGCATGATATATAGTATTTCATCATTATATTATATTCATTAGCCACCGAAAATCAAAGACCCCATTGACCTTTAATTTTGATTATGTATTCGTTTTGTTCTTAATCTTATAATTTTTATTCTTGCTTCAAATAATATAGTCTTATAATTTTGTTCTTACTTTATTAATAGATTTAGATTTATTTAGGAGTGATTTCCACTGATAAACTGTATTAATAGCATATTTTTCAAGAATTAGAAGAATTTAGATTTTCATATCTCCAATTGAAAAAATCCGATAGAAATAGAATAGAGAGAGACAACTGAAATCGGGAAAACCAAATGTGTCAAAAATTACAGGAAATTATTATGTTTCCGAAGGTAGTTATTCAATTTTTTTTGCATATGTAGTTGTTATTTTGTTCTCAATTGTGTCGTTCCACACCTTTCGCTTCTTTATCCATGTTTTCTTTTTTATTTGTCTTTTTTTCAAAATGACTAAATAAATATTTATATATTTTAATTCATTTTTAGTATAAGTTGTTAGGTGTAATCGTTTTAATTGTTAACTCTAACTAAAATTTGGATTTTCTGCTTTGTATGAACTTAATTGTTAGGTTTAATTGGAGTTAGTTTAATTTTCCAAATTCAGAACCTGATGAAGTCTCTAATTTCGTTTATCTAACTCATATGGTTTGAATTTTTTATTTTTATTCATTTTTTTGTACGAATAGATATAAAGTTTCACAATAGTTGTTTATTGAAGTTGGACACATATTGAAGAAAATAATTAAAGAAGTATTGAAACATTATACATACAATGAAATTTATTTCTATTATAAATCATATTTTGTCATGATTACCATTATAAGTTTCTTTCTCATTTTTAGTGATGTATTTTATATCTATATTATATATAATAGCATGAAGGCCTTTTGATAAGTTGTCAAAATAGTAAAAAAAGAAAATTAAATTATGACTTCAACAACTTCTAAACACTATTATCAAATAATTATAAATATATGTTTGTTAATTTATTTACTATTTGTAGATTTAAATTATTTTAAAACAAAATATTATATCTAAATGTTAAATTTATATACAAAAAATTTATCCACCCAATTATGATTTCAACAACTTTCAAACACTATTATCAAGCAATTGTAAAAGTATGTTTATTAATTTATTTATAATTTGTAAATTTAAATTATTTTAAAACAAAATATTAATATCACTATATATAAATGATATAAAATTTAAAAAATATTAAAATATTAAATTTATATACAAAAAAGTTTATCCACCCACACAACGCGCGTGCACAATACTAGTTAGATACAATTTTAAAGATTTTCAAATTTTCAAATTGAATCGAACCGACCTATCTACGTATCATATCATTTTTGTATTCTTATTCGTTGTTTGTATTAAAAATAAAGCTTTTTTTTTGTGATTCAAAAAATTAAAGTTTTTTTATAATATACTTTTTATGGAAAAACTTTTCATTTCAGAAATATTTTTTATGAAGTTTTCGCTTAAAATAATTATTTAGGAAACTTTTCCTTAAGATAATTTTTTAGGAAACTTTTAATTTTAATAAACCTTTTTTTGGATTCGGATCCTCTCTTGTAAGGCTGAAACAGGAGAGGATCTGTTGCTCTAATCTCAGCCCTTGGTTATAAGTGAAGGGCTGAGATTTAAAATTAATTAGTTAACCTTTAATTTTAAGTTAAAAACAAAATTACAGCACTCACATTAAGTAAATAAATTTGGAAGAAGAAAAAGCAGTAGAGGCAGAGACGGAGACGGAGACATGCTCGTTAGGATAACGGTAACCAAGAAGTAGAAGGGCGACTTAGTTGCGGTGGCTGCAATAGCAGTTGAAGGTGCTGTGATGGATATCTCTGGTTTCTGTCATTAATTACGAATTAATCCATCTGATTTCTTTATTGCTCTTGACGATTCATTCTCAATCACAAAATTTTCTGATTAACTTGTCTTCTTTTCGTCATTAATAATTCGTTCATGTTCGATTTTTTATAATAAAAAATTATAACAAAAAACCTAGAGAAAGAAAAGACTAGAAATCCAGAAGAAAGACCCAGAAATCAATTGAAAAGTCAAGGTGAGATCAGAGAAAGAAAAGCAGGAATCTGGGTAAGACAAGTCCCAATTGGAGAAGGAACTAATTCCATGAATGTCACTGAGGCGGTGGCTACAAGCGCTGAAAGCTCAATAGTGTTGATGGTAAATTACACCCATGACCACTGAACTTTACCCATAATATAATGGATACTGAACTTTACACTTTTTAACATCGGTGGCCATCCAACGCCTCAAAACGACCGTTGATGGCCTAAAAATAAAAAATCCAAAGCATAATGATATTCTAAGGAACTTTAATTCTTGAAAATTTTCGTTTTGAGGTCATTTATGTATCGTTTTGTTAGGAGAGAGAATGAATTTTTAGAGAAAGAACCTCCAAAAATGTGATTTTGGAAAATAAAAGATGTAGTTTCATCGTAAATATCGTTCTGAACAATTTTAATTTTTAAATATTTTCATTTTGAGGTTAATAAAGGTCGTTAATGGTCACTTTGAGGAGTTAGTTAAAATTGAGTTGTCACCGGTGTTAAAAAGTGTAAAGTTCAATGATCGTACTGTTAAGAATTGAAGTTCGGTGGCCAAAATGTTAAAATGGGTAAAGTTGAGTAGCCATGGGTGTAATTTACCCATAGTGCTGATATTGTAGCCGAGAACATTCGCATGAGGTGGAAGAGTTATATAGGTGTTATTTGTTTTCTTGTGAGTGCTGTAATTTTGTTTTTAACTTTAAAATTAAAAGTTAACCAATTAATTTTAAATCTCAGCCCTTCACTTATAACCAAGGGCTGAGATTAGAGCAACATATCCTCTCTTGTTTTAGTGTTACAGGAGAGGATCTCAATCCCCTTTTTTATGTTTTTGTAGTGCATTGTCTTTCGTTCTTGATGGACTTCACTTTCAATGGTTTATCTTTCCTAGCGTACCGTTCATTTAAACTTTTCCTGGAATGAACCTCAATTTCTCTCAAAGGCAAACATATTGAGGAAACTATGATAAACATCTTGAGAGACCTCATGGGAAACATCTTGAGGGAAACTAGGGAAAACTTCCTACGAGTGAATCTCAGAGGAAACCTACTTAATAGAGTGAACCTTAAGTGAGATTTATTTTCCTAGAGTGAACCTCATGGGAGACCCGGTTTCCTATAACGAAACTAAAGGGGAAACCTAGAGTGAACCTTAATGGAGACTTAAGGTAAATGTAAGAGGAGTTAGTGGGCTATTTATTCCATTCAAGCTCTTATAAAACGGCATGCAATGCTTAACAGAGCAAGGGATAAATCGACGTTGATCTTGTTGTTCAGCTTATTGGATAGTGTCGTGTATTAAATTGCTTGAATTTTATCCGGGTTGGTTTCTATTCCTCACTAGGAGATCATGAACCCCAAAACTTCCCTGAATCCATGTCAAATGTGCATTTCTCAAGGTTGAGTTTCAGGTTGTAAGCTTTCAAGATCTAAAAATCGTGTCAAGATACTTCTCATGATCTTCCTTTTTGCGGCTCTTGACGATCATGTCATCTACGGACACCTCCATCTTATTCCTGATCAAGTCCTTGAAAATTTCGTTACCAACCTGTAGTACGTTGCTCTAGTGTTTTTTAGGCCGAAACGTATAACATTGTAGTAATACATCCCATCATGGGTTGTGAAACTCGTTTTCTCCTTACCTTTGGGGTTCATCAGGATCTGGTGGTACCTTGAGCCGCATCGCACATGGAGTAGAATAGACAATGTAGCCAATTATTGAATCAATAAGCATATCAATACATGGAAGAGGTTGAGAATCATTCGAACATGTTCTATTTAGATCCGTGAAATCGACGCAGAGATGCCATTTGTTATTGGCTTTCTTTGACTAAAATGACATTGGCTCTCCATTTTGGATAGTCTAACAGCTTTTGATGCTCTGCCTTGATGATTTTCTGCCTTTCCAACCCATAGTGCATTTTCTTCTGATGAACACCCTCAACTGATTCATCAATATTCAGAGAATGAATCATGACATCAAAGGATATTCATGTTACATCCGCTGGACACTAAGCGAAAGTAGTGATGTTGTAAGAATTTAAAGACATCAGTCTTTATTGGCTCATGAAGATCTGCGGCCATATGAATGGGCTTGCCTTCGGCCAACCATATTGTTTCCAACGTTCCTACGAGATCGGCTCTTTCCCGAACCTTTTCCTTCTGATCCTCCATATATGGCTTCATGCTAAGGGAGGCCATATACACTTGATGTGCCACCATCTGGTTGTCTTGAGATACCGATATGTCTTCCTCGGTCGGGATTTGCGAGGCTAGATTTTGAATGGACAAGGCTCCAGCTGAACTTGATAGTAGAGGCCTACATATTATGGCATTGTATGGCAAAGCCATGTGTACTGACAGGGGTATTTTACCCCTATCTTTTAGTATGGTTTTTTGGGATTGTTTAGTATCGTTTTGAGTCATTTTGTGTCATTTTTATAGTTTTAATATTTCTTTCGTCAACTTTTAGCTTTTATTTATTTTCATAGCACTTTGCTTATGCTTCTGTTTAAATTATGTCATTTTCAATAAAAGAGTGTCAAATTTAATTAGAACTTGTTTTTAATCCAATTTCCATATAATCAATTTACAAAAAAAAAAACAATTTGACTTGGTATTTAATGAGATTTTTGGTATATTAATTAAATGGATTTTAGTGCCGATTTAATGTGATTTCTTGTGAGATTTCATAAAGATTTGCAGGGATTTTTAGCTAAGGAAATTGACCACACCAAGATTGCAAAGACTTGGACCCGCCAAGAGCCAGCTCCACCCGACCACGATTGGCCAGCTCGACGAGCTGGCCCATAGGGGAAGTCTCCCCCTTTTGCAAATCAGCCAGCCACTTTGACCTTGTCTTCTAAAATTGGTCCCTTTTGAGATATTGCAGCTGTTGTAACCATTCGAATTTGGTAGAGTAGGATTTTATTTTTACCTATTCAAAGGTTTTAGATATTCATTCCAAAGGCATCTAGAGTTATTATTGTAAATTTCTTATCCCCTTGAGATACATCTGAATTTCATCTATCCTGCCATTGTTAATCTGCAAAAGCTCTATCTGCCACCCAGCCACAAGTTTCAAGGTACCACCTCAGTTCGGAACAACAACCACTCGAGTTAATATGTTATAATGGCGATCTTTTTACTTTTTACTCTTGTTAACTTTAGAAGATTTCTCCAGATTTTGAATTGGTGGTAAGATTGTGACATTTTGCATCATATTTAATATAAGATTCAATTCGGTTTCATTTCTCTGTTTATGAGTTCTTTGATTATTGTATTTATTATGCTTGATTGAATGATTCATAAGTCCAAATATTGACTGCTATTTCATATTGTAGTCTAATCCGGTCATTTATACTAGAGATCGTAGGCATTGACGATGCCAGAGTAACAAACCCGAATTTATGAACCCTTAGAGTTAGGCCTTGTTTGATAAAGCACTTAATTACTTAAATTAAAATATTGAACACTTATTTAATTTAAGTGCGTTTGATAACATATGTTTCTCCACCACTTAAATTAGTTAATTAAGTTAAAAATCACTTATTTTGATAAGTCAAAATATTTAACTTAACGTTTTAAGTTAAACATTATCAACTAATATTTTTATAAAAATTAAATCATTCAATATTTTCATCACTTATAATATTCAGCACTTAAAATTCAGTAATTATTTTTTCAGCACTTAATTTTCAGTTTTATCAAACAGCACCTTAGTTATGGCCTTACCCAGGAATCACGTGCTAAGCACCATAGTAGGATAAGTTGGTTCAATCATTTTTTGTTTATACAATATTAATTCGATTCATAATTATATCTGAATACTGGTTAAGCGCTTATTTTATAATATCATCACCATTTCATTCTTAGGAATTCATAAATGCTCTAGATCAACTTAGGAGTAGATTAGTATAAAAACAAACTCAAATCAACTTATCACCACCTAAATAATGATCGAGAACTAAGTAGTTCGGTACTTGCGATATAAATCTTATGGATTTGATACCTGGATTTCTCCAGATTATTACTTGATACTGTTGGAAATTAGGCTAAGGTATAGCAGCGGAAATATAAAAATTTTAACCTATTTCCATTTAACCACAAGATCCGTTAACCGTTATTTCATATAAAGAAGGATAAGAAGAAATACCTTTTAGAAGTTCTATCTACCGTTGCAAACGAAGTGCCCACAACTTCAAAAGAGATAGAAATTGTCTACCAATCTGCCCCTATACGAAACAGACCTTCCAGACCTCCGAACGACAATCCCTTCAGTGGAAACGTGGAAGAATATGTCTAGAAGCTCCTGTCCAAAAATCGCGACGATCCGACGGTTCAATCTCCGGGAATCCGCGAAATCGTGAACTGACCTGATGTAGGAGTAGTAAAACGAATTTCTCCCTTTTGTTTGTTTTTCTTCTTCGAGTTCCCAAACACGAAATAAAATACGGGAAGATTAATTTAGTATCAACCGTTGAATAGCAACCAAAGTAGATTGCCTCTAACTAATCAACACAAGATTAAGGATAAAAGAAATAGATAAAAATTAATTGATCAAACGAAGCCGTAGAGAAATCTCGTCCTCGAACTAGGGGTGTCGAATTTTCTCTCTCTTGGACTAGGTGAATTTTGAAAATCACAAGTAGGGTATGGCTTGCTTGGATTTCGAAAATCTCAAGGGAAGGGGTATTTATAATCTCTTGTATCTAATCCCTAGTTAGATAGAATTAGGTTACTGAATAGGAATTCCATTCGGAATAGAATTCCTAATTATTATCTCACTATATATCTAATATATTAAGGATAATAATAATAATCTTATTGGA
Organism: Euphorbia lathyris; assembly: GCF_963576675.1. Lineage (NCBI taxonomy): Eukaryota > Viridiplantae > Streptophyta > Magnoliopsida > Malpighiales > Euphorbiaceae > Euphorbia > Euphorbia lathyris. The sequence continues at coordinate 21,959,722 of NC_088914.1, read as the reverse complement.
TAATAATAGGAGTATATTAATCTAATTAAAACTCCTAACTTAATTATCTCTTAATTAATTTAATTCATATTCCTAATCTAATTAGGATTAACAAAATCAAATTAATTATTCATGTATGTCACTACATGAATTTCGACCCCCTTATGTCCATGGGCCTTATTGGGCTCAATTGGGCTTCTATCAATTAATTAACATCTATCTCTCTTTTAGGTTCCAAGTCTTATGTGTGATCCGTTAGGTTCTTATTGCTTCTAGCCGTATGCAACGTTATTAAATTAATTTTCAAAGAATTATATTTAATCTTTACATAACAGAATGATGTAGAGAGTATGTGATTAGCAAGTCCGTAATCATTCCCCCAGAGCTATAAGAAGATAGGTTGATTCTGTCGTTAACCTTTCCGTATTAGTTACAGTATAATTCGATCCTTTATCAACTACATCCTTGAACTGAATCTTATGACTATGGGTGATGTCAAGTCACATATAGCGAGACGTTCGTTTTACTTGTACAGGCCGAGTCAACTCAAAAAGATAGGTTAAGTGAAATCTATATTTCTTACTCTTAAGCTATCACCTTGCAAGGATTTAGAGTCGAGTCTTCCACAAGCGATCCATGGATGTATCTCCCATTTATCGGGAGTGATAAATGCTCAATCCAATATATAACGACTCCGCAATTACTTCCTGTGATACCCAACATCTACTGTTCACACCCCAGAGTCATCTCTGTTAAGGATCGTGTTACACCAGAGTCAAAGCATCACATTCCGTAATCCAGAATACCAATTAATATTCCTTTGAGTCTGAGGATTAGTTATACCTATTAATACCAATGAGATGAACAGGTGACAAGGATGAATCTACCCATCCTGTTATCTCAAATCGGATCCCCAATCCTAATGAACAACGTTTCATCGGATCTATGTAACTGTCCAGATATCTGTATATATGAAGCTTGTGAGATCAGCTTTCTGTCGGACAGAAGACATTGTTACATACAAGTCTCAACAGTGATATGTCAATCCCAAACATATCACTTGACTTGGGGTGGTTTTAAGTTTATCAGTTTAATATAAAGTTTTGTCTCACTTTATGCTTGTATGAACACTTTATAATCACTTTAAATAAACTTACAGATTTCCTTTTATCAGACTTTATTTAGTGCTTAAAAGGGATTGTCTTTATATAGTTATAAAACATATATCTCATTAAACAAATGATATAAAGAACAATTCATTTACATTAAGTTTGTATCCTAGAACAATTGTCTATAGGACACTAAACCCCAACATACTCCCACTTGGACTAAAGCCAATTGTTTCTAAAACTTATCCCAGTAGAAGTTAAATGACGATCATGTATTCTCTAGGTTAAAGGCTTTGTCAACGGATCTGCAACGTTGTCCTCTGTAGGTACTCTTTCTATTCTCACATCTCCTCTAGCCACAATCTCTCTAATGATGTGGTATCGCTTAAGGTAATGCTTGGATGCATTATGAGACCGTGGTTCCTTTGCTTGCGCAATGGCTCCATTGTTATCACAGTACAGTGTAATGGGATTGACAATGTCAGGCACCACACCTAGTTCTGTAATGAACTTTCTAATCCAAACCGCTTCCTTTGCTACTTCCGCAGCTGCGATATACTCTGACTCGGTCGTAGAGAAAGCTACGCTTCCCTGCTTGGAACTCTTCCAATTGACCGTGCCCCCATTCAAGATAAACAGGTATCCTGATTGGGATTTATAATCATTCTCATCTGTGAGATGACTTGCGTCTGAAAATCCTTCTATTTTCAGATCACCTTCTCCGTACACTAGGAACATATCTTTAGTTATTCTCAAGTACTTAAGAATGTTCTTGACGACAATCCAATGCTCGTCTCCCGGATTCCCTTGGTAACGACTCGTTACAGATAACGCGAACGCTACGTCAGGTCTAGTGCATAGCATATCATACATAATCGAACCGATTGCGCTGGCGTACGGGACTACAGCCATGCGTCGTTTATCATCATCGGTTTTAGGACATTGATGATTGTTTAACTTTACTCTATGTAACATGGGTAAGTTACCTTATTTCGATTCAAGCATGCTAAACCGATTTAGCACTTTTTCAATATATGTAGCCTGTGAAAGACCAAGCAGTCTTCTCGATCTATCTCTATAGATCTTTATACCAAGTATATAAGCTGCTTCACCAAGGTCTTTCATTGAGAAGTTACCAGATAACCATACTTTCACTGACTGTAAGAGAGCAAAGTCATTTCCCATTAATAATATATCGTCCACATATAGTATGAGAAATGCTATAGAGCTCCCACTTGCTTTCTTGTAAATGCAAGCTTCTTCGCAATTTTGTTCAAAACCAAATTGTTTTATGGTTTCGTCAAAACGCTTATTCCAGTTTCTAGATGCTTGCTTGAGTCCATAAATGGATCTCTGAAGTTTGCAAAACTTTATTTGCATCCTTCGATATGAAACCTTCAGGCTGCATCATATATACATCCTCAAGCAGGTTTCCGTTTAGGAAAGCTGTTTTCACATCCATTTGCCAAATCTCATAATCGCAGTGAGCGGCAATTGCAAGCATGATTCTGATTGATTTGGACATAGCCACAGGAGAGAAAGTTTCGTCATAATCAATTCCTTGCTTCTGACGATATCCTTTCGCTACTAACCTAGCTTTGTAGGTGCTAACCTTTCCATCCATGTCTGTCTTCTTTTTGAAGATCCACCTGCACCCAATGGGTATTATCCCTTCGGGTGGATCAACCAAAGTCCACACTTGGTTAGTATACATGGAATCCATTTCAGAATCCATGGCCTCAAGCCATGCTTTAGAATCTGGACTAGTAAGAGCCTCTTCGTAGTTTTCGGGTTCGTCGTCTAACACGGGAACCTTATTATCATCTCCCACTAGAAAACCATATCTAACTGGGAGTTCACGAACTCTTTATGATCTACGAATAGGTGGCACTGGAGTCTCATCTAATGGGACTCCTTCGGGTACCTCAACCGCCTCTGTTGTTTCAGTCGGTGTTTCTTCTTCTTGAACTTCGTCAAGTTCAATCATGCTTCCCTTTTGTGTTTCTTCGAGAAACTCTTTCTCTAAGAAGGTTGTGTGCTTGGATACGATTACTTTCTGATCATCTGGATGATAGAAGTAATATCCCATAGTTTCCTTAGGGTATCCAATGAAGAAACATTTATCAGATTTCGAATCTAGTTTGTCGGACGCAATGTGTTTGACAAAGGCTGAACAACCCCATACTCTCATAAATGAAAACACGGGTTTCCTACCAACGAATAATTTATATGGTGTGGAACTAGCAGATTTAGTTGGTACTCGATTTAGGGTGAAGAGGGCAGTTTCTAAGGCATAGCCCCAGAACGTCTTTGGAAGTAAGGCCATGCTCATCATGGATCGTACCATATCTAATAGGGTACGATTTCTCCTCTCGGACACACCATTGTGTTGTGGTGTATAGGGAGGTGTCCATTGTGAGCATATCCCACATTCAGTTAGATAATTCAGAAAATCATCTGAAAGATATTCGCCACCTCGATCAGATCGAAGCGTCTTTATTTTCTTTCCTAATTGATTTTCTATTTCATTCTTGAAGCATTTGAATTTCTCAAAAGCTTCTGACTTGTGCTTCATCAAGTAGATGTAACCATATCGGGTATGGTCATCTATGAAGCTTATGAAGAATCTGAATCCTCCTCTTGCTTGGACTGACATAGGACCACATACATCTGAATGAATGGGTCCTAGAGAGTCTGATACACGCTCACCTTTATTGCTAAAGGGTGTCTTTGTCATTTTACCTTTTAAACATGATTCACATATTTCCAATGATTCGGGATCAATTGAAGTTATAAGCCCATCTTGATGTAGCTTAAGCATGCGTCATTTGTTTATATGGCCTAAACGACAATGCCACAAGTAAGTTGAATTATCTAGCTTATGTCTTTTGGTATCAATTGCGAAAAAAGAAATTTTGTCATCTAACACATAAATCCCATTTTGTGATATTCCTGAAAAATAGAAGATCGAATCTCTATAAAAATCGCAACGTTTGTCTTTTATTGAAATATGAAAACCGTCGTCAACGAGACGGCTAATAGAAATAATATTTCTAGATATTCCTGGAATATCCTTAGGCTGCATCCGGTATCAAATACCAAAAGATTCAGACTGTGAAATTTCAATATAAAACATACCAGATGTTGAAGTCCCGACTTCTTCCCCTTTTGAGGAAGGCTAGGTACACCAACAGTTTCTTTTCCAATGCCCGTCTTTACCACAGAAGTGGCACTCTCCTTTGGGCTTCTTCACTTCCTTTCCCTTAGCTTTGTAGGGCACGGCTTTCTTACCTTTCTTGGGATAATTAGGATTGGGATAGCTCCCTTTCCTTTTCTTTGATCCCTTAATGACAAGAGCCGGTATGACTTTGTCTTTCTTCATATTGGGCTCAACTGACTTGAGCATATTTGCAAGCTCTTCAAGAGAGGTTTGCAAGTCATTCATCTGATAGTTCATAATGAACTGTGAATAACTTTCTGGGAGGGATTGAAGAATTAAGTCTATACTTAATTCGTTATCCATCGCAAATCCAATACTAGAAAGTTTGGTAATGTAGCCAATCATCTTGACATAATGTGTCATGACAGATGTGCCCTCTTGCATCCTACTACGATATAGCAACTTGGATATCTCGTAGCGTTCGCACATGGTTTGTTTCCCAAACAATTCCTTTAGGTGCATGATGATGGAATAGGCATCCATTTCCTCATGTTGCCTTTGTAATTCCGGTATCATCGATGCAAGTATGATGCATCCGACATGATCATCATCAGCCTTATACTTCTGGTAAGCATCAATTTCCTCAATGGGAGCATCATCAGTAGGGAGAGGGGGTATCGATGTATCAAGTACATACCCTATTTTATCGAACTTCAAAACAATTTTGAGGTTACGAAACCAGTCGGTGAAGTTTGAACCATTCAATTTGTTATCGGTAAGAATGTTTTGCAGATTGGTTTTAGTCATGATTATAAGAGTAGGTTTAATTAAACCTGAGAGTGAGAAAGAGTAAACGTATGTCATTCATTTGTTTAAAGTATATCAATCTAAAATTATAGGCTTTTTAGTTTATTTTAGATTGCTCCCACTATTTTGCCAAATTAATAGCCCTCCATATTAATTCGAAGAATTTCACAAATCCTTTAGTGAGCTAGGATCCTAACTCCTGAGATTTCGCCTTGAGTTTACTCAACAAGCTAGTCCCATTCAATAGGTAGATTCATGTAATCAATCACATATTTAATGTGATTCCTAGGTTATTGGGTTACTAACCACATTAGTAACTAATATGCTATTCATATTAATCCCAACTGTATTGCCCATTAGTTTATGACAACATGAGTTTACTCATCCAATTATCATAATCTAATTTAAATATTACCCCATATTCATGAAAAATGATTTTCGATAATTCATGTGTTACCGAAAGGACCCCGAGCTTGAGTTTACTCAACAACCCAAAGGCCCTCAGCACTGCCGGCTGAATTATAATATTAGGGAGGGGCAACCGATTTTAATAACTTGTTTATTTACTTAACTTTTTAATGAGGGATTTTATTTTAGGTCTCATAATCTAACTTAGTCTTGATTTGCTTTAGCATACATCAGACACATACATTCACATACATTGGCGTTATGGACATATCATCTAAATTATTCCGTCGAGCCAGAGACGGAATAAAAGGGCAAACCTAAGGAAATACTAACTATTACATATTTCTCTTTAGGTCCTCCGTCTTCTCCATGGCGCCTTGAAATTACATATTAATTTCTATACTACTAAAGAAAACTTCAATTGAATTGAAGGGAATCAGATGAGAGGAGAAATTACAATACCAAAAAGACTAAAGAGGGTCCAAATATGTCCATAACTCCAAACATGCATAGACTCAATTAAATAAATTTAATTGGTTGATTACATAACTATCTTATATAATATTTATGTTAATCACATTAACTTATCAATTAACTTTCATCCAATTTTACTTCTAATAGTTTTCGTATCTTTTATATTAATTTTTAGATTAATATAACTATACAAAACTTTAATTATGCACGTCCCAATTATTTTGATTTTAATTCATTTAACATTTTGATTTACAAATTGGTAAAACAAACTTTTAAACAAATTTTCATTCGATAATCAAAACAGAAAACTATCAATTTCTGATACATATATATTTAAATATAAAAACGATTTTAAATATATATTTATATATATCAGTTCTAAAACGGTTTTAAAACGATTTTCAGAAAATAGGAAAGACTACTATAGATTTCCGTTTTATCTTTAGAATTAATAAAACTGATTTTATCAATCTAACTATAAAACTAATAGATTTTGTTATAATGATTATCAACCAAAATAATTAGGAACATACGCATAATCTGCTTTAATTAACAATTAATTAAAACTTATTTATCTTTAGAATTAATTAATCAAAACAAGTTGTTAATTAATCCTAACTATAAATATTTATTCAATCCTATTGAAAAACTTCTAAATTTTCATATATGAAACAACAGATTTAACGATGGCTCTGATACCACTGTTGGAAATTAGGCTAAGGTATAGCAGCGGAAATATAAATTTTTTAACCTATTTCCATTTAACCACAAGATCCGTTAACCGTTATTTCATATAAAGAAGGATAAGAAGAAATACCTTTTAAAAGTTCTATCTACCGTTGCAAACGAAGTGCCCACAACTTCAAAAGAGATAGAAACTGTCTACCAATCTTCCCCTATCCGAAATAGAACTTCCAGACCTCCGAACGACAATCCCTTCAGTGGAAACGTGGAAGAATATGTCTAGAAGCTCCTGTCCAAACATCGCGACGATCCGACGGTTCAATCTCCAGGAATCCGCGAAATCGTGAACTGACCTGATGTAGGAGTGGTAAAACGAATTTCTCCCTTTTGTTTGTTTTTCTTCTTCGAGTTCCCAAACACGAAATAAAACACGGGAAGATTAATTTAGTATCAACCGTTGAATAGCAACCAAAATAGATTGCCTCTAACTAATCAACACAAGATCAAGGATAAAAGAAATAGATGAAAATTAATTGATCAAACGAAGCCGTAGACAAATCTCGTCCTCGAACTAAGGGCGTCGAATTTTCTCTCTCTTGGACTAGGTGAATTTCGAAAATCACAAGTAGGGTATGGCTTGCTTGGATTTCGAAAATCTCAAGGGAAGGGGTATTTATAATCTCTTGTATCTAATCCCTAGTTAGATAGAATTAGGTTACTGAATAGGAATTCCATTCGGAATAGAATTCCTAATTATTATCTCACTATATATCTAATACATTAAGGATAATAATAATAACCTTATTGGATAATAATAGGAGTATATTAATCTAATTAAAACTCCTAACTTAATTATCTCTTAATTAATTTAATTCATATTCCTAATCTAATTAAGATTAACAAAATCAAATTAATTATTCATGTATGTCACTACATGAATTTCGACCCCCTTATGTCCATGGGCCTTATTGGGCTCAATTGGGCTTCTATCAATTAATTAACATCTATCTCTCTTTTAGGTTCCAAGTCTTATGTGTGATCCATTAGGTTCTTATTGCTTCTAGCCGTATGCAACGTTATTAAATTAATTTTCAAAGAATTATATTTAATCTTTGCATAACAGAATGATGTACAGAGTATGTGATTAGCAAGTCCGTAATCATTCCCCCAGAGCTATAAGAAGACAGGTTGATTCTGTCGTTAACCTTTCCGTATTAGTTACAGTATAATTCGATCCTTTATCAACTACATCCTTGAACTGAATCTTATGACTATGGGTGATGTCAAATCACATATAGCGAGACGTTCGTTTTACTTGTACAGGTCGAGTCAACTCAAAAAGATAGGTTAAGTGAAATCTGTATTTCTTACTCTTAAGCTATCACCTTGCAAGGATTTAGAGTCGAGTCTTCCACAAGCGATCCATAGATGTATCTCCCATTTATCGGGAGTGATAAATGCTCAATCCAATATATAACGACTCCGCAATTACTTCATGTGATACCCAACGTCTACTGTTCACACCCCAGAGTCATCTCTGTTAAGGATCGTGTTACACCAGAGTCAAAGCATCACATTCCGTAATCCAGAATATCAATTAATATTCCTTTGAGTCTGAGGATTGGTTATACCTATTAATACCAATGAGATGAACAAGTGACAAGGATGAATCTACCCATCCTGTTATCTCAAATCGGATCCCCAATCCTAATGAATAACGTTTCATCGTATCTATGTAACTGTCCAGATATCTGTATATATGAAGCTTGTGAGATCAGCTTTCTGTCGGACAGAATACATTGTTACATACAAGTCTCAACAGTGATATGTCAATCCCAAACATATCACTTGACTTGGGGTGGTTTTAAGTTTATCAGTTTACTATAAAGTTTTGTCTCACTTCATGCTTGTATGAACACTTTATAATCACTTTAAATAAACTTACGGATTTCCTTTTATCAGACTTTATTTAGTGCTTAAAAGGGATTGCCTTTATATAGTTATAAAACATATATCTCATTAAACAAATGATATAAAGAACAATTCATTTACATTAAGTTTGTATCCTAGAACAATTGTCTATAGGACACTAAACCCTAACAGATACTGACGGGGTACACTTATCCCTTAGTGAGCCTTTGAGCGTCAACTCAGGGTGCATCATGTACTACCAAGAATTCAACCTTTGTTCTCCACTTTGGCCCGTAATTTCCAATCTCTACCTCAAGGAAAATGCTTCCCAACAACGGGACAGTGTGTCCATTAATTCCTATTAGTGGGGTTGTGCTATAGGTCAGTCTACTTGGATTGATTAGCAAGCTTTTGAATACTTTCATGGTGATGATGTTGACAGAACTTTCGGTATCCACAAAAACCCTTCGGACCTTAAAGTTTGTGGTGATAATTTTGATGACCAAAGCGTCATCGTGCCCCTGGTCAGGTTTATTCTTGAGGCTGCCGAAGTAGAAATCTGACCGAGTCTCCCTTATTTTCTCCAAACTTACTACCTCTCTCTTTCTTTTGGGGCCCGAACCGCAAGCTATGACATTGATGACACCTCTTGGTGTCCGTCCTTTAGCCTTTTTTATCTTTACCGTAGCCTTCTCTATACTTCTTGAGGAATCAGTCCAGTTTGCTGCCTTCTGCCATGTTTTCTAATTCCACAATCAGCTGTATGTGATCCTCTATATCGCGGCCCTCACTTTTGTGGAAATCATAGAATTTATCGATGCTTCTCCTAGAGATTTTCTTGAGCGTCGAGGGATATTGGATACGGAGCTTATTGTCTTCCACTCAATAAACACCTCATTCCTAGGAGCGTTGGATAGGAAAGAAAGCTTACCCTTCTGCTCTCGATGCGTCAACTACTCTTTTCCCTTATGACCCTCTTTCCATCTCCCCGCTTGAAGGATTTTGGTTATTAGATGGACCAAGTTCTATAAAGGGTTTTGCTTATGCCCATCCTACCGAGTGTAACTTCTGGCTCTTTTCATGAGGTTTTGGAAATCTTGGGATTTTAAAGTGACAATACTTTGTTGCAGGGCAGAGTAGGGCCTTGCTACGATAAGTACCTACCATATAATCTATGTCACCCCCGGCATTCAATTTTTTCATGCGGATAGCTAGGGCATGAAGTCTCTTAATGAATTGTGCCAACTTCTCTTCTTCCGTCTAGACCATTTGGCCCAAGTCTTGCATCGTTTTCCCCTCGAGGATAGATGTCACAAAGTGATTGACGAATGAATTGGCCATCTGGGTGAAGTCTTGGATAGATCGTGGAAAGAGCTGCTCATACCAGAATGTTGATGAGTCCTTGAGAGTGGTTGGGAAGAGGCGACACATAACATCATCGATGGCCATTGTAGCTTCCATTGTGCATCTGAAATTTTTATATGGGTTGCCGGATCCCCCATGCCACCATACTATTTGAACAAAGGGATACATAATGCCCTAGGCATCAACTAATGTCTAATCTCTGTAGAAAGTGGGGTATATGTGTTAGTTAACCTAGTGGGCATGCCTTTGCCTATAGCATAGATTGCCATAGCAACCAATTTTAAAAAATCGCTGCCCAAAATTCGTTGCATTATCTAATTTTTTTAATTGCTCATGTCTATATAAGTGAAAAGCAACGATTATGTATCAACTGTTGCCTTTGATTTATTTTTAATTGTTCAATTTGAACTAAGGCAACAATAATATGATATTTGCGACATGTCGTTGCCTATTTAACTTGATAATTAGATAAAGCAACGGTGTACATGTAAAAATATTATTTCAACGTTGCATTTAATAAAAATACAATCATTATACCTATTTAAATTTATAAATTTAATTTCAACACTTCTTAATCAAAGATTCTATATATAATTTGTAAATAATTGCATTTATTTACTAAAAAAAAGAAAAACTATACTAATTGAATTTGACAAAATTATAGGTTAATAAAAAATATTAAAAGTAATAAACAATAAAAAATTTCTTCCAAAAATTAATAAGGGTTAAGGTGCAAAAATACCCGTAACGTTTTGGGCCAGAAGCAATTTTACCCTTAATGTCTAAAATGGTGCAATTTTACTCCTAACGTTGGAAGACAAAAGCAATTTTACCCATAACGTTGATAAATTGGATCAATTTCAGACACTATTATAAAACACAAATATTTTTGTTCATTATTCTGCACCAATTGCATAATAATTCGTTCTAAAAAAAGGATTTCATTTTTTTTTATAATTTAATAGTAGAATTTGAGATTAATATTTATAAATTCAGTGGATTTTTTTTTGTCTAATCCGTATAAAAAGACAGTATATTTTTTTCACATCCGAACGAATGTTTGTGATTTGTTACTGATAAAATGACACGCATATAAAGTGTAGATAACAAGATTCATGACCGAGAAGACAGTTTGATGAATTATTTCTTAAATTGACCCAATTTATTAACGTTGGGGTAAAATTGCTCTTGGCTTCCAACGTTAGAGGTGCAATTGCATAATTTTAGACGTTAGAGGTAAAATTGCTCCTGACACAAAACGTTAGGGGTATTTTTGCACCTTAACCCAATTAATAATGAAAAAAATGCTTCAAAGTGAAAAATGAAAAAAAGTATTACTATTTAAAAAAAAGAATTATTATTGTGAAAATTAATTATTTATTATAAAAATATAGTTGTGATTCAATTACCCTTTTAAAAGAAACAAAATAAATTACAAACTAAAAACTAATAGAAAAGGTATAAAAAAGATTTAGTTAAAAATTATTCACTAAAAATTTAGCTAAAAACTATTCCTTCCAAAATATTTTGGTCTGCCAATGTAAATGGCGCCTAAACTATTCCCTAAAATTTCGTCTCCCTCCAAATCCCTAAAATTTAATCTCCCTCCAAATGTAATTATTCCACCTCTATTCTCTTTTCATTCCCCAAAAGGATACAACAAATCCTTTCTATTTCTCATGCCCTTTTCAGTTCTCCATTTTCTCCTTTTGGCTTTCCAAATCCTCGGCATTCACCAAAGGTTTTCCCTTCGCTGACCCTCCTTCATCTTCACAGTTGGTCGATCCCTTTTCATCTTCCGAAAGGATTTGCCTTTGCAAACCCTTCCCCATTTTCACGGTCCATCCCTTTGATAACTGGCAAACCCTACTCCATCTTCAACAACGTACAATTTCCCTATTTGAGAAATTTCCAATTTGCAATCCGACTCTACCAAGGCAAATTCTCAAAACCTCCTCCATCTTCACGGTCGATCCCTTTGATAACCGGCAACCCTACTCCATCCTCACCAACGTACGATTTCCCTATTTGAGAAATTTCCAATTTGGAATCAGATGCTATAGAGACAAGGCATGAATAGCAGCCTCCACCGGTCTTCGCTGCTCTCACTGATTCCATTTACCACTGCCTAGTGGATATCCCTTGGCCAGTTTCCAGTGCTAGATAACTAGTACGTTGTCTCCTCCTTTCTCTTTACTTTTTAGATTGCTTTCTTAATTTTTTTCAGCTTAGTTTTGTGCACATGATGTGCTGGAACCATTTCTTTTTGCTATATTTGGGTGTTTGTTCAAACTGCATGTCAGAGTATATGCTTAAGCTTTAGCATTAACAATTTGTTGGAAATTGGTTGAGACTTAATCATAGAGATTAGAAGTTAATAATGGTGAAAAAACTTATTAAGCAATGATATTAGATATGTTGATTAATAAGGAGTTTCTTTGTGATGTATCTAATGGTTGTGGAACAAGTTCATGGCTTTTTTACTATGGTAGATTGGCCAATTAGGGACTCTTTTAGATAAGTGATTGCATGGTTGGTATTTGGGAAAAACAAAAGTTGCCATTAATCCTGTTTTATTAATGATGAAGCCTGTTTTGTTCAATTTCAAAAGTTCCTGAAAATATATTCTTTGATTGACATTGATTAGTGTGTAAAAATTAGGAAAGCTTGTCAGTGCATTAAGGAATTAGAAATGCCATTTTTTCACCATGAAGTTGTCAAAAAAGCATTGGTAGCAATTATTGAGAAGAGGAATGATAGATTATGGGGATTGCATAATTGTGAGTTTCCATTCAGGGCTCATAACCTCGTACTAGATGACAAAAGGTTTTGGAAGGGTAGTAGAATCTCTTAATGACTTGGCTCTGGATGTCCCTGGCAATGAAACAATTCACACGTTATGTTCAGAGAGCCAAACTTGCAGCCTGGCTGGATTCCTCCTTTTGTTTCAACAAACCAGGACTTTCTACAGATAGCGGAAAATATGTATGATCAAGAGTAAGCCTATAGCTGAACTATTTAATGCAGTGATTAATACTTGATCATTTTGAGCCTTGATCATTTATAAAACTACACATTTACATTATGATCAGAGCTCCGTTTAGGCTTTGCAAGGATTTGATATGTAGGTTGATGAATGCTAAGGGTCTTAGTGTGTAAAAATAAAAAATTATAATCTCAAATGTGGGAAAACAATAAAATTTAGGGACCTCAAAAGGGCTTCAACCCAATCTAGAAGGATTTATACCTCTTGATAAGGAGTTTCTGAGTATTTACAAGGTGTTCACCTGACGCTGAGGTATTTAGACCGAGCCTAGTCAGGCTCTTTTATTTCTAGAAATTTGAGGTCCGCTTAAGAATTTGGTAGGTTTTGGCGGGCATGTGACAAGCTGACCTGATATCAAAACTTTTGATCAAGCCCAGTCTATTGGACGGCAGACTTGGACAAGTAGGCGGATGGCAGGCCTCTGAACAGGTCCAGCGCCACAGTAATAGGGACGTTTTTGTATATTCCCACTGCAAAAACATCAGATTCATAGATGGTCTTTTAAACTAAAACTAAATAAAAATGCTTTTCATTTTCATAGTTGGTTTCTGTTTTTCTTTCAATTTTTGAAGACTGCAAAGTGGTTTTGCAATCTGAATGAGATAATTCTGCACAGACAAATTTGCCGTTATCTATGAAGGAAATTGTAGAGGGACATGGTAAGGTTGCACATATTGTTGCTTAATACAAATGGAGCATATTGTTTTCTTCTATCCCTTGATGATTTTGAGGGTTTAACTTAGATATAAAGAGCTTTGGTAGTTGATTATTTTAGTCTTTATAATTTTAGAGCACCATAAGTTTGCCTCTGTGAGGGATTTCATAGACAGAAAGTTAAATATATTATTTGAAAGTGATGAAAATTTGCATGCCAACAGAATCAGTTCAAGCATTTTTTTTTCCTTTCTTTTGCCAATCATGCGTTTAACCAGGAAAGGCTTTACTTGCAATCCTACATTAGGCTTTACTTGCCGAATTGAGAGTATGAGCTTCGGGAACCTTTTTAGATGTCAGCGAAAGTAGTTTAATGATAGCTGCCTAGCTTTTTGAGGTCCATTGGTACTAGAAATATGTCAAATCCTAACAAGAAAAATTTATTTGTTTCTCTATTGCTCACAGTAAGATTGATTTCAATGGGCGTGCCATTTGCCCACACTCAACCACCGCGAATACATGTGGTTAAGCCTTCTTCTGGCCCTTCTGCCATGCCTGCACTCCCTCCGGCTCATCCAGGTATTTCTTATAATAAAAAATTTGGCCTCTTGCTATACTATTCATGCTACAATTTGCTAATGCTGATCTCATTTTGTTACAGTATTTGTTTCTAGACCTGCTCATGCTCCATTGCCAAGACGTCGTGGCCATCATCCTCATCATCACCGCGTGAAACCCATGGTGGTTGCTCCATCACCCACAGAAATGGAAGATCAAGGTGATATCTGGGATGGGGAAGACAACTGTCTTTGTTTTATCTACTCTGTAGCAGATTGACCCTGTAGCAGGTCAAGTGGCTGCTCTTGTTCTTTGCCATACAAGAGAATTAGCATATCAGGTATTATCTCCTAGTCTTAATATGTTGAGTAACTGACATATATTCTTATTCTTGGGTTTCAATATTCTTTTCTGAGTTGTAAGCATTAATTCCTTTGTGTTTATGTAGATATGCCATGAATTTGAGAGATTCAGCACCTATTTGCCTGATGTTAAGGTTGCTGTCTTTTATGGTGGTGTCAATGTCAAGGTGCACAAGGATATACTGAAAAATGAATGCCCTCATATTGTTGTTGGAACTCCTGGTAGAATATTAGCACTAGCGAGAGATAAAGAACTCAGTTTGAAGAATGTGAAACATTTTATGCTAGATGAGTGTGACAAGATGCTTGAATCGCTTGGTATGTTGCTAGAGGTTTGGTCTCTTTCACTTGTATAATATTACACAATGCTTGTTACTAATATTTTTCTATCTGCCTGTGTCTTTTCCAGACATGAGGAGAGATGTGCAGGAGATATTCAAGATGACTCCTCATGACAAGCAAGTTATGATGTTTTCAGCAACACTTAGCAAGGAGATTCGTCCTATTTGCAAGAAATTTATGCAAGATGTAATGCTGTCTTACTGCATAACAATATAAGATCAGTGTGTCTTGTTCAATTTGTTGCTTGTGTCTTATATGTTGGCATCATTTGTTCCAGGATGTCCTTACTAGTGTCAAATGCACCTGCATCACAAAGCCCTCTAACTATGTTTTTTTTTTGTTTTAAATTGTTTCAGGAAGTACTTACCTTGTTGTTGTTGCATTCAACTGTTCAACTTGCAAGTGCTTGGATCAGTAAGGTATGTCATATGTGTTTATCTCTTTCTTTCTTATTAAACTAAGTATTTACATATTATTAACACTAGACCAAGAAAAATTTCGATAGGAAGCAACACATGGCGACTGTCTTCGGCAACTTCACTAGCTGCTATTGCAGAAAACAACACTAGTCTCCCCGACCTCGACCCTGACCCGACAACAATTGTTCGTGTTTTCTTTGAAAAATTCTATGAATGAAATTTTGATTTCCATTTTTCTAAAATTATAAATGAGTGTCTCTTTCCTTCTTATTTTTTAATTATAAACTTTCGTTTCAGTTTTCTAAATTGTTTTACTATTTTCCTAGTTAAAGATTGTTTTCCTACTTTACAAAATGTTTTCGACAGGCAGTAGCACATAGGTTGCTGCTTTCGACAGCTTCACTAGGTGCTATAGCGGTTGTAGTCCTCACTTAACAAATTGTTTTCCTAGATTACGATAGGCAGTATCACATAATATGCTTGTACATGTTGTATGTTAATCTTTGTTATGTAATGTTATGAAATATATTCTTACCTATTATCTGTTATTTTATTAATAGTGATTTTGTGTTCAAGTTGGCATAGACAATGTATTTAAAACTTTGATAGTAGCTTTCATTATCAAATGCACATAATAGAAATTGCATAATGAATAAAACTAGTGGTTTTTGGACAACTTAATTTCAATGTCTATATTGAATTTAAAAGATACTTGCTCTATGTTTATACTTTATGATCAATTTCATTTAAGAAAAAAAAATTCACTTGTTCAAGCACTAACATTTGATTCTGATTTGATTAATAATCTTTGAATTTGATTCAGTAAAATTATACGATTCATTAGGTGAATTAGACATTGTTGCTTCTTGATACTCCAATTTATATGCACTTGTTCAAGCTGTATTAATTTTCCATGGCATTTAGTGAAGGAATTTGCTGTTCTTAGAAATCTTTTTTAGAAGAGTCCTTAGTTTCTCAAATATCCAATTTGCTGTTATATTCTTATTTTGTTTTACCTCTTCCAAATATCCAATTTGACGTTCAGTGGTCCGTGATTGAAATATCTTAAGTTTAATGAAAATTTAAAGGGTTTCTCTTTCTTTCTCTGGGTATGCGTTCTATGATACAATATTGTTTAGAGAATCATGTTAATCATAAGCAAAGGATGTGTTTTGATTAGTAGAAATTGAATCCATAATAAGAACTCAGATGCTTCTCTAACTGCACTTTATTTAAATGAGAATTTTTTTGTTTAACTGTCTGCACTTTATTTAAATCAGAATTTTTTTTTGTTGTTGTTTTCTTGTGCCCATGATATTTGTTGGTTGTCTTCTGCTTGTTTTCATTTTTTAATTCTACAGTCAAGAATTGAAGAGTTGTCATCTGCCGGGGAAAACATTGAGCAAATTGATGAAATACTCGGAGGCTCGTCATCTCATGGTCGTGAATATCTAGTTGGTAAGATAGGCCCTATGAAGAAAACATAAGGTTATTAGAGCGCTGAATCTTCAACTACTATGAGTAAGAGCTCCATGTCCGAAGATGCAAAAGAGCAATTGAAAATGGAAACTAGAGAGGAAATCAGAGACAAAGTGAAGAATGAACTATTAGCTCAGCTTGAATTTCTTGTATAGAAGTTGAGCCTTATGAATCCATTACTCAATCTAAATTTGGATGGTATTCTTCCTATAGTTCGTCCAAATGAACGCGATGACTGATTTATTTATGCTTGTGATGATACTTTAGGATTTGAGATTTTATTATTTAGGTACTGTTGGATGTTGATATTTAGGTACTTTTGAATTTTGTTGCTTGTGGATTATAAATATCACCGTTGCCATTATGTTACAAACATCGTTGCCTTTTACTCTTTACGTCATTGCACTTGTAAACAAAACACCATTGCCTTAGTGTTCTAAAAATCGTTGCAACTAAAATATTGTTGCCTTAATATTGCAAAGTGTTGCATTTGTAAGAGAAATATTGTTGCTATTAATTGAATTTGTTGCGTTAGCTATAAAAATGTGTTGCTTTTGCTATTAAAAACAGTTTGATTTAGAAAAATAATTGTTGCCTTTGACAATTAAACTCGTTGCATCAGTATAAAAATAGGTGTTGCTTATGGTTAAAAAGTTGTTGCCTTTAGTACAAAATACCGTTGCTATTGGACTCGAAATAATGTTGCCTTTAGGAATAAAACGTTGCCTTAAGTTTGAAATATTGTTGCCTTATCTTTATAATGGCAATGATTGATAAATGTAAAATCGTTGCTTTTGGTTCATGTTTCGTTGCCTTATTGTTGTATCCTTCAACCGTTGCCTTGTTGAAATTAAAAGCAACGATATCTTCGTTGTTGCTTTAGAGAATATTTTCGTTGCCTTTGAGAGAAAAAGCAACCGTGAATTAACCAACGAAAATAAATTGACCAAAATTGTTGCCTTTACCCGTTTTTGGCCAAAATGCAACAGTTTTCGACGCCGAACGTAACGAATCAGCATCGTTGCAATGGACATTCTATGGTGTAGTATCGTAGGCATTGACGATGCCAGAGTAACAAACCCGAATTTATGAACCCTTAGAGTTAGTTATGGCCTTACCTAGGAATCACGTGCTAAGCACCATAGTAGGATAAGTTGGTTCAATCATTTTTTATTTATACAATATTAATTCGATTCATAATTATATCTGAATACTGGTTAAGCGCTTATTTTATAATATCATCACCATTTCATTCTTAGGAATTCATAAATGCTCTAGATCAACTTAGGAGTAGATTAGTATAAAAACAAACTCAAATCAACTTATCACCACCTAAATAACGATCGAGAACTAAGTAGTTCAGTACTTGCGATATAAATCTTATAGATTTGATATCTGGATTTCTCTAGATTATTACTTGATACTGACGGGGTACACTTATCCCTTAGTGAGCCTTTGAGCGTCAGCTCAGGGTGCATCATGTACTTCCAAGAATTCAACCTTTGTTCTCCACTTTGGCCCGTAATCTCCAATCTCTACCTCAAGGAAAATGCTTCCCAACAACGGGACAGTGTGTCCACTAATTCTTATTAGTGGGGTTATGCTATAGGTCAGTCTACTTGGATTGATCAGCAAGCTTTTGAATACTTTTATGGTGATGATGTTGGCAGAACTTTCGGTATCCACAAAAACCCTTCGGACCTTAAAGTTTGTGGTGATCATTTTGATGACCAAAGCGTCATCGTGCCCCTGGTCAAGTTTATTCTTGAGGCTGCCGAAGTAGAAATCTGATCGAGTCTCCCTTATTTTCTCCAAACTTACTACCTCTCTCTTTCTTTTGGGGCCCGAACCGCAATCTATGACATTGATAACACCTCTTAGTGTCCGTCCTTTAGCCTTTTTTATCTTTACCATAGCCTTCTCTATACTTCTTGAGGAATCAGTCCAGTTTGCTGCCTTCTGCCATGTTTTCTAATTCCACAATCAGCTGTATGTGATCCTCTATATCGTGGCCCTCACTTTTGTGGAAATCATAGAATTTATCGATGCTTCTCCTAGAGATTTTCTTGAGCGTCGAGGGATATTGGATACGGAGCTTATTGTCTTCCACCCAATAAACACCTCATTCCTGGGAGCGTTGGATAGGAAAGAAAGCTTACCCTTCTGCTCTCGATGCGTCAACTGCTCTTTTCCCTTATGACCCTCTTTCCCTCTCCCCGCTTGAAGGATTTTGGTTATTAGATGGACCAAGTTCAATAAAGGGTTTTGCTTATGCTCATCCTAGCGAGTGTAACTTCTGGCTCTTTTCATGAGGTTTTGGAAATCTTGGGATTTTGAAGTGACAATACTTTGTTGCAGGGCAGAGTAGGGCCTTGCTACGATAATTACCTGCCATATAATCTATGTCACCCCCGACATTCAATTTTTTCATGCGGATAGCTAGGGCATGAAGTCTCTTAATGAATTGTGCCAACTTCTCTCCTTTTGTCTAGACCATTTGGCCCAAGTCTTGCATCGTTTTCCCCTCGAGGATAGATGTCACAAAGTGATTGACGAATGAATTGGCCATCTGGGTGAAGTCTTGGATAGATCGTGGAAAGAGCTGCTCATACCAGAATGTTGATGAGTCCTTGAGAGTGGTTGGGAAGAGGTGACACATAACATCATCGATGGCCATTGTAGCTTCCATTGTGCATCTGAAATTTTTATATGGGTTGCCGGATCCCCCATGCCACCATACTATTTGAACAAAGGGATATATAATGCCCTAGGCATCAACTAATGTCTAATCTCTGTAGAAAGTGGGGTATATATGTTAGTTAACCTAGTGGGCATGCCTTTGCCTATTTCGCCTTTCTAGCCTCTTGCAGTTCTCTTCATACATCTCTCGCTTACTGATAGTCTTGTCGTCATCCTCATCTTTTGGTTGCTTCCTTTCTCCCAAACGCTCTTTAACTGGTCAATGCCTTTGGGGCTCGTAGATATCCTCAACAACTCTATCGCGAGAATGATGCCTAGTTTCTTGCTTCCTCCCTCTCTTCGAACCTTCCCTTTGAACCTGACTTTCTAATGACAAGTCTCTATATTAGTCGCCCTAGAGCCTGAACACATGCCCATTGCGTGCTAAATTAACTTCTTGACTGTCAAATAGACTGCACATCCTATATCTCTGTTTGTGAGGCAATGAGCCTCTTCCATGTGGCACTTCCCGTCTAAGGGCATGTGGAACCGTGGAACAAGTGTTTTCGCGGTTAGTACGTCATATAGCCTCCTCTGCCACCGTGAGTTTTTCCCTCATTTCTACCATCTTTGCCTTATGCTTATTCTTCACACATCCATCTCGCCGTGAACTTGGTTGAGGTTTTGGCTAAATTGCCGGTCTATTTCATCGAGGAGCCGTTGGTGATGGGGCTCTAGAGGTTCCTCATGGCGTTGGTCGTTTGGGATCCGTCGAGAATCCGACTAAGATTCCTACACGCTTTTCTCCTGAATAACTGGCCTAAAGGGTTTACTAGATGTCTCTTCCCGAGTGAACTCCGTTGGGGGAACCATTGCTTGTGAAGAGGAGTAATAAGTCCACGTTCACCACACCAATGATATCTTTGTGTTTTAATAGTCTTTCATATCCTTCTTCCTTTTGTCTTAGATAAGAACAACAACAGGTCAGAGAGGGACCAACGTTCGACAAATTTGCTCCGAGGCTTAAGTTAGCAAAGGTGAAGAAGGGTTGAAGATATTTAGAGCATTGATATTAGTTATGTTTTCACGTACCTTGTCTAGGTCATATACCTTTTTCTATTTATAGTGGCTACCAAGGGTAATCTTTGTCATTCTAGGAATGTGCCCTGATGAGTCATATGATAGGCGTCAGCCTTCGGCTGGTTCTGTTAGGCTCGGTGTGTGATGTCGTCAGGTGGTGCACCCTGCCAATGTAGCACACATTTTTCTAGGTGGTCAGGTTTCATTGAGCCTATGGTCTCAGACCTCATGTGTGTCAAACAATGTGCACTATTCTTTATCTCATGTCCTTTACGCAACCGTCTATACTGATTTAACAATTGCTCTTTTCCAACTGTACGACTATATAGATGGATGATGAAGATTATTTCATATGACCGAATCGAATCATCAAGGAATATTCTCTTCTTATATCGAGCAGTCACAATGCATCCTCTGGACGTGTCAATAATGTTTCTATAGAATTTTTTTAGGGTATCAAAGGATAAGAATGGAAGATAATTTGTAACTTTTAAAAATTGAAGGGAAGTTAAAGTTTTTAACCATGTACATAGGTTATAAATAAGTTGTTCACTCACATTTGCATTGCTATCTATATCCGTCCGTTGTGAAAGTGGGCATAGATGATGGGGAATATTGTAAAGGATTTGAAGCGTTAAAACAACGCACCCCCCCTTTCTTCTTTTCTTTGGCGTGGACCTACTTTTCCTTGTTCTTTTCTTTCTTTCTCTGTCCTAATATTTTCATTTCTTCTCCTTTTGCCTTCTTACTCCAAAAATTGCCCACCACTTCTTCTTCTTCTTAAATTCAAGCTCCTCCATTTCTTCTTTCCATTCTTTAATCTTCTAGTTTCTACTTTTACTTAGCTGCCATGTCTTTCAGGGGACTAAGCCGGGTATATTTTCAGTTCTGTTAGCTTGTTTTGTGTTCAAAGTTCTCATCTTTTTGTGTTGATCTTTATGGATTCGATTTTAATTTTGAATTTTCAGCCGAATGCTACGTCAGGGATGGGAGTTGGTGATCAAAGCTTAAACACATTCACGGAACTGCAGAGAAAGAAGGTCCATCGCTATGTAGTGTTTAAAATTGATGAGAAAAAGAAGGAAGTTGTGGTGGAGAAAATTGGGGGTCCTGCTGAAAGCTATGAGGATTTTTGTGCCTCTTTGCCTGAGAATGACTGCCGATACGCTGTCTATGATTTTGATTTTGTCACTTCCGAGAATTGTCAGAAGAGCAAGATCTTCTTCATTGCTTGGTTCGATTTTTCTTTTCTCTTCCTTAATTCCTTTCTCATCATTGAGTTTTGTGCCTAATTATACATCTTTCATAATCAGATAAATCAGCTCAAAGAGGGAACTTTTCAATACTTTATGCTTTATATTTTCTGCATGTTCATTTGTTTATTCATTTTAATCAGTGTTATTAGGTTAGATTGTTGCTTTTCAGATTATTGATTTTAGTGGGTCAGGTTGATGTTGGTAAAAATGTTATCTTTACCATGATGTTTGATGATCTTCTTGCTATGTTGTCCTGTAATTATAGTTTATCAGTGCTTCTATTCTTTAATGCCTTTTTATACAAGAGTATTTGGATATTGAATTGGGATTTTGGTTCTATCTTCAAGGCAACAAAACAAAGAACATTTAGGGGTTTTTGGTATTTGATGGGGAAAATAATAGGGATAAAGTTTGAGATAGAGATAGAGATCAGATAAAGTTTGAGATAGAGATCAGATAAGAGATTGGGATAGAGATTAAAGCAGGATAGTTGAAAATTATTATTATATGTTTGGTACGTTGTATATGAAAAAAATAAAATAATACATCTTACTATATTATCCTTGATTTGAGAGATAAGATGAACTTTTTCTATCGTATTAAAATTGTAGGAGGTTATCTCACCCCTTGGGTATAAGATTTGAGGCATAAGACTCTTGTCCTCTCTTATCTCCATACTATGCCCCTATCCCACCTCATTTACCCCTTATACCAAATGCCCCATTAGGGATTTCACTTTGTCAATTGGGATGTGTTTTTGGGTCCCACATCTTTAAAATGAGTCTACATGTATTAGAAACAAACTTTTTTTTTTTTTTTTTGTGAATTAAGAAAAACAGGTTACTTATATTACCCAATCGATCTATCTCGATTTCCAATGTAGGATTCAGTTGATTCCTACCCCACCCTAGTGTCTATCTTTTAGGCGGCACTTTGCTAGGGCCTTCACCCAACCCCCTTTAGGACCAGATCGTTACAGTTTTCCTATTTTCTATTCTCTTATAGGGTGCAAACTAGCATCCTTCATTCTTATTGACAGCTCCATTACCATTGATCCAAAGATCAATTGCCCCTTTCTTGTGTATGTAATTTTGTGTTGAGTTGAAAGAGTAGTTACATAGCTCCCACACCTTGTTTCGTTTCAATGAATCTCAGTTATAGATTTCAGGCCTCTGCATCTTTATCTTTGACAAATCGAGTAACGGAATCTAATCCTCTGTTCCTTCTTCGTTGTTCAGCATTCATTTAAAGCATTTCCCCATCATGATCATATTCTGGTTTATTCATTGCATACCATTTATCAGGTCTCCTTCAACTGCTCGAATCCGTGCCAAGATGCTCTATGCCACTTCTAAAGACAAGTTCCGCAGGGAGCTCGATGGCATTCACTACGAGATTCAAGCTACCGACCCAACTGAGATGGATCTCGAAGTGCTGAGGGAGCGTGCAAATTGAGCCGTCTGCAGCTCATAGGCTTCTTATTGAGGGTAGAGATGATGAATCTGCTATGCTTTTCCCAGATTATAAAATATGTCTGTTGCTTCACTAAGCAACTTGCACTATCCTTTGCTGGAACAGGATGAAAATTGCAGCATCTTCCTTAAAATAAGTAGCTGGGAGAGGCTGATAAGAAGCTCTATTGATGGAAAGATGAAGAGAAGTTTGTTTTTGGGTGTTTGAAAGAATTATAAAATGTGTTATCTTATGAATTTAAAGTAGATATTCATCTTTATTCGCTGTTTTCTTTTTCCTTTTCCTTTTCCTTGTTATGTTTATTGTATTGCACATAGGGTTAGAGAACTGGAATGTGCCTCTGCTAAAGGTAAAATATTTTTAAAGGGATGGATCCAAACTGAGCAAATAATACTAGAGATGACAAATAGGTGGAATTAGGTCCAAAGTAACCGGTCCTGTTTGCTAAATAGCTATTAGCTATAAGCTGGTTATTTTTTTTTACTAACTGATTGTGTAAACTTGTTTGGTAAGACTTAACTGGTTGTTATAGATGTTTGTGTAAAATAACAAATAAAGACATGATAAATCCTTTAATTAAGGTTAAAGGGCATAAATTAAGGATAAATATAAACATGTCTTTCAAAAGAGATAGAATAACAATAAGCTAATTGAAAAACTAATAAAACTAGTTTTTCTAAAATTAGCTTTTTAGACCTAAAAATAGCTAAAACTTGAAATCTCTAATTTTATCCAAAAAGAATTCTTTACCAAACAAACTATTTTCTCGTTTTTTCAAGTAGAAGCGTTTAGACCGACAAATAGATGCTTATACTGTAGCTAGTGGAACAACAAAAGTAGATAGCTGATCCTTCAAATATTAAATGACCAAAAATCCAATTGCATCGCTATGGGCCGATGAGCCCGCCCGGCTCGAGCCCAAGCCCATTTAACCAGACCTGGACACATAAAATTAGTGTCAGGCCCGGTCCGGTCCAAGCCCGAATAAGCCCGTCTAGAAAATGGGCGGGCCTGAGATATATAAATACCCGTCGGGCCCGGCCGTTATCTATATATACATTTATAAATGTAATATTTATTTAAATGTCTCATATTAACTATTATGTTTATTATTTTTTTATTAAAAAAAGTTAGTATTTTATTTTAATTGAATTTCTTTTAATATAGATATGGGCTTGGACGAGCGGGTTTGAGATTCCTTTTTTAGATCCGAGCCCGACTCTAATTAGTATGGGCTTGGACTGGGTTTGGGCTTATCAGGTTTTATCAAAAGCCCGACAGACCTGGCCTGAGCCCAATCCAGCCCGGTCCGGCCCATACCAAGGTCTACTTCTAAGTCTTGTGATTGATAATTGTAATCGACAAATACGAAAAACAAAAATGGCGGGAATTAAGATGAATCCCGTTAATTGGATGTCGTATTTTCTCATCCAACCACTACATAATAATTAAGACTTATAAAGTCTTTTGTTAATTTTGATCTATTCAGAATTTGTACCCGATTTAAGAGAAATTCTATTACACTCTCATTCAATTAAATAATGTTATTTGTATATGCTTTTAATATCAATCATCTCATGGATATCCATTCCTCTTTTAATGAGTTTTTTTATGCAACATAAATAGGTATCAGATGCTTAGTCCAAAAAAAAATTAAAATAATATTATTTTTGTGTATTTTTTTTGGCATAATATCCATTTAGTTCCCTAAACCAAGATTTCAAAGTCAATTAGGACTAGACATGTTCAAAAGCCCATTGGTCCATTCAAGCCCGCTCTTCAAAAACTGGGTTTGGACGTATATATTTCGTAATAGGCCCGGTCCGGTTCAAGCCTGTTTAGGCCCGAATACAGAGTAGGTTGGGCTTGGGATTTGTCTCAAAATCCCGGCCCAGCCCAGCCCGGTCCGAAATTTTAATAATAATACATTTTATAGTTTAACAAACTTTATATTCCAAAAATAAAAAAATTTATATTTCTTCAACATAAAAATTTCCAAACCATTCAAATACAAAACAAGTTACAAACCTCTCCGAATGCAATTAATTTCACATTAGTACCATTTGTAGTTTAAAAAAACATAACATTACCCTTTATTGTTTTTTTTAAATCAATATTGTCATTTATTTGCTATACAAACTCTATATTTTTTTAGAATTGGTGAACATATATATAGTTTTGTTACTGTTTTATTTATTGCTATCAAAGGAGTATTTTTTTATATTTAGGATTGCAGTAATTGATTTTTATTGAAATAATCCTCTAAAATTTAGTTTATTGTATTTTATTATTTATATTTATAGTATAACTTTTTTTTGTTTAATTTTAATTTTTTAAAAAATACAAATATATTAGTTGGGTTGGGTTTGGAAATTAGTTCTCTTAGCCTGGTCCAGCCCGATCCAAGCCCGATGTAACTATAGTGCGGGCTATGTTGGGTTTGGACAAAGTAATTATGTGACAAGCCCGGTTAGGCCCGACCCGAGCCCGATCCGACCCATGAACAGGTCTAATTATGACCTTAAACTATCAAAATCATCAATTAGGTCCCTGAATTAACCAAAAATCATCAATTAAGTCTCCATTCTAAATAAAAATCTCCAATTGAGGCCTCATCGAAAATAATTCGGGTGAACAGTTTCAGATCCTCTTCCCCAAACTCATTTTGAACACAAACACAGAGATCATTACAGTCCATATGAAATAGTCACAATTTCTGATTTTAGGATAAGATGAGGATCCAATTGACGATTTTTGCTTAGTTCAGAGACCTGATTGATGATTTTGATAGTTTAGGATGCTAATTGACTTTAATGCTTTAGTTTGGAGACCTAAATGAGTGTAATGTTTTTTTTTTGGCTTCCTTACTCGTATGTGCTGAAATAATTCATTCAATAGGTAACTGAATATATATCTTTGTGGAACAAATTCAGCTTTCAACCTGATGTGGTATAATCTAAGTTGAGCTCGTTGGGATTTTTAAAGTACCTGAAATAAGATAGAAAAATGATCAAGGAGGGAGCCTCGACCTTGCTTTAATGCTATAGCTTAGGTGAGAATAAATTGAATACATTTTAGTGTATTGTGTACCTTTTATTTATAAAATTGAGCTGTTTGCCCTAAATGAGAGTTGAGGTCCATATGGCGGCCAATCAATGATGTGAGTCTGCTGTCAACTTGAAACAGTTGTAACGGCTGCAACCGCAATTTCGCAAATAAATGCGCCAGACTTGGGTTTGAATCTACATGACATTGACGTCTCTTTTGACTAGCCTACATGGCTTTAGTGGTTACTGTTGAGGAGGCGGATAACTCATTGGATCACGTGTAATATGATTAATTGTATAATATCATATGCTCCCCATCAAAAATTCAAACTAATGTGCTTTAGAACTTTGTTACAACGGATGACCGAAAGTTGAATTCCTTAGTTGGTTCTTCGGCTTGTGCTAAACCGAAGTTATTATTCAGTTGAATTGTGCGTTGAGAATTTCCTTCTGACTAAAAATTTGCGCTGACGTATTTTCGCATGTCTCTTGCCTTAGAAGAGAGGTAGGTAGAGACATGAGATAGTAGTATTAATTGCTAATAGACCACGTGAAGCTTAAACATGAAGTCATTCTTTCTACATTGCGTCCCCGTCTTATCAACTGCTTTCAAAATCCTGTAAAAAAAAAGAGACTAAGTTTCTGAGGATTTTTCTGATTTCTTCTTCATTCTTCAAGCTTCTTGCAAGTTTCTTTAGAACTCGGCCGACCCTCTGGTCCTCCAGAAAACTCTATAGCAGTGGTGCTTCGTCTTGTTTAAGTAGCATTTAATTATTTTTTCTTACAAGGTCAAGTCTCTCTGAGATTTGGTTCCTAACTCCGCCACTCATGAAAATATTATACGTAACATTTTATGTATTCCAAGCTAGTGAATTTACGTACTTATATATGTATCCAAGCTAGTGAATTTATGTTATTTAGTCCACTTTTTATAGCTTTAATCATGTATTTGTAACTAGAAAACACGAAAAAAATACGATTAATTTAGTTGTATGGTTATATAAAAAGAAAAAGATATATCTGCATAGGAAGATTAGGATGTTTATATAATTGTGGATAATCTCTGCAATTTTATATTTGTTCGTTTTGCACGTTTTCTTATTTTTCGTATTTTCACATTTTTTTAGTCATTTTTGAGATTTTTCGTAAAAAACACGTTTTTTCCATTTTTCATATTTTCTGTTTTCGCATTTTTGTTTTTTCCCAAATTTTTCTCATTTTCCATTTTTTTTCATATTTCACGTTTTTTTCTTGTTTTTCAAGTTTTTTCAATTTTTCCGTTTTCACTTTTCTCTGTTCTTTGCATTTTTCTCATTTTTAGCTTTACCGTTTAATAAGAATTATGGATAACAAGTATTAATGATAAAAAAATAAAAGGGCTAGTTGTAACGAGAATTCATGCCTATTTTTTTGTGTAATGCCCATTACATAAGCTTATAAGGAAAAATTGAGTGATCTAATTGTGATTCCATTACAACAACAAAATATGACTAATCTAAACATGGTAATGAATCTTCATCGTAATAGTAATTAGCATTCCATTACAATGCTCATTACAATGTACCAAACGAGATCTAAATACTTTTGTTATTTATAAGAGGATTGAGTTGTGTATAATTGAGGTCACGTAGCTGGTGTTAACATGAAACGGTTGCAAGTGTGATTCCGCAAATCAAGGCACCAAACTTGACTATCAATGTGCATGACTTTGAGGTCTCTTTTGACTGGTCCACCTAGCTTTGACGTTACTATTGATGAGGGGATATCTCATTGAGCCAAATAGCAATGTTCACATGGATCTTAATGACCAAATGAATTTGAGCATTCATCTAGGCTTGTTAAATTTAAACTTTATGATGTTTTAAATCTTTACCATAAGATTTTAATAAGCCTAGATTTAATGGTGATGATATTTGATCATTAAGGTCTATGTGATTAAAATCGCACAAAAATTAATCTCATTTAGGCTTGATAAATTTAAACCTTATGATGCTTTAAATCTTCAACATAGAATTCTAATAAACCTAGATTTAATGATGATGATATTTGATCATTAAGATTTATGCGATTAAAATCGTAAAAAAAATATGATTAATTGTGAAATATCATAACCACAAAAGTTAATCTTATCCACTGGAACAATGCATATATGATTAGTTAGTGTTAGTTTAGGAATTATACGTTGATTTCTCTAGAGTTGTCCGATTCGCAACAAATATTACCAACCCTGTTTTATTGAAGGATTTATATATAAAAAAAATATCAAAATAGCCTAAGGTTTTTTTTTTTTTTGACTATAACTTAAGATTTTTAAGTAGTATCAATTTAGTTTCCACGAATCAAATAACACAAATATAGGTTTAATATTGATAAAAGAATACCAATTTAGATTTCAATAACGAAATTTGAAACGTTTTTAATATTATGCCGTTAAATTCTGCCAATTGTACGTGGAGAGAGAAATAATATATCACATTTCATTACCAAAACCTAAATTGATACTATTTTATAAATATTAAATTTATATTGGTGCTATTTTATACTCAATTTGTTACCTTATCTCAAAAAAAATCACACATGGTCAAGATACGCTTCATTTGGCAACAAAAATTGACCATAACTGAATTGAATATGGTAGATAACAGATTGGTTCATGAATTTTATTTAGGATATTATTCCATTTCAGACACCAAATTATAACTTATAAGTAAAAGGGATTTGATAAATTTCCAAATGGGTTGCCCTGTTATTTCTTTATTTATCATTCACTTTATTTTCTTAGCCCTTGTTCAAAGGAATTCAATCTCTAAACGGAAGAATCCCAATCATATACTTTAGAAAACAAATTAATTTGAGAGAATAGAAAACAAACTAATTTTAGAGCATTGTTCTCAAATCATAAATGAATGATTCCATAATTTTGCATCCTACTCAATCAAAGCAAAGTAAAATGAAACTGCAACATCAAACTCTCATAACATTTTTCCTTTAATTCCATCACCAAATGACTACAAAAAGTA
Source organism: Euphorbia lathyris (assembly GCF_963576675.1). NCBI lineage: Eukaryota > Viridiplantae > Streptophyta > Magnoliopsida > Malpighiales > Euphorbiaceae > Euphorbia > Euphorbia lathyris. The sequence continues at coordinate 21,930,410 of NC_088914.1, read as the reverse complement.
CAGATTTAGAGGAAAAAAAGAAAGAAAGAAAGGTATGAAACTTAATGTTGCCAAAAATACTTGTAGTGATTGAAGAACATTTTTCTAACAGACTAATCTAAACTGGAACTGTCCTGTTATGATGTGATCCTTCGTCTTCGTTTTCGTTCTCACCGGACATCTCCTCCAAAGATTTTCCCTTTGATTCCGGCACGAGGAACGTAAACAACATCCCTAAGAAATTGACAACACCCAACACAAGTAGGGAATTCCTCACACCAATTCCTGCAGGGTACCCTGCATCTGCCTTGGCCTTATCCTTGTTTTGTGCCAAATACAAGAACCCGAATGCACCCACTATAGCTCCAAGCTTTCCTGATGCTGCTGATATTCCGTGGCACGTTGACCTTAACCGTGCTGGGAATATCTCAGCTGGCACAACAAATGTTGTTGCATTAGGTCCAAAGTTAGCAAAGAAGAAGGTTAATGAATACATCACTACAAATCCTATTCGGTTCTCCTTGTGCGTCCAGTGGTCGTAAGGAATCGCCAAGGCGAACATGAAAACTGTCATGAAGAAGAATCCCATTAGTTGTATGGCGAATCGTCCAATCTTGTCGATAAGAGCTACTGTAAACCAGTAGCCAGGCACAGTGCTCAATAGGGCTATAAGAGTTTGAGCCCTTGCAATTCTGTAAACCTCGTCAATAGCATTCATAGTCTTAGCAGCAGGAATCCACCCGATCGCGCTAAAGATATCTTTTTGGAAAAGATTCTGGCTGTAGAATGCAATATCAAGCAAGAACCATGTAGTTGTTGTTCCAAGCAAATGAAGCCCATGCCTACGAAGAAACTCTTTCGAGAACAAACCGAAAGAGTTTGATCCATCATGATTCTCAGCCTTCTGTTCTTCAGGCTGAATCTCTGATTGGAGAACTTTAGACATATCAGATGCAGCCTTTGCTGCATTCTTCGCGACAAGGGCAGTGTAACGAGCAGTTTCAGGCATTTTCATCCGCCAGTAGTACGTAAGAGCAGCAGGAAGCGCGCCTACCATTAGAATTATCCGCCACACGTAATCAGCTTGCGGTACAGTTGAAGCAATTGCATTATCCTCATAAGCAGGAGCATCAAATTGGGTCTTAAAAGCAACAGATATAATTATAGCAAACAAACCACCAGCTAGAATTCCAAACCCTTGCATAGCAAACACAGCAGCGATAAAAGCACCGCGAGTCTTCTTATTCGCGTACTCAGACATGATCGTGGCAGAAAGCGGATAGTCCCCACCGATACCAAATCCAAGCCAGAATCTGAAGAAGCAAAGTGTTGATATCACAGCCTTAGCATCATGCCCAAACGAAAGTCCTGAGGCAACTGAACAGATCACCATAAGCATCAGAGTCATGCCATAGACTTTCTTCCTCCCCATTTTGTCTCCAAGCCAACCGAAAAATAGTTGCCCCGAAAGAGTCCCGCAGAAAGCCACTCCATTCACAGCAGCAGACACATTTGGGGGCAAAGTTCCAGGCTTGGTTGCACCTTCAACATGATAGTAAATCCTGCCGAGCAATTTTGTGACAAGAGATATGCAGAAGAGGTCATACGCATCAGTGAAAAACCCCATTCCGGCTATGATCACTGCTGTGAAATGATACCATTGTGTTTTTGCAACATCTAGCGCATTTAAAACTTGTAAATCCTTCGCCATAGCTGATCTAAATTCACTAACTATATATTCCTCTTTTATCTGCAAAGATTGATGAACAAGATTAAGAAGATTTCAACCCAATTTATAATTAATAGAGTCAAGAAATACTAAGTGTCCGTTTGTTTCCATTTTCCGGAACTGCTTTTTATCTTTCAACACTAAACAGTAGATACAAAGTGTTTGGTAAAACTCTGAAACACAAACAACTAATACCTACAGTCTATCAATCAGCACTCGGTTTCCTAACTCATTTAACCTGAAGCCTGGTCTTTCTCGGAGAACAATAGAAAAAAACTGACCCTAATTGAGTCATAATTGAGTCAATTAGAGAAAAAGGAAATGGTAGGTCCAACTATTCCACAATTTACGTGCAAAAATTGAGAAAGGCAAACATAGCTTTCACATTGACAGGTATGAGGAAAGATCATAGGAGAAGATGAGAAGAAAAGGTATTTTCTTTATGAGGATTTGATTGCATCATTGCTAGGTTTTAAAATGAATGAGTTTTCTAGGAAAAGAACAACAGCTCAGTGAGTAAAGAAAAGTAGATTGATTAAAAAATGGGGAAAAATCCAAACTCAAAACCAAAGAAGATTGACTTTCATCTAAAAAATTGCGTCACACAAAAAAACAAACAAAGGTTGATTAACTAAACTTCCCATCATCATGACATTGGCAAAAAGACAAACAAGTTATAGATGAGAAAAACAAGTCAATTTCGCCTAATTTAGAATTAGGAAAAGAGAATTCATCCATCAGTAACACAACATTGGTGAGATCCTAGAATCATGGGAAATCATTTAGACTAATTTAATCAAGAACATTGAGTGTCTGAATTACGATATACACAAAATTGAGTGTGTGTAGTGAAAATAGAACGTACCTGAGAAGAGAAAGTTGAGTTTTTTTTATGGTGTTTGGTTGATGAGAAAATGGAGAAGATTGGAATGGAGATGAGTTAAGAAGGAGGAGAAGAAGAAGGTTGGCTATTTATAGGGAAAGAGTAGAATGGGAAGCTAAAAAAAGTAAGAAAATATTCGGAAGGTATATGCTGAATTGCTTCTCCTTCTTCACACTTCTACACCGCTTTTGCTCTTTCTTTATGATCCGTGTATTTCTTACTGTATTTTCCCATTTTTATCATAATTAATTAATTAATGCCCACTCTCCTCCCATCCTAACAAATTATTAGTTTTCACCGAATTATACAATATATTGTACTTTATCATAGGTTTAATTGTTTGTACAATTTTGTGATAAATAACGTTTTTATGAAATTACATATATCCCTGGTAAAATTTAATTAGATAATAAGAATACAATATTAATAATACATATAGGTTATGTTTAACGTATAATCCACGAAAATAAGAAATAACTATGAAAATAATTTATTATTGTAAATATATTATTTGATTCAAAAAAATCGAAAAATTTAGTTTTATTATTTCTGAAATTATTTTATAGGCATATATATTGTATAGGAAATTATTATATAGGTATATATATTATATAGTAATTGGTTAAAGTTAAACAACTAGCAGTAGTTGTGAATTTTCTTTTGCTTTATAAAAAAGAAATTGATTGTTGGACACCTGGATAATTCATCGTATCATATTCATGCCAAAAAATTCCATCTTAAATATGATAACTTTCATTTTTCTAATATTTTCTTTTGTTACAGATCTAGATTTTAATAAAACGGAAAAGATATTACATTAATAAAAGTTGATTTGATTTAATGATTTTTGTAATTATTTAATTTTGGTGACGTTTTTAATTTGTTATGCGTACTTTATCTTGAAGTACATTAAAAAAAAAAAACAATAGTAAAATTATGATATTATAAAAGGAGAATTTTACTAATTTTAATATTATGGTCATTAAATTTTAATTTTTTTTTAATAATATGACTACTAAACTTTACACTTTTTAATATTGATGGCCACTCAACGTTTCAAAACTATCGTTGACGGCCTCAAAATAAAAAATCTGAAGAGTTAAGAAACTTTAATTCTTGAATTTTTTTATTTTGAAGTCATTTTGGTATTGTTTGGTTAGGAGAGAGTGAATTTTTAGAGATGAAAAACTCAAATAAATGTGATTTTAGAAAATAAAAAAATATGGTTTCATGATAAATGTCGTTATGAACAATTTTAATTCTTGAATATTTTCATTTTGAGGTCGTTAACAGTCGTTTTGAGGAGATAGTTAAAATTGAGTGTCCTTCTGTATTAAAAGTGTAAAAATTTGATAGTTATATCGTTAAGAATTGAAGTTTAGTAGTTTAATGTTAAAATTGACAAAGTTCAGTGATGACGGGTGTAATTTACCCTATTATATAAGGAACAAATATATTTAAATATGAGAAGGAAGTCAAAGTTCAATTGACGTGTCAAGAAAGGCAATTTTATAATGATTTTAATATGATTATCTTATTATATACAGTTTCCCAAGAGCTTTCTTCAGTCAACACTTACCGATAACAAATTTTGAATTTGTGACCGAAATACGTATTCCCTTTTGAATATTTGAACCAAAAGAATTAACCGATTTCAAATAAATACAATTAAGAAACCATATGAATTTCATCGATCAATAATTAAGGGTTTGTAAGAAATTAGATAAAATATAAAAAAACATATAAATTTATTTTTTATTTGAAAAAATAAGAAAAACAAAGCACGTAAAGAAAAAGTTTAAAATAAGAGTGAATATATCATATTTTATTTTATTGAACCAAGTTTTAAGATTAAGGGCCCGTTTGTTTTACATACTGTTTGATGTTGATGTTCATTGTTTGTTGTTATGGTTTGTTTTTCGCTTTTGGAAAAAAAACTGTTTTTCTAAAAAGTAGAGATTCTATGCTTTTGTAAAATACTACTTTTCAAGGGTAAAAGTCAAACAAGATTTCACTAACCAAACATCTAAAACTCTCATTTTTTATGTGAAAAGACAAATAGACTCATGGAAATGAGCTACCTGTTAGAGATAATATTTCCTATTATCCTGTAATCAGATCTTTATCTAGTTAGAGTCTCAATCTGTCTATATTACTAGCTAGGTAGAGTTTCAATACTTCTATACTTATACATTATATTCCTATACAAACTCTTATTGTCTCACTATAAATACGAGAAATTATATTATGTGCCAGGCATACCACATCAGATTCTGATGTGGTATGCCATGGCCAATAAAATTGAAACAACGGTAAAAAATAATTAAAAATTAATAACAAACTAATAGTTATTAGTTATTCCATCTTCTACCATCTTCTCTGTTTCTCTCCTCCGCTGACCCATCATCGGCATTCTCTTCCGGCGAGCACCATCAAACTCTTTTGTTCTCAACTTTCGGTAATCCATCACTGCCCTTCTCTTTCGGCGAGCACCATCACTCCGTTGGTTCTATTCCGGCAACCACCACCGTTGTTCTCTTACGGCAGATGTCCCTTCATCTTCTAAAATGTCCCTTTTTCGACTGCCATCACTTCCGTTTCCGTTTGTTTTTCTCCTCCGACCTCCTGAAAAGTCTGAGAATGAAGTTGATTGGAACTTTTGCTTCTCCTGGAAAGTGAACATGAACCTCCTCTATTTGTTCCTGGTTAATTTTGATGTCAAATAATTTTCTTGGGCTTCGATTAAAATTAATTTCTATTGTTCCATTCAATATCTTTGATTTTTGTTTCTCCTGGATTGGATTAAAATTGATTTCGATGGAATTGAAAATTGATTGTAGGTTTCAGATATGAAAATATTACCTGCAGTTTTATTGGAATCTTTGGCTTTACCAAAGGAGTTATTTTGTGGTTGCACTCAAATTGGAAAATCTAATTAATTACATCATACCATCGAATCAGAAGAGAATGAACCGATGTGATGGTGGTGGTCGCCAAAATAGAACCAACGGCTTGACAATGCTCGCCGGAAGAGAATGCCGATGATGGGTCAGCGGAGGAGAGTAACAGAAAAGAGAGTAGAAGATGGAATAACTAATAACTATTAATTTTTAATTTTTTTATTAATTGTTAATTTTTTTTGACAGTTGTCTCAATTTTATTGGCCATGGCATACCACATCAGAATTTGATGTGGTATGTCTGACACACAGTATAATTTCTCCTATAAATACAAGGTCATAGAGCTAATCACAATTAAGGTGATTCAAACATTATTGTATACATTATTTCCCTCTATCTTCATATTATCTCTGTATATCAAACTATATATCCAACACTACTAAACACCCCCTCAATTCGAAACTCGGGATATCCAAAGAATATTTATGTAATTTTGATTTTAGTATAAGGGGTATTTTATTTGAGGGTATTTTTATAGTTTCCTTTAATTGGAATTTTTATGTTGGAAATTATTAATGGTAGAAAATAGAAAAAATGAAATGAAAAGATGAATGCTAAAATATTCTACACAAAAAAAAAAAAGTTAAAGATGGTGAAAATCAACACCGTCTCCAGCATTTTGGAGGCCCTAGGCGTATTGTACGTTTTTTTTTTCATTCTAAATCTAATAACATAATAAATAGTAAATAGTAAAATCAATAAATTATTAACTACAATTCAAGTCATATAATAATAACATAAAGCTAAGAAATTATTATTCTTCTTGCTTTTGTACATGTAAAATCGAGTTTTCTTTTATATTTTTTTTTAAATTTGCGCAATGCACTTACATTAAAGAAGAAAGAAAAATCCCCACCAGACCCGGATGTGATTCGAACCCATGACCTCCCAAGGCATAGGTAAGCTCTCAACCACTAGGCTAAGAGCTTCATCACAAGTCATAGGTAAAATCGAGTTTTCTTTTATATATTTAAAATAAAGTTTCTTCTCACTAGTCATGCGAGAAGCAAGCAGACAACAAAGTATTAATTTCTGGAAATTAATCTTGGACGGCTGAACTCAAACCTAATCGCAAGATTCTATGAAAAGAAAGAGAAGAATTTATCTTCGAGATTAAAAATTGGTTGAGTCGGGTATTTATTATGAATTACAGGCTTAAATCACTATTTGGACATCGATTGATTTGATCTATCCAAAATTTTATCATTTGGCCACTGAACTATTCCAATTGGTGAAATTTCAATCCAATTTGGATGAAAACTTGATAGAATTATTGACATATGATGATATTTTGATAACTAGACTTGATAAATTTTAGTTTAGAGATTTGTTTTCTTGTTTTAATCTCATTAATTATTTGGGTAAATCAACTTTAAAACGTATGACATATCAAGCCCATATGTTAAAATATAATCACATATCATAAGGAAACAATTTTATCAAGACTTCATCAAAATTAAGTAGAATTTCATCAATTTGAATAGTATATGGTCCAAATGTGACCAAATGATAAATTAGTGGCCAAATATTAAAATTTTAAATAAATCAGAGTCTAGATAACATTTTATACCAAATTATAAATTGTAATTTATAAGTGCATTTCGTCTTGTAATTAAAAAAATAAAAAATTTAAAAATCACTACAATAACAAAATAATAGTTTATACATTATTTCCAAATATGAAAAAAAGTTCAGAAAAAATCAGTACAAGTGTTGTCAAAAGAAAAAAAAAAATAAGAGAAAAAATGAACTAATAAATGTTGATCCAAAGAATCATCAAAATTGAGTGAAATTTCATCAATTTAAATAGTTTATGGTCTAAATGTGATCAAATAATAAAGTAGTGGTCAAATATTAAAATTTTAAATAAATCAGAGTCTAAATAACATTTTGCACCAAATTACAATTTATAAGTGAATTTGATCTTGTAATAGGGAATCAAACCCTTACACTTATAAACATCTCCATTATGTCTTTATCATTCAGCCTCGCAATATCTTTTGTTATATGTTTAAATCTATATACCTTTTAATCATAATTTTTTTAATAATTATCAAATTTTAAAAAAATTTCGATCGGAGGCCCCCGTAAGTCGGAGGCCCTAGGCGGCCTCCCCCTAGAGCCGGCCCTGGTGAAAATGAAAAGTCACAAATCATGGGAAGTTATAACTTATTGTAAGTAGTGGAAAAAAGTCAGCAACTTCTAGCATGAGTTTTTTTTTTCCAACACTATAAATAAAGAGGTATGACATCATTTTATAACTCCAATCAACCAATCAATCAAGCATACAATCAAATTACAATCTAAAAGTCTCTAAATTCTTCATAGATCCAAAGATCTTCAATGTTCGTTTAACTCCAAATATAGTTAGTCATATGTAGTGGAATATTCAATATAAGTAATTAGTCAGAATATAACCAGTTAAAGACGTGTCTTTGTTTAACATGTATATCATGGATGGTGGCTGATAGGAGATCACTACAGGTTAGGATAGGCTTACAAGAGTTTCTAAAGTTTGCATCTGATAATGCTTCGAATTTGAACTATATTTTTTTATCCTTGCGTCAAATGTTGTAACATTAGAGAGGGTAGTATTGAGTTCATTAAGGATCCTGTAATATGTAATAGAATTATGAAAACTTATACAAATTGGATATGACATGGTGAGTGTTCTATTGCAGGCTCAAATCATATAAGTGATGGGTTCTGAAACAGTTGAAATGAACCATGACTTAGAAGATGATGGGTGCTCAATAGAGCCAGATGAATTTATGCATTTCGTACATGATGGAGACAAGAATTTGTATCCCGATTGTACTAAATCAACCAAGATGAATGGTTTGATACAAACCTTTCATCTGAAAGCTAAACATGGTCTGACCGAGTCTTGTTATACTGACATTTTACTGTTGCTTCACACCCTTCTTCCTGATGGGAATGAAATGCCAATGTCTGCCAATGGGGCCAAAAAAAATCTTTCTGCTTTACGGATGAAATATGAGAAGATTGATGCATGTCCTAATGACTGCATTTTATATAGAGACTTTAATGAGAGCGCTACACGATGTCCTCTTGTAATGCCTATAGATGGAAACTAGCTAGGGATAATACAAAGAAAGTAGGGGTAGCAGCTAAGACCACGCCCGATAATGAGGTTGTGCAATTGGGCTAAAAACAACTTAACCAAAGGAAAATGTGTCATTAACCATTTTAGACCTGAACTATTCGACCATACAACTATGACAGCAATTGTGCCTTCAGACATCTATGCAATGGCACACATGCATGAGCTGACTGGAAGCATGATTGTGTTTTACATCAGGTAAATGAGTGTTTTTTAGTATAGTATTAGTTTGATAGATATTGCATAGTTGCTTTTACGTTCACTTGTCCAGTCATCTTTATCAGGTATTGAAAAGGGCATAAATGTATGAAAAAGTCTATTTTGTTGATCCAGATACCACTTTTGTATTTTGAAATAAGAAAACACCAACTAACTGGTCCAAAGACTTGATGGATCGTTTCAAAATGGGTAGAGATAAATATTTCTTTCTCATGCCTTAAAATTCGGGGTACGTATAAATATTGTCTGATATGTGTTTATTACAATTCAGGGTACAACTAAAATGATTATTACTTGCAGATCAAACTGGACTTTGACATTGGTTGATATACATTTTTATAGGTGTTGTGGATATTGCAAGTCTCTATTGGTTTAATTAGTATATTTTGTGCCACAGGGCATCCCTGAGCTACGGGATGGAAGAACATACGGATTTTGGATAATGTGGTACATAAGAGACATCATCATGGATAAAAAGTTAAAGTTTGTGGAGAAGGTACCATCTTTTAATAGTCAGATTGTATAATTTACATTACATGCATCATATTAAAATATCTATATTTTATAGTGGCAAAACAAGAGTGAATTAACTTACATACATGCTGGTCTTGATGATGTCCGCAAAGAATGGGCAGAGCAAGTATTAATATTCAAGTGACAATAGAGACTTTACGTAATTAATTTTTCGTATAATGAATTATTATGGGGGTTCTATTCTGTGAATATTGGCTACTTTTTATGCACATTAAGTGGTACTGCTTGTATGTGCGAATTGTGCACATTTTGTTGTAGATATATAAGGTTTATGATACCTTTTTTGTATATATGTGGATGTACTGCTTGTATGTGCAAATTATGGTAACGGATTTGTGGGTATATATAAGGTTTATTTCGATATTTCAGCTTTGTTGTATTTGCAGTACTGCAATTGTTATAAGTACATGTTCATGAAAGAGGTTATGTAAAAGAGGTTATATGTACATGTTATATGTGACAGATTGGAGTAAAAAAGGCGTCTAATATGATGCCAAATGAGTGTTATTATGAAAAGAATATCATCTTAAAAAAAGTAACACGACAATAAAGTTATTCAGTACTGTCATATGAATACGTTACATTGATGGAAATAAAAAAAACAATTGTCATCTAAGAAAATAAATGCTCTCATAGGACTAATTGTTTTGACAACTTATTTAATAAAAACATCACGTGACATTCTCTCGCATGTCACATATAATTGAATATATTGTCATCTCAATGTTCATAATTTGACAGAAATAAATAAATAAACTGTTATCGTACCTACTTTACAATGACATATTCAAACATAACATCTCTCATATCATATGGAGAAGCCAATGTTTCACTCACTTAAGTGACGGATTTCATAAAAGAACTGTCATTAAAATGTCAACAATGTGACGGTTTCCACTAATAATACCGTCATCGTAACATTTTTTTTATTCCTCGTCATCGTAACATAGGAAAGATGACATAACGCTAATAAGCTCCTGTTATGTGATGTTTTTATGGATGACAAAATGCGATTGTTGTTTGAAGTATCATCAGACAGCAGCGAACCCCGTGATAGTTTTATTTCTTGCGGGAACCGTCATCTGAAAGGCTTATCAGCACAGTGCAAGTTAAGCACATTTTTGCTTTTACTTTACTTACACTTGGAAAGGTAATATCATAATCAATTTTCAATTCCTACTTTCCAAGTATTTGCATTTTTTATCAATATATTGTGTTTATTTCAATGTCTATATACCATGAATCTAAATTAAATCTCATGCCAAAGCAGGATTGATTACGAACCTTGTGTTGTTTTTGTTTTTTAGACATTCACAATCTTTTGATTGGAAATCAAAACGGTTCGTAATTCAATTGAATGTCTTTATTTCAACGTATATAGCTTATTTCTAATTAAATCTCATGGCAAAGCGGGATTAGTTACGAATCTTATGTCGTTTTTATCCTTTCAACATTCACAATCTTTTGATTGGAAGTCAAGAGGGTACATAATTAAATTGCCAATACATTTCTAGAGATTAATTTTTATTATTATTTACCTTTACTACAAGTTTACATTGGAAAGGTATTCCTAGAATAAAATTTCGAGCTGTTGTCAACCTTTATCTTTTCAGTAAAACAAAATGCGGAAAGACATTCTCAGAATCAATTTCCACACATTTGAGGTTACGTTATTAAAAACCTTTAACACCCTCGCAAATTACCTTTAACCAAAAAATGTACAAAACAAGTTTTTTTACATGCTTAGTGGGACTCAAAATATGGCACTTAAATATTCTAAAGACAAAGAAAGCCTTGTGCATCCCAAAATGCAGAAGATGTAATTTTTAACACAAGATGAGTAGCTGACATCGTTGACTAACCGAATGAGGCAACCCAAATGCCACTTTAGCACCAAATGTTGAGCCCGTTCGTCCGTCACAGTAAGAGGGAGAAAACCACCACTGGGAGGCTCTTATTAGACAAAAGACTTTAAAATAATCAGAGAGATGATGATTATGTTGGTAGTTCTGCTGGACCACAAAATAGATCAACTAGTTCACGTTGCTACACGAGGAAGCAAAAAGGACACACCTGAATCCAATGTCGCCTCCAACAATTGAACTCTTATTTAGCCACCAAAGAAGAATAGTGTGCCCAAAAACATAGGTGACCCTAGATTTGATGAAATTACGACCAGAATCAGTGTTGAGAAATCCCAAGTCCCTTCTAAAAGGAACGATATTACCATAAAGCCACAAAGTGGTGGAGCTTCAGGTCGTTCTCAACCGAGAAACTAGCAATGATTAGTTACTCACATTCAGGGTCATACATGGTTGAGTACTTAACCTACTCCTTAAAATTTAGAGGAAGATCAAATGCTCATACAAGATAAGGGGAGAATTCCTAGAGGAGGCATCGATGCAGGGAAAATGTCGATGGCACCAGCAAACCCTTATGCATGCACCCCAATGCTACCCACTCATATTCGACCTCCATACGCCAACTCGATGAACGTTAAAGTAGTTATGGAGATGGTACATGAACTTTATGGTCTAGGGCTGAACCAAATGAGAAAGCTAAAATTCTATAAGTCGTGTCCTCCAAAGATTGATCGAGAGAATCCTCATCCCCGCAGAGCTCTGATTCTTGCATTCAATTTATTCACAAGAGAAGATGGACAATCAACTAGAGATCATGTGGTTCATTTTACAATTGATCAGTGTAGAGAATTAGCGAATTGGGTAATTTTAAAAACCTAAAGTTGAGCCTATTCCCAAATTCCCTCACTAGAAAGTTATGGCATCATTCAGTAATCGTAATTAACCAACCAAACAAGCCTACATCCAAATTACAGACCCGAAGTCTCTAAATTCTTGACGGATTAAAAAATCTTCAATGTTCGTTTAGCTGCAAATAGTTATTTTTTTTATCACGCTTCAACATTGATCCTACATCGACTTAAGCACATATATTGGCTCTTGCTTTACTTACACTTGGAAATATATTCATAGAATCGATTTCCAATTGTTAATTTGTAAGTATTTGCATTTTTATCAATACAATGTCTTTATTCAAACGTCTACAACATGTTCTAATTAAATCTCATGTTAAAATGGGATTGATTACAAATCTTATGTTGTTTTCATCCTTTTGACATTCACAATCTTTTGAATGGAAGTCAAGATGATGTGAAATTCAATCAGAAATACAGTTCCAATGATTAATTTATAATTATTTACTTTTAGAACGTATTTAGATTGAAAAGGGATTCATATCATCAAAATTTCAGTTGTTGTTAATTTTTAATTTTTCAGCAAAAAGAAAATCCAAAAAGGTATTTGCATAATCAATTTTGCACATTGAAATTACGTTAAAAAAATCAAACACGCTCGTAAATTAGTTTTAACTAAAAAAGACACGAAACAAATAGTTAAGATAAAGTTTATTATTTATTTTTAATCGATATAATTTTCTAATAAAAATGACGATTTAAAGTTGTTTGAATTTTGAGCATATGTAGAAATAGAAAAAGAAAGTAATAGAATAAAAATATCATTCAACTTTAGGGTTAGGCTTAATAATGGTGCCTTCTATGCTTACTCTATTTTTGACAAAGTAAACTTTATTTTGTTTTTTCTACCATTGGATGAGCTTACTTTGTCAAAGTTCATCACCGTCCAATGGTGGAAAAAACAAAGTAATGCTTACTTTGTTAAAAACAAAATAAGCATAAATTCTTTTACTAACATGGAAAATTATAAATACGAATTTATTATAAAAAAATTTCTATAGTACTTAAAATATTATATCAAGATAATATAAAAAAGAGTAAAGATCATTAGAATGAAATTGTTATATTAAATGTGGAGTGGACCTTCAAGAAAAACATAGCTTTATTAATTGAACAACAGTTTCGTGATACATTTGAATTCCATCCATGTGGAAATTTCCTCCTCCTTATGTATGTGTACATGAGGAAATTATTAGAAATATTCCATGTTCCATATCAAATGGAGAACTTTCCATACATATTTTGTTGTATATAATATGGGTCCATATATATTATAAAATGTCTCATTATTTTAATTATTAAACGAGGTTATAATACACGTGTCCAAATATAAATCGAGGTCCTCTAAATAATATAAAAGACCAACTCATATATGCCTGCAGAAATTCAATTGTCAAAATAAGTGAATTTTCAATTTATTTGAATTGGCACATGTCAAAATATGTTACCTTTTGCTAAAATTTTCATACTTTGAGGTCAGGTCATTGACTATCCAACCTCTCTACTTGACTTGCCCCAAATTGTGGTCTCCCACTCATTCCTCCAATTCCTTATCTTTTTGTTGACTTTCAAATTTTCTTCTTTATAAAAAAACTAATAGTATTATAAATTTCGGACTGGACCAATCGGTTCAAATGGTCAAATCGGGAACCAAGCCCGTCTACATAGGTTGATGTCCAATTCTCATAGCATTAATAAAAACTCTTTTTTTTCAGTGTTGATAGACTCGAGTCAAAAAGCTTTTAAATTGGGTTCAGTGTTAAAAAAACAAGGTTGTCTGGATCGTATAAGTCTCGCGTAATTATTCAAAATCGAAAATTTGTTTCGATTTTTCCATATTTTTTAGTCCATTGAACATTTTTTAGCTGCTTAGATTGCGTCTAGGCTACATAGGCATACTGTAGGGCCAGGCTAGACACAACTTAGACAATAATCAAAACATAAAACACTCTGGTATGGTGAAAAGATATTTGGGCTTTAGAAGGAGAGGGCCCTCATATCGTTTGAATCCATCAATGGGCCTGATTTCGCCAAGGCCCATTGATACTTTATTTTAAGCCGAAGTTGTGCCTTCAGTCACCTTACGACCGAAGGGTTGTCTTTGGAAGCTACTTGAATGAACACGTGGACCAATGAGCATGCTGGATTCCAATGGCACGCTCCCGACATTCAGATGTATTTTGGCACAGAAAGATAGGGTCCGGAGACCTATAAGGTGTTGTCACGTGTCAATGTAGGTAATATCTTTATCTATAAATAGCCAAGACATCCAAGAGCCTAGGTATCTGACTTCATTCATTTTCAATACTTCATGTTCTATTAATTGTTAGTTAGATATTGTCTTTGATATCTTCTGACTTTAGCATCAGAGAGGGTTCGTCGGAACTCCGGTCCCATTTTTCTGACGTTTTTGTGATCTCAGATCAGTAGAGTGTCATCAGAAGTAGAGATTACAAGAAGTGCAACTTTATTTGGTGCGGTGAACGTGGAAGTTCCTCGTGAAAAATGGTTCAAATTCAAAGTTCAGTTGTTTTTCTCGCAGGTCAGCCATTGGAACAACTAGTAGTTCAGCCTGGAGTTCAATTTAATCAATTGACCGCTGATATTCCTAGTTCTTCAACTGCTCCTCCTCGGGTGATGGTGGATTCTCGAAACAATCCATTATCACCTTTGACAGTTACACCATCTCTAGACCAACGTATTGATTCTTGTTTGGGATCTTTGGAGCTTGAGCACTGCGCCTTCATGGATGAGCTGACAAGACAATTGATCTACAATATTAGGTCTGTTTAAGATTCGATGAACGTCCTTCCCATATAGCATGCCACTCAGATGGAGGTGATGCACCAAGGATTAAAAGAAGCAAAGGAGGCTGCCATTCACAATGGAAGAAAGAGTTCTGTTGCTTGTTCTATGGGACATCATGTTCTCCAAATGTTCCAGGAAGAGAGGAATTTCAGAGGAGTCTCAACCTGAAATCTTGAGAGGAAGATCTAAGGAGAGGCCCAGAAGTCCTTCTCAGCCAGGTGTAATCAATCACCTTTACTTTGGTCAAATATTGATTTCTTAGTTCCCATTTTAGCAATTTGTCAATTTTATGTTTTATTTGTGTCATTTGAATAAAATAATATCAAATTGAGTGTTCACCTAAAATTTATTTAATCCTTAAGCTAATTGATTCACTAAATATGAAAACGAATTAATTTGGTATTTAAAGATTTAGGCTCTGTTTGATAACCAGTTTCGACACTTAAAATTAATATGTTAAGTGCTTATTGGATTTAAGATTGTTCGATAACATAACTTAAATACTTCAGTTAAGTTACATAATCACTTATTCTGGTGAGTTAAAAGATTTAACTTAAAATTTTAAGTTGAACATTATTAACTAATATTTTTAAATTCAATACTTATTTTTAGTATTCATCAAACACTTATATCATTTACTACTTTCAACATTTAAAATTCCGTACTTATTTTTGTAACATTTAATTTTAAGTTTTATCAAACGACACCTTAGTTTGGTGAATCAATTTAGCCTTAGAACTAATGAATTTTGGAGTTTAGTGTGATTTTTGCAAGTCAAAGATGAAAGGGGCAAGACTGTCCAAGCCTTAAGAAGAAAAAAATCACGTTTAGGGACCTCTTGCATGTCAGCTCGGCAAGCTGGGAAGCTAGTTCGACGAGCTGGCCCTTGGTTTGGCTAGCAAAAGCCAATCTGGCCTCCAGCTCAGCGAGTTGGACATGTGGACATGCAAACCGGTCTTAATTGACTGGTTCAATCCTCTTTTAAGTGAGATTGAGTCTGTTTGCATTATAAGAGGTAAGGCTAATTCTGTTGTATGTTAATTGATATATCCGAATTCATTACCCGTCCTTTTGAGGTTGGAGATAAAATTCATCAATAACATAAGAGCTAATATTGGTTAATATATTTTTTTAAAGAGTACCATATTCTTTCTAATATATATTTTTTTTTTTGTAGAAAATTCTTTTGTAATATTTGACATATGATATAACGTATGGAGAATGTTTTAAACTCTCTCCCTATCATAAACATCAACATCTCCAAACCCGAAATGCCACATACAACATTCTCCATCACCATTTATCGACTACCAACTCTACTCTCTGTCTTTTTCATCATTTTCTTTTAATATTCTACCCCTAAAATAATTGTATGCCAAAAAAAAAAAAATCTTGAAATCATGTTGAAATTTGTTTTTGTTATTTAAAAAAATAATATAGATTTATTCTTAATATATAAAAATGATATAAAATTACTTCCAATATAGTAAAATAAAGATCATGTTTGCCAAATATTGTTAGCTGATTACATTAGTTATTAACTGATTATCTTTTTGGTTTGTTGATTTGACTAGTTGATTGTGTAAACTTGTTTAATAAAACTTAGTTGATTGTTAATAGTTGTTTGGGTAAATGACAAATAAAAAAATGATAAAACATTTATTTGGAGTTAAATTGTAAACTTGAGCACTTTCATGCAGTTTGGTAGGTAGTTTGTAACTTCATTAGTAACGTAACAAACAGTTTAGACACTTTGACTTAAAGAATTTCTATTCAATTAATCATACGAGTTCAAACACTGGTTATCAGTTTACCTCTTGAACCACAGATTAACATTGAGTAGGCAGCGGGAGAACTCGAACTACAAACTCGTATTACCAATTAATATGTTCCCATCCTAAAGTTATTCGGAAGGAAAAACGATTAATCCATAATCTAAGAACGATGTCTCCTTGGGGTGGGTCTCTTGATTCTTATGTGTGTTTTTATGTCTAACCTAGGCCCCTTTATATAAGCTAAGACTTTTTTATTCCATAAGAATTAGATAATATTAATCTTAAGTCAACTAGTATTCCAACTTCTTTATTAGACTAACATTTCCATTAAATAATTACTAAATTAGACAGTATTAATGCAACTATGATTCCTAATTATCTAATAACACAAATAGATAAAACCCGAATCCGTCCAAATCTGAATTAGTATGGGTAGATAATTCCTACATCTCCCACTCGCACGTAATACATTCGCGCTTTCATTCTCTTTTCATATTCACAAATAGATCGTGTGACCATCATATAGAGAGCATCATTGTTGTATGCTTATTAGTGATATATAGCATCACGATAACATAGTAGTACACTTGTTAAGGATAGACATATTGTTGTAAAAGTATTGAAAAATTGTATGCTACTATTCCAGATTTCACATCAAATCCTTGTAACTTTACTTAGATTTTTACATTATTTTATTCTCACAATTGTACATCTCAGTATAACTATTTGAACTGTAAAACATAGAAACTTAAAATGTGTAAATGATAATCATTCCCTTCAACTTCATTCCTTTCATCATAATTTGAATTCACTAATTTAGTCGGTCTCTTTTCGAGTTGTATTATCACCTAGCCCCATGAGAGAATCCTTCTATGACAGCCACATTCAAATTGTACTTCTAGAATAGTTTAAGATTCAAAGGATAAGTTTTCGTAAACCATAATAATTTAATTACGAAATGA
Organism: Euphorbia lathyris; assembly: GCF_963576675.1. Taxonomy (NCBI): domain Eukaryota; kingdom Viridiplantae; phylum Streptophyta; class Magnoliopsida; order Malpighiales; family Euphorbiaceae; genus Euphorbia; species Euphorbia lathyris. The sequence continues at coordinate 21,912,664 of NC_088914.1, read as the reverse complement.
GTCTTACATTAAGAAAAGTTGAGATCAACATTTTCTTATCTCTAAAGAAAGTGCATCTAAGATTTATGATTGTGCCTTAACTATCAGTTTGAGCTTTTAGCTACATTGATTCCATGACAAACACCATATGAAAGCATTGGACTACTTTCAACAATAAGACAAACATGCATATTTAAGTTATTCCATATCTTTACCCAGTAGATATATGAAGCGTTTTAGATTTTAAAACTCGATTTGGTAAACATAAATTTTACAGTTTTTGTTGAATTCATTTAAAAATCCTTATGTTTTTTGTGTTTGGTTTATTATTGATAATTCATTTAGAATTTATAAATTTCAGTTCTATGGAATTGCTTATAATTAAACCAAACTCTATAAAACTATTGAATTTGCAAATAAATTTTTCTTGCCAGTCCTTGTGTGTTTTTTCTTGATTTTTCCTCTTTTTTATTACACATTTTGTCTGCCTTTCATTTTCCATTTTTTCTCATTTCTTCACCATTTTTTCTGTTTCTTTTGGTTTTTCTGTTTGTTCGGTTTTTTAGATACTAAATAATATAAAGGTTATTTTGAAAACATTAAAAATATAGAAAACAAATTTATTTTAAACCAACCACAAAATTTATTTCATTTATGAATTCTAATTTTATATATACATATCAAAGAAGAATTCATTTGCAAACTAATTTTATGATGAGATTCATGTGCAAATCAAATAAATTTCATGAATAAATTGAAGCAAAAATAGATCCTAGATTATATCAATTAGTGTGAGAGGTATGTACTAAAATATGTATATATTGAGATAAAATCTAGAATTAGCTCTAGCTAATGTTTCTTACATTTTGTTGAAAATAATATGATGTTACTTTCTAAAAAAACTATGATGTAGGAAAATTTAAATTATGAGTGTTGGATGATTAATTTCTGGGATCTTAAAAGTTGGATACAACGGAAAGAATAAAAGTTAATGAAGTTGAAATGATTACTACTATAGATAGTGGAGTGGCTTAAATTAAAAAAGAATAATATTATAGAGGTAGAAAATTGATTCACCAAGCTGAGTGCACACGTGCTTTATATTATATTACCATTCAAAATTGGCATCCCATTCTCTAAAGTGGACACCTTTCTCATAATACATTTCTTTCCTTTTTCCTTTTTCTTAATACAAAATTATTTTCAAATATCCCACTTAATCGAGCACAAAATATTATTATCAGAAAACTATAAGAGCAAAATGAGGTTAGAAATTGTTTTTTTTTTTATGATTATGTCGAACCGAAGAAGAAGAAATGATTAAAATGGACTTTTGGAGTCAAATTAAGAGCCCGTTTGGTTAATCTGCTGTTTATTGTCACTGTTACTGTTTACTGTTTGTTATTACGATTTTGTGTTGGAAAAAACTGTTTTCTAAAAAACAAAGATTATCGGCTTTGGTAAAAAGCTACTTTTCAGTTACGAAGGACACTCATGAAATGTCTAACCAAACACCTAAAAGTTTCATCTTTAGAGTGAAAAGGTAAACATGAAGAGAAAATGGAGTAACTAAATACCCCTAAGTTCTTTCCAAAAAAAAAAAATACCCCTAAGTTAGATATCAAAATTAATTTCCTTAATGATAATTTAAGGTGTTTGAACCACCACATTTCAAAATTCCAACAAATTCTAACTGTTAGACAAAAAAAAAAAAGATTAGGTTAAAAGGAGATAGGCTCAAAATGGCTCAATTCGATCCGGCTTTCATGTATGAGTTGAATTTACACCCCCTTACATGTAAGAGAATATTCGTCACAAACAAGAGATGTGTGATAAGGAATTTTAATTTCATTTTTCTCAATAAAATTATTACAGGTGAATTACTTTGAGCATCAATTTTCTCATTCATTGTTTGGTAATTTTCTAGATATGAATGAGTATTATAACTATATTTAAAAAAATGATCATATATGTTTACAAAAAAAAAAAAACTATATATACAGTAAAAAACATTTTGGGCCCCTTTTGGCTCAGGCCTTAGACGGTCACACTCCTGGACTATGCTCAGGGTCGGTCCATAAACATTTGGGCCTTCTTATGAATTATTATCCTACTAGATTATAATTTTCATTTTGAATTTGTAAAAATACTCAACATAAAAAATTTGGTTGGCACAAGTTGTTATTTAATTAATTCCATATGTTATATTACAAAAAAAAATCATTTTCTATTAAATCACTTCATAAAACTCAAATACCGAGCACAGCCCATATAAGCCCATACAAAATACATATATTATTTTTAAGGATAAAAAATAATTTGTTGTAGTCCATAACGTTTTGTAGGTGGTCCATAAATATTAGGACCTTCTTATAAATTGTTGTCCTACTAGATTATAATTTTCATTTTGATTTTGTAAAAGTACTCACCATAAAAAAAAAAATTTGATCGATACAAGTTGTTATCAATTCACTCAATAGTATGAGTAAATTAGTGAAAATTAATTATGTTTTAAAATATACATAACAAATAAATCAATTTATATTAGTTATTTTTAGATTAAATATATATTAACATTTTGCTTTAAGGAAAAAAATAAGATTATAAAAATCGGAAAATATTGTTTGGCTATTATTTTATCCAAATTTGCTAGGTTATGATTGAACGAGGAGTACCATCAAACATGTGTTTGCTGAAACTGCAAATATAAAAGGTAAGTACTTATAATATTTTCTCTCATTCGAATTTGGAGGCTTTATAAGTTTATATTTTAAGTATATATAATTAATTATGTTGAGAAAATAATAATATAATTCGGAGGAGAATAGATTTATGTGCAGATATCTGCATATCAATCATAAAATAAAAAGGAAGAAATTATATGCAATGCCGAATATTCTGAAAGATATTCTAAAAAGTTAGTAATTAATATTGGCCTTACAATTAGTAGTTGAATCCATGTGATTCGATTTTTAATTGTCAAGTTCCAATAACATGTTTTAATTATTCTTTAAGGAAATACACTAATTGCTCAGCTAGATATCCCAATCACAAGAGAGATCAATTTCGAGTATTGGAAGGAAAAACTATACTCATTCACGTCTCTAATTTCTTATTTGAAGTATGACTAATGACAACTTCTACTCTATTTTAGAATAATATATCCGATCAATTAAAAAAGAAATACCTATCTTTTTAGAGGAGATAATTAATGTTAGAAAAAAAAAATTATATACATCAATTGATTAATCTAATAAATCGGGTTAAGTCTAATTAAACGACGTATAAAAGTACAAGTTAAATCTCATTTTAGTCTAATTAAAAATTATATGGAGCTTAGGCAGCTTGACTTGGAATATCAATTTTCAAGGTTTGCACAACCCAACTACATCATTTATAGGTGTTAATGAAGTATACGGTGTGTGGTTCAGGTTTTTCTCACATTTTGTATGAGTATATTTTTTTTCTTCCTAAATCTATTTGTGGTGAGTTGGTGACGATGATGGATTCATTTTGGTGGGTACAAAAGAAAATGAAAAAAGAACATTTATTGGTTCAATAGGACGAGTATGTGTTTTGAAAAAGACAAGAGAGGCTTGGGGTTTAAAGACCTACATGATTTTAATTTCTCATTATTGGATAATCAGGAATGAAAGTTCATCAATAATTTTGACATTTTAGTTAGTCTATTGTTCAAAATTACATATTATCTGAACGAGTCTTTTATTTCTTCCAAATTAAGCAATAAGCTTTTTTTTTAAGGAGTGTGTGGAGTTGTGCTGATGTCTTAAAGAGGGGGCTTCAGTTAGGGGTGGGCAAAAAAACCGGTCAAACCGGCAATCGAACCGAAAACCAATAATCTGAACCGGAAAAAGCGGTTAACCGAACCGGTAGTTTTCTTAATGGTTAAAAAAATATATAGGTGCCGGTTTCGGTTTCGGTTTCGGGTTAGAGTTTCAAAAACCGCGGTTAACGGTTAACCGAACCGTTTAATAAATATATATTTTTAAAAAAATTAATATATAATTATATAACATATATTATATAACATATATTATAAGATTAAAAAAAAAAGTCTTTAACATAGATTATAACATATATTAATATAAATATATAACATAGATTATACTTGAATATAAACTTGATGGATTAATGTTGTAATAAGTACTTTGATGAAATATTATTTACATTTCTTAATGTTTTAAATGTAAACTTGATGGATTGTTTTTTAGTTCGGTACTTATGTTTGAATTCTGAACTTTTGTATGAATTCGTTTCATTTGAATTTTTTAAATTGTGTGTATTTTAATATTGTTTAAAAATTTAGGTTTGGGTAAAAATTATGGCTAACCGTTGATTTTTGGTTAATTGGTGAGAATTGGTTAAAAACCGTTAACCGAAAAACCTAACCGAAATTAATGGTTAACCGGTTGTATGGTTAACCGATTGAGATGGACCGGTTTCGGTTTGGATGGTTAAAAAACCGTTGATAACGGTTCGATTAATTTTTTTGCCTAATGGACCGGTTAACCGAACAATGCCCACCCCTAGCTTCAGTGGGGGATTGGTAGTTGTAATTCTATTTCAATTTGGAAGGATTTGTGGTTGTTCAATGTAGATGACTTTCTTGTCGCTTCTAGGTGTAGAAATGATGATAAAAAATGCTTGTGTTCCTTTTCATTTCAAGAACTAGAATCTAAGACAGAGGAAAATTTAACACTTTGTTCCAAGCGAATGAGGCAGATGAGATTTGCAAAATGATTATTCCTATATCAAATAGAAATGCTAGTTTAATTTGGCATTATTTGAAGGATGAGCATATTTGTCCAAAGTTGGGTATAGGGTGGAGAGTGCTCATGACGCTTTTCCTAGCGGAGAGGGTTGGAAGAATTTGGAATTTTGACTTGACTCTTAAAATGAAATTTTTCTTATTGAAGTTGGTCTCAAAGGCTTTATTTATACGTATTCATCTCATTGTTAAACACATTACAATCCCTATTAGTTGCATCCTTTGTCCAATTGACGTGGAGCATGTATGACACCTGAAACCGATAGATGTGGAGCATGGATGACATCTATTTCCAAGTTGTTTATATCAATGGTCTTAAAACCAAACCGACTGATCAATTCATCCGTGAATATGCTATATATCTGGTCTGATTATATATTTTGGATCAATATTATTGACCCTTTGAGAATCAGGATCAACCGATAAATCAATATCAAACCAGAGAACCAAAATGACTCCGGTTATATGTGAACTAAGAAAAAAAAAGGTAAAACTCACTTGGGGTTACCTTAGAGAAGCACCCCTTCTAAGTGCAATGAAAGTCATTACCCTAGGCCATAGATCTTATTGATCATCCATAGACCCATCAATTTAAGTCATTACCCTAGTCATTACCCTTCCTAGTAAGCAAGAAGCCGCAATCAAGGAACTATCAACTTCTTCCTCAGCCCAAAGCCTGGCAACCTCGACGATCCTCGCCGCAGCCTCAGCCTCTTCGCTAGCACATCTCTGAGCTCCTAAACGATGATCTAACACAATTGGAAAAACATTATCCATATCAGAATCAACACGATCAAACAGAATGCAAATAAGGAGACGTTAACTTACATGCAAGAATATGATTATAGGAGGGAGATCCTTTCAGATGAACCGTGCGCTCCCCATCTAGTACTAAAAAGGGCCTACTTCCCTCCAAATGACTCACTAGCTTATCATTGGAGAAACTGAGGCACAGGCTGAGCAAAACGTTCAAAAGATTCATCATTAAAAAGGGGAGCAAGAGCCGGATCTCAAAAGCATCCTTTTCGATAGCAGCTAGATTCGAAGAGCAGCGAAAAGGAAAATCAAGAGGATAAAAGGAATCTTCATATTCTCATCCCTGGACAGACAAATCCAAAACCAGCGGGGTTTGAAGTTTTTATTGTTCAAAGGTTTATCGTTCACAAGTGAGGGCATCCTGGTAGGAAGCTTAAAGATATACAAAGTATCATCAACTTGTCGACAATGAGGAGTGCAAATATTATGAAAAAGATTTCCCGTCAACACAAACTCCAAATCTTCACAAACCTTAGCCAAACCTAAAAGGCCGAGCCAGGAATTAGGAGACAGCTGATCAGGGCATATCCCCAAGCTTCCCCAAAACTTTTAGAATGATGTCATATAAGGGGAAGCGCACCCTATTTTCAAGAAAAATCTCGTAAAAACCTAGGTGGCCCTTGTAGGAAAATAGACAAGCCTAGGCATAGCGGAATAATAAAATTTTATCTATTTTATCTATTTCCTTTTTCCAAGATCTGTTAATTGTTATTTCATATAAAGAGGGATAGAAAGTAATACATTCGGTGAAGAACTATCTACGGTTGCAAACGAAGTGGCCACAACTTCTTATTATCAATCCGTGAGCAACGAAACGTTTTTGTTCAACACAGAAAAACAAAACTAATCAGTAATCAACCTTTAAAGTATAGCAATCGCAATGATTGCCTCTAACAGAAATCGATACGAGATCAAAGAGGGAGTAAGAAATAAAGTAAATTAGCCGAGACGAAGACAGAACGATTCCTCCTCTTATTCTTTGTGTTGTCCGAATTTCCTAGGCCAGAGAGTCTATTTATAGACTTCTCAAAACCCTAGTCCTAGTTGTGTTAGGTAATTAATTAATTAGGATCTTATTCCGAATAGGATTCCTAATTAGATAATTAAATAATCCATTTACTATTATCTAAATAATAACTAATTATATCTAGATAATTATTATTAATCAAATTAATAATTAATTAATGTTAGGGATAATTAATTAGAGTTTCAATCACATAAAAACTTCTAATTAATATTATCAGATAATCCTTTAATTTAATTCATAACCATAATCAAATTATAACTATTAATCAAATTAATTTATCCCCTAATTAATATACAAATTTCGGCCCATATATACATGTCTCACTAATTACATTTTCGTCCTCCGATTCCAAGTCCCATATGCGACCCATTAGGTTCTTTATTGCCACTAGCCGTATATATCCTTTGAAATTATTCATCACGATTAATTCCAACATATATATAACGGAATACCGTCGCGAGCTCTTACTAGCAGAACCTATGATATTCCCCCAGAGCAATTAAGAAGTCAGGTTGATAACTGATGTTAACCTTTCTGCATTAGGTACAGTATAATACGATCCTTCATCAACTATATCATGTCGGTTAATTCCTTATAACCATGGAACGTGTCAAGGTTACATATAATGAAGAGTCCGGTTTTACTTGTACAGGTTGAATTCGCTCTGAAAAGATAAGTTAAGTGAAATGTTCATTTCTACTCTTAACTCTATCACCTTGCAAGGATTTCAGTCAATTCACCACAAGTGGCCATTTGGATATATCTCCCACTTATCGGGAGTGACGAATGCTCAATCTGACATAAACTATTCTGCAATTACTTTGTGTGATACCTAACCCTGCTCTCACATACCCCAGGCTCTCACCTGTTGGATCGTGCTCGCACAGAATCAAAGTATCAGACTCCATAATCCAGAATCACTAATTAACGAATGTTTGAATCTGAGGATTAGTTATACCTACTAATACCAATGAGATGAACAGTTGACACATTAGATAAATCAATCCATTCTGTTATCTCAAGTCGGGTCCCAATCCTAATGAACTCCTTCACCGGATCCATGTAACTGTCTAGATATCTGAATATCTAAAGCTTGTGAGATCAGCTTTCTGTCTCGACAGAAAACACTGTTACATGCAAGTCTCAACAGTAATATGCCAACCCCTATAACATATTACTTGACTTGGGTTAACTTTAAGTCTATTGGTCTATTATAAAGTACAGTCTCACTTCATGCTTGTATGAACACTTTATTGTTGAAACACCTTTCCACATGATTTTGATTTGACAAAATGATTTAAGTTAATCCATGATTAAGATGCAATTAAATTTAAGTGCTTTGATTTAATTGTACTAATATGTTTGTTCAATGTTGAGTATAAGTATAAATGAAAACAGAAATAAAAAGTAAGACAGGACGAAGTCAGCATAAGAACACAGCACAAGCTGAGTAGAGTGCAACTCAGCATAATAGAAGAAAAGTCATCTTCAGAACAAACGCTTGAAGATGAAGCTGACCAAAGAAGTTGAGTGAAACGCAACTCAGTATCAAAGAAGAGAAGTCTTCTTCTAAACTAAAGCTTGCAGACGAAGCTGACCACGGAAGCTAAGTAAGAATATGACTCGGAAACAAAGAACAAAAGCAACGTCAATAAAATCAAGTTGAGTGTTCGTCAGGACAGCACGATTGATCCGTTTGCTACAAGACAAGATCCGACAACTGTCTGCACCAATAACAGAAGTTTTGGAATTATGCACAGAGTCAATTTTGAGATGCATGGGTCAACTGTCCGTTAGCTAAAAGACGAACTAGCGCTAGAAGATGAACCTGCGGAAGAAGACAAGCCTGACGCCTGTTAAAATCAGACGACAGGATTGGCCTGCAAATCTGAAGCTGACCAGAATAATGACGCAAGAAAGAGCCGTTTGAATTCAACGGATAGATCCAGATTCAAATGATTGAGACTTCAGATTTCAACTATAAAAGGACAAGTTCATTTCTTGGATCTTTTGCCGATTGTCGAAATACAAAAAGAGAAAAAGAGCATACATACAAAGCACATTCAAACAAGAAAAAGATCTTACACCAAATTTCCAATTCTATGTAAAAGCTAGATTGAATTTGTATTCATCTAAAGTGTTCTTCATCTAGAAAGAACAAGTTTGTATCAATTGTAAAATTGAGAGAGTGGTGCTGAGTACTCGGTTTTAGTACTCAGCGGTAGAGAATCTGAGTGTTCGGTTATAACGCTCAGTAGGAGTTGAGTAGACGAATAGAGGAAGGTACTCTTGCATATTCAACTGCCTTGTAAATGGTTTGTGCTCTACCTTTAAAGAGCTCAGTATTGGATTGAAAAAGCCCGAAGGGATTCTGGGGATTGGACGTAGGCAGAGAGGCCGAACCAAGATAAGTCTACTGAGTAATTTCTAACTCTCTCTCAGTATATATATATGTATGTGTTGCTTGATTAAATTGCTTAGGATATAAATTGTAAAAGCTGACACTGAGTAATATTGGTGCTGAGTTGGAAGCTGACCTCAAGTGTTAATTCTCAACTCACAAGTAAAACAGTTCTAGTCAGCATCTGACTAAAGCTGTCTTACTGCTCTCGGCCGTGCTGACCTAAACTTAGTTAAGTAACTTAAAGAATTGATTAAGTCATCATAATTAAGCGAAAAAGTTACATTAGTTCCTAACCCCCCCCTTTGGAACTAATCACACGGGACCAACAAGTGGTATCAGAGCACAGTAGCTCACTACTCTAAGATATAACTATCTTGAGCTGATCCCGATAAATGGCTGAGAACAGCACTCATTTCCTTCCAGGAAATCAAACAACACAGATTCTCCCCGAGGGATTATCAATTAGTCGGCCTCCCTTGTTTTTCGGATCAAACTATACATTTTGGAAAAACAGGATGAAAAACTTTATTCAAGCTACAAACATGAGTGTGTGACTTGCAATAGTTCAAGGCCCATATGTACCTTACAAAACTGTTGATAACGAAAAAGTTGTCAAGAGTGAAACTGAGTGGTCAGAAGATGACCTTAGAAAATTACAAAATAATGCTTCGGCTATCAATATGCTTCACTGTGCGCTAGATGCTGCAGAGTATAATAAGATTTCAGGTTGCGAGTCAGCACAGGAAATATGGAAAAAGCTGGAAGTGACCTATGAAGGTACAAGCAAGGTCAATAAATCAAAGGTGAACCAACATATGAGATTATACGAGCTGTTCGAGATGAAAGACAATGAAGACATCTCTGAAATGAACGCTAGATTCACCAATATTATAAATGAGCTGAAGAGACTCGGCAAGAACTTCACTGAAGAAGAGTAGGTGAAGAAAATCTTGAGAAGTCTGCCCAAGAGCTGGCAAGCTAAGAAAACAGCTGTGGAGGAAGCTCAGGACCTGACCACGTATAAATGCGACGAGCTGATCGGATCTCTACTGACTCACGAGATCTCTATGAAAAAATTTGAAGCTAAAGAAAAGTCAAAGGACAAGAAACAAAAATCACTTGTCATGAAAGCTGACTCAACCGAAGCTGACTCATCAGATGATGAGGAAATGGCCATGTTCATAAGAAAAATGAAGAAGTTGTTCAGAAAGAATGACAAGAACAGCAAAAGGCCGTTCAGAAGAAGTGATAAGTACAAAGCTGAGTCCAGCGACAAATACAAGAAGGACAGCTCCAAGCCTGTCACGTGTTTTTAATGCCACCAAACTGGGCACATTAAATAAAGCTGTCCAAATCTGAAGAAAGAAAAGAAAGGAAGCAGAAAAGCTATGGTGGCCACATGGAGTGATAGTGATGAGTCAACCTCATCTGAAGCTGATGCAAACGAGACAGCAAATATATGCTTCATGGCCGATGACGCTGCTGACCAATGCCAATCTGAGAAAGCTGACCTCTCAGATGATACTGACCAAGAGGACCACTCCAATGAGGTAACATCTCTTCTCTTACTCAGAAATGAAATGGTTAACGCCCTGAGTGATCTCTATACACTGACCAAAAAGTGTAATAAGAAAATTAGAGCACTCAGCAGGCGATGTGATGAGATTGAGGAAGTCAAACTGAGTGACATCCGACATCTCCTTCAGGACAACACTAGGCAAGATGAAAACTTAAAAATAATGCATGGATTTGTCTCTGAAGTCCAATCAGACTCAAAGAAGCTGAGAAAGGACATCACAACCATACAGAACCAGCTGAGTAAATCGGCTAAGAAAGGGTTCTATCCCAATGCTGAGTATCAAGGTACTGGTCAGCATAGACGGTTCACTCAGTGTGACTGTTGTGGGAAAAGAGGACACACCATAGATGTGTGTTGGTATACTCGGCGGAATGTCCAATGCGACTTCTGCGGAAAGAAATGCCATACCACTAAGGTATGCTGGCATGCTCAGCACAATCGTGCTGACCAGAAGCAAAATCACTCTCAAAGGGTGACGTATTGTGACTTCTATGGTAAAGCTGGCCACATAATAAATATATGTCGTCATAAATTAAAATATGATGTAGCACCTGTCTATGCTAACCAATGAGGACCCAAAAGAATTGGGTACCTAAAGATGAATGATTCAAAATGCAGGTGAGCTTGAGGTGCGTGGAGAAGTCAAAGCTTTGGTATATTGACAGCACATGCTCGAGGCACATGACTGGTGATAAACTTAATTCATCACACTTGAGCGTAAATGAGGTGGAAGTGTAAGCTTCGGAGACAATAAAAAGGGTAAGATAGTCGGTTCAGGTACTATCGGAGGTAACCCTACTATTGAGTCAGTCTCCTTAGTCAGGGGTCTCAAATATAACCTATTGAGCGTAGCTCAACTGTGTGACAACGATAGAAAGGTTGTATTTGATGCCACTGAATGTCGGATACTCGAGGGAAAAACAAACAATTTGATTTTAACTTCCCCTCATGTTGACAATGTGTACATGTTGAGTTTAGAAATGAATTTCTCAAAAAATATATGCTTAGTGTCAAAGGAAGACAATTCATGGCTATGGCATAGGAGACTTGGTCATGTAAGCATGGACCTCCTTGCCAATCTAGCAAGAAAGCAATTAGTTGAGGGATTGCCCAAACTTAGATTTGAGAAAGATCAATTGTGTAATGCTTGTCAGCAAGGTAAACAGACTAAAAAGTCTTTTCAAAATAAAAATATTGTCTCAACCAAGCGTCCATTGGAATTACTACATTTGGACCTTTTCGGACCTATCCAGCCACTCAGCTTGGGCGGTAAGAAATTTTCCTTAGTCATTGTTGACGATTTCTCTCGGTATACTTGGATCATCTTGCTGAGTAGCAAGGATGAAACATTTGAGATGTTCTCCACATTAGTCAAAAGGCTTGAAACTGACAAAGACCTAAAAGTAGCTCATATTAGAAGTGATAATGGCGGAGAATTAAAAAACCAACAGTTTGACGAATTCTGTGAAGTCAGTGGCATTGACCATAATTTTTCTGCTCCTAGGACTCCTCAACAAAATGGGGTTGTTGAAAGGAAGAACAGAACAATAGTTGAAATTGCTAGGACAATGCTGAGCGAAAATAGGCTTCCAAAGTATTTCTGGGGTAAAGCTGTCCACACAGTATGTTATATACTCAATAGGGCTTTAGTTAGACCTATACTCAAGAAAACCCCTTATGAACTTTGGAAAGGACGAAAGCCCAACATTGGCTACTTTCGTGCCTTTGGGTGTAAATGTTTTATACTCAACACAAAAGAAAACCTTGCTAAATTTGATGCTAAGGCTGACGAAGCGATCTTTCTAGGGTACTCAACTAACAGTAAAACATATAGGGTGTATAATAAACGAACTCAGATTGTAGAGGAGTCTGTACATGTTGAGTTCGATGAAACTGACCCTGCAGGAAAGACAACTCAGTCCGCCGAAGATGACCCAAGCTCAGCTTCCGCTGACCAAAATGGAGCCGCTGAGTCATCACCACAAGAGCTAACCAAAGGTAAACACGAACCCGAAATTACCTTTACTGACCAATCTACTCCTGCAGATATTGTAGAAACACCTATTCCTGACAACTCAACATTACCCAAAGAAATCAAGATTCCAAGAGGACACTCGGAGAAGTCCATTCTTGATGTTGCTGAGAACAACCTGATGACAAGAAATCAACTCAGGAGATATCTTAGCAATGTTGCGTTCGTCTTAGTTTATGAACCAAAGAACTTCACCGATGCTGAGTATGACGAATTCTGGATCAATGTTATGCAAGAAGAGCTTGATCAATTCAAAAGAAATGAGGTATGGGATTTAGTACCAAAACCTAGGAATCAAAAGACCATAGAAACTAAGTGGGTCTTTATAAACAAATTAGATGAGCAAGTCAATATAGTCAGAAACAAAGCCCGACTTGTAGCCCAAGGCTATAGTCAGCAAGAGGGCATTGACTATGGTGAGACCTTTGCTCCCGTTGCTAGGTTAGAGGCTATAAGAATTCTATGTGCATATGCTAGTTTCATGAACTTCAAACTATATCAAATGGATGTCAAAAGTGCTTTTCTTAATGGATTTATAAACGAAGAGGTATATGTTAGTCAACCTCCAGGGTTTGAAGATCCAAAATTTCCAAACCACGTTTATAAACTCAAGAAGGCCTTGTACGGCCTAAAACAAGCACCACGTGCTTGGTATGAGAGGTTGACCAGTTTCTTGCTGACCAGGAACTATGTCAAAGGCAAAGCTGACACAACCTTGTTCATTAAGAAAAAGGGTAAAAATACCCTGCTAGCACAAATTTACGTAGATGACATAATCTTTGGTGCTACTGATGAATCTATGTGCAAAGAATTTAGTAAACAGATGCAAACTGAGTTCGAGATGTCAATGATGGGGGAACTCAACTTCTTCCTTGGACTACAAATAAAGCAAGGGAAGAACGGCATCTTCATCAGTCAGTCTAAGTACGCCAAAGAAATGTTAAAGAAATTCGATATGGAAGAATGTAAACCCATATCTACCCCAATGGGTACTGACACTGTCCTCTGTGCTGACGAGAAAGGTAAGTCAGTAGACAGTAAGTTATATCGAGGTATGATTGGCTCTCTACTTTATCTTACTGCTAGTAGGCTTGACATTCAGTACTCAATATGTTATTGCGCAAGATACCAAGCTGACCCCAGGGAATCTCACCTTATAGCTGTAAAAAGAATTTTCAGATATTTGCAGAGCTCAGTTAATGCAGGTTTATGGTATCCAAATACACATGACTTTACACTAATTGGATACACTGATGCTGACTATGGACGAGATAAGCTAGAGCGTAAGAGTACTTCAGGAGGGTGTCATTTCCTTAGAAGCTGTCTAGTATCTTGGTTCAGCAAGAAGCAATCATCAGTGGCCCTGTCAACAACTAAAGCTAAGTACATTGCTGCTGGAAGCTGTGTGGCACAGGTCCTATGGATTAAGCAACACCTGGAGGATTATGGAGTACAAACTGACACAATTGAAGTCAAATGCGATAGTAAAAGTGCTATTGATTTGTCCAAAAATCCAATCCAACACAGCAGGATGAAGCATGTCAGCATTCGACATCACTTTATTAGAGATCATGTACTTAAAGGTGAGATCAAGCTGACCTACGTACCAACAGATGAACAGCTTGCAGATATCTTTACGAAGCCTCTGGTTCGTGAGCAATTTAACATACTAAGGGAAGCTATCGGTATGTCTAATCCCCTTCACTAAAATTCTATGCTTAAATTGAATGTTGAGTGATTACCATGCTGAGTGTTTTGTGCTAAATTAATAATTATTGCATGCTAAGCTAAATATGAATTATATCACCCTATGCTGAGTAGACATACATATTGAGTGATTATCATAAACTGAGTTACTAAGCACACGAACATTCCTTCTACGTAAAACTGACTTCCTAGAATCTCAAACGATTAGTATTCCCGAAACTGAGTAAAACTCTCATGCACAATAAATGCTAGCACGTGCATTAATAGCCACCTAGGATGACGTAGGCGCAATAATTAGAAAACACATGCGCCGAATGTGTCATAAATGCCAGGATAATTTTCGATTGATCATCTCGAGGTCAAACCGCCACTCCAACGTATCAGATCAACTCGACATTTCTATAAATAGTGGACGAATTCCCACTTGTTTCTCTTTACATCTGAAATCTCTGGCATTCAATCTCTCTCTTTCTTAAATCCCAAATCCTGTCGAAAATTTTCTCAAAAATCATGTCTGATGATTCCCAGAATATCTCCGGTGCCGATTACGACCAAAATCGCTCCGATGAAAACCCTCCGTCTCCTGCTCAGCAGGACTACGACGAGACTTCTACTGAGTCTCAAGGACATGGTCAGCATGACCAATCTAAAGCTACCTCTCCGAGCAAAAACCCCCAAGCTGACCAGGCCACTCCGTCGAAGCAACAAAAGAAGAAGAAACAACCAAAGGAAAAGGTATTTCTTCAGGTTTACAACAGCGTACAGAATTGTGAGGTACTCCGGTGCCGCTGGTTCTCTAAGGGATTCGTAGAGGCTGAGCAACCGTTCTGTGAGTGGATCTCCAAAAATGGCTGGTCTGACTTCTTCTCTCTCCCCTGAAATACCTTCCCACAGTTAGTTAGGGAATTTTACACAAACCTTAAGGTTAACAGGGACAATGTTGACCATCTGGTAACCAGTGTTAAAGGCAAGAAAATAACAATTAGTCCTTCCTATCTAGCAACTTTGCTAAAGTTGTTGGCCAAAGGCAAAGAGTTCAGGTCCACAAACGCCAAACTTGACTACCCTGTTGAGTTCTGTAAGCCGAAGGACCACAAAGGAGAAATAGCCAGCACGTGTATGGGCCAGAATCAAAAGATGGCTCATTACATCCTGACCAACTTCATCTTCCCTAAAGTCAACTCCACCTCATCTGCCTCAAACTTCGAGCAGTGCTTCATTTGGCACATGTTGACCTACAAACCACTAAATATGCCCGTGTTTCTTATCGGTGCTTTCCAACGAAGTACTGGCAAACTCAGGATGGGCTCCCTCATCACGAAAATTCTCCAGGATCACCAGGTGAGCACTGTCGGGGAAATAGAAATTTGGGGTACAGAAATAATAGCGGCTCTGCTGTTCGGGTTAGCATACAACCAACCCCTCAAGTCTAAGAAAGGAAAGGGGGTTATTGAAGAAAATGAGGAAGAAGTTAATGCTGTGGAAGGAGCACAAGCTATGCCGACCAAGAAAGGCAAGAAAGTGATGGTGAACAAGGAACCTGCTGATCGCACTAGACAGGATAAGAAGAGGAAAGCTGCCCAAACCTCTCCTAAAGACATTAATTCAGCTCAGAAGAAGATTCGGTTTGTATCAAGTGCGAAGAAAGCTGATGCTGAGCAAGGTCAGGAGGAACCTAAGTCAGCAGAGAAACGAAAAAGGCAAGTTGAGCCTGAGGAAGAAAGTGAGGAAACCCCTGAGCAACCTTTGCAAAAGAAGAAGAAAACTTCTGGGTTAAAGCCGATTGATGCACCTCCTCTTGACTTTTTGGTCTCTAAAGACTCGCACTTCGTGAGAAGTCAAGAAATTGATCTTGAGAAGACTCCTACTGACCAGGAGGAAGAACTGGGTAATGATGAAGGTCAGTTTGATGTTGAAAGGACAGATGATGTTGAGCCAAGTAAGGATGTTGATGCTGAGCAAAATCAAACAGTTGATGTTGAGTCCACAGCGAAAGACAAAGCTGTGAGTGATCTCAATGCTGACCTTGGGCTGAACTCCTCGTCTGAGTCCCTTGACTCCATTGCTGCTGATCCCTCTCCTCCAACAAATAAACTCAACACAGGCAAACGCCTCAAACGAAAGGCTAAAAAATCTCCAGTCATTGACCTTCTGGATGATTCTCCGCTAAGGGAACCAATCTCTGACCTCACCACACTCCAGTTCCAGTTCTTCAACACCATCGTTGAACCAACTTTGGACAAAATCAAGAAAAAGCAAGCCTATGTTTCTCAAGCTGAGGAACAAGCCGATCCCAAAGCTTCTGAAGGTCCTGTTTCTGCCGAGCAAGTGCTCAAAGTTCCTACTACTCAAGATAAAGAGTTAGCAAAGGAAAATCCTGCTCAGGTCAGCACTGAACTACCTCAACCCTCTGAAACTAATCAGCTTCAGGCTGACTCTGAACAGGTCAATATCTCTGCCAATCCACCTCTTCCAAATCCTTCAACGCAGAATGAAAATCAGTCAGTTCCTGCTGCTGACCTGAACAAAAGCCCAGCTACTGACCAAACTGGCACATCTAAGTCTGGACAGCATAATACTCCTCCTCCATCCGGTACTATTCCATTTCCGGCCTCTGAACCGCAACTTGATGAATCTTACGCTTACTTGCATGCTACTGAGTCTGGATGAAAAATCATTGACTCAGCTCAAGCCTTAATTCAAGATATTCATCAATCTAATGCCGATGCTGTTGGGTCTATCAATGTTGAGCCAACTCAACTCTCTTCTGTCACTCAGCTTTTGACTGAAATCAAGGGTCTCAAGGACTTACTGAGTGTCATGACATCTTTTCAATCTCAACAACCCAAGCAAGAATCTATCGTGAAGCTGGCTGAATTCCAGCTGACAATGGTCAATCATATGAAATCTATCCAGGGTCAACTCAATAATTTGTCAGCTGGGAACTCAATCTATGCAACCTCTGCTAAGGTTAATCAACTTTTTACCCAGCTAACTTCTGAGCTAACCGGGACTCGTGAATTAATCTCCTCCTCCTCCCAGTGCTCCATTGAGAAAATTAGTGAAGTCGTTCGCCTGATCAACTTGAGTAAAGAAGAAATGGATACTGACCAAGTAAAGACAAATGAGATTTTGCAATACTCTCAAGCCACACTTAAGCATGTCCGGCATACCAATGCTCAATGTCAGTTCTATGATGCTGCGTTGCTCAAAATGTACCATCAATCTTATGCCAAGCTGTCAGAATCTATAACTTGGATCGGGAAATCACAGGAGTATCTCTTGAGCATGCTAAGTGCTAATATTAGGATCCCTGCTGCCACTCTGGACGATGGCATGACAGTCTTCGACGGTCTTCGGGAGAGTATGGGTCAACTCCAAGCATACTCAGCCAAACTAACTCGTGCTGTTCTTCGCGAGACATTTATTCCTCCATCCTCTGATGATGGCAAAACGGGGGAGAAAGAAAAGCAAGATGCTGGAACTCAGCAGAAAATGGGGGAGGCATCTGGTTCCGCAACTCAGCGTCAGCAAGAAAGAAACGCCAAAGGCAAAGGGCTAGCTAACCAAGCTCAAGTCAACAGGAATAAATAGATTGGCTAGTCTTAGTTTTTGACTTGTAGTTTTATCCGTCGTGTTCTATTTTCTTAATGCTGACCATCTATATATTTATGCATCCTTTATTCAAATTGACAAATCTTATATGATGCTTACTTACTTATTATGCTTTGTGCTGATCTGTCTTAAATAAACAAACAAACAAAATTAAAAAGGACCATACTCAGTTCACATTAGCTCTGATACATCCCTTCACAACTCTGATACCTAAACTGACTATGTATCAAACTGAGTAAGCTCATGTGTCAAGCATTGAACTCTTCTGAAAACTGACTTAGGCTCATCTGAATTAGATCTTGGAAGGTCTAGAATTGATCTAAGTTAGCATAGGCATGTCTTAATTTTACTCAATTAAATCTTAGAAGGTTTAGAGTTAACTTAAGTCAATAGATGCAACCCTTACGGGGGAGTAACTTCAGAAGTATAAAAAGAATTTCAATCATGGGGAATCTCAATGCTAAGTTCCATAATTAAATATTTTGCCAACATCAAAATGGGGGAGTTTGTTGAAACACCTTTCCACATGATTTTAATTTGATAAAATGATTTAAGTTAATCCATGATTAAATTTAAGTGCTTTGATTTAATTGTACGAATATGTTTGTTCAATGTTGAGTATAAGTATAAATGAAAACAGAAATAAAAAGTAAGACAGGACGAAGTCAGCATAAGAACACAGCACAAGCTGAGTAGAGTGCAACTCAGCATAATAGAAGAAAAGTCATCTTTAGAACAAACGCTTGAAGATGAAGCTGACCAAAGAAGCTGAGTGAAATGCAACTCAGTATCAAAGAAGAGAAGTCTTCTTCTAAACTAAAGCTTGCAGACGAAGCTGACCACGGAAGCTGAGTGAGAATATGACTCAGAAACAAAGAACAAAAGCAACGTCAATAAAATCAAGCTGAGTGTTCGTCAGGACAACATGATTGATCCGTTTGCTACAAGACAAGATCCGACAACTGTCTGCACCAATAACAGAAGCTTTGGAATTACGCACAGAGTCAATTTCGAGATGCATGGGTCAACTGTCTGTTAGCTAAAAGACGAACTGGCGCTAGAAGACAAGCCTGACGCCTGTTAAAATCAGACGACAGGATTGGCCTGCAAATCTGAAGGTGACCAGAACAATGACGTAAGAAAGAGCCATTTGAATTCAACGGATAGATCCAGATTCAAATGATTGAGACTTCAGATTTCAACTATAAAAGGACAAGTTCATTTCTTGGATCTTTTGCCGATTGCCGAAATACAAAAAGAGAAAAAGAGCATACATATAAAGCACATTCAAACAAGAAAAAGATCTTACACCAAATTTCCAATTCTTTGTAAAAGCTAGATTGAATTTGTATTCATCTAAAGTGTTCTTCATCTAGAAAGAACAAGTTTGTATCAATTGTAAAATTGAGAGAGTGGTGCTGAGTACTCGGTTTTAGTACTCAGCGGTAGAGAATCTGAGTGTTCGGTTATAGCGCTCAGTAGGAGTTGAGTAGACGAATAGAGGAAGGTACTCTTGCATATTCAACTGCCTTGTAAACAGTTTGTGCTCTACCTTTAAAGAGTTTAGTATTGGATTGAAAAAGCCCGAAGGGATTCTGGGGACTGGACGTAGGCGGAGAGGCCGAACCAGGATAAGTCTGCTGAGTAATTTCTAACTCTATCTCAGTATATGTATATGTATGTGTTGCTTGATTAAATTGCTCAGGATATAAATTGTAAAAGCTGACACTGAGTAATATTGGTGCTGAGTTGGAAGCTGACCTCAAGTGTTAATTCTCAACTCACAAGTAAAACAGTTCTAGTCAGCATCTGACTAAAGCTGTCTTACTGCTCTCGGCCGTGCTGACCTAAACTTAGTTAAGTAACTTAAAGAATTGATTAAGTCAGCATAATTAAGCGAAAAAGTTACATTAGTTCCTAACCCCCCCCCATTTGGAACTAATCACACGGGACCAACATTTATAACTACTTAAATAAACTTAGGGTTACTTTCTTTATGAAAGATTTGTGCCTTTATATATAGTTACATTTTAATGCTATATATCTGATTAAACAAATGATCGAATAAACAATTTATTCATTAATATTAATATCCTAAAACAATTGTCTTTAGGACACTAAACTCCAACATTCTCCCACTTGGACTGAAGCCAATTGTTTCTGAAACTAATACTAGAAGAACTAAGATGTTTATCGTGAGCTCTTTGTGGTAATGGCTGTTGAAACACCTTTCCACATAATTTTGATTTGACAAAATTGTTTAAGTATAATTAAAAACATATTCTAAAACACACTAAGTTTAAATGTTTTGATTTATTCTACTAATGTGTTTGTTCAATGTTGAGTTAAATTGTTTATAAGACACAAAGATTAAAAGACCCAAACCCAATACGGAAGTCAAAGCCCAAGTCAAACAGTTTAAGGCAACTCGGCCCGCGTATGTCAAAACGCTGTCGTTATGAACAAAACGCAGCTCAGCGGAAGAAGGATCTAGAAGACCTTCGTGGAACAACTTCGGGACAAAGCTGCTGAGTTGATTCGACAAAGAGTACAAGACAGCAGCTGGCTAAGAACAACTTCCAGACAAAGTGTTTCCACTTTGGGTAAAGTTCAGAAGTCACAAAATGCTGTCTAGTTGACATTACCATAAATGGAGAGACATTCTGCCGAGCTGACCAAAAGCTGACCGAGGATAGAAGATACTCAAATCTGATTGGCCGAGAGCTCTGAGCAAGTCAGGATGACAACGACAGGAAGCCGTTTCCCTCCAACGGTTATTTCGAAATTCGAAATGACCGACACCTCAGACGTCTCTATAAATAGAGCCCTTCAGTTGCTTCATTTAATACAGAACTTGATCAAGCCATTACGCTGACCAAATTTCTACGCAAAGTTCTGCAAGCAAAAGTAAAGCAGTCTTACACCAAATTTCATATCTTTTGTGTAAAAGTCTAGAGTGATTATTCAATCATCTAAAGTGTCTTAGCAATCATTGTTTAGGACAAACACTTATCATTTCTAGAGATTAGAAAGGAGAGGCTGAGTACTCGGTTATAGTACTTAGCGAGAGATTAGGATTGAGTAGAGGTATAGAGGAAGGTACTCTTGTTATACTCAGTTGCTAAGATTGTAAAAGGTTTGATGCTCTACCGTTAAAGAGCTCAGTAGAGAATTCGAAATCTCGGAACGTGTTCCGGGGACAGGACGTAGGCTTGGAGGCCGAACCTGGATAAATCTGCTGAGTAACATATTTCTAACCTTTAACTCCTTCGTATATTTATTGCTTGCTTAAACAAAAAACTGACCAAGTAAAGAGGTCAAGCTGAGTTGTGCGCATTGAATATCTGAGCTCAGGAATAGACTCTAAGTGCTATCTCCTGACTCAAGTAAAGAAAACTGACCTAGTCACTAGTTGACTAAGCCAGTATCTTGCTATTCACTCAGTGCCGCTGTCCAAACCTTTTTCTCACGAAAAAGAAGTCTGCCCTAGCTTAAAATTTTTAAATAGTTCCTAACCCCCCTTTGGAACTATACTTGTAACGTTATAATGGACCAACTAGTGGTATCAGAGCTTTAAAAGCTCACTGTAAAAGGTTTAACCACCTTGAGCTGATCCCCACTATGGGCGAAAACAGCACTCGGTTTCTCCTAGGAAACCAAACAACTCAGATCTTACCTGAGGGGCTGTCCATTACTCAGCCTCCCCTATTCTTCGGGTCTAACTACACCTTCTGGAAGAATAGGATGAAAAATTTCATTCAGGCTACAAATATGAGTGCCTGACTATCCATAGTCCAAGGTCCATTTGTACCTGTCGAAGTTGTGGCTGGCCAAACAGTTGTTAAAGCTGAGGCCAAATGGACAGAGGATGATCTCAAGAAGCTACAAAATCATGCTTCGGCTATAAATATGCTTCACTGTGCGCTCGATGCTGCAGAATATAATAAATCTCAGGTTGTGAGTCGGAGCAAGAGATCTGAAAGAAGCTGGAGGTCACCTACGAAGGAACCAATAAAGTAAAGGAGTCCAAGGTGAACCAGCAGATGAGACTGTACGAGCTGTTCGAAATGAACAATGATGAGGGTATATCTGATATGAATGCAAGGTTTACCAACATCATCAATGAGCTCAAGAGACTTGGGAAGATCTTCACTGAGGAAGAACAAGTCAAAAAGATACTCAGGAGTCTTCCTAAAGACTGGCAAGCAAAGAAGACCGCTGTTGAGGAAGCTCAGGACTTAACCACCTACAAATATGACGAACTCATCGGATCGCTGCTGACCCATGAGATATCAATGAAAAACTTCGAGGTGAAGGAAAAGTCTGAAGACAAGAAGCAGAAGTCTCTTGTCATGAAAGCTGACTCCACTGATGGGAGCTCAACAGATGATGAAGAGATGGCTATGTTCACAAGGAAGATGAAAAGGCTGTTCAGGAAGAATGACAAATATTCTAAGAAGCCTTACAGAAAGTTTGATAAGTATAAAGCTGAGTCCAGCGATAGCAAATACAAGAAAGACAACTCAAAGCCCATTACATGCTTTGAATGTCATCAAACTGGCCATATCAAGTCAAGCTGCCCCACACTGAGGAAAGACAAGAAGAATGGCAAAAAGGCAATGGTGGCTACATGGAGCGACAGTGATGAGTCTTCATCAACAGAAGCTGAGGCCACCGAGTCAGCGAAGATATGCTTCATGGCTGACGAACTTGCTGAGTCGTGCGTCTCTGAGCATGCTGACCCCTCCATTGCATCTGATGATGAGGAGCAATCAAATGAGGTAATATCACTTTCCCAGCTCAGAAACGAAATGGGTAATGCCCTGAGTGACCTCTATACACTTGTCAAAAAGTGTAATAAGAAAATTAGAGCACTCAGCAGGCGCTGTGACGAGGTTGAAGAGGTCAAGCTAAGTGACCTCAGATTCCTTCTTCAGGACAACTCAACTTTGCATGATAACATGGAGATCATACATAAGTCTGTCTCTAAAGTCCAATCAGATTCAAAGAAACTGAGAAAGGACGTCACAAATATCCAGAACCAATTAAAGGTTCAAAACAAAAGAAATATTCCTCTGAATGCTCAGTACCGAAGTACTGGTCAGCAGAGATGGAATCCCCAGCGAAATGTCCAGTGTGACTTCTGTGGGAAGAAAGGACACACCACAAAGGTGTGCTGGCACGCTCAGCACTGGGGTGCTGACCAGTCAGTGAAAAATCCTAAACGGAAGGTCAGATGTGACTTCTATGGAAAGAATGGCCATACTGTCCAAGTATGCCGCCATAAAATAAAATATGATGCTTTACCTGTTGAACCTAACAAGCAAGGACCCAAAAAGAATTGGGTACCTAAAAGTAACTAGTTACAATGCAGGTAAGCCTGAGGTGTGCTGAGAAGTCAAAGATGTGGTATATTGACAGCGCATGCTCAAGGCACATGACTGGTGATGAAACTCAGTTCATCACGTTTGAGCGTAAACGAGGAGGAAGCGTAAGTTTTGGAGACAACAAAAAGGGTAAGATAGTAGGGTCAGGAACCATCGGATGTAATCCTACTATTGAGTCAGTCTCCCTAGTCAGCGAACTCAAATATAACTTACTCATCGTAGCTCAGCTATGTGACAATGGGAGAAAAGTTATATTTGATGCTACTGGATGTAAAATATACGAGGGAAAAACAAATGAGTTAATTTTAACTGCCCCTCGGATTGATAATGTCTTTATGCTAGACTTAGAGAAAAAGTTTTCAAAAACTGTATGCTTAGTTTCAAAGGAAGAAAATTCCTGGCTATGGCACAGGAGACTTGGTCATGTAAGCATGGACCTCCTGGCCAAATTAGCAAGAAAGCAATTGGTTGAGGGACTGCCTGAACTTAGATTTGAAAAAGATCAATTATGCCACGCTTGCCAAGCTGGAAAACAAACCAAACAATCTTTTCATAGCAAAAACATTGTCTCAACTAAGCGTCCGTTAGAATTACTACACTTGGATCTCTTCGGTCCAGTCCAGCCACTGAGTCTGGGTGGAAGAAGATTTTCCTTGGTCATTGTAGATGACTTCTCTCGGTACACTTGGGTCATCTTGCTGAGTAGCAAGGATGAGACCTTTGAGACATTTTCAAATTTGGTTAGAAAACTTGAAAATGATAAAGACCTAAAACTGGCTCACATCCGAAGTGATAATGGTGGAGAATTCAAAAACCAACAGTTTGTTGAATTCTGTGAAGCCAGCGGCATTGACCATAACTTTTCTGCTCCTAGGACGCCTCAACAAAATGGGGTTGTTAAAAGGAAGAACAGAACATTGGTTGAAATAGCCAGGACAATGCTGAGTGAGCATAGGCTTCCAAAGTATTTTTGGGGAGAGGCTGTTAACACAGCGTGCTATATTCTTAATAGGGCTCTTGTTAGACCTATACTAAAGAAAACCCCCTACGAACTTTGGAAAGGACGAAAGCCCAACATTGGATACTTTCGTGCCTTTGGCTGTAAATGTTTTATTTTAAACACTAAAGATAGCCTAGCTAAATTTGACTCAAAAGCTGATGAAGCTATCTTTTTAGGCTACTCAACAAACAGCAAAGCATACAGAGTTTTCAATAAACGAACTCAAGTTTTAGAAGAGTCAGTACATGTTGAGTTCGACGAAACTAACCCTGCAGGAAGATATCTGCCGCTGACCGAGGATGATCCACACTCAGCACCCGCTGATCAAGATACAGCCGCTGAGTCATTCCTTCAAGGGCTGACCAAAGGTAAAAGTGAACCAAATATTGTTTTCACTGACCAGTCTTCACCTGCAGAGATTGTTGAAACACAGACAGCACAAGACATCAATATACCCAAAGAGATAAGGATTGCAAGAGGGCACTCAGAGAGTGCAATCCTTGATGCCGCTGAGAATACCCTGATGACAAGAAACCAACTCAGGAGGTACCTCAGTAATGTAGCCTTCGTTTCAGTTCAGGAACCTAAGAACTTCGCTGATGCTGAGGAAGATGAATTCTGGATGAGCGCAATGCAAGAGGAACTTGACCAATTCAGAAGAAACGATGTGTGGGAGCTAGTGCCACATCCAAGGAGTCAGAAGACCATTGGAACAAGATGGGTCTTCCGCAACAAGCTGGATGAGCAAGGAAACGTAGTCAGGAACAAAGCAAGGCTTGTAGCTCAGGGCTACAGTCAGCAAAAAGGTATTGACTACGGTGAGACCTTTGCCCCAGTGGCAAGGCTAGAGGCTATTAGGATTTTATGTGCATATGCATCTTACATGAACTTTAAACTGTTTCAAATGGATGTTAAGAGTGCATTTCTTAATGGAGTTATAAACGAGGAAGTTTATGTTAATCAACCTCCAGGGTTTGAGGATCCTAAATTCCCAAACCACGTTTATAAACTCAAAAAGGCTCTGTACGACCTCAAGCAAGCACCACGTGCTTGGTATGAGAGGCTGACCAGTTTCCTGCTGACTAGAAACTATGTCAGGGGCAAAGCTGATATAACCTTATTCATTAAGAGAAAGGGTAAAGATACCCTGCTGGCTCAAATATATGTTGATGATATTATTTTTGGTGCTACTAATGAGTCAATGTGCAAGGAATTTAGCAAGCAAATGCAGACTGAGTTTGAAATGTCTATGATGGGAGAACTCAACTTCTTCCTTGGACTTCAAATCAAACAAGGAAAGAATGGCATCTTCATCAGTCAAGCTAAATATGCCAAGGAGATATTGAAGAAATATGATCTTGAAAATTGCAAGCCAATATCCACTCCTATGGGCACTGACACTGTCCTCTGCGCTGACGAGAATGGTAAGTCGGTAGACAGCAAATTGTATTGAGGTATGATAGGCTCTCTACTTTACTTAACAGCCAGTAGACCGGACATTCAGTTCTCAGTATGCTACTGTGCTAGATATCAATCTAACCCTAAGGAATCTCATTACATAGCTGTAAAAAGAATCCTTAGATATTTGCAAAGCTCAGTGAACGCAGGTTTATGGTATCCCAACACTCATGGCTTTACACTCGTTGGATACACTGACGCTGACTATGGTCGAGACAAGCTAGAACGGAAAAGCACCTCTGGAGGATGTCATTTCTTAGGAAGCTGTCTTGTATCCTGGTTCAGCAAGAAGCAGGCGTCAGTAGCCCTGTCTACCACTGAAGCTGAGTACATTGCTGCTGGCCACTGTGTTGCTCAAGTCCTATGGATTAAGCAACAGCTTGAAGACTATGGTGTTCAAACAAAGACAATTGAGGTCAAATGCGACAACAAAAGTGCAATTGATCTATCAAAGAACCCAATTCAACACAGCAGGATGAAGCATGTCAGCATAAGACATCACTTCATTAGAGACCATGTACTCAAGGGTGAGATAAATCTGACCTATGTCCCAACGGATGAGCAGCTTGCGGATATCTTCATAAAGCCACTGGCTCGTGAACAGTTCAGCATACTGAGAGAAGCCATTTGTATGTTTAATCCTCTTCAGTAAATTCCTGTTCTAAAAAGTAAATCTATGCTGAGAGAATTACTATGCTGAATGATTTATACAAATGCATGCTGAGTGACTGTTATGTTGAGTACTTAATGCAAAATACATATCAATACTGAGTAAATATGCACACCGAGTAGTAATCTCAAACTGAGTGTTAGATCCGTTGCATTAAATGCAAAAGCACGCGAATAGCCACCTAGGATGATGTATGCGCCGAATGTGTCATAAAAGCCAGGATCTTTGTCGGTTGACAATCCCAAGGCAAAACTGACACATGGATTCGATAAGATCCACTCTTCACCACTATAAATAATGGGTAAATCCCCATTTTTATTTTCTTTACACTTATCGAAATCTTTGGCAAAGCATTCTCTCTCTCTCTCTCTAAGACTCTCAAAGCTTCCCAATCCTTTTTCTGATACAATGACTAGAGTTTCCGTCAACATCTCCGGTGCCGGTCACCCTAAGACCAGCTCCGATGAACCCTCCAGGCAAACTACTGTGCCTGATACCACCAAGGTCACTATGCCGAGCAAAGGCAAAGCTGGCCAAGCTACCTCAACTAAGGGTAAGCCGACCAAGGCCAGAACCTATACCAAGGTATTTGAAGACATTAGCGAATGGAAAGTAGACTTCTCACGATGGGTTTCTGAAACCTTCGTGACATCCGAGCAACCCTTCTGCGAATGGATATCACAAAATGGATGGACCGAGCTGTTCTCCATTAGGGATCACACCTATCCTGACCTAGTAAGGGAGTTCTACCACAATCTCCGAGTTGCTGATGATAACCATGAATATCCTTCAATTTTCAATTCTCCGTGTCCATATATGATGAACATGTCTTTAGTTCTTCTAAGATACTTAAGAATGTTCTTGACAGCAATCCAGTGATCAAATCCTGGATTCCCTTGATATCGGCTCGTCATACTCAATGCGAATGCCACATCAGGTCTAGTGCAAAGCATGGCATACATGATCGAACCAACCGCACTGGAGTAAGGAAATAAAGCCATGCGTTTCTTATCATTGTCCGTTTTAGGACACTGATCATTTGATAACTCGACACCATGGACCATTGGCAAGTTACCCCTTTTCGATTCATACAAGTCAAAATGCTTTAGGACTTTGTCAATATATGTAGACTGGGATAGTCCAAGCAGCCTTTTCGATCTATCCCGATAGATCTTAATCCCCAAGATATAAGCTGCTTCTCCCAAGTCTTTCATGGAGAAATTACCTGATAACCAAACTTTTACTGTTTGCAACATTGCAACATCGTTTCCCATAAGTAGTATATCATCAACATATAGTACTAAGAAAACGACTGAGCTCTGACTTGTCTTCTTGTAAACACAAGCCTCTTCAGAGTTTTGTTCGAAACTAAATTGTTTTATGGTTTCATCAAAACGTTTATTCTAGCTTCTAGCTGCTTGCTTAAGTCTATAAATGGACCTTTGAAGTTTGCAGACCTTGGTTGCATCCTTCGATGTGAAACCTTCAGGTTGCATCATGTATACGTCCTCAAGCAGGTTTCCATTTAGGAAAGCTGTTTTCACATCCATTTGCCAAATCTCATAGTCAAAATGAGCGGCAATTGCAAGAAATATTCTGATGGATTTGAACATGGCTACTGGAGAGAAAGTCTCGTCATAGTCAACTCCTTGCTTTTGACGATATCCTTTCGCTACTAACCTAGCTTTGTAGGTACTAACCTTTCCATCCATGTCCGTCTTCTTCTTGAAGATCCACCTGCACCCAATGGGTTTTATCCCTTCGGGTGGATCAACCAAAGTCCACACTTGGTTAGTATACATGGAGTCCAATTTAGAATTCATGGCTTCCAGCCATGCTTTAGATTCTGGACTACCAAGAGCTTCTTCATAGGTTTCGGGTTCATCGTCTAACACGGGAACCAGTTCGTTATCTCCCACTAGAAAACCATATCTAACTGGGAGTTCACGAACTCTTTGAGATCTACGAGTGGGATATGACACTTGTGTTTCATCTAGTGAAACAGGTTCGGGTTCGACTTCCTCTTCCGCGGTTTCAACATGTGATTCCTCTTGAACTTCCTCAAGCTCAACTACGATTCTATTTTGTGTTTCCTCTAGAAACTCTTTCTCTAGAAACACTGTGTGTTTGGATACAATTACTTTCTGTTCATCTGGATGATAAAAGTAATATCCCATGGTTTCTTTTGGGTATCCAATAAAGAAACACTTGTCAGATTTGGGATCTAATTTATCTGACACAATACGCTTGACATATGCTGAACATCCCCATATTCTCATGAAGGAGAAGATGGGTTTCCTACCAATGAACAGTTCGAATGGTGTGGAACTGGCGGATTTGGTTGGAACTCGGTTTAAGGTAAATAGGGCAGTTTCGAAGGCATAGCCCCAGAATGATTTTGGAAGAGAAACGGTGCTCATCATGGATCGTACCATATCTAGTAAGGTGTGATTTCTCCTTTCTGATACACCATTTTGTTGTGGTGTATAAGGAGGTGTCCATTGTGAGCATATTCCACATTCATTTAGATAATTCATAAATTCTTCGGAAAGATATTCCCCACCTCGATCAGATCGAAGTATCTTAATAGTCTTTCCTGTTTGATTTTCAACTTCATTCTTAAAGCATTTGAACTTCTCAAAAGCTTCTGACTTGTCCTTCATCAAATAGATATAACCATATCTAGTATGATCATCTATGAAGCTAATGAAGTATCTGAACCCTCCTCTTGCTTGGACTGACATAGGACCATATACATCTGAATGTATTAATCCTAGAGTGTCTGATACATGCTGACCTTTTTTTTTGCTAAAGGGTGTCTTTGTCATTTTTCCTTTTAAACATGACTCACATGTTCCCATTGATTCACAATCAATCGAGCCTATAAGCCCATCTTGATGTAGCTTAAGCATGCGTCTCTGGTTTATATGGCCTAAACGACAATGCCACAAGTAAGTTGAATTATCTAGTCTAAGTCTTTTGGTATCAATTGTGAAAGCAGAAACTTTATCATTCAAAATATAAATCCCATTCAATGATATTCCTGAAAAATAGAAAATATTATTTCTATAAATCTCACAACCATTGTTCTTAATTGAAACATGAAAGCCATCATCAACTAGACAGCTAATAGAAATAATGTTATGAGACATCTCTGGAACATACAAACAGTTCCTTAATTCTATTACAAGTCCCGATGGTAGATGTAGATCATAATCTCCAATCGCGAGTGCGGCAACCCTTGCACCATTTCCAACTCGCAGATTCACGTCTCCTTTCTTTAATTCCCTAGTCTGCTTTAGTTCCTGCATATTCATACAAATATGAGATCCACATCCGGTATCCAATACCCAAGATTCAGACTGCGAAATTGAGTTAATTTCAATATATAACATACCAGAAGTTGAAGCATCGTTGTTTCCCTTCTTGAGAGAAGCTAGGTACTCCTTGAAATTTCTCCTCCAATGCCCATCTTTACCACAGAAGTGGCATTCCCCTTTGGGCTTCTTGACTTGCTTTCCTTTGGCCTGGGCTGGCTTGCCTCCCTTGTTCTTCTTGGGATATTTCGGATTGGGAAAATTCCCCTTCCTCTTCTTTGATCCCTCAATAACAAGAGCAGGTACCACCTTATCTTTCTTCAGGTTGGGCTCAACAGTCTTGAGCATATTGGCAAGCTCTTCAAGAGAGGTATGTAAGTCATTCATCTGGTAGTTCATGGTGAACTGCGAATAACTTTCTGGGAGGGATGTGAGAAGTAAGTCGACACTTCGTTCATGATCCATCGCGAAGCCAATACTAGAAAGTTTGGTGATATAGCCAATCATCTTGACACAATGTGTCATAACAGATGTGCCCTCTTGCATCCTGCATCGAAACAACAGTTTTGATATCTCAAAACATTCACAACGAGTCTGTTTCCCGAACAGCTCTTTCAAGTGCATGACAATAGAATAGGCATCCATCTCCTCATGTTGCCTTTGCAGATCTAGTGTCATCGATGCAAGTATGATGCGCCCCGCGTGTTCATCATCAGATTTATGCTTCTGATAGGCATCAATCTCTTCAATGGGTGCATCATTGGTCGGAAGAGCGGGTATCGACGTATCCAATACATACCTTATCTTTTCGAACTTCAAAACAATTTTGAGGTTACGAAACCAGTCGGCGAAGTTTGAACCATTCAATTTGTTATCGGTAGGGATATTTCTTAGATCGGTTTTCGACATGATTGTTTTAGAGTACGATTTGTTAATAACCTGAGAGTGAGAAAAGTGACGGATGTTATTCATTTGTTTAATTCATTTACAATTTAAATACGTTGGACTTTTATGTTTTTAAATTGCTCTCACTATTTTACCAAATTAATAACCCTCCATATTAATTCGAAGGATATTCAAAACCCTTTAGTGAGCTAGAATCCTAACTCATAAAATTTCACCTTGAGTTTACTCAACAAGCTAAGTTATATTCATTATGAAGATTCATGCAATCAATCACATCAACAATGTGACTTCTAGGTTATTGGTTACTAACCACATTAGTAACTGATATGTGTCGTTTATCAATCCCAACCATATTGCCCATTAGGTTAGAACAACATGAGTTTACTCATCCAATTATTCTAACATAATCCAAGTCGTTACCCTGTATTTGTGAAAACGATTTTTGATAATTCAGGTGTTACCATAAGACCCCGAGCTTGAGTTTACTCAACAACCCTAAGGCCCCCAGTACTTCCAGCTGAATTATAATATTAGGGAGGGGCAACCGATTTTTACAGTAACTCGTTTATTGACTTGACTTTTGATTAGTGAGGGGTTTTATTTAAAGTCTCATAATCTAACCTAGTCTTGATTTGCTTTAGCATTCATCAGACACTCATACATTTAACATTGACAATTATGGACATATCTCTAAGTTTATTCCGTTGAGCCAGAAACGGAATAAAGGGCCACCCTAGGGAAATACTAACTATTACATATTTCTCTTTGGGTCCTCTGTCTTTTCCTTAGCGCCTTGAATTACAACAATATTTAATTTCTAAGAAACTTCAATTTACTTGAATGGATTGGATGAGAAGAGAAATACAATAGAGAGTAAGGGAAGGCAGGACACGCATGTCCTATTTTAAAATACCAAAAGACTGAATAACTATTATAGAGGGTCTAATATGTCCATAACGCCAAACATGTAAAGACTCAATTAAATTAAATTTAATTGGTTGATTACATAAACTATTTATGTAATATTTTAGTTAATCAAATTAACAACTTAAATTAATTTACATCCAATTTTAATCTTGTCAATTTTTTATCCTTTATATTTAATCTAATCAAATTGTAGCAAGTACATATTAGATTAATATAACATGTACAAAATCAGTATTATGCATATCCTAATTAATTCGTATAGTTCATTTAACGCTTTGAATTACTTATATCAAATATTTAGGTAAAACAAACTTTTAAATAAATTGATTTTGATAATCAAAACAAATTATTATATTCTGAATCATATATATATATATATATATATTTAAAAACTCGGGCCTATTTTAAAATAATTTAAAAAACCCGTATCAGTGATTGGGCCGGGCTGATTTAATCGCCCCGACCCCAACATCAAGGCTACTGCCCTAGGGCAGCAGCCGGCACCGCGGCGCTGCTGCCTAAGCGGCAGTAGCGTCGCACTGCTACTGGTTGCTGTCGCTGGCAGCAACCAGCAACCAGCAACAGTGGCGCGGGGTGGCTGCCTCGCGGCAACGACCCCGACGCTACTGTTTTTATATTTTTTTATTTAAAATATATATATATACATATAATTGTTTCAAAACGATTTAATTATCCAACCATAAAACCTTTAATATTCTGTTTAAACGATTATCAACCGAAATAATTAGGAACTATGCATAATCAGTTTTAATTATCAAGTAATCAAAACTTATTTATCTTTAGATTAATTAAACTAACCGATTAATTAATTAACCTAACAATAAATCTATTCAATCCGATTGAAAACTCTTTTATTTACATATATGAAATAACAGATTAACATAGTCTCTGATACCAATGTAGGAAAATAGACAAGCCTAGGTGTAGCAGAATAATAAAATTTTATCTATTTCCTTTTTCCAAGATCTGTTAATTGTTATTTCATATAAAAAGGGATAGAAAGTAATACCTTCGGTGAAGAACTATCTACGGTTGCAAACGAAGTGCCCACAACTTCTTATTATCAATCCGTGAGCAACGAACGTTTTTGTTCAACACAGAAAAACAAAACTAATCAGTAATCAACCTTTAAAGTATAGGAATCGCAATGATTGTCTCTAACAAAAATCGATACGAGATCAAAGAGGGAGTAAGAAATAAAGTAAATTAGCCGAGACGACGACGGAACGATTCCTCCTCTTATTCTTTGTGTTGTCCGAATTTCCTAGGCTAGGGAGTCTATTTTTAGACTTCTCAAAACCCTAGTCCTAGTTGTGTTAGGTAATTAATTAATTAGGATCTTATTCCGAATAGGATTCCTAATTAGATAATTAAATAATCCCTTTACTATTATCTAAATAATAACTAATTATATCTAGATAATTATTATTAATCAAATTAATAATTAATTAAGGTTAGGGATAATTAATTAGAGTTTCAATCACATAAAAACTTCTAATTAATATTATCAGATAATCCTTTAATTTAATTCATAACCATAATCAAATTATAATTATTAATCAAATTAATTTATCTCCTAATTAATATACAAATTTCGGCCCATGTATACATGTCTCACTAATTATATTTTCGTCCTCTGATTCCAAATCCCATATGCGACCCATTAGGTTCTTTATTGTCACTAGCCGTATATATCCTTTGAAATTAGTCATCATGATTAATTCCAACATATATATAACGGAATACCGTCGCGAGCTGTTACTAGCAGAACCTATGATATTCTCCCAGAGCAATTAAGAAGTCAGGTTGATAACTGACGTTAACCTTTCTGCATTAGGTACAGTATAATACGACCCTTCATCAACTATATCCTGTCAGTCAATTCCTTATAACCATGGAACGTGTCAAGGTTACATATAACGAAGAGTCCGGTTTTACTTGTACAGGTTGAATTCACTCTGAAAAGATAAGTTAAGTGAAATATTCATTTCTACTCTTAACTCTATCACCTTGCAAGGATTTCAGTCAATTCACCACAAACGGCTATTTGGATATATCTCCCACTTATCGGGAGTGACGAATGCTCAATCTGACATTAACTATTCTGCAATTACTTTGTGTGATACCCAACCCTGCTCTCACATACCCCAGGCTCTCACCTGTTGGATCGTGCTCGCATAGAATCAAAGTATCAGACTCCATAATTCAAAATCACTAATTAACGAATGTTTGAGTCTGAGGATTAGTTATACCTACTAATACCAATGAGATGAACAGTTGACACATTAGATAAATCAATCCATTCTATTATCTCAAGTCGGGTCCCAATCCTAATGAACTCCTTCACCGGATTCATGTAACTGTCTTGATATCTGAATATCTAAAGCTTGTGAGATCAGCTTTCTGTCTCGATAGAAAACACTGTTACATGCAAGTCTCAACAGTAATATGCCAACCCCTATAACATATTACTTGACTTGGGTTAACTTTAAGTCTATTGGTCTATTATAAAGTACAGTCTCACTTCATGCTTGTATGAACACTTTATAACTACTTAAATAAACTTAAGGTTACTTTCTTTATGAAAGATTTGTGCCTTTATATATAGTTACATTTTAATGCTATATATCTGATTAAACAAATGATCAAATAAATAATTTATTCATTAATATTAATATCCTAAAACAATTGTCTTTAGGACACTAAAATCTAACAGCCCTCCGACGCTTCGGTTATCACCTAGTCGAGAGAAGGAACCCTAAGTTCAAGATGAGAAAATTCAGGGAAATTTGAGACCAACGTGGCTAGGGTAAAATCATCAAAAGTGGAAGGTTGTTCAAAATTCTTCAAGTGAAGAACTTTGGGTTTTGAGGACCCTTCAACTTCCTCGTCTCTGGGATTACTCTTTTTACTAGGACTCTTACCTTTACTGCGAGAAGACCCGACGTGGATCATTGTAGATAGAAGAAAAAGGAGGACAAACTTATTTTGGCAGAAGTAAAACAAGAAAAAAGCAAAAAAGCTTGAGAACCTTAAAAAAAGAAGGAAAACGTGCAGAGAACCCATCAGATACAGGAGGAAGATAAAGGAGAATAGGGAGACTTAAAGGACTTAGGGGGAAATGAAGCATCTCCAGTATTGGAACATGCACTCTCATTAAGGAGTTGCCAAACACAAGGTTCTAGATCCATCCCCCAGCTAACACACTAGCACAATTAGAAAAGGCTCCATGACGACTCCAAGAAAATGATGGCCTGGAGCAAAATAACAAAATAACCCTTTTGCAAAAGGTTTATTTTACAACAGAATCCTAGAAGAATGTCTTAAAGACTAGGAGATGAGGGGGACATCTGATACCAGACTAAGTGATGTCACACGCGTGACGTCATCACCATCCTTGTTGTGGTCCAAGTCCAAGCACAATAAGGGCCCAAATAACGTCTGAGACAGTCCTTGACCCATTTCAGTAGCCCATAAATAACCACCACAACACAAGCCTAATGAATGGTAGCCCATCGCGACGTACGAGGTTCTAACCACGGAACTTCAAGGGATCTTCTAGAATCCTACGAGACAATAGATTCCTCCCAGGATTCGGACTCCTTAAGGTATTAGGAATCCTACCTCCATAAGGATTTCCAAGAAGGTGACAACCTTCAACCTAATCGAACACTATAAATAGACAGGTATAGACACAAAGTTCAGTACATTAACTAATATCTCAAACTTGTTCACACCTTTCTTTTTGGTCCTAAATCTGAAACTGACTTAGACATCGAAGCAGATTTGCCGGACTCCAATCCCATCTAACCTGCATACTATTTTGTAGGGTCAACACAGCGTCGGATATCATCGCAATTTAGACACATAATCAAGAACGGGTAACAAATCATCACCTATAAATATAATTTCACACAAAATAAAAAATGTTAAATATTATTTATACAATGAAGTAATAAAATACTTAAATTTTTACTAATTTAGTAGTTTTAAATTAAAATATATATAACACATAGTAAGAAATTAGTAATTATTTATGTTGAAGGTAAATGTAAATTCGTAGTTATTATAAAAAGGGACAAGTTTATTGATAAATTGAAATAGATTTGTATATTTTTTTTTGTTGATTTTTTAACTATATTAATAACGCAGTAAATATTTTAAATAATTTTACAAAAATAATATTTTGGTTAACTTATATGTAACATATTTAATTTTTAGCATTTTAACTGAATTTTTTTTTAATTTTATTAGTAGTGGTGAAGCTCTTAGCCCGTTGGTTGAGAGCTTACTTGTGACTGTATAGATCATGGGTTCGAATCACATGGGTGTGGTAGGTTGTGGGATTTTCTTTCTCTTTAATGTAATCTTCCAATCTTACATATGTAATTGATATTTAGAAAGTGTGAAGTGACGATTAAATACCAATCAAACTAATTTTTTTTTAATTTTCTATAAAAATGGTGGTTATTTATTTATTTTATTTAATGTAAACGCTTAAAATTGAATTTGTATCATTCATAAGTTAAAAGGCTAAATTTGTTGTTTATAAGAAAACATATGTTCATGAAAGGTGGCCCAACTAACATATTTTTGTCTCAATGAAAGTGGTGGCTTGTCTTTCTCAAATCTCTGACACAGTAACTGGCTGACACTGTCGAATTAATGTCGGAATGTTGTGAATATTCGTTTCCTGTGTCTTCTAGCACAACCCAAACTATAGTAGTAGATAATTACAGGGCTGGATTCAGTTGGCCAAAAACATTAATTTGTCACACTAATCACGGGCAGAACCAAGGGGGGTTAGGGGGATTCAAGCTTTGGTAAGCGTTCAGAGAATTGAATTTTTTTTTTTTTAATAAGGGTGTCTGGTAATATTTTGGATAGAATTATATTGACTCTATGATAACTACGAATTTACATTTACCTTCAACATAAATAATTACTAATTTATGAATTTGTTCATTTTTATATGTCGTTTTGTATGACGTTTTGGACTGTAACTACGAATTATATTGACTCTATGATAACTCCAGGGTCCTAGTTCCGCCACTGACACTAATTAATAGTATATGGTAACAATTATAATAATAATTATAATAATTTTTTCACATGTTGATGAAGATTATGTTTTTTCAGAAATGAAAGTGTCGCAAATGCTTTGTCCAAAATTATTGATTTCGACAATTGAGGTTTTTGAATTTGTCAAAGTAGTAGATTGTTATCCAAATACTTCAATTGCTTTTCCAATTCTCCTAACTATGTCAGTGACCGTTGTATCTATTGGAAAAAAAAAATTCGGAGTTAAAATTATTGAAAAACTATTTTAAATCATCAACGTCTCAAGAAAGATTAACTGGTTTAACAATTTTATATACTGAGAAAAATATATTAAAAAATATTCATGTAGAGACTATTTTTAGTGATTCTACATCTAGAAATGCTTGTAGATAATGTTTTGTATGAGCAACTAGTTATTTAATGCGAAATAAAATATTTTTATTTATTTGAAATTTGATCTTTTTATTATATCCTTTTTAAAAATGTGTCATTTTTTACTTTATTTTGTACGTGTACTTATTTATTAGGCTTTCATTTGGTACTTCATCCCTAGGCCTTTAAAATCTCAGGATCAGCCGCAGAACTAGAGGGCTAACCGGAGCTCGAGCTCATGCTAGCTACTAGAATTTGGTGAAAATCTAATTTCCAAGCCCTCTAGTGTTGTTGCCGGTAGAAAACCATTGGGAGAGACAATAAAACAATGTAGATGACTTATTAGGTTTTCCACATGTAGAAGATAAAGTTGTTTTCAATGTGTTTAACCAAGCAGAAACAATATGGTTTTATTTAGTGGGAAAACACTTTATTATTATTATTATTATCAAGTAACCTAGCTCTACACAATCTAACATGACAAAAATGTGAAGTAAAAGGAATCAACAATTTTTTATCGATAAATTTCATAATATCCTAAATTAGAAGACTCCTTATAATATAACTTAAAAAGAATAGAATTGAATATCCTTAACTGGAACACCAAGAGTTACATCATTAGAAATCCCATTAATACTAATTAAGGTTGATTTAAATGGTGGATGACCTCAAATCGCTTAAGCTGGATTTTGAATTCGAATAATAATGAGTAAGAAAATGTAAAAAAACCAAAAGAAATCGTGAGAAAAAAATATTTTGTTGAAATTTTTTTTCACAAGAAAGTAGAACTTAATACGTATTATGATAAAAACAAATTGTCACGTTATTTTTGTCATAAATATATAAAGATGTAACGAAACATTGATACGATAAAAATAACTGTTTTCGTAATTAATGTACT
This sequence comes from Euphorbia lathyris, assembly GCF_963576675.1. Classification (NCBI taxonomy): domain Eukaryota; kingdom Viridiplantae; phylum Streptophyta; class Magnoliopsida; order Malpighiales; family Euphorbiaceae; genus Euphorbia; species Euphorbia lathyris. The sequence continues at coordinate 21,874,696 of NC_088914.1, read as the reverse complement.
TATTATGACAAAATTACAATTAGTAAAAAAATGAAAAACAAAACCAAATTATGACAGTAATATTTATCAAATTAGACTAATCTATTGTTTCGTAAATCAATTTACAAATTTTCATATTTATTTAGGGATTAGAATGTGTCAGAGATTAATATATAAGATATACGATTAAGCCTTAATCATCTTGAGCTTTTAGTTCAAACGGTTCCATGACATGGTATTAGAGTTGCTTGGGCCAAACGGTCGAGGGTTCGAGTCCTCGCAACCTCATAAATTTGTAGAATTAAAAACACATGACGGGTTGGACCTGTGTTGCACACGTTGCAAGCCCAATGGGCATTTACATGTGGAGATGTGTCAGAGATTAATATAAGATAGAGGCGGTCCCGACTTTCCGACAAAAACATTCCGACGTCTAAATCAGTTTTATACTCGGATGAAGAGAAAGAAAATAAGGTTTGAATTTTTCGACATATTTAAAAGAATCCCACGTACCTTTAATCTATAGTTCAAAGATTTCCATCACAGTTATATAATAAAGTTCAAAATTGCAAACATGAACAACTTTAAGTTTAGAGTTTTTATATCTTTCAACAGACTTATCTCACAGTTCATTAGAGAATAAAAGAATAAAAAATTATTAAAAATAAATTTGTATAATGTATATGGATGGTGTCATAAGTAACTAAATAAAAATAAGTGTAACGATCATAATATACAAACTCGCCTATATTTAAGGTGATGACATGTATGAATATATGAATACGAATACACTTCAATTTTAAGTTTTGAACTATTTCAAATAGTTCAAAACTTAAAATTTATATAGTATTCATAGATATGCGTATCATGATTGATTAAGCAAAAGCTAATATAAATATTTTAATATATGAAATCATTTAAATTAAGGTGATCACATATGCAAATATAAATATCACTTAAACTTTAAATTTTGAACTATATTTAATAGTTTAAAACTTAAAATTTATATAATATATATGAATATGCTTGTCGTTGTTGTGACTAATTAAGTAAAGACAAATTTTTTTTTTTTGAAAAGTAAAGACAAATTTAAATAATTTAATATTTCAAACTCACTTAAATTATAATTATAAATATTTGAATAATATAATAAATATAATATATTATTAATAATTTATACAATATAGTTTGACACATATTATTATTATTATTATTATTGGTATAGTACTTAGTTAATTGTTAATTTAGAGGATTACCAGGTGTGGTATGTGTTCAATAATAATTGGAATTTTTTGGTCAACTTCCAAGCATATAGATCCGTCATTGTTGGATGTTGATGGATAAAAAGAAATAAATATAAGAGATAGATCTTTTGTATAATTATTTAATTTTATGTGTATAATTGTATTAACACATTAACTTGGTTGGTAACTCTTGGAGAGAAAAAATGAAAAATTACCTTTTATCCGGAAAAAAAAGAACTTTAACAAAGGAAGTTCATCCAATGATGATAAAAACAAAGTAATGTTTACTTTGTCAAAAACAAAGTAACCATAGTCTAACCCTATATCAATATCAGTATATATGTTAATATAATTTTTTTTAATAACTACAATTATAATAATTAAATAAATACTTATGTGCATCCTCTTCTTCATACTACTTTTAATATTTATATATATAATTAAATTTATAAACAATAATGTTAGACTGCACAAATTCTTTCATCTAATAATAAAAATATAAACTAATTTATCTATCTGCGTCTTTCATCTAATAAATAAATATAAGTTAACTTATCTGTATTATGCGCTCTGTAACATGATTAACTTTATATATATACCCAACAAATATTAAAAATAATGATGGACGGTGGAATTTTTTAATAAAAAAATTGTTTTAAAAATTATTTTAACTAATTAGGCCCTGTTCTTTATTACTTAATTTCAGTAACAATCAGTTCAGTTCAGTTCAGTTCAGTTCAGATCAGTAGTAATCAGTTCAGTTCAGTTCAGTTCAGTTCAGTATTCAGTTTCAGTATTCAATAATTTATCATTATTTATTATAATTATTATATATTATTATTATTTATATATAATTTATTATTATTATCATTATTTATTTATAATTTCAGCAATTTATTATAATTATTATAATTTATTATATATTAATTTATCTATTTTCATTATAATTATATTTATATATAATTTATGCTTTGTCATTATATATATTATCATTATTTATTATAATTATAATTATTTGGTGCAACTTATTTACAAATTTTGCGAAAAGTAAATAAATATTATATTAATACGTTTACATTACAATGCTCTAAAAAATTAACTGGGTCAACTACCTTAATATCTCAAATAGTGCAATTTTATCCCTAATATTAGAAGCCAATAGCAATTTTACCCTTAACATTGATAAATTGAGTCAAGATTTTGTATTCATATGAAAATTCATATTTAGACGTTAGGAGTAAAATAACCCCGGACCCAAAACGTTAAAGGTATTTTTGTACCTTAATACTTAATTATAATAAAAAGTTAAGAGTGTGTATTCATATAAAAATTTGTATTTAATTTCATAGGCTTTAAATTATATATAAATTTGTGTTTGTATGTAATTTATATTTTTAATTTAAATTAGACTCATTTTTATTTAATGTCATAGGATTTTATCGAGCCTAGATTTTATTTGATATTTAATTTAGTTTAATCTTTAATAATATGTTTATTTATTATTGATATTATTTTTTTTTTGGTAGAAATATTATTATTATTATTATTATTATTATTATTATTATAAGCTTATTAATGTCCAATATTATCATTAAATTATTTTAAAGTCTAATATCATCATTATTGTTACGTTCGATTAAATTCGGTTAAGTTCGGTATCATTCAGTTAAGTTCAGTAGCATTCAGTTAAATTCAGTTCAGTTCAGTATTCAGTATCATTCAGTTCAGTTCAGGGATGGCAACGGGTAGTGTACCCGCGGGTATCCGGCACTACCCGATCCTAATGGGACTACCCGTACCCTGTATAAAATGGTATGGGACGGGTATGAGATCAAAACCATTACCCGTTAGGGTAATGGGACGGGTATGGGAATAGCCCGTAGGGTACCCGGTACCCGTTACCCGTCATAAAAAAAAATTTATATTAATAAATATCATTGTTTTTTAGATGTAAGACGTGAAATTTAAACCTCAACTATTTATTTTTCAACAATTGAGTGATACCACTAAGCTACTTTATTCTTATTAATTAAGGTTCAATTTATTCAATTTTTTTAGATTGATGATTTATTAAATTTATAGTATGTTAAATTTGTAATATTTTTTTATTTATCGATTCTTAACGGGTAAGGGTACCCGCGGGTACCCGCGAATTAAATGGAAAGGGTATGAGATGCAAAAAGTATACCCGTTAGGGTAATGGGACGGGTACGGATAATTAAAAAATAAAAGGGTAATGATTTGGGAATGACATTACCCGCGGGTAGGGTACCCATTGCCATCCCTAGTTCAGTTCAGTTCATTAGCATTCAGTTCAGTTCAGTTCAGTTTTTTTCAGTAATAAAGAACAGAGCCTTAGTTGGAGTAATAATACCAAATAAAATTAAAACCATTGATGTAAGCATTACACCTTGAGAAGCTTATTAAGCCTTCTGTATTGGTTCGTTTTAAGATTATATATGAGTCTTCAAACTAATTTCGAAAGTTCAAACGTAATTGAAGTTTTAACTAAATGCATGAAATAACACATATATTAAGCCTTAAAATAATTTGTGATAAAAAAAATTTGTATCAACAAGGTATTAAGTAGCGATTTTCTTTTAATAATATTTTGGGCTCGGCTCCATTTGATTCGAAGTGTGCTAACCTTGTTAGGATGTTTTGGTTCTTTTGGGTTGACCTCCAAGCTTTCAATTAAAAAAAGAAAGAGTGAAAGAATATAAAAATTGGGAAAAAATATTTTGACACTCTTTTCTATTGCATTAATTTTTTTTAAGAGTTACTCTATAATTCAGATATTAACATGTTACCTTTTATAGCGTAGAATATCGTTAAGTTGTTGCAGTTGAAAAATCGAATCATCATCTTATATTACTGGTCACATATCTCTCACACCAATATTAATTAAGAGGACATATCATGTGATGATTTTACGAACTAAGAACGAATATTGAGAGAGGGAGAGAGAGAGAGAGAGAGGAGAGAAGAGGCGTGCATCCATTATTATTGATTACTAGTTGAAGATCCATCCGTTGCACGGGTTATATAATATTATTTAATAAATTTTATGATTGGTAATTTAATTATTATATTAGTTTTGTAAATATTTTTTACTATAATTTTTAAATTATTGATTAATTTTTTGAATGGATCGTAATATTATTTAATAGTAATAAATAATTTTTCATATTATTCTAGTATGATAATAAAAAGGATTCCAAAAAAATATTTTTTAGTATGGTTTTGTTTAATATATATCTTAGGTAATATGGGTCAAATTTCATTTTATTACGTAAATAACAATGGTCCTGTTTGGTAAAAAACTTTTTGGAGTGAAATTAGATATTTGAGCCATTTTAGAGGTTTTGACTAGTCAAACTTCAAATAGTGGTATTTGGTGAAAGAAAGTTTGAAAGAACTGAAAAAGCCCATTGTATGAGCATTTTCAATTAGTTTATTGCTCTATCTCATTCGAATGGTATTTTTACCCCTATTTATTATCATCTAACCCCAAATAAAGACTTTACCATGTTCTTATTTGTCATTTTACACAAACAGCTTTTAACAATCAGCTAAGTTTTACCAAGATAGTGAGTGAGAATAATATACATCTTTTATATCAATAATTGAACTAATGAGGGAGAATAATATATATTTTTCATATCCAGAGAACTTTTACATCCAACCCATATATGACTGCGTCTGCTCTTCTCCTTCTTCTTTCTTTGCACTCTTGTCTTCTCTTTTATTTTTCTATAATTTTTATGTTCTTTTGTATTTAGTTCCCGTTTCCAATATAATCAATTTTATAACTAAACAAAAACAAAATCCATAAACAGTTTTTAATCATCTCAAATCTCAAATTAAATAATTTCTTTTTTTCTCAAATCTCAAGCCCATGAACTGGTCTTGACCTGATCGCCGCTAACTCAAATCTAGGCGAGTTGGCTCGCCGGCTAAGAGGACGTCCGCCTGACTCTAAGAATAAATCCAAGCCTCTGGTCATCATTACTAGGGAAAGTGCCAACACGTGCCAACACACTATGGGCTCACATTCTTGAGGTAGGAAACGAATACGTGTTTTTAAATGTGTAAGCAACTGCGTTACCGTTGGGGGATTTGTATACTCAGTCGCGTCGGAACTGTAACTAACGTTAGTATCAGACAACCAATCACGGCTCGAGAGATCGTTACTCTTCATGAAAGATTCGAGGTATTATCTTTGTTTGGCTCTCTCTTGCCTTTTCCAGCGCCTCCCGGAGCAACTACAATTAGTTTAACTATGTGTTTAGGATGTAAAATATCGTTTTAGAATTAATGATTTATTGGAATTTTTACTAATACCACAATAGATTGTATATGTTGTAACACCCCAGTTAACTTTCCATTTATTTTGGATATGATTTTACTAATTAGGATAGATGTGACTAAATAATAAACTATGGGCTAAATGCACAAAGTTTGGATAGGTCATTAAAATGGTGCATTTTGCCTAAAGTTAGGTCTACTGGACATTTTATCTCTTAAAAAATGACACTGAATTGCTTTCTTGGTGTCTATAATTAAAAATCTGATATAATTATTTGGTTTTTGAAGTTATAACATGGTTGAATTCTGATTTTGTACATAAAAATAGTTAATTGGGTAATGAAGCAGGCTTAATTAGTTAAGCCCATCGGACTACCTACTTTCAAGGGAAAATTACACAGAAATTCATCTTTTAGAAGCTATTTATAATTATGTCAAGTTATAATTTTGATTTATGTCAAACTAGTAAAATCAGTACTTTTAATATATTTTAATGATTGGAATTTATAAATTAGAAGTCTGGAATATATTTTTTAGGGTTTAGAATTTATGATTTATGTCCAATAGCTTGTATCTTGTAAACAAATTGCTATATAATATTATAGTTTTTATACAAAGCTTTTTTCTGTTATAAGTTATACATGCATACATGGCTAATTTTATTTTTACTTTCGCTTAATACATCATTTTTTCTGAAAGTTGTTCAAAAAGTTTGGTTCGCCTTTTAACTTTTAAAGTGTTCTAATAATCTTTTTAACTTGTATAAAATGTCCAGTTAGCCCCATCAACTTGATTAAAATATAATTAATTAATCACTAAATTGTAAAAAAGTAAGCACGGTGTGTAAGATGTGTTGCAAGTGCCTTAAAATGTTATTACATTACATAATTTACATAATAGATTAAAAAAAAAGTTTTTACTTGCTCAACTGTAAAACTTGTTTCTCTAATATTAGAACTGCATACCATGACTGTGGTTGTTTTACTTTTTTTTAAGACATGTGCAATACATCTTTCACATTTAACTTACTTTTTTTTACAACTGAGTGACCAATCGATTATATTTTATGCAAATTCAGAGGGGCTAACTGAATATTTTATCCGTATACTTTAAAAGTTCATGAGACTAATTAAAAATTTAGATAAATTTAAGAAACAAATGATATGTTAAGCCTTTTATTTTTATTTTTATTTTTTGGCTTAATAGGCACCCAACCCCCTAAACTTGTAACATTTTTTCACCTAGCTCCCTCAACTTAGGGGACAACCTCTCAACCCCCTCAACTCTCCAAAAAGATCACATACAGCCTCTTACACCCCTATGTTCGGTCAAAATATTGACCCGTGTAGAAAACGCGCTTAACTGTTAACCACACCAATGCCACGTGTCATTTTTGTAACAATCACTTGGATACATTTCACCTCGACGACCACTACCGTCAACCTCAGCACCTCGATAAGGCTGCGGCGACAAACATCGACAGCACCTCGCACGAATATGGAAAAATTTAATAAAAAAATAACACGTGGCATTGGTGTGGTCAACAGTCAAGCGCGTTTTCTACACGGGTCAATATTTTGACCGAACATAGTGATGTAAGGGGTTGTATGTGATGTTTTTGGAAAGTTGAGGGGATTAGAGGTTGTCCCCTAAATTGAAGAAGCCAGGTGAAAAAAAATTACAAGTTTAGGGGGTTGAGTGCCTGCATACATTGCCAGACTGAAATTAGATTCATTGCTCTGCCGTCAATGAAGATTGAAATATTATCTCAAAGATAAGTTGATAACTAAGGCTATGTTTTAAAGTATTATCATTTGCCACTAACATATTTAAAAGGTCCGTCTTTTCTCCTAATTTATTATTGGGTAACTTTTGCTTATTGATGTATTCAAAATTTTGGTATTTATTTTTTAAAATTTGTTCCTTTGACTATCCAAATTAGAAAAATCTCAACCATTGTTGACTATAGTTTTTGTTAAAATTTTAACAATTTGTTAATTTGTCTGGATTGGATTTACTGTTAGATAGGTTTTCAATAGAATTGTTAACATTCTAATACCAAATAAATATAATTTTGTTACGTGGCATCAGAAAGTGCAAACAAATTCTAACATGGTATCTCCTCAACAAAGTAAGGTAATAAGAAAGTGTATCAGAGAGCTTGATTGAAGAAGTCTTACTAAACTCAGTCAAGGATTCGGTTGTCATAATCACGCCCGATTTCGAGAATCACAGGCCAAGTGGCCTTTAAGGATATTAGGTCTCGATATTTGGGCACACTTCCTCCTATCAACATGAGACATGTGGTCCACCCCGCTCGACAATCTATAACAGTCTATAATTCGACATCAGTATAAATAGAGTAAGCTCAACTCAAGGTAAACAAGTTCATTCATTCTATTAAGAGCATCTCCAACCCTCCACATATGGAGGGTTGGAAATGAGGAATTGGAAAGAGTTGGTAGTCCAACCCTCCCCATTGTCTTCCCTAATTGCAGGGAAGAAATCAATTCTTCCCTACAATTGGAGTAGAATCTATGTTTCTCCAAATTAATGGGAAATAAATAAAATAATAAAGTGATTAATTAGAGATAAAAAGTAGTTAAAATATAATAAAGTATGGAATATACTTTATAGGGAAGAAATTATATAAATTGGTTGGAGAAAAAATAGGGATTGATGATAGAAAATAGAGAATTGGGGATAGGGAAGGCAAAATGAAAATTTTGCCTTGGAGATGCTCTAAGCCTGTATTACAACTTTAGTTTACTCATTGTGATAATCCTCTCGTCCTTTCATAAACTGACTTAAGCGTCGGAAGCCCTTTTGATCTTAAGCGTCGGAAGCCCTTTTGATTTTATGCAATTGCAGGTTGACATACGGACTCTTCGTATTCAACCACATCCAATTTTATAGAAAATGTTACCAAATAATAGTAGGTCATAAAAACCAACATTTTGAATTAGACAGGTGCAAACATTACCAAATATTGTGATAGGAAGACTATGGGAGAATAATTCTTCAAGTCCCCTAGTTTTGGGCTACTGAATCTCTGGTAATGTCTGGATACTGTGTGCTACTCAATCTCTGGTAATGTTTTAACAGCTATAGCTAAACATTGTTGTCACTTTTTTCTTTTGTTGATTAATATATAAATATAAATATTTTAATATATCCATTCAATTATATAAGGGTTAAGGTGTAAAAATACCCTTAACGTTTTGGGCCATAAGCAATTTTACCCTTAACGTCTAAAATGGTGCAATTTTACCCCTAACATTGGAAGCCAAGAGCAATTTTACCCCTAACGTTGATAAATTGGGTCAATTTCAGACACTATTATAAAACACAGATGTTTTTGTTCATTATTCTGCACCAATTGCATAATAATTCGTTCTGAAAAAAGGATTTCATATTTTTTATAATTTAATAATAGAATTTGAGATTAATATTTATAAATTCGGTGGATTTTTTGATTTTTTTTGTCTAATCCGTACAAAAAGATAGTATGTTTTTTTATTTTTTTCACATCCCAACGAATGTTTGTGATTTGTTACTGATAAAATGACACACGTATGAAGTGTAGATAACAAGATTGATGACCGAGAAGACAGTTTGATGAATTATTTCTCAAATTGATCTAATTTATCAACGTTAGGGGTAAAATTGCTCTTGGCTTCCAACGTTAGGGGTAAAATTGCACCATTTTAGACGTTACGGGTAAAATTGCTCCTCGTCCAAAACGTTAAGAGTATTTTTGCACCTTAACCCATTATATAAATTACACGAATATACAAGTACAGTAAAGCCTCTATATAGGAATACTCTATATAGGAATAACCTCTATTTTGTTATAAAAAAAACTCGGTCCCAACTTGGTAATAACCTCTATGACAAAACTCTATTTAGTAATAACCTCCCAATTGTTATACAAATAGCTCGGTCCTAAGTGTATTCCTATATAGAGGTTATAACTGTATAAATATTCAAATATAATACAATATATTTTCTTATGAGAATATAGAAAATATTATTAAGCACCAGACACACAAAATAAAAGAAAACCAGGTCTCCTTAAGGCAAGTTGTTTCAAAGAATGTTAGGGGAGTTAGATTTTATTTTGAACATGCATATTTATTATGGGTAATTAATTTATTAGTCCCCATATTTTGACAAAACATACTGTTTAGTCCCTGTATTTTAAAAAACACATGATAAAGTTCCTAACCTTTTTCTTGATGAACTGTTTAGTCCCTAACTTTTTTATCAGTGAACTGTTTAGTCCCTGCCATTAGACTCTCATGAAGATTTTGTTAGTCAATTTGGATTTGCGTTCTTCTTTTCATTTGCTTTAAACTTTAATGCATCTGAAATCAACTTTGAGTGTTCTTCTTCTTGATTTTCTTCTTAATCGTTCAAATTCGTAAGCATTGTGTATTTTCTTTTTCTTGTTCTCCATACAAATAGCTTCTTCTTTTAAATTGAATTTCCCCTTCTAAAGTTTGAAGGTAAATAGTAAAGGGTAATTTAGTCATTTATGAAGTCATAAACGGTAAAAAATCTAACAAATAGACGGAAGGACTAAACAGTTCATTGTGAAAAAAGTTAGGGACCTTACCATGTGTTTTTGAAAATACAGGGACTAAACAGTATGTTTTGTCAAAATATAGGGACCTTACTATGTGTGTTTTGAAAATACAGGGACTAAACAGTGTATTATTGTCGGTATTATTAGTTAATTATTCGTGTACAGCATTAATCTGTCTGCTATGTGTTCAATATAACCGTTGTTTGGTTAACTGCCAAGCAGATAGATCTTATGGATAATATCTAATAGTATATACATAATACATTGTATAATTGTATTACTAGTAACTTTGTCATATCATCTTGTCTCAATATCATGTAGATATTGTCTGCTTTAATCCAAATCCAACATATTGGACCTCATAGCTTTAAAATGCGTATGCATGTATTTGATTCACACCTTACTAATAAGTCTCAGTCACTCTCCTTCTATTTCCGATTTCGGATTCAGTTCATTCCTACCCCCATCGTCATCCCTTAGGGCCGCTCCTTACACAGGCTTCTATCCCGCCGCCACCCACTCCATATTAAAATAATCAACATCACCAACTTTTAATTGAAACTTCTAGACTAAATTAGAGCATAAAAATCTAAGATATTTATCTTAGTTTGTGGTTATTTTTATTGACTAAAAATGTGGCTAATATGGTTCCACAAGTTACATTTTTTTATGGTGATAATTCATTGAATCACCGACATATGAAGACTATAAATAGGAATGAGTGCCTTTGTTGTATGTGTAGCAAATAAAAAGAGTGTGATAAGTGGGTGAGTATATAAATTAGATAAAAGGGTATAATTGTGTGTGAGTGGTAGTAAACCTTGTAAGGTTTGAGTTTTTGTAGTAATAAAATCAAGTCTTTTCAATTAACTCCTCCATCCTAAATTTGACAAGTGGTATCAGAGCGGGCGGTCAGGGACCGGTACGTGGTCGAGTGCAAGCAAGCGGTCAGGGACCGGGAGTCGGGTGCTTCAAAAGTTAACGATCCGGGATCGTGGTGGTACGAGGTATTTTTAGTGCGCAGTCCGGGACTGTAAAAATTATTGGTCGGTGTTACTTGGTTAATTAAAGGAGATAACCAAGTCGTGATGGCAGACATGTCTACCTCGGTAAGCACTCTAGAAAAACTCAATAATAATAATTATAGTACTTGGAGTACTCGTATGCAATTTTATTTGCTCAGCCAAGATTTGTGGGAGACTGTTGGAGAAAACGAAACAGCACCTCCGACGGAACAAAATGACCTTAAGAAATGGAAGGTCAAGTGTGGTAAAGCAATGTATGCTTTATCAATTTCGGTGGAGGACGATTTGCTGCAACGCATCAACGATGCTAAAAACCCCAAAGAAGCATGGGACACTCTTGCCGGATTATTTGCAAGAACGAACGATGCCAAGCTCCAACAACTCGAGAACGAGTTACTGTCGGTCTCGCAAAACGACATGACGGTGAGTCAATACTTTACTAAAGTTAAAACTTTATGTAAAGAAATTTCAAAATTGGATCCTGAAAATAAAATTACTGAAACAAGAATGAGAAGAATAATAGTCCATGGGTTGCGTCCCGAATTTAACGCGCTTGTTACGGCAACCCGTGGATGGGCTAAAGAGCCAAGTTTAAATAAATTAGAAAATACCTTGGCTAATCAAGAGGCTCTAGACAAGCAAATGTCTAAAGTCTCAGTCAATGATGAAGATAAAGCTCTTTTTATCAATAAAAAGAGCAAGGATCCAAAAATCACGAGATCGAGAAATGGCGAAAGATTCAAACAAGGATGGCACAAAAGGCAACAAGGAGGGAGTTGGCAACAAGGGGGAGCTCACCACAATCACAAGCAAGCACACGAGAAGACACATCGACAAAAGAATGACCAATGTTATAATTGTGGCAAAAGAGGCCACTATGCTCGAGACTGCAGATACAAGAAAGCAGAAGGAAATGCTGCTACATCCACACATGCTCAAGATGAAAGAGAAGAAGACTGGGACTTCGAGGCTTCGTGTGCAATTACAGAGCCAGTGACATGTGACACAGTTATGCCCTCCAAAGGAGATGCACAAGATGAGTTAGCACTTACCGCTGTAAGTAATAAATTTATCAATTATAATAATGATTGGATAGTAGACTCTGGATGCTCTAACCATATGACTGGAGACAAGGAAAAATTATCAAGCATGAAAGAGTATAAAGGGGAGCGAGTTGTTGTCACCGCGAACAACTCAAAACTACCAATCACACATGTTGGCAAGACGATGGTCGTGCCTCGATACAACTCTAAGGAAGTGCAATTGGAGAATGTATTCCATGTACCTGGGATGACAAAGAACTTGATATCAGTGTCCCAGTTGACATCCTCGGGCAACTACGTGGTATTTGGCCCAAACGATGTGAAGGTGTATCGAAGTCTGAAGTTGACGAGCAAACCGATTATGGAGGGAAGAAAACTTGAGTCTGTCAACGTAATGTCAGCACAAACAGCATATGTAGACAAAGCCAGAAAGAATGAGACAGCCGATCTGTGGCATGCACGCTTGGGACATATGAGCTATCATAAGTTGAAGGTGATGATGAAGAAGTCAATGCTCAATGGACTTCCACAACTTGATGTTCGAGATGACATAGTATGTGTCGGATGCCAGTTTGGGAAAGCACACCAGTTGCCGTATGAAGATTCTCAGTATCGAGCAAAGGAGCCGCTCGAGTTGGTGCACTCTGATGTATTTGGTCGTGTGAAGCAACCATCAGTTAGTGGTCATCAATACATGATAACATTTATTGATGATTTCTCAAGGTACGTGTGGGTGTACTTTATGAAAAACAAATCAGAAGCATTTAGCAAGTTCCAAGAGTTCAAGGAGAAGGTCGAGAAGGAACTTGATAGGAAGATCCAATGCCTTCGCACTGACAATGGAGGAGAGTATACTTCGCACGAGTTCTCAAGATACTTACAAGATTGCAAGATTCGACGACAGTTGACTTGTCCTAATACTCCACAACAAAATGGGGTAGCAGAAAGGAAAAATAGACACCTTGCAGAGATATGCAGAAGTATGTTACATACAAAGAACGTTCCACCTCGTTTCTGGGCTGAGTGTATGAAGACAGCTGCAGATGTTATCAACAAACTACCACAAGCACCACTTGGATTCATTTCACCCTTTGATAAGATATGGAAGATCAAACCCACTGTAAGTCACTTTTGAGTATTTGGTTGCGTATGTTATATTTTCGTTCCTGATCATTTACGCAGCAAATTTGATAAGAAAGCTATAAGATGCATCTTCGTGGGTTATGATAATCAAAGAAAGGGGTGGAAGTGTTGTGACCCAACAACAGGAAGGTGTTATACATCAAGAAATGTGGTGTTTGACGAAGCTTCATCCTGGTGGTCCCCTCATGAAGTTGTACTACCCGATTCAAAAGAAATCGAGGAGAAGTTACAGGAAAGAATTGAAAGAGACGAGGCGGCTGAAGAAATCATTCCAGAAGTGGAACCGGTAGAAGAAAACCTCGGGAGCAAGTCATCTGAAAAGGCTCAATCTCCATGGCGTACAGGAGTACATCAAACACCCGAAGAAGAACGGCCAAGTCAACTCGAGGAGATCGTTAATGATGATAAATCAACAGAAGAACAACAATCACCGGTGCGAAGGTCAACACGAAAACGGAGACCAAATCCTAAGTATGCTAATGCAGCAGTGATTGAAGAAACAGTTAAGGAGCCCGCGACGTACGAAGAAGCATCCTCAAGTAAGGAGTGGAGAAAGGCTATGCAGGAAGAAATGGATGCCTTGAAGCAGAACGAGACTTGGGATTTAGTTCCCAAACCCAAAGATGTGAAGCCTATTTCCTGCAAATGGGTTTATAAAGTAAAGCAGCGCCCTGATGGATCAGTCGAAAGATACAAAGCTCGCTTGGTGGCTCGAGGATTCTCACAGAAGTATGGTCTGGACTATGATGAGACATTTAGTCCAGTTGCGAAGATCACCACAGTACGTGTTCTACTAGCACTTGCAGCTAGCAAAGATTGAAAGCTGTTTCAAATGGATGTGAAGAATGCTTTCTTACATGGTGAATTGGATCGAGAGATTTACATGGACCAACCTCAAGGGTTCGAGAGCAAGGCTCAACCAAACTATGTATGCAAGCTGAAGAAAGAGTTGTATGGATTGAAACAAGCACCAAGAGCATGGTACGGGAAAATAGCGGAGTTCTTGATTCAAAGTGGCTACATGATGGCACCAGCTGATTTGAGTTTGTTCGTGAAAGTCCAAGGTGAGAAGTTGGCTATAGTATTAGTTTATGTTGATGATCTTATCATCACAGGTGATGCTACTGCTGAGATAAATCAAGTTAGAGCCAACTTATCGGTACGTTTCCAAATGAAATCCTTGGGAGAGTTAAATCATTTCCTTGGTCTTAAAGTTGAGCGCACGAAGGAAGGACTTTTCTTGTGTCAACATAAGTATGCTAAAGATCTTCTAGAGAAGTTTGGGATGCTAGAATGCAAGCCTATTACGACTCCAGTAGAGGTGCACATAAAGTTATGTTCCACCGAAGGAAAGGACCTGGAGGATGCTACGATGTACAGACAGCTAGTTGGTAGCCTGATCTATCTCACTCTGACGAGGCCAGATATATCATATGCAGTAAGTATGGTAAGTCGATTTATGCAGAATCCGAAGAAGCCTCATTTAGAAGCTATCCGGAGAATTCTACGATATGTTCGAGGTACGATGGATTATGGTATTTTATACAAGAAAGGAGGAAAGAGTGAGGTGCATGGATATTGTGATGCTGACTATGCTGGAGATCATGACACAAGACGTTCGACTACAGGTTATGTGTTTAGTGTCGGATCGGGACCTATATCTTGGTGCAGCAAAAGACAACCTACAGTGTCATTATCAAGTACCGAAGAAGAGTACA
The DNA here is from genome assembly GCF_963576675.1 of Euphorbia lathyris. NCBI lineage: Eukaryota > Viridiplantae > Streptophyta > Magnoliopsida > Malpighiales > Euphorbiaceae > Euphorbia > Euphorbia lathyris. Next base: position 21,859,648 of record NC_088914.1, on the reverse strand, counting down.
GGGCAGCAGCAACAGCAGCTCAAGAATGTACCTGGCTGATACAACTTATAAAGGATCTTCATCAGCCAGTCGATTACTCGGTACAGTTATATTGTGATAATCAGTCAGCTATACACTTGACTGAAAATCCAATGTTCCATGCAAGAACTAAACATGTGGAGGTGCATTATCACTTCATAAGAGAGAAGGTCTTACGCGGAGACATCAAGATGCATTATGTGAAGACCGAAGATCAAGTTGCCGATGTATTTACGAAAGGACTAAATGGTGCAAAATTCGAACAGTTCAGAAAGCAACTTGGAATGGCAAAGAAGTACGAAATATTAAAAGTCGATGTTGAGGGGGAGTATTAAAATAATCAACATCACCAACTTTTAATTGAAACTTCTAGACTAAATTAGAGCATAAAAATCTAAGATATTTATCTTAGTTTGTGGTTATTTTTATTGACTAAAAATGTGGCTAATATGGTTCCACAAGTTACATTTTTTTGTGGTGATAATTCATTGAATCACCGACATATGAAGACTATAAATAGGAATGAGTGCCTTTGTTGTATGTGTAGCAAATAAAAAGAGTGTGATAAGTGGGTGAGTATATAAATTAGATAAAAGGGTATAATTATGTGTGAGTGGTAGTAAACCTTGTAAGGTTTGAGTTTTTGTAGTAATAAAATCAAGTCTTTTCAATTAACTCCTCCATCCTAAATTTGACACTCCAGACCGGGTTGTTACATTTGTTGAGCAAACTTGGATTTTTAATTGTAAACATATTGAGTATTGGACAGGTAAATTTCGTACATGGTGTACAACTTTTATCTCATTTCACACTTTAATGTACAACCTTCATTTTGTCTCAGTAATATGTATGATCTTATAGGTGACCTCTCACTTTGGTGTACAGTAGATAAAAATGGCTGGTCAACATCTGGTCAATGCGCCACCTTAGCATTTTTCATCCTATCCATTTAAAAAAATGGGACACACTACTGGTCAACATCTGGTCAATGCGCCACCTTATGCAATTACTAAAATGTCTGTCTCCTTCCTTACAACTCCTCTCTCTATCTTTCCCTTTCTCTGTCTAAGTCCTCTCTCTCTTAGTAGACTAAACTTGACTCTGATTCCAAGAGTTGCATCCATGTTGCTATTGAACTAAAAGAATTTTTTTTATTAACAGTTCAAATTTACCAATAGTTCTATTTATCCATTTTAGAACTAATCTAACCTTATTAGGGATCAACAAGTGATAGGTTATCTACCTCGGTGGAACTCTCTTCTGTTGAAACACCTTTCCACAAGATTTTGATTTGACAAAATTAATTAAGTGAAAGTAAATATTCTACAACACACTAAGTTTAAATGCTTTGGCTTATTGTTACTAATGTGTTTGTTCAATGTTGAGTTTATAATTTATCATAAGACATAAAGATCATAAGGCTCAAGCCCTATATGGAAGTCAAGGCCCAAGTCAAACAAACCTAAGATCACTCAGCCCGCGTGTCTTCAAAACGTTGCCGTTGAAGTAATGAGACGCATGCTGAGTAAAGAAGGATCGAGAAGATCCACGTAGACAACTTCGGTATGAAGCTACTGAGCTGTCTCGACAAAACGTACAAGACAGCTGCTGACCATAAGACAGCTTCCAGACAAAGTATTTTCTCTTTCAGCAAAAATCAGAAGACACAGCAAGCTGTCTGGTTGACATTACCCAAAATGGAGGAACATACTGTCACACTGACCGAAGAACAGAAGACGCTGGAATCTGATTGGCTAAAGAGAACTGCTGGCAGACTCAGTGAAAACGACTTGTAGCCGTTTCCCTCCAACGGTTATTTCGAAATTCGAAATAACCAGAAGCTCTCACAGCTCTCTATAAATAGAGCATTCAGAATCCACATTCAAAAAGAGAACTTTGAGCAAGAGCCGCTACGCTGACCAAACGTATACAAAAGTTCTCCATCAAAAGCAAAGCAAAGTTCTTACACTACAAAGTCTATTCATTTGTGTAAAAGTCTAGAGTGATTGTTTTTCAATCATCTAAGGTGTTCTAGCAATTGTTGTTTAGGACAAAATCTTTATCATTTCTAGAAGTAGAAAGGAGAGGCTGGGTACTCGGTTTTAAGTACTCAGCGGAGAGATTAGGATTGAGTAGAAGTATAGAGGAAGGTACTCTTGTCATACTCAATTGCTGATATTGTAAAAGGTTTGAGGCTCTACCTTTAAAGAGCTCAGTAGAGGATTTGAAATCTCGGAGGTGTTCCGGGGACAGGACGTAGGCTTAGAAGAAGCCGAACCTGGATAAATCTGCTGAGTGAAGTATTTCTAAACCTTAACTCCTTATTCATATTGCTTGCTTAAAACAAACTAAAACTAACCAAGTAAAAGAGGTCAAGCTGAGTTGTGCGCTACCAACGAGAAGGTTCAGGAATAGACTCTAAGTGCTATTTCCTGACCTAAGCAACGAAGCTGTCCTAGTCACTAGTTGACTAAGCCAGTGTCTTGCTGAGTGGTAAGCGCCGCTGTTAGATAAACTTTTCTTGAAGAAAAGAAATCTGCCCAACTTATCTTAAAAAAGGGTAAAATAGTTCCTAACCCCCCCCTTGGAACTATATTTGCAACCTTACAAGGGACTAACAAGTGGTATCAGAGCCTAAAAGCTCATTACTAAAGGTCTAACAACCTTGAGTTGATCCATACCATGGGCGAAAACAACACTCGGTTTCTCCCTGGAAACCAGACAACTCAGATATTACCTGAGGGGCTGTCCATTACCAGGCCTCCCCTATTCTTCGGGTCAAACTATACCTTTTGGAAGAATAGGATGAAAAACTTCATTCAAGCTACAAACATGAGTGCCTGACTATCTATAGTCCAAGGCCCGTTTGTACCTGTGAAAGTTGTTGCTGGCCAGTCAGTTGTTAAAGCTGAGGTTGAATGGACAGAGGATGATCTTAAGAAGCTTCAAAACCATGCTTCGGCTATCAATATGCTTCACTGTGCGCTCGATACTGCAGAATATAACAAAATCTCAGGTTGTGAGTCAGCACAAGAGATCTGGAAAAAGCTGGAAGTCACCTACGAGGGAACAAACAAAGTAAAAGAATCCAAGGTGAATCAGCAGATGAGACTGTACGAGCTGTTCGAGATGAGGGCATTTCAGACATGAACGCAAGGTTCACCAACATCATTAATGAGCTAAAGAGACTTGGGAAAATCTTCACTGAGGAAGAACAAGTCAAAAAGATACTCAGGAGTCTTCCAAAAGACTGGCAAGCAAAGAAGACAGCAGTTGAGGAAGCTCAGGATTTAACCACCTACAAATATGACGAACTCATTGGTTCATTGCTGACCCATGAGATATCAATGAAGAACTTTGAGGTGAAGGAAAAATCTGATGACAAGAAGCAGAAGTCACTTGTCATGAAGGCTGACTCCATTGACGGGAGTTCAACTGATGATGAGGAGATGGCTATGTTCACAAGAAAGATGAAGAGGCTGTTCAGGAAGAACGAAAAATATTCCAAAAAGCCTTACAAAAAGTTTGATAAGTATAAGGCTGACTTAAGCGACAGCAAATATAGAAAGGACAGCTCAAAGCCCATTACATGCTTTGAGTGCCACCAAGATGGCCATATTAAGTCAAACTGCCCCACGCTGAGGAAAGACAAGAAAAGTGGGAAGAAGGCAATGGTGGCTACTTGGAGTGACAGTGATGAATCTTCATCAACAGAAACTGAGGCCACCGAGTCAGCGAAGATATGCTTCATGGCTGACGAACTTGCTGAGCCATGCATTTCTGAGCATGCTGACCAATCTGATAAGTCAGACAATGAAGAGTAATCCAATGAGGTAATCTCACTCTCTCAACTCAGAAATGAAATGGGTAATGCCCTGAGTGATCTTTACACACTTGTCAAAAAGTGTAACAAAAAGATTAAAACACTCAGCCGGTGCTGTGATGAGGTGGAAGAGGTCAAACTGAGTGACCTCAGATACCTTCTTCAAGACAACTCAGTTTTGCATGAAAATATGAAAACCATTCATGAGTCTGTCGTTGAAGTCCAGTCAGTTTCTAAGAAACTGAGGAAGGATGTCACAACCATTCAGAACCAACTAAAGGTTCCAAACAAAAATAATTTTCCTCTGAGAACTAAGTATCAAGGTACTCAGTACCAAGGTACTCAGCAGAAACGAAATCCCCAGCGAAGAGTCCAGTGTGACTTTTGTGGGAAGTTAGGACACACCACTAAGGTGTGCTGGCACGCTCAGCACTGGGGTGCTGACAAGTCAGTAAAGAGTCCTAAACAGAAAGTCAGTTGTGACTTCTGTGGAAAAAGTGGCCACACTATTAATGTATGTCGCCACAAAATAAAATATGATGCTTTACCTGTTGAACCTAACAAGTCAGGACCCAAAAAGAATTGGGTACCTAAAGGAAACTGATTACAATGCAGGTAAGCCTGAGATGTGCCGAGAAGTCAAAAATGTGGTATATTGACAGCGCATGCTCAAGGCATATGACGGGTGATGAAACTCAATTCATCACGTTCGAACGTAAACGAGGAGGAAGCGTAAGTTTTGGAGACAACAAAAGGGTAAAATAGTAGGATCAGGCACTGTTGGAGGTAATCCCACTATTGAATCTGTCTCCCTAGTCAGCGGACTCAAATATAACTTACTCAGCGTAGCTCAGCTATGTGATAATGGAAGAAAAGTTATATTTGACGAAACTGGATGTAAAATATATGAGGGAAAATCAAATGAGTTAATTTTAACTGCCCCTCGGATAGACAATGTCTTTATGCTAAACCTCGAAAAGAAGTTTTCAAAAACTGTATGCTTAGTCACAAAGGAAGAAAATTTCTGGCTATGGCACATGAGACTTGGTCATGTAAGCATGGACCTCCTGGCCAAATTAGCAAGAAAGCAATTGGTTGAGGGACTGCCTGAACTTAAATTTCAAAAAGATCAATTATGCCATGCCTGCCAAGCTGGAAAACAAACCAAACAATCTTTTCACAGTAAAAACATTGTCTCAACTAAACGTCCGTTAGAATTACTACACTTGGATCTCTTTGGTCCAGTCCAGCCGCTGAGTCTGGGTGGAAGAAGATTTTCCTTGGTCATTGTAGATGATTTCTCTCGGTACACGTGGGTTATCTTGCTGACCAGCAAGGATGAGACTTTTGAGACATTTTCAAACTTGGTTAGAAAAATTAAAAATGAGAAAGACCTAAAATTAGCTCATATCCGTAGTGATAATGGTGGAGAATTCAAGAACCAAAAGTTTGTTGAATTCTGTGAAGCCAGCGGCATTGACCACAATTTCTCTGCTCCTAGAACGCCTCAGGTTGAGATTGCCAGGACAATGCTGGATGAGCATAGGCTTCCAAAGTATTTTTGGGGAGAAGCTGTCAACACAGCATGCTATATTCTGAATAGGGCTTTAGTTAGACCTATACTTAAGAAAACCCCATATGAACTTTGGAAAGGACGAAAGCCCAACATTGGATACTTTCGTGCCTTTGGCTATAGGTGTTTTATTTTAAATACCAAAGATAGCTTAGCCAAATTTGATTCAAAAGCTGATGAGGCTATCTTTCTAGGCTACTCAACAAACAGTAAAGCATACAGAGTTTTTAATAAGAGAACTCAAGTATTAGAAGAATCTATACATGTGCAATTCGATGAAACTAACCCTGCAGGAAGATACCAGCCGCTGACAGAAGATGAACCAAACTCAGCACCTGCTGATCAAGAACCAGCTACTGAGTCCTTCATAAAACGGCTGACCAAGAGTAAGAGTGAACCTAAAATTACTTTCACTGACCTATCTACTTCTGCAGAGAATGTTGAAACACAGATAGAACAAGACACAAGTCTACCAAAGGAGATAAGAGTCCCAAGAGGGCATTCAGAAAATGCAATTCTTGACTCAGCTGGAAATACGCTGATGACAAGAAATCAACTAAGGAAGTATCTCGGCAATGTAGCTTTTGTCTCAGTACTTGAGCCGAAGAACTTTGCCGAAGCTGAGGATGACGAATTCTGGATGAATGCCATGCAAGAGGAACTCAATCAGTTCAGGAGGAATAATGTATGGGAGCTAGTGCCACATCCTAGGAGCCAAAAGACCATTGGAACGAGATGGGTCTTCAGGAACAAGCTGGATGAGCAAGGAAACGTAGTCAGAAACAAGGCAAGACTTGTAGCTCAGGGCTACAGTCAGCAAGAAGGTATTGACTACGGTGAGACCTTTGCCCCAGTGGCAAGGCTAGAAGCTATTAGGATTTTATGTGCATATGCATCTTACATGAACTTTAAACTGTTTCAAATGGATGTCAAAAGTGCCTTTCTTAATGGAATAATAGATGAGGAGGTCTATGTAAATCAGCCTCCAGGGTTTGAGGATTCTAAGTTCCCAAACCACGTTTACAAACTCAAAAAGGCTCTGTATGGACTCAAGCAAGCACCACGTGCTTGGTATGAGAGGCTGACCAACTTTTTACTGACTAGAGGTTACGTCAGGGGTCAAGCTGATACAACCTTATTCATTAAGAGAAAGGGTAAAGATACCCTGCTGGCTCAAATATATGTAGATGATATTATATTTGGTGCTACTAATGAATCTATGTGCAAGGAATTTAGCAAACAAATGCAGACTGAATTCGAAATGTCAATGATGGGAGAACTCAACTTCTTCCTCGGACTTCAAATCAAGCAAGGAAAGAATGGCATATTCATAAGTCAAGCTAAATATGCCAAGGAGATATTGAAGAAATATGAACTAGAACATTGTAAGCCAATATCCACTCCTATGGGCACTGACACTGTCCTTTGTGCTGATGAGAATGGTAAGTCAGTAGACAGCAAGTTATACCGAGGTATGATTGGCTCTTTACTTTACTTAACAGCAAGTAGACCGGACATTCAGTTCTCAGTATGTTATTGTGCTAGATATCAAGCTAACCCTAAGGAATCCTATTACATAGCCATAAAAAGGATCCTTAGATATTTGCAAAGCTCAGTAAATGCAGGTCTGTGGTATCCAAATACTCATGACTTTACACTCATCGGATACACTGACGCTGACTATGGACGAGACAAGCTGGAAAGAAAAAGCACCTCTGGAGGATGCCAATTCCTAGGAAGCTGTCTTGTATCTTGGTTCAGCAAGAAGCAGGCGTCAGTAGCCCTGTCCACAACTGAAGCTGAGTACATTGCTGCTGGAAGCTGTGTTGCTCAGGTCCTTTGGATTACGCAACAGCTTGAAGATTATGGTGTTCAAACAAAGACAATTGAAGTCAAATGCGACAACAAAAGTGCAATTGACCTCTCAAAGAACCCAGTTCAACACAGCAGGATGAAACATGTCAGCATAAGACATCACTTCATCAGAGATCATGTACTCAAGAAAGAAATCAAGCTGACTTATGTGCCAACAGACGAGCAGCTTGCTGATATCTTTACAAAGCCTTTAGCACGAGAGCAATTTAGCATACTGAGAGAAGCAATTGGTATGTTTAATCCTCTTCAGTAAATTCCTGTGCTAAATGAATATTGAATGCTGAGTGAATTACATGCTGAATGATTTATTGTTTGCTGAGTATCTCTTGAAACTGACTAAATATACAATACTGAGTAATCTTGCACACTGAGTAAATTAGCTTCGAACTTTAACTTAAAGCCATTCCTAAAGAATGTACTGACTACTCAGAATATGAAACGTTTATATCAACAAACGCTAAGTAGAAGCACTTATTAGCATTTAATGTCTACACGCAAAATGACACCTGTACTGCGCATGCGCCGAATACGTCTTAAAAGCGTCATAAGTGTCAGGGTTTCTGCCGATTGGACAACCCAAGGGCAAAACCGGCTTAAATTCAAACGGCACCCTAAACTAAAAATCCATAAATAGTGGATACCAACCCACTACCCTCTTTACATGCGCACTGAACTTTAAGAAAGCTTCATAATTTTTCCTTTAACACCTAAGAGCTTTAGAACTCCAAAAATGTCTTTCAACGAAAGAACTTTCTCTCCAACTCTCAAATCCTCTGACCAGGCTGGTCCTTCAACCAGCATCATGAGAAAGATGATCAAGGTACCCTCTTGCGCCAAGAATCAAGAGGTACTAAGGAGTTGATACTTCCACTCCGACTTCATCTCTTCAGAGACTCCATTCTGTGAATGGATCAAAAACAACGAATGGAAAGGTCCCTTCTCTCTTTCCGGGCAAACCTATCCCACAATAGTGAGAGAGTTCTACTCCAACCTGCACGTTGATGCAGATGACTCTGACTACTTAGAGACCACAGTTAAGGGTCAAAAGATAGTGATAACCCCTGAATATCTAGCAACATTGCTAGAGATACCAAATACAGGGATCCAGTTCAGGACAACAAAGGAGCCGATACCAAAAGCCATCGCAGAAAAGATGAAGGGGTTCTGTAAACCCAAAGACTACAAAGGAGAAGTACCCAGCACCTGCATGGGCAAAAATCAGAAGATGGCCCACTTTTTGCTGACCAACTTTATCTTCCCTAAACTCAGTTCTCCCTCATCCGCCTCAAACTTTGAACAATGTTTCATCTGGCATATGCTGACCAACACTCCTTTCAACATGCCTGTATTTCTGGTCGGTGCTTTCCAAAGAAGTGGAAGGAAGCTCCGTTTAGGTTCTCTCATCACAAGGATAATACAGGATAAGAACATAGAGACTGTTGGTGAAATAAGTTCAACAGGAACTGTTATCACTGCACGTCTGCTGAATGGACTATCACATAGCCAACCCCTGAAAGGATATGACGAGAATGAAACCACTGAGGAGGAGGATCTTATGGCTGAGGTTGAGCAACCCATTGGAGAAATGGAAAATCTGACAGATCTGGATGCTATTATATATGATGTCAAGGCTGAAGCTGATCACACTGCTGAGGGTACAGAACCAACCAATGAACCTCAAACTGAGAATCCTTCTACTGTGCCATCTGAGATTGCTGAAGCTGAGAAGAAGAAGAAAAAGGGAGCCTGCTCGAAGGATATTCGTACTGTCCCGAGAAAGGTAAGGCTGATGGAAAGAAACAAGAGGAAAGCTGATCAGGACCCAGCTGAGTCAGCTGAGAAGAAACTGAGAACAGAAGCAGAATCTGTTCTTGAGCCCCACATTACCCAAGAGGGGTCTCCACAAAAACAAGCCTCTGTTCCTCCAAGTGAGAAACAAGCCAAAACCCCTGTGAGTCCAAAAGAAGCTCCACTCCCACCTCAAGCTCAAAGCAACTCAGCACCTGAGGTCAACACGCCTCGTAGTCCTGTCATTACACAGGGCACTCAGTGCGAGCCCACTCCTGCCAAATATGCACACCTAGGTGCTACTGAGTCAGGACGGCATGTCATCGCCTCAGCTAACACTCTGCTTCAAGAACAAGCTCATCCTCCACCAACTCATGCCCAGTCCTCTCATCCACCTGTCACTCACCCTATTCTGCGTGAAATCCATGACTTGATCAATCACTTCTCCTCTGTCCAGACGCAGCAACCAACACATGCTCAAATGACCAAAATGACCGCACTCATGCTGACTATGGTCAGTCACATGAATTCCTTGGAGGGTCAAATACGTGTGCTGCAAGATCAGGCCAAGTCTCCTGCCCCTACCGTCAATTTGCCTACTGCTGATGCTGGCAAAACGGGGGAGAAAGCGGCAACTAAGGAGAAGGAACTCTAAGTGAGAAACTAGAGAGTTAGAAGTTAGGAAGAAGAACTTTATTCTGTTTTTGTTTTATTTCATTTTAAAATGCTTTTTGTTGTTTTATTTTAAACAATGGTATGCCTAACTTCTATTACTTCTGAAATACTTGCATTCGTATTATTTAATCATTGATTATTCATCCTTCAAATGCCAAGTATTATATGAATGCATGCTGCATATAAATGTTTGAACTTGTCAAATATAAACCATTGAACAAATGATTTACTCAGCGCTCTGTCACTATAAATTACTTCCGCTGAATATTGAGTAAAATAGAATATGACCCACAAGCTGACCTATACCTGAAAACTGATCTTAGACTTATTCAGTTAAACCTTAAAATGTTTAGAATAAAACTAAGTCAGTAGTTCAGTCCTTACGGGGGAGTTCACTTAATTAACAAGTCAACTATCATGGGGGAGCTCATACTGAGTTCCTTGCTGATTGGTTTTGCCAACATCAAAATGGGGGAGTTTGTTGAAACACCTTTCCACAAGATTTTGATTTGACAAAATTAATTAAGTGAAAGTAAATATTCTACAACACACTAAGTTTAAATGCTTTGGCTTATTGTTACTAATGTGTTTGTTTAATGTTGAGTTTATAATTTATCATAAGACATAAAGATCATAAGGCTCAAGCCCTATATGGAAGTCAAGGCCCAAGTCAAAAAAACCCAAGATCACTCAGCCCGCGTGTCTTCAAAACGTTGCCATTGAAGTAATGAGACGCATGCTGAGTAAAGAAGGATCGAGAAGATCCACGTAGACAACTTCGGTATGAAGCTGCTGAGCTGTCTCGACAAAACGTACAAGACAGCTGCTGACCATAAGACAGTTTCCAGACAAAGTATTTCCTCTTTAAGCAAAAACCAGAAGACACAGCAAGCTGTCTGTTTGACATTACCCAAAATGGAGGAACATACTGTCACACTGACCGAAGAACAGAAGACGCTGGAATCTGATTGGCTAAAGAGAACTGCTGGCAGACTCAGTGAAAACGACTTGTAGCCGTTTCTTTCCAACGGTTATTTCGAAATTCGAAATAACCAGAAGCTCTCACAGCTCTCTATAAATAGAGCATTCAGAATCCACATTCAAAAAGAGAACTTTGAGTAAGAGCCGCTACGCTGACCAAACGTATACAAAAGTTCTCCATCAAAAACAAAGCAAAGTTCTTACACTACAAAGTCTATTCATTTGTGTAAAAGTCTAGAGTGATTGTTTTTCAATCATCTAAGGTGTTCTAGCAATTGTTGTTTAGGACAAAATCTTTATCATTTCTAGAAGTAGAAAGGAGAGGCTGGGTACTCGGTTTTAAGTACTCAGTGGAGAGATTAGGATTGAGTAGAAGTATAGAGGAAGGTACTCTTGTCATACTCAATTGCTGATATTGTAAAAGGTTTGAGGCTCTACCTTTAAAGAGCTCAGTAGAGGATTTGAAATCTCAGAGGTGTTCCGGGGACAGGACGTAGGCTTAGAAGAAGCCGAACCTGGATAAATCTGCTGAGTGAAGTATTTCTAAACCTTAACTCCTTATTCATATTGCTTGCTTAAAACAAACTAAAACTGACCAAGTAAAAGAGGTCAAGCTGAGTTGTGCGCTACCAACGAGAAGGTTCAGGAATAGACTCTAAGTGCTATTTCCTGACCTAAGCAACGAAGCTGTCCTAGTCACTAGTTGACTAAGCCAGTGTCTTGCTGAGTGGTAAGCGCCGCTGTTAGATAAACTTTTCTTGAAGAAAAGAAATCTGCCCAACTTATCTTAAAAAAGGGTAAAATAGTTCCTAGCCCCCCCTTGGAACTATATTTGCAACCTTACAAGGGACTAACATCTTCTTCCCAGCTTTCTCTTTCCCTAGAGAGAGATGAGTTAGAGAGAGAGAGAGAGAGGACTTAGAGAGAAAGGGAAATATAGAGAGGGGAGTTACAAGGAAGAAGATAAGGGCATTTTAGTAATTAGAAAAAGAATAATAGTATTTTAGCAATCACATAAGGAGTGAGTCCCACTTTTTTAAATGGGTAGGATGAAAAAAAAGCTGAGGTGGCGTGTTGACCAGTCATTTTTACCTGTTGTACACCAAATTGCGAGGTCAACTATAAGATCGTAAATATTAATGAGACAAAATGAATGTTGTACACCAAATTGTGAAACGAGACAAACGTTGTAGACCAAGTATGAAATTTAACCAGTATTGCACCTGATGTGGCTGAATTCGGCTAACCAACTCCGATGCCTAAGTAAGCTTTTAGGGATAATATTAGAATGATCATAATGCTAAATCAAAGGAAGGGATTACAAACTTAATGAATGAAGTGTATCTAATGGAAACAATTGCGTTTCTATTTTCCATTAAAACAAAATATATGTATTACCTAAGTATTTATACATTAATTGATAAACTGGAATCTAATATACTGATCTGCCACATCAGCATATCAGTTAGTAATACAAAATGCTTAAAATGAACTTTCCAGACTATTTCTTTTTGATCTGTTGTGGCTACACATTGCTCCTCTTACCATGGTCTTCATCTTGAATTCCAACACCCTCCCCACAAGATGAAGGTGCAGTAGTAAGTCAACCAGCTTCATTTTGTTTAAGGCGTAAATCATCTGATTTGAAGTCAATGGTTTAATTAGTAAATCTGCCACTTGATGTTCAGAATCAATATAAGGAGTATGCAACAAACCAGCCTCCATGTACTCATGAACAATATGACAATCAATGTCAACATGTTTCATTTTTTCATGAAAAACTGGGTTAGCTGCTATGTGTATTGCAACCTTGTTATCACAGAACAAGGGAATTGGCATTGCTGGTGTAAGCTGTAACTCATTTAAGATATATGTAAGCCATTTAAGTTCGCAGGTTGTCGTTGCCATTGCCCGGTATTCTGCCTCAGCAGAAGATTTATTGACAGTGCCCTATTTTTTTTTTGCTTTCCAAGAAACAATTGATTCCCACAGAAAAATACAGTAACCTGTCACTGACTTTTGAGACTCTCTGCATCTTGCCCAATTTGAGTCGCAAAATCCAGTAAGATTAAAATCACTCTGTGAAGAATAAAACAATCCTTTGTTTGATGTACCTTTTAAATACCTCAGCATATGTTTAGTTGTATTCATATGCAAATCAGTAGGATTCTCCATAAATTGACTCAACTGTTGAGTCGCATATGAAATATCAGGCCTGGTAAAACCTAGGTAGAGTAATCTGCCAATCATTCTTTGATATTGCTTAGGATCAGCATAAAATTCTGAAGGATCTGTTAACCTCGCATTACTTGGGAAAGGACTCAAAGCAATTTGAGAATCATATAAGCCATCATCTTTAATGAGTTCCAAGATATATTTCTGTTGAGAAATTAGAATTCTAAGCTCAGACCTTGCGAGTTTAATTCCCCAAAAAAAATAGCCATTCCTATGTCCTTTATAGTGAATGTCGTGTGTAATGCTTTTTTGACCTTGCGTATCAACTCTTCTGATGTCCCTGAGATTAAAACATCATCAACATACACAATGAGGACCAAAAAATGCCCATCAGCAGTTTTAGTGAATAGACAATTATCATGAATGCTCTTTTTGAAACCCAAGATGATAAGTAACTGAGAGAAAGCCTTGTTCCAACATCTGCCCGCTTGTTTAAGCCCATAAATCGACTTAGTAAGCCTACAAACCATGACTGGAGGAACTTGGTAGCCTGCTGGAGGCTCCATATACAACTCTTCATCAATCAATCCATGTAGATATGCGTTATTGATATCTACTTGATGAATTGGCCACTTCTTTGCTACATCTATGTCAATAAAAACTCTCACTATAACAACTTTTGTAACAGGAGAAAAACTATCTTGTTAATCAATCCCAAACCTTTGGTTGTAACCTCTAGCAACCAATCTTGCCTTAAAGCGCTCAACTAACCCATCTGCATTATATTGAATGCGAAATACCCACTTGGAGGTAATGCATTTCTTCCCTTGTGGTAAGGACATTAATTGCCATGTTTTATTCTTCTCAAGTGCTTCTAACTCCAGTTCTATGGCCTTAACCCATCTACGACCTGTTACTACCTCTGTGTAAGAAGTTGGTTCTTTCTCTTTAACAACATTAGTTAAAAATGCCATGTGGGTTTGAGAGAAGCTAAAGGATGTGGAATCAATAACATTACTTGTAACAAACTCATTGAGCCAAGGGGGAGGCTGATGATTGCGATTAGAACACCTTGGTGCTACATGAGAAGGAACTGGAATAGGAACTGAAGAATAAGAATTTGTAGCAGAAGGAAGATTTATTTGTGGAGATAAATGAGAAGGATCTGAATGTGATGGTGAATAAGTTTGAGCAAGAGAGGAAAGACTGGTTTCAGGAAAGTTCAATGGTTGAGAATGAACAGGATCAATCGATAAAGTGGGAGATTGATCATATGATAATGGTAAGGAGAAATCAGGAGCAGGTTGTGTATGTCCTGAAACTGAGGTTAGGTTAACATAGGGAAAGGTGTTTTCATCAAAAACAATATCTCTAAAAGCACAAAGTTTGTGTTTGCTGAGATTGAAAACCTTAAACCCTGTATGTCCAGTAGCAACACCAAGATATATCCCAACAAATGCCCTGGAGCTAAACTTGTCTTTATGAGGTATTGTGTTAATAATAGAACAAGAACAACCAAACACCTTCAAATTTGTGTATTCAGGTTGCTTGTTGTACAGCATAGTGTAAGGACATTTCCACCCTAGCACTTTTATAGGCAATAAATTTGTAAGATGAGTAGCATACAATATAGCTTCTCCCCAAAACAAAGTAGGTAAGTGTGCTTGATATAAGAGTGCACGAGAAATACCAGTTAAGGTTCTGTGTCGACGCTCCACTACCCCATTTTATTGGGGTGTATACACACAAGTCTTTTGGTGAATGATACCAAACTTCTGAAATACTTGTTGTGTTGGAGCCCCTACAAACTCATTGCCATTATCTGACCGAACTTGCTTGACCATGGTTTCAAATTGAGTTTGCACCATTTGGAAGAAATTGTGTAAAAGTTGAGGAACTTGATACTTGGTTCGAAAAAGAATTGTCCACGTGATTCTGCTCTAGTCATCAACTATAGTAAGCATAAATTTGTCTCTAGTTAATGATTTCTGAGAATAAGGTCCCCAACAATCAAGGTGGACTAACTCAAATAAGGCTTGCGAGTTTGTTTAGCATGGTGGTAGGTCATACAATTTTGGAACTGTTGTGTACAAGGAATACCAAAAATAGTTTGAAGTTTAATAGCTGATACATGTCCCAATCATTGGTGCCACAACTGCATATCTTTATTTGTAAAAGAAGAAGATAAAGCTACTGAAGAAGGAAAAGACAATAGAGCAACATCTTCCTGCACAGTATCAAGTTTAGATTGTTGAAAAGAAACTGATGTCGATTGGTATAAGCCTGCAGTAAAGTCTGCTACTGCTAGTGGATCCTCCTGAAGAATTAGATCTTGAGTTGTTATGCCTAGGTCCCTTATACCAAGGTGGATAGCCTTTAAGATGGAAACAAGAATCCTTGTCATGTCCGTCCTTATTGCAATGCTACAATGTTTTCCTCCTTTAGACTTGTGTTTCTATGACTTCTTCTTATCATCAGTGGAAAACCGAGATCCTGTGTTTACATTACTCACAAACGCAGATGAAAGTTGCAAGTTAGATAACACATCTCTTTATTTCTCTATTCTCAAGAACATCGAATATGCCTTATCAGCTGTAGGTAGAGGATCCATAATGAGGATCTGATCACGAATATGGTCATATTCTGGATTTAATCCAGAAAGAAACTGCATAAGTTGCTCTTCATTGAATAGAGTTTTTGCTAAAATTCTACTCTCACCACACTTTCAGGGTGGAAAAAGATGCAAGGCAGTTAGTTCAGCCCATAAACGTTTCAGTTTGTTGAAAAATTCAACAATAGACATGTTGCCCTATGAGATCTGGCTAATTTCTTTCCTAAGATGAAAGAGGGGAGGACCGTTGCTCTCTCCATAGCGAGTCTCAATTTCAAGCCATAAAGCTCATGCAGTAGGTGCAAACAAAAACTAATCAGCTAAATCTTTATATAAAGAGTTGATTATCCATGAAAAAACCATGTTATCATCCTCTTCCCATTTTAGAAACTCATCTGAGGTATTATCCTCAGGTTCAGTATCTTTTAGCACAAAAACTGCTTTTCTCTTTGCACTTAGGGCAATCATCATAGATCGCTTCCATGAAATTTAGTTTTTCCCGTTTAAAGGATTACTAACAAGCAACAAACCTGGATTATCATGTCGATCTCTGCGATTATCTCCTCCTAGATTGATTCTGCCATTTCCAGAGTTGTCCTCATTTGCCTACTTGTTGCGATTTCCATCGGCACTTTTGTTCGATGAATTCTCCGATCCGTCCAATTTTGAACCTGATTCAGAATCGCTAGTATTTAAAGCAACATGTAGGTAACTTCTGTGCGACATTGTAGAGAAAAAGAAGAATCATAAAAAATGAAGAATGCAAAAAATTGGATCATGAACCAGAGAACTCTGATACCATAATGGAAACAATTGTGTTTCTATTTTCCATTAAAACAAAATATATGTATTACCCCAAGTATTTATACATGAATTGATAAACTGGAATCTAATATACTGATATGCCACGTCAGCATATTAATTAGTAATGCAAAATGCTTAAAATGAACTTTCCAGACTATTTCTTTTTGATCTGCTGTGGCTGCACATTGCTCCTCTTACCATGGTCTTCATCTTGAATTCCAACAGTATCTTAGAGAATGTTTTATTGTATTTATAGTGTGATTTGAACAAAGAGAGATGGCTATAGATCTTGGAGCGTGCTTATGATACATGTCACCTGTTGATTTGGTATTCCTTAATCCCACTAGGTCCATGATTGAGGGAATTGGGGAGTGATGATACTGTTAACAGGTTGATCTTTGACCGAGTAGATATTTAACAGGTGTATCTTTGACTGGATCAAGACCATGTGACTGAGTTGTTTGGAGAATTGACCTTTTGTGATGATGTTACATGTATTCTGATTTCCAAGTGATAACTCGGGCTTTACTGATGAAGTCATGTGGATCTATTTAAATCGTTGGTTACAAAAAAAAGTTAGTTGTAAATATAGTTATAGACTAAAAAGGAAGTATGTTTCATCTTTATCGGAAACTGTGTTTTTGTTATGGTTTGAAATAAAATAGTTAGGGATAAAGTATAAATTTAGTTTTCCATTTTTTTTGGAGGAAAAGTTTAACAGTTTTATAAAATAGTGCAACATTAATAAAATACTGCAATAATTTAGTTCATAAATGATAGAGATCCATATGCAATTTCGTATTCTGACTATCCTTTAATCTTCAGTATCTAGCATTGTTCGAAATCAAGGCCGATTGGACAGCATAAGCTTTCGGAACCGAGAATCTGTCTCGATGATTAGTCCCTCTAGACGTTTTTTGGTCCAACGGCGAGTTTTAGCCATCGGGCGTCGCCTAGGCCGCTTAGACACCGCCTAACATAAAAGAATGTTTTATTGTAATTTTTTTATTGCTTTAATATAATTCACTTTTGAATTGTTTTAATGATATTGTTGTTGAAATGTTGATGTTTATATATTTTTAAAATATATGTTACAAGTATACATGTTTTTCTATATTAATAATTTTATATTACCATTTTTATAGATAGTACTGTATAATATATATTTTAATTAAATTTATATAACAATTTGTTGATTAACAAATAAAAAATGTAAACATACAAATCTGATTAATCCCCGACTTCTCTCCAATTAATCCTCGAAGGCTCTGTCTATCCGATTAACGTCTAACGTTTTTTTACAACCTTAGCGTCTAGTCACTAAATAAATCTTGAAATTTCACATTAATAAAAAAAATCATCTTTATCTTTCACTAATAAGTCTAAATTGCAATATCCAAAAATTGCATTGAATAGGAATAATTAGTTAGTATCTTCTCCCAATTTTTTTATAATTTTTATACATAGTCACATTATTAATAAAATGACATTTTCCACAGATTGAAAAATACAATTTCAATGAAATTAAATGGATTGCATGTTTTTAGAGAGCAGAATCGTGTTGCTGATCGCTTGGCGGCGGCGGGCCATGAAGGGACGTTAGGCGTTACTACCCTTCCTGTTTCCCCTAGTTTCATCTCTCATCTTCTCTTAGAAGATAGGATTGGGATTAGCTTCCCTAGGCTAATTCCTGGGTAGTTTGTTGTTATTCGTTTTTCTTTTCCTTTTCTACCAAAAAAAAAAAAATGGATTGCATGTTTTTAACCGTGTTTGATGTTTACATTGAAATTTTCTGATAACTGCATTTAATCAATGCTATTGTTAACGTGTACAGTTCACATTCTTTTGCGCTACCCATGAATTATCCAGTAATAGGTCTTTCACAAGGAGATCTATCTATCATAATAACGGTATTTAATTATGATGATTAGCTAATTCGTTAACCCTGTTAGTCCGCTCTTGCAAGAGTAGGGGCATTAATGTGTGATTATGATTTTTTTTAAAGATTCAATATTACATTAAATCAACCACGGGGTTGTGGTAGAGTGGTAAAGGCTCATCCTTCTTTAACCAAAGGTCCAGGGTTCGATCCTCGCCTTTGAGAATGAAAAGAATTTCCGTGGCCAGCAGTCCCATCCATAGAGGTGCAAACCATCTGCGAAAGTGAATAGCCCTACAAAAATAAGGAACTTTAGAATAGAATAAAAAGTAAAAGTAAGAGAAATAAAAGGTAAAATATATATAGGAAAAAGAAAAAAACAACTGGTACAACATGATGGTTTTCAAAAGATCTAGAACCCATTTCTAAAATTATGCTCATCAAGGAAAAAAGAAAAGAGAAAAATTAAGAGACCAAACTTCTCCCCCTTTCTTTTTTTATCTCTCTAAAAACCATTACAGAAAACAAAACCAAAAAAAAAAAAAATTAAGAGACCAAAAAGTGGTAAAGAGTTAAGTTCTCTTGCTTATTTTATTTTTTCAAGAAAACCCAATTGTGTTTCAATTTTATTTTATTTTTTCTATATATATATATAATTATATTCTAATAACTACACTTATAACTTTTATATACATTTCTCTCCACACTGTATTTAATATTTATATATACAAGATTAAATCAACAGACAATAATGTCATACTGAATAGATTCCTCCCTCTAATAAGAAAATATAAATTGAACTTATCTGTCCGCACATATAGCCTGTAACATGCTTAAATTTATGTCCAATAAATATATTTAAACAATTATTGGATAAATAGTGGAAAAATTCTAATAAACAACAATTGTTTGAAAAGCTATTATAACATAGTTGGAGTAATAAGTATAAACAAAATTCATAAATGAAAGCATATTGAGTTGTATCTACTCCTTAAGAAGCTTATTGAGTTTTATCTACTCCTTAAGAGGCTTATAGTTGAGCCTTTTCTTATTAGTTCCTTTTAAATAAACTAAATAATAATAATAATAATATAGCTTGGGAATATTAAGATTAAAACTTTAGAAAAAGAAAAGAAAGAAAAATAAGAAAATGTAATATTAGAATTAAAGAGTGGAAAAAACCAATACCAGTAATGGTTGGAGCTAATTGCTTGTTCTGGCTGTTGCTGCTGGATGGAGATGAAGAAAGTTAGGGTTTATATGATACTTCTTTTTCTTAAAATAAAGTTTGAAAATTTTATCTTTCCAAAGAATGGAAAAATACCAAAGAAAAATATTAGATATTCCTATTATCTATGCCTCATACTACAAGACAAAACTGCGACGGCTGCCAACTATTACTAAAACCTTTTTCATAAATTACATAAATAAAATTTGAAAAAATAAAATACAAAACATTTGACACTCTTTTCTATTTCAATAATAATAATCATGCATTTTTCAATTTTTAAATTTTATTAATTAATAAATAAATAAATTATTATATAAAATGTAATTAAAATATATATTATACTATTTAAAAAGTAATAATATAAATTGATTTCAAAAAAATGTATTTTTTGAAACTTATATTTTAAAAATGTGTCAATAAGTAAAAAGTAATAATATAATTGAACCTTGTAACTCCACTTCTTAACTTGCAATCAGTGGCGGAGCCAGAACTCTAAGGTCGAGGGAGGGGAGGGCATGTAAGAAAAAAAAATTAAATGATACTTTAAACATATTAATAAAAAATAAAAAATATTACAAAATGTAAATTGAATCATAAAATGTGAGTACATAGTTTTTTTTTTTTTACCCATAATAAGAAAACTAATGCCTAACAAGTGGCAATAGCAAATGTCACGGGACCTATCGTCGGGGCCCGTGTGGCGCTCACTTATCTTCCCCGAAGTAAGCCAGCCAAGGGAACTAGATCACTCTAGCTGCAAGAATCACACACAAGGGTTAGGTAGGAACCACATATTGTGAATATAATAGCATACATACGATATCAACATAGGGACAACCATCTCAATCATACACACACATGGATAACATATAGGACACTCAAGAATGAACAATACACGGATCATGTTATTCATAGATAAGCAGCAGTGTTACACCAACGGTCCCATCTCGTACTAGTAGGGGGGCAACTATTAGAGATGGTAGACTACCGACAACCGAGTGACTGTCCAGTATGACAGGTCACTCCCTCCTATAGTGTTTCTTATACCAAGTCCAGTCCTACCGACAATGGATATTACAAAGCTCCCCATAACATAATAAAGTAAGTCTCTCCCCATTATTACATAGTCTGATTAATTCGCGGTGTCATATTCTGAAAAATTTACCCATAATCAGTCTTAATAAATTTCACTGCAGAGAAAGATCTTTCAACTGAAGTCGTTGCAACGGGTAAGATCAAAATCAACTCAATAAGTCGATATGTTAAAGGGAAATAGAGTGATAATGTATCTTAACCATTTTCTTTGCAAGAACTCCAATATCTTCCAAACTAGAGAATATCGCATTCAATATCATTTTAGAAATGAAGAGTTTGAGTTCCTCTTTAAGCTGGATTAGATCACAATGAGAAGAATATTCTGAATATAACTCAACAAGACAAAGTAATTGTCGGTGATCAAACTTCTCAAATGCATTTGAAGGATCAAGACGTGACATGCATACAAGTAACTCTGTATTTGACTCAGGAAAATGATTATTCAATTCTGTAGCAAGACAATCAACAACCTAGCATTTTACAAATACAAAAAAATTCAACATATCATTCTGAATATTTCTTATATCATTATATCTAGTCCAATTATTCAAGTGATTCATCATGTCCACCAAAAGGCAAACATTACCTTAAAAGTAATCGAATCACTTTCACAATTGCTATGACATGAGTTTGATAAGCAACCTCATCTTTTTCCTTTGATTTTGACAACAGATAATCAACATTTAGTCTTTGATTTTGAAATCCCATAAACCAAGTTGTAGCATTATTATGTTGACTACCCATGCCCCCTATTGTCTCTATCCCTTTATGCAAACCTTAATTTATCAACTGGTTGATAGATATCAACCAGTTGATATACTACCTTTTGATGCAATTTGCAGTTTTTTTACTCCTGATGACAGTAAAAGGTATCAATTTTTTATATATATAAGAAAAGCTTGCATGTTACTGTTGGAGTGGTTGTATGGTATTATGATTGAAGACGCTCTTAAAACTGACATACCAACTCCAGAAACTATTTAATCAAAAACTTAAATCCATAGTTCATTTCCAATAGTAGTTTTCATTATAATCTATGGCAGTGATAAAGGTTCCCCGAAGTTGGTTTTAATGAACCAATTAGTCCTTTGGAGTTTAAGATGTCTCATTAACCTTTTAGAATGTTTTGTTATATATTAACCTCCTTATTGCTAGTGGCAACATAAGAGATGATTCTCGTAAGTTGAAACACATATCACTCTAATTTAATTTTGAGAAATAACAAGTCAGTTTAATTTTAAGAGGTTAATACGTTACTTTTCATAAATTTAATAAATAAATAAGTTACTTTAAATAATATAAACAATTGATTTTTAGTGATTTGAGGAGTGACTAATACATGTCATCTTCAATAATATTTTTCATTGTCACTCATTATTTATTATTTTATTATTAAAATTAGTATGTATTGTTATATGTGTCTATAGTGAGAGAATATAGACTATTCAATAATAAATTATTAATAAAATTGAAATAAGAAGTGAACTATGAGTGGAGAAATGCTCCTCAATAATAAAGATGAAATAAAGACTCTTAGTGATTTGAAGAGTTTTTTGGAGTTGTTTTTAATGCAAACTCCTCAAATTTTAACTTAAGAGTTTAGCAAATGAGTCTATTGGAGATGCTTTTATAAGCACTTGTCTAAAAAAGTCAACTGCACTGATCTACTTTTAAAATGTTCTATTTACTCTATGAACTCGTTTAAGTGGCCAATTGACTCTCTAAAATGTACCTATTAGTACACAATTTAATTGTTTTGAAATCTCTTCTTACTTCGTTACATGAATTTTAAGAGGTTAATAAATAAATTAAATATTTTGAAACTATAAAAGGGACATTGATTTTTTTTTTAAAATCAGTATATGCAGACTAGAAATTTACTCGGGGAATTTAAAAGGGTAATAAATTAGATATGGTCATTTATTTAGCCTAATTTTGTACTCCCTCCAGTCCACAATAGATGTCATTCTAGAGAATTTTTTTGTTCCACACAATACATGACATTTTACTTCAATCTATGCATATTAATTTACTTTTACCAAATATATCTTTATTTAAGTTGATTTTTTTACCTTAGAAATAGATAAAGTTACTAATTGGTGTAATTAATAGAAGGATAACAAAGTCTTTTATCTAAAATTAATTGTGTTTTTTAATATATTAACCTTAAAAATATATATTATGGACGTGAATGGAGTAGTATATCCTCGTGGCAGCCACACGTATTGACCCTTAAGATCCTTGAGCTTAGGAGTATTAAATTTAGGGTAAAGTTCAAATAAAACCCATGTGGTTTCATTAATTTTCAGATAAAGGACTGTGGGTTACTTTTTATCAAAACGAGGACTGAGGTTTTCAACTTTAGCAAAATAAGGACTGTCGTTTACTTTTTTCGATTGATACTATTAAAATCACCCTTAACAACTTTAAAAATGACATATTTTAAGAACTACTAATATTCTAAGCAACTTTAATTCTTCAACTTTTTTATTTCGAGATTATTTAGATGATGTTTGGTAAAGAGAGAGAAAGTGAATGTTTAGAGAGAGAAAGTTCCAAAAAAGATGATTTTCTAAAATCAAAAATGTAGTTCCATAGAAAATATGACATTGAACAACTTTAATTCTTGAAAATTTTTATTTTCAGGTCGTTAAAGATAGTTTTAATAGCATTATTAAAAGTGTGAAACCTCAGTCCTCGTTTTGACAAAAAGTAAACCACAGTCCTTTATCTGAAAATTAGTGAAACCAAAGGGGTTTTATTTGAACTTTCCCTTTAAATTTATATGTTTAATTAACTTAAGAATCGAATTCTGACGCAAATAGCACATACATTATACTATCACTACAAGACAAATCTATGGCGGCTACTAAATGCCAAATGATATTTAATAAATATGGAAATTAATTTTTATTGGGATAATGTTCATAAAATATTTATCCACTGTACTCAATCAATTAGGATATATATGGTGGTTGAAACTATTAACTAATCAATATAATTCGTTATATAACTCATTAATTTGTTTAGTTAGCATATTTGTTAATGGATTTCCTTTAAATTTATAATTATTCGGGAGAAAATCTGTTGTCTCTATTTCAGTGTCCCATTCCATGTCTCTTTCACAAAAAGTGGTCCATTTTAATTATGTGGGTCCCCTTGGCTCATAAAATATATTGTTTTAATTAAAAGGGATCACTTTTTTGTGAGAGGGACATGGAAGGGGACACCGAAATGGATACACCGAAATGGGAACAACAGATTTTCTCCCTAATTATTCATTTCAAAATTAATATTAAATTAAAATTTTAAAATTAAAATTCAATTAATAAAATCACCTAAAAATATGAATTTTTAAGTTATTTTAATATTTTTAATTTAAAATTTAAAATATAAATATTCATATTTATATCTTAAATAATTAAAGTTGTTCATATATTTATACTAATTTTATATGTATCGATATATAATCGGTTTATTTTTTAGTTTTGATAAATTATCGGTTTTTGAAATGACAAACCGTAATATAGTCCATCAATTTCGATTAATCTATTTTCGATTCAGTTTTTTTCTTTAATTTTTCGATTAGTTTTGTGCGATGCTACCATCAATGATCATAGAGTCAAATATTACCAAGTATAGGGTTAATTATGGGGTAAATTATACCCATGGCCACTGAACTTTATTCATTTTAATATTATGGTGACTGAACCTTAATTTTTAATGGTATGCCCATTGAACTTCAATGCTTAACGGTAGGGTCACTGAACTTTACACTTTTAATACCGGTGGCAACTCAATTTTAACTAACTTCTCAAAATGAATGTTAAGGACCTCAAACTGAAAATATTCAAGAATGAAAGTTGTTCAGAACGACACTTACCATGAAACCATATTTTTATTTTCCAAAATCACATTTTTTTTGCAACTTTCTCTCTCTAAAAATTCACACTCTCTTTCCTATCCAAACAACACCTAAATGACCACAAAACGAAAATTTTCAAGAATTAAAGTTCATTAGAATGTCAAAAGTCGTTTTGAGGCGTTGAGCGGCCACTGGTGTTAAAAAGTATAAAATTCAGTGGTCACACCGTTAAGAATTGAATTTCAGTGGTCACAATGTTAAAATGAGTAAAGTTCAGTTGCCATGGATATAATTTACCAGTTAAATATGTTTTCACCACCATATTTCTACCAAAGTAATATGGGTAAATTACACCCATGGCCACTGAACTATACTCATTTTCACATTGTGGCCATTGAACTAAATTTTTTCCCGGTATGACCACCAAATTTTATACTTTGTTATACCGGTGGTCATTATAACCGTTGACCATGATTTTTTACCTTTGACCACCCTTTTAACCTGCTGTATCTCTCCTTCTTTAATTCTGAAAAATTAAATACCAATTTTACCCTTATTAAACTAATTTATTTTACTTGATCCTAAATTCTAGAGAAGGAAAAGATTATTGTGTAGCTGAACCAGAAAAATGTCCATCCTGTCATGTAAAATATATCAACGATAGTGTCAGCGCCGGCGACGCCAACGATAGTATCAGCGCCCGCGATGCCAGGGACGCCGCAACGGCGAAAGTGGATTCGCTTTCTTATGATCGGATTCGCTTTCAACCATTTTCTTGGATGATCAGAAACTTCCTGGAACCGCCATTTTCTTTTGCCATTGATGATGAGATGGGGGAAATTGAAAGAAAATAAAGATTTTGGGAATTTTGTTGATGAAAATGGAGGATAGAGAGAGAAAGAGAGGAGAGAGAAGTATATGTATACCCAGTTTTGCTTTGTCAAAGCTTCTTTCTCAGCTGAAATGGCAAATCCATGTTTTGAGGTTATGTTGATGTTAATTTTTGTGGGGTTTATGTTTTTAATGTGTTATATTTAGCTCGCAGTTGATTCTCGGATGAAGATTACTTTGTATCTTCATCTTCTTCAAATTCCCAGACGTGCTTTACTGACTTTCCAATACCCCATGTTTCGCTTACTGCTTCTACTATTTTCAGTTTCTAAATTATAGTTCCCATTGAATAATTGCTCAAGGAAAATGGTAAATTACATTTGAGTTTCTAAATTGACTACCAAACTTGAACCATCACTTTACTTTTGACCCATTTGAAGTTCCAATTTTCCTGGGTTTTGCTCAACAGATAATTTTTTTGGATATCCAAAACCTGGATACTAAATTTAGGCAAAAAAGGTGGAGGCTTTTGAGGTATGGAAGTGAAAAGAAGATGAGAAGTGGATGATGACAATGAAGCCATTACTGTGTTTTTTCTAAGAGAGGAAGAAAGAGAGAGAAACTAGAGTTCTGGTTTTAGATGGAAATGGAGACGGAGATGGTGCTTAATAAGGATAAAAATGGGTATAAAATAATTGAGAAAGGAGGAAGGAGAGATACAGCAGGTTAAAAGGGGTGGTCAAAGGTAAAAAATCGTGGTCAACGGTCACAGTAGCTACCGATGTAACAAAATATAAAGTTTGATGTTCATACCGAAAAGAAATTTAGTTTAATGACTATAGTACAGTGGTCATGGGTGTAATTTACCCAAAGTAATATTGTAGTAAGGTTTTAACAAGTTCTGATAGATACGGTAATTATGTCTTCATAACTATTAATTTATTCATTAGTGAAGGATATGATTGATCCTAGTAACATTTGACCCTTAATTAACTCTTTTTTTATATCAAAGATAAATTTTAATTTTCCTACCAAATATTAGGAGGCATTAATTGGTGTTTGAATTTATGGTATGTTATATTTAGTGAACATTTTTAGTTTGCAAGATGGGTTTTGGTTTTATTTTCGCAGTGGCTAGAGAGAAGCTTACATGTTTTATTTTGCTAATGAGATTAAACTAAATATTAAAAATATGAGAAATTTCTCAAAAATGTATCAGGATGACTTCGAGGAAGATCTGATTCGACCTTGCAAAATAAAAGGGAGTCGGAATCTGATAGGCGATCTTTTGATGCTCAAATCAATTTATGCTTGATATCATTCCAATTAGCTAAAGTAAGAAGACTCTAGCATAATGTAATGTGTATCTTGTGAGTCTCAACTTTATACTAGGAAAAATTTACAAAATTCGCCTAATGAGATGACCATTTACATATTTAGATCCATTTATATATATGCTACAAAACTAAACTATTTGACTTCCAATATATCCATATCACCTTTTGGACTCATTCCTATCTTAGCAAAGTGCGAATAACGAATGGCGATTGTAAAAACAAATAACGAACACTGAAGATGGAGAAATTTGGAAAGAAGCAACATCAAGATAAAAAGAAATCAAAGGTAAGTCTCCCCTATCTCGGTTGGTTTTAACATTGTGTTATTATTGATTAGGGTTAGTGTTTAATGGCTACATTGATGATTTTCAAACTCATTTGGGTTGTACATGTGTGATTTATTGATTTAGAAATTGTCATCTTGGTTGAGTTATTCCGCGATAATTCGCATTATACGGTTTTTCGTCGCATTTTATAAAATACGAAGCGATGAACCCATATAACACTCAATTAGGGATTTATATATATCCAAATACGATTACTATGTGAATCCCCTTTGAGCAAATGAGATCCACATATATCCAAATTCGATTACTATGATGATATGTGAAGCTTTTTCAACAACAATAGTTTAGCAAATAGCCAAATGCGAAACCCAAAACATCAAATGTGATTTGTATTTAGTTTCTAATTCACATTTTTAGATAAATATGCGAATAGTTTGCTTTCACAATTAGCTAAATGTGACGCCATAAGATAAATACGAATAGTTTCTATTTTGTCTGAAATGCAATTATATTGTCTGAAATGCAAACTGTTTTCATTTTTACAAAGTATAGTTGTCAAGGTAAAAGCGGATAGTGGTGTAAAATTCAAGTATCCTTGGAGCTTGGGTTTAAAAGGCACAATAACTATAAAAGGTGACATTGAAACGGTGATTGACTTGCAAAGTAAATTGACGCCCTCACAGATAAAGGCTTTCAAAAGTAGAAGTTTCAAACATTTTACGGATTTGGATAATGTCACCTTCTCCGGTGCCATTGTCCATACGTTTTTAACTAGGGAGATTGAGCATATTATATTTCACCTAGAGAAATGTGCTTTTCTGTTAGAGGAGTTGAATTGAAATTTTGTGATTGGAAGTACGAGTTAATATATATCTAACTTGCGATTTGGTGGTTTAGAGGAGATGATGAAGAGGATCAAAAATCTAATAGAAGGGAAATAATCAAGAAGTACTTTAAAGGGTACATCCAATAACTCACATTGACCTATTTGAAGTGTCTAGAAATATTAATTGGAGCAAGAATGGTGACGGTAAAACCATTAGTATTGCGATGTTGTTTGTCATACATCGTTGTTTGATCCGTATAACTAACCTAACATTGCAATTGATTATTATATATAAAATCAACAATAACTTATATGATGTTAGAAATCAACAAGAGTTTGGATTGATTCTTGACGTGATTTGGAGATGAAAATTGTATGTTGTGTTGTTTGGTATATATATATATATATATATATATATATATATATATATATATATATATATATATATATATATATATATATATATATATATATATATAAGAGATCAGGTGTGGACAAAATCTTATGTTGTGATAAAGACAAATTTTGTAATTAAGTAAGGGAATGTGATAAATTTGTAAATAAACGGAAAAGAATGATGCACATAAAAGAATGGAGGATGAGGATGATATCAGTGCTGATGTCATCGCAAGAGAGAGAAAATTGTTTTATTGATTTTCTTTAAAATACATTTTCCTGACTTTTCCATCCTCGTTTTTCGAAATTTTTTATACCATTGGACTCATCTTAATTAGACGGTCATTTTAAGATCTCAGAAGCTCAGGTAAAAAATTTTCCGGTGAACGGAATCCGGCGATCCTGTGGCTTTTTGTTCTGTGAGAAAAAAATGTCCAGAAAATTTTTAAAAAATTCTAGAAAATGTAAAACATTATTCTAAGAAACTTTAATTCTTGACTCAAAGTGAGATTACTTACGGTTTAGTCCCAATAAATTGTTGAAGTATGTAAAATTGATAAAATTAAGGAAAATGATTTATTGGGACAAAACTGTAAGGAATCTCGCTACGACCCAACAATATAAGTATTTTGTTGAAACAATATGACAATTCTGTTGGAACAATATAAGTATTCTGTTGGAAAAATTGGTACACTGATTTATTCTCTTGGAAGAATATAAGAATTAATTTTGTTGGAAAAATTGGTATACTGAGTTTGAGCAATTGGTACACTGATTTATTCTATTAGAACAATATAAGTATTATATTGGAACAAATGGTACACTGATTTGGAACAATTTCGTACATTGTTGGAACAATATAAGTATTCTGTTGGAACAATATAATTATTCTGTTGAAAAAATTGGTATACTGATTTGAAACAATTGGTATAGATATTTATTCTGTTGGAAGAATATAAGAATTAATTCTGTTGGAACAATTGATATACTGAGTTGGAGCAATTGGTATACTGATTTGTAACGATTGGTACACTGCTTTATTATATTGGAACAATATAAGTATTATGTTGGAACAGATTATACACTGATTTTTGGAACAATTTTGTACACTGTCGGAACAATATAAGTATTCTGTTGGAATAATTTAAGAATTCTATTGGAAAAATATAATTATTTTGTTGGAATAGTTGATACACTGATTTAAAATAATTGGTACACTAATTAGAACAATTTGTACACTGATTTAAAACAACGTGCTGGCGTCTAGCAGTATGTGCTGGTTTTTCCAACACATAGTGCTGAAAGGTAGAACAAAAAATGTGCTCAGAAAATTATTAAAAAATTCTAAAATATGTAAAACATCATTTTAAAAAACTTTAATTCTTGGCTTGAATTGAGATTCCTTACAGTTTTGACCAAATAAATTGTTGAAGCATGTAAAATGGATAAAATTAAGGAAAAAGTTTTATTGGGGCTAAACCGTAAGAAATCCCACTTCAGCCCAAGAATTAAAGTTTCTCAGAATAATATTTTACATTTTTTGAAATTTTTTGAGAATTTTTTGCACACTTTTATTTCTTGCCGGAAAATGCCAACCTAATCGTCGGATTCCGTTCACAGAAATTTTTTTACCTGAGCTTCAGGGATCTCAAAATGACTGTCTAATTTAGACGAGTCCAATAGTATAAAAATTTTCGAAAAACGAGGTTAGAGAGGTTGGAAAAATGTATTTTAAAGAAAAGAAATAAAACAATTTTCTCTTTCCTTGCTAAAACTATGTAGTTTTATTATGTTACACTATAAATTTCTTACCATACCATAAGCCTTTGTCATACCAGATCTCACCCCTCTATATATATATATATATATATATATATATATATATATATAAGGTAGGTTTGGAAAATATCTAATAAAATAATCTAGTTCAGTATGTCTAATTGAGTCTAACCATGTAATTGAGTCTCCTCATTGTGCGAGTTTTGTAAATTTCCCTATATAAGGAATAACGAATCATATTTAGAATATGAGCAATCTTTCTGAGTTCTTATCAGAATATAATCCTAAAAATGTTACAATTCAGTTAAAAACCTAGACTAGATTCTTTCCTCTTCCCTTGGTGCTAGTTCTTTCCATTGTAAATCGTTTCTGTTGCGAGCTTTGTCCCCTCGAATGAAATTAAATATGGAATTTGTTACTAGATTTTATGTTTGGGTTCAATTTCCTAATCTATTTTGGGAATTTTAGTTGACTTCTTTATTAAGTCGTATTGCTAGTTTGGTTGCGCAGCTTCTATTTTGTGATTTCAAATTTCTCTTTTAAACACAGTTTATCCTGCAATTGACACTTTTGCCATTTTCAATTTATGTAAGCAAATTAATATTTTAATATAACATAGTTATTATTTAAATTATTAAACTCAATTTATTTTTTTTTTGTAAGAAAGGAAAGGAAAAAAACAAAACCAACAAAAAACCTACACCGGGATCAGTCTAGGAAGGCTGACTCCAATCCTATCCTCTAGGAGAGAAGGAAAAAGAAAAGAAGGAGGAACAGATAGGGTAGAAACACCTAACATTCTCCCATGCCCAGCAGCTGCTAAGTGATCCGCCACGCGGTTTTGCTCCCTAAAAATATGGGAGAAATTAAGATACTCAAAGGCAGAACGAAGCCTCAAAATAGCTTTGATGAGATTCTGGCTCTTCAGACAAACAGCCTGGCTATCTGAAATCCTGTTAATAGCCTCCAGATTATCAGATTCCACCGAGAGCTTTTTAACACCCATGCGAATGGCGAGTTTAATACCTGACAAGATACCCCAGAGCTCCGCAGAAAAGGAGGAGCCCGTCCCCAAGTTATGGGTAAACCCCGCCATCCAATTGCCACCAGCATCCCGAAGAACTCCTCCAGCAGCAATTCTACCATTGCTAAGGCAGGAGCCATCAGTATTCAACTTAGCAAACCCTTCTCTAGGCTTACTCCAGCCAACTAGCAGGATCTCTTTATCCGGGGAGGGGCGAACAAGGGAATCTCTTTCAAAGCTTTTAGTAATAACAAAGAGCTTCTTCGAGAAGAAAAACAGTAAATCAGGAATAAGGACAGCCTTACCCGCAAATAATTCTTCATTCCTCCACTTCCAGATTTGGTGACAAGTAATAGCAAAGAGGATGGCACCGTGCTCCATGTTGGCCAGCAAGTTCCCCTTGGCTCCTTGAGAGAACCAGTCCCCTTCAGAAAAGGCCATGAAGGAAGGGAGGATGTGATGAGGGAGGATCCCTTCCCAGATCTTCTTACTATTTGGGCAATCCCTCAAGGCATGGCACAAGGTTTCCACATTGCCTCTGCATCTACTACAGGCACTAGACTCAGTCAAGTGCCTTCTGTGCCTATCCGCATTCGTAAGGAGCCTGTCTTTGATACCCAGCCAAAGGAAGCTCCTGATACGGTAAGGGATCTTGAGGGACCATATGGACTTCCAAATCTCCAAGGGAGGATCAGCCCTATTAGGGGTAAAAGCTTCATAGGCCGATTTACAAGAATAAGTACCATTATTCGTCAAGGCCCAACAATGTCTATCCTTATCCTCCTCTTGATTGCTAATCTTCACTCCTCTAATGTTAAGAAGGGTCTCCAGACTAAAGAAAGAGTCGAACTTTGGCCAGATCCAGTCTCCCTCCGAGTCCACCACATCAGCAATTTTCCAGGAAAGGAGATCAGCCGACGGAGGGGCATTACACACATCAATCAGCGGTTTATCACCAATCCAGGTGTCATACCAGAAGCTAATAGATCTACCATTACCCACCTCCAGGCCAATCCCCGTACAAAATTCAGCAAACACGGCACTGAGCCCTTTCTAGAGAAAGGAACAGCTAACAACCCTCTCCTTCGGGCCACCAAAGATTCTATCTTTCCGATACTTCCCGCACAAGAGACGGACCCAAAGAGAGGAGGGACATTGCCACATTCTCCAAAGAAGTTTCATTAACAGGACTTTATTATTGTCCTTTGCCTGCCTAATACCAAGACCCCCCCTGTTTTTACGCTGGCAAGCTTCCTTCCACGGGACCAGGTGAACCTTTCTCCCATCTCCAGACTCACCCCACAGGAAACGCCGATTTATCTTATCCAGGTCACTAAGGACAGGCTCAGGAAGCTTACAGGCCTGCATGATGTGGTTCGGAGCAACGCAGTTAACTGACTGGATCAAGGTAAGGCGACCTGCAAGGGAAAGAGAATTAGCTTTCCAGCTAGCACACAAACCATTAGTTTTGTCCAAAATATCCTTGAAAGAGGCTTTGGAAACCCTGTCACTGTGAAGAGGAACCCCAAGATACTTCCCCAAAGAGTTCGTCAGAGGTATGCCAGAGAGCTCACTCAGTCTTCTGCACAAGCTATTGTCCATATTTTTGGAACAAAGCATATGTGACTTTTGGATGTTAACCTTCTGGCCAGAAGCCTCGCAAAAACAATCAAGGATATCCATAACTGTTTTAATTTGCTCCTCATTACCCTCAAGAGTAAATGGGTAATAAGGGGGCAATGTCTGTTGATAGAAACAGGGTGGAGAGTCCCTTTGCACACCGCCTCTTGGATCAGGTGAGACAGTCTTTCCATGGCAATAACAAAGAGGAAGGGACTCATAGGATCTCCTTGACGAATTCCTCTGGAGGGAGAAAACTCATCCGATATGTCCCCATTGATCATGACCTGGAAAACAGGAGAGGAGATACACTTCTCAATCAAAATCCTCCAGTTCTCCGGGATGCCAGCTTTGGCTAAACTATCCAGAAGAAAGCTCCAGTTCAATCTATCATAGGCTTTCTCCAGATCCAATTTGAGGGCCACAATCCCTTTCTTACCTTTCTTAATCTTCATAGAATGGACAACCTCCTGGGCAATAACAACGTTATCCATCAATTGTCTACCAGGAACAAAGCTCCCTTGGTTCTGGCTAATTATATCCGGAAGGATCTTCCGGATTCTATTAGCCACAATCTTAGTAATAGCTTTATACAAAACATTACAAAGACTGATGGGTCTCATCTGGAGGAAGGAGGAAGGCTTAACAACCTTAGGAATCAAGACAATGAGGGTTTTATTAACCGACCTGATATCGTTAGAGCCACCAAAAACACCTAACACAAAACTGTATATGCCCTCCTTAACAGTATCCCAGTGTTTATGATAGAAACTAGCGGGGATACCATCAATCCCAGGAGCCTTAGTGGACCCTATGCTAGAGAAGGCCAGATCAATCTCTTTAAGGTCAATAGGATGGAAAGCATCTTTAATAGCCTCCTCCCCCAAACGAGGAAAGGAAATACCAGAGTGGGCACTCTCCAAGTCCACAGCTTCCTCTCTAAACAGGTCCTTGTAGAAATCAAGGGCTGAGCGACGAATGTCTTCCTCCTCAAAAATCCACTCGCCACTAGCGTCCTTGATAGCATCAATCCTATTCCTCTGTCTCCTAATGATCGTAGAGAGATGAAAAAACCTGGTATTCCGATCCCCGTCTTGAATCCAGGCCTTCCTAGACTTCTGGAACCAAAGAAGCTCTTCCTGTCTAAGCACAGCTTCCAACTCGTTCTGGAGAGCTCTAAGGTGACCATTTAAGCTATGGTCGAAACGAGCCTCCAAGCAACGCTGAACGCCTTCCATCCTCCTCAAGAGTTTATTCTTCCTCCTGATAATATGGCCAAAGATGTCTTTATTCCAAACAACCACCTTCCTTCTGAATTCCTCAGCAGCGAGGAGAACATCGGAGTGGGGATGCCAATTGGTTTTCACTAAATTCCTAAAGTCGGGATGAGAATCCCAAGCCACAAGATATCTAAAGGGTCTGTTACCTTTCAGCCGGTTACCTTTGACCAAATTAATGAGGATAGGGCAATGGTCAGAGTGACGGAAGGGGAGATTCAGCACCTTGACCTCAGGAAACCTACAGATAGCCGCAACATTAGCATACACCTTATCCAACCTCACAAACAAGCTATTTCTTTTCCAGGTAAATTTGTGGCCAGCAGCACCCAGGTCTGAAAGCCCACACAGATCCATACTACGCTTGTGGTTAAGGCACCGGTTCACATAATGATTACCCCCTCCTCTCTGATCACTTAAAAGGGCAATATCATTAAAATCCCCGGCCACCAACCAAGCCTCCACCATGTTAGAGCTAATAGAATGAAGGATCTCCCACAACCTTGTACGATTAGAAAGAACAGGATCGGCATAAACAAAGGTAACAAAGAAATGTTTATTACCAGGGTAGCACACCTTACTATGAATGAACTGACAGTCCATACTAACAATATCAATATTAACAAGACCTGGCTTCCAAAAGAGCCAAATCCCCCCAGCCCGGCCAGTAGCCTCCGATCTGACACAATTCCAATTCTTAAACTTTCTAACCACCTCGTCTGCTTTGGCTCCACTGACCTTGGTCTTTAGAAGAACAAAACAGGAGGGGTTAAACTGTTTAATAAGATCATTAACATGAATGCGGGTTGCCTTTCTCGCCGCACCTCTAACATTCCAAACAAAGAAATCCATCAGAAAGGAAGACTACTAACACAAGCCCAAACCCTAGATCAGGTATTTATTCGGGGCTCCTGAGAGCCTAGAGGAAGTCCCAGAAGGTCCCCTTTTAGCCCAAGAGTCTAACCCATTAAGGTTCTTCTTAGGTTTCACTTTAAGTTTCTTCATGTTCATCTTACTCACTCCTATAGCTTTTCCAATAGGAGCATCCACAGGAGGATTCAGAGAAACAGCCTTACTACTCGACCCTTCCCCTGTAGAAAGGTGAGACTGGGAGCTCCCTTTATCCTTAGCATCAGAGACAAAGAGGGGATTAATAGATTTACCCCGACTAGAAACAGGCTCGACCGATTCCAGACCAGGCATGCTCAAATCAATCTGTACATTGGAAGGGTCCGATTCCCGACCTTCCTCCAGGGACAAGACACCGAACCTAGACCCCGAGCCAGAAGCTGAGACCACACCAGCCTCACTCCTCTTCTTGATATCCGGGGGTCTGACCTTGATCTCAGGGGCAATCTGGAGCGTAGTCATCTTCCGACTAATATTTGGCGGATGAATAAAACTAACATTAGCACTTGGCTTCCTTCTCACTGACCTCTTGGCCAGCATCCATGGCCCAAAACTCCTTTCTTCCCCCTGACTTTTCTCAGCTCCACCTATGATAGGTTGCATCAACTCCTCCGCCTCCTTCCTCTTCTTAGGACATCCCTCAAATGTATGGCCAAACATACCACATTCAAAACAGATATTATGTATACCTTCATATTCAATATGAAAAACCTTATTCTGAATACAGAATTGAGAAAGAAGAGGCTTAGCAAGATCAATATCAATACAGACCCTGGCAAACTTGCCTCTTACTGCCCCAATGGTAGTCTTATCGACATGGTGGACCTTACCAACCAGGCTACCAATCTTGTTCAGGAATCTATCATTATAGTATTCAAGAGGAATGCCTGGGAACCTAACCCAAGTAAGGATTCTGTTAACAGAGCAGTCATGGGGGTCAAAATTTGGGACCCAAGGTCTCAGAGCCAAAACATGATTGGAGATAATATACGGTCCACCATTGACCACCGCATTGTAATCCTCAGCCCTTGTGAATCTAATGACATAATAGTCATTATCAAGGTCAGTGATGGTAACCTTCCCTTTCTTAGCCCATTGAGCCTGAATCCTCTAGGCAAAGTAGTTGAAACTGATTCTTTTCCCCAAAACAGTGACAATTAATGCCAATTTCCACTTGGATCTCATGACCCGCTTGTCTTCTGAGGAAAGACGGATCCTAGGACACAAAGGGTTCTCAGGCTGACCATCCTCAGAATCGGAATCGGAGAGAAAATCCCCATCATCGTTCTCAAAAGTATCCTCCTCCATCATGGGTTCCTCCTCCACCACCCCTAACAACTTATCCCTCCAGGAGGGAGCTCCCCCATCCTTTTGATAACCTTGGGCATGCTGGCCCTGAGTAACCCGAGTGCCTGGGGATGAAACACCTTCCATAGTTTGTCCCGGAAGTAAAAGACTTAAGTCCCCCGGCACAAATGCCTGCGCGGCCTGCGCTGCCTGCGTGGCCTGCGCGGCAAGCACGGCCTGCGCGGCCAGCGCGGCCTGCGCAAGCCGCAAAGAATACCCTGCTTGCGCGGCCGGCACTCCCAGAGCACCAAGCGCAGGACGCGTCCCCCCCATCACAACGTTCTGCTCAACCCCACGGTCCACAGCCGAAAACATCGGACCTTCTCCTTCCCCAACGCCAGACGCGGCAGCCGCAGAACCCTCCCTTCCTTGATCCAGATCGGCCACCCCAACCACCGAAACAGGCACCGAATTAACCAAATCCGCCTCCCTACCATCAGCCCACTCCGATCTACTACGATCCCTGGACCGATCCCTCGGTCTTTCATTACTCCGCCGTCTACCCCGAGGAGATCCTTCCGATCTCCCATCATCAGCCGCCCAAGCCTCCTCCTGTACCAGATCTGCACCCAGCCCGCGCCCCGCAACCGGACTCGCCAGATCCAACACCGGCCTTCCGCCCGCCTTCACCGACCAATCCACCCTTCCCTTCGCAGTCGCCTTCGTCATCGCCACAGAGAGAGAGAGAGAGAGAGAGAGAAAAGGAAAAAGACTCGTATTTGGAGGAGTCTATTTTATTAGATATAACTAATTGAGAGAGAGAGAGAGAGAAAAAAAAAATTGAGTTATAAAATTGATCCTGTGTTTTAGAGAGAGAAGAGAGATCTGAAAGAGAGGAGATAGATCTAAAAGAGAGAAAAAGATCTAAAAGAGGGAAATAGATCTGAGAGAGAGAATATAGATCTCAAAATTCTCCATCTTCATAAAAATTCTTCACCATGACAACAGATCTGAGAGAGAGAAGATAGATCTGAAAAAGAGAAGATAGATCTAAAAGAGAGAGAAAGATCTAAAAGAGAAGAGATAGATCTCAAAACTCTCAATCTTCATAAAAATTCTTCACCATGACAACAGATCTATTAAACTCAATTTATAAGATTAAACATTATTTTTTTCTTTAGTAAATTCTCTCTCTTAGTGTAAATAAGCAATTTCTTTCTACGCAAAATTTGATGTGTTTATCACATAAGCATTTATAATGTCATAACCATATACAATAGGATAAAGATACTCTAAGGTATATATTTTAGGGTATAGTATTTCATATAAATAATCAACTTAAAAAAACATGTAATTGATTAATTGATTACACTATATATGCTAATGTTTTGTTAGTTCAGATATAATATGATATATGAAATTAAAATATTTGACGGACAGATGACATGGTGCATCTAGCTAATAGCAAAATTTGTTGCTATTTTACAATTATACGAATCCTTAACTAGGTGAATATTTTATGTGCCTTGCATAACTACATACTCATTCCATCTTAAAAAAAAAAAAAAAAAAAAAAAAAAAAAAAATCTAGTTTCACCCCTTTTGAGTTGCTATAAAAATATATTAGTGATCCCATATCTATATTTTAAGGGTTAAGGTGTAAAAATACTCTTAACGTTTTAGGTCAGGAGCAATTTTATCTCGAACGTCTAAAATGATGCAATTTTACTCCTAGCTTTAGAACTCAAGAGCAATTTTGCCCCTAACGTTGATAAATTGGATCAATTTGAGAAATAATTCATCAAACTGTCTTCTCGGTCATGAATCTTGTTATCTACACTTCATACGTACATCATTTTATTAGTTACAAATCACAAAAATATGTTGGGATGTGAAAAAAATAAAAAAATATACTGTCATTTGTACGAATTAGACACAAAAAATTCACCGAATTTATAAATATCAATCTCCATTCTATTATTAAATTACAAAAAATATAAAATCATTTTTTTAGAACGAGTTAATATGCAATTAGTGCAAAATAAAAAACAAAAATATCTGTGTTTTATAATAGTGTCTGAAATTGATCCAAATTATCAATGTTAGGGGTAAAATTGCTCTTGACTACAAACGTTAAGGGTAAAATTGCTCCTAACCCAAAACGTTAGGGGTATTTTTGCACCTTAACCCATATTTTAAGGTTCTTAAACTTTGATTTCTCTCATTTATTT
Source organism: Euphorbia lathyris (assembly GCF_963576675.1). Taxonomy (NCBI): domain Eukaryota; kingdom Viridiplantae; phylum Streptophyta; class Magnoliopsida; order Malpighiales; family Euphorbiaceae; genus Euphorbia; species Euphorbia lathyris. Next base: position 21,821,451 of record NC_088914.1, on the reverse strand, counting down.
TTGGATATGAAAAATTCAAATTTACCCTTAGCCATACAAATATAAACTTTTTTTTTGTTTTTCATTTTTAATAAAGATTGTCTCATATATATATCATGAAATCATTTGAATATAATAGTTTTTTTTTTTGGCAAAAAGCATCATGAAGCCCTTGATCTTTCATTGTTTGGTACATTAAGTCCTCGATATTTCATTTAGTCACATTGAGCCCCTAATCTTTCATTGTTTGGTGTATTAAGCCATCGATCTTTCATTTAGACACATTGAGCCCTTGATCTTTCATATATGGATGTATTAGGTCCTTCCGTAAATCAATTCATATATGGGTATATTAAGGGTCTATTTGATTCAATTGTTAGCTAATAGATGTTGTTGTTGATGTTAGTTGTTTGCGGTTGTAGTAAGTTGTTTGTTGTTGTTGTTGTTGTTGGCTGTTTGTTATTAGCTGTTTAATTATTAGTGTTTGGTAAAATTATACTGAACTCTTGCTGTTAGTATTTAAAATGTCTAATATGGGCATGTTTTAAATTAATCAACAAATAAATTATAAAATAAAAAATGTATTATACAAATTAATAAAAATAATTTAAATAAAAAATGTATTGAACACAGCAAAACCTTGTTTTTCGATAATTATATTCTAAAAATAAAAATAATGTTAAAAAAGAAACACATCTTGTGGAAATAAGAATGAGAATTTTGTCAATAACAAGTAACTACAAATAGCTGTTCATGAAAAGCTCCAAAATGATGCGGTTATATAAACCTAACCAAACAGGCCCTTAATACACTCATATATAAATTGATTTACGGAAGGACGTAATACACCCATATATGAAAGATCAAGTGCTCAATGTGTCTAAATGAAAGATCGGGGGCTTAATGCACCAAACAATGAAAGATCAGGGGCTTCAGGATGCTTTTTGCCTAGTTTTTATTATTATTACCCATAATATATCCCTTCGGGTGAATGCAGATGAGTTTGAAGCATGTACAACACAAGTCCATTTTACCATGTTGTAATTTAATTTTGTTAGGATTTGAACCCACAGCCACTTGGTTTAAAAGGCTGTGATATCATGTGAAGAAACTAATTGAACTAAAAGTTTAAACTAATAGTTAAAGCCAAATAATTGTTTTTATATTAAGCTCTCACACATCCTTGCATGCGAATTCTCCTAATCTTCAAACGTGTACAACACATGTCCATGTGTTGAAATTTAGTCATCAAATGAGTTTTAGATTCAAGTCTCGACCGCTAATTGGTTAAAAAGGCTCTAATACCATGTTAAAGAAGCAATTGAACTAAAAGGTTAAACTTATATTTAAGGTCTGAGAATAGTTTTTTATTATTATCCCTGACACCATTTGTCACGATTTTAGAGTTTTCGCATAAATGCAATGTCCGTGCGGCACCCTAGGACTCTCTTTTTGCGAGGTTAAATATATTCTTTCTCTGATGCTTATTGATTTCCTCCCTTCCATTGGCTCATCAGGAGAGCGAGAATAACTTCCGAACCACTTTAGTGTTTGAATATCATGCCCATCCGCTATAGTCAAATCTTAAGACAATTTTTCCAAACTGAATTGGGTCAACATGTTTATCTCAAGATAGGCGACATTTACATCATGTACTCTTTCGGATAGTCATCCTGCATCTCACATTTAAGCTCTCCAATAAGCATCTTGCTCGCTTCGGTGCCAAGATAAAATGATATATGACACCCTCCCGATTCAAATCATGCAACATCCTTGTGTATGAGTTGAGCTCTTTCCCCCCTTCCTCTTTTCCCAGATCAGTGCGTGATTCCCTTCCTACTCGGCCCTTTATCTCTTTTGAGAGCCCACTCGCAGGACTTCCTTCTTTCGATCCATGAATAAAAAGTGCTTGAAGAATGTTTTCACTACGACTTTGTGCATACTCGTCCCATCTTAATCTCTTATAGAGGACTCATTTGTGCAATCCCTCCTTGGACATGCCATCATAGTAAATATCTCTTAGTAAACAACATAACTAGTACATTATCGGCTCTAATACCAAGTCATAGAATTATCTAAACTAAAAGGTTAAGCAAATAGTTAATGTGAAAAATAATTTTTATTATTATCTCTCATAATATATACATCGCCTTACATGTATTAGTTATAAAAAAAATAAAATAAAATATTTTATTATTTATTGTCTTAAAATTTTAATCCAGACCTTTAATTTTTTTATTTTAATTTATATTTTCTTTATTACAGTATAATATCTTTAACTTAACATCAAATATTATTATAAACAAGAAAATTTAATAATTACTAAAATTAAAATAGAATTAATGGTAATCAAATATTTAGCATTACAAGGAAATTTATTACAGAAGTTTTTTTTTTTTGAAATAATTAATTACATAAGTGTTTTTTTAATCAAAAAATTTATTACTTAAGTTGAGTTGTTAATATGTATAAATTGAATTAAACATGCTATTAATGTAATGCTTAATTTTCCTATTTTATTTATAATTATGACTATCTATGGATTTGAATTTGATTCCTGTACGAGCTAAGTCAAGATTTAAAATACGTCATTTCAAGTTAATTTTTTTCTCTTCACTTCTTACAAAATCCATATCGTAAACCATTTGGCGTTTTTTATTGTTACTTGGAAATGTATTTCAACAACTTAATATAATAAATAAATTGACCAATGCCACATATGAACTGTACAAAAATAAAATTAAAAACCATAAAAATTAAAAAGAAATCTTTAAATAAAAAAATAAAATGAAAAGGATGAGATTTTACTATATAATTGCTGTATCATATTATCCATATATCGAATCAATAATTTAATCACAAGTGTCATATTAATCAATAAAATTTTAACTTGCTTAATTTACTAATTAAATATTTTTCAATTATTCATTTATAACCTCAAAATATAAATTTCATCCCTAAAATATAACTCTAAATTCTCAACTATAAATTCTAAAATATACAATGTGGTATTAAATTATTGGTCAAATTTACTGGTCATCTGAATGTGAAATGTAACCTAAAATTTAATTTTTTTAAAAGGACATTAAGAAAATTTAAAATTTAAAATATGTAATTAAAGAACCTTAATAGTCACTTGTGTAGACCAATATCAACCTTTAGATGAATAATAATCAATTGTCATGATAAATTTGTAACCACTGTTAAATTAGGACAGGAGACCTTCCAGCATTTTTATTTTAAAAGGTCAATCAAGATTTTGGAATAAGTTCAGGGAACTTTTGATGTATTAAGGTTTTTTTTTTTAAACGGACATTTCAAGTTAATTATTTTCTCTCCACTTCTTACAAAATCTATGTTGTAAAAAAGGGTCCACCGTTTGACATTTTGTATTATTATATATGGAAATGCATTTCAACAACTTAAATATTTTAAATAAATTGACCAATGCTGACCACATATGAAATGTAACAAAAGTAAAATTTAAAACTATAAAACTTGAAAGGAATCTTTCAAGAAAAAAGGAAGAGATTTTACTATACAATTGATGTATTATGTCGTCCATACATCGAATCAACAATTTAATCACATTGTCATATTAATCTATAAAATATTAATTTATGTAATTTACTAATTAATTATTTTTCTGTTACTTATTTATAATCTTAAAATATAAGTTTCGTCCCTCTAATATAAATTCTAAATTTTAAACTATAAATTCTGAAATATATATTGTGTTATTAAATTATTGGTCAAACTTACTGTTATATTGGTCAAACTTACCGGTCAACTGAATATTAAATGTATAATACAATTTCATTTAAAGAAAAAGGAACATTAAGGAAATATATAATCCAAAGTTTGTAAATAGATAAGTTTAACAGTCACTTATGTAGAGCAATAACCCTCACATGAATAAAAATTAATGACCATTGTTGGTCCCGTGTAACTTAGTATGATTAGTTCCAAGGGGGGGGGGGGGGGGGGGGGTTAGGAACTAATGTAACTTTTTCGCTTAATGATGCTGACTTAATTAAATGTTTGACGATTTAACTCAACTTTAGGTCAGCAAGGCTGAGTGAGATGTGAGACAGCTTTAATCAGATATTGACTAGAGCTGTTTCAATTGTGAGTTGGGAAATAACACTTTAGGTCAGCTTCCAACTCAGCACTCTGATTGCTCAGCGTCAGCTTGTACAGATTATTTACTGAGCAATTTAAGCAAGCAACACATACATATATATATATCAAGAGAAAGGGTTAGAGATTACTCAGCAGACTTATCCTGGTTCGGCCTCACCGCCTACGTCCAGTCCCCAGAATCCCTCCGGACTTTTTCAATCCACTACTGAGCTCTTTAAAGGTAGAGCACAAACCGTTTACAATAGCAACTGAGTATGCAAGAGTACCGTCATCTATTCGTCTACTCAATCCTATCTACCACTGAACATTATAACCGAGTATTCAGATTTTCTCTACCACTGAGTACTATAACTGAGTACTCAGCTTCACTCTTCTAACCTTTACAATTGATACAAGATTGTTCTCACAAAACGAAGAACACTTTAGATGAATAAAATTCACTGTAGACTTTTACACAATGATTGGAATTGGGTGTAAGAACTTGTTTTTTCTATTCAGACAGCTTCTCTTTTGGATTTTTGACTTTGTGAAGATTTTGCTTGTCTGTATCTCTCTTGTATATATTCAGCAATGATCCAAGTGATGAACTTGTCCATTTATAGTGAATTCTGAAGCTTCAATGATTTGAATTCAGACATATCCGTTGAGAGCAAACAGTCTACTTTCGTCATTGATTGGTTAGCTTCCAGAATTGCAGGCCAATCCTGTCTTCTGATTTTCGCAGGAGCTAGATTTGCCAGTTTCGTCTTCTTGCGCCAGGTTCATCTTCTAGCGCCAGGTTTGTCTTCTTGCCAATCGTCAAATGGTCCATGCGTCTCAAAAAGGTCCTTGAAACGGATTTCCGAGGCTTCTGAAATGTGTCAGACTTTGTCTCACAAGTTGATGGATAATTGGACACTGACTTGATTATCACTCAGCTTGACTTAGCGGCGACTTGAATATTGCTCAGCTTGACTCCGCAGCTTCGCCTTCAAGCTTTCCTAAAGAAGACGTTTCTTTCGTAAAGCTGAGTTGCATTCTACTCAGCTTCCACTGTGTGACTTGTTCATGCTGACTTTGTTCTCTCTTTCTTTTATAGTCTTTAAGTTCATGTTCTCGTTAGTTAATATACGCAACATTGAACAAACACATTAGTACAATTAAATCAAAACACTTAAATTTAATTATTTTAATCATGGGATTAACTTAAATAACTTTGTCAAATCAAAATCATGTGGAAAGGTGTTTCAACAAACTCCCCCATTTTGATGTTGGCAAAAGTATTTAATTAAGGAACTCAGTGTTGAGCATCCCTCATGATTTTTGACCTTTTTATTCTTCTGAAGTTACTCCCCCGTAAGGGTTGCATCTGTTGACTTGGTTCAACTCTAAACCTTCTAAGATCTAATTGAGTGAATCTAAGACTTGAGTCCACTGACTTAGTTCAATTCTAAACCTTCTAAAATTTAATCGAAAAGAGCCTAAGTTCAGCTTCCGAAGAAGGTCAATACTTGGAACATTTAGTCATTTACTCAGTTTTGATACATGGATATTTTTAGCTATCAGAGATATTTCGTTAAGTTCAGGTATCAGAGTTGGGTTCATTTATCAAAGTTGGGGTACACTGAATATTTTGTACTTTGTTTAAATACTATCTTCATAAGTTTTAATTTGTTTGTTGTTCAATGAGTAGTTACATGAGACAGATCAACATATAAACACAGCAAACAAGCATCGCATATATAAAGACAGTTTGTAGAAGGATGCTTATATATAGATATACTCAGTTCAACAAACAAAAAACAAGTCATAAAAACACAAGTTACAAGCTAAGACTATTGCTAGTTCTATTTCTTCATGTTGACTTGAACTTGGTTAGATTTGGCTTTGGTTTTGACTGTTCTTTGTTGTTGCTGAGTTTGATTGCTTGGGACAGTAGAAGTTGAGCCAGGAGGCTTCTGCTGAGTTCCGGCAGCTGGCTGTTTAGCTTTATCTTTCTCCCCCGGCTTCTACTGAGTTCCAGCAGCTTGCTTAGCTTGATCTTTATCCCCCGTTTTTCCAACATCATTAGATTGAAGGGGAGGAGCATAGAACTTCCCTTGTTGAACAGCACGAGTCAGTATGGATGAATAGTGTTGCATGTGACCCGTACTTTCTCTAAGACCCTTAAAGACCTGCACGCCATCAGCCATACTTGAAGCGGGGATTTTAATATTTGCGCTGAGCATGCTGAGTAGGTACTCAAGTGATTTCCCTATCCAAGTAATATAGTCCGTCATTCGTGCATAGGATTGATAATACATCCTGAGCAGTGCAGAATCATACGAATGACTCTAAGTATTAATGTGCCGGACATGCGCAAGTGTTGACCTGGTGCAGTGCAAAATGTCATTGGTCTTGACTTGGTCAGTATCCATTTCTTCTTTGCTCAAGTTGAGTAGGCGAATAGCCTCACCGATTTGTTCTATGGAGCATTGAGAAGAGGAGGAGATAAGTTCACGAGCCCCGGTTAGCTCGGCAGTCAACTGGGTAAAATGCTGAGTGACCTCAGTAGAAGTGGCGGATGATGAGTTCGCAGCAGTCAGGGCATTGATTTTCCCTTCGATTGAGTTCATATGATTAACCATCATCAGCTGAAGTTCGGCCAGCTTGACTATGAATTCTTGCTTGGGCTGCTGAGAGACTAGAAAAGTCATGACACTCATCAGCTCCTTGAGACCTTTGAGTTCGGTCAAAAGTTGCGTGACGGAGGAAAATTTAGTTGGCTCAGCAGGAATGGACCTAGCAGCATCGGCTTGAGACTGATGAATCTCTTGAAGTAGAGTTTGAGCAGAGTGTATGATTCTTCTTCCTGACTCAGAAGCATCCAAATAAGTGTAAGGATCATCAGTGTTATGCTCAGTGGCCGTTTTCTGGTTTGCGGCAGCAGGTGGAGAGTTTTGGTGCTGCCTAGAAGTAGAAGTGCCAGCCTGATCAGCAGCTGCATTTTTGTTGAGGCCAGCAGCAAGAGCAGCCTGGTTTTCTAACTGCTTAGTAGAAGAAAGAAGTGGTTGCTCAGCAGTGTTATTTACCTGCTCAGGGTTAGTCTGAAGTTGAGTTGAGTCTTGAGGTTGAGGCAACTCAGAGCTGTCTTTAGCAGGTGGATTTTCCTTGGCTAACTCATGATGTTGAGCAGCAGGAACATCGAGCACTTGCTCAGTGGTAGGTTTAGCAGAGGTGTTGGCAGAAGTTGGACACTTAGTGGCTTGTTCCTCAGCTTGAGAAACAGAGGCTTGTTTTTCCTTTACTTGGTCCAGAGTGGGCTCAGTGATGGTGGTGAAGAATTGGAACTGGAGCCCGGTTAAGTCTGTGATTGGGTCCCTTAGCAGTGATTCATCTAGAAGATCTATAATGCTGGGCTTTTGAGCTTTGCGTTTGAAACGCTTATCCGCACTGTCCTTTGGAGTTTTGGTTGGAGGAGAGGGGTCAGCGGCAGGAGAGTCCGGTGGCTTAGAAGAGAAATTGAGTCCTAGGTCAGCGTAGAGAGTCTCTTCGACCTTGTCCTTTGCTGGAGACTGAACTCCTTGCTCATCAGTCTGCTCAGCAGCAGCTGTTTTACTCGGCTTAGTAGAATGTACCTTATCAGCTCGAGCCAGTTCCTCAGTACAACCTTGTTCTTCCTCCTGATTACAATGTGTCTTTTCCAAATCAATTTCTTAACTTCGTACAAAATGTGAGTCCGCGGAAATCACAAAGTCAAGTGGGTTAGCATCTAATGGCTTCAACCCAGAGGTTTTCTTCCTCTTAAGCGGCTGTTCAAGTGTCTCCTCACTTTCCTCAGGGTCAGCTCTCTTCTGTTTCTTCTCAGCTGACTCTGGCTTTTCTTACGCTGGCTCAGCAGGAGCAGCTTTCTTTCCACCAACTACCACCCTGATCTTCTTGGCAGTCTTGTTAATATCTTTGGCTAGTTGGGTTGAGGACTGGTCAGCTTTCCTTTTTCTTTCCTGCCGAGTTCGCTCAGCAGGTGCTGCTTCAACCACAACTTTGTTCCCTTTCTTAGTTTGCTCAGCATGTGCTTCTTCAACCATATTATCCTCAGCAGGTGCTTCTTCAACCATAGCACCTTTTCCTTTCTTAGGTTTGATGGGAAGGCTGTGAGCTAGCGTGAATAGGATTCCTGAGGTGGTCTCAATGCCCTCTACGTCAATTTCTCCCTTGAAGCTGACCTGGTGATCCTGAAGTATTTTGGTGATGAGAGAACCCATTCGAAGGATCCCGGTACTGTGTTGGACAGCCCCAATAAGAAAGACGGGCATGTTGAGTGGCTTGTAATTCAGTATGTGCCAGATGAAGCACTGCTCAAAGTTTCAGGCTGAGGAGAAGGAGTTGACCTTGGGAAACAAGAAATTTGTCAGGATATAGTGGGATTATTTCTGAGGTTGACCCATACTGGTACTGGCGATTTCTCCTTTGTGATTCTTGGGTTTACAGAACTCAACAACGTAATGAACCCGCTTATAATCATTCGTGCATCGCAGTTCTGCACCTTCTGCCTTGAGCTTTAGTAGGATAGCAAGGTAGGAGGGGGTGATGGTGATTTCCTTGTTCTTGACCTTGGTGACCAAAAAGTCATCATCGTCCTCAGCGAGCGTTAGGTTAGCGTAGAACTCCTTCACCAGTTGTGGGTAAGTAGTATCAGGTAGAGAGAAAAGGTCGGTCCACCCATTCTTAGAAATCCAGTCACAGAAGGGTTTTTCTTCATTGATGAAGCTTCCGAAAAACCATCGGGAATGATAAACGTTGAGTCCTTTTATGTTGTTGAAAACCTAGAAAAACTTCATTTCCTTAGGTTTCTTGTTCTTTTTCTCCTTCTTCTTTTTTGATGGAGTCGCTTTGTCAGTGTTAGGGTTTTCGCCGAGGATGTTGACCTCAGGCATGGCTTGGTCATACTGACAATGAATTTGTCCTTGAGACTCTGAGGAAGTCTCCTGATATTCCTGCTCAGCAGGAGAGGCAGGGTTGATGTCTGAGCAGTTGTCATCGTAGTTCTCGCCGGAGTTGTTCTGGGAATCGCTCGACATGGTGTTCTTTGAGAATTTGAGAAATGCAGAAGATTTGGAAATTGAGAGAGAGAGATCGAGTGCGAAATGTTTCAAGCGTAAAGAGAAGTTAATGGGAAATCATCCACTATTTATAGCCGGTGCATGTTGATTTGATAGGTCGGAATGGCGGTTTGTTCTCGAATAGATCAACGATAGTTATCTCTGGCATTAATGACACATTCGGCGCATGGTTTTCTAATCATTACGCTTACATCATCCTAGGTGGCTACTTAAATACGCGTGAAAGCATTAAATTTCACAAGTTGTCTTACTCAGCATCTAGGATACTAAACGTTTGGTGTTCTGAGTGCTCAGTTTAGCGTAGAAGGGATTCATATTATGTGAAGTAACTCAGCATTTAGTAATCACTCAATATATATAGCAACTCAGCATATAGTGATTTCATAGCATTCAGTTTTACTCAGCATATGATAGTTACTCAACATGTAATGATCACTCGACATATTATAATCACTCAATATTCATTTAGCTCAGAAGTTTATTGAAGAGGATTAGACATACCGATAGCTTCCCTTAGTATACTGAACTGCTCACGAGCCAACGGCTTCGTGAAGATGTCTGCAAGCTGTTCATCTGTTGGAACATAGGTCAGCTTGATCTCACCCTTGAGTACATGATCTCTGATGAAGTGATGCCTTATGCTGACATGCTTCATCCTGCTGTGTTGGATTGGATTTTTAGATAAGTCAATGGCACTTTTGTTGTCACATTTGACTTCAATTGTTTTGGTTTGGACTCCATAATCATCCAGCTGTTGCTTGATCCATAGGACTTGTGCAACACAGCTTCCAGTAGCAATGTACTTAGCTTCAGTTGTTGATAGGGCAACTGACGACTGCTTCTTACTGAACCAAGACACTAGACAGCTTCCAAGGAAATGACATCCTCCTGAAGTGCTTTTCCGCTCAAGCTTGTCTCGTCCACAGTCAATGTCAGTGTATCCTGTGAGTGTGAAATCGTTTGTGTTTGGATACCATAAACCTACATTCACTGAGCTTTGCAAATATCTAAGGATTCTTTTTACAGCTATGTAGTGAGATTCCTTAGGGTCAGCTTGATATCTTGCACAGTAACATACTGAGTACCGAATATCTGGCCTACTTGCCGTTAGATAGAGGCAAGAGCCGATCATACCTCGATACAATTTTCTATCTACTGACTTACCTTTTTCATCAGCACAGAGCACCGTGTCAGTACCCATTGGGGTAGATATTGGCTTACAACTTTCCATATCAAATTTCTTCAATATCTCGTTGGCATATTTAGTCTGACTAATGAAGATGCCATCCTTGCCTTGTTTGATTTGAAGTCCAAGGAAGAAGTTGAGTTCTCCCGTCATTGACATTTCAAACTCAGTCTGCATGTGTTTGCTAAATTCCTTACACATAGATTCATTAGTAGCACCAAAAATGATATCATCTACATATATTTGTGCCAATAGGGCATCTTTACCCTTTTTCTTAATGAATAAGGATGTGTCAGCTTTTCCTCTGACATAGTTCCTAGTCAGCAGAAAACTGGTCAGCCTTTCGTACCAAGCACGTGGTTCTTGCTTCAGGCCGTACAGAGCATTTTTGAGTTTATAAACATGGTTTGGGAATTTTGGATCCTCAAACCCTGGAGGCTAACTAGCATAAACCTCTTCATTTATAACTCCATTAAGAAATGCACTTTTAACATCCATTTGGAACAATTTAAAGTTCATAAAGCTAGCATATGCACACAATATTCTTATTGCTTCTAGTCTAGCTACGGGTGCAAAAGTCTCACCATAGTCAATACCTTCCTGCTGACTGTAACCTTGAGCTACAAGTCTGGCTTTGTTCCTGACTACGTTTCCCTGTTCATCTAGCTTATTGTGAAATACCCATTTTATTCCTATGGTCTTTTGATTCTTCGGTTTAGGCACTAAATCCCATACTTCGTTTCTCTTGAATTGATCAAGTTCCTCTTGTATAGCATTTATCCAGAATTCATCGTGCTTAGCTTCTGAGAAGTTTTTCGGTTCATGAACTGAGATGAACGCAACATTACTGAGATATCTCCTGAGTTGATTTCTGGTCATCAGGGTGTTCTCAGCAACATCAAGAATGGACTTCTCTGAGTGTCCTCTTGGAACCTTGATCTCTTTTGGTAGTGTGGAGTTTTCAGGAGTTGGTGTTTCAACAATCTCTACAGGATTATATTGGTCAGCAAAGATAATTTCTGGTTCATTTTTACCTTTGGTCAGCCCTTGAGGTAGTGACTCAGCGGCTCCATTTTGGTCAGCGGAAGCTGAGCATGGGTCATTTCGGTAGGCTGACTTATCTTCCCTGCAGGGTCAGTTTCATCGAACTCAATATGTACAGACTCTTCTATGACCTGAGTTCATTTATTAAACACCCTATATGCTTTGCTGTTTGTTGAGTACCCTAGAAAGATAGCTTCATCAGCTTTAGAATCAAATTTAGCAAGGTTGTCTTTAGTATTTAAAATAAAACATTTGCAACCAAAGGCACGAAAATATCCAATGTTGGGTTTTCGTCCTTTCCAAAGTTCATAAGGGGTTTTCTTAAGTATAGGTCTAACTAGAGCCCTATTGAATATATAGCAAGCTGTGTTGACAGCTTCACCCCATAAATACTTTGGAAGCCTATTCTCACTCAGCATTGTCCTAGCTATTTCAACTAAGGTTCTGTTCTTCCTCTCAACTACCTCATTTTGTTGAGGAGTTCTAGGAGCAGAAAAATTATGGTCAATGCCGCTGACTTCACAGAATTCATCAAATTGTTGATTTTTGAATTCTCCGCCATTATCACTTCGGATGTGAGCTAATTTTAGGTTTTTGTCATTTTCAAGTTTTCTAATCAGTGTTGAGAACATCTCAAAGGCTTCATCCTTGCTACTCAGCAAGATGACCCAAGTATACCGAGAAAAGTCATCTACAATGACCAAGGAAAATCTCTTACCACCCAAGCTCAGCGGCTGGACTGGTCCGAAAAGATCAAAGTGTAGTAACTCTAATGGGCGCTTGGTTGAGACTACATTTTTACTTTGAAAAGACTTTTTGGTTTGTTTACCTTGCTAACAAGCATTGCATAATTGATCCTTCTCAAATCTGAGTTTGGGTAAACCCTCAACTAATTGCTTTCTTGCTAGTTTGGCTAGGAGGTCCATGCTTACATGACCAAGTCTCCTATGCCATAGCCAGGAATTATCTTCCTTTGACACTAAGTATATATTTTTTGAAAACTTCTTTTCTAAGTTTAGCATGAAAACATTTTCAACACGAGGAGCAGTTAAAATCAATTCATTTGTTTTTCCCTCGAGTATTCTACACTCAGTGGCATCAAATACAACCTTTCTACCGATGTCACACAGCTGAGCTACGCTCAATAGATTATATTAAAGACCTCTGACTAGGGAGACTGACTCAATAGTAGGATTACCACCAACGGTACCTGACCCTACTATCTTACCCTTTTTGTTGTCACCAAAACCTACATTACCTCCTCGTTTATGCACAATTGTGATGAACTGAGTTTCATCACCATTCATATGCCTCGAGCATGCGCTGTCAATGTACCATAGCTTTGACTTCTCCGCGCACCTCAGGCTCACCTGCAATGTAACTAGTTATCTTTAAGTACCCAATTCTTTTTTGGTCCTTGTTTGTTAGATCTAACAGGTGATGCATCATATTTAATTTTGTGACGACAGACATTTATGGTGTGGCCATCTTTTCCATAAAAGTCACAAAAAACTACCCTTTGAGGGTATTTCCATGTTTGGTCAGCACGATGGTGCTGAGCATGCCAACATACCTTTGTGGTATATCCTTTCTTTCCGCAGAAGTCACACTGGACATTCTGCTGAGTATTCCACCTTCGCTAACCAGTACCTGAGTACTCAGCTTTTGGATGGAACCTCTTCTTAGCCGATGTATTTAGTTGATTCTGTATTGATGTGATGTCCTTCCTCAGTTTCTTGGAATCTGATTGGACTTTAGAGACAAACCTATGCATGATTTTTAGATTCTCATCTTGCCTAGTGTTGCCCTGAAGGAGATGTCGAAGGTCACTGAGTTTAACCTCCTCAATCTCATCACATCGCCTGCTGAGTGCTCTTACTTTCTTATTACACTTTTTGATCAGTGTATAGAGATCACTCAGGGCATTAATCATTTCATTTCTGAGCAAGGGTAGAGATATTACCTCAGTTGAGTGTTCCTCATGGTCAGATCCATCAGAGAGGTCAGCTTGCTTAGAGAGACAGTGGTCAGCAGCTTCGTCAACCATGAAACAGATATTTGCTGACTCAGTGGCATCAGCTTCTGACGAGGTTGACTCATCATCATCACTCTATGTGGCCACCATTGCCTTTCTGCTTCCCTTCTTGTCTTTCTTTAAGGTGGGACAACTTGATTTGATGTGCCCAGCTTAATGGCATTCAAAGTAGGTGACGGGCTTTGAGCTGTCCTTCTTATATCTGTTGTCACTGGACTCAGTATTGTATTTTTCACCTTTCTTAAATGACCTTCTGCTGTATTTGTCATTCTTTCTAAGCAGCTTCTTTATTTTTCTGGTGAACATAGCCATTTCCTCATCATTTGATGAGTCAGCATCAGTTGAGTCAGCTTTCATGACAATGGATTTTTGCTTCTTGTCTTCAGACTTTTCTTTCACTTCAAAGTTCTTCATTGAGATCTCGTGGGTCAGCAGAGATCCAATGAGTTCATCATACTTATATGTGGTCAAGTTCTGAGCTTCTTCTATAGCTGTCTTCTTAGCTTGCCAGCTCTTGGGAAGACTTCTCAAGATTTTCTTCACATGTTCTTCTTCTGTGAAGTTCTTGCCGAGTCTCTTAAGCTCATTTATGATGTTGGTGAATCTTGCATTCATCTCGGAGATGTCTTCATTATCATTCATCTCGAACAGCTCGTATAGCCGTATATGCTGATTCACCTTGGACTCCTTGACCTTACTGGTTCCTTCATAGGTCACTTCCAACTTCTTCCAAATTTCTTGTGCTGACTCACAACCTGAAATTTTGTTGTACTCTGCAGCATCTAACGCACAGTGAAGCATATTGATAGCCGAAGCATTATTTTGTAATTTTTTAAGGTCATCATCTGACCACTTATCCTCACTTTTGACGGACTTTACACCATCAATAGTTTCATAGGGAACAAACGGGCCTTGGACTATAGCTAGCCATGCACTCATGTTTGTTGCCTGAATAAAGTTTTTCATCCTGTTCTTCCAGAATGTATATTTTGACCCGAATAACAGTGGAGGCCGACTAATAGATAATCCCTCGGGGAGTATCTATGTTGTTTGATTTCCTGGAAGAAAACGAGTGCTGTTCTCAGCCATTACAGGGATCAGCTCCAGATAGTTTTATCTTGAATAGTGAGCTACTGAGCTCTGATACCACTTGTTGGTCCCATGTAACTTAGTATGATTAGTTCCAGGGGGGGGGGGGTGTTAGGAACTAATGTAACTTTTTCGCTTAATAATGCTAACTTAATTAAATGTTTGACGATTTAACTCAACTTTAGGTCAGCAAGGCTGAGTGAGATGTGAGACAGCTTTAATCAGATACTGACTAGAGCTGTTTCAATTGTGAGTTGGAAAATAACACTTTAGGCCAGCTTCCAACTCAGCACTCTGATTGCTCAGCGTCATCTTGTATAGATTATTTAATGAGCAATTTAAGCAAGCAACATATATATATATAAAGTGAAAGGGTTAGAGATTACTCAGCAGACTTATCTTGGTTCGGCCTCACCGCCTACGTCCAGTCCCCAGAATCCCTCCGAGCTTTTTCAATCCACTACTGAGCTCTTTAAAGGTAGAGCACAAACCGTTTACAATAGCAACTGAGTATGCAAGAGTACCGTCCTCTATTCGTCTACTCAATCCTATCTACCACTGAACACTATAACCGAGTATTCAGATTTTCTCTACCACTGAGTACTATAACCGAGTACTCAGCTTCACTCTTCTAACCTTTACAATTGATACAAG
The DNA here is from genome assembly GCF_963576675.1 of Euphorbia lathyris. Lineage (NCBI taxonomy): Eukaryota > Viridiplantae > Streptophyta > Magnoliopsida > Malpighiales > Euphorbiaceae > Euphorbia > Euphorbia lathyris. The sequence goes on along the minus strand of NC_088914.1, from coordinate 21,806,240 downwards.
ATTGTTCTCACAAAATGAAGAACACTTTAGATGAATAAAACTCACTCTAGACTTTTACACAATGATTGGAATTGGGTGTAAGAACTTGCTTTTTCTATTCAGACAGCTTCTCTTTTGGATTTTTGACTTAGTGAAGATTTTGCTTGTTTGTATCTCTCTTGTATATGTTCGGCAATGATCCAAGTGATAAACTTGTCCATTTATAGTGAATTCTGAAGCTTCAATGATTTGAATTCATACATATCCGTTGAGAGCAAACGGTCTTCTTTCGTCATTGATTGGTCAGCTTCCAGAATTGCAGGCCAATCATGTCTTCTGATTTTCGCAGGAGCTAGATTTGCCAGTTTCGTCTTCTTGCGTCAGGTTCATCTTCTAGCGCCAGGTTTGTCTTCTTGCCAATCGTCAGATGGTCCATGCGTCTCGAAAAGGTCCTTAAAACGGATTTCCGAGGCTTTTGAAATGTGTCAGACTTTGTCTCATAAGTTGATGGATAATTGGACACTGACTTGATTATCACTCAGCTTGACTTAGCGGCGACTTGAATATTGCTCAGCTTGACTCCACAGCTTCGCCTTCAAGCTTTCCTGAAGAAGACGTTTCTTTCGTAAAACTGAGTTGCATTCTACTCAGCTTCCGCTGTGTGACTTGCTCATGCCGACTTTGTTCTGTCTTTCTTTTATAGTCTTTAAGTTCCTGTTCTTGTTAGTTAATATACTCAACATTCAACAAACACATTAGTACAATTAAATTAAAGAACTTAAATTTAATTGTTTTAATCATGGGATTAACTTAAATAACTTTGTCAAATCAAAATCATGTGGAAAGGTGTTTCAACAACTATGACCAATTTGTAACCACTATTAAATCAGCACAGTAAACATTCCAACACTCTCATTTTACGCTCTCTTTCAATTTGGAGAGCTTGAGCTCAATAGAGAATAATCCAATCGAGAAACACTCAAAATCAATGTTTTCATCTCATAATCCCCCAACAATGAAAGCTAAATTCCTATATGAATCATTGATTTCATCATCAAATCAATTGGATTTTCACTATTTTGATCCCCAAATTTATTCAAATTCAAATGGATCATCATCTTTAAATCCCATACTTACTGGGGTTCATCAAACCATTTCAGCAACTGTGAATTTCCATGATAATTATGATCGCAAACCATTTGTACAAATGGTGGACATGTCCAACTCATGTTCAATTCATTTCTTCTTCAACATACTCCAAAATCGCACTGAAATTATGGGTTCAAATCAGAGCTGGAAACCTTTCAATAGGGCCGGGCAAGGTTGTGAGAAGAACATAAATATAGTTAAGGGGAAATGGTCGATTGAAGAAGATAGGTACGGAATTAGGAAAATTTGGTGCAACTTTCATGAAATTAACCCATTTTTTCTGTGTGATATGATATCTCATATATAGGATAATCTGGTACACTTTTTTGCAGGCTTCTGAGTCGGCTAGTGGAGAAGTATGGAGAAACAAAATGGTCTCAAATTGCTCAAAAGTTGCCTAGCAGACTTGGAAAACAGTGTAGGGACCGATGGAAAAATCACCTAAGGCCTAATATCAAGGTGATTTAGCTATGAAAAATTAACTCTTTCCGGTGTCCCTTTCCGTAGTTTGATAATCATATTATCTGTAGCTTTAGACCCTTTTTATGTTTTCCAATTAGGGACAAAATCAGTAACCTAAGGAAAAAAATGTTTGCTTGGCATGTAAATATGAATTTGTCTATAAATAATGATGGCATGTAATCACTTGTCTTATTATGTGTAAACTGTGGTTTGTTTGTTTTTGCAGAAGGATGCATGGAGTGAAGAGGAGGATAAGATACTAATTGATAGCTCCCATTTATATAGGGGTTTTAGGATTGTTTTAGTTCGCTTTTGCTTTATTTCCACTCAATCTTAGCATCATTTTGTTATCTTTAAGTTGAAGTGAGTAATTTCCGTTATTTATAACATTTTCTGTATTTTCAGGTGTTTTTAGGACTGGTTGAGCATTTCCGGACAGTTCGGGGACCACTAGAGCGAATTCCGGGAGCACAGGGACCAAAACAGATAACTTCCGGAGGGAACTACCCTTTCTCAGCACCTGTCTTACCGAGACAGGCCCCCGTCTCGTTGAGACATAGCCTATCTCGCCGAGACGAGGCGGGCCAATGGTTCCCAGAGGGAACCATCACGTGGTGTCTCGGCGAGACACCCAGCGTCTCGTCGAGACACCCTTTCGTCTCATCGAGACGCCTCTTGTCTCGACGAGACGAGGCGCTGGGAAGCAATTTCCCAGCGTCTTCTCACCCCAGGGCGCGAATCTTGGCCTGAAAAATGCCCAAAATACCCCCTAACACACTTACCACTATAAATAGAACAATATGTTTTTGTTGTTAGGGTTACTTTCTTTTTCAATTGTTTGTGGCTTCTCTTCCTCTCCATTTTTCTTCTTCTTTGGAGGAGATTGGGAGTTTCTTGCATTGTAATTGATATTGATTTGTTTGAAGACGGGGAAGGAAAGCTCTGTCCTTTTGTAATCAGAATCAGACAAAGCCGGGTTTTAGATCTCTAAATTCCTCAATCTGTCTCTTACTTTTTACTTATTTAATTAATGATGATTAATGTTGATAATCTGTGCTTTAATGATTTGAATAGTTTAATTATGAACTAATCTCCATCCAATCTGGGATGGGGATGAGATTGATTGTGTAGCCTTGAATGATTAGGGATTTGGTTTTATGGGTTTAATCCCAGTTGATTAGATTATGCAAGCTTAGTGTCCTAAATTTGTCAGAAATAGGATGAATGCTAGAATTAGATTCGATGATGATAAACTAGCCTAACATAGCTAAACCTAATTCCTTGAGTCCGACGAATTTAGGATTATAGATAGGTAGATACCTGACCAAGGAACTGCCTAACCCGAATTAGCATAATCTAACCTCGCTAGAGACCACTAGGAGTGCGGACTAGTGGCTGGGCTACGGCTTTAGCCTCAATCACCACGGAACCTATTGCTTTGCATGCCCTAGGTTATATGCCTAATCAAGCCGTCAACCAAAGGCATGTGAATAGACTACAAGAGATTGACTATCTCTACGTGGTTACTTAGGTGATTACCGTCAACTATCATTATGGTATGAAACCAAATCCCAGTAAATCATACATGGGAACCAATTGAGGGAATCCCCATCTTGGATTGTGTCATTAATTAATCTGAATTCTCCCCTGTTAAACGCTTAACGTTTTCATTTTCGAAAGTTTGTCTTTTTAATCACTCCTCACACATTTAACCTTCCGAACAATTACGTCCTCTTCCCTAGACTAATTAGTTGTGGCAAATAGTCCTTGTGGTTCGATCTCGTGCTTAAGCATTGTACTACTTGTTGCGATAGGATACTCTTGTCTTATTTATTGCTATATATTTTAGCAGCATCAAGTTTTTGGCGCCGTTGCCGGGGACTATTTTTGTTTATAGCTAATTAATTGATTGCGAAGCTTGAATAATTGTTTGGGATTCTTCTAGCCGAGGGTCTTATAATCAATCGTATTATTATCTGAATTCATAAGCTAAAACTGTTCTTACAGGGCCTGAGATGAGGATACGATGGCCGAGGATATATCAGTGATGGAGTTGCTTAAGGCAAGACGGCCGACAGCGGAATCATTCGAAATCAGGCCGGCGATGATCCAGATGATCCAAAACTCGGGGAAATTGAAGGGGGATTACTACGAAGATCCCAATTCACACCTTGACAAATTCGTAGAATATTGCAGCACCTTCAAGTGCGAAGAAGTTACATCTGAACAAGTCTATCAGAAGCTGTTCAGATTTTCCTTGAAAGAAGAAGCTGCAGAATGGCTACATACAGTTGAGCCAGGCTCTCTAACTGATTGGGACACCACCGTATCAGCTTTCCTAGCAAAATATTTCCCTCCATCCAAGACTGCTCAGTTCAGAAGCGAAATCGCATCGTTTAGGCAGTCTGAAAGTGAGAACCTGCATCTAGCCTGGGAGAGGTTCCAGAGGTTGTTGAGAAGGTGCCCCCATCATGATTACCAGCGGTACTAGCTTGTTGATATGTTCTATTCGGGAATATCTCCGGTTAGCCGTGCTTTTCTTGATACTGCGACGGGAGGAAATTTGTTCAACAAAACCGCAAAGCAGGCCTATAATCTGGTGAAAGAATGGCTGAACGAAGTGCATGTTGGCAAGTTGTGAAGCCGCCTCCGAGCAGGTTTACAACAGCAGAGGAGTGCATTGGAGTATGTCCAAAATCCAATCCTCAGATAGCAGCACTCACAGAAAAGTTAGCTCTGCTGGGAAGTCACTTGAAATCATCGGGATCAGTGGTGAGCTGTGAGGTTTGCAGCGGAGGGCACAAGAGTGTGGAATGTCCCGTGGTGCTCGCACATATCCACTATTTAAAGCAGGACGGGCACGGAAGGATCGGTTCTGAATTCAACCTAAAAAAGGGTGTAGACACCCTGATAGAGAGCATGAGTGCCATGGAGGGAAGATTAGCACACAATGAAGCAGTCTGCCAAAGTCTTCAGACGCAAGTGAGTAAGTTGGCAGAAGAAGAAGCACGAGCAATTACGCTCAGGAGCAGAACACAGGTCAAAGGACCGGATTTTGTGCCTCAACGAGACGAGGGGTTAGACCCAGCTACTGGTAATATCTCATCGGTTCCATCTTCTCCTCAAGTAAGTGTTTCTGATCCAGCTTCGATAACTGACACTGTTGACCCGCCAACACAGGTGACATTACCTTATCCTACTTCTAGAAGAGCTAAATTAGATAAGGATTATTCAAAGATGCTTAATGTGTTTAAGAAAATAGAGATTAATCTTCCGTTCCTTAAACTTCTTAAAAATATGCCTGTGTATGGAAAGTTTTTGAAAGAATTAATCTCTAAAAAGAAAAGATTAGGAGATCATGAGACTGTAATGCTAAGCCAGGAATGTTCTGCAATGCTCACAAACCCACTTCCAAAAAAATCGAAGGATCCTGATAGTTTTAGCATACCTTGTACAATAGGCAAAGTTCATTTTAAACGTGCCTTATGTGATCTAGGAGCAAGCATTAACTTAATGCCTTTGTCTGTTTACAGGAAACTGGGGATGGGAGATCCGAAACCAACATCAGTCACCATACAGCTGGCTGACAGATCAATAAGGCGACCGGTAGGGGTGGTAGAAGACCTTTTGGTGAAGGTAGATCAGTTCATCTTTCCGGCTGACTTCGTGATAATGGACATCGAGGAGGACGATCAGGTGCCTATCTTATTAGGGAAACCTTTCCTCGCAACAGGACGGACCCTGATTGATGTCGAGGGGGGGAAATTAATTCTCCGATTACAGAATGAGGAAGTAGAATTCAATATTCTGAAGTCTATGAAATTTCCCGACGATGACGAGTGTTGTAATTTCTTGAGCCTTACTAACTCTTTGGTTGAGAGTACTTTTCAGGAAAACGAGGTCAAGAATCTGAACATCGAAGTAGAAGAGGAGGAGCTGTCAGATGAAGATGTTGGGGACGGCAGTAAAGAAGGATGTAATTGGGCCCGGCACGATGAACTCCTGGAGAGGGAAACCAAAACAAGGCCTAAAACATCAATCGAAGAACCACCAACCCTCGATCTCAAACCCTTGCTTGCACATCTAAAATACGTATTCTTAGCACCGCATGAACATTTACCTGTAATTATCTCTGCTAAACTTACAGGTCCTGAGGAAGATCACTTGGTGGAGGTGCTAAGGAAGCATAAAGAGGCTTTTGGATGGCAAATGTCTGACATAAAAGGGATCAGCCCGTCGCTTTGCGAACACCGGATCTATATGGAAGATAAAGTAAAGCCGACTGCTCAACCACAGAGAAGGCTTAACCCAAAAAAGAAGGAGGTGGTGAAGGCTGAGGTGATTAAGTTGCTTGATGCAGGGATGATCTTTCCGATCTCTGACAGCCAATGGGTGAGTCCTGTGCATATGGTGCCAAAGAAGGGAGGCACAACAGTGACGTTGAACGAGAAGAATGAGTTAATTCCGGTGCGGAAAACGACCGGGTGGCGAATGTGCGTGGATTTCAGGAAGTTGAACGACGCCACCAGGAAGGACCATTTTCCCCTTCCGTTCATCGATCAAATGCTTGAACGCATGGCAGGTAAGTTTTTCTTCTGTTGTGTGGATGAGTATTCGGGCTACATGCAAATCTCAGTGGATCCTGATGATCAGGAGAAGACCACTTTCACATGCCCTTTTGGGACATTTGCATATAGACGGATGCCCTTTGGATTATGCAATGCACCTGCTACGTTTCAGAGGTGCATGACAGCTATATTTTCTGATATGATAGAAGATTTCATGGAGGTCTTTATGGATGATTTTTCTATTTTTGGGACGACCTTTGATAGCTGTTTGCATAACTTAGAATTAATGCTGCAAAGATGTGAGGAAACTGATCTAGTCCTAAACTGGGAAAAGTGTCAATTTATGGTCACTGAATGTATTGTTTTAGGCCATAAGGTGTCACGAAAAGGTATTGAGGTAGACCCTGCTAAAATTGAGGTCATTGAAAAACTGCCCCCTCCTTCCAATGTCAGAGCAGTAAGGAGTTTTTTAGGCCATGCTGGTTTTTATAGACGTTTCATTAAAGATTTTTCTAAAATTTCCAGGCCTATGACCCAATTGTTATTGAAAGATGCTAATTTCGTTTTCACACCTGAATGCCTGGAATCTTTCAATACCTTGAAGGATAAACTGACCAAAGATCCCATAATGGTTAGCCCCAATTGGGATTTACCCTTCGAACTGATGTGCGATGCTAGTGACACAGCTGTAGGTGCATGCTTAGGGCAGAAGGTGGACAAAATTTGCCAACCAATTTCTTATGCTAGTAAAACCCTTAATGATGCCCAAGTAAATTATACAACAACAGAAAAGGAGTTATTAGCTGTGATTTTTGCACTAGACAAGTTTCGTTCATATTTAGTGCTTTCCAAAGTTATTGTTTACACTGATCATGTTGCATTGAGGTATTTGTTTTCTAAGCATGATGCAAAACCGAGACTCCTTAGGTGGATCTTGTTGCTACAGGAGTTTGACCTAGAGATATGAGACAAGAAAGGAGTGGAGAATGTGGTTGCTGATCATCTCTCCAGATTAGAACAAGCGGAATTGAATACGGAAACGACTGCAGGCATCCAGGAGACATTCCCCGATGAATCCTTGTTGTCAGTACAACATGTACCTTGGTTCGCTGATTTCGCTAACTTCCTTGTGGGAAAGGTGATCCCTCCAGAATTCTCCTACCAACAGCGGAGAAAATTCCTTCATGATGCGAAGCAATATTTTTGGGATGACCCCTATTTGTTCAAAGTCTGTGGTGACAACATTATTCGCCGGTGCATACCTGAAGAGGAGATTGCCTCTGTCCTTGCATTCTGCCACTCCAAAGAGGTAGGTGGACACCACGGGGCAGATAGGACCGCAGCTAAGGTACTTCAGAGTGGGCTTTATTGGCCCACCATCTTTCGTGACGCTTTCGATTTTGTGAAAAACTATGATAAGTGTCAACGAACTGGCAACATTTCACAAAGACATGCCATGCCCATGAAACCAATTTTAGTCTGTGAAATTTTTGACGTCTGGGGAATAGACTTCATGGGTCCTTTCCCGAAGTCATTTAATAACGAGTACATCCCTGTAGCCGTAGACTACGTCTCCAAATGGGTTGAGGCTATAGCCTTGCCTAGTAATGATGCGCGGGCTGTCATCCGATTCTTGCAAAAGAACATTTTCACACGGTTTGGCACTCCCCGCACCATTATTAGCGATGGTGGGTCCCATTTTTGCAATCAGGCTTTTAGATAGGTCCTGCATAAATACGGGGTCACCCATAAAGTGGCAACCCCGTATCACCCTCAGACCAGTGGCCAAGTAGAAGTTTCTAATAGAGAAATCAAAGCTATTCTTGAAAAAACTGTGAATTCCTCTAGAAATAATTGGTCTCTCAAATTAGATGATGCATTATGGGCATATAGGACCGCGTTTAAAACGCCAATTGGCATGTCCCCGTTCAGGTTAGTTTACGGTAAGGCATGCCATCTTCCTGTAGAACTCGAACATAGAGCCTACTGGGCTACACGTTTTCTAAATTTTGATACAAGAGTTGCAGGAGAAAAACGGTTACTGCAGTTGGATGCCTTGGAAGAGTTCAGGCTTGGTGCCTATGAGAGTTCACGAATCTACAAGGAGAAGACGAAAAGATGGTACGACAAGAGAATAATCAAACGTCACTTTCAGGTAGGGGATAAGGTGTTACTATATAACTCCAGGCAGCGATTATTCCCTGGTAAGTTAAAGTCGAGGTGGTATGGGCCATTTGAGGTCATCCAGTTATTCTCCTCCGGAGCAGTGGAGATCACGAACGGCCGTAGTCCCCCATTCAAGGTCAATGGGCAGCGTTTGAAAATTTATGAGGATGACTTGGGCGCAGTGGAGACACTGCGTTACATAGATGCACCATGAGGGAGTTTTCCTATCCTATCTCTTTCCTTTCGCTTACTGTTCAATTTCATAAATATGCATCTTTTGGAATTAAATGCATGATTTAATGTGGGGGAGGAGGCAATAGGATAGGACATTTTGTACATGTACCAATTGCATGCTTTATATGTATTTGTGTTTGGAGATTTCGTTTTTGCTTTCAGTAGTCAGAAATAAAAAGAATAAGAATCTTAGGCAGTTGATTTTTTATGCGTCTAGCAATCCTGACATTACATTTGAAATTGTGCTCTGAAAGTCTGAAAGCTCAGTGAAATCGATGCATGCAAAAACTTGTGAACAACATTTGAGTCCCCAAAGAGTGGTATTTAACTAAGATCGGCATGGAACGTTTCGTTAGGTGAGGCTAGGATTGTTGCAAATAACCCCTAAATTATGAGCTAGAGCCTAAAGGTCGATATTTTAGACTCATTTTTAGGAACAATCGATCTCTTAGGTGTGGGATTACAGTTATTGTCATTATGCTCATAGGAATTGCATCCAATACTGGTTGAATGTTGTGTTATAATTGAACTTGAAATGATTAGGCAATTTAGGTTCAGCCATTTGTGAACGCAGCCTAGTCTTTGATTAGCCAAAATCCTTTGCCAATTCCACTAGATAAGCCCCTTTGAGCCTTATTTACCCATTTTCTTTGATCAACCGTGTTACGAGCCCTTAGCCTTCCTAAATACCCTTTCTTACCCAAGTTAATTGACTTAATTACAGTTGGAAGATCCTTAGGCACACATCCTTCAAATTTCCATTAGCTATCATTGAAAGGTTGTAATTCTAAATAGAAGAAGTAACCAATTCAAATTGACTCTTTGTCCCCTCTATCTCAAAAAAAAAAAAAAATTGAACCGAATAAATTGTAGAGGAAAGGATAAAAGACATTCTTTAATTGCTTCTCGAACTGAAATAAAACAACTTTGAGCTTTTATCTTGCACATAGCGGAACAAGTGCCAAATTTTTGAGAAAATTCTAGCTAGTTGAGTCATTAACTTTTTGCCTAAATTCCCTTCTTCCTACCCCCAAACCTTAGCCTATGTTACAACCCTTTAAAGACCTCTAATCTTGTTTATTTGTGATGCATGATTTCAACCGGATGGATGATGCAATTCCAATGTGACCATTTTGTGCAATACACTGTAGAGCGTTTGCCAAATTCATATGACACCCCAAACACTTGAGCGTAAGAGCGACCACCTGTGAGCTAGCAACCTTAGTCCTCGCCTTTCGCTTCCGCAAAGTGTTGGTTGATAAAACTAATTAATCAGTTTTGGGAGATTTATCTGAGGTTCACTTTGTTTTTAATTGCAACTTGAGTAGTCTGAAATCGTATGGATTATAAAAGTGCAATGGATCCTTGTCTGTGTACGGGAGCTATTCGTTGAAATTTCGCTGCTTTTGACTCTTTCTTGCTTTGCTTGAGGACAAGCAAGATTCAAGTGTGGGGAGGTTGATAGCTCCCATTTATATAGGGGTTTTAGGATTGTTTTAGTTCGCTTTTGCTTTATTTCCACTCAATCTCAGCATCATTTTGTTATCTTTAAGTTGAAGTGAGTAATTTCCGTTATTTATGACATTTTCTATATTTTCAGGTGTTTTTAGGACTGGTTGAGCATTTCCGGACAGTTCGGGGACCACTAGAGCGAATTTCGGGAGCACAGGGACCAAAACAGATAACTTTCGGAGGGAACTACCCTTTCTCAGCACCTGTCTTGCCGAGACAGCGCCTGTCTCGCTGAGACAGGCCCCCGTCTCATCGAGACATAGCCTATCTCGCCGAGACGAGGCGGGCCAATGGTTCCCAGAGGGAACCATCACGTGGTGTCTCGACGAGACACCCAGCGTCTCGTCGAGACACCCTTTCGTCTCATCGAGACACCTCTTATCTCGACGAGACGAGGCGCTGGGAAGCAATTTTCCAGCGTCTTCTCACCCCAGGGCGCGAATCTTGGCCTGAAAAATGCCCAAAATACCCCCTAACACACTTACCACTATAAATAGAACAATATGTTTTTGTTGTTATGGTTACTTTCTTTTTCAATTGTTTGTGGCTTCTCTTCCTCTCCATTTTTCTTCTTCTTTGGAGGAGATTGGGAGTTTCTTGCATTGTAATTGATATTGATTTGTTTGAAGACGGGGAAGGAAAGCTCTGTCCTTTTGTAATCAGAATCAGACAAAGCCGGGTTTTAGATCTCTAAATTCCTCAATCTGTCTCTTACTTTTTACTTATTTAATTAATGATGATTAATGTTGATAATCTGTGCTTTAATGATTTGAATAGTTTAATTATGAACTAATCTCCATCCAATCTGGGATGGGGATGAGATTGATTGTGTAGCCTTGAATGATTAGGGATTTGGTTTTATGGGTTTAATCCCAGTTGATTAGATTTTGCAAGCTTAGTGTCCTAAATTTGTCAGAAATAGGATGAATGCTAGAATTAGATTCGATGATGATAAACTAGCCTGACATAGCTAAACCTAATTCCTTGAGTCCGACGAATTTAGGATTATAGATAGGTAGATACCTGACCAAGGAACTGCCTAACCCGAATTAGCATAATCTAATCTCGCTAGAGACCACTAGGAGTGCGGACTAGTGGCTGGGCTACGGCTTTAGCCTCAATCACCACGGAACCTATTGCTTTGCATGCCCTAGGTTGTATGCCTAATCAAGCCGTCAACCAAAGGCATGTGAATAGACTACAAGAGATTGACTATCTCTACGTGGTTACTTAGGTGATTACCGTCAACTATCATTATGGTATGAAACCAAATCCCAGTAAATCATACATGGGAACCAATTGAGGGAATCCCCATCTTGGATTGTGTCATTAATTAATCTGAATTCTCCCCTGTTAAACGCTTAACGTTTTCATTTTCGAAAGTTTGTCTTTTTAATCACTCCTCACACATTTAACCTTCCGAACAATTACGTCCTCTTCCCTAGACTAATTAGTTGTGGCAAATAGTCCTTGTGGTTCGATCTCATGCTTAAGCATTGTACTACTTGTTGCGATAGGATACTCTTGTCTTATTTATTGCTATATATTTTAGCAGCATCACTAATACAGGCACATACAAAAATGGGAAACAGATGGTCAGAAATTGCAAAAATATTACCAGGTAGAACTGAGAACACAGTTAAAAATCACTGGAATGTAACAAAAAGAAAGGAATATTCTAAGAGAAAGTGCAGTACTAAATATCCAAGAGGAAATCTTCTTCAAGATTACATCAGGAGCTTGAAGTTAGACTCTGAAGGGCCTACTACAACTGCTGCTGAAACAACAGGTTTGAGCTTGTACTTAGACTCTGAAGGGCCTACTACAACTGCTACTGAAACAACAGGTTTGAGCTTGAACTTAGACTCTAAAGGGCCTACTGCCATTGCTGTTGAAACATCGGGTTTAAGCTTGCTACAGCCACAGGCCATGGAGTTTAATCAGATTAATAATCAAAGTTTGGTTCCAAATTATGATTCAAATTTAGATTTTGATTATAAGTTTCAAGATGGAAGCTTTGATTCTTCACTTTGGTTACTTGAAGATATGGATGATCATAATCATGTTAGTTTTGTTGATCATCATAAGACGTTTGAGGAGGATGCTGCTGTTTCCATGGATTTAGTGGAGATGATTTATGAGGATAAAATGAAATAAAATAATTTTGAGTTAATTACAATAATATAGATATATTTAAAGTGGCTTAAACAAAAATGTGGGGAATGTCTCATACTTTTTTTTAGTGTTTATTATGTTTAACTACTGCAAAAGCACATTTTGCAAGTTTTAGTATCTTTTGTTTCTTAAATCTTTCCTAATTAATGCTTTGCTTGGAATCTTTACAAATTTAATTATACCGAGTAGTGGATGCACTTGCCAGAAATGCGCTGGCAGGAAATGGACTCACCTGGTGGTTTCTATTCCTGCCTTTTGTTTCTTGAAAGGAGGCTATTAAAACATATATAAACAACTGGCATTGTGCCCGCGCGTTGCGCGGATGGATAATTTTTTTGTACAACATTTTAATATTTTTTTAATTTTATATTATTTATATGTAGTGATATTAATTTTTTGTTTTAAAATAATTTAAATTTATAAATTGTAAATAAATTAATATACATATCTTTATAATTATTTGATAATAGGTTTTGGAAGTTGTTGAAGTCATAATCTATTGGTCATGTTGACATGTTTGCAAGAGTCCTTCCTTTCCATTCTTATATAATACTTTTTCTATATATTACAATTTTAAAATATTTAAAACATTTTGTGGTGATTTTTTTTCAATCAAATTCCAGCTCTCCCCAAATTTTTTTTTCTCGTGCTTTCAAAAATCTTTGATAAATCCATGAAATTAAAATAAGCATGTCTTTTTAAAAAAAATTTATTTGATTTATATAGTAGTTTGAAGGTTTAAATATTGTGTTAATTATTACAACGAAAAATTAAATGTGTTATAATTTTTTTTAGTTCAATTGGTTTTAATGCTATTTATTAAAGTTAAATGAATGAAATTTGAATGGATCCTCACATATTTTTTACCGTTATATAATTTGTTTTCGTTGGAATATTTTATAAATTATTTCATTATTCTATTAAATATAAATATAATTTTTTTTTTCAATTGCGTTGGTTTTAATGCTATTTATTAAAGTTAAATGAATGGAATTTGAATGGATCTTACATATTTTTTTGTCAACGTATTATAAAAAAAATTCAGTTATATTGGTTTTAATGTTATTTTATTAAAGTTAAATAAAGGGAATTTGAATGGATCATTACATATTTTTTGGTCGTTATATAATTTTTGTTGTGATATTTTGTAAGTTATTTTATTATATATATTAAATATAAATATAAATTTTTTTCAGTAATATTGGTTTTAATTCTTTTTATTAAAGTTAAATGAATGAATTTTGAATGGATCCTTACATATTTTTTTATTGTCATATATATATTTTTTTGAAATATTTTGTAAGTTATTTTGTTATATCTATTTTTTTTGGTAGGATTTTTGTTATATCTATTAAATATATATTAGGTTAGATATAATTTTTCCTTATTACTATTTGACAATTAATCAAAAAGGCCTCTAAAACTCTTCTAATTAATTTCTCTATGTTTCCATTATTATATATAATAATAATATAGATATAGAATCCATCACTAAAAATGACAAAGAAACTTAGAATGGTAATCATGATAAAACATGATTTATAATTGAAATAAATTTTATTGTAAGTATAATATTTCAATACTTCTTTAATTATTTTATTCAATATGTCTCCAACTTCAATAAGCAACTATTGTGTGAAATTTTATATCTATTCGTACCAAAAAGGCATAAAAATAATAAAAAAATCAATCCATATGAGTTAGATAAACCCGAATTAGAAAAAATTAGTGCACTTCACCAGGTTCTGAATTTGGAAAATTAATCTAACTCCAATTAAACCTAACAATTGAGCTCATATAAAGCCGAAAATCCATATTTTAGTTAGAGTTAATAATCAAAACGATTACATCTAGCAATTTATACTAAAAAAGAGTGGAAATATACAAATTTTTATTTAGTCATTTTGAAAAAAAAAGACAAATAAAAAAGAAAACATAGATAAGGCAACGAGAGGTATGGAACAACACAATTGAGAATAAAAATAACTACTACATATGAAAAAAATTTAATAATTACCTTCGGAAATATAACGATTGCCTGTAATTTCTGACACATTTGCTTTTTCCGATTTCAGTTGTCTATGACTCTTCTATTTCCATCCGATTTCTTCAATATAGCAAAATCTAAATTCTCTCAATTCTCGAAAAAAAATTCTATTAATACAGTTTATCAATGGAAAGCGCTCTTAAATAAATCTGAATCTCTTAATGAAGTAAGAACAAAATTATAAGACTATGATATTTGAAGTAAGAACAAAATTATAAGATTAAGAACAAAACTAATACATAATCAAAATTAAAAAAGGTCTTTGATTTTCGATGACCAATGAATATGATGAGGAAATACTATATATCATGCTTTATATATAGGGTTTTTTGTGACTTTTAGATTTCTTTCGCTTAGTGTTTTTTCATCTTCTGGTAACTCATACTTTCTTTTATTACTTTAATTAATGGGCTAATAATTGACAATAAGTAATGTGTTAATATAATACTTATCTATACTATATATAATTACGGAAGCTGAGAGAAATGAGAAGAAGTGTTTTAGAGGTCTTTTTGATGAGTTGTCAACGTAGTAAAAAATCAGATTAAAAATATTTAATTAATTAAAAATAAATATTTAATTAATTAAAAATAATAAATTTATATTTATAATATATTAAATAATTACTAGCCTATTAATTAAAATAATAAAAGAAAGCAAGAGTTACGGGAAGATGAAAAAACACAAAGCAAAGGAAATCCAAAAGTCACAAATAAACTTCTATATAAAGCATGATAGATAGTATTTCACCATTATATTCATTGGTAACGATAGATAGTAGTATATTTCTGAAGGTAAATTTCGATTTTTTTTCTCCATATATTGTAGTTATTTTGTTCTCAATTATGTTGTTGTTTTATTTTTATTAAACAATAGTTGTTATAGTTTCATCTTTCAGATTCATTTCTGTTGTTACTCAGGCTCTATACCTATCGCTATCTGATCCATGTTTTCTTTTTCTTTTTTGTCTTTTTTTTTTCCAAACTGATAGCTTCAATTGAAAAAATCCGACAGAAATAGAAGATGCATGAACAACTAAAACCGGAAAACACAAAAGTGTCAAAAATTACAAGAAATTCTTATGTTTCTCAAGGTAATTATTCGATTTTTTTCATATGTTGTAGTTATTTTTGTTCTCAATTGTGTTGTTGTTTTCTTTTTATTAAACAATAGTTGTTATAGTTTCATTTTTCAGAGATGAAATTCCATTTCTGTCGTTACCCAGGTTCCATACCTCTCGCTACCTTATCCATGTTTTCTTTTTTATTCGTCTTTTTTTTTTCAAAATGACTAAAATAAAGATTTTGTAAATTTATATTCTTTTTTAGTATATGTTGCTAGGTGTTATCGTTTCGATTGCTAACTCTTAACTAAAATTTAGATTTTCGGCTTTATATGAACTCAATTTTTGGCTTTCTCAATTGTGATGTTGTTTTATTTTTATTACACAATTGTTGTTATAGTTTCATCTTTCAGAGATGAAATTCCATTTCTGTCGTTATCCAGATTCCATACCTCTCGCTACCTTATCCATCTTTTCTTTTTTATTTATTTATTTTTCAAAATGACTAAAATAAAGATTTTGTATATTTGCATTCTTTTTTAGTATATGTTCATAGGTGTTATCGTTTTGATTGTTAACTCTAACTAAAATTTAAATTTTCGGCTTTTTATGAACTCAATTTTTAGTTTTAATTGAAGTTAGATTAATTTTTCTAATTCGGAACATGTTGAAATCCACTTTTTTTTTTTTAGTTTGAGTTTAGCTAATTGATATAAATTGTATTTTTTATTTTTATGCATTTTGGTACAAATAGATATAAAGTTTCACACGATAGTTGTTCATTGAAGTTTGAGGCATATTAAATAAAATATTAAAGAAGTTATGGGAGGTCATGGGTTCGAATCACATCCGGGTCTGGTGGGGATTTTTCTTTCTTCTTTAATATGTAAGCGCATTGCGCAAATTTAAAAAAAATATATATATTAAAGAGATATTGGAATATTATACTTACAATGAAGTTTATTTCAATATAAATTATGTTATATTATTATTGTTATTATTATTATTATCATCATCATCATCAAGAAGTTATTTTTCCCAATTTTCTAGACAATGAGATTGTAAGCGTCTAATACGCTTGATAAGATGTTTATTCTTGAAGAATGCGGATTATGCTAGATACGAATTCAAAATCAAGGTAAATAAAAATAAATTTTGATGCTCAAAATCCTAAAAATGTACATTAATTATGGATATTGAGATAATTGTTTTTGCAATATTGGCTTATATAATTTTTAACTATTATATTATGGTTCGTACAAAATTGTTTGTATTTCAAGAGTTTTTAACAGATAAAAATGAAATATGATCATAGGACAAATTATTAAAAAATATTAATTAAGAAAATATTATTATTTGAATCTCTTCAAATTCTCAAATGTTGAGCATAATGATTCTAATTAATAGAATTAATTTCACATATTAATTATAAAACGTTTTTTTTTGTACTGAGTGGTTATAATTGCGATTTAATTATATTTAACTAAAATTAATTTATGGACTTAATACTTCATTAAGAAAAAATAAAATGTTTAATTAATGGGTAAAAAATATTTTTACTCTCTGATCTTTATACGCTTATGTCTCGACATTCTATCTTATTTTCAAAAAAAAAAAAAAACCCGAGAGGAAGATGGTACTCTCCTAATTATCTTTTTCGTCCCTTCATTTTTTTTCAATTCTTTTGTTTGTTTTTCTTACTTACAAAATTCAAGAATATATAATTATTAGAAAATATTAATGAAGTCAAATAAGTGATATCTGCGAGTATGGCTGATATTCTATATAGTGAAAGAGTGAAGAACAAATTGATCGAATGTCTTGATGAGATATTACGAGATGAAAATAGAAGAAATCATCATCTTAAACTGATTCAATTAGATATATTGGGTTATTGTAGCAGAATGAATAATTGAATTCGAATACTTGGTGGTCATGAAATTCCATCAACCAAAATCATTATCATCAAGATTTGTGACTAATTCTTACGAATTTTATTTTTTTTTATATGTAACATATTGAATTGATAAAGTTTCTTCATATGCAACATTAGAAAAGTATTTATTGTAATAGTTTATAGAATAATATATTGATGTTGCTTCCATTTTAACATAGATTGTAATTCTTTTGTATCGTAGATATAATATTTAATTTTAATTGTAGTTTAATTCAATTTTTGTTTAATCTATATTGTAGTTTAATTCAATTTTTGTTTAATCTATATTGTATTTCTTTTGTATCATAAATATAATATTTAATTTTAATTATAGTTTAATTCAATTTTTGGTTTTTTATTATATTCTAATATATTTTTTAATTAATCTGCTATTTTATTATTATTGTTTCACAGAATATTTGGAATATGAAAATGTATTAAAATTCCTAAAAATACAAATCATTGAATTTTGTAAAAATAAACAAATCATTCATCTTTAGTTAAAATTCTATAAAAAAGTAGTCAATTATTTCTAAAATTAATTTAATTTGAATTATCATTAATATATAAATATATTAATTTCAAATATACATGATATAAATTTTTTTCATAGCATGATATAAAATTATTTAAAAGTAAAAATGTCAATTTATTTATTTATCTAAATTATATAAAAGTTTCATACCCCGTGCATCGCACGGGTTTTCGACTAGTGATATAAAGATAATAAAAACTTATTAACTCGTTTATTTTTTTTTCAAAAAAAAAAAAAAAACTTATTTATTCTTTTTGCTCTTACGATGTCAACTAAGCCAAAAAGGCTCTAAAACATTTCTTCTAAATTCTCTCTGCTTCCGCTATTATATATAGTATAGATATTGATACAAAAACAATTTAAAAATTGTATTTTTTTCATTTTATTTCTAAATTTTATTAGAGATAAAAAAATCCTTATATAGCTCTATGTTTTTTTTTTTTTTTGAATCTTTTATAGCTCTATTTCTAGTTTGTAATTTTTGAAATATTTAATTTCTTACAAATTAAAAAAATCTTAAAAAATCATTTAAAATAGATTAATGCTAATTAAGGCTTTAGAAACAGTTTTTATTATGATATCTTACAAGACTTACATTTTGAACTCTGGAGTCCTAAAACATTCATAAAAAGTCCTAACACTTTTGACACATATTAATCATTAGATCTCTGAATAATGCATAAATAATTTGATATATGATATAGCTAATAAATATTCTTTAATGTTAAAGGTAGCTGATTACAAATACCATCAATGGTTTTGAATTTCTTTATCTTTAGAATACAATAATTGTAGCAGACAAGACAAAACCATTACTTCAAACTTATTATTCCATCTCTTTCAACTTTACAATGGATCAAAAACTGGATTCCACCACCAAAAAATGAAGAAATTATATAATTGATGAGCATGGATTAAATTGACTACCTTCACATGATAAACTCAGAAGCTCTTCTAGAAACTCAGTTCCCAAATCCTCTAATACTACGACGTTTTTCTTTTGTATGCTATCTGTAATTACAGGTTTTCCCAATTTACTGATCGATTTTCTTCTTGATCTCATCGAGTGTTTCCTCTTCAAAGCCACCACCGGAGAACCTCCATCTTCACCGTATTTCATCTCCTCAAGCGATTCTTTCACCAACTCCACCGGAAAATTAAGTACAGCTGCTGAACCTCTCATCGAGAATGCAGCTTGATCGTATGCTAAAGCTGCTGCTTCTGCACTATCGAAAGTTCCTAACCAAACTCTAACTCCATTTCTCGTTGAATCTCGAATCTCCGCCGCATACTTCCCCCACGGTCTCTTCCTGACTCCTCTGTACGGCTTCTCTTTCTTCCTCGCCGCCGTTGAGGTACCGGAATTGACCTCCTCGTCTCTAATTCCGTTAGTATTACTAGAATTAGATTTCGATGATTCTTCATTGGCAGGTTGGGAGAGAAGAGGGTTGGAATCGAAGACGAAAGAATTTGGATCGGGATGTAAAGAATCGGGCCATGAAAATGAATCGAAAGAGATGAGTTCATGTTTTGGAAATAAAAAAGTTTTCATGTTTAGGATTTTGAGGTTTTGAATTGATTTTCGTTCCCTTTATCATATATATACATAGAAAGTATGGACCAACAAAATATCATTACTTAATGTAAATTACACCTATTACCACTCTTAAGTCTTAATGATATCTTGTTCAAAAAAAAAAAAAAGTCTTAATGATATCATACACAATTTTTCATAATACATGTAGCTCAATCAGAATTTTTTTCTTCAAATAGTAATCGCGAACACCACGTGGATTAGTGAAGTAAGACTACAGTCCTATTCAAGTCTTGCACTTTGATTTACAGAACCACGGTTACGGACGATACACCTATTTCAAGTTAACAGTGAACCCTTACCATTGAGTAGCTGTCACGTGGACTCCAGGTCATGTAGGATGCACAATCTAGTCCTCCTATAATTAAAAGATACACAATACCTCGACCTACGCATGGAAGTATGTTTGGGTTCTCTGCATCTAGAATAAAGGAAATGCATTAGCGAAAAACAACTCATCTAAAGTGTGGACTCAATTCAAGAATTGATGAACATTCTCAGGGTCGAGTATGTAATGGATATGGAAACTGTTAGATAGGAGATGAAGGAGGCAAGAGAGGCTAACAAATACCTAAACATGGAGGACTATACTGCTTGCTCTATCAGATATCACATCGTTCGTAGCTACCCACAAAAGAGAGAACTGCCCTCAGCTTCTTAATAGGAAGCACAACGGGTAGATTTAGAGGAAGAGAGACAATCATTGTAATCACATATATCATCATTGCAGGACGCCTTCTAGGGCATAAAAGAGGATATGAGGAGTCATACTCTCCTCCACCAAAACGGATAACACAATGTGTGGGCCTTTATCAAAGACGTAACTCTGAACTCGTCCCTTAAAGAAGCTCATAGGTCCTTTGTATCTCGTTAGTTTGAAATTTCTTAGTGAGGTCGTCATCGATAAACCGATAACACAATATATTGGACCTTGAGTTCACGTACAATTTTTTTTATAGCAAATCATCACTTTTCTTATAGTGACACTTGACCATGAAGTGTATACAACACATGTATATCTTACTATATGATAAGTGAAGTTGTTATGATTTATAACAAAACCTAATTTGGATCTTATCTAATAGGTTAAGGTTTTGGATTAAATGGTTGATTGACATTATATTAGAGCCTCTTAAACCAAATGACCGAGGTTCAAATCTTAGCAATTAATTTGTTAATGGAATTTCAATACGTGGTAAGACTCGTTAGAGATATAATAAAATTATATTGGACATTAACTATTAGATTAACATTTTGGTTCAAATGGTTTCTTGATATGGTACTACAACCTCTTATATAAGGTGAATGAGAGTTCGAAACCTGACAACTCCATTTATTAGTGGAATTTCAAGATATGATAGAATGAGTGTGCGTTGTACACGCTTCAAACTTAGGGAGAATTTGCATGTAGGGTGTGTCGATTATAATTAAAACTATATTTTGGTCTTAACTACTAGCTTAACCTTTTGGTTCAAATGGTTCATTGACATGCATGGTACCAGAGCCTCTTAAATCGAGCGTCGATTTCGAATCCTAGCAACACCATTTATTTGTGGAATTTCAACACATTGTAAGATGAACATATATTGCACAAGCTTGAAGCCCATGAGGTATTCGCATACAACAGTGTGTTAAAAATAATAATGAAAACTATTACTAGGTTTTAACCAGTAATATTGAACTTTTGGTTTATATGGTTCATTGACACACTCCAGAGATAATTATAAAAACTATTTTGGAGTCTTACTTATCAGTTACAGGGACTACGTAGGGTCCATCGACCTCTGGACAGTAATTCTATCGCTAAACATAAAAGTTATGTTAATATCGTTATTTATTTCCATAATTTGTGACAAATTTGACGTCACTGATAGATTTGGCAACAAATATTTTAATTGGTACTTCCTCCGCTCATATTACATGTCTTTCTAACGAGTTGTACATAAATTAATAATATTAGGAAAAAGACTTTGTTACCCCTTAATTATTGATTCTACTGTTTATTTACTTTATAATGTAATCTTCATAAATTTACGTTTTATAATAGAAAGAATGTAACTTAATATTAATCATATTAAAATGACATACATTTCGGACTAAATTTTTATCTATTAAGCCCAAATATTTTGATAGCCATGAAAGTATGCTTATTGCAAGAGAGTCCACTCTCAGCATACACCTCATTTATATAAAGCCATATTGATGTAATTATAGTATCTTAACCTTTTTTTAATCTCTTCCCATGTTGTTCTTGTCGGAAATCTAGTAAATGATCTGTTGTGTTTATCATAACTATTTAATTATTGCTTTAGATCATTTATAGCTTCCTAGGTATATGCATATGATTTCAAATTAAGGAAACATAGATAAACATTTCTTAATTCGGACAGTTTGTTATTTTGCTAAATATTTTTTTGTATACCCAATAAACAAATCCATCACAGCTACATGAAATATTAAATCAAACTTGTAAATTTGAACAACTTGAAGATATGTTTAGTAAATAGCTATGATTACCTTTTTAGTTAGTTGATTGTGTAAATTTGTTTGGTAAAACTTAAGTGATTATTAATAGCTGTTTGTGTAAAATGACAAATAAGAACATGATAAAAAATTTATTTGGGGTTAAATGTTAGTAATTAGAGGTACAAATTTCCTTCAAAAACCATGAAATAATAAGCTAATTGAAAAAGCTCTTAGAACCAATATTTTAAAAATTAGCTTTTTAGATCTAAGAGTATGTCCAATAGGAGAAATTCTACTATGGTCCCGGTCCATTGGACCTTACCAATAGAAATGTGACAATTGTACAATTTCTTTCCTTACACCAATCATCTCCCAATGAGGTAGCATGATTCTCTTTTTTCATTGGTAGGGTCCATTGCACCCGGTCCACCATAGAACTTCTCGTCCAATAGAGGGTGTCAAAAGAGTGTCAACTGATGTGGCATTTTAGTTTGGCATTTTTTAAAGGGTGCCTACTATGGGAGTGATGGTGTGGGTGCCAAAAAGGTTGTCAAACATTTTTTAATATAAAAAAATTGATTTACTTGAACACTATTGGTTTACTTTTTTGATGACTTTCTCTCTCATTTCACTATTGGTTGACAATATTTATAATTAAATAAATTATATATTAAATAATGATTTGTGGGGTCATTGTGGCAACTTTTAAAGTTGTTTTACTATTGGAACATTTTTAAATAACAGTTGACAAGAGTGATGTGGATTACTAAATTAATAAAATATTATATTTTAATATGATGTGTTAATTTTTGGCTCTTTTTGGAGCAACCTCTATTGGAGATGCTCTAATAAGTTTTTTCAAACTCTCCTCACCAAACACTACTATTAAAGGTTTGACTAGTCAAAACCTCTAAAGTGGCTCGACTCTTTCATTTTACCCCGAAAAGCTTTTTATCAAACAAGGGGTAAGTTTAGAGTTTTCACATCTTCAAATAGAATAATCTCACAGTTCATTAGAGAATGAAAAAAATATTTAAATTAATTTTTTTTTTCTGAGGAGATTTATTTCTATTTTAATAGTAAAAAAAAAGTTAAAGATTATATAAATGTATGGATCAGTGGTGTTTACGAATGACCAAATGACTTAGATAAAAATGTACATGTAATGGTTGACTATACATATTTTAATATATAGACTCTCTTAAATTTAAAGCAATGAGTTTATAAAAAAAAACAAAATTTAAAATCATTGAGATATCCAAATTTTAATATCATTTAATTTTAAGTTTTGAAATATCCGATTTTTTTGGTTGAAGGATCGTTAGGTTTCTTTCAATTAAAGCTTTTTCCTACGTACATTATGTTTGTTTAAACGACTTAAAACCCTTAACCAAATAAACTAACTTTGATGGGTATGTTTTGAACTATTTTTAATAGTTTAAAATATGAGTTTTATATAAATATAAATAATTTAATATATATTGATTAACTTAAATTTGAAGTGATAACATGTAGATGAATATACTTTAGTCAATTATTGGTTAAGAGCATTAGTGGTATGTGGTTGAATAATCATATTTAATTTTTGTCAACTGGGAAGCAGATAGATATTGATCAGGTGTCGAGTGTTGGTTGATAGACCAAAAAAAGATAAAAGGGTGGGACTACGGGGTTGGGATGGGTTCGAGCCCGACTACGTCGGAGAATTGATTTTTTTTTTTTTTAAATAATGGTGTCTGATAATATTTTAGAGAAAATTATATTGATTCAATGTTTAAAGGTAAATGAGATGGTTAATGATGCTTACTTTCTCTTTGAGAGGTCTTATGTTTAACTTTCTCCAACCTCATTTTCTTTTAAAAAGTTTTTATTTATTTTTATTTTTCAATAATTATAAAAACATGTTATCATTATTAATTAATTTAAATGAATTTTTTATTTTTATTTTGATAACACTTTTAAATTCAATTTTAACATGTCTTTACCATTAGAACTTCCTTTGGAGATTCTATTCTTTACTAACATTGACTAACCTGTCAGGACGGAAATGCGAGATTGATAACTGCTGTGTCAGATGTGGGGTGATAGAAGAGGATGAGGAGCATTTATTTCTGACCTGCCCGTTTGCAAAATCGGTATGGTCAACATTTCATGGGGATAATAGGATGAACCAAATTGGGTCTATACGGCACTGGTTAGCAACGAGAATCTCCCAAGGAACAACAGACATAAGTGAAGAAGTTATGATTTTTTGGTCGTTGTGGAAAAGCCGGAATACAATGATATGGGAAAAGAGGAAGCTCACACCTACACAATTGGTAATTGGAAATAAACAAGAAGCAAACGAATGGAAATCGGCACAAGAGCTACGGAAACATGGGGTAAAGCGAGCTGTAACCAATTCAGCAGAAAAATAGCAAAAACCATAGGAATGTCATTTCTTCTGCAATGTCGATGCGGGATTATTTGAAGAGGCGGGCTATTTCTCAATCGGCTTCATCCTAAGGGATCACCAGGGTAGGTGCGTGTATGCGCACCATTCAGGATTTGATGGGGTGTGCAAACCGATTGTTGCCGAAGCAATAGCATTCCACGAGGCTTTGTCCTGGATAAAGGCC
Organism: Euphorbia lathyris; assembly: GCF_963576675.1. Classification (NCBI taxonomy): domain Eukaryota; kingdom Viridiplantae; phylum Streptophyta; class Magnoliopsida; order Malpighiales; family Euphorbiaceae; genus Euphorbia; species Euphorbia lathyris. The sequence continues at coordinate 21,781,736 of NC_088914.1, read as the reverse complement.
ACCAATCGATCCAATATTACAATCCTATCAGATTGTATGTCAGTGGTCCGAAACATATCACAATCAGCAACTCAACTTTCATACCTAGCTGATATTACAAATGAATGTATCTCTTTAATCCAAGATTTGAGTAATGTCTCAATATCTTTCATTAGACGATCATCGAACCATGCCGCCCATTCTTTAGCCCGGGCGGTTGATTCTAGGTCTGTTCGTGGAGAGTGAGATTACCCTCCTCCGTTCCTTAGCAATATTCTTTGTTCTGATCTCAATTAATAAAGTTATGATTATTTAAAAAAAAAAAACATATTTTTACCATTAAAAAAAGTAAACATATTTCTTTACCATTAAAAAAAGTAAACATGTTTAATTTTCTATTAGTTTAATGTTAGTTTCTAAAAAATGATAACATTTTTTACAATTTTAACGCGTTGGAGGCTAAAAAAATTTTGACCAGTCCTAACGGGCTGGACTTTGAAAATTTACCGTTAACCGCACGGTTAAAATTAGCCCCCCAAATTATTTTGTTAAAAATTATTGAATTTTACGTGATATAATATTTTTAACGTTATAAAAATTTATTATTAAATATTTAAGCCCGACTTAGTTTGAGTTCTGGTTCCGCCACTGGTATGATGCGGGCATGTAGTCGATTAGATGAAAGAAGACGAATGGTGAAAGAAGTTGGACCAAAAGGGTAATACACTAAGGGAAAGGAAAGCCCATTATGAAAAAAAAAACAAAGCTGACACGTCGTGTCAGTATGATAGAAAGTTTCTTATTCTTTTTAATCCATTGACACGCCGTGTCCACTGTTCAAAACGAAGGCCGTCTAGACGCTCAAAATCAAGAATCCGTTGCGATTTTCTCTGATTAGTCCCTATAGGCCTTTTTTTTTTGCTCATAGCCGATTTTTAGCCGCTTGAGCTCCGACCATACCATCTCGACGCCACTTAGACCGCCTAAGTGACGATGAAGAAAAATATTTTTTTTTATTTTGAATTTATTTTTTTCTTTATTATAATTCACTTTTGAGTTGTTTCAATGATATTGTTGTTGAAATGTTGATGTATGCACATTTTCGAAGATATATATTCCAAATATACATGTTTTTCTACATTAAATAGTTTTTAAATAGTATCATTTGTTAATTAACAAATCAAAAATACAAATCCGATTAATCCCCAACTAATCCATGATTAATCAGTGAGAGCTATGTCCGTCTGACAAGCGGCCAACGTTTTTTACAACGTTGGCCGTGTCGGACTCTTTAAAAAGCTTTACAAATCAGACTTGTCCCTTACTCCAGCTCCTTTCTAATTACAACTTTACCATCCCTTAATTACCATCCATGTCACCCATTTGCATATAACCCATTTTATCCCTTTAAGTTTTATATATTTAATTTTATGCATTTAGCCTTTTTGTAATTTTTCATTTTGGTTTTGAGATACTATAATTTATCTCTTTCTTTGTAATCAATTAACTTTCAATTAATAAAAAATTATAGTCTTCTCTTTGAAGCTTTGTTAAGGTTTCTATTTCCTACGGATTTAGTCTGTAAAGCATAGTATAATTAGATCATAAACATGATTAAATGTTTATCAAATGAAATAGATAAATGGTGGCATATCTAAACTGTGGCAGTGGGAAAGGGAGGGTGAGTAAGGAGACGGGGAAGATGAATCATCCCCTGAGGAGCCATGTTAGGATGATAAATCTTATTCCGGAAGCGAAACTAAGAATAAAAAGAGACATTGATTAGTGTATGTGTATACAATGTCATGTAGGTTCATTTATCTTAAGGAGAGAAGTTAATATTACTGTTGGAGGTCTATTTGAGAAATCCGGAGGGTAGCTGATTCTGATTTCAAATACACCCCTTTCATATGGGGTGTACTGTGGGCCTTTTATTCTGGTCGACCATTTGAAGAAGTTATCATCCAGAGGACCTGTTATCATTCAAGATAAGAAGAATCACTACAAGTAAACATAAGAAACCAGGAAGAGTTGAAGACAACATATGGATTGACATACCATCGATGGCCAAAAGCCACCCTGTGCTCTCAATGTACAGTTTCTCCATCTCAGCAATTATCTGTTGGAACAAGCTCAAGGTGATCTATTGTATAATGTAAGTTTTCTAGGTTGAATGGACACTGAACGATTGTGATATGCTTGTTATTTATAGTGATATGATAATGGTGGCTAAGTGAAAGGTCGTGAAAGGGGAAATATCTTAATTAGTGCGGTTAGGGTTATGTGTAATGATGCTATGTATTAATGGCCTGCATTGGGTTTTGCAGATATCAAGACTTTGGGATTATAGGTCTAATAATGACTCCAATATATGGATACATGAATTGATCGATTTTGATTCAGAATTTGGATATATATGTATTGGCTATTTTTTTAGTTTTAATTTAGGAATGTATGTTAAATATGTAAACAGATTATGAGTATTGATATCCAATAAAATTAAAACCATTGTTATACAAAATTTCACGTTCATATTTGAGTGTGTTAATTATTCAGGTAAAAACCAGAAATCTATATGAAGAAGAAGGCAAAAAGTGGCATTTTAATTTTAAAAAATGTCATATAAAGAACAATAAAAAGACATTGAAATAAACGAATCTGTCATCTGGAAATAAATACTTTGACATGATTGATTAAGACCTATGCCATCTAAAACAAGCTATGACGGCAGAAATTATTATATGAACTGTCATCTCAAATTCAATATCCAAATTTCCCACACGTAAACTTGACGGTTTTAATTATTAGTATGTCATGCGATGACATTAAAGGTGACGGTAATAATAAATAAGCTGCATCGTCATGTGTCGTACCGTCACATGACAGAACCTAACCGTCGTCTGAAGAGGCAACATACGGCAGCGAGCCCCGTGACAGATTTATATCTCGCGGGATGAGGGTTTTTAACTGTCGTCTGAAGGGGGTTTTGGCGTAGTGTTGATTGGCCCCTGAACTTTTAAAATATCCCGATAGACCCCTGAACTTGCATAAATTATTCAGTTAGCCCAATGAACTTGCGTAAAATATAATCAATTGATCACTCGCTCGCAAAAAAAAAAAGTAAGTTAAATGCAGAAAATGTATTGTACGTGTCTTAAAAAAAGTAAAACGACCAAATTAGGGGTATGCAGTTCTAATATTAGAGAAGACAAGTTATATAGTTTAGTAAGTAATAACTTTATTTTTAATTTATTTTTTAATTATGTAATAACATTCTAAGATGCGTGTAATACATCTTCCACATTTAACTTACTTTTTTGTGACCGAGTGATCAATTGATTACATTTTACGCAAATTTAGGGGGCTAACTAAACTTTTTATACAAGTTTAGGGGATTATCAGGACACTTTGAAAGCTCAGGGAGCCAATCAAACTTTTTGAACAAGTTCATGGAGCAAATGATGTATTAAGCCATATAATTTCTACCATTTGCTAACAGGAAATTTACAAATTTACATTTTTAGACTTTATCTAGACATGCTGCTAGAGTTGATTGTTCTACTACATTTTTCTAAAAATTCTTACAAACCCCTCATTTTTTCAATCATCTTCTTCTTTTTTGACTCATATTCTTCCCAATTTAATAAGCAATTTAAACTGAAAAAGAGAAAATAACACTCTAAAAGGATCATGTTTCAATTTAAGAACAACGAAGAAAACAGAAACATAAACAGAAATTAAACGCAACAAGGAAAATAGAAACTAATAGAATCGAAACTCGATTTCCGTATAATCTCAACTAAGAAGATAATGAGAAGAATTGTAATACATTTATTGGGAATACATACAAATACTTATAAAAGTTGTGTAATATTGAAAGTTTAGGATAAATTTAATGGTTCTCATTTCATAAAACGACCCAAAATTATAAAATTAGATCCAAAATAGTTTACATTTTATGATTTTGGTTGACATTTTATAAAATGAGAGCCTACATTGGATTCTCATTTTATGATTTTTGTTTGCATTTTATGAAATGAAATTTTTTTTATTACTATTAAATTACGTTTGTGTTTATATTCTAACTGTTAAATATAATTTTAAATATAAATTAAATGAATAACACATTTCTTATATAATTTAAATGAAAAGTTTTTTATTACTTATATAATTTTTTTTTTGAAGAAAAACTCAATATATTAATAACAGAAAGAAGCATTCCGAATTAGAATGCTTCGAATGAATACAGGACTAGTCCAATGAACAAAAGAATTAGTTATATAATTTTAAATAACACATTTTTAATTGTATTTGAAAATTTAATATGTGTGATTATATATACATTTAATCTGTAAAAATCTAAAAAAATAAGAACGTAGCTTTGGGAGAAACTGTATTTTACACAAAAAGTACACCAGACCTATTAAAAGAGGTTATTTATACACATTTAATTTTTAATACTAATCAACTTTTATTTATATATATATATATATATATAGTACTCTACATACTATTAGAAAAAACCTTGTATGAAACTTATAATATGCACAAAACCCAACAAAATAGTCATATGTGAATTCAACAGATATAGCTTTTATTTTTGTTAGGGGTCTCTGGTTGCTCCTTTTCACACTTATGTTTATCTTTTCACTCCCAAATGAAGAGTTTTAGATGTTTGGTAAGTAACATTCTCTTTACCTTTTACACATGAAATGTAGCATTTTACAAAAATAGTGAATCCATACTTTTTGAAAAATCAACTTTTTCCAACATGAAACAGTTCATGCTCATATTTGCATTTCCACTTCAAAAAGAAGAGTTTTAGATGCTTGGTTAGTGACATTCTGTTTGCCTTTTACATCTGGAAAGTAGTCTTTACAAAGCAGAGAATCCCTGTTTTTTGGAAAACAGCAAACATTTCATACTCATGTTTGCCTTTTCATTTAAAAAAATGAGAGTTTTAGGTGTTTGGTTAGTGACCTCATGTTTGCCTTTTACACCTGAAAAATAGCATTTTACAGAAACAGTAAATCCCTACTGTTTGGAAAATACATTTTTCCAACGACAAATAGTAGGTAAAACAAACAAATCCTTAATAAAAAAAATAATAGGAAAATAATAATTAATTGGATACTTAACAAGAAAACATTAATGTAACAAAAGAAGAGAAGAAAGAATTGGTGCATTAGTAATATTTTTGGGTGCTTTTTATGTTTATTTTGTTTTTGACAAAGTATCATTACTTGATGTGTTTTCATCATTGAATGATGGAATATAAAATTAATCTAATGGTGAAAATACACAAAATAAGGCTAGCCTTTACCATATTTTTGTTATATTAATGTAAGAAAAATATATATGTTTTATGTTCGATTTAAATTAAGAGATAAACAAAAAGTGGTAAAGAGTAGTAAACAAGTTCTGTTGTTTATTTTATTATTTTTTCAAAAACCACATCATATGTTTATTTTTTATTTTTTATTTTCCATGCACTATACCAAGGGTGAACTCATATATTAAGTTTCTTTTTCTTCTAATAAATACACTTATATTAATGAAATAAAAATTCATATACATTTTCTCCCCACAATATATTTAATATTTATATAAAAAAAGTTAAATCAACAGACAATAATGTCAGACTGAATAGATTCCACCATCTAATAAGCAAATATAAGTTGAACTTGTCTCTCAGCATTACATTACATTACGTAACATATAATGTCAGACGGAATAGATTCCTCCATCTAATAAAAAAATATAAGTTGAACTTGTCTCTCAACATTACGTAAGATGCTTAAATTTATATATCCAGTGAATATTTTGAAAAAAAAATTGGACAATGGAAAAATTCTAAACAACAATTATTTTGAAAACTACTATAACTACAATTAAAACCAACATGTTAAGCTAATATTTATCATTCTTAAATATAGGCATATTGAGTTTGATCTACTCATTAAGAAGCTTATGAAGCCTTTTTTCTTAAAGAGTAAAAGAAGACATACCAGGTAGGCTAATTAAGATTAGGAGACATTAATGCTTGGATTAGTACTTGTGGCTGCTGCTGCTGCTGCTGCTATAGGAGATGATGAAAATTAGGGTTGATATGGAACCAACCGCAGCTCCACCTTTTCAAATTATGATTCCAAGAATAGAGTAGAATAAATCAAAGGAAAATATTAGATATTCCTATCTGTGCCTCACACAAAAAGACAAAACTACGACGGCTGGTATAACCTTTTTCATAAATTACTATATAAATAAAAATTGGAAAAAGATATTTTGACTTTCTTTTATCTTAAGATTAATATAGCATTAAATTGTTTATATTTCAATTTGACTAAATTCAATATTTGAATTTGAGCAGGGGTGGATCCCTCCGGCAGTTTCGCCCCCTTAATATTAGTCTATATAGATTTTATGTAATAATATTTCATTGTTTAAAGGTAGATGAAATAGTTAAAATGATTTACTTTTTTTTAAAAGGTCCTCGGTTCAATTCCCCTCAACCTCAATTTATTTTAGAAAGTGTTTATTTATTTAAATTTTATTTTTTAATAATTATAAAACTATGTTACCATTATTAATTTATTTATTTATTTTCATTACACTTTTGAACTAATTTTTATTATGCATTTTTGATGCGTGCCGTCTAGTGGTCGTATTTCTTTACGACGAAATGTATGTATATTACGATGATTGCGTTACGACCATGGATGTGGTCTTTCTAAATGCTCTCTATTTACTAGACGTCACTACTTAGGGGCAAGTGTACCACGTCGTATCAAGTAATAATCCGGTTAAGACCGGGTATCGAATCCACGGGATTTATAACTGCAAGTATTAAACGACTCGGTTTTATACGTTATTTAAGTGGTGAATACTTTGAGGTTGGTGTGAGACACAACTACAAACTACTCCTAACTACGTGTGAGGCGAATTTATATAACGAAACTCTATAGAGTGATGTGAATGCGATAGGTTATAACTATGACAAATAATGACTTCTAATGTTTATACGGTTGATGGTCTGCTCGTGCAAAGACGACTACGTGTAGAGAAACCGACCCGTGAAGTACTTAGACTACGTGGTTCCTAGTCAAGGCGTGTCTAATGCTTGGGATCAGAAATTAGGGTCCGTAAGTTCCGTGGCTTGTCAATTCCTACGGTTTCCGGTTTGTCACTTCCGGTAAGGCAACACCTATATGAATCCCTAAAGATAGCCCGAATGGCGTCGGGAATCGCGTTCTCCTACACAATAATCAATTACAAATATCAAAACAAGTAACAAACATCAACACATATATAGAAAAGAAGATTATGAATCATAAATTATAAATATGGAAAGTGTAAATATGGATTACAAACAAGCCTAGTACATAGGATGAGATCAAGCTAATTAGCAAATGTAAAGGGAAGAATCCACCCTCGGAACTAGCTAACCAGACTCAAAAGCCGTCTCTAAGGACTTGAATGGTGGAGCTCTCGAGCTTGGTGTGCGGAGATGGAGCGAGACTTTGATGAAATGCCGGGAGCAACGGACAAGCTCTCGAGATGGAAGAGTTTAGTTACACAAAGCCTAAAAACAAATCTAAACTACAACAATCAAAACAAGTATAGTTTTTGCTCTCTCTAATCGTATCTCAAATGAGTGTTAGACACTCTTATTTATAGATCAAGCTAGGGGCAAGATTATAATTCCACAAGGTGCAAGCATGGAGGAACATTATTTTGTGTAGAAATCCCAAGATACGCCCCGCGTATGGGATGATGCGCCTCACGTATTTGAGTGGATTTTCACACCTTGCTCGTACCTGAAATACAAATTTCGGGACCGAGTTAGCTTGATGTTTTTATTTCCTAAATTACTCAAAAATAAGGGAAATTAACTGAATGCATGGAATTTATTTTTATCCCATTATTTTATTAAAACACTCTATTTTTGTAATTAAACTTATTTATTTCTTCTAAAATTAACCCGTAAATCACGCTAAAAGATAGGGGTAAAATACCCCTATCAAACCTCCTCGGACTTTAAAGTTTTACTTGTCCTCAAGTAAAAGAAATCGTAAGACAAGGGATTGAGATTATTAAGAAACAAACCGACGGTTGGTTTTACCAAGTGCATGACTTCAAAGTTAAAGTTTTATGCAAAGTTTTCGGTGAGTACCTACGCAAACAATCGAGCGACCAAAACTTGTTTGAAACCTCCATAGTTAAAATTAATAGGCAATAATAACGGGGGTTGATTATCTTTTAAGAACCCGATAATACCTCACCAAGGGATTTCACTCTTACGCTCAAACTTTGGTGGGTCGGTGTTTTAGCACTCTTCTTTGCACTTACCCGAGATCACTTTTGAGTTTGCATTTTCATCCGGGTTTTTCCTCCTATGTCATGGTTTAGACAATATTAAAAATGAACCCGGAGGGGGGTTGTAATGTGGGTGGATTTTTAGTGGTTAATTTTTGGAAACTCGAGTTTAAATACCATTTTGGTGATCGCACCGTATTTTTATTTTGGCCTTAGCGAGTTCATAAGATATACTCGAAATTGCTCGGGTGGAGCTTGAGAATGCCTTTTGCTCTTTATTGTATTTTCCTTTTCTTTTTGTTTTGAGAGCGGCCCAAAAACGATTTCGAGGGTTTAAGGTGTTTACTTATCAAGGCTTGGCTTATTTTGGGTGCGAATTGATTTTGTTGGTATTTAAACAGGAGGAAAAATAGGGTTAAAAGGGTGTTGACAAGAAAAGTCGGTTAGTAGGCTCAAGGGGGTTTCCTAGAGGTTGATAAAAACGAGAAAAATAAATTAAGAAAAGAATTAGACTAAGTGGGTTCGTTTTATCATCTATTGCCATTTTAACCAAAATAGGTGTACTTAACCCGACATTAGGTGCAAACTCTATGAGTCGAGTAAAGTCAAAGCTCTCGAAAATTGTGAAAGAAATAGAGTTCTCGTACGAACTCCTTTAGGCTCAAAATTACCTCACAAAATTTCGGGTTTAAATTGTGTATTATCGAGTCTTCGCTAAACTTTCAAACATCCCGTTTTTATTGCCTTTTTAAGTTTCATTATGGAGATGACATGTGGGTTAGGACTCAATGTTTTTGTTTGGTACAAACCTAGGCTTTGCATAAATTCTATAACTTCAAAATTAAGACTAAAATTTCTTAATAGAACCGATCCTTTGTGATCCGATAGTATTTACGTTTAAGGACAAACAACGGAACATTTAATTATTTCCGAGGAAGGTTAGTGTGTCGGGAGAAATCTTAAGAATCAGCAAATTAGTTTAATTATTTTTGTGTCTTTTTCTATTTTTATTTTTGTTTTTGTTAGTGCAAAACAAACTGAAAGTGCGGGGTTGCACGGCCCTCCGCGTTATTAAAATGACGTCTATTCCAAAGACGTCGCAAAAGAAGAAAGAAACAAAACCAAAAATGAGACATGGAATTTAAAAATTAGGCTCTTCAAAGTTTGGGTCCTACGCGAGGCGTGCCCTAGGGAGCGCCCCGCGTAGGCGTTGCGTTTTGAGCTCATTTTGGGCAGAGACCCAAATACGCGGGGCGCATGAAGTGGGGCGCCCTGCGTGTTTGAGCATTTTGTGTAAGAAAATGGGAATTACACGGGGCGTACAAGGAGGTACGCCCTGCGCAAATGGTGCAATGTAGGCCGATTTTGGCCAGAGACTCGGAAACGCGGGGCGTGACAGTGGGCACGCCCCGCGTGAGGTATTTGGATTTCTTGGGATTTGTTTTTCGTTGATTGGATGAAAATAAGAAGAGTGCCTAAAAAGAACAAACGGGTTTGACACATAAATACAAAGGGTTTGAGGGACGCAAACCGAGGCTACGTTTAGAGTCGGAGTAGCTCGACTTTTCTGGAGGAGTGCATGCTCACGGTGTTTTGAGAAATGTGGTTTCTTCGTGTTGTGGAGGAGTGCCCCCGCAATATATTTTCAGGCGGTGTCCGTTCACCCGGTGGGTTTCGTTGTCGGAACCTTGGATGTCAACCGCTCTAGATGAGTGAGCATGGACAACAGTGTACGGTCCCGACCACCGGCTTTTTAATTTTCTTGGGAATAGGCGGAGGCGAGAATTATACAGGAGGACTTAGTCCCCTTTGCTGAATTCCCTGATTTGCACGTGCTTGTCGTGCCATTTCTTCGTTCGTTCCTTGTAAAGCTTGGCATTTTCGTATGAACCGAGACGAAGTTCATCAAGGGTGTTGAGTTGGAGGAGACGTTGGTCCCCTGCGGCCTGCATATCAAAATTTAAAAATTTTAGAGCCCAATAGGCTTTATGTTCCAATTCCACAGGTAAATGACATGATTTCCCGAAAACTAAGCGATAGGGAGACATCCCGATAGGCGTTTTAAACGCCGTGAGGTAGGCCCAAAGAGCGTCATCGAGCTTTAGGCTCCAGTCCTTTCTAGAGGAACTAACCGTTTTTTCCAAGATACGTTTTAGCTCGCGGTTAGAAACCTCGACTTGTCCGCTAGTTTGCGGATGGTAGGGTGTTGAGACTCAGTGTGCAACCCTATATTTTTGTAAGAGTTGGTCGAATTGACGATTGCAAAAGTGGGAACCCCCGTCACTAATGATAGCTCGAGGGGTCCCAAACCGAGTAAAGATATTTTTCTTTATAAATTTCCCTACCACCTTGGAGTAGTTTGAGGGTAAGGCAACGACTTCCACCCATTTGGAGACATAGTCAACCGCCACAAGGATGTAGGAGTTGTTATGCGACTTAGGGAAAGGTCCCATAAAGTTTATCCCCCAAACATAAGTTCGCAAACTAGGATCCCTTGTTGGATCATTTCATGTTTACGGGAAATGTTCCCGCTCCGTTGACAAGCGTCACATGATTTGACGAAGTCTTGGGAATCCTTGGACAAGGTAGGCCAATAAAAACCACATTGTAGGACCTTTGCCATAGTCCGACTAGGGCCGAAGTGGCCCCCCGGCTCTTGGGTGTGACACATATGCAACACATGATTTACCTCATCTTCCGGTATACACCTACGAATGACATTATCAACACAAGATTTAAACAAGTAGGGCTCTTCCCAAAAATAGTTCTTAGGATCATGAAAGAATTTCCTACGCTGCTCGTAAGTAAGATGTGGGGGAAGAATATTACCGGCTTTGTAGTTTGCCATATCGGCATACCAAGGTAAAGGTGTTACCGCATAGAGAGTTTCGTCGGGAAAGGTCTCCTTAATCTCCACAACTTCCGGAGATATGGCTTGCTCGCTTTGTAACCGGGAAAGATGGTCGGCTACAACATTCTGCACTCCTTTTTTATCCCTGATTTCGATATCAAATTCTTGTAGGAGTAGAATCCACCGTATTAATCGTGGCTTGGCGTCCTGCTTAGTCATTAGGTACTTAAGAGCTGCGTGGTCAGTGTATACGACAATTTTGGATAATACGAGATATGATCTAAATTTATCGAAAGCAAAGACTACAGCAAGCATCTCTTTTTCCGTAATGGAATAATTTTGTTGGGCCTCATTGAGCGTATTGCTCGCATAATAAACAGGGCGAAAAATTTTATCCACCCGATGGCCCAAACAAGCACCTACAGCCAAGTCACTTGCATCACACATGAGTTCAAAAGGAAGACTCCAATCGGGTTTCACCATAATGGGTGCATTAACTAGTTTTTCCTTTAGCGTATTAAATGCAAGCAAACATTCGGGAGAAAAACTAAATTCCGCATCCTTTGCTAGGAGTTGGGTCAAGGGGGTTGCTATCTTAGAGAAATCTTTCATGAATCTCCTATAGAATCCCGCATGACCTAAAAAACTCTGGATTCCTTTAACATTGATTGGAGGGGGTAATTTCTCAATCACCTCAATCTTGGTCGGATCGACCGCGATTCCTTCCCCGGACACCTTGTGTCCCAAAACAATACAATCTTGAACCATGAACTGACACTTTTCCCAACTTAGAGCGAGATTAGTGTCCTCACAATGTTGAAGGACTTTATCAAGATTGTTCAAATAAATTTCAAAGGACGATCCAAAAACAGAAAAATCGTCCATGAAGACTTCCATGAAGTCCTCAATCATTTCGGAGAATATAGCCGTCATGCACCTTTGAAAGGTGGCGGGGGCGTTACAAAGCCCAAATGGCATCCGCCTATATGCAAATGTCCCATACGGACAAGTGAATGTCGTCTTTTCTTGATCCGAAGGATCAACGGGAATTTGCATATAACCGGATAGGCCATCGAGGGTGCAAAAGAAGTTATGACCCGCCATTCTTTCCAAAATTTGGTCAATGAACAGCAAGGGAAAATGATCTTTTCGGGTGGCTTCGTTAAGTTTCCTGTAATCAATGCGTACACGCCACCTGGTTACTTTTCGTGTGGAGATTAATTCCCCTTGATCATTTTCTGTCACCGTAGTGCCCCCCTTTTTGGGAACACATTGGACCGGACTAACCCATGGACTATCGGAGATAGGAAAGATTATACCTGCGTCGAGGAGTTTGATTACCTCGGTCTTCACTAACTCTTTCATATTGGGGTTAAGTCGTCGTTGCGGCTGCACGGAGGGTTTGACTTTATCCTCCATAAAGATGCGGTGTGTGCAAATGGTGGGGCTGATCCCCTTAATATCATGAATACTCCATCCAAATGCGCCCTTGTGTTTCTGTAACACCGCAATTAATGCTTCCTCCATTTCCGCTGTCAAAAGCGAAGAAATAACAACCGGTAAGAAATTAGGAGGCTGTAAAAATATGTATTTTAAATTAGGAGGCAAGGGTTTAAGTTCCAAAGTTGGAGGTTCCTCAAGAGAGGTCTTCGGCTTCGCTTTGCTATCCCGGTCTAAACCCTCGAACCGACTCCTTGCCAACAGACATTGTTCTATTTCGGAGGAGTATTCAAACGGCTTGTTCAATGGCTCCTCGTCCAAATGCTCAATACCATCTATTTCCGAAGAGGTTCCCGCAGAAGACCTATCACAAAAATCCTCAACAAAAATATCAATAGAGTCTACGGAATTTAAAAAATTGCAGTCCTCCATGGTGTTAGACGGGTATTTCATGGAGTTGTACATGTTAAACTCTACCTCTTCGTCTTGCAACCGTAGGATAAGTTTACCTTCGTGGACGTCAATGAGATTCCTACCTGTTGCGAGAAATGGTCGTCCTAGGAGGATTGGTACCGTATCGTCTTCCGCCATATCGAGCACTACAAAATCGGCGGGGAAAATGAACTTGTCCACTTTCACTAAGACATCCTCCACAACTCCTTTTGGCCGGGCAATGGATCTATCGGCCAGCTGGAGCGTCATATTGGTAGGCTTTGGTTCTCCCAAGCCGAGCTTCCTAAACACAGATAAAGGCATTAGATTGATACTAGCACCCAAATCACATAAAGCTCTCCTAAACTCAACATTACCAATCGTGCAAGGGATAGAAAAACTACCTAAATCCTTGAGTTTAGGTGGGAGTTTGTTTGTTATAATCGCGGAGCATTCCTCCGTGAGCGCTACCGTTTCATTATAATCCAACTTCCTTTTTTTGGCAAGGATTTCTTTAAGAAACTTCGCATACGTAGGCATTTGCTCCAATGCCTCCGCAAGCGGGATGTTAATGTGAAGTTTCTTAAAAATTTCCAAAAACTTGCCGTATTGGTGGTCCAATTTTTCCTTTTTAAGTCGTTGTGGAAAAGGGAGCTTTGGTACGTAAGCTCCAATTGGATCACACACATTTTTATTCTTATCCAAGGAAGTCGCGGGTTTCGGATCCGAACCGGGGTTGCTTACCACTTCCGGTTCATCACTTACCTATGGAGCGGGTGGAGTCGCCTTTGGAACCGGTGGTTCCAAACCCTTACCACTTCGGAGAGTTATTGCTTGCGCGGTCTCCCGATCTTTTGGTCTCGGGTTTTGTTCGGTGTTAATTGGGGGAGACTCGTGTTGTCTCCCTTGTCGTTGGTGACTTAATTGGGCCACTTGCTGTCCCAAGTCCCTGTAAAAAGCTTCATTGTTAGCAAGGCGGGAAGATATTTCTTTAAGGAGATCAATTACCATTGCGTCTTGTACATTGCTAGGAGGTTGCGATTTTTGCCCTCCTTGGGCATGAGGGAATTGGCCCAAACCTTGTTCCACGAATTTACCATAGGGTTCGGATGGGGGCTTCAACACATTCCGCTCGTTATCATAAGATGGAATCGGGTGTTGGTGTTGATGCCTCCATCCGTTATTATTATTGTTATGGTGGTGATAAGCATGCGTGTTAGGATAGTAGTTATAATGAGAATTATACCTTTGTTGTCCCCCTACATAACTTACGCTTTCGGTGTCGCCGGCAAAAGGGCTTCCGGCTTGACAATCCTTACCTTGGTGGTCACCACCACAATCACAGCACACTAGGACTTGTGCTGAATTCTTGAGGCTCATTTGCGCCATTAAGGCGTCCAGCTTCTTATTCATTTCGATCATGAAGATTATGGGAGCCTCGTCTTCTACGGCAAAGGTTTGATGTTGCGAGGGTCCGGCAAGCCGATATTCTTGCCATTGGACACTTTTCCTAGCAAATTCGTGAATGAGCTCATATGCCTCGCTTGCCGATTTGTGAAACAAATCCCCACCTGCGGCAGAATCCACGGTTGCACGATTAGCAAGTGTTAAACCATGATAAAAGGTACTTACTAGATCATGCTTAGGGATATCGTGATGGGGACAGCTTCGGAGCAACTTTCGAAACCTAGCCCAAGCTGAATGGAGGGCCTCGTATCCAAGTTGCCGAAAGGAGGTGATATCTTTTCTCAACTTAACCGTTTTAGAGGGCGGGAAGTAGTAAGATAGGAACTCCTTCTCAAGTTCCTCCCAAGATGTGATCGATCCCGCCTCTAACGAGTGCAACCATTCCAATGCTTGCCCTGTCAAAGAGAAAGGAAATAGTTTTAGTTGGACGGCCTCAACCGGAACACCGTTTTGCCGCGAACTTTCGGCACACATAAGAAATTTATCAAGGTGTTCGTTAGGGTTTTCATGGGGTTCCCCTCCGAATTGACCGAGTTGTTGGATTAATTGGATCATGATAGTCTTTATTTCAAATGTGTCGGTCGGAATGGTGGGGGCAACGATTTCGTGGCGGATTTGAGGGCGATGTGGAGCAAGAATCTCCAACATCGAACGTGTGTTATTGCCTCCACCATTACGGTTGTTATTCACGGGTTGTTCCGGCACCCTTTGGTTGACCTCGGGCTGGTTAGCTTCATTGTTGAGATGTGCCATTCTCTCTTTTCGAATCCTACAAAGAGTACGTTCAATTTCGAGATCAATAGGAATAAGAGAATCACTCCGAGATCGGGTGTGCATGAAAAGAATTAAATAAAATATAATATCGACAAGAAAAGAATGATGTTAGTAAAAGTATATATAAACAATTTATACAAAAAGAATGCTTAAACTAACAATAAAACGTTTTTGTCTAATATTGCAAGATGTTATAAATTCCCCGGCAACGGCACCAAAAACTTGATGCGTGCCGTCTAGTGGTCGTATTTCTTTACGACGAAATGTATGTATATTACGATGATTGCGTTACGACCATGGATGTGGTCTTTCTAAATGCTCTCTATTTACTAGACGTCACTACTTAGGGGCAAGTGTACCCCGTCGTATCAAGTAATAATCCGGTTAAGACCGAGTATCGAATCCACGGGATTTATAACTGCAAGTATTAAACGACTCGGTTTTATACGTTATTTAAGCGGTGAATACTTTGAGGTTGGTGTGAGACACAACTACAAACTACTCCTAACTACGTGTGAGGCGAATTTATATAACGAAACTCTATAGAGTGATGTGAATGCGATAGGTTATAACTATGACAAATAATGACTTCTAATGTTTATACGGTTGATGGTCTTCTCGTGCAAAGATGACTACGTGTAGAGAAACCGACCCGTGAAGTACTTAGACTACGTGGTTCCTAGTCAAGGCGTGTCTAATGCTTGGGACCAGAAATTAGGGCCCGTAAGTTCCGTGGCTTGTCAATTCCTACGGTTTTCGGTTTGTCACTTCCGGTAAGGCAACACCTATATGAATCCCTAAAGATAGCCCGAATGGCGTCGGGAATCGCGTTCTCCTACACAATAATCAATTACAAATATCAAAACAAGTAACAAACATCAACACATATATAGAAAAGAAGATTATGAATCATAAATTATAAATATGGAAAGTGTAAATATGGATTACAAACAAGCCTAGTACATAGGATGAGATCAAGCTAATTAGCAAGTGTAAAGGGAAGAATCCACCCTCGGAACTAGCTAACCGGACTCAAAAGCCGTCTCTAAGGACTTGAATGGTGGAGCTCTCGAGCTTGGTGTGCGGAGATGGAGCGGGACTTTGATGAAATGCCGGTAGCAACGGACAAGCTCTCGAGATGGAAGAGTTTAGTTACACAAAGCCTAAAAACAAATCTAAACTACAACAATCAAAACAAGTATAGTTTTTGCTCTCTCTAATCGTATCTCAAATGAGTGCTAGACACTCTTATTTATAGATCAAGCTAGGAGCAAGATTGTAATTCCACAAGGTGCAAGTATGGAGGAACATTATTTTGTGCAGAAATCCCATGATACGCCCCGCGTATGGGATGATGCGCCTCGCGTATTTGAGTGGATTTTCACTCCTTGCTCGTACTTGAAATACAAATCTCGGGACCGAGTTAGCTTGATGTTTTTATTTCCTAAATTACTCAAAAATAAGGGAAATTAACTGAACGCATGTAATTTATTTTTATTCCGTTATTTTATTAAAACACTCTATTTTTGCAATTAAACTTATTTATTTTTTCTAAAATTAACCCGTAAATCACGCTAAAAGATAGGGGTAAAATACCCCTATCAATTTTCCATTCAAAAAAATTAATATCTTATTTTTGTTAAATATATCTCATTACGTGTTAGGCTTGTCCAAAATTCAAAATCTCAATATTTTGGACCTATTAGGTACTCCCTAAATCCAAATTTCTAATTTTTTTTTACATGTTAGGTCTCTATAAATCCAAATTTCTATTTTTCTTTTGTCTATTAGGTCTTTCTAAACCCAAATTTCTAATTCTTTTGGCCTGTTAAGCCTCCATAAATCCAAATTTCTAACTTTTTTTTGGCCTCTTAAACCTCGTTAAATCCAAATTATTAATTTTTTTTTGCCTGGTAGGCCATCTAAAATCAAAATTTTAATTTTTTTACATGTTCAGCCCTCTCTAAATCTAATTTTTT
Organism: Euphorbia lathyris; assembly: GCF_963576675.1. Classification (NCBI taxonomy): domain Eukaryota; kingdom Viridiplantae; phylum Streptophyta; class Magnoliopsida; order Malpighiales; family Euphorbiaceae; genus Euphorbia; species Euphorbia lathyris. The sequence continues at coordinate 21,764,498 of NC_088914.1, read as the reverse complement.
TACATGTTAGGACTATTAAACGAAATCTAGCTTAATTTTGAGAAATTGTACATTAATACTTAAAATTGGTTCTTAACCATTAAAATTATAACACACATATATACAAAAAAATTAAGCAAGTTCGATTTAACAAAAAAAAATGTCCCGAGCGCACGTGTAAAATCGGTCCCCCCCAACTAAGTAATCCAGTATTCGCCATTGAATTTGAGTATAAATATTTGATTCATTTTATTGAATTGGTGTGAATTTTGTTGAATCATTTTATCATTAAATATTAAAACTGGTTGTATTTAGTAGGACTGTAAACGAGCCGAGCTTTGGCCTGCTCGAGCTCGGTTCGACATTTTCTTATCGAGCTGGAACCGAGCTTCGAGCTCGGTTCGAGCTTAATTTGCTGTTCGACTCGGTTCGAACTTAATTTGCTGTTCGAGCTCAACTCGTTTAGCAGTTCGACTATTCGCGAGCTGCTCATGAGCCGAGCTCGTTTATCGAGCCCATGAGCTTGCTCACGAATAGGAGAGAGAGGCGGACAAAGAGAGAGAGAGAGAGAGAGAGAGAGAGGCGGACAGAGAGAGAGAGAGAAAGGTAGCCGGAGAGAGGTAGAGAATCACCGGAAGAATGGAGACATGGAAGATCTGATTTTGCGCTCTCGATAGGAAGAGAGGAGATGGGTGGGTGGCTGTTCTGTTCTGTATACAAAATGAGGTCAAAAACCCTAAAATCCAAATTTATATTCTGCATTTTTAGTTTGACCCCAAATTTTATCATTGTTTTTAAAACTAACCTCTTTTATTTTATTTCGTTCAATTAAATCCCCCCTCATTCTAATAAGCCATAATGTTTTAAATAAAGTTCAATTAAATCGTTCCATATTACATATTACCATTACTAAACTTTATTTTTTTTAAATATATAAATATTATAAATTGAGTTAACTCACGAGCTTTTATCAAGCTTGTTCACGAGCCTCTAATCGAGCTTCCTCGCGAGCTTTCGAACCGAGCTTTGGTCTGCTCAAGCTCGGCTCATTTACAAACTGAGCCTGAAAATCATGCTCACGAACGGCTCATTAAAAAATCGAGCCGAACACTGAGCCGCTCATGAGCGGCTCGGCTCATTTACAGCCATAGTATTTAGATCAGTTTATCAAAATTTTACTTTTTTTTAATAATCAAAAGCTCTATTAAATGATAGGAGAAGCATCCTGAATCACACTGCTTCTAATGAATACATGAATAGAATAATGAATAAAAGAATTAGTATAGGAACGTGCATTTCGTGCCAGAATATGGGCTGCACCATTCGCTAACCTTGGAATAAAATTCACCAAGAACCTAGGGTGATTACGAAGTAACAATCTCACATCACTAATAACTTGAACAAACTCTGTAAGATTTTTTCTCTGTACCAAGATAGAGTCAGCTACTATTTCTGCATCAGTCTCAAAAGCTATAGAGTTGTAGCCTAAAGACCGTGCCCATTCCATGCTCTCCTTCAAAGTGATAACTTCTGCCATTTTAACCGAAACCATACCCTTCAAGTGCATAATGTATCCTTGAATAAAATTACCCGAGCAATCACGTAATATTTCTCCTGCATCGAATGCTCCATCGTCGTGAAAGAAGACGACAACCACTTTACATTTCACGAAACCTAACACGGGTTTTATCCATCGAATTGCATTAGATGTTCTACTGGTTTGCCTGCTGCTGTTTCTAGCAGTAATAACGTGATGTTCATCAGTTGCTTCATCAGCCCTTGCCGCTCCACGCCTGCCTCTATGAGCATCATCACGGGTTGAATCGTCTCTACTGGAATGATCCACGGGAGTCACGTCTTCTATCAGCATGCGAGTCACAGCTGCACCACCTGCTTGCTTCGGGTCGATACCTGCAAAAAAAAAACCCGCCAATTCTAGTTGAAGTACCCTACAGCCTTCCCATTTCGCCATCTCCCTCCGCCATCAATCTATCACGTCTTCCATCAGCATGCAAGGCAGCATTATACTCAACACCTGGGAATAAAACGCAGGTCGCAGCACTAACGCCAACTGACCTTTATTTTTGGTTGTTTAGAAGGGTCTGTCCCTAACTTAGTCCCACTCGATGTTTCTTCAGTACCCTATACTGCCTCCTTTTTCCTTTCTGCACGTCTTCTTTTTTGGGCTTCGACCAATTCCAACTCCACTTCCTCATTAAGCTCCTTATCTGTTTCCCTCACATTCGAGCTATTACCTTGGGTAGTCAACTGACTTCCCCTTCTCCAAAGGCTCCATGTATCAGACATGATTACACTGCCTCTTGTGCTGCTGCTACCACTAGGTTCCCGCAACCATTTAGAACCACTAGCATCATTACTCCGGCGTATAGGAGCTCTGAGCCAGTCCCCCCCCCATTCCTTTGTAATCTCTACTGGTGTTAGCCAAAAAATAAATTTCACAAAACCTACCAGTGTGGCCCAGATGGCCATAAATATAGCAAAAGTTGAAAGTCGTTCATACTTGAATCGAAAAAAGAACCATTCTATCGCAGAATTTTTAATCTTTTCACATCATTTTAATGGGAGCCTCGAATCCAACACCACCGTAATACGGATAAATTGTCTTCGCATTCCACTATTATTATTGAGGTCATATTCCAAGAACGTGCCAATGAAGTCTCCTATTTGTTTACCAATGCCCTCCGCCATACAACCAATTGGTAAATCGTGAACCTGAACCTAGATATCCACATGGTGCAGTGCAACTTCTTTACGTAGTTTTCCACACTTCCATTATGCTAAAACAATCATGTTATTATCGAAGGACCATGGTCCTCCAGCCAGTAGCCGGTCTCTTTCAACCTTATGGAAAAATTAAAAAATAAACAAGTTTGTTTGCACTTCAGTTAAGGCAACACCACGCCCTGGTCTCCATAGGTATGCCAACTTTGTTTTCATAGCCATGAAATTAACCGGTCTATCAATGAGAAACTTACCTATCATAGATAGGCCATTATCATTCGTCAATCCCCTTATATAGTCTCAGAAAGATCAAAAGACTCATCTTCTCCGTGTGTCAATGCCAAACCAGCAAACTCTATCTCCATTAAGAAAGTACTTAAATGATGCAATAAGAGGCAAATCAGCAGCCAATGCTTCAATTCGTAGGGAAACCAAAGAAGAGAATGGAAAACTACCGCAGTAGCCAAGAGCACCGAGCGATAAAAAAATTCACAGCCACCAAAAGCTTCCAGCAATGGGGAAGAAACTGAGAACAGACCAAAACCTATGCTACAACACAAGATAACAAAAAACACGAACAGGCTAAACCAACAACTCATCATCGTCTAGGGAGGAAAACCGGCGCCGACACACTCTTACACCGAAAGTCAGTGAAAAGACGCTCCCACGCCCGTTTCTTTGCGTAGGGTACGGAGATATAGCTACTTTATCAAAAAATTTAAAATTTTACTTAGTTAAAAACTGAATTAATACTTAAATTTTGATTTCGACAAACTTATTTTGATTACCAATTTTAAGGATAAAAATTTCATCGTTAATTTGATTGCAGCAACTCTATATATTAAACGTGTGATTTTTCACAACATATAACTGTAGTTAAAAAAGGTAATTTAAAATAACTAGGATTGGTTTAAAAGATTTTTTTTTAACTCAATATATTCTTTAAATGGACAATTTTTTCCGATGTAGTTTGGCCATTTTCTAAGGACATGAGTCATCTAATTTTGTGCTTAAAGAAGAACATATCCCATTAATTTTGGTCATACACTCTAATTGGTGTGTTAGAGCATCTCCAACACCACTAGCCAAATGGCTCTTCAAAATATTATAAAATATTACAAAGCTAAATTTAACTTTCTTGAAATGTGTGTGTGCTCCAACACTACTAGTTATCCTACTCTCTATTTCATTATTTTACTCGTAAACTTTAATGAGATTATTTTTAAATGTTATATTCCAACGGCTATATTTTAACAGTCATATTTCAACGGCTATATTCTAACGGCTATATTTTGATTTTATAAATAGATGATACATTTGGTGAAACAATTAAACTCAGCACCACTCTAATTTGAGTCATTCTATACAAGTTGTCATGTCTAACAACATACGAATAATGATTGAAATGTTTGATGCGGAAGAGGAAGAAGATGAAACAACAATGAATATTGCTATAGCTGATGTGGAACGTCGTTGACGTAGGTGTCAAAATCATGAAACATACCATGATGGATCAGTAATGCATCATCGCATCATTGATCGTAATAGAGCTGAAGGTCATGATAGACTTTTTCGTGATTATTTCTCCAACAATCCTACATACCCCGAGTCATTTTTTCGTAGAAGGTTTCGAATGCGTCGATCACTATTTTCACGAATCCAAGCAGCTGTGGAAGCACATGATCGATATTTTGTTCAAAAAGCTAATGTCGTAGGAGTTCTTGGCTTATCCTCACTACAAAAAATAATAGCTGCAATGAGGATGCTTGCGTATGGAACACCTGCAGATGATGTGGATGATTAAGTTAGAATCGGCGAAAGCACGACAATAGAGAGCCTTCGAAGATTTGTGAAAGGAGTCGTTGAAAATTTTAGTAATCGAAGAAAAACCCAAAAATTAATTGAGCAGCAAAATAAATCCCAAAAATTAGTTAATAATCCAAGAAAAACCCTAACCTTTATCAATTGCAATCTGCTGTGACCAAGCCTCTCGGCAACTTCTCCAATTTCGACCGTGGAGCTCTGGTGCAGACTGTTCTTGTAGAGCTCTACCGTTCTTGTATACAACAAAGAAAGAAAGTAATCAAGAGAGAGAATTTAATATTAAACAATAGAAATAGAGAGCGAACAGAGCTCGATAAAAGAAGCGAGCAAAACACCTCTCGTCAAAATAATAGCCAGCCAGGTCACTCTGTTGGAGTTCCTCTCTCGCTATTCTACTCGCTAATTTTGACGATATAGTGGTTTGAAGAGCAGTGTTGGAGATGCTCTTAGCATTAGTGAAGTCTGACATTTTACCTTTTTAACATAACAAACCCTTCTCTCTCCATTTATATATTTATATATATATATATAATAATAATTTAGATAAGTAGCTCTCTGTTGCAGACTGTTGTCTAAAAACGGTAACCTTTTGCATTACTTTTCATATATTTATATTGTTTATTTTTTTTATTCTTCTAAACTTTATCTTTTTCAACCTTGAGAACCGGAGATAGAAAACTTAGGACCTGCAAGTTGCAAAAATGGAGATTTGAGGGTGCAAGTTTCAAATTGTAGAAATGTTTTACATGACTCTAAAAATTACCAGATTTCAGTAGGGGTAAGTGCCCATATTACCTCCATTGTAGATCTGTCTCTGATTACAATTAAAGGTTGATCTTATGTATACTACAAGGACTCCAATCACAATCTTTAATAAAACATTATAGATTCACTTTATTTCTTGCACGGCAACTTGAAAAGTTGATTAAATTAAGTTCAACACTTTGTTATGCTACTTCGATTAACATGTTCATGTTCCCTAATCATTTATCGTATAACGTCGAAGTAAGCAAACTTAATAAAATCAATTAAAACACATCTTCAAAAAAATTTCATAATTTCATTAAAAATTTAATATTGAATACATTAACAGAAAAAGGCTCGATTAACATGTTCATGTTGCTTTTCCCTTTCTATTGCTCGGAATTGCAAGAATCTTCGTTCCATATGGTATCGAATGGAATCCATATGCATACAAGTCATCCTTAATTTTATGACTCCTCTTTAGCCAAAACCACTTCAGTTTGAAGCCTTTGATGGTTTAAAGTTTCCTAGTCAATGGTCTCTTTAATATGGACGCTAACAAGTATACTAGGTCTATTGTAGTTGGGTAAAGCCAAATGTCATTTCCACATGGATTGAGTTAAGATTAAGAACAGTTACCTTAATCACTAGATAGAATAAAGTTGATTGTAGTATAATGAACATGTAGTAAAATAAGGAAACAAGAACGATTTAAATTAAATATCAAATGGGAAATAGCTGCTGGTCTAGCACTACGCCGAACATCAATTGTTCATATAACTAATCTAGTAATATAGGCATCTTTAAAGTTCCTGGCTTGAGTCTCTCCTTCTAAAGTCACTAAGGTCAGGTGTCCTTTTTTCCATAGGTTCTAAGAACAGTGCTTAACCAGGTATCCTAGTGTTAAGTTGTTCCAGCGTTAAGAACAAGGAGCATTCATAAAAGAAACCTCAACATATGGTTATTTTCGTTTCCATCCAAAACAATATGCATCAAATGGTTGTTTCTATGAATCAAGAGCAAGGTCATGTCATCCCTTTTCACTAGCATTTAGACTTGATCAATATCTAAAACATTCCATACACCATTTGAAAGCCATTCATTGATAAAGATGCTTCATTCATAGATTAGAGATACTTACAATCACCATTTATGGTTGGCTAGACCGACAACAAGTGTAATACTCACTCATTTCCATGAGTGAACAAGATGTCCGTGCCAAAAAATACTTAAAAACAGAAACTTGAAAAGAAAGTTAAAAGAGTGGCTACTGGTAATGATAATCCTCACCTACCAAAAAGCATACTATTTATAAGGTGAAGATTTTAACCCTAAACGGTAAGGGCAAAATAGTACTTAAAAGAGTGGCTACTGGCAATGATAATCCTCACAACCATCTATTTCATCTTGGTACAAAACGTAGTCTCCCACATTTCATTCTCTCATTGGTCCATGCTCAACCCGCGTGTTTATCCGAAACAAACCAGTCCAACCCGTTTCGTTGCTGAATGTGTATTTTCGCTCTACTCTATAGCTGTTCAAGAGGAATCCTTGTGAACTATTATTTCTTGTTGTTTCCTTCCATTCTTGGTGGAAACTTGGGTCTTGTTAGCTCTTTTCCATGAATGATCTGCCTCACAATCTTGTCTATCTTTCTCGCATCAGTCAAGAAGGAATTCTAGCGGGAGTTCATCAACCAGTAGGATACTTCATCCACGTACATCTTCGTAGTTTCCAACATGACTAAAACAAAGTTCCGATAAGCTTAACCCCAAGGTCTTGACATTCTTTAGCGAAGGCCAACATCTCGAGCTAGGGAATCCACATGCATACAAGTCGTCCTTAATTTTAGGACTCCTCTTTAGCCAAAACCACTTTAGTTTGAAGCCTTTGATGGTTTGAAGTTCCTAGTCAAGAAGGAATTCTAGCGGGAGTTCATCAACCAGTAGGATACATCATCTACCTACATCTTCGTAGGTTTCCAACATGACTGAAACAAAGGTCCGATAAGGTTAACCCCAAGGTCTTGGCATTCTTTAGCGAAGGCCAACATCTTGAGCCAAGCATTTGGAGAACGGGAAAAGGTTATACTCTTTTAGAACATTCACCAACATGTCTGAATAAGGAAACCTTAGCCCTCATTTTATTAGTAAGGTAAATATCCCAGGTGACCATCAATGCTGGAATCAGCCCGATGTTCTTAGGAAGTAGACTTGTCTCCATCAGATTAACTCATGAAGCAACCATATCTACAAGCTCGTTGCAAGTCATGGTGGACGACTACTCCTAAAATTTGGGGATTCGTTTGTTTAGGAGCAGTTATTTTTTTCGCATATGTATAGGTTATCAATTTTCTAAAGGTCATGGTTGTCTTATGAATGTTAACAAATGCAATATATTCTTTTAAACTCTCAATGATAGGGGATTTATTGGATTTTTTTAGGCGCAACGCTTCTATACAATGAAAGAAACAAAAGGAAAAAGAATAAGCAAGGAAATAAGTACTTATTACATTTTGAAGAAGGCTCGAGAAAACAAATAATCCAGAAAAAAAAATATATTCACAAAGTCCTCCCTTCTCCTTTTATAGGCCCTATATAAGGAATGTAAAGTGACTGATTTGAAAAGGTAGTCAGCAATTAATATCATGTCGTTTCGAAGAAAACTCAAGAATCGAAATGGCGTCTGAAACAAGCCCATCAATTACGTTTAAAGAGAAAGAGCACGCTGATTTGCCATCTGTCAGGAATTAAGAGCGGTGTGCTAGCATTGAAATACCACTTTCCTATGCCTCCATCATTTAACTCACCTATTTTATATCAGAAGTAAAGCATACACCCCAGCACAATCCTGAAAATTTCAAATGCAGCCTGTCATATATTTTATATGAATTCTTTCACTATTAGTTTGAACTTTTAGTTCAATGCATTTAGTTTGAACTTTTAGTTCAATGCATTCCATGACATGGTATCAGAGCCAGTTTGACCAAGTGGTTTAGGGTTCAACTCCTGACAGCCCCATTTGATGATTTAATTGCAGGACATAATAATATAGGTCTGTATTGTGCATGCTTCAAACCTAGTGGGCATTCGCATGTGGGGTGTGTCAGATATTAATATGAAGTGGATCTTTAACTATTAGCTACATGAAAAACTCAATGATAGATAATTATATCATTCTGTAAATAGAAAGATACACAATGCTTAAAATTCATCTTTTTCCTCATTTATCTTCTCTCGCCTAAGCATCAGAGTAGGGTAGTTTGCCCCTGCCTTCGCCTCCTCGTTCTCAAGTATTGGAAGTACTCCAGAGAGCTCATCTCAGATTATCCACATCACTAGTAAACTCCTAAAAAAATATTGCTATTTTCGAAAAAAAAAATTACTATATGTTTCGACGCAACACGTCATCTATTTGAAGATTTATAAATTATGGTCTAGGGTTTATATTCGCATACTTAAGGTTTCCTATAGTGAGATGTTTTTTGCTATAGTATGTGAATGTTTTGTGTACTTGTGAATTTTATAAAATTTAAAAAACTTGTCAAAAAATCATTTAAAATAAGTTTAAGCTAATTAAGGTTTTAGAAACAGTTTTTATTATGACATCTCACATACTAAAACTTTTGACACATAATCATTAAATCTCATAAATATTTTTCAATATAACTTCATCATGATAGCTCATATATATATATATTCATTTTAATGCTAAAGCTAGCTGATTAGAATATAATTAATTGAGGTTTTATTTGCTTTATTTGTTAGCTAGGTCATAGCTTTTATAGAATACAATAATTGGAGCAGATAAGACAAAACCATTGCTTCAAACTTATTATTCCATCTTTTTCAACTTTACAATGGATCTAAAACTGGATTCCACCACCAAAAAATGAAGAAATTATATAATTGATGAGCATGGATTAAATGGACTTCATTCATTCACATGATAAACTCAGAAGTTCTTCTAGAAACTCGGTTCCCAAATCCTCCAATACTACGACGTTTTTGGGTTCTCTGGTATTTGTAGTACTTACTTGTTTTCCCAATTTACTGATAGATTTTCTTCTTGATCTCATGGAGTGCTTCCTCTTCAAAGCGATCACCGGCGAGCTACCGTCTTCCCAGCCGTATTTCATCTCTTGAAACGATTCTTTGACCATCTCCACCGGAAAATTAAGTATAGCCATTGATCCTCTCATCGAGAATGCAGCTTGATCGTAAGCTAAAGCTGCAGCTTCAGCACTATCGAAAGTTCCTAACCAAACTCTGACTCCATTTCTTGTTGAATCTCGAATCTCCGCCGCATACTTCCCCCATGGTCTCTTCCTCACTCCTCTGTATGACTTCTCTTTCTTCCCGGCCGCCGTTGATGAACAGGAATTGACTTCCTCGTCTTTAATTCCGTTGCTAGAATTTGATTTTGATGATTCTTCATTGGCAGGGTGGGAGAGAAGAGGGTTGGAATCGAAGAGGAAAGAATTAGGGTCGGAAAGAAGAGAATCGGGCCATGAAAATGAATCGAAAGAGATTATTGTTTCAGGTATTGGAAAGAAAAATGTTTCCATGTTTAGGATTTGGAGGTTTTGAATTGATTTTGGTGCCCTTTATCTCATATATATATATATATATGCTGCCTTCTATGGTTACTTTATTTTTGACAAAGTACCATTACTTGGTGTGTTTTCACCATTAGATGATGGAGTATAAAATTAATCCAATGGTGAAAACACACAAAATAAGACTTACTTTGTAAAAAAACAAAGTAAGCATAGCCTTTACCATATATAAAGTATGGACCAACAAAATATCATTACATGTAATTACATCAAATGATCCCTCACCTTTTGGTCTTATTTTCGCAACGTTTAAATACGGCCTAATTGATTAACAGCTCTCTGAATTTGTCAATAAAAATATATTAGCTTCCTAAACTTTACAAGTGTTTACTAGGTCATTGAACTTGCTTATTCCATAACAAATAAATACAAAAACAATAATACTAACTTCGAATCCTCATCTATTCAATCTCCCAAACCTGCAACACTAACTGTTATAATAAGTTGAAAGGTATGAGAAGAGAAAAAATTACCTCTCAAATAGATGAAGATGTATTTTTATAATTTAGGTTTAATAAGTTTTTGTATTTAGTTGTTACGAAATAAGCAAATTTAGAGAGCCAGTGAGACACTTGCAAAGTTGATGGAGCTTATATATTTTTATGGAAAAGTTCAGGGAGCTGGTAATACGAAATAAGCAAGTTTAGGGTGCTGGTGATACGAAATAAGCATGTTTAGGGAGCTCATGAGACATTAATAATATTCAGAGAGTCAGTCTATTTTTAAGGACAAATTCAGATTAAACCTTTGAACGCTTTAGATAACTCTTAAATGTATGATGAAATTTTAATTCTAAATTTTTATTTTGTGAATCATTTAAGTATTATTTGATTACGTGAGAGATAATTATTTAGAAAAATGATACTAAAAATAAACCTTACTTTGTTTTTTTTACCATTGGATGATGGAGTGTAAAATTCATCCAATGGTGAAAACACACAAAATAAGGCTTACTTTGTTAACATAGCCAAACCTAAAATAATGACTTTTAAAATTAAATTGTTAATTTTATGAAAAATATGGCTCCAATAAATTTAAATCTTAAAATATTCTATGTTAATTTCCCTTACTAACGTAAGAATTTTATGTTAGTATAAAAGGAAAAATTCATTGACTTTATACCCGGTTTTGAATGTGAAAACTGTAAAAGCAAGATATAAGTTGAGGGGCCATGGGTTATAAAAAAAAAAGTTGAGGGGTCATGGTACAATTTAGGAAAAGTACCAAGACTTTTTGTGGTTTTATTGATATGAAGTATAGAAATGTAATATTTTTTTAAATATCTGATGGCGATATTTTGGAAAATTACCCCCCAATAATATCATATAAAGTTAACAAAAAGAAAATTGACTAACATGGTTTATAATGCGTCAAATTAACATATCACATTATCAATAATGTGCATTTCATTGTGCCGTATCAAAATAATCAATACATGAATGTGTTACTTCATTAATATTAATGTGTCGTGTCATGGAAAACTAACAATATGAGTAGTGGCGAATGTAGGATTATTCGGTTGGAAGATCGATTTTACACATGCGTTCGCAAAAAAAAAAAAAAAAAAAAAAATTGCTAAATTGAACTTGCTCAATTTTATATATATATATATGTTTGTTATAATTTAAATAGGCACGAACCAATTTTTCAAAATTAAGTTAGATTTCGTTTAAGAGTCCTAACATTTAAAACATTCTGGGTTTAGGGAGTGCCGAACAGGTAAAAAAAATTAAAAATTTTGATTTAAGAGGGCCTAACATGCCAAAAAAATTAATAATTTGGATTTAAGAAGGGCCTAATAGACCAAAAAAAATTAGAAATTTGGTTTTAAGAAGGGTTAACAGGTCCAAAAAATTAGAATTTTGGATTTAGAGAGTACCTAATAGGACCAAAATATTGAAATTTGGAATTTAGGACAAGCCTAACACTTAATGGGCCATTTTAGAAAGGGGGCTAAATCAACACCCTGATAAAAAAAAAAATAGACAGATAGACCGAAACTATACGGGATCAACGTGGTTCCAGCAGCCAGAAGGTTCCAGGCCTCCCAGACCTCCCTGTCTATGCCCCTGAAGATGAGTCAAATTTCTTTTTCTTCTAACCGTGTAAAACAATGTTCTATTAAAAAAAAAGTAGGGTTAATTATAAATAACAACCCTATGGTTTGGCCTATTTGTGATATGGTACCTGTGGTTTTTTTTTTTTTTTTTTTTGCAAACACAATCCTATGGTTGCAAAATTTTACATGTTTTTCAAGAATTAAACTTGTTTGGTATCATATTTGCTATGAAACCATATTCTATTAATTTTTCAAAATCATCATTTTGGAGTTTTCTCTCTCTAAACATTATCTTTCTCTCTTATAAAAAACAACACCTAAATGACCTCAAACCTAAAAATTTGAAGAATTAAAGTTGCTTAAAATATCATTTAACTCTTGAAAATTTTCATTTCGAATTATCGATCAAATTCTGACAAAGTGAACTCAAATTTAAAATTTTACAAACCATAGGGTTGCATTTGCAAAAAAAAAAAACAGTGGCAAAAGTTTGCAAATCGGTCAAACCACTAATTAAACCAAAAATACCTATATTCATCTAATTACAAATTGATAAATTATGTAAAAAATCTATTAATTTTCATGTATAAGTTACCCTTAATTGTCTGACCTCATAAAATAAATTAACAAATAAAATTAGTACAATAGTTTTAAAGTATCGTTTATAATCATCATATAAATAAACGGTGTAAATTATATGAAACTTTTATTTTGGTTATTTTATCTTCTGAATTTAAGAGACAACATATTAATCACTTTAACTTCCTGGAAGTAACATAACGCACCTATTATTTTTCCTTCATCACATAAGATTTTTAAAAAGAGCTGTGAGTGACAAGCCTTAATATTATAATAGAACTTATTTCTGAATTTTATGTATTAGCTTAAGTTTTTGGTCAATTTGTTCATTTCTAAGTAATCAGATGCTTGGTGTTGTTAAACCCAGCCCCATTTTTCCACCCCTAGCCCTGTGAAAGGACGAAAATGCTCTTTCATGGGTTTTGGGAGGGGAATTGCTATTTTTTTTGCCAATCCGACACGCGGGCGTGTGGCCATCACGCCTCACCTCGCGGTCGGACGTGATAGCCGCACGCCTCACCGTGTGGTAGGACGTGATAGCCTCACGCCTGACTGCAAGGTCGGGCATGTGGCTGTCACGTCCGACCACGCGGTGAGGCGTGAGGCTATCACGTCCGACCGCAAGGTGAAGCGTGATGGCCACACGCCCGCGTGTCGGAATGGCAAAAAAAATAGCTTTTTTTATCCCGTAAATAGTTCGTTAAACCCGTAAATAGGCCGTTAAACCCGTAAATAGTCCGTTAAACCCGTAACTACAGAATTATACTTAAAACCAAAAAATAATATAAGTTAATTAATAAATATTATTAATCACAACATATAAAACTAATATAATCTAGTCCAAGCATCTCTCCTTTCAGCGTATAGATTCTCCAAGTGACGAACACTCTGATGACAAAATAATCGCCATTGGGTGGCAATGGGAGGCACTAAAAATGCAGGATGTAAATAAAGACGTATGTAGTGACGATAACTCCCCAAATGACAAATCACAATCTCTCGCTCTGGTGGTCTTCCATCGTCCGAACGCATCAGCAGTATAGTGCAACATCCTAATTGTTCTGTAGTAAAGAGGAAAATTAATGCGTTCAATACAGATGCAGCAGCAAATAAGTCATCCGGACTCACCATCCAGTGGGACTCACCACAACCCGCTCCTGCCCATTTAATACGTGTGAGGGCAGCATCAAATCCGTTCCCGTACACTGGCGCATACAGATCACGGTTTGCCCGCATCTCATTCTCTATGAGCACTCTCATCAGCTTCCACTCCTATTGGTTATAAATGATGGCATCGGCTAAAACACGAAATCCACAGTTACCATCTGCTACAACATCATGGAATCCAGTAATAAATGGTACGATGAGACGTTGAACCCGATGCAAATGGTGGTAACTGGCGATATCCGCATCAAATCCGACTGAAAATATTAATATATGAAATTTATCAATAAAAATGTATTTACTTTAACTTCAACATATATATAAATGAAATAAAATATATCCGGCATCTGGCTGTTATGCACAGATGAGGATGAAGAACGGCCTCGACTACGACTACTCCTCGAATCTGAGGACCGTGCTCGACCTCGTGGTGACTGACTGTACTCCCATGCACTCGGATTTCGTTTTGTTGATGAATTTCCCTTTGGTCTACCCCTAAAGGTGTCTTTGACCTCAGGTTCTTTAAAGCAACTTCGTTCCGGGTTTATCTGATCATGAATCATCATCGATATGCTACGCACCATTGAAGGATCTAATTTTTCAACCTTTTCCACAAGAGATTGAAAAAAGGGTAAAGTTCAAATAAAACCCATGTGGTTTCACTAATTTTCAGATAAAGGACTGTGGTTTACTTTTTGTCAAAACGAGGATTGAGGTTTCAAACTTGGATTAATGCTATTAAAACCATCTTTAACGACTTGAAAATGAAAATTTTCAAGAATTAAAGTTGTTCAATGTCATATTTTCTATGGAACTACATTTTCGATTTTCGAAAATCATCTTTTTTGGAACTTTCTCTCTCTAAACACTAACTTTCTCTCTCTTTACCAAACATCATCTAAACAATCTCAAAATAAAAAGGTTGAAGAATTAAAGTTGCTTAAAATATTAGTAGTTCTTAAAATATGTCATTTTCGAAGTCGTCAAATGTGATTTTAATAGTATCAATTGAAAAAGTCCTTATTTTGTTAAAGTTAAAAACCTCAATCCTCGTTTTGACAAAAAGTAAACCACAGTCCTTTATCTGAAAATTAGTGAAACCACAGGGGTTTTATTTGAAATTTACTCTTGAAAAAATCGGTGATCCTCAGACCCGTCAGCATATACTGGAGCAGTAACTGGTATGTCACTCAACCCTTCAAACACAAGAGATCTCCAAAAAGGATGGATGCGGTCAACACGGACCGATTCATTTGTGTCAATATATGTTTGAAGCTCACATGCACACGGAATGCCATGAGTTATGGGCAACACGCATCCGCATTCACTTACCACATCCATACTCAATCCGTGCATACGCTTGAGCTCATCATTTAGTACAGCCAAGTAGTAATGTGAAACGTGTAAGTCGAGATACGTGAAAGGTTCTCCACATTGATTCACCGCAGATCTTCTTCTCGAGTCCTCGAGTGAGTATCTGATTATATACAATGAAGGATTACAAAACTAATGTATTAAATTTTAAAAGATTAAAGCAAATAACAGAATAAATGTCTTACTTGATCGCCTCGATCTGAGCCTCAATGTCCTTGTGCACCTTCGCCCACACTGTATCAAGTGCACCAGTAGATGAATTCAATAATTGTTTCAACTGTGCATGTGAACTCTCCACTCGACAGGTTGTGGTGTTTCCTAAGTGCAACACCTTGTTCGTCCATGCTCGACAAAACTTCTCTTTATGCACTAGCCACGTGGTCTCCACATACTAAATCACACCAGGCCAGTTGCCAGTAGTATTCTTCATGGCTACCACTGCCGCCTCATATTCAGCTTCTGTCGGGGCTTCAATTATACGTTTCCATTTGGAATTCTTAAAAATTTCACCAAACTTCTTCATTCCACTCAACTTGCCAACTCTATCCTCCACATCTTTATTAATATGCTATGTGCACAATAAATGATGAGAATGAGGAAATACCTCACGAATCGGCCGCATCAGTCCTAACTCCCGGTCTGTAGCAATGGCTGTCGGATGCACATCAGGTTGGAGCAAAAGCTTCAATTTTTGTAACACCCACATGTAACTACCCTCGGTTTCATCCTTCATGATTGCATAGGCGATCAAGAAGTTTTTGTTTGAAGGCGTCATTCCAATGATTTCAAAGAATGGCATCTTATACTTGTTTGTTTTATATGTTGAATCCATACCAACAAACAAGTAATAAGATCGGAACAGTGTGATCGATGTTGGATGTGCCATAAATAAGTGAGTCACGACATTGCTGCTCGGCACCGCTTGCGTCCAATGTATATAGTCCTTATCTATAGCAAGCCGATAAAACTGACCGATTACATCCCGACCCTCAAAGCTCTCAGTCCTGATTTTCTCCCTGTAGTTATAGATATGTCTTTGTGTCGGGCAATCCTCCGGATGTTTTTCTTTGATTGCAGCAAAAATAGCACAAGGCTTAGCTTGAGCTGAACTCATTTCACGAACAAGTTTTTTGGAAGCCGGACTTAGTCCGCTCATCTGTCTGTAGCCCTGACGATATACAGCCAACTGATGACAGTGTTGTCCTCTATCTCCAGGAATCCCATTCACCACCCAACCGCTCAATTCGCCGATTTCCATAACCTTTATCTGGAATTTGCAACCATAGTACTTTGTTTTTGTATTCTTCCGTAGTATAACATCCATATCCACATCCTTTTTCCTTTTATAATTCTTAACACCACGAGCACATTTAACCAATATCCACTTTGACTTGCGCCCCATCTTGTGCGACGCTGTGGTTAACTCAAACCTGATCCCAATTGCCGTCTGTTTTGCCCAGTTAACAGCTTCATGATATGTTTGAAATGTTTGTTTGGGAAAAAACTGCGAGCTGTAATCTATGCCGTTTCCGTCAAATTCTTCCCACGAAACCTCCTGTAAATGATTAATAACGAACATTACATTCCAAAACGTGACATTTCTACAGCGTTTCGGTGTCTAAACCCGAAAAACAGCCACAAATATGCTCGGGCGTGTGAGCTTCACGCCCCACCACATGGTGGGGCGTATAAGTATCATGCCCCACCTCATGGTGGGACGTATGAACATCACGCCCCACCTCATGGTGGGACGTATGAGTATCGCGTCCCACCTCATGGTGAGGCGTGTGGCTATCACGCCCCACCACATGGTGGGACGTGATACTCATACGCCCCACCATGAGGTGGGGCGTGATGCTCACACGCTCGAGTGCCGAACCAGATTTTTTTTTCCAATTCAAATTACAGAAATGCAAGGAAGTTAAATCGGAAAAATACCTCGAATTCGAACGTAGCATCACTCCCGTCTACTCTCGGTGATAACGGATTGTCTTCCATCAAACGTGTTGTCTTTGATTCTTATGAAAATGACTTTGAGAGAGTTTGGGAGGGATTCAAATTTTCAGTTTTTGTTCAAAGGGCGGGTAGGTCTTTTTTCGGGGCTGGAAGTGTGAATATGGGGTTGGGTTTAGTAACCCACTTTTATATCCAGAAATTAATTTATTAACTCAAACTTTTAAATCAATTGATTACTTAGTAACAATAAATAAATAAATGGTTCATTTCAAATAAATACATAGTGGTTTCACTTTTTTTCTTCAGATCATTATATGTGGTTGGCAAAATTTTCATTTTTCTAAATTTGGATAATACCGACCTCAAAATGAAAAATTTTAAGAATTAAAGTTGTTCAGTATCATATTGAATATGGAACCACATTTTCTATTTTTCAAAATCATCATTTTTGGAGTTTTCATTCTCTAAACTTTAACTTTCTCTCTCATAAAAAACAACACTTAAATAACCTCAAACCTAAAATGTTAAAAAATTAAAATTGCTTAAAATATTATTTAATTCTTGAAAATTTTCATTTTGAGATCACTATCGGCAAAATTTGGCAAAATAAAAATTTGTCAACCACAAGTACCATGAGGAAAAAAAAATAGAGGGTTTTATTTGAAATTATCTCATAAATAAATTATGCAAAACCTATAACAATTTGTCAACGTTAATTAGGAGAGAAGAGAACATAATGTTTGTGTAACAGTCAAAAGTACAGTTGGAAATTGCAAAATGTATAAAATATGACAAGGTTGAATTTGGAAATTTTCTAAACATGTATTAAATTTGTAATTGTGTATATATACTTAGTCCATTAATATTAAGAAGTTAAATGTCGCATCAAACAGATTTGGAGGGCAGATATGACTAAGACTATCTTAATTACTATTGTTGTCCAAGTTAAATTATAGGAAACATCAGTATTATAATATCATATATACGAATTTGACTTCATTATAATTACAATTAATTAATAATAATAGAAACTAACTAATGTAGAAAAACCCTGTGTTCACTTAATGTAGTCTCATCGTTACTAATTAGGGTGAAATCAAATTCAACCAAACTAAAAAAAACAAAACGGGTCAATGTGGTTCTTAATTGAAAAACGAAATTTGGTTTGGAAGTGTAATAATAAGTGAGGGTTAATTAATAAGTTAATGTGTTTTTTTATTATTATTAGTATTAAGGGTCCATTTATTTTATCTGCTGTTTGCTGTTGCTGTTTACTGTTTCCTGTTACGGTTTGCTGTTTGTTGTTTGAAAAGGCTGCTGTTCCAAAAAGCAGGGATTCCCTGCTTTTATAAAAAGCTACTTTTCGGCTACAAAAGGTAAACAGGAGGTGTCTAACCAAACACCTTAAACTCTACTTTTCAAAGTGAAAAGGCAAACAGGAGATCGAAAAGCAGCTACCAAACACCCTCTAAATTAGGTAATGTGTTTGAACTTTGAACCAAAAGAGTGCGACTCAAGTGCCTTTTTTTTTATTATTAGAAGATGAAAATTTTCGGTTTCAAAAAACACAATTTGGATGCTTGATTAGATGCAACCTAAAAACTTAATGAAAGAAGAAATAAATGTTCTTTTTTCTATAAGTCTTTGCGTTTTTATCCTATATGCAAATTTATGCCAACAATTGCCTGCAGGGGCGAAGACACGGCCCTTCGGCCACTGGAACCCACCATAGTCAGGAATAGTTTTGGGGTCCATATCTCCACAAAATTTAAGGTATTGTGATATTCTGATCTCTCTGTTTCCAAAAAAAAAAAAAAATTAAATCGGGTGAATTAGCACTCCAAAATGAGGCCAAGTCCTGTTAAGCCCTCTTTAAATCTAAAATTCTAATTTTTTTTTTTGTCCATTGGACCAACTCTAAATCAAAATTTCTAATTTTTTTGATCAATTAGGCCCTTATTAAATCCAAATTTTTAATTTTTTTTCCTTGTTACGCCCTTCTTAAACCTAAATTTCTAATTTTTTTTGGCCTATTAGGCCCTGTCGAAAACAGGCTAATACTGGGTTGTTCGGTTGGGAGGCCGATTTTACACGTGGTGTGTAATTTTGTTCGGTTGTGCGGTTGGTCAATTAGGCCCTTATTAAATCCAAATTTCTAATTTTTTTTTTACTTGTTACGCCCTTCTTAAACCTAAATTTCTAATTTTTTTGGCCTATTAGGCCCTTTCGAAATCTGGATTTTTTCTATTAGACACCAATTTAGCAAAAAAAAAAATAAAATTACACACCACGTGTAAAACCGGCCTCCCAACCAAACAACCCAATATTAGCCTGTTTGCAGTGTCACCAAAGGACTCCATTTTTCATACCCTGATATCTTATCCTTATTACAAACCGTATAAAAGACATCTATATTGTGTTTATTTCCATTATCAACCATATAAATGGGGTCGATAAGCAAAATATTCTAATCATGTGTATGCATAGTTGTAGAGTGCTTACACAATTACAGGTGTTTGGTATTCTATTGGAATGAGAATAAGGATAAATGTTGGGATAGAAATAAAGATAAATGGTTGGGATAATGATACAAATATGATAGTCGGAAATTATTATTCAATATTTAGTATGTGGGATAAGAATATGGATAAAATAATGCATACCATTAATTTGAAGTACATACCATTAATTTGAGGGTTAAGATGGACTTTTCCATCCTATTAAAATCTTATGAGTTTATCCCAACTTCTTATACCAACCTCCTCGTGGGTTTAGGATTTGAAGGATAAGACTCATCTCTCTTATCTCCCTAACATATCTCTAAAACAAACATGAAATAATTCATTTCAGTTTTTTATCTCTATTCTCGTGTATTTATCTCCTCAAACAAATGCCTCGTTAGCGTAAACATTTTGCGGTCATTGTGAGATACATTTGAGAAGCATTGTGGTTAGTCAATTTTAAAGCACCCATTCTAGTTTTGTAAGTATTGCGTGGAGATCAAAGTTCCTTGCATCCTAACAAGTTCTCAATTATGCTTCTTCCTAGCTTGAAGCTTCTATGAATCTCATCAGAATAAATGCATTGTAAGTTGATACAGATCGGATTTATCTGAAATAGTAACGTGTTAGTTTTAATCGTAAACTAACAAAGAATACCAACTTCTCCAGCTAAACTAGAAGGAGTGAATCCCAATTCATGGACTAAATCCATAGGAATAGTGAAATCCCCATTGTTGAAGGTGAAAACCTTAACAAACTTCACAAGGAAGAAGATATATATTTGATTTGATAAAAGTTGTGTTACAAAGAAGAAAGAGATGAATTTATATCATCTCAAAAACCCTAAAGGTTAATTACATAAAAGGGTAATCATATAACTAACTAACAATACAAGGGTAAAGGGTAAAGTGGGGTTAATGTAAAAGGGGTGGCATGGTTGTAATTAGGGAGTGGTAGAGTTGTAAATATGGAGTGGTCCCAAGTATGGAGAACTTGGGGAGGCAGTATTCTTCAGCTGAAACACGCCCCGCGTATCACGTCCTACACCCCGCGTGAATGCGTCTCTGAGTTTGAATGCTCCGAAAGTGGTCTTGCACGCCCCGCGCCTTGGAGGTACGCCCGTGTAAATGACCTCCTGAGCTGTCCTTCGGACTCAGCTTCCTCCACGCCCCGCGCATAGCCTGATACGCCCCGCGTGGAGTGTTTAAAGAACTCCCTTCCGCGTGTCTTTCCCCTTTCTCTGCGGCCCTCGGGTCCACGCCCCGCGTGCCCTAAATTACGCCCCGCGTAGAGTGAGCTGCCCTCATCATTCTCCTCTTCTTCAAAAGAGTTGGACCCCAACTCAACTTATGGAATAAGAATGGTGCTCGGTAGGTGCTATCCACTCCACATGTTGTTGGCTTCTTCCTTTCATTATGAACTCTACCCACACCTCAACTCGTGTCTTGATCCCGGTGCTTATCCCCCGTAATGCTCGCCTCAATATCCGCCCGACATCGAATGGAATATCCCGGCGGAATTGATCAAACCAATCCTCCACAATGTCTTGGAAGCTCCCCCACACTCCCATGACATGTTGAACCGACCAATCCCGGTCCTCCTCAATCTCCACTTCACAAGCACGGACATTGATCACCACTTCACAACCCAAACATGGCTTTGGCTTGAATAGGCCCGGACCTTGCTATCAATCATTTCACTAACCCGACTACAATGCTCAATCTCTCCGTGCCTATGGCCCACATCAAACGGAATATCCCGACGACATTTGTCAACCCACATCATAGTGATCCCAAGATCACTCATATCGGCTACTTCAATGTCTTGGGCTAACAATCTCTCGGCTTCTTGAGTCGCCTCTCCACTAACTCGGCTACTATCAATAGGCTCCGTAGAACGACCTTCCTCCTTCTCTCTAGAGCTCAACTCACCATATGTAGGGGTAGGTGCACTATCTCCTGGATCCCATGCTATGTCTCGTGGTAGCTTCCTCAAAGGTGGGAGCCCTTTAAGAAGCCCTTTAGGTGGCTCGTTGAAAGACATGTGAGTGTTACTCTCGGACATCGGCTCAACTACCTCACTTCCAACTTCGCTACCCCCTTTCTCAACCTCATTCCCCTCTTGGAATTTGGCTTCACTAGGAGAACTCTTCAAAGGTGCAAGAACATATCGGATTCCGCCTTTGCGTATGGTGTAGGTGTTGCTCCGTCCGGCATGTAAGGCATCACAATCGAATTGCCATGGCCTACCAAGTAGCACATCACAAACACTCATCTCCACAACATCACACATAGCTTCATCCCCATAAGCTCTAATAGTGAAAGGAACTTTACACCAATGAGTAACTTATAGCTTGTCCACTTCGTTGACCCAACCAAGGCGGTAAGGTCTAGGATGTGGCTCGGAAACCAACCCGAACTTGTTCATAGCGGGACGACTAATGATATTCACTTGGCTTCCCCCATCGATCACTATCTCACACTTCTTCCCAAGGACTAAGCATCGAGTTCTAAACAATCGATGACGTTGTCTATGCTCCTCTTCACTAGGCATTGACTCCATAGTCATCAAATACACATTGTGTTCATTGCCACCATCATCAACTTCATAGGTGTCCCCATACTCAATGCTTGCCGACTCATTATCATCTAGGAACCGTTTTTCTTCTTCATCATAAGCTCCTAACTCCTCTTCCTCATGGTCATGTTCAAATTCATTTCCATATCCGTTCCCAATCTGTTTTATTTTCCCACGACCTATCATTTCCTTCGGCTCCTCTCTATAGTTCAAGCCGACTAACTCACGTGCTAAGCCGTTTGACTCACAAGACCTACTACAACCCCACATGGTTGAACCACCGACATCTCTCCCATCTCCATAGCCATCCACCTTCACACATGGTGTGATTTTCTCACTCCCACCAAGCATATCATTGAAGTTATGTTCAAGGGGCATTTCATCAAACACCAAAGGAGCATCCCTTGCAACATGGGTTTCCCCAACAACCTCACCTACAAACAACCTCTCCTCCTCATCCACAAATGACTCTAAATCCTCCTCCACAAGTTCATTATCAATAATTTCACAAGAAGAATTTAAATCCATTTCATCCCCACAAACAACATCACCAACATCTTCCATAGCAATAGGAATATCCAAAACTTCAATATTAGAGATTGGAAGCTTATGAGTTACCTTTACCACATGTGATGGAGAAAAGATTAGTGATGGATCTTTAGGAGGGACCTCCATGGTAGGTTGAGAAGGTTTTCGGTATTCTTGCTTGAGACTCTCTACGGATGTCGCCATCTCTCTTATTAGCCCGTTCATCACCCGAAAATCCTCTTTAAAACCCGCATGATGGCTTCTCATGGTGGCGTTGAGTCTCTCCAACATTTTGATGGTTTCTTCATATCTTGGAGATAAGTTTGGTTGAACCATAGTCGAAAGAAGTCTCCGGTCAAGGAAAACGATCATCTCTGATACCAACTGATACATGTCGGATTTATATGAAATAGTGACGTGTTAGTTTTAATCGTAAACTAACAAAGAATACCAACTTCTCCAGCTAAACTAGAAGGAGTGAATCCCAATTCATGGACTAAATCCATAGGAATAGTGAAATCCCCATTGTTGAAGGTGAAAACCTTAACAAACTTCACAAGGAAGAAGATATATATTTGATTTGATAAAAGTTGTGTTACAAAGAAGAAAGAGATGAATTTATATCATCTCAAAAACCCTAAAGGTTAATTACATAAAAGGGTAATCATATAACTAACTAACAATACAAGGGTAAAGGGTAAAGTGGGGTTAATGTAAAAGGGGTGGCATGGTTGTAATTAGGGAGTGGTAGAGTTGTAAATATGGAGTGGTCCCAAGTATGGAGAACTTGGGGAGGAAGTATTCTTCAGCTGAAACATGCCCCGCGTATCACGTCCTACGCCCCGCGTGAATGCGTCTTTGAGTTTGAATGCGCTGAAAGTGGTCTTGCACGCCCCGCGCCTTGGAGGTACGCCCGCGTAAATGACCTCCTGAGCTGTCCTTCGGACTCAGCTTCCTCCACGCCCCGCGCATAGCCTGATACGCCCCGCGTGGAGTGTTTAGAACTCCCTTCCGCGTGTCTTTCCCCTTTATCTGCGGCCCTCGGGTCCATGCCCCGCGTGCCCTAAATTACGCCCCGCGTAGAGTGAGCTGCCCTCATCATAAGTTTTAGGTTTTCTATTTGTTTCATGCTTCTTTGTGTCATTATTATCGCGGAACCATTTGAACTAAAAGTTCAAGCTAATAGTTAAAGTTCAATCATAGATCTCATATTCATTTCTGATACACCCCCATATGTAAATATCCCTTGAACTTGCAGCGTGCACAACACAAGTTCATCCCACCATGTATTTATTGATACAGATTGGTCTCGGGACGTGTTAGTTTCTTAAACTAACAAAGAGGTTCTTCTCAAGCTAAACTTGAAGGAGTGAATCCCCGGTTTTATGGACTAAATCGTAGGAATAATAAAATCCCTCGTTGTTGAAGGTTAAAACCTTAACAAAAGCTTCATAAAGAAGATGATTTAAGAAAGATCAGAAGCTTTCCGTCAGATCGACACGGCGTGTCAGTTCTGTTTTTCACATAAAGAGTCTTCTATTCGCTCCTGTGTGTCCCCTTTTAACCCGGCTTCTTCCACCACTCGTCCCCTCTCGTCTAGTCGGCTCGAGGCCCGCAATATAATCAGCATCCCATGTGCTAGCTTGGGGCGTGTCGTTGGCTCCACATCATTTATGGAAACTGGAAACCAAACCAACATGATACTTTCCTTAAACTAAATACTTGTTCTTTCTACAAATATATGTATGTTCTTGACTTCTTTCTAAAATTCTTTCAATTATTAACGTTTTCTACTTTTCTTTCAAGAACAGCTTCAAAAATTTCCAGCCGAAGCATGTCTTCTTCATGTCCAATGCATGTGAATTGATGCAGCTTTTTGTTTGACGATTCATAAGTTTTGAATTAATTAAACAAACGTTATTATTGACAAATTTACTGAATTAGGGGTTGTTTATTTCAATTTTTCAGTGTTTAATATTTTATTCAAACTGGCAAGAAATACAATTTTTGAAGTTTATACAACTAACTTTTAACTTTTTTTTTTTTTTTAAGGGGAACAATAACTTGAAGCTTTAAAAAAAAATTCATTTTTGAGCTTTTTGTTAAAAGATTGCATTTATTTGATATTTATAAAATTATTTTTTTTTATTTTTATTAAACACATGGATTTTTTTTAACGTTATTCATATCTTTATAATAAGATTGTAAGAAATGTTAGGCGCTAACCAAACGAAGAGGATCCTCGATGATTAGTCAGCATTAGTCAGAGATTAATAAGAGATTAATCGGATTTGTATTTTTTTATTTATTAATCAATAAATTTTTATATAAATTCAATTAAAATATGTATTGTACTATTTAAAAATAATAATAATTATTTAATATAGAAAAACAAGTATATTTGTAACATATATCTTTAAAAATATAGAAATATCAACATTTCAATAATAATATTACTCAAACAACTCAAAAGTGAATTATAATAAAGCAACATTTTAACAATAATAACTTAGCTTTAAAAAAAACTCATTTTTTTGAGCTTTTCATTAAAATATGTTTGTATTTATTTGATATTTATAAAATCGTCTCTTTATTTTTATAAAGGTGCCTTCTATGCTTACTTTATTTTTGACAAAGTAAGCTTTACTTTGTTTTTTCTACCATTGGACGAGCTTACTTTGTCAAAGTTCATCATCATCCAATGGTGGAAAAAACAAAGTAACGCTTACTTTGTTAAAAACAAAGTAAGCATAGCCTAACCCTTTTATAAAACATGTCCTGTTTAATATTATTCATATCTTTATAATAATGTTGTAAAAAATATTAGGAGCTAGTCGGACGAACATGGCCTTCGAAGATTAATGGGGATTAGTCAGGAATTAATTAGGGAGTCAAATTTATATTTTTATATTTTTTATTTGTTAATCTAACAATTTGTTATATAAATTCAATTAAAATATGTATTATACTATCTAAAAATAATAATATAAAACTTTTTAATATAGAAAAACATGTATATTTGTAACATATATCTTTAAAAATGTTTAGACATCAACACTTTAATAACAATATCATTGAAACAACTCAAAAGTTAATTATAATAAAGCAAAAAAAAATCACAATAAAAAAACACTTAAGTTAATCGTCACTTAGCCGGTCTAGGTACCTAAAAATCACCTAAGAGTAAAAAAAATCAGAGAAAAAATCGGAACAGATTCTCCATTTTGAATACCTAAATGGTCTGGATGGCTTTGTTTTTCAATAGTGCTTTATAATATTATCAACGAAAGAACAAATTTTACTCATCTCAATAAATTATTATTTTTAATTTTTAATGTTTAGTAATTTGTGTATGACAATTTTTGTTTTTGTTGATTGATTTAAAACATGAACATATTAGACATTTTACATATTAACCGAAACAGTTGATCCTAATTTACCAAATAATAATAATTAAATCAACTAATAACAAATAACTATAAAAAAAATAATAAATAGCTAATTGCAATAACAAACAATAACTGAATCTAAGAGCATCTCCAATAGAAATTGCTTTAAAAAGTGTCAAAACTTAACACATTATACTAAAATATAATATTTTATTAATTTAATCATTCACATCACATTTGACAACTTTTATTAAAAAATGCTACAATAGTAAGCAACTTTTAAAGTTGTCACAATGACCCAATTACTTTATATATAGTTTTTTTTTTTGCATGAAAGATTGGGACGCGATTAAGTGGCTAGACATCCCAACTAGGTTGGCACCCCTAACACACCAAATCAACCCGAAATATTATTAATAAAAAAAAAGAAAAATTACAAAGGGAGAAAAAGGAAAATAAAAAAGGTTCAAAACAGAAAAATTAAGGAAAACGAACATGAGAAACATTACATATATCGTAAAAAACAGACGATTGACAAAAATGAGGAGCCGAATGCCACCATGTAAGAGCCGTAGTCGTCTTGCCAAAACGGGCAAGTTGGTCCGCCGCCTGATTGCCCTCTCGATAGATATGAGTGATTCTGCAATTCATATTCGAGAATCTAAATAAACACTGAAGCCAGTCTTGTCTAATTTTCCAGGGAACCATGGTAATCCTTCTGTTTAGCATATCCACCGCATATGCAGAATCTGATTCAATCCAAAGATTGTGCCACCCCCGTTCCCAGGCAGATTCTACTGCAAAAATAATGGCAGACAGCTCGGCAATGTGCGCATAGGAACTAGAGAGGTTAATAGCATAGCAGCTAATAACAAAACCACAAGAATTTCTGAAAATTCCACCAGCTCCGGTGATACCCGGCGCATCGTCTGCCGCGATATCAGTAAATTACTTTATATATAATTTATTTTAATTATAAATATTGTAGAGATTCAAAAATTGGCGATCTTCTAGGTACCCATTATCACTATAATAATAATAATAAGCACATCCTTTAAAAATTGTCAAATCGAATGTTATATCAAGTTGACACTCTTTTAAACACTTGTTGTTGGAAATGCTTTACATCCTTAATATATACAATACATATAATTAAAAGTCAACAATAATGGTGATGAGTTTCTTTTTAAAAAAAATAATGGTGATGAGTTATATACGTATTACTGTAAGAAAAGAAAAAACCTTAACTCTATCTACATTTAGAACTAGATCTTCTTACGTCACCTGATATATACATATATCTGCAGAGGAATTGTAGATTGCTCTTAGCTTTATTTATTTTTCTAAAGAATTACATTAATTCATGTACTATTATTTATTTGAATGCCGACTTGCGCATGATAATATAGTTACTTTTATTATACGAATATTTTAATACTCAACTTGATCAATTTTAATTATAATGATTGAGATGCTTCATTTATAACTCTATTTTCATTTCTGTATTGAACTGATTAGACTTCAATTATTTCTTCTTATTTATCTCTTCAACTTCAACTTGTTTATAATTAATTAAAAATATATTCATCTTTGTCACCTTACAAACAACCAAAAACAAAAACAAGATTGACAAATAAATAGTTAGCCTTGTCCCAAGGCTAGCTATTTTTTTTTTTTATGTAAATTACTAATCGAAGTTTAATTACAATTAAGACTTTTTGTTATACCGAGTTGATATATTTAATAAAAATTGACGTACTGCATTTCCAATCGAGCTACAACCCGATAAGTAGACTAGCTAACTAATTAATTCACAGGCAAGAAATGAAGAAAGGAATAAAAGAAAAAATAAAAAATAAACATGTAAGTATATGATTTAATAGGACCCTTCACAAGATGAACTCAAAAGCTCTTCCAAAAACTCAGCTCCCAAATCCTCAAATACGACGACGTTTTTCGTTTGTCTGGTACTCTTTGTAGTAATTACTTCCTTTTCCAATTTACAAATCTTTTTATTACTGCTGGATTTTCTTCTTCTCATCGAGTGCTTTCTCTTTAAAGCGATGACCGGCGAACCACCGTCTTCCCAGCCGTATTTCATCTCCTGAAGCGATTCTCTGACCATCTCCACCGGAAAATTAAGTATAGCCATTGAACCTCTCATGGAGAATGCAGCTTGATCGTAAGCTAAAGCTGCAGCTTCAGCACTATCGAAAGTTCCTAACCAAACTCTGACTCCATTTCTGGTTGAATCTCGAATCTCCGCCGCATACTTTCCCCAAGGTCTCTTCCTAACTCCTCTGTATGACTTTTCTAATTTCTTCCCCGGCGCCGCCGTTGTGGAAGCGGAATTGACTTCCTCTTCTTTGATTATAATTCCGGTAGAATTATTACTGGAATTGGATTCCGATGATTGATTCAGGTTGTTTGCTTGGGATAAGACATCGAAGAGGATGATCTGATCGGAATCGTTGGAATCGAAAGGGAAAGAAGTCGGATCGGAAAGAAAAGATTGATCCCAAGAAGAAGAAAAGGAATCGAAAGAGAGGTCTGATTTTAGATCGGTTTGGTAGAAGAAAGAAGATTCCATTGTTATGAAGACTTTTTTTGGGGAGGTTTTGGATTGAAAAGGTTTAGTGGTAACTAACCCCTTTATATACTGCAAAAAAAAGGACTAAAACGACAACATAACTAAGAGGAAAAGGATAGTATGAGGTGCAATAATGAAAGTAAGAAAGAACAAAGAAGAGGAAATTTAGGGGTTCCTGTTAGTGGGGACCACATTAACCACGTGGGTCAAATGACGCACGGCGGCGAGTTTGGACCCATTTGATTCATGACTTTTATCATCACCTTGCTTACGTCATATTTATATTTATTTTCCTTCATTTATTTCTTTTTAAATCTCTCTAAAACGACCATAACTTCTATAATACTTTGAAAGGGATACCCGTAAAATTTAGTCGACATCTTAAGAAATCAAAGATTTTTATTTTTTTATCCTACCTATAAAAATGGTAACGTTTTCAAGTAAATACATTCAGTGACGGATCCAGGATTTGAGGAAATGGGGCAAAACTCTATATAAAATTTTTAGACAAAATAGCATTAAAAAAAGGGCGGCCCGGTCGCATTACGCGTCCCCGCTGAGCGAGGGTCCGGGGAGGGGTCCCACCACAAGGGTGTATTGGGGGCAAGCCTTCCTTTGCCAATTTAATTGGCAAGAGGCCGCTCCTAAGACTCGAACCCGTGACCTCTGGTCACACGGCAACAACGTTTTACCGTTGCGCCAAGGCTCGCCCTCTTAGACAAAATAGCATTAATTGAAAAAAAAAAAAAAAAAAAAAAAAAATAGCATTAATTGAAAAAAATATATAACTTAATACATAATTACTATTCGATACAAAATGTCTTAAAATAAAAAAAAAACTTCTAATGCTAAGTAGATCGACGATTACGAAGTGGCAATTGATATCTACGTTCTGTCATAGCTTGAAAACGATCTGCTGTCTCTTCCTATACTGCTTCTTTTTAGGGTTAAGGTGTAAAAATACGTCTCACTTTTTGGGCAATGAGCAATTTTACCCCTAACGTCTAAAATGGTGCAATTTTACCTCTAACGTTGATAAATTAGATCAATTTCACACACTATTATAAAATACAGTTTTTTTTATTTTGCACCAAT
This sequence comes from Euphorbia lathyris, assembly GCF_963576675.1. Lineage (NCBI taxonomy): Eukaryota > Viridiplantae > Streptophyta > Magnoliopsida > Malpighiales > Euphorbiaceae > Euphorbia > Euphorbia lathyris. Next base: position 21,734,779 of record NC_088914.1, on the reverse strand, counting down.
TGCATATCAATTTGTTTTAAAAAAAGGATATAATGTTTTTTTGTAATTTAATAATAAAATTGGAGATTAATATTTATAAATTCGGTGAATTTTTTGAATTTTTTTTCTAATTTGTACAAAAGATAATATATTTTTTTCTTATTTTTTTCACATCCCAACATATGTTTGTGATTTGTTACTGATAAAATAACGCATTCGTTGTAGATGACAAGATTCATGACCGAGAAGACAATTTGATGAATTATTTCTCAAATTGACCCAATTTATCAACGTTAGGGGTAAAACTGCTCTTGGCTTCTAACATTAGGGATAAAATTACATCATTTTAGACGTTAGGAGTAAAATTGGTCCTGACCCAAAACGTTAGAGATATTTTTGTAAATTAACCCTTCTTTATTGACTAATTTTTTTTTTTTGGATGAGGGGGGCCTTTGACCCCTACATCCGCCCCTGAATAATGTTAAAATAATGTTATTAAAATATCACATTGTAGCTTCTAAATAAGTTTTTCAAAATTTCGGTTATGTACAAAAAAAATTTATCTTAAAAAAAAGTTAAATTTAAATTATTTCGTAGATTATAATCAAATCTACATTTTAAAAAACGTTAGTGTTAAATTTTACATTTATATTAATAAATTCAACAAATTAAAAGAGTTATCCATATTATGTCTGTGTTTAGCATTAGTTTTCCAAGCACTAAAAACAACTTTTTCAACTAAACTGTATTTGGTACATATGTAACATTTTATAGCTTTGGAAGTAACATAGTATCTATTATTAAGATTTTTATCATGGATTTACTAAACACTTATCCGTCCTGATCTATCCTATTAGTTCATATTGACGTTTTTCAGCCTCTAGGTGATTTTTAACCGCCTTAACTTTATCTAGACCGTCTCGATCCCGTCTAGACTGTCTAGACAATGCCTGAACCATGATCAACAAAAGCATTTTTATTGTTTTTTTTTTGCTTTAATTCATTTTTGAGTTGTTTCAATGATATTATTATTGAAATTTTAATGTTTGCATATTTTTTTAAAGATATATATTACAGATATATGTGTTTTTCTATACATTAAATAATTTTATATTATTATTTTTAAATAGTATAAGATATATTTTAATTGAATTTATATAACAATTTATAATAAATAACAAATACGAAAGTACCAATCCGATTAATCCTTGAGCGCCCTGCTATCCGACGAGCATTAGACGTTTTTTACAACCTTGATTCTAATAGAGTTTTATTGTATATCTTAAAAAAAAATTTATTGTATATCTATATATACATGTTAATAATATAAGTATATAAAATAAGTTTCTCTAATCCTCATTACTGCAGTTTTATATGAATTTATTGTCATTAAAATATCAGATATATATATATATATATATATATATATATATATATATATATATATATATATATATGTAATTTGAATAAACCAGAATGATCCGAAATTTTCTGAGGCCATGACATGAGTAGCTTAGGTAGGTGTATTTCCAACCTCAAAAATAAGGGTTGGATGTAAGGGACTTGAATGTCTCCCTCATAAACTTTTATTCACATCATCCTTTTTTTTCAAAGCTTGTCTTATTATATCCATCTATACTTTGTTTTTCATTTGCCTGTCTTATAATGCTCTTATTCATAATCACCCTCTTAGAATTCGTATGATGCGGTTGTTAGCTAATAGTTGTTGTTGTTGCTAGCTATTTATTGTTACAGTTAGTTGTTTACAGTTGTTAACTGTTTATTATTAACGGATTGATTATTAGTGTTTGGTAAAATTGTGATTAACTGTTACTATTAGTATGTAAAATTTCTAGGATAAATAATTTATTAGTCCTTATATGTTTACCTAACACACTGTTTAGTCATCTTATATTAATAATACATTATTTAGTCCTTAAGTTTTGTGCTATTCTATAGTTTAGAGGGACTAAACTGTTGAATAGAACAAAAGTTAAAGACTAAACAATGTATTATTAAAATATGAGGATTAAATAACGTGTTAGTTAAAACGTAGGGACTAATAAATTATTTATCCAAATGTCTAATATTGACATGTTTTAAATTAATCAACAAATAAATTATAAAAATAAAAATTATAATACACAAATTTATAAAAATAACCTAAATAACTAAATAAAAATTAAAAATAATTGATTCAAAAAAAATTAAAAAAAATTATCTATTAAACAAAGTAAAATCTTATTGTTTCGGCGATAAAATTAAATAAATAGAAATAAACATATTAAAGGAGAAATATGTTTTGTGGAAATTAAAAAAAATTTGTCAATATTAAATAAATACAAACAGCTGTTCACGAAAAGCTCCAAAAAACTGTTATTATATAAGCCTAATCTAATGTTACATTACATGCGATTTGAAGTGAAGCGCTAAACGCTCATCCGAAAAATCTAAAACACACATCTCCTTAATTCTTATTTTGGAGCTATTATTATTGATTGTAAGTGTTTAGCTAGAGTTTTTCCTAAAATTTGCGGTTTATTAACATATAAGCTTTATAAAAGTAAACCATATCAAAATGACATTTGAGGATTTCAAAATCAAAATGACCGCGATTTTTTAATTATCTTTCAAATTCACAATTTTTAGACATTTTTTCTTTCTAAAAAAACATTTTCTCTTTCATAACCAAATAACCTATAAATAATATCAAAACAAAAAAAAAACAATATTAATGAAAAATGTTAAAAGAAAATTATATTAGTAAAAAGGAGAAATTCTACCATATAACGAAAGCAATACACATGATCTATTAATAAATGTCATTTATATATTTATTTTTTAATACCAATCAATTCTCATTTAAGGATATGTATTTTTTTTTTAATTAGTGGATCAATGTATTGTTTGCAATGTATAATAGAAAATCTCTAGTAAAACAAAATTCAGTAACTTTTGCATCCAGTTTTGAAGGTGAGAAGACATAATCGCCGGGCAATGATATATTTTGGAGTAAATTTCAAATAAAATCTCTGTGGTTTCACTAATTTTCAGATAAAGGACTGTGGTTTACTTTTTGTCAAAACGAGGATTAAGGTTTACAACTTTAGCAAAATAAAGACTTTTTCGATTGATACTATTAAAATCACCATTGACGACTTCAAAAATGACATATTTTAAGAACTACTAATATTCTAAGCAACTTTAATTCTTCAACTTTTTTATTTTGAGATGATTTAGATGATGTTTGGTAAAGAGAGAGAAAGTTCCAAAAAGATGATTTTCGAAAATAAAAAATGTAGTTCCATAAAAAAATATGACATTGAACAACTTTAATTCTTGAAATTTTTTATTTTCAGGTCGTTAAAGATGGTTTTAATAGTATTAATCCAAGTGCAAAACCTCAATCCTCGTTTTAACAAAAAGTGAACCACAGTCCTTTATCTGAAAATTAATGAAACCACGAAGGTTTTATTTGAAATTTACCCTATATTTTATCCCAAAAAGAAATAAAGGTAAAAAAAAAACAGTGTAAATATCACATGGAAAAACATACTTACAAATAAAAAGAAGATTTCATGTGAAACAGATACGTGTTCGGAAAGAATAGGCAAATATAAATATATATATCAAGTCTGTGTTTCTTGTGACAAAAAGTGGAAACCATTCAACAAAATCAAAACAGGGACTTATTAATGCATTCAATGAAAATAAAGATAGACACATAAAATAATTTTAAGATTTTTTTTTTCAGAAGTAACAATTTAGTTATAACATGAACAATGGTATGATGGAAAGAAAACAACGTAACTAGCACTTCAACTTCCAGTCACTTGTGAAATTGTGCAATTATAGCTTAAAGTAACGAAATTCCACGCCTCAATCATAGTAAAAAATGGTGATATTTTGTAAGTTTGAGTTAAATTATCATTTTTCCAAAAAATCTCTAGGTTATTTTGGTATCTCTAAAATGAATTTATTATATGTAATATTTTATATATATATATATATATTTATTTATTTATTTGAGGAAAATAATAAATATATTATTAAGAAAAGTAGTATGCATATCATGAATTGATGGTAACATTGGGGATACAGCCCCCTTTTATGATTTCCTTGAAAATGGAGTATAAATTTCAAAGTCTAATAGAAAGAAGACACTAGTTTTGGAGGGGTATATGTTGCAATTTTTCCAAAATCTTCCAAAAGTTAAGAATGGGTTTGCTGTATATGTTGTAACCTAGATATATCATGCATAATTATAATTTTTCGTTGCAATTATGAATTATGTGTTTTTTTTTAATGTAATGAATTCCAAGTATATATATATGGTGAAGGCTATGCTTACTTTGTTTTTTACAAAGTAAGCATTACTTTGTGTGTTTTCACCATTGGATTGATTTTATACTCCATCATCCAATGGTGAAAACACACCAAGTAACGGTACTTTGTAAAAAACAAAGTAACCATAGCGGGCACCTATATATATATATATATATATATTATCAAGGCCACCTTAATATTTACTTGATTGGTTTTCATCAAAAAAAAAAAAAAATTACTTGATTGGAGTGGACATCAAATTGAGGAAGAAGAGTAAAATAGAGAATGAATCAGAGCATCGTGAGGTTGAAAACACAGTCTTGATCACATGCACCTTAATAAGTAGGTAGAATTTAGTCATCACCGTTACATCTAGACTTATCAGAATCCTAAAGTGGAGGTTCAAAGCATTATGAGACTTAGATTTAATAAGCTTAGATCTAACGGCGAATAATCAAATTCACTTCATTAAGGTGCATATGTGAACATTCCTGTTGAAAACAAGTCGAATGAGTCAAAATACACTCTGACTTATCGAGTTAAGAACTTGACTCGCTGACTCACACAACAGGAGAAAAACAAAATATTTCCAGCAACTTTTCAATTCAACATCCTTCATATTTTGGACATAACTTCTTCATACGAGATCATATTGATGCAATTAAAGTTTCAATGGAAATTTAAGACATAGAGCTTCAACTTCAATGTTTTTCACTTTTCGAGATTCGGACAGAAACATGCTCGAAATCGATTCGCAAAGCGAGCCATCTACTGAAATAAGGGGAATTATGGGTTTACGTGTTAGTTCTTTGCATGTTCAACATTTTTCACCTTTCTATTCGTATTTCTTTATCTTTAATTAGTCAGGACTTTAAGGTAATATGTCGTTTGGGATTAAAAAGGTATAAATTCATCTATTTGTAAGATGTGGCCAACTTTTATCATCTTTATCAAATCTATTTTAGATTTTCTCTTTGAAAGTTAGGGTTCTTCACTCAAAATTGGGGGTCTTCCATTCCTTCAAGTTAAGTTTGAGAATTCTTTGTTCCTTTAGGGTTTAAACATTCACAAACTTCTTTCTCTCAACCTCTCTCTGCATCATTTGGTATTAGAGTCTTCATCGTCTAATAAGACGAGATTTCTTTGAGCATTTGATTCCATCCAAGTTGAAAGCACGTTAATGGAGTACTAAAGAAATTATTCGAAATGATTAACCATGAATTGAGATTTGCCTTGGAAGATAGGAGAAAAGAGGTTGAGCAAAAGTACCAACAAATCTTGAGGGAAAGAAATTGAGGAGCAAAGAAAGTTATCTCCTCGTAACAAGAAGACCCAGATGATTCTCCAAAAGAGTCATCATCAATTTCTCCTCCATTACATTCCAAAGCTGATATTGTGTAGATTTAGCAACACCATAAAGCGTCCCTGTGAGGCGCTATTAGGATCGGCCGGGGGCACTCCGATGCCTAAGTCAGTAAACTTCTTAAGAGAATAAACTGTAATGACAAAGCAAAGCTAAGAAGAGTGTGTAAGTGTACCTCTGTTGTCATGTTACAAGGGTATTTATACAGGTTTGAGTGATAACTGTAATAACCTTCTCTTAATGCTCTTTTAATGAAGAGTAATGCTCTTTTAATGAAGAGTAATGCTCCTTTAATACGGTCCAACTCTCTCCTCTAACCTCCAAGCTTTGGCATGTTTTGAGATATCTTTAATGCTAGTTGAATGCTAGTGAGTTACGCCGTATAGTCATTCGTTTCTTCCAAAGGCGGATCGCCATATGAGGCGGATCCCTTCCTCCTCTTGCCGGGCGGATCTTTGTAAAAACCTGTGGCACGACACCGTATTTCCAACTATGAGCTGCATGGCGGATCATGAGTGGAACTCTATGAGACGACACCGTATTTCTCGTTATGCGCTATGTGGCGGATCGTAAGGAGGAATCCATGAGACGACACCGTATTCCTATTTGTACGCCATATACATCTTAGAGGCGGGCCTTTTCCGTTTAAGCCCTCTTTGCGAGGGAATATCTTCAGTTTAGTCCTCCATATTTCATGGCGAGTGTTATCAAAAGCTAAAGAGGTAAACTCAAAATTTTCAATTTATCATGTTGAAATTATAGGTGTAGAAACTACTAGTGAGGAGTTGAATGTTTGTGATATTGAAGAGGATTTAAATTTTCATTTTGAGATATAGATAGTGAAAATGTTAGTGGGGGTTTGGATACTTTTATGGATAAGGAGAAAGAAATTCAAGTAGATGAAGAAATGGGAGACATTGATATTATATGTAGACCTCGCCATGGGCCGATGAGCCCGCCCCGGCCTGAGCCCAGGCCCATTTAGTCGGGCCTGGACATATAAAATTAGTGTCAGGTCCAGCCCGGCCCAAGCCCGAATAAGCCCGCCTAGAAAATGGGCGGGCTTGGGCTATATAAATACCCGTCGGGTCTGGTCATGCCCGACCCGTTATCTATATATACATTTATAAATTTAATTATATATGATGAATGGTATTTTAGATTCTGGTGTTAGTATATGAAATTTCTTTTCCTCCCTTTGTTTAAACATACTCTTCATTCTTGAATGGTACATGAAATTTGTTTTCCTCCCCTGGAATTCTATTTCTAGAAAATTGCATTACATAGTTTAAAATTGGTTCCTCATGGAGCAGTTTTCAATTAGTTCACTACGTGTATATTTATAATTGTCTTGGTATGCAAATTTGAATTCAAAATGAAGAGTATCAGTAACCAAACTGAAAGAATATGCAAGTAAAAGAGATTGTAGATGCTTCCCTTAGTATTTTATTTTAATCGGATTTTTTTTAAGGGCGAGCTTGGGATTCCTTTTTTAGGCCCGAGCCCGTCCGAGCCTGAGCCCGACTCTAATAAAGGTTTATTAGTGGGGTCAAATACATGAATATCATAATTAAGTATAAAATTACAACTAAGTCATATCACTAAACTTAATTCTTAATATGTCATTATTCTCTATATATTATGATTTTACACTCTAATTTAAGAAATTTAGACTCCAATTCATAAATCATAAACCCTAGAAAATATATTCTAGACTTCTAATTTAAAAATTCTAATCTTTAAAATACATTAAAGGTACTGATTTTACTAGTTTGACATAATCCAAAATTATGATTTGATATAGTTGTAAATAGTTTTTAAAAGATGAATTTCTCTGTAATTTTCCCTTATTATAGTGGATATAAAAGGATATGGTGATGAAATAGATGTTGGTGGGTAGTAAATCGAATGGAACCAATGACTTGGGAAAATGAATAAAGAATTTGGGACATGAAGAGAGTTTTATATTTGAATGTACCACTACAAGGGGTGTAGAAATATATATAAAAGGGAATCTTAATCCTACTCTTTTGGAGTATGTTGTCTGTCATGCGAAGTACCTTGATGAAAAGGAAGTTATAGATCTAAAGGAGAGTCGTAAAGAAGTTGAGACTATAATGTGTTTCATGACTAATGTATTCTTGGCTAAAGGGGGTAATGGCGTGCTTCAAGAGATAATCTCATGAAGAATAACCTGTGAAAAATGAGATTAGGTTGAGTAGGAGAAGAGCGAGTTTGAGAATGAGTTAGATGGTGATGATGGATTTGATAATATGAGGATGATGGGAGTAATCAAGTTAGATGAGGTAGGGAATGTTAAAATGATCCAATATGAAGGTAATGCTTTTAGGAGAAATGCTTATAGTCGAATGGATTTGAGACGCATTAATGTGGTTTTTTGAGTAATATATGCAATTGAGAACCGGGTGTTACAAATAAAGCATTCACTAGATAGATTCGTGGATTATCAAAATGAGAACTCTGAAACCTTCATCATTCTACACAACACCCCGTTCTTGCTCCTCTTGCAGATTCTTAAAATGATTATTGTTTTTTTCTCACCATAGTTTTGATACCATATGAAAAGAAGAATAGAATGAGAAAGAATGAACATTAATATACTAATGCTTACAACATTCAACCATGTGAAGTAAGATACACAATTTTCTCACTTATTTATATTGAAAATAGAAAATCGTTGCATCAATAACAAATTTTGGTGCCAAATCTAGTAGCTTTTGACCCACCTTTGTTGACCATTCAACTAAAACTTACCTTCTAGAAGTCTCTCAATCAACTAAGCGACCCATCATACCTAGTTACTTCAAACTACATCAGTGATTTTACAGCAGATAAGGGATAAGTGTACCTCATCACTATCAAGTAATAATCTAGAGAAGTCCAAGTATCGAATCCATAAGATTTATACCGCAAGTATCAGACTACTCAGTTGATATAGGCGGTGATATGTTGATTTGAGTTGTTTTTATACTAATCTACTCCTAAACTGATCCAGAGCTTTCATAAATTCCCAAGAATGAAAATGGTGTGATACGATAAAATAAGTATTCAAAAAAGTGTACGGTTATAATTACAAGTTGAATTAATATTGCATAGACATAGAGTGATTGAACTGACTTATCCTATGAAAGTGCTTAGCACGTGATTCCCTCGTAAGGCAGTAACTAACTCTAAGGGTTCAAAAACTTGAGGCAAAAGTGGGCTACTTATGATAATGAGTTCTATGACATAGTGAGGGCTTTGAAGACGTGGGAGCACTACCTAGTTGGGAAAGAGTTTGTTTTATACATGGATCTCCAAGCGTTAAAGTACTTAGGAAGCCAAAAGGAACTTAGGAGTTCCATGTATGCTAGATGGTCCGCATTTATGGATAAGTTCCCTTATAAACTTATCTATAAAGTTGGGTAAAATTACCGAGTTGTGGATACTTTGAGCCGAAGGGTATCACTACTCAAGACCATAACACTTGAAATATAGTCATTTGAGCACGTGAGAGGTGATTACAAAGAAGATCCGAACTTTGAAACCATTTGGGAGAAGTGTACGAACAAAGTTGGTGAGAGTGACTACAATTTGCAGATGACTATCTCATGAAGGGGGACCAATTGTGCTTATCGTGTACCTCCATCCGGGAGATGGTGATTCAGGACATGCATATGGGAAGTTTATGGGGAATTTTGGGAGAGAGAAGACCTATGAGGCGGTGAGTCTGCGTTATTTTTGGCCAAAGATGAGAAGAGATGTAGTGTATTTAGTGGCGCATTATTATGTTTGCCAAACCACCAAGGGGCATGCCACTAACTTGGGGCTCTACATGCCACTGCTAGTGTCGAGTACCGTTTGGGAGGATCTCTCTATGGCCTTCTTCTTGGGCTTATCTATGACTCAAAAGGGGAGGGACTTTATATTTGTGGTTGTGGACAAAATTTTGAATATGGGGCACTTCATTCCACGCCAAAAGACCAATGATGCCTCTGTTGGTCCCGTGTGATTAGTTCCAAAGGGGGGGTTAGGAACTAATATAACTTTTTCGCTTTATTGTATGCTGACTTAGTTATTTTGCGAGTTTGTCAACTCAGCTTTTGGTCAGCTTGGCCAGATATGCTATAAGACAGCTTTGGCTGGATATTGACTAAAGTTGTTTTATTTATAAGTTAAATATTGACACTCTTGGAGGTCAGCTTCTAACTTAGCACTTGAAATTACTCAGAGTCAACTTTAAACAATTTTATATGCTGAGTAAACTTCACACATAACACATGCACATATATATATTGAGAGAGAGTTTAGAGATTACTCAGTATCACTTATCCTGGTTCGGCCTCTCTGCCTACGTCCAGTCCCCAGAGTCCTCCGGGCTTTTAGAATCCAATACTGAGCTCTTTAAAGGTAGAGCACAAAACAATTACAAGGCAGTTGAATATGCAAGAGTACCTTCCTCTATTCGTCTACTCAACTCGTACTAAGTGCTACAGCCCAACACCTAGATTTCTCTACCACTGAATGTTTACAACCAAACACTCAGCACTACACTCTCAATTTTACAATTGATAAACACTTGTTCCTTTTCAAATAAAGAACACTTTAGAAGATTACAAGTAATCACTCTAGCATTTACACAAGGAATAGAAGATGGGTGTAAGATCTCTTTTTGAATCTAAGTGCTTTTGTATCTTTTCTCTCTTGTATTTTTCTTCTTGTAATTCGACCATGATCCAAGAAGTTTGATTGTCCTTAAATAGGAAAAATCTGTGATGGATCATTTTGAAATGATGTAGCCGTTAATGTCAAAACGGCTCTTTTAGGGGACAGATTCTGGTCAGCTTCAGACTATTCCAGCCATTCCCTTCCTCTGCATTCCTTCAGACGTCAGGCTTGTCTTTTTGCGTCTGGCTTGTCTTTTTTGTGTCAGTTGTCCTTTACCAATAATCCATTGACCCATACATCTCGGAATGTGTCTTCTGTGTATTTTCCAAGGATTCAATTATTGGTGCAGAGGGGCGGTAATCATTGTCTTTTAGCAAACGACTTTTTCATTCTGTCCTGAAGAATTACTCAGCTTCTACTGCGTAAATCATTGTCATCGGCAATTTCCAAGCTGAGTATATTTTTAGTCAGCTCATCTTCGTGAGACATTTGTTGTGGGCGTGTATGTCCTTGTCTTTTGATGCTAAGTTTGACTCCACTCAGCTTGATACTTTAGGCTTCTATGCTGACCTCTTCCTGTCTTACTTTTTATATTTATCTTTATTTATATTTATACTCAACATTGAACAAACGGATTAGTACAATTAAAATAAAGCACTTAAATTTAATTGTCTCTTAATCATGGATGATTTTGTCAAATCAAAATCTTGTGGAAAGGTGTTTCAACAGCCTCATCCAAAGCCAAGCTTTTCTTCCGAGAGGTTGTGAGGTTACATAGGGTACCGAAAAGCATTGTGTTCGACCGGGATACCAAGTTCTTAAGTCACTTTTGGAAGACCCATTGGGTTTTGTTCGACATGTCCTTTAAGTTTAGTACTACCGATCACCCTCAAATCGACGATCAAATCGAGGTGGTGAACTTAACCTTGGGGAATCTTTTGAGAAGTAAGTGTAATGGTAAGCCAAAGATGTAGGACTTGGTGATAGCTCAAGCAAAGTTTGCATACAATATGGTCATTCATTTGGGAACCGATAAGTCGCCTTTTGAAATAGTCTACTTTAAGGTAGCCAACCACACCTTTGACATTGTGAGCATACCAGAAAGGGACTAGGTTAGCATTCCCGCTCAAAGGCTAGCTCATGAATTCCAACAAATGCATGATGAAGTGAAAGAGAATCTCAGAGAGCGGAATGTCAAGTTGAAGGCCAAGGTCGATAAGCACCAAATGAATGTGCAATTTGAAGTCGGGGATGAACTCATGTTGTATTTGAGAAAGGGGCGTTAGCTGGTGCCCCGAGTAGGAAGCTTCAACCTCGGAAATATGGCGCTTACAAAGGTTACCAAGAGAGTCCACTATAATGCTTACTATATAGCACAACCGAATTGGTTGGGAAAGACGTCTGTCTCATTTAATGTGTGTGATTTGAGTCCTTACAAGACGAATGTGTCTCTTGAGTACACCACTCAAGACTTGGGGTCCAAATCCTTTTGGGAAGGAGAGACTGATGAGAGGATCAATGTGAAGGAAGTGGAGGAACCCCAAAAACAAGGCCCACATGTCGTGTTAGTCAAGTGCATCAGTGAGGAAATAGGGCAAAGTCAGACACACGACGTGTGGTCCCAAACAGGAGTTCCTGATCTTCCGGGAGTTAATTCACACGGTGTGTGGATCTTGCAACACGTCATGTGGAATATCGAAGCTCTAGCCCACATGACGTGTCCCTAAGTCCGCACGACATGTGGACTAATTTGCCAGCAAATTCTACTTATTTATTATTCTACCATTTAATCTATTTACTAGAAAATAGTAGTATTTTTCTATTAGTTTAAGATCAAAACTATCAACATCGTTACAAATTCGTATCATATCGATTTACATCAAACAATACATATTGAAGTTGTGGTAACTTTATATATTTGTGTTCAAGAATTTCACTCAAATATCATAGATTTTCCGAAGAAAATTACACAATTGTGAGGTTTTCGAAATTGATTCGGTCTGGGCCTAGGGCTATAATCGAGTCGAGCGATGCTTAAGCTTGGCTCGCTATAAAATTAACGAGCCTAAGCCGAGGTTTGACTTGCTCAATCTCGGCTCAGTTCATTAGAAAATAAACGAGCTCGAGCTGAGCATCGAGCCCAAAATCCTATTTGAACTTGGACCATTAAGAAAATTATTTAACCATGAATTGTTTGTGAGTAATTCATTACTTATATTTATGAAGTTTTTTCGCAAATAGCTATTTAATTGTGTACATAAAAAAAACTCACAAGTAAAGTTCCTGAATAAATAAACAAGATACTGACAAATAGTTCGTCTATTACTCATTTATTATATTTGTGAACGAACACATCTAATAGAAAATTGTGAACTAACACAAAACTATATAGTTTTCTACAAAACTAAAATTTGTTCATAAATGTTCTAATTGAGCCTGCTCGCGAGCTTTCGAGCCGAGCTTTGGCCTGCTCAAGCTCGTCTCGTTTAAGAACCGAGCCAGTAAATCGTGCTCTCGAGCGGTTCATTTACAAATCGAATCGAATCGAACCGAACTTTTATCGAGCCGATCACCGAATCGCTCATGAGCGGCTCGGCTCATTTAGAGCCCTATGTGGGCTGATTGAGTTTTGTTGTTTCTGTTTTTCTTTTTTCCTTACAAAAAAACAAAAAAGAGCTCTAAATTTGGTTGTGTCATGAAGTAACTAGGAAATTTCAAATTAAACTAAAAACAAAAGAGAGAGAGAGAGAGAAAAAGATTGAGTCACGTGATCAGCAGTCATCAATGATCACAAATCATAATTATATTTACCAAAGTCATAGTATTAAGTAATTTGACAAATCTGCTTTTTAAAAAAAAAGTAATTAGAGAATTAATTAATTGAATTAACAAAAAAGCCTAACAATTCAATGCACATAGTCACTTCCAATATCACTTACTATGCTAATTACATAATTAACAACTACTACTAATTTTTTAATTTTAGGAGTAAGACTAGATTATAGGGTGATGTGGTGCACAAGCACACCTTCAATTTAACTTTAGTGAGCCACCCTTACCTTATCTATCTATTTCATTTTTTCAATATATTTTTTCACAATTGTTCGGTCCGGCGCCGGCTCCATCTCCATCAACTGTTTTTTTTTTTAAAATTAAGGATGAATTTGGCTTTTGAATTGTGCTATGTAATAAGATCCGTGTAGTAAAAGATTATGAGGGTGTTTGGATGCTACTTTTCGTGCTCCAATTTACCTTTTCAGTTCGAAAAGGAGAGTTTTATGTTTTTGGTTAGTGGCATTGTTGTTTGCCTTTTACACTTGAAAATCAGTATTAGGTGTTTAGTTAGTGACACCCTGTTTGCTTTTTACACTTGAAAAACAGCCTTTTACAAAAACAGAGAATCTCTGTTTTTTGAAAAAACAGTTTTTTCCAACAGCAAACAGCAAATCGTAACAGCAAACAGTAACTAGCAACAGCAAATAGCAATAACAAACAACAAACACTAGGTAAAACAAAGAATCAATTTCACCGTTTCACTTTTTACTTAGAATCAAATTAGTCTAAAATAATACGTGTTCAAATATGATTGGTAGCTATTCCATAAATCTAGAGGTAAAATTGCATCATTTTAGACGTAATGAGTAAAAATTGCATCATTTTAGACGTTAGGAGTAAAATTACTCATGATCCAAAATGTTAGGGGTGTTTTTACCCTAACCCTTTTTTTATATTTATCAAGCAGTTACTACATTATTTACTTTCAGCAAGATTGTTAAAATCGAACCTATCAAAAAATTTGTAAGAATAAAAGATTAAGGATTTAAGGTTCAATTGAAAGTTGAATAGGGATTCAAAAGATCCTATAAAGCTAATATTTTTAGTTTCATTTAACTTTTTAACCTAAGACAATATTAATAACATCGATAAAAATGTATACTAATAATTGTAATAATTTCTTTAATACATGGATATTAAAATTGTCCATTTAAATCCTGTGCTGATTGATAAATTCTATTAAGCATTAACATGAAATTTGAAAGCACAACAAGATGAAGAAAATAATTTATAAATAAAAACTAAATTGGAAATTATAAGGATAACCTCTTTAATCCCCATAACTTATCTATATTTAGGGTCCGTTTGTTTGCTCATTTTCATGTTCTTGTTTGTCTTTTTATTTCAAAAGGGAGAGTTTTAAGTGTTTGATTAGTGAATTCCTATTTGTTTTTTAAATCTGAAAAGCAGTATTAGGTGTTTGGTTAGTGACATCATGTTTGCCTTTCACACCTGAAAAGTAGCCTTTTACAAAAGCAGAGAATCTCTGCTTTTTGGAAAAACAGCTTTTTCCAACAGCAAACAGCAAAAGTAAACAGTACGTTAGTCAAATAATTACATATACAACATCGTGGTTGATTCGAAGAAGATTAAAGATGACGAAGGAGATGTCAGGACTCATGCCTTTTCGATCTCTCTGGTTTCCATAAAAACAAGGGTAAAGTTTACGAAAAACCTTTGTGCTTTCACGTTTTGTGAAACTGTTACCTGTAAAAAAAATTGTCCCAACAAGGGCTGAAATTTTCATTTTACTAAAAACGATGATCATTTAGTTTGACACAATGAAAATGATCGTTAACGACCTCAAAATAGAAAATTTCAAGAATTAAAGTCATTTAGTACCACATTTATATGGAACTAAATTTTTTTATTTCCAAAATCATAATTTTATGAGATTTCTCTCTCTAAACATTGATTTTCTCCATCCTCACCAACCAAACAACACATAAATGAACCTTAAAACTAAAATGCTAAAGAATTAAAGTTGCTTAGAATATCATCAAGTCTTTGAATTTTACAATTTTGATGTCAGAAATGCTCATTTTTAATTTTGAAGTCATCAACGGTCATTTTAATTTTGTGCTTGTTTTTAGTAAAGGGAAAAATCTGAGTCATCTTCTAATCGCAAATGAAAATCTCAGTCCCTATTTGGACAAATTTTTTTTTTTACAGATACCATTTTGATAAAAAGTGAAAACACACGAGTTTTTTTTTACTTTACCCTGAAAACGATCAACAATCAAAACACCATAGGAAGACATGAAACTTGGTTAATCTAAATGAGCAACACATGTCGCAACATCCAACTCAACCTCAATCTCTTCCAAACTCTTAAGATTGAACGAGCTCAAGATCTCTCGAATACTCATAGTTTTTCCATCGCAATGTTGAAACTTCCTAAGAAGATGACGAGAAAACGCTCCAAAAACTCACACTTATCATTTTGCGTAACAACACTAATCATTACGATCCCAAAACCTGCAAACACTGAATCATCGACATTCAACTTTAGCTAAAGTAGGTCACCTGAAAGACTATGTAGCATATTCGAAGAAGCAGACCGACGAGCACGCTCATGAATCCTATAAGAACTAGTAAACCGCTAGGGCATCCTACTACAAACTGACTTCTGAATCTAGAAAATTCCGATCAAAATTTAGAATTTTAACCATCTCCGGGAGACGTCAGAATAGATCCAAACTGTCATTCCTTGCTTCATAGTCAGCACTCACGCATCCACTAAACTTAATTTTTTTTCGAAGTGCATCTAAACGATTCATATAGATGCGAGTCTCAAAAAGAAAAATGATATCACATTTACATTGATGGACAAGATCCATAAAACCTCCTACTAGCCGTGGGTTACTCAACCTACGACAGTTCTATGCTATTAGACTTATAAAAAAACCAAATAAAACTAATCAATTCGATGAGATGGAAAAACTTAATAATATTGAATTTAATAATAGGAAACTTCCTTCCCGTAAAACTATTAGAGGGTTTTTGGTTACCCACTTTTCACCTCTTGTTTGCCTTCTCACTTTAAAATGTAGAGTTTATGTGTTTGGTTAGATTCCTCCTTTTTGTTTTTTAAAGCTAAAAATTAGCTTTTTTTTTTTTATATAGAAGTGGAGAATCTCTGTTTTTTGTAAAAGTAGTCTTTTCGCAAGTAGCCAAACAGACCCTTAGTTTAGAATTTTCATTCATTTGACCCCAAAAACAGAAACATTTGTCTTTACATAAAATAATGATATTTGCAACTTGCCCAAGTATTTTGTTAATGTTTTTGGCCGCCTTTTTCTTGTTCAAGCAATGTTGACTAAGCAATTACTCAAGAACTTCCATAATAAGATATCTCCCACAATACAATACAATATTATTTAACCTTTTAATTCCTTATCCCTTTAATAAATTAGGTTATTTATGGACAATTTGGAGAAGATAATAATCAATTTTGTAGTATGAGAGTGTAATTTTCAATTTGAGTGACTGATCATTTGAAGCCAACAATATCAGTTGGTGATGGGACCATATTATTATTAGCTTTCATGGAAGAAATTAAGATACATTCATGAACCTAAAATTATATTATTTTATGCACATATAGAACGTGTTCAAATCCTAAATTCTTTTGAAACATCTTCTTTTTTTTAGTAAAAGGGAAAATTCATAATATTAATTTAATAAAAAAAATGTTTGTTTGATTAAACTTTTGTTTGTATTGGAGCATTTTGAGTGTTGAAATCAAAATGTCTACATATATGCAACTTGTCTTTAATTAATAACTTAGTATGATTTAACTTGAAAGGAGCAAGTTCATGCATCTGAATTTGGGCACTTTAGTCTTTCCAAACTATTCATGACTTTGTGTTGAAAACGATTTAATTTGTGATTCCATTCTTATCCAATTCATTACAAAGATTATTTTATTAGAATTTAGAATAGTAAACTACTAATTTAGAACAACACATATATGTATATTAATTTCAACAACAACACAAATTATTAAAAAATATACTGGATTTGAGTACATCTAATGAGTTATACCTTTTCATTAATAAATGTACAATTTAATTTAAGTAGACCTTTATATAATCTTAGTTTATTGAAAGTTGTTTGGAGATAATTCACCAAATACAAACTAGACAAAAGAAAGAAGACCTACACCCAGTCGTAAAGAAACTCTCTTCTTCTTCATTTAGGTTTTTTTGGAGGTTTTTTTCGTTTTTAACCGGAAAATAAACCACTTCATTAATTAGTTTGTTTTGCTTTTTCTATATTGAATAATTTTTTTTATTAATCTACTATGGTAGATTTGGTAGTTTTTCCTTTATTTGTAATTTTTATTTTGTTCTTTCTCTCTTTATGGGTGGTTGTGGTATTCTCATATATGAGTGTTATCATGTTTTTCTTAAAGAAAAAAAAGAAAAATGTTGTCTATCATCACATAGATATGACTCATTGAAAGACCATGAAGTCATTCATGAAGAAAAAGGCTACGAAATCGATTTTGAATGAAGTGTGTATCTCGTCATTATGCCAAAAATAGTTTTAAGCATTATCTAGTATCCTCTATCACGATCTATGATATTGAAGATGTATATTCAGATTCAACCTTCTCTGATTTACTCCTTGATTGTAATTTTTTAATTACTTATGTCAATGTGTGCTATTTTTTCTACGAATGAAACAAGCATCCTTCTTCTAAAAAAAGAAAGTTGTTCGGAGATTGATATAATTATGTGAATTAATTGAGTAATTGAAAAGATGAATCAAAATTGTAATACAAATATTTTTATGTGGTTCGATCAATTTGTGCTTATATTCACGGAAAAGAGTAGAAATTTTATTTAAACAATTAAGAGCAATTGCAATAGAATGATGAAAATCTCAATAACTCATAAGTTTACCTAAGAAATTCTATGCCCAATTGTTTTACAAACTATATATATATATATATATATATATATTGTTCTTTCAAAAATTTCTCACCACCAATCTACACAAATGTTCAAATCAGCATACGTATATATAGTCTACAAAATCTGACATTCAAGATAACTTGATGCCCAAGTTTGTCCAATTTGGTTTTTACTCCAAGTTTCTATAACTTAGTCTTCAAGGCTCATTGAATTCCACCTCTTGAATTAGGAGTTAACCTTAACAATTTCCTCCCAAACTCTTAATTTTAGAGTCCTCCTCCTCTCCTCATGCCCATTAGGACCACACGCATCATGGTCCAAATCCTACCAAGTCATTACACAACCCGAACTTGGTGTATTATACAAGTTTAGTGAACATATCAGTCGAATTCTTAGAAGTATGAATCTTCTTTATCAAAATTTTCCCCTCACTCCCACATTCTAGAATCAAAATGATATTGTATATCAATATGCTTCATTCGCCCATGAACACTTTTGATCTTTTATCAAATGTATAACACTTTCACTATCACAATTAACATACATGATCTCTTCCTTCAATGCAAGTTAACCAAGCAATTTTTCAAGCATATTGCTTCTTTGATGGCTTTAGACATCACCATGTACTATGCCTCTATTCTAGACAACACAATTAATTGTAGGCTGCAGAAAAGCTTCCAACTGATAGTAGTATCACTAAGAGTAAAGGTCAATGATCTTCTTTTATCCAAATCTCTCTCATAGTCGGGATTGCAATAGTGAACCACACTGCTAGAAGATCTACCATACTCGAGGCAACAATGATAAGCTAAACGCGTGTACCTCAATATCCACTTCAATACTTCCAAACAAGCCTTTCTAAGACATAGCTTATACTGGCTTACCACACTAATTACTTAAGCCCGATCTGGATGAGTACATATCATAGTATATATCATGATACTTCTCATCTTCTTTAGTGTGTGGTGATAATTTAACAGAAAGCTTGAAATGAGCTTCTATTATAGTAGATACTGATTTTGCATTCATCATGCCATACCTCCATAGGAATTTGGTAACATGCCTTTCTTGGTTAATGTATAACTTGACAACTACCCAGTCCCTAACAATCTCCATACTCAAATTCTCTTTGCTCCACCCAAGTCTTTTACGTCAAATTCACCTTTTAAAAGACTTTTCAGCTTACAAAATTCAAACTTATGTTTGCAAGCAAGGAGCATATAAACAACTTACAATAATAGATAGAAGAAAAAATCCTCAAACTTCTTTAGATAGACACAACTATCATAAGATGAGATTTTTTTTCGAGGGATAGGTTGTTCTTCATATACCGTTTCTTCATTTGCATCATTATCATTAGGGTTATAATGACCCAAAATAACTTCTTCATATACTGTTTCTTTGGGTCAAAAAACAGATTCGAGCTAATATCATCTAAACGAGGCTTAGATGCGAGGTTGAAATCCGTGATCTTTTGTTTGCCTGGACGATGAGTGTCAACTTCAATGGTTGCATCATAACTTGATTAAATAACATTTTCTGTCTTGATAGCTCGGGTAGTTGTGCATTCATCGTTCGTGGTTCAAAATTAACATATATATAGTGAGATAACATTGCTTGGATTCATCTGACAATACTCTATGAAGCAGTCGACATCACTTGAATCAACAATCGAAACTACTATCCCATGAACTTTATTTGGACTGTATGTAGTTTGGATAGTCATATGTATGCCAAATGATGTTGAATCAACACGTATAAAAGTGTAGACTCTCTCTTGTAAAATTTCGAAGTAAATTTTTGTTGAAAGTCCAAGCAACTTCGATTCACCTCTCTCGTATGTCATGGCTTCCCATAGTTGTCCATTAGCCGTTCCACATGATTACACACAAGAAATTGCCGGTTTTGACATAATGTTACTGTTAGAAAACAAACACATTATCAGACAATATTAAAGACAAGAGGAAAAATGTCAAGAAATATGCTTCGCATTTCATGTAACCGCGAAGTAATAATACAACTGTGGAGTCATAGTCCTTCACAGTTATGCGAACTCTAGTATTTGGTATTATTGGTTCGTAGTTTACGGTTCTAAAAAAATCATAAACTATGAAGTGCAGGGCCGTACCTGGGCTTAGGCCTGGGGGTGCCGGCCTAGGGCCCAGGGCTGGAGGTGGACCTAAAAAATTTAGAGTTATAAATAAATACCTTATGTTTTGAATATAATAAATAAATTCAAAGTAGCAGAATGGTATTACTATGTTTTCCAACTAAAGATGGCATGAGTTCGATTCTCACCTCTAGTAACCATAGTATCTACCATATTTTTAACATATAAATGATATGGATAGTTAGGTGTCTTCTATGGTTATTTTGTTTTTTATAAAGTAAAGCTTGTTTTGTTTTCTTCACCATTGGATGATGGTGGACTTTAACAAACACTATGTCGTTTTTCCTTTCACATGACACAAGATATATGACAGACATTTATTTTCGTGTCGTCTGAATATTTTTCGTGACAGTATTTTAACTGTATGTCATCTTAAGGTGAAATAAAAAATGCGCTTGATTCTCAGATGACATTACGATTACAGAATCCTGTCATCCAAAGAAAACACGCGTTTTCGTTAAATTTGATGCGCTCAACAGATGACACTTCTAATAAATGAATGTCATTGTATGTCGAAAACAAAAAAGCGGCAAATGAAATTTCACTTACGCGGCCATACCAAATTTTAGGCGCTCTATATCATTTGACTGAAATTTCAGCTGATATATAAACCCTCTCTCAATCCCAAACCCCAGTTTTAGGTTACGCAAGCTTCATCCCTCTCATCCCTCTCTATCTCCATGGTTGATTTGAACATGCAATCACTGGGTGAGCTGGAAACCCCAGTTTCTGGTAAGCCATATTTTCTCCGTTCCTAGATGTATCATTGTTCCTTACTCTTATCTTTTCCTCATCCAATTTACTTTTGTGTATGTCGATTTCAGCAGCTGGTATAAGGATTTTGTGATTTTCAGACCTATCATTGAAAGGTTTAGATATCTCGCTTAGCTACACTGATTTTATTGTATTTAGATCCACTGCTATAAAGCTTGGGTCTTTATCTTTTTTAATCTAGGGCAAGACAGTGCCTGATACAGTAGATGGTATGAACTCATCTGTTTCCTTTTTATTTGAACACTATTTGCAGGGATAGTAAGAATGCTTCAGTACATGGGACGGCTGACTGAAGAGATTGTCAATCGGTTCATGCCTTTAGCATATGGGAATATTTCTTTAACTTACTGAATATATATTAATGTTATGTTGGTTTGAACTGATTGGTCATGCTTTTAGAAGTGATTGTGTATGTTTGATGTACTGTTTTAGAACCTAAAACTCATTGATTTAGGAAACTAGCCTGATTTAGTATATATATTGTTATGTGGGTTTGAACTGAACGATTACATATATGTATGATATTTTGGGTGATGATGAAATGATTGGTATGAACTGATTGGTTAGATATAACTGTTTAGGAAGCTAGGACTCATAGACTTTATGTATGAATGATCATTAAGCATGTGGCTGATTAGGCATACTCTAAAGCTTTGAATGTTCATTGAGATTGGCACTGCTCTTACACCTATGAGTTATACTGCTAGAAGTGATTGAGTATGTGTATGAAACATGTTTATGTTTGATGTCTGTTGATGCTTATGTTTGAGGTGCCTAATGAGTATGTGTACGATTGTTCATTTGGGCATGTAGCTTATTAATCATGCATCAAGTATTAGAGGAACATTGTAAAAGGGTCATTAAGCATGTGGTTGATTAAGCATACTCTAAAGCTTTGAATGTTCATTGAGATTGGCACTACTCTTACACCTATGAGTTATACTGCTAGAAGTGATTGAGTATGTGTATTGTATGAAACATGTTTATGTTTGATGTTCTGTTGATGCTTATGTTTGAGGTGCCTAATGAGTATGTGTACGATTGTTCATTTGGGCATGTAGCTTATTAATCATGCATCAAGTATTAGAGGAACATTGTAAAAGGGTCATTAAGCATGTGGCTAATTAGGCATACTCTAAAGCTTTGAATGTTCATTGAGATTGGCACTACTCTTACACCTATGAGTTATACTTCTAGAAGTGATTGAGTATGTGTATGTGTATGAAACATGTTTATGTTTGATGTTCTGTTGATGCTTATGTTTGAGGTGCATAATGAGTATGTGTACGAGGAACATTATAAAAGGGTCATTGAGTATGTATGAAGCATGTACTGATGGCTTGCAAATGATAAGATATATCCATACTCTTTTTGAAATTGAACATGACCTATGATGATAAGTAAGGAATAAGTTGTCTTGAATAACTTGTTATAGCATGTTAGAAATACTCTTAAAGCTGAAAATGTTATGAACTCAACTGGCTCATTTTTATTTGAAATGATAAGTAAGGATTCTGAATGCAATTCGTTTATGAAGCATGTATGAAGCATGTATTAAAGGGTAAATTTAGGCTAATTGCATTTACTGATATGGCTTGCAAATGATATGATATATTTTGATTAGATAGAATATACATATACATACGAACTGAATAACAAGCTCTACATAAATGGTTATGTATGTGCATTGGCCATACTCTTATTATGTTCCTTTCCACTCGGTTTGATATCGTAACAACAACATTAAACATGGTGATAGGTTTATGATGCATTCAGCACAAACAAAGTCCCTTGTTTTGTCAGCATTATAAACCTCATTACCAAGTTTAGAGTACCATGAGTACAACCCAAGTGGAAAGAGCATTGTAAAAGAGTCAGTTTAGTCTACTTGCACATACATACAAACTGAATAGCAAAGCTCTACGTTATATTACAAAAGGGGGGATGAGTGTTGCCTTTCGGTTGTAATTGATGGTCCAAAGCTCCTTAGCTGTTCTGACTAGTGAAAGGAAATTTGGAATTGGAATGAGAACCACTTTTGGAGCTCACATTGCCTTTCGATTCTCCTTTCACTTAGTTAGGACAGCTTAGGATATTTGAACACCCTTCATATTCAGCACAAACCGAGTCTCTTGTGGTCACAGCATCATAACCCTCATTACCAAGTGGAAGGAGCATTATAAAAAGGGTCAGTTTAGGAGCACAAAGCTCTACGTTATATATTACAAAAGGGGGGGAATTAAAGGTCCAAAGCTCCTTAACTATTTTGACTAAAGAAAGGAAATTTGGAATTGGAATGAGAACCACATTTGGAGCTCACATTGCCTTCCGATTCTCCCTTAGCCAAGATAGTTTAGGAGATTTGGACACCCTCATATGTGTTGGTCCCGTGTGATTAGTTCCAAGGGGGGGGGGGTTAGGAACTAATGTAACTTTTTCGTTTAATAATGCTGACCTAATCAATTCTTTAAATTACTTAACTCAGTTTTGGTCAGCACGACCGAGAGATGTAAGACAGCTTTAGTCAGAGACTGACTAGAACTGTTTTACTTGTGAGTTGGGAATTAACACTTAAGGTCAGCTTCCAACTCAGCACTCTGATTACTCAGTGCCAGCTTATACAATTTATATCCTGAGTAATTTAAGCAAACAACACATACATATATATTGAGAGAAAGGGTTAGAAATTACTCAGCAGATTTATCCTGGTTCAGCCTCACCGCCTACGTCCAGTCCCCAGAGTCCTTCTGGGCTTTTTAATCCAATACTGAGCTCTTTAAAGGTAGAGCACAAAACGTTTACAAGGCAGTTGAATATGCAATAGTACCTTCCTCTATTCGTCTACTCAACTCCTACTGAGCGCTATAACCGAACACTCAGATTTTTCTCTACTGCTGAGTACTAAAACCGAGTACTCAGCACCACTCTCTCAATCTTTTACAATTGATACAAATCTGTTCTTTCTAGATGAAGAACACTTTAGATGAAAACAAATTCAATCTAGCTTTTACACAGCGATAGAAATTTGGTGTAAGATCTTCTATTATGTTTTAATGTGCTTTGTATGTATGCTCTTTTTCTTTTTGTACTTCAGCAAAGGATCCAAGTGAAGCACTTGTCCTTTTATAATGAATTCCTGATGTGGCAATCATTTGAATCTGGAAGTATCCGTTGAATTCAAACGGCTCCTTGCGTCATTCACTGGTCAGCATACAGATGTAGCAGGCCAATCCTGTCTTCTGAAATTAGCAGGCATCATGCTTGTCTTCTTCTGCTAGGTTCATCTTCTAGCGCTAGTTTTGTCTTTTAGCTAACGGCCAGTTGACCCATGCATCTCGAAACTGTCTCCGTGCGTAATTCCAAAGTTTCTGTATTGGTGTAGACAGTTGTCGGATCTTGTCTTTTTGCAAACGGATCATTCGCGCTGTCCTGACGAGCACTTAGCTTGACTTTATTGACGTTGCCTTTGTTCTTTGTCTCTGGCGAGGCTGAGTCATATTCTACTCAGATTCTTCAGTCAGCTTCGTCTTCAAGCTTTAGTTTAGAGGAAGACTTCTCTTCTTTGATGCTGAGTTGTGTTCCACTCAGCTTCTTTGGCCAGCTTCATCTTTCTTGTTAGTTCTGAAGATGACTTTTCTTCTATTATGCTGAGTTCTTTTCTACTCAGCTTCTGTGCTGTATGCTGACTTCATTCTGTCGTACTTTTTATTTCTGTTCACTTATAATTATACTCAACATTGAACAAATACATTAGTACAATTAAATCAAAGCACTTAAATTTAATTGCCCCTTAATCATGGATTAACTTTAAATAATTTTGTCAAATCAAAATCATGTGGAAAGGTGTTTCAATAATATGCACTTTGCATACTCCTCAGTCCATATCCGGGGCGATCCCCTCATACTCTTCCCTGTTGCTGTGGTATTGCTCAGAAACTGCTTCTTGCCCAGGAAATGGCTCCTCACTGTGGGGCTGTAGAAGTAGATCATATATGTGTCACAGACACTACAAAATGCATAGAATAATTAGAACAAAAATATGATGTTGTATGTTTATCAAATGAAATAGATAAATGGTTGCATTATACCGTGGCAGTGGAAAAGCGATGGTCATTAAGGATACAGGGAAGATGAATCGACCCATGAGTATCCACGTTAGGATGATATATCCTATTCCGGAACCAAAAGTGAGAATAAGAGGAGAGCTCTATTAGTGTATGTTTCATATAGGGGATTATATCTTACTGATTTGAGTTAATATTACTCTTGCAGGTCTGTTTGGGAAATCTGGATGGTATCTGATTCTGATTTCAAATACACCCCTTTCATATGGGGTGTATTGGGGGCCTTCCATTCTGATCGACCATTGGAAGAAGTTACCATCGAGAGGACCTGTACGTTATCATCCAAGAAGAATCATTAGAAATACATAGAAGAAACCAGGAAGGGTTACAGAACAACTATGGATTGACATACGTACCATTGATGGCCAGAAGCCACCCTGGGTTCTCATCGTACAACTTAGTCAAGTCAGCAATTATTTCTCCTGGAGTTTCAATAAGGGGATCCATTGTTGGTAAGTTTTCTGGCTGTTGAAGGTATGATTCTGAATTATGATGCATATATTTATAGTGATATGATTGTGGTAAGTGAAAGGCCGTGTTAGGGGAAGGGTCACGTAATTACTACTGAGTTTAGGGTTGTGTGTAATATTAATGACCTGCTTGGCTTTTGCAGATAGCAAGACCTTTGGGATTATAGGCCTAATTATTACTCCAAGATATGGATTGACTTATAGAAGATATGGATTGACGTTAGGCACAAATGTATTGGTTATTATTTTGGTGTTTTAATTCAGAAATGTATTGATATGGATTGACGTTAGGCACAAATGTAATCATATTATGAGTATTGGTCTCCAATAAAATTAAAACCATTGACATACAGAATTTCATCTTCATATTTTAGAATGTTTCTGTATTCAGGTATAAAAACCAGAAATTCAAACAAAGAAGAAGGCATAAAGTGACATTTTAATTTTTAAAAATGTCATCTAAACAGGCTATAACGTCAGAAATTATTATACGAACTGTCATCTAAACAGGATATAACATCAGAAATTATTATACGAACTGTCATCTCAAATTGAATATGCCAATTTCCCACACGCTAACCTGACGGTTTTAATTGTAAAAATGTCATTTGATGACATTAAAGGTGACGGCAGTAATAAATAAGCTACATCGTAACAATGGTAAAATGACAGTAAGAAAATAGGCTAATGTCATGTGTGATGACGAAACATGACAGAACCTGACCATCGTCTGAAGGTGCAATAGACGACAGCGAGCCCCGTGACAGATTTATATCTTGCGGGACGACAGTTTTTAACCGTCGTCTGAAGAGGGTTTTGCCGTAGTGAAAGTAAGTTCATCCAATGGTGGTAAAAACAAAGTAAAACTTACTTTGTCAAAAACAAAGTAAGCATAGCCTAACCCTGGATTAGTTAAGGTAAGAATGTAAATAATTAGTGAAAAGGTTTTCTAAAATAAGGAGAAAAAATAAATAGATAAAGTATATATTATTATTATTATTTTTAACTCCTACAAATAAATGCATAGGAGAAATAATTATTTATAGGTGAATTATGGAGGGAATCTTCCCTCCAAAAATCTCCTACTACATTTTACGTTATGTAGGAGATTCCTATAGAACATGTTTATAGGAGGAAGTATAGTTGTTTCCTATAGGGGGCCCTAAATTGTAAATTTTATATTAAAAGGGCTCTTACTACTTATTTTGCCTAGAGCCCCTTAATTATCAGGATCGGCCTTGACGAAGGATCGACTAAACGTTGATAATCTACGAAACGGTACAATTTTACTTAAAAATGCACAAAACAATCCTATACAATGTAATTTTGGGATGTAAAATCAATAAAGTACTTAAATGAAGAGTTTGGATTTAGAATTGATGCATAAAATTGAAGAAAAGAGAGAGAAAAAAAAAAAGAAAGAAGAGGAAGAAGAAATGAGTAAGTGTTACATATATATATAAACGGGGCGTTTGTTAGAAGGGATTCAGGAGGTGAGATAGGGATAAAAAACATGAGATAAGTTATCCCTTGTTTGTTTAAGAGATAGAAGAGTGAGACAGATGAGGGATAAGCCTCTTATCCCTCGAATCCTATATTTAAGAGGGGGGTAGTATAAGGAGGTGGGATAAGCTCCTGGGATTTTAATAGGATGGAAAAGTTCATCTTATCCCTCAATTTAATGTTATATAGTTTAAATAAGGTTAAAATAGCAAAATGTATTATTTTATGTGGATTACTAAACCCAGCCATGAATTCCCACCTCTAGCCCCATGAAAAGACCAAACTACCCTTTACCCAAAATTTGAAAAAACACAAAACCTCTCAAATACCCTACACACTCTTTGATCAAATCCGGACTAATTTGTGAACCAAAACATGTAGTGTAACAACAACCGTAAAGGGAAAGCGAAAATAATAAGATTTACCGTTTTTGTTTTTTGATTTAAGCTTAAAAATTGAATCTGTGGGTGATTTTTTAAAAACGCCGGAATCGCAGTCGGGCGTATGAACATCACGCCCGACCTACGGTTCCGGCGTATGAATATCACGCCCGACCTGTGGTTCGGGCGTGAGGCTATCACGCCTGACCTATGGTTTGGGCGTGATGTTCATACGCCCGCACCATAGGTCGGACGTGATGTTCATACGCCCGACCTATGGTTCGGGCGTGATGTTCATACGCCCGATGGGTTTTAATTAATTTAATTAATTTTTTGTAATTTTTAGTTTGTTTAATTTAGTTTAACTAAATTTTTAAGTTGTAAATTTTAGTTGTTGTAAATTTCATTTTGTTTAATTTAGTTTAACTAAATTTTTAAGTTGTAAATTTTAGTTGTTGTAAATTTCATTTTGTTTAATTTAGTTTAACTAAATCTTTATTTTGTTAATTTTAGTTAAATTTTTATTTTGTTAATTCAGGTATTTACGGGTTAAATTCAATAGCGGACTAATTTTTTTACGGGTTTAATTCAACAGCGGACTAATTTTTTTTACGTAACAGGTATTTACGGATTTAATTCAATAGCGGACTAGCTATTTTTTTTGCGCTCCCGACACGCGGGCGTGTGCCTATCACGCCTCACCTTGTGGTCGGGCGTAATAGCCCCACGTCTCACCATGTGGTCGGGCGTGTAGCGATCACGCCCGACCACACGGTGAGGCGTGGGGCTATCACGCCCGATCACAAGGTGAGGCGTGATAGGCACACGCCCGCGTGTCGGGAGAGCAAAAAAAATAGCTTTTTTCCTCCCCAAAACCCATGAAAGGGTATTTTCGTCCTTTCACGGGGCTATGGGTGGGAATTTGGGGCTGGATTTAACAACACCCTATTTTATCCTTATCCTTATCCCACGTATCAAACATTGAATAATAATTTTCGACTATCATATTTTTATCTCTATCCCAACCATTTATCCCTATCCATATCCCAATCTTTATCCTTATTCTTATCCCTCTAGAATACCAAACGTCCCGAAAGGGTATTTTGGAAAAATCCATATTGAAATATTCCAGATATACAGAATGGATGGAAATTAATCTAAATATGTAAATAGGTTTCAAAATTGGATCGGTTTTGTAATTTACTCTTAATAGATTTGTGAGTGAGGTATAGTTACATAAATGAGGCAAACAAGGTTAGAATTGGTAACAAGTTTGAGTCAACAGATTGCATGGTCAAGGACATAAATAAAAGATAAGACCTCAACTCCCATGACTTTTCTAGAATGTCCAGATCTACCGCTTAATTCTTTGTCGGCGGGTGCTTTTTTATTTTTATAAGAAATTCCCAATAATATTTAATTTTGTTATACGAAAAAGGAAAATTGAAGATATATATTATACATTTAAATCGCATCTAAAAATACTATTTCCATCTCAAAGTTATCAAGTTTGAACAAATAGCCCCACAAATTTTATTTTTAGATAAATTTCTCCTTAAATATGGTATGCGGAGACACATTTGACCACTTAAATTAAATCTACAGCTCCTACTAAAAAATATTATTCTAAAAAAATTTCCTTGAAAATTTCCTTTAGGTAAACAAATTTCCCGTTTATCCAGTGTTGTATATTATGTATAGCTATCAAACTGTGGAAAGGAAAGTTATTAAAGAGAAATTTTACCACAAATTTAACTCCTAAAACATAGGAAGGTTTGTTTCAGCTTTTTGAAGAAGCGTTAAGCGTTTCACTTCAAACTGTAAAAAATATAGTATTTGGTTAGGTCTATATAACAACAACATTTAACATTTTTACGAAAATAACAACATTTTAATGCTTTAAGTAATTATTTGTATATATTTATTTAGTGTTGATAAAATTATCATTCTACTTTTCAAATATATTTTTTCTTTAATTTTATCCCTATTTTTATAATAGAACATGATTTTGACTCATTCGATAAAAATTATTATCTTTTATTTTGAATTTTTATTTACTTATTTAGATTATTTTTATTAATTTGGACTATATTTTTTACTGAGCAAATTTCAAATGTAATCATATGATTTGGCCGGCTTACAAATGATTGCTTGTAGTTTTTTTTTTGTTGCTAAAAGATGAACAAGGTACTCACCGTTAGCAAAACTAAGAACTTTTAGTTTGACACTATTAGTTTTTTACTATTGATAACCTGAAATTAGAAAATTTCAAGAAAAAAACACCTAAATGCCCTCAAAATTAAAAAATTGAATAATTAAAGTTATTTAGAATATAATCAATTCGTGACATTTTTTATGTTGAGTTTACCGACTATCAAAACTAGGAGTATCAATCTAAAATCTTTAATTTTACTAATAACATGATTCCAATCAATCTTTTTACAATAAAAAAACAATATGCACCAATTTGCAAATCCGCGAAACTCATTGAATTATATTTGGAATTAGAGTTTGTTTTGTATTTTTATAATTTATTTATTTATTAATTTAAAATATTTGAATATTAGATATTTTGCATACTAACAAGAATTGATTGTTGATTAAAAAAATAACAAGAATTGATTGCAATTTCATTAAACATTAATAATTAATAAACTAATAATAAATAGTTAACAATCAAATAAGTAACTATAGCAACAAATATATAACAACAACAATTACGAACCAACAATTGAATTGAACCGACTCAAATCTAACACACCAAGAGGGTGTTTGTTTTAACTTTTCGGAAAAGCGTTTAGTGTTTCACTTAAAACCGCAGGAAATATAACGTTTGGTCAGGTTTATATAACCGCAACGTTTAACATTTTCTCTGGGTTTTGGAGCATTTCATGAAAAGCTCCTATTTGGAGCTTTTCATAAACCTATGTTTGTAGTTATATGTTATTGACAAAATTATACTTATTATTTCCATAAAATACGTCTGTCCTTTGACGTTATTTATATTTCTACAATATAATTACCGGAAGAACAATGTTTTGTTGAGGTCAATAAATTTTTTATTTTTATATAGATTATTTTTATTAATTTATGTAACACATTTTTTATTTTATAATAGGATAAGGTGCAAAAATACCCCTAACATTTATAGGTAGGAGCAATTTTACCCTTAACGTCTAAAATGATGCAATTATACCCCTAATATTGGTAGCCAAAAGCAATTTTACCTCTAACATTGACAAGTTTGGTCAATTTGAGAATTTTTTTATCAAACTGTCTTTTTGGTCATAAATATTGTCATCTACACTTCACATGTGCATAATTTTATCATCGTTAGTAACAGATAACAAACATATAATTAGACATGAATTTTTTTTAAGAAAATAAAAAAATATATTGTCTTTTGGACGAGTTGTACACAAAAAATTTAAATATTTCACCGAATTTATAAATATTCATTTTCAATTTTATTATTAAATTACAAAAAATATGAAATCTCTTTTTTTCGAACTACTGATATGTGCAATTTGTATAGAATAAGAAATAAAATATCTATGTTTTCTAATAATATCTGAAATCGACCTAACTTGTCAATGTTAGGGATAAAATTGTTTTTAGCTGTCAGCATTATGGGTAAAATTACACCATTTTAAACGTTAAGAGTAAAATTATTCCTAGTTGTAAACGTTATAAGCATTTTTTCACATTTTCCCTTTCATAATTTCATCGTTAATTTATTTAAAACATGTCCATTTTAAAAATTTTAAATCCGAACAGCAACAGTTCAATATAATTTTACCAAACAATAATAATTAAACAGTTAATAACAAATAACTAATACTGTAACTGTAAACAGCTAACAACAATCATAGTAGCTGTTAGATAACAACTCAACTTGCTTCAAATTACATTAGGTATAGTGAAATTTGTGATTATTGAAATAGAATATTCGAGAATAATGGAATCTAAAAATGTAATTAATTAATCGGTTTGAAAGATGCTTGAAAGTCAGCACAAATCGAATTGGACAAGAAAATTAGCAATATAGAGTTTTTGGCAGTTTGTATGTAGTGATGAACCGTCAAAAATGAACACAAAATAAAAAATAATAATAACCTCTAAAAGCAAATCTAGGAAGATTTATTGACTACATTTTTAATTTATTTTATGGCTTGGGACAACATGTTCAGGTGTGGTGACTTTGTCATGACATCTATATTTACATTATTATATAAGAAATTAATTAGAAGTGCATGAATCAACACAAACTTATAAATTAAATTTAAGAAGGAATCGTAGTTGCTTACATCTATTTCTTAGAATTCCCTATTGCCAGGAAACGTCTTATTTATTTATTTATATTTTCATTTATTTTATTATGCATATGCATTAGGAATCTAATTATGTTTTTGTTAATTAAAAAAAAAATCATATTATACTTTCTAGGAAGTTGCTCTACATGGTGAGTGGAGAGAGTGTAGGTAATAATTTTGAGAGTAGTAATCTTTGTTTGCAAGAAATTATTACACTAGAAAATATTTTTTATTTTTTATTTTTCAGTTTTTATTTACTTATAGAAAAGAGGCATTAGAAAATATTAGAGGTAGAGGACAAGAAAATGAGGCCCGAGACATCCCAACAAGGTTGGCACCCCTCAGATAACCATCCTCGAATCCAAACCAATAATAAAAAAAGGCCTAACAGGCACCCAGCCCCCTAAACTTGTAACTTTTTTTCACCTGGCCTCATCAACTTAGAAGACAACCTCTCAACCCCCTCAACTCCCCAAAAACATCACATACAACCCCTTACACCCTTATGTTCGGTCAAAATATTGACCCGTGTAGAAAACGTGCTTGACTGTTGACTACACCAATGTCACGTGTCACTTTTTTATTAAAATTTTATTCTTGAGACAACCACCCTCGAATCCAAATAATAGGCACCTGGTTCGTTTAGTAGGCATCTGATTTGAGAGGGCCAGGTGAAAAAAAAGTTACAAATTTAAGGGGTTGGGTACCTATTAAGCCTAAAAAAACAAATAATGTCAAAGAGAAAAATGGTAAGACTAAACGAACCGATACAAGTTTCGGTCGTTCCAATTATCCCAAATATAACTAGAACATAAAGGAGGATGTGAGTCCCACCAGTGAGGCTCCGAACTGATCCTGCCAAAATTTGTCAACTCTTTTTCTTTGTATTTTCTTTTCATGATCTCACAGATTGATGTTCCGAAAAAAGTTACACATTTTTTCAATCTAGAGGGTTTTTGTTTTAGCTTTTCGGAGCAGCGTTTAGCGTTTCACTCCAAACCGCATGAAAAATAGCGTTTGGTTAGGTTTATATAACCGCAACGTTTAGCATTTTTTCTGAAATCTGCAGCGTTTTGGAGCGTTTCACGAAAAGCTCCTATTTGGAGCTTTTCATAAACAGCTGTTTGTAGTTATTTGTTATTGACAAAATTATCCTTTTTATTTCCACAAAATATGTTTATTCTTTAGTATTATTTATATTTCTACAAAATAATTACCGGAAGAACAATGTTTGTTACGTTCAATATTTTTTTTTTATTTTTTATATAGATTTTTTTTATTAATTTATGTAACACATTTATTATTTTATAATAGGATAAGGTGTAAAAATACCCCTAACATTTAAAGCTAGGAGCAATTTTACCTTTAACGTCTAAAATTATGCAATTATACTCCTATTGTTGGCAGCAAAAATCAATTTTACCTCTGACATTGACAAATTGGGTCAATTTGAGAAATAATTTATCAAACTGCCTTCTTGGTTATGAATATTGTCAACTACACTTCACATACCATTTTATCATCGTTAGTAACAGATCACAAACATATGATTAGACATGATTTTTTTAAGAAAATAAAACAAAATATTGTCTTTTGTACGAGTTGGACAAAAAAAATTCAAATATTTTCCCGAATTTATAAATATTAATTTTCAATTTTATTATTAAATCACAAAAAATATAAAATCCCTTTTTTAAAACTACTGATATGTGCAATTGGTTTATAATAAGAAATACAATATCTATATTTTCTAATAATATTTGAAATCGACCCAACTTGTTAATGTTAGGGGTAAAATTGCTCTTAGCTGCTAACGTTATGGGTAAAATTGCACCATTTTATACGTTAAGAGTAAATTATTTCTAGTTGTAAATATTATAGATATTTTTTCACATTTTTCCTTTAATAATTTCATCGTTGATTAATTTAAAACATGTCCATTTTAGACATTTTAAATCCGAACATCAGCGGTTCAATATAATTTTACCAAACACTAGTAATTAAACAGCTAACAGCTTACTGCAACTGTAAACAGCTAACAGCTTACTGCAACTGCAAACAGCTAACAGCAACCGCAACAGCTATTAGCTAACAGCTGAACCAAACGGCCCCTAATCTTCCTTCTCGATCTTCAATTAAATCTTTTATTTCAACCTAGTCATTTCTTTTTTACCTATTCATGGATGTCAATTTCAATTCTTACCTTTTTTTTGGGTCCATTTTTTGGGTTAATTTAAAACCTATCTTGCAATATCCTTGAAATCACCTTTTAAACCAAGCTATTTTCTTCTCAGTCTCGTTATCTTGTCAATCTTTCATTTTCATCTTGTAAATTTTATTTCTTTCGGAATTTTGTTAACAAGGTCCTTTCGATCTATAGATATGCTAGATCTTGATTCGTATTATTTGAGAGAGGTTTCAATTTGTCGGTTTTTGATTTGTAATTTTTGAAATTCTTCAAAGAAAAAAAAACTGGAAATGTAGGGTTATGGTTTCAGAAAATTATTTTGACTAATTTCTTTAATTTTTGGGGTAAAGTAAATTTTAATTCTTATGATTCATATTTGAAGCATATCCAACCGATGAGTTTCATGACCGATATAGTCTCTAATAACCTTCAGAAGTTTTTTTATATGAGAATGGTGGGGCCTTGCAATCCGTTATACTTCTTAAGCTAAGGGTAATTGAATCCCCTTAGCATTGACTTGGCCAGTATGAGCAGTTAACTAGTGTCGGTAACTTTGGGATCCAGGCATCAACCATGGTGTTCATGAGTTCCTTGTGACTGTACATCTCTTCCTTGTCAATGGGAGTTTGATTACCTTCAGACCTCTTTGTAGACCTTCGATCTCTGGGTGTCCGTCGATCTGAATCTTAGCCCCGTAGTTCCCTTTCGGTCTTCATGCCGAGTGCGAGGATGAGATTCAACCAAGTTTTGCCTTTTCCTATGTATAGGACCCCTTGATTCATCATAATAATCCTCGTTGATGCATTTGAGATGGCCTCTTGGGTGAGGGGGAGTATGTTTTCCTTAACCCCCCCTCCACACACACAGACACACACATACGCTCTCTACAGGGTGTTCTGAAGTGTTGATATTAACAATTACGCAGACTACACTCTCTTTCTTTAGATCAGCCCCTTGAATCTATTCGTCGAGAATCTAAAGACATATCTCCCCTCTAAGGGCAGCTATAGACGATAATGTTGTCGATAGAACAAATAATACTGTTTGTTTGAGCACTTGTTATCTCTAAGGATGTTCATCGTTTCCTGAACGGTACCTATATTATAAATGAGTTGCTTTGTGATCTCATTCATAATAAACTTCTTCTATTCAGACTCCGGTGAGCCTAAATATTCTTCCGTGTGTTGATCTAAGTCTCGGTTGACTTGCAAAAGTTCGATTTGATAGCCACTTACATCAATAAGAGTTCTAGATCCTTGTGGGGGGTTTGATGTCGATGGGATCATGACGTTATTTAGTTGAGTGATGACCACGTTCCTTCGTTCCATACTCACCGCACCGATTTGATGTGAGATATTCTGAGATGAATTTATTAGAGCCCTTCTAGTGTCCGAGATAAGATAAGGAAATGATCAAGTGGGCCAGGGACCCGCCACCACAATACGATTCTGAAGTCAGCAAAGCTAAATGAGGAAATTATACTGAAAAGTATGTAAATGGCGTATATAAAGAGAATGTTACATGCACTATGCACTTTTTTATTTATAGAGTCACACATTGTACAATCTAGATGAGTTTGATTTCACGTGTAAGCTTCTCAATGGATAAGGTCAGATGTCAACCTGAAACGGTCATTCTTATTCTAACGGTTGTGTGTGATTCTAGACATAGAATCAAGGTCGAATATGTGTGACCCGAGCTCCTTAATTGATTCTCGCGATACTAACTATTACTTTTTTAGAAAAGATATTCTTATTGATTCACCTGATTTATTTATTATGATATCAATTGACATAAAAAAAAAAATAGTGGTCAATTTGTGGGTATGTTATGATGATGCAAAAGTGTCCATTCTAAGTGGTATTGATAGGTTCAATTGAGTTTCTGGAAATTTCAGAGACGAAAATATAGAATTCCTATTAATCTTCAAATACTTCCAGTCAAATTTTGCTTCGTCATCGATACCCGTTGCCCCAAAATCAATAATAAAACACAAAAACAGGAATTTCAAATTCAAATAAATAATAATAAATCATTAAGTTTTGAATTTATCCAAAAAAAATTTGATTGTTCCTAAACTTTCAAACTGTTCGGATAGCTCTGAATTTGTATAAAATGTCTAGCTAACTTTATAAACTTGTATAACATGTAATCAATTAATCACATAGTCATAAAAAAAATAAGTTAAATGCGAAATATGTTTTAAAAAAATAAAATGACTAATATCAGAATATGCGGTTCTATTAGAGAAGACAAATTTTACAGTTGAGCAAATAATAACTATTTTTGATATATTATATGAATTATGTAATAATATTTTGAGGAGCGTGTAACACATTTTCCGTGTGCAACTTACATTTTTTACAACTGAATGATTAATTGATTATATTTTACGCAAGTTAATGGAGTTAACTGAACATTTTATGAAAGTTTAAGAGGTTGTTGAGACACTTTAAAAATTTAGAATAAAAGTCAAGTTTTTCTAAACAAATTCAATAGGCAAATACCCTAATAATAATAATAATAATAATAATAACATTTTGTCATTAATAATTTAATTTTTGTTGAAACAGAACATATTTAGAGTTCAGACCCCGAGCCTCTAATTATTTTTTGAAATTACATCCATTCCTGCTGAATTTATATCCCTTTAACATTGTGACAACTGAACTTCAATTTTTAAAACATTTTTAAAAGTATGATAACTGAACTTTATACTTTTTAATATCAGTAGTAACTCAATTTTAACTAACTCCTCAAAATAACTATTAAAACCTTAAAATGAAAATATTCAAGAATTAAAGTTATTCAGAAAGATATTTACATGAAACCACATTTTTTATTTTTCAAAATCACATTTTTTAAAGCTCTCTCTCTAAAAATCCATTATATCTCCTAACCAAACAACACTTAAATGATCTCAAAACAAAAATTTTCACAAATTAAAGTTTCTTATAATATCATTAACTCTTTGAATTTTTTATTTTGATACCGTGAACATTCGTTTTGAGGCTTTGAGTGGCCAAAATGATAAAATGGGTAAAGTTCGATGGCCATGTATGTAATTTACCATTTTTTTTTTACTTCTTAAACATATTTAACCATTTGCGAACAGTTTTTCCTAATGGAGTTGTTAGTGAGTGGTTCATCAGTACGTATAAAATTTAAAAATTTAAAAATTAGAAGTTTAATGAAGAAATTTTGAAAAATTAGAGACTTAATAAAAAAAATTAAAATGTCATAAATTTAATTATTTAAAGAAAAAGACTAATCATTTGAATTTATTCAATAATTTAAAAAAGAGAGAATTACAAAACTAACACTTTTCAAGGGGTAGTTTACATTTCTAGCTCCTTTTAAAAAACTAACCAAAACTAACACATTTCAACAAGTAACTTTCAAGTTTGCCCTCATTATTCCTAAACAGAACTTCATCTCTCTAACGTATCAAACGTTGCGATAGGAAGAGGAGGTAGAACGAGAAGCGACGGCGGCACACTCAAAGAGGTGGAGAAACGAAAGGTGGCGATAGGAAGAGGAGGAGAAGCGAACGGCGAGGAGAAAGAAGGAGAAGCGAATGGCGGCGATAGGAAGAGGAGGAGAAGAAGGCGAACAGCGAACGGAAGAGGAGGAAGAAAGTGACCCTTTTTCCGGCAATGTCATCCCAATATATATTGTTTCTCTTCCTTTTTCATATTTTTCCTGGTTGTGCGAACCCCAAAAACAGTGACATTGTTATCTGAAAATGCATTTTGATTGGAATATCAGTTTCAGATTTTTCCCCGACAGTGTCGATATCTGTAGATATTTGTCGATATTTGTAGATATCTGTAGATATTCTAGATATTTGTAGATATATGTAGATATCTGTAGATATTCTAGATATTTGTAGATATATGTAAATATCTGTAGATATTTGTCGATATCGACAAATATTGTAGATATCTGTAGATATGTGTTGTCGATATCTGTAGATATTTGTCGATATCGACAAATATTGTAGATATCTACAGATATCTACAGTGTCAATATCTGTCAGATATCGACAGAAATCGACAGATATCGACACTGTCGAGGAAAAATATCTGAAACTGATATTCCAACCAAAATGTATTTTCAGACAACAATGTCACTGTTTTTTGGGTTCGCACGATCAGTAAAAATATAAAAAAATGAAGATAAACAATATACATTGGGTTGTAGAGAAACAACCTGCTAGATATTAACGATGAGTGGACTAAGTTTTAAATCTTTTCAATGAAACTAAAAACCAATGAAAAACTTATATAATTGTAGAAATTTTATTGTATGAACTGTGGGTTAGATTGATTGTTGTAGTATTCGTAGTCATTTTGTAGATTGTTCTGTTCTTTAGAGAGAGAGAGCGCGAGAAAGAGAGAGAGGGGGAAAGACAAAGACACACAATTATGTTAAGGAAGAAGACGATGGTAAACTTGGAAGTTACTTGTTGAAATGTGTTAGTTTTGGTTAGTTTTCTAAAAGGAGTTAGAAATGTAAAATACCCCCTTGAAAAGTGTTAGTTTTGTAATTCTCTCTTTAAA
This sequence comes from Euphorbia lathyris, assembly GCF_963576675.1. Taxonomy (NCBI): domain Eukaryota; kingdom Viridiplantae; phylum Streptophyta; class Magnoliopsida; order Malpighiales; family Euphorbiaceae; genus Euphorbia; species Euphorbia lathyris. The sequence continues at coordinate 21,696,202 of NC_088914.1, read as the reverse complement.
AAATCGATTCTGAATAAAAAATAATTTTATTATGTGAAATTTCATTGAAATTATTTTTTCCAAAAAAAATGCAATAAATTGTAAAAAATGAATTAAATTGTAATTAAATAATATAAAAATGAAAAATAATAAGACAAATGATCTTAAATAAAAAGGAAAACGTATAAAAAAATAAACATTGTAGTTTGACCGATTCGTAAAGATAATCTCCGGGATAATTTTTTTTTGCAAACAATGGTTTGTACTTTTTACAGTTTAGAAACTCAGTAATTCTTTAAAAAATTGTTGTCGTGACTACTTACCTTAAAAGGATACGATTTGGAACAATTAAAAAAATGGACTCTAAATATCCAAAATACAAAATCTAATTTTGCAAATTAACTAAACTATAAGTATTGTTTAGGTGGAAAATTGATTGGCATATGTTTTAAATACAAAATTCATAAAATACATACTTTTGTTTACAAGTACAGTTTTAAGGATAAGAATTTATATTATTCGAGCAATGCATTCAATATGGCAATGAAATCAGATTTAGAAAGTTATACATATTCATGCCACTCATATTTCTATTTTATTTTATTAAATCACAAATCTTTCAAATATACACATTAGATTTTTAGTTTTTAATTTTCATACGCATTGATTCTTTACAACCATTTTAATTAATGACTTAAGTACTATTTGATAAAACTGAAAATTAAGTGTTGAAAAAATAAGTACTGAATTTTAACTGATGAATATTATAAGTGTTGAAAGTACTAAATGATGTAACTGTTTGATAAATACTAAAAATAAATACTGAATATAAAAATATTAGTTATAATATAAAAATATTATTTATAATGTTTAACTTAAAATGTTAAGTTAAATATTTTGACTTACAACTTAATTGACTAATTTAAGTGGTGGAAAAATAACCCTTATAAAAAACACTAAAATAAATAAGTCTTTATCATTTTAATTTAAAGGATAAAACGTGTTATCAAACAAGACCTTAATGTGTGTAAAAGTTAAAGATAAATTATTTAATGGCAAAAAAAAAAAAAACATTCAGAAGCTTCTTATCATTTCATTGGCACTTGATTTTCATTTCATAAGTTAAACATTTGAATTTTTATTTTTAGTCACATTAAGTCTATGATAATTAGAAAAATCACATTTTAATATAAAACTCGGCTAACATAATGTTATTTATTGCATTTTTGAAATTTACATTTTTAACAGTATTGTGATGTGGTTATATAAAAGTTTAAAACTCTTATTTCGCATTGTAAAACATATAATTTCAGAAATAAATGAAACGAGTTAAAAGATAAAAAAAAGTAACTAAATTTTAGATTTACAATTAACTAATTTGATAAGGGTACAAAAAGTAAAAGATTAATGGCATAATGTATTGAAATGAAAGATAAAATGTTCAGTATCAAATAAAAAAAAAAAAAAAAAAAGATAAAATGTTAAATACAATAAATGATGAAGGATGTGCTCACAAATATATTGGGCTTTTACTCTTATGAAGTTCCGAAACAAGAGATTGTTGAATAGCTAGCCCAGTTGCAGCTGAATACAAATATATTTTTTTTAAATATATATAAGAAATTAGGAATTTTTTTCTATCTTTTGTAGGAAATAGTAATTTTAACTTTAAACAATTAAATATTAATTGAACAATAATATTATTTCTTAAAGACGAAAACAATTCTCGACCACATGAAATTAATTACATATATATTTGAAATATAATTATCTATTCACCTTTTAATCTTGGAATGTCTGCAAAGTAGATTCACCTTTTCATCATTTTTGTTTGAAAAAAAAAAATTTCCCACTTGGATGTGGAACCAACGAAGGGGCACCTCTTAGGCCATGGTTAAAAGGTCATAATAGTATTAGGGGACGTTTGGTTCACAAGGGGTAAGAGAAAATGAATCAAGAAAGAGAAACCAAAGGAAATGAAAGGAATAACCATTAATTCATCTATGTGTTTGGATATGTTTAGGAAAGTGAATGAGATAAAGGGAATCCAATTCCCTAGAGGGCATGGGGTAATGGCTTAACCTAAAGTGGGGTAGTGGCTTGGGTAAAGGGAATTAGTTTTTTTTGTAAACAAACAAGAACAAAGGGAATGAAACCCTCGCATTCCCATTCCCATTCTTAAAGACCCCAAACCAAACGTCCGTTAAAGTGTGATTTAAAAATTGGAATCAAAATGAATTCCAACCATAGCCTACTTTCACATCTAATATGGCATTTTGCAATTGTTGGTAGTGTGAATAACTTTATTATGTGGCTTGCTTTGAGAGTGAGGTTGGTTGTTAAGGTTAATGTTAGAAAATTGTTGCTTTAATTACCGGTTTAATCTTTTAATTCAATTAGTTCTTTAACAATCACCCAAAAGGTTACGTTAGCTGTTAAAGTACAATAATTGCTTTTATTATAATCTCTAACCTATTTTTATATGTGAATGTCCTTTAAGTTTGAAGCGTATGTAATACACACTTATCTTGTTATGTGATGAAATTCCATCAATAAATTAGATTGTCAATATTCTAATTTTCACTCACTTAATCTAAAAGATTCTAATGCTATGATAAGGAATACTGCTAAAAAAACCTTCATTTGTAATGGTCAAAGTCATGGTCGTTTGTAGTAGTCAAACTCGTGATAATTTTAAGTGGTTTGTAACAAGCGCATTTGCATATTATAATTACATAATTTTTTATCAAGCGTATTTTAAGAAGTCCGTAATAAATAATTAAATTACGGTGCGTAATATGAATCTATTATGACAAATTTGGAAGGGATTATAACTAAACAATCTGAATATAAATACGAGTGTCAGGCTTACCATTTAAAGAGCAAAACCAATTGAAAAGAATAGCAATGGAAGAAACAGATCACCACGATCTCGTATCACCGTCACGAATCACCCACATCGATGTTAATTAGGAGGTGAAAACAAAAGATCCATGAACTAAATGATACAAATTAATGTGGAAATGCTGATTTTAATCGTAAATCAACGAGTTTCTTCTACAACCTAGCTTGAAGGAGTTAAGCCCAAATAAAATGTTGAACCTCGCTCCAATGGAAGCTGAAATTATTTGATTGAATAAAAGTTCCTCTTCATTACAAATTAGAAAACTTATATACCTCTCATGATTTAAAAACAAAGAACCTAAATACCTTAACTAGGGTTACAAACATTAAGGAATGGGGTAAGGAGGGGACAAGTGGCAAAGTGACATTTAGGATATCGTCCCTAAATGGCAAGGCAATAATTACAGTTAATATCAAAACAGTAAATTACAGAAATGAATAATAAACTGACGATCTTGTCCCCCTGTTGGTTGTGCTGGAAACCCTCCCCACGCGGTGTATAGGGGTGCCACATGACGTGTGGCCTTCGTAGTGCCCGGCCTAGTTCTTCCAAGTCTCCTCGAGCCAACCCTTTAATGACGTCACATGGTATGTGGCCAAACCTCACAAGCCGAGTGAATTAAATTCAAAGTTCTAAGGGCTTTGCTTGATGGCCACACAGCTTGTGCCCTTGATGACAAGCCATGTGGGAAGAATTTCACACAGCTCCCTTCTTAGCTCTAGGCTCACACAACGTGTGGCTGCTAGCACACATCGTGTGAGGTGTGTTCCCTCCACTTATTGGCCTCGTGTTGGAGATGTCTGTTGGTCCCGTGTGATTAGTTCCAAGGGAGGGTTAGGAACTAATATAACTTTTTCACTTTAATTACGCTGACTTAATTGAATTCTTTGAGTTTCACAACTCAGCTTTGGTCAGCGCAGCTGAGTGAGGCGTAAGACGGCTTTAGTCAGGTACTGACTAGAACTGTTTTACTTGTGAGTTGGGAAATGACACTTTTGTGGTTAGCTTCCAACTCAGCACTCTGATTTACTCAGTGTTAGTTCAAACAATTTATATACTGAGTAAATATAGCAAGCAACACATACAGATATATATTGAAAGAGAGTTAGAGGTTACTCAGCACGACTTATCCTGGTTCGGCCTCTCCGCCTACGTCCAGTCCCCAGAGTCCCTCCGGGCTTTTTAAATCCAATACTGAGCTCTTTAAAGGTAGAGCACAAACCGTTTACAAGGCAGTTGAATATGCAAGAGTACCGTCCTCTATTCGTCTACTCAACTCCTACTAAGTGCTATAACCGAACACCTAGATTTCTCTACCACTGAGTACTTAACACCGAGTACTCAGCACACTCTCTCAATTCAACAATTGATACAAAATTGTTCTTTCTCAAACAAAGAACACTTTAGATGATTACAAAAAAAATCACTCTAGCAGATATGGAAGTTTGGTGTAAGATCTTTTTTTTTGTTTTGATGTGCTTTGTATGTATGCTTTTTTTTTCTTTTGTATTTCAGCAATCGGCAAAAGATCCAAAAAGTATACTTGTCCTTTTATAGTTGAAACCTGTAGGCACAATCATTTGAATCCGGAATTATCCGTTGGATTCAAACGGCTCCTTCCGGCGACATATTCTGGTCAGCTTCAGATTTGCAGGCCAATCCTGTCATCTGAATTCCACAGTCGGCAGGTTTGTCTTTTTCTCGTTGGTTTCGTCTTCTTGCGCCATTTCGTCTTTTAGCTAATGAACAGTTGACCCATGCATCTCGAAACTGTATCCATGCATAATTCCAAAGCTTCTGAATTGGTGCAGACAGTTGTCGGATCTTGTCTTTTAGCAAGCGGATCATTGGCGCTGTCCTGAAGATCACTCAGCTTGACTTTGATAGTCGTTGTCTATGATTGTTGCCAATTCTGATACTGAGTTCTCTTTTACTCAGCTTCCATGGTCAGCTTCGTCCTGTAAGATATAGTTCTCAAGAAGACTTCTTTACTTTTGATATTGAGTTGCGTTCCACTCAACTTCATTGATTAGCTTGATCTTCAAGCTTCTATTCAGAGGATGACTTATCTTCTATTACGCTGATTTGCACTTCACTCAGCTTATGCTGTGTTCTCATGCTGACTTCGTCCTTTCTTACTTTTTATTTCTATTTTCATTTATATTTATGCTCAACATTGAACAAACATATTAGTACAATTAAATCAAAGCACTTAAATTTAATTGTCCCTTAATCATGGATTAACTTAAATAATTTTGTCAAATCAAAATCATGTGGAAAGATGTTTCAACAAACTCCCCTATTTTGATGTTGGCAAAATATTTAATTGATGGAACTCAGTATTGAGATTCCCCATGATTGAAATTCTTTTTATGCTTCTGAAATCACTCCCCCGTAAGGGTTGCATCTATTGACTTAACTTAACTCTAAACCTTCTAAGATTTAATCGAGTAAAATTAAGACATGCCAATACTGACTTAGTTTAATAATAGACCTTCCAAGATCTAATTCATATGCGCCTAGGTCAGCTTTTAGAAGAGTTCAGTTATATGTTTTACTCAGTTTGATACATGGTCAGTTTAGGTATCAGAGTTATGAAGAACAAAAAATGTATCGAAGCTAATGTGTACTGAGTATTTTCCTTTTTCTTTTGTTTGGCAGCACAATACGTAAGTAAGCATCACATAAGATTAGTCAATTTGAATAAGAAATGCATAAATATATAGATGGTCAGCAAGATAGAATACGCCAAGTAAATAAAAGTTACAAGTCAAGATCTAAACTTAGCAAATCTAGCCAAACTATTTCTTCTTGTTGACTTGGGCAGAATTAACTTTGCCTTTTCCCTTGGCGTTTCTTTGTTGCTGACTGCCAGATGCTTCTCCTCCTGTTTCCCTTGATTTGTGTTGAGTTCCATCAACTTGTTCTTTCTCCCCCGTTTTGCCAGCATCGGGCGGAGGAGGAATGAAAGTGTCGTTGAGAGCAGCACGAGTAAATCTCACGGAATACGCCTTAAGCCTTTTCGTGCTTTCACTTAGACCATCGAAAACAGGAACACCATCGTCCAAGACAGAACCGAGAATCCTGATAGAGGCACTGAGCATACTCAAAATATATTCTTGGGATTTGCCTACCCAAGTGTTAGTGTCAGTCAGCATGGCATAAGCTTGATGATACATCTTGAGCAAAGCCGAATTGTAGAACTGACGTTGAGCATTCGTGTGGCGCACATGTTTGAAGGTGGCTTGGGAGTATTGCAGGATTTCATTCGTCTTGACTTGGTCAGTTTCCATTTCTTCCTTACTCAAGTTGAGTAGACGGACAGCCTCACTGATTTGCTCAATAGAGCACTGGGAAGAAGAGGAGATTAATTCACGCGTTCTGGTCTGCTCAGAGTTGAGCTGGGTAAAAAGTTGATGAACCTCAGCAGAGGTCGCATACATTGAGTTCACAGCTGACAAATTGTTGAGTTGACCCTGGAAAGAGTTCATATGATTTACCATTGTCAGTTGGAGTTCAGCCAGCTTCACTATAGATTCCTGCTTGGGTTGTTGAGACTGAAGTGATGTCATGACACTCAGTAAATCCTTAAGACCCTTGATTTCAGTCAAAAGCTGAGTGACAGAAGAAAGTTGAGTTGGCTCAGCGTGAACAGACCCAGCGGCTTCGGCATTGGATTGATGAATATCCTGAAGTAGGGCTTGAGCTGAGTCGATGATTCGGCGTCCAGACTCAGTAGCATGCAAGTACGCGTAGGATTCATCATTTTGTGGCCCAGATGCCGGAATATGAGTAGCACCGGATGGGGGAGGTGTTTGGTGCTGTCCAGAAGCAGATGTGCGAACGAGGTCAGCGGCTGGACTTTTATTCAGATTACCAGCAAGAACTGACTGTTTAGCGTTCTGCGTTGAAGGATTTGGAAGAGGATGATCGGCAGAGTTATTGACTGGCTCAGTGTCAGCTGGAATTGGAGTTGAAGATTGAGGAATTTCAAAGCTGACTCGAACAGACTTTTCCTGCGGTGACTCAGTGGTTTGACCAGCAGGAACTTTAAGCACTTGCTTGGTAAAGATTCGATTTTCTGGAGTCTTGGAATCGGCTTGTTCCTCAGCTTGAGAAACAGAGGCTTGCTTTTTCTAGAGTTTCCTTGGAGAAGGCTCAGTGGCATTGGAGAAGATTTTGAATTGCATTGTAGTGAGGTCAGTGATGGGATCCCGTAGAGGAGAATCATCCAGAAGGTCAATGACTGGAGATTTATGAGCCTTTTTCTTGAGCCGTTTGAATTTCTTAGCCTTTGGAGGAGAGGGGTCAGCAGGAATAGAGTCAAGAGATTCAGAAGATGAGTTTACCCCTAGGTCAGCGTGATCCTTCACTGTTGGCTCAGTTTGTTCTTCAACCTGCTCAGCGTTAACTGTCTGTACATGCTCAGCAGCCATTGTCTCCTCAACATCAAACTGACCTCCGAGATCACCCAACTCTTCTTCATCTTGGTTAGTAGGGGTTTTCTCGAGATCAATCTCTTGGCTTCTCACAAAGTGTGAGTCTTCAGATATTACAGAGGCTAGAGGGGGTGCATCAATAGGGTTCAACCCAGAGGAGATCTTCTTCTTCTTTCTCAGAGGCTTCTCGGGAGTGTCCTCTTTTTCCTCCTTAGGCTCAGCTTGCCTTTTCAGTTTTTCTGCTGACTTGGGTCCATCCTGACCTTGCTCAGCTTCAGTTTTCTTTCCTTTGGACACAATCCGAATCTTTTTCGGGGCAGCATCAATGTCTTTGGAAGAGGTTTGAATAGCTTTCCTCTTTTTGTCTTGCTTATTAGCGCGAGCTTGCTTTACTTTCTTCCCCTCTCTGGTCAGCATGCCATGTGTTTCCTTAGTTGCGGCCCCCTTACCTTTCTTGGGTACGATGGATTGGTCGTAGGCCAAGCCGAACAGTATTCCAGCTGAAATCTTCGTACCCCAGACGTTGATTTCCTCTACTAGGCTCACTCGGTAGTCTTGGAGATTTTGGTGATGAGGGAGCCTAACCTAAGAGTGTTAGTGCTTCGTTGGAAAGCTCCGATGAGAAAAACCGGCATGTTGAGTGGCTTGTAGGTCAGCATATGCCAGATAAAGCATTGCTCAAAATTTGACGCTGAGGATGTGGAGTTGACTTTGGGGAAAAGAAAGTTCGTCAGGATGTAGTGGGCCATCTTCTGATTCTGACCCATGGAAGTGCTAGCGATTTCCCCTACATGATCGGCGGGTTTGCAAAACTCAGTGGGATATTCAATTTTAGTGTGGTCATTTGTTGTTCTGAGTTTGGTTCCGCTATTGGTCAACTTGAGCAATTTAGCGAGATATGGAGGATTGATGAAAATTCCCTTTCCCTTGACCTTGGTGACCATATAGTCCTTGTCATCATCAGCAGCTCGCAAATTTGCATAGAATTCCTTTACCAGTGCTGGGTAGGTGGCTTCTCGAATAGAAAATAGCTAAACCCAGCCATTTTTGGAGATCCATTCGCAGAAAGGTTTCTCAGCGTCTACAAACCCCTTAGAAAACCATCGGGAATGATCAACCTTGTATCCTCTGACACTGTTGTAGACTAGAGAGTAGGTATGTTCCATTGGTTTCTTCCCCTTATCCTTTTTCTGTTCCTTTTTTGACGAAGTTGCAAGGTCAGTGTGGGGGTCTTTCTCGGAGTTTGGTCATGCTTACCATGTTCTTGAGACTTGGTGGGAGTCTCGATATATTCCTGCTGAGCAGGAGATTGAGGGTTTTCATCGAAGTGATTGTAGTCGTAATCGGCTCCGGAGATATTCTGAGAATCCGACATGATTTTTAGAGATTTTGAAAGATTTGGGAATTTTAGAGAGAGAGAGATTGATTGCCAGAAATTTCAAGTGTAAAGAGATAGAAGTGGGAATTCATCCACTATTTATAGGGGTGTCGAATTGATCTGAATCGTTGCGATGGCGGTTTTGACCTCGAGATAATCAATCGACAATTATTCTGGCATTTATGACACAATCGGCGCATGTGTTTTCTAATTATTACGCTTACATCATCCTAGGTGGCTATTTAATACGCGTGCCAACATTAATTGTGCAACGGATCTTTTACTCAGTGTTAAGAATTTTAAACGTTTGAAATTTTGAGTAGTCAGTTTTACGTAGGAGAATTATTCGTGTGCTTAGTAACTTAGCTTAAGATAATCACTCAGTATGTAAGTCTACTCAGTATGAAGTGATTTTATATTATGTTTGACTCAGCATGCAATAGTTACTGATTTGGCACAAATCACTCAGCATGGTAATCACTCAACATTCAATTTAAACATAGAATTTTATTGAAGAGGATTAGACATACCGATTGCTTCCCTTAGTATGTTGAATTGCTCACGAGCCAAAGGCTTAGTGAAGATATCTACAAGCTGTTCATCTGTTGGTACGTAGGTCAGCTTGATCTCACCCTTGAGTACATAATCTCTGATGAAGTGATGCCTTATGCTAACATGCTTCATCCTGCTGTGTTGGATTGGATTTTTAGATAGGTCAATGGCACTCTTGTTGTCACATTTGACCTCTATTGTTTCTGTTTTGACTCCAAAATCCTCTAGCTGTTGCTTAATCCATAGGACCTGGGCCACACAGCTTCCAGCAACAATGTACTCAGCTTCAGTTGTAGATAGGGCTACTGACGATTGATTCTTACTGAACCAAGATACTAGACAGCTTCCTAGGAAGTGACATCCTCCTGAAGTGCTCTTACCTTCTAGCTTATCTCGTCCATAGTCAGCGTCAGTGTATCCAATGAGTGTGAAGTCATTTGTATTTGGATACCATAAACCTGCATTAACTGAGCTCTGCAAATATCTGAAAATTCTTTTTACAGCTATAAGATGAGATTCTCTAGGGCCAGCTTGATATCTTGTGCAATAACATACTGAGTACTGAATGTCAGGTCTACTAGTAGTAAGATAAAGTAGAGAGCCTATCATACCTCGATATAGCTTGCTATCTACTGACTTACCTTTCTCGTCAGCACAAAGGACAGTGTCAGTACCCATTGGGGTTGATATGGGCTTACATTCTTCCATATCAAATTTCTTTAACATTTCTTTGGCGTACTTGGACTGACTAATGAAGATGTCGTTCTTCCCTTGCTTGATTTGTAAACCAAGGAAGAAGTTGAGTTCCCCCATCATAGACATCTCGAACTCAGTTTGCATCTGTTTACTAAATTCTTTACACATAGATTCATCAGTAGCACCAAAGATTATGTCATCTACGTAAATTTGTGCCAACGGGATATTTTTACCCTTTTTCTTAATGAATAAGGTTGTGTCAGCTTTGCCTCTGACATAATTCCTGGTCAGCAGGAAATTAGTCAACCTCTCATACCAAGCACGTGGTGCTTGTTTCAGGCTGTATAGGGCCTTCTTGAGTTTATAGACGTGGTTTGGAAGTTTTGGATCTTCAAACCCTAGAGGCTGACTAACATAGACCTCTTCGTTTATAAATCCATTAAGAAAAGCACTTTTGGCATCCATTTGATATAGTTTAAAGTTCATATAGCTAGCATATGCACACAATATTCGTATAGCCTATAATCTAGCAACGGGAGCAAAGGTCTCACCGTAGTCAATGCCTTCTTGCTGACTATAGCCTTGGGCTACAAGTCGGGCTTTGTTTCTGACCACATTGCCTTACTCATCTAGTTTATTTCTAAAGACCCACTTAGTTCCTATGGTCTTTTGATTCCTAGGTTTTGGTACTAGATCCCATACGTCATTTCTTTTGAATTGATCAAGCTCCTCTTGCATAGCATTGATCCAATGTTCGTCATGCTCAGCTTCTGTGAAGTTCTTTGGCTCATGTACTGAGACGAATGCAACATTGCCGAGATACTTTCTAAGCTGGTCTCTTGTCATCAGTTTGTTGTCAGCAGCATCAAGAATGGACTTCTCCGAATGTCCTCTTGGATTTTTATTTCTTTAGGTAATGTTGAGTTGTCTGGAATAGGTGTTTCTACAATATCTACAGGAGTAGACTGGTCAGTAAAGGTAATTTCGGTTTCGTTTTTACCTTTGGTCAGCCCTTGTATTGATGACTCAGCGGTTCCTGTTTGGTCAGCGGAAGCTGAGCTTGATTCATCTTCAGCGGACTGAGTTGTCTTTCCTACGGGGTCAGTTTCATCGAACTCGATATGGACAGACTCTTCTACAACTTGAGTCCGTTTCTTATACACCTTATATGCTTTACTGTTAGTTGAGTACCCTAAAAAGATCGCTTCGTCAGCTTTAGCATCAAATTTTGCAAGGTTATCTTTTGTATTGAGTATAAAACATTTACACCCAAAGGCACGAAAGTAGCCAATGTTGGGCTTTCGTCCTTTCCAAAGTTCATATGGGGTTTTCTTAAGAATAGGTCTAACTAAAGCCCTATTGAGTATATAGCATGCTGTGTGGACAGCTTCACCCCAGAAATACTTTGGAAGCCTATTTTCACTCAGCATTGTCCTAGCAATTTCAACTATTGTTCTGTTCTTCCTTTCAACAACCCCATTTTTTTGAGGTGTCCTAGGAGCAGAAAAGTTATGGTTAATGCCACTGACTTCACAGAATTCACCAAACTGTTGGTTTTTTAATTCTCCGCCATTGTCACTTCTAATATGAGCTACTCTTAGGTCTTTGTCATTTTCAAGCTTTTTAATCAATGTTGTGAACATCTCAAAAGTTTCATCCTTGCTACTTAGCAAGATGATCCAAGTGTACCGAGAGAAATCGTCTACAATGACTAAGGAAAATTTCTTACCTCCCAAGCTGAGTGGTTGGATAGGTCCGAAAAGATCCAAGTGTAGTAATTCCAATGGTCTCTTGGTTGAGACAATATTTTTACTTTGAAAAGACTTTTTCGTTTGTTTACCTTGCTGACAAGCATTACATAATTGATCTTTTTCAAATTTCAATTTGGGCAATCCCTCAACTAATTGCTTTCTAGCTAATTTGGCAAGGAGGTCCATGCTTACATTGTTGAAACACCTTTCCACATAATTTTGATTTGACAAAATTGTTTAAGTATAATTGAAATACATATTCTAAACACACTAAGTTTAAATGCTTTGATTTATTATACTAATGTGTTTGTTCAATGTTGAGTTAAAACTGTTTATAAGACACAAGAATTAAAAGGCCCAAGCCCAATACAAGTGTTAAAGCCCAAGTCAAACAACTCAGTACAACTCGGCCCGCGTCTGTTAAAACGTTGTCGCTTTGGACAAAACACAACTCAGCAAGAGAAGGATCTAGAAGACCTTCGGGAACAACTTCAAGATGAAGCTGCTGAGTAGTCTTGACAAAGCGTACAAGACAGCAGCTGGCAAATGAAAACTTCCAGACAAAGTATTTCTACTTTGGGTAAAGTTCAGACGACAGAGTATGCTGTCCAGTTGACTTTACCATAAAAGGAGAGACAGTCTGCTGAGCTGACCGAGGACAGAAGATACACAATTCTGATTGGCCGAGAGCTCTGAGCAAGTCAGGATGACAACGACAGATAGCCGTTTCCCTCCAACGGTTATTTCGAAATTCGAAATGACCGATGCCCAGACGTCTCTATAAATAGTGCCATCAGAAGCTTCATTCAATAGAACTTGATCAAGCCATTACGCTGACCAAATTTCTACACAAGTTCTGCAAGCAAAGAAGCAAAGCAAATCTTACACTACAATTCTTATATCTGTGTAAAAGTCTAGAGTGATTATTTCAATCGTCTAAAGTGTCTTAGCAAATCTTTGTATAGGACAAAACACTTATCATTTCTAGAAGATAGAAAGGAGAGGCTGAGTACTCGGTTATAGTACTCAGCGAGAGATTAGGATTGAGTAGAGGTATAGAGGAAGGTACTCTTGTTATACTCAGTTGCTAAGATTGTAAAAGGTTTGAGGCTCTACCTTTAAAGAGCTCAGTAGAGGATTGAAATCTCGGAACGTGTTCCGGGGACAGGACGTAGGCTTAGAAGAAGCCGAACATGGATAAATCTGCTGAGTAAAGTATTTCTTACCTTTAACTCCTTATTTATATTGCTTGCTTAAAATAACCAAAAACTGACCAAGTAAAGAGGTCAAGTTGAGTTGTGCGCGTTAAACGTCTGAGCTCAGGAATAGACTCTAAGTGCTATCTCCTGACTCAAGCTAAGAAACTAACCTAGTCACCAGTTGACTAAGCCAGTATCTTGTTGTTTACTCAGCGCCGCTGTTAAAACCTTTTTCCTTAGAAAAAGAAGTCTGCCCTAATTGCGAAAAAGTTTAAATAGTTCCTAACCCCCCCTTGGAACTATACTTGCAACCTTATAAGGGACCAACAAGTGGTATTAGAGCATAAAAGCTCACTGTAAAAGGTCTAACAACCTTGAGCTGATCCCTACCATGGGCGAAAACAGCACTCGGTTTCTCCCTGGAAACCAAACAACTCAGATACTGCCTGAGGGGCTGTCCATTACTAGGCCTCCCCTATTTTTCGGGTCAAACTATACCTTCTGGAAGAATAGGATGAAAATTTTCATTCAAGCTACAAACATGAGTGCCTGGCTATCTATAGTCCAAGGCCCATTTGTACCTGTCAAAGTTGTGGCTGGCCAAACAGTTGTAAAAGCTGAGGCCAAATGGACAGAGGATGATCTTAAGAAGCTCCAAAACCATGCTTCGACTATCAATATGCTTCACTGTGCACTCGATGCTGCAGAATATAATAAAATCTCAGGTTGTGAGTCGGCACAAGAGATCTGGAAAAAGCTGGAAGTCACCTACGAGGGAACAAATAAAGTAAAGGAGTCCAAGGTGAATCAGCAGATGAGACTGTACGAGCTGTTCGAGATGAACAATGATGAGGGCATTTCAGACATGAATGCAAGGTTCACCAACATCATTAATGAGCTCAAGAGACTTGGAAAAATCTTCACTGAGGAAGAACAAGTCAAAAAGATACTCAGGAGTCTTCCTAAAGATTGGCAAGCAAAGAAGATAGCAGTTGAGGAAGCTCAGGATTTAACCACCTACAAATATGACGAACTCATCGGTTCATTGCTGACCCATGAGATATCTATGAAGAACTTCGAGGTGAAGGAAAAATCTGAAGACAAGAAGCAGAAATCCCTTGTCATGAAAGCTGACTCCACTGACGGGAGCTCAACTGATGATGAGGAGATGGCTATGTTCACAAGGAAGATGAAAAGGCTATTCAGGAAAAATGACAAATACTCTAAGAAGCCTTACAGAAAGTTTGATAAGTATAAAGCTGACTCAAGCGACAGCAAATACAAAAAGGACAGCTCAAAGCCCATTACATGCTTTGAGTGCCATCAAACCGGCCATATTAAGTCAAGCTGCCCCACACTGAGGAAAGACAAGAAAAGTGGCAAAAAGACAATGGTGGCTACATGGAGTGACAGTGATGAGTCTTCATCCACAGAAACTGAGGCCACCGAGTCAGCGAAGATATGCTTCATGGCTGACGAACTTGCTGAGCCATGCGTCTCTGAGCATGCTGACCTATCCGTCGCATCATATGACGAGGAGCAATCAAATGAGGTAATTTCTCTTCCCCAGCTCAGAAATGATATGGTTAATGACCTGAGTGATCTCTACACACTTGTCAAGAAGTGTAATAAGAAAGTTAGAGCACTCAGCAGGCGCTGTGACGAAGTGGAAGAGGTCAAACTGAGTGACCTCAGATTCCTTCTTCAAGACAATACAACTCTGCATGATAACATGAAGATCATACATGAGTCTGTCTCTGAAGTCCAGTCAGTTTCAAAGAAACTTAGAAAGGACGTCACAACTATCCAGAACCAACTAAAGGTTCCAAATAAAAGAAACAGTCCTCTGAGAACTCAGTACCAAGGTACTCAGCAGAGATGGAATCCCCAGCGAAAAGTCCAGTGTGACTTTTGTGGGAAGAAAGGACACACCACTAAGGTGTGCTGGCACGCTCAGCACTGGGGTGCTGACAAGTCAGTGAAACATCCTAAACAGAAGGTCAGTTGTGACTTCTGTGGAAAGAATGGCCATACTGTCCATGTATGCCGCCATAAAATAAAATATGATACTTTACCTGTTGCACCTAACAAGCAAGGACCCAAAAAGAATTGGGTACCTAAAAGTAACTAGTTACAATGCAGGTAAGCCTGAGATGTGTCGAGAAGTCAAAGATGTGGTATATTGACAGCGCATGCTCAAGGCATATGACGGGTGATGAAACTCAGTTCATCACGTTTGAGCGTAAACGAGGAGGGAGCGTAAGTTTTGGAGACAACAAGAAGGGTAAGATAGTAGGGTCAGGGACCATCGGAGGTAATCCTACTATTAAATCTGTCTCCCTAGTCAGCGGACTCAAATATAACTTACTCAGCGTAGCTCAGCTATGTGACAATGGGAGAAAAGTTATATTTGATGCTACTGGATGTAAAATATACGAGGGTAAAACAAATGAGTTAATCTTAACTGCCCCTCACATAGATAATGTCTTTATGCTAGACTTAGAGAAAAAGTTTTCAAAAACTGTGTGCTTAGTATCAAAGGAAGAGAATTCCTGGCTATGGCACAGGAGACTTGGTCATGTAAGCATGGACCTCCTGGCCAAACTAGCAAGAAAGCAATTGGTTGAGGGACTGCCCGAACTTAAATTTGAAAAAGATCAATTATGCCACGCTTGCCAAGCTAGAAAACAAACCAAACAATCTTTTCATAGCAAAAATATTGTCTCAACTAAGCGTCCGTTAGAGTTACTACACTTGGATCTCTTCGGTCCAGTCCAGCCGCTGAGTCTGGGTGGAAGAAGATTTTCCTTGGTCATTGTAGATGACTTCTCTCGGTATACGTGGGTCATCTTGCTGACCAGCAAGGATGAAACCTTTGAGACATTTTCAAATTTGGTTAAAAAAATTGAAAATGAAAAAGACCTAAAATTAGCTCACATCCGTAGTGATAATGGTGGAGAATTCAAAAACCAAAAGTTTGTTGAATTCTGTGAAGCCAGGGGCATTGACCATAATTTTTCTGCTCCTAGAACACCTCAGCAAAATGGGGTTGTAGAAAGGAAGAACAGAACTCTGGTTGAAATAGCCAGGACAATGCTGGATGAGCATAGGCTTCCAAAGTATTTTTGGGGAGAGGCTGTTAACACAGCGTGCTATATTCTTAATAGGGCTCTAGTTAGACCTATACTCAAGAAAACCCCCTATGAACTTTGGAAAGGACGAAAGCCCAACATTGGATACTTTCGTGCCTTTGGCTGTAAATGTTTTATTTTAAATACCAAAGATAGCTTAGCAAAGTTTGATTCAAAAGCTGATGAGGCTATCTTTTTGGGCTACTCAACAAACAGCAAAGCATACAGAGTTTTTAATATGCGAACTCAAGTTTTAGAAGAGTCAGTACATGTAGAGTTCGATGAAACTAACCCTGCAGGTAGATACCAGCCGCTGACCGAAGATGATCCACACTCAGTAACCACCGCTGACCAAGAACCAGCTACTGAGTCATTCACGAAAAGGCTGACCAAGAGTAAGAGTGAACCTAAGATTACTTTTACTGACCCATCTACTTCTGCAGAGATTGTTGAAACACAGACAGCACAAGACATGAATCTACCTAAAGAGATAAGGATCCCAAGAGGGCACTCAGAGAGTGCGATCCTTGATTTTGCTGGGAATACCCTGATGACGAGGAATCAACTCAGAAAGTACCTCAGCAATGTTGCTTTCGTCTCAGTTCAAGAACCGAAGAATTTTGCTGAAGCTGAGTATGATGAATTCTAGATGAACGCAATGTAAGAGGAGCTCGATCAATTCAGAAGAAATGATGTATGGGAGCTAGTGCCTCGTCCAAAGAGTCAAAAGACCATTGGAACAAGATGGGTCTTCAGGAACAAGATGGATGAACAAGGGAATGTAGTCAGGAACAAAGCAAGGCTTGTAGCTCAGGGCTACAGTCAGCAAGAAGGTATTGACTACGGTGAAACCTTTGCCCCAGTGGCAAGGCTAGAGGCAATTAGAATTCTATGTGCATATGCATCTTACATGAACTTTAAATTATTCCAAATGGATGTCAAAAGTGCATTTCTTAATGGAGTTATAAACGAGGAGGTTTATGTTAATCAACCTCCAGGTTTTGAGGACCCTAAATTCCCTAACCACGTTTATAAACTCAAAAAGGCTCTGTACGGCCTCAAGCAAGCACCACGTGCTTGGTATGAGAGGCTGACCAGTTTCCTGCTGACTAGAAATTACGTCAGGGGTAAAGCTGATACAACCTTATTCATTAAGAGAAAGGGTAAAGATACCCTGCTGGCCCAAATTTATGTTGATGATATAATATTTGGTGCAACTAACGAATCAATGTGCAAGGAGTTTAGCAAACAAATGCAGACTGAGTTTGAAATGTCCATGATGGGAGAACTCAACTTCTTCCTCGGTCTTCAAATTAAATAAGGAAAGAATGGCATCTTCATCAGTCAAGCTAAATATGCCAAGGAGATATTAAAGAAATATGACTTGGAGAATTGCAAGCCAATATCCACTCCTATGGGCACTGACACTGTCCTCTGCGCTGACGAGAATGGTAAGTCAGTAGACAATAAATTATATCGAGGTATGATAGGCTCTCTACTTTACTTAACAGCCAGTAGACCGGACATTCAGTTTTCAGTATGCTACTGTGCTAGATATCAATCTAACCCTAAGAAATCTCATTACATTGCTGTAAAAAGAATCCTTAGATATTTGCAAAGCTCAGTGAACACAGGTTTATGGTATCCCAATACTCATGATTTTACACTCATTGGATACACTGACGCTGACTATGGACGGGATAAGCTGGAACGAAAAAGCACCTCTGGAGGATGTCACTTCTTAGGAAGCTGTCTGGTATCCTGGTTCAGCAAAAAGCAGGCGTCAGTAGCCTTGTCTACCACTGAAGCTGAGTACATTGCTGCTGGTCATTGTGTTGCTCAAGTCCTATGGATTAAGCAACAGCTTGAAGACTATGGTGTTCAAACGAAGACAATTGAAGTCAAATGTGACAACAAAAGTGCAATTAATCTTTCAAAGAACCCAATTCAACACAGCAGAATGAAGCATGTCAGCATCAGACATCACTTCATTAGAGACCATGTACTCAAAGGTGAGATCAAGCTAACCTTTGTCCCAACGGACGAACAGCTTGCGGATATCTTCACGAAGCCACTGGCTCGTGAGCAGTTCAGCATACTGAGAGAAGCTATCGATATGTTTAATCCTCTTCAGTAAATTCCTGTACTAAATGAATATGCATGCTGAGTGAATTATTATGCTGAATGATTGTTTTTGCTGTGTACTCATTGAAATTAATTAAACAGCAAATACTGAGTAAACTTGCACACTGAGTAAGTTAGTATAAACTTAAACTTAGAAATCATCCCATTAATGCAATACTGACCACTCAGAATACCAAACGCTTGGCATTCTAAAAGCTGAGTGTTAGATCCGTTAGAATCATTGCAAAAGCACGCGTATAGACACCTAGGATGACGTACGCGCCGAATGTGTCATAAATGCTAGGATTATTGTCGGTTCACAATCCCGAGGCAAAACTGACACATGGATTTGATAAGATCCATTTCTCACCTCTATAAATAATAGGTAATTCCCCATTTTTATTCTTTACGCTTATCGAATACTCTGGCAAAGAAATTCTTTCTCTCTAAAAATTCCTCTAAGCTTTCCCATCCTCAACAATGACTAAGGTTACCTACAACATCTCCGGTGCCGGCCACCAAAAGACTAGCTCCGATGAACCTACAGGGAATCCTCCTACACCCAGCAAAGGAAAAGCTGGTCAAGAAAAGCCTGTAAAGGTCAGGACCTACTCAGAGGTCTTTGAAAACGTCCGTGAATGGAAAGTTGAGCCCTCAAGATGGGAATCTAAAGACTTCGTGCAAAATGAACAACCCTTCTACGAGTGGATTTCACAGAACGGATGGACTGGGCTATTTTCTGTTAGGGATCATACTTACCCTGACCTTGTGAGGGAATTTTACCACAACCTTCGCGTTGCAAATGATAATACTGACTATCTTTGCACTGTGGTGAAAGAGAAAACGATCTTCATCAACCCTCTCTACTTAGGAAATTTTCTCCAATTGAAAACTTAGGGAGCGAGGCTGAGAAGATCTGGAGATCAGGATGGCACTGGGTATGCACACAACTTCTGCAAACCTGAGGGCCACTCAGGAGAAGTCTCAGCTTCCTCTATGGGTCAGCACCAGAAGATGGCTCATTACCTGCTGACCTACTTCATCTACCCAAAGATCAACTGCACCACATCAGCAACAAAATTCGAGCAGTGCTTTATATGGCATATGCTGACGTACACTCCAATCAACATGCCAGTTTTTCTCGTCGCTGGCTTCCTACGCAGCACTGGTACGCTGAGGCTAGGATCGCTCATCACCAGAATCCTACTTGACCACAAGATTGATCTCGAAGGTGAGGAGAAGACTCGAGGATCTGAGATCACAGCGGCCTCGCTGAGAGCACTAAAATTTGGACAGCCCTTGAAGAAAGGTAAAGCTGTTGCTGCTGCTGCTGCTGGACAAGCTGAGGGAACTGTTGAGCCAAAGAAAGGGCGAAGGACTAAGGCCCCAGCTTCCCGCAAAAGAAAAACTGCTGAGACTCCTTCCAAAAATGTTGAGTCTCCAGCAAAAAGACAGAAGTCAGCTGGTAAGTCAGCTGAGAAACGAAGCAGGCAAGGTGAGCCTGGAACTGAGGAAACTACTGA
This sequence comes from Euphorbia lathyris, assembly GCF_963576675.1. Classification (NCBI taxonomy): domain Eukaryota; kingdom Viridiplantae; phylum Streptophyta; class Magnoliopsida; order Malpighiales; family Euphorbiaceae; genus Euphorbia; species Euphorbia lathyris. Next base: position 21,676,525 of record NC_088914.1, on the reverse strand, counting down.
GCAACCTCGGAAGAAGCAGAAACCTTCTACACTGACTCCCCTCAACGCCATACCTACCGACTTTATTGTACTGGGTGACTCTCACTTCACCCAGTGTCAAGGTACAGAAGCTGAGCATGACGAACATGAGGTACAACTGGATGATCACTTCATCTCACAAGTTGAGGAAGAACTTGATGGTGACAGTACAGAGGCAGAAGAAGAAGAAGCCAGCGGTCAGGATAACGCTGAGGACTCTGAGGAGACAGCCAGTGAGCATGAAACTGAGCAGGCCAATGTTGGGTTTGCTGCTGGAGATGAGCAAGTACTCGATCAACACAATGTTGATCCAGTCCAAGAACAAGCTGACCAACCTCATGATGAGCAACACGAATCTTCTCCTTCTCACTCAGGAGATCCTAGTCAAACTGTCACTCCACCTCGTAGAAGAAGAAAGTTGGTTAAGGCAAGTGAGAAGCCTCTCAGTGAAGATTTTGTGCCACCACCAACTCTTCCTGACTTTGTCATCTCAAAGACAACTAAGGACCCCTCTACAGTCAAGCTGACATTTTTCAAACGCCAACAACCCTCTACTGCTTCAGCGTCTTTAGAAAAGCAAGCCTCTGTTTCTTCTCAACAGGAACATGCCGACCAAAATGCTTCCGCCACCTCAACCAGTCAGGTTGAGCCGATTACTGTGAATGCTATTTCTTCAAGCATGATGCTGACTACACACACTTCTACCGTCAGCACAGACAGTATTCGGATTACCACTTCTCCAACTCAACTCTCTGCCGATCACTCAACTCTACCTAAAACTCAAGTGCAGATTGAAAATGCTATTCCAGTCACTGACCAGGTCATTCCTTTCACTCCTCTTCCTTCCGGTCACACTGATGTCCCTGAAGGATCTCAAAGCTATTTGAATGCCACTGAGTCCGGTAAAAAGATCATTGACTCAGTGCAAGCATTTATCAGAGACCTTCAACAGTCCACTCCTCCTGCTGCTGGGTCTTCAACTTTTGAGAATACTCAGCTTTCCTAGGTCACTCAACTTCTCAACGAGGTTAAGGGACTCAAGGACTTGCTGAATGTAATCATTACCTTCCAAGCACAGCAAGCTAAGCAGGATTCAATCGCCAAACTGGCTGAGATCCAGCTGACAACCGTGCAGTACTTGACCTCCTTACAATAACAAATCCAGAACTTGTCAGCTGTGAACCCCGACCATGCCACTTCATCTAAAGTCAAGATGCTCTTTGCTCAGCTTCACACTGAGCAACTCAAGACCAACGAGCAGATGGTTTCTTACAATCAGTGCTCAGTAGAGCAAATTGGTGAGGCTATTCGCTTGCTTAATCTGAATAAGCAAGAGATGGATACTGACGCAATGAAACAGAATGAGATGCAATCTATCATGCAACAAACCTTCAACCACATTCGTCATAACAATATTCAACGTCAGTATTACGACACATCCCTTTTAAAGAGCTTTCACCAAATCTTTGCTGGTCTTACTGAAGCTCTCATCTGGCAAGGCAAAGCTCAAGCGTTTAGCGTCAATATGCTCAGTGCTGTTGACCTCAACATACCCGCAGAGGTATCAACTGATGGAGTTGCAATTTTTGACGGCGTCAATGAAAGCGCTGACAAACTTAAGGAGCTGTCTAAAGAACTGACTCGAGCTGTCTTAACTGATGCTTTCAGACTTCCTCCTCCTGATGCTGACAAAACGGGGGAGAAAGAACAAGCAGCTAGAGCTCAGCATGAGCGAAGTCAGTCTCAACACAAGAAAAAGAAATAGATAGGCTAGCTCAGTATAGACTAAGTCAGATGTAATCTATATGCCTTATCTATAAGTTTTGTTGTGTAACCACTTACTACTATCAATATATCATATCTGCATCTTTGATTCTTATTCCTGAGTTATGATATATGTTAATATATGTTACTGTGTACTGAGTCATTACGTATCTTCAATTAAATCAGCTATGTTTTATACTTATAAATCTTATTGACTGAATCAAATGCTGATAACATGTTTGACATTGACTTATGTGCTTATAAAACATTGTCTGTTAAGAACTCATTGAACAAAGTACTCAGCGCACTCTATATGATTATACCTTCCGCTTAATACTGAGTAAATAGAATATGTTTAATAAGCTGACCTATATCTGAAAAACTGACCTTAGAGTTACTCGAATTAAACCCTTAAATGTTTAGAGTAAAACTAAGTCAGTAGCTCAACCCTTACGGGGGAGTTTGCTAAGTTAAAATAGGTCAACTATCATGGGGGAGCTCAATACTGAGTTCTTCGCTGAATAGTTTTGCCAACATCAAAATGGGGGAGTTTGTTGAAACACCTTTCCACATAATTTTGATTTGACAAAATTGTTTAAGTATAATTGAAATACATATTCTAAATACACTAAGTTTAAATGTTTTGATTTATTATACTAATGTGTTTGTTCAATGTTGAGTTAAAACTGTTTATAAGACACAAGAATTAAAAGGCCCAAGCCCAATACAAGTGTTAAAGCCCAAGTCAAACAACTCAGTACAACTCGACCCGCGTCTGTTAAAACGTTGTCGCTTTGGACAAAACGCAACTCAGTAAGAGAAGGATCTAGAAGACCTTCGGGAACAACTTCAAGATGAAGCTGCTGAGTAGTCTCGACAAAGCGTACAAGACAGCAGCTGGCAAATGAAAACTTCCAGACAAAGTATTTCTACTTTGGGTAAAGTTCAGACGATACAGTATGCTGTCCAGTTGACTTTACCATAAAAGGAGAGACAGTCTGCTGAGCTGACCGAGGACAGAAGATACACAATTTTGATTGACCGAGAGCTCTGAGCAAGTCAGAATGACAACGACAGATAGCCGTTTCCCTCCAACGGTTATTTCGAAATTCGAAATGACCGATGCCCAGACGTCTCTATAAATAGTGCCATCAGAAGCTTCATTCAATAGAACTTGATCAAGCCATTACGCTGACCAAATTTCTACTCAAGTTCTGCAAGCAAAGAAGCAAAGCAAATCTTACACTACAATTCTTATATCTGTGTAAAAGTCTAGAGTGATTATTTCAATCGTCTAAAGTGTCTTAGCAAATCTTTGTATAGGACAAAACACTTATCATTTCTAGAAGATAGAAAGGAGAGGCTGAGTACTCGGTTATAGTACTCAGCGAGAGATTAGGATTGAGTAGAGGTATAGAGGAAGGTACTCTTGTTATACTCAGTTGCTAAGATTGTAAAAGGTTTGAGGCTCTACCTTTAAAGAGCTCAGTAGAGGATTCGAAATCTCGGAACGTGTTCCGGGGACAGGACGTAGGCTTAGAAGAAGCCGAACCTGGATAAATCTGCTGAGTAAAGTATTTCTTACCTTTAACTCCTTATTTATATTGCTTGCTTAAAATAACCAAAAACTGACCAAGTAAAGAGGTCAAGTTGAGTTGTGCGCGTTAAACGTCTGAGCTCAGGAATAGACTCTAAGTGCTATCTCCTGACTCAAGCTAAGAAACTGACCTAGTCACCAGTTGACTAAGCCAGTATCTTGCTGTTTACTCAGCGCCGCTGTTAAAACCTTTTTCTTTAGAAAAAGAAGTCTGCCCTAATTGCGAAAAAGTTTAAATAGTTCCTAACCCCCCCTTGGAACTATACTTGCAACCTTACAAGGGACCAACATACATGACCAAGTCTCCTATGCCATAACCAGGAGTTATCCTCTTTAGATACTAAGCATATATTTTTTGAAAATTGTTTTTCTAAACTCAACATATATACGTTGTCAACACGAGGGGCAGTTAAAATCAAATTGTTTGTTTTTCCCTCGAGTATCTGACACTGAGTAGCATCAAATACAACCTGTCTACCACTGTCACACAGCTGAGCTACCCTCAATAGATTGTATTTGAGACCCTTAACTAAGGAGACTGACTCAATAGTGGGATTACCTCCGATAGTACCTGATCCTACTATCTTTCCCTTTTTATTGTCTCTAAAGCTTACGTTTCCACCTCGTTTAAGCTCAAGTCTGATGAACTAAGTTTCATCACCAGTCATGTGCCTCGAGCATGCGCTATCAATATACCATAGTTTCGATTTTTCCACATATCTCAGGCTCACCTGCATTTCAAATCATTCATCTTTAGGTACCCAATTCTTTTTGGGTCCTCGTGGGTTAGCATAGACAGGTGCAAAGTCATGTTTTAATTTGTGATGGCATACTTTTATGGTGTGGCCTTGTTTACCACATAAGTCACAATGAGTTACCCTTTTAGGGTGACTTTGTTTTTGGTCAGCACCATTGTGCTGAGCATGCCAACATACCTTAGTGGTATGCCCTTTCTTTCCACAGAAGTCACATTGGACAATCCGCTTGTTGTACCAGCACACATCTGTGGTGTGTCCCCTTTTCCCACAACAGTTACACTGAGTGAACTGTCTACGCTTACCAGTACCTGAGTACTCAGCATTATTTGAACCTTTTATTTGGTTCTGTAGGTTTGTGACATCCTTTTTTAGTTTCTTTGAATCTGATTGGACTTCCGAGACAAACTTGTGCATGATTTCCATGTTGTCATGAAAAGTTGAGTTGTCTTGGAGAAGATATCAAAGGTCACTCAGCTTGACCTCTTCAATCTCGTCACATCGCCTGTTGAGTGCTTTTATTTTATTGTTACACTTTTTAGTCAGTTTATACAAATCACTCAAGGCGTTAACCATTTCATTTCTAAGCAAGAGTAGAGATGTTACCTCATTGGAGTGTTCCTCTTGGTCAGAACCGTCAGAGAGGTCAGCTTGCTCAGATTGAGTGTGGTCAGCAGCATCATCGGCCATGAAGCATATATTTGCTGACTCGGTGGCATCAGCTTCAGATGATGTTGACTCATCGATGTCACTCCATGTAGCCACCATTGCCTTTTTGCTTCCCTTCTTTTCTTTCTTAAAGTTGGGACAGCTTGACTTAATGTGCCCAGTTTGATGGCACTCGAAGCATGTGGCAGGCTTGGAGCTGTCCTTTTTGTATCTACTGTCACTGGACTCAGCTTTGTACCTGTCGCTTCTTTTGTATGGCCTCTTGCTGTTCCTGTCGTTCTTTCTGAACAGCTTCTTCATTTTTCTTGTAAACATGGCCATCTCCTCATCATCTGATGAGTCAGCTTCGGTTGAGTCAGCTTTCATGACAATTGATTTTTGTTTCTTGTCCTCTGACTTTTCTTTTGCTTCGAAGTTTTTCATAGAGATCTCATGAGTCAGTAGAGATTCGATCAGCTCGTCATATTTGTACGTGGTCAAGTCCTGAGCTTCTTCCACAGCTGTCTTCTTGGCTTGCCAGCTTATGGGAAGACTTCTCAATATTTTCTTCACCTGTTCCTCTTCGGTGAAGTTCTTTCCGAGCCTCTTGAGCTCATTTATAATATTGGTGAACCTTAAGTTCATCTCCGAGATATCTTCATTTTCATTCATCTCGAACAGCTCGTATAGTCTCATGTGTTGGTTCAATTTGGACTCCTTGACCTTGCTTGTGCCTTCATAGGTCACCTCCAGCTTTTTCCATATCTCCTGAGCTGACTCGCAACCTAAAATCTTATTGTACTCTGCAGCATCTAGAGCACAGTGAAGCATATTGATAGTCGAAGCATTATTTTGTAATTTCTTAAGGTCATCTTCTGACCACTCAGTTTCACTCTTAACGACTTTCTCATCGTTAACAGTTTTATACGGCACATATGGGCCTTGAACTATTGCAAGCCATGCACTCATGTTTATGGCTTGAATAAAGTTCTTCATCCTATTCTTCCAGAATGTATAATTAGATCCAAAGAATAGGGGAGGCCGACTAATTGATAATCACTCGGGGAGTATCTGTGTTGTTTGGTTCCCTAGAAGGAAATGAGTGCTGTTCTCAGCCATTTATCGGGATCAGCTCAAGATAGTTATATCTTAGAGTAGTGAGCTATTAGGCTCTGATACCACTTGTTGGTCCCGTGTGATTAGTTCCAGGGGGGTTGGGAACTAATATAACTTTTTCACTTTAATTACGCTGACTTAATTGAATTCTTTGAGTTTCACAACTCAGCTTTGGTCAGCGCGGCTGAGTGAGGCGTAAGACGGCTTTAGTCAGGTACTGACTAGAACTATTTTACTTGTGAGTTGGGAAATGACACTTTTGTGGTCAGCTTCCAACTCAGCACTCTGATTTACTCAGTGTTAGTTCAAAAAATTTATATACTGAGTAAATATAGCAAGCAACACATACAGATGTATATTGAAAGAGAGTTAGAGATTACTCAGCACGACTTATCCTAGTTTGGCCTCTCCTCCTACGTCTAGTCCCCAGAGTCCCTCCGGGCTTTTTAAATCCAATACTGAACTCTTTAAAGGTAGAACACAAATCGTTTACAAGGCAGTTGAATATGTAAGAGTACCGTCCTCTATTCGACTACTCAACTCCTACTAAGTGCTATAACCGAACACCTAGATTTCTCTACCACTGAGTACTTAACACCGGGTACTCAGCACACTCTCTCAATTCAACAATTGATACAAAATTGTTCTTTCTCAGATAAAGAGCACTTTAGATGATTACAAAAAAAAATCACTCTAGCATTTATACAGATATGGAAGTTTGGTGTAAGATCTTTTTTTTGTTTTGATGTGCTTTGTATGTATGCTTTTTTTTTCTTTTGTATTTCAGCAATCGGCAAAAGATCCAAGAAGTATACTTGTCCTTTTATAGTTGAAACCTGTAGGCACAATCATTTGAATCCGGAATTATCCGTTGGATTCAAACGGCTCCTTCCGGCGACATGTTCTGGTCAGCTTCAGATTTGCAAGCCAGTCCTGTCGTCTGAATTCCACAGTCGTCAAGTTTGTCTTTTTCTCGCAGGTTTCGTCTTCTTGCGCCATTTCGTCTTTTAGCTAACGAACAGTTGACCCATGCATCTCGAAATTGTATCCATGCATAATTCCAAAGCTTCTGAATTGGTGCAGACAGTTGTCGGATCTTGTCTTTTAGCAAACGGATCATTCGCGCTATCCTGAAGATCACTCAGCTTGACTTTGATAGCCGTTGTCTATGATTGTTGCCAATTCTGATACTGAGTTCTCTTTTACTCAGCTTCCATGGTCAGCTTCGTTCTGCAAGATATAGTTCTCAAGAAGACTTCTCTACTTTTGATATTGAGTTGTGTTCCACTCAGCTTCATTGATTAGCTTGATCTTCAAGCTTCTGTTCAGAGGATGACTTATCTTCTATTACGCTGATTTGCACTTCACCCAGCTTATGCTGTGTTCTCATGCTGACTTCGTCCTTTCTTACTTTTTATTTCTATTTTCATTTATATTTATGCTCAACATTGAACAAACATATTAGTACAATTAAATCAAAGCACTTAAATTTAATTGTCCCTTAATCATGGATTAACTTAAATAATTTTGTCAAATCAAAATCATGTGGAAAGGTGTTTCAACAATGTCCGCATTACTAAAGCAGATGTTTGAGATAGAGAGGGAGACACAAGAGAAAGAATAGTGCATCACTTTTGATTAAGGCTAGATTGTTATCTATTTGTAGCCATTGATTATGTTAAATCTGTAATCCTATAATCTTTCATCTTTTAGACGGACTTAACCCGATTCCATTTTGAACGGATTAATTATTCGATCTATTACCGAAATAATTCTATATATTATTTATGATTTTAATTTTTAGATTTTTAATTTTTGTTGTTTGGTGAAAAAGTTTACCTCAAAATTTTGTCAAATTAATACTCAAAACAAATGAAAATTTATAAGAGCAGTTTTAGTGGGTATAATTTATTTGTTACTTGGATAAATTGGTTGTAAATAACCACTATAGAGCATATAATCAATATTGGTGTGTTACCACAATTGTTGAATTAATATTTTTTTATGAAATTCATAACAAGTATTGAATTAATTGTTGGATAAAAATTATTAATTAAATATTAATTGAGTGAATGTACAGTATTTTATGATAAGTCGATTCTACAAAACTTGAAAGTAAAAAATGTTTATAATAATATATTATTTATAGTTGTTATTTGTGTGTAAGTGGCGAATGGAAGTAAAGTGATGCTCTAGTAAATGAAAATTCTAAATCGGTATATAATATGATGGTATATGGACCTTAATAATCAAATGAATTTGATTGTTCACTGTTAGATCTAATCTTATTAAATTAAATCTTATGATGTTTTGAATCTCCACTTCAACAGTGAATGATCAAATTGTCATTAAGATTCAAAACCGTGTAATAGAATATGTTAGTTGCTTCCATTTTGTTCCATCCACAGTTGAAATCGGTTGGAAGTTAGATGTTTGTACTTCATAAAGTAAAGTAAACTACTTGATGTGATATGCAATATCAAAATCTATCATTACAAAAGATTTGATATATATCTAAGATTATTTTCCACCCAAGGGTTAATGTTGACATTTTTATTATTTATTAGGAATTTTGTGGGCTTAAATTATGCATGATGAGATATAGTTATATTAATATTAAACTAATCGTTTGGAAAAGAAGACTTCAAAATTCAACGAATCATTAAGATTATAATTCATACAGGGATAAGGTAAAAAATACATCATTATTGAGGTAAAAGTTTTGATTTTTAGGCCCTGTTTGTTCGGAAAATATTTTTCCATTTGTTTGGGTAGAAAAATAAATCAAAGAAAAATAAATGATAAGTCAATGGAAAATGAAGAAAGCAATAAGAAAGAATGTTTTACCATTTTCAAAAGGATAAAACATTTTTCCCAAAACATACGCGTTTAGAAAAAATGGAGAAAACGTTAAAAAATGTAAAAATACAAAAATATGAAACACGAAAAAATTTGAATAATGTGAAAACGTTACAAAACACGAGAATATGAAAAAACCCGTAAAAAACATGAAAATGTGAACAAACGTGAAAAACGCAAAAACGAAAAAAAACACACTTGAAAAAACACAAAACATTAACAATGCGAAAAAGTGAGAAAACGCGAATTATACAAAAACGTAAAAAATACAAAAAAATACGAAAACGTGAAAAAATACGAAAAACACGAAAACGCGAAAAATGCTAGAACACAAAAACGTGACAATAAGTGAAAAACATGAAAAGATGAAAACGTAAAAAACACAAAAATGTGAAAAATACGAAAAACATAAAATGTGAATAACACGAAAAAGTAACAAAATGCGAAAAATAAAAAACGTGAAAAAAAAGAAAAAGGGAAAAACCGAAAAACCGAAAAATAAATTCGTATGTACTCCCTTCGGTATTTTGGCGATGCATTCTTCCTTCGGACAAATGCAGACAGTGTGTTGTTTTGTAGAACATAAAATAGAGGTATTCTTTTGGATAATCTAAGAGCTTATTCCGCAACATCTAATTTTTCATGCAATTCAGTCGGTGTTGCAACGTTTTTGTTAGTGGCCAATGCATCGTGTCAATGGTATAAAGAAGTTTTTTTGTTATGCGACCTATGGATGCCCTATTTGTGGGTTCCAAGGATCCTAAGAATTCTTCGACATGTTTATCGAGGTCGAGAGTAATTTAGAGGAGACCTGATGGATTACACTAGCATCAACTTGTGATTTAGGACCCTTTGTACACTATAAGGGTGATGGACCTGTGACGTTTTTTTGATGAGTCATGGTTGCTTGCTTGATTCGATCCATGCTCACTACACCAATTCGACATAATTGAATATATAGAGTGGTGCTCCGACGCTTGAGAGGAATTTTCTAGTGCTTGAAATAAGATAGAAAAAAATATTAAGGCGAGACCATTGACGGACAACCCCACTCTGATTCCTAAGTTAGGATGGTATAGGATTTAGTGCACTAAGCAATTGAAAGTAATTGCAATATATATGTGTATGTACCTTGACACGTGTTTGAAATCGTATTCTATTTATAGGGAGCTGAGGGGTAAAACTATCAATCCGTGTTTGGATCGGCAAATTATTAGAAGCACCTGGTTCTCCATCAAATGGAGGACTTTCCATACACACTACAACAAATCATTACTTGCGCCACGAATCATGCCACGTGAATTCGAAATCTGTGGCATATTTTCATTTAGCCACGGGAAAAATAAATTGCATTACAAACTTATGATTTCTTAATATTTTTATGCCACGGGTAATTTTTTTCCGTGGCAAATGTACACTTACCATAATTATTTTTTTGGTGGTTACATCTATTTATGCCACGAAAAAAGTTCACTCGTGGCATAAAATTTATACAATTGAGTAACTTATATCTAGGAGGAAATTTATCTAATTTCAACATAATATTTTATTTACAATAAACAATCATATTAAAAAAACCTACTTGGCGGGAACAACTTCTGATTTAGGTTTCGTTTTCCATTTACTTTTTGTTAAGCTTCTCCCTCCCAGATCCCTTTTAAAATTTCTAGGTTATTCTTTCTTCTTTGTCTCTTCAACTCCCCGTCAATTTCCAGCCACCACAAACCACCACACACAAAATCAAGCAACATCGCATCTCTTTTTCTTTCTGTCTTCTTATTTTTGGTGATTGCACCCTATTTTCTTTTGCTCGGTACCGAAGAGTTATGTTCAAAATATCTTCGTATTCGATTTGTTCACATTGAGTTTAGAGTTTGTTAGCACTCTGATTTTCAGGGGGATTGCTAATGGAGTTGAGTTAACCCAATAAGAATCTCTACCCCTATTTCTCAATTTGAGGTTTGTCATCTTCATGTTGAGAATTTTTCTTGATTGCGACAATTTAGCGGCACAAGCAATATATTGCTGAAGAAAAATGATAGCTTAAAACTTGAAGGCAATTTTATTGAATTTATGAGGTGGAGGTGTACAAGAGAGTGTTCTCTAGAAACTTTCTAGAGTTACAATGAGATAAAACAAAAATAGTAGCACTCGGGTGTGTCCCAAAAATACCCTGAAATAATTATCTGTACTATTTTTATCTCTCCCCAAAATAATTAGACTACCCTCTAAAATAAACTCTCAAAACTTACAAGCAAATATAAACATTATTTTTGCCCCTCTCTCAAAGCTCTCAACTCCCTCACATTTTTCCTTTTTTCCCTTATTCTATATTCATCCACCATGCATCCATCCTTGGCTTTTATAAGCCAAGGATCACCTCCTCAATTAATTGTGCCAGCAATTTGCTGACACAATTAATTCACTTGACCACCCAATTTGGTGGTCAACCTTTTATTTTTTTTTCTTTTTCTTTTTAATTACAAATTACAAAACCAATCCCTTAATAATACAAATTATAAAAATAGTCCCTTATTAATTGGGACTTCACAACAATTCCCATTTTTTATTTAATTGTTTTAAATTAATAGTTAATTTTTTCAACAATCTTCCCCTTAACTATTAATTTAAAACTTTCATTTGTTTTTTTTAAAATATATTTATGATGTACTTTCCCATCATCACCTTATAAACGGAGCACTTCTCTCCGTAAATAACTTCTCGGATCACTTCTTACCGAATTCATTTGTTGATGCACTTCTCACCAACCTTCAACTGTTGGAGCACTTCTCTCCAAATCGATTTGTTGATGCACTTTTCATCAACCTTCAACTATTGGAGCACTTCTCTCCAAATTAAGCAAATTCTTTTTCGTCAACATGATTTGCCACATTGACACTTTCTTTTCTCTTGTTCATGCAATTCCATTGCACGTGCCCAAACTTCTTACACGAAACATTTAGGCTTCCCCTTGTGCCATTGAACCATGGCTCTGATACCGCTGTTGGGAATTTTTCTTGATTGCGACAATTTAGCGGCACAAGCAATATATTGCTGAAGAAAAATGATAGCTTAAAACTTGAAGGCAATTTTATTGAATTTATGAGGTGGAGGTGTACAAGAGAGTGTTCTCTAGAAACTTTCTAGAGTTACAATGGGATAAAACAAAAATAGTAGCACTCGGGTGTGTCCCAAAAATACCCTGAAATAATTATCTGTACTATTTTTATCTCTCCCCAAAATAATTAGACTACCCTCTAAAATAAACTCTCAAAACTTACAAGCAAATATAAACATTATATTTGCCCCTCTCTCAAAGCTCTCAACTCCCTCACATTTTTCCTTTTTTCCCTTATTCTATATTCATCCACCATGCATCCATCCTTGGCTTTTATAAGCCAAGGATCACCTCCTCAATTAATTGTGCCAGCAATTTGCTGGCACAATTAATTCACTTGACCACCGAATTTGGTGGTCAACCTTTTATTTTTTTTCTTTTTCTTTTTAATTACAAATTACAAAACCAATCCCTTAATAATACAAATTATAAAAATAGTCCTTTATTAATTGAGACTTCACAACAATTCCTTTTTTTATTTAATTGTTTTAAATTAATAGTAAATTTTCTCAACACTTCAGACCCTAATCAAATTATCTGGAAAATTTAGCTTTGTTAAAATGGTTTGTCTATATTGCAGTTTTAATTTGTCAGACCTCTGTCTTTTCATTTTTAATATTTATGTTTTGTTGGTGAAGTTGTTGCTATTCTGAAACCCAAATTATTGGTAATTTTTGTAGTTTTCAGGCTAGGAAGTAACAACAAAAGATCTAAAACTGAATGTTTTGTCATGCTAAAACCAGGTGTGTGTTCTGTTCTTCCATCTAGTTCTATCAGATTTGCTTTCCCAGTAACATCAGTACACGAATTTAGAAAAATGGTGCTTCTTAAGTGAGTTAGTTAACTCACTAATATCAAACTCCCTAAAGAGTTGCACTAATAAATATCAAACTCCCTAAAGAATTGTAAGTTCATATCAGTTGCAAAGTTGATTAATTTGCTTCTGTAAAATAAAACAATTCTTATTGAATTTTCAATATTTTATTAGTGCAACTCTTTAGGGAGTTTGATATTTATGTTGCTCTAATAGGTATAATATGGTTAATCAAGACCTCATTGAGGAGCAAGTTTTTTTTAATTTTGGTTAAATCATAATACCCAAGGAGAACAATCATAACATCAAGATCATGTTATTTCTATGAACATGGAAACGAGCCCGAGAACTGTCCTACCTATGTCTTAATAGATATTTGAACTGATATGGGACAAATATTTTACTTTAAGTTATTACAATTGGATACTATTAATTAGGAGAATAATGTGTTTGTGAGAAGGAGAAAAGTATGAAATTTAAGAACATCTATCTATATAATTGGTGAAATGGGCATAATGTATGATTAGATATAAGAATACAATCTGGTATTGCTCACTTTCCAAAGGCCATAATGAATTGAACTGCAATTCATGGTCAAATAGTTAGGTATCTAGCAATTGCATTAGAAAGAATAGGTTACATATAGAGCTTTAGAATTCAAAATTTGGCCTGCTCAAACATAATTATTATTGTAATTTTAGAGTTTTGCTCCATATGAATGATGCTCTTACTATTTTTTTTTTGTCACTTTTCTATTTCCTTTTTTGCTTTTTGCGGCTTATTTATGGAATCGTGATACCATGTCAAAGAACCAATTGAACCAAAGCTTTAAGTTGATAGTTAAAGCCAAGAACAACCTTTATTATTATCTCTAACAAGGGAGTTTGACAACTTATTTTGCAGTGATCGGGGAATAGTGTACTCAGCTCGTGCTTATAAAATTCCAGAGTGCAGCAGGGCTGCTGCGGGGACGCCACTGGTCCAGGTATTTATTTTTCTTTCCCTGATTTATTTTCTGCTTTTTAAGGTTGTGAATGTATTTTTGCATGCTGGAGACAGATCTTATCTTCATCTGACGGTGAAAGAATAACTTCTGTAATTCCCGTGAGTGAATTTGCCGGAGATCAGTTCTCTCTAATGCTCACAGTGAATGGTTACATCAAGAAAGTGCCATTGAGTGTTTTCTCGACGATACGGTCACCCAGAATCATAGCTATTCAATTGGTTTGTTTTTTATTTTTATTTTTTTCACTTTGGGATTTCAATCTATATACTATGTATATTTTGTCAACCAAGGTTCAAACACAAATTTGCAGGTTCCTGGTGATGAGCTAAAATGGGTTCGCTGTTGCACAAATGATGATCTTGTGGCTATGGCTTCGCACAATGGAATGGTCATCCTATGTTCTTGTGAGAATGTACTTATCATACTTTGTTTCTCTTGCTTACAATGCATTTTAAATCACATTAATCTTTACCTGGGGGCATGTATAGTAGATTTGATTTTGAGATTGCAATAAAGAAGTCTAATTTTCCTTTTTCAGTTTATCAAATGCTTTTTTCTTAACATTTTTTGCTTAATGATGATTTTCCTGTTGCCTCACACTTAAAATATAGATAGTTTAGTTATCATATTTATCATCCTGATTATACAATACATGCTAGTGCCTTTTTTTTTTTGTTGCATAGAAAGAAGTGGCACCTTTTAATTTCTCATGTATTGGTTACTTTTTTTTTTTTAATTCTTAGCCTTTGTTTATTTGATAATCATTGTATTTCTTTCTCATCCCCCATCCCATACACACACAAAAAAAGAACAGTTCTGTTTGCTATCAAGTTAGAAAAGCTAATGTGGTCCCCTTGCATGAGCATCTAATTATTAGCCTAATTAGAGAATTTCAGCGATTCATGCTGTTTTTCAAGCTTAGGAACTTCTATTGGGAGAGGTGAGTAAGTATAGAACTTTGTGTTTCCAGAAAGAGCACTTGTTATATGGGCGCACGACGGAATAAAGCCATCATTTGCATATATATATATATATATATATATATATATATATATTTCATTCCTCTTCTCCTAAGGCTTATTTGATTTATGATGCTTTCCTAATCTCTGTGTTGAGCTATTCTTATTAAACTTTTTACTTGTCTCTGTCTCTTACAGGGTAATTTGCCAATTGCCAGTATATATGTTGGTTGTGATTCTGTACACTTAATTGGTCCTGAAATTATAGCAGAGTTGAATAGCATGTTGAGATTTCTAATGCTTTACATGTTTTTGGAGTCATTTCGTGTGTTTTTGGGATCTGCTAGATACTTTTTGAAGGATGTTCTTCTTCAGGATCCTCCTTGACTCATTGGCTATAGTTGGCTTCAATAGTTATTCGTAATCCAGAGAATTATATAGCACTCTGATGTCCCCTTGATTTCTTTCTTCCAGTTGCAACGAAATAAAGTATTACTTTTCGAATCTTAAATACTCTGGAGACTTACACAAGTTTCTAGCTCCTATGTAATGACACTTCATCGAATATGTTATTGATGTTTATTTAATAAGATAATATTTTTTATTAAGAATTGTTAAAATTTTGAATTATGATTATTTTAATTGGTCTTTTATTTTTGCTGATTTTAATGTAGCTCCCTTCAATCCAAAAGTTTCATATAATTAATAATAATAATAATAAGAGAAATTAAAAACAAATTATCAAAATTTCATCAAGCTTGCCACGATTATGCTCGTGGCTAAGCAAGATTTATAATACAAATATTTTATTTTCGCCACGGTTATACTCATGGCTAAATGAGTTTGATTGCCACGGGTCGCTATGTTTTGCCATGGGTGTTCTACACTTGCCACGATTTTACTCGTGGCAAAGGAATATGATTAGCCATGGATTTTTCCGTGGCATAAAAACCAATTTATACCACAACCATTGTTTTTCCGTGGCAATTGCCTAGCCACGCTCACTTGCGCCACGGGACTATCTAACTTGATTTTTCGTGGCTAAATAGTATAGCCACGAAAATGTTATACTTGCGCCACAATTTTACCTGTGGCGCAAGTGATGATTTGTTGTAGTGACATATTTTGACACGTGTAACATGGATCCACATATATTATAAAAGGCCCCACTATTTTAATTATTATGTGGGATCACAATACACATATCCAAATGTGAAAATTGAGGGTCCTCCGAGTGACATGGAAGACCTAATGCTTAATATAAGAACTCGTTCGGATCTCTTATTAGCTTTCTCGAAGTACATGTGTCAACTCCTGAGTGGACATATTTTAGATAGTTATAGTAATACCTGAATTACGATTCCTTAATTCTAGACAAGAATGAAGGGTGCTGATTAGAAGAGGAATGAGAGAGCCTTTTATTGATCCACACGTATCTTGACGGATGTTTAATTCTAGAATCTTGTTTAGTTTAATCCGACGATCTTTCATGCTCCGGACTCTCTCTTTATTTAAAATTAAAACACGTGAATCCTAATATTATTCGGATGATATCTCACGTACTAAAAATAAAATTTATCTTCTATACTCAGAGGTATATATATTTTTTTTTTAAACGTTACTCATCCTTCAATTGGAATGGATTCGAATATTTCTGATTCTCTTTGTTTGTAATAGGGAAAATTATTGTGAATTACTTTGCATCTATAATAAAATTTGTGGAAATCCATTGAACGTAACGATGATGAAATGACTGATCATATAATCCATATTGAAATATTTCAAAAGCATTTCAACTGGGAATCACTTCTGATTATGACAATTAAGAAGGTTCCTACGTAGCAACCTTCAATTATATGTAATCCACAACCGTCAATTATGACCCATTTTTATATTATTTAAATTTAGCCTATCACTAACTCTTTTCTTTTTATTTTTTTAAATTTCTTTTGCTTTTGTATATAAGCCCATCAAAACGTGACATTATTTTGCCACCAAAATTGAAATCAAACTCGAACAAAAAAAATATAACAATGGAAGGCAAGAATAAGACCACAAGAAAGCAAACTGGAGAAGCTAGATACAGAGGGATTAGGCGGCGCCCATGGGGGAAGTTTGCGGCGGAGATACGTGACCCGACAAAGAACGGTGCACGGCGGTGGTTAGGGACTTTTGAGACCGCGGAGGAGGCGGCTAGAGCTTATGATCGAGCTGCTTTTGCATTTCGTGGACATTTAGCTATACTGAATTTTCCAAATGAATACCATTACCATTCTCAAAGTAATTCTCAACTTTCGTCTAATAATTTTCCTTCTTCTTCTTCGACTACTACGACGTCGTCTTCTTCTTTTTCCGGTGGTGGTGGCGGTGGTTGTGAAGAGCAGCAAGTTATTGAATTTGAATACTTAGACAATAAGTTGTTGGAGGATCTTCTTGAAACACAAGATCAGGGGAGAAGGCTTTAATATTACTGAGGCTATTAATTAATTTCATTTGTTATGATATTGGCATAATTAAGTTAACCGCCATTGTAATTCTTTCATATTCTTGTTTTGCTTATTCTTCATTTTACTCCTTTCAATTCATGTAAGACTGCATTTTATTATTTGTTTATTATTTTCACACTGATTTGCAATTTTATTTAGTTCGGAGTTATTGAGTATTTTACAAATGAAATCTACTTGCACTTTATCTTTATTTTTTGGTAAATTAGGAAGGATGCAAAAATAGACGAAGTTACAGTAACACTTTTTAATAAAAAATTGTCTACCATGATCTGCATAGAGGATATTATGGAGGTTTGTAGGAGGCACACCATACTTGCGATGGCTCAGACTAAGAGCATCTGTAAAATTCATCATCCAGTCAGCAGTCTGATTACCTTCCCGATCTATCACAAAGATCATGACATTTCACGATAAGTCAGGCAAGCGGGTAATGGGTATCTACATGATTATTCATAAAAAAAAAAAAAAAAAGGAACTAAGCTAGAGTCCATCTCAATTATCACCTTCTTCTTCTGATACCCTTTATCCAAGCAAGAGAAAGTCCAAAGAAAAGTCTCCATAATCAGCTGGAAATGTAGTGCAAATCCTAAGATTTGCTCCAAAATCCCTTTGCCAAATCCCATTAGCATCTCTGATCAACCCCCCACCGAGGCAAACCTCGGGTTGCCTTTACTTGCTATGTGTTAACTTTCACCCACTCGGGATTAGACGGTTACCAGCTTACCCATTTCAACGTCTTTCCTCGACTATCACCCCCAAACCTCTGGTCATATCTTTATGCACTTCATCAACTTTTGACTGAATAAAAGCCATCTTCGAGCTAGTAAAAGCCTTACCTTAAAAAAATCCATTGATTTCTCCACTTTCATATCCACCACAAACCCATAGCAAAGACAATCGACCATTTCACACCATCAACCAATACATGAGTTTCTAAATTAATATTCAGTCAGACGGACCAAGAAAAAGAGAAAAACGTTTGGTGAAACATACCCGGAACCAGCTGCTGCGAGATGATTTTGGCCCGAAGACAGTCACGAAAAGTATGTATAATAGAGTTCCGACCCATATAGAGCATATTGCACGTAATCAATGAGATGATGTCGCCTCCGAACAACAATACACAACACCACTTCCCACTTTGCTAACCAAATAAAAACCCGAACCCATTCTAAAACCTATAGACCCCAAACCGCAGACCAGTTATAGTCACTGTCTTCGTGCTGGTGAGGATTAATCAATAACAAGTTCCCATAAGCCGCAATATAGTTACCAGAACTTGATTACCGCCAATACTGGTCATTTTGCTGGTTTCCTGCCATATTCAAACTGAATGAGGCCATACAGAGTAGGACCGGGACAGGCTGAATGGAACTCAGCATCACCCAGTTCCACCACATATCTTCCACCCAGAAATCCCGAACCATTAAATTCATCCAATTGGTAGGAACCGTACCTATAGCATAGTCAATGAGAGCCTTTTCGCTGCACCAAACATCATTCCAAAAGAGACGTATCGTTCCTAATATGAACAATACGTCCTAAACCATTTTTAAGTGGGAGTTAAAACTATATATGATGCTTCGCAGACCAGAGAGTTTGAGTTCTTTGATTCAAACAGACCTAACCGTATAAGCCGACCAAGCTCTCGTGAATCCATATGTTTCACGAGATGGATTCTCTGTTGTGTATCAGCCGACCCTAGAGGAACGAACGATTTAGGACATCCAACTTCTTACACATGCTCATGGGAAGAATGGCAATTTGCATGACATGGGTGGGAATTGCGGCAACAACTAACTCAATTAGAGTAATTCGACCAGTGAGGGATAAGCACTTTGCTTTCCATCCTGTCATCTTGCTAGTCCTCTTAGGAAACAATGGTATTCCCAAATAAACTCCTAAATCCCGCCGCTAACCATATCTGAGACATTAGGCGAACAATATAGCATTTTTTAGAGAAACTAACCCGTTGTGAGGAGCATCCACAAAAATAATCCATAATCTGCCGAATGTTAAATGCTTCGTCGGCACTTGCCCCCATCATAATGTTATCAGAAAAAACATATGGGATAATTTAGGCCCTCCTCGTGAATGTTGAATTGGCTTCTAATGTTATCAGGTGACTAAGACACTCTATACACAATAAAAATAAGTAGGGTGACAGAAGGTCCCCCTGACGAAGGCCTCTAGTCGGTAGGTTTTATGTCTTAGACAATTGTTTTAGAATATAAAATATTTGTATATGAATTGTTCTTTTATCAATCATTTGTTTTATGAGATATAGTATGTTTAACTATATAAAACCATTGATCTTTTATCATAACCGAAGAAGTTAAATAAAAGAAAATCCTAAGTTTATATAAGTAATCACAAAGTGTTCATACAAACATGAAGTGAGACTATACCTTATGATTCTAAACTAATAAGTTGATAAGCTTAGAATGGATCTATAGAGGGTTCTAGGAAGCTGTTAATGACTGTTGTTGAAACAAAATTTCCAAGAGTTTTTGATTCAGCCAAAAATAAATTATTAAGGAAAATTGGATTTCCAAAAATATTCAAATCAAGGAATTAAATTAAATTTGATTTAAGGTAACATATTTCCTAAATGATTATATACTTAAGCTTTAGATCAAAACAAATATAAAAGGCCTTATGGAAGCCAAAGGCCCAAAGGCTAATTTCTGGAACCAAGAGTAGAAGCCCAAAGGAACCAGAAGCCTAGAAGCAAAAGAGACGGACATCTGGCATTGACCTTGTCACATCACGCCTATTCCACAAACTGGAAACAAGTATAAGCTACAAAAGCCTTGTTCCTTCAACGTCTCTATATACACCTAAGATGGAAAGTTGGCAGATTGCACGTCTGCTATTTAAGAAGCGCGGCTTAAGACAGAAGAGCACATCCTTCTACAACGCATAATTCCATTCACCAAGTGAGTATAATTAAAAAGGTTAAAAATTAACCAATAGTTCCATTCACCCCACTTTGGAACTAATCCTACCTCATAAGGGACCAACAACTGTAACCTTATTGATGTGCCTTCATTGGGATGCCGGTTTACATGGGAATGTGGAAGGGGAACGAATAATTTAATCGAAGAACGGTTAAATAGAACAGTTGTTAACTCAGCCTAGATGGACTTGTTTCCAAATGCTACATTATAATGTTTATTCACTAGCATCTTGGGCCAACAATCCTTGGAGCTATCAATCGAGCCGGTGAGAGTTGGGATTCGATCTATATTCTTTCGAATTGAGAACGGTTGGTTTTAAGAATCTGAATTTAGGGAAGCAGTTCTGAATGATTGGAATTATACCTTGATAACATCGAGATATTATCTACGAGATCAAAGAGGATATTTACCAAAACTACTGCGTACTCGAACGATCCGGGAAGCAATGGTGTATCAAGCAAGCCATCCGAGTAGCGGATCACCTAGATTCCGCCACACGCCATCCGTAGTCAAACCTACGGGAGACCCGCCATCATGCCTCGATCCGCCCGTCGAACGGTTAAGCCGATTCTCAATAAAGGCAACTAATAACCCATTAATGAGCTAACGGTCATACTTGAATGAGGGCAGTAACCGCCATTAATGAGGCATTAATGGAGACTCTCTAGTTACTAGGAGTTACGACTACATGACTATAAATAGCTTGCATCCCAAGCTATTGAGGTACACACACATTCTCGCTCTCCTAAACCCTACTTTGTCAATACAGTTTAGTCTCTTACTATATACTGACTTTGGCATCGGAGCTTCCCCCCGTCGAACCCAACGACGCCCCCCGCAGGGAAGGAATCCTGTCGAAAGTTCATCACCAGTTATCATACCTCATGTGATGAATTGTATTCACGCTTCATGAGAACAATTTTCATGCATAAATGGGGCAGTAGTTCCAAGCGCA
Organism: Euphorbia lathyris; assembly: GCF_963576675.1. Lineage (NCBI taxonomy): Eukaryota > Viridiplantae > Streptophyta > Magnoliopsida > Malpighiales > Euphorbiaceae > Euphorbia > Euphorbia lathyris. The sequence goes on along the minus strand of NC_088914.1, from coordinate 21,655,449 downwards.
TTAAAGCTCATCAACGAGTTTAATAAGTACGAAGCAGTTGATGAGAGCTAATTTTATTATACTATCTCCAATAAGAATGCATAATAAAGAAGCTAATGAACTTTTCATTAGCGCCCATTACGGATGCTCTAATAATGTTTACAAAGTTAAGTTGAATGATGTGAGGTTGTGAAGGTCTTGACTTAGCGCTTGAGAGTCTATCTATGATTGGGGAGATCGTAGGATTAAATCATATGAGGTGACGTTTTTTTTTCTTGTCATTTAATGTAAACACGATGCGACTACTTTTTTTAACAAGTTGAGTGATATGTGATTATTTATAGCAACTAGAGATGACAACGGGTACTGTACTCGCGAGTACCCGTCACTACCCGATCCTAATGGGACTACCCTTACCCTGTGTAAAAAGGTATGGGACGGGTATGAGATCAAAACCATGGATAATGGGGCGGGTATGGAATCAAAATCATTACGTACCCACCATAATTTTTTTATATATTAAAAAATATTATTGTTTTTTAGATGTAAAAAGTGAGAACTTTTTGTTTTTTAACCATTGAGTTATATGACTAAGCTATTTTATTTTTATTGATTATGGTTCAATTTGTTCAATTTTTAGATAATGATTTATTAAATTTATACTTTGTTAAATTTGTAATATTTTTTGTTTTATTTATTGATTTTTAACGGGTAAGGGTACCCGTGAATTAAATAGAACGGGTATGGGATGCAAAAAAATATCCGTTAGGGTAATGAGATAGGTACGGGTAGTTAAAAAATAAACAAATAAGGATTTGAGATTGACACTACCTACGGGTACCGTACCTGTTGTCATCTTGTCGCACCCTGGCTTCCGGTTTTCAAAAAGTCGGGGTGCGTGGCCGGCTCGATCCGCCTTTTTGTGTTTAAGGTTTCGAGTCACCACCAATCATCACTTGGAAATACGTGTGCGGGCGTGATTGGTCGCCCTATCTATTTGGTTTGACTCTATATGGTTTGGTTTTGATAAGGATGGTCTTCGGAGAGATTTAGGGTTCGTTTCCGATTACGTGTAGGGAAGAGATGTGATCTCACCCTATCCCGCCCGACGTATCGGTACTATTGTGATATTACGTGTTTGCTATTCGTTTTGCTTTAAAAAAATTTTATATAAACCAGGTACTCGTGGATTTTGAGGTTATGTTTAGGTTTGTTATAATTTAAGATTATGTATATGACATACACATAATCGTATTTATCGGATTAAAATCTAATTTTACCATAGTATTAACACATATACTATAAGTAAAATATAGATTTTAATAAAGATTATTTTAAATGTAGTATTACATTCGAATGACATTTTCATATCGATTCGAATTAATTTGGTTAATTTTATTGATTCGAGATAACATCTCAAATTGATTTATTTTTGTTTTGAATTATGCGTATAACATACACGTAATCACATTTTATTGAATTAAAATTCAATTTTATTTTACGTATATCACATATACGCCAAATAAGATGTGAACTTTAATAAAGCCCATTTTGAATATTTTTTAATAAGTTCGTACGGTGTTTACACGTCGATTCAAATGGAGCAATATGACATTTCAAATTTATTTTAGCTTTGAGATCGTGCATGGTCATGGTACGTTTATTAAAATTCGGTTTAATTAACATATATATAAAGAATAAATTGTAATACAAAATGGTACTTGGGTAGATATGATGAAAAATGGTATAAATGATAATTAAATTAAAACTAAACTAATTAGTCTAAATTGTATACAAATTAATAAGGGTATGCTAATCTAAATTAACTAATTAAATTAATTTTATCTTAACTAAAATTGAAGTTAAAATGAGGTACATGAAAAATTGAATAAATCCATGAAAATTAATTTAAGCTAACTAATGAAAACTTAAATTTAACAAATTAAAAAAAGATAACCAAACTACCTAATTAGGAGAAATGGGCCTGAATATTTACCTTGGACATGGCAGGGGCGGAATTGGGCTTGCCTTAGCCTATTTAATTTGGATTAAGGGATTTGATTGAATACTTAAGAAAAATGGGGTTCATTTTACACAATTAATAAAGTGCAGGGTCAAATGAAACTACAGAATATATATTTGCATTTTTTATTCTATTTGTGTTATCTCTTCTTCCTCCTCCTTTCAAAATTCAAAAGCTTAAAAAGCTCAGCCATGGCAGCCGAACCTATCTCTTTCTCATTGCTCTCTCAAAACGCGGCCCTCTGCCATGGCCACCGTACTTCTTGCTCCGCCGCTTGTTCTCTTCTCCGATCTGCCGCTGCGTCCTCCACCAGCCATGCTCGAGTTCGATCTCGAGGTGGTTCGTTTCAGTCGAAGACCGGCGGTGACGTCCTCTTGGTGGCAGCGTCGTTCAGGCGATGGGAAGGACGACGGTAAGCATTCTTATTTTTCTCCTTGTTCGTTTGTTCGTTCGATTTTGTGATGTCTATCCCCTGTTTCTAACCTGTATTTCTTGCCTGAGTTTGGTTTCTTTGTGTGGGAGGGTCCTTTGAAACCCCTCAGATGAGCTTCGGAAATGCAACCAGAGCCATTAAAGGCTCTGGAGTGTGTTTTGAACCTCAATTCGATTCTTTCGGGAATGAAACTGAGCCTGTTCTTGGTTCCGATGAAAAAGAGTGAAAAAGAAGAAGAAATAACAAAGAAACAGTTTATATATTGATGTGTATGAACAAATTTGAAGTTTGTTTAACCTTTTTTATTGATCTCTGGTTATTTTACACTGTTGTGTTGTTTGAGGAAGAACTACTTCCTCCCGCTCCCTCTATGGAACTTTTTTATATGTGGGTCCGATTACAGAATTTCCTCCCTCTCATCTGTGGGTCCCCACCCTCTATTTATACTAGAAAGCAGGAAAGATTACAAATTTGTAGTAAATACGTGGACTGCTACGGGCCAAGTCTTTGTGTTCAATGTGCTTGATATTTTCTTTTGCTGTGTACTTGATCTTTTCGGCTGGAGTATCCTCCTCCAAGTTTGATCGGCTTGCTCATCAAGTTTTATGAAAATATCATTATTGGTCCCTGGATTTTGAACTTGTTTGTCGAATGGACTACTGTTGTTTGAATTATGATCCGGATTTGATGTTGATCTGAATTGAATTTGAATCATTTCTGATCCGAACGTTGTTGGACTTTGACAGGCAATACCCGAACTTTAGACTTTATTGAACTTGAACAGATAATTATCCGGATTTTGGAATTCATTGGATTTGTACGGACAATACCCGAAACTTGAATTCATTGTATGAATAATTTCCCAAGCTTTGGATTTTATCGGACCTTTCAGAATATTCCCGAATTGAATGTGCGTCTTGATCTTGTTTCTTGGGATATAAAGATTGTCTTTAATTTTAGAAAGAGAATTTTCGGGTATCTTTGACATTGACGAGCGGGTCTCCAAATCTGCCAAAATTATTAAAAAGTAGAGAAATATCTATATAACTAATATAATATTTATTTATTAACAAAATTTCATTTTTAAGCGTTCAACTTTCGTTAATTCGTTTATTTTTCAATTTTTGAATTTATCTGTCATAATTTATTATTTAGAAATCAACTATATTCTAAACGTTTAATTATAATATAAATCACAATCAAAGTCGATTTTCTTAACTTTAATATGTGATATTACATTATAATTCACAATTTTGATTATAAGCGTTTCTAAATATAATTTACAACGAATAAATAAATATCGAGATAATAATCCGATTGGTTGACACTTGAACATTAATTAATAAATTATAACTCGAATTCAATCAAATTCAATTTTATTTAAAATACAAGGAACATATCGCGGATAAAATTCATAATAGGTTAAAATTATACATTAATTCTATTAAGTCACGTTTTGAATATAATTTGGTATTTTTACCGATTTATATCAAAACATAACAAATTAGCTTTAATACCACAATTTTCTCCTTGACAAATTATTTTTGAGACAATACCGTATATTCCGAATAATTTATGAGTTGTTCAAATTTCGAGTAAAATTTATTAAAAATTTAAAATTTATTTCGGACAAAAATTGGTATCTACACATCTCTAATAGCAATCAAACTTAGCCTAAAAAATTTGATGCGTCTTTTAGATAAAACTTTTCAACTCACAAATTAAATAATTTTTTATATCTAAATTAGTTCAGAATAATTTTATTAAAATAAAAATGAAAGTTAAATTTTACAGAAAACAAATGAAATTTATTTTATATATATATATAGTGGATGTCAAATCTTAGTGAACATAAATGTAATTGGGTCAAAAAGAGGTGCTGACATTTCCTTATTGACTACATCTCCTTCCTCTCGGCTTCATCTTCTTATTGAAAGCACAAAGTTATTCATCTTTGGTATCCTCGGACATGAAAGATTTAATTGAAAGGGAGTACCTATTAAACTCTTGGGGTAAATTATACCTATGACCATTGAATTTTATAAATTTTTATAATATTATCACTGAACTTTAAAATATAATATAAAAATTATTAAATTTTATATTTTATTACATCCGTAACCATTAAACTCCAATCAACGCCTTAAAATAACTGTTGACGGTCACAAAATAAAAATTTCAAGAATTAATGATATTTTAAGTAACTTTAATTCTTGAAAATTTTTATTTTGAACTCATTTACGTGTTGTTTGGTCAAGGGAGAAAGTGAAATTTTAAAGAGAATATAGAAAAATTGTGATTTTGGAAACTAAAAAATGTGATTTCATGATAAATTTACCAATTCTTGAACAACTTTACCAATTTAATATTGTGGCCACTGAACTTCAATTCTTAACAGTATGACCACCGAACTTTACACTTTTTAACACCGGTGGCCACTCAACACATCAAAACGACCGTTGACGGCCTCAAAATAAAAAATTCGAAGAGTTAATGATATTCTAAGGAACTTTAATTTTTGAAAATTTTCGTTTTAACGTCATTTAGGTGTTGTTTGCTTATGAGAGAGAAATTAAATTTTTAGAGAAAGAAAGCTCAAAAAAATGTGATTTTGGAAAATAAAATGTTTCATGGTAAATGTCGTTCTGAAAAACTTTAATTCTTGAATATTTTCATTTTGAGGTTGTTAACGGTCATTTTGAGAGTAAAATTGAGTGGCCACCGATGTTAAAAAGTGTAAAGTTCAGTGGTCATACCGTTAAGAATTGAAGTTCAGTGGCCATAATGTTAAACTGGGTAAAGTTCAGTGGCCATGTGTATAATATATCCAGGTCGTTAAGGATCATTTTGAGGAGTTAGTTAAAGTTTAGTGATCACGGATGTAACAAATGTAAAATTCAGTGACTTTTATTTAGGGGTGGACACAAAAATTCGGAAAACCGAAAAATCAAACCGAAAATAAGGTTAGCCGAAACCGATGGACTAGTGTATGGTTTTTAATTTTAAAAATAGTGGTTAATAGTTATGGTTACGGTTTTTGTATTTCAAAACCACGGTTAACCGACACCGGCCGAATATCAATTAAATATTAAAAAATATATAAAAATCAATTATATTAATAATATTAATCCACTCTATTCCACCAATTATATTGTACAATCCATCCGTTATTAATTTATTATTATACTATTTTATTTACACTTGCTAAGTTACTGAGTTTTGAAAAAAAAAAAATTTTGACAGACAATCCATCAACTATGATATGTTGAAATGAAGTTTATAGAAATTTTAATTTAGATGAGGTAGAAACTTTTAGGTTTCATGATCATTAATCTTTTACGGTTTTAGTTTTTGGGATAGAAAGTCCTATATATATGTGTCTCTACTTGGAATAGAATAAAGACCTTACCATATTATGTGATTTATTATTTTCATTTAATGTTTACGAGTCAGTTTTGAAATATTAAACTTTGATTTAGTTGGTAGTTAATGTCATAAACTTTAAAATGTATTAGTTAATTTCATTTGGCAGCGAATTTTAATTTCAATTCTTTTATTATTTTTATGTTTAGTTACTAATAGTTAGACCGAAATAAAAAAATTAACCAACCGAATAACTGGTTAACCGATTAGTGGTTAACCGAATTTAATGGACTAGTGTATGGTTAGTGTATTTAAAAAACCGATGAAATGATTAACCGGCCGAATTAACCTTAATGGACTGGTTAACCGACCACATGCACCTTAACTTTTATGTTACATTTTAAAGTTACATCAAAATTGATAAAGTTAAGTGACCTAGGTGTAATTTACCCATTAAACTCACTTAAAAGTATTTAATTGAAAACGATACATTTTCCAATTTATGCAAATATATATATATATATATATATATATATATATATATATATATATATATTGTGTCACGTCGTAATTACGATTAATCATAATATTTTAAAATCATATTACCTTTAACAAATTGATAAATATAACTTATTTTAGGATTTCAAAAACTTGATCTATAAAAGAAGGGAAAATTACAAAATTATGTCAAATGGAATGCCCATTTACATATTTAACCCATTTACTCAACCTATTACATATCTAGACTCATTTTGTGTGACTTTCCAAAAATACCCCCAATATTTACGCGCGGCTCGCCCCATCCCGTCTGACTTCGCATATTCCATACTATGCGAAGTCTGCGAAGTAAATGTTTGGGTTTGCTTGATGAATTTAGTTCGCATATGCGAAGCCTGGATGTGTTTTGAAGCTAATTCGCGAAGTAGTATATAACAAAAAAGGGCAAACAACAACGGATTATAACATTCAAATCATAACATTATCAAAATTTACAAAAAGATTGCCACAATAACTAATCTGGTACCAATTTTGAAACGAAGATTACTCATCCGCTTTAAAATTGGCACCGGATTAAGTTAGGTCCACTTTGAAGATTGGCACCATAGGATGGACGTGTCCCATGGTGCACCCCGAGATTGACACAATCTCTCCTAACGAATCATTTCAGGAGTGAATGTGTCAATCTTGGGGAAGTTCATCCCTATACAGGAAGGAAAATCATCTTCCCTGCAGCCCAGTACGCCGCCTTCCAGAAAGGGATGTTACGTATTCAACCATCTACAGAAAAAATTAACCGTGCTAGTTATGAAAAAGGACGATTTTGGATTCGCGAAATGAAAATTAGCGAAGCATGCGAATGTAAATGTGCATGGGAAGAGGTGATTTTACTTCGCATAACGATTCTTTCGCGAAGTCTGCGAGGTCTGAAATGTGACTATCTACGTCGCATATCGATGCTTTCGCGAAGTCTGCGAGGTCTGAAACGTAAGGATCTATTCGCAGACTTCGCGAACTAATAGATTCGCGAGGTAGATCCATACGTTTCAGACTCTTTCTCTTCGCAGAACGTCGCGAATTCATCGATTCGCGAAGTAGATCATCAAGTTTCAGGCTCGTTCTCTTCGCAGATCTCCGCGAATTCATCGACTACGCGAAGTGAATTCATGGAAAACGCAGTAAAAACAGCAGATACTTACATTTTTCGCTCCTAACAGTATGATAAACTGGGAAGAACGACGGAAATAACGTAGAATAACCATTTCTGGAATGGTAACAAGAAGAAAGAAACCAATTAACGAACAGGAAGATGAAGAACCATGGCTTCGTTTTCTAGGGTGAGGAAGTTGCAGAATCAAGAGATGAAAAGAGAACTTCATTGTGATTTGGAAACATGGTGCAGATTTCATGTAATTTAAAGGCAAATAGGAAGATCAAAAGTCTTCAAATCATTAATGGAGGAGCCAAACCGTTTTCGCGCACCAAGGAGAACAGGGGAGAGAAACCGATAGAGTGAGGGGAAATGGGAAGGGTAGGGGTATTACGGGAAAATCACACAAAATGAGTCTAGATATGTAATAGGTTGAGTAAATGGGTTAAATATGTAAATGGACCTCCCATTTGACCTAGTTTTGTAATTTTCCCATAAAAGAATAGAGGGAGTAATTTTTTTTTGTGCTGATGGTGTATTAGCATATGATCTTGAAGGTCAAATGTGGGTCTTGATAGATTGGACCAATCATAATAAAGCTGTCTTACGTCACAAAAATCTCATCCAGCACCCTGAAACCAATTCATTTCAGCTTTCTATTGTCGGATACAACTTAGAAATATTCAAGTCAAACCATGCATCATATTCCCATTATCCGTTAATTTAAATAAATAAATAAACAAAAAGCAGCCATTCATTTTTCACTTGGATTAAATACATGCTTGGTTTCTCTTATTCTATGGTTGTCATAAGACGATCTCTCTTTGTCTCAATACACTAGAAAAATAATGTTGGCTGTCATATCAACATTAACCAACTTTTATCATTTAGATATCATATCGAAATTATACATATCAATAATGTGGAAACCACATTTCCTTTCAGTTAGTTAGGTGACAACCGCGTGTAGTTTCGATCAGCAAAATAATAAGTTACTGATAATGTTGAAACCATTTCATTTTTCCACTTTTTCAGTATATAATTTTGATCGTGAAAGTCGTCCAAGTGACATTAATTAAGACAATTTAAAATTGAATGATTTTATAAATTCGAAAATTTAAATTTAGTAACAACATTATATTACAAAAGGCATTTGGTAGTCAGGTAATAGAGGCAAATTAGAGTAATTAAAAACTAACTAGTTCTTAGCGCCAAAGGTTTTTTTTCTTTGTTTCTAAATACACATTATTAATTAATTAGTACTCAATATGGTATGATGATTGAGGCATAAAGATTTGATCTTTTTACAACATTGAAAAAAAAAAGATTCAATCTTTATTACTACTGTCGTTGCCTTCAAAATCAAGAAGATCTTCAAGCAATTGATCATCCAAACATTCAAATTCAATAACTTCCCTTCTCTGATTATGACTACTACTACTTCCCATATGCTGCTGCTGTAACATGCCTGAAGAAGAAGAAGAAAACGACGGCGTAGCAGAAGAAGACGACGACGTAGCAGAAGAAGAATGAAGCCTAGTTAAAGGGTATTCATTAGGGAAATTAAGAACAGCTAATTGACCTCTCATTGAATAAGCAGCTCTATCATATGCTCTAGCAGCTTCTTCAGCTGTATCAAATGTTCCTAACCATATCCTCGCTCCTTGCCTCATCGAATCCCGAATCTCCGCCGCGTATTTCCCCCACGGTCGCCGCCTTACCCCTCTGTATTTTCCCTCTTTCACTCTGCATTTTCCCTCATCTTTCTCCATTGATTTATGTCTCTAAGCTCCAATACCTTCAGCCAGCCATTTATAATGGAGGGATTCAATTCAAATCCCCAAATTAAATAAAAAGGCATAAAATCAACATTACTATTATTTTAACAAACGAATATTAACTAAATATTGGAAACTAATTAAACGTGATCTGATATGATGGATTATAACGTATATGGGGTGATGAATTTAGCTGATGATGGCTGCAGGACCACTTTTATATGGATTCTTTAAAAGTTAAATAATTAAAAAAGAAACTAAATTAATTTCGGTTGATGCTATGGTGATGTCACCTATATTACGTACGTTCCTCTGATTTCATACTCTTGTTTATTTTCTTAATTAACTAAGATTAATTATAATGTAATCGCCTGTTATAGGGGTTCCCAAAAAATTCAGGTATTAGTAGTGAGGTCATTAGATGATTACGTTTGCTAAAATTCGTCATCAAAGGGCTACGTCATCGTTTAGTTATAATGCTTACATATTTTAATTAAGGGTTAATTAATTAAGAAAAGGTCTCTCATGTTGATTTTAGTTAGATTAATGAAGAAAAATAAGCTCCGGCAAGAAACAAAATTTAATTTTTTTAATAGTATAAGACATGTGACAATGCCAAAGGTAATGATGATGATGAGATTGCTAACCTCTGTATTGTTATGTCATAATGATGAGGTATAGTTTGATTATGCTTTGTGCATTTGGTCAGCTGCTGTTGTTTTTTTTTTTTTGAAGCAAAATTATAATTAAATACTTTTAATTTAATATTAATTAGTTAGTGATATCATACTAAATGATGTCACACACATGACGTCATCACTATCTTCATTAATGTAAAGTCCAAACTTAATAAAGGCTTAAACAACATTTATGACAGCCCGTGACCCACTTCAGCAGCCCGACTATGTCTATAGTGGCCTAAACCCACAACGCGGTTAACAAGATTCAGACCTCTAGACACAAAGCAATCTTCCGGAATCCTATACGATAAAGAGTTCCTCTAAGGATTCGGACTCCTTAAGAGATTGAGAATCCTAACTAGAAATAAATACTAAGAAAGTGGCAACCTTAAACCTAATTGAACACTATAAATAGACGGGTATAAGCACAAGGTTCTGTATGTTAACTACTATCTCAAACTAGTTCATATCCTTCCATTTAGTCCTAATCATAAACTGCCTTAGGCATCATAGCGGGTTTGCCAGACTCTAGCCTCATCTGACCTGTATATTGTTTTGTAGGATCACTACGACGTCGGATCATCATCACGGTTTTGACACGTAAGCAAAATCACATAACAAGTTATCAGCTAGGATATTAAAGCCTTTGTTTGTATATCTTTTTAGTTTGTGTGATTTCTCAGTTCAACATTCTTTAGATGTGAAGTTTTCTGTCTATGTTAGAACTCAAAATCTCTAGTTTTCACGACTTAAAATTTTAACAAGTTGTAAATTAATGTATGTATAAGTAATTAATTATTAAAAGGTATATGAAATGAAATCTTACTAATTTGGAATATGAAATGAAATCTTACTAATTTCTTCTTCAAAAAAAAAAAAAAAAAGCAGGAGCTAAAACTATAAAGATTTAGAAATGTATTCTGTTTCTTTCTGAATAGAACAACAGCATGATTTTTGTGGCTTGAATCTTATTGATTCATAAAATTCAATGTTTGTATAAAAGTCAACTCAAGTATGAAATGATCTACTACTATCTAATAAGATCTGTGTATTAATGTCTTCATCAAGTCCGATAATAATATGGGAAAATTATAAAATTGGGTCAAATTGGAGGCTTATTTACATATTTAACTCATTTATTCAACCTACTACATATCTAGATTGTTTTTGTGTGACTTTCCCATAATACCCTCAATATTTACGGCGCGGCTATCTCCCTCCTATCTGACTTCGCAGATTCCAGTATATGCAAAGTCTAGTTGTGTTTTTAACAAAATTCGCTAAGTGGTATATAACAAAAAATGACAAACAACAACGCATTCTAACATTAAAATCATAACATTATCAAAATTTAGAACATGATTGCCACAATAACAACATTAAAATCATAATATTATCAAAATTTACAACAAGATTGCCACAATAAACTCCTAACAAATCACTTCAAAGTGAACCTGACTAATCTGGACAGAAATTTCTCCGTTTACAGGAAGTCCAGACTTTTTGGGATGAGAAATGCAAGTCCAGACTTTTTGGGATGCACGTGTCCCATGGTGCACACCAAGATTGACACAATCTCTCCTAACGAATCACTTTAAAGTGAATGTGTCAATCTTGAGGGAAGTCAATCCATATACATGAACAAAAGTCATCTCCTCTACACCCCAATACGCCGCCTTCCAGAAAGGGACGTTATGTATTCAACCACCTTCAGGAAAAATTAATCGTGTTAGGCAGGAAAAATGACGATTTGGCTTCGCGAAATGAGGATTAGCGAAGCATGCGAATGTAAATGTGCAGGGAAGATGATGATTTTACTTAGCGAATCGATGTTTTCGCGAAGTCTGTGAGGTCTGAAACATGATGATCTACGTTGCATATCGATGCTTTCGCGAAGTCTACGAGTGAAATCATGAACTTTTCTACTCGCAGACTTCGCGAAATAATCGATTCGTGAAGTAGATCGTCACGTTTCAGGCTCTTTCTCATCGCAGATCTTCGCGAAATCATCAACTACGCGAAGTGATTTCATAGAAAAACACAGAGAAAACAGTAGATACTTACATTTTTCACTCCTTTCACCCTTAAAAGTGACAATGACAATATGATAAACTGAGAAAAACGATGGAAATAACGTAGAATAACCAATTCTTTGATGGTAACAAGAAGAAAGAAACCAAGTAACGAGCAGGAACAGGAAGATGAAGAACCATGGCTTCGTTTTCTAGGATTAGGAAGATGAAGAATCAAGAGATGAAGAAAGGAAGAAGAGAAATACATTGTGATTTGGAGAAATGGTGCAGATTTCGTGCAATTTAAAGGAAGATAGGAAGATCAAAAGTCTGGGAATGATTAATGGAGGAGCTGCCAACCGTTTCGTGTAACCAAAGAGGAGAGGGGGGGGTGTGACCGTTCATGTAAGGGGGAAGAGGAAAGGTTAGAAGTATTATGGGAAAGTCACACAAAAACAGTCTAGATATGTAGTAGGTTGAGTAAATGGGTTAAATATGCAAATGGACCTCCAATTTGACCCAGTTTTATAATTTTCCCTAATAGTTCAACTTGTATATGATGAAAATATTTTTAATTCAAATCATTCATGTAAAACATAACCTTGCAGTTGATGAATTTAATTCAGGTACAACAAGTTGATTTTGTTGGGGCCAAACAAACAAACACACACCTACACAAATAAATAATAGAGAAAAGCAATAAAAGCACACAATAATTTTAGCGTGAAAACCTCTTCAACAAGAGATAAAAACCATGGGACCCGTAGGCCTATTAAATCTACACTATCAAAGAATTACAATTTTTGGACAGACGAAACTGTACCAAAAAACCCTTGCTCTCTCACACAAACTCAAAGCGTAAGTTACACCTCCTAGTTAACTAGCCTTGAGAATGTGAAATACATCAACTAAAGGCCTAAAGCCTATTTATAAGGGAACTCCCCATTGACTTCCTTATTTCTAAGCAATGTGGGATTCACACATCCCTTTACAACACTTTTAACCAATGTGGGATTTGGGGAGATATCTTAACAAATCATCCTTCGATCCAAATCTCCACATATCTCAACATCTTCAGAAAACTTAACCCTCTTTACAGTTTCTTTTCTTCATTCTGCTAAGGGAACATCCATTCAGATAATAAATCGGTTTCCCTCTTTTCATTCCTTGCAATATCAAGCTTCTACCTTTGAACACTTTGCAAAACTTGTCAGCTCCAACATATTTGTACCCACGTGAAGCCAACTCTCCTAACGAAATTGTATTGGCTCTAGCACTAGGCACAAACTTTACATCAGCAAGTGTTTTGACAACACCATTGTGGAGCTTCAGGCGGACTCTTCCGATGCCTTCAATCTTTATCTTCGAATTGCTCCCACTCCGAATGTAGCCAAAATCTCCATCAACCTGTAAAGTGCCAAAACAAGCTCAATCTCTACAAATATGAATATCAGCAGCAAAATCTAACACCAAATCAGAATGATCTTCAACAAGATCATCCGCAGCAGTCAATAAAAAATCACGATCTTCAACCACATTAGTAGAGGATTCGCCATTTTTACCATTACCCTTCCGTAGGCTCTTCAAGACCTCCCTAAATTGTGGGCAACGGGATTGCATGTGACCAGATTCACCACAATAAAAGCACTCAACAGTACTCATATCCTTTTATCGAGATCTTGATCTCCCGCCACAGTCACTCTTCCTATGGTTCCTCCCCCTTTCTCCACTCTCTCCAGCTATGAGTATCTTGGGACAATTGTCATCTTCCCGCATCATCTTCTCATTCTCTTTCAAAGCCGCCATCACATCATTTAGCTGCAACGTATTCTTCCCCACTAACATCGTTTGCACTAACGACTTGAAAGATCTAGGCAAAGAAGCTAACAGGAGCAACGACTGCTCTTCATCCTCAATCTTCTCTCCAATACTCAATAACTGACACACCAATTGATTAAAATTATTAATGCGGTCAAGAATGTTACCTCCATATTCCATCTGAGTGTGTACAAATCCATCTTCAGACACAACCGGCTAGCCAACGATTTCGACAAATAAGTGCTCTCCAACTTCTTCCATAACTCTTTCGGAGATGACTCCGTCAACACAATCATCTTAATTTGGGGAGCAAGGGCTAACTTGATAGTGCTGACAACCTTCCTCTGAATCGTACTCCATTAAGTATCTTTTATACTATCAGGCTTCTTCTCTAACGTGATGTCAAGACCCTGCTGCACTAAATAGTCTTGAATCGTACTTTGCCACAACGTGAAATACTCTTTCCATCAAAGAGCGGAATCTCATACTTAAACGTTGTAGAAGCCATCTTCTCTATAGCTCGACTTATGCTCTTCCTCTATTATATACCCTCCCTAGGCCGAACCTTGGCTCTGATACCACTTTGTTGGAGCCAAACAAACAAGTACACACCCACACAAAGAAATAATAGAGAAAAACAATAAAGACACACAACAATTTTAGCGTGGAAACCTCTTTAACAAAAGATAAAAACCATGGGACCCGTAGGCCTCTTAAATCTCCACTATCAAAGGATTACAATTTTTGGACGGATAAAACTGTAACAAAAAAACTCTCGCTCTCTCACACAAACTCAAAGCCTAAATTACACCTCCTAGTTAACTAACCTTGAGAATGTACAATACATCAACTAAAGGCCTAAAGCCTATTTATAAGTGAACTCCCCCTTGACTTCCTTATTTCTAAGCAATGTGGGATTCACACATTCCTTTACAACACTTTTAACCAATGTGGGATTTGAGGAGATATCCCAACAGATTTACATATCAAAATGAACTACTATGCTGCAGATTGGTCATCTCTCATTTTCCAGTTTACTATTTTCTCTCACAATGCCTTAACCAGTATTGTAAAAAACGATAGGCGCTAGTCGGATGGCCAGGAGCTTCGACGATTCGTAATCGAATTTGTATTTTTATATTTTATTTATTTATTAGTCAACAAATTGTTATATAAATCCAATTAAAAGATATATTATACTATCTATAAATAATAATATAAAATTATTTACTATAGAAAAACACTTGTATATTTGTACTATATATTTAAAAAAAGTACAGACATCAACATTTCAACACCAATATCATCCAAACAACTCAAAAGTGAATTATAATAAAGCAAAAAAAAAAAAACACAATAAAAAACGTTTTTATTCATCATCGCTTAGGCGACGTCTAAACGGTCCATGCAGTTAAAAATCGTCGAAGAGCCAAAAACCACTTAGGAAAACTGATCGAAGAAAATCGAGACAGATTCTCCATTTCGAGGGCCTAAATGATCCAGACCGTCTTGTTTTTGGACAATGGCCTTAACTGTTGTCTAGTCTCACTTTGCAGATTTTCCATCTAGTAGGCTTTTTTTTATTATATTTTTCTTTATATACGGTAATATTTGAGGCAGTTCTTATTGATACGATCTATGAATTGGTGTGACCTTATTAAATTTCTCAATTGTGCTTGAAATAGCAAGAGTTATTACACCAACAATAAAAACACATCGGCTCAATTATTATTTTTAGGTATAAGGTGCAAAAATACCCCTAACGTAGATAGTCAAGAGCAATAATACCCCTAACGTTAAAAATTGTACGATTAAGGACCTAACGTTGATAACTAGGTCCAATTTTAACCATACTAACCAATCTCCTAGTGTTAGAATTTCCGTTTAACTTTAACATAATTGTCCTTTAAATTGTTAAAAAGTTTTTTCAAATCTCTTAACTCATCACCTGTCGATTTAACTTCACCCTTTTTCAATTCAAATCTTTTTCTTTTCATATTGTTCACTCCTATCCATACAGTTCACTCTTATTGTATTCAATTGGACATCAGAAGGGGCTCAAGATGAAAGAGGCATGTGAATTGCCAGAAAATGTCTAATGGAAGGCTCACAGACCCACCTGCTGCACTAGATTATGGACTTCATTCGACAGTTTCCACAATATCTTTCTTATTACTGTTAATAAAAAAAATTCTGCCATGGAAAGATCTGTGTTTATACAGATACTACTCTAATTATCCAACAAAATCATAGTGAAGTTTATGGAAAGAAAAGCAATCGAAGTGAAAAAATAAGTGAAGCTGAAGCTGATGAAAGGAAAGGTTGAGATTTGAAAAAGGATTTTGTACAAAGTTGGATCTGAGATTCTTTACCTTTTAAGTGATGAAGATGATGAGGGTACAAGGGATAATTAGCTATTTTAATCCCATGGATTTAATATTTATTAAGCTGGAAAATAAATTATGTTAGGCAAACGGAAATTTTAAATATGTTAAAAGTAAATCTGTTAGTATGGTTAAAATTGGACCAAGTTACTAACGTTATGTCCTTAATTGTACCATTTTTAATGTTAGGGGTATTATTGCTCTTGATTGTCTACGTTAGAGGCATTTTTGTACCTTATCACTTATTTTTATTGATTTAGTCCCTGATTAGGAGATTTAAGGGAGATAGTTTTGGAAGATGAAAATGATGAAATAGTAAGATATTTATGTTTGTTGATTTTTATAAAACTCTTGAATGATATTATTTTGAGTTTATCTAAGTTTGTTGTTTAGATAGCTCGCTCTTTATACACTTGTTATTTTTGTAGTTGATGAATTTTTTTAACTTAATTTTCAAATATAATCCAAATTTAAAGGTGAACCACATTAAATGATCAATATCATTTTTATTAATTATTGTTGTTATTTTAATTTTTTAACACTTCTATATATCATTCTATTTTATTCAACAAATTTTGTATTGATTTATAGTTTTATTTCAATCTTGACATTAATTCTCTCTTAAATCAAGAAAACTTGATAAAAACATAAAATTAAACAATAAGAATGATAATTTCTATGATTATACCCAATTATTTTATAACTCTTCAAAAATTAGGAACATCAGATATCACATAGAAAATCTTAGGTAAAATGACATTGGGATTTTATAAAATGAAAAAGATAAAGGGATGAGATGCTACATATTTCGGCACATGGATGGCTTCTATTGTATGCATGCTCAAGGAGATGCATTCATCTACCTTTTTGGGTGCCTTTTTTTTAATATTAAATGATTCATTCAGAGACAAAAAGCCAAAAAATATGTCTTTTTAGATTAAGAAATGAAAGCATATATTATAATAAGCCAATTGTGACTCCTTAAATCTATAATTAATATAATTGCAAAATCAGCAGCTAGCATAAGAATCTGTACAATTCCATTGAATTATTTCAGCTTCTTCCCACGGTTATATTATATACTTTTTAAATAAAATATTCAGGAAAATCTTTTATTGACGATAATGTGTTATCACTGTTGTTGATTTATGTCAATTTCTGCATTATTATTTAATGAATTAATTAGTAGTTTTTTTACTTTTCATTTTATTTATATTGCACCAATAAAATACTTGTTTATGCTATTTCATTATCTTATTGGCCCCAACAAGGTCACCTAATTTTAGTGTTAGGATTTTAGTGTTGAGGGCTACTTGAAGGGTTTAGTTAAGCCCAATATCTTAATTTAGGGATGTTCTTTTAGTTTATAATATTTTTCGGTTCGAAACTCATTATTTTTTTTTTATTAGATCCAATTAAAGTTTTTTTTATATATATTAGTACTTAAATTCAAAATCATTAACTTAAACGATATGAGATTTTTAACAACTCAAGTCAATTTTCATTAGTATATTTATTTATTTCTTTTAAATACAGTAAAAAATAATAAAAAATCATTTTAAACTTAAGGTAATGGGTCATCAATTTATATTAGCTTAATATACCATTTGCCCTTTACATTTGTCCGAAAAGGTTGATTGGCCCCATGAACTTTCAAAGGATCTCGATAGCTCTTTGAACTTACATAAAATGTTCAATTAGTCCCCATAACTTGCGTAAAATATCAATAATTGATCACTCAGTTGTAAAAAAAGTAAGTTAAATTTGAAAAATATACTGCACGCGTCTAAAAAAAAAATAAAACAATCAAGATCAGGAGTATGTGGTTGTAATATTAGAGAATACAAGGTTTATAATTGAGCAAGTAATAACTTTATTTTTAATCTATTTTTGAATTATGTAATAACATTCTAAGATACATCGAATACATAGTTCACATTTAACTCATTTTTTTTTTTTTTTTGCAATCGAGTGATCAATTGATTACACTTTACGCAATTTCAGATGGCTAACTAAATAGTTTATACAAGTTCAAGAGACTATCGAGATAATTTAAAAGTTCAGAAAGCCAATCAAACTTTTTGGATATATTCAGGAGTCAAATGATATATTAAGCCATTTATATTCTGTTAGCTGGGCTTAGTAGTGTACCTTAATTGGTAATATTAGTTGTAAAGTTTCTATTTTGTACATTAGAGAGAGAGGCATATATAAGCTTTTTTCAAAAACATCAAAGTTAATTTTGAATTAAAAATTTTAAACTATTACATGATAAAGTGAGGTAAATTACATATATGGTGTATAATATTTATCTTATTTCACATTTTGATGTACAACTTTCAATTTTACACATAAAAGTGTACAACCTATTGATGATCTTCTATTAAAGTGTATAGTCAATAATTATGACAGGTCAACGCGCCACGTCAGCAATTTGACCTCCATAAAAGTCAAAATTATTGACATGACGCTTTAACTTTGCGTTGACCAGTCAACTTTTGACTTTCATAGAGATCAAATTGCTAATGTGACGCGTTAACAAGTCGGATTGCCGGCTATACACTTTAGTAAGAGACCAAAAGATTGTACATTTTTGTGTGCAAAATGGAATGTTGTACACCAAAATGTGAAATAGAACAAATGAGGTACACCACATCGATAATTTATCCTGATAAAGTTCATTGTCTGGCGTCATAATGGTCCGAAAGCTTTAGGGCGACGACACTTGTTAGGAGGATGTCATATCAGTTTGAAGGTTTCAGAACCAATGACGGATCCAGGATTCACTTTCTCTTATGATTTATAAGTGCTAAATTGATATTTTTACATAAAAAATTAAAAACTTGTACACAATTTTCATAAAAAAAATTAGCATTTTCTGACAATCATGGATCTGACCAAATGTCGATACGTGTGGAGTAAGTCATGAGGGCATACTTTCAAGATTACTGCAGACTCCTGAAAGCTAATATATATATATATATAAGATGAGCATGTCTTAAAAGAGGTATATAAACATCATAGTCACAAATATTCATATTGTTTTCAACCCTCTTTCAACTGTTTGCTAATTTAAGCATATAAGCGGATTCACTCAAAAATGTCCTAGAAGGAGCATATATTGCATGACATCAACAATAAGCTCCATTATGCGAAAGCTTACCGCGTAGTAGTTGGATTTGGAAACATTTCCTGCTGCCTTCCGTTTTGGTCATTGACTCGAACTTTTCAGGAACTTTTCTTAAAGTGTTGGTGACACTCGAACTAATGTCCTATGATGCTTAGGCGGGACTGTTATATGGTCTTCATCGTTTGACTGCTAGGATTTTGTTGACATGATAGTGAGAAGGTAACGCCGGGATACAACGTCTTGCAAGGTACGACTCTAGACATTAGAGATTTAACTGATTGGACCTTAACTATTAGCTTGAGCTTTTAGTTAAAACGGTCTGTGACACAATATTCTACTGTTCACAGTCAATTTTTCTAATAAAGTAAAGAGATTATCAAACTTAAATTTACATAGTTTTCATTCAAAAACAATCATTCAAAGGAAAATAATTCAAACAATTATAGATACATAAACATGTGAGGGTTTTATTAAACATAAACCATTTTACTATTCACACTCATTGTTCTAATAAAGTAAAGGAGAATCAAACTCAAAGTTACATAGATTTCATAAAAGATAATCCTTTAAAGGAAAATAATTCAAACGATATTTATAGATACATAAACATGGGACCATAGGAAATGAAGTCTCGAATTACCTTAAGATTGAAGCTTAAAACGTTCCAAGACAAGGTGAGGATTGGCAAAATTGGCTTGGTAGTTGAGAAGAAATTCTTTGTAGGAAAAAGATGTAAAAAGTGGAGGATTGGAGGAGGTTAAGAGATGTTTAGCAGGTTCTATAATGGTTTCATAAGTAGGACTGATAAAGAAGGCACCAGAAATCCGATCTTCTCTTGAATTTGTCAAAGCTCTATGTTC
Source organism: Euphorbia lathyris (assembly GCF_963576675.1). Classification (NCBI taxonomy): domain Eukaryota; kingdom Viridiplantae; phylum Streptophyta; class Magnoliopsida; order Malpighiales; family Euphorbiaceae; genus Euphorbia; species Euphorbia lathyris. Next base: position 21,635,341 of record NC_088914.1, on the reverse strand, counting down.
TGCACTTCTTACCATATTGTTGCTGATAACCTTCCACCCAAATAAACCAAAATTTACTATCAATATACTCTGTGTCTATATATAATTAGTAGTTATTTGACACATGTCATTTCTTTATCCCGATATATGTTAATTTAGACTTATTTGACTCTAGATGTCAAGTTGAAAGGTCAAAATATAAAATATACAAACTTGATTTTAAACTAAATTAATCGTACTAACCAATTATCTAAATCCTAGTCTATTATCCAATAAAATCTAACAGATTGTTATTATTTGAATGGTTGATAAGTATTTAATATATTAAATTGTCTTCAATAGAACAGAGTTTTTAAAAAAATGTATAATAAGTGATTCATTAATACTTCATTTCATTATGAATTCGAATAAAATCTAATGGACCTTTTAGATTTTGAAGATGTGTAGAGACATCTCCTTGAACTTTTCTAAAAGTAACGTGATAAATCAAATCTCTAAATCCTACACGGCGGAATAAAGTGGTGATTTTGACAAGTTGAAACATGTATCAAAGTGACGAAACTTAAAAAGGGGTCAATGGGTTATTATAAGCAAATTCACTAGTAAAAAAAATCACTTTAAGTAAATTAAAGAGGAGCCAATAAGGGGTTAAACCCCAAAAAGAGACATTTTGAGAGAATTATTTCTAACCTGATAATGGTTAGGAAATAATTCTCTTGTAGAGACTATTTTTAACACAGTGGTTAAAAAACATCATTAGTCTGCCGTAATAGATTGTTTATAACCACAAAGTTAAAAACAGTGTCTTTAAGAGAATAATTTTCGAATCATTACCAGGTTGGGAATAATTTCTTTAAAAGTGCTCCCTTCTTTGGATTTAACCCGCTAATAGTTTAGTTTCAACAAGCTCATAAGACAAACGAGACATCTGTAAAATTTAGGAGATGAATCCAAATTATTTGACCAAATACAAAAACCCTTAACAAGAAATTAGTAAATCAATTGTGAAATAAGTAGCAAGTAATATATAAAAAGAAAGGTAGAAAAGTAACCTGGAGTTGATATCCAATGTTAACAAGAAATGAATTAGGAAGAGGCTGAACACTAATCCATTCACCATCTTTGAAGAATTGAAGGCCACCCACTTGATCTTGCAATAAAATTGTAATAAGACTTGGGTCACAATGTGCAGTAAGACCATAGGTTAAAATGGGATCTGGACATTTTGGGTAATAGTTAACTGAGAATACGGTGTTTTCACTTATTTCACCCTTAAAATAACCACTTTCAAGTCCTAATCCTTCACATATTAGCTCCAAAATCACTGACCCCAATTTTGTTACTTCTTCTGTGTAATTACCAACAACCTCTCTGCCACACAGTAAAACTAATTTGTCAATTACACCTATGTTTTCACCAATCTTCAAATAAGTAAATACATTATATAAGATCCTTAAATTTTATTCTCGTCAGCAATTTATTCTCACCCGTTAAAAACTGTTGAAATATGTCTCATGAGTTGTAATTAGGATAATGTTGAGTTGACATGATAACAAGACTTCAGAATTTTTATTAAAGTCCAGAAGTTTATTTTAGATATCTTTCGTGATCTTTCAGTTGTGCTTCCTGTTTTTTTAGGCATGTAGTTGTTGGTTGGTTATTTCATGTTTATCAGATTAGTAGTGGGATCATGTTCCAGATTTGTTGCTTTTCAGTTAGAAAATTTATGTATTTAAGCAAGTGTTTTCACTTTACAATCCATTTTCTTGTCTTCATTAAGTTCTTAAATTTGACACGAGCAAATAAATAGCTGCATCCTCGTCATCATGCTAACTCAGCATCATCTAATTACAGCTCATGAGGCACATTTCAACACTCCTCCTTGCATCAAGAGCAAATAGCAGATTGGTTGTCCACAAATACCTTGATGCTTTCTTTTTCCTCCAAACCAAGATCAAACAAGATTTTCTTTATCCACAAAGCTTGATTGATAGTTGTTGTAGCATCAATGAATTCTGCCTCAGCTGTTGATTGAGCCACAATCTCTTATTTCTTTGAACACAAAGAGAAACAACCTGAGCCAAACTCAAAACAGTACCTGAGCTGTTTTTCAGAAAAGCCTTGTAGGTTGAAGTTCTTACATTTGTTGAATCTAATTCCAAAATCCATCATTCCTTTGACATATCTAAGCACTCTATTTGTCGCTTTCATATGCATTATGCTAGGAGAATTCAAAAATCTAGATAATACACTTACAAAATACAATATATCTGGTCTTGTTGCTGTAAGATACATCAAAGATCAAATCAAGCTTTTGTAGCTTCCTTCATCTGCTGGATCAACACCATCTTCTCCTTTTCGATTTTTTACTCAAGCTTTTGCAATCTTCCATTTTGAACTTCTTTAAAATTTCTTTTGCATATTTTGTCCAACATGTGGATATTTAATCTTGAGATTGTTTAATCTCCATGCCAAGAAAGAAGGCCATTTCTCCAAGGTCTGTCATTTCAAAGACTTTCATCATCTCTCCTTTAAATTCTTCAATAAGAATAGAGTTACTTCCTGTCACTAACAAATCATCGACATACAAAGAAATTGTCACAATGTCACATTAAGTATGTTTTACATACGAAGTTTATTCACTTAACTTTTTTTAAAACCCAAATGAGAAAGAGATCATCATTTTGTTGTACCAAGCTTGCTTTAACCCATCCTTTTACGATAAATCCCTCTGGTTGTTCAACATAGATTTCTTCTTGTAAAAAACCATTGAGAAAAGCCGATTTGACATCCATCTGGTAGATTTTCCAACCTTTTGTGCTGCTATTTCTATAAAAATTCTGATTGTGTCCAGCCTTGCCGCTGGCACAAACATTTTTGAAAAATCTACACCGAAAACTTGAGCATACTCCTTCACCATAAGTCATGCTTTGTGCTTGTTCACCGAGCCATCTGCATTTAGTTTAGCTTTGAAGACCCATTTGACTCCAATTATTTTCCTATCATGAGGCCTTTGAATCAGCTCCCATGTGCTATTTTTCTCAATCATGGCCAGCTCCTCATGCATTGTAGCTACCCATTTTTTCTCCTTTTTAGCTTCACAATATTCTGCAGGTTCAAGGACTGCTGAGCTGCAATTTTGATAAACGTTTGAGAGAGAATGGGTTCCTCAAACAGGAAAGTCATCAATTTGCTCCTCGAAACTTGTCAACTCATCAGCTCGTAAACTTTCACCTCTTGTTCTTTTTCATCCCAATTCCATTGCTTTTGTTCATCTAAATGCACATCTCTTCTTGTCAATATTTTTCCAGTTTGTGGTTGAAAAATTATGTAAGCTTTATATTGCAAACCATAAGCAATGGAAATTCCAAGTTCTGCCTTCTTATCAAGTTTATCCCTTCTCACTTGAGGTACATAAGAAAAACACAAACAATTAAAAAAAATTGCAATTGGTTAGTGAAGGTTTATACCCATGCCAAGTTTCAAAAGATGTTTGGCGTGCAACTGCTTTTGTAGGCAGACTATTCAGCAAGAATACATCAGTGTTTGCTGCCTCTACCTATAATTTCTTTGGAAGCCCTTTCTCATGCAACATACATCTTGACATCTCCATGATAGTTAAGTTCTTCTTCTCGCTTACTCGGTTTTGTTGCAGAGTGTAAGGAACAATAAATTGTTGCTCAATTCGAGCTTCTACACAAAAGTTTTTAAATTGATTTAAAGTATACTCGGTTTCATTGTCTGACATGAGCGCTTGTATTTTGTAGCCACTTTGATTTTCAACCAAGGCTTTGAACTTCCAAAAAACTTCAGCAACTTCGGATTTAAACCTTAAAAATAAATCCAACACATTCGTGTTAAATCGTCAATAAAAACTATGTAGTACGTGCTCCCTGTTAATGATGGATTTTTATGAGGACATCCAACATCTGTATGAATGAGTTGCAATTTTGTTGTTGCTCCTCGGGTTGTTTTGTGAATGGTAGCCTTGCGAGTTTGCCAAATTTGCACGCCTCACAGTTTGAGAGCTCATCTTGAAGCGGAGGTAAACCTCTTGCTAACTCTCTTTTTTTTTCTTTTTTTTTTCCAGAAATAAGAGAGCTTTATGATGAAAATGGCCCAACCTGTTATGCCATATACCGATGTTGGATATCAAACATGAAAAAGCAGATTGCTCTTCCTACATAGGCTCCAATGTGAAACTTTTGCTCTTTATTTTAACTCTAAATGCTTCATGAGCTTTGGCATCTTTAATTAGACATTCTTGATTCTCAAAAAACACCTTGAAGCCTTTCATCGATATTTGTCCAACCCCCAATAAATTTTGATCAATTCAAAGCACATACAACACATCAGAAATAGTTTTAATACCTGAATAGCTTTCAAAAGCTACCGTTCCTTTTCCTTTCACATTAATATATTCACCATTCTTGGTCCTTTCTTTTGAGGTTGCAAATTTGTTAAGTTCTTTGAAGAGTTTTTCATCATTTGTCATGTGGTTAGTGCGACCACTATCAATTAACCAACTATCACTTGAACTACGGCCCACAAAATAAGTTGCAACAAATATAAATTCTCTTCTTCTTGTTGATATGCAAGTTGAGCTTCAATTTCTTGTTGTTGATATTTCTCCTTGCATATTACTTCAGCATGCCCAAGTTTGTGGCACTTATTGCATCTCATATCAGGCTTTCTCCAACATGTGAAATGAGGGTGATTATTCCTTCCACACTGCTGACATGGAGGAAATTTTCCTCCTTTTTTGTTGTCAGAGTAATTACTACCATTAGTAGTATGATTTTTAGCGAGCTTCTTGTTTCCCTTCTCCTTCTTGTAAAGACTTCCATTATTACATTATAGTTTGTCTTGTAATGCACTCACTGTTGACACTTCTTATCTCATCAGCTTTCGTTGCTCTTGTGCCTGCAATGCACTTAGCAAATCTGTCAAAATAATCTTTGACATGTCCTTAGTATTTTCTAAGGAAGCAATTGTTACTTCAAACTTCTCAGGTATTGTTACAAGAATTTGCTCAATAATTCTACTATGGGGAAGTTCAAACCGAACAATCTTACCTTGTTTAGAATGTTGATAAGTCTGTCTAAGTATTCTTTAATCGTTTCTGATTCCTTCATTCTCTGCCTTTGAAATTCTCTACCAAGTTTCATCACTTTCATACCTTTGATATTTTTTCTTCAACTTGGTATTCGTCCTTGAGAAATGCTCATATTGCATTAGCTGATTCCAGAGTCATAATTCTGGGGAAAAAATTATTGGAGTTAATTTAGCATATATGCAAGCTTTTGCTTTGAACTTCCTTGCCTGACGTAATCCTCCTTTACTGCTTCCCAGAGATCAGATGCTTCAATATGAGTTTGCATCTTGACAGCCCAACCCTGGTAGTTTTCTCTATCAAACGAAGGTGGAGCAACAGAAGAAAAAAAGCTTTCTGTTTCCATGTGTTTAGATGGCTTTTAAGGGAATAGGTTGGGTTTTAGGTTTCACTCAAATAACAATCATAAATCACTCATAAGTCCCTTAAGAAAATCAGCTCTGATATTAATTTGCCAGTGTTAAATTTAAGAACTTAAGAAGACAAGAAAATGGCCTGTAAAGTATGTATATTATTGAATGAAAACGTTTTCTTAAATACCCAAATATTCTAACTGAGAAGCAATAAATCTGGAACATGATCCCACTACTAATCTGATAAACAGGAAATAACCAACCAACAACTACATGCATAAAACACAGGAATGGACAACTGAAAAATCAAAAAAGATATCTAAAATAAACTTCAGGAGTTTAATAAAAATAACTGCAGCCTTGTCATCATGCCAACTTAATATCATTTTAATTATAGCTCATAAGGCATATATTTCAACAAAAAGTATCTAAGAATTCGTTACTCATAGCTATTTAGTATGCAAATGTACATGAAGAATCTTGTTGAATTCACAATAGTTAAAACATATTTATCATGTCCAGGATCATTAATATAAATCAAAAAATATATAATCACATCAAACGAAATTGACGAAATATGTAGATTAGTTTCACGGTTTATCTTTCCTAGTACACCATTCACTTAGACTTTTCTACAGCGAACCTCTGTTTCCTTTAGGAGAACCATCTTAAAGGGAACCAGAGGAACCATTTTGAGGGAGACCAAAGGGAAAACATCTTAAAGGGAACCATCTTAAGGGAGATCCAAAGAAACCATCTTGAGGAAACTACGGGAACCATCTTGAGGAAGACTCCAAGGAAAGAATCTTGATAGAAACTAGGGGAACCGTCTTTAGAATGACTCTAGGGGAAACATCTTGAGTGAAACCAATGGAACCAACTCGAGGTAGATCCTAGGGGATACTTCTTGAAAGAGATCCTAGGAGAAACATCTAGAGGGGAACCATCTTGAGAGAACGAGGGATATCATCTCATTAAGCCATTTGATTTTTTACACGTTTTCTGTGATCTGGTTAAGAAGTATAGGGGCGTCTCCAACATTTTGGAAGCCCCGGTCAATTTTTGTACTCTTTTTTACCTCTAAAAGGCTAACAATACATAATAATTACGGATAATGGCCAAATTTAGCTCTAACGTTTTAAGAGAAGTACAAATTTAACCTTAAAGTTTCTAAGCAAGATCAATTTAACCCTAACATACAAAATGGTATAAATTTAACTCTAAAATTTCTAAGCAACATCAATTTTTGGGCAATTTTTATAGAAAGAGACTAAATTGTTAACACTAACAAAACTAATATATTTTGTAATAAGAGGCGAGACTACAAGTGGACGAAAGGTTTGACAACTCCCCAACGCCAGAGAGAAAATAAATATCCATTGCTAAACATAAAAATTCTATGAGTAATTTCATTAGTTCCCAAACTGTGACAAATTTGACATCATTGATAGACTTGGTGATGGAATTTTCAGCACTAATTCTTAATCCCAAAAATCTTTGCTTCTTCGTTAATATTTGTGGATTGACATTTAACTATTAGGTTGTCACTTTGTATATGATGGTAATGTATTTTTTTCTAATGCGAGACTATAATAATAGATAAAAATTAAAAAACTAAAAGACTATTATGGTTAATTTGGTGTCCAAAAAAAAAAGAACCTGTATGTAGGGGGATTTTGAGGCCATTGTTGAATGTGTTTGTCTAAAGGATGACAATACTGTCTCAAAATTTGACGCCAGAGTGTAATTTTTTGACCTCCATAGCTGAAACTGCTGTTGCTTAGCCTGCAACTTCTAGTTGGATCCTCGGAGTAAAGTGTAGCCTTTTCTTCTGCAGGCATCTCAAAGAACTCCTTCAACACACTGCTTGTGTTTTTTATTAACTCTTCATCTACTCCATGGTTCATTACCTGTTGATATTGTACAAAATAACATCATACCAGTGGCATCATTGCAGCTCTCAACACTATTATGCAATAAAACAAACCTTCAGCACCTTTAGAAACTTCTATTCCCCTATAAGAGAATGTTCGGAACAGCGAGAGTTCCATATAGCAAAGGACTCCTCCTAAGGAGGAGACTAACAGGAGAAAGAAATCCTAAGTCAAAGGACTTCTAGCAAACCAAATATGCAGCATGTTAACTATTATATCGCAACTAGTCCATACTCTTTAACCCTTCTTAAGCCCCTCACTCACATTGGTTCTGTTTTACCGGTCAATACAGAAAAGATTCAGCAAGGTCCAGACAATTAGTCAAAGTTCAATTAGTCAAAGTTCAATTAGTCAAAGTTCAGATACACGGTTATCGTCTGTTATGAAATAATATAACCTTAAAAAATTTATGCTCACAGAATATTAAAGTCCAAATCAAGGAATATCAGTAAAATTAAATGGAGACCATTCATCATCTATGAGAAGTTGTGAAAAATTGAAGTATTGAAAAGATTAAAACCTGGAAAAATCCAAAGTCTTGGCTGGCCCTCAAAATCTGTTGAATGATAGCTGCTCGATCAAGTCCTCCAAGATCAATTAGTGGAGTTGAATCGGATACAGAAAATGTAAAATTTCCTGGTCTGAGTTCGGGTGGAAATACATACTCTTTTGGCACAGATTCAACATTGCAGCAGCTTGAAACAAGTTTATCCATGTTTGGAATCTTATAATTCCTATAATTATCATCATATAAAAAATACCGATGAAACCAAGAACGTGGCATCTCGTGATTCAAGAAAACAACAACATCTTCCACCTCACACATGGGCACATGCTGCCATTATATTTAATTTTATTAATTTTAAACATTAATTAATTCTATGCTATTTGACTTCTACAATGTAGCCAACCTCATGAGTTTAGGGTAGGAGGGAAAGCTTTAATTATTTAATATAGAAAATCATGTATATTTGTAGCATATATCTTTAAAATTATGCAAAAATCAACATTTCAACAATAATATCATTAAAACAACTTAAAAAGTGAATTATAAGAGAAACTCTAGTCGTGTATTAGAGAGACCATTTTGAAATTTTAAAAAGTTGTTAAACACCCTCTAACCACTAATAAATTGAGAGTAACTGAATTCTAGCAAGTCTCCAAGTTTCGCGACTCGCTAGATAATAAAAGTTAAAATTATTGTACAAGGTAAAAGGATGAAAGTGAATCACACGGAAGTTGGAAGAACATACCGCATTTGGCGAGTCACACTAGAGAAAAGTAGAGAATTAGGGTGGATCCTACTAGTTTAGGAGTTGAAATTGGTGCAAGTTTAATGGTTCTTGCAAGGAAGGTTTAATGATTTTTTTAAGAATAAATGTAATATTTTTTAAAGTCCTATAAAAATATAGAGCTAATTAAAAATCTAACCCAATTAAGAGGAGTCATTTACATATCTAACTCATTTTGCTTCCATCTTACCAAATTAGATCATTTCATCCATTTTTGACAAAATTACCATTAGTTCTATTGATTGATGGATCTGCTCCTGCTTCTTCTTCTTCTTCTTCGACTTCTTCTTCTTCTTCTTCTTCTTCTTCTTCTTCTGGTTCTGGTTATGGTTCTTCTTCTTCTTCTTCTTCTTCGGTTCATCTTCTTCGATTTCTGATATCAATCGTTAGCGATTTTTGAGATTTTTGAAGTATTATGTTCAATTTCCCGTAGAAATTGTATGTTTTTAGCTTATACGCCTACTTTTCTCGCTGGTCTTGCCTCTTTCTTCATCTGTAATGGTATCGTTTTCAATTTTCTATTTTTTTCCACAATTTTCCACCATTTTTCTCCATTGTTGTCGCATTTGTGACGAAGTTTGTCGCATTTCGTCACAAATGCGACAACAGTTGTCGCATTTCATCGCAAATGCGACAACACTTGTCGCAGAGTCACAAATGCGACAAGAATTGTCGCATTTGCGACGAAATGCGACAATTGTTGTCGCATTTGCGACGAAATGCGACAACTGTTATCGCATTTGTGACGAAATGCGACAAATTTCGTCACAAATGCGACAACAATGGAGAAAAATGTTGGAAAGTTGAGAAAATTGAAATGATATCATTATAGATGAAGAAAGAGGCAAGACCAGCGAGAAAAACAGACGTATAAGATAAAAACATACAATTTCTACGGGAAATTGAACATAATACTTCAAAAATCTCAAAAATCGCTAACGATTGTTATCAGAAATCGATTTATCGATCAATAGAACTAAGAGTAATTTTGTCCAAAGTGGATAAAATGGTCTAATTTGGTAAAATGGAAGCAAAGTGGGTTAGATATGTAAATGACCCTTCTTAGTTGAGCTAGATTTGTAATTAGCCCTAAAAATATATCAAGTAACCCATAAACCTCATTAATTTGTAATCTTCTTTTACCTTTAATATTTATTTTCAAATGGATCCCATAATGATATAGTGAATATCTTATATTGCAAATTCTCAAAACATTAGAAATACAGACTTAAATCCTGATCCTAAACACTTATAATTTTTAAAAAATTTCAATCCGATTAATATTAAATATTGCTAGATTTTTATTTAATTAATATTAATTTATTAATAAATTTTATTATTATTATAAAATAGGTTAATTAATTAAAAGTAATGAAAATTAAATATTATATGACGTGTGGGACCCATGATTGTGACTAACCACTAGAGACGATTTTTTTTGGAATTGTTTTGTTGAGAGAGTTGTTAGAAATTGGTGAGGTGGAGTGGTTGGAGGGTGTGCAACCCTCCAACCACTAGAGTTGCTAAGCAAAAAACTAAATTCACACTTAAAAATGCTTTTGTTCATTGTTGTTAGGCGGGCTAAGCGGTGTCGAGGCGGCCTAGGCAGAGCCCAAGCGGCTGAAAATCGCCTAGGAGTCAATAAAACTCCTAGAGGGACTAATCATAGAAAATCGGGACGGATTCTCGATTTCGAACGTCTAGACGGAACCCAGACAGCCTTCGTTTCGAATAGTGATAGTGCAAGACTCGTTAGAAAAACCAAAGCTTTGACAAGAAAAAAGGACATAAAGAAAAAAGATTGAAAGAAATAAATTGTTTATTTTGATTTTAAAGAAATAAAATAAAAATTCAAATTGTGGTTTGGATAATTTCAAATATAAACAATGTGATTTAAAACTTGATAAATAAGTATGTTTGAAGTTGATTGCAATAGAAAAAAAAAATCCAAAATGACAATAAAAGTCAGAGGTCAAAAGGGTAAAAGTCAGAGGTCAAAATGATATTTTTATCTTTTTTATATATAATTGATTTTTTTATTTCTTTTCCATAGAATCAATATCTTACACCTCATTTTTCTTTGATGTTGATGAATTTTGGTTGTGGATTTTCAAAGTCTCAATGATGATGTTTGAGATTCATGTCTCCAATTCTGAGTGAAATCTTTCTTTTCGGGTTTTATGATAAATTTCACCTTCATTCACAGGACTCATCTTGTTCAATCTTTCTCTGTCGCCTTTCTCTACCGATAAATTTCATTTCCTCTACCGGTAAATTTGTTAAAGGGTCAGAGATAAGGAAACAGAAGCATCTTGATGATCCAACAGCCAAGTTTGCTCAGCTGAGGAAGGAGAATCGACATACTCATTATAATAATGAATATCAATATACTCATGATAAAATATGTTGATCATCTCATTTATATGCATCGTGTAAACATGAGTAATTAAATTCATTTTAATATGATCTACTAAATCTTACAAATTTCACATTTTGATGATTAACAAATTATACATAATATAAATTTTAAATTAAAATAATATTATTTATATAAGATATTAATAATTAACTGGCAAAAAACATAACTAAGCCTCTGAACTTTGGCTATTTTAAGGATGAAGACCTTGATCATTTATTTTTCCACATTCAGTCTTTAATCATTGATTCGATTATGGATTAGGTCCTTATTTAACTTTTTCGTCGAGTTTGGACTGCATACATCGTTATGGCGATTCGGCTTGTTGACATTGACAAATAAAAATAAGAATTCCATGACTAGGAGAGATAAAAATTAAAAACTAAAACGAAATTATAGAAATTAATTTCCAGTATATCCTTCCAAACTTGATTTTCTCCTCTCCCATTTTATAATTTTCAATATTAGAATCGCCAATCGATATTCTCATCTCCTAAACTCAACAGAAAAGTTAAATAAGGGCCAAATTCATAACAAAACAATGATCAATGGCTCAATGTGGAAAAATAATTGATCAGTGGCTTGATCCTTAAAACATGTAAAGTTCAGAGGCTTAATTATACTTTTTTCCTAATTACTAGTATTGTTCCCGCGTGATTAAATTTTTGTAAAAAAAATTTAATATTGTAATATTTTATTAATTATATATCATTTGCATATAATTATAATAATTTTTTATTTTAAAATAATTTAAATTTTTAAAAATTATTTTAAAAAATAACTTTGTATACTTTTTGGTTCTTCAAAAAAATAGTTAACGACAAATTTAATATATTTGTAGTAATTGTATTAAAAATACGCTCCACTAAATGAAATTGAAAATCGATAACAGTGACACAATTGTCTTTTTTTTTTTTTTTAGGCATCATCTTTTAACAACAATAGCACAATAAAGGGCTTCAAAATTTATTTCACAACTTTCTCTTAACAATAACATGGATGGGTTACAAATTTAGTCATATAGTTATTAGAGGAAAGCAAATATAGCATCTACGTACAAAATAGTACAATTTTAAGCCTAAAATTCATCAGACGATATTATTTCAACGTCATTAACGAATGATCTTTTTTTTCGATATCACAAAAATCTTATTAGGTGGCCAGAATGTTAGAGATTGAAGGATGGCCATAACATAAATTACATATAAAACAAAACTCATCAATGAGACTTGAAATTGGATTATTTTGTATATAAGAGTTAAATCAATTTTCACCTAATAACTATAGAGATAAATTTGTATATAATCTAACAATTAATTGTTTCGTTCTTTGCAAATTGCCAAAAAGTTTGATTTCAATTGGTTCTTCTTATTGAGTCATGAATTAATTATATTTCATATATATCAAATTTAAATTTGTAAAAAAACGAAGTATAAGAGTTGTCTAAGGCCTCTAAAATACAAGAGCTGTTTTGAATATGACAAGTATTGTTGAAGATAATATGTATTAATTACTACTCAAATCACTAAGAATCTTTTGAAGATCCTCTAACCCCTTTAGATCTGACCAACTTTCTTGAGAAAACAATATAATAATAACTAAAGAGATGACCAATTCTTAATAGAGCTTCTTTAAATACATCTTCCAACAAGATGTCTTTTGGATCAATAAGACGCATTTTCATTAATTAACAAATAAAATTTATAGGCTTTGTTTGGTAAAAAACTTTTTAAGGTAAAATTAAAAGTTTGAGTCACATTAGAGGTTTTGACTAGTTAAACCTCTAATAGTGGTGTTTGGTTTTGAAAAAGCTTATTAGGTAAAAAGAAAAACTAATTTTGAAATATAAGTTTTTTCAACTAGTTTTTGGCCCGTGCGATGCACGGATTCATCTTAATATATAAATATTAATAAAAATACAATCTAATAATAACAATTAATGACATAAATGTGTTATATAAATTAAATATTATTGTTTGATTTTCACATTTACTTTAAATAATATTTTTATAGATAAATATAATAATAAAATAAAAACTAATATAGCGGGCCATGAAGGGACGTTAGGCGTTACTACCCTTCCTGTTTCCCCTAGTTTCATCTCTCCTATTCTCTTAGAAGATAGGATTGGGGTTAGCTTCCCTAGGCTAATTGCTAGGTAGTTTGTTGTTGTTCGTTTTTCTTTTCCTTTTCTACCAAAAAAAAAAAAACTAATATATTATATATTATATTATATTTTTTATCAGTAAAAAAGGAGGAAGTGACACCTCAGTTCCATCGTTACTGTTTTATATTATATATAGATATATAGATATGTAGAGAATTAGAGAGATTTTAGGGATTAATTTAAATTCTGTAGTACTCTTAGATATATGGGATAAAATAATCTTTTTATAGATAAATATACATAATAAAATTAAAATTAATATATTAAATTTTTTATCACTAAAAAAGGAGGAAGTGACACCTCAGTTCCATCGTTACTGTTTTATATTATATATAGATGTGTAGAGAATTAGAGAGATTTTAGTGATTAATTTAAATTCTGTAAAACTCTTAGATATAGTACGGATAAAATAATCTTTTTATAGATAAATATATATAATAAAATTAAAATTAATATATTAAATTTTTTATCACTAAAAAAGGAGGAAGTGACACCTCAGTTCCATCGTTACTGTTTTATATTATATATAGATGTGTAGAGAATTAGAGAGATTTTAGGGATTAATTTAAATTCTGTAGAACTATTAGATATAGTACGGATAAAATAATCTTTTTATAGATAAATATATATAATAAAATTAAAATTAATATATTAAATTTTTTATCACTAAAAAATGAGGAAGTGACACCTCAGTTCCATCGTTACTGTTTTATATTATATATAGATTAACTTATTACTCTATTTTTTTAAAGACATTTTTACCCTAATTACTACCCTTTAACCCAAAACAGAAAATAATAACTATAAATATCAATATTCTTAATTGTTATTTTACATAAACAGCTATTAGCCATCAGTTAAGTTTTACGAAATAAATTTATACAATCAGCTAGTTAAATCGGGTAGCCAAAAAAGTTATCAGCTAACCGCTCTATTTGCCAAACAATGTCATAATACCTTTTCGAAAGGATTCATTGCACTCATTTATTGACCAATAAAGTTATATAATCCTTGGATCACATATTAACTCCAATTTAGTAGACGGTATTCCGTGAAAAATCTAACAAGACTTCCTTCCGATGATTGATCGGTTTTACCAAAAATGGATATAATTAAATGCAGATCATGTTCCGATATCTTTCAAATAAAAGTTTATAATCGTTCGTTTATCAAAAAACATGCCAATAGAATACTTACATTAATTTTTGAGGCACACCTGAGGTAGACAATTAATTAAAAAAAATTGAATATATTTATTAAGGTTTTACAGTAAGCTCCATTATGGGGAGAGGGATTCGCATTTTCTTTGGATCGGATGCGATTCGAAGTTTGTTTATTATATTGTCTTCAGCATTTGACTGCGGTGATATATATGAGTTTTATTAATAATGGTCTTGAGAGGATAGTGTTAGACATGGTCGGTCTCAGTGGTGGAACCAAAAGTTCAGATGAACCGGACACTATGCCATTTTTCCTTTCACATGATAGAAATTTATTTTCGTGTCGTCTGAATATTTTTCTTGACAGTATTTTAACTGTATGTCATCTGAAAGCGAAATAAAAATGCGCTCGATTCTCAGATGACATTACGATTACATAATCCTGTCATCCAAAGAAAACGCGCGTTTTCGTTAAATTTCACTTACTCAACAGATGACACTTCTAATAAATGAATGTCATTGTTTGCCGAAAACAAAAAAGCGGCAAATGAAATTTCACTTACGCGGCCAATCCCCAAATTTTAGGCGCTCTTATTTGACTGAAATTTCAGCTGATATATAAACCCTCTCTCTAATCTCAAACCTCAGTTTAGGTTACGCAAGAACTTCATCCCTCTCATCCCTCTCTATCTCCATGGCTGATTTGAACATGCAATCATTGGGTGAGCTATAAACACGGTACTGGTAAGTATCTATTGATTTTCATTGTTCCTTACTCTCTCTTTTCCTCATCCGATTTACTTTTGTGTATGTCGATTTCAGCAGCTGGAATAAGGATCTATTGATTTTCAGAGCTATGATTTAAAGGGTTAGATCTCTCGCTTAGATACTGATTTTATTGTATTCATTGTTAGATTCACCGCTGAAATTCTTGGGTCATTATCTTTTTTAACCTAGGGCAATACAGTGCCGGTTGCTGAAGATGTTCTGATTTCTTTTTATTTGAACATAATATTTGCAGGGATAGTAAGAATGCTACATGCGAAGGCTGACTGAAGAGATTGTCAATCAGTTCTTGCGTTTAGCATATGGGAAGATTTCTTTAACTTATTGAGTATATATTGTTGTTATGCTAGTTTGAACTGATTGGTTGCATGTATGATGTTGTTGTGGGTGGTGCTGCTGAGATAGGTTTGCAATATATCTTCCACTTGGATTGTTATCTGAATGAGTATGTGTATGTATATGAACATAGAACTCATTGATTTAGGAAACTAGCCTGATTTTGAGTATACATATATATATTGTTATGTGGGTTTGAACTGAACGATTATATATATGTATGATGTTGTGGGTGATGATGAAATGATTGGTATGAACTGATTGGTTAGGTATAACTGTTTAGGAAGCTAGGACTCATGGAGTTTATGTATGAAAGATCATTAAGCATTTGGCTGATTAGGCATACTCTAAAGCTTTGAATGTTCATTGTGATTGGCAATACTCTTACACCTATGAGTTATACTGATAGAAGTGATTGAGTATGTGTATGTGTATGTGTATGTGTATGAAACATGTTTATGTTTGATGTTCTGTTGATGTTTATGTTTGAGGTTCTGTATGAGTATGTGTACGATTGTTCATTTGGGCATGTAGCTTATTAATCATGCATCAAGTATTAGAGGAACATTGTAAAAGGGTCATTGAGCATGTATAAAGCATGTATTAAAGGGTAAATTTAGGCTAATTGCATGTACTGATATGGCTTGCAAATGATAAGATATCACCATTCTCTTTTTTATTTGAACATGACCTATTATGATAAGTAAGGAATAAGTTGTATGCTTGTTATAGCATGTTCACTTGAATATATATGTCTGCTTGAATAAGTTGTCTACTTGTTATAGCATGTTAGGCATACTCCTAAATCTCCATTACTATGTATCATGTCACTTGGCTTGTTATGCTTATGGAAAAGTGTTTAATATGGTGATGAAGTTGTATGATTCTAACAACACAAGTTTATGACTAAGCTTGTGGTGACAGTATCATACACTTCATCACCATGCTAATTTCATCATGAACTGTACAATCCAAGTGGCAGGTACATAGTGGTGGCTTTATGATGCTATGGGAACAAGTTTTAGACATGCACGAATAAGTTGTCGATTTGTTATAACATGTTAGGCATACTCTTAAAGCTGAAAATGTTATGAAACCATTCAGGATGGTGATGAGATAAGTTTACAATATACTTTCCACTTGGCTTGTTATCTGATTGAAACCATTCAGGATGTTGATGGGTTTTCGATGCTATCAGCATAAGTTATGAACTTGATATTATGTTTAGGAGGGTAGCTGATCATGCATACTCTTAAAGCTAAAAATGATGAACTTGTCTGATTCTTTTCTATTTTAACATGAGTTATGCTGATGAGACATATGTTTCATATCAATTTAGCATGTTATGTGTTATGTGTCTATGTATGAAGCATGTTGGCTTGTTTTATATTCTGTTTATGAAGTAACTGATTCAGGAATAGACATATGTTTCATATCAATTTAGCATGTTATGTGTTAGGAAGTAGAACTGATTCAATTTAATAGACATAAACGAATAAGTTGACTACTTTGTTATAGCATGTTATGATCCACTTGAATATACATATATATGTCTACTTGAATAAGTTGTCTACTTTATATTTCCTATCAAAAAAGGATAGCGTGCAAGGGGGGCATTATGATGTGACGTGCGAATAGCGTACAAGGGGGGCGTGATGCGCGAATAGAAAGAAGATTTTGATGCTAAAGAAACACTGGAGCTGGATGGTTGGAGTGGAGTACTGGAGGGGCATGGAGCCAACATTGAAGATCAGATTGATTACCAAGTACATTTGTAATCACTAATCATTCTGTTCTTCAAGAATGGCTCTATGCCCATCCAGTAGTTCACACCATCCAGCTCAGTGTTTCTTTGGCATCCAAATCTCCTTTCTTCAAAAATGTGCAGATGGTAAACAAGGATATCGGGATAATGGAGAACCATTAGAGTTAAATGGCGTCGAATACTGGAGGGGCATGGAGCCAACATTGAAGATCAGATTGATTACCAAGTACATTTGTAATCAGTAATCATTCTGTTCTTCAAGATTGGCTCTATGCCCATCCAGTAGTCCACACCATCTAACTCAATGGTTGCCCAGCATCCAAATTTCCTTGCTATTCGCACATCACGCCCGCCCTTGTACGCTATTCGCACGTCACATCATAATGCTCCCCTTGCTTGCTATTTGCACATCATATATCCACTGCATGTTCTTCAGTCCATCTCCTGGCAGTTGCCACATAACCTGCCCTGTTGCTGATGTATCGTTCAGCAATTCGCTCTCAGCCAGGAAATGGCCCCTCAATGAAGGGCTCTACCAGCAGTCCATAAATATTCCACAGCAGCTATAAAATGCATAGATAAATTAAATTAGACCCCAAACATGAGTAGATAAACTAGACCCCAAACATGAATAGATAAATTTACGGGTAAAAAATACATAGATTTATAACATCATCTTACCGTGGCAATACTATAGGCAGGGCGATCAAGTAGCTGGGGCATAGAAACATGCCCCAAGGGACCGATATTAGGATGGTAAATTTTGGTCCTGAATATGACCTGCGAGCAATAGTAATATCATGAGTGTATTTACAAATATATGAACTGATTTATGTGTGTTAACAAGTTTATGCATGTTCTTACAACTGGAGGTGTGGAGGGGAAATCGACAGGGAAGTCCATGTCGACTATGAATACACCTCCTTCATAAGGGGTGTTTGGAGGGCCATTCATCACGACAGTCCATTGCCGCCTTTCAGGACCATATATATTGACAAGCCACCTGGGTGCCTTATATCGGAGTTGGTCAATCTGAAACTCAACATTACGATAGAGGTTCCTTACAAGTCTATCCATGCTCGAAATAACAAACTGTAAGTATAGTGTTAGGTTGCCCTGGGTGACTATTGAGAATTGGCAAACGCTTCCTATTTATAATATGGGTGGGTAAGTGAAGGGTCTCAGAATGGAGAAAGGGTAAAAGGAGATTAATTAGGTCTATCTGTATACGGTACGTAATTAATGAGCATCATCAATTGGTTTTGCAGATATCAAGACTTTGGGGATTCTAGGAGATGATGACTTAGATATGCTTCAGTTCAAGTTGGATTTGGCTTTCCAATCAACACCACCACGCATCTGACTACATATTGACAGATTTGGAGATGTACATTAATTGCTTATTTTTTTTACCTTACTACATTCAGAAATTTGTGTAGTTCGAATGTAAACAGATTATGAGCATTAGTCTCCAATAAAATTAAAATCATTGATATACAAAAATTCTTGTTCATTTGATAATTATTGTTCATTTCCAGAATCATTCGAAGAAGAAGGCAAGGAGTGACATTTACGTTTAAAAAAATATCATCTAAACAACAATAAAAAAGACATTAAATTAAAAGAATCTGTCATCTAAAATAAATCTCTTGACATGATTGATTAAGACCTATGCCATCTGATACAAGTTACTACGACAGAAATTATTATAAAAACTGTCACCTCGAATACCAATATGCCAATTTCCCATATAGCGACTTGACATTTTTAATTATTAGTATGTCATGTGATGACATTAAAAGTGACGTTAATAAATAAAAAGATGCATCGTAACAATGTTCATATGACAGTACGAAACTAGGCTGATGTCATGTATAGTATCTTCAAATGACAGAACTTAACCGTCGTCTGAAGGTGCAATAGACGACAGCGAGCCCTGTGACAGATTTATATCTCGCGGGACGACGGTTTCTAACCGCCGTTTGAAGGGGGTTTTGGCGTAGTTGGAGCTCAAATATCTAATAAAAAATTCACAACGTGGATAGAAAAAAATATATTATATCTACACTTATACATCTAATAATTATATAGAAAATTATACAATTAATATTACATAATTTTAAATATTAAATATTATTATATATATATCAAGGATTTTGGATACATGAAAATGCATAGATTAATTTATACCTAAATCAAAATAAGAAGAGTTTATTTTTAAAAAAAATAAAAGTCATTTAAGTATAGAGCTTAGTTCAAAAAAAAAAAAAAGTATAGAGCTTATTGTAGTAGAAAAGAACTAAAAAAGGTTTTTCTTATATGGAAATAGGAAGAATTTTATTAAGGGTGGAGGGGTGAGAATATGGAAAAGTTGAGAGCAATAATTAAAATTCACCATTTCACTCTAAACTCACCGTTTCACTTGAGGCTCTTTAAATTATAAATTAAAAATTAAAAAAATATATTTAACAAGATAAAGCTTTTCTTCTACCTTGTCTAACCTTACTTTCATCCCCAACCTTCGTCGTCTGCTGATCTTTCCTTCAGCCAAACCTCCGCCGCCTTTCTCGTTATCGAATGGAGGGGCTTGAAAATTACATTTCTACCTAGTTTCAGTGGCTACCCGGGGCTCCAACCCCGGCTAGCCCACCTCTTGTTCCGTCATTGGTCTGTCTTGACATTTTATGTCCTAGGAAAATATGAGATACGAGCCCTTTTATATATAAAAAAAATTTAAAATTATATATAAAAATTTAAAATATATTTCAATAAATGATAAATAAAAAATTATTTTATTTTACAGTACGTATTATTACGAACATCAAATACCTTTATTTACTCAAAATTAAAAAGATATTTTACAATTTCTCTAAATTAACTCTTAATTTATATTTAAAAAAAAATCAATTGGGCCTATGTTATGTCTAAAATATTAATTATTTGGGCCTCCAAAACGTAAATGATATTAATAATATATATAATTTTTGTTTACGTCATATATATTTATTACCTAATAATTTGTTTGGGTCCCTTCCAGTCTTGGACTCCCAGTCTAGGCTCAGAGTTGCCCTGGTGTCGGAATGAACGTCTGAACAAGGAGAGTGGCTCTGGACATTCCAGATTTACCCTTTACTCAATATTTTACTATTCACACTCATTGTTCTAATAAAGTAAAGGAGAATCAAACTCAAAGTTACATAGATTTCATAAAAGATAATCCTTTAAAGGAAAATAATTCAAACGATATTTATAGATACATAAACATGGGACCATAGGAAATGAAGTCTCGAATTACCTTAAGATTGAAGCTTAAAACGTTCCAAGACAAGGTGAGGATTGGCAAAATTGGCTTGGTAGTTGAGAAGAAATTCTTTGTAGGAAAAAGATGTAAAAAGTGGAGGATTGGAGGAGGTTAAGAGATGTTTAGCAGGTTCTATAATGGTTTCATAAGTAGGACTGATAAAGAAGGCACCAGAAATCCGATCTTCTCTTGAATTTGTCAAAGCTCTATGTTCTGCACTTCTTACCATATTGTTGCTCATTATCTACAAATCAACCAAATTTTACTCAGCTTCAACTCCAAAGACATTAACATAACAAAAAATCGATCTGAATTTTAAAAATGTTTCGTATTAGCTTTTTGAACTTGTTTAAGGTGATATTTTTAACCCCTTAATACTATTGCGTAACAAGGGGTTACTTTAAACCAGTTCAGGGCTAATAGATCATTTTAAATAACT
Organism: Euphorbia lathyris; assembly: GCF_963576675.1. Taxonomy (NCBI): domain Eukaryota; kingdom Viridiplantae; phylum Streptophyta; class Magnoliopsida; order Malpighiales; family Euphorbiaceae; genus Euphorbia; species Euphorbia lathyris. Next base: position 21,614,300 of record NC_088914.1, on the reverse strand, counting down.
TCAGTGGATCTATATTGTTGATGTATTAAGTCTTGTATCAATTAACAATCTTCGAAATTAGTAGTAAGTAATATATGCGGGCAAATTACATATGTGTACAACATTTTTTTTATTTCACATTTTGGTGTACAACTTTCAATTTTGCAAATAAAAATATACAACCTTTTGGTGACGTTCCACTAAAATGTACAACCGGTAATTATAACCGGTCAACGTGAAGTCAACGCGCCACTTCAGAAATTTGACCTCCTTACAAGTGAAAAGTTGACCGGTCAACACAAAGTCAACACGCCATGTCAGTAATTTTGACTTTTATGGAGGTCAAATTGCTGGCGTGGCATGTTGACTTCGCGTTGATCGGTCATAATTACCGATTATACACTTTAATGTGAGATCACCAAAAATTTATACAGTTTTGAAAATTTACACCAAAGTGTAAAAATGACAAAAATCATCGTATATATAATTTACCCTAATATATGCAGTTGTTAGCAAATGATGGGGAAAAGAAAGGTAGAAAAGTTACCTGTAATTGATATCCAATGTTGACAAGAAATGAATTAGGAAGAGGTTGAACACTAATCCATTCACCATCTTTGAAGAATTGAAGGCCACCCACTTGATCTTGGAGTAAAATTGTAACAAGACTTGGATCACAATGTGCAGTAAGACCATGGGTTAAACTGGGATCTGGGCATTTTGGGTAATAGTTAACTGAAAATAAGGTGTTTTCACTTATTTCACCCTTAAAATAATCACTTTCAAGTCCTAATCCTTCCCATATTAACTCCAAAATCACTGACCCCAATTTTGTTACTTCTTCTGTATATTTCCCTACAACCTCTCTGCCACACAGTAAAAATAATTTGTCAATTACACCTATGCTTTCACCAATCTTCAAATAAGGGAAAAGCATAAAGGTAAGATAATTTATTTATTCTAATTATTTTCAAATAAGAAAACTCGTGACAAATAAACTTTAAGACGGTCATGTATCCAAGTATCAAAATATCACCACATTTGAGGAAGATAACGTTTTCATCCAAATTAGGTGAAATTTCACTAATTTGGATAGTTTATGAATCAAATGTAATGATGCGGACATCCTAACTGGGATCACTGATCACACGCGCTCTGGCGGATCCTCAGACATCAGACCCACGGAGGTGATACCTAGGAGGGCGGATCACCAGGACATACGAGCGGGGCGGATCTAAGAGTACACAAGGAGGCGAATCAACATCTTCGCCTGGGCGGATCTCGGCTTACTTCCTCCCGAAGTAATTCACCAACAACCCTGACAATCCGTACATGTACCATTGTACTGATTGTCGGGGCGTATCACCTATTTTACCCTTTTCGGATAGCCTTGTTGAAACCCTAGTAAGGGGTAGTCCCTGTCTTTTACTATCATTAGGATGATGTATTTAAACCCTCATTTTTGTAAGGATGAACAGACTTTTATCAATCAAATATCATTCTCTTTGAGAACCTAAGGTTTATACCTTGTTATTGGGATTCACTCCTTCTAGTTTAGCTAGAGAAGAACATCTTTGTTGGTTTACGATTAAAACCTTCATTTATCGATTTCAATCTGTATCAGTTGGTATCAGAGCCGATCGTTTCCTGACCCGAAACTTCTTTTGGCAATGGTTCAACCCCGACAACCGCAAGACTCCATGGAAACCAGTGACCGGAGATATGAGGAGCTGAGGGAGCACCTCACGGAGCAGATCCAGGCCAGCCATGAGCGGCAGAGGCAAACCGACCAACGGTTCCTGGAGCTGGCTACCTCCCTAGAAAACTTCAAACTGGAGGTTCGGGCTCTAATCCGACCAAACATGGGAGGATCAATCCAGAGAAAGGAAGGAGTTCCTGAACAACAGCTTCCACAGATGGATCCTAGGGATCCTGAGGTAAGAAGACCCAACTTTGTCCTTGTGCATAACGCTGATAGTGATAGTGATGACTTTGAGGGTATCGGGAATGATGATACCGTTAGAACTATGAGGGATGTTGGGCCTGTTGACAACAGACGTGTGGATGTTGCTAGAGTATACTCAGGTCTAGGAAACTTTGATAGAGATGATGCCTTTAAGCTAAAAATAGACTTACCGTCTTTTGGAGGCGAACTGGATATAGAGGGATTCTTAGACTGGTTATCAGAAGTGGAACGTTTCTTTGAGTATGTTGGGATTCCTGATGAGAGGAAAGTGCGGCTGGTGGCGTATCGCCTGAAGGGTGGCGCATCAGTTTGGTGGGATCAGATGAGGGAAGAAAGAAGAAGAGGGGGCAGAGATCCGATTCGATCTTGGCTACGGATGAAGGCGATGTTGAGGGAGCGGTTCTTACCGCCGGATTATGAGCAGTATATTTACAGCTCCTACAGGGGATGCTCTCAAGGGACCCGAAGTGTCCATGAGTATACCTCCGAGTTCTTAAGGCTTTCGGCAAGGGCCAACTTGTCTGAAACTGAGAGCCAAAAGACCTCTAGGTATCTAGAAGGGTTGAGATACAACATCCAGGATCGTATTGGCACACAGATGGTGGTTCGGGTACAAGATGCCAGGAATTTAGCCCTCAAGGCTGAGTCGCAACTAACCGGGAGATCCAGGAGATTCGCCACTACTGAGTATAAGCCTGGAGGAAGGGATAACGTGAAATCTTATGACAAAGGCAAGCAGGTGGCGAGTGCCAGTGGGGCCAAGGTCAACAGTGTGGGAAGGGGATCTGTTGGAGATACTATGCCATACAAGAAAGCACCTATACCACCTAAGAGCAATAATCCGTATGCGAGGCCAGCACCTTTTAAATGTTTTCGGTGCAATGAGCCAGGCCATAGATCCAACGAATGTCCTAGGAGGAGAAGCGCCAACATGGTGGAGAGGTATGAAGATGACTATGATGAAGGGGATGAAGTATTTTGTGAACCCTTGGGAGAAGATGATGATGAGGCGGATGAAGAGAGATACGCCATTCATGTGGTACGGCGTTTGTTAGTCTCCAGCCGGATAGAGGGAGATCAAAGGCACCGACTATTCAGGACCCGCTGTCTTGTGAAAGGTGGGCGATGCAATGTGATAATAGATAGTGGGAGCCAAGAGAACATTGTGAGCAGCAGCGCCGTTCAGAAGTTCGGGTTATTGGCGGAGGCGCATCCCGACCCCTATAGAGTGGGGTGGATCAAAAACGTGGGTGAGCTTAGGGTGACCCAGAGATGCAGGGTACCTATTGTGATTGGTGATTACAATGATGAAGTCTGTTGTGATGTGGTCGATATGGATGCCTGCCACCTATTGTTGGGCCGACCCTGGCAGTTTGATAATGATGCCATCCATGCAGGAAGAGAGAACACTTACAGATTTGTGAAGAATGGGGTAAAGTTCGTCCTTACGCCAATGATAAGAGAGCCAAAGGCCGACGAGAAGTCTACCTTGGTAGTCTGTCCTACACACAAATAATTTGTCAGCGAATGTGAAGAGAGCCAGATGGTGTATGTGGTAATGGTTAAGGCGAATCACGAGTCCGCCCAAAGGGGCGAAAGGGAGACGCCAACTGAGGTGACCCACCTACTTAGCGAATATCAAGATTTGTTCCCTAACGAACTGCCGAGTGGGTTACCACCTTTGAGGGACATCCAGCATCATATCGATCTTGTGCCCAGGGCTAGTTTACCAAGCCTCCCCCATTATCGAATGAGTCCAAAGGAAAATGACATCATGAGGCAGAAGGTGGAAGAGCTTATTGAGATGGGATACGTTAGGGAAAGTATGAGTCCATGCGCCATCCCAGCCCTACTTACGCCCAAGAAGGATGGATTTTGGCGGATGTGTGTGGACAGCAGGGCTATTAACAAGATCACTATCAAGTATAAATTCCCTATTCCAAGGTTGGATGATATGCTAGACCAACTTGGCGGATCCCGAGTTTTCTCAAAGATTGATCTCAGGAGTGGTTATCATCAGATACGAATTCGATCTGGGGATGAGTGGAAGACGGCTTTCAAGACCAGAGATGGATTGTATGAGTGGTTAGTAATGCCATTCGGGATGACTAATGCCCCCAGTACATTCATGAGGCTAATGAATCAAGTGCTTCGCCCAGTGATTGGAAAATTTGTAGTTGTGTATTTTGATGACATCCTGATTCATAGTGAGACCTTGGTGGAACATGTGGAGCATTTACAGATAGTGTTTGACCTATTAAGGAAACACCAGCTATACGCCAACACTAAGAAATGTGATTTTGTCATGGAGAGCCTGGTTTTCCTTGGGTTCGTGGTTAGTGGCGATGGGGTCCAAGTTGATGGAGAGAAGGTAAGAGCCATCCGAGAATGGCCTACTCCGAGGAATGTGGGGGACATCAGGAGTTTTCATGGGCTAGCAACCTTTTATCGGCGATTCATTAAAAACTTCAGTTCTATAGTCGCCCCGTTGACGGAATGTTTGAAGAAGGGAAAGGGGTTTGAGTGGGCGGATGCCCAAGAGAAGAGCTTCGCCCTGATCAAGGAAAAGCTGAGTACAGCTGTTAGACGAGGTGCCGCGGCCTAATCTCCCGGGCGGACCGGGGGGTGGATAACCTCATGGCGATGTAAGCGGTGATTGGCGCCGAAAGCCACCAATCGTGGAATCAAGCTGCTCGGCAGGACCGGAGCTCGGAGATATGGAAGAGTCGCCACCCACGAATGGGAAAATGAACACCGATCCCTTGCGGGAGACCGGTGTGAGTTCGGGAAACTTAGGTACGAGTGGGTTATGAACCACCGGCCTCCTACTCAGCATGTTAGGCGATAACGGACTAATCGTATACTTCTTTAAGTTTAAAATTCATTTGAAACCCTTTTCTTTCTCTTTTTAGAAACCGTTTTGAGCATATATTATTGAAAAGCCATATTAGTAAAGAATCACCCATTTACGTTATACATACACAGAGAGGGGGGAGAAAGAAGTGATTTATTACAACCGCATTTAAAGGTCATGTTGTGTGTTTATTCTACACTAACTTATTCCCCCGAAACGAGTTTATTTACATGGTTCGCACATTAATCGCCGTTGGAACGATTTAGGTGCGTTTTAAAACCCCGTTTGATGAGGTTTACCCGAATCGCCGTTGGAACAACTCGAGTATTTGAAAACGTTTGAGATAAAAACCTTTTAATGAGAAAACGTGGTTAAACATACAAGTCAATTTTATTTTGTACAAATCCTTTAAGAAAATGATTCAAAAATTCTATTATTCACAAAGAAAATGATTTTAATTACAATGTTCGCTTAATCCGCCTTTGGAACAGATTAAGGTTTTAAAACGTGGTGTTTTGAAAACGATTTGAACTATTGCAAAAAAAACAACTCTATTTATTTACATTAGAAATCTCTAAAAATTCATTAGTTTAAATGATTAAGTTGAAAAACTCTCTTTTTGTGATTTATTTTCCCCACTTATTTAATGGACTCTCTACCTATTATAATTACATTAATAAACCCATTTAAACTAATATTCACACTCAAATAATACTCATTTGGAACATGGACCCATGAATGGGCCAAAAGAATAAAGAAAATAATTTAGACATATATATATATATACACATTTAAATCAAAAAAGAAGGTATGAAAATAAGAGTTAACACAAAAGAAACTATATGTATATGAAAATAATAGGTACAACACATTTATACAAAAAAAAATGTGAAAATAATAAGTAAATCTTATGAATAAGAAAATAACATTTACCCAAAAATAATTTCATTCAATAATCAACAAAATAACCCAAATATCCCAACACTATATATATATACATAACTAATATAGTTTTAAATACCAAAAATAACGTTTACTAATATCTATCAATTATTTCTCAAAATATCAAATAACTATCATTTAAAACATAGCCTAAATTAATAAAAAGGAAATACATATACATAATTATACTTATATTTAGAAAATAGTATAAAAAAATGGTATACAAATATTATCTAATAATTATATATGCTAAAGGTCCAAAATAATTTGAAAAACATATATTACATAATTATACATATATATATTAAAGATTAAAAGCTTAAAAGTTAGGAAAAAGGGACTGAAATGGCATTTTTTACATTCTAGCAGATTTACCGACGGAAAATCCGTCGGTAAACAGCAATTAGTGACAGAAATGGCAAATTACAGCAGCACTCCAATATTTTCCAGATTTATTCAAAAGCTTTAAATTAAATCTGATTCAATCGTTTTTGATTTCCGAACTACCAAAAATGAGTCGAAAACGGAAGTTCCTAAAACGATGTTTTTATTTTAAAACATTATTTGAAAATTTCTTTTTAAATTAAAAACTTATAATTACAACGTTTTCGATATCCGAACTACCTTTTTATCCAATCACGGTTCGTATTGGGATATCAAAACGAGGTTTTTTATTTTAACACAAAACCGAATTTTATTCAACACGAAACGAAAATTAAATAAATACACTAATTAAATAAAACGTGACAAAATAAATGAATAACTAAATAAATAAAAACTATAACATAAACATAAATAGGAGAAGAAGATAAATAAAATAAAATAAAAGAGAGTCTAGTCCTCGGATAATACCTTAAATTCGGTATCTGACAGTCGAAGCCGATTGATCCCACGAACCACGATCTTCCGTTTTTTTTATCTTTTTTTAGTAAAAATTGAACTTTAGGAAATTTGGAATTTTTGAGAAAAAAAAATATTTTTCTCAAAAAAATTCTCTTTCTCTCTCTAAAAATGTTTAGAGTGAGAAAGGCTCCAAGAAAATCCCCCCCTCTTTTGCATGGGGATCCGTGCCTTTTATAGGCAAACGGGTCCCCGGACCAATGGGCGACGCCCAAAGGAAATTGGGCGTCGCCCATTGGGGTTGGGCGGCCGCCCAACCTTGTGTTGGGCTACCGCCCAACAATCGTTGGGCGAGCGCCCAACCTTCGTCGGGCGTTCGCCCAACGGTCGTTGGGCGTTCGCCCGACGTGGTTGGGCGCCCGCCCGACGACCCTCGGGGCGTGCCTCGCGCCGTCGGGCGTGCGCACCCCGTGGCCGCCGAGCGCGCGTTCCGCGCCGTCGGACGCTCACACGTCGCGGCCGCCTAACGCGCGCTTCGCGCTACCGGACGCGTGCGCTCAGCGGCCCACGAGAGCGCGCACCGTGCCACCGGACCCGGGCATTGCTCGGACGTCGAGAGCGTGCCACTCGCGGTGCGTCCGACGGACGCCGAGCGCACGTCCCGTGCCGCCGATTTTCCTTCGCTTATTATTCTTTATATATTTTTTCAAAACTTCCGGAATCAATCGCTTCAACCGTCTTGTTTTTAGGTTTTCGTCACAGGTCCTCCGACTCGGTGTCTACAGCAGCGCCAGTGTTGGCGTATCCCAATTTCGATAAACTGTTCGAAGTTGAGTGTGATGCTAGTGGAGTTGGGATTGGTGGAGTCTTGATGCAAGAAAAGAGGCCCATTGCATATTTCAGTGAGAAGCTCTGTGAGGCACGGTAAAAGTGGGCCACGTATGATCAAGAGTTTTATGCTGTAGTGAGGGCGTTGAAAGTTTGGGAACATTACTTGGTGGGGAAAGAATTCATCCTCTACACAGACCACCAAGCTCTCAAGTACCTGGGAAGTCAGAAGCAACTTCGAAGCTCCATGCATGCCCGGTGGTCCGCCTTCATAGATAAGTTCCCCTATAAGCTTATCCATAAGGCTGAAAAACAGAACAAGGTGGCGGACGCCTTGAGTAGAAGGGTATCACTAATCAAGACAGTGAACCTGGAGACCGATTGTTTTGAACACATCCGAGGAGAATACTTGGCGGATCCTGATTTTGGCAGTATCTGGGAGAAGTGTCAGCACCAGCATGGGAATGGGGCGTATCACCTGATGGATGAGTATCTCATGAGGGGCAACCAACTTTGCTTACCCTGCACTTCCATCCGCGAGAAGGTTATTCGTGATCTACATGGCGGATCCCTTGGAGGACATTTTGGGCGAGACAAGACATATGAAGCAGTGAGTTCCCGCTATTTCTGGCCTAAGATGAGGAGAGATGTTGCCTACTTAGTAGAACGATGCTATATTTGCCCGACCGCCAAGGGACGCACAACAAATACTGGATTGCAGTTGCCTTTGCCTGTGCCAGAGACCATATGGGAGGATCTGTCCATGGACTTCGTCCTAGGGTTACCCAGAACTCAGAGGGGCATGGATTCCATCTTTGTCGTGGTTGATCGGTTTTCAAAGATGGCTCACTTTATACCTTGTCGAAAAACTAATGATGCCTCAGCGACGGCTAAGCTATTCTTCAAAGAGATTGTCAGACTACATGGTGTACCTAAGAGCATTGTCTCGGATCGTGATACGAAGTTCCTCAGTCACTTCTGGCGAACGTTGTGGGCTATGTTTGATACGTCTCTGAAGTTTAGTACCACCACCCACCATCAAACAGACAGATAGACCGAGGTGGTCAATAGAACTTTGGAAAACTTACTGCGCAGCAAATGTAAGGATAAGCCCAGGATGTGGGATGTGGTGTTAGCTCAAGCTGAGTTCGCCTACAACGGCTCTGTACATTCGGGAACCGGGAGATCCCCATTTGAGGTAGTATACACAAAGACCCCAAATCACGTCCTTGATATAGCCCATCTTCCTAAAGGAAACGTGACTGCCAACCAGCTGGCTAAGGATTATGTACAGATGCACCAAGAGGTAAGAGAGACTCTTGAGGAGAGAAATCAGAAATTAAAGGCTAAGGCGGATGAGCACCGTAGGGACCTACAGTTTGAAGTTGGGGATGAGGTTATGGTCTATTTGGGCAAAGAGAGACTCGCCAACGCCACAAGCAGCAAGCTTCGGCCTAGGAAATACGGGCCATACAAGGTCACTAAGAAGATCAATGCCAATGCCTATCATATAGCATTACCGAATTGGCTTGGTAAAACCTCACCAGCGTTCAACATCTGTGACCTTAGCCCGTGGAAGCCGGATGGTCCTTTGGAGTTCAACACAAACAAATCAGTGTCGAACTCTTTTAAAGAAGGAGAGAATGATGCGGACATCCTAACTGGGATCACTGATCACACGCGCTCTGGCGGATCCTCAGACATCAGACCCACGGAGGTGATACCTAGGAGGGCGGATCACCAGGACATACGAGCGGGGCGGATCTAAGAGTACACAAGGAGGCGAATCAACATCTTCGCCTGGGCGGATCTCGGCTTACTTCCTCCCAAAGTAATTCACCAACAACCTTGACAATCCGTACCTGTACCATTGTACTGATTGTCGGGGCGTATCACCTATTTTACCCTTTTCGGATAGCCTTGTTGAAACCCTAGTAAGGGGTAGTCCCTGTCTTTTACTATCATTAGGATGATGTATTTAAACCCTCATTTTTGTAAGGATGAACAGACTTTTATCAATCAAATATCATTCTCTTTGAGAACCTAAGGTTTATACCTTGTTATTGGGATTCACTCCTTCTAGTTTAGCTAGAGAAGAACATCTTTGTTGGTTTACGATTAAAACCTTCATTTATGGCTTTCAATCGGTATCATGTAATCAAATAATATATCAATGAAAAAAATTTAGATAGATCAAAAATTAAATAACACTTTAAGCTAATTAACAAAGAATAAACATATTTAATCATTTTCAAGATCATTAACATAAATCAAACAATATAGTCATATCAAAAGAAATTGACAAACTATGTAAAATTTGATGACATAAATATCTCTTGTAGATTTCAAACAAAACTTCAATTCGATTCACGGAGAAAACAAAAAACAGAAAGTAGGAGCTGGGATCGAAGGATTGTCTCTTTTTCTAGTTTGCCAACAAAGAGCATGTATCTAAATTTTCCACATGCTTAATTTTTATCCATTAACCTTGAAATATTTGGTTGTGGCTTCGTCTCTGCTTGTAACGTATTTCTATTAATACGAGAACCGACTAATATAATAGATAAAAATTAAAAAACTAATAAGCTATTTACTGTATTATTAATGTTAATTTGGTAAAAGAACCTGTATGTAGGGGGTTTTAGAGGCCATTCTTGAATGTGTTTGTCTAGAGGATGACAATACTGCCTCAAATTTTCACGCCAGAGTCTAATTTTTTGACCTTCATAGCTTAAAACGCTGTCGGTTAGCCTGCAACTTCTAGTTGGATCCTCGGAGTAAAGTGTTGCCTTGTATTCTGCTGGCATCTTAAAGAACTCCTTCAGCACACTGCTTGTGTTTTTTATTAATTCTTCATCTACTCCATGGTTTATTACCTGTTCCTCATTTTGTTAGTTTCTATTTAGTCTAAATTATAACATATTATGGCCTCAAACTTCATTTATTAACATAAAACAAATTTAAAGTTTACCTTACTCTAAGATTAATGTCTAAATCTAAAAATATCAGTTAAAATATTAACAAAATGATGAGAATAAAATGTATTCGGTTATAATTTATACAGAAATTTTCACATGCACCTTAATGAGCAAGTATATTTGCTGATAATTTATGTATCTATGTAATCATTTGGTTTTTTTTTTAATGGACATTTGTTGATTTAGACTAATACTACCGTAATGTAAGTTTAAAGACTACTTATATTAAGCATCCGGTTTTCCATGTCATGTGAAGGTCACATTTGGACATGTGTATTGTGACTCCACTTAATAATTAAAATAGCAAGGCCTTTTATAATATGTGCGGATCGATGTTAGGCATAGTAATATAGTAAAATATATATAGAAGGTTTTTGTTTGACATGGAGAATGGATGCTTTTAATAATTTCCTAAGTTTAAGGATCATAATGTTAGTAATGCTATGCTATAATATAATTAAGGGATCTGTGAATGTATTTTAGCCCAACTTTTAAGACAAAAAAATTGGGTAAAATTACACTCATGGTCCTCAAACTTTGTATTTCATTATGACCTCTCAACTTCCAAACTGAACATTATAGTCTCTTAACTTTGCGATTTACTAATATAATGATTTTTACCGTTGACCAAGTTAAAATAATTGATGATGATCTCAAAATGTAAAAAACAATTATTTAGAACTACATTTCTTATGAACCACCATTTTCGATTTTTCAAATTACTGTTTTTAGACTCTCTTTTAAAATTTCTTATAATATCATTTTCATAAGCTCTGTCACAAAGAGTTGTATGTTAATGGTTATTTTGATCAACCTTAAAATGCAAAGTTCAAAGACCGTAATATTCAATTTTAAAATTCAAGATTCATAATAAAAGTAAGACAAAAGTTTAGAGGTGTAGTTTATCCAAAAACATTAGAAAGTACAAATGTAATTTATAGCTTTCAATTTATTGGAGAACACATTTCAACTTCTCTAAAATTGTCAAAAATTTGTCTAAAATATTGTATAGCTCTGCGATGTGGATTTAAGGGGATTAATAGATCCCTCAAATAAGTTCAGTAGATAAATAGGACATTAAAATAGCAGTTGACTTTTCTGGATACAGTAAGTCTTAATTTATCCATAAAAATATAAATCTGAGATCATTTATGATATCATCTATGAGAAGTTGTAAGAAATTAAATGGAACCTTAATTAAAGTATTGAAAAGATTGAAACCTGGAAAAATCCAAAGTCTTGGCTGGTCTTCAAAATCTGTTGGATAATAGCTGCTCGATCAAGTCCTCCAAGATCAATTAATGGAGTTGAATCGGATACAGAAAATGTAAAATTTCCTGGTCTGAGTTCAGGTGGAAATACATACTCTTTTGGAACAGATTCAACACTGCAGCAGCTTGAAACAAGTTTATCCATGTATGTTTGGAATCTTATAATTTTGACTATAATTTGTTCATATATAGGTTGATGAAACCCAAGAACAAGAACATGGCATCTCAAGGATAAAAGAAAACAGCATCTTCCAGCCGACACAACAAAAGGACTTCTTTAATAGTAAATAAATGACAATTAAGTCAAGTTTTGGAATTGCTTGGAAGCAACATGGACACTAGCTGCCATTATATTTATTTAATTTATTAATTTTAAACATTAATTACTTCTATGCTATTTGACTTTCACAATGCAACAAATTAACCTCAAAAATTACAATTTTTGTTTAAGGGGAAAGTTGAGGGTAGGAGGGAGTGGAAAGCTTTAAAGGTTAGAAATGAGTTTATGATAGACTTTACATAATGCTTTATCTATAGCGTATGATAATATAAGAGTCGTTTCCTTATTGTTATGATAGAGAAAAGGTATTTATTTTGATCCTAAACAAGCAAACAAAGTTTTCAAGCTTGAACTTGAAAGAGTTTTAAAAACCCCAAGGCGAAAAAGAATGGAGCATAACTCTCTTAAAGAAGTACTTTTCAGAATTTCATTAGATAAAAAGATATTTTTTTTTAAAAAAAAATTATGTCAATCAGGATGAATAGTAGTACTTCCACTCAGATGATGTCACGTAATCAAAATCTAAAATTAAGTTGATTACAAAACAAAGGGTAAATAAAGTTAAAGGTTCAAATAACTAAGGACCCGTTTGTTTTCTGTTTGCTGTTTCTGGTTGGAAAAAACTATTTTTCATTGTAAAATGCTAATTTTCAGGTGTAAAAGGTAAATAGAAAGTTACTAACCAAACACCTAAAACTTTCCTCTTTAAAGTAAAAAAATAAACATGAACATGAAGATGAGCAACCAAACACCTTTTAATAATGCATAAAGGAATTAAGTGAGACCCATGAGAATAAAACTTATTCTCTCAAATTCAAAGAAGAGCCAAATAGGAAGGTTGTGGTAATTTTGCCCAGCACAGGTCGGGGAGCGGACTCTTAAGTGAGGTGGACTGCCTTTAGATTTGGGGCAAGTCTTTTTTTGATAGAAATTGGGACGAGACAGAACTAGGGCGGGGTGAGCACCCATGGCCTAAGAACTGTCAAACCCGCAATATATTAATAAAAGAAAAAAGTGAATGTTTGAACAAGAGGAGAGGAAGGAAAACAAACAAAAAGAAGAGGGGAGGAGAAAAGTTTAGAGAAAATTAAGAGAAACGCAAATGTGAAATACTACAAATATCATCATTGATAAACCTGTGGCAAAAATCAGGAGCGGAAGGCCACCAATTGATCATTGAAGAAGAGACTCCAAATTTTGCCAAAGCATCAGCAACTCTATTTTCTTCCCTAAAGATGTGAGAAAAGAGAATATTCATCCTAGAGCAAATACAGAGACAGTGCAACCATTCTTGTCGAATACTCCAAGGAACATCCATGGAACGATGTCTAAGTAGATTAACAACGTACATTGAGTCTGACTCAACCCAAAGTTGATGCCAATTTTTCTCCCAAGCGAGTTTAATTGCGAAAATAGCGGCTCTCAATTCAGCCATATAAGCAAAAGAAGGAGGGGTAGAAAAAGCAAAACAACCTTTGGAAAAACCTCGATAGTTGCGAAAAATACCACCCGCTCCAGCCTCGCCAGGAGTGCCAAAAGTAGAGTCGTCCACATTGACTTTAACCCAGCCTGGAGGAGGTTTAAGCCAGTGGACCGGAATAATGTTGGGAGCAGGAGGTGGCCTAGGAGAAGCAAGAAGTCTGGATAAGATAACAGCATCTCTCCGCGAAGAGCAAAAACCTTTAGAAAAGGCAAAGGACTCGCGAATCATTCGAAATAGTTTGATCTTCGAGTGCTGAATAGAAGGAGAAACTTCCTTAAAGATTGCTTCATTCTGACAATGCCAGATTAACCAGATGCAAGTGATAGCGGCAACACGCCAGATTGTCGACACTTGGGGGCCAAAATGAATGCTACGGAGATTGCTGAAGAAGTGGATGAAATGGGAATGTCGAGGTAAAGAGCAGGCAAAATGAATCTCAATGGCCCTCCAAAGAGAATCTGCAAAAGAACAGGTAATGAATAAATGATTAATGGACTCATCATCCCTGCCATAAAGAACACAGCAAGAGGCAATGGAGAATCCAAGGCGCTGCAGGAGATCGTGAGTCGGAATCCGTCCATGCAAAACTCTCCAAAAAGTAAAGGAGCGAGAATGGGGAGTGTGAGCATTCCAAACAAATTTATACCAGTCCACCAAAGAGGAACTGGGACTGATAACCGAATAGTATTCTTTGGCAGAGAAAATACCCTTTGTAGAGGGTTGCCAAGCGCAGAAATCAATAACATCTCTACCCCTGTGAATAGATTGAATACTGACTTGAACAACCGAAGGAAGATTTCCTAATTCAAGCCACTCTGAATTTACCAAAAAGTCATCAATAGAATTATAGCGCGAACGCTTTTCCTGATGATCGAGACCCAATCTGTCCGCTACCGAAAGAATTATCCACCTATCAGTCCAGAAGTTGAGCTTTGAAGACTGGACAATCCACCAAAAGGTCTGTTCCCAAATGGATGAATAAACAAACTTACAAGAAGACCAAATCGAGGAATGAGCAATGGTAGCTTTAGGCAAACCAGAGACAGCCAGAAATCTAGATTTCATCAGAGAAATAGCAAGACTGGATCCTTGAATTAAATCCCAACACATCTTACCACAAGAGAGCCTGGTTAAAGATTCTAAAGTCCTTAATGCCCAAACCTCCATCCTCCAAACTTTTGCAACAAGTTTGCCAGGGAACCGTGATTAGCTTTCTCTGATCAATACAACCCGTCCAAAGAAAGTTCCTAACACATCTATTGAGCTTTTTCAACAATCCCACTGGCCACTTATAAATCAAGAATGAGTGAACTAGAGATCCAGTAATAGCAGACTCAATTAGAGTTAAACGCCCTGCAAAGGAGAGAGAGCTTCCTTTCCACTTGCTAAATTGAGAGAGAAATTTTTCTGCAAGGTTGCTGAGATGACGAGCCCTAGGAGCTCCAATAAATAGAGGGACTCCTAAGTAACTGAAAGGGAGGGACTCCAAACGGATGCCAAGACAGTGAGCCAGACGAACCCTCCTCGGAGGACTCACCTGAGACCCAAAAAAGACAGCAGATTTGTCCCAACTAACCTGGTGACCGGAGATCTGTACATAGAGTAGGAAGAAATCCTTGAGTGCATACAAGTTGTTCAAGGAAGCCACTCCAAAAATGAGCATGTCATCAGCAAAGAGAAGATGAGAGGGAAAAGAGTTTCCACCAGAATAATACATAGGAGAATAACTACCCTCCCGTACCATTTTAGCAAGCCAACGAGAGAAAAAATCCTCAGCAATGTCAAACAGAAGAGGCGAGAGGGGATCCCCTTGTCTAACCCCTCTAGAACAAGAAAAGTAACCTTTTGGAGAACCATTAATCATCACAGAAATACGAGCAGATGACAGAATGTTAAGGATCCAATCCCTGAAAGTGAGAGAAAAACCAAAGGAATCCAGCACAGCCAAGAGGAAGTTCCAATCTAAAGTATCAAAAGCCTTACGAATATCAATTTTTAAAGCCATGTGTCCACCAAAACGTTTTCTGTCAAGCATATTAACTCCCTTAGAAGCTAAGGCAATGCACTGATGAATGCTTCTACCTTTAAGGAAACCATACTGGTTGGGAGAAACAATCCTTGCAGCAATAACTGCAAAACGATCAGCAAGAATTGTTTAGATGATTTTGAAACCAAAGTTACTCATTACAATTGGACGAAAGTTCTCAATTCTATCAGCTTCAGCAACTTTAGGAATTAGAGCCATAATACTAGAGTTTAAACCAGGCAGGATGCAACCATGATCAAAGAAAGCCTGAACCATATTGCAAACATCCTGTCCAATAATATCCCAAAAGGAACGATAAAAAATTCCCCCAAAACCATCAGGACCAGGGGCACTGTCAGGATCCATGGAAAAGACCGTGTCCTTAATAGTCTCAAAGGAGGGTTTAGAAATTAAATCCTCATTTTCCAAAGAAGTTACTAAGTTGGGAATTACCTCATTAATAGGACAAAGATCAATATGCTCCCTAGAACTTCGAAAGAGATTAGAGAAATATTCAATAACATGATCAAATAATCTTGTCGTGTCAGAAGTAGGACCCTCATCGCCGATCCTTAAATGATTAATGTCGGCCTAAGTCTTTCTAACTCTAGCAGTTCTTTGGAAAAAACTAGTGTTTCTATCCCCCTCTTTAAGCCATTTAACCCGTCTTTGCTCTCTATACATCATCTCCTGCCGAAGAAGTTGTAAATCAAGGTTGGAGTAGGCGGCAGAAACAGCACTACTCAACTCCAGAGTATCACCTTGCTTAGAGATTTGCTTTTGAATATCTGCAAGATGAGCTTCAGCTAGAAGGATATTAGAATCAATTCTGCCAAACACGTTTTTATTGCAGTCCCTGAGAATATGTCTAAGAGTGCGAAGTTTATGACATAATAGTTGAGCAGGAGGAAGAGAGATGTGGGAAGCAGTCCAGTGATTAGCAATTATCCCCTTTAAAGAATCATTAGTGGTCCACATTGCATGGAATCTGAACCTAGCAATCCTAGTTTCCCCAATTCTGCATTGAAGGAGCATCGGGCAATGATCAGAACAATACCTTGCCAAAGCCGTGCAAGAGATAGAGTCCCAAGAATCTAAAAAGCCCTCAGACACTAAAGCTCTATCCAGACGACATTCAACATGAGCCGCTCCATATCGACCATTGGACCAAGTAAACCTCTGACCCAAAGTATCAATATCAATAAGATCACAATCATCAATAAAATTCCTAAATTCCCTACAGGATCCAGCAGCAGGAGGGGAACCAAGTTTCTCATGAGAGCCAGTAATAGCATTGAAATCCCCAAACACCAACCAATTATTATTAGGAAAGGCGCAACTATAAAGAGAAGACCATAACTCCCTTCTTTCCGAAGCCAGATTACTACCATAGACAAAAGAGAACAGAAAAGATTTATCACCCAGCTGGTGTTGAACAGCAACATGTTGTGCATGAGAAGAATGAAGAGAGAGAAGAAGCATCCCTAGTAAGAAGCCAAAGAGTCGGCGAATCCTTATCATTCCAAGCAAATAGAGAAAGACCTAGAGATCTCCAAAACCTATCAGTAGTTTCACTAAAACAAACAAGATGTTCTACAAGACACAAAAAATTAGGACGATGTTGTAGGCACAGAAGCTTCGGGGCTCGTTGAGTGCTATCATTACCGATGCCCCTACAATTCCAATATAACACAATCATTGAAACCGCACAGGTGGCTTGCTATTCCGTTTACCACTGACCTCAAGGGGAATGTTGTTGTCTTTTTGCTTCTTCCTTTTCTGAACTTTAGACCAAGTCTTTTCCTCTGAATTATTAACCACCTGTAAACTGTCGCCGTTTCCTGAATGCTCAATGATTTGTAACTTAGGAATTTCAGAAACCTGAGAATTGGGATGAGAGGTTTGCCAACCCAAGACTCCCAGCTCTTTATCAAATTGATAAGAAGGAAATCCAAGAGTAGGAGAGGCGGGGGTCGTGCCAGAATCAGAGTCAAGAACTGACTCACTAATCTTGACAGAACTATGAAGTACCATCTGTAAGTCGTAGTTATTAGTTTTGTCAGACTCTCCATTGGTAGTAGCCCCTTTAGAGGATTCACCAATATCAATGTGAACTCCTGGCTTCTGTTTCCAAATCCGAGTAACAGACCTACCTCGGGGCTCAGGAGATCCCATCTTCTGCTTCCTATTTCTTTGCTTTAGATCAACTTGCTCTTCACGACGAAGGTTCCTCCTACAAGCTCTAGCAGAATGACCAATGGAATGGAAAATGGAGCGTAAGTCTGGAAGTCTTTCATATTCGAGAGAAATCCAATGCATTGAGGTGTCAGTATCCACCCGTAGCTTATATTGATTCCTTAGAAAGCTCCACATCAATCAAGATACGAGCATAGTGACCCATTTCACCTTCCACAGTATTCTTATCAAAACGAAAGGGCACCCCAATCGCTCTTGCAATGCTTTCCATGATCCGCTTATCCCAGAATTCCCAAGGAAGATTGTAGAATCGGACCCAAACTTGAGCAGAAGTGGATTTGTGAGAGTCCGGGTTAAATCCCGGACTCCAAGGAATGAAACGCATAATCCCCGGCCTAAGAGCAATGGCACCACGACTCCAAACAGATTGGAGAGTCTCTGCAGACGAAAGAATGATGTGGTAAAAACCTCTACCCAGAGAAATCAATTTCCAATTAGGAGAACAACCCCAAATAGTTGAAAGTTTGGCTTTCAAGTCCAGCTGCTTCCAAGGAGATTCCCCTTTAGCAAGAGTGATACGTCCTATAATAGAATGCTTACAAAGATTGAGCCTTTCATTGTAAATATCTTGCTGTATTTTAACGGCTTTAAAACCGCATTCTTCGGATATAAGAGATCGATCCATAGAGGGAGAAACATCCGGAGAAATAGCCGCAGAAGTAGCATTACCAACAAATGTAGCCGCATAGGACCTAGGTCCAGCAGAGGGCTCTGATCTCGAAGGATAGATCCCGGCAATGCATTTTTCAAAAAAAGGGTCTAGAAAAAAGATGAGCAATGGAACAATCCATCTCCATCAGATCTGCTAGAACCGACCAAACAACTAGCCTCACAAGCCCTAGAAAAACAGATCAAGCCAACACAGATCCAAACCCTAACAGAGCTACTTTCTCGATAAAATCACCAATTAGATTATCTTCAACGTTTCACAATCTACTTCATCAATTTCTTTTAATGTTTATAGATTATGAAATGATCTTTTCCTTTTCTTATTAATTTAACATATCAATAAAATAAGAGATATTAGGTTTCTTATTAATTTAATATATCAATAAAATAAAATAAGAGATATTAGGTACTGCACTTTCCAAGCCAAAATATTTAAAGATCCAACAACACCGACGGCAGGGCGAAAGTCCGGCGGCGGCGAGCGGTCCGACGACGGCAGCCGCACGCACGACCCTCACAGATCCGCGGCGGACGAAAACAGAACGACGCCAGACGGAGGCGCGGACGGCGGAGAACCACGACGGAACGGACAGAGCCGCGTGAAAGGGTCAAGATCCACGGCGAACGAACGGACACACCACAGAAACGAAATAAGAAGGGGGAGCGGCGGACCAAACCACGGAGCGACGGCGAGAAGCGGCGGTGCGGCTAAGAAGGGGGCGGCGAAGAGATCAAGCCAAACCCTAGCAGATAAAAAGGGGGCGGCCAGATTTGGGGCAAGTCTTAATAATAAATAAAGGTCTCTTTATTAAAAAAAATATTATACGTAAAAAATTTAAAATATATTTCAATATATAGTAAACAAAAAGATATTTTATTAATAACTATTCGGTATATATTATTACGTTCACTAAATACCATTGTTTATTTAAAATTAAAAATTATTTCACAATTTCTTTAAATTAAGGATTGAGATGAGTCCCTATTTGGCCCCTGTGGTATCTAAAATTTTGTCATTTGGCGAATGTGGTATTATTTGATAACATTTGCACATGTGACATTTAACTCATTTTGGATCAAAAACTAACCGATTTATAAATTTTTTATTAATTACTTTTTTATTGTTTTTATCTATATAGACTTAATACGTGAATAAATAAATAAAAAATTAATTTCTTATTCATCTACATATTAAATTTATATGGTAAAAAATTAAATCAATTGTTACATGTATATATCATGTGTCAAAATTTGTGTCATGTGAAAAAAAAAAATTAACATTCATCCATCCAAAATTGGTTAAATGTCACTTATGAAAATATTTTAATGGGCAAATGTTAGCAAAGGATATCACATAGGGAAAATGATAAAATTTTGGATACCACATAAGTCAAATGTGAGTTTAATTCTTGAACTAACTCTCAACCTATATTGAAAAAATCAATTGGACCTCTTTTAAGTAAAAATATTAATTATTTGGACAATTTAAAACCTAAATAATATTAATATTTGTATAAAAAAAATTACTCCATATATATATACACACATTTATTCCCCGAGATACAATTTTTTTTAGGTGTACAAGAAACAAAGTCAAAGTATCATAATTTATAATCCAAGATCACAATGATGATTATTTAAATCTTGCAATTATCTATACATACTATCACCAATAAGACCTGCCAATGACACTATAAATATTATCTATCTGGGATCTCATGTATGATCTCCAATGTATATGAACTATTTTCATATCCATTTATGTAACTGTCTAAAAATTTACATATCTACACCTTGTAAGATTAGCTGATATTCAAGAATAAGAAATAATGTTGCATGCAAGTCTCAACATCAATATATCTCCTATTATATGATGCTTGACTTGGGATCATTTAAGATTATTATTATTATTATTATTATTATTATTATTATTATTATTTCATGTACCAAAGATGACAAAGAACTTGATACCAATGTCTTAACTAACATCCACATGCAACTATATGGTATTTGGTACAAACGACGTGAATGTCTATCAAATTTTGAGGTTGACGAGGACACCACTTATGGAGGATAAAAACTTGAGTCTGTCTATATACTCTTAGCACAAACATCATATGCAGACAAGGCTATAAAAAAATAAGACAACCGATATGTAGCAGAACGCCTGGAACACATGAGCTATCATAAGTTGAAGAAGATGATGATGAAGTCAATGATCAAGGAACTTCCACAACTTTGTCTTAGGCTTCTAATAGGATCGGTAACATGCTTTTCTTAGTTTTTGTAATGTTTTTATTGTCAATCACCGAGCAATTTCTTTGGCTTAGATTTTTTGGCTTTGTTGTTTGAACTGTTACTTTTTCTTTTAATTTTAATTTTAATTTTAATTTTTGGATTCAGAAGGTGAAGGATTTAAGTATCCACTGATTGTTAGAAAACGTTAAATTTTTTATGAAAATTATACATAGGGTTTTAATTTTTTTTATGTAAAAATACTAAAAGAATATAAGTTTAGGATTCATAAATCACGAAAAACTACCACAACCACTCATATCAGTAAATTCTGAAGCCATCATTGACCAACCTAGTTGGAATATTAGTCTCCTACCCTTCTTCTAGTCTCATGCTTTCTTGGAAAAAAAAAGGTAGCTTTTAGATTTCTTCAAATTGCAGCAAGTTATTTAGTTTAGGGAAAATAATATATATAACAAAAAAGAGAATGATAGAAAAAAATAAAATAAAAATAAGGTGAAGAGACAATATAAGTATAGGAAATGGAAGCATGTAGAAGTAGAAGTAGAAGCTCCCCCACATGTGCAAGTGGAAGTAGACCAAATCCTCTTTAATTTCCAATTTGTATACGTTACATGCTTTCCTCACAAGTTTACTTACACATTCATTTAATCATATATTATCATTATACTTTACTCAAACTGAAATCTCTTAATCTCCTCATTTTTTATAAGTCTGTCTTCAATTTGATTTTGAACTTTCCAACTTTCATTTATGAGATTTAACTCCTAAACTTTTCTTTTTCTTAAAATATACCCCTTAACTCCAAATTTAAGAGCTAAATTTTAGCAAATCAAAGGTGAAAGGTCCAAAATTAAAATGTAATAAAATACAAAAGCCAAAAAAAAAATGGTTTAATACATCGAAGACCCCTGTATTTAGCCAAATTATCTTACTATCTCCTAAACTTTGGAGATATCTCATTAGTCTGTTTGCTAAATTTTAGAGATATCTTGTTAGCTTCTTAAACTGCCTACAGATTGGATACAATTTGGCCCAATTTTAAATAAAAAGCCAATTGTTCAATTTGGTTTTTGATCTTTTTATTCAGGTATTCAATTTGATTCAAGAATCCTCAACCTATTTATTCAGTAATAGTTAGGGTACATTTGGTAAGACGTAATGGGCTTTGTAATGGAATGCTCATTACATTAAAAGCTCATTACTATGTTTGGATGCCCTTTATAGTTTTATTGGAATGTAATGGGAATTCCATGACTTCAATTTTCTTCAATAAGTTTTGTAACGAGGATTACCAAAGAAATCAATAGGAATTCCCATTACATTCCAATATATATTCCTAATTCCTTCAATCTAACCTTTTCATTTCCTCCATTTTTTACATCACATTATTATTATTTTTTGATTATTACTATTGTTATATATATTTATAAGAGTAAATAGAAATTTATGATTATACATAGCAAAACAAACATGATAATTAGGGGTGTGCATCGGTTCGGTTTAAACCGCATACCAAACTGAGTGAATTCGATTTTTCGGTTCGGTTTTTTAACAATTCGGTTCGGCATCGATTTTAATTTTAAGTTTACTTCGGTATTCGGTTCAGTTCCTTTTGGTTTGACAGAAAATGTAAAAACACTGAACCGCACTGAATTACACATATTTTACATTTATATATATATATATATATATATATGGGGTTGTTTTCAATGGTGAGCACTAAATTATCTCCATGGGTGGTGAGTGTTTAATATCCATTGGATCAAGATCTAATGGTCCATAATTTAAGTTGTGATTTAATATTAAAATGGGTTTTACCTGATGACATGTCAGTTGTAACTTGAAATATTGTGCTTTGAAAAACGTTTTCTCTTTCCTCAAGATATAACCAACTTCCAAGAAATAAATTTTTTTCCCTGATGTTTTTATTTTACATAAGAAGACGTCTTCTTTTAAGTAATTTTGTATCTGTCTAATCAATGTTATATGCATTAAATCTTAATAAATGATTATTCATTAGGAACACGAAAAGCTTGACATTGAGAATGTACAACATTATTTATGATAACCAAATACAACATTAATGATGTTCTAATTAATGGTGTTGTCCCCCTATTTATTACCTTAGAATTGTAAGCTCAATTTATAAATTTCTAGGATTATAAATTCAATTTGTAAATCCTTAGGATTCCAAGATCAATTTGTAAATCCTTAAATTTTTTTTTATTTCTCTAAGCATTCATTTATTTATAAACAATCATTAAACTTACAATCTCTATAGTTCATATATTCTAATGCCACACTAATTACAATAATAAATGTCTAATGTCATCCATTTAGATGTCGTATTAAATACTACTCCCTTCATGCAATTGATTTCTATCCTCACACAAACGTAATGTAACGTAACGTAAATATCACTGAACAGAAAATTTTACGGAACTCAAACATCACTGAACTGAAACATTACTGAACTTAAATATTACTGAACTGAAACATCACTGAACTGAAATATTTTGAATTGAAACATCACTCAACTGAAACATCACTCAATTGAAACATTACTGAACTGAAACATCACTGAACTGAAACATTACTGAACTGAAACATCACTAAACTGAAATATTACTAAACTCAAATATTACTGAACTGAAACATCACGAAACTGAAATATCACTGAGTCGAAACATTACTGGACTGAAACGTTACTAAACTAAAACATTATTGAAATGAAACTTCACTCAACTGAAATATTACTGAACTGAAACATCACTGAACTGAAACATTACTGAACTGAAATATTACTGAACTGAAATATTATTGAACTGAAAAATCATTGAACTAAAACATTACTGAACTGAAATATTACTGAACTGAAACATCATTAAACTGAAATATTTTGAATTGAAACATCACTAAACTGAAATATTACTGAACTGAAACATCACTGAAGTAAAATATTTTGAATTGAAACATCACTCAACTGAAACATCACTCAACTGAAACATCATTGAACTGAAACATTACTGAACTGAAACATTACTGAACTAAAACATCACTGAACTGAAACATCAATAAACTGAAATATTACTGAACTCAAATATTACTGAACTCAAACATCACGAAACTGAAATATCACTGAGCTGAAACATTACTGAACTCAAACATTACTGGACTGAAACGTTACTAAACTAAGACATTATTGAAATGAAACTTTACTCAACTGAAACATTACTGAACTGAAATATTACTCAACTGAAATATTACTGAACTGAAATATTACTAAACTGAAAGATTACTAAACTAAAACATCACTTAACTGAAATATTACTGAATTGAAACATTACTGAACTGAAATACCACTAAACTAAAACACCACTGAACTAAAATATTACTAAACTGAAACATCACTGAACTGAAATGTCACCAAAATGAAATATTAATTAATTGAATATCACTGAACCGAAACATCACTCAACTGAAACATTACTGAACTGAAATATTACTGAACTGAAATATTACTGAACTAAAACATCACTGAACTGAAATACTACTAAACTGAAACATTACTCAACTGAAACATTACTGAACTGAAACCTCACTAAACTAAAACATTGTCGAATTGAAACATTTCTGAACTAAAATATTATTGAACTAAAATATCATTGAACTGAAACATTACTGAACTGAAACACCACTGAACTGAAATATTACTAAACTGAATATCACTAAACCAAAACATCACTGAACCGAAACATCACTGAACTAAAATATCACTAAACTTAAACATCACTTAACTGAAATATTACTAAACTGAAACCTTACTCAACTGAAACATTATTGAACTGAAACATCATTGAACTGAAACATTACTGAATTGAAACATTACTAAACTGAAATATTACTGAACTAAAATATCACTAAACTCAAATATTACTGAATTGAAACATCATTGAAGTGAAACATCACTGAACTGAAATATTACTGAACTGAAACATCACTAAATTGAAACATTACTGAACTGAAACATTACTAAACTGAAACATTACTGAACTGAAACATCACTGAACTGAAACATTACTGAACTGAAATATTACTGAACTAAAATAACACTGAAATGAAATATTACTGAACTAAAACATCACTAACTCAAACTTCACTGAACTAAAATATTACTGAACTGAAACATCACTGAACTAAAATATTACTAAACTCAAAGATTACTAAACTGAAACATTACTAAACTCAAATATTACTGAAGTGAAATATTACTGACTTCAAACATAACTGAACTCAAACATCACTGAACTGAAGCATTACTGAACTGAAACATTACTAACCTGAAACATTACTAAACTAAAATATTACTGAACTGAAACATCACTGAACTAAAATATTACTGAACTAAAATATTATTGAACTAAAATATCACTAAACTGAAATATTACTAAACTCAAATATTACTGAACTGAAATATTACTTACTTCAAACATAACTGAACTCAAACATCACTCCACTGAAATATTACTGAACTGAAATATTACTAACCTGAAACATTACTAAACTGAAATATTACTGAACTGAAATATTACTGAAACATTACTGAACTGAAATATTTCAGTTCAGTAATGTTTCAGTTTAGTGATATTTCAGTTCAGTGATGTTTCAGTTCAGTAATGTTTTAGTTTAGTGATATTTTTAGAAGCCTATCAAAGTTTCTAGAAATGGGACAAGGTTATCCCATATTTTCTTTGTGGATGATATTATCCTTATGTCTGAAGTGTCTTTAACTTAGGTGCATGTTTTGAAGCATGTTTTGTATCATTTTTTTTAATAGTTCGGGGCAAAAGGTCAGTTTATCTAAATCTCGTGTTTCCTTTTCTACTAATACTTCTAACAAGCTTCAAAATCACTTTTGTTCGGAATTAGGCTTTAGGAGAACTACCAATCTTGGTAAATATCTGGGTATGCCCTTTTAGTTTATTAATGTTTCAGTTTAGCAATGTTTAAGTTTAGTATTGTTTCAGCTCAGTGATGTTTCAGTTTAGTAATATTTTGGTTCAATGATGTTTTAGTTCAGTCATGTTTCAATCCAGTGATGTTTCAGTTTAGTAATATTTAAGTTCAGTGATGTTTCAAGTCAGTAATGTTTTAGTTCAGTGATGTTTCAGTTCAGTAATATTTCAGTTGAGTGATATTTCAGTTCAGTGATATTTCAGTTCAGTAATGCTTCAGTTTAGTAATGGTTCAGTTCAGTAATGCTTCAGTTTAGTAATGTTTCAGTTCAGTAATATCAGTTCAGTAATATTTCAGTTTAGCAATGTTTCAGTTTAGTAAAGTTTCAGTTTAATGATGATTTAGTAATGTTTCAATTTAGTAATATTTCAGTTTAGAAATATTTCAATTCAGTGATATTTCAGTTTAGTAATGTTTCAGGTCACTAATATTTCAGTTTAGTAATATTTTAGTATAGTAATGTTTCAGTTTAGTAATATTTCAGTTCATTCATGTTTCAGTTTAGTAATGTTTCAATTCAGTAATGTTTTAGTTTATCAATATTTTGGTTTAGTGATTTTATGTTCAGTAATATTTATTTTAGTGATGTTTCAGTTCAATAATGTTACGGTTTAGTAATTTTTTAGTTCAGTAATATTTCAGTTTAGTGATGTTTTAGTTCAATAATGTTTCGCCTTAGTAATGTTTTAGTTTAGTAATGTTTGAGTTTAGTAATATTTTAGTTTAGTGATGTTTCAGTTCAGTGATATTTCAGTTTAGTAATATTTAGTTCTAGTGATGTTTCAGTTCAATGATGTTTTAGCTTAGTAATTTTCGGTTTTGTAATGTTTCAGTTCAGTAATATTTCAGTTTAGTAATGTTTCTATTCACTGATGTTTCAGTTCAGTAATGTTTCACTTTAGTAACGTTTCAGTTTAATATTTTTCAGTTCAGTAATGTTTTAGTTTAGTCATCGTACGGTTCAGTTATGCTTCAGTTCAATGATGTTTTAGTTCAGTAATGTTTCAGTTCAGTGATGTGTCAGTTGAGTAATGTTTATGTTTAGTAATATTTCAGTTCAATGATATTTTAGTTCAGTAATGTTTCAGTTTGGTAATGTTTTAGTTTAGTAATGTTTTAGTTCAGTAATGTTTCAATCCAGTGATATTTTAATGTAGTAATATTTCAGTTCAGTGATGTTTCAGTTTAGTAATATTTCAGTTTAGTGATGTTTTAGTTTAGTAATGTTTTGGTTCAATGATGTTTCAGTTCGGTGATGTTTCATTTCAGTGATGTTTGGTGTATGGAATAAGGACGCTAGCAAGTGTACTAGGTCGTGTGTAATATCGGCAAGACCAAGTGTCATATTCCATAGGGATTGAACTTAAACAGGAAGAATAAGTTACCTTAAGTGTTAGATGTAAATTCTGAAGAGTGATAGTGACTTAAATCATAAACAAATATCAAACAGGCAAGTAAAATGTGCAATCAAATAAACAAACACATGCCTAACCATGCGCCTAACGAACAACTGTGCCTATCCTTATTATATGAAGAAGTGAATCAATATTCCTGAGTTGGGTCTTTCCCTCATTGGTCACTAAGGTCAGGTATCCCATTTCCAAAGTTCCTAAGTAAATGATATTAACCAAGTCTCCTCGTGCTAACTCAAGAACAAGCATTAGGCCTAGGGGAACATTCGTAAAGAAACCCCAATATGTGGTGGTTTTCATCTCCGTCCATCACAACATATGCCGATTAACTGTTTCCATCATATCGGAGCACTCTCGTGTCATCCTCAATGACTATCAAATAGATTCGATCATAATCTATTCTCAAAGCAAGTTAATAACACTCAATCATGGATAAAACACTTCATTCATTTAGATAAGGATACTTACAGTCGTCGTTTAAATGGCTGGCTAGGCCTGCTGAAGAACTACTCACCCATTACTATGAGTGAACAGCTTCTCCCCAAAAGCATCATCGTTCCAAAATAAAAACAGAGAAATTAAAAGCTAAGCGTGGCGCTAAAGCCGAGAGATCCCTTCTTCCTAAAACATTCTTTCTATTTATACTCTTACATCAACCCTAATTACAAGGGCAAAGAGTCACAAAAAGGTACAAAACAAGGACAATGTGATCTTCATACACTTAGCGCGAGATGGAGGACTGTCTTGCCTTCCACATCTTTCTCCCTTTCTCTCTCCTGTGACTTGCTTGACCCGCGCTATTATCCGTTTTCTTCCAACTGACCCGATAAAGCTGCATTTTAAGCTGTTCTGTTCTACCGAGAGGCTGTTCTTGAAGATTCCTGCTTGAACTGTAATTTCTGGCTGTTTCTTCCATTACTGGTTGAAAACTGGTACTTTAAGGCTCTTTTCCATGAATTCTTGTCTTCAAAAATCTGCTCTTTTCACTCGCATCAATGTTTCAATTTAGTGATATTTCAGTTCAGTGGTGTTTCAGTTCAGTGATGTTTCAGTTTATTAATATTTCAGTATAGTGGTGTTTCAATTTAGCTATGTTTCAGTTTAGTAATGTTTGGATTTAGTGATGTTTCAATTCAATGATGTGTCAGTTTAGTAATGTTTCAATTCAGTGATATTTTAGTTCAGTAATGTTTTAGTTTAGTAATATTTCAGTTCAGTGTTGTTTCAGTTTAGTAATGTTTCAATTTAGTAATATTTGAGTTTAGTGATGTTTGAGTTCAGTGATGTTTCAGTTTAGTAATATTTCAATTCAGTAATGTTTCAGTTCATTAATATTTCAGTGTAGTAATGTTTCAGTTCAGCGATATTTCAGTTCAGTGATGTTTTTGTTTAGTAATGTTTCAGTTGAGTATTGTTTCAGTTTAGTGATGTTTCAGTTTAGTAATGTTTCGGTTTAGTGATGTTTTAGTTTAATGATGTGCCAGTTCAGTAATGTTTTACTTTAGTAATATTTCAGTTCAGTGATGTTTCAGTTCAGTAATGTTTCAATTTAGTAATGTTTGAGTTCAGTGATGTTTGAGTTCAATGATGTTTGAGTTCAGTGATGTTTTAGTTTAGTGATGTTTAAGTTCAGTAATGTTTCAATTTATTAATGTTTCAGTTTAGTAATGTTTCAGTTCAGCGATGTTTTAGTTCAATGATGTTTCAGTTTAGTAATTTTTCGGTTTAATGATGTTTCAATTCAGTAATGTTTCAGTTCAGTGATATTTCAGTTCAGTAATATTTCAATTCCACGATATTACAGTTTAATAATGTTTCAGTTCAGTAATGTTTCATTTTAATAATGTTTCAGTTTAGTAATGTTTCACTTCAGTGATGTTTCAGTTCAATGATTTTTCAGTTGAGTGATGTTCAGTTTTGTAATGTTTTAGTTTAGTAATGTTTCAATTTTGTAATATTTCAGTTTAGTGATGTTTGATTTCAGTGATGTTTCAGTTTTGTAATATTTCAGTTCAGTGATGTTTCAGTTTAGTGATGTGCTAGTTTAGTAATATTTTAGTTCAGTGATGTTTCAGTTCAGTAATATTTCAGTTTAGTAATATTTCAGTTTAATATACCTATAAATCATTAGGATTGTAAGCTCAATTTATAAATCCTTAGGATTATGAGCTCAATTTGTAAATCCTTAGTTTTTTTATTTCTTTAAGCTTTCATTTATTTATAAACAATCATTGAGCTTATAATCCATAACGTAACGTAATAAATATAAGCTCAATTTATAAATCCTTAGAATTGTAAGCTCAATTTGTAAATCCTTAGGATTGTAAGCTCAATTTATCGATAAATAGTCATTGAGCTGTCAATCTGTAACGTAGCGTAGTGTAACGTAACGTAACGTAACATAACGTAACTTGACACGATGTAATGTAACTTGACATGACATAACATATTATAACGTGATGTAACGTAGCGTAACATAACATAATATAATGTTACATAACGTGAATAACGTAACGTAACATAATATGATGTAACGTAACATAATGTGATGTAACATAATGTAATGTGACGTAATGTAACGTAGTGTAACGCAACATATACCATAACGTAACGTAACATAACGTAACGTAGATCGCTAACTTTCACGAAAAATATTACTTTCATGTAAAAAAATTGAACTTTACGTAAATCTCATATCTTTAGAGATAATTTATGTAAAATTGGACTTAATTAACATAAAGTTATATTTTTACAAAAAAAAAAGCAGTAACATTGCAAAAAATCAAGTTTTACGTAAAACATTTGAATTTTATATAAATCTTATATGTTTAGGTAACGTGACGTAACGTAACGTGACATATGCTCAATTTATAAATCTTTAGGATTGTAAGCTAAATTTATAAATCTTTAGGATTGTAAGCTCAATTTGTAAATCTTTCGGCTTTTATTTTTATTTTTTCAAACTTTTATTTATAAACAATCATTGAACCTGCAATCCTTAATGCAACGTAACGTAACATAATGTAAGTAACGTAACATAACATAATAAATATAAGCTAAATTTATAAATCCTTAGGATTGGAAGCTGAATTTGTAAATTCTTAGATTTTTTTTTTATTTCTTTAAACTTTTATGGGATAAGGTACCAAAATAGGCCTAAGGTTTTTGGGGAAGTACCAATTTAGGCTCAACGTTCAAAATATCACTAATATATGTTTAACGTTTACAACATAATATCAATTTAAGTTTAATGTTTACAATATAGCATCAATTTAGGCCTCATGTAGAAAATAGCACCAATATAAGCTTAACGTTTACAAAATAATACGAATTTAAGCTTAAAGTTTACAAAATATATCTAATTTAAGCTAAACGTCACAATTAAATTAATCATATTATATTTAACTTTATATGTTTTCTTTTTATTTAGTTCTATTTTCTTATTTATTATAATACAATTAATTAGTTTTCTTGCCCATTAAAACCTTATATTTATTTTTCATCAACCATTCCATGACTCCGAAATTCCATGTCTCATGTAATATATGCAAACTAAAAGTAATTGAATATCCACAATATCCACAATATTGATACATGTCACTGTTCAAAATATTGTGGATATTCAATTACTTTTAGTTTGCATATATTACATGCGCAATGAAATTTAGTAGTCATGGAATCATTTATGAAAAACAAATATAAGATTTTAATGGACAAGAATACTAATTAATTGTATTATAATAAATAAAAATATAGAACTAAATAAAAGATAACATATAAAGTTAATAGGGAAAGAATATAATATGATTAATTTAATTATGATGTTTAGCTTAAATTATATATATTTTGTAACACGTTAAGCTTAAATTCGTATTATTTTGTAAACGTTAAGCCTATATTGGTGCTATTTTGTACGTGAGGCCTAAATTGATGCTATATTGTAAACGTTTAAGCCTAAATTGATATTATGTTGTAAACGTTAAGCCTATATTGGTGTTTATTTTGAATGTTGAGCCTAAATTGGTACTTCCCCAAAAACCTTAGGCCTATTTTGGTACCTTATCCCAACTTTTATTTATAAACAATTATTGAGCTTACAATCCTTAACACATCGTAACCCAACGCAACGTAAGTAAAGTAAAGTAATAAATATAAGCTTAATTTAGAAATCCTTAGAATTGTAAGCTCAATTAATAATTGAGAGGTCACCGGTGTTAAAAAGTGTAAAGTTCAGTGACCATACCGAAAAGAATTGAAGTTCAGTGGTCGTAATGTAAAAATTGATAAAGTTCAATGGCCATGGATGTAATTTATCCAAATAAAATCATTCACCAAAGTTGTCCAACGAATTTTTATTGATTTTATTGATTTATTTATTTATTTTTAATGTTTTATGAATTTATTATAGAAAAAGTAAGTATTTTTGGAAAATGTGGACAATCATTTATTATAGAGAGAGAAATATGCATTTAGGTAATCTGATAACTTATTGGTAACCTTCTATAGTAGGTCATTTATTTAGAATATAATGGTCTCCATGGATGGAGACTCACCATTGAGAACTCTTCCATATATATATATATATATATATATATATATATAGAGGATGGCTCTTGTGAGAACCCTTTCTTAGGTGAGGACACTTGCTTAGGTGAGAACCACCTAAAACTATGTAGTTTTGAGTCTAAAAATTAAAAAAAAATACTGCTGCCATGAGGGTTTGAACCTTGGACCCTTTGTTTACACTCCTTATTACTTACCACTGAGCTAATTACTTTTCTTGTATGTTATGTCGCACGCTGATTAATATACCACTGCACTTCTAGCTTCTATTGTTTAATATTTGACGCATGCACTTATTAATATCGATTAAATGTGCATTATAATGAATTATTAATAGAAAAAAAAGAAACGTGCATAATAATTAATTATTAATAGAAAAAAAATCCAAGAACATGCTCTAATTTCTTATTTATTTAATTCCTCCATATTTTTGTAATTTATGTTTTAAAATGTTAAGAACGATGTTCTAAATATTGTTTAATATTTGACGCATGCACTTATTAATATCGATTAAATATGCATAATAATAAATTATTAATAGAAAAAAAAGAAATATGCATAATAATGAATTATTAATAGAAAAAAATACAAGAACATGCTCTAATTTTTTATTTAATTCCTCTATATTTTTGTAATTTATGTTATATAAGAAAATATACGTTATGTTTTTTCGAACATGAGTTATAAATTATATTATAGAACAAACACAAACTATAAAGTTTAGAACGTACGATATATTTTTTAGAACATACGTCATGTTTTTTAGAACATGTGTTATGTTTTTTCGAACATGAGTTATAAATTATATTATAGAACAAATGAAAAAACGATCCAGATATCTACTGATTTTTTTAAAACATTATACTTAATTTTTGGAACATAAACTATAAACTTTAGAACATGTGTTATGTTTTTTAGAACATGCGTTACGTTTTTTCGAACATGAGTTATAAATTATATTATAGAACAAATGCAAAAATGATCGAGATATTTACTGATTTTTTTAAACATTATACTTAATTTGGAGAACATAAATTATAAAGTTTAGAATTTGCCCGGGTCCTAAAAACGACGGCCGACCTCCTATTACGTAACACTATTTAGAACATCGTCCTTAACATTTAAAAACATAAATTACAAAAAATATAGAGAAATTAAATAAATAAAAAATTGTAGCATGTTTTTGGATTTTTTTGTTCTATTAATAATTCGTTATTATGCACATTTCTTTTTTTTTCTATTAATAATTTATTATTATGCACATTTAATCGATATTTAATAAGTGCATATGTCTAATATTAAACAATAGAAGCTACATGGATAATGGTATATTAATCATCGCGCTCCATAATGGATAAGGAAAACAATTGTTGTTTAAAAAAACAGTAAATATATGGACCATTTTTGCATTTGTTCTATAATATAATTTATAACTCATATTCTAAATAACATAACGTATGTTCTAAAGTTTATAGTTTGTGCTCCAAAAATTAAGTATAATGTTCTAAAAAAATCAGTAGATATCTGGATTGTTTTTTCATTTGTTCCAAAAATATAATTTATAACTCATGTTCGAAAAAACATAACACATGTTCTAAAAAACATAACGTATGTTCTAAAGTTTGTAGTTTGTGTTCCAAAAATTAAGTATAATGTTCTAAAAAAATCAGTAGATATTTGGATCGTTTTTTCATTTTTTCTAAAAATATAATTTATAACTTATGTTCGAAAAAACATAACACATGTTCTAAAAAACATAACGTATGTTCTAAAAAATATGTCGTACGTTCTAAACTTCATAGTTCGCGTTTTAAAAGTTAAAATATATGTTGTTTCAAAAAAAAAGTTAAATTATATGTTATAACGTATGTTTAAAAAAATATATTTTCTTATATAACATAAATTACAAAATATAAAGGAATTAAATAAATAAAAAATTGGAGCATGTTCTTGAATTTTTTCTATTAATAATTCATTATTATGCACATTTTTTTCTATTAATAATTCATTATTATGCACATTTCTTTTTTTTTCTATTAATAATTCATTATTATGCATATTTAATCAATATTAATAAGTGCATGCGTCAAATATTAAACAATGAAAGCTA
The DNA here is from genome assembly GCF_963576675.1 of Euphorbia lathyris. Lineage (NCBI taxonomy): Eukaryota > Viridiplantae > Streptophyta > Magnoliopsida > Malpighiales > Euphorbiaceae > Euphorbia > Euphorbia lathyris. Next base: position 21,580,568 of record NC_088914.1, on the reverse strand, counting down.
CAGTGCGATGGTATATTAATCAGCGCGGCACATATTACACAAGGAAAGTAATTGGCTCAGTGGTAAGTAATTTGGAGTGTAAACAAATCGTCTAAGGTTTGAGCCCCCATGGTAGCAGTGATTTTTGTTTAATTTTTAGACTCAAAACTACGTAGTTTTAGTGGTTCTCACCTAAGAAAGTGTCCTCACCTAAGAGGAGGTTCTCACTTGATCCCTCCCATATATATATATATATATATATATATATATATATATGATTATACAAGTTTATTTTTTTATATATATTGTTGAGATAATAACTCAATATAGATATATTTTGGAAATATTTCAATTTTTGTTGTTGTTGAGGCAAATTTAATGAGAAAATATAGTGATTTTTATTTGTTATTTGTTATTTTTAACTTAATTCGGTTTGTTCGGTTTAAACCGAACCGCATATTTCGATTCGGTTTTAATTCAGTTTTACCTATTACTTGGTTCGGTGTCGGTATGAATTATTTTGATCATTTTGATATTCGGTTTTTTCGGTTCGGATTTGCACCGATGCACACCCCTAATGATAATGTAATGGTAATTACATTACATCAATTGTAAAATTTTACTAACCAAACATGGTAATGTAATGGTTATTCCATTCCATTACATTACAACCTTGATTACATTACAATCTTGATTACATTACATTGCATTACAGCGTACCAAACGCACCATTAGAATTTAAAAATCTCCAGAATCGTACATACTCTAAGTTAACGGTAAGATTTGATTTATTTCTAAGTAAAAGGTCAAATATTTAATCCAATTCTGAATCTTTTTATTCGGATATTCAGTCCAATTAAAGAATTTCCAAAATCCAATGCTTAGCTTAAAGTGACATGATTAACCTTCAAATCCTACATGACAGAGCAAAGTATAAATTTGAATCACTTTAAGCAAATTTATTAAATTAATCAAAAAGTCAATAAATTTCAGGAGGTAAATGGGACTATTTGCCAAATTTAAAAAAAAAAATGATGCATTAAGCCTCATTGATTTGCTTTTTCTTCAACCCCATATCTTTATTCATCATCTCTCATTATTAATATTTAGTCTGTTACTTTTTTCTTTATATCAAGAGTTTTTATATGGAAGTATATACTCTGTAGCCCATTAAGTCAACCTCTTCTTCCTCACTTTCATGCAACCCAATTTTCATATGGCAGCTTTAGCATCCCTCAAAATACACCAAAATCCTATCATCTATCAAACCCCTTCACCTCCTTCTTCTTCTTCTTCTTCTTCAGACCATGCTTTTCCTATGCTTGCTATTGCTGTGTTTAGCATCATCTCCTCAGCTTTCTTGCTATTTAGCTACTACTTCTTTGTCAACAAATGCTGCTCAATTTGGCACAACTTGATCACTCTCCAGCACGGTAGAACAAATGAAGATGATTCATTTATTGCTTTCTCTCCAGCAATGTGGATTAATCGGGGACTCGATGAATCCATCATTCGGGAAATCCCAATTGTTCAATACAAAAAAGGAGGAGAAGCTGATCATGAGGAGAGAAGCATAAACATATTCTATGGATGTGTAGTGTGTTTGAATGAGTTTCAAGAATTGGATATGGTTAGAGTTCTTCCTAATTGCAGCCATTCATTTCACTTAGATTGCATTGATATTTGGCTTCAAAGTAATGCTAATTGCCCACTTTGTAGAACAAGCATTTCAGGTTCTACTACTAAGTATCCTTTTGATCAGATTATTGCACCTAGCTCTTCGCCTCAGGGTTCGCAGCAGCCTTACTCCGATCCTCTAATGGGTGGAGACGAAGATTTCGTCGTAATCGAATTGGGAAGTGGAGAAGATGAAGGAGTTCTGCTTCCTCATAGGCAGCAGGAAACAGAAGCTGAAACTATGCAGCAGAAATGTCAATCAGCTGCAGTAAAAATAGATCAGAAGAAACTCAGTAAGTCGAAGTCGAAACGTAGAAAACGACAGCATGTTTCGATAATGGGTGATGAGTGTATTGATACAAGAGAGAAAGATGATCAATTCTCCATTCAACCAATCAGGAGATCTTTCTCCTTGGATTCAGCAGTTGGAGAGCAACTTTATTCAAGTGTGCAAGCAATTATTCAACAAAATACACATAAAAGAAATGAAGAAAGCAGTAACAGTAAGAGTAACAGATCAGTTGAAAGATCATTCCTTGTCCCATTTTATTGTCAAGGTAGAGATAATTTATGTCTGTGATGTGAGATAATTTAGTTTTTAATCCATTAGTTTTGTTTAATGTTGCTGTTTCAAAGTGGTGTTGCTAGGATTTGTCAAGCACTTGAGAAGATGATGAGATAATTAAAATGTAAGCATGGGAATGAGAATCATTGCTTCTCTTAATTTTGTTTAGGAGATTTATCATCTTCATGAATGAGAATGATTGTTTGTGCACTTCATCCTCAGATTTAGAGAGAGAGAAAAAAAATATATATAAAAGAAATGGGGGCTGGCTGATGTTATGGAAGCCAACCTCAGCAGAGGGTCCCCGGCAATGAGTAAGTATAAGTACCATAAATAGATCACAAGGCTACTGTACTTTACCAAATAATCTTATTAGCCATGTTAACCTTTAAAGTAACATTATTAACCCCCTAAATCGTACATGATAGAGCAAAGCAAAATGATGATTTAGACAAATTGAAGCGTCTATTACTTTAAGTAAGTTCGGAAGCAAATAGATCATTTTAAGTAAGTTCAAGGAAATCATTAGGTTACTTTAAGCAAGTTTAAGAGACCAATAGATCACTTTAAAGAAGTTCAGGAGGCTACCAAAATATTTCCAAAATTCAGGAGGTCAATCGGATTTACGAAGTACAGGAAGCCTAATATACTAAGCCAAATACAAATAATTACCTGAAGGTGATATCCCTGCCCTGCCCTGGCTGGCAAGCATTATTCCAAGGTTTATGATTGCATAAGATGATGAAAAGTACAGTTATTTTTACAAGACACATGAAAGTAGGACTTATTCTCAGTTTTAAGTGAACCAAAAGCACATGTTTTAGAACTGTTTATATTATGTAATAGTTAGCAACTACAGCAAATTTTAGCCTCCCCATAAAATACAACTTACTGGGCATACTACAAGCAGGAATGCAGGCAAAGATTATTGATGAAGTTATTTTGATCTTCACTGTAATTGCTTAACTGCAGCCTTAACAACAATGACTTTGACTTCAAATCCTTCTGACTTAAATAACTAGAGCTACTCATGTATACATGAAATGTAGGTTGAGGGAAATAGAGAAGAAATAAAACATCATGGAGAGCTAAAAACACTCTCCATTAACATGTGGAAAAAAAAAAAAAAAACTAACCCAATTCCAAACAAGAACTAGAGCAATGTACTGGATGTAATATGACTATATTATGTCTGTTTGCATTTGGTTGATGAGAGGAAACATCAGGTTGAAGGCATCTGCCTACCAGAAGGCAAGGTCAAAGCCTTTAAAGGAAGCTGGTTCGTCGATGCACCACGAGCTTTGCTCTTTAGTTGTTCAAGAAGTCGGCGGGCTTCATCCAGTTCATCTTGTGCACTTGCTCCATGGCTTTCCCAGGCATCAATTACCCGCTGTTGGAATTCAATTGCAAGGCCATAGCTGCAATTTTTAACCAATTGAAAATTTAGAACTTAACATTTCTAATGTGATGACTAAGAATCGAGATAAAAAGAATATTTTCTCGGTTTCTTGCCACTTCATTACTTCCATGACAAACACAAGTATGCAGAAACTGAAAATGGAAATGGACACCAAGTAAAGGTATTTGTAAAACATAGAAATACAATGGCATATCTATAAATTTTTAAAAGGCATAAAGCGCATTTGACACCCTAAACTATGTAATCAAACTCAATTAGCCCCTTATATTCCTCAAATCACCAAATGAGTCCCTGTACTATTTTAGATGGTTAATCAACCCCTTCTTTTAACTTCTCTGTTCTTCGTTCTTCCCCGTTGGCTTCTCCGTCAGTCTTCATACTTGGGCTTCTTGACATTTTCTCTATTAGTTGATTAACTGGAAATTTTTTATTCAGAACAAAGGCAGAGGAGGCAGGTGCTGGTAATGGAAAACAACTTAAAGTTCGATTTTTGCATACTCGTTTGGTTTCTTGAATTTAATAAAAATGAAAGTTTTGACAAATATGAGGGTGCAATTGTTATTCCCAGAAAATGAAAATATATATATTAGATTTCTGAAATTGAAGGGACGAGACGATAACAATATTGGCGACGGGATGGAAACAAAAGGAGCATGCGCCAAGGTGATCTGCAAAAGCTTGGTAATGATATTCATGGATTAAGAGGCTATCCGATTGAAAATATTAAACCAATAATTTGCCATAACTTTTTGGTTTCAATCTATATTTTTGATGCAAGGTCTTCAGCATATAACAAGGTTGTACTTCTTATATTCAAGAAAATAATAAAGAGGAAAAGAAGGTTGGATTTAGATAGAAATTAAGGGCAGGATTACAAGTTGGAGAAGCTTAGGGAGAACAATACAGAACAGAGGAGCTAAGACAAGGGGGTTGATTAACCATCTACAAGTAGTATAGGGACCTAATTGGTGATTTGAGGAGTACGAGGGGATAATTGATTTTGGCTCTAAAGTTTAGGGGGCCAAATGAGCTTTATGCCTTTTTAAAACTATAAGGATGCATGTTTATTTTATTATTTTATATATACATTAAAATAATTACATACAAGTTACATAATAGAGGGGAAAATGAGGTTTTTTCATTTTGAAAGTTTGTAAAAAATGATCTAAAAAAACATTAGAGAATTACCGGACATGTGATTAACATTTTTCTACTTTTGAAAACATGTGACATCCTAGAATAGAAATGGAGTTCATAATTTTAAGAAACAAGTTTCCAATTTTCTTAAATTACGGAAATGTGGCCCAAAACGTTCCATACATGTTTCTGAGAGTTTCGGTTTCCGAAACATGAAACGCTTTAAATCAAAGTTTCAGTGCAACATAAATGGACAACATTCAAAAAAACAGAGAAAAAATGTCCCAGTTTTCCTCAAATTACATGAGAATTTTAGAGAAACAGTAACAAGAACAAACAAAACATGATCTTTCTCCCTCCCAGCACTAGCAAACAAAGAATGATAGTTAGGTATAGTTGAAGCTAGCTTTATGAGGAAGTAGGTAACACTCTCATGAGTGCCATAAAGATGAAGATTAATGCACATGCCATGTCTACATGGATGGATATATATAATATAAAGCAGATAAACCATTTATGAGTTTCCCATGGAAAAGGACTCAGAAAAGTAAGTGGCCAGATAATCATATAGCACAAGAGCAGTTCACATGTATGAATATAATTTGTAAAACAGGAAAGCCAGAGCAAATAAAATAGTTCTCTCACCTTCCCATGGCTCCATATGCTTTTGAGAGATTTTGGCATGACTCAATTGAATCAGCATGATTAGGACCAAGAGACACATCCATGATATCTTTTGCAACTGCAAACATCTGTGCAGCAGATTGTGGTCTATCCAATTCTAAATATGCTGCCCCCAAATTGTTGTAGATATAACCCACTCCGAAATGCTTAGAACCGAAGCTCTCTTTCAACCTTTCAGCAGCACTCTCCAAGTATGGAATTGCCTGATGCACCTTACCTGTCAACAGAAGTAACCACCCAATTCTAGCAGAAACACTTCCTTCTGAATGTTGTTCTTGTGGGATCTTCTCAAGCAAAGAAAGTGTTCTCTTCAACAAAGAAATTGCCGTTTCAAATTCATTCATAGTTTCATACAGCATTGCTATCTCTGAGTATGCCTCAGCAACTTCAATTGGAGAAACTCCCTCTTTCTTGTCCAGGATTCCACAAGCAATCTCTAGACACTTCTTTGAGTCAGGAAATCTCTCTAGGTGTCCTAGAGCTTTTGCCATGGAAATAAACACCAGAGCTCGAGCCTCACTGTCTTTTTCGGTCTGCTGAATAACACTCCTCAAAGTAATAATAGCCTCTTCATACCTGCCCAATGCAATCTGCATATTTGAAGCATCAATCTCTGCATGAATCAAATCTGAACTAAGACCCCAATTTTTCAAAACCTTTTGTGACAACTGATTCTGCTCCAATGCCTTCTCATGCTCATCCAACCCACTATAAATGACTCCGAGAAGTTTCCTATCATGTGCAACCTCTACTGAATTATTCCCTAGTCCACTCTTATGTATCTCCATGGCCTTCAAAGCAAATGGCAAGGCTTCCTTGAAATTCAAAACTGCAACATAAGCCTCTGCCAATTCCCTATATGCCACACCCAATTCTTTACTATCTTCCTCCAATGTCATCACCTTGATCTCTAAACACTTCTTGAGATTCATTATAGCCTCTTCCCTCCTCCCCATTGCCGTCTTCACGTTCGCTAACTCAAGCTGCACTGCGTGCAGAACTGGCCTGATATCCTCAACATTAATAGATCCCTCCTCCTCTAACCTCCCTAATACCCTATTAGCCCTATTCAGATACCCTAAACTATCATTAAACCTTTTTAAGCTATAATTAACAGAACCCATTAATTGCAAAGCCATAGCAACGGGTAAGGAAGGTTTATTATCATCTCTATCAAGAGCTTTTAGCGCTCTGCTAGCAAAAGACAAAGCCTGATCAGGGTCCTCACCTTCTTGGTCAAGTTTTAACCCAATTTTCAAGGAGGCCAAACCAAGCTCTTTTTCAGTAAAAGAAGACTCCATTTCTTTAAAAGCTTGTAGCATCTCCTCAGCCGTCTCTGCAGACTCAAAAGTCTCTTCAAGCTCGAGCTTTTCCTTGATTCTTCTCTGCCTAGAGTTTATTTGGGGAGACACTTCAACGAGGGTGTTATTGTTTCGAGATGGGTTATTCTGAAATTGCCGAGGTCTGAGGATTAAACCATTTAATTTGGCACATGAGTAGGTGCGATTGGCGGATGAGCGAATTGGAGAGGAAGAAGAGGGTGTGATATCAGATATGTAATTTCTGGTTAATAGAGGATTTAGTGTTCTGGTTTTTTGACGAATAATGTGAGAAAGAAGTGAAATTGAATTTCTTTTCATGGTGGAATTTGAGAAGTTTTGTGATATTTTTTTTATGAAAGTGGAACTCTCTCGTCGTTCAGTCAGTGTTAAGCCCTCGCAAAACCCCCAATTTCCCCTGATTCCTTCTTTCTGTCTGCTGCCTTGCTTTAAGACGATGGAGGAAGGTCTCTCTACGATGTCGTATAAGTCAGCTTGCTTATGCGATTAAACGATGTCATTTTTATATATTAAACAATTTATTCTCTTTTTCTTTTATAAATTTATTCTAAATCTTCAACTTAGACGGTAAATTACATATTTGATGTATAACTTTATACTATTTCACATTTTGGTGTTCAACCTTTAATATTCGTTTGGGAAGCTGGGTTCTGCAACTTTTCATGACCATCATTAGGAGAAATGAATAATTCTAATTCATCCGTTTATAGCAACCGCGAATTTCAATCCCTTCAACCTACGCTTTGATATTTTCTTTTTCTTTAATGGATATTTTAGTTGATCATATCCATAAATGGGTAGTTTTTGGTTTTGATCAAACTGCAAATTAAAGATTGGAAACATGACAAATAATATCTTATTTAAACTAAACCGATGCACACCCGACTCAAGCATTCATTTCATTAAAAGATGACGTGTCATGCTAAAAAAATTCACAAAAGTTTTTCATTTTTCCAACTCTTAAAACCTCTCATCAAACATCCATGTCATCAAAAAAATATGATGTGTCATGTTAAAGTTTGTCATAAATAATACTCTGTATTAATACATTATTTATTATCTTATTAACACATTAATTAAAGTAATAAAAAAAAGTAAGAGTTTCAAAAACATGAAAAAACACAAAGCAAAGGAAATCCAAAAGTCACATATAAATCTGTATATATAGCATGATGGATAGTATTCCATCATTATTTTCATTATCCATCGAAAATCAATTGTCAAAGAAAATCACAATCCTTCTCAACCTTTGATTTTCACGATGTATTAGTTTTGTTTTTCATACTCTTATAATATAGTCTTATAATTATGTTCTTACTTATAACAAATATTGAAGTTGATTGGTGGAGTGTGAGAATACTATTGCTTGAAATACAAACTATGAAGGAACTATGTTTGGTTAATGTTCTTGTTAGGGGTAAACAAAAAAAAAATCATTTTATTTTACAAAAAATACAAAAAGAAAATTAAAAAAAAAAGCCTGTCTCGTTACTAGACAAAAAAAATTCCTTCGATTGTCTCATCTCGGTGAGACAAAGTCCTTATACCATTTCGTGGCATCCCCCTTGTACAGTCACTATCCACAGTTTTTTCGTCCATTTCTGCAAGTTTATTTAATCGGAATGATGGGGTAAAAATATGAGGTTATGAGACATGAAGCTTGAAGAATTGACCTCAAATCACCATTCCAAACCTCAACAAAAATCTCAATCAAATTCTACAGCATAAACTCAACTTTTTCCCTGAAATTGATCTTCAAATTCTCATTTTTCCAAGCAATCGAGCTCTGTTCTAAAGCTTTAACCTTCATCTTCAAGTCTTTAATTTCATTCCCCAAGCTTTTGATTTGTTTGAGACTTAGTTTCTTCAAGCCACCATTACCATCCTCTCCAAAGCTTACAAACATCTTTCAACATAAATCTCAGCTTTCAGTCTATATTTTCATTCAATTCTCCGTTTGATCAATCACAGCGATTAAAACAAGACTAATTTTCAGCTCCAGACACCGATGAATCATCAATTCACTTCCAATTTCAAGTTTGTTAATTTTAATTTCAACTTTGGCAATCTTTTCAATCTTACGATTAATTGCTTTTGTCAAGCGTTATTTCTTCACGAAATTAACGAAGTATGTTTCAGTTGTAGTTATCGCTTTCGTTTCCGATTTTTATCATGTGCAATCAAAACAATATTTACAAAATAAAAAGGAAAAATTTCCAAATCTTTATATTGATTTAATTCTTTTCGTAGTGTCATTAGCTAAGCTAATAAAGCTTTTTACAGTGGAACTAGGAACCCGAGAAGGTTTTTATTTTTCAATCATTGAATCTTTCATCTCATCATTTCATTTTCTAGAAGTGAGGTTTAACTCGCATTTTACAACTCGAAACCAATAAAATTAATTGGAAATTATCTTTCATGGCACGCTCGCACTAATTTCACATGAGTTAATGTTGAAATAGGCATATTCGTAAAATATAGCTGTTGGCCCAAAAAATAAAATAATTATTTTTATGTATATAAAAAGCTTGGGTTATGTTTTTAGGGTATAGTTTATATTTTCTAGAAAATAATGCACGTGTAAGCTGACCTGCAACCCATGAGAGAGTCCGACAATACGCGGGGCGTGTCCTCCATACGCAGCGCGTAAACAAGGCGTCCGGAGAAATCAAACGTCAGAAACTCAAATACGCAGCGCGTCCTTCCCGTTACGCGGGGCGTACTTTCTTACGCGGGACGTACTTGCCAATACGTCATGCGTAAGACGCATCCGCTGAGTGTTCCAAGATCAGAAGCTCCAATACGCAGGGCGTATCCACCTATACGCAGGGCGTACTCTTTCCTACGCGGGACGTAACACCAGAGACGCCACGCGCAGATACCATCAACGAAACGCACAAGCTTCAGGACCTCCAATACGCAGGGCGTAACCAACGATACGCGGGGCGTATCGCCTCTTCCGGCAACAGTTGGAAGCAGTCAATGGAAGTTGAGGTAGTGGGGTGATGTGGCATGAAGGTAGTTGTGTTAGTTGGTTAATAATTACCAAAATACCACTGAATAATTACCAAAATACCACTCCAAAATACTATAAATAGACCCCCTCCCCTTCATAAAAAAACACACTCAAACACACAACAAAACCCCTTCCTAAGGTCTCTTCCAATGCTCTCTAGTTCTTAGTTTTAAGTTCTTAGTTCTTAAGTCTCTTAGTTCTTAGTTCTTCAAAGTTCTTCCTTTCGTTCTTCGTTTTTCTTAGCTTCGATTCCTCTTTTAGCTCTTCTTCAGCTTTAATCCAAGTTTCAATAGCCTCTTTCCAAGTCCTTTCCAATTCAATTTAGCATTCCAAGCCTTCAATTTGCTCAATTCCTAGCTATAATTCTGTTTTCAAATCAATTTTCCAGATTTGTCCAACTACTTTCAAAGCCTGATTCCGTCTATTTAAAGTCATTTTTTGCTTTCAACAATTCGACAAAGTTGTTCCTGACGTCCTGAAGTTCGATCTAGTGTATTTATTTGCCCAATTCCGTGCCCAGAAACTCTATTTACAAGCTGATCTTTCCAGCCCAAATTCTTTTAGACATTCTGTTTCCAGAATTTTCCAGATTCGTCCAGTTATTTTCAACTCCCAATTTCATCTACTTAGCATCCGTTTTAGCCTTCGATCCCTTATAGAAGTTTGTTCCTGACCTCCTGAAGTTAAATTTAGCCTATTTACTCGTCCAATTCCGTGTCCTTAAGCACCCAAACGAGCCTCCTGAAGTTAAAGGTTAAATCTGCCCCATTTGCCTACCAACGTTGTGCCATTGCCAAGATCATATACCGTACGGGCCCGACCGGCTACAGCTCTCCGAGGACCTCGCACCAACACCAAAATTCAACATCAATCCGAGATAGCTATTGTGGCTCCGAGTTTGTTGTTGAATTCCAATTTAATTTAATTGCACTTCAATTCCTTGTATTTGATTTGTCCTTCCAATTCAATTGATTACCTATATGTTTAATATAGAGATTTTTCAATTGTAATTCATTCCATTTTTAATGCTTGCTTCGAACATATGTATTCAAACACCTATTCACATCAATAAAATACCGATTTTTCACCAAATCTCGTGTCAATTTCGCACTTTAATTTCTTTTATTTTCTCGTCTTCAATTTACACGCTTAGCTTTAAAGAATAATTTATCTCGCAAAGTTTCTATAACGGCGCGAGAGACCCAAGAGGGACTTTTTCAATCCTTGCGTCCCTCGCCAATCGCTTCGATTAGATTTCAAGTTTTGGCGCGCAAATTCCATAAACTTAACCATTTTAATTGAGAAGTAATCTTCTCTGGCACGCCCGCACCCTAACCACACGTGACAAGGTTGAAATTAGTATATTCGCAAAATATCGCTAACAATTTTTGGCACGCCCAGTGGGACATATTTTTTAGCTTAGCCAAAAATTGTATTTAGAACCTAAGCCATTTTAATTTTTTTTTTCAGTTTTCCACTTATTTTTCATGCTGTGCTTTTATTGCATTTATTTATTTCCTTGTTCTTTCTTTTTCAGAACTAGATTACTAACATAATTTCATAATTTTCACCCATAAGTACTCACGGAGAATGCCTCCTAGGAAGAACACGGGGAAAGATCCCATCCCATCGGACTTCGAAGAGAGTCAAAATCAGAACCGGGATCAGAGCAACGAACCCGCCATGCCTGAAGGTTGTGCGGTTGAGACCGTGAACAATAGCGGGGGTGCAAACCAACAACCTCAAGGCCCACCCATATTCGACATGGCACCATTTTTAGCAAAACTAGAGAAGCAGATCGACCAATTTCTACATGGATTTTCGCAATCCATGAGAGAAAGTTATGAGGATGTGTGCAAGGCAATGCAAGCCAACAACGAGGCGGTGAACAATTCCAACAAGGGACCGGCTCTCGAGGAAAGGATCGTTGATTTAACCGGGGAGATCAGCAAAATCCCGAAAAAGTGCGCCGAGCTGTTCACACAAAGGGCGACATCTCAAGGACCGGTGGACGGTGGGAAGAAAACACCGACATCAGGAGCTGGGGAAAGGTATACCCCGCCACCAGCTCGAGAAGAGAATCTCAGGTTCAATGAGCGCGGTGACAGGATCAGCCCAGAACCTATTCAAGTCCCGCCACCTCAACAACAGTTTAGATCTCATACAGGACCTAGTAACCATGCCGAACATTACGAGGAAAGCTATGCTCGTAATGTGGGGGGCAATGTGAGACAAGCCAACTTTCACCCACAACGGACGACGCATACATGCATGGAGCCCACGAACAACTTGGGAGAGGCCCAACGCATAAGAAACATCGTCCAAGAGATCTATGGGCCAGCCGTGAGGGAAGTATACCGACCCGAGTTCCAGAAACCATATCCACGGCACTATGATCAGCTATACCCTTTACCCCACAATTTTAGAGTACCTGATTTCACTTTATTTTCAGGAGAAGAAGGACAATCTACTGTGGAGCACGTGGCACGCTTCACCTTTCAGTGCAGCGGTTTGAGCATGGACACGAACTTCGACATGTTACGCTTGCGGCTATTCCCAGGTTCACTAACGGGACCAGCTTTCTCTTGGTACACCACCTTACCATCCGGATCCATTCATGGATGGGAACAAATGGAAAGACTGTTCCACAACCAGTTCTATCGAACGGAGCCCGAGATCTGTGTTGTGGAGCTGTCCCGAATGACGCAACGACATGGAGAACCGGTTGAAAGTTTTATCAACCGATTCAAAAAGATGCGACATCGTTGTCGAATCAACATCCCCGAGGTCGAGTTCGTGAAGATTGCCCAACGTAGGTTGGAATTCGAAAACCGGAAGAAATTTCAGGGGATAGATTTCCACGACTACTACGAGTTGGTGGCCAAGGTTTCAGAGTACGAGGAGTTGATGAGGGAAGATCATCGACGCAAGAAGAACTCTGTAGGAAGCTACCAAGGGGATGTACAGACGCATGAGGTAGCCATTGCCGACTTAACGAACACCGGATCTCGAACATGTCCCGTGTTGGTAAAGAATCCTAAAGCACCCGAGGTAGTTAAAAGGATCCCAACCACCCAATATACGTTTGACGTCTCGAAGACGGAAGAGATCTTCGACTACCTGCTAAAGGAGCAGTTCATCACATTGCCTCCTAGACATGTGATCCCATCCAAAAAAGAAATACACGGACGAAACTACTGTAAGTATCACGACAACTGGAGCCACAACACTCAAGCATGTTTTGGTTTTAGAAATGCCGTGCAGGATAGGATTAACCGTGGGATACTCCAATTCCCGGAAAAGAAGGAAAGCATGCTGATCGACGAGGACCCATTCCCAGTAGCCAATATGATCAATGCCACTTCACTAGTGTGGGGGGGCAAAGGGAAGCAACAGGGTGACGTGAGAACCCGACAGATATGGGTACCAAAAGCGACGCCACCAAAGTTGGAGGAAAGCTCAAGGCAATCACAGAATACGAAGATAAGAGACGTGCAACAACAACGGCCACGTTTCGTGACACCCTCGAGCACGTCACCCCTCAATCAATGGCAATTAAATAGCCACAAGAAATTCCCAAGGCCTCTCTCCAGGAATGCAAAGAGAAGATTAAGGAAAAAAGAGGCAGAAAAGAGAAATAGTCAAAAGGAGTCATCCAGCGTCAACTCCAACGATGCGAAAAGAGGAGGAAAAAACCAAGAGAAGAACCTCCAAATTCGGGTTGGAGATTTCATCATACGGGTAGATTGTGCAGCTACCTCTTTAATCTTACCTTCGGATTTTAGGAGCGAAGACACCAAGAAGGAATGCCCCAAATCTGAGCATAAGGAGCAAGAAGACACAGTCCCGAAGACACCGGGTGAAGAGGGCATGAAGAGGGTTTACTTTGACAAGCCCACTCTAAGGATGACTCGCCATATCAAACCTCTATACGTCAAGGCTCATGTAGATGGCAAACCAATCTCCAGAGTGCTCATCGACAATGGATCAGCCGTTAACATCATGCCTATGAAGATGGTCCTAGCCTTAGGGAAATCAGAGGAAGATATAATCTCATCAGAGGTGTCAGTTTCAGCCGTCACGGGAGAAATTGCAAAGACATACGGCGTCCTACCATTGGAACTCACCATTGGCTCTCACACCGCCATGGTCGCTTTCTTCGTGGTAAATTCAACCGCGAGTTATCAGGCACTGTTAGGGAGAGATTGGATTCACTCCAACTCATGCATCCCTTCGTCTTTGCACCAATTCCTTCTATTTTGGAAAGGAGACGAGGTGGAAGTTGTTCGGGCAAACAAGAAGCCATTCGAAACCTACTCAGATGTGGTCGAGGCTAGACTCTACGAGGAATCTGTAGGCCCAATCCGAGTGGGATCCAATTACAAAGAGCAAGCATGTGGCGAAGAGATTAAGAATATCCTAAGGCCAACGGCAATCGTGCCCCGTCGAAGGCCATCCCGTGACGAACCAATAATAGAAGAAATTCCATGACTAGCACAACATCGAGAAAAGAAGCGGTAGCTTCAGCCGCTATATCAAAACTGAATGCACAACAACTAGCGGAGAAACTATAGCAGGAGGACGACATGTGGGTCTTAGAGATCGAAGCACTCAAAGGAATAGCAGAACTAGATCCTCAAGGAGAAGAAATCCAGTTTCAAGATCTGAAAAGGGCGAACCCGAAGCTAAAAGATGAAGGTTCCATGGCAGTCGACCCTCTAGACGAAGTGAACCTAGGGACAGAAGAGGAACCTCGGGTTACGTTTGTCAGTAGCTTACTACGCCCAATGTTGAAAGAAGCCATTATCACTTTGCTCCAGGAGTTCAAAGACTGTTTTGCATGGAATTATGATGAAATGCCCGGGTTGAGCAAGGACGTAGTGGAACATAGATTGCCAATCAAACCGGAGTTAAAACCCTTCAAACAACCAACAAGAAGGATGAGCAAAGAGGTTGAAGGCAAGGTGAAGGAAGAAATAGAAAAGCTGTTCAAGGCTAAATTCATCAGACCAGCAAAGTACGCGGTGTGGCTATCTAATGTCGTACCTGTAGTAAAAAAAACGGTAAATTACGCGTATGCGTAGATTTCCGCGATCTAAATCTAGCTACGCCAAAAGACATCTATGTGATGCCTATAGTCGACATGTTAGTAGATGCTGTGTCTAAAAATGAATTAATATCTCTGTGTGCTTGCTATGCGGGATATAACCAAATCCCCATTGCCGAAGAAGACATTGCAAAAACGGCATTTCGATGCCCAGGGTCAATCGGCACGTTCGAATGGGTCGCCATGCCGTTCGATTTAAAGAATGCTGGCGCCACATACCAAAGAGCAATGAATGCCATCTTTCACGATTTACTCGGCACCTCTATGGAGGTATACGTGGACGACATCATTATCAAGTCCAAGCGAGAAATGGAACATGTCGGCCATTTGAGGAAGAGCTTCGAGCGGATGCGTAAATACAATTTGAAACTCAATCCTCTAAAGTGCACCTTCGGGGTCAAAGCAGGGAACTTTCTCGGATTCTTAGTCCACCAAAGAGGAATCGAGATTGACAACAATAAGGCGAAAGCAATCAAAGAAGCACAACCTCCGAGGAACAAGAAGGAGTTGCAGCGGTTCTTGGGCCAAGTAAACTACTTGAGACGATTCATATCAAACTTGGCTGGAAAATCCAGAGCCTTCTCAGATCTGTTAAGACTCAAAGACGAAGAAAGCTTCAAGTGGGACGTCAAGCATCAAGCGGCGTTCGAAGAGATCAAAACTTACTTGAGCAACCCACCTGTGTTGATGCCACCAAAGGAGGGTACTCCACTCAAGCTCTATATATCAGCAACCGACGAGTCAATTGGGTGCTTGCTTGCCCAAGACAATGCAAACCGTCATGAACAAGCCATCTATTATCTAAGTCGAACATTGCTATCGGCAGAAACGAGGTACAACCCAGTTGAGAAGACGTGCTTAGCCCTCTACTTCGCTTGCACAAAGTTGAGGCATTACTTGCTCAAAGCAAGAGTTTATGTGATTGCTAGCACTGACTTGATCAAATACATGCTCAACCAGCCTATCCTCTCAGGAAGAATAGGAAAATGGTCACTAGCACTGGCCGAGTTCACGTTGGTGTATCTCCCGCAATCCTCGATAAAAGGGAAAGCAATTGCAGATTTTATGGCCGACCACCCAACCAACTTTCAATATCCCGAAGAAGCAGAGCTGCCAATTTATCTGACGCACAAAGAGCCGTGGCAGTTGAAGTTCGATGGTTCAAGCATAGACAATTCCAACGGGGCAGGAGTGATCATTACAGCCCCATCCGGGACTAAGATAATATTAGCGGTAAACTTGGATTTTGAATGCACGAACAACCAGGCTGAATATGAAGCTCTAATCATCGGCTTAGAAATCTTGATAGACCTAGGAGCGAAAGAGGTCAAGATTTTCGGTGATTCACAATTGGTTATCCGGCACCTAACAGGAGAATATAAATGCTCAAGTTTATCTTTGTTACCTTATTTCGCGTTTGCAATTCAACTTTTGGAAATGTTTGATGAGGTCAGTTTGGAGCATATTCCAAGAAATGACAACTGGGAAGCTGACGAGTTAGCCCAAATCGCTTCTGGAATGAAGATCTCCAAAGATACAACATACAAGGTCGTTATCATCAGAAGACAGGGCCATCCTTCCATGGCGGATAGAGGCGTCCAGTTTGAATCGTTCGACATCGATATTAACTTAGCTCAAGATTGGAGGAAACCATTCATCGATTACCTCAATGATCCTTCCAAAAAAGTAAAATATTCACTAAGTATTCAATCTCGAAATTACATGTTGATGGCAGGTGATTTGTACCGTAAGAGCTACGACGGAATGCTGCTCAAGTGTCTCGGCTTCCCAAAAGCAATGGAAGTCATGAAGCAAGTCCATGAAGGCATATGCAGAGCTCACCAGTCCGGAAGGAGAATGCGATGGCTTATCAATCGCCATGGATACTTCTGGCCAACGATCCTACGCGATTGCATCACATATGCGAAGGGTTGCAAGAAGTGTCAACTGTATGGCCAAATCCAACGAGTCCCTTCAGAAGAATTACACTCAGTGGTGAAGTCGTGGCCTTTTAGAGGATGGGCTATTGATCTAATAGGGAAAATATTCCCAGCTTCATCAAAAGGTCATTGTTTCATCATAGTTGCCACAGATTACTTTTCCAAATGGGTGGAAGCAGCACCAATGAAACAAGTCGGCCAAACACAAGTGATCCGATTCATCAAAGAGAACTTGATTCATAGATTCGGAATCCCAGAATCCATCACCATGGATCAAGGAACCATGTTCACAGGCGAAGATATGAACAAGTTTGTAGAAGAGTACAGGATTAAGTTGATTCATTCCACCCCATTTTATGCACAAGCAAATGGTCAAGCTGAGGCGTCCAACAAGATCCTGATCCAAATCTTGGAGAAGATGCTAGAAGACAATCCTAGGGAGTGGCATAAAGTTCTCTCAGAAACGCTCTGGGCTATGCGAACGTCTAAGACACGAGCGACCGGAGTGAGTCCATTTTTCCTAACGTTTGGTCATGATGCAGTAATACCATTGGAAGTCATTGTGCCTTCATTACGAGTAATGCGCCAGAATGACTTGGAGCCAGACAATTATGTACAAGCCATGACCATGGAACTAGAAGATCTGGACTACGAAAGGCAGAAAGCGCTCGATTGCATGATGATCCAAAAGAAGAAAGTGGAAGATGTGTACAACAAGTAAAAAAGAAAAGCTTCAGAGAAGGCGAGCTAGTGTGGAAGCTAATTCTTCCAATCGGGATGAAAGACCGTGAGCTTGGGAAGTGGTCGCCCAACTGGGAAGGACCATTTCAAATCCACAAGGTGCTTCCCGGGAACGCGTATTGGTTGAAGAGCTTGGGCGGAGAACCACACAGGAGATACATTAACGGCAAATACTTGAAGAAATATTTCCAGAGTATGTGGGACTTAATTAACACAGGAACCGATGGGAGCTTCACGCACAACACGTGATATGTAATGTACGAAGTGCCAGCCAACAAGGCGTAGAGGAAGCACATCCCGAAGGACAGCTCAAAAAGCCAAATACGCGGGGCGTCTTTATTTCACGCAGGGCGTGACTCAGGCACACACGAAAGTCACACCCCAGAGGCTCATTTACGCGCGGCGTAATGCCAAAGACGCCACGCGTAAATTTCTTCTTTAGATGCTCCAAGTTCAGGAACACCAATACGCAGGGCGTGTTTGACAATACGCGGGGCGTACCCCAAAGACGCAAGGCGTGTACCGGACGTGCATAGAAGAGGTACTCCAGGAGCGAGAATACGCGGGGCGTAAAATCAAAGACGCCACGCGTATTCATCATCAAGAAAGCGCTTCAGGGTCAGAAGCACAAATACGCGGGGCGTATCCAGGTACACGCAGGGCGTATGCGCTCTTTTTCTGGGCATTTACAATTTTTCAAAGCATTTGTATATTGTCTTCGCAAGTGCTATAAAGGTTCATCAATAAAAGAATAAGTGTGCCATGGCCACAAATAAATAATAAAAAATATAGATGACCTAGCAAATGTTCAAGCGGCAATCAACTCACAAAATAATGTCCATTGGTGCTACACAAATAAATAAGTAAAAGAATGAGCGTACAAACTCAAAACAAAGAGGGAAAGTACGGGCAACCCGTGAACATACCTCACGGAAACAAACAAAAATCAGGCTTCGGGTATTTTGCCCAAGATTCACAAAGTTTGGATGCAGCCTCTTTGTGTTGCTCGCTATGTCGGTGCCATGCCAGCATCTCATCATAATGATTGGCCAATTGATCTTTCTCACGGGCCAGCTCTTCCTCCATCCGCGGGAAACAAGCTCTAAAACCGGAACTGGCTCTAACCATTTCCGCTTTAGACGCTCGAGCTTCAGCCACCTCCTTCTCCAACACTAAAAGACGCTCCTCTACAGCTGCAATTTTGGCTAACCGTTGCCTATCCGCTTCTTCAGCGTCAACCAAAGCATTAAATTTCTTGCTATAGGACTCGAGCTCCGCCATGTTTGATCTAACCCGAGCTGCAAGACCCGCTGCCACGTTTTTCTCAGTAACATAGGACTGATAGCAAAACAACACATGGTTCTTGGCGGATTTCAACGGCTCAGTCTTGAAAGGATGAGCACATGCACCCATCATTAGATCAAAATCAGTCATTGCCCTTGCAATACGGGTGGGAGTCCAGGAATCAAGAGGTGAAGCAACGAGCTTGCTAAGATTGGCACGAGCGTCACTCAACGAGTCATCACTAGGCAAGGATAAGTCAGCTGTAGCAGTAGACGGTCCTTTCAAAAATGAAAAATCCAAACCGGCAAAAGGATTATCAGTTTTAAGACCGACAGGGACCAACAAAGGACGCACAAGAGCTAATTCCTGCCATATTTCAGCAATTCAATCAATCAATCTAAACAATTTATCTCGAGCAGGACTCATAAGTAACAGATTATCAAGATCATACAAACCTGAGACAATGGCGCAAGGACCAGTCGGTTCAGAGAAGACGCGGAAGGAAGATGGGTTCGTGCCGGAAGTTGCAATGGAGTCATAGCCACCTCAGTCGAGTCCTCATCCAAAGACAAAGTGCCGAGCGAAGATGTCAGGTTCCAACGTGCCCCCAGTTGATCCAGCGTCTCATCCTCAAAACCGAAGTATAGACCCTCGTCGGAGTCGTCTTCTTCTTCCATTTGTCTCACGGAAGGCCCTGCAGCAATAGCCACCCGCTCTCCTTCATCCATCATGATTGCCTTTCCTTTCCCCTTGTCATTGGCGTCAAGCTCATTCGGAGCTAGGGAATTCGGATTGTTGTCTTTCCCTGAGCTACCGCTTGAGTCTACAAAAAAGAGATAAAAAAATATAAAATATATATATATATATATATATATATATATATATATATATATATATATATATATAAATAAAAAAAACAATAAATAAAAGAGCTTACCAACAGGAGGGATACAATGCTGAAAAACAGTCTCCCACCAAGAGTCAAACGAAGGTTGATCCGATCCAAGCAGAAGTGGCCTCTGATCATATCCCGCATCCAGAACCGCAGCCGCTATGTCTTCATCACTAGCCCCACACCGCTGTGAAGGGGTAGGAAATGGGAGTTTCCCCGGGATAGATTGGAAAAAGCCTAACTGACGTGCCCAAAGATAGGGTGCATATAAGGTCAAACCAGGGTTTGATGAGCGAGAGATTCTAGTTCGGTTCACTCCATGATGTAACCGACGTGTCCCACATACCGTCATCCACCATTCAGCACCTTCATGGGGGGCAGCGGACAAGTAAAAGAGAGCCCAAGATGGTAGACACGAGTTATCTTTTTCCCAAAAAAGAAACAGCTTGTTATGAGTAGATGGCACCAAAGTACGAAGAAATCTCATAACTACACTAACAGCCAAACTCGAAGAACTATAGCAAAGGTCCACGCCAAGATGTCCCGAAGTCTCCATTGACGAGGCGGTGGCCAGATGAGGGAAATAAATAAAAAGCCACAGCTGCAGCAGCCACAAACCGCCTCTAGGTTTTATGAATGGTCTATCCTCAACTGTAAGAGCTAGACGGTGGAATGTTGAGGCCAACAACATGGTGCCAAGAGCTAAACGACGGCCCGAAGCCAGAGCCTTAACAATGATTAATATTTCTGCAGTAGGTCTGAGGCCTAACGGCTCAAAAATATAATTGCTAAGCATCATCCACAGAAAATGCACATGATCCTCATTATCCAATTCCCTCTTGTCCAATTTCCTTCTGATCATTTGGACATAAGTCCCGGCCTCTTTGGATAAGATAGCCTTCACTTCAGGAAACGCATTCGTCTCAACACAACTCGGGACCTCCTCTCCGATAATAGGCAACCCCGTTAAAGCCACTACATCACGTAAGGTGATAGACATGGGACCTAGCGGAAGGATCAACGAATTACACACCGGCGACCAATAATTCAGCACCCCCTCCAGTACATTCACACAAGGAGTAATTTCATGACGGGTCAGACGAATAAAATCCCTAATGCCAACTTGGTTCCAAACACTCGCGTATCTCGGCTCTAGGCGATCTACAAGGTCATTCCATCCAACGTAACAGCGAGGAAATATCAGTCCTTTCTTACTTGCAGGGAATTGATAAGTTTTTCTATGGAGGGCTAATTCGGTAGAACTGTTCATGGGATACGGGGGTAAAGGGGAATTACTCGCAGCAACAGGGCTAATAGTAAAGACACTATCCTGAAATTGAAGTATAAACACAATCAATCAAAGCCTATGGATGCTACCTTCAAATACATGATCATGAAATTACAAAAATTACCTCCTGCAAGCCAAGGGTTATGCCTAGGCGAGAATCAGCGCGAATGGTGTCAGAATATGAGTCCGCAGCTGTGACAGACAGATGCAAATTTCAGCAATACAATTCCATCTCCACGTAATATCTCTAAAATTCTTATGTTTTATTCCAATTCAATTTATTTTCTCATAAAATGTGATTCTACACACACAAAAGCAAAAGAAAAATCAAAAAGAAAGAAATAAAGAAGAAAAATAGATTGCATACCCATGCTTGAGAGACTGAAAGCTTGATTCTGAGTGTTCTTGAGCTTGGGGAAAAGAAAATGGCAGAAACAAAGCTAACAAAAAAAAAAAGAAGAGTTGTAGATTGATTAAGATAGAGAGTTCCAAGGAATTCAAATTCTAAAATCCTGCAGGATTCTTCTCTCTATTATCTTTAAAAAAAAAAAAAGTATTTAATAAAACTTCTTTTGTACATAAATTTTATTATTACTAATTCATTTATGCACAAAAGAGGGGGGCAATTGTTGGCCCAAAAAATAAAATAATTATTTTTATGTATATAAAAAGCTTGGGTTATGTTTTTAGGGTATAGTTTATATTTTCTAGAAAATAATACACGTGTAAGCTGACCTGCAACCCATGAGAGAGTCCGACAATACGCGGGGCGTGTCCTCCATACGCAGCGCGTAAACAAGGCGTCCGGAGAAATCAAACGTCAGAAACTCAAATATGCAGCGCGTCCTTCCCGTTACGCGGGGCGTACTTTCTTACGCGGGACGTACTTGCCAATACGTTATGCGTAAGACGCATCCGCTGAGTGTTCCAAGATCAGAAGCTCCAATACGCAGGGCGTATCCACCTATACGTAGGGCGTACTCTTTCCTACACGGGACGTAACACCAGAGGCGCCACACGCAGATACCATCAACGAAACGCAGAAGCTTCAGGACCTCCAATACGCAGGGCGTAACCAACGATACGCGGGGCGTATCGCCTCTTCCGGCAACAGTTGGAAGCAGTCAATGGAAGTTGAGGTAGTGGGGTGATGTGGCATGAAGGTAGTTGTGTTAGTTGGTTAATAATTACCAAAATACCACTGAATAATTACCAAAATGCCACTCTAAAATACTATAAATAGACCCCCTCCCCTTCATAAAAAAACACACTCAAACACACAACAAAACCCCTTCCTAAGGTCCATTCCAATGCTCTCTAGTTCTTAGTTTTAAGTTCTTAGTTCTTAAGTCTCTTAGTTCTTAGTTCTTCAAAGTTCTTCCTTTCGTTCTTCGTTTTTCTTAGCTTCGATTCCTCTTTTAGCTCTTCTTCAGCTTTAATCCAAGTTTCAATAGCCTCTTTCCAATTCAATTTAGCATTCCAAGCCTTCAATTTGCTCAATTCCTAGCTATAATTCTGTTTTCAAATCAATTTTCCAGATTCGTCCAACTACTTTCAAAGCCCGATTCCGTCTATTTAAAGTCATTTTTTGCTTTCAATCCCTTCGACAAAGTTGTTCCTGACATCCTGAAGTTCGATTTAGTGTATTTATTTGCCTAATTCCGTACCCAGAAACTCTATTTACAAGCCGATCTTTCCAGCCTAAATTCTTTTAGACATTCTGTTTCCAGAATTTTCCAGATTCGTCCAGTTATTTTCAACTCCCAATTTCGTCTACTTAGCATCCGTTTTAGCCTTCGATCCCTTATAGAAGTTTGTTCCTGACCTCCTGAAGTTAAATTTAGCCTATTTACTCGTCCAATTCCGTGTCCTTAAGCATCCAAACGAGCCTCCTGAAGTTAAAGGTTAAATCTGCCCCATTTGCCTACCAACGTTGTGCCATTGCCAAGATCATATACCGTACGGGCCCGACCGGCTACAGCTCTCCAAGGACCTCGCACCAACACCAAAATTCAACATCAATCCGAGATAGCTATTGTGGCTCCGAGTTTGTTGTTGAATTCCAATTTAATTTAATTGCACTTCAATTCCTTGTATTTGATTTGTCCTTCCAATTCAATTGATTACCTATATGTTTAATATAGAGATTTTTCAATTGTAATTCATTCCATTTTTAATGCTTGCTTCGAACATATGTATTCGAACACCTATTCACATCAATAAAATACCGATTTTTCACCAAATCTCGTGTCAATTTCGCACTTTAATTTCTTTTATTTTCTCGTCTTCAATTTACACGCTTAGCTTTAAAGAATAATTTATCTCGCAAAGTTTCTATAACGGCGCGAGAGACCCAAGAGGGACTTTTTCAATCCTTGCGTCCCTCGCCAATCGCTTCGATTAGATTTCAAGTTTTGGCGCGCAAATTCCATAAACTTAACCATTTTAATTGAGAAGTAATCTTCTCTGGCACGCCCGCACCCTAACCACACGTGACAAGGTTGAAATTAGCATATTCGCAAAATATCGCTAACAATAGCCAACACTTTTTGATACGCTCGGTGGGACTTTCAGCTGTCTTTTACATTTTCTTTTAACTATCCTTTTTATACTGCTGTCTCAAACACCATTTTTATCCCACTTTTTGCTAGCACTAAAATAAAGTTTCTAGCCAGTAATTTTTTGCATGTCCAGTGGGACCGTCACAAATCATAATTCGGCCAACTACTTTCTAACATTTTTATAGACTTTTTACAAGGTAACTTTGTGTGTGTTTATTCTCAAAATTGGCACCACAAAAAAACATCGGCAAAAATCTCGTTCCTTCTGAGTCGAAAGAAAATCAAAGTCAAAACTAGGCTCTAGAAGTGTCAGAAGGTTTTGTGGCTGAAGTCGTGAGCCTTATGGAAGAAGCAAATCGATCACAACAACAACCAGTCGTTAAAGGAAGCAATCAGACAAAACAATGAATTTATGCAAAATTTGGAGAAGTGTCTAGCTGAAGTGGTGCAAGTCATAAAGACTAACACAGATGCCATGTAATATGCATATAGGGTGCTAGTCATAGAGAACAGAAATGTTGATCTAACCGATAAGATCACTAAAATACCAGAGAAATGTGCTGAGATTTTTTCGTAAAAATCTACTGCCCAAAAATGCAACAGAGAGTGGAAGATAGGTGCTGACCTTAGGTGAAAGATACATACGTCCTCGAGCCCGTGAGGAAAATTTAAGGTTTAACAAATGTGGCGATCGTGTTTCAATGCCTTCATTAGGTCTCACACCAGACTTAATAACCATACTGAATATTACAAGGAAAATAATACTCATAATGTGGGGGGCAATGGAAGAGGTCGTGAGTTAATGCTTCTCGAGTTTCAAATTAATGCACGTGGAGATGTAACGTACGATGTTAGAAAGTATAATGCATGATGCTTCTTTTTACCAAGTTTCTCCATCTCATGTCCAAGATTCCAATTATATGAAGAAAGATAACTCGATGAAGAAACTACTCCATTAGTGGAACAACATTTAGGGACTAAAGACCTCGTGGATTTCCAATAAAACTAAGTTGAGCTTCACCATCTTTAATATTTTTAATTAATAAAACATATATAACTATATACTATATATAATTTTTTAATAACCATATATAATTATATAGTATATGATAACTATATAATTTTTTTACAAGCGAACAATGTGGCTCATGTTATTGCTCGCCCATCTTGCAATTACTCTTGACCCATGTTCTTTGATGTTATTCAGAATTTTTTAACTCCATTGTTAAACTTTGATAATTCATTAGAGACTTATTAATTATATTTCCCTTCACAAAAAAAAAAAAAAAAAAGTCAGGACTTCGAGTTTCATACTAAAAACATCTGGTTAAAGGTGAGAATTAAATTTGTGAAATATATTTGAGACAAAGTTATGTTTTGATTGCCAATTTTAATATTTGAGTAAAAAAATCAATTGTGGTCGTAATTATTGGATCAATTATTAGCCGTCAATTTTAAGAATAAGATAAGATATTAAAATTGGTCTTTTTGGAAAAATATCAAATTAGGTTCTACATTCAAAATAGTATCAATATACATTTACGATTGCAAAATAGCATCAATTTAGATATTACTAACGGAACGTGATATGTTATCCGTTAAGTTCTGTCAACTCAGTGTCACGTTGCAATTTTAAGATAAAGTACAAAAATATATTTAAAATCAATTTAGGCTTCACGTACAAAATAACACCAATATAAGCTTAACATTTACAAAATAATACCAATTTGGACGTAACATTTACAAAATATTATCAATTTAGATTTAACACCATAATTAATCAAATCATATTCTTATCACACTTAAATTAATAAATATTATCTCTCTATTTAGTTCTATCTTCTTATTTATTCTAATACAATTGTTTGGATTAGTTATCAGTTGTCAATTGACATTTTGTGTATCAATATGGTACATTTTGGATGATTTTAAGAATTGGATCAGTTTAGATTAACTTGTACATTCTGATTGTCAATGTTATTATGAATTGTGTTAATGATATATATATATATATATATATATATATATATATATATATATATATATATATATATCATTTTAACTTTTGAAATTTTGTGGAATATTCCATTGTTTTGTAGTTTGCAATTACTAACGGAGTCATTGAATCATTGATGAAAAAACATATCACAAAGTAAAATTAGTCTACGTAAATTAATCATTTCATGTTAAAGCAATGTTAACATAAACTCTTAATGGGCAAGAACACGAATTGTATTAGAATAGATAAGAATATACAACTAAATAGAGAGATAACATATATTAATTTAAGTAGGACAACAATATAATCCGATTAATTTGACGTTCTTTTTAATTTGTAATATTTTGTAAAAGTTAAGTCCAAATTGGTATTATTTTTTAAACATTAAGTTTACATTAATGTTGTTTTGTACATGAAGTCTAAATTGACACTTCTCAAAAAATTTATGCCTATTTTGGTACCTTATCCAACGTAGCATGTTAAAATTGTGACGTGACGCTAAGTTGGTAGAACTTAACGAATGACTTGTCACGTTCTGTTAGCAAGATCTAAATTGGTGCTATTTTGTATACGTTAAACCTATATTGGTATTATTTTGGATGTAGAACCTAAATTGATACTTCTGAAAAATCTTAGAGCATCTCCAATAGTCCATACTTACAACCACTCAATATACATGTCAAATCATCTATTTAATAAACTTCATTTTATTAAATTATTTAACTCAAATGGTTAAACTCTATAATCACTCAATCATAATAGATTCACCAATCACAACCAATTAATTAAACATATCATATTATTTTAAAAACAATATATATATATATATATATATATGTGTGTGTGTGTGTTTCATCGTTAGATTCAGGCTTATTATAATCCTGAGGTGGAGATTTAAATCATCCTAAGGATTAGATTTAATAAGCATAGACCTAACGGAATGACCAAATTCATTTGGTCATTAAGATCCATGTGAACATTCTTGATTAAATGCATTCCAATGGGAAAGAGTTTAACAAAAGAGTATAATGAGTAGGGGTGCTTTTAGCGAATCTCCAATAGAAGTTGATTTAAAAAGTGTCATTATATCATACTAAAATATAATATTTTATTAATTTAATAATCAACATCACTCTTTCGCAATTTTTGTTTAAAAAAATTTCAATAATAAGAGCACCTCCAAAAGACTATTAGTAAACTCTCTAAAAATAATATAAATAATTGATTCTTAGTAATTTAAGAGTGACTAAGATATATCATCTCCAACAATACTCCTTATATTCACTCCTTATTTATTATTTTATTATTAAAATTATTATTTATTGTTATATTTACCAAATTGTGAGGAGAGAGACTAGTTAATAATAAATTATGAATAAAAATGAAGTTAAGAGGCACTAAGAGGTGGAGAGAAGCTCTCTATTAATAGAGATGATGGAGAGACTCTTAATGATTTGAGAGCATCTTTAAGAGACTCTTAGTGTACTCTCTAACAATAATATAAATAATTGACTCTTAGTGATTTAAGAGTGACTAAGATATATCATCTCCAACAATACTCTTATATTAACTATTTATTTATTATTTTATTATTAAAATTATTAATTATTGTTTTATCTACCAATAGTGAAAGGAGAGAGACTCCTCAATAATAAATTATTAATAAAAAAATGAGTTAAGAGTTACTAAGAGGTGGAGAGAGACCCTCTATTAATAGAGAGGATGGAGAGACTCTTAGTGATTTGAGGAGCCACTAAGAGGCTGTTGGAGCTCATTTTTAATTCTCTCTCCTCAAATTTTAACTTAAGAGTCAAACTAAGAGGTTGTTGGAGATGCTCTGAGGAGCCACTAAGAGGCTGTTGGAGTTGATTTTTTATTCTCTCTCCTCAAATTTTAACTTAAGAGTCAATTTAAGAGGTTGTTGGAGATGTTATAAGCAACTTTAAAAGTTGTCATAGAACCCCCACAAATCATTACTTAATATATAATTTATTTTAATTATAAATATTATCAACCAATAGTGAAATGAGAGGGATGTTGGTCCCGTGTAATGTAATAGGATTAGTTCCAAGGGGGGGGTTAGGAACTAATATAACTTTTTCGCTTAATAAGGCTAACTTAACTTAATGTTTGATATTTTAACTCAGCTTTAGGTCAGCAAGGCTGAGTGAAGTGTGAGACAGCTTTAATCAGACACTGACTAGAGCTGTTTCAATTGTGAGTTGGGAGATAACACTTTAGGTCAGCTTCCAACTCAGCACTCTGATTACTTAGCGTCGGCTTATACAAATTATATGCTGAGTAATTTAAGCAAGCAACACATACATATATATATCAAGAGAAAGGGTTAGAGATTACTCAGCAGACTTATCCTGGTTCGGCGTCATCCCCTACGTCCAGTCCCCAGAGTTCTTCCGGGCTTTTTCAATCCACTACTGAGCTCTTTAAAGGTAGAGCACAAACCGTTTACAAAGCAATTGAGTATGCAAGAGTACCGTCCTCTATTCGTCTACTCAATCCTACTGAGCGCTATAACCGAACACTCAGATTTTCTCTACCGCTGAGTACTAAAACCGAGTACTCAGCTTCACTCTTCTAACCTTTACAGTTGATACAAGATTGTTCTCTCTAAATAAAGAACACTTTAGATGAATACAAATTCACTCTAGACTTTTACACAATGATTTGAATTGGGTGTAAGAACTTGCTTTTTCTAATCAGACAGCTTCTCTTTTGGATCTTTTAACTTAGTGAAGATCTTGCTTGTCTTTTCTCTTTTGTAATTCGGCTAAAGATCCAAGTGATGAACTTGTCCTTTTATAGCAAAATCTGAAGCTTCAATGATTTGAATTCGGACATATCCGTTGAATTCAAACGGTCTTCTTGCGTCATTCATTTGTCAGCATTCAGAATTGCAGGCCAATCCTTTCGTCTGGATTTAGCAAGCATCAGGCTTGCCAGTTCCGTCTTCTTGCGCCATGTTCGTCTTCTAGCGCCAGATTTGTCTTCTTGCCAAATGACAGGCGATCCATGCGTCTCGAAAAGACCTCTTGATGTAATTCTGAGGCTTCTGAATTGGTGCAGACCTTTGTCGGACTTTGTCTTCTAGTCAACGGATCATTGGCGCTGTCCTGACAAATACTCAGCTTGATTGTTCGGCTTTGCCTTGGAGATTTCCTTTGCCGGGGCTGAGTTACATTGTACTCAGCTTCTTCGGTCGGCTTCGCCTTCAAGCGTTATTCTGTAGAAGACTTTTCTTTTATAATGCTGAGTTTGTATTTCACTCAGCTTCTGTGACTTATGCTGACTTCGTTCTGTCTTACTTTTGGTTCCTGTTCTCGTTAATTAATATGCTCAACATTGAACAAGCACATTAGTACAATTAAACCAAAACACTTAAATTTAATTGTCTTAATCATGGGATTAACTTAAATAATTTTGTCAAATCAAAATCTTGTGGAAATGTGTTTCAACAAGGGAGTCGTCAAAAATGTGCATCAATAGATTCCAAATAAATCACTTTTTTTTATATATTAAAAAAAGTTTGGCAATTTTGAAGTAAGGTTGTCAAAAAAAATTGATAACTTTTTGACAACCTTCTTAGCACCCACCATCACTTCATCACTTCGATTGTATGCACCCTTTAAAAATTACTAAATCTAATACCACATCAGTTGGCACTCTTTTAAACACCCTCTATTGAAAATACTATTATGGGGTGTTTGTTAGAAAGGATATAGGAAGTGTGATAGAGATAAAAAAACACGAGATAAGTTATCACATGTTTGTTTGGGAGATAGAAGAGTGAGACATACGAGGGATAAACCTCTTCTTATCCCTCAAATCCTATACCTAGGAGGAGGATGATATAAGGAGGTGAGATAAGCTCGTGCGATTTTAATAGGATGGAAAAGTCCATCTTATCCCTCAAATTAATTTTATGTAGTTTAAATAAGGTTAAAATAGTAAAATGTATTATTTTATCTCTATCCCACGTACCAAACATTGAATAATAATTCTCGAAAATCTCAATCATTTATGCTTGTCCTTATCCCAATAAAATACTAAATGTACAGTTAGTGCTGTTTTGATAGATTCCTTTAATAATTGAGTTATATGGAAAAAGTTAAATTTCGAAATTAACCTTCATTACCATCGTTGATCCTTTTTTTCTATTTTGGTTTACATCCCCATTCATCTTCATCAAAGAAGAAAAAGATGAAATCACAGTCTGTTAGAAATTGCAATCTTACCCTTCCATGATCTAGATTAGAACTTAGAACTATGGGGTAAACATTTTCAGACTTTAGCTTTCCCTTTCCTGTTTCTTGAGCAGCTCTTCTCTTCCACAGTTTTCCACTCTCTCAAATGTCAATCCACCGGCCACTACTGTTGTTTGTTTCCACTCTCAAATCTCAGTCCACCGGCCACCGTGGCTTATTCTCTCAAAGACTCAAACCAGCGTCTCTGAAATTCACCGCTGCTTCTTCACTCTCAGCCATTTCTTCTATTTGATTTACCATCGTGACCAAGCTCTTCTTCTCTTTGCTGAGGTAATTGATTTCTGTATTTTTTTTTCTGTTTTTGATTTCCGTTTCTTAAATTTCTGTTAGCAATAGAGATGCATTCGTAGGTCACAAGTAAATTGATTTCAGTTTTTTATTATCAATTTCTGTTTTTGTGTCGTTTAAGCAATTGATGAACTTGTCTGTAAAGAGGCGGCATGAGATTGATGTGTTTGCGATTCATTCCCAGTATACTGTTGATCTGAAAACTGCATTGCAATATAAGAGTATTGGCATTGAATACCAAACATAAGGTAAGGACAGTAAAGAAATACCCAGGAGCAAGTAGCCTAGATAGTAAGTTACTCTGTTGTCTAAAGAGATAATAAAATAAAGTTAACTCACTATTGTCTAGAGATATAATAAAATAAAATTAACTTCTTAACTCAGACTGTTGTCTAAAGATATAATAAAATAAAGTTACAATCTTAATGAGCAGTATGCATATTCTGGTGGTTTCATAGATATAAAAGGTGAAAGTGAAGAGGGGGTGGGCGATGTTTCATTTGATTATTTCAACGGAGTTTGGTTATAGAAATAATAAGTTACTAGACTAGTATTATTTTATGTAAGTCCATTTATGTGGTTTCATAGATATTCAAAATTCTTAGAAGTTCTGAGAGACATAGACCAGTTTTCTTGAGCAACAAAAAGCTTGTCTCCTTTTCATGCGTCTAGAGAAGAAAAAGGGAAAAAACAATTGGATGGAAAAAAAGCTTCTATCTCTCTCTTTATGTTGCTGCACCATTTGTTGAATTTGAATGTATCTCAAAGCATTGAGAAGAATCTCCGGATCGCCGGTGATTATGAAAAAAATGGCATGTATTTGATTGAAAGTCCAATATTGTGTCTGATTTGTTCATAGGCAGGGGATAGGTGTTTTGAACTGAGTTGTGGAGTGGACTCCTTGCAATACGAAAATGTGGACTATATAATCAGTTTTCAGCATTTTGCTCACTCTGTAGGGTCTTTGCATGTAACTACAAAACAATGTTATTTTAGTTAGTGTTTGTTTTAAGCAATGAGTTTTGCAAATCATTTATAACCTGTCCCTTTTTTCCTTGTTGGAATCCATATTTTGAGCTGAAGAGTCATTTGCTTGTTATCTACAGTATATACTTATAAAAGAGAATCTTATTCACAGTGCCAATTTCTTTCGATCTTACCCTTACAAAAACGTTTTCCAACAGTACCCTCAAAATTTCGCCCAGAATTTTCCAATTTCACAAACATATGCGGTGCCCAACTACCTAGCAGGAACGAATCCGTTTAGATTACCTTTTAGAGCATCTGATTACTAACAGATCTTTGCCATTTCACGCCTTTCCTTCCTTGCTCTCTCTCTCTCTCTCTCTCTCTCTCTCACGTCCTTTTATAGATCTAACCGAGGTTAGTTAATTTAATTGTTATGTTTTCAGTTATAACTTTAGGATTTCTTTTTACGGATTCTGCTTTCTCTTGGCTCCTCACTCCCTTTCTATGCATGCAATTTTGAATGTAATGGTTGACTGGTTGAGATTTGAGAATGGGAGTAGCTGGTTGAATGGTTTTGAAAAAGTTATTGTTTGAGAATAGCTTGTTAAATGAAAGAATTGGGTATGAAGTAGTCGGTTGAATTTTCGATGAACTTTGTTATGCATTTGTTAATTAAGGCACTATAACTGTTAAAGTAATTGTCTAACTACTAGGAACAAGTATTGAATGAAGCTCTATTTCCAGCATCATTATTTCAGCATTATTAGTTAAATATGATTATACCGTAGAGGATTTTGCAAGTGTTGTATCAATTTCATTTTTTCATGCTTGCTGTGAATATGAAATAATTTGTGTCTAGCTAGGTAGTTCCTTTTGACTCACTGTTTTTGTCTTGAGAGTCCATGACGGAGTAGAATTAGATGATGGGAAATGAGTAATCTGATCTGTATATGAAGGAAACTGTTGGAAAGACAATATTTACTACTAAATTCAAAAAGAAATTCAAGTTGTATACAAGAGTGCGTATAGATGAGTTTGCATTTCTTGGTGTTATAGAATATACCAGTTGTACATTATGTTGCACGGACGGACACCGGGAAACATAATTTCTGAAAAACATAGGAAAAGGAAACGTGGGGAAAATGTGTAAATATTAAAAATATAGGGGCATATTTATAAATATTAAATATGTAATAATATATTTAAAAAGTCCAAGCTCAATCGAGATTCAAGAGACAAGAATTATAGGAGAAAGAAACATAGGTAAGTTTTTTAAATTGAAGAATACAAGGAAGGAATTATCAGTCAAATAGGAAGTTTCAATTTTCCTAATATTAGACTGAATAGGAATTGTAAAATAGAAAGTTTGAGTTTCCAGAATTTTAGTCGAAATAGGCAGTGAAAACCGTTTAAAAACTGAGATACGTGTTTCATATTTTGGGTGATTACATAAACATTTGGTATTAGTTTCCGTTTCCCACATTTGCACATTTGTCGGAAATGGTGAAACGCGTGTCATGGTGGGTTTTCGTGCATCATAGGTTGTACATAGCATTTATAGGCCTAAAACAAGGTTTCTTTTCTTGATCAACAATACTTGTAGTACAAATGTAAATGGTCCACTTGCAAGGGAGTGTTACAGAATATACCAGTTATACATAGCTGTTATAGACCTAAATGAAGTTTCTTTCCTTTTCTAGACTAGCCATACTTGTATATATATAGATGTAATATTTTTTCAATAGATACATATCAAATTATTCTCTCATTTCTCTGTTCACACTTGGTAACTGATTTAGACATTTACACATCATAATCATGCAAGCATCGAGGACGAGCCTTGGCGCAACGGTAAACGTTGTTGTCGTGTGACTGAGAGGACACGGGTTCGAGTCGTAGGAGTGGCCTCTTGCCAAAAAAAAATTGGCAGGGGAAGGCTTGCCCCTTATACACCCTTGTGGTGGGACCCCTCCCCGGACCCTCGCTTAGCGGGGACACGTAATGCACTGGGCCGCCGTCAATCATGCAAGCATCCTCTTATAAACACTTACCTATTCATTTATATTATTGATTACACATTTATTAATATATTATAGAAAGGAATGTCCTCAATTCAGTTGTCGTAGACTACTCGTATTGGTCTGTTCTGCCTTCTTCAGTCTGTTCTGCTTTTGGTTTCTTTGTTTAGGTTAGGTTTTCAATTTGTACCAACCGATACTCACCCTAACACATTGCGAGTGTCCAAATATTAAGAAACAAGTTTCTAATTTTTTAAATCATGGAAACGGGGCCCAAAATGTTTCTTACAAGATTCCTAGAGTTAACTGATGCGGAAATGCAAAACTCATTAACATCAAAGTTTATGTGCAACATAGTGTGTAGTCTAATGCTTTATGTGATTAACATTGATTCACTTTTGAAAACACATTGCATCCTAGGAAACGAGTTTCCAAATTTTAAGAAACAAGTTTCTAATTTTTTAAATCATGGAAACAGGACCCAAAATGTTTCTTACAAGGTTCCTAGAGTTGTGGTTTCCGAAACGGATGCGGAAATGCAAAACTCGTTAACATCAAAGTTTATGTGTAACATAGTGTGTAGTCTAAATGCTTTATATACTTGCTATATGATCTCGATACTCTCCTTTCATCTATCAACTAAACTGACTATGATTTTTCTCCCTGCTAGACCGATACCTTTTCAAATGTCTGGTGATGTGGAAAATCCTAAAGTTGGCGAGAACCAGAAAGATTCAAGAGCTTCATCTCCTGCTAGTGAAATTCAGGCAACCTGGTATAGTGGCTTACTCCATCAAACCTCTGTTTATGGAGTAGCCGTTGGATATTGCATTTCAGCGTCTCTGCTTTCTATCATCAACAAATGGGCTGTCATGAAATTCCCCTATCCTGGAGCTCTAACTGCTCTACAGTATTTCACTAGTGCAGCAGGTGTGGCTTTATGCGGGTGTTTAAAAATCTTAGAGCATGACCGGCTTGATCCTCTAACCATGTGGCGGTTCCTACCTGCAGCCATCATTTTTTATCTTTCTCTCTTTACCAACAGCGAGCTCTTATTACATGCAAATGTTGATACATTCGTTGTCTTCCGTTCTATAGTCCCTTTATTTGTTGCGGTTGGAGAAACCCTTTTCTTGCACCAGCCATGCCCTCTATTGAAGACATGGTTGTCACTCGCAACCATCTTTATCGGAAGTGTACTTTATGTTCTCACAGATTACCAATTCTCCATCGCAGCTTACAGCTGGGCTCTAGCTTATTTGATAAGCATGACTGTTGATTTCGTGTACATTAAGCATGTTGTTATGACCATAGGTTTAAATACTTGGGGTCTTGTGTTGTACAACAATCTCGAGGCCCTCCTACTCTTTCCGTTCGAATTGCTTATAATGGGCGAAATAAAGAAGATAAAGCGTGAAATCTCTGATGAGTCAGATTGGCATTCTTTTGATGTAGTTTTGCCTGTTGGCTTATCATGCTTATTTGGTTTATCCATCTCTTTCTTTGGGTTTTCATGCCGGAAGGCGATTTCCGCAACAGGATTTACTGTTCTTGGAGTGGTGAACAAGCTTTTGACAGTGGTAATCAATTTGGTTGTCTGGGATAAGCATTCATCATTCGTTGGAACAGTCGGGCTTCTCATTTGTATGGCTGGTGGAATCATGTATCAGCAGTCCACAAATAAGCCTAAGCCTCCGGTGCCAGAAATAAAAGCCGTTGAAACCGAGGAAGAAGAGCAGAAGTTACTAGAAATGCAGAGCAAGACAGACAGCAACAATGGGAAAGAAGCTACTGAATCTCATCCAGGAAAATAAGACTGGCTATAAGAGAATTTGATCATTCTGTCGTCTGGTCTGGTCGAATACCCGGGTAATGTTTGTGTAAATTGTTGGAACCACATTTTCTAATATCAAGAACCGGATGCAGCCTGTTCAGGTGATTAGATTCATTTAGACCTGGACAAAAGGTGCTAGATTATAAAGTTGTACAAACAAATGTACCAACTGATAATCATATGTACCAACTCACTAATGATTAGCATATACAAAACTAATTAACTCAGTAATGGAGAGAAGGAATTAGAGTTTTAAACAGAAAATAACCTTACAAAACTCAAAACAATTAATGATTGAAGACCAGCTTTTTTTTCTTCTTCTTGTCTTTAAATTCTTCATTGCATTTTCTCTTCTATAACCCACCAAAATGTCATCCTTTTCAATTACATCCTCAATTTCACTCATATTATTATTCTATCGTCTTTCTTGTAGATGTTCATAGGGTTCATTTGATAATGTGGTAATGTAATGTAATCAAAGTTGTAATGTCAATGGAATGGAACATTGATTCCATCATCATGTTTGGTTGATAAAAAAAAATGAAATAAAAAATGAAATGTAATTACCATTATAATATTTATGTTTACTTAGTTAAATGTAATCATAAAAAAAATTTGAAATTAATATATAGGTTTTTGTGTTTTTATAGTTTTTTCTACATTTTTCTCGTTTTTTCATATTCCATTTTCACCATTTTGTTCTATTTTCTCATTTTTCCATTTTTTTTCATTTTTTGTGATGGGGATTACAAGAGTTGTTGAACAAAGTTTAATCCATTAATTTCTCATTTCAAAATTTTAATATACAACTAAATATGATAATGGACTTTCAATGTAATGGAATTCCTTTACAAAGGCTATTACATCTTACCAAACAAGCCTTTAGTTGTTGGCAATTTGAAATTATTGGTAAATGTGTTAGTATCGCAATAAATATTTTAGAGATAATTGATGTTTAGATTTATTTGTAACTGTGTTAGTAACACAACAACACAAGTATTAATACATTTTGATTTCATATTATGGTCAAACTAAGTTTCATATGCATAATGCTATTAAAGTCATTGTTCGAAACGAAGGCCGCTTGGACCGCCTAGATCCAGCCTAGGCGCTCAAAATCGAGAATCCGCCCCGATTTTCTATGATTAGTCCCTTTAGGCGTTATATTAACTCCTAGGCGATTTTCAGCCGCTTGGGCTCCGCCTAGACCACCTAGGTACCGCCTAAGCGACAATGAACAAAAACATTTTTAATTGTGAATTTATTTTTTTGCTTTATTATAATTCACTTTTAAGTTGTTTTAATGATATTGTTGTTGAAATGTTGATGTTTGCACAATTTTAAAAATATATGTTACAAATATACGTGTTTTTCTATATTAAATAATTTTATATTACTATTTTAATAGTATGATACATATTTTAATTGAATTTATATAATAATTTGTTGATTAACAAATAAAAAATATAAAAATATAAATCCGATTAATCCTCGAAGGCCCTATCCACCCGACTAGCGCCTAGTATTTTTTACAACTTTGATTAAAGTGCGATTAAGAAGTGACTAGTGAGATGTTAAGTCTTAAGTCTTAATGAGTAGTTAGTTGGGATTAATTAAGTTGGAATATAAATGAATGAATATAAAAATTAAGTGGTTAAATTAGAGATTATAATTTTCAAATAATAATAATAATGACTGGAAGGGGTATTTTACAAGATGCCACCGCTTGGCATGATGTGTCACTTAAACATGTCACAGACATTACACTTTCATCTTTGGAAGTATGTAGTTCCTCATTTCTAAATCTCAGCCCTCAAAACTGCAACATTGAGGTTTTAACTCTTGAAAAAAATTATAGTTAAACCAAAAATGAAGAAAACAATCTAGATTTTCCCACAACTGAAATTTTCAAGAGATTTAAGACGAATTGAAATTGAATCCTATAATAAGTAATCAAATTTTTAAAGAAATTGCCTTTGCACAGATTTATCTTTCACCTAAACAAACCCAGCAATGCAAAAACAGAGAAAATAATTAATTGAATAGAATCAGATATGAGAATATATCAATCAGCTGTAATTGTTTGTACAGTTCCAGAAAATAGACCTGACCTGAGGGAGGTCTACTTCAGAATCTAATCTCCTAATGAATCTTATTTACAACAAAGAATACAGAGTTTCCTTTTTATAGATAGATCATATCATAGAACATATAAAAGAAATCAATCCCATTCTTGGAAACCTGTATGCATCCCACATTAATTAATTCCTGACAATAATAACCTCATTCATATAACTAACTACAGAGGTTACTGCCAGTTATGATCACAACCTCCGATGATGTTCTCGATATTCCGTGGGACTCTGAGGGGGCCTGCTATAAATGTCATCAAAATGTAGATTTACATTCCCTCCTGTTTCAAGATCTTCCTCCATATAAGTTGTTCGTGATAACCTTCGAGAACTCCTCCAATCCAGAAGCTGTTGCTCTTGCTCCTCCAAGCTTCTGTCTGACAAATTATCATAATTATCTGAAGTGAAGCGGTTGAAATTAGGAGGCTCGATAAAACTATCTTGGGTCTGTGCACCTGGTGGACCACTTCTAGCCCACCAATCCGGCTTATCAGAATGTTCATAGTCGCTGGTATCGTGTTGCCTAAGTACACTCTCCCGGAAGAAAGGAACTGATGTCGATGCTCCCAAATGAGACTCCGTTCGATCTTCATAGTTCCGATTCCAAAATTCATCATTACATCTTTCTTCATTTTGTGCCAAGTTAGATGGCATCCAATAATCTCCAGGATGTTGCTCAGTCACTTCAAGTGTTATTGTTGGAGAGTCTCTTGCATGATTAGTTGAAGCATGAGGCCAGGAGGTATAGTACCAATCGAGAAGATACGGGTGATTTTTCTGGACTTCATCGATCAGCCACAAAGAACCCAAAGGAAAGCCAGGAGTAGCATGTTGCACAGTATTTCTATCTCCAGGACCTCTCAAATTGGGGCTTCCTCGCCATATTCTAGGAGAGTACCGATGTCTCATTCCATTACCTTGCAACTTTTGCTCCCTGAAATTTCGAAGATTTGACAAGAACTGCTTTCCCTCATCATTTGGCTGCCAGGTAGGATAGCTGCTCTGGAAACTGCAACCATTTGAATATCGTAAAATCAATAAGCAAACGTAGGAAGTATCAGAGAAAATAACAACCCGGGCACTAGGAGAAGCCAGTTTCACTTGCACTGAAAATACCAGAATTCTTTTTTTTTTTTTTTGGTCCCACACAAAAACACAAATTGGGTCCATATTATGAGTAATAACCAGTGGACCAAATTAATGACGAAACTAAGAGAATGTGTCAACCTTGATTCCATACGAAAATGTGAATAATCAAAAGTCAATGTTTGAATTTGTGATTCAGACTTCTATCAAAGTGCTATTTCATTTAAGTTGTGATTTCCCTATCCAAGGTTAGCACGTATCAAATAAGACATCATTTTCTGCAAAAGCATCCTAAATTTTTCCAAATGCTATTTCAAAACAAAGCAGCTTTGCTACTAATTATGATGCAGAAAAACAAAACAAAAGATCAGCCAAAATGATTGTGTCAACATGAGTGTTCTTTGACTGGAGTAGGAAAATTATATTGTTATATAACTTCAAACAACAATGTCATTCAGGAAAGATTATGGAATTAAGATGTTCATCCACCAGAGACGGTTGAAGATATTGAATTTGCCAGAGAAAAAGAGTTCCCGATTTAAAATAAGATGGGGAGATTTTAAGTTGAAATAAAGATTACTTAAACCAGATGGAATGGTGGCAAAGGATAGCAAACCCAATTAGCAAGTCCTAAGCCAAATGCGGCTGATAAATATAAAATCAATTGTCATCCCTTCGCAGAACTGTAATGTCATAATTTAAGAAAGAGAGACAGAAGCCTACTCAGCTCATATCACTATCATAAAAGGCGAAATTTACTCTTTTCATAAAAAGAGAAAAATTGCACATATGATCTTTAGACTCTAGGCATGGATCAATGAAAAAAGTAACATAGGTGAGGATGCAAAAAACTTTGGCCAAAGACAAGCACGATGCCCTTGATTTCTATCACGATGCAGGAAAACTGATAAAGAACAAGAGAAGGGCCAGCTTTTAGACCGACTTTCCTACAAACCTAAGATATTTTACTGTTATATTTGGATATTTGTTTTGATTCATTAAAATGCAGCTAGTGTTGCTTATTTCACCTACAGGAGAAACACTGATATACAAGTATTTAGAAACAAGTTATTTAACAAAAATATAAGTGCATGCTACTAGAATATATATACCTTAAAAATGACTTCTCCATCTTGCCCTGAGAGCTCCTCCAAGCACGTGATGTGTGATAAGGTGAACCATAATTGCTATTACCATGATTTTGAAAGTCGAAAGCGCTAAAACTGTCAAAAGATAGTAGCCAAACATGCAACCTTGTTAATGTTGAGAACAATAAAATCTAACGAATTATTCTTCTCTATTGTCATAAATATTCATCAACAATAGACTAACCTGCAGACATGGCCAACCCCTTCGATGTTCATTGTAAAATCTGCAATAAACTGTAATATGTCATCCACACGCTGCAAAATAAGATAAGACATTAGCTAAAAAGCAGTGTGCTCAGGTTAATACAATAAAATGGAAAGTTTATGGAAAGGTGAAATATGTACCTTTGGGACAACAAATAAAAGCAACAATGGGGTGAGGAAAATCGAAGCCATCTCTTCAAGTAACATCATGGCAGTATACTGCAGCACAAAAGGTCAAAACTCTCGATCATAAGGGTCTTTTAGAGGTTCTGTGGTGGGTTATGTAGGCATAGTCCAAGCAAAAATCTATGTTATAATACGTTGGTTTAAAGCAGCAGTACCTGAAATAGGGTTTCAAACTCCACTCGGACAGTCTCAGTGTTTTCTTTGCCCCGCCATCTCTTTGGCATATAATGTGTATGTTGAACCACCATAGACATAGCTCCATCTGGATCAAGGACAAGAAGCTCATCTGCAACTGCAGCCCGGCTGATGGCTGTAATGGTACCAAAAACAGCAGCATACCAGAACAAGTTGCGGCCAAATATCTACAAAATTTAGAAAAGGCATCCATGAAAAACTACAAATGACAACAGCAAAGTCATGCCCAAAATATGTGTAACATCTTTTTGCAATGGAGTGAAAAGCTATTACATGGCCCTCCAATAAAGATTCCTCCAGAAATGCAATAATGATCATTATAGCAGCAAAGCCTCCAGAAACGAAAGAGATGAACTTGGCAATAATAGAAATAATAGGTGACGGAAATTGCTTGAGATACTCTGAAGCATTTACTATACTGCCATTCATCCGGTGCTTGAACAAATGGTCAACCTGCAACAGAATACAGTACCATTTTATATTGACAAGTTTTCGGGGGTTCAATATGGGGGAAATGAATATACAAAGGAAACTGACATCAATTACTACTGAAACAGAGCTAATTAAGTAAATAAATGCATAGTCTTATCATGACTATAGCACAAATTCCACAGTAAAGAAATAAAGCTTCAATATAGTACACCAAAGAAAGTGAGCTTCGAGCCATTCATTTAAAAAATGATTGGTAACATTCAGTTGAGATAAAAAGAATTACATCAATCTACTTCAGTACAATATTATGCTTGCGAGAAAATATGCTCTTTGGAAAGGCATCTTCTGACAATAAAGCTAAACAGAATTCCTTTATCATAAAACTGAAAAGTTATAAACAATAATATCCATGCATATCACTCCAACTGGTGATAAAGAGAGATTAAAAAAAAAAAAAGACAAAGGGACATCTTGACTGCAGCTTCAGGTGGATACTAACCCACCTAACTTAGAACAGGAAAGGAAAATATGCTTTACCTTAGCAAAAAAAGCCAAAAAAAGCAATATTGTTGTACCTCATTGAATTCCCTAAAAATCCATCTGGACAAATTTGACCATCTTCGAGATGATGCTGTGCTTGGATGATTATAAAACTGTTCAGCATGCCTTAGGAAGAGGTACACAAGCATGAATATAACCAGGAATGGTGAAAGGAGGAGCATTGCAAGTCCAACTACCATAAGCCTTCTCTTTAGCGTTTCAGGATTAGAGATGAAATCTCTCCTAATACAGAAGTTTCTGCAGAATGAATAAATTGCAATCAGAAAACAAAATGTGATACATGTATAAAAAAACTTCAAGCGAACTAATCGAACCTATCAAACATGCTCTGCAATATGCACCAATTTAAGGTCCATTCAAGGGTCTTCGTCAGTGTTAACCGGTACTGAGTTCCACTTGAACCATATTTCACCGCTGGACCAGTGCCTGGAATCCATGAGGAGATTGGGAAAGCGAGCACCCCTTTGTTGAGCATTCCAATCAAGTAATTCTCCTTCCGCATTAGCCGCATAACCACATCATGAGCAGAGAGGTCCTTGACCACACAAAGTTGTTGTGAGCTTTGTAACTGTACAACCTTTTCAAGTATTGTTGCCCACGGCATGGTATGAATTTCATTGTCTGCAACATGGAGACTGCAAAAAGATAATGATACTCCTCATTCAAACATCAAGCAGAGTCGCTAAAAAAGAAATCCCACAAAGAAGAATCAAGCATACCTGTTATAATAGAAGTGACGAATCCCAAGAAGATCCCTTAGTTGTGCAAAGAACCTCAAAAAACAAAAGGTCCAATAGATAGAAAATAAACCCAGATATCCAACAATAATAGCTTTTGAAATTGTTAAAGGAGTCAAAGGGTGCTGATGAAGGGCTTCCTTAGCAAGATCACACGGCTTAATTCCAGATTCAACAGCATCCATGCCACATTTAGCATTACGAAGACCGTTCCAGTCAACATATAATAAGAAAAATCCAGAAAAACATATGGTAAAACCTAGACTCAGAAGTTCAACAATCCACTTTATAATAATGCACCAGAGCCCCTTTTCACAATAGTAACTATATAGCCTTTCAAAGAACAAGTCCAGATCAGCTATTGGTTCCACACACAAGCTCTCACCGTTAAGAAGCCCTGAAGGGCTCTCACTACCGGGACTCGGTACCCTTCCATATTGAGACAATTCAATTTCAGGGGATACATCATTAAGCAAGCTTGTTCTCAAAGTTGATTCACCATGCGATCTCCATTTAAATATGCTGAGAACATTAGAACCCTTCTGCCCACCAAACATCATTTACAAACTGTAACAGTAGGCAAAGACAGCCAGTCCATCCCCCAAACAACAATATTGTTAAGGCAAAGCTCTGCAAATAAAAGAAATTTTTTTTAACTCAATCACATATAACCCAAAAGTATGTCCAAATCAGTGAAAGCACAGGTTTTCCAGTAAAGAACTGGAACAAAAATATTATATAAATACAAATGACATACCGCATCGCGCTAATGCAAATAAAGCATACTCTCCTAACTACACATTCTGTCATTTCCAAAATTGTTACCTAGATATGTTTAAGAAATTATTTGACTCTGCAGTAAAATGAAGAATCAATCTAAACCCAAAAGGTAGAATCTACAGCCTAATTGATCACCTATATTATGTTCCTTCACTATGAACCCTACCTTAAGTTTTAGTAACACCAAAATTTAGATTTGAAAGAGGATATTCCTGCATCAGCTTATTTATATATTAAATCCTATCAGCTCTTGCCTACATTGTCTTTTTAAATAATTCACAAAAAATGAAACTGGAAGTACTTTTTGCAATATAGTTTAGAAGATCCAGTAATCAAGCAAGTACCTTTTCATCTATTGAAGTTTTCAGTTCCAAATTGCAACCAGTCTTAGTCAGGCAGGCTCCAATAAGATTGAACTTCCTCTATCTTACTGTAAAAACAATGGCAAGAGGAAATTAATAAAAACGGCTAACGAAAACCAGGTAAAAGCAAACAACCACATAAGCAAATAAGTATTAACATATCATTGAGGACCAATGACATGTCTAATCAATAGTAACAAGAAACAGGCTTAATAAGAAATTTACTTTCAACTACCACACCTTATCCATATATAAGAATCTGTATCATTAGCTTTGTTATCAAACTAGTTTCAAAACATAGGAATAGCAATAATCACACAATGGAGACTGATATCTACAAAAATCATATCACAAAATTTCCTTTACAAAATGAAGCTTTATATGGCTAGCAGGTGATAAGGAAATTCAGAATGAAAACAGCTTGGTTGGAATAGTATCCATTTTGCCAAGAATTACACTTAATGACCAATAATCAACTGAAAATAAGTCTTAACCATTATCCGTATTCAATGAACTGCAGAGGTAATTCTGTTCTTGAG
Organism: Euphorbia lathyris; assembly: GCF_963576675.1. Classification (NCBI taxonomy): domain Eukaryota; kingdom Viridiplantae; phylum Streptophyta; class Magnoliopsida; order Malpighiales; family Euphorbiaceae; genus Euphorbia; species Euphorbia lathyris. Next base: position 21,537,184 of record NC_088914.1, on the reverse strand, counting down.
AAATTAGAAAGAAACGTTGAACTATAATCTGGTGCTTGCAGGAAATTGTGATCAAGGATCCTTATCAAACCTCACTGTTTGAGAAGGTCAAGTACCTAAACAAATTTCCAATTAAGCTCATTAAACACTTGGGCGTTCAATCACCATAAAACCCATTAAATTAATGGGCCAGAAATCCAAGGGAATAAGAACTAGGAATATTGCTGATGAATCGAGATGTCATGTCTAAAAACTGAAATTCTAAACATACATTAGACAATAACCTGGACAACTCAAAGAAATTACTCATGTACATGATCCAACAGCCTCTATTTGTTAAATAAGCAGCTCTCATCCCTAATAATCCTCCAACTATAAAAAGTTCAAATTTTCCAATCAGCTAACGCCAAATACAATGCAACAGTAGAGGCAATCGGAATGACTCATAGAACCTCCAATAAAACAAGAAAGCAACCTCAAAACCCTAAACAATGAATTACTCACAATCGGGTAAAGAGTCAGGACTGTTCTTTCTAAATTGAAGTAAGCAAATTCAAGAGCTCTCTCTGATACCCATGTAACACTGCAATTCAGAACTCAAAAGCCAAAATACTTACAACGTATTGAACTGCTAAACAAATTAAGCAAAAAAAAAATCCAAAAGATAGAGACTGCACAACAGATTTACGAGTCAACCCAATGGCAAAAATTCAATTAATAAATAAAAAACAAACCTCAAGACAGCAAACGAATTGATATTCGAAACCCATAAAAGAAAAAACACTTGTAAGCATTGTTTATCACGATAAGCCCCCAAAGTTAACTCAATCATTGGAAAATAATTAAAGACAAAAAAGGCGAATTTACCTGGGACCTCAGCAAAGGAACAAGCTTGGGACAGGCGGAGAAACAATCAATCAAAAGAATGAAGTAATTCAGTAACGCCCAACTAAAAATTAATTGAAGCTCGATGATGAAAGCAGAAAGAACAATCAAGGGTCGCTTGTAATTAGAAAAAATCGAAGCGGTGTTTAATTGAGAAAAGTGTTAGTGCAGAAACCGAAGTTAGAAGGGAACCAAAAACTGAAAAAAAAAAAAAAAAGAAAAAAAAAAAAAACATAAACGTTAGAAGGTTAGGGGTTCGTTTGGTTGCGTGGACGAAAGTGATATTGTTTAGGTTAATTTTTATTTCTCGAGTATTATATACTACTAATTTTTAATAATTAACAGAATTTCGATAATTGTTGTTTGTTTTGGTAAAAAAGAGACTTGAAGTTGAGTAATTCCTTTCTGTTTTTTTTATGTTTAATTTAAATTAAAAAGTTATAAAAGCTTTGTAAACTTAATTTTTTATAATTCTTGCTATAAATATAAATAAAATAAATTTGATTTTTTTATTCATATTTTGTTCATGTAGTACATAAAATCATTTTATCAATATAATTGTATTTTTTGTTATATGTTAATTAAAATAATTACTTATGAATGTTTTTTTAGAAAGGTAGGGTTAAAAACAAAAAAAATAATAAAAATAATAAAACCAGCAACATTATATAAAGTTTAGAATTACAAATATCAGTAAAAAAAAAATAAATTATGGATTAATCCGCACTGTGATTTTCTTCTCGATAAACATAAATTATGGACGTAATAAGTCTATCACCTCTCGCATAATTCTCAACTGCTCATTCCATTCTTCACTGAAATTCCCTTAAATTCTCTTATTATCCACTTAAATTCCTTATACCCTAAAATTGTCCTCTCATCTCTCTCAACTAGTGTTCATTTTTGGTGCACAATTCTTCGTGCCTCTTTCACTCTCAAAAACAAATTGATCCTCCTATTCTCAACACTATGACAATAGCTTTACTCTCCCTTTCTCTACGCATCTGCCTCAAATATTACACACACTCGCTTGGGCTCATCCCGTAGATCTCTGTACTCGCACTTACGACGCCAGACCCCCTCTTCTATGAGTTTATTTACATATTCTCTTTATGTTGTTTATTTTGAATTGGTTTTCACCTCCTATCTCTCTCACTTTTTCTCGTTTCTATCAGATTGCTTCTCTTCCATTTGACGACAAGTTAAGCAAATTTTGGTTTCCTTCTACATATTCTCTAATTTGTTTCTTTGCTTTAGGTTTTGAAATTGCTTCCTACTAATGCACAATGCATGCATCAGGTGAGTTTCTTTTTCACTTCTATTTACCTTCATGTTCTGGTTTCTTTTTTATTGTCACAAATCTGGGAGTTCGACTTCAGTTTTCCTAATGCAAAAAAATTCATTTCAAATCTACTGCAGTGATTTTTCCTGATTATGCAATTCATAATCGCCTCTTTCCCATGTTTCGATGATTTATTATGGTATAAGTTCTCACATTTGTCAGTCTCTTTTCTAATTTTGTTTATTTAGGAACCATAGCAAATCATAAATTGCAAATTCTAATGTTTTTGCTGGGGATCAGATTGTGATCTCTTTGGGATTAGTGTTGCATTTTAAGTCTTGCTTTATGATTTTGTCTTTATTTTTCATTTCTTTTTCATGTACAAGATCTTACAAATGAATCTAGAAGTGAGGTTAGTGGATCTTACAAAGTCATAGGGATTCCTCTATCTCCTCGATAATGGGTTTGATGGTTTTTGTTGTCTTCCCATCTGCACGTTAAAATTTCGAGCTTCAATTTCATGTATTCGCATTTTACAATGCTTGTGTCAATTTATTAATCAACAATGGTAAATTTCTGTCTTTGCTTTTTACTGAATTATACAGTAACCTACCAATGTGTAATTACACAGGTGTGGGACTAGTTATAAAACCTCTAAGAAAAACGGTATGGAACTCCCTCAACATGGTAACTATCCAAAAAACTTTCTACCATTGTTTTTTTAAAAATAATTCTTGATTTATTCCTTTGTCTATTTTCATTAAGTAATAGGAACTCAAATGAAGTCATTAGTGCTTTTCAAAACTAGCTTTTGTGGTCTGTGATGTTTTTAGCATGAAATATTGAAGATTTTGAAGTTCCATATTTTATTTTATTTTTTCTACTATTATCTTTACTCTCTAGCAAGAATAAGGTCTATCTACTGATTTCATTATGATATACTCATATATAGCTTGTGGATCTGTCTTAGTTTAAAGGATTACTCTGTGTTATTTGTCAGTCCAAGTGCTATTTCATTTTTTTTTTCAAATGTATTCAATACCTTCTCTTGATTAACTAATAAAAAAAATGGTGGTTTGTTTTTTTAATTGACTATCTAAGCCATGAAAAACAGAAGAGATTTGATATTATAATATTAATCCCATAGATTATTCTCCTTTTTTGTGTTTATTTTCTTTAATATTTTGATATTATTTTTCTTGGTCATTGCTTCATTGGATATTTGTATTTGATTGAATTCGTTTAATAGGACCATCATTACTAAATTTTTGCTATAGTTAAATTATGCTCTTCCATTTGGTAATGCTCATGTTCATTCTGTTGGTAATTGGAGCCCCTGCTCAGTTGATTAAAGCTTATGCTTGGTGTAACCATCGTTGCTTTCTTTTAAATGCAACATGTTTCTCAAACCTTTTAATTAGAAGCATACAATTGTATATCGTTGCTAAATTTTGGCAAAGATGTCAAATTATATTCCTTTTGAATAATGATTTTGTTATTATTGATTTGTAACTATTTTGTTTTTGGATATTAAATAAAACTAGTATTGTGCCCGCGCGTTGCGCGGGTGGATAATTTTTTGTACAGTTGTCACTACACCATAGATTGCATATTGCAACCATTTTTAAAAAAGTGATGCCTTAAAACGTTGCATTAGCTAATTTTAATTGACTACTACTGTTCATGTATGTCAATGCAACGATTCTAGACAAAGTGTTGCTATTGGTATTTTTTAGTTGTTTTGTTTGAACGAAGGTAGACAATATTTACAAATAGTGTTGCATTTTTAACTTGATAGTTAGAAAAATCAACATTTAATCATGTAAACAACGTTGCCTATTTCACACCAATTAATTTCCTAAAATTTCATCAATTTGTTGCTATAAAATTTCCCTCCAAAAAGTAATAAAAGAAAAAAAAAAGAATACAACTAAATTGACTCATAAGATAAGTAACAACATGCCCCTTAACAATTAAAAGTAATAAAATTTTACTATCTGTAAAGATGATTTAATTTACAATAATTAATTGCAGATTTTAGACAATAATTAATTAATTTTACAATAATAAATATTTAAGACAGTTTGACAAAAAAATTGTGATTAACTTATATGTAACATGATTAATTTTTAATATTTTAACAAAAAATTTATAATTTTGTTAGAAATACAATAAATATTTTAGACACAATTGATATTTGGATGGTGTGAAATTATAGTTAAATACTAATCAAACCATTTTTTTTTTATTTTTAATAGCAGATAGCTAAAATTGATATTGTTTGAAAATGTAAGGATTAAATTTACACCATTTCATACATTCAGGCCAAATCTATAGTTCTCTTAAAATGTTATGGATAAATTTGAACTTTATCCCTAAATTTTTTTATGAAATTTTCCATAAAGATGACTTAACTTATCCTAAGTAATTTAACTTGATTTGGCTTATTAGAAAGAACCTTATATGAGAAGTGTGGAAATGTTTTTGTACAACAAGTTAAAATATATTTTTTTTGCTTTTGTACAAACCAAAAAATTGGCCCTTGTAGGAATTGCGGGAAACTAAAATTTTTTGGCGCCATAAATCTTAAAAAGATAAAATAAAAAAATCTTAAAAAAAACATAAAATAAAAACAAAACCCCCTAAAATCCCTAATCTCTTCCCATGTTTCTTCTTTCGCTGATACAAAATCCCTAATCTTGCTTTCCTTTGATCTACCTTCCGTTCATTGTTGATTTCCTCGCGTTCATTATTTCTCTGAACTTCAGTTCATCTGCGTTACGTCTTTGAGGGCGGTGAAAAGGCCCCCAAGCCTTCTCTGCAAGGGACGCCTTCAGAACGGAGGTTTTTTTTTTGCTATTCTTATTCCTTTGTAATCTATTTCTGTTGGCTTTCACAGATTTGATTGTTTATATGGGTTTTCATTCTTTATTAATGAAACTTCCTAGGTTTAGAATATTTTTATGGGTTTTCAGATTTCATGTAATTAATTGATCCATTTTTCATCGGTGTCAAATCCTTATTGGTTTTAGTGGTTATTATATTTTGTACAGGTTTTCCTTAAATTTGTCTGAATTTCCTGAAGTTAATATGGCATCTTTCCTTACTACTTCATTATAATCTTTAGTTGACTTAATAACTTGAGTCCTCTAGGATTTCTCAAGCTCTATAATTTTAGCATCCTTGACAGACACCTCATTTTAGAGTTCAGCTATTTTGGCTCGAGAAAGGTTTCTCGACTTCTTAAATTGGTTATTTCAAGGTCGAGTTGTGCTTTTTGCACTAAAAATGTCTAGTTCTTCACTGATTCATAAACTGCATTGCTTTCGGCAATATCAAGCCAGGTTGTTTTCAATTACTTCACACCATTTAACTTTATCAGTTATGGTGGAGATCACTGTCTTCTCAACATTAGCTCCTCATCTTTCTTGTGAATAGATTGGATGTGTTGATCGACTGCTATCTATTTTGCCTTTACAGTATTGGACTAGTTATCGAGCTCTACAGCACTTACTTCGTTGGCCCTTGCAACCTCTTGGTGACATGTTTCTTAGGACAATTCTTCTAACTTTTGTTAAGCTTCCCCTATTTCTTTCTTTTCATGTTCCTGGTGGATGGACACGATGCATAGGTCTATAAAGCACTACATATAGACGTGATTAAAATTATTAGTAACTAAGGGCTTTTTATTAAATCAATATTATGTATAATATCATTAGTACATTTTCCAAGACTTAGGACTTCAAAAGTTGATCTATGTTTTGATGTCTACCATTCATTTGGTTAGTTGAGTCATTTAAAAAGTTCTTGTTCCCTTGTTTCTCAGGAGGGATTAAAGTTGTTTCTTTTGTTAAACATGAATGTGGGTGAACTGGCCATGTGCTTGTCAGACTATGAGATATGGTGAATAGGCATGATAATATGCTAACCCCAATAAAGTCATCAAGGTTGCTCCCATTCATGTTGTAGTGGTTTCAGATGTTATTAAAAGCAAAAAGAAAGAAAGAACATTAATGTTGATGGTGAAATCTTGAAACTCCCTTGTGGTTTATCTGTTCACATGATTATTTAGTCAAGCACAACCTGAAATTAAACAGAGCTATGTAAATTGACTTGTATCTAATTTTTCCACAATAGTCTTTCCATTGTTTTTATTTTACCCTATAGTTTAGATGTAAATAGAGTTGGATGTGCTGAACTTTTAATTAATATTGCTAGTGGAAAGTTGCAATTTTCTAAATCATACATTCTATTCTGGTGCCAAATGTTTTGTGGCATCCACCTCTTGACTAAGAATTGGATTAATCATATTAAACTCTGAACAAAAGATTAAACTTCCTTTCTTTAATCCTTGTCTTCTTGTCCAACTATCTAAAAGCATTTCATTAAGTTTGGACTGTCATGTTTAACACCGAATTGTTTTTAAGTTCAAAAAAGTTACATTTGTTTTACTTTGTCACTTAGTTAATGTTCAAAGAGCCATATTTTCTTAAGTGTCCTATGATTGTATTTAATGCTCAATTCATCTATAATTGTACTTAATCCTCAATTCATCTATATTCCTATGTAATGCTCATTCATCTATATTCCTATTTTGAAGCCATAAACTATAAGTCACATTTCCTACTTCAAATCACTAAATCAGTACAAATGTAATAGCTAAGTGACTTGAGTCAAATCACTAACTTTCTACAACTAACTTTTCAAATCACATTTCCTATTTTCAAATCACTAAATCAGTACAAATGTTGTTCAGATCTTAATCTTATTTCTTTGGGTCATGTTTGCAAGACTTTCTGAATATGTCTTTAACTAATGGTTTCTATCACTAAATTCCTGAAATGTAATAATTATATGATTACATATTTATATGGTTGAATGAGACTTTGAATTATTTGATGGAAACTTCCTTACCTTTTCAACTACTAAATCATATTCAACCACATTCTGTTATAACATTTTAGGGATAAGGTGCAAAAATACCCCTAACGTTTAGAGTGAGGAGCAATTTTACCCCAATGTCTAAAATGGTGCAATTTTACCTCTAACGACTAAAATGATGTAATTATATATATATATATATATATATAATTTGTCGTGTCCCGCCACACTCTTGTCTCATATTTTCTAAAAATGTTGTTTGCCGTGTCCACACCCGAGTCGGTGCTTCATAGCTTGTAACTCTTTATTTTTTTTCTCATTTTCCTATTTCTTTTCCATGTCCTAGTTCTGCTTCTCCATTTTTATTTCTTCTTTATTTTTTGTTATTTACAATTAATATGATTACTTTATACTGAATAGTGACATTCAATTTCATTTATGATCTATATAAGAAACTTGAGAAACCCGATCAAACGGAACCGTCGTAGGCAGAACTTTTTGTAGCAACACGAAAAAGAAAAGGTCATCAATACAAAGATGAAGACAGTTCAACTGCAAACAAACTTGTAAGTCAATGATGGAATTAAGGTGTTCATTATTTTTCTTTTCCTATTTAATTTGGGAAGCTACTTGTTGGATGTTACTAAGCATGGTTAGCTGATTTGTTAGATGTGCATGGACATGTAGTATATACCAATGAGAGTTAATGATATTTCGAATTCCATGTTGTGATATTATGTGATTTTGGTCTTTGATTAAATGTTGAAATGAGTATAGTTTTAGATTGGCAACAAGACCCACTTTAGTTTTAGATTGGTTTTTTGCTGCTGTATCAATATTCTGTCTGATTTAATTTGTTTCCCATAATTAGTCCTGACATAGTTCCTGTAAGTGGGCTATAGTTTCCCATCTCCTCCATTGCATTAGTAAAATCATCACCGTAATATTTATGATTATTGGAATTAATTGAACATCTATTGAACCATTAAAGAGTTGATGATCCGAGTGAAGAATAAATTAATAGACATGTTAATTAAACGAACGTCTACATGTGATTTAACAAATATTTGCAGCTGTAATTTATATTATCTATAAATACAGTTTGAAGAATAATGTATATTGTCTGGGTTTTTATAAAAGAACAACTTATTTCTATCTTTATATAACCTGGAATCAACAAATTTATAGATGTTAGTGCAACTTTCTAATTTGTTGAGAACTCTTCGAGAAATCTTTAATTGGGATAACTTCAAGACAATATTAAAAAAAATATGGTGTTCCATTTGCAGTTTTTTTTTTAAGATCTCAATTTTCTTCTTGTTAGAACATTTGTAAATAAGTACAGGTCCATATAAACTGTATGCTTGGATGGTTTACATTTAGTTTTTTTTTGTAGGTTAAAACTAATTTCAGTCATTAAGGTCTAATATTAATTGAGTTTTCAAGATTGGATTTACTGATTTGAGTTATTTTTTTAGATCAGTTTTCTAAGGTTATTTCATTCGATAATGATTTTTATTATTTGGAGTTTAGGCAAGGATTGAAGAAAAGTTGTCATCTGGAGTGAAGTACTTGAAAAAGCATCATCTCATGATTGTTCATGGCTTGTTAGTAGGATGGGCCACATCAAGAAAACAAAAAAGACTGCTGAGACTTTATCTTCTATTAGTAAGAAAAACATTTCTGATGAGACAATCGAACAAATAAAAGTCGTAGTTAGAGAGGAAATGAGAAATGAAGTTAGAGAGGAATTAAGGAATTAAGATAGAGAAGAAACAGAAAATACCATGCATGTCCAACTACGGAGTGAAGTCACAGATGAAATGAAAAAGACCATGGAAGCTCAAGTTGCAACTATTATACAAAAGTTGGCCCAAATGAACCCAACCTTGAATTTAAATTTGGATGAGTTTGTTGCTTCTCCCAATACCAGTGACACTTTTCCATCAGAAGCATGTTGATGAAGGGAAAATGATTTATTTATACTTATAGATATTAGATATTTATTTTACTGTTGAATTGTAATCTTACGTACTTTTTTATAAACAGTTTCCTTTTCTATAAATGAATGTTATATTGCATTCTATTTGAATTTTTGTTGCCTTTTCGATTATCAAAGTGTTGCTTTACATATTTTAAGTCGTTGCTTTTTATAATAATATAATGCTCAAGGATAAAAATAATGTTGCCTTTATATTCTAAGATATTTCGTTGCCTTTTCTGTACAAATTGGCAACACATTCAGTTGTGTTGCTTTAGTAAAGGTAAGTGTTGCCTTTGACAGCAAAGGCAATGGTGAATATACCAATGCTTTTTATATGGCCAAAAGTGTTGTCTTATCCCATTTTTTGGGCTTTTGTAACACTCTTAGGCTGAAAATGCAACACATTGTTGCCGTTGCAATAGGCCAAGTGTGTTTAAGATTGTTTAATTTTATATCATTTACATATAATGATATTAATATTCTTTTTAAAATAATTTAAATTTATAAAGATACATTTATAATTGTTTGATAGATAGTGTTTGAAAGTTGTCGAAGTTTTGAAATTCAAATATGTCTTGGTTGATGTATTTGAAGATACTGTATATTGATCTACAATTAAAAAATATATTTTATTTATTACATACATAAATATATTTGTATCTATTTAGTAATTATGCTTATCCAAATACTTCTTCACGATCATTGATGTTAAAATAATAACCAATGGTCGATCTTTTGTAGAAATTCACATTCTATCAAAATTTATGGCTACTTCCCCCCACAATGTGGCTCTAATCATTTTTCCTCTATAATTAAGCAACCAAGTATAAATATATATTTATTTTGATAAAAATAAGGGAAAATTAAATTAAATCGCAGAAAAATTAATTACATATCGTACTCATAATTCATCAGTTCGAGATCTACTTTCTACTGGAACTGCAGGGGTATTAATAACCCTGGTACGCAGAGGGCTCTGAAACTCCTTTGTTCTGTCAATCATCCGGATCTGGTATGTATCTCTGAACCTATGGTTGCTTTAGATAAGATTCACTCTTCTTTCTGGAATTCTATTGGCTTGCAGTTTGTGGCTGGGAATTCTTGTAACTCTATTTGGCTATTTTGTAAAATTGGTACCCTTCATCTCTGTTCTATGATTCTTTGTCATGATCAACACATCTCTATCAATTATGGTAGCGCCACGGATTACACTCAGCTCTCTTTTGTCTATGGCAGTAATTTTTTTGGCAGACGACGTATGCTTTGGGACTCTCTTAGTGCTATTGTGGGCAGCAGAAAAAAGACGGTTATCGGTGATTTCAATGCTATGATCGGTGCGCACGAAAAGACGGGTCGTTGTCCTTCTGTCATTAGTTGTCGGGACTTTCGAGGTTTTATTAATAATAACAGACTTGCAGAAATTGATAGCATTGGTATGCAATTTACATGGTCTAATGGTCGTATTGGCCCTGATCATGTTGAATGTAAACTTGACAGGGCCCTTGTATCTGATGATTTTGTTGATTCCTAGGATTCAATAAGTTGTTCTACTCTCCCTCGCCATCAATCGGATCACAGTCCGTTACTTTTGGTATGCAAAAATGGCTTGGCTCGGCAAATTCGTTTTCATTTTCTCTCTATGTGGACTACACATGAATCACTTAGGGGTTTGATTACCGACCATTGGCGCAATAGCCATGTTTCCCTTCCTCCGGCGCAGCTTCTTTATCATAAGCTTAAATCTTTGAAGCCTAAATTGCGTCTTTGGAACAAAGAAATCTTTGGTAGGGTGGAAGTCAACATTATTGGTGCTCAGTCCAGGCTAGCTGAAATTCAAAGGGACATCTTTGTGCAGGGTTTGAATGGGAATTTGCGTCTGATTGAGGCAGAAGCTCAGCGCGACCTTGACCTTCAGTTGCACCGGCAGGAATTGCTTTTCTGTGATAAAAGCAGAGAAAAATGGCTTGAGGCGGGGGATCGGAACTCCAATTTTTTTCACCGCTCGGCCAAAGGTAGGAAAATTCAATCATCAATGGATTCTCTTCTCATCAACGGAGCTCTGGTTGATGATGAGAATATCATTTCTCAGCATGTTGTAGAATACTTTTCCACTCTTTTTACTAGCAGCAGGCTAGCTATCGATCAGGGTGCTACTGTCGAGGTTATTCCGAATCTGGTCAATTTGGTGGACAATGATAAGCTCACGCGGCGGCCAGCGCCTGATGAGATTCGTGCTGCTGTTTTCAGTCTTAGTCGTGATAGCTCTCCAGGTCCAGATGGATATGGGGGATTTTTTTACCAGCACTTTTGGGATGTAATTGGTTCAGATGTCTGTAAGATGGTGCAGAGTTTCTTTGACACCGGCTGTATGCTTCCAGGTATGAACTCAAGTATTATGACTCTTCTTCCCAAAGTTGCTGAAGCAAATGAAATTCAGCATTTTCGTCCTATCGTCATGAGCAATTTTAATTATAAGATCATTTCAAAGATCCTTGTTGATAGGTTGGCGCCTGTCGCCACTCGCATTATTTCGGATAACCAATTCGGTTTCATCTCTGGTAGAAGCATTCATCATTGCATTGATGTGGCCTCGGAAGGGGTAAATATGCTTAATAAGAATTGCTTTGGCGGAAATATGGCTTTGAAGATTGATATCAGGAAAGCTTTTGACACAATTGACTGGAATTTTCTTCTGGCTGTTCTTGAATCTTTTGGGTTTTCTTTGCAATTTCGAGGCTGGATTCTGGAGATTCTTTGGTCCGCTCGTATGTCAATTGCTTTTAGAGGGGTAGCAAGGGTTATTTTAGATGCTCATGTGGGGTTCGGCAAGGGGATCCGCTTTCTCCAATCCTTTTTTGTATTGCAGAGGACTTTTTTAGTCGTTGGTTGGCCAAGTTGGTGGGTGAAGGCAAGTTTCAACCCATGGTTTATCACAAATCTTCTCCTTTTCCATCTCACCTCCTTTATGCAGATGATATGTTAATTTTTGGCAGGGCCACTCTCAAAAATATGAAATATGTCAAGGATCTTTTCAACTTTTATGCAGCCATTTCGGGTCAGAATGTTAACTGGGATAAATCTGCAAATTATTTTGGGAACAGTATCAGCATTCAGCGTAGGAATTGCCTTATTGATATTCTGGGTATTCGTGTTGCTCGGCTGCCATTTAATTATCTTGGGGTACCTCTTTTTTAGGGGGCGCCTAAGGCACGTCATTTACAGCCACTTATGGATCGGTTCCTTGCTAAATTTAGTCTCTGGAAGGGGTGGTTGCTCTCTTTAGCTGGTAGGCTAACTCTGATAAAATCGACTTTAACGGGTGCTCTCACACATTCCCTTATGATTTACAAGTGGCCATCCTCTCTCACTGCAAAAATTGCTAAAGCTCTCAGAAACTTCCTTTGGACTGGGGACAAGGATCAGAGAAAGCTTCTTACCGTCAAATGGAAGAAGTGTTGTCAATTGTTTCAATTTGGGGGGGCTTGGAATCAAGGATATTGGTATGTTCAACAACTCTCTTCTTGGTAAGTTTAGTTGGGATTTGATTCAAAAAAATGGATATATCCCTTCTTTGCTGCGAAATCGCTTCCTCTGTCAGTTTGGTATGCCTAAGCGCTATATTTCAAATTCATCGGTCTGGACCTCTGTTCGACCTATTTATGATCAGATCAGTTTGGAAGTGACCTGGTGGTTTGGAGACAATTCTGAACTGAATTTCTGGACGGACTCCTGGATTGAACCGACGGTTGCAAATCAGCTCGGCATTCCGACCAATATACAGCGCAAGCTGTATGACCCGCTTCACTCCTTTCGCGCTGATGAATCCTGGACTAATTTATATCGTCTTCCTGAGCTTGTCCAATTGAACATTCAGAGGGTCTTTGGCAGTCGGGACGGAACTGACATGTGTGTGTGGAAACCGTGTATGTCAGGTATGTCTACTGCCAAAGGATTCTATAGTTCCTACAGCAACAACGCTCTGGTTGAGTGGAACAAATTCCTTTGGAATGCCTTTGTGCCGTCTAGACGGTCTGTCACCTGCTGGCTTGTGATTCATAGGAAAATTACGGTACAAACCAATTTACAGGTATGTGGTTTTTCTCTTGCCTCGAGATGCGAACTATGTAAATGCCAGATTGAATCAATTGATCATCTTTTCGTCACGTGTATTGTGTCGAATAGTCTATGGAATGTTGTTTTCTCTGTTTTCGGAGTACACCGTAGTAGTATTTTGACCTTTGGGAATCTTTTTCGGGAGATTAGAGCTGTCCGTTTGCATATTTCGATGAGAAAATGGTGGAATTTGGCTGCTATAACTGTTGTTTGGTATATTTGGTACATCAGGAATTTGGCTATTTTTGAAAATGACCTCCCTTCAATCCAATTCCTTTAGAATCGGCTTCATTTTTACATTCAGGAACCAAAATGGATTGTCAATTTGCTGAGCCGTGCTAGGCCTCCGTCGGACCCTATCATTGTCCAATGGTGTCCGCCGCCGAGGGGTTGGATAAAGGTTAATACCGACGGTGCAGCGGACGGTGCGCCTGGTGTCGCCGGAGCTGGTGGGATTTTCAGAAATTCCTAAGGGTTTGTTATTGGCTGCTATGCTATTAACCTCTCTAGTTCCTATGCGTACATTGCCGAGCTGACTGCCATTATTTTCGTAGTAGAATCTGCCTGGGAACAGGGGTGGCATAATCTTTGGATTGAATCGGATTCTGCATACGCGGTTGATTTGGTAAACAGAAAGTCTACCATGGCTCCCTGGAAAATTAGACAAGGCTGGCTACAGTGTTTATCTAGATTCACTTATATGAATTGCAAAATCACTCATATCTATCGTGAGGGCAATCAGGCGGCGGATCAACTTGCCCGTTTTGGCAAGATGGCTACGGCTCTTACATGGTGGCATTCGGCTCCTCATTTTTGTCAATCTTCTGTTTTTGACGACCTATGTAATGTTGCTCATGTTCGTTTTCCTTAATTTTTCTATTTTGAACCTTTTTTATTTTCCTTTTCCTCCCTTTGTAATTTTCCTTTTTTATTAATAATATTAAGGGTTGATTTGGTGTGTTAGGGGTGCCAACCTAGTTGGGATGTCTAGCCACTTAATCGCGTCCCAATCTTTCATGCAAAAAAATACTATATTTCAAATAAATATCTCACCAGTTAGAACAAAATGGTTTTCACATCTATCAATAAGCTTGTTAAAAGTACCAAACTCGAACTTTTGGAGAGCAATTTTTCAATCAATCTTATCCACTTGCGTTACTTTAGTTGTTATAATAAACACAATCTTATACTCATTAGGAATAGGTCTGTAGCTTTGCGAAGCTGGCACTACAAGAAATCATAGTATATGTGACAACAATTTAATTGTCACACAAATTATTGTAACGTAATACTTATTATTTGTTACAATAATTTTTAAATTATCACAAACATTAATTTGTGACAAAAAATATTTAATTGTCACAAATAGATTAACGATTTTGTGACAATAATTTTTTACTTGTAACTAAAATTTTTATGTGACGATTAAAATGGTAACAATAAATATAAAATATGTTACAATACATTTATAATTATCACAAATATTCATTTATGATAAATTTAAATAAGTTATCACAAATAATTTATTCTTTTTGTGACAATAAATTTTATTGGTAACGAACTTGTTTTTGTTATAATTAAAGTTGTAACTAAAAATTTAAAATACGTTACAATATATCTATAGTTGTCATAAGATCTAATTATATGACAATTTAAAATAATTGTCATAAATTATTTAGATGATAATTTTATTTGCAACTAAAATATTTTTTGTTATAAATTAATAATTGTAACTAGAAATTTAAAATTTGTCACAATATAGTTATAGTTGTCACAAAATTTTATTATGCGACAACATAAAAACTTATCACAAATTATTTATTTTTTTTTATTAATATATATTTATGAAAAACTAAAAGGATAAAGATTAAAAATTTAACACTAATATTTTAAGAGAAATACAAATTTAGTCGGAACATGGTAGTATAAATTTAACCCTAATGTTTCTTAATAAGATTAATTTTAGCCCTATGTTATAAAAAATTAGAAAAAACTGGTTCGACCGGTATTTAACGGTCACTTCAGACCTTTTAAATATTAATTGCGATTAAGATATTTAGTGTATTACTAATCAAATGTCAAAAATTATGTTAAAATGCTCAAAACTAAATATGATACATATAAGCTAATCACAATTTTTTTTGTCAAACTCTAAATTCTTTATTGTATTATTAATATAGTTACAAAAAAGCAAGAAAAAATGTACGAAACTACTTCATTTTATCAACAAATTTATTTGTTAGTTCCGATGTGACAGTTAAATAATAGTCAAACCAATTTTTTCAAATTTTCGATAGCACAGAGTTTAAATTGATCTTGTTTGGCGATGTTAGAGTTAAATTTGCACCATTTCATACGTTAGGGCTAAATCTGCACTTCGCTTGAAACGTATGATTAAATTTGACCCTTATCATAAAATATGTTTGTTAGTATTAATATTTATAAGTAGAAATTTAAAATATGTGACATTATAAATTTACGGTTATCAACAGATTACTTTAAATATTTTTATTTGTAATTAATATTTTCATTTCAATCATGATTACACCTAGAATAAAACTATCAAACGATTTTCATCTAGAATTTTTATTTAGTTTATTTTTTTCTAAGGTTTTAACTTTTATTATCTTAAATATTCTATAATGCTCATCCCTCTCTCCCACAACACAACCCACAATCCCTAATTTTTCTCCTCTACAACTGTCTTTCTCCCTCTCTCTCATCTATCACAACTCGCCCTCTCTCATTTTACCTTCTTCACTGGTTTGTGCTTCGGGATGGTGCTTCTATCTTCGTGCTTCTTCTTTCATCGTCGCCGGACAATAAATCCAGTCTAGAAGGATTACTGATGATACTTACATAAATGAGGATATATCAGCGGTAAGATCTGGATGCTTGTCGCTTCCTAGATTCGTATTATGCTTGCAATTTATTTCTCTACAAAACCAATTATTACATATTTTTATTTATTTTTAATTCAAAAACCCATCATGGATTTTCTAACTTCAAAACTCTCTGCAGTTCCTTCTCAGACACAAAGGAAGCTCCACTTGAATTGAATTTGGCTAATTACGTATTCGTATACTTTTCCCCTATCACGATTGATTAACCAAATAATTGAATCTACTTTTTATACTTTAGGTAAGTTCTCCGATATGTGTTTCTTATATATTTTCTATAAAAATTCCGAGTTTCTGTTGAATCTTAAGCTTTTGTAGTTTCAATTGTTTATATTTTTCTTCTGTAGGTAACCGACCAAATTGTTGCTGCAGTTGAAGAAAGCACTTCGTAATGTTTATTTGAAGAAACCATTTTCTGTTAAATCAGAGCTTGGTAAAGAAATAGATTCTGAATCCTTGAAGTAATTGTTTCTTGTTGTGTCATTAGATTTGATTTTGAACAGGATCAGCTTATTGAGGAGAAGAGTGTATAACAGAAGAATAAGAATAAGAAGAATGTATAGCAGGAGAAGGGTGCATAGTACAAGCTATCACATATGAGGCGGATATTATTGATTTTTGTATTTAATAGGACCTGAATGCAGCAAGAACAAGTGCAAGTAATTCATTGACTTGTTTGTATTTTTTCAATTTCAATTCATTTATTTGTACTTGTTTAAATTCATAAATAATAAATTTTTAATTATCCGAATATTGCATACAATTATTAATTTCAAGTGTATAATAAATAATATATTAAAAATAAAGAATTAAAATATATTATGCTGGAAAATTTTCCCAATAAAAAGGTTTTGGAAAGATTTTTTCTTCCAATGAGATGTTACCCAAACAAAATGTGTTATCATTACTTTTTAGTGAATATTTTTTTTTGTCCATGATTCTATCGGTATTTGTAAAATGATGTTACAAATTTGGATATGTGACAATAATAATTGTGGTACGTACTATTTTCAGTGACAATAATAATTGTCACAAGTACTATTTTCAGTGACAATTAACACAAATTGTCACATAATTTTAGTTCAAATAAAAAGATAATACGTGACAACAAACTATTTTTGTGATAACATATTATTTTTTAATTACAATAAAAGTTGTAACAATTAAAAGTGATGTGACAACATATTTATTATCACAAAAATAATAATTTTTGTGACAATATTTTATCATCACATTTATCAAAAACTTTTAGCAACGGACTTTTACGTGACAATCCCCGTGACAATGACTTATTGTAACATAAACTTTTATGTGACAACTTTTTAGGATTATGTAACAATTATAGTTGTCACAAATAGTTGGTTTCTTGTAGTGTGGTATAATTTTGAAGTTCTCAATAACATGAATTTTTCCTTCATGTAATTTGCTTCGAAATTTATCAATTTGAGCTTTACGGATACTTCCATGAATGGCGCTACCTATTTTGCAACAAAAAATTATATCAATGGATTTTTAGTTTTAATGAATATATAAAAAATAGGGTTAATACACATATTTGCCCCTGTGTTTTCACGGAAAAACAGATTTACCCTTAAATCAAATAAACCCACAAAACTATCCCTGAATTTTCCATAAACCTACAATTATACCCTAATCTGACGGAGCTGCTAAACGACGATGACATCAAACCTTATTGTCTCCAAAAAAATTAGATGACGACAATCAAAATTCATTTGGTTTCTTATTTTTTTCTATTGCTATTGCTTTTGAATTAATTAGGAGGTTTAGACGCCATTTTATTAGGTTGATTGAGCTTTTATGAAAATGAATTTTGACCAATCTGTTCTTCTAACTTGCTTTTAATCGAAATTGAATGTGCATATTTTTTCTGTTTGTGATTGGTTGTTCTTTTCTGAAGTTTTTCTGGAGATAAGAAGGTTTGATGTCATTGCCGTTTAGCAGCTCCGTCAGATTAGGGTATAATTGTAGGTTTATGGAAAATTCAGGGATAGTTTTGTGGGTTTATTTGATTTAAGGGCAAATCTGTTTTTCCGAGAAAATACAAGGGCAAATATGTGTATTAACCCTAAAAAATATTACATAAATACTTCTTCATCTAGCAATATCATATCCAAACTCATTATGGAATTGTTATCTTTTGTGTTAAGTTCTTCCCATAACCTAATAACTCTGACTCTTATTCTCCACGTGTCTTTTTCGGTAGAGATGTAATTAATTTGGTTGAAGCGAGCCTTCATTTCCAACATTGTCATACTGCATGAAAATAAATTCATTAAAAACAATTCATAAAAAAATCATATAACTCTAACAAAATTCATCACAGCCGTACCTGAAGATTTAAGTTTGTGGAGATGTAACTTTGTGAAGAAAAAGATCACAAACTCCTTACATTATATAGTAGAATAAATTGTAACAGTTGATTTAATAATAATACTTATTAAATACAATTAATTAATACAATATCTTTTCACCTACCCTGAATTATTATATGATTAAATTTATTATTGTTACTTAATTAATTAAATATTTTTTATCATGTTCAATTTTTTAAGTCATCGATTGGAGTATTATTACTTATTTTTTATTACATTTATCGTGATAAAAATGATTTCAATTTAAAGACAATGCAATAATTTATGTCCCAAATGAAAAAAAAGAAATATATCCAACAATCATGAATCTAGGTCTACACCCAAATATATACATGCACTCACTTTTATTCACCTTTACAAATTCTAATGAATGTAGAGATTAAAACATGTTTTATTATTATTAATTAATATACACTCACTCATTCAACTCACTTGAATTTTCATTTATCATCTACATTAACTCACTCGAAATTTTGATCAAGTTAATTATATTATTTTATTAAATATAAAATTTTAATTATTTAAAATCCTTTTTAATCTTGCTTTTTAAATATTTGACAACTCATGAAATAAGCCTCTAAAACACTTCTCTCATTTTCTCTCTACTTCCGCTATTATATATAGTATAGATTGTCTTTTGTTCTTTTCTATCCTTCCAAAATCTAAACAGATTGTCTATATATATATGTATATTATCATTCCCCTCCTAGCAATTCAGATTTTACATGATTACATTTTTGTGCTATGAAATATTTCTCTATCCTCATGTCCATTTTGAATAGTTATGAAAATGTATTTCCACGTACACATCTAAATCAGGTCTATCTGCCTGCCCATGTTTATGCAATGGATAACAAGTGGGATTCTCTTAGCATTTTGGAGTTCTAAATGATTAATTATTCTGTAGATGTAAATGCATATCATGTTATTTTGACTTTCATTCCTTATTTCTCATTATGTGCTTAATAGGTTCTAATTCAGATTTTTCTTTTCTTTCTAATTTGATTAATTAGCAGAGTAGAAAACAATAAAGAGAATATTTTGCAAAGCGCACAGACTTCTACCGGGTTATTTCTGTTATCAGTTCATTTTTCCTTAGATGGCATAAGGTTTATTAGGTTTTGTTTATTTAGTACCAATCTTCCAGTACTATTGAGGAATATAGTCTTTCTAAAATGGAGTTTTCGCACAATTGATTGTTTTTTTTATGAATATCATTCATTTTTATTAGTCTTATTGGTGAAAAACAGTGCGTGATAAATCAAAGAATGTTATATTATTTTTTCTTTCTTACTTATACATGTCGCATATTTTGCATTTGTCAAATTGTTCAATTTTGTTAAGTTGTAATATTGCTCAAATTGTTTGACAATTAATTCAATGTAGTGTTTTCTCAAAAGAGAAGCACATAGGTCCAAGTTGGCTAGACAAAAAAGATTTGAGTGAATGAGAATGAGAATCATAATTTTGTTTTACTTTGCCTGTTAGGATAACATATGGAGCTGGAGCTGTGTTGCTCACGAAGAGAAGTGTGGTAACAGGAAAAAGGTTACCATACATGTAAAGTAATAACTCTTTGAACAAATTCATAGTATGTTTGTAACCTTCTAAATTTTTAATTTTGTTAATTTAATTCATTGATCAAATTAAATTAACAAAATCAACACTTCCTTAATGACATCCCTATGAAAGCTAAAAAAGCCAAATCATGGACTGTGACTAATCTTTGTGTTATATACTTGCCTTAATATTTAATTTATCTTACTTAAAAAATATTTAGGCTACCTACCGCAATTAATTTTATGTAATTAAATCTGAAATTAATTATTGCAATTAATAAAAAAGATAGTTTGAAGTAAATTATTATAAAATGTTAGGTTATCTATTATATTAACATTGACATAATGAGTATTTAGAATTTCATTCTTTCCATTCTACTTTCAGATGATAAGAGCTAAAAACATGTACACAATTATTTTTGGAATGAAATTAATCAGAATTACATAAGCTTAATGTTTATTTCGTTCCCTCATTTAAAAAGAAAACAACTTATTAATGAAAAAATGGATATGAAATTGAAAATATTCAGGTATTGCAAGAAATAGATTACACATGAACAAAACAAAACAAAAACTGTACATAAAATATAGCATTTATATCAAATTTTAATAATATTGGTTGGGTTATTTATGCATTTGATTATGTTATTTTAATTTTACTTTTATATGTTTAACTCTATACTTTTTTGTTGTTTTTTTTACTATGACAATAAATAAAAATAAAGAGTTACAAAAAAAAAAGTAAGTTGCTATGTTAAATTAAATCTTCTTTGCAAAATTTTAGTCATGTCAATTCTAAGAATTGCAAACAATGAAGTGTTGAAATTCTTCTTTTTGTTGAGAAAAAAAATTGTACTCATAATATAAGTTTTAAGGAAATTTTGTAATATTGATTCATTTATTTGATTATTTGATTACATTACTTCAATTTTATTTTAAAATAGTATTTTATTAATGTTTCTAAAATAAATTGCTAATACATACACCTTAACAGTATAAATTGCAAGATAAATAAAAACATTAATTAAAAAATGTAAAATAAACTCATGCATTGCATGGCCTTAAAGCTAGTTTTGGTAAAGAGAGACGTGAAGTTGAGTAATTCCTTTCTGTTTTTCTATGTTTAATTTAAATTAAAAAGTTATAAAAGGCTCATAAACTTATTTTTTCATAATTCTTGTCGTAAATATAAATAAAATAAATTTGATTTTTTCATTCATATTTCGCTCATGTAGTACATAAAATTATTTTATCAATATAATTGTATGTTTGTTACATATTAATTGAAATAATTACTTATGAATGTTTTTTTAGAAGGGTATGGTTAAAAACAAATAAAAAATAAAAAATAAAAATAATAAAACTAGGGACATTGCATGAAGTTTAGAATTACAAATATCAGCAAAAAAAAAGTAAATTATAGATTAATCCGCACCATGATTTCCTTCTCGATAAACATAAATTATGGACGTAATAAGTCTCAACACTTGCCTATGAGGTTCCTCTTCCGCCAACCGTCCGATCTGGAAATTTCAGTAACAAATCTGTGAGCATGTGGCAGCACCATTTCCAGCAACTTTGGGTATTCTGGTGTTGCCTTGGCATTTCCGACCTTCATGTATTGTTTTGTGCAATTTGGATTAGTGTTTGGACTCTTTATGTGGGTTGACAGTGATTATTGCGTTCTTGGCCTCTCCTTTTGTTATCTACTTAATCTGTTTTTGAGTTGTATTATTTGTTTTGTTTATGAGTTGTATTATTTTTTAGTTTTATTCCTTTTGAGTTGTATTGTCTTTAAAACTGTTATTTGTATTTGTAGCAAGCTAGGCATAATTAAAATCCATGTTGCAGCTTGAGGGAAGTGTAATAATGTAAGCACGTATGGTTGTAGGTATAGGTTTGCTAGGTAGGTCTCCTCTCCTTCTAAATATATATAATATTAATGTAGTATTTTAGTCTACATGGTATCCCATGGATTACTGTCATTTTATTATCCCATAGATTCCTCTTTATATGGAGCAACCACTTTGGTTTGTTGCTCACGGGGAGTTTGAGAAGGTATGCAAATTGAAGAAGTCATTATATGACTTGAAACAATCTCCCCGTGCTTGGTTTGGAAGATTCAGTACTGCAATAATTGAATTTGGTCTTCGGAGAAGTGCATATGATACTTTTGTCTTCTTTGCATCATCAAACTCTGGGTGCATTCTTTTAGTGGTGTATGTTGATGACATAGTGATCACTGGTAATGATACAACAAGAATAATAAAATTGAAAGGTTTCCTTGGTACTTTCAAACAAAGGACCTAAGACAATTGAAGTACTTCTTGGGAATAAAAGTTTCCCGTAATCGCAAAGGAATTTGTCTAAGTCAGAAAAAGTAGTGTTTAGATGTGTTAAAAGATGCATGACTGGTTGAAACAAAGATTTATGATGCTCCTATTGATACTCAGGGACGGATCTATAGTGGGGGCAATGGGGGCACTTGCCCCCACTGAGATCTAGAAAGAGATAAAACCCATGTATGAAAAAATCGATCTTAGGAGTTTGCAGACTCCATTGTTGGCATCAAAGTGAGGTTCTGTGCAGGTCTTTTGCATAAGGAAGAAGAAGCTAGGTTTCAATTTTAATTTTGATTGCTGCTATGAAAAACGACGTCGTTCCACTTAAGCAAATTCGCAGATCCCTAAATCCCTTACTCCAGCAAATCCCTCACTCCAACAAAGCTTTCTTTCTTTATCTCTCTCTCACCAAATCTCTAAATCCCTCTCCCTTAATTTTGAAATCCCAAACCTAATCTGCTTCTTCTCTCTTAGTCATCGTCGTCGTCCCTCCTTCGAACCAGAACGATTTCTTCTTCTCTCTCACTTTGAACCAGGAAGGAACGAAGGTCGAATTGGAGTATGCTTCTTCTCTCTCACTCGTCTCTCGTTCGTCTAGATTGTCGTTGATTTTCTTAATTCCTTACTTATGAATTCATGTTTGATTACTCATAATTTTGATTCTTTTTTTTGTATTCTGATTTTTAATTCCTATTCTTTTGTTGATAATTTTGGTTCCTGGTTGCTAATTTTATGCATTTTGGTTTTTGATTGTAATTAATCCAACTTATTTGGTGAAATTGTTGATTTTGATGGTTATTTTAATGAAAATATGAAAGCAGTTGTTAATGTATATATCAAATGGAATTTGGGTATTCTGAAAAATATATCAACTGCAATTTGGGTATTTTAGAAAAAATTATATGCTTAACTAAATTTTGGGAATGATTTATCATGTATATGTATATATATATATATATATATATATATATATATATATATATATATATATTACTTTAACTAAATTTAGGGAATGATGTATCAACTGGAGTATTAACTTTATTCTATTTCTAAATATATCAAGCTAGACATTTATTTTTATTATAAATATAGTTTGCCCCCACCACCAACAAACCCTAGATCTTTCCCCGTTGATACTGAATGTTAAGTTAACACTTGATGATAGTTATTTGCTTGAGAAACCTGAGACATGCAAAAGAGTTATTAAGAAGTTAAATTATCTAACAATCACTCGTCCTAATATTGCTTTTTTAGTGAGTGTTGTAAGTCAGTTCATGTCCTCACCTAGGACATCACATTGGGATGTTGTTGTTCATATCCTGAGATATCTAAAAGGAAGTCCTGGACAAGGCTTATTATATCGAAACCATGGCCACCATACTGCAGAAGGTTCCACAGATGCAAACTATGTTGGGGACCTTACAGATAGACATTCTATACTACTAGCTATTGTGTTTTTTTTAGGAAATCTTGTTTCTTGGAAAAGCAAGAAACAAAATGTAGTGTCTTGATCTAGTGTTGAATCTAAATATCAAGTTATAGCTTAAACTACTTGCGACCTTGTGTGGTTACAACGTCTACTTGATGAACTTAGCTTTATTCAAACAAAACCAATGATGTTGTGGTATGATAATAAAGTAGCCATCTATATTGCAAACAATTATGTGTTTAGTGAGAGAACCAAACATGTAGAAGTTGACTGTCATTTTACGCAAAAAAAGTTAGAAAACAGTACAATCACAACTCCACATATCAGAATATGAAGTCAACTAATAGTTATGTTCACTAAAGCTTTACCGGGAACTCATATCAACTACATGTGTACCAAGTTCGGCATGATCAATATCTATGCTCCAACTTGAGGGGATTGTTACATAATAGAGTTGTTACAGATAGACTGTTGAAATACAGTATAGAGTGCCCAACATGGGCTTCCATAAGAAGCATATGTTCCTCTACATTGTCTCCTTATCAATAGCATTGGTGTGTGTACTTAGGTGTGCATAAATAAAAACCAAAGTGTAATATTGATGTATGTAATTTATTCTTTCTTTCTTGAATTACAAGTTTGATTGTTGCGCATTTAGAACCTACTATTGAAAATTGCACTTCAAGCTCTGGAAGCACGAGAACCTCATAGGTAGATGAATTACACAGCGTCTTATAGGCGTATTGAAAACTCCAAAAATTGTTACCAGAGAAACACATTTTCGTCTTACATACGATTCATAGGCTTTCATACCAGTGGAAATAGGGGCATCTAGTCCAAGGTCAATTTTCTATTATGAAGTAGTCAATGAAGGAAACCTATGAGAAAAATTGGATCTTTTAGTGGAAAATAAAACCAAGTAGCAATAAGGATGGATGCATACATTCAGTGTATGAAAGCAGTCCATACCACCTTCACCAAGGATTTTGTACCCCGAAATATCAAGGCATCCCAAGCCCATGAAGGTAAAGGCAAAATGAGAATAAACTAGGAAGGACCGTTTCAAGTAACTGAGTGTGTAGGTACCTACACTTATCGCTTAATGAGAAAACCAGTCCATCGAACTTGGAATATAACATCCCTTCAGAAGTTCTACCAGTAAATCATAAAATCTCATCCTCTGGCGGTTGATATGATGAGCTTTGTAAAATATCATTTGGTCTATTACCCACTTGTAAATTCCTACATTTCAGTAGCACATAAAAATCAATAAAAGCTTTATATATTTTTAAAAAATCTTTAAATTAACAATAACGATCAATCATATGCATGCTATAAGGATTTCGATCACAATCTAAAGTTAAAATTCTTAGAAATGACATCTTCGTTTATCAGTTCTTCTTTCTAGAGTTTCAATTACTTTAAGCTAAAAACACATTTTCACGATGTCTGATCAAAGCAATCACACAAAATAAAATACAAAAATCTTAAATACAATCAAATCCTTAAAAGAACTATAAGAAGGCACGAAGCACAAAACTGAAGTTGTCTATTAAAAATATATTTTTTTACAAGTCAGGAGGAACGTATCCCACTTTGGGATCCATGATATCTCCTTATTTCTTTATAATATTTTCCCATTCGGGATTAATACTAGTAATGTTTTCATCGGCATCAGCAAGGTTTGGTTCAGGAAACTCCCCCAGATCAGGATGTTCCTCAATAGATTCTAGAGGATAAATATTAACCCGTAAATTAAAGCCTGCATCAGGGTGTCTCTACCTCATATTCCTTAGAACCAACATATGGTAAACGAGACATCCATAACTCATCCAAAGCCTTCAATTCTCATCATTGAACCCCAGATTTTAGACATCACGTTCTCTTTCAAGTTCAGAAACCCTCAACTATGAGGCATCATATTCTTTCCTTAGGATCCACGCTGTAGTTTCCATCTTCCACAGATTCACCATTTCCTTTTTTACGCTGGTCCTTTTTCCGACCCATGTGGTATAATTTGCTCTTTGCATCTTTAACATAACTAGAATGATAAATCATTGCCTTTCTCTCATCCACCACCTCCCAAAGGAGTCTACTAACATCTTGATCCTACTTTTTAAAAAGAGCATGGGTTGACTGAACAAGCTCATCCCTCTCTCTTACAGTTTGCTCAGCATCCTGCACCTCCTTCATTTTGGCAGCTAACTCTACTAATGCTTGTTGAGCTTTTCTCGAAGCATCCACCTCCTCATTCTTGGCTTTCTCCACAACATATTTAGCCCCAATAAGCTGGTCTAGAGTTGCCTTCAGATCCTTCTAGAGGGTGGAGAGGGTGGTGCTATATGATTTCACACACCATTTTGCTATAGTTATCCTCCTTTTCTGATCCTAAGTGTGCATATCGACCTTTAACAGGGTGAGACCAGACGCCATATCGGTAGAAAACCCCTGAAGGAATTTGTTGTTATGGTTAAACCAATAAAACTTACGACATCGAACAAACGCAGCAAAGACGGAAAGAAAAACCAGGCCAATCGGGAAAGGATTAAGTTAGTGAATGGTTCAATAGTCAAACCTTCATACTGCGCACACTCCCATGGAACTTTGGCCAAATGACCTAAATCCTATGCAAGATGAGGATCTTGGTGAGTCCCCTTTGGGCCATACTATATCCACATCTGGAAAAACATCAAAATTGGCTGCAGAAGAAGAACACAATTTTTATTAAAGCAATAACAAAAAGCCACACTACATACTCTATAAGTGTGATACTCCTAAAGCGCGCCAATTCTTACGGAGTCAAATAATGACCAAAGGCAGGACTTGAGGTGGGAACATTCATCTTCTCAGCATCATCAAGTTTTGCTTTGGCCTTGTCGGATCTCTTAATAATAGCCTTAGTGATCTCCTTCATCTTGCCTTTGCTTGCTTCGTCTTTGAAAGAACCCAACTCTCTTTCACAGACTCCATTTCAGAACCTTCCCTTTTTTAAGCCTCCAAATCTGAGAAAATCAAGGGAAGGAAAGATAAGCAAAAGGTAGGAAATTCAGTTGAGCACGGTCAAGATCCATGATTGATTATCTTTCGCAAGGTGAGGAAGCGGCACACATGAGAGTGGTTTCACCATAAGGGGAGCCTCCTTCGAAGATACCAAATGGGAAATGGGAAGGCGGTCCATATCAGTCAAATCCAAAAGCTCCATGTTCGAAGGAGCAACCATCGATGAAGGCTTTGTAGGAGCCGCGGAAATAAAAGCAACATACCCTTCGATTTTATAATGCCCTAATAAATGTTATTTTATTTCTAGAATTCTAGATTTCTAGAATTTAATTGGAGGAGTTAATTATAAATTATAATTAGTTTTGGAATAATTTTAAAAAATATATTGAAAGAGGGCGGACCAAAGTGGAATTTAATAAAAAATTTAAAAAATAAGAATCGGATACATATCATCTTCTTTCTCCATATCTTTACCCATTTCATTCCTTCTCCATTCTTCTCCAATTTATTCTTCCTCGACGCTTCACCATTTTTCACATTATTTATACCGAAATGAAGCTCTCAACTCCAGCTATAGGTACATATAATTTTTATTCTGAGATTTTGAGTTTTTAAAAATCGTTTAGAGAGAGAAAATTTGTCACTTTTGTTATTATCTCTATTTCTCTACTCTATGTTCATTTTTTTTTGCAATTTTAACACAAAAAATGGACCTATGGGTCGATTTACCTATGGGTACACTAGTTTTTTTATGCATGCAAGGAGTTTTGAGGGGTAATCGGAGCTACGCCGGAAAAAGTAAGAAATCTACTAAAAGTTCAATTTTTCGGTCGAGTTTGGGAGTTTTGAGGTATAATTAGTTTCTCAAAATAATCAACTTTAATTTTTCCAATAGGCAGATCCCGACCACCGGTGATATTTTCTGGTGACATACAAAACTAGTGCAAAAAAATGTTTTTTTAACTTCAAAATATTTTAAATATTATTTGGAGCAACATTAATTATTGGACCTTGACCAAATTTCTTACCGTTTAATCTCTATAAATTACGAAAACATAATAGTTAGATGAAATTAAGAAAAATAAATTAAGTTGAGTTAAATATGATTTTTGGATCCTTTCAAATAAAATTCAGAATATATAAGTTGAAAATAATGGTTGAGAAGAGAGTGGACTGAGCATAATTAATTAATTATGCTATTATGATTTACTGATTATTTAATTTGATCGGAATGTCTATTATGAGTATGAACTATAAATTTAAATGTTTATGTATTGTTTGAAGATAAGTAATTTTAGAAGTAAAGTATTGAAATTATTGTGAATTGCAAAATTGATGGATGATTGTTGTCCAGTCGGGTTGATAAATTATAGTCTATGGAGTCCCAATTTGGAATTTGGATGATTTTGAATGTAGAAGTGTATTTTATTGCAGGGTTGACTCTAGTTATTATTAGGAGGGTGTGTGTTTTACAAAGGAGACTCTGCCGAATTTTCGATAGAAATTATGTAAAACATGACGAAATAAATTTCGATATCTTCTTAAACTTATATAAACTCTAAAAATAATATTCTCTTTTTTAGACACTCAACCGGTAAGAGGAGCAGTAGTACCTGAAAACTCGGACAGTTAGCTAGGAGCAATTTATGAGTTAATTATATGTTATGTATTTTTAATTAAGCATTTGCATTCATAATAAACTATTTCATAATATTTCAAGTTACATATTGTTTTCATTTGTAAAAGTGTGTTATTATTCCTAGTAAATGACATCAGGATCTTGTGAGCACGGATATTGTCGGGTTATTGTATATTGATGATACTATGATTCTGATGTTATGATTTATGAAATTAACTTGATTGAGTTGTTCTCAGGCTATATGTTATATTGAAATTGGAATTGGAATTAAGTGAAGTTTGGTACGGAATCAGTTGAGTTATTCTCGATCCTCCAACTATCTGGGTGCGTGGTCGGTTGAGTTATTCTCGGTCCCCCAATCAATGGATATAAGAGAGCCTTATGGTTATATTTAGAGGATGGATAAGTTGTGTATTGAGGTTTAGGGTCCAACACGTATTAAACCACCTATCTATTTATTTATAAAACGATCTTGTGAAAAACATATTGTGTAACTACTTATATTATGTATATAATTCTTATTATTGTGTGTCGACATTAATGTTAAATTACTCATACATTGTATATAATTAATTCACTACGGGAGGTTTGACTCCCTCTAATGTTTTAGGTGAATAAAAGTCTTCAACAGATCAAGACCTTCCTCCAAGCAACATATCTATCTTATTATGTATGACTATTTGAGTATTATGTTAAAATTTATATTCTAGACCGTAGTACCAGTCTGATGATTATATTATGTGTTTTTTGAAGGATTTAATATTAAATTATGTTAAGACCATTAGTAAGGTTGATCCTATATTATATTAAGGTTTGCTATGGGTTCCGGTAGCCTGAGCTTACCCATTCCCTAGCGTCGGTCATGATCTGTGGGATGGGTCGTGACAAAGTTGGTATCAGAGACTAGATAGAAATGGTAAACATATGGAAATAGAAGTTCTAGTTACTGCGGAATTAGGATTACAAATTCGTCTTTGATAGTCTTCTTTAGTTAAAATTCAGTGTCCGTAAGAGTCTGGTTATTTTCTAATCTTGCTTTGTTTATTCTCAGAATGAGGCAATCCAGATCTCGAAGAAATCAAATAGAACCAATCATTTAACATGTAATAGAAAATCTTGATGATGAAATGTCTGTTCATCAAGAAAGTGGTGATCTGCCACCACCACCACCACCTCATCCTCAAAGGAGACAAGGCAGACCTAGAAGGCAAATAATCAAGGGGTTGAACAAGTGGAACCCCAAGTCAATCGACCGTGTGGACAAGAAGGACAAACATCAAGATAAGTTCCTCAATAATACCATACAGATTTTAACTTCAATCAATTTTTATCGAGTGTTGAAATGATGCAACAAATGCTGATAAGACATGGACAATGCAGTAGTAGTTCTGGTGGTTTAGGTATAGTCGAAAGATTTGCTAGAATGGCACCTATGATTTTTAATGGTGTATTTGGTGACCCAATGGAATACTTGGATGAAATAGAGAAAAATGCAAGACTTTTGAATGAGAATGATTATGAAACTATTCAAATGGCAGAATATTCCTTAAAGGATGTAGAAGTATGGTTCAAAGACCATATTTTCCCTCAAATGCAGAATATGACATGGGAAAATTTTAAGGAATAATTTAAGGAGGCCTTCATTCCTTTTAGCTACACCGAAGAACAAAGGAGACAATTTGTAACTTTTAGAAATGATAGTAATATGTTAGTGACAATTTCTTGGCATGTGCATCATAGCCCTAAGTCTTTATGAAGGAAACATTGGGCTTTCGGCCTGACCAAAATTCATATGGTGTTCATTCAACTACCTTGCTCGGTGTATTATTAATTATATGAGCAGCAATTTTCAAAGCATATCCCCAAAAGGAGATAAGGAGAGTAGCATGACTCATCATTGAGCAGACCATGTCAAAGAAGGTCATGTTCCTCCTTTCTGACACTTCATTCCATTGTGGTGTACCAATAGGGGTAAGTTGGGATACAATCCCGCACTCTCTCAAGAATAAGTTAAAATCTTAGCTCAAATATTCACCCCCTCAGCCAGAATGGAGTGCTTTTTATTTTCTTTCCAAGCTGGTTTTCTACTTTGTTTTTAAAGTCTTTGAATCTCTGAAGAGTTTCAGACTTATGCTTCATCAGATACACATAGCCATATCTGCTATAGTCATATGTGAATATAACAAAGTATAGAAATCCAGATCTAGCACTACAACTCATCGGACAACATACATCTGAGTGTATATGGTAATCTTTTCACATCAATGTTTAAATTAAGATAAGGAGGGGATGCATCTGTTTTGGACTAAGCTCAACTGAGAGCCCAATCCCAATTCCACTATCAAGGGTAAAACTATATCTTATAAATAGGTAATTTTGACTTTATCTCTCTTTGTTATTACATGTTATTACTCATTTACTTATTAACTTTTGTATTGAAGTGTATTCAAAATCTCCATTGTAAATTAGGGCAATGAACAATCGAAGAAGTGAACTCAAAACTCTTAAAAACACTATGGTTTAGGGTCGTTAATATTCTATTCCATTTATATCATATATTAATGGATACGTTGTTTTGACATCTTTATTATAAGTAAAGGAAAATAAAAGTGAAACAATAATAAAGTTATGTTTAGTAGGAAAATGGTCTTTCCCAGTTTGACTCAGATATAACTCTTCTATCACTAACACAATAGGTCCGGAAAGAGGGAAAGTCATCCCATATAATAGGTGTTGGGTGTAAATGTCAATGGAATCTTCATCATCCTTTCGGAGGCTGTCATTGATATCTTGTCTAGGATTGGGAAGATGTATAGCCAAAGCTTTAAAAAACGGATACTCAACTGATAAATTGGCCAACGGGGTAGCCAACAAACTTGAGCCTTGATCTTAGTCTTTAGGATTTTGCTTCTTTTGCCGTGTACTATCTTCCCCTTACCGGGTCCTCCCTTTTTCCCTTTCCGAGCGGTCAGATTCTCGGTTTCACTAGAGGAAGATGAGACAAATTCTTCTAAAGATGAAGGTTTATGAGAATTATTTCGTTTCAATGATTCCATGAAGTAAAAAAGAACAAACTAGAATAGGAAGAAGAACTTATGCTTGCTAGAGATGATTGAAACCCTTTACTCAAAAGGAAAATTGCAGAAATCTCAAAAAGGAAAACTAACACCCGCAAAATCACTTCTATATGCATTTAGACAGATGAAAGGCCGTCATAAAAGAAAAATAACAGTTGCATCGACGCACCTTGAGAATCATAAAATCCTTCTGCCCACTCATATTAAACCTGAAACACTGCAATTATGTGTGTCAAGCTTCAGATGGAGTGAAAAGAACAACCATAATGATGCCTATTAGGGAGGTGGCTGCATGTCTACTTACAATTCTGATATCATCGTGTATAACGAATCCTCCACTAGAAATTTATGGATTACCCACATCACAATATCATTCTCATTTCTCCCAACAAAATGATTAAATAGGCCCTGTGGAAGCCTCTAAACGGACAAAGCCTTAAAAGAGCTTCTAGAGCCCCCCGAGTAACATGCAAACTAAAACCAATACGCGTCAACCAGCAACGTCTGAACCACTGGGAGCCGCCAGATCTAACTAAATAGAAGTACCGCTCTTTCTTTGACAAGTGGATCAATAAGAGAGTCTTCAAGTCCAACTGAGACTACATGCCGGCGGATTCACGTAAAATCAATGTAGTCCAAAATGAGTAGGATACGACTTGCCTAAATTACGTCCAACTGTCTTTCGAGTAATTTAAGGACAACGATATCCTATAAATACGTCTAGAAATCACACAATCAAGGTATATACACATGTTTTTTTACAATTACTTGCAGTTGCTTAATACTCTATCACATACATCACTAACTTAGACATCTAAGTAAGGCCGCCAATCAACGATCTCGCTATGACCATCTTCCTATCTTATATCAGGAAATATCCTTTCAATTGTCAAATATTACCAAAAACTATAAATTAACATATGTATTTCATATACTATATAATAACAATGTACATAGACAGTCTTGATCACATGCACCTTAATGAGCATGCAGAATTTGCTCATTCACCGTTAGATCTAGACTTATTAGAATCCTAAGGTGGAGATTCAAAGCATCCCGAGGCTTAGATTTAATAAGCCTATATCTAACGGTGAATGAGCAAATTCACTTGCTCATTAAGGTTAATGTGAAAATTACTGTGTACATAGAATAAGAGTATATTATTGAAAATTGAAAAGTCTAGAAAAAGAAGCTGAATTATAACTTAAGACAGATGAAAATATACATATACTATTTTTTTAACATAATAAATTATTGTATAAATTTGTCAATTTAAAAAGATATATTATTTACATCCTTAAATTTTACAAGTTTTGCCCATTAACACATTACTTTTAAAATAATCTATCATATATCTATAGTTAGCTTATAAAACTTATCACATACATATAGTTGATTCGTTCAGATTCTATACACATAAAATCGTT
Source organism: Euphorbia lathyris (assembly GCF_963576675.1). Classification (NCBI taxonomy): domain Eukaryota; kingdom Viridiplantae; phylum Streptophyta; class Magnoliopsida; order Malpighiales; family Euphorbiaceae; genus Euphorbia; species Euphorbia lathyris. Next base: position 21,504,294 of record NC_088914.1, on the reverse strand, counting down.
GATTTATCATGTCAATGACGTACAAAAATGAACTCATAGGATTTTCTATGTTTTATGGAGCAAGTAATTGTCCTAGATATAATAATCATAAATATTATAAAAAAAAACCATCGTGTCAAACATATTATCCTTATGTTATAAAGCTAGAATCTAGAGGAAATTACATGGAAAATCACATACCACTAAATATTTATGGTTATGTCAAATCTTATTTTGAATTTTGTCAATAGAAAAGTTATCAATAACTATTTATTTTGAAGAAGGTTAACTGTCTAGATTCAATCCCCAAGTGGCAAAAGTCCATGACAAATATAGATCCAATCGGGCCATGATATATAGGAACATTTCACACAAAATGGGCCAAGGGCCCATTACAGAATACCGCGGGAGACAACGGCTCAATTTGGCGCGAATATGACGTGGCAAATCTCCAGCTCAGCATTCCCGCCAAAAGCCTGCAATTTATGGGCTATGACCTTCACCTTTTCCCCTCAACAACTCTATTTCCAGAAAATCGACATCAGATCTCTGTGTTTCAGACAAAATGAGCTCTTCACGCTCCTCCACGGCGTCAATCCCCTTCAAATCAAAGAAACAACTCCAATCTACTCCCAAATCAAAATCAACTGATTTAATCGCCACCCAAACCCCAGATAAGCCGCCGGCAGAACTCCCTCCTCGCCTCCGGAACCGCCGTGTGGCTCTCTCGGTGAAAGAAGTTCGGAAGGTCGCTCAAGGCAATCGAGATGGACTCGACCGGAATCAGACTAACGTGGTCGTTAAATCCGCCCGTCGACAGATCTCGTCTTGGCCCGACGATTCCACTAGTGGAGTCCGCAAATCAAAGAATGCCTCTGCTGCTGATGAGACTGCTAAGCTTCCGGCGAAGTAAGTTTGTGTTTTACCATACATTTAGATAGACATGATGTAGAGTTTAGTTTGTTATATCTCTATTTTATTCTGATTCAATATGGGCTTTTATCGCAGGTATGAGATGCTGGGTGAGTTTTTTGATTGTTTAGATAGCTCCATTCGGCTACTGCGGTTGAAGGGTTCAATGTCCAATTTTACTAATATTAGTGCTAAAATCGAGTGTTTATCAGATAGGTGAGTTGTTTTTTTTTTTTGAATAACTGTTTAGCTTTAATGAAGCATATATTGCGTTACTAAGCCTTGTTTGGGAGGAGGTTAATTAGAGTAAATGGGAGTAATGTAAGGTTAAATATTAATATTTTTTTAGAGTAAACAGAGGTTAATGGGGTTAAATATTTAATTCATCTAACCTCCAAACTCTAACCTCCAAATTGGGGGTTAACGGGAGTAACGTAAACTTTTTTTAAATTTATTATCTCTACAGAGTAAATTTAACTTTCCTTCTCTTTCATATTTAAACTCCCAAACAAGGTTAAGCATTTAACCTCGTTTACATCCTATAAACTCCCAAACAAGATTAATTGTTAACTTTTCTTTCCATCACTTCCAATTCCCTTTCCATTACCTCCTTTAACTCTCACCTCCTTTAACCTCCAAACTCCCAAACAAAGGTTAAGAGTCCGATTGCTCCAGAAAACAAATCAGATTTTTGACTGATGTCTCCTTGTGTTAATAGGAGATTTTCTCAGAGGCATTTAGCTCAGTTGAAGTACATTATGCCTGAAGTTATTGAAATAAAGAGGGTGCTCATGTTTGATGAGCGAACTAGCTGCATGAAGCCGGATCTTCATGTATCTATTAACGTCGATGCTATTGAATTGGATGGGAATTCTAAATCGTCGAGTAAGAATCTTCAGTTGAGGAAGATTTTCCGCTCAAGGCTGGCAGAATTTTGTAAAGCTCACCCACAGGTTTGAATTTTATTTGTATTTTCTGTGAATTTATGGAAGATGCGATTATCATTTGTCGTAAGATAATGAAATTTGTTATTTTTATTTTATTTTGATCTTGCAGTAAATTATAATTTATAGTGCAGAACACCAACTTAAATGATCAAAGATAATTAACCGGAAGACAATCTTTTTTGTATTTCAAGATGCTTATACTTTTAAAATGATTTCGTCAATTGTTGATTACATTCAGGGTGACGAAATTCCAGAAGACTTGTTGCCAGAGCCGTTTAATCGACCAAAGCAAGATCAAGCCCCTAATTCATCATCATCCATTGAGATATCAACTGATGCATATGTAGGCCAAAGTCACAAAGCTCCTTTGGCTGCAAAACAGGAACCAGCAGTGGCATCTCATTTCTCAAGATCTTTCAGGAGGCACTTCTCTCAGAAAAGTACACTCATTGTACCAGTAAACACTCAACAGAATGCTGAAAAGACGATGCCGAGCCTCAACAAGATATCATCTGATGAAGAAACTAGTTATGCTGCTCCATCCCCTACTCAGCTGTCGCCTTCCTCTCCAGTTGATGACAACCATTCAAATGATGTTTCAGCTGATATTCCTGTGCAGTGTGTCACTGCAACTCCTCTCAAAGAGATAGACTCCTTAAAGAGTAGAGATACTCCCAAAAAAATAGCCAGCGACCATTCAACTCCTGCAAAATCTGTTTTAACTCCTTCATCAATGTCTAGAACACCAACATCACATCCACAAAAGAGAAGTTATATGACTCCAGATGTTGCCCCTACCTTCTCAGAAAACAAGTTAGTTAGGCGCCCACTACGAACCAGGTCCTTGAAATTTGAAACCCCATCAGAGAATGTAGATGGTGAAGTTAATAATATGGAGGATGTGTCAATTGAGGACGATGATGTTTTGAGTATTCTTCCTAAGAGTCTTCTGCAATCGGTAAGCCTATTTAAGATTCCCATGCTTGTTTCCCTTGGTGTATGTGCTTTTCAAGCTATCTATATTCTCTTACCTATGGTTCAGCCTCCTAGTTCAGTTGTGAATTATATAATTAGAAGATGCATGTGTTAGTTTTTATCAGAAAATACGATGCATGTGTTAGTATCCTTTGAGCTTCTAATTTCATGTTCTTGCCCTTTGCTGGTGTGTTTTTTCTTTCTGTCTGAGGAAAACATATGGCCCAGACACAGTATAAGCTGAGTTCTGCTCAAGATAGATGAGAATTTTCTGCAATTGTGCTGGTATCTGGAGTAATAGGAACTTTCTTTTCAATTATCTGACAGATATTCTTGTGGAAATTCTAGTGTAAATTTACTCTGATACAAGTTTATATTTGATGTGGACTTTCTGATTAGAGATGAGCATCTTCACTTAGTAGAGACAAGGCTTCTCAATGCTATAGGTGCAGTATATAACAAACTCTATTTCTTTTTGCAGATAAGAGAAAAGGAAAGAAAAACTCAAGAAGAGCGGGATCCAGCCATCTCACAAGCAAAGAGACGGCGACAGATGATTGCCTGTCTTCCTAAGCTCTTTAACATGATTCATTTTTTAATTCAGTCCATAAGACGATCAGTTATCACAAAACAGGAGCTTATGCACAAGATAATTTCAAGCCATTATGATGTTGTGGATAGCAGTAAGATAGTATTCAGTATAAAAATGCTTCTACATTTTCTACAGTTAGGAGTTTGATCTAATCTGAAGTTATTATGTCTTATGTTTACAGGAGAGGTTGAAGAGCAGCTAAACTTGCTGCTTGAATTAGCTCCTGAATGGATTTCTCAGAAACTGACGTCCAGCGGGGATTTGCTCTTCTGGTAAGTCACGATTAGTTTTAATTATTCATTTGTTATGCTTAGAATTTTTCACTTATACCTGAAAATACCACTGAATGGCTGCTAATTGATACTTGTAAAAAATGACCACAATACATAATCATGATCAAGAGATGAACTATGCTTCTTTATGTTGCTTGACATTATATTTTTTCTTACTCCACAGTATCAACAAAATGTCAAGTGCTGACACCATACGAGCGCGTCTTGAAGAAGCCAAATGACTAGAGAGCTTGTTTGAAATTATTGCAGAAGCAGAGTATTTTGTCCATTTTTTGTTGCGCTAACTGGATATTTATACGTAGCTCGAGTTTTAAGCAATGTACATAGATAAATTTAGGTAGCTAGGTGTTGGTAATAGCTTGGTATTCCAACAGAAAGGAAAGATGGTGAAAAAGATTCTCATTATTTGTAAGCATTTTCAAATGTAACTATTTTTGTTATCCAATTATGACTATAGATGAGAATCCTTCTATTTTGGTGAAATTTTTACCCTGATGCTGCTGTATCTCATCATTCTGTCTTGTTACCTAGAGAAAGTTTATCATTAATAATGTCAATTATGTAAGGATTGAATTCAATGCAATTATACAACACTAAGAATCTGCAGAGAAAATCAAACTTGATTCATTTTTTATTGTAACCCAATTTAATAAATCTGAGCAATCTCAAGAAACGTCAGTTCTGTGAAATTAGCTGGTGTTCTATTCTAGGCTTTCATCCTTGTTATTGACTTGCGAATTTGCCAGGACTTAATCAGGAGCTCAAGTAGCTCTAAAGTCCGTGGGAAGAAATCCACACAGAGAGGTAATGCCTTTGCTTACTTTGTTATTGCATTTTCTCTTCTGTGGATTTATGTCTTGTTGTCCCTTCCAATAAGGCAGGTTTATTTCTCAAGGTCCTTTAAACCTGCTTCTCTTCCTGCTGAAGTATCCATCTGCATCTGAGGTACCTTTTCCTCTTCATAAGTTGGAAATGAGTTCTCTTGTGAATTGACCTGATCTCGATCACCTTCTTTGCCTAACAGCAGCAGGTATAGCCCAACAATAGCAATGGCTCCTCCCAGCATGCTGAAGAAAGCTAAAGATAAATTAGGGACCATCTACATCGGCACTTGCAAACAAAAATATGAAGCACACTTACAACTCTACCTGCCTATTCGCAGCTCTTCGCCAAATAAGAAGTATGCCAGTATTGCCACCAATATTGTTGAAAGGGGACCGAACATGGTTACGAAGACTGGCCCTTTCTTTTTGGTGCACCACAGCTGAACAAAGACTGTAATAGCACATATCACAACTCCCTGGCAGACATCAGTTGTAGACATTATTTACAGGCATTTAGACATCACCCTATAACATACTTTGATCACCTGCAGTTCATGCACTTACAGCGTACACAATGCAAATCAACTTAATGTCGAATTTTATGGCCCATGCTTCTGGTTTAAGTTGTAGGAACAAGGTAAAGACAGCCGATTGTGCTGCCCCGAGAAAGTTTATCCAAGCAGTTAGTGATAGTTGTGCAGGATACCTCTTCAATGTATACACCTTCAAGGTACATATCCATTTAAGTCTTAGCTATCACATTTACACGCATAAGTTCTTATAACATTTTAAGCTGTTTCTAATTGTATTAAGGCCAAATTAGAAAAGAACCTTAACTGGAATAACACATTAACGATCATATACCTGCATTATGAACCACAGAGACCATGTTACGCAACTTGCAGCAAGAAGAAATGACCCTTCCACCCATTTCTTCTGAACAGGGTTAGTTTTGATATGAAATGGAGCACCGTGCAAACTTGGCACCTTAGATCCCTTGTAGAAGGTGAGTATCAAAGCCCCCGCCAATGACAATAAGGTACCGAGGATTTTAGCTACCCCACGAGGATTCTTTACATCAACAACCTCCAACCTACATGGTATACCATCAACATTTTTGTCAAAAGAATATATGATGCAGGTGAATTCATATGTTGAAGAGCTGACGAGTGTTGAATTCTACACCTTAGTATGATCGCAAATAGGAAAGTCATGCAGGGAATGGCGTTGGTCATTGATGTAATAAAGGTCGGAGAAGTGTACTTCAGGCTCGCAAAGTACATGTTAAGGGTTAAGCTAGCCCTGGTTTTCATCAAAAATAGACACTGTGAGTTCATCATTCCTTTTTAACCATAGCTCCTTCCATAGATGCATTCTGTTAAGGAATTAATTGTATACCACTTACCCCAAAAGAGAAAGCACGAAAAGCTCCAGAAACAGAATAAATGTCATCTTTGGCCTCACTTTTCTGCTAGAAAAATAAAAATAATAACCACTATGCAATAAATCTATCTGTTCTCTAGTGTGTGCATTGTTGTGTTTGTATATGTACCTCTCAAGGAAATAAGCAAAAGGCAATATCAGTAAACCGCCCAAAATATATCGATAGGTTACATAAACATGAGGATTCAACCCATGGTTGAAGGCGGCTTCAGTGATGAAGTATAGAAATGAAAATGTAGTCTGAACAAAAATCAAGAGGAAGTGTGGCATATATCTCCATTGGATAATTCTCAATGCACAGATTTTTGCCATAAGTAGTGATTGTTGTTCCTAGGTGTTTTGCCTGTTTCTCTTGTTTATTATATATATACAAGTGCATCATCTAGTACTATATAGGATGTGGAAGTAACAAGTTACTTAGTTACTGTGATTGCATGTTGCAAGAATCAAATTCTTGATGAATTCCAATTTCAAAAGAATAAATCCTGTTATTGTTGTGTCTCTTCTCGCGAGTATATTCTTCGTGTTGCTGTGCTATCACTCTGCTAACACACACAACATTAGAACATGTGAAGATAGTTGTATTCCCTCCTGTATAGTACAGATATTTTAGCCTTTCCATGATAGAATTGTCAGTAACAATCAGAATTGCTGAATTCGGTGCTCGGAATTGAAAGATTTAGATTCCTACTGCTATAGGAAATATTTGCCTTAGTTTGGGATTCATTGTAACCACAATGCACTTTCCTTATTGACCATGAGTTCTATATTTCCTGGCATGCCAAAATCAATTAAATTTTTGTTTTCTTTCCCTCTTTTAAATGTGCTGATTCCCACTTGAATGGTGCAAATTGAAATGATATTACTTGTCTGAATTCTTTCATTTCATATGAATTGACCAGTTTCCACCTAAATTAGTCTTATTAATTGTATTCCCTGGTGTTTATTGTAGAGAAAAATAGAAATGAATTAGGAAAAACAAAAGTTGGAAAACCTAAACTGAAAAGATTTAAAGGTATCTGAGAGCAACCAAAGAAAGTAGAATTGTGATTGATTTTGAAAAGGTGTTGTTCACAGTGACTTTTTGCACCTAAAAGAATAGATTAGCTTTGAGAAGAGATGAATAGAATCGTCAAATAAACTTTACTTTATCCGACTTGGAGTCTAGTGGAAATAATGGAATTAGACATTATTGAACATCTTTTAGATTTGGTGGAAATTGAAATTTATTTCCACGTTTCATTGCAGTATACTAATTTCTTGGATCAATCGTCTGGCTTTCATATCATCGAATATTTTCTTATCTTTAAATTGCTCGCCTTTCCCCTCATTAATTTGTTTTAAATGTTGCTGATGCAAAGCATATTATAGCCAGAGGTGTCAATTCATTTAAATTGTTAATTTCGTGTCATTATCAAATTAGTACTAAATAAGTAAATTCTAATTCAACTTGAATTATATAATAATATTTTCAAATATTTATGTTATTTTTTCTATTAGCAAGTTAATCGGCGTGAACGTTTAAAAGTTTGTTTAAAAAATCTATTTAACAAATATTTGACATGCTAATATCATGTTGTGTTTGTGTAATATGTTCATTGGCAGTGACGGACAGATTCAAAGAAGAGGGAGATTGAGTGCCCATAATCTTTAATTTTTTCTACAAAAATACCTCAAAAAATATCAATTGAACATTTATATATTACTAGAGAGCATTCCAAGAACTCTCTATCCGTAAATCTTGGATTTGTCACTATTTAGGGGTAAAAAATAATTTTACTCTTTATTAGGGATGTTATATAAAAATATGAGAGGTTCAAACTGTGTTTGTAGATTTATCTATGTTAAGATGATATGTATATTGGGTTGAGAATATTAGGTGATAAAATTATACAGGATTCGATTATACAACCTAACACATAATTTTAGTGTTTATGATTAGCTTAGTATAGGTAATGTGTCATTTTTTTGTTGATACAAAATTGACTCTTAAAATTTTAGGCTGGGTTATGGTTGAATCGTTAGCTCGAAAATGACACGAATATTAAAATTATTATCATATTCTCTAATGTTTCTTTTATATGTGACCTTAATTACTAAAGATAATAAAATTCAAATTATTATCTGCAAACACGATTTCAATCTCCCATATTTTTACATGTTATCTTTAACATAGGTAGTAAAATGAGGAAGATAATCTTCTATCCTCATTTTCCAAACCTCGGTCCATGTTCTTCTCACAAAAAAAAAATGTCTTAATTTATTTAAAATAATACATTGTGTAGACTAGGAGAAAAATTGTGGACTTTTTTTTGTTTGGGAGAGAGACATTGATGGGGATAGCAAGATGGGGTAGAAGATCATATTCGCAAAATTATATGTTAAACACATTATACGAACCTAACATGATATATGTGAAAATTACATATGACCTGAAAACACAATGTCTTGACTAATCCGATTAGGTTGACACAATTATAACACCGAACTTTTTGGATTAAGTTAGAATTGACTCATTTAACATTAACTCAATAATTAACACGACACAAACCCGATAATTATTATCACCTAGAGAATATTAGTATACATACATATCATGTTAATTGTATGCAACTGTTAATAGCATATATACAATCGATACACACTATGATAGAAAGAAAATGACTGTTACTTAAACAACAAACATTTACAACATCAAAGAAATATATCCACAAAAAACATAGAAATTGTCTCCAATAAATGAAAAGAAAACAAATCAATGCATCCACGAGAATTAAAAAGAGCATAATCAGAATAAGATTTGAGAAGAAGAAAAGAATGAGGCAATTAGAATTTAGAACACCACAACACCCATCTTTACTAGGAAGCAACAAATGGGGTGGTTCTTCACCATTGTTAGCAAGAAATCTACCAAAAGAAGCACTTGAACAAAGCTACACAAGACTCAATACTGTTCGTACTCGAGATGAAATATTTCCTCTTCATCATCATCACTTCAACTATGAATATGAATATGATCATCCTAAACCAAGTTGTAGCAGGCTAAGGTTTTTGTCCAAACTTGGGTTTTTACAAAGGAAAGACAATAAGGTCAAGGTCTTAGGTTCTAGATGGTTCCCTAGATGGGATCCTAAACATAGGTGGCCTCAAGGTTGGTGTTAAATGTTAACCCATCAATTTGATGTTATTCTGTCATGCAATTTCATTTCATTTTCATTACCATATTGCAAAGCTTTGATCATTACTTCTTTTAAGGGGAAAGAGGATAAAGTAAGTAAGGAGTGTGTTATGTTATGTTTTAATGTAAAAGAGACTTTGTTCTACAACATCGATGAAAAAGAATTAACGGTGATAAACTGTGATGACGTGACATGTTGATTTTACACCGTGACTTGCTGATTTTATTGAAGTGATATGTTGAATTGTGTTAATTTTTGCTGATATGATACACTGATTTAATAATGTATCAAGTAATGAATCCAAAAATTTGTATTTGAGAAAATCAATATGGCAAGGATGCCGCGTATAATTCCAGTTCGATGGCAGCCCCCTCCCCTCGGCTGGACCAAGGTAAATACAGACGCATCGGTCATGTCGTCCTCGTCCTCAGCAGGTTGTGGTGGGATCTTCAAAAACAGCTATGGCATCTCAATTGGTGCATTTGCTTTCCCGTCTACTCTGCCACTAGCTCACATGGCGGAACTGCAGGCGGCAATAGCAGTGGTTAGACATGCTCATTCTCGGAGTTGGCACGACTTTTGGCTCGAGAGTGATTCCTCATACGTGGTAGTTGTCTTTAAATCCCGTAAGAGATTGGTTCCTTGGCAGCTGCAGCTTGATTGGTTGGTCTGTCTTGTCTCTTGCCTATGATGCATATTGTGGTCTCGCACATTTTCGGCAGAGGGTAACCAAGTGGCGGACAATTTAGCTTGTTACGGGTGTACCCGTGCCATTGATCATTGATGGGATCTCTATCCCGACTTTTTTCACTGTTTGATTAGAGATAATCAATGGGGCCGAGCTTCATTTCAGTTCACATAGCTATTTCAGAAACTTAGTCTCCAAATTCTCTTAGTTTATTCAACCAAATCTCAATCTGTTTTTTTGCTACCTCTTAGTTTAATCCTTACCAACATTGTTTTGTGATCAATTCGACTTCTCTTAGTCTAGATTAAAATCCACTTTCAAGCAATTTCGTAAAACCAAGATCCTTAAAACCACATTCTCAAGTTATTCTTAGTTTATTAAATCAATTAAAAAGACCCCAAAATAAACTTTTTAATTTTTCATTCTTGAGAATTCATCAAACAGAGGTCACTTTTCTAAAATTTATTCCCAACTCCTCACTCCATCATTTCGTCCTAAATTAATTTTAATCCCTTTAGCTATACCACATCTCGAAGTCTCAGCTTTTACTTCGTGAAAATTGGCCCTCCACAACCTTCAAAATCATTCTTGAAGTAGTCTCCACAAAACAGAATTAAGCTTTTGGTTTCTAACTATCAAACAACTATCCGTTAGAGCCATTTTCAAATAATTATTCCGAGCTCGTTATTCAACATTTTTTCGAGATTCCACTTCCAAACAATTCCATTACACATGAACGTTAAATTGTAGTTTCTGTTCCACTCAAATCCGATCTCTACAACCCTTCGAAATCAAGCTCCAAAGTCTCACAAAACCAACTAGTTTTTCCAAATCCAGAAATTACCGTTCATATTCCATTAAATGGCAAAGTGCTGATATAGTTCCTGAACTTTTTAAGTCATTCCAAATTCATCCAGAATTACCAGAACGACGCGACGAGTTCCAATCCGAGTTCCACGATGTTCCGTGCTTCGCCCACGGCCACTCTAACAACGTAAACAAATTTGTCTATTTTTGTTTAATCTCGTACATATTTTTGCAAGTATTTTTAATTTAAGTTTTTATAGCTTGCATTGTTGCTTTAAATTGCTAGCTTCAAGTGATATTGCTAGTTGTAATTTTTATGCTTTATTTCCACAAGTGTAATATAAAAACGGGTATTGCTAAATACTGCAACCAAATTCCTTATCACCGCACCCATTGGACAATTCTGCCATTGGCATAAAAAAATTGGGAAATTGGGGAAAAAAATATTTTGAGAGAAAATTCAAAATTTAGCCTAAACGGATGCGGTATACCGTTCGACCCATGGCGGGAAGGGATGCTGCATCTGTTCCCACCATGGGTCGAACGGTATGTTGCATCCGTTCCCACCATAGGTCGAGCGGAACGCGGCATCCGTTCCCGCCATAGGTCGAACGGTATGTCGCATCCATTCCCACCATGGGTCGAACGGTATGCCGCACCCGTTTAGGCCAAATTTTGAAATATGCAAAATTGTAAAATTTTTAGTGATGAAAAATACTAAATCATTCAATTTTTTATGACAAAAAATGCAAAATTCTCCTATTTTTTGTGACGAAAAATGTAAAATCGTCATGAAAAATATGTATTATTTTCATGAGTTCTTTGATAAAAAGATGTAAATCTTAAACGTTTCCGACTCGTAATCATCCATTTTCGGAGTTCAGATTGTCACACATCAATTATTTTCATAATTTTAATTATTGTTGTTCGGGTTTATGATTTTGGAGAGAGAATTTTCAGTTTTTGATCAAAATTATGAGAAGGGCAAAAAAGTCCAAAAGAGACGATGATAAGGAATTTGGTTGCGGTATTTAGCAGTTGACTATAAAAACATTGAAAAAGATTTACAAAATCAATAAAAATAAAAAATAAAACTAAAAATTTATATATTTGTGTCTTTATCGTTTCTATTTTCGGTACTCATATAAGTAAAACTTTTTTTCCGATCAATCTGTCAAGCGGCATTAGGGACTAAGAGAGCTGTTTTTATTTTCAGTCCGTGTAGTTCTCGTCCAATCGTTTCGTTAGAAATCAAGTTATTAAACACATTTATTTATTTTATTTATTTATTTACCACTTTTCCTTTTTGAGAACTAGCTTCTTTGGCACGCCCGCATTATTTTTAAATTTTTTAATGCCACTAACATATCAAGGTTGAAAATTGAAAATATCACTAACAATAATGATCAAGGTAAGTGCTATTATTATTTCAGGAATTATCACATACATAATTCAAATGGTTCATGAGCTATCTCTTATAGCGGAATCCATTGATGTTGGTTGCAACAGAAGAAAGAACCTTGATTGCACATCAACAATCATGAATCAACTACACTGAGATATATCAGGAGAAACCACGATAATCTATGAACTAGAAACAAACGAACGAGACAAGGAGAGAGAGAGAGAGGTGGCAATAACGATAAGGATATGAGAATGATAAAGCTTTTCTAATTCAGTGTAATTAGGTTTACCGTATTATGTTATGTCTAGTTTTGGGTTAAAGTTTTTAAGTATGCATTAAGTAAGGGTTAAACTAACCCATTTACCCTAACCCTCTCCATCTCCGTCATGAGCAGACTATTTAGTAGATCAATCGGTTGCCAATTTTGGTTTAATCTCATGGAAGTCATGTCTTCTTCCATTGCCTTAATCCATTTGTTTTTATTTGAGCATGAGACAACCTTTTTTTATATTACTAGGCTCCACGTCATCATGGGGTTGTATATTGAAACGTCAATGTTCGAATCTTGATAAACATGTCACATATACAACAACAACAAAGCCTTAGTCTCGAAATGATTCGGGGTCGGCTAACATGAACCATATATTTTGGTTCATGTCACATATATTCATCGTAATTCAAAATGCTCCCATTCATACCAAGTTGCATATTCTCATATGAGTGAGGAAATACACTCCCACTTAAGGTAGAATCTAGATCATTCGTAATATATTAAGGTGATTGATCATAACTTGTTCCTTAATATTCCTCCCATTAAAATGGAGAGATCCGTTAGAATCTAATTCCTCATATAAAGTGAGATATTGGTCCACTTCCCACATCTTAGGGAACTCAATGACATCTTGTGATTCAAATTTTGTTACTCGTCTTTCTTTGCTTTCTCCCACTAATGGTACGTCTGTGTATTATATGAAAGATACACGTTTTGCCTCTCGTGCCTAGTTTTCCAAACTTACTCGAGATGTCGTGGACGAAAACAGTATAACCCCATGGTCTGAGCATACTCAAATCGGATTTGACCTGTCCATAACTTGTATAAAGGGTAACAGTCTTTTAGGACATAAGTAGATGTTAACAAGCCATTGTTGAAACACCTTTCCACATGATTTTGATTTGACAAAATTATCTAAGTTAATCCATGATTAAGACAATTAAATTTAAGTGCTTTGATTTAATTGTACTAATGTGGTTGTTCAATGTTGAGTATAATTATAAATGAGAACAAAAATGAAAAGTAAGACATGACGAAGTCAGCATGTGCTACAGAAGCTGAGCAGAACACGACTCAAGAAAAGTCTTCTTCAGAACAAACGCTTGAAGACGAAGCTGACCGAAGAAGCTGAGTAGAACGTGACTCAGTCTCGCCAAAGATGAAGATCGAAGGCAACGTTTATTGAGTCAAGCTGAGTGTTCACCAGGACAGCGCCAATAATCCGTTAACTAAAAGACAAGACCCGACAGAGATCTGCGCCAATTCAGAAGCTTTGGACTTACTCAAGGAGACAAGTTTCGAGATGCATGGGTCAACTGGCGTTTGGCTAAAAGATGAAACTGGCGCTAGAAGATGAACCTGGCGGAAGAAGACAAGCCTGACGCCTGCTAAATTCAGACGACAGGATTGGCCTGCAAAACTGTATGCTGACCAGTGAATGATGCAAGAAGACCGTTTGAATTCAACGGTTAGATCCGAATTCAAATGATTGATGCATCAGATTTCACTATAAAAGGACAAGTTCATCTCTTGGATCCTTGGCCGAAATACAAAAGAGAAAAGCATACATACAAGCACATACAAACAAGAAAAGCAAATACTTACACCCAAATCCTATTTCTGTGTAAAAGTCTAGATTGAATTTATATTCATCTAAAGTGTTCTTCATCTAGAAAGAACAAATCTGTATCAATTGTAAGATCAAGAGAGCTGTGCTGAGTACTCGGTTTTAGTACTCAGCGGTAGAGAAAATCTGAGTGTTTGGTTATAGCGCTCAGTAGGGTTGAGTAGAAGGATAGAGGACAATACTCTTGCACACTCAATTGCTTTGTAAACGGTTTGTGCTCTACCTTTAAAAAGCTCAGTAGTGGATTGAAAAAGCTCGGAAAGATTCTGGGGACTAGACGTAGGCGGTGAGGCCGATCCAGGATAAGTCTGCTGAGTAATTTCTAACTCTTTCTCTCAATATATATGTGTATGTGTTGCTTGCTTAAATTACTCAGGATACAAATTGTATAAGCTGACACTGAGTAATCAGAGTGCTGAGTTGGAAGCTGACCTTAAGTGTTAATTCCCAACTCACAAGTGAAACGGTTCTAGTCAGCCTCTGACTAAAGCTGTCTTACATCTCGCTCGGCCTTGCTGACCAAAACTGAGTAAAGTAATTTAAAGAATTAAATTAAGTCAGCATAATTAAGCGAAAAAGTTACATTAGTTCCTAACCCCCCTTGGAACTAATTACACGGGACCAACAAGTGGTATCAGAGCACAGTTGCTCACTACTCAAAGATAAAACTATCTTGAGCTGATCCCTGTAAATGGCCGAGAACAGCACTCGTTTCCTTCCTGGAAATCAAACAACATAGATACTCCCTGAGGGATTATCTATTAGTCGGCCTCCCTTGTTCTTCGGATCAAATTATACATTTTGGAAGAACAGGATGAAAAACTTTATTCAGGCTACAAACATGAGTGCGTGGCTTGCAATAGTTCAAGGCCCATACGTGCCTTACAAAACGGTAGACAACGAGAAAGTTGTTAAGAGTGAAACTGAGTGGTCAGAGGATGACCTTAGAAAACTGCAAAATAATGCTTCGGCTATCAATATGCTTCACTGTGCATTAGATGCTGCAGAGTACAACAAAATTTCAGGTTGTGAGTCAGCACAGGAAATGTGGAAGAAGCTGGAAGTCACCTATGAAGGTACCAGCAAGGTCAAGGAGTCAAAGGTGAACCAACACATGAGACTATACGAGCTGTTTGAGATGAATGACAATGAAGACATCTCTGAAATGAACGCAAGATTCACCAACATCATAAATGAGCTGAAAAGACTCGGCAAGAACTTCACAGAAGAAGAGCAAGTGAAGAAAATATTAAGGAGTCTACCCAAGAGCTGGCAAGCTAAGAAGACAGCTGTGGAAGAGGCTCAGGACTTGACCACATACAAATACGATGAGCTGATCGGATCTATGCTGGCCCATGAAATTTCAATGAAGAACTTTGAAGCTACGGAAAAGTCAGAGGACAAGAAGCAAAAATATCTTGTCATGAAAGCTGACTCAACAGAAGCTGACTCATCAGATGATGAAGAGATGGCCATGTTCACAAGAAAGATGAAGAAGCTGTTCAGAAAGAACGACAAGAACAGCAAAAGGTCATTCAGAAGAAGCGATAAATACAAAACTAAGCCCAGCGACAGCAGATACAAAAATGACATCTCGAAGCCTGTCACATGCTTTGAGTGTCATCAAACTAGGCATATTAAATCAAGCTGTCCCACTTTGAAGAAAGAAAAGAAAGGCAGCAGAAAAGCAATGGTGGCAACATGAAGTGACAGTGATGAGTCAACCTCATCAGAAGCTGATGCCACAGAGTCAGCAAACACATGTTTTATGGCTGATGAATCTGCTGACCAATGCCGATCTGAGCAAGCTGACCTCTCAGATGAATCTGACCAAGAGGAACACTCCAATGAGGTAACATCTCTTCTCTTGCTTAGAAATGAAATGGTTAACACCCTGAGTGATCTATATACACTGACCAAAAAGTGTAACAAGAAAATAAAGGCACTCAGCAGGCGATGTGATGAGATTGAGGAGGTCAAACTAAGTGATCTCCGACATCTGCTTCAGGAAAACACTAGGCAAGATGAAAATTTAAAAATAATTCATAGATTTGTCTCTGAAGTGCAATCAGACTCTAAGAAGCTGAGAAAGGACGTCACAACTATACAGAACCAGCTGAGTACATCGGCTAAGAAAAGGTTCTATCCTAATGCTGAGTATCAAGGTACTAGTCAGCATAGCCGGTACACTCAGCAGAACAGTTAGTGTGACTGTTGTGGAAAAAGAGGACACACTATAAAGGTGTGTTGGTATGCTCAGCACCATCGTGCTGACCAAAAGAGGAAATACCCTCAAAGGGTAATTTTTTGTGACTTCTGTGGTAAAGATGGCCACACCATAAATGTATGCCGTCACAAAATAAAATATGATGCTTCACCTGTTCATGCTAACCAATGAGGACATAAAAAGAATTGGGTACCTAAAGATGAATAGTTTAAAATGCAGGTGAGCCTGAGGTGCGCGGAGAAGTCAAAGCTTTGGTATATTGACAGCGCATGCTCGAGGCATATGACTGGTGATGAAACTCAATTCATCACACTTGAGAGTAAACGAGGCGAAAGTGTAAACTTCGGAGACAACAAAAAGGGTAAGATAGTGGGTTCAGGTACTATCGGAGGAAACCCTACTATTGAGTCAGTCTCCTTAGTCAAGGGTCTCAAATATAATCTATTGAGTGTAGCTAAGCTGTGTGACAGTGGTAGAAAGGTTGTATTTGATGCCACTGAGTGTCGGATAGTCGAGGGAAAAACAAACGATTTGATTTTAACTGCCCCTCGTGTTGACAATGTTTACATGTTGAGTTTAGAAAAGAATTTTTCGAAAAACATATGCTTAGTATCAAAGGAAGATAATTCCTGGATATGGCATAGGAGACTTGGTCATGTAAGCATGGACCTCCTTGCCAAATTAGCAAGAAAGCAATTAGTTGAGGGTTTGCCCAAACTTAGATTTGAGAAAGATCAATTATGCAATGCTTGTCAGCAAGGTAAACAAACCAAAAAGTCTTTTCAAAGTAAAAATATTGTCTCAACCAAGCGTTCATTGGAATTACTACACTTGGATCTTTTCGGACCTGTCCAGCCACTCAGATTGGGCAGTAAGAGATTTTCCTTGGTCATTGTAGATGATTTCTCTCGGTATACTTGGGTCATCTTGCTGAGTAGTAAGGATGAAGCTTTTGAGATGTTCTCAACACTGATAACAAAACTCGAAAATGACAAAGATTTAAAATTAGCTCACATTCGTAGTGATAATGGCGGAGGATTCAAAAACCAACAGTTTGACGAATTCTGTGAAGTCACCGGCATTGACCTCAATTTCTCCGCTCCTAGAACTCCTTAACAAAATGGGGTAGTTGAGAGGAAGAATAGAACATTAGTTGAAATAGCTCGGACTATGCTGAGTGAGAATAGGCTTTCAAAGTATTTCTAGGGTGAAGCTGTCAACACAGCATGTTATATACTCAATAGGGCTTTAGTTAGACCTATTCTTAAGAAAACCCCTATGAACTTTGGAATGGACAAAAGCCCAACATTGGATACTTTCATGCTTTTGGTTGTAAATACTTCATACTCAATACGAAAGACAACCTTGCCAAATTTGATTCTAAAGCTGATGAAGCGATCTTTCTAGGGTACTTAACTAACAGTAAAGCATATAGGGTGTTCAATAAATGAACTCAAGTCGTAGAAGAGTCTGTCCATATCGAGTTCGATGAAACTGACCCTGCAGGTAAATCAAGTCAGTCTGCCGAAGATGACCCAGGCTCAGCTTCCGCTGACCAAAATGGAGCCGCTGAGTCATTACCATACGGGCTGACCAAAGGTAAAAACGAACCTGAAATTACCTTTGCTGACCAATCTAAAACTGCAGAGATTGTTGAAACACCTGCTCTTGACAACTCAACATTACCCAAAGAAATCGAAATCCCAAGAGGACATTCGGAGAAGTCCATTCTTGATGCTGCTGAGAACAACCTGATGACAAGAAATCAGCTCAGGAGATATCTTAGCAACGTTGCTTTCGTCTTAGTCCATGAACCAAAGAACTTCACCGATGCTGAGCATGACGAATTCTGGATCAATGCTATGCAAGAAGAGCTTGATCAATTCAAGAGAAATGAGGTATGAGATTTAGTACCAAAACCTAGGAATCAAAAGATCATAGGAACTAAGTGGGTCTTTAGAAATAAGCTAGACGAGCAAGGCAATGTAGTCAGGAACAAAGCCCGCCTTGTAGCTCTAGGCTATAGTCAGTAAGAAGGCATTGACTACGGTGAAACCTTTGCTCCCGTTGCTAGGTTAGAGGGTATTCGAATATTATGTGCATATGCTAGTTTCATGAACTTCAAACTATATCAAATGGATGTCAAGAGTGCATTTCTTAATGGATTTATAAACGAAGAGGTATATGTTAGTCAGCCTCCAGGGTTTGAAGACCCAAAATTTCCAAACCACGTTTATAAACTCAAGAAGGCTCTGTATGGCCTAAAACAAGCACCACGTGCTTGGTACGAAAGGTTGACCAGTTTCCTGCTGACCAGGAACTATGTCAGAGGTAAAGCTGACAAAACCTTATTCACTAAGAAAAAGGGTAAAGATACCCTGCTGGCACAAATTTACGTAGATGATATTATCTTTGGTGCTATTAATGAATCAGTGTGCAAAGAATTTAGTAAACAGATGCAAACTGAGTTCGAGATGTCAATGATGGGAGAACTCAACTTCTTCCTTGGACTTCAAATTAAGCAAGGGAAGAACGACATCTTCATTAGTCAGTCTAAGTATGCCAAAGAAATATTGAAGAAATTCGATATGGAAGAATGTAAGCCCATATCTACCCCAATGGGTACTGACACTGTGCTTTACGCTGACGAGAAAGGTAAGTCAGTAGACAGCAAGTTATATCGAAGTATGATTGGCTCTCTACTTTATCTAACTGCTAGTAGGCCTGATATTCAGTACTCAGTATGTTATTGCGCAAGATATCAAGCTGACCCCAGAGAATCTCACTATATAGCTATGAAAAGAATTTTTAGATATTTGCAGAGCTCAGTTAATGCAGGTTTATGGTATCCAAATACAAATGACTTCACACTCATTGGATACACTGACGCTGACTATGGACGAGATAAGCTAGAGCGTAAGAGTACTTCAGGAGGTTGTCACTTCCTTGGAAGCTGTCTAGTATCTTGGTTTAGCAAGAAGCAATCGTCAATGGCCCTGTCAACAACTGAAGCTCAGTACATTGCTACTGGAAGTTGTGTGGCCCAGGTCCTATAGATTAAGCAACAGCTGGAGGATTATGTAGTACAAACTGAAACTATTGAAGTCAAATGCGATAACAAGAGTGCCATTGACTTATCCAAAAATCCAATCCAACACAACAGGATGAAGCATGTCAGCATTCGACATCACTTCATTAGAGACCATGTACTCAAAGGTGAGATCAAGCTGACATATGTACCAATCGATGAACAGCTTGCGGATATCTTTACGAAGCCTCTTACTCGTGAGCAATTCAACATACTAAGGGAAGCTATCGGTATGTCTAATCCTCTTCAATAAAACTCTATGTTCAATTGAATGTTGTGGAATTATCATGCTGAGTGATTTGTGCTTAAATAGTAACTATTGCATGCTGAGATAATATGAAATACATAAAATCACCTTATGCTGAGTAGACATACATACTGAGTGATTATCATAAGTTGAGTTACTAAGCGTACAAATACTTCTTCTACGTAAAACTGAGCACTTAGAAAGTAAAAAATGTTTAGTATTCTAGATGCTGAGTAAAACCAGTTGCACAATAAATGCTAGCACGCGCGTTAAATAGCCACCTAGGATGACGTATGCGCAATAATTAGAAAACACTGTTGGGGTTTAGTGTCCTATAGACAATTGTTCTAGGATACAAACTTAATATAAATGAATTGTTCTTTATATCATTTGTTTTAATGAGATATATGTTTTATAACTATATAAAGGCAATCCCTTTTAAGCACTAAATAAAGTCTAATAAAAGGAAATCCGTAAGTTGATGTTGAGGAGGATGAGGAAAGAATCAATGCTGAGCAAGAAGAAATTGAGGAGGATGAGCCAGCAGAAGTTGATGTTGTACCAGAAGTTGAACCAGAGGATATCGCTGCCGATCTTTCAAAAGAAAAAAGGAAAAGGAAGACACTTGCCACTTGTGTTGGTCCCTGGTAATTAGTTCCAGGGGGGGGGGTAGGAACTAATATAACTTTTTCGTGTTTTAATTGACCTGACCAGAAGTTATTTTGAGAGTTTATTAACTCAGCCTTTGGTCAGCTTGGTGAGATATATCACAGGACAGCTTTAGTCAGATGTTGACCAAAGTTGTTTCCTTGAGAGTTAGGAATTGACACTTTTGGAGGTCAGCTTCTAACTCAGCACCACTTACTTACTCAGGATCAGCTTAGGCAATTTATATGCTGAGTAAATAAAGCAAACAACAAATGCAGTTATAAGAGAGAGTTTAGAGATTACTCAGTATCACTTATCCTGGTTCGGCCTCTCTGCCTACGTCCAGTCCCCAGAGTCCTCCGGGCTTTTTGAATCCAATACTGAGCTCTTTAAAGGTAGAGCACAAACCAATTACAAGGCAGTTGAATATGCAAGAGTACCTTCCTCTATTCGTCTACTCAACTCCTACTAAGTGCTACAACCCAGCACCTAGATTTCTCTACTACTGAAATGCTTACAACCAAGCACTCAGCTTTACACTCTCAATATTCCTATTGATCACAGACTTGTTCCTTTTTGAACTAAAGAACACTTTAGATGATTACAACTCAATCTAGCTTTTACACATAGAATAGAAATGTCGGTGTAAGATTCTTTTTGTATTTGAGTGCTTTTGAAACTTTCTCTCTTGTATTTTTCTTTGATGCTTCAGTGGTTTTTTAAGTTCTTCGATTGTCCTTTTATAGAAGAAATTCTGTGGACTTGATTGTTTTGAAATGTCTTGACCGTTGCTACCAAAACGGCTCTTTTGGGGAACAATTTCTGGAAAGCTTCAGACTGCACCTCCATTCCATTTCTCTGTTTTCTTCAGGCGTCAGGTTTGTCCTCTAGCGTCTGGTTTGTTTGTTTGTGCCAGTTGTCTGTTTCCAATAATCCAACGTCCCATGACTCTCAGAATTAGTCTTTTAGGTGTCTTCGAGGTTCCAATTATTAGTGCAGAAGATTTGCAGACTTTGTCTTTTTGTGAACGAATCCTTCATGCTGTCCTGGCTGTTACTCAGCTTCGTTTGTTCTTTTCGAATGTTTCACGGTTCATGCTGAGTTCCTACAAGGTCAGCTTCATTTTGTTTAACTGCTCCTGAAGAAGTCTTCAGCTTTAGTCAGCTTCGTTTTGTTTCTGAATTTTAGCTCCAACCAGCTTCTATTCTGTCATGCTGAGTTCCTTTCTACTCAGCTTCGTTTGTGCTGACTTTTGTCCTGTCTTTACTTTATATATTTTTGCACTCAAGATTTAACAAACATATTAGTACAATTAAATCAAAGCATCTAAATTTAATTGCCTCTTAATCATGGATGATTTTGTCAAATCAAAATCTTGTGGAAAGGTGTTTCAACAACTTGTGCCAAAGATATTGACACTGTGCCCAGAAAAAGGAGGGCTATGACCAGAGGAAAGCATGCTGATGCCAACCTGCCTCAGGTTACACCTGAGTTAGCAGAAACAAGGAAAGGGAAAACTGTACCCGAGGAAGCAAGTAAGGAATCTCCAAAACAGCCCCTGATAAGGAAAAAGAGGTGCTCTGCCTTAAAAACTATTGAAACTTATCAGGTTGTGACACCTGAATCTCACTGTGCTCAGGATATTGGGGTCGATCTTGAGAAAACCCCAGCTAAGCAAGCTGGTGAAGAAGAAGAAGGAAGTCAGGATGATATTCAGCTCAATACTAATGAACCCGATCATGTTAAGCTGGACATTATTGAGCAGGTACATGATGCTGAACCTGAGATTGAGGATATAGATGTTCAAACTGATACGTCACCGCAAAAAACCAAGTCCCTCAGAAGAATTAAGAAGAAGGCTAACAAACCTCTCCTTATCGATCTCTTAGCCGATTCTCCCTCTGAGCCAACTACGGATCCCTCCACTATCCAGTTTGAGTATTTTTCTCATCACACTGAGTCTCCTTCCACTAATATGGATAAAAATCAAGCCACTGTTACTCAGATCGAGGACCATGCCAAGACTCCACCCAATCCAAACTCTGCCGAGCAAGATCTCGTAGACTCAGTGACTCAACAAGAGAAAACTGCTATGGAACCACCTGTTCACACTCCACATCCTCATCAAGACCAAACTCTACCACCGTCTAGCTCCACCCACATTCCTGTGTCTGAACCAGATTCCGATAAGCATTAAGCCCATTTTACAGCAACTCAGGCTGGACGTCGCCTCATGGAAACGACCCAATCACTTCTACAGGAGTTCACCACTTCTGATGCTGTTAAAACTACCAATGCTGAGTCCACTCCTACCCCTTCCATTACTCAGCTTCTCACAGAACTTAAGGGCCTCAAAGATCTTATCAGTATTATGACAACTGTCCAATCCCAGCAGCCTACTCAAGAGCACATTACCAAGCTGACTGAACTATTCCTGCTCATGATCAATCATATCAACTCCATTGAAGACAAAATCAACAATATCTCTGTCCCGACTCCTGGCTATGCCACTTCGGCAGAGTTGAGTCAATAATTTGCCAATCTCCAAGCAAATCTGCCCAACTTTGGGACACCGGCAAATCCTGCATATGCCACATCTACTGAGTTGAAGGCATGCTTTGACAAGCTGACTGTTGATCTCATCTGTACTCGAGAGCTTATTTCCTCCACCTCTCAATGTCAAATTGACCAACTCAGTGAAGCTGTGAGTCTTCTTAGTGTCCACAAAGCCCAGATGGAGATTGACCCAGTTAGTGACCACTCTTCACCAAGCACTCGCCAGGCTGTTCGTTATGACCTTGGTCAACGCATCTTCTATGATTCTACTCTCTTGAAGATGTTTCATCAATCCTTTGCTCAAATAACCAGCTCCCTCACTTGGCTCAACAAGTCCCATGAGTGTATAATCAACCTGATTACTGGATCTATCCCTGTACCTCGAACCGTTCGTGATGATTGCGTTCCTGTCATAGATGGCTTGAGTGAGAGCACGAAGCGCTTACAGCGTTATTCCAATGTTCTATCCTCAGCTGCACGCAATGACACCTTCATCTATAAGGGTGATGCCGGCAAAACGGGGGAGAGACCTCAAGATGGAACTCCCAAAGAGACAGGTGCATCTGGAAGCAGAGTAAAAGGAAAAGGTAAAGCTACACAGTGAAACCTCAAAGGAAAGACGAGAAGAAAAGGTTAAGGCTAGGGGTACTAGCACAAGTGATATCTATTTTTTTATGAAGGAAAAAGGTTAAGGCTAGTGGTTCTAGCACAAATGAAATCTAATTTTTTGTTTAGGAAATCTATTTGGTAGGCAGTGATATTTTGCATTGTATGCTGTATTTTATGTATGCCTTAATGAACTGTTTTTCTTTTCGAATGTCACACCTCTCAAAATTGAACAAACTGATACTCAGCATTTGCATATTAATGAATGAACCAATCTGAGTATTCAAACATTTCTAAAAACTGACTGAAACTCAAGATACACTAGAACTAAATCCAGTTAGCCACACATCCTGAGTCTATTTCAAAACTAAAACATGGAAAGTTCAAAAACAGTTGCAACCCTTACGGGGGAGTAGTTTCCATATGAAAAATAATTCAATCATGGGGTAACTTATAACTGAGTTCCATAATTATGTATTTTGCCAACATCAAAATGGGGGAGTTTGTTGAAACACCTTTCACAAGATTTTGATTTGACAAAATCATCCATGATTAAGAGGCAATTAAATTTAGATGCTTTGATTTAATTGTACTAATATGTTTGTTAAATATTGAGTGCAAAAAATATATAAAGTAAAGACAGGACAAAAGACAACACAAACGAAGCTGAATAGAAAGGAACTCAGCATGACAGAATAGAAGCTGAGTGGAGTTAAAATTCTGAAACAAAACGAAGCTGACTAAAGCCGAAGACTTCTTCAGGAGCGGTTAAACAAAACGGAGCTGACCTTGAAGGAACTCAGCATGAACCGTGAACATTTGAAAAGAACAAACAAAGCTGAGTAACAGTCAGGACAGCATGAAGGATTCGTTCAAAGACAAAGTCTGCAAATCTTCTGCACCAATAATTGGAACCTCGAAGACACCTAAAAGACTAATTCCGAGAGTCATGGGACGTCGGATTATTGGAAACAGACAACTGGCACAAACAGACAAACCAGACGCTAGAAGACAAACCTGATGCCTGAAGAAAACAGAAATTGGGAATGGAGGTGCAGTCTGAAGCTTTCTAGAAATTGTTCCCCAAAAGAGCCGTTTTGATGTTAACGGTTAGGACAATTCAAAACGATCAAATCTACAGATTTCCCTCTATAAAAGGACAATCGAAAAACATGGATATGCACTGAAGCATCGAAAGAAAAATACAAGAGAGAAAGTTTCAAAAGCACTCAAATACAAAAAGAATCTTACACCAACGTTTCTATTCTATGTGTAAAAGCTAGATTGAGTTGTAATCATCTAAAGTGTTCTTTAGTTCAAAAAGGAACAAGTCTGTGATCAATAGGAATATTGAGAGTGTAAAGCTGAGTGCTTGGTTGTAAGCATTTCAGTGGTAGAGAAATCTAGGTGCTGGGTTGTAGCACTTGGTAGGAGTTGAGTAGACGAATAGAGGAAGGTACTCTTGCATTTTCAACTGCCTTGTAATCGGTTTGTGCTCTACCTTTAAAGAGCTCAGTATTGGATTCAAAAATCCCGGAGGACTCTGGGGACTGGACGTAGGCAGAGAGGCCGAACCAGGATAAGTGATACTGAGTAATCTCTAAACTCTCTCTTATAACTGCTGTAGACACCGAGTCGGAGGACCTGTGATGAAAACCTGAAAACAAGACGGTTGAAGCGATTGATTCCGGAAGTTTTGAAAAACAAAAAATATATAAAGAATGATAAGTACATAATAAGGAAGAAAGAGTTATGGCGGGTCGCTGTTGCCAATGGGGTGGCTCGCGAATGCTTAGCGGCATGGTGCGAGCGCTTAGCGGCATACGACGCGCGGTCGACGACAGTCGGACGCCCGCTCGATGGCGCGGGGCGCGCGCTCGACGTCCGTCGGATGCACGCATCCAACCACAAGTGGCGCGCGCTCGACATCCGAGCGATGCACGGGCCCGGTGGCGCGGAGCGCGCTCTCGTCGGCCACGGGGCGTGTGCGCCCGGCAGCGCGGAACGCGCGTTCGACGACCGCGACACGTGGGCGCCCGACGGCACGGAACGCACGCTCGACGGCCGCAGGGCGTGCGCGCCCGACGGCACGAGACGCGCCCCGGCGGCCGTTGGGCGAGCACCCACCGACGTCGGGCGAACGCCCAACGGCGGTTGGGCGCTCGCCCAACGCTGTTGGGCAATCGCCCAACAATTGTTGGGCGATCGCCCAACAAATGTTGGGCGGCCGCCCAACAATGTTGGGCGATAGCCCAACGTGAGGTTGGGCGGCCGCCCAACATGCCTTGGGCGGCCGCCCAACCCCCTTGGGCGACGCCCGATTCTTTTTGGGCGTCGCCCATTCCGTCGGGGATCCGTTTGCCTATAAAAGGCACGAATCCCCATGCAAAAAAAGGGAGAAGAAAAGGGAGGAGATTCTTTGGAGCTTTCTCACTCTAAACATTTTTAGAGAGAGAAAGTCAATTTTTTGGAGAAAATATTTTTTTTCCCAAAAAAATCCAAATTTTCCCAAAGTTAAATTTTTACTAAAAAACACAAAAAACCGGAAAATCACGACTCGTGGAATCAATCGGCTTCGACTGTCAGATACCGAATTTAAGGTATTATCCGAGGACTAGACTCTTTTATTTTATTTAATTTATTTCCTTCTTCTATTTATTTTTATGTTATAGTTTTCATTTATTTAGTTATTCATTTATTTTATCACGTTTTATTTAATTTAGCGTATTTATTTAATTTTTATCTCGTGTTGAATAAAATGTGGTTTTATTTTAAAATAAAAAACCTCGTTTTGATATCCCAATACGAACCGCGATAAAAAGGTAGTTCGGGTATTAAAGACGTTGTAATTATAAGTTGTAATTTAAAGAATTTCCAAATAACGTTTTAAAATAAAAACGTCGTTTTAGGGACGTCCGTTATTGACTATGATCCATTTTTGGTAGTTCGTAAATCCAAAACGATTGAATTATGTTTAATTTAAAGCTTTTGAATAAATCTGGAAATAATTGGAGTTCTGTTTGAATTTGCCATTTCTGTCACTAATTGCTGTTTACCGACGGATTTTCCGTCGGTAAATCTGCTGAAATGTAAAAAATGATGTTTTAGTCCCTCTTTCTCAACTTTTAAGTTTTTGATCCTTGGTATACATATATATAGTTATGTAATATATACTTTTAAACTATTTTTTAGATATTTGGTACCTATAGTTATTTAGAACGTCTATATATTATTTTTCATTAATTTGATCTATTTTAAGTATATGTATATATATATTTCCTTTTTCATTCATTTGAGTTATATTGGATTTTATTTTAAATGTTATTTACTTGAGCATTTTGGAGATAATTAGTAAATATTAGTGGATAAATATATATTATTTTTGACATTTAAAATTACATTAGTTATGTATATATATAGTTTTGGGATATTTGGGCTATATTAGTTATTATTAAATAAAACTATTTTGGTGACAAATGTTATTTTCTTATCTAGGAGTTTTATTTACTATTTTCACATGTTTAAAGTATAAATGTATTATATTTAGTATTTTCATATATGTATTATATAGTCTCTTTTCGTTAACTTTTATTTCATATTTCCTTTTTGGATTAAAATGTATATATATATGCTTATATTATTTTCTTTATTCTTTTGGGCCATTTAGGGGTCCATGTTTCAAATGGGCTTTGTTTGGGAGTGAATTTTGGTTTAAATATGTTTATTATTGTAATTATAACAAGTAGAGAATCCACTAAGGAAAAAGGGGAAAATAAATCACAAAAAGAGTTTTCAATTTAATTATTTAAACTAATGAGTTTTTAGAAGTTCCTAATGTAAATAAATAGCGTTTTCTTGACATTTCAAAATCGTTTCCCAAAACATCACGCTTTAAAACCTTAGTCCGTTCCAACGACGGATGAAGCGAACCTTGTAATTAAAATCGTTTTCATTGTAAATAATGAAGTTTTGAATCGTTTTCTTAAATGATTTGTACAAAATAAAATTGACTTGTATGTTTAACCACGTTTTCTTATCAAAGGTTTTTATCTCAAACGCTTTCAAACACTCGAGTCGTTCCAACGGCAATTCGGGTGAACTTCATCAAACGGGGTTTTAAAACGCACCTAAATCGTTCCAACGGCGATTAAGGTACGAACCATGAAAATAAATTCGTTTTGGGGAAATAAGTTAGCATAGAATTAACACGCAACACGACATGTAAATCACGTTGTAACTAAATCACTTCTTTCTTCCCCCCTCTCTTTGTATGAATATTAAACTGGTGTAAATGGGTGATTCTTTTTAATAATATATGCTCAAAACGGTTTCTAAAAAGAGAAAGAAAAGGTTTCAAATGAATTTTAAACTTAAAGAAGTATACGATTAGTCCGTTATCGCCTAACATGCTGAGTAGGAGGCCGGTGGTTCATAACCAGGCGATGTCGGGGTGCCTAGTAGCCTTTCTCCGGAAAGGAGCTAGCCTTCTCGACTCGTACCTAAGTTTCCCGAACCCACACCGGTCTCCCGCAAGGGATCGGTGTTCATTTTCCCATTCGTGGGTGGCGACTCTTCCATATCTCCGAGCTCCGGTCCTGCCGAGCAGCTTGATTCCACGATTGGTTGCTTTCGCCGCCAATCACCGCTTACGTCGCCATGAGGTGTCCACCCCCCGGTCCGCCCGGGAGATTAGGCCGCGACACCTCGTCTAACAAGTGGCGACTCTGCTGGGGAAGCGAGAAATTTGATTCCGAAAGGCGTGTATTAAGCCCTTAACGGGGACGGATCGTATTATTTCTTTTCGTATGCATTCATGTGCATTATTGCAAACCTTTTGGGTAATTTCCGCGAAACCTCTAGCGAGAGTCCATTCGTCGCTCGAAAGAGGCTAGTGTAAGTTCCCCCTTACAGTAAGGCGCCAAAGGGTCCCCATCCATTCATTAGGGGCGAATTTGTGCGGTCCTGTGAGGTCCTGCGCTCAGCCGTGTCAGCATATAGTAGCCTTAGAAGTTGCCATAGGATTACCCGTTACTATTTTTGGCGTGATAAATGAATCAGTTCATGTTTTCAAATCGCCATGATACGTGTCTAAATCCTAAAGTATGTAAAGAAAATGAAATGATGCGTTAATATATACTCTTGAGTCGACATACTAATTACCCTAAAACATCGAAACGATTTAAACTAAAGACGACTTAGTCATCTCGTATGAATGAACATGTGCGGCCCGCCTTGTCCCTTTCTGTGTCCCGACGAAGGCACATGTTCAGGAAATGCGTTACGACGTAAGCACGTATTAGTATGAATCGGTTTGGTGTTGAGGATAGTTATACTTCGATTCAAAAGACTATATTAACAGTAGCCGTTATTCACATTCTTTAAATAAATTGGGATAAAACGAGATCATAACGAAACGAAAACGAAGAACATTTCTGTTTCGAACGACCCTGTCGTAACGTGAAAAGTTTCGCACGAGTAGCCCGTCCCTTCCGAATAAAAGACGAGCTTTTACGTTATGCCCCGTGTCGTTCTTAAGCGAAATGGACATGTCCGTAGAAGTGACTAAGAAAAGAAAAGCGAAAAATGAACTAAACGACCAAAATCATTCCGAATTTACGATATATGTCAATCCCGAGCGTAGTTAAAGAAAATAAACCAATGCCGTTGAATACGTGCCTCGAACGAGTGTATACCCCGTTTAAAATCTCGAAGCCTAATTAAGCCAAACCATATAATTGCGCCATATGGACGAGACTGCGGGCTTTGACTAACGACTCGATCATTTCGACCGTTACCAAAACTGCAAGAAATATGGCCCGATGTACGTGTTTGCTTAAGTCGTGCCTAAAAGAAAGAGAACGGTGGTATCCTCGCTTTGAATAAGCATGCGATTCAACGAAACGTTGATTTTCTATAACTATACTAAGATGATATATCCCGTGGATTGGGAAGAACAACGAACTGTTGCTAGCCGAAAGGTTACCGTGCGCTCAAAATAAGACTCGTCGTCTTTTCACGTAGCTAAAATGAGTAAACGGATCCTCGACGCTAAGAACAAACGCGTTACGCGATAAGTCCGTTCCCTAAAATAAAATCCAAAAGTTATTCCATCACTAAATAAACACGTGGTTACGTCTCTCGATAGATCCAAAAGATCCCGTTGTAATCCAAAAATCGAGACACGAACCCGCGCGAACAAAAGGGAACGAGTCATTGACAATAACGAACGATTGGACTAGAAGAATAACTCGTACCACGTCTAAAAACTGAGATGCGCTCAAAGGGAGTCAAAACCCGAATTAATGCGTCTCGCGAAAGGACAAAAGACGAGTTATTCCGAAAGGACAATCCAACTTGGTCGATTTCTTAGTCACTGAACGTTGATACGTCAAAACGAACTGTATTGTCTGATGATTGATCTACTTTTCCGCAATAATCGACGGCATCACGCGTCCCCTGGACCGCAATGTGAGCCCCAAACCAAAATCCTAGGAAAGAGACTTGGACCATCGAGTGTGTGGAGGAATAAGGGTGGAAGAGAGATGTTGTGATACGTGTAATTAGACTAACGTTTGTTCTTCTTATCTTATATATCCGTAAATAAATAAACGCACACACCACGAATCATGCATATAAAATCATGCATACATAATAATGGATACCGTTCGCGCAGACGTCATCATTAAGCGATTGTGGTACCGAGAGAGCAGTCGGCTAGTTAGGCAGTTTGACCAGTTACAAATTGACAGTTCTGAATCGGCAGTTGTGGCTTCGGAGTCATCTTCGTCTGAGTATACTCAGTCTTCAGCCAGTATGTCTGCGACCGACGAAAAAGTGGCCAGATTGGAAAACTCTGTGAACAACATTAATGAGCAGTTAGCGGTGATAGCGGCCCAGTTAGCTAAGCTGGCCATGAGAGATGATAAAAATGGCAGTAAACACGCTGAGAATGAGGTGAACGATGGCCCTCGCTTTGGGAATGAGGAGGATTATCAGGATTATATCCGAAAACAGCTGGAAAAAGAGAAAGCTAAGGAAGAGGAATGGAAGCAACACATCACGCAGGAGGTGCAGGACTTGCGCGGAGGAAGTTCCGGAAGTCAGGACTTTTATAACTTGAAGAATTGTTTATCGGCAACGGCTTTGCCTTTGAAATTCCGGCTCCCTGACATGAAAAAGTTTGATGGAACTGGGGATCCCACTGCCCACATGAATCAGTATGTCGCTATAATGAAGCACACGATCCTTACTGAGGATCAAGTCCTAGGGCTGTTTAACACTTATCTTGAGGGGGCTGCCCTCACATGGTTTCATGCATTACCAATGGTGATGAAGAGGGATTGGAAAGAGTTAGCGAAGTCATTCATCGCTCAGTATAGCTTCAACACCATGCTTGAGGTCACTTTGAAGGAACTTGAGAGCACTAAGTAGCAGACGGGGGAATCCTTTTCCGATTTTGTAAGAAGGTGGAGGGCCAAGGCCGCGGTTATAAAACAAAAGCCGCTTGAGCAGGATCAGATCCGAATGGTAGTGGGCAACACATTGCCATATACTAAGAATGAGTTGCGGTATATGCCTTTTACCGATTTCAATCAGATGTATAGCTGTGCCTTGACCGTTGAGGGGGATGGAGAGCCGAAGAAAGCATACACTAAATGGACGAAGTCTGGGTATAGTGCCGGAGGGCCGAGTGCGAGTGCAGAATCTGCAGCAGTGAAAGTGCTTGATCTTAATGCTATCGAAAAGAGGCGGTTCGCCAAATTTGATCAGACTTACGCAAAGGTTTTCGAACGTTTGCAGAAGAAAGGACTATTGAAAGCCCTTACCCCTTATAACAAAGCTCCACCTACTCCGCAGATACAGGCTAGAGGGTATTGTGAGTTCCACAGCAGTTATGGGCATACAATTGAGAATTGTGAGAGGCTGAAACACGAAATCCAGGATTTAATCGAGGAGAAAAAGATAGATGATCCTTCGTCAGCAAACCCTTCCACTAGGCGTAATCCATCGCCTAATCATAGGGTGAGCATGATCGGAGTTGGTTTGACAGAATGCGTAGTGATGGAATCCTTCGAGGAGAACGTAGAGGAGTTGCTGGATTCCGACGAAAGGAACAATGTAGGAAATGGTCTATATGTGTCCTTCCTTGGTGAGGAACAAGAGGATGAACCGATGGAAGAGGGATTGGATGGTGGAGCACCGTATGATGAAGATAGTGCCGAAGAGACCGGAGAAGGGTCGTCTCGAACTATTGTGCCTAATTTGGGCCTGTTTAGTGGAGGGGGAAATCCCGAGGTGCACTTGCGTGAATATATGCGCAATATGTTTTTTGAATCCTTCGGAGTGGATGAGATTGCTCAGTGGTTCCACCATTCTCTGATAGGCGAGCCTTTGGGGTGGTTTCACTCATTACCCGACTCTTGCAAGTATGATTGGGATCAATTGTCAGATCTATTTCTAGAAAAGTGACAGGGCCGCGGAGCGCTTCGCAATGCAGATTGGACCTATCAAGCGTCCGTTGCCGAGGGTTAGCAAATATAATGGCAACAAGGACCCTATGGAGCACCTTCACTTCTACTTATCGGCCATGGCGCCCTTGGGTTTTAAAGAAGGAGAGATCACTAGCTTGTTTTGTAATTCGTTGATGGGTGAACCATTAATGTGGTACATGTGGTTGCCGATGTATGTTAAGACCGATTGGGCGGCAATGACGAAAAGATTTATCAAAGAGTACACAGTATGGATGCTGGCAGAGCAAACCCCGGATTCCCCGTCTTACCAAACACCTGATGCGGTGTTAGCGATGCCTAGGTATGGTGGATACCAGGATCCTATTGAGCATGCGAGGTTATTCCGCAATCATATGTATGACGCCGGATTCCCGCAGTGTGAATTACACGAACATTTTCCGGAAACCTTAAGGGGAGAAGCCTTGTTGTGGCATCAAGGCCTATCGGAGGAGGAAATGGGTCATTGGGTACCACTTAGGAGTGCCTTTGTGGCAAGATACGAGATGTATGTTCCATGGACGGGATCCCTGGAAGATTTGGATAGGATCAGGCAATTCCCCGAGGAACCATTTGTGGACTATGCTAGGAGGTGGAGGCACCATTATGAGCAGTGTAACGAAACAATGAGCAATAAGGTGCAGCTTATGTGCATACAACGAGGTGCTATTCCGTTGGCAGCAAGAAGGATGAGCAGAGTGTCCCTCCGAGATTACGACGATTTGATAGGCTGGGCATTGTATGGATCAGCAGATCCCTTTTATTTGAATCCAAACGTTCCTCACATCATGGATTTAATGATTGTGGACATTTGGGAGAGTTCTTCGGACGAGGAAGATGCCAATCGGAGGATTCCTATTAACATTTGGGACGAATCGGACGATGAGCCGGAAATTGCCGTAATGACAAGATCAGGTCGGGTGGCCGAGGGAAAGGCACCTATGGTAGAGACTGAGATAGGGGAAGGGTCAGCTCCTAAGCCCGACGACCAAGTTCTCGAGCAGTTGAAGAAGACGCAAGCTAAATCCACGGTGTGGGAAGTTTTATGCCATTCCAAGTACCATCGTGAAAACCTGATGAAAGAGCTGCAGAATTTGGTTATTTCCACCGATACTGAGCCGGCAGCGCTAGTAGGGGCAATTATGGCTCGAAAGAAAACTGAAATCACATTTACCGACGAGGATCTCCCAGAAGAGGGGAAGGCTCACAATAAGCCTCTGTACATCCGGGCAGAAATCAACGGGAAGAAGACTAGCTGTGTGATGGTCGATGATGGATCGACTATTAATGTTTGTCCGTTGAAACTCTTGTCGAAGTTGGGAGTTGAGAGGGGAGACTTGACAGCCTCTGAAACTGTGATTAGAGCATATGATGACAGCCGTAGGCATATTGAAGGAGTCTTCAAGGCCAAGTTGAAAGTGGGGCCGCATGAAGAAGAAACTGAGTTCACAGTGCTGGATATCCCGGTAACCTTTGCCGTATTATTGGGACGCCCATGGTTCCATAAGTTGGGAGGTGTGCCCTCCACGCTCCATCAAATGATCAAATTTCCCTTCGGGGAAGAGATAGTGACAATCAGAGCTGAGAAGTTGAGCTCGGTGGCAGTATTGGGAATCAAGCCACAACTTTTCTCCGGGTTCCAAGTTTCCGGGATTTACGAGTCAAGCATGACCACCGATGTGGTGAAGATGATGAAGGGAGGTTTCATCCCAGGAATGGGCTTAGGAGCACACCATCAGGGGTTGCCAGAATTTCCGGACTTTAAGAGTCAGAAAACCCGGAGGGGTTTGGGATATGAATAGGGAGGTCCGTCCAATGCAAGTAGTGAAGGAAAGGTGGGCCTGAGGAAGTACTTCGTGAATGAGGGGTATGGAAAAGTTTATTCAGGAACCCCCAAGTCATGGACTAGCACAGAAGGGAAGATCCTGCCGGGGTTCGAAATCTTCAATGATGTTGCCGACTGGGGCAAAGGAAAGGCGAGCTGCTTTGTCGAGGAAATTATGGTGCTAGACTTGAATGCCGAGGAGCAAGTCATCACAATTGAAGCAACTGCGGGAGCGGTGGACGAGCCTAGTACCTCCAAAGTTCATGAAAAACCCGAGGACCTTGAGAATGAAAATTGTATTACTGCTTTGTTTGAATCAGACGATGTAATCGCCAATACTATCAATGAAATGAATTCTGATTTTGCTTACTTGCTTGATGTTGATCGTGATCATTCCATGCATTCTCATTCATATAACATGCCTACATTTGAAATCAATACAATAGAAATGTCAACTTTCAATCTTGGCACGGATGAAAATCCTAAACTTATACAAATTGCTCAAGAATGAACTATTGAAGAGAGGAAAGAATTTGAGCGAATAATAAAAAAAATACGAAATAGTGTTTGCTTGGACATACGAAGACATGCCTGGAATTGATCAATCAATCGTAACTCACCATATTCCAACATATCCCGAGGCGAGGCCCATAAAGTAGAAGCTCTGACGCATGAGACCGGAATGGGCAGATAAGATCAGAGAAGAAGTGAAGAAGCAGTTAGAAGCAGGGTTCATCGAAGTAATTGACTATCCCCCTTGGGTCGCAAATGTAGTGCCCATCGCAAAGAAGGACGATAAAGTAAGAATGTGCGTCGATTATAGAGATCTTAACAAGGCGTGCCCCAAAGATGAATTCGCGTTGCCTCATATTGACGTGTTGATCGACAGTGCAGCATCAAGTGTCTTACACACGAATGTGGATGGTTTCATGGGCTACATGCAGGTTCAGATGGCCGAAAAACACAAAGCAAAAACCTCGTTCACAACTGAGTGGGGAACATACTGCTACAGGGTAATGCCGTTTGGTTTGAAGAATGCCGGGGCAACTTACTAGCGAATGGCTACAGCACTGTTCCATGATATGATACACAAGGAGGTGGAAGTTTATGTGGATGATATGATGGTCAAATCAGAGACGAGAGAGGGGCACTTTGCTGCACTCGAGAAGTTTTTGGCCCGAATTGCAGAATTCAAACTAAGGTTAAACCCGAAGAAGTGCTTCTTCGGCGTTTCATCGGGGAAAATCTTAGGCTATATAATCGGAAACAAGGGAATTGAGGTAGATCCCGACAAAGTGAAGGCTATACAGGAAATGCCGGCACCGAAGAATGAGAAAGAAGTGAGAGGGTTTCTGGGGTAGGTTCAGTATATTAGTCGATTCATAGCAAGACTCACCGCAATCTGCGAGCCCATCTTTAAGTTGCTACGGAAAGATCAACCCACGATTTGGAATGATAAGTGTCAGCAAGCCTTAGAGAAGGTCCGGGACTACTTGTCTAACCCACCAGTGCTGAAACCGCCTAAACTGGAAAAACCTCTTCTCCTCTACGTAGCGATTGAAGAGCGATCCATTGGGGCAATGCTGGCCCAAGAGGGAGACACCGGTGTTGAGCACGCGGTGTATTATCTGAGTAAGAAGTTCCTAGAGTACGAGCTCAAGTACAACATAATCGAAAAGACGTGTGTGGCAGTAGTATGGCTAACGAAGAAACTACAGCATTATTTTCAATCATATAAAGTGATCATTATTTCTCGGATGGACCCTGTGAAGTATCTGTACTGAACTCCGTCTTTGACAGGAAAGTTACCCCGATGGTTACTACTTTTATCTGAGTTTGACATTGAATATGTAACGAAGAAGGTTATCAAAGGGAGGGCCGTGGCAGAGTTTCTGGCCAACCAACCTCTGAATGCAGAAGAGGAAGAGATAAATTATGATTTCCCCGATGAACACTTGAACGCAATAGAAGTTATACCATGGAAAATGTTCTTCGATGGAGCAGTTAATTCGAATGGAGCCGGAGTAGGAGTACTACTTATTTCACCAGAGGGAGAAAGAATCCCGATGGCCAAGAAGTTGTCATTCCCTCTTACCAATAATATGGCCGAATATGAAGCGTGCATTTATGGCTTAGAGTCATTAGCAGCACTGGGAGCATCATATGTCGAAATTTGGGGTGACTCCTGTTGAAACACCTTTCCACAAGATTTTGATTTGACAAAATTAATTAAGTGAAAGTAAATATTCTACAACACACTAAGTTTAAATGCTTTGGCTTATTGTTACTAATGTGTTTGTTCAATGTTGAGTTTATAATTTATCATAAGACATAAAGATCATAAGGCTCAAGCCCTATATGGAAGTCAAGGCCCAAGTCAAACAAACCCAAGATCACTCAGCCCGCGTGTCTTCAAAACGTTGCCGTTGAAGTAATGAGACGCATGCTGAGTAAAGAAGGATCGAGAAGATCCACGTAGACAACTTCGGTATGAAGCTGCTGAGCTGTCTCGACAAAATGTACAAGACAGCTGCTGACCATAAGACAGCTTCCAGACAAAGTATTTCCTCTTTAAGTAAAAACCAGAAGACACAGCAAGCTGTCTGGTTGACATTACCCAAAATGGAGGAACATACTGTCACACTGACCGAAGAACATAAGACGCTAGAATCTGATTGGCTAAAGAGAACTGCTGGCAGACTCAGTGAAAACGACTTGTAGCCGTTTCCCTCCAACGGTTATTTCGAAATTCGAAATAACCAGAAGCTCTCACAGCTCTCTATAAATAGAGCATTCAGAATCCACATTCAGTAGAGAACTTTGAGCAAAAGCTGTTACGCTGACCAAACGTATACAAAAGTTCTCCATCAAAAGCAAAGCAAATTCTTACACTACAAAGTCTATTCATTTGTGTAAAAGTCTAGAGTGATTGTTTTTCAATCATCTAAGGTGTTCTAGCAATTGTTGTTTAGGACAAAATCTTTATCATTTCTAGAAGTAGAAAGGAGAAGCTGAGTACTCGGTTTTAGTACTTGGTGAATTAGAATAGAAGTGAGTAGAGGTATAGAGGAAGGTACTCTTGTTATACTCAGCTTCTGATTTTGTAAAAGGTTTGAGGCTCTACCTTTAAAGAGCTCAGTAGAGGATTTGAAATCTCGGAAGTGTTCCGGGGACAGGACGTAGGCTTAGAAGAAGCCGAACCTGGATAAATCTGCTGAGTGAAGTATTTCTAAACCTTAACTCCTTATTTATATTGCTTGCTTAAAACAAACTAAAACTGACCAAGTAAAAGAGGTCAAGCTGAGTTGTGCGCTACCAACGAGCAGGTTCAGGAATAGACTCTAAGTGCTATTTCCTAACCTAAGCAACGAAGCTGTCCTAGTCACTAGTTGACTAAGTCAGTGTCTTGCTGAGTGCTAAGCGCCGCTGTTATATAAACTTTTCTTAAAGAAAAGAAATCTGCCCAAATTATTTTAAAAAGGTAAAATAGTTCCTAACCCCCCCTTGGAACTATATTTGCAACCTTACAAGGGACCAACAAGTGGTATCAGAGCTTAAAAGCTCATTACTAAAGGTCTAACAACCTTGAGTTGATCCATACCATGGGCGAAAACAGCACTCGGTTTCTCCCTGGAAACCAGACAACTCAGATATTACCTGAGGGGCTGTCCATTACTAGGCCTCCCCTATTTTTCGGGTCAAACTATACCTTTTGGAAGAATAGGATGAAGAACTTCATTCAAGCTACAAACATGAGTGCCTGGCTATCTATAGTCCAAGGCCCGTTTGTACCTGTGAAAGTTGTTGCTGGCCAGTCAGTTGTTAAAGCTAAGGTTGAATGGATAGAGGATGATCTTAAGAAGCTTCAAAACCATGCTTCGGCTATCAATATGCTTCACTGTGCGCTCGATGCTGCAGAATATAACAAAATCTCAGGTTGTGAGTCGGCACAAGAGATCTGGAAAAAGCTGGAAGTCACCTACGAGGGAACAAACAAAGTAAAAGAATCCAAGGTGAATCAGCAGATGAGACTGTACGAGCTGTTCGAGATGAACAATGATGAGGGCATTTCAGACATGAACGCAAGGTTCACCAACATCATTAATGAGCTCAAGAGACTTGGGAAAATCTTCACTGAGGAAGAACAAGTCAAAAAGATACTCAGGAGTCTTCCAAAAGACTGGCAAGCAAAGAAGATAGCCGTTGAAGAAGCTCAGGATTTAACCACCTATAAATATGATGAACTCATCGGCTCACTGCTGACCCATGAGATATCCATGAAGAATTTTGAGGTGAAAGAAAAATCCGAAGACAAGAAGCAAAAATCACTTGTCATGAAAGCTGACTCAACTGATGATGGCTCAACTGACGATGAGGAGATGGCAATGTTCACGAGGAAAATGAAGAGGCTGTTCAAAAGGAATGACAAATACTCCAAAAAGCCCTATAAAAAATTTGACAAATATAAGGCTGACTCAAGTGACAGCAAATTCAAGAAGGACAACTCGAAGCCCATTACATGCTTTGAGTGCCATCAAACCGGACACATCAAGTCAAGCTGCCCAACTCTGAGGAAAGACAAAAAGAAGGCAATGGTGGCGACATGGAGTGACAGTGATGATTCTTCATCAACTGAAGCCGATGCCACAGAGTCAGCAAAGATATGCTTCATGGCTGACGAACTTGCTGAGCCATGCATTTCCGAGCATGCTGACCAATCTGATGAGATAGATAATGAAGAGCAATCAAACGAGGTAATCTCACTCTCTCAACTCAGAAATGAAATGGCTAATGCCCTGAGTGATCTTTATACACTTGTCAAAAAGTGTAACAAAAAGATTAAAACACTCAGCAAGCGCTGTGATAAGGTGGAAGAGGTCAAACTGAGTGACCTCAGATACCTTCTTCAAGACAACTCAGTTTTGCATGAAAATATGAAAACCATTCATGAGTCTGTCGTTGAAGTCCAGTCAGTTTCCAAGAAACTGAGGAAGGATGTCACAACCATTCAGAACCAACTAAAGGTTCCAAACAAAAACAATTTTCCTCTGAGAACTAAGTATCAAGGTACTCAGTACCAAGGTATTCAGCAGAGATGAAATCCCCAGCGAAGAGTCCAGTGTGACTTTTGTGGGAAGTTAGGACACACCACTAAGGTGTGCTGGCACGCTCAGCATTGGGGTGCTGACAAGTCAGTAAAGAGTCCTAAATAGAAAGTCAGTTGTGACTTCTGTGGAAAAAGTGGCCATATTGTCAATATATGCCGCCACAAAATAAAATATGATGCTTTACCTGTTGAACCTAACAAGTCAGGACCCAAAAAGAATTGGGTACCTAAAGGAAACTGATCACAATGCAGGTAAGCCTGAGATGTGCCGAGAAGTAAAAAATGTGGTATATTGACAGCGCATGCTCAAGGCATATGACGGGTGATGAAACTCAATTCATCACGTTTGAACGTAAACGAGGAGGAAGCGTAAGTTTTGGAGACAACAAAAAGGGTAAAATAGTAGGATCAGGCACCGTTGGAGGTAATCCCACTATTGAATCTGTCTCCCTAGTCAGCGGACTCAAATATAACTTACTCAGTGCAGCTCAGCTATGTGATAATGGGAGAAAAGTTATATTTGACGATACTGGATGTAAAATATATGAGGGAAAAACAAATGAGTTAATCTTAACTGCCCCTCGGATAGACAATGTCTTCATGCTAAACCTAGAAAAGAAGTTTTCAAAAACTGTATGCTTAGTCACAAAGGAAGAAAATTCCTGGCTATGCCACAGGAGACTTGGTCATGTAAGCATGGACCTCCTGGCCAAACTAGCAAGAAAGCAATTGGTTGAAGGACTGCCTGAACTTAAATTTCAAAAAGATCAATTATGCCATGCCTGCCAAGCTGGAAAACAAACCAAGCAATCTTTTCAAAGTAAAAACATTGTCTCAACTAAGCGTCCGTTAGAAATGCTACACTTGGATCTCTTTGGTCCAGTCCAGCCGCTGAGTCTGGGTGGAAGAAGGTTTTCCTTGGTTATTGTAGATGATTTCTCTCGGTACACATGGGTTATCCTGCTGACCAGTAAGGATGAGACCTTTGAGACATTTTCAAACTTGGTTAGAAAAATTGAAAATGAGAAAGACCTAAAATTAGCTCATATCCGTAGTGATAACGGTGGAGAATTCAAGAACCAAAAGTTTGTTGAATTCTGTGAAGCCAGCGGCATTGACCACAATTTCTCTGCTCCTAGAACGCCTCAGCAAAATGGGGTTGTTGAAAGGAAGAACAGAACTCTGGTTGAGATTGCCAGGACAATGCTAGATGAGCATAGGCTTCCAAAGTATTTTTGGGGTGAGGCTGTTAACACAGCATGCTATATTCTGAATAGGGCTCTAGTTAGACCTATACTTAAGAAAACCCCATATGAACTTTGGAAAGGATGAAAGCCCAACATTGGATACTTTCGTGCCTTTGGCTGTAGGTGTTTTATTTTAAATACCAAAGATAGCTTAGCCAAATTTGATTCAAAAGCCGATAAGGCTATCTTTCTAGGCTACTCAACAAACAGCAAAGCATACAGAGTTTTTAATAAGAGAACTCAAGTATTAGAAGAATCTATACATGTGCAATTTGATGAAACTGACCCTGCAGGAAGATACCAGCCGCTGATAGAAGATGAACCAAACTCAGCACCTGCTGATCAAGAACCAGCTACTGAGTCCTTCATAAAACGGCTGACCAAGAGTAAGAGTGAACCTAAAATTACTTTCACTGACCCATCTACTTCTACAGAGAATGTTGAAACACAGATAGAACAAGACATAAATCTACCAAAGGAGATAAGAGTCCCAAGAGGGCATTCAGAAAATGCAATTCTTGACTCAGCTGGAAATACGCTGATGACAAGAAATCAACTAAGGAAGTATCTCGGCAATGTAGCTTTTGTCTCAGTACTGGAGCCGAAGAACTTTGCCGAAGCTGAGGATGACGAATTCTGGATGAATGCCATGCAAGAGGAACTCAATCAGTTCAGGAGGAATAATGTGTGGGAACTAGTGCCACATCCTAGGAGCCAAAAGACCATTGGAACGAGATGGGTCTTCAGGAACAAGCTGGATGAACAAGGAAACGTAGTCAGAAATAAGGCAAGACTTGTAGCTCAGGGCTACAGTCAGCAAGAAGGTATTGACTACGGTGAGACCTTTGCCCCAGTGGCAAGGCTAGAAGCAATTAGGATTTTATGTGCATATGCATCGTATATGAATTTTAAACTGTTTCAAATGGATGTTAAAAGTGCATTTCTTAATGGAGTAATAAACGAGGAGGTCTATGTCAATCAGCCTCCAGGGTTTGAGGATTCTAAGTTCCCAAACCACGTTTACAAACTCAAAAAGGCTCTATATGGCCTCAAGCAAGCACCACGTGCTTGGTATGAGAGGCTGACCAATTTTTTACTGACTAGAGATTACGTCAGGGGTCAAGCTGATACAACCTTATTCATTAAGAGAAAGGGTAAAGATACCTTGCTGGCACAAATATATGTAGATGACATTATATTTGGTGCTACTAATGAATCTATGTGCAAGGAATTTAGCAAACAAATGCAGACTGAATTCGAAATGTCAATGATGGGAGAACTCAACTTCTTCCTCGGACTTCAAATTAAGCAAGGAAAGAATGGCATATTCATCAGTCAAGCTAAATATGCCAAGGAGATATTGAAGAAATATGAACTAGAACATTGTAAGCCAATATCCACTCCTATGGGCACTGACACTGTCCTTTGTGCTGATGAAAATGGTAAGTCAGTAGACAGCAATTTATACCGAGGTATGATTGGCTCTTTACTTTACTTAACAGCAAGTAGACCGGACATTCAGTTCTCAGTATGTTATTGTGCTAGATATCAAGCTAACCCTAAGGAATCCCATTACATAGCTGTAAAAAGGATCCTTAGATATTTGCAAAGCTCAGTAAATGCAGGTTTGTGGTATCCAAATACTCATGACTTCACACTCATTGGATACACTGATGCTGACTATGGACGAGACAAGCTGGAAAGAAAAAGCACCTCTGGAGGATGCCATTTCCTAGGAAGCTGCCTTGTATCCTGGTTCAGCAAGAAGCAGGCGTCAGTAGCCCTGTCCCCAACTGAAGCTGAGTACATTGCTGCTGGAAGCTGTGTTGCTCAAGTCCTTTGGATTAAGCAACAACTTGAAGATTATGGTGTTCAAACAAAGACAATTGAAGTCAAATGCGACAACAAAAGTGCAATTGACCTCTCAAAGAACCCAATCCAGCACAGCAGGATGAAGCATGTCAGCATAAGACATCACTTCATCAGAGATCATGTACTCAAGAAAGAAATTAAGCTGACTCATGTGCCAACAGATGAGCAGCTTGCTGATATCTTTACAAAGCCTCTAGCACGAGAGCAATTTAGCATACTGAGAGAAGCAATCGGTATGTTTAATCCTCTTCAGTAAACTTCTGCGCTAAATGAATATTGAATGCTGAGTGAATTACATGCTGAATGATTTATTGTTTGCTGAGTATGTCATTGAAACTGACTGAATATACAATACTGGGTAATCTTGCACACTGAGTAAATTAGTTTAGAACTTGAACTTAAAACTATCCATTGAACCAAAACTGACTACTCAGAATATGAAACGTTTATATCAACAAACGCTGAGTAAAAGCACTTATTAGCATTTAATGCCACAACACGCGAAATGACACTTGTACTGCGCATGCGCCGAATACGTCTTAAAAGCGTCATAAGTGTCAGGGTTTCTGCCGATTGGACAACCCAAGGGCAAAACCGGCTTAAATTCAAATGGCACCCTAAACTAAAAATCCATAAATAGTGGATACTAACCCACTACCCTCTTTACATGCGCACTGAACTTTAAGAAAGCTTCAGAATTTTTCCTTTAACACTTAAGAGCTTTAGAACTCCAAAAATGTCTTTCAACGAAAGCACTTTCTCTCCAACTCTCAAATCCTCTGACCAGGCTGGTCCTTCAACCAGCATCATGAGAAAGATGATCAAGGTACCCTTTTGCGCCAAGAATCAAGAGGTACTAAGGAGTCGATACTTCCACTCCGATTTCATCTCTTCAGAGACACCATTCTGTGAATGGATCAAAAAGAACGAATGGAAAGGTCTCTTCTCTCTTTTCGGGCAAACCTATCCTACAATAGTGAGAGAGTTCTACTCCAACCTGCACGTTGATGCAGATGACTCTGACTACTTAGAGACCACAGTTAAGGGTCAAAAGATAATGATAACCCCTGAATATCTAGCAACATTGCTAGAGATACCAAATACAGGGATCCAGTTCAGGACAACAAAGGAGCCGATACCAAAAGCCATCGCAGAAAAGATGAAGGGGTTCTGTAAACCCAAAGGCTACAAAGGAGA
This sequence comes from Euphorbia lathyris, assembly GCF_963576675.1. Lineage (NCBI taxonomy): Eukaryota > Viridiplantae > Streptophyta > Magnoliopsida > Malpighiales > Euphorbiaceae > Euphorbia > Euphorbia lathyris. The sequence continues at coordinate 21,461,225 of NC_088914.1, read as the reverse complement.
AGTACCCAGCACCTGCATGGGCAAAAATCAGAAGATGGCCCACTTTTTGCTGACCAACTTTATCTTCCCTAAACTCAGTTCTCCCTCATCCGCCTCAAACTTTGAACAATGTTTCATCTGACATATGCTGACCAACACTCCTTTCAACATGCCTGTATTTCTGGTCGGTGCTTTCCAAAGAAGTGGAAGGAAGCTCCGTTTAGGTTCTCTCATCACAAGGATAATACAGGATAAGAACATAGAGACTGTTGGTGAAATAAGTTCAACAGGAACTGTTATCACTGCACGTCTGCTGAATGGACTATCACATAGCCAACCCCTGAAAGGATATGACGAGAATGAAACCACTGAGGAGGAGGATCTTATGGCTGAGGTTGAGCAACCCATTGGAGAAATGGAAAATCTGACAGATCTGGATGCTATTATAGATGATGTCATGGCTGAAGCTGATCACACTGCTGAGGGTACAGAACCAACCAATGAACCTCAAACTGAGAATCCTTCTACTGTGCCATCTGAGATTGCTGAAGCTGAGAAGAAGAAGAAAAAGGGAGCCTGCTCGAAGGATATTCGTACTGTCCCGAGAAAGGTAAGGCTGATGGAAAGAAACAAGAGGAAAGCTGATCAGGACCCAGCTGAGTCAGCTGAGAAGAAACTGAGAACAGAAGCAGAATCTGTTCTTGAGCCCCACATTACCCAAGAGGGGTCTCCACAAAAACAAGCCTCTGTTCCTCCAAGTGAGAAACAAGCCAAAACCCCTGCGAGTCCAAAAGAAGCTCCACTCCCACCTCAAGCTCAAAGCAACTCAGCACCTGAGGTCAACATGCCTCGTAGTCCTGTCATTACACAGGGCACTCAGTGCGAGCCCACTCCTGCCAAATATGCACACCTAGGTGCTACTGAGTCAGGACGGCGTGTCATCGCCTCAGCTAACACTCTGCTTCAAGAACAAGCTCATCCTCCACCAACTCATGCCCAGTCCTCTCATCCACCTGTCACTCACCCTATTCTGCGTGAAATCCATGACTTGATCAATCACTTCTCCTCTGTCCAGACGCAGCAACCAACACATGCTCAAATGACCGCACTCATGCTGACTATGGTCAGTCACATGAATTCCTTGGAGGGTCAAATACGTGTGCTGCAAGATCAGGCCAAGTCTCCTGCCCCTACCATCAATTTGCCTACTGCTGATGCTGGCAAAACGGGGGAGAAAGCGGCAACTAAGGAGAAGGAACTCTAAGTAAGAAACTAGAGAGAGTTAGAAGTTAGGAAGAAGAACTTTATTCTGAAGGAGAAGGAACTCTAAGTGAGAAACTAGAGAGTTAGAAGTTAGGAAGAAGAACTTTATTCTGTTTTATTTTGTTTTAAAATGCTTTTTGTTGTTTTATTTTAAACAATGGTATGCCTAACTTCTATTACTTCTGAAATACTTGCATTCATATTATTTAATCATTGATTATTCATCCTTCAAATGCCAAGTATTATATGAATGCATGCTGCATATAAATGTTTGAACTTGTCAAATATAAACCATTGAACAAATGATTTACTCAGCGCTCTGTCACTATAAATTACTTCCGCTGAATACTGAGTAAAATAGAATATGACCCACAAGCTGACCTACACCTGAAAACTGATCTTAGACTTATTCAGTTAAACCTTAAAATGTTTAGAATAAAACTAAGTCAGTAGTTCAGTCCTTACGGGGGAGTTCACTTAATTAACAAGTCAACTATCATGGGGGAGCTCATACTGAGTTCCTTGCTGATTGGTTTTGCCAACATCAAAATGGGGGAGTTTGTTGAAACACCTTTCCACAAGATTTTGATTTGACAAAATTAATTAAGTGAAAGTAAATATTCTACAACACACTAAGTTTAAATGCTTTGGCTTATTGTTACTAATGTGTTTGTTCAATGTTGAGTTTATAATTTATCATAAGACATAAAGATCATAAGGCTCAAGCCCTATATGGAAGTCAAGGCCCAAGTCAAACAAACCCAAGATCACTCAGCCCGCGTGTCTTCAAAACGTTGCCGTTGAAGTAATGAGACGGATGCTGAGTAAAGAAGGATCGAGAAGATCCACGTAGACAACTTCGGTATGAAGCTGCTGAGCTGTCTCGACAAAACGTACAAGACAGCTGCTGACCATAAGACAGCTTCCAGACAAAGTATTTCCTCTTTAAGTAAAAACCAGAAGACACAGCAAGCTGTCTGGTTGACATTACCCAAAATGGAGGAACATACTGTCACACTGACCGAAGAACATAAGACGCTGGAATCTGATTGGCTAAAGAGAACTGCTGGCAGACTCAGTGAAAACGACTTGTAGCCGTTTCCCTCCAACGGTTATTTCGAAATTCGAAATAACCAGAACCTCTCACAGCTCTCTATAAATAGAGCATTCAGAATCCACATTCAGTAGAGAACTTTGAGCAAAAGCCGTTACGCTGACCAAACGTATACAAAAGTTCTCCATCAAAAGCAAAGCAAATTCTTACACTACAAAGTCTATTCATTTGTGTAAAAGTCTAGAGTGATTGTTTTTCAATCATCTAAGGTGTTCTAGCAATTGTTGTTTAGGAGAAAATCTTTATCATTTCTAGAAGTAGAAAGGAGAAGCTGAGTACTCGGTTTTAGTACTTGGTGAATTAGAATAGAAGTGAGTAGAGGTATAGAGGAAGGTACTCTTGTTATACTCGGCTTCTGATTTTGTAAAAGGTTTGAGGCTCTACCTTTAAAGAGCTCAGTAGAGGATTTGAAATCTCGGAAGTGTTCCGGGGACAGGACGTAGGCTTAGAAGAAGCCGAACCTGGATAAATCTGCTGAGTGAAGTATTTCTAAACCTTAACTCCTTATTTATATTGCTTGCTTAAAACAAACTAAAACTGACCAAGTAAAAGAGGTCAAGCTGAGTTGTGCGCTACCAACGAGCAGGTTCAGGAATAGACTCTAAGTGCTATTTCTTGACCTAAGCAACGAAGCTGTCCTAGTCACTAGTTGACTAAGTCAGTGTCTTGCTGAGTGCTAAGCGCCGCTGTTATATAAACTTTTCTTAAAGAAAAGAAATCTGCCCAAATTATTTTAAAAAGGTAAAATAGTTCCTAACCCCCCCTTGGAACTATATTTGCAACCTTACAAGGGACCAACAACTCCAAGTTGATCATCGAACAGGCACAAGGAAACTGGGAAGTGAGGGAAGAAAGGCTACGTCCATATCTAGATCAGCTAGAAGGGTTGGCACAAAGATTCAAGGAATGTCGTTTCTATCATATTCCTCGAGCACAGAACCAGGCAGCGGATGCTTTGGCCACTTTGGTGTCAGTTTGGGACAACCCTCGGAACCTTGCCTCGAAACCGTTGGTATTGAGGAGATCTCACAAACCACGCTACGAGGACGTAATGCTGTTAGGGGCAGATGAAAAACCGTGGTATTTCGATATCGTGAACTTCATGAAGCATGGGACATATCCGGCAGAGTCAGAACCGAGGGATCAAGCTGTGATTAGAAGGTTAGCTCGGCAGTTCGTCATCCACAACGACTTACTTTACAAAAGGCACATCGATGGGTTACAACTAAGGTGCTTGGATGCGGGAGAAGCCCGCGAGGCAATGGAATCAGTACATTCAGGAATTTGCGGGGCCCCATATGGGAGGAGCAGTGTTAGCCAAGAAAATCATCAGACAAGGCTTCTATTGGCTCACCATGGAAAGAGATTGTAGCGAGTATGCGAAGAAATGCCACGATTGTCAAATCCACGGCGATTGTAGTCATCTTCCAGCCATGGAATTACATGTGTTAGCACCTATTTGGCCATTCGCGGCTTGGGGCATTGACATCATTGGTGAGGTAAGGCCTAATACTTCAAACGGGCACAAGTTTATTGCAGTCGCCATCGATTATTTCACCAAGTGGGTAGAGGCGGAGTCGTTTAGCAAATTGGGATCCAAGCAGATGAGAAAGTTCATTGAGAAACACTTGGTCACCAGGTTCGGAGTGCCTCATCACATGATCACGGATAATGGGGTCCAGTTTCAGGGGGAAGTAAGAAGTCTCTTCCAAGAATATGGCATTGAACATCACAGATCTTCTCCGTACCGTCCACAAGCTAATGGGGCAGTAGAAGCAGCTAATAAGAATCTTAAGAGGATTCTCGTAAAAACGGTGGAATCACATCGGAATTGGCATGAGCAGCTCCCACTCGCATTATGGGCTTATCGCACGACAGTCAGAACCTCGACTGGGGCGACGCCATTCTCCTTGGTATACGGAACAGAAGCAGTCCTGCCGATTGAGATCGAAAAGCGATCGTTGAGAATCGCAGTGGAAGCAGAAATCCCCGAGACGGAATGGGTGAAGAGGCGATGTGAGCAATTGGCTTTAGTTGACGAGAAAAGGATGGAAGACCTTTACCATGTACAGTTATATTAAAGAAGGATGGCTCGAGCTTTCAATAAAAAGGTCAAGACCAGTCCTATCAAAGAAGGAGATTTGGTGCTGAAACAGATTCGTGTGACGCACACCGACCCTAGGGGCAAGTTTAAACCTAACTGGGAAGGGCCATTCGTCGTGAAGAAGATACTGAGCAAAGGAGCGGTGAAGTTAACTACCATGGACGGCATGGAATTCTCCGAACCTACCAACCTGGATAGGCTTAAGAAATACTTTTCGTAAAAAAAAAGAGAAAAAGAAAGAAAAATTCCCGATAGGTTGAAAACCCGCAAAGGGCGACCTATGCAACAATAAGGGAAATCCCAATGGGTGAAAACCCGAAAGGGCACTCATTTAAAAATTCCGGGATAGTAAAAGGAGAGGAGAAAAATCGTCGGGATCCGAAAACCGAAAGGCGGGTCCTGGTAACAATAGTTATAACTTGAGCAGTTACAAAAACAATGTATAAGAGGCTAAGTATTTCTGTTGTTTGTAAATAAATAAAGGCATGAATATATTTGACGAGAATGATTGGAATCATCACAATCTACTGAATGTATGATAATATGAATCATGAGTTATATATTTCCTATCTTACTGTTCACAAAAAAACCTACCTACTATCCACCCCACTCCCTATACATCAGCTATACATCGGGGTAACTCTAATGAAAACTACAAAGCAATACATAATAAGCCTAATATGGAGGGAAGTCCCAGTAGGCCTCAAACCCCCTCAAATGCGATGCCCGCTCCGCAGATAAGGTCTCATCGGTAACTCGGAGCCTCTCCTCAGCAACTCGTGCTCTCTCCTCGGCAGCGAGGCGTCCTGTGGTCTCAACATGCACCCTCTCCTCGGCAGCGAGGCGTCCAATCATCTCATCACGCGCCCTCTCCTCAACGACAAGACATCCAGCAGTCTCCCTCCGCATCACCTCCGACCAGTGGTTGTTCCGCTCTTGGTACACCTGGCCAACCCTGGCATCAGCCTCCCGCACCGACTCGCTCTGTCTCCGCTCATGGGCGTGAAGATCGCTCTAAAAAAAGGAAAATAAGAGAAGAAAAACAGATGTGAAAAAAAAAAAAAAAAAAAAAAGGAAAAGAAGAAGCAGCATAGGCAAGAACAGAAATCATACATATATGCATGCATTCCACTACACTAAAATAAAGTAAGGATACATACCAGGTGATCGGCACAGCGCAAGCTGAGGCAGTCTCGGAGGTAACCGGACAGTCCCACATAATCTGTGCAGGTCTCTCTCGTAGTCAGAGAAGCGTCTGAAGGATCAAATGGGACCCTCGAGGTAAAGATAGAAGGAGCCGCCTCGACCCCCGCATAAGCTGCCCCGGACTCATCGTAACAAACCGTGGCAAAATCTCTCCCGTAGTCCGGTACGGGCACGCCTAGGGAAGACCTCTCCGGTCGGGCGGCACTGGAGGACTCGCCGACATAGTAGGGTGGCTCGTCTACGGATGTCTGAGCTCGAGTACCGTCAAAGAAGTCCGACAAATGAGCACTCCTCCAGGACCCCTCCTGCAAATAAAAACACAATAAATACCGCTAACCATCTCATGAATAAAAGGTAAAAAGCGGAATCACTTACCGGGACCTCCTCCTGACCAAAGACTGCCGCGACAGCCTCCCTCGAAAATACGTCTGCCACCGGATCCACCTCCATCACTACCGCCGGGGCATCCCTCGCGCTCAACAGAGTCGATAGGTAGGGATCACGGCCCCCGGCATGAACCCACACCTCTCTACCGAAAAACTGACGGGTCAAGTCCTGACGGATGACCGACAGGGGCATGGTCCGCACCGCGAACATGGAAACGGGAATCTCGCCCGGTGTCCAGTGTGCGTCACTAACCCCGGTGATGCCTCGGTCCCCCAAATACCATGCCCGCACGCAGGGGCCGGTGAGCACGCACTGCTGCTCCTGGATCACAGATACATACATGTAATCGGGACCGAAGTCGAGGTCATCCCACCTGAACTTAATCTAAAAAAAAAAAACACAAAGAGAAAGTCAGAACGGTTCAAACAAGAATCTAGCACGACTAGACGACATCTACCTGTCCCAGGGTCCACGAGTCAATCCAATCTAGGAGCCGCGCCACCGTCCGTCTCCTCTCAGCGCCTAGGTCAAAATCTCTCCATCGGGTCATGAGAGGGAGCCTCGGTACTCGTGGCCGAGGCAGAGACTGACTGGGAAGAATCCGCCTCTCATACGCCCAAACCTGCGGTAAAAACAAAGATTATAAGTGTGAAAAGTGCGAAGAAGATAAAATGGGCGAGTCAAGGGCGCGTCACGTACCAGCAGGGCAAAGGTGTAACCACCAAAGTCCTTGCGCTTCCGGCAAGTCAGATCCAAAAATTTATATAGAGAGGCTAGACCTGCCCCCGCCCAATCATAGGAAGCCGCCGTATCCAAATCACTGAGTGCCTGAATAAGACCCGCGTGTACCTTTCCGCCCTTGGTACGGAAAATCATCTCGCTCAGAGTATACACTAAGAAACTACGAACTGCCAAGTCAGTATCGTCCGTCTCGCAAAAATCCCGGCGACTCAAAAGGCTCGCAGTAGAAATAAACTTCGCCGGAGTAGATCTGGCGCCTGGACAAACTCCCGGCCCAATCAAAGTAGCAAGCCTAACGAGGTCAACCCGCGGTCGCATCAGGTCAAAATGAAAGGGAACTGGAGTGCTGCTCCCCCGCAGCCCCGTCAACAAAGAGAAATCTCTGGGCGAGATGGTCATCTCCCCAAAGGAAAGATGGAAGGTGTGGGTCGAGTCAACCCACCGCTCGCATAAGGCACGTAGGCCAAAACGATCACACACCCCGTTGGTGTGGGGCAGCGCTGAAATAAAGGGCTCGAAGCCCAACTCGCGCACACGGGCTCTCACCGCGGCGCCTGCCTAGCATACCACGAATGAATCTCGGCCGTAGTCCCGGAAATCTCGATGAACTAGAAAGAACAAGACAGGAAAATTTAAATACGATTCCTAAAGCGTACGATTGATGAAAACGCGTTAAGACTAGGTATTCTTTCATTATCTAACCTAGAGACATCTGGTCAATTAGGGCCAACTTTCTATAAAAGTCTCTCCTTTAGGGTCGCTCATGTAAGGTTTAGTTAATTCTTTAATCCACTCTCGTCCGCATTGACAAGGAGCATAGGTTAAGTTTACTATTCACGTGCATTAGTTAAGTTTTCACTATTCACGTGCATTAGTTAAGTTTTTACTATTCACGTGCACTATTCACGTTTTTACTATTCACGTGCACTATTCACGTTTTTACTATTCACGTTATTTTCACTGTTAGCATGCATAAATTCGTAGTGTTGCTATTCACATGCATATAGTGCGCATTCTTACACAGAAATAAACAAGTGTTACTTGTAAGTGAAGAAATTCATGTTTTCTAGCTAAAGTCCTCTAAGGCAATCTAAAAGTTAGCATGCAAATCATGTTCGGATAGGAATACTAAAGCCTAGAATTTGAATCAAACAAAAGTGAGAAATCACTTACCTCGTTGTAGCGTGTCCGGCTCAGATGTGTCGTAGGGTCGTGGAAAGGGTCCACTCTATCTAGGTTCACGTAAACCTCATCCATGCCTCTCGTGCCATCGCATTCATCCAAATCCATCCCGAGGATAATCCAAATCAAAGTCTAGAGAGAGAAAGAAGAGAGAGAAAGTGTGGGGTTGAAATGAAACCCCACCACCTTATATAGGAAGAGGGAATGGCATTCCCGTAAATAGTGAAAAAAGTACGATGTGACATAAAGGTAAAAAGTAAATAATTAATTACCAGGCGCACAGATCTCTGATTTGCAGTCCGTTTCAGCCTGCATTTCTCCCAGACAACAACCAATACTGTCAAGATATGAACTCCAGACAACAGCCAATTTTTACAGAACAGTGACACCAGTCAAAATACAGATAACAGTCAACAGAAAAATAATCATTAGTCTATATCATTCTAGACCAAAACACGTTCCCATTAAACCTCCGAGACACTAGCTCCAGACAATGGTGTTTTAAAAGAATTCAGAATCGTTAGAAAGAACTTTTTTGCCCTTGAGCCACCTTACCTACGGTTCACGACCGAGGTAGCTTTTTTACGGTTCACGACCGAGGTAGCTTTTCAGCCATCTTACCTACGGTTCACGACCGAGGTAGCTTTTTAGCCATCTTACCTACGGTTCACGACCGAGGTAGCTTTTTAGCCATCTTACCTACGGTTCACGACCGAGGTAGCTTTTTAGCCATCTTACCTACGGTTCACGACCGAGGTAGCTCTTTAGCCATCTTACCTACGGTTCACGACCGAGGTAGCTTTTTAGCCGTCTTACCTACGGTTCACGACCGAGGTAGCTTTTTAGCCGTCTTACCTACGGTTCACGACCGAGGTAGCTTTTTAGCCATCTTACCTACGGTTCACGACCGAGGTAGCTTTTTAGCCATCTTACCTACGGTTCACGACCGAGGTAGCTTATTAGCCATCTTACCTACGGTCCACGACCGAGGTTGCTTTTGAGCCATTCTTACCCATAGTCAACGTACGCTAGATTCCGAGAGAAAAACGTCCACCGACGGCCGATTCAGAGGCAAGGCTGGAAAGAATCGACAAACAACACCGGAGCGCGCAGCGCGAAGGTCAGGTATTCTCCCTCCTACTCTTTACGTGTCTTTTACTTTTTATATGTTTTACATTGCATGTGTGCGTTAGCAAAAAACGTTTTCAAAACACACACATCACTGTCAAAATAGCAAAGTAGGGGCAACTGTAGAGACCGAGTCGGAGGACCTGTGACGAAAACCTAAAAACAAGACGGTTGAAGCGATTGATTCCGGAAGTTTTGAAAAACAAAAAATATATAAAGAATGATAAGTACATAATAAGGAAGAAAGAGTTATGGCGGGTCGCTGTTGCCAATGGGGTGGCTCGCAAATGCTTAGCGGCATGGTGCGAGCGCTTAGCGGCATACGACGCGCGGGGCGCACGTTCAACGTCCGTCGGATGCACGCATCCAACCACAAGTGGCGCGCGCTCGACGTCCGAGCGATGCACGGGCCCGGTGGCGCGGAGCGCGCTCTCGTCGGCCACGGGGCGTGTGCGCCTGGCAGCGCGAAACGCGCCTTCGACAACCGCGATGCGTGGGCGCCCGACGGTACGGAACGCACGCTCGACGGCCGCAGCGCGTGCGCGCCCGACGGCGCGAGACGCGCCCCGGCGGCGCGAGACGCGCCCCGGCGGCCGTTGGGCGAGCACCCACCGACGTCGGGCGAACGCCCAACGGCGGTTGGGCGCGCGCGCCCAACGTGTGGTTGGGCGGCCGCCCAACCCCCTTGGGCGACGCCCGATTCTTTTTGGGCGTCGCCCATTCCGCCGGGGATCCGTTTGCCTATAAAAGGCACGGATCCCCATGCAAAAAAGGGAGAAGAAAAGGGAGGAGATTCTTTGGAGCTTTCTCACTCTAAACATTTTTAGAGAGAGAAAGTCAATTTTTTGGAGAAAATATTTTTTTTCCCAAAAAAATCCAAATTTTCCCAAAGTTAAATTTTTACTAAAAAACACAAAAAACCGGAAAATCACGACTCGTGGAATCAATCGGCTTCGACTGTCAGATACCGAATTTAAGGTATTATCCGAGGACTAGACTCTTTTATTTTATTTAATTTATTTCCTTCTTCTATTTATTTTTATGTTATAGTTTTTATTTATTTAGTTATTCATTTATTTTATCACGTTTTATTTAATTTAGCGTATTTATTTAATTTTTGTCTCGTGTTGAATAAAATGTGGTTTTGTTTTAAAATAAAAAACCTCGTTTTGATATCCCAATACGAACCGTGATCCGATAAAAAGGTAGTTCGGGTATTAAAGACGTTGTAATTATAAGTTGTAATTTAAAGAATTTCCAAATAACGTTTTAAAATAAAAACGTCGTTTTAGGGACGTCCGTTATTGACTATGATCCATTTTTGGTAGTTCGGAAATCCAAAACGATTGAATTATGTTTAATTTAAAGCTTTTGAATAGATCTGGAAATAATTGGAGTGCTGCTGTAATTTGCCATTTCTGTCACTAATTGCTGTTTACCGACGGATTTTCCGTCGGTAAATCTGCTGAAATGTAAAAAATGCTGTTTTAGTCCCTCTTTCTCAACTTTTAAGTTTTTGATCCTTGGTATACATATATATAGTTATGTAATATATACTTTTAAACTATTTTTTAGATATTTGGTACCTATAGTTATTTAGAACGTCTATATATTATTTTTCATTAATTTGATCTATTTTAAGTATATGTATATATATATTTCCTTTTTCATTCATTTGAGTTATATTGGATTTTATTTTAAATGTTATTTACTTGAGCATTTTGGAGATAATTAGTAAATATTAGTGGATAAATATATATTATTTTTGACATTTAAAATTACATTAATTATGTATATATATAGTTTTGGGATATTTGGGCTATATTAGTTATTATTAAATAAAACTATTTTGGTGACAAATGTTATTTTCTTATCTAGGAGTTTTATTTACTATTTTCACATGTTTAAAGTATAAATGTATTATATTTAGTATTTTCATATATGTATTATATAGTCTCTTTTCGTTAACTTTTATTTCATATTTCCTTTTTGGATTAAAATGTATATATATATGCTTATATTATTTTCTTTATTCTTTTGGGCCATTTAGGGGTCCATGTTTCAAATGGGCTTTATTTGGGAGTGAATTTTGGTTTAAATATGTTTATTATTGTAACTATAACAAGTAGAGAATCCACTAAGGAAAAAGGGGAAAATAAATCACAAAAAGAGTTTTCAATTTAATTATTTAAACTAATGAGTTTTTAGAAGTTCCTAATGTAAATAATGAAGTTTTGAATCGTTTTCTTAAATGATTTGTACAAAATAAAATTGACTTGTATGTTTAACCACGTTTTCTTATCAAAGGTTTTTATCTCAAACGCTTTCAAACACTCGAGTCGTTCCAACGGCAATTCGGGTGAACTTCATCAAACGGGGTTTTAAAACGCACCTAAATCGTTCCAACGGCGATTAAGGTACGAACCATGAAAATAAATTCGTTTTGGGGAAATAAGTTAGCATAGAATTAACACGCAACACGACATGTAAATCACGTTGTAACTAAATCACTTCTTTCTTCCCCCCTCTCTTTGTATGAATATTAAACTGGTGTAAATGGGTGATTCTTTTCAATAATATATGCTCAAAACGGTTTCTAAAAAGAGAAAGAAAAGGTTTCAAATGAATTTTAAACTTAAAGAAGTATACGATTAGTCCGTTATCGCCTAACATGCTGAGTAGGAGGCCGGTGGTTCATAACCGGGCGATGTCGGGGTGCCTAGTAGCCTTTCTCCGGAAAGGAGCTAGCCTTCTCGGCTCGTACCTAAGTTTCCCGAACCCACACCGGTCTCCCGCAAGGGATCGGTGTTTATTTTCCCATTCGTGAGTGGCGACTCTTCCATATCTCCGAGCTCCGGTCCTGCCGAGCAGCTTGATTCCACGATTGGTTGCTTTCGGCACCAATCACCGCTTACGTCGCCATGAGGTTTCCACCCCCCGGTCCGCCCGGGAGATTAGGCCGCGGCACTTCGTCTAACAACTGCATGTGTTGTTTGCTTTATTTACTCAGCATATAAATTGCCTAAGCTGATCCTGAGTAAGTAAGTGGTGCTGAGTTGGAAGCTGACCTCCAAGAGTGTCAATTCCTAACTATCAAGAAAACTACTTTGGTCAACATCTGACTGAAGCTGTCCTATGATATATCTCACCAAGCTGACCAAAGGCTGAGTTAACAAACTCTCAAAAATAACTTCAGTCAACCTAATTAAAACGCAAAAAGTTATATTAGTTCCTAACCCCCCCTTGGAACTAATTACCAGGGACCAACAAGTGTAACGTAGTAGAGTTACTCAGCAGACTTATCCTGGTTCGGCCTCTCCGCCTACGTCCAGTCCTCAGAATCCTTCCGAGCTTTTTCAATCCTCTACTGAGCTCTTTAAAGGTAGAGCACAAACCTTTTACAATAGCAACTGAGTATGCAAGAGTACCGTCCTCTATTCGTCTACTCAATCCTATCTACCACTGAGTACTATAACCGAGTACTCAGCTTCTCTCTACCCCTGAGTACTATAACCGAGTACTCAACTTCTCTAACCTTTTACAGATGATACAAGACTTGTTCTCACTTAGTGAAGAACACTTTAGATGAATAAAATCACTCTAGACTTTTACACAAAAATAGGAGTTGGTGTAAGAGCTTGCTTTTTTTTTTCAGACAGCTTCTATTTTGGATTTCGCAATTGAATTGATGAAGATTTGCTTGTCTGTCTTGTTTTTTATCCAAGTGATGAATTTGCCTTTTTATAGTGATCTTTGAGGCGCCAATGATTTGAATCCCGATATAGCCATTGTGGGGAAACGGTCTTTATTCGTCATCAATTGGTCAGCACTCAGTGCTGCAGGCCAATCCTATCTTCTGTTTTCGTCAGGAGCCAGGTTTGCCAGGTTTGTCTTCTAACACCAGGTTTGTCTTTTTGCGCCAGGTTTGTCTTCTAGTAAATATCAGATGGTCCATGCTTCTCGAAAAGGTCCTTCCGATAGATTTTTGAGTCTTTTAATTATTTCAGAAAATTGTCAGACCTTGTCTTCCAAGTTGACGGATCATTGACGCTGACCTGACGACTACTCAGCTTGACTCAGCGGCTTCTCCTTCAAGCTTTTCTGAAGAAGACATTTCTTTCGCTTAAGCTGAGTTGCATTTTACTCGGCTTCTTGCATCTGCTAACTTCGTCTTGACTTTCTCTTATAGATTTTTAGTTCCTGTTCTTATTACTTAACTTACTCAACATTGAACAAACATATTAGTACAATTAAATCAAAGCACTTAAATTTAATTGTTCAATCATGGGATTAACTTAAATAATTTTTTCAAATCAAAATCATGTGGAAAGGTGTTTCAACAGCCGATTCTTGTTATAGACCACCGGTTTCCTCCTTGCCAGAGAATGAATACAGGGGCTCCTTCAGCTTGGATGACGGGCGCTGCTGTGCGTACTGCCCTCTTTGAGATGAGCCCGTTTAAGGCTCCTGGCCCCGACGGCTATCAATCCGGTTTCTTCCAGCAGTTTTGGGATACTTTTGGCTTTGCTTTCACTGAGGCAGTCCTGCAGGCTCTTCATTCTGGGTCTATTCCTCCGAGTTAGAATGAGACTTTTCTTACAATTATTCCGAAAGTCCCTTCGCCTGAAATGATTTCACAATTTCGTCCTATCAGTTTGTGTAACGTGCTGTACGAAGTGGTGACCAAGTGCATTGTCAATCATCTGAAGCCGATGCTCCACTCTGTTGTTGGGCCCACCCAGAGTAGTTTTGTCCTAGGGCGGAAAATTGCTGACAATATCATTCTGTTATAAGAAACTATTCATTCATTCAAAAAGAAGAAAGGGTGTCGTGGTCTTATGGTTATGAAGCTAGATTTGGAGAAAGCGTATGACAGAATATCCTGGTCTTTTCTGCAGGATACGCTCCAGAAGCTAGGTTTGGAGTCTAATTTAGTTAATCTGATCATGGCATGTGTAAAGGGCTCCAGTATGAGGGTGCTTTGGAATGGGGAACCTCTTGACCCCTTCTCCCCAACTCGGGGGCTTCGTCAAGGAGACCCTCTTTTTCCCTATTTGTTCGTCCTCTGTTTGGAAAGACTTGGTCATATGATTATGGATAACATTAACAATGGCAGGTGGAAGTCTATTGAGCTTTCTCGCGGAGGCCCGAAGCTTTCTCACATCTTCTTCGCCGACGACATTGTGCTAATGTCTGAAGCTTGCGTTTCTTAATGGATTTATAAACGAAGAGGTATATGTTAATCAACCTCTTGGGTTTGAAGATCCAAAGTTTCCAAACCACGTTTATAAACTCAAAAAGGCCTTGTACGGCCTAAAGCAAGCTCTAAGAGCTTGGTATGAGAGGTTGACCAACTTCCTGCTGACCAGGAACTATGTCAGAGGAAAAGCTGACACAACCCTGTTTATTAAGAAAAAGGGTAAACATACCCTACTTGCACAGATATATGTAGATGATATAATATTTGGTGCTACTGACCAATCTTTGTGCAAAGAATTTAGCCAACAGATGCAAACTGAATTCGAAATGTCTATGATGGGTGAACTCAACTTCTTCCTTGGACTTCAAATCAGGCAAGGTAAGAATGGCATCTTTATAAGTCAGTCTAAGTACACCAAGGAAATGTTAAAGAAATTCAACATGGTAGATTGTAAGCCAATATCAACCCCTATGGGTACTGATACTGTCCTATGCAAGGACGAGAAGAGTAAGTCAGTTGATAGTAAACTCTATCGAGGTATGATAGGTTCTTTACTCTATCTCACAGCTAGTAGACCTGATATTCAGTACTCAGTATGCTATTGTGCTAGATATCAAGCTGACCCCAGGGAATCTCATCTAACTGTCGTAAAAAGAATTTTTAGATACTTGCAGAGCTCAGTTGATGCAGGTCTATGGTATCCAACTTCAAATGATTTCACACTCATTGGATACACTGATGCTGACTATGGACGAGATAAGCTAGAACGAAAAAGTACTTCGGGAGGATGTCATTTTCTCGGAAGCTGTCTAGTATCTTGGTTCAGCAAGAAGCAATCATCCGTAGCCCTATCTACAACTGAAGCTGAGTACGTGGCTGCTGGAAGCTGTGTTGCTCAAGTCCTATGGATAAAGCAATAGCTTGAGGATTATGGAGTCAAAACAAAGACAATAGAGATCAAATGTGATAACAAGAGTGCCATTGATCTATCAAAAAATCCAGTCCAACACAGCAGGATGAAGCATGTTAGCATAAGACATCACTTCATCAAAGATCATGTACTAAAGGATGAGATCAAGCTGACCTATGTACCTACAAATGATCAGCTTGCAGATATCTTCACAAAGCCCTTGGCACGAGAACAATTCAATACACTAAGGGAAGCCATTGGTATGTCAAATCCACTCTAACTAAACCTGCATAAATTGAATATTTTGCCATGTTGAGTGAAAATTTGATTGAATGTGCAAATGCCATGTTGAGTAGAGTAAAAATAAACATCTACTACTTACCAAGCTTGATATATAGAAATCACCCTATGCTAAGTAAATGTACATGCTGAGTAATTAGCTTATGATGAGTCACTAAGAGACAGAAAATTTGTCTGGATAAAACTAAATACTCAGTTTCACAAACGGTTCACCTTCTAGGAAAACCGTACCAAAAGCCCACTTGCAACCATAAATGCCAACACGTGTAATAAAAGGAACCTAGGAAAGGTAAATAATTATGAAATAACCCATGCGCCGAAGAGCGTCATAAATGGCAGAATCTCTGTCCATTGAATTCCCCAAGATAAAAATCGGATAGTTCAAACGACGATTTAGGTTTCAATAAGTAGAGGAAAAATACATGAATAATTAATTTGATTTTGTTAATTCTAATTGGATTAGGATTATGAATTAAATTAATTAAGAGATAAATAAGTTAGGAGTTTTAATTAGATTATAATACTCCTATTATTATCCAATAAGGTTATTATTATTATCCTTGATATATTAGATATATAATGAGATAATAAATAGGAATTCTATTCCGAATTGAATTCCTATTCAGTAACCTAATTCTATCTAACTAGGGATTAGATACAAGAGGGCCCTTAGGATTTTCGAAATCCACTAGCCAATCCCCTATTGAGATTTTCGAAATCCCCTATAGTGCAAGAGAGAGAAAATTTCGACACCCCCAGTTCGAGGACGAGATTTTCTACGGCTTCCTTCCGATCAATTGATTTCATCTATTTCTTTTATCCTTGATCTTGTGTTGATTAATTAGAGGCAATCTACTTTGGTTGCTATTCAACGGTTGATTCTAAATTAATCTTCCCGTGTTTTATTCCGTGTTTGGGAACTCGGAGAAGAGTTGTGGGCACTTCATTAACAACGGTAGATTGATCATCAAAAGGTAATTCTTCTTATCCCTCCTTATATGAAATAACGATTAACGGATCCTAGGGTTAATGGAAATAGGTTAAAATTTTTATATTTCTGCTGCTATACCTTAGCCTAATTTCCAACAGTGGTATCAGAGCCATCGTTAAATCCGTTATTTCATATATGAAAATTTAGAAGTTTTTCAATAGGATTGAATAAATATTTATAGTTAGGATTAATTAACAAATTATTTTGATTAATT
Source organism: Euphorbia lathyris (assembly GCF_963576675.1). Lineage (NCBI taxonomy): Eukaryota > Viridiplantae > Streptophyta > Magnoliopsida > Malpighiales > Euphorbiaceae > Euphorbia > Euphorbia lathyris. Next base: position 21,444,506 of record NC_088914.1, on the reverse strand, counting down.
AATTCTAAAGATAAATAAGTTTTAATTAATTGTTAATTAAAATAGATTATGCGTATGTTCCTAATTATTTTGGTTGATAATCATTATAACAAAATCTATTAGTTTTATAGTTAGATTGATAAAATCAGTTTTATTAATTCTAAAGATAAAACGGAAATCTATAGTAGGTTTTCCTATTTTCTGAAAAATTGTTTTAAACCCGTTTTAGAACTGATATATATATATTTAAAATTGTTATTATAAAAAAAAATACGACAGCCGCCCGAGTTGCGCCTCGCGGTGCGACTGGCCGCTGTCACGCGGCTGCTGCCTCACGGCAGCAGCCGCGTGCGCCGCCTGGCCGCCGCTGCCGCAAGGCAGCGGCGGTTCAGCCACCCTAGGGCTGCTGCCAATCGGCAGCAGCCCACTCTCGGGTCCGGCCCGAGACCCACTTGAATTTTAAATTGTTTAAAAATCAGTTTTTATATATAATTAAATATATATGTTTCAGAAATTGATAGTTTTCTGTTTTGATTATCGAATGAAAATTTGTTTAAAAGTTTGTTTTACCAATTTGTAAATCAAAATGTTAAATGAATTAAAATCAAAATAATTGGGACGTGCATAATTAAAGTTTTGTATAGTTATATTAATCTAAAATTAATATAAAAGATACGAAACTATTAGAAGTAAAATTGGATGAAAGTTAATTTGATAAGTTAATGTGATTAACATAAATATTACATAAAATAGTTATGTAATCAACCAATTAAATTTATTTAATTGAGTCTATGCATGTTTGGAGTTATGGACATATTTGGACCCTCTTTTAGTCTTTTGGTATTTTTGAAATAGGGCATGCGAGTCCTGCCTTTCTACTATCTATTGTAATTTCTCCTCTCATCTAATTCCCTTCAATTCAATTGAAGTTTTCTTTAGTAGTATAGAAATTAATATGTAATTTCAAGGCGCCATGGAGAAGACGGAGGACCTAAAGAGAAATATGTAATAGTTAGTATTTCCTTAGGTTTGCCCTTTTATTCCGTCTCTGGCTCGACGGAATAATTTAGATGATATGTCCATAACGCCAATGTATGTGAATGTATGTGTCTGATGTATGCTAAAGCAAATCAAGACTAAGTTAGATTATGAGACCTAAAATAAAATCCCTCATTAAAAAGTTAAGTAAATAAACAAGTTATTAAAATCGGTTGCCCCTCCCTAATATTATAATTCAGCCGGCAGTACTGGGGGCCTTTGGGTTGTTGAGCAAACTCAAGCTCGGGTCTTACGGTAACACCTGAATTATCGAAAATTACTTTTCATGAATATGGGGTAATACTTGAATTAGATTATGATAATTGGATGAGCAAACTCATGTTTGAAGGAAATTAAGGCTAAGGTATGGCAGCGGAAATATAAAAATTTTAGCCTACTTCCTTTTAACCATAGGATCCGTTAATCGTTATTTCATATAAAGAGGGATAAGAAGGAATACCTTTCGATGAACAATCTACCGTTGTTAAAGAAGCGCCCACAAATCTTCTCCGAGATTCCAACCACAAAGTATAACACGGTGAGGTTAAGATGGAATCAACCCTTATGAGATGCAACCAAATTAGATTGCCTCTAATTAACCAACACAAGATCAAAGAGAAAAAAAAGGGATGGATGAGATTAATCAATTGACGGAAGCCGTATGAATTCTTGTCCACGAACTAGGGGATGCGAATTCACTCTCTCTTACTTAATGTAGGTTTCGAAAATCACAATAAGGGGAGGGGATTAGCTTAGTCGAAATTCTCATAGGGAGGGGGTATATATAGTCGCTTGTATCTAAATCCTAGTTAGATAGGAATAGGTTACTTAATAGGAATTCCATTCGGAATAGGATTCCTAATTATTATCTTATAATATATCAAATACATTTAGGATAATAATAAATAACCTAATTGGATAATAATAGGAGTATATTAATCTAATTAAAACTCCTAAGTTAATTATCTCTTAATTAATTTAATTCACAAACCTAATCAAATTAGGATTAATGGAATTAAAATAATTCCTTATTTACTATATATAAATTTCGGCCCCCTCTATATAAATGGGCCTTACTGGGCTCAATTGGGCTTCCATCTATTAATCATATCCATCTCTCTTTTGGTTCCAAGTCTTATGTGTGATCCATTAGGTTCTTACTACTTCTGGCCGTATGCAACTATTAAATTAATTTCTTCAAGAATTGTATTTAATCCTTGCATAACGGAATGATGTACTGAGTATGTTATAGGCAAGTCTGTAATCATTCCCCCAGAGTCCGTTAAGAAGACAGGTTGATTCTGTCGTTAACCCTTCCGTATTAGTTACAGTATAATTCGATCCTTTATCAACTATATCCTTGAACTGAATCTTATGACTATGGGTGATGTCAAGTCACATATAGCGAGACGTTTGTTTTACTTGTACAGGCCGAGTCAACTCAAATAAATAGGTTAAGTGAAATCTGTATTTCTACTCTTAAGCTATCACCTTGCAAGGATTTAGAGTCGAGTCTTCCACAAGCGATCCTTGGATATATCTCCCATTAATCGGGAGTGATAAATGCTCAATCCAATGTATAACTACCCTGACATTACTTCCTGTGACACCCAACCTTTGCAGTTCACACCCCATAGTCATCTCTGTTAAGGATCGTGGCACCACAAGATCAAAGTCTCACATTCAGTAATTCAGGATGACCAATTAACATTCCTTTGAGTCTGAGGATTACTTATACCTATTAATACCAATGAGATGAACAGGTGACAAGGATGAATCTACCCATCCTGTTATCTCAAATTGGATCCCCAATCCTAATGAACGACGTTTCATCGGATCTATGTAACTGTCCAGATATCTATATATATGAAGCTTGTGAGATCAGCTTTCTGTCGGACAGAAGACATTGTTACATACAAGTCTCAACAGTGATATATCAATCCTAAACATATCACTTGACTTGGGGTGGTTTTAAGTTTATTATAAAGGTTTGTCTCACTTCATGCTTGTATGAACACTTTATAATCACTTTAAACAAACTTACGGATTTCCTTTTATTAGACTTTATATAGTGCTTAAAAGGGATTGCCTTTATATAGTTATAAAACAGATATCTCATTAAAACAAATGATATGAAGAACAATTCATTTACATTAAGTTTGTATCCTGCAACAATTGACTATAGGACACCAAACCCCAACATACTCCCACTTGGACTAAAGCCAATTGTTTCTAAAACTTATCCCAGTAGAAGTTAAATGACGATCATGTACTTTCTGGGTTAAAGGCTTTGTCAACGGATCTGCAACGTTGTCCTCTGTAGGTACTCTTTCTATTCTCACATCTCCTCTAGCCACAATCTCTCTTATGATGTGGTATCGCTTTATGTAGTGCTTGGATGCATTATGAGACCGTGGTTCCTTTGCTTGCGCAATGGCTCCATTGTTATCACAGTACAGAGTAATGGGATTGACAATGTCAGGCACCACTCCTAATTCTGTAATGAACTTTCTAATCCAAACTGCTTCCTTTGCTGCTTTCGCAGCAGCGATGTACTCTGACTCGGTCGTAGAGAAAGCTACGCTTCCCTGCTTGGAACTTTTCCAACTGACCGCGCCCCTATTCAAGATAAACAGGTATCCTGATTGGGATTTAAAATCATTCTCATCTGTGAGATGACTAGCGTCTGAAAATCCTTCAATTTTCAGATCTCCTTCTCCGTACACTAGGAACATATCTTTAGTCCTTCTCAAGTACTTAAGAATGTTCTTGACGGCAATCCAATGCTCGTCTCCCGGATTCCCTTGGTAACGACTCGTTACAGATAACGCGAACGCTACGTCAGGTCTAATGCATAGCATAGCATACATAATCGAACCGATCGCGCTGGCATACGGGACTACAGCCATGCGTCGTTTGTCATCATCAGTTTTAGGACATTGATGATTGTTTAACTTTACTCCATGTACCATGGGTAAGTTACCTCGTTTCGATTTAAGCATGCTAAACCGATTTAGCACCTTTTCAATGTATGTAGCCTGTGAAAGACCAAGCAGTCTACGCGATCTATCCCTGTAGATCTTTATACCAAGTATATAGGCTGCTTCACCAAGGTCTTTCATTGAGAAGTTACCGGATAACCATACTTTCACCGATTGTAATAGAGCAATGTCATTTCCCATTAACAGTATATCGTCCACATATAGTATGAGAAATGCTATAGAGCTCCCACTTGCTTTCTTGTAAATGCAAGCTTTTTCGCAATTTTGTTCGAAACCAAATTGTTTTATGGTTTCGTCAAAACGCTTGTTCCAGCTTCTAGATGCTTGCTTGAGTCCATAAATGGATCTCTGAAGTTTGCAAACTTTATTTGCATCCTTTGATATGAAACCTTCAGGCTGCATCATGTATACATCCTCAAGCAGATTTCCATTTAGGAAAGCTGTTTTCACATCCATTTGCCAAATCTCATAATCAAAATGAGCGGCAATTGCAAGCATGATTCTGATTGATTTGGACATAGCAACAGGAGAGAAGGTTTCGTCATAATCAACACCTTGCTTCTGACGATATCCATTCGCTACCAACCTAGCCTTGTAGGTGCTAACCTTTCCATCCATGTCAGTCTTCTTTTTGAAGATCCACCTGCACCCAATGGGAATTATCCCTTCGGGTGGATCAACCAAAGTCCACACTTGGTTAGTATACATGGAATCCATTTCAGAATCCATGGCCTCAAGCCATGCTTTAGAATCTGGACTAGTAAGAGCCTCTTCGTAGTTTTCGGGTTCGTCGTCTAATACGGGAACCTCGTTATCATCTCCCACTAGAAAACCATATCTAACTGGGAGTTCACGAACTCTTCGTGATCTACGAATAGGTGCCACTGGAGTCTCATCTAATGGGACTTCTTCGGGTACCTCAACCGCCTCTGTTGTTTCAGTCGGTGTTTCTTCCTCTTGAACTTCGTCGAGTTCAATCATGCTTCCCTTTTGTGTTTCTTCGAGAAACTCTTTCTCTAAGAAGGTTGCGTGCTTGGATACTATTACTTTCTGATCATCTGGATGATAGAAGTAATACCCTATGGTTTCCCTGGGATATCCAATGAAGAAACATTTATCAGATTTAGAATCTAGTTTGTCGGACGCAATGCGTTTGACATATGCTGAACAACCCCATACTCGCATAAACGAGAACACGGGTTTCCTACCAACGAACAATTCATATGGTGTGGAACTAGCGGATTTAGTTGGTACTCGGTTTAGGGTGAAGAGGGCAGTTTCTAAGGCATAGCCCCAGAACGTCTTTGGAAGTAAGGCCATGCTCATCATGGATCGTACCATATCTAATAGGGTACGGTTTCTCCTCTCGGATACACCATTGTGTTGTGATGTATAGGGAGGTGTCCATTGTGAGCATATCCCACATTCAGTTAGATAATTCAGAAAATCATCAGAAAGATATTCGCCACCTCGATCAGATCGAAGCGTCTTTATTTTCTTTCCTAATTGATTTTCCACTTCATTCTTGAAGCATTTGAACTTGTCAAAGGCTTCTGATTTGTGCCTCATCAAGTAGATATAGCCATATCGAGTATGGTCATCTATGAAGCTAATGAAGTATCTGAATCCTCCTCTTGCTTGGACTGACATAGGACCACATACATCTGAATGAATGAGTCCTAGAGTGTCTGATACACGCTCACCTTTATTGCTAAAGGGTGTCTTTGTCATTTTCCTTTTAAACATGATTCGCATGTTTCCAATGATTCGGAATCGATTGGATCTATAAGCCCATCTGAATGTAGCTTTAGCATGCGTCTCTTGTTTATATGGCCTAAACGACAATGCCACAAGTAAGTTGAATTATCTATCTTATGCCTTTTGGTATCAATTGCAAAAACAGGAGTTTTATCATCTAACACATAAATCCCATTTTGTGATATTCCTGAGAAATAAAAGATCGAATCTTTATAAAAATTGCAACAATTGTTCTTTATTGAAATATGAAAACCGTCGTCAACAAGACGGCTAATAGAAATAATGTTACGAGACATCTCAGGAACGTATAAACAATTCCTTAATTCTATTACAAGCCCAGAGGGCAAAGGTAAAGTATAATCTCCAATTGCGAGAGCGGCAACTCTTGCTCCATTTCCAACTCGCAAGTTTATGCTTCCTTTCTTTAGTTCCTTAGTCTGATTTAGTTCCTGCATATTTGTACAAATATGAGATCCACATCCGGTATCAAGTACCCAAGATTCAGACAGTGAAACTGTATTTATTTCAATATAAAACATACCAGATGTAGAAGCACCGCCTTTTCCCTTCTTGAGGGTGGCTAGATACTCCTTGCAGTTTCTCTTCCAATGCCCTTCTTTACCACAGAAGTGGAATTCTCCTTTGGGCTTCTTCACTTCCTTTCCCTTGGACACAGCTTTTTTACCTTTCTTGGGATGTTTAGGATTGGGAAAATTCCCTTTCCTTTTCTTCGATCCCTCAATTACAAGAGCCGGTATGGTCTTGTCTTTCTTCATATTGGGCTCAACTGACTTGAGCATGTTTGCAAGCTCTTTAAGAGAGGTTCGCAAGTCATTCATCTGATAGTTCATAATGAACTGTGAATAACTTTCTGGGAGGGATTGAAGAATTAAGTCAACACTTAATTCGTTATCCATCGCAAATCCAATACTAGAAAGTTTGGTAATGTAGCCAATCATCTTGACACAATGTGTCATGACTGATGTGCCCTCTTGCATCCTGCAACGATATAACAGCTTGGATATCTCGTAGCGTTCGCACCTGGTTTGTTTCCCAAACAATTGCTTTAGGTGCATGATGATGGAATAGGCATTCATTTCCTCATGTTGCCTTTGTAATTCTGATGTCATCGATGCAAGTATGATGCATCCGGCATGATCGTCATCAGCCTTGTGCTTCTGATAAGCATCAATTTCCTCGATGGGAGCATCATCTTCAGGGACAGGGGGTATCGATGTATCAAGTACATACCCAATTTTCTCGAACTTCAAAACAATTTTGAGGTTGCGAAACTAGTCGGTGAAGTTTGAACCATTCAGTTTGTTATCGGTAAGAATGTTTTGCAGATTGGTTTTAGTCATGATTTTAAGAGTGTGTTTAAACAAAACCTGAGAGTGAGAAAGAGTAGACGTATGTCATTCATTTGCTTTAAAGTATAACAATCTAAAGTTATAGGCCTTTTAATTTATTTCAGATTGCTCCCACTATTTTGCCAAATTAACAGCCCTCCATATTAATTCGAAGAATTTCACAAATCCTTTAGTGAGCTAGGATCCTAACTCCTGAGATTTCGCCTTGAGTTTGCTCAACAAGCTAGTCTCATTTGTTAGGTAGATTCATGTAATCAATCACATCTCGAATGTGACTCCTAGGTTATTGGGTTACTAACCACATTAGTAACTAACATGTTATTCACATTAATCCCAACCATATTGCCCATTAGTTTATGAGAACATGAGTTTGCTCATCCAATTATCATAATCTAATTTAAGTATTACCCCATATTCATGAAAGAATAACTTTCGATAATTCAGGTGTTACCATAAGACCCCGAGCTTGAGTTTGCTCAACAACCCAAAGGCCCCCAGTACTGCCGGCTGAATTATAATATTAGGGAGGGGCAACCGATTTTAATAACTTGCTTATTTACTTAACTTTTTAACGAGGGATTTTATTTAAGTCTCATAATCTAACTTAGTCTTGATTTGCTTTAGCATACATCAAACATACATACATTCACATACATTGGCGTTATGGACATATCATCTAAATTATTCCGTCGAGCCAGAGACGGAATAAAAGGCCAAACCTAAGGAAATACTAACTATTACATATTTCTCTTTAGGTCCTCCGTCTTCTCCATGGCGCCTTGAAATTACATATTAATTTCTATTACTACTATAAGCAAACTTCAATTGAATTGAAGGGAATCAGATAAGAGGAGAAATTACAATAGATAGTAGAAAGGCAGGACGCGCAGGCCCTATTTCAAAAATACCAAAAGACTAAAAGAGGGTCCAAATATGTCCATAACTCTAAACATGCATAGACTCAATTAAATAAATTTAATTGGTTGATTACATAACCGACTTATGTAATATTTAGGTTAATCACATTAACTCGTCAAATTAACTTTCATCCAATTTTACTTCTAACCATTTTGTATCTTTATATTAATCCTTAGATTAATATAACCATATAAAACGTCGATTATGCATGTCCCAATTATTTTGATTTCAATTCATTTAACACTTTGATTTACAACTTGGTAAAAACAAACTTTTAAACGAATTTTTCATTCGATAATCAAAACAGAAAACTATTAATTTCCGAAACATATATATATATATATATATAAATTATATTCAAGACGATTTTAACAATTAAAATCAAGTGGGATTCGGGCCGGGGCCCGAAACTGGGCTGCTGCCGTTTGGCAGCAGCCGCGCGACAGCGGCTGGTCGCGCCGTGAGGCGCGACCCGAGCCGCTGTCGTATTTTTTTTTTTTTATAAAATATATATATATATCAGATTTTAAAACGGTTTTAAAAACGATTTTCAGAAATAGGAAAAACTACAATAGATTTCCGTTTTATCATTTAGAATTAATAAAACTAATTTTATTAACCTAGCTATAAAACTAATAGATTTTGTTATAATGATTATCAACCGAAATAATTAGGAATATACGCATAATCAATTTTAATTAACAATTAACTAAAATTTATTTATCTTTAGAATTAATTAATCAAACAATTTGTTAATTAATTCTAACCATAAATATTTATTCAATTCTATTGAAAACTTCTAAATTTTCATATATGAAATAACGGATTTAACGATGGCTCTGATACCACTGAAGGAAATTAAGGCTAAGGTATGGCAGCGGAAATATAAAATTTTTAGCCTACTTTCTTTTAACCATAGGATCTGTTAGTCGTTATTTCATATAAAGTGGGATAAGAAGGAATACCTTTCGATGAACAATCTACCGTTGTTAAAGAAGCGCCCACAAATCTTCTCCGAGATTCCAACCACAAAGTATAACACGGTGAGGTTAAGATGGAATCAACCCTTATGAGATGCAACCAAATTAGATTGCCTCTAATTAACCAACACAAGATCAAGGAGAAAAAAAGGGATGGATGAGATTAATTAATTGACGGAAGCCGTATGAATTCTTGTCCACGAACTAGGGGATGCGAATTCACTCTCTCTTACTTAATGTAGGTTTCGAAAATCACAATAAGGGGAGGGGATTAGCTTAGTCGAAATTCTCATAGGGAGGGGGTATATATAGTCGCTTGTATCTAAACCCTAGTTAGATAGGAATAGGTTACTTAATAGGAATTCCATTCGGAATAGGATTCCTAATTATTATCTTATAATATATCAAATATATTTAGGATAATAATAAATAACCTAATTGGATAATAATAGGAGTATATTAATCTAATTAAAACTCCTAAGTTAATTATCTCTTAATTAATTTAATTCACAAACCTAATCAAATTAGGATTAATGGAATTAAAATAATTCCTTATTTACTATATATAAATTTCGGCCCCCTCTATATAAATGGGCCTTACTGGGCTCAATTGGGCTTCCATCTATTAATCATATCCATCTCTCTTTTGGTTCTAAGTCTTATGTGTGATCCATTAGGTTCTTACTACTTCTGGCCGTATGCAACTATTAAATTAATTTCTTCAAGAATTATATTTAATCCTTGCATAACGGAATGATGTACTGAGTATGTTATAGGCAAGTCTGTAATCATTCCCCCAGAGTCCGTTAAGAAGACAGGTTGATTCTGTCGTTAACCCTTCCGTATTAGTTATAGTATAATTCGATCCTTTATCAACTATATCCTTGAACTGAATCTTATGACTATGGGTGATGTCAAGTCACATATAGCGAGACGTTCGTTTTACTTGTACAGGCCGAGTCAACTCAAATAGATAGGTTAAGTGAAATCTGTATTTCTACTCTTAAGCTATCACCTTGCAAGGATTTAGAGTCGAGTCTTCCACAAGCGATCCTTGGATATATCTCCCATTAATCGGGAGTGATAAATGCTCAATCCAATGTATAACTACCCTGACATTACTTCCTGTGACACCCAACCTTTGCAGTTCACACCCCAGAGTCATCTCTGTTAAGGATCGTGGGACCACAGGATCAAAGTCTCACATTCAGTAATTCAGGATGACCAATTAACATTCCTTTGAGTCTGAGGATTACTTATACCTATTAATACCAATGAGATGAACAGGTGACAAGGATGAATCTACCCATCCTGTTATCTCAAATCGGATCCCCAATCCTAATGAACGACGTTTCATCGGATCTATGTAACTGTCCAGATATCTATATATATGAAGCTTGTGAGATCAGCTTTCTGTCGGACAGAAGACATTGTTACATACAAGTCTCAACAGTGATATATCAATCCTAAACATATCACTTGACTTGGGGTGGTTTTAAGTTTATTAGTTTATTATAAAGTTTTGTCTCACTTCATGCTTGTATGAACACTTTATAATCACTTTAAACAAACTTACGGATTTCCTTTTATTAGACTTTATATAGTGCTTAAAAGGGATTGCCTTTATATAGTTATAAAACATATATCTCATTAAAACAAATGATATAAAGAACAATTCATTTACATTAAGTTTGTATCCTGCAACAATTGACTATAGGACACCAAACCCCAACAATGTTGTCATAAACTAATGGGCAATATGGTTGGGATTAATGTGAATAGCATATTAGTTACTAATGTGGTTAGTAACCCAATAACCTAGGAATCACATTAAAGATGTGATTGATTACATGAATCTACCTAACGAATGAGACTAGCTTGTTGAGCAAACTCAAGGCGAAATCTCAAGAGTTAGGATCCTCGCTCACTAAAGGATTTGTGAAATTCTTCGAATTAATATGGAGGGCTATTAATTTGGCAAAATAGTGGGAGCAATCTAAAATAAACTAAAAGGCCTATAATTTTAGATTGATATACTTTAAGCAAATGAATGACATACGTTTACTCTTTCTCACTCTCAGGTTTAATTAAACGCACTCTTAAAATCATGACTAAAACCAATCTGCAAAACATTCTTACCGATAACAAATTGAATGGTTCAAACTTCACCGACTGGTATCGCAACCTCAAAATCGTTTTGAAGTTCGATAAAATAGGGTATGTACTTAATACATTGATACCCCCTCTCCTTGCTGATGATGCTCCCATTGAGGAAATTGATGCTTACCAGAAGCACAAGGCTGATGATGATCATGCCGGATGCATCATACTTGCATCGATGACACCGGAATTACAAAGGCAACATGAGGAAATGGATGCCTATTCCATCATCATGCACCTAAAGGAATTGTTTGGGAAACAGACCAGGTGCGAACGCTACGAGATATCCAAGTTGCTATATCGTTGCAGGATGCAAGAGGGCACATCTGTCATGACACATTATGTCAAGATGATTGGCTATATTACCAAACTTTCTAGTATTGGATTTGCGATGGATAACGAATTAAGCATAGACTTAATTCTTCAATCCCTCCCAGAGAGTTATTCACAGTTCATTATGAACTATCAGATGAATGACTTGCAAACCTCTCTTAAAGAGCTTGCAAATATGCTCAAGCCAGTTGAGCCCAATATGAAGAAAGACAAAGCCATACCGGCTCTTGTCATAGAGGGATCAAAGAAGAGAAGGGAATTTTCCCAATCCTAAATATCCCAAGAAAGGTAAGAAAGCCGTGCCCAACAAAACTAAGGGAAAGGAAGTGAAGAAGCCCAAAGGAGAGTGCCACTTCTGTGGTAAAGACGGGCATTGGAAGAGAAACTGTAAAGAGTACCTGGCCTCCCTCAAGAAGGGAAATGGCGGTGCTTCAACATCTGGTATGTTTTATATTGAAATAAATACAGTTTCACAGTCTGAATCTTGGGTACTTGATACCGGATGTGGATCTCATATTTGTATAAATATGCAGGAGCTAAAACAGACTAAGGAACTAAAGAAAGGAAGCATAAACTTGCGAGTGGGAAATGGAGCAAGAGTTGCCGCCCTCGCAATTGGAGATTATGTTTTGAATTTTCCCTCTGGGCTTGTAATAGAATTAAGGAATTGTTTATACGTTCCTCAAATGTCTCGCAACATTATTTCTATTATCCGTCTTGTTGACGACGGTTTTCATATTTCAATAAAAGACAAACATTGCGATTTTTATAAAGATTCGATCTTTTATTTTTCAGGAATATCACAAAATGAGATTTATGTGTTAGATGACAAGATTTCTGTTTTCGCAATTGATACCAAAAGATATAAGCTAGATAATTCAACTTACTTGTGTCATTGTCGTTTAGGCCATATAAACAAGAGACGCATGCTAAAGCTACATTCAGATGGGCTTATAGATCCAATCGATCCCGAATCATTGGAAACATGCGAATCATGTTTAAAAGGTAAAATGACAAAGACACCCTTTAGCAATAAAGGTGAGCGTGTATCAGACACTCTAGGACTTATTCATTCAGATGTATGCGGTCCTATGTCAGTCCAAGCAAGAGGAGGATTCAGATTCTTCATAAGCTTCATAGATGACCATACCCGATATGGTTACATCTACTTGATGAAGCACAAATTAGAAGCTTTTAAGAAATTCAAATGCTTCAAGAATGAAGTAGAAAATCAATTAGGAAAGAAAATAAAGACGCTTCAATCTGATCGAGGTGGCGAATATCTTTCAGATGATTTTCAAAAATATCTAACTGAATGTGGGATATGCTCACAATGGACACCTCCCTATACACCACAACACAATGGTGTATCCGAGAGGAGAAACCGTACCCTAATAGATATGGTACGATCCATGATGAGCATGGCCTTACTTCCAAAGACGTTCTAGGGCTATGCCTTAGAAACTGCCCTCTTCACCCTAAACCGAGTACCAACTAAATCCGCTAGTTCCACACCATATGAATTGTTCGTTGGTAGGAAACCCGTGTTCTCATTCATGAGAGTATGGGGTTTTTCAGCATTTGTCAAACGCATTGCATCCGACAAACTAGATTCTAAATCTGATAAATGTTTCTTCATTGGATACCCTAAGGAAACTGTGGGATATTACTTCTATCATCCAGATGATCAGAAAGTGATAGTATCCAAACACGCAACCTTCTTGGAGAAACAGTTTCTCGAAGAAACACAAAAGGGAAGCGTGATCACAATGAGTTCCATTAGATGAGACTCCTATGCCACCTATTCGTAGATCACAATGAGTTCGTGAACTCCCAGTTAGATATGGTTTTCTAGTGGGAGATGATAATGAGGTTCTCGTGTTAGACGACGAACCCGAAAACTACGAAGAGGCTCTTACTAATCCAGATTCTAAAGCATGGCTTGAGGCCATGGATTCTGAAATGGATTCTATGTATACTAACCAAGTGTGGACTTTGGTTGATCCACCCGAAGGGATAATACCCATTGGGTGTAGGTGGATCTTCAAAAAGAAGACATACATGGATAACGTCAGAAGCAAGGAATTGATTATGACGAAACTTTCTCTCCTGTGGCTATGTCCAAATCAATCAGAATCATGCTTGCAATTGCCGCTCACTACGATTATGAGATTTGGCAAATGGATGTGAAAACAGCTTTCCTAAACGGAAACCTGCTTGAGGATGTATATATGATGCAACCTGAAGGTTTTATATCGAAGGATGCAAATAAAGTTTGCAAACTTCAAAGATCCATTTATGGACTCAAGCAAGCATCAAGAAGCTGGAATAAGCGTTTTGACGAAACCATAAAACAATTTGGTTTCGAACAAAATTGCGAAGAAGCTTGCATTTACAAGAAAGCAAGTGGGAGCTCTATAGCATTTCTCATACTATATGTGGACGATATATTATTAATGGGAAATGACATTGCTCTACTACAGTCGGTAAAAGTATGGTTATCTGGTAACTTCTCAATGAAAGACCTTGGTGAAGCAGCTTATATACTTGGTATAAAGATCTACAGAGATAGATCGAGAAGACTGCTTGGTCTTTCACAGGCTCCATACATTGAAAAGGTGCTAAATCGGTTTAGCATGCTTGAATCGAAACGAGGTAACTTACCCATGCTACATGGACTAAAGTTAAACAATCATCAATGTCCTAAAACCAATGATGACAAAAGACGCATGGTTGTAGTCCCGTACGCCAGCGTAATCGGTTCGTTTATGTATGCTATGTTATGCACTAAACCTGACGTAGCGTTCACGTTATCTGTAATGAGTCGTTACCAAGGAAATCCGGGAGACGAACATTGGATTGCCGTCAAGAACATTCTTAAGTACTTGAGAAGGACTAAAGATATGTTCCTAGTGTACGGAGAAGGTGATCTGAAAATAGAAGGATTTTCAGACGCAAGTCATCTCACAGATGAGAATGATTTTAAATCCCAATCAGGATACCTGTTTATCTTGAATGGGGGCGCGGTCAGTTGGAAGAGTTCCAAGCAGGGAAGCGTAGCTTTCTCTACGACCGAGTCAGAGTATATCGTGTTGGAAATAGGGCTAAGGTATAGCAGCGGAAATATAAAAATTTTAGCCTACTTCCTTTTAACCATAGGATCCGTTAATCGTTATTTCATATAAAGAGGAATAAGAAGAAATACCTTTCGTTGATCAATCTACCGTTGCAAACGAAGTGCCCACAACTTCAAAGGAGAGGTAAACTGTTTACCAATCTACCCCTATTCGAAAAAGACCTTCCAGACCTCCAAACGATAATCCCTTCGGTGGAAACGTGGAAGAATATGTCTAGAAGCTACTGTCCAAAAATCGCGACGATCCGACGGTTCAATCTCCGGGAATCCTCGAAATAGTGAACTGACCTGATGTAGGCGAAGAAAAACGAATTTCTCCCTTTTGATTGTTTTTCTTCTTTCGTGAACACGGTGAGGTTAAATTAGAATCAACCCTTATGAGATGTAACCAAAATAGATTACCTCTAATTAACCAACACAAGATCAAGGAGAAAGAGGGATGAATTAGATTAATCAATCGATGGAATGCCGAATGAATTCTTGTCCACGAACTTGGGGATGGGAATTCTTTTCTCTCTCTAACTAAGCAATTTCGAAAATCACTTTAGGGGAGGGTAGAGGCTTAGGTCGAAATTCACATGTAGGAGGGGTATATATATTTGCTTGTATCTAAACCCTAGTTAGATAGGAATAGGTTACTTAATAGGAATCCAATTCGGAATAGGATTTCTAATTATTATCTTACTATATATCTAATATAATTAGGATAATAATAAATAACCTAGTTAGATAATAATAGGAGTATATTAATCTAATTAAAACTCCTAACTTGATTATCTCTTAATTAATTTAATTTCACAATCCTAATCAAATTAGGATGAATGGAATAAATTAATTCCTTACTCAAATACATATAAATTTCGGCCCCTCCATGTAATTGGGCCTTACTGGGCTTAATTTTGGGCTTCCATCTATTAATCATATCCATCTCTCCTTTTGGTTCCAAGTCTTATGTGTGATCCATTAGGTCCTTACTACTTCTGGCCGTATGCAACCTATTAAATTAATTTCTTCAAGAATTATATTTAATCCCTTGCATAACGGAATGATGTACAGAGTATGTTATTGGCAAGTCCATAATCATTCCCCCAGAGTCCGTTAAGAAGACAGGTTGATTTTGCCGTTAACCCTTCCGTATTAGTTACGGTATAATACGATCCTTTATCAACTACATCCTTGAACTGAATCTTATGACTATGGGTAATGTCAAGTCATATATAGCGAGACGTTCATTTTACTTGTTATTGGCCGAGTCAACTCAAAAGATAGGTTAAGTGAAATCCGAATTTCTACTCTTAAGCTATCACCTTGCAAGGGTTTAGAGTCGAGTCTTCCACAAGCGATCCTTGGATGTATCTCCCATTCATCGGGAGTGATAAATGCTCAATCCAATGTATAACTACCCTGACATTACCTCCTGTGACACCCAACCTTTGCAGTTCACACCCCAGAGTCATCTCTGTTAAGGATCGTGGGACCACGCGATCAAAGTCTCACATTCAGTAATTCAGGATGACCAATTAACATTCCTTTGAGTCTGAGGATTAGTTATACCTATTAATACCAATGAGATGAACAGGTGACAAGGATGAATCTACCCATCCTGTTATCTCAAGTCGGATCCCCAATCCTAATAACAACGTTTCACCGGATCTATGTAACTGTCCAGATATCTATATATGTGAAGCTTGTGAGATCAGCTTTCTGTCGGACAGAAGACATTGTTACATACAAGTCTCAATAGTGATATATCAATCCTAAACATATCACTTGACTTGGGGTGGTTTTAAGTTTATTAGTTTATTATAAAGTTTTGTCTCACTTCATGCTTGTATGAACACTTTATAATCACTTTAAACAAACTTACGGATTTCCTTTTATTAGACTTTATTTAGTGCTTTAAAAGGGATTGCCTTTATATAGTTATAAAACATATATCTTATTAAAACAAATGATATAAAGAACAATTCATTTACAATAAGTTTGTATCCTGCAACAATTGTCCATGGGACACTAAACCCCAACATACTCCCACTTGGACTAAAGCCAATTGTTTCTAAAACTTATCCCAGTAGAAGTTAAATGACGATCATGTACTTTCTGGGCTAATGGCTTTGTCAACGGATCTGCAACGTTGTCCTCGGTAGGTACTCTTTCTATTCTCACATCTCCTCTAGCCACAATCTCTCTAATGATGTGGTATCGCTTTAGGTAGTGCTTGGATGCATTATGAGACCGTGGTTCCTTTGCTTGCGCAATGGCTCCATTGTTATCACAGTACAGAGTAATGGGATTGACCATGTCAGGCACCACTCCTAGTTCTGTAATGAACTTTCTAATCCAAACTGCTTCCTTTACTGCTTCCGCAGCAGCGATGTACTCTGACTCGGTCGTAGAGAAAGCTACGCTTCCCTGCTTGGAACTTTTCCAACTGACCGCGTCCCCATTCAAGATAAACAGGTATCCTGATTGGGATTTAAAATCATTCTCATCTGTGAGATGACTAGCGTCTGAAAATCCTTCAATTTTCAGATCTCCTTCTCCGTACACTAGGAACATATCTTTAGTCCTTCTCAAGTACTTAAGAATGTTCTTGACGGCAATCTAATGCTCGTCTCCCGGATTCCCTTGGTAGCGACTCGTTACAGATAACGCGAACGCTACGTCAGGTCTAGTGCATAGCATAGCATACATAATCGAACCGATCGCGCTGGCGTACGGGACAACAGCCCTGCGTCGTTTGTCATCATCAGTTTTAGGACATTGATGATTATTTAACTTTACTCCATGTACCATGGGTAAGTTACCTCATTTCGATTCAAGCATGCTAAACCGATTTAGCACCTTTTCAATGTATGTAGCCTGTGAAAGACCAAGCAGTCTACGCGATCTATCCCTGTAGATCTTTATACCAAGTATATAGGCTGCTTTACCAAGGTCTTTCATTGAGAAGTTACCGGATAACCATACTTTCACTGATTGTAATAGAGCAATGTCATTTCCCATTAACAGTATATCGTCCACATATAGTATGAGAAATGCTATAGAGCTCCCACTTGCTTTCTTGTAAATGCAAGCTTCTTCGCAATTTTGTTCGAAACCAAATTGTTTTATGGTTTCATCAAAACGCTTGTTCCAGCTTCTAGATGCTTGCTTGAGTCCATAAATGGATCTCTGAAGTTTGCAAACTTTATTTGCATCCTTTGATATGAAACCTTCAGGCTGCATCATGTATACATCCTCAAGCAGATTTCCATTTAGGAAAGCTGTTTTCACATCCATTTGCCAAATCTCATAATCAAAATGAGCGGCAATTGCAAGCATGATTCTGATTGATTTGGACATAGCAACGGGAGAGAAGGTTTCGTCATAATCAACACCTTGTTTCTGACGATATCCTTTCGCTACCAACCTAGCCTTGTAGGTGCTAACCTTTCCATCCATGTCAGTCTTCTTTTTGAAGATCCACCTGCACCCAATGGGTTTTATCCCCTCGGGTGGATCAACCAAAGTCCACACTTGGTTAGTATACATGGAATCCATTTCAGAATCCATGGCCTCAAGCCATTCTTTAGAATCTGGACTAGTAAGAGCCTCTTCGTAGTTTTCGGGTTCATCGTCTAACACGGGAACCTCGTCATCATCTCCCACTAGAAAACCATATCTAACTGGGAGTTCACGAACTCTTCGTAATCTACGAATAGGTGCCACTGGAGTCTCATCTAATGGGACTTCTTCGGGTACCTCAACCGCTTCTGTTGTTTCATCCGGTGTCTCTTCCCCTTGAACTTCATCGAGTTCAATCACGCTTCCCTTTTGCGTTTCTTCGAGAAACTCTTTCTCTAAGAAGGTTGCGTATCTGGATACTATTACTTTCTGATCATCTGGATGATAGAAGTAATACCCTATGGTCTCTTTGGGATATCCAATGAAGAAACATTTATCAGATTTAGAATCCAATTTATCGGACGCAATGCGTTTGACATATGCTGAACAACCCCATACCCTCATAAATGAGAATACGGGTTTCCTACCAACAAACAATTCATATGGTGTGGAACTGGCGGATTTAGTTGGTACTCGATTCAGGGTGAAGAGGGCAGTTTCTAAGGCATAGCCCCAGAACGTCTTTGGAAGTAAGGCCATGCTCATCATGGATCGTACCATATCTAATAGGGTACGGTTTCTCCTCTCGGATACACCATTGTGTTGTGGTGTATAGGGAGGTGTCCATTGTGAGCATATCCCACATTCAGTTAGATAATTCAGAAAATCATCAGAAAGATATTCGCCACCTCGATCAGATCGAAGTGTCTTTATTTTCTTTCCTAATTGATTTTCCACTTCATTCTTGAAGCATTTGAACTTGTCAAAAGCTTCTGATTTGTGCCTCATCAAGTAGATATAACCATAGCGAGTATGGTCATCTATGAAGCTAATGAAGTATCTGAATCCTCCTCTTGCTTGGACTGACATAGGGCCACATACATCTGAATGAATGAGTCCTAGAGTGTCTGATACACGCTCACCTTTATTGCTAAAGGGTGTCTTTGTCATTTTACCTTTTAAACATGATTCGCATGTTTCCAATGATTCAGAATCGATTGGATCTATAAGCCCATCTGAATGTAGCTTTAGCATGCGTCTCTCGTTTATATGACAATGCCACAAGTAAGTTGAATTATCTAGCTTATGTCTTTTGGTATCAATTGCGAAAACAGAAATCTAACACATAAATCCCATTTTGTGATATTCCTGAAAAATAGAAAATCCCATCTCTATAAAAATCGCAATGTTTGTTCTTTATCGAAATATAGAACATACCAGATGTTTGGAGTACCGGCTTTTCCCTTCTGGAGGGTAGCTCGGTACAAAGAACAATTTCTCTTCCAATGCCCCATGTCACCACAATAGTGGTACTTTCTTTTAGGCTTCTTCACTTCCTTTCCTTTAACTTTAGTGGGCATGGCTTTCTTACCTTTCTTGGGATGTTTAGGATCGGGAGAATTACCTTTCCACTTCTTTGATCCCTATATGACAATAGCCGGTATTGCCTTGCCTTTCTGAATATTGGGCTCAACTGACTTGAGCATATTTGCAAGCTCTTCAAGAGAGGTTTGCAAGTCATTCATCTGATAGTTCATGATGAACTATGAATAACTCTTTGGGAGGGATTGAAGAATTAAGTCTACACTTAGTTCGTTATCCATCGCGAATCCAATACTAGAAAGTTTGGTAATATAGCCAATCATCTTGACATAATGTGTCATGATTGATGTGCCCTCTTGCATCCTGCAACGATATAACCATTTGGATATCTCGTAGCGTTTGCACCTGGTTTGTTTCCCAAACAATTCCTTTAGGCGCATGATGATGGAACAGGCATAGTTGCCTTTGTAATTCCGATGTCATCGATGCAAGTATGATGCATCCGGCATGATCGTCATCAGCCTTGTGCTTCTTGTAAGCATCGATTTCCTCGATTTGGAGCATCATTATTAGGGATAGGGGGTATCGATGTATCAAATACATACCCTATTTTATCGAACTTCAAAACAATTTTGAGGTTGCGATACCAGTCGGTGAAGTTTGAACTATTCAACTTGTTATCGGTAAATGTGTTTTGCAGATTGGTGTTAGTCATGATTTTAAGAGTGTTTCATTAAACTGAGAGTGAGAAAGAGTAAACGTATGTTATTCATTTGCTTTAAAGTATAACAATCTAAAATTATAGGCCTTTTAATTTATTTCAGATTGCTCCCACTATTTTGCCAAATTAATAACCCTCCATATTAATTCGAAGAATTTCACAAATCCTTTAGTGAGCTAGGATCCTAACTCCTGAGATTTCGCCTTAACTTTAGCCAACAAACTAGTCTCATTCGTTAGGTAGATTCATTCAATCAATCACATCTCGAATGCGATTCCTAGGTTATTGGGTTACTAACCACATTAGTAACTAATATGTCATTCATATTAATCCCAACCATTTTGCCCATTAGTGTATGACAACATGAGTTTGCCCATCCAATTATCATACTCTAATTTAAGTATTACCTCATATTCATGAAAGAACGATTTTCGATAATCCAGGTGTTACCATAAGACCCCGAGCTTGACTTTGGCCAACAACCCAAAGGCCCCCAGTACTGCCGGCTGAATTATAATATTAGGGAGGGGCAACCGATTTTAATAACTTATTTATTTACTTAACTTTTTAATGAGGGATTTTTATTTAAGTCTCATAATCTAACTTAGTCTTGATTTGCTTTAGCATACATCAGACACACATTCACACATACATTGGCGTTATGGACATATCATCTAAATTATTCCGTCGAGCCAGAGACGGAATAAAAGGGCAAACCTAAGGAAATACTAACTATTACATATTTCTCTTTAGGTCCTCCGTCTTCTCCATGGCGCCTTGAAATTACATATTAATTTCTATACTACTAAAAGAAAACTTCAATTGAATTGAAGGGAATCAGATGAGAGGAGAAATTACAATAGATAGTAGAAAGGCAGGACGCGCAGGCCCTATTTCAAAAATACCAAAAGACTAAAAGAGGGTCTAAATATGTCCATAACTCCAAACATGCAAAGACTCAATTAAATAAATTTAATTGGTTGATTACATAACTGTCTTATGTAATATTTAGGTTAATCACATTAACTTATCAAATTAACTTTCATCCAATTTTACTTCTAATCGTTTTATATCTTTATATTAATTCTTAGATTAATATAACCATACAAAACATTGATTATGCATGTCCCAATTATTTTGATTTCAATTCATTTAACGCTTTGATTTACAACTTGGTAAAAACAAACTTTTAAACGAATTTTCATTCGATAATCAAAACAGAAAACTATTAATTTCCGAAACATGTATATATATTTTATATTCAAAACTAATTTTAAACATATATATATCAGATTTTCAAAACGGTTGAAAAGCGATTTTCAGAAATAGGAAAAACTACAATAGATTTCCGTTTTATCTTTAGAATCAATAAAACTAATTTTATTAATCTAACCATAAAACTAATAGATTTTGTTATAATGATTATCAACCGAAATAATTAGGAACATAAGCATAATCAGTTTTAATTAACAATTAATCAAAACTTTATTTATCTTTAGAATTAATCAATCAATACTATTTGTCAATTAATCCTAACCATAAATATTTATTCAATCCTATTAAAAACTTCTATATTTTCATATATGAAATAACGGATTTAACGATGGCTCTGATACCACTGTTGGAAATAGGGCTAAGGTATAGCAGCGAAAATATAAAAATTTTAGCCTACTTCCTTTTAACCATAGGATCCGTTAATCGTTATTTCATATAAAGAGGAATAAGAAGAAATACCTTTCGTTGATCAATCTACCGTTGCAAACGAAGTGCCCACAACTTCAAAGGAGAGGTAAACTGTTTACCAATCTGCCCCTATTCGAAACAGACCTTCCAGACCTCCCAACGACAATCCCTTCGGTGTAAACATGGAAGAATATGTCTAGAAGCTACTGTCCAAAAATCGCGACGATCCGACGGTTCAATCTCCGGGAATCCTCGAAATAGTGAACTGACCTGATGTAGGCGAAGAAAAACGAATTTCTCCCTTTTGATTGTTTTTCTTCTTTCGTGAACACGGTGAGGTTAAATTAGAATCAACCCTTATGAGATGTAACCAAAATAGATTACCTCTAATTAACCAACACAAGATCAAGGAGAAAGAGGGATGAATTAGATTAATCAATCGATGGAATGCCGAATGAATTATTGTCCACGAACTTGGGGATGAGAATTCTTTTCTCTCTCTAACTAAGCAATTTCGAAAATCACTTTAGGGGAGGGTAGAGGCTTAGGTCGAAATTCACATGTAGGAGGGGTATATATATTTGCTTGTATCTAAACCCTAGTTAGATAGGAATAGGTTACTTAATAGGAATCCAATTCGGAATAGGATTTCTAATTATTATCTTACTATATATCTAATATAATTAGGATAATAATAAATAACCTAGTTAGATAATAATAGGAGTATATTAATCTAATTAAAACTCCTAACTTGATTATCTCTTAATTAATTTAATTTCACAATCCTAATCAAATTAGGATGAATGGAATAAATTAATTCCTTACTCAAATACATATAAATTTCGGCCCCTCCATGTAATTGGGCCTTACTGGGCTTAATTTTGGGCTTCCATCTATTAATCATATCCATCTCTCCTTTTGGTTCCAAGTCTTATGTGTGATCCATTAGGTCCTTACTACTTCTGGCCGTATGCAACCTATTAAATTAATTTCTTCAAGAATTATATTTAATCCCTTGCATAACGGAATGATGTACAGAGTATGTTATTGGCAAGTCCATAATCATTCCCCCAGAGTCCGTTAAGAAGACAGGTTGATTTTGCCGTTAACCCTTCCGTATTAGTTACGGTATAATACGATCCTTTATCAACTACATCCTTGAACTGAATCTTATGACTATGGGTAATGTCAAGTCATATATAGCGAGACGTTCATTTTACTTGTTATTGGCCGAGTCAACTCAAAAGATAGGTTAAGTGAAATCCGAATTTCTACTCTTAAGCTATCACCTTGCAAGGGTTTAGAGTCGAGTCTTCCACAAGCGATCCTTGGATGTATCTCCCATTCATCGGGAGTGATAAATGCTCAATCCAATGTATAACTACCCTGACATTACCTCCTGTGACACCCAACCTTTGCAGTTCACACCCCAGAGTCATCTCTGTTAAGGATCGTGGGACCACGCGATCAAAGTCTCACATTCAGTAATTCAGGATGACCAATTAACATTCCTTTGAGTCTGAGGATTAGTTATACCTATTAATACCAATGAGATGAACAGGTGACAAGGATGAATCTACCCATCCTGTTATCTCAAGTCGGATCCCCAATCCTAATAACAACGTTTCACCGGATCTATGTAACTGTCCAGATATCTATATATGTGAAGCTTGTGAGATCAGCTTTCTGTCGGACAGAAGACATTGTTACATACAAGTCTCAATAGTGATATATCAATCCTAAACATATCACTTGACTTGGGGTGGTTTTAAGTTTATTAGTTTATTATAAAGTTTTGTCTCACTTCATGCTTGTATGAACACTTTATAATCACTTTAAACAAACTTACGGATTTCCTTTTATTAGACTTTATTTAGTGCTTTAAAAGGGATTGCCTTTATATAGTTATAAAACATATATCTTATTAAAACAAATGATATAAAGAACAATTCATTTACAATAAGTTTGTATCCTGCAACAATTGTCCATGGGACACTAAACCCCAACATACTCCCACTTGGACTAAAGCCAATTGTTTCTAAAACTTATCCCAGTAGAAGTTAAATGACGATCATGTACTTTCTGGGCTAATGGCTTTGTCAACGGATCTGCAACGTTGTCCTCGGTAGGTACTCTTTCTATTCTCACATCTCCTCTAGCCACAATCTCTCTAATGATGTGGTATCGCTTTAGGTAGTGCTTGGATGCATTATGAGACCGTGGTTCCTTTGCTTGCGCAATGGCTCCATTGTTATCACAGTACAGAGTAATGGGATTGACCATGTCAGGCACCACTCCTAGTTCTGTAATGAACTTTCTAATCCAAACTGCTTCCTTTACTGCTTCCGCAGCAGCGATGTACTCTGACTCGGTCGTAGAGAAAGCTACGCTTCCCTGCTTGGAACTTTTCCAACTGACCGCGTCCCCATTCAAGATAAACAGGTATCCTGATTGGGATTTAAAATCATTCTCATCTGTGAGATGACTAGCGTCTGAAAATCCTTCAATTTTCAGATCTCCTTCTCCGTACACTAGGAACATATCTTTAGTCCTTCTCAAGTACTTAAGAATGTTCTTGACGGCAATCTAATGCTCGTCTCCCGGATTCCCTTGGTAGCGACTCGTTACAGATAACGCGAACGCTACGTCAGGTCTAGTGCATAGCATAGCATACATAATCGAACCGATCGCGCTGGCGTACGGGACAACAGCCCTGCGTCGTTTGTCATCATCAGTTTTAGGACATTGATGATTATTTAACTTTACTCCATGTACCATGGGTAAGTTACCTCATTTCGATTCAAGCATGCTAAACCGATTTAGCACCTTTTCAATGTATGTAGCCTGTGAAAGACCAAGCAGTCTACGCGATCTATCCCTGTAGATCTTTATACCAAGTATATAGGCTGCTTTACCAAGGTCTTTCATTGAGAAGTTACCGGATAACCATACTTTCACTGATTGTAATAGAGCAATGTCATTTCCCATTAACAGTATATCGTCCACATATAGTATGAGAAATGCTATAGAGCTCCCACTTGCTTTCTTGTAAATGCAAGCTTCTTCGCAATTTTGTTCGAAACCAAATTGTTTTATGGTTTCATCAAAACGCTTGTTCCAGCTTCTAGATGCTTGCTTGAGTCCATAAATGGATCTCTGAAGTTTGCAAACTTTATTTGCATCCTTTGATATGAAACCTTCAGGCTGCATCATGTATACATCCTCAAGCAGATTTCCATTTAGGAAAGCTGTTTTCACATCCATTTGCCAAATCTCATAATCAAAATGAGCGGCAATTGCAAGCATGATTCTGATTGATTTGGACATAGCAACGGGAGAGAAGGTTTCGTCATAATCAACACCTTGTTTCTGACGATATCCTTTCGCTACCAACCTAGCCTTGTAGGTGCTAACCTTTCCATCCATGTCAGTCTTCTTTTTGAAGATCCACCTGCACCCAATGGGTTTTATCCCCTCGGGTGGATCAACCAAAGTCCACACTTGGTTAGTATACATGGAATCCATTTCAGAATCCATGGCCTCAAGCCATTCTTTAGAATCTGGACTAGTAAGAGCCTCTTCGTAGTTTTCGGGTTCATCGTCTAACACGGGAACCTCGTCATCATCTCCCACTAGAAAACCATATCTAACTGGGAGTTCACGAACTCTTCGTAATCTACGAATAGGTGCCACTGGAGTCTCATCTAATGGGACTTCTTCGGGTACCTCAACCGCTTCTGTTGTTTCATCCGGTGTCTCTTCCCCTTGAACTTCATCGAGTTCAATCACGCTTCCCTTTTGCGTTTCTTCGAGAAACTCTTTCTCTAAGAAGGTTGCGTATCTGGATACTATTACTTTCTGATCATCTGGATGATAGAAGTAATACCCTATGGTCTCTTTGGGATATCCAATGAAGAAACATTTATCAGATTTAGAATCCAATTTATCGGACGCAATGCGTTTGACATATGCTGAACAACCCCATACCCTCATAAATGAGAATACGGGTTTCCTACCAACAAACAATTCATATGGTGTGGAACTGGCGGATTTAGTTGGTACTCGATTCAGGGTGAAGAGGGCAGTTTCTAAGGCATAGCCCCAGAACGTCTTTGGAAGTAAGGCCATGCTCATCATGGATCGTACCATATCTAATAGGGTACGGTTTCTCCTCTCGGATACACCATTGTGTTGTGGTGTATAGGGAGGTGTCCATTGTGAGCATATCCCACATTCAGTTAGATAATTCAGAAAATCATCAGAAAGATATTCGCCACCTCGATCAGATCGAAGTGTCTTTATTTTCTTTCCTAATTGATTTTCCACTTCATTCTTGAAGCATTTGAACTTGTCAAAAGCTTCTGATTTGTGCCTCATCAAGTAGATATAACCATAGCGAGTATGGTCATCTATGAAGCTAATGAAGTATCTGAATCCTCCTCTTGCTTGGACTGACATAGGGCCACATACATCTGAATGAATGAGTCCTAGAGTGTCTGATACACGCTCACCTTTATTGCTAAAGGGTGTCTTTGTCATTTTACCTTTTAAACATGATTCGCATGTTTCCAATGATTCAGAATCGATTGGATCTATAAGCCCATCTGAATGTAGCTTTAGCATGCGTCTCTCGTTTATATGACAATGCCACAAGTAAGTTGAATTATCTAGCTTATGTCTTTTGGTATCAATTGCGAAAACAGAAATCTAACACATAAATCCCATTTTGTGATATTCCTGAAAAATAGAAAATCCCATCTCTATAAAAATCGCAATGTTTGTTCTTTATCGAAATATAGAACATACCAGATGTTTGGAGTACCGGCTTTTCCCTTCTGGAGGGTAGCTCGGTACAAAGAACAATTTCTCTTCCAATGCCCCATGTCACCACAATAGTGGTACTTTCTTTTAGGCTTCTTCACTTCCTTTCCTTTAACTTTAGTGGGCATGGCTTTCTTACCTTTCTTGGGATGTTTAGGATCGGGAGAATTACCTTTCCACTTCTTTGATCCCTATATGACAATAGCCGGTATTGCCTTGCCTTTCTGAATATTGGGCTCAACTGACTTGAGCATATTTGCAAGCTCTTCAAGAGAGGTTTGCAAGTCATTCATCTGATAGTTCATGATGAACTATGAATAACTCTTTGGGAGGGATTGAAGAATTAAGTCTACACTTAGTTCGTTATCCATCGCGAATCCAATACTAGAAAGTTTGGTAATATAGCCAATCATCTTGACATAATGTGTCATGATTGATGTGCCCTCTTGCATCCTGCAACGATATAACCATTTGGATATCTCGTAGCGTTTGCACCTGGTTTGTTTCCCAAACAATTCCTTTAGGCGCATGATGATGGAACAGGCATAGTTGCCTTTGTAATTCCGATGTCATCGATGCAAGTATGATGCATCCGGCATGATCGTCATCAGCCTTGTGCTTCTTGTAAGCATCGATTTCCTCGATTTGGAGCATCATTATTAGGGATAGGGGGTATCGATGTATCAAATACATACCCTATTTTATCGAACTTCAAAACAATTTTGAGGTTGCGATACCAGTCGGTGAAGTTTGAACTATTCAACTTGTTATCGGTAAATGTGTTTTGCAGATTGGTGTTAGTCATGATTTTAAGAGTGTTTCATTAAACTGAGAGTGAGAAAGAGTAAACGTATGTTATTCATTTGCTTTAAAGTATAACAATCTAAAATTATAGGCCTTTTAATTTATTTCAGATTGCTCCCACTATTTTGCCAAATTAATAACCCTCCATATTAATTCGAAGAATTTCACAAATCCTTTAGTGAGCTAGGATCCTAACTCCTGAGATTTCGCCTTAACTTTAGCCAACAAACTAGTCTCATTCGTTAGGTAGATTCATTCAATCAATCACATCTCGAATGCGATTCCTAGGTTATTGGGTTACTAACCACATTAGTAACTAATATGTCATTCATATTAATCCCAACCATTTTGCCCATTAGTGTATGACAACATGAGTTTGCCCATCCAATTATCATACTCTAATTTAAGTATTACCTCATATTCATGAAAGAACGATTTTCGATAATCCAGGTGTTACCATAAGACCCCGAGCTTGACTTTGGCCAACAACCCAAAGGCCCCCAGTACTGCCGGCTGAATTATAATATTAGGGAGGGGCAACCGATTTTAATAACTTATTTATTTACTTAACTTTTTAATGAGGGATTTTTATTTAAGTCTCATAATCTAACTTAGTCTTGATTTGCTTTAGCATACATCAGACACACATTCACACATACATTGGCGTTATGGACATATCATCTAAATTATTCCGTCGAGCCAGAGACGGAATAAAAGGGCAAACCTAAGGAAATACTAACTATTACATATTTCTCTTTAGGTCCTCCGTCTTCTCCATGGCGCCTTGAAATTACATATTAATTTCTATACTACTAAAAGAAAACTTCAATTGAATTGAAGGGAATCAGATGAGAGGAGAAATTACAATAGATAGTAGAAAGGCAGGACGCGCAGGCCCTATTTCAAAAATACCAAAAGACTAAAAGAGGGTCTAAATATGTCCATAACTCCAAACATGCAAAGACTCAATTAAATAAATTTAATTGGTTGATTACATAACTGTCTTATGTAATATTTAGGTTAATCACATTAACTTATCAAATTAACTTTCATCCAATTTTACTTCTAATCGTTTTATATCTTTATATTAATTCTTAGATTAATATAACCATACAAAACATTGATTATGCATGTCCCAATTATTTTGATTTCAATTCATTTAACGCTTTGATTTACAACTTGGTAAAAACAAACTTTTAAACGAATTTTCATTCGATAATCAAAACAGAAAACTATTAATTTCCGAAACATGTATATATATTTTATATTCAAAACTAATTTTAAACATATATATATCAGATTTTCAAAACGGTTGAAAAGCGATTTTCAGAAATAGGAAAAACTACAATAGATTTCCGTTTTATCTTTAGAATCAATAAAACTAATTTTATTAATCTAACCATAAAACTAATAGATTTTGTTATAATGATTATCAACCGAAATAATTAGGAACATAAGCATAATCAGTTTTAATTAACAATTAATCAAAACTTTATTTATCTTTAGAATTAATCAATCAATACTATTTGTCAATTAATCCTAACCATAAATATTTATTCAATCCTATTAAAAACTTCTATATTTTCATATATGAAATAACGGATTTAACGATGGCTCTGATACCACTGTTGGAAATAGGGCTAAGGTATAGCAGCGAAAATATAAAAATTTTAGCCTACTTCCTTTTAACCATAGGATCCGTTAATCGTTATTTCATATAAAGAGGAATAAGAAGAAATACCTTTCGTTGATCAATCTACCGTTGCAAACGAAGTGCCCACAACTTCAAAGGAGAGGTAAACTGTTTACCAATCTGCCCCTATTCGAAACAGACCTTCCAGACCTCCCAACGACAATCCCTTCGGTGTAAACATGGAAGAATATGTCTAGAAGCTACTGTCCAAAAATCGCGACGATCCGACGGTTCAATCTCCGGGAATCCTCGAAATAGTGAACTGACCTGATGTAGGCGAAGAAAAACGAATTTCTCCCTTTTGATTGTTTTTCTTCTTTCGTGAACACGGTGAGGTTAAATTAGAATCAACCCTTATGAGATGTAACCAAAATAGATTACCTCTAATTAACCAACACAAGATCAAGGAGAAAGAGGGATGAATTAGATTAATCAATCGATGGAATGCCGAATGAATTATTGTCCACGAACTTGGGGATGAGAATTCTTTTCTCTCTCTAACTAAGCAATTTCGAAAATCACTTTAGGGGAGGGTAGAGGCTTAGGTCGAAATTCACATGTAGGAGGGGTATATATATTTGCTTGTATCTAAACCCTAGTTAGATAGGAATAGGTTACTTAATAGGAATCCAATTCGGAATAGGATTTCTAATTATTATCTTACTATATATCTAATATAATTAGGATAATAATAAATAACCTAGTTAGATAATAATAGGAGTATATTAATCTAATTAAAACTCCTAACTTGATTATCTCTTAATTAATTTAATTTCACAATCCTAATCAAATTAGGATGAATGGAATAAATTAATTCCTTACTCAAATACATATAAATTTCGGCCCCTCCATGTAATTGGGCCTTACTGGGCTTAATTTTGGGCTTCCATCTATTAATCATATCCATCTCTCCTTTTGGTTCCAAGTCTTATGTGTGATCCATTAGGTCCTTACTACTTCTGGCCGTATGCAACCTATTAAATTAATTTCTTCAAGAATTATATTTAATCCCTTGCATAACGGAATGATGTACAGAGTATGTTATTGGCAAGTCCATAATCATTCCCCCAGAGTCCGTTAAGAAGACAGGTTGATTTTGCCGTTAACCCTTCCGTATTAGTTACGGTATAATACGATCCTTTATCAACTACATCCTTGAACTGAATCTTATGACTATGGGTAATGTCAAGTCATATATAGCGAGACGTTCATTTTACTTGTTATTGGCCGAGTCAACTCAAAAGATAGGTTAAGTGAAATCCGAATTTCTACTCTTAAGCTATCACCTTGCAAGGGTTTAGAGTCGAGTCTTCCACAAGCGATCCTTGGATGTATCTCCCATTCATCGGGAGTGATAAATGCTCAATCCAATGTATAACTACCCTGACATTACCTCCTGTGACACCCAACCTTTGCAGTTCACACCCCAGAGTCATCTCTGTTAAGGATCGTGGGACCACGCGATCAAAGTCTCACATTCAGTAATTCAGGATGACCAATTAACATTCCTTTGAGTCTGAGGATTAGTTATACCTATTAATACCAATGAGATGAACAGGTGACAAGGATGAATCTACCCATCCTGTTATCTCAAGTCGGATCCCCAATCCTAATAACAACGTTTCACCGGATCTATGTAACTGTCCAGATATCTATATATGTGAAGCTTGTGAGATCAGCTTTCTGTCGGACAGAAGACATTGTTACATACAAGTCTCAATAGTGATATATCAATCCTAAACATATCACTTGACTTGGGGTGGTTTTAAGTTTATTAGTTTATTATAAAGTTTTGTCTCACTTCATGCTTGTATGAACACTTTATAATCACTTTAAACAAACTTACGGATTTCCTTTTATTAGACTTTATTTAGTGCTTTAAAAGGGATTGCCTTTATATAGTTATAAAACATATATCTTATTAAAACAAATGATATAAAGAACAATTCATTTACAATAAGTTTGTATCCTGCAACAATTGTCCATAGGACACTAAACCCCAACATATCGCAGCTGCGGAAGCAGCAAAGGAAGCGGTTTGGATAAGAAAGTTCATTACAGAACTTGGTGTGGTGCCTGACATTGTAAATCACATCACACTGTATTGTGATAACAATGGAGCCATTGCGCAAGCAAATGAACCACGGTCTCATAATGCGTCCAAGCATTACCTTAAGCGATACCACATCATAAGAGAGATTGTGGCTAGAGGAGATGTGGGAATAGAAAGAGTACCTACAGAGGACAACGTTGCAGATCCGTTGACAAAGCCATTAACCCGGAGAGTACATGATCGTCATCTAACTTCTACTGGGATAAGTTTTAGAAACAACTGGCTTTAGTCCAAGTGGGAGTATATTGGGGTTTAGTGTCCTATAGACAATTGTTCTAGGATACAAACTTAATATAAATGAATTGTTCTTTATATCATTTGTTTTAATGAGATATATGTTTTATAACTATATAAAGGCAATCCCTTTTAAGCACTAAATAAAGTCTAATAAAAGGAAATCCGTAAGTTTGTTTAAAGTGATTATAAAGTGTTCATACAAGCATGAAGTGAGACAAAACTTTATAATAAACTAATAAACTTAAAACCACCCCAAGTCAAGTGATATGTTTAGGATTGATATATCACTATTGAGACTTGCATGTAACAATGTCTTCTGTCCGACAGAAAGCTGATCTCACAAGCTTCATATATATAGATATCTGGACAGTTACATGGATCCGATGAAAAGTAGTTCATTAGGATTGGGGATCCGATTTGAGATAACAGGATGGGTAGATTCATCCTTGTCACCTGTTCATCTCATTGGTATTAATAGGTATAACTAATCCTCAGACTCAAAGGAATATTAATTGGTATTCTGGATTACGGAATGTGACGCTTTGACTCTGGTGTAACACGATCCTTAACAGAGATGACTCTAGGGTGTGAACAGTAGACGTTGGGTATCACAGGAAGTGATTGCGGGATCGTTATATATTGGATTGAGCATTTATCACTCCCGATAAATGGGAGATACATCCAAGGATCGCTTGTGGAAGACTCGACTCTAAATCCTTGCAAGGTGATAGCTTAAGACTTGAAATACAGATTTCACTTAACCTATCTATTTGAGTTGATCGGCCTGTACAAGTAAAACGAACGTCTCGCTATATGTGACTTGACATCATCCATAGTCATAAGATTCAGTTCAAGGATATAGTTGATAAAGGATCGAATTATACTGTAACTAATACAGAAAGGTTAACGACAGAATCAACCTGTCTTCTTATAGCTCTGGGGGAATGATTACGGACTTGCTAATGACATACTCTGTACATCATTCCGTTATGCAAAGATTAAATATAATTCTTTGAAAATTATTTAATAACGTTGCATACGGCTAGAAGCAATAAGAACCTAATGGGTCACACATAAGACTTGGAACCTAAAAGAGAGATAGATGTTAATTAATTGATGGAAGCCCAATTGAGCCCAATAATGCCCATGGACCAAGGGGGGTCGAAATTCATGTAGTGAAATACATGAATAATTAATTTGATTTTGTTAATTCTAATTGGATTAGGATTATGAATTAAATTAATTAAGAGATAAATAAGTTAGGAGTTTTAATTAGATTATAATACTCCTATTATTATCCAATAAGGTTATTATTATTATCCTTGATATATTAGATATATAATGAGATAATAAATAGGAATTCTATTCCGAATTGAATTCCTATTCAGTAACCTAATTCTATCTAACTAAGGATTAGATACAAGAGATTATAAATACCCCCTTAGGATTTTCGAAATCCACTAGCCAATCCCCTATTGAGATTTTCGAAATCCCATATAGTGCAAGAGAGAAAATTTCGACACCCCCAGTTCGAGGACGAGATTTTCTACGGCTTCCTTCCGATCAATTGATTTCATCTATTTCTTTTATCCTTGATCTTGTGTTGATTAATGAGAGGCAATCTACTTTGGTTGCTATTCAACGGTTGATTCTAAATTAATCTTCCCGTGTTTTATTCCGTGTTTGGGAACTCGGAGAAGAGTTGTGGGCACTTCATTAACAACGGTAGATTGATCATCAAAAGGTAATTCTTCTTATCCCTCCTTATATGAAATAACGATTAACGGATCCTAGGGTTAATGGAAATAGGTTAAAAATTTTATATTTCTGCTGCTATAACTTAGCCTAATTTCCAACAAACACATGCGCCGAATGTGTCATAAATGCCAGAGATAACTGTCGATTGATCATCTCGAGATCAAACCACCGTTCCGACCTATCAGATCAACTCGGAACTTCTATAAATAGTGGAAAAATTCCCACTAACTCCTCTTTAGGTCTGAAATCTTAGGCATTTGATTTTGTATCTCTAATCCCTAATCTTCAAATCTCTCAAAAATCCTCAAGAAAATTATGTCCGACGATTCCCAGAACCGCTCCGACGAGCAATACGATGATAATCGCTCGGATATAAATCCCCCATCTCCTGCTGAGCAGGACTATGAGGAGACCTCAACTGAGTCTCAAGGGGATGGTCAGCATGACCAATCTAAGTCAACACTTCGACCAAAAACCTTAAAGTTGACCAAGCAACACCTTCGAGAAAGAAGAAGGACAAGAAAAACAAGCAACCAAAGGAGAAGGTATTTCTCCCTGTCTATAAATACGCTCAGAAGTGTGAGGTTGTCCGTTGCCGTTGGTTCTCCAAAGGGTTCGTGGAGGCTGAGAAACCATTTTGCGAGTGGATATCCAAGAATGGCTGGACCGAGCTATTCTCTCTCCCCGGTACCACTTACCCACAGTTGGTAAGAGAATTTTATGAAAATCTCAAGGTTAACGAGGATAATGTTGACCACTTAATCACCAAAGTCAAAGGCAAGGACATCACAATCACTCTGTCCTATCTCGCAACTCTGCTAAAGCTGAAGGCCAAAGGTTCAGAACTCAAGACAATGAACGACTACGCGAAAGTTGACTATCCTGTTGAGTTCTGTAAACCAAAGAACCATAAAGGCGAAATTGCCAGTACTTGCATGGGTCAGCCTCAGAAAATGGCTCATTACATCCTGACCAACTTCCTATTGCCTAAGATCAACTCCTACTCCTCAGCTTCCAATTTTGAGCAATGCTTCATCTAGCATATGCTGACCTACCAACCACTCAACATGCCCGTCTTCCTTATCGGCGCATTCCAACGAAGTACAGGGAAACTCAGGATGGGCTCCCTCATCACAAAAATTCTTCAGGACCACCAGGTGAGCACAGTCGAAGAAATTGAAATTTGGGGTACAGAAATCATAGCGGCACTGCTGTTTGGGCTAGCCTATAACCAACCCATAAAGCCCAAGAAAGGAAAGGGGGCAGCAGTTGAAGAAGAAAATGAAGAAGGGGATAATATGGTTGAAGAAGCACAGGATGTGCCGACCAAGAAA
The DNA here is from genome assembly GCF_963576675.1 of Euphorbia lathyris. Lineage (NCBI taxonomy): Eukaryota > Viridiplantae > Streptophyta > Magnoliopsida > Malpighiales > Euphorbiaceae > Euphorbia > Euphorbia lathyris. The sequence continues at coordinate 21,409,739 of NC_088914.1, read as the reverse complement.
GAGAAGAAGATAATGATTGAAAAGGAACCTGCTGACCGAACCAGGCAAGATAAGAAGCGGAAAGCTGATTAGTCCGCAAGAGATGTTAACACAGCTCCGAGGAAGATTCGGATAATCTCTAGTGTAAAGAAAGCTGCTGATGAGCAAGCTCAAGGGGAATCTAAGTCAGCGGAGAAACAGAAAAGGCAAGTTGAGCCTGAGGAAGAAAGTGAGGAAACCCCTAAAATGCCTCTGAAGAGGAAGAAAACCTCTAGGTTAACGCCGATTGAAGCTAACCCACTTGACTTAGTGGTCACTCCTGAATCACACTTTGTGCGGAGTCAAGAAATTGACCTTGAGAAGACTCCTACTGACCAGGAGGAAGAACTGGGTGATATTGGAGGTCAGTCTCAAGCTGATAAGACAGGATCTGCTGAGCCAAGTGTGCATGCTGCTGCTGAGCAAACTGAAAACCAAGCTGAGCAACCAATGAATGACAAAGTTGTGGAAGGCCTTGATGCCGACCTTGGTCCTAACTCCGCCTCTGAGTCCCTTGACTCCATTGCTGCTAACCCCTCTCCTCAAATAAATAAGGACAGCTCAGGCAAGCGGATCAAGCGTAAGGCTCTGAAACCAAGATTCATCGACCTACTGGATGAGTCTCCACTAAGGGATCCAATCACCAACCTCACCAAACTTCAGTTTCAATTCTTCTCAACTGTCCCTGAACCAACTCCAGATCAAATAAAGGAAAAACAAGCCTTTGTTTCTCAAGCTGAGGAATAAGCCGACCCCACAGCTCCTCATGGTCCTATCTCTACCGAGCAAGTGCTCGAAGTTCCTGCTGCCCAAGATAATGAGTTAGCAAAGGAAACTCCTGCTCAAGTCAGTTTGGAACTGCCTCAACCTTCAAAATCTACTCAACTTCAGACTGATACTGAGCAGGTCAATATCTCTGCTGATCCACATCTTCCAACAAAGCAGAATGAAAACCAGTCAGCTCCTGCTGCTGACCTGGATAAAAGTGCAGCTGTTGATCAAGCTAGCACCTCTACTTCTCAGCACCAAACACCTCCTCCATCCGGTGCTGACAAGATTCCGGCCTTTGAACCACAACCTGATGAATCCTATGCCTACTTAAATGCTTCTGAGTCTGGCAGGAAGATTATCGACTCAGCTCAAGCACTACTTTAGGACATTCATCAAACACAGGCTGATGCTGTTGGGTCTGTTCATGTTGAGCCAACACAACTCTCGTCTGTCACTCAGCTTCTCACTGAAATCAAAGGTCTCAAAGACTTGATGAGTGTCATGACCTCTTTTGCTTCTCAACAGCCCAAGCAAGAGTCTATCGTAAAGCTGGCCGAACTCCAACTGATGATGGTGAATCATATGAACGCCATCCAATATCAACTCAATGCCTTATCAGCTGTGAACTCAACATATGCAACCTCTGCTGATGTTAATCAATATTTTTCCCAGCTGACCTCTGAGCTGACCGGAGCTCGTGACCTAATCTCCTCCTCCTCCCAATGTTCCATCGAACAGATCGGTGAAGCCATTTGCTTACTTAATCTGAATAAAGAGGAAATGGACACTGACCTTGTGAAGACAAATGAGATTCTGCAATGCACTCAATCTACCCTTAAGTAGGTCAAGCACACCAACACTCAACGTCAACAATATGACACTGCCCTGCTCAGGATGTATCATCAATCATATGCCCAGATGATAGAGTCTATCACTTGGATCGGGAAATCTCAAGAATATCTGCTAAGCATGCTCAGTGCTAATATTAAGATCCCCGCTTCCACTATGTCCGATGGCATGGAAGTCTTCACAGGTCTTCGGGAGAGTACAAGTCAACTCCAAATGTACTCATCAAAACTTGTTGGTCCCTTATAACGTTGCAAGTATAGTTCCAAGGGGGGGTTAGGAACTATTTAAACTTTTTAATTAATTTTGGGCAAACTTCTTTTCTTAAGAGAAAAGGTTTTAACAGCGGCGCTGAGTGATCAGTAAGATACTGGCTTAGTCAACTGGTGACTAGGTCAGTTTCTTGACTTGAGTCAGGAGATAGCACTTAAAGTCTATTCCTGAGCTCAGATGTTCGATGCGCACAACTCAGCTTGACCTCTTTACTTGGTCAGTTTTTGGTTATTTAAGCAAGCAATATATATAAGGAGTTTAAGGTAAGAAATACGTTACTCAGCAGATTTATCCAGGTTCGGCTTCTTCTAAGCCTACGTCCTGTCCCCGGAACACGTTTCGAGATTTCGAATCCTCTACTGAGCTCTTTAAAGGTAGAGCCTCAAACCTTTTACAATCTTAGCAACTGAGTATAACAAGAGTACCTTCCTCTATACCTCTACTCAATTCTAATCTCTTGCTGAGTACTATAACCGAGTACTCAGCCTCTCCTTTCTAATCTCTAGAAATGATAAGTGTTTGTCCTAAACAATGAATGCTAAGACACCTTAGATGATTGAATAATCACTCTAGACTTTTACACAAATATATGAAATGTAGTGTAAGATTGCTTTGCTTCTTTCTTGCAGAACTTGTGTAGAAATTTGGTCAGCGTAATGGCTTGATCAAGTTCTGTGTGGAATGAAGCTTCTGATGGCACTATTTATAGAGACGTCTTGAGGCATCGGTCATTTCGAATTTCGAAATAACCGTTGGAGGGAAACGGCTTCCTGTCGTTATCATCCTGACTTGCTCAGAGCTCTCGGCCAATCAGATTTGTGTATCTTCTGTCCTCGGTCAGCTTTTGGTCAGCTCGGGAGAATGTCTCTCCTTTTATGGTAAAGTCAACTAGACATCATACTGTTTCGTCTGAACTTTACCCAAAGTGGAAATACTTTGTCTGGAAGTTTTCCTTAGCCAGCTGCTGTCTTGTACGCTTTGTCGAATCAACTCAGCAGCTTCGTTCCGAAGTTGTTCCCTGAAGGTCTTCTAGATCCTTCTCATGCTGAGTTGCGTTTTGCACACAGCGACATCGTTTTGATAAACGCGGGCCGAGTTGTCTTGAGTTGTTTGACTTGGGCTTTGACTTTCGTATTGGGCTTGGGCCTTTTAATTCTTGTGTCTTATAAATAATTTAACTCAACATTGAACAAACACATTAGTAGAATAAATCAAAGCATTTAAACTTAGTGTGTTTAGAATATGTTTTTCAATTATACTTAAACAATTTTGTCAAATCAAAATTATGTGGAAAGCTGTTTCAACAAACTCCCCCATTTTGATGTTGGCAAAACTATTCAGCGAGGAACTCAGTATTGAGCTCCCCCATGATAGTTGACCTAACTTAGCAAACTCCCCCGTAAGGGTTGAGCTACTGACTTAGTTTTACTCTAAACATTTAAAGGTTTAATCGAGTAAGTCTAAGGTCAGTTTTTCAGATAGGTCAGTTCATGTTAACATATTCTATTTTACTCAGTGTTTAAGCGGAAGGTTTTATCATTCAGAGGGCGCTGAGTAAATTGTTGTTCAATGAGTTTTATAAGACAATGTTATATAAGCATATAAGTCAATGTCAAACATGTTATCAGTATTGGGTTCAATCAATAAGTTTTACAAGTGTTAGACATAGCTGATTCAATTTGAAGATACATAATAACTTAGTACACAGCAACATATATCATAGCTCAGGAATAGAGTGAAAGATGCAGGTATGATATATTGATATCGGTAGTCAGTGTTTACAAACAAAACTTAAAGACAAGGCATATAGATTACATCATACTTAGTCTATACTGAGCTAGCCTATATCTATTTCTTTTTCTTTTGTTGGGATTGACTAGATCCATGCTGTGTTCTTGGTTGTGTTCTCGCTTGTTCTTTCTCCCCCGTTTTGTCAGCATCGGGAGGAGGAATCCTAAAGCTGTCGGTTAAGACAGCCCTGGTTAGTTCGTTGGACAGCGCTTTAAGTCGGTCAGCACTTTCATTGACACCATAAAAAATGGCAACTCCCTGATTTGAGACTTCATCAGGTATATTGAGTGCGGCAGCGCTGATCATACTAACGATGAAAGCTTCAGACTTACCAATCCATATAAGCGCGTCAGTCAGTCCAGCAATGACTTGATGAAAGGTTTTGAGTAAGTAGGTGTCAAAGTACTGACGCTGAACATTTGTGTGACGTATGTGATTGAAGGTTTGTCTTGTGATAGACAGCATCTCGTTTTGTTTCATTGCGTCAGTGTCCATCTCCTGCTTGTTCAGATTCAGCAATCGAACAGCTTCACCAATTTGCTCCACTGAGCACTGAGAGTAAGAAACCATTTGCTCATTGGTCTTGAGTTGCTCGGTGTGAAGCTGAGCAAAGAGCATCTTTACTTCATCAGAAGTTGCATATCCAGGGTTCACAGCTGACAAGTTCTGTACTTGCTGTTGTAGAGCGTTTAAGTGTTGCACAGTTGTCAGCTGGATCTCGGCCAGCTTGGCGATTGAATCCTGCTTAGCTTGCTGTGTTTGATAGGAGATGATGATACTCAGCAAGTCCTTAAATCCCTTAACTTCGTTTAGAAGCTGAGTTACTTGGGAAAGCTGAGTAGTCTCTATATTAGAAGACCCAGCAGCAGGAGTAGACGATTGTTGAAGGTCTTTGATCAAGGTTTGTACTGAGTTGATGATGCGTTTGCCAGACTCAGTGACATTCATGTAGCTTAAGGAACCTTCATTCAATTGTCCAGATGCATCAGTATGACCGGTGGAAGGAGAAGTCAAAGGAATGACATGGTCAGTGACTGGAAGTGTTGTTCCAATCTGCACTTGAGATTCTGGTAGGGTTGATTGATCAGCAGAGTTGTTGATTGGAGAAGTAGAAATTCGAATACTGTCGGTGCTGACGGGTGCAGATACATTTGGAGTCAGCACAATGCTTGGATGAACAGCATTGACAGTAATCGCCTCAACCTGACTTGTTGAGGTGGCGGAAGCACTTAAGTCGGCATGTTCCTGTTGAGAAGAAACAGAGGCTTACTTTTCTATAGATGCCGATGCAGTAGAAGGTTGTTGTCGTTTGAAATTTTTTAGCTTCAGAGCAGAAGGGTCCTGGGTTGGCTTTTGAATAACGAAGTCAGGAAGACTTGGTGGTTGTACAGGAGGCTCACTGACTGTCTTCTCACATGCCTTAACCAACCTTCTTTTTCTAGGAGGATTGTACGAAGGCTTCAGATACCCATCTTGAGGGCTCAACCTTCCATTCTCGGACGTTTTCGAAGACCTTTGAATAGGTCCTGACTTTTTCAGGCTTTCCCTTACCAGAGGAGGTTTGGCCAGTTTTTCCTTTGCTCGGCGAGGTGACCTTGGTAGATTCCGGCACAGAGGTTTGCCTGGAAGTTTCATTGGAGCTGGGCTTAGGGTGGCCAGCACCGGAAATGTTGAAGGAAACTTTAGTCATAGTTGAAGGATGCGTTTGGAAAGCTTTGAGAATTTTTTTTTTTTAGAGAGAAAGCTTTCTTTGCCTTAGAATTCGGTAGTCGTAAAGAGAAAACAATGGGAATTTACCCATTATTTATAGCGGTGAAGTGTGGATCTTAACGAATCCATGTGTAAGTTTTGCCTCGGGATTGTGAACCGACAATGATCCTGGCATTTATGACACATTCGGCGCGTACGTCATCCTAGGTGGCTATACGCGTGCTTTTGCATTTATTCTAACGGATCTAACACTCAGCGATTAGAATACTAAGCGTTTCATATTCTGAGTGGTCAGTATTGCATAAAGGGATTATTTCTAAGTTTAAACTAACTTACTCAGTGTGCAAATTTACTCAGTATTTTCTGTTCAATTAATTTCAATGAGTACTCAGCAAAAACAATCATTCAGCATAGTAATTCACTCAGCATGTATATTCATTTAGTTCAGGAATTTACTGAAGAGGATTAAACATACCAATAGCTGCTCTCAGTATGCTGAACTGCTCATGGGCCAGTGGCTTCGTGAAGATATCCGCAAGCTGCTCGTCCGTTGGGACAAAGGTCAGCTTGATCTCTCCCTTGAGTACATGATCTCTAATGAAGTGATGTCTGATGCTGACATGCTTCATTTTGCTGTGTTGAATTGGGTTCTTTGAAAGATCAATTGCACTTTTGTTGTCACATTTGACTTCAATTGTCTTTGTTTGAACACCATAGTCTTCAAGCTGTTGCTTAATCCATAGGACTTGAGCAACACAATGACCAGCAGCAATGTACTCAGCTTCAGTGGTAGACAAGGCTACTGGCGCCTGCTTTTTGCTGAACCAGGATACAAGACAGCTTCCTAAGAAGTGACATCCTCCAGAGGTGCTTTTACGTTCCAGCTTATCCCGTCCATAATCAGCGTCAGTGTATCCGATGAGTGTGAAATCATGAGTATTGGGATACCATAAACCTTCGTTCACTGAGCTTTGCAAATATCTAAGGATTCTTTTTACAGCAATGTAATGAGATTCCTTAGGGTTAGATTGATATCTAGCACAGTAGCATACTGAAAACTGAATATCCGGTCTGCTTGCTGTTAAGTAAAGTAGAGAGCCTATCATACCTCGATATAATTTGCTGTCTACCGACTTACCATTCTCGTCAGCGCATAGGACAATGTCAGTGCCCATAGGAGTGGATATTGGCTTGCAATTTTCCAAATCATATTTCTTTAATATCTCCTTGGCATATTTGGCTTGACTGATGAAGATGCCATTCTTTCCTTGTTTAATTTGAAGACCGAGGAAGAAGTTGAGTTCTTCCATCATGGACATTTCAAACTCAGTCTGCATTTGTTTGCTAAACTCCTTGCACATTGATTCGTTAGTTGCACCAAATATTATATCATCAACATAAATTTGGGCCAGCAGGGTATCTTTACCCTTTTTCTTAATGAATAAGGTTGTATCAGCTTTGCCTCTGACGTAATTTCTAGTCAGCAGAAAACTGGTCAGCCTCTCATACCAAGCACGTGGTGCTTGCTTGAGGCCGTACAAAGCCTTTTTGAGTTTATAAACGTGGTTTGGGAATTTAGGGTCCTCAAAACCTGGAGGTTGATTAACATAAACCTCCTCGTTTATAACTCCATTAAGAAATGCACGTTTGACATCCATTTGGAATAATTTAAAGTTCATGTAAGATGCATATGCACATAAGATCCTAATAGCTTCTAGCCTTGCCACTGGGGCAAAGGTCTCACCGTAGTCAATACCTTCTTGCTGACTGTAGCCCTGAGCTACAAGCCTTGCTTTGTTCCTGACTACATTTCCTTGCTCATCCATTTTGTTGCGGAAGACCCATCTTGTTCCAATGGTCTTCTGACTCCTTGGATGTGGCACTAGCTCCCATACATCGTTTCTTCTGAATTGGTCAAGTTCCTCTTGCATTGCGCTCATCCAGAATTCATCTTCCTCAGCATCAGCGAAGTTCTTAGGTTCCTGTACTGAGACGAAGGCCACATTGCTGAGGTACTTCCTGAGTTGATTCCTCGTCATCAGGGTATTCCCAGCAGAATCAAGGATTGCACTCTTTGAGTGCCCTCTTGGAATCCTTATCTCTTTGGGTAGATTTATGTCTTGTGCTGTCTGTGTTTCAACAATCTCTGCAGAAGTAGATGGGCCAGTGAAAGTAATCTTAGGTTCACTCTTACTCTTGGTCAGCCTTTTAGTGAATGACTCAGTAGCTGGTTCTTGGTCAGCGGTTACTGAGTGTGGATCATCCTCGGTCAGCGACTGGTATCTACCTGCAGGGTTAGTTTCGTCGAACTCCACATGTACTGACTCTTCTAGAACTTGAGTTCACTTATTAAAAACTCTGTATGCTTTGCTGTTTGTTGAGTAGCCCAAAAAGATAGCCTCATCAGCTTTTGAGTCAAACTTTGCTAAGCTATCTTTGGTATTTAAAATAAAACATTTACAGCCAAAGGCACGAAAGTATCCAATGTTGGGCTTTCGTCCTTTCCAAAGTTCATAGGGGGTTTTCTTTAATATAGGTCTAACTAGAGCCCTATTAAGAATATAGCACGCTGTGTTGACAGCCTCTCCCCAAAAATACTTTGGAAGCCTATGCTCATCCAGCATTGTCTTGGCTATTTCAACCAGAGTTCTGTTCTTCCTTTCAACAACCCCATTTTGTTGAGGTGTTCTAGGAGCAGAAAAATTGTGGTCAATGCCGCTGGCTTCACAGAATTCAACAAACTTTTGGTTTTTGAATTCTCCACCGTTATCGCTACGGATGTGAGCTAATTTTAGGTCTTTATCATTTTCAATTTTTCTAACCAAATTTGAAAATATCTCAAAGGTCTCATCCTTGCTACTCAGCAAGATGACCCACGTGTACCGAGAGAAGTCATCTACAATGACCAAGGAAAATCTTCTTCCACCCAGACTCAGCGGCTGGACTGGACCGAAGAGATCCAAGTGTAGTAACTCTAACGGACGCTTAGTTGAGACAATATTTTTGCTGTGAAAAGATTGTTTGGTTTGTTTTCCAGCTTGGCAAGCGTGGCATAATTGATCTTTTTCAAATTTAAGTTCAGGCAGTCCCTCAACCAATTGCTTTCTTGCTAATTTGGCCAGGAGGTCCATGCTTACATGACCAAGTCTCATGTGCCATAGCCAGGAATTTTCTTCCTTTGATACTAAGCATACAGTTTTTGAAAACTTTTTCTCTAAGTCTAGCATAAAGACATTATCTATGCGAGGGGCAGTTAAAATTAACTCATTTGATTCACCCTCGTATATTTTACATCCAGTAGCATCAAATATAACTTTTCTCCCATTGTCATATAGCTGAGCTACGCTGAGTAAGTTATATTTGAGTCCGCTGACTAGGGAGACAGATTCAATAGTAGGATTACCTCCAATGGTTCCTGACCCTACTATCTTACCCTTCTTGTTGTCTCCAAAACTTACACTTCCTCCTCGTTTACGCTCAAACGTGATGAACTGAGTTTCATCACCAGTCATATGCCTCGAGCATGCGCTGTCAATATACCACATCTTTGACTTCTCGGCACATCTCAGGCTTACCTGCATTATAACTAGTTACTTTTAGGTACCCAATTCTTTTTGGGTCCTTGCTTGTTAGGTGCAACAGGTAAAGCATCATATTTTATTTTATGGCGACATACTTGGACAGTATGGCCATTCTTTCCACAGAAGTCACAGCTGACCTTCTGTTTAGGATGTTTCACTGACTTGTCAGCACCCCAGTGCTGAGCATGCCAGCACACCTTAGTGGTGTGTCCTTTCTTCCCACAAAAGTCACACTGGACTTTTCGCTGGGGATTCCATCTCTGCTGAGTACCTTGGTACTGAGTTCTCAGAGGAATGTTTCTTTTATTTGGAACCTTTAATTGGTTCTGGATAGTTGTGATGTCCTTTCTCAGTTTCTTTGAAACTGATTGGACTTCAGAGACAGACTCGTGTATGATCTTCATGTTATCATGCAGAGTTGAATTGTCCTGAAGAAGGAATCTGAGGTCACTCAGCTTGACCTCTTCCACTTCGTCACAACGTCTGCTGAGTGCTCTAACTTTCTTATTACACTTCTTGACAAGTGTGTAGAGATCACTCAGGGCATTAACCATATCGTTTCTGAGCTAGGGAAGAGTAATTACCTCATTTGATTGCTCCTCGTCATCTGATGCGACGGATGGGTCAGCATGCTCAGAGACGCACGGCTCAGCAAGTTCGTCAGCTATGAAGCATATCTTCGCTGACTCGGTGGCCTCAGCTTCTGTAGATGAGGACTCATCACTGTCGCTCCATGTAGCCACCATTGCCTTCTTGCCGCTCTTCTTGTCTTTCCTCAGTGTGGGACAGCTTGACTTAATATGGCCAGTTTGATGGCACTCAAAACATGTAATGGGCTTTGAGCTGTCCTTTTTGTATTTGATGTCGCTTGAGTCAGCTTTATACTTATCAAACTTTCTGTAAGGCTTCTTAGAATATTTGTCATTCTTCCTGAATAGCCTTTTCATCTTCCCTGTGAACATAGCCATCTCCTCGTCATTAGTTGAGCTCCCGTCAGTGGAGTCAGCTTTCATGACAAGAGAGTTCTGCTTCTTGTCTTCAGATTTTTCCTTCACCTCGAAGTTTTTCATAGATATCTCATGGGTCAGCAACGAGCCGATGAGTTCGTCATATTTGTAGGTGGTTAAATCCTGAGCTTCCTCAACAGCGGTCTTCTTTGCTTGCCAGTCTTTAGGAAGACTCCTGAGTATCTTCTTGACTTGTTCTTCCTCAGTGAAGATTTTCCCAAGTCTCTTGAGCTCATTAATGATGTTGGTAAACCTTGCATTCATGTCTGAAATTCCCTCATCATTGTTCATCTCGAACAGCTCGTACAGTCTCATCTGCTGATTCACCTTGGACTCCTTTACTTTATTGGTTCCCTCGTAGGTGACTTCCAGCTTTTTCCAGATCTCTTGCGCCGACTCACAACTTGAGATTTTATTATATTCTGCAGCATCGAGCGCACAGTGAAGCATATTGATAGCCGAAGCGTGATTTTGAAGCTTCTTAAGATCATCCTCTGTCCAATTGGCCTTAACTTTTACAACTGTTTGGCCAGCCACAACTTCGATAGGTACAAATGGGCCTTGCACTATAGATAGCCAGGCACTCATATTTGTAGCCTGAATGAAATTTTTCATCCTATTCTTCCAGAAGGTATAGTTAGACCCAAAGAATAGGGGAGGCCGAGTGATGGACAGCCCCTCAGGCAATATCTGAGTTGTTTGGTTTCCTGGGAGAAATCGAGTACTGTTTTCGCCCATAGTAGGATAGGCTCAAGGTTGTTAGACCTTTTACAGTGAGCTTTTAGGCTCTGATACCACTTGTTGGTCCCTTATAACGTTGCAAGTATAGTTCTAAGGGGGGGAGGGGTTAGGAACTATTTAAACTTTTTAATTAATTTTGGGCAAACTTCTTTTCTTAAGAGAAAAGGTTTTAACAGCGGCGCTGAGTGATCAGTAAGATACTGGCTTAGTCAACTAGTGACTAGGTCAGTTTCTTGACTTGAGTCAGGAGATAGCACTTAAAGTCTATTCCTGAGCTCAGATGTTCGATGCGCACAACTCAGCTTGACCTCTTTACTTGGTCATTTTTTGGTTATTTAAGCAAGCAATATATATAAGGAGTTTAAGGTAAGAAATACGTTACTCAGCAGGTTTATCCAGGTTCGGCTTCTGCTAAGCCTACGTCCTATCCCCGGAACACGTTCCGAGATTTCGAATCCTCTACTGAGCTCTTTAAAGGTAGAGCCTCAAACCTTTTACAATCTTAGCAACTGAGTATAACAAGAGTACCTTCCTCTATACCTCTACTCAATCCTAATCTCTTGCTGAGTACTATAACCGAGTACTCAGCCTCTCCTTTCTAATCTCTAGAAATGATAAGTGTTTGTCCTAAACAATGAATGCTAAGACACCTTAGATGATTGAATAATCACTCTAGACTTTTACACAAATATATGAAATGTAGTGTAAGATTGCTTTGCTTCTTTCTTGCAGAACTTGTGTAGAAATTTGGTCAGTGTAATGGCTTGATCAAGTTCTGTGTGGAATGAAGCTTCTGATGGCACTATTTATAGAGACGTCTTGAGGTATCGGTCATTTCGAATTTCGAATTAACCGTTGGAGGGAAACGGCTTCCTGTCGTTGTCATCCTGACTTGCTCAGAGCTCTCGGCCAATCAGATTTGTGTATCTTCTGTCCTCGGTCAGCTTTTGGTCAGCTCGGGAGAATGTCTCTCCTTTTATGGTAAAGTCAACTAGACATCATACTGTTTCGTCTGAACTTTACCCAAAGTGGAAATACTTTGTCTGGAAGTTTTCCTTAGCCAGCTGCTATCTTGTACGCTTTGTCGAATCAACTCAGCAGCTTCGTTCCGAAGTTGTTCCCTGAAGGTCTTCTAGATCCTTCTCATGCTGAGTTACGTTTTGCACACAGCGACATCGTTTTGATAAACGCGGGCCGAGTTGTCTTGAGTTGTTTGACTTGGGCTTTGACTTTCGTATTGGGCTTGGGCCTTTTAATTCTTGTGTCTTATAAACAATTTAACTCAACATTGAACAAACACATTAGTAGAATAAATCAAAGCATTTAAACTTAGTGTGTTTAGAATATGTTTTTCAATTATACTTAAACAATTTTGTCAAATCAAAATTATGTGGAAAGGTGTTTCAACAAAACTGACTCGTGCTGTTCAACAGGGAACCTTTTATCCTCCTCCTCCAACTCCCGATGCTGGCAAAACGGGGGAGAACGAAAGACAAGTTGCTGGAACTCAGCAGAAAATGGGGGAGATAAATAAGCCTGCCGCCGGAACTCAGTAGAAGCCTGGTTCAACTTCTGCTGACCCAAGTAATCCAAGTCAGCAACAAAGAACTGTCAAGGGCAAAGGCAAATCCCACCAAGTTCAAGTCAACATAAAGAGATAGATTAGGAATAGTCTTAGGCTTGTAACTTTATATATCTGGCATGTTCTAAGTTGTTATGCTGACTATCTATATAAGCATTTTTTTATCCAAACTGACTTATCTATATGCGATGCTTACCTGTTATGCTTATATGCTGATCTGTCATACTTAACTAATCATTGAACAAAGTAAATCTTGTGAACATAAGAAAAATACAAGTAAAATATACTCAGCACACATAACTCTGATACCTATATGATAACTCTGATACCTATGTGCAACACTGAGTAATAACTATATGTTCCAAGTATTGACCATCTTCTGAAAGCTGACCTAGGCTCATCTGAATTAGATCTTGGAAGGTCTAGAATTGAACTAAGTCAGTAAAGGCATGTCTTAATTTCACTCGATTAAATCTTAGAAGGTTTAGAGTTAAATTGAGTCAAATGCAACCCTTACGGGGGAGTAACTTCAGAAGAATAAAAGATAAATCAATTATGGGGAACTTTAATGCTGAGTTCCACAACTAAATATTTTTGCCAACATCAAAATGGGGGAGTTTGCTGAAACACCTTTCCACATGATTTTGATTTGACAAAATTATTTAAGTTAATCCATGATTAAGACAATTAAATTTAAGTGCTTTGATTTAATTGTACTAATGTGGTTGTTCAATGTTGAGTATAATTATAAATGAGAACAGAAATAAAAAGTAAGACAGGACGAAGTCAGCATGTGCTACAGAAGCTGAGCAGAACACGACTCAGCATAATAGAAGAAAAGTCTTCTTCAGAACAAACGCTTGAAGACGAAGCTGACCGAAGAAGCTGGGTAGAATGTGACTCAGTCTCGCCAAAGATGAAGATCGAAGGCAACGTCTATTGAGTCAAGCTGAGTGTTCACCAGGACAACGCCAATAATCCGTTAACTAAAAGATAAGACCTGACAGAGATCTGCGCCAATTCAGAAGCTTTGGAATTACACAAGAAGGCAAGTTTCGAGATGCATGGGTCAACTGGCGTTTGGGTAAAAGACGAAACTGGCGCTAGAAGACGAACCTGGCGAAAGAAGACAAGCCTGGCGCCTGCTAAATTCAGACGACAGGATTGGCCTACAAAACTGTATGCTGACCAGTGAATGACGCAAGAAGACCGTTTGAATTCAACAGTTAGATCCGAATTCAAATGATTGAGGCATCAGATTTCACTATAAAAGGACAAGTTCATCTCTTGGATCCTTGGCCGAAATACAAAAGAGAAAAGCATACATACAAGCACATACAAACAAGAAAAGCAAATACTTACACCCAAATCCTATTTCTGTGTAAAAGTCTATATTGAATTTATATTCATCTAAAGTGTTCTTCATCTAGAAAGAACAAATCTGTATCAATTGTAAGATCAAGAGAGCTGTGCTGAGTACTCGGTTTTAGTACTCAGCGGTAGAGAAAATCTGAGTGTTTGGTTATAGTGCTCAGTAGGGTTGAGTAGAAGGATAGAGGACGGTACTCTTGCATACTCAATTGCTTTGTAAACGGTTTGTGCTCTACCTTTAAAGAGCTCAGTAGTGGATTGAAAAAGCCTGGAAGGATTCTGGGGACCGGATGTAGGCGGTGAGGCCGAACCAGGATAAGTTTGCTGAGTAATTTCTAACTCTTTCTCTCAATATATATGTGTATGTGTTTCTTGCTTAAATTACTCAGGATACAAATTGTATAAGCTGACACTGAGTAATCAGAGTGCTGAGTTGGAAGCTGACCTTAAGTGTTAATTCCCAACTCACAAGTGAAATGGTTCTAGTCAGCCTCTGACTAAAGCTGTCTTACATCTTGCTCGACCTTGCTGACCAAAACTGAGTAAAGTAATTTAAAGAATTAAATTAAGTCAGCATAATTAAGCGAAAAAGTTACATTAGTTCCTAACCCCCCCATTGGAACTAATTACACGGGACCAACAACCATCTCCCCAATAGAAAATTGGAAAATTTTCTTCGGTCATCATTGACCTAACCATATTAAGCAGAGTCCTATTCCTCCTCCCGACAACATCGTTTTATTATGGAGTATACTGAATGGACAATTGATGTTCAATTCATTTTCATCACATAAATTTTTGGAAATTTATAGATGTAGGATTGATGTATGAAAATGAAGTTGCATTGCAAAAGATGAGAAGTGGAGTGAAAGAAATGATTAAGTCCTTATATATATAGGATTAAAATCTGCTGTCCCAGCATGGGTGTCCCCTTCCCTGTCTCCCATTGATTTTATTACACGTGTAATCAGCATTTAACTGTAGTTTAACTCTGTTAATTTTCTTGAGCAACATCGTTCCTCCTTCAACAACAAAGCATAGACTTTTTTTTCAAGTTTTTTTCTTTCTCTGTACATCCTCTTTCTTTGTCTCTGATCATCGTCTTTCTCTATCTTCGATGGCGTGAACCTCATTGAGAAAACTGATTATGATAGGAATTTAAAATTGAAATTAATTGGAGGAATTAAGAACTGTCAAATATCTCATAAAGATCTGTTCAAGATACTAACAAATCTGTTAGAATGGGTAGGAAAACCCATGCATCAGAACATTTACCTCCAACAATTCTCCATCTCGCTTATATATTTCCTTCGTGTTTCAGAAATATAATGGCTGCTTGATAATATCCGTCTGCCAAAAACTAGAACAACTTTTCAATTCTCCATTGCTTCCTTGTTCCTTCCAACAATGTTGAACCCAAACCCGATGCAACAACTAAATATATGGAGCAGGAAGGTAAACCTGAAATTGAATCAAAGAAAATGAAATTTAGAGGTGATTCAGACATTGTAGTTACTGATTCCAAGTGTTGAACTTAGTTTCGTTTTGGAATTTGGGATGATTCTAACAATATTGCAGATATTGATAATAATCTAAAATACCTTATTTCAAGCTTTGAATCTAATTTCAGTTTTAAATTCCTATGGTAATCAGCTTTCTCAATGAGGTTGCGATGATCAGAGATAGAGAAAGCGAATGATCAAATGAAGTTGATGGTGATTTGAGACAAAGAAAGACTATGTACAGAGAAAGAGAAAAATGTGAAAGAAGTCCATGCTTTTCTATCGAAGGAAGGAGAAACTCAAGGAAATTAAAAGAGTACAGATGTAATAAAACCAATGGGAGACAGGGAAGGGGACACCCACGTTGGGACAGCAGATTTTAATCCATATATATACTAAAAGTATTTTGGAAAAATCTAATTTGAAAGTGCGTAATTTGGTAAGAGGTAATATAATAAGTCTAACTATGCAAATGAGCCTATCAATTGGACTAATTTTGCAATTCGCCCATTAAAAGTTTGATTAATTTGGAGATCTTAATTAATAATTTAATATATATTTATATATATATATGGTGGGTAACTTTATGTTGAATTGATAGATTAGAATGACTAAAACCACTAAACCCAACCCACTTATCTTCCAACTACACAAATTGGATAAACAGCCTTATTCTATTCCTACCTCTATTACTTGAGGCTACAAAATTAACCCTTTTTTTTATATTATATATACCTTATTAATTCCTATGGTGCTCTGAATAGAAATTAAGAATTTTTAATTAATTTATATACCTTAATTACTTGTTGACTTTACCTAAATGTCTCACTTAGGACTACAAATATGCTTACCACCAATCCACTCATTTAATTAATTAAATAATTTTATGTTTAGATCTCTGGAACACTAACTAATGTTTTCAATCATAACAAATCATAATTAATAGACTTAGACTGCTACTCTTTATTACCCATTATAGTTCCTGGTTGGACCAAATTAAATATGAATATTATAATTAAAATAATAGTCTCAAATATATCATTTGCCTTAAATTTGTCTAAATAAAATAACTTGATTGATTTTAATTTTTTTTAAAGTATTATAATAGTCTCTTTTAATTTGTTTAAAATGTTTCGAAACCTTCTTCAACTTACTTAAAATATAGTGCAAAGAAATAAACTGCATGTTGAAAGTGTGTTGTATGCACTTTTTAATCTATTACACCCGATTTGATAAATTCGCATACTTCAAATTTGACTTCGCACAAAGAGTGATACAAAACATTAGGGGTACCGTGATATGAGGGCAATGGTAAAAAAAATTGTACTTCACTTGATATAAGTGACTTTTGTGGAATTCGTATTATAGAGGTTGAAGGGAATTTTACATTATTTGTAAATATATAAACTAAATTGATGTTTACATTGTTTTTGAACCTGAAATAGTTATTTCATACTAAAATAGGATTAGCATCCTCAACAATAACGTTTGACAGCCATTCCGGCACTACAGTAGATAAAAAATCGCTAGTATTGGAATAAGCATGCCAAGCTACCAAATGTGCAGTCCTATTCGCTAAATGAGGAACAAAAGCTAAATTAAAAGTGGGGTTGGATCTAAGAATGACTCAACAATCATGAATTAGCGAACCAACTCTGAGATATCTTTTTTGCATGAGTGAACTGCATCAACAACCAACTTGACATCAGATTCAAACTCAACGTGCGTATATTGCATGGCAGCAAGCCAAATCAAACTCGGGCGTAAGGCTAACGCCTCAATCACCCTTGGCTCTATAATACCTGGAATAAAGCTGCTGCTACAGAATAAAAGCACGCCCGAAGCGTCCCTGATTACCGCCCCCATACCACACGACCCTTCCTCTTTGAAAATTGATCCGTCATGTTTCACTTCATTGACCCAGCAGCTGGCGGGTTCCATTTTGGAGATGTCAAAACTCGTCAGCTTTCGCTTTGCGGGCCTGCTGCAGATGCCGACGTAGACCCTTCGTGTATGCCATCCTGTTGCTGAAGTCGGGTGCGCACAACTGATGTTGGCCTAACCGACGAGCCTTGATGGTAGGCCTTCCAGTCTCGGAGCTCATCAATCCCTTGGCGCCAGCTAACGTCCGCCGGCCACCATTCCATGTGCCAAAGAACTCTATTCCGGTGGTCCCAGATTGTCTTCAATGCACAGCAAATCCGGGCTATGCTCTCATGATTCGATCCGCATAATGTCTGTAGTAGCCATTCTGCAAGGTTCAAACCGTCGGTTTGTGGTACTGGAATCCCAGCTATTCACCAAAGATCACCTACAAAGCAACAATCAACAAATAAATGGTTATCTATCTCATCCTGGTCAACACACAATGGGCATTTAATTGTGATGGGAACTCGTCGATTGGCCAGTCTGGCCCGAGTGTGTAAGCACCCGGAACAAAGCCACTAGAGGAAAACTTTAAGTTTAGGGGGGATCTCCAGCTTCCACAACCTCTTCCATCCCTCATTTCCCAAGTTCCCTCCTCCCTCCCCCATTCCCGCAGTGTATCCCGATCTCACATTGTAGAAACCATCTTTTGACCAATGCCACACCCTCATATCCTCCTTAGAACTGAAAGGCAATATAATGTCACAAATTGCACTCACTTTCGCCTCACTAAAACATCCGTTTAGTCTATCCATATCTCATCCCCTGCCATTTTCAAGAAGCAAATCCTCTACTCTCAAATCCTGCATTCCAGGGACCATAAAGGAATTTATACAAAAATCATCTAGCTTAGGTACCCATGCATCTTCCCATACTCCGATAGATCTACCATCCCCAACCTTCCATCTTAAACCTTTTCTAAGTATGCTCAGGCCACTCCAGATACTTCTCCAAACCATACTAGGATTATTGCCTAATTTAGAGAAAAGTAAGTCCTCCCTAGGAAAATATTTTGCTTTGAACATTCTACTTACTAAAGTATTTGGTTGACTAACTAGCTTCCATCCCTGCTTACCTAACAACGCCAAATTAAACATATGCAGGTCTTTGAAACCCACCCCCTAGGTCCTTTGACTGGCATAATTTAGACCAATCAAACAAATGAATACTTCTTTTCCCATCAGGTTTCAAGCCCCACCAAAAGGAGTTCATCAGCTTTTGCAACTCATCACAAATAGATAAAGGTAAGAGGAACGTACTCATACAGAAGGAAGGTAATGCCTGGGCCACTGACTTTAACAGCACTTCCTTGCCAGCTTGGGACAGAAACTTGAATCCCCAGGATTCGAGTTTTTTTACGCAACCTATCAATCAGAAAGTTGAATATCCTGCGTTTGGAGCATCCAATCAGCGAGGGCAACCCCAAGTAGCGTCCAGTATCCAGTGGTGTATTGACCCTCAAGATTCTTTTGACCTCAGATTTCAGATCTGCGCTAACATTTGCACTGAAGAAAATACCAGATTTGTTCAGATTCACAGCCTGACCCGAAGCTAACTCATACTCAGACAGTATATTTATCACTTTCCTAGCTTCACTTATCGTTGCTCTAAAGAACAGAAAACTATCGTCAGCAAAGAATAAATGAGTAACCAGGGTCGGCTCGGGACTACTTGAGGCCGTAGGCGAAATATAAAATATGGGCCCTTATATACAAGCAAAACTATAAAAATAAATAGATGTATTTAAGTATAATATCATCATGGCGCAACGGTAAACGTTGTTGTCGTGTGACCAAGAGGTCATGGGTTTGAGTCTTAGGAGCGGCCTCTTGCCAAATAAATTGGCAGGGGAAGGCTTGCCCCCAGTACACCCTTGTGGTGGGACCCATCCTCGGACCCTCGCTCAGCGGGGATGCGTAGTGCGATCGGGCCGCCCCTTTTTTTATCATCATATCTTTTGGCGGAGGAATACCTTACAACTTTTAGAAATACATGAAATTACAAATTTAATATTCATCTAAAAATTGTTCTAGCCCGTTGAGATGCAAAATCACTAATTAAACTTTTATATTCAATATCCTTTAATGTCTCATTTTCAATAGACAATAAAGCTAATCCATTTAATCGTTCCTGTGACATAGTAGAAAGTAAATAATTTTTAATTAACTTTAATTTTGAAAAACTTCTTTCTGCAGATAACAAACAAAATATGGAAACTATAAAAATTATAGCAAAGTCACCTAAAGAAAAATAAAAGGAAGTATTAAATGGGGAACAATAATTTTATACCTGATAAGATGAATCGGTGAACAAAAATCAATCCAGATTAGAATAGTTGAGCAAAATTGTAAGT
The DNA here is from genome assembly GCF_963576675.1 of Euphorbia lathyris. Classification (NCBI taxonomy): domain Eukaryota; kingdom Viridiplantae; phylum Streptophyta; class Magnoliopsida; order Malpighiales; family Euphorbiaceae; genus Euphorbia; species Euphorbia lathyris. The sequence continues at coordinate 21,390,267 of NC_088914.1, read as the reverse complement.
GAGTGTGAAGAAGAACTTGTAGAGAACCAGATTAGAATAATTGTAGTTGAGCACAATTGTAAGTGAATATAAAGAAGAACTTATAGTAGAGAAATTTAATTGTAAAGAACTCAATTTGTAAGGACTGATTCATATAAATATCTTGTCTTTTCATGCTGACCAACTTCATCTTTCCTAAACTCAGCTCACCTTCATCCGCCTCAAACTTTGAACAATGTTTCATCTGGCATATGCTGACAGGCACTCCATTCAATCTTCCTGTCTTTTTGGTCGGAGCTTTTCAACGAAGTGGAAGGAAGCTTCGCTTGGGTTATCTCATCACAAAGATAATTCAGGACAAGAATATAGAGACTATAGGTGAAATAAGTTCCTCAGGAAATGTTATCACTGCAGGAGTGCTGAATGGCCTATCACATAGTCAACCCTTGAAAGGATATGACGGAAATGGAAGCACTGAGAAGGAGGATATTATGGTTGACACTGCGCAACCCATTGGAGAAATGGAAAATCTAACAGATCTGAATGATGCTATAGCTCATGTTATGGCTGAAACTGCTCAAACTGAGTATACTTCTACTGTGCCATCTGAGATTGCTCAAGATGAGAAGAAGAAGAAAAAGGGAGCCTGCTCGAAGGATATTCGTACTGTCCCCAGAAAGGTACGGCTAATGGAAAGGAACAAAAAGAAAGCTGATCAGGACATAGCTGAGTCAGCTCAGAAGAAAATGAGAACAGAAGAAGAAACTGTCCCTGAGCCCAACATTACTCAAAAGGGTTCTCCACAAAAACAAGCCTCTGTTCCTCAAAGTGAGAAACAAGCCAAAACCCCTGCTAGTCCAAAAGAAGCTCAACTCCAACCTCAAAGCAACTCAGCACCTGAAGTCAACACACCCCGTAGTCCTGCTGCTACTCAAGGCACTCAGTGCGAGCCCACTCCTGCCAAATTTGCACACTTAGGTGCTACTGAATCAGGACGACGTGTCATTGCCTCAGCTAACAATCTGCTTCAAGAACAAGCTCATCCTCCACCAAACCATGACCAGTCCTCTCATCCACCTGTAACTCACCAAATTCTACGTGAAATCCATGACTTGATCAACCACTTCTCTTCGGTTCAGGCGCAGCAACCAACACAAGCTCAGATGACCAAGATGACCGCACTCATGTTGACTATGGTCAATCACATGAATTCGTTGGAGGGTCAAATTCATTTGCTGCAAGAACAAGCCAAGTCTCCTGCCCCTACCGTCAATTTGCCTACTGCTGATGCTGGCAAAACGGGGGAGAAAAGTGGCAACTAAGGAGAAGGAACTCTAAGTTAGAAACTAGAGAGTTAGAAGTTAGGAAGAAACTCTAAGTTAGAAACTAGAGAGTTAGAAGTTAGGAAGAAGAATTTTAATTTTATGCCTTGTCCTTATTCTCTTCTGTTTTTAAAAATTCAATATGCCTAACTTCTGTTACTTTTGGAATACTTGCATTACTATTTAACTATTAGTTATCCGTCCTTCAAATGCTAAGTATTATATGAAATGCATGCTGCGTATAAATGTTTGAACTTGTCAAATATAAACCATTGAACAAATAATTTACTCAGCGCTATGCTCTGTCACTATACATTACTTCCGCTGAATACTGAGTAAAATAGAATATGTCCCATAAGCTGACCTATACCTGAAAACTGATCTTAGACTTATTCAATTAAACCTTAGAATGTTTAGAATAAAACTAAGTCAGTAGCTCAGCCCTTACGGGGGAGTTCACTTAATTAAAAAGGTCAACTATCATAGGGGAGCTCAAAGCTGAGTTCCTTGATGATTAGTTTTGCCAACATCAAAATGGGGGAGTTTGTTGAAACACCTTTCCACAGGATTTTGATTTGACAAAATTAATTAAGTGAAATTAAATATTCTATAACACATTAAGTTTAAATGCTTTGATTTATTGTTACTAATGTGTTTGTTCAATGTTGAGTTTATAATTGTTATAAGACATAAAGATCATAAGGCCCAAGCCCTATATGGAAGTCAAGGCCCAAGTCAAACAAGCCCAAGATCACTCAGCCCGCGTATCTCCAAAATGCTGCCGTTGAAGTAATGAAACGCATGCTGAGCAAAGAAGGATCGAGAAGATCCACGTAGAAAACTTCGGTATGAAGCTGCTGAGCTGTCTCGACAAAACGTACAAGACAGCCGCTGACCACAAGACAGCTTCCAGACAAAGTATTTCCTCTTTGAGTAAAGATCAGAAGACACAGCAAGCTGTCTGGTTGACGTTACCTAAAATGGAGGAACATACTGTCACACTGACCGAAGAACAGAAGATGCTGGAATCTGATTGGCTAAGAGAACTGCTGACAGACTGAGTGAAAACGACCTGTAGCCGTTTCCCTCCAACGGTTATTTCGAAATTCGAAATAACCAGAAGCTCTCACAGCTCTCTATAAATAGAGCATTCAGAATCCACATTCCATTAGAGAACTTTGAGCAAAAGCCGTTACGCTGATCAAACGTGTACAAAAGTTCTCCATCAAAAGCAAAGCAAATTCTTACACTACAAGCTTATTCATTTGTGTAAAAGTCTAGAGTGATTGATTCTCAATCATCTAAGGTCTTTTAGCAATTGTTGTTTAGGACAAATCTTAATCATTTCTAGGAATAGAAAGGAGAGGCTGAGTACTCGGTTTTAAGTACTCAGCGGAGAGATTAGGATTGAGTAGAAGTATAGAGGAAGGTACTCTTGTCATACTCAATTGCTGATATTGTAAAAGGTTTGAGGCTCTACCTTTAAAGAGCTCAGTAGAGGATTTGAAATCTCGGAAGTGTTCCGGGGACAGGACGTAGGCTTAGAAGAAGCCGAACCTGGATAAATCTGCTGAGTGAAGTATTTCTAAACCTTAACTCCTTATTTATATTGCTTGCTTAAAACAAACTAAAACTGACCAAGTAAAAGAGGTCAAGCTGAGTTGTGCGCTGCCAACGAATTAAGTCAGGAATAGGCTCTAAGTGCTATTTCCTGATCTAAGCAACGAAACTGACCTAGTCACTAGTTGACTAAGCCAGTGTCTTATCGATTGATTAGCGCCGCTGTCATATAATCTTTTCTAAAAGAAAAGAAATCTGCCCTAATCGTATTAAAAGGTAGAATAGTTCCTAACCCCCCCCCCCTTGGAACTATACTTCCAACCTTACAAGGGACCAACAAGTGGTATCAGAGCTTAAAAGCTCATTACTAAAGGTCTAACAACCTTGAGTTGATCCATACCATGGGTGAAAACAGCACTCGGTTTCTCCCTGGAAACCAGACAACTCAGATATTACCTGAGGGGCTGTCCATTACCAGGCCTCCCCTATTCTTCGGGTCAAACTATACCTTTTGGAAGAATAGGATAAAGAACTTCATTCAAGCTACAAACATGAGTGCCTGGCTATCTATAGTCCAAGGCCCGTTTGTACCTGTGAAAGTTGTTGCTGGCCAGTCAGTTGTTAAAGCTGAGGTTGAATGGACAGAGGATGATCTTAAGAAGCTTCAAAACCATGCTTCGGCTATCAATATGCTTCACTGTGCGCTCGATGCTGCAGAATATAACAAAATCTCAGGTTGTGAGTCGGCACAAGAGATCTGGAAAAAGCTGGAAGTCACCTACGAGGGAACAAACAAAGTAAAAGAATCCAAGGTGAATCAGCAGATGAGACTGTACGAGCTGTTCGAGATGAACAATGATGAGGGCATTTCAGACATGAACGCAAGGTTCACCAACATCATTAATGAGCTCAAGAGACTTGGAAAAATCTTCACTGAGGAAGAACAAGTCAAAAAGATACTCAGGAGTCTTCCAAAAGACTAGCAAGCAAAGAAGGCAGCAGTTGAGGAAGCTCAGGATTTAACCACCTACAAATATGACGAACTCATCGGTTCATTGCTGACCCATGAGATATCCATGAAAAACTTTGAGGTGAAGGAAAAATCTGATGACAAGAAGCAGAAGTCACTTGTCATGAAGGCTGACTCCACTGACGGGAGTTCAACTGATGATGAGGAGATGGCTATGTTCACAAGAAAGATGAAGAGGTTGTTCAGGAAGAACGACAAATATTCTAAAAAGCCTTACAAAAAGTTTGATAAGTATAAGGCTGACTCAAGCGACAACAAATACAGAAAGGACAGCTCAAAGCCCATTACATGCTTTGAGTGCCACCAAGATGGCCATATTAAGTCAAACTGCCCCACGCTGAGGAAAGACAAGAAAAGTGGGAAGAAGGCAATGGTGGCTACTTGGAGTGACAGTGATGAATCTTCATCAACAGAAACTGAGGCCACCGAGTCAGCGAAGATATGCTTTATGGCTGACGAACTTGCTGAGCCATGCATTTCTGAGCATGCTGACCAATCTGATGAGTCAGATAATGAAGAGCAATCTAATGAGGTAATCTCACTCTCTCAACTCAGAAATGAAATGGGTAACGCCCTGAGTGATCTCTATACACTTGTTAAAAAGTGTAACAGGAAGATTAAAGCACTCAGCCGGCGCTGTGATGAAGTAGAAGAGGTCAAACTGAGTGACCTCAGATACCTTCTTCAAGACAACTCAGTTTTGCATGAAAATATGAAAATCATTCATGAGTCTGTCTCTGAAGTCCAGTCAGTTTCAAAAAAACTGAGGAAGGATGTCACAACCATTCAGAACCAATTAAAGGTTCCAAACAAAAACAATTTTCCGCTGAGAACTCAGTATCAAGGTACACAGTACCAAGGTACTCAACAGAGACGAAATCCCCAGCGAAAAGTCCAATGTGACTTTTGTGGGAAGTTAGGACACACTACTAAAGTGTGCTGGCACGCTCAACACTGGGGTGCTGACAAGTTAGTAAAAAATCCTAAACAGAAGGTCAGTTGTGACTTCTGTGGAAAGAATGGCCATACTATCAATATATGTTGCCATAAAATAAAATATGATGCTATACCTGTTGCACCTAACAAGTCAGGACCCAAAAAGAATTGGGTACCTAAAAGTAACTAGTTACAATGCAGGTAAGCCTGAGATGTGCCGAGAATTCAAAGATGTGGTATATTGACAGCGCATGCTCAAGGCATATGACGGGTGATGAAACTCAGTTCATCACGTTTGAACGTAAACGAGGAGGGAGTGTAAGTTTTGGAGACAACAAGAAGGGTAAGATAGTAGGCTCAGGAATCATCGGAGGTAACCCTACTATTGAATCTGTCTCCCTAGTCAGCGGACTCAAATATAACTTACTCAGCGTAGCTCAGCTATGTGACAATGGGAGAAAAGTTATATTTGATACTACTGGATGTAAAATATACGAGGGTAAAACTAATGAGTTAATTTTAACTGCCCCTCGGATAGATAATGTCTTTATGCTAGACTTAGAGAAAAAGTTTTCAAAAACTGTATGCTTAGTAACAAAGGAAGAAAATTCCTGGCTATGGCACAGGAGACTTGGTCATGTAAGCATGGACCTCCTGGCCAAATTAGCAAGAAAGCAATTGGTTGAGGGACTGCCTGAACTTAAATTTCAAAAAGATCAATTATGCCATGCTTGCCAAGCTGGAAAACAAACCAAGCAATCTTTTCACAGTAAAAACATTGTCTCAACTAAGCGTCCGTTAGAAATGCTACACTTGGATCTCTTTGGTCCAGTCCAGCCGCTGAGTCTGGGTGGAAGAAGGTTTTCCTTGGTTATTGTAGATGATTTCTCTCGGTACACATGGGTTATCCTGCTGACCAGTAAGGACGAGACCTTTGAGACATTTTCAAACTTGGTTAGAAAAATTGAAAATGAGAGAGACCTAAAATTAGCTCATATCCGTAGTGATAACGGTGGAGAATTCAAAAACCAAAAGTTTGTTGAATTCTGTGAAGCCAGCGGCATTGACCACAATTTCTCTGCTCCTAGAACGCCTCAGCAAAATGGGGTTGTTGAAAGGAAGAACAGAACTCTGGTTGAGATTGCCGGGACAATGCTGGATGAGCATAGGCTTCCAAAGTATTTTTGGGGAGAAGCTGTTAACACAGCATGCTATATTCTAAATAGGGCTCTAGTTAGACCTATACTTAAGAAAACCCCTTATGAACTTTGGAAAGGACGAAAGCCCAACATTGGATACTTTCGTGCCTTTGGCTGTAGATGCTTTATTTTAAATACCAAAGATAGCTTAGCCAAATTTGATTCAAAAGCTGATGAGGCTATCTTTCTATGCTACTCAACAAACAGCAAAGCATACAGAGTTTTTAATAAGAGAACTCAAGTATTAGAAGAATCTATACATGTGCAATTCGATGAAACTGACCCTGCAGGAAGATACCAGCCGCTGATAGAAGATGAACCAAACTCAGCACCTACTGATCAAGAACCAGCTACTGAGTCCTTCACAAAACGGTTGACCAAGAGTAAGAGTGAACCTAAGATTACTTTCACTGACCAATCTACTTCTGCAGAGAATGTTGAAACACAGATAGAACAAGACATAAATCTACCCAAGGAGATAAGAGTCCCAAGAGGGCATTCAGAAAATGCAATTCTTGACTCAGCTGGAAATACGCTGATGACAAGAAATCAACTAAGGAAGTATCTCGGCAATGTAGCTTTTGTCTCAGTACAGGAGCCGAAGAACTTTGCCGAAGCTGAGGATGACGAATTCTGGATGAATGCCATGCAAGAGGAACTCAATCAGTTCAGGAGGAATAATGTGTGGGAACTAGTGCCACATCCTAGGAGCCAAAAGACCATTGGAACGAGATGGGTCTTCAGGAACAAGCTGGATGAACAAGGAAACGTAGTCAGAAACAAGGCAAGACTTGTAGCTCAGGGCTACAGTCAGCAAGAAGGTATTAACTACGGTGAGACCTTTGCCCCAGTGGCAAGGCTAGAAGCAATTAGGATTTTATGTGCATATGCATCGTATATGAATTTTAAACTGTTTCAAATGGATGTTAAAAGTGCATTTCTTAATGGAGTAATAAACGAGGAGGTCTATGTCAATCAGCCTCCAGGGTTTGAGGATTCTAAGTTCCCAAACCACGTTTACAAACTCAAAAAGGCTCTGTATGGCCTCAAGCAAGCACCACGTGCTTGGTATGGGAGGCTGACCAACTTCTTACTGACTAGAAATTATGTCACGGTCAAGCTGATACAACCTTATTCATTAAAAGAAAGGGTAAAGATACCCTGCTGGCACAAATATATGTAGATGACATTATATTTGGTGCTACTAATGAATCTATGTGCAATGAATTTAGCAAACAAATGCAGACTGAATTCGAAATGTCAATGATGGGAGAACTCAACTTCTTCCTCGGACTTCAAATTAAACAAGGAAAGAATGGCATATTCATCAGTCAGGCTAAATATGCCAAGGAGATATTGAAGAAATATGAACTAGAACATTGTAAGCCAATATCCACTCCTATGGGCACTGACACTGTCCTCTGTGCTGATGAAAATGGTAAGTCAGTAGACAGCAAGTTATACCGAGGTATGATTGGCTCTTTACTTTACTTAACAGCAAGTAGGCCAGACATTCAGTTCTCAGTATGTTATTGTGCTAGATATCAAGCTAACCCTAAGGAATCCCATTACATAGCTGTAAAAAGGATCCTTAGATATTTGCAAAGCTCAGTAAATGCAGGTTTGTGGTATCCAAATACTCATGACTTTACACTCATTGGATACACTGACGCTGACTATGGACGAGACAAGCTGGAAAGAAAAAGCACCTCTGGAGGATGCCATTTCCTAGGAAGCTGTCTTGTATCTTGGTTCAGCAAGAAGCAGGCGTCAGTAGCCCTATCCACAACTGAAGCTGAGTACATTGCTGCTGGAAACTGTGTTGCTCAAGTCCTATGGATTAAGCAACAGCTTGAAGATTATGGTGTTCAAACAAAGACAATTGAAGTCAAATGCGACAACAAGAGTGCAATTGACCTCTCAAAGAACCCAATCCAGCACAGCAGGATGAAGCATGTCAGCATAAGGCATCACTTCATCAGAGATCATGTACTCAAGAAAGAAATTAAGCTGACTTATGTGCCAACAGATGAGCAGCTTGCTGATATCTTTACAAAGCCTCTAGCACGAGAGCAATTTAGCATACTGAGAGAAGCCATTGGTATGTTTAATCCACTGTCTTAAATTCCTAAGTAAAAATGTGATATGATGTATGCTGAATGAATGTTAAAATGCTGAGTATTTTAAAGAGTATCTGTCAAAATCACATGCCCAGAAATAAATGCACACTGAGTGAGTTATCTCATGCCGAGTAACTAAACCTCTCAACTATCCATTGAACAAAACTGACTACTCAGAATACGAAACGTTTATATCATCAAACACTGAGTAAAAGTAATTATTAGCATTTAATGCCACCACACGCGTAATGACACCTGTACTGCGCATGCGCCGAATACGTCTTAAAAGTGTCATAAATGTCAGATTTTCTGCCGATTGGACAACCCAAGGGCAAAACCGACTTAAATTCAAACGCAAACCTAAGTTAAAAATCTATAAATAGTAGGTATTTTCCCACTACCACTCTCCACGCATACTGAACTTTAGAAAGCTTCAGATTTTCCTTAAGCACTTAAGAGCCTCAGAACTTCAAAAATGTCCTTCAACAGAAGTACCTTCTCTCCAAACCTAAAATCCACTGATCAGGCTGGTCCTTCAACTAGCATGGTAAGAAGGATGATCAAAGTACACTCTTGGGCCAAGAGTCAAGAAGTACTAAGGAGCCGATACTTTTCTTCTGGCTTCGTCTCTTCTGAGAAACCATTCTGTGAATGGATAGAAAAGAACAAATGGAAAGGTCTCTTCTCTCTTTCCGGACAAACCTATCCCACGATAGTGAGAGAATTCTACTCCAACCTGCACGTTGATGCAGATGACTCCGACTACTTAGAGACCACAGTTAAAGGTCAAAAGATAGTGATCACTCCTGATTATCTAGCAACACTACTGGAAATACCAAACACAGGAATACAGTTCAGGACAACAAAGGAGCCCATACCAAAAGCCATCGCAGAAAAGATGAAGGGGTTCTGTAAACCCAGAGACTACAAAGGAGAAGTACCCAGCACCTGCATGGGCAAAAATCAGAAGATGGTCCATTTCATGCTGACCAACTTCATCTTTCCTAAACTCAGCTCACCTTCATCCGCCTCAAACTTTGAACAATGTTTCATCTGGCATATGCTGACAGGCACTCCATTCAATCTTCCTGTCTTTTTGGTCGGAGCTTTTCAACGAAGTGGAAGGAAGCTTCGCTTGGGTTATCTCATCACAAAGATAATTCAGGACAAGAATATAGAGACTATAGGTGAAATAAGTTCCTCAGGAAATGTTATCACTGCAGGAGTGCTGAATGGCCTATCACATAGTCAACCCTTGAAAGGATATGACGGAAATGGAAGCACTGAGAAGGAGGATATTATGGCTGACACTGCGCAACCCATTGGAGAAATGGAAAATCTAACAGATCTGGATGATGCTATAGCTCATGTTATGGCTGAAACTGCTCAAACTGAGTATACTTCTACTGTGCCATCTGAGATTGCTCAAGATGAGAAGAAGAAGAAAAAGGGAGCCTGCTCGAAGGATATTCGTACTGTCCCCAGAAAGGTACGGCTAATGGAAAGGAACAAAAAGAAAGCTGATCAGGACATAGCTGAGTCAGCTCAGAAGAAAATGAGAACAGAAGAAGAAACTGTCCCTGAGCCCAACATTACTCAAAAGGGTTCTCCACAAAAACAAGCCTCTGTTCCTCAAAGTGAGAAACAAGCCAAAACCCCTGCTAGTCCAAAAGAAGCTCAACTCCAACCTCAAAGCAACTCAGCACCTGAAGTCAACACACCCCGTAGTCCTGCTGCTACTCAAGGCACTCAGTGCGAGCCCACTCCTGCCAAATTTGCACACTTAGGTGCTACTGAATCAGGACGACGTGTCATTGCCTCAGCTAACAATCTGCTTCAAGAACAAGCTCATCCTCCACCAAACCATGACCAGTCCTCTCATCCACCTGTAACTCACCAAATTCTACGTGAAATCCATGACTTGATCAACCACTTCTCTTCGGTTCAGGCGCAGCAACCAACACAAGCTCAGATGACCAAGATGACCGCACTCATGTTGACTATGGTCAATCACATGAATTCGTTGGAGGGTCAAATTCATTTGCTGCAAGAACAAGCCAAGTCTCCTGCCCCTACCGTCAATTTGCCTACTGCTGATGCTGGCAAAACGGGGGAGAAAAGTGGCAACTAAGGAGAAGGAACTCTAAGTTAGAAACTAGAGAGTTAGAAGTTAGGAAGAAACTCTAAGTTAGAAACTAGAGAGTTAGAAGTTAGGAAGAAGAATTTTAATTTTATGCCTTGTCCTTATTCTCTTCTGTTTTTAAAAATTCAATATGCCTAACTTCTGTTACTTTTGGAATACTTGCATTACTATTTAACTATTAGTTATCCGTCCTTCAAATGCTAAGTATTATATGAAATGCATGCTGCGTATAAATGTTTGAACTTGTCAAATATAAACCATTGAACAAATAATTTACTCAGCGCTATGCTCTGTCACTATACATTACTTCCGCTGAATACTGAGTAAAATAGAATATGTCCCATAAGCTGACCTATACCTGAAAACTGATCTTAGACTTATTCAATTAAACCTTAGAATGTTTAGAATAAAACTAAGTCAGTAGCTCAGCCCTTACGGGGGAGTTCACTTAATTAAAAAGGTCAACTATCATGGGGGAGCTCAAAGCTGAGTTCCTTGCTGATTAGTTTTGCCAACATCAAAATGGGGGAGTTTGTTGAAACACCTTTCCACAGGATTTTGATTTGACAAAATTAATTAAGTGAAATTAAATATTCTATAACACATTAAGTTTAAATGCTTTGATTTATTGTTACTAATGTGTTTGTTCAATGTTGAGTTTATAATTGTTATAAGACATAAAGATCATAAGGCCCAAGCCCTATATGGAAGTCAAGGCCCAAGTCAAACAAGCCCAAGATCACTCAGCCCGCGTATCTCCAAAACGCTGCCGTTGAAGTAATGAAACGCATGCTGAGCAAAGAAGGATCGAGAAGATCCACGTAGACAACTTCGGTATGAAGCTGCTGAGCTGTCTCGACAAAACGTACAAGACATCCGCTGACCATAAGACAGCTTCCAGACAAAGTATTTCCTCTTTGAGTAAAGATCAGAAGACACAGCAAGCTGTCTGGTTGACGTTACCCAAAATGGAGGAACATACTGTCACACTGACCGAAGAACAGAAGATGATGGAATCTGATTGGCTAAGAGAACTGCTGACAGACTGAGTAAAAATGACCTGTAGCCGTTTCCCTCCAACGGTTATTTCGAAATTCGAAATAACCAGAAGCTCTCACAGCTCTTTATAAATAGAGCATTCAGAATCCACATTCCATTAGAGAACTTTGAGCAAAAGCCGTTACGCTGATCAAACGTGTACAAAAGTTCTCCATCAAAAGCAAAGCAAATTCTTACACTACAAGCTTATTCATTTGTGTAAAAGTCTAGAGTGATTGATTCTCAATCATCTAAGGTGTTCTAGCAATTGTTGTTTAGGACAAATCTTAATCATTTCTAGGAATAGAAAGGAGAGGCTGAGTACTCGGTTTTAAGTACTCAGCGGAGAGATTAGGATTGAGTAGAAGTATAGAGGATGGTACTCTTGTCATACTCAATTGCTGATATTGTAAAAGGTTTGAGGCTCTACCTTTAAAGAGCTCAGTAGAGGATTTGAAATCTCGGAAGTGTTCCGGGGACAGGACGTAGGCTTAGAAGAAGCCGAACCTGGATAAATCTGCTGAGTGAAGTATTTCTAAACCTTAACTCCTTATTTATATTGCTTGCTTAAAACAAACTAAAACTGACCAAGTAAAAGAGGTCAAGCTGAGTTGTGCGCTGCCAACGAATTAAGTCAGGAATAGACTCTAAGTGCTATTTCATGATCTAAGCAACGAAACTGACCTAGTCACTAGTTGACTAAGCCAGTGTCTTGTCGATTGATCAGCGCCGCTGTCATATAATCTTTTCTAAAAGAAAAGAAATCTGCCCTAATCGTTTTAAAAGGTAAAATAGTTCCTAACCCCCCCCCCCCCCTTGGAACTATACTTGCAACCTTACAAGGGACCAACAGTAGTATCATTGATCTCGGGCGGGAACTTACCTTCATCTAACCATTTTACACAAGCTGACGCCAGCTCAGGTCCCATCATACCCCCCAAAAGGATTGGAAAAACACTGGATTCATCCCATCAGGGCCAGGAGATTTGTTCGCGCTCATAAAGAACAAGGCATTATTAAATTCATCCACCTCAAAGGGTGCCGTGAGTAGCTCATTTGTTGATGTGTCAATCACTGCGTCAATGACATTAACCGTTTCAGTCCCAGATATGCCTGAAGCAGAGAAGACTGATTGGAAATACTGCTGTGCAAGCCCCATCATCTCATTCTGATTATCATAGACCACCCCCGATTCATCACTGAGAGAAGAAATGGAGTTCTATTGTCTCTTTGCTTTCACACTAGCGTGGAAAAACTGAGTATTTCTATCACCCCCTGTCATCCAGAAAACCTTAGCCCTCTGTTTCCAGAATCTCTCTTCTGCTTCTAGTGTGTCATTTAGCTTCCGATTTGCATAGAAAAATTGAGCAATCGAAGTTCCGTCACCCTTACCATGCAATGTGTCACATCCGTGACCTTATTTTTTTTATTTATTTATTATACCCCGAAACCTAAGTTATATTATATTCGTTTTAGGATTAGTCGATTAATTGGGTGTTACAGGTATAGTTTTGGGGGTAATTGCACATTTTTATAATAATTATAAGTTTAGGGTAAGTTTAAAAAAAATTAGATTTAGTATATGTAGAAAATGTTTTTAAGTTCAAAAAAAGATTTGTAATTCTTAACATTTGATTGTGAGATGTTACTTCCGACTCGTTCACGTCTGTGGTAATGTCTCACTGTCATATCCGATTCTATTTTGGATCGGGTTTGACACAATGATTCCATTTGATTCCTCCATCTGCGGATCTGACTCTTAAAACGAACATTGTAATTCTTTCCCCATTCTGTCATCTTCTTCACACACTCCCTCAGCTTCTCAGGCACAGGCTTGCTCCCCTGACTCAACCAATTTCTTATTACAAGTTCAGTGAACTCCTGTTCCTTTAACCAACCATCCTTAAAATAGAATCGGTTAGCTCTTCTTTGAGTATCCTTCTGCTCCAACCTAAGTGTGAGGGGGGAGGTGGTCAGAATAACCCGACATACATGAATTGAGCTGGTAGTTGGAAAAACGGTTAAGCCACTCAACCGAAGCAAAACCCCTGTCTAATTTCTCCCTCACCCAAGCCTTAGTGCCCCTTGCTCTTTCCCAAGTAAACAGGTTTCCTTTCAGACCCAGCTCAGACAAACCACACTCCTCAATTGCTTTTGTAAACTCCTGCATTAGATAGGTAGGGTAAACAAGTTCCCCAACCTTTTCATCTGCACGCAGGATACAGTTGAAATCCCCTATTACCACCCAGGGTAGTTGGGATTCTCTAGCAAGTCTCCTCAACAGCTCCCATGATTCCCCATGTCTACTACGCTCTGCAAATCCATAAAACCCCACTAGCCTCCAATCCCCATGTAAATCATCAATTATTACCACATCTATGTGATGCTCAGAATAGCTCTTGACACTTACCTGAATATCTGCTTTCCATAAAATTGCCAACCCACCACTACGCCCTCTTCTATTTACAGAAAAGGCCCCTTCAAATTTCAATTGCTGCTTTATAGTAACTATGCGATTATCCTCAACAAGTGTTTCCATTAAAAATAAGATTACTGATCTTTGGGAAGTAACTAACTCTTTTAACGCGCGAACTGCCCTTTGGTTTCCCAGGCCACGACAGTTCCAGCTTATACAACTCATTCCGCCTGGCGGCCCTGTGCACGAGGGCTCACTGCAAAGTTAACGTTAAGAATCTCCCTATCCTTTTCTGGAATAGAAGCTCCTTCTCCCTGTACCCCAACCCGACTCCATTCCTTCTCCTTCCCCTCCATTCTCCTCTTCCTTGCTTCAAGTAACTCCATCTCAACATCCTCAGAATTTCCCTCTCCCTCACCACTCTCCCCATCCTTTTTTATCTCCCCAATTTCTATTGGTACCTGGAAAAATGGTCCTGAAAACTGGCAGATGCCCACCTCTCTCCCCCACCCCTGGTTTAAGAGGTGCCACTCTCTCTCCCCTTCCTCTCCCCATATTAGAAATATCCCTCAGGACTCCCCCTCTTCCACCCCCCAAACTCCCTTGCCCTCTTTGTCCCCACCCTAACATGGAATTCCCAACACCCTCCCTGAGCCATTTAGCCCCCACTCTGATCCCATCCCTTTCTACTAGGAGCCTTAAGCCACTCTCCCCACTCTCTCAAGACTTCCACGTCCTGCAGGTCAAACAACTTCTCATAGAAGCATTCTGTGTGCCTCAGCATTCCATATATATAACAAAAGATCCTGAGTCGTTCATACTTAAAAGTAGCCAGCGACCATACATTTCCTGTGCTTTTGATTTTATTAAATCTCTTCAATGGCAGTCTACAATCAATGCTGACTCTAATACGCATGAACTGTCTATGGTAACTAAGGTTATTATTTGGATCATATTCCTCAAATTTTCCCAAAAAATTCCCTAACTAACCTCAAACATTGTCCCTACCAGCAATCCAAAAATTTGAACCCAAATTGATACAGTAAACAATTGAATTTCATCCTGGTTTGCCCCTAGACTCCAGTTACTCATAATCAACATATAATTATCAAAGGTCCATGGCCCTCCAGTAAGCACCATATCTCTATCAACAGGATGAAAGAACTCAATAGAGTAAAGGTTAGGACTTACCTCTTGTATCTCAACTCCCCCCCTGGTCTCCACAGCACTGCCAGACAGTTTCGAAGAACTAAGAAATTCAGCGGTCTCTCAGCCGCAAACTGACCCAGGAATCGCAATCCCGAGTCCTCCATGACTTCAGCCAATGCCGGCGTCTCCAATTCAAGATAACCGGTTTCATCTCCCCCGATTGACAAGTTCGACATATCCCTCTCCATTTCCACGAACCCAATCACAATCATAAAACTCCACAAACAGGGAAACCAGCGAGCAAACACAACTCACAAAACTACCACTACTGAATTCGTGTAACAATTACAATCAGAACCTCTCGCCGGTAGAAAGCACAGGTGACGGCGAAGTGAATAAACCGCCTATGATCTCGCAAGGATTCCAACTCCACGACTTCTGAACCCTCAAAACGCAAAAAAACTCACCAGACCGATGCGTAACCAACTGTGGAACCAGAGCACCTCGCCGACCGGAACCCAGACGACGGTAAATGGCAAGCAAACTCTCCTGCGATCTCGCAAGAACCTTTCTCAAGAACTTCTGAAAACTCAAACGACGATCAACTACACACCAGTAACCTCAAAGCCGAGCTTGAGACTCCCTTCACGGCATTGGAAGGACCTTCTCACTGATGGATTTCATAGGCGGCGGCGCTATCATAGGGCAGACGGCAGCGGCGCAAAGAAACCAATCGAGAGAGACTTTCAGACTCAATTATTATTAGTTTTTCCCGATGTGTACATTGTT
Organism: Euphorbia lathyris; assembly: GCF_963576675.1. Taxonomy (NCBI): domain Eukaryota; kingdom Viridiplantae; phylum Streptophyta; class Magnoliopsida; order Malpighiales; family Euphorbiaceae; genus Euphorbia; species Euphorbia lathyris. The sequence goes on along the minus strand of NC_088914.1, from coordinate 21,374,586 downwards.
GAGGGGTTTGAAAATGAATATGGAATTGGAATTTGAATTCTCTTTTTTTAACAAAGGGAGAAAAGTGGAAGCTTCCGATGTAAGGGGTTTGAATACCATTGGTTGTCAGAATATAGAGGAAATTCAATAAAAGTTGTGTCCATGATTTCTTTTTTCTTTTTTTTTTGTTTGTTTTTTTATATAAAAGCATTCAAAAATATCAACAAAAAAACACCATGAACACATTTGACAGTGAATTTGTCAGAACTAGGGTTCTGGTTAAGAAAATTAAGGAGAGTAGAAGAGAGATTTAGGAGGAAGAAGGGAGAAAACAGAGAAAAGAGGGAATAGATTTCATTAAAATTCTGCATAAGCAAACAGTGTCACACTCAGCCTCTAAATAGGCAGTAAAAACAGATAGTTTGTTAGCAGCAGACACATCTGTACTAACAAACTCACTACCAAACAAAATAGCTAACAACCTAGAGAATCTATTCTCTAAGATAGGCTTTAGGGAATTAAAATGACCACTCAGTGCCAGCAATACAGAAATAACAGAACACATAAAAATAAGTAACTAACTTAACTAACAAGTCTAATTACTTATTTAGTCCATGAACTCTTCTAGTACATGACAATACCCCTTCTTGAATGCATTCTTGTCCCTAAGAATGGACGAATTTTCAGTTGGTTGTGCCATTTCAAATAAGGACTGTAGGAATAACCTGTAGGAAAATAGACAAGCCTAGGCGTAGCGGAATAATAAAATTTTATCTATTTTATCTATTTCCCTTTTCCAAGATCTGTTAATTGTTATTTCATATGAAGAGAGATAAAAAGTAATACCTTCGGTGAAGAACTATCTACCGTTGCAAACGAAGTGCCCACAACTTCTTATTATCAACTCTTGAGCAACGAACGTTTTGTTCAACACAGAAAACAAAAACTAATCAGTAATCAACCTTTAAAGTATAGCAATCGCAATTATTGCCTCTAACAGAAATCGATACGAGATCAAATAGGGAGTAAGAAATAAAGTAAATTAGCCGAGACGACGACGGGATGATTCATGCTCTTCTTTTCTATGTGTTGGCCAAAATTTGGGGTTAGGGAGTCTATTTATAAACTTCTCAAAACCCTAATCTCAGTTGTGTTAGGTAATTAAATAATTGGAATCTTATTCGGAATAGGATTCCTAATTAGATAATTAAATAAACACTTTACTATTATCTAAATAATAACTAATTATATCTAGATAATTATTATTAATCAAATTAATAATTAATTAATGTTAGGGATAATTAATTAGAGTTTCAATCACATAAAAACTTCTAATTAATATTATCAGATAATCTTTTAATTTAATTGATAACCATAATCAAATTATAATTATTAATCAAATTAATTTATCCCTAAATTAATACAAATTTCGGCCCATATATGTATGTCCCACTAATTACATTTTCGTCCTCCGATTCCAAGTCCCATATGCGACCCATTAGGTTCTTTATTGCCACTAGCCGTATATATCCTTTGAAATTATTCATCACGATTAATTTCAACATATATATAACGGAATACCGTTGCGAGCTGTTACTAGAAGAACCTATGATATTCCCCCAGAGCAATTAAGAAGTCAGGTTGATAACTGACGTTAACCTTTCTGCACTAGGTACAGTATAATACGATCCTTCATCAACTATATCATGTCGGTCGTGTCAAGGTTACATACAATGAAGAGTCCGATTTTACTTGTACAGGTTGAATTCACTCTAAAAAGATAAGTTAAGTGAAATGTTCTGTTGGGGTTTAGTGTCCTATAGACAATTGTTGCAGGATACAAACTTAATGTAAATGAATTGTTCTTTATATCATTTGTTTTAATGAGATATATGTTTTATAACTATATATAAAGGCAATCCCTTTTAAGCACTAAATAAAGTCTAATAAAAGGAAATCCGTAAGTTTGTTTAAAGTGATTATAAAGTGTTCATACAAGCATGAAGTGAGACAAAACTTTATAATAAACTAATAAACTTAAAACCACCCCAAGTCAAGTGATATGTTTAGGATTGATATATCACTGTTGAGACTTGTATGTAACAATGTCTTCTGTCCGACAGAAAGCTGATCTCACAAGCTTCATATATATAGATATCTGGACAGTTACATAGATCCGATGAAACGTCGTTCATTAGGATTGGGGATCCGATTTAAGATAACATGATGGGTAGATTCATCCTTGTCACCTGTTCATCTCATTGGTATTAATAGGTATAACTAACCCTCAGACTCAAAGGAATGTTAATTGGTCATCCTGAATTACTGAATGTGAGACTTTGATCCTGCGGTCCCACGATCCTTAACAGAGATGACTCTAGGGTGTGAACTGCAAAGGTTGGGTGTCACAGGAGGTAATGTCAGGGTAGTTATACATTGGATTGAGCATTTATCACTCCCGATTAATGGGAGATACATCCAAGGATCGCTTGTGGAAGACTCGACTCTAAATCCTTGCAAGGTGATAGCTTAAGAGTAAGAAATACAGATTTCACTTAACCTATCTATTTGAGTTGACTCGGCCTATACAAGTAAAATGAACGTCTCGCTATATGTGACTTGACATCACCCATAGTCATAAGATTCAGTTCAAGGATGTAGTTGATAAAGGATCGAATTATACTGTAACTAATACGGAAGGGTTAACGATAGAATCAACCTGTCTTCTTAACGGACTCTGGGGGAATGATTACAGACTTGCCAATAACATACTCAGTACATCATTCCGTTATGCAAGGATTAAATATAATTCTTGAAGAAATTAATTTAATAGTTGCATACGGCCAGAAGTAGTAAGAACCTAATGGATCACACATAAGACTTGGAACCAAAAGAGAGATGGATGTCATTAATAGATGGAAGCCCAATTGAGCCCAGTAAGGCCCATTTAAATAGAGGGGGCCGAAATTTATATATAATAAATAAAGAATTATTTTAATTCCATTAATCCTAATTTGATTATGTTTATGAATTAAATTAATTAAGATATAATTAAGTTAGGAGTTTTAATTAGATTAATATACTCCTATTATTATCCAATTAGGTTATTTATTATTATCCTAGATATATTAGATGTATTATAAGATAATAATTGGGAATCCTATTCCGAATTGAATTCCTATTAAGTAACCTATTCCTATCTAACTAGGGTTTAGATACAAGTTATTATATATACCCCCCTACTACATGAATTTCGACCAAGCCTAACCCCTCCCCTCATTGTGATTTTCGAAAATACAATTAGAGAGAGAAAGTGAATTCGCATCCCCTAGTTCGTGGACAAGAATTCATACGGCTTCCATCGATCGATTAATTTCATCTATCTTTCTTTCTCTTTGATCTTGTGTTGGTTAATTAGAGGCAATCTATTTTGGTTGCATCTCATACGGTTGATTCTAACTTAACCTCACCGTGTTATACTTCGTGCTTGGGAACTCGGAGAAGAATTGTGGGCGCTTCTTTAACAACGGTAGATTGTTCTTCAAAAGGTATTTCTTCTTATCCCTCTTTATATGAAATAACGATTAACGGATCCTATGGTTAAAAGGAAGTAGGCTAAAATTTTATATTTCCGCTGCTATACCTTAGCCTTAATTTCCTTCATGTTCATTTCTACTTTTAACTGTATCACATTGCAAGGATTTCAGTCAATTCACCACAAGCGGCCATTTGGATATATCTCCCACTTATCGGGAGTGACGAATGCTCAATCTGACATTAATTATTCTGCAATTACTTTGTGTGATACCCAACCCTTCTCTCACACACCCCAGGCTCTCACCTGTTGGATCGTGCTTGCACAGAATCAAAGTATCAGACTCCATAATCCAGAATCACTAATTAACAAATGTTTGAGTCTAAGGATTAGTTATACCTACTAATACCAATGAGATGAACAGTTGACACATTAGATAAATCAATCCATTCTGTTATCTCAAGTCGGGTCCCAATCCTCATGAACTCCTTCACCGGATCTATGTAACTGTCTAGATATATGAATATCTAAAGCTTGTGAGATCAGCTTTCTGTCTTGACAGAAAACACTGTTACATGCAAGTTTCAACAGTAATATGCCAACCCCTATAACATATTACTTGACTTGGGTTTACTTTAAGTCTATTGGTTCTATTATAAAGTACAGTCTCACTTCATGCTTGTATGAACACTTTATAACTACTTAAATAAACTTAGGGTTACTTTCTTTATGAAAGATTTGTGCCTTTATATATAGTTACATTTTAATGCTATATATCTGATTAAACAAATGATCAAATAAACAATTTATTCATTAATATTAATATCCTAAAACAATTGTCTTTAGGACACTAAACTCCAACATTCTCCCACTTGGACTAAAGCCAATTGTTTATGAAACTAATACCAGAAGAACTAAGATGTTTATCGTGAGCTCTTTATGGTAATGGCTGTTGGGGTTTAGTGTCCTATAGTCAATTGTTGCGGGATACAAACTTATTGTAAATGAATTGTTCTTTATATCATTTGTTTTAATGAGATATATGTTTTATAACTATATAAAGGCCATCCCTTTTAAGCACTGAATAAAGTCTAATAAAAGGAAATCCGTAAGTTTGTTTAAAGGGATTATAAAGTGTTCATACAAGCATGAAGTGAGATAAAACTTTATAATAAACTAATAAACTTAAAACCACCCCAAGTCAAGTGATATATTTAGGATTGATATATCACGGTTGAGACTTGTATGTAACAATGTCTTCTGTCCGACAGAAAGCTGATCTCACAAGCTTCATATATATAGATATCTGGACAGTTACATAGATCCGGTGAAACGTTGTTCATTAGGATTGGGGATCCGATTTGAGATAACAGGATGGGTAGATTCATCCTTGTCAACTGTTCATCTCATTGGTATTACTAGGTATAACTAATCCTCAGACTCAAAAGAATGTTAATTGGTCATCCTGAATTACTGAATGTGAGACTTTGATCCTGCGGTCCCACGATCCTTAACAGAGATGACTTTGGGGTGTGAACTGCAAAGGTTGGGTGTCACAGGAAGTAATGTCAGGGTAGTTATACATTGGATTGAGCATTTATCACTCCCGATTAATGGGAGATACATCCAAGGATCGCTTGTGGAAGACTCGACTCTAAACCCTTGCAAGGTGATAGCTTAAGAGTAGAAATACAGATTTCACTTAACCTATCTTTTTGAGTTGACTCGGCCAAGAACAAGTAAAACGAACGTCTCGCTATATGTGACTTGACATTACCCATAGTCATAAGATTCAGTTCAAGGATGTAGTTGATAAAGGATCGTATTATACCGTAACTAATACGGAAGGGTTAACGACAGAATCAACCTGTCTTCTTAACGGACTCTGGGGGAATGATTACAGACTTGCCAATAACATACTCAGTACATCATTCCGTTATGCAAGGATTAAATATAATTTTTGAAGAAATTAATTTAATAGTTGCATACGGCCAGAAGTAGTAAGAACCTAATGGATCACACATAAGACTTGGAACCAAAAGAGAGATGGATATGATTAATAGATGGAAGCCCAATTGAGCCCAGTAAGGCCCAAATATATGGAGGGGGGCGAAATTTGTATATAGAGATAAGGAATTGATTTTATTCCATTAATCCTAATTTGATTAGGATTATGAATTAAATTAATTAAGAGATAATTAAATTAGGAGTTTTAATTGGATTAATATACTCCTATTATTATCCAATTAGGTTATTTATTATTATCCTAAATATATTAGATATATAGTGAGATAATAATTAGGAATCCTTTTCCGAATTGGATTCCTATTAAGTAACCTATTCCTATCTAACTAGGGTTTAGATTTAAGCAACTATATATACCCCCTCCCATGTGAATTTTGACCAAGCCTCTAACCTCCCCCTATATTGATTTTCGAAATTACTAATTAGAGAGAGAAAAAGAATTCCCATCCCCTAGTTCATGGACAAGAATTCATACGGCATTCCATCGATTGATTAATCTTATTAATCCCTCTTTCTCTTTGATCTTGTATTGGTTAATTAGAGGCAATCTATTTTGGTTGCATCTCATAAGGGTTGATTTCATCTTAACCTCTCCGTGTTAAACTTTGTGGTTGGAATCTCGGAGAAGAATTGTGGGCGCTTCTTTAACAACGGTAGATTGTTCATCGAAAGGTATTCCTTCTTATCCCTCTTTATATGAAATAACGATTAACGGATCCTATGGTTAAAAGGAAATAGGCTAAAAATTTTATATTTCCGCTGCTATACCTTAGCCCTAATTTCCTTCAGTGGTATCAGAGACATCGTTAAATCCGTTATTTCATATATGAAAATATAGAAGTTTTCAATAGGATTGAATAAATATTTATGATTAGGATTAATTGACAAATAGTTTTGATTAATTAATTCTAAAAGATAAATAGAGTTTTGATTAATTGTTAATTAAAACTGATTATGCTTATGTTCCTAATTATTTCGGTTGATAATCATTATAACAAAATCTATTAGTTTTATAGTTAGGTTGATAAAATTAGTTTTATTAATTCTAAATGATAAAACGGAAATCTATTGTAGTTTTTCCTATTTCTGAAAATCGTTTTAAAATTGTTTTAGAACTGATATATATACATATATATATATATTTAATAAAAAAAAAATAACGACAGCAGCCCGAGTCGCGCCTCACGGCGCGACTGGCCGCTGTCGTGCGGCTGCTGCCTCGCGGCAGCAGCCGCGTGCGGCGCAGGGGCGCCGTTGCCGCAAGGCAGCGGCGTCCCGCGTGCCCTAAGGGCTGCTGCCAATCGGCAGCAGCCCGCTCTCGGGACCGGCCCGATACCCACTTGATTTTAAATGGTTTAAAATCGTTTTGTATTAAATGTATATATATGTTTCAGAAATTAATAGTTTTCTGTTTTGACTATCGAATGAAAAATTCGTTTAAATGTTTGTTTTTACCAATATGTAAATCAAAGTGTTAAATGAATTGAAATCAAAATAATTGGGACGTGCATAATCAACGTTTTATATGGTTATATTAATCTAAGGATTAATATAAAGATACAAAACGATTAGAAGTAAAATTGGATGAAAGTTAATTTGACGAGTTAATGTGATTAACCTAAATATTACATAAGCCGGTTATGTAATCAACCAATTAAATTTATTTAATTGAGTCTATGCATGTTTGGAGTTATGGACATATTTGGACCCTCTTTTAGTCTTTTGGTATTTTTGAAATAGGGCCTGCGCGTCCTGCCTTTCTACTATCTATTGTAATTTCTCCTCTCATCTGATTCCCTTCAATTCAATTGAAGTTTTCTTATAGTAGTATAGAAATTAATATGTAATTTCAAGGCGCCATGGAGAAGACGGAGGACCTAAAGAGAAATATGTAATAGTTAGTATTTCCTTAGGTTTGGCCTTTTATTCCGTCTCTGGCTCGACGGAATAATTTAGATGATATGTCCATAACGCCAATGTATGTGAATGTATGTATGTCTGATGTATGCTAAAGCAAATCAAGACTAAGTTAGATTATGAGACTTAAATAAAATCCCTCGTTAAAAAGTTAAGTAAATAAGCAAGTTATTAAAATGGGTTGCCCCTCCCTAATATTATAATTCAGCCGGCAGTACTGGGAGCCTTTGGGTTGTTGAGCAAACTCAAGCTCGGGGTCTTATGGTAACACCTGAATTATCGAAAGTCATTCTTTCATGAATATGGGGTAATACTTAAATTAGATTATGATAATTGGATGAACAAACTCATGTTGTCATAAACTAATGGGCAATATGGTTGGGATTAATGTGAATAACATATTAGTTACTAATGTGGTTAGTAACCCAATAACCTAGGAATCACATTCAAGATGTGATTGATTACATGAATCTACCTAACAAATGGGACTAGCTTGTTGAGCAAACTCAAGGTGAAATCTCAGGAGTTAGGATCCTATCTCACTAAAGGATTTGTGAAATTCTTCGAATTAATATGGAGGGCTATTAATTTGACAAAATAGTGGGAGCAATCTGAAATAAATTAAAAGGCCTATAATTTTAGATTGTTATACTTTAAAGCAAATGAATGACATACGTTTACTCTTTCTCACTCTCAGGTTTTGTTTAAACACACACTCTTAAAATCATGACTAACACCGATCTGCGTTACATCCTTACCGATAACAAATTGAATGGTTCAAACTTCACCGACTGGTTTCGTAACCTCAAAATTGTTTTGAAGTTCGAAAGGAAAGGGTATGTACTTGATACACCGATACCCCCTTACCCAATGGATGATGCTCCCTACCAAGAGGTTTATGCTTACTTGAAGCATAAAGCTGATGATGATCAAGTAGGGGACATCATACTTGCATCATTGACACCGGAAGTTAAAAGGCAACTGCATTCAGATATGGATGCCTCTTCCATGGTCAAGCACCTTAAAGAGCTATTTGTGATAGAAACTCGGTGCGAGCCCTTCGAAATAACCAAAGAGTTATATTAAAAGCAAGATGCAGGAGGGCACATCTGTGATGGTACATTGTACCAAGATGATCATCCTCATAACCAAGTTTTCTAGTATTGGAGATGCGATGGACCATGAACTAAGTGAAAACTTACTTCTACAGTCCCTCCTTGAGAGCTACTCACAGTTCGTCATGAACTATCAGATGAGTGGCTTGCAAACCTCTCTTGTAGAGCTTGCACATATGCTCGAGTCAGTCGAGCCCATTATAAAAGAAAACGAGGAAATGTTGGCCCTTGCTATTGAAGGATCGAGAAAAAGGAAAGGGGTCGCTCCCGATCCAAACCATCTTGATAAATGCATGGGGGCTGTGCTCACCGAAACAAAGGGAAAGGAACCAAAGAAGCCCAAAGGAAAGTGTCACTATTGTGGTGATTTCGGGCATTGGAGGAGGAACTGTCTAGAGTACCTAACCTTCCACAAGAAGGCAAATAACGGTGCTTCAACGTCTGGTATGTTCTATATTGAAATAAATACGGTTTCATTGTCTGAATCTTGGGTACTTGATACCGGATGTGGATCTCATATTTGTACAAATATGCAGGAGCTAAAACAGACTAAGGAACTAAAGAAAGGAAGCATAAACTTGCGAGTGGGAAATGGAGCAAGAGTTGCCGCCCTCGCAATTGGAGATTATGTTTTACTTTTGCCCTCTGGGCTTGTAATAGAATTAAGGAATTGTTTATACGTTCCTGAGATGTCTCGTAACATTATTTCTATTAGCCGTCTCGTTGACGACGGTTTTCATATTTCAATAAAGAACAATAGTTGCAATTTTTATAAAGATTCGATCTTTTATTTTTCAGGAATATCACAAAATGGGATTTATGTGTTAGATGATAAAACTCCTGTTTTTGCAATTGATACCAAAAGACATAAGCTAGATAATTCAACTTACTTGTGGCATTGTCGTTTAGGCCATATAAACAAGAGACGCATGCTAAAGCTACATTCAGATGGGCTTATAGATCCAATCGATTCTGAATCATTGGAAACATGCGAATCATGTTTAAAAGGTAAAATGACAAAGACACCCTTTAGCAATAAAGGTGAGCGTGTATCAGACACTCTAAGACTCATTCATTCAGATGTATGTGGTCCTATGTCAGTCCAAGCAAGAGGAGGATTCAGATACTTCATTAGCTTCATAGATGATCATACTCGCTATGGTTATATCTACTTGATGAGGCACAAATCAGAAGCCTTTGACAAGTTCAAATGCTTCAAGAATGAAGTGGAAAATCAATTAGGAAAGAAAATAAAAACACTTCGATCTGATCGAGGTGGCGAATATCTTTCTGATGATTTTCTGAATTATCTAACTAAATGTGGGATATGCTCAAAATGGACACCTCCCTATACACCACAACACAATGGTGTATCCGAGAGGAGAAACCGTACCCTATTAGATATGGTACGATCTATGATGAGCATGGCCTTACTTCCAAAGACGTTCTGGGGCTATGCTTTAGAAACTGCCCTCTTCACCCTGAACCAAGTACCAACTAAATCCGCTGTTTCCATACCATATGAATTTTTCGTTGGTAAGAAACCCGTGTTCTCGTTCATGAGAGTATGGGGTTGTTCAGCATATGTCAAACGCGTTGCGTCCGACAAATTAGATTCTAAATCTGATAAATGTTTCTTCATTGGATATCCCAGGGAAACCATAGGGTATTACTTCTATCATCCAGATGATCAGAAAGTAATAGTATCCAAACACGCAACCTTCTTAGAGAAAGAGTTTCTCGAAGAAACACAAAAGGGAAGCGTGATTGAACTCGACGAAGTTCAAGAGGAAGAAACAACGACTGAAACAACAGAAGCGGTTGAGGTACCCGAAGAAGTCCCATTAGATGAGACTCCAGTGGCACCTATTCGTAGATCACGAAGAGTTCGTGAACTCCCAGTTAGATATGGTTTTCTAGTGGGAGATGATGACGAGGTTCCCGTGTTAGACGACGAACCCGAAAACTACGAAGAGGCTCTTACTAGTCCAGATTCTAAAGCATGGCTTGAGGCCATGGATTCTGAAATGGATTCCATGTATACTAACCAAGTTTGGACTTTGGTTGATCCACCCGAAGGGACAAAACCCATTGGGTGCAGGTGGATCTTCAAAAAGAAGACTGATATGGATGGAAAGGTTAGCACCTACAAGGCTAGGTTGGTAGCGAGGGGATATCGTCAGAAACAATGTGTTGATTATGATGAAACCTTCTCTCATGTTGCTATGTCCAAATCAATCAGAATCATGCTTGCAATTGCCGCTCATTTTGATTATGAGATTTGGCAAATGGATGTGAAAACAGCTTTCCTAAATGGAAATCTGCTTGAGGATGTATACATGATGCAGCCTGAAGGTTTCATATCAAAGGATGCAAATAAAGTTTGTAAACTTCAGAGATCCATTTATGGACTCAAGCAAGCATCTAGAAGCTGGAACAAGCGTTTTGACGAAACCATAAAACAATTTGGTTTCGAACAAAATTGCGAAGAAGCTTGCATTTACAAGAAAGGAAGTGGGAGCTCTATAGCATTTCTCATACTATATGTGGACGATATACTGTTAATGGGAAATGACATTGCTCTATTACAATCGGTGAAAGTTTGGATATCTGGTAACTTCTCAATGAAAGACCTTGGTGAAGCAGCCTATATACTTGGTATAAAGATCTACAGAGATAGATCGCGTAGACTGCTTGGTCTTTCACAGGCTACATACATTGAAAAGGTGCTAAATCGGTTTAGCATGCTTGAATCGAAACGACGTAACTTACCCATGGTATATGGAGTAAAGTTAAACAATCATCAATGTCCTAAAACTGATGATGACAAACGACGCATGGCTGTAGTCCCGTACGCCAGCGCGATCGGTTCGATTATATATGCTATGCTATGCACTAGACCTGACGTAGCATTCGCGTTATCTGTAACGAGTCATTACCAAGGGAATCCAGGAGACGAGCATTGGATTGCCGTCAAGAACATTCTTAAGTACTTGAGAAGGACTAAAGATATGTTCCTAGTGTACGGAGAAGGAGATCTGAAAATACAAGGATTTTCAGACGCTAGTCATCTCACAGATGAGAATGATTTTAAATCCCAATCAGGATACCTGTTTATCCTAAATGGGGGCGCGGTCAGTTGGAAAAGTTCCAAGCAGGGAAGCGTAGCTTTCTCTACGACCGAGTCAGAGTACATCGCTGCTGCGGAAGCGGCAAAGGAAGCAGTTTGGATTAGAAAGTTCATTACAGAACTAGGTGTGGTGCCTGACATTGTCAATCCCATTACTCTGTACTGTGATAACAATGGAGCCATTGCGCAAGAAAAGGAACCACGGTCTCATAATGCATCCAAGCACTACCTAAAGCGATACCACATCATAAGAGAGATTGTGGCTAGAGGAGATGTGAGAATAGAAAGAGTACCTACAGAGGACAACGTTGCAGATCCGTTGACAAAGCCTTTAACCCAGAAAGTACATGATCGTCATTTAACTTCTACTGGGATAAGTTTTAGAAACAATTGGCTTTAGTCCAAGTGGGAGTATGTTGGGGTTTAGTGTCCTATAGTCAATTGTTGCGGGATACAAACTTATTGTAAATGAATTGTTCTTTATATCATTTGTTTTAATGAGATATATGTTTTATAACTATATAAAGGCAATCCCTTTTAAGCACTGAATAAAGTCTAATAAAAGGAAATCCGTAAGTTTGTTTAAAGTGATTATAAAGTGTTCATACAAGCATGAAGTGAGACAAAACTTTATAATAAACTAATAAACTTAAAACCACCCCAAGTCAAGTGATATGTTTAGGATTGATATATCACGGTTGAGACTTGTATGTAACAATGTCTTCTGTCCGACAGAAAGCTGATCTCACAAGCTTCATATATATAGATATCTGGACAGTTACATAGATCCGGTGAAACGTTGTTCATTAGGATTGGGGATCCGATTTGAGATAATAGGATGGGTAGATTCATCCTTGTCAACTGTTCATCTCATTGGTATTACTAGGTATAACTAATCCTCAGACTCAAAAGAATGTTAATTGGTCATCCTGAATTACTGAATGTGAGACTTTGATCCTGCGGTCCCACGATCCTTAACAGAGATGACTCTGGGGTGTGAACTGCAAAGGTTGGGTGTCACAGGAAGTAATGTCAGGGTAGTTATACATTGGATTGAGCATTTATCACTCCCGATTAATGGGAGATACATCCAAGGATCGCTTGTGGAAGACTCGACTCTAAACCCTTGCAAGGTGATAGCTTAAGAGTAGAAATACAGATTTCACTTAACCTATCGTTTTGAGTTGACTCGGCCAAGAACAAGTAAAACGAACGTCTCGCTATATGTGACTTGACATTACCCATAGTCATAAGATTCAGTTCAAGGATGTAGTTGATAAATGATCGTATTATACCGTAACTAATACGGAAGGGTTAACGACAGAATCAACCTGTCTTCTTAACGGACTCTGGGGGAATGATTACAGACTTGCCAATAACATACTCAGTACATCATTCCGTTATGCAAGGATTAAATATAATTCTTGAAGAAATTAATTTAATAGTTGCATACGGCCAGAAGTAGTAAGAACCTAATGGATCACACATAAGACTTGGAACCAAAAGAGAGATGGATATGATTAATAGATGGAAGCCCAATTGAGCCCAGTAAGGCCCAAATATATGGAGGGGGGCGAAATTTGTATATAGAGATAAGGAATTGATTTTATTCCATTAATCCTAATTTGATTAGGATTATGAATTAAATTAATTAAGAGATAATTAAATTAGGAGTTTTAATTAGATTAATATACTCCTATTATTATCCAATTAGGTTATTTATTATTATCCTAAATATATTAGATATATAGTGAGATAATAATTAGGAATCCTTTTCCGAATTGGATTCCTATTAAGTAACCTATTCCTATCTAACTAGGGTTTAGATTCAAGCAACTATATATACCCCCTCCCATGTGAATTTCGACCAAGCCTCTAACCTCCCCCTATAGTGATTTTCGAAATTACTAATTAGAGAGAGAAAAAGAATTCCCATCCCCTAGTTCGTGGACAAGAATTCATACGGCATTCCATCGATTGATTAATCTTATTCATCCCTCTTTCTCTTTGATCTTGTGTTGGTTAATTAGAGGCAATCTATTTTGGTTGCATCTCATAAGGGTTGATTTCATCTTAACCTCTCCGTGTTAAACTTTGTGGTTGGAATCTCGGAGAAGAATTGTGGGCGCTTCTTTAACAATGGTAGATTGTTCATCGAAAGGTATTCCTTCTTATCCCTCTTTATATGAAATAACGATTAACGGATCCTATGGTTAAAAGGAAATAGGCTAAAAATTTTATATTTCCGCTACTATACCTTAGCCCTAATTTCCTTCAATGGCTTGGTCAATGGATCTGCAACATTGTCCTCAGTAGGCACCTTTTCTATTCTTACATCTCCCCTGGCTATGATCTCCCTAATGAGATGATATCGCTTGAGATAATGTTTGGATGCATTATGAGACCGTGGTTCCTTTGTTTGTGCAATGGCTCCATTGTTATCACAGTACAGAGTAATGGGATTCACAATGTCAGGCACCACTCCTAGTTCTATTATGAACTTCCTAATCCAAATAGCCTCCTTTGCCGCTTCTGCAGCTACGATGTACTATGATTCAGTCGATGAGAAAGCAACACTTCTTTGCTTGGAACTCTTCCAACTAACTGAACCTCCATTCAGGATAAACTGGTATCCTGATTGGGATCTATAATCATTTTCATCAGTCAGATGACTAGCATCTGAATATCCTTCAATTTTCAATTCTTCGTGTCCATATATGAGGAACATGTCTTTAGTTCTTCTAAGATACTTAAGAATGTTCTTGACAGCAATCCAGTGATCAAATCCTGGATTCCCTTGATATCGGCTCGTCATACTCAATGCGAACGCCACATCAGGTCTAGTGCAAAGCATGGCATACATGATCGAACCAACCGCACTGGAGTAAGGAATTACAGCCATGTGATTCTTATCACTGTCCGTTTTAGGACATTGATCATTTGATAACTTGATACCATGGACCATTGGTAAGTTACCTCTTTTCGATTCATGCATGTCAAAACGCTTTAGGACTTTGTCAATATATGTAGACTGGGATAGTTCGAGCAGTCTCTTCGATCTATCCCGATAGATCTTAATCCCTAAGATATAGGCTACTTCTCCCAAGTCTTTTATGGAGAAATTACCCGATAACCAAACTTTTACTGTTTGAAACATTGCAACATCGTTTCCCATAAGTAGTATATCATCAACATATAGTACTAAGAAAACGACTGAGCTCCCACTTGTCTTCTTGTAAACACAAGCCTCTTCAGAGTTTTGCTCGAAACCAAATTGTTTTATGGTTTCATCAAAACGCTTGTTCCAGCTTCTAGATGCTTGCTTGAGTCCATAAATGGACCTTTGAAGTTTGCAAACATTGGTTGCATCCTTCAACGTGAAACCTTTAGGTTGCATCATGTATACATCCTCAAGCAGGTTTCCATTTAGGAAAGCTGTTTTCACATCCATTTGCCAAATCTCATAGTCAAAATGAGCGGCAATTGCAAGTAATATTCTGATGGATTTGAACATGGCTACTGGAGAGAGAGTCTCGTCATAGTCAACTCCTTGCTTTTAACGATATCCTTTCGCTACTAACCTAGCTTTGTAGGTACTAACCTTTCCATCCATGTCTGTCTTCTTCTTGAAGATCCACCTGCACCCAATGGGTTTTATCCCTTCGGGTGGATCAACCAAAGTCCACACTTGGTTAGTATACATGGAGTCCATTTCAGAATTCATGGCTTCAAGCCATGCTTTAGATTCTGGACTAGCAAGAGCTTCTTCGTAGGTTTCGGGTTCATCGTCTAACACGGGAACCAGTTCGTTATCTCCCACTAGAAAACCATATCTAACTGGGAGTTCACGAATTCTTTGAGACCTACGAGTCGGATATGACTAGACCTGGGCATGGGTCGGGCCGGGCTTGTCGGGCTTTTTATAAAGCCTCACGAGCCCAAGCCCAGCCCAGCCCGCAAGAGATTTAACCAGGCTCAGGCTCGGGCCTAAGATATGAATCCCAAGCCCGCCCGTCCAAGCCCATCTTAGTATTAAAAAAAATACAATTAAATTTAAAATGTCACACCAACTTTCTTAATAAAAAAATAGTACACACAACACAATACTTAATAAGTTTAGAAAAATTCTAATAAACTAATTGTCTATCGAAACATCAAATCCAAAATAAATTTCAAACATAACAATAAAAATTGTAGATTATTATGCTAAGTGCATCTGCAAAGATATTGTCACGGCTAAGAGAACAAGGAGAAGAGTATGCAGCTTTGATCATGGAAGAGTTGGATGATGCTCGTAAAATATATAGTATTTAATAGGACAAGTGTATCCTATCGCAACAAGTAATATTGTGCTAAGCACGAGATCGACCCACAGAGACTATTCGTTATAACTAGTAAATCTACCTAGAATGATCTAATTGTTTAGAGGGTTGGATAAAGATTTGGGTTTTTAATAACTAACTAATTGAATTAAAGGAAATAAACATAACAAAATAAAGTGAACAATTGACAGGGTAGAAGGTGAATTGACGGATGGCACAATATAGGTTGGGGATTCCTTTGATTAAATCCTAGGTATGGGTTTAGGGAGTTCAGATTTGTGTTTTACCAATGATTGAAGGTAATTGTCCTAAGTGAAAGACAAATTTGTACGGGATTTGTCTAACCTATTCACATGCATTCGGGTGACGGCTTGATTAGGCATATACCCTAGGTCATGCAAAGCATTAGGTTTATTGACAACTAAGGCTAAAGCCGTAGCCCAGCCACAAAGCCTCATTCCTAGTGGTCTCTAGTGAAGTCAGGTTAATACAAATTCGGGATAGACGATTCCGTGGTCAGGTTCTCATCTATCTATAATCCTATTTAATGTCAGGGTCATAGGCATTAGGCACATTATATACATAAACAGGCTAGTTGATCATTATCAATGTTCATTCTAGCATAAATCCTGTTTCTAACAATATCTAGGCATTAAGCATGCATAAACTGATCAATCAAAGGTCCTAGATCCCTAATCATACATATTCATACAACCAATTTCATCCTCATCCCAAATTGGATGGAGACCAGTTCATAGACAAACCAATCATAGCAAAAAGGATAATAGGAATAATGGAAAAAGCTTCAATTAAATATAATCGCAAAAGATAAAAGGGAAAGAGATAGAAATCCAAAACCCGTTTTGCCGATTCTGATTACAAAAATAGAAGATGAAGAACTTCTCCCATCAATTGTTCTTGAAAGAAAAGACAAACAGAAAATAAACCTAATCTAGAAAGATGGAAATCTAATCTAAAAATATAAATTACATTGTGGAGGCGAGAAAGCCCTAGCGGCTCTCCGATTTATTGAGTGGCTAATCCCCCCTGAAAGATTAGGATTAGCTCCCTATTTATAGAGTTGGGAAGGAAACCCTAATGCCTCAGGGGTAAAAATGGCATTTACAAAGTGTTATATGGGCTTTTAGGGCCCTGATCCGCGAATTTCAGCCGCCTCGTCTCGTCGAGACAAGGCCTGTCTCGACGAGACGATGGCCTGTCTCGACGAGACAGGTGATGTCTCGCCGAGACAGGTCCTATTTGAGGAACTGTGGCTCCGGCTTTTATCTGTTTAGGTCCATGTGCTTCCGAAAAGTGCTCTAATGGTCCCTGATGAATCCCAAAAGTGCTCTGATGGTCCCTGAATGATCCGGAAATGCTCCAATAGGCTTGGGTCTGGTTCGGAAATGCACGAAAGGTCCCTGAAAATCCCTGAAAACACCGAAAATACCATAAATAAAGGAAATTACTAATTTTAACTAAAAAGTAATAAAACGATACTGAAATTAAATAGAAACAAAGGGAAAACAAACTAAATTAATCCTAAAAACCCTATATAAATGGGAGCTATCATTGGATCCTGAAAGACTAGGCTACAAGGTGGGCCTTTTAATACTAAAAAGGAAAATTATATTAATTGTTGCAGCAAATTTTACCTTGTCACTCATTTCTATTTAAAATATTTAGGTAATTAGATAGCTCATTACATTGTCACAGGTGAGTCACAATAAACTTAAGTTATTTGTATTTATATTTATAAAAATATATTATAATTATAATTTATATAAATATATATATATATAATAGTATATCGGATCGGGCCGGGCCGGCCCGATATAAAATTGGTAAAGCCCAAGCCCGCCCAGTTTTTGGCGGGCTTATACGGGCTTGGGCTGGGCCGGGCCTGATAGTTTTTTTATATGTTCAAGCCCGGCTAAACGGGCTTGGGCTTGGGCGGGCCGGGCGGGCTCGCCGGCCCATGCTCAGGTCTAGATATGACACTTGTGTTTGATCTAGTGAAACGGGTTCAGGTTCAACTTCTTCCGCGTTTTCAACATGTGATTCCTCTTGAACTTCCTCAAGTTCAATTACGCTTCCATTTTGTGTCTCTTCCAGAAACTCTTTCTCTAGAAACACTGCGTGTTTGGATACTATTACTTTCTGGTCATATGGATGATAAAAGTAATATCCCACAGTTTCCTTTGGGTATCCAATGAAGAAACACTTGTCAGATTTGGGATCTAATTTGTCTGACACAATACGTTTGACGGATGCTGAACATCCCCATATTCTCATGAAAGAGAAGATGGGTTTTCTACCAACGAACAGTTCGAATGGTGTGGAACTGGCGGATTTGGTTGGAACTCGGTTTAAGGTAAATAGGGCAGTTTCTCCAATGTAGGAAAATAGACAAGCCTAGGCGTAGCGGAATAATAAAATTTTATCTATTTTATCTATTTCCCTTTTCCAATATCTGTTAATTGTTATTTCATATAAAGAGGGATAGAAAGTAATACCTTCGGTGAAGAACTATCTACCGTTGCAAACGAAGTGCCCACAACTTCTTATTATAAACTCTTGAGCAACGAACGTTTTGTTCAACACAGAAAAATAAAAACTAATCAGTAATCAACCTTTAAAGTATAGCAATCGCAATGATTGCCTCTAACAGAAATCGATACGAGATCAAAAAGGGAGTAAGAAATAAAGTAAATTAGCTGAGACGACGACGGAACGATTCCTGCTCTTCTTTTCTATGTGTTGGCCGAAATCTGGGGTTAGGGAGTCTATTTATAGACTTCTCAAAATCCTAATCCCAGTTGTGTTAGGTAATTAAATAATTGGAATCTTATTCGAAATAGGATTCCTAATTAGATAATTAAATAAACACTTTACTATTATCTAAATAATAACTAATTATATCTAGATAATTATTATTAATCAAATTAATAATTAATTAATGTTAGGGATAATTAATTAGAGTTTCAATCACTTAAAAACTTCTAATTGATATTATCAGATAATCTTTTAATTTAATTGATAACCATAATCAAATTATAATTATTAATCAAAGTAATTTATCCCTAAATTAATACAAATTTCAGCCCATATATGTATGTCCCACTAATTACATTTCCGTCCTCCGATTCCAAGTCCCATATGCGACCCATTAGGTTCTTTATTACCACTAGCCGTATATATCCTTTGAAATTATTCATCACGATTAATTCCAACATATATATAACGGAATACCGTTGCGAGCTGTTACTAGAAGAACCTATGATATTCCCCTAGAGCAATTAAGAAGTCAGGTTGATAACTGACGTTAACCTTTCTGCATTAGGTACAGTATAATACGATCCTTCATCAACTATATCCTGTCGGTCAATTCCTTATAACCATGGAACGTGTCAAGGTTACATATAACGAAGACTCCGGTTTTACTTGTACAGGTTGAATTCACTCTGAAAAGGTAAGTTAAGTGAAATGTTCATTTCTACTCTTAACCGTATCACCTTGCAAGGATTTCAATCAATTCACCTCAAGCGGCCATTTGGATATATCTCCCACTTATCGGGAGTGACGAATGCTCAATCTGACATTAACTATTCTGAAAAACTTTGTGTGATACCCAACCCTGCTCTCACACACCCTAGGCGCTCACCTGTTGGATCGTGCTCGCACAGAATCAAAGTATCAGACTCCATAATCCAGAATCACTAATTAACGAATGTTTGAGTCTGAGGATTAGTTATACCTACTAATACCAATGAGATGAACAGTTGACACATTAGATAAATCAATCCATTCTGTTATCTCAAGTCGGGTCCCAATCCTAATGAACTCCTTCACCGGATCAATGTAACTGTCTAGATATCTGAATATCTAAAGCTTGTGAGATCAGCTTTCTGTCTCAACAGAAAACACTGTTACATGCAAGTCTCAACAGTAATATGCCAACCCCTATAACATATTACTTGACTTGGGTTTACTTTAAGTCTATTGGTTCTATTATAAAGTACAGTCTCACTTCATGCTTGTATGAACACTTTATAACTACTTAAATAAACTTAGGGTTACTTTCTTTATGAAAGATTTGTGCCTTTATATATAGTTACATTTCAATGCTATATATCTGATTAAACAAATGATCAAATAAACAATTTATTCATTAATATTAATATCCTAAAACAATTGTCTTTAGGACACTAAACTCCAACATAACCTAGAGGTGACCATGTTCCATCCTTTTGAAATTAACTGATTTAAGGATTTAAGAGACATGACCTTAGGTTCATGAGTGTCTTGGATGCCTTTAAGCTCCACGAGATGTTTATCCTTGTGAATTAGTACCCTGTTGCCTTCGAATTCAAAGGTGACTAGGGTATGGTACCTCATCCAATCAGTGCCTAAAATAAGATCAAATTCTCCCAAATTCAGAGTCCTTACTGCAAATGTAAACTAGGTATTCTACATAGACCAGGTTAATTCCTCACACTTGGACTTGACAAGGAGTTGTTTGCCATCAACAACTGATACATCAGTTGGTTTGACCCTGATCAAGGGTAACTTAACCTGTAGAGATAACTTGTGGTTAACAAAGCTATGTGTACTTCCACTATCAATCAAGATAGTAATTCCCTTCTTCTGCAGGGTGCCTCTTAATTTAAAGGTTCCAAAAGCCATTCCCCCATCTAAGGCATTAATAGAGAGATTTATTGGCTTTTGACACTCCTGTGCTACTTCAGTCAAGGGTTCATTCCCAATTTCTTCCATAGGAACCTCTTCTTCTATCTCTCCTTCTAAGTTCATAGCATTCAACTTCTGGGTTGTGCATTGATGGCCAGGGTAAAACCTATCTCCGCACTTCCAACAGACTCCAGGGGTTCTTTTAAAATTAGTGGGGTTTGTGTTTGGTTTACGATCTGTGGTTTTGGAATTAGGGCAGTTGAGGTACTGGGAATGGTTTGAGGTATAATAGTAGTCATTGGGGTAGGATTCCAGGGTTTGGGATTGTATAGGGGCTTGGTTTTGGGTGTAACTGCCTTAATCAGCTCCTTAACATTAGTTTAATGCAGTTTTGCTAACTTAATGGCAGTATAGATTTCAGAAGGATAGTTAGACCTTACCGCAGATCATATATCAAGTTTCAAGCCAGAAATAAAGCTTCCAACATAGTATTCCGAGTTGATAGTACGAAATACCTTCTCCATCTTGAGTTTCAGGCCTTCGAAAAGCTCCTGATGTTGCAATACAGTTGCAGTTTGCTTAAGGTTCGACATCTCCTCCACCACAACCTGAGTATGAGTTTCCTGGAAACGCTTGGTGATTTCTTCCACAAATTCATCCCAGCTAGCACCTTGTTTCTCCTAAATCCAATTCTTATACCATTTGTCTGCCTTGCCCTGTAAGTATAACCCATCCAGATCCATCTTCTTCTCATTTGCAACGTCGAAAAGTTGGAAGTATTTTTGGCACTTGCTAACCCAGCAATCGACTTCAGTGCCATCAAAATGGGGTAAATCACATTTGGGTAACATTTTGTTGAAGAAAGGAACTATGGTTGAAGATTCAGCAGAGTTGGAATTGGAATTTAGGGTGGTTAGTATTCCCTTATCTATGTTTGGGTTTAGGGAATAAGAAGGTCGAAGAATATAACCTGGTTCAGGTTGGGGTTGAACTATCTTAGCAATAGCTGCCATGGATTTGTTAAGTTCATCAAGTGTTTGTTGGGTATGGAGTTGATCCTTACGAAACTGGGCATGATCTAAACAGATGGAATCCATCCTCTGCTGCTGAGCAGCTTGAGTATCCAGCATCTGAGCTTGCAGAATCTGGATTTGGTTAGCAGTTGCTTCAGATCTTTCCATGAGATGAGTAGAGAGCTCATGGAATTGCTGTTCTAAGGAAGGCATTGCTACTTTCTTGGCTTTGGTTGCTGTTATAGTTTTTGGGTGTGGGTTATTGTTCATACAGTGAAAAAATAAATGGCTGGAAAGGAGGAAGAAGGGAGAAAACAGAGAAAAGAAGGAATAGATTTCATTAAAATTCTGCATAAGGAAATAGTGTCACACTCAGCCTCTAAATAGGTAGTAAAAACAAATAGTTTGTTAGCAGTAGGCACAACTGTACTAACAAACTCACTACCAAACAAAATAGCTAACAACCTAGAGAATCTATTCTCTAAGATAGGCTTTAGGGAATTAAAATGGCCACTCAGTACCAGTAATACAGAAATAACAGAACACATAAAATAAGTGACTAACTTAACTAACAAGGCTAATTACTTATTTAGTCCCTGAACTCTTCTAGTACGTGACAGAATTCTGAATCCATCACTGTTTGAGTGTCAAGACTAGGCATTAGCTCCTAAGAATTGATAGTTTCAAGGCAAATCAGAGTATTGATGGTTCTAGAGGAGTGAGCAGAGAGGACAATGACTAGATCAGAGAGACTTGGTAATAAACTCTATCAATTTCTACATTCTCCTACTAATGAGCACCGAGAGGGATCTATCTTGGGAGCAGTCTAATATCCCAACAATTGCTCCCAACAAACGCAACAACTGAGTTATTATGGTTTCGGTCACTCCTACAAGATCTCAGCTTTCCTATTACATGTCTAGTTCAACTTTGGTGTGATGATGTTGGTGCTATTTACCTCATTATTCTTGTCTTTCATGCCCGGACAAAACACATAAAACTGGATTATCAATTTGTTAGGGAATGGGTGGTTGTAGGGTTCCCCAATGTGCGGTTTATTCTTTTAGATGATCAAGTGCATATGTTATTGTCTTTCATGCCCGGACAAAACACATAGAACTGGATTATCAATTTGTTAGGGAATGGGTGGTTGTAGGGTTCCCCAATGTGCGGTTAATTCTTTTAGATGATCAAGTGCATATGTTCTCACTAAGCCTCTGGCTAGTACTAAGTTTCAGCAGTTCCGCGCACGACTTAGTGTTCAAGCCCGCCATCAGCCTGCGGGAGGGTGTTAGAGATAATTACCTCATAATTACCTCTAAGATAATTAATCTAGTATTTGTAATTATCAATAGATTAGTTTCAAATTAAGATTGTGTCTACCACTTGTTTATTCTTTCCTTTCTAGACTCAACTTCTTGGTATATATATCTCTTATCAATATGCCTTTCTCATTAAAGAAAATTAATCAATTTATTTCTTAACCTAAAACACATTATCTCAACAAGTTTATCACAAGCTCCATTTGGTTAAAGCATGAAATAGTCTTAGTTAGAGTTACAATTGAGGCAAGTTGGGTTGTAGAATAGATTTATCTTAATGTTCAATGTGTTAAATGGAACATTTTGACAAGTTAAAAGATAAAAACATACATCTTTAACCATTTTATCTATATTTAAATATTGAAATAATACTACATAGAATTTATATACACTAATAATAAAGGGCTACAAGGGGTAAAACGATCGGTATTTAAAAATGGAGCCGGTGGCCGACGGGCTCGGCCCATGCCTAGCCATATGCATCAATTGATTTTTTTTTTTTTTCATTTTTAATCGATCTGTGAAAATATAGGTACGTGAAGTTGGTGGTTGCCAATTAATTTCCAAAAAAATATTACATTGAATAAAAAGTAATAATAAATTAATGTTGCAAGTATTTTATTGTCCTTAATGTTTAAAGGAACTTTATTAGCTAACTTTCTTTCGGTATTAAGCATTCCCTACCTTAGATTTCTTGGGGCCACTATTATCAAATTGGGGTTCACTTTTTAAATCTCAAATAAATCAACATTATTAAATACTTTTATAGATTCTGATTTTTTTTTTTTTTTATATATATAGTTTGGGATTATGAACTTGTCAATTCTGAATTTATGACATTTTTATTTGATGATTTGATAAATTTCAAATTTAATTAAATATGTAACTTAGATTTTGTTTGATTTGAAGTTTGTAAAAATAAGCAGATAAGGGTTTTAAAAGCCAAAAATCAATACGCAAAGTATCAAACTATAAAAGCTATAAATTTAAATGTGTAATTATATAAATTATATTTATTTTAATAAAGTGGAGAATCAAACCTCAAATCTCAAACTTAATAAGTACATATTCAATTTCTTACTATTTGAACCAACTCTCATTGGGTAAACTACGCTATTCTACTTCAGTAAAGAAGCAACTAACAATAGATTACTTATTATTATTATTATTATTATTATTATTATTATTATTATTATTATTAGCAGATCTTAGAAATCAATAAATTCTATAGAAAAACATAATAGATTTGTATGTAATTGTTACAAGTGCTCTAAATTACAGGCATGCAATCAAGGACGAATACAAGAGTGCTACGCTCAGGCCAAATTTTATGCATGCGTATAAAAAAAATTCCACGATATAAAATCTAACTACTGATAATTCTAATAAAAAGGAGATAAAAAATAAACAAAAATACTTTTTTTTACATATGTACTGATAATTATGTCTTATTAATAGAAGGCAACAAACTATCAGTAGCACTGAAACTACTGATAGATGGCAAATATAACCTTCGAGATTTCATTTTATGAAAATGTTGTAAAATTACTTCATTTTCAATATCTATAAAAATGATTTTCTCAATATAACATATCAAGCAATTTACAAGCAAATCATCTTCCATTCGGTTCTGCTAATCGATCATCATAATGTTCATTGTAAAAAACATCTTTCACCAGTAGTTATTGCAACAAGTAAGACCAATACTAACTCGATGTGAGTGAATACATTAAATAATGAATAGTGTGATATTTCTTCATTCAACCTCATATAATAAAATGTAGCATTGAAGCGGGTGATGAAGCCCACTCAGCTCAAAAGAAGAAAAATATTCTGAATATAAAATAGCAAGATAGAGCAGTCTTTCATGATCAAAATTAGCTAATTGATAAGACATGAATTAGTATCAGTACACATGTTGCCATTGTTGGGCGAATTCCGCAAGTGCACGGTTTAGCTTGTAGTAATAAAAGATATCGATCCCACAGAGAACGTTTTCTGATTAAAATTACTGTTATGATTAAATTCGTTTGCTCAAGGTTTATAAAAAAAATCATTAATGGTTTAAATGATTTCTAATTCTAATTATGGTTACAATTATAATTACAATTACAGAAATTATATTTAGATTATGACTTATTCCAATGTTAATTTATACTAAGCAAAAACACAGCTTTAAACTTTGGTTTGTTTAAAATAGATGTAATAAATTACCAATTGATTCAATTTAAAGGAATTGAACTGTTACCAATCTTTACTTTCGATCTAAGATTGAAAACCTTAATCAAATTCGGAATCTAAACCCGATTATTCGAATTATCGCAATGACCAAATGTAAATCCGAATTTGCTTAAGTGTTCAAAGTTTGCATGAAAAAATACCAAATTGCTTTCTAAATATTTTTACATGAAAACACCGATTAATATTACTTAAAGTAAATCGTTAAATCAAACTTTAAATAAAACAATAGTGAAAATGGAATTGAATTAAAAGATATTTTATTAGTGTGAGTTATAAACATCACAAGTTTAACAGAGAAGAAGAAGTTTGAAAAGCAATTCGACCGAAACATGAATTCCGGGTTGTCAATCCTTTACTCAACTTCATAGCGTGTTTCGCCTTCAATCCTGGATCTTCTCATTGAGTCTTCGAAATAGCAATCACTCGATCAACTTTGAAGCATAAACTCGACTTGGATAAGCCTTAATGTAAATAATAAAATATATAACTTGTATCTAGTATGTGTATCTTTTGTAACTTTTGTGTAACAATTGAACTCTGAATTCTCCCTCTATTTATAACCTTCCAAAAGGTACGCTGGAGAGATGTGTCTGTTGGTGAAAAGTTTCCTCGATCCGGATGAAAGGATGCGTCGTTTGGAGAAATAAATATGGAAAAATGTACAAACAGCTTCATTGTCCTTGCCGAGATTTAGGAATCTCAATCGAGAAAGGAAGGAGGCGTGCATCTTGTTGCTCAGCGCGTGTCCTTATCGAGATTCTGAGAATCTCATCAGTGACAGAAACTCTTCTTTCCTCCTTTGCAATGTGTTCCAATTCTTAGACGTGACTTTCAATTCTCGTACGTGATTTATGTTGAAAGCTTGATTTCTCACTCATTTCTAATTCATTTTGCTCCTATTTAACTTTTTCCAAATAATTAACGCCTTGCACACAAACAACAAATGCCCACGTGAAATCTTTCCAAAATAAAGTAATTAACATATATTTTACATGAAATTTAACATATTTATGCATGCTAATTTAGGTATATTTTGGGCTTATCAGCCATCCTAGGCAGGCACGAGTGCCTGGAGCATTAGGAGTCGCTAGATTCAACTAAACAGGAATATCGTCATTCCTTTGACACATGGACCAATAGAAAAATCTTAAAGTCCGACTCAGACTATATCCCACCAGATTTACCTATAATCAAGGTAGTCCAAAATGAGTAGGATGTGACTTGCCTAAATTACGTCTAGCTATCTTCCTTGTAACCCAAGGACGATTCCCTATAAATACACTTAGCAATCACACAATCAAGGTACATATACATATTCTTTTCAAATTACTCTCAATTGCTTAATAATCCATCCCTTGCATTACTAACTTAGGCATTGGAGTGGGATCATCAGTCAACAACCTCACCCTCACCCTGACCATCTTTCTCTCGTATCTCAAACACCAGAAAGATCTCTTCTGTCATCAAAGTATTGCTTCACAGAATCATAAGTATCAGATTGGTCCGGTGAGCGTAGATTGAACTAAAAATGACTATGTCTCCGAATAATTGAAACCTTATATCTTCATACAACCCGACACTTCCTTGACGCTAGTAACAACCCCGTACCATTTTTCCAAATCAGGTTGGAGATCGACCAGCGCATGGGCATAGCCTTGGTCTCCCTAGAGTCAGCGGACAGAGAATTCATGGATCGCATCACAAAGTAGCTCCTCTACACTATGAGCATCATCTAAAAGACCACAAACGAGCAAGTCGCCATAGTTGCCGAATTACAGGACAAATTAGCTACAACCGAAGAAGCCATTGGACTGGAAAAGGACCTAAACATTCGATCGAAATATCTATCGGGAATACTTCATGGAGGGTGCAAGGAAGAGACCGCAACAAACGACTCAAGGAAATAATGTCAACTAATTCTTATCATTCTCGTCCTCATATCTAGCCGCGAAGTCTAAAAATTTAGTCTTTAAATCGTGTCAGAGACTTGATTAGAGACCGAATTGTCAGTCTTTAATTCGTTTATTTCTTGTAGTGAAATCACTCCATTTCGAGATAAATAGCCATGATAATGTTTTATGGAATGATTGAGTTTGCAAACTGTGCAAACCACGTACAACCTCATGTGTCTAAATTTTTAAATCTCGAGACTGCGTTTGCAAAAATATCAAACTAAATGTATTTTATACTTTACCCTATCAATACTATATTGCTTATTATAAAAAGATAATAATAATATTATATTGCTTCGTTCTCTACAAATTGTCTCAAAAATTTAATATTTATTTGGTTATTCTTGGTCCAATTAATAAACTAATTAAACTCTATATTTATGAAATATAAATTTATTAGAAGATCTGACGAGTCCGGTTAAAAACTGAACCTATTAAAGGCTGAACGAATCCTAAAAGGTTAGTTCCACATGGACTAATCTATACTAGTGCAAAATTGGTCTTTAACGTCAGATTATTTTTAGCTATTTGCGTCAGTTCTTGAATCGACGATTAATGGTATGGTCTTTGGATCGGTCTTTTGTCGACCCCAACTACCATTTTAAAATTTCTAGGGGATAACTCATTGGATATTCTTTGAACTTTCTCCTAAAATTAGTCTATTCAAATCATTACAGTTTCAATATACACCAAAAGAAAGTGTAATGTGATGTGAAGCCCTTTGCTTATACACCAAATTAAGATGTGCTTGATTGTATTTAACATCTTCTCCTAGTTTAGTAATGTTTTTAAGGAACTAGTTGCAGCAAATCTTAAATTCAACATGCATTGTATTTCAATCTTTTGAGGATGTCCTTATTATGTTTTCACTTGTTAAAAGATAATAACTTATCCCAAATACTATTACTCAGACATACAACTATAATATGAATCTAGAATGCATTCAAATTGCTAGTTCCAAGGCAAATTTCCTGAATGAATTAGGACAAAAATAATTGCTTTTTTCTATATGTGACAATGCAAATGATTCACTAGTTGTCCCGAGATGTTGTCGTTGAGAAGAATTATAAGCCCTCTAATCTATGCCTCTGTAATTGTACCGGTCATTGGGGCCGGTCCTTATTAAATAACTGACATTGCTTCTAGCATTAGAATCGGTTGTACAAAACGACCGACTCTAATATTGAACTATTGGCGACGCTAAAACGAGTATAAATATCCCATGTTTAAATGAGGGGCTTTGGAATCCGTCGTTGACTGGTGACTGTCGCTAATAGTTCAACATTAGGGTCAGTTGTTTAAAATAACCTACCCTAATGTTGAACTATTAGCGACAGTCACAAGTTAAATACCGATGCTAAAATCAATATAAATATCTCGTGTTTAAATGAGGGGCTTTAGCGTCGACCTTTGACTTGTTGTCGGTAATAGTTCAACATTAGAGTCGGTCAAAGACAAAGACCGTTGCTAAAGACCCTTTTCGCGCCGGTTTAAAGTTAAAGACTGATGCAAATAACATTTTTAATTACAAATAAGATTATTAATGTTGGTTTTCAAATGACTACGCTAATAAGGCGTCACTAATGAATATTTTTTTCACTAGTGCTAGGTTACTTTGAAGTAGTTTAGATTACTTTTCTAAGAATGAGTTAGGTTTCATTATAAGTATCTTTTGGTCTTTTGTTTTTCTTTTTATAAATTCTTTTTTGTTGCCTTAGGGTTTTGAGTCATCTCTACAAATAGGGATACTTTTCTCATCTCTTTAAGATGATCAATATTATTACAAAATTGGGTAAATTACACCTATGGTCTTTGAACTTTGCATTTTTAATAATATTACCACTGAATTTTAAAATTTAACATAAAAATCACTCAATTTTACACTTTTTAATATCTGTTACCACTAAATTTTAACTAACTCATCAAAATGACCATTAACAACCTCAAAATGAAAATATCCAAGAATTAAAGTTGTTTAGAACGACATTTACTCTGGAACCACATTTTTTATTTTTTCAAAACCACCATTTTTGGTAGTTTTCTCCCATTAAAAATTAATTCAATGTCCTAACCAAACAACACCTAAGTACCTCAAAACGAAAAATTTTAAGAATTAAATTTTTTTTAAATATCATTAATTTTTAGAATTTGTACTTTGAGGCCATCAACCGTTATTTTGAAGCGTTGAGTGGCAATGAGTGTGAAAAAACTTTCAAATGTCCTTCTTTCTCTCAAACCCCTCTTATCTCTATCAATGAGCATATAGACATCCTTGTTTATCTATTCTTTCTTTTGTAACCCTAACCCTAACCCCTCTTATATTTGGAATATAATTAACCCTAAAAAAAGGATAGTTAGATATAGGTAATGGCCACTAATATATTGGAAAAAAATGGAAAATAATTAAATTTCCTCGATCGCCCATCTATATTGACTCTATTCATATTAAGTGATAGAAAGATCAAAGTAATACTCATGACTTTGAAGACTAATAGTAATTTTAATATATATATCTTACCTTCTTCAGATTTCATGTTACTCAAAAGCTATGCTGCAAAATCTACTTGGGATCATTCTGCTTTCTTCTTTATCATAATTCTATATCTATAAAGATAGAAACTCATTACATTTTTTAATATATTAAACCAAATATATATATTCTTCCATACTCTATATATTATTACTATCATTTAATTTAACTCACTGTTTTTTTTATTTATTTATAAATTCTTGCATATAATGATAACTTGTTGATGTCAATGAAAGGGGCCTAACAGGGTTATTGTCTTACTGTGGGGTTCATATCCCTTGGCACTGGCCTAAAGAGTTAGAATAGAGCTGGTGATCGAAGTTTGTACTCTGATAGTTAAGTTAATAAGTTCTCCCGTAAAGAGAACGAATTAACTTAGAGAGATAGAGAGAGAATGATGTGTCATTATTTCTTGGGGTTAAAGAGATGTTTGTGATAGTGAAAAAAATCTAATTCTTGTTTGGGACTTAAAGTTCTGGACGCTTTAAATATTAATGTAGAGCGTCCAGGACTATAAGTATCAGACAATGCTTTTCTTTTCTTCCCGTCTGCTTTACATAAATTAAAACGTCTACGACTTTAAGGCCCAGACATGGTTTGGCATAATTTTAATTATAAAATTTAAATCACAAAATTTAGTTAATTATAAAATTTAAGTCCTAATTTTTTCAATTTTTATTAATTAAATTTTCTAACTTAACTTAGAATTAAATTTTGTAATTTAAATTATTTCCAAATGGGATTTAAAGTCCCAGAGAATACTTTTACTACTCTAAAATCATCAAATATTTGCACAACCCTTTAAACATATAATTAAATTTTTTCATTATCACAAATATATTTTTAGCCCTTAATTCTTATGGGTTTTACATTGAGAATGAATGTTTTTTTTATAGGAATATGTTTAATAATTACCTAAAAAATCCCATATATCTAGTCTAGTGGTATGTATTGCAATCATGTAGAGTTGTGTATTAGCGGCTTGATTTCTGTAAAATGTGTTCGGCATAACGGTTAGCAGTAGTGTTCACCTGAACCTGAATGACCAAATTGGTCATTCACTGTTAGATTTAGGTTTATTAAATCTACATCTTAGGATGTTTTGGATCTCCACTGTATGATTATAATAAACCTAGATCTAACGATGAATGGTAAAATTTATTTAGTCATTCAGGGTCCAGGTGAATGCTACTGGTCCTGTTAGACACACACACACACATATATATATATATATATATATATATATATATATATATATATATATATATATAATATCATTTATCAGTTCGTTTGATTGGAAAATTACGAAGGATCTTAAACTTTCATATATATTAAGTAGAAGATCCTTCATACATCTTTTTGATATGTGTAACATGGATTCACACCTATTATAAGAAATTCTTTCATCATATTTTTTTTTTTTTTAACTGGGGTTGCAAAATGTATCCACATAATGAGTGAATTCCTCTTTTATATCGTCTATCCACGTGGCGATGTCCTATTTGTGGATTTTTATTACATAGCTTTTATTTTTAAAAGAAATAAATAAAAATAATTGGTGATAGAAAGGTAAAACATGTAGCAGTCCTATTGACGCCACCATCTTATTACAACCAAATGGCACCAGGCCCACCAACTTCTCTTGTTATCATAAATCTTCGTCTTTGCTTCCATATATATCCAGCTTGTTAGCCTAAAAAGGACTTACACCATTCGAAACGATCCAGGCCTGGATAATAAAACAATAACACAATGAGTTCTCAAAATAACGAAAAAAGCACATGGTTCTTTATAACATAATATTTGTTCATTTTCACTCACATCAACAAGCTTCAAACCCAGGAGACATTCACGTGAGGAGATGTGTCAAAATATAATAATAATAAAAGCTATTCTTAGACCTTAACTATCAACTTAAATTTCTGGTTCAATTGGTTCATTAACATGATATTAAAGTCTCTTAAACCAAGTGGTTAGTGTTCGAATCCTAAAAACCTCATTTATTGATGGAAGGTAATAATAAAAGTTACAAAAGGTTCCTTAATATTAAGGTTTCTATAACTTGCAACAATTTTGAGCCTATATGATAAAATCCATAAAATATGGACTCTTACTCTTGGATCCGGAGACAAGAGGCACATGAGTGTCGGCACACGCTCGTCTGTCAGGAATAGGGATGGCAACGGTACTGTACACATGGGTATCCGACACTACCCGATCCTAATGGAACTACCCGTATCCTCTATAAAGGGGTATGGGAAGACCCCTAGGTACTCGGTATCCGTCATAATTTTTTTATATATTAATAAATATCATTGTTTTTTAAGATGTAAGACGTGAGATTTGAACCCAATCTTTTCTTTTTCAACGATTGAGTGATACCACTAACCTACTTTATTCTTATTAATTAAGGTTCAATTTGTTCAATTTTTATAGATGATTTATTAAATTTATACTTTGTTAAATTTGTAATATTTTTTGTTTTATTTATTGATTCTTAACGGGTAAGGGTACCCACGGGTACCCCCGAATTAAATAGGATGAGTATGAGATGCAAAAAGTATACCTGTGACAGATAAGAGTAATTAAAAAATAAAAAAAGTAAAAATTTGAGATTGACATTACCCGCGGCTACCCTACTTGTTGTCATCCCTAATCAGGAACCACCTTGCAACTCCTCCATCTTGCATCCCAATGTATGAAAGTTTGTGTATTTTTTTCGCCAATATCAAGACATTGTCATTTTTTCCTAGGTAAAAAGAAGTTCAACTCAAGTCTCTACGGGCTAGGTTTGCTTTTTGCACTCCAATCGCTTTTTGTCATTGTTCAAGGAGTTTCGTGGATATATTCATCTAAAAGTACCAACCGAATCAAATTTCGTTGGTAAATTTTATTGGTATTCCCCTGAAAAAAATGGCAAAATCAAGCTACTAAAAAACAATAATTAAGAGTCTCATAAACATTAAGATACATAAGTTAGCCTTAACCCTAAAATTTAATTAAGAAAAACAAGACAAAAAATTTGCATCATATGATCTTGGCAAGTTGATGCTTTGACCTACTTATAAAATCCCCCTTTTTGGGGGGTTTTAGATGATGGCAAATTGAGACATGAAACAACATAAATATGTATTTGTTTATGGAACGTTGTTGTGATGAGTAATTGAAAGGAAACAAAATCGGTGACCCTTTTTGCTATTATTATTAATTAATTAATACATGTTTGTAAAAAATTTTAAAAAAAAGTACATTACAAGTAGCAATAGAAAGAAGAAGCATACAAAAGCAACAAAAATAAAAAAAACGCTCTCTTGGCGACTCCCATGGCGAAGGAGCGTGAAGCGAGATCTAGGTCGACTTTTGGTGGAGCGGGCGGCCGATCGGCGAAGGAGGCGGCGGATCGGGAGGCGGCTAGGGGGCTGGGCAGGGATCTGGATCCGGATGGGTGTTTGGCGGAGGAAGCGAGGAGTGCGACGTCTGGTTCTCCGCGTAGGAGACGGTTGAGCGCCGACCGAGTCCGAGAGAGATCGAGGGAGCGGGGTTCGATTCCGGCGGCGTTGGTTGATGGGGCGGGGTGTCGTAACTCGGAGCGTGGACAGGAGAAGGTTGTGTCATCGGCGGCGCCCGGTCTGGTTGGTGTCGAAGGCGGGTTTGCGGGCGCTGATGGGTTGCCGGCTGTAGGAGAAGGAGGGCAGGAGCGGGGGGCAGGATCTTGCCTGCTCTTGGCCTGCGATACGGCTTGTCCCGCCCCAGCTGGGGAAGGAGGCAGGCCTGCGACTAGCGATGCGGCTGGTGCAGGTAGCGTTGCGGGGAAGCCGGTAGTGAAGAAGGATGGCCGGGGCAAGGCCCCGACGACTATCTTGGATGCTAGGGCGATTAGGAATTTTGAGGCTCCCCTGTTGAGTGGGGCTTTGGCACAGGGGGCTGCCTGCCAGAATGTCTCAGTTCCTAGTTCTAATCCCGCTTTTGATGTTAACCCTAGAATAGGGCTGGGGAATTTATCCTGGAGAGATAAGGTGATGGGGGTGGTTGAGGAACCCATGATTGAGGATGATATTATCGAGGAGGATTCTGAGGGAGTTTTTTCTGACTCAGATATTGAGGATGGTGAGCAAGAGGACCCGTTGTGTCCTGTTATCCGGCTTTCATCGGAAGATAAGCGGATTCTTAGATCCAAATGGAAACTCTTTTTAATTGTCACTGTGCTTGGGAAAAGGATAAGCTTCAATTACTTTGCCCAGAGGATCCAGGCCCAATGGGGAAACAAAGGGAATGTTACTATCACGGATCTGGAGAATGACTATTATGTCATAAAATTTACAAGGGCAGAAGATTATAATGCAGTAGTTAATGGTGGATCTTATATCATCTCCAATCATGTTTTAGCGCTGAGGCCATGGGTCCCAAATTTTAATCCGCATGATTGCTCTGTTAATAGGATCCTTACTTGGGTTAGATTCCCAGGTTTACCCATTGAATACTATAACGAAAGATTTCTGAATAAGATTGGTGGCCTGGTTGGGAAAGTTCACCACGTTGATAAAACTACCGTTGGGGCAGTAAGAGGCAAGTTTGCCAGGATTTGTATTGACATTGATCTTGCTAAGCCTCTTCTGTCTAAATTCTCCGTTCAGAATAAGGTCTTTCATATAGAATACGAAGGTATTCACAATATCTGCTATGAATGCGGTATGTTTGGCCATACCTATGATGGCTTCCCCCAAAAGAAGGAAAGTGGTTGAGAAGGTGGTGGTGCCTATCATAGGCAGAGATGAAGTTAGCCAAGGTGAAGAGAAGAACTTTAGGCCATGGATGCTGGCCAAAAGGTCAGTCCGAAGGAAGCCAC
Organism: Euphorbia lathyris; assembly: GCF_963576675.1. Classification (NCBI taxonomy): domain Eukaryota; kingdom Viridiplantae; phylum Streptophyta; class Magnoliopsida; order Malpighiales; family Euphorbiaceae; genus Euphorbia; species Euphorbia lathyris. The sequence goes on along the minus strand of NC_088914.1, from coordinate 21,339,970 downwards.
GTGCTAATGCTACTCGGAATCAAGTTCCAGATATCAGCAAGGATATGACCTCTCTCCAAATTGCTCCTGAGATCAAGGCTAGGCCTCCTGATACTAAGAATGGTGCTGGTGTTGACTCAGCTTCCGGTTCAGGATCTAGATTCGGAGCCCTGTCTATTGAGGATGGTCAGGATTCGGATTTACCTATTGAGCATATGGAGTTAAGTATGCCAGGCCTTGAGTCTGCTGAGCCAGCTACCATCCTTGGTGACTCTATTAATCCTCTCTTCGATCCCAAAGCTTACGCTAAGGGGAAATCCCAGATTACTGGCTCGACAGGGAAAGCAAAGCTTAATGAGGTTAGTGTCCGGCATCCTCTTGTAGACCCCCTAATTGGTAAGTCTATAGGAGTTAGTAAGTTTCATTTGAAGAAACCTAAGGCTAACCTTAAAAATAACCTTGGTTCTTTGGATTCTTGGGATAAAAGAGGGCCGGCTGGCACCTCTTCTAGGCTCTCAGGAGCCCCGAATAAATACATGCTTTAGGGTGTGGGCCTGTGATCAGTTATCTTCCTTCTGATGGACTTTTTTGTTTGGAATGTTAGAGGTGCGACTAGCAAGGCGACCCGCATCCATGTTAATGATCTTATTAAGCAGTTTAATCCTTCTTGTTTTGCTCTTCTTGAAACCAAGGTTAGTGGTTCTAAAGCAGATGAGGTGGTTAAAAAGTTTAAGAATTGGAAGTGTGTCAGGTCAGAGGCGACTGGTCGAGCAGGGGGGATTTGGCTTTTTTGGAAGCCAGGTCGTGTGAGTATTGATATTATTACTATTGATAATCAATTCATTCATAGTAAGGTGTGTTATCCTGGCAACAAACCTTTCTTTGTTTCCTTTGTCTATGCCGATCCGGTCTTGACTAACCGGAAGAGGCTTTGCGAGATCCTGTACTCTATTAGTACAAACATGGTGGATGCTTGGTTGGTTGCTAGTGACTTTAATGATATTGCCCTGATGAGTGATCAGAAGAGGGGGGGTAATCATTATATCAACTGGTGCCTTAACCACAAGCAGAATATGGATCTTTGCGGGCTATCGGACCTGGGTGCGGCTGGCCACAAGTTTACTTGGAAAAGGAATAGCGTGTTTGTTCGGTTGGACAAAGTTTATGCGAATGTGGCTGCGATCTATAGATTTCCCGAGGTGAACGTGCTGAATCTCCCTTTTCGTCATTCTGACCATTGTCCTATCCTCGTTAAACTGGTTAAAGGTCATCAACTTAAAGGGAATAGACCCTTTAGATACCTTGTTGCTTGGGATACCCATCCTGAGTTCAGAAATTTTGTTAAAGATAATTGGAAACCTCATTCTAATGTTCTCTTTGCGGCTGAGAAGTTTAGAAAGAATGTGGTGGGATGGAATAAAAACATCTTTGGCCATATTATCCGAAGGAAACATAAACTTTTAAGGAGAATGGAAGGCATTCAACGCTGTTTGGAGATCCGTTTTGACCACAGTCTGAATTGTCATCTTAGATCACTCCAGAACGAGTTGGAAGCGGTGCTTAGACAGGAAGAGCTCCTTTGGTTCCAGAAATCTAGGAAGGCTTGGATTAAGGACGGTGACCGAAATACCAGATTCTTCCACCTTTCTACTATTATTAGGAGGCAGAGGAACCAGATCGATGCTATTAAAGACTCCAATGGGGATTGGATTTATGAGGAGGAAGATACTCATCGCCTTTCTCTTGAGTTCTATAAAGACCTCTTTAAAGAGGAAGATGTGGATCTGGACAAAGCCCAATCAGGGATCTCCTTTCCTAGGCTGGAGGAGGATGCTATTGAAGAAGCTTTTCATCCTATCGACCAGAAAGAAATTGATCTTGCCTTCACCAGTATTGGAGCTACTAAGGCTCCAGGGAGCGATGGTATTCCTGCTAGTTTCTACCATAAACACTGGGACACGGTGAAGGAAGGCGTTTACAGCTTTATTTTAGGAGTTTTCGGCAGATCCATCGATATTAGTCTGGTGAACCAAACCCTCCTGGTTCTGATCCCTAAGGTTGAAAAACCTTCCTCCTTTGTACAAATGAGGCCGATCAGTCTGTGCAATGTGTTATACAAAGCTATCACTAAGATTGTGGCTAATAGGCTCCAACGTATCCTTCCTGAGATTATTAGCCAGAATCAAGGTAGTTTTGTTCCTGGTAGGCAAATGATGGACAATGTGGTTATTGCCCAGGAGATGGTTCATTCCATGAAAGTGAAGAAAGGTAAGAAAGGGATCGTGGCTCTCAAACTGGAGTTTTCTTATGGATAGCTTAAATAGAGCTGGTATTCCTGAGAACTGAAGGAGATTGATTGAGGGTTGCGTTTTTTCTCATGTTTTCCAGTTTTTGATCAATGGAGATATGTCTGATGAATTCTCTCCCTCCAGGGGTATCCGTCAAGGAGATCCTATGAGCCCCTTCCTTTTTGTGATTGCTATGGAAAGGCTGGCTCACCTAATTCAAGAGGCTGTGAGTAAGGGGATTCTCCATCCTGTGACCATTAACAAGTTTTGCCCTTCTATTTCCCATTTGTTCTTCGCTGACGATGTGATGATCTTTGTGGAAGGGAATGAGGAGCAAATAGGTGTGGTCATGAATATCCTTAATTGCTTTTGCACCGCTTCTGGCCAGAAGATCAATGTCCACAAGTCTCGGATGCTTTGCTCTAAGAACATGGATAGAAGCATTTGTAAAAAACTTAGCGATCTTTCTGGCATTCCTCTTACTCACTCTTTGGGTAAGTATCTTGGGGTTCCCCTCCACAGCGACAGAGTTTCCAAAGCCTCCTTTTAAGAGACTCTGGATAAAACTAATGGGTTGTGTGCTAGTTGGAAGGCCAATTCTCTCTCCATGGCAGGCCATCTAACCTTAATTCAGTCTGTCAACTGCGCGGCTCCCAATCATATCATGCAAGCCTGTAAATTGCCCGAGCCGATTCTCAATGAGCTGGACAAAATCAACCGGCGTTTCCTTTGGGGAGAGTCGGGAGAGGGAAGGAAGATTCACCTTGTCCCTTGGAAGGAGATCTGCCAGCCTAAAAGTAGGGGGGTCTTGGCATTAGACAAGCTAAGGACAACAATAAAGTTTTATTAATGAAGCTCCTCTGGAGAATGTGGCAAAACCCTTCTTCTCTTTGGGTTCGTCTGCTCTATGGCAAGTATCGAAAGGACAAAATCTTTGGGGGCCCTAAGGAGAGAGTTGTCAATTGTTCTTCCTGTGGAAAGGGCTCAGTGCTGTGTTTGCTGAATTCTGCTCGGGGGTTGGCCTGGAGGTGGGTAATGGTAAGTCCATTAGCTTCTGGTATGACACCTGGATTGGAGATAAACCGCTTATAGATGTTTGTAGATCCCCCCCGCCTAGCAATAGCTGCAACTGGAGGATTGCTGATGTGGTGGACTCTGATGGGGACTGGATTTGGTCTAAGTTTGATACCTTCTTGAGCCTAGATACTCTCCTCAGAATCAGGGGAGTTAAGATTAGTAATCTTGAGGAGGACAAGGATAGGCATTGCTGGGCCCTGACTAACAATGGAGTTTACTCTTGCAAATCTGCCTTTGAAGCCTTTACGCTTGACAGATCCGACCCTCTCTCGGATACTTGGAAATCCATTTGGGCTCTGAAAATCCCTTACCGAATGAGGAGCTTCCTGTGGCTGGGAGTTAAGGACAGGTTGCTTACTAATTCGGAGAGACATAGACGGCATTTGGCGGATTCAGGTGTTTGCAGTAGATGCAGAGGCCATGTTGAAACTTTGTGCCATGCCCTTAGGGATTGCTCTAGAAGTAAGGAGGTTTGGAAGAAAGTTCTCCCACACCACATTCTCCCCTCCTTCTTTGCCCACTCTGAGAATGACTGGTTCTCTAATGGGGTTAATGGAAAGTTACTGGCTAACTTGGAGTATGGTGACATTTTTTTTGCTATTATTTGCCACCAACTCTGGAAATGGAGGAACGAGGAGATCTTTGGTGAGAAGACTGTTTTTATTCAGAACTTACCTGAGTTCTTCTCGAATAAGCTCCTTACTATTACTGAGAGCTTCAAAGGGGACCCCCTTGCCACGTCTACCTAGAATAAAGAGGTTCACCTTGTTGGTTGGAGCAGGTCGAAGGATGGGGTGGTGAAGTTGAATACGGATGGCTCCTGCCTCAACAATGGAAGAGTCGCGGCCGGAGGTGTTCTCAGAGACGTGGGGGGTGCCTGGATGTCGGGGTTCACCCATAACCTGGGATTGGGCTCGTCATTTTCAGCGGAGCTGTGTGGTATTCTTTCTGGTGTCAAGCTTGCCAGAAATCTGGGTATTAAGAGGCTTTCTGTGGAGTCTGATAATAAGGAGGCCATTAGTATGATTTCTAATAATCATGTTATTTGTCTTAATAGCCAGAACCTTATCAAAGCTATTAGAAGGCTTGGCTCCTCCTTTGAGTTCTTAGAGTTCAGCCACATCTTCAGGGAACAAAACCGGATTGCGGATCGCTTGGCGGCGGCTGGGCATGAGGGGATGTTAGGTGTTACCACCCTTTCTGATCCTCCTTTCTTTCTTTTGTCTCTCCTTTTAGAGGATAGGGTTGGTGTTAGCTTTCCTAGGCTGATCCCAGGCTAGTGTTGTCTTCGTGTTGTCTTTCTTTTCCTGCTTCTACCAAAAAAAAAAAAAAAAAAAAGAAGAAGCATACATAAGGAGTGAAATTTACAAAACTAATCTAATGTCAAGGTTCTTTATATTTTCAGACGTAGTTTAACACATCTTATCAAATAAGACACTTGCAATATATGTTTTCCAAAAATATTTTTAGTATATAAATATAAGGATTAATTTCAAATAAAACTCTCGTGGTTTCATGTTTTTGCAGATCAATACATGTGATTTTTTATTACAAAACAAGCCATCTGGTTGACATTGTCAGCAATTTTAGGTTGATTTTGTCAAATTTGGCCAAATTTGGCAAAGTCAATCCAAAATGACTAACGATGTCAACTACATGGTTTGTTTTGTAACAAAAAAAAAACCACATGTACCGATTTGTAAAAACGTGAAACCACAAGGTTTTATTTCTCCATGATTTGCCCTTAGTTTTGTTTTGCAAATTGCCTCGTAAATCACCAGTTTTATCGCAAATAGCATAGAAAAAGTGAGGGGTTGTGAAAATAAAAGTGTTTTGGGATAAACGAGTAAACCTGCATAATGGAGTAATACATGATTATGCCTAAATGTTTTGTAAGTCAAATGGTAATAAAAAAAAGATTATATACATATAGAAATGTTAAGTCAAATAGTAAATGGAAAATTATATTATGTAGATGTTGATGATTATGCCTAATTGAAGGGTAAGCCTCTTAATTAACTACCGACAAGTTAAATCTTTATGGACCAAAGCGAAGATTGTTTTTTTGGAGGATTAATGTTTTCACTTTCTTACAAAAGAAAAAAGGCATTTTTTCTTGTTTTTATTGCACTGTTATTCTTAATGATAAGTAAATCCAACTCATAATTTTATTAAAAAAGAGAGATGGAATAGAATGATTAGAAATTGAAAAGATGAATCATGGGATTTGGATAATGATGCTAGTTGAGTTAGTATGCTGCATAAAACATTAGTTCATAAATATGTCACAACTTCATTTGCCCTTGGATTATTGTTGCCTCCTTCTCTCTTTCATCCCTCCAAATTTAATCATTCTTCATTTTGAAACTTCTAACATCATAGTAGTTTTGTTAATTTATATTCTTCAAAATAAAAAGTCATTTAGCTCGGTGACAGATTAAAGATTCACTGTCTCTCGTGATTTAGAGATGTTAAATTGATATTTTTGGTGTTTTTATATAAAAAAAATTAAAAACTCGTACATAATTTCCATAGAATTTTTAGCATTTTTTGGCGACCAGTGAGTGCTCAACCCCCCTCTAGATCCGTCTCTAATTTAGCTCTTATTAAGCAATGTGATATATTTATTACACACTCCTTACACTCAATTGATTTAGTTTACGATGTTAATAGTAGCGTGAACTTAACATTAAATATCTATGAAATAATCATAAAGACTTAATCTTAGAGTTCAAATCTAGATGTTGTTGATAAAGGACGATTTTGTGATGCTACATAATAGGATATTTTGTGTATATTGGTTAGAATAATATTTTGTATCTCATTTAGTTTAGATATTTTGTATTTCAATCTCTTTAAAGAGGTTATCTCAATTAGTCGGAAATTTAGTTGAGATCAAATACTTTCATGGTATCAGAGTACTAAGAGGTCTAGTAACCTTGAAACTCTATTTTTCTCTCTCTCCCTTACTTTTTTTTACATAAGAATGTCTTTCAATTACACTACTTCTAACTCCTCAAGCCTAGCCATGTCTTCCCTCTCCTCACAAATCAATGATCAAATTTCTCATAAGCTTACATCAACAAATTTCTTGCTATGGAAGACACAGTTAATGCCACTACTAAAAAGGCAAGGGTTGGCACATCAACCGTTACTGCTCCCGCTAAGAAACTGCTACCGAAGTTGTTAATCCGACATATAAGATCTAGGAAGAATATGTCCTCAGTTAGATCATCTCATCCTTATCTGCAGGCATTTTGCCTTATAGCCATTGGAGCTGAAACTGTTTATGTTGAATGGGCAAAGCTTGTTAAGCGTATTCCACAGTTTCTCGGTCTCAAATTAGAGACCTTAAACATCGTTTGCACAATCTGAAAAGACATAACGACACTATCTCAAATTACTTACAGTCAGTAAAACATATCAATGATCAGTTAACTGCTTTACAAAGTCCAATTTTTTTTAGGACGATTTGGTTGAGGTAGCTCTTGACGGCCTCAGTTTAGCCTACATGCCTTTCACAGTCAGTCTTTTAACACATGCCATAATTTTAGTCACCTAAATCACATTGTCTCTGCTCCTCTTAACATAAGTTCACTCATTTCTCATAATTATAAGGGTGTTGACCACATAACCAAACAATGCCCCTCACCCAAGCTCAATCATAATTTCTAATCCAACTATAATCCCTCTTCCGATGTTGCCACTAGCTTATTAACTCTACTATGACTCGCCATCTGACTGTTGATTTAGGGAACATTAATGTTCATTTCGAATATGACGGTTCCGAAAAAGTTACAATAGGTAATAGAAACACATTTACTATTTCCTATGTTGGTCATTCAAAGTTTAATTTTTCTAATTCTTCAATTAAGTTTCATGATAATTTTCATGTTCCAAAAGTAGTTAATAATCTATTGTTTATTTCTTCCTTAACTAATTCAAACCCTATATCTTTGAGTTCTTTGCTAACTATTTTATTTTGAAGATATACCGAGGAATGAAGAAATTTTTTCTCTACACCATGTCACTTCCTTAGTCAATTCATCAAGTTCGAGATTTTCATATTTCTATTTGTCTGTGTCATGCTAGATTAGGTCATGCTATATTACACGTAAATCAGTCACAGACTATTATATTCTACTCGGTACCAATTTGATTTCCTAGAAATCCAAAAAGCAATCTACAGTTAGCAAGTCATCATTAGAGGCAGAATATACAGTTGATCTCCTAGAAATCCAAAAAGCAATCTACTAGTAAGTCAGGAAAAGCAACTACAATTTGTGAACTAGTATGATTAAGCTAGTACGGTTACATTGTAGTCAATCATATGTTTCATAAAAAGTTAAACACATCAACTTTGATTGACATACGGCTCGTGAGAATGTTGTGAAAGGTTTTATTACTACTCCTTATGTTACCTCTTAAAATCATTTGACTTGCTTATTAAGAATATACATGATTTTTTATGAAACTCATTTTCTCCAAGTAGGGATTACTGCCATTGTCACCATCTTGAACATGTGGGGGGTGTTATTGGAATTCAGTTTACAGTTAGTTGTTAGCTAACTTCTTCTTCTTCTCTCGCTGATCTCTAACAACTCAACAATATGAGCTCTGTCAGTTATTCTTCCGTTTTTCTTATCACTGCATATACGTTTAGTATGTATAATGATGCTATCTATCATTCGATGTATGTACTCTAGCACAATGTTTTGATTCGAAATAAATTCTTGACTTCATATGAAATTGATTATAAATGGATGAGGCAAATTGATAAATTTTATGAATTAATTTAGCTTCCAAACCCAAATTTGAAATTGAATAAAGTAAACAAGGTAGAAAACTAGATAGACAATAGAGGAAATAAATAAAATGGAGCTATGTAGATGCTCAATCATGGCTCTCAAATGGTACTCAATGAGCATGAAGACAAGCTAGTAGTGGGAAATAAGGATGTTTCAAAGATAGATATGAAAATAGGAATGGAGGAGGGTGTAGGTGTCACAACTTTAATACAATCCAAAGGGTAAAATTGATTGGGTTTTAAAAAGGTGTGATAAGAAGCAGCAGCATTTTATTCACTTGGACATGATGTTGTTTGCCATAAAATGTCACTACTTAGAAAGTGTACTCATAACCCATTTTGGAGCTTCCATAACTATATATCTCCCAACTCAATTTCTTAGTTTCTCCCCAAACCCATTAACAAAGTTTTATCCTTTTTCTTATTTTCTTATTTTCTGTGTGAACTCTTCACTGTTGTTGAGAAAAAGCACTAAAGTGCGCAGGATGCACACGATAGGAAGAGAAGGTGCCGTTTGCACATTTGTCAAAAAAGCAATGAACAGACTAAGCCGAATAGCGGCTGCATATAAAATGCCTAATTAATCAATCAGTCCCACCCAAGAAAAATAAATACTACTACTAAATGTTTTTGTTTGCTTAAGAAAAAACATTCCTTTTCCCTCTACTCAAAGCTCCTCAGAAAGAAAAGGCCATTGGAGCTTCTCTTTCTTTCTCTCTCTCTCTGAAACCTCTGGAAAAAAACAAACTTTTGAAAGAAATAAGCATTACATGTATTTGAAAGCTGCAACTTTTACTTGAATTTTTCATCTTCTAAGTTACTAAGTCGTTTTTGAAGAAGCTTATACTGATCCCTTGATCTGTATTTCTACTGTTTCAGCTTCAATATCTCTATTCATTACAAACCTGGGGTTGTTTTTGTTTTGCAAGATTGATCTTAGAATTTGAGTGATCCATGTCTTCCGATATCAGCTAGAGATTTTCATTTGCTCATTATCAGCTCTTCTTTTCTAATTTTATTTTAAATCCAGGTGAAGAATCATTTCGAAAAAGTCATGGAAAGTTACAGTGACACTGAGTGCAATGAAATTTGTATAATGGATCTTGCAAGTTTGAATCTTTATTCCCATTTGTGAGTTTTTCTTCTTCTTTTTATTAGAGTAAAAGAAGGGGAGGCTAATTGCCTGTTAATTGGGGGTGGTGGTGTGAGGAATGGGTTGGGATCGTTTTCTATTGGCTACAGCAGGACCACCGATAAAAGCACGAGCTGGGTTAAGGAGAAAGCAGGCAGGAAGAGGCTCTTATAGGGGAAGTTAGCTTTGGGGCAAAACTAGGGTTTTGCTCTGGGGGGAGGAGGTTTTAGTTAACTAACAAAGTTGGTTTTGCTTGTTTGGTTCGGTGGTTTTAGAGTGGGGGGGCTGGTTTTAGGACTTTCTCAAGGAAGATGGGTACTGCTGACTTGCAGAGTATACTCAGGAGCCTCTGCTTCAACACAGACTGGAAGTTTGCTGTGTTTTGGAAGCTAAAGCACCGAGCTCGAATGTATGTCTATTTTCTACTTTCAATTCTCATATTATTGTCAAATGACTTTCTTAATTTGAAAGGCTATATATAATTACTTAATCTTTTTAGCTCTTGTATTTGTTTTGTTCTTTAGTTGGATGTCTTTTAGCTATATTTGGATTTAGCATTTGACTGCATATTGGCATATGAAATGTAGTTTTTTGAAGTGTTTGATTCAAGGTGGTCCAAGTTGTTTAATTAGGGCAATGGTACTGAGTAGTAGGAGGGGCTCAACTTAGTTTATAGGGTTCTGAACAAGATTACTAGTCAATTTAGCCCTTCAACTTGTTTCAAAGTATCAATGCTACAAAATGACTTTTAGGTATTAATTTAGTCTTATCATTTTTAGCCAAATTAGTCCATAAGTAAGAACATGTGATGTGTTAATTTCCAATTCTGAGATGTATCATTTTGGACTTTCTTTTTTTAAAATGTCAATTTCAAGGACTAAATTGATAATTCAAGTTCATTTTTGGTAAATTGGCTCTTCCGGCCAAGTTGAAGTCCCAAATTGATCCTTTATATTAGCATGCCATTTTATGGTTTAATGATGTAAACCTTGGAATTTAAGATGCTTGTTTTTCACTATGAGTTTGTTGTTTATCTTTTGGCTGAGTTTTTGACACCTTAACATGCCTATTCAATTCTATATTTTTTTTTTAATTGGTGAATGTTCAACAGGGTGTTGACTTGGGAAGATGCTTACTACGAGAGTTGTGAGCAACATGGTCCTTTAGAGAATAAGAGCTTCAGAGAGACAATAGAAAAAATGTGCCATGGTCATTATTCGTATGACTCTCTTGGATTGGCAGTGGCAAAAATGTCATATCATGTGTATTCTCTTGGAGAAGGGTATGACTCTATCCATGCTGTATTTTGTATGTTCTTGCAATTCTGTTAGCTTCGAAAAAGAGACCTTTGAGTTATTGAGTATGCCACAAATAACTGCTGTTTATAAATCTTTAAGCCTTTTGTTTCCTCTATAATAACTTCTGTTAAATAATGTTTTTTTAATATTAGAAACCTTGCAGCAGTTGCTCTTTAAATCCTGAATTTTGTCAACATCATTTGGGTTTGAACTCATGCTTTGTTTTACAGAGTTGTCGGACAGGTGGCAGCTACAGGAAAACATCGATGGATCATTGCAGATAAGCATGTAATCAGTTCCATCTCATCACTTGAGGTAAGGGGTATTCTTCCAGTTGATGAATTCAAGATTATGTTGTTCTACATTCATAATAGAATTTGATAATCTACACTCTACTGTGGAAATTTGTTTATAACCTCCCTAATCCTTGATTTTCATGGGCTTAATTTTTCAGTTCTCTGATGGCTGGCAAAGTCAATTTTCAGCTGGGATCAAGGTATTGCCTTCATTTTAAATGTTTGGATTATCCCACACTCATTGCAATTGCACTGGTATTTATGTTCTGCCCATAATCATTTGTTTGTTGGATAGAAGAGTGACTAGGCTTTTTTGCATTCTGCTGTTATAGTGACCTTTCACATTGTGATTATTGGCACCATGACTTATTTTGTTCTAGTATCAAACACTTTGGATGCATCATTAGCTTGTTTTTACCATTACGGTTGTTTTTTTGATACGTCGAACTTACTTATAGGGTAGACTTTAGTGTATAGGACAGAATCACAATTCTTTCAAGTTCTGCCCTGTTGAGATCAGAAATAGGGATAGATTTTCTTGCTGTATGGTGATGGCAATTTGTCTTTTGTTTATTTCTACTGATAAAATGAGATCCCTGATGATGAAATGTCATTCTAATGCTTTTGCAGACCGTTGTTGTTGTCGCTGTTGTTCCCTACGGAGTTGTACAGCTCGGATCTTTTAATAAAGTAAGAGCACTCTAGCTAACTCTTGGGTGCATTTTCATATCCTAGCCTGAGTATTGAACTTTGAACTCTAAAACTACGTTTGGTGTGTGCTCTTTGGGAGTCATTAAGAATTCATATTGTACAGCATTTGCTATTTTTGGTATAATTATCTCTTATGAAATTATTTAGCAGAATGACTTGTCATATGGTGAGTAGACTGTAGAAATTACCTTGATAAAGGAAAGAATTTGAGGTAGTGAGTGTTGCTGAAAACCCGCATCTAAGGTAGTGGGTGTTGGTGAACAAATTGATGACATCCAGTGTTACTCAAGCTGAGTATGTTGTCAGATGCATACATCTGTTTTATAGTCTTAAGTTTGTCTTTGGCACAGGTCCCTTCGACTAAGGTAAAGTTTTGGGGGGTAACATGAGTCGGTTTGTTAATGGCATCATTTTTTCCTTTACGAGTCAAGTTTGGCTAGAGTAAAGAAAAATAATTACACGATGAAAAAGTGTTGTGCAAGTGGTACTGTAACACAACAAAAAAGTTGCAACATGTGTTCCCATAAAACCGCTAGCTGGAAAACGTTTAACTTGCCAATCGTGCTGCTATTGGAGCATTGAAATCACTGCATTTCTTACCTGGTCAAGTCTTATACAACATATTAAGGGCCTTAGATGCTTGGTCCCTATATTTCTTATATGATAGGCTTGGTGCACTTCTTAGGTTTGTGTGTAGGCATACATTGAAGTCATAAGCTCACAATCTAAATGTTAATGAAATTCATGTTTCTTTGAGTGGAACAGATTGCTGAGGATGTGAAGCTGGTCACGCATATCAAAAACGTCTTCTCATCCCTTCAAGATTCCACAGTAGGGCATGTAACTACTCCACTGCAATATAGTACGAAGAATCCTTCATATCTGGTAAACGTCTTTGCTACAACTTAGCTTATTGGTTTCTTTGAATGGAGTGATTAATGGTGATAATCTTTTATGTCTTTTCTGTTTCAGCCTGATTTACTTGCAAAAGGTTTGGATTCAGAATCAGAGGTTATTCCTGATTGTTTATCTAGTCTAGATAAAGCTACTGTCAAGGGTGGGCCAGAATATCAGTTGCCTATGTTCCCTTATTTACCGAAACATGGTGACGATTCTTCTTATTTTTGTTCGCTTCCTAGTATCTATCAGAATAGAGCAGTTGAAGCAGTAAATAGACATGGAGGGTGTGGAGTATCCATACCATTGAATGATGAAAATTTGAATTTACTTCATCTTAGATCAAGTATTTCCTATTTGGGGCAGCCGAATCAAGTAGGAATAAATTTGGTAGATAACCACCAATTTGGAGGGAAGAAAGACCCGAGTTGGGGATCAGAATCCAATTTAACCCCACATTTAAATAATTCTACCGAGGACAGTATTAATTTTTGTGATGTACTTCCTACTGAAAAGTTCAGTACTGATCTTGTGAACTTCCCTCCGGACCTCCTTGACTCTATTGTCTGTGGTGGACCAGCGTCAGATGGTTTAGATATATATGTAAATGGGGTCCTGAACATGCCTGAATCATCAAACGTTAACCTCAAAAGAGATATGGAGAAGAAGCTGGAGTATCAAGGTGAGTCACGTCATATAGACGACTCAAACACATTTTTAAAGTTCTCTGCTGGCTTTGAGTTGCATGAAGCTCTAGGACCCGCCTTTTCAAAAGGGTGTCTGTACTTCGATAGTGAAGCCGAAAAGACTGAAGCCAAAAACATTGTTGAGGAGGTGCTGGAGGGAAAAAGTGTTAGTGATATGACTTGTGACAGCGGTTCAGAAAATCTTCTAGAAGCAGTAGTAGGCAATATTTGCTCTAGTGTCAATGATTGGAAAAGCGAGAAATCAGCCTCTAAATCAGTGCAATCTATGCTGAAAGCTGAGAAAATGGCGAAGCCTTCTAGCCATATTGAACATATTATTCATTCAGCTGGTTATTCAATTAATCAGCAGTCTGTTATTCAAGAGGATATGCAGCGCTGCTCAAGCTCGACAGGAGTCCGTGGCGCAATGTCCTCTAAAGGATTTTCATCTAATTCTCCAAGTGCCTGTAGTGAACAGTTGGATAGGCATTCAGAACCAGCTAAGAATAACAAAAAGAAGGGGGCTAGACCGGGTGAAAACTGCAGACCCAGGCCGAGAGACAGACAACTGATTCAAGATCGTATTAAGGAGCTGAGAGAGCTTGTGCCGAATGGGGCAAAGGTAACTTTCCTATGATCCAGTTGAGTTTAGTGATGTTATAGCCTATTCATGAAACCCCTTGCAAGATATGTGCTGAAGATTCCTATAAATTGCACAGTGCAGTATCGATTCCTTGCTGGAGCGTACAATCAAACACATGCTCTTTATGGAAAGCATCACAAAGCATGCTGATAAGCTCAATAAATGTGCTGAATCAAAGGTACGGACAAAGGACCCCCTTATCGATGATTTGCTTCTGGAAGCATTAATTTCAGGATACCTTAGTCTTCTGAAGTTGCATTCTTCGCAATTCTTCTGCCAAGTTTAATGCAAACTTGTTAGTAGCTCTGCAAGTATTCGATTGAAATTCTACTGCCTGTTTACCGAGCTTCCATTAAAGGGCAAGCTTATTTCTAAAGTTTCTGTTACCGCACCATTTGATTGACTTACTGATAATAGCAACCGGCAATGGACTAACGCCATTATTGAATATGCAGATGCATCAGAAGGGAGCAGATACCACCAACTATGAGAAGGGTTCAAGTTGGGCAGTGGAGGTTGGAGGCCACCTAAAGGTTTCTTCAATAATAGTAGAGAACCTGAACAAAAATGGACAGATGCTTGTAGAGGTAAGGGGTGTTGCTCATCTACTTAATGCATATCATTATGTTGTTTATGGCTGAAATGCTGAAATATGAAGTATGCATGCTGAAACTCGGAAGATGTGTAGAATATTTGTCGTTAACATCAAAGGGTGGCCCGGTGCATTACGCGTCCCTGCTAAGCGAGGGTCCGGGGAGGGGTCCCACCACAAGGGTGTACTGGGGGCAAGCCTTCCCTTGCCAATTTATTTGGCAAGTGGCCGCTCCTAAGACTCGAACCCGTAGAATATTTGTCGTTAACATCAATTCAAAAGAAATTGTTAAATTCTGAAGCATTTGTGTTGTGTCAACCATGCAGATGCTATGCGAGGAATGCAGTCATTTTCTTGAAATAGCAGAAGCTATCAGAAGTTTGGGGCTGACTATCTTGAAAGGGATTACCGAAGAGCATGGTGAAAAGACATGGATATGTTTCATGGTTGAGGTAGGACTAAATTCTGTTTTATACTTCTATTAATTTTCAGGCACGATAGCAAACAAGACCTTTATATTCTTCCTCTTCATCTAGGTGTGTCAAAATAGGTTATGGGGTCATAAACATGTCCTGTCGACCTACTCTGATGACCCGTTAAGTGTCAATCCGGACACAATCTACATAATAAACGGATTGACACGAAAATCCTAATACGACCCATTTAATAAACGGGCTGACACGACACGACACTACCCATTTTGACAGCCCTATGTGGAATTACATGGTCAACATAAAAGTTGCCTTTTTTTATCTTCTCCCTCATAGCACTAGCCTGTGATTTCCAACTAGACTTGCATTCAGCTGCCCACTGCGCTTTTTTGGAAACTTGTTATCATCTGTTTATTTATTTAATTGGTAAACCAAATTGGAGTTTGTTTGATTGAGTTATAGTTACCAGAATGTTGCTTACAGATTATGATACATTTTCAGGGACAAAACAACAGAGTTATGCACAGAATGGATATCTTATGGTCACTAGTGCAGATATTACAACCCAAGAGTCAGACTACTTCAAACTAACAACTAGTGGATTCATTATTCTACTGTTCCTCCTCCTGTGTAATACCGATTTTCGATTTGTATTTTTTAGTTGTGATTTTTGCTTCTATTTCCAGCTTTGTGTTTGAATATATTTTTTGTATCTGCTCTTCAATGCTGTCAAAGAGTGGCTGTTGAAGCTGTAAAAGAAGACTCAGAAAATGTAAATGGCAGCAGGCAGGGAGTGAATGAGTGATTGAGACTTTATTACAAAGATAATTTTTACTCTCACAATAAATTTCCATTGAAAGAGACATTCATAAGAGTTTAAAATGAGGGAGTCTTGAATTACCATCTAATCCTTTGGACCTGAAATAGGACAAGTATTCAGTAATATTAGTTTCCCTATATATGGGTTGAGTTCCAGACAAAAGTTCCTTCACTGCTCCATACAGTTTATACTTATTTGCTGTGCCTGGATAGAAAAAACATGCTACTGATGCTCTGGCTTTGGCCCTTCCTGCCACCACTCTATGCTCCACACTTCTGAACTTGTCATTTGTGATTAGCTGTTCAATTCAAAGCCACAAACATTTTAAAAAACACATCTTTATCTTTACTTCCGCAACTAAAGCCCTGATTTGACATGTCTAGGTCTCCTGTGTTTGCTAAATAATCTGATTGGTCTCTGAATTTTGAAGACAAAAGGGGGAAATATACCTGCATGAAGTCTCCAATGTTAACTACAAGAGCTCCTGGTTGAGGAGGAACATCAACCCATTGATGTTGATTAAGAACTTGGAGTCCTCCAACGTTGTCCTGGAGTAATATGGTGATGAAAGAAGGATCTGTGTGCTTTGTAGTCCCAAGAGTCAAGTCTGGCTCTGGACAAACTGGATAATAATGGCAAACAAGTGATTCTGTTTCCATGCATTCTAGTGTTGAAAGATAGTCACTTGGCAGCCCTAGTGCCTCCGACAATAACTCAGACAATGTTTTGCTCATCTTTATCATGCCTTTCATGTATTCATTTACTGCTTTTCTGCACCACCAATCACATCACATCAGATTTTGCTCAAAATCAAGGAGGATTTAGTGTAGCTAAATAGAGCTGGAATTTGGGGTGTCAAAATGGATAATCGTGTTATATATATATTTATACATTTAGTGTCGAATATTTGACACCGCCAACCCTAATCTTCCGGAGATAGGAGCCAGAACCATCCCTGGTAGAGGTGGTTCTGGCGGTCGAGAGGGTGGAGCTCCGCTCCTGTATATATATTCCACGTGATTATATATGATATAAATGACACAGAAATGATAATTGTGTCAAAGTGGTCGTATCAAGCAATCGTGTCGTCATGACAAGAAGTGACATCCCTAGCGGGAAGTATTTGTTCCCAATGGAATCCGTTCCAATGAAACGAGGAATCCTTAATTAGTTTTCTCACATGAAGGGAATGAAGAGAAATGTTTCTCCTAAATTGGATAAGACAGAGAAAATGATCTCTCTCTCCACTCTATGGAGGTCCTCATCTCCATCCCTATCATATCCCCCACAAGGTCTTTTGTTATAAAAGAACAAAAATCTAACATAATACTATTCTAATAATATTATTTTTATTATTGAATATTCCATAATTTTCTAAATAGATAATTTAAGATATAGAATTCTAAGTAGACTATTTTTAGATAAAAGTAGGAAAAAAAATTCTTTCTTTTATCGATTTCGAAGTAGAGAAATGTGGTATTTTTTTTAGATAAAAGAGGGTATGTATTTTACAAAGTTAGTAAAAATAATAATTTGACTAACCCATTATAATTGGAAGAAAATTTATTATCCATCACACAAAAAAATAGACCGCACTTAATTAAAATAATATATTACATGAGTCAAGATGATCCACCAAGAAAAAAAAATGGGTTTTTTTTAGGGCACAAATTTTGGACAACCACTAAAATCAATTAGACATGCCATAGAATTAAGTCAACATACTACAATTTCAAAAGTTGATAGAAATCAATAAGTTAAAATTCCATTCCATGTCATCAAAGTTAATGTTCCACGTAATAAAAAAAACTAACACGGTTAGTTATGCTAATTTTATAAAACACGTACCTTCTTTTCTGAAACAAAAATATACTACATTTTTCTACTTGCAAATCGATGAAACCATATATTTTTTTTTCTTTTTACTGACTTTTATACTTATGTTTTATAGATCATGTTTGTATGTAAATTTTTAAATAAAATTTGAGTAATGAAAAATGAGAATTCTCGTGGGAATCTGAATCTCCATTCCACGGTAACGGAAGGATGGAGATTTCCCATCTAAACGAGGACGGGATGGCCATCCCGAACCTTCCCGGTCCCATTTGCAATGCTAAGTGTAGCTAGCTACCTGCATATGCTCGGAAAGAGAAGAGGATCAAGTAAGCCATCCTGAAAATCAAAAGCTATTGTATCCCTCCAATTTGCAGGTGCTTTATTAACAAGAAGATCCCCATTGCAGAAGTATCTCACTCTTCGCTTCCTATCTCGAGAATACCACTCCATCTTCACTTCCTGAGGCTGTTCATGAAATCGTTTAACATCTTCAATCATATCATCAAGAACACTAACTGGAATTCCATGATTTATCATTTGAAAAAACCCCCAATTTTCTGATGCATTTCTTATCTCCTTCACTATCTCTGCCCTTCTTTCCCAGTCGTCTTCGTACCCTTCCAAGTCTATCACCGGAACCTCTTCTTGCCGGCCAAAGTTAAGAATCTCCGGCACATTTTCTGCAGGGTGGATGAAGAACTTGGGGATCTTTGTTATGCCTGAATCAATTAAACCTTTTACACCTGCTTTTGTTTCATCAAAAGCCTTCACTTCTTCTGCTTTGTTGTAGAATTTCGAACCATCTTCTTGAATTGAATTTGCAGTTCCAGAAAAGATCACTTCCATGTTTTTGATAGGATGAGTGAAAGATGAGAACTTGATGAGTAGAAATAGGTTATCAATTTAATGGTGGCCAAGCTTGCATAATAAGAGAGAAGAAAGCTTACAACTTATTTTTTTAACATTAATATGTATAAATATACAAGTTTACCACTAACAAATGAGCAAATTACATCATAAATATGCATTTGGAAAGATATTTTTGTGGTTTTAAAACGTAGATTTACCTCTAATATATAAAATTATATAATTTACTTCTGAGATTTTCATTTTTATTGAAAATTTGAAAATAGGAGTTTGACCGTTAACCATGTTAAATTGGAACTTTGAAATATTAATCATGTCTAAGATATTTACTGCAACACAGCTTTTTTTTTTGTTAAAATATTAATAACTATCTCTCACATATATTAGGTAATCACAAAATTTTTTTTTTGTCAAACTGTTAAAATGTATACGTTACTACTATATTTACAAATAACCAATAAAAAATGAATGAAACTATTTTAATTTATCGATAGAAAGTCTAATATGATAGTCAAACAACTTTAAAACATGTTCATTAAAATATTTTACTAGATATGGATAAAATTAATCTTGTTTAAAAACGTTAATAATAAATTTATACAATTTCATATATTAGGATCAACGTTAGAATCAAATTTAACTGTAGATTTCTTTTTTACTAAAAACATCCAAATTTGTCTAGGTATGCGATAATATTCAAAACAAAAAATTTTGCGCTTTTTTTTACTCTAAATGCACCATCCTAACATATAAAACATTTTTAAGTAAAAAAAAAGAAATGAAATGACTCAAAAAAAAATTCTGTTTATTAATAATTATGATGAAAATGTATATCTTTGCATATGGATATTTCAAACCCGTGTTTGTAAACTTTTACCCCCGTCCTATTATATAAGTCATTTTAGAAAGTGATTTTTTTTCTAAAATATAAATCGTTTTAGTTTTCTAAGATTTTCTACTTTGGTTTTCCAATCTCAGCATTTAATTTTTACCTTTTATCCATGTGTTTTTTTAACATTTCATTACTTACTCCCCAACTATTATAAGAGAGATTTTTTTTAAGTTAACCAATCTAAAATTCATTAATTTTTTTTTTAAAAAAAAAATTACGCACAATGCGCTTACATTAAAGAATAAAGAAAAATCCCCACCAAACCCGGATGTGATTCGAACCCATGACCTCCCAAGGCATAGGTAAGCTCTCAACCACTAGGCTAAGAGCTTCACCACATCTAAAATTCATTAATTTGATTCTATATTAATTATATTCTTTAATTTGTGTAAAAAAACTCTAGAATGACTTATATAATGGGACTGATATAGTATTTATTTATTAAAAAGCTGGGAGAAAGAAAGCATTATAAAAGCTAAATTTTGACGTCCGTGCTTGTAAACTTTTAAACCACAAAAAATTATCTTTGTGAATATGTAAAATCACAAAATTTATTTTTATATTTATCCACTAATAAATTATAATTTTTTTTTTGTATAAACGTAAGATTATGGTTCCAAACGCTCAACCTCTTCAATATTTATAAAAAAAATTACTAATAATTAATTTTTATTTTTGAAAGGATATCTTCTCATGTTAGCCGACTTCGAATCATTTCGGAACTAAGGCTTTGTTGTTGTTGTTGAAGGGATATCTTCGGGATTAGGGAACGTTTCAAGGTTACAAAAATAAAAGTTAGAACTTACATATTGCTCAACTTATGAAGATTTTAACAACCGCAACAAAAATTAAATAGAAATAAATGTATCACAAGAATCATTTTTTTACCGTCGTGATCACGGATAGTCATAAATAATTTGACAGAAGTAACAGAAAAAAAAATATTATAATGAGAGAGAGAGAGAGAGATAGAAAAGCCAAAAATTAGAGTTACATAGTGTATTAAAAACAAAATGCAAGAGAAAGCAAAAGATGTCTTTTTTATGTTGAAATGAAACAAGATATGATATGGTGATGGCCTTTACATTGCCTGAAAGCGAAAGGTCATTTTGATAGAAATATTAGATGAAGATCTCTTTCACTTGCTGACAATATTTAATTAGTATTTAATCTGCATCGATCAAGATTGCAGCTGGGTCTCCTTTTGGATTTTTCGGGACCATTTATTTCAATAATTACTGGCCAACAAGACAAATTTTTCTTTGTTTTTCACCAAAACATCAAAACCAATCAAACTTTCTTTTGTTTTATTTCTTTCCATTTTTAGTTTCACTACTCTATTCATTATATTGCTTTCATTAGAATCAAACAACAATTAAATACTCTCAAATTAAAATTAAAATTAAGTGATTAAAACCAAAGTATCGAATGAGGGTAATGTGGCTAAAAAACAGGGTGATGTGGCTCTTAAAATTGACATAAGCAAAGCCTATGACAGAGTGGATTGGAATTTCTTAAAGGCAATTATGTTGAAACTGGGGTTTAATGAAGCTTGGGTGCACTTAATTATGCTCCGTGTTACTTCTGTTCGGTATTCAGTAAAAGTTAATGACAAAGTGATTGGACCCTTTGTCCCAGAACGGGGAATAAGACAAGGTGACCCATTATCTCCTTACCTTTTCCTTATCTGTGGTGAAGGCTTGTTTGCTTTATTAAATCGTGCTGAATCAAAAGGTAGATTACATGGTAATCGAGTTGTTAAAGGAGCTCCTTCGGTGTCTCACTTGTTATTTGCTGACGATGCCTTCCTGTTCTTTAGGGCGTCGATTGAGGAAGCCAGAGAAATAAAGAATATTCTATCCATATATGAAAAGGCTTCGGGTCAAGCAGTTAACTTCTCGAAATCCGGAATTAAGTGTAGCAATAATGTGAACCCTCTTCTAGCTTATGCTATGTCACAAATAATTAGGGTTGATAATTCACTAGATTCGGGCAAATACCTCGGGCTCCCTTCCCTTGTGGGTAGGAAAAAATCCGCTATTTTTGCTCACTTCAGAGATAGGCTTTGGAATAAACTTCAAGTTGGAGGGGTCGTAATTTGTCCAAAGCTGGCAGGGCAACTCTCATTCGGGCTACTGGACAAGCCATTCCTATCTACTTCATGAGTGTATTTCTATCGCCGGTCTCTACCGCTACTGAACTTCAGAGAATGCTTAACTCCTTATGGTGGGGTTATAAGCAAGATGGGTCTCGAGGTCTTAATTGGATGTCTTGGGAGCGACTCTGTATCCCCAAGTGTCAAGGAGGGTTGAGTTTCCGTGACTTCACTGCCTTCAATGTGGCGATGTTGGGTAAGCAAGGGTGGTCTATGCTATCCTCTCCAGATTCTTTTAACAGTCGTATCTTCAAAGCTAAATATTACCGTCAATCGGATTTCTTGAGAGCAAGACTTTGTCACTCTCCTAGTTTTATATGGAAAAGTATCTGGGGATCTCAAATTATCATTCGTGAAGGTATAAGGTGGAAAATTGGAGACGGTAATTCTGTTAATGTTTGGTCGGATCCTTGGCTGAGAAAAGTTGATGGAAAAATGACTGAAACCCCGACGATTGCAGGATTGGAGAATTTAAAGGTCTGTGATCTTTTTATCCCGGGAACTCGCGAATGGGATGTGGAAATGTTGAACGAAATATTTATCCCCAGGGATGTGCAAGCAATCCAGAACATTCCTATGAACAGACCTGGTACTGTCGACAAAATTATATGGAATGAAACGCGAAATGGTCTCTACTCGGTAAAGAGTGCTTATCGACTGGGAACGGAAGTAGTGGCTCAAAATGACCAGTGGAGGGTAGCGGGTAATTGGAGGAAAATGTGGAGCATGGAGATTCCAACAAAAGTTCGCTACTTCTGTTGGAGAATTGCCCGAAACTGTTTACCGGTACGGGCTAATCTACTGTCACGAGGTTTGTCAATTCCCTCTACTTGTGTGCACTGTAATACTGGATATGAGGACCTTTGGCATCTATTTGTTGCATGTCCATATATAAGGGAAATATGGGCTGACAGTAATCTGCTTAATCTAATTGATTCTTTGTCTTTGGATGCTGATGGTTTTAACTCTTTATTCTTCGAAATCATCAATACTCAATCTAAAGATATATGCTGCAAATTCTTAATGATTTTGTGGAGTTGGTGGAAAGCTCGTAATGATAAGCTATGGAAATGCAAAATAACTAGGAGTCGTCAGGTTATTATAAGGGGTTTGGACTACCAGTCCAATTGGGTGGCTGCCCGTAATCTTAGGAATATTGCTATTCTGCAGGATCGGCCTGTGGTCTGCTCGAAGTGGCATCGCCCTTCTCAGGGTCTGGTTTGCTGTAGCATTGATGCTGCATTTTTTGCTGCAGCAGAAAAACTGGTTCTGCTGCTATTCTTCGATCAGATGAGGAGCGTTTTTTGTCTGCTCGGGTTAATTCTATAGATGGTCTTCAGCTGGTGCACGAAGGGTAAGCTACAGCTTTGTTGAATGCACTTAATTGGATGAAATCGGCTGGTTTTGAGCATGTGCTTCTCGAGTCAGATTCGTTAAATGTTGTTCAAGCAGTTAATTCGTCCTCACAATTGGCTTTAATATAAGAATCTCTCTTCAATATGGCTGTGGTAATACTGCTCTTACTTGGAACTTCTTTCTTCTTACTGATTGGATCAATTTCTGGTAAAAGACCCATCACAGGAGAATCTTCAATTTTCTCCTTATCATCAGATACATGTTCTTGTACCTTAATTTCTCCTAAATCCTCAGAATTCTCATCATCATCATTTTCTAAGGATTCCACCAGACATTGCATGACAAATTTCTTTTGTCCATCCAAAGCATATTTCTCCAATCCCAAATCATTTTCCAACAACCTCCTGATCTCCTCGAAGGTCAAAGAATCAACTTGTTCTTTGATGTGCAGTGCAAATCTTTACTCAGTCTCAACAACGGTTTTTCGGTCCGTTTTGTCAAACGTTTAGCTAACGGTTTAGCTGATGCTTTTGCTCGGCTTTCCTGTTTTCATGTTATTCCTTTTATTTATGATGTTATTCCGGATGTAATCTCTTCTAGTTTGTTGAACTTTTGCCCGATTGTGGCTCATTAATCTATTCCGTTTTCAAAAAAAAAAAAACTAAAGTATAGAATAAATAAAATATTTAAAGTCAATGAGGGTTAGTCCGAGTGGTAAAAAGTTGAATCTATGCTTAACAGGTTTGAGGTTCGATTCCCCATTCTGTCAAAATTTAAAACCGTTGTTACGAAAAAAATAAAACTATTACGAAAAAAATAAACTGAAATATCCAAATATATATATAACCATACCCACATTTGTTTTTCCACTACAAAATATAGAAGTTTTAATATTATGAAGCATATAAGTATGTAGATATAGTATAAAAGATGTGTGCCTTCTCAACAAACTTCAAATTCTTATAGGGATGTTTTGCGGTGCAAAATATACGAGTTAAACCAATAGATCAACACAATATCCACAACAACTATACATATGCATAACACAACAATTGTGCCAAAATATAGAAGTTTAGAGATTTCCACATGCAAGAAAATTGCCTACACAACAATTTAAACCAACAACACATCCTAACTAGTCAATCAACGCGCACACACACAAAATCATAAAAAAAAATCTAAAACTCACTAGAAGCGGCATTATTTTAACTTTGGGTTTTGTCACTTTCTTCCGGTCTTTCTGAGCTTAGTAGAACTTGATCCCACTGCAAAAAGTAACAATACATGTATGTGAAAATATGATTATATGAATGTATACAAGTGAGAAATATTTGAAACTTACTTGCTTACAACATCTTTCCATTTAGTTGAATTTGGCAATCATTTTTTCAATGGATCTAATCAATAGGCCTTTTTGTTCTCCATATCAACCCTTGTCAAAGTCCAGTATGATCTGCAAGGAATAGTCATTTTAGTTGTATCTATATTAGAGAATTAATTATAATAAACACATATCAAGAGGTATTGTTCCTTTCTTTGGAAAGGCATTAGTGCTTTGTTTGCTGAATTTTGTTCTGGGATTGGGTGGAATGTGGGTAATGGCAGGTCCATCAGTTTCTGGAAGGATATTTGGGTAGGTAAGAAGCCTTTATTAGAGGTTTGTACTTCCTTGCCTCCGTTGGACGTTCAGGACTGGAGGATTGCTGATGTTGTGGATTCTGAGGGTGAGTGGATTTGGGATAAATTTGATTCATACCTCAGTCTGGAATCGCTCCTTTCTATTAGAGGGGTTCACATTAGTAATCAAATTGAGGACCAGGATAGTTACTGTTGGACGCTGACAAACAATGGGGCCTATTCGTGTAAATCTGCTTTTCAGGTATTCTATCAGGGTTTGGATTCTTCTTCCCCAGGGGTGTGGAAGACGATTTGGGGCTTGAAAGTACCATACCGCATTAGGAGCTTCCTGTGGCTTGGGGCTAGGAATAGGTTGCTTACTAACTCGGATAGAAAAAGGAGGCACCTGGTGGATTCTAGAGCCTGTGGCAGATGCAGAGGGTTTGAGGAGACGTTGTGCCATGCTCTCAGGGATTGTGAGAAAAGTTTAGAGGTTTGGAGAAGAATTCTCCCTAGGGATGTGCTTCCTTCCTTTTTAGCCCATTCTGAAAATAATTGGTTTGTTGATGGTATTAATGGGATTCTTCTGCCTGGGAATCAAGGTGTTCTTCTTTTTGTGGCGGTGTGCCATCAGATTTGGAGGTGGCGGAACGAGGAGATCTTTGGAGGAGGAGTGGTTTCTATGCCAAATGTCCTTGATTTCTTTTCTAAGAAGATTAGTACCTGGGTTGAGAGTTTTGGTGAGGACCCCTTAGCTAGGGTGGTTCAGAGGAAGGAGGTCAATCTTTTAGGCTGGTGTAGGCCGAGTGAAGGTATGGTTAAGCTCAACACTGATGGTTCTTGTCTGAGAGACGGGAGAATTGCTGCAGGAGGGGTCCTTAGAGACGATGGAGGCAGGTGGGTTTCTGGCTTCTCTCAGAATTTGGGTATTGGTTCTTCCTTTTCTGCAGAGCTTTGGGGGATTCTCTCTGGCCTGAAGCTGGCTAAGGATCTAGGGGTGAAGAAGCTTCTGGTTGAGTCAGATAACCAAGAAGCGGTTAAAATGATTTCTGAGGGCAAGTCTGTTTGTCGGAATAGCTTGAATATTATTAAAGGCATTAAAAGGATTGGGTCCTCCTTTGAGTCTATTAAGTTTGTTCATATTTATAGGGAGCAGAACCGCGTCGCGGACCGTCTTGCAATGGAAGGGCACTCTTGTTTGTTGGGTCTTTCTACCTTTTCTTCTCCACCGGGCTTCATTTCTTCTTTGATCTTGGAGGATGTGGTGGGGGTCAGTTTTCCTAGGCTGATCCCGGGTTGAGTTGTTTTGTTTGTTTGTTTGTTTTTTTTCTTTCCTTTCCTACAAAAAAAAGAGGTATTATATCAAATATTTATACGTACCATGAGTTGTAAGGCATAAGAAAGAAAGATTTATTACTACCCATTTTGACTATCCATCAAATCCTTGGACCGATCAGTTGGTGTTTTCTTAGTTCACGTGCATAAGTGATACTTGGATCAACAAATAGACATCTTCATGTATTTGTGCTTTTTTCAAAACCTGGTGGAGGTGAATGGACAAGCACACGTATAAGCAACTATGAAATAAAAAAAAAACTAATATTAATCATGTTATTAAATTAATATTCATTTACCTGATGTAAAACATAATGGTGCTTTCATTAAGCTCATTCATGTGTGTCATTGCATGGATAGAAGGAAATATTGTTGCCAATGTTGGATGACCGAATAGCTTAGGTCCAAAAGTAGCGTTGACACATCTTCCATCTATTAAGTTGTTTTTGGCCTAATTGCACAACATCAACAGGGGGCGTGGTAGATTGGCCAGCAGGTTAGCAAATCTACATTTTCACCAGCTTAAGTGATTTCTTTCTTCTTTCTCTTTACAAAATTTTATTCTGCCATGTTCTTTTCCTGCATACATTTGTAAATACCTTATACAATTTGACATCAATGGTATGCTACTATTCAACTGATTATATAAACTGGTTCAATTTACCTCAGCAAATTGTAAAAGAAATAGTACTTTTGGCCATGATACAACTGAGCCATCCTTAACGAGATCCAATTCACCTTTAGCCCGGCACGACAAGCTTGCATCACCATAAATATAGGACACAACTTTAACTTTATGGTTTTCTTTGCCCAAAGGTTGATCGTGAATTGTCTGATTCTTCGGATCAAGGTCTGATTGCACTAACCTTCCATACGCCATAATGTTTTTGATTGATTCCAATGCTAGTGTTAGTTGTATGTCCACTTGTATAGAAATTTCGGTCTGTTCCAAAAATAATAAGGGTAAAATAAATAAATAAAATATGAACTCATAAATTGAAAATACAAATAACTTCTTCATTTGATTTGTCCTAATTTCTATCAAGACCTACAACTTCCTCATCCTCTATTGTGTTCGAGACCTCCAATACCAACTTTTTCTTTACAGCTTGATAATTGCCTAAAATCTCCCCCCCCCCCCCCCCCCCCACGTCCTCTTCTCAATTACAACTCTCTTCTCCTTATTTGGCATTAAGGATTGTTTATGCAATTGTTGGTGTTGTATCAACTGTCATTCACTTCGAATCAATTTTTTCATTAATCATTCGCACAAGCTTCTCACCAAGGTTATCATTGGATTTTTTTTAATTCTGTTTGATACATCTCATGCAACTTCCTCATCTCTTCCTTATGTTTCTTGTTCATCTCTTCCTCCTATTTTTCCCTTTCTTTGGCCAGTAATTCCTGCAACTCCTTGGTTTGCTTCGTTCGTCCTCTCTTTCCATTTGGAAGCTTGAAGAACAACACTGACTTCATTGCATCTACTCCTCTAACTCTACCATTGTGCTTTGGATTACCCAAGGCTTCAGTCAACGCATCATTACTGCCCTTTGCTTTAAAACACATTGAGCCTCCTCATTTTTCACCTTCAACTACACAAACATCAAAGAACGTGAATTAAATAAGAGTCAAAGAGTTATTGTTGTTTATCGAATACATACATACAATTTTTTGTACATCTTCCTCCATTGCGGAGTATTGATATTTCCCATGTTTATCTTGCCTTGCTTTTATCCAGAAGGTATGCCTACTAATTTTCTCCAATTCATCTATTTACATATTTGAAGTCTGAATCATAGTGTAAATGCACGATAAATACAATTAGTAGGAGGCAATCTTATAGTCAAACATAGGTGTCAAATGGATTAAAACATACCATTTTAACCCTTATTCCCCGGTAACCCTTGTGAGACAGTGGATGATTATACTTGTTCTTTTTCCGTTTTGAAATTTGCACTTGTCCAACTTCCTGAACAATAAAATTATTCATGAGAATAAGACAAATCAAAACCTTAAAAATCCATTAAACCATATAAGTAAAATAAATGCCAAACCATATGCGCATTAGTAAGTCGGTCAGCTATAAACTGATGTCATTCATCCTTGTTCAGAAAATGGTAATCACCGGGAACATTTTGTAAAACATCAACTTCATCCTTACACGAAATGGTGTACTTGGATGTCAATAAAGACTTCAAGTTTCTCCATTTTCTAGTTACCGAAACTAATACTTTTGGACTCACTGGTAGCACAAATACTTTCTACAGAACAACATACTATTAATAACAATATAATTAAGTTACCAGTCATAAAAGAAAGTATGCTAGCATAGTTCATATATTGTGAATTTACCATTACACATTCCTAACTGACGACATATAAAAAGCACCTTAAATTAGATAACGGTTTTGATATATGCAGCCCTTAGGGCTGCATATAAGCATTAAATATAATGGAATATTCTTTTGTATTTTCAAGATGTATATTTATTATGCATTGAACTTTTAAATACACTAAAAAATCATTTAATACAATCATAAATTCTTTTATATTTTCTATATATGCATTAATTTTTTATTTTTTATTTTTTCAAAAGATATCTGCATTTATTATTTCGACAGGTTATTTGTAACTGTGTTAGTAACAGAATAAAAGTTACAAATAACCTGTTAAAATAATACAGTTACAAATAACCTCTCGAAATGATAATATTTTTTGAAAAGATATCTGCATTTAATATACATTGAACTTCTAACGTTTTCTAAAAAGTGCAGATTTACTCGTAACTATGAATTTGTGCAATTTTACCCCTAACAATGTCAAGTAAATTCAATTTTATCCTTACACAACAGAAAATTTGAACTTACTGATTTGACAGTTATTTGATTATCACATCAGATATTCCAAAGAAGTTCGTCAATAAAATAAAGCAGTTAATTGTATTTTGACGGGTTGTATACAGTTTTTTGTATGCAACTTTTATCTGTCAAACTTAAATATTATCAATTCGGCAGGTTATTTGTAACTGTGTTATTTCGACAGGTTATTTGTAACTTTTATTCTGTTACTAACACAGTTACAAATAATCTGTCGAAATAATAAATGCAGATATTTTTAAAAAAAATAAAAAATAAAAAATTAATGCAGATATAGAAAATGTAAAAAAATTTATGATTGCATTAAATGATTTTTGGTGTATTTAGAAGTTCAATGTATAATAAATATACATCTTGAAAATACAAAAGAATATTCCATTGTATTTAATGCTTATATGCAGCCCTAAGGGCTGCATATATCAAAACCGATTAGATAATCTACTCGTTTTTGTTATTATAGGCAAAAATAACACTTAAGTCCCTGAACTTTTAAAATTTTAAGGATTAAGCTTCTGGTCTTTAATTTTTACATGCATTGAACCCTTAACTGACAGTTTAATTAAAGGAACCGTTACTGAGGGGCTAAATATGTGTGAAAATTAAAAATCAAGTGCTTAATCCTTAAGAATATTAAAGTTCAGGGACTTAATCTGAAAAAATAAATGATTGGAGACTCAATCCTTAAAATCATGAAAATTTAAGGGTTTAATTATAGGTTTAGCCTTAATTTTAAGCATGTAATTTAAAACGTTATGTAATTAAGAAAAAGATAATTCTAAAAATAACCCTCATAGTTTCACTGATTTACATATGGATGTTGTAGTTTCTTTTTTTTTCTTACAAAAAAAGGATATGGTTTTTCGTTCGTTAGCGAAACCAAAGACTTTTAGATTGACACTGTCAATTTGACTATTGATAAACTCAAAATAAAAATTTCAAGTATTGATATTTAAACAATTTTGATTCTTTAACTTTTTAGTTTTGAGGTTATTTGGGTATTGTTTTGTTAGAAAACATAAAATTAATTTATAGAAAGGAAAAACACTAAAAATAGCGATTTTAAAAAACCAAAAACCTAGTTCCATAGAAATAAATTTAATTTTTTCTCTATCATGAACTCATCAACTATCAAATGGATAGTATCAGTATAAAAATAATTGATTTTATTGAAGGCTAGAATTTTTTTTTTTTTTTTTTTTTTATAAAATGAAGGCTAGCTTTCAGTATAAAAAAATAAAATAACTCATCGGGAAATCCTGTGAACTACAAGGATATTTTTGGAACTTTTCCAAAAGAAAAATGGATAATGTATACATATTAAAAGAACTCTATCCAAATTTTCATTAAAAAAAAAACTCTATCCAATTTTACATATATTATATATTAAAAAAATACACTATCCGATACTTTTGACACTCGTGCTGCATGTGATACTCAAATGGCTGAAAGCAGCCTAATATAAATAAATAAATAAATAGAGAGATTTTATTAAATAATTTCATGATATCCGCCGCAATAATAAATTAATTTATTTTTTTATTTAATTATTTATATAAAATTTTACACCTTAAAATATAAACTTTAAATTTTAAAATATAAATAAATAAATTTTAGATTTTAGATATGTAATAAGTCATTAATTTATTAATTTATCATCACATCACAATACATCCATGTATATGAAAATATTTCTTAATAAGTACTCTCTCTGTTTTATATTACATGTCTTTTTAAAGAGTTGTATAGAAATTAAGGATATTGAAAAAAAGACATTGTTATCCCTTATTTATTAATTCTAAAATTTATTTATTTATTTATGGTTTTCATTGACTTGGAGAAAGCATATGATAAGGTACCAATGGAAGTACTTTAGTGGGCATTGATAAGGAAAGGCATTTCGCGGAAATATATTGACATCATAAAGGACATGTATGAGGGAGCATGCACGAGTGTACGTACTAGTATTGGGAAGACTGAAGAGTTTCCTATTACGATTGGAGTGCATCAAGGTTCCGCACTAAGCCCATTTCTTTTTGCCATCGTTATGGATGAACTAACAAGTTCACTTCAAGATGGTATACCATGGTGCATGCTGTTTGCAGATGATATTGTGTTGGTTGATGAGACGAAAGAAGGAGTGGAGAGGAAGTTGGAACTATGGAGACAAACTCTAGAATCTAGAAGCTTTAAGTTGATCCGAAGTAAGACATAATATTTGGAGTGTAAGTTTAGCGGCCATAGGAGTAGGGAGGCAGTGACAATCACCCTGGATGGGAGAGTTGTTCAGGCCTCGGATTGTTTCCGGTATTTAGGATCTATTATCCAAACGGATGGAGAAGTAGATGGAGATGTGGCTCATAGGATTAAAGCTGGTTGGTCGAAGTGGAAGAGTGCTACGGGTTTCCTTTGTGACCCCGGCATGCCTAATAGATTGAAGGGAAAATTCTACCGGACGGCAATTAGACCAGCATTGTTATATGGTACGGAGTGTTGGGCAGTGAAACACTGCCACATCCATAAGATGTCAGTGGCGGAGATGCGTATGTTGAGATGGATGTGTGGTCATACGAGAAAGGTGTTGAAACACCTTTCCACATGATTTTGATTTGATAAAATTATTTAAGTTAATCCATGATTAAGAGGTAATTAAATTTAAGTGCTTTGATTTAATTGTACTAATATGGTTGTTCAATGTTGAGTATAAGTATAAATGAAAAACAGAAATAAAAAGTAAGACAGGACGAAGTCAGCATGAGAACACAGCACAAGCTGAGTGGAGTGCAACTCAGCATAACAGAAGAAAAGTCATCTTCAGAACAAACGCTTGAAGATGAAGCTGACCAAAGCTGAGTGGAACGCAACTCAGTATCAAAGAAGAGAAGTCTTCCTCTAAACTAAAGCTTGCAGACGAAGCTGACTACGGAAGCTGAGTAAGAATATGACTCAGAAACAAAGAACAAAAGCAACGTCAATAAAGTCAAGCTGAGTGTTCGTCAGGACAGCGCGATTGATCCGTTTGCTAGAAGACAAGATCCGACAACTATCTGCACCAATAACAGAAGCCTTGGAATTACGCACAGAGTCAATTTCGAGATGCATGGGTCAACTATCCGTTAGCTAAAAGACGAACTGGCGCTAGAAGACGAACCTGCCGGAAGAAGACAAGCCTGACGCCTGCTAAAATCAGACGACAGGATTGGCCTGCAAATCTGAAGCTGACCAGAACAATGACGCAAGAAAGAGCCGTTTGAATTCAATGGATAGATACAGATTCAAATGATTGAGACTTCGGATTTCAACTATAAAAGGACAAGTTCATTCTTGGATCCTTTGCCGATTGCCGAAAAATACAAGAGAAAAATATATACATACAAAGCACATTCAAACAAGAAAAAGATCTTACACCAAATTTCCATTTCTGTGTAAAAGCTAGATCGAATTTGTATTCATCTAAAGTGTTCTTCATCTAAGTTTGTATCAATTGTAAAATTGAGAGAGTGGTGCTGAGTACTTGGTTTTAGTACTCAGTGGTAGAGAATCTGAGTGTTTGGTTATAGCACTCAGTAGGAGTTGAGTACACGAATAGAGGAAGGTACTCTTGCATATTCAACTGCCTTGTAAACGATTTGCGCTCTACCTTTAAAGAGCTCAGTATTGGATTGAAAAAGCCCGGAGAGATTCTGGGGACTGGACGTAGGCGGAGAGGCCGAACCAGGATAATTCTGCTGAGTAATTTCTAACTCTCTCTCAATATATATGTGTATGTGTTGCTTGATTAAATTGCTCAGGATATAAATTGTAAAAGCTGACACTGAGTAATCTTGGTGCTGAGTTGGAAGCTGACCTCAAGTGTTAATTCCCAACTCACTAGTAAAACAGCTCCAGTCAGCATCTGACTAAAGCTGTCTTACATCTCTTGGCCGTGCTGACCTAAACTAAGTTGAGTAACTTAAAGAATTGATTAAGTCAGCATAATTAAACGAAAAAGTTACATTAGTTCCTAACCCTCCCCCTTGGAACTAATCACACGGGACCAACAAAAGGATCGGGTGAGTAATGAAATAATTAGGACAAAAGTAGGGGTCACATCTATTGAGAATAAAATGAGAGAAAACCGACTAAGGTGGTTTGGCCATGTGAGACGTAGAGCGCTTGATGCGCCGGTTAGGAGAACCGAAGAGTGGCAAAGGGATATAGTGGTGAGGGGTAGGGGAAGACCTAAGCAAACTTGGAGGAGGGTGATCGAGAGTGATATGAGTTTACTGAGAATTGAGGAAAATATGGTAGTGGATAAGACGGAATGGAGGGAGCGAATTTGTGTTGTTGACACGACTTGATTTCACGGTTTTATATGATGGTTTATGTTAGCCGACCCCGAATCATTTCGGGACTAAGGCTTTGTTGTTGTTGTTGTATTTATTTATTGATTCTAAAATTTATTTATTTATAAATTTGATATTGTCCGAATTCTTATAACATATTCTACATGCATTGATAAAAAAAAAAAAAAAAAAAAAAAAAACTTAAAAAAAAAAAGAACTTAAAAAAATTTTAAATATTCAACCGAGTTTAAAGTCATTTTATTTTCAATACCTATTATAAATTTGTAAAAAATGTGATATTGTATTTTCTTAATCAATTAATATGCCATTAATGTAAAATAAATAAATAAAATATAATGTAGTGTTTCTAACCAGTCTAAAATTATCTCCAACTTGTCAAAATTAATAATTTATTAATTTTGAATAAATATTAAAATAATAAAACAAAACATGTAAGTATAATAATAAATAAATAAGATACAAACAAACAATCATTTATCCACCCGCAACTTAGAAACCCCCGCCTTGCCTTTGTCCTCTGTTCTATCCCACCCGCCGTATGTGCCAACACATATGGGTTTTTTTCAATTTTTATATTTTACCCATTATCCTTTTTTATTTACTTTTTTTCCTTCTAATTTATAATCTTTTCAACTAATTCTCATCCTTCAATTTTATTATAATTGGATTGTGGGTCTTAAACTCAAAGTTCTGAAGTTAAGGTTCAATATTTAAAGATATACGGTTCATATTTGATAGAATAAGAGCTAAAATTTAACCCAATATTTCAATCAAAATGCAGATTTAGCCATAATCTATAAAATTGCTTCAAAAAAAAAACCCATAATATATAAAATAGTACAAATTTAATTATAAAATTTTCTTAAGCAAGATCAAATTTAGCCCTATTAAAAGACTGATTTGATTATTATTTAACTGTCATATCAGACATTTCAAACAAGTTTGTCAATAAATTTAAGTAGTTTCATATATTTTTTTCGGTTTTTTTATAACTATATTAATAACATAGTAAATATTTTAGACAGTTCGAGAAAAAAATTGTGATTAACTTATATGTAATTGATTTAGTTTTTAGCATTTTAACAGAATTTTTATAATTTTGTTAGTAGTATACTAAATATCTTAGACATAATTGATATTTGGAAAATAAGTGTCAGTTAAATACCAGTCAAACTAGTTTTTGCTAATTTTTCATAACATATGGATAAAATTGATTTTGATTGGAAATATTAGGGTTAAAATTTGATTATTTCATACGTTAAGACTAAATTTACACTTCCCTTAAAATATTAAGGTAAATATGGTTTTTATCCCAACTTTTTTTTTTTGTTTAACATTAAGTTTAAAGTTTAATTAAGGTTCAACATTTAGCAGTAATTTTTACCTGGATCTTAATGACCAAATAAATTTGATCATTCATTATTGAATTTTGGCTTACTAGAATTCTAGGATGGAGATTCAAAATATCCTAAAACCTAAATTTAATAAGCGTGGATCTACCGTTGAATGATCAAATTCATTTGATTCTTTGTTTGGAATGTTTTTTTTTTTCGGTTCCTATTAAGAAAAACAAAGATGCAAATTCATTTAAGAGGGTCTATTTTGAAGGTTTCAATAAAGGGTAAAGGAAAAATGTTCCTTTATTTATTTTTTTAATTTTGGGTATAGATATAACTGCTTTAATTTCATTACTCAAGTTCTCCTTAGTATTTCATTTCCCCTCCTTTACTATCTTGAACCTCTACTCTCCTCATACAATTCTATTTTATTTTTTATTTTATTTTTTATTTTTTTATTTGGACCATATATCAATTTTTTTTATTTTTTTTTATTCTCAGATTAATTTCACGTTTGATTCATATACTTACCCAATTTTACTTTTTGATTTTTATACTTTTTGATTTATATTTTTTTTATCTCTATACTAATTTTCCTTTTGATCATTGTAGTTATACTTTTACTTTTTAACCGTGAAAAATAATTTTTGACCAATTTTTTTCTTTGATCATATTATTCAGTTTGAATATTTATTTTTAATTATTTTAAAATAATTATTTTATTTTTAAAATATAATATTTATACATTCTCTTTGATTAATTTTATTTCAGTTTCGTATGTTTCACCGTCTTTTAATTTTAATGGTTGAAATAATTGATTTTAATTCTTATATTTACATGTGTTTCACCTATAAGTATATTTGGACTAGTTAGGTAATTGAATCGCCTAATTTGGTCTAAATTAGAGAAGATAAAGAAGATGGGAGTTGCAAGAGCTATGTTAGAGCTTGTAATTTCGAGAATCTTCCGGCCTAAATTGTTGAAATTCAAGCGACAATGGGTCAATATGATAAATCTAACATAAGTTAAGGGAAAAAGTGTTATTTGTCTTTGAAATATGAAGTGTGCCGCCAAATTAAAAAGAAAAAGAAGTGGCTTAGTGGGCAATTAAGGATCTTATTGGCTGGCAACTAGATCAACCTGGAACGGTTACAAAAATTCCTTGATAATCTGGAACTTACAAGGAACGTGGACAGTTATAGCATGGAGATAGTGGGAATCAGCATCTACGTGCTCAAGAGAGAGAAACGGTATAAAAGAGAAAGAATTCAAGAAAGAAAGGACAACTAGTCAACACACAAACCAAATAGAATTCCAACAAATCTTTAAATGGACTTTAGCTAAATCTACAATCTTAGTTAATTTACTTTTTCGTTCATCTTTTAATTGTAAGTTCCAGCTTTAGTTATCTCAATTACTCAATTTCAAGCTTATTCAATTCTATTTATTCTTGGAATTATTTCCAGTTTAGTTAAAATCAGTCTTCTAGATTTAACTATGAACGTTAAGCTTTTTTCATGTCATTTAAGCTTTTTACACAATCACCTTATTAGAAGTTGGATCTAGCATACGTTTTGTCATTTTTCCACAAAATTACTAGCACGCTCGAACACCAATCACAAAAGGCGTCAAATAATATGTAATTAATTTATTAGCGCAAACACATATATGTATAAAAAATTGTTGTTAAAAACAATCCACAACTCTGGTTTATTACCTCATTTGAACCAAATATTCACAAATGGAATCAAAGGTGTATCATTCACTTTCTAGAATCAAAACAAACAGAAAATGAAATTCAGGGTCATTCTATTCCTTTCTCCTTATTTCCATTTCTTGATTCTATTCCGTTACCTATGCGTGAACCAAACGTCCCCTAAGTTTTTAGTCCTACTTATCCAACTCTAATTCAATAAGAAAAAGGATAGACGACTCACTGATACATGAGGGATAGGGTTCCTAAGGCTCTTTGATTCCTATAAATAAGAACTTCTACCTTGTATTTGTTATTTAGCTTGGTCGTTCTTACATTTTTCACATACTTTCGTAGTAGGTTTAGTTTTAATTTGTTTTTATTCAGTTTCGTTTATAGTTTTCATTCCATTATCAGTTTAATAAGCAAGCTTTGACATTAGTTTGCGATTTCACATTTTGTTCTCAAGTAAAACTTATTTAATTCAAGTTTCTCTTCATCTACACTCTTCTCCATCTTAACTTTGAATTCATAATCCCAACTTGATGAGTATGAGTTCATATTCAGTCCATCTCATCATGCCTTTGTGTTTTAGCTCAAACATGAGCTAAATCACTATATGCTAGGATGTCGGTGAACCATGCTTGACAAGCATGGGTCATTAAATAAGTCTTTACATTGTGTTGTAGAAATTTTAACTAGAGATAAGCTAACACAATTGCTTGCCTCTATCTAAGAAACCTAACCGAGTAATTAGGTAGAGAAGTTGAATTGTGAAACCTAATCAAGTAAATAATTCAACTACGCATATTAGTTAATCATATTCCTTAATCGAATAGTGTGGTTTCGGGGTCTAGGGTACGGCTTAGCCTTGGTTTTCACAGTGTCTAATGCCTTCAAACATGCTTAGGGATTTTTCCTAATCAAGCATCGACCAAGGGGTGTTTGAGGTAGATTTGGTAGTTCTTGACCGGAGTTACTATTTTGTAATGGAAAACCACCGTCCCGAGTTAACTTTAATACACACAACATACACTTATTGATCCATAGGAATTAGCACATGGATCCTAAATCCTAGTCTCCCATTCATTCATTTAAACAAATTAATTATTCAAACGCTTTGCTAGTTTAATTGCTTTATTAGCATTGAAACACACAAATCACTTAACTGATACCTTAGATAATATGAAACTCGAGTATGAATAGGGCATTAGGTTCTAGTCTCCATGGGATCGATACTATTATTCAGAACTCTTTATTACTTGATACGATAGGGTTCACTTACTCGTATTAGTTATACATTTTCAGCCTATCAACAAATTACTATACATGATCATTATTAAGGTTCTTGTGAATATACAGAAAGTTTTACTCCATATGTGTCTGATAATGAGTCTTCTTTTATTCCGAGATGATCCTTGATTGATAGTGTGCAAATTGCTTTTGAATCACTCCATTATATGAAACATAAGCAAAAGGGTAATAAGGGTGAGGTGGCCTTGAAAAATTGGTATCAGTAAGGCTTATGACATGGTGGACTGCAGTTTTCTGAAAGCGGTATTGTAGCGTATGGGGCTTTGTGACAAATGAGTTTATTGGATTATGCTATCGAATTTTTCTTATTCTATATCTATTAACTCTATACAGGAATTTTCACATGCACCTTAATGAGCAAGTGAATTTGCTCATTCACCGTTAGATATAAACTTATTAAATCTAAGCCTCAGGATGCTTTGAATCTCCACCTTAGGATTCTAATAAGCCTAGATCTAACAGTGAATGAGCAAATTCTACATACTCATTAAGGTGCATGTGATCAAAACTGCAACTCTATAATATTGTTGGACTTATTATTCTTGGTCGATGGCTCAGGCAAGGAGAGCCCCTTTCTCCTTACCTTTTTATTCTATACGCAGAGGTTCTTTCTCAGCTAATTACAAAAGGCAAAAAGTAAGTTCTTATTACAAGGTGTAGAATATGTATTGGTGCCCCTAATGTTTCTCACCTTTTTTTTTACAAATGACAATTTCTTATTTTCAGTACAACAGAGATGGAATGTAGGAAGAATTAGATATTCTGGCTGTCTATAAATTGGTCTTTGGCCAAGCGGTTAATTTTTCAAAATCTGGTATTTTCTTTAATCATAATATGAAGGAAGATTAAAACTATGCTATTAGTTCTATCTTAGATGTTCATTCTCCTATCGACACTAGTTGTTACTTAGGCTTGCCTTCCCTTATTGGTTGGTCTAAGCAATCCATTTTCGAGTTTTTGAAAGAATGTTTATCAAAGCGGCTCATGGTTAGACCTTTAGGTTCTTATCAGTAGCAGGTAAGGATGTACTGCTTAAGTCCGTTGTACAAGCTCTGCCTACTTTTTGCATGAGTATATTTTTTTGCCTCGGTCTACTTGTGATGAGTTGTAGAATATGATGAACTCATTTTAGTAAGGTACAAAGGACAATGGTAAAAGCAATATCCACTGGTTCGACTGGACAAGAATGTGTGCTAGAAAACAAGTGGATTATGTTTTTATGATCTTCATGACTTTAACATCTCTCTCTTGTGTAAGCATGGATGGAAGCTTATTGATAGTCCTCACACTTTGGTTACTCATATGTTCAAAGCTAAATACTACTCTAGAGGGTCTTTCCTTTCTTCCAAATTGGTCATTAAATCCAGTTTTGTTTGGAGGAGTGTGGGAGTTACATTGATGTAGAAAGGTCTTAGGTGGTAGATTGGTAGGGGTGATCAAATTGCAGTCTGGAGAGATAGGTGGTTTCCAAGTGGTAATCTAATCTATGTTGGCTCCCACTATATGAGTGCAAATTTTGATACTTTTGTTTCTAACTTGTTCATCCCGAGGACTAGAGTGGGGATTGTGGTAGAATTAACATGTGGTTTGATTGAAATGAGGTGGATGATGTCTATAGTTTGGTTGTGCCGATGATGAGTTGAGATGATTGCTTAATTTGGCATTACTCTAAGTATGGATGTACTCTTCCAAGTCAGGATATAAGGTGATCCAAAATTCTAGGGGAGGATCGACTGACAATGTGGGTTGGATTGACTTGTGAAAGCTAGCTCTCCCTCCAAAAATTAAGTTTTTCTTATCGAAACTTGCATCTAAAATTCTTCTTACGTGTTCTCGCCTTCCCTCGAAGCATGTAACGGTTCCAATTAATTATCTCCTATACCCTAATGATATTGATCACAACTGGCACCTCTTCTCGGGTTGCACCTTTGCACGTCAATGTTGGTCAGTAGTAGGTCTTGAAGCTCCTAGTGAGGAATGGGAGGAGATTAAGGACTGGTTTTTATCCCACTATATTTCTACAAATACAATTACTGCAGGTCGAGTAGTGTCGGTCTTATGGGCAACATGATAGAGCAGAAATGACAAGCTCTGGAACGAAGCAAGAAGATCGGCATCGATAACTACTATTGCGGAACTATCGTTTGTATTAAAGTGGAAAGAGAAGCAAGTCTATAGCAGGGGAAGTTTGAGCAGCGACAAGGGCTGTCAGAATAATTGGGAGAGACCGATATCGGGAGCCATAAAATGTAACATCCACGCGGCAATTTTTCCAGCAACTGTCAAGGTAGGTGTTGGAGCTAATATTCGAGACAGTGGGGGAAATTTCCTATTGGCTATAGTTCGATTGCGGATGGCGTGATAATGGCAAAAATGTCTGAAGCTCTTGCTTTGCGTACTAGTATGGAGTGGGTGCTATCTTTGGGTTATAATCGCATTGTGTTTGAATATGATGCTAAAAGTGTAGTCCACAGTTTGATATCCAAAAATTGGGACCTTACAATGTATGGGGGTGTTATTGAGTATATTCGAGTTCTTTTTCAAAATCGCCAAGATTGTTCGGTGACTTATGTAATGGCCCGTAGAGCAATTTTACCCTTAACATCTAAAATGATCCAATTTTACTCCTAATGTTAGTTGCCAATGGCAATTTTACCATTAAAGTTGACAAGTTCGGTCAATTTAAAAAACAATTCATCAAACAGTTTTTTCGGTCAAAATGTTGTCGTCTACACTTCATATGTGCGTCGTTTTATCATATATTAGTAACAGACCATAAACATATGATTAGACGTTAAAAAAATTATATAATATATTATCTTTTGTACGAGTTGGACAAAAGAAAATCAAATATTTCCCGAATTTATAAATATTAATCTCCAATTCTATTATTAAATTACAAAAAAAAATATGTAAAAATCAACTGATATGCAATTGGTGCAGAATATGGAACAAAATATATGTGGGTTTATAATAATGTCTGAAATTGATCTAACTTGTCAATATTAGAGATAAAATTGCTATTGTTTGTCAACATTATGAGTAAAAGTGCATCTTTAGATATTAGAAATAAAATTGTTTCTAACTATAAATGTTAAGGTATTTATCTTCTTAATAAAGTGTTTTTTTCTTTGAAAAAAAAAATTTGATGTAAAAATAAAATAAAGATGAAAACAATACTGAATGAGAGCTTGAAATCATTCTTTCAAAACGAAAAGGCTTAACACATCATTTGCCCCTTGAACTTATCCAAAATGGTTGATTGGCTCCCTGAACTTTCAAAGTGTCTCGATAGCCCCCTGAACTTGCATAAAATGTTCAGTTAGCCCCTTGAATTTGCATAAAATATAATCAATTAATCACTCGGTTGTAAAAAAGTAAGTTAAATGCGGAAGATATGTTGCACGCATCTTAAAAAAGTAAAATGACCAGAGTCGGGGTATGCGATTATACTATTTGAGAGGAAAATATTTTATAGTTGAATAAGTAAGAAATTCTTTTTTAACATGTTTTAATCTATTTTGTGAAGTATGTAATAACATTCTAAGGCACTTGTAACATATCTTCCGCATTTGATTTACTTTTTTATAACTGAATGGTTAATTGATTACATTTTACGCAAGTTTAGAGAGCTAACTAAACATGTTATGCAAGTTCAAGGGGTTATCGAGATACTTTGAAAGTTTAGGGGGCCAATCAACTATTTTGGACAAGTTCAGGAGGCAAATGATGTATTAAGCGAAACGAAAATGATATGAAAGAGAAATTTTTAGAAAATCAGTTGGATTTTTAATAAAATAATTTCCAAGAGATGTCACAATATAGAACGGTTACTAACATATATAGATATTTGAGAGAAAAAACAAAAAAAAAAATGATTTGGCAGCAAATATTTAGTTAGGAGACCAGACAAAGT
The DNA here is from genome assembly GCF_963576675.1 of Euphorbia lathyris. Taxonomy (NCBI): domain Eukaryota; kingdom Viridiplantae; phylum Streptophyta; class Magnoliopsida; order Malpighiales; family Euphorbiaceae; genus Euphorbia; species Euphorbia lathyris. Next base: position 21,298,776 of record NC_088914.1, on the reverse strand, counting down.
CGGAAGGTCCACAAAAATTGAAGCAACCAAATCAAAATACCAAATTATAGAGGTCCAAACTTATCATTGGAAGAGACAAACTTCCTACGTGTCACTTTTCTATTGCATCACCAAATTACACCACAAACCACCATCTCAATAATTATTAGTGTAATGTTACCAAAAAAAAATAATGATTAGTACTAATCTATTAATTCTATTGATACGCGACCACACTTAAGAGATCCAAACCAATATCCGAGAAAAGGAAACACGTAGCGTCTCCATAGTCAAACTAGGCAATACGACTCTATATTAGAAATTTTTGAGTCGGGAAATCTCAAAAGACCTAGTAAAGGATCCATCCGTTATAACAATCACGTCTGATCCTGTAGTAAACTTGAAGTATATCATGGCCGAGATGTATGGGCACACATTTACATTTCAACAGATGACACGTAACACGCTTCCCTCCTCAACTCAGAACCGTCTTCTCCAGTCCGATCATGGTATAAACAGAGTGAGTTAGCTCAATGTAATTACATCATTCATCCATTAAGCTTATATTACAAATTTGATTTATTGTTGTGTTAATCTTCAAGTTCTACTTCAAACTGACTTAGATATCAAAACGGGTTAGTCAGATAACGACCCTCCTTTGAGATTGTTTCTGTCCAAATTGTAGGTCTCTAAGAGGACTTTCAGAATTCAATCACATCACATATTAATAACTCTTAATGTTGTTTACCCCATTGATTAAATAAATTTGGTCAGTCACGATGTAATAAATTTATATTTAATGGTAACTGATTAAATTTATTTGATTAATTACTAACTAAATGAATACCACCAATTAACACATCCTTTCCTATTCCACTTGCATATGTATACTTAACGTGTACATGTGTTATTTCTGTTTATGAAGTGTCCTTCAAACTTTTTGATGAAGTACCTACAAAAAGGAACAGACAGTCAGAGAGGGTCTGGAATCCGACGAACCCGCTCTGATGCCTAAGTAAGCAAGCGTTTTAAAAGGGTTGAAGAAAGTGGAACACTTGCAATATAGTGATATTAATGTACCTCTAGGTTTGGTTATACATGTCTATTTATACTTCCTCTGTCCAATCCCTCTTCTTCTAGGAGTCATTCTCTTACTAGGAGTCCTTCCTTTACTAGTAGTCCTTCTCCCATTAGGAGAAGCCATCTTTTGGCAGAGGTCTTTCATTAGTAGATGCCTTGTCTAGCTGATAGGAGAGATTTTCTATTAAGGAAAACGACTCTTGGAATTCATTTGGATCCAAAGGCCATTGGTGTCCCATAAGGCCATTGGACCAAAGGCTCTTGATGCTCCACTTGTCAGGGTTCATTTCCTCTGGTATCATATGTCCCCACTTCGGGCTTCTGAACTCTTTCAAGGTTCGGCCAAAGAGGAGAGTTTGTGATGATTATGGCTTTAGTAACTTCCTTTCGGTCTTTTTAACGCGCATGTCCATCTTCTATATTGACGTGTGAAATGAAAGGCTTTCCTGGAACTTGTTGTATATCCTGCCTATCCAAGTGGCTGGCAATTGTTTCTCTCTCTTCTTCTAATTGGTGGTAAGATTGGGATGACGACTACTTCATCATTACAAGTAGTTAATGCCTCTAACGAATCATTTGTCCCACCATTTGATCTTCTCATTTTTTCCTATAACTGCTTTTTGAATTTGTTCTGTTTTATTTCCGCTTCTTTCGAATCTACCAGAATTCCTTGTCTTTCTTCTACATTTTGTGCTTTCTTCCCCAACTAGCTCTTCTCTTCCAGTAAGTTCACTTTCAGCTCTTTTCTACTATTTTATTTCTATTTATTTGTCATGCGTCGGAAAAAGTCCAGTGTTGAGAAGGTCTCCAATTCTGATAATAAAAAAAACCATCATCCATAATAAAAAAAACTACGAGCAACCTTCGTTTCTAAATGACATTTCTCTGAGTTGATTTCTTAGTACCTTGAGTTTGAACACCTAGGATTTGTTGTGCCTACCTTGGACCAAGTGATAAATAGGGTTCCAGAATGTCGTCTGAGCTTTTATCGTTTGTTTTTGGAAAATAGGGTTAGGCCCCCCTTTTCCTCAAGTGTTGTTAATGTCCTGAATGAGTTCAGTAATTGTCCGACTCACCTTTCCCTTAATGGCTGGATGGATCTGTTTGGCTTGGTTAAGGTGGCAGAGGATTTGGATATAGAGATGACTGGATCTATATTTTTCATATATGGAATCCTTCCATGAGATTGGGCGTGGATGACTCTTTATGGATTTCGAAACTGCCTTCGAATCAGAAGTCATTTGTAAAGAACAAGACTTCTAGCAACAGATATTTTAAACCCCACTAGTTTTTGGATTTTTTCCCTTGTGGATGAAGGTTTGAAGTCAGTTAAGGGGGCTCTAATCCAGACGGGTTCCTCTTTCGATCATCATGGAATGATGATTCTATGAATAAGGCGAAGTGGCCTCTATTGAAGTCTTTATCGAAGGACGATAAAATCATATGCAACTTCTGTTGGGGTTTAGTGTCCTATAGACAATTGTTGTAGGATATAAACCAGTTGTAAATGAATTGTTCATTATCGTTTGTTTTATAAGATATAGTATGTTTAACTATATAAAGGCATTGCTCTTTTATCAGAACTAATTAAGTTAAATAAAAGAAATCTCAAGTTTATATAAGTGATCATAAAGTGTTCATACAAGCATGAAGTGAGACTAAACTTTATAATAAACCAATCAACTTAAAACAACACCAAGTCAAGTAATATGTTTATGGGATTAACATAGTGCTGTTGAGACTTGCACGTAATAATGTCTTTTATTGTGAATAGAGAGCTGATCTCATAAGCTTTAGATATTTGGATATCTAGACAGTTGCATGGATCCAGTGAAAGAGTTTATTGTCTGTCCAGAATCTTCCCTTTGTCTAGACGCGCTATGTGATCTAGATCATTTCCTGCATGGGGATGGGCTTCTAGAACGTTTTTTTTTTGCTAGTCGAGATGGATGGTGGATGGATTCTCCGAGGTTGTTGTGGTTATCACGCATGACTTCCGCTCCTTTTTTTCAGCTTTTCTTTTAATTTTGTCATCACCATTGCGTGGGCTGCCTTGATGTCATCCATCTCTTTCTCGATTTGGTCTAGATTTTTGAAAAAACGACAATGATTTCATCCACTTATGGCCTGCAATTGTTTCTCCCTTCTTCTAATTGGTAGTAAGGTTAGGATGATGGATGCTTCATCATTACAAGTATTTAATGCCTCTAGAGAATCGTTTGTACCACCGTTTGGTACCACCGTTTGATCTTCTCCAGAATTCCTCGGCTTTCTTCTACATTTTGGGCTTTCTTCCCCAACTAGCTCTTCTCTTCTAGTAAGTTCTCTTTCAGTTTATTTTCTTTCTATTTACTTTTAATGGTCAGAAGAAATCCAATGTTGAGGAGGTTTTCGATTCTGATACTAAAAAACCCATTATCCATAAACCAAAAAACTACGAGCAACCTTTGTTTCTGAATGACATTTCTCCAACTGAGTTGATTTCTCAGTGCCCTGAATTCGAACATCTGGGATTTGTTGTGTCCACCGAGACCAAGTGATAAGTAGGGTTCCAAAAGGCTATCTAGAATTATATCGTTTGTTTTTTAGAAAATGAGGTTAGACTAATTAATCATTCATTTTTAAGCTTTCTTTCAAGCAATAATTAAGATGACAATAATTGATAAATTCAAGCTGTCATCATCACCAACTTTATTGTAAGGCAAAATTACACAAATGACCACTCAACTTTATCCTAATTAAAATTATGGTCATTAAACTTTAAAAAAATAACGTAAAAATCATTTAACTTTATAATTTTTAACATTATAACAATTAAACTTCAAAATTTAACCAAAAATCAATTTAATTTTTTAATTTTTTCGTTTCAAAGTCATTTAGATGTTGTTGGGTTAGAAGATAAAAAGTGGATGTTTAGAGAGACAAAACTCTGAAAATTATTATTTAAAAAATCATGGATCCATGGTGAATATGATTCTAAACACGTTTAAGTCAAAAACCTTTTCATTTTGAGGTATCACAGTTATTTTGAGGTATCACAGTTATTTTGAGGATTTAATTAAAGTTTAATAGTTATAATGTTAGAAAGTGTAAAGTTTAGTGACTTTTATTATGCGTTTTAAAGTTTAACAGTCATAATATTAAAAGGAATACAGTTTAGTTGCCATCGGTATAATTTACGTGCTTAAAACGTGTACTATATAGATTTATCCTACTATGTGTTGAATTCATCAACGGATAATATAATAATTTAGGTGGGAATTGATGAATGTTGATTTTTGAGTAAATTCAAGACTTCTTCTTTCTCTTCTTCTTTATAGAGGCAAAGCTGCTAGGTCCAATTTCAATGGACATTCTTTTTGTCCTCTGAAACAGAACAGTAAGATGGTAGTTTTTCTTCAATATTAGGGGAAACTTATTCTAACAAATTGCGAAAAAAAAAAGAGGAATATAAAGCAAAGAATATTTGATGGAGGAGTTAAATAGTTATAAATGAAATTTTTTAACAATTTAAGAGAGAGCCGGAAAGACTCCTGTTATCATTCTCTTGTTAAATTTAATAGATGGATGAATGAATAACAATAACACCTTAATTTTTGGAGAAATTACATATAAAAACACTTTTGAAAATTATTTTACAGTTTGATAACTCTTGTTTCTGTTTTTATCATTTTCTGTTTTTTTTTTGTCATTCTGTCATTTTTTATTTCTGTTTTGGTCAGTTATTTTTGAAAATAAATTATTTTCAATTAAAAAAAAAACTCAGCGGTTGCAATGCTTGATGATATAACTAAATTTAAAAAAAAAATTAACATTTAAAGAAATTCTTTTTACACTACTAATTTGTTATAAATAGTTAACCAAATCCTGACTAACATATAACAAACCCTAACTTTTGTTCCCACCTGCTAGTTGGTTCGTTTCTTTCCAAACCCATACTACACTGAGAAATCTGGACAGTTCTTGTTTTGTGAGTTGGGCTCCCACTTGTTCAGCCCAATTTCGAATTGAGGCCCCTCCAATTTTATAAACTTTTAAATTAAACCCCAGTTCCTTTTTTTGTTACCTGGAAATCCCTAAGCAAATGGAGTAGACTTTCATGCGCTTAGCCGCATAGCCAACAACTGTCTCTCAGCTCTATGCACCTTCTCTTTAGATTCTCTAAGCATGGCTACACGTTCTTACAGGCACACCAGAATAGTGAATCTTCATGGCTAGTTTTACTCAATATAAGGCTAAGAATGGAATTTTCCACCTCAAGGTGCAATGCCATTTGATGGTGTCCTTGTCCCATTGGTTGTTTTCATGGTTTAAGCATTTCCACTCAGCATCCCTAGCCTATTTTCCAGCAACCTCCATCTTCAATAGTTTTTATTGCCACCAACAAGCTTCTCCATACGTAACTCAGATTGTAGCACTGTGCCGAGAGTATCAGCCCGATTGAAATATTTAGACTTGAAAACCAGTGTGCGCAACAAGCTTGGATTTCTTTATCATCTGGTTAAATTTGTTTAGTCAAGATGGCTTGATTGAAACTGAACATATTCCTCAACCCTAACCCACCATTATTTTTTTACTCTTAGAGTTTGTTTCATTTTCCCCATTTTTTACGTTTTTTCTCGTTTTTTTTATCTGTTTTCACATTTTCAATGTTTTTCGCATTTTTCATATTTTTCTCATTTTATGTTTTACCGTTTAATAATAAATATAAATAATAAAAATATATTTAGACTAGTCGTAATGAGAATTCATGTCTATTTTTTTTTTATGTAATTCTCATTACATAACTTTATAAAAGAAAAATTGAGTGATGTAATTTTGATTCTATTATGATAAAAAAAACAATCGACTAATCTAAACATGGTAATGAACATCCACTGTAATAGGCATTCCTTTACAACGTTCATTACACCAAACGGGATCTTATAGTCTACTATCCCACTAAGCTTTCCTGACAGTGATTTATTGTCCTTGTAAACTTTATTAAAGTAATCTATTCTCATTATATTAGAAATGATATATTAGCTCTCTAAATTTAGAGAAAGTGATAGGTATTTCAACTTGCTCAAATTCCTGTTACTTTATCAGGTAGCAATATAGAGTTAATCAGACTTGGTTTATTGAGGTATTGGTTAAAGTAAATAAACATAAACTTACAAAAGGGATCAACAGCTTGTCATTCATGATAAAATTAAACTAATCAAGCAAATATACTTTTATTTTATCCATTGGCTTAATGTCCATATCCACTAAGCTCTCCAAAATAGTACGTCTAGAATGGAGCCAACAGTTAATCATGGAATTTATCTCACTATATATACTCATATGCTGAACAACAAATCCTATCAAATCCACCAGCAACTATAAACAACAAAAACTCAACTTCCACATTTTAAGGCATGAAAACAAGTAGACAGGAGTAGACCGGTTCACAGCCTGAATATCCATTCCAATTAAAGTATAGTGTGTACACTAAAGATTCAAACTCGAGATCACTAGCTTAAGCGACCTGAGGCCTTTACCACTCAAATCAACCTTAATTGGTAAAACAATAGTATATTTATATCTCCGTTAGGTTTTAACATAAAAATTTGACTCGGAGACCTACAAGTTACGAAACAGAACACTATTGGAGCTGAATCCCAATTTAACCAATGATACTCATAATGAAGAGAGAATTGAGATAAGACAAGAGTTTAACTAGCATATATACATGAACTAACATTTATCACATCATATGAATAATAGATTAGCTTGTGGTTATTCCTAAAATGAGAAAAGAAACTAGTACTAAATTTTTAGATTTGAGCAGAGTCAAAAGAACTGTTACCAGATAGAACAGAGCAATTGCAGATGGCAAGGCTGAATTGAGCAGTAACTCAATTCTGAATTTAATCATACACTTGTTTTATATGTATTGATTAATTTGATTTATCAAATTTGCCAGTGTCTAAAACTTTTATTGTTAATTACAAGGGAAGACCAACATCTATTGAATCATTGGCTTTGAAGAAACAACAGAACGGACAACAAAAGATCAACAAATTATTTTTCATGATATCGCTTGACTAAGTTCTAACCATAACCACGTTCAAAAAGTTCTAACCATAACCTACAATGTTCTACTATCTTGTTTCTTGTTCCATGTATGATAAACAATGAAAACTATTCCTGTCGTATGAATATGAAAATTCTCATTAACTCACCAGACACTAGCAAAAACATTCCAACTTCAAAAAATCTGATGTTTACTTCTACAACCACTTTCAGATACTAACCCTCTAATCGTTTTTCTCTACAGATGATTCCTGATTCCATTCCTTTACAAACCCAAGCTCTGACATGTCTTGCCTTGCCATCAAGTTTCTGCAGAATCATGATAGTGAATTTTGGATAAATAAAGCCAACTTCTTTTTTCAACAAGAAGAAACAAATACGAAAAAATGGCAATAAAATATAATGCACAAACAAATAGCATGAATATATCTGAAGGAAAACACGGTTCAGTGGAGACGACCCTCTTGTGCATTGTTCTATCATATCAGATAGCAAATAGCAGCTAATCTTTATGTCATTAATCACAAACAGACATGCTAAACTTCAGTTTTTCAAATCAATTCAATCATATCAAGATGATAATAGGAAGCAGGCATGGAAATGGAAATGGAGAGAGAGAGAGAGAGAGAGAGGCACAATATCAATTTAACGATAAACATTATTGTTATATCATGCATAAATTTTTCTACCATAAGATTAACCATGCAATTTATTGGTTTTGGTGGTGCTAGCTAGACTACCTCAAGACAAACACATCAATCTCCAAAATAAAAGCAAAATCCACAGAAATTGTGGCCATCAATCATTAAATGTAAACCCAAATTAAGAATTGTGTAGCAAACTTACTTTTCCATGCGACATTCCAAGTATTTTTTTGAGAAATGTCTACATCTTTCAGATTTATGACCAGAAGATTTGAGACAATTAAGGTATTCTTTCTTGTCCTGTTACCAAGCCAATACAGTAACTAAGAAAACCAAATACAAGCAATAATTGTTTCTTAAAAAAATCACAACTTATCTTAGTACTTTAGAGAAACTTTACCAAGTCACATTCGTGCATATGGTCCAAAGGGAAAACTCCTTTTTCTGGAGGTACAGGTCTAAGTCCTCTATTTCCACCAAATGCACCACCTGAGAGATATATATAGTTTCACTAAAATAAATAATACACTGAATCCATGAAAGAAGAATGTGACTTCAAAGAGAGATTGAAAGAATTCAATAATAAACATAGAGAGAGACTATACCTGCACTCATTATAAACTATAGCAATATTGGTCCTTGCCACAGTAAAGGAGTCGAAAATGAATAGCAAAGCACTTGAAGAATGAACAGCTGGAGCAAGCTACTGGCAGGTGCTGCAGAGATCATTGGCAGGCAGCACAGTTGTTTAGAATGGATAATGGAGCTTTTCCTTATATTACGTGAACATTTTAAGTTCACATAAATCCTTATTTACTCAATAAACACATCTTTCAAATTTATTCTTTTGCAATAGAGCTATATAATACAAACTCATTACATAATTACAAATATCTCATCTTATTTTCATATTTCAGTCATAAAATTATAACAATTAGTTCTTAATATAATGTAACATATTATCACAGTCACATTGGCGTAGTTACCAAATTCTTCAGATTATATTTTCTCCTATGTAACTCAGCCTGTGAGTGTCACTTGGTGGCATTTACAGCCGGTCCCAAGCCCAGATAAAGGAGAAGGGTTGCAGTAGGTTTGTGGCGGCCAGCGTAAAACTTAGCGACATCTTATGGACATGAACCAAAAAGATGGTTCATGTTAGCCGATCTCGAATCATTTCGAACTAAGGCTTTATTGTTGTTGTTGTTGTTATATTTTCTTCTATGTACTTTACATATCATAATCAATACATCATGACATTCCAAAACATAAACAAGTTTCCAACTAAATAAAGAAATCATAAGCCTTCAGTTAACCTTAAGGACTCTTCCTAAACCTCAGGACATAGACTATCCCAAAACAAAACCTTAACAATGACAAAATTTCACTTTCACCAGCACATCCATGCACAATCTTACATTAAGTCTTCATTTTTCACTCTTCACTATACTAGCTAATAATTGATCAGTGGTGTAAATTTAATTAACATGAGCCGTTATGTGACGCCATGCCTCATGTCACCAGGTCAACTAGGGCATTCATATCACCGTCCCCTAGTTGACTTCTGCACCATTCACTTTTCCATGCCAATGTCGTGTGTGGTGTGCCAGACGGTCTTACAAGGCCATCAGCCATAACACTGTGTGAGGCATCTCGAATCACCGTCCCTCACGTACCTTTTTATGTGGGCATTACGTTTCACTATTCCCACTTGTGTTTTCAATTCAAAGCTAATACATAAATAGTACATCCTCTTATTCCTCATAACTAGATTACTCACATACACTATATCAAGCCATCTCATTAAATTTAGAAGAAACCTTCTAAACTATGCATATTAAAGTAATTTCTCAAAAACCAACTATTGTTCACAAATGATAAATTATATAAAACCGATCAATTCCTTCTAACAGTTATACATCCAATTAGACCTGGGCATGGGCCGGGCTTTTAATAAAGCCTGATGAGCCCAAGCCCAGCCCAGCCCGCATCAAATTTAATCGGGCTCGGGCTGGGCTCGGGCCTGAGATATAAATCCCAAGCCCGCCCGTCTAAGCCCATCTATATATTTAAAAAAAATATAATTAAATTTAAAATGTCACAAAACAAAACAGCTCTTCGGGAAGGAGGTCAAGAACAATTCACAAAACACAGCGATAATTCACAAAACACATAAAATTGGGAAATTCAAACTTCGACAAAATCAAAGAGAAACGAAAATAGAACGAAAGCAAACAGTATCAAAATCAAAGAGAAACGAAAATAGAACGAAAGCACTCATACATATTATGTTTATGCCTACTTCATTGTTCAGTTAAAGAAAAAGGGAAAAACAAAAAGTTAGAGCTTTTCAATTAACCGCCTAATCAGTACCATCTACAACAAATATGTTTTGCAATGCAGTAACAGTCTCAATCCGTCAACACAAGAAAGTTAACCACAAGCGAAAACCCCTTTGACATTCAGAGAAACCTATGTAACGAAAGAAACAGTATCAAAATCAAAGAGAAACGAAAATAGAACGAAAGCAAACAGTATCAAAATCAAAGAGAAACGAAAATAGAACGAAAGCACCACGTTATAATTTATAAAGCACAGAGAAACGAAAATAGAAAACGAAAACAGAGAAAAAGATACGAGAAAACAAACCTGCGGCATGAAGGAGGGCTCCCTGCGGCGGCGAAGGAGGGTTCCCTGCGGCGGCGGTGAAGGAGGGTTTCCTGCAGGCTGCGGCGTGAAGGAGGCTCTTCTCTCTTTGTGTTTGTGTTGCGCGGCGTGAAGGAGAGGAGGAGATTAGGTTAGGCAAATTTTTAATATTTATATTTTTGTTTATAAAATTATATAATTATAAATTATAATTAATATTTATATAATTATATAATATATTAGTATAATTTATAAAACAGCTTATATATTATATCGGGCCGGGCCGAGCCGGGCCGATGTAAAATGTGTAAAGCCCAAGCCCGCCCAGTTTTTAACGGGCTTATACGGCTTGGGCCGGGCCTGAATGCATTTTTATGTGTCCAAGCCGGCTTAATGGGCCTGGGCCTGGGCGGGCCGCGCGGGCGGGCTCGCCGGCCCATGCCCAGGTCTACTACAATGAGAATTAATTTAAATAAATTTTAAGGGATTTAAAAAGATCATATATATATATATATATATATATCATTTGCTATAATATTTTCCTGCTGAAGTTTGACCTCTATTCACTTAAACAGTAATTTCTTTTCCCAGAAGTAATGTAATCAAGTTCTGCAAAATTCTAGTAAGAGTAGACATCTACACCTTTCCAACGACATGTTAAATGTGCCCTAATTCACTCTAGATTAGTCCCAACTGCTTAATACACACACATCAAGTTTCTGATCTGTATACAGCTTGACCTTTGTGCACAAAACAGGCATATCTCATTCTACAAATGTGATATTGACAAACCGTAAAATTCTGTAAAATCTAGACCTCTGCGTCTTTTCAATGGTATACACGAGTTACTCCCACTATTAAATTAATTAGACATACGATGCAGAAACATTATTCTGCACTTGGAAAATACAACTAACACTCAAATGCATCAAACCACCACATATCTGATAGCCTCAAATAATTGTTAAAATATAAGGAATTATATCAGAATGTTTTAATATCTATACCAAATATCCTAATTACCAGAAACTTGCCTAATTACTCAAAGATCGTTCTATGAACACAAAACTATTATTTGTATTCCATCTCTGTAAAAGTTTAGCAAACATCTCGATTTAAGAACTTTAAAACTACGGTTTGCTAGAATAATGACGAGCAAGCCCTTAGATCCTTCTATTTAAAGTTATAATACAGATCAAAATCCATGAATGTATAATCAATATACTTTAATTTGAATATATATACATTCCGTAAACAAATATACCACTGGCTTATAAATTACAAAGTGTGAGACTAACCTCAGTCGACGGTGAGGTGCAGCGGCAGCGGTGACCAACCTATCGGTGGAGGCTGGGTCCTAAGAGCTGCAATGAACGACGGTTTAGGATTTGGGATTTTGAAACAGTGGAATCGACTGGAGAGAGGATTGGGACGAAAATCAATTTTTTATTTTTTAATATTTATTTTTCTGCTTTGATTTAACTAGCTGTGCATGGGCCGGGCTCGGGCCGGCTTTTAATAAAGCCTGATGAGCCCAAGCCCAGCCCGCAGGAATTTAATCGGGCTCGGGCCTGAGATATAAATCCCAAGCCCACCCGTCCAAGCCCATCGGTATAAAAAAAAAAAAGGGGCGGCCCGGTCGCACTACGCGGCCCCGCTGAGCGAGGGTCCGGGGAGGGGTCCCACCACAAGGGTGTACTGGGGCAAGCCTTCCCCTGCCAATTTATTTGGCAAGAGGCCGCTCCTAAGACTCGAACCCGTGACCTCTTGGTCACACGACAACAACGTTTACCGTTGCGCCAAGCCCATCTGTATATTTAAAAAAAATATAATTAAATTTAAAATGTCACACAACTTTCTTAACAAAACAATAATTCACAAAACACAGATAATGAGCAAGAAGATAGAGTTTTCGAGTTATGGATCTTCTAGTCTCCCTCAAAAAATTGGAACTTCAACTAATCATATATAATACATGGATAACACAACATTACACAACTAAACAGTTGCACAGATGAGACCATTCCTAATAATCATGTTTTAGGCATGTGTTTCATGAGAAAATACCAAGATGCAACACAAAAACTATAGTGTTTACAAATTACATCCATCTCCCATTGTTTGTTGAGCAGTTTGAGCATCTTCAGATTCAGAGTCAGTTCCTTACTAAGACGAATGCAAACAGAACATAGTCCTGAACCACGAAGCAAGTGAACTTAACTGAATCCATAGATATTTGACAAGCCAAAAAAAGTCTGTACAGCAAGAAGAATGAGATGTGAACAACCAAACACTTAGGCTTTGTTTGGTTGAGGGTAAGTGAAAGTAAGGTAGGGTAAGTGTATGAGAGTAAATTTGTTTGTTTTGAGGTGTAATTGAGGAGTAGAGTAAGTGAGGGTAGGTGAGGGTAAATTATGCATAACTTTTCATACACCTCAAATCGGGGTGAGGCAGGGTAATTAATAACAAATTTCCAAAATCATCCTTCTTTCTTCTATTTTATTTCCAGAACAAAACCTATGAATATTTTCATTTCCACAACAAATCCTGTGAAGAAACGTGGGTCATAATAAAAAAAATTGCTCTTATTCTACTACTGAGTGTTTTTTCTTGTGCTTAATGGTTTCTTGAATGCTTAATGGTTATTAAAAATATTTAATGAAATAAACTTATTATATACGTAAAGGTAATGCTTAATAATTTGATATTTATTTTCTTAAAAAATTGATATTTATTTTTTGAACGTATTTATCATGTCTATTTATTTACATAATACTAGAATAATAATTAGAAAAATTAATATATAGTAATCTAATTAACTTTAGTTAGAATTAATTTAGTTCATAAAAAAAATATAAATGATATGAACAAGGATATAAAAGTAATTTGCATATAACCGTACATTACTTTACCTTCAAACCAAATACAATTATATTATTAAACCATCACTTACCTTACCTTCTATCCAAACATAACAAGTTATTTTATAAACCTCACTTACTTCACCTTACCTTACCATACTTTAATGACAACCCATCCAAACAAGGCCTTAGTGAAGCCAAGAAAGATCACAGTTCAAACTAAAACTATCAGTTCTAAGGAGGAAGAAAAATAGCATTTTCATACGATAACCTCACACTTCAGATAACCTCAACAACGGTTCAAAAATCAAAATCAAAATCGGTATCAAAATCAAAGAGCTATTAGAAAACGAAATCAAAATCAAAATCAAAATGGGTATCAAAATGGACACTGCTAAAAAAGAAACAGTGTCAAAATCAAACAGCAATAGAAAATGAAAACGAGAAAAAGATAGGCGAAAACAAACCTGCGGCGTGAAGGAGGGCTCCCTGCGGGGGCGAAGGAGGGTTCCCTGCGGGGGCGGTGAAGGACGGCGGTGAAGGACGGTTCCTGAAGGCTGCAGCGTGAAGGAGGAGATTCTCTCTGTGTTTGTGTGTTGTGCGGCGTTTTTGGATGGAGAGGAGAGGAGGAGATTAGGTTAAGCAAATTTTAAATATTTATATTTTTGTTTATAAAATTATATTATAAATTATAATTAATATTTATATAATTATATAGGGTAATTAATTTATTAGTCCCTATATTTTGATAAAACATACTGTTTAGTCCCTGTATTTTCAAAAACACATGGTAAGGTCCCTAACTTTTTTCTCAGTGAACTGTTTAGTCCTTCCGTCTGTTTGTTAGATTTTTTTACCGTTTATGACTTCAGAAATGACGAAATTACCCTTTACTATTTACCTTCAAACTTCAGAAGAGGAAATCCAATTTAGAAGAAGAAGCTATTTGTATGGAGAATAAGAAAAAGAACCGATACAATGCTTACGAATTTGAACGATTAAGAAGAAAATCAAGAAAAAGAACATTCAAAATTGATTTCAGATGCATTAGAGTTTAAAGGAAAAGAAAATAAAGGAAAAGAAGAACGCAAATCCAAATTGACTAACAGAATCTTCATGAGAGTCTAACGGCAGGGACTAAACAGTTCACTGAGAAAAACGTTAGGGACTAAACAGTTCACTGAGAAAAACGTTAGGGACTTTACCATGTGTTTTTGAAAATATAGGGACTAAACAGTGTGTTTTATTAAAATATAGGGACTAATAAATTAATTACCCTATTATATAATATATTACTACCTCCGTTTCATATTACATGACTTTCTAGAGATATTTTTTTGTTTCATATTACATGACACTTTATATGATCAGTACACGTTAAGTCATCTTTTTTTCTGCTATAAAACACGATTTTACGAAAATTAATTAGAATAATAGACTTATTATAGAATAAATAAATATTAGAATCAATAAATAAGGGGTAACAATGTCTTTTTTACAATATCCTTAATTTCTATACAACTCTCTAAAAAGTCATGTAATATGAAACGGAGGGAGTATAATTTATAAAACAGCATATATATTATATCGGGACGGATCGATGTAAAATATATAAAGTCCAAGTCCATCCAATTTTTAACGGGCTTATATGGATTTGGGTCGAACCGGACCTAAATACATTTTTAGGTGTCCAAATCCGGCTAAATCTGGACGGGCTCGCCGGCCCATGCTCAGTCTAGATTTAACGAAAATCAATTCCTCTCTAATCTACTTTGCCTTGCTTCCCCCACCACGCACCCTCTTCTTTCCTAACCAACAATTTTCTACTTTTTCCTATTACACCCTTTCTTTCTTTCTTTCTTTTCCATTTTACCCTCTTCTCTTTCTACTAATTACTTTGTTGGATATCATGGAGTACTATACTAATCAAATTATAGTTCTAAATGAGTTGAGTCGCAGTTCTATATTCAGCTGGAAAAAAGCTTGATAGTATTCAGTTCGATTTATAAACTAATTAAGATTAAATATGACGAAACTCGGTTCGAAAGATTGCTTATAAATTCATAAACAAACTCATAAGTAAGCTCGATATTAATGTTCATGAACACGTTCGTGAACAAACTTGGTTCGATTATTATTTTAATAATAATATTTATATAAAGAAAAAAATGTAAAACGATGTAGTTTTGTGTAAAATTGAAGACGAAGACGAAAGATGGTAAGGAAATAATAACCAATCAAACTACGCATTAAGTCTATATTTATATATATAATTTAGGGGTTAGTGTTTGGGAAGGTAAGTAGGAGAGAAACTCAAATCCGAGAAGCAAAAGAAAAGAGAGATAGAAAAGAAAAGAATAGTTTAAATTGTATTAAAATATAATTTTTCTTTTAATTTAATTATAGAAAAAAGAAAGGAAAAAGAACAGGAACAAAATAATAATAGAGTTTTTTTCTAAATATAGATATATGTAAAAAAAATTTGTAAGAACTTGAATCTAAAGGCGGTGGAAGAACGCATCTCGCCGTCAGAAACCATCCCTTGTACCATTAGTTACGCATTTATTCATATTTTCATATTGTTTAATATATTTTTTGTTTTTCCATTTATTTATTTTTTTCTAATTTTTAATATATTTATTTAATCGAATTAAATGAGTTATTCCATTAAATAAATGGATTGTATCATGTCAACCCATTTATAAATGGACCGTCTCAATCCTTTTATTAAAGGGTTAAGATGCAAAAATACCCCTAACGTCTAAAATGGTACAATTTTACCTCTAATATTTGTAGCCAATAACAATTTTACCCCTAACGTTGATAATTTGGGTCAATTTCAGACACTATTATAAAACACAGATATTTTTGTTCCTTATTTTGCACCAATTGCATATCAATTCGTTCTAAAAAATGATTTCATGTTTTTTGTAATTTAATAATAGAATTAGAGATTAATATTTATAAATTCGGTGAATTTTTTGAATTTTTATGTCTAATTCGTACAAAAGACAGTATATTTTGTTTAATTTTTTCACATTCCAACATGCGTTTGTGATTTGTTACTGATAAAATGATGCACGTGTGAAGTGTAGATGATAAGATTCATGACCGAGAAGACATTTTGATGAATTATTTCTCAAATTGGCCCAATTTATCAACGTTAGAGGTAACATTACTCTTAACTTTCAATATTAGGGTAAAATTATACCATTTTAAACGTTAGAGGTAAAATTACACTATTTTTACACTTTAACCCTTTATTAAATGGGTTGGATTGAGTCAACATTTTATTTAATTCATTGGATCAACCTATTTGCTCATTTTCACAACTAGATATATATAATTTTTAAATTAAAAATATGTAAAAACTTGAAATTTATTTGTTTTAAGTATTTTTTTTTAAATTGAGTTTAAATTTTAATCTTTTTTATTTAATAATTTAAGTATTTTTTTTTGAATCAATATAATTTAAGTATTACATATTGATTTTAGAGTGAATGATTATCTATAGATCAATTTTTTTTTATTAAAAATCAATGTTCATTAACAAATTGAAATATAATTTAATTAATTGAAATTAGGATATATTACAAAACTGGTCCAATTGACAGACTCAATTATATATTTAGACTCATTACAATATATTTTATTAAACTAACACTTTCAAAGTTAACTTTTCCAAAATACCTTTAATATACATTCTATCACTTAACATATTTTTTTGCGGAACATAATATGTGCAGAGACAACTGTAGACAAATTTTGTGCAATTTTAGTGCGATTTTTGCTACGTTTTTTGTGCGATTTTTTCTGCGATTTTAGGGTTAGAGTTACGTTAGAAACTTATTCGAAACTTATTTGAGATGTATTTGCATATCTAAATGTTAGAAATCTTCTTATTTTAGTAGGAAGATAATTTCGCAGTCATGAAAACTTTCCACGGTGGAAACAACTGCGAAGTAAATTCATATAAGTTATTTGATTTTTCTCCGCAGTTGTTTCCACTGCAAAGGGATTGCAGGAAATGCGTAGACAATTATCTTCGCAGTTTTATCATTTGTTTCGCAGTTGCTTCAACTCCGAAGTATTTTAAGTTCATTTTGTTTCAGAGTGCGAATGAGTTTATAACTGTGAAATAGTTTTGTATTCATGTTTCCTTTATACCTTATTTCCGACGTTTGTCATTGAATCACAGGAAAAAAAAAAACAGCAGTAAAAATTGCTCCGCAATTGTCTCCACACAAATTTTCGTACAAAATATGTTAAGTGGTAATATATATACTAAGGACATTTCGGAAAAAAGTATTCAGTTTGACAAAAGGTGTTGTAATGGGTCTATACAGTCTATATATAAAAACAGACCTCTCAATTAAATCAGTTTTGTAATTTATAAATCAATAGTAATAAACAACCCACCATGTGATCCTTTATGTTGTATATTATAATCTAGAGGTTAATAGCGAGTTGAAAATAACTAAAGGGATGTTAAGTTATTTTTCACATTTCTTTTCTTGATCTCCACCTTTTTATTGGAGATAATTATTATTAATTATCTCTTTACCTATGATGAAATACTAACAGTTAACTATTAGACTTATTTAGAGTTAATAATTAGTGTTTATATCTGTTATATTACGTATTGTCAATTGTAGTTAAAATCTAACTTATATAATCCATTATATATACAAGACTCTTTATTTCGAAAAAAAAAAAAAAAGCTAAAGTGAATAACTATAGCGCTAAATTTATAATAAAGTTTAATATTACAACTACAGTGCTAAATTCATAACAAAGTTTAATATTACAACTACAGTGCTAAATTCATAATAAAGTTTAATATTACAACTACATATGTTGTGGAGCTAATTATGGCAGTTGAAAATGAGGAAGATTAGAATGACCATGTAACCCTTTGGACCTAAAAAAGGCCATAAACTCAGAATGAGTAGTCTCCCTGTAAATAGGTGGGTTTGAAGAAGACAAAAGCTCCTTTATGGCTCCATAAGGTCTGAACTTATTTGCTGTGCTTGGGTAGAAAAGACATGCTACTGATGTCCTTGAATTTTCCTTTCCTACTACTACTCTGTGCTTCACGCTTTTAAACTTGTCGTTACTAATCAGCTGCATTAATTAATTAATAACGATACGTCCTCAATTATATCATATATAGGAAGTAAATAAGATTGAACTGAATGCTACTGAACTGAAATTATACTGAAATTAAATGAAAAAGAACAGAACCTGCATAAAGTCTCCAATGTTGACTACAAGAGCACCTGGATGAGGAGCAACATGGACACACTGGTTTTGTTGATTAAGGAATTGGAGACCTCCAACGTTGTCCTGAAGTAATATGGTAATAAAAGAAGGATCTGTATGGTTTGTAGCTCCTAGAGTGAGTTCTGGCTCAGGACAAACTGGATAATAATGGCAGACTAGTGATTCAGTTTCCATACATTGGAGTGTTGAAATATAATCACTTGGTAGACCTAATGCTTCTGATAATATTTCAGACAATGTCTTGCTTGTCTTTATCACATGCTTCATATACTCTTTCACTGCTTCTCTACATGAACCAATTCTTTTAATGTTAATCAAATCATTCAACTCTCAAACTTAAGTTTAAGATAGATAAGATTCTCGTAGCAAGATATAATTTCTAGTACGACACATCAATCAAGTCAATATATCATAAGAATAATCAGCAGCGCATTAATTCTGACTAATCAACTGTTAGATCTAAAATTACTAAATCTAAATACCAGGATGATGTTAGGTCTCTGTTCTGTCCTGTTGGGATAAATATATGAGCGAAGTCATCAAAATTAAAATATCAGTTTAGAAGAAGTAAATTATCACGTCACTAAATCAACCTATCAAGATTTCTTTTACGACTTGTAGATCCGGTAATATGAGGATTTTTTTTTACATTTCTATTTTTTATCGTCATATAAAATTGTGATATGGGATAAGGTCTTAACATTTTTATAAGAAATGATAAATATTTCTAACTTAAAACAATTTTTTGACCCAAATTACAATATACACACAATTTAGGTCTATATAATATAACCTATAAAATAGACTCTTACAAGAGTTGAGACTAAAAAAATTTGGTTTCAAAAAAAAATAGCATTTTAAGGAAATTATTTCTAACCTGATAATCGTCGAGAAATTATCCTCTTAGAATGGTTATTTTTAACAATAAGTTTAAAAACAACCCATTACATAATGGTCCAACATTTATTTTTTATATTTTTGAACCATTACAACATCTTATCCACTGTAATGAGTCTGTTTAGAGTTAAAAACAACCTCTTCATTGAACCTAAAGGTGGAAACAGAGGATATTGGGATGCTGGTGTACTCTGGCTGAAAACACTTTTTAACCAGGTGATTTTACCATGGATGCTGATTATACCCAATAGTTAAAGCAGTGTCATTCTGGTTTCCTTATAGATAAAACGAAATTAAACCCGCTTCAACGTGACATGTTTATATTTTACATTCTAAACACTATGAGCCTAAATTTGCTGTACTTAAAAAAATGATCAGAACAAAAAAATTATCATTTTATGTAGAAAAACAACCCCTTCATTGAATCTAAAAGTGGTTAGCTACCGTAACGACTCTGTTTAGAATTAAAAACAATCCCTTCATTCTACTTAAAGGTGGGAACAGAGGATACAGGATGCTGGTGCACTCTGACTGAAAACACTGTTTAAACAGATAGTTTTTCCCTGACACTGATTGTACCTAATAATTAAAGCCGCATCATTTTGGTTTCGATAAAACAAAATTAAACCCTAACGAGTTTATTTTTTACACTTCAAACACTACGAGCCTAAACTTGATCCACCCTTAAAAGGGTTAGAACAATTTTATTATTATTATTATTTTCATCATTTTTTACCTTATATACTTGCACTTCTCTAATAATGTAAAGGTCCCTCCAAGTTGAAAGTAAAGACAAAAGCAATGATTTGATAAATATGTACGTAATTCCAACATTATGGGAGAGAACTGACAGACTGACATACCTGCATATCTGTGGATAAAGAGCAGGATCAAGTTCCCCATCCAGAAATTCAAAAGCTATTGTATCTCTCCAATTAGCAGGTCCTTTACTAACAAGAAGATCTCCATTGGAAAAAAACCTCACCCTTCGATTCCTATCTCGAGAATACCACTCCATCTTCATCTCCTGAGGCTGCTCATGAAATCGTTTAATATCTTCAATCATATCATCAAGAACACTAATTGGAATTCCATGGTTTATCATTTGAAAAAACCCCCAATTTTCTGATGCACTTCTTATCTCCTCCACTATCTCTGCCCTTCTCTCCCGGTCTTGGTAGCCTCGGAAGTCTATCACCGGAACATCTTCAAGAATCTCCGGCGGTGGTGTTTTCAGAATCTCTGGTGTGTGGATGAAGAACTTGGGGATCTTTGTTATGCCTGAATCAACTAAACCTTTTACACCTGCTTTTGTCTCATCAAAAGCTTTCACTTCTTCTTCTTTGTTGTAGAATATGGATTCATCTTCCATGTTTGAATTGAAATGATTATGGGATGACTCAAAGGAAAGGAAAGATTAGTTATTTATAATATGAAACACAGTGTTTTTTTGGTGACTATTTTAGATGCTCAAAATGGATGGATGGAGGCAATAATTTCTGGTATATATACTTCCATTTCTTTGTAATATTTTATGTAGATTAATTTAATATATGTTGCACCTCCCTATTAATTGCAATTGGCCTTATTAAATAATGGAGTAATAACAATAAATTACTTTAAAGGTCTCAAATTGTTTAAGTTAGAGTTAGTAGAGCTGTAATCGAGCCGAGCTTTGACCTGCTTAAGCTTGGCTCGTTATAAAATTAATGAACTCGAGTCCGAAAGAAAAGAAAGGGGTTACGGAAGGGTGAAAGAAAAAGCAAAGGCAGGGCAAGAGAAGAGGCTGGTGTAGAGGTTACAGTTTAGGGTCCCAGAAAAGGGAGGTACAAAGGTAAGGAAGGAAAGGAAGAGCTGATGGTCTAAGAAGAGAAGAAAAGGGGTTACGAAACAAAGAAGAATAAGAAATTAATTGATTTAGCAAGAAGATGGGTGACTGTAAGAAGATGGGGTTACGGAAAGAAAAGAAGAATAAGAACCGAGCTTGCTATAAAATTAACGAGCTCGAGCTTGAGCCGAGCTTCGAGCTTGTTTCGAGTCCAAAATCCTCTTTGGACTTGGTTCACTAAGAAAATTGTTTGTGAGTAAATTGTTAATTATATTTGTGAAGTTTGCTCGCAAATAACTCTTTAATTGTGTACATAAAGAACCTCACAAGCAAATTCGTAAATAAATAAACAAGATGCATACAAATAGTTTGTCTATAACTCATTTATTATGTTTGTGAACGAACTCATCTAATAGTAAATGAAATAATATTAAGTTTAGATATTTGTGAACTAACACAAAACTATATAATTTTCTACAAAACTAAAATTTGTTCATAAATATTCTAATTGAATCTGCTCGTGAGCTTTCGAGTAGAGCTTTGGCCTACTCAATCTCGGCTCGTTTACGAATCGAGTCAGTAAATCGTGCACACGAGCGGCTCATTTATAAATCGAGCCGAGCTTTTATATAACCAACCACCGAGCGGCTCGGTTCATTTACAGCCTAAGAGTTAGATCTTGAGTTGGAATAGTTAATCATCATTTTTACTAAATCGGTGACAGAACAAATATAGATATGGATGATGAGGAAAGAAAAATGTCTTTTTTTGCAGAAAAGGGTCAAAAATGTATGTTCCTTGAGAAAGTAATATGAAATCTCAAGTTACAAGAAGATTAGGTCTGATATGGTTGATACCAAATCAACATAAACTAATAATTAAAGTGGGACACCACTTATGTAAGATCTCTAGATAATATAAATAATTTGTGTATCTTTTTTCATATTAATGAGCTTGTAAAAAGAAAAGTTTGGCTTTATCCTCCACAGCAGGCAGGCAGGAAGGCGGCACCGAAGTTAAGCACCAACTGCGAGGCTCTATCGGCAACATCATCACAAGGGTCTCGTATTAATCTTATGAATACCAGTCCAGCTCCTGTTAACTAATAAAATAAGAGTTAGATTTTGTATAAAACAAACAAAAAAAAAAAAAAAAAAAGATAAGTTAATTTAGTTTAGAGTTAAGTAAAGAGTTAGAAAGTTATGTTCTTAAGAGTTATATACTATTTATGTGTACTTAATGTTACCGAAAACCCAAAGACAGAGGAATCTTCTGCAGGCATACAGAATGTTTTTTTTCTGATTATTATGGGACGGATTATTCGCAGATGATTTCCTATTTTTCTTGGGTTTATAGCCCTCCATTCTACCAAAAAAATATGTTACGGAAAAAACATATAAACAATCTAATATAGTACAGCAAAATTTAAAATTTTCTTTTCTCCAAACCATTATTTTCGTTATATCCGTTAAATAAAATTAACTATTTAATCAAAAAAATTGTTCGTATTTATCTCTTGAAGTATATAATCTTTGACTATGAAGTAGCCTTCTTCGATCAACAGTTCAAATGTATAACGTCTCTAATAGTAATCCATATGAACCAAGAAGAGCGAGGAATTAATCCTCTAAAATTCGGCCAAGGCAAGTTGAGAGGTTAGAGTTTGTGTTTGTCTCTCACGCGCACAAAAAAAAAAATCTAAACTCCTCCTTTTATGTGATGGCCGAATTTCTTAGTATATGGGTTTATATAGGTCATGTTTGGTAGAGAGATGTTGGGAGTAAAATCAGAAGTTTTGATCATTTTTAGAGGTTCTGACTAGCAAATCTCTAATAGTGGTGTTTGTTGAAGAGAGATTTGAAATAACTTTTTAAGTTCAAAACACTAATTTTGAAAAAGTTAGTTTTATGAGTTTTTTTCAATTAACTTATTATTTCATCTCTTTTCAACAAGAGGAATGAAATGAAATATATGTTTCCAATGTTGAAACACCTTTCCACGTAATTTTGATTTGACAAAATTGTTTAAGTATAATTAAAATACATATTCTAAACACACCAAGTTTAAATGCTTTAATTTATTCTACTAATGTGTTTGTTCAATGTTGAGTTAAAACTGTTATAAGACATAAGGATTAAATGGCCCAAGCCCATTACGGAAGCCAAGGCCCAAGTCAAACAACTCAGTACACTAGGCCCGCGTATGTCAAGACGTTGCCGTTTTGAACAAAACGCAACTCAGCAAACGGAAGGATCTAGAAGACCTTCGGGAACAACTTCAAGATGAAGCTGCTGAGTAGTCTCGACAAACGTACAAGACAGCAGCTGGCAAAGGAAAACTTCCAGACAAAGTGTTTCCTCTTTTGGCAAAGTTCAGACGACACAGTATGTTGTCCAGTTGACCTTACCATAAAAGGAGAGACCATCTGCTGAGCTGACCGAGGACAGAAGATACACGATTGTGATTGGCCGAGAGCTCTGAGTAAGTCAGGATGACAACGACATATAGCCGTTTCCCTCCAACGGTTATTTCGAAATTTGAAATGACCGACGCCCAGACGTCTCTATAAATAGTGCCATCATAAGCTTCACAAGATACAGAACCTGATTAAGCAGCTACGCTGACCAAATTTCTACACAAGTTCTGCAAGCAAGAAGCAAAGCAAATCTTACACTACAATTTCTTATATTTGTGTAAAAGTCTAGAGTGATTGTTAAATCGTCTAAAGTGTCTTAGCACATCTTTGTATTAGGACAAAACACTTATCATTTCTAGAGATAGAAAGGAGAGGCTGAGTACTCGATTTTAAGTACTCAGCGAGAGATTAGGATTGAGTAGAAGTATAGAGGAAGGTACTCTTGTCATACTCAATTGCTGATATTGTAAAGGGTTTGAGGCTCTACCTTTAAAGAGCTCAGTATAGGATTTGAAATCTTGGAACGTGTTCCGGGGACAGGACGTAGGCTTAGAAGAAGCCGAACCTGGATAAATCTGCTGAGTGAAGTATTTCTTACCTTTAACTCCTTATTTATATTGCTTGCTTTAAATAATCAAAACTGACCAAGTAAAGAGGTCAAATTGAGTTGTGCGCGTTGAACGTCTGAGCTCAGGAATAGACTCTAAGTGTTATCTCCTGACTCAAACTAAGAAACTGACCTAGTCACCTGTTGACTAAGCCAGTATCTTGCTGTTTACTCAGCGCCGCTGTTCAAACCTTTTTTCTTTAGAAAAAGAAGTCTGCCCTAATTGCGAAAAAGTTTAAATAGTTCCTAACCCCCCCCCCCCCCCCTTGGAACTATACTTGCAACCTTACAAGGGACCAACATTCAAGAGGAGTGAGAGACGTGGAGAATTTGGCATGGACCAAATAGTCTACCCATGACAGATATATAGGTAGTGAAGGTTGATGGGTTAAGTTAATCTATAACCTTAAGTATATAAACATACTTAAGCTAAACCCCTAAACAGGCTAATCATTAATTAACCTAACTGATAAAGGAAGAAACCCCTCTCGGCATCGCGCACTCCGCCTCCCTCTCTATATGTTCTGTACGTTTGTTCTTAGTTCATCTATCATCACATCTTCTCCATATATATTTCGATGTAGTTGATTCTTAACCGATGATATACAATCAAGATTTGTTATTCTGTTGCAATCAATCAATCTCAACGGATTTCGTCCTATAAAAAAAAGTAACTTATTCATATGTTCAGATTATGTATGTGATAATTCCATTGGAATGGATTTTTTATTTCCAAAGATCCACTTGAGTTGGCAATTCATGTCATTAGTTATTTAATAGATAAATAATGATTTTGTTGCTGAATTTATAAGAAAATATATTGTTGAAACTCCATAATTCTAATTAGATTAAAAAATTGAAGTTAGAATTTATTTTGTGTCAAATCATTATATCAAAAACATAAAAGAATTTAAATTAAATTCTAAAAGACGTGTGCCTCCTTTTTTGTCTTTTTTTTTTATAACCTCTCCTTTTCTTTTTAGGGTTAGGCTATGTTTACTTTGTTTTTAACAAAGTAAGTCTTACTTTGTTTTTTCCACCATTGGATAGTGATGAACTTTGACAAAGTAAGCTCATCCAATGGTAGAAAAAACAAAGTTCAAAAATAAAGTAAACATAGAAGGCAC
Organism: Euphorbia lathyris; assembly: GCF_963576675.1. Lineage (NCBI taxonomy): Eukaryota > Viridiplantae > Streptophyta > Magnoliopsida > Malpighiales > Euphorbiaceae > Euphorbia > Euphorbia lathyris. The sequence continues at coordinate 21,273,351 of NC_088914.1, read as the reverse complement.
CTTCTTTTTAATATTTAATGTAAATTATTTAATTTGAAATATATGTTGAACCTCCCAATTAATTGCAATTGGCATTCTTGAAGTAAAATAATAATAATAACAAATAAAATATTTTATCCCCATGCACTAACCAATATAATAAATGTTACTAATAAATTCTTGATGCTAAAATTAAAATATGTTGGAGAATTTAATCCAAGAACAATTATTGATTTGAATGTAATAGTAGAAAATAATAAAATAATAAAATTCATATGAATACTAAAAGTGGAAATGGATTTCAATCACTCAAAAGAGATCGTGATTAGAATATTTTCAATATATGTGTTCCTTGCTATGATAAAAGGTTAAAAGTTACCATTGATTATATATATATATACATTCAAAGAGGCAAGAGTATTGTAGAATCTTTGAGGTAAATCGGTTTGATTTAAATTATAATAAATAAATTGAGAGATAGATATAAAAGGAATAACAAATTTAGAAAAGCAAAATCTCTTTTACCAGAATTGGGTCAAAAGATGTATGTTTAAATATTATATCTCAAGTTACAGGAAGATTACCTCTCATATGGTGGCCAATGCATAAAAATAAACTAAGAATTGAAGTGGGCCACTACTTTCGGATCCTTACGTTACAGCAGTATTCACATAGACCTTAATCTCAAATATTATATCTCTGACAAAATATAAGGGTATTGCTTTAGGGACAAATAGGATCAAATTCAATTTGTTGTATATTTCAAGCAAATGCCCGACTCCAAGACGGATACAAGGTGTCATCGAACCTTCGGCCCAATGGAAATCACCTCCATCATAGTTAACAAGAAAACTAATATACATAAACACTCTAGAATAACAAATGACATTAAGATGGTGAGATGTTAATGAACAAGACGTACTTCTATTTATTGAAAATGTCTTCTGTTTCATTCAAGCAGGATCCAAAGTATTGGCCGTATTAGAGATGTAACGGAAAAATCATAAAAAAGTGTAGAAAAAAAGGTAAATTATAAAATTAGCTCAATTGAAAAGTCTAATTTAAAAGCGTCTAGTTTGATAAGAGATGGTGTAATGAATTTAAATATATAAACGGACCGGGGTCAGTTTTATAATTTACCCATCAAAAAATGGTTTTACAAAATGGAAATGCTCATAAGATATTGAGAAGTTTCGAGTCGGGAAGAACACTCAAAAGAGATAAAACTCTTCCAACTACTATTTACACCATTAAATTTCGAACCCGAAATCATTTTTTTGATATTAAGAAGTTTCTAACATTGGCAGGGGACGCGTAGTGCACCGGGCTGCCATTTTAAGAAGTTTCTAACATCTCCAAGACTCCAACCACCAAGTTGTTGGTCTCATGTAATGAATTTACTGTACCTTATAACAGCACACCAGAAACCAGATATTATGCAAACAAAACTACCCATCAACATATAGGTAGTTAATCTCAATCCCACCTACAATAGAATCAAATTGAATAATGTTGTACATCTTAAAAGGTTTTGAACTATGTCAATGATGATGGTGTTCCGCTCGCTAATATAATCTCTACAAAAGCTCGCATTTAGAAATTTGTATAAATTGTCAATACAAAACGAATATGGTAAACTAGCAAGTAAGTTACAACAAGAAAAAATTTATAGTAAGCTCCTAGCTGAAGAAAGATTCATTACCCAACTCATAGCTACCATTTGTTTCTCTAATAAGCTTTTATTTTCATCACCTTCTTCTTGTAATGTCTCCTGTGAATTGACTTCTTCATCCCTAAGAAAAACAGCAGAGCCCCAAAAAGTGCCATATTCTATATTGGCAAACATGTACTATAATTAGTATTTCGTGAAGCCCGGGATAATGTATGCTTATTCTAACATGGAGAAACAAAAGAGGTAACTACCTGAGTGAATTTGATGAAAAGTTGATTGAATTCTTTCTCTTCACTTTCATAATTGTAGAAATCATATAGTATGGGAGTAAAAGTCATCTGATGCAGAAGCTGTATAGAGATGGGAACGTTAAGTTTTCAATAGTCAACTCATATTCATAGGATATTGATGACAGTATTGAAATCAACTACATGGGATAGGCTTTATACTGACCAGGAGAAAAGCTCCAAGAGAGCTGCCAAAAATGAACAGGATGCCTCCGATGCCCTTGAGAGCTATAGCTGCAGCAACTACATGTTTGATCTGTGCATATATTGATAAAAATTGTTATTGACAACAACACAACATCTTATTTCTAATTACTGAGTCCAAAATAATTAGTCGTATGCACTTCTCATGCTTTGTCCATACAATTCCAACCCCTTGATCTTTGTTGTGCGGATTTAACGAAAGATAAATAAACAAAGAAGCGAAACACAGATTTACGTGGTTCACCAACGTTGTGTTGGCTAGTCCACGAGCAGAAGGAGAATAGTATTTATTAGGAGGCGAAAGATCAGATTACAAATTAGGTTTACATAATAGAGTATTTATAGTACCCACGATATCTAACCTAAACCGACTTGGAACCCACGATACCGAATCCAAATAGAAAACCGAAATACAATACTAATCCGAATAGGAAACAAGATTTACCATCGAGCCGGGGGGCACCACCGACTCACTGACCGGGCAGCGAGACCCCGTTGCTTCCTGTCGTAGTGTGTTATACTGATTCAAGGCATTACGGACAATCTCCAATATGTAACACTTGTTTAGAAACACAGTGTCTATATTTAAGTGGACCAGTATAGTCATGGGCGGATCTAGGGGGGGTAGGGGAGGGTCTCCCGACCCTCCGACCCTCCGGAACACCCTTGACGAATAGTGGTCCAGTCCCGAGAAGCCCCCCCAAAATATTTAAAATTAGTACTTATAATGTAAAATGTGATTGTATGACATAAAACTAAGTTTGCGTAGTTGGTTGTAGTGATAATCACAGGAATCTCTACATCCAATTGGTCCCATGTTCGAGTCTCCCTCTCTTCAATTTTTATCTCATTTTAATTTTTTCCCTTAAACATCATTCTCCTTTATTATTTTTAATTGTATTTTTTTAGTTACAAAATTCATGACCGAGAAGACAATTTGATGAATAATTTCTCCAATTGACCAAACTTGTCAACGTTAGGGATAAAATTGTTGTTGGCTGCCAACATTAAGGGTAAAATTGCACAATTTTATACGTTAGAGGTAAAATTATTCTTAGGTGTAAATATTAGAGTATTTTTGCACCTTATCCTTACTTTATATTGAATCTCAGTTGTTTTGTACCTTAATGTTTCCAATTATGATCAAATTTACCCTTATATTATCAAAAATTTGAAAATTTTGATTTGACTACTATGAATCAAAGCCTTAAGTCGTTATTAAGAAAAAAAAATATTCATGCAATGTAGCCCCTCCGGACCTTGAGCTGTGGCTCCGCCACTGAGTATAGTTCAATCCTAAATGAAAAGTACCTCACAAAATTCCAACAAAACTAGTTTTATCTTCAATAACCACAGTAAATATGAAGCAATTACTACGAAATCTGAGTTAAGAAAACTCTGTGAAACATGTTGCATGTAGAAGCCACCAAATTTACACTAATTATTACGCATTCTGGTTGTTACCCAAATTCTACTTCTTAGTCACTGACTCACTGGTTTCGTTACGTGAACGGGATTATTAGAATATTCACTGGGAGAACGAATCAGATGCCTTCCACATTGCTTAATTAGGGAGCTACATATATGGCTCTTTATATATGTGAGGCAATCCTCCTCCTTCAAGATATCTTTTGGGACGAGGTAAGCTTTTGTTTAAATGTTGTCAGAGCTTTATTGAATGTTGGGAAGTCAGTGATATTTGCTTCATGCTCTTGATGGCCCTAGGCGTGAGGGGGTGTGTTGGATATCTCACATTGCCTAATTAGGGAGCTATATAACTCTTTATATATGTAAGGCAAACCCTCCTCCTTCGAGGTACCTTTTGGGTGAGTTAGGCCCTTTGTTTACAGTTTCCTACGCACTTAAGCTAAGCACAACATTGCCACCTAAAAAAATGCATGGTGACCCAAAGCTGCAGATAAAATAGTATTATGAACTCAACACTGAAAAAACTAATCATAGTGTCGTATCGTATCTTATCTTCTTGATTGACAAAGGACAACCCTTTTTAACGTTTCTTGTTTTATTCTTACTAACACAATCTTTATAACCTCTCAATCTTATAAAAGTTTGACAGTGCGTTTACATGCGTACTTCGGGGAGAGAGGGAAAGAGAGAGAGACTCACTTCAATTTCTGGAACTTCTATGCCAGCATAAGATTGCACATGACTGCTAAAGACACCATATTTCGGCTTGAAAGTCTTTGCTGCAGGTCCCCCATCAACTCCATATTCATTAAACCTATAAAAGAAAACGTGTCATGATATATTATTGATAGAAACCCAAACACTTCGACATAGTAAAAGAGAAAAATGGAATTGACATTGTATTTCTTTCTCTACTAACCAGAAAGGATACAAGCCAGAACATACTACAATTACCACAGTAATAGAAAAGAAAAACAACGATAGAATGAGTTGTGAGATGAACCCAATCCCCACACGAATGAGAGCAGAGCCTAGCTCAATAAGTGTCCACATAACCGAATTATGCCTACCTCTCCCTAAATGTCCTTAATTTGGTGTCCTAAATGTCCAAAGTGTCCTAGGTACGTGTCCTAAAGTCTTTTCCTATGTGTCTTGTCTACATGTCTTAAGCTTTCTGCTCTCTCATTCAATAACAGCACGAAAGGCAGTTATGCAGCCGTTACAAGTCTTAATACAGGCTCTATGTATACATGAAAAACTGAATAAGAAGGCAAAGACAGGATTTCAGTCAATTTAGTTTCAGAAATCAAAGGGTTCTCTGTAAATGAGCCTTTATTTTTATTCTTTTTAGTCAACATAGATTATGACTCTCATTACTAGATCTCAGTTCTATAACAATGCCTGAGTTACCCCTACAGCAGAGTACAACTCACTGCCCTTTTGCCAGCTATGCATAACTAACTCTCACACCTTGCATCCCTTCCATCCTTCTACAATGTTCCTGCTTCTTATGTGGAGATTTCCTAATTTGATCCAGCAATACGCCGTCCTCTATATTATAATCAATCATCCAAAATTCTGTGTATACATGTAACTTTCATCGGTCTAGTGAAGATAAATGCAATATAACTGTTTTAGTATTGAATAACCTTATTATGAGTATTTTTCAAAAACTAAGGAATTGTTAGCTTAAACTTACTTTTCTGCTCAGGAAAATGTCCAACCAAACTAATATTTGTTTTCTACATATTCTACTTTTAAAATAACAAACAAGAATCTTAATGGCAACTAACCACTAATTCATAAATGAATCTAAATGGAATTAAGTGTTGCACCACTTATGCAAGATAAGTAGATAGTAAAACAAATGCAAAGATTCAATCATCTCCTAGCTTTCACTTGTAAAATAGTTTTTTTCTTTTAGTCTGTTTAATATGAAGATAAACATTTAAGCAAATTTCGTAGCATGAATTATGCCAGATCTAAATGGACAAATAAAAATTGCACAAATCGAAGTTGCTACATTTTCTACTTTCTTGTTCACCGTTATCTTGGGAAAAAAAACTAGCAAGAAAAAAAAATACTTATATGTAAATAATCTTCATTTTTCCCAAGAAAATTTCAATATCCATGACACCCAATGCATGACAACAGTGTAACAACTACAAGAGGGTTAGCTCAGATCCATCGATAAAATTCTTCTCGAGGTTGCAGGTTCAAACAACAGAAACATCCCCCTCCTAATAGCTCCTAAAGCTAGTACATCAATTAGAGCATTAATATTCTGAAATCACTTTTCTTCATCCACCAAAAGACCCTTTAAACATTTCACATACCAAAAATCAATGCCAATTACACATGCAATATCTTCTCTCTATGAAGAGTTACATAAATATCCACTTATTCTGACTAAAGTTAGTATATTGGAACTCTTGAATCTATTAGAGTATGAAAATTCTAGAATTAGATTTTGTTCATCCACAACAATACTTCAAAATAAATATACAAGTAAACAAAGAAAACTAAATTCCCAACTAGTAAATAAATAGGAGCAAAAAAATATTTTGAGTCCTCTCCTCTATCAAGAGAACATCATAATTTATCCAATCCAAGAACAAAAACGGGCACAAACCACCTTAGTCGATTTTCCCTCATTTTATTTTCAATAGATATAACCCCTACTTTTGTCCTAATTATTTCATTATTCACCCGATCCATTTCTCGTATAATTTATAGAGGTTTTACTGTAGCTCCAGTATAACTGAGTTAATTCTTATTACCTGATCCTAGCCATTCTGAGAACATCAAGTGTCTCAACCAATAAACCCAAGTTCAAATTTTTACTTTTCCTACTCCCATAAGGGTTCCGAAATCTTAACCTAAAGTCTCTGATAAAACCCCAATAGCACCTATAAAACCCAAGTTTTCTTCATCTCCCAGTAAACCACATCTTCTTCTCTTCAAATTAATTTACAATTCGAATGATAAATAAATACCTAAATAGGTGGAGAAATCCATAAAGTGACTTAAGACATTAGTTTGACTTCGAAACTACCAAAAGCAATTGACAGAAAGTTGAAAGAAAAATGCACATGCAGATCCATATAAGGTTAGAACATAAAAATACAAGAAACAGATCCAAAGGAAATCAACAAACACGGAAGAATGAAATAAATGAAAAGGAAGAGATGAATCAGATGAATAATATGAAACTTACTCTTGGTAAGCAGAAAGTATGAAAACAGAGGCAAAGAGGAGCCGTCCAAGAAACGAAGTGAAACCCATTGATTTTGTTTCTCGTTTGAAGACAGGAAGAGACTAGAGAGAGAGAGAGAGAGGAGCAGTTGATCTCTCTCTTCCTTCGTTTGCTTCAGGACAGGGACAGAGTAGCTTGATTGATGGGTCCTCTCCTTTTGGGGATTTTAGTAATCTACTGTTTTTTCTTATTACACCCTTGTCAAGTTTTGACTATTATAGTTGAGGTTAAAAACCTATTATATATTTATATTTGATTCATTCAGATTTGTTCAGGAGTGTTTTAGAGACATTTTTACGTAATAAAAAAATAAAAATTAAAAAAATTTAATTAATTAAAAATAATAGATTTATATTTATAATATATTAAATAATTACTAGCTCATTAATTAAAATAATAAAAGAAAGTAACAGTTACAGGAAGATGAAAATACACAAAGCAAAGGAAATTCAAAAGTCATAAATAAACTTCTATATAAAGCATGATAGATAGTATTCCATCATTATATTCATTGGTCATGATAGATAGTATTATGTTTCTGAAGGTAATTATTCAATTTTTTTCATATGTTGTAGTTATTTTGTTCTCAATTATGTTCTTGTTTTATTTTTATTAAACAATAGTTATTATAGTTTCATCTTTCAAAACCATTTCTGTTGTTACCCAGGTTCTATTCCTCTCGCTACCTTATCCATGTTTTCTTTTTTATTTGTCTTTTTTTTCAAACTAATGTCTCCAATTGAAGAAATCCAATAGAAATAGAAGATTCGTGAACTAAAATCGAAAAACACAAATGTGTCAAAAATTGCAAGAAATTCTTATGTTTCTCGAGATAATTATTAGATTTTTTCATATGTTATAGTTATTTTTGTTCTCAATTGTGTTGTTTTTTTATTTTTATTAATCAATAGTTGTTATAGTTTTATATTTCAGAGATGAAATTTCACTTCTGTCGTTACCCAGGTTCCATACATCTCGCTAGGGCTGGCACAGTTCGGTCCAAGTCGGGGATTCATGAATCTCCAGTATTAGATTGAAATTCGGAGATTAATAAAAGGAAATCTCCAGGATTGGATTAAAAGAATAAATCTCCAGAATTTATTTGTCCTAAAATTTCAGTCCAGTCCAGTTCGGGGATTCGGAAATTCGGTTCTGGTCCAATCAAATATAATTTTTCGGTGATTCAGATAAATATCTAATATTTTAAGTCCTAAAAAATAAATTAAAAATTTAATTTACAAGATAATAAAATATAGAATTTTATTATCTTACATAACTTGAAATAAATAATATTTTTTTAGGAAGTAAACAGCGTTCATTAAAAGTTACAGTAGACAACAAGGCTAAAAAAACCCACAAAAATCAAAGTTACAAAATAATAAATCGATAAAAACAAACTTGTCAAATGCCTTTTGATATCCTAATGCAACATCTAACATCAAATAGGTGTTATTCCACCTAGTGGGGCAATCATAGCATAATGCTCTAGTATAATTAATACCTGACGACACACAACAACGTTTAAACATAGCCAATCTTTGTAGGCTGTTTCGGATATATCTAACCACAATTCTAATTCTTTTGATTGAACCATCCACTAGTTTAAGACCATCTTTGACAATTAGATTAAGAATGCGAGAACAACACCTCATATGAAAAGACACTCCATCCAACACAAGTGCATTCTTTTTTACTAATCTTTTCTTCAATTGTTCAATAGCAACATCATTTGTTGAAGCATTGTCAACAGTAATGCACATGACCCTAGTCAACCCCCATTGATCCATGCAAGAACTAATAGAATTAGCAAGATGAACCCCTTTATGACTCTCTATCACACAAAAATTCAAAATTTTCTTATGTACATACCAATCACTATTAACAAAGTGAGCAGTTAAACACATATATGACAAATTTTGAATACTTGTCCAAGTATCTGTAGTGAATGACACTCTTTGACATTGAGAATTGACTAAAGCTTTCAATTTAATTTTTTCTGTGTTGAACAAAGCAAAACAATCCCTAGTAATAGTTCTCCTTGAAGGGATTTTGAATTCTGGAAGATTATTAGCACAAAACGTCTTAAACCCAGGTTTCTCAACAGTTCTAAAGGGCATTTCATCTATCACAAACATTTTAACCAAATCTTTTCTACAAGATTCCTGATCAAAATGATGAAAAGCTAATTTTCCTTGTTCTTTATCAACTGGCTTGTTAAAGATTAAAATTGTCTGAGCTTTGTCTTTAGTGGTTTGTGCTTTAGTCAAGTCTTTTTTGTGTGGAAATTTTTGACAAGATTCTCTCAAATGTTTCCATAATGATGAAGTGTCTTTCTCGGATTTTCCTTGATAATTCCTATGACACCAAATACATGTAACTCTCCCCGTCTCAACTCCTTTTGAATCAAGAATTTTCTCAAAGTGATCCCAAACATAAGATCTATACTTCTTATCATTATGCAAAGTAGAATGAGCACATGTTGAGTTTGGAAGCGTAGAAGAGCCAATAAGGTCACTTTGAAGACTTGGATCATTGCTCATGTTATCACCTTCAATATGTGATTGTGGTCGTGGAGGCTGCATAGAGCTGTATGTAACATCATCTGTTGATGAACTATCACATGTTGATTTTCTCTTGCTACCCGAAGAACATTCTCCCTTCATTACAAGAAAAATATATAGTTAGTATAGAACTATTCAATAAAAAAACAGAATTACGAGTTTAGAAATGATATTTTTCATTACATCTTTTCTTACAATACTAGTACAAGCTAAATGTTAATGGGGGTATTATCATTGTATTATAACTATTTTCTTTTTCATCTTTTCATGCTGACAATAAAATATTTACAGGAAACAAGTAAGATAACCATATATATTTCATGTTTTATATATACAAAAATTAAAGCATAATATTTAAAAACAAATTGGTTAACCAGCTTTATTAGACAAATCAAACAAAAATTCTAATCTGATTATATTACCTTCATCCATTGATATGTAAATACAAACCATATATTAAATTAAAACTACTTCAGCACAAAACAATATGAAACTTTTATTCTAAAGACAAAAACCATGGCCTGACATGAAACAAATAAATAAGAAAAACAATAAAAAACAGCAAAACTAAAATTTTCCTACTGCATAAACATAAAGTTACTTGAAATTTCAAAACAGCAAAACTAAAATTGTATAAACGGAAACGCAATGGCTTACCTAAATACCGACGCTACTGTTGGTGTGGTTTACCTAAATACCGGTGCTACTGTTGAGAGGACGGAGCAGTGGCACACGCAGTGGCGTCGCTGTTCCAAGATGTATCGCTTGAGCAATTCCAGACGCAGGACAAACGCATGTGGAATAAATGGAAACGCAGCACAAACGCAGGTGAAGTGGAGGAGTAGATGTAGCGGCTGTGTTTGTAAACATAAACGAGATTTAGAGTTGCTGTAGGGCAAGGGTTTTCTTTAGGTTATTATTTAGTTTGTAAAGTTCAATATTACCCCTGCTATACATATTCTTTTATTTTGATACTTTTATATAAAAATAATACTTATAAATTAAAATTTAATAACTTTATTTGGGGATCCATTATTAAAATATAAATTTATTATTGCTAAACTTTCGGTTATTTCAGTCCAGTTCGGTCCAATTCAATCCAATTCGGTTATCGGTCCGGTCCTGAATAAATTTCGGTCCAGTTCGGTCCAGTTCTTTGACGAAAAGTCAACGGTCCAATCTAGTTCGGTTCTCCAAAAAAGTCAACGGTCCGGTCCAATTCCGGAGTTTTTTCCTCGGATATTCAGTCCAGTCCAGTATCTCCAGGATCCGCGCCCAGCCCTACGCTACCTTATCCATGTTTTCTTTTTTATTTGTCTTTTTTAAAGGCTTAATGCTTCTCCGGCCCCCTTAACTTGTCCAAATTGGTCATTTTACCTCTCCAACTCATCGAATGTCCTATTTACCCCCCTTAACTCCATAAAAATGGTATTTCTCACCCCCTTAACTTGTCCAAATTTGTCATTTTACCCCTTCTCAACTCATCGAATATCCTATTTACCCTCTTAACTCCATAAAAGTGGTATTTCTCATCACTTATGATCTTATTTACCCTCTTAACTCCATAAAAATGGTATTTCTTATCTCCTTATAGTAGTAAAAAAAGTTGAAAAGAGAAAGAACGAATAAAGAATACAAATAACAAGAACATTAATATAAACAAATTAAATACATTATATGTAAGGATAATGTACCAAAATAGGCCTATGATTTTTGGGGAAGTATCAATTTAGGTTCCACTTACAAAATAGCATAAATATAGGTTTAACGTTTAAAAAAAGTTAAATTTAGGCTTCAATAACGGATTGTAAGGGATGAAAAATACCATTTTTATGGAGTTAAGGGGGTAAATAGAACATTCTATGAGTTGGGGGGATAAATGGACAAGTTGATGGGGTGAAAAATACCATTTTTATGGAGTTAAGGGGGGTAAATAGGACATTCGATGAGTTGAGGGGGTAAAATGACCAATTTGAACAAGTTAAGGGGGCTGAGAAAGCATTAGGCCTTTTTTAAATGAATAAACTAAAGATTTTGTATATTTGCATTCTTTTTTAGTATATGTTGCTAGGTGTTACCGTTTCGATTGTTAACTCTAACTAAAATTTAGATTTTCGGCTTTATATGAACTCAATTGTTAGCTTTAATTGAAGTTAAATTAATTTTGCTAATTCGGAACCTGTTGAAATCCATTCATTTTTTATAGTTTGAGTTTATCTAAATGATATGGATTGTATTTTTTTATTTTCATGCATTTTGGTACAAATAGATATAAAGTTTCACACAATAGTTGTTTATTAAAGTTTGAGACATATTGAAGAAAATATTAAAGAGGTATTGAAATATTATACTTACAATGAAGTCTATTTTAATTATAAATTATGTTATATTATTATTATTATTATTATTATCAAGGAGTTATTTTTTCCAGTTCTTTCGACAAATAGATTGTAAACGTCTAATACACTTGATAAGATGTTTATTCTCGAAGAATTTGGATTATGCTAGATACGAATTCAAAATGAAGGTAAATAAAAATTAATTAGGGAATGTGCTACAGTGATTCGATCAGCCTTGGAGGATCCTCACGGCTCCTGGTAATCGTCTCTGTGCGGGGAGCGGTCCCTGTGCACACTCCGACGATCAAGACAGTTAGATATCCAAGGAGACTATCAAAGGAAATATTCGAAGAGTTATGAGGTTACCCGATAGTGTAGTCAAAACAATGTCCATGTCTCTTCTCCCTGCTAGGGGTATTTATAGGAAGTTGGGGTGGCCTCATGGGCCTAGCTTCTTGGGCCCTTGGGCCTTATGATATTCCGAATCAAGTAGTCCCCCCTGATGCGTCCCCACCTAGGTTAGAGATGGGAACTCACTAAGGGATAAGTGTACCCCGTCGTTATCAAGTAATAAATTTCTGGTTTAAGTCCAGGTTATCGTCCACAGGATTTATTTCTGCAAGTACCGAGCTACTCGATCTCGGATGTTATCTAGGCTTAGGGGGGTTTTGAGTTGGTTTGTTTATATTAATCTACTCCTAGGTTGAATTATACTAATCCTAGCTAAGTTATCTAATTCTAACTAAGTTATCTAATTCTAGCTAAGTTATTCTACGCCTAACTAAGTTACTCTACCCCTAATTGATCTTTTACCAATGCAATTAACCGAATGAACATGAAGGGATACGATGATAATGAAAATAGAATGTTTAAACAATTGAATTGAAACTAAGTCACTTGTGTCCAAGGCGATTAACCCGACCTATCCTCCTAAAGTCCCTAGTTCGTGATTCCCTTGTAAGGTCGAAACTAGCTCTAAGGCTCAGTAATTTGGGCTTAATCTTCTATAGGGTTGTCAATCCTATAGGCACTGACTAGGTCAGATTCAGCTCGCAATATGTGCCAACCTAATTTTGGGATTATCGAATGAGTTAAACCAATCAGACAAAGCGTAAGACAAATATTAAAACATCAAAACAATTGAATAAACAAGAACTATAATATATATCAAAGATGGAAACATTGTCACGAAGTTACAATAAACCTAGAATTCATAGCATGTATCAGAGGCTAGACAGAATGTAAAAGAAGAAAAATCCCTTTCAGGGAACCTGTCTACCAATGCAGGTGTCTTTCTAGGACTTAAGGATGAAGCTTGAGTAATCCTCGGTGAATGGAGCTTCGGAGGTGTCTTCAATGGAGGTTTGAAGGATATGGAGGAGGTGGAGAGGATTTCTCAAGGTGAAAAGCTAAGTAAATTACAAAGGAAAAAGATCTCTAATTTACAATGGAAAAATCCTATTTATAGACGCGTCTCGGGCCTCGTTTTGACCTATTTTCGTGTCTTTATTGGTGTAGGAAGACGTGGGGCCGAACGTGTCTTCGTGGGGGCGGAATTGGTCTTTTTGACCAATTCCCGTAGGGCTGCTCGCCGAGCAGGGAAGGCTGCTTGGCGAGCAGGGCTGCTCGCGCCGAGCAGGCGCCTAGCGCCCTGCTCGGCGAGCAGGCCACCAGGGGCCTGCTCGGCGAGCAGAAATGGCCCGTGGGGCCCTGCTCCCCGAGCGTTTTCGCCCGAAGCGTGCTCGATTCATGCCGAGTGACTTCTATGCCCTTTTTCGTCCGAACTTACACCTGCACACGCATAAAAACTCCAAAAAACATTAGTCCAAAAGCCAAATTGATCCGTCAATCGCCTATTTTGAGCAAACGCTCCGTTTGGTGCGACTTTTGACGGACCAATTAGCTTTAAAAGATAACGGAATTCTACTATGCATGCTATTTTGGCCGTATTTGCCTAAATTGATCATAAAACGAGCCTAAACGAAAAAAAGTAAATAGAACGTTTCCAATTCCTAACTAACTCACACAAAAGCATTTAAATGCGAGAATTGCTCGCTTATTAACCAAATAACTCTAAAACCCGTCCTAAAACCGTACCCAAAGATAGGGGTTTTTGACCCCTATCAAACCTCCTCGCACTTAAAACTTTACTTGTCCCCAAGTAAACTAAAAACTAAACCCGCCATCACAAGCAAGCTAGAAAACCTCCCGGTTTGACTAGGTGCTTGACACAACTTCGAGCATATGTAATTACATGCATTCGGAAATACAAAGTAGAGACACGATATCCAAAAGCCGCATTTCAATTATCATGGGTCATAGTTTTAAGCAAATGGACACATGTTCAATTAAACGAGTTTAAGGGGATCGCTAAGTAAAACACCTCACCATAGGTAGTTCACTCGTTCACACAATTTTGGTGGCTAAAGTGTTTACTCTCGGCTTATGTTCTTGCTTAGGATTACGTTGATTTTGCACGTTCATCCGAGTTCCTCTACTATGCTATATGACTCCGATGATATCAAAAACAGCCTCTAATTGGGGTTGTAATGTGGTTAGAGGGTTAAAGGTACAACAAGGGTTAAAAGTTCTAGCGCTACAAAAACAAAGTTAAAATGGCTTTAGCAAATACGAAGTGACTGGGCTTTTTATTCATCCCTTATTATTTTTTATTTTTTTTTGGGATGTTTTCTTGAGACGTTTTTTATTTTTAGGAACTGGGGAATGAAGTTTTTCCCCTTTTGTTCGTCTCTTTTCTTTTCTTTTTCTGTTTCTGTTTTTCTCTTTTTCTTTTTGGGGTAGTGATGCTCATTCACTTCTTAGCCTTTTGGCTTGCTACTGAAATGCCATAAACAAAGGTAAAGCGCTAGAAGAAAGCAAAGGCTCAATTTCGAGCTTTGCAAAAACAAAGGTTAAATAGCAAACCAAGTTGTGGTTTGCAAAAACGGGTTAGAACGAAAGAAAAATCTACAAACTACAAAAAATTTTATTCATCCCTTATTATTTTTTATTTTTTTTTTTGGGATGTTTTCTTGAGACGTTTTTTATTTTTAGGAACTGGGGAATGAAGTTTTTCCCCTTTTGTTCGTCTCTTTTCTTTTCTTTTTCTGTTTCTGTTTTTCTCTTTTTCTTTTTGGGGTAGTGATGCTCATTCACTTCTTAGCCTTTTGGCTTGCTACTGAAATGCCATAAACAAAGGTAAAGCGCTAGAAGAAAGCAAAGGCTCAATTTCGAGCTTTGCAAAAACAAAGGTTAAATAGCAAACCAAGTTGTGGTTTGCAAAAACGGGTTAGAACGAAAGAAAAATCTACAAACTACAAAAATTTCGGGTCAAAGGGGCTTCCTAGAGTGGATGAAAAAGAAAAAAATAAGGTAAAGAAAAGGATTAATTCTAATGAGGCTGATTCATCGTTTATCATCTCAAATCATTGCATGTAGGTTCAACACAGTATTAGGTGCAAAATCTGTAATCTTCCACAAGTCAAAGCATTCACACAAAAATGTCAAGAAAAAGAGCTTTTTGATGTTCGCTCTTAGGCTCAAATTCAGCTCACAATTCTTTGGGTTTCAATTTTGTGTTTACTAGTTTTCCCCAAACTCAAGTTTAATATAACATGCCTTCAATTCTTAAGTTATCTACCTAAGTAATGATTTTAGCATTTCTTCAAAAGTAGGGTCTAAATGCAAACTGTAGCTCATGCTTTTACAGATACAAGAGTTGTGTCCTACGCCTAAACTAGTTGTCATGCAATTTTAGATTCGGTTCTCAGCCCTCAAAGACAAATAACGAAGTTTAGATTCGAAGGAGGTTCACGGTTTTAGGTCCTAAACATGCAAAAACATAAACAAAACCTAAAAAATGCTAAACTAAACTAGACACGACGCAATAAAAATTTAAAATTTATACAATTTTTGTAAGTTTGTCTACCCCTCCTCCTCACACTAAAACATGCAATAAGTTCCAACATTGCATCACAAATCATGAAGTACGAGTGTAAAGAGTTAGGGTGGAGAAGACAACTTACTGATCATCTTGAAGACGGAGGATTTGGACACCCGATGTGTCTTTACCGAGATAAAGTTTGAGTCGATGTCCATTTACTTTCTGAGTGGTTCTATCATTCAACATAATCTCAACCATACCGGAGGGATGTGCATCAAGAACTGAGAATGGTCCATACCATCTACTCTTGAGCTTACCAGGGAAGAATCTCAATCGGGAGTTGTAAAGCAGCACTTGGTCGCCTTTCTGGAAGGTTTTCCGCTGTACTTTTTTATCATGCACCCTCTTGGTTCGTTCTTTATACAATTTGGCATTCTCGTAAGACTTATATCGGAGCTCATCTAGTTCATGCAGTTGTGTTAACCGTAGGTCACCTGAAAGTTTAGGGTCAAAGTTTAGAAATTTCAACGCCCAATAAGCTTTGTGCTCTAATTCAACAGGCAAGTGACAAGATTTCCCGAAAACTAAACGGTAGGGGGACATTCCTATGGGAGTCTTGAATGCTGTCCGGTATGCCCAAAGAGCATCGTCCAGTTTAAGACTCCAATCTTTCCTAGCATTCCCCACCGTTTTCTCAAGAATGCATTTTAGCTCTCTGTTTGACACTTCTACCTGGCCACTTGTCTGAGGATGGTAAGGTGTTGCGACCCTATGTGCTACGCCATACTTTTGGAGCAACGTGTCAAACTGCTTATTGCAGAAATGGGATCCCCCATCACTAATGATAGTCCGGGGGGTGCCAAATCTGGTAAAGATATTCTTTTTCAGGAATTTTATCACTACTCGAGCATCGTTTGTGGGTAAGGCTTCGGCCTCTACCCATTTAGAGACATAATCAACCGCGACAAGAATGTATTGGTTGGTGTGTGACATAGGGAAAGGTCCCATAAAGTCTATGCCCCAAACATCAAAGAGCTCACAGACGAGTATGCCTTGTTGAAGCATCTCATTCCTCCTAGAAATATTCCCTACTCTCTGACATGCATCACAATATCTAATATAACTATTGACATCACTATGCAGTTGTGGCCACCAAAGCCCACTTTGGAGGATTTTTGCTACTGTCCTATCTGGCCCAAAGTGGCCGCCTGGTTCCCTAGAGTGGCACATATTAATCACTGACTCTACCTCCTCCTCAGGTATACATCTCCTAATCATGCCATCGGTGCAGAACCGAAATAAATAAGGTTCTTCCCAAAAATATTGTTTGCTTTCAAACAAAAACTTACGTCTTTTGTTTGCATCTAAATCAAGAGGAAGAATGTTACCGACTTTGTAGTTCGCGATGTCTGCAAACCAGGGGAGAGTTTTTACCGAATATAACGTTTCATCCGGGAATACCTCCTTGATTGCCTCGTGCTCTAAGGATTGTTGATCTGACTCTAACCTGGATAGGTGGTCCGCTATCACGTTTTCCACCCCTTTCTTGTCTCTGATCTCGATGTCAAATTCTTGAAGTAGTAAGATCCAACGGATCAGCCTAGGTTTTGCATCCTGCTTGCTCATCAGATATCTCAAAGCTGCATGGTCAGTAAAAACAATTACCTTAGACAGCACCAAATAAGATCTAAATTTGTCAAAGGCAAACACTACGGCTAGCAATTCCTTTTCAGTTATTGAATAATTCTGCTGTGCATCATTTAAGGTTTTGCTAGCATAGAAGATTGGGCGAAAAAGTTTATCTACCCTCTGCCCAAGACAGGCTCCTACAGCCAGATCACTGGCATCGCACATTAACTCAATGGGAAGGGACCAATCCGGACTCACCATAACGGGTGCTTCAATTAATTTCTTTTTCAGTAATTTAAATGCAAGCTTACATTCTTCATTGAAATTAAAATCAGCATCTTTCAATAATAATTGAGTGAGGGGTTTAGTAATTTTTGAAAAGTCTTTTATGAACCGTCTATAAAACCCCGCATGTCCTAAAAAGCTCCTAACCAATTTCATATTGGTAGGAGGTGGCAGTTTTTCAATTACCTCAATTTTTGCCGGATCGACCTCGATCCCCTTCCCCGACACCTTGTGTCCTAATACTATACAATTTTGGACCATGAACTGGCATTTTTCCCAATTAAGTGCCAAGTTCTTGTCTTCACAACGTTCTAAGACTCGGTCCAAGTTTTCAAGACATTGGTCGAAAGTAGGTCCTACAACATTAAAATCATCCATGAAGATTTCTAGGAACTCCTCGACCATGTCAGAAAACATAGCCATCATACAACGTTGGAATGTGGCAGGGGCATTACATAATCCGAAAGGCATCCGCCTATATGCAAAAGTCCCATAGGGGCAAGTGAATGTGGTTTTCTCTTGATCCAAAGGGTCCACAGGAATTTGCATATAGCCGGATAGCCCATCTAAAGTACAGAAAAATTCGTGCCCTGCCAACCGTTCCAACATTTGATCAATAAATGGTAAGGGAAAGTGGTCTTTACGGGTGGCCTCGTTTAATTTCCTATAATCTATGCATACACGCCAACCCGTAACCTTTCTAGTTGGGATTAATTCTCCTTTTTCATTTTCCATTACCGTTGTTCCCCCTTTTTTGGGCACGCATTGAACCGGGCTTATCCATTGGCTATCAGAAATCGGAAAGATGATACCTGCGTCGAGGAGTTTTATAACCTCGACTTTTACCACCACTTTCATGTTAGGGTTGAGCCGTCGTTGAGGCTGGGCAGATGGCTTGATCTCTTCCTCAAGGAAAATTCTATGCGTGCAGATTTTGGGGTCGATGCCTTTGATGTCGTGGATTGACCATCCAAAGGCCCCTTTATGTTCCATCAGTACCTCCACCAATTTTTCTTCCTGTTCAACTGTCAACAAAGAAGAAATAATAACGGGTAAATCTGTGGGAGGTTGAAGAAAAACATATTTCAGGTTGTTGGGTAAGGGTTTAAGCTCCAATTTTGGAGGTTCCTCTAACGAGGTCTTAGGCTTAGGTTTGATCTCACGATCAAGGTCATCTTTTCTGCCCTTAACCCAATAACATTTTTCAGGTGGGAGATCTTCAAATGGCTCACTCGAGTTTTCACATTCCTCACCACCTAGACCGAGTTCTAAAGAGGCATTTCTTATATCAAGGTCAACTTCCTCAACACATTCATCTATTAGTGCATCCACAAAGTTACAACTTTTGGAGCGTTCTTGAGGAAATTTCATGGACTCATAAACGTTAAATATTACCTCTTCGTCCTGCACCCTTAGGACCAATTTACCTCCATGGACGTCTATTAGTGTCCTACCGGTTGTAAGAAACGGTCTCCCAAGAAGAATGGGGACGGAGTCATCTTCTTCCATGTCGAGGACCACAAAATCGACCGGGAAGATCAGTTTGTCCACCTTTACCAACACATCTTCAACTATGCCTCTAGGCCGTGCAATTGACCTATCCGCTAGCTGCAGTGTCATGTTTGTTGGTTTAGGTTCTCCGAGCCCCAATTTCCTGAAAATTGATAGAGGCATAAGATTAATACTTGCTCCTAAATCGCATAATGCCCTATCTATGTGCATGTTGCCTATCCTACACGGGATGGTAAAGCTCCCTTGATCTTTAAGCTTGGGGGGTAATTTATGGGTGATTATGGCCGAGCATTGTTCTGTTAAAGCCACTATCTCATTTTCCCCAAACTTCTTCTTTTTCGACAACATGTCTTTAAGAAATTTTGCATAGTTCGGCATCTCCTCTAGTGCTTCCATTAATGGAATGTTTATTTCTAATCTACTAAGGATTTCCGAGAACCGGGCAAATTTCTTATCTAGGTTGGTCTTTTTCTGCTTCTGAGGGAATGGCAGTTTTGGTGCATAAGGCCTAACCACTTTTTCTACAGCTATTTCAGAAGCTGAAGTTTCAGATGTGGGACCGGGGTTGCTTACCACTTCCGGTTCCCTACTTACCTGAGGTGACGGAGACATTTACGATGGAGGTGCCACGAGTGTGTCCACTTCCTTGCCGCTCCTTAGGGCGATGGCTTGAACCGCCTCTTCTTGCAAGAGGAACGCCTCATGACATTCCCTTTCTTCTTGTCTGATTGTGGCGAGCTGGTTACTCAGGGTCCTGCATGCCTCCTCGTTGGCTGCCAGTCGGATGGATATCTCTTTTAGAAGAGTCATTATTCCTTCTGAGTACCCTGTTTGCCTGCCATAAAAATCAAAGTTAGAATGAGGACATAGAAGGGTATCCATGGGTGCCATGTAGGGCGCCGGTGGATATCGTGTATGCTCCTGATCGTAGTAGTTGTAAGTTGAGGGTTCAGAATTATACCTTTGATGATTACCCAAATAACTTACATTCTCACCTCTAGGTACGTAATAGTTGATGTGGCATACCCTACCGGGGTGATTCTGGCCGCATCTCTCGCAGAATGGTATCCTTGATTGGTTATTTTGGTTGTATGAAGCCACAAGGAAGTCCATTTTTGTGTTAAGATCGTTCATGGACGGGTTCGACGCTCTGTTGTCTATAGTCGCTGGAAGAACGATCGAATTTAAGTAATAGTATATCAACAAGTATTTATATATACAAGTATAAATGATATTAACAAAGAATATATTCACAAAGAATGCCTAAACTAACAAGTCGACCTTTGGTTCGATATTGCAGAAGAAATAAATCCCCGGCAACGGCGCCAAAAACTTGATGCGTCCCCACCTAGGTTAGAGATGGGAACTCACTAAGGGATAAGTGTACCCCGTCGTTATCAAGTAATAAATTTCTGGTTTAAGTCCAGGTTATCGTCCACAGGATTTATTTCTGCAAGTACCGAGCTACTCGATCTCGGATGTTATCTAGGCTTAGGGGGGTTTTGAGTTGGTTTGTTTATATTAATCTACTCCTAGGTTGAATTATACTAATCCTAGCTAAGTTATCTAATTCTAACTAAGTTATCTAATTCTAGCTAAGTTATTCTACGCCTAACTAAGTTACTCTACCCCTAATTGATCTTTTACCAATGCAATTAACCGAATGAACATGAAGGGATACGATGATAATGAAAATAGAATGTTTAAACAATTGAATTGAAACTAAGTCACTTGTGTCCAAGGCGATTAACCCGACCTATCCTCCTAAAGTCCCTAGTTCGTGATTCCCTTGTAAGGCCGAAACTAGCTCTAAGGCTCAGTAATTTGGGCTTAATCTTCTATAGGGTTGTCAATCCTATAGGCACTGACTAGGCCAGATTCAGCTCGCAATATGTGCCAACCTAATTTTGGGATTATCGAATGAGTTAAACCAATTAGACAAAGCGTAAGACAACGATTAAAACATCAAAACAATTGAATAAACAAGAACTATAATATATATCAAAGATGGAAACATTGTCACGAAGTTACAATAAACCTAGAATTCATAGCATGTATCAGAGGCTATACAGAATGTAAAAGAAGAAAAATCCCTTTCAGGGAACCTGTCTACCAATGCAGGCGTCTTTCTAGGACTTAAGGATGAAGCTTGAGTAATCCTCGGTGAATGGAGCTTCGGAGGTGTCTTCAATGGAGGTTTGAAGGATATGGAGGAGGTGGAGAGGATTTCTCAAGGTGAAAAGCTAAGTAAATTACAAAGGAAAAAGATCTCTAATTTACAATGGAAAAATCCTATTTATAGACGCGTCTCGGGCCTCGTTTTGACCTATTTTCGTGTCTTTGTTGGTGTAGGAAGACGTGGGGCCGAACGTGTCTTCGTGGGGGCGGAATTGGTCTTTTTGACCAATTCCCGCAGGGCTGCTCGCCGAGCAGGGAAGGCTGCTTGGCGAGCAGGGCTGCTCGCGCCGAGCAGCCCCCTGCTCGGCGAGCAGGCGCCTAGTGGCCTGCTCGGCGAGCAGGCGCCTGGCGCCCTGCTCGGCGAGCAGAAATGGCCCGTGGGGCCCTGCTCGCCGAGCGTTTTCGCCCGAAGCGTGCTCGATTCATGCCGAGTGACTTCTATGCCCTTTTTCGTCCGAACTTATACCTGCACACGCATAAAAACTCTAGAAAACATTAGTCCAAAAGCCAAATTGATCCGTCAATCGCCTATTTTGAGCAAACGCTCCGTTTGGTGCGACTTTTGACGGACCAATTAGCTTAAAAAGATAACGGAATTCTACTATGCATGCTATTTCGGCCGTATTTGCCTAAATTGATCATAAAACGAGCCTAAACGATGAAAAGTAAATAGAACGTTTCCAATTCCTAACTAACTGACACAAAAGCATTTAAATGCGAGAATTGCTCGTTTATTAACCAAATAACTCTAAAACCCGTCCTAAAACCGTACCCAAAGATAGGGGTTTTTGACCCCTATCACCCCCCCCCCCCCCGCGCGAACAGGTATGGCGAGTATTTTATGCGATTGGTGAATTGAGTGCCCTAAATCGATGTGATCGTTTTAGCGAAATGGGAGCAGCGGACAGCTGACCGTCTTGAATCTGAAGAGGCACCTTAACTTCTGCGCCTTTTACTTTAGGGGTTACTGTTGTAGCATTGAATGCCATATTTATTATCTTTTGCACGCGCCGCCAGACGTATTGGAAAGAGTGTTTTTGCCGGCTTCTTTACTTTATGCCTCATTATAAATATTGGAGAATTCATTTCTTCTTCCTTGTTTGCGATTTTTCTTAATGAGTCTTCTTGTTTTTGGAACTTCATCTTTGCAAAAGTTGGTCTGTCGTATTGTGCAGCTCGTCCGGTCGTAATTTGGAGGTGTGCGGCAGTGTAGTGCTTCTCGTGCCGTTTGGTGGAGCTTGGTCTAGCCGTGCTTTCGTTTTTGCTTTTCTCGAAGGTCAGTTATACCTTGCTATTTCTGCTTTTTTACTTTTCTATTTTTCTTTGGGGAGAGGGAGTATGTTAGAGGGTTCTTCCCGGGGAGACTTCAGACGTTTACCGCCTGTTACTCCGGGTGACTTTACGCTTCGTGACGCATCACGGACTCGTTCGTCGAAGCGGAGGAGGCGGACTGAATCGGAAGGTGAAAGTAGCTCTCCTACTGTGAAGGCGAAGAAAAAGAAAGTGGTTATTGTTAGGGCTGTCCCGAGTGCGGAGAGACCTGCTGGTGGCGTACGCCCTAGTGTTCTTGAGGTTGTGGTGGTTGTTCCGGACAACTTACTATCGCCGAGACGCTGTTTGGGTGCTTTGTACGAAGAAATGAGGTCCAATTTATGGACGAGGCAGGCGGGTGCCGCGGGGACCGATGGCAGGCGTTTCGAGCGAGCGGAGCGTCCGAGGAGACCTGAGTCGTTTGCTGTTGAGGATGCCCATAGTATAATTGTGTCTGCAGACTTGGCCTCGATCTCCGTGGTGTATCGGATAGGTCAGCCGTATGAACTGGTTGCTTTGGACAAAGATGATCGCGCTCATCATGCCGGTGGAGCTAATGAGCTGATGGTGTACGAGGAGCAGTTTGAATCGGGAATGCGGCTCCCCCTTCTTCCTTTCTTTGTGGAGGTCTTGAAGGAATATGACCTTTGTTCTGGTCAGATTCACCCGAATGGATGGCGGTTGATGGTCGCTTTTTATTCATTGTGTCGGTCCGTGGGATTTCGAGCGACTGGTCTCGTATTTCGCCAATTCTTCAGGCTGAATAAAGGACCGAGATCACAACATGTCACCTTCTCTCACCAGAAATTCAAAGCCATCGGGGGGCTCAGGGACAAAATCAATGAGTTTAGGCATCAGTTCCTACTTGTTCGGAAACTGGACGGGGATTTCTCATTCCGAGTGGTATGGAATAGTGACCCTATGGATTCTGGTCGATGGTTGAGGCCGCGAGAGATGTTGGAATCAGAGGTTCAGTTGATGAAATACTTGAAGAAATTACCGGCGGGAAAAGATCAGCAGCAGGATGTGGACGAACTTATTGGGCACTTTCTTGCGTCTGGATATTATATTTGGAATCAGTGGCGGATGGCTCAGCTGCGGGGATGGGTGGCGTCGGACTTTGAGAAATGGAAGAGAGGGTACAACTTTTTCGCCGACGAGCTTGCTGAACTGGAGGCTATAACTGTGAACATTGTTGTAGTAGGTGAGGAGTGTGAGGGGTCTAGTTACGAATGTGATTTTTGCTCTTTGTTTGAAATTATATTAAGTGTTTGATCTTTTTGATGTATTTGCAGGTGTCGGGAATCCTCGGGTGAGCATGGACTTTGACCCGGATGAGTTCGGCGTAGGAATCGAGAACACTGAAGAAGGTTTTGCTGGTGCTTCGGCCTCTCTGGCCTCATTTTCATCCCTCGAGGATGCGAACCAAGTGATTCAGAGTATGGGCGGGGTGCTTTCCGTAGCTGACGATGGGGATGTAGCGGCAGAGGTGCCCGAGGGGCTTCCTGTGAAAGAAAATGAGCTGGTCAGGGCGGGGGAGCAGCTCGAGATCGTTCCTGATGATAGCTTGATGGATGAGGGTCAGATTGAGGCTGCGTTGTCTCGGAAGCGAAAAGCGAGTAAGGGAAAAGAAGTAATGGGGAGCAAAAAGGAAGGGTCGGCTGCTCCCGAGGGTGCTGGTGGTGCTAGCGAGAGTTCAAAGCGAACACGCTCTGAGGCCGAATTAATGGAAGACCTGGTCGACGGGGTGGGCGACCATCCAGAGATGGTAAAGAGGATGGATTTGGAACTGGCGAAGTATTGTGAGTTCATTATGGGGTTGTCGGTGCACTCAGATATGACGATGTCAGACCTTTCTCGGGCGATGGCCCGGGTTGCCAGGATCCCATGGGAATTATTCCGGATGGATGGTGCCTCGAAGATGAATCTGGGGTTGGAGACTTTGTCGGCCTTTGGTGTGGTAAGTTTTGCTTAATATGTTGGTTACTTTTTTAAAGGCTAGAGTCTCACTGCGTTGTTTTATTTGCAGGCTATCGCGAATGCGAACATGGTATTTGACATGTGCGTGAATGATGAGAAAGTGTTTCGGGAGATGGAGCAGGGTTTGCGAGGTGCCGTGGCTGAGCTAGAGACGGTGAAGGCGAAGTCGGCCAGTGATAAAGAGATGCTCGAGCGTCGTGACGCTCAGATTGCCAGTCTGTCCGGCCAGCTGGCGGAGGAAAAGAAGAGAAATACCGAGCTGCTGCAGGAGCTGTCCCGTGGTTCCGAGGAGCTTCGGCGCCGTAAGTTGTTATTGATGTTGGCCGTGCCTTGGACCTGCCGCCTGAAAGAGAATTTATCGAAAAAGGCCCGTCAGCTTGCTATGTCATTCGAGGAGAAAGTAGGTGCTCAGGCGGAGAACGAGAGACTCCGTCGGGAACTTGAGTTGGCGCGAAAAGAGGCGGCTGATTTGCGTGCTTTCGCCAGGCAGCGCGAAGAGAAACTTGTCAAGATGGATCGGATGATGCTGATTACTTCCGCTCATGGTGCTGGGTATGAGGTTCCTCCCGAGTTGATATTCGTTCCGGATGTCTTCGATAAAGAGGCCCAGGCTAAAGCTGTTGAATTTTGTGGTCGCTTCAAGAAGAAAAAATAAACAAAGATAGTTTATTCCTTTGTTATTTCTCCTTTGTAATGATGTAATCGTACTCTACTGGATTTTGGAGGATCTTTTTGAATTCTATCATTACATTTCTGTCCTTGATTTGATGCCTACTTTTATTGAACTGTCTTTCATGTCTTGTCTTCCTAGGCTATAAATGGGAACCGATTTTGCGTTTAATTTGGGTGCTTCTTTCTGCTGATATTTACTCTTTATTGTTTTGTGACCTATCCTGTTTTCCTTATGTCTCTTCGGGATATTGTCGATCTTGTCAAGGTGCTTGAAGTGCAGAAGGCGATATCGGGGATGCCACACCCTTATGTGTACTATCCGCCGAGTGAGGATCATGATCAGGAAAGGAAAGCTCGGTATGCCTCCCCGGTGTGGATGAGGCGGGGTGCTAATTCTAAAAAAATAACTATGGAAAGTGAGAGTTCTATGTGTTGAAACACCTTTCCACATGATTTTGATTTGACAAAATTATTTAAGTATATGTTTAAAAATATTCTAAAACACACTAAGTTTAAATGCTTTGATTTATTACACTAATGTGTTTGTTCAATGTTGAGTTAAAATTGTTTATAAGACATAAAGACTAAAAGGCTAAAGGCCCAAAGGAAAGTTAAAGGCCCAAGACAACTCGGCCCGTGTAAACAAAACGTTGTCGTTGTGGACAAAACGCAGCTCAGCATGAAGAAGGATCTGGAAGACTTTCTTTATCTACTTCGAAACGAAGCTGCTGAGTTGGACGACAAAGAGTACAAGACAGCAGCTGAGCAAGGAACAACTTCAAGACAAAGTATTTCTACTTTGGGTAAAGTTCAGAAGACACAGAAAGCTGTCTGGAAGACTTTGCCATAAAAGGCGAAACATTCTGCATGTCTGTCTAAAAGCTGCTCAACACTGACCAAAGACAGAAGATGCAATAATCTGATTGGCCAACGACACTGAGCATGTACTGAGTGACAACGACATCAAGCCGTTTCCCTCCAACGGTTATTTCGAAATTTGAAATAACCGATACCTCAAGTGTCACTATAAATAGGCCTTTCAGTTGCTTCATTCGATGCAGATCTTCAACAAGCCATTACGCTGACCAAATTTCTACTCGAAGAATCAGTGAGAAAAAGCAAAGCAAATACTTACACCAATTTCCATATTACTGTGTAAAAGTCTAGAGTGATTTCCAATCATCTAAAGTGTCTTAGCAATTGTTGTTTAGGACAAACTTATTATCATTTCTAGAATTAGAAAGGAGAGGCTGAGTACTCGGTTATAGTACTCAGCAATAGAATAGGAGTGAGTAGAGGTATAGAGGAAGGTACTCTTGTTATACTCAGTTTCTTGTTGTAAAAGGTTTGATGCTCTACCGTTAAAGAGCTCAGTAGAGAATTCGAAATCTCGGAACGTGTTCCGGGGATAGGACGTAGGTGTAGAGGCCGAACCTGGATAAATCTGATGAGTAACATCGTTCTAACCTTAAACTCCTTTAATATATATATTGCTTGCTTAACCAAAACTGACCAAGTAAAGAGGTCACGCTGAGTTGTGTGCATTGAGTATCTGAGTTTAGGAATAGACTTAAGTGCTATCTCCTGACTCAAAGAAAGAAGCTGACTTAGTCACTAGTTGACTAAGCTAGTGTCTTGAGTTCACTCAGCGCGCTGTGTAATTCCTTTTCAAAGTAAAAGAAGTCAGCCTCAACGTACAAAATTTTAAATAGTTCCTAACCCCCCCCTTGGAACTAACTTGTTACGTTATAAGGGACCAACAAGTGGTATCAGAGCTTAAAAGCTCACTGTGCAAGGTTTAACTACCTTGAGCTGATCCTCACTATGGCTGAAAACATCACTCGGTTTCTCCCAGGAAATCTGACAACTCAGATTCTACCTGAGGGTCTGTCCATAACTCGGCCTCGCCTATTCTTCGGGTCTAACTATACCTTCTGGAAGAATAGGATGAAAAATTTCATTCAGGCTACAAATATGAGTGCCTGGCTATCTATAGTCCAAGGCCCATTTGTTCCTGTTGAAACTGTTGATGGCCAAACGGTTGTCAAATCTGAGACCAAATGGACAGAGGATGATATCAAGAAGCTACAAAATCATGCTTCGGCTATAAACATGCTTCACTGTGCGCTAGATGCTGCAGAATACAACAAGATCTCAGGTTGTGAGAGCGCAGGAGATCTGGAAGAAGCTGGAGGTCACCTACGAAGGAACCAATAAGGTGAAAGAATCCAAGGTGAACCAGCATATGAGATAGTACGAGCTGTTTGAAATGAACGATGATGAAGGGATCTCAGACATGAATGCAAGATTCACAAACATCATCAATGAGCTCAAGAGACTTGGGAAGATCTTCACTGAGGAAGAACAAGTCAAGAAGATTCTTAGGAGTCTTCCTAAAAGCTGGCAAGCAAAGAAGACCGCTGTTGAGGAAGCTCAAGACTTAACCACCTATAAGTATGATGAACTCATCGGCTCACTGCTGACCCATGAGATCTCGATGAAGAATTTCGAGGTGAAGGAAAAGTCTGAAGACAAGAAGCAAAAGTCTCTTGTCATGAAAGCTGACTCCACTGATGGGAGCTCAACAAACGATGAAGAGATGGCTATGTTTACCAGAAAGATGAAAAGGCTGTTCAAAAAGAATGACAAATATTCTAAGAAGCCTTATAAGAAGTTTGATAAGTACAAAGCTGACTCCAGCGACAGCAAGTACAAGAAGGACAGCTCAAAGCCCATAACTTGCTTTGAATGTCATCAAACTGGCCATATCAAGTCAAGCTGTCCCTCGCTGAGGAAAGAAAGAAAGAACGGCAAGAAGGCAATGGTGGCAACCTGGAGTGATAGTGATGATTCATCATCATCTGAAGCTGATGCCACTGAGTCAGCGAAGATTTGTTTCATGGCTGACGAACTTGCTGAGCCATGTGTTTCTGAGCATGCTGACCCTTCCATTGCATCTGACGATGAGGAACATTCAACTGATGTAATATCACTACCCTTGCTCAGAAATGAAATGGTTAATGCCCTGAGTGACCTCTACACACTTGTCAAAAAGTGTAATAAAAAGGTTACAGCACTCAGCAGGCGATGTGACGAGGTTGAGGAGGTCAAACTGAGTGACCTTCGATATCTTCTTCAGGATAACTCAGATTTGCATAATAACATTGGAATTATGCAAAAGCTTGTCTCTGAGGTCCAATCAGATTCTAAGAAACTAAGAAAGGACGTCAAATCTATTCAGAACCAACTAAAGGTTCCAAACAAAAGAAATATTCCTCTGAATACTCAGTACCGAAGTACTGGTCAGCAGAGATGGAATCCTCAGCGGAATGTCCAGTGTGACTTCTGTGGGAAGAAAGGACACACCACCAAGGTGTGCTGGCACGCTCAGTACTGGGGTGCTGACCAGTCAGTGAGACATCCTAAACGGAAGGTCAGCTGTGACTTCTGTGGAAAGAATGGCCATACTGTCCAAGTATGTCGCCATAAAATAAAATATGATGCTTTACCTGTTGAACCTAACAAGCCAGGACCCAAAAAGAATTGGGTACCTAAAAGTAACTAGTTACATTGCAGGTAAGCCTGAGGTGTGCTGAGAAGTAAAAAATGTGGTATATTGACAGCGCATGCTCGAGGCATATGACTGGTGATGAAACTCGGTTCATCACATTTGAGCGTAAACGAGGAGGAAGCGTAAGTTTTGGAGACAACAAAAAGGGTAAGATAGTAGGGTCAGGAACCGTTGGAGGTAATCCTACTATTGAGTCTGTCTCCCTAGTCAGCGGACTCAAATATAACTTACTCAGCGTAGCTCAGCTATGTGACAATGGGAGAAAAGTTATATTTGATGACACTGGATGTAAAATATTCGAGGGTAAGACTAATGAGTTAATTTTAACTGCCCCTCGCATTGATAATGTCTTCATGCTGAACTTAGAGAAAAAGTTTTCAAAAACTGTATGCTTAGTTTCAAAGGAAGAAAATTTCTGGCTATGGCACAGGAGACTTGGTCATGTAAGCATGGACCTCCTGGCCAAATTAGCAAGAAAGCAATTGGTTGAGGGACTGCCAGAACTTAAATTTGAAAAAGATCAATTATGTCACGCTTGCCAAGCTGGAAAACAAACCAAACAATCCTTTCATAGTAAAAACATTGTCTCAACTAAGCGTCCATTAGAGTTACTACACTTGCATCTCTTCAGTCCAGTCCAGCCGCTGAGCTTGGGTGGAAGAAGATTTTCCTTGGTCATTGTAGATGACTTTTCTCAGTACATTTGGATCATCTTGCTGAGCAGCAATGATGAAACCTTTGAGACATTTTCAAATTTGGTAAGAAAACTTGAAAATGATAAAGACCTTAAGTTAGCTCACATCCGAAGTGATAATGGTGGAGAATTCAAGAACCAACAGTTTGTTGAATTCTGTGAAACCAACGACATTGACCATAATTTCTCTGCTCCTAGAACGCCTCAACAAAATGGGGTTGTTGAAAGGAAGAACAAAACCTTGGTTGAAATAGCCAGGACAATGCTGAGTGAGCATAGGCTTCCAAAGTACTTTTGGGGAGAAGCTATCAACACAGCTTGCTATATACTTAATAGGGCTCTTGTTAGACCTATACTAAAGAAAACCCCCTACGAACTTTGGAAAGGACGAAAGCCCAACATTGGATACTTTCGGGCCTTTGGCTGTAAATGTTTTATTTTGAATACCAAAGATAGCTTAGCTAAGTTTGACTCAAAAGCTGATGAAGTTATCTTTTTAGGCTACTCAACAAACAGCAAAGCATGCAGAGTTTTCAATAAACGAACTCAAGTTTTAGAAGAGTCAGTACATGTAGAGTTCGACGAAACTAACCCTGCAGGTAGATATCAGCCGCTGACCGAGGATGATCCACACTCAGTACCCGCTGATCAAGATACAGCCGCTGAGTCATTCCCTCAAGGGCTGACCAAAGGTAAAAGTGAACCTCAAATTATTTTCACTGACCAGTCTACACCTGCAGAGATTGTCGAAACACAGACAGCACAAGACATCAATCTACCAAAGGAGATAAGGATACCAAGAGGACACTCAGAGAGTGCTATTCTTGATGTCGCTGAGAATACCCTGATGACAAGAAATCAACTCAGGAGATACCTCAGCAACGTAGCATTCATCTCAATCCAGGAACCAAAGAATTTCGCTGAAGCTGAGTATGATGAATTCTGGATGAATGCAATGCAAGAAGAATTTGATCAGTTCAGACGAAATGAAGTATGGGATCTAGTGCCAAAGCCAAGAGGCCAGAAGACCATAGGAACAAGATAGGTCTTCCGCAACAAGCTAGATGAACAAGGGAACGTGGTCAGAAACAAAGCAAGACTTGTAGCTCAGGGCTACAGTCAGCAAGAAGGTATTGACTACGGTGAGACCTTTGCCCCAGTGGTAGGGCTAGAGGCTATTAGAATTTTATGTGCATATGCATCTTATATGAACTTTAAATTATTTCAAATGGATGTTAAGAGTGCATTTCTTAATGGAGTTGTAAATGAGGAAGTCTATGTTAATCAACCTCCAGGGTTTGAGGACCCTAAGTTCCCAAACCACGTTTATAAACTCAAAAAGGCTTTGTATGGCCTCAAGCAAGCACCACGTGCTTGGTATGAGAGGCTGACCAGTTTCCTGCTGACTAGAAATTACATCAGAGGCAAAGCTGATACAACCTTATTCATTAAGTGAAAGGGTAAAGACACCCTGCTGGCTCAAATATATGTTGATGATATTATTTTCGGTGCTACTAATGAGTCAATGTGCAAGGAATTTAGCAACCAAATGCAGACTGAGTTTGAAATGTCAATGATGGGAGAACTCAACTTCTTCCTTAGACTTCAAATCAAACAAGGAAAAAATGGCATCTTCATAAGTCAAGCTAAATATGCTAAGGAGATATTGAAGAAATATGATCTTGAAAACTGCAAGCCAATATCTACTCCTATGGGCACTGACACTGTCCTATGTGTTGACGAGAATGGTAAGTCAGTCAACAGCAAATTGTATCGAGGTATGATAGGCTCTCTACTTTACTTAACAGCAAGTAGACCGGACATTCAGTTCTCAGTATGCTACTGTGCTAGATATCAATCTAACCCTAAGGAATCTCATTACATAACTGTAAAAAGAATCCTTAGATATTTGCAAAGCTCAGTGAACGCAGGTTTATGGTATCCCAACACATATGATTTCACACTCATTGGATACACTGACGCTGACTATGGACGAGACAAGCTTGAACGAAAAAGCACCTCTGGAGGATGCCACTTCCTAGGAAGCTGTCTTGTATCCTGGTTCAGCAGGAAGCAGGCGTCAGTAGCCTTGTCTACCACTGAAGCTGAGTACATTACTGCTGGAAGCTGTGTTGCTCAAGTCCTATGGATTAAGCAACAGCTTGAAGACTATGGTGTTCAAACAAAGACAATTAAGGTCAAATGTGACAACAAAAGTGCAATTGATCTATCAAAGAACCCAATTCAGCACAGCAGGATGAAGCATGTCAGCATCAGACATCACTTCATTAGAGACCATGTACTCAAGAGTGAGATCAAGCTGACCTATGTCCCAACGGATGAGCAGCTTGCGGATATCTTCACGAAGCCACTGGCTCGTGAGCAGTTCAGCATACTGACAGAAGCCATTGGTATGTTTAATCCTCTTCAGTAAATTCCAGTTCTTAATATATATTCATGCTGAGTGAATTACCATGCTGAATGCTATTACTTGCTGAGTGGATAGATGTATGCTGAGTGTTTAATGCTAAATGAATGAATATCACATACTGAGCAAATATGCGCACTGAATAGTTATCTCAAACTAAGAAACCAATTACTTAAACCATCCATTTGTATAAAACTGACCGCTCAGAATATAGAACGATTAGAATTCTAACACTGAGTAAATCGATCCATTACACTTAATGCTAAAGCACGCGAATAGCCACCTAGGATGACGTATGCGCTGAATGTGTCATAAATGCCAGTATCCTTGTCGGTTGACAATCCCAAGGACAAAATGACACATGGATACGATAAGATCCACCTCTCACCTCTATAAATAATGGGCAAATCCCCATTTTTATCTCTTTACGCTTACAGAATTCTCTGGCATAAATATTTTCTCTCTCAAAAACTTCAAATCATTCATATCTTCTCTGCGAAAATGACGAACGATTCTGTAAACATCTCCGATGCCGGTCACCTATCTGCTGGAAACCCTAAGCCTCCTACCCAGCATGATCAAACCAAAGCTACCACACTGAGCAAGAAAAACCAGACTGACTAAGGTAACTCTTCTAAGGCGAAGAAACCTAAGCAACGAACCTACACCAAGGTCTATGAGAATGTCAGGGAATACAAGATTGACTACTCAAGGTGGTTCTCAAAAGAATTTGTGGAAAAAGAGCAACCATTCTGTGAGTGGATTTCGAAGAATGGCTGGACCGAGCTATTCTCAATAAGCTACAATACCTACCCTGACTTGGTAAGGGAATTCTACCACAACCTGTGTGTCGCTGATGACAACCAGGACCACTTAGCCACCAAGGTGAAGGACAAAACCATCTTCATCAATCCCACCTACCTAGCCAGCCTTCTGAAACTCAAGAATGAAGGAGCCATTCTTAGAAAGTCTAGAGATCAGGATGTTACTGGGTACTCCACTACGTTCTGTAAACCGACTGGCCATGCTGGCGAAATCTCCAGCACGTCAATGGGACAACACCAAAAGATGGCGTACTACCTGCTGACCAATTACATCTTCCCAAAGATAAATTGCACCAGCTTAGTGACAAACTTTAAGCAATGCTTCATATGGCATATGCTGACATATAAGCCCATCAACATGCCAGTATTCTTGATAGTCGGTTTTCAAAGGAGCACTGGCACTTTAAGGCTGGGTTCACTCATTACCAAAATCCTCCTTGACCACCGAGTAGACCTCACGGGGGAAACTAAGGGCAAAGGATCAGAGATTATTGCCGCTTCCCTATTTGCTTTAAAGTTTAATCAGCCAATCAAGAAAGCAAAAGGTGCTGCTGACCCAAACGCTGAGGGGGCGGTAATCAAAAAGGGCAAAAGAACTAAGGCCCCTGTTGACAGGAAGAGGAAAGCTGTGCTAAGCACCTCTAAGGGCGCTGTTCCTCCTCCAAAGAAGATAAAGATTGTGTCCAAAGGAACGACTGCACAAGCTGAGGCCAAGTCAGCTGAGAAAAGACCTAGGCAAGATGAGCCTGAGGCAGTTGAAAGGGAAAACGTTGATGAAGAACCTCTGAGTAAGAAGCAGAAGAACTCTTCGGAGTTAAGTCCAATCAATGTCATTCCTGCTGGCTTCTTTGTTCCCGACGACTCTCACTATACTCAGAGTCAAGGTGTTACCGCTGAGCAACAGAACGATGAAGTTGAACTGGATGATCAGTTCATTGAACAGTTGGAAGAAGAATTAGATGAGGAAGATCAGGATGATGAGCAAGAAGAAGAAGGAGAAGAGAGTGGTCAGGATGACACTGAGGTGACAGCAAGTGAAGAAGATGCTGAGCCAACTCACACTGAGTTGACTACAGAAGAAAGTGCTGAGCAAATAGAACAGCAGGATGCTGATGAAGGAGTAAATTCTCCATCTCATTCAATTCAATCAATTCACGCTGATCCCACTCCTCCAAGGACCCAGGGAAAAAGAAGAAGACTTGTCAAGGCACACCCAACAACTGTGCTTGACGTCATGGATGACTTAACGCAGAAAAGACCAACCACCGATCCATCGACTATAAAGCTAAAATTCTTCAAGAAATCTTCTACTACTCTGCCAGAGCACACTGAAAAGCAAGCCTCTGTTTCTCTTCCACAGGAACAAGCCGACTTAGATGCTTTTGAGAACCCAACTAACACCGAGCCAATTCTCAATGCAGATGCTAAACCTAGCCCTTTGCTGGCTAAGGAAATTCCTGCTCCAGTCAACACTGAACCTATCCAACCTTCAACAGAAAGTCAGCTTCAGCTTGACTCTGAACTTGCATCCAATGCTGTTGTTCAATCACCTCTCCATTCTACAGAACAAGTGCAGGTTGAAACACTAAGACCAGTCACTGACCCCAATGGCACTACAAATGATGCACTGAATCTCACTCCTCCACCAGCTGGTCAAACTAATGAAGACTCATACAACTACCTCACTGCCACTGAGTCTGTTAGAAGGATAATTAACTCGGCTCAGGCCTTGATCCAAGACCTTCATCAAACTTCAGACACTGCTGCTGGGTCTGCCGATAATGAGTCCACTCAGCTTCCATAAGTCACTCAACTTCTCAACGAGGTTCGAGGTCTAAAAGATTTGCTGAGTGTAATGATCAATATCCAAGCCCAACAACCAAAACAGGAGTCCATAACAAAGCTGGCTGAACTCCAACTGACCATGGTTCAACATATCAACTCCCTTCAGGGACAATTTCAAGCCTTGTCAGCTGCGAACTCAGGGTATGCAACTTCTGCCGAAGTTCATCAGTTATTCACCCAGCTTCAAACTGAGCAAGAGAAGACAAACCATCAGCTTTCCTCTTACTCCCAATGCTCAGTAGAACAGATCGGCGAAGCTGTTCGTCTTCTGAATCTAAACAAGGCATAGATGGACACTAACCAGATGAAGCAGAATGAGATTCTCCAGTATACACATCAAATCTTTATCCATGTACGTCATTCCAACATTCAGCGTCAGTTCATCAGGCTTATGCTGCGCTGACTGATACACTTACTTGGATGGGTAAATCTCAAGCCTACGCACTAAGCATCCTCAGCGCTGCTGAAATTGGTGTGCCTCAAGAGGTATTCGACGATGGTATTGCTATCTTTGATGGCATAAATGAAAGCACCAGCAAGCTGAAGGACTTCTCAGCTCGCATATCTGAAGCTGCTCAAAACAACACCTTCAGGCCTCCTCCTCCTCCCGATGGTGCCAAAACGGGGGAGAAAGAACAAACAGGAAGAACTCAGCATGAGGCTGCTGGAAGTAGTCAGCCTAAGGGAAAGGGAAAACTGATATATAAGAAGAAATAGCTTAGTTAGGATAGCTAGTTTCTAAGTCTTAAGTATCCCTGTTATGTATAATGCTGACTACTTATTTATACTATGCTTGCATCAAATTTTTCAACTTGATTAAAATCTTATGTGATGCTGAGCTATTATGTGTTGCATACATCAATTGTGTTTATCATTCTTAATGTCTTCTGATTGTATGCTGTTAACACTGTCTTGTATGATTAAAACATTGTCTTATAAGACTCATTGAACAACAAAATACTCAGCGCTCTCTGATAGTTAAATCTTCCGCTTAAAACTGAGTTAATAGAATATGTTTCATGAGCTGACCTTTATTTGAAAACTGACCTAGGACTTACTCGATTAAACCTTAAAATGTTTAGAGTAAAATTGTGTCAGTAGCTCAACCCTTACGGGGGAGTTTATTAAGTTATAAAAGGTCAACTATCATGGGGGAGCTCAAAACTAAGTTCTTCACTGAATAGTTTTGCCAACATCAAAATGGGGGAGTTTGTTGAAACACATTTCTACATGATTTTGATTTGACAAAATTATTTAAGTATATGTTTAAAAATATTCTAAAACACACTAAGTTTAAATGCTTTGATTTATTACACTAATGTGTTTGTTCAATGTTGAGTTAAAATTGTTTATAAGACATAAAGACTGAAAGGCTAAAGGCCCAAAGGAAAGTCAAAGGTCCAAGACAACTGGGCCCGTGTAAACAAAACGCTGTCATTGTGGAAAAAACACAGCTCAGCATGAAGAAGGATCTGGAAGACTTTCTTTATCTACTTCGGAACGAAGCTGCTGAGTTGGACGACAAAGAGTACAAGACAACAGCTGAGCAAGGAACAACTTCAAGACAAAGTATTTCTACTTTGGGTAAAGTTCAGAAGACACAGAAAGCTGTCTGGAAGACTTTGCCATAAAAGGCGAAACATTCTGCATGTATGTCTAAAAGCTGCTCAGCACTGACCAAAGACAGAAGATGCAATAATCTGATTGGCCAACGACACTGAGCATGTACTGAGTGACAACGACATCAAGCCGTTTCCCTCCAACGGTTATTTCAAAATTTGAAATAACCGATACCTCAAGTGTCACTATAAATAGGCCTTTCAGTTGCTTCATTCGATGCAGATCTTCAACAAGCCATTACGCTGACCAAATTTCTACTCGAAGAATCTGTGAGAAAAAGCAAAGCAAATACTTACACCAATTTCCATATTACTGTGTAAAAGTCTAGAGTGATTTCCAATCATCTAAAGTGTCTTAGCAATTGTTGTTTAGGACAAACTTATTATCATTTCTAGAATTAGAAAGGAGAGGCTGAGTACTCGGTTATAGTACTCAGCAATAGAATAGGAGTGAGTAGAGGTATAGAGGAAGGTACTCTTGTTATACTCAGCTTCTTGTTGTAAAAGGTTTGATGCTCTACCGTTAAAGAGCTCAGTAGAGAATTCGAAAGCTCAGAACGTGTTCCGGGGACAGGACGTAGGCGTAGAGGCCGAACCTGGATAAATCTGCTGAGTAACATCGTTCTAACCTTAAACTCCTTTAATATATATATTACTTGCTTAACCAAAACTGACCAAGTAAAGAGGTCACGCTGAGTTGTGTGCATTGAGTATCTGAGTTCAGGAATAGACTTAAGTGCTATCTCCTGACTCAAAGAAAGAAGCTGACTTAGTCACCAGTTAACTAAGCTAGTGTCTTGAGTTCACTCAGCGCGCTGTGTAATTCCTTTTCAAAGTAAAAGAAGTCAGCCTCAACGTACAAAATTTTAAATAGTTCCTAACCCCCCTGGAACTAACTTGTTACGTTATAAGGGACCAACACTATGCCCTATACCGGGTCCGTGATGGATTCCTGCGAAGTGGCTGTAAGCGCGTTTTCCTCGACTGAGAAGAAAACTTGGTCGCAAGACGGTATTGTCTACCTTAATCCTGATGAGACAGTTGCTCCTGTTTTGAATCCTCATCCTTCATGGATTAAGAGGCTTCTTGCCGACGAGCTGGAAAGGGTAATGAATCTTCCTCATGAGACGGAGTATCGACGAGTGGGGCATCATGCTTCACCGTCTCATCCATATGGCTCGACGTTTGTCGACCCTTTGAAGCCTCGAAGCGTAGTGTTTCTTGAGTTTGCTAGGCAAGGTTACCTTGGGCCTGTTCCGGCCAATCCGAACCATCACGTGACCCACGTTGGTAAGGCATGCTTGTATCACAGGCAGAACAGATATAATACCGATGAGTGTATGGACTGGCGAGCAGTGCATCAAGATTTGATGGACGACGAGGCCATCCCTAACCCTGATCGTGTTAATGTGCAGCTCGAATGAATGTTTTTAAATTCCTGTATTTGTGTGATCGCCTTTGATGCGATGTATTATCCTTTGTTTTATGAATTTTGTGATGCTGTTTTCTGTCTTAAAAAATGTATGCTGGTTAATAGTTCATACTTGTTGAGCGAGCACAATACCGGGTAGCTCGCATTTTAGTCAATCGGTAATAACATGGGGTTGTTTACGCGATTGTTTAGAGGCGTTCGAGATGCTCGAGAAACCTTGAAATAACGTTTGGCGTTATTTGGGCGAGGACCTCATTGGGTAGCTCGTGCTCTAGCCAATCGGTAACAACATGGGGTTGTTTACACGATCGTTTAAGAGGCGTTCGAGATGCTCGAGAAACCTTGAAATAACGTTTGGAGTTATTTGGGCGAGGACCTCATTGGGTAGCTCGCATTCTAGCCAATCGGTAACAATATGGGGTTGTTTACACGATCGTTAAGAGGCGTTCGAGATGCTCGAGAAGCCTTGAAATAATGTTCGGAGTTATTTGGGCGAGGACCTCATTGGGTAGCTCGCGTTCTAGCCAATCGGTAACAACATGGGGTTGTTTACACGATCGTTAAGAGGCGTTCGAGATGCTTGAGAAGCCTTGAAATAACGTTCGGAGTTATTTGGGCGAGGACCTCATTGGGTAGCTCACGTTCTAGCCAATCGGTAACAATATGGGGTTGTTTACACGATCGTTAAGAGGCGTTCGAGATGCTCGAGAAGCCTTGAAATAACATTCGAAGTTATTTGGGCGAGGACCTCATCGGGTAGCTCGCGTTCTAGCCAATCGGTAACAACATGGGGCTGCTATTAATAAGCAGACGATTTGATTTATCACTGATGGATTACATGAGCTATTGATAATATTTATTCAATGTTTGGACATTCCAACTGTTGTCGAAAACCACCCCGTCTAAAGAGGCGATCCTGTAGGCCCCGTTGTGTAGGACTGTGTCAACTTTGTAAGGCCCTTCCCATGTTTGTCCAAGCTTTCCCTTGGCGAGCGAGGATTGAGCGGCGGTCACGTCCTGGAGCACAAGGTCCCCTACTTAGAAAGTGCGGGGTCGTACCCGCTTGTTGTGATATCGTGCCAAGCTTTGCTTGTGCGCCGTGATGTGGAGCAGGGCATTAAAGCGCTCTTCCTCCAGTCGCTCGCCGGCCTCAGCAAGCTCCTCGTTGTTGTCAGCTTGTTCGAAAGTGATTTGTCGAGGAGAACGAAGGATGACTTCGGAGGGTGCCATTGCTTCTGCTCCATAGGTTAGGAAGAAAGGAGTCCGTCCTGTGCCGGAATGTGGGGTTGTGCGATATGACCACAATACCGCTGGGATGTGGTCGGGCCATGCTTGTCCTTTGTCAAAAAAGTGTGCTTTTATTCCTCGCAGGATCGTTCAGTTGCTTACTTCAGTGAGCCCGTTACTTTGAGGATGCGCAACTGAGGTGTAGCGACCTCTGATGCCCCATTCGGTGCAGAAATCACGAAATTGATTACAGTCAAATTGTCGCACGTTATCTGTGATGAAAGAATGAGGGACTCCGAATTGGTATATTATTGTTCGCTTGAGGAAGATTATAACATTATCGGCGGTTATCTTGGCGATAGCTTCTGCCTCAATCCATTTTGTGAAATGATCGACTGCTACTACCACGAAGCGCTTCTGTGCTAAAGCTATCGGAAAGGGGGCGAGCAGATCAATTCCCCACACGACAAAAGGCCAGGGTGTAACAATGCTTTTGAGGGGAGCCGCCGGTGCGTGATGAGTATTTGCATGTGCTTGACATGCCTGGCATTTGCGCACTAAACTAATTGCATCGGAATCCATGGTCTGCCAGTAAAGTCCCTGTAGCCGGGCCTTCTTTGCAATTGACGAGCGCCCTGATGCGAGCTGCATACACCCTGGTGTATCTCTTTTAGACAATGATATCCTTCCTCCTCGGATATGCAACGTAACTAAGGGTGCCTGGACGACTTTCGATAAAGTAGGCCGTCATGCATTGCATACCGCCAGGATCGCCGAACCACGAGGGATGCCTGCGTCCTATCTTCCGGCAGGGTTCCATTTTCTAGGTACCTGATTATCGGACTTCTCCAACCGTTTGCTGCTGCATTTTCCGTGTCAATCTGCAAAGAGCACTGGGTGTTGGTGGCTGGGACCGCAGCAGTTTCTATAAGGGTATGCGGGTCACTGGATTGCTCGCCTGCTGCGAGAGCGGCAATGGCATCTGCCTCCTCATTTTCCTCTCGCGGTACGAGCGTAAGGGTGAAGGTTACTCCCTTGCTTTTGAGATCCTCGAGCAGGGACTTGGCGAGCTCTAAGTATTGACACATTGTTGGGTCCTTTGCTCTGTAAGTGCTGCTGACGTGGCTGACGATGAGTTTGGAGTCTGAGTACATTGTCAGGTGCCTTGTTACCATTGTTTTGGCTAGCCGGGGGGCCGCAATCAGAGCCTCAAGCTCCGCTTGATTGTTTGTGGTTGGAAAATCAAGTCAGACGGCGTATCGTAAGCGGAGGTTGTTGGGTCCCTGAATGGCGATGCCTGCGTCTGCCCACCCCGAGCCACAGGATCCGTCCACACTCATGGTCCACAGGTCGCTATTGTGAGCTTGTACCTGGGTGGGGTCGTTGGTTGATGACCCGATGAATTCGACAATGAAATCGGATAACACTTGAGCTCTGATCGTAGTGCGGGGTTCAAAGCGTATATCAAACTGCGACAGTCGGACCGACTAGTTAGTGATGTGACCGGAGACCTCTGGTTTCTGGACTGCCTTCTTGAGAGGATAATTGGTCTTGACGACTACCGTATGTGCTTGGAAATATGGCCGTAGGCGCTCGGATGCTTGTGTAATGGCGAAAAGGGCCTTCTCAACCTCGGAGTACTGGATCTCTGCTCCCTTGAGCACCTTGCTCAAGAAGTAAATTGGATAGAGCTCCGTTCCTTCATCTTGAGTGAGAACCACTGCCACGATTTCATCGGTGATGGTGAAGTACAGTTGGATGTCCCGGCTCTACTTTGGTACTGATAGTAGGGGCGTCGTGGCGAGGAAAGTTTTGATGGCGTTGAATGCCGCCTGACAGTCCGTAGACCATTTTAAGGGATGCTCCTTTTTTTTATTGCTTTGTAAAAAGGCAAACAACGCTGTGCCGAGCAGGAGATGAACCGCCCCAAGGCGATGACCCTTCCGTTGAGTCTCTGAACCCCCTGTAAATTGTGTGGTGCTTTCATTTCTAAAATTGCCTCGACCTTCATGGGATTA
Source organism: Euphorbia lathyris (assembly GCF_963576675.1). NCBI lineage: Eukaryota > Viridiplantae > Streptophyta > Magnoliopsida > Malpighiales > Euphorbiaceae > Euphorbia > Euphorbia lathyris. Next base: position 21,232,517 of record NC_088914.1, on the reverse strand, counting down.
GGCTCAATACCCTTCTTCGAAACCACGTAACCAAGGAACTTGCCGCTACGAATGCCGAAGAAACATTTCTCCGGGTTTAGCTTGAGGTTGTAATCCTTGAAAATTTTAAACACCTCCGCCAAGTCACGCGGGTGGTCGCTTTCATCAATGCTCAGGACGACCATGTCGTCGATGTATACTTGTATCGTCTTGCCGATGAGGTGAGAAAACATCTTATCTATCAGTCGTTGATATGTGGCCCCTGCATTCTTTAAGCCGAAAGGCATTACGTTGTAGCAATATATGCCTTCATGCGTTATGAAGGAGGTCTTCTCAGCATCGGCTGGGTCCAGAGGTATTTGCTGAAAGCCAGCTATGGCATCAAACTGCGACAGGGTTTTATGACCAGCTGTCTGGTCGAGAAGCTGATATATGTTAGGCAGCGGGTAAGAATCTTTGAGGCACGCTTTATTAGCATCGGTAAAGTCTACACACATGCGGTATTTTCCACTGGCTTTCTTTACAAGTACAACATTAGAAAGCCAATCCGGATAGTGGACCTCATGAATAAATTTTACAGCTAAAAGCTTCTCGATCTCTGCCTTGATAGCTGCCTACTTGTGCTTGCTTGCACCCGTTTCTTCTGCTTTAGAGGCTCGACAGAAGGGTCGATATTCAACTTGTGGGTTGCTTGCTCGGGTGAAACGCCTGTGATATCTTCGGTGCACCAATCGAATACGTCCGAATATTCAGCTAGAACGACCCTTATTTCATCGGCCAGCGGAGGCAGGAGCTTGGTCCCGATCTTCAGTGTCTTGTTCTCCCCGACTAGGCAGTCGTCGAATGGCTCAATTGGCGTGGGATTGTACCCCCTCATATCCATCAGGCCGTCCTCAAGATAGAGTGCCATCCGAGGTTGAGTTGCCTCCCATTGCAGTTTCTTGGCCAAGATGCGGTCTCCTTGGATGGTGATTTTGCCGCTTCGATGTGGCAGGGTCAGGCATAGGTCGGAGATGTCAATCATAGCTTTGAGGCCAGCCAGCAGAGGTCTTCTGATGATGGCGTTGTAAGCTAAGGGGATGTCCACCACTACCCATTCAGCGGTGTCCTCTATTTGCTCATCGCCCTCAGCGAGGATCGTAGGGAGAGAGATGATTCCCTTTACGGGGACTTCTATTTCTGACAATCCAACCAGGGGAAAGGTTCTTGCACGGAGGGTGATGCGCCTCACGGCAGTCGCACCGCGAGACTCACTAAGGGATAAGTGTACCCCGTCGTTATCAAGTAATAAATTTCTGATTAAGTCCAGGTTATCGTCCACAGGATTTATTTCTGCAAGTATCGAATTACTAGGTCTCAGGTGTTATCTAGGCTTTGGGGGTTTTGATTTGGTTTTTCTAAGTTAATCTACTCCTAGGTTGGATTATACTATTCCTAGCTAAGTTATCTGATTCTAACTAAGTTATTCTACGCCTAATTAAGTTATTCTACCCCTAATTAAGTTAAACTACTCCTAAGTGATCTTTTACCAATGCAATTACCCGAAGGAACATGAAGGGATACGATGATAATGAAAATAGATTGTTTAAGCAATTGAATTAAAACCTAAGTCACTTGTGTCCGAGGCGATTAACCCGACCTATCCTCCTAAAGTCCCTAGTTCGTGATTCCCTTGTAAGGCCGAAACTAGCTCTAAGGCTCAGCAATTTGGGCTTAATCTTCTATAGGGTCGTCAATCCTATAGGCACTGACTAGGTCAGATTCAGCTCGCAATATGTGCCAACTTGATTTAGGGATTATCGAATGAGTTAAACCAATCAGACAAAGCGTAAGACAAAGATTAAACCATTAAAACAATTGAATGAACAAGAACTATAATATATATCAAAGATGAAAGTATTGTCACGAAGTTACAATGAGCCTAGGATTCATAACATGTATCAGAGGCTAGACAGAATATAAAAGAAGAAAAATCCCTTTCAGGGAACCTGTCTACCAATGCAGGCGTCTTCCTAGGACTTAAGGATGGAGCTTGAGCAATCCTCGGTGAACGGAGCTTCGGAGGTGTCTTCAATGGAGGTTTGAAGGATATGGAGGAGGTGGAGTGGATTTCTCAAGATGAAAAGCTAAGAAAATTACAAAGAAAAAAGATATTTAATTTACATTGGAAAAATCCTATTTATAGATGCGGCTCGGGCCCTTTTCTTGACCTATTTTTGTGTCCTTATGCAGGTAGGAAGTCGTGGAGTCCATCGTGGCGTCGTGGGGGCGGAATTGGTCTTTTTGACCAATTCTCGCAGGTCTGCTCGCCGAGCAGGCACTGCTGCTCGGTGAGCAGGCGCTGCTCGTCGCGAGCAGGCATTGCCTGCTCGGCGAGCAGTCCTCTGCCAGCCTGCTCGGCGAGCAGGCAATTGCCTGCTCGGTGAGCAAGCCTCCAGGGGCCTGCTCGGCGAGCAGGCATAGCCTGCTCGGCGAGCTGTCTTGCCTGATACGCCTCCGCGTGTTTGCCGAATGCCAATCAATGTGTTCTTCGCCCGAATTTATCCCTGCGCATGCACAAAAACTCCAGATAACATTAGTCCAAAGGCTAAATTGACCCGCCAATGGCTTATTTGAGCAAACGCTTCGTTTGGTGCGACTTTTGACGGATCAATTAGCTTCAAAAGATAACGGAATTATTATATGCATGCCAATTTGGCCGTATTTGCCTAAATTGATCACAAAATGAGCCTAAACAGCGAAATGTAAATAAAACATTTCCAATTTCTAACTAACTCACACAAAATCATTTAAATGCGAGAATTGCTCGCTTATTAACTAAATAACACTAAAACCCGTCCTAAAACCGTACCCAAAGATAGGGTTTTTTGACCCCTATCAAACCTCCTCGCACTTAAAACTTTACTTGTCCCCAAGTAAACTAAAAAACTAAACCCGTAATCACAAACAAGCTAGAAAACCTCCCGGTTTGACTAGGTGTTTGATATAATTTCGAGCATCTGTAATCACATGCATTCGGAAATACAAAGTAGAGACACGATATCCAAAAGCCGCATTTCAATTATCATAGGTCATATGTTTTAAGCGAAAGGACACATGTTCAATTAAACGAGCTTGAGGGGATCGCCAAGTAAAACACCTCACCATAGGTAGTTCACTCATTTCACACAATTTTGGTGGCTAAAGTGTTTACTCTCGGCTTATGTTCTTGCTTAGGATTACGTTGATTTTGCACGTTCATCCGAGTTCCTCTACTATGCTATATGACTCCGATGATATCAAAAACAGCCTCGAGTTGGGGTTGTAATGTGTGCTGGTCCCTTATAACGTTACAAGTATAGTTCCAAGGGGGGGGGGGGGTTAGGAACTATTTAAACTTTTTAAAGATTTAGGGCAGACTTCTTTTCTCAAGAGAAAAGGTTTTAACAGCGGCGCTGAGTAATCAGTAAGATACTGGCTTAGTCAACTGGTGACTAGGTCAGTTTCTTGACTTGAGTCAGGAGATAGCACTTAAAGTCTATTCCTGAGCTCAGATGTTCGATGCGCACAACTCAGCTTGACCTCTTTACTTGGTCAGTTTTTGTTTATTTAAGCAAGCAATATATATAAGGAGTTTAAGGTAAGAAATACGTTACTCAGCAGATTTATCCAGGTTCGGCTTCTTCTAAGCCTACGTCCTGTCCCCGGAACACGTTCCGAGATTTCGAATCCTCTACTGAGCTCTTTAAAGGTAGAGCCTCAAACCTTTTACAATCTTAGCAACTGAGTATAACAAGATTACCTTCCTCTATACCTCTACTCAATCCTAATCTCTCGCTGAGTACTATAACCGAGTACTCAGCCTCTCCTTTCTAATCTCTAGAAATGATAAGTGTTTGTCCTAAACAATGATTGCTAAGACACCTTAGATGATTGAATAATCACTCTAAACTTTTACACAAATATATGAAATGTAGTGTAAGATTTGCTTTACTTCTTGCTTGCAGAACTTGCGTAAAAATTTGTTCAGCGTAATGGCTTGATCAAGTTCTGTGTGGAATGAAGCTTCTGATGGCACTATTTATAGAGACGTCTTGAGGCATCGGTCATTTCGAATTTCGAAATAACCGTTGGAGGGAAACGGCTTCCTATCGTTGTCATCCTGACTTGCTCAGAGCTCTCGGCCAATCAGATTTGTGTATCTTCTGTCCTCGGTCAGCTTTTGGTCAGCTCGGCAAAGTGTCTCACTATTTATGGTAAAGTCAACTGGACAACATACTGTGTCGTCTGAATTTTACCCGAAGTGGAAATACTTTGTCTGGAAGTTTTCCTTAGCCAGCTGCTTTCTTGTACGCTTTGTCGAATCAACTCAGCAGCTTCGTTCCGAAGTTGTTCCCTGAAGGTCTTCTAGATCCTTCTCTTGCTGAGTTGCATTTTGTACACAGCGACATCGTTTTGATAAACGCGGGCGGAGTTGTCTTGAGTTGTCTGACTTGGGCTTTGACTTTCGTATTGGGCTTGGGCCTTTTAATTCTTGTGTCTTATAAACAATTTAACTCAACATTGAACAAACACATTAGTAGAATAAATCAAAGCATTTAAACTTAGTGTGTTTAGAATATGTTTTTCAATTATACTTAAACAATTTTGTCAAATCAAAATTATGTGGAAAGGTGTTTCAACAAACTCCCCCATTTTGATGTTGGCAAAACTATTCAGCGAGGAACTCAGTATTGAGCTCCCCCATGATAGTTGACCTAACTTAGCAAACTCCCCCGTAAGGGTTGAGCTGCTGACTTAGTTTTACTCTAAACATTTAAAGGTTTAATCGAGTAAGTCTAAGGTCAGTTTTTCAGATAGGTCAGCTCATGTAACATATTCTATTTTACTCAGTGTTTAAGCGGAAGGTTTTATCATTCAGAGGGCGCTGAGTAAATTGTTGTTCAATGAGTTTTATAAGACAATGTTATATAAGCATATAAGTCAATGTCAAACATGTTATCAGTATTGGGTTCAATCAATAAGTTTTACAAGTGTTAGACATAGCTGATTCAATTTGAAGATACATAATAACTCAGTACACAACAACATATATCATAACTCAGGAATAGAATGAAAGATGCAGGTATGATATATTGATATCGGTAGTCAGTGTTTACAAACAAAACTTAAAGACAAGGCATATAGATTACATCATACTTAGTCTATACTGAGCTAGCTGATAAGTGTCCAATTCAACGTTCAAATGTCCACTTTAGTGCTAGGTTATTTAATTAATTTAGTGTTATTTCGGATATTATTGCTTGTTTTGGTATGATTTGTCTCCACAGGACTCAAATGATTAAAAGGAGCGGAATTGGACTTAACTTGAAACAACAATCAACTATTCCAATTCCCCCTTTTTACTTTTTATTTATTTGCTTGGTTATATTTACAATTAGATCAGTATTAGTCCTTTGGGTACGACCTTTGCTTACCCTTGTGCAAGCCTGAGGGCTGTGAAGTTATATTTTATTTTTGGTGGATTCGACAACCGTCAAATTTTGGCGCCATTGCCGGGGACTAATCTAACTTGATTTAAAGCCATTTATGACCAGGTCTGAAACTTCAAAGCAACTGCTTTTTGAATCAGAAATTGAATTGCTAGTAAGAAGATTTCGTAAAGAAGTGAGGTTGCAGAAATTACAAAGTGCTGAAACTTCCAGTTCTAGTGAAGAAGAGGAAATTTCCAGCGAGGAAAGTGAACCATCTGAAGTAGAACCAATGGCGGAACGAACTTTGAGGCAACTTCATGCACCTCAAGCAGATCAGCAACCCTTGTGCGTCACATACCCAAACTTGGATGCGACCTTTGAGCTTAAGTCGGGGCTGATTCATTCCTTGCCTAAATTCCATGGGATGGAAAGCGAAAACCCGCATAATCATCTAAAAGAGTTTCATGCTATCTGTTCAGGTATGAGTCCGCAAGGAATTACTGAGGAACAAGTGAAATTAAGAGCTTTTCCTTTTTCTTTGCAGGATGCAGCTAAAGATTGGTTTCTCAACCTGCCCTCCGGATCCATCACAACATGGACTGGCATGGCTCAAGCATTCTTAGAAAAGTATTTTCCAGCCTCACGTGCAGCGATGATCCGTAGAGAGATCAGCGACATCAAGCAAAAGGATGTTGAAACACTCCATGATTATTGGGAGAGGTTCAAAAGGCTGTGTGCAAGCTGCCCCCAACATGGGATAACTGAACATTCCTTGATTCAATCTTTTTATGAGGGAATGTTAGGCATGGAAAGAAAGATGATAGATGCTGCTAGTGGGGGAAGCCTCTTTGATAAAACGCCAACTGCAGCTAAAGAGCTGATCAAAAGTATGGCAGCAACTTCCCAACAATTTGGGAAGCAACAAGATGCTCCAAGGAAAACTTATGAGGTAAGTACTTCTTCCATTGAGGAAAAACTAAATGTTTTGACGTCTCTTGTTCAAAATTTGGTTGTAGGGACAGCAGTTCAAGCTAAGGCATGCGGGATCTGTACAGTTACTGGACATGCCACAGATGAATGTCCCACATTGCACGAAGGTACACCGGAACAGATCAATGCTGTCCTCGGATATCAGGGACATCCCCCAAGGAAGTATGATTCATACTCGAATACATGTAATCCTGGACTGCGGGATCATCCGTACCTCAGCTACAAGCCGCAAAGTAATGTGGTTCAACCGAATATTCCCCAACAGTACCAAAGACCTCAACAATATAGTCCCGTTCAAACGGATCTAAATTCAGGTATGGCGTCTAGTTTTATTGATCAGTCTGTTATGTCTAACTTGCTGAAATTCCAGGAAGAACAAGGCAAGGTCAATGCCAATGTTCAAGCAAACTTCCAAAACTTGGAAAAACAAATGAGTCAGATAGCAACCACTCTGAGTGCAATACAGTCCCATGGGAAGTTACCTTCGCAAACTGAGGCAAATCCGAGGCAAAATGTGAGTGCAATCTCACTTCGCAGTGGAAAAGATTTAGTCTTGCCCAGCACTAAATCTGCTTTCGAACCAGAACAGCCTGTGTCAGAGAAATCTGTAAGCAAAGAGGAGGTATTCGAAAATGAGACAGAAGGTTCAACTGGTAAGTCATCCGAAGAAAAAGCCACAAATCAACACACACATTTGGTAATTAGACCACCTTTCCCTGGTCGTTTAGCCAAATCAAAGAAAGAAAAGGAGGAGAAAGACATCTTTGAGACGTTCCGCAAGGTTGAGGTAAATATTCCATTGCTTGATGTTATTAGACAAATCCCTCGGTATGCTAAATTTCTCAAAGAATTGTGTGCTAACAAGATAAAACAAATTGGATATGAAAAGATTGTCATGGCTGAGAATGTGTCTGCTGTACTCCAAGGCAAAATGCCCCAAAAATGTAAGGATAAAGGTATGTTTGCAATTTCTTGTCAAATTGGGAATACTAGCATTAAGAGGGCAATGTGTGATTTAGGAGCGTCTATAAATATCATGCCTATGTCTATTTATTCGTCCTTAAATGCTGGACCTCTTGAGGAAACAGGAGTAGTGCTTCAACTTGCTAACCGATCTATTGTTTTTCCCGAAGGTTTGTTGGAAGATGTTCTAGTTCAGGTTAATGGTTTAATTTTCCCAGTTGATTTCTATGTTATAGACATGGAAGATGAAGATCACCCTTCAGATTCATCAGAAATCCTGTTAGGTAGACCATTCCTAACAACAGCTCGGACAAAAATCGATGTTCACAAAGGAACACTGACTATGGAGTTTGATGGTAAAATTGTTCAATTTGATGTTAATGATACCATGAAATTTCCTAATGAAGTGCATTCTGTTTGTGGTATAGATGTTGTCGAACCAATAACTCAGCAAGTTTTTGAGATTTTTAGGGAAGATAAGTTGCAGGTGGTTGTTGAGGAAAGTCTGAATGTGTACGATGAAATAAAGGAGAAGGGCATGGAGCTTAGAGAAGATGTGCAGGAAGTCATGCCAGAAATGGCAGTGCTAAAATCAAAACCGGAAAATTCTGATGTTAAAACAATTTCTCGTGCTAATCAACGCCCATTACCTTCTATTTTGCAGGCACCCAAACCAGAACACAGAGCCTTATGGGCGATTAAGCAGTGTGACATGAATATTGATGGTGCAGTGGAAACTCAGAGCTTGAAGAATGGGAATGTGCAAAAAGTAAATGGCCACCGACTTAAGCCGTTTTATGAGAATATCCCAATTGGAGTCCTCGAAGAAGTGCAATATCTTGATCCAGGAGACTAGCCTTAGAGCTCAAGAACGTCTGGCCATAGACGCTAACTAGAGGCGCTATTGGGAGGCAACCCAGTTTTAGTCTTGCCCAAGACTAATGTTCATAATTTCATTTTCATTTGATTTATTTATTTATTTGTTTTTTATTTGCAACAACTAACTTAACTAACATCATCTTCTCCAAAGGCTTCAATTGTTGAGTTTTGATTTTCAGGTGTGAAGGAAAGAAAATGATGGAGGAATAAAGGCCCAAGAGAAAGAGTTATGGAGTTAATGGAAGCCCAAAAGTGTTTAGAATGAAAACTAGAGAAGTGAGGGGTAAAAAAAAAAAAAGAAAACCACAATTTCACCGCCTCACTCCGCATTCCTAATTACGCTACCCATCATCCAAACCCTCAACACCGCCACCTTCCTTTTATTCGATCCGTCTACGGCACTAAGTCCCACCACCGCTACTTCCAATTCCTATCCCATTCTCCAATTCCAAAACCTGAGCATCACCATCTCAACCTCCACTTTCCTGGATCTTTGTTTATTTTATTCCATTTCTTTTCTCTTTTCTTTTGAATTCCACTCACATCACCTCACCAACCCAACTTTTCCTTCCATTTATTTAATTTTATTTGATCAACTCAACATCACCACCATTTAATTTCACCAACATCACCAACTTCTACTTCCTTCAATCTTTAATTTTCGATTTATTTATTATTTTATTTCTTCCTTTTGTCTTCTTTTACTTTCCTTCAATTTCTCACTTCAGCATTGCGATGAGCAGTGGAACCCCTCCTTTAACCTCAGGACCGTCAGTTCTATCACCGTCGCAATCAGGAGGAAGCCGTCCCTCCAACCTCCTTGCTAAAAAGAAACATCGGACCTTACCATTGTCGATCATGACTCCGACAGGTTCATACAGTTCCACCGCTTACAACACCACAGTCACAAGCACTGTTGAACTCTTTTGATGTTACATCGGTAGAAACTTCAGCCGTACCAGAAAGCCGAACAATACCTCCTCCAAAAGGGGCAGTAAGCTTTTCCACAACTCGTTTATGTTTTGTTTTTAGTTTGAATTTTATCTTTTTCGTTGTGGTGTTTGCTGTCCTTCGCCCCTAATTTTGTGAATTCCGCACTGAGACAGTACGAGGAGAAAGTGGGGGAGGGTTTTTTGATATAGAAGTGTATTTTGTTTGTTTGTTTTGATTTTGTCTAACTTTCATAGAGATATACTGATACATTGCCTCATTCTATGCCTGTTCTTTCCAGAATTTCTGTCTATTTTTGTCTGCAATAGTGTGGGGTGTCCACCCTTTGTTTTGTCCCTAGAAATAACAATGCTAGCTCTCAGTTTTGCACTCGGTTGAAACTAGGTTGCCAACTTAGCACTGAAACCCCTTAGTCTTGTTTTGAGTAAAGCTGTCGATTTTAAAAGGTCAGGGTTGCACAATTGTCTTGAGCATGCATATGAACCACTTGATTAATTTTCCATTACATGACAGACGTTTTGAATGAAACAACACCAATTTACCCCAATTTTTGGAAAGTTTTTGAGCCTAAATGAAAGAACAAAAACATTACACTTTGTTCTATATTTTTCTGAGTGTTGTCCAATTCTAGTTTGAAATTCTAGAACTTGCCATGTTATGCATTTCGAGACCACATTGATGTATTCGAGTATTAAAAATGATAAGGGCAGTATGTTTTTTTTCTGTTAGCCATTTCAAAATAAACTTTGCACCCTTAGTCTTGTCCAGGACTAACAAAAAAATAACAGTACCAGCCCTTAGTTAGCCACATTTGAGCCTTTCCCCATTCTTGACATACCCCTGTTCACATCCCTTGGCCAGGGATGTTCTAGCCATCAGAGTCTGTACATTCTCTCGCTTATTTATGTGTTTAGCTATTGCTTTAAGCAATCTCCATATTCGAATTAACCACAAGCTCATCAAAGTATGAGGATTTAGCACAAGCCTTTTGCTTATATGTGGTTGTGCTTCAAAAGGTGTCTAAATGGACATTAGCTTGGAAAGTAGTAGCTTTCTTATTCTAGTTTGAAATATTATCTTTAGAAAAAAAAGAAACAAAAAAAAGCCTCAAAGAAAAAAAAAAGAGAAAAAGAAAAAATCAGAGGCACAAAAAAAAAGAAAAAACAAAAGCAAAAAGAAAAAAAAGAAAAAAAATGTTTCGTTAACTTATTCATTTCAGTATGTCTATAGTTTTTTTTAAGTTTGTCTTAACATTCATTCATTCTGAAGTTTAAGAATTGTGAGCCGTTTGTAAATAATCGTGTCTTGATTCCATTTTGGCCATTTTCAGAGTAAATGTACATTTTTATTACTCTCGATTTCCCTTTCTTCCTCATTTCCTTTCCAAACCTTAACCCCAGCCTACACTACACCCTGTTTTAAGTCCCTTTGATTTAGTGTCTTGAATTCATACTAAGTGGTGGAGATTTGATATATTGGCAAGCTTATGGTAATTTCATTCTAGGTTGCGACATGAGTGATTTCTTGAAATTAATTATAGCCTAAACACTTGAGTGCAATGAGCGATTTCCGTGAGGGTGTTGTTGATTTTAATTCATACCTTATGTACATGGTCAAAAGCTTGTTTGCTGAGATTTTTCAAGTGGTTACATTGTATGTTTAAACATGAATAATGTCTTGGCTTTAAGAGTTGATGGCTGATAATCTTTACATTATGAGGGGGCATCGGGAAAGGTTGGTAAACACGAAATCATAAGAGTAAAGAACTGTTGACATGATCTTATATGCTTAGGGACAAGCATTAGGTAAGTGTGGGGTGTTTTGATAAGTGTCCAATTCAACGTTCAAATGTCCACTTTAGTGCTAGGTTATTTAATTAATTTAGTGTTATTTCGGATATTATTGCTTGTTTTGGTATGATTTGTCTCCACAGGACTCAAATGATTAAAAGGAGCAGAATTGGACTTAACTTGAAACAAATTTGGACTAAAAGGGAATTTGGAGCTGATTCAGAGGAGCTGAAACGAAAATGGAGTTAGTCTTGCCCAAGACTAAGGATTTCGGGAATCGCAGACTCCAGAATTGATCAGGACTCTCCCTTATTCTATCAAGAATGAACCTGGACAGTTGGGAATGACTAAGCATGCACGAAATTAGGAGATATGGAAGATTAGAAAAGATTTGTAATTGGGAAAGATATTATTTTGTTAGCTAATTTTTAGGGATATATTTTCTCTACAAAACATTAGGTTTTAGATTAGATTATCTCTCTCTTCTTTCTTAGACTTTTACATTCCTAGAGAACGTAACTTTCATACTGGGAATCTCGAAACATTTATTTTGTTCTTTATGGCTATTCATAGCTAAACCCTTTATTTCGGTTAAGGGATAATTCAAAGGCAGGAATCTTCAAGTATTGTGAGATCGTTTCTCTTCTAGTATTTTCTCTTTATTCATATCATTTGTTTATTCACTGTGTTTAGAGATTTTATCTCAATTGTTAGTTTGCTTTTGAATGATATGGCCAATTGTTCATTTGATTAAACTGGCATATAGCTGTCTGATTAAACTAGATAATCAACGAGTCATTATTTAGTTAAATCTGAGTTAGTAGCAATTGATGCTATAAAGTTGAAATCTAGATTGTATTTGGGGATAATCAGATTGACAAACTAAGAACTCTCCACGTGACATTAATACATCTATTTTCGACTTTATCACATCAAGTGAATGAGTAATTAAGTTTCTGAATCGATATCGCTGAGAATCGGTTGGCTTAGATTAGGTTCTTCTAATTCCTAACGCTGTTAACGGGTTGAATCTTAGCCGCTGAGGTAAGGTTATTCGTTAATTAGGAGTTAACTATAGTCTTACTTGGTTAATTCATTATTTAGGAAGAATATACCAAACTAGTCTGATATGCAATTTAGAAGAAACATCATTTATGTCAATGATCAAGACTAACTAAATTCCTTGCATGAGAACCCCTTAGCTGAAATTCTAATTAATCATTTTATTCAATTTCAACTCAACTCTATTACTATTGTCAATTTAGCAATCAACTATTCCAATTCCCCCTTTTTACTTTTTATTTATTTGCTTGGTTATATTTACAATTAGATCAGTATTAGTCCTTTGGGTACGACCTTTGCTTACCCTTGTGTAAGCCTGAGGGCTGTGAAGTTATATTTTATTTTTGGTGGATTCGACACTAGCCTATATCTATTTCTTTTTATTTTGTTGGGATTGACTAGATCCATGCTGTGTTCTTGGTTGTGTTCTCGCTTGTTCTTTCTCCCCCGTTTTGTCAGCAACGGGAGGAGGAATCCTAAAGCTGTCGGTTAAGACAGCCCTGGTTAGTTCGTTGGACAGTGCTTTAAGTCGGTCAGCACTTTCATTGACACCATCAAAAATGGCAACTCCCTGATTTGAGACTTCATCAGGTATATTGAGTGCGGCAGCGCTGATCATACTGACGATGAAAGCTTCAGACTTACCAATCCATATAAGCGCGTCAGTCAGTCCAGCAATGACTTGATGAAAGGTTTTGAGTAAGTAGGTGTCAAAGTACTGACGCTGAACATTTGTGTGACGTATGTGATTGAAGGTTTGTCTTGTGATAGACAGCATCTCGTTTTGTTTCATTGCGTCAGTGTCCATCTCCTGCTTGTTCATATTCAGCAATCGAACAGCTTCACCAATTTGCTCCACTGAGCACTGAGAGTAAGAAACCATTTGCTCATTGGTCTTGAGTTGCTCGGTGTGAAGCTGAGCAAAGAGCATCTTTACTTCATCAGAAGTTGCATATCCAGGGTTCACAGCTGACAAGTTCTGTACTTGCTGTTGTAGAGCGGTTAAGTGTTGCATAGTTGTCAGCTGGATCTCGGCCAGCTTGGAGATGGAATCCTGCTTAGCTTGCTGTGTTTGATAGGAGATGATGATACCCAGCAAGTCCTTAAATCCCTTAACTTCGTTCAGAAGCTGAGTTACTTGGGAAAGCTGAGTAGTCGCCATATTAGAAGACCCAGCAGCAGGAGTAGGCGATTGTTGAAGGTCTTTGATTAAGGTTTGTACTGAGTCGATGATGCATTTGCCAGACTCAGTGACATTCATGTAGCTTAAGGAACCTTCATTCAATTGTCCAGATGCATCAGTATGACCGGTGGAAGGAGGAGTCAAAGGAATGATATGGTCAGTGACTGGAAGTGTTGTTCCAATCTGCACTTGAGGTTCTGGTAAGGTTGATTGATCGGCAGAGATGTTAATTGGAGAAGTAGAAATTCGAATACTGTTGGTGCTGACGAGTGCAGATACATTTGGAGTCAGCACAATGCTTGGATGGACAGCATTGACAGTAATCGCCTCAACCTGACTTGTTGAGGTGGCGGAAGCACTTAAGTCGGCATGTTCCTGTTGAGAAGAAACAGAGGCTTGCTTTTCTATAGATGCCGATGTAGTAGAAGGTTGTTGTCGTTTGAAAAATTTTAGCTTCAGAGCAGAAGGGTCCTGGGTTGGCTTTTGAATAACGAAGTCAGGAAGACTTGGTGGTTGTACAGGAGGCTCACTAACTGTCTTCTCACATGCCTTAACCAACCTTCTTTTTCTAGGAGGATTGTCAGCCTGTATAGACTCTCTTGAGTGAGATAGAGAAGATTCTTGTTGCTCATTATTAAACTGGTCAGCTTGTACTTGGACTTGATCAACATTATGTTGGTCAAGTTCTTGGTCTTCTCCAGCAGCCAACACAGTATGGGCTTGCTCAGCTGCAACCTCACTGGTTGTTTCCTCATCATCCTCAGCGTCATCCTGACCGCTGGCCTCTTCTTCTTCATCATCTTCTGAACTATCACCATCTAGTTCTTCCTCGACTTGTGCAATAAACTGGCCGTCCAGATGCACTTCTTCTTCTTGGTCCTCAGACACAGTTCCTAAACATTGTGTGAAGTGAGAGTCACCAGGCACAACAATGTCAGTAGGGATAGCATCGAGGGGAGTCAGTGTAGAAGACTTGTGCTTCTTCTGAGGTTGCACATCAGCATCAGCTCTGTCCTCAGTTTCAGGCTCATCTTGCCTGCTTCGTTTATCAGCTGACTTAGGTATCTCCTGACCCTTAGTACCAGCTGACTTTTGCCTCTTAGCTGGAGACTCAGTATCATGTGAAGGAGTCTCAATAGCTTTCCTCTTACGAGAAGTGGGGGCCTTAGTTCTTTTCCCTTTCTGCGGAACAACTGTTTCCTCAGCTTGTCCAGCAGCAGCAGCAGCAGCTTTTCCTTTCTTTAGAGGCTGACCGAACTTCAACGCTCTCAGTGAAGCTGCTGTGATCTCAGATCCTTTAGCTTCTACTTCATCAGTTAGGTCTACCTGATGATCAATGAGGATCCTGGTGATGAGTGATCCTAGCCTTAGAGTTCCGGTACTCCTTAGGAAGCCAGCAACGAGGAATACTGGCATGTTGATCGGCTTGTACGTCAACATATGCCAGATGAAGCATTGCTCGAAGTTTGTTGCTAAGGTGGTGCAGTTAATCTTAGGATAGATAAAATAACTCAGCAGATAATGAGCCATCTTCTGGTGCTGACCCATGGAGGAACTGGATACTTCTCCTGAGTAGCCTACAGGTTTACAGAAGTTGACCTCGTACCCAGTACCATCTTGATCTCCAGATCTCCTTAGCCTTGCTCCCTCAGTTTTTAACTTGAGCAGATTCCCTAGGTAGAGAGGGTTGATGAAGATGGTTTTCTCTTTCACCACGGTTACCAAGTAGTCCTGGTTATCATTGGCAACGCGAAGGTTGTGGTAAAACTCCTTTACAAGGTCAGGATAGGTGGGATCCCTAATCGAAAACAGCTCAGTCCATCCATTCTGCGAAATCCACTCATAGAAGGGTTGTTCGGATTGTACGAAGGCTTCAGATACCCATCTTGAGGGCTCAACCTTCCATTCTCGGACGTTTTCGAAGACCTTTGAATAGGTCCTGACTTTTTCAGGCTTTCCCTTACCAGAGGAGGTTTGGCCAGTTTTTCCTTTGCTCGGCGAGGTGGCCTTGGTAGATTCCGGCACAGAGGTTTGCCTGGAAGTTTCATCGGAGCTGGGCTTAGGGTGGCCGGCACCGGAAATGTTGAATGAAACTTTAGTCATAGTTGAAGAATGCGTTTGGGAATCTTTGAGAGTTTTTAGAGAGAAAGCTTTCCTTGCCTTAGAATTCGGTAGTCGTAAAGAGAAAACAATGGGAATTTACCCATTATTTATAGCGGTGAAGTGTGGATCTTAACGAATCCATGTGTCAGTTTTGCCTCGGGATTGTGAACCGACAATGATCCTGGCATTTATGACACATTCGGCGCGTACATCATCCTAGGTGGCTATACGCGTGCTTTTGCATTTATTCTAACGGATCTAACACTCAGCGTTTAGAATACTAAGCGTTTCATATTCTGAGTGGTCAGTATTGCATAAAGGGATTATTTCTAAGTTTAAACTAACTTACTCAGTGTGCAAATTTACTCAGTATATGTTGTTCAATTAATTTTAATAAGTACTCAGCAAAAACAATCATTCAATATAGTAATTCGCTCAGCATGCATATTCATTTAGTTCAGGAATTTACTGAAGAGGATTAAACATACCAATAGCTTCTCTCAGTATGCTGAACTGCTCACGGGCCAGTGGCTTCGTGAAGATATCCGTAAGCTGCTCGTCCGTTGGGACAAAGGTCAGCTTGATCTCACCCTTGAGTACATGATCTCTAATGAAGTGATGTCTGATGCTGACATGCTTCATTCTGCTGTGTTGAATTGGGTTCTTTGAAAGATCAATTGCACTTTTGTTGTCACATTTGACTTCAATTGTCTTTGTTTGAACACCATAGTCTTCAAGCTGTTGCTTAATCCATAGGACTTGAGCAACACAATGACCAGCAGCAATGTACTCAGCTTCAGTGGTAGACAAGGCTACTGACGCCTGCTTTTTGCTGAACCAGGATACAAGACAGCTTCCTAAAAAGTGACATCCTCCAGAGGTGCTTTTTCGTTCCAGCTTATCCCGTCCATAGTCAGCGTCGGTGTATCCGATGAGTGTGAAATCATGAGTATTGGGATACCATAAACCTGCGTTCACTGAGCTTTGCAAATATCTAAGGATTCTTCTTGCTGACTGTAGCCCTGAGCTACAAGCCTTGCTTTGTTCCTGACTACATTTCCTTGCTCATCCATTTTGTTGCGGAAGACCCATCTTGTTCCAATGGTCTTCTGACTCCTTGGATGTGGCACTAGCTCCCATACATCGTTTCTTCTGAATTGGTCAAGTTCCTCTTGCATTGCGCTCATCCAGAATTCATCTTCCTCAGCATCAGCGAAGTTCTTAGGTTCATGTACTGAGACGAAGGCCACATTGCTGAGGTACTTCCTGAGTTGATTCCTCGTCATCAGGGTATTCCCAGCAGAATCAAGGATTGCACTCTCTGAGTGCCCTCTTGGAATCCTTATCTCTTTGGGTAGATTTATGTCTTGTGCTGTCTGTTTTTCAACAATCTCTGCAGAAGTAGATGGGTCAGTGAAAGTAATCTTAGGTTCACTCTTACTCTTGGTCAGCCTTTTAGTGAATGACTCAGTAGCTGGTTCTTGGTCAGCGGTTACTGAGTGTGGATCATCCTCGGTCAGCGGCTGGTATCTACCTGCAGGGTTAGTTTCGTCGAACTCCACATGTACTGACTCTTCTAGAACTTGAGTTCGCTTATTAAAAACTCTGTATGCTTTGCTGTTTGTTGAGTAGCCCAAAAAGATAGCCTCATCAGCTTTTGAGTCAAACTTTGCTAAGCTATCTTTGGTATTTAAAATAAAACATTTACAGCCAAAGGCACGAAAGTATCCAATGTTGGGCTTTCGTCCTTTCCAAAGTTCATAGGGGGTTTTCTTTAATATAGGTCTAACTAGAGCCCTATTAAGAATATAGCACGCTGTGTTAACAGCCTCTCCCCAAAAATACTTTGGAAGCCTATGCTCATCCAGCATTGTCCTGGCTATTTCAACCATAGTTCTGTTCTTCCTTTCAACAACCCCATTTTGTTGAGGTGTTCTAGGAGCAGAAAAATTGTGGTCAATGCCGCTAGCTTCACAGAATTCAACAAACTTTTGGTTTTTGAATTCTCCACCATTATCGCTACGGATGTGAGCTAATTTTAGGTCTTTATCATTTTCAATTTTTCTAACCAAATTTGAAAATGTCTCAAAGGTTTCATCCTTGCTACTCAGCAAGATGACCCAAGTGTACCGAGAGAAGTCATCTACAATGACCAAGGAAAATCTTCTTCCACCCAGACTCAGCGGCTGGACTGGACCGAAGAGATCCAAGTGTAGTAATTCTAACGGACGCTTAGTTGAGACAATATTTTTGCTGTGAAAAGATTGTTTGGTTTGTTTTCCAGCTTGGCAAGCGCGGCATAATTGATCTTTTTCAAATTTAAGTTCAGGCAGTCCCTCAACCAATTGCTTTCTTGCTAATTTGGCCAGGAGGTCCATGCTTACATGACCAAGTCTCCTGTGCCATAGCCAGGAATTTTCTTCCTTTGATACTAAGCATACAGTTTTTGAAAACTTTTTCTTTAAGTCTAGCATAAAGACATTATCTATGCGAGGGGCAGTTAAGATTAACTCATTTGATTCACCCTCGTATATTTTACATCCAGTAGCATCAAATATAACTTTTCTCCCATTGTCACATAGCTGAGCTACGCTGAGTAAGTTATATTTGAGTCCGCTGACTAGGGAGACAGATTCAATAGTAGGATTACCTCCAATGGTTCCTGACCCTACTATCTTACCCTTCTTGTTGTCTCCAAAACTTACACTTCCTCCTCGTTTACGCTCAAACGTGATGAACTGAGTTTCATCACCAGTCATATGCCTCGAGCATGCGCTGTTAATATACCACATCTTTGACTTCTCGACACATCTCAGGCTTACCTGCATTGTAACTAGTTACTTTTAGGTACCCAATTCTTTTTGGGTCCTTGCTTGTTAGGTGCAACAGGTAAAGCATCATATTTTATTTTATGGCGACATACTTGGACAGTATGGCCATTCTTTCCACAAAAGTCACAGTTGACCTTCTGTTTAGGATGTTTCACTGACTTGTCAGCACCCCAGTGCTGAGCGTGCCAGCACACCTTAGTGGTGTGTCCTTTCTTCCCACAAAAGTCACACTGGACTTTTCGCTGGGGATTCCATCTCTGCTGAGTACCTTGGTACTGAGTTCTCAGAGGAATGTTTCTTTTATTTGGAACCTTTAATTGGTTCTGGATAGTTGTGATGTCCTTTTTCAGTTTCTTTGAAACTGATTGGACTTCAGAGACAGACTCGTGTATGATCTTCATGTTATCATACAGAGTTGAATTGTCCTGAAGAAGGAATCTGAGGTCACTCAGCTTGACCTCTTCCACTTCGTCACAACGCCTGCTGAGTGCTCTAACTTTCTTATTACACTTCTTGACAAGTGTGTAGAGATCACTCAGGGCATTAACCATATCGTTTCTGACCTGGGAAAGAGTAATTACCTCATTTGATTGCTCCTCGTCATCTGATGCGACGGATGGGTCAGCATGCTCAGAGACGCACGGCTCAGCAAGTTCGTCAGCCATGAAGCATATCTTCGCTGACTCGGTGGCCTCAGCTTCTGTAGATGAAGACTCATCACTGTCGCTCCATGTAGCCACCATTGCCTTCTTGCCGCTCTTCTTGTCTTTCCTCAGTGTGGGGCAGCTTGATTTAATATGGCCAGTTTGATGGCACTCAAAGCATGTAATGGGCTTTGAGCTGTCCTTTTTGTATTTGCTGTCGCTTGAGTCATCTTTATACTTATCAAACTTTCTGTAAGGCTTCTTAGAATATTTGTCATTCTTCCTGAATAGCCTTTTCATCTTTCTTGTGAACATAGCCATCTCCTCGTCATCAGTTGAACTCCCGTCAGTGGAGTCAGCTTTCATGATAAGAGACTTCTGCTTCTTGTCTTCAGATTTTTCCTTCACCTCGAAGTTTTTCATAGATATCTCATGGGTCAGCAACGAGCCGATGATTTCGTCATATTTGTAGGTGGTTAAATCCTGAGCTTCCTCAACAGCGGTCTTCTTTGCTTGCCAGTCTTTAGGAAGACTCCTGAGTATCTTTTTGACTTGTTCTTCCTCAGTGAAGATTTTCCCAAGTCTCTTGAGCTCATTAATGATGTTGGTAAACCTTGCATTCATGTCTGAAATGCCCTCATCATTGTTCATCTCGAACAGCTCGTACAGTCTCATCTGCTGATTCACCTTGGACTCCTTTACTTTATTGGTTCCCTCGTAGGTGACTTCCAGCTTTTTCCAGATCTCTTGATAGCCGAAGCGCACAGTGAAGCATATTGATAGCCGAAGCGTGATTTTGAAGCTTCTTAAGATCATCCTCTGTCCATTTGGCCTCAGCTTTTACAACTGTTTGGCCAGCCACAACTTCAACAGGTACAAATGGGCCTTGAACTATAGATAGCCAGGCACTCATATTTGTAGCCTGAATGAAATTTTTCATCCTATTCTTCCAGAAGGTATAGTTAGACCCGAAGAATAGGGGAGACCGAGTGATGGACAGCCCCTCAGGCAGTATCTGAGTTGTTTGGTTTGCTGGGAGAAACCGAGTACTGTTTTCGCCCATGGTAGGGATCAGCTCAAGGTTGTTAGACCTTTTACAGTGAGCTTTTAGGCTCTGATACCACTTGTTGGTCCCTTATAACGTTACAAGTATAGTTCCAAGGGGGGGGGGTTAGGAACTATTTAAACTTTTTAAAGATTTAGGGCAGCCTTATTTTCTCAAGAGAAAAGGTTTTAACAGCGGCGCTGAGTAATCAGTAAGATACTGGCTTAGTCAACTGGTGACTAGGTCAGTTTCTTGACTTGAGTCAGGAGATAGCACTTAAAGTCTATTCCTGAGCTCAGATGTTCGATGCGCACAACTCAGCTTGACCTCTTTACTTGGTTAGTTTTTGTTTATTTAAGCAAGCAATATATATAAGGAGTTTAAGGTAAGAAATACGTTACTCAGCAGATTTATCCAGGTTCGGCTTCTTCTAAGCCTACGTCCTGTCCCCGGAACACGTTCCGAGATTTCGAATCCTCTACTGAGCTCTTTAAAGGTAGAGCCTCAAACCTTTTACAATCTTAGCAACTGAGTATAAGAAGAGTACCTTCCTCTATACCTCTACTCAATCCTAATCTCTCGCTGAGTACTATAACCGAGTACTCAGCCTCTCCTTTCTAATCTCTAGAAATGATAAGTGTTTGTCCTAAGCAATGATTGCTAAGACACCTTAAATGATTGAATAATCACTCTAGACTTTTACACAAATATATGAAATGTAGTGTAAGATTTACTTTGCTTCTTGCTTGCAGAACTTGCGTAAAAATTTGGTCAGCGTAATGGCTTGATCAAGTTCTGTGTGGAATGAAGCTTCTGATGGCACTATTTATAGAGACGTCTTGAGGCATCGGCCATTTCGAATTTTGAAATAACCGTTGGAGGGAAACGGCTTCCTGTCGTTGTCATCCTGACTTGCTCAGAGCTCTCGGCCAATCAGATTTGTGTATCTTCTGTCATCGGTCAGCTTTTGGTCAGCTCGGCAGAGTGTCTCACTATTTATGGTAAAGTCAACTGGACAGCATACTGTGACGTCTGAATTTTACCCGAAGTGGAAATACTTTGTCTAGAAGTTTTCCTTAGCCAGCTGCTGTCTTGTACGCTTTGTCGAATCAACTCAGCAGCTTCGTTCCGAAGTTGTTCCCTGAAGGTCTTCTAGATCATTCTCTTGCTGAGTTGCGTTTTGTACACAACGACATCGTTTTGATAAACGCGGGCCGAGTTGTCTTGAGTTGTCTGACTTGGGCTTTGACTTTCGTATTGGGCTTGGGCCTTTTAATTCTTATGTCTTATAAACAATTTAACTCAACATTGAACAAACACATTAGTAGAATAAATCAAAGCATTTAAACTTAGTGTGTTTAGAATATGTTTTTCAATTATACTTAAACAATTTTGTCAAATCAAAATTATGTGGAAAGGTGTTTCAACAATGTGGTTAGAGGGTTAAAGGTACAACAAGGGTTAATAGTTCTAGCGCTAGAAAAACAAAGTTCAAATGGCTTTAGCAAATATGAAGTGACTGAGCTTTTTATTCATTCATTGTTCTCTTTTTAGGACGTTTTCTTGAGACGTTTTGATTTTAAGAACTGGGGAATGAAGTTCTCCCCTTTTTGTTCGTCTCTTTTCTTTTCTTTTCTTTTTCTGTTTTTCTGTTTTTCCCTTTTTTTTCTTTTTGGGATAGTGATGCTCATTCACTTTTTAGCCTTTTGGCTTGCTACTATGATGCCATAAACAGAGATAAAGCGCTAGAACGACAAAGGCTCGATGTGAGCTTTGCAAAAACTTAGGGTTAAGTAGCAAACCAAATGATGGTTTGCAAAAATTGGGTTAGAACGAAAGAAAAATCTATAAACTACAAAAATATAGGCTCAAAGGGGCTTCCTAGAGTGGATGAAAAAGAGAAAATAAGGTAAAGAAAAGGGTTAATTCTAATGAGGCTGATGTCATCGTTTATCATCTCAAATCATTTCCTGTAGGTTCAACACAGTATTAGGTGCAAAATCTGTAATCTTCCACAAGTCAAATCATTCACACAAAAATGTCAAGAAAAAGAGCTTTTTGATGTTCGCTCTTAGGCTCAAATTCAACTCACAATTCTTTGGGTTTCAATTTTGTGTTTACTAGTTCTCCCCAAACTCAAGTTTAACATCACATGCCTTCAATTCTTAAGTTATCTACCTAAGTAATGATTTTGACATTTCTTCAAAAGTAGGGTCTAAATGCAAACTTTAGCTCATGCATTTACAGATACAAGGATTTTGTCCTACACCTAAACTAGTTATCATGCAATCTTAGATTCGGTTCTCAGCCCTCAAGGACAAATAACGAAGTTTAGATTCGAAGGAGGTTCACAGTTTTAGGTCCTAAACATGCAAAACATAAATAAAACCCGAAAAACGCAAAACTAAACTAGACACGACGCAACAAAAATTTTAAAAATTATACAATTTTTGTAAGTTTGTCTACCCCTCCTCCTCACACTAAAAATATGCAATAAGTTCCAACATTGCATCACAAACCATAAAGTACAAGTGCAAAAAGTTAGGGTGGAGAAGACAACTTACTAATTTTATCGCAATCGCCAAAAATTTGATGATTTGTGGTGCCAATTTTTTTTATTTATTTTATTAATTAATTATTTATTTATTTCAGCTCCGTTCGGGAAAAAATCCTGAACCGTTGCTTATCTCGGTCGAGCAGCGGGCTGGGCGCAGTGCCCAGCGGCGGGCTGGGCGCCAGCCCCCAGCTCGCGGCGAGCAGTGCCCAGCTCGGCGAGCTGGGCCTCCTGGGGCCAAATTTCTTTTTTTTTTTTTTTTAAATTTTATTTTAAACCTGAACACTTAAAAAAAATAAAAATAAAATAAAATAAAATAAAATAAAACTAAACAACTAAACTAAAATATCAATATATAATATAAATAAAATAAACCTGAAAAGTTTTATTAAAACTTGGGTTGCCTCCCAAGAAGCGCCACGTTATAGTCGGTGAGCTCGACATAGAATTCCCGCCTAGGTGTATGCTTCTACTCGCGTTAGGAACTCGAACTCCTTAACAAATAACCCGTACCTACAAAACGGATTAAGAGCCTCTAATAAGTTTAATGAAAGCAGGAGGTCGAATTTAAACATATTATGAAAAAGTTTGGTTTGCTCCCTTTTGGATTCTCTTGGTAGGTCGAAGAGAATGAAAACTTCTGAGCATGAAGCAAACCTA
Organism: Euphorbia lathyris; assembly: GCF_963576675.1. NCBI lineage: Eukaryota > Viridiplantae > Streptophyta > Magnoliopsida > Malpighiales > Euphorbiaceae > Euphorbia > Euphorbia lathyris. Next base: position 21,209,430 of record NC_088914.1, on the reverse strand, counting down.
AACTTTTTTAATTTTTGAGGAAAAGGTAGTTGAGATACACAAGTTTTGATTTGATCTTTTATCTCTATCACATGATTTAGAATTTCAGATTTTGAACCGGGGTTGCTTACCGCTTCCGGTTCCTCACTTACCTCGAGTGATGCATGTGATAGTGGACTTGGTTCTACCTTTTTGTCATTCCTCAAGGAGATGACTTGAGCTGATTCTCTTTGTGGGATTTTTATGTTTTCCTTTATGCCTGGGAGAGCATCTCGGGATTGCTCTTGCATCTCATGGTTTATTTGAGCCAATTGGTTGCTCAAGTCCTTGCAAACCTCCTCGTTGATTGTAAGTCGGGCTGATATTCCTTTCAAAAGGGACAGCACCTCATCTCGTGAGCTAGAGGGTTGTGGAGGAACTTGGCTTGCTTGTTCGTAAGGGAACATTCCCAATTCGTTTTCCCTGTGCTCATTAACAAACCTATTTGGAGGCCTCAACATGTTAGGATTCCCGTAGGACAGATTTGAGTGTTGAGGTCTCCTCCAATCACTACCATAAAAGCTGTAAGAATTGGGGTTAGAATTATACCTTTGGTGATTACCCACAAAACTTACACTTTCATTGGTGTTGAGGCTCAGTTTCGCCATCAAGATATCCATTTTCTCATTTAAGTCGGCCATGGAGGGATTGGGAGCCTCATTCTCCAGGGCATGAATGTATTGTCTTGATGGGATAGTAAACTTTTGAGCTTGCCACTCGACTTTTTCTTGCCAATTCATTGATCAGAGAATGCTGAGAAAAAGTGAAGTTCTAGCACAAAAGTTGATAAGTAACAGTATACAGATATGAACAAGTATAGAAAAGTATAAAGAAATTATATATTAACAAGTATAGATGATATAAACAAAGATATTCACAAAGGAATGCCTAAACTAACAAATCAACCTTTGGTTCGATATTGCAGAAGAAATAAATCCCCGGCAACGACGCCAAAAACTTGATGCGCCTCACGGTAGTCGCACCGCGAGACTCACTAAGGGATAAGTGTACCCCGTCGTTATCAAGTAATAAATTTCTGGTTAAGTCCAGGTTATCGTCCACAAGATTTATTTCTGCAAGTATCGAATTACTAGGTCTCAAGTGTTATCTAGGCTTTGGGGGTTTTGATTTGGTTTTTCTAAGTTAATCTACTCCTAGGTTGGATTATACTATTCCTAGCTAAGTTATCTGATTCTAACTAAGTTATTCTACGCCTAATTAAGTTATTCTACCCCTAATTAAGTTAAACTACTCTTAAGTGATCTTTTACCAATGCAATTACCCGAAGGAATATGAAGGGATACGATGATAATGAAAATAGATTGTTTAAGCAATTGAATTAAAACCTAAGTCACTTGTGTCCGAGGCGATTAACCCGACCTATCCTCCTAAAGTCCCTAGTTCGTGATTCCCTTGTAAGGCCGAAACTAGCTCTAAGGCTCAGCAATTTGGGCTTAATCTTCTATAGGGTCGTCAATCCTATAGGCACTGACTAGGTCAGATTCAGCTCGCAATATGTGCCAACTTGATTTTGGGATTATCGAATGAGTTAAACCAATCAGACAAAGCGTAAGACAAAGATTAAAGCATTAAAACAATTGAATGAACAAGAACTATAATATATATCAAAGATGAAAGTATTGTCACGAAGTTACAATGAGCCTAGGATTCATAACATGTATCAGAGGCTAGACAGAATATAAAAGAAGAAAAATCCCTTTCAGGGAACTTGTCTACCAATGCAGGCGTCTTCCTAGGACTTAAGGATGGAGCTTGAGCAATCCTCGGTGAATGGAGCTTCGGAGGTGTCTTCAATGGAGGTTTGAAGGATATGGAGGAGGTGGAGAGGATTTCTCAAGATGAAAAGCTAAGAAAATTACAAAGAAAAAAGATATTTAATTTACATTGGAAAAATCCTATTTATAGACGCGGCTCGGGCCCTTTTCTTGACCTATTTTCGTGTCCTTATGCAGGTAGGAAGTCGTGGGGTCCATCGTGGCATCATGGGGGCGGAATTGGTCTTTTTGACCAATTCCCACAGGTCTGCTCGCCGAGCAGGCACTGCTGCTCGGTGAGCAGGCGCTGCTCGGCGAGCAGGCGCTGCTCGGCGAGCAGGCGCTGCTCGTCGAGAGCAGGCATTGCCTGCTCGGCGAGCAGCCCTCTGCCGGCCTGCTCGGCGAGCAGGCACAGCCTGCTCGGCGAGCTGTCTTGCCCGATACGCCTCCGCGTGTTTGCTGAATGCCAATCAATGTGTTCTTCGCCCGAATTTATCCCTGCGCATGCACAAAAACTCCAGATAACATTAGTCCAAAGGCTAAATTGACCCGCCAATCGCTTATTTGAGCAAACGCTTCGTTTGGTGCGACTTTTGACGGATCAATTAGCTTCAAAAGATAACGGAATTATTATATGCATGCCAATTTGGCCGTATTTGCCTAAATTGATCACAAAATGAGCCTAAACAGCGAAAAGTAAATAAAACATTTCCAATTTCTAACTAACTCACACAAAAGCATTTAAATGCGAGAATTGCTCGCTTATTAACTAAATAACACTAAAACCCATCCTAAAACCGTACCCAAAGATAGGGGTTTTTGACCCCTATCAGAGGGCCGTGTGAGTATTCTTCATAGTGCGGAGCGCTTGCCAGGTAAGAAAATTTACCGAGCTTCCCGTGTCCACTAGCACCCGGTGTACCTTAAAGCCGGCAATGTTGATAGTGACCACGAGGGCCTCCGAGTGGCTGGTTCGGAGTGGCGGCTGTAGTGTCAGGGTTTGATCAGCTGTTTTTCTCTTTCGGAAGCTCTCCAGATGGTGATAGAGCGCCGGCGCTCCCTCTCTTATGATATGGATTTCCCCGTGGAACCTTGGTCGCTTTGCCTCCTCCGCTCGGCCAGCATCACGCTGCTTCGGGCTTTTCTCTCTCTGCCTAATGGGTCTTGGCGGGGCACCTTGTTGTGTGATTCGCTCGATTTCCTTCTGTAGCTGATAACAGTTCTCTGTGGAGTGTCCGGATGATTTGTGGTATTTGTAGTATTCCTTCTCGACGCGGGTCTTCCCTTTGTCCGCCGGGGGAGTCAAGTGTGTGTATCGTCGAGTCTGGTTCTGAGTAACATAGTGCACCTCCTTTCCTCAGGATCGGTCTCCCCTGCACTCTGAAGCACTTTTGTTTGAGGGGCTCGCACGAGGTGCCTTTCGCGAGGGCATCGTGGGCCACTTCCAGATTGAGGCCTTTGACCTGAGAGGCCATGTGATGGAACCTGGAGAGGAAATTGCGTAGTGGCTCGATTGCCCGCTGCTTGAGCCCATTAAGGTCCGAGCTAATCTTCCTTACCTTTACTGCTGCAGCGAATCTAGAGAGAAAGAGATCTTTTAATAGGTCGAAGGAATCGATGGACTCCCGAGCCAGTCCTCGATACCACTCCTGCACACTCGCGGAAAGTGTAGTGGGAAAACTTTGCACATGATGTCCTCGTCTTTGGAGTAGAGGTTGATGGTGCTCATAAAAGAGGCTACGTGATCATTCGGGTCCTCGGTCCCCGAATATTGGGATAATCGCGGGGCTTTCTAGTCACGAGGGAACCTCATTTCAATGATCCTTTGTACTAGCGGAGTTTTGCTGGAGGTGACGCTTCCCCCCATTACTCCCCCAAGCGCCCTCTTGTCCAGAAATCGTTGGATCTTCTGCTCCAGTAGGTCCTCGTTGCCGATGGTTGCCGGTACCCCAGGCGTCGCGCCTCTCACACTTAGTGCAGCCGTGGCGAGCTCGGGTAGCCTCTCGGGGAGCGCCTCCGGGGTCGTTGATCTGCTCGCGATGGTGCCTGTTTGCTGTGGCGTTGCGGCCTCATTGAGGTATTGCCAGATTTTAGCGTTCTCCTCCTGTAGGTTTTGTTGTTGCTTCATGACCTTCATTTGAGCCGCCGTGTGAATGGCCTGGGTCGTTTGAAAACCCCGTATGGCGCTGAGGAGTTGTGCAGTGTTGTATGCTCCTTCCTCCTCGGGATCCACCTCCTCCATCAATGGAGCCAGGTTCCTGGGAGAAATTGGGGTGGACAGCGCAGGACGCGCTTCGCCGGTCATGGAACTGGTTGCCGCGGTGCTTTGGCACTCCGGCAGGTGTGAACTCGGTTGGTGTCTGCATCTTGCTGAATACTTCAAAAATCACTCGTAGTCCACGCTCACCGCACCAAATAATTAGGGAATGTGCTACAGTGATTCGATCAGCCTTGGAGGATCCTCGCGGCTCCTGGTAATCGTCTCTGTGTAGGAGCGGTCCATGTGCACACTCCGACGATCAAGACAGTTAGATATCCAAGGAGACTATCAAAGGAAATATTCGAAGAGTTACGGGGTTACCCGATAGTGTAGTCAAAACAATGTCCCTGTCTCTTCTCCCTGCTAGGGGTATTTATAGGAAGCTGGGGTGGCCTCATGGGCCTAGCTTCTTGGGCCCTTGGGCCTTATGATATTCCGAATCAAAAATAAATTTTGATGCTCAAAATCCTAAAAATGTACATTAATTATGGGATATTGAGATAATTGTTGCTTTTGCAACATTAGTTATATAGTTTTTAACTATTATATTATGGTTTGTACAAAATTGTTATTATTTTGTAACAGATGAAAATGAAACATGAGCATAAAACAAGTTGTTGGAAAATATTAATTAAAAAATATTATTATTTGAATCTCTTCAAATTCTCAAATGTTGAGCAAAATGATTCTAATTAATAGAATCAATTTCACATATTAATTATAAAACGTTATTTTGTACTAAGTGGTTACAATTGCGATTTAATTCTATTTAACTAAAACTAATTTATGGACTTAATACTTCATTAAGAAAAAATAAAAATTTTAATTAATGAGCAAAAAATATTTCCACTATCCTCTTTATATGCTTATATCTTACAATCTCTCTTATTTTCGAAAAAAACGAGAGGAAGATAGTTCTCTCCTAATTATCTTTTTTGTCCCTTTATTTTTGTTTTCTATTCTTTTATTTGTTTTTCTTGCTTACGAAATTCAAGAATATATAATTATTAGAAAATATTAATAAAGTCAAATAAGTAATATCTGCGAGCGTGACTGATATTGTATAAGTGAAAGAATGAAGAACAAATTGATTGAATGTCTTGATGAGATATTACGAGATAAAAATATGACAAATAATCACCTTAAGCTGATTCAATTGGATATATTGGGTTATTGTAGCATAATGATAATTGAATTCGAATACTTAGTGATCATAAAATTCTATCAAGCAAAATGGTTATAATCAAGATGAATTTGTGACTAATTCTTATGATTTTTTTTTATATGTAACATATAGAATTGATAAAGTTTCTTCATGTGCAATGTTAGAAAAATATTGATGCTAATAGTTTATAGTATAATATATTGAAGTTGCTTCCATTTTAACATGGATTGTAATTCTTTTGTATCGTAGATATAATATTTAATTTTAATTGTAGTTTAACTCAATTTTTCTTTAATATAGATTGTAATTCTTTTGTATCATAGATATAATATTTAATTTTAATTGTAGTCTAATTCAATTTTTGGTTTTTTTATTATATTCTAATATATTTCTTAATTAATCCTTTATTTTATTATTATTGTTTCATAGAATTCAAGTTATAAGAAAATATGAAAATATATTAAAATTACTAAAAAGTATAAATTATTGAATTTTGTTTTTTTTTATAGAAATTGGGACGAGACAGACCTTGAGCGGGGTGAGCACCCATGGCCCAAGAACTGTCAAACCCGCCATATATTAAAAAAAGAAAATGTGAGTTTGAACAAGAAAAGAGGAAGGAGAACAAACAAGAAGAAGGGGGAAGGAGAAAAGTTTAGGAAAAATCAAGAAAAACGCAAATGAAAAATATTGCAAATGTCATCATTGATAAACCTATGACAAAAAGCAGGAGCTGAAGGCCACCAATTGATCACAGAGAAAGAGACTCCAAACTTTGCCAAAGCATCAGCAACGCGATTCCCTTCCCTAAAGATGTGTGTAAAAATAATGTTCATACTAGAGCAAATGCTAAGACAGTGCAACCACTCTTGTCGAATACTCCAAGGAACATCCATGGAACGAAGTCGAAGTAGATTAACTACGAACATAGAGTCTGACTCAACCCAAGGATGATGCCAATTTTTCTCCCAAGCAAGTTCAATTGCGAAAATATCGGCTCTCAATTCAGCCATATAAGCAAAAGGAGGGATAGAAAAAGCAAAACAACCTTTGGGAAAGCCGCGATAGTTACGAAAGATACCGCCTGCTCCTGCCTCGCCAGGAGTACCAAAAGCAGAGCCGTCCATATTGACTTTAACCCAACCCGGAGGAGGTTTAAGCCAATGGACCGGAATAATGTTGGGAGCCGGAGGCGACATTGGAGAAGCCAGAAGATGGGATAAGATATCAGCATCCCTCCTTGAAGAGCAAAACCCTTTAGAAGAGGCAAAGGACTCTCGAATCATTCGAAAAAGGGCGATCTTCGAGTGTTTAATTAAAATTATATAAAAAAAATTAATCAATTATTTTCAAAATTAATTTAATTTGATTTGAATTATTAATAAAAAATATATATATTTTTTTGGGTTTAATAGTGTTATTGTAATAAAAATATATATATTAATTTCAAATATACATAATATAAAAATTTCTCATAGTATGATATAAAATTACTTAAAAGTAAATATGTCAATTGGTCGCATAACTGAGGTAGAGGCGATTTTGGCTTTGCTAGGGTTTGGCTTTGCCTCACCACCGCTCCGCCTCTCTTCATCTCTCGCCGTCGCACCGATCTCCTGCCGGCGCTCTCTCTTTGCCGCGGATCCATTGTGTGTGGCGTCGTCTGCGTCCGATCGCCGCTCCGTCTCTCTCCATCGCTCAGATCTCCTGCCGCCGGTCGCGGATCTATCGTTTGAGTGTAGCGTCGTCCGCGTCCGTTCGCCGCACCGCTCTGCTCTGTCCGCTGCTCTTCTCCCACCGTCTGCCGCTCTTCCTCTCTTCGCCGTGGATCTGTCGCACTGGTTGTGTGAGTCGTCGTTTCCATCGCCGTGGATCTGTTTGGCCGCCTACACCCTAATTATAAAACTTTACAAATTAATAAAGAAAGCTATATAGATCATGCTTTTTAATTTTGGGGAACTTGAAAATTGACTAAAATTGAATAATTTTGCCTAAACTATTGGCTCTGTAATCTAACTTGTGGAACTGCTATACATTAATTAATTAATTAACGTCCGACTCGTGCCTCTGTTGATTGATCGGCTCTAGCAGATTTGATGGAGATGGATTGCTCCATTGCCCATCTTTTCTCTATATCATCTTATTTGAAAAATGCCTTGCCTGGATCTAGTAAAGCGGTGATTTGCAATCCTTCGAGACCCGAGCCCTCTGCCGGTCCTAGGTCCTATGCGGCTACCCTGGTTGGTGATGCTATTTCTGTGGCTATTTCTCCAGATGTTCCTCATCCTCCCGTGGATCGATCTCTTATATCCGAAGAAGGTGGCTTTAAAGCAGTCAAAATTCGGCAGGATATTTACATTGAGAGGCTCAATCTTTGTAAACATTCGATTATTGGACGTATCACTCTTGCTAAAGGGGAATCTCCTTGGAAGCAGCCGGATTTAAAGGCCAAACTTTCATCTATTTGGGGTTGTTCTTCTAATTGGAAATTGATTTCTCTAGGTAGAGGTTTTTATCACATCATTCTTTCGTCCGCAAAGACTCTCCAATCTGTTTGGAGTCGTGGTGCCATTGCTCTTAGACCGGGGATTATGCGCTTCATTCCTTGGAGCTCGGGATTTAACCCGGACTCTCATAAATCCACTTCTGCTCAAGTTTGGGTCAGATTCTACAATCTTCCCTAGGAATTCTGGGATAAGCGGATCATGGTAGTATTGCAAGAGCGATTGGGGTGCCCCTTCGTTTTGATAAGAATACTGTGGAGGGTGAAATGGGTCATTATGCTCGTATCTTGATTGATGTAGAGCTTTCTAAGGAAATTCAATACAAGCTTCGGGTGGATGCTGACACCTCTATGCACTGGATTTCCCTTGAATATGAAAGACTTCCGGATGTATGCTCCATTTGCCATTCCGTTGGTCATTCTGCTGGAGCTTGTAGGAGGAACCTTCGTTCTGAAGAGCATGTTGAACCAAAGCAAAGAAATGGGAAGCAGAAGATATGATCTCCTGAGCCCCGAGGTAGGTCTGTTACTCGGATTTGGAAACAAAAGCCAGGAGTTGTTACTGGTGAATCCTCTAAAGGGGATCCCACCAATGGAGAATCTGACAAACCTAATAACTGTGACTTACAGATGGTACTTCATAGTTCTGTCAAGATTAGAGAGTCAGTTCTTGATTCTGATTCCGACACGGCCCCCGCCTCTCCTTCTCTTGGCTTTATATCTTATCAACTTGATAAAGAGATGGGAGTCTTGGGTTGGCAAACCTCTCACCCCAATACTAAGGTTTCTGAAATTCCTAATTTGCAAATCATTGAGCATTCAGGAATCGGTGACAGCTTGCAGGTGGTTAATGATACTGAGGAAAAGACTTGGTCTAAAGTCCAAAAAAGAAAGAAGCAAAAAGACAACAACATTCCCCTTGAGGTTAGTGGTAAACGGCATAGCAAGCCTCCTATGCGGTTTCAATGATTGTGTTATATTGGAATTGTAGGGGCATCGGTAATGATAGCACTCAACGAGCCCTGAAGCTTCTATGCCTACAACATCGTCCTGATTTTTTGTGTCTTGCAGAACCTCTTGTTTGTTTTAGTGACACTGCTGATAGGTTTTGGAGATCTCTGGGTCTTTCTCTCTTTGCTTGGAATGATAAGGATTCGCTGACTCTTTGGCTTCTTACTAGGGATAATTCTTCTCTTTCTCTTCATTCTTCTCATGCACAACATGTTACTGTTCATCACAAGCTGGGTGATAAATCTCTTCTGCTCTTTTTTGTCTATGGTAGTAACCTGGCTTCGAAAAGACGGGAGTTATGGTCTTCTCTTTACAGTTGCACATTTCCAATTAATAATTGGTTGGTGTTTGGGGATTTCAATGTTATTACTGGTTCTCATGAGAAGCTTGGTTCCCCTCCTGCTGCTGGATCCTGCAGGGAATTCAGGAATTTTATTAATGATTGCGATCTTATTGATATTGATACTTTGGGTCAGAGGTTTACTTGGTCCAATGGTCGACATAGGATGGCTCATGTTGAATGTCGTCTTGATAGAGCTTTAGTGTCTTTGGGCTTTTTAGATTCTTGGGACTCTATCTCTTGCACGGCTCTGGCAAGGTATTGTTCTGATCATTGCCCGATGCTCCTTCATTGCAGAATTGGGGAGGATAGCTAGGTTCAGATTTCATGCAATGTGGATCACTAATGATTCTTTAAAGGGGGTAATTGCTAATCACTGGTCTGCTTCCCACATCTCTCTTTCTCCTGCTCAACTATTATGTCATAAACTTTGCACTCTTAGGCCTATCCTCAGGGACTGGAATAAAAACGTGTTTGGCAAAATTGATTCTAATATCCTTCTGGCTGAAGCTCATCTTGCAGATATTCAAAAGCAAATTTCTGAGCAAGGTGATACTCTAGAGTTGAGTAGTGCTGTTTCTGCCGCCTGCTCCAACCTTGATTTACAACTTCTTCGGCATGAGATGATGTACAGAGAGCAAAACCGTGTTAAATGGCTTAAAGAGGGGGATAGGAACACTAGTTTTTTCCAAAAGTCTGCTAGAGTTAGAAAGACTTGGGCCGGTATTAATCATTTAAGGATCGGGGATGAGGGTCCTACTTCTGACACGGCAAGATTATCTGATCATGTTATTGAGTATTTCTCTAATCTCTTTCGTAGTTCTAGGGAGCATATTGATCTTTTTCCTATTAATGAGGTAATTCCCAAGTTAGTCACTTCTTTGGAAAATGAAGATTTAGTTTCTAAACCCTCCTTTGAAACTATTAAAGACACGGTCTTTTCCATGGATCCTGATAGTGCCCCTGGTCCTGATGGTTTTGGGGGAACTTTTTACTGTTCCTTTTGGGATATTATTGGACAGGATGTTTGCAATATGGTTCAGGCTTTCTTTGATCATGGTTGCATCCTACTTGGTTTAAATTCTAGTATTATGGCTCTAATTCCTAAGGTTGCTGAAGCTGACAGAATCGAAAACTTTCGTCCAATTGTAATGAGTAACTTTGGTTTCAAAATCATTTCAAAAATTCTTGCTGATCGTCTTGCAGTTATTGCTGCAAGAATTTTTTCTCCCAACCAATATGGTTTTCTTAAAGGTAGAAGCATCATCAATGCATTGCCTTAGCTTCCGAGGGAGTTAATATGCTTGACAGAAAACGTTTTGGTGGTCACATGGCTTTAAAAATTGATATTCGTAAGGCTTTTGATACTTTAGATTGGAACTTCCTCTTGGCTGTGCTGGATTCCTTTGGTTTTTCTCTCACTTTCAGGGATTGGATCCTTAACATTCTGGCATCTACTCGTATTTCTGTGATGATTAATGGTTCTCCAAAGGGTTACTTTTCTTGTTCTAAAGGGGTTAGACAAGGGGATCCCCTCTCTCCTCTTCTGTTTGACATTGCTGAGGATTTTTTCTCTCGTTGGCTTGCTAAAATGATGCGGGAGGGTAGTTATTCTCCTATGTATTATTCTGGTGGAAACTCTTTTCCCTCTCATCTTCTATTTGCTGATGACATGCTCATTTTTGGAGTGGCTTCCTTGACCAACTTGTATGCACTCAAAGATTTCTTCCTACTCTATGGACAGATCTCCGGTCAGCAGGTTAGTTGGGATAAATCTGCTGTCTTTTTTGGTTCTCAGGTGAGTCCTCAGAGGAGGGTTCGTCTGGCTCACTGTCTTGGCATCCGTTTGGAGTCCCTCCCTTTCAGTTACTTAGGAGTCCCTCTATTTATTGGATCTCCTAGGGCTCGTCATCTCAGCAGCCTTGCAGACAAATTTCTCTCTCAATTTAGCAAGTGGAAAGGAAGCTCTCTCTCCTTTGCAGGGCGTTTAACTCTAATTAAGTCTTCTATTATTGTTTCTCTGGTTCACTCATTCTTGATCTATAAGTGGCCAGTGGGATTGTTGAAAAAGCTCAATAGAAGTGTTAGGAACTTCCTTTGGACGGGTTGTATTGATCAGAGGAAGCTAATCACGGTTCCCTGGCAAACTTGTTGCAAAGGTTTGGAGGGTGGAGGATTGGGCATTAAGGACTTTAGGATCTTTAACCAGGCTCTCTTGGGTAAGATGTGTTGGGATTTAATTCAAGGAACCAGTCTTGCTATTTCTCTGATGAAATCTAGATTTCCGGCTGTCTCTAGTTTGCCTAAAGCTACCATTGCTCCTTCTTCGATTTGGTCTTCTTGTAAGTTTGTTTATTCATCCATTTGGGAACAGACCTTTTGGTGGATTGGCCAGTCTTCAAAGCTCAACTTCTAGACTGATAGGTGGATAATTCCTTTGGTAGCAGACAGATTGGGTCTCGATCATCAAGAAAAGCGTTCGCGCTTTAATTCTGTTGATGACTTTTTGATTAATTCAGAGTGGTTTGAAATAGGAAATCTTCATTCGGATGTTCAAGTCAGTATTCGAGCTATTCACAGGGGTAGAGATGTTATTGATTTCTGCGCTTGGCAGCCCTCTTTAAAGGGTATTTTCTCTGCCAAAGAATACTATTCAGTTATCAGTTCTAGTTCCTCTTCGGTGGACTGGTATAAATTAGTTTGGAATGCTCACATTCCCCCTTCTTGCTGCTTTACTTTCTTGAGAGTTTTGCATGGACGGGTTCCGACTCATGATCTTTTGCAGCGTCTTGGATTCTCCATTGCCTCTTGTTGTGTTCTTTGTGGCAGGGATGCTGAGTCCATTAATCATTTATTCATTAGCTGTTCTTTTGCAGATTCTCTTTGGAGGGCCCTTGAGATTCATTTTGCCTGTTCTTTACCTCGACATTCCCAATTCATCCACTTCTTCAGAAATCTCCGTAGCATTCATTTTGGCTCCCAGGTGTCGACAATCTGGCGTGTTGCCGTTGTCACTTGCATCTGGTTAATCTGGCATTGTCGGAATGAAGCAATCTTTAAGGATGTTTCTCCTTCTTTTCAGCACTCGAAGATCAAACTATTTCGAATGATTCGCGAGTCCTTTGCCTTTTCTAAAGGTTTTTGCTCTTCGCGAAGAGATGCTGTTATCTTATCCAATCTTCTAACTTCTCCTAGGCCGCCTCTTGCTCCCAACATTATTCCGATCCACTGACTTAAACCTCCTCCGGGCTGGGTTAAAGTCGATGTGGATGGCTCTGCTTTTGGCACTCCTGGCGAGGCTGGAGCGGGTGGTATTTTTCGCAACTATCGAGATTTTTCCAAAGGTTGTTTTGCTTTTTCTATCCCTCCTTCTTTTCCTTATATGGCTGAATTGAGAGCCGCTATTTTCGCAATTGAGCTCGCTTGGGAGAAAAATTGGCATCAGCTTTGGGTTGAGTCAGACTCAATATACGTTGTTAATTTGCTTAGACATCGTTCCATGGATGTGCCTTGGAGTATTCGACAAGAATGGTTGCACTGTCTCAGTATTTGCTCTAGGATGAACATTCTCTTTTCTCACATCTTTAGGGAAGGAAATAAAGTTGCTGATGCTTTGGCAAAATTTGGAGTTTCTTCTTCAATGATCAATTGGTGGCCTTCCGCTCCTGATTTTTGCCACATGTTTATCAATAATGACATTTGTAATATTTCTCATTTGCGTTTCTCTTAATTTTCTCTAAAATTTTCTCCTTCCCTCTTCTTTTTGTTTGTTCTTCTTCCTCTCCTCTTGTTCAAACGTTCATTTTTTCCTTTTTTTAATATATTTCAGGTTTGACAGTTCTTGGGCCATGTGTGCTCACCCCGCTCTAGTTCTATCTCGTCCTAATTTCTATCAAAAAATATATGTCAATTTATTTATTTATCTAAATTATATAAAAATTTTGTATCCCTTGCATCGCACAGGTTTTCGACTAGTATAAAATGAATTCAAGCGCTTTCCCCTCATCCACGGGTTTTCGACTAGTATAAAATGAATTCAAGCGCTTTCCCCTCATCTGTTAAAAATGACAAATCCACGAAAAATCCTCACCAGACCTGGATGTGATTCGAACCCATAACCTTTCTAGTCATAGGTAAACTCTCACCACATAAAAAAATTGCTTCTTTAAACACTTACTCAATACTAACTATTTTTTTTCATTCCATTATAACATATATTTGGCATAAAACCCAACTTAACCATTGTGGGACCTAAGAAAATCAAAATAAAAATAGGTTGCATTAAATCTTTTCATAGCATCTACCATCACATCTTCAAATAAAATATTATTTTTTAATTAAAATTGTTTTCTTATAAAAAAATAAATCTTATTTTATTATCAATTGTTTTTGTATACCGACACAAAATATAAAAAGTAGTCACTAAAGATATTGGATAGTGTTGTTTTGATTATAAAAAAATTACTGTATATTTTATTTTTTATCAGATAAAAACACTCTCCATTTATGGAGAGTGTTCTCTTTTGAACAATAGAGGAGCCAACCATTAGAGGAGTTGGAGAATATTTTTTTTCAATTGGTAAAGTTTCAGAATGGTCCCTCAATCATACCACTAAAGTTGTCCTAATATTCTCCACTAAATCTCTTGAAACATGCAATAATATTCAAATATGATTTTTCCGTTTACCATCAACAATTACACCAGTCTGAGAGGTTAATTATTATCATTATACCATTTTTCCTTTCACATGATACAAGATACATGACATACATTTATTTTTGTGTCGTCTGATTGTTTTTCGTGACAGTATATTAAAAGTATGTCATCTGAAAGCGTAAATGTAAACCAGCTCAATTCACATGTGGCCTTCTGATGCCACAATTCTATCATGTAAAGAAAATACGCGTTTTAGTTTAAATTTACTTACTCATCAGATGATATTTGTGATAAATGATTGTCATTATATACGGAAAACAAAAAAACGGCAAATGAAATTTCACTTACGCGGCCAACTAAAACATATACCAAATTTAGGCGCTCAATACGTTTGACTAAAATTTCATAGCTCATATATAAACCTCTCTCTCATCCCAAATCCCATTTTAGGTTTCGCCCTCTTTGGCTAAGGCTTCATCTTTCTCATCCCTCTCTATCTCCAGTTGTTTTCTACATGCAAATCACTCGGACTGAGATCGAAACACGGTAATGGTCAGCCATATTTTCTTCGTTCCTGAATGTATTAGAGTTTTATTGTTCCTTACTCTATCTTTTTCTCATCCGATTTACTCTTGTATATGTGGATTTCAGCAGCTGGAATAAGGATCTATTAGCTTTCTGACCTATCATTGAAAAGGTTAAATCTCTCGCTTAGATACACTGATTGTATTGTATTCATTGTTAGATTCACTAATGAAATACTTGGGTTTTTATCTTTTGTAACCTAGGGCAATATACTGCGTGATGCTGAAAATGTTATGAACTCATCTGATTCCTTTTTATTTGAACATAATATTTGCAGGGATAGTAAGAATGCTTAAGTGCATGGGAAGGCTGACTGAAGAGATTGTCAATCAGTTCATGCCTTTAACATATGGGAAGGTTTTTTTTAACTCATTGAGTATATATATTGTTATTTTGGTTTGAACTGATTGGTTTGAACTGATTGGTTGCATGTATGATGTTGTTGTGAGTGATGCTGAGATAGGTTTACGATATACCTTCTACTTGGCTTGTTATCTTATTGAAAGCATTCAGAACTTAACCGTGTAATTGTAATACTTTGTTTTGTAAATAAAACATACCACATACCTTTATTTGTAAACTTTTAAACCACAGTCCTCTATTTGCAAATTGGATAAACCACATGCATTTTTTGTACATTTCCCTTACTTTTATCTCAATAAAGTCACTTTGAACGTTTTTGAGTTATCTTTTCGCCGATATTATTAACGTGGTATCTCAATGTCACATCAGCACCACCTGACATATTAAAAAAAATACACATTTTAATTGACAATTGGCTTAATTTGTAGTTAAAATTTTAATTGACAATCCTTATTTAGTTGGGTTAGTTTGTGGTTAATTTTTTTTATTATGCTACATGGCATCGAGACATGTGATTAGATAACACGTAATCAACTCCAGTAGAAAAATGATTGGAAAACTTCTAAATTGACTTTATTAATATAGGTACATGTTGCATAGACGTGGCTGGATCGATTCGCCCGAGAAAACTACATGGTGGTTACGTCATAAGTTTTCTTAAGTAGATCTTTAATTGTCTTCAAACCAGATTTCATTATAATATCAATTTGAAATCTGGTTCACTTTGGCATATGCCTAACATGTCTATAACAGGATGCCACATACGGGTATGATTGGATGAACATGTGAACACATTGGCATTGATAGTGAAGTGATAGAATTACCACTCATATAATAGTGAGGCGATATCACATGCCACTTGATAAGTGAGATTGGGAAGTGTATGGTCATACTCTGATAAGTAGCTTACTTATCTGATTCATCAATCTACTTAAGATAAAAAAAAAATATCATAAACTACAGAGAGGATGACAGCCACCATTCCTCTAGTATATAATATCGATAACAAACGATAAAAGAAGTTAAGAGATAACTACAGGGTCTCTGCATCTTTAGATTGCCGATACTCTGTCTTAGTTAGGGGCAATAATGATTTGCTAGAACTCACTTAGTGTCTGCGGGCCATGAGCCTACTGAACAAACTCATAGGATCGTGCACATCGAACATCTGAGTTGGAACTTATAGAACAGTACATTGTAGAGATGAAATTAATTAATTAGTTGATAGTAAAATGTCAAGGTAATTAATTAGTAATTGATTAAATGATACCTTGTATCAAATGTAATTAATTAATGGATTTAAGAATTGAGTATTAGATAGATTAATTAGTTTGCGAGATATAATTAATTAATTTATAAATTAATAAAATTACATTCGGTAAATAATTAATTAAACTAATACGTCAATCAATCAACTAGAAGTCATTTTTTCTGAAAAAAATGCATCTATAGTTGATTATTTTTTCTTTCCACCTAAACCAAAATGAACAATATCCTTAACTTTTTGTAGTGCAAACACAACTTCTGGTATATTTTGCTCATGTATGTATTTTGAATATCATCCAAAATATATTTTGCTCATATATTTTTTCTTTCCACCTAAACCAAAATGAACATCATCCAAAATGATGTCTTTTGATTTTTCTTACCACATACAATGTATGCATTTTACAATGAAAAATTATCTATAAAATAATAAATATTGATTTTTCCGGTCCCAAGGATATGTATTTATCGAGGTTTTACTGTATTCGTAATCATTATTATATTTTTTTCCTGTCCAATTTTGGAAATCAGGATTTTTATTCTTTTTAAAGTTTTGAATCAATTAGTTTAATATTATTCCTAACTACTTTGATTAAATTTTTTTTCCTAAGATCAGGAAAAAAAATTCCTCACTTTGACATTCACGTGAATCCTGTCATTTTCTTGTCTACTATTATTAATTTTTTTTGTTTTTTTTCTTGAGTGATCTCAATTAAAAGAAAAAAAAACGAAAGTGAAAAAAAACAGAAAAAAAGTGTATGACTTAAGAAGAAGGAAAAAGGAAAAAAAAATTGAAAGTTTATATTTAAAAAATATATATAAATTAACAGAAACTTATCTAAGTCTCAAATTTTTTTTATTCGTATTTATTGTTTTTTTCTTATCTTATTAAATTCTCAAATCGCCAATATTACACTTTGGTCATCGAATTGTTTATATGCGTTCCGTTCATTGTTTACCGTTTGCTTCTTAGGTTGTAGGACTCAATTTTCCACAATAAGGATTTAGAACTGAACTTTTTTTTCTTTTTATTGAGTGCTTTAAAGAGTACAATAAGAGAAATCGAGCAGTAAAAGGCATAGAGTGGTGAGCATATAAGAGAGAATAGCCAAAAAACAAAATTGAGCGAAACACCGAGTGAATCGTGAGTTTTTTTATTATTATATTTTACTTGATCTATTTGAATTTCTTTTGCTCAATAATATGGTGGACGATCAAGTGTTAATAATGTTGAATCGCTTGATGGAACGTATGGACATCATGGAGGAAAATCATCGAGTTGCTTTAGAAGCAAATCGAGTTAGTGGAGAAAGACGGAATAGACAGAGGGATGACAATGCTAGAGACGACAGGGGTCTTGGAAATGTAAAACTGATAATTCCCTCGTTCAATGATAAAAGCGATCCTGAAGCTTACTTAGAATGGGAAAAAAAATTGAACGCATATTCGACTGTCACAATTATTCAGAGGAGAAGAAGGTGAGAGCAGCAGTAATTGAGTTCACGGATTATGCATTGGTCTGGTGGGATCAACTTGTCACCACGAGAACCAGATGTAGAGAGCCGCAAGTTGACACGTGGGATGAAATGAAAACTGTTATGAGAAGGTGGTTTGTCCCTAATGACTACTATGAAGGTTTATATAGAAAATTGCAAGTCCTTCAACAAGGTTCAAAGAGTGTAAAGGCATATTTCAAGGAGATGAAGATAACAATGTTGAGATTCGGTCACATAGCATCCAAATGCATAAATAGATGAGCCATGATCATGAGGGGTGGAGAAGTATTCACTGACACTGAAAGTGACTGTGACGAAGCCAAAGAAGAAGAAGAAAAAGACTCTGAGGAAGCGGAAGGCTTCACTTGAGTCGAACGAGGGGAGTCTTTAGTCGTCCTACAACTATTGAATTCTCAAATGAAGATTGTCGAAGATAAGATACAATGGGAAAAAAATTTCCACACTCGATGTCTCGTGCAAGGCAAAGTATGTAGTGTGATTATTGATAGTGGTAGTTGTGCTAATGTAGCTAGTACCACCTTAGTAGAAAAGCTAGGGTTACCAGTCACAAAGCACTCGTGCCCTTATAAATTGCAATGGTTGAATGATTGTGGGGAGGTTAAAGTAAATAGACAAGTCTTAGTGTCGCTCAAAATTGGGGGATGCAAGGATAAAATATTGTGTGATGTAGTACCCATGCAAGCTGGTCATATTTTGTTGGGTAGACCATGGCAGTTTGATAGAGATGCTATGCATTTAGGGAGAAAGAACCGTTACATTTTGAGCATATTGGTAAAAAAATCGTTTTAGCTCCCTTAACGCCTACAGAGGTTTATGAAGACCAAATCAAGCTCATGTATCATCTGATGATAATCGATAGTCGAGAGAAAAACATGATGCGAAGAGTGATGAAAATGAGGATTTGGTGAGAGAAAAGCAAAATTCGAAAAAAATGAGAGAATTGATAATGATGTGGACAAAGAGCGAGAGAGCCGAGGTAAAAATAATTCCCAAATTACAAAAGGAGAGGGGCCATATGCAAAAGGAGAGTCAAGAGAGAATAACAATGTGGGGCGGGGTAAGGCTAATTTTTTTGCGAGGTCCAGCGAGGTTAAGTATGCTCTTTCTGTAAATAAACATGTATTATTACTTGTTTATAGAGAAGCATATGTAAGTCATGTTGATAATGTCCTACCTAGTTCTTGTATCTCTCTTTTACAGGAATATCAAGATGTCATGCCCGAGGAATTGCCCGAAGGATTACCACCTATTTGGGGCATCGAACATCAGATCGACCTAGTACCTGGGGCAGTTATTCCTAACCGTCCAGTATACCGGTGTAATCCTGAGGAAACGAATGAGTTACAACGTCAAGTGGATGAGTTACTTGCTAAGGGGTACGTGAAGGAGTCGATGAGCCCATGTGCCGTACCTGTGCTTCTTGTTCCAAAAAAAGATGGGAGTTGGAGAATGTGTGTTGATTGTCGAGCCGTCAACAACATTACGGTAAAATATCGTCACCATATTCCTAGGTTAGATGATATATTGGATGAATTATATGGAGCTATTGTGTTTAGTAAAATAGATTTGAAAAGTGGATACCATCAGATTAGGATGAAAGAAGGGGATGAATGGAAACCCATATTTAAAACTAAACATGGTTTGTATGAATGGCTCGTTATGCCTTTTGGTCTGACCAATGTACCGTCAACTTTTATGTGTTTAATGAATCATGTGTTGCGTGCATTTATAGGCAAGTTTGTGGCGGTCTATTTTGATGACATATTGGTATATAGTAGGTCTTTTAGAAGAGCATTTAGGTCACTTAAGGAATTATATGCTAACTTGTCTAAATGCTCCTTTTGCACAGAACAAATTATTTTCCTTGGTTATGTTGTGTCTGCTAAAGGAATTAAAGTAGATGAGGAAAAGGTTAAGGCAATCCACGATTGGCCTACACCTGGTAGTGTGTCTAAGGTGAGAAGCTTTCATAGCTTAGCATCATTTTACAGACGATTTATGAGGGATTTTAGCACTTTAGCTGCTCCCCTCACCAAAGTGATTAAAAAGACAGTTAGGTTTTCATGGGGGATTGAACAAGAAAATGCTTTTAGTACCTTGAAAGATAAATTATGTTCTGCTCCTATACTTGCACTACCTAATTTTGAGAAAGAATTTGAGATTGAATGTGATGCCTCCAGTATAGGTATTGGTGCTGTTTTGATGTAGGATAAACGACCAATTGCTTTCTTCAGTGAGAATTTGAGTGGGGCTGCACTTAATTACCCTACATATGACAAAGAGTTATACGCTCTAGTGAGGGCGTTGGCAACACTACCTTTGGCCCAAGGAGTTTGTTATTCATTCTGATCACGAGTCCCTAAAGCACCTCGAGGGACAAGGTAAGTTGAATAGACGACATGCCCGGTGGATGGAGTTCATTGAGAAAATATGGTGGCCGATGCACTATCGCGCATGTATATTCTTTTAACTTCCTTGAATACTAAGCTCTTGGTATTTACACATTTTAAGGAGTTGTATAAAGGTGATGTTGATTTTGGTGCTATGTATCTTGCGTGTGGTAAGTCTACGGTGGATGATGCTCGTAAAGTATATAGCATTTAATAGGACAAGTGTATCCTATCACAACAAGTAATATTGTGCTAAGCACGAGATCGAACCACAAAGACTATTCGTTATAACTAGCAAATCTACCTAGAATGATCTAATTGTTTAGAGGGTTGGATAAAAGTTGGGTTTTTCATAACTAATTAACTAATTGAAAGCAATAAAGATAACAAAATAAAGTGAACAATTGACAGGATAGAAGGTGAATTGACGGATGGCACAATATAGGTTGAGGATTCCTTTGATTAAATCCTAGGTATGGATTTAGGGAGTCCAGATTTGTGTTTTACCAAAGATTGAAGGTAATTGTCCTAAGTGAAAGACAAATTTGTACGGGATTTGTCTAGCCTATTCACATGCATTCGGGTGACGGCTTGATTAGGCATATACCCTAGGTCATGCAAAGCATTAGGTTTATTGACAACTAAGGCTAAAGCCGTAGCCCAGCCACAAAGCCCCATTCCTAGTGGTCTCTAGCGAAGTCAGATTTACACAAGTTCGGTATAGACGATTCCGTGGTCAGGTTCTCATCTATCTATAATCCTATTTAATGTTAGGGTCACAGGCATTAAGTACATTATATACATAAACAGGCTAGTTGATCATTATCAATGTTCATTCTAGCATAAATCCTGTTCCTAACAATATCTAGGCATTAAGCATGCATAAACTGATCAATCAAAGGTCCTAGATCCCTAATCATACATATTCATATAATCAATTTCATCCCCATCCCAAATTGGATGGGGATTAATTCATAGACAAATTAATCATAGCAATAGGCATATAAGAATAATGGAAAAAGCTTCAATTAAATATAATCGCAAAAGATAAAAGGGAAAGAGATAGAAATCCAAAACCCGTTTTGCCGATTCCAATTACAGAAATAGAAGACGAGGAACTTCTCCCATCAATTGTTCTTGAAAGAAATAAAAATAGGAAATAAATCTAACCTAGAAAGCAGGAAAATCTAATCTAAAAAGAAATAAAACTACATTATGGAGGAGAGAAAGCCCTAGCGGCTCTCCGATTTATTCGTTGGCTAATCCCCCCTGAAAGATTAGGTTTAGCTCCCTATTTATAGAATTAGGGAGGAAACCCTTGAATCCCCCCTGAAAGATTAGGTTTAGCTCCCTATTTATAGAATTAGGGAGGAAACCCTAATGCCTCAAGGGTAAAAAAGGAAAATAACAAAGTGTTAGATGGGCTTTTAGGCCCAAATCCGCGCATTCCAGCAAGGGGAAGGCGCTGGTGCGCCTTTCCCCGCCTCGTCTCGTCGGGACAAGGCATATCTCGACGAGACGAGGGCCTGTCTCGCCGAGACAGGTCCTATTCAAGGAACTGTGGCTCCGGCTTTTATCTGTTTAGGTCCCTGGGCTTCCGAAAAGTGCTCTAATGGTCCCTGATAAATCCCAAAAGTGCTCTGATGGTCCTTGAAGAATCCGAAAATGCTCCAATAGGCTTGGGTCTGGTTCGGAAATGCTCAAATAGGCCCAAAAACACCTGAAAACACAGAAAATGCAAAAAATGAGAGAAATTACTAATTCTAACTAAAAGATAACAAAACAATAATAAAACTGAAAGGAAATAAAGCAAAAGGAAGCTAAAAGGGGCCTAAAAACCTTATACAAATGGGAGCTATCAACCTCCCCACACTTGAATCTTCCTTGTCCTCAAGCAAGACAGAATCTAAAGCAGAGAAAAATCAACAAATAGCTCCCTTACAAAAACAAGAATCTACTACACTTTATTATTCACAACAGTTCAGACTACTCATTTTGCAATTAAAAACATAATGAACCTCAGATGAGTCTCCAAAACCGATTAATTGGTTTTATCAATCAACACTTCATGAAAACGAAAGAAAAGGACTAAAATTGATAGCTCACAAGTGGTCACTCTAACGCTCAAGTGTTTGGGTGTAATTTTTTTTGGAAACGCTCTACATTTTATTGCACAAAGTGGTCACATTGAGATTGCATCATCCATCCGGTCAAAATTAATGCATTAAAATTAAACAAAATCATAGGTCTTTAAGGGTTGTAATATTGGCTAAAGGTTGGGGGTAGGAAAAAGGGAATTTATAGGCAAAAAGTTAAATGACTCAAATAGTTAAAATTTTTGCAAAAAGGACACATTTTTCGTATTAGGGAGCTATAAACCACCTCCCCACACTTAAAATCTTGCTTGTCCTCAAGCAAGTCAGAATCCAAAAGGGACACATTATCCGCTATGTAAAAGAAGGTTTAAGCTCAAGGTTGTTTTTGTGATTTCGGAAAGCAACTAAAATATAAACACATCTTTTATCCTTTCCTCTATTTTATTTATATTTTTTTTTCTTTTTTTTTTTGATTTGGTTTTTAACCTCTTTTTTTTTTGAATAGAGGGGATAAAGAGTGAAAATCAAATGGGTAATGGTTGCTTCTTCTATTAAAATTACAACCTTTTAATGATTGCTAGCGAGAATTTGAAGGAGATGTGTGTCTAAGGATTTATCAAAACTAAATTGAGTCAATTAACTTGGGTGAGAAAGGATATTTAAGAAGGCCAATGTTTGTAACAAGGTTGATCAAAGAAATGGGTAAAAGGCTCAAAGGGGCTTATCTAGTGGAATTGTTAAAGGGATTTTGGCTAAACAAAGAAATAGGCTAAATTTCACAAAGGGCTATACCTAGGTTGCCTAATCATTTCAAGTTTAATAAAAACACAAAATTCAACCAGTATTGGATGCAATTCCTATGAGCACAAAGACAATAAATGTAATCCCACACCTAAGAGATCAATTGTTCCTAATCATGAGTCTAAAATATTGATCTTTATGGCTCTAACTCACAATTGAAGGGTTATTTATATCAATCCTAGCCTCAACTAACGTTCCGTTCCATGTCAATTTTAGGCAAATAATACTCTTTGGAGACTCAAACGTTGTTCAAGATTTTTCTCATGCATCAATTTCATTTAGAATGTGCAAATTTTTAAGCGCATTGTCAACTGTATTGCGGGATAGCTAAATGTATCAAATTCAACTGCATAGGATTCTTTTTATTCCTAGAATTAAAAAGCAAACGAAAACAAAAGGCATTAAATCCTAAAATTAAAACAAAAACATGCAACCTAATATAAAAACAAAAAGAAATTAAAAACATGCAAATGGCAGAATCAAAAATCATCATATCCTAGTATCTCCTCCCCACACTTACAACATGCATTTACTTCCATCATTACATAAAAGTAAAACATAAAGTGCAGAAAAGAAATAGGATAGAAAAACTCCCTCAGGGGTGGCTTGTCAATCCAACCCCAAATTTCCGATGCTAAATTTTCAATCCAAGCTGCAGTCCTGAAAATCAAACCGGCGTCGGTGAGTATTCCGATTACACGGTTCTGCCAATAGAAAAAAAAAGAAAACAAACATAAGAATAAAGAAAGCAACAGAAAAGAAAAAGAAAAAAAAACGTTTAATTTTTTTTTATGTCCGTCTCGTCGAGATGAACAGTGTCTCGCCGAGACGAGACGGAATTTTTTTTTTTTTTTTTTCGGAAAAAAATTTTCGGGAAAAATTTTTTCGGGAATTTTTTTTTTATGTGTCTCGTCGAGACAGCCAGGTGTCTCGACGAGACGACACGAAAAACCCAAAATATTTTTTTTTAATTTTTATATACAAATCTAAACAATTGTTTCAACCTATTCAATTTACACAGATTATAAACGAAATAGTCCCTGACAACACTTGATGGTGTTGTTGTCGGGTATTTCGAAATATAATCTAATTATAAATAAAATACTTCTAAGCAAATTTAATCTAATTATAAACAAAATAGTCCCCGACAACGGCGCCAAAAACTTGATGGTGTTGTTGTCGGGTATTTTGAAATATAATCTAATTAAAAATGAATAGTTCTAGGCAAATTTAATCTAATCATAATCAAAATAATCCCCGGCAACGACGCCAAAAACTTGATGCTCGTAAAGTATATAGCATTTAATAGGACAAGTGTATCCTATCGCAACAAGTAATATTGTGCTAAGCACGAGATCGAACCACAAAGACTATTCGTTATAACTAGCAAATCTACCTAGAATGATCTAATTGTTTAGAGGGTTGGATAAAAGTTGGGTTTTTGATAACTAATTAACTAATTGAAAGCAATAAAGATAACAAAATAAAGTGAACAATTGACAGGGTAGAAGGTGAATTGACGGATGGCACAATATAGGTTGAGGATTCCTTTGATTAAATCCTAGGTATGGGTTTAGGGAGTTCAGATTTGTGTTTTACCAAAGATTGAAGGTAATTGTCCTAAGTGAAAGACAAATTTGTACGGGATTTGTCTAGCCTATTCACATGCATTCGAGTGATGGCTTGATTAGGCATATACCCTAGGTCATGCAAAGCATTAGGTTTATTGACAACTAAGGCTAAAGCCGTAGCCCAGCCACAAAGCCTCATTCCTAGTGGTCTCTAGCGAAGTCAGATTTACACAAGTTCGGTATAGACGATTCCGTGGTCAGGTTCTCATCTATCTATAATCCTATTTAATGTCAGGGTCACAGGCATTAAGTACATTATATACATAAACAGGCTAGTTGATCATTATCGATGTTCATTCTAGCATAAATCCTGTTCCTAACAATATCTAGGCATTAAGCATGCATAAACTGATCAATCAAAGGTCCTAGATCCCTAATCATACATATTCATATAATCAATTTCATCCCCATCCCAAATTGGATGGGGATTAATTCATAGACAAATTAATCATAGCAATAGGCATATAAGAATAATGGAAAAAGCTTCAATTAAATATAATCGCAAAAGATAAAAGGGAAAGAGATAGAAATCCAAAACCCGTTTTGCCGATTCCAATTACAGAAATAGAAGACGAGGAACTTCTCCCATCAATTGTTCTTGAAAGAAATAAAAATAGGAAATAAATCTAACCTAGAAAGCAGGAAAATCTAATCTAAAAAGAAATAAAACTACATTATGGAGGAGAGAAAGCCCTAGCGGCTCTCCGATTTATTCGTTGGCTAATCCCCCCTGAAAGATTAGGTTTAGCTCCCTATTTATAGAATTAGGGAGGAAACCCTTGAATCCCCCCTGAAAGATTAGGTTTAGCTCCCTATTTATAGAATTAGGGAGGAAACCCTAATGCCTCAAGGGAAAAAAAGGAAAATAACAAAGTGTTAGATGGGCTTTTAGGCCCAAATCCGCGCATTCCAGCAAGGGGGAAGGCGCTGGTGCGCCTTTCCCCGTCTCGCCTCGTCGGGACAAGGCATGTCTCGACGAGACGAGGGCCTGTCTCGCCGAGACAGGTCCTATTCAAGGAACTGTGGCTCCGGCTTTTATCTGTTTAGGTCCCTGGGCTTCCGAAAAGTGCTCTAATGGTCCCTGATAAATCCCAAAAGTGCTCTGATGGTCCGTGAAGAATCCGGAAATGCTCCAATAGGCTTGGGTCTGGTTCGATAATGCTCAAATAGGCCCAAAAACACCTGAAAACACAGAAAATGCAAAAAATGAGAGAAATTACTAATTCTAACTAAAAGATAACAAAACAATAATAAAACTGAAAGGAAATAAAGCAAAAGGAAGCTAAAAGGGGCCTAAAAACCTTATACAAATGGGAGCTATCAGTGGACAAATTCTATTTACTTGATGGTTTTTTATTCCTTGAAAATAGACTATGTGTGACACCATGTTCATATAGAGAACTGCTTGTACGGGAAGCCCACGATGGTGGACTGATGAGGCATTTTGGAGTTCGTAAGACTTTAGATATTTTGCATGAACATTACTTTTGGCCAAAGATGCGTAAGGATGTCAACAGACTTTGTTCTAGGTGCATCGCTTGTAAAAAGGCTAAGTCTAAAGTTTTGTCCTAAGGACTCTATACTCCATTACCGTGCCTACAGAACCTTGGGTAGATATTTCTATGGACTTTATTGTTGGGCTACCTAGGACAAAGAAAGGTCGTGATTCTATTTTTGTTGTGGTTGATAGGTTTAGCAAAATGACACATTTCATTGCATACAATAAAACCGATGATGCTACTAATGTTACTGAACTTTTCTTTCGAGAGGTCGTTAAGTTGCATGGAGTTTCAAAAACTATAGTATCTGACTGAGATGCTAAGATGCTAAATTTCTGAGTCATTTTTGGCGTGTTTTATGGAGTTGATTAGGTACTAAGCGTTTATACTCTACTGCTTGTCATCCTCAAACGGATGGACAAACCGAGGTTGTTAATCGAACTCTTGGTCCGATTTGGTGTAATGTGGTTGGGAAAAATCTTAAGAATTGGGAAGAGTGTTTACCTATGGTAGAATTTGCATATAATCGTAGTAATCACTCCTCTACTTTGTTTTCACCATTTGAAGTTGTTTATGGCCTTAACCCTCTTACTCCTATGGATTTACTACCTTTACCAGTGGATACCATGTCTAGTACAAATGGTGCTAAGAAGGTAAAATTGGTGCAATCCATTCATGAGGAGGTTCACAAGCACATTGAAGAGAAAATTAGACGGGTTGCTTCTAAAGTAAACCAACATCGCAAACGCGTTGTGTTTGCACCTGGTGATTTGGTGTGGGTGCATTTTCGAAAAGAACGGTTTCCAGGGCTTCGTAAAAATAAGCTTCAACCCCACAATGATGGTCCATTTCGAGTTTTAGAGCGTGCTAATGACAATGCCTACAAAATCGACCTTCCCGGTGAGTATAATGTATCTGCCACTTTTAATGTCACTGATTTATCCTTTTATGATGCAGATTCTAATTCGAGGCCGAATCCTCTTGAGGAGGGAGGGAGTGATATAACCAGGGGCAAAAATATGGATTCTTACACAGAGCAAATATGTTTACCGGATGGTCCTGTCACTCGAGCACGTGCTAAGCAGTTCGAAGAGGAGCTACAAACATATGTGGTACAAATATTAGATATATCAGATCAAATTGACACAAGTGGAATTCAAAAATCTCTAACGATTTCATCCTCTCAAATTGCTTAGAAAATGGACACGTTAAACAAGTCAGTGATGGAATAATCAGAACCCAAACGAAGGTCGAAACGTGCACAAATTAGATTCAAGAATTATCGGGGTCAAATTGTAACATTTTGGATTCACAGGGATGAATATCAATTTGTGCCAAATTGATTTCATTATTTGACAATCACAAGCTCATGCCTTGGACTAGTCAAATACGTGTGAATTGGCAAGTGGTAGCAAAGAAATTGTCAATTGACAATTGACAATTTCAACATTATGTCTGCACAAATCTACATACTTGTCTTCTATTATTATTTTGTATTTTTGTACTTCCATTTTTATCCCTATACTTAGCATGTCTTTATTTGTTTTGTAAGGACAAATAATGTCCAGCAAACTTTAGCTTTACTTTCTATATAATTTCAATCAACAATTAGCTTTGTAATGAATATTTTGAAATCAAATGTAGCATTTTCTTTCTTGAGTTTTCAAGTGAGGATTTCTCTTGTGTTCTTTAAGGCACCACTTTTGAACAGTTCGAGATTAAATCTTTAACTATTGGAGACTGGGATTAAATCTTTACAACTTAGTTTTGTATGGGTTCTTTTCTGTCCGACCCTGATTCGTTAGCTTTTCTTGGGTTCAAATCTAGTTGTCAGGTTTTTGAGGCATTGTTCCTCGTGGGTTCGCATGAAGTTTTCACCATTAAGGAACATCTTCCCGAGCGTATATCCTCAGTAAATCAATGAGAAGTTTCTACATGCTTCGACACTTAAGAAACGTCTTTTCGAGCGTATATCCTCAGTAAATCAATGAGAAGTTTCTACATGCTTCGACACTTAAGAAACGTCTTTTCGAGCGTATATCCCTTGCCCATTATCACCGACCTCTGTCAGACTTCTAGACTTTTGGTAATGAGAAATCCAAATAGGTCTCATATCAACTTACATCCGAACATCCAACTTACGAAGTTAAACACTTAAGTGGTCGCTTGTCAATCCTCATCCGAAACCTTTAAGCATTCTCAACATATCCTACTTAGACTTTTTAATGCTTAAAGGATAATATTTACATCTTAGCACCATCCATACGTATTTTCAATTCTCCAAATCATCCATTTTCATAGCTTTCATCCTCTAAATAATTTCCACCAAATCATCCTTTATCATCGTCTATTTATAAGCTCCTCCAAGTTCTTTTTAGGGTTCTTAGGGACAATTTCCCATTCGATGATCAATAGACTAGTGAGAAGTTTCCGCCATTAAGAAACATTTTCCAATCATATGTCCTTAGCAGACCAATGAGAAGTTTCCATGTGCTTCGCCACTTAAGAAACATCTTCCCAAGCATAGGACCCTTGCCCTTCATCATTGACCTCTATTAAGGTTCCAAACTTCTGGCAATGACATATCCAAATAGGCCTCTTATCAGCTTACATCCAAACGTCCAACTTACGAAGTTTAAACACTTAAGTGGCCACTTGTCAATCCTCATCTTAAACCTATAGACATTCTCAAGAGCTCATACTTGGACTTTTTAATGCTAAAAGGGTATTTACATCTTATCACCATGTATACAGGTTTTCAATTCTCCAAATCACCCATTTTCACACCTTTCAACCTCTACGCATTTACTTTCTCTTTTACCAAATCATCCCTTATCACCCTCTATTTATAAGCTCCTCTAAGTTCTTTTTACGGATAACTTCCCACTGGATTATCAGCAAACTAATGAGAACTTTCCGAGTGCTATGCCATTAAAGAACGTCATCCCAAACATATGTCCTCAGTAGACCAATGAGAAGTTTCTGCATGCTCCGCCACTTAAGAAACGTCTTTCCAGGCGTATGTCCCTTACCCATCACCACCGACCTCTATCCGAATTCCAAACTTATGGCCATGAGACATCCAAATAGGTATTGTATCAACTTACATCCAAACGTCTAACTTCCAAACTTAAGACACTTAAGTGGCCGTTTGTCAATCCTCATCCAAACACTTAGGCATTCTCAAGATATCTTACTTGATACCAAATGTCACGAGGCCCAATCCGAGCCAAGCCAAAACCACGTGTGGCGCCAAGACTTTCCCCAAGTCTTGGCTAGACAACTCCCACAGAAGGAGTCTATCCCCTTTTAAGTGTCACATCAATGCATCTGTCGGTATTCCATCTCGGAGGGTCTCTCTGTATTCAAATTTCATCTTAGAAAGGGCACGCACTATAGGTTATCAATGAGGGTCTCCCTATATTCAAACCTCTCCCTGTATTCAAACCTTTGCCTTAAAAATGAGCTCATAGTGTCCATAGAGTTCCCCTCTATGGAGACATCCACCTCCCTTCACAAAGGACGTATGCCCGACTCTCTTATCCCTAGTGAACTAGGGTGGATCGCTTAAGCCAGTACCGACAACTGACCTAGAGGGTGGCAGAGATACAACGCCAAGTGTAGTCCTTGTCCCCTACAGTGTTGCTTATACCAACTAGGCTTCCACCTTCAGCGTACATCAATATGTTCCAATCTCAACTCTATGTCGAGGCCTTCCAGTAGCCATGCCAATGCTTGGGGCCTCCTGAAAGAGCTCTGCTTTCTACTCGAACGCTACCAAGGTTCTGCCAAGTTTTCTGCATTCTTATTTCCCAAATTGATCGCCTCCCGCACTTGAATTTTTCTTTGAGTTTCCACGCAGCTCGCTTGATCTCTTATTGCAATTGTAAACCCATTACTCAACAATAGCAAAAGTAAATTTTCGAAGTTATTGAAAATTTTGAAAAATTCTTTTCTATTATCAAGGATATTCATCGAAATCTTCTTTCTCTAAGGATCTTCATCTAAGTCTTCTTTCTCTAAGGATCTTCATTCCACTCGTTTTCTACAGCCCATCTTAATCTATTTTTAGTTTTGGGTTTTAACTTCAACTTCAAAATCATTTTGAAGGATAATACCAAATGTTGACAACCGAGGCAGAAATCGAAGGCAAAAGGAGGTAGTAAATGAAGCGAAGTTTGAATTTTCCACGGACAAGTCCAAGCTTACATTGTTTTCCTCCTCAACCTCTACGGTAGTAAATGCATTGAGCCGATAGTATGTTAAAGAGCAAACGCTTGTGAACAACAAGATATTGGTCAAACAACTAGTTTAGCGGGTTCAACTTAGAAGAAGCTCATCAACATTAGTATTAAGCTAAATCAAAGAATTTAAAATACTGGTTAAATCATGTAAGAGTTCTTATTTGTCTTGTGAATAATGATTACAATATTATTTTCTTGATGTTTCATTACCCTCGTGAATGTTGACACGGTTGCATTAAATGTATTCAGGTACCAAAATTCACATTTTTATGTTATGACTACTGGGACATTTATTTTTGTTCCTTTTGCGAGGTGCAAATTTAAAAGAGAAAGTACGGGTCAAAGCAATTTTGATTATGAACAAGCAGAAACTAGAGCAAATATCGTGTAGTCAAAGTTTGTGAAGGTTTTGTTTGGCTACTCGATATTAATGGTCTTCGTAAATATACTAAACCCTTTCCCTCGATCGTCGGGGACGATGATCCCTCAAATGGGGGAGAGTACATGAGAGAAATAGGTCTTATATAGACCCTCTTATGGTATGTTATAGTATATATATTGAAGAGCAAGATGGAAATCCTCAAAGTAAGAAGACTCGAAGGAAGATCCTTAGAGAAAGAAGACTCGAATGAAGATCCTTGATAGTAGAAAATACTTTTTCAAAAATTTCAATAACTTCGAAAAATTACTTTTGCTATTGATGTGGAATGGGTTTACAATTACAATGAGAGAAAAATTCTTCAATCGAAGACATTCAAGCCATAGATTACAGGAACAACAGAATGATGGTTAAAGTTAAAACCACTTCTAGATAGAGAAGAGTGGAAACTCAAAACAAAGCTCAAATAGGAGCGGAGATCAATTTGGAAAACAAAAGTGCGAACAACTTGGCAAAAACTCGATAGAATTCAAGAAGAAATTGATCTCTCTCAGGAGGAGACAAGGGAGATCAACAAGGACATTCATCCTCTAAGTGGGTGAGAATGTTAAAGAGGAGTTGGCTATAGACAAACTCAACTCCCAGCATTAACAAGGCTACAAGAAGACTTCGACATAGAGTGGAGATTAAAACATATCGTTGTACGCTAAAAGTGGAGACTGAGTTGTTATAAGCAACACTATAGAGAACATCGAAGTCTTCTTGTAGCCTTGTCAAACACTGGATTTCCGCCACCACCGTAGGTAAGTTATCAATACAAGCTTAAGGGATCCACCCTAATCCATTAAAGACAAGAAAGTCGAACATACATCCTTGATGAGAAGACACATCTCTATAAAGAGAAACCCTATAGACACTATGAACTACATAGTTGCGTGTCCTTTCTAAGGCAAGGTTTAAATACAAAAAGATCTTCCAAGATGGAATACTAATGGATAATATTACTTAAAGACTTCTTTATGCTCAAAGGGTAATATTACTTAAGGGTAGACCTGTACAATCCCAACTCAGGCTTAAAAATCAAATCCCAAGTCCAACCCATATAAGCCACCTAAAAAATTATACATAATTTTTAATTATAAAAAATCAAATTTATACTTAAAATAAGCTTTTTGGGATGACTTAGAGGAAGTGGTGCAACAGGTTCCTAGGGATGAAAAAATGGTACTAGGGGGTGATCTCAATGGACACGTGGGTTCTAGGCGAGATGGGTTTGAGAGTGTTCATGGAGGGTATGGTTTTGGAGATAAGAATGAAGCAGGAAATGATATTTTGGAATTCGCATCAGCCTATGACTTGAGTATCATGAACACATGGTTTATGAAGAGAACATCCCACTTAGTGACTTATCGGAGTGGCGGTAATGCGAGCCAAATTGACTTCTTCTTAGTAAGGAGTGCTTGGAGAAAGAGTTATATTGATTGTAAGGTGATCCCTGGTGAGAGTACGACAACCCAACATAGAGTAGTGGTGCTAGATTTTCGAAGTAGGAAATGTATAAGAAAACAAACACCTCAAGTAGAGACTAAGATTAAGTGGTGGAAATTGCAAGGGGAGAATCAACAAAAATTTGTGGATGAGATGACCAAAAAAGATATTTGGACTTGCAATATGGATTCAGATATAGATTCGATATGGAATAAGATGGAGCATAGTATAAGGGAAGTAGCGAAGGAAGTTCTAGGGGAATCTAAAGGTAGCATGCCACCGGGTAAGGACACATCTTGGTGGACAGAAGAAGTACGACAAGCAGTAAAGAGTAAGAGAGAATCCTATAAACTATTGGGGAAATGTAGGAGTGACGAGAACTACGAAAAATACAAAGAGGCTAAAAGGGAAGTAAAGAAGGTCATACGAGATGCTAGAGCAAAGGTGAATCGGGATCTGTATACAAGATTGGATACGAAAGAAGGGGAAAGAGACATATATAGAATTGCTCGGATGAGAGATAGGAAGACGCGAGATCTCGGAAAAGTTAAATGTGTGAAGGATGTGGACCAGAAAGTCCTAGTTGGAGATAAGGATATCAAGGAACGATGGAGGTCCTATTTTGATGACTTATTTAATGGAGATCGCCAACAAGATGTTGGAGATATAAGTATCCATCACGATATGATAAATCATGAATGCCTGCGGAGAATTCAAAAGGGTGAAGTCAAAATAGCATTAAGTAAGATGAAGTTGAAGAAAGTAGTAGGACCTGATGGCATCCCTATTGAGATTTGGAGATGTTTGGGAGAAAGAGGAATCGAATGGTTGACGACGTTCTTCAACAAAATTTGGAGAAACAATAAGATGACATCAGAATGGAAGAAAAGTACCTTAATCCCTTTGTATAAGAACAAAGGCGATGTCCAAGATTGTGCCAACTATCGGAGAATCAAATTAATGAGTCACACTATAAAACTTTGGGAGCGAGTGATTGAACAAAGGCTAAGGAGGACGGTGAAGATCTCGAAAAACCAGTTTGGCTTTATGCCGGGAAGATCAACTATGGAAGCCATCCATCTAATGAGACAATTAATGGAGCATTATCGAAATAAGAAGAAAGACTTGCATATGGATTTCATTGACTTGGAGAAAGCATATGATAAGGTACCAAGGGAAGTACTTTGGTGGGCCTTGATAAGGAAAGGCATTTCGCGGAAATATATTGACATCATAAAGGACATGTATGAGGGAGTATGCACGAGTGTACGTACTAGTGTTGGGAAGACTGAAGAGTTTCCTATTACGATTGGAGTGCATCAAGGTTCCGCACTAAACCCATCTCTTTTTGCCATCGTTATGGATGAACTAACAAGTTCACTTCAAGATGGTATACCATGGTGCATGCTGTTTGCAGATGATATTGTGTTGGTTGAGGAGACGAAATAAGGAGTGGAGATGAAGTTGGAACTATGGAGGCAAACTCTAGAATCTAGAGGCTTTAAGTTGAGTCGAAGTAAGACAGAATATTTGGAGTGTAAGTTTAGCGGCCGTAGGAGTAGGGCGGCAGGGACAATCATCCTAGATGGGAGAGTTGTTTAGGCCTCGGATTGCTTCCGGTATTTAGGATCTATTATCCAAACGGATGGAGAAGTAGATGGAGATGTTGCTCATAGGATTAAAGCTGGTTGGTCGAAGTGGAAGAGTGCTACGGGTTTCCTTTGTGATCCCGGCATGCCTAATAGATTGAAGGGAAAATTCTACCGGACGGCAATTAGACCAGCATTGTTATATGGTACGGAGTGTTGGGCAGTGAAACACTGCCACATCCATAAGATGTCGGTGGCGGAGATGCGTATGTTGAGATGGATGTGTGGTCACACGAGAAAGGACCGGGTGCGTAATGAAATAATTAGGACAAAAGTAAAGGTCACATCTATTGAGAATAAAATGAGAGAAAACCGACTAAGGTGGTTTGGCCATGTGAGACGTAAAGCGCTTGATGCGCCGGTTAGGAGAACCGAAGAGTGGCAAAGGGATGTAGTGGTGAGGGGTAGGGGAAGACCTAAGCAAACTTGGAGGGTGATCGAGAGTGATATGAGTTTATTGAGAATTGAGGAAAATATGGTAGTGAATAGGACGGAGTGGAGGGAGCGAATCTGTGTCGCTGACACGACTTGATTTTCACGGTTTTATATGATGGTTCATATTAGCCAACCCGAATCATTTCGGGACTAAGGCTTTGTTGTTGTTGTTGTATTAATAAGGCGGGCCGGGCTGGGCCAGCCAGTGATATTTTCATATGTCCCATTCATTGTCCAAGCCCGATCCAAGGGACACGAGGCTAGGCAGGCCAGACGGATACTCAGGCCCGTGGACAGGTCTACTTAAAGGTATATTTAGGTGTCTTATCACCATGCATACCATTTCAATCCTTCAATCCCCCAAACCACCCATTCAAAGTTTCAGCCTCTAAGCAATTAGTTTCTCTTCCACGAAACATCTAAAAGATCTTAAATATCAAAATGTTCAAAATCAAATTTGCTTATAACATTTTTTTATCAACTCTACTTGGTGATCATGTGCAATTTTATTAATGAAGATGGCTACTTTTTTCTTTGTATATACAGAAATCTGAGGGTTCATACTCCTAAGATCCGAACAAATCTGTCATTAGGGATTCTATAATACTAGAAACGTCTCTGGTGCTTAGAGGGAAATTTCAAATAACAACCAGAGTATTTACTATCTGGTTCAATTCAAATGTTTATAGAACTTGAAGTTTTTCTATATCATCTAGGGATAGCATCTAGGGGTGTCTTCTATGATTACTTTATTTTTAACAAAGTAAAGTTAACTTTGCTTTTTTCACCATTAGATAATAATAGACTTTAACAAAATAAGTTCATCCAATGATGGTAAAATCAAAATAAAGCTTACTTTGTAAAAAACAAAGTAAGCATAGCCTAACCCTCATCTAGGATATTTTAATTTTAGGGTTAGCCTATGCTTACTTTGTTTCTTTGACAAAGTAAACTCATTCAATGGTAGAAAAAATAAAATAAAACTTACTTTATAAAAAACAAAATAAGCATAGAAGTAGACCTGACAATATCATGTTTCGTGTCAAATTCGTGTTATCACATATTTATGTTCCATATGGTTTTATATGTTATAAATGCTAGAAAAATGATTTTCGTGTCAATCGTGTCGTATCAGTCGGGTTGGCTCTGTAATCGTGTTTTCGTGTCAGAAATTGCCACCTCTACATAGAAGGCACCTTTAATTTTATTCTAATTAGAATTCTATAAGCAATATGATTTGCTGCTACATTAAAATATTTTACCATTTTCGGGTTTTCTCAAGAAATTCAACCCTATCCTAATTAAAGATTTATTTTCTCCCATAAAAAAGCTCGAAGACTTACCTTTCATTAATTTAATTATCACTACTTGTTAACAATTCCTCCCTTGCACAACCTAACCTAGGCACCGATCAGCAACTACTTGTAGGTCAAACCAGATTTTAAACATTCAGAAAATTCCCAAATTTATCCATCTACATGTTATGGACACATTATTGTACAGTTTTTGTATTAATCTGAACCCTATCCTTTTCTTTTATGAAATTTGAGATTTCAGAGATGAAACCCTATCAAGGAACATTCTACTTCAAAATCTCATATAAAATAACAATTTCACATCTACACTTCGCTACACAATTCAATTATATAAAAAGAAAAATCTTCAGCATCTGAATGTTGTAATCGCAACAAAGTTCAATGTTGTTCCCTTGATCTATGGTAAAAACTCAAGGTACCATGAGATTCAAGTTTGGAAAATATTATTTCCTTCATTCCGATGAAAAATCTCAAAAAATTAAATGGCGAGGAGAATGATCAGATAGAGCTAATACGTATGATGCCATCATTTCGGCTATCAAACCAATAGGGAAACAAGTTCAAATCATCATTTCACTCCCACCAGTACTTAAAAAAATCATTATTCAAAAGAGAAGAAACAGATTTTGTTATACAAATGTGAAAGAGAATGATCAGATAGAGCTAATACGTATGATGCCATCATTTCGACTATCAAACCAATAGGGAAACAAGTTCAAATCATCATTTCATTCCCACCAGTTTTTCAAAAAATCAAAAAACAAAAAAGAGAAATCATTATTCAAAAGAAAAGAAACAGATCTTGCTATAGAAATGTGAAAGAGATAGATCAGATAGAGCTAATACGAATGAATGCCATCATTTCGGCAATCAAACCAATAGGGAAAACATTTAATCCTCATTTGATTCTCTTCGCACTTATTCACAAATAATCAATTCAAATGAAATACAAAAACAACTTAAAAAAGAAGAAGGATAAGGATAGATGCATATACAGAATTTCCGATCTAGAGCTTCAAAGATGTAAATTAGACGACGGCCAAGTAAAGCTTTAACGATTTATCGGCGTCGTGAGATTGTTGAATCTATTAAACCCTAGACAGGAGGGGTTATTTATAGGAAGACGGGTGTTGGAAAAAAAACTCGAGTTTACCGTTTTGCCCTTGAGCCCAATAATGTTTTATCCAATAACTCCGGCCCATTCTGATTAATTGTGTAGTGACCGTAGTGCCCAAAAATTCAGAACAAGGAAACTTCGTAATACGCCACCGTTTTCCGATCCAATCATCTTCTTCCTTCCACCACCTTCTGTTACGTGTTACCTCACCGACACCGGGTTCTGTCTATAGACTTCCACCGCCGCGAGTTATTAAGAACATTTGAAATTACTTTCTTTCTCTCATTACATGTATAGCTTCATCATCATTTGGCTAGCTCCCTGTATCTTTTCTTGTGATTCTTGAAATGGCTGATCGACTAATCAAGCGTTTATCCCATGGGTTGTGTAAGTCCACTCACCGGCTCTCTATTTTCTCATTTCTTTGATTTTTGAATTCAGTAGCGGAATTTCTTTGCTTTGTTTTAATTCAGTAGCAGAATTTCTATGCTTATTAAGTTAATTTTCATCCATGGGAGTCAAGATTTTCCATAATTACTTGAAACCTAGCTTCCCGGTCACTGATAAACGTGTTTAGCTTTAAAACTGAATAAACATTTTCTTGTAGTATATGAATAAAAAGATTGCTTCATAGTCTATGAGAGCTTTTTGTCGTCTGATTTCAGCCTGTGGGAACTTGAAATTTATTTATTTCCTTTTCATGGTAGTTGTGGTATAAGGACTGCATTTCTTTTTTGTTCCATTAGCAGGTTTCTTTTGCTCATATTGGTTTCTCTCTGCTGCTATGCAGACTACAATAGAAATTTGATTAAGAGACAAGAAACATACAGAAGATTTGTCTATGGGTTTTTGAATCGGGGTCAACCAAAAATGTCAAAGCTAGATGAACAAGGAGCAGATGCTCTAAAAGAACCAAATAATGCACCCCAAATTTCTTCAAGGCATGAAACACAGAGTTATGCTGATCGTCTGAATGATAATAAGTGGAAATTGGAGATCGCGTGGCTTACAAAAGCTCTTGAACAAGCTACTCAATTATGTAATGAGCTCTGCCCTTCATTTATTCTAAAAGATACAGCTATTTTTAGTTACATGAAATGTTTTATACGTATGAATTTTGTGATAGAACTTGTTTAGTTTGGAGTTGATATATCGCATGAAACACATAAGCTTCTTGAATTCGTTGTTGGAGTTCAAAAAAATTCTTGACATCCCACCTTAGATGCACTGGCTGGCTGGAGCCCTGCTTTTCCATATCTTTTCTTTTGCTCCTAGGTTGTTAATATCATCCGAGACTCCAATCTTTGGGAAAGAAACTGCATCAATCAAGTTTTAAGGTCGCCTTTTTCTCGTGGAGGGTCATTGAACGTTTGAATTTGCAGGGAATGGCTTTGGGAACAGAAGTCCTCCTGGAGGACGATCAGTTTCTGAGATCATTGCAAGCATTCAGCGGAGCAAGACTGGGATAGAGGGTTGGGGCTTGAGCGACCTCACAGTTGGCTTATATCTTATTTATCTTCGTCAATCCTCCTTAAATCCATCTGAGGATTTTAAGGGTGTTCAAATCTCTTCCGAAATCATAGTAATTACAAAACTTTATTTCTGAAAGTAGTATTTGCATCTTCAATGTAAATTGTATTTCTGATAATAACCTGTCCACTGATTTTACACTTTGTCAAAATGTTTTATTCTACAACTTAAGGTAATTATCTTCTATTTAGGTGCAAGATCTCATGTACCACATTGAGTTAGCGAAAGGTTGTTACAAGGACAATGCTTTTTGGATTGCAAGGAACAGCATGCTTCGTGAAAGCAATATTCTCAAATTTGTAAAAGATTCTAGTGTCATGAGGCCTGGATATTACATAGGGATTGAACCACGCAGAAAACTCGTTATTCTCGCGATTCGCGGAACTCATACAGTCTATGACCTCATAACAGACATTATTTCTTCAAGTGATGGAGAAGTCACATTTGAAGGCTATTCGACCCACTTTGGCACTGCCGAAGCTGCACGCTGGTTTCTGAATCATGAGATTGGAACAATAAGGAAGTGCTTAGAGAAATATCAGGTTCTGATGAAGATTTTCCTCTACCTCCTTCCCTCTATATACCTGCTTCCATGTATATAATTATCAAATTTCTGGTGAACCTAATTTATCTACAGGGTTTTAGGTTAAGGTTAGTGGGTCATTCCCTTGGAGCTGCTACAGCTTCTTTGCTGGCAATCATGCTTCGTAAAAGGACATCTGAGGAACTTGGGTTTAGCCCTGATATAGTTTCTGCTGTTGGATACGCTACTCCTCCTTGTGTCTCCAGAGAACTAGCTGAAAGCTGTGCCAATTTTGTGACCACAGTTGTAATGCAGGTGGCAGATCTTTTTGATTTGTGGTGAAAGTCCTTTTTCCCTTTTGAAAAGAAAGTGAAAAATTTGTTGGTAAAATTAATTCATATAGTTATCGATTTGAATCCTAATGGCTTTCATAATTTCATGTTTTTAGGATGATATGGTCCCCAGGTTGAGTGCAGCTTCTCTTGCAAGGCTGAGAAATGAAATTCTCGAAACTGATTGGTAAGTGTGTAACCGTGGAAGCACATTTGCTCATTTGTTACCATGTTGAAGACAGAGACTTGCATCAACCAAACAAGCATGTTTTTCTTTTTATTAGTCAAGCACTTGTTATGTGCTGACTTGTATAGAGTATATAGACAATCAAACATGTGAATTGGCAACTTTTGGTATTTCAGGTTTTAGAAATTTAGAAATTGGTGACTTTGGAACTTTGAGAATATTGATAAAATTCAAATGCATATTGTTAATCTGCTATTTCATATAGTTTTGACCAACTGGTAGCATCAATTGAGGCAGCATTCTTCTTTAAAAAAAAATTATTCATCAAGGAGTTATGAAGAAATTGCTCATCAGTTCATAGAAGCTAGCTTTCATTTTGGGTATCATTTTATTATCGTTCTAATCATCCTTGCTGTACAGGACGAGCCTGATTGAGAAGGAGGAATGGAAAAGTGTGGTTGGCTTGGTAACAAATGCAAAACAGGTTGTATCTTCTGTGCAGGATGTAGCTCGGAAATTTGCTGATTATGCAAAATTCAGTAGAAACAAAGATGTTAATGGTAAGTTCTTCCAGCTATTGCCCAGACACTGGCAAAATGTTGTTTCCTTAAATCTTGGTCATTTTTTTTAAGGTTGGTATTCTATTAGCCTGTTCCTCTTTTAGATGTAGGGCATAAATTGCCCATATATATTTTTTTTTTTTTCTGGCAATCCAAGGTTAGATAATTTTAGGTTTAGCAAAATGAATGTCAATGTTTGCAAATTATATTGGGCTTTGAAGCAATTAGTATTTACGACTGCTTGTTGACCAGAAACGAGGACTGTGTTTAGCTTCTGGAATTAGCTGAAAAAGTAATGGAAAACAGCTCAAGCAAACACAGAGAAATAAGAAAATGAACTTTCTGACCTCTAGGGCCAGGAATTGGAAAACA
Source organism: Euphorbia lathyris (assembly GCF_963576675.1). NCBI lineage: Eukaryota > Viridiplantae > Streptophyta > Magnoliopsida > Malpighiales > Euphorbiaceae > Euphorbia > Euphorbia lathyris. The sequence goes on along the minus strand of NC_088914.1, from coordinate 21,169,421 downwards.
AGAGAAAGACTATGGAAGAAAGAAAGCTAAACCAATAAACAAGCAACGAAAAAATAGATAAACAGAAGCACAACTCCTCTGCTCCCACAGGGAACTGCCCCTTCCCAAGGCTAAGGAAGGCTGCACCGAAGTTGCTTTTTTTTTTTTTTTTTTTTTTCCAAATGCCCCTTGCCTTCTCACCCCACACCTACATGTATGCCAGCTACAGCTCTCTTATAACTAACTCCGTCAGGCCCCAAAACCACGGGTCCCCTAATCCTCAAATTTATCCTTTATTCACAGTATCCTGTTTTCTTTCAAAAAGGAAGTGGTTATACTTTTTGCTTTTGGTTTGCATGTAAACATTATCTCAAGATTGCCACATTTTTAGAATTTAGTTCAAGCATCACTTTTCAATGTACATGACCACTGGTTTTAGACTTTCTAATCATTAGAAATAAAATTTTCCTACAATCCAACTGAAGAATGGTATGACAAAACTGCTGCTTAGCTTTCTCATCCTTAAGTGCCAACGAAACATTAGATGTTACATACATTCTCAAAATCCTGGGTAACTTGTCGAAAGTTGCATCCCTAGAAAGGTAATACGAGATGTGAATGCTATCCACAGTCAATCCAGTGCTCCTTAGAGATTAAACTGCTGGATTTTGTGGCTGTAACAGATTGAGGCTCTCCAAAATGCTGCCGGAATGATTTAGTTTGACGATAAATTAGGGAATTATGGTGGTATACAGGGATTGTAATGCTGAAGTCATGGGGTAAGACTTTAATTTAGGAAATTGCTGGCTGCCTGGTGCAGTAAACAATACCGAGGTTTATCTCATTTGAAGTTATGGGAAATGCTGTTGCCACTGATAGCTGAAAAATTATTCAGGATGTAGGCTGCTTTAAAATGTCATTGGAGTTTGAGAACTGGTGATGGAGGATCATTAGGGTGTATCAGTTAGCTGTTTATGGATGACATGGCATGACATAGGTGAACAAGAAAAGAGTAGATACCATCAAAAGTATAAAACATTACGGTGTATAAATGAGATAACTTGATTACATGTGTATTTATGAAGATTGTGCAGTCATCCTTTTTATTTGGAATCCATTAATTTAGTAGAGAAAGGAGATAAGCCTATCGCTTTCGTTTTTGAGGAAGTAATTTATCAAATCGGGATAAGCAAAAGAATATTTATCACATGAAAATTGCCCATTTATGTTATTTATGGTTTATGTGTTCCCTTTGTGACAGAATTTCGGGAATTTTGCTTCTCTTATTCACCATCTTGATGCATTTTACAGATAGTTCCACCCGTGACACATCACTGACTGCTCCTAGAGATGCTATAACTTCCAAAACTGCAAGAATTAATGATGATGAACCAGAGGAGTTGTTCGTTCCAGGAACGGTGTATTACTTAAAGAGGAATAGCTGCAGCAAAGACGGGAGGGAGCTGGAATATTATACACTGTGGAAGCAGCATCCCTGTGAACACCTTCAAAGGATAGTGCTCTCCAGCAACATATTTTCGGATCACAAATGTGATAGCCATTACTACGCTCTGCGAGATGTACTCAAAGCTTTACCTGGAACAGACGAGGAAGGCATTTTTAGATGAATAATATCCAATTTTCAGTAATCCCTGACTTGTAGATTAGTTGTACATGTCATTTTTGTTTGTATTCTCACCAAGTGTTTTCAGAGTTCTTGCAGAAATGTTTCTGGTTCATTCGTTCATTCATGTACTGTAAAGAAGAATTTTAAAGCTAGGGAATACACCATAATAAATAGAAATTTTCTTGGCTGTGAAATGCAGCAGCAACAGTATGGGCATTGTTGAGAAATTTGGCCTAATTATAATTCTAAAGGTAAGGGGGAAGATCGTCCTTATTTTGCTTTATTTTAGCGAGAGGTTTTCTCAACTGCTCATTTACTCTTGTAGGGGTGCATTTTATGGGTCCGTTGGCTCCATAGTGTTGGGCTCCTTCATTATGCCTATTAGGGTTGTCAAAATGGATAAATGGATTGACTCAATTCATTTAATATATGAATTGATACAACTCGGTTCATTTAATAAATGAGTTGGATGACCCATTTAATAAATGGGTGGATATGACACAATTAAATGAGTTATATGAATTGACTCATTTAACCCAATTAATTAAATCTAAGCAATTTTTGATTTAAATACAATGAAAATTAAAAATCAACATATTTAATTCATTTAACCCGATTAACTAAATATAATTAAAAATTTAAACAAAAAAAATGTAAAAACGGAAACAACATTAAAAAAAGGATACGTTAAATGTGAACAATGACATAAGGGATGGTTCCTGGCAGTCGTGGGTGTTGGCACCTCGTGCCTTCTGCCACTGTCTCTAAACAGAAAAAGTAAAAAAAAAATATGAAAACATAAACAAAGGTTAAAAACACAAAAACATGAAAAACGTTAAAAACACGAAAAACTTGAAAAATATGGAAAACATGAAAAAATGCAAATAAACAAACTATTAAGACACGAAAAAAGTTGAAAAAATGTGGAAAACGTGAAAAAACATAAACAAACTATTAAAAACACGAAAACGTTACAAAAATAAAATTTGAAAAAATGTGAAAAACACGAAAAAAACATAAAAAAAATGTGGAAAACACTAAAAAAGTGACAAACACGAAATCTGAAGAAAAAAATTAACTTTGAAAAAGCGAAAATGTGAAAAAATGCGTTTTAACGTTTTTTCACGTTTTTGTGTTTTTGGTGTTTTCATGTTTTTCATATTTTTCATGTTTTTTTTGTGTTTGTTCACATTTTTGCATTTTTCGCGTTTTGTCACGTTTTTGTTTTTGTTTTGTGTTTTTTCGCGTTTTCACAATGTCTCACTTTCTTCCATTGTTCATTTTTTTCGTGTTTTCACATTTTCGTGTTTTTTCATGTTTTGTATTTTTCGTGTTATTCACGTTTTTTTTATTTTTCGTGTTTTGTCATGTTTTTGTGTTTTTTTTTGCGTTTTCGAGGTTTCAGGTTTTTTTTCGTTTTTCGTTTTTTGTTTTTTGTTTTTCACATTTTTGTGTTTTTCTCACGTTTTTTATTTTTCGTATTTTGTCACTTTTTCTTGTTACTCACTCTTTTCATTTTTTTAAAATTAACCCTTAAATACATTAAGTTTCTAACTAATTTTCCGCTTTTTATTTTTTAGTTTTTTTCCATTTTTCTCGATTTTCTGTTTTTTCATGATTTATCATTTTTTTCATAAATTATTAAATGAGTTAATTGAGTCAACCCAATTAACTCATGACCCAACCCATTTATTATATGAGTAAGGTGGGTCGACTCGTTTATGACTCAACACATAAATGGGTCAACTCTAATTCGTTTAATTACGAGTTAAACGAGTCGTTAAATGAGTTATGATCCATTTTGACACCTCTAATGCCTATTAGCTCTCTGCCAGCAGTAGGGCTCTTTCACTTTGGAGACATGTGTCTCTCTTGCCCAAGACTGGATGCCGGTCTCCTAGTTTTCGAGGGAGTATGGTGGATCATGTTGAGTCTAGTGCTTGTTCACTAGTTTAGGGTTGACGGTGCTACGTCATAGTCCTATCCTCCATAGGGAGTATGGTGGATCATGTTGAGTCTAGTGCTTGTTCACTAGTTTAGGGTTGACGGTGCTACGTCATAGTTCTATCCTCCATAATAACTAGTTGCGTTCACATGGATCTTGATGACCATGTAAATTTGGTCATCCACCGTTGGATCTGGGCTGATTAAAATCAAAGGGTGAGGATTCAGAACATCTTAAAGCTTATATTTAATCAGTCTATATCTAACGGTGGACCATCAAATTTACGTGGTCATCAGGGTCTATATGAACACAACTGCCTCCATGGTAGTGTCAGAGTTAACTTGGGCTCTAGGAGGGAAAATCATTTATAAATTATATATGAGATAAGGGCTAAATTTGAGAAAGTATATATTTGATTTACATAAATGTTATATATATATATATTTTTTTTTGAAAAAACTGGCTTGCCTTGTATTTTACTAGAACTTGTTTAAGATATTTATTGCGCTATTAATACAACTATAAAAAAAATTATGTTAAAATGTTAATAATTAAGGGGTGTTTGTTTCAGCGTTTCGGAGGGGATTTTAGTGTCTAATTCGAAACCACAAGAAATATAGCATTTAGTTAGGTTTAGAAAACCGTAACGTTTTACAGCTTTTCACGAACAACTCATTTTTGGAGTTTTTTTTTTTTTGAAGCAAAATATCATTAATGAGCCAAAAGCCGGTAAAAGTTTAATACAGAAAGGGGAAACCCACTAGGGATATTATCAAAGTAACACTGACTAGCAACTTGAGAGGTCGCTCTAGCAAAAGCATGAGCTAAACCGTTTGCTTGTCTTCTAATGAAACGGATAGTGTAACCGTTTTGAGATGATAAAAGTGTGCGACATTGCCCAATAATATCACCAAATTCAGACTGATCCAAACTTCCTGAAGTAATAACTTTAACAGTGGTCAAGGAACCAGATTCAAATAGAATTTTATTATAACCTGCCTCCCTGGTCCATTCAAGTGCATGTAAGACCGCCAACGCTTTCGCCTCCCTAACTTCCATAATTCCTTCCACCAGATTTGTCCGGGCCGAGATAAAGACACCATGTAAATCTCTAAGTACTGCACTACCTCCTGTTTTTCCAAGAATTGTAAATATGTTTGCATATGTGCAACAGGAAACAACATCAATCGGTGGTCGGTGCCATAATTTCTGGCAGTCGTCCTCCCTAGGTATCGCAGAAGGAATTATACTCTCCTCCCTAGCCGTCTTTCAGTCCGCAAGACAACGCATGCTCCTCATAACGACTCCAACGGCAGTTGCGGATTTTTTATTCTAAAAGTAGTCATTCCTCGCCTCCCACCATGACCACAAAAGCATCATAAAAATCTCAGAATTTTTTGCACCAGCTAATCTGCAAAAATAGAAAAAGAAGCCAGCAAAGTTATCCGCATCAAGGCTTGATTGATCAATTAAATTAGCAAGGCCCGCCTCCCTCCAAACTTCCATGACTTTTGGACATAGCACAAATAAATGCCAACTATCCTCCAAGTCCCGTGCACACTGATTTTAGCTAATTCTAGAAATTAGATTCAAAAATCCCGGGAAAACAGCAAATTGATCTAGCTTTTTCTAGTGATAACACAATCATCCTCCATATTAATCCCCCGACTCCTGAGCCGGTGACGAGTTGGGATACAATCACGAACAAGCCTCCAACAAAAATGTCTGACCTTAAATGGCACATAGCTCTCCATAACTTTTTCCACTCCCCCTCAACTCTAAGATGTGTACTGTTTGGTATTTCCTCCATTCCAAGGCGGTATGCACTATGAACCGAATAACACCCATCACGGGAAGCATTCCATATAAACTGGTCTTTTCTTCCAGATACACGCGGAATTGACTGAATGATGGCCATTACATCTTGTTCCAAAAATATTTCTTGTAATAGTTCAACATCCCATTCAATTGTTCTAGGGATAAAGAGATCGCTTACTTTTAAATTTTCCAACCCTTCAACCATTGCGGTAGAAATCGTCATAGAAGGTGAATCTCTTAACCATGGATCTTTCCATACATTGATAGACATACCATTTCCAATTTTCCATCGCCCCCCTTTTTGCAACACTAACTGAGAACCCCAAATACTTCGCCATATATAGCTTGGTGAGTGACCCAACCTAGCTTTTAGAAAATCCCCATTTGGATAGTATTTTGCTTTAAAAAATTTACTGACCAAAGACTCAGGGGCTGACTGTAACCGCCAACCTTGTTTTCCCAGCATTGCTAAATTAAAGGCAGTGAAATCTCGGAATCCCAATCCACCGTCATCTTTATGAGTACATAATTTATCCCAAGCCAACCAATTTATCTCTCTTGACCCGTCCCTCTTATTACCCCACCAAAATGAATTCAACATCTTTTGAAGTTCTTCAGCAGTTGAAATAGGAAGCAAAAACACTCATAAAATAAACCGGCAAAGCCTGACCTGCTGCTCTGATTAGAGTATCTTTACCAGCTTTAGATAAGGGCTTAGATCTCCAAGATTGAATTTTCTTCCATAGTTTATCTTTTAAGAATGCAAATATCACCTTCTTCTTTCTTCCAACAAGTGAAGGTAAACCAAGGTATCTACCTGTATTGATAGGTTGAGAAACTTCCAAAATAGATGAGATCCCCTCTACTAGAATTGGATGTACATTATTGCTACACAGTATGCCTGATTTAGAGAAATTGACAACTTATCCCGAAGCATGCTCATACAAATTTAGCAAATTTTTTAATTCTCTACACTCCTCAATATTTGCTTGAACAAACAGAAAAGCATCATCAACAAACAATAAATGAGAGATTGATGGTGCCCTTCTATTCACTTTAGCTCCATGAATAATCCCCCTTCTTTCAGCATCCAACATCAAAGCAGACAACCCTTCAACACATAATAGAAATAAATAAGGCGATAGTGGATCTCCTTGCCTCAAACCTCTCCGGGGGAAAAGGACCCACAATTTGATCATTAACTTTAATTGAATATTTAACTGATTTAACACAAAGCATTATATATCCAATCCACACCTCCAAGAATCCCAACTTCATGAGAACATGTGATAGATAATCCCAACTCACTCTATCATATGCTTTGCTTATGTCTATCTTAAGTGCAACCTCCCCCTTTTTTCTTCCAATATTTCTTTTCATACTATGAATTATTTCAAAAGCAATCAAAATATTATCATGAATAGATCTACCTTTAATGAAGGCGGATTGAGATTCAGATATGAGATTAGGAAGCACTTCTTTTAATCGATTTGCAAGAACTTTTGAGATGATCTTATAAATCACATTGCACAAAGCAATGGGTCTCAAGTCCTTCATAGACAAAGGTTGTTCACATTTCGGGATAAGGGTAATAATTGAATCATTTAGAGTAGGAGGGAACTTACCAATCTCCAACCAAGTTTTACCAGCTTGAAAAATCGAAGGACCAATCAACAACCAAAATCGTTGAAAGAAGCCAGCATTAAAACCATCCGGGCCGGGGGCCTTGTCCGGGTCATATCAAAAAGCGCCACTCGGAACTCATCAAGGGTAAGTGGTTCACATAATTTTTCATTATCCAGAGATGTGACCTTTGTTTTGATTAAATTACAAACGGATGACAAATCACTGATCCTACCTGAATCATTCCTTAATGTCTGCCCCATATCGGCATCATCAAACAAATTTTTAAAATAAGAAATCGCCACTTTGCATAACCCATCCGTACTTGACGTCCAGCTCCCATCATCCCTTTGTAATTTCACAATTTTATTCCTCTTATGTCTACCATTTGCATACGCATGAAACAATTTTGTATTGGAATCCCCATCTCTAAACCAATCAATTTGTGCTCTCTGCCTCCAATGGTCTTCCCATTTTAGAAGTCTGTCAATCAATTTTATTCTTACCTCTTCATATTCTTCAGTCGCTGCCCCAGATTCCGTCTCTCTTAATTGTTCAAGTCTTGCTGAGCACTTACTCACCTCCTCACGCTCAGCTCGAAGTAAACCCCTGCCCCAACGATCAAGTGAACTTGACATATTATCTAATTTATCCAGCAACGGCATAAAGTCGGCCTTATTCCAGCTCTCCTTCACCGTTTCCTCCAATGTTGCCTCTCTAAACCACTTCCTTTCAAACATAAATCTCCTACACGGCCGACTCTCAATATCTGTAGTTGTGTTCACCAGAATCGTACTGTGATCCAATAGGGGCGCCGTGATATTAAGTAAAGAGGCTTCCGGAAAAAGTAGTAGCCAATCGGAATTGGCCATTGCCCTATCAAGCTTTTTTTAAACTTCATTCCATTTACCTCTATGCATGATCCATGTAAAAGGATAACCCCTCCAAGGCAAATCGAGTAAACCACAATCACTTATCGCTTCTCTAAATCCTTGAAAACACCAGTTAGGATGATCATGCTCACCTTTTTTATCATCTGGAGAAAGAAGATCACTAAAATCACCAATTATCGTCCATGGCAAAGATGAAGCAAAGGCAATAGAGCGCAATAAATCCCAAGAAACTCTTCTTCTAGCCCTCTCCGGGAATCCATAATATCTAGTTAATCTCCAGTTCCCTTTAACTGAATCCATAATTTCCATATCAATGTGATTATTAGAAAAAAAATAAGAGTGAGCACTCCCCATCCTCTCTCCATAGAACACACATCCCACCACTACGTCCTACACAGTCAACCACAAAGCAGCCAACAAACTTAATTTTACTGTTAATGAATTCAATACGTGCTTTACATACCAATGTCTCAAACAAAAACACTACATCCAGTTTGTGAACTCTAACAAGCTCACAAACAACAGGAATTGCCCTGGCATGTCCCAAGCCACGGCAATTCCAACTCAAAATTTTCATATGGATGGGCAGACCCCATCGATTGGGCCTGCCTGTGATCCGTTTTTTGGAACGGTCTCCATATTAGTAATCTTCTCATTTCCTGTAATGTTTCTCCCATGTCCATTCTGGTCATCACACGCCATCATGCTAATTGGTTTGTTTGCATTATCACTCACTGAATCTACATTTATCCCTAGTGTTTCTGCCCTCCTTCTTTTCCTTTCCTCTGGGATAATTAGCACCTCATCCATAACCATCGCATCAGAAGACCCAATCCCTTCCCCATTCATAGTAGCTGTAACACCAAAGTTATGGGCTAAGAAAGATAAGTTCCTAACTTGTGTGATTGTTTGCTCCATTCTTCCTTGAAAATCTGCAGCATTCTCACATTCTTCTCTCAACCATCTTTCTCCCCCAATTGCATTGAGGCGTCTATTAGGTGCCCGAATACTTGCATCCCAGTTTCTTACCATAAAATCCAACGGTTGCTCAAAAAACTTGGCACAATGCCTATCAATATGTCCAATAATCCCACAAATGAAGCAAAAGCAAGGCAATTTTTCATATTTAAAGGTTGCCGTCATCCAATTGCCTCCAGCTCTCCTAATCTTCTTATCTTTTTTCAAAGGTAATCTGATATCGATTTTTACCCTTATTCTGAGAAACGTTCTTTCAACTGACCACTTATTTTTATTATCCGAGGCAATATATGTACCAATAAAATTTTCGAGCGCCTTCTCCACGGTATCAGAAAATAAACCTGCATTCAAACCATGCACCTGCACCCAAATATTCACAAAATGCAAAGGAACTGTAGTCATGGTTTTGAGAACCGAACCGGGCCGACCGGTTCAACCCGGTCAAAACCGTCTAACCCGTTCGGTTGAACTGTGACCCGTCTGAACTGGTCGCGGTTAACCGGGCTGGTCGGGTTACATTTTATACTCAATAAAAAAATTGAGTTTCCAGGGATTCAAACACAGGACTTCTGAATAGGAAATGACTACTTAACCACTGGACCACTTATTAACTTGTGTTTAATCTTAACAATATAGATATATATATAATCATTTTAAAAAGTAAATATTTAAAATATTATTTATTTATTATTATTTCTTTTTATTTATCAAATTTTTTATATTTCTATAAATATTATACGAACATTATTTTATCATTTCAATACTCATAATATTTTATTAATATTTAAATATTTCATAAAATAAAATTTAAAACTCTAAAAAATTGTATAATAACTATTTTATTATACTTATATGTTATGTTAATAATAATACTAATTATTTAGTTTTAAAAAATATGTAATTTATATTTTTTAATCTTTTTATAAATTGAATTTTTATTATATTTTTAATTCATGATTGGATTTATAAATTCAATATTTTTAATTTTATTTATATAATTTTTATAAGTTAAAATATGGATAAAATATTATTTTTTACATAATTTTTTTAATACCGGTTGAACCTCGGTTAAACCCCGATTGAACCTCTAACCCTTGACCCTTTGTCCTTTCCGGTTCTTTGACCGGTCCGGTTTTGATAACCATGACTGTAGTTGGTTCTTCTCCTTGACCAATTTCTTGTAACACAAGCACATTATTATCAAATGACCATGGACTACCTTCCAACACCCAATGGAGATCATGTTTATGGTAAAACCTAAACAAAATCAGCCTCCCTCCTAAATCCGTTATGGTTATGCCTTTACCCGGTCTCCACAAACTTGCCATACGGCTTTTAAATATATTAAAATTAAAATTTTTGTCCGTAATTAACGAACCAACTAGACACAGTGCATAAGAAATTACTCCCGGCTGATCTCCAATGTCAGGGAACTCTAATCCATCGTCGATCTGTTCCGGTTGGTCTGCTATTCCTTCCATTATTGCAACCACCACTCAGAGATCAAACAAGAAGATCAGAAACTGAAGAGGTCGTTCGAAAATTAGAGCTGCACGCACACAGATTTGTGGACAAAAAAAATGGATTCACAGCCACAGCCGCACACAGATCTGTAGACAGAAAACCAAACTCACCCACTGCACACAGCAGGTTCGCCGCCAGGGAAAGCTCCGACCGCCGCTCACAGATTTGAAGACGGAAACGCAGATCCACAGATTCGAAACCGAAGCCGCACGCAGATCTGAAGTCGAAAACGCCGATCCGTAGTCGAAAACACCGAACCGCGAAGCCACCGATCCGCCGCCACTCGCAGAAACGAAGATGAAACACTGAAACTCACTCAGGAAAAAGACGGAAACCACAGCAGTATAACAAGGGTAAAGAACCCTAGCCCTCACTAAGAGAGAACGCTCTCATCAGGAGCACCATCCATTTTTTGGAGTTTTTCATGAACAACTATTTGTAGTTTTTTTTAAGGGTAATTAATTTATTAGTCTCTATATTTTGATAAAACATACTGTTTAGTCCCTGTATTTTCAAAAACACATAGTAAGGTCCCTAACTTTTTTCTCAGTGAACTGTTTAGTCCTTCCGCCTGTTTGTTAGATTTTTTTACCGTTTATGACTTCAGAAATGACGAAATTACCCTTTACTATTTACCTTCAAACTTCAGAAGAGGAAATCCAATTTAGAAGAAGAAGCTATTTGTATGGAGAATAAGAAAAAGAACCGATACAATGCTTACGAATTTGAACGATTAAGAAGAAAATCAAGAAAAAAAACATTCAAAATTGATTTCAGATGCATTAGAGTTTAAAGGAAAGAAAAATAAAGGAAAAGAAGAACGCAAATCCAAATTGACTAACAGAATCTTCATGAGAGTCTAACGGCAGGGACTAAACAGTTCACTGAGAAAAACTTAGGGACTAAACAGTTCACTGAGAAAAACGTTAGGGACTTTACCATGTGTTTTTGAAAATATAGGGACTAAACAGTGTGTTTTATCAAAATATAGGGACTAATAAATTAATTACCCTTTTTTTATATTGACAAAATTATTCTTCTTATTTCCACAAAATATGTTTGTTCTCTAACATTATTTCTATTTCTATAGTATAATTACCGAAGAAAATGTTTTGTTGCGTTCAATAAATTTTTTATTTAGATTATTTTTATTAATTTGTGTAATATTTTTCTATTTGTTTTGGTAGGGAAAAGAAAGTAAAAACAAAACAAACACAACAACAAATTAACTCGGGATTAGCTTAGGAAAGCTAACCCCCACAATATTTTTTTATTTTATAATTTATCTGTTGATTAATTTAAAACATGTCCATATTAGATATTTTAAATACTAACAACAACCGTTCAATATAATTTTATCAAACACTAATAATTAAACAGTTAACAACACAACAAATAGCTTAATGTAACCGCAAACAGCTGACAGCTAACAGCTGAACCAAACAAGTCCTAAGTCTGCCATACATAAGTTACTCATAATTTTATTTTGTTTTGTTAAAATGTCTAAAATGTTTACCCAGTTACTAATATAGTTACAAATAATAATAATAAAAATGTATGAAATTGGTTTATCGACAAATTTATTTGGAAGGTCCAATACGATTATGGATGGAAACGGATAAGGGTTTTATGGATACTTGATACCACCGATCCTTATAAGATTATTCGAATCTTATATATAAAGATATAACTTATAAGATCTAAAAAAGATTACCTGTGACCGTTATGATACGGGTACCCGCTACCTTTATTCGAAAAGGTATCCTTAATACATTCTATTGTATCATAGTAATTGTTTTGACTAATCATTAGTCTCCAACTCTTTTTAGTATCTCTAGGGAATTTACACCGTCTCTACCTCTTTGCAACTCTCGATGGACTAAAGTGTATTATGTTGAGAAATTTCGATTTAATTTCAAATTAAGATAGTCTAAGAACAGATAATGTTATGTTGGTCTTGAATTTATAAATGGATATTTGTCGCTATAACTTACCTAGTCAATAGGACAATATTGTTGTTTAATTTTGTTATTTCCTGCCGTGAATATATGAGCCTACTTAGCTGTTTTCTAAGCAAAAACTAGGTTACTCAAATTCTATAATCTCAAAAGTAACCGACTTTTTACATATAACCTTTCATAACAACTTTAATTACTTAAATGTTTTTTTTTTTAAATTTTGATTTTGGATAACAACCCCTTAAACTTTTAATATATCTATAACCGGTATTACGGATTATTTGACCATTGTTATATCCAAAATTCTGTCATTTGCTCCATGTAGTATCATTTGGTAACATTTGTCATCTATGATATTTTCACAGGTAATATTTAACCCGTTTTGGATAAAAATATATCTTATTTGTTAATTCTTCTTACATTACACAATTTTTGACACATGACATTTATTTTATTTATTTCTTTTTTCCGTATACACTTATATATGGATAAATAAGACTTTTATGGGATTAATAGATCATTTTTCATATAATAAATTCAACATTTTAAAATTATAGTGTGTGAATTGATTTTGCTGGACAAATACATGAGACTTAAAAGTTAAAGTTGAATATTATCAACTTATTTTGAATTTAGTACTTAGGTTGTGGTATTTATCAACAATTGCACTATTTAATGTTTTTAATATTTATAATATTTATAATATTTGCTACTTAAATTTTAGTAATTATTATTTCAGCATTTAATTTTAAGTTTTTAGTCCATCTACGTTTCTTCACCATTAACTAGACCTATGCGTGGATCCGTTGGTTCATTAGACCAGTTGAAGTTCACTATTTATGGGTTGAATTTGGAAATACATATTTGATATTGGTCTCGATCTATTCAAACCTATACATAAATTGAGTTGGATTTGGAATTTATCTCAAAATCGAAGTCGATTAGCCCTTCCCTGCCCCGCTCTTATATATATATATATATATATATATATATATATATATATATATATATATAGACTTTTTTTATTAGGTTTAAATCACTATTGACATTTGACCTATCCAAAATTTTGTCATTTGGCCTCTGATTTATCATTGGTCACCCGGACCATCTCAATTGGTGAAATTTCACCCAATTTGGATGGAAACTTAACATAATTGTTATCCTATTGACGCATCATGATATTCTGACACATAGACTCGATAAATTTTAGTTTAAACATTTGTTTTCATTTTGTTTTTTTAATCTAATTAATTATTTTGATATAGGAAAATCTACATGGAAAATAAACCTTAAGACGTACAACGTGTCAAATCCATGTGACAAAATATCACCACATATAAGGGGAATAACAACTTTGTCATGTTTCCATCTAGATTGAGTGAAATTTCACCAGTTGAGATAGTTGAAAGGCCAAATTTGACCGAATAATAGGTCAAAGAACAAATGATAAAATTTTAAATAGATGAAAGGCTAAATAACATTTTAAACCATTTTATTATTTTGTTAATAATTTTTTTTATTTAAGATTTTATTTGTTTAGCTTTGTTGAATTTATTAACTTCTTTTTAGCCTGATGCATTTTTATCTTTCATAATCATAGTTTAACTTTAACTAGTCGAAACTTTTATATAATTTAGATAAATAAATAAATTGACATATTTACTTTTAAATAATTTTATATCATGTTATGAAAAAAATTTATATTATGTATATTTGAAATTAATATATATTTTTTAATGATAATTCAAATTAAATTAATTTTAAAAATAATTGACTACTTTTTTATAGAATTTTAACTAAAGATGAATGATTTATTTATTTTTACAAAATTCAATGATTTGTACTTTTTAGGAATTTTAATACATTTTCATATTCCAAATATTCTGTGAAACAATAATAATAAAATAACAGATTAATTAAGAAATATATTAGAATATAATAAAAAAACCAAAAATTGAATTAAACTATAATTAAAATTAAATATTATATTTACGATACAAAAGAATTACAATATAGGTTAAAAAAAAATTGAATTAAACTACAATTAAAATTAAATATTATATCTACGATACAAAAGAATTACAATCTATGTTAAAATGGAAGCAACATCAATATATTATTCTATAAACTATTACAATCAATACTTTTCTAATGTTGCATATGAAGAAACTTTATCAATTCAATATGTTACATATAAAAAAATAAAATTCGTAAGAATTAGTCACAAATTCATCTTGATGATAATTATTTTGGTTGATAGAATTTCATGATCACCAAGTATTCGAATTCAATTATTCATTCTGCTACAATAACCCAATATATCTAATTGAATCAGTTTAAGATGATGATTTCTCATATTTTCATTTCGTAATATCTCATCAAGGCATTCGATCAATTTGTTCTTCATTCTTTCACTATATAGAATATCAGCCATACTCACAGATATCACTTATTTGACTTCATTAATATTTTCTAATAATTATATATTCTTGAATTTTATAAGTAAAAAAAACAAACAAAAGAATTGAAAAAAAATGAAGGGACGAAAAAAATAATTAGGAGAGAACCATCTTCCTCTCGGGTTTTTTTTTTTTTTTGAAAATAAGAAAGAATGTCGAGACATAAGCGTATAAAGAGGAGAGTGAAAATATTTTTTGCCCATTAGTTAAACATTTTATTTTTTCTTAATGAAGTATTAAGTCCATAAATTAATTTTAATTAAATAGAATTAAATCGCAATTGTAACCACTCAGTACCAAAAAAAACGTTTTATAATTAATATGTGAAATTAATTATATTAATTAGAATCATTATGCTCAACATTTGAGAATTTGAAGAGATTCAAATAATAATATTTTCTTAATTAATATTTTTCAATAATTTGTCTTATGATCATATTTCATTTTCATCTGTTAAAAACTCTTGAAATACTAACAATTTTGTACGAACCATAATATAATAGTTAAAAATTATATAAGCCAATGTTGCAAAAGCAATTATCTCAATATCCATAATTAATATACATTTTTAGGATTTTGAGCATCAAAATTTATTTTTATTTACCTTGATTTTGAATTCGTATCTAGCATAATCCACATTCTTCAAGAATAACATATTATCAAGCGTATTAGACGCTTACAATCTCTTTGTCTAGAAAATTGGAAAAAAATACCTTCTTGATAATAATAATAATAATATAACATAATTTATATTGAAATAAACTTCATTGTAAGTATAATATTCCAATATCTCTTTAATATTTTATTTAATATGTCTCAAACTTCAATGAACAACTATCGTGTGAAACTTTATATCTATTTGTACCAAAATGCATAAAAATAAAAAATACAATCCATATCAATTAGCTAAACTCAAACTAAAAAAAATGAGTGGATTTCAACATGTTCCGAATTAGAAAAATTAATCTAACTTCAATTAAAACTAAAAATTTAGTTCATAAAAAGCCGAAAATCTAAATTTTAGTTAGAGTTAACAATCAAAACGATAACACCTAGGAACATATACTAAAAAAGAATGCAAATATACACAATCTTTATTTTAGTCATTTTGAAAAATAAATAAATAAAAAAGAAAACATGGATAAGGTAGCGAGAGGTATGGAATCTGGATAGCGACAGAAATGGAATTTCATCTCTGAAAGATGAAACTATAACAACAATTGTTTAATAAAAATAAAACAACAGCACAATTGAGAAAGCCAAAAATTGAGTTCATATAAAGCCGAAAATCTAAATTTTAGTTAAGAGTGAGCAATCGAAACGATAACACCTAGCAACATATACTAAAAAAGAATAAAAATTTACAAAATCTTTATTTTAGTCATTTTGAAAAAAAAAGACAAATAAAAAAGAAAACATGGATAAGGTAGTGAGAGGTATGGAACCTGGGTAACGATAGAAATGAAATTTCATCTCTGAAAAATGAAACTATAACAACTATTGTTTAATAAAATGAAAACAACAACACAATTAAGAACAAAAATAACTTCAACATATGAAAAAATCGAATAATTACCTTGAGAAACATAAAAATTTCTTGTAATTTTTGACACTTTTGTGTTTTGCGGTTTTAGTTGTTCATGCATCTTCTATTTCTGTCGGATTTTTTCAATTGAAGCTATCAGTTTGGAAAAAAAAAGACAAATAAAAAAGAAAACATGGATAAGATAGCGAGAGGTATAGAACCTGGGTAACAACACAAATGAATCTGAAAGATGAAACTATAACAACTATTGTTTAATAAAAATAAAACAATAACATAATTGAGAACAAAATAACTACAACATATGAAAAAAAATTGAATATTTACCTTCAGAAATATAATACTATCTATCGTGACCAATGAAGATAATGGTGGAATACTATCTATCATGCTTTATATAGAAGTTCATTTGTGACTTTTGGATTTTCTTTGCTTTGTGTTTTTTCATCTTCCCGTAACTCTTGCTTTCTTTTATTATTTTAATTAATAGGCTAGTAATTATTTAATATATTATAAATATAAATTTGTTATTTTTAATTAATTAAATATTTATTTTTAATTAATTAAATATTTTTAATCTGATTTTTTACTACGTTGACAACTCATCAAAAAGACATCTAAAACACTTCTTCTCATTTCTCCCTGCTTCCGTAATTATATATAGTATAGATTTATTTATTTTAATATAAATATATTTACTTGAACGGTTTAGGTTGGGCCGGGCTTAAATAGTAGTTCTCTTAGCCTTAGCCAACCCAATCCAAACCCGACATGAAAATATTGCACACTAAACTTAGGTTAGTTACATGAATATCATAATTAACCTCAAAATTACAATTAAATTAGATTAGGAAACTTAATTTTGAATATTTCATTATTTTCTATATATAACAAATAAAGTATGCTTTTACACCATAATTTAAAAATTCTAAACTCAAATTCATAAATTCTAAAACCTGGACAATATATACTAGACTTATAATTTATAAACTCTAATTCTTAAAATAGATTAAAAGTAATAATTTTATTATTTTGATATAAATTAAAAATAAAACTTGATATAATTATCGATATTTTTTTTTGAATAAAACATAACTTATTATTATCTTAAATCAGAAGATAGAACATCAAGTATAAACGATGGTGGACAAGCCCACTCACCACGAATAGAACTAGAAGTAACAGCCTTAGCAAGACTATGGGCTGCTAAATTTGCTGATCGTTTCACAAAAGAGATAGAATAAGTGTTCAAATCTCGTAATAAATCACAACACTCACAAATAACATCAGACAAATATGATAATCGAATGTTTTGATGTTGAATATCCAGAACCACCGCTAAACAATCAGATTGAAATTCGACGTGTCCTAGATTGAAATTCTTGACCCATGATAACGCTTCGCGGATCGCCATAGCCTCTGCCAAGGGAGGATTAACTGTATCTGCAAGATAGCCCATACGAGCCGCAAAACATCGCCCTTGGTGATCTCGTAGAAGAAACCCATATGAACAGAAATTGTTTTGGCTATCAATACCTGCGTCAACATTGCATATGAAGCTGCCGACGCTGGGCTTTTTCCACTTACTCTGTGCATTTGAATATGGAGTAGCCTGACTCGGATGACAATTCTGTGCAACCTGCCAAGCCACAAGTTTTGTTGCTGCCGAATGACATATTTCCTCAGGGGTGCGAAGCTTATCGTTCCATACTTTGTCATTTCGCGCCTTCCATAATTGCCAACATATCATTGCGATACGATTACAATCGCTCGTTGCATCTTCAAGGAGATTGATAAACCATTGAATGAAGCTGGTAATCTGATCCATTCGATTATCTTGGAAAAAAATTTGCCAAACCTGATACGCACGTGAACACCCGATGAAAACATGAAATTCATTTGTTGGATTAAAATCCAACATTATGGGCTTTACATGTATAATTGTAATTATGGGCTATCATATGTATGAGCCCGATTAAGTGATCTAAATTAGTTTATGGGCCTGTGGCATATATAATGGGTATGGGCTTAAATATGTATAGATATCCAGTTGTAATTTACTAATACTATGATGGGCAGATTAGTAATTGCGACAATTAGGTTTTCAGTATAAATATAGGGTTATGGTCCCTAGGGCATTAGCATTCTAAATCTACAACCTCCCCCATCAAGTGTAGATGTGCTAGTTGCTTTTAGCCCTAGAAGACCAATCAACCTAAGGTGTCTCTGATTCTCTTCAATCTCTGCGCTATGGATTCAGGTACGCTTCCGCTTTAGATCTTAATGGGTTAACATGAGTTTATGATCTTGTGGTTTGTGGATCTAATTCCAATAAGTATTTCCAACAAGTGGTATCAGAGCTACTCATGGTAGATTCATTGAGATTTTATTTTACTTCGATGAAAGATTTTTCTTTTGGTTTTCGCCAATCTTATGCTAACGATTTAGGAATCAATATTAATTGATTCAGAGACATTCAATTGAATATCAATATTCTTTTAAATTTGGTTTTCTTATGTTTTAGTTTATCAATGTTTTCAGTACATCATTTTTTTTCCTTTGTTTCTAAACATGGAAAAATCTTATGGTCTTGCTTTTGGATCAAGTTTTTTTTACTTGTATGTTATGGATTGAGAATCGCTTATGATATCTATTTTTATTTTTGAGGTTTTAAACATTGATTCAAAGATTTTAATTTGATGAACTCTTCAAACTTTTCAGTTGATTTGTTTTATTACAAATCAAAATTTTTTAGATATTAATGTCTTTTATATTGTTTTTAATTCATAAAAACTTCATAATTTTAGACTTTTGAAGTTTTTGTGTTTTAATATTTCGGTTACAAAAAATATTTGTACCAACTTTGGTATTTTGATCAAATTAAAGTTTTGGTTACAATTGTTTTTGTAACAACTTTGGTATTTCGGTTACATTAATAGTTATAAATTTTTGTAACAATTTTGGTATTTATTTCCTCATATTCATGTGTTGGTTATAAGTTTTTTTAATAACTTCAGTATTTATTTATGCACATTAATGTGTTGGTTATAAATTTTAATAATAACTTCAGTATTTATTTCTTTATGGTTTGGTAATAAAGTTTTGTAACAATTTCAAAATTTATTCCTTACATTAGTGTTTCGGTTACAACATCTTTGTAATAACTTTTGTATTTATTAAACATTAATGTGTTGGTTTTGAAATTGATTTATGGTTCGGTTTTAAGTTCTAAAAATTTCAAATCATGGTATAGATGTCAATTAAATATGTAACAACTATTTGAGTTTTTATGTAAATATTAAACTTATCCAAAGATATGTTTATTATTTGATATGATTTATTGTTAATATTTGATTGATACAATAAGATTACCACTTACAAGTTAATATTTATGTCCAAAGACAAAATATTAATGTTGTGCTAGGTGTCTTATAATGAGATTAACTTTGATTTGATTTTTTTTATTTGCCCAATTTTCTGATAATAAACTTTTGTGATTTTATTTGAGACAAATATATAATATTGGGCGATTATGTGAATTAAAGAAAAAATATTTTGGGCATAATCATTTTATGCAGTTATTTAGTTTCGATGACCATACTTTTGTTATGACTAAATATTTATATATTGTCAAAAATATTTTTGGTTTTTAAGTTATATATGACAATATATAAATATTAAAGTTTTTTTTATGGTCAATTATGTATACTTGTCTCATCTGTATTCAAGTCATGGTTATAGACGTTTTATATAAATTAGTTTAAGCAACATCCCGTCAAAGTGGGCTCTCTTGTGGAGATTAATTTGATATATAACATCTATTCAGTTTTGTGTGTCTGTAAATTCATGCGGATATTACCCGGCCCAAAGGAAGGCTAATATTTGGCCGAATTACATACACACCTGTGGCAATAAATATGTAACAATTATCTAGTTTTCCATGTGAATAATAAATTTGTCCAAAGATGATTTATTATTTGACAGGACTTATTGTTAATATTTGATTGCTACAACAAGATGGCCACTTACGAGTTAGTATTTTTGTCCAAAGATAAAATATTAATGTCGTGCTAGGTATCTTGTGATGGGATTTGCCATGATTTGATTTTTCTGTCTGCCCTAATTCAAATATATATAACTTATGCGAGCTTGTTAACTTCTCTGTTATTGAATTTGCTGCCATTATATTTGCTCATAATTAATTCAATTTGCATATTGAATTATGTTATTTAAGGTTTGAAAGAGAACATTATGCTAGTTCTCAATATTAAGTTTTGAAAGAGAACATTATGTTAGTTCTCAATATTGTTGATCTGGGCATTGTATTAGGAATTGATTAACTCACTGTCGTAATGACATCCGGTACTGATAATGATAAAATTCATCATTGGAAGTGAGAAGATCAAATTGCATGAGTCTGATGATCATGAAATGTTTCATTCAAGAAGTTTTAAGGGCATTATATTGACTTATGAGGTATCTACAGATAAGGTTTCTTTGCTGAAATTGAGAAAAGATTTGCAAAGAATGAACATGATGATACCATTAAGGATAAGGAAAATGAAACATTATGGAGCACATTATAGAGATGTCTCATTTTGCTTTTAAGTCAAATACACTTTAAGTTGCAGTTGTCTAATGACATGCTCGTGTATAAGGTTGTAATTTATCTTATTGCACAATTTGATAAATTTAAGATGAGCTATAATTGTCATAAGGTCAAAAGGATATAAGATGGGCTCATTTTTTGAAGTTAATTTATCTCCAGTACCTGGACATACTTTGTGGGTAGATTCTGGTGCTACTACTCACATTAGCGTGTCCATGCAGGGTTGCCTAAGCTGCCGAAAGCCAAATGATGGTGAAAGACACATCTATGTGGGAGGTGGCAAGGCAGTAGAAGTAGAGGCAATAGACATATTTAGATTACTTTTGAAAACTAGTGCTTATTTAGATTTGAATGAGACTTTTATTGTGTCGTCTTTTAGACGGAATTTGGTTTCTATTTCTACTTTGGACAAGTTTGGTTATTGTTCATTTGGAAATAGGAAATTGAGTCTTTTTCAAAATTCAGTTACCATTGGCACTGGTTCTTTATCTATTTATGATTATCTTTATATGCTTGGTGCTGTTTCTTCTTATAATGAAACCTAGTACACGTGGTGTGGTATGAAGAGAAAATTAAATTATGAGAATTCTGCTATCGTGGTACAAAAGATTAGGACACATTTCTCAAGAGAGAATTGAAAGGCTTGTGTCTTATGGAATTCTCAATTCCCTTGATTTCTCAAAATTTTAATATATGTGTCAGTTGCAAGAAGAGGAGGACCGGTGTATATTCATATTTGAAGAAGACTTATTGCACCACCCTGTTAGGTGGATTTTGGTTTCTATTTTAAACAAATTCAAATATGTTTGTTTAAGAATAGGAAATTGTCTTTATCAAAATTTAGTTATGATGAACACTATACATTTATTTATATTTGGTAATCTTTATATGTTTAATATTGTTTTCTAAAATAATGAAACCTTGCAAACTGGTGCACATTTTGAGAATATTAATGAAAAAGAATTTTCAATATAAGTTCCATTTCCAAATTCTATGTTCCCACTACTGAGAATTTAGAAGACAAGTAATTCAAGATTCTTTGAGGATGTTGAGCTTGCAGGGGGAAATATGGTTAAATGATTCCTCATCCAGAAGAACAATCTCAACAACCTCAAGAATAAATGTCAGTAAAGTGAAATTCACTAGAGAAATGAGAAATACAATGTTTGATCATTATTTTGTATATCTCTAAGAACATAAAGATGGTATTGAGTTATCAATGCCTTAAGGAGTTCCAATTCTCGATTGTGGGTTGATGCCATTAATTTAGAGTTTTCAAATCTTGTCAATTTTCTCAAAGACAATTATGAAAAGATATAAGGTATTTATTGTTGTCAAAGACTTCAGACGAAAAGAAGACATTATTTGTGAAAAACTTTCTTTCTAGCTTCATTAAAAGATTCTTTAAAGTTATAATGGCATTGCTAACTGGTTATGATCACAAATTTCATTAAGTTATTGTCTCATTGATTTTGAGATGAATTTGTTTGATAATTATGTATATTTTGGATTCAGTGGGAGGAAATTTATTTTTCTATTTGAGAACTCCAAATCAGGTGATACCCTTATAATTAAAGGAGACGATTTTAGTCTCAAATAGTGCCCAAATAGTTATACATTATTTTTGTGTGCTCAAGTACGTATGCATTCTGATATGTATTCATATTTGAGGTAATGAGCAGATATGCAAATATTTTAGTTTTGAAGTTTTAGAAAAGCAGCTAATAAGGTCATGCGCTATTCACATAGAATAAAACTCGCATATAGTATGTCAGAGTCAAATTAAGTAGAGATCATTATGTATACTGATTCTGATTATATCGGATGCTCATTTTGTTTAAAGTTCATTTCAGTTTATTAGATGGGTGAATCATTTCTTCCATCATGGCAGCTATATCTGTAGCGCATTATGAGGCATCTAGTTTTTTGGTTGACTGTGAAATTGTCATTAGGCTGCAATTCAGATATAGAAAGATAATATATTATGACAATAAGTCAACACTTATGTTCTACTAGTAATTAAATATCTAGTAGAGATTTCAGAATGGACCGGTGTCTAATGAGCATATTAGGACAAACTCTATGGATCCGCTCAGTTAATGATTATTGCCCATTATCTTTCATGAGCATATTGCTCATTTGGGTCTTGAATTGCTTAAGAAAATTTGAGTTTAGTGGGAGTTTGTATTTTGGATGCTCTTTAGTTTTAGACATGTTTGTTTATTCGGTACCGATTCCAGTTAATAAAGTTTTAAGTTTATTCCATTCTGGAAGTGTTATAGTCTTGATCTCACTAATGAGGACCAGTTGGAAATAGGCATGTTAAGGTCACATTACATGTAATTTCCATGCTACACATCCATACTTAATTCATGTCATTTGATTATGCTAACATATGTGATCATTGTTGGTAAGGTTACACTAAAGGTGATTGATTCTGCTTTGGTTCTATGTTAGTATGATTAATGGACGGAATTGTTGGTATATGCCTATAGTAAATATGATAGCATATTTTGACGTCATAAAGGATTCATAATTTACAGGAATATACATGTTTCGCCCAGTGGGAGATTGTTGGATTAAAATCCAACATTATGGGCTTTACATGTATAATTGTAATTATGGGCTATCATATGTATGAGCCCGATTAAGTGATCTAAATTAGTTTATGGGCCTGTGGCATATATAATGGGTATGTGCTTAAATATGTGTAGATACCCAGTTGTAATTTACTAATACTATGATGGGCAGATTAGTAATTGCGACAATTAGGTTTTCAGTATAAATATAGAGTTATGGTCCCTAGGGCATTAGCATTCTAAATCTACAACCTCCCCCATCAAGTGTAGATGTGCTAGTTGCTTTTAGCCCTAGAAGACCAATCAACCTAAGGTGTCTCTGATTCTCTTCAATCTCTGCGCTATGGATTCAGGTACGCTTCCGCTTTAGATCTTAATGGGTTAACATGAGTTTATGATCTTGTGGTTTGTGGATCTAATTCCAATAAGTATTTCCAACATCATTTTCCCCAAATGCGCCACAAACGGGGCAACAATTAGGAAGAGAGCTATGACGGGATGCAAGGTTGTTTAGCGTTGGTAAACAATTAGTAAATATTCTCCATAGAAAATTCTTAATTTTCGGTGCTACCTTCAGGTTCCAAATTAAATTCCAGTTGATTCGATTTGTATTTATCCGAGACATCGGTATTGGTCCCAATGCTTGAAAGTATCCGCTTCTTACCGTGTACGCTCCAGATTTATCCTTCGACCAGAACCATCCATCTTCTGCCCTCCTACGTCTGATAGGAATGGAACAAATAAGCGCAACATCACGACTATTAAAATTACTGCTGATGATCTCTTCATTCCATCCCCCATAATCATTCATTATCGATATTTTTTTAAATGTGAATTTATAGATAAATTTCCCACTAAAGTTAGACAATGTGTTTGTGTGTCAAATCCGGTTAGACACGGCCCTGCCCAACCCAATTAACTACCTCAAAAAGAGAGAGTGGTCCCAAAAAAAAAAAAAAAAAAAAAAAAAAGGTAAAAGAAGGGTGTGCAAATTGCGAGTCTTAGGTGGGTGGCCTAGGCATAGCATCCAAGAAAAAGCTTCCTTCTTCCTGTTATTTCCTTAATTTAATTTGCTACATTATTATTATAATACTTAGGTATATCTTCTTAATCATAAAATTAGGTTTAGTCTTTAGTCAATTTATTTGGATTTTGTTTTAAAATAATTACTAATATATAATGCCAGAAAATCTAGTGATATTTTCTAGATTATCCTATCAACACTAGGGATGTCAAAATAGATTGGGGATCATAAATATATGATGCTAATCTATAATAATGATATGTTAATACATAAATCTAAAACGACTAATTTAATAAATGAGTTTATACTGTTAAATAAAGGGTTAATGTACCTCTAACGTCTAAAATGATGTAATTTTACTCCTAACGTTGGTAGTCAAGAGCAATTTTACCCTTAACGTTGATGATTTGGATCAATTTTAGATACTATTATAAAACACAGATATTTTTGTTCCTTAGTTTGCACCAATTGCATATCAATTCGTTCTAAAAAAAGAATTTCATGTTTTTATAATCTAACAATAGAATTGAAGATTAATATTTATAAATTCGGTGAATTTTTTGATTTTTTTGTCCAATTCGTATAAAAGACAGTATATTTTTATTTTATTTTATTTTTTCACATCCCAAGATATGTTTGTGATTTGTTACTGATAAAATTACGCACGTGTGAAGTGTAGATGACAAGATTCATGATCAAGAAGACAATTTGATAAATTATTTCTCAAATTAACTCAATTTATCAATGTTAGAGGTAAAATTGCTATTGGCTTCCAATGTTAGAGGTAAAATTACATCATTTTAAACTTTAGGAGTAAAATTGCTTTTGATCTAAAATTTTAGGGATTTTTAGGAAGGTCATGGGTTCGAATCACATCCGGGTCTGATGATGATTTTTCTTTCTTTTTTAATGTAAGCGCTTTGTGCGTAAATTTAAAAAAAAAAAAAACACAGTCCCATTTGACAATTATCCATATGTTATATATTGCAACATTCTTCCTCATCTAAATTTACCGCTTTTCTCACCTAAATCCACAGTTTCTTCACAATTTGTTCATTAGATGTTTCACTTCGGACGCACAACACAACAAAATCTCCTATTTTTTCCGGTATCCTTCATCTTCTTAATGTTCTTAGGTCCCGTTTGGTAAGATGTAATGACATTCGTAATGGAATGACCATTACATTGAAGGCTCATTACCATGTTTGGTTGCATGTTACAATTTCATTGTAATAGAATGAGAAAACATTGAGTTAATTTTTTTTTTGAAGAAATCTTGTAATCCCCATTACATAGAAAAATACTTGAATTCTCATTACATTGTCATCTAACCTCTCATTTTTCAAATCTCACATCTCAATCTCACATCTCATTCTTGTCAAAAACGTAAAAAGTAGAAAAGCATGAAAATTGAAAACGAGAAAAATGAAAAAGAAAAACGAAAAATCGGAAAAAGGAGAAAATAGAAAAACGGTGAAAAATGTTGCAAAATGGAAATTAAAAAAACGTAAAAAATGTTGAAAATGGAAATTAAAAGAAACGAGAAAAATGTAAAAAAATGAAAAAACGAAAAACTATATACTAATTTATTGATTTCGGTTAATCTAATTTTGTATTTGATTTCGATTCGATTTTTCACATTTTTCGTGTTTTTCACGTTTTCATGTTTTTCGTTGATTTTTATTATATAAATAAAATTTTATGATTACATTTAATTAGGAAAATATAAGTATTGTAATGGTTATTACATTCCATCATAATTGTCAACCAAACATGGTAATAGAATCACTATTCCATTCCATTACATTACAACTTTGATTACATTACGACCTTGATTACATTACATTGCATTACGACATACCAAACGGACCCTTAGAGTTCTTCTTCTCCGGATTGCTGCTGTCATGGAACCAATTAAACTAAAAGTTCAAACTGATAGTTAATGTCTAATCGTAGATCTTATATTAATCTTTGACACACCTCCACATACAGCGTGTACAACACAAGCTCATCCCGCCATGTGTTTCTAATTTCAAAAATTAATGAAGTTGTCAAGACTCGAACAGAACCCTCAACCGTCATGCAAATCGCGATTTGATACCTTTTTATTATTGGAATTTCAATTTAATATTCTATTATTTATTTATTTAAAATATTTTATTATTTATTTATTTAATAGTAATAGAATATATGAATATAGAAAAAAATTCATAACCATACGGTTAGGATCAATCTAAACCAACCCATTATGCATACAATTCAAGATGCCAACTATTAAAAAATTTATTAGAAATACAAGACAGTCAATTAAAAATGTTACCAAATCCCCCGCGCTTGGAGGATGTCCTCAGTGCCGAGGAACATGTATTAGGGTGTATGTGCGACTTGTTTAGATCATGAATTTGAAGGGTTGTGAGTTCGAGTCCTAACAACCTCGTTAATTTGTGGAATTAGAAACACATGGTAGGATGAGCCTGTGTTGTACACGCTGCAAGCCCAATAAACATTTACTTGTGGAGGTATGTTAGAGATTAATATAAGATCTATGATTAGACCTTAACTATCAGCTTAGCTTTTAGTTGAAACGGTTCCATGATAGCTGCTATCAGTTTGAGGAGGAAGGAAGATTGTCTTCTTTCTTTCCTCTCCCACCATTTCTGTGTTCTTAGTTTTCTTTAGTTTTTTTTTTTTTTCTGTGTTCGTTTCTTTTAGTTGGATCTCATATATTTTATCGGATCTTTTAATTCGTTTGAACTGTATCTATTGTTTACAATCTTTGTTTTTGTAACTTTTTTGTTTTATTTTAGCAAGAGTAGAAACGGTTGATTTTATCCGTAGATCACTGGATCTACGTGGTTGCAAAATAAATGACACATATCCGAAAGTTCAGAGGATGAAAATTGGACTCCAGTTGTTTTGCTACGAATTTGGAATTACGAGAAATATATGTTTCAACTATTGTTTAGGTTAATTGTACATTTAATTGCTTTTTTCTTTTCATCTTGTAGTTGTTTTCTTGTCCTTGTGATCATGTCTTAGGCTTAATTATACGTACGTGAGGTTTTATTCTTTACTGTTTACTGTTTTCATGTTGTACTTACAATCTTATTACTTAATGAAATGTTAGCATTTTCGTAAAAAAAAAAAATGTTAATATATTGTAAAACCCAGCAAAGCAACCCAATATTTAATCTTTTACAACATTTGCTAATAAACTAGAAATAGTAAATAAAAAAATAGAAATGAATAAGCTGACTTGTAATTGATGCAAAGGAATAGTAAAATAGTAAGTTAGTTTGTCTTAATGTAAATTAAGAAAACTTAGATTAGAATCATCCACAATTAATGATTATTATTCTTGTTGACCATTGAATAATACTTTCGTCGGTGCAGCAAAAAGATTGGGCAGATTTTTGGACTAAATTGCTGTAATTTTGTTTTTCTTAAAGAATTTGGTGAAAATGAATATGATTGGGCCATAGTTCCTCAAAACACTATATAAACATGTTGGACTGGTCACGTAATCTCCAATAAATTTTAAAAACTGGGGCCTAAACTAAATTAAATAAAATTAAAAAGTATAGATTAAAAGTATAATGATCCAAAGAGTATAACAGATTTAGTGATGGATTGCACTAACATTAACATTAAATATGGTATGAAAGTAAGTGTTCTTTTGTTTTCGGCTGACCCATTAACATATGAGTTGTGTACAAGTTTCTTTTGGTCGGAGAACCTAGTTTAGTGTACTTCAAAAGTCACTTCCTTTTTTTTTCTTTTCGTGTAATCGATTTTTATATGTTAAAATCGATTCCTCCAAAAAAAAAGTATGTAAAGTACAGTACAGATGTGTATTTAGTTTGTGACAATATAAAAGAAAAACTGAAATTATATTGCTACAAAGAAGAAGAAAGAGAACATAGTGGTTTTATGTTATTTATTCAATGATTAGCTAAATTAAGGTTGTTATTTTTTAACATCAAAAGGAAGGGATGTAAATAAACCGACCCGAGTCGAATCTAAGGCATGTTCGGTGTTGGCTCGTTAATATTTCAAGCTTAGCTCTCTCGAATCAAGTTTTGACCGAGCCGAGCTTTTATCGAACTTAAATTAAATTTGTCATACATGAATAGAATAAGTAGCGTATGAGATAAAAAAAAAGTTTAATTGTCTGGAGAACGCAAATTGATAGAAAAGTTTAAAACACTGAAATATATATTAAAGTTTGTAATGTATTTTATTCTTTATCAAAACAAAAGTTTCTAGCTAAAGCCCCAAAGCCTAGAGCTTTTTTGTGTCATTTTTTCGGTAGGTCAAACTTTATGTGAGTTGTGAATCGTGATGAACAACTAATAATAAATGAAACAAAAATTTAAAAACAATGAAATATATCTTATATATAAGATAATAATTAACGAAATATATATAGTAATTAAAATATAATCGAGCTTGTTCGCGAGCTTTCGAGCCAAACCTAAGGAAGCGCAGGTTCAAGCTCGTTAATGCTCGAGCCAATCCCAAACTCGGGTCGAGCCGTATTGAACCAATCTTTGGCGGAGCTCAAATAGTTTGTTATATAGTATAGTAAATAGGCTCAAGTTCTCAAGCAAAGGTCTAACAGCCGAATTCAGAATACAGGCTTAATCCAAGAAGGCCATACCATATGAGATTACGAAAGCTCATATGTAGGAAATCCTCTTCAGGAAGCTGCCTAAATGGACACGTGGACCAATGGTTGTCTCGGATCCCAAACGCACGCTTCTAGTTCTCATGTCAGACCACGAAATGCAGAATGATATAAAGAGAGGAAGTTTGAAGCCAATTGGAAGCCGACAAGTGCAAAAGCGTATAAACTATTCAGGTACGCAGTTATCTATAAATAGTCTCGAAATCTGAGCCTCAGGTATGTCATTCATTCATTGTGTATCAATCATCTGCTTTCAAGTTACCTTGTACTTTCCAGTACTTTATTGATTTAAGCATCAGAGAGGGGATGACGGAATCCGGCCCCTCTTCGGCAGTTTGTTGTGTATTCAGGTCATCAGAAGCATCGTGAAGCTCGTATTTAGTATGATGACATAATTTAAAATGACTGCTTACAAGGCAAAAATAAAGGCAACTCAAGTAAAATGGAGGGAACATGCTTCAATTAAAATGGTTGCTTACAAGCAAAAAATAAAAGCAACTCGTGACAAACGAGTACATCCTTGCTAATTTTTTCAAGGAGATTTAGTATTAAGAAATGATGAAGCTTCTCAATGTAGGGAAGATAAAGGAAAGCTTGGTCACAACTAGGAGGGACCATTTCAGATCGATGAATGTGTTAACTCATATACATATCGACTTCGGTAACTTTCAGACAGAGATATTTCACGAACTTGGAACACAGTTTCATTAAGAAAATTCTACTAGTAAAATTGTTGTAAACCTACCCATTGGTAGTAGATGATTCCTATGAGAGATTGTTTTCTTTATTCAGCATCTTACTTAGAATCCTTTTTTATTATATTAATCCTATGCATGCTGTTAGGCGAATTTCGCAAGTGCACGGGTTCACTTGTAGTAATAAAAGATATCGATCCCCACAGAGAATGCAATTGATACTTAACTTGTATTGTTTCTTTATTCGTTTTCTCGAGATTTATAGAGAATATTAATTCGGTAATTGTCTTGATTTAATTAATACTATCTAATCTAAACTAATCCTATGATTCGTTTCATGCATACCCCAATATACTTTAGTGGTTTTTAACTAAGTTTGTAATTATTAATAAATTCAATCGCATGCAGTTGTATCAGATAAAAATACTTAATCTAATCTCTTGATCTAGGAGTAAGTGACTTAACGTGTTTTCAGATAAAAATTCTAATTCCTTGACCTATCGTAGTGAATTAGGATTTATTAATACAAAACGAAGTGATAGATATAATACAATTATCTTTTCATAAACTGAATCTCTTCTAGATTTATGAATTAATAACTATTCCTATGCTTTAATTATATGAATTTCCCTAAAACATACATAAAGAAAAAATGAAGATCATAATGAACATAGAATAATTTGCATTTGATTGATTAATTTATGATGAACAAGTACTGACAATGTTAAACATTTAAGTAAGAGTAAAGAATACAGGAAAAAGAATGTAGCAGATAAGAGTATAAGGGTTGTGAATCCTTTTACTGTCTTTATACGGTTTCTCAAGCCTCAGGATCGTCTTCTCTTATGTATCCTCTTCTTGCATCTTGAGAAAGCTTATCTCTCGACCTCACTTCTTTCGGTGCACTGGACAGAATCTCTAAGTAAGACATTTCAATATCTCAAACTCAGTGTTGTAATCCCTGATTCTGAAATATATCTATACCTCTCTGTATATCTACATTGATTCAAACTTGTGAACCCTTTGAACCATTTGAACCATTCTGGAAATGATGGAGGAACCATTTGAACCATCTCGAGAAACCTTGGAAGACATCCCTCCATAAAGGTGCGATGAATGGATGTGGCTAATGGCGAAGAGAAATGTTGATTCATGTGAAAGGATGTGCTTCCCAGATGAAAAACCATGTCTTTTAGTTGAAGAAATGCATGTCATGAACGAGACAAGAGTGTCACGTTTGTGACATGAGGAAAGTGTCTATCACAAACGGGACAGTATGCTCATGAACGTGACATGGGTTTTTCCTGTATTATCTTCTTTTTGTCCATTTTTGACGTCCTTTCAAGCTGAGATTCCCCAAATGTGAATATTATCCATATTTAAACTGTTTTTGCTCAAATCACAAACAAACGAATGAAATCTTTCTAAAAAATTAAATAAAGTAAACTAAATGCATGAATATGACATCAAAATGCATACGAAAATAGGTAAATTTCGAACTTATCACATGCTACAAGAATTCTAATCACAATCATTGAGTTCAATACATTCTAAAAAGGATACTGAATTTATCTAATATTCGATCGAATAAGTAGGTAAAATTTTATATTAAATTAAAATGCTTACATCCATTCGTGGGTAGTACAAGATAAATAGAAAGATTACAATCAAAAGAGTTTAGAAAGTTTAGGGAAATTCTCCTGGTAAGGGGGCTTTAGGCATATGTTCTGTATCTTCGGGTGGCAAAAGCTTCACCCAAAAGTCAAAATCCGCATCTGGATAAACTTGTCTTAGAGTACGAAGGAATACAACCCTAAACTTTAAGGATCGACTAAGTCCCAAAGCTTGGGCTTCCTCGGTCACTTTAGTCAATGCTGTATGCATTTGATCTCTCAAGTGCTTGAAGGATTGGGTAAAAGCAACTTTGGTTGTAGACTTTTCTGCTTCTAAGGATTCCACTTTTTCATACAAAGAAGCATTGGATTTTTGGGCAATAGATAAGCCTTTGTTCAAAAGATCGTTATTTTCTCTTTCTTAAGCAGTTTCAGATTGGGATTGATTCAAGATAGATTCTAAGTTAGTGACTTTCTCTTTCAACGCAAACACATCAGCTTTGAATTTGTTTCTAGCCTTGAGGAAATTGTCCGATTTTTTCTTTGCCAAGTCAAAGTCAACTTGAAGAGTTTGAAGATTTTTTAGTTGATTTCTTATCAATTCATCTTTGTTTCGAATTATCTGCTCCAAATCTAAAACACCCTGAGCCTGTTGTAAAGTAAGTTTTTCTTTATGTTTAGCTTCAGCCTCAACAGCATGGGACTTTTCAGCTTGGTTTTTCGCTTTAGCCAACTTAATCCTTACACGGTCTAACTCTTTAATAGCTTCGTCAATAACAGAAGCTTGGTTGGCCAACTGCTTTTGCTGCTTGTGATATTGCACAACTAGGTTGCGATATTGATTGCACAACAAGGTGGTAGAAGATAAATCTTGAATATCAAGTGGATTAGCAGAAAGGTGTGGAACGATTAAGTAAGAATATAGAGGAAGAACAACTTATAGTAACTTTACGTTCATATAGGTTGCTCTAACGGCTGAATATGCGGACAAATTTTTGAAATATTCACCATCATTGGGCAGAATCGCCAATCGGGCAATATCCTCAGTAATACCGGGAATTCGCAAAGATAAGCGTTCCTTGAAGAGTTTGCGCCATAGCTGCAAAGCCGAATGAAGGAGGGTCAAGAAATTATGAAGTATCAATATGTAAGGTGAAAATTAAAAAGTATGTAATGAATATCTGAGGACGATCAAACTTTGCAAAAGCCTCCAACATTTTCTTGGGTAACCTCAGCAGTAACCTGGTTAACGGTCTTAAGACTCACTCCTAGAGGAATAGTGTTTTTATTGCTTGCATTTCTTTACGCTCTCTCCTCTTTATATACTTTACATCCTTTTGGCACAACCTCTCCCGAAATAGTTACGCTCTCTCCTCTTATCTGTTCCATCCTCATCATTTCTTCGATGTTAGACACATCTAAATCTGAGTAGGAGGATATGCTTTTGGCATGAGAATAAGGCCCTTTGGAGCAGGTGGCTTGGTTTTGGGTTTGCAAAGCTCCCTTTAAGCTTTCACCTTGACCTTCAAGTGAAGTTTGAACAATTTGAGCAGTTTCGGGAGATGAAGTCAATGAGATTATGTGTGGACTTTTTAAAATTTCTTCCTCTTGTACAACGAGAGTATCACCAAACTCACCAAGAGATGATAGAGGTTCTTCATTCAAATCAACAACATTATCCGAAGGAATTGGTGGAGTAAAAGGAAAAGTCTTAGCAACTTCCATAGGGTCTAAAGAGTGGTGGAATAGGCATTTCATTGCCTTTTTTTCATTGGCAGCATTGGAAGAAGTTCCAACTTCAAGATTTGTGGTATTCGAGCTTACTTCGGTGGAAATATTCATTTCTTTGGTAACAATATGAGCAACAGGGGGATTTGCTTATGCATATTCGACATTTAATTTTTTTATGTCGGGCTATGATTTGGTCACGAACAGACATTGAGTTAGAATTACATGCATCCAACAAAGAAAACATAAATCAAAATTGAGAAAGGAAAGTCACATTCTACTTATGCGAATCTCTTAGATCCGAGATATGCAATTCCTTTTTTTCTTGATGAAGAAGCACGAATATCCATCAGTTTGGATAAGCTCTATCATATTTTGATATTCCCATTGAAGTTTATAAGCTTCGATTCTTTTAGCCCCTTCCAGTTCTTCGGGGTATAATGGTTGAAGTGGTTTCCATTAGGATGCAAGAGTGGGAGTTTCGTTCCACTTGGTGGTAAATAAATAGTTCATTTTGATAATCTTTATTTTTTCTTCATTTTGTGTCGGCTTTATCAACTTTCGAGAAAATGAAATACAAAAGTTAATAAGTGATATATTACCCGTCAAATATATACCGAGTGTTGGATACCGGGTATTCTAAGAGGTTTGTAATGTTTTTGATCTCATATCCGTCCCATATCTTTTTATACAAAGTACGGTTTTATTAGGATCGAATAGTGTGATGTTTAATTTTATGATCTCCTAACAATAAAAAAAAAAAAGGGCGGTCCGGTCGCATTACGCTCCCCGCTGAGCGAGGGTCCGGGGAGGGGTCCCACCACAAGGGTGTATTGGGGGCAAGCCTTCCCTTGCCAATTTAATTGGCAAAAGGCCACTCCTAAGACTCGAACCCGTGACCTCTGGTCACACGGCAACAACATTTTACCATTGCGCCAAGGCTCGCCCTCTATGATCTCCTAACAATATGTAAAAAAAAAAAGCAAACATACACGTGTTGTCGAAGATATAGTTCTACTTGATTGGCAGTGTAAAATTGTTGGACCATTTATTTAATTAATTATCACATTCTTGGCCAAATAATTCATGAAATGAAGTTAATTTAACATGTCTAGGAAACTTTATTGGTTTCTCCAAGGTTGTCTCCACCTGTGACTTAGGTTTCTTACAGAAAAAGGTTTAAATTAAGTTGGTCCAATAATATTCAGAAATTAATCAATTTTACAGAAAAATACAAAAACCAACTAAATATAACAAATTTAATTTCATAGATTCAAATTGAAATGACAACTCTAATTGTCTTTAGTGATAGAACTGAAATTAAGATTAAATTAGTTCCATATATTATGGTTTGAATTTGAATAATTGCCCCCTATTCAAAATACATGTATACGGAGTTTATATAAAATGCCTGGATTTTCAATTAAAAGATTTAAATATGTTATTGAAAATGAAGGTTTATAATTATGTTTTTCAATCATAATGTAATGCCATTTTCGTCGTCTTTTGAATTGTCGGGGTCTAAATAGATGTTTCAACGTCTAGGAGAGCTTAATGTGCATGCATGACCACTAGATCATTAATTAAATATTACTTATTGAATTCCAATGACAAATTAAACATACACGTGTGCTAGGGTTTCTTTTGATTTGCTTGATCAAGGTTTGACATTGTATCAATTTTGAGAAAAATCCTACAATGATCGGGATTAGTACTGATTCCATCCACTCAGATGATGTCACGTTAATACAATTATTGATGTTATATAATCTAAGTGAAAGGACCAGTACTGATCCCAATCCACAAACTGCATCATGATATCATAATACAGGCAACACTTTTAGAATTATAGTCTCAAATCCAGTTCCTTTAGAGATGTCGTGGTAGGTAAGAATGACAACTCTAGGGCTAACTCAACGTAACATTTCCTTTGATTTTAGGAGGATACAAAGGGATTAGGATTCTGCATGCTATTTACAATGAGCGTCTCTCTGTCTGTAAATTTAGTATTATTAGCCAAATAATGTTTAGCGAAAGGTGAGACTCCCTAACGTCATGCTGACTTAGAAGCTTAATAAAATTTGGGGCCGGAAGTATGGATTGAAAGTTGATCTTTATTGTAGTAGAGTGTTGATAACATTGAGATATTATCCCAAGGACCAAAAAGGATATTCGCCTAGAAACGCCATGTAGATCACCTGATACTGGAGTATCACGGCGCATTGAGCAAAGAGATCCGACAGGCGGATCACCAACACCTCACCACTAGAGATCCGCGGGCGAACCTATTAGGCGAATCTCTATTATCATTCAATCCGCTGTTAAAACAGCTGAACCGATCCCGCAATAAAGACCATTAATAAGCTATCAATAAGCTAAACCGCCATGCTTAAAGGAAATCAGTAACCGCCATTAATGGAGCATTAATGAAGCATTAATGGAGACTTTCTAGTTACTGAAAGTTACAACTTCATGACTATATATAGCTTGCATCTCCAAGCTATCAAGGTACACTTTTACTTACCCTTTGTCAATTCAGTTTGCTCTCTTGTTCCTCTATACTGACTTTGGCATCGGAGCTTCCCCCCGTCGAACCCAACGACGCCCCCACAGGGACAGAAGACAATCGGAAATTCTCCACTAGTTATCAATTGGTGCGGTGAAGGTGGATCTCTAACAAACAGGAGATCACAAAATCTTGATTGTATAGAGTTTCATAAAGAACAAAACAACCGAGTCAACAGAACAGAAATCTCAATCTCAAACCTTGGCTCAATCAGTACAAACAAATCTATCCAAAGATAAGTTTCTCTATATATTGGTGGGAAAGAGTTTTCTACATTAAATCTGGAATTTTATGATAAATAAGATAAGTTTCATCCCCTTTCTTATTCCATTTTTAATTAAAGAAAATTAAAGTTTCTTACCTTTATCAAGTTGCTATGAATATCGTTACATGTTATTATGATAAATCTAATAAACTGTGAAAGATGAAGTCATAGACACAAATCTTTCATTAAATCTTGCATGCTTACTATGCCCTCATATTTTTATGCATGACAAGTGTAATATGATATTATCATTGAATTAGTACAAACGCATGTATAAGACCCGTAATCTTGGGATTTACAAAAAAATTCATCCATTCAATGTGATTTTGTCATTTGATATTAAAATATCATAAAAGGGCTCATGTAATTACAAATGATTTAGATCTGGTCGGTCTTTTGGATGAACATGCATATAACTAGTAGAAGAAATTACAAAAAAAAATCATATTTGGTTTTTCCTTGTACAATTCACCATCTATATATGACTTTTCTCCTATATAGTACTTTTAATATCAGAAATTCATATTTTTGAATATTGTTTTGTCAAACAGTTATTTCATTCCTTTTTTTACAAGGATGTGTTTATTCATAATAAAAACTGTTTATTTGACATTGTTAGAATTTCTGTTACCAACACAAGAGACTTGAAAATATTGAGTCTATTTGTAATTATCCTGTAATTGTCCCTAACTATTAAGGCCATTATGGGCTGATGAATTACCAAATTGGATAAACAAAACTTTCATGTCCTGGCTAACTATAAAATAGCGCAAGTGCCAGTTTCGGATCAGAACATTAATTTATGCAAAGTTCTTAGGATATACATGAGAGTTTCTTAGAGATTGTTTGGATGATGGTATATGAAGGTACGTGAGGATGAATTTTGAGCAATTTTCCTTACACCTCAAATTAGAGGAGAATCATGGTACATGTCTTTTTCTTCCAAAATTACCCTTTCTCTTTTATTTTATTTATACAAATGAAATGATATAAGAGTAACTTCATATATAACTACATTATTAAACCATTACTTACCTTACTTTAATTACACCTCATTCAAATGATGCCTTAATGATCTCTGAATGCCATTAATGCATGAATGCACAATATTGATTTCAATTAAATAGCAACTATGTAAGATATCTTACCCAATATAGAATGTCATAACTTTTATGACGTTTAAAATAAATATGCTATCTTGGATATTAATGCGCATTGAAATATAAAAGGACATTATTCTTAAACCATTCTCATTATGGTAATTTATTAAGAATTCATTATGATATTCATGTGCAGTAGCAATCTTTATGGTTATGACCGTTATACGTGATATTATTATTAAAACAAGCACGATTAAAATTCTATTATAAATTTGTTTGACATATAATATTTACTCGGTTTTATCATTTGACTAAGTTCATTCTAGAGTCAGGGACCAACGTGAAGGAATTATTAAGTTGATTCCAAGATGAACTAAAAATTCCATAAAGAGACATTGCATTATACATGATATTTGACAACAAGGCCAATGCAAACAGTCTTTTGCTATGAAGTATGTTCTATGGATCAAGCCATTGATCCCCAAGGTAAGTGAATATAGCTTTTATGCCTTACCACAATCTTTTAATAATGGACAGGGTATGCCCCACTTCTGGAGTTCTTTCAGTGCTAACCCACAGGTACAAGGGAATTGCTAATAATGCAACCAGTACCAAACACTAGCATGAAAAATAAAGCTCAATCCAGAGAAGTGTATATTCAGAGTCACTTCAGAAAAATTCCGTGACTATGTCATTAGCAAAAAAGGAGTTAGAGCAAATCCAGATAAAGTAAAAGCCCTGTGAGGAAAAAGGTGAAAAGAGCGCCTAAATGAAAGCCCCACTATGGGTGAGAAAGATCCAGAGGTTGAACGGGCAGATCATCATACTAGAAAGATTGTCAACAAGCATATCAAGGTATAAAACAATTCCTAGCAGAACCACCCTTGATGAGCAGACCAATCTGAAGGGGAGACCTGCATTTGTATCAATCTGTCATGGATAAAGCTATGTGCACCGTGGTTATTCAAGAAGAAGAAGGTCAGCAGTTCTCCATCTATTATGTTAGCAAAATGTTGAAGGATGCGGAGACAAGATATTCGAAGCTAGATAAAATGGCTCCCACGGTTGTGACAACATCCATCCGCGTTAAACCATAGCTCCAAGCATAACCTCAACATGATCGAGATCGAGATCAAGAGCCGGCTTCACCATCATGATTCAACATTGAACACATGGATGATGAGATTGAAAGGCGAGTGCATGCCGCTCTAGATAGATGAGAAAATAATGCAGAAAGGTACGCCCGTCCAGTTAACAGGAATTCGCCATTCACAGCACGGATCTTGAGGTACGAGGCGGACAGAATGTTTAAAGCTTCTAACTTGCCATAATATAAAGGAGAAGAGTCAATATAAACGGGACATTACATATCCCGAACCCAAAGAAGGGGAGCATGTAACCGTTGGAAGAAATGCCAAAGCGTACTACAGGTTGGCCACCACACTGAAGCTTGTTGGGAGCTGGCAAACTAGATAGCTTTGTCCAGAATAACAAATAACAAGACGACAAGCAGAAGACAGATCCCAAAAAGAAATTCAAAAGTGTCATTAATGTCATAGCAGATGGACCAGTGTATCAGCCACCCGTGGAAAAAGCAAAAATATCCGTTCTGGATAAAACATCCCTTAATTGCCCCTTTTGTAAAAACAGGTCCAGTAATCTCTCCACATACAGATGCGTTGACAATTGAAGGATAGGAGATGAAATGAAGCGAGTAATGGTAGACACGAGCAGTTCTTGCAATATCATCACCAGAGGTGCATTCGCCAAACTAAAGGTTGATCCGATCCAAATAGAAACAACCATTGTTGACATCATGGGAGTGACAGGTCACACTATCCGAACCAAGGGCCAGGTAACTTTGGAATGCAAGCTGGCGGATGATGATCAAGCGTGGATTGGTGATCTGGAGTTCTTTATTACGGATGGACAATTAGCTTATAACATCATTCTTGGGCGGCCATTCATCTCATAGGTTGCAGCCCTAATTTCCATCCGCCGTCTGGCGATGTACATTCCCACCAGCAAAGGAGGAATAATGATTAGCGGGAACCAAAAGGTGGTTCAAGAGACCTACTCGGCGTCGCTATCGATCCGCCCACAATTCAAAGATGACCAAGGTGAGGAAGATGAACTTGTCACTACAACTTTGGGCGACACGGAAATGTTCCTTATTGCTGATGGAAAGCAGGTGCGGATCGCCAAAGGATTAAAACCTGAGATCAAGGAGGATGTTACGAAAGTTCTCATTGAGTCTGAAAGCGTGTTTGCATGGAAGAATGAGATCCCCACAGGAGTAAGCCCAGATGTGATCACTCATAAGTTAAACATCATTAAGGATGCGGTTCTAGTTGCTCAGAAAAGACGGAACCATGGGCCTAAAAATCAGTATTTTTACGTATTCTTATATGTGCATTAAACTGTTATAGTATCCTATATTTTATAATTTATTCTTTCTCGCCATACTTCTTATATATTCATTTGCCTAGTTTTGTTCTATGTCTTTCCAAATTCTATAGAAGAAGAAATAGCAAAGCTGAAGAAGGCGGATGTAATCAAAGAGGTGATATACGCCCAGTGGCTGGCGAATGAAAAGTTCCACAGGCGGATCAATTACCTCAAAGATAGGACAATTGATCCCCATCACGGGCGGATCCCCTTTCCACAAAGATAAGAAACACAGACCCTCAAGAGCTTTCAAATGAGCTGAACTTTCTCCTCAAAGATAGGAGAACAATAATCTCAGCGGCGGATCGATCTACCTCAAAGATAGGAAACGATTGATCGCCGTCAAGGACGGGTTAAAAATTTCTCAGACGTGAGATCTTTACACCCTCGAGTATTCTTCTCAAAAGGAGAGTATTAAGACCCGCTGGCGGATCGATTTACCTCAAAGATAGGAAACAATCGATCACCTGGGGCAGCTTAACTTC
Source organism: Euphorbia lathyris (assembly GCF_963576675.1). Taxonomy (NCBI): domain Eukaryota; kingdom Viridiplantae; phylum Streptophyta; class Magnoliopsida; order Malpighiales; family Euphorbiaceae; genus Euphorbia; species Euphorbia lathyris. The sequence goes on along the minus strand of NC_088914.1, from coordinate 21,129,275 downwards.
CTCACCAGGAATAAACGCTTTAAACCTTCAAAAAAGGTTCACACATTGGGGTACGGTTGGCCACCTGCCCTAAACAATCGGAGAAGTCCTAAGTAAACTAGGTTCTAAAAAGTTACTTGCTAAAAGATATAATGCATTAGTAAAAATAGTTCTGGAAAGAAAAGGGTTCATCTCCAAATAATGAAGCCTCGTCTTCATCTCTAATAATGAAGCCTCGTCTTCATCTCCAAATAATGAAGCCTCGTCTTCATCTCCAAATAATGAAGCCTCGTCTTCATCAATAAAGCCTCGTCTTCATCAATGAAGCCTTGTCTTCATCTCCAAATAATGAAGCCTCGTCTTCATCAATGAAGTCTCGTCTTCATCTCCAAATAATGAAGCCTCTTCTTCATCAATGAAGTTTCGTCTTCATCTCCAAATAAAGAAGGGGGGCACCCAATGCTTCCCACAGCAAAACGTACTGCTATCACATAACTACTTTTTCTCCTCAAAGATAGGAGATTAATCTCATGGGCAAATCAATCCTTGATCACCATTAGAGATAGAGTTAAAACATTTCTCGGACGCGAGATTTTACACTCTCTTACGTCCTTCCCAAAGAAGGGGTTCACAAGTCCTAAAGGCGGATCGCTTCACCTCAAAGATAGGTAGCAAGACGATCCCTAAGGCAGCTTAACTTCCTCTAAAGGAATAAAACAGCTTCAAACCTTCACAAAGGTTCGCATAATGGAGTATGGCTGGCCACCTACTTCAAAACCTATCCTATAAATTTACTTATGCAAACATAAAACTAAAATAAATAGATAGCAAGGGTTAAAACAAACTGTACTTAAAGAGGAGCATCCTCCTTAATATTTGTTTCCCCTGATACGCCCTCCAAAGGGGCTTCCTTCTCTCCCACACCAGATACGCCCGCCAAGGGGGCTTCCTGCTCAACAGAGATAATTCCTCCAAGGGGAATAGTGCTATTGGTGGCTGGCTCCTCACTCTGATCACCTGTCTTCAAGGGCATTGCATCAAGGACCACAGGTTCAAGGTTGGCAAGAGGTTTGCTTTCTTCGGCGGGTCCCTTCATCCATTTCCGAACTTGATCACGGATGTAGTCCTTGACGTCTGGGATCTTACGATACTTGGAGACAACATCCGGATCGGGAACGGTGAACTCTGGATGAGTGAATTCAATCTCGGGATGCGCTAGCTGGACATACGCCGTGAGCCACTCGCCGTAAAAGAAAGCCTGTTCACCTGCTACGAATTCAGCATCCGCCAAAGCATCCTCATGCTCCTTGGCATCTGTGTCGATCTTGTCCTTCAGCTTATGGATCTCAGCATCCTTGAGGGCAATGGCCGACGCGGCATTCGCGTTAGCATCAGCAACGTCTTTCTCCAACTTTTCTATAGTGGCCTTATCCGCCACACCTTGAAGGAGCTCGGCCTCCATGGCACGCAAACGGGTATATAACTATCAAATGCAAACAGCCCATTTAGACAAAACGAACAATAGCAAAACTTACATGAAAGTAAAAGCTTGGAGAACTCTGAAACTCCGGGAAAAGGCTATGGGCAAAGTAGGCGTAAAGAAAAATGGAAGAGAAGAACAAATGAGGAAGGAAGAGAAAGAGAGGAAAGACGAAGACGTTTTCTCTTTCCTCGAGCGGCGCGTCCATACCACGTGTCACCCATTGGTTGGCATTGAACAGAGCAACCATAAATGCAAGTAATCATGACGGCGCGCGAAGAAGCTCCAAAGCCCTAAAGGACTTTAAAGGAACTTTAGGGGGGCTCCTGATAACATTGAGATATTATCCCAAGGACCAAAAAGGATATTCACCTAGAAACGCCATATAGATCACCTGATACTGGAGTATCACGGCGCATTGAGCAAAGAGATCCGACAGGCGGATCACCAACACCTCACCACTAGAGATCCGTGGGCGAACCTATTAGGCGAATCTCTATTATCATTCAATCCGCTGTTAAAACAGCTGAACCGATCCCGCAATAAAGACCATTAATAAGCTATCAATAAGCTAAACCGCCATGCTTAAAGGAAACCAGTAACCGCCATTAATGGAGCATTAATGGAGACTTTTTAGTTACTGAAAGTTACAACTTCATGACTATATATAGCTTGCATCTCCAAGCTATCAAGGTACACTTTTACTTACCCTTTGTCAATTCAGTTTGCTCTCTTGTTCCTCTATACTGACTTTGGCATTGGAGCTTCCCCCCGTCGAACCCAACGACGCCCCCACAGGGACGGAAGACAATCGAAAATTCTCCACTAGTTATCAAGTGTTTAAGCACATAACAATGCCAAATAAGGATCCTTTGGAATCCACCTAGGGGCATAGAGAATCGAAACTTAAGTCTGACATTATGCATTTTTCTGCTTGGATGCCATGTTGTGATCCCAGTACTCATAAGTCAACATCTGTGCAGGTATGAGTTTGGTTTTACAACATACTATGGGAATTTTAGGATAAGAGATTCATAGCGGATATTGCTCAATCGGTGGGTATTTCACCTTGCTTTGATAGTAACATTATTAAAGGGAATTGAGACACTTTGTAAGAGTGTTAGTTGATATTGATCTTTTGAGGAAAACTCAAAGCTCTATCAGGGTTGATACAATTAATTTATAGAATGTGAAAATATCTTGGACCTTTGTTATACTTGTAAATCTGAAGGACATTATGCTGCCCACTACAAGCCAAATGTGGCTCCGGGTAACAAAAATCAAGATGATTCGAAGGCCAACAAGGAAGCTAATGTTTCCTATGATGATCAAGTAGACAACTTGACCAACGCAGTCTAGAAGTCTTACGATATGGAAAAGGTAGAACATTACACCACGATTAGAAGCATGTGGAAGTGGAATTTCAAGATAATAGTAATTTGCATATGATATTGTATAATCCAAAGTATATCAATAATATGGTTTCTCCCCTGAATGAAATTCCTTTGGAAAATGTTGCGTTATTTCTAACACATTAATAAGTGCACAAGTCGCTCAAGTAATAAAGTGGACTTTAAATCCGAATATCGATCCACGAGGAAGCGAACAAAGGCTTTTTTATCCTAATGGTTGTCAAAGTTATTCAGTGAGGGTAATAGTTGGCTTGAAAAGAAAAATATTAAGCTAACCCTAATTAACTTAATCTAACTAAGGTCAGCAACCACTATAGAACAATTAGGATAGAAAACAATGATTAAAGTTAGGCTGTTTGGGATCCTATGGATTTCATTTTACTTCGTGGGTTTGGTTATATCCCGACAAGAGTATTTTTCCATGTTTGTCTCTAAATCTAGAAAAAACCATTTAAATACAAGTAAATCCAAATCTCTTAGTGATAAACTCATATTTAAAAGCATTAAGCTCCGAGATTCCTTTTAATTTCTATGTTAATTATCTTTTGCTTTTCTGGACCATGGTTTATTTTCTTTTGACGAGGCGTCAATGTTTAGTGAATGCATCACGACCTTCGGTGATATGCCCGTCATGTTCGTTGGGCACCAGGTGAATGCAGAGATGTTTTCTTTTAGACATTTGGTAACGCCTTCTTTGACTATTTCGACTACTACTAGGACAACTTTGCCTTCTGCTAAACAGTCTCTAAGGAGCTTACGTGTTTGACTCATTGTCTCTATTTTTCTTGTTCATCTTCTATCTGTGGTTTCATGTTCAAAGATACCATATATGTTTGGTGAGCTACCAACCGATTTCCTTGAGCAATAGCCATGCCTTCCTCTATTAGAATCTTTCAGGATAAGTGTCGGATAGATAATGCTCCCACTGAACTGGATGGGAGTGGCCTTCCTATGATAACATTATAAGGAAAAATGGTGTTGTTAAGCCCAAAATATACCTAAAATATCATCAATAATTACATCAATATTGCTACGAATTTGTGCTATTTATACCTGTTTAGAATGCTTTTACTTTCGAATATGTTTCTTTCTTGCAAGGTACGTAAATATTTGGTAAAATCCAAATAGGAACGAAAAGAGCTTAAAAACAGAATAAAAACCCTACAAAAGGAGTAAAAAATGACGAAGATCAATTACACCAAAACGAGGACAAAGACAAGGTCAGAAACAGAAGAAATGTCACATTCTCGGTTGAGGAAATAGGATTCTCGGTAGAGAATTTTATGAAAGCCGCGACCGAGAATCTCAAATTCTCGGTCGCGACACGCATTTTTCAGTAGCTCCTTCCCTTCGTTCGAAGACCAAATAAATGCTCCCCCATTCTCGGCCGAGAATTGCCATTCTCGGTAAGTGCAGAAATTCCTCCAAGTACAATGAACACATGTTTAATTCAAAGAAACGCGTTCATTCGGGTGGATAAAGACGCCCCTTCACAACGGATACGATCCTTCATAACGGACACGACACTTCAACCACGACTCTTCAACATCTATAAATAAAGTATTGATTTGAGAGTTGAAAATAATGAGAGATATAGAAGAAAGAGATTAGTATAGAATAAGTGCAGAAATTCCGAGTCAAGTGATTCAGAATTTAAATTTCACTTCTGTAAAAAGCAATATGATGTACACACATTGTTTATTCAATAATAACAAACACAGTAGCGTTTAGATTTGTTCATATTAGTTTACATTTTGGTAGTAGACAGACTAGTCTCTATTCCGAAGATTCAGCGAGAAGATTGAGTAGAGAATCCGCCCCTGAGCCTGACAAACTCTAACGAAACCCAAGGAAAGGATTGACAACCCGTTCACTTGCACGCCGTTGAATGTTTTCATGCTCCTTGTTCTCTGTAAACTTGTATCAATTTATATTTCATCTAATAAAGTCCGTTCTATTCGATAGATTTTCATGCAGCACTTTGGTAAAGGATCCGAAGTGGATTGCCGGTGTTTTCATTAAAACGTAGTTTAATTCAAAATCTTTACAAGGAAACTTTGTTGAACACTTAGACAAATTATTATCTCGGTAGAGTTTTAATTTGGTTAAGGTAGCGATCTAACCCGACCGTAGGAGGATTGACTACAGTTCAAAGCCTAAAAATTAGAGGTTCCGTCATTTATTTCATCGTTATAATTTATACAAAGTTTAAAGTTGTTTTCTTTGCTTAATGCAAACGAATACATTTGTTTACTTTTCTAAAGAACTAAACAATCCTGTTTTGTAAATTCATTCCTAAATCAGAAGTATTTTCTAACATCTTTATACTCTAATCTAATTCTCATTCTAGCAATTTCAAAACCAAATCCGATTTAACGATTTTCCATATTATAAATCTTAAAAGTATATTTAACCAATTCAAAATAAGTTTTTGTTAAAAAACTTTCCCTGTGGGATCGATATCTTTTATTACTACAAGCGTATACCGTGCACTTGCGGAAATCGCTTAACAAGTTTTTGGCGCCGTTGCCGGGGAACGCCAAAATTTTTGACAAAAATTTAGATTTTGTGTATTTTATTTCGAATCTAGGTTTATTTATACTTATTCAAACTTTTATATTTTATTTATTTCAAATTACTAACATATTTATTTTTTCAAATTCTGTTTTGAAGGTAGTTTCGGTTCGTGCGAAATTTCAAGTTCATGCGCAGTTCTCGAAGTTCAGGCATTCCACCAAAACCGCTAGACCCAGAAATTGAAAAGACTCTTAAAAAGAACAAGAAAAACAAAAACAAAAACAAGACTCCAATAAAAACTAGAATTACTGAGCCAGAAGTTATGGCTATGCTTATGGATTATGCTAAGCCAGGAGTGGCCGGTGTAACAAACAGTATAGTTAGACCCCAAATAAATGCAAATCAATTTGAGATTAAGCCAACATTGCTTAATATGTTACAAAATAACGTAACATTTTACGGGTTACCTAACGAAAATCCTAACACCCATTTGACAAATTTCTTAGAAATTTGTGACACTTTTAAAATAACAGATGTGACTGCGGAAGCAATCAAACTTTGCATTTTTCCTTTTACTTTGAAGGATCGAGCCAAAGAATGGTTGACTTCTATGCCAGCCGCTACATTTGAAACTTGGGAGCAATTAGCCCAAGCATTTTTATCAAAAAAATTTCCTTTAGCAAAAACCGCAAGAGTCATTAAAGAGTTAACATCTTTTTCTCAAAATGATAATGAAACTCTTTATGAGGCTTGGGAACGTTTTAAAGAACTTCAACGTTTATGCCCACACCACCAATTGCCCGCTGAACTTTTAATGCAAACATTTTATAATGGACTAAATCCTACAACTAGAGGTTCATTGGATGCTATGTCTGGAGGGTTATTCATGAAGAAAACATCGGCCCAAGCAAGAGAACTTTTGGAGGAAATGGCAATCAACAGCAGTATGTGGCCCGCGGAGCGTGGACACGTACCAATGGCGAAACCATCATCCTCAACTACATCGTCAGTTAAAGGTATAGTGAATCTTGATCTAGTTGCGATGTTGCAAGCCCAATTTTCTGCCTTATCGCACAAAATTGATAGGTTTATGGCACCGTGTGATCCTAATGGTCAGCAAATCCAAACGGATGTGGATTATGAAGTTATGAGCGAAATTGAACAGGTAAATTTTGTCCAAGGGCAAAATCAAACTAATAACCCTTATTCCAATACGTATAATCCTGGATGGAGAAATCATCCTAACTTTAACTGGAGAGATAATAATAATAATGCTAATGCTAATCAAAATCGTACCACTAATTATCAAAATCAATCAAGAGATAAGATTAGCACTTTGTCTTTTAAAATCGACAAATTTATTGATGCTATGAGCGGAAAAATAAGTAATCACGACGATGGTTTTAAACGGATCGAGAATAAATTCGATCAGCTTATTAAAAACCAATCATCTAGCATCCATAATTTGGAGGTTCAAATTGGACAACTCGCTAAATCAATTCCATCCCGCAAAGAGGGAAGTCTTCCCAGCCATACGGAAGAAAATCCGAAAGAGCATGTAAAGGCTATCACTCTTCGTTCAGGGAAAAATTACTTAGGTCCGGAAATGCCCGGAAATTCAACTTTACCAGGAACTGATTTACCAAAGTCCAAAGAAGATACATTAAATCAAAAAGATGCACAAATTGACTCTAGTACAAAAACTTTTGTACCCAAACCACCTTTTCCACACAAAGTCCGCAATAAGGACTATGACAAACAACTTTTAATATTTTTAGACAAACTTAAAAATTTGCATATTAATTTGATGTTTATGGATGCGATTACGCAAATTCCCAATTATGGTAAATTCCTCAAAGATTTAATTTCAAAGAAAATCAGTTTGGAAGGAATTTCATCCATTTCACTAACCGAAGATTGTAGTTCAATTGTGTCAAGTAATTTGCCCACCAAACTCAAAGATCCCGGATGTTTTACCATTCCGTGTAAATTGGGAGATATTGAATTCTCAAGTTGTCTTTGTGATTTAGGAGCAAGCATAAACTTGATGCCATTATCAATTTTTAATAAGTTAGGCTTAGAAGAAGATATCAAACGTACCAATATGGTTTTGCAATTAGCGGATCAAACCAATAAAAAACCATATGGTATAATTGAGGATGTTTTAGTTAAAGTTGATAAATTTATTTTTCCTACCGATTTCGTTATATTAGATTTTGCATATGACGTTAATTGTCCGCTAATCTTTGGTAGACCGTTCATGAACACGGGACGTGCTCTAGTTGATGTGTCGGAAGGGAAAGTAGTTTTACGAATAGGAGACGATAAGATCGAGTTTGATATGAACCAAGCGATGAAATATCCTATGGAGGATTTCGCTTGTATGAAACTTGATTTAGTTGAAGAATGTGTTAATGACATTATTCAAAAAGAAGAAATAATAGAACCTATAATGAGTGAGGAATTAGAAGATAAGGACCCAGAGCCTTTGATTCGAGAAGATGGACCAGTTCCGCCTTCAATTATAGTTCCACCTAAATTAGAACTTAAGGAATTACCAAGTCATTTGAGGTACGCTTTCTTAGGCGAAGGCGATTCTCTATCTATAATTATCTCTAACAAATTAACACAGGTTCAAGAAGAGAAATTGAAAGAAGTTGTTAGAAATAGGATAGAAAGTTTGGGTTGGCAAATTTCAGACTTAAAAGGTATTAATCCTAGTATTGTAATGCACAGGATTCACTTAGAAGAAGATAAGCCGCCTAAAGCGGATAGACAAAGACGCCTAAATCCGAATATGAAAGAAGTAGTAAAAAATGAGATTACTAAACTTCTTGACAATGGAATCATTTATCCTATTTCGGATAGTGAATGGGTTAGTCCAATCCATTGTGTACCTAAAAAGGGAGGCATAACAGTTGTAAGGAATGACGAGGGGAATTAATACCTACACGAACCACCACCGATTGGAGGGTTTGTATAGATTATAGGAACCTTAATAAAGCAACTAGGAAAGACCATTTTCCTCTTCCTTTCATTGATCAAATGATCGAAAGGATAGCTGGTCATGCTTTCTATTGTTTTCTAGACGGTTACTCCGGATTCTTTCAAATATATATTTACCCGGATGACCAAGATAAAACAACCTTCACATGTCCTTACGGAATATTTGCATATAGAAGGATGCCCTTTGGTCTATGTAACGCATCTGCAACATTTCAACGTTGTATGACTGCAATTTTTAATGGTTTCATTGAAGATATCATGGAAGTTTTTATGGATGATTTTTCAGTTTATGGAGATTCTTTCGATTCATGCCTACAAAACTTGGATAAAGTTTTGTCTAGGTGTGAAGAAACAAATTTAGTATTAAACTGGGAAAAATGTCATTTCATGGTTGATGAAGGAATTGTTTTAGGTCATAAAATATCTGAAAAAGGATTAGAAGTGGATAGAGCAAAAACTTCTGTAATAGAAAAATTACCCCCTCCAACTACTGTTAAGGGAGTAAGGTCATTTTTCGGACATGCAGGTTTTTACAGGAGATTTATTAAGAATTTCTCTGTAATTTCCAAACCACTTACTAATTTACTCATGAAAGATTCAACCTTTGATTTTAATGAAGATTGCGTTAAAGCTTTCGAAAAGTTGAAAACAGCTCTAGTCAGTGCACCTATTATTGCTAAACCCGATTGGGATTTACCTTTTGAAATTATGTGTGATGCAAGTGACTTAGCTGTCGGATGTGTTTTAGGTCAAAGGAAGGATAAGAAACTGCATGTCATTTATTATGCAAGTCACACACTGTCCGATGCACAATTAAATTACACTACGATCGAGAAGGAAATGTTAGCTGTAGTTTTTGCTTGTGATAAGTTTAGGTCATACCTGTTAGGTTAGAAAGTTATTATTTATACTGATCATGCAGCTTTAAGGTATTTATTTGCTAAAAAGGATGCTAAACCACGTCTAATTAGATGGGTTTTATTATTACAAGAATTTGATATAGAAATTAAAGACAAAAAGGGAGTCGAAAACCTTATCGCCGATCATCTATCAAGGCTCGAAGATGAAAACGGTCCTATAGGTGAAACTAACGGTATACGAGATGATTTCTCCGATGAATATCTCTATCAAATTGAAAGTGTCATGTCACCATGGTACGCAGATTTCGCAAACTATCTTGCAGCCAATATTGTTCCGGAAGGATTAACTTTCCAACAAAAGAAGAAATTCTTTTTTGACATTAAACAGTATTTTTGGGAAGATCCTTTCTTGTTCAGAACTTGTGGTGACATGATAATTAGGAGATGCGTTAATGAAAATGAATATGAATCCATAATGTCAGAATGCCATTCTAGCTCTTATGGAGGACATAATGGAGTTAGTAAGACAGTAGCTAGAATATTTGAATGTGGTTTCTTTTGGCCTACGATGTTTAAAGACGTCCGTTCATTTATTACTCGTTGTGATAAGTGCCAAAGAACAGGAAATTTAGGAAGGAAAGATGAGATGCCCCTCACAACCATGTTAGAAGTTGAAGTCTTCGACATGTGGGGAATAGATTTCATGGGACCTTTTCCTCCTTCTAATGGTAAAACTTACATATTAGTCGCCGTTGATTATGTTTCAAAGTGGGTTGAAGCAATTGCAACCCCGACAAACGATTCTAAAGTAGTTGTTAGTTTTCTTGATGATATATTTTGTAGATTTGGATGTCCTAGAGTCATCGTTAGTGATGGAGGTACCCATTTTATAAACCGAAGTTTTGATATACTTATGAAAAAATATGGAGTACGCCACCGCGTGTCAACGCCGTACCATCATCAGTCAAATGGTCAGGCGGCGATATCAAATAGAGAACTCAAATGGATTCTAGAGAAAACAGTTTCATCTTCAAGAAAAGATTGGTCTTGTAAACTCAATAATGCGTTATGGGCATACCGTACTGCATTTAAAACACCAATAGGAATGACTCCATACCGATTAGTGTATGGGAAAGCATGTCATTTACCAGTTGAATTAGAGCATAAAGCCTATTGGGCTATTAGGGAACTTAACTTTAATTTGCACCAAGCAGGTAAAAAACGTTTGCTCAATTTAAATGAGTTAGATGAGTTACGTCATCTATCTTACGAAAATGCGAAGATATATAAAGAAAAAGTGAAAAAATGGCACGATGCCAAGATTAAAGTCAAACACTTTAAAATTGGGGATAAGGTGCTGTTATTTAATTCACGACTTCGTTTATTTCCAGGTAAACTTAAGTCCAGACGGATAGGACCATATTTAGTCGTCAAAACATTCGATTATGGTTCTTTAGAACTTGAAGGACCTAACAGAGTTCGTTTCAAAGTTAATGGTAATCGATGCAAAATTTATTACGAAAATGTTTCGAATATAGGAATTGAGTTCGTAACAAAATTATCTGAAGTATAATTCATTTCGCTTTTCTAACACAGTTTATTTTGTTTTATTTTCTTTTAAATTTTTGTTCATTTCCATTTTTTTATTCTTAATTAATTAATTATTAAAAAATTTTGTTTTACACATGCCATTTTTATGATTATATGACTTTATATTATGATTTATATGCATAAAATATATTTATTTCATGATTTTACATTTGATTTTAGGTGATTAGTTCGAATTTGAAGTTTCAGGCGATTCTCTGCCGAGAATTTGGAATTCTCGGTCGAGAATTCTCCTTTTCAAAATTATCCAAATAGGTTAGGTTTTTTCTGAACTTACCGAGAATATTTAATTCTCGACCGAGAATCGAAAAATAGGTTTCGACGCCTGATTTCCGCAGGGAAATCAGCGTGTCGCGACCGAGAATTTGGAATTCTCGGTCGCGACACGCGCTGTTTATGCACCATCAGACCTGCATCATCTTCAACCTGTAGACAAACCCTTTCATAAACGAAAAATTAAGTTTCTTCAATTCAGAAAGGTATAATTTTATGCCTTTTCGCATCAAAAACAACACCTCGTTTCATCCTAAAATCTTATAAATAAGTCCTAGAGGATCATGGTTCTGTTACTTTCTTTTCATCTTTGTCAGATCAATTTTCTGATTTTCTTCAAAAACCATTTTTCACTAAGTTACAGACACATTGTTTCTTTAGTTCTTTACCATGCCTACTAAACACAAAACCTCAAAGAAAAATGCTGCTTCAAGCAACAAACGTCCAGACTTATCCAAACGATACGGTGCGCCCTTTCCTATTTTCAATCACGATGAAGGAAGGCGCTACTGGAGGCTTCGTTATACATTCTTTGTTGGAATGTTATATATGGATGACTTCTTGAATGATCAACTTGGAATAAGCGATGACATGAGTCGCTATTTGGAACGCTTAGGGTGGACAAAATTCGCCAAAATGCGATTTCCAATCATTGGCGATTGGATTCTGGAATTTTTCTGTACCGTTCGTTTCATTAACAAACGACGAGTCCGTCTTAGTTTTCGTCGAGATGGCGAAATCTTTACTTTTGGCTATCCAGAGTTGCAGGCCTGGTTTGGTTTTCCCCCGAGGGATACAATCAAACGTCATCCTGGCAAAGACATGACATCCACAGACATTTGGAGAATGCTTACTGGTTTTTGGCGTTTCAATCCTAGACTCGCCTACAATCATTCCTTTCACTCCAACTCCATGCTGTATTTACACAAATTCTTGTGTCACAGTTTGTTCGGTCGCACATTTAGTAGTGTGGTCCGTGACACCGATTTATATGTTCTTGGAGATATATTCCAAGGAAATACAGTTGATTCTTCAAAAATTCTGATGGAGGGTCTTGTCGCCGCTTCTCGATCCAAGGATAAAAAGATTGGATTCGGCAATATAATCTGTGGAATAATTCTCGGTACCAAGGGTACCATTGATGTTCCCTGGAGTGATGATGAATTCTTTCCGACGATAGACTATGCGTTTTTAGAGTTTGAAGGACTCGTAAAACGTGTCTTTCGTGCAGGCCCGCATTTTCTTTCTGCACCGGAACGTCAAGCTTTCGTGCGGTTAAAAATTGACCACTATAGGGCCACAGAAATCCCGCTTGATAGGGATGATTATATAGAATAGTTTAGTTTTTTTCAATTTTGTTTTGTAAATATTTTCTTATTTTGTTGTAATTCAATTGTTTATTTTTATATTTTTTGTACATATGTGATTAAATTAATAAATCTAATTTTCTATTCATCTTAGTTCATTTATTACTTTTCTGATAGTTCAATATATGAGTTATTTGACGATGATAATGATTAGAATAATCTAATATGATTTCATACACTTAATAATTATCCAACACATAATCCAACTTCATAAACTTAATTCATTGAGTTTAATACATTAAGCTTTTATTAAATTGATTCAATTCATGCATTTAATATGCATTTAATATGAACTTAATATGCACTTAATATGATTCTTTTAACTTGTATGCATAAATATGCATTAATGTTTCATTAATTCTTCATATACCATTTATTTCCCTCTAATTTCAATTAATAAGGATAAACCTTTGGTTTTCCTTGCAATTAATGCTATTTATTTTAGTTTTTAAGTGCAGGTTCAGTTTATATTACGTTCAGGACACAAATTACCAACAAAATTGCACAAATCAAGTCAAAAGGCACCAATTCAGCCATTTTTGACCAATTCTCTACCGAGAATTTAAAATTCACGGTAAGTCCAGCGAAACAAGGCCGAATTCAGAGCGATTTGTTATCTGAAATTCGCGTGCCGCGACCGCGGATCCGCATTCTCGGTCGCGACACGCGACCTTTATTTAATTCCGAATTTCTGCCCTATTTCAAGCCTCTTCCTATTCTTATTCTACCTATACATCTCCCTATTTCACCCTATATAAACCTACCCCTTACACAAACCTCACATCACCTCACTTTTTATCCAATCCCCTACTCTAAACTCTTCCCCATAAATCACTTTCCCTCTTCCCAATTATTCTTTACCCTCTCTTATCTCTTCTCAATTCATTACCTCATTTTACAACTTTCATTTCATCTTCATCCTTTTCTTTTCTCTCTTTTCTTCACTTCTTCTTCTTCTTTACAAACCCTAAACACCATTACCATGCCTAGACAAAAGCGTGTTGGTCAAAAACCTCCGGTTACGGAAGCTAATCGCCTTCGTATTCGTTGCGGAGCCTATTTTGATATTGAAACAAAGGAGGAAGCCGCTCGATTTCTTCACTTTTCCAATTCCAAGCGAGAGTTTATGGATATGCACTTCATTGACTTCGATTCGGTAAGAGCATTGAACTTCTCTACTAGAATTGAGGCTTTTATTGAGGCTTTGGGTTGGCAAGCATTCGTTTCTATGCGTTTTCCCCGTATTCATGAATACGTGGTGGAGTTTTTGGTCACTTTGACCATGAACAAGAAGAAGACATCAATTTCTTTTAGGAATAATGGTGTGACTTACACCATTGATTATGAAGCTATGGAAAATATGTTTGGTTTCCCTACTACTGATATTTTTATGATAAGCCTAAGGATTTTGATAATGACTCTATTTGGCAAACTCTTTCGGACCAAGACTATTTTAACTCCAAAAACACTTCAAGCAAGTTGATTAAGGACAATTGTGTGTTCTTCTTTCACAAATATTTGAGTTTTTCCTTGTTTGGTCGTGTTGAGAGTTCGAAGATTCAAGTTCGGGATTTGTTTGTTTTGGATTGTCTGTTTAAGGGTTTGAGGGTTGATAGCATCGGAATGCTATTTGACAATTTATTTCGTGCTTCGAGGGCTCATACCATTCAAGTCCCTCTCGGTAATTTTATCACGGCTATTGTTTTGGGAGCATGGGGTGAATTGGCCGATTATGACATGTCCGCCTACCAAGGTATGTTCCAATCTTGGACATTTCGGCACTTGAGCGGGCTCACTTATTGCTTACTTCGGTCCCTCCTGTTTTTATTACATATGCTTCCCGCATTGCCCATCTTCGTGGCACTATGGGTGGAGGAGCTTCAAGTTCTCAATTTGTAGGTACCGAAGGAGGAGGCGAGGCGGAAGGTGAGGAAGATGCACCGCCGGTTCAACCACAACCCCAAGCACCTCAAGAGGATGATCCGGTAGATTTGAGGAGGATTTTGGACCAAATCAATTCCAATAATCGCCAAATGAATTTAGGAATTGATGATTTGGTGGAGAACAATATGGTGATGAATGACAACCTCAATACTTTGAGGCGCGAGCATAGGTCTACTCGGCATCGGATGCTTTCATTTTTCCGTCGCCGAACTGTGGAGACTTCACCAACACCTCCGGATTCCCCGCCTAATGCTTAGGTTGGCTCTTTTATTTTTCTTGTTATCTTGTTCAGTTTGATACAATATTTCTTTTTCTTATGTTTCATACAATTTTTAATTTTATGTTGAATGCTTTTTATTTGCTACTATTCTATCTTTATTTCGTATGCTTTATTTAGTGCTTATTTTTCATGATATCTCGATTTTTGCACCAATGAGGACATGGTCCAATTTAAGTGTGAGAGGAGATATACATATATCATTTTAGTTTTTAGCACAAATACTAAATGCAACGAATAATTTTTATGCAAATGCAACATATTTGCAACACAATTTATTTAAACACTATTTTTATTAACTTAACATTTTCATATGTTTATAAATTAATCATAAGTTAATATGATTATTATTTTTAGGTCATCTTTACCAATAGAAATGATATTTCTATACGGGTAATATTTTTAAAATTTTTCACAAATCTCCGATACGATTTTAAGTAAAAATTGTCTCGAGTGAATGTATTTAAGTAAAAATTCTTTATTCAATCTCTATTTTATATCATGAAATTCATGAATCAATAAATCTTATTTTAAAATTTTCAAATTAGGTTTATAGGCATTAAATTGAACTAACAATTTTAGCTCGGTTTGATTTCGTCTTACATTAACACCAATTGAAGTTTTTAAGGAAACTTTAGCCATAATACATGTTGAATTTTAAGTCAATATAGGATGAATGTGCTATCTTTCTTTTTCCCAAGTTACAATTTCAATTTTATATTTCATATTAATTAATCAATTAGTTGAATTCTTAACTTTCGGCCACGATTGAGACCAACCTTATCACAATCGAGGTATGAAAGGGAAGAAAATTAAGTACCGTTTACTTTTGGCCACGGTTGCGACCACCCTTATCACAATCGAGGTATGGAAGGAACGTTTAAGCAAAAAAATAAGCGTGTTTAAGTTTAAAGTAACGATTGCGTCCACCCATGGCATGGTCGGTAACTCTTAAGCAAACACTAAGCAATAAAATACGTATAAGGTTACGATCAAGACCACCCTTATCTCGGGCGTAACTAAGTAAATAAATTAATCCTAAGTACTTATTTAAATTTAATATATCTCATATATTAGTTTAGGTTTGGGAAAGGAAACTTTTGCGCTTTGAAATGCCTTGAGACGAAAGACTCAATAACATGCGTGCTTATATCGTCCCGAATACTTCAATTCAAAATTGAAAATACAAGACGAATGATATATCGCCTTTATACTAAGTTAGTTTGATGTTTTGCGTATAAATTTGCCATGCGAAGCTAGTCTTTTCGGCTTAACTAATTTAAAAACAAAATACAGAGATATATGTTTTATTTTCATAACAAGATTAGTTAAAGAATAAATTCAGTGAAATTTTGCTCGGGACTAGCAAAAGATTAAGTGTGGAGATTTGTTAAGCTCAAAATATACCTAAAATATCATCAATAATTACATCAATATTGCTACGAATTTGTGCTATTTATACATGTTTAGAATGCTTTTACTTTTGAATATGTTTCTTTCTTGCAAGGTACGTAAATATTTGGTAAAATCCAAATAGGAACGAAAAGAGCTTAAAAACAGAATAAAAACCCTACAAAAGGAGTCAAAAACGACGAAGATCAATTACACCAAAACGAGGACAAAGACGAGGTCAGAAACAGAAGAAATGTCACATTCTCGGTTGAGGAAACAGGATTCTCGGTAGAGAATTTTATGAAAGCCGCGATCGAGAATCTCAAATTCTCGGTCGCGACACGCGTTTTTCAACAGCTCCTTCCCTTCGTTCGAAGACCAAATAAATGCTCCCCCATTCTCGGCCGAGAATTGCCATTCTCGGTAAGTGCAGAAATTCCTCCAAGTACAATGAACACATGTTTAATTCAAAGAAACGCGTTCGTTCGGGTGGATAAAGACATCCCTTCACAACGGATACGATCCTTCACAACGGACACGACACTTCAACCACGACTCTTCAACATCTATAAATAAAGTATTGATTTGAGAGTTGAAAATAATGAGAGATATAGAAGAAAGAGATTAGTATAGAATAAGTGCAGAAATTCCGAGTCAAGTGATTCAGAATTTAGATTTCACTTCTGTAAAAAGCAATATGATGTACACACATTGTTTATTCAATAATAACAAACACAGTAGCGTTTAGATTTGTTCATATTAGTTTACATTTTGGTAGTAGATAGACCAGTCTCTATTCCGAAGATTCAGCGAGAAGATTGAGTAGAGAATCCGCCCCTAAGCCTGACAAACTCTAACGAAACCCAAGGAAAGGATTGACAACCCGTTCACTTGCACGCCGTTGAATGTTTTCATGCTCATTGTTCTTTGTAAACTTGTATCAATTTATATTTCATCTAATAAAGTCCATTCTATTCGATAGATTTTCATGCAGCACTTTGGTAAAGGATCCGAAGTGGATTGCCGGTGTTTTCATTAAAACGTAGTTTAATTCAAAATCTTTACAAGGAAACTTTGTTGAACACTTAGACAAATTATTATCTCGGTAGAGTTTTAATTTGGTTAAGGTAGCGATCTAACCCGACCGTAGGAGGATTAACTACAGTTCAAAGCCTAAAAATTAGAGGTTCCGTCATTTATTTCATCGTTATAATTTATACAAAGTTTAAAGTTGTTTTCTTTGCTTAATGCAAACGAATACATTTGTTAACTTTTCTAAAGAACTAAACAATCCTGTTTTGTAAATTCATTCCTAAATTAGAAGTATTTTCTAACATCTTTATACTCTAATCTAATTCTCATTCTAGCAATTTCAAAACCAAATCCGATTTAACGATTTTCCATATTATAAATCTTAAAAGTATATTTAACCAATTCAAAATAAGTTTTTGTTAAAAAACGTTCCCTGTGGGATCGATATCTTTTATTACTACAAGCGTATACCGTGCACTTGCGGAAATCGCTTAACAGGTGTCTACCATAAGGAATTGTGCTATGCTTCTCCACTTTGGTCTAGAGTCTCCTATTTCTACTTCTAAGTGAACAATACCCATGAGCGGCACTATATGTCCAGTAATCCCTATTAAGGGAGCCATATTTGGTGTTAATTGATTCGCCCTAATAGAAAGGTTTTTGAATACCTTCTTTGTGATAATGTTAACTGAACTGCTTGTATCAATAAAGACCCTTTAGACTTCTAAGTATGCTATCATCATCTCTATTACTAGAGCATCGTCATGCCATTCGTCTTGTTCATTTTTCAAGTTGCCAAAGTAGAAGTCAGACCTTATCTCTTTTGCTTTTTCTAAGCTGGCAACTTCTCCCCGCTTCCTATTAGACCATGATCCTCAAGCTATCATGTTTATAACCCCTTAGGCTGCGCCCATCAATCTTCTTATTTTTTTTCTTAATTCTTCTTTGTATTTTTTATCGAATGACCAAAGCTTGAGAACTTTCAATGAATCAGGCCAAAGCTTCCCATTCGGGTTAGACCATTTGATTTAAGTCTTGCATTGTTTTTCCTTCTGCAATGGAGGTTATGAAGTGATCCACAAAAAGATGTTGCCATTTGATTGAAATTGTGAATACAACCAGGGAGGAGCTACTCGTACTAGAAGGCTACTGAATCTTTTAGAGTTGTGGGGAAAAGATGATAGAGAAGTGCATCGATAGTTGTTGTTGCTTCCATGATCCTTCGAAATTTTTTGACGTGATTTATTGGATCCCTAACACCCCCATGCTGATTGAAAGTGGGTATGCGAAAACCTTTAGGCATTGGTTGTCGTTGGATTTCGAAAGACAAAGGAGTGCATGAATCTGTCAAGGCCAAAGTCCTGGTGTATGTACTAGAGGAAAATAGGCAAACGTATAGCAGCGGAAATATAAAATTTTTAGCCTATTTCCATTAACCCAAGATCCGTTAATCGTTATTTCATATAAAGAGGGATAAAAGAAATACCTTTCAGAAGTTCTATCTACCGTTGCAAACGAAGTGCCCACAACTCTTACTTCGAGTTCCCGAGCACAAAACAAAACAATTGAAGATCAAGTTAGAATTCAACCGTTTATAACAACCAAAATAGATTGTCTCTAATTAATCAACACAAGATCAAGGATAAAGAGAAAAGAGATGAAATCAATTGAACGGAAGGAAGCGGTGGATAATCTCGTCCTTTAGTGTGTGGGTCGAAATTTCTCTCTCCCGGTTTACTTGTCAATTTCAAAAATTGCATATAAGGGGGTATTTATACCCTCTTGTATCTAAACCCTAGTTAGATAGAATTAGGTTACTGAATAATAATTTAATTCGGAATATAATTCTTATTTATTATCTATAATTATATCTTAAATATAAAGATAATATTAGTAACCTTATAGGATAATAATAGGAGTAATATAATCTAATAAAAACTCCTAACTTATTCATCCTTTAATTAATTTAATTCATAATCCTAATCTAATTAGAATTGATAAAATCAAATTAATTATTTATGTATTTTATATACATAAAATCGCCCCCCTTATTAACTGGGCCTTATTAGGCTCAGTTGGGCTTCCATCAATTAATTAACATATGTTTCCCTTTTGGGTTTCAAGTCTTATGTGTGACCCATTAGGTTCTTATTGCTTCTAGCCGTATGCAACTATTAAATTAATTTTCACAGAATTATATTTAATCTTTGCATAACGGAATGAGTACGCAAAATGTGATTGGCAAATCTGAAACCTTCCCCTAGAGCTATAAGAAGACAGGTTGATTCTGTCGTTGACCTTGCCTTATTAGTTACAGTATAATTCGATCCTTTATCAACTACATCCTTGAACTGAATCTTATGACTATGGATAATGTCAAGTCACATATAGCGAGACGTTCGTTTTACTTGTACAGGCCGAGTCAACTCCAATTAGATAGGTTAAGAGAAATCTGTATTTCAATCTTAAGCTATCACCTTGCAAGGATTTAGAGTCAAATCTTCCACAAGCGATCCATGGACATATCTCCCATTTATCGGGAGTGATAAATGCTCAATCCAATGTATAACTATCCTGCAATTACTTCCTGTGATACCCAACGTCTGTCGTTCACACCCCAGAGTCATCTCTGTTAAGGATCGTGTTACAATAGGATCAAAGCGTCACATTCCGTAATCCAGAATTACTAACATTCTTTTGAGTCTGAGGATTACTTATACTTATTAATACCAATGAGATAAACAGGTGACAAGGATGAATCTACCCATCTTGTTATCTCAATTCGGGTCCCCAATCCTAATGAACTCCTTTTCATTGGATCCATGTAACTGTCCAGATATTTGTATATATGAAGCTTGTGAGATCAGCTTTCTGTCGCGACAGAAGACATTGTTACATGCAAGTCTTAGCAGTGATATGTCAATCCTAAACATATTACTTGACTTGGGGTGGTTTTAAGTTTATTAGTTTATTATAAAGTTTCGTCTCACTTCATGCTTGTATGAACACTTTATAATCACTTTAAACAAACTTACGGATTTCCTTTTATTAGACTTTATTTAGTTCTTAAAAGGGATTGCCTTTATATAGTTATGAAACCATATCTCATTAAAACAAATGATATAAAGAACACTTCATTTACATTAAGTTTGTATCCTACAACAATTGTCTATAGGACTAAAACCCCAACATACTCCCACTTGGACTAAAGCCAATTGTTTCTACAACTTATCCCAGTAGAAGTTAGATGACGATCATGTACTTTCTGGGTTAAGGGCTTTGTCAACGGATCTGCAACGTTGTCCTCAGTAGGTACTCTTTCTATTCTCACATCTCCTCTTGCCACAATTTCTCTTACAATGTGGTATCGCTTCAGGTAATGCTTGGATGCATTATGAGACCGTGGTTCCTTTGCTTGCGCAATAGCTCCATTGTTATCACAGTACAGTGTAATGGGATTTACAATGTCAGGCACCACACCATGTCACGTCCGTGTCTAAATTTCTAGAATTTATATCTAGATATTGGTATATATTAATATATAATCTTGTATCCATTCTTGAGTTCATCCCCTTATAATTCAAATCACAATTCACAACATATACGAGACGTCTCTTAACATTGCCTATCCCATATGGTCTTACCCAACACTTCTCTGCCATACCCAATAGGTCTTCAGACTGTGTACACAGGCCATATTTCTCACTAAATATGGTCTTTAAAATTAAATCCACCATACCGGACTACTCTCCATGGATACCAAACATTTGATTCCATATATATATATATATAGATTGAAACTAAAAACATATATGTATATATGTATATACTTCACTTGATCATAATCAAGTTCACAAGTGTTCAATTCTCCAAAATATCAATCCTTAATCAAATAAAATTTCCAAAATTAATCAACCAACAAAACCTCAAATCAATATAACCCAGTAAAATCTGTAATTCACATTTAAACATAGTCAATAGTTCATTTGAACTATAATTTCACAATAAAAAGCAAGATTGTGAAAAACCTCAATTTTACAAAATTCCGGCATAACCCTAAAATATCAATTTCTGGAAATTCTTTGATTATATATATATCTATATACATAAAACTTAAAATATAGTTGATAGTTACTTACCTTAGCTATGTAGTTATATTCAGTAAAGTTGATTTTTATAGCTGATAGTTTCTTATTGAGATTTTTATCTCATGTTTTCCAAATGTTTTTATTGTTTTGTTTTAGGCGAGGAAGTGCAAGATACCGAGAGGGGTACTCGATCCTAGGGCGAGGTTCGGTTACAGCTACGAGGTGCAAGTCGTCTCTAGGGTATTGCATCCATTTTGTTCATGTACATATATGTGGATAGTATACGGACACTTGTATAACTTGTTTTTGGTAGTGTCCTTTTGTTTGGTTTGTATTATCTACTGGTATATCTATAATTAGCTGGAGTTGAGAACTTATGGAATAGTGTGATATCGGTTATGATTAAGTCATAACTTTGTGCTAGTGATATAGAGAATTGTCTATATAGGTGCTGCTGGAAGATCAGATTCATACCTGAATCTTGTGATGCGTTTTTCGACCAGATATAGGCCGAATATGTCATGGAGTCCTAAATGAAAGTTCTTTATTTTTATCTTATGTTTCCAGGGGTTTTTGAATCGCCTTAATCGGACTCCGTATGAAAAAGTTAAGCTGGAAACGATATATGTTAGTCATTTTAGCTTTAAACCAGAATTTGGTTTTTGATTTGATTTTCCTCCTTAATTGAGAGATATTGCTACTGGGTTATATAATAAGTCAGTGGTAATGTCTCACCGTCTTATCTGATCTTATTTTGGGTCAGATTTGACACACCAAGTTCAGTAATGAACTTCTTAATCCAAACCGCTTCCTTTGCTGCTTCTGCAGCAGCGATATACTCTGACTCGGTCGTAGAGAAAGCTACGCTTCCTTGTTTGGAACTCTTCCAGCTGACCGCGCCCCCATTCAAGATAAGCAGGTATCCTGATTGGGATTTAAAATCGTTCTCATCTGTGAGATGACTGGCATCTGAAAATCCTTCAGATCCCCTTCTCCATACACGAGGAACATGTCTTTAGTCCTTCTCAAGTACTTAAGAATGTTCTTGACGACATTCCAGTGCTCGTCTCCCGGATTACCTTGGTAACGACTCGTTATACTTAACGCGAATGCTACGTCAGGTCTAGTGCATAGCATAGCATACATAATCGAACCGATTGCGCTGGCGTACGGGACTACAGCCATGCGCTTCTTATCATCTTCGGTTTTAGGACATTGATGATTGTTTAACTTTACTCCATGTATCATGGGTAAGTTACCTCGTTTCGATTCAAGCATGCTAAACCGCTTTAGCACCTTTTCGATGTATGTAGCCTGTGAAAGACCAAGCAATCTTCTTGATCTATCTCTGTAGATCTTTATACCAAGTATATAAGCTGCTTCACCAAGGTCTTTCATGGAGAAGTTACCAGATAACCATACTTTTACCGACTGTAGTAGAGCTATGTCATTTCCCATTAATAATATATCGTCCACATATAATATCAGAAATGCTACTGAGCTCCCACTTGCTTTCTTGTAAATGCAAGCTTCTTCGCAATTTTGTTCGAAACCAAATTGTTTTATGGTTTCGTCAAAACGCTTGTTCCAGCTTCTTGATGCTTGCTTGAGTCCATAAATGGATCTCTGAAGTTTGCAAACCTTGTTTGCATCCTTTGATGTGAAACCTTCAGGTTGCATCATATATACATCCTCAAGCAGGTTTCCGTTTAGGAAAGCTGTTTTCACATCCATTTGCCAAATCTCGTAATCGTAGTGAGCGGCAATAGCGAGCATTATTCTGATTGATTTGGACATAGCCACAGGAGAGAAAGTTTCTTCATAATCAATTCCTTGTTTCTGACGATATCCTTTCGCTACTAACCTAGCTTTATAGGTGCTAACCTTTCCATCCATGTCAGTCTTCTTTTTGAAGATCCACCTGCACCCACTGGGTTTTATCCCTTCGGGTGGATCAACCAAAGTCCACACTTGGTTGGTGTACATGGAATCCATCTCAGAATCCATGGCTTCGAGCCATACTTTAGAATCTGGACTGTTAAGAGCCTCTTCGTAGTTTTCGGGTTCATCGTCTAACACGGAAACCTCATCATCATCTCCCACTAGAAAACCATATCTAATAGGGAGTTCACGAACTCTTTGTGATCTACGAATGGGTGGCACTTGAGTCTCATCTAATGGGACTGCATCGGTTTCCTCAACCGCCTCTGTTGTTTCAGTCGGTGTTTCTTGTTCTTGAACTTCATCAAGTTCAATCATGCTTCCCTTTTCTGTTTCTTCGAGAAACTGTTTCTCTAAGAAGGTTGCGTGCTTGGATACTATTACTTTCTGATCATCTGGATGATAGAAGTAATATCCCATAGTTTCCTTGGTGTATCCAATGAAGAAACATTTATCAGATTTAGAATCTAGTTTGTCGGACGCAATGCGTTTGACAAATGCTGACAACCCCATACTCTTATGAATGAGAACACGGGTTTCCTACCAACGAACAATTCATATGGTGTGGAACTAGCGGATTTAGTTGGTACTCGATTTAGGGTGAAGAGGGCGGTTTCTAAGGCATAGCCCCAAAATGTCTTTGGAAGTAATGCTATGCTCATCATGGATCGTACCATATCTAGTAAGGTACGGTTCCTCCTCTCGGATACACCATTGTGTTGTGGTGTATAGGGAGGTGTCCATTGTGAGCATATCCCACATTCAGTTAGATAATTCAGAAAATCATCTGAAAGATATTCGCCACCTCGATCGGATCGAAGTGTCTTTATTTTCTTTCCTAATTGATTTTCTACTTCATTCTTGAAGCATTTGAATTTTTCAAAGGCTTCAGACTTGTGCCTCATCAAGTAGATATAACCATATCGGGTATGGTCGTCTATGAAGCTTATGAAGTATCTGAATCCTCCTCTTGCTTGGACTGACATAGGACCGCATACATCGGAATGTATTAATCCTAGAGTGTCTGATACACGCTCACCTTTATTGCTAAAGGGTGTCTTTGTCATTTTACCTTTTAAACATGCTTCGCATGTTTCCAATGATTCAGGATCAATTGAATTTATAAGCCCATCTTGATGTAGCTTAAGCATGCGTCTTTTGTTTATATGGCCTAAACGACAATGCCACAAGTAAGTTGAATTATCTAGCTTATGTCTGTTGGTCCCTTATGTAGATATCCATTTTTGTCCAGGACATTTTTATACTTTAACTGACAATATTTGAAATTTCGACAAATTTATAAATTATATCAGAAATACAACATTGCATTCCCACGTATGATTTATCCGAGAAGTGAGGCTTTTTGTATACCAATTTGTTATATCCCAATATAATTATCAAGTCACATTCAAGATATAATTCTTTGGAACAAAAGTATCTTCCATCTTGCTAAATTATATGTGAGACATAATATGTTGTTTGTAAATATAATTTTGAAATGGTTATATTTCAAATTGTTAGTTAAACTCAATTTTTGTTTAAATAGTTAAGTTAATATTTTGAATTTAGCTCATTCATTTAAAATTATTCTCAAGAAATAAATATAGTTTGAGATATGATTTTTGATAAAGTTTTATCTAAGTCATATTTGAAGCATAATTTATTCTTAGAACTAATTAGTTAGGAATGAATTAATATTCAGAAAATAAATTCTCACTATTAAAAAAACAATAAAACATAAAAAAATAGAATGCATTATGAAGAAATAAATTTGTATTAATAAAGTTAATCAATTTACATCTTTGTTTTTTGCAGATAAACATGGGATTAAATCAATCCCTCAACAGCTCAAATCAAGCTTCAAGTTCTAAAAATAATTTCTAAGCAAGATTCCAAAATTCAAATTTGAAATTTCCAAGCAAATCCAAAGATAGGCAGCATCACCATGAGTTGGTTCTCCACTTCCAAGAAAGAAAAAGACAAGACCTACTCTCAAGACTAAGAAGACAAAATCACATGAGAAAATTTGAAAACTATAGACAAAACTATGCAAAAATCTCAATTCCAAGGCTAATGAAACAAAATGCATTGGGAAAAAGAAGCCATGCTGAAATCTAGTTATAAAAGGAGCTTCTTTTACTCATTGAAGGGGGGGGGGGGGGGGGGGGGGGGGGAGGCCGAATTTATTTAGAAGGGAAGAGGCCAATTTAGAGAGCAATTTTTCAGAATTATTTTTAAGCAGAAATCCTTGTAATAGTTTCAAATTTGAGAGTACCCAAAGAGTGAAAATCTTGTATTCACCAAAGTCCAATATAAAACAATTCTTTCTCCATTTGATCTCCAAAGCTTTGAACTAAGGGTTTTTATTCTTAGTTTATAAAAACAATGATTAAAAGCATCTATTTTGCTTTTGAAATGATCTGATTTTATAAACTTTGAATAAAAATCTATTGGTTCTCAGCTCATTTAAATACATGTTTTATTTATTTAGTGTACTTTAAATTTATTCTACTAACTATTTACTAATCTTACTAACTTCATATATTAAATACAACTTATATCCTTATTTGCATAATACTACTGTTTATATTTATCATTTACTAACCACTAACATTTACTAGTTCGTTACTAACCACTAACATTTATCTGTTACTGACCACTAACATTTGTCTGTTCTTCATATTTCGATATTGCTTTTCTTTAGGAATTCTTTTAAAAAAATGAGTTATATGCTTGATCTAAACTCTTTCTTTCTAATTACTGACTTTACCTAAATTAAGGTATTAATTTCATAACCCAAAAATAATAACTAACATTAGCAGTAAAATCATAGTTAATCTAGATTAACCAAAGTTAATAAGGTTTAATAAGGTAGGATCTATTTTTTTATCCTTTTATCAATTTCACCCTCACTGAATCTTCCCTCCGCCCACTTCACCGTCACCGGATCCACCATCGTCGTTATCCACCACCCGCCAATCACCGGAAGATTTCCTAGATAAAGGAGAATATCAGAATATTATAGATCTAAACCCAAAAATAATAGATATCTAGCTCCATCTGTGAAATAATTTCATCATAGTATATATTCTTTTCTTGTAATCATTATTTAAGCTAGGATCATTATAGATGTAAGATTACAAGTGTAACTAGGAATTTTGTTTAGTTATAATTCTTCTGTTAAACCAAAAAACAACATAGAAAATAAAAGTGATTAAATAGCAAATAAACCAAAAATCTGGAAAAGTAAAACCTTACCTCACCACCGGCGAGACGAGATGGAGTTAGACGACTTGAACAGTGGCAGCAGGAGCTGAGCCGATACGGCGGAGGGGCAGACGGTGCGTCAAAAACGGAGGAGACGACGAGCAGGTGCACAACGGAATGCTCAGGCAGCAGCGGCGCAGACTGAAGCTCGGGCAGTAAGGAATGGCCGTCCAGGAGTGCTGTTTCTGTTCTCGAAGAAGAGGAGGAGACGGCGACAGTCAGACATGAACCAAGTCGGAGACGACGACTGTCGGACATAAACCAAGCGGCGACGACAAGCGACGGACGACTGAAGCGGTCAAAGTTGAATGAGGCGACGGCCGGCCGGATGGCTGCTGCTCTGTTCCTCTTACGGAAGTAGATTTAGGAGGAGAGTGGAGAGCAAATGGGTAAAACGGTGACTGCTGTGTTCTCAAACCCTAGCATCCAAATGGAAACCCTAATTCCAATCTTATGAATATATTCCTCCATCACTCAAATGGGTCCTGGATCTATTTAGCAATTTAAATGGATATCAGCCCATATGGCCCGTTTCCCTTCTTCTCCATATAATATGAACATTGCTATTAACTCCTAGTTTAATTTAATCTAACTTTACATCCTGTAAATTAATGTTAGATTAATTAGTTTTTAATTTAATTTCTGATAATAATCTTTATTCGATGAATATAATAATTTATGAATTAGTTTCATTTATCGGATTTAAATTGTTGTATAACGATTATAATATGATAAGTTTATCTCGATTACTGGATAGTAATTTTAATAAACTAACGATAAATAGCGCTAAAGTATATGTGGCTATATTCGTTTAATAAATATAATGCTTTTTCTCTCTTCACCAAAATTATATAAAGATGATAATATGTGACGTTCTTTTATTTATCGGGTTTTAACTGTTGGATAATGGTTGTAAAATGACCGGATTATCTCGACCACTGAATAGTGATCTGTATAAATAAACGACAAATAATTGAGAGTGATTATTATGTTTTAATACATTATTATGTTTTAATATTCGATCGTTGTATAGCGATTATATAACTATCATATCATGTTGATCACTGGAGAGTGATTCTGATAAACATACGACAAAAACCTTGCGAGCGTTATCAATAGCTTGAATATATACAATCAATGACCCTTCAAAGCAATCCTAAACACAAGCACATAGAAATATAACAGTATCGATTTATCGGGCGGGGTAGGGTGAGATTACGTCTCTTCCCTACACGTAACCGGAAACCGAGCTTAGAATCATCATAGACCAATACCTTATCCGAACTTTACCCGAATGGGTTGATTCGGAATCAAATCGGTGTCCAATCAGACCGTCAAACTGATTGGTGGCGACTCGAAAATTCATTGGACCAGTCTCCTTAGAAGGGACTATCCAGCACCGTTGATAAACCAGTAGAGCGGGAGCCGTATCGAAGCTAAACAGTTCGCGATCCGCGGGCACGGGCGCGACAGCTGGCGACTCTGCTGGGGATCTTGATTTCCCGGCTATGTATGTATTTCTAACTGCTTGTACTATGTGTTTATTATTGTATATGTTATTGCTTTAATTAAATGTTATTTTATTGGCATATCATTCAAGCCACACTATCACACTTGCACTCAAAGGTCATGTATATGATCTTACCCTTTTCTAGGATCTAGGACGAGGCAAAGTACGGACTGTCCTCTCGGGAACACCGAGGTTGGGGTCCTGAAACGACTCAACTCAAATTGGACTTCCCTATTCAGCAATGATGGGGTTAAGGATTTGTGACCCGATCCACGACTTTTGTACCTTTAGAAATAGATCTAAGGGCTACCCAATAGAAGCTAGCCCTTTTGTGCAGGTTAACCCTATAGGATTTACATCATAATATAAAATTGCTTGGTGTGATCTGATTTACATATTTATATATGATTACACCTAATTGTTTATACGTGTGGTGACGTCTACTATAACCTGATTTTTCCATGAAAGATTATGAAAATAATAATGGACTTGTCCTTAAAATGTCTAGGATGTTAAAGGATACCTATTTGATTGAAGACATTGTTTTAAGCATGAAATAAAATCCATTTTTAGATGCCAAAAATGATTCATCTTTTGTCCAAAGATATTATGAGAAATGGGACGGACCTTCTAAGGATAATTCAGTTGTTATAATCATAATTTAAATGGAAAGATTTGTCATTCATTCGCGGCTAAAAAATAAAAATAAAAATAAAAAGCTTTAAAATGGAATATGATTTCGTGGCACTAATGCTTTGTTTTCTCTCTTATACCCATTATCGAACAAATATAAATATGGATATTCGATACTTTCTCACGGCATTTTCTTCAAGCATAATAGAAATCTTGAATAAAAAAAACAATGAAAAGTTGATCTTGAAAAAATAAGTATCAAAATAGATTTAACTCATCAATGGGATAAGATAATACGATGAATATGCTTGAAGAAAGAGATAATTATCGAACATTTATATTTATATTTTATTCCGATAATGTGCACGAAGAGTGTCTAAAGAAGCATTTCTTGCCTAATGAGATTATATTTTGGTAGCATCACATCACATCATTACATACGTTGTATCATGTCGTCAGTACACGTGTGTCCAACATATGTTTTTATCATACATCTCACAACATGATGTGTTCTGGCGCACTCCATTACGTAAGATACGTCTCCTCATTTCATACCATTTTCCATGTTGTACATTCTTCTCACGTTTCATATCATTATGTCAACGTATGTCTAGGCTACATGACATCACATATCGTGATTTGTGTCACCACACATATGTGAACACCCACGTGTCAATCATTCATATCATGAATAAAATCATTCAACATTATCATGTTTTCTTTGAGTCCGTACATCACTGTAGTTGTGTGGTCTCCCTTTTCATATGTCAGTCTGTGTCATTCATTATCATGCATAAGCTTTTATAATGATTTTATCATAACCATAACTTTTTCATACATAACATGGTCATATGTGGCCTAGTTTCACACAACATGCATTTCACGGGTTATATTTCATTCTTCGTTTTAACGAGAACAAATTCTAGGGACCTTTTAGAAAAAAGCTTTCAACATCTCATGCATTTGCATTGTTTTTCTAAAACGAAAATAAAAAATAAAAAGCACGTTTTAAAAAAAAATTTGTCTGTTTGGCTTATTCAAGAAATAATCCAAAACAAAAAGAAAAAAGAAAAAAACAATAAATAGAGATCATGAATTATAAAAAAAAAAGGAAAAAAAGTCGGGGGATCTTACTTTGATGCCTCATGCAAAATTATTCAACAATTGCTTCAGAATTATCAGCACATTCTGAACCTCCACGACCACCTTGTTCGAAGCGGTATAATCTTAAGTGCCAATGCGTGTACCATTCATGAGCCATTGGAAATCCAGTAAGGTTGAAATTGATTGAACAAATGATGTATCACGGAGCATCATCTTAAATTCTGCCGAAGGTTCGGGAAAGGCGCATTCATTTCAAATATCATTAGGATCATGATTATTTAATAAAATGCATGTTATCATTTTCACTTTATTCATACCCTATACTAAATTCTTCCCTTCATTCACTCTCAAACATATCGGTCATCAATAAGTAATGAAACCATTTCGAAAAGTGATAATGATCAAGGTAGAATTTCCATTAACCTTCACGCACTTGAGAGATGCTTGAGTTGAGGTTCGGAAAAAAAATGAAAAAAAGAAAAAAAAGAGAAAAGAAAAAGAAATAGAAGTTTGATCCTATCATCAAAGAGATCAATGAAGACCACATGATAGATGTCTTGCAATCAATTTGTCATTTTCTAGGAAAATTGTCTTGATTAAGTCAAAATTTAAAATCGTTTGATTATTCCTCGAAGCGAAATATCAGACTGCTCGTGATTAAGGAAATGATTAAGGCCTTCTTTGGATCGTACATTCAGCCTTTAACCTACCTTTTCAATATACTCATTTGTTCACCCCTTTGAGCCATAGACACTTTCTTTCATATCGCCAGTTTTCCCTTTTTCCATAAAAAGAAAACCAATTGATTAAAGGATGATCAAAATTCAATAAAGCGTCACTGTTCTTTCAATTTGTCTAAAGAACATTTGAAGACACTACAACAGATGAACAAAGTCGCTGAAATCTTAAAAAAAAAAGAGCCCGCTAGGTTCAAAACCCGTAAGGGTATTCTAGGCAAAAGTTAGGGCAAATAAAAAGGAAAAAAGAGCCTGCTAGATTGACATCCTCAAAAAGAAATCTAGGCAAAAGAAAAGGCAAGCAATAAAAGTCAATCGCGTGACATTGAAAGCCGGTTTTAAAAAAAATCATCCAAGATAGTAGTTTCCTTTTGACAAATAAGGAATTCTCAAAATCAATTGGTTTACTTGATTCTTCTAAATC
The DNA here is from genome assembly GCF_963576675.1 of Euphorbia lathyris. Lineage (NCBI taxonomy): Eukaryota > Viridiplantae > Streptophyta > Magnoliopsida > Malpighiales > Euphorbiaceae > Euphorbia > Euphorbia lathyris. The sequence goes on along the minus strand of NC_088914.1, from coordinate 21,098,424 downwards.
CCTTTCCATCAGTATTACCTTTAACCCTTGAAAACCTAAAAAGACCTTTTGATCCTTCACCATGATGTTAGTCTATATTAGCAGAGAGGGATAAGAAAATCATGCATATGACAATTTGCATTTCAAATTTGACTTGATCTTGATAATCTACCTAGAATACGAAACTACGATTCAAGCATACATATGGAGCTGCGACAAGCAACATCTTCTCATTAGACGATCAAAAGGAGCTTGTCTCACTATTCAAATAAGACTCTAAAAAGGAAAAAAACAAAAGAAAAACATCAAGACTTTGTGCAAAGACTTCAACGAGAGCACTCCAGAAGCGAAATACCAGAAGCATTGGGGGCAACAAGGTCTCCATAACATCAACATAAACTCGTTCAAGTTTGAACTTATACGAGTTGACAGTTGTGAAAAAGCGAAGCTGGGGGCAATCACAGAAATGCTAGCAATACAAGCCAGTGAGTTCATCAACAAGACAGAATGTGAGTTGGGGGCAATCGAGATGATGTCACCAATAAAGATAAAATTCAGAAGAACATCACGTCGAGACACGTGGAGAAATAGAAACCTTCTTGATCATTTGAACTTTTTGATGGTTTCATTATCTAAACCATTTTTCCCAAAAAAAAAATTAAAAAAAAATGAAAAACACAATTCATACCAACATTCATCTTTTCCTCATAAACTTTGCTTTGAAAATGGTTTTATGCATTTGTTAAAGAGTCATGATCCTGAAAAATATGTGAAACGAATGGTTGACTTTTTGGGAATCACAGTCCCTCACAGAAATGGGACATTGATGCACCACTTCAAATCATCCTTCATCTGGAATCTTGCTAGGGGGCAACAAATGATTTCCTCGGCACCAGATCCATCAAATAGAGGTACCAATAATGCCAAAATCCAAACCAAAAAGCATGGGGGCAGGATACCTTCCCGAGACATGATCGAAGAGGTGAAAAGGATGTAGATACAGAGCATCCTCAAAGACAACAAGGAGTCAGAAGAACAAACTCGAGAATAAGTCAAAGAAAACCTGAAGCAATTGAGGCCTTTAACGAGATAAAGTCAAGATCCCAAGGAGTGACACTGATCTCTTTTGGATTATGCATTTTGAATGAGCCAAACAGACAAGAAAGTCATTCATTCTTTAAAATATATAACATCTTTCATTATGTTTTCAATAAAGGTTTTTAAACCGTCATTTAAAAAAAAATAATAATAAAAAAGTAAAAAAATCACAATATCCTTTTTGCACGAAGAGCTCAAATTCGCGAAAATTCTCACTGAAATTAGAGTCGGAAGACATATCACCATTGTATCATTAAAAACATGCATTCATAAGTATAAACATTACATGTATCATCCACGTGTGTCAATAAATTTTGTCCTGCATAGCCATCAAGTTATTTTGCAAGAAAGCAATAAAAGCCTGGCGAGCAATCAACAATATCGTCCCAGCCAAATTTGAAAAAAAAAAGCAAGAGCAAATGCAAAAGTGGATAGGGAACGTCCGTTGGGAGAATCGCCTATTCACATCATTTTAATATCAATGGCAGAAGAGTCTGCAAATCCAGTTCAAAACAAACGGAGGATGCCCGTTAAAGGTCATTCAAAACAAACGGAGGATGACCGTAAACGTCATTCAAAACAAACGGAGGATGACCGTAAACGTCATTCAAAACAAACGGAGGATGCCCGTTAAAGGTCATTCAAAACAAACGAAGGATGACCGTAAACGTCATTCGAAAAAAAAAAACAAGCGGAGGATGACCGTAAATGTCATTCAAAACAAATGGAGGATGCCCGTTAAAGGTCATTCAAAACAAACGGAGGATGCCCGTTAAAGGTCATTCAAAACAAGCGGAGGATGACCGTAAACGTCATTCAAAAAAAACGGAGGATGCCCATTAAAGGTCATTCAAAACAAACGGAGGATGCCCGTTAAAGGTCATTCAAAACAAACGGAGGATGCCCGTTAAAGGTCATTCAAAACAAACGGAGGATGACCGTAAACGTCATTCAAAACAAACGGAGGATGACCGTAAACGTCATTCAAAACAAACGGAGGATGCCCGTTAAAGGTCATTCAAAACAAACGGAGGATGCCCGTTAAAGGTCATTCAAAACAAACGAAGGATGACCGTAAACGTCATTCGAAAAAAAAAAAACAAGCGGAGGATGACCGTAAATGTCATTCAAAACAAATGGAGGATGCCCGTTAAAGGTCATTCAAAACAAACGGAGGATGCCCGTTAAAGGTCATTCAAAACAAGCGGAGGATGACCGTAAACGTCATTCAAAAAAAACGGAGGATGCCCGTTAAAGGTCATTCAAAACAAACGGAGGATGCCCGTTAAAGGTCATTCAAAACAAACGGAGGATGCCCGTTAAAGGTCATTCAAAACAAACGGAGGATGACCGTAAACGTCATTCAAAACAAACGGAGGATGACCGTAAACGTCATTCAAAACAAACGGAGGATGCCCGTTAAAGGTCATTCAAAACAAACGGAGGATGCCCGTTAAAGGTCATTCAAAACAAACAGAGGATGACCGTAAACATCATTCAAAACAAACGGAGGATGCCCGTTAAAGGTCATTCAAAACAAACGGAGGATGACCGTAAACGTCATTCGGAAAAGAAAAAAAAACAACAAACGGAGGATGACCGTAAACGTCATTCAAAACAAATGGAGGATGCCCGTTAAAGGTCATTCAAACTGGAGAATGAACAGTTTCAGATCATTCAAAACTATAAGATGAACAATCTCACAAATCTGTTGCGGGGAGCCGCTTTAAACACTCACAAATCAAAATCAAATCAGCACGAATGAAGTCGGATCAATACAGATTGATCAAAACATTCAGGGAGTATTCCTAAACCTTTCTTTTTAAATTTTTACCTTTTGCTCAATAAAATACAAAAATGGTTATCTATGTGTACTTTGTATACTCCATTTTTAATGGAGATATACAAAGGGGGGCAGCTGTAGATATCCATTTTTGTCCGGGACATTTTTATACTTTAACTGACAATATTTGAAATTTCGACAAATTTATAAATTATATCAGAAATACAACATTGCATTCCCACGTATGATTTATCCGAGAAGTGAGGCTTTTTGTATACCAATTTGTTATATCCCAATATAATTATCAAGTCACATTCAAGATATAATTCTTTGGAACAAAAGTATCTTCCATCTTGCTAAATTATATGTGAGACATAATATGTTGTTTGTAAATATAATTTTGAAATGGTTATATTTCAAATTGTTAGTTAAACTCAATTTTTGTTTAAATAGTTAAGTTAATATTTTGAATTTAGCTCATTCATTTAAAATTATTCTCAAGAAATAAATATAGTTTGAGATATGATTTTTGATAAAGTTTTATCTAAGTCATATTTGAAGCATAATTTATTCTTAGAACTAATTAGTTAGGAATGAATTAATATTCAGAAAATAAATTCTCACTATTAAAAAAATAATAAAACATAAAAAAATAGAATGCATTATGAAGAAATAAATTTGTATTAATAAAGTTAATCAATTTACATCTTTGTTTTTTGCAGATAAACATGGGATTAAATCCATCCCTCAACAGCTCAAATCAAGCCTCAAGTCCTAAAAATAATTTCTAAGCAAGATTCCAAAATTCAAATTTGAAATTTCCAAGCAAATCCAAAGATAGGCAGCATCACCATGAGTTGGTTCTCCACTTCCAAGAAAGAAAAAGACAAGACCTACTCTCAAGACTAAGAAGGGAAGAGGCCAATTTAGAGAGCAATTTTTCAGAATTATTTTTAAGCAGAAATCCTTGTAATAGTTTCAAATTTGAGAGTACCCAAAGAGTGAAAATCTTGTATTCACCAAAGTCCAATATAAAACAATTCTTTCTCCATTTGATCTCCAAAGCTTTGAAGGGAAGAGGCCAATTTAGAGAGCAATTTTTCAGAATTATTTTTAAGCAGAAATCCTTGTAATAGTTTCAAATTTGAGAGTACCTAAAGAGTGAAAATCTTGTATTCACCAAAGTCCAATATAAAACAATTCTTTCTCCATTTGATCTCCAAAGCTTTGAACTAAGGGTTTTTATTCTTAGTTTATAAAAACAGTGATTAAAAGCATCTATTTTGCTTTTGAAATGATCTGATTTTATAAACTTTGAATAAAAATCTATTGGTTCTCAGCTCATTTAAATACATGTTTTATTTATTTAGTGTACTTTAAATTTATTCTACTAACTATTTACTAATCTTACTAACTTCATATATTAAATACAACTTATATCCTTATTTGCATAATACTACTGTTTATATTTATCATTTACTATAACCACTAACATTTACTAGTTCGTTACTAACCACTAACATTTATCTGTTACTGACCACTAACATTTGTCTGTTCTTCATATTTCGATATTGCTTTTCTTTAGGAATTCTTTTAAAAAAATGAGTTATATGCTTGATCTAAACTCTTTCTTTCTAATTACTGACTTTACCTAAATTAAGGTATTAATTTCATAACCCAAAAATAATAACTAACATTAGCAGTAAAATCATAGTTAATCTAGATTAACCAAAGTTAATAAGGTTTAATAAGGTAGGATCTATTTTTTTTATCCTTTTAACAATTTCACTCTCACTGAATCTTCCCTCCGCCCACTTCACCGTCACCGGATCCACCATCGTCGTTATCCACCACCCGCCAATCACCGGAAGATTTCCTAGATAAAGGAGAATATCAGAATATTATAGATCTAAACCCAAAAATAATAGATATCTAGCTCCATCTGTGAAATAATTTCATCATAGTATATATTCTTTTCTTGTAATCATTATTTAAGCTAGGATCATTATAGATGTAAGATTACAAGTGTAACTAGGAATTTTGTTTAGTTATAATTCTTCTGTTAAACTAAAAAACAACATAGAAAATAAAAGTGATTAAATAGCAAATAAACCAAAAATCTGGAAAAGTAAAACCTTACCTCACCGTCGGCGAGACGAGATGGAGTTAGACGACTTGAACAGTGGCAGCAGGAGCTGAGCCGATACGGCGGAGGGGCAGACGGCGCGTCAAAAACGGAGGAGACGACGAGCAGGTGCACAACGGAATGCTCAGGCACCAGCGGCGCAGACTGAAGCTCGGGCAGTAAGGAATGGCCGTCCAGGAGTGCTGTTTCTGTTCTCGAAGAAGAGGAGGAGACGGCGACAGTCAGGCATGAACCAAGTCGGAGACGACGACTGTCGGACATAAACCAAGCGGCGACGACAAGCGACAGACGACTGAAGCGGTCGAAGTTGAATGAGGCGACGGCCGGCCGGATGGCTGCTGCTCTGTTCCTCTTACGGAAGTAGATTTAGGAGGAGAGTGGAGAGCAAATGGGTAAAACGGTGACTGCTGTGTTCTCAAACCCTAGCATCCAAATGGAAACCCTAATTCCAATCTTATGAATATATTCCTCCATCACTCAAATGGGTCCTGGATCTATTTAGCAATTTAAATGGATATCAGCCCATATGGCCTGTTTCCCTTCTTCTCCATATAATATGAACATTGCTATTAACTCCTAGTTTAATTTAATCTAACTTTACATCCTGTAAATTAATGTTAGATTAATTAGTTTTTAATTTAATTTCTGATAATAATCTTTATTCGATGAATATAATAATTTATGAATTAGTTTCATTTATCGGATTTAAATTGTTGTATAACGATTATAATATGATAAGTTTATCTCGATTACTGGATAGTAATTTTAATAAACTAACGATAAATAGCGCTAAAGTATATGTGGCTATATTCGTTTAATAAATATAATGCTTTTTCTCTCTTCACCAAAATTATATAAAGATGATAATATGTGACGTTCTTTTATTTATCGGGTTTTAACTGTTGGATAATGGTTGTAAAATGACCGGATTATCTCGACCACTGAATAGTGATCTGTATAAATAAACGACAAATAATTGAGAGTGATTATTATGTTTTAATATTCGATCATTGTATAGCGATTATATAACTATCATATCATGTTGATCACTGGATAGTGATCCTGATAAACATACGATAAAAACCTTGCGTTATCAATAGCTTGAATATATACAATCAATGACCCTTCAAAGCAATCCTAAACACAAGCACATAGAAATATAACAGTACCGATTTATCGGGCGGGGTAGGGTGAGATTACGTCTCTTCCCTACACGTAATCGAAAACCGAGCTTAGAATAATCGTAGACCAATACCTTATCCGAACTTTACCCGAATGGGTTGATTCGGAATCAAATCGGTGTCCAATCAGACCGTCAAACTGATTGGTGGCGACTCGAAAATTCATTAGACCAGTCTCCTTAGAAGGGACTATCCAGCACCGTTGATAACCCAGTAGAGCGGGAGCCGTATCGAAGCTAAACAGTTCGCGATCTGCGGGCACGGGCGCGATGATAGGGGTCAAAAACCCCTATCTCTGGGTACGGTTTTAGGACGGTTTTTAGGGTTATTTGGCTAATAAGCGAGCAATTCTCGCATTTAAATGCTTTTGTGTGAGTAAGTTAGGAATTGAGAACATTCTATTTACTTTTCGTCGTTTAGGCTTGTTTTGTAATCAATTTAGGCAAATACGGTCGAAATAGCATGCGTATTAGAATTCCGTTATCTTTTGAAGCTAATTGGTCCGTCAAAAGTCGCACCAAACGAAGCGTTTGCTCAAAATAAGCGATTGACGGATCAATTTGGCTTTTGGACTAATGTTTTCCGGAGTTTTTATGCGTGTGCAGGTGTGAAGTCGGATGAAAAAGGTCGCGGAACTCATCGAGCTTGGATCGAGCGCGCTTCGGGTGAAAACGCTCGGCGAGCAGGCCCCTGGTGGCCTGCTCGGCGCGAGCAGACCTGCTCGTCGAGCAGCCTTTCTTGCTCGGCGAGTAGCCCTGCGGGAATTGGTCAAAAAGACCAATTCCGCCCCCACGAAGCCACGCTCGGCCCCACGTCTTCCTACACCAACTAGGACACGAAAATAGGTCAAAACGAGGCCCGAGACGCATCTATAAATAGGGTTTTTCAATTGTAATTCAATATCTTTTACTTTTGTAATTAGTTTAGCTTCCACCTTGAGAAATCCTCTCCACCTCCTCCATATCCTTCAAACCTCCATTGAAGATACCTTCGAAGCTCCGTTCACCGAGGATTACTCAAGCTCCATCCTTAAATCCTAGAAAGACGCCTGCATTGGTAGACAGGTTCCCTGAAAGGGATTTTTTCTTCTTTTATATTTTGTCTAGCCTCTGATACATGCTATGAATTCTAGGTTTATTGTAACTTCGTGACAATACATTCATCTTTGATATATAATATAGTTTTTGTTCATTCAATTGTTTTGATGTTTTAATCTTTGTCTCACGCTTTGTCTGATTGGTTTAACTCATTCGATAATCCCAAAATTAGGTTGGCACATATTGCGAGCTGAATCTGACCTAGTCAGTGCCTATAGGATTGACGACCCTATAGAAGATTAAGCCCAAATTACTGAGCCTTAGAGCTAGTTTCGGCCTTACAAGGGAATCACGAACTAGGGACTTTAGGAGGATAGGTCGGGTTAATCGCCTTGGACACAAGCGACTTAGTTTCAATTCAATTGCTTAAACATTCTATCATTGTTATCATCGTATTCCTTCATGTTCATTTAGTTAATTGCTTTGGTAAAAGATCAATTAGGGGTAGAGTAACTTAGTTAGGGTTAGAATAACTTAGTTAGAATTAGATAACTTAGCTAGGATTAGCATAATTCAACCTAGGAGTAGATTAATTAAACAAACCAAACTCAAAACCCCCTAAGCCTAGATAACATCCGAGATCGAGTAGCTTGATACTTGCAGAAATAAATCATGTGGACGATAACCTGGACTTAAACCAGAAATTTATTACTTGATAACGATGGGGTACACTTATCCCTTAGTGAGTCCTCATCTCTGACCTTAGGTGGGGACGCATCACGTTTTTGGCGCCGTTGCCGAGGATTTATTTCTTCTGCAATATCGAACCAAAGGTCGACTTGTTAGTTTAGGCATTCTTTGTGAATACTTTCCTTGTTAATATCATATATACTTGTTTATAATCATGATTCTTTTTTTTACGTATCTATACCATTTATACTTGTTCATATACACTTATTTATATATACTCATTTATGATAACCATCCTTGTTTATGCTTATGCTTGTGTGTATTCGTTTGTACGAACATGTAGCTATCAACTTCACCTATACGTGTCTGTATATGTTTACCCATACCATTCTTATACTTGTACAAAACTGTATGATTTGTATGATTCCCCTTCAGCTTTCATTTATTTCTGTATTTATCTTTTCTCAGCGTATGCCTACGAGATCAGCAAAAATACCGGTTGTCCCTCTTAACCCTGAACTTGAACGTACTCTTCGCAGGAGCAAACAGATCGGAAAGCTGAAGCAAGACGAGATCATCGAGCCTATCGAGCCCGTCAAGATGACTGACAATGAACGGAACAATGAGAACACCGGACCAGAGAGCGACACTCGTCTGATGAGTGAGATCCTGGCACCCCACCGACATCAGCATCTGTCAGGCATTGCTGCTCCAAACATTCCGGCAAACACATACGAAATCAAGTCTGGTATAATTCACTTGATCCAACAGACTGGATTGTTTGGAGGAGAAGCACATGAAAGCCCGAATGATCATCTGGATCGCTTCCTAATGTGCGCAGACACTGCAAGGACCAACGGGGTCCCCCAAGATGCTGCTAGACTGAAACTTTTCCCATTCTCTCTGACGGGGCAAGCTTTGGAATGGCTGAGAACACTGGAGCCTGGTTCAATCACAACATGGGCAGGGTTGGAGAAGGAATTCTTGTCCTACTACTTCCCTCCCTCGAAGACAGCAATGCTCAGGGGTGAGATCACATCCTTCCACCAACCCGAGCACGAGGTGCTCCACACATCTTGGACTCGATTCAGGAAAATGCTGCGCATGTGCCCTCATCATGACATACCTAAGCATCAGTTAGTGAGCGTCTTCTATCACGGACTGACACCCACAAACAGAGCCATTTTCGACTCCGCAGCGGGTGGAGATTTGTTTAGAAAGACAGCAGTAGAGGCATATGACATGATTAATGAGCTGGCCAGAAAGAGCGTACAGTGGCAAGAACAGAAGCTCGCCGGCCCCACTAGGCAGCGGGTATTTGCTGTGGAAGAACAGGAACAAAATCCAGCTGTTGCAGATTTGAGTAGGAAGATGGATGTACTGTTGGCTACGCTTAGCCGACCTCCCACCTGCGTGCACTGTGGCGGCGACCACAATGGAAAGGATTGTCAAGCAGGTAGCCCTTTCGCTGGAGATGGGGTGGAGATGGTCAATTACGTTGGGGGGCAGCCAAGATACAATCAGAACTACAACAACGGTAACCCCAACAACTACAACTCCTACAACAACAATGGCAAATACAGGAGGCCTCAGCACCCGAACCTCTCTTACGGGAATTCAAATCAGAATGTGCTCCGACCTCCTAGCGGATTTGTTCAAGAGCATAGAGAGCAGGGGCTTGGCATGCCCCCATACCAACAGCAAAATCAAGGGCCAGTGCAACACCCTAAGGAATCTGACGAAGTGATCACTCTTCTGAAGGAGATCTCAGCTAGGCTTGCCAACAACGAAGCCTTCTGTAAGGACTTGAGCAATCAGGTGGCTCAGATTAATAGGGACAGGCAGGAAAGGCCACAGGGTTCTCTCCCTAGCACAACGGAGAAGAACCCAAAGATCCTGAGAAAGGATTGAGTAAGGGGGAGAAATCGGGTTCTCCTCGGTTTTTAATCCAAAGTTTGAACAATTTGATTCTGCATTTTCTTTCCTTTTTGTTTTTATTGTTGCTTTCATTTCCTTTTATTATTTTGGTTAATTGAATTTTGATCTCGTTTGTTTTTACTGTCAAACTTTGTTCCCCCGCACTCTATAAAAAAAAAAAAGAAAAAAAAAGAGGGAAAATTAATAAAATAAAAGAAAGAAAAGAGTGAGAAAAGAAAAAAAAAGGGGGGGGGGGATGACTCATCATCCCCTTCCCCGCCTTCTTCTTCCCTTCTCTCTTCTTTCTTTTCTTTTTATCACATTTTTCTTCATTCTTCCCCTCTCCTTCTCTTTTGCTTCTTCAAAACCTAACCCCCCAAATTCTTCATTCCAACCCAAATTCAAGATATAAGGTATGAATCTTTACTTATTTTTGATTTCTAACATGTTTATGGGCTTAGATTTTAGCTTAGGGTGATAATTTTTGAGGTTCGAGAAAAACCTAAGTTTTGGGTTTTTCCCCTTTTCTCAAATTAGTGTCTTGTTTGCTTCTAAATTCTTGATTTCCTTGCAATTTGTGTTAACATAATGATTAATTTATAGTTTGGGTGTGATTTCTATTCTCAATTTGTGAATATTTGGAGAAATTGCTCAATTTGGGCAAAATCCCCATTTTAGCTCAAAGTTCAACTATTCAATTTATAGTTAGAAGCTTGTCAAAAAGGTTGTGAATTGCATTCTTTTTATGTTTTAGTCATTGGGTATCTTCAATTTTGCATGAATTTTGTGAATTTCGGGTAAAACACTTAGGGACCAAATGCTTATGATTTAGTCCCTAAGTGCCTAAAGCTATGATTGTGCCTATGAATGATTTATTGAGGGTTTATGTTGAAGCTTGTAAATAATTTCTAACTCTTCCATATTTGGTCTATTCCTCAGGAAATATGGGTCGGAAAGGAAAAGCTAAGATCGTCGTCGAGAACGAAGCCGAATCGGAGGTCGAATTCGACGAGAGCCTCCAAGCTAAGTATGATCCACCCTTTGGCCTTATTGATGAACGTGAGGGACTTTTGTATGATAGGTTTTCCAAACAAGACCTTGCCACACATGTAATTGTCGATCAAGCCTATTTATCGAGTCTAGGGTTAAAAAAGGATTTCAATGAAATCCTCAAATTCCACGGCTGGTATAGACTAGCCATAACCCAGACTCCGGTTTATCACAATTTTACCATAGAATTCTTGACAACTTGGAAAAAGGAGCTACCCTTGGGCGGTGGGAAGCATTCCTTTAGGCTAAACGGTAAACCTTACCGCCTTGATGCTACCACGCTAGCAGCCCTAATGGGAGTTTATAATCACCCAGGGGCGATCTCAGACTTTGAGAAGCCTATAACAAAAGATATAGCTTGGGAACAACTCACAGGCATATCAGACTTTAACTCCCAGACTGCTAGCCCAATCGCTCTCCTAGACCCACTTCTCAATCTTGTCCACAAATTTGTGGCCCACAACTTATTGGGCAAAAATGAGAGCAATAAAGTCTCAAAGACGGAATTGCTCATATTATGGTGTGTGGCCAACCACAAACACGTGGACAATATCAAGGCCATATTTGAAGGCTTCTCAAGCCAAACAAGTAGAAAACGTGGTTCCCTAGGTCTTGGACACCTAGTTACCAACCTACTTGAGAGCCAATTCAAGAATTTAGATAATCCCGAAATTGCTATTTATCCTACTCTGCTAAACTCCAAGTTTTTGGGGAAATCTACTTTTCAAGAAGTTTTAAACAGGAACCCAACTGGAGGAGCAAGCTCCAGCGGAGGAGGAAGAAAAAGAGCACGAGTTCCACAACAAAGAAGGGATGAAGAACCTGAGGAAGAAGAACCTGCGATGGCAGGAGACCAAAGGGAACACCAAGCGTCGGGGACGGGGCCCAGTTCCAAGCCATCAACACCATGATGGCAGAAATGCGGGATCTGAACCTACGGACCTTTAACACTGTTCAACAGATGGACCAACGATTCACCAACTTTGAACAGAATATAGACCGAAGGCTTTCGGGTCTTGAATACGTAGCGGCTGACTACTGCGAGCGCTACAACATGCCTTGGCCATATCCCCCGGCCGATCAGTAAGTTGTCTTCTCCACCCTAACTTTTTACACCCATACTTCATGATTTATGATGCAATGTTGGAACTTATTGCATATTTTTAGTGTGAGGAGGAGGGGTAGACAAACTTATAAAAATTGTATAAATTTTTAAATTTTTGTTGCGTCGTGTCTAGTTTAGTTTAGCGTTTTTCGGGTTTTATTTAGGTTTTGCATGTTTAGGACCTAAAACCATGAACCTCCTTCGAATCTAAACTTCATTATTTGTCCTTGAGGGCTGAGAACCGAATCTAAGATTGCATGACAACTAGTTTAGGTGTAGGACACAATCCTTGTACCTGTAAAAGCATGAGCTAAAGTTTGCATTTAGACCCTACTTTTGAAGAAATGCTAAAATCATTACTTAGGTAGATAACTTAAGAATTGAAGGCATGTGATATTAAACTTGAGTTTGGGGAAAACTAGTAAACACAAAATTGAAACCCAAAGAATTGTGAGCTGAATTTGAGCCTAAGAGCGAACATCAAAAAGCTCTTTTTCTTGACATTTTTTGTGTGAATGCTTTGACTTGTGGAAGATTACAGATTTTGCACCTAATACTGTGTTGAACCTACATGCAATGATTTGAGATGATAAACGATGAATCAGCCTCATTAGAATTAACCCTTTTCTTTACCTTGTTTTTCTTTTTTCATCCACTCTAGGAAGCCCCTTTGAGCCGACATTTTTGTAGTTTGTAGATTTTTCTTTCGTTCTAACCCGTTTTTGCGAACCATAACTTGGTTCGCCACTTAACCCTTGTTTTTGCAAAGCTCGAACTGAGCCTTTGTTTTCTTCTAGCGCTTTATCTTTGTTTATGGCATTACAGTAGCAAGCCAAAAGGCTAAGAAGTGAATGAGCATTACTATCCCAGAAAGAAAAAAAAAGGGGGAAAAGAAAAACAGAAAAAGAAAAGAAAAGAGACGAACAAAAGGGAAGAACTCCATTCCCCAGTTCCTAAAAATAAAAAAAAATGTCTCAAGAGAGCATCCCAAAAACAAAAATAATAAGGGATGAATAAAAAGCTCAGTCACTTCATGATTGCTAAAGCCATTTTAACTCCGTTTTTGTAGCGCTAGAACATTTAACCCTTGTTGTACCTTTAACCCTCTAACCACATTACAACCCCAATTAGAGGCTGTTTTTGATATCATCGGAGTCATATAGCATAGTAGAGCAACTCGGATGAACGTGCAAAATCAACGTAATCCTAAGCAAGAACATAAGCCGAGAGTAAACACTTTAGCCACCAAAAATTGTGTGAATGAGTGAACTACCTATGGTGAGGTGTTTTACTTAGCGATCCCCTCAAGCTCGTTTAATTGAACATGTGTCCATTTTCTTAAAACTATAACCCATGATAATTGAAATGCGGCTTTTGGATATCGTGTCTCTACTTTGTACTTCCGAATGCATGTAATTACAGATGCTCGAAATTATGTCAAGCACCTAGTCAAACTGGGAAGTTTTCTAGCATGCTTGTGATGGCGGGTTTAGTTTTTTTAGTTTACTTGGGGACAAGTAAAGTTTTAAGTGCGAGGAGGTTTGATAGGGGTCAAAAACCCCTATCTTTGGGTACGGTTTTAGGACGGTTTTTAGGGTTATTTGGCTAATAAGCGAGCAATTCTCGCATTTAAATGCTTTTGTGTGAGTAAGTTAGGAATTGAGAACATTCTATTTACTTTTCGTCGTTTAGGCTTGTTTTGTAATCAATTTAGGCAAATACGGCCGAAATAGCATGCGTATTAGAATTCCGTTATCTTTTGAAGCTAATTGGTCCGTCAAAAGTCGCACCAAACGAAGCGTTTGCTCAAAATAAGCGATTGACGGATCAATTTGGCTTTTGGACTAATGTTTTCCGGAGTTTTTATACGTGTGCAGGTGTGAAGTCGGACGAAAAAGGTCGTGGAACTCATCGAGCTTGGATCGAGCGCGCTTCGGGCGAAAACGCTCGGCGAGCAGGGCCCTACGGGCCATTTCTGCTCGCCGAGCAGGCCCCTGGTGGCCTGCTCGCCGAGCAGGCCGGGTGGCCTACTCGCCGAGCAGGCCGCCAGGCGCCTGTTCGGCGAGCAGGGCACCAGGCGCCTGCTCGGCGAGCAGGGTGCTGCTTGGCGCAAGCAGCCCTGCTCGCCGAGCAGCCTTTCCTGCTCGGCGAGCAGCCCTGCGGGAATTGGTCAAAAAGACCAATTCCGCCCCCACGAAGCCACACTCGGCCCCACGTCTTCCTACACCAACTAGGACATGAAAATAGGTCAAAACAAGGCCCGAGACGCATCTATAAATAGGGTTTTTCAATTGTAATTCAATATCTTTTACTTTTGTAATTAGTTTAGCTTCCACCTTGAGAAATCCTCTCCACCTCCTCCATATCCTTCAAACCTCCATTGAAGATACCTTCGAAGCTCCGTTCACCGAGGATTACTCAAGCTCCATCCTTAAATCCTAAAAAGACGCCTACATTGGTAGACAGGTTCCCTGAAAGGGATTTTTTCTTCTTTTATATTTTGTCTAGCCTCTGATACATGCTATGAATTCTAGGTTTATTGTAACTTCGTGACAATACATTCATCTTTGATATATAATATAGTTTTTGTTCATTCAATTGTTTTGATGTTTTAATCTTTGTCTCACGCTTTGTCTGATTGGTTTAACTCATTCGATAATCCCAAAATTAGGTTGGCACATATTGCGAGCTGAATCTGACCTAGTCAGTGCCTATAGGATTGACGACCCTATAGAAGATTAAGCCCAAATTACTGAGCCTTAGAGCTAGTTTCGGCCTTACAAGGGAATCACGAACTAGGGACTTTAGGAGGATAGGTCGGGTTAATCGCCTTGGACACAAGCGACTTAGTTTCAATTCAATTGCTTAAACATTCTATCATTGTTATCATCGTATTCCTTCATGTTCATTCAGTTAATTGCTTTGGTAAAAGATCAATTAGGGGTAGAGTAACTTAGTTAGGGTTAGAATAACTTAGTTAGAATTAGATAACTTAGCTAGGATTAGCATAATTCAACCTAGGAGTAGATTAATTAAACAAACCAAACTCAAAACCCCCTAAGCCTAGATAACATCCGAGATCGAGTAGCTTGATACTTGCAGAAATAAATCCTGTGGACGATAACCTGGACTTAAACCAGAAATTTATTACTTGATAACGACAGGGTACACTTATCCCTTAGTGAGTCCTCATCTCTGACCTTAGGTGGGGACGCATCACGCGACACCTTATAACGTTACAAGTATAGTTCCAAGGGGGGGGTTAGGAACTATTTAAAAAATTTTAAGCTAGGGCAGACTTCTTTTTCGTGAGAAAAAGGTTTGGACAGAGGCGATGAGTGAATAGCAAGATAATGGCTTAGTCATGAGATAGCACTTAGAGTCTATTCCTGAGCTCAGATATTCAATGCGCACAACTCAGCTTGACCTCTTTACTTGGTCAGTTTTTGTTTAAGCAAGCAGTAAATATATAAAGGAGTTTAAGGTTAGAAATATGTTACTCAGCAGATTTATCCAGGTTCGGCCTCCAAGCCTACGTCCTGTCCCCGGAACACGTTCCGAGATTTCGAATTCTCTACTGAGCTCTTTAACGGTAGAGCATCAAACCTTTTACAATCTTAGCAACTGAGTATAACAAGAGTACCTTCCTCTATACCTCTACTCAATCCTAATCTCTCGCTGAGTACTATAACCGAGTACTCAGCCTCTCCTTTCTAATCTCTAGAAATGATAAGTGTTTATCCTAAACAACGATTGCTAACACACCTTAGATGATTGAATAATCACTCTAGACTTTTACACAAAAGATATGAAATTTAGTGTAAGATTGCTTTGCTTTTTCTTGCAGAACTTTGCGTAGAAATTTGGTCAGCGTAATGGCTTGATCAAGTTCTGTGTTAAATGAAGTAACTGAAGGGCTCTATTTATAGAGACGTCTGAGGCATCGGTCATTTCGAATTTCGAAATAACCGTTGCAGGGAAACGGCTTCCTGTCGTTGTCATCCTGTCTTGCTCAGAGCTCTCGGCCAATCAGATTTGAGTATCTTCTGTCCTCGGTCAGCTTTTGGTCAGCTCGGCAGAATGTCTCTCCATTTATGGTAAGGTCAACTAGACAGCATTCTGTGTCTTCTGAACTTTACCCAAAGTGGAAACACTTTGTCTGGAAGTTGTTCTTGGCCAGCTGCTGTCTTGTACTCTTTGTCGAATCAACTCAGCAGCTTCGTCCCGAAGTTGTTCCATGAAGGTCTTCTAGATCCTTCTTCCGCTGAGCTGCATTTTGTACATAACGACAGCGTTTTGACATACGCGGGCTGAGTTGCCTTAAAACTGTTTGACTTGGGCTTTGACTTCCATATTGGGCTTTGGGCCTTTTAATCTTTGTGTCTGATAACAAGCAGAGAAATTCTGATCAACTTCCGTCCCTGTGGGGGCGTCGTTGGGTTCGACGAGGAGAAGCTCCGATGCCAAAGTCAGTAAGGAAGATCAAGAGAGCAAACTGAATTGACAAAGGGTAAGTGAAATGTGTACCTGGATAGCCTGAGACGTAGGCTATATATAGCTAGAAAGTTGTAACCTTCAGTAACTAGAAAGTCTCCATTAATGTTCCATTAATGGCGGTTACAAGTTACCTAGAAGTTGGCGGTTAGCTAATTGATAGCTCATTAATGGTCTTTATGGCCAGGTCGGCCCAGCCGTTCTAACGGCGAATGAGTGCTCAAGGAGATTCGCCTCATAGGTTCGCTGGCGGGTCTCTTTTGATGGGACCTTGGTGATCCGCCAGACGGATCTCTTTGGAGGATCAATACGCGGCGTTCTTTAGGTGAATATCACTTTTGGTCCTCGGGATAATATCTCAATGTTATCAGAAGCCCCCCCTAAAGTTCCCTTAAAGTCCTTTAGGGCTTTTGAGCTTCTACGCGTCGTCATGACTACCTGCATTAATGAGCACTCTGTTCGATGCCAATCGCAGAGGGACACGTGTAACGAGCGCCCTGTCCAAGGAAAGAGAAGACGCCTTCTTCTTCCTTCTCTTTCTCTTTCTTCCCTATTTCGTTTCCATTTACCTTTTCACTGCTCGAAGCTTTTCCTGGGAGTTTCAGAGATTCTTCAAAGCTTTCTTACATGTAAGTTCATCTTTTCTCATTCTATTTTTTCTGAATGTTTAGGAGTTCTTCGTCCTCCTCTAGATCGACCTCTGAGCTTTTTAATTTGAACCCTCCTCCTGAAATTGTAGTTAGTTTTAGTTGGACCACTTCGTCATCGGGAAATTCATCTTCCTCCGAGGACACAGTTAGCTCTGATTTAGCTGAGTTGCATAACTCGGCGTGTAATCGCTATCAAACTCGTTCCACTAGGAGTCAAATTCTTTCTACTTCGGCCACCGGTGTTGCGCCAGCCGTAGATTTTAGGCGTTTTTTGGGAACAATGGCCTCTTCCTCTTCCCAACCTAGAAAAAAGAATCCCCGAGCGGAGTCCACTTCATCTCGCATGAATGCCGCGAATCTAGCGAATCTGGCGATTCGCTTCCCATGGATCAATAACTATGAGACTCAATTAGCGGCGGCTCATCAACATCCCTCTTGTCCGCCAAGTGGCTTTTTAACTGTGTATTGTAGTCACGTGGAGAGAGGGTTCCGACTTCCTCTTCCCAAGATGATGGCGGACATCCTTGCCTATTTTGATATCACCGCTAGCCAACTACACCCCAATGGCTGGTTAGATATTGCTTTAGATTGCTATCTAGCTTCGAATTTAGGGGTAGTATTCACTAGGCGGATCTTTAGAGCTTTTCATAAACCGTCAAAGCAAAAGTCGGAGTCGTTTCTTACTTTTGCAAAATTTGGAGTGTATTCGTCATTCAGTGGCAAAATGTCCAATGTCCACTGTTGGGACGAGAAATTCTTCTACGTGAAGATAAACGAGGGCGAATCACTGGGTTTTCCAACATTCTGGAATCCCAAACCTTTGCATATGGCGGGTGATATGCGAATATTGACGGCGAGTGATGAGGTAGTGGCGGAGCTTATGAAGAGTGTCAAGGCGGATGCCTGGACATATGCGGATGCTTTAGCCTTCATGATGAGCGATATTCCCCTGATTCGCAAAGATGGGGACAAGTTCATTTACTCGAAGATTACACAATTTGACCAAGGTAACTTTGTTTTCTTCTTGAACCTTGATTACTTTATTGTTTTCTATGGCAGGGGTTTATCTAAGGCCAATCACGCTCTTGCAGAAAAGCGTAGGAAGTTGTTGGAGGATGAGGCCCACAAGAAAGCTCAGGTGGCGAATCCTCAAAAGGACACAGGGAAACGTCTGGCGGATGCAATGGTCGATCCGCCTCTGAAAAGGAGGAAGCCTGCAGCTTCTGGTGGTCCCAAGTTTATGGCGGATGCCATGAGATCCGCCATGCCCGCGGGGGAGATGGAAAAAGTAGGTTGCCTTTATCTTTTGCCTGTTCGTTATGTTTGGAATTTAAGTTTTGATCCTTACTTCTTTGTGCAGACGGCGAAGCCTGACCTAGGCAAATACTGGTCCGCTAAGTATGGGGTCGAGGGATCCTTAGAGAATGAGTCTATTATCAATGACTTGGATGAGGCTCTGGGCCAGTTGGGTGAGGTGCAGAGGAATCAGAATCAGATTCCCGAATCAATTCATGCTCAAAGGGGGAAGACTAAGCCTCTCACGGTAGGTCCCCTTGCTAGAAAGGAACTTTTTCAGAAAAAGCTATACCTTTGTTCTTTCATTCTTGACAAAAAGGTTTGCCTTTGACAGATGTACACTCGCATACGTGCTATGGAGGCGGAGCTCCTTCAAGGTGTGGCGGATAAGGCTACCATAGATACGTTGGAGAAAGAAATAGCTGACGCCAGGGCGAATATAGCATCCGCCACGACTGCCATGGCCCTTAAGGATGCCGAGATAAAGAAGCTGAAGGAGAAGATCGAGGCTGATGCCAAGGAGCTTGAGAATGCTGTAGGAGAAGCTGAGTACATGGCTGGTGAGCAGGCTTTCTTTTACGGCGAACTGATCATGGCGTATGTCTCGCTGGCGCATCCTGAGATTGATTTCACAGATCTGCAGTTCGCCGTTCCAGAGCCAGAAGATGTTCTTAAATTTAACAAAATCCCTGACATCAAGGAATACCTTCGAGACTATGTTCGGAAATGGATGAAGGGACCCGTTGAAGAAAGCAAACCTACCACCAACGTCCAGCTAGTGGATCTCGAGGAAGTGCCCCCGAAGTCTGGTGAGGAGCTGATAACCGATGGTCCCTCTCTTCCAAGGGAAACACCTTCCGTGTAAAAGGAAGTCTCCTTGGAGGGCGTATCCGAGGCTGTCGAGAAGGAAGCCTCTCAAACAGGTGCTTCTCAAGCGGGTGCTTCTGGCGAGAAGAATTTTAAGGAGGATGCTCCTGTGATTACTTGATGTCTTTTTTGTTTTGTAAAACTTGTTAAGTACAATTTGTTTAATCCTCATGGTAGCTATTTGTTTTACCTTTACATTTGCGTAAGTAAATATATAAGCGTCTAGGATTTATTTTGGAGTAGGTGGCCAGCCATACTCCATTGTGCGAACCTTTGTGAAGGTTTGAAGCTGTTTTATTCCTTTAGAGGAAGTAAAGCTGCCTTCAGGGATCATCTTGCGACCTATCTTTGAGGTGAAGTGATTCGCCTAGAGGACTTTGTAGACCCTTCTTTGGAAAGGGAGTAAAAGAGTGTAAAGACCTTGCGTCCAAGGATCGTTTTAACTCTATCTCGAATGGGGATCCTCTAGAGATGGATCCGCCCATGAGACTTGTCCTCTTATCTTTGAGGAGAAAAAGTAGCTATGAGATAGCAGTACTTTCTCAATGTGGAGAGCGTTGGATGCCCCCCTTCTTTTTAAGACTGGAATATTTATATTGCTGCAATAAAGATTTTAAAAAGAACATAGACAATAGAACAATTGATGTTTATTGATAGGAGAAATGCCTTATTACAGCAAGCAGGTCTTACATGTGAGCCTCGTTAAAACCTTTAATAAGAAAAACCACATGGCAAAAAAGCTTACTAAAGGAAAAAGAGTACTCAAGACCGTATGTACATCTTATTTTCTGACAAAGTATTTGCGGAGATTTTGGAGGTTCCACGTGCGTGGTAATGTGTTCCCCTCCATATCTTGAATCTTAAATGTGGCGAACCCAATCTTGTCCACTATTTGATATGGTCCCGTCCAGGTGAGCCCTAGCTTGCCCTTCCCTTCTCAAGACTGGATCTTGTCCGCTTTGCGGAGCACGAGGTCTCCCACATTCAGGTCTACAGGTTTGGCATTTTTGTCATGGTAAGCGGCGATCCGCTGCTTGTATGCCGCCATACGTACATAAGCCTTGTCTATTCGCTCCTCCACTTGATCAAGACTCTCTATTAATCTGTGGTTGTTGTCCTCCTCGCAATAGAATGCAACTCTATCACTTGGGACCAGTATTTCAACTGGGATTACAGCTTCTACACCATGAGAGAGGGCAAATGGTGTTTCTCCTGTGGCCGTTTTAGGAGTGGTGCGATACGCCCATAAGACGCTTGTTAACTGATCCGCCCACTTCTTATCATGTTCCCCCAATCTTTTCTTTATTCCTTTTACAATCGTTCGATTCGTAACTTCAGTCATACCGTTGGATTGAGGATAATAAACGGAGGCGAATCTGTTCAAAATGCCCAATTTCTCACAGAAAGTTTTGAACTCGTCACAGTTGAACTGTGTTCCGTTATCAGTGATGATGGTGTGGGGTACGCCATATCTTCCCACGATATTGTCTTTAACAAATTCCGCCATTCGTTCGGCCATGATGGAGGAGACAGCTTCGGCTTCTACCCACTTGGTGAAGTGATCTACTGCCACTACCACATATTTCCTCTGTCTACGAGTAGGAGGAAACGGTCCAACGATGCCAATTCCCCAGATGGCAAAGGGTCGCCCTTCAATGATAGGCCTCTGGAGATGTTTGGCCGTGTGTGATTCATTCGCATGAATCTGACAACTATGGCATGATTCCACCAATTTTTGTGCATCAAGCTCGGCAGTGGGCCAATAAAATCCTGCTAACCTGGATTTTTTTAAGATAGTGGCGGATGCCTCATGGGCCCCACATGATCCCTCGTGCAGCTCCTTGAGGACTTGTTGTCCTTCTTCTGGCAGAATGCATTTTAACCAAGGATGGCTAAATGACTTTCTATAGAGGCAATCGTTGATCATGGAGAAATAGGCCGCTTTTCTGACGATCCGCCGAGCCTCCTCCTTATCGATGGGTAGAGCTCCATCTGACAAATACTGGCGAAGGGCTGTCCGCCAATCATCCTCTATTGTTGTGAGTAGGGATACTTCTTTGGAGGCGAATGCCGGAGCAGCTTTAACCTCGAAGGGACATTGCTGATCTGTCCAGCTCTCTTCACTAGAAGCCATTTTTGCTAGGTGATCGGCTTCAGTGTTTGATTCTCGGGACACATGGACTAATTCCCATTTGGTTTCTTTAGCTTCGAGGTGATCCAGCAACTTTTTGACCTCGGCAATGTATTTGGCCAGAACGTCATCCTTCACCTCATAATTTTTGATCACTTGATTGACCATCAACTTGGAGTCACTATAGATCACGATCCGCTCTGGAGTGATTTCTTTAAGCAGGCGTAACCCTAATATTAGAGCCTCATATTCGGCGGCATTGTTGGTGGCATGGAAATCCAACTTTGCTGCGTACCGTAATTTTATGTACTGGGGGCCCTTGATCACGATACCTATGCCAGCTCCATCTGCAGAGGAAGCCCCATCCGTGTACATCGTCCACTCCTCTACTTGAGATTTAGGGAGATTCAACCCTTCTTCTGTGAATTCATTTACAAAGTCTGCCAAGACCTGACTTTTTAAGGCGGTCCTGCTCTCATATCGCACATCAAATTCTCCGAGGCGAATTGCCCATTCCATCAATCTCCCTGAAGTGTCCGGCTTTTGCAATACCTTTCTCATGGGTATATTCGTACGAACTATGACAGTGTGGGCCTGGAAGTATGGCCTAAGGCGGATTGCCGTGGTGACGACGGCCAGAGCCATTTTATCAAGTTTAGAATACCTGGTTTCAGCATCCTTCAATACTTTGCTCACGTAATAGATTGGGTACTGCTGGCCATCCTCTTCTCTTATCATGACTGTGCACACAGCTTTTTCTGTAACTGAGACGTACATGTAGAGATTTTCACCTTTTAGGGGTCGGCTCATCATGGGCGGTTCCGTGAGAAACCGTTTGATCCCCTCGAAAGCCTTTTCACAATCCTCATTCCACTCGAATGCCTTTTGCTTCTTGATGACCTCATAAAAGGGCTAACACCTACGAGCTGAACAGGAGATAAACCTGCCCAAGGCCACGATCCGCCCGTTGAGGCGTTGCATTCCCTGATGTTCCGTGGTGCCTGCATTTCCAGAACAGCCTTAACCTTGTCGGGATTTGGGCTCACTCCTTTTTCACTAATCATGAATCCCAGGAACTTTCCATATGTCGCACCAAAAGTACATTTTTCCGGGTTTAGCTTAATATTGTGGCATCGAAGTACGGCCAGTACCTCCCTTACATCCTCTGCATGCTTCTCCACAGTGGTGCTTTTGATGATCATGTCATCTACATAGACAGAGTAGTTATCACCTTTGCTTTCTGCGAATATTTTATTCATCATCCGCTGATAGGTGGCACCTGCATTCTTAAGCCCGAAGGGCATGACCTTGAAGCAATAAGTGGCTTGGTGAGTCACGAATGAGGTCTTGATTCTATCCGAAGGCTCCATGGGGATTTGATGATAACTCGACTTTACGTCTGTAAAGGAGTACATAGCATGTCCAGCGGTTCCATCTACGAGTATGTCAATACACGGCAAAGGATAATTGTCCTTGGGACAAGCTTTGTTGAGATCCGTAAAGTCAATGCACATGCGGTAGGATCCGCCTGCCTTCTTCACCAAAACGACATTCGCCAACCATTGTGTATAAAGGACCTCTTCAATGGCGTCCGCCCGTTGGAGCTTGGTGATCTCTTCCTCTATCACCTTCTGCCTTTCAAGGCCATGGTTTCTCCGTTTCTGAGCTACGGGAACTGCATCTTTATCGATGTTAAGTTTGTGAGTGATCACGTCTGGACTGATCCCTGGGAGGATCTCATATTTCCATGCAAAGACGTCCTCCGCTTCATGGAGAACTTTGGTGATTGCTTCTTTAACTTCACCTTTGAGCCCTTTAGCCATTCGTACCTACTTTTCATCCGCCATGAGGTACATTTCTATCTCGCCCAAGGCCATTGTGACGAGTTCCTCTTCATCTTCGTCCTTAGATTGGGGGCGAATCATTAATGATGCCGAATATGTCTCCTGGGCCGTCCGAGGATAATATTATAGGCTAACTGACCATCCAAGATAGAAAATTCCAGATCACCCCTCCAGACTTGATCCTCATCTGCTAACTCACAATCCAACGTTACTTGGCCTTTTGTCTGAATGGTATGTCCTGTCACTCCCAGGATATCCACTACAGTTGGTTCTACTTGGACTGGATCAACCATGAGTTTGGCGAAAGCTCCTCTTGTGATGACATTGCACGAGCTCCCAGTATCGATCATCACGCTTTTCATCTCCCAGCCTTCCATCATCATAGTAATGACCAAGGCATCTGCATGAGGAGAGATCTCTGGTCCTACGTCTGCAAATGGGCGATTCAGCGATGTCCTGTCAAGAGCAGTGGTTTTTGCCTTTTTCAGTACTGGTTGATACCCAGGTCCGCCTGCTATGACATTGATGGTCCCCTTTCCTTTCTTCTTTGGGTCATCCCTGGATCTATCACCATCTCCCTTTTTGCCATCATTTTGGATGAACCAATCCAACTTGCCCCTCTCAATGAGACGCTCTATTTCTCGCGCTAACTCCCAGCATGCATCTGTGTCATGGCCGTTTTTCCTGTGATACTTACAATAATTTTTAGGATTTTTACCAGTATTGGTGTACTCCCCCCCTTTTGGTTCGGGGTATGAAATGCTCTGCTTGTGTTGACTGTTCTCAATCCACATAAGCACTTCACTTTTGGAAGCATTGAGAGGTGTGAAGGAGGTGACAAATGCCGATTTGTTCTTAGAACCCCTTCGCCTACTTCTAGAGGAGGAATCTTGATGCTTGTCCTTTTCCCTATCTCGATGGCGAGATTCGCTTTTTTCCCTCCTAGGCGGAGATGTTGATTCACGGCGAATGTCATCCACCTCCATAAAGTCCTTGCAGCGTTCTATTAATTCTGCCATGCTGGTGGGCTTTTTGCGGATTAGATCCTCCTGTAAACTCTTACAAGTGGTATTTTTTACCAGAGATTCCACTGCCATGGAGATATCTACATCAACAATTTGTATACACAATTTGTTGAAGGAGTTTATATAATCTCGAAGGGATTCATTCGCCTTCTGCTTTAATTCAAAGAGCTTCCTGGATTTGACCACTAGAGGGATACAGCCGGCGAATTTAGCACAAAACTCTCTGCTTAGTTGGTCCCAACTATCTATCGAGCCAAGAGGTAGTGATTGGAACCAGCCATAAGCGGGACCTCCTAACGTGGTGACAAACATTTTGCACAGCACTGGTTCAGTTGCACGGCTGAGGCGAAGCAATATTCGGTATTTTCTGACATGGGCCTTTGGGTTGTCAACACCCGTGTATATGGCGAGATTTGGTATTTTAAAATGCCTATCCGTTTTCTCTGCTTCAATCCAAGCCGTGAAGGGCGAATCTCGATTGGCGAACGGGTTATGCCTGGCATTCTCCTCATTCATGCGGAGCACCGCAGCTCGAACTCTATCGTCAAAATTCTCCAGATCCGCCCTTGGGCGACCCCTCCGTGGAGATCTGCTTGGAGAAGATGATGAACTAGATCCCGAAGATGGATCTGAGGGTGATCGTCCGCCACGTCCGCCTCCGTTTCCACGTCCGCCACCTCCACCTCCACCTCCTCCGCCCGGGGGAGCCTGACCGTTACCCCCTCCAGAGCCTCCTGAAGGAATATGCCCATCATTCCCGTGGTGTGGTGGTGGTGGCGGTGGCCCACTTGGATATGGCGTGTCTACTGGCCTTTTGCTCTGTCTACGTCCAGTAGGTGGGGTTGATCTACCTTTGCGGGAGGATCTCGGTCTTCGAGGCGAAGGCGATTCGGACCGCCTACTTTTCTCTTTTCTACGCTTTTTGTGTTTTCGCCCTTCCAATCCACCCAAGGAGAGATTTGACCGTGGTCGCCTTGGGATATCTGATCCGCCCAGATTGATCCCATGGCTAGTAGATCCGCCAGCAAGAGTTTGATTGTTCCTTTGACTTCCTCCTGCGCCAGCAGGGAATAACTCTCGATTGATCGGTCATTCTCCCAACGCCGCCGTGGTAGTTACCATGGATCCCGTATTGTGGGCTTGGAGAAATGAAGAATTGTGGGCGTTTGGTCCTAGAGTCATCTGGGGCCAAGAAGATATCGTAGATGAAGGCGCCAGGCTCAAAAACGGGGGAATGGTCATGAACGACCGCAGGCGATCACCTGTTTCAGGGCCAAACTTTTCCCCTATAGCTTCTGCACACATGTTGATGAATGCGTCCGGAGGCATACTACTTTCAGCTTGTGTTGTGGGAGCATTTGAATCAGTGCGACCAACACTAGTTATTGGTGGTGTTTCAACCCCTGAGGAGGGGTTATGATCTCCATTTGTCATATTTCTTCTAATCGTGAATAAAAACCCTTTATTTGTTTAAGGGTTCCACGTTCACCGCACCAATTGATAACAAGCGGGGAAATTCTGATCAACTTCCGTCCCTATGGGGGCATCGTTGGGTTCGACGGGGAGAAGCTCAGATGCCAAAGTCAGTAAGGAAGATCAAGAGAGCAAACTGAATTGACAAAGGGTAAGTGAAATGTGTACCTGGATAGCCTGAGACGTAGGCTATATATAGCTAGAAAGTTGTAACCTTCAGTAACTAGAAAGTCTCCATTAATGTTCCATTAATGGCGGTTACAAGTTACCTAGAAGTTGGCGGTTAGCTAATTGATAGCTCATTAATGGTTTTTATGGCCAGGTCGGCCCAGCCGTTCTAACGGCGAATGAGTGCTCAAGGAGATTCGTCTCATAGGTTCGCTGGCGGGTCTCTTTTGATGGGACCTTGGTGATCCGCCAGACGGATCTCTTTGGAGGATCAATACGCGGCGTTCTTTAGGTGAATATCCCTTTTGGTCCTCGGGATAATATCTCAATATTATCAGTGTCTTATAAACAATTTAACTCAACATTGAACAAACACATTAGTAGAATAAATCAAAGCATTTAAACTTAGTGTGTTTAGAATATTTTTCAATTATACTTAAACAATTTTGTCAAATCAAAATTATGTGGAAAGGTGTTTCAACAATGTCTTTTGGTATCAATTGCGAAAACAGAAATTTTGTCATCTAGCACATAAATCCCATTTTGTGATATTCCTGAAAAATAGAAAATCCCATCTCTATAAAAATCGCAATGTTTGTCTTTTATTGAAATATGAAAACCGTCGTCAACAAGACGGCTAATAGAAATAATGTTACGAGACATTTCTGGAACATACAAACAGTTCCCTAATTCTATTACAAGCCCAGAGGGCAGATTTAAAGCATAATCTCCAATGGCGAGGGCGGCAACTCTTGCTCCATTTCCTACTCGCAAGTTTATGCTTCCTTTCTTCAGTTCCTTAGTCCGATTTAGTTCCTGCATATTTGTACAAATATGAGATCCACATCCGGTATCAAGTACCCAAGATTCAAACTGTGAAACTGTATTTATTTCAATATAAAACATACCAGATGTTGAAGTCCCGTCTTCTCCCTTCTTGAGGGTAGCTAGGTACACCAAACAGTTTCTTTTCCAATGCCCTTCTTCACCACAAAAGTGGCACTCTCCTTTGGGCTTCTTCACTTCCTTTCCCTTTGTTTCGGTGAGCATATCCCCCTTGCCGTTCTTAGGATGGTTTGGATTGGGAGAGTTCCCTTTCCTCTTCTTTGATCCTTCAATAGCAAGGGCCGGTATCCCCTCGTTTTCTTTCATATTGGGCTCGACTGTCTCGGGCATATTTGCAAGCTCTTCAAGAGAGTTTTGCAAGCCACTCACTTGGTAGTTCATGATGCACTGCGAGTAACTCTCGGGGAGGGACTGAAGAAGTAAGTTTTCACTTAGTTCATGATCCATCGCATCTCCAATACTAGAAAACTTGGTGATAAGGCTAATCATCTTGGCACAATGTGCCATTACAGATGTGCCCACTTGCATCTTGCATCTATATAACTACTTTGTTATCTCGAAGCGTTCGCACCGAGTTTGATTCATAAACAACTCTTTCAGGTGCGCGACCATGGAATAGGCATCCATTTTTACATGTTGCCTATTCAATTCCGGTGTCATTGATGCAAGTATGATGTCTCCTACATGATCGTCATCAGCTTTATGCTTCAAGTAAGCATAAAATTCTTGGTAGGGAGCACCATCCGCCGGGTAAAGGGGTATCGGTGTATCAAGTACATACCATTTCTTCTCGAACTTCAAAACAATTTTGAGGTTACGAAACCAGTCGGTGAAGTTTGAACCGTTCAACTTGTTATCGGTAAGTATATTTTGCAGATTGGTTTTAGTCATGATTTTAAGAGTGTTTAATTAAACCTGAGAGTGAGAAAGAGTAAACGTATGTTATTCATTTGCTTTAAAATACATCAATCTAAAATTATAGGCCTTTTAGTTTATTTTAGATTGCTCCCACTATTTTGCCAAACTAATAGCCCTCCATATTAATTCGAAGAATTTCACAAATCCTTTAGTGAGCTAGGATCCTAACTCCTGAGATTCCGCCTTGAGTTTACTCAACAAGCTAGTCTCATTTGTTAGGTAGATTCATATAATCAATCACATCTTTGATGTGATTCCTAGGTTATTGGGTTACTAACCACATTAGTAACTTAATATGTTATTCATATTAATCCCAACCATATTGCCCATTAGTTTATGAAAACATGAGTTTACTCATCCAATTATCATAATCTAATTTAAGTATTACCCCATATTCATGAAAAGATTATTTTCAATAATTCAGGTGTTACCATAAGACCCCGAGCTTGAGTTTACTCAACAACCCAAAGGCCCCCAGTACTGCCGGCTGAATTATAATATTAGGGAGGGACAACCGATTTTAATAACTTGCTTATTTATTTAACTTTTAATTAGTGAGGGATTTTTATTTTAAGTCTCATATTCTAACTTAGTCTTGATTTGCTTTAGCATACATCAGATACATACATTGGTGTTATGGACATATTATCTAAATTATTCCGTCGAGCTAGAGATGGAATAAAAGGCCAAACCTAGGAAAATACTAACTATTACATATTTCTCTTTAGGTCATCCGTCTTCTCCATGACACCTTGAAATTACATATTAATTTCTATTCTACTAAAGAAAACTTCAATTAAATTGAAGGGAATTAGATGAGAGGAGAAATTACAATAGATAGTAGAAAGGCAGGACTCGCAGGCCCTATTTCAAAAATACCAAAAGACTAAAAGAGGGTCCAAATATGTCCATAACTCCAAACATGCATAGACTCAATTAAATAAATTTAATTGGTTGATTACATAAATACTTTATGTAATATTTAGGTTAATCACATTAACACATTAAATTAACTTTCATCCAATTTTACTTCTAATAGTTTCGTATCTTCTATATTAACCTTTTAGATTAATACAACTATACAAAACTTTAATTTATGCATGTCCCAATTATTTTGATTTCAATTCATTTAATACTTTTGATTTACAAATAGGTAAAACAAACTTTTAAATAAATTTTCATTCGATAATCAAAACAGAAAACTATTAATTTCTGAAACATATATATATATATATATATATACATAAATATATTTAAAACTAATTTTTAAAACGATTTAAAATTAGGTGGGTCTCGGGCCGGGCCCGAGGACGCGGCTACTGTAGTATGGCAGCAGCCCTAGCGCGTCTAGCCAGCCGCTGCCTTGCGGTAGCGGCAGCCAGACGCCGCGCGGTTGCTGCTGCGAGGCAGCAACCGTGCGACAGCAGTTGGGTCGCGCCTCTGTCCAATTTTTTTTTAAATAATTATATATATATCAGTTTCAAAACGGTTTTAAAACGATTTTCAGAAAGTAAGAAAACCTATTATAGATATTCCGTTTTATCTTTAGAATCAATAAAATTAACTTTTATCAATCTAACTATAAAACTAATAGATTTTGTTATAATGATTATCAACCGAAATAATTAGGAACATATGCATAAACTATTTTAATTAAAAATTAATTAAAACTTATTTATCTTTAGAACTAATTAATCAAAACAGTTTTGTTAATTAACCTAACTATAAATATTTATTCAACCTGATTGAAAAACTTCTAAATTTTCATATATGAAATAACGGATTTAACGCAGGCTCTGATACCACTGGAGGAAAATAGGCAAACGTATAGCAGCGGAAATATAAAAATTTTAGCCTATTTCCATTAACTCAAGATCCGTTAATCGTTATTTCATATAAAGAGGGATAAAAGAAATACCTTTCAGAAGTTCTATCTACCGTTGCAAACGAAGTGCCCACAACTCTTACTTCGAGTTCCCGAGCACAAAACAAAACAATTGAAGATCAAGTTAGAATTCAACCATTTATAACAACCAAAATAGATTGTCTCTAATTAATCAACACAAGATCAAGGATAAAGAGAAAAGAGATGAAATCAATTGAACGGAAGGAAGCGGTGGATAATCTCGTCCTTTAGTGTGTGGGTCGAAATTTCTCTCTCCCGGTTTGCTTGTCAATTTCAAAAATTACATATAAGGGGGTATTTATACCCTCTTGTATCTAAACCCTAGTTAGATAGAATTAGGTTACTGAATAAGAATTTAATTCGGAATATAATTCTTATTTATTATCTATAATTATATCTTAAATATAAAGATAATATTAGTAACCTTATAGGATAATAATAGGAGTAATATAATCTAATAAAAACTCCTAACTTATTTATCCTTTAATTAATTTAATTCATAATCCTAATCTAATTAGAATTGATAAAATCAAATTAATTATTTATGTATTTTATATACATAAAATCGCCCCCCTTATTAACTGGGCCTTATTGGGCTCAGTTGAGCTTCCATCAATTAATTAACATCTGTTTCCCTTTTGGGTTCCAAGTCTTATGTGTGACCCATTAGGTTCTTATTGCTTCTAGCCGTATGCAACTATTAAATTAATTTTCACAGAATTATATTTAATCTTTTCATAACGGAATGAGTACGCAAAATGTGATTGGCAAATCCGAAACATTCCCCCAGAGCTATAAGAAGACATGTTGATTCTGTCGTTGACCTTTCCATATTAGTTACAGTATAATTCGATCCTTTATCAACTACATCCTTGAACTGAATCTTATGGCTATGGATAATGTCAAGTCACATATAGCGAGACGTTCGTTTTACTTGTACAGGCCGAGTCAACTCCAATTAGATAGGTTAAGAGAAATCTGTATTTCAATCTTAAGCTATCACCTTGCAAGGATTTAGAGTCAAGTATTCCACAAGCGATCCATGGACATATCTCCCATTTATCGGGAGTGATAAATGCTCAATCCAATGTATAACTATCCTGTAATTACTTCCTGTGATACCCAACGTCTGCCGTTCACACCCTAGAGTCATCTCTGTTAAGGATCGTGTTACAACAGGATCAAAGCATCACATTCCGTAATCCAGAATTACTAATTAACATTCCTTTGAGTCTGAGGATTACTTATACCTATTAATACCAATGAGATAAACAGGTGACAAGGATGAATCTACCCATCCTGTTATCTCAAGTCGGGTCCCCAATCCTAATGAACTCCTTTTCATTGGATCCACATGTGGTTGCAAAAAATAAATTTTATTCTCTAACATGACGTTCATATTTCGCAACAACAAACATTTTGCAACAACACATGTTGTTGTCAAATATATATTTTTTGCAACAGCGGGATGTCGTTGCAGAAACCTTTAGTAACGGAATGTTTCTCAACAGCTGAAAGTCGTTGCGAAACATGTGTTATTGTTGCTAAAAATATTTTTCGCAACAACATTCTCTGTTGCCAAAAATCAATTTTCTTGTAGTGGTAACTGTCCAGATATCTGTATATATGAAGCTTGTGAGATCAGCTTTCTGTCGCGACAGAAGACATTGTTACATGCAAGTCTCAGCAGTGATATTTCAATCCTAAGCATATTACTTGACTTGGGGTGGTTTTAAGTTTATTAGTTTATTATAAAGTTTCGTCTCACTTCATGCTTGTATGAACACTTTATAATCACTTTAAACAAACTTACGGATTTTCTTTTATTAGACTTTATTTAGTTCTTAACAGGGATTGCCTTTATATAGTTATGAAACCATATCTCATTAAAACAAATGATATAAAGAACACTTCATTTACATTAAGTTTGTATCCTAGAACAATTGTCTATAGGACACTAAAACCCCAACATGTACTGTAGGTGTCCTTGTTTTCCCAACCTTCCATTCGAATGATTTCGTACATCTCTTTTTTTATTAATGGGTCTGTCCTCGTCCTTTTTACTCAGTCTATTTTTCTCCCCGTGTTTTTTATGGGCTGATCGATGTTTATTAGAGGCATGCCTACCACTCTTGCCTCTTTCATTTGAGTGATGTTTGGGCCTTTCTCTAGAAACCTCTGATTCCTCCATTCGTTTGGATGGACTACGTGATTTGATACATTTTCTTCTCGGGGATGGGCTTTGGGCATACCTTCTAGGTGGTCGAGCCGACCGATGACTGGATTCTCCGGTGTTGTTTTGATTATTGTACATGATCTCTTCCGTCTTTCTTAGTTTCTCTTTTAATTTGACCATCTTTGTCACATATGTTGCCTTGATGTCGCCTATCTCCTTCTGGATATCCCCCAAATTTTGGCTGAATCGACCAGTGGCCTTATCCACTAACCTTTGGTGTTGTGGTTCTAGTTGCTCTTGGTGTCCAGATTTCGGGTCAGATTCCTCTCTATCATCTCTATGGATTTCAGATAGGATATGCCTGTTCTGGGTGTGATTTCCTTCTAACATCGTTGCTTTTCTAAAAGTTATACATTTTTGTTTAAGTCCACGCTCATCGCACTAATGTTATCTCTGTTTCCGAAGCTCCCTTCGAGTCATTTCTTATGACACATGCAAGATAGAATGGATAGTCAGAGAGAGGTCGGAGTCCGGTGAACCTGCTCTGATGCCTAAGTAAACAAGGGTTGGAAAGATTAAAGATGATGTATTAACGTGTGATGCCCATATTGTTTCACACAACCTATTAGATCTGAAGTCTCTCATCGCTCAACATGTCACCGTTTTATTTCCTATAGTATCAATTATAGTTAAAGTTTTTCATCATTCTTTACTAATGTATTTAATGAGAATTAAATTTGAGATTTTTTCTCATAAATTTATGCTGAACCACATACCATAAGTACTAAATTATTACTAATATATATATATATATATATATTGAAGAAACTAATATATTAATGTTAGGTATTGTGAAGTTAGTAAATTTAAAATGTTGTGTCCTATACATAATTCAAAAACATATAAAAATATAGTCAAGTCATGGTCTTCTAGATTGAGAAGAAGAAATGAAAGTGTAGATATCCTGCAATCATCCACCACACGTGCAATGGACCCATATGACATACATGGTGTCGGCTTGACTAGCCAAATTCAAACATCATCTAATTCCCAACTTATTTTTGTACTAATTTAATTATATAATTTAATAACCAAAACTCAAACCTTCCAAATCAGACAATTTCGTTTTTATTTATTTATATGTAAGAATAGAGTTGTTTGGTTTCCACTCTTAATTTGGTTCGGATGGCAAAAATGTACCTATTCTATTACACGATAGGAAATTGACACGTGATTTTAGTATTTGGTTTAGCTTAGAAGTTAAAGTATCATTTTTTTTTTTGGCTAATATGAAATTGACACGAATTTTTTTGGATTGGATTAAAGTTGATATGTTAATCCAAAAATGACACAAATATGTCATTTTTATTAATAAAGATAATAAAATTACAACTTTACTTGCAAGCACGATTTAAACTTCTTATATTGTTATAAATACATTATATGACTCTCCCAACATGATATTAATGGACTTTTGAATGATTACTGTTAATGTATTAATCCAAAAAATAGCAAATTTTTTTTACCATATCCACCTGCATTTTTAAAATTCACCATTAGCATACGTAATAGTAAAATTACACGTGATTTGAAATCGACTCGAAAATACATGTGTTTTACATATCACTGGTAATTTAAACAAGATTAGGCCGGAAAATTCATTTTAAGCAAGTTAAAGTAGTAATTTTTTTTTTTAAAGGGTGATAACAAAATTTAGTAAAAAGATATTCTAAACAAATTGAGATGATAAATTCGTTTTCCTCTAGAGTTGCATCAAGCTAACACTTTATTTTGATAATAAATTTATAAAATTTTCTATTCTTTATATATATATATATACATCGCGATGAGAAAACTACTCATAAAAAATGGGCAAGGCCTAAGAAAGAGATTTTAATTAAATATCTTTATGTGATAAAAGCTGAAACTCCAACTCATAGTCGTCTTCCGTAATCTCTTTTTAAGAAAAAAAAAGGATCATTTAGGAGAATTAAAACTTAAGGGAGAGAATATATCATCCCTAACTTCTTGGAACATGTTCAAGTTGAAAAAGATAACCGATTTAGAAAAATTAATAGATTGTCTGACACTTTCATATACCCTGTTAGAATATCCACCATTGTTTGGCATTACTCAATGCTACCATTAAAGAATATGAAGCTATCATCAATGAATAGTAAGTGAGAAGAAATGGGAGCTCCACGAGAGATATTACACCCATGAAGATTGCTATTACTTTCAGCATTAAGGATAAATCTAGATAAAACTTATGCACAGATAATAATAGATAAGGTAATAAGGGATTCTCTTAGTGGAGACATCTGCTTAGAGTAACAATACCCACAAGTTGACCATTAACTGAAATCATATAAGAAACATAAGTAATAGAGAGCATGTTGGTTGGGAGCTTACCTATGATCCTAGAGGTCATGGGTTCGAATCACATCCGGGTGGGGTGGGTTAAGGGTTTTCTTTCTCCTTAATGTAATTTTCCTTTGTTTAATGTAAGTGCATTGCGCACAATTTTTTTTTTAAAAAAAAAAGTAATAGAGAGCATGATTTAAGAAATCCATTGCTAAATAAAACATATACGAACTAGTAGAACATGCAAAAAACTCCAGTCAACCTGATAATAGGATTTAATAGTATCAATCTTGAATGTAACATTACCATGTAAACCTCTATTTTCCATTTTCATATAGTGCAAAGATTCAAAAGCAATTTGGACACTATCAATAACAAAACAACTCAACATTATGTCATTTTTCCTTTCACATGATACAAGATATATGATAGACATTTGTTTTCTTGTCATCTGAATATTTTTCACAATACTATTTTAAATTTCTGTCATCTAAAAGGTTGAGTGAAAACAACCTCAAATTATATATGGCTTGACGATGATACATGTCTGGCATCCTTAAAAAAACGCAATTTTAATCGAAAAGATACATAATCATCAGATGATAGGACATATATATAACCGTCGTTGTTGTCTGAAAAAAAAAGGCAAACGTAATAAGTTACATGGCCGACCAAAACTTATTCCAAATTTAAGCGCTCAAATGTTTTACATTTTAGCTCATCAGTCATATATAAACCAAAACCTATATAGTAAATTAGGTTTCTTCCTTGAGCTCGATGCTTCGGGGTTTAACTCTCCCATCCCTCTCTTTGGCTAAATCCATGGAAACTTTCTACATGCAAATCTCTGTTTCTATAATCAAAACATAGAAATAGTAAGCTCTATTTGTTCTCTTCCTCGATCCATTACGGTTTTATTGTTCCTTAATCTAGATTTTCCTGATCAAACCTATAATAATCATCAGATTTACTCTTGCTATAGTTGTTGAGCTGCTCCAATAATGATGTATTAATTGTCAAATTTACTAATGAAAAGGGTTGGTCTTTCTCTTAGATACACTGAATTGAGTATGTGTTTTCCTGATCAACTCTGTAATAATCATCAGATTTACCAATGAAATGATGAGTCTTTCTCTTGGATATACTAATTTTGCATTTGAAATTCATGTTACAGGTGGGTCTTTCTACTGGCAATATACTTCATAAAGCTATTGTGGGTGTTGTTGAGATATGTAGATCTTGCATATGTATTGACTTGAGATATGTAGATCAATGCTTTACTTGAATAGGTATTATGTTTTCACTTGAATAGGTATGAACTGATCCTATTCTATATGCCTATATAGGATATTAATAATGCTTATCTACATGATAAGATTGATTAAAGATTATAACATGTGAGGATTACTCTAACTTATTGTTATTAAATAGATGTTCAATACTTTATGAATTATTGTTTTCACTTGCATATGTATGAAAAATCAGAGTCTGTGTCCTTATGAAATTTGCAGGGATTGTAATGTTCATTGATATTTTGTATTGAACATATATTATTGTTGTTGTGATAAAAACCTATGTGTAGCATAACATACTAAACAAGCATAGATGTTCATTCAGTATGTTTATGAATATAAATGTTGTTGATGTTGGTCTAAGTACTTTATTTGAGTTGACTTAGCAAGGTCAGAATCAATGCATAGATGTTCAATACTTTATGGGTTATTGTTTTCACTTGAATATATATGAAAGATCAGAGTCTATATGTCCTTATGAAATTAGCAGGGATTGTAATGTTCATTGATATTTTGTATATGTAGATCAATGCATAGATATTTTGCATATACTTCAGATTTACCATATGTATTGACTTGAGATATGTAGATCAATGCTTTATGTGTTCTGTTTTGACTTGAATAGGTATGAACTGATTAAGAAGTATATAAATTTCTATTTCAAAACAGGACTAAGTTATGCATTACAAAAAATCTACAAAAAATCTATATCCACAAGTTAGACCTCACACACTTGAAAACTAAGGGGAACTTAATCTTCGAGTTATGGAACTACTTAGTACTCTCCCTCTTACACATCATGCCCTCATTACATGACCCTCCCTCCATCTCCTGACAGTTGCATCATATTCTGCCCTTATTGCTATTGTATTACTCAACAACTTATTCCTACCCTGGAAATAAACCCTCAAGGTGGGGCTCTATAAGAAGGGAGTATATATGCAACAACAACTAACAAATGCATAGATAAATTAGACGGAAACATGGATAATTGTGTAGCAAAGAAATGTTGGTCTCGTGTAACGTGATAGTATTAGTTCCAAGGGGGAGGGGGGGTTAGGAACTAATTAAACTTTTTAATAATTAAGGTTGACTTATTTTAATTTTAATATTTTTACTCAGTTTCTAGGTCAGCACTGCCGAGTATGTTTTGAGACAGCTTTAGTCAATTTAATAACTACAACTGTTTTAGTTAAGCAACACTTAAGTCGGTTTCCAACTCAGCACCCAGATTACTCAGCTTTAGCGTGTACAGATTAATTTACTGAGCAATGTTAAGCAAGCAACATATATATATATATATATATATATATATCAAGAGAAAAGGTTAGAAGTTACTCAGCAGACTTATCCTGGTTCGGCCTCTCCGCATACGTCTAGTCCCCGGAATCCCTCCGAGCTTTTTCAATCCTCTACTGAGCTCTTTAAAGGTAGAGCACAAACCTTTTACAATAGCAACTGAGTATGCAAGAGTACCGTCCTCTATTCGTCTACTCAATCCTATCTACCACTGAATACTATAACCGAGTACTCAGCTTCTCTCTACCACTGAGTACTATAACCGAGTACTCAGCTTCTCTAACCTTTTACAGATGATACAAGATTTGTTCTCACGTAGTGAAGAACACTTTAGATGAATAAAATCACTCTAGAATTTTACACAAAAATAGGAGTTGGTGTAATAGCATGCTTTTTCTTTTTCAGACAACTTCTATTTTGGATTTCGCAGTTGAATTGACTTTGAGATTTTGCTTGTCTGTTTTTCTTGTGTATAATCCAAGTGATGAATTGGCCCTTTTATAGTGATCTTTGGGGCGCCAAAGATTTGAATCCCGACATAGCCGTTGTGGGAAAACGGTCTTCTTTCGTCATCACTTGGTCAGCTTACAGAGCTGCAGGCCAATCCTGTCTTCTGTTCTTGACAGGAGCCAGGTTTGTCTTCTTGTGTCAGGTTTGTCTTCTAGTAATTTATCAAATGGTACATGCTTCTCGAAAAGGTCCTTCCGACAAATATCTGAGTCTTCTGAATTTTGCTTCAGAAATTTTTCAGACTTTGTCTTCCAAGTTGACGGATCATTGATGCTGACCTGACGATTACTCAGCTTGACTCGGCGGCTTTGCCTTCAAGCTTTTCTAAAGAAGATATTTCTTTTCTTGAAGCTGAGTTGCATTCTTACTCAGCTTCTGCTGTGTGACTTGCGTCTGCTGACTTTTGCCTTTCTCTTATAGATGTTCAATTCCTATTCTTTATTACTTAACTTACTCAACATTGAACAAACACATTAGTACAATTAAATCAAAACACTTTAAATTTAATTGTTTGATCATGAGATTAACTTAAATAATTTTGTCAAATCAAAATCATGTGGAAAGGTGTTTCAACAAGAAATAGATAAAAACTAGTGGCAAATCTAACTGTGGTAATGGGGTAGGCAGGGCAAGCAATGAGCTGTGGAAGAGAGATCATCCTTATAGGACTAACATTAGGATGATAACTCATAGTCCTGAACCAAAACTGATAATAGGAATAAATTGATTAGTGTATATGCATGGTATTATATGTACTATTAACATCTTAATAAGCTTAATCTAATTCATTTTATATTATTACAATTGGAGGTCTGTAGGGGAAGAGGATATGAAGTTCATAGAAACATCCTTCGTACGGGGTGTATTGGGGGCCTCTCATCTTCACTGCCCAATAGAATATGTGTCTATCGATAGGACATGCATGCATCAAACATGAATAAGAAGAAAACCATGAAGAAGAAGAAGAAGAAGAAGAAGACTGTATAAGAAGGTAAATAGAGATACATTGAATACTCACAAGCCACATGAGTGACATAAGAAGGTAAATAGAGATACATTGAATACTCACAAGCCACATTGGTGACTCTT
This sequence comes from Euphorbia lathyris, assembly GCF_963576675.1. Lineage (NCBI taxonomy): Eukaryota > Viridiplantae > Streptophyta > Magnoliopsida > Malpighiales > Euphorbiaceae > Euphorbia > Euphorbia lathyris. The sequence goes on along the minus strand of NC_088914.1, from coordinate 21,060,090 downwards.
GAGTGAGTTGAACCAAGTCCAACAGTATGCGACTATGGATGAAAGTAAGTGACATTAGGTATGCTTTTTTTTAACTTTTCTAAGATTAGAAAAGTTAGGGTAAGACACAAAAGGTAAACACACTTTCAATTAATATTGGTTTGATAGTGGAAAGTGAAAGGTCATGGAGAAGGGGAAATGATGGAGTGTACTTTTTGCATTAGGGTTACCTTGGAATTATATGGATTATTTGTTCTAATGGAATGATTGCTTTTTCTATGCAGTATTCAACTTGGGAATTTCTTTTTGTGGATGAAGATCAACTATTTAATTCACATCGAAGATGTTGTTTCTATTTTATTCTTGGTTAGTATCAGTAATTGAATTAAACTCTTGTGTATACAGATTATGAGCAATAGTTTGTCTCTAATTGAATTCAAATCTTTGATATATAGAATTTTATGTTCACAAGTATGTTTGGTTCATTATTCAGATAAAAACATGATTTGACTTCTATGCCAAACTGAATAAAAACTAGAAACCCTTTCACTGAAATACCAGACAAAGAAAAAAAGAAATGAGCCATATTGAATTAAAAAAAATGTCATCTAAACAACAATAGGAAGACAAATAATTAATAAAATCTGTCATCTGGGAAAAAATCCATTGAAATGATTGATTGAGACATATATCATCTGAAACACGCTACAACTACAGAAATCAATATCCAAACTGTCATCACTTTAACCAAGAAGCCAATTTCCAATAAAAAAAATTACATTTTTTTAGTAGGTTATCATTCAAGGGTCATATAGGTAACATGAATAATAAACATGTCATCATCAGAAAATCACTAAAATGACAGTGTACCAATAAGCTGATGTCATGTGAGGTTATTTCAAATGACAGAAAACAATCACCATTGGAAGCATCATCAGACGACAGCAAGCCCTGAGACAGTTTCATATTCTTCAGGATGATGGTTTTTAACCATCGTCTGAAGGGGTTATCAGCGTAGTGCAACAAAAAAGCAAATTGACTTTTAGAAATAATATCAGGGATCACCATTTTTAACCTATTAGCAAGAACCTTAGCTATGCTTTTATAGAGAACATTACATAAGGAAATATGTCTTAGGTCTTTTATCAGCTCAGAATTATCACACTTAGGAATAAGAATAATAATTGTGTCATTTAGATTGGCAACTCATTACGACTCAACCAATCAAGACGTGCTTATCATGGTGCATTTGAAAATTTTCAATTTTGAACTCATCAAACGAAAAAGGGGTTGTTAACAACTCATTCATACTATCAGAAATCAATGAATTCAAAACACCAACTGTAACAAAATTAATAACAATAAGGAGAGCAAATAAAGAAGAGAAATATGATTTGGACACATCACCTATTCCCAAAGAATCTGATGCGGGCATCTATTCGACAAGACGAGAGGAGATGAGTGGTGAAAGAAGTCGGGTCAAAGGGCAACATATCGGAGCAAAGAGAAGACCATTTGCTGAAAAATAGGTCCACACACCGTGTGGATCTATTGGAAAAGTTCATGATCTTCACTTAGCAATCCACATGCCGTGTGGACTGCCAAAATCAGCAGCTACTTTCGAACTAAAAGCCCACACGTCGTCTGGCTATTTCCACACGCAGTGTGGGCTTCTAAAATATTGTAAATGCTCAAATTTGCCCCTCACTCCAACTTCTCTATAATTACAACTTTTCCACCTATTAATTACAATCCATGCCACTTCTTATTTAGAATCATGCCACCCATTTACACCCTTAACTTTACCCCTTTAATTATTTATGTAATTTGGGCTTTATGTAATTTGTCAATTAGGTTTTGAGATGATATAAATTCATTTTTTTCTTTGTAATCAACTTAACTTTTCATTAATCAAATTATATCTTCTCTTTCAAAGAGCTTGTTATGGATTTATCCCTTAAACAATGGGGAATTCATGATTTCCTACAGACTGTGAATACCGAGATTAACTTCTTCTAGTTTAGCTAGAAAAGAAACCTCTTTGTTGATTTAAGATTAAAATCAACTCGTTCAATATTAATCCGTATCAGTTGGTATTAGAGTTGATCATTTTCCTAACAGAGACTTCTTCGACAATGATTCAACTGAGTTTTTCATAAGAATTAAGAGAATTTGCAGCCAAGAGCCTTGAAGAATGGCAAGCCAAAGTAAGAGAAATAGAGCTCGAGCTTGCCGAGACAATGAGAAAGACAAGAGAAAACATGGAACAAAAAGACATGGAAAGATTACAAAGAAGAACCCGAAGAAACCACTGACGACAACATGGAGCCCAACAAAGAAGAGATGAAAAAAACCCCATGTTGCCTCCTAAAGAGTCATCCCAAATTTTTCCTCCATCACACATTGAAGAGGTAAATCATAAACTTTCAATTCCTAATATGGAAGTTATGGGTAATCTTATTACCAGTGAGGAGTTCGGTGTTTGTGACATTGATAGTGTTTTAGATTCTCAATGTGGATTTATTAATAATGGAATGGTAAATGAGAATTTGAATTCATGTATGAATGGGGAGGAAGGAGTTTTTATAGGTGAGACATTGGGGGAACTCATATTGAGAAGGGTGTTCCTTATGTATTTGATAAAATTCTCCTTATGCATAGCTACATTTGTATGCTTAAGGAAAGTGAAGGTAATTACCTTGAAGAAGGGGAGAATGGCTTTGGGCTTGATAAACTCCTTGAGGAGAATGATGAAATCACATTATATGTGGAGGTTGATGGCTATGGTGATGGGAGAGATGTTGGTGGTTCAACCATGTCATTTTAGTCGGGCAACTTGGCAAGTGGATTAATCAGTTTGAACTATGAGGAAGAGCGGATGGGAACGAGAGGCCGTGAGAAAGAATGGGTTGTTAACAAAGAGGGGAACGAATTTGAATATGATAATGAATAAGATGAGCTAGAAGAAGAGATTGAGCTAAAAAGGAATAATGAACTTGGCTATTATGAGATTGAATTCCAGGAGAGGGTTGAAGAGAGAGAGAACGCTTTCAACGATGAGATATGTGAGGATGGTGAATCTTATCATCATGTGAATGAAAATGATTATGATGAAGATGATGGAGGTTCCCATGATGATAATGAGCATTAGAATATTAAGTGGAACCAACATGGGGTTGCTTATAAAGGTGATGATGATGGTGATGAGCGTAATTTGTATTTGGTGAAGAGGGTGCTCATGTCTAGTGAAGAAGAGCATGACCCATGACATCAATTATTTAGAACTTGGTGCTTAGTTCTTGGGAAGAAACATGAGGTGATTATTGATGGAGGAAGCCAAGTGAATGTCGTTAGTCGAGTCGCCTTCAGTAAGTTTGGTTTGGTTCCCGAGCCATATCCTAGACCTTATCATATTGGTTGGGTCAACGAAGTGGAGAAGCTTCAAGTTACTCACCGGTGTAAGGTTCCTTTCACCATTGAGGCTTATCAAGATGAAGTTAGATGTGATGTTGTAGAGATGGATGCTTGCCACATGCTATTAGGTAGACCATGGCAATTTGATTGTGATTCCTCACATGTATGATGAAGCAACACATATACCATACACAAAGACGGAATCAAGTACATCTTTACATTCTTGAAGAGTTTGTCTATAGAAAAGAAGAAGGCAACCTTGAATGCTTATCCATCTTAGGAGTTGAATTTGAATGGGTGCATCAGTAGAACGGGAAAAACATCACGTTACATTGACTTGGGTTCTGTGGATGATTTACCTCGCCTCTTTCATGATGAAGTTGGATCCAAAAAGGAGAATGAGGTTGAGAAAGGAAAGAACAATGTTGAAAATGAGGAAGTTGAGCAAATGTCCGGAGGTGACAAGTACGTATTGTTCAACGAGCCACCTCGAGGGCTTCCACCTTTGGGGAAGATACCACGTGGCATGATATGGGATCCCAGAGATATTACACCTATCCTTACATGGTAAATTAAACTATAAGGAGGAGGATGAATGGTAGCTTATGACGCCTCTTGAAAGAACCGATACTCCTAGCACATGCATGATGCAAATGAATCAACTCGCCTACTTGGTAAAATCTGAACTTATTCTTTTGTGGTTTGTTGAGATATATTTGTTGTATTTGTTGAGGAAGAATCCACCCCATGAGGGGCCTATGGGATGCAATCTTGTCCCAAAGAGTGTGAGCTTCATGGAGTATTTTAGGGAAATGGAATGGCATCCAGTGTGATGTTGAGACCATGGGAGATATTCAAGAATTGCGGGATAATGCTCAAGTTAGTGAAGAGGCAAATCTAGAAATCTCGAGATTGTTAACTCAAGATAAGGGAGGAATTGATACAAGTGTTCTTGGGATCACTATGAAGTGGGTTGACAAGTGTCGTCGAGATATTCCTTTTGATGTCGGAAATGGACGAGTAGAGGTTGAGCATAGCATACGGGGTACTAATTTGGAGGTTAGTGAAGTCCGAGAAGATTCAACTCAATGGGGTTTTAAAGAGTGCTCAAAGGATCGCACTAAATTGGGTTGATATGTTTCACCGGGACATTCCATTTGAGGTTGGCTATGAGCGGAAAACATTGGTGGCTAATCTTCAAGCTAGTGATGTGGAGACCGAGAAAATCAGGGGCTGGTCCGTTCGACACGTCGTGGGTAGTTGGAAGAGAATGCAAGATCTTGTGGGAGAGTGGTTCGACAAGCTTCACCGAGATATCCTATTTGATATCGGTAGGAAGTGGAAGACGACTGTCGAGGAAGATGAGAACCGGAGCAAGTCACAAGTTGAAACATGGGAGGAAGTTCGTGTGAAGAAGGTGAATCCGAACGCTTGTGGAATGGGATGAATTCATTTCAAACAACCTTTGTTTGGTTTGAAATCGTGGAGTCCGTTCAAGGTCTACGAGTTTCGTCCATAGTCAACAAGTAACTTAAGGTCAAGTTCTTTTCAAGAGGGAGTGAATGATGCGGGCATCTAGTCGACTAGACGAGAGAAGACAAGTGGTGGAAGAAGTCGGGTCAAAAGGGCAACACACTGGAGCAAAGAGAAGATCCGTTGCTGAAAAACAGGTCCACGCCGTGTGGATCTATTGGAAAAGCTCATGATCTTCACTTGGCAATCCACACGTCGTGTGGACTGCCAAAATCAACAGCTACTTTCAGACTAAAAGCCCACATGTCGTGTGAGCTTCAAAAATGTTGTAAATGATCAATTTTGCCCCTCACTCCAACTTTCCTATAATTACAACTTTGCCACCCATTAATTACAACTCATGACACTCCTTATTTACAATAATGCTAGCCTTTAATACCCTTAACTTTACCCCTTTAATTATTTATGTAATTGAGTTTTATGTAATTTATCAATTAAGTTTTAAGATGATATAAATTCATCTATTTCTTTGTAATTAAGTTAACGTTTCAGTAATCAAATTATATCTTCTATTTCAAAGAGCTTGTTATGTGTTTATCCTTTCAACAATGGAGGATTCATGATTTCCTACGGATTTAATCTGTAAATACCATGACTAATTTTTTCTAGTTTAGATAGAGAAGAAATTTCTTTATTGATTTAAGATTAAAATCAACTCCTTCAACATTAATCCGTATCAGAATCTTAATAAACAGCGCATGTATCACTACGCAAACTCATAGTATGATCATGTTTCTTTCTATCCGTGATTGAGGCATGGATTTTTTTTGAATTGCTATCCCCATCTGCCGACTAAAACGCTTTGGCCCATTGTTTCTGGTATGTATCCCCCATCTCAAGCATTTGTAGTTAAAGAACCTCTCAACTGGTTCCTAGCCCGTTTTATCTTGGAGTAATAACAAATTGATAATATTTAATTTGACCCATGAATCTACACGTCAAACCTCGTCTCCACTGTCCATAGACAAGGCTCATGCCGCAAGCTTCAAACCACATTGGCCCTATAGTTAGATGACCAGCCTTGCTTCACTAAATCCATGAACCCGTTCTCTTTAAGTCAAGCCATCTCAAAACGAAAACATTAAGGGGCTGTTTTGTTTCAGTTTTTCGTAGAAACATTTAGCGTTTCGTTCCAAACCACAGAAAATACAGCCTTTGGCTAGGTTTATATAACCGTAGCATTTAGCGTTTTCTCTGGAAACTGCAGCGTTTTGAAACTTTTTATGAAAAGCTAATTTTTTGAAGGTTTTCATAGAGGGTGTTTGTTTCAGCTTTTCGCAGGAACGTTTAGCGTTTCATGCTAAACTGCAAGAAATATAACGTTTGGTTAGGTTTATCTAACTACAGTGTTTAGCATTTTCTCTAGAAACTGCATCGTTCTGGAGCGTTTCACGAGCTTTTCATAAACAGCTGTTTGTAGTTATTTGTTATTGACAAAATTATCCTTCTTATTTCCACAAAATATGTTCGTTCTTTAACATTATTTATATTTCTACAACATAATTACCGGAAGAATAAGATTTTGTTGCGTCAATAATTTTTTTATTTTTTATATAGATTATTTTTATTAATTTGTGTAACACATTTTTTATTTTATAATAGGATAAGGTGCAAAAATACCCATAATATTTATAGTCAGAAGCAATTTTACCATTAACGTCTAAAATTGTGCAATTATACCCCTAATGTTGGCAGCCAAAAACAATTGTACCTCTAACCATTGCACCATTTTAGACGTTAAGAGTAAAATTATTCCTAGTTGTAAACGTTATGGACATTTTTTCACATTTTTCACATTTTTCCTTTTATAATTTTATCGTTGATTAATTTAAAACATGTCCATTTCAGAAAATTTAAATCCGAACAACAACATTTCAATATAATTTTACCAAACACTAGTAATTAAACAGCTAATAACAAACAGCTAACAGCAACAGCTAACAGCTTACTGCAACTGCAAACAGCTAACAAGAACCGCAACAGCTGAACCAAATAGACCCATAGACAACAGTTTATAGTTATTTGTTATTAACAAAATTATTATTCTTATTTTCATAAAAAAAAATTTCTTCCTTAACATTATTTTTATTTCTATAATATAATTAGAGAAAGAACAAGATTATTGCATTCACTAATTATTTTTTTTTATTTTTTCATTTTTTTTATCAATTTGTGTAATATATTTTATAATTTATTTGTTGATTAATTTAAAACATGTCCATGTTATACATTTTAAATACGAACAACAGCAGTTCAATATAATTTTATCAAACATCAATAATTAAACAACTGACAATAACAACAAACAGTTTACTGCATCCGTTAATGGCTAACAGCTGAACCAAACAGACTTTAAGAGTACTTGGTGTTTGTTATTAATTTTTTTTTTTTTACATTTTTTCTATTAATTTCTCTCCACATAAATTCTCTACACAATGTATTATCCCCATCTTTTTTTTTAATTATTATCTACAATTTTAGAGTTTGAAAATAGAATTTTTCTCAGATATGTAGTTTGTTATTAAAATAATCTCATATGGAAAGTGGAAGTAATATTTTTTTTTCTTTTTTTAGGGAGAAAGTGGAATTAGATATAAAAGCAAAAATCTAATTAGAAGATATTGTGTAATCTTATTAAACTGTATAATTATAAATATAATGAGCTGATCATACAGACAGGTTGGTTACAGCGTGCGGTATAAATATATATTCATTATAGAACATGTCTTGCACTTTCAACTCATTATTATATTCTTCATTTCAGATACTCCAAAACGTTAGTATAATATTACTCCTAAATATATTTTTCAACTCATAAAAGAAAAACATAACTCATATATGATTACCTAAATAATTATCTCTATAATTGTAAATGTTTATGCTAATATAATTATATTCCACTAATGATGTTAGTTGATAATTGTTGATGTTGCTGTTAGTTATTACTACCAACTGTTAGCTATTTATTATTAACTCATTAATTTATAGTGTTTAGTAAAATTGTGATTAACTAAAAAAAAAAGCAAATTTCAAATATAATCCATGTGATTTTGTTGATTTACAAATTGGTGTCCATGATTTTTTTTTTTGGTTATAAAAAGAGGATTGGGGTCATCCTCGTTAGCAAAATTATGAATTTATAGGTTGATACTCTCAGTTTTAACTTATAATGAATTCAAAAATAGAAAATTTTGAGAATCGATGATATTTAACCAGCTTTAATTCTTCAAATTTTTAATTTTGAAGTTATTTAGCCTTTTTTTTGTTAGGAGAGAGAAAGTGTATGTCTAGAGAGAAATCTCTCAAAATTATGATTTTGGAAAATTAAAAACGTAATTCCATAGTAAATATAATACTAAACAAATTTCATTTTTGGAATTTTCTAATTTGAGGTTAAGTGACACTGTTAACTTAAAAGTTCTTAGTTTTGCTAACGATGAGAATCTTAATCCTGTTTTAGCAACAAATAAAACCAGAAACACTCATTTGTAAATCGATGAAACTCTATATGATTATATTTAGAATTTGACCCAATAAAAATATAATCCAAATTAATAAAAATAACTTAAATAACTAAATAATAATTAAAAATAATAATTTTATTGAATAACTGATGAGTAAATAATACTCAGATATGATTTCACACAGAAGAATTTCAGAGAGAAGAGAATAGGTTCAAAAGTTATTTATTCCATCATGATCATTGCAAAACAAAATACTCAGCTATAAAGGACAATGTACATACGCAAACAAAATAGGAAAACAACCTCACCTATTCTGCAATCTACACGTGTCTAGCATAAGGAAATAACTACAGTACAAAAAAAAAGATAAAGGAAAAATCTACTAAAACCACTAAACTATTAATTTGAGCTAGAATGTCCTTCAATAATAACAAAACCTTGGTTTTTTTTTTGGCAATAATGTTATAAAAACAAGAATAATATAAGAATTATGTTTGAAAGTAGAAGAATAGTCTCGTCAACATCAAATATATACAAACATTTTGTAACCAAAGCTACAAAACGCAGATGTTTCCATAAAAAATGCTAAATGTTGCTGTTGTATAAACCTAATCAAACACTACGAGATGTTTGTTTCAGCTTCTCAGAGCAACGTTTAGCGTTTTACTCCAAATTGCAGGAAATATAGTGTTTGGTTAAGTTTAAAAAAAAGCATCGTTTAGTTTTTTTTATGCATTTCAGAACGTTTCACGAAAAACTTCTTTTTTGAACGTTTCATGAAGAACTATTTGTAGTTGTTTGATATTGACAAAATTATCATTTTTATTTGCACAAAAACATATTTCTTTTTTAATATTATTTTTATCTCTATAATATCATTGCCAGAAAAACAAGGTTTTGCCCCATTAAATAAAATTTTATTTTAAATTATTTTTATTAATTTATGTAATTGGTTTTATTTTATAATTTATTTGTTAATTAATTTAAAACATGTTCATATTAGACATTTTACTTACTAATGACAAATAGTTCAACATAATTTTCATCGAACACTATAAATTAAACCGCTAATAACAAATAACAACATCAAACAGCTTACTACAACATCAAACAACAACTAATAACAATAGTAATAACTATTAGCTAACAACGGAATCAAATTTATTATTAATATACGCATAACCCATCTAAAAAAAAAAAGTATCTAACATGTTTGGAATGAAAAATCGGATAACTTATATTATATTAAAAAAAATATCAAAACAGTTAACATTTAAAGGTGCTATCCATTAAGAGCTACTTCTTTTTTTTATTTCAAATTGAAGAACCCTTTTGTTATTTTGATCTTATCCTAAAAAATATAATTTTTATATTTCAAGAATTAGTTATTTTTTATTGTTTTTAGACTTATTATGTGATAATCAATAAAATACACCAAATGTGCTTGAAATTATGAACATTCTACTAATCCAACTTGTATTAGTAAGCTAAATAAGATAAATTAGAAAAATTGTCAAAAATTTATCAATTACATTTTTTTTTAAATCACATCACACGTAAATGTTGAAAATAGTCTATAACACACATGGAAATTTTCTTTTAAGCCATAATAATATTCAACCGTCAAGTCTCACCAAATTGAAATTGAAGGCTGAAGTTAAAATTTTAACTAAATAGTTTGGTTAAAAACACTGTTGAAAACTAAGGCCATTTGGGCTGTTAGGCGTTGGAAATCGATAATTTATCCCAATTTTCTCCGATTAGTCCCTATTGACATTTTGATGGCTCCTAGACGATTTTTTGTTGCCTAGACTCCGCCTGGACATCAATGAACAAAAACGTTTTTACTATTAATTTTTGTTTGCTTTATTATAATTCACTTTTGAACATTGTAATATGTTTATTCGTGAATTTTGTTTATTTTTTAATATTTTAACTTAATTGTGTTTTCTGCCTATTTTTATTATATGATTAAGGCTTTAAGGCTATTGTTTAATAACTTTTGGTGAATTATATTACTTGTGAATATTATATTTTATTTGTTTGAGTAGTTTTAATGATATTGTTTTCGAAATATTGATGTTTACAAATTTTTAAAGATATATGTTAATATTATAAATATACATAGTTTTAAATAGTATAATACATATTTTAATTTAATTTATGTAACAATTTTGTTGATTTACAAATAAAAAATACAAAAATACAAATCACATTAATCTCTGATTAATTTTCAATTAATTCTCTAGGGTCATGTCTGCCCGACTGATATGGATTAATATTGATAGAGTTGATTTTAATCTTAAATCAACAAAGAGGTTTCTTCTCTAGCTAAACTAGAATGAGTTAATCCTGAGGTTTCACGGACTAAATCCGTAAGAATGGTGAAATCCCCATTGTTGAAGGTATAAACCTGATGACTAGTGGAGAACTTCCGATTAGCTTACGTCCCTGTGCCTGTGGAGGCGTCGTTGGGTTCGACGGGGGGAAGCTCCGATGCCAAAGTCGGTATAGAGAATGGAGGAATAAACTGAATTGACAAAGTAGGGTGCTAGGGTTGTGAGAATGTGTACCTTGATAGCTTGAGATGCAAGCTATATATAGTCATGAAGTTGTAACCTTTAGTAACTAGAAAATCTCCATTAATGCTTCATTAATGGCGGTTACTGGTTTCCTTTAAGTATGTCCGTTAGCTCATTAATAGCTCATTAATAGCCTTTATTAAGGAATCGGCTCAGCTGTTCAGCTGGCGGATCGGAGGGTGATGGCGAATCTAACGTAGGTTTGACTACGGATCTCGTGTGGCGGAGTCTCGGTGATCCGCCCATCGGATGTCTTTGCTTGATACGCCATAGCCTTCTTTGACCGGTTCAATACGCGGTCGTTTGGATAAATATCTCCTTTGATCCCTTGGATAATATCCCGATGTTATCAGAAGCCCCCCTAAAGTTCCTTTAAAGTCCTTTAGGGCTTTTGAGCTCCTTCGCGCGCCGTCATGATGATTTGCATTGATGGCTACTCTGTTCAATGCCATTCGTTGAGTGACAGGTGTCATAGGCGCGCTGCTCGAGGGAAGAGAAAACACCTTCTTCCCCCTCCCTTTCCTCTTTCTACTTCATTTGCGTCTTTTCTCTTTCGTCTTCCTTTGAGCTTTTTGCAGAGTTTTTTCCGGAGTTCAGAATCCTTAAAGCCTTTAATTCTCATGTAAGTGAATCATTTCGCTCTGTTTTCTGAATGTTTAGGAGTTATTCTTCTTCTTCTTCTGAGTCTACCCTCGAACTTTTTAATTTGACCACTTCCTCTGAAACTGTAATTAGCTGGACTACTTCGGAAAATTCCGATTCTTCCGAAGGGACTCCCAGTTGCGACCTTGTCGAGTTGTGTAACTCGGTGTGTAATAATTATAGAACTCGTTTAGGTAGGACTCAGAATCTTCCCGTCGTCGTTTCTCGTATTGCTCCGGCAATAGGTTCTAGGCAGTTTTCTGGGATGGAGGCTTCCTCTTCAGCCCCGTCTAGGAAAAAGGCGCCACGTGCGGAGTCCACTACGTCCCGTATGAGCGCCGCGGATCTAGCGAATCTAGCGGATCACTTTCCATGGATTAAGAATTACGAGACTAAGTTGGCGACTGCTCATCAGCGACCCGCCTGTCCGCCAAGTGGGTATTTGTCTGTGTACAGTTGTCACGTAGAAAGAGGGTTCCGGCTTCCTCTTCCTAAGATGATGGCGGACATCTTGGCATACTTTGGGATCACTGTTTGCCAGCTACATCCAAATGGCTGGTTAGATCTGGCTCTGGATTGTTATTTGGCTTCGAACTTAGGGATAGTATGTAACCCTTGTGTCTTTCGGTCTCTTCACAAACCAACGAAGCGAAAGGCCGAATCTTTCCTCACTTTCGCTAAATTCAAAACTTATTCGCCCTTCTGCGGTAAGATGTCAAATGTCCATCTTTGGGACGAAAGATTTTTCTTTGTAAAGATAAGAGAGGGCGAATCTCTAGGATTTCCGTCGGTTTGGAATGCCAAACCTTTGCATATGGCTGGAGACATGCGTATATTGACGGACAGTGACGAGGAAGTGGCGGATCTTTTGAAAAGTATCAAGGCGGATGCCTGGACATACGCTGACGCCTTGGACTTTATGATGAATGACATTCCCTTGATCCGCCGGGAAGGGGACAAGATCTCTTACGTGAAGTTTACACAACTTGATGAAGGTAACTTTGTTTTTCCTTGAACCTTGATTATTTTATTGTTCCCTTGTCAGGGGTTTGTCTGAGGCCAGTCGCGCCCTTGTAGAGATACGAAAGAAACAGAAGGAGGAAGAGGCTCGAAAGAAAGGGCAGGTAGCGGATCCCCGTAAGAGTGCTGAGAAACGACCTGCTGGCGATTTGGTTGATCCTCCTCTCCCAAAGAAGAAGAAGTCTGTGTCTAACAATGGAGGGAAGCTACTGGCGGATGCCATAAGAGCCGAGAAACCAATGGCGAGGCTTGAAGAGGTGCGTCTATTTTATCATTTTCTCTTCTTTTACTTGGATCTTATTCTCTACTTTTTAATGCTTGCATAGTTGGTGAAGCCGGACTTAGGAGGTTATTGGTCCGCCAAATATGGTGACAAAGGATCTCTAAGGAATGAATCCATCATCAATGATCTGGATGAAGCTCTTGGCCAACTTGGTGAGGTACGGGAGAGTCAAAATAAGATCCCGGGATCAGCCCATATCCAGATGGGGAAAACAGAGCTTCTCACGGTAAGTTTTTCTATCCTTTTTTGCATTTTTGGATGAAAGAGTGATCTCCTTTAGGGAGAGTTTGCTGTTATTCTTTTACTTGAATTGGCTTTTGCCTTGATAGGTATACACCCGTATGCATGCTATGGAAGCGGATCTCCTTCAAGGAGTGGCGGATAAGGCAACCATAGAAAGGTTGGAGAAGGAGGTCGCTGTTGCCAATGCGAATGCTGCTTCCGTTGTTGCCCTAAATGAGAGTAAGGATGCTGAGATCCTTAGATTGAAGGAGAAGATAGACGCGGATGCTGAAGCGCATAAGGCTGCCTTACTCTACACGGAGATCCTGGCAGGGGAACGAGCTTACTATTATGGTGAGTGGATCATGGCGTATGTTCAACTTGCTCATCCTAAGATTGATTTTATAGATCCGGAGTACGTGGTTCCTGACGTGGAGGTTTGCCTTAAGTATCGCAAAATTCCAAACGTCAAGGATTACATCCGTGATCACATTCGCAAAGTGATGAATGGATCCGCCGAAGAGAGTAAACCCCTTGTTGATCTTGAACCAGAGGATCTTGATGAAGTGTCTCAGAAGGCGGGTGACAAGAGTGAGGAGCTGATAACTGATTGTACCATTCCTTAGGAGGGTACTGTTTCTGTAGAGAAGGAAGCCCCACTGGAGGGCGCATCTGGTGTAAAAGATGCTAAGGAGGATGCTCCTTTAGATGTTTAGTTCTTTTGTAAAACTCAGTACAATTTTTAATCCTTGCTATAACCATTTATCTTTGCTTTACGCTTTATGTTTTTCAGCAAGTAAATCTATAAGTTTTAGGATTGAGTTGAAGTAGGTGGCCAGCCATACCTCAGAGTGTGAGCCTTTGTGAAGGCTTGGAGCTTTTATTCCTTTAGAGGAAGTTAAGCTGCCTTTAGGCGATCGATTGGCTTCCTGTCTTTGAGGTGAATCGATCCGCCACTAGGACTTTGGACTCTTTTTTGGAAAGAGTGTACGAGAGTGTAAAGATCTCACGTCTGAGAAATGTTTTAACTTTATCTCTGACGGGGATCAATTTGTTTCCTATCTTTGAGGTAGATAGATCCGCCGTTGAGATTGTTCTCCTATCTTTGAGGAGAAAGTAGTTTATGCCATGATAGCATTATCCTATGTGTGGGGATGCGTTTGTTGGCTCCCCTTCTTTTTTAATCTGGAATATTTATATTGCTACAAGAAAATACTTAAAAAAGAATTGATAGGACAAAAGTTGCTTTTTATTGAATGGCGATGTGCCTTATTACAGTAAGTGGGTCTTACATGTGAGCCTCATTAAAACCTTTAATAAGAAAAACCTCATGGTATAAAAGCTTACTAAAGGAAAAAGAGTACTCAAGACCTTGATTACATTCTATTCTCTAGCGAAATATTTGCGGAGGTTCTGGATGTTCCACGTACGTGGCAGTGTGTTCCCCTCCATGTCTTGAATTTTAAACGTGGCGGATCCAATCTTGGTGATTATTCTGTATGGACCTGTCCAGGTGATCCCCAGCTTTCCTCTTCCTTCCATAGATTGGATTTTATCCGCCTTTCGGAGCACGAGATCTCCTACATTCAGACTTACAAGCTTTGCATTTTTATCATGATAAGCTGTGATCCGTTGCTTATAGGCTGCCATGCGTACATACGCCTTCTCTCGTTTCTCCTCCACTTGATCGAGACTTTCTTTCAACCTTTGGCTATTTTCATCCTTGCAATAGAATGCAACTCTGTCACTAGGGACCTGTATTTCAACAGGGATTACAGCTTCCATGCCATGAGAAAGTGCGAATGGTGTCTCACCCGTGGCCGTTCGTGGAGTGGTCTGGTACGCCCATAGGACGCTCATTAACTGATCCGCCCATTTTTTATCATGCTCTCCCAACCTTTTCTTTATTCCTTTAACGATCGTCCGATTTGTAACCTCGGTCATCCCATTAGATTGGGGATAGTAAACAGAGGTGAACCTGTTCTGAATGCCCAGCTTTTCACAGAAAGTTTTGAACTCTCCACAATTGAATTGCGTCCCATTATCAGTGATAATCGTGTGGGGAACCCCGTACCTACCAACGATATTATCTTTGACGAACTCCACCATTCGTTCGGCGTTGATAGAGGAGACAGCTTCGGCCTCTACCCATTTAGTAAAATGATCCACAGCCACCACCACATACTTCCTTTGTCTTTTGGTAGGAGGAAAGGGACCAACGATATCAATTCCCTAAACTGCAAAGGGTCGACCTTCGATGATGGGCCTTTGAAGATGTTTAGCTATGTGGGATTCATTTCCATGCACCTGGCAATTATGACAAGACTCCACTAACTTTTGGGCATCAAGTTCTGCTGTTGGCCAATAAAATCCTGCTAACCTGGACTTCTTCAAGATGGAGGCAGACGCCTCATGGGCTCCACATGTGCCTTCATGCAACTCTTTGAAGATCTGTTGTCCCTCTTCTGTCACGATGCATTTCAACCAGGGGTGGCCAAAAGACTTTCTGTATAAGCAATCATTTATCATGGAGAAATAGGCGGCCTTCCTTACCGTCCATCGAGCTTCTTCTTTGTCCTGTGGCAGGGTGCCATCTATCAGGTACTGGCGAATAGGTGACCTCTAATCACTTTCGACGGATGCAAGTAAGGATACCTCTTCTGAGGCGAATGCCGGTGCTGTCTTGACCTCGAACGGGCACTATAGATCCGCCCAATGCTCCTTGCTTGAAGCTATTTTGGCTAAGTGATCGGCCTCGGTGTTAGATCCTCGAGGAACATGGATCAGTTCCCACTTGGTTTCTTTGGCTTCGAGATGGCTCAGCAATTTCTTAACCTCTTCAACATATTTGGCCAGAACGTCATCTTTCACCTCAAAAATTTTAATTACCTGGTTGACCATTAATTTGGAATCATTGTAGATTATGATCCGCTCGGGAGTGATTTCCTTCAATAGGCGTAGTCCCAATATTAAGGCCTCGTACTCCGCTGCATTGTTGGTTGCGAGGAAGTCCAATTTTGCTGCGTAATGCAGTTTTATATATTGGGGACCTTTGATCACGATGCCTATACCTGCGCCTTCCGCTGAAGAAGCCCCATCTGTATACATCGTCCATTCTTCGACCTTAAATTTGGGGAGATTCATACCTTCTTCAGTGAATTCATTCACAAAGTCTGCCAAGACTTGACTTTTCAGAGCAGATCGACTTTCGTAACGAACATCAAATTCGCCTAAGCGAATCGCCCACTCCATCAATCTCCCCGAGGTTTCTGGCTTTTGCAATACTTTCCTCATGGGTATGCTGGTGCGGACTATGACAGTATGTGCCTGAAAGTAGGGCCTGAGACGTATTGAGGTGGTGACCACGGCCAGTGCCATTTTATCCAATTTGGAGTATCGGGTCTCGGCGTCTTTTAACACTTTACTCACATAATAGATTGGATACTGCTGTCCATCCTCTTCCCTGATCATGACTGTGCAAACAGCTTTATCTATAACTGAAACATACATGTAGAGATTCTCACCTTTAAGGGGCCGACTCATCAGAGGTGGTTCCGTGAGAAATCGCTTGATCCCTTCGAAGGCTTGCTTATAGTCCTCATTCCACTCGAATGTCTTTTGTTTTTTGATCACCTCATAGAAGGGTTGACATCTGCGAGCCGAACAGGAGATGAACCTGCCCAAGGCCACGATACGCCCATTCAGACGTTGCACCTCTCTGATGTTCTGTGGTGTTTTCATATCCAGGACTGCTTTAACTTTATCCGGATTTGGACTCACTCCTTTCTGGCTGATCATGAATCCCAAGAATTTCCCATATGTCGCCCCAAAGGTACATTTCTCTAGATTCAGTTTAATGTTGTGATGTCAGAGTACACCTAGGATCTCTCTTATATCATCTGCGTGCTTTTCCACAGTGGAACTTTTGATGATCATATCATCCACGTAGACAGAAAAGTTATTACCTTTGTTTTCTTCGAATATTTTATTCATCATCCGTTGGTAGGTAGACCCTGCATTTTTAAGCCCAAAGGGCATGACCTTGAAGCAGTAGGTGGCTTGGTGAGTCACGAATGAAGTCTTGATTCTGTTAGAAGGCTCTATCGGGATCTGGTGATAACTCGACTTCACATCAGTGAAGGAATACATGGCGTGTCCTGCGGTCCCATCTACTAAAATATCAATACATGGCAGAGGGTAGTTGTCTTTGGGACAAGCTTTGTTGAGATCAGTGAAGTCAATACACATGCGGTATGATCCGCCTGCCTTTTTGACTAGTACCACATTCACCAGCCATTGTGTGTAAAGTACTTCTTCGATGGCGTCCGCCTTCTTAAGCTTTGCAATCTCCTCTTCTATTACTTTTTGTCTTTCAGGACCATGATTCCTTCGCTTTTGTGCTATTGGGATAGCGTCCTCGGCAATATTGAGCTTATGAGTGATCACATCCGGATTAATCCCTAGGAGGATCTCATCCTTCCAAGCAAGGACATCTTCTGACTCATGGAGAACCTTTGTAATAGCCTCTTTAATCTCACCTTTTAGCCCTTTAGCAATTCGTACCTGCTTTTCATCCGCCATAAGGTACATCTCTATTTCACCCAGAGCCATTGTGACAAGTTCCTCTTCTTTCTCATCTTTAGACTGTGGGCGAATCATCAAGGATGTTGAATACGTCTCCTGAGCAACTTTTTGATTTCCTCTGACCATTACTCCTCCTTTGGCCGTAGGGATGTAAATGGTGAGATGGCGGATGGAGATGAGAGCCGCTGCTTCGAAGATGAAAGGCCGACCCAGGATGATATTATAGGCCAATTGACCATCTATAATGGAGAACTCCAGATCTCCCTTCCAGGTTTGATCTTCGTCCACCAACTAGCAATCTAACGTTACCTATCCCTTCGTTTGGATTGTGTGCCCCGTTACTCCTAGGATGTCCACAATAGTGGTTTCTACTTGGACAGGATCAACCATAAGTTTGGCGAATGCTCCTCTTGTAATGACGTTGCACGAACTTCCAGTGTCAATCATTACTCTTTTCATTTCCCATCCTTCTACCATCATGGTAATGACTAGAGCGTCTGCGTGAGGGGGAACTTCTGGGCCTACGTCCGTAAAAGGGCGATTGAGTGATGCCCTATCCAGAGCGGTGGTCTTTGCCTTCTTCAGCACAGGTTGATATCCTGGTCCGCCTGCTATGACATTGATGGTCCCCTTCGCCTTCTTTTTCTGATCATCCCTTGACTTATCATTATCTCCTTTCTTGTTATCATTTTGGACGAACCTGTCTAGCTTTCCCCTTTCTATAAGCCTTTCTATCTCCCTGGCCAACTCCCAACACGCGTCAGTATCATGGCCATTCTTCCTATGGTACTTGCAATAATTTTTGGGATTTTTTGCTGTGTTGGTGTACTCCCCCCCTTTTGGCTCGGGGTATGAAATGCTCCGCTTGTGCTGGCTGTTTTCTATCCACATCAGCACTTCGCTTTTGGAGGCGTTTAATGGTGTAAATGATGGTACATATGCCGATTTGTTCTTAGAGCCTCTGTGCCTGCCTCTGGATGACGAGTCAGGATGTTTGTCCTTCACCGCACCAATTGATGACTAGTGGAGAATTTCCGATTAGCTTCTGTCCCTGTGCATGTGGGGCGTCGTTGGGTTCGACGGGGAGAAGCTCCAATGCCAAAGTCAGTATAGAGAATGGAGGAATAAACTGAATTGACAAAGTAGGGTTCTAGGGTTGTGAGAATGTGTACCTTGATAGCTTGAGATGCAAGCTATATATAGTCATGAAGTTGTAACCTTTAGTAAATATAAAGTCTCCATTAATGCTTCATTAATGGCGGTTACTGGTTTCCTTTAAGTATGTCCGTTAGCTCATTAATAGCTCATTAATAGCCTTTATTGAGGAATCGGCTCAGCTGTTCAGCTGGCGGATCGGAGGGTGATGGCGAATCTAACGTAGGTTTGACTACGGATCTCATGTGGCAGAGTCTCGGGGATTCGCCCATCGAATGTCTTTGCTTGATACGCCATAGCCTTCTTTGACCAGTTCAATACGCGGTCGTTTGGGTAAATATCTCCTTTGATCCCTTGGATAATATCCCGATGTTATCAAAACCTTAACAAAACTCTCAAAGAGAAGATTATAATTTTGATTAATGAAACGTTAAACATTATAAATGAAAGAGATGAATTTATATCATCTCAAACCCTAAAGCACCAATTACATCAAAGCCCAATTTACATAAATAATTAAAGGGGTAAGGTTAAGGTTAAAATGGGGTAAGGGTAAATGGGTAGCAAGCTTGTAAATATGGTGTTGACATGAGTGTTGTAAATAATGAGTGACAAACTTGTAATAAGGAGAAAGTTGGAGTGAGCCCACACGACATGTGGAATTCATTTTGAAAGTCCACACGGTGTGTGGGCTTAGTGCTGAAGTTTCCGAAGTTCATTTCATTAATCCACACGGTGTGTCAGTTTTTCACACGACATGTAGACATGTTTTTCAGCAAAGGGTATTCTCTTTGCTTTGCTGTGTTGCCCCTTTAACCCGACTTCGTCCACCATTCATCTCTTCACAGTCATCGACTAAGTGCCCACATCATTCACTCCCTCTTGAAAAGAACTTGACCTCAAGTTACTTGTTGAGTATGGAAGAAACTCGTTAATCTTGAGTAGAATTAAAGCTCTCAAATCGAACTAAAGTGTTGTTCAAAATGAGTTCAAGAAGCCAATTCCATAAATTTCTAGATTCACCTTCTTCGTACGAACTTCATCCAATATTTTAACTTGTGACTTGCCTCGGTTCTTATCTTCCTTGACATTTGGGTTCCACTTCCTACTGGTATAAAATGGGATATCTCCACGAAGCTTGTCAAACCACTCCCCTATAAGATCTTGCATTCTCTTCCATCTTCCCATGGTATGTCGAACGTGTTGAAACACGTTTCCACATGATTTTGATTTGACAAAATCATTTAAGTTAATCCCATGACTAAGACAATTAAATTTAAGTGCTTTGATTTAATTGTACTAATGTGTTTGTTTTGTTTTTTTTTTGAAAAGGTACTAATGTGTTTGTTCAATGTTGAGTATATTAACTAATGAGAACAGGAACTAAGTGTTCATAAAAAGAAAGACAGAACAAAGTCAGAATAAGCAAAGACACATGGCAGAAGCTGAGTTGAGTGTAACTCAGCCTCGTTAAAAGAAAAGTCTTCTCAGGAATAACGCTTGAAGGCAAAGCCGACCAAAGAAGCTGAGTAAAATATAACTCAGTCCCGACAAAGGAAATCTTAAAGGCAAAGTCGAACATTCCAGCTGTGCATTCGTCAGGACAACGCCAATGATCCGTTTACTAAAAGACAAGGACCGACAGATCTCTGCAACAAATCAGAAAGCCTCAGAAATATGATCAAAGACCTTTTCGAGATGCATGGACCGTCTGGCATTTAGCAAGAAGACAAACCTGGCGCTAGAAGACGAAACCTAGCGCAAGAAGACGAAACTGGCAAGCCTACCTCCTGCGCAAATCAGAAGATAGGATTAGCCTGCGATTCTGGAAGCTGACCATTCAATGATGAAAGAAGACCGTTACTCCCAACGGATATGTCGAAATTCAAATGATTTGAAGCTTTAGAAATCACTATAAAAGGACAAGTTCATCACTTGAATCCTTACGACACATACAAGCAAATACACACAGAAAAGCAAATCTTCACAAGAGTGAAAATCCAAAATAGAAGTTGTCTGAAAAGAAAGCAAGCTCTTACACCCAATTTCCAATCATTGTGTAAAAGTCTAGAGTGAATTTGTATTCATCTAAAGTGTTCTTCATTTAGTGAGAACAATTTTGTATCAATTGTAAAGGTTAGAAGAGTGGTGCTGAGTACTCGGTTATAGTACTCAGTGGTAGAGAAATTCTGGATACTCGGTTATAGTATTCAGTGTGAGATAGGATTGAGTAGACGAATAGAGGACGGTACTCTTGCATACTCAGTTGCTATTTTAAACGGTTTGTGCTCTACCTTTAAAGGGCTCAGTAGTGGATTGAAAAAGCCCGGAGGGATTTTGGGGACTGGACGTAGGCGGTGAGGTCGAACCAGGATAATACTGCTGAGTAATTTCTAACCCTCTCTTTTGATATATATGTATGTGTTGCTTGCTTAACTTACTCAGTATATAATTTGTACAAGCCGGCGCTGAGTAATTAGAGTGCTGAGTTGGAAGCTGACCTAAAGTGTTATTTCCCAACTCACAATTGAAACAGCTCTAGTCAGTGTCTGATTAAAGCTATCTCACACCTCACTCTGCATTGCTGACCTAAAGCTGAGTTAAAATATCAAACATTTAATTGTGTCAGCATTATTAAGCGAAAAGGTTATATTAGTTCCTAACCCCCCTTGGAACTAATCATATTAAGTTACACGGGACCAACAAGTGGTATCAGAGCTCAATAGCTCACTATTCAAGATAAAACTATCTTGAGCTGATCCTTGTAATGGCTGAGAACAGCACTCGTTTCCTTCCAGGAAATCAAACAACACAGATACTCCCCGAGGGATTATCTATTAGTCGGCCTCCTCTATTCTTTGGGTCAAACTATACATTTTGGAAGAACAGAATGAAAAACTTCATTCAGGCAACAAAAATGAGTGCATGGCTGGCTATAGTCCAAGGCCCGTTTGTTCCCTATAAAATTATTGACGGAGTAAAATCTGTCAAGAGTGAGTCTAAGTGGTCAGAGGATGACCTTAAAAAATTACAAAGTAATGCTTCGGCTATCAATATGCTTCACTGTGCATTAGATGTTGCATAGTACAATAAAATTTCAGGTTGTGAGTCAGCACAGGAAATCTGGAAGAAGCTGGAGGTTACCTATGAAGGAACCAATAAGGTCAAGGAGTCCAAAGTGAATCAGCATATGCAGCTCTACGAGCTGTTCGAGATGAAAGATAACGAGGAGATTTCTAAAATGAATGCAAGGTTCACCAACATCATAAATGAGCTTAAGAGACTCGGCAAGAACTTCACAAAAGAAGAACATGTCAAGAAAATCTTGAGAAGTCTCCCTAAGAGCTGGCAAGCTAAGAAGACAGCTGTTGAAGAAGCTCAGGACCTGACCATATACAAATACGATGAACTCATCGGATCTCTGCTGACCCATGAGATCTCCATGAAAAACTTTGAGGCTAAAGAGAAAACTGAGGACAAGAAGCAAAAATCTCTTGTCATGAAAGCCGATTCAACCGAAGCTGACTCATCAGATGATGAGGAAATGGCCATGTTTACCAGGAAGATGAAGAAACTATTGAGGAAAAGCGACAAGAACATCAAAAGGCCATTCAAAAGAAGTGATAAATATAGAGCTGAGTCTAGCGATAGCAGACATAAGAAGGACAGCTCCAAGCCTGTTACTTGTTTCGAATGCCATCAAACTGGGCACATCAAGTCAAGCTGTCCTACTCCGAAGAAAGAAAATAAGGGTAGTAGAAAGGCAATGGTGGCCACATGGAGTGACAGTGATGAGTCAACCTCATCAGAAGCTGATGCCACTGAGTCAGCAAACATCTGTTTTATGGCTGACGAAGCTGTTGACGACTGCCGATCTGAGCAAGTTGACCTCTCCGATGAGTCTGATCATGAGGAACACTCTAATGAGGTAACATCCATATCCTTGCTCAGAAATGAAATGGTTAATGCCCTGAGTGATCTCTATACACTGATCAAAAAGTGTAACAAGAAAATAAGAGAATTCAGCAGGCGGTGTGATGAGATTAAAGAGGTCAAACTCAGTGACCTCCGACATCTGCTCCAGGACAATACCAGGCAAGATGAAAATCTAAAAATCATGCATCGGTTTGTCTCGGAAGTCCAATCAGATTCTAAGAAACTGAGAAAGGACATCACTTCAATACAGAACTAGCTGAGTTCATCGGCTAAGAAAAGATTCTATCCAAATGCTGAGTATTCAGGTGCCAGTCAGCAAAGACGGTACACTCAGCAGAAAAGTCAGTATGACTGTTGTGGAAAGAGAGGACACACTGTAAGTGTGTGTTGGTATGCTCAGCACCATCGTGCTGACCAAAAATGGAAACACCAGCAAAGGGTGGTTTATTGTGACTATTGTAGGAAAGATGGCCACACTATAAATGTATGTCGTCACAAAATCAAGTATGATGCTTCACCTGTTAAATCTAACAAACGAGGACCCAAAAAGAATTGGGTACCTAAAGATAACTAGTTCAATTGCAGGTGAGCCTAAGGTGCGCGGAGAAGTCAAAGCTATGGTACATTGACAGCGCATGCTCGAGGCATATGACTGGTGATGAAACTCAGTTCATCACACTTGTGCATAAACGAGGTGGAAATGTAAGTTTTGGAGACAACAAAAAGGGTAAGATAGTGGGATCAAGTACTATTGGAGGTAATCCTACTATTGAGTCAGTCTCCCTAGTCAGGGGACTTAAATATAACCTATTGAGCGTAGCTCAGCTGTGTGATAGTGGTAGAAAGGTTGTATTTGATGCCACTGAGTGTCGGATACTCGAGGGTAAAACAAATGAATTAATTTTAACTGCCCCTCGTGTTGATAATGTTTTCATGCTGAGTTTAGAAAAGAAGTTTTCGAAAAATATATGCTTAGTGTCAAAGGAAGATAATTCCTGGCTATGACATAGGAGACTTGGTCATGTAAGCATGGACCTCCTTGCCAAATTAGCAAGAAAGCAATTAGTTGAGGGTTTGCCCAAACTTATATTTGAGAAGGATCAATTATGCAATGCTTGTCAGCAAGGTAAACAAACCAAAAAGTCTTTTCAAAGTAAAAATGTTGTCTCAACCAAGCGTCCATTGGAATTACTACACTTGGATCTTTTCGGACCGGTCCAGCCGCTGAGCTTGGGTGGTAAGAGATTTTCCTTGGTCATTGTAGATGATTTCTCTCGGTATACTTGGGTCATCTTGCTGAGTAGCAAGGATGAAGCTTTTGAGACATTCTCAACACTGATTAGAAAACTTGAAAATGACAAAGACCTAAAGTTAGCTCACATCTGAAGTGATAATGACGGAGAATTAAAAAACCAACAGTTTGATGAATTCTGTGAAGTCAGCGGCATTGACCATAATTTTTCTACTCCTAGAACTTCTCAACAAAATGGGGTAGTTGAAAGGAAGAACAGAACCTTAGTTGAAATAGCTAGGACAATGCTGAGTGAGAATAGGCTTCCAAAGTATTTTTGGGGTGAAGCGGTCAACACAGCTTGCTATATACTCAATAGGGCTTTAGTTAGATCTATACTTAAGAAAATCCCCTACGAACTTTGGAAAGGACGAAACCCCAACATTGGATATTTTCGTGCCTTTGGTTGTAAATATTTTATTTTAAATACTAAAGACAACCTTGCTAAATTTGATTCAAAAGCTGATGAGGCTATCTTCTTAGGGTACTCAACAAACAGCAAAGCATATAGGGTGTTTAATAAACGAACTCATGTCGTAGAAGAGTCTGTACATATTGAGTTCGATGAAACTGACCCTGTAGGGAAAATAAGTCAGCCTACCGAAGATGACCCATGCTCAGCTTCCGCTGACCAAAATGGAGCCACTGAGTCACAACCTCAGGGGCTGACCAACGGTAAGAACGAACCTGAAATTATATTTGCTGACCAATATAATCCTGCAGAGATTTTTGAAACACCGACTCCTGAAATCTCAACACTGCCAAAAGAGATCAAGATTCCAAGAGGACACTCAGAGAAGTCCATTCTTGATGCTGCTGAGAACACCCTGATGACAAAAAATCAACTCAGGAGATATCTTAGCAATGTTGCCTTCGTCTCAATTCATGAACCGAAGAACTTTTCCGAAGCCGAGCACGATGAATTTTGGATTAATGTGATGCAAGAAAAACTTGATCAATTCAAGAGAAACGAAGTGTGGGATTTAGTGCCTAAACCGAAGAATCAAAAGACCATAGGAACAAAGTGGGTATTTCGCAATAAGCTAGATGAACAAGGTAACGTAGTCAGGAACAAAGCCAGACTTTTAGCTCAAGGTTACAGTCAGCAGGAAGGTATTAACTACGGTGAGACCTTTGCACCCGTAGCTAGATTAGAGGCAATAAGAATATTATGTGCATATGCTAGCTTTATGAACTTTAAACTGTTCCGAATGGATGTTAAGAGTGCATTTCTTAATGGAGTTATAAATGAAGAGGTTTATGTTAGTCAGCCTCCAGGGTTTGAGGATCCAAAATTTCCATCCCATGTTTATAAACTCAAAAAGGCGCCTGAAGCAAGCACCACGTGCTTGGTACGAAAGGCTGACCAGTTTCCTGCTGACCAGGAACTATGTCAGAGGAAAAGCTGACACAACCTTATTCATTAAGAAAAAGGGTAAAGATACCCTGTTGGCACAAATATACGTAGATGATATTATCTTTGGTGCTACTAACGAATCTATGTGCAAGGAATTTAGCAAACAGATGCAAACTGAGTTTGAGATGTCAATGATGGGAGAACTCAACTTCTTCCTTGGACTTCAAATCAATCAAGGTAAAAATGGCATCTTCATTAGTCAGACCAAGTATGCTAAGGAGATATTGAAGAAATTTGATATGGAAGGTTGTAAGGCCATATCTACCCCAATGGGTACTGACACTATGCTTTGTGCTGATGAGAAAGGTAAGTCAGTAGACAGCAAGTTATATCGAGGTATGATTGGCTCTCTACTTTATCTAACTGTAAGTAGGCCAGACATTCAGTACTCAGTATGCTACTGCGCTAGATATCAAGCTGACCCTAGGGAATCTCACTATATAGTTGTGAAAAGAATTTTTAGATATTTGCAGAGCTCAGTAAATGCAGGTTTATGGTATCCAAACACAAATGACTTCACACTCATTGGATACACTGACGCTGACTATGGACGAGACAAGCTAGAGCGTAAAAGTACTTCAGGAGGGTGTCACTTCCTTGGAAGCTGTCGATTGTCTTGGCTCAGCAAGAAGCAGTCGTCAGTTGCACTGTCAACCACTGAAGCTGAGTACATTTCTGCTGGAAGCTGTGTGGCACAAGTCCTATGGATTAAGCAATAGCTGGAGGATTATGGAGTTCAAACAAAAATAATCGAAGTCAAATGCGACAACAAAAGTGCCATTGACTTATCCAAAATTCCAATCCAACACAGCAGGATGAAGCATGTCAGCATTAGGCATCACTTCATCAGAGACCATGTACTCAAGGGTGAGATCAAGCTGACCTATGTTCCAATAGGTGAACAGCTTGCAGATATCTTCACAAAGCCTTTGGGTCGTGAGCAGTTCAGCATACTGAGGGAAGCTATCGGTATGTCTAATCCTCTTGAATAAATTTCTGAGCTGAATGAATATTGAGTGATTATAATATGCCGAGTGATCATTACATGTTGAGTAACTATCATATGCTAAGTAAAACTGAATGCTATGAAATCACCGTATGCTGAGTTGCCATATATATTGAGTGATTACTAAATGCTGAGTTACTCCACATACTAGGTATCCCTTCTACGTTAAACTGAGCACTTAGAACACCAAACGTTTAGTATTCTAGGTGCTGAGTAAGACAACTTGCGAAATTTAATGTTTGCACGCGAATTTAAGTAGCCACCTAGGATGACGTAAGCGTAATGATTAGGAACCCATGCGCCGAACGTGTCATAAATGTCAGAATTTAAAGCCGTTGAACGTTTCGAAATCAAACCGCCATTCTGACCTATCAGATCGACGCGCTTTGACTATAAATAGTGGATGAATTCCCACTAACTTCTCTTTACGCTTGAAAGTTATCGCACTTGATCTCTCTCTCTCTCTCTCTCTCTCTCTCTCTCTCTCTCTCTCAAATTCTTAATCTTCTGCATTTCTCAAACCCTCAAGAACACCATGTTTAGCGATTCCCAGAACCACTCTGATGAGCAATACGACGACGATCGCTCAGATATAAATCCTCCCTCTTCTGCTGAGCAGGAATATAAGGAGATCTCCTCTGAGTCTCAAGGACAAATCCATGGTCAGTATGACCAAGCTATGCCCGAGGTCATCATCCTCGGTGAAAACCCTCACACTGACCAAACTACTCATTCTAAGAAGAAGAAGAAGAAGAAGAAACAACCTAAGGAAAGGAAGTTCTTCAAAGTCTTTAATAGCATAAAAGGGCTAAATGTGTACCATTCTCGATGGTTTTCCGGGAGTTTCATAAATGAAGAAAAACCCTTCTGTGACTGGATTTCCAAGAATGGGTGGACTGACCTCTTTTCTATGCCTGCAACGACTTACCCGCAACTGGTGAAGGAATTCTATGAAAACCTAGCGGTCGCTGAGGACGATGATGATTATTTGATCACCAAGGTCAAGAATAAGACAATCACAATCACCCCCTCCTACCTTGCTACCCTGCTAAATCTTAAGGCAGAAGGTGTTGAGTTGCGATGCACGAATGACTACAAAAGGGTTCATTACGTCGTTGAGTTCTGCAAACCCAAGAACCACAAAGGAGAAATCCCCAGTACGTGTATGGGTCAGGCTCAGAAGCAAGCACACTACATCCTGACCAACTTTCTCTTTCATAAGGTCAACTCCTCCTCGCCAGCTTCTAACTTTGAGTAGTGCTTCATCTGGCACATGCTGAATTACAAGCCATTCAACATGCCCGTCTTCCTTATCGGAGCTTTTCAACACAGCACCGGGATCCTTCGGATGGGTTCGCTCATCACTAAAATACTTCAGGATTTCCAGGTCAGCCTTAAGGGAGAAATTGACTTAGAGGGGACTGAAATCACCTCGGGAATCCTATTCGTGTTGGCCCACAGTCAGCCTATCAAACCCAAGAAAGGGAAGGGAGTGGTGATTGAAGAACAACCTGTTGAGGATAATATGGTTGAAGAAGCGGATGCTGAGGTAACCAAGAAAGGAAAGAAGGTTATGGTTAAAGAAGCACCGGCTGAGCGCACTAGGCAGGAAAGATAGAAGAAAGCTGACCAATCCTCAACCCCTAAAACCAAAGACATCAACATAGCTCCAAAGAAGATCAGGATAGTGTCTAGTGCGAAGAAAGCTGCTTATGCTGACTCAGCTCAAGGGGAACCTAAGTCAGGTGAAGGCAATAAGAAGAGAGCTGAGCCTGAGGAAGAAAGTGAGGAAACACCAGATCCGCCTCTAAAGAGGAAGAAAACCTCTGGGTTGAAGCCAGTAGATGCTAACCTACTTGACTTTGTGATTTCCGCGGACTCACACTTTGTACGAAGTCAAGAAATTGACCTGGAAAAGACACCCTGTGATCAGGAGGAAGAACTGGGCCGCACTGAGGAACAGGTTCAAGGTGATAAGATGGGCTCTGCTGAGCCGAGTAAAATAGCTGCTGCTGAGCAGACTGATGAGCAAGGAGTTAAGTCTCCCATAAAGGACAAGGTCGAGGAGAACCTCTACACCGACTTAGGCCTCAACTTCTCTTCTGAGTCACTTGACTCTCATGCAACTAACCCTTCTCCTCCAAAGGGCAGTGCCGACAAGAGGTTTAAGAAAAAGGCCCTAAAGCCCAGCTTGATAGATCTGCTGGATGAATCACCCTTGAGGGACCCCATCACGGACTTAACTGGGCTCTAGTTCCAATTCTTCACCACCATCACTGAGCCTACTCCAGTCCAAGCAATGGAAAATAAACCTCTATTTCTCAAGCTGAGGAACAAGCCACCAAAGGTCCCATTTCTGCTGACACTTCCGCTCAACCTTCAACTGAGCAAGTGATCGAAGTTCCTGCTGCTCAACATCCAGAGTTAGCTAAGGAAACTCAACCTGCTAAAGACAGTGCTAAGTTGCCTAAATCTCCAATTCCGACTCAACTTCAGACTGACACTGAGCAGGTAAATAACATTGCTAAGCAAATACTTCCATCATCTCCTGAGCAGCGTCTAGATCAATCAACTCCTGCCGCTGGTCTAAATCAACAAAGTGCAGCTGCTGACCAGACTGGCACTTCTACTTCAAGACATCACCAAACACCTCCTCCATCCGGTGCTGATAACAATACAACCCCTGAGCATAACACTGATGAATCCTACACTTATCTGAATGCTTCTGATTCTGAAAGGAAAATCATCGACTCAGCTCAAGCTCTACTTCAAGACCAAACTTAAGGGTCTCAAGGAACTGATGAGTGTCATGACTTCCTTAGTTTCTCAGCATCCCAAGCAAGAATTTATAATAAAGCTGGCTGAACTCCAGCTGATGATGGTGAATCACATGAACTCCATCGAAGGAAAACTAAATGCCTTATTAGCTGCGAACTCAACGTCTGTAACCTCTGCTGAGGTCAATCATCTTTTCTCCCAACTGTCCTCCGAGCTGACCGGGGCTCGTGAACTAATCTCCTCCTCTTCTCAGTGCTCTATTGAACAGATCGGTGAAGCCATTCGCCTACTTAACTTAAGCAAAGAAGAGATGGACACTGACCAGGTCAAGACAAATGACATTTTACACTGCACCAGGTCAACCCTTGCACATGTCCAGCACATTAATGTTCAACGTCAGTCATATGATTCTGCATTGCTCAAAATGCATTATCAATCTTATGCCCGAATGACGGACTCAATTACTTGGATTGGGAAATCTCTTGAGTATCTACTCAGAATGCTCAGCGCCAATATCAAGATCCCTACTTCGACTATGGCTGATGGCATGCAAGTGTTTAAGGGTCTTAGTGAGAGTACGGGTCACATGCAACATTATTCCTCTATACTGACTCGTGCTGTTCAATAAGAGAAGTTCATTGTACCTCCCCTATAATCGACTGATGCTGGCAAAATGGGGGAGAAAGGCCAAGCTAAGCAAGCTGCCGAAACTCAGTAGAAACCGGGGGAGAAAGCTAAGGATAAACAGCCAGCTGCCATGGAAACTCAGCAGAAGCCTGGTTCAACTTCTGCTGTCCCGAGCAATCCCAGTCAGCAACAAAGAACAGCCAAGGGCAAATCTAACCAAATCCAAGTCAACATGAATAAATAGATTAGCAATAGTCTTAGCTAATGATTTGAGATTTTGTATCTGGCATATCTTTGTTGAAACTGACTATCTATATATGCATCATTATCCAAAACTGACTATGTTATGTGATGCTTACTTGCTGTGTTTATATGTTGATTGAACACATGACCACTCATTGAACAACAAATTAAAACTTGTGAACATAAAGATAAATCATACTCACTACAGCCCAACTTTGATAGATAAATCCAACTCTGATACTTGAACTTAACATAATATCTCTAATACCTAAAATAGATAAGTATCAAAACTGAGTTATGACCATATGTTCCAAAGTATTGACCTTCTTTGGAAGCCGACCTTAGGCTCTTTTCGATTAAATCTTAGAAGGTTTAGAATTGATCTAAGTCAGTGACTTAAGTCATAGTTTCACTCAATTAGATCTTGGAAGGTTTAGAGTTGAACTAAGTCAACAGATGCAACCCTTACGGGGAAGTAATCTCAGAAGAACAAAAAAAAGGTCATCAATCATGAGGGATGCTCAACACTAAGTTCCTCAATTAAATACTTTTGCCAACATCAAAATGGGGGAGTATGTTGAAACACCTTTCCACATGATTTTGATTTGACAAAATCATTTAAGTTAATCCCATGATTAAGACAATTAAATTTAAGTGCTTTGATTTAATTGTACTAGTGTGTTTTTTCAATGTTGAGTATGTTAACTAATGAGAATAGGAACTAAATGTTCATAAAAAGAAAGACAGAACAAAGTCAGAATAAGCAAAGACACACATCAGAAGCTGAGTTGAGTGTAACTCAGCCTCGTTAAAAGAAAAGTCTTCTTAGGAATAACGCTTGAAGGCTGATAACATCGAGATATTAACCCGAGGACTAAAAGGGATATTCACCTCAAGAACGACGCGTAGTGATCCCGAAAGGGGAACTGGCAGGCGGATCTCCACGGATCTGCTCTGAGAGATCCGCTGGCCGCCGACTCGGCCATAAAGATCATTAATGAGTTATCAATTAGCTAACTGCCAGGTTAGAGATAACTCGTAACCACCATTAATGGAGCATTAATGGAGACTTTCTAGTTACCTGAAGGTTACGACTTCTCAGCTATATATAGCCTGATTCCCTAGGCTATCAATGTACACATTCTCACAACCTTTGTCAATTCAGTTTGTTTCCTTGAATCATCTTACTGACTTTGGCATTGGAGCTTCCCCCCGTTGAACCCAACGACGCCCCCACAGGGACGAAAGTTGATCAGAATTTCTCTACTTGTTATCAATTGGTGCGGTGAAGGTGGAATCCTTAATCAAACAAAGGGTTTTTCGTTCACACTAAAAAACTATGACAAACGGAGATCAAAATCCCTCCTCAGGGATTGAAACACCTTTAGTTACACCGTCTAGTGCTGGCCGCACCGATTCAACTGCTCCTATAACGCACGTCGACAGTAGCATGCCCCCGGATGCTTTCATCAATATGTGTGCTCAAGATATTGGAGAGCGGTATGGATCCGAGGTAGGGAATCGCCTCCGATCATTTATGACCCTTCCTCCGCATTGGAGCATGGCGTCCACATCGGCCATTTCATCTTGGCCTCTGTTAAACTTCGGCCTCGGACCGGGCGCCCAAAGTTCTTCGTTCCTCCAAGCTCACAACACGGATTCTATGGTAACCACCACGGCACCGATTGGCGAGCGACCAATCAATCGGGAGTTATTCCCTGGTGGCACAGAAGGAAGTCAAAGAAACGATTCGACCCTTCCTGGCAGATCTAAGGGTCCGGGGTTAAATCTTGGTGGGTCCAATGTACCAAGGCGTCCACGGACGAATTCATCCCTTGGTGGATCTAAAGGGCGAACACACAAGAAGTATAGAAAGGAGAAAAATAGGCGGTCAAGGTCACCCTCGCCCCGACGAGCGAGATCCTCCCGTCGTGGCAGATCGCCCCCATCTACCGGTCGTAGACGGAATAAAAGGCCAGAAAAGACACCCCATTCAAGTAGACCGCCGCCGCCGCCACCTCCAGGAACTGTTGGACACATCCCGTGGGGAAGCCAAAGGGGGAGGTAACGGGCCGGCTCCCCCAGGTGGAGGGAACGGAGGAGGAGGTGGTGGTGGAGGAGGAAGCGGAGGAGGAGGCGGACGCGGTAATGAAGGAGGGCGTTCGCCATCAGATCCATCGTCTGATTCAAGTTCTTCTTCTTCTTCTCCAAGCAGATCGCCACAAAGAGGTCGTCCCAGGGCGGATCCGAAAATTTTTGATGATAGAGTTAGGGCCCTGGTGCTCCGTATGAATGAAGAAAATGCTAGGCATAACCCGTTCGCCAATAGGGATTCGCCTTTCGCAGCTTGGATTGAGGCGGAGGAAACAGATAGAGCTTTTAAAATTCCCAATCTTGCAATATACACAGGAAGTGACAATCCAGAAGCTCACGTTAGAGAATATCGAATACTGCTTAGGCTCAACCGTGCCACCGATCCCGTGCTCTGCAAAATGTTTGTTACCACGCTGGGGGGCCCAGCCTATTTGTGGTTTCAATCTTTGCCTCCAGGTTCGATAAACAGCTTTGATCAATTGAGCAGGGAATTTTGCGCTAAATTCGCCGACTGTATTCCTGCAGTGGTGAAATCTGGGAAGCTTTTTGAGTTAAAACAGAAGGTGAATGAATCCCTTCGGAAGTATGTAGACACTTTCAACCAGTTGTGCATACAAATCGTTGATGTGGATATCTCCGTAGCTGTGGAATGTTTCGTAAGAAACACCACCTGTAAGAGTTTGCAGGAAGATCTCATTCGAAAGAAACCCACCAGCATGGCAGAGTTGATGGAGCGTTGTAAAGATTTTATAGAGGTGGATGACATTCGCCGAGGTTCACCATCATCGCCGAAAAGGGACAAGGGCGAATCTCGTCCCCAAGATAGAGACAGGGACAAGCGTCAGGACTCTTCCTCTAGAAACAGGCGGAGAGATTCTAAGAACAAATCAACGTTTGTCACCTCTTTCACACCTCTCAATGCTTCTAAAAGTGAAGTCCTTATGTGGATCGAGAACAGTCAACACAAACGGAGCATTTCATACCCCGAACCGAAGGGAGGGGAGTACACCAATAATGGTAAAAATCCTAAAAACTATTGTAAATATCACAGGAAAAATGGCCATGACACTGACGCATGCTGGGAGTTAGCTCGAGAAATCGAGCTTCTCATAGAGAGGGGAAAATTGGATCGGTTCATCCAAACTGAAGGCAAGAGAGGAGATGGTGATAGATCCAAGGAGGACCCAAAGAAGAAAGGAAAGGGTACCATCAATGTCATAGCAGGCGGACCTGGATACCAACCAATGCTAAAAAAGGCAAGGACTGCCGCCCTTGACAGGACGTCGTTAAATCGCCCCTTTTCCGATGTAGGTCCTGAAATATCTCCCCATGCGAATGCACTGGTCGTCACTATGATGGTAGAAGGCTGGGAGATGAAAAGAGTAATGATTGATACTGGGAGTTCATGCAATGTCATCACCAGAGGAGCTTTTGCCAAACTCATGATCCTGTTCAAGTAGAGCCAACTGTGGTCGATATCTTGGGAGTGACGGGACATACTATCCAAACAAAAGGCCAAGTCACTCTGGATTGTGAGCTTACAGACGATGATCAGGTCTGGAAGGGTGATCTGGAATTTTCTATCTTGGATGGTTAGTTAGCTTACAATATCATCCTCGGACGGCCCTTTATCTCCGAAGTTGCAGCCCTTATCTCCATACGCCACTTAACACTTTACATTCCCACGGCCAAGGGAGGCGTAATGATCAGAGGTAGCCAAAAGGTGGCCCAGGAGACATATTCGGCATCACTAATGATTCGCCCACAATCTAAGGAGGAAGATGAAGAGGAGCGCGTCACAATGGCCTTGGGCGAGACCGAAATGTAACTTATGGCGGATGAAAAGCAGGTGCGAATGGCTAAAGGGCTCAAAGGAGAAATAAAAAATGCAATCACCAAGGTACTCTGTGAGGCGGAGGATGTCTTCGCATGGAAGGATGAAATTCTCCCCGAAATCAGTCCAGACGTGATCACTCACAAGCTCAACATTGATAAAGATGCAGTTCCTGTGGCTCAGAAGCGGAGAAACCATGGTCCGGAAAGGCAGAAGGTGATAGAAGAAGAAATCACCAAGCTCCAGCGGGCGGACGCCATTAAGGAGGTGCTTTACACACAGTGGTTGGCGAACGTCGTTTCGGTGAAAAAAATGGGCGGATCTTACCGCATGTGCATTGACTTTACGGATCTCAACAAAGCTTGCCCCAAAGACAACTATCCTTTGCCATGTATTGACATGCTTGTAGACGGAACCGCCGGTCACGCCATGTACTCCTTTACTGATGTGAAGTCAAGTTATCATCAGATCCCCATGGAGCCCTCAGATAGAATCAAAACCTCGTTCGTAACACACCAAGCCACTTATTGTTTCAAAGTTATGCCCTTTGGGCTTAAGAACGCGGGTGCAACTTATCAGAGGATGATGAACAAGATATTCGCAGATAGTAAAGGGGACAACTATTCTGTCTATGTAGATGACATGATCATCAAAAGTACAACTATAGAAAAGCATGCAGATGATATAAAGGAGGTATTGGACGTACTCCGAAACCACAACATTAAACTGAACCCAGAGAAGTGCACTTTTGGTGCGACGTATGGGAAATTCTTAGGGTTCATGATCAGCGAAAAAGGAGTTAGCCCAAATCCTGACAAGGTTAAGGCTGTCCTAGAAATGCAAGCACCACGGAATATCAGAGAAGTACAACGCCTTAATGGGCGTATCATAGCCTTGGGCAGGTTTATCTCTTGTTCAGCTCGCAGATGTCAGCCCTTTTACGAGGTCATTAAGAAGCAAAAGGCATTCGAGTGGAATGAGGATTGTGAAAGAGCCTTCGAAGGAATCAAGCGGTTCCTCACGGAGCCACCCATGATGAGTCGACCTTTGAAGGGAGAGGACCTCTACATGTATGTATCAGTTACGGATAAAGCCGTATGCACGGTCATGATACGAGAGGAGGATGGCCAGCAATTTCCAATTTATTATGTGAGCAAGATTCTGAAAGCCACCGAAACCAGATATTCTAAACTTGATAAAAATGGCGATGGCTGTTGTCACCACGGCAATCCACCTTAGGCCATATTTTCAGGCGCATACTGTAGTGGTTCGAACAAATATACCAATGAGAAAGGTGTTGCAGAAACCAGACACTTCGGGAAGGTTGATGGAATGGGCAATTCGCCTGGGCGAATTCGATGTAAGATATGAAAGCAGGTCAGCTTTAAAGAGTCAGGTCTTGGCAGACTTTGTGAATGAATTCACTGATGAAGGGATAGATCATCCCAAGCCTCCAGTAGAGGAATGGACAATGTACACCGACGGCGCTTCCTCAGCGGATGGAGCTGGTGTAGGTGTTGTGATCAAGGGTCCCCAATACATAAAATTACGGTACGCAGCAAAATTAAATTTCCATGCAACTAATAATGCTGCTGAATATAAAGCTTTGATATTGGGATTACGCCTACTCAAAGAAATCACTCCTGAGCGGATTGTGATCTATAGTGATTCTAAGCTAATGGTCAACCAAGTAATCAAGAATTACGAGGTGAAAGACGAGGTTCTGGCTAAATACGTAGCAGAAGTCAAAAAATTGCTGGATCACCTTGAGATTAAGGAAACTAAATGGGAACTGATTCACGTACCAAGGCAGTCCAACACAGAGGCGGATCATTTGGCCAAAATGGCCTCTTGTGAGGAGAACTGGACAGATCCGGATTGTCCCTTCGAAGTTAAAATAGCTCCAGCCTTCGCCTCAGAGGAAGTATCCCTACTCACAACGGTAGAAGATGATTGGAGATCGGTCATCCGCCAATATCTGCTAAATGGAACCTTACCTAAGGACAAAGAAGAAGCACGACGGATAGTTAGGAGAGCGGCTTATTTCTCCATGATCAATGACGGCCTTTACAGAAAATCCTTTAGCCATCCCTGGTTGAAGTGCATTCTGCCGGAAGAGGGACAATAAATCCTCAAAGAGCTACATGACGGATCATGTGGGGCTCATGAAGCATCCGCCGCCATCTCGAAGAAATCCAGGTTAGCGAGCTTCTACTGGCCCACGGCAGAATTGGATGCCCAAAAATTGGTAGAATCTTGTCACAGTTGCCAGATTCATGCGAATGAATCACATACTGCCAAACATATCCAGAGGCCCATCATAGAAGGACGGCCATTCGCCCTCTGGGGAATAGACATTGTTGGCCCATTTCCTCCGACTCGCCGACAGAAGAGGTACGTGGTAGTGGCAGTGGACCATTTCACCAAATGGGTAGAAGCCGAAGCTGTTTCCTCCATCACTGGAGAACGAATGGTGGAATTCGTCAGAGACAACATCGTGGGAAGATATGGTGTTCCACATACCATCATCACCGATAATGGAACACAGTTCAACTGTAGCGAATTCAAAGCTTTCTGTGAAGGGTTGGGCATCCTGAACAGATTTGCCTCTGTTTATTATCCCCAGTCCAACGGGATGACTGAAGTTACAAATCGGACGATCGTAAAGGGGATAAAGAAGAGATTAGGAGAGCATGATAAGAAGTGGGCGGACCAGCTGACAAGCGTTCTATGGGCTTATCGCACCACCCCAAGGACGGCCACAGGGGAAACACCATTCGCCCTTTCTCACGGTGTCGAAGCCGTGATCCTAGTCAAAATACAGGTCCCCAGTGACAGAGTGGCCTTTTATTGTGAAGAGGACAACGGTAAACGGCTAAGGGAGCACCTAGATCAGATAGAAGATCGTAGAGACCAATCCTATGTGCGCATGGCGGCATATAAACAGCGGATCGCAGCTTACCATGATAAAAACGCCAAGCTTTTGGATCTAAATGTTGGTGATCTTGTGCTCCGAAAGGCTAACAAAGTCCAGTCTCGAGAAGGCAAGGGCAAGTTAGGGCTCAACTAAACGGGTCCATATCAGATAGTGGACAAGATTGGATTCGCCACATTTAAAATCCAAGACATGGAGGGCAACACACTGCCACGCACATGGAACCTCCAAAATCTCCGCAAATATTTTGTCAGAAAATGAAGTGTACACACGGTCTTGAGTACTCTTTTTCCTTTAATAAGCTTTTTCCCATGTGGTTTTTCTTATTAAAGGTTTTAACGAGGCTCACCTATAAAACCTACTTGCTGTAATAAAGTATTTCTCCCATTAATAAACATCATTTGTTCTATTATCTATGTTCTTTTTAAAGTTTATTGCAGCAATATCAATATTCCAGTCTTAAAAAGAAGGGGGGCATCCAACGCTCTCCACATTTACAACGTATCGCTATCTTATAGCTACTTTCTTTTCGCCTTAAAGACATAAGAGCATCAACCTTATGGGCGGATCCGTCTCTAAGCGGATCCCAATCTCCAATAGAGTTAAAACGATCCTTGGACGCAAGGTCTTTACACTCTCTTATCCTTCCCAGAGAAGGATTCACAAGTCCTACGGGCGGATCACTTCACCTCAAAGATAGGTAGCAAATTGATCCCCTGGGCAGCTTTACTTCCTCTAGAAGGAATAGAACAGCTTCTAACCTTCACAAAGGTTCATACAATAGAGTATGGCTGGCCACCTACTCCAACACAAATCCTAGATGCCTAT
This sequence comes from Euphorbia lathyris, assembly GCF_963576675.1. Classification (NCBI taxonomy): domain Eukaryota; kingdom Viridiplantae; phylum Streptophyta; class Magnoliopsida; order Malpighiales; family Euphorbiaceae; genus Euphorbia; species Euphorbia lathyris. Next base: position 21,022,223 of record NC_088914.1, on the reverse strand, counting down.
ATATTTCCTTACGCAAACGTAAAGGTAAAATAACATAGCTTCCATGAAGGATTAAAACAAATTGTACTTAAAGGCGTTTTTACAATATCACAGATAAAAACAAACTAAGTAACAATGGGAGCATCCTCCTTTGCGCTTTCTTTGCTCACGGCGCTTGCTTGGGGATCTTCCTTCTCCACATCCACAGATATGCCAGCCGGAGATACCTCCTTATCCACAGAGGAAGTGGGACCAAGGGGAAGAGTCTGGTCAGGAATCGGTTCTTCACCCACCTTAGGGGGCATCTCCTCAAGCTCATCTAACGTGACAGTAGTGGACGGCTTGGTTTCCTCCATAGGCCCCTTCATCCATCTCCGAACATAATCACGGAGGTACTCTTTAGCATCTAACATTTTGTTGAATTTCGCCACATCCTCTGGTTCGGGGACGGCGAATTGCGGATCTGTGAAATTAGTCTCAGGATGCGCCAGTGAGAAGTACGCCATGAGCATTTCGCCGTAATAAAAGGCTTCCTCACCCGCCATATATTCCGCTTCTCCAAGGGCGTCCTCATGGTTTTTGGCATCAGACATGATCTTTGCCTTTAACTTCTCAATTTTTGCGTCCCTAAGAACCAAGGCGGCTATGGCGGAAGCAAGGTTTGCATTAGCGGAAGCGAGGTTTGCATTAACAGAGGCGATATTCGCATTGGCTTCCGCTATCTCTTTCTCTAACTTCTCGATGGTTGCCTTATCCGCCACATTTTGAAGGAGCTCTGTTTCCATGGTACGTATGCGAGAATACAACTGTCAAAAACAAACAATTCAGTCAAAAAGCAAAAGGGAATGAAGGACCAGTATTTTTTGCAAAACGAAATCCTTGCTAAAGGAACTCACCATGAGGAGCTCCGTTTTCCCCTTTTGCGCATGAATGGAACCAGGAATCTGGTTATGGTTCCTCTGCACTTCGCCCACCTGATCCAAGGCCTCATCCAAATCGTTTAGGATGGATTCATTCTCGAAAGAACCTTGGGCTCCAAATTTGGCGGACCAGTATCCACCAATATCGGGTTTCGCCGTCTACATAAACATTCAGGGGTCAGAACTCAAGCCCAAAACCTAATGAACAAATAAAAATAAAAGGTAAACTACATGTGCAATCTCCCCAGCAGGCCTGGCGGACCTCATGGCATTCGCCATAAGCTTAGGGCCTCCAGTGGTGGTAAGCTTCCTCCTCTTTAGTGGCGGCTCAACCACTGTTTCTGCAGGACATTTTCCAGTATCCGCTTGAGGATTCGCCGCTTGATCTTTCTTGCGTGCTTCAGCCTCCAGAAACTTCCTACGCTTCTCTGCAAGAGCGTGATTGGCCTTAGATAAACCCCTGCCAAAGAAAACATTAAAGTAATCAAAGTTCACGAAGAAATGAAAGGTACCTTGGTCAAATTGCGTAATCTTTGAGTAAATGAATTGATCCCCTTCCCGGCGAATCAATGGAATATCACTCATCATGAAAGCTAAGGCATCCGCATATGTCCATGCATCCGCCTTGATCTGCTTCATGAGCTCCGCCACCTTCTCATCACTATCCGTTAAAATTCGCATATCGCCCGCCATATGTAACGGCCTGGGATTCCAGAACGAAGGAAAACTCAGTGGTTCGCCATCTTTTATCTTCACATAGAAGAATCTCTCATCCCAGCAATGGACATTGGACATTTTGTCACTAAAGGGCGAATACACTCTAAATTTGGCGAACGTAAGATAGGATTCGGACTTCCGTTTTGATGGTTTGTGAAAAGCTCTAAAGATACGACCCGTATATACTACTCCTAAATTTAAGGCGAGGTAGCAGTCTAAAGCAATATCCAACCAGCAGTTGGGATGTAGCTGGCTAACCGTGATGTCAAAATAGGAGAGGATGTCCGCCATCATCTTCGGAAGAGGAAGTCGGAACCCTCTCTCCACGTGACTACAGTATACTGTAAGGAAACCGCTAGGCGGACAGGAAGGACGTTGATGAGATGCGGCAAGCTGGGTCTCATATTTCTTGATCCAGGGAAAGCGATTCGCCAGATCCACTAGATCCGCGGCGCTCATACGAGACGGAGTAGACTCCGCTCGGGGATTCTTTTTCCTAGGAGGAATCGAAGAAGAGGCCATTGTCCCCGGAAACCACCCAGATGCACCAGCCGGAGCGGCGCCAGAGACAGAAGTAAAAAGAGTCGGGTTCCTAGTGGAATGAGTTTGATAATGATTACGCGCCGAGTCACTAAACCCAGCTAAAACAGAGTTAATCGTACCCTCGGAAGAAGAGGAGTTATCCGATGACGAAGTGGTCCAACTAAAATCGACTTCTATTTCAGGAGGAGAGGTTGAATTAAAAAGTTCTGAAGTTGACCTAGAAGATGAAGACGAACTTCTAAACATCCAGAGAAAAGTTAAAAAAAAGAAAACGAACTTACATGGGAAATCGGAAGCTTGGTGCGAAACTCTAAAAAAATTCCCGGAAAAAGCTTCGAGCAATGGAGAAAAAACGAAGAAGTGAAGAAGAAAGAGAAAGCGAAAGAGGAAGAAGAAAGTTTTCTCCTTCCTGGAACAGTGCGTCCACTACACGTGTCATTCATCCATTGGCATTGAACAGTGTGCTCATTAATGCAGGTGTTTATGACGGCGTGCGGAAGCTCAAAAGCCCTAAAGGACTTTAAGGGCATTTTGGGGGGGCTTCTGATAACATCGAGATATTAACCCGAGGACTAAAAGGGATATTCACCTTAAGAACGCCGCGTAGTGATCCCCAAAGGGGAACTGGCAGGCGGATCTCCACGGATCTGCTCTGAGAGATCCGCTGGCGGACCTATGGGGCGAATCTCTTCATTCACCTGATTTGCCATTATAACGGCTGGCCGCCGACTCGGCCATAAAGATCATTAATGAGTTATCAATTAGCTAACTGCCAGGTTAGAGATAACTCGTAACCGCCATTAATGGAGCATTAATGGAGACTTTCTAGTTACCTGAAGGTTACGACTTCTCAGCTATATATAGCCTGATTCCCTAGGCTATCAAGGTACACATTCTCACAACCTTTGTCAATTCAGTTTGTTTCCTTGAATCATCTTACTGACTTTGGCATCGGAGCTTCCCCCCGTCGAACCCAACGACGCCCCCATAGGGACGAAAGTTGATCATAATTTCTCTACTTGTTATCAAAGGCAAAGCCGACCAAAGAAGCTGAGTAAAATATAACTCAGTCCCGACAAAGGAAATCTTAAAGGCAAAGTCGAACATTCAAGCTGTGCATTCGTCAGGACAGCGCCAATGATCCGTTTACTAAAAGACAAGGATCGACAGATCTCTGCAACAAATAAAAAAGCCTCGGAAATGTGATCAAAGACCTTTTCGAGATGCATGGACCGTCTGGCATCTGGCAAGAAGACAAACCTGGCGCTAGAAGACGAAACCTGGCGCAAGAAGACGAAACTGGCAAGCCTGCCTCCTGCGCAAATCAGAAGACAGGATTAGCCTGCGATTCTGGAAGCTGACCATTCAATGATGAAAGAAGACCATTACTCCCAACGGATATGTCGAAATTCAAATGATTTGAAGCTTCAGAAATCACTATAAAAGGACAAGTTCATCACTTGGATCCTTACGACATATACAAGCAAATACAGACAGAAAAGCAAATCTTCACAAGAGTGAAAATCCAAAATAGAAGCTGTCTGAAAAGAAAGCAAGCTCTTACACCCAATTTCCAATCATTGTGTAAAAGTCTAGAGTGAATTTGTATTCATCTAAAGTGTTCTTCATTTAGTGAGAACAATTTTGTATCAATTGTAAAGGTTAGAAGAGTGGTGCTGAGTACTCGGTTATAGTACTCAGTGGTAGAGAAATTCTGGATACTCGGTTATAGTATTCAGTGTGAGATAGGATTGAGTAGACGGATAGAGGATGGTACTCTTGCATACTCAGTTGCTATTGTAAACGGTTTGTGCTCTACCTTTAAAGAGCTCAGTAGTGGATTGAAAAAGCCTGGAGGGATTCTGGGGACTAAACGTAGGCGGTGAGGCCGAACCAGGATAAGACTGCTGAGTAATTTCTAACCCTCTCTTTTGATATATATGTATGTGTTGCTTGCTTAACTTACTCACTATATAATTTGTACAAGCCGACGCTGAGTAATCAGAGTGCTGAGTTGGAAGCTGACCTAAAGTGTTATTTCCCAACTCACAATTGAAACAGCTCTAGTCAGTGTCTGATTAAAGCTGTCTCACACCTCACTCAGCCTTGCTGACCTAAAGCTGAGTTAAAATATCAAACATTTAATTGAGTCAGCATTATTAAGTGAAAAAGTTATATTAGTTCCTAACCCCCCCTTGGAACTAATCATATTAAGTTACACGGGACCAACAGAACGAACCAGCCCTGGACCTTTTCAGTCTCCATATCATTAGCTTGAAGATTAGCGACCAATTTTCTCCGCTCATAGCCAACCTTAAAACAAATATCCCTATGAAACATATCAACCTAATTTGGAGTGATCCCTTCATCACTCTTCAAAACCCCAACATGACTTTGAGTTGAATCTTCCTGAACTTCACTAACCCTCATGTCATTACCCTGGATGCTATGCCCAACCTTTACTCGCCCATTGCCGACCTCAAATAGAATATCGCGACGGAACTTGTCAACCCACATCATATTGATCTCATGAACACTTATGCAAACTCTTTCATTGTCTTGAGTTAACGATCTCGAGACTTCTAGATTCATCTCTTCACTAACTTGGACACCTTTCCGTAACTCTTGAATATCTCTTATTGTCTCTACATCACTCGGGATGCCATTCCCATTCATCAAACAATCCATTAAGCTCACACTTTTCATCATAAGGTTACATCCCATAGGCCCCTCATAGGGTGGATTCTTCCTCAACAAACACAACATAGCTTCCAACATATATATTTCAACATAGCACAGAAGAATAAGTTTAGATTTTACAAAATGGGCGACTTGATTCATTTGCATCATGCACGTGCTAAGAGTATCAGTTCTTTCAAGAGATGTCACAATGTACCCTTCATCCTCCTCCTTAAAGCTCAATTTATCCTATGTAAGAATAAGTGTAATATCTTCGGGATCCCATGCCATGTCATGTGGTATCCTCCCCAAAGGTGGAAGCCCTCGAGGTTGCCTTTTGAAAGACACATACTTGTCACCTTCGGACATTGCTTCAACTCCCATTGGATTAGTCTCTCACATTCTACTGATGCATATATTCACATTCAACTCTCTAGTTGGATAAGCACTCAAGGATGCCTTCCTTTTCTCTATAGACGAACTCTTCAAGGGTGTAAGGATGTATTTGATATAGTCTTTGCATATGGTGTAGGTGTTGCTTCTTCCCGTATGTGAGGCATCATAATCAAATTTCCATGGCCTACCTAATAGCACGTGGCAAGCATCCATCTCTACAACATCACACATAGCTTCATCTTGATAAGCTCCAATGGAAAAAGGAACCTTACACCGGTGAGCAACTTGAAGCTTCTCCACCTCGTTGACCCAACCAATACGATAAGGTCTACGATGTGGCTCGGGAACGAAACCAAACTTGCTCAAGGTGACTCGACTAATGACAGTCACTTGGCTTCCTCTATCGATTATCACCTCACATTTCTTCCCAAAAACTCAGCACCGAGTTCTAAATAATTGATGTTATGGGTCATACTCTTCTTCACTAGACATGAGCACCCTCGTCACCAAATACATATTATGCTCATCGCCATCATCCTCACCTTCATAGATATCTTCATTTTGGCTCCACTCGACGTCTTCCAACTCATCATCACAATGGAATCTATCTTCTTCATCTTCATAATTAGCCTCGTGTTGATTCCACTCAATGTGCCGAAGCTCACTCTCATCATGATAGACTCCATCTTCATCATCTTCATAAGCGGCCATTTTGGTTCCACTCAAAGTTTCGAAACTCATTCTCATCATGGTAAACTCCATCATCTTCATCATAATCAAGTTCATTCACATTATGATAAAATTCACCATCCTCACATAGCTCATTCTCGGAATCGTTCTTTTCCTCTTCAACCTTATCGTTGAATTCACTCTAATAATAGCCAAGTTTTCTTTTCTTTCTAGCTCATTCTCAGATTGATTCTCCTCTTCTAGCTCATCTTCTTCATGATCATATTCAAATTCGTTCCCCTCTTTGTCAACAACTCATTCTTTCATATGACCTATAGTTTTCTTCCACTTCTCCCCATAGTTCAAGTCGACTAATCTATTTGACAAGTTACCCCACTCAAATGACATGCTACATCCCACACAATGGTTGAACCTCCAACATCTCTCACATCACCATAGCCATTTCCACACATAAGGTTGTTTCATCTTTCCCCTTAAAAATACTATCAAGCCCAAAACCACTTTCCACTTCTTCAAGATTAAGGTTATCACCTTCCTTAAATATATAAGTGAAAGTTTGCCTAAGGGGCATTTTATCAAACACATGGGCGCACCCTTCTCAACATGAGTTTCCTCAATGTTCTCACCTATAAGCACTCCTCCCCCTATTCATACATGAATTCAAATTCTCATTTACCATTCCATTATCAACAAACCCATAATGAGAATCTAAATCATAATCGACATCACAAACATCCAACTCCTCACTAATATTAGGATTACCCATAACTTCCACATTAGAAATTGAAATTTAGGATTTACATCTTCAATGTGTAATAGAGGAAATATTTTGAGATGAATCTTTAGGAGAAACTTCCAAGGTTGGTTAGAGGGCATTTCAGATCTCTACCCAAAGTTTCTTTAAGTTATCGGCCATGTTGTTGAAACATCTTAGTACTTTCTCATGGGCTTCCTTATCCCGTTCTTCCAAATCCTCCATTCTTCCAAATACCCCATGTTATGAAATCTTCTCATCTCTTGTTGGCAGCTTCAGTGGATTCTTGTGACGAACTTGATTAAACCATTGCCAAGAACAAGTCTATGGGAAGAAAAATGACTCGGCTCTGATACCAAATGATACAGATTAATGTTGAACGATTTTATTTTAATCTTAAATCAACAAAGATGTTTCTTCTCTAGCTAAACTAGAAGGAGATAATCCTGAGATTTCACGGACTAAATCCATAGGAATGGTGAAATCCTCATTGTTGAAGCCATAAACCTTAACAAAACTCTCAAAGAGAAGATTATAATTTTGATTAATGAAAAGTTAAACATTACAAATGAGAGACGAATTTATATCATCTCAACTTCTAATGAACAAATTACATCAAAGAAGTTACATAAATAATTAAAGGGGTAAGGTTAAAGTTAAAATGAGGTAAGGGTAAAGGGGTGGAAAACTTATAAATAGGATGGTGACATGAGTTGTAAATAAAGAGTGACAAACTTGTAATAAAGAGAAAGTTGGAGTGAGTCCACACGAAGTGTGTGATTCATTTCGAAAGTCCACACAACGTGTGGGCTTGGTGCTGAAGTTTTGGAAGTTCATTCCATTAATCCACACAGCGTGTGTGGGTTTTCCTCATGGTGTGTAGACCTATTTTTAGCACATGGCCTTCTCTTTGCTTTGGTGTGTTGTCCCTTTGACCTGACTTCGTCCACCACTCGTCTCCTCATATATCGTCGACTAAGTGCGCACATCACCGACTAACGCCTAGCGTTTTTTACAAACCAAGAATGGTTTTCCAAGAAAAATAAGAAAAAAAATATGGATAAAAAAAGAACCAAAGAGAATCAAACCAGGGTTATTACAGTATTTTAGAAGCTTTAGATTTAACTTTAATACTTTATTTTTGTATAAATTTATTTACTTTTTAGTTTTTGATTGTATTGTTAAAAATTAAATAAAGATTGAATTTTTTGGACAATTTACAGAGAAAAAAAATAGTTAATAGCTATATTGTTATTAATGGTAATAGTTAATATATATGTATATATGTGTGGTTTGACCCATTTGGAAATACAGTTCACGGTTTAAAAACTTGTAAATATAAGTATATGATTTCTGCAGTTTGCAAAGTCAGACTGTCAAAAAATATTATCATAACTATTTACCAAAAAGAGTGATTTGGAGAAATTAAATAGTCTAATTTTATAAATTAACTAAACCACAAAGAATTTTTAACCGAAATATTGACTTTAAAATCATTTAACTGTAAACTGCACAAACCATAGGCCCATGTTTAAAAGTTTTTAAATCGCGGCAATGTGTTCTGGAGCGGCTCTAGGGAGAGCTGATATAGGCCGCCCGCCCATGGGAGGCCTCCCATCAGAATATTGCTTTTATAAAATCCAAAATCTATTTCAATTACAATAATTATTGGAACATTAATTGTTAAAAATTGTCTTTATAAATATTTACTATCTCGTATCTGAATTTAATAGTATCCATAAATAGAAAACAAAAATACAGTCTGCTAAAATGGAATCGAAAGTCAATAATAATACACATTGTCTTTTTTTTTTCAATCACCACCTCTTAACAACAATAACACAACAAGAGGTCTCCCAAATGTATTTTACAACTTTTCTCTTAATAATATTAATAGGGATAAGTTACAATTTTAGTTATATGATTATGAAGGAGAGCGAATTGAGCCTATATGTACAAAATAATATAATTTTAAGTCTAATATTTACCAGAAGATGCAGTTTCAATTTACCAGAAGATGCAGTTTCAAACCCCATTAACAGAAGATGATTTTTTCTCATTAGCAGAAAGATGTACAATTTTAAGTCTTATTGGATAATCGGAACGCTAAAGGTTGGGGAGTAGCTAGAACATGAAATTGTACATGAAAAAAATCATCTTTCATTACTTATGCTTGAAAATGCGCTTTCTTGTAAATAATATGCTTAAGATTGCATTATCTTATACATGGAAACTAAATCCATTAGTATTTTACAATAACTATCATGTTAAATTTATACCTTATCTCACAATAATATAATTATTAACTGTTTCATTATCTTCAATTTGCCTCAAAGGGTTAAGATTTATTTGTTTTTTAGTCAAAAATTAATTAAATTTAGATTTATGAAAAAATGGAGAATGAAAGTTGTTTAGGGCTTCTAAAATACTAGAGTCGTCCTTACATGTGTTTGCAAATAGGACAATCCACAAAGATTTTAATGTACTTTATCATTATTGCTAAAACTTAAGAGATCAATTGTGAAATAAATTTTGAATCTCCCCTATTATACTATTTTTGCGAGAGACATTAATTGAAAAAAGAGAGGATAGTGTGTGATATTGTTGTCGATTTTCAATTTCATTTTAGTAGGCTACATTCTAATTTTCTATATATATAATTACTACTAAATTTTATTGATAAATAATGATTGATAAATACTATTGAAATATCAATAATTATTGTAACTAAAATAAGGTTTGGATTTCAGACCTCTCTAAATAGGAGACCCCTTAAATACGAGGCCATAGATGAACGCTTAGGCCCCCAAGTGATAGAGTTTAGTGGTTTTAAGATTAAAATTCTGTTTAGTTCAACTATTTATATCTGTTGTTTGTTGTTATTGCATATTAATTGTTTAGCGTTTGTTTGTTATTGTTGATTGGCTGGTAGAAATTACTTGATTTTCTTACCGAAATAGAAATAAGTTGTTTGTTTTTCAATCCTAACGAATACTTTTATTCTAGTGCTTGTTACGAAAATACAAAAAAGAGCTACGAAAAGAAAAAGTAAACGGAATATATCAACTTAAACCCCTCCTAATAAAATTATTGTCCAGGATAACTAAAATTAATTAAGAATGCATATATAATCCCAACAAATTAATTTAAGCATGCCTTCTTGTCTCAAACTTTAAATGGTTAAGTGGCCAACAAATACAGATGATGGTGGAATTAATGGCTGCCAATTAGGTCGATGCCATTGCCATGCACAAACCCTTCTTCCTTAATACGTCCACCTGTTTTATTCCAATATATTAATCACATTTTTAGAGATAATTAAATTAAATTAGTAGCTTTGTCACATTCTATAATTAATGTTTCCATTAGTTTTAATTAACAAAAATATTTATATTTATTATTTAGGGGATTTGTTTTTGTTTTTATTATAGTGATTTTGAGCATCAAATCATCAATTGGGTTAACTTTCAACCCCTAATTCAGACATAACCACCGTACATTCAGATTATGCTGTAGGGCATTCACCAGCAACTAAACAAATTTTGAAAAAATTATATTCTATACTACTTCTGATTAGGTAAAACTACACAAATAATAAATTTTGTGATTAGATTGATTTCCAAAATGCTAAACATCTATAAAAAAAAAATTACTTAAACCCTTCCAATTAATAAGTTCATAAAACCATTTCAATTGTTGCATGTGAAAAAGAATTATCGAGATAAGAGAACGACATCCATAAATATAATAATAGAATACCAAATATTGGTCTAATTAGAGACCAATTTCTTAATTTCTTGAAGTAAAATTTGAAGTCGTCAAATCTCATAAGCTCTACTGGCTTTTCCTCTTCCATATCCATCTACAAATTGCTTATTTTCTTCTTTATCATTCAAATCGAGTTTCACCTGCAACACCTGAGCTACGAGTTCTTCTCTGTTCTTCAATCTCTCCTCATGGACTTGTAACGAATCCAAGAGTTGATCTAAAGACATACTTTCCAGATCTTTTGGTTCTTCAATAGTAGTCACCACGTCTCATCAATGTTATGATGTAACAATTTAATTATCAAAAGCTTGATTTCTAAGCTTACATGATAAATTAATGGTTCGCCCACCATTCATTTCAGGGGGCATGTTATGGATCCTGTTTATAAGTTATAATAACTTATAAGAAGTTATGTGATGTTAAGTTAAATTCTTATAAGTTATTCTAAAGCAACTTAATAACAATCAACATAAAGACTATTAATTATAATAAATTTATTATTTCTAACACACCCCCTTAAATTTATAATTTTTTTTATCCTTTAGTAATACCAAGAACAGTTTTTAATCTACTGAAATCTTCAAACTTCATCGTCATTGACCTCTTCACTCTAGCTGCCATCATTAACATTATTATCTTCATCGTTTTCTTCGAATTTCATTGTATATATAAGCCTTAAAAGTGATGAAAAATTAACATGTAAAGTATTATTTTTCCCAAAAATTTCCAACACTAATCTTTTCTTGTAAAGGCTATTTAAAGCAAAAATTATCAATATACAAATCACTTCAAACCATAACACTTATATATATATTCCAGTTTAAGATTCCAATTTAGGGGGATAATAAACATAAAACGGTGTGTTTTATGTGTTTTATATAGAAGGATATTAATATTAGGGTAAAGTTCAAATAAAACCCTTGTGGTTTCACTAATTTTCAGATAAAGGACTGTGGTTTACTTTTTGTCAAAACGAGAATTGAGGTTTTTAACTTTAACAAATTAAGGACTTTTTCGATTGATACTATTAAAATCACCTTTGACGATTTCAAAAATGACATATTTTAAGAACTACTAATATTTTAAGCAACTTTAATTCTTCAACTTTTTTATTTTGAGATTGTTTAGATGATGTTTGGTAAAAAGAGAGAAAGTTAATGTTTAGAGAGAGAAAGTTCCAAAAAAGATGATTTTCGAAAATCGAAAATGCAGTTCCATAGAAAATATGACATTGGACAACTTTAATTCTTGAAAATTTTCATTTTCAGATCGTTAAAGATGATTTTAATAGCATTAATCCAAGTTTGAAACCTTAATCCTTGTTTTGACAAAAAGTAAACCACATTCCTTTATCTGAAAATTAGTGAAATCACAGGGGTTTTATTTGAACTTTACCCTTAATATTATTAGAGTTTCGGACAGGTGTATAAATGAGAGGCTTTAAGAAGTTGACTTCTAGTTTTTCTACTTGTTAGTGAGAGTTCTTCTTCTTCCTTGTAAATCTTCTTTTTTTCTTTGTATGATTTTTCAATGGATCAAATATTCTATACATATTCTCAAGTTGTGCCACTTTTTCCTGGAAATCTATAACTGGAATTATACAAGTATATTTACTGAAAGAGAAAGAGGTAAAGGTGTTAAGTTGGAGAGTCATTATTAGAGATTAGAAGTGGGACCAAAGTGCACATTTGGAGAATGGTCTACATGTTGGTGCCTATATGTGACACAACTAAGTGACTCTAAATCATTAATCATTAATTTAATCCTATCATTATATTATAAGATTACTTAATTAATCATATTCATAATTCTACTGTTATTGCTCGACAACTTGTGACCTTCCAGGTTTAAACTAATCAAACACAAAAAGAAAAAACTAAATCCATCTGCTATTTGTGCTTCACTCATAGTCAAGTGTTCCCTCTCTTTTGTTTCTTCCATTTTTCGAATATGCTTGCTTTATGGTCTCTGATTATCTGTACTTAACAATCCTTAATCACAATTATCAAACCTTAAGAATATACTTTGTCTCCTTAATGGACCTTCAACTATATAGTATATACTTATCTGTCAAACTCATTCTAATGTTTCTGCTGTTACATCTTTCAAAGATCATTATTAACTACTTAATTAGGAACTGTAATTCTGTCTAATTTTTAATAGTATCTTATACGGTTTTCCTTTGTTTCTTCCATTGATAAATTTTATTGGAACTTGATCTCTAATATGGTGGAATCCACTTCAAAGAAATCAATTAGTTAAGTGATTTTATGCTAATTTATAATGTGTCAGCTTTAAGTAGGGATTATTTACTTTTTAAAGGAACATTTGCCATGTTACCTCAAATCAATTGGGTAGTTTCTGATTCAGCTGAAAATTCATCTGTCAGGATTTGGGGATTTGATTAAAAATAATGATGGAATATAATTAAATGTGTTCTTCACATGTTAGGAATGTTCAGTTCCTCATTGGATTGATGAACCACAAAATTAACATATTAATGTCTAAATATTAAATCTAATGATTTATCAAGCAAATAGAAATGGGTTTGGTTGATGCCTAGTTCTTTTGTCGTATAAGGATGTTTATAGGAATCTGATTTTAAGGGTATTAAAAATATGAACAATGGAAGGGTGGAAGATAGTTATATAATAATCAAATATGTAGCCCATTTAGGGGACCATTTTTAATTAAATATTCATTATTATATGATCCACATCTCTCCTCCTTAAGTGTTTATAAGCATTGACATAATGTTAATTTGCACAAACCTCAGAAATTAACATAAACACATCCAATTTTTCTAAGAAAAAGAAGGGAAAACCCCCAATATTTATTACTAAAACATGACTGGTTCAGGTTCTCCCTGTGGTGCCTGCAAATTCTTGAGAAGAAAATGTGTAAGAGGCTGTGTTTTTGCACCTTATTTCTGCCATGAACATGGAGCTACACATTTTGCAGCTATTCATAAGGTTTTTGGTGCAAGCAATGTATCCAAATTGCTTGCTCATCTTCCTGCTAATGATAGATGTGAAGCTGCTGTTACCATTTCTTATGAAGCTCAAGCTAGGCTCCAAGATCCCATTTATGGCTGTGTTTCTCACATTTTCGCTCTTCAACAACAGGTAATTCAAAGTTCGGGACTTTTTGTTCAGCAAATTACTGTTTACTATCTTATATTCAATAGTCTTTTAGTACTAATTTTTTTTTGATGAATTTCTTTACATTTTCAACTTGTTTAGGTCATAAATCTACAAGCACAACTTGCCTCAGTTAAAGAACAAGCAGCACAGACTATGATCAACGGCTGCTCGGCCGCGGCGGTGGCAAACCCTAATGAGAGAAAACCACCTTTAATAACACCACAAGATCTTCAAAACTGGTTTCAGCAGTCAGGGAATTCCAATTATAACACAACCCCACAATTCAATCCGAACGGATATGGAGAAAATGGGTTGAATATGGATCCATATTGTGTTGGAAACTATGGGAATTCATCATCATCATCATTTGATAGCTTTGAAGAGGCTCATTCTCAGTCCATTTCTTCTTTGGATATGCAAACAGATCATCATGATAGGCAATGGACTCATTATCAAGATTCCGGCGATGATCTCCGATCTGTGGCTTTCGGTTACTTTCATCACTCATGATCATCATCAGAATTGAATGAATTGTGAGATATATAAACGGTGAAGATGGATTTTTTTTCTGATTTTTTTAAATTGCTTTTGCTGCATACTTCGAAAAGTGCACTTTTGTTGCCATAAATAAAAGCTAGGAACCCTAGATTTTGCAAATCAGAAACCCTAAATTCTCCTCCCCATCTCCCAATTTTCAATTTCTTTTTTCCTTTTTTCTTAATCTAGTGCAAGCTCGGGTATATGTAGAATAATAGTTTTAATTTTTCTCTTAGGGAACAATTAGTGAATTCCCTTTGTTTATGGACCTATTGAGGACCTAAATTTTGACCTAATTAATAAAGAATATCTGCCTAATTTACCTTTTCACTAATTTCGTTCATAAACCCAGTAATTTAATTTCACTGATATATATGGTTTAAGTGAAAGTTTAATCAAGTTTGTTATTGTTTCTGTGAAGTGGATTAAGATTAAAGAGACCTATAATTACTTCATAAGATGTTTTTCCACTAAATTTTCTCCATATACTAATAATGTTGAATTACAGTTTATTATACAAGCTGAAAACTCGTTTTTCTGCTGAAGAAAATCACTAATAAACTTGCACTTAACACGATTTTCAAAGACCACCCGCCCGACACGACCTGTTTCACATAAGTATCTACATTTATTGTCATAGATAATCATGTAGAGTACATATATATCTCGTAACACGATTATGAGATGATAACCCGTTTTGACACCATTAACACTGAACTCTAGTTCTAGATAAGTATATATATTAATACAACCGGCTTAACACGACCTCTTGGCTCGATTATCATTTCTGTTGTATTTTTTTATTATAACAGGAGTCCACATATGCCTCATAACACAATGTCGATTATCACGTGACAACCCGTTTTGACATAACATTAACACTGATGTTTAGTAGTAAGTATATATATTAATACATTTCCATATGAACTTTTTGGAGCAAAACTCCAGCATTTGTTGAAATATGCTTGTTGGGCAATTATCAAACAGATATGACAGAAGCTTGGATTATACAATTTAAATGTGTAAAAGAAGAGATAATTAAATTAATTATATATATGATGAGTTTGCCTCGAATAATGAGGTGCCTAATTATCATAATAATAAATGTATGTATAAATAAATGATCCCAAGAAAAGTTAAAATATTCCTTCTACTTGTGTCAGTAATTAGGCTTAACCTAACCTTGCCTCCATTGCTTGTTGCTTTCACATTTGGTTTTCTATCTTGGTAATTGAGATTGCTTAGCATATACATTTGCACATATGAATGCACATTCTTCAAAAACATATATAAAATTAAGAATCTGCTATTATATTATATAGTTTAATTATTTCTCTTATCTCAAGAACTAATTATATATTATTAGATATATGATTATCCATATTTTGTTGATTAAACAAGTTCATTCATGTAGCTCTATCTTCAAAATAAGGATCAATGATATATATTGACTTTGTTAAGTGTGATAGAATCCTCGGGATACCTGAAAAGTTGTTGATTCTTTGCTTAATTAAGTATTTCTGTTTGATTAGACTTGATTGGAACTAGAGGTGACTCTAAATTCGAGTTATCGTGTTACGTTATCTATGTAGTATATGAAACAAATATAAGGAAAATGATAATTGTGTCAATCGTCCTCGAAAATCTTATTATCTTATCAGAAATTGTGCCCTCCATTTGATCTTGATTTGAGTTGCTGCTAATGTTAATTGATACCTAGTCTACATGATTTCTGTTGTTTTCTAATTTGATGATACAATCTTGATTTTTCATACTAAGTGATGAAATCTATATGAAGGTAATACTGATATTCATATCATATTTCAGGTAATGATTTAGACAAGTTGACTGATTTTTCAAAGATTTCAACAAGTTTGGATGAGTATCATCATGAAGTTTGGATGTTGATGAGAAGATTTAGAAGTACCATTTTTGTACAAGATGCTTAGTAAATGAAGTGTAAAAGATCACATTTCTTGATATAAATGAAGCTGGCATATGAGTTCATGCATATATATATTTACATAAATAGAAAATGAATCAATTCAAATACAAAGCACATTGAATTTGGAAATGAAGTCTATTATTTATTACCATTAGGTAGTGATCTCAATGCATATATAGGAATTTTGTTTATATTCTATCATACATGGATGAAAACACATATGTTTGTCTTGTTTATTTAAGTCTTGATAATAAGTGTCCATTTGGTTCTCCTTATTTTATTTTTGCCCTTTCACTTGAAACAGTGAAATGTTTGATTAGGATTGAGAAACAGTTATTTCGGAAGGAAAAACAACTGTCTTCTACCGGGAAAAACAAACAATAAATATTATGAACAACCGAATCACATAGACTTTTCTAATGCATATTAGTCATTGATACTCAACCTTTTATTCTCTTTTGCTAGAGAGTGGAAGATATCAAAAGGTGTACATTATTTCCATTCATGCTGCAAGAATTTGAATGTTTTTTAGTCAATTGGTATGGCTAAAATGTTTGAAAGTTTATATATGCATCATGAGAGTGGAAGATATCCGAATATAACCCTTACCTTCTTATTTTTAATTCAATACGAAAACTCTTTCTTGAGTACTTATCAACTACTAAAGAGGCTTAATAAATTGAAAAGAAAGACAAGAAGGGAAGAGTTAGAACTCTTTGGGCTTTAATGTCATTCAATTTAAGTTTTTTAGAGATAAAGACAGACAGAGTTTTGCCTTTAACCACTCTGAAACGTAACATATAACTAGCTAGGCTGTTTGTTTAGAAAGGTAATTGAGTAGCCTTCAATTTCAAAACATCTGTTGCACATGATTTATAGTATCAATTTGGTTCAACATCAAGTTTTGTATTAATTTTTTCTTTCAATCAGCCTAAGATAACATGATAACACGTGTCAACATGTGATTGATTATCTCGATATAGATGCTACATAGTTGGTTCTATTGATTGATATAGTTGAATTTTCTGTTATGGAATAAACAGAGAACGAATAGTTGGAACGCATTCTCCATGGTAGTCTTTCAATTTGAACGTTTTGTAACGCAGTAAATTTGTTGAGGCTAGAACTCCATAGTTAAGGTAGTATAATGTTACATCCCTCGGAAATTCCCTCGCCCAAGGTGGATAAACTTCTGGTTTTTAAAAACGTTCAAGTGTTGTGCGGGTGAACACTAGTCCCGTGATAATACGCTCATAACTTGAGAAGGAATTGGAATTTTGACTAAACTCTCAACCATCCCAAATTAGGAGGAATGTTTAACTGCAGTATAAGATGAACATTTGCTTACTAAACTTTTAAGTAACTCTATAATTCCACCATCTAAACTGTGGTAGAATCTGTTGATCTATTTCACAACATTACAAAAATTTACATTATTTTCCTGTATAAGAAAAAAAAACCAAAATTTAAACATGGTAAAGCATTCCTACCTCTATTGTTGATGCATGTGGTAAACTAAGTTCATAAGCAGATGACCTGCTGTTGCGTCGCAGGAACTCGTATCCATAGTTAATTACAAACTTCTTTACCATGCTTGATCCTTGCTTTGCTTTCATATACGAGTGCCCGAGTATGTATGCAATTCCAGCTTCTCTGGCTTCTGTTAGATCATTCAACTCATCCCTTGCAGCTCTGTCAATCTTCGGGCTTTCAGGGATGACGAATCTCACTCTTTTTCTGGGTTGGATCGCGGGTGGTGATCTTATCTCTCTCAACTCTGATGAGCTACCCAACTCTATGTTACAAGCATCATCTTCGTTCAACTGTATCCCATCGGTATGGGTAGAACATGTACCAACTACTGTCATTTTATCGTCATCCTTCTCCATATCATCATTTGGAGCATTGGATTCCTTGGTCCCCGAACGTATAAACTCAGCTATGCTACATACAAGATCATTTTCGAACTCCATATCATCTTTGTGGACATCACGATATCCGTACCGTACAATGCACCTGTAGAGCCTGTACTCCCTTGGACCAATATGACCCACTAGGAACCGTTCCTCAGGTCTAACATGTGGAACGGGTACAGATTTAATGCAAAGGAAGACTAAGACTTGATGGAATGCTGGAAGGTTGGTGACAAAGTGGGAGAAGATAGCAGGAATTCCAGACACAAGTTCCGTGTGGATGAGACCAATTCCCCGGATGCGCACAATGCCAAGGCTAGGACCCAAGTTTAGCAGCCAGTTTATCGAGACCTTATTTTGGATATCGAATTCATATTTCTTAAGTGTGCCATAGTGCCAGGTACACATAATAGCCAAGAAGGTGAATGCAAGTGCGATCGGGACCCAGGCCCCTTCGAGGAACTTTATGAGGGAAGCAGTGAAGTACAGCGCTTCAATTGTGCCAAAGAAGAAGACGAAGCAAATTGCAAGAAAGACGCTCTTGTGCCAGCATAAGACGATTACTAGAGACATTAGGCAGGTGGTAACCAGCATAACAGTTATAACCGCCAAACCTGTTCCAAGAGGCAAATTATTAAACAACTTAAGGATAAACCATGAAATTTCATGTCGTGCTTCATATCAAAATCTCAAGCAGGCTCCTTTTCATGAACAGAATGCTCTGTTTTCGATGCCTCAACTCTAGTGGTTCAACACCTCAGGATTCATCTGGTAAAACCTAAACTTCTGACAAAATTCTAAACATAAAATTCTACACTATGTACAGGTTATACGTAATCAAACAAGCCAATCACCTACTTTATTATCTGCAGATACCATGAACAGAGATAATGAACTGCCATATTTATCAAAACTCAGAAGACATTATATAATTTGAACTGGAATTGTAATCATACCCGATGCATTGCCCAAGCGATTCGTGTCTCTGAAACCTATAGTGACAGCCAAGCATAATAGCATCAAAGTCCAATTAATCTCTGGGATGTAGATTTGACCATGGATTTTGGACGATGTGTGGACGATTTTCACTCTTGGAAAGCAACCTAAAGCAGAGCATTGCTTGATAATGGAGAAAGTTCCAGTGATGATAGCTTGACTTCCCACTACTGCAGCAAGTATGGCAATGATAAGAACTGGCCATCTTAATTTATCTGCAGAAAGAAAAATAAGGTTAGCTGAACTTTTTTCGATAATCAAAATCATATAACTTCGATTAAAAAAAAAAAACTCAGAGAACTTACCTGGTACCGAGACGTAAAATCCAACTCTGTAGTCATTATCATCAAAATGATGCTTAGACAGATAAGCAGCTTGCCCCATATATGCAAGAACCAAGGATGGATACACCAAAGAGGTGAAAGCAATCTGGAGAACAGTGAATACCAATTAGACAATGTCATCGTTTTGAATAACGAAATTGCTGAATATAAGGTAAGATTTTTCTGATGTTTTTCAGGCTGGTCTCAGTACGTAGAAGCATATGAAAATGATATATCCAAATTCATCAAGACAAGCCATATCAAATCTTAAGCCTTAAAATAAAAATCTTCTCCCAGAAAACATGAAATGCATCATGGAAGAAATGGTTCTAGTTTGAGAAACAAATCAGTTCGCTTTTAATTAAAATCACCACCATGTATTTAGACACAACCAACCAAATAGACACGATTCATAAGCCCGAAGAAAAATGGATATCCACCATAATTTTAATTTGGACTCAGGAAACTAGTTACTTGTCAGAGAGAGAAATGAACACTTGTAAAGCGGACAGGTGACAGCATTTGTACTAAATATACATTAACGAAAACTTAGTCATATGAGATAAAATGCAGTACGTTGTTCACAATTCTTCTAGAAAAGTATTCATGCACTGCAATATAACTCCATGAGAAATGTAGAGGTTGGGGGTTGGAAAAATTCGAGTTACTCTCTGTTTCCATTGCCATAGGATTACTGTGTATATAAGCGGACCACACGATTATCAACAGAAAGCATTAACTCTTGAAAATAATGAACCTTGAAACAAAAACTAATGGAGTGGTTTTCTTCAAATGCATACCTTGATTGATAATTGAGAAAAGTGTCCAAGATCAGCAAACATAGCTTCTGAACCTGAATAACGAAACGTGTAAATAAAACAACTAATCATGTTGTTATAAGCAGCCTAAGTGGAGAAAGTTAATAAAGTATTTACCTGTTATGCACAACAATATCCCGCCCAATGACATCCAACCTCCTCGTTGAGTTTTTTTCAGAAACTTGTACATATAATATGGCGATAAGGCTTTATATACTTGAGGATTCCAATATATGATATTATATAGCCCAATGGTACTGATGCAGAAAAGCCACATTAGAACCACTGGAGCAAACAGAAACCCAACCCTATGGGTACCATAATGTTGAAGCGCAAACAAGCCTATCAGTATGGCGCATGCAACTGGAACTTCTACATCTGCAAAGTTAATCGGTTAACGTAAGAGGCACATCAATCACCGTATAACAGGAAAGAAAATTCAATTATGGAGTCTTTCACTATCTAAATCCTCGTACAGATAATGAATCCACAAATAGTTAGGAGACAACTAGATATACTGTTGCTCATATCATCCCATGTAGTCTACAACTTAGGTAAATACAGCTTCTCCAACATTGGGATCAAAATACTATAAGTTTTCACATTCTGTTCTGCATAAATATCAAAAGGAAAAGGCGCATTCAGGGGCGTCCGAGTAGTAAGGGCATCTCTCCGTTAATGGGCGAGAGAAAGTTCATCGTTTGTCTGCATATATCCAATTGACCAAACTCATGTCCCAATCCCATACCCTCCAAATATTCACACCAGTCTTCTTGACTAATTGTAAACCCACCAAAATACAACTGCCATACCTAGCCACTTGTAGAGATGACCTACCAGACATTATATAAATCAACCAACTTGTATTCTTAATAGTTGAAATCTTTTAAGCAGCACCAACCATCCATTGTGCCAATTAATAAAACTATTGCTCAAGTTATGAGACTAATAACAGTTTAACAATGGCGTTTCAAGTTTGAACCCGGATTTGTTTCATTTCAACCAGATGACCAAGGTATTAACAACAACAAAGTTGTAAATTTAAATAGAAAATTGAAGGTAAAAGAAAGGAGAGAAGTTAGAAATTATTACATTTATGATGCTCTTTTGACATTGAAAGCTCAAGACCAGAAACAGCAGAAAATACTGCACAAAATCAAGAACCAATTGATAACAAGAACACAGAAAAACTAGAAAAAAATTGAAGCAAAAAAGTTGTTAGATTATTACCAGAAATAGCAGGGGTTAGGACACCATCACCAATCACCATACAAGTCCCAATTAAAGCAAGTACAAGCAAAAATCTCTGCAAAACTCTGTATTTCTCCAAAGTAGATTTCAATCTACCCCCAAAAATTGATTTTGGTGTTAATTCAATACCATCCTTCTTGTACTCAAATAGCTCCTCATCGGCTAACTGACAATTGGGGAGTGAGTTGACTCGGGCATAACGGCATAGAAGTGAGTACAAAGCAAAAGTCCCCCCTTCCCCATTATCATCAGCTCTCAACACTATAAACACATACTTCAACAAAGGAACCAAAGTAAGTGTCCAAAACACAAAAGACAGAACCCCAAAAATCTCTTCGTTTGTCTCAGAATGATGAATGTCCTCTGCAAAAGTGCTCTTGTACACATACAATGGTGAAGTGCTTAAATCTCCATAAACAACTCCTAGACTTTGATATGCCAAAGTTAATACTGTTTTCCATGACTCTTTCTGCAATCAATTACACAAATTGGTAAGGGCTTTTGCTTTTGCTTAAACTATATAAATTAAAATCACAATAATTTAATGCATACCCCCATACCCCCATCTCACCTTTATACGATTTTGGTAGAACCCAGTTTCCAGATCCATGATAGAAGACCTCAAACTATAAAAAAATCCATAATTGATGAGAATGAGAAGTTCAAAAACTTAAGAGCAACTGACCCATTTGCCAAAACACCACCCACCCTAGAAAAGCACTAAGAATCACACAAAAATCACAGCAGAGTAGAAATTAATAATATATATATGACAGTGAAAGGGGGATAAAGATTGTTTATTTTTCTCTTTCTTATTATTGATGCAGCAGTTGAACAACCATGAAATGCAGACAGAGGGAGAAGAGACACGGAAATACTAAAAAAGCATAGGGGGTGAGAAGAGGGATACACTCCAAACTTGGAAATAGAACCCCAAAACGAATAGAATAAATGAATAATTTGCGTGCGAGAGACAGAGAGAAAGATAGAGATAGATAGAAAGAAAGAGTTTTGAAGAAAATAGTCAGTGAGTTTTGTTTTATAGTTGGGTGAAAAAAGAAATGGTTTTTATTTTTCACTTTTGTTTGTTTGTTTGATTGATTGTATTTTAATGGAAGGGAAGAAGAAGATGGATGATGAAGTGGGAACGTGCTCTGCAATTGAGCAGATGAAATCGGAGCTTTGGCATCTAATTATACTAAGATTCCATTAAAGTCATCTTTAGGCCTCTCAGTTTTTCAAGCTAAGATTTTGCGCTGACTCGGATGGTGTGAGTTTCGTGAACTTCACTCGGTCAAATTCATGACCAAAAATTATAAACAATTAATTTTTAAGCCCTAATATATTAGGGCCCTGTTAGCCGATTACATTAGCTGTTAGCTTATTACATTAACGATTTGACTAGCTGTTTGTGTAGATCTGTTTGGTAAAAATTAGCTGATTGATAATAGCGGTTTGTGCAAAAAGACGAATAAGGGTATTAATTTTGGCGCAGGAGAAAAGGGAGTCTATCTATTAGGGTTAAAAAAGTCCATTAATTTTAATATTGCAAAACGCTAATTGAAAAAGCTCCTTTTAAGAGCTTTTTCTAAATTAGCGTTTTCATCTCAAAACTCTCTCCCAAACCCCTCTCCACCAAACACTCCAATTAGCGGTTTCAGTGGTCAAACCTCTAAAGTTGGTCAAAACCGCTCTTTTTATCCCAAAACGCTATTTACCAAACAGGGCCTACGTGTTTCGTAAATTTGTCCAAAATAGTAGATTGGCTCCCTGAACTTTACAGCTATCTAACTAGCTCTCTAAACTTGTTTATTTCGTATCACCAGCTCCCTAAACTTATCCATAAAAGTATATTAGCTCCCTTAACTTTGCAAGTGTCTCACCAACTGCCTAAACTTGCTTATTATGTTACAACTAAATACAAAAACTTATTAAACCTAAATTCTAAAAATACGTCTTCATCTATTCGAGAGGGAATTTTTTCGCTTCTCCTACCTTTCAACGTATAATAATTAGTGTTGCAGGTTTGAGAGATTGAATGGATGAGGATTGAGAGTTAGCATTATGGTTTTTTTATTTAGTTGTTACAGAATAAGCAAGTTTGGGGAGTTGGTGAGATACTTGCAAAGTTCAGGGAGCTAATATACTTTTATGGACAAGTTTAGAGAGCTGATGATATGAAATAAGCAAGTTTAGGGAGCTTGTGAGATACTTGCAAAGTTCAGGGAGCCAATCTACTATTTTAGATAGGTTCAGGGAGCTGGTAATGTATTAGGCCAATTTTTAATCTTTGGAACAAAAATGCAGTGGGTGCATTTGGTATTTGATGGGAATATGGATAATGATGAATATTGGAACAGATATAAAGATAAAAGATTGAGATACAAATCAAAATAAGAAACTTAACCATTATATTCTATTTTGGGTTTGTGGGGATAAGAATAGAGATAAACTAATAGATTTTACAATATTACCCCTATTTAACTACATAACATTGATTTGCCTTAAAATTGTAGGAGCTTAGGGATAAGACTCTTATCCTTTCATTATCTCGTTATAATATTTGTAAAACAAGCATGAGAAAACTCACCTTAATTATCTCATATAACAGACGCCCAACGGTTGAAGTACTCCTAAATTGGATTTTAATTTTAAAATTGATGTTATAATTTTTCAACCATTAATTTATAAGCGGGTCTAAATAGATGAGCTCGTTATTTAGCTCTTCTTTTTTAATTTTCGAAACTGTTCATTTCTTTAATGGTTCTTCCTTTTTTTTTTTAGGTTTTTAGTCTATTATGACCACATCCCCATTCAAAACAGTATTAATTATCTTACCGTTTTTAAATTCTCTCATTTATTTTGTCAACTACCATTTGAGTAACCTTCATATTCTACTTAATTCAAGGTAGCATCTCCACTAATTGCGTAACTATCAAATTGGGAGTGATTATTCAATTCTAATGAATGCACAGTTATCATTGACCGAAGTCTACCGCCGCTCTTAGCACTGATATCACTTACCAGACACCTTGCACCTTTAGGTGTCTCCGACCAACATTTGCGCTATCATTCCAATTCCATGTGATTTAGCAACTTTTCAATTCTTTGATTCATGGTGAATTGTATCATCAAGCAACCTATAAAAAAACATAATAACAAATTACAAGAATATAAATCTCCAAAATAAAGGTTTAATATATGTTTCAATTTATGTCGGTCAAATTTTTCCAAAATAACTTTTTTGATATAAATTTAGTTGTTCAGTTTATCATGTGTTTATCAAATTAATTCAAAAAAAAATGTGTCGTTATGCATAAAAAAGTCAGTATGCATCAAAAGAATCACTAACAGTCCACCGAAAAAAAAAGAAAATCACTAATAGTATCACATTAGAATTGTATACAAATTTAGAGACCAAGGGTGAAATAACAAAATATCAAAATACATCCAGTATACTGGATATTTTAAATTATATCAAAATATCCAATGATATCAAAATATCAAAATATCAAAATATATATTAATTTTAACTATATTTCGATTTCTTAGTTTGAGACTTGTCCGATACTTTTTAGGTGGATTTTCTCTTAATTAAAGTTTTCTGCGTATGTTAGGAATCGAACTCGGGATCTAGTTTAAACGAAGGACCACTTAAATCAATCTTAATTAGTTATATCAAATGTTTATTAATTATTATTTTGTTTAATAATATTATTTAAAAAAATTATTCATATCAATATATTGAATTTAAAATTTTAAGTTAAATGTAATAATAAAACTTTAATATCATTAGATTTTGTATTTTGATTTTAAAAATTATCAAAAAGTTATATTATTTAATATTTTTTTAACATTTATATGAGGAAAGAATATAAATAAAACTCATTCATGGGGGAAATGTGATTTTTTTTTTTCAAAAAAAATAGCATATATTTTGTAGTGTTAGTAAAAAGAATGAAATTAAGTAATTGGTATTAGTCTTCAGATGATTTAGCATACTTAATTTGATGATGTAATATATTAACTTTAATGATGTGACATGTTGGTTTATTTAATTTATTGTATGAGAGCATCATTAACCGTGGTAACACCTTTATAATATCACATAAGATAACTAATAAACCAAGAAAACATACTAGTAGAACTCTTTATTAGTTAGATATGTAGTGGGGTCACTAACATTTAATAATAATAAAAAAAGTTACATTGAAAATTAATTTTATATTTAAACATTATTGGAAAACTCACACAAAAGGCAGCTGGCTACAGAAGAAAAAAAAACAGTTTTGTCTGCTTTTTTGTGGTATCAGACGCGCCTCGTCTGGCGCGTGGCTCACACACGCTAGATGCATCGTATCTGACGCCTTGTGTGGACTTCACCTCCTAGTTTTTTATGGTATTTCGAATTTTAGTCCAACGGTAAAAAAAACATGTTACTTATATTAGTAACATACCAAGTAGAGTAACAACCATATTAGTGGTTGATTGTAACCCAACAGTGGTTAGTAACAAACAGATAGCAACCATTAGAGTTGCTTTAATAGCATGTTGACTAGATGATGTGTTAGATGTTGTTAGTCAAATTTCTTAATTTGCCAAGTACGTAACGCACATGCCATCTTTTGAAAAAAAAAATCATATTTCTCTATTTGTTAATCAACAAAACTACATACGTTTTATTTCTACTTCTCCCTTTATACTATTCAACACTTAAACTTCGCTACCTTAAACAAAAACTTAAACTTCGATATCTATTTTTTCAACATTTATATTTTCTATTTTATCCAACAATACATCAGTGTCCATTTAGTTTTCTTTTCATAACTCTTTTTTATTTTTTCACTCTAATCACTAGAGTAAAAGTGGTTAGCTAGGATTAAGAAACATATATACTTCTATCTATGTCGGAAAAAAAAAATAACTAACTTCTACCAACTATTAGCAACAATAAATAGTAAACAAGCCAACAATTACAATAAATACTAGATATGAACAGCTGAACCAGGCCCTCTAACTATCTTTTGGTTTTCTTTTTGTAGCTTTTTTTTTATGTTTTACTCCAAATAGTGGATAAGGGTAAACGGTTAGGATAGAAAAACAAATGCCGATAAATATTATAGAAGGAAAATCAACCAATATTTATTAACAACAAATAGTTAACTAAACATGTCATAAATTGAGGAAATTACTAGAAGCTCTCGGTTTTCGATGTCAGCTATTGTAAAAAGCTAAAAGATGTTTTTTTTAAGGCTAATTAATAAAATTTGCATAAATGGTATTTTAAATTCAAGATAGAAGTCTTTTGAATTTAGATTGTAAATGTGAATAATTGTGAAATGAAATCATGAATGGACTATAAATGTGAATAATTGTGAAATGAAAAATGGCCCAGTCTTGAATCTTGATAAGAGAATGGTCAGTTCATATAATTGAAGTTTACTATAAAGCAAATAGCAATATAAAAGGCTGCTTTCAGATTTTATTATATAGTCAAAGTGTCAAACTCATGTTTTGAATGCCTTCTTCTACACTACTCTATTTTATTACTAATAATAATAATGTTTAATCACATTACACTTCCCACGTTTGTAATGGAATGTCCATTGTAATGGAAAACTAATTACTATGTTTGGTTAGTTATATCATTTTTATTGTAATAGAAGCACAAATATATCATCTAATTTTTCTTTGCACGTTTATGTAATGAACATTACGAACAAAAGAGACATGAATTTCCATTATAATTAACCCTTGTATTTTTATTATTAGTGGCAAATACGAAAAAATATGAAAACCGAAAAAGGATAAAAATGTAAAAAACCCGAAAATGAGAAAAAATACAAAAAACGAAAAACACGAAAACCGGAAAACGGTAAAAAGGCGAAAAACATGAAAACCACGAAAAATGAAAAATGAGAAGAAACGAGAAAAACAACGGAAAATGCGAAAACGGAAAAAAAAATGAAAAATGAAAAAAAAAACATGAAAAAACGAAAAAATTTAAAAAGTAAAGAAAAACATGAAAAACTTGAAAATTGCATTTAACTAAATAAACATTTGTATTGTAATGATAATTGTACTTTATCAATTTTGTTATAATTTGTCGCCCAACATGATAATAGAATCAATATTGCATTCCATTACATTACACATTTAATTGCATTATAACCTTGATTACATTACATTACATTACATTATAACATACCAAATAAACCCTTATTAGGATTTAGGAGTAAAATGTATCAATGGTTACCGAAATTTGAATTCAGGTTTAAAATTTTTTATTGAACTTTTAAATTTCATTTTATTTTAATACATTTTTAAATTTTTCTTTTTATTTTAATAAAATCATTTTAATCAATTCATATGGCTACCATTTCATAGTTAAGAATCGGTCATTTTTAACATGGTTGTCACATAACTGTTTTAGTGATTTTTTTCTATGTAAAAAGGTCATAATGATTTTATTGTAATAAAATAAAAATTCAGTGAGTTCATTGAAACAAAATAAAATTTAATGGATTTTAAAAAACCGATATCAAATTTCAATGACCATCAATACATTTACACAATATTTAAGGTTTATGTAATTAAGTTATGCATGGTTTTCCTTTTTATAGTTTTTTTATTTATTTCAAAATGTAGAATATAATCATATACCATATTAAAGTTTTGGATTCAACCTTTGTAATCAAGGGCAATATTAAACTTAAATACCGGGTCTAGAAATGGGATCATTACTTGAACCCAAAATTTTACACTTTTATACCTACTTCTAAAGAAACATTAATGATTTAAAAAAAAAAAACATTAAAGAAAATTTAACCTTATTCCATAATTTATTTATTATTGTGATTTATTAAATTCTGAAATTAATAATTTTTCTTGTACATGATCTAAGCATACATGCCTTCTAAATATCAACGACCATTTCTATATTAAAAAAAAAAAAAAAAAATCAGCTACCAGTGCTTAATTTAAAATTAGAAATAATAATTAAACAAATGAAATATATGTCGATAATATTCCAAAACTTATTTCAACTATATTGTTTCTTAGTAATGTATATGAAAAATAAAATAAGAAAATTATTTTGTATGATACAGGTTTTTTTTAAAATAATTAAGATGCAATTAGACCTATAGTACTATATAAATTTTGGGCTGTGCACCAATAATAAAATTACTTTCTAAATCAATAATCGCAATAATAGCAATATTAAGATGCAAGAAATTAATAATGGTCAAACCAAAATATTTTGAGATGATTTTTCTGGATTTTATTTTTCTGAAAACTAAAGTCCACTCTTTTGACTATTTTGTTTCTTTTAGTTTGAGAGTAAAAGATTTCCAACCAATCAATGTCATTTCTGAAACCTTTTCAACTTAAGTATTGTAATTAAGCATGCTTCTTTTGTTTAGACAACTACTACTTGGCTTTTAGACTATTATTCTATATTTATGGTCAATTCTTAGAATATGAAATAATTCAATAATCATTTATATTATATGTTTATTTTTATTATTTTGGTCCGAGACATTACAAAATCGAACTATCAAATTTCGATGTTGAAAACGATATACTCTCTGAAAATTTTCTACTTTTTTTAAACCAAAAGAGATATCACTAAACTGAATCCGACTACAAAGAATGAGGAATAAAATCTTGAGGCCTCAAAGACCACTACATCGATTGACAAAGAATACATTGTTTTAGCCAGAAGGTGAGCAACAGTATTCGCAACACGATCAATAAAATTGACTCTAACGTCAGTGAAATAATTGATAAGCAATTTACACTCATCAAGAAGCAAACCATAAGACGACTAAAAGCTTGGTTGAACAAGATGCGCCACAACAGTAGCAACATCAAACTCTATTACACAGAAATCTTGTCCGGCAGATTATAGCCAACTCATCACTTCTTTGATTCCAATTGCCTCACCCTCTCGAATCTGAAAGTTTCATTTAATCAATCTGGAAAAGGCACCACAAAAAGATCCACAGATATCCCACATAACAACACTGATACCCACTAATCACGACCCCTGAACAATAGAAATATCCACATTTATATTTACAAACATACCCTCTGATTTGGACCAGTGAGAAAACCCCAACAACCAATGAGTGACAAATAGCAACAATCTCAAACCCAAATCGCAAATAGGGATGACAACGAGTATTGTACCCATAGGTATCCGGTACTACCCGATTCTAATGGGACTACTCGTACCCTGTATAAAAGGGTATGAGATAAAAAAAATCACTCTTGACAGGTATGGGAATACCCCCAGGGTACCCGTTATAAATCCTTTGCGTATTAAAAAATATTATTATTTTTTAGATGTAAGATGTGAAATTCAAACCCTCAACATCATCTTTAATTAAAATTATTTTTTTTGTAAATAGAAAGGCAGAGCCCTGAAAACAATAAGAAAAAACTAAGATAAACCTACTCTTCTAGTAGATCGGACGAGTCGGTCTCCCTCAAGAATAGTCTGCATGCCTACAGGAGGCACATCACACTCATGATAATCCAACAAATACTGTCATGCTGAATTTACCATCCAGTCAGCAGCCTGATTTCCTTTACGATATGTATGAACAATATTAACATCCCACTCCTTTTCCCTGAGGTTCCGACACTTACGAATAAGCCAAGTCTGCGAGTGATGATCACCCACATCCCCTGCCAATGTGTGTAGAACATTTTGTGAGTTAACTTCAATCACAACCCTACAGTAGCCTTTCTCCCAGGCTAGTGACAAGCCATGAAAAACTCCTCATAGCTCAGCTAGGAAGATAGTGCAAATCCCCAAATTAGCAGCAAACCTGCCAACCCAAATCCCAATATGATCATGCAATAGACCCCCCGGCTGATGCAGTCCCCGGGTTACCCTTAATAGCCTCATCCCTATTATTTTTAACTCATTACTCCTTCAGAAGATGCCACTGGATCCATTGATCCACGTGCCATATAGTTTCTACAGTAGAAAATTGAGTCAAAGTGATACGGACATCCTAACTGGGATCAATAATCACATGCGCCTTGGCGGATCTCCTCTCGGCGTTCCCACAGAGGTTGTATCTAAGAGGGCGGATCCCCTAGACACGCGAGCGGGGCGGATCTAGGCGTACGCCATGAGGCGTACCAACAACTACACTGAGCGGATCTCAAGTTTACTTCCTGCCGAAGGAATTCACCAACAACCTCTGACGCTCCGTACATGCACCTCTGTACCTGTTGTCTGGGCGCATTACCTATCTTACCCTCTTATTATTAACTGTATTGTAACCCTAGTAGGGGTAGTCCCTGTCCTTTGCTTATCTTTTAGAGGTTGTATTTAAACCCTCATTTTGTAAGGATAAGGCAACTTTTTATCAATCAAATATCATTTCTCATTGAGATTAAAGGTTTATACCTTTGTTTATCGGGATTCACTCCTTCTAGTCTAGCTAGAGAAGAAGATCTTTGTTGGTTTACGACTAAAACCTCCATTTATCGCTTTCAATCTGTATCAGTTGGTATCAGAGCCAATCGTTTCCTGACCCGAAACTTCTTTTGGCAATGGTTCAACCCCGACAACCGCAAGATTCCATGGAAACCAGTGATCGGAGATATGAGGAGCTGAGAGAGCACCTCGCGGAACAAATCCAGGCCAGCCTTGAGCGGCAGAAACAAAACGACCAACGGTTCCAGGAGCTAACCGCTTCCCTGGAAAACCTCAGATTGGAGATCCGTGCAGTGGTCAGACCAGCCGCCGGGGAGCCCGACCAGAGGAGGGAAGGAGTCCTTGAACCACGACCCCAAAGGCAACCCACACCACCTCGACTGCCGTTGACAAATGTCCAACTTCCACAAATGGGTCCTAGGGATCCTGAGGTAAGAAGACCCAACTTTGTCCTTGTACATAACGCTGATAGTGATAGTGATGATTTTGAGGATATTGGGGACAATGGTGCCTTTAGAACTATGAGGAATGGTGGTCCGATTGATAACCGGCGTGTGGGTATGGCTAGGGCAGAACCAGACCTAGGAAACTTTGACAGAGATGATGCCTTTAAGCTAAAAATAGATTTACCCTCTTTTGGTGGCGAGCTGGATATAGAGGGATTCTTAGATTGGTTATCGGAAGTTGAGCGTTTCTTTGAGTATGCTGGTATTCCTGATGAGAGGAAAGTTAGACTGGTGGCGTATCGCCTGAAGGGTGGCGCATCAGTTTGGTGGGATCAGATGAGGGAGGAAAGAAGAAGAGGGGGCAGAGATCCGATTAGATCTTGGCTACGGATGAAGGCGATGTTGAGGGAGCGGTTCTTACCGCCGGATTATGAGCAGTATATTTACAGCTCCTACAGGGGATGTTCTCAAGGGACCCGAAGTGTCCATGAGTATACTTCTGAGTTCTTAAGGCTTTCGGCGAGAGCCAACCTGTCTGAAACTGAAAGCCAAAAGACCTCTAGGTATCTAGAAGGGTTGAGATACAATATCCAGGATCGTATTGGCACACAGATGGTGGTTAGAGTACAAGATGCTAGGAATTTAGCCCTCAAGGCTGAGTCCCAGCTGACCGGGAGATCCAGGAGATCCGCCACTACTGAGTATACGCCTGGAGGAAGATATAACGTGAAGTCTTACGACAAAGGCAAGCAGGTGGCGAGTGCCAGTGGGGCCAAGGTTAACAGTGTGGGAAGGGGATCCGTTGGAGATACTAGACCATACAAAGAAGCACCTATACCACCCAAGAGCAACAATCCGTATGCAAGGCCAGCACCTTTCAAATGTTTTCGGTGCAATGAGCCAGGACATAGATCCAACGAGTGTCCTAGAAGGAAGAGTGCCAACATGGTGGAGAGGTATGAAGATGACTATGACGAAGAGGACGAAGTATTTTGTGAACCCTAGGGAGAAGATGATGAGGTGGCGGGTGAAGAGAGGTACGCCATTCATGTGGTACGGCGTTTGTTAGTCTCCAGCCGGATAGAGGGCGATTAGAGGCACCGACTATTCAGGACCCGCTGTCTTGTGAAGGGCGGGCGATGTAATGTGATAATAGATAGTGGGAGCTAAGAGAACATTGTGAGTAGCAGCGCCGTTCAGAAGTTCGGGTTGTTGGTAGAGGCGCACCCTGATCCCTACAGGGTGGGATGGATCAAGAACGTGGGCGAGTTGAGGGTGACCCAGAGATGCAAGGTACCGATTGAGATTGGTAACTATCATGATGAAGTCTGTTGTGATGTGGTCGACATGGACGCATGCCACCTATTATTGGGCCGACCCTGGCAGTTTGATAACAACGCCACCCACGCCGGAAGAGAGAACACTTACAGATTTGTGAAGAATGGGGTGAAGTTTGTCCTTACACCAATGGTGAGAGAGCCAAAGGCCGACGAGAAGTCTACCTTGGTAGTCTGTCCTACACACAAATCGTTCGTCAGCGAATGTGAGGAGAGCCAGATGGTGTATGTGGTGATGGTTAAGGCGAATCACGAGGCCGCCCGAAGGTGCGAGAGAGAGATGCCGAATGAAGTGACCCGCCTACTTGGCGAGTATCAAGATCTGTTCCCCGATGAACTGCCGAGTGGGTTACCACCTTTGAGAGATATCCAACATCATATCGATCTGGTGCCTGGGGCTAGTTTGCCAAGCCTCCCACATTATCGAATGAGCCCAAAGGAGAATGATGTCATGAGACAAAAGGTGGAGGAACTCATCGAGATGGGATACGTTAGGGAGAGTATGAGTCCTTGCGCTGTTCCAGCTTTACTTACACCGAAGAAGGATGGGTCTTGGCGGATGTGTGTTGACAGTAGGGCTATTAACAAGATCACCATCAAGTATAAGTTCCCGATTCCAAGGTTGGATGACATGTTGGACCAACTTGGCGGATCTCGAGTCTTCTCTAAGATTGATCTCAGGAGTGGGTATCATCAGATACGAATCCGATCTGGGGATGAGTGGAAGACTGCCTTCAAGACAAGAGATGGATTGTATGAATGGTTAGTTATGCCCTTTGGGATGACCAACGCCCCTAGTACTTTTATGAGACTGATGAATCAGGTGCTTCGCCCAGTGATTGGGAAGTTCGTAGTTGTGTATTTTGACGATATTTTGATCCACAGCCAGACCTTGGCGGAACATGAAGAGCACTTGCAGACAGTGTTTGACCTGTTAAGGAAACACCAACTATACGCCAACACTAAGAAGTGTGACTTTGTCATGGAGAGCTTAGTTTTCCTTGGATTTGTGGTCAGTGGGAATGGAATCCAAGTTGATGGGGAGAAGGTAGGAGCCATCCGAGAATGGCCTACCCCGAGGAACATGGGGGATATCAGGAGTTTTCATGGGCTAGCAACGTTCTATCGCCGATTCATTAAGAACTTCAGTTCCATAGTGGCCCCGTTGACGGAATGTTTGAAGAAGGGAAAGGGGTTCGAGTGGGCGGACGCCCAAGTAGAGAGCTTCGCCTTGATCAAGGAAAAGCTGAGTACAGCGCCAGTGCTGGCGTATCCCGATTTTGACAAACTGTTTGAAGTTGAGTGTGATGCCAGTGGAATTGGGATTGATGGTGTCTTGATGCAAGAAAAGAGGCCCATTGCATACTTCAGTGAGAAGCTCTGTGAGGCACGACAAAGGTGGGCAACGTATGATCAAGAGTTTTATGCTGTAGTGAGGACATTGAAAGTATGGGAACATTACTTGGTGGGAAAAGAGTTCATCCTCTACACTGACCATCAAGCTCTCAAATACCTGGGAAGTCAGAAGCAACTTCGAAGCGCCATGCACGCCCGGTGGTCTGCCTTCATAGATAAGTTCCCCTATAAGCTTATCCATAAGGCGGGAAAACAGAACATAGTGGCGGACGCCTTGAGTCGGAGGGTTGCACTAATAAAAATAGTCAACTTGGAGACCGATTGTTTCGAACACATCAGAGGAGATTACCTGGCGGATCCTGACTTTGGAAGTATCTGGGAGAAGTGCCAGCGCCAACCTGGGGATGGGGCGTATCACTTGATGGATGAGTATCTAATGAGGGGCAACCAACTTTGTTTACCCTGCACTTCTATCCGCGAGAAGGTGGTCCGAGATCTACATAGCGGATCCCTGGGGGGACATTTTGGGCGAGACAAGACATATGCAGCAGTGAGTTCCCGTTATTTCTGGCCCAAAATGAGAAGAGATGTGGCGTACCTGGTAGAACGATGCTATATCTGCCAGACCGCCAAGGGACACGCTACAAATGCTGGCTTACAGCTATCCTTGCCTGTACCAGAAACCATATGGGAGGATCTGTCCATGGATTTTGTCCTAGGGTTACCCAGAACTCAGAGAGGCATGGATTCCATCTTCGTGGTTGTTGACCGGTTTTCGAAAATGGCACACTTCATACCATGCCGTAAGACTAACGACGCCTCAGCGACTGCCAAGCTATTCTTCAAAGAGGTTGTCAGACTACATGGTGTACCAAAGAGCATTGTCTCAGACCGTGACACAAAGTTCCTGAGTCACTTCTGGCGGACCTTGTGGGCTCTTTTTGATACTTCTCTGAAGTTTAGTACCACCGTCCACCCTCAGACAGACGGACAGACAGAAGTGGTCAATCGGACTCTGGGAAACTTACTGCGCAGCAAATGTAAGGATAAGCCCAGGATGTGGGACGTGGTTTTGGCACAAGCTGAGTTCGCCTACAATGGATCTGTACACTCGGGAACTGGGAAGTCACCCTTTGAGGTGGTATACACTAAGACCCCGAATCACGTCCTTGATATAGCCCATCTTCCCAAAGGAAACGTGACTGCAAACCAGCTAGCCAAAGACTATGTCCAGATGCACCAAGAGGTGAAGGAGACTCTTGAGGAGAGAAACCAGAAACTAAAAGCTAAGGCGGATGAGCACCGCAGGGACCTACAGTTCGAAGTGGGAGATGAGGTTATGGTTCACTTGGGAAAAGAGAGACTCGCCAATGCCACAAGCAGCAAGCTTCGACCGAGAAAGTACGGGCCATATAGGATCACCAAGAAGGTCAATGTCAATGCCTATCACATAGCTTTGCCAAATTAGCTTGGTAAAGTCTCACCGGCGTTCAATGTTCGTGACCTTAGCCCGTGGAAGTCAGATGGCCCTTTGGAGAACAACACAGACAAGCCAGTGCCGAATTTTTTTAAAGAAGGAGAGAATGATGCGGACATCCTAACTGGGATCAATAATCACATGCGCCTTGACGGATCTCCTCTCGGCGTTCCCACAGAGGTTGTATCTAAGAGGGCGGATCCCCTGGACACGCGAGCGGGGCGGATCTAGGCGTACGCCATGAGGCGTACCAACAACTACACTGAGCGGATCTCAAGTTTACTTCCTACCAAAGGAATTCATCAACAACCTCTGACGCTCCGTACCTGCACCTCTGTACCTGTTGTCTGGGCGCATTACCTATCTTACCCTCTTATTATTAACTGTATTGTAACCCTAGTAGGGGTAGTCCCTGTCCTTTGCTTATCTTTTAGAGGTTGTATTTAAACACTCATTTTGTAAGGATAAGGCAACTTTTTATCAATCAAATATCATTTCTCATTGAGATTAAAGGTTTATACCTTTGTTTATCGGGATTCACTCCTTCTAGTCTAGCTAGAGAAGAAGATCTTTGTTGGTTTACGACTAAAACCTCCATTTATCGCTTTCAATCTGTATCACAAAGCCTTGTCTAATTCTAGTCTGCATCATTTAGGCCATTCGGTACAGTCGGATCTGAGTCCTTTCTTGTGTTGCAACAACATAGATTTATTGATCTATGGATAAAAAAAATCGTTCCAGCTCTTGCTAAATTCGGAAAAGGTATAAATAAAAGAATAATAGAGAGCAGATATATTCAGACAGATAAAGAAATCTAAAAAAAATATATGAACACTGACTTAAAAAAATAACAACAAAAAAACTTAACCCAATAGAAGAAAAAAGGAGAAAGATAAATTTATGTCTTCCTTCTCAAAGTAGATCTACAAAAGAAAGAAGTTTAAAGTATAGTACGAGAATTTGACTTTTAAAAGAACATCAAAAGAGGTATTTTTATTTTTTACTTTTAAAAGAAAAAGGCAAGGAATCAAATTAACCATATTCATTCACTATAGGCAAAATGTTATATTTCCTTTATATATATTTAATTGGAAATTTTAAATATCTTGTTGAAAGAAGTTATTAAGATATTAATTAGATGGCATTGATGATACATGCATCTTTATAAAATAAAAGGGTTATGATAATTTGATATAAACTGGTAAAAGTATTCTCACCACAAATTTGATTTTGTATCATATAATTATAATTATAATTATATAAGAAAGATCCAAATGGAGAATTTAATTAGGTGGTCCTTTGGCAAAGTTC
Organism: Euphorbia lathyris; assembly: GCF_963576675.1. Lineage (NCBI taxonomy): Eukaryota > Viridiplantae > Streptophyta > Magnoliopsida > Malpighiales > Euphorbiaceae > Euphorbia > Euphorbia lathyris. Next base: position 20,985,467 of record NC_088914.1, on the reverse strand, counting down.
TGCTACCTAACCTCTCCATTTTGGTATTATTTGTTTCTAATTATCATATAATTATTCACTAACTAACAAGATCATTTGGCCCACTATATTTTATTAATTATTCACCACAACATTTTTATTTTATTATTATCTTTAAAATTCTCTTGAAGAAACTTAGCTATAGGATCCTACCATTGAAAAATAAATAGAAGGATTGTTTCAAACCTAGCTTCAAATTATATGATATATGCCAACCATCTCAATTAATTAATTAATCCATTCATTTATTCATTAAGTGAAGCCTTTGAAAAAATAGACGGATCAAAAATCTGAATAGAACGTTACCGAGTTATCTCTTATAATGCAGAACCGATGAATAGCAGCTACAAACCGAACCCCATATTATTGATCTCACAACCGCCACACTAAGCAAGCCTAGGAGGAGTTGTTATTGATCCACAAGTTAACGACATACACCGAGAGAGGGGAGGGGGCATGCTACTCTTGAGAAAAGGAAGGTAGAGAGTTTTCCATGATTCTAATTATATTATGTTTTCTTTTTTGGGTCTCGATGTGGTATAGTATTTTATTTAAGGAAAGCTACTTAACATCTGAAGGTTTCTCTACGAAAGCTATTTAAGGAAACACATAGATTAATGAACACGATGGATTCCAAAAGCATGCTCCTCAAATACATATATCTCACAACACGAAAAGATAGGATCCGAAGACCAATCAAGTGCTGACACGTGTCCAGGTACACTTCATTTTTTCTTATAAATAACTTATTGGAAGCCCACATTCACAGGCATCTTACTTCAACTATTTCATTACTCCTTTCATTGTTCTAAGTTAGCCTGATATTCTCTTTGATATTTTCTAACTTAAGTATCGGAGAGGGTTCACCAGAACACCAACCCTTTTTTTTTAACGTTCTTTGTGGTCTCAGGTCACCAGAGTGTAGTCATAAGTTGAATTTGCAAGAAGTTCCATATCAACCCCAACAACTTTTTTCACAAACATAATATACATGTAATTGATGCATGCAAAGAATAAATGATGCTAATTTAGTAGCAAATCTTATGACTCGGTTTAGTTATGGCATTCTTTTGCCTAATTTGGTTATGGCCCTGTTTGGTAAAAAGCATTTTGGGATAAAAAGAGCGGTTTTGACCAACTTTAGAGGTTTGACCACTGAAACCGCTAATTGGAGTGTTTGGTGGAGAGAGGTTTGGGAGAGAGTTTTGGAATGAAAAAGCTCTTAAAAGGAGCTTTTTCAATTAGTGTTTTGCAATATTAAAATTAATGGACTTCTTTAACCCTAATAGATAGACTCTCTCTTCTCCTGCGCCAAAATTAATGCCCTTATTCGTCTTTTTGCACAAACTGCTATTATCAATCAGCTAATTTTTACCAAACAGATCTACACAAACAGCTAATCAAATCAGCTAGTCAAATCAGCTAACAGCTAACAGCTAATTCCCAAACAGGGTTGTTTCAAAGGTTAGTAGGTATATCTACAATCAACTAGTCCAGATCTTAATTTCATCACTCAATAACTGAGCCAATACATGTAGAATCCATGCTAGCATCATCTTCAAGACTCTTTATTATGTTATGAGATATCTAAAAGGCATAAGTCATTAAGGCCTTTTATATTCTAGTTTTGATGATCTGAATTGTGCCGATGCATATTGTGACTCTGGTTGGGGGAGTGCAAAATCACTGGATGGTCTTTAATGTTGATTTTGGTCATCTTATCAGGAAACGTATGGCCTTATGGTTTCACCTGCACACCTTTTTTAAAGGAGAGAAGAATCGAACCTCAAACATGACAAGCATAGGTTCTACTTATTACCCCTCAGATCAACCCTTATTAGTAGTGTCAAATATATTCTCTATCCTAAAATCTTGGCCATCCATTTCATCCAACAACCCTTTACATGACAATTATTGGTCTATTAGTTTCTCATCAAGATGCTTTCTTACTTACCTCAATACTATATATGCATTTCTATTGTACAGAATGGAATAGGATGAGATAATCGTTTTATTTTATATATATATCCGGTTTTGTGAGGGTGGTGTTGGGGTGAAAAATCTGAGTAAGATCAGTTTTAAAGAAGGATGATGGAACAAAATAAATTGAATCTTATATTCAAAATTGATAGAGTGATTGTGGTATATTAATAAGGTGGATTTATAAAAGAAACAATTATTCTTCTTTTCAATAAAGTGTATTTCTATACGTATAAATGCATTAAACCATGAGTTTAAGGAATGAAACTTAAACCAAAAACATATAATATCTATATAGTATTTTACTTGTAATTGTAATGGTCCGGTCGGAATGAGTGGCGTTGGATAGAAGGCTTGAGTAAAGAATAGTCCTAAAAGATGGTGATGGAGCAGAAATGAACAGAATCTCACATCGAAAATAGAGAGAGTGTGACTGAGACTTATTAGTACAGTAAGAATCCAATACATGTGTTAGCGATATTTTGCGAATATGCTAATTTCAACCTTGTCACGTGTGGTTAGGGTGCGGGCGTGCCAGAGAAATTATTTCTCAATTATTAAAGTTGGTTAAGTTTATGGATTTGCGCGCCAAAACTTGAATTCTAAACGAAACGATTGGCGAGGGACGCAAGGATTGAAAAAGTCCCTCTTGGGTCTCTAGCGCCGTTATAAAAACTTTGCTAGATAAATTGTTTTATTTAAGCTAATGTGAATAAATTGAAGACGTGAAAAATAAAGAAATTGAAAGATGCGAAATTGACACAAGATTTAGTGAAAATTGGTATTTTATTGATGAATAAGTGTTTGGAACATGAAATTGGAAATGAATTACAACTGAAAATTTTCTATATTAAACGTATAGACAATCAATTGAACTAAGAAAAGACAAATCAATATAAAGAATTGAGATGCAATTAAAATAAATTGGAATTCAACAACAAACTCGGAGCCACAATAGCTATCTCGGATTGATGTTGAATTTTGGTGTCGGTGCGAGGTCCTTGGAGAGCTGCAACCGGTCGGGCCCGTACGGTATATGATCTTGGCAATGGCAAAACGTTGGTAGGCAAATGGGGCAGATTTAATGCTCAACTTCGGGAGGCTCGTTTGGATGCTTAAGAACACGGAATTGGACGAGTAAATAGGCTAAATTTAACTTCAGGAGGTCAGGAACAAACTTCTATAAGGGATCGAAAGCTAAAACGGATGCTAAGTAGACGAAATTGGGAGTTGAAAATAACTGGACGAATCTGAAAAATTGATTTGAAAACAGAATTATAGCTAGGAATTGAGCAAATTGAAGGCTTGGAATGCTAAATTGAATTGGAAAGGACTTGGAAAGAGGCTATTGAAACTTGGATTAAAGCTGAAGAAGAGCTAAAAGAGGGATTGAAACTAAGAAAAATGAAGAACTTTGAAGAACTTGAAGAACTAGGAGCTAAGAACTAAGAACTAAAAAGAGAGCATTGAGAGTAACCTATAGAGAGGGGTTTGTATGTGTGTTGAGTGTGTGTTTTAATGAAGGGGGGTCTATTTATAGTATTTTGGAGTGGCATTTTGGTAATTATTCAGTGGCATTTTGGTAATTATTCACCAACTAACTCAACCACCTCCATGCCACATCACCCCACTACCTCAACTTCCTCCAACTACCACTAACCACCAATGCCACATCATCCCACTACCTCAACTTCCACAAACTGCTGTTGACTCCTTCCAACTGCTGCCGGAAGAGACGATACGCCCCGCGTATTCTTGGTTACGCCTCGCGTAATGTTGATTACGAGTTGGCGCGTTTTGTTGATGGTGCATACGCGTGGCGTACTTGGCATTACGTCCCGCGTAAGGAAGTATGTCCTGCGTATGAGAATGGACGCCCCGCGTGTTGGAGCTTCTGATCTCGAAACGCCTTGTTGCCAAGTTTTACGCGTGGCGTCTCTGAGGTTACGTCCCGCGTATTGGAGCCTCTGAAGCAGACCTTATCTGGTTGCTTGATCTACGCCCCGCGTATTGGAAGACACGCCCTACGTAGTGCCGGACTTTCTCATCGGTTGGCGGTTAGTTTACAAGTGTATTTTTCATTATTTTCTAGACAAAAATAGAAACTATACCCTAAATTAAACATAAGCTTTCTATATACATAAAAAATAAAATTTATTTTATTTTGGACCAACAATATGTAAACGCGTTTTAAAGCCGTGAAGCTCATGATATTAGATTTGGATCAAAGGGGAACAATATTCGCATAATATCGAACAGACTGTTACAATAATTGTGTAGAAAAGGGAGAGCTAGATAGCTAATATTATAGTAATAAGTAAATAAACACGTGTTCAACAAAGAATATGTACTTGGCATTTGGCAATTTTAACATCTAATTCTCCAATGGGCAAATTTGAGTTTTAGACCTTTTGCTTTTTTAAATTTATATATTTATTTAATTTTTGAAAGGTCATTTTTTCAAGAAAAATATTTGTACAAATTCTGAAATACGACTGTTGGCTTATAATAAAAGTTATAAATAATAATAAAAAATATATAAACATGTCAACTGATATGTAATAATCACCTTTCTGCAATTTAAATCAACGGAAATTCACCAAATTATTTCATTTTTTTAAAATTAATTATATCTCCTCAGCATAACATTTTTATTCGATATATTACTAAATTTTATAAAACAAAATCTTTAAGAATTAACTCTACCCTTTCCATAAATTATAAATTAAATATAGGTTTCAAACTTAAATTTGTATTGCCTCTGTTGAGATTTAGTACATGTTTGTTTCTATTTTCGAAATTTCTTTTTACTTTTCAAATCTAAACAGGAGACAAAAAACGTTTGGTAAAAATTAAAAACAACTACTTTTCTAAACAAAAATCAACTAATATCCGCTGCCTATTCGTAACAGCAAACAGTAAACAGCTAACAGCAACAACAAACAGTAAACAAGAACAGCTGAAACAAATTGACCCTTAGCATTTAAAAAAATGATATAAGATTATAAATACATGTTTAATTAGGGTAATCAAATTAAATTAAGTAGCTTCCTTGCCAATATGGGCAAATGATTTTCCAAATGAAATACGAAATCATTTACGTGTTTTTTTTTTTTTTTGTGAACAAATCATTTACGTGTTGAAACTTGGAAAAGGTGGCTATTGCCTTTGCCTTCATTCATGGATAGGTAACCCAATTTTAAATGGAATGCTAATCATCTCTCCCCAAAAACTCTCTCCATCTTTGTTTTGTTATATAAAAAAAAGTTCGTCAATTTTCGACCTGTATTTTTCTCGCTCATACAATATATTATTTTAAAATAACGATAATGAAAATTCAACATAACATGGGCAATTTTATTAAACTAGACCTTCAAATTCAAAAAGGTTGTATCTGTAAAATGATCTGACAGTGCTTTATATTAATTAAAATGTCACTGTTACATTAAAAAAACTTAAATCAACATCGCGCAAAAAAAAATGTACATCCTTCAAATAAATGGAGACATTTTTGCGTGTGAGAAATAGAGATGAGGACAAGATTTTACGGACAACCTCGTGTTTCAAAGTTTGGGGGTGCAACACGAGGACTTCCTAAGAGATCACTCATCTTAGTACTACTCTCGTCCAAGCACGTTCAACTTCGGAGTTCTGATAGAATATGATGCATTAGTGCTGGTATATGTGGCCGCACCCTTCATTTAACTTCGGAGTTCTGATGGGATCCGGTGCATTAGTGCTGGTATGATTGCACCCCAAAAAGTTTGGAGGTGCAACACAAGGACTTCCCATGAGGTCACCAATCTTAGTACTACTCTCGTCCAAGCATGTTTAACTTCGAAGTTCTGATGGGATCCGGTGCATTAGTGCTGGTATGATCGCACCCCAAAAGTTTGGGGTGCAACACGAGGATTTTCCAAGAGGTCATTCGGTGTTCTGATGGGATCCAGTGCATTAGTGTTGGTATGATCGCACCCCTTCAAAAGTTTTGGGGTGCAACACGAGGGCTTCCCAAGAGGTCACACATCTTAGTACTGCTTTCCCCCAATTACGGTTAACTTCGGAGTTCTGATGGGATCCGGTGCATTAATGTTGGTATGATCGCACCTAAAATTGTTTGCTAATTAAAATAAGGGATATATTAAAAAAAAAACCTATAATTTCACGTTTTTTCAAATAAGTCCTATGGTTTTGTACAAATAAAGGACTGAGGTCCTAGTCGTTATCGAAATCGCGAAACTGACGTGTCAAGGGGTATTTTTGTCCAAAATTTTTCCACTCTAAAGTCATTTGTTTGAGATATATTTGTAAAAATGTGAGAGTGATTTTTGGAATGATTTCTTTAAATAATTAATCATTGATTAATTGTTTAAGTAAGATTAGTTAGTTATTGAAAGGTGAAATTGAGAAAATTGATGGATTTTTGAATTTGGAATTAGAATTACAAGTTTTTGGGATGTGGAAGTTGGGCAGTTGCATGGATCATACAAAACGTGCAAAAGGGGAATTATAAAGAAATCAAGCTTAAATAGAAAAATAGGCAACAGAAAGATGGACCTTCAATTCAAAACACAACATAGAGAATTCCAAATACAATTTTCTAACCTCAACAAATTTTAATTTTTAGGAGTATTCCAAATCTAGTAAGTTAATTCAATTTTACAACTACCTCAAATTTCAATTTTGTGGATTGTTTGAGTACTTTTGATGCATTGTCCTCAATTAATTTCTATTTTAAAGAATTAATTGCGAATTTTAAACTTTTCGTTTTTCAGTTTTTAAACAATAGTCTCTTTTCAAAAGTTAGATGTTCATATTTTATAAACCTTCTACAAACTTTTTGACACGCTCTAGTACAGATCAAAAAGAAATTCTAAAGATAAAAATGTTGTTGCGTCCAAAGATACAAATTATATGTCTAGTAACACATAATAAGTTACTGATATGGGAGATTACTACATTTCTTGAAGGCATGACGACATGAATATTATCCCTCTTACCTAACAACGGGAGGGACCCATTACCATAAAGATGAAGAGGATCTTCAGGTACTTGGTTTGGAGGTAGTGGAACCGTAAAAAAGATATAAAATGGGTCAAAGGAGGGCTTGAATTCGACGCTCTCACTCTGATGCATAAGTAATTGGCATATTTTTTTTGTAAAGAATAAGATAGATGAAAATAGAATTCTAGCGTGCAAAAAATGAGATACATTGGCTGCACCATTTTCCTTCTTTAATTATAAAGCTCCGAGGATATTTTGAGAAAACATGTTGAAGTAATAATCAAAATGAAGGAGTTAATTATAATAATATCTAGTAATCATATATGGTATGGTGTAGGTAACTATAATCAGACACTAAAGTTGTATTTGTTTTCTATTTTTCCAGTATATAAGGTTATGCCTTACTTGAATAAAGGCTAAGCCGTTTTTCTGATGTTTTCTCAAAATAGCTTTTGACATGGTATCAGAGCGATGGTTAGAAAACAAAGAAAACAACAAAAATATAAACGTCGAGAGGTTGTGAGTTCTTATTGATCTACTGAATCTGAATCCTATTTCAAAGAGGAAGACGAAGAGTACGATTCCACTAATTTCGAAGAAACAGTAGCAGATTTTGAAAAACGGAGATCATACTATGAATCGCAACACGAATCAAGATCATGATGGAGACTTGTCGCAACATTTGTAGTCAAATCCTCACAATTTTCACTCCTCATGTTCTAATTCTGATAATCCTGGTGTTGTGTTGGTAAGCACATTGCTTACAAACAACAATTATTTTACCTAGAGACATTAAATGATTAGGGCGCTGACAATGAAGAAGAAGTTACGATTTGTTCAATTGGACAATCCAGCACCTCAAAAGACTGCCACAAATACAACAGCTTATGATACATGGAAATGGACAGATTGCCTTATAATTGCCTGGATTTTGAACTCAATCCATAAGGATTATATAGACTCATTCATGTTTGTTGTATCTGCTCATTTATTGGGAAAGATATGGAGCAAAGATTTGGGGGAAAGAACTCTCCTATGCTCTTCCACCTCAAACAACAATTGAGCAGGACAACTCAAAGTAACCTAACTGTCTATGCTTACTTCGATGCTTTGAAGAAATTATAGGATGAAATATTTCTCTTGCGTCCTCCACCTGTTTGTGAATGTGCCGTAGCCAAAACATGTATCTGTAATGCGTTTCAGGGTATCGTAAATATAAATGATAAGGATAAATTGATGCAATTCTTGAGCGGACTCAATGAAGGTTATGAGCACGTTATAAATCAGCTTTTATTGTTAGATCCACTACCTACTATCAACAAGGGTTTCTCAATGGTTCTACAAATTGATAAGCAAAAGGAACTAGTGATTGATCAGACTCTAGATTTAGCAAATTATTCTGCCTCCGCTGCTTCTAAGTCTACACAAGTTGATATGCTGAAGAACATAGAAAAAGAGAACAAATGTTGTGAACATTGTCACAAGACTAGACATCTCAAAATAGAGTGTTTTAAGATCATCGAATATCTTGTGTGGTTCAAGGATCCACGAAAGAGAAAAGATCGGGGCAAGAATACTAACAATACAGTAAGAGCTAATCTGAGCACAGCTACAACAGATGCAAAATTCACTCTGTTTGATGGATCTCAGGATGAGAACAAAGACAGTTATGGAGAATCGATGGAAGTTATGTTGAAGGAGGTTTATAAGATGTTGAAAGCAAACAACAACAACCACAACAATCACAATAATCTAATTTTGGCGATTTCTCTGCTTTCGCTGGCATGTATGGTAAACTTTCTCCCATAACTAATGTTACTAATAATCTTTCTTATTGGATTATTGGTAGTGGCGTATCCGGCCATATGACACCAAGTCTGTCACTCTTTGTGCATCCACTAGAAGTAAATTTCAAACGAACGGTTGTTATGCCTGATGGAAATAATCAGGAAGTAAAACATGTATGAAGGATTGATTTCTCATCACAGATCTGCCTTCACAATGTTCTGCATATATTGCAATTTCATTTCAACTTGCTCTCTATTGGACAGTTATTGCAGTACTCTAATATAATAGTGATTTTTCTACCGAATCGTTGTTATTTGCATGACCGAATTACATATAAACTTCTGGTAATTGGATGGTACTCTGGCGGATTGTACAAGCTAACTAAATGATCTTTTCCAAATCACTACTCCAGGCTTTAGAGACTAATGCTGGTGGTTTGTCTAAATTCATACATTGTTTAATGTTTAAATAAAGAAGTAAATGCCTATCATCTTAGATTAGGACATGCTTCTAGGGGTGGGCAAAAAAATCGGTCAAACCGGTAACCGAACCGAAAATCGATAATCCGAACCGGAAAAAACGGTTAACCGAACCGGTGGTTTTCTTAATGGTTAAAAAAATAGATAGGTACCGGTTTCAGTTTCGGTTTCGGATTAGAGTGTTTAAAAACCGCGGTTAACGGTTAACTGAACCGTTTAATAAATATAAATTTAAAAAAATATATATATGTCATTTGATGACAAAGGCAAGGTAAATATAAATATAAATACATAGATTATACTGCTTAATATAAATACATAGATTAATATAAATATATAACATAGATTATACTGCTTTAGGTTGTAATAACTACTTTGACGAAATATTATTTACATTTCTTTATGTTTTAAATGTAAACTTGATGGATTGTTTTTTAATTTGATACTTATGTTTGAATTCTGAACTTTTATATGAATTCGTTTCGTTTGAATTTTTGAAATTATGTGTATTTTAATATTGTTTAAAAATTTAGATTTGGGTAAAAATTATGGTTAACCGTTGATTTTTGGTTAACTAGTGAGAATTGGTTAAAAACTGTTAACCGGAAAACCTAACAAAAATTAATGGTTAACCGGTTGTATGGTTAACCGATTGATATGGACCAATTTCGGTTTGGATGGCTAAAAAACCGTTGATAACGGTTCGGTTAATTTTTTTGCCTAATGAACCGGTTAACCGAACCGTACCCACCCCTACATGCTTCAGATGAAGCACTTGCTCATATACCTAATGTGTAGGTCAAGTTATTAAGTGATAATTATAATGTTTGTCCTAGCTCTAAACAACATTGTTTCTCTTTTTATAAAAGTCTTATTTTTACCATAAGAAAGCTGCAGTTGATACATATAGATTTGTAGGGTCCATATAAAGTTGCTTCTCTTACATGTGCCAATTATTTTTTAACTATTGTTGACGATTATACTCGTGCAACTTGGGTAATCTTATTACAGAACAAAGCACAAGTCAGTAAAGTTGTTGAGATTTTTTTGTTGATGATAAAACTCAATTTGGGACAGTTGTTCAAACAGTGAGAAGCGATAACGGAACAAAGTTTATAAATTCTCAATGTGAGAGTCTATTTCAACAGCAAGGTATAATACACCAAAAAAGTTGTGTTTACACTCCTCAATAAAATGGAGTCATGGAAAGGAAGCATCCACAATTATTGGATATTACAAGAGCATGCCTTATGCAATCTGGATTTCCAGTACAATACTAGGGAGAAGTTATATTACTATCTACCACCATGGTACATATTCTACCAACTAATGTCCTGGATTGGAAAACTCCATATGAGATGCTATATGACAAACTACCCGACTATTCAAGATTTCATCTGTTTGGGTGTTTGTGTTACTATTCAGATGTAACACCTCTCAAAGATAAGTTCCAATCAAGAGGTCATAAAGCCATGTTTCTCGGTTTTGTTGCAGGACATAAAGGATATAAAGTTATGGACTTGGAGACAAAACAATGCAAGGTGTCCAGGGATGTAGTTTTCAAGGAATTACAATTCCCAAATAAGCCATCTACTTTTTCCTTTGACAAGAAATTAAGAGTAAATTACACCAATGGTGCCTGAAATTTACCTTAGATTACATTTTGTCCCAAAAATATATCTGAAGTAACGATTACCGGACAATTTAGTATATTTTACCGGTTAATGGCCACTCAATGCGAGTTTGATGAGTAAATTACATTGATGGTACCTGAACTTTACCCTAATTTATATTTTGGTACCTAGATTTCATTTTGTCCAAAAAATACACATGAAGTAAAGACGACTCAATATTTTAGTACATTTGACCGATCAGTGATCGGTCAACGCGAGTATGACCATTTTAAATTAAAAATTGAGACTCATCATACACTCAATTAACATAAAATTACAATAGTTATTATAATTTTATGTTAATTGAGTGTATGGTGAGTCTTAATGTTTAGTTTAAAATGGTCAAACTCACGTTACCCGGTCACTAACCGATAAAATGAACTAAATTTTTCAGTCACCTTTACTTGAGTTATGTTTTTAGGATAAAATAAAATTCAGGTACCAAAGTGTCAATTATGGTAAAGTTCAGGTACCATTGATGTAATTAACTCATGAAACTCGCGTTGTTCAGTCATTAACCGGTAAAATATACTTAATTATCCAATCATTATTACTTCAGGTATATTTTTAGGACAAAATGTAATCTAGGTACCAAAGTGTGAATATGGTAAAGTTTAGGGACCATTGATGTAATTTACCCAAGAAATTAATACATTAGATTTACCTGATGTTGGCCTCACTACTACATTACCACCTATTTCTATAACCCAACCTACTGCATCACATGCTCCTATGACACAACCCACATCTCAAATTGTACCACAAAATCCAAATTTTACAACTCGCACCTGGAGTGAGAAATAAAACCTCTCATTTGGCTCCAAGATTTTGTCTATTTAGCCTTAGCCAACAAAGAGAATTTGAGTGGGCCTTTACCTTTTATTTTTTTTATATCACCTTCACATTTGAATTTTATTTGCAATGTTTCAGTTGAGAAGGAACCTGAAAATCACATAATTGCTGCCAAGGATCCAGATGGGTTAAGGCAATGCAAATAGAGCTTGATGCTCTTGACAGTAATCAAACATCACATTTGAATTTTATTTGCAATGTTTCAATTGAGAAGGAACCTGAAAATTACATAATTGTTGCCAATGATCCAGATGGGTTAAGGCAATGCAAATAGAGCTTGATGCTCTTGACAGTAATCAAACATGGACCATTGAAGGCCTACCTCTAGGAAAGAAATGTATTGACTCTATGTGGGTTTTTAAGATTAAATATAAAGCTGATGGTGAGATAGAAAGGTTCAAGGCTCGGTTGGTGGCCAAAGGGTACAGTCAAACTCAAGGCATAGATTTTGATGAGTCATTCAGTCCAGTGGCCAAAAATATTACTGTTCGAATCATGCTAGCAATTTCAACAGCCAAGCAACAACCCTTACATCAGATCGATGTTAATAATGCGTATTTGCATCATTTTCTTGAGGAAGATGTCTATTTATCGCCACCACCATGTTACAACAAATGTCATCAAGGAAAAGTGTGTCATCTAGTCAAGTCCCTTTATGACTTGAAGCAAGCGGGATGACAATGGCATAAGGAAATTTCCTCCAAACTTCTTGATTTCAGATTTCAGATGAGTTATCACGATCATTTCCTCTTTCATAAAAAAAAATACTACTAACGCTCCTATCTATCCTGTGATATATGTTGATGATATACTAATTACCATCCTTGGCATTAAACAAGTGGAAGAGGTGAAAATCTATCTTGATCAATTGTTTACTACCAAAGACATATGGCCGCTTAAATATTTTTTAAAAGTGGAGGTTGTCGAATCAAAAGAAAGGATTATTTTGTCGCAAAATAAGTATATATGAGATATTCTTAGTGATACAAATTCTAGATGCTAAACCAACAAGCAGTCCTTTACCAACATGTCTAGTACTTATAGATCCAGGTGATTTATTACCTAATCCTGAAATTTTTAGATGAATGGTGGAAAGATTACTTTATCTCAATTTCGCAAGACAATACATTGCTTATGCGACAGCTGAGCCAATTTATGCAAAGCCCAAGAAAACATCACTTGCTTGCTGCTCAACATGTTCTAAGATACTTGAAGGTAATTATGGGTTGTTTTATCCAGGTCAAGAAAATGGAGATTTACAAATTAAAGCATTATGTGATGCTGATTGCGGAACTTGCAAAAGTACCCGAAGGTCTTTAACCGGGTTTTGCATTTTCTTGGATAAAGCACTTATTTCTTAGAAGACAAAGAAATAAGCAATTGTAAGCAAGTCTTCTGCCGAACCAGAGTATATGAGCATGGCTCAAACCAGTTATGAAATAAAATTGGTCAATTGCTTACTTGAAGAATTTGGAGTAATGTCTTCATTGCTGATTCAGTTGTACTGCGATAACTCAACCGCTATTGTCATAGCAAAGAATCTAATCTTCCATGAGAAAATCAAGCATGTGAAAATTGGTTGTCACCTAGTGAGAAATTATGTCGAAACAGGTTTCATCAAGACTCATCATGTTTACACAAAACAACAGCTGACAGACTTATTCACAAAGCAACTCAGTCATAATCAAATGCTTAAGTGAGATGGGAGTGGTGAATATCAAGAAAGTTCATTTTGAAGGGGGAGCGTTGAAGTAATAATCAAAATGAATGACTTAATTGTAATAATATCTAATAATCACATATGGTACAACGTATGTAACTATAGCGAGACACTGAAGTTGTATTTGTTTTCTATTTTTCCAGTAATAAGGCCATGCCTTACTTGAATAAAGGCTAAGACGATTTTCTGATGTTTTCTCAAACTCGCTTTTGAGAAAACCTTAGTTTCCTTGTTTTACTTGGCATTCTGAACAGGTGCATGGATGGGGTTAGAAATGTATTATCTGATGGGACTATACATGGATTTAGTGTGTGCTAACTTTAAGTCGAGCAAATCGAAATTATGCTTTTGAATTTGAGCATTTCCATTCTATTAGTCCACGTGTTCAAGACAATTGCATTCTTATCGAAACTCTTGATTGGACATATCATTAATCCACATGGTATATTGAGTTATTTTTCTATTATCAATATATATAAGGTATGAATCGATTAAATAGTATAATATATAAAAGAAAATACATAAAAAGGGCCGACATACATTGCTAGTGTCTCCATTGAAAAATTGTTGGTGATAGATCCGAGTTGAGGGACTTGTTGTGATGATGATGAACATAGTATGAATAAATATTTTAAAATCAAACAAAGATTCGTAGTCTTTTGATGGTTAGTCTTTACCTAATAAAGTTGTATTTATATTCATATGCCCATTCCTTTCCTTAGAGAGAAATCTGGACTTTAGCCGACGTTTTACATTATTAATTTATTAGTGGACCCAACCAATGCGAGTAAGGATTTATGTTTGGGCTTCCTACAGGAATATCATAACTAATTATAAAATTACAACTAAATTAGATTATCAAATTTAATTCTGAATATATCATTATTTATTATATATATAATAAGTAAAATATGATTTTACATCCCAATTTAAAAATTCTAAATTTCAATTTATAAATTTTGAATCCGAGATAATATGTTCTAGATCCCTAATTTATAAACTCTAGTCTTTAAAATAGATTAAAAATAATGATTTATTAGTTTGACATAATTTAAAATTATTACTTGATATAGTTATAAATAGTTTAATAAATGAATTTCTATGTAATTTTCCCTTTATCTTTATGTTAATATGCTACACATTTAAATTAAATGTATCTCTCACAATGGAAGTTTCAAGTTAAATTGATTAATTTTCAATATAAAACTCAAAGCGTTACATGTTTTATTTATCTTTGAAATAGTATGTTTTATAGTTTAAAATAAAGAAAATTACAGTTTTTTTATAACCACGTCACACGTATAAAAGATGGATTTTCTAACTATTAAAGATGCAAATTTTAAACCGAAATAAAATAAATAAAGTTATGTTAATGGAAAAACTGATTTTTTATTTTATCAACACAACAAAAAAATCATAAGTTTAATGTAATGTACTGAGAGAAGTCAATGGGTCAATGTATACTTATGTTGGTTTTTGCAAAAAAATAATAAAAAAAAAAAGTAAAAAATTTCACGTTGTTAAGATTTGTCTTTATATCTTGATATTTTAATTATCAAATCATTAATCAAAGTTGGAATTCATTTAGCATAAAAATAAAAAAATAAGCTTATAAATTCATCTAACATAGCTAGCATAAAAAGTACTTTTATATTAAAAAATTATTATTCATCAAAGGATTATATTATAATAATCTGTCACGCAAAAAAAAGAAATTCAAAAAATTAAGATAATAAATTTGGAAATTTGATAGAAAATTATGAACAAAAATTAAAAACCGCACTTATTTGAACAATGTTTTCTTTTTTAGTTTCTTAATGTTGGAATTATTTGGTATGAGTCAAATATAATCCGTCAATGAAAAAAATGAGTAAGGACATAGGTTATAAATGTGTAATTAGAGTAAAGACCCAATTAGTGGCTATAAAATAAATAATCACACCCTATCACTTAACTCTAATGGATAAGTTAAGAGAGAATGCTCTATAACCTCAATTTTTCACTATGCCCCCTGTCTCAAGGGTTGCAGTTAGTTCGTGAATCTATTATGTCTTGTTCCCATTAATCTCGGCGTAGTTGATTCATGAACAGTAACACAAAAATCGTTGTTTTCGTTCTTTCGTATTTATATAAGCTTGCACTCAATATAATTGCTTGCACTCGTAAAATGTTTCATCCAATCTTGCTAACAAAAATGAAAATTATATTTATAATAATAATAGTAAGTATATATATATCACCGAGTTTATTGGATTTTGAAAACCAAAAGCATAAACCATAACCATTAACCATTATTTTTAAAATTAAAAACTTTACATTAGTTCATGGAATTCAGTTAACCTAACTTTTAGTTTGGTTTCGGTTTGATTTTTCGCTTTTTAAGTTTTCTAGTTTTTTTGTGAACCCTTATTAGTTTAAGCTTTTGGATCAAATGGTTTATCAATATGGATAATAAAGCCACTTAGATTAAGTAGTTGAAGGTTTAAATCCTAACAACTTCAACTTCAAGTAAATGAAATCTAACCACATGCTAAAATGAATATGAATTATACACGCTTCAAGCTTGCAGAAATACATCAAAAGTAACAGTAAAATGTTTTTTTGGAGTAAAATTAGAGGTTTGAACTACTTTAAAAGGCCGCTAATCATAGTGTTTTTTTTTGAAAGACGCTAATAATAGTGTTTAGTAAAGAGACGTTTGAAATAGTTTATTGGATCCAAAAAAAAAAACTTTACGTTAGAAGATAGGATTGGGGTTAGCTTCCCTAGGCTAATTCCTGGGTAGTTTGTTGTTGTTCGTTTTTCTTTTCCTTTTCTACAAAAAAAAAAAAGTAAAAAGACGTTTGAAATAGTTTATTGGATCCAAAAAGCTAATTTTGAAAAAACGGGTTTTAGGAGTTTTTTAATTAGCTTATTGTTCAATCTCTTTTAAAGTACATTTTTATCCTTAATTACAACTCTTTAACTTCAAATAAAGTTTTACCATGTCCTTATTTGTCATTTTACATAAACAGTTATTAGTAATCGGTTAAGTTTTACCAAACAAGTTTATACAATCAGCTAGCCAAATCAGTTAAACAAAAAGATAATTAGCTAACAGTTAATGTAACCAGCTATCAACTAACAGTTATTTATCAAACAGAGCGCTTTAAAATCGAATGCTTTTCTAATATCTTAGAAGTATATATAAATATGTCTCTTCTTCCAAATATACTAGCAACTCATTTTTATTTTTGGTAAAATACTAACAAGTCTTAATGAACATAGTAAAGTTTTGTACTTTTCTTTTTGTCAACTGCTAAATACCGCAACCAAATTCTTTATCACCGCCTCTTTTGGACTTTTTTTACCATTCTCATAATTTTGATCAAAAACTGAAAATTCTCTCTCCAAAATCATAAACCCGAACAACAATAATTGAAATTATGAAAATAATTGATGTGTGACAATCCGAACCCCGAAAATGGATGATTACGAGTCGGAAACATTAAGATTTACATCATTTTATCAAAGAACTCATGAAAATAATACATATTTTTCATACGATTTTACATTTTTCGTCACAAAAAATAGGAGAATTTTTCTATTTTTCGTCATAAAAAATTGAATAATTTAGTATTTTTCGTCACTAAAATTTTTACGATTTTTCATATTTTAAAATTTGGCCTAAACGGATGCGGCATACCGTTCGACCCATGGTGGGAACGGATGCAGCATACCGTTCGACCCATGGCGGGAACGGATGCGGCATACCGCTCGACCCATGGTGGAAAAGGATGCAACATCCGTTCCCGCCATGGGTCGAACGGTATGCCGCATCCGTTTAGGCTAAATTTTTTTTCTCAATTTCGAAATTTTTTTTATGCCAAGGCAAAATTATCCAATGGGTGGAATTTGGTTGCAGTAATACCCTTTCTTTTTGGTTGAGAAATTCTCTCAAGATTCATTATGGATTCTAAAATTAAATTAAATAGATGGTTGAAGATCTACATAGATTCCTAAAGTTTTCTCTGGATTTTGGATCAAAATTCTAACATTCTTTTCGTTAGCTTTTCAATTGATTAAATTTATCCACACTTTTCATTTTTAGTAATAATCATTTTTTCTTACAGTTTATAGCAATAATGTAAACATGCTATATGTTAAGAATTGTAATAAGTCTAAATATAACGGTAATATGGGTTGGAATAAATGATTCATAATCGAACATAATCAAATGCTTTGTTTGGTAAAGAGTTTTTGGAATAAAATTAGAAGTCTGAGATACTTTTATATTTTTAACTAGTCAAACCTCTAATATTGGTTTTTGGTGAAAAGATGTTTGAAATAGCTTACTGGATCAAAAAAACTAAATTTGAAAAAAAAAAACTGGTTTTATAATTTTTTTCAATTAGCTTGCTGCTCATCTTTTTTTAAAGACATCTTTACCCCTAGTGACTACATTTTAATCCTAAATAAAGGTTTTATCATGTCCTTCTTTGTCATTTTACACAAATAGTTATTAGCACTCAGCTAAGTTTTATCAAACAAGTTTACACAATCAGCTTCTCAAATCAGTTAAAAAAAGGCTTAATACATCATTTGCCCCATGAACTTGTCTAAAAAACTTGATTGGCCCCCCTGAACTTTCAAAGTGTTCCGATAGCCCCTGAACTTGCATAAAATGTTCAGTTAGCCCTCTGAACTTGCGTAAAATGTAATCAATTGATCACTCGGTCACAAAAAAAGTAAGTTAAATGCAGAAGATGTATTCCACGCATCTTAGAATGTTATTACATAATTAAAAAATAAATTAAAAATGAAGTTATTACTTGCTCAACTATACAACTTGTCTTCTCTAATAGTAAAACTGCATACTCCGATTTTGGTCGTTTTACTTTTTTTTAAGACTCTTACAATACATCTTCCGCTTTTAACTTACTTTTTTGCAACCGAGTGATCAATTGATTATATTTTATGCAAGTTCAGGGGGCTAACTGAACATTTTATGCAAGTTCAGGAGGCTATCGAGACACTTTGAAAGTTCAGGGGGCCAATTAAGCTTGTTGGACAAGTTCAGAGGGCAAGTGATTTATTAAGCCAAAAATAAACAATTAGCAGCTAATGTAATCACCTAACAACCATTTAACGGCTAATGTAATCAGTTAACAACCATGTCCTTCTTTGTTATTTACATAAATAGTTATTAGTACTTAGCTAAGTTTTATCAAACAAGTTACACAATCAGCTAACCAAAAAATAAGGGTAGTGCTATATACCGCAAAGGTTATACTTTCCACCGCACTCTTTTGACATTTATGCTCTCCTCACAATTTCAAACCAATAACCAAAAACTCTCAAATCCTCTCTAGCTTTTGAAGCTTTTCATAAAACCCGACCTAAAACGACATGCCGCCAAAGGAAGGAAGGGGAAAAGGCTTAATGAATCTTCCGATAAGTTTTTTTTTTAAAAAAATATGTCCGAAATCACGGGTTCCGCCTCCGAAATCGGAGGCGGAACCCATTTTTTTTGCCTAAACGAAACTCCGGCGCAGTTGCCACTACGGGTGGAACAGACGAACTGTTCGTTCCGCCCGTGGTGGCAACGGCGTCGGCCAAGGTGGAAAGTATGGCACACCCGTTCTGCCATCAGGTGGAACGGGTGGCGCACCCGTTCCACCGTAAGGTGGAACTGGGTTCCGCGCTCGTTCCACCTGATGGTGGAAAGGGTGGCGCATCCGTTTAGGCTTATTCCTTAAAAAAAATCAAACTTTAAAAAACGAATTTTTAATTTAAATTTATATCGTAAGATTACTTCGTGTTCGAAATCATGGTCTTCGGGAATACTCGGGTCCATTTTCGTCAAATTCGGATTTTTAGGCTTGGGAGAGAAAGAGAGAAAAAAAATTGAGTTTTTGAAAAAAAATAAAATGAGAAGGGCATAAATATCAAAAGGGTGGGGTGGATGGAAAAAAAAAAAAAAAAAAAAGTTGCAGTAGGAGCTCACAAAAATAATGAACAAACAAACCGGTGATTACAAATATTTTATTGGTTAATGATAAGAAGAAGGAAAGGGGGTATGATGTGGTGACCTAATAAAAAGTCATAGTCATGACCTAAAAAGAAAGGAAAACAAGTGGACGTCTAAAAAGAGAAGCACACCATACCCATCCATATTCTTCCTTATTTCATGGATGATGACCATTTCTCATCTTCCTCTTCCACGTGTTTTACTTCCTTCTTGGACCCCTATTTTATTTTATTTTATTTTATGATGCAAACCCTTCTCTCTTTTTCAATATCAATCCTTTTGACCTTGGCTTTTTTAATTAACTAATTAACTAATCCATATTTGGAAAACGTTTTGTGCTTATATAGGCTGGGCTTAAAGAGTGTTAACCAGTTAATCCAATGGCTAGTGGATTGAACAATCCAATCCATAATACTCCATACAATTGAATTAGATTAGTTTTGATTTTTCTATTTAATTGTAGATTAATTTTGATTTGGATTGGTTTTTTTTTTTATAGAAATTGGGACGAGACAGAACTTGGGCGGGGTGAGCACCCGGGGTCCAATAACTGACAAACCCGCAATATATTAATAAACGAAAAATGAGTGTTTGAACAAGAGAACATGAAGGAGAACAACCAAAAAGAAGGGGGAGGAGAAAAGTTTAGGAAAGTCAAGAAAAACACAAGTGAGAAATACTACAAATGTCATCATTGATAAACCTGTGGCAAAAAGCAGGAGCTGAAGGCCACCAATTAATCACTGAGGAAGAGACTCCAAACTTTGCCATTGCATCAGCAACTATATTTCCTTCCCTAAAGATGTGTGAAAAAAGAATGTTCATCGTAGAGCAAATGCTGAGACAATGCAACCATTCTTGACAAATACTCCAAGGAACATCCATGGAACGATGTCTAAGCAGATTAACAACGTACATTTAGTTTGACTCAACCCAAAGCTGATGCCAATTTTTCTCCCAAGCAAGTTCAACTGCAAAAATAGCAGCTCTCAATTCAGTCATGTAAGCAAAAGAAGGAGGGGTAGAAAAAGCAAAACAGCCTTTGGGAAATCCACGATAGTTGAGAAAAATACCTCCCGCTCCTGCCTCGCCTGGAGTGCCAAAAGCAGAGCCGTCCACATTGACTTTAACCCATCCCGAATGAGGTTTAAGCCAATGGACTGGAATAATGTTGGGAGCCGGAGGCGGCCTAGGAGAAGCCAAAAGACGGGATAAGATAACATCATCTCTCCGTGAAGAGCAAAAACCTTTAGAAGTGGCAAAGGACTCTCGAATCATTCGAAAGAGGGTGATATTCGAGTGCTGAATAGAAGGAGAAACTTCCTTAAAGATTGCTTCATTCCTGCAATGCCAGATTAACCAGATGCAAGTGACGGCGGCAACACGTCAGATCATCGACACCTGTGAGCCAAAATGAATGCTACGAAGAGAGCTGAAGAAGTGGTTGAATTGTGAATAACGAGGCAAAGAGCAGTCAAAGTGAAACTCAAGGGCCCTCCAAAGAGAATCTGCAAAAGAACAGCTAATGAATAGGTGGTTAATGGACTCAGCATCCCTACCACATAGAACATAACGAGAGGCAAAGGAGAATCCAAGATGCTGCAAGAGGTCGTGAGTCGGAACCCGGCCATGCAAAACTCTCCAGAAAGTGAAGGAACGAGAAGGGGGAGTGTGAGCATTCCAAACAAATTTATACCAATCCACCGAAGAGGAACTAGGACTGATAATCGAATAGTACTCTTTGGCAGAGAAAATACCCTTCGTAGAGGGCTACCAAACGCAGAAATCAAGATCATCTCTACCCATGTGAATAGATCGAATACTGTCTTGAACAACTAAAGGAAGAGTGTCTAAGTGAAGCCACTCCTAATTAACCAACAAATCATCAACAGAATTAAAGCGTGAACGCTTATCCTGATGATCAAGACCCAATTTGTCTGCCACCGATGGAATGATCCACCTATCTGACCAGAAATTGAGCTTTGAAGACTGGCCAATCCACCAAAAGGTCTGGTCCCAAATGGATGAATAAACAAACTTACAAGAAGACCAAATCGAGGACGGAGCAATGGAAGCTTTAGGCAAACCAGAGACAGCCAGAAATCTAGACTTCATCAGAGAAATTGCAAAACAGGTGCCTTGAATTAATTCCCAACACATCTTACCCAGGAGAGCCTGGTTAAAGATCCTAAAGTCCTTAATGCCCAAACCTCCATCCTCCAAACTTTTGCAACAAGTTTTCCAGGGAACCATGATTGACTTTCTCTGGTCAACACAACCCGTCCAAAGGAAATTCCTAACACTTCTATTTTGCTTATTCAACAAACTCACTGGCCACTTATAGATCAAGAATGAGTGAACCAGAGAACCAGTAATAGTAGATTTAATTAGAGTTAAACGCCCTGTAAAGGGGAGAGAGCTACCTTTCCACTTGCTAAATTGAGAGAGAAATTTGTCTACAAGGCTACTGAGATAACAAGCTCGTGGAGCTCCTTTAAATAGAGGGACTCCTAAGTAACTAAAGGGGAGACACTCCAGACGGATGCCAAGACAGTGAGCAAGATGAACTCTCCTCGAGGGACTCACCTGAGAACCAAAAAAGACAGTAGATTTGTCCCAACTAACCTGCTGACCGGAGATCTATCCATATAGAAGGAGGAAATTCTTGAGAGCATGCAAATTGCTTAAGGATGCCACTCCAAAAATGAGCATGTCATCAGCAAAAAGAAGGTGAGAGGGAAAATAATTTCCAACAGAATAATACATAGGAGAATAAGTACCCTCCCTCACCATCTTAGCAAGCCAACGAGAGAAAAAGTCCTCAGCAATGTCAAACAGAAGAGGAGAGAGGGGGTCCCCTTGTCTAACCCCTCTAGAACAAGAAAAGTAACCCTTTGGAGAATCGTTAATCATCACAGAAATACGAGCAGATGCCAGAATGTTTAGGATCCAATCTCTGAAAGTGAGAGAAAACCCAAAAGAGTCCAATACAGCCAAGAGGAAGTTCCAATCTAAAGTATCAAAAGCCTTACGAATATCAATTTTTAAGGCCATGTGACCACCAAAACGTTTTTTGTCAAGCATATTAACTCCCTCAGAAGCTAAGGCAATGCACTGGTGAATGCTTCTACCTTTAAGGAAACCATACTGGTTGGGAGAGACAATCCTTAGTGCAATAACTGCAAGTCAATCTGCAAGAATTTTTGAGATGATTTTGAAACCAAAGTTACTCATTACAATTGGACGAAAATTCTCTATTCTGTCAGCTTCAGCAACTTTAGGAAATAGAGCCATAATACTAGAGTTTAAGCCAGACAAGATGCAACCATGATCAAAGAAAGCCTGAACCATATTGCAAACATCCTCCCCTACAATATCCCAAAAGAAACGGTAAAAAGTTCCCCCATAACCATCAGGACCAGGGGTACTGTCAGGATCCATGGAAAAGACTGTATCTTTAATAGTTTCAATGGAAGGTTTAAAAATTAATTCCTCATTCTCCAAGGAAGTTACTAAGTTAGGAATTACCTCATTAATTGGAGAAAGATAAATATGCTCCCTAGAACTACGAAATAGATTAGAGAAATACTCAATAACATGATCAGCTAATCTTATCGTGTCAGAAGTGGGACCCCCATCGCCGATTCTTAAATGATGAATGCCAGCCCAAGTCTTTCTAACTTTAGCAGACCTTTGGAAAAAACTAGTGTTCCTATCCCCCTCTTTAAGCCACTTAACACGGCTTTGCTCTCTATACATCATCTCATGCCGAAGAAGTTGTAAATCAAGGTTGGAGCAGGCGGCAGAAGCAGCACTACTCAACTCTGGAGAATCTCCTTGCTCTGAAATTTGCTTTTGAATATCGGCAAGATGAACTTCTGCCAGATGGATATTAGAATCAATTCGGCCAAACACGTTTTTATTCCAATCCCTGAGAATAGGCCTAAGAGTGCGAAGTTTATGACATAATAGTTGTGCAGGAGGGAGAGAGATGTGGGATGTTGTCCAATGATTAGCAATTACCCCCTTTAAAGAATCATTAGTGGTCGACATGGCATGGAATCTGAATCTCGCAATCCTAGGTTCCCCAAATCTGCATTGAAGGAGCATCGGGCAATGATCAGAATTATACCTTGCCAAAGACGTGCAATAGATAGAGTCCCAAGAATGTAAAAAGCCATCGGACACCAAAGCTCTATCCAGACGACATTCTATTTTAGCTAGATTAAATAGTTGAATCAATTTTATTCAAATTCAAACCAACACACGTAAGAAGAAAAAACAAAAAATTATATATAAAAAAAACTTGGAAAGCAAAAAAAACTTAAAACGTGAAAAATGGCACAAAAAAACATGAAAACATGAAAACTACATGAAAAACAAAAAAAAAGGACGTGACAATCGGAAAAAATAAAAAAAAGGAAAAGAAGGGGGGTACGATTATCATGGAGTTGTTTATCATGTTCACTATTTATTATCATGGTAAACTGGTTACAGTTTATTAGTTTTGATATCAGGTAAGAGTTACTAGATTTTACTGGTTATTATTTTTCAATCTTAACTAAATAATTTTTACTGTTTCGAGTGAAACCCCTAACAGTCATTTAATATTTGAATTATTAAATGAGCCTTGTCATGGTTAAATAATGAATATTGGCCAATTAATCCGATGGAAGTATTCCTCTCCTTAGTAAGGAGATTGTAACACTCACTATATAAACTATGATTTGTATCACAATTTTTGGTATTACTAGCTAAATTTGGTGTTCGCTGTTATCGTTGAAATTTTTATAAATTGATATGGGAAAATATAAGGAGGAACTCGTGAGGGTGACTTTAGATGATACCTTGCTGAAATAACATGGAAAAAGGATATCAAAGGAGGGGTCAGGATTCGGTGACCTTATTCCGATGTCTAATTTATTAGATTTTTCGAGGAATGATATGAAGAATAGTAGAATTCTAGGGTTTTTCATGATATGTACCTTTAGTTGCACAACTACCTTTTCTATTTATAGGATGTATAGGGCAATCCTCGTAGTTTGGCGGTTTGTGCCCCTAGTAGAGACTCAGGACACGTGTAAGGAAGTCAATGGCGAATATTCTCTAGTGGGCATGGTGAGCTTAAGCGAGTAAAGTTGTCATTGATGGGTTCATAATTGACCCTAATAACCATATTTTATTTCACTAAAAATGAGCTTATGGGCTGTTAATTGTTATCAATTTAGGACTAAAGAACCCTTATTGCAGATTTTGTGAAGAAAAATAGAAACTGCTGTTAAACAGCCCATTGCAGGAAAAAGTAAAGGAAAATCTATGGACCAAAGGGCAATAGCGTGTAAAGAGATGGAAGACAGCCAAGCAAAGAGGTGGGACCAGTGGAGATCTAGCTTGTTGAAGTAGATTTGGGCCTTGAAGTGTTCAAGTGGCCATAATCTGTCAGAACGGTCTGCTTTAGTGTACTTTAGTGTACTTTCTAGTATATTTTATGTTTCTTCCCTCCTAGTTAAATAGACTACTGTGAAAGGAGAGGGGGATGACTTTTTGGAGAGCGGAAACTTCATCTTCCATGAGAGTTCTCTTTAATTTGAGACCTAACTCCATTAATGGGGAGTCATTGCAATTTCTGTGGTTGTTCACTCATCATTATGAGTGAGTAGTCAACCGAACTGGTTAGGCCAGCAAGGGCTGGTTATGTAAGTCTTCTATTTTCCTTTTTATGAATGAATGATGATATATGATGTTGTGTTTGATAAAGCTTTTACTCCATTGCTATATGCATGTATCTTAGTGTTAGATGAATGATAGGGAACTGCTTTCATCTTCACGGAACTTTTTATCAAACGTCCAACCCCGAAGCAGGAATGTTAGGAGGTTGTATCAGGGGTTTTTTTTATTGAAATGCTGTTTCGATCGTAATGCAAGAAAGAACCAACCTTAGGGACGCTTACGGTTGTAGTAAGTCTTAGAATCTTAAGAACACACGAGAGTTGACTTAAGTGAGCATTAAAGCAGAAACCTTGACTTCACTTTATGTCATTCATGAATAAATAGGATGTTTAGAGGCTGAACGTAACCTGTTCCGTCATGGCTTAACCTGTTCTCTCTTTTATTTATAACAAACACATTTTCTTAAACTGAATCTTTATCATTAGTAGTTCTATTTCACCATATCAAATCATTTCTCAACTAAAGAAAATCACACACCACGAACACCCTGTTCTGCAAGGTTTTTCTAGTAAAATTTTGCCATCAATCCCTGAGGAGACGATACTCTACTTATCATTTTATTACTTGTATCTAGTGCACTTGCTAGAGTCTGTTTAGAGGACAACAAGTTTTTGGCGCCGTTGCCGGGGATTGAAAGCAACAGTTTTATTTGAAAATTTCTGTGAAACAAGGTGTTTTTAATCTGTTTGTTTAATAGTACAGCCTTTCCTATCGATCTTGAGTTAGAAAGAACGTGTAGAAGGAACCAGGAAGCAGCTAGACGAGCAAGACAAAGAGAAAGACAGAGAGAAAGAAGAATGGCTGGAAGAGTACCAGAACAACCTGTTCAAGAAGAAGAAGGTGAAAACAATAATCCACCAGTCATGAGAATCAGAGACTATTCAAGACCTACCACTGAAGGGCACTCATCATGTATTGTGCTGCCTAATGAGGGGAACAACCTGTTCGAAATCAAGCCATCCATGATACACATGCTTCAAGCTGTTGTTCATTTCGGTGGATACCACAATGAAGACCCCAATGCTCATATTCAGGATTTTTTTGAAATGTGTAACACTTTCAGAAAAAATAGGGGGGTAACCGATGATGTTATAAGGTTAAAGTTGTTTCCTTTCTCTCTAAAGGATAAAGCAAGAATTTGGTTGAAGAACCTTCAACCCGGATCAATAACTACTTGGCATGAGATGGCTAGTTCGTTCTTGATGAAGTATTTCCCACCAAGGCAAGCTATCAAGTTGAGAAATGAGGTTTCTCGTTTTATGCAAGAAGAAGATGAGTCGTTAGCCGAGGCTTGGGAACGTTACAAGGAGCTCTTGAGAAGGGTACCAAACCATGGCATTCCCATGTGGAGGCAAGTTCAGAATTTCTACAATGGAGTCACCAATACCTATAAAATTCAAATTGAGTCCATTGCAAATGGTAGCCCGGAAGATCTTGAACCACAAGCTCTATATGATCTCTTTGAAAGGGTGGTCAATACAAGTTACAATTGGCACTCGGTGAGGAGTGATGGGAAGAAGATTTCAGATTCTGATGTTGTTTCAAAGCTGACAACTCAGATGGAACAGCTTGCTAGGCAAATCAGCAAGATGAATATGTCTCCCATTCATAGTGAACCTTCATTTTCTGATGAATGTGACTTTTGTGGTGGTCCCCATTTAAATATCAACTACCCAAGAGTTAAACCAAGCAAAGCCAACCAAGAACAATGTCATTATGTTGGGTACAATCAAAGAAATCCACCCAATCCGTACTCAAACACATATAATTCTGGTTTCGAGAATCATCCCAACTTTAGGTGGACCCAACAGCAACTTCAGCAAGAACAACCTAGGTACCAGCAGGAACAAAGAGGTCAATACCAACAACAACCTCAGCAACAGTACAAACAGCTTGTTCAGGCTAAAGAAGAGGTTGATCCAGATTTGAAAACCATGGTGATACAGTTCATGAAGCAAACTCAGGCTTCCATCAAGAATCTGGAGACTCAAATGCATCAATTGGCATATTCATGCTCATCCAAGGGAAAGGGTGTCATTCCAAGCAATACCGAGCCTAATCCTAATGGAGATGTCATGGCTATCACATTGAGGTCTGGTAAAGAAATCTCTTCCCCCATTAAAACTAAAAAAGTTGTTGATGTTGCAGGTACCTCAAAAGAAGCTGAAACTGTTAAGGAACAAACTGTTCCAGAGGCCACCAGGCATGTTGCTAAAGAACATGAGCCTATTCAAGTTCAGGAGGAACCTGGGGAGAAGTATATTCCACCTCCTCCCTATGTACCACCTGTTCCTTATCCAGCAAGGCTTGTGAATCAAAAGTTGAAAGAGCAAAACTCCAAAATCCTTGATACATTGAGAAAGTTACACATCAACATTCCATTTGTGGAAGCTCTGGCTCAGATGCCAAAGTATGCCAAGTTCTTGAAGGATATTCTGTCCAACAAGAAAAAGCTTGAGAACATCTCTATGATCCAACTGAATCGAGACTGTTCCTTAATACTGTAGAACAAGCAACAGCTTCCTAAAAAGCTCAAAGATCCAGGGAGTTTCTCAATCCCTTGTTCCATTGGTAAATTGAATATTGAAAATTGAAAATGCATTGTGTGACCTTGGAGCTAGTATCAATCTCATGCCGTATTCTGTTTATGCTAAGCTAGGCTTGGGAGAACCTCAACCTACTAGGATGTCGATTCAATTAGCAGATAGATCTGTATGTTATCCTAGGGGAATTGTGGAGGATGTGCTAGTTAAAATAGGGAAATTCATATTACCCGTAGACTTTATTATCATAGACATAGATGAGGATTTGTATGTGCCCATCATTTTAGGGAGACCATTTTTAGCTACGGGTAGGGCCTTGATAGATGTTGAAAAGGGACAATTGTTTTTAAGGATAAATGGTGAAGAAATAATTTTTAGGATGAATGAGGCCATGAGGCGTGCTAACTCAAGTGATGATACATGCTATTTTTTGGATGCATGCCAGACCTCGTCTGTTTTGCAGGACTATCACCAAGACACTTTGGAAACACTGCTGGGGGAAGAAGTGAATATCTGTGAAGGAACAGGCTGTTCCCTAGAAACAGCAACAAAACCACCACTTCCACCAAACACAATTGGGCCCTCACACAAAGAACCACCTGATATACCCACCCCCAAAAGGTGGCATGATAAAAAGAGTCAAGGGAAGGAATTCCATGAAGGGCAGAAAGTGCTCTTGTATAATTCCAGGTTGAGACTGTTCCCCGGAAAATTGAAGTGCATATGGTCTGGACCTTACATTGTGAACAAGGTGTTCCTTCATGGGGCTGTAGAAATTGTTAAACCAGGAAATGAATCTTTCAAAATTAACGGCCAGAGGTTGAAACCCTACCTTGAACATGAGGTCCCAGGAGTAGTTGAGACCGTCCACTTCCAGGATCCACCATGATTCAAAGAGAACAGTGTGTTCGCTGCAAACACCAATTACAGCAAACTAATTAGGTAACCCCCAATTTATCTATCCCTTAGTTAGATTTGTGTTAAATTTCTTTTTAATTTTGTTATTTTTATGCACTAACATGACTAATGTTGAATTTTGTGGTCCTTCCTAAATTTTGTTGGCAAAGGTTTTAAACTTTCATTTCCTAAAATTAGGTTTGAGTTTGAACTTTTACCAAATTAATTTGGGGGTGTTTGATGTCTTCCTCTTACGGTAACGAATCTAACCCTACTTCTAATTTCCTGCTTACTGCATGCTTGTTGATAATCTGCAATTTCCACTCTCACGGCATTTACGTTTAACATTGAGGACAATGTTATATTTTAATTTGGGGGTGGGGAAAAGAAAATGAATATCTTGACATATTTGTTGTGAGAATATGATAAAAGCCCTAAAATTTTGATGAAAACTGTGATTGAAAGGTGATATTAGCTTGTGCGAATTTGAGGAAACTCAAAATTAGACACTTGCTTGATATGGTTGTTATTGTGTCATTCGAACCCCAAATGTTGTGTCATTCCCTTTCTTTTTTCTATCTTGTAAATGTCAGTACATGTTCGTAGTTTTTCTTAATTCCTCGTACTTTGTGTTAAATGTCTAAAAATTATGTGTTGTTCTCTGTTTCTGAACAGCATGTTCTGTTTCTAGTTTTTTTTTTCTCTGTTTTCCCTTTCTTTCTGTATATAGCAGCAGAATAATATATATATTAAAGAAAAAAAAGACTTTCAATTGCCAATCAATGATTGCATGCTTGCACCTCAAATTTAGTGTGTGGTGAACCCAGTGATAATTCAATTTTCAAAAGATAGAAGTTCTGAAAAAAAATTAGGTTTTAATTCAAAATTCAATTAGAGGACCTTAAGCCCTAGTGCATGTAAAAGCCCTAAATTGTGAGAACTTGAGCCTACATTAGCATGTAAATGCATTGATTCTTTGTGAGTGGGCTAGTACATATTGTCTTTAGGTAGGTTTTGCTTTGGTTGCCTAGTCAAAATGGTAAAATTTTGGAAGAACATAGGATGAAAAAGGCATTTAGATCCCAAATTCACTCCGCAAAAAGCTTACCCGTGCATTGCACTCACACTTTTAGGATAACCAACTTGTGCCTTAGCCTATTCTTTCTTAAACACTACTTAAAGGAACCAATTCCCTTCACTTTAATCCTAAAACGCCTTGAATTTGTCTCATGCCTCAAAACAAGCTGCTCTAGTTAAAGAAAAATACATTTTTGAGAAAATCTAAGTGTTTAAAGATAAAATTGTTGAAATGATGACATTTGAGGGATGATGATGGAGTGAGGACCACTTTCTGAATAAGGTTAAAAGAAAAAAAAATATCCCAAATAGGAATTTTAGAAGATAACAAAAATATCTTTGAATAAAGTCTTTTCATTTTCAGGACACATGTTCATATCTTGAGCCTGAAATGAAATGTTCGGATGGTTGTCTTTTGGGTGTTTGAAGAATAGTTTGGCCAATATTGTGAAACAGGCTGTGTAGAGTGATTAGGTTGAGGCAGAATTGCTCAGTGTTGAGAACTGAGTATAGTTGAATTGCATTGCATGTAGACAGAATTCTTACACTTAAATAGCCATTCACTTCCATACCTTAGCCTTAGCCTAAAATTACAACCTATATTTAAGACCTTTTGACTATGTTTGGAGAATTTTTAATCCGTGGAGATAGGCCCAATAAGCAAAATCATAGCCTATTGATGTGCGTACTGAGCTGAGGAGTGAAGTTCCATTCCCTTCCTTGTGGCAACAAAGGCCATTTGAGAGTGAGTGAAAATTCCTTCCTTAGTGAGGCACTTTGGGGCATACAGGTTGTTTGATTGAATTTTGAAGTTCAACCTTAAGCTTTGATGAATTTCTTGAATTGGAATGCATGTTTTAGATCTGGTCTAACCACATTTTTATCAAGCTCTTGTGTGCTAATCAAAGGTTGAGTTAGTTGAAAGATTGAATAAAGTTCTGCTGCTGTTGCTTTTTCTTTTTATTTGTCTATTATCTCTTTTGTTCCAGTTCTTGTTCTTATGTTTTCTCCATTGCCTTGTTTCTATGACATTCCTTTTTGTTTTTATTTTCTTTGCTTTCCCCTTTTTGTTGTTCTTTTCTCTATTTTTCTGTTGTGTTTGCTTGAGGACAAGCAAAAGTTCAATTTGGGGGTATTTGATGGGTTCATAATTGACCCTAATAACCATATTTTATTTCACTAAAAACGAGCTTATGGGCTGTTAATTGTTATCAATTTAGGACTAAAGAACCCTTATTGCAGATTTTGTGAAGAAAAATAGAAACTGCTGTTAAACAGCCCGTTGCAGGAAAAAGTAAAGGAAAATCTATGGACCAAAGGGCAATAGCGTGTAAAGAGATGGAAGACAGCCAAGCAAAGAGGTGGGACCAGTGGAGATCTAGCTTGTTGAAGAAGATTTGGGCCTTGAAGTGTTCAAGTGGCCATAATCTGTCAGAACGGTCTGCTTTAGTGTACTTTAGTGTACTTTCTAGTATATTTTATGTTTCTTCCCTCCTAGTTAAATAGACTACTGTGAAAGGAGAGGGGGATGACTTTTTGGAGAGCGGAAACTTCATCTTCCATGAGAGTTCTCTTTAATTTGAGACCTAACTCCATTAATGGGGAGTCATTGCAATTTCTGTGGTTGTTCACTCATCATTATGAGTGAGTAGTCAACCGAACTGGTTAGGCCAGCAAGGGCTGGTTATGTAAGTCTTCTATTTTCCTTTTTATGAATGAATGATGATATATGATGTTGTGTTTGATAAAGCTTTTACTCCATTGCTATATGAATGTATCTTAGTGTTAGATGAATGATAGGGAACTGCTTTCATCTTCACGGAACTTTTTATCAAACGTCCAACCCCGAAGCAGGAATGTTAGGAGGTTGTATCAGGGGTTTTCTTTATTGAAATGTTGTTTCGATCGTATTGCAAGAAAGAACCAACCTTAGGGACGCTTACGGTTGTAGTAAGTCTTAGAATCTTAAGAACACACGAGAGTTGACTTAAGTGAGCATTAAAGCAGAAACCTTGACTTCACTTTATGTCATTCATGAATAAATATGATGTTTAGAGGCTGAACGTAACATGTTCCGTCATGGCTTAACCTGTTCTCTATTTTATTTATAACAAACACATTTTCTTAAACTGAATCTTTATCATTAGTAGTTCTATTTCACCATATCAAATCATTTCTCAACTAAAGAAAATCACACACCACGAACACCCTATTCTGCAAGGTTTTTCTAGTAAAATTTGGTCATCAATCCCTGAGGAGACGATACTCTACTTATCATTTTATTACTTGTATCTAGTGCACTTGCTAGAGTCTGTTTAGAGGACAACATCATCATGTAACCATCAGCATAAATATAGGAATGAATATCCAATGAATTCAAGATTCCTTCTCATTGGTCCATGTGGTAAGGGCGGTTATATTCTTGTTGTGACACGGCTATTGGTCCACGTGTCTGGTATGATTATTTGCCTATTATCAAATCCCCCTCCTTCAGCTTCGTTAAGATCATAGTTCAGAGGACCGAATCTTGACCTATTTTTGTGTGCAGGATGTTGCAACATTCGTTGAAAATGAGAGTATCCTTTTACGCTGACGTCTAATTTCTTCACTAGGTAATTGAGAAAAAAAGAAAATGTACTGAGACGTAACGTTAGGTGACATGGCAAGTGATCCTTTGTAGGCGCTTTTTCAAATAAAAAGTTGCCCTTCCACTAGGAAGTAGCTATGCGTCAAGAAGCATGTTGCATTTTTGAAAGGCAATAAAGTGAAAGGGTTTTGAGAGGTTTTTTAGTAGACCGGATGTAATGATGTCCTCTAAAGCCACACCTTTTTTCTAGGTGTAAAGGTCTATAAAAGGGGAGGAATTTGTTTATCTAGTCTTTCTGCGCTCTTGACTTCTCTGCTTTCTCCAAATTCTCATATCTTCTTTATAGTTCTTTAAATAGTAAGTGTTATTCTCCTTTCTCCTTTTCCATTTTTTTGTTGTATGGGATTTTTGATCGAAAAGAGTTCTCACAAAACCCAAACATATAAGCCTGACAATAATCAATCTTCTAGCGATTCTAAGGTGATGGCTCCTAAAAAACTCTCACTGGCCCAAAAAATCATACCAAGCATTTGAATCCTCAAGCCTTGGATCAATCCTTTATTTTGACCGTTGCAAAACTACTAGCTTTGGCAGATATGTACCCAAAGCTCTAGCAAATAGAGGTCCATTTATTTTCTAAAAATCATCGCGTCGGCTCTAGACTGGATGGGCACCTAGGACTCTTCATCCTGTTAATGGAGTGGGTATAAGGTTTCCACTCACACACGAAATTGTGGGCATCCTCTAGGAGTTCAACCTAACTCCCATCCAGATATCATCTAATACATGGTTGTGTTGGTCCCGTGTGATTAGTTCCAGGGGGGTTAGGAACTAATATAACTTTTTCCTTTTTAATTACGCTGACTTAATATAATTCTTTGAGTTTTACAACTCAGCTTTGGTCAGCACGGCCGAGTGAGGCGTAAGACAGTTTTAGTCAGATACTCACTAGAGCTGTTTTACTTGCGAGTTGGGAAATGACACTTTTGTGGTCAGCTTCCAACTCAGCACTCTGATTTACTTAGTGTCAGCTTAAACAATTTATATACTGAGTAAATATAACAAGCAACACATACAGATATATATTGAGAGAGAGTTAGAAATTACTCAGCACGACTTATCCTGGTTCGGCCTCTCCGCCTACGTCCAGTCCCCAGAATCCCTCCGGGCTTTTTAAATCCAATACTGAGCTCTTTAAAGGTAGAGCACAAACCGTTTACAAGGCAGTTGAATATGCAAGAGTACCGTCCTCTATTCGTCTACTCAACTCCTACTAAGTGCTATAACCGAACACCTAGATTTCTCTACCACTGAGTACTTAAAACCGAGTACTGAGCACAACTCATCTCAATTTTATAATTGATACAAACTTGTTCTTTTTCAGACAAATAACACTTTAGATGATTACAAAAATCACTCTAGCTTTTACACATAAATGAGAATTTGGTGTAAGATCTTTTTCTTGTTTTTGGTGTGCTTTTGTATGTATGCTTTTTCTCTTGTATTTCGGCAAAGGATCCAAGAAGTGTACTTGTCCTTTTATAGTTGAGGTCTGAAGCAGAAATGATTTGAATCCGGAATTATCCGTTGGATTCAAACGGCTTTTTCTTT
Organism: Euphorbia lathyris; assembly: GCF_963576675.1. Classification (NCBI taxonomy): domain Eukaryota; kingdom Viridiplantae; phylum Streptophyta; class Magnoliopsida; order Malpighiales; family Euphorbiaceae; genus Euphorbia; species Euphorbia lathyris. Next base: position 20,951,498 of record NC_088914.1, on the reverse strand, counting down.
GCGACATGCTCTGGTCAGCTTCAGATTTGTAGGCCAATCCTGTCGTCTGAATTCTGCAGGCGCCAGGCTTGTCTTCTTCTCGCAGGTTTGTCTTCTTGTGCAGGTTTCGTCTTTTAGCCAGCGGACATTTGACCCATGCATCTCGAAATTAACTTATTGCGTAATTTCAAGGTTTCTATTATTGGTGCAGACAGTTGTCGGATCTTGTCTTTTAGCAAACGGATCATTAGTGCTTTCCTTAAAATCATTCAGCATGACTTTGATAGCCGTTGTCTTTAACTGTTGCCAATACCGATACTGAGTTGCCTTTCACTCAGCTTCCACGGTCAGCTTCGTTCTGCAAGATATAGTTCCAAAGAAGACTTTTCTTCTTTTATGCTGAGTTGCTTTTCACTCACCTTCTACGGTCAGCTTCGTTCTGTAAGCTTCGGTCTTGAAGAAGACTTTCCTTCTTTCGTACTGAGTCATTCTTTACTCAATCGATGCTATGTTATCATGCTGACTACGTTCTGTCTTATTTTGATTCCTGTTCTTAAATATTTTTATACTCAACATTGAACAAATGCATTAGTACAATTAAATCAAAGCACTTAAATTTAATTGTCTTAATCATGGATTAACTTAAATAATTTTGTCAAATCAAAATCATGTTGGAAATGTGTTTCAACAAACTCCCCATTTTGATATTGGCAAAATTTTTAATTATGGAACTCAGTTTTGAAATTCCCCATGATTGAATTGTCTTTCGTTCTTCTGAAATTACTCCTCTGTAAGGGTTGCATCCATTATCTTAACTTAACTCTAAACCTTCCAAGATTTAATTGAGAAACGTTAAAACATGCTTGTACTGACTAAGTTCAATTCTAGACCTTTTAAGATCTAATTCAGATGAGCTTAGGTCAGCTTTCAGAAGAGGTCAATATGTTAGAGCATGTATTTACTCAGTTTGATACACGATCAGTTTTAGGTATCAAAGAGATTATTTCTATGAATTTATGTATCATAGCAACGTGTATTCATGTATCAGAGTAAATGTGTGTTGAGAGTTTCATGCATGTTCCTTTTTAATTTTGATTGTTCAATTAAGACAGTTCAGCATGTAGCACAACAATTAAGTAGATAAGTTAGTTCGAAATAAAAGATGCTTTTAAAATAGATGATTTGGTCAGCAAACAAACAGATAGAATAAGCCAGACAAATACTACAAGTCAAATTCTAAGATTAACTAATCTATTTTTTCCTGTTGACTTGGGCTTGGTGGGCAGGATTAACTTTGCCTTTTCCCTTGGCATTTCTTTGTTGCTGCTGACTACCAGATGCTTCTCCTGCTTCCCCTGAGTTGTGCTGAGTTCCATCAGCTTGTTCTTTCTCCCCCCTTTTGCCAACATCGGGTGGAGGAGGAATGAAAGTGTCGTTGAGAGCAGCACGAGTTAACCTCACTGAGTATGCCTTAAGCTGTTTCATGCTTTCCCGGAGACCATCGAAAACAGGAACTCCATCGTCTATAATGGATCTAGGGACTCGAATGGATGCACTAAGCATACTGAGAATATATTCCTGTGATTTCCCAATCCAGGTCAGCGTGTCAGTCAGCCTGGCATAAGCTTGATGATACATTTTGAGCAAGGCTGAATCATAGAACTGACATTGAGCATTTGTGTGGCGCACATGTTTGAAGGTGGCTTGGGAATATTGCAGGATTTCATTTGTTTTCACCAAGTCAGTATCCATTTCTTCCTTACTCAAGTTGAGTAGACGGATAGCTTCGCTAATTTGCTCAATCGAACACTGGGAAGAGGAGGAAATTAGCGCACGAATGTCGGTCAGCTCAGAGTGTAGCTTGGTGAAGTGGTGGTCAACCTCAGCAGAGGTAGCATATCCCATGTTGACTGCAGACAGAGCATTTATTTGGCCTTGGAGGGAATCCATGTGATTCACCATCATTAACTGCAGCTCAGCCAGCTTCACAATGGAGTCTTGCTTGGGTTGTTGAGATTGAACAGTTGTCATGACACTCACAAGATCTTTGAGACCCTTGATCTCATTCAGGAGCTGAGTGACAGAAGAAAGTTGTGTTGACTCAACATTAATGAACCCAGCAGCATCGGCATGAGAGTGAGTCAAATCCTGGAGAATGGATTAAGCTGAGTTAATGATTCGACGCCCAGACTCAGTAGCATTTAGGTAGGCATAAGTTGCCTCAGGAGTTCGCTCAGTTGCCGGTTTTTTAGTAGGTTGCTTTCCAGTACTAGATGGGCCAGCATGATCAACAGCTGGATTTTTGTTTAAGTCAGCACTAGGAACTGACTGTTCAACATTCTGCGAAAGTGGGTTAGGAAGAGGCGGATCAGCAGAAATGTTGACCTGCACAGTATCATTCTGAAGTTGAGTTGGTGCAGGAGGAGTTACTTCAGACCCTACATAAACAGAATTTTCCTTTGCTTGCTCACCTCCTTGAGCAGCTTGAACTTCGAGCTCTTGCTCGGCATGGATTGGATTTTCATGGGTCTTGGCTTGTTCCTCAGTATGAGTAACAGAGGCTTGCTTTTGTGTGAATTGATCCGGAGTTGGCTCTATGACAGAGGAGAAGAATTCGTACTGAAGTCCAATTAGGTCAGTAATTGGTTCTCTAAATGGAGAATCATCCAATAGATTTAGGGATTTGGACTTGTAGGCTTTGTGTTTAAAGCGCTTTTCAGAACTGACCGTTTTGGTTTGAGGTGAGGGATCAACAGCAATTGAATCAAGAGACTCAGATGAAGAATTGAGCTCTAGGTCAACATTAAGGCTTCTCTCAGCTTGAACTCTTTCTGTTTGGTCAGCTTGTAGTTCAATTGGCTCAGCATCAACTAACTCAGTGCGCTCAGTAGCACCCTTATCTTGCTTATCATTAACATTGGCTGTTCGCTCAGCTTCAAACTGTCCTCCAAAATCTCCCAATTCATTTTCTTGGTCAGAAGGGGTTTTCTCAAGGTCAATCTTTTGGCTTCTCACGAAGTGGGAATCGTCGGAGACGACAAAACCAAGAGGGGCAGCATCAATTGGACTCAGACCAGAAGATCTCTTCTTCTTCCTCAGAGGTGTTTCTGGAATTTCCTCACTTTCGACTTCCTCAGGCTCAACTGGCCTTTTCTCTGCCGACTTAGCTTGCTCAGCAGCAGCTTTCTGTTCGCTTGACACAAAACGAATTTTCTTTGGAGCAGTATTGATGTCTTTAGCGGCTTGGTCAGCTTTCCGCTTTTTATCTTTTCTGGTGCGGTCAGTAAGAGGTTGCTCCACAACCTTCTTTCCCTTCTTAGTCGGCATGGCTTGTGCGCCTTTTTTAGCATCAACCTCTTCCTCATTTTCTTCCACAACCCCCTTTCCTTTTTTAGACTTGAGAGGTTGGTTGTATGCTAACCCGAACAGCAGGGCCGCCGTAATCTCAGTTCCCCATGACTCAGTTTCACTAATCGTACTCACCTGATAGTCTTTAAGAATTCTTGTGATGAGGGAGCCCAACCTGAGTTTCCCAGTACTTCGTTGGAATGCACCGACAAGAAAGACGGGCATATTGAGTGGTTGGTAGGTCAGCATGTGCCAGATAAAATTATGCTCGAAGTTGGAGGCAGATGAGGCTGAGTTTACTTTAGGAAAGATAAAGTTGGTCAAGATGTAATGAGCCATCTTTTGATTTTGGCCCATACACGTGCTGGCTATTTCTCCCTTGTGGTCCTTAGGTTTACAAAACTCAACTGGGTAGTCAAGTTTGACGTTTGTGGTTCTAAATTCTTTACCCTTGTTGGGCAGTTTTAGCAAGGTTGCAAGATAAGACGGAGTTACTGTGATGTCCTTGTCCGTGACCTTTATGACTAGATGGTCAGCATTGTCCTTATCCACCTTCAGATTCGAATAGAATTCCCTTACTAATCGTGGGTAGACTTTACCAGAGAGGGAGAATAATTTCGACCACCCGTTTTTGGAGATCCATTCACAGAACGGCTTCTCAGCGGTTACAAAACTCAGGGAGAACCATCGGCAACGAAGTACCTCACAGTTCTTGACACTGTCGTAGACCATAAGAAATTCCTTTTTCTGAGATTGCTTGTCTTCCTTCTTCTTCTTCTTTTTCGAAGAGGTTACGAGGTCAGCTTGGGGGCTCTTGCTCGGAGTTTGGTCATGCTGACCTTGTCCTTGAGACTTGGTAGGAGTCTCGACGTATTCTTGCTGAGCAGAAGATGGAGGGTTTTCATCGGAGTGATTGCCGTCATAGTCAGCCCCGGAGATGTTTTGGGAATCCGACATGATTTTTATAGGGATTCTTTGAGAGTATTTGAAGATTAGGGATTTTAGATAGAAATCAATTTGCCAGAGATTTCAAAGTGTAAAGAGATGTGAGTGGGAATTCATCCACTATTTATAGAGGGTCGTGTTGATCTGGAACGTTGGACTAGCCGTTTTACCTTGAGATGATCAAACGACAATAATTTGGCATTTATGACATGTTCGGCGCATTTGTTTTCTAATTATTTCGATTACGTCATCCTAGGTGGCTATTTATGGCGCGTGTGCTAGCATTTAATGTTAAATGGATTTTACTCAGTATTTAGAATTCTGAACGTTTGAGATACTGAGTGCTCAGTTTTACGTAGAGGAAATTTTCACACAGAAATAACTCAGCCTATAGTAATCACACAGCATGTATGTCTAGTCAGCATAAGGTGATTCTATGTTATTCAGTTTAGCTCAGTTTGAGTAAGCATGCATTAACTATTCGACATATAGTATAATCACTCAATATTGATCAAGAATTTATTAAACAGGATTACACATACCGATAGCTTCCCTTAATGTGCTGAATTGCTCACGAGCCAGAGGCTTGGTGAAGATATCCGCAAGCTGTTCATCTGTTGGTACGTAGGTTAGCTTGATCTCACCTTTGAGTACATGATCTCTGATGAAGTGATGCCTTATGCTGACATGCTTCATCCTGCTGTGTTGGATTGGATTTTTAGATAGGTCAATAGCTCTCTTATTATCGCATTTGACTTCAATTGTTTCTGTTTTAACTCCGTAATCCTCAAGCTGTTGCTTAATCCATAGGACTTGGGCCACACAGCTTCCAGTAGCAATGTACTCAGCTTCAGTTGTAGACAGGGCAATTGATGACTGCTTCTTGCTGAACCAAGACACTAGAAAGCTTCCAAGGAAGTGACATCCTCCAGAAGTGCTCTTACGCTCTAGCTTATCCCGTCCATAGTCAACATCAGTGTATCCAATGAGTGTGAAGTCATTTGAGTTTGGATACCACAAACCTGCATTAACTGAGCTCTGCAAATATCTAAAAATTCTTTTCACAGCTATAAGGTGTGATTCTCTGGGGTCAGCTTGGTATCTAGTGCAATAGCATACTGAGTACTGAATATCAGGTCTACTAGCAGTAAGATAGAGTAGAGAGCCAATCATACCTCGATATAACTTACTATCTACTGACTTACTTTTCTCATCCGTGCACAGGACAGTATCAGTACCCATTGGGGTTGATATGGGCTTACAATCTTCCATATCGAACTTCTTTAGCATTTCTTTGGCGTACTTAGACTGACTAATGAAGATGACGTTCTTCCCTTGCTTGATTTGAAGTCCAAGGAAGAAGTTGAGTTCGCCCATCATAGACATTTCAAACTCAGTTTGCATCTGTTTGCTAAATTCTTTGCACATAGATTCGTCAGTAGCACCAAATATTATATCATCTACGTAAATTTGTGCCAGCATGGTATTTTTACCCTTTTTCTTAATGAATAAGGTTGTGTCAGCTTTGCCTCTGACATAGTTCCTGGTCAGCAGGAAATTGGTCAACCTCTCATACCAAGCACGAGGTGTTTGTTTCCGGCCGTACAAGGCATTCTTGAGTTTATAAACGTGGTTTGGAAACTTTGGATCTTCAAACCCAGGAGGCTGACTAACATATACCTCTTCGTTTATAAATCCATTAAGAAAAGCACTTTTGACATCCATTTGATATAGTTTGAAATTCATGAAACTAGCATATGCACACAATATACGTATAGCCTCTAACCTAGCTACGGGCGCAAAGGTCTCACCATAGTCAATGCCCTCTTGCTGACTATAGCCTTAGGCTACAAGTCGGGCTTTGTTTCTGACTACGTTGCCTTGCTCATCTAGTTTATTCCTAAAGACCCACTTAGTTCCTATGGTCTTTTGGTTCATAGGTTTTGGTACTAAATCCCATACCTCATTTCTTTTGAACTGATCAAGCTCCTCTTGCATAGCATTGATCCAGTGTTCGTCGTGCTCAGCATCAGCAAAACTCTTTGGCTCATGAACTGAGACGAATGCAACATTGCTGAGATACTTTCTAAGCTGATCTCTTGTCATCAGCTTGTTGTCAACAACATCAAGAATGGACTTCTCTGAATGTCCTCTTGGAATTTTGATTTCTTTAGGTAATGTTGAGTTGTCTAGAATAGGTGTTTCTACAGTATCTGCAGGAGTAGATTGGTCAGCAAAGGTAATTTCTGTTTCGTGTTTACCTTTGGTCAGTCCTTGTACTGATGACTCAGCGGCTCCATTTTGGTTAGCGGAAGCTGAGCTTGGTTCATCTTCGTCAGACTGAGTTGTCTTTCCTGCAGGGTCAGTTTCATCGAACTCGATATGGACAGACTCTTCTACAACTTGAGTTCGTTTATTATACACCCTATATGCTTTACTGTTAGTTGAGTACCCTAAAAAGATCACTTCGTCAGCTTTAGCATCAAATTTAGCAAGATTATCTTTTGTGTTGAGTATAAAACATTTACACCCAAAGGCATGAAAGTAGCCAATGTTGGGCTTTCGTCCTTTCCAAAGTTCATAAGAGGTTTTTTTGAGTATAGGTCTAACTAAAGCCCTATTCAGTATGTAACATGCTGTGTGGACAGCTTCACCCCATAAATACTTTGGAAGCCTATTTTCGCTCAGCATTGTCCTAGCAATTTCGACTATTGTTCTGTTTTTCCTTTCAACAACCCCATTTTGTTGAGGTGTCCTAGGAGCAGAAAAGTTATGGTCAATGCCACTGACTTCGCAGAATTCGTCAAACTGTTGGTTTTTTAATTCTCCGCCATTATCGCTTCTAATATGAGCTACTCTTAGGTCTTTGTCATTTTCAAGCTTTTTAATCAATGTTGTGAACATCTCAAATGTTTCATCCTTGCTACTCAGCAAGATGATCCAAGTATACCGAGAGAAATCGTCTACAATGACTAAGGAAAATTTCTTACCGCCCAAGCTGAGTGGCTGGACAGGTCCGAAAAGATCCAAATGTAGTAATTCCAATGGTCTCTTGGTTGAGACAATGTTTTTACTTTGAAAAGACTTTTTCGTTTATTTACCTTGCTGACAAGCATTACATAATTGATCTTTTTCAAATTTTAATTTGGGCAATCCCTCAACTAGTTGCTTTCTAGCTAATTTGGCAAGGAGGTCCATGCTTACATGACCAATTCTCCTATGCCATAGCCAGGAGTTGTCCTCTTTAGATACTAAGCATATGTTTTTGGAAAACTGTTTTTCTAAACTCAACATATATACATTGTCAACACGAGGGGCAGTTAAAATCAGTTTGTTTGTTTTTTCCTCGAGTATCCGACACTGAGTGGCATCAAATATAACCTTTCTACCGCTGTCACACAGCTGAGCTACGCTCAGTAAGTTATATTTGAGACCTTTAACTAAGGAGACTGACTCAATAGTAGGGTTACCTCCGATAGTGCTTGAACCGACTATCTTACCCTTTTTATTGTCTCCAAAGCTCACGTTTCCTCCTCGTTTAAGCTCAAGTGTGATGAATTGAGTTTCATCACCAGTCATGTGCCTCGAGCATGCGCTGTCAATGTACCACAATGTTGATTTCTCCACGCATCTCAGGCTCACCTGCATTTTAAACTATTCATCTTTAGGTACCCAATTCTTGTTGGGTCCTCGTTTGTTAGTACGAACAGGTGTAGCATCATATTTTATCTTGTGACGGCATACATTTATGGTGTGGCCTCGTTTACCAAAGAAGTCACAATAAGTTACCCTTTTGGGGTGACTTTGTTTTTTGTCAGCACCATTGTGCTGAGCATGCCAACATACCTTGGTGGTATGACCTTTCTTTCCGCAGAAGTCGCATTGGACAATCCGCTTATTATACCAACACACATCACTTGTGTGTCCTCTTTTCCCACAACAGTCACACTATGTGAACTATCTATACTGACCAGTACCTGAGTACTCAGCATGGGATTTATTTTTAGTTGAACCTTTTGTTTGGTTCTGTAGAGTTGTGACATCCTTTCTCAGTTTCTTTGAATCTGATTGGACTTCCGAGACAAACCTGTGCATGATTTCCATGTTGTCATGCAAAGTTGAGTTGTCTTGGAGAAGATATCGAAGGTCACTGAGTTTGACCTCTTCAATCTCGTCACATCGCCTGCTGAGTGCTTTTATTTTCTTGTTACACTTTTTAGTTAGTGTATATACATCACTCAGGGCGTTGACCATTTCATTTCTAAGTAAGAGTGAGGATGTTACCTCATTGGAGTGTTCCTCTTGGTCAGTATCATCCGAGAGGTCAGCTTGCTCAGATTGGCATTGGTCAGCAGTGTCATCGACCATGAAGCATATATTTGCTGTTTCATTTGCGTCAGCTTCTGATGAGGTTGACTCATCACTGTCACTCCATGTAGCTACCATTGCCTTTTTGCTTCCCTTCTTTTCTTTCTTTAAGTTAGGGCAGCTTGACTTAATGTTCCCAGTTTGATGGCACTCGAAGCATGTGACAGGCTTGGAGCTGTCCTTCTTATATTTGTTGTCACTGGATTCAGCTTTGTACCTATCACCTCTTTTGTATGGCCTCTTGTTGTCTTTATCATTTTTTCTGAACAGCTTCTTCATCTTCCTTGTGAACATGGCCATTTCTTCATCATCTGATGAGTCAGCTTCGGTTGAGTCAGCTTTCATGACAAGTGATTTCTGCTTCTTGTCTTCTGACTTCTCTTTAGCTTCGAAATTTTTCATAGAGATCTCATGAGTCAGCAGAGAACCGATCAGCTCGTCATACTTATATGTGGTCAAGTCTTGGGCTTCCTCCACAGCCGTTTTCTTGGCTTGCCAGCACTTGGGTAGACTTCTCAAGATTTTCTTCACTTGTTCCTCTTCGGTGAAATTCTTCCCTAGCCTCTTGAGCTCATTTATGATATTTGTGAATCTTGAGTTCATCTCCGAGATGTCTTCGTTTTCGTTCATCTCGAACAGCTCGTAGAGTCTCATATGCTGGTTTACCTTAGATTCCTTGACCTTGCTCGTGCCTTCATAGGTCACCTCCAGCTTCTTCCATATCTCCTGTGCTGACTCGCAACCTGAAATCTTATTATACTCTGCAGCATCTAGAGCACATTGAAGCATATTGATAGCCAAAGCGTTATTTTGTAATTTCTTAAGGTCATCTTCTGACCACTCAGTTTCACTCTTAACAATTTTCTCATCGTTAACAGTTTTATAAGGCACATATGGGCCTTGAACTATTGCAAGCCATGCACTCATGTTTGTGGCTTGAATAAAGTTCTTCATCCTATTCTTCCAGAATGTATAATTAGATCCAAAGAATAGGGGATGCCGACTAATTGATAATCCTTCAGGGAGTATCTGTGTTGTTTGGTTCCCTGGAAGGAAACGAGTGCTGTTCTTAGCCATTTATCGGGATCAGCTCAAGATAGTTATATCTTTGACTAGTGAGCTATTAGGCTCTGATACCACTTGTTGGTCCCGTGTGATTAGTTCCAAGGGGGGGGGTTAGCAACTAATATAACTTTTTCCTTTTTAATTATGCTGACTTAATATAATTCTTTGAGTTTTACAACTCAGCTTTGGTCAGCACGGCCGAGTGAGGCGTAAGACAGTTTTAGTCAGATACTGACTAGAGCTATTTTACTTGCGAGTTGGGAAATGACACTTTTGTGGTCAGCTTCCAACTCAGCACTCTGATTTACTCAGTGTCAGCTTAAACAATTTATATACTGAGTAAATATAACAAGCAACACATACAGATATATATTGAGAGAGAGTTAGAAATTACTCAGCACGACTTATCCTGGTTCGGCCTCTCCGCCTACGTTCAATCCCCAGAATCCCTCCGGGCTTTTTAAATCCAATACTGAGCTCTTTAAAGGTAGAGCATAAACCGTTTATAAGGCAGTTGAATATGCAAGAGTACCGTCCTCTATTCGTCTACTCAACTCCTACTAAGTGCTATAACCGAACACCTAGATTTCTCTACCACTGAGTACTTAAAACCGAGTACTCAGCACAACTCATCTCAATTTTATAATTGATACAAACTTGTTCTTTTTCAGACAAAGAACACTTTAGATGATTACAAAAATCACTCTAGCTTTTACACAGAAATGAGAATTTGGTGTAAGATCTTTTTCTTGTTTTTGGTGTGCTTTTGTATGTATGCTTTTTCTCTTGTATTTCGGCAAAGGATCCAAGAAGTGTACTTGTCCTTTTATAGTTGAGGTCTGAAGCAGAAATGATTTGAATCCGGAATTATCCGTTGGATTCAAACGGCTTTTTCTTTGCGACATGCTCTGGTCAGCTTCAGATTTGCAGGCCAATCCTGTCGTCTGAATTCCGCAGGCGCCAGGCTTATCGCCTTCTCGTAGATTTGTCTTCTTGTGTAGGTTTCGTCTTTTAGCCAGCGGACATTTGACCCATGCATCTCGAAATTAACTTTTTGCATAATTTCAAGGTTTCTATTATTGGTGCAGACAGTTGTCGGATCTTGTCTTTTAGCAAACGGATCATTGTTGCTGTCCTTAAAATCATTCAGCATGACTTTGATAGTCGTTGTCTTTGATTGTTGCCAATACCGATACTGAGTTACCTTTCACTCAGCTTCCACGGTCAGCTTCGTTCTGCAAGATATAGTTCCAAAGAAGACTTTTCTTCTTTTATGCTGAGTTGCTTTTCACTCACCTTCTACGGTCAGCTTCGTTCTGTAAGCTTCGGTCCTGAAGAAGACTTTCCTTCTTTCGTACTGAGTCATTCTTTACTCAGTCCGTGCTATGTTATCATGCTGACTATGTTCTGTCTTATTTTGATTCTTGTACTTAAATATTTTTATACTCAACATTGAACAAACGTATTAGTACAATTAAATCAAAGCACTTAAATTTAATTGTCTTAATCATGGATTAACTTAAATAATTTTGTCAAATCAAAATCATGTTGGAAAGGTGTTTCAACAGGTTGGAGTTATAGTCCATTGAGAACATATGTGATGACATGCACCTGATGTTGACTGGATGTATTTCAAAGGTTTTAGTAGCCTACTAAGAAGAAGATCGATGATGTTTCCTACTAGAATATAGGATCTCAGAGGGTGCCTTTTTTACCAAGAAGAAATTATGCATAAGGGCTTCAAACTCAAATGATTTTGGGTAGGAGTGAAAAAAATATTCCCCTTGTAGCCTTTATGTAGAGGGTTTCTCCTTCCATCCCAAAAAAGGGAGATTTTGTTGCTACTGAACGGAACCTTATGGATGAGCATGGCGATTTAGCGTTTGTGGTGCATAATACAACCGTCGAACAACCTGGTTCATCTCCTCCATAAGTTAGAAATGGCATGTTTGAAGGACCATGAGTCTATTGTTCCCATCTAGTCTGAAGTAGCTAGAAAAGCTCCAGTTCAAGGTGTTGTTCTTCCTATAGTGTCTAGAGCTATATATGCCCCTTAGGGTAAGTTACAAAAGTCGGGTAAGGAGAAGCTTTTTTTATGAAGTTTTATTACATTCTGTTTCTTACAGGGTTTGAGGAGTAAAAAAGGAAGATTCATGAGATAGTGGATCTAGAGGGATCTCCATGAAATCCCAACCAAAGAAAGCTAAGGTCACCATAGCTCAAAAGGCGAAAGCCAAGGTAGGGGAGGTGGTCGAACCCCCATCTCTAAGTGTTGAATAATCCGAACACTTCAAGTAATATGACATTTCCGTGGTGCATATTTATTATACATTATTCCTCTTGCAACACTTTATTTGTTTGATTCTTACTTCCTTGATGTCTTTTCCAGTTATGGGAGCACTTGTTGAAACACCTTTCCAACATGATTTTGATTTGACAAAATTATTTAAGTTAATCCATGATTAAGACAATTAAATTTAAGTGCTTTGATTTAATTGTACTAATGCGTTTGTTCAATGTTAAGTATAAAAATATTTATAAGAATAGGAATCAAGTTAGACAGAACATAGTCAGCATGATAACATAGCACGGGCTGAGTAAAGAATAACTCAGTACAAAAGAAGGAAAGTCTTCTTCAGAACTGAAGCTTACAAATGAAGCTGAGGAAAGAGCAACTCAGCATAAAAGAAGAGAAGTCTTCTTCAGAACTATATCTTGTAGAACGAAGCTGACCGTGGAAGCTGAGTGAAAGGCAACTCAGCATCGGAATTGGCGACAATCAAAGACAACGGTTATCAAAGTCATGCTGAATGATTGTAAGTTAGCACCAATGATCTGTTTGCTAAAAGACAAGATCCGACAACTGTCTGCACCAATAATAGAAACCTTGGAATTACACAAAAAGTTAATTTCGAGATGCATGGGTCAAATGTCCGCTGGCTAAATGACGAAACCTGCACTACAAGACAAACTTGTGAGAAGAAGACAAGCCTGGCGCCTGTGGAATTCAGACGACAGGATTGGCCTGCAAATCTGAAGCTGACCAGAATATGTCGCATGAGAAAGCCGTTTGAATCCAACGGATAATTCCGGATTCAAATCATTTCTGCTTCAAACCTCAACTATAAAAGGACAAGTACACTTCTTGGATCAATTGCCGAAATACAAGTGAAAAAGAGCATACATACAAAGCACATCAAAACAAGAAAAGATCTTACACCAAATTTCTATCTCTGTGTAAAAGCTAGATTGATTTTGTAATCATCTAAAGTGTTCTTTGTCTGAAAAAGAACAAGTTTTGTATCAATTGTAAACTTGAGAGAGTTGTGCTGAGTACTCGGTTTTAAGTACTCAGTGGTAGAGAAATCTAGGTGTTCGGTTATAACACTTAGTAGGAGTTGAGTAGACGAATAGAGGACGGTACTCTTGCATATTCAACTGCCTTGTAAACGGTTTATGCTCTACCTTTAAAGAGCTCAGTATTGGATTTAAAAAGCCCGGAGGGATTCTGGGGACTAGACGTAGGCGGAGAGGCCGAACCAGGATAAGTCGTGCTGAGTAATTTCTAACTCTCTCTCAATATATATCTGTATGTGTTGCTTGTTATATTTACTCAGTATATAAATTGTTTAAGCTGACACTGAGTAAATCAGAGTGCTGAGTTGGAAGTTGACCACAAAAGTGTCATTTCCCAACTCGCAAGTAAAATAGCTCTAGTCAGTATCTGACTAAAACTATCTTACGCTTCACTCGGCTGTGCTGACCAAAGCTGAGTTGTAAAACTCAAAGAATTATATTAAGTCAGCATAATTAAAAAGGAAAAAGTTATATTAGTTCCTAACCCCCCCCCCCCCCTTTGGAACTAATCACACGGGACCAACAGCACTTGTATGCTCTGAAGGTTACCCTTCTTCATAGTGAAGTGATGAAAGATCTAGAAAGTTCCTTAGTCCAGACAGAGCAATATATTATGAAAATATATTCGTTATAATAATGGTAGGGTTGGCCATGTCTCGAACCGCTAAGGTAAGTGTTGTCTCCCTATCTTTCCCTTCTTTCCATAGCCTGCATTTTTACAATTCTTTATTTGTTAACAGAATATTGCAGCCACAACAAAGGTATGCCATCAGTTTATTAATGTTACACAAGCTAATTTAAACTAGAAGAAAGAGCATAAGGAGAAAGTTTGTAATCTAAATGCGGTTTTGGCTCATTTTTATGCTCTTTAGAAGGTGAACTCCGACTTGGATTCAAATAACCTTTCCCTATCTTTAGAATTCGTCTTTCACTTTATAGATCGATCCTCTTGTGTATCACCAATAATGACATTAATGACCCTCATGGAAGCACATTCGGTCGCGTGTCTGTCATGTTGCTCTGGTGTTTTCTCTAGGTTCTTTAGGAAGTTATATCCATTTTTTGTTGCTCTACCATCTTGTTATGCTTAGTAGCTAGCTGTTTGCACTCATTCGTATTACAAACTTTGCTCTTGTGGAACTTATAATATGTTCCATTATGGCGACGACTGGAATACTTCAGCTTTGGTGGGTACTCGATGTGTTGCTTATTCTTTTCAGCCCAATAGAGGATTTTTTTTCGAGGAGCATTCAAAGGTGCGAAGCTTTGGTCCTCTTGTGACCTTCATTGATCTCTACCTCTATCATTTCTAGACTCTTTTGGAGTATTCATTGGTGATAAGCCCAAAATGTACCTAAAATAACATACATAATTACGTTAGTTTCATGTTTAAATTATGTTAATTATATTCTTTTAGAACGATTTTACTTCTGTATTTGTTTCTATTGTGCAAGGTACTAAATTATTTGGAAAATTTCAAATAGGAGCTAAAACGGAGTAAAAACGAGAGAGAAATCAAGTTTACAAGTAAAAGACGCATACGAGATTCAGAGGCCACACCAGAGACTAAGGAAGCAGCTCAAAGAAGAGAGCAAAAGTCTCTGTCACGATCGAGATTCCCAATATCTCGATCGTGACACGCGTTTTCTTGGCAAAGAAACGCGAATTCATGCACTTTCTCCCTTAATCCAAAGACGCGGCCGAGATTTCTAAAATCTTTACAGAAACATCAACTTTACCAGACACATTTTACATGTTTTTAATCCAAAACAACGCGTCTATTCATCCGGATAGAATATTTATCAAAACGTTCCATGTGGGATCAATATCTTTTTATTACTACAAGAGAAAGTCGTGCAGTTGTGGAAATCGCTCAACAATTGGCCCTATTTTGTCTCTTAGGAATGGATTCAAGTGGTGCCCCTCCCATTTGAAAAATTCTCTGGCATGTCCTATTAGATCTGGGAAACTCTTGGGTCATCTAATTGTTAGTTCTTTAGACAGATATTTACTCTTGTAATTGGAAGATATAGCTTCCACAGTTCTATCTATGTTTAGTTGACAGATCTGGATAAGAGTCTTCTGAAATCTTTCTACCCTTTCCCGAAGAGTCTTGTGAGGCTCCTACAGTAGGTAGTTCAAATCCAGCATGGTCTTGCTTTGGGGGATGGATGTGATTAAACACTCAGCAAGCTCATTTGTCATTTGATTAAACGTCTATATGGATCCAAATAGGAGTTGATCATACCAATATAATGCAGACTCTTCTGTGTTGTGGGAGAGAGTCTACATATAAGCGCATTTGTAAAGGTGGTAGTTTCTAAAGATCTGCGGAAGTTCTTCACGTATGTGGTTGGATCTCTCATCCCATTATTCTCCTTCAACATTGGATATTTGAATCCCCAAGGCATAGGTTTTTCCACAATTTCCACATAGAGTATGGTGTGTTGATATTTGTTTTCTCAAGTATCCTGGAATCGATTTGTGCATCCACCATGGCATTCCAAAGCTCTTTAGAATGATATTATACATTTCTTATTTAAGGAATGGGGTTTCTCCCTCTTCAACTGTCTAGTTCAGTTTGGATGTCGTCAATCGTTAGTTTTTTATCTCGAGGCCTTGATTTGATTCTCCTCGTAGTTCTAAAGGCGAGATTCAACTGAGTTTCGACCGATGGTCTTCTTTTGCTTGGGAGATTGGGACTCGTTCAAATGATGGTGATGTCAGGGTGGGGTTCGAGAGTGATGACGTCCAGTGGTAGGGACTAAACTCTCAATGCATGAACCAAACTCAGGTTGTATCATCGTGGGAGTCCATAGATAGATCTATCTTTCGAGGGAATGTACTAATGATGTGATGTTTGGTGGAACAGGTGATGGAATCGTGTTTATCTGCATGCTTGTTGGCTTTCTTTGCCTCATATAACTCTTCTTTAACAACTTCTATTTGTGTTGCATGCTTTGTCTTGAGGATGTTCATCGACTCTTGGACCAATCCTACATTGTAGATGAGTTTCTTTGTGATGCCATCCATAAACCTTCGCTGTTCAAGATCCACTGAGCCCAAACATGCTTGTATTTGCTGATCTAGAGCTGGTATGATCAGAATGGGCTCCACGAGGTTGTTACTTGCATCCACTAGACCTCGATTCCTATTTGGCGAAGCTGGTGTAGAAGGGATGTGTTGGGCGAATTTCGCAAGTGCACGGTTTCGCTTATAGTAATAAAAGATATCAATCCCACAGGGAACGTCTGATAATTTGATTAATGTTTTGATTAAATTTGTTTTCTCGAGGTTTATAGAAAATCAATATTTGTTAAATGGTTTCTAATTCTAATTATGATTACAATTACAATTACAATTACAATTACAGAGATTAAATCTAGATTATGACTTATTCCAATGTTAATTTATACTAAGCAAAAACACAACTTTAAACTTTGCTTTGTTTAAAATAAATTACCAATTGGTTCAATTTAAAGGAATTGAACTGTTATCAATCTTCACTTGCAATCTAAGACTGAAAACCTTATTCAAATTCGAAATCTAAACCCGATTATTCGAATTATCGCAATGACCAAATGTAAATCCGAATTTGCTTAAGTGTTCAACAAAGTTTGCATGAGAAAATACCAAATTGCTTTCCAAATATTTTTACATGAAAACACCAATTAAAAGTACTTGAAGAATATCATTAAATCAAACTTTAAATAAAAACAATAGTGAAAATAGAATTGAATTAAAAGATATTTTATTAATGTGAGTTATAAACATCACAAGTTTAGCAGAGAAGAAAAAGTTTGAAAAGCATTTGACTGAAGCATGAATTTCGGGTTGTCGATCCTTTACTCAACTTTGTAGGTTCGTCACACCGTGGTTCGCCTTCAATTCTGGATCTTCTCGTTGAGTCTTTCAAAACAGCAATCTCTCGATCAACTTCGAAGCATAAACTCGACTTGGGTAAGCCTTAATGTAAATAATAAAATCTATAACTTGTATCTAGTATGTGTATCTTAATTTGTAATTGAACAACAATTGAACAACTCTTTTCTACAAAATTCTTCCTCTACTTATAATTTTCTAAAAGATATGCTGGAGAGACATGTCCGTTGGTGAAGAGTTGTCTCGATCCGAATGAAAAGATGCATCGTTTGGATGAATAAACATGGAAAAAATACATAAACTGCTTCGCTGTCACTGACGAGATTCGGGAATCTCGTCCGCGACAAGGATGGAGAAGTGAGAGAGGGGCGCGCGTCCCTTGTCTGCGCGTGTCCCTGTCGAGATTCTGAGAATCTCGTCAGTGACAGAAACTTCATTTTCTTCCTTGGCAATGTGATTCAGCTTGTCGAACGTGATTTATGTTGAAAGCTTGATTTCTCACTCAATTTTAATCCATTTTTGCTCTGATTTAGCTTTGTCCAAATAATTAACACCTTACACACAAACATCAAAATACCCACGTGAAATCCTTACAAAATAAAGTAATTAACACATAATTTACATGAAATCAAACATATTTGTGTATGCTAAATTAGGTATAATTTGGGCTTATCAGGATGTCGGAAGCTAGTGGGATTTTCGAGCTATTTAGTTGGGGTCAGGATGCAAATCTATTTGATCCACGCTCACTGCGCAAATTGATGTGAGGAATTTTGAGATGAGCTTGTAGGGTTGTAGACACCGAGTCGGAGGACCTGTGACGAAAACCTGGAAACAAGACGGTGGAAGCGATTGATTCTGAAAGTTTCAAAAAGGAAAAAAAATAATAATAAATACATAAAATAAATAAGTTACGGTCGGTCGTTGTTGTCGATCGGATAGCTCGCGAATGCTTAACGGCACGGTGCGAGTGCTTAGCGGCGGCTGGCGCGCGTTCGACGACAGTCGGACGCCCGCTCGACGACGCAAAGCGCGCGCTCGACGTCTGTCGGACGCACGCATCCAACCATGAATGGTACGCGCTCGGTGTCCGAGCAAGACACGAGCTTGGCGGCACGGGATGCGCGCTCGTCAACCACGAGGCGTGTGCGCCCGGTAGTGCGGAACACGCATTCGGCGGTCACGACACATGAAGACCCGACGACGCGGAGCGCGAGCTCGACAGCCGCGGGGCGTGCACGCCCGATGATGTAAGACGCGCCCCGGCGGCCGTTGAGCGAGTGCCCGACCGCGTCGGGCGGAAGCCCAACGGTAGGCGGGCGCGAGCGCCCAACCGCGTCGGGCGGACGCCCAACCTCGCGTTGGGCGCTCGCCCAACGCTGTTGGGCGACCGCCCAACAATCGTTGGGCGACCGCCCAACAATGTTGGGCGGTAGCCCAACGTAGTGTTGGGCGGCCGCCCAACAAGCCTTGGGCGGCCGCCCAACGGCTTTGGGCGACGCCCGATTTTACTCGGGCGTCGCCCATTGTTCCGGGACCCGTTTCCCTATAAAAAAGGGGCACGGATCCCAATGAAAAATGGGGAGGAGGGGGATTTTCTTTGGAGCCTTTCTCACTCTAAACATTTCTAGAGAGAGAAAGTGAAATTTTTTTTGAGAAAAATATTTTTTTTCTCAAAAATTCCAAAGTTCCTAAAGTTAAATTTTTACTAAAAAATATAAAAAACGGGAGATCGCAACTCGTGGAATCAATCGGGTTCGACTGTCAGATACCGAATTTAAGGTATTATCCTAGGACTAGACTCTTTTATTTTATTTTGTTTATCTTCTCCTTCTATTTATTTTTATGCTATAGTTTTTATTTATTTAGTTATTCATTTATTTTATCACGTTTTATTTAATTAGCGTATTTATTTAATTTTCGTTTCGTGTTGAATAAAATTCGGTTTTGTTTTAAAATAAAAAAACCTCGTTTTGATATCCCAATACGAACCATGATCCGATAAAAAGGTAGTTCGGGTATCGAAAAACGTTGAGATTATAAGTTTCTTTTTAATCTAAAAGAAATTTCCAAATAATGTTTTAAAATAAAAAAAAAACATCGTTTTAGGAACTTCCGTTATTGACTATAATCCATTTTTGGTAGTTCGGGAATCCAAAACGATTGTATTAAATTTAATTTAAAGCTTTTGAATAAATCTGGAAATAATTGGAGTGCTGCTGTAATTTGCCATTTCTGTCACTAATCGCTGTTTACCGACGGAGTTTCCGTCGGTAAATCTGCCAAAACGTAAAAAATGCCATTTCAGTCCCTTTTTCTTAACTTTTAAGCTTTTAATCCTTAATATATATATGAATAGTTATGTAATATATGTTTTTCAAACTATTTTAGATATTTAGTGTATATAATTATTTAGGATGTTTGTATATCATTCTTTATTTAATTTCTAAACATAAGTATATGTATATATATGTTCTTTTTTATTCATTTGAGTTACATTAGATCCTATTTTAAAGGTTATTTACTTGGGTATTTTGGAAAATAATTAGTAGATATTGGTATATGTTATTTTTGATATTTAAAACTATATTAGTTGTGTATATGTAGTTTTGGGCTATATGGGTTATGTTATTGATTATTATATGAAACTATTTTAGATAAAGATTATTTTCTTATTTATGAGATTTATTTACTATTTTCACATTTTTAAAGTATAAATGTATTATATCTAGTATTTTCATACATGTATTATATAGTTCCTTTTTTATTAACTTTCATTCTCATATTCTCTTTTTGATTTAAATGTATATATATATGCTTAAATTGTTTTCTTTATTCTTTTAGCCCATCCATGGGCCCGGGTTTCAAATGGGCTTTATTTGAGTGTGAATCTTGGTTTAAATGGGTTTATTATTATAATCATAATAGGTAAAGAGTCCATTAAGTAAGAGGGGAAAATAAATCACAAAAAGAGAGTTTTCAATTTAATCATTTACACTAATGAATTCTTAGAGGTTCCTAATGTAAATAAATGGAGTTATTTTTGTTAATATTTCAAAATTGGTTCCAAAACATCACGTTTTAAAACCTTAATCCGTTCCAAAGGCGGATTAAGCGAACATTGTAATTAAAATCGTTTTCTTTGTGAATAATAGAGTTTTTGAATCATTTTCTTAAAGGGTTTGTACAAAATAAAATTGACTTGTATGTTTAATCATGTTTTCCTATTAAAATGTTTTTATCCTAACGTTTTCAAACACTCGAGTCGTTCCAACGGCGATTCAGGTGAACTTCATCAAACGGGGTTTTAAAACGCACCTAAATCGTTCCAACGGCGATTAAGGTGCGAACCATGTAAATGAACTCGTTTTGGGGAAATGAGTTAGCATAGAGTAAACACACAACATGACATTTAAATAAAGTCGTAAACCACTTCTTTCTTCCCCCTTCTCTGTGTATGTATAATATAAATGGGTGATTCTTTACTAATGTGGCTTTTCAATAATATATGCTCAAAACGGTTTCTAAAAAGAGAAAGAAAAGGTTTCAAATGAATTTTAAACTTAAAGAAGTATACGATTAGTCCGTTATCGCCTAACATGCTGAGTAGGAGGCCGGTGGTTCATAACCGGGCGATGTCGGGGTGCCTAGTAGCCTTTCTCCGGAAAGGAGCTAGCCTTCTCGGCTCGTACCTAAGTTTCCCGAACCCACACCGGTCTCCCGCATGGGATCGGTGTTCATTTTCCCATTCGTGGGTGGCGACTCTTCCATATCTCCGAGCTCCGGTCCTACCGAGCAGCTTGATTCCACGATTGGTTGCTTTCGGCGCCAATCACCACTTACGTCGCCATGAGGTTGTCCACCCCCCGGTCCGCCCGGGAGATTAGGCCGCGGCACCTCGTCTAATAAGTGGCGACTCTGCTGGGGAAGCGAGAAATTTGATTCCGAAAGGCATGTTTTAAGCCCTTAACGGGGACGGATCGTTTTACTTCTTTTCGTATGCATTCATGTGCATTACTGCAAACCTTTTGGGTAATTTCCGCGAAACCTCTAGCGAGAGTCCATTCGTCGCTCGAAAGAGGCTAGTGTAAGTTCCCCCTTACAGTAAGGCGCCAAAGGGTCCCCATCCATTCATTAGGGGCGAATTTGTGCGGTCCTGTGAGGTCCCGCGGTCAGCCGTGTCAGCATATAGTAGCCTTAGAAGTTTCCATAGGATCACCCGTTACTATTTTTGATGTGATAAATGAATCAATTCGTGTTTTCAAACCGCCACGATACGTGTCTAATCCTAAAGTAGGTAAAGAAAATGAGATGATGTGTTAATATATACTCGTGAATCGACATACTAATTACCCTAAAACATCGAAACAATTTGAACTAAAGACGACTTAGTCATCTCATATGAATGAACATGTGCGACCCGTCTTGTCCCTTTCGGTGTCACGACGAAGGCACATGTTCAGGAAATGTGTTATGACGTAAGCACGTATTAGTATGAATCGGTTCGGTGTTAAGGATAGTTACATCTCGATACAAAAGACTATATTAACAGTAGCCGTTATTCACATTCTTTAAATAAGTTGGGATAAAACGAGATCATGACGAAACGAAAACGAAGAACATTTCTGTTTCGAACGACCCTGTCGTAACGTGAAAAGTTTCGCACAAGTAGCCCGTCCCTTCCGAATAAAAGACGAGCTTTTACGTTATGCCCCGTGTCGTTTTTAAGAGAAATGGACGTGTCCGCAGAAGTGACTAAGAAAAGAAAAGCGAAAAATGAACTAAACGACCAAAATCATTCCGAGACTACTCAATCCCGAGGGTAGTTAAAGAAAATAAACCAAATGCCGTTAAATACGTGCCTCGAACGAGTGTATACCCCGTTTAAAATCTCGAAGCCGAATCAAGCCAACCCATATAATTGCGCCATATGGACGAGACTGCGGGTTTTGACTAACGACTCGATCATTTCGATCGTTACCAAAACTGTAAGAAATATGGCCCGATGTACGTGTTTGTTTAATTCGTGCCTGAAGGAAAGAGAACGGTGATATCCTCGCTTTGAATAGGCATACGATTCAACGAAACGTTGATTTTCTATAACCACACTAAGATGATATATCCCGTGGATTGGGAAGAACAACGAACTGTTGCTAGCCGAAAGGTTACCGGGCGCTCAAAATAAGACTCGCCGTCTTTTCACGTAGCTAAAAATGAGCAAGCGGATCCTCAACGCTAAGAACAAACGCGTTACGCGATGAGTCCGTTCCCTAAAATAAAGTCCAAAAGTGATTCCATCACTAAATAAACACGTGGTTACGTCTCTCGATAGATCCAAAAGATCCCGTTGTAATCCAAAAATCGAGACACGAACCCGCGCGAACGAAAGGGAACGAGTCATTGACAATAACGAACGATTGGACTAGAAGAATAACTTGTACCACGTCTAAAAACTGAGATACGCTCAAAGGGAGTTAAAACCCGAACTAATACGTCTCACGAAAGGACGAAAGATGAGTTATTCCGAAAGGACAATCCAACTTGGTCGATTTCTTAGTCACTGAACGTTGATATGTCAAAATGAACTGTATTGTCTGATGACTGATCTACTTTTCCGCAATAATCGATGGCATCACGCGTCCCCTGGACCGTAATGTGAGCCCCAAACCAAAATCCTAGGAAAGAGACTTGGACCATCGAGTGTGTGGAGGAATAAGGGTGGAAGAGAGATGTTGTGATACTTGTAATTAGACTAACGTTTGTTCTTCTTATCTTATATATCCGTAAATAAATAAACGCACACACCACGAATCATGCATATAAAATCATGCATACATACTAATGGATACCGTTCACGCAGACGTCATCATTAAGCGATTGTGGTACCGAGAGAGCAGTCGGCTAGTTAGGCAGTTTAACTAGTTACAAATTGACAGGTCTGAATCGGCAGTTGTGGCTTCAGAATCATCTTCGTCCGAGTATACTCAGTCTTCAGCCAGTATGTCTGCGACCGATGAAAAAGTGGCCGGATTGGAAAACTCTGTGAACAACATTAATGAGCAGTTAGCGGTGATAGCGGCCCAGTTAGCTAAGCTGGCCATGAGAGATGATAAAAATGGCAGTAAACACGCTGAGAATGAGGTGAACGATGGCCCTCGCTTTGGGAATGAGGAGGATTATCAGGATTATATCCGAAAACAGTTAGAGAAAGAGAAAGCTAAGGAAGAGGAGTGGAAGCAACACATCACACAGGAAGTGCAGGACTTGCGCGGAGGAAGCTCCGGAAGTCAGGATTTCTATAACTTGAAGAATTGTTTGTCGGCAACAGCTTTGCCTTTGAAATTTCGGCTCCCTGACATGAAAAAGTTCGATGGAACGGGAGATCCCACCGCTCACATGAATCAGTATGTTGCGGTGATGAAGCACACGATCCTGACGGAGGATCAGGTCCTAGGGCTGTTTAACACCTACTTAGAGGGGGCTGCCCTCACATGGTTTCATGCGTTACCAATGGTGACAAAGAAGGATTGGAAGGAATTAGCGAAGTCATTCATCGCTCAGTATAGCTTTAACACCATGCTGGAGGTCACTTTGAAAGAGTTAGAGAGCACTAAGCAACAGGCTGGGGAATCCTTTTCCGATTTTGTGAAAAGATGGAGGGCTAAGGCCGCAGTGATGAAACAAAAGCCGCTCGAGCAGGATCAGATCCGAATGGTGGTTGGCAACACGTTGCCGTATATCAAGAATGAGTTGCGGTATATGCCATTTACCGATTTCAATTAGATGTATAGTTGTGCCTTGACTGTTGAAGGGGATGGAGAGCCGAAGAAAGCTTATACCAAGTGGACGAAGTCTGGATATAGTGCCGGAGGGCCTAGCGCGAGTACGGAATCCGCAGCAGTGAAAGTGGTTGATCTTAATGCTATTGAAAAGAGGCGGTTCGCCAAGTTCGATCAGACCTACGCGAAAGTTTTCGAGCGTCTGCAGAAAAAGGGATTGTTGAAAGCCCTTACCCCGTATAACAAAGCTCAACCTACTCCGCAGATACAGGCTAGAGGGTATTGTGAATTCCATAGCAGTTATGGGCATACAATTGAGAATTGTGAGAGGCTGAAACATGAAATCCAAGATTTAATTGAGGAGAAGAAGATAGCTGATCCTTCGTCAGCAAACCCTTCCACTAGGCGTAATCCATTGCCTAATCATAGGGTGAGCATGATCGGAGTTGGTTTGACAGAATGTGTAGTGATGGAATCCTTCGAGGAGAACGTAGAGGAGTTGTTGGACTCCGATGAGAAGAATAATGTGGGAAATGGTTTGTATGTGTCGGCTTTGGAAGAGGAGCCAACGGAAGAAGTGATGGATGATAGAACAGAAACTGAGGAGACCGAGGAAGTCTCATCTCGGAGGATCATGCCTGTGTTGAAATTATTTAGTGGGGTAGAAGACCCCGAAGCTCATTTGTATGGATACGTGTGTGCTATGTTTGGAGAGCCATACAAAGTGGAAGAAGTCGCTCCATGGTTCCATCTTTCGCTGGTGGGCGAACCTTTGAAGTGGTTTCAATCGCTACCCGACGCGACTAAGCATGATTAGTCATTGGTGTCAAGCTTGTTTTTGATGAAGTATCGAAGAGACAAAATACGGGCAGGGGAATATAGCGCAATGCAAATTGGGCCTATCAAACGTCCGTTTCCGACTGTCAGCAAGTATAATGAAGGGAAGGACCCCATGGAGCACTTGCATTTTTATCTGTCGGCTATGGGTCCTCTAGGTTTCAAAGAGGGGGAGATCACGAGCTTGTTTTGCAACTCACTGGCATGAGAGTCACTAGTGTGGTACATGTCTCTTCCAATGCACGTTAAAGCAGATTGGGCAAAAATGACTAAGAGATTCATCAAGAAATACGCCGCACGGGGATGTCCAGAGGAAATGCCTGCATTATCCGAAGAGGAGACACCTGAAGCAGTAACAGCCATGTCTAAGTATAAGGGAGATGAGAACCCCATTGATCACATAAACCGTTTCCGTACCTACATGTTTGACGCGGGACTCTACCGAAGAGAGTTAGTCCAGCATTTTCCAAAGACACTCATAGGAGAAGCTTTGATGTGGCACCGAATGCTCGCGGCAAAGACAAAAGGGGACTGGGGATCCTTCATGGAGGCCTTTGTGCAGAGGTATGAGAGGTACATTCTGTGGACAGGGTCGTTGGAAGATTTAGAAAGGATCAGGCAATTCCCCGAGGAACCATTTATGGATTATGCTAGAAGATGGAGGTTCAAGTATGCCTCGTGTCGGGTGTTAGACGAGGTGTCGCGGCCTAATCTCCCGGGCGGACCGGGGGGTGGACAACCTCATGGCGACGTAAGCGGTGATTGGCGCCGAAAGCAACCAATCATGGAATCAAGCTGCTCGGCAGGACCGGAGCTCGGAGATATGGAAGAGTCGCCACCCACGAATGGGAAAATGAACACCGATCCCTTGCGGGAGACCGGTGTGGGTTCGGGAAACTTAGGTACGAGCCGAGAAGGCTAGCTCCTTTCCGGAGAAAGGCTACTAGGCACCCCGACATCGCCCGGTTATGAACCACCGGCCTCCTACTCAGCATGTTAGGCGATAACGGACTAATCGTATACTTCTTTAAGTTTAAAATTCATTTGAAACCCTTTTCTTTCTCTTTTTTTGAAACCGTTTTGAGCATATATTATTGAAAAGCCATATTAGTAAAGAATCACCCATTTATGTTATACATACACAGAGAGGGGGAAGAAAGAAGTGGTTTATTTACAACCGTATTTAAAAGTCATGTCGTGTGTTTATTCTACACTAACTTGTTCCCCCAAAACGAGTTTATTTACATGGTTCGCACCTTAATCGCCGTTGGAACGATTTAGGTGCGTTTTAAAACCCCGTTTGATGAAGTTTACCCGAATCGCCGTTGGAACGACTCGAGGGTTTGAAAACATTGAGATAAAAACCTTTGATGAGAAAACGTGGTTAAACATACAAGTCAATTTTATTTTGTACAAATCATTTAAGAAAACGATTCAAAACTCTATTATTTACAATGAAAACGATTTTAATTACAAGGCTCGCTTAATCCGTCGTTTGGAACGGACTAAGGTTTTAAAGCGTGATGTTTTAAGAAACGATTTGAAATGTCAAGAAAACACTATTTATTTACATTAAGAATCTCTAAAAAACCTTTTAGTTTAAATAATTAAATTGAAAACTCTTTTTGTGATTTATTTTCCCCCTTTTTCCTTAATGGATTCTCTACTTATTACAATTACAATAATAAACCCCTTTAAACTAATATTCACACTCAAATAATACTCATTTGGAACATGGACCCATGAATGGGCCAAAAGAATAAAGAAAATAATTTAGACATATATATATATACATTTAAATCAAAAAAGAAGATATGAAAGTAAGAGTTAACACAAAAGGAACTATATGTATATGAAAATAATAGGTACAACACATTTATACAAAAAAAAATGTGAAAATAATAAGTAAATCTTATGAATAAGAAAATAACATTTACCCAAAAATAATTTCATTCAATAATCAACAAAATAACTCAAATATCCCAACACTATATATATATACATAACTAATATAGTTTTAAATACCAAAACTAACATATACTAATGTCTATCAATTATTTCTCAAAATATCAAATAACTATCATTTAAAACATAGGCTAAATTAATAAAAAGGAAATACATATACATAATTATACTTATATTTAGAAAATAGTATAAAAAATGGTATACAAATATCATCAAATAATTATATATGCTAAAGGTCCAAAATAATTTGAAAAACATATATTACATAATTATACATATATATATTAAAGATTAAAAGCTTAAAAGTTAGGAAAAAGAGACTGAAATGGCATTTTTTGCGTTTTGGCAGATTTACCGACGGAAAATCCGTCGGTAAACAGCCTTTAGTGACAGAATAGGTAAATTACAGCAGCACTCCTAAATGTTTCCAGATTTATTCAAAAGCTTTAAATTAAATCTAATTCAATCGTTTTGGATTTCCGAACTACCCAAGATGGATCATAGTCGAAAACGGAAGTTCCTAAACGACGTTTTTTATTTCAAAACATTATTTAGAAATTTCTTTTAAATTAAAAACTTATAATTACAACGTTTTCGATATCCGAACTACCTTTTTATCGGATCACGGTTCGTATTGGGATATCAAAACGAGGTTTTTTATTTTAAAACAAAACCGAATTTTATTCAACACGAGATGAAAATTAAATAAATACGCTAATTAAATAAAATGTGACAATATAAATAAATAACTAAATAAATAAAAACTATAACATAAAAATAAATAGGAGAGGAAGATAAATAAAATAAAATAAAAGAGAGTCTAGTCCTCGGATAATACCTTAAATTCGGTATCTGACAGTCGAAGCCGATTGATTCCACGAACCACGATCTTCCGTTTTTAATGAAAATTTAGTAAAAATTGAACTTTAGGAAATTTGGAATTTTTGAGAAAAAAATATATTTTTCTCAAAAAAATCACTCTCTCTCTCTCTAAATGTTTAGAGTGAGAAAGCTATCCAAAAAATCCCTCCCCCTCTTTTTGCATGGGGATCCGTGCCTTTTATAGGCAAACGGGTCCCCGGACCAATGGGCGACGCCCAAAGGAAATTGGGCGTCGCCCATTGGGGTTGGGCGGCCGCCCAACCTTGTTGGGCGATCGCCCAACAATCGTTAGGCGATCGCCCAACGGCGTTGGGCGAGCGCCCAACGCAAGGTTGGGCGCCCTCGCCCGACCTTCGTCGGGCGTTCGCCCAACGGTCGTCGGGCGTTCGCCCAACGGTCGTCGGGCGTTCGCCCGACGGTTGGGCGCCCACCCGACGACCCTCGGGGCGTGGCTCACGCCGTCGGGCGTGCGCACCCCGCGGCCGCCGAGCGCGCGTTCCGCGCCGTCGGACGCTCACACGTCGCGGCCGCCGAATGCGCGCTTCGCGTTACCGGACGCGTGCGCTCAGCGGCCCACGAGAGTGCGCACCGTGCCACCGGACCCGGGCATTGCTCGGACGTCGAGAGCGTGCCACTCGCGGTGCGTCCGACGGACGCCGAGCGCACGTCCCGTTCCGCCGATTTTCCTTCGCTTATTATTCTTTATATATTTTTTCAAAACTTCCGGAATCAATCGCTTCAACCGTCTTATTTTCAGGTTTTCGTCACAAGTCCTCCGACTCGGTGTCTACATCGGGTCACCTTGAGTGATCAGGAGCAACTCATGTGCATCCGGAAGGGTGCTATTCCACTCGTGGCTAGAAGAATGAATGGAGTGTTCCTCAAGGACTATGAAGAACTGATAGGCTGGGCTCGGTATGGATCGTCGGACCCTTCCTACATAAATCCGAATGTCCCTCACATAATGGATCTGATGGTCGTGGACGTTTGGGGAAGTTCCTCCGACGAGGAAGGTATCAATCAGAGGGTTCCGATCAACATCTGGGATGAGTCTGATGATGAGTCGGAAGTGGCTGTTAGCGCCGAAGGAAAGATTCTGCCGGGGTTTGAAATCTTCAATGATGTTGCCGACTGGGGCAAAGGAAAGGCGAGCTGCTTTGTCGAGGAGATTATGATGCTGGATTTGAACGCCGAGGAGCAAGTCATCACCATTGAAGCAACTGCAGGAGCGGGAGATGAGCCTAGTACCTCCAAAATTCATGAGAAGTCCGAAGACCTTGATGATGAAAATTGTATTACTGCTTTGTTTGAATCAGATGATGTAATCACCCATGCTATCAATGAAATGAATTCTGATTTTGCTTACTTACTTGATGTTGATCATGATCATTCCATGCATTCTCATTCATATAACATGCCTACATTTGAAATCAATGCAATAGAAATGTCAACTTTCAATCTTGGTACGGATGAAAATCCTAAACTTATACAAATTGCTCAAGAATTAACTATTGAAGAGAGAAAAGAATTCGAGAGAATAATTAAAAAATACGAAATTGTATTCGCATGGACATACGAAGACATGCCTGGAATTGATCAATCTATCGTAACTCACCGCATTCCAACTTACCCCGAAGCAAAGCCCGTAAAGCAGAAGCTCCGACGTATGAGACCAGAATGGGCAGAAAAGATCAGAGAGGAGGTGAAGAAGCAGTTAGAAGCAGGATTCATCGAAGTGATCGACTATCCCCCTTGGGTCGCAAATGTGGTGCCAATCGCAAAAAAGGACGGTAAAGTGAGGATGTGCGTTGATTACAGAGATCTTAACAAGGCATGCCCCAAGGATGAGTTCGCATTGCCTCATATCGACGTATTGATCGACAGTGCAGCGTCAAGCGTCTTACACACGAATATGGATGGTTTCATGGGCTACATGCAAGTTCAGATGGCCGAAAAGCACAAAGCAAAAACCTCGTTCACAACCGAGTGGGGGACATACTGTTACAGAGTAATGCCGTTTGGTTTGAAAAATGCCGGGGCAACTTACCAGCGAATGGCCACAGCACTGTTCCATGATATGATACACAAGGAGGTAGAAGTCTACGTGGACGATATGATGGTCAAATCAGAGATAAGAGAAGGGCATTTTACCGCGCTCGAGAAGTTTTTGGCCCGAATTGCAGAATTCAAGCTAAGGTTAAACCCGAAGAGGTGCTTTTTCGGCGTTTCGTCGGGGAAAATCTTAGGCTATGTAATCGGAAATAAGGGAATCGAGGTGGATCCTGATAAAGTGAAGGCTATACAGGAGATGCCGGCGCCGAGAAATGAGAAGGAAGTGAGAGGGTTTCTGGGGCAGGTTCAGTATATCAGTCGGTTCATAGCGAGACTCACCGCAATCTGCGAGCCAATCTTTAAGTTGCTAAGGAAAGACCAACCCGCTACTTGGAATGATAAGTGTCAACAAGCTCTGGAGAGCGTCCGGAACTATTTGTCTAATCCGCCAGTGCTGAGACCGCCTAAACTGGGAAAGTCGCTTCTCCTCTATGTAGCAATTGAGGAGCGATCTATTGGGGCAATGTTGGCTCAAGAGGGAGACACCGGTGTGGAGCACGCGGTGTATTATTTGAGTAAGAAGTTCCTGGAGTACGAGCTCAAGTACAATATGATCGAAAAGACATGTGTGGCAGTAGTATGGTTGACAAAGAAACTATGGCACTATTTCCAATCGTATAAAGTGATCATTATTTCTCGGATGGACCCCGTGAAGTATCTGTACCGAACTCCATCCTTGACGGGGAAGTTAGCCCGATGGTTGTTGCTTTTGTCTGAGTTTGACATTGAATATGTAACGAAGAAGGTTATCAAAGGGAGGGCCGTGGCAGAGTTTCTGGCTAACCAACCCCTGAATGCAGAAGAGGAAGAAGTAAGCTATGATTTTCCCGATGAACACTTGAACGCAATCGAAGTTATACCGTGGAAAATGTTCTTCGACGGAGCAGTTAATTCGAATGGGGCCGGAGTAGGAGTACTACTTACCTCACCGGAAGGAGAAAGGATCCCGATGGCCAAGAAGTTATCCTTCCCTCTCACCAATAATATGGCCGAGTATGAAGCGTGCATTTATGGTTTAGAGTCATTAGCGGCACTGGGAGCGTCATATGTCGAAATTTGGGGTGACTCAAAGTTGATCATCGAACAGGCACAAGGAAACTGGGAGGTAAGAGAAGAAAGACTACGTCCGTACCTCGATCAGCTAGAAGGGTTGGCACAAAGATTCAAAGAATGCCGTTTCTATCATATTCCTCGAGCACAGAACCAGGCGGCGGATGCCTTGGCCACTTTGGTGTCAGTTTGGGACAATCCCCGGAACCTTGCTTCGAAACCGTTGGTATTGAGAAGATCTCACAAACCGTGCTACGAAGACGTAATGCTGTTAGGGACAGGTGAAAAACCGTGGTATTTCGATATCGTGAACTTCATGAAAGATGGAACATATCCAGCAGAGTCATAACCTAGGGATCAAGCTGTGATTAGAAGGTTAGCTCGGCAGTTCGTCATCCACAACGACTTACTTTACAAAAGGCACATTGATGGGTTACAACTAAGATGCTTGGATGCGAGAGAAGCTCGCGAGGCAATGGAGTCGGTACATTCAGGAATTTGCGGAGCCCATATGGGAGGAGCAGTACTAGCTAAGAAAATTATTAGGCAAGGCTTCTATTGACTCACCATGGAAAGAGATTGTAACGAGTATGCAAAGAAATGTCACGATTGTCAAATCCACGGCGATTGCAGTCATCTTCCGGCCATGGAATTACATGTGTTGGCACCTATTTGGCCATTCGCTGCTTGGTGCATTGACATCATTGGCGAAGTAAGGCCTAACGCTTTAAATGGACATAAGTTTATTGCAGTCGCCATCGATTATTTCACCAAGTGGGTAGAAGCAGAGTCGTTTAGCAAACTGGGATCCAAGCAGATGAGAAAGTTCATTGAAAGACACTTGATCACCAGGTTCGGAGTGCCTCATCACATGATTATGGATAATGGGGTCCAGTTTCAGGGGGAAGTAAGAAATCTTTTCCGAGAATATAGCATTGAACATCACAGGTCCTCTCCGTACCGTCCACAGGCTAATGGAGCAGTAGAAGCAGCTAATAAGAACCTTAAGAGGATTCTCGTAAAGACGGTGGAATCACATCGGAATTGGCATGAGCACCTCCCACTCGCGTTATGGGCTTATCGCACGACAGTTAGAACCTCAACAGGGGCAACGCCATTCTCCTTGGTATATGGAACAGAAGCAGTCTTGCCGATTGAGATCGAAAAGCGGTCATTGAGAATCGCAGTAGAGGCAGAAATTCCCGAGGCGAAATGGGTGAAGAGGCGATGTGAGCAGTTGGCTCTAGTTGACGAGAAAAGGATGGAAGCCCTTTACCACGTACAGTTATATCAAAGAAGGATGGCTCGGGCTTTCAATAAAAAAGTCAAGACCAGCCCTATCAAAGAAGGAGATTTGGTGCTGAAACAGATCCGCGTGACGCACACCGACCCTAGGGGCAAGTTTAGGCCTAACTGGGAAGGGCCATTCGTCGTGAAGAAGATACTAAGCAAAGGAGCGGTGAAGTTAACCACAATGGACGGCATGGAATTCTCCGAACCTACCAACCTGGATAGGCTTAAGAAATACTTTTCGTAAAAAAAAAAAAAGAAAGAAAGAAATAAAAATTCCCGATAGGTCGAAAACCCGCAAAGGGCGACCTATGCAATAATAAGGGACATCCCAATGGGTGAAAACCCGAAAGGGCGCTCATTTGAAAATTCCGGGATAATAAAAGGAGAGTTGAAAAATCGCTGGGATCTGAAAACCGAAAAAAGGCGGGTCCTGGTAACAATAGTTATGACTTGAGCAAATACAAAAACAATGTATAAGAGACTAAGTATTTCTGTTGTTTGTAAATAAATAAAGGCATGAATATATTTGACGAGAATGATTGGAATCATCATAATCTACTGAAAGCATGGTAATATGAATCGCGAGTTATACATTTCCTATCCTACTTTTCACAAAAAGCCTACCTACTATCCACCCCACTCCCTATACATCAGCTATACAGCGGGGAAATTCCAATAAAAGCTACAAGGCAATAATGAAAGCTACAAAGCAATACATAACGAGCCTAATACGGAGGGAAGTCCCAATAGTCCTCAAAATCTCTCAAGTGTGATGCCCGCTCCGTAGATAATGCCTCCTCGGCAGCTCGCGCTCGCTCATCAGCAACTCGTGCTCTCTCATCGGCGACCCGTGCTCTCTCCTCGGCAGCGAGGCGTCCGATCGACTCATCGCGCGCCCTCTCCTCGACGGCAAGGCGACCCTCAGTCTCCCGTCGCATCATCCCTGACCAGTGGTCATTTCTCTCCTGATACACCTGACCGACCCGAGCGTCGGCCTCTCGCACCAACTCGCTCTGCCTCCGCTCGTGGGCATGCAGATCGCTCTAAAGCAAAAGAAAGGAAAAACAGATAAAAATAAGAAGCAGCGTAGGCACGAACATAAATCATACATACATGCATACCTTCCACTACACTAAAGTAAAATAATGATACATACCAGGTGATCGGTGCAGCGCAAGCTGAGGTGATCTCGGAGATAACCAGACAGCCCCACGTAATCCGTGCAGGTCTCCCTTGTAGTCAGAGAAGCGTCTGAGGGATCAAATGGGACCCTCAAGGAGAAGATGGGAGGAGCCGCCTCGAATCTCGCATAAGCGGCCCCGAACTCGTCATAACAAATCGTGGCAAAGTCTCTCCCGTAGTCTGGTAGGGGCACACCTAGGGAAGACCTCTCTGGTCGGGCAGCGCTGGAGGACTCGCCGACATAGTAGGGCTGCTCGCACACAGGCGTCAGAGCTCGAGTGCCGTCAAAAAAATCGGATAAATGGGCACTCCTCTAGGATCCCTCCTGCAAAAAAACACACAATAAAAACCTCTAAACGTCTCATGAATGAAATGGTAAAATGAGAAGGGGGCGGAACCACTTACCGGGACCTCCTCCTGACCAAAGACTGCCGCAACAGCCTCCCTCGAAAATACATCTGCCACCGGATCCACCTCCATCGCTGCCGCCGGGGCATCCCTCGCGCTCAGCAGAGTATATAAGTAAAGCTCGCGGCCCCCGGAGTGAACCCACACCGCTCTACCAACGAACCGACGAGACAAGTCCCGACGAACGACCGATAGGGGCATGGTCCGCACCGCAAACATAGAGACGGGGATCTCACCCGGTGTCCAATATGCGTCACTAACTCCGGTGATGCCTCGGTCCCCCAAATACCACGCCCGCACGCAGGGGCCGGTGAGCACACACTGCTGCTCCTGGATCATAGATACATACGTATAATCGGGACTGAAGTCGAGGTCGTCCCACCTGAACTTAATCTAAAAAAATGAACAAAGAGAATGTCAGAAAGGATCAAACAAGAATCTAACACGACTAGGCAGCATCTACCTGTCTGAGGGTCAGTGAGTCTATCCAATCTAGAAGTCGCGACACCGTTCGTGTCCTCTCGGCACCCAAGTCGAAATCTCTCCACCGGTTCATGAGAGGCGGCCTCGGTACTCTCGGTCGAGGTCGAGACCGGCTGGGAAGAATATGCCTCTCATACGCCCACACCTGCGGTAAAAACAAGGATTAGGAGTGTGAAAGACGCAAAGAAGATAAGACGGGCAAGTCAAAAAGGCGTCGCGTACCAGCAAAGCGAAGGTGTAACCACCGAAATCCTTGCGCTTCCGGCAAGTCAGATCCAAAAACTTGTAGAGAAAGGCTAAGCCTGCCCCCGCCCAATCATAGGAAGCCGCCGCATCCAGATCGCTGAGTGCCTGAATGAGACCCGCGTGTACCTTCCCGCCCTTCGTGCGGAAAATCGTCTCACTCAGAGTATATACCAAGAAGCTACGAACCGCCAAGTCGGTATCGTCGGTCTCACAAAAATCTCGTCGACTCAAAAGGCTCGCGGTAGAAATAAACTTCGCCGGAGTAGATTTGGCGCATGGGCGAACTCCCGATCCGATCAAGGCAGCGAGCCTAGCAAGGTCGACCCGTGGTCGCATCATATCGAAATAAAAGGGAACGGGAGTGCTGCTCCCTCGCAACCCTGTCAGCAGTGAAAAATCCATGGGCGAGACGGTCATCTCCCCGAAAGAAAGGTGGAAAGTGTGGGTCGAGTCAACTCACCGCTCACATAAGGCGTGTAAGCCAAAGCGGTCGCATACCCCGTTGGTGCGGGGCAATGCTGCAATAAAAGGCTCGAAGCCCAACTCGCGCACGCGGGCTCTCGCCGCGGCGCCCAGCCTAGCATACCACGAGTGAATCTCGGCGGTGGTCCCAGAAATCTCAATAAACTAGAAAGAACAAGACAAGAAAATTTAAATACAGTTCCTAAAGCATGCAATCAATGAGGACGCGTTAAGACTAGGCATTCTTTCATTATCTAACCTAGAGACATCTGGTCAATTAGGGCCAACTTTCTGTAAAAGTCTCTCCTTTAGGGTCGCTCATGTAAGGTTTAGTTAATTCTTTAATCCACTCTCGTCCGCATTGACAAGGAGCATAGGTTAAGTTACTATTCATGTGCATTAGTTAAGTTTTCACTATTCACGTTTTTTACTATTCACGTGCACTATTCACGTTTTTACTATTCACGTGCATTAGTTAAGTTTTCACTATTCACGTTTCTACTATTCACGTGCACTATTCACGTTTTTACTATTCACGTGCATTAGTTAAGTTTACTATTCACATGCATTAGTTAAGTTCTCACTATTCACGTGCATTAGTTGAGTTGTCACTATTCACGTTTTTACTATTCACATGCACTATTCACGTTTTTACTATTCACGTTATTTTTACTGTTAGCATGCATAAATTCATAGTGTCACTATTCACATGCATATATCGCGCATTCTCACACAGAAATAAACATGTGTTACTTGTAAGTGAAGAAATTCATGTTTTCTAGCTAAAGTCCTCTAAGGCAATCTAAAAGTTAGCATGCAAATCATGTTCGGATAGGAATGCTAAAGCCTGGAGTTTGAATCAAATAAAGTGAGAAATTACTTACCTCGTTGCAGCGTGTCCGGCTCAGATGCGTTGTAGGGTCGTGGAAGGGATCCACTCTATCTAAGTTTACGTAAACCTCGTCCATGCCTCTAGTGCCATCCCATTCATCTAAATCCATCCCGAGAATAATCTAAAATCAAAGTCTAGAGAGAGAAAGAAGAGAGAGAAGGTGTGGGGTTGAAATGAAACCCCACCACCTTATATAGTAAGAGGAAATGGCATTCCCATAAATAGTGAAAAATGTACGATTTGACATAAAGGTAAAAAGTAAATAATTAATTACTAGGTGCACAGACCTCCGATTTGCAGTCTGTTTCAGCCTGCATTTCTCCCAGACAGCAGCCAATATCGTCAAGATATGAACTCCAGACAACAGTCAATTTTTACAGAACAGTGACACCAATCAAAATACAGGCGACAGTCAACAGAAAAAACAATCGTTAGTCTATATCATTTCAGACTAAAACATGTTCCCATTAAACCTCTGAGACGATAGATCCAGTAAGAAAATACAGACAACAGTGTTGTAAGAAAATCCAGAAACAATCCCCGCTTTTGAGCCATATTACTCATGGTCGCAGACCGGAGTTGCTTTTGAGCCATCTGACTCATGGTCGCTGACCGGAGTTACTTTTGAGCCATTTTACCCGCGGTCGTGGACCAGGGTCGCTTTTGAGCCATCTGACTCACGGTCGCAGACCGGAGTTGCTTTTGAGCCATCTAACTCACGGTCGCAGACCGGAGTTGCTTTTGAGCCATATCACCCGCAGTCGTGGACCAGGGTCGCTTTTGAGCCATATAACCCGCGGTCGTGGACCAGGGTCGCTTTTGAGCCATCTGACTCACGGTCGCTGACCGGAGTTGCTTTTGAGCCATTTTACCCGCGGTCGTGGACCAGGGTCGCTTTTGAGCCATCTGACTCACGGTCGCAGACCGGAATTGCTTTTGAGCCATCTAACTCACGGTCGCAGACCAGAGTTGCTTTTGAGCCATATCACCCGCGGTCGTGGACCAGGGTTGCTTTTGAGCCATGTAACCCGCGGTCGTGGACCAGGGTCGCTTTTGAGCCATCTGACTCACGGTCGCTGACCGGAGTTGCTTTTGAGCCATTTTACCCGCGGTCGTGGACCAGGGTCGCTTTTGAGCCATCTGACTCACGGTCGCAGACCGGAGTTGCTTTTGAGCCATCTAACTCACGGTCGCAGAATGGAGTTGCTTTTGAGCCATATCACCCGCGGTTGTGGACCAGGGCCGCGCTTGAGCCATCTGACTCACGGTCGCTGACCGGAGTCGCTTTTGAGCCATTTCACTCACGGTCGCAGACCGAAATTGCTTTTGAGCCATTCTTACCCATAACCAATGTACGCAAGATTCCGAGAAAAGAACATTCATCGACGGCCACTCCAGAGGCGACGATGGAAGGAATCAAAGAACGACACCGGAACGCGCAGCGCGAAGGTCAGGTATGCTCACTCTTATTCTTTACGTGTCTTTTACTTTTATATGTTTTACATTGCATGTGTTACATTAGCAAAAAACGTTTTCAAAACACACACATCACTGTCAAAATAGAAAAGTAGGGGCAACTGTAGACACCGAGTCGGAGGACCTGTGACGAAAACCTGGAAACAAGACGGTGGAAGCGATTGATTTTGAAAGTTTCAAAAAGGAAAAAAAATAATAATAAATAAATAAAATAAATAAGTTACGGTCGGTCGCTGTTGTCGATCGGATAGCTCGCGAATGCTTAACGGCACGGTGCGAGTGCTTAGCGGCGGCTGGCGCGCGTTCGACGACAGTCGGACGCCCGCTCGACGATGCAAAGCGCGCGCTCGATGTCTGTCGGACGCACGCATCCAACCATGAATGGTACGCGTTCGGTGTCCGAGCAAGACACGAGCTTGGCGGCACGGGACGCGCGCTCGTCAGCCACGAGGCGTGTGCGCCCGGCAGCACGGAACACGCGTTCGGCGGTCACGACGCATGAACGCCAGACGATGCGGAGCGCGAGCTCGACAGCCGCGGGGCGTGCACGCCCGATGATGTAAGACACGCCCCGGCGGCCGTTGAGCGAGTGCCCGACCGCGTCGGGCGGAAGCCCAACGGTAGGCGGGCGCGAGCGCCCAACGGCAGTTAGGCGCGCGCGCCCAACCTCGCGTTGGGCGGCCGCCCAACTATTGTTGGGCGGCCGCCCAACAATGTTGGGCGGTAGCCCAACGTAGTGTTGGGCGGCCGCCCAACAAGCCTTGGGCGGCCGCCCAACGGCTTTGGGCGACGCCCGATTTTACTCGAGCAGGGCGAGCTGCTCGGCGAGCAGGGCTACTCGCGACGAGCAGCCCCCTACTCGCCGAGCAGGCGCCTGGCGGCCTGCTCGCCGAGCAGGCACAGTGCCTGGGCAGTGCCTGGGCAGTGCCTGGGCGGTGCCTGGGCAGTGCCTGGGCGGTGCCTGGGCAGTGTCTGGACGGTGCCTGGGCAGTGCTTGGGCAGTGCCTGGATGGTGCCTGGGCGGTGCCTGGGCTGCTCGCAGAGCAGCGCCCGGGCTGCGCGCCGATGCTCAATTCATCGAGCGACTGCCGGGGGTCCCCGAGACACGATTTTTGCCTGAAATTGATCATGTTTTAACCTGCACACGCACATAAACTCCAAACAACATTAGTCCAAGGGCTAAATTGACCCGCCAATCGCTTATTTGAGCAAACGCTTCGTTTGGTGCGACTTTTGACGGATCAATTAGCTTCAAAAGATAACGGAATTATAATATGCATGCCATTTTGGCCGTATTTGCCTAAATTGATCATAAAACGAGCCTAAACAACGAAAAGTAAATAAAACGTTTCCAATTTCTAACTAACTCACACAAAAGCATTTAAATGCGAGAATTGCTTGCTTATTAACAAAATAACGCTAAAACCCGTCCTAAAACCGTACCCAAAGATAGGGGTTTTTTACCCCTATCATTAGGGCAGGTCAAAACTAATGAAAAATTACATGGTAAAACTGAAGATTTTAATTGGATAATTGATACGGGTGCTACACATCATGTAACTGGTCATCAGGATCAGATTTCTAACATCCGTAGAATTTCTACATGTCCAATTGGCTTACCTGATGGAGAAATTATCGTGGCCACTCATGAAGGAGATGTGACATTACCCGGGGGCTTGAGTCTGACTAATGTTTTATTAGTTCCCAAATTAAACTGTAGTTTAATTTCTGTGAGTCAGTTGCTTGGAAAATCTAAATTTATCGTTCAATTAACTGATGAGTTGTGTGTTATCCAGGACCGCAAGACGAGAAAGGTGACTGGAATCGGTGAATTGTGCGACGGACTATATTTCTTTCGTGGGGTTCCGAAGAGCAAATCAGTTGCAGTTGTGGGCAGAGATTCGTTGGAATTATGGCACAAGCGTCTTGGGCATCCGGGGAAGGAGATTGCTCAATTTTTACCCTCGAATATGGTATCTAGTAGAGTTAATGATAAAGAACCTTGTGATGTGTGTTTAAGTTCTAAACAAACTCGTAGTAGTTTTTCTACTAGTATAAATAAAGCGGATGATATTTTTCAACTTGTGCATTGTGATTTATGGGGTCCTTATCGGACTGTTTCGTCTTGTGGTGCTACTTCTTTTTTTAACTATTGTGGACGATTTCTCGCGTGCGGTCTGGGTCTATCTTTTGACTAGTAAAACTGAAGTGTATGCATGTTTTATGCGATTTGTGGCTATGGTTGATCGCCAATTTCAGAAAAAGATTCTGACTGTCCGAAGTGATAATGGAACTGAATTTAATTGTCTTGGTAAATATTTTTCTGATCATGGCATATTGTTTGAGACTTCTTGTGTGGGTACTCCACAACAGAATGGACGGGTTGAACGTAAGCATAGACATATTCTTAATGTGGCTAGAGCTTTACGGTTTGAAGGTAATTTACCAAAGTATTTCTGGGGTGAGTGTGTACTTGCGGCGTGTCATCTTATAAATCGCACTCCCTCCTCTGTTTTGAAAGGGAAGACGCCGTATGAGGTTTTATTTCATAAATTGCCTTCTTATGAGATGTTGAAAGTGTTTGGTTGTCTTTGTTATGCACACAATCAACGCACTCGTGGTGATAAATTTGAGACGCGAAGTCGTAAATGTGTTTTTGTTGGGTATCCATTTGGGAAAAAAAAGGGTGGAGATTGTATGATTTAGACACAAAAGAGTTTTTTGTGTCTCGTGATGTGAAATTTTATGAGCATATTTTCCCATTTGGATCACCAT
This sequence comes from Euphorbia lathyris, assembly GCF_963576675.1. NCBI lineage: Eukaryota > Viridiplantae > Streptophyta > Magnoliopsida > Malpighiales > Euphorbiaceae > Euphorbia > Euphorbia lathyris. The sequence goes on along the minus strand of NC_088914.1, from coordinate 20,911,712 downwards.
CAAATATGGACAATGAACCTGTTTCTGCACTGTCTGATACACGGATCAATGATGAAGAGACGAACAGTTCAGAACTGGACAGTCCTGCGTCAGAAAATAGGACAGAACCAAACCCGGAGATTGCAGTACCAGGCTCTTCAGAAACCGAAGCTGAACCAAACCCGGTGACTGAATCTCTGGGTTCTTCAGAAGCAAGGCAGGAACCGAATCCGGTAATTGAAAATCTGGGTTCTTCTTTACTGGCAGAATCGGGTCAGAATGAGATAGAACAGTTTGGGAAGAATGAGGAAGAGGAGCTAGGAAGGGGCAAACGAACAAAAGTTCCTTCATCTAAGCTCCGGGATTTTGTGACTCACACTGTAAAGAAATATAGTCCACCCCAAGCTTCATCGATTTCATCATCTCCCTCAGGTACACTATATCCTCTAACTCATTATGTTAATTGTGATAAATTTTCCGCAAAACGTCGTAGATTTCTTGCAGCAATTACAAATGCAGTAATCCCACGTAATTACAAAGAATCAGTCAAAACTGAAGGGTGGCGTGGTGCAATGGCTGCAGAAATCAGTGCTCTTGAGGAGCAACATACTTGGGAACTTGTGAAATTACCGCCTGGGAAGAAGGCTCTAGGCAGCACCTGGGTTTATACAGAAAAGCGAAATGAGAAGGGTGAATTGCTGCGTTATAAAGCACGGTTGGTCTGCTTTGGCAATCATCAAGTGGAAGGGATTGATTACAATGAGACTTTTGCTCCAGTGGCCAAAATGACAACAATTCGAACTTTCTTATCCATTGCAGCTGTGAAAAAGTGGTCTGTACATCAGATGGATGTTCATAATGCATTTTTGCATGGTGATTTAGAAGAAGAGGTATATATGAAGCTTCCACTTGGGTTCAGTGCAGATTCGCAGGGTTTGGTATGCAGATTGCGCAAATCTCTGTATGGATTGAGACAAGCACCACGGTGTTGGTTTGGGAAATTGATGGAAGCTTTGAAGAGATTTGGTTTCAAACAATCTTATTCTGATTATTCTCTTTTTACCTTTACAAAAGGGAGTATTCAGATCAATGTGTTGATTTATGTCGATGATATGATCATTGCTGGAAATAATGATGCTGCTTTGAATGCTTTTAAAGCATATTTAGGGCGTTGTTTTAAGATGAAGGATTTGGGAGCCTTGAAATATTTTCTTGGCTTAGAAGTTGCTCGTAACTCTGAAGGTTTCTTTATAAATCAACAGAAGTATGCACTTGAGATTATTGCTGAGATTGGTCTTCTAGGCGGCAGACCTGCTGTCTGTCCTATGGAGCAGAATCATAAACTTGCTCTTGCGACGGGTGCATTACTGGAGGATGCGACGAAGTATAGACGGCTGGTGGGGAGGCTCATTTATTTGTCTGTTACTCGTCCTGATTTGGCTTATTCTGTGCATATTTTGGCGCAATTTATGCAACAGCCTCGTATAGAGCATTGGGAGGCGGCCCTGAGAGTGGTGCGCTACTTGAAGAAAAGTCCTGGTCAAGGTATTCTTCTTCGATCTACTAGTGATTTGAGTTTAGTTGGATGGTGCGATTCTGATTGGACTAGTTGTCCTCTTACTCGGAGATCTTTGACTGGTTGGATGATATTGTTGGGTTATTCCCCAATTTCTTGGAAGACGAAGAAACAACACACGGTTTCTCGCTCTTCTGCGGAGGCCGAATATCGGTCGATGGCTGCTACTACATGTGAGTTGAAATGGCTTAAGCAGTTATTGAAGGAGTTGGGGGTTAATCATCCAAAGGGTATGCGCTTACTCTGTGATAGTCAATCTGCAATTTACATTGCGAAAAATCCAGTTTTTCATGAGCGAACAAAACATATTGAAGCTGATTGTCATTTTGTTCGTGATGCAATTCAAGACAGGCTTATTTCGCCGTCCTATGTGCCTACAAAAGTACAATTAGCAGATATTTTTACTAAAGCCTTAGGACGAACGCAGTTTGATTTTTTAATGCGCAAGTTGGGCATTTGTGACTTACATGCTCCGACTTGATGGGGGGTGTTAATTCCTAATTAGTGTTAATTCCTAATTTGGTGTTAATTCCTAATTAGTGTTAATTCATTTTTATTATTAGATTAAGAATTGTTTTCCTTTTGTATTATTTCCTAATTAGTGTTAATTCCTAATTGGTGATTAATTCCTAATTAGTGTTAATTCCTTTTCCTTGTTGGATTAGGATTTTGTACTTGTATAAATATGTGAATATGTGAATGAGAAAGGGGGGATTTTCACCAAAATATCAAGCCGAAAATCAACGACTCCGCTCTGATGCCTAAATCAATTGAGGAGTATGTAAACTTAGGTGAGCAAGTAGAATGAATAGAATACCTTTTAAATATTGTATTTTATAAGAGTTCTAAGTTGTGTGTCCTAAATGTGATTGGATGATCACTTGACAGTCATTTAATGAGGAGATCAATAACGATTTCATCAAAAACATCTGGAATTCTGTTAATCTCTAGTGTGCGATGTGGATCATAATGTATATGACTTTTTTTTTATGATCCTATTTAACTGGTTACATGACTTTAGGTTAAAGTATTAGTGCTTCATTATTCCACACGTATTATTTATATATATATATATATATATATATATATATATAAAAGTGAGAAACATTTATAAACACAAAATCTTAAAGAAAGTCGTAATTGCATGACATATATAAATTTTGTATTATTGTACCAGAATTGATATTTATGGTAATCTCAAGTGAAGTATTTAATTGTCTAAGGATTACTGATTGTGATTTCCGTATGGAATTTTAATTATATACCAATTTTTGAAGTGCATCTTTGAATAACTTGATAAACAAAAAATTCTTGTTTTATCTGATGATATACAACGAAATTTATAAAAAAACAAAAAAAAAAAAAAAAAAAAGATTAGTTTTTTAGATACCAACCCACCATTATTCATCACAAATGAATTAATATTCATTTATTTGGGACCAATTAATTTTTCAGTTCCCATAATATTGAAAATGATATTTTAATAAATTTGTTGAGCTCTCAAAGAAAATATTATTCAATTGGGTTTATTTTTGTAGAATTTTGAGGCATCAAATCCAACTCCAAAAAAAAAAAATTAAAATGAAAGATAACTGAGAGAAGTGAAGGATAAGAAAGCGAAATGGTTCTCTCTACTTTGCCTTCTAAAGATGAGACAACAAATATTTGACCCACTATGGTCCCCTTTTTCTATAATTCAACATATCTTTCAATTTTTAGGGTTTATCTTATAGTAATTGTAATTGTGTTTTATATAATTCATATGGTTAAATATAATATAAATAATACAAAAATATTAATCGACGTCTAAATTAGATTGTTTCGGTTTAACTTATTAGGTAATATGTCATTTTTTGGTTGACGCGGAATTGACATGGAAATTTTTAGTTTGGTTGGGGTTAAAAGGTTAACTGTTCAAGCTCGGCTCGGTCAAAACTCGGATTGATAGGTCTTGACTCGAGTTTGGGATCGGCTCGAGATATTCACGAGTCAAGGTTCGGCTCGAAAACTTACGAGCAGGCACGACTAATTTTTTAATTACTATATTTTTTTTATATGTTAAATTTGTTGTAAACTTAAAGCTATATGGTTGTAGATTTTATATTAAATTTGATTTGTTAGCACCCATATTTCTTTTAATCTTATAAGTTTGTTTAAATTTGTTGTCAATTGTATGTTAATTTTTTTTAAGTTTAAATTTGGTTTCTCCTTCATTAGAAAGTTGAAATTAGATAATAAAATGTTAAATCATGTACAATGAATAAATTAAAATCGAGCCGTTCACGAGCTTCTCTCGAGTCGAGCCTATCTCGAGCTTGATCTAAGCCTAAAATTATAGACTCGTCGGGCTTCGAGCTGGACCCGAGCTTAAAAAATTCAGACTCACTGAGCTTCGAGTTCAAGCCGAGCCATATCTCATCTGCTTAGTTTTGGTATCGGTTCAGCTCATTGACACCCCTTTATCCCTTAAAATTTATTCTACCATATTCTCTCATATTTTTATATTTTTATATGTTATCTTAATTAATAAAGTTGATAAAATTACAATTATTACCTGCAAACACGACTCGAACTTTTCATATTTTTATAAGTCGTCCTTAATAGAGATAGTCAAATTACATGTGATGCGTAAACACATTACTCAAGCCCAAGATGATATTACATGTGACTTTTGACGTGTTATTTCAATAATGACATAAAATATTTAGAAATGTTACTTTATCCTCCTATATTTTAAAAAATCACAATTAATAAAAGTACACATGAGTTGAAAACACAACACAAATCGACATTAATTCAATTAGGTTAACATGATTATAACACAGAAGTTTTTGGACTAGGGTTAAAATTGACTCATTTAACACTAATCCGATAATTGACATGAACACAACACGAACCTTATAATTAACATTTTCAAAGAATTGTGTTGCTTTAGTTCAATTTTATCTTTTCCGTAAAGACCAACAAAAATTACCAAACAAAAATCTGTATAAATTTACATCACAAAACGTTAAGAGTATAATTACACTTTCCTAATACACAAAAAGTACTTTTGACCCTTATCTCATTACTCTAAAGAGTAAATTACACCAATGATACCTGAATTTTACTATAATTCACGAAACTCGCGTTGACCGGTCATTAACTGGTACTCCCTCCGGTCCACAATAGAAGTCTTTTAAGGTTAATGCACACTAATTAAGAAATGCAATTAATTTTAAGTAAAAGACTTCGTTACCCTTGTAATAATTGCATCCACTAGTAACTTTATCTATTCCCAAGACAAAAAGTCAACTTAAATAAGGGTATATTTGATAAAAGTTAATTAATGTGCATAGATTTAAGCAAAATATCATGTATTGTGGAACAAAAAAAACTCTCTAGAAAGACTTCTATTGTGGACCGGATGGAGTAAAATATATTAAATTGTCCAATCATCATTACTTCAGGTGGTTTGGCCATGTGAGACGTAGAGCGCTTGATGCGCCGGTTAGGAGAACCGAAGAGTGGCAAAGGGATGTAGTGGTGAGGGGTAGGGGAAGACCTAAGCAAACTTGGAGGAGGGTGATCGAGAGTGATATGAGTTTATTGGGAATTGAGGAAAATATGGTAGTGGATAGGACGGAGTGGAGGGAGCGAATCTGTGTCGCTGACACGACTTGATTTTCACGGTTTTATATGATGGTTCATGTTAGCCGACCCCGAATCATTTCGGGACTAAGGCTTTGTTGTTGTTGTTTGTTGTATCATTACTTCAGGTATATTTTTGGGACAAAATGAAATCTAGGTACCAAAGCGAACTAGGTAAAGTTCAGGTACCATTGGTATAATTTACCCTTACTCTAATGTACAAACATGTTACATCATGGTCCAAAACTGTAGCATAATGAACATTCTTCAAGAGATTCTGCTAGTAATTATCAATCTTCACTTCAAAAAAAAAAAAAAAAAAACATATTTGCATAACAGGAATAACATAGTACCTAAGTGTACAATTTGGTTTTGAAGAAAATGATGTATGAATGAGGAATCCATCAAAAAAGGATTCCATTAAAAAGCAATGTAGCAACAAGTTGCATTTCAAGCATATAACATTATTACACCATATATGACATTCTAACTTGCAAGATATTCATATGAGGAACTCTCATTGTTGCAGCTCCCCCTCTGCAATTCTTCCTCAAGAACGCGTAGAAGTAGTTAACAACGAGCTTCTTCACGAAAAACGAGTTCTTCTTTGCTCGTACGTCCCCATGAGCAAGCAAATAAGTAAATCCTGAATCTCTTGCTTCTTTAAGTGCTGCAAGTTCATATTCTAGACTTGGATCTTCATCCCCTGCCATTACACTCGATGGCAACGCTAACGAAGTTTCTTCCGAAACAGAAGTTCCGCCTTCTGCTACCTTCTGATCATGCATCAACGGTATCCTTAGCTCATCAGAATCCCTTGACTGCACTGATACACTATCCAAGTCCAACTCATTCAGATTGCTCTCCAATGCTAAATCTTGTGCCTCTCTTCGTAAAAACTTCTCGAGGCTTTCAACCAAGAGTTGCTCGAACGCGTGGTGATCTTCTTTCCGAATGTCTTTGTAACCGTATCTGGCAACGCACCGGAACATATGGTAGTCTTTCGGGCAAACTCTTCGGAAAAGAAATCTTTCCTCTTGAGGAACTACTGGAACAGGTACATACTTGATACAAACAAATACTATTGTAGAGTGAATCGCGGGAAGACTCAGTAAGAACTGTCCGAAGATCGAGGGAACACCGTGGACAAGCTCGTTGTATAGCAATCCGATTCCAGGAACTCTAACAGTCCCCAGAGTGGAGCCAAGATCATGCATGAAGTCCATGGAAATCTTCTCCCTTACTTCACTTTGGTATTTTAATACACTCCCATAGTTCCAAATGTACATAACACAGAGGAACCAACTAGCAAATACGAGCGGGAGCCATCCGCCTTCTCTGATTTTCGATAGGACAGCAGATAGGTACACAAGTTCTACTGTCCCGAAAATGAGCGGAAACAATAATGCCAGGAAAAGATTGGTCTGCCAAATTAAAAGCATAACAAGAGTCACTAACGTTGTGCTCACAATCATCACCCCAACCTCGGCTATACCTGCAAGAAAAGTTTGGAACTCGAAATGTTAGTTTCTAAATGCATAAAAAACGAGACTTTCCAGGATGGATGAAGAAGATACTTAACCGTATGCATTGGCAATATCAGTGGTGCTTTGAAAGATTGAAACCACAACTATGCACATAATCATTAAGAAATAATTGATCACAGGAATGTAAATTTGACCCATCCGCTTCCTTGATGTGTGAACTATCTTAAGCCTCGGGAAGCATCCAAGAGCCATAGACTGCTTCACACATGAAAATGTAGCAGAAATCATAGCTTGGCTGGCGATCATTGCAGCAATGGTAGCTATGACGAAGATCGGCCAGAAAAGACTACCTGATTTTCATAAGATTCGGGAATTGGAAGCGTATAAATGAGCTCCAAATATAAGAATGATGTTATAGATTTTGATTTCTCGGACATATGCTACGAAGAAAACATCACCTGGCACAGAAGCATAGAATATTTTGCTTGAAGATTCAGGGTATTTCATTAAATATGAAGCCTGCCCCATGTAAGCTAGGAGAAGACACGGAAATACTACACAAGAGAAGGCAATCTGTATGGCTTTCACATTGAAATGCCCAAGATCAGCAAACATTGCTTCTGCTCCTGCAATGACCGATAAGGAGGATGTCATTAAACCAGTACATTTTCTACCATACTATACGCAACCCCCAAGACATCAATATACAATGGAGCTCAAGGAATGATGAAAATATATAAGCTAATGCAGAAAATCTACTTGAAGTTCTCAGGACTACAGTTATAAGGTACCTGTAATGCACAGAACACAACCACCAAGAGCGGACCATGCATCAGTACTGTTCTTCTTGAAGAAGAAATAGATATAAGCGGGATTGAATGCCCTCAGGACGCTAATATCATGTGTTACAAGATTGTACAATCCAATAGAAGCCAGAGAGAAGAACCACAAAGCAAGTACAGGAGCGAACAAGAAACCCACTTTGCCAGTACCAAAACACTGTATGCTGAACAAAGCCACCAGAACAACGATAGAGACAATAACTAGTGCACCTGCAAACAATTCACATTTATACCCACAAGTATCAAACTACTCGGTTTTACAATGTTATCTACACGATGATTACTTTGGTTTTGGTTTTGGTAACTATTATAAACTACTCCGAGACTAGTGCACCTGCAAACAATTCACATTTGAAGGACTAATTTGCTTATTGAGGATATTGCGAGAATTCACATTTAAAAGAATGCTCTGACAACTGCTAAAGAGCATCAGATTTATACATAAACAGCTATCCTTTAGCTCAGAGCCTTCTGAACTTACAAAATAGCCACGAACATTTCCTTCTACGGATAATACTATGCTTTATTTCTTTTTCTACAGAACTCTGCATTGAAATAAAGTGTTCATGCATATAAACAAAGGAGCCGGAGTAAAAAGAAGGGTACCTACTTGTGCCAAATCCAGATATTTCACCCTGCAGACCACTCATAGCAGACATCACTGCAACATAGAAGTATGAAGAACAAAAGCCAATTATGTCATAATTGTTAGCAGAATAATATTATGATCGTAGCATGTCCGAACGTTTTAGTTGAATTTAGTTTTTACTCTTAGCTTAAGATGCCTATTATGCAATTATGTACCTGATATTGCAGGGGTTAGAATCCCATCTCCTATGACCATGGAAGTTCCCATGAGAACCAATAGCAAGAGAGCAGTTTTCAAGTATGACTTCTTCTCCAGAGAGTCTTTTATTTTTAAAGCTCTCTCTAACTCAGGAGTTGGCAATTTGAGCTTAAAACTCGAGATATGTTCATCAGCTTGCTGACGATTTGGCAGCATACTGACATTTGCATATCTGGAAATCAGTGAGTACAGAGCAAATGTTCCTCCTACAATCAGAATTCGATACATTAACTTGTCTCCATGGTTACTCTATGGAACTACTAGGATCAAAGCCTGAAAATGATTAACTAAAAGGAGATATCTTTACCTTCCCCATTATCATTTGCTTTAAGTACTACGAAAACATATTTCGCTAAAGGAACAAGAGCAATTGTGTACATGACTAACGATAAAGCCCCCAAGATATCAACTTCGGATTCAATGTTAACCTTACTAAACACATCAGCAAAGACATATAAGGGGCTTGTTCCCATATCACCATACACCACACCAAGCGTTTGAAAGGCCAACGCAATATTGCTCCAAGTGGAGAGATCCTGGTGCATTCAAGTAATAATATAGCTTAGCATGCTTGTATGTACACTTAAATCACACACAATGATATCAAATACTCAATTAGTAGATGAAATAGATGCATAAAATTGTCAAAGAACCACTCAACTCATAAATTTAAGGCGATTAGTAACTTTATTTCTAAAACATAGCCTTCAAACAGAAACTGATAAGGACACAGACACGAAGACAAAACACAAAAATGCTACTAAAGAGGAGTGTACATGCAACATAGTCCCTAACACATCATCCTACTAGCAAATGTCCTCGAGCTCGAGCGTGAAGCATGTAGATGCACAGGACTGTAAACAATGGCCTAACTCACCCCAAAAGGTACCTTAAAGGGTGAGGATTGCCTCACATATTTAAGGAGCCATATAGCTTCCTCGTTTAGCAATGTGGGATGTTTAACACGCCCCCTCTTGCCCAATTCATTTGGTGCCCGAAGCTAATATCAGCGGTAGCCCCAACAATGAACCATGTCTCTGGTACCATTTAAACAATAGCCTAAAAAGGACCACTCTAATAATGTACTGAAATTTAACTAACAAAGGGGTTTGCAGGATTCAAGTCTAGATCTTTTGACCTAACAAGACCTAATAGCATCACAAAGAACTAAGCCCAAAAGTATAATATGGTGGTTTCACTATATTAAGTGACAAATCAGTTCTTAAACCAAAAGAAATGGAAATGATTGGATGTGTTCAATATGAAAAGATAGTACCTTTGAGTGATGGTCAGGAGAACCAGCAATTTCCATGGCTTCAACATCAAAAGAATCAGCTCTTTTGGGCTTCTTGACAAGCCTCCTCCTAATAGATCCATACCCTTCTCTACTTTCATTCTCTTCAAGCAAAGACCATGGAGGTGACTCTGAATCCACTTCACTTCCATCCACCCATCTAGATTCACCTCCTCCACCACCACCACCACCACTGCTAGTACTTCCGAGCAACCTCACACTGCTCTCCTCAATCCGATCTTCCATCTTTCTGCAAAACCTCACTCCTCCTCCCCCAAGACTGGAGTATTTAAACTCCTATTAAACGACAACGTGGGTAATAGAGAAGTTACAGAGACTTAACTTTCCTTTCCTTGGATATGAATTGTTGAATTGTTGGTACAATAATAATCATCCGGATCCCATTGGAAATGGTAATGTATGATGGGTAAAGAAGAGAATAAGCCCAAAGTAAAGATAAAAAATGAAAACACCATGTAAGCATAGCGACAAAATCAATCATCCATCTGATTCTGAAGAGGCCAAAGATGAGAGCTTTATTAATAGAAGTTGGAGAAAAGATGCTAACTTTGAATTATGGGTATTCTTTTAATCTGTAAATTGATTGGCTTTTTGGCCGTTTTTTCAGCCAATCGCTACTATCCTGTCTCCCTGGCCTCATCCTATACATGTATAATGTAATGTGCTTTTGTTTCATCATTTTGATTTTTGAAAAAAAATATGAATTATTGAAGCAGTTTTGAAGGTAACATAAATTTAATCCATCGCAGCTTTTGATAAAAGCTACATTCTTGATACTTTTTTTTTACAAGTTGGCAGCTAAAAGTTTCAATGTGTATTTCATGATTCAATAGTTGAATCCGCAAAAGGTTGATTGTTGAAATAATAGAAGTGGATAAAGCAAAAATAAAAAATATAATAAATAGTCAAATTGTCATTTGGTTTCATAAAAATTTAAAAAAAAAAGGTTATTACTAGAAACCCTAATTAGGTATAGTTTAATTAGTAAATTTTTCATAAAATTAAAGTAAGAAATCTTAAATTGAACACTCAGATCTTTCAGCCCCTAGTCAGAAAAAAAAATGCCAGAAATGATAGCGTCAGAGAGGGGCGGGAATACGTCGTCCCTTCTCTGATACTTAAGTCACTGAGTGTAAGTGAACCTACAACTGAGTAAGTGGACATGTGACAATGTTTTTATTGGTCCACGTGTTTATGCATGTTTACGTTTGTCTCCCATTTCCATAAGTAACGACATATTCTAGGGTTATGAGCGTATATTTCAAGTCCGCTCTTGTGATTGGGACACGTGTCCTTGACGGTTATACTTTTTGTATCTATATTGGTCACGTGTCTGTCTACATTCGGCCCCATTATTTGATGTGATATCACTAACACTTAAGGCAAAGGATAAAACAAATTTTATTTTGAAAGTTGATGTGCTGAAAGATGTTAATTCAGTGGAATATGAATAGTGGATGGAAGCATATAGTTTAGATTTCTCGTGGATCACAAACTCACTCACCAAAAACTTAGTTGATGTATTTTTGTTTACTCCTACTTCGAGAGATCTTTGGAAAGAAATGGAACAGAGATATGAAGAAAGTATCAAACTCATAATATTTCTTTTGCAAAAGGAAATTAGTGAGCTTATGTAAGGAAGTTTAACTGTGATGGGTTATTTCAACAAAATAAAAGTTTTATAAGATAAGCGTGTTGTTATTAAAATTGATAACATCTTGCAAATGTGGTGAATCATGGGCTTTGGAGCAAGAAATTTGTCAAGAAGAGAAAATAATACAGTTTTTATCTAGATTAAATCATAAACTTTGATCATATTAGGGATCAGATTTTGACTATGGATACTTTTCGAAATGTTAATGAGGCATATTCAATGTTTTTATGCATTAAAACTCAAAAAGATGTGGCAGTTATTGTTCACGACGATTTCATGAATGTTATTTCCAATAACTACAAATATAATGATGGGAAGATAATGGCTAACAATGCTTCCATTGATTATAAGTAGAGTGATGGAAGGATGACTGTGAATAGAACAAATGTGATTGGCAAGTTTGCTATAACAAATAAGGAAGATGAGTTTTGTACATATTGTAAAAAGGATGGTTATGAGAACATTGAGTGTTTCCATTTACATGGGTATCCAAAATGGTTTAAGGGCAGAAGAGTTACAGGAAACACAACTGCTAAAATTAGCTATTGAATTATAAACAATCCTTAGATGGTATAGATTCTGAGAAAGAAGGAGGAGATTAGAAAATGCAAATGTTGATGCAGACAGAAGTTATAAAAAGAACGTGTTTAGAAAGTTTACTGTTAAAAATAAGGAAAATTAGTTTTGTACGGATTGTAAGAAGGATGGTCGTGAGAAATTTGAGTTTTTAAGTTGCATGGACATCCCGAATGGTTTTAGGGCAAAAGAGTTATAGGAAACACACTCATGCCAATTTAACTAGTGAATTACATGTACCCTTGGATTGTATAGATTCTGAGGCATATTGAGATTACAAAATGCGAATGTTGGTACATAAGGAAGTTCAAAAGTTTCTTAAGGGGCAAGGAAAAATGATACAAAATGATAAGACTAATTTTGTTGCTTTTGCATGTACTTATGCAGTCAGATAAAACTTCAATTGTGCTAGTAAGCAAACTTATAGCACTAAAAACGAGTCTTGGTTGTGGATTCACGTGCATCAGCATATATCATTATGAATGTGTATATGTTCACTATGTTGGGATTATCCCGACGAATCGTAGTGGAAAACAAAAAAAAAACTTGCTAAATCCCATTTAATTTAGCATGCATGATAATGAATAGATTAAATAAAACGTATCTTTCTTTTTTGAATTGAGATTAAAGACATTGAATCAATTACGAACAAACAATGAGATGCTACTAAACCAACCTCCCTCTATAAACTCACACACAAAAAGCTTCGCGGTTGGATTGTGTGTTAGCACATATGCTTGATCAATTAGGATTTAAGCCTTTTGTGTATTTGAGAATTGTTTTAAAAAAAAGACTATTTACCTTTTCTCTGTATTTTGTTGGTTGGAAAAAAAATTCCAAACCCTAATTTTCAGCTATAGAAGGAAGCACATGTATTAGAGATATGGGAGAGAGTTTTCAACTTTTTAAACTCAATTTAGTTTTATTTAGGATAAATCAAATCCAATTTGATTAATTTCTAATTAAGTTAAATACTAACTATCCATTTACATAATTATACAAATATACCTAATATAATCATATATCAATTATCCCTTAATATAATTTTTCATTTTCATTTGAAAACTATTTTAACTATTAAAATAAACTTTCTACATGTCAAACATATACTAGTAAAAAATCTCTTACTAATGAGCTTAAATTTAATCCAATTGAATTCATCCAATTAGCTGAGTTTTAATATACAAATTTTATCTGCTTAAAATTTATATATGTATAACTATTATGTATATATATTTTAAGCTAGAGATTAATAAATTCGAATCAATCTAACTAGACTTTTTCTATGTGTGATCTTGTAGGTTCATTTAATATTGGAAATTGACCTGAAATGGGATTTCAACCCATAAGTCGCAAGTAGACTCCAGTAAGCCATTACAACTATTCAAATTAGATGAATGTCATGCATACGTCAACATGTACCTAATTATAATATTGCATGATCCTTTTCTTCCTGATATCGAGTCCAGCACAAGGCATGATATAGTCACCCTCATTCATTTCTCGGGCATTCCTTGATCTTTAAGTGAACTTGTTAGATCAACTGAATAATAACTCTTACTACCTCATTTGGGTGTGGCCACACATTAATTAGTCTCACTAATCAAGTGGTCGATAATATTTGTTCTCGTTTAAGGAGAGTAGCAATTCCATCACTTTACGCATGGTCCTCAACATGATTCACAACATACCCAATGGCACCCATACTTGGCACCTAGTTACGAGCCCGTTAGGTTTACATCAAACTATACTATGTCTTATCTAGGATCCATATTAATTTCGGGTCTAAGGATTCACATATAAGAATTACATGAGACACACTTATGGCCTATGACCATATAGTGTTCTCATTAGCGGATCGACCCAATAACCTATAACCTTATAAGTACATATGCCCTTGATTGACATTTGATAACATGCAGATATTATCTAGGGGCAAATCCATAAAAGCACCATATAATTAAAGGACCAAAGAAGTGTTTGGGCATCGATAGAGAACAAGGTCCACCAACTAGATGGCGTACGAAGCAAGTCATACGCCATGTGTGATCCTTATACGCCTCGTAAAGGCCAAAATGCCTTAAAGAGGTCCACAATCGCCAATCTCGGAAGACCTGGCATCCAGCATTGATCCGCTCAAAGGATGTCGACGTCGTCTTCCCAAAGGGAAACTGAAGCCATTAATGACTAGAAATAGCCTCATAAATGAGCTAACGGCCAGACATGAATAGTGTAACAACTTCTCATTAAAAGAGCATAAATGAAAGGCTTTCTAGTTACTAGTTTGATGGTAAGTATCCTAGTATAAATAGCCTCACATCTCAAGGCATTGAGGTACACTTTTCTAATCCCACACTTTGTGCTTACAGATTATCATCATATTCTTTACTTACTTAAGCAACAGAGTGTCCACGACCGAACCCAACGGTGCCCCCCCACAGGTGAAGCTCCGACAGAAGATTGTTCCAGAGTTATCAACATCATATGTCAATTATCGATAAAACACCATTATCTCTCATGGCACATACTAATCTTTAGTTCATTATTGTTCCCATGATGATAACATACTATGGATATTCAGATAGTATTTTCATTTGCTCAAGGTTTTATTGTCCAGATCACGCATTTGGCAATAATGAAAAAAAATATATTCATGGATACTCTATGTTAAGTTAATTTGCATAAGTAAATAAAAAGAATATATTATTACCTTATAAAATGTTAAAACAATATCTCGGGGACTAGGGCATACACTAATAGACTAATATTATGACATTGTCAGCACCTCAAAATGTGTATTTACTTGATGAGTGTGTTCAATGGGTTAAGCATAGACCTGTCCACGGGCCCGTGTACCCGCCCGGCCCGTCCAGGCCCGTGTCCCTTGGGTCGGGCTTGGACAATGCTAATTGATGTTAGGCCCAGCCCAACCCAAGTCCGCTAAAGCCCGCCTATTTTTTGGGCAGGTTTGAGATTAATAAAAATAGTGCGGGTCAGCCCAGCCCGACCTATTTATTAATATTAATTAATAAAGTTTATATATTTATAGATTTATATATTAAATTTTTTTTTTTATAATTAAACGATTATGTATATATGTTTAGGTGGGTTTATATGGGCTGAGCTTGAGATTTGATTTTTAAGCCCAAGCCCAGCCCGAGCCTGCCTAAATTACTATTGGGCTGGGCTTGGGCTGAGGACTTTTATAGAAAAGCCCATCTGGCCCGGCCCGAGCCCGGCACAGCCCGACCCATGACCAGGTCTAGTTAAGCATATTGGAAATGTAATATTTCCGTCTGATTTCCAACTTTAACATGTCTTACATGTTAGAAATTTTCAACACAATTTGTTGAGGGTTGCTAGATTAAGAGATGATCATTTTATAAGTATTTTCCGTGGTTGGGATATGACTGCTAGTTTGGACATATTTTTGGCTCTGTTAGTAGTATACGCATATTGTTAGTTTAGGTTGATGCAAATATTGTGTGTGATTTAGGTTGGTCAAGATTTTGTGGACGCAAATAATGTGTGTGTTTTAGACTGATCATGACTTTATGTCTCAATGTTAAAGATTGTCAATTTGCTAGTATTGATCATATTGCATATTTAATTTTTATCTGCATATTGCATTTAAAGATAGTTGATTTGTATTTGTTACTAATATTAATGACCAATATTGCTATCAATGATCATATTTTTTAATGTTAAGGGTTGTCGATATTATATTATATGTTTTTATATTGTGAATTTACGTTTAATAATTAGAGTTGTCTCTTTTAACAATTGGTGATTATAGTTAAAAGCAAATAATGCAATTTCGGAAGATGACCAAAGCCATTTCATTTTCATTAAGATATACGGGAAACATACACAAAAACTTACCTCAAATGTTATGTTTCTACAACAAAACAAACATAAAAAAAACACCTTAAAATGCATATGTAATCTAACACACTAGAACAAAGCAATCATAATGATATTGTTTCTAACCTAAAAAAATAAAAATAAAATATACAAAGCAAATAAAGCACAAGTTAAAATGCATATCCATTTACAAATTCTTTTTCCATTTCTTTCTCGGTCAATCACAAATCCTATTTCTCTTTCTAAGCTACTTATCATAATCTTTCATTTTCTAATTCAAAATGCCTATTCATTTACAGATTCTTTTTTCATTTTTTTCTCACTCAATCACAATATCCCATTTCTCTTTCTAAGCTACTTCTCCTGCTCTTTCATTTTCTAATTCAAAATGACTATCCATTTACAGATTCTTTTTCCATTTCTTTCTCACTCGATCACAATATCTCATTTCTCTTTCCAAGCTACTTCTCCTAATCTTTCATTTTCTAATTCAAAAGCTTTGGTTCTTTTTCATTCTACTTGTGATTGTCTTTTACATTCTTTTTCAATTCTGTCTAGCTTCTCAATAATCCAAGGATGATAGGTTTCACTCTTTGATCCATAGTTGGATCCACCAACTCAAAAAAGTCGCATGCATTTCGATTATATTATAGAGGGGAAAAAATTCATAGATTTTTAAGAGAAAAATATGAATAAGAAAATTAAAAATCATATTAAATTTTCTTACCCCAAAATTTCTACAGTTAAAATATCTTTTCTCTAAATTCGAATCACTTCCAAGAAGTTTTAGGAGGAGTTTCGATTCCAAAGTGGTAAATCATTCCGCTCCTAGAGCTATGGAGATTATGCGTGGATGAAAGCATATTTATTGCGTTTTAGGATTTGTCTATTTTACTTATTGTGCATGTAATTGATTTTGATTTTGTCGACTGCGGTTTGTGAATTATTTAGTTGCAAAGGCGCAATGGAAAAGAAAAAAGAAGAAAAATGGAGGAGCGAGAGAAGAGAGAAGAAAAACGGGAAAAGTAAATAATAAGTGGCAGATGAGAGATGAGAGAGCATACTGTTTATGAGGATGTGGGATTTAGAGGAAAATCATTTAGGGGTAAAAATGTAATTACATATTAAGTGGGTCATGTTTTTCTTAAGGGATGGGTTGAAAATTGGTGACATGATAGTTTGACTACCTGTCATTTTTCTTTGTTGTACACTTTGGTGGAAGTTCACTCATAAAGTGGTCTATGTTGATGTGAAGAATTGAAGGTTATACAAAAAAAAATGTGATATAAGCAGGGTGCACCGACCAAGGGTCTAGGGCTCGAGGGGGCCCAAAATTTTTTTATTCTTATATGTATATATAAAAGTTACTTTTTTTTTTAATATAGACAGTGATAAATAATTCTTTTTGAAAGCTTATTGATAAAAAAAAAATTAAAAGGCCTATCCAACATTTACACTTCAATTAGTAAATTTTATATAGCCTTTCAACTTATAATCTGTTTCTAGAGACTACAATTTAACTTAATAACTCTTCCAAACTCGCTTTGGCTTCATCAATTCGTTGGTTCAACACCATGACAGTTGAAACCACCGCAAACGTCGCTCTCGTCGCCTAACACCTGATTAGTGATCACCGGTTGAAATTGCTTTATTATTTAGGTATTTCATTTTGTCTTTTTTCCCAGATTATTGAGTTTTTTATTTTGTTTTGATTATTTATTGCTTAATTTTAGTTTTGATTGTATTTTTAAATTTAAGATAAGTTTGAATTGTATTTTTTATTGTATTTTTGAATTTATAATCATTATGAATTCAACAACAGTGACTGAATTGCATTTTTTATATTGTAGTTTGGATTGTATTTTTGGATTTAAGTCTGATTGTATTTTTTTTATTGTAGTTTGGATTGTATTTTTTATTGTAATTTGTAGTTTGGATTGTATTTGAATTTAAGATCAGTCTGATTGTATCTATATGAAAATTTCAGTCTAAAATGTGATTTTATGAATAGTAGGACCAGTCTGAAATTTCAGTTTGATTATGTGATTATATGAACAACATAAAATATATTAAAAAGAAAAAATACTTTTAAAAAATGGAACAAAAAAATACCTTTCAAACAAAATTTTTGGCTGTTATGTATTACTTCACTGTCACGACCCAACCCAGACCATGACCGGCGCATAAATTAAATTAACTTTAACCTATGCTAGCCTTAATTTTGAAGTGGTGGAAATTTCAAAATTAACTAACAGAATATCAAATTCGTTGAAATTACATCATAAACCTTAAAGGAACCTAATTATTAAAGTCAAATCTTAATAATCAAAAGTCTCCAAAAATGATATAAAGCTAAATTATTAAGCAGTCTCCTTCAACATCAATCCAAGGGTTACCTCACGAACAGGGACCTTAATTTGAAAAAGAAAATATTCAACGTGGTATGAGATTTTCGTCTATACGAGCGAAAACCTCAGTGAGCAGTAGCTATAACACACAACAGAAAGGAACAGGCAGACATGCTGATATTCTTAAATCTTGATAGTTATAGTTCAAAATGTAATATTTCAAAATTAGTTAAACCAAAGGGTCAATATAAGACAATCAATTCAAAATACTGGAAATCAATTGTCAAACACAATACTAAACCTTTCAAAATATCAAATATTAGAATAATCAGAAAATAAGACAAAAGCTTTAAAACACATGGTACAGTGTAACAGAGTGGTGATACTGCACACCACCAGGGCTAGATAAATGGTAAGCGCACTACCAATAACAGATATAGATAACAGATAATTGCCTTCACCGATCTTATGCATGATTCTAATGTTAACACAACTGACGACAAAACTAACAACTGACATCATGACTCGAAGACAAATGCAAAGTCCTAATGTTATGAAGATCGGTGAGAGGCCAGATAACAGATAGAGATATACTGAGCACTTGTACCAGTTTGAAAACATATAGTATATATATATATATAAATAAAAAAATCATAACTGATTGAACAAATTATCAGATTTCTAAAATAAAAGTAATAACTGCGATGAATCGCATATCAGAAAGTACAGATCATATCAAATCAAATTTTAATAACTTCTTTGAAACTGATAATAAAACAAATCAACTATAAAGGCATGTTCCCAGAATATACGCTATAATACTAAGGATATTTAGTAAGCCTAAGATTACAAAAAAATATACGCTTTTATGAAAGAAAATATACAGTCAAATGTCAATTTCGATAAACAGTTTTTCAATCCGGTATTTCAAATCAATAGAGTCGTGTACTATAATTACCACTCACCTGAATTTTAAACCGAAGCAAGAACCAAAGAGCTCGTCTCTCAATCGACTGAAAGGATATCAGAATTTCCTATCGGGTTCAATAAAAAGAGAGAGTGAATTAACTAAGCTTAATCATATCTAAACTAATGGAGACAATTAACATATTAGGGAAGAAGTAATTAAACCCTCACTAATCAATAAACTAAAAATTTCTTTTAAACCATAAGACTAATTTTAAACACTGCTACATTGGAATCGAAAATTTGGAAGACAATTCCATAAAGAAAAAAAATATAAAATCATTACTCAATCTCTCATTTAGAATATATATAATAGATATATATATATGTACACACAATGGAGAAAGGTTTTGAATAATAAAACTCCATTAAAGCAACCACCAAAAATAAAAATGGGATAGGACAAAATTGAACCATTAAACTTTAATTCAAGGGTAATAATGGGTTCATAATTGACCCTAATAACCATATGTTATTTCACTAAAAATGGGCTTATGGGCTGTTAATTGTTATTAATTTAGGACTAAAGAACACTTATTGCAGATTTTGTGAAGAAAGCTGTCAAACAGCTTTCAAACAGCCCGTTGCAGGAAAAAGAAAAGCGAAATCTATGGACCAAAGGGTAATAGCATGTAAAGAGATGGAAGACAGCTAAGGAAAGATGTGGGACCAGTGGAGATCTAGCTTGTTGAAGAAGATTAGGGCCTTGAAGTGTTCAAGTGGCCATAATCTGTCAGAACGGCTGTTTAGTGTACTTTTTAGTACTTTTTAGTATATTTTATGTTTCTTTCCTCCTAATTAAATAGATTACTGTGTGAGGACAGAGGGATAACTTTTTGGGGAGCTGAAACTTCATCTTCACGAGAGTTCTCTTTAATTTTGGAGACCTAACTCCATTAATGGAGATTTATTGTAGTTTCTGTGGTTGTTCACTCATCATTATGAGTGAGTAGTCAACTGAACGGGCTTGGCCAGCAAGGGCTGGTTATGTAAGTCTTCTATTTTTCTTATTTATGAATGAATGTTGATATATGTTGATGTGCTTGACAAATCCTTAACCCCATTGCTAAATGCATGTATGTTAGTGTTAGATGCATGATAGGACACTACCTTCATCTTCACGGAACTATTTGTCAAGCATTCAACCCCGAAACAGAGATGTCAGGAGGTTGAATCAAGGGTTTTCTTCATTGAAATGTTGTTTAGATGGTAATGCAAGAAAGAACCAACATTAAAGGCCCTTAATGTTGTAGTACATCTTAGAATCTTAAGAACACACGAAAGTTGACTTAAGTGAGCTTTAAAACAGAGACCTTGACTTCACTTTATGTCATTCATGAATAAATAGGATGTTTAGAGGCTGAAAGTAACCTGTTCCGCTGTGGCCTAGCCTGTTCTCTCTTTTTATCATAACCAAAACACATTTTCTGAGACTGAATCTTTATCATTAGTATTTCTATTCACCATATCAAATCTTTTCTCAACTAAAGAAAATCACACACCACGAACACCCTGTTCTGTAAGGTTTTTCTAGTAAAATTTGGTCATCAATCCCTGTGGATACGATACTCAACTTATCACTTTATTACTTGTATCTAGTGCACTTGCTAGAGTCTGTTTTTAGGACAACAAGTTTTTGGCGCCGTTGCCGGGGATTGAAAAGAACAATTTTATTTGAAAATTTCTGTGAAACAAGGTGTTTTTAATCTGTTTGTTTAATAGTACAGCCTTTCCTATCGATCTTGAGTTAGAAAGAACGTGTAGAAGGAAACAGGCAGTAGCTAGACGAGCAAGCCAAAGAAGAATGGCTGGAAGAGTACCAGAACAACCTGTTCAAGAAGAAGAAGGTGAAAACAATAATCCACCAGTCATGAGAATCAGAGACTATTCAAGACCTACCACTGAAGGGCACTCATCATGTATTGTGCTGCCTAATGAGGGGAACAACCTGTTCGAAATCAAGCCATCCATGATACAAATGCTTCAAACTGTTGTTCAGTTCGGTGGATACCACAATGAAGACCCCAATGCTCATATTCAGGATTTTGTTGCAATGTGTAACATTTTCAGAACAAATAGGGGGTAGCCGATGATGTTATAAGGTTAAAGTTGTTTCCTTTCTCTCTAAAGGATAAAGCAAGAGTTTGGTTGAAGAACCTTCAACCCGGATCAATAACTACTTGGCAAGAGATGGCTAGTGCATTCTTGATGAAGTATTTCCCACCAAGGCAAGCTATCAAGTTGAGAAATGAGGTTTCTCGTTTTATGCAAGAAGAAGATGAGTCGTTAGCCGAGGCTTGGGAACGTTACAAGGAGCTCTTGAGAAGGGTACCAAACCATGGCATTCCCATGTGGATGCAAGTTCAGAATTTCTACAATGGAGTCACCAATACCTATAAAATTCAAATTGAGTCCATTACAAATGGTAGCCCTGAAGATCTTGAACCACAAGCTCTATATGATCTCTTTGAAAGGGTGGTCAATACAAGTTACAATTGGCACTCGGTGAGGAGTGATGGGAAGAAGATTTCAGATTCTGATGTTGTTTCAAAGCTGACAACTCAGGTGGAACAGCTTGTTAAGCAAATCAGCAAGATGAATGTGTCTTCCATTCATAGTGAACCTTCATTTTCTGATGAATGTGAATTTTGTGGTGGTCCACACCTCGATATCAATTACCCAAGAGTTAAACCGAGCAAAGCCAACCAAGAACAATGTCATTATGTTGGGTACAATCAAAGAAATTCACCCAATCTGTACTCAAACACATATGATTCTGGTTCCATGAATCATCCCAACTTTGAGTGGACACAGCAGCAAAATCAGCAAGAACAACCTAGGTACCAGCAGCAACAAAGAGAGCAATACCAACAACAACCTCAGCAACAGTACAAACAGCCTGTTCAGGCTAAAGAAGAGGTTGAGCCAGATTTGAAAACCATGATCATGCAATTCATGAAGCAAACTCAAGCTTCCATCAAGAATCTGGAGACTCAAATGCATCAATTGGCAAATTCATGCTCATCCAAGGGAAAGGGTGTCATTCCAAGCAATACCGAGCCTAATCCTAAGGGAGATGTCATGGCTATCACGCTGAGGTCTGGTAAAGAAATCTCTGCCCCTACTAAAACTAAAAAAGTTGTTGATGTTGCAGGTACCTCAAAAGAAGCTGAAACTGTTGAGGAACAGACTGTTCCAAAGGCCACCAGGAATGTTGCTAAAGAACATGAGCCTATTCAAGTCCAGGAGGAACCTAGGGAGAAGTATATTCCACCTCCTCCCTATGTACCACCTGTTCCTTATCCAGCAAGGCTTGTGAATCAAAAGTTGAATGAGCAAAACTCCAAAATCCTTGATACATTGAGAAAGTTACACATCAACATTCCATTTGTGGGCTCTGGCTCAGATGCCAAAGTATGCCAAGTTCTTGAAGGATATTTTGTCCAATAAGAAAAAGCTTGAGAACATCTCCATGATCCAACTGAATCGAGACTGTTCCTCAATACTGCAGAACAGGCAGCAGCTTTCTAAAAAGCTCAAAGATCCAGGGGGTTTCTCAATCCCTTGTTCCATTGGTATATTGAATATTGAAAATGCATTGTGTGACCTTGGAGCTAGTATCAATCTTATGCCATATTCTGTTTATGCTAGGCTAGGCTTGGGAGAACCTCAACCTACTAGGATGTCGATTCAATTAGCAGATAGATATGTACGTTATCCTAAGGGAATTATGGAGGATGTGCTAGTTAAAATAGGGAAATTCATATTACCGGTAGACTTTATTATCATGGACATAGATGAGGATTTGCATGTGCCCATCATTTTAGGGAGACCATTTTTAGCTACGGGTAGGGCCTTGATAGATGTTGAAAAGGGACAATTGTTTTTAAGGATAAATGGTGAAGAAATAATTTTTAGGATGAATGAGGCCATGAGGCGTGCTAACTCAAGTGATGATACATGCTATTTTTTGGATGCATGCCACACCTCGTCTGTTTTGCAGGACTATCACCAAGACACTTTGGAAGCACTGCTGGGGGAAGAAGTGAATATCTGTGAAGGAACAAGCTGTTCCCTAGGAACAGGCTGTTCCTTAGAAACAGCAACAAAACCACCACTTCCACCAGACACAATTGGGCCCTCACACAAAGAACCACCTGATATACCCACCCCCAAAAGGTGGCGTGATAAAAAGATTCAAGGGAAGGAATTCCATGAAGGGCAGAAAGTGCTCGTGTATAATTCCAGGTTGAGGCTGTTCCCTGAAAAATTGAAGTGCAGATGGTCTGAACCTTACATTGTGAACAAGGTGTTCCTTCATGGGGCTGTAGAAATTTTTAAACCAGGAGTAGTTGAGACCGTCCATTTCCAGGATCCACCATGACTCAAAGAGAACAGTGTGTTCGCTGCAAACACCAATTGCAGCAAACTAATTGGGCAACCCCCAATTTATCTATCCCTTAGTTAGATTTGTGTTAAATTCCTTTTTAATTTTGTTATTTTTATGCACTAACATAACTAATGATGAATTTTGTGGTTCTTCCTAAATTTTGTTGGCAAAGGTTTTAAACTTTCATTTCCTAAAATTAGGTTGGAGTTTGAATTTTTACCAAATTAATTTGGGGGTGTTTGCTGTCTTCCTCTTTCGGTAACGAATCTAACCCTACTTCTAATTTCCTGTTTACTGCATGCTTGTGATAATCTGCAAATGTCCACTCTCATGGCATTTAAGTTTAACATTGAGGACAATGTTACATTTTAATTTGGGGGTGGGGAAAGAAAATGAATATCTTGATATATTTGTTGTGAGAACGGGATAAAAGCCCTAAAATTTTGATGAAAACTGTGATGGAAAGGTGAAATTAGCTTGTGAAAATTTGAGGAAACTCAAAATTAGACACTTGCTTGATATGGTTGTTATTGTGTCATTCGAACCCCAAATGTTGTGTCATTCCCTTTCTTTTTTCTATCTTGTAAATGTCAGTACATGTTCGTAGTTTTTCTTAATTCCTCGTACTTTGTGTTAAATGTCTAAAAATTCTATGTTGTTCTCTGTTTCTGAACATCATGTTCTGTTTCTAGTTTTTTGCTCTCTGTTTTCCCTTTCTTTCTGTATATAGCAGCAGAATAATATATATATATTAAAGAAAAAAAAGACTTTCAATTGCCAATCAATGATTGCATGCTTGCACCTCAAATTTAGTGTGTGGTGAACCCAGTGATAATTCAATTTTCAAAAGATAGAAGTTCTGAAAATTTTGGGTTTTAATTCAAAATTCAATTAGAGGACCTTAAGCCCTAGTGCATGTAAAAGCCCTAAATTGTGAGAACTTGGGCCTACATTAGCATGTAAATGCATTGATTCTTTGTGAGAGGGCTAGTACATATTGTCTTTAGGTAGGTTTTGCTTTGGTTGCCTATTCAAAATGGTAAAATTTTGGAAGAACATAGGATGAAAAAGGCATTTAGATCCTAAATTCACTCCACAAAAAGCTTACCCGTGCATTGCACTCACACTTTTAGGATAACCAACTTGTGCCTTAGTCTATTCTTTCTGAAACACTACTTAAAGGAACCAATTCCCTTCACTTTAATCCCAAAACGCCTTGAATTTGTCTCATGCCTCAGAACAAGCTGCTCTAGTTAAAAGAAAAATACATTTTTGAGAAAATCTGAGTGTATAATGATAAAATTGTTGAAATGATGACATTTGAGGGATGATGATGGAGTGAGGACCACTTTTTGAATAAGGTTAAAAGAAAAAAAATAATAAAAAAAATAAAAAATAAAAAATAAAAATCCCAAATAGGAATTTTAGAAGATAACAAAAATATGTTTGAATAAAGTCTTTTCATTTTCAGGACACATGTTTATATCTTGAGCCTGAAATGAAATGTTTGGATGGTTGTATTTTGTGTGTTTGAAGAATCGTTTGGCCAATGTTGTGAAACAGGCTGTGTAGAGTGATTAGGTTGAGGCAGAATTGCTTAGTGTTAAGAATTGAGTATGGTGAATTGCAGTGCATGTAGACAGAATTCTTACATTTAAATAGTCATTCACTTCCATACATTAGCCTTAGCCTAACATTACAACCTATGTTTAAGACCTTTTGACTATGTTTGGATAATTTTTAATCCGTGGAGATAGGGCCAATAAGCAAAATTATAGCCTATTGATGTGTGTACTGAGCTGAGGAGTGAAGTTCCATTCCCTTCCTTGTGGCAACAAAGGCCATTTGAGAGTGAGTGAAAATTCCTTCCTTAGTGAGGCACTTTGGTCATACAGGTTGATTGGATTGAATTTTGAAGCTCAACCTTACGCTTTGACGAATTTCTTGAATTGGAATGCATGTTTTAGATCTGGTCTAACCACATGGTTATCAAGCTCTTGTGTGCTAATCGAAGGTTGAGTTAGTTGAAAGTTGAATAAAGTTCTGCTGCTATTGCTTTTTCTTGTCTATTATCTCTTCTAGATCTGTTCCAGTTCTTGTTCTTATGTTTTCTCCATTGCCTTGTTTCTATGTCATTCCCTTTTGTTTGTATTTTCTTTGCTTTTCCATTTTTTGTTGTTCTTTTCTCTATTTTCTGTTGTGTTTGCTTGAGGACAAGCAAAAGTTCAATTTGGGGGTATTTGATGGGTTCATAATTGACTCTAATAACCATATGTTATTTCACTAAAAATGGGCTTATGGGCTGTTAATTGTTATTAATTTAGGACTAAAGAACACTTATTGCAGATTTTGTGAAGAAAGCTGTCAAACAGCTTTCAAACAGCCCGTTGCAGGAAAAAGAAAAGCGAAATCTATGGACCAAAGGGTAATAGCATGTAAAGAGATGGAAGACAGCTAAGGAAAGACGTGGGACCAGTGGAGATCTAGCTTGTTGAAGAAGATTAGGGCCTTGAAGTGTTCAAGTGGCCATAATCTGTCAGAACGGCTGTTTAGTGTACTTTTTAGTACTTTTTAGTATATTTTATGTTTCTTTCCTCCTAATTAAATAGATTACTGTGTGAGGACAGAGGGATAACTTTTTGGGGAGCTGAAACTTCATCTTCACGAGAGTTCTCTTTAATTTTGGAGACCTAACTCCATTAATGGAGATTTATTGTAGTTTCTGTGGTTGTTCACTCATCATTATGAGTGAGTAGTCAACTGAACGGGCTTGGCCAGCAAGGGCTGGTTATGTAAGTCTTCTATTTTTCTTATTTATGAATGAATGTTGATATATGTTGATGTGCTTGACAAATCCTTAACCCCATTGCTAAATGCATGTATGTTAGTGTTAGATGCATGATAGGACACTACTTTCATCTTCACGGAACTATTTGTCAAGCATTCAACCCCGAAACAGAGATGTCAGGAGGTTGAATCAAGGGTTTTCTTCATTGAAATGTTGTTTAGATGGTAATGCAAGAAAGAACCAACATTAAAGGCCCTTAATGTTGTAGTACATCTTAGAATCTTAAGAACACACGAAAGTTGACTTAAGTGAGCTTTAAAATAGAGACCTTGACTTCACTTTATGTCATTCATGAATAAATAGGATGTTTAGAGGCTGAAAGTAACCTGTTCCGCTGTGGCCTAGCCTGTTCTCTCTTTTTATCATAACCAAAACACATTTTCTGAGACTGAATCTTTATCATTAGTATTTCTATTCACCATATCAAATCTTTTCTCAACTAAAGAAAATCACACACCACGAACACCATGTTCTGCAAGGTTTTTCTAGTAAAATTTGGTCATCAATCCCTGTGGATACGATACTCAACTTATCACTTTATTACTTGTATCTAGTGCACTTGCTAGAGTCTGTTTTTAGGACAACAGGTAAATTGCAAAAAAAAACCATGTGGTTTGATGTTCTTCCAAAAAAACCCTTGTGGTTTGTTATTACAAAAAAAGGACTGTGGTTTGCGCCGTTAACCAAAAAACGGAAAATGGCTTAACGGTGTTAAAAATGCTGACGTGGCACAGGGGTAAGGTTGGAAATTCAATTTTTTTTTATTTTTTTCCTCTCTCTCTCTCCTCCTTCTTCTTCCTCTTCCTCTTCCTTCTTCTCCTTCTTCTTCTTCCTTCTTCTTCTTCTTCTTCCTTCTTCTTCTTTCTTCTCCTTCTTCTTTTTCTTTTTCCTTTTTCTTCTTCTTCCTCCTTATTCTTCCTTCTTTTTTTCTTTTTTTTTTAAGTTTCCGAAAATCTGGAAATTTCCAGATTTCCGGAAATTTTCCAGAAATCTGGACAATTTCCAGATTTCTGGATTTTCCCCGGAAATTCTCCTCTTTTCTTAGAATTTCGAACATCAAACCACAAATTCGAATTTCTGAACTTCCATTCCAAAAGCAAGATCCGTAGTCTGTCCACAAGCTTGAAGAACAGAGACAACAGTAAACTCAGTAGGCCTGAAACCAGAATGATCCACCATTTCCCTATACAAATGTTTACAATCACCGTAATTTCCTGCCTGAGAATACCCTGAAATCATTGAATTCCAAGTCACTGCATCTCTCATCCGCATTTTATCAAACACCTTTCTCGCAGAAACCAAATCATCACACTTCGAATAACAAGTAAGCAAAGCATTCTCAACAAATACATCAGCAACAAATCCCCTTCTCAAAGCAAAGGCATGAACCTCCTTAGCCAAAATAACACAATCAGACAGAAAACTGGATAGTGACTTCAAGAAACATGTAATTGAAATATTATCAGGCGCTGCAATCCCTGAATTGGAACAAACTAACAACGAGAAAAGGCTAAATGCATCTGCGTGGCGATTGTGTATAGAGTAGGACATGAGCATCGCATTAAAAGAGAAGGTGTTCTTAAGGGGAATTCGATCGAACACTTGACGGGCATAAGCAAGATGATTGGTTTTGGAGTAGAATGAGATGAGCTTGGAAGCAAGGTAATTATCAAGCGCAACAGAGAAGAGGATAAGTCGAGTGTGGAGTTGCTTACCTTGACGAGTTAGACGGAGATCGGCTAAGTACTGGAGGAAGCGACCGTATAACCCACAGTCGAGGCCGGCGGCGGAGCTCAGCAGACGGCCGTCCAAAATTTTGCTCTTCATTCATTTCCAGATTGGTTCTGTAATTCTAAACTGCATGCTCTGTTTTCATAACAATTGTGGGTTTGACTAGAATTCCTTAATTTTCCAAAATTGGTTTTGTAATTCTAAACTGCATGCTCGGATTTGAACATGTTGCTAATTCAGGTTGTAACACGCAAATTACAAACGGCCAATTGAACAACAATTGTTTGGGCAGGTATATTTTGTTGGAAATTAGGCTAAGGTATAGCAGCGGAAATATAAAATTTTAACCTATTTCCATTTAACCATAGGATCCGTTAATCGTTATTTCATATAAAGAGGGATAAAAAGAAATACCTTATGATGAACAATCTACCGTTGTTAATGAAGTGCCCACAACTCTTCTCCGAGTTCCCAAGCACAAAGTAAAAACAGTGAGATTAAGTTAGAATCAACCGTATGAGATGCAACTAAAATAGATTGCCTCTAATTAATCAACACAAGATCAAAGAGAAAAGAAGATGAATGAAATTAATCAAACGATGAAAGCCGTATTAATTCTCATCCACGAACTAGGGGAGTCAAATTCTCTTTCTCTCTCTAGATGTAGGTTTCGAAAATCACATAGAGGGGAGGGTAAGAGCTTAGTCGAAATTCTATGTAGTAGGGGGTATATATAATCACTTGTATCTAAACCCTAGTTAGATAGGAATAGGTTACTTAATAGGAATTCCATTCGGAATAGAATTCCTAATTATTATCTCACTATATATCTAATATATCTAGGATAATAATAAATAACCTTATTGGATAATAATAGGAGTATATTAATCTAATTAAAACTCCTAACTTAATTATCTCTTAATTAATTTAATTCATATTCCTAATCAAATTAGGATTAATGGAATTAAAATAATTCCTTACCAATTACATATAAATTTCGGCCCCCCTTAAATAAATGGGCCTTACTGGGCTCAATTGGGCTTCCATCAATTAACAACATCCATCTCTCTTTTGGTTCCAAGTCTTATGTGTGATCCATTAGGTTCTTACTGCTTCTGGCCGTATGCAATTATTAAATTAATTTCTTCAAGAATTATATTTAATCTTTGCATAACGGAATGATGTACTGAGTATGTTATTGGCAAGTCTGTAATCATTCCCCCAGAGTCCGTTAAGAAGACAGGTTGATTCCGTCGTTAACCTTTTCGTATTAGTTACAGTATAATTCGATCCTTTATCAACTACATCCTTGAACTGAATCTTATGACTATGGATGATGTCAAGTCACATATAGCGAGATGTTCGTTTTACTTGTACAGGCCGAGTCAACTCAAATAGATAGGTTAAGTGAAATCTGCATTTCAAGTCTTAAGCTATCATCTTGCAAGGATTTAGAGTCGAGTTTTCCACAAGCGATCCTTGGATGTATCTCCCATTAATCGGGAGTGATAAATGCTCAATCCAATGTATAACTACCCTGACAATACCTCCTGTAACACCCAACCTTTGCAGTTCACACCCCAGAGTCATCTCTGTTAAGGATCGTGGGACCACAGGATCAAAGTCTCACATTCAATAATTCAGGATGACCAATTAACATTCCTCTGAGTCTGAGGATTAGTTATACCTATTAATACCAATGAGATGAACAGGTGACAAGGATGAATCTACCCATCCTGTTATCTCAAATCGGATCCCCAATCCTAATGAACAACGTTTCATCGGATCTGTGTAACTGTCCAGATATCTATATATATGAAGCTCGTGAGATCAGCTTTCTGTCGGACAGAAGACATTGTTACATACAAGTCTCAACAGTGATATATCAATCCTAAACATATCACTTGACTTGGGGTGGTTTTAAGTTTATTAGTTTATTATAAAGTTTTGTCTCACTTCATGCTTGTATGAACACTTTATAATCACTTTAAACAAACTTACGGATTTCCTTTTATTAGACTTTATTTAGTGCTTAAAAGGGATTGCCTTTATATAGTTATAAAACATATATCTCATTAAAACAAATGATATAAAGAACAATTCATTTACATTAAGTTTGTATCCTAGAACAATTGTCTATAGGACACCAAACCCCAACATACTCCCACTTGGACTAAAGCCAATTGTTTCTAAAACTTATCCCAGTAGAAGTTAGATGATGATCATGTACTTTCTGGGTTATAGGCTTTGTCAACGGATCTGCAACGTTGTCCTCTGTAGGTACTCTTTCTATTCTCACATCTCCTCTAGCCACAATCTCTCTAATGATGTGGTATCGCTTTAGGTAGGGCTTGGATGCATTATGAGACCGTGGTTCCTTTGCTTGCGCAATGGCTCCATTGTTATCACAGTACAGAGTAATGGGATTGACAATGTCAGGCACCACACCTAGTTCTATAATGAACTTTCTAATCCAAACTGCTTCCTTTGCTGCTTTCGCAACAGCGATGTACTCTGACTCGGTCGTAGAGAAAGCTACGCTTCCCTGCTTGGAACTCTTCCAACTGACCGCGCCCCTATTCAAGATAAACAGGTATCCTTATTGGGATTTAAAATCATTCTCATCTGTGAGATGACTTGCATCTGAAAATCCTTCTATTTTCAGATCACCTTCTCCGTACACTAGGAACATATCTTTAGTTCTTCTCAAGTACTTAAGAATGTTCTTGACAACAATCCAATGCTTGTCTCCTGGATTACCTTGGTAACGACTCATTACAGATAACGCGAACGCTACGTCAGGTCTAGTGCATAGCATAGCATACATAATCGAACCGATTGCGCTGGCGTATGGGACTACAGCCATGCGTCGTTTATCATCATCGGTTTTAGGACATTGATGATTGTTTAACTTTACTCCATGTAGCATGGGTAAGTTACCTCGTTTCGATTCAAGCATGCTAAACCGATTTAGCACCTTTTCAATGTATGTAGCCTGTGAAAGACCAAACAGTCTATGTGATCTATCTCTGTAGATCTTTATACCAAGTATATAGGCTGCTTCACCAAGGTCTTTCATTGAGAAGTTACCAGATAACCATACTTTCACTGACTGTAGGAGAGCAATGTCATTTCCCATTAATAATATATCGTCCACATATAGTATGAGAAATACTACAGAGCTCCCACTTGCTTTCTTGTAAATGCAAGCTTCTTCGCAATTTTGTTCGAAACCAAATTGTTTTATGGTTTCGTCAAAATGCTTATTCCAGCTTCTAGATGCTTGCTTGAGTCCATAAATGGATCTCTGAAGTTTGCAAACTTTATTTGCATCCTTCGATATGAAACCTTCAGGCCGCATCATGTATACATCCTCAAGCAGGTTTCCATTTAGGAAAACTGTTTTCACATCCATTTGCCAAATCTCATAATCAAAATGAGCGGCAATCGCAAGCATGATTCTGATTGATTTGGACATAGCCACAGGAGAGAAAGTTTCGTCATAATCAATTCCTTGCTTCTGACGATATAATTTCGCTACTAACCTAGCTTTGTAGGTGCTAACCTTTCCATCCATGTCTGTCTTCTTTTTGAAGATCCACCTGCACCCAATGGGAATTATCCCTTCGGGTGGATCAACCAAAGTCCACACTTGGTTAGTATACATGGAATCCATTTCAGAATCCATGGCCTCAAGCCATGCTTTAGAATCTGGACTAGTAAGAGCCTCTTTGTAGTTTTCGGGTTCGTCGTCTAACACGGGAACCTCATTATCATCTCCCACTAGAAAACCATATCTAACTAGGAGTTCACGAACTCTTTGTGATCTACGAATAGGTGGCACTGGAGTCTCATCTAATGGGACTCCTTCGGGTACCTCAACCGCCTCTGTCGTTTCAGTCGGTGTTTCTTCTTCTTGAACTTCGTCAAGTTCAAATCATGCTTCCCTTTTGTGTTTCTTCGAGAAACTCTTTCTCTAAGAAGGTTGCGTGCTTGGATATGATTACTTTCTGATCATCTGGATGATAGAAGTAATATCCCATAGTTTCCTTAGGGTATCCAATGAAGAAACATTTATCAGATTTCGAATCTAGTTTGTCGGATGCAATGCGTTTGACAAACGCTGAACAACCCCATACTCTCATGAATGAGAACACGGGTTTCCTACCAACGAACAATTCATATGGTGTGGAACTAGCGGATTTAGTTGGTACTTGATTTAGGGTGAAGAGGGCAGTTTCTAAGGCATAGCCCCAGAACGTCTTTGGAAGTAAGGCCATGCTCATCATGGATCGTACCATATCTAGTAGGGTACGGTTTCTCCTCTCGGATACACCATTGTGTTGTGGTGTATAGGGAGGTGTCCATTGTGAGCATATCCCACATTCAGTTAGATAATTCAGAAAATCATCTGAAAGATATTCGCCACCTCGATCAGATCGAAGCGTCTTTATTTTCCTTTCTAATTGATTTTCCACTTCATTCTTGAAGCATTTGAATTTCTCAAAAGCTTCTGATTTGTGCTTCATCAAGTAGACGTAACCATATTGGGTATGGTCATCTATGAAGCTTATGAAGTATCTGAATCCACCTCTTGCTTGGACTGACATAGGACCACATACATCTGAATGAATAAGTCCTAGAGTGTCTGATACACGCTCACCTTTATTGCTAAAGGGATTGCCTTTATATAGTTATAAAACATATATCTCATTAAAACAAATGATATAAAGAACAATTCATTTACATTAAGTTTGTATCCTAGAACAATTGTCTATAGGACACCAAACCCCAACATATTTCATCTCAGACTTTCTCCTATCTAATTTCATTCCAATTTTAAGAAGTGTGCCTATGCTTCTTCCCTCTCTATCATTATTTTCGTCTTTAATGATCAGTGTGTTTTGTAAATTTTGTCATCTGGACCGATTATCTTTTTTGTTCACTATTCATTGGCATATACCAATTGTCTATAGGACACTAAACCCCAACAACTTTCAGTTTTCATGCATCTATTTTTCGGAAAAATGTCTTCTGGCGGCATTATATTTCTTAACAAGGCATTATGTTTGTTTAAATTTATTTCCTTTTTCCCCTCTTACATTGCTTCCTTTTCCCCAAAAGATTTAATTTAAGGTTCTGAAGATTATGCTATCAAGATATGGTGGTGGGAAGCAATGGAAACATCTTTTCTTTTACTGAGGATGAAAAACACATGTCTGCCTTTTTATTAAAGAGGTCATAAGCCAAGTCATCGTAAATTGCTTCTGTAATGCCAACTTCTGATATCAAATATCTGTTGTCTGATAATTACGAGTCTGATTACCTCATGTTATCAACCCTTCTTTATTATAATTACATGTTGATGTTTATACTTGATTATTTTATCTCCATGTTTGAATGATTTATCTTTCAAATCATATTTGGTTCTTTCATGCTTAATGTAGGAAGCACCAATCAAGTTTATAGTTCTGATTTTGCTTCTATCTTTTCAATATGCTTTGGTTTCAGTTTGATTGATTAAACAAAAAAAAAACTACTGACATTTTGACAAATTTCCATGGAGAAGACCATGTGGATCTAGCGAACCACCAGTGAATATAAGGTCCTCATTATGTCTGTTCTTGGTGGAGTTCTGAATAGGTTCGTCTAGCCCCTATTTTCACTCGCATTATGGATTCTAGTAAAGTGAAATTCTCTATCTCTATCTTATAATTAAAAGCATGAAATTGGTTCTTGAAATTTTCTATTTCACTAATTACCAAGCATATGACTAACTTAAATAGGCATGCTTTTTTAAGTATGTTTTTCAAAGGATCTAAAAGCATTATCTCTACATTGTAATTTTCTAATTTATCAACTGAACTAAGTTCGCCTCTAATTTCTATGTTGTCTCCTAAGGGAAATGCTACACATGTGAAGGCTAAATTCATCTTGGATGTAGTAAATCATCCTACTGATCCAGAAGCAGACAAGGTAATACTAATTTTCTACTTTTGCGGGTTCATAAAAAAATATGGAATAAAAGCATGGTTCTTATTTACGAGAGTTAAGATTGCACCTTCTGTCTAAGAAAGGAGTTGTATTACTTCTTGACTATGCTACTGTTGGAGGTGTGGCAGGTACTTTATGCTAATACTTCCCCATCTTTATGATCTTAAATTGTGATTCTGATTTTTCATATATTTTTTCTTTTTTCTACTATCTATGTCATGTATAGCATCTGATTCACCATGGGATTGTGTTTGTTTGTTCAATTTACTAGAGGTAGAGTTACATGACATGAGATGGTATAAAAATTTATCTCAAAACACCATTCAAGTTATTTGTTTTTATCTCAAAAGATCATATTTTATCAACGTTGTTTCATCAAAACTACTATGTGTAATTTTTCTTTCTATTTTAGTTTTTCTGTGCGAAAGGAACAGAGATTAACTCTTGGTTAATATAAAGTTGAACTTTTAGCTGATGTGTGGTGCAAAGAAAGCATATAATGGAGTACAATTAAAGCTTTTAATTTATAGCAATATGAGAATGTTTTACCAATTCAACTTGATTCATATCCACATGAATTACTCTCTTTCATTCTATTGTATGGTCTAAAATTTCTAACTTAGAGTGCAAATTGTGTTGAACAAAGACATTAGTTGGTTGGGGTTGTGCATGTATGAGTGCCATAATTTGGATTGTTAGATTCACATGTTTACATATAGCTTTTTAGAATATATTGATATGAGATTTTGTTTATTTTTCAGGATTTCTGTTTGTTTTTTTAGGATTATTTCAAAGAGGTGGTTGGCTTTATTAGACCTATCAAGTTGGGATTTTTTCTTTATAAACAGGCTAGGATTCTTAGAATCCCTCTTATTATTATTATTAGCTTTAAATATCTTTGAAAGGCAATGTATACACTCCAACTTCAATGACAAACAAAAAGGCAAGTGTAACTTAAGGAATATGTATCTCAATATCATATAAATAAAAACACCATATGCATAGTTTTGTTAGACTATCAATCTCTTCTCCTAAATTTAATATTTTTCCAGGGTAAAAATTCTATTCACTCACCTTTTGTCAATTATGTCTCTAATTGAATTATGTCTTAGTGATCAAATTGACAAACTACATAATTGTACTAAGTAGTTTTCATAATGTAAGTAGTTTTCATAATGTAGTTTATAATGTAGTTTGCAAAGAAGTTATGAGTAGTTTGAAAATAAGTATTTAATAAAATAGAATAATTTTATCATAGTTGAATTTTTTTATTAGTACATGAATACAAATGTTTGAAAAATAGTGTACTTTTTATGGACCACAAAATATAGATCGGTAAATGTTATTCATTAAAACTAAAATTTTACTTTTTATTAAAATTTTGAGTAAATTCATTTCTTTTTTAATTTCACTACAATATTATAGTTTATTCCAATCTCGTGCATTGCACGGGTGTTCATACTAGTTTGATATTTAAATTTTTGAAGGATTTTGTTATGTACAAATTTTTTTATTATTAAAGGGGCACTTATTGCTTATTTTGCCTAAAGCCTCTAAATTGTGAGGATCGGCTCTGGATATACGGTAAAAGTTGTACACCACATATGCAATTTATCCAGTTGATTTAGTTCATACGGATAAAACAATACAATTTCATTCTTAACGTTTGTTAAATGATGCAATGAAATGTTCTATTAACAAAAATTGACACATCAGATGAATGTGTCGTATACATAGACGCCAAGTCATGTTTCCACCTCTACAATGTGAGTTTGGACAAATTATTAGAAGCACTCGGTTCTCCATGTTAAATAGAGGACCTCCCATACATATTTTGACATGTGTAATATGGACCCATGTATATTATAAGAGGCCCCACTGTTTTAATTATTACGTGGGGTCACAATACACATGTCCAAATATGAATTGTCGGTCCTCCGAGTGACATGAAAGATCAGGTGCTTAATATAAAAACTCGTGAGTTTGAGGGTTCGACACATTCATCTGATGGGTAAATTATTAGAAGCATCCGGTTCTCCATGTCAAATGGAGGACCTCCCAAACATATTTTGACATATATAATATAGACCCACATATATTATAAGAGGCCTCACTATTTGAATTCTTATGTGGGGTCACAATACACGTATCCAAATGCGAATTGGGAGTCCTCTAAGTAACATGGAAGACTCGACGCTTAATATAAGAACTCCATATGATGTGATAATTTTTGTTAGTGTACGTGGGGACTAAATTAGCCATCTCAAGGAAAAACACTTGCTTCTTTTCGGAGAGAGCGGCGACGGCGATGGGGTTCTAACCACGACACCGTCCTCGCTTTCTATGGCCGGAGCGGCGCCATTCTCGATTTCCCACCTGTTCGATCGGAAGGCTTTCATTCGACACTCTGATTATGCCTCGAAGCCCAAGCCAATCCCTCCTCTGCCTTCCTTCGCGGATGTTGTGAAGGGAATCGCCAAAACCGCTATCCCATCTCCGACTGCTCCGCTTGTCTCCAAAGAGGGGGGATTCATGGCGGTACGAATTCCTCAGGATATTTACGAGGAAAGAATAAAGTCGGTTCAGTATTTTGTCATCGGTCGGGTCACGATGAATAAAGGGGACCGCCCCTGGAAACACGTAGAGCTGAAAGCAAAATTGAGCCAGGTCTGGAAGAGAGGATCAGATTGGAAGATGATTTCTCTTGGGAAAGGTTTCTATCAGATTATCATGCCTAATGAAATTGCTCTTCAGGCTATCTGGGGGTTTGGAGCTATTTCTCTCAAGCCTGGGATTATCAGGTTCTCGCCTTGGACCCCGGGTTTCAATCCAGAGCTGCACAAGTCCACTTCCGCACAGGTTTGGGTTTGGTTTTATAACTTACCGTGGGAATTTTGGGATACCAGAATCATTGCCAGTATTGCTAGGGCGGTGGGAGTGCCTATCAGATTTGATCAGAACACGATCAGTGGGGAATTCGGGCACTATGCCAGGGTGCTTATAGACGTTGAGATGTCCCGTGAAATTCAATCCAAACTCCGAATTGATACGGATAATCAGAAGCAATGGGGATATGTGGAGTACGAGAACTTGCCGGAGCTTTGTGGCTCTTGCTCCTCTATTGGGCATTCTTCATCTCTTTGTCGTCGAAATGCTAAGCCTCAAGTCCCTCTAGACAACAGACACAAGCATGGGAAAGCGTGAGACAAGGCTAAGAGGAAAGTGGTTAATCAGGAGGATGTTTCCACGATTCAGGTGGAAAAGGCATTGGATAGCACTACGCTGCAAAACTCTATGCAGTTGGTGATTCACAACGATTTTAAATCGAGTGGCGAGGCTGTTACTAGGGCTGGCTCGAAAAATTGGGATGGCGTCAGTGAAGATTTAGGTCACTCGGCGTCAGAATCGGAGGGTTTAAAGCTAAAGCTCCCGATGGTTATGCCTAAAGAGGTAAATTTTCTCTATGAAACTCATGAATGGACTCAGCATCTCATAAGATCAAAGAATAGGGACATTTGTATCATGAATGATTATGCTGCTGAGAGCAGTGATTGGATTACTAAAAGAAGGAAGCCTAAGGCCAACTCTAAGCTTAAAGGGAGGGTAAATCCTCCTGTCACTCTCTCATGATTATTTTGTATTGGAACTGTAGGGGTATCCAGAATCAGGGTACCCAAAGGGCTTTAAAATTGTTGTGCAATGCCAATCATCCTGATTTGATGTGTTTGTCTGAGCCTATGACTGAATTTGACAATATATCACCTCTATTCTGGAAGTCTCATGATATGTAGCTTATTTCACAAAATAGCAACAACTCAATTTGGATTCATTGTTCATCTCTCCCCCGCAGCAAATCTGGTCATTGTCCGATTGTGCTTTCTTGTAAATCTGGAATGGTTAGAAAACGAAGATTCAGATTTCTTTCTATGTGGACTACTCACAGGGACTTGCATAAATTTGTCTATGATCACTGGCACTCCTGTGGGGTTTCTCTTCCCCCGGCCCAGCTGCTTTGTCACTAATTAAAAACGCTTCGCCCTAAGCTTAAGGCTTGGAATTTTGAGGTTTTTGGATGCGTGGACAACAATATTGCGGCTGTCCTGGCAAAACTTGAAGAGGTTCAATCTAGTATTTCAAGGGATGGTTTAAATGAAGCTCGTTTTGCCCAAGAAGCGGAAGCTCAACAGGATCTTGATCTTCAGTTATACAGGAAGGAGATGCTTCTTAGGGATAAAAGCAGGGAAAAATGGCTTCAGGCTGGAGATAGAAACTCATCTTTCTTTCACAGGTCAGCCACTATCAGAAAGGTGCAATCCTCTCTTGACTCTCTATTAATTAATAACTCTCTTATCAGTGATGAAAGCACGATTGCTCAGCATGTGGTTAATTATTATGAAACGCTTTTCACTGGTGATTTAAGATATGTTGATTATGGTGTAGTTAGCTCTGTGATTCCCCATAGTGTGTCAGATTCAGACAATGAGCTTCTGCTTGGGAGGCCTTCGGATGATGAGATCCGTGATGCAGTTTTCCATATGAATAGGGATAGCTCGCCTGGGCCAGATGGGTTTGGAGGAGTGTTTTATTAGCATTGCTGGGATATAGTGGGTCCTGATGTGTGCAGAATGGTAACCAGTTTTTTTGATTCAGGCTATATGCTTCCGGGTCTGAACTCTAGCATCATTGCGCTCATTCCCAAAATTGAAGGTGCTAATGAAATTCAGCAGTTCAGACCCATGGCTATGGGAAATTTCAGCTACAAAATCATCTCAAGGATTCTTGCTGACAGGCTGGCGCCAATTGCCTCCAAAATCATCTCGAATAATCAATTTGGATTCATTTCCGGCAGAAGTATTCATCACTGCATAGCTGCGACTTCGGAAGGGGTAAATATGCTTAAAAAGAAATGCTTCGGGGGCAACATGGCCTTGAAAATTGACATCAGGAAGGCTTTTGACACTTTGGATTGGAACTTTCTGCTAGCTGTTCTTGACTCTTTTGGTTTCTCCCTGCAGTTCAGAAATTGGATTTTAGAAATTCTCCGATCTGCCATAATATCTATTGCACTAGGTGGAGGTATTAAAGGCTTCTTCAGCTGCTCTTGTGGTGTCAGACAGGGGGATCCACTATCATCCATTCTTTTTGGGCTTGCAGAGGACTTTCTTGGCAGAAAAATCAGCCAGCTTGTGGATGAAGGTAAATTTGATCCTATGATGTATACCAAGGATACTGGTTTTCCCTCTCATCTTCTTTATGCATATGATATGATGCTTTTCTGTAAAGCTACTTTGAAAAATATGAAGTGCATTAAAGATATATTCATCATGTATGAAGCATTCCCCGGACAGGCGGTAAACTGGGACAAATCCTAGGCTATCTTTGGAAACTTTATCTCTTCTGTGCGCAGAAGCTGTCTCTCGGGGATTCTAGGGATCAGGACTGCATCCCTCCCTTTCAACTATCTTAGAGTTCCGCTGTTTCATGGGTCCCCTCGAGCGAGATATTTGCAGCCTCTCATCGACAAATTTCTCAACATATTCAGTCTCTGGAGGGGTCACTCTCTTTCCTTTGCTGGCCGGCTCACTCTAATCAAATCCTCCTTGACAGGAGCACTGGTACACTCTTTTTTGATTTACAAATGGCCCTCTGCTCTTGTATCTAGGGTCAATAAGGCGATCCATAATTTTCTCTGGACTGGGGACAGGGATAAAAGGAAGCTTATTACAGTTCCGTGGAGTATTTGCGTTCAGCATACTGACTATGGTGGCTTGGGAATCAAAGGTTTTAAGCTTTTTAATCTCTCTTTACTTGCAAAATTGAGCTGGGATTTATTGCAGGGTCAGAGTTTCATCATATCTCTCCTTCGCCATAGATTTCTTGAGGTGTCTGGTATAGCTAAGAAATGCATCTCAAACTCGTCAATCTGGTCCTCATTGAAATTGGTTTTTGAAAGGGTAAAAAATGAAGTTGTTTGGTGGTTTGGCGAAGGCTCAGGGCTTAATTTCTGGACGGACAGATGGCTAGAGCCTCCGGTAGCAGATCAGATAAATATTCCTAGAAAGCAACAGGCTAATCTCTTCAGGCCTATATCTGAATTCCGAGCATATGGGGATTGGACTGGTCTACAGGATCTTCCCGAGCAAGTTCAGGCAAACATTATGCAAACCAGAGCCTTTGGCGACTCGGACAGCTGCATATGGAAGTCGTCTGACTCAGGAAGGCTGACGGCAAGACACTACTACATGGAGCTCTAGACAGGGACGACAGTAACGTGGTCTAAATTCTTGTGGAACTCATTCGTTCCTCCGAGATGCGCAGCGACATGTTGGATGATGCTTCACGGGAAACTGGCGGTGTAGGATCAGATGCAGAAGTGTGGGATTGTAATTGCTCAAAGATGCGAGCTTTGTAGGACCGCGGAAGAGTCGGTTGAACACCTTTCGTAACCTGTTGGGTGGCCAAGATAATGTGGGAATTGGTCTGCAATTTGCACAATGCTCCCTGCTGTTCTGGTTATGGTATTGACAGCTTCTTTAGCGAGATGCGCGCTGTCCGGGTGAGAAAATGCTTAAGAAAAGGATGGAACTTTTCGGTTATCACTTGCATTTGGTTCATTTGGCTCATCCATAATAAGGCTATCTTTGATAATGACCTCCCTTCAATCCAAAATTTGCGCTGTAGCTTGCTGCACTTTATCAGTGAAGGCGCGGTAGCTGCTGCTGTCCGTATTAGACCGCTGCCTGAGCTGGACTTTGTTATTGTCCGATGGCTCGCTCCTCCCGCATACTGGATTAAAGTCAACACGGA
The DNA here is from genome assembly GCF_963576675.1 of Euphorbia lathyris. Classification (NCBI taxonomy): domain Eukaryota; kingdom Viridiplantae; phylum Streptophyta; class Magnoliopsida; order Malpighiales; family Euphorbiaceae; genus Euphorbia; species Euphorbia lathyris. Next base: position 20,870,858 of record NC_088914.1, on the reverse strand, counting down.
TGGCTCCTCGAGTGTTGCCGGAGATGCAGGGGCAGGTGGAATCTTCAGGAATCATAGAGGTTTTGTGGTCGGATGCTTTGCATTTCCTATTGAAACTGCACCGGCTCATATTGTTGAGCTAAAGGCAATTGTTTATGCGGTTGAATCAGCCTGGGAAAGAAACTAGAGGAATTTGTGGATTGAATCTGATTCCTCATATGCCGTTCATCTTCTTAGTATGAACTCCATTAATGTTCCTTGGAAAATCAGGAAGGATTGGATTAATTGTATTGACAAACTCTCGAGAATGAACTGGAAGGCCATGCACATCTTTAGGGAAGGTAACTCGGCTGCTGATAGTCTTGCTAGCTTCGGTCAGCCGGCGGCTTCTGCTTTGTGGTGGCACTCTGAACCTCACTTCTGCAAGGATTTCATTTTTGATGATCTGTGTAACATAGCGCATATTAGGTTTCTTTAATCTCTCTCCCTCCCCCTCTCTCTCTTGTACTATTTTCCTTTTTTATTAATAATATTCGGGTTGTTGGATGTGCTGGTGGTGCCAACCTAGTTGGGATTACTGGCCATCCTTCGCGTCCCAACCTTTATTCAAAAAAAAAAAAATTAGCCATCTCAAGAAATCTCGAGGCTATTTTGGTAACTTATCCAAAAATAAATTATAATTGTAAACTCCCATTAAAAAAATAGAAAATATTGTTATGAATAAATTGATTGATGTCCATAAGTATAACCATTGTAACTCCTCATTCCTTAATGTTGTAACTCTTCATTCATTAAGGTTGTAACTCTGTATTCCTTAATGTTTGTAACTACATAATTTATGTTCTTATGTAACCTATATATTCATAAGCCTATAAATATAGGTTTCTTTCACGTAATGGAAACACAAGTAAAAGAACAAGTGAAATACAAGCTTACACTCTCTCCATTGTTCTTATTCTATTGCATGTTATCTTCCTTGTTTCATAACACGTTATCAGCATGAAACCCTAGCCACTTGAGCAAGCTTCTGCAATTCAGGTAGAAAAAATTCTCAACGATATCTTTCATCACCGAGGTTAGTAAATAAAAACCTATCTTGATTATCCTATGTTATCTTAATTATGAAACTGCAACATCGTTGAATAATTAGGGTTTATGAAATTTTTCGATTTTGATATATGGTTTTGATATATATTCTGTTAAACCCTTATCACCGAATTCATGATAATAAAGATATATATGTATATGTTTGTATCATAATATAAAACATGGAATTGCAGTAGCTGATTCTATTTTTGAAATTGGTTGTTCATCTGTTGATGGCAAAATATTATAATTCTTTACTTAAGTTTTAGCCAAGACATAGTTTGAATATATTTGAACCTATTTTGGCTCTACTGGATAAATCGGTTATGAATAAATTAATGGATGTCCATAAGTATAACCATTGTAACTCCTCATTCCTTAATGTTGTAACTCTTTATTCATTAAGGTTGTAACTTTGTATTCCTTAATGTTTGTAACTACATAATTTATGTTCTTATGTAACCTAAAGGATAGGTATAACCACCAGAAAAATGTGATATTACCTAAAGCTCGTTATGAATGGTCTAATTTAAGACTATAAGACTTTAAGTCAGTAAGTGAATATAACTCAGCCATGTTCAGAATTACTTCACAATTGCTATTATGTGGAGATAAAATCACTGATGCAGAAATGTTAGAGAGAACATATTCTACCTTTCATGCGAATAATGTTGTCCTGCAGACACAATATCGTGAAAAGGGATTTAAGAAATATTCTGAACTTATATCTTGTCTCCTTGTGGCTGAGCAAAATAACGAGCTATTGATGAAAAATCATGCATTACGTCCAACTGGTTCTGCTCCATTCCCTGAAGCGAATGTGACATCCTATAATGTGAAAGGAAAAGATCATACTAATCATAGTGGTCGAGGACGTGGCCGTGGACGTGGTCAAGGACGTGGACGTGGATATGATCGAGGACGAGGCCGAGGTGGTTATTTCAAGAACTCACAATCCCACCTAAAGTGGGATAATAAAAATGGTCACAAACAAGGCAAAGATAACAATGAGGGAGTGGCCAATACATATTATCGCTGTGGAGGACAAGATCATTGGTCTCGCATATGTCGTACACCAAAGCATCTTGTTGATCTTTATCAACAAACGTTGAAGCAAAACAACAAGAAAGAAACAAATCTTGTGTATGAAGATGGCGAAGATGACTTTGATTGTAGCAATACAACCCTGAAGGTTGATGATTTCATTCCCCCCAAGGATATAAATTAGACATAGCAGTAGTAGATCATTTATTTTGGATGTTTAAGGGTTACACTAGGATCTCTTTATTATTATGACTTTATGGATTTGTGTTAAACTATGAGTTTATGATTTTATGGATTTTGCTATTATGAATGCATGATATATAATTGAACTTGACTTATTCAAATTAATTGTCTGTATGTGACTGTTATTTTATTTATTTGAAGAACATGGATAGTGAAATACAATAGAGAGACCAATGCAATAAAATAAGAACAATGGAGAGAGTGTAAGCTTGTATTTCATTTGTGATGGGGAGAACTGTTGATTACTTGTTGGCCTGATGCGAATTAATGCTGCTGCATGTAATATAGCATGTCCCCAGACTGATATTGGGAGTTTGGACTTCATAAGTAATGGTCTAGCAATCAATTGTAAACGTTAAATTAATGATTCAGCTAGGCCATTTTGTGTATGAACATGAGCTACAGGATGTTCAACACTTATCCCAATGGACATGCAATAATCATTAAAAGCTTGTGAAGTAAATTCACCAGCATTATCAAGGCGAATTGCCTTCAAAGGAAAATATGGAAAATGTGCTCTTAATCTAATCAATTGAGCAAGTAATCTCGCAAACGCTAGGTTGCGAGTTGATAATAAGGAGATGTGTGACCATCTAGTCGATGCATCGATTAAAACCATAAAATATCTAAATGATCCACACGGTGGGTGAATTGGCCCACAAATATCTCCTTGTATGCGTTCCAGAAAATTGATAGATTCATGTATAACTTTGGCTGGTGAAGGCCTAATTATTAATTTTCCTTGTGAGCAAGCAGCACATGTAAAATCATTAGGAAGAATTTGCTGGTTCTTCAATGAATGTCCACATGAATTTTTGATTATTTTTCTCATCATTATTGAACCCGGATGGCCTAACCGGTCATGCCAAACAGTAACATTATCAGTAAACTTCTGGTTTACTATAGCATATAATTCAATTGTACTAACATTAGTATAGTATAATCCGGTGGAGAATGCAGGTAATTTCTCAACGATATGTTTAGTGCCTTGAGTCATACTTGTGATTTGAAGGTATTCTACATTTCCTTCACTTATTGTCTCAATATGATATCCATTCTGACGAATATCTTTAAAACTCAATAAATTTCTTTGAGACTTGGAAGAGTACAACGCATCCATAATGTCAAATTTCGTTTCCATAGGCAATAATATATTAGCTCTTCCAGAGCCTTCAATAATCTTTGTACTGCCCGATATAGTATTAACACAAGTTTCTTTCATTGTCAAATGAGAGAAATATTTCCTGCTTCTCAGTATGGTATGAGTAGTTGCACTGTCTGCTAGACATAAATCTTCACTATCCATGTTCTTCAAATAAATAAAATAACAGTCACATACAGACAATTAATTTGAATAAGTCAAGTTCAATTATATCTCATGCATTCATAATAGCAAAATCCATAAAATCATAAACTCATAGTTTAACACAAATCCATAAAGTCATAAGAATAAAGAGATCCTAGTGTAACCCTTAAACATCCAAAATAAATGATTTACTACTGCTATGTCTAATTTATATCATTGGGGGGAATGAAATCATCAACCTTCAGGGTTGTATTGCTACAATCAAAGTCATCTTCGCCATCTTCATACACAAGATTTGTTTCTTTCTTGTTGTTTTGCTTCAGTGTTTGTTGATAAAGATCAATAAGATGCTTTGGTGTACGACATATGCGAGACCAATGGTCTTGTCCTCCACAGCGATAACATGTATTGGTCACTCCCTCATTGTTATCTTTGCTTTGTTTGTGACCATTTTTATTAGCCCACTTCAGGTGGGATTGTGAGTTCTTGAAATAACCACCTCAGCCTCATCCTCGACCATATCCACGTCCACGTCCACGTCCTTGACCATGTCCACGGCCACGTCCTCGACCATATCCACGTCCACGTCCTTGACCACGTCCACATCCACGGCCACGTCCTCGACCACTATGATTAGTATTATCTTTTCCTTTCACATTATAGGATGCCACATTCGCTTCAAGGAATGAAGCAGAACCAGTTGGACATAATGCATGATGTTTCAACAATAGCTCGTTATTTTGCTCAGCCACAAGGAGACAAGATATAAGTTCAGAATATTTCTTAAATCCCTTTTCACAATATTGTGTATGCAGGACAACATTATTCGCATGAAAGGTAGAATATGTTCTCTCTAACATTTCTGCATCAGTGATTTTATCTCCACATAATAGCAATTGTGAAGTAATTCTGAACATGGCTGAGTTATATTCACTTACTGACTTAAAGTCTTGTAGTCTTAAATTAGACTATTCATGACGAGCTTTAGGTAATATCACATTTTTCTAGTGGTTATACCTATCCTTTAGATTGTTCCAAAGGACTTGATTTACGTTTAATGGATGTAGTTACAGCCTACTTATATGGGCCACTGGATAATGATATTTATATGAAAGTCCCGAAAGGATTTAAACTGCCAGAAGCAGCTAGTTCTCGAGAACATTACTGCATAAAGTTAAATAGATCTCTTTATGGATTGAAACAATCAGGGCGTATGTGGTATAATCGCCTTAGTGAATATTTGCTAAGAGAAGGCTATAAGAATGACCCCATCAGCCCGTGCATTTTTATTAAGAGATTTGGGTCTAGATTCGTCACAATTACAGTGTATGTTGATGATTTAAATATCATCGAGACTCCTGAAGAGATTTCACATGCAGTGGAATATTTGAAGAAAGAATTTGAGATGAAAGATCTTGGAAAGACCAAATTTTGTTTGGGATTGCAAATTGAACATCTCAAAGAGGGTATACTTGTGCATCAAACAACATACACAGAAAAGTTGCTCAAAAGGTTTTATTTTGATCAAGCACACCCGTTGAGTAGCCCAATGGTTGTAAGGTCACTTGATGTGGATAAGGACCCCTTTCGTCCTCGGGAAAGCAATGAAGAAATTCTTGGTCCAGAAGTACCATGCTTAAGTGCAATTGGAGCATTGATGTATCTTGCTACTCATATAAGACCTGACATATCATTTTCTGTGAACTTGTTAGCAAGATTTAGCTCATGTCCAACCCGAAGGCATTGGAATGGGATTAAACATGTACTCCGTTACCTCCAAGGTACGAAAGATATGGGCTTATTCTTCTCTAACCAGTCCAAAGAGGACTTGATTGGTTTTGCTGATGCAGGATACTTGTCCGATCCTCATACTGCTTGATCACAAACTGGATATGTGTTTACATGTGGTGGTACTGCTATTTTTTGGCGTTCTATGAAGTAAACCATAGCAGCTACTTCTTCTAATCATGCAGAAATTTTAGCTATTCATGAAGCTAGTCGTGAATGTGTGTGGTTACGGTCTGTAACTCAACATATTAGAGAAGATTGTGGTCTATCCACCGGGAAAGAAGCTCCAACAGTTTTGTATGAGGATAATGCTGCATGTATTGCACAGTTGAAGGAATGATACATTAAAGGAGATAGAACGAAGCATATCTTACCAAAAATTTTCTTCACCCATGATCTACAAAAGAATGGTGATGTGCAAGTTCAACAGATTCGTCCAAGTGACAATTTGGTAGATTTATTTACCAAGGCGCTTCCAACTGCTACTTTCAAGAAGTTAGTTCATCGCATTGGACTGCATCGTTGTAAAGATTTTTAGTTATGTATTCATGAGGGGGAGTAAATGCGTGTTGCACTCTTTTTCCCTTGACCATGGTTTTTCCCACTGGGTTTTCCTGGTAAGGTTTTTAATGAGGCAACATCCCCAAGCGCATTTACTTATTTTTGCATGGATGGACATCCAATGGGGAGTGTTATGAATAAATTGATGGATGTCCATAAGTATAACCATTGTAACTCCTCATTCCTTAATGTTGTAACTCTTCATTCATTAAGGTTTTAACTATGTATTCCTTAATATTTGTAACTACATAATTTATGTTCTTATGTAATTTATATATTCATAAGCCTATAAATATATGTTTCTTTCATATAATAGAAACACAAGTAAAAGGACAAGTGAAATACAAGCTTACGCTCTCTCTATTGTTCTTATTCTATGGTATGTTATCTTCCTTGTTTCATAACAAATATGATATTTTTTTATAATTTTCTAAGTGGGAAAGAGATGGACTCAACAGCACAATCAAATGGGCTTAGGCTCGTTTTCCAGCCCTAGGCGCACAGATCCTAATAATTTAATGTAGATAGATTCATAGATATTATAATACTATTACTTTATTATACTGTGATGAAAAAAAGTGCAGACATTATACATACGAACACAACTGCTTATTTCTAGGGTTTAAGAGCTCTGCGATTATCTCTACAGCGACATTCTCTCTTTCTCGCTCTGTTGTTCTTTCAAAGAAAAGATCTTCTATATCTTACAAGACAAGCAATCTCCTCAAGGTAAGCTTAATTTGCCATTCTGATCGTTGAAGGGTTTCTTGTTCATGTTTGCACGATCTTTATTGTTCGCTCGCAAATTCCTGCTCGATTTTGTTTATTTTGATATAAATTTGGGGGTTCGGTAAATTGGAATATATGCGGCTAAGAGATCGAGTTCCTTTTGTTGGGCTTCGTCTTTTATACTGGAAATTGTTTTTGTCAGCGAACCGATTATTTCTTTTCTCAAATGTGAGTGCTTATTCAGGTTGAGATAATGGCTCGGGTGTATGTGGGGAATCTGGACCCCAGAGTCTCTGAGAGAGAGCTCGAAGATGAATTCCGAATGTATGGTGTTCTTCGCAGGTAATTCTGCTCGCGCGCTCTTTTTTGCTTCAAAATTTGTGGTGTTAGATGCTTTTAGTAGAATTATTTATGTGATTGATGGTATGTGTTTACCAAATAATTTGTTTTGGTATTCAGATAGCCGTGAATTTTGGGTTTAATTATAGTTTCATGAATTTACGGATGCACTTGCTATGTATATTACCAACTGAGGATAAAGCAGCGTGGATGTTTTGTGCTTTATTCCTATGAAAGAATAATGTATGTGGGAATGATTTGCTAACTGTAATTAAATTATGCAGTGTGTGGGTTGCAAGAAGGCCACCAGGTTATGCATTTGTTGAGTTTGATGATCGCAGGGATGCTATGGATGCAATTCGTGCCTTGGATGGTCAGTATATGAGATATTTTTTCTGTCTTATTGTTTAATAATTTGTCCTTTTTCCTTGACAACTTTCCAGCCTGTGGCCATGATCCTTTGTTGATTTTTTTTTCTTTGATTTCTTTTCAATTCATGTTTTTCTGCAATTTTATGAACTTCTTTTCCCCCAGTCTCTGTTGAGTGCCTTAGTTGCAGTTTTTTTTTTCTCGAAGCTTTATGGTTGTGTGATATTTGTATCAAGCGATAAGACTTTGATCATGAATAGTTTTGTAGAATTCTTCTAAGCCAGTATTTTGTTTTACAGGAAAGAATGGCTGGCGTGTGGAGCTTTCTCATAATTCTAAGGGAGGTGGGGGTGGTGGAGGCCGAGGCGGCGGTGGAGGAGGAGGTGGACGTGGGCGTGGTGGTGAAGACCTGAAATGTTATGAATGTGGTGAACCTGGTCATTTTGCTCGAGAGTGTCGGCTGCGCTTAGGGTCACGAGGTGCGGGAAGTGGACGCCGCCGAAGCCCGAGCCCTCGACGTCGCAGGAGTCCAAGTTATGGATACGGTGGACGCAGGTGCGTCATATGTGTTTAGTTTTGTTTAAAAAAGAAACCCAAGTACTGCTCTTCTCCTTTTATTTACTTGATTTGTTATAATTAAGAAGTCTTAAATCAATATGAACATATAAACTCAAGTTCCAATTGGAACTTTTCATTATGTAGCTCTCTATGTTTTGTGCTAGTTTTCTTATGTGTTACTGTGCTGGTGGAAGAATAGTGACCAGGCACTGAACTCTTTTTTAAAAGCCAGAATTCTGTTTTCTGAATGTTTGTGTTCATAGTAAATGTCTGGTAGTAGGTTTCATGAAGTTGGGAAGTTTTTATACTTTATTAAATTGTTTGCTAGTCCCTGTATAGATATTTTTCAGTGAGAAAGAATGAGAATTGTGTTTCCTAATTATATAAGTTCTATTTGAAGGAGTTATAGCCCGCGTGGAAGAAGATCTCCAATTCCAAAGCGTCGCAGTATATCGCCTCGTCGTGGTCGAAGTTACAGTAGATCCCCCCCATTCCGTCATGCTCGTCGTGAATCACCATATGCTAATGGGTATGTAGTGCGTCAACTTTTACTTATCTGTTCCAGTGCTATGATACCACGTTTTCCAATTGGCCTTCGATGTTGAGTGAGAGTAACAATAATTTTGGAGTGCAAACTTAATATTTTTTTTCTTAAAAATCAAGGCTGACCGATTTAAATTTCAATTAATAGATGATATAACTAAAAACTTTACATCGGAATTTGGTATAGCTAATGTTCAAGTTTCGTGTTTTTATGAATTCTCTTTAGTTGCTGGATTCTATAAATGTAACAAAATATGCTGAATGAATGATTTGATTATTGTATGCTATTACATATTCCAAGGGTTATATGCTTTGTTTGTTTCTTTTCAGAGACTGAAGCTGGAAGTTAAAGTGAAGCAAGAGTTGAAGGACATCTAAGGAGGATATCTGTGATAATGTAGTTCTAGTAGAACGAGTTGATATTAGTTATGTTCATGTCATGAGAATGAGCTTTATTAGAAACTTGGTTTTTGATGGCTTCATCAAAGTGTTTTTTGCCGCTCAAAGGGTGCGTGGGACACTTTTTTGTCGGCTTGCTGTCTCAGCTGCTTACTGAATCTTAGAGGTCTATTTCATACTTTCTATTGCAACCTTATTACTGTTTATAATACTTATGGTAGTATTTTTTTTTTTTTAATTATCTGTTGAGTGTTACTATTTCTAAAAGATTTACATGTTTTGTTGTGAGGTGTTTTCGGCTAAAACGGCATCATTTACTGCATCTTAGTCCACTTGGTTTTACTCCATCTCTGCTTCTCTGCACGTCATCGCCCTGCATGTTATTCAGCTTCTTCATTCACATGTTGAAAATGAAAATCGAGAAACTTGGTTGTGTTGGACAAATCCCACTGCAGTCTTCTGCAACAAAGCTTCTGTTCTGTCCCAATTATGATTTTTACATTTCCGGTATCTGCTTAAGGAAGGTGAAGCTGTATATATTGTTGTCCGCATCTCTGCATATGTGCACTTGCTCATGTCATTGTCTTGCTTAACGTTCCAAACCTGCAATCTGTCCGCGTGTGCTTTACGTCATCAGTGTTATATCGTCTAGTGTTATCTCGTGCATGTGTTCAAGTTGTGTATTGCTCTTTTGACTGCTCACATACCAAGTAAGGGTGAATGCTCCAAGCAGCTGAGGAAGTTTAACTGCTGAATGTAAGTAGTCAGGAAAAGGGTACAAGTAGTGTTGACTTAGATTGTTTTTGTTGCTCGTGTCACAACTTCATTGATATTGGTATTTGGTACTTTATTCCAGTGAAGAATGCGCACTTGATTTCTCGACGTCTGTGAAAGTTAATGTTGAGTATTAGTAGTGAAGGGTGCTTTCTCTTAGTTTGTGATTGAGGTTTGGAATTGGATCAGGTTGATGGAAGAATGCAAATAATGGTGTTGTGGTCACAAATTGTTTCCCCTTCTGTAACTTCAACTTTACTTGTTCTTCCTGCTTTGGCATGCTTGTTCTATCTCCACGCCCATCTTGGTAGTCTGGTTTTGGGAGAGAATTTCTACTATGGTTCTGGATCAAACTGGTCCGGGACTGCTCAGATACTGGCACATCAGCAGTATCAGATCATACTGGTCTGGTACATGTGTTGGGAAGTTTAATTTTGCCAACTTGTACTGAAAGGAAATAATTTAATTTATTCCTTTTTTTGGGGGTCAATTTGCATGTGAATTTGTAATTTGCGCAGTTCAATTGAAGTGAAATCAGTAATGTTGTCCAATTGGTTGAGTGTATATCATACTATGAAATGCTCTTTTAAGTGTAACATTCTTACTTATGGATTGATCCCATAGCAATTTCTTATAACCAGAAGATTTCTTAGTTGCTGAGGGGTTGCAACGAGGACATGTATTTCTCGTTGTCTCCTATATGTGTAGGGATGGACACGAGTGATTCTCATTTAAGGTTTTGAGGTTTGTTTGTCCTTGTTTTTTCCGGCTCATTCTCATGGATGATGGAGAACTTACATCCCCATAAAAATGGTTATTAATTATTAATAAAATTGATCATATATAGTACCCAAAAGGTTTCAATGAAGCTAAAAAATTCACTTATTTCATAATTTTGAATTCTTTAGCAATTATTGTATTGCATCATGTCACCTATGCTCATAGGGCTGTAAAAAATATAACCAACTCACCAATCCAACCTAATATATTCTATATTATCTAATTTATTTGTTGGGTTGGGTTGGATTTGATTGAGAAATATTGAATGAAATTTGAATTATTAATCCACTAAATTAGAATTATTCTCTTCGTATTATTCTTTAATATTAGTAGATTTTTCAATTCATTATACATAGTTTCTATTAAAATAATATATTTATTTATAAAATGTGAGGATGTGAGACTGTAACGACAATCCAATAAATAATTTCGTCAAAACATTTTTTATTTAATAATTAATAAATATATATTTTTATTTCTCATACAAAACGTCTAAACTAAAAAATAATATTCTCTAATTTCACGAAATATTAAATTATATATTCTTAAAACAAAACTTATAAAATTAAGGGTTAATTTAAAAAAAAAACATATGGTTTTATGTTTTCATAGATCAGAAATTCTAAAATTCTAAAATTTTCTAGAATTTAAAATTCTTTGGAATTTCAGAGCTTTGGAATTTTTGAAATTTTAGATTCCTAGAATTTCAAAAAATTTGGAATTCCAGAATTCGGAAATTCTAAAATTTTGAAAATTCTGAAATTCCAGAATCTAGAATTTCAAAAATTCTGAAATTTCAGAAATTTAGAAATTCCAGATATTCTGAAATTTTAGAACTTTGAAAATTCTGGAATTTCGAAAATTTTGAAATTCCAGAATATGAAAATTTTGGAATTCTAGAATTCAGAAATTCTAAAATTTTAAAAATTCTAGAATTTTGAAAATTCTGAAATTCCAGAATCTGGAATTTCAGAATTTGGAAATTCTAAAATTTCCAAGAATCTGGAATTTCAGAATTTGGAAATTCTAAAATTTTCAAAATTCTGGAATTTCGAAAATTTAGAAATTCCAGATAATCTGAAATTCTGGAAATTCTGGAATTTCAAAAATTCTTGCTGATTTGGATGATTACTACATTGTTGTTTGATGATCTTCTATCGAAAACTCTTTAATTTGATTGAAGGTTATTTTAATATAATATTGTTATATTTTAATTTGATAGAACATTACATTATTTGGACTAATAGTTTTTACATGTATGTTAATTGAAATTCAAGTGAACAAATTTCTAGATTTTTTTTTTGAAAAATTTGGAGTTATTATTTTAATTGATATTTTAGTTAAGTTTATTAAGAATTAAAATAGTTTTTTAATATTTTTTTAAGTTACAGCTATTGTTTTAGTTGATATAATAATTAATATTCTCAAAGTTATAGTTTTTTTTTTATATATAGTTGTCATTTTGAATTATTTGAATTAACATTCAATCCAACCCAACTCAACTCTTTCAGTTTGAATATTTGATGGGTTGGGTTGGTTTTAACAACCAATCCATAAACTATTTGTTTTAATGGGTTGGGTTGGGTTGGGTTGGGTTCCAAATACCAAAAAATTATTCATTGTACACCCCTAACTCATAGGCTTAAGGGATCAAATGCAAGTCACCGGTAATTCTATTATGTGTTCATATTTTACTGTATTATTTATGTTATTGCTTTTCTATTCCCTAAGTAGCTTTAGATGATAGTATAACGAGTTTGTTAAGCTATTATAGCTAGTTTGCTAGACAGTTGTACTAACCGATCCTCTTACCTTATTTAAAAGATAGCTTTGTATGATAGCTATTGTATTGAATTGGTCCTCTTACCTTATTTAAAAGATAGCTATTGTATTGAATTGGTATGTTGACCATTAATAAAGTCATATCTTCCTTCTCTCTAAATTTTTCTCTCTTCTTTCTCTTCCTTACTACATATACTTTCCTAATTTGGATTCTAGCTAGTTTGATAGATAATTTTACTAATCATTTTTGTCATCTTATCTTTATTTAGAGGCTAGCTGTTAAAGTGAATTGGTATGCTTAGAATTAATGAAGTCATATTTTCTTTCTCTCTAAATTCTTCTCTATCTCCCTTCCTCCCTCTTCTTTGGATTTATATTCTATTCTTGACACTAAACGTTTAGTTGCCATTGGTATAAGAGACCTTCCTTATATGGTAAATGTCTATTAAAGGAAAATAAGAGCAGCTGCTAAAGTACATAAAGAAACCATGGCCACGCCAGAACATCAATTTTAGAGCGTATCGGCTCAGAGACCTTCCTTATATGGTAAATGTCTATTAAAGAAAAACAAGAGCAGCTGCTAAAGTACATAAAGAAACCATGGCCACGCTAGAACATCAATTTTAGAGTGTACCGACTCAGGTGCTAGAATGGGCTCAAGCAACTACTAACTAGATACAAATGATGCAAGCCCAATTGTTGGATGTTCAAACAACAAAACAACAACAGATGAATTCAATCTGCTCGGAGCATGCACAATTTCGTAAGAAGCAGCTTACCACTCAACAAACATTGGAAGAACTGAACAAATCCTTAATAGTTATCGTTAAGATGGTTTAACCATCTGAACAACTCACCTTTTTTAGATCTAGTTCTTCTCCATTCAATGACCATAGGGGAATATTGGGAAACCTCGTGTTCATAACCAGGGGATACCTCCACCAAACTTTCATACTTCAACAAAATGTTACCAAAATGTGATCTCCCACACATTGATGACACATTGTTGACTGTTGGCTTAGCAAGTATCAGAAATATTTTCAACTTTTCAAAGTTGCAGCTGAGAATAAGATGGAGTTAGCAAGATTATATCTACAAGACAAGGAAGATAAGTGGTATAAGAACTGGATTCAGGAGAAAAAGGAAGCGCCATCTTGGAGGAGTTCATAGAAGAAATCACCAAGCAATTTCAGGGAACGGAAGTTCAGGATGTGGTAGAAGAAATGGCCAGCCCAAAATAAACATCCACAATTCTGCAATACCAGGAGCTATTTGAGGCATTAAAGCTAAAAATGGAGAAGGAATTTGTTGGAGTTTAGTGTCCTAAAGACAATTGTTTTAGGATATAAATATTAATGAATAAATTGTTTATTTAATCATTTGTTTGATCAGATATATAGCATTAAAATGTAACTATATATAAAGACATTAATCTTTCATAAAGAAAGTAATCCTAAGTTTGTTTAAGTAATTATAAAGTGTTCATATAAGCATGAAGTGAGACTGTACTTTATAATAAGATCAATCAACTTAAAATCAACCCAAGTCAAGTAATGTGTTATAGGGGTTGGCATATTACTGTTGAGACTTGAATGTAACAGTGTTTTCTGTCGAGATAGAGAGCTGATCTCACAAGTTTTAGATATAGAGATATCTAGACAGTTACATGGATTCAGTGAAGGAGTTCATTAGGATTGAGACCCGACTTGAGATAACAATATGGATTGACTTATCAAATATGTCAACTGTTCATCTCATTGGTATTAATAGGTATAACTAATCCTCAGACTTAAACATTCATTAATTAGTGATTCTGGATCATGGAGTGTGATACTTTCATTCTGTGCGAGCACGATCCACTACAGGTGAGAGCCTGGGATGTGTGAGAGCAGGGTTGGGTATCACATAAAGTGATTGCAGAATAGTTAATGTCAGATTGAGCATTCGTTACTCCTGATAAGTGGGAGATATATCCAAATGGCCGCTTGTGGTGAATTGACTGAAATCCTTGCAAGGTGATACAGTTAAGAGTAGAAATAGAAATTTCACTTAACTTATCTTCCAGAGTAAATTCAACCTGTACAAGTAAAACAGACTCTTCGTCATATGTAACCTTGACACGTTTCATGGCTATAAGGAATTGACCAAAATAATATAGTTGATGAAGGATCGAATTATACTGTACCTAATGCAGAAAGGTTAACGTCAGTTATCAACCTGACTTCTTAATTGCTCTGGGGAAATATCATAGGTTATGCTAGTAACAGCTCGCGACGGTATTCCATTATATATATGTTGGAATTAATCACGATGAATTAATTTCAAATGATATATAATGGGTCGCATATGGGACTTGGAACCAGAGGACGAAAATGTAATTAGTGTGACACTATATATGGGCCGAAATTTATTAGTTAATAGGGATAAATTAATTTGATTTAATAATTATAATTAGATTATGATTGTAAATTAAATTAAATGATTATTTGATAATATTAATTAGAGGTTTTAATGTGATTGAAACTCTAATTAATTATCTCTAACAATCACTAGTGGAAAAATGGCCATTTGCATCGGCCCTTATAAAATACGATGCAAATGAGTCATTTGCATCGGCCCTTTATAAAGGACCGATGCAAATGTCATGATATTTAGTATTTGCATCGGCCCTTAATAGGGACCGATACAAATAACTACATTATTTGCATCGGTCCTTTCAAAAGGGCCGATGCAAATATTAATTGAATTATTTGCATCGGCCCCTTAACAGGGACCGATGCAAATAATTGTAGTAATTGCATCGGCCCTTTTAAGCGGGCCGATGCAAATATCAATCAAATTATTTGCATCGGTCCTTTATAAGAGACCGACGCAAATAGTATTAGTATAAATTTAAAAATTAATAAAACATGAAGGGAGTATTTTGTAATTAATTAGGTCAATTTATAAATATAAAAAGTTAAACATAAATTTGGATTTTAGGGTTAACTTTCTTATTTGCAAGCCGCCTCCCCATCTCTCTCGTCTCCTTCTCACATCGAAACCCAGCTGCCTTCCCTGCTGCATTTTCCACCTCCGTCTGCCTAAACAACCCTAATCATTTGGGAAGCACATATTCTACCCTAGCTAATTGGATTAGTACTATTGTCTAAATATAATTGGTTATTATTTAGATAATAATAACTGTTTATTTAATTATCTAATTAGTAATTCTATTCCGATTAAAATTCTAATTAATTAATTAACTAATACAACTATGGTTAGGGTTTTGAGAAGTCTATAAATAGACTCCCTATACTGCAAATTTCGACACACACAGAAGAAGGGGCTAGAGGAACCGTTCTGAAACCGTCTCGACTAATTACAATATTTCTTACTCTCTCTTTGATCTCGTATCGATTCTGTTAGAGTCAGTCATTGCGATTGCTAATTATTAAGGTTTATTACTAATAGTTATTGTTTTCTGTGTTGAACAAATCGTACGTGGCTCACGGATTAAATATAAGAAGTTGTGGGCACTTCGTTTGCAACTGTAGATAGTTCGTCAGACAAAGTATTTCATTCTATCCCTCTTTGTATGAAATAACAATTAACAGATCTTGGAAAAAAGGGAAATAGATAAAATAGATAAAATTTTATTATTCCGCTATGTTTAGGCTTGTCTATTTTCCTTCAGAATTTCCCAGTATTAAACCATCTTATTATGTGAGTAATTTTATTTCAGGGTTGAAAGCTGAAATCAGATTTGCAGTAAGGTCTAGCCAACATGATGAGATATGTACTGCAATTAAGCATGCCAAACTATATGAGACCCACATAAAAGAGCTTATAGAAGTCGTTAAACCTAGATCCAGGTTCAGGTCACTAATTACTAACAAAACTTAGAACTCTACTTTCATTTCTCTTACAAACCCACTACTCAAACTGACCCCTCCACAACCTTGATTCCTAAACTGCCATACTCAAAACTTCAAACAACTACCCAAAACTTAGAAGAACTACTGTAATTTGTTGGAAGTGTGGCGAAAGGTTCTTGCTTATGGTATATGTGGTAAAGTTACAAACCGCTCAGTCCCAAAAACCGAATAAGAAAAGAGTTGCATGGCACACATCACGTATGCTAATGTGATCGATCTGATTGTGTATGATATGTTTTGCACAAGACCTGACATCGCCTTCGATTTGAGCATTACGAGTCGATTTTAGGCCAATCCAGGTGATGGTCGCTTGATTGCTGTCAAGAACATTCTTAAGTACTTGAGAAGAACTAGATATGTTCCTAGTGTATGGAGGTGGTGATCTGAAAGTTCAAGTCTTTTCAGATGCCAATTATCAAACAAATCAGGATGATTACAAATCTAAGTCGGGATACATGTTTATTCTAAATAGGGGTGCATTTATCTAGAAGAGTTCCAAACAAGGAACTGTAGCAGACTATATAACTGAATCAGAGTATATAGCAGCTTCGAAAGCGACGTAGGAGGCAGTGTGGATGAAGAATTTCATCTTTAAGCTAGGAGTGGTTCCTACCATTGTTGAGCCCATTACTTTGTACTGTGATAACAATTGAGCTATTGCACAGGCTAAGGACCGACTGTCTCATAATGCGTCAAAGCATTACCTCAAACGCTACCATCTCATCTGGGAGATAATAGCTAGAGGAGATGTGAAGATTCAAAGAGTACCAACCGAGGACAATATAGCAGATCCTTTGACAAAGGCATTATCCCAAAAGGTTCATGATAGTCTTGCAAACTCTTGTGGGATTAGATTCGGGAATGATTGACTTTAGTACGAGTGGGAGAATGTTAGTATTGTGTCCTAAAGACAATGGTTTTGTAAAATTTTGTTGTATAAATGAATAGTTCATTTGAGGTTATTTGATTCATTAGATATAGTAACTGACTATATAAAAGCATTCTATCTTTTATTCCATATAAGAAATCCATAGTTTATAATCATAACATAAAAGGTTCATACAATATGAAGTGGGATTGTACTTTATAAAACTAATTAAATGATAAAAAAACTTAACATCTCAAGTCAAACATTATATTACAAATTTGATATAATGTCATTGAGACTTACATGTAACAGTGTCTCCTAGTTGTGAAACACAGAGCTGATCTCACAAGCTTTAGGTATGGAGATATCTAGGTAGTTATAGGTGTATGAATGGTTCATATGCATCGGAGATCCGCCATCAGATAACGGGACGTAATAAATTCCTCGGGTTAGGGAAATAGTTTATAAAATTTTAAATATTCTGTTACGTAACCCATTTCCCAACAAGCTAGTCAATGCACAATTTCTCAATTCACATTCTCTATAAGAACATTAGAGCTAGGGCACTATGACCTAATCCTAGGAACTAACTGGATGAGGCACCACACTCTTGGAACTCAAAGGCATTTCTAAGGAACCTTCACTCAAGATAATGTCTCTTAAATCTATTAACCATTTAGTTTCCAAAGGTTGTAAAGGAGTCCCTTCTAGGTTATTTATAATGTCTACAACTAAGGTTTCATAGGCCCTTGACTACAATCCCATCTTCCCCAAGTACCACCCTAATATCAGTCCTTAATTGAAGAATTCAAACACATCTTTCAACCCCCACCCAATTACCACCCTCAAGATCCCATGACCATGCAATAACCCTTAAAAATGAAATAGAGCCTATCAACATACGACCATACATATATTCCTATTTCCAAAAGAATTAAATAGAAAAACTAGTAGCCAAAATGCTCATAAATGGGGCCATCCAGCCTAGCCACAACCCATATACTTCCCATGTTCTTCTAGTTAAAAATAAATAGGGCACTTGGAGATTTTGTGTTGAGTATAGGGAACTCAATAAGGCCAAAGTCCAAAACAAATTTCCCATTTCTATGATTTAGGAGCTCATTAATGAGCTTAAGGAAGCTACTGTGTTTTCCAAAATCGATTTTAGAGCAAGGTATCACCAAATCAAGATGAAACCTCCAGATATGCATAAAACACCCTTTAAAAATCATATTGGGCCATGCCCTTTGGGCTCACCAATGCTCCTGCAACCTTTCAATCTTTAATGAACTCTATTTTTTTTCCCTATCATAGAAGGTTTGTCATAGTTTTCTTTGATGACATTCTAATCAATAGTAAAACTGAGGAGGGGCATATAACCTATCTCCACACAGTCTTCCAATTGCTTGCTTGTCACCAACTCTATGCTAAAGGCTCTAAATGTGAATTTAAGTTGTCTTCTATAGCCTATTTGGGACATAACTTATCAGCAACATGTGTTGCCACTGACCTAGCTAAGATTGTTGCTATGGAACAATGTCTAGTTCCCACCTCTCTCAAAATCCTTAGAGGGTTCCTAGGCCTCACGGGCTATTATAGGAGTTTCATACAAGGATATGGAGAAATTAGCGAACCCTTGACAGAATTACTAAAAAAGACAGCTTTGTTTGGTCATCTGCATCTGAAGATGCTTTTGTTCACCTTAAACAACAACCATTTTATCTCTTCATGATTTCACCCAACCATTCATTTTAGAGTGTGATGCTAGTGGTACAGGCATTGGGACAATCTTCATGATTTTGTGTTCTTTAAGCTCCAATCATACCAACAAACTACATTGGCAGTCCGTAATTCCCTTAAGCTTTCTGTCATATACTATGGTCCTTTCAAAATCTTGGAAAGGATAGGCAAAATCATCTACAAGCTCCAACTCCCGACATTATGTCGCATTCACAATGTCTTCACATCTCCTTGTTAAAGAAGAGGCCAAAGTCAGCTTCTTCTCCACTCACAACTCTACCTCCCCCTTCTGCATGCGAGTTTCTCATCACACCATGAATGCTCTTCGGGGAAATACCTCAGTGCCTCAACTCCTTATTCACTGGGAAGGGCCCTTTACAATTAATGCTACTTGGGAAGACCAAACCACAATTGCAGCTCAATTTCCGAAAATTTTCCATTCTTGGGGACAAGAATGCAATAAAAGAGGGGATATTGTCACGTATGCTCATAGACTTGAGGGACCAAATGCATAATTTTACAGTTACTATTAATTATTTATTTTTTCATATTTTACTTGATTAGTTATGCTTAATTTCCTATTATTGCTTTTCTATTCTCTAAATAGCTCTAGATGATAGTATAGCTAGCTTGTTAAGCTATTATGAATTTTAGTTATGTTGTTAGACAGTTGTACTAACCGTTTCTGTCCTCTTACCTTATTTAAAGTCAGCTATCGTATTGAATTGGTATGTTGAGAATTAATAAAGTTATATCTTTTCTCTCTAAATTTTTCTCTCTTGTCTCTCTTCCTTACTACATCATATACTTTCCTAATTTTTGAGCTTTCCACTTGAATGGATTTGTTTAATTTTCTTAATTTAGTTTCTTATTAAATCCTCTTTGATTGGAATACCAAATTTGCTTTTGGTTCTGTATACAACACATAAATGTTGTAGATCTAGTTCCTATTTTACTGATAAATAAATTTGGTGTGGATTTATTTTTTTAATAATTAACATAGCAGTAAATTTTGTGCTTAATTAGTTTCTATTTCCTATTCAATTTATTATTAAAAAACGTTTAGCGATTCCATATATACTACTTTCTCCGGTCTTAAATAAAGAATTTTATAGGAAGCATTCCAACTCAAATAAATACCTTCCATACAAAACTTGACGGGTGTATTTTATATATTCCAAATCATTAATTAAAAAACTTCAGTATTTAATTACAGATGAACTAAAAATAGTCTCCTTCCTTCATTTCGTTCTCTCGTTCCACCAGTCCTTCGACCGTTCATCCCCAGCCGCCCTTCTCCATCCACTCCCACTGTCAACTTCTGCTGCGGATCTTGAAATTTTAGTACTAACATTTGGTTTGATTATATGTGCTTTAATTCTGGAAACTCGCTCACATAGAGCATTTAAAGATTCCAACTTCAGTTTTTGGGTCTGAATTGGCCAAAATCTGCAGTTCAAAGACTAATTCTTTCATTGTCGCAACATATTTAATGCTCAGGACCTTCAATTTGTAGTGTTTATTGTGTAAATCATCTAGAGTTGCAGAAATTACTTTTTCTGAATAGGAAGAAAACATGGCAGTAGGTATTGCTTGAAATGATTTTGCTGCTCTCCAACTGTGGACTCACTACAGAATTTCTCAACTTTGTAAATAAAAATCCAAAAATAAGAAAAGAGATGCTCCAATTTATCAATTCTATAAATCAACAACGGTGACGAATAGCGGATGGTAGTGGAGATCATCGGGGCTGTGGATGAAGATGACGAGCAGCGAACGATGGTGTTAATTGGGCCGATGATGAAGGTCAGCAGAGTAAGTAACAAGGTGAATGGCAATTACAAATAATAGAAAGGGTTTTCTTATCTGATGACTTGGAAAAATGAAAGCATAAATGGATTTTATGCAATGATACCGGGGATTTCTATAGAGATTTTGACCCCTACAAATAAGGACAGAATGTTGATCCCCACAAGGCGAGGATAGTATCTCCGGTCCCCGATAGTATTTCAGGTCCCCCCGGTCCCCATCCCATTTTAGCTTGAGGGACAAATTGTCCTAGTCCCCATCCCAATTCCGCTTGAATCCCGAGGAAAAGAGGTCCTTCATTCCTGTTCCATGGAAGATTATTTCAGGAATTCCTATCCCCATCAATTCGGATATCTGCAAAAACACGAATTCCTGCTCTGTTGCCACCCCAACCTGTGCAAATTGATTCTCCCAGCAAAACTTTGTTGATAACTAATGTGTTAGATTATAGATTTTACTTGGCATCTACAAGCCACAACAGAAGTCTTTGCAAAACTAGTTGCAAACTATATATTGCATGCTTTAGAGATTAATTGCAAAAATTCCAGTACTGGTAAACATATGTAAAAGTTCACTATTTCTCCAAAGTAATAATAATTATGAACTACTATCTTTTAACTCCAACAATCAGATTAAGAGCAGCTCATTCTAACAAAAAAGGATAAAAAAAAAATCTGAAAAGAACCCAAAATATCAACTTATTCCATGGCGGCTCATTGCCCGATGGATGGATGGACGATGGACGGACTATCTTGGAGGATGACGGCCAAGCACTCTACAACAAGCTTGACTCCAGCTCAATTCTCCCCAAAATTCCTCATTTAGCTTTTGAATCAATCACTTTCTTAGCAAACGCTGGCAGACAGAATGCGGCTGAATGAATCTGCAGTTAAAATACACGTTCCTTGTAAACCGCAAGAAAAAAACAATAGTATATGGACAATTTAAGCTCTGGAGGAAGTTGTACCTCTGTATTATAAAATTTCAGAGGTCTTGTTGATGTGTTTTCATTTACATCAATCGGATTGACCGGGTTCTTGAAATCAACAGAAGGGCCCTCAGTCGAACAAAGCATGAAGCCGATCACCCCGCTGAAACAAATTACGATCGCTCAAAATCAGAAACAGAAAAGAAAACAAGTGAAAACATATGAATAAGAATAATACAAAGGAGACAACAAACCTCGGATATGTAGGAACAGTAGTCCATGCATAATTGACAGATCCTTTGAAGATCTGCCGGCAGTTTACCACAATATCCTCAATGATGTGCATATGAAGCCAGATACTTTCTGCCTGAGTACACACAACTCCTCCAGGACGAAGAGCACGAGCTACTGACTCAAAAAAGGGTTTCTCGAAAAGCTCTTGTGCAGGCCCTGAGTGGTTAAACACAACACCATAACTTGTAAATTAAAATTGAAATTCTTAAGTCGTGACATGGAAGCAGTTTATCAAGATAGAATTACCTATAGGATCAGATGAATCTACTATAACTGCGTCATAAGATCCCTCAGGTGCATTCTTCAAAAATGCAACTCCTGCAAAGAAATTAAAAGAAAATCAACAACAGTTATGCTAATGAAGCAGAGAGAAAAAGAAAATGACAAATGTGTAGCATTGCATACCGTCACCAATATGAAGTTTCACACGAGGATCTTCATATCCAATTGCTACATCAGGGAAAAACTGTTTAGAAACCTGGAAAATCAAACAAAAAACAAATTAATCCACTTCTTTATCGGAAAAGCCTCTCATACAATTCATATTCAAACATTAAAATATGTAGGGAAAAACTAGCTAGAAAGAATCTTCAATTGCCCTGACTCACATCAACAACCATCTTGTCTATTTCACAGATGTCAATCTGCTCAATTGATGAATGCCGGGCCACTTCCCGCAGGACCCCACCATCACCGCCTCCAATAACCAATACCTGAATGAGAGACAACAACGTGAAGTGAGAATTCAAAAGGACAGAAAAAGAAAAATTCAGTAATCTTGTGTTACATATAAAGCTTACTACGTTCAAGTAACGTGATACTTCAGCGTAATACTGCAGTTTGTTTAACTAATAAACAAAAGAATTGAAATTTACTACTGAGTATAACTGTATAAGGATCCCCTAATTCTATTTTCTTTTTTATTCAAATTTCTATGACCTCTTTCTTTCGGCCTTCATGTTGTCAAAAGTGCACAATTTTTCAAGAAAGTCCTCAGCAACACAACTAAGTTACTAAGCAGAGACGATAACATCACATAACAAAATGCATTATATAAACCAGTTGATTCTTTAAGTTTTCAGAAGAAATGCATACCTTCTTTGGGTCTGGGATCGAACAAAGTGGAAGATGAGTTATCATTTCTTGATATGCACATTCATCCCTCTCCGTGAGTTGAATAACCCCATCCAAGACGAGAACTTTCCCATATGTTGCTGACTGTAGATTATACAGGTATAAGAGTAATTTAATAGAGATATTGATATGTAATTTCTTGCAATTAACTATGTCCATCGAGCAACAATCACCTTAAAGACCATCACTTTCTGGTAGTCAGACTTCCCTTGAAATAAGATTTCCTCCACTTTTAAGGAATGTGCTTCCCCTGCAGATTCCAAATTATTGATTTACAATTGAACATCAATGTTAAAAACATAGCATTTGGAAACACTGAAGCAGAAAACATGAGAACATATATTTAACATAAACGCCAATGTCCAAGTCAAAAACGTTAAGGAAAAGCACCACAAGGAAATAACAGGGACAAATTTTTTTAAAGCAGAAAGGGTCAAACATGATCATCGCCACCAAAGATCCACTTTTAGTGAAGACAGCAGTTGAAATTAAACTAACATAAGAAAATAGAAACAGGGTTGCAATCAGACAAAACAAAGAAGAACAGCATTCATAGTAAAATCCTGAACTTAAGTAAAGGCTTAAGCCTTACTTTACTTTAAAAAAATTACTTCCACTAAAAAGAAATCAAACCGCCTAACGGCATCGAGATTGTTATACATATCAGGTAAAACTTGCATGATTAGTTCTGAAAAAGTACAACAGAACAAACAAGCACATCAAACTTGATCTGCAACTGAAAGAGGCACTCAATCAAATATTTCCAATTTTCAAGGAACAAAGTACACAACATCACAAAACTCATTGTTCCCAAAACTAGATTAAGGGGGAAAAAAGGGCAGCTGTAAATAATTACTTTAAATTCTTAGCTGTTCAACATAGCTTGTGAAATCAGATTTCAGTTTTTGTATGACAATGAAGATTAAAGGTTCATGAGCTTATTACAAAACCAGTATCAGGATTCCCTATTAGAGAGCCACATGCTTGAATTACATCAGTCCCTCTAAGAAAACAAACCAGAGTTTTTGCAGCTAAATCAAATCACTTAAACAGAAACAGAACTAACAAGCAAAACAAATTAGAACAACAACATCTAACATAATAACAATACACAAAAGATATTGGTACCACAACAACTATATATTCATACACACAAGAAACAGCTTAGGTAACTGAAAATCAAAATACCCAAATAAAAAAAAAAAAGGAGGAACTATGTACATACATAACAGAAAAAAACATGTACAGTTTTATAGATCAAAAGGTAGAGATATAAAGAAGTAAAAAATAGGAAAAGAACATACCAGGCCACATTGGGCTAATCTCAGAGAACCAACCATCAATAATAGAGGAGATAGAATAATCATTGGTAGGAACAGAGTCTCCATTAACTTCATCTTCTCTAGGACTTTTGACAGACAACTCATTAGAAGCAACAAAACCGTCTTCAGCCATAGAAAGGGTATCTATCTCTCTTCCTTCCTCTCTTTACGAAGAAGAGGCGAAAGAGACCAAAAACCTAAAGATGAGAGTGAAGAAACGAAAGGAGCCACACAATCTGGGTGTGTCGCTTTATAGAAAAAGAAGAAAAGGAGAATCACGCAGAAGGAATCTGCTTAGTAAAGACGCGGTCTTTAGATGCTGTATGTTTTGTAGGAGAGAAGAACAGAACAGAGAAGTTATAATTTGATAGGAATGTGGCACTGAGAGAGAGAGAGAGAGAGAGAGATACATAAAAGTACAATATAAAATGATAGGGCTCTCAATTAGGGTTGGCAACTTTGGGATGAGAAGCTTTTTTTATTATTTTATTTTACTTTTTCTTTTATTTTTTTAAAGTTGCATGATCATGAATAGGGATTTATTTTTAATTTAATCCTTTTGCCCCTCCGACATACAACAGTTTTCTATATCTGCCATTATATTTTAGTTTTTCTATCAATAATTTTGTAATTTTCTCATATTAAATGTGAATAGACGGAAATACCCTTTGGACAAATTTTCAAAAATTTCAAAACCTCTCGAACACCATAAATGCTATTAGATCAAATCCGGATTAATTTCTCAACCAAACCATGGATCGTGACAGGGGCGGTAAAGGGAAAGCAAAAATGGTACGATTTACGGTTTTCGTTTGATGATTTTAGCTTTGTTTCTTAATCTGTGCGGGATTTTTTAGAATCGCTGGAATCGCACTCGGGCGTATGAACATTACGTTCGACATGTGGTTCGAGCGTTTGAATATCACGTCCGACCTATGGTGCGGACGTGATAGCCTCATGTCCGCACCATAGGTCGGACGTGATGTTCAAACGCCCGAACCACATGTCGGGCGTAATGTTCATACGCCCGCACCATAGGCCGGGCGTAATGTTCATACGCCTGAGTGGTCTTTGGTGTTTTTTTATTTTTTAAATAATTATAATTACATTTAATTATATTGTTAAATGTTAAATGTTTGATTATAATTTATATGTTAAATGTTAAATGTTTAGATTAATTTGATTATAATTTATATGTTAAATGTTGTAAATTATATTGTTGTAAATGTTAAATGTTTATGTTGTAAATGTTTATTGTTGTTAAATGTTAAATGTTTATGTTGTAAATGTTTATTGTTGTTAAATGCTTTTGTTTATGTTTATGTTGTTATATAATTTTAGTTAAATGTTTATGTTGTAAATTATATTCTTTTCCAATTTAATTGTTGTAAATTGTATAGGTAAATTTAGTTGTATTAAAATCATATTTGTTTTTAATGTAATTTTGTAGACGGAGCGGTCTACTATTGCTGGAAAATCTATCTCGTCATCTGCTCGTCGTCTATATATATAGACGAGGAGGAGGATACACCACGACATACGAGACAGCATGGTATTGATGTATTGGGTCGTAGGCGGAGAGGGACTGCGACGCAACAGGTGCGGAGGGGTCCGATTGAGGAGGCTGTATTGGATCAGCCGGAGATTCGGGGAGCGGAGGCGGCTGTGGATTATTATGATGACCGAGATCCTGATGTTGATGTTGTGGATGACTATTTTCAGGAGGTAGCCCAGGTACAGCGACAGCCTGTATCTGGTGAGGGTGAGGATGGCGATCGGGCGAACTGAAATATGTTTGTATGAGTTTATCTATTAGAACATATTATATTTTAACACTTTTGAGATTATATGTATTCTTTTATGTTTATTAATTTATTTTAATGTTTATGTTGTTAAATTTTATTTGTAAAAGGGTAATCCGAGTTAAATTCCGTAATTTTTATTTCTAAAAGGTTAATCCGAGTTAAAATTCTTCATTTTTTTCCAATCCCAGCCACACGGGCGTGAGGATATCACGCCTCACCACAAGGTGAGACGTGAGGCTATCACGTCTGCACCTATGGTGAGGCGTGATAGCCTCACGCCTCACCACACGGTGAGGCGTGATTACCTCATGCTCGCGTGCCGGGAGAGGAAATCATCCTCCATTTCCCACCCTAAAGCCTTAAAGGGTATTTTCGTCCTTTCACGGGGCTAGAGGTGGGAAATGGAGGCTATATTTAACAACACCTTATTAAATTGAAACTGTTATTTTTATTTAAAAAAATATCAAAAATAAAATTATTTAGGAGCTAAGGACTAAATTGCCCTACCTTTTCAAACAATCCATACAACGGTGGAGCTAGGGATGTAAAAGTAGTGGGATTCTCCGGGAATCCCATCTAGTGGGACTTGAATTCTCTGATTACATGATTTGTTTGGTTCAACTGTTAGCTAATAGTTGTTATTGTTAGCTATTTGGGGTTGCAATAACTTGTTTGTTGTTACTGTTGTTGTTAGCTATTTGTTATTAGTGGGTGAACTCTGCTACAGTAACTTAGTAGCTCTGCTACAGTAAAAACTCAAAAAATCGAGCTTTGCTTCAGTAAATGGAGTGCGAGAGCGGTGGTGAAAAACCCCACAAGGAGACGGTGGTTTCTCCGGCCGGTCACTGCAGCAAAAAATTGAAAGGAAAAGACGGCCTCCCTGAGGAAAGTATCCTGAATCCCAACCGAAATTTACAATTCCCTGCTCGAAGGAAGGTCAGCTGAACGAATATTGTCACTGTGGAAGATGATGTCACTGACGCTATGGAGGACTCTGAACCAGAAGGAGATTGGATTGAAGAATTCGGGCCAGAGTCAGATGCAGAGGAGGAAGAAGAAGATGACCCAAAGTGCCCAACTATGAGACTCTCGGCTGAGGATAAACGCCTCTTATGGAGTCGTTGAAAGTGGTCCTTAATCGTCAATGTGATGGGGAAAAAGGTTGGTTTTCACTATCTCTCTCAACAACGCAAACAATTTTGGGTTAAAGTTGGGACAATTGAAATTATTAATTTAGAAAATGATTACTATGTGATTAAGTTTAAGAATGAGATTGACTATCAAAATGCTATTGAATGAGGGCCTTATATTATAGCTAATCATTGTCTAGCTATTCGTCCTTGGATCCCAAATTTCAATCCCCTAGATGATCATGTGAAAAAAGTTCTTACCTGGGTGAGATTTCCTGGTCTACCAATAGAATATTATAATGAGAACTTTATCACACGATTGGGTAATCTTACAGGGAAGGTTCACCACGTCGATAAAAAGATAGTGGGAGCAGAGAGAGGTAAATTTGCTCGAGTTTGTGTGGAAGTGGATTTCTCCTCACCATTGCTTTCTAAGTACAAACTTCGCCGTCAGACATATCAGATTGAGTACGAAGGATTGCATTATATTAGTTTTGATTGTGGCATGTACGACCATAAGGTGAATAGGTGCCCTTCTAAAGGAATAGTCATAGAAGAAACCTCAAATAGCTCTAACACGTTGAATGGCAGGTCTGGGGTTCTAAATGACTACGACCCTTGGATGGTAGCGAAAAAACCAGCAATGAGGAAGATTTCAACTAATCATTAGGTCCAAACTCGTGCAAGTGATTCAAACACCAAGGTCAATGAGGCTAATGCAAATTGGATGGGGTTTCAGCAAAATAAAGTTGAACAAGCTAGAAAATTTGTTGAAAAGTCTTCTTCTCCTGGTTCTTGATTTGGCATTTTAGATAATGAGATTGAAGGAACTAATCAAGGGGCCAAGATAGTGGAGGAGACATTTAGGGAAAAGAAAGAAGCTACAAGCAGTATGTCTTTAAATGTTAGTGACCAAAATCCTCTATTTGAAGCCAACCCGATTGAGAATGTGATTGAAGTGACGAGACCAAATACAAGTAATGAGGTGAAGACTATTGTCCAGGCTGATACTATGACCCAAGAGACCAATCGACCACCAAGCTCAGGGTAGAAAAATGAATCTCGTAGTGGTAAGAAACAAATTAAAGCTGGGAAGGGGCAAACTAAAACACCAAAACAGCTATTGAACAAAGAGCAAATAGGGAGCTCTTCTCACTTTGAAGGAATCCCTCAGAAATATTTAGCTTAATGCCGAGTTTAGCCTTTTCTTTATGATGGATTTTATTTGCTGGAATATTCGAGGAGCGGCGAGTAAGGCCTCCCGTGTCCATTTGAGAGATGTCATTAAACAGTTCAACCCTGTCTGTGTTTCTATTCTTGAGCCTCAAATTAGTGGTACCAATACCGATAAGATTTTGACTAAGTTTCATAACTAGAAGTGTATTCGATCTGAATCGCAAGGGCGGTCTGGGGGTATATGGATTCTTTGGAAACCTGAGATCATTGATATCTGTCCGATAATTACCCATACTTAGTTTATTCAATGCTCGGTTCGTAAGAATGGGTCTGAGATTTGCAAACTGACTGTGGTGTATGCTTTCCCTATTCCGTCATGTAGGAAACTGATTTGGAATGAGTTGATTAGGTTGATGCACTCAATGCGAGTTAAGAAAGGGAAGAAGGGTATTATTGCTCTCAAGCTTGATCTGGAGAAAGCCTATGATCGTTTAAATTGAGATTTCATCTCTGAGACGCTCCAACTTGCTGGGATCCTAGGTAACTGGTGCCATATTATTAATTCCTGCTTAATAACTACTTCTATGCTTGTTTTGGTCAATGGGAATATGACTGATCCCTTTTATCCATCTCGGGAAATCCGACAAGGCGATCTAATGTCTCCTTACATCTTTGTGTTGGCTATGGAAAGACTAGCCCATCTTCTTCAGGATGAAATTGATGAGAATAAGCTAAGACCGGTTAAAGCGGGTAAATTTTGTCCATCAATCTCTTATTTATTTTTTGCTGATGATGTGCTTCTGTTTTTAGAAAGTGATCTTAATCAACTCCAAGTGGTGATGGACATATTAGATTGTTTCTGTACATCCTCGGCTCAGAAGCTGAATCTTCAGAAATCGAGAATGTATTGCTCGAAGAATATGAATAGGCTCTATCATCAATTAAGTGCAGATTGTGGCTTTCCTCTCACCAACTCTTTTGGGAATTATCTTGGTGTTCCTTTACTTAGTGGTCGAGCTACAAAGAATTGCTTCAAGAAAACCATAGATTCAGTCCAAAATCGACTATCTTCTTGGGCAAGTAGTACCCTGACGCTTGCTAGTCGTATTACACTCATTCAATCTGTAATAGGTACCTCCCTGAATCACGTAATGCAATCTAATCTCCTCACTAGTGCTGTGCTAAATGAATTGGATAAGTTAAATAGACGCTTTCTTTGGGGGGCGAAAGATGGTGAGAGGAAAATTCATTTGATCCCTTGGGATGGCGTTTGTAAGCCTAAACAAGATGGAGGAGTTGGGATAAGGCACGCTGTTGATAATAACAAAGCCATATTGATGAAGATTATTTGGCGCATGTGGAAAGATCTGAATGCCTTGTGGGTCAAAATGCTCCTCGGTAAGTATAGGAAGGATGAAGTCTTTGGTGGCAATTAGGGTACAGTGAAAAATTGCTCTTTCTTATGGAAGAGTATTCATTCTGTTTTCTAAGAGTTTTGTAAAGGGGTAGCTTGGGATATTGGTAATGGTCATAAAGTTAATTCTTGGAAAGATACTTGGTTGGAAGGTGTCTCCTTGTATGAAGTTGCTACCCGTAAACCTCCTGATACTTTATTGAACTTGAAAATTTTAGAGTATATTGATCAACAGGGCAGCTGGAATCTCCAGGCTTTAGAGCAATATTTAGATATAGATTGGCTTCTCAGGATCTGTAGTGTGAAAGTGAGCTTGGTGGAAGAAGATATGGATAAGAGATGTTGGGGCTTAACTAATACGGGTCAATATACCTGCAAATCTGCCTATTCACTTGTTTGTGGCATGGCTAATAACCAGCTGGATCGTAAATGGGAGAAGTGTTGGACTATTAATATTCCACAAAGATTACGAAGCTTTGCATGGCTCTGTTTATACAATAAGCTTTTAACTAATCCAGAAAGAGCTAGACGACATTTATCTAATGACGCCTCTTGTGCGAAATGTCATGATGATATTGAATCACTTACTCGTGTCTTGAGGGATTGCTCCTCTATCTCCAAAAGGTGGCAACAACTTCTTCCTCTCAATATTCATACTGCTTTTTTCAATCAGCTTGCTAATTCTTGGTTTGAATGGGCTTTTATTCAATAATGAGATTAATGTGGTTAATTGGCAAGATCTTTTCCTTGTGACCTGTTGGCTTATTTGGAAATGGAGGAACTCATTTATTTTTTTTATAGGGGAAGTGGAATCCCTATAGATCAGATTAGATGCATTCACGAAACTACTACCCAATTCGTCCATGGATGGGAGGCAGCGGATACCATCCTTAAAGGTCATGAAAAAAGGGAGGTGTTGGTTGGTTCGAATACACTGAATAGAGGTTGGTATAAGCTTAATACAGATGGATATAGGTCTGCCAATGGAGTTATAACAGCTGGGGCACTATTCATGACCGTCTCGGGTCCTGGGTTGTGGGTTTTATGCATAAGATGGGGAGAGGTGACTCTTTCGAAGCGGAAATTTAGGGGATTATGACTGGTATGGAATTAGCCAAAGAGTCAGGCATCAAATTACTCGAAGTAAAGTCAGACAATTAAGAGCTCATCCGGGCAATTAATTTAAACGTGCCTCTGATGGGAAGTAATCGAAATCTGTTGCAGGGGATTAAGAGAGTTGCAACCTTCTTTAAGGCTATTATTTTCAAGCATGTCTATAGGGAGAAAAATCGGGTGGGGGATAAACTTGCGACGGAGGCACATAAATATCATGTTGGAGTGCTCAAATTGGAAACTAGTCCATCTGCTGTTCTAAATTTATTGCAAGAAGATTTGAAGGGTGTGTGTTTTGCTAGGTTGGTTTGGGGGTAGCTCTCCTGATGCTGCTGTTGTGTCTGTTATTTCTTTCTTTTGCTGTTTCTTTCCTGTTCCTTTTCCTTTGTTGTTTCCCTTTTGTTCTGTAATAAAAAAAGCTATTTGTTATTAGTGGTTTAATTATTAGTATTTGGTAAAATTATATTGAACTGTTGATGTTAGTATGTAAAATGTCTAATATGGACATGCTTTGAATTAATTAACAAATAAATTATAAAATAAAAAATTTATTACACAAATTAATAAAAATAATCTAAATAAATAATTTAAAATAATTTTTTAACATAATAAAACGTTGTTCTTTTGACAATGATGTTATTGCAATGGAAATTATGTAAAAAGAAACATATTTTTGTGGAAATAAGAAAAATAATTTTGTCAATAGTAAATAACTACAAACAACTTTTAATGAAAAACTCCAAAAGATTCGTGAAAAGCTTAAAAACGTTGCAGTTTTCATAGAAAATGATAAACAATGTTGTTATATAAACCTAACCAAATGCTACATTTCCTACAGTTTGGAGTGAACACTAAACGCTCCTCTAAAAAGTTGAAACAAACACCCCCGGAATCTCCACGAGATGGGAATGCAGATTGTTTCCCACGCGAGCGGGGATGGGGATAGGTATCCCCGCACGCGTTCCCGAAATGCCCCCATAGGAATCCCGCGAGGCCCTATCTAACATTCATTTTATTTTCTTATATATATATAATTCTTTTAGAGTTATAAAGTTAGATCAATTTTATTCTTTATTTCTGCCACTCAACTTAAATTTAATCTTATTATTTATTGTTATATTATTTCAAATGCCAAAAAGATTAAGAAAAAATAGAATGCAAATTTTATATATATTAAAAAAAACATAATGTAACAAGGATTGGGATCTCCGGGGAAACAGGAACGGGGACAAAACTGTCCTCATTTAGGTTTTCAAGATGAGAACAGGGAATCCCTAATAGGTTGGGGGAGCAAGGATTGGGAAGGTAATCCCAATCCCGTCTCACCCTGTTTACATCTATAAGTGGAGCAGCCTTTAACTGTTTGGAGTGAACAATAAAATCATCTCATATAAGCTAGTCTTAAAAAAATCCTCTATCCATGTCATAACAATGCACTTTTAGTTTGAATTAGAGAGAAAAAAAAAGTACAACTCTCCATCTGATATGGATGCAATCAACACTCCATGGATGAAGATGGAGGGGTAGGCATTGATAGAACCACATATTAGCAACTGTTATAAGGGTTGCTCTCAACGATTATGGTGCCAACAAAACCATGCACCCCTTAACTGTCTTTATAAACGGTGATTTTTGATGATTGAGGGTGTGCTGGCACCACATGTCTTCGTCTTTAGATACAAGTTAGAGTTTCCTTTTATAAATTCTATTGTGTGTGTCCAAAATTGCTATATGTATTGCTATATGGGCTCAAAATTAGTCCACGTTGGAAACGTTAAAAATAATCATTTATCACATTAAAAGTATATCTACAATTTTTTTTAAACGTTAAGAGCAAAGTTTGGATCTTTTCCCATTATTTATAATATACATGAATTATGTGAACATAATAAGTTATACACTAACAATTTTTTTTGTTTCTTATTGTTGATGTAACATGTTTATTGAAGCTAATAAATATATATATTATATATAACAACAGAAGCTCAGAGAAAATTAGGAGAACTATTTTATACAGATTTAATACTACGTGACATTGCGTCAAATATCTCTTTTTTTTTTATCTAGATGCACTTCAAGAGGATGATACATAGATAAGAGTTGATGTGTCAATCTATACAAAAAAAATTCAAAAGAATGTCTCATGTATTATTATTATTATTACTATTGAAGAGAAAAAAAACACATATTAATGCAAATCAAAGTACAAAGTTGAACAAATAAAATTTGTTGGTCTATCCGACCGTTCCATGAGTCTTGATATAGAATATGCAGATCTAACAAGTTCGTGAGCCACACCATTTATAGAACGACTAACAAACTTGTCACTAATGTCATTAAAAGAAGAAAGTGAAGATTTGTAGTCCTTTAAAATAAGGGCATATGCTGACGGGAAAGGAGTTTGTTTAAGATGCTCAAGCACTATTGTTGTATCAGTATCAACCAAATAATTATCCAAGCTATAATTTTTTAACCAACTAAGAGTCTCTCTAGTGTCACATCCACTCCATCTCTAGCAAAATAATTACTCAATAATAACTTCAAAAAAGTCTTGTAGAAAGCACTGTTACTATCACACAACATAACCCCAAACCAATTAAACTTGATCCTGGAATAATTAATGCGCCAATGTTAAGCTTTAAGAACATCGCAGGAGGCTTAGCCCAACGCAAAACAGAATCAGACTTGGAATCAACCCATTATTGACATAAATTATGAGATTTGAGCTTAGCGTCTTGCCACTCCTTCATATCCAAATAAACAAGATAGAGCACAACATTTAGTGAATTTCTAGCTATTTTCAAACAAAACTATTTCTTCCTGACCAAATGCCCCACACAACCATGGACCAAAAACAAGATTGGTCAAAACTTAAGGAAGAAAAAACGTGACACATCCAATAAAAAAAATAATAACTGCATTTATATCGATCACCCTTCCCAAACTTGCAGCTTGCCAAACACTAATAGAATGTATACACCCAAGGACGGATCTACATTGGGGGCAATGAGGGCACTTACCCTGACTGAGATCTAACAAGCTATAAAATACCAGGTATTAATTTTTTTTCATTTTTTCAATTTTCCCTAGATATAAGAGAGGCCATTATTGAAGCTTGGTTTGTGGCTACTAGACTAAGAAGAAGGAGATAGGTTAGTTTTTGTTTTTTTATTTTTATGGAACAAAACAACGTAAGTGGAACATCGTCGTTTTATTTATTGAGAATAACAAAAAAAATAACCTAAATATAATTTGCAGCAGCAACACAAAAGTAGCCATTTTCGTGTATTTCTCTGCTCATTCTCCATCTCGCTCTATCTCACCACAAAATCCCTAATCCATGCCTCTCTCTAAATTTCAAATTCAAAACCCCTAAATTTACAGAAGGTTCGAACAACTTCCTTTTTTCTTTTGGTTAATTTCAAAATGAGTTCTTCAATTTGAACAACAAGTAGGATGTTCTGGTTTAGTCTTACTTAAAGCATATGCAAAAGACTTTCAAATTCCATACCACATAAAGCACACAAAGGATTAATATTAACATACCTCTTAAAGAGCTTCACCTATAGGAATAACTTTATTGCAGGTCTTCTGAATCAAATTTCTAACCTTAGGATGAACTTCCAGCACCCATAACGGCTTCCAAACCCAACTAGTTGCATCAGGTTGTAAGTTGCAAGGCATCAAAATACAAAGATTACATGTAATTTGAATGGCAAAGTTAAAAAGTAATAGGGCCTTCTATCTTTATAACCGAAGGTAGTCTTTAAACTTAATGGACTAAGGTTGGGTGTTTGGATACATCATAACTGATGCTTTTATATGGTGTTAATAGATCATATGATTATTTCAAATGGAAAGGATAGAACACCATAACACTTGATTATATGTATCATGTGTGCTTTGAGACCATGAGGTGGAAAAATTACAACCTCAATTTTTCCTAGTGTTGGACTCACATTGAAAATTTTGGTTTTACGTATCTTATCCTTAGGACCTTTAACTTATTCTAAAAGTATAATCTTATATGGCTATCTTGGAAGGATAATCTGAAGGGTCATGGGATTATTCAACCTGTACGATACCATTCAGACAAGCGGGTTTGATTATGATAGGCATAATAGAGTAAAGGAAAGATTCTCATGTGTTCACATCTTATAAATCTATTTTTCATGGCCCTGATATTTATGCACTTGTGCATAATTATGAACATATAAAGCTGTAGAGATTGAAATTATTACAGTGGATGCGATATAGAATCTAGGATAAAACATACAATCTGTTATAATCCATGTTTTCAACCAAGAGGACTATACACCTCCTACAAGTGTATAGAACCGAGCTTCATATATATTTATCGAGACATTAGGTATCTCCAATATGTGCAGTGGTGGATCCAGGAATCGACGTCTGGGGGGGCTGATTTCAGTCCGATTATTGGGAGTAATTTTTCGAAGTCCAGTCTGTTAGGGGTGGAATTTTTTTTTAAGCTTTTAGCACACTTAAACTTTCTTGTTTTGGTATGTTAGCTAAAAATTTTAATATTTTCACACTTTTTTTTATTTTTAGCTATAATTTTTATTTTTTAGAATTTTCATAAAATTTAATTTAGAAATTAAGTTAAATTGAATCTCAAAATAAGAAATTGATTTGTTTTATAGAAAATAGATAATAAATTCTTAAAAAAAGAGATATAATAAAAATAACTTCATATAAAAACAAAAAATGAGTTTGGTGTGGTTGAACCCATGACCTCTCACCTTAAAACAAGGCTCTTAACTAACTCAACTATTTTAAACTTTTGAGATAATACTACATAGGTTAAATATATATTAATATTTGGGGGGGGGGGGCTACACGGGACAAAAATAACGACACTCAAGGGCAGAGCGGATGGTCGGGGGGGGCTTCGCCCCCCCGGCTCTGTACTGGATCCGCCCCTGAACATGTGTATAGCACTAGAGCTCTCATTTTGTATGTCGGTCGCACAAACTATTTGCAAATATGAATGAGTATGAGGGGAATAGATGGAATATCTTTTGTCACGCGCGTGTGAGAGATGTAGAAATTTTGGCATGGACCAAGTAATCCACCCATGATGGATATAGAGCATGTCAAGGATATGGGTTTAGGTTGACCCATTCACTTAAGTATATAAGCATACCTAAACCCTAACCTAACACATAATTCACAAATATAGAGAACATACAGAATTGAGTCTCTCATTTTCTCCCTCTCTCTACACGGCCCCTCATCCTCTCTCCATCTCATTCATTCATTCTTCATTCTTGGATCTCCGTGTCTGCTCCCTTGTGCGACCTGGTGTAGCTTATACGTG
This sequence comes from Euphorbia lathyris, assembly GCF_963576675.1. Taxonomy (NCBI): domain Eukaryota; kingdom Viridiplantae; phylum Streptophyta; class Magnoliopsida; order Malpighiales; family Euphorbiaceae; genus Euphorbia; species Euphorbia lathyris. The sequence goes on along the minus strand of NC_088914.1, from coordinate 20,834,590 downwards.
ATATGTCAATCAAGGTTCATTCGTCCGCTACAACCAATCTTGATCGATTTGGTACAAGAGGTAAACCGAGAACCCATTCTTGTATTTGAATTATATTTATGATAATCCCTTCAACATTGTTTGGAGTAAAAAATAACAAAGCAATAAAATTAAAAATCAAACAGATACTTAATCGTTAACTTTTGGTTGACAGTTAAATTTTTTTTTAAACATTATTTTTAAAAAAACTTACTTGAATTGTTCAAACTGGAAAAAGTAGGGGAACTAGTTAGGGACGGAGCCTTGCTAACCATCAAAATTTAATTCAAAAGTCCCTCGGTCGGAGTATGAAGGAGAGGAAGAGGAGTTGTTGCTGTCAAAAGGTAGAGAAATGATACATGTAGAATTAGAGTTTGAAGTGTTATGATAATCAAATCATTATTTTAATACATTTCTTATTAATTAAAGATATTTCCTTAATATCATAAAAGGTTTATACTTTCCTTTGATTCAATCCATCACCATTAATTGATAAGAATACTCAATTATATTGTAAATGGTAATTTGATTAATATAACTGACATAAAGATGAAAAAATGATGCTTTCTTTGATTCAATCCATCACCATTAATTGATAAGAATAATCAATTATATTGTAAATGGTAATTTGATTAATACAACTGACATAAAGATGGAAAATGATGTTTTAATATTAATTTTTTGCTTAATAAAGTAAAACGACATTTCTAAGCAGGAACAATTTTGCCTCTACTTATAGATTTTTTAGCAGGCTGATTTAACTATTATTTAATTATCACATTCGACCATCCAAATAATAATTTCATATATTTTAGCAGTTTTTTTTTTGTAATTAACTTATACATTGGTGACTTAATTTTTGTATTTTTATACATGTGTTGCAACAAAAAAAAACATTTTAGATATAATTCATGTTTAGAAGGTCTCTGAAGCTATGATTTCCGATGATGGGGAATACAAGTCTATAAAGATTAATCAGAAGGCTTTTGAAAAATGGATACAGTTATGTAATCACTCTTTAATTGGGAGATTAAATTTGAATAAAGGAGACACTCCATGGAAGCTTGATGACCTACATTCTAATCTAACGAAAGTATGGGGGATTTCTGTCCTATGGCATCTGATTTCCCTAGGAAAAGGTTTTTATCATATTTTGCTTCCCTCGGAGGAATCTAAACAATTGGTTCGCATTCGTGGAATCATTGGCCTCAAACCAGGAGTTTTTCGCGTTCAACCATTGACTCCGGATTTTGACCCATTATCTCAAAAAACAACTAATGCTCAAATTTGGGTAGGATCATGTGATCCTCTCGGACATTGCTCGTTGTCTTGGTGGTCTTATGAAAATTGATCGAGCTACCCTAGAAGGAGATTATGGACACTTTGCCAGGATATTACTAGATGTTGATATGGTGAGTAAATTACAGACACAGGTTGAGATTGAAAGAGATGACAATAAATTGTGGATTCAGGTTGTATACGAAGATTTACCAAAATTTTGTAAATAATGTTCGACTATTGGGCATGTTGCGTTCCAATGCAAAAAAATCTCTGATAATAGTGTCTCAAATCAGAATGATGCAATTGTAGTTTCTATTACGTCAAAATTTAAACGGTCAATTGCATCTGTAACATCCCTAAAACCCTAACATATGAGTCTTCCCACATTCATATATGTTTTCATAATTGAATACATACATTTTAGATTCATCTCATTGTCAGTAGAAGTTTCGTATGCATAATGCAATTACCGTGCGATTAGTAGACGATTAGTGTATCGTTAAGATGTAACGATTGGTTAATTGAGTTAGGACTTAAATGAATGAATGAATGAATTCATATGTCCTAAATTGATTAAGTTACACTTTAGGAGGGCTGAATTTGAGGTTTGTGAGCAAGCACGAGGTGTCACCCCAATATTAAGACAAAATACACCTCTTCATTTGCCAAATGATGTGCACAACTCATTCTTTATCTATTCCAGCCACAATTTCGACCAAAGCTTCAGCAAAACCTTCCTTGTTCATACCCTAACATCCTCCAAAGAAAAATCTTCCAATTTCTTCCATTTTCAAGACAAACAAGTCAAGTTATGAAGCATACTAGGTGATAGACATAAGTTGAAGGTTAGTATGCTGTTTTAGCTTGTTTTCTATGAGTTGGAGATTCTGAAATACCTAGCTATGATCATAGGATTTGTTGTGGATGAGTTGTGATTGAGTTTGTTGAGTTTTGGTGTTGTTTCAAGTGGTTATAGGCTGTCCAAATGCAAGATATGTATCAAGTGCCCTAAACAGAAATCTAGGGTACTGCTTTCAGTCATCTTGGAGCATATTTTTCATATTGCTATTGTTCGAATTTGAAGATACATAAAGAATAAACTATGTTCCTATATGTGTTATGAAACCCTCTGTAAAATATGGGACTTTAATTCCATATATAGATGAAGAAAACCTAGATGTAACATGACTGCCTCGAAATTGAATGTCATGTGAGGCAGCCATGTTGATGTAGAATTTTGAGGACCTTAGAGTCATAATTTGGGAAAGTTTATTTATACAAAAGTGTTCCTAACTACTTGAAGCATATGTCTGTAAAAGGATTTGGCAATCCATTGTGTTTAGTGTGAGCTAGGTTGAGTGAATTATGGTAGATGCAAATCTGGATAGTCTGTTTCTTGGCTGGAAACAGGACATAATCATTTTGCATGCTATATATTGTGTAGAAGTGATATTCATATGAATTTTGGATATGTTATACCCATATATGTCTAGTTTCAGTAGGTTCAAGAATCAGGGCATTTGGATTTATATAGAGAGATTTATGGCAGAATGTGTGCAAGTAGGTCATGTGATGATCTAAGACAAAAGGATTAGATTGCATGAACTTTGTGGCATTAGTGTCTTGTAAATCATATAGCATTCCTTAGTTTATATTTTCATTAAGTTTATGTTAAGGCTAATTGGATCAATGTTATGTGACATTAGGAGGGCAAGGTGCAATTGAACGCACACCCGATCGTGTTGAATAGATCGAACCAAGTGCGACGGTAAGCATATTGCTTATATATGTGTATCACTGTATTGTGCCTTGTGACTTGTTGAGTGTGAGATGTGGTTGAATCTGATATGAATGATGTGGATAATGTTTGAGTGTTTGTGATATGTTATGATTGATAAGAAAGTGATATGATTAAGTATGTTGCAGTGTTATGAGTAAATACGGCATGTTGAGCCTTGTGCACATACTGGAACTGGATAATGGTTGGATTATAAATGAATATGAGCTTGCTTAGATGGATATGTGAAATGGTCCAAGTTGAGAGTGCTATCCGAATATTGTGAGCCGGAAGCACATGTGTTGAGATATATGAGTACGTGAGTGAGTGTAACTCCTCCGTAACACAGATGATTGTATTCCGAATTTAGTGAGCCGGAATACAGATTGGGCCCAAGGACCATTTTATATATATTGTCTAAGTACAGCAAGGCCTTTCTAAAATAAGTATTACTATAATAAGTGAAACAGGTGAATAAAGTCTAACTTGGTATTGATGATATATTTTGATTTGTGCTCTTTACATTACTTTTGTATATACATATATGCGTAATATGTTTATTGAGTAGGCAGCTCACCCCTTGCCAACAGATTTTACAGGTTAGGTGGAGTTCTTCTTGCTTAAGTTCACACCAGCAGTGTCAGTCCATTCTCATCTAGGCATTTTGGAGTCTTGTGAATGTACTTTTGTTTTGTAAATCCTCTGTGTAGGATAATGACTTAAACGTGTATTGTAAATTATAAATTCTTTCTCTTATGTATAATATGTAAAATTTATATGAGATTGAAGTTTATATGATTGAGAATTGAAAACATGTCTATGACTGATATTGTGTGAGATATCATGTGATCCAAATGAGGGGGTTACATTTAGTGGTATCAGAGCGGGTCTACTTTCCTAGGGATTAGGTTGTGTATGACTTGTTTTGGATTCCTAGGTTAAGACCACATAATCATATTTTCTTATGCTAAAGCATGTTGACATGGTCATGTTTCATGTAGGGTTATGGAGTCTGATGGTGAGAATGGACAATCCGGTAATGTGTCTAGTCATGGTTCAGTTGGTCATGTTCATGAGTCTGGGGGCTCAGAACATATAGGAGCTTCAGGACATGCAGGTTATCCACAGGGTTACAACCAGTTTGAAGAAATGATGGGAATCTATTTGGCTCAAGGTCAGCCTCAGCCACGTGTTCAAGCTCGTCGAGATGCGCCAGTCTTTGATAAAAATTTTGAAAGGCTTAAAAAGATGGGTGCAACAGAGTTTGAGGGTAGCACAGATCCTGATATAGCTGATAAATGGTGGGCCAAGATTGAAGATGTACTTGAGAACACAGAGTGTCGTCTGGACTCAATGGTCAAATATGTTTCTAATCTTTTCACTGGTGAAGCTTTAGAATGGTGGAGATCTATAAAAAAGGACAAGAATTAGAACTGAAATAACATGGGATATTTTCAAGAAGTTGTTCACTAATAAGTACATGTCAAAGATATACAAAGATAGGAAACAAACAGAGTTTTTGACCCTTATGCAGGAGGATATGTCTATGGCTGAATACGAGCTTAAGTTTAACACTTTAGCCAAATATGCACCTGCAAATGTGGCTACAGAAGAAGCAAAATGTCGCAGGTTTGAACATGGTCTACACCCAGATGTTAGAATGGGGATTCATGCACATGAAACGAGCTTTAGATTGTTAGTAGAATTTGCACTCAGAGCGGAGGAAATTGTGAAAGATAAAGAACAACTTTTTGTAACTAAAAGGGCTAGATTTGATACAGAAGGCCAGTCTAGCAGGCCATCAAAGAGAGGTGGATTCTCAGTTTCTTCTAGAGGCTATTCTCAACAATTTAGAGGTAGTAGTAGTATCCATCGTGGTGGGACTAGATCACGGGGCGGATTTGGAGATGTTTTGAGTAGTGCTCCATCCGTTGGTAGTAACAGATTTTCAGGTGGTCGGTTTAATAGTGGGTATAGAAGAGGAGCGAGGACAACATCTTTTCCAGCTTGTCAGACATGTGGATGGGTACACAGAGGTGAGTGTTGGGGACCTTCCCTGGTTTGTGGCAAATATGGCCGATCTCACACAGGAGAGTGTTATGGTTCATTTAAGAATGGTACATGTTTTGAGTGTGGAGAAACAGGCCATTATCGTAATGATTGTCCCTTACTAGTTGATAGAGGAGAGAGAGTTCAACCTCAGTCTAATATAGGAGGTGGTGCAGCTGGAGTGGATAGAGGCAGAGGCAGAGGTCGAGGAGGAGGTAGAGGGGGTAGACATGATGCTCCTATGGGTGGACAGACACAAAATTTACCACGAAACAGAGCCTTCAATATGACGAGGGGTGAAGCTCAAACAGCACCAGAAGTTATATCTGGTACAATTTCTATCCTTGGTACCATAGCTTTTGTTTTGATTGACCCTGGATCCACTCATTCATACATAACACCTGAGTTTATATTGAAAATAAATGGGAAGGTAGAACCATTAGGATATGATGTGGGAGTTATCCTGCCAGTTGGAAATAATGTTATTGTAAATCAGGTTCTGAGAGATTGTCCTATAAAAGTGAGGGGAAGTGAGTTCCCTATAGATTTAGTAGTTATGGGGTTTAGAGAATTTGATATTATTTTGGGAATGGATTGGCTGTGTAAATATGAAGCTAAAGTTGATTGTTGTCCAAAGGAAGTTGTGTTACATTTTACTTCAGAATCAACTGTGTTATTTATTGGGGAGAGAAAGGTTGTGCCATCTTGTTTAATATCTGCAATTCAAGCAATCAGATGGATTAGAAATGGATGTGAGGCATATTTAGCTCATGTTGTGGACACTAGGGAGGATGGGGGCAAATTGGAGAATATTCCAGTGGTGAGAGATTTTGCAGATGTATTCGTAGATGAACTACCAGGATTACCACCTCATAGGGAGATTGATTTTCCTATTGAGACCATGCCAGGAGTATCTCCTATATCAATTGCTCCATATAGAATGGCTCCAATGGAATTACAAGAATTGAAGAAACAAATAGAAGAACTACTTGAGAAGGGGTTTATACGACCTAGTACTTCACCGTGGGGAGCACCTGTATTATTTGTGAAGAAGAAAGATGGAAGTATGCGATTGTGTATTGATTACAGACAACTGAACAGAATGACAGTGAAAAACAAGTATCCATTGCCTCGGATTGATGATTTGCTAGATCAGCTTAGAGGAGCTCGACATTTTTCAAAGATTGACCTAAGATCGGGCTATTGGCAGTTGAGAGTTGCAGAAGCCGACATACCTAAAACTTCTTTTCGTACAAGGTATGGTCATTTTGAGTTTCTTGTGATGCCTTTTGGCTTGACTAATGCTCCTGCAGCTTTCATGGCATTAATGAACAAGACTTTTTAGCCATATCTAGATAAGTTTGTTGTGGTGTTCATTGATGATATCCTAGTGTACTCAAGAACTGTGGGTGAGCATGAACAACATTTGAGAATTGTTTTGAGAATTTTGAGAGATAATCAGATGTATGCAAAGCTGAGCAAATGTGAATTTTGGATGGATGAAGTTGTATTCCTTGGTCATGTGGTGTCAGGTGAAGGGGTTCAACCCGGCCCTTCCAAAATTAAAGCCATTGATGAATGGGAACCACCAAAGAACGTTACAGAGCTTAGGAGTTTTCTTGGGTTAGCTGGTTATTACAGGAGATTTGTAGAGGGGTTTTCTCTGATTGTAGGTCCATTAACTAAATTGCTGAGAAAGGGCGTTGTATTCCAGTGGAATGATAAATGTCACCAAAGCTTTGAGGAACTAAAGAAGAGATTGACTTCTGCACCAGTGTTAGTGTTACCTTCTGAAGGTGGTGGCTTTGTTGTTTATACAGATGCCTCGGGACAAGGTTTGGGATGTGTTCTAATGCAAAATGGGAAAGTCATTGCATATGCTTCTAGGCAACTGAGACCTCATGAGATGAATTACCCCACACACGACTTAGAGTTGGCAGCAGTCATCCATGCATTGAAGGTATGGAGACATTACCTATATGGGGAGACATTTCAGATTCTCACTGATCACAAGAGTTTGAAGTACATCTTTACACAAAAGGAGTTGAACCTAAGACAAAGGAGATGGATTGAGCTATTAAAAGATTATGATTGTACAATAGATTACCATCCAGGAAAAGCTAATGTGGTTGCAGATGCTTTGAGTAGAAAGAGTGTTGATATTGTGGCTAGTATGAAGAGTTATAGTTTAAATTCACTAGTGGAGATGCGAGCCATGGATGTGCAGTTAGAAGTAAATGAAGTAACAGGTTTGATGGCTACACTACGGGTAAAACTAGATTTGAAAGAAAGGATCCAAGAAGCACAATGACATGATCCTTATTTACAGAAAATGCGAGATCGTGTACAACAAGGTAAAAGACCTGATATTTCTGTGGAAGATGATGGAACTATGATGATAGGTAGTCGATTATGTGTTCCCGATGTAGCAGATTTAAGATCAGAAATTCTACAGGAAGCACATAATTCTCCTTATGCTATGCACCCAGGAATGACAAAGATGTACAGAAATTTGAGACCTTTTTACTGGTGGCCTACAATGAAGAAAGATGTATCTGATTTTGTTTCCAAATGTTTGACATGTCAACAGGTTAAAGCCGAACATCAAGCTCCCGTGGGAAAACTAAAACCTTTAACCATACCAGAGTGGAAATGGGAGAGGATCACTATGGATTTTGTGATGGGATTACCAAGAACAAGGCATAGACACGATAGTATATGGGTGATAGTGGATAGACTTGCGAAATCTGCTCACTTTCTACCGGTTCAACAGACAGACTCGATGGATAAATTGGCTAGACTTTATGTGGAACAAATTGTGAGATTGCATGGAGTACCTATATCTATTGTTTCAGATCGTGATCCTAGATTTACATCTAGATTTTGGGGCAGTTTACAGCACTCCTTGGGAACAAAATTGCATTTCAGTACAGCTTTTCATCCACAGACAGATGGACAATCAGAAAGAACTATTCAGACCTTAGAGGATATGATGAGAGCTTGTGTTCTTAATTTCCAAGGTGAGTGGAATATACATTTACCTCTTATGGAGTTTGCTTATAATAATGGTTATCATTCAAGTATAGGCATGGCACCTTATGAGGCATTATATGGAAGACCGTGTAGAAGCCCTATATGTTGGGATGTTGAAGGAATGAGGCAATTGGAAGGACCTGAGTTAGTCCAGGAAACTGTTGAGAAGATCAATGTCATAAAGAAGTATTTAAAAGCTGCACAGGAACGTCAGAAAGCTTATGTGGATCAGCACCGAAGGGAGATGGAATATAAAGTTGGAGATAAAGTGTTTTTAAAAATATCCCCATGGAAAGGAATAGTTCGTTTTGGCAGAAGAGGGAAGTTGAATCCAAGATACATCGGGCCTTATGAGATCATTAAGAGAGTTGGACCATTGGCTTATAGGTTAGCTCTACCACCAGAATTGTCTTTAATACATGATGTATTTCATGTGTCAGTATTAAGAAGATATAGATCAGACCCAAGTCATATGATTCCTGAACCTGAGATTGCAATAGTGAACACAGACTTGACTATTCGTGAGCAACCTTTAGAGATTTTGGGACGAGAAATGAAGCGACTCAGAAACCGTGAAATTCCAATGGTTAAGGTGAGATGGAGTCATAATAAAACACTTGATGAGGCAACTTGGGAGGTAGAAGAAAATATGAGGACACAATATCCTTACCTATTTGCAGCTTCTGGTAAGTGAATTTCGGGGACGAAATTCTTTAAGGGGGGAAGAACTGTAACATCCCTAAAACCCTAACATATGAGTCTTCCCACATTCATATATGTTTTCATAATTGAATACATACATTTTAGATTCATCTCATTGTCAGTAGAAGTTTCGTATGCATAATGCAATTACCGTGCGATTAGTAGACGATTAGTGTATCGTTAAGATATAACGATTGGTTAATTGAGTTAGGACTTAAATGAATGAATGAATTCATATGTCCTAAATTGATTAAGTTACACTTTAGGAGGGCTGAATTTGAGGTTTGTGAGCAAGCACGAGGTGTCACCCCAATATTAAGACAAAATACACCTCTTCATTTGCCAAATGATGTGCACAACTCATTCTTTATCTATTCCAGCCACAATTTCGACCAAAGCTTCAGCAAAACCTTCCTTGTTCATACCCTAACATCCTCCAAAGAAAAATCTTCCAATTTCTTCCATTTTCAAGACAAACAAGTCAAGTTAGGAAGCATACTAGGTGATAGACATAAGTTGAAGGTTAGTATGCTGTTTTAGCTTGTTTTCTATGAGTTGGAGATTCTGAAATACCTAGGTATGATCATAGGATTTGTTGTGGATGAGTTGTGATTGAGTTTGTTGAGTTTTGGTGTTGTTTCAAGTGGTTATAGGCTGTCCAAATGCAAGATATGTATCAAGTGCCCTAAACAGAAATCTAGGGTACTGCTTTCAGTCATCTTGGAGCATGTTTTTCATATTTCTATTGTTCGAATTTTAAGATACATAAAGAATAAACTATGTTCCTATATGTGTTATGAAACCCTCTGTAAAATATGGGACTTTAATTCCATATATAGATGAAGAAAACCTAGATGGAACATGACTGCCTCAAAATTGAATGTCATGTGAGGCAGCCATGTTGATGTAGCATTTTGAGGACCTTAGATTCATAATTTGGGAAAGTTTATTTATACAAAAGTGTTCCTAACTACTTGAAGCATATGTCTGTAAAAGGATTTGGCAATCCATTGTGTTTAGTGTGAGCTAGGTTGAGTGAATTATGGTAGATGCAAATCTGGATAGTCTGTTTCTTGGCTGGAAATAGGACAGAATCCTTTTGCATGCTATATATTGTGTAAAAGTGATATTCATATGAATTTTGGATATGTTATACCCATATATGTCTAGTTTCAGTAGGTTCAAGAATCAGGGCATTTGGATTTATATAGAGAGATTTATGGCAGAATGTGTGCAAGTAGGTCATGTGATGATCTAAGACAAAAGGATTAGATTGCATGAACTTTGTGGCATTAGTGTCTTGTAAATCATATAGCATTCCTTAGTTTATATTTTCATTAAGTTTATGTTAAGGCTAATTAGATCAATGTTATGTGACATTAGGAGGGCAAGGTGCAATTGAACGCACACCCGATCGTGTTGAATAGATCGAACCAAGTGCGACGGTAAGCATATTGCTTATATATGTTTATGACTGTATTGTGCCTTGTGACTTATTGAGTGTGAGATGTGGTTGAATCTGATATGAATGATGTGGATAATGTTTGAGTGTTTGTGATATGTTATGATTGATAAGAAAGTGATATGATTGAGTATGTTGCAGTGTTATGAGTAAATACGGCATGTTGAGCCTTGTGCACATACTGGAACTGGATAATGGTTGGATTATAAATGAATATGAGCTTGCTTAGATGGATATGTGAAATGGTCCAAGTTGAGAGTGCTATCCGAATATTGTGAGCCGGAAGCACATGTGTTGAGATATATGAGTACGTGAGTGAGTGTAACTCCTCCGTAACACAGATGATTGTATTCCGAATTTAGTGAGCCGGAATACAGATTGGGCCCAAGGACCATTTTATATATATTGTCTAAGTACAGCAAGGCCTTTCTAAAATAAGTATTACTATAATAAGTGAAACAGGTGAATAAAGTCTAACTTGGTATTGATGATATATTTTGATTTGTGCTCTTTACATTACTTTTGTATATACATATATGCGTAATATGTTTATTGAGTAGGCAGCTCACCCCTTGCCAACAGATTTTACAGGTTAGGTGGAGTTCTTCTTGCTTAAGGTCACACCAGGAGTGTCAGTCCATTCTCATCTAGGCATTTTGGAGTCTTGTGAATGTACTTTTGTTTTGTAAATCCTCTGTGTAGGATAATGACTTAAACGTGTATTGTAAATTATAAATTCTTTCTCTTATGTATAATATGTAAAATTTATATGAGATTGAAGTTTATATGATTGAGAATTGAAAACATGTCTATGACTGATATTGTGTGAGATATCATGTGATCCAAATGAGGGGGTTACAGCATCCCTTAAACATTCCATGACTCAATCTAAATCTGAATCAGATACTTTTGATGGGCAAACAACTAATACTCCTAGGAATAATTCAGGAGAACTAGACAATATTAAAATTTGGAAAAAAGTTCATGAGCAAGGTAACGATGACATTCCTGTTGCTGGTATTCCTAAAAATATTAACCCTGCCCGAAAACAGTCAATACCTCAGGGAGTCCGAGATCATATTTCAGGAGAATACGTTGTTGTGGAAGAAATTAATAGCTCTTTTTTTATCTTATTTGGAGGCTGAAGCTGAGGTAGACAGTGGTATTAAAACAATAACCAACTAGTTACCACCAATCAGTAAACGTTTCAATAATGTTAATGTCTCTCGTCCAGTGAGCATTGTTTTTCCGGACTCGCCATAGAAAGCTGACATTTTATCCCCAAATAGATTTGACATTTTATCCAACATGGATGGGAGTGCAAACAATGAACTTGTTATCTCTGAATTATCACCTTCCAAATCTGAATCTTGTTTTCAGAATTCAAAGCAAGTTTCATGGGCAGATGAAGTTGAGAATGTACCTTTGGATTTAAATCAACGGTCCATTGAGATTATTGCCTCTAAATTGATGCGCCCTAAAAGAGAGCGCGGGAAACTAGGAAGATATTATCCATGATTGTCCTTTTTTTTGGAATTGTCAGGGTTTTAATAACCCTAGTACACAGCGAGTTCTTAGCCTTTATTATTCACAAAATAAACTTGATTTCGTTTGTATTGCTGAGCCGATGGTTCCGTTCGATAGTATTTCAGCTAGACTTTGGAGTAGTCTGGGGTTGAAGTTGATTGCCTATAATGATAGAAACTTTCCCTCGTTATGGCTGTTGGCAAGAATCTCTCATCAGGTAAACATTATTCACGAGCATGAGCAACATATCATAGTGGATTATGGTGTGCCAGGTTTTGTGCAGCGTCTGACCTTTGTCTATGGAAGCAATTTAATTTCTCATTATTTATCTCTTTGGTCACATGTTATTGGCCTATGTGACTCATCTCCAGAGAATTGGTTAATTATTGGGGATTTTAATGCAATCGTCGGAGCACATGAGAAGACGAGTGCCTTACCGATCAATTCATCATGTGTTTATTTTTGGTCCTATATTGACATGTGCGGTTTTTTTGATGTCGAAATAGTTAGTGCAAAGTACACTTTGTGTAATGGTAGATTGGGTTCTGCAAGGGTTGAGTGTCGTTTGGATCGATCAATGGTCTCGGCAGGTTTTATGGATTTTGGGGATTCTATTTCTTGCATTGCGCTACCATGACATTTATCGGATCATAATCCTCTTCTTTTTTCTTGTATTCGGGGTGATCCTCATATTTCTCTCTACCTCCTGTGCAGCTTTTTTGCCATAAATTGCATACTTTACGTCATGTTCTTAGAAATTGGAATTGTAGTGTTTTTGGGTTGCTTGATGAGAATATTCGTGTTGCAAGTGAGAGATTAGCTGCGGTTCAACATCAGCTTGAAGAAGTGGGATTCCAGACATATCTTCATGAGCAAGAGTTGTTAGCTCATGCTAGCCTTGAATTAGAGCTTTAGAGGAAAGAATCTTTCTTTAGAGAGCGGAGCAGAGTTAAATGGTTATAAGACGGGGATCAAAATACGTCTTTCTTCCACCGAGTTGCTGCTATTAAAAAATTACGGGTTGGAATTGACGTTATGGAAATTAATGGAGAACTTCGAACTCAATGGAAGTTATCTCTTCACATGTGGTAAATTATTTCTCTCAGCGTTTTACTAGTCATAGCATTTCAGTGGATTTAGGAGTAGTTGTGGATGTTATGCCCCAGCCTGTCACAACGGAAGACAATGATGGTTTGGCAAGATGTCCTTCAAATGAGGAAATTCGAATTTCAGTTTTCAGTATAGATAAAGACATCGCACCTGGACCTGATGGTTTCACTAGGATGTTTTTCCAAACCTTTTGGGAAATTGTTGGTTCTAATGTCTGTAATATGGTTAAAAGTTTTTTTTAACAACGGTTATATTCTTCTTGGTATGAATTCTAATCTCATGGTTTTAATTCCAAAATTCGAGGATGCCAGCCGAGTAGATTAGTATTGACCAATTGTTATGAGTAATTTCAGTTTTAAAATTATTTCTAAAATTCTCGCAGACAGATTTGCAATTATTGCAAGTCGCATTGTTTCTAAAAACTAGTTCGGATTCATAAAAAATCGAAGTACCCACCACTATATATCTGCAGCTTCAGAAGGGATTAATTATGTGGATAAGAGTTGTTTTGGCGGTAATATGGCTTTGAAAATTGACATTCGAAAGGCGTTTGATACACTGGATTTGAGGCTTTCGATTTTTCATTGCAGTTTAGAGACTGAATCCTTAATATCTTGTCTTCTTCTCGCATCTCAATTCTTGTTGGGGGTCGTTCTTGGGGCTATTTTTCTTGCTCATGTGGGGTTCCTCAAGGAGATCCTTTATCTCCTATTCTATTTGGTCTTGCGGAGGATTTCTTTAGTCGCTGGATTGCTAAATTCGAAGCAAATGGCGAGTTTGATAATATGTTATTTGCCCGTAGGGTTTGTTTTCCCTCACATCTGTTATACACAGATGATATGTTGCTTTTTAGCAAAGCTACTGTTTGGAATATGCACACTATTAAAAAAAACTCTTTGATTTTTATGGTCTTCTTTCAGGGCAGATTGTCAATTGGAGAAAGTCGGATGTGTATTTTAGGAAGCATACTGCGACCCAACGTGCTGCTTTTTTGGCAATTTTAATTGGTATTCGACAACAGGGGTACCTTTCTCTTATCTTCGTGTCCCACTTTTTATCGGAGCTCCTAGGCATTGTCTTTTACAACCTCTTGCATATAGGTTTCTGGCTAATTTTAGTAAAAGAAAATGAACTTCTTTTTCATTTGCAGGTCGATTAACTTTGATCAAGTCGGTGTTGACAGGGGCTTTCGTTCATTCTTTCATTAATTATAAGTGGCAAGTGGCGCTTTTGAAGAGGGTGAACAATTGTATTAGGAATTTTTTGTGGACTGGTTGTATTGACACGAGGAAGCTTGTTATTGTTCCGTGGAAAGTTTGTTGTAGTCCGATTGAGAATGGAGATCTAGGCATAAAAGACTTGTTTCAGTTTAATAAGGCTCTTTTAGGAAAGATGGCTTGGGAATTAATTACTGGGAATTTTTTCATTTCAATGCTTTTGAAACGGCGTTTACTTGCTCCTTCTCGACTTTTGAAAGCTGTAATTTCGAATTCTTCGATTTGGCCATCAATGCGAGAGGTCTAAAATGTTCTTAGGGATCAATCTTATTGGTGGATTGGCAACAATTCCAAGTTGAATTTCTGGAGTGACTTATGGATTAAACCCTCGGTGGGTGAACAATTAAATTTTCCCCATAATATCCAATGTACCCGGTTTAATAGCGTTGAAGAATTTCTTGTCGATGATTCATGGATTAATTTGCAAAAGCTTCCACAAGATTTGCAGTAGCGTATTATGAAGATTAGGCGTGGCAGTGATGATGAGGACTTCTGCGTCTGGACAAGTTCTTCTTCAGGTATTTTTATCGGCAAGGATTTCTATTTTTCATTAGGTAATAATGCAGTAAAGGTTCAATGGCGCAAGTTTATTTGGTATGAAGTCATTCCTCCTTCTCGTTGAATTATTTGATGGAGCGCTTTATTACGTTACTTGCCCACGCATGACCAATTGCAAAAACATGGCATGCCTATAGCTTCTCATTGTATTTTATGCAAAGCAGCCTCAGAATCAATTGATTATATTATGGTTCACTGTTCTTTCTCTCAGGTTGCTTGGAGAGCATTGGGTTCTCTTTTTGGTAAACATATCATATTGATAGATTATCTAGCTACTCTTATCTTGAACGGTTTAAATCATAGTTTCAGTTCTCAGGTGGGTTGGTTATGGTCAATTGGAGTTGTTAGTTTGATTTGGCCACTGTGGCACACTAGAAATATTGCAATTTTTTAGAACAATCCACCATCAATTCATCTTGTGCTTCGTAAGCTTTGGATTATGATTCGAGAAGGCGGAATTGGTAACAAGGGCCATATGAAAAACTGTGTTGATGAGCTTCGGGTTCTTAAGCAGTTACACATTCCCCTTAGACCCCCTCGAGCTACTAAAATAATTAGTGTTACTTGGGTTCGTCCTCCACCAGGATGGCTCAAAGTTAACTCCGATGGTTCTGCAAATGTTAATACAGGAATGGGGGGGGTGCAGGGGGGAGTATTTCACACTACTCGAGGATTTTCTCGGGGTTGTTTTGCGTTTCGAGTGGATACCTCCTCTGCACATATTTCTGAATTGAAGGCCGTCATTTTTGCGATCAGATTGCTTGGGAAAAGGATGGCACAAACTATGGGTGGAATCCGATTCTGTTTATGTGGTAAATTTGCTAATGGAACATTCTCCACTTGTTCCATGGGATCTACAATAGGATTGGATTGCTTGTCTTCGACATTGTTCTTCTATGAATCTAAATGTTATTCATATTTTACGCGAAGGAAATAAAACAATTGATGCCTTGGCTAAATTTGGAGTCACAACGGATCATATTATTTGGTGGAATTATGCACCAGCTTTTTGCAATAGATTTATTTCTGATGATATGTATTGTTTAGAACAATTTCGTTTCTCTTAATTTTTTCTCCTGTATTTTTTTTTCTCTTTTTAATAAAATTCGGGTCTAGGTTTTTGATCGGTTTTGTGGAAGTGCCGACCTAGTTGGATCTCTGCACTCTGATCTTAACCTGTAACCCTGATTTTACTTAAAAAAACTTATAAAAAATGATTTTTTATATAATTATTTTTTTCTATTAACGTCATAACTTTTTTTATCATTAAATATTAGTTCATTCTGATTCCATCACTATTTTTTTTTTATGAAAATGCTTATATTTTTATTAGATGAAAAAAGAAGAACAAGTACAATAAGGATTAAAATCTCACAAAATCTATGAAGGAATGAAAATAACTATAAAGAGCACAAAAGAAAACCCATAAAAGATATAAAATAACACATAAAATAAAAATAAAACATATACTTTTTGAAAATCCAAATCCGCATAAGAGCATCTGCAATCCAATTTTCATCATTTAAGTCATTTCGCACATCCGGATCTAAGTCATTTTCTTTTGTTACAACCACACAGATCTATTGATCTACGGATAAAAATCAATCGTTTCCGCTCTTGCTATATCCGAAAAAGGTATAAATAAAATAATACTAGAAAGCAGATACAATTCAAACAGATAAAGAGAACCGAAAAAATATATGAACACCAACTAAAAAGAAAACAAGAACAAAAAAACATAAAATAACCTAACATGGTGGGAGGAGGAAGAAAGAAGACAAACTTCATTTTTTCTTGTCAAAGTAGAACCACATGTGAAGAAAGTTGGAAGCTTAGTACGAGACTTTGATTTGGATAGAGAAGAGAAGAAGAGAAAGAAGAGAAGAATAAGCTCGTTTGGCTACTTGCTATTTGTTGTTCATGTTTGTTGTTATGATTTGTTGTTTGCCTTTAGAAAATGCTGCTTTTCCAAAAGCAGAGATTGTCTACTTGTAAAAAATTACTTTTCAACTGTAAAAGGCGAATGTCTAATCAAAAACTAAAATTCTGCCTTTTAGAACGAAAAGGCAGACAGGAGGTGAAAAGTAGGTAACCAAACACTCTTTTATTTTCCATCACTAGTTACCCAATTATTTTTTTATAAATTATTTTTGATTTTTTTTATTGTTATAACTTGAATGTTTTTGTAAGAAGGTAGTTTGGAATTCTGAATATTTTATATACATAAATGAGCTTATGAACAGAATGTAGTAAGATGAGTGCACAATCTCCATCATTATCGTATCTAATTTGTACTTAAATATATTTTTATTGGTTTAAGATTGGATTATATAATAATAATATAGTTAATTGGGGGACCTATTTTATATATTGGGATATTGTCAATTTGTATTCGATTGAAAGCAAATATCTAGGAAGTATGGGATGTTCGGTCAAAGATTGCAAATTAATTAATTTTACTCTATAATTCAAAACACAATCTTATCCACAATGTATCTAGGAAGTATTGTGATAATATTATCGACAGGTATAACTTCTTATTTATTTTAAAATTGTTAAATTTATAATTAAATTTTGAAATTTTTATGGTTTTAAAAATTGAGTCTTAATCATTTATTTTTTTGAAATTAAATCTATAAATTTTAGTTTTCATACACATTGAATCCTCCATTAACGATTTCATTAAATAAACTATTAGTGAAAGGTTAAATACATGTGAAAATTAAAAATTATGAGTTTAATCAATAAAAATTATTAAGATTTGATGCTTAATCAATAAAAATTATAAAAATCATGAGTTTTAATACAATTTTTCCTAAAATAATAAAAAAATGAGAATGAATTGCTATACTCAATTTATTATAAGTTAACTAATGAAACAAAAATATATAAGAAATTAAATATTATGAGTTTTCGGCTATTCGGTCGGTAACTGAACCGAACCGAAAATTTTCTATTACCAATCTTATTCGGTTCGGTTATAAAACTATGACATACTTCAGATTGGTTAACCGACAGTTTGATTCGGTTAGTAACCGAACCGAACCGATACTCACCTCTAATTGAAGACAAGCAAATGAAACTCGAATTGAATTGTTTACTAAGAAATTTGAAAGAAAGATTCCCATATCGCATGAAAAGGGAAAAAACTCAAGCTCTTTCCGTTGTGTTTTCTAATTTTTCATGTTTTTTCATACGTTTTCATGTATTTTTCATTTTCGTATTTTTACCGTTTTCAATTTTTTTACGTTTTTCGCATTTCTCACTTTTTTCGATTTTTGTTTTCATGTTTTACCATTTTTCACATTTTTACGTTTTTTCCATTTTTAGTGTTTCATGTTTTCCCATTTTTCCATTTTTCGCGTTTTTCCATATTTACCGTTTTCACTTTTTCCATTTTCCAAGTTTTTACCGTTTTCACTTGAAATGTAAAACAAATAACCAATAGATATAAGATGAGTAATTTTGAAATTAAAGAAAAATATAGCTATGGAATAACTATTTCTATGTTATGTCAAGGAATCTGTATTCCACTAATTGTGGAATACAAATTCCATGAAAGAGTTATTACATAAAGAAAAGAAATGAACAAAAAGAGGTTTTTTTTAAAAAATATCTATTCTATTCATAGTTTATTCCATGAAACAAACGACACCTAAGTGTATTTGACAACTGCAATTATTCGATCGCCTAAAATGTTCAAGTAAATTAAAAAAAATCACTTATTTTGATAAGTAAAAAATAAAAATACTTAAGTCCAGGTTCGTTTCCAATGTCGAAATGATATGCATAGTGTGCTTATTCCCAAATTAAACATTCCTACTTTTATTCAGGACTTTAAACCCATTTCTCTTTGTAATGTGATGTATAAGATTGTGCCAAGGTACTGACAAACCACCTGAAACAGTCTTTCCAATCTAGTGGGTCTTGAGCAATCTGCTTTTATCTAATAGAGATCTATTATGAATAACATTCTAATCGCCTTCAAGGCTATCCATCATATGCATTGTAAGACTAGAGATAGAGTAGGGAATGTGGTTCTAAAACTTGATATAAGGAAAGCTTATGACTGGGTGAGATGGCCTTACTTGCGTGTTGTTCTGATTAAAATGGGTTTCATGACATCTGGGTGAAATAAGTTGTACAGTGTGTTACCTTTCTTAAGTACAATATCTTAGTGAAAGAAAATGTGGTGGGTCCTATCTTTCATTGTACATGTCTTCGATAGGGGTGTCCACTATCTCCTTACTTGTGTTGAGGGCATCTCCTAATATATCAAGCAGTATGTGTGTTAAAGCGTGTATGGGGCTAAACTTATCTTTCGTATGTTATTTGTCGATAATAGTGCTAGCAGCCAGAAACTCATGAAAGTTCTAAAACTATCCAAGTGCTAAATTTGAGCGTTGGTAAGCGTTCACATCATATAAATATATTGCTTACTTATTTTGGAAGAGTTTTGTGAATGCATCACTTCGATGCAAGACTCAAAGGGAGAGTATCACGTAGTTCGTTACAAATAAACAATATGAAACACTTGATTTCTAAAAGACATAGTCGCTACCCAATTCCAACCAACCAATAAAGTTTCGGCAAAGTGAATCACATGTGATTACTTTACCTTCGAGGGACTAGATACATGGATAATAACTTAGCAACCGTGTTCAAGATGCTGAATTGATCCTTTATACTCCACTTAGCAACCGTCCGATTTCTGATTCATGGAGCTGGTCCGCTGATTCGAAGGGCCAATTTAGCGTGAAGAGTGGATATCGAATGCTTTTGGCTGCCTCTCTTAGTAATGCTGCTGCTCAACGGACAATTAATTAGAAGTCAGTGTTGTCTTTAAAAGTCGCCTCGAAGATCCAAAATTTTATATGGAGGGCTCTTTCGGGCTGTCTACCGACTCTCTCTCTACTCTCCATGCCCGTTATGTACCCATTGGCTCGGTGTGCCCGTTGTGTTTATTAGAGGAGGAGAACACGTTCCACGTCCTAGTTGTCTGCTCAGTAGCCCAACGACTTTGGCTGTTAATGCCTACTCATAATTTAGCCCCGCAATTCTTTACCTTTCTAGAATTCTGGTCCTTTAAGGCCTCTCATCATTCACTAGAGGCTGCTGGTTTGAATGCAGTCATTTGCTGGGTCCTTTGGTCGAATCAGAACGATAAGGTGTGGAATGATAAGGTATCGTCGACAGTGGCTATGTATAATATTGTAGTTTCGTTTTTGGTTGGCTAGTCAGCGACCCAAAATCATAAGTAGGCTGGCGGGACATCTCAGTCTAGTACGACGGCAGGGTGGTCCACCTCACCTAGGGTTCGAGTTAATATTAATGTGGACGAGGCTCTATTTCGTCACCTTAGTTGTGTCAGATTCGACTTTGTGGCACGCAATGATTTGGGGTGTTTTCTCGCGGCTGGAAACAAGGTGCTAAATGTCCACTGGATCCCTTACTAGTGGAAGCACCCTCCTGTCGTGAAGCGTTGAGATGGATTAAAAAACTATGGTTGGCAAGAGATTGTGCTCGAAATGGATTTGCAAACGCTAGTCTATGCGTTAAATCGGAGGTCTGATAACAGGTCTATTCTTGATCTTGTCATAGGGATTGTCAGTAGCTTGCTCGGGACATTGGAATTTGTGTGTTCAATTTTGTTCAAAGGTTAGAGAATCGCGTTGCTCATAAGCTAGCTAGAGCAGTAATATTTATGTCTGACCGGTGGTTATGGGCTACATGTCCGCCTCCTTTTATATGTAATGCTCTCATCTTTGTCCAAAAAAAAAAAATACAAAGCAAATTAAGTTGTAGATATACAATAATTATAGTACTAAGAAATTCTAGAGTTGAAGAATTTTGTAAGGGTGTTTTCATTATATTTTGTTTTTCGTAAGTATCTCGATAGCCCTCAACTTGATTAAAATATATGAATAACCCCCTCAACTTACTTAAAATATCTGGATAACCCCACCAACTTATATTACTATAATTCCAGTTTAATAAGATTTTTGTACTGTTATTGTTGTTATTTATGTTGAGTCGAAGTAAGACAGAATATTTGGAGTGTAAGTTTAGCGGCCGTAGGAGTAGGGAGGTAGGGACAATCACCCTAGATGGGAGAGTTGTTCAGGCCTCGGATTGCTTCCGGTATTTAGGATCTATTATCCAAACGGATGGAGAAGTAGATGGAGATGTTGCTCATAGGATTAAAGCTGGTTGGTCGAAGTGGAAGAGTGCTACGGGTTTCCTTTGTGATCCCGGCATGCCTAATAGATTGAAGGGAAAATTCTACCGGACGGCAATTAGACCAGCATTGTTATATGGTACGGAGTGTTGGGCAGTGAAACACTGCCACATCCATAAGATGTCGGTGGCGGAGATGCGTATGTTGAGATGGATGTGTGGTCACACGAGAAAGGACCGGGTGCGTAATGAAATAATTAGGACAAAAGTAGGGGTCACATCTATTGAGAATAAAATGAGAGAAAACCGACTAAGGTGGTTTGGCCATGTGAGACGTAGAGCGCTTGATGCGCCGGTTAGGAGAACCGAAGAGTGGCAAAGGGATGTAGTGGTGAGGGGTAGGGGAAGACCTAAGCAAACTTGGAGGAGGGTGATCGAGAGTGATATGAGTTTATTGGGAATTGAGGAAAATATGGTAGTGGATAGGACGGAGTGGAGGGAGCGAATCTGTGTCGCTGACACGACTTGATTTTCACGGTTTTATATGATGGTTCATGTTAGCCGACCCCGAATCATTTCGGGACTAAGGCTTTGTTGTTGTTGTTATTGTTGTTATTTATGTTTCGTTTGTCTTTTAAAACTAATATTTCTCAACAATACATCATTTCAAAAAAATGTAACGTATATTATTATATTTTTTATATAATCAAATCTATACATTATAGATTTCTAAAATTTAGAACTCCCAAAATGTCGCAATGGGTAGCTTCTAATTTAAGTTAATACTAATTTTTTTTGTTATGTCATTATCTATTTTGCGTAGACAACAAATAACAATCATTTTCTATTAATATAGTTTAAAATTACAGTTTACACGTTAGGTTTAAATTACATTATTTTGTGCATCAAAGTTAAATATGATCTCCTCCAATAATCACATTCCCGATTGGAAACATATATGTACGATGTGAATCATAAATAAAAAACCTTAAATTGATGATTAGTGTTAAGATTGAGTTGAGGGCATAATAATTGGGATGGCCATATATATACAAGTGGGAATGGAACATATAGAACATAAAAGGGAGGGGACATGGACATGCTCATGCTCATGCTCATCGACTGATGCTTAGTTAGTGGACTTTGACTTTCAATTCCTAATTTTAATTGGATCGCTTATCCGAAACCCTTTCATTTACTCCCAGACAACTTTTGGAGTAAAATTAGAGGTTTGAACATGATAACATCGAGATATTATCATGAGGACCAAAAGAGATATTCGCCTTTAAGTATGCCACGTAGCAAAGGAAGTCGGCTGGCGAATCTCCCTGGATTAGCTCTAGGAGATCCGCTGGCGGATCTCTAAGGCGAATCTCTCCATTCACCTTGGTAACGGTTGGCCGCCGGCTCGGCCATAAAGGATCATTAAATGGATCATTAATTGTCTTACCCGCCAGGTTAAGATTAACTTGTAACCGCCATTAAATGAGCATTAATGGAGACTTTCTAGTTACCTAGAGGTTACGAACTTCTCAACTATATATAGCCTACCATTCTAGGCTATCAAGGTACTCACACTTTTCTATATTCTCTAAGCTTTGTCAATACAGTTTATTCTCCATATTCTCTACTGACTTTGGCATCGGAGTTTCCCCCGTCGAACCCAACGACGCCCCCCACAGGGACGAGCTCCGTTCAGAAATTTCTCTCTTGTTATCAGAGCACTTTAGAGGTTTTGACTAGTCAAACTATTAGTGTTGTTTGGTGAAAAGAGGTTTAAAAGAGTTTATTGAATCCAAAAATCTCATTTTAGGAGCATTTTCAATTAGCTTATTGCTCCATTTTTTTTAATGGAAATCTTTATCTCTAATTAATACTCTTTAATCTCAAATAAATGATTTACCATGTCCTTATTTGTCATTTTACACAAACAGCTATTAGCAATCGGCTAAGTTTTACTAAACAAGTTTACACAATTAACTAGTCAAATCAGCTAATCAAAAAGACAATAAGCTAACAGCTAATTGCTAAACAAGGCCTATATATGTTGTGTTAAAATTTGTATTTTAAAAAAAAATTGAATATCATCTTATGAAAATATCACAAATGTTACTAAATAAAACTACATATGGGATCAAACAAGCCAAAATCTTCCACTTCTGCTAGAGATTAATAAAAGGCCTCCTTCCCTGTTCTAATGAATTAGCAAGGCGTGGAATCCCAGTCCACAATGTGTGCCAGGTATGTGCTGAACCTAAAGAATCATTAATCCATTGTTTTGTTCTATGTCAGGAAGCGCGGGAGGTTTGGAAGCAGGCCAATCTTTCGCTTCGTCTGGATAAACTACAGCCAAGATCGATGGAGGAGTGGATCAGACAAGCTCTTGAGTCCCTCCCAAAAGCGGAAACACGACTAGCAATTACCATGATGTGGTGGCACTGGTTCAGGCGGAACAAATGGCTACATGAAGGGAGTTGGCTTGAAACAAAAATGCTTCTTCACAAGGCTAAGGAGTACTTGCGAGAATTCGATGAGTGCACTATAGCAGGTATCACTAACCCCTCCCAACGTAACAGCTCTGACCGGTTAGCCCTTGGCACTACAAAAGTATGGTGTCCTCCCCCGAGTGGCGTCACGAAAATAAACTGTGATGCCAAATTCGGGGATAATGGCCATGCGTGTAGAGCTGGACTAATTGCAAGGAACTATAGGGGAGAGGTTATGGCGTCTGCTGGTGTTCCACTTCGATATTGTGATTCTGCTGAAGAGGCCGAACTGCAAGCGATCTTTAAAGGGATCATGTTGGCTCAGGACTGCTGTTTCAACGACGTGATATTGGAAACAGATGCTCTGACGGTAGTACGAGCACTACAATCAAAGGCCTTCCTCAACTCTTCTTTACGTTTTTTATACGAAGATGTTTCCATGTGGCTGTCCATTTTTAACACTTCTTCTTTTCAATTTGTTAGTAGAGAGGGAAACCAAGTAGCCCATAATATGGCTCATTGGGCTTCGGATCTCCAGGATTCTATTGTTTTCATAGAGGACTGTCCGACCACAATCTGGTCTTTCATTCAGCATGATGTAATCTCTATTATTCATTAATTCAATTCATTCTTTATAATAAAAAAAAAAACTACATATGGGAAAAATAACAAAATTTTAGAGTGTGCACAGAGAAAATAAGCAATTTGAATATCTATAATAAGGTGCATTGCAGAAATTGGAATTGCATGCATACACTTTTCTTCGACTAAATCATGCAATGCAAAAGCTTTCCCCTCTCATTTCATTGGTTAGTCGGCGAATGCTTGGCCCCATCAATATATATCATTATTATTAGCATAAAGTAAAACATAAAAAAATTATATGTGATTGGTTGGACGTGTAATTTTTAGTAAGGCAGTCTTGATGATATGCACTTTAATGAGTATGTAGAATTTATTAATTCACCGTTAGATCTAGGCTTATTAGAATCTTAAGGTGGAGATTCAAAGCATCCTGATGCTTATATTTGATAAGTCTGTATCTAACGGTGAATGAACAAATTCACTTATTCATTAAGGTGCATGTGAAAATTCCTGATATACAAATCAATTTTTTTAGGGATAAGGAGTAAAAATGCCTTAACTTAGACAGTGAAGAGCAATAATACTTTTAACATTAAAAATGTACAATTAAAGACTCAATGTTGATAAATTGATCCAATTTTAACCATACTAACAAATTTCTTTGACACTATTAAAATTTCTGTTTAGCTATTATCTAATTGTTCTTTATACCTCCATCCTCCTCATCCATCTATGAAAATGTAAAAAATCCAAAATCTAATTGTGTTTATGAGCTTTTTCAAATCTGTTAATTCATCCCATCCTCTTGCAGATTTAACTTCACTTTTCTCCAATTTGATTCATTTCCTTTTTATACAATTCACTTTTTTCCAATCTGCTAATTCGACCTTCATCTATTTATTTGCAAATCTTTGCGCCATAGTTAGTGATGATCTTTGACCAGAAGGTCAATACGAAATGGGCATGGAAATTGATAAAAAACTGTCCAATTGAAGGCTCATACATAAAAAGAAATCTTGATTGTAAAAAAAAATAAGGATCTTCCATTTTTATCAAGAACATTGATGCGAACAATTTTCTCTCTAGCAAAGTTGGGTCGAAACTAAATCAACGCTTGTGATATCAGAAAATACCATAATTTTCAGAAGCACATGCACTGGATTATGGACTTCATCGCGGCCTCCATGATATCTTTGTTACTACTTCGGTAAATATTCCGTCATCGCCCAAAGACCTGCAACTATATAGATATGGACGAAATCAAAGTGAACTTTATGGAAAAAAAGGAATCAAAGTGAAAAACATCAGTGGAGTGAAATCGACAAATAAAGAGGATGAGATGAAAGGAATGATTAAGAGATTTGGAAAAAAAAATTACACAATTGGATTTCGGAATCTTTACGTTTGAACGGAGGAAGAAGGTGAGGATATAAAGGACAATTAGTTTTTTTTTAATTACATTGAATTTATTAAGTTGGAAAACAATTAGCACAGACAAACGGAAATTTTAACTGTGCCAAAGAAAATCTGTTAATAGGGGTAATATTGGACCAAGTTGTGAACGTTGGGTTATTAATTGTACCATTTTTTACATTAAGAGTATTATTTCTTTTGACTATCTACATTAGGAGCATTTTTACACCTTATCCCATTTCTTTAATAAAATACTTGTTTGCTTAATTTGTAAAATTAGGTTTGAGGTACAGTAATAGTAAAATGAATCTTTTTAATTACTTTACAGGTAAATTCTATGATTACTATGTTGGGAAAAAAAGTAATCATACTTTGTTTGAGTATCCAATAGTAATTGGACATATGTTAATAAAAGTAAGGTTAATTAAAATTAATAAAAAAGGTAACCTGCTATAGCAGGTAATATTTAATTATGGAAATTTTAAAGATTATTAATTACAAGGTAAATAATATATAAGTCCCTATATTTTAATCTAATCACTATTTAGTCATTATATAATAATAATACACTATTTAGTCCTTAATTTTAGCTAAATTTAACAGTTTAGTCTATTGTAGAGGGATTAATCTGTTCAATAATTTAAAAATTTAACTGACAAAACTGTTGATCAAAATAAAAAAATAAGAAGTAAACAATATATTATTAAAATACGAGAACTAAACAATATGTTAGATATTTAACATAGGGACTGATAAAATAAAAAATTTACGTAAAACTTTATTTTCACAAGGTTTGTGAATTTGTTTCTCCTAAAATAAAAAGGTTACCTAAATTTAGCAAAACTATACGTAAATTATATCTAAAAATAAAATATTTGCGTAAAGTTTAAAGGTGTTACGTAAAACTCTAATTTTCACAACGTTTGTGGATTTTTTCTCCTAAAATAACAAGGTTACGTAAATTTAGTCAAACCTTACGTAAATTATGTCTAAAAATAAAAGATTTACCTAAAATTCATAGGTTTTACGTAAAACTCTATTTTCACAAGGTTTGTGAATTTTTTTATCCTAAAATAAAAAGGTTACATAAATTTGGTCAAACTATACGTAAATTATATTTAAAAATAAAATTTTTACGTAAAGTTCAAAGGTTTTACATAAAACTCTAATTTTCACAATGTTTGTGGATTTTTCTCCTAAAGTAAAATGGTTACGTAATTTAGTCAAACCTTACGTAAATTATGTCTAAAAATAAAAGATTTACATAAAATTCATAAGTTTTACGTAAAACTCTATTTTCACAAGGTTTGTGAATTTTTTTCTCCTAAAATAAAAATGTTACGTAAGTTTAGTCAAACTATACGTAAATTGTATCTAAAAATAAAATATTTACGTAAAGTTCAAAGGTTTTACGTAAAACTCTAATTTTCACAAGGTTTGTGGATTTTTTCTCCTAAAGTGAAAGGGTTACGTAAATTTAGTCAAATCTTACGAAAATTATGTCTAAAAATAAAAGATTTACGTAAAATTCATAGGTTTTACGTAAAACTCTATTTTCACAAGGTTTGTGAATTTTTTTCTCCTAAAATAAAAGGGTTACCTAAATTTAGTCAAACTATACGTAAATTATATCTAAAAATAAAGGATTTACGTAAAGTTTAAAGGTTTTATGTAAAACTCTAATTTTCACAAGGTTTGTGGATTTTTTCTCCTAAAATGACAAGGTTACGTAAATTTAGTCAAACCTTACGAAAATTATGTGCAAAAATAAAAGATTTACGTAAAATATATATGTCTTACGTAAAACTCTACTTTCACAAGGTTTGCTAATTTTTTTGTCCTAAAATAAAAATGTTACGTAAATTTAGTCAAACTATACGTAAATTATATCTAAAAATAAAATATTTACGTAAAGTTCAAAGGTTTTACGTAAAACTCTAATTTTCACAAGGTTTGTGGATTTTTTCTCCTAAAATAACAAGGTTACGTAAATTTAGTTAAACCTTACGTAAATTATGTCTAAAAATAAAAGATTTACGTAAAATCCTTAAGTTTTACGTAAAACTCTATTTTCACAAGGTTTGTGAATTTTTTTCTCCTAAAATAAAAAATTTACGTAAATTTAGGCAAACTATACGTAAATTATATCTAAAGGTAAAATATTTACGTAAAGTTCAAAGGTTTTACGTAAAACTCTAATTTTCACAATGTTTGTGGATTTTTCTCCTAAAGTAAAAGGGTTATGTAAATTTAGTCAAATCTTACGTAAATTATGTCTAAAAATAAGAGATTTACGTAAAATTCATAGGTTTTACGCAAAACTCTATTTTCACAAGCTTTGTGAATTTTTTTCTCCTAAAATAAAAAGGTTACGTAAATTTAGACCGGAGTACGCCCCTCGTGGTTGAGCTCCTGAAACTTTTGTCACTGTTTCACACCTTGCACGCCCCGCGTATTATGGTCTACGCCCCGCGTGGTAGGTGTTGACTATGTGGGAACGCGTGGGTTGACTACCGTGATTCAGTGGGCATTGTCCTACGCCCCGCGTGTAGCCTTCCATGCCTCGCGTACGTGCTGAATTATCACTTGATCATTCTTTAACAGGTACCTGCAAAATACGACTCTTGAGAACCGAATTAGCTTGATGTTTTATCTTTTCTCAAATTAATCAAAAGTAAAGGAAATTTACTAAAAACACAAAATTTATTTTTATTATGTATTTAAAAACACACTATTTTTGTAATTAAACTTAATTATTAGCTCAAAATTAAACCGTAAATCACGCTAAAAGATAGGGACAAAACGTCCCTATCAGGAGCCTAAATTGATACTTCTCCAAAACCATGGGCCTAGTTTGATACCTTATCCCAAAGATAAAACAATTACATAAATTTTAAATATTATATGAAAACTCAATTTTTCACAATTTTTTTTTTCTAAAACAAGAATTGTATGTAAATTTGATCGAACTATACGTAAATTATGTCTAAAGTTAAAAGATTTACGTAAATTTCAAAAGTTTTACATAAACCTCTAATTTTCACAAGGTTTATAGATTTTTCCACCTAAAATAACAAGATCACGTAAATTTAATCCCACTTTACGTAAATTATGCCTAAAAATAAAAGATTTATGTAAAGTGAAAAGGTTTTACGTAAAACTCTATTTTTCACAAAAATTTTGGATTTTTTGTAATAAAATAACAAGATCACATAAATTTAATCCAACTTTACCTAAATTATGTCTAAAAATAAAAAATTTACGTAAATTTCAAAGGTTTTACCTCTAATTTTTACAAGGTTTGTAGATTTTTCCTCCTAAAATAACAAGATCATGTAAATTTAGTTCAACTTTACGTAAATTATGTCTAAAAATAAAATATTTATGTAAAGTTCAAAAGTTTTACGTAAAACTCTATTTTTCATAAAGTTTGTGGATATTTTCAATAAAATAAAAAGATGACGTGAATTTAGCCCAATTTTATGTAAATGTTGCCTAAAAATAAAAGATTTACATAAAGTTCAAATGTTTTACGTAAAGCTCTATTTTTCACTAGGTTTTGTGGATTTTTCGTATAAAATAATAAGATTACGTAAATTTAGTCCAATTTTACATAAATTATGTCTAAAAATAAAAGATTCACGTAAATTTCAAAGGTTTTACGTAAACATCTACTTATCACAAGATTTGTGGATTTTTCCTTCTAAAATAACAAGCTCAGGTTAATTTAAACCCTCTTTACGTAAATTATACCTAAAAATAAAAGATTTACGTAAAATTCAAAGGTTTTACGTAAAACTCTATTTTTCACAAGGTTTTTGGATTTTTTCTAATAAAATAACAAGATCACGCAAATTTAAACAAACTTTACATAAATTATGTCTAAGAATAAAAACTTTACGTAAATTTCAAAGGTTTTATGTAAACCTCTAATTTTATAAGGTTTGTGGATTTTTCCACCTGAAATAAAAAGATCACGTAAATTTAGTCAAACTTTACGTAAATTATGTCCAAGTTAAGAGATTTACGTAAATTTCAAAAGTTTTACGTAAACATCTAATTTTCACAAGGTTTGTGGATTTTTCAACCTAAAATAATAAGATCACGTAAATTTAATCCCACTTTACGTAAATTATGCCTAAAAATAAATGATTTACGTAAAGTTTAAAAGTTTTACGTAAAGCTCTATTTTTCACAAGGTTTTGTGATTTTTTCGTATAAAATAACAAGGTTACATAAATTTAGTCCAATTTTACGTAAATTATGTCTAAAAACAAAAGATTTATTCTTAGGTTTTACATAAATCTCTACTTTTCACAAGGTTTGTGGATTTTTCCTCCTAAAATAATAAGATCACGTAAATTTAGCCTAACTTTACGTAAATTATATCTAAAAATAAAAGTTTTACGTAAATTTCAAAGGTTTTTATGTAAAACTCTATTTTTCACAAGGTTTGTGGATTTTTCCTCATAAAATAACAAGATCACGTAAATTTAGTCCAATTTTATATAAATTATGTCAAAAAATAAAAGATTTACATAATGTTCAATTTTTTTACGTAAAATTCTATTTTTCACAATTTGTGGAATTTCTTATAAAATAACAAGGTTACGTAAATTTACTCCAACTTTACGTAAATTATGTCTAAAAAGAAAAGATTTACGTAAATTTCAAAGGTTTTACGTAAACCTCTAATTTTCACAAGGTTTGTGGATTTTTCCTCCTAAAATAATAAGATCACGTAAATTATGTCTAAAAATAAAAGATCTACGTAAAGCTCAAATTTTTTACGTAAAACTTTATTTTTCACAAGGTTTATGGATTTTTTCTAATAAAATAAAAAGATCACATGAATTTAGTCAAATTTTATGTAAATACGTCTAAAAATAAAATATTTACGTAAAGTTTAAAGATTTTACGTAAAACTCTATTTTCACAATGTTTGTGGATTTTTTCTAAAATAACAAGGTTACGTAAATTTAGTCAAATTTTACGTAAATTATGTCTAAAAATAAAAGATTTACGTAAAGTTCAAAAGTTTTACATAAAACTCTATTTTTCACAAAATTTGTGAATTTTTCTTATAAAATAACAAGGTTACTTAAATTTAATCCAACTTTACGTAAATTAAAAATAAAAAATTTACGTAAAGTTTAAAAGTTTTATGTAAAACTCTATTTTTCACAAAATTTATGGATTTTTTTATAAAATAACAAGGTTACATAAATTTAATCCAACTTTACATAAATTATGTCTAAAAATAAAAGATTTACGTAAAGCTCAAAAGTTTTACGTAAAACTCTATTTTTCACAAGGTTTATGGATTTTTTCTAATAAACTAAGAAGATCATGTGAATTTAGTCCAATTTTACATAAATTATGCCAAAAAATAAAAGATTTACGTAAAGTTCAAAGTTTTACGTAAAACCCTAATTTTCACAAGGTTTATTGATTTTTTTTCTAAAATAATAAGGTTACGTAGATTTAGTCAAATTTTACGTAAATTATGTCTAAAAATAAAAGATTTACGTAAAGTTCAAAAGTTTTACGTAAAACTCTATTTTTCACAAAGTTATGGATTTTATTATAAAATAACAAGGTTACGTAAATTTAATCCAATTTGACGTAAATTGTGTCTAAAAGTAAAAGATTTACATAAAGCTTAAAGGTTTTACGTAAAACTCTATTTTTCACAAGGTTTGTGAATTTTTTCTAATAAAATAATAAGATCGCGTGAATTTAGTCGAATCTTACGTAAATTATGTCTAAAAAGAAAAGATTTACTTAAAGTTCAAATGTTTTATGTAAAACTGTAAGTTTGTGGACTTTTTTTTTCTAAAATAACAAGGTTACGTAAATTATGTCTAAAAATAAAAGATTTATGTAAAGTTCAATTTTTTTTTTTACTTAAAACTCTATTTTTCACAAAATTTGTAGATTTTCCTTATAAAATAACAAGGTTACATGAATTTAATCCAACTTTACGTAAATTATATCTAAAAATAAAAGATTTACATAAAGCTCAAAGGTTTTATGTAAAACTCTATTATTCACAATGTTTATGGATTTTTTCTAATAAAATAACAGGATCACATGAATTTAGTCCAATTTTACATAAATTATATCTAAAAATAAAAGATTTGCGTAAACTTCAAAGGTTTTACGTAAAGCTCTATTTTTCACAAGGTTTGTGGATTTTTTTTCTAAAACAACAAGGTTACGTAAATTTAGTCAAATTTTACGTAAATTATGTCTAAAAATAAAAGATTTACGTAAAGTTCAATTTTTTTACGTAAAACTCTATTTTGCACAAAAATTATGAATTTTTCTTATAAAATAACAAGGTTACGTAAATTGTGTCTAAAAATAAAAGATTTACATAAATCTAAACAGTTTTACGTAAAACTCTATTTTTAAAAAATTTTTGAATTTTTGTTATAAAATAAATAGTTTACGTAAATTTAGTCTAAATTTACGTAAATTATCTCTAAAAATAAAGAATTTACATAACATTCAAATGGTTTAATTAAAACTCATTTTTTAAAATTTATTGATTTTTTTTTTTTGTAAAAATTCAACTTTATATAATTTAAATCCCACTTTACGTAAATTACATTTAAAAATAAAAGATTTACATAATTTTTTAAAGTTTTACGTAAAATTCATATTTTAGCGAAGTTAAAGATGTCTTTTATAAAAAAAAGACAACTTTACATAAAATATCTCTAAAAATAAAGGATTTATGTAGAGTTCAAATGTTTTATGTAAAACTCGATTTTTCACAAACTTGGTGGTTTTTTCCCCGTAAAATAACGACTTTACATAAATTAAGTCAAACTTTACGTAAATTATGCCTAAAAGTAAATAATTTATATAAAGTTCAGAGGTTTGACATAAAACTTGAATTTGCAAAAGGTTGGTGGTTTTTGTGTTTGTAAACTAACAATTTTACGTAAATTAAGTCCAACTTTACCTAGATTATGTCTAAAAATAAAGGATTTACATAAAGTTAAAGGTTTTACGCAAAACTTGTTTTTTCACAAAGTTGTTGGTTTTTTTACTAAAATAAAAATTTTACACAATTTAATTCTCACTTTATTTAAATTATTTCTAAAAATTTACGTAAAGTTCAAAGGTTTAACGTAAAACTCATTTTTTGCAAAGTTAATGAATTTTTTTTATAAAAACACAATTTTATGTAAATTAAGTCAAACTTCACATAAATTATATCTTAGAATAGAGGATTTGCGTGAAATCCAAAGGTTTTATATAAAACTCGAGTTTCGTAAATTAAGTTTCACTTTACGTAAATTATGTCTAAAAATAGAGAAATTATGTAAAACTCAATTTTTCATAAAGTTAATAATTTTTTTTGATAAAAATACTTTATGTAAATTAAGTCCCACTTTATGTAAATTATGTCTAAAAATAGAGGATTTACATAAAGTTCAATGACATTACGTAAAACTTAATTTTTTGTGTAAATTTATTAGTTTTTATTGTAAATATACAACTTTACGTAAATAATGTCTAAACATAGAGGATTTACGAAAAGTTCAAAAGGTTTACACAAACTCTTTTTCGTAAAAATACGACTTTACGTAAATTGAGTCCCACTTTACGTGAATTATCTTAAAATAAAGAATTTATGTAAAGGCCAAAGGTTTCATGTAAAACTTAATTTTTTGAAAAATTAATGACTTTTTGGTGTTAAATGCACGATTGGTCATTTAAGGTTTATTGTTCTTTTAAAATAGTCACTCAACTTCAATTTGTCTCAATAAAATTATTCAATTTTTTTTGTTTCAATAAAGTCACCCTAATGACTTCAAGAGCAAAACGAAATCGGAAATATGTGTGGGTTCTACATCAGCACTAATCAACTTTCCCCGCCGATGGAAACCTAAATGAACGAAACAACACATGGCTATCACCTAGTTGACATGTATTGTTTCAGTTAACTAGGTGGAAGCCACATGTTGTCTAGGTGGAAGTAACATGTTGTTTTGGTCAACAATGAAAGTTGACTACTACTGATGTGGTATAGCCATATGCCACTTTTTCAAAGTCTTTTTGCTTTTAAAGTTGTTAGAGTGACTTAATTGAGATAAAATTCAAAGTTGAATGATTTTACTGAGACAAATTGAAGTTGAGTGACCATTTTACGACAACCATAAAATTTTAATGACCAACGATACATTTAACTTTTTTTTATATATAAATACAACTTTACGCTAAAATTAAGGGCTAATAATTTTAAGAAAATTAAGTCTCACTTCATACTATGTCTAACACCAAATATTTGTTTCACTTCAAATTAGAGATTTTTTAATTGATTTATTTTAATAATAGAACTTCTAATTGATTTATTTAATACTAGATAAGGTTATTTTGAGCTATGATCATAATGGGTTTAATTTGAGAAGATGAAGAAACAAATTGAGGTTCTTCAAAATAAAAAAATAAAAAATTGAGGTACGGTTGAAGTAGATGGAGATGATTATTGTCTCAAGATAGAGAAACAATTTTCTTTTAATAAATAATGGATATATGAACACGTGGAATGAGTGCCTTCTATGCTTACTTTGTTTTTAACAAAGTGAGTTTTACTTTGTTTTTTCTACCATTGGATGAGTTTACTTTGTTAAAGTTCATCACCATTCAATGGTGGAAAAAACAAAGTAAGACTTATTTTATCAAAAACAAAGTAAGCATAGCCTAACCCCATGAAATGGGAGCAAAAAGTGTTGTAACCGGTTAAAATTATAAAATAAATCTCTCACAGTTAGAATAGGTAGCCGGTTAAAACTAATCTAATAATTGAATGGATGAGATGCTTTTGTTATTAGATCAACGGTATTATACCTCAAAGTATATTTACTTTGTTTCCTAACAAAGTAACTGTAGCCCACACCTTACTTTACATTGTTATTTTTAGAGTAAATAATCATAATAACAATTTTTATCGGAACTGAATTTGCAAATTGTACAAACTATATATTTGTATTTCAAATTTTTAAACTAAAGATTGCAAATTGCATTTGCAAAATACTCAAAAAAATCACATGGATTAAAAATCTGTATTTTTTCTAAAAAAAATTACTCATTACAATGCTATAATGAGCTAGTGGGCGAGAATCCTTAGGATTCCTGCCAACTAGTGGGGCAGTAACTTAAATAAATATATAAAAAGATAATTTATTATTTTATAAAAATATAAAATAAATATAAAATTTATAAAATAAATATAAAAAGAAATTAATTTATTATTTTATAAAAATAAAAATAAAATTATATATAAATTATACTAGTATTAGTATAATTTTCAAGCAAGATCAATTTTAACCATGCACTACCGAAAATTTGAAAAGACTTATTTAACTGTTATTTAGTTATATTGAATCTTCTAAACCAGTTTGTCGATAAATTGATCACAATTTTTTTTTGAAATTGTCTAAAATATTCTACTGTGTTATTAATGCACTAAATATTTTTTTTTGGTTAGTAATACACTAAATATTTAATCTTAACGTTTCAAGCGAAGTGCAGATTTAGTACTAACGTATAAAATTGTGCAAATTTGTTATACCCCAAATTATATATATCTAAGCTAATTGCTAAAATGAATTAATTAGAATGGGGTCAAAGCCAAAATATAATTACTTTTGAGATTTTTTTTAAAAGATATTATAAATATAGGGATCAAATTGTAATTTCATCATCATTGATGAAATAAGAAGCCGACGTCGTCTTCTTCCTCACCCTTTAAGCCTTGTTTCCATTTTCATTCTTCTTTAACCTTGTCCTTCCTCATTTCTTCACCGTTTTTGGCATTCTTTATATCAAAACGAAGCTCTCAACTTCAGCTACAAGTGCATGTAAGTTTTATTGTGAGATTTTGAGTTTTTAAAAATTGTTTAGAGAGAGAAAATTCGTCACTTTTGCTATTCTCTCTATTTCTATGTCCTGTGTTTATTATTTTGCAATTCTAACACCAAAAATGGACTCAGGGAGTCGATTTACCTATGGATACACTAGATTTTGATGCATGCAAGGAGTTTTGAGGGGGTAATCAGAGCTACACCGGAAAAAGTAAGAAATCTAACTAAAGTTTAATTTTCCGGTCGATTTTGGGTGTTTTGAGAGTGATTCTAGACTTCTGGAATCATAAGGAACAAAGTGGTATAATTAGTTTCTCAAAATAATCAACTTTAATTTTTCCGATAGGCGGATCCCGAACACCGGTGATATTTTCCGGTGATATACGAAATAAGTGCAGAAAAATTATTTGGTTAACTTCAGAATGTTCTAAATATTATTTGGAGCAATATTAATTCTTGGACTTTGACCAAATTCCTTACCGTTTAGTCTATAAATTACGAAAGTATATAGTTGGGTGAAATTAAGGAAAATAAATTAAGTTGGGTTAAAATTAATTTTTGGATCCTTATTTAAATAAATATTCAGAATATATAATTTTAAAAATAAAGGTTGAAGGGAGATTGGACTAAGCATAATTAATTAATTATGCTCTTAAGATTATTGATTAGTTAATTTGGTTAATATAGATATTATGAGAATGGATTATAAGTATATATGTTTATATGTTGTTTGATGATGAGTAATTTTGGGAGTAAAGTATTGGAACTGTCGGATGATTGATGTCCAACCGGGTTAATAAATTGTAGTCTATGGAGTCCCGGTTTGGACTTCGAATATTTTTTAATTTAGAAGTGTATTTTATTGCAGGGTTGACCCTAGTTATTACTAGGAGGATGTTCGTTTTATAGGGGAGACTCTGCTGAATTTTCGGTAGACAGTCTGTAAAATGAGACAAAATAAATTTTAATATTTCCCTAAACATATATAAATTCTAAAAATAATATTATCTCTTTTAGATACTCAATTGGTAGGAGGAGCAGCAGTACCTGAAAATTAGAACAGTCGGCTAGGAGCAATTTGTGAGTTAATTATATGTTTTGCATTTTTAATTTAGCATTTGCATTCATAATAAATTATTCCATGATATTTCAAGTAAAGTATTATTTTCACTTATAAAAGTGTATTATTATTTATAATAATTTATACGTAATTATTTGTGGATAAATACGTGTTATGGACATACTTCCTGGTGAGCGGCATCAGGACATTGTGCGCACAGGTACTATCGGATATTGATGATACTAGTATTGTGAATGTTGTGATATATGGATAAGCTCGATTGAGATA
The DNA here is from genome assembly GCF_963576675.1 of Euphorbia lathyris. Taxonomy (NCBI): domain Eukaryota; kingdom Viridiplantae; phylum Streptophyta; class Magnoliopsida; order Malpighiales; family Euphorbiaceae; genus Euphorbia; species Euphorbia lathyris. The sequence goes on along the minus strand of NC_088914.1, from coordinate 20,797,906 downwards.
TTCTCGGGCTATATGATATGTGGATTTTGGATTTAAGTGAGGCTGGGTACGAAATCAGTTGAGTTATTCTCGGTCCTCCAGCTAACTGGGCGTGTGGTCGGTTGAGTTATTCTCGGTCCCCCAGTTATTGGATATAAGTGAAATGCTGATTATTGGTGGATTACTAGATTGGGTATTGAGGTTTAGGGTCCAACACACGTATTAAACCACCTATCTATTTATTTATAAGATAATTTTATGAAAAGCATATTGGGTGATCACTTGTATTATATATTATTATTATTATTATTATTGTGTGTGACATAAATGTTAAATTACTCATGCATTGCATATATTTAATTCACTATGGGAGGTTTGACTCCTTTAATTTTTCAGGTGACTAGAAGTTTGTTGCAGCCTAATTTCTTTCTTCGGGCAGCACATCTATCTTACTATGTATGTCTATTTAAGAATTATGTTAAAAATTTATATTCTAGACCGCAGTACCAGTTTGAGGATTATGTGTGTGTTTCTTAATATTAAATTATGTTAAGACTATTGGTAAGGTTGATTGTATATTATATTAAGGCTTGCTACGGGTTCCGGTAGCTTGAGCTTACCCGTTCCCTAGCGCCGGTCACGGTCCGTGGAATGGGTCGTGACAAAGTTGGTATCAGAGCCTAGGTTAGAGATTGTATGACCTAGGATGATAGAAAATCTGGATACTGCGGAAATAAGTTTCGAATTCGTCTTTGACAGTCTTCTTATAATTAAAATTCCGCGTACCGTAAGAGTCTGTTATTTTCTAATCCTTCATTATTTATTCTCAAAATGAGGCAATCAATATCTAAAATAGTTTAAACCGAATTAGTAAATCGAGCAATTAGAGTGATTTTAGATTATGAGATTTAGAAGGCAAACGAACTAGAGGACTAAATAAGTGGACTCTCATTTGAACCAACAAGTTCGGTAAGAAGAAGTAATTTTCTCTAGAAATGTAGGCGATTTAAAATTCAATCAATTATTTTTCTTTGTCCTTCATCTGTTCTATTAGTATTACATTTCTCCTCAAACTTCGGCCTACCGAACTGCTATTATATTTTCTTATGAATTGTGACTTCAATGCCTTACATTAAAGCTTGTCTCATTTTGCCCTCAATTCCTAAAGTGCGACACATATATCCATAATTTAGTTTGTTTTCTTTCATATCTCTAACGAACCTAGAACTTATTAACCCTATTGATCATTTGTTAACTACGCACAACTATTCACCTCACCTCAACTTGTACAAATTTTGAAAAGATGATAGCAGATTGGTGGAAGTTATTGCGGTTTATGTTAGTTGAAAGGTTTTTAGAATGATACATATCATGTATGATGGTGACACAGATTACCTTATGGACTAGCTAATTAAGTAGAGAAAAATACAACAGCTATCTTACTATCCATATGGTAGAATGCTCTTTGAAGAGTGATGTATAAGTATGGTTCAAGGATAATATCTGAACTTAAATGGAAAGTATGATGTGGGATAAATTTAAGAAATTATTTAATGAAGACTTCACTATAATGAAGAACAAAAAGAAGGTCTATAACCATCAAAAAAAGATAATATATATGGCATAAATCATCATGGTCCTTATTATGTTACAACCAGTAGGTATTTCGTAAAGTGTGTGGGCATATGTCAAATAATGTTCGTAATAAGAATTTTAACCTCATTTCTTCAACGGTCTTCATCTAGTATAATAAGACCAAACTGTTGGTCCCTTATAATGTTACAAGTATAGTTCCAAGGGGGGTTAGGAACTATTTAAACTTTTTGAAGAATTTGGGCAAACTTCTTTTCTTAAGAGAAAAGGTTTTAACAGCGGCGCTGAGTAATCAGTAAGATACTGGCTTAGTCAACTGGTGACTAGGTCAGTTTCTTGACTTGAGTCAGGAGATAGCACTTAAAGTCTATTCCTGAGCTCAGATGTTCGATGCGCACAACTCAGCTTGACCTCTTTACTTGGTCAGTTTTTGGTTATTTAAGCAAGCAATATATATAAGGAGTTTAAGGTAAGAAATACGTTACTCAGCAGATTTATCCAAGTTCGGCTTCTTCTAAGCCTACGTCCTGTCCCCGGAACACGTTCCGAGATTTCAAATCCTCTACTGAGCTCTTTAAAGGTAGAGCCTCAAACCTTTTACAATCTTAGCAACTGAGTATAATAAGAGTACCGTCCTCTATACCTCTACTCAATCCTAATCTCTTGCTGAGTACTATAATCGAGTACTCAGCCTCTCCTTTCTACTTTCTAGAAATGATACGTTTTTGTCCTAAACAATGATTTGCTAAGACACCTTATATGATTGAATAATCACTCTAGACTTTTACACAAAAGATATTGAATGTAGTGTAAGGTTGCTTTGCTTTTTGCTTGCAGAACTTTGCGTAGAGATTTGGTCAGCGTAATGGCTTGATCAAGTTCTGTAAGTGTTGAAGCTTCTGATGGCACTCTATTTATAGAGACGTCTGGGCATCGGTCATTTCGAATTTTGAAATAACCGTTGGAGGGAAACGGCTTCCTGTCGTTGTCATCCTGACTTGCTCAGAGCTCTTGGCCAATCAGATTTGTGTATCTTCTGTTCTCGGTCAGCTCAGCAGAATGTCTCTCCTTTTATGGTAAAGTCAACTGGACAGCATACTGTGTCATCTGAACTTTACCCAAAGTAGAAATGCTTTGTCTAGAAGTTTTCCTTAGCCAGCTGCTGTCTTGTACGTTTGTCGAATCTACTCAGCAGCTTCATCTTGAAGTTGTTCCCGAAGGTCTTCTAGATCCTTCTTTCGCTGAGTTGCATTTTGTCCAAAGCGACAACGTTTTGACAAACGCGGGCCGAGTAGTACTGAGTTGTTTGACTTGGGCTTTGACACTTGTATTGGGCTTGGGCCTTTTAATTCTTGTGTCTTATAAACAATTTAACTCAACATTGAACAAACACATTAGTAGAATAAATCAAAGCATTTAAACTTAGTGTGTTTATAATATGTATTTCAATTATACTTAAACAATTTTGTCAAATCAAAATTATGTAGAAAGGCGTTTCAACAAACTCCCCCATTTTGATGTTGGCAAAACTATTCAGCGAGGAACTCAGTATTGAGCTCCCCCATGATAGTTGACCTATTATAACTTAGCAAAACTCCCCCGTCAGGGTTGAGCTATTGACTTAGTTTTACTCTAAACATTTAAAGGTTTAATTGAGTAAGTCTAAGGTCAGTTTTCAGATATAGGTCAGCTTATGTAACATATTCTATTTACTCAGTATTAAGCGGAAGGTTTAATCATTTAGAGTGCGCTGAGTAATTTGTTGTTCAATGAGTTCTATAAGACAATGTTATATAGGCATATAAGTCAATGTCAAACATGTTATCAGTATTGGGTTTAATCAGTAAGTTTTATAAGTCTTAAACATGGCTGATTTAATTAAAGACACAGAATAACATTATACACAGCATCGTATGCAAATAATTCATAACTCAGAGTTTTGAACGGAAGATGCAAGTATTGATATTAAAAATAGATAGTCAGTGTTTACAATCAACAGTTCAAAGATAGGCAAAAAGAAATACAGACTACATATTTAGCCTATACTGAGCTAGCCTATATATCTATTTCTTTTTCTTCTGTTGGGACTGACTAGACCCATGCTGTGTTCTTGCTGGTGTTCTCGCTTGATCTCTCTCCCCCGTTTTGTTAGCATCGGGAGGAGGAATTCTAAAGCTGTCGGTTAAGACAGCCCTGGTTAGTTCGTTGGAAAGCGCTTTAAGTCGGTCAGCGCTTTCATTTACACCATCAAAAATGGCAACTCCCTGATTTGAGACTTCATCAGGTATTTTGAGTTCGGCAGCACTGATCATACTGACGATGAAAGCTTCAGACTTACCAATCCATATAAGCGCATCAGTCAGTCCAGCAATGACTTGATGAAAGGTTTTGAATAGATAGGTGTCAAAGTACTGACGCTGAACATTTGTGTGACGGATGTGATTGAAGGTTTGTCTTGTGATAGACAGCATCTCATTTTGTTTCATTTGGTCAGTGTCCATCTCTTGCTTGTTCAGATTCAGCAATCGAACAGCTTCACCAATTTGCTCCACTGAGCACTGAGAGTAAGAGACCATTTGCTCATTGGTCTTGAGTTGCTCGGTGTGAAGCTGAGCAAAGAGCATCTTTACCTCATCAGAAGTTGCATATCCAGGGTTCACAGCAGACAAGTACTGTACTTGCTGTTGTAGAGCATTTAAGTGTTGCACAGTTGTCAGCTGGATCTCGGCCAGCTTGGCGATGGAATCCTGCTTAGCTTGCTGTGTTTGATAGGAGATGATGACGTTCAGCAAGTCCTTGAATCCCTTAACTTCGTTGAGAAGCTGAGTGACCTGGGAAAGCTGAGTAGTCTCAATAGTTGAAGACCCAGCAGCAGGAGGAGTGGATTGTTGAAGGTCTTTGATCAATGCTTGCACTGAGTCGATTATTCTTTTGCCGGACTCAGTGGCATTCAGATAGCTTTGAGAGCCTTCAGGGACATCAGTGTGACCGGTAAGAGGAGGAGTCAAAGTAATGACATGGTCAGTGACTGGAATGGTGTTTTCAATCTGCACTTGGTTCATTTGAGTACGAGTTTGATCGGCAGATAGATGAGTTGGAGAAGTAGAAACTCGAATACTGTCTGTGCTGACAGGGGCAGATGTGTTTGGAGTCAGCACAATGCTTGGATGGACAGTATTGTCAGCACTCGTCTCAACCTGACTTGTTGAGGTGGCAGAAGCATTTTGGTCGGCATGTTCCTGTTGGGAAGAAACAGAGGCTTGTTTTACGATGGATGCCGCAGGTTTTCTACCAACAAATCTGAGTTTTAGGGCAGAGGGGTCTTTGGTTGGTTGTTGAATGGCAAAGGTAGGAAGAGTTGTTAATTCAATAGGAGTCTCACTGACTTCTTTCTAACTTGCCTTGATGAGTTTTCTTCTTCGAGGAGGAGTAGGAGGATTGTCAGCTTGAATAGAATTGCCAGAGTGAGAAGGAGAAGTTTCTTCCTGATCATGATGAGGGAGGTCAGTGTGCTCTTGGACTTGATCAACATTGTGTTGGTCCAGTTCTTGCTCTTCTCCAGTAGCCAACCCAGTATTGGCTTGCTCAGCTGCAACCTCACTGGTTGTCTCCTCATTATCCTCAGCGTCATCCTGACCGCTGGTCTCATCTTCTTCGTCTTCTTCTGAACTATCACCATCTAGTTCTTCCTCTACTTGGAAGATGAACTGATCATCCAGTTGTACCTCTTCTCCCTGTTCCTCAGACACAGTTCCTAAACACTGTGTGTAGTGAGAGTCACCAGGCACAATAATGTTGGTAGGAATAGCATCAAGGGGAGTCAGTGTGGAGGACTTGTGCTTTTTCTGTTGTACATCAGTGTCCTCAGTTTCAGGCTCATCTTGCCTGCTCCTTTTCTCAGCTGACTTAGCAGCTGACTTCTGCCTCTTAGCTGGAGACTCAGCATCTTTGGAAAGAGTCTCAACAGCTTTTCTTTTCCGTGAAGCTGGGGACTTAGTCCTTCTCCCTTTCTTTAGGACAACAGTTCCCTCAGCTTGCTGTTCAGCACTCGCAGCAGCAGCAGCTTTTCCTTTCTTTAGAGGCTGACCGAACTTCAACGCTCTTAGTGAAGCCGTTGTGATCTCAGATCCTCTAGCTGTTTCTTCATCAGTCAGGTCTACCTTATGATCAATGAGGATCCTGGTGATGATTGATCCTAGCCTTAGAGTACCCGTACTCCTTTGAAAGCCAACAATGAGAAATACTGGCATGTTGATCGGCTTGTACGTCAGCATATGCCAGATAAAGCATTGTTCGAAGTTCATTGCTGAGGTAGTGCAATTGATCTTCGGATAAATAAAGTAACTCAGTAGATAATGAGCCATCTTTTGGTGCTGACCCATAGATGAAGCTGAGACTTCTCCTGAGTGGCCTTTAGGTTTGCAGAAGTTGACCTCGTACCCAGTACCATCCTGATCTCCAGACCTCCTTAGCCTTGCTCCCTCAGTTTTTAACTTGAGCAAATTTCCTAGATAGAGAGGGTTGATGAAGATGGTTTTCTTTTTCACCACGGTTACCAAGTAGTCCTGGTTATCATTGGCAACACGAAGATTGTGGTAAAACTCCTTTACCAGGTCAGGATAGGTGTGATCCCTAATCGAAAACAGCTCAGTCCATCCATTTTGTGAGATCCACTCACAGAAGGGTTGTTCGGATTGTACGAAGGTTTCAGATACCCATCTTGAGGGCTCAACTTTCCATTCTCGGACGTTTTCGAAGACCTTTGAATAGGTCCTGACTTTTTCAGGCTTTCCCTTACCAGAGGAGGTTTGGCCAGTTTTTCCTTTGCTCGGCGAGGTGACTTTGGTAGATTCCGGCACAGAGGTTTGCCTAGAAGTTTCATCGGAGCTGGGCTTAGAGTGGCCAGCACCGGAGATGTTGAAGGTAACTTTAGTCATAGTTGAAGAGTGTGTTTGGGAAGCTTTGAGAGTTTTTAGAGAGAATACTTTCTTTGCCTTAGAATTCGGTAGACGTAAAGAGAAAACAATGGGGATTTACCCATTATTTATAGCGGTGAAGTGTGGATCTAAACGAATCCATATGTCAATTTTGCCTCGGGATTGTGAACCGACAATGATCCTGGCATTTATGACACATTCGGCGCATACGTCATCCTAGGTGGCTATACGCGTGCTTTTACCTTTATTCTAACGGATCTAACACTCAGCGTTTAGAATACTAAGCGTTTCATATTCTGAGTGGTCAGTATTGCATAAAGGGATGATTTCTAAGTTTAAACTAACTTACTCATTGTGCAATTTACTCAGTATTTGCTGTTCAATTAATTTCAATGAGTACTCAGCAAAAACAATCATTCAGCATAGTAATTCACTCAGCATGCATATTCATTTAGTTCAGGAATTTACTAAAGAGGATTAAACATACCAATAGCTTCTCTCAGTATGCTGAACTGCTCACGGGCCAGTGGCTTCGTGAAGATATCAGCAAGCTGCTCGTCCGTTGGGACAAAGGTCAGCTTGATCTCACCTTTGAGTACATGGTCTCTAATGAAGTGATGTCTGATGCTGACATGCTTCATTCTACTGTGTTGAATTGGGTTCTTTGAAAGATCAATTGCACTTTTGTTGTCACATTTGACTTCAATTGTCTTTGTTTGAACACCATAGTCTTCAAGCTGTTGCTTAATCCATAGGACTTGAGCAACACAATGACCAGCAGCAATGTACTCAGCTTCAGTGGTAGACAAGGCTACTGACGCCTGCTTTTTGCTGAACCAGGATACAAGACAGCTTCCTAAGAAGTGACATCCTCCAGAGGTGCTTTTACGTTCCAGCTTATCCCGTCCATAGTCAGCGTCAGTGTATCCGATGAGTGTGAAATCATGAGTATTGGGATACCATAAACCTGCGTTCACTGAGCTTTGCAAATATCTAAGGATTCTTTTTACAGCAATGTAATGAGATTCCTTAGGGTTAGATTGATATCTAGCACAGTAGCATACTGAAAACTGAATATCCGGTCTGCTTGCTGTTAAGTAAAGTAGAGAGCCTATCATACCTCGATATAATTTGCTGTCTACCGACTTACCATTCTCGTCAGCGCATAGGACAGTGTCAGTGCCCATAGGAGTGGATATTGGCTTGCAATTTTCCAAGTCATATTTCTTTAATATCTCCTTAGCATATTTGGCTTGACTGATGAAGATGCCATTCTTTCCTTGTTTAATTTGAAGACCGAGGAAGAAGTTGAGTTCTCCCATCATGGACATTTCAAACTCAGTCTGCATTTGTTTTCTAAACTCCTTGCACATTGATTCGTTAGTTGCACCAAATATTATATCATCAACATAAATTTGGGCCAGGAGGGTATCTTTACCCTTTCTCTTAATGAATAAGGTTGTATCAGCTTTGCCCCTGACGTAATTTCTAGTCAGCAGGAAACTGGTCAGCCTCTCATACCAAGCACGTGGTGCTTGCTTGAGGCAGTACAGAGCCTTTTTGAGTTTATAAACGTGGTTTGGGAATTTAGGGTCCTCAAAACCTGGAGGTTGATTAACATAAACCTCCTCATTTATAACTCCATTAAGAAATGCACTTTTGACATCCATTTGGAATAATTTAAAGTTCATGTAAGATGCATATGCACATAGAATTCTAATTGCCTCTAGCTTTGCCACTGGGGCAAAAGTCTCACCGTAGTCAATACCTTCTTGCTGACTGTAGCCCTGAGCTACAAGTCTTGCTTTGTTTCTGACTACGTTCCCTTGTTCATCCAACTTGTTTCTGAAGACCCATCTTGTTCCAATGGTCTTCTGACTCTTTGGATGAGTCACTAGCTCCCATACATCATTTCTTCTGAATTGATCGAGCTCCTCTTGCATTGCGTTCATCCAGAATTCATCTTCCTCAGCATCAGCGAAGTTCTTAGGTTCCTGTACTGAGACGAAGGCTACATTGCTGAGGTACTTCCTGAGTTGATTCCTCGTCATCAGGGTATTCCCAGCAGAATCAAGGATTGCACTCTCTGAGTGCCCTCTTGGAATCCTTATCTCTTTAGGTAGATTTATGTCTTGTGCTGTCTGTGTTTCAACAATCTCTGCAGAAGTAGAGGGGTCAGTAAAAGTAATCTTAGGTTCACTCTTACTCTTGGTCAGCCTTTTAGTGAATGACTCAGTAGCTGGTTCTTGGTCAGCGGTTACTGAGTGTGGATCATCCTCGGTCAGCGGCTGGTATCTACCTGCAGGGTTAGTTTCATCGAACTCCACATGTACTGACTCTTCTAAAACTTGAGTTCGTTTATTAAAAACTCTGTATGCTTTGCTGTTTGTTGAGTAGCCTAGAAAGATAGCCTCGTCAGCTTTTGAATCAAACTTTGCTAAGCTATCTTTGGTATTTAAAATAAAACATTTACAGCCAAAGGCACAAAAGTATCCAATGTTGGGCTTTCGTCCTTTCCAAAGTTCATAGGGGGTTTTCTTGAGTATAGGTCTAACTAGAGCCCTATTAAGAATATAGCACGTTGTGTTGACAGCCTCTCCCCAAAAATACTTTGGAAGCCTATGCTCATCCAGTATTGTCCTGGCTATTTCAACCAGAGTTCTGTTCTTCCTTTCAACAACCCCATTTTGTTGAGGTGTTCTAGGAGCAGAAAAATTGTGGTCAATGCCGCTGGCTTCACAGAATTCAACAAACTTTTGGTTTTTGAATTCTCCACCATTATCGCTACGGATGTGAGCTAATTTTAGGTCTTTATCATTTTCAATTTTTCTAACCAAATTTGAAAATGTCTCAAAGGTCTCATCCTTGCTACTCAGTAAGATGACCCACGTGTACCGAGAGAAGTCATCTACAATGACCAAGGAAAATCTTCTTCCACCCAGACTCAGCGGCTGGACTGGACCGAAGAGATCCAAGTGTAGTAACTCTAACAGACGCTTAGTTGAGACAATATTTTTGCTGTGAAAAGATTATTTGGTTTGTTTTCCAGCTTGGCAAGCGTGGCATAATTGATCTTTTTCAAACTTAAGTTCAGGCAGTCCCTCAACCAATTGCTTTCTTGCTAGTTTTGCCAGGAGGTCCATGCTTACATGACCAAGTCTCCTCTGCCATAGCCAGGAATTTTCTTCCTTTGATACTAAGCATACAGTTTTTGAAAACTTTTTCTCTAAGTCTAGCATAAAGACATTATCTATGCGAGGGGCAGTTAAAATTAACTCATTTGATTCACCCTCGTATATTTTACATCCAGTAGCATCAAATATAACTTTTCTCCCATTGTCACATAGCTGAGCTACGCTGAGTAAGTTATATTTGAGTCCGCTGACTAGGGAGACAGATTCAATAGTAGGATTACCTCCAATGGTTCCTGACCCTACTATCTTACCCTTCTTGTTGTCTCCAAAACTTACACTTCCTCCTCGTTTACGCTCAAACGTGATGAACTGAGTTTCATCACCAGTCATATGCCTCGAGCATGCGCTGTCAATATACCACATCTTTGACTTCTCGGCACATCTCAGGCTTACCTGCATTGTAACTAGTTACTTTTAGGTACCCAATTCTTTTTGGGCCCTTGCTTGTTAGGTGAAACAGGTAAAGCATCATATTTTATTTTATGGCGACATACTTGGACAGTATGGCCATTCTTTCCACAGAAGTCACAGCTGACCTTCTATTTAGGATGTTTCACTGACTTGTCAGCACCCCAGTGCTGAGCGTGCCAGCACACCTTAGTGGTGTGTCCTTTCTTCCCACAAAAGTCACACTGGACTTTTCGCTGGGGATTCCATCTCTGCTGAGTACATTGGTACTGAGTTCTCAGAGGAATGTTTCTTTTATTTGGAACCTTTAATTGGTTCTGGATAGTTGTGACGTCCTTTCTCAGTTTTTTTGAAACTGATTGGACTTCAGAGACAGACTCGTGTATGATCTTCATGTTATCATGCAGAGTTGAATTGTCCTGAAGAAGGAATCTGAGGTCACTCAGCTTGACCTCTTCCACTTCGTCACAGCGCCTGCTGAGTGCTCTAACTTTCTTATTACACTTCTTGACAAGTGTGTAGAGATCACTCAGGGCATTAACCATATCGTTTCTTAGCTGGGGAAGAGTAATTACCTCATTTGATTGCTCCTCGTCATCTGATGCGACGGATAGGTCAGCATGCTCAGAGACACACGGCTCAGCAAGTTCGTCAGCCATGAAGCATATCTTCGCTGACTCGGTGGCCTCAGCTTCTGTAGATGAGAACTCATCACTGTCGCTCCATGTAGCCACCATTGCCTTTTTGCCATTTTTCTTATCTTTCCTCAGCGTGGGGCAGCTTGACTTTATATGGCCAGTTTGATGGCACTCAAAGCATGTAATGGGCTTTGAGCTGTCCTTTTTGTATTTGCTGTCGCTTGAGTCAGCTTTATACTTATCAAACTTTCTGTAAGGCTTCTTAGAATATTTGTCATTCTTCCTGAATATCCTTTTCATCTTCCTTGTGAACATAGCCATCTTCTCGTCATCAGTTGAGCTCCCGTCAGTGGAGTCAGCTTTCATGACAAGAGACTTCTGCTTCTTGTCTTCAGATTTTTCCTTCACCTCGAAGTTTTTCATAGATATCTCATGGATCAGCAACGAGCCGATGAGTTCGTCATATTTGTAGGTGGTTAAATCCTGAGCTTCCTCAACAGCGGTCTTCTTTGCTTGCCAGTCTTTAGGAAGACTCCTGAGTATCTTTTTGACTTGTTCTTCCTCAGTGAAGATTTTCCCAAGTCTCTTGAGCTCATTAATGATGTTGGTAAACCTTGCATTCATATCTGAAATGCCCTCATCATTGTTCATCTCGAACAGCTCGTACAGTCTCATCTGCTGATTCACCTTGGACTCCTTTACTTTATTGGTTCCCTCGTAGGTGACTTCCAGCTTTTTCCAGATCTCTTGCACCGACTCACAACCTGAGATTTTATTATATTCTGCCGCATCGAGCGCACAGTGAAGCATATTGATAGCCGAAGCGTGATTTTGAAGCTTCTTAAGATCATCCTCTGTCCACTTGGCCTCAGCTTTTACAACTGTTTGGCCAGCCACAACTTCGACAGGTACAAATGGGCCTTGCACTATAGATAGCCAGGCACTCATATTTGTAGCCTGAATGAAATTTTTCATCCTATTCTTCCAGAAGGTATAGTTAGACCCGAAGAATAGGGGAGGCCGAGTGATGGACAGCCCCTCAGGCAATATCTGAGTTGTTTGGTTTCCTGGGAGAAACCGAGTACTGTTTTCGCCCATGGTAGGGATCAGCTCAAGGTTGTTAGACCTTTTGCAGTGAGCTTTTAAGCTCTGATACCACTTGTTGGTCCCTTATAATGTTACAAGTATAGTTCCAAGGGGGGGTTAGGAACTATTTAAACTTTTTGAAGAATTTGGGCAAACTTCTTTTCTTAAGAGAAAAGGTTTTAACAGTGGCGCTGAGTAATCAGTAAGATACTGGCTTAGTCAACTGGTGACTAGGTCAGTTTCTTGACTTGAGTCAGGAGATAGCACTTAAAGTCTATTCCTGAGCTCAGATGTTCGATGCGCACAACTCAGCTTGACCTCTTTACTTGGTCAGTTTTTGGTTATTTAAGCAAGCAATATATATAAAGAGTTTAAGGTAAGAAATACGTTACTCAGCAGATTTATCCAGGTTTGGCTTCTTCTAAGCCTACGTCCTATCCCCGGAACACTTTCCGAGATTTCAAATCCTCTACTGAGCTCTTTAAAGGTAGAGCCTCAAACCTTTTACAATCTTAGCAACTGAGTATAACAAGAGTACCTTCCTCTATACCTCTACTCAATCCTAATCTCTTGCTGAGTACTATAACCGAGTACTCAGCCTCTCCTTTCTATTTTCTAGAAATGATAAGTGTTTGTCCTAAACAATGATTTGCTAAGACACCTTAGATGATTGAATAATCACTCTAGACTTTTACACAAAAGATATTGAATGTAGTGTAAGGTTGCTTTGCTTTTTGCTTGCAGAACTTTGCGTAGAGATTTGGTCAGCGTAATGGCTTGATCAAGTTCTGTAAGTGTTGAAGCTTCTGATGGCACTCTATTTATAGAGACGTCTGGGCATCGGTCATTTCGAATTTCGAAATAACCGTTGGAGGGAAACGGCTTCCTGTCATTGTCATCCTGACTTGCTCAGAGCTCTTGGCCAATCAGATTTGTGTATCTTCTGTTCTCGGTCAGCTCAGCAGAATGTCTCTCCTTTTATGGTAAAGTCAACTGGACAGCATACTGTGTCATCTGAACTTTACCCAAAGTAGAAATGCTTTGTCTGGAGGTTTTTGTACGTTTGTCGAATCTACTCAGCAGCTTCATCTTGAAGTTGTTCCCGAAGGTCTTCTAGATCCTTCTTTCGCTGAGTTGCGTTTTGTCCAAAACGACAACGTTTTGACAAACGCGGGCCGAGTAGTACTGAGTTGTTTGACTTGGGCTTTGACACTTGTATTGGGCTTGGGCCTTTTAATTCTTGTGTCTTATAAACAATTTAACTCAACATTGAACAAACACATTAGTAGAATAAATCAAAGCATTTAAACTTAGTGTGTTTAGAATATGTATTTCAATTATACTTAAACAATTTTGTCAAATCAAAATTATGTAGAAAGGTGTTTCAACACAAACTTCTTATTTGAATTGGGAATCTTTCTAAATCATCAGTTTCAGAATGTGTGTGGGATGCATCTGGGTCAACCGAGTCGTTTTGTTTGTAGAGACATGGCAGTTGGCAGATTTGTAGTTTGAACAGGGACAAACTAGAGTGTAATTTACTCTTACTCCACAAGATAATGAGACTTGAAATGTTTCATGGGATGCTATAATATTTTGGATCTTGGTGTTACTCATTCTTTTATTGCTTCATGATATCCTATAAGAATAAAATAAACTCCATAAATTTAAGGTACTTCTTATCTTAATTACTCCACTAAGCAACTCGGTGGAAACATATCTTGTATTTTCTTCTTGTCCTGTTACAGTAGAAGGAAGAAATCTACATGCAGATCTGATTCTGTTAGATCCGGTTGATTTTGATGTCATATTGGGAATGGATTGGTTATCTCAATATTTTGCTACTTTAGATTCTCGTGCGAAGGTGATGAGATTTAACATGCCGGGAGATGTTGAATTCGAATTCAAAGGCAATAAAGATACTTCCTCTTTGATTTTGATATCAGCCATAACAACTGGAAAATTATTGCACAAAGGGTGTTAAGGATATTTGTCCTTAGTCAAGGATACAATGGTAGATGAGGGTAAAGTATAGAATGTTCCTGTTGTTAATAAATTTCCAGATGTTTTTCCCGAGTAATTACCAGGGTTACCTCTTGAAATAGAAATTGAGCTTTGTATCGACTTAGTTCCTGGTACTACCCCAATATCCATGCCACCTTATAGAATGGCACCGGCAGAATTGAAAGAGTTGAAGGAACAATTGCAAGATTTAATTGATAAAGGCTTCATTCGACCTAGCGTGTCTCTTTGGGGTGCTTCAGTGTTGTTCATTAAGAAGAAAGATAGATCACTTCGGCTTCGCATTGATTATAGACAGATGAATAAGGTGACAATCCGTAACAAAAACCCTATTTCTCGAATTGATGATTTATTTGATCGGTTGCAAGGTGTGTGTCACTTCTCTAAGATTAATTTGTTGTCTGGGTATCATCAGTTGAGAATGAGGAGCGAAGATATACCTAAGACAACATTCAAAACACGATATGGCCATTATGAATTTTTGGTGATGTCGTTTGGCTTAACTAGTGCACCGACGACCTTTATGGATCTAATGAATAGGGTGATCAAACCATTCTTAGACTGCTTTGTGATTGTGTTCATTGATGATATCTTGATATATTCACGGAGAGAGGAGGAACACACCAATCATTTGAGAATGGTATTGCATGCTTTGAGAGAACATCAACTTTATGCTAAGTTCTCTAAATGTGAGTTTTGAATGAAAAGTGTGGCTTTCTTAAGACATATAGTGTCCAAAGATGGAATTCAAGTAGATCCTAAAAAGGTAGAATCAATCACCAATTGGAAGAGACCTACTACAGTGATAGAAATTCATAGTTTTCTAAGTTTAGTCGGCTAACATAGGAGATTTGTTCAAGATTTTTCCAAGATAGATGCACCTTTAACTCGGCTAACTCAGAAAAATATTCCTTTTGTATGGTCAGAAGCATATGAGAATAGTTTTTAAAAGCTAAAAGAATGTTCGACTTCAACATCAGTATTATCATATGGATCAGGAGGATGCACTATATATTCTAATTTTTCTAGAGTTGGCTTAGGCTGTGTTTTGATGCAAAATGGTAGGGTTGTAGCATATGCTTCGAGACAATTAAAGAAACATGAACAAAACTATCCAACTCACGACTTAGAGATGGCAGCAGTAGTATTCGCACTAAAGATCTGGAGACACTATCTGTATAGAGAAGCTTGTGAAATTTACACTGATCATAAGAGTCTTAAATACATATTCCAACAAAGGGATTTGAATTTAAGGCAAAGATGTTGGATGGAACTTTTGAAATATTATGATTGTGCCATTTTATATCATCCTGGTAAAGCTAATGTCGTGGCAGATGCTCTAAGCAGGAAATCTTCAGGAAGTCTAGCTCATATTAGCTCAGAAAGAAGGCCTTTGATTAAAGAAATGCATGATCTGTATGATTCTGGAGTACAACTAGAGTTGAATCATCATGGCACATTCTTAGCTCACTTTAAGGTTAGATCGGTATTACTTGATAGAATCAAGGCATCTCAATCAAGAGATCCTCAGTTGTGTAAGACTGTAGATTAATTGAATGATGGTGAGGTCCGTGATTTTAAAAGTGATGATGATGGATCTCTACAATATGGAACTCGATTGTGTGTTCTGAATGTAGACAATTTGAGAAAGGTTATCATGGAAATGGTGCATTTTGCAGCTTATAATGTCCATCAAGGTTCTACTAAGATGTACAAGATATTAGGAAGTTGTATTGATGGAATGGTATGAAACGAGATGTAGCAAAGTTTGTATCTCGATGTTTGACTTGTCAACAAGTGAAACTCGAACATCAGAAGCCTTTGGGATTATTACAACAGTTACCTATTCCAAAATGGAAATGAGAGCGAGTAACCATGGATTTTGTAGTTGGATTACCCCGTGCTTTAACCGGATATAATTCTATTTGGGCCATAGTTGATAGACTAACCAAGTCAGCGCATTTTCTTCCAGTAAAGACACCATATTCAGTGGCAAAATTGGCACAGTTGTACGTGGATAAAATTATATGCCTATATGGAGTACCAATGTCCATTGTATCAGACAGAGGCTCGATGTTTACTTCAAAGTTTTGGGAAAAACTCCAAAGTGCTTTGGGCACTAGGTTAAATTTTAGCATAGCTTTTCATCCATAGACAGATGGTCAATCTGAAAGAACAATCCAAACGCTGGAAGACATGTTGAGAATGTGTGTGTTGGACTTTGGTGGTCATTGGGATACATATTTGTCTCTCATTGAATTTGAATATAATAATAGTTACCACTCAAGCATTCAAATGGCTCCTTATGAAGCATTATATGATAGAAAGTGGAGATCTCCTTTATGTTGGGAAGAAGTTGGTGAAAGGAAGCTCACTGGTCCCGAGCTAATACAAATAACTTCTGAAAAGGTTCCTATCATTCGTCAAAGATTGCAAACTGCCTTTAGTAGGCAGAAAAGCTATGTCGATCCAAGGAGGAAGGACGTGGTATTCATGGAAGGGGACTATGTTTTTTTATCAAAGTGTCACCAATGAAAGGAATCATGAGAGTTGGAAAGAAAGGAAAGTTGACACCTAGATACATCGGACCATTTGAGATTTTGAAGAGAATAGGTGAAGTTGCATATCAATTAGCATTGCCTCCTAACTTATCGCAGATTCATCCAGTGTTCCATATATCAATGCTAAGAAAATATGTTCCTGATCCTTCTCATGTTCTTCGTCCTCAAGCGATAAAAGTTAGTGAGGATTTATCTTATGAGGAGCAACCAGTGGCAATAGTGGATCGTCAAGTTCGCCAACTTAGATCAAAAGTTATCCCAATGGTGAAGGTGTTATGGAGTAACCATTCTATGGAAGAGTTCACTTGGGAATCCGAATTGGAGATGCAGAACAATTATCCTTATCTATTTCAAACATGAGGTTAGTACTGCAATTTTAAATTCGAGGACGAATTTCTTTAAGGGGGGAAGAATTTTTATACCCCAAATTATATATATCTAAGCTAATTGCTAAAATGAATTAATTAGAATGGGGCTAAAGCCAAAATATAATTACCTTTGAGAATTTTTTTAAAAGATATTATAAATATAGGGATCAAATTGTAATTTCACCATCATTGATGAAATAAGAAGCCGACGTCGTCTTCTTCCTCGCCCTTCAAGCCTTGTTTCCATTTTCGTTCTTCTTTAACCTTGTCCTTCCTCATTTCTTCACCGTTTTTGGAGTTTTTTTATATCAAAACGAAGCTCTCAACTCCAGCTACAAGTGCATGTAAGTTTTATTGTGAGATTTTGAGTTTTTAAAAATCGTTTAGAGAGAGAAAATTCGTCACTTTTGCTATTCTCTCTATTTCTCTATCCTGTGTTTATTATTTTGCAATTCTAACACCAAAAATGGACTCAGGGGGTCGATTTACCTATGGATACACTAGATTTTGATGCATGCAAGGAGTTTTGAGGGGTAATCGGAGCTACACCGGAAAAAGTAAGAAATCTAACCAAAGTTTAATTTTCTGGTCGATTTTGGGTGTTTTGAGAGTGATTCTAGACTCCTGGAATCATAAGGAACAAAGTGGTATAATTAGTTTCTCAAAACAATCAACTTTAATTTTTCCGATAGGCGGATCCCGAACACCGGTGATATTTTCCGGTGACATATGAAATAAGTGCAGAAAAATTATTTGGTTAACTTCAGAATGTTCTAAATATTATTTGGAGCAACATTAATTCTTGGACTTTGACCAAATTCCTTACCGTTTAGTCTCTATAAATTACGAAAGTATATAGTTGGGTGAAATTAAGGAAAATAAATTAAGCTGGGTTAAAATTAATTTTTGGATCCTTATTTAAATAAATATTCAGAATATATAATTTTAAAAATAAAGGTTGAAGGGAGATTGGACTAAGCATAATTAATTAATTTTTTTTTTTTGAAAGAAAAAGCAATATTATTGGCTAATATCAGCAAAAAGAATAGAGGACAAAAAAGGAGGGGCAAAATGTCACTCACTACGGTAAGACACAGAACTAACTGCTCGGGCTAGACAGTGAGCAGCACAGTTCGCTGACCGTTTAACAAAAGAGATAGATACATCATCTAGCTCTTGAATCAACAAAATACAATCAGAAATCACTTCAGAAAAATATGAAATCGAATGATGACGTTCCTTAATTGCAAGAACAACTGACAAACAATCAGATCGGATCTCCACCTTCTTTAAACCACATCCTTTGATCCATGAAAGAGCTTCTTTAACAGCCATAGCCTCAGCCAGAACAGGTTCAAAACAACCATTCAAACCACCATGACAGGCAAATAAGCACGAACCCAAATGATCCCTCAAAATAAACGCATAAGAACAGTAACCTTCATCATGAAATAAACCAGCATCAACATTGCAAGCAATCTGACTAGGCTCGGGACGTACCCAATAAGCCGGACGACTAATCGAACCAGAAAAGCCAGAATGTCTCAAGGAAAGAGCAATTTTCCACTCTTCCAACTCCTTAGAAGCAACACGAATTAAATCCCGAGGTGATAAACAAGAATGAGACCAAACCTGATTATTCCTATTCTTCCAAAGCCACCAAAGAACAAATAAAATTCTACCAGAAGCGGACTGGTCAGAATTCATTAATAAAAGATCCAGCCAAGCACCAAAATCACGAACCCTTATGCTCTTAAGATTATTGATTAGTTAATTTGGTTGATATAGATATTATGAAAATGGATTATAAGTATATATGTTTATATGTTGTTTGATGATGAGTAATTTTGGGAGTAAAGTATTGGAATTACTGACAGTTATGGAACTGTCGGATGATTGATGTCCAACCGGGTTGATAAATTGTAGTCTATGGAGTCCCGGTTTGGACTTTGAATATTTTTTAATTTAGAAGTGTATTTTATTGCAGGGTTGACCCTAGTTATTACTAGGAGGATGTTCGTTTTATAGGGGAGACTCTGCCGAATTTTCGGTAGACAGTCTGTAAAATGAGACAAAATAAATTTTAATATTTCCCTAAACATATATAAATTCTAAAAATAATATTATCTCTTTTAGATACTCAACTGGTAGGAGGAGCAGCAGCACCTGAAAATTAGGATAGTCGACTAGGAGCAATTTGTGAGTTAATTATATGTTTTGTATTTTTAATTTAGCATTTGCATTCATAATAAATTATTCCATGATATTTCAAGTAAAGTATTATTTTCACTTATAAAAGTGTATTATTATTTATAATAATTTATACGTAATTATTTGTGGATAAATACGTGTTATGGACATGCTTCCTGGTGAGCGGCATCAGGACATTGTGCGCACAGGTACTATCGGATATTGATGATACTAGTATTGTGAATGTTGTGATATATGGATAAGCTCGGTTGAGATATTCTCGGGCTATATGATATGTGAATTTTGGATTTAAGTGAGGCTGGGTACGGAATCAGTTGAGTTATTCTCGGTCCTTCAGCTAACTGGGCGTGTGGTCGGTTGAGTTATTCTCGGTCCCCCAGTTATTGGATATGAGTGAAATGCTGATTATTGGTGGATTACTAGATTGGGTATTGAGGTTTAGGGTCCAACACACGTATTAAACCACCTATCTATTTATTTATAAGACAATTTTATGAAAAGCATATTGGGTGATCACTTATATTATATATTATTATTATTATTATTATTATTATTATTATTGTGTGTGACATAAATGTTAAATTACTCATGCATTGTATATAATTAATTCACTATGGGAGGTTTGACTCCTTTAATTTTTCAGGTGACTAGAAGTTTGTTGCAGCCTAATTTCTTTCTTCGGGCAGCACATCTATCTTACTATGTATGTCTATTTAAGAATTATGTTAAAAATTTATATTCTAGACCGCAGTACCAGTTTGAGGATTATGTGTGTGTTTCTTAATATTAAATTATGTTAAGACTATTGGTAAGGTTGATTGTATATTATATTAAGGCTTGCTACGGGTTCCGGTAGCTTGAGCTTACCCGTTCCCTAGCGCCGGTCACGGTCCGTGGAATGGGTCGTGACAAAATTTAACTAACGTTTCCAAGCAAGATCAATTTTAACCATACGTTACCGAAGTTTTGAAAATGCTTGTTTGACTGTTATTTAACCACGTCGGACCTTCTAAACCAGTTTGTCGATAAATTGAATCAGTTTCATACATTTTTTTTTGTAATTATATTAATAACACAATCTAATATTTTAGACAGTTTCAAAAAACCAAACCGGTTATATATAAATTAATCACAAATTTTTTTTTGAAATTGTCTAAAATATTTTACTGTATTATTAATGCACTAAATATTTAACTTTAACATTTCAAGCGAAGTGCAGATTTAACCCTAACATATGAAATTGTGCAAATTTAACCTTAACGTTTCCAAGCAATATCAACTTTAACCATACGCTACCGAAAATTTGAAAAGATTTGTTTGACTGTTATTTAGCTACATCGGATTTTCTAAACCAGTTTGTCGATAAATTGAAGCAGTTTCATACATTTTTTTGTAACTATATTAATAATACACTAAAATATTTTAGACAGTTTCAAAAAAAAAAAACTAAATCTGTTACATATAAATTAATCACAATTTTTTTGAAATTGTCTAAAATATTTTAATGTATTATTAATGTAATAAATATTCTTTTGTTAGTAATGCACTAAATATTTAAACTTAACGTTTCAAGCGAAGTGCAGATTTAGCTCTAATGTATGAAATTATGCAAATTTAACCCTAACATTTCCAAGAAAAATCAAATTTAAATTTTAATCAAAATTCTATAAAACAAACAAAAAATCAATCAACATGAGTATAATATATAATTTTATTTTTATAAAATAATAAATTAATTTTTTTATATTTATTTTATAAATTTATTTTTATTTTTATAAAATAATAAATTTATTATATATATATATTTGTTTGGGGCAGTGGCATGAAGCCATTGCCCCACCAGTTGACAGGAATCCCTTAGGGATTCCTGCCCACTCATCGTAATGAGTATTTTTTTTTTTTTAAAATACAGTTTTTTTAACTCTGGTTAGGAAACAATCCATTTTAGTGAAATATTTCCCAACCAGATCCAATGACCCCAAACAAGAGATTAACCCTCATTTTTTTGTATTTTTTTTGGTAGGGACAAGAAAGAAAAAACAAAACACCAAGATGTTAGTCCGGGATTAGCCTAGGAAAGCTAACACCCACATTATCTTCAGACAGTAAAGACCTAAGGAACTCGGGGGGGGGAGAAGAAAAAATAGAGACGCTCAAAGCCCTCTCATGACCTTCTGCAGCAAGCCGATCTGCCACCCGATTTTGCTCTCTGTAAACATGGCAAAAGTTGATAGAATCGAAAGAGGAGCAAATCCTTCTAATAGCCTTAATTACATTCTGACTCGTTAAACACAGAGCCATTTTATCAGAAATCATATCGTTGTTATAGCTCCCTAAACACAGAGTGTCACACCCGACCCTAAACGACATCAATCGGCATCGGGCGTGAAATAGAAAGATCATAATCAATACTTAATACTCTCCAAATTTAGATCACAATCAATTAAATAGTAAAGTTCTAATAATAATTCTACCAATAAGCAACAACTTCCGATTCTCGCCTAATTGGTCGGTAACCTTCTCTCTATCTTGTACTTTCTCACCTAAAAACATTAAAACATTTAAAAACATGAGACAAAAATCTCAGTAAGAAACTATCAGCTATAAAAACCAACTTTATTTAACATAGCTACATATATACCTTTATAAAGGGATTTAATCAAAACCTTATAAAATATACTCAAAACCAAAGTTCATAATATAGTCAAAGTAGTAAACCAAAAACCAAAAATATATAATCTTGTATCAATTCTTGAGTTCAAAACCTTATAAAATATTGTAATCAAATAAGTGTTTTATCAAACCAACTCATATTTAATCAAACGTAAAACCTTATATCAAAATCAATCATAACCGAAAACATAATCCAAATGAACTTAAAACATTGTATCCATCCTCGAGTTTCTCCCCTTAAGTATCAATCCATAACCACATATATAATCGAGACGTCTCTTAACATTGCCTATCCCATATGGTCTTACCCGACACTTCTTTGCCATACCCAATAGGTCTTTCAAACTGTGTACACAGGTCATGTCCCTCACTGAACATGGTCTTCAAATATGGAACCACCGATCCGGATAACTCTCGAAGGATATAAAATCATAAAATCATAACGTGCTCAAATATCCGTTCACAATCAAATTCCAAACTATTTCATAACCAAAAATCATTTGGCTTCAATTAGCCCTTTTGTATGATAAAAATCATATTTGGACTTCAATCCAAAATAATAACAATAATAACTGTAACAGATTTCTCAATCCAAACACAACTCGTAAGAAATCATCAAATTCACCAAAACATATATGTATATATGTAAATCAACCAAATGAAGCCTTAAATCAACATAATCAAGTAAAATCCGAAATTCACATAGAAACGTAATAAATAGCTTCATTTGAACCATAATTTCACAATAAAAAGCAAAATCAGGAAAAACCTCAATTTTAAATTCCTGTATAACCCTAAAATATCAATGTCTGAAACTTCTTTGATTATATATATATATATATATATATATATATATCTGTATACATAAAACTCAAAATATAGGTGATAGTTACTTACCTTGACTATTAATTGAAAACCACAAACCCGTTCAATTCGCCTCTAAATTCTGTCTAAGCCATTTCCCTCCAAACACTATCGAAACTCAAAAACTCTTCGGCTAGGATTTAGATCTATATATAAAGATGCTATGTTTTCAATTTCGAATGATTCGGACAGTCGAATTTCCGTAAATCAAAGAAACGGTGGAGAAACGGTTCAGAGAAAACTGATAAATTTAAAATGAATATAATGAATATATATGGATAATCTCTGCCTCTTCCGCCATTTCTATCTATATATACCAAATCTGGCAATTATCCAGTTTGATCCTCCATCTTTATATAATCTTTTAAAAATTATCATAACTTTTAATTCACACATAAAACCCTCAAATTAACTCCAAACCTCAAAATATAAATTCTAGAAATTTAGTCACGGACGTGACACAGAGCCCTTTATTCTTTATTGTTATTATTATTTGGAGAAAAATACAAAAATGAACCATGTTGTTGCCGTTTTGCAAAAATAATCTCTTGATTTAAAAGTTTGCAAATATGGACATATGTTTTGTGTAGTTTGCAAACTCAGTAAGTTCTTTAAAACTTACACTGGGTCCGTTTGCATAGGCCTGTGCCGGCCTGTTTGAACGGATTCGCACCATCAGACTCATTCGCTCGGCCTGCGTCGTCGTCGGTCCGTCAAGCCCGGAGTGTTGTTCAACCGTTGGATCTGGATACGTTAGTTTTGCGTGAATGATTCAGTCGTTTTTACTTTTTATGTTAATTGACCGTCTTTTTAAAAAAAATTCATCACACATTCTTGAAATCCACGTTTATAAGTTTTTAAACAATGAGAATGCGTTCACCAATAGACAAATTGCATGTATTGTTTTTTTTATATACTTTACCCTATTATTATTTTATATATGATAACCACATAATATTTTAATTTGAAATTGTCTCTAACCTCAAATATTGCAAGTTTGAAAAATTGAAAGCTTACAAAAAATATCCATATAGTTCATTTGCAAGAATGCAAAGGAGTACACACAAAAATAAACAATTATCTTTTGCAAGGTTGATTATGCTCTTAGGAATATCATTTCAAGTCTGTCATTTTCTTACATTTATAGATTCTGTACTAGACATAGTTTATATGTCTTACTTTTTATTTCTTACTTTTTATTGTACTTGTTGTTTTTTTTATATGTGAGCACATTACTTAGTAGTGAACTGCCTTGCTAGTCTTACCCTATAAAGTCAGGGCTAGCAAGTAATAAAACCGGTTTCAAGAGAGCCAGCTGATTGGTATATCATGTTTCCACGGAAGGGTTCACAAAAATGGATGGATTTCTTATAAAAAAAGATTTTATATGGAAGACTTATATAAATAGATTCTATTTTAGGCTATCATCCTAATATGTAAGATAATTTGATACAGATCGGATTTATCTGAAATAGTAACGTGTTAGTTTTAATCGTAAACTAACAAAGATTAACAACTTCTCTAGCTAACTAGAAGGAGTGGATCCCAAATTCATGGACTAAATCCATAGGAATAATAAAATCCCCATTGTTGAAGGATAAACCTTAACAAAAGCTTCTTGAAGAAGATATAATTTTGATTGATAAAAAGTTAAATGCTTACAAAGATGAAGAGATGAATTTATATCATCTCAAAAACCCTAAATGCTAAATTACATAAAAGGGTAAAGAGCTTAGTTAATTAAAACATAGAGATAAGGGTAAATGGTGTAAAGATAAGTGGAGGGGGTTGTCTTGAAGGAGGGAGAGGAGCTGAGGGACCAAAGGTGTAAATAACCAGGAAGCTAGAGTAAGGAGCAAGTTCCTGAAAAGTGCAAGTACATGGGGCGTATCCAAAAGTACACGGGGCGTACTTTGGCTGATGAGCCATTCTCTGGATCAGTAGCCATTTTACACGGGGCGTACTTTGGCTGTTGAACTCTTCTCCGGATCAAACCCACAAGTACGCAGGGCGTGTTTTCTTCCACGCGGAGCGTGCCCAATCCAAGCCCTGCATATGTGACCTTCCCGACCTTCTCCGGATCAATCCCAAATACACGCGGAGCGTGTCCAAGTACACGCGGGGCGTGTCTGAGCAGATGTGTTGTATTGTTTTGGCCTATTTACTCGTTTGTTGCTCGCACTTGGTTCTTCCTCCGACTTCCCTCGCTCGGACTCGATCCTTGGGAAAGATGCCCCTCATCATTCACTCTCTCTTAAAAAGAACTTGACCCCAAGTTGCTTGCTATATATTGGTGAGACGTGTTCAATGTGAATGAACCCAAGCCCTCAAATCGAACCAAGGTGTTGTTCGAGATGAATACAAGGAGTCCACTCCAAATATTACCGGACTCACCTTCTCCTCACAAGCCTTTCCCCATACCTCAACAAGTGCTTCACCCCGGACTTCATCTTCCGTGGTGCTCATCTCCCAATCTCCACCAATATCGGATGTTCTACCAACATCAAATGGTATGTCTTGGCGAAGCTTGTCAAACCACTTCCCATTGAATGCTTGGATGGTCTTCCAACGCCCCGCATTTGGTTGTACGGACCACCCATAGACCCTCTTGATCTCCCCATCACGAACTTGAGGAATCAACACAACCTTCATCCACTCATGGCCTACCTCGAATGGAATATCCCGACGACACATATCAACCCAACTAGAATCAATCTCACAAGTATTCTTCAAAACCCCATTATGGTCTTGAGTCGAATATGCCCGGACCTCAATGTACCTCACGCCATCAACCCGGATGCTAGGCTCAACCTCCACTCGCACATAACCAACCTCACATGACATGTCCCGACGCCATATATCAACCCAAATTGGAGCGATCCCTTGAGTACTCTTCACAACCCAAACATGACTTTGAATTGAATATGCCCGGACTTTGCTATCACTCATTCCACTAACTTGGCTATCATGCTCATTATCTCCTTGCCCATGGCCCACATCAAACGGAATATCCCGGCGACATTTGTCAACCCACATCATAGTGAACCCAAGCTCACACAAAGTAGCTCCTCCCTCACCTTGGGTCAACCATCCCGGAACTTCAAGACTTGCCACTTTACTAACTTGGCCATGGTTCTTCAAGTCTTGAATCTCGTCCATCTCCTCAACATCTCTCGAGCGGCTATTCCCATTCATCAAAGACTTCATAAACCCCTATCTTCATCACAAGGTCGCTTCTCATTGACTCCTCATAGGGTTGATGCTTCTTAAACAAGCACCACATATACCCCCACACATACATAGCAATAAATAACAAAGTAATGAGTTCCGAGTTTACCAAGTCTTGACCTCCTTCCATCTTCTCTATATTCCACGGGAAGCCATTCCCCTTCAACAAACCATCACCCAAGCCCACAACAAGATCATCTCTCATGGGCTCATCATAGGGAAGGTTCTCCCTCAACATGAAGTTCACACCTCCCATGGGCTCTTCACAAGAAAGGTTCTCCCTCAACATACACAACCAAGCTTCCAACACATACATTTCAACAAAGTACAAAAGAACAAGTTCAGACTTTACCCAATGAGTGACTCGACTCTTTTGCAAGTGGCATGTGCTAGGCATCTCGGTGCTATCAATAGGCTTCATAGAGTAACCTTCCTCCTCCTCTCTTGAGCTCAACTCACTATAAGTAGAGTTAGGTGCACTATCTCCCGGATCCCATGCCATGTCTCGTGGTAACTTTCTCAAAGGTGGCAGCCCTTTAGGAAGCCCTATAGGTGGCTCGTTGAAAGACGCGTGCTTGTCACCCTTGAACATCGGCTCTACTTCCTTACTTTCGACTTGGATACTCCCCTTCTCAACTTCATTCCCCTCTTGGGATTTGACTTCATTAGGAGAGTGGCTAGCTAGCTCAACCATGGAATCCAAGTCAAGATGATTCAAGGTCTCAACCGTTCCACCAATGCACCCATTCACATTCAACTCCCGAGTTGGACATTCTTCCAAAGTGGTCTCCATTTTCTTACTAGGAGAACTCTTCAAAGGTATAAGGACATGTCGGATTCCACCTTTGCGTATGGTGTAGGTGTTGCTTCTTCCCGCATGTGAGGCATCACAATCAAATTGCCATGGCCTACCAAGTAGCACATTACAAGCACCCATCTCTACAACATCACACATAGCTTCATCCCCATAAGCTCTAATAGTGAAAGGAACCTTACACCAATGACTAACTTGAAGCTTCTCTACCTCGTTGACCCAACCAAGGCGGTAAGGTCTAGGATGTGGCTCGGGAACCAACCCAAACTTGCTCATGGCGAACCGACTAATGATATTCACTTGGCTTCCTCCGTCGATCACCATCTCACACTTCTTCCCATGAACTAAGCATCGAGTTCTAAATAATCGATGACGTTGGCTAGGCTCTTCTTCACTAGGCATTGGCACCCTAGTCACCAAATACACATTGTGCTCATTGCCATCATCATCAACTTCATAGGTGTCTTCATACTCAACACTTCCCGACTCATCCTCAACTTGGAACCGATTTTCTTCATCATCACAAGCATCTTCATTTCGGTTCCACCCAACATTTCTCAACTCATCGCCATAATGGACCCTACCTCCATCATACTCATAGATGTCTTCGTTATAAGACCGTTCAACATCCTCCAACTCATCATCACAATGGAATCTACCTTCATTATCTTCGTAGGGAGCCCCGTGTCGATCCCACTCAACACACCGACGCCCATTCTCATCATAGTAGACCCTAGCTCCGTCTTCCTCATAAGCGGTCCCATATTGGTTCCACTCAATCCGTTGACATTCATCCTCCTCATGGTAAACTCTACCATCTTCATCATAATCAAACTCATATGCACTATGACAAAGTTCACCATCCTCACATATTTCATCTTCGGAAGCGTGCTCTCTCTCTCTCCAACCTCATCCTCGAATCCGCCTTCACAATAGTCATGTTCAACATTTGGTTCTAGCTCATTCTCGGATTGGTTCTCCTCTTCATCAATCTCCTCTTCTAACTCATCTTCTTCATGGAATACTCAAATTCATTTCCATCTTCATCCACGATCCGTCTCTTCCCACGACCTTTCATTTCCTCCCACTCCTCTTCATAATTCGAACCGACTAATTCACGTGCCAAGTCGCCCGACTCAAAAGACATGCTACAACCCAATATGGTAGAACCACCAACATCTCTCCCATCACCATAGACATCAATCTCCACACATAAATGAATTTCACCATGCTCCTCAAAGAGATTAACAAGCCCAAACTCCTTCTCCCCCTCTTCAAGACAAATATCCTCAATGTCCCTAAGCACACATATGTGCCTATGCCTAAGGGGCATTTCATCAAACACTTGGGGAGTACCTTTCTCAACATGGGTTTTCTCAATATTACCACACACAAATTCAACCTTCCCCATGTCCTCACATACAAGCATCCCTTCCTCCTCATCCACACATACATTTAAATCCTCATTCACAAATTCATTATCAACAACTCCACAATGAGAATTTAAATTGCTAACAACCCCATAAACAACCAAATCCTCAACAAAAGTAGGCATACCCACAACTTCCACATCAAGAATTGAAAGCTTTGGATTTACCTTTTCCTTGTGCAATAGAGGACAGATTTGGGACGAATCCTTAGGAGGCAAAATGGAAGTTGCTTAATCCTTTTTCCGTTGGGCTCGATGTTGTCGTCTTCGGCTATTTCGGGTTCCCCTTTGGAGCCTTTCCATCTCTTCTTGCTCCAAGTTCTCTCTTGTCTTTCTTATCATCTCAACATATTGGAGCCTCATCTCCATTGTCTCGGCTTCAAGACGTTCCTTTAAGGCTTGTGAATAACTCGGTTGAATCATTGTCGAAAGAAGTCTCCGTTCAAGGAAAACGATCAGCTCTGATACCAACTGATACAGATCGGATTTATCTGAAATAGTAACGTGTTAGTTTTAATCGTAAACTAACAAAGATTAACAACTTCTCTAGCTAACTAGAAGGAGTGGATCCCAAATTCATGGACTAAATCCATAGGAATAATAAAATCCCCATTGTTGAAGGATAAACCTTAACAAAAGCTTCTTGAAGAAGATATAATTTTGATTGATAAAAAGTTAAAGGCTTACAAAGATGAAGAGATGAATTTATATCATCTCAAAAACCCTAAATGCTAAATTACATAAAAGGGTAAAGAGCTTAGTTAATTAAAACATAGAGATAAGGGTAAATGGTGTAAAGATAAGTGGAGGGGGTTGTCTTGAAGGAGGGAGAGGAGCTGAGGGACCAAAGGTGTAAATAACCAGGAAGCTAGAGTAAGGAGCAAGTTTCTGAAAAGTGTAAGTACACGGGGCGTATCCAAAAGTACGCGGGGCGTACTTTGGCTGATGAGCCATTCTCTGGATCAGTAGCCATTTTACACGGGGCGTACTCAGAAGTACGCGGGGCGTACTTTGGCTGTTGAACTCTTCTCCGGATCAAACCCACAAGTACGCAGGGCGTGTTTTCTTCCACGCGGAGCGTGCCCAATCCAAGCCCTGCATATGTGACCTTCCCGACCTTCTCCGGATCAATCCCAAATACACGCGGGGCGTGTCTGAGCAGATGTGTTGTATTGTTTTGGCCTATTTACTCGCTTGTTGCTCGCACTTGGTTCTTCCTCCGACTTCCCTCGCTCGGACTCGATCCTAGGGAAAGATGCCCCTCATCATAATTCAATTTAGAAGTACACTGGTCGCGTTTAAAGTTTTTTCAGGATATGTGAATTGTCGGTCTCTCTTTACAAAAAAAGTAAAGAATAATTGAAAATGGAAAACAAACTCATTCTATTCCCTTATTAGTTTAATATTTATTCTTTTGTTTTTTATATAACTTTTGTGATTCTTTTTTAAAATGATTAGATTAGGTCAATTTTATTCTTTCTTTCAGCCACTCAACTCAATTCAATCTTATTTTTTGACGTTATACTGTATCAAATACTAAGAAAATGGAGAATAATAGAATATAAATTTTATAATAATTCCTGTTTAAAATTCGGGGATAGAAATGGAAAATTCTCGATACGTGGGAGAGCATGGATGAAGAATTTAATTACAATAACTAGTCTTCTACCCGTGCGATGCACGGTATATATATTTTTAAATATATTAGAGTTGAAGAATTAAATTAATATGATATCTGATTTGAAAAAAATGCATATTTAATCATTTGATCAATTTAATTTTTATATTATTAAGTCCTTGATCTTTTAAATGCATACATTAAACCCCTAATTCATTATTTTTAACATATTAAACTCTAATCCTTTAAATGAAAATATTAAAGTCTTGATTATTTATTTTTTAACACGTTAAATTCCTCTTGGACGAAGACTCAAACTTCATCTAGCGCAAATAGAATTGCGGTATGTTAGTCAATTGATATATAGATTGTCACACTGGATAATTTCATAACTATTTTACTTTAGAGGAAGAGTGATATCCTGACAGTTTTATACATGTTAAACAAAGTTTGAATTACTCACATAATCGATGTGACAAATATGAGCTTAAAAATATCATAAAAATCAGTCATGGATCATTTATATATCATTTTCGGATAAATTAGGCAACAAATAGATTATTTATGTATTATTTTTGGATAAATTATAATGTGTCATTTAAAAATTAGTCATTTCGGTTAAGTTATTGTTATTTTTATGTGGAACTTAGAAATCTATTATATTTAATATAAAAAAGTATAAGGGGATACATGAAATATAAGAATAACAAAATTAAATATCATTCATAATTATACATAGTTATGTATATGTGTTTAATTCTCCTGAAAACTTTTTTTTTTACAAACAGAAAATTAAATTATAGCTTTATATTTGAAAAAAAGATTTTGATAGTTAGTAGCTGAGTGTAGGTCAAGAAAGCGATTAATGTTTTTATATTGTTGTAAAAACACGACCAGACCAATTATATATAGTAGATTTAATTTATAACCAATTTTAAGAAATTAGATGATAGATTTAGAGTAAAACTAGTTTTTGGCCCGTGCGATGCACGGATTCATCTTAATATATAAATATTAATAAAAATACAATCTAATAATTACAATTAATGACATAAATGTGTTATATAAATTAAATATTATTATTTCATTTTCATATTTACTTTAAATAATATTTTTATAGATAAATATAATAATAAAATAAAAACTAATATATTATATATTATATTATATTTTTTATCAGTAAAAAAGGAGGAAGTGACACCTCAGTTCCATCATTACTGTTTTATATTATATATAGATATGTAGAGAATTAGAGAGATTTTAGGGATTAATTTAAATTCTGTAGTACTCTTAGATATATGGGATAAAATAATCTTTTTATAGATAAATATACATAATAAAATTAAAATTAATATATTAAATTTTTTATCACTAAAAAAGGAGGAAGTGACACCTCAGTTCCATCGTTACTGTTTTATATTATATATAGATTTTTATAGATAAATATAATAATAAAATAAAAACTAATATATTATATATTATATTATATTTTTTATCAGTAAAAAAGGAGGAAGTGACACCCCAGTTCCATCGTTACTGTTTTATATTATATATAGATATGTAGAGAATTAGAGAGATTTTAGGGATTAATTTAAATTCTGTAGTACTCTTAGATATATGGGATAAAATAATCTTTTTATAGATAAATATATATAATAAAATTAAAATTAATATATTAAATTTTTTATCACTAAAAAAGGAGGAAGTGACACCTCAGTTCCATCGTTACTGTTTTATATTATATATAGATGTGTAGAGAATTAGAGAGATTTTAGGGATTAATTTAAATTCTGTAGAACTCTTAGATATAGTACGGATAAAATAATCTTTTTATAGATAAATATATATAATAAAAATAAAATTAATATATTAAATTTTTTATCACTAAAAAAGGAGGAAGTGACACCTCAGTTCCATCGTTACTGTTTTATATTATATATAGATGTGTAGAGAATTAGCGAGATTTTAGGGATTAATTTAAATTCTGTAGAACTCTTAGATATAGTAGGGATAAAATAATCTTTTTATAGATAAATATATATAATAAAATTAAAATTAATATATTAAATTTTTTATCACTAAAAAAGGAGGAAGTGACACCTCAGTTCCATCGTTACTGTTTTATATTATATATAGATCACAAACATTTATAGAGTGAATATATATTTTTAAGGACGGGTTAATACACATATTTGCCCTCGTATTTTCTCGAAAAAACGGATTTGCCCTTATATCAAACAAACTCTCAAAAATCTCCCTGAGCTTTCCTCGAACCTTCACATATGCCCTAATCTAACGGGGTAGTGATTTGGCACAAACGGCGTGCCACGTACGACGCCACGTCCACTGCCACGTCCGTAATTACATTATTCTTTAATTTAATAAAAACCTATGTGACAACTATTATATAAAAGTGAAATTAAAAATTCAATTTTATTCATTTCGACCCATCAGTTCAAACTACACAGACAAACCTTTCGTGTTCTTCCTCTCGATCGTAAAGGATCGTCATCATGTTCTTGCTCTGGGTTGACAAAACCGAAGAGAGAAATCCTAATAACACTTGCGTTCAGACGAGTGAAGGGATATTCGAGCTTATTGGAGGATGAAGTACAGTACGCCGGAACACTAAGCACTGGAGTCGAGTGAAGAATCGAACGATCGATCGCGCGAGGAGAAGAAAAAAAACGCGTAAAGGTAAGTTTCTGAACTTCTTCTTTCTATGGAGTTTCTTTACGGGGTTAGGGCATGCAAGTTAGATATATGGGTATGGGTTTTTTGGTATGTGTTTGATGGGTATCTGTGTTCTGAGTGTCGTCGAATGAAATTTCATGTTTGATTGGTATGTTTTCTGTTTGTTGGAGTTTCGATTTTTATGTTACCGGCTTCTTTTAGAAAACCGTGGATCTTGTGTTTTTTTATTGGTGACTTGTGGTTTTTTCTCCTGGTAATGTATTTTTTCATTTCGATTTCTTTTGGAGAAGTTCTTGATTATGGTAGAAGTTCCCTTCAATATGACAGTTTATTAGTGATGTAGTCGGTTAAACTAGGACTGACCAATCTAGGCAGTGGACGTGGCGTCGTACGTGGCACGCCGTTTGTGCCAAATCACTACCCCGTTAGATTAGGGCATATGTGAAGGTTCGAGGAAAGCTCAGGGAGATTTTTGAGAGTTTGTTTGATATAAGGGCAAATCCGTTTTTTCGAGAAAATACGAGGGCAAATATGTGCATTAACCCTTTAAGGACAGATAGTAAAGAGGTTATTCAAGGAAATGAAAGCTAAATAACCATCAAATGCCTCTATTTCAACTATTTTATTAATTTTGTTCATAGAATTTATCTTAAGAAAAAAATAGGCATTTAAAATTCATGTTAACATGTGCAGCAATAGAAATAGATGAAAAAAGTATGCTCATAAAGAATGACATAACCGGTTAGAAAAATACTCAAACCTATAAAGAATATAAAGTATATAAAATCAATTACATGAATTCTATAAAAACACCTTTAAAATCTTCAACAAAAAATTTCAATTGAAAATTATCCACATAACGCAACAATAATCGATAGATTAACAATATATATAATTTTGAAAAAAAATATATTCCATCAAAAGATTAATTATACTATAATACAAACATGACCACTTATCCATCATAATAAGGAAGAAGAAACTAAACTTTTCAAAAAAAATAATAATAATAGTATGTACCTTGCCATCACTTCCAACTAAATGCCTAGTGAAAAATATATTTTCATAATTCCTTGATTATCTCCTAAAATCTATCTAATACTTATCCATAAGCAAATACATAATAAATGTATAGAATTTATTCATACCCATGATATGTTAATTGGAATGCTAAGGAGTACCATATGATAACATGACTATAGTGCTACATCATACTAATCATTTGATTTCCTAAACATATATGTATCTCTTTTGTTCATTAAAAATGTTACTGAACGGATTGTAATAATTACTATCAATTAGGAAACATACCTTAGAAAAACTAAAAAAATAGCCTAAGCTTTTATAAACTAAGTAGATTAAGTAAGGAAACAAATTTGAAAATAGGAAGAGACCAATGCTAATTTCCAATCCAAATCGTAGAATGCAATAAACAAAGCCTAAAAAGAATGCAAAATAATTAGGCAAAATTAGAGTTCATCAACAACTATTGTGCCTTTGTGGCAAAAACAAAGAGACATAAAAGATGATCTATTAGCAACAGGCTTTTGCAAGTGCATACCTACCTTTCTAATGTGATAAACTCTCCATTTAAGCTTCTTAACCTGAAATTAACAATTAAAAAAAAAAGATAAGAAACCAATATATCATAGGCCATTGATCATCATCATCAAGAACGTCTAAAATTAGATAAATAGAAAAGATCAATAAAAAAAACATGAATTAATAAGGAAAAGAAGAAAATTAAGTTCAATTCGAATTAAGCAATAATATGCGATTAAGAGCTATCAGCATCCAAATCAAATGTGATCCAACACATTTACAACAGTGAGCAATAGAGACCAGAAATTGAGAACCTTTAAGTAAAGAAAAAACATTGAATAAAGAGGTTTCCTTGCTTCTTGCCCTTGAAAATCAATAAAAGCTATCAGAATTGCTCAAGAAAAAGTAACCATTGTACAAAAAATCACAAATTCAGAGGAAATACTTACCTTCAGAAATCAAAGGTTAACCCTCTCAAATGAAAACGAATTTGTTATTCATTCATAACAACACCAATGGTAAAGTTGAACTTTATACACAATATCCAGACAGGGACAAAACAGTAAAATCCCTATCACTAAAACGCCATCCTCTTGCTCACGTGCTATTCTTAACACTCCCCCTCACGTGTGCAAGCCCAGAAACAAAACAACAAAAAACACATAACAAGAACAACAAAACACATTATCAGCATAACATATGCCAATAAGAATGACAACTCAAATCTTCATCTGGATACTTCAATCCTGCTTCATTTCTCAGGCAACTGAATAACTCCCATTTGCTCTAACATTTTCTTCATGCTCTTCAAAGTCAGGGGCTTTGTAAAAATGTCAGCCAACTGTGATTCAGTGGCTATGTAAGGAGTATGTAAAATTCCCTCTTGGATATACTCTCTAACAATGTGACAATCGATATCCAAATGCTTCGTCCGCTCATGGAACACCGGATTCTCTGCAATATGTATTGCAGCCTGATTATCACAACACAATGGCACTGGTTTTGGAAACCTCAATGTGAAATTCCTTCAACAAATACATAAGCCATTTCACTTCACAGGATGTAGTAGCCATTGATCTATACTCTGCCTCTGCTGATGATCTACTCACAGTGGCTTGCTTCTTGGCCTTCCAAGATATCAAAGCATTTCCCAGAAAGACACAATAACCACCAATTGACCTTCTTGTCTCCCTGCATCTTGCCCAATCTGCATCACTATAAGCCACTAAGTTCATCTTATCTTTCTTCTCTTGTTCTGTAAAATCATTGTGACAGTAAGCTTTCAACCTCAATTGCCCTTCTTGACAAGGATACAACAAACCAAAGTTCATAGTACCCTTCAGATATCTCAGCAAATAAATCACAGCATCAAACTGCACTTTTGTTGGCTGAACCAGGTGCTGACTTAACTGCTGGGTGGCATAGCATATGTCTGGCCTAGTAAACCCCAAATACAGCAACTTTCCCACCAACTTTCTATACAACTCTTCATTCTTAAATGGTGGACTAGTCATCAACATATCAACTCCAACTGCCATAGGGCTATTTACAGGATCCATTCCTTCTAACTTTGCTTCCTTAATCATATTAGTAATGTATTTCCTTTGAGATAACACTAATCCCTCCTTATCTCTTGTCAATTCTACACCAAGGAAATACTTTGCACTGCCTAAATCTTTAATTGTGAAAGCAGAATGTAAAGACCTCTTAACCTCTTCTATCATTGCTATTGATGATCCTGTAAGTAAAATGTCATCTACATAAACCACTAATATAATAAACTCTCCCCCTTCTGCCTTAGTGTATAAGCAGTAATCATGTATGGACCTAACAAATCCCAACTTCAACAGAGTATTACTAAACTCTTTATTCCACTGGCGCCCTGCCTGTTTTAACCCATATATAGACTTAATAAGCCTACAAACTTGTCCCTTCCTAGCCTTTCCATAACCCTCAGGTGGCTGCATATACAATTCCTCCTCAATGAATCCATGCAAATATGCATTATTCACATCAATTTGATAAACCTCCCACTTATTATAAGCAGCAACAGCTAACAACAATCTCACTGTCACTACTTTTGCCACAGGAGAAAAACTATCCTTATAATCTATCCCCCATCTTTGATTATACCATCTAGCTACTAATCTTGCCTTATATTTCTCTACACTTCCATCTGGTCTATACTTCACCTTAAACAACCATTTAGAAGTTATTGCTTTCTTCCCCTTTGGCAAATCAGTTAGCTCCCAGGTTCCATTGTTCTCTAAAGCAGCAATCTCCATATCTACTGCCTTTATCCAGTTGTTATCTTTGCAAGCCTCTTGATAAGAAACTGGTTCTGGAATTTTGCTCACATTGCTCATAAAGGCTGTATGAACATCAGTGTAAACCTTCAAACCTGTAGTATCAGTCAAAGATAAACACACATTGTTAATAATGAAATCATTTGTCCATGCTGGAGCCTTCACACTTCTATTAGATCTTCTCAATTCTTGTGTTGTTGAAGTATTTCTAACTTCTTCATTAAGAGCATCATCACCAGAAACCACTTCACCTACTTCTGTGGAATCCTGATGAGCATCTCCCCCTGATTCCAAAGAATCCTCCATAAACTCTTCTGACAAAAATGGTAAAACAACACTATGAGGATCTGAAGCTGTACCATCAGAAGAAACTCCAAATTCTTGCTCATTAAAATGAACATCTCTAGAGACACAAAACTTGTGAGACTCTAGATCAAA
The DNA here is from genome assembly GCF_963576675.1 of Euphorbia lathyris. Classification (NCBI taxonomy): domain Eukaryota; kingdom Viridiplantae; phylum Streptophyta; class Magnoliopsida; order Malpighiales; family Euphorbiaceae; genus Euphorbia; species Euphorbia lathyris. The sequence goes on along the minus strand of NC_088914.1, from coordinate 20,761,303 downwards.
AAGCTTCCATCCTTTCTGCCCTGGTGAACCACCCAAATAGATACATCGTATGGACCTATCATCAAATTTTCCTCTATTTACATCAGTATTCACTGCATAAGCAACACAGACAAAAACTCTTAGCTAGTCATAAACTGGTGGTGCTCCAAACAACACTTCATATGGTGTCTTCCAGTTTAGCAACTTTGTGGGATGTAAATTGATTAATGTGACTGCATGCAAAACAACCTCCCCCCAAAACTTCATTGATAAACCAGCCTGCTTCAACAAAGCTCTAGCTACATTGATTAAAGTTCTATGCCTGCGCTCAACCACTCCATTTTGTTGTGGAGTATGAATGCAGGTCTTATGATGAATTATCCCAAACTGAGCAAGCACTTGCTGAGTTCTTTGACCTGTAAACTCAGTCCCATTGTCTGACCGCAAGCATCTAATCTTGGCATCAAACTGAGTAGAGACTTTTCTGCAAAAACACTCAATCAAGTATGGTACTTGATCTTTAGTTCTAAACAACACAAGCCACATGGCTCTAGAGTGATCATCCACAATTGTCAACAAAAACCTATCCCCTGTAATAGAAGACTGCTTATAGGGACCCCAAACATCCATATGCACAATATCAAATACATTCAATGATATTGAATTGCTATTACAAAAGGCTAACCTTGTCTGTTTACTTCTCAAACACACATCACAATGTGCAAACATATCTGCCTGCACTTTCTTAGAATCTATAAACTCCAAATGAATCATTCTCCCTACAAACAAGTGTCCCAACCTTTTATGCCATATATCTATATTGTTTTTCTTAACAGCACCACTAACCACAAAACATTTCTCCTTTACCCTTTCTATGACTGCAGGATCAAAAGATCTGTCTGTGAGATAATACAGACCCTCCTTCAGCCATCCCACTGTAATAATCTCCTTAGAAACCAGGCCCTGTAAAATACAAGTTTCAGCAAGAAAACTAATGTTGATTTTCTGATCTTGCAATAACTGACCAACAGACAACAAATTGAACTGGAAATTTGGCACATGTAAGACATTCTTCAACACAAAATGTGGCTCAAAACTAACTTCTCCTCTACAATGTATCTCCTGTGCTTCTCCAGTAGGTAAATAAACCTTTTTAACTCTAAAGAAATCTTCAACGCATCTCATCTTAGCAAGATTATAAGTCATATGGGTGGTAGCACCAGAATCAATTATCCAGGCATCTTCTAAACTAGAAGAAGTTTTAGCATCAATACCTGCAGCACAAACTCCTGCAAAAGCAGAAAAATCATAGGCCTTGTGGTTGTTATCTGCAACTCCTTTGCTCTTAAGAACTTTCTGCACTTCTTTCTGCACTAAAGCTTGCACCATATCTTGCTGGCTATGATCTTCACTTTCTGATTCTGAATCATCAAGAGGATTAACTTGCTCTTTACTCAAATTTGCTTGGTACTTCTTTGCATTATGCCTTTTCCCTTTAAACCACTCCGGATATCCCACCAGCTTGAAACAATCGGTCTTCTCATGACCTGATCTTCTACAATACACACAATACTTGTCTTCTTTATTGCCTGCATCACTTTTATCTCCTGAACTAGAATTAGATCCATGAAAATAACCTTGGCCCCTGCTGTTGTTACTGTTAGAATCACTGGATTTCCTCACTGAATTTCTACTGCCCCCTGCACTCTGTTGCCTTTGATTATATCCAGACCTCGAACTCTGATTCCCAGTCCTTCCTCCATTACTCATGTTTACAAAGTCACTCTGTACATGTGAATTGTCTGCATAACCTCCATTCTTTTGCATTTCTATAGCCATCAACATAGAATATGCTTTATCCACTGTAGGCAATGGATCAGTAATAAGAATTTGATTACGAATATGATCAAACTCAGAATTGAGTCCTGATAATAATTGCATCAACTGTTCTTCTTCTACCTGCTCTCTAGCCTTATTTCTCGCCTCAACACAATTACAGCTTGACATTGGCTTTATCTCAGCATACTCATCCCATTTTCGCTTAATTTTATTAAAAAACTCAGCTAAACTTCCATTTCCCTGAGTCATATTGCAGATCTCCCTCCTTAACTGAAAAATCAAAGGACCATTACTCTGTCCATATCTATTCTTAATCTCTCTCCACAAAGCATAAGATGACTTAGCATACATAAAATTCTCTGCTAAACTGCTATCAATCGAGTTTATGATCCAAGAGAACACTAAATCATCCATCTCCTTCCATTTTAGGTATTCATCCGACTCTAAATCCTCTGGTTGATCATTATGCTCCACAAATTTCAATTTCCTCTTAGCATTTAACGCTAACATCATAGATCTACGCCATAAGATGAAATTATTACCTCTCAGAGTTGTATTAACCAAGATAAGACTCGGATTATCGTTGTTGTTCTGATTATTCGCCATTAGAGTTGAATTTGAGCTCTGCAACTTCTCTTCCTCGTCTGAGAAATTCTCCTCGATCTGTTCCTCCGACGGATCTCCGATCTGCTTTTCCGATTCCTTTACTACTTCAGCAAACGATCTAGTTTTTCTCTTTGATCGCATTCCAGGATCGATTGAACCTCACCAATCCCGCTCTGATACCATCTCAAATGAAAACGAATTTGTTATTCATTCATAACAACACCAACGGTAAAGTTGAACTTTATACACAATATCCAGACAGGGACAAAACAGTAAAATCCCTATCACTAAAACGCCATCCTCTTGCTCACGTGCTATTCTTAACAAACCCAAAGAAATCAAAGGAGCTGCAAAACAGAAGGGAAAATAAGGAAATCAAAGAGTGGGTATGAAATCCAAACAATGAATACCTTCCCAACTAAACTTACATTAAGCAGGACGAGAGACCAAATCAAAAAGCTAGGCTTTATGTTCGCTATTACCTTCGCAATGCTCATCTAGTCTTCTATGTTTTTGTCTTCAGAGTTCCAATTAATACGCTCTACTATTTGATTAGGAGACTACCGGAGAGTATGAGTTAGGGAAATAAAAGAATTCATAAAGAAAAAGGAATTTGAGATAGTATTAGATAGATTTTAGGAGATATTCAAGGAATTATGAAAAAAAAGGAAAGAGGGTATTTAATTTGAAAAAAAAAAGGAAAGAGGGTATTAATTTGAAAAAAACAACATTATCTTAATTATTTATTTTTATATAAATTAATAACATTTGTAGATAGGTATTTAATTTGGAAAAACAATAACATTATCTTAGTATTTAATTTTATATAAATTAATAAAGTTTGTATTTAACAATTTTATATTTAATGAGTAAAAAAATAAAAAAATTGTTTTATTTAAAAAGATTATACTTTTAAAGAAAAACCTACTAACTTTCTGACTAAAATTAGAGGGCGGGTACAATACAACACATTATATTAAATTAATGTGCATTTTATTTTTTGATTTTGCTTAAACAAATATTGATAATTACTTTATTATTTTGTATTTTGTACACGCATAAATATCTTTTGGATTTTTTTCATATTCATCCTCTTAATCTAATACTTTGATTGGAAATATTTGTTTATTAATGTTAGTAAAAATTGAAGAAAAAAGATAAATAAAGAATTTTATTTTTAATCAACAAAAATCGAGGAATCGACACCTCAGCTCCATCGTTACTGTTTTATATTATATAATATATAGACAGATGAGTTGTTTGTTAATGATTTGTCGTTTCATTATAATACGACACTAACAGGCAAGCGAATCTCGGAGTCGTCCTAAACCTATACGACTTGGCGTTTCAGGAGTGTGCTAAGTTCGCATAGGATAGCTAGTCGTTTCGTGAAGCAAGCACGATCCTTGGGCTTACTAGGCTGGATCGAGAGTGTGTGTTCTCTCTGTATTTCTCTTTCAAATAAGCTTGGGGCTTCATCTCAATTAGCGATATCAGTTCTCGATCTCCTAAGAATTAAATACAGATTCTTATTCAGGTATTTACTACCCCCCTTCCTCGCCCTCCTTGTGCTCTTATCTTTTAATCAATTTGCTAATTCAGATTTCTGGTTCTTTTCACCTCTAATGGAAAATATTTTTAATTCCTCAGAAGGCGCGCACCCTACTTTGCTTCTTTTGAATTTCAAGCTAAATAAATGGTTTGTTCCATCATCTTACATCTTCTATCGTTATGATTTTCTTTTTTGTTATGTTTTTTGGGCTGGGGATTAGCAGTACTGTTATCATTCTACATTAATTCGAAAACCTAGAATTTCAAATATCTAATAGTTTAATTGTGGGTTATTCTGTCATTTGCACATTGTAATATTGCATTAGCGAGGGCCTATGGGTGCTTCCAATTGTGGATATTGAAACCCTATAATATGAAATTAGAGAAAGCTAATAGTTTTTCTTCTACATTCTATGATTTTCGATGAGTCTTTTTTCGAGTGGAGGAACTAGTTGAAATGATTTTAGTCGTTGCTCAAGTTCCTTACTTCATACTTATTTATCCAAGATTCATCAGCCAAGTGTCTGCTAACTTGCTTTCTTTGCTTATCTTGTCAGGCCACTCTTGCTGATTCTTTCCTTGCGGACCTTGATGAATTATCTGACAATGATGCTGAGCTTAATGTGAGTTCTCTTGCTTTCCTTTATGTCAAGTTTCCATGGCTTTTTTCTTTGTTTTACCAGTTAGTATGAGCATTGCTGGACCTGTTTATTTAATAGTTTTAGTCTTTTGGTAACAACTTGTTTTTTTATTCTATTCTGTTTATCATCTTTGACATTCTTGATTTCTCATTTTCATTCACAGGAGGAAGAAGATGCTGATGCTGGAAACATGGAGGAAGATGTTGATGGGGACATGGCAGACATTGAAGCTCTAAATTATGATGACTTGGATAGTGTGTCAAAGTTGCAGAAAACACAGAGATATAATGATATAATGCAGGTCAGTATTTCTATCATGCAGCTCACAATGTCATGATTTAAATTCTGGGTCGGTTAGGCTCAGACAATTTTCAAAATCCAGGATTTCCATTGTCTACCTACCATTATCATCTCATGTGGTCCTGCAACTCTTCTGCTTCTCTGTATCCTAGTAGAAATTTTGACACCATGCTTAGTTCCTCGCATATTAAGGGTGTTCCTTTGCTTTCATTTATTCAATTATAAGTGCATTTTGAGCTATGGAGCTTGTTATTTGACTTCATCCAATGCTTTATTATATCAACATGGGTACAATGGCTAATCTGTTCTTTAAATGGCAGAAAGTGGAAGATGCTCTTGAGAAGGGTTCTGATATATTAGACCACGGAATGGTATTGGAAGATGATCCTGAATATCAGCTTATTGTAGATTGTAATGCACTGTCAGTTGATATTGAGAATGAGATCATCATCATACACAATTTTATCCGTGACAAGTACCGTTTGAAATTTCCAGAGCTTGAATCACTTGTTCATCATCCTATTGATTATGCCCGTGTGGTGAAGAAGATTGGGAACGAGATGGATTTGACCCTTGTTGATCTGGAAGGTCTTTTACCCTCAGCTATTATTATGGTGATTTCAGTGACAGCATCAACGACAAGTGGAAAACCACTTCCTGATGAAGACCTTCAAAAGACAATTGAGGCATGTGATCGAGCTCTTGCTCTTGATTCAGCAAAGAAAAAAGTGCTTGATTTTGTAGAGAGTAGAATGGGTTATATTGCTCCTAATTTGTCAACTATAGTTGGGAGTGCTGTTGCAGCAAAGCTTATGGGAACAGCCGGTGGTCTCTCAGCATTAGCGAAGATGCCTGCCTGTAATGTTCAACTTCTTGGTGCCAAGAAGAAGAATCTTGCTGGCTTTTCCACTGCAACATCTCAATTTCGTGTGGGTTATATTGAGCAAACAGAGATATTTCAGACAACTCCACCTTCTCTGAGAATGCGTGCTTGTAGACTCTTAGCTGCAAAGTCAACGCTTGCAGCACGGGTAGATTCCACCAGGGGGGATCCATTGGGGAACACTGGAAGAAACCTTCGGGAAGAAGTCCGTAAGAAAATTGAGAAGTGGCAAGAGCCTCCTCCTGCAAAGCAACCTAAGCCACTTCCGGTTCCTGATTCTGAACCTAAGAAAAAGAGAGGTGGTCGGCGGCTGAGAAAGATGAAAGAAAGGTACTGCCAATTTTGCTATAATTTTACTCTGGCCTGTTCATATCTTTCTTTTGATCTCTTGTAACTTCCCTAATGCATTTTCTCAGATATGCTTTAACAGACATGAGGAAGCTTGCTAATAGGATGCAGTTTGGTATTCCTGAAGAGAGCTCTTTAGGTAAATTCTGCACTTTAGCATCTGAAGGTTCAAAGGACATAGGTTTATCCATTTTATTCATCAATTGATGTTATTGGCAAAATATACTGTTAGTCCGAGTTGATTGAAGCTCTTTATGTGCAATTACACAAAATACAAAACTAAATACTGTATATTTGCATTTAAGTTCATGAACAAGGAACACTTAATCATTTATGTCGTTTTTTGCATTGCATATGAAAGATCCAAAGTGAATATCAACCAGCTTTTGTTGTTTGTGGCATATAAAGAAAATTTTGTTAAGAAATGCTATGCTCGAACGTATTCATTTTTTCAGGATGAGAATTCATCAAGGTTTCATTTCTAACGGTTAGTTTGCTTGTTGAGAATAGGTGATGGACTGGGAGAGGGTTATGGAATGCTTGGTCAAGCAGGGAGTGGCAAGCTGCGTGTGGCTGTTGGTCAAAGCAAACTCGCTGCTAAAGTTGCAAAGAAGTAGTTATTTATCTCTCATGCTTACATTGTGTTGCTTTATTTTATTTTATTTTGTGATTCACAACAAAGCTGCAATATTTATTAGCTGTTTCTTTTTGGTATTTTAGATTCAAGGAAAAATATTATGGAAGCAGTGGTGCTACATCAGGTCTGACATCAAGTTTGGCATTCACTCCTGTGCAGGTTTCTATCTATTCCTTTTCACCTTGTCTTTGAATCACTGATGTTTGAGTTATTTGTTGTGTTAAAACTTCCAACCTGGTGATCGAAGCATATGGCACTGACAGAAATTATTTTAAAAAGAAAAAATGATTAGAATAATAATGGAGGACCTATAAATAGCCGCCGTCATTTATATGTTCTGTTCAGTGTAAGATTTCCCTGCCTTAAGAAAGGCCTGTGAAGGGTAAAAGGTCCCTGCCAAACTGAATCATTCATGATCCTTTATGTTTGAGTAGTCTCACTGTTTCAGTTAGTTACTCTGGAATTGTGCTTTATTAAATGACCATACAAGAACTTTACATGACCAGTTGACCCTGCTATCTTTGTTATGTTTTCTAATCACGAGAGTGGATATATATTTATCAGAGGTTAAAATGGGTACTTTCTAACGAACACCTTTTACGTGAAAACTTGATCAACTGTTGAAACATTGTATACTAAGGATCCACCATTTCAGTTTGTCCTTGTACTACTTAGGCATGCCCTCTTATGTCAAATCAATTTGGATAGCATTGATGAAGATAAGTTTATCAAAATACTATCATGCAGTTTGTTCTTTTCTAGAACTGATACTTGTTTACAATTCCATCCTTGCTTTGAGAATCAAGAATTTACTGGGTAGTAAGCTGTAAATTGCATGTATATAGAGAGAGAGAGAGAGGGAGAGGGTGCATTGGCTACAATTATGCATAGGATTCTGAATTATTTGATCGACTCGCATGGTTATATGTTTGCTGCTGATGTCAGGGGATCGAGCTCACAAATCCACAAGCACACGCACACCAACTTGGCAGTGGAACCCAGAGTACTTACTTCTCGGAGACGGGAACATTTTCGAAGATCAAGAGGACCTAAAATGTGCGAGATCCATAACATGGTGAGCAGCAACTTGACAGTGACCCAGAAGGGATTCGTTTGTGCAAAAGCCATCTTACATATCTTTGCTGTCAAATAGCTACCATAAATGATGCACTTTTGTGCACTATGACTAATAGGTGGTTTTTGAGATTATATCTTGAATGGTAAAGTAAACAGAAGACATACAGATCTTTAGCAAATATAAGAGGGAATTTAATGAAAAGCAAATCTGTGTGATGTCTTCTACAAAGTATTGGTTTCACTAAGATTTATCAGATTTCATTCGCCAAAGTTTCAATAGGAGTGAACTGAAATTTCTTAGGAATTGCAATAAAATTTGCATCCGCTTTTTACTAATAAGTTGAAAAATATATCAAACCCAATCCTTAATCTATCAATTAATAGTAGGGCTGTAATCGAGCCGAGCCGAGCTTTGGCCTGTTCAAGCTCGGCTTGCTATAAAATTAACGAGCTCGAGCCCGGGCCGAGCTTGCTATAAAATTAATGAGCCGAGCCCGAGCCGAGCTTTAGCTTGCTCAAAGAGCTTGAGCCGAGCTTCGAGCCCAAAATCCTCTTTTGGAAGGTTCATTAAGAAAATTATCTAACCATGAATTGTTTGTGAGTAAATTGTTAATTATATTTGTGAAGTTTGCTCGCAAATAACTCTTTAGTTGTGTATATAAACAAGCTCACAAGCAAAGTTAGTGAATAAATAAATAAGATGGTTACAAATAGTTCGTATATTACTCATTTATTATGTTTATGAACGAACTCATCTAATAGTAAATGAAATATATTAAGTTTAGATATTTGTGAACTAACACAAAACTATATAGTTTTCTACAAAACTAAAATTTGTTCATAAATGTTCTAATCGAGCCTGCTCGCAAGCTTTCGAGCCGAGTTTTGGTCTGCTCAAGCTCGGTTCGTTTACGAACCGAGCTAGTAAATCGTGTTCATGAGCGGCTCATTTACAAATCGAGCCGAGCTTTTATTAAGCCGATCATCGAACCGCTCATGAATGGCTCAGCTTATTTACAGCCTTAATTAATAGTACCTCAAAGAATCCTATAAGGGCCCAAATATAGGTTTTAAGGTTCTGTTCATTTGCAGGAAAATAATGAGGGAAAATGTTTTTTTTTTTTTTCCATTTCCAGCGTTTTTTTGTCAACAGAAAAAAAAAAAAGAAAAAAAGAAAAGAATTAGAAAAGTAATGTATCATTTGTAAAACTTTTTCCTAACCCTTTTCTTTAGTTCTAAACTCCCTCTTCTGTTATTTTTTGTTAAATGGTTTGACCCGTTTAACAACAACAACAAAGCCTTAGTCCCGAAATGATTCGGGGTCGGCTAACATGAACCATCATATAAAACCGTGAAAATCAAGTCGTGTCAGCGACACAGATTCGCTCCCTCCACTCCGTCCTATCCACTACCATATTTTCCTCAATTCCCAATAAACTCATATCACTCTCGATCACCCTCCTCCAAGTTTGCTTAGGTCTTCCCCTACCCCTCACCACTACATCCCTTTGCCACTCTTCGGTTCTCCTAACCGGCGCATCAAGCGCTCTACGTCTCACATGGCCAAACCACCTTAGTCGGTTTTCTCTCATTTTATTCTCAATAGATGTAACCCCTACTTTTGTCCTAATTATTTCATTACGCACCCGGTCCTTTCTCGTGTGACCACACATCCATCTCAACATACGCATCTCCGCCACCGACATCTTATGGATGTGGCAGTGTTTCACTGCCCAACACTCCGTACCATATAACAATGCTGGTCTAATTGCCGTCCGGTAGAATTTTCCCTTCAATCTATTAGGCATGCCGGGATCACAAAGGAAACCCGTAGCACTCTTCCACTTCGACCAACCAGCTTTAATCCTATGGGCAACATCTCCATCTACTTCTCCATCCGTTTGGATAATAGATCCTAAATACCGGAAGCAATCCGAGGCCTGAACAACTCTCCCATCTAGGGTGATTGTCCCTGCCTCCCTACTCCTACGGCCGCTAAACTTACACTCCAAATATTCTGTCTTACTTCGACTCAACTTAAAGCCTCTAGATTCTAGAGTTTGCCTCCATAGTTCCAACTTCATCTCCACTCCTTCTTTCGTCTCATCAACCAACACAATATCATCTGCAAACAGCATGCACCATGGTATACCATCTTGAAGTGAACTTGTTAGTTCATCCATAACGATGGCAAAAAGAAATGGGCTTAGTGCGGAACCTTGATGCACTCCAATCGTAATAGGAAACTCTTCAGTTTTCCCAACACTAGTACGTACACTCGTGCATACTCCCTCATACATGTCCTTTATGATGTCAATATATTTCCGCGAAATGCCTTTCCTTATCAAGGCCCACCAAAGTACTTCCCTTGGTACCTTATCATATGCTTTCTCCAAGTCAATGAAAACCATATGCAAGTCTTTCTTCTTATTTCGATAGTGCTCCATTAATTGTCTCATTAGATGGATGGCTTCCATAGTTGATCTTCCCGGCATAAAGCCAAACTGGTTTTCCGAGATCTTCACCGTCCTCCTTAGCCTTTGTTCAATCACTCGCTCCCAAAGTTTCATAGTGTGACTCATTAATTTGATTCCCCGATAGTTGGCACAATCTTGGACATCGCCTTTGTTCTTATACAAAGGGATTAAGGTACTTTTCCTCCATTCTGATGGCATCTTATTGTTTCTCCAAATTTTGTTGAAGAACGTCGTCAACCATTCGATTCCTCTTTCTCCCAAACATCTCCAAATCTCAATAGGGATGCCATCAGGTCCTACTGCTTTCTTCAACTTCATCTTACTTAATGCCATTTTGACTTCACCCTTTTGAATTCTCCGCAGGCATTCATGATTTATCATATCGTGATGGATACTTATATCTCCAACATCTTGTTGACCCGTTTAACATAAAATAAAAAAATGAAAAAAATGAGAAATCAAGAAAAAGAAAAAAAAGCGTGAAAATACAAAAAAAAAAGTAAAAATATGAAAAAAACATGAAACAAAATCAAGAAAAACACAAAAAATAGTTAAAAAGCAGAACAACACAACAAAAACATGTTTTTTTTGGTTTGTTTTTTTTGTTTTCCACATTTTCAGGATGCTGTTCTTTTCTTTCTTTTTTCCTTTTTTTGTTTTCCTATTTAGTAGGATTATGAAATTTTTCAACTAGATTCCAATGAAGTGAAGTCCAATGAAGATGCTAATTCTAATATGTAGAATTTTAAATTTAATTGTATTTAAATTATATTTTAATTAGATTTAGCTAATCGAGTTAACGAGTCAACTCGAAATGGGTCATGTCAACATCAATCCATTTATTAAATAGACTGTTTCATGTCGGCTTGTTTATTAAATGAGTCGTGTTAATACGTTTACCCATTTTAATAACCCTAGGTTTGAGATTATTAATATTATAGTTGAAGATATGTTTACGTATGAATATTTAAATTTCATCTATATTTTGTTGTTGATATTTTTTTTATATAAAATGTATATATTGTTATTATAATATAAACTTTAGTTGAAAATAAAAATTATAAATAAATATAAAAGTACAATAGGAAAATATTTTTTTAAAATATAAATAAATATCGAAACACATTTTCTGATCCGAAAAATATTTTAATTTACAATCGAGGCTTAAGACTCAAGATTAATGAATGACATAGCCCACATTTCCATCTATTAAGCACAAAATCAGAGTCTAGGGCTTAAAGATAATGACGTGTATTTTACTATTATCTCAACTGCCATTATCCTAAATCAGAACTAGTGAATTCAAGCGAGCGAGTATCCTAAATGAGAACTTAGGCAAAATCAGAATTAGTCGAATTAAGGTCATTATCTCCCCTTCATTACATGAGGGTGCAAATTACCATCCCTAACTACGGGCGTTAACGAACCGAACTGATACCGAATCTAGGCTGATTGGGTTCGGTTCAAGAATTGAAAAGATCAAACTCGACTCGAGTTCAAAGATCGTTAAATTTGGAATTTTTAAGCTCGATTTGAGTTCAAAGCTCGTCAGGTTTGGAATTTTCAATAATTTGGTTGCTACTGTATTACTTTGTTTTTTTTTTTCACCATTGGATGATGATATAGAAAATTAATCTAATGGTGAAAAAAAACAAAGTTATCATCCAATGGTGGGAGAAAACAAAGTAATTTTTACTTTGTTAAAAACAAAATAACCATAGTCTCCCTTATCAAAATTGTGGAATATTAAGTTTATGTATTAGTTGATAATATTTAATTTAAATATTTTAATTTATTAAAATAAGTGATTTTTAATTTAATTGACTAATTTAAGTGTTGGAGAAATAACGTTTATCAGATACATTTAAATTAAATAAATGTTTAATATTTTAATTTAAATAATTTTTTTAATAACTAGAAAACTTGTATTACGAAACGAGAAACATAACATCATTCTCAATACAGGAAGAAACACAAACTGAAAAATCTTCGATGAGAATTTTCAAATTAGATAGAGAGTGTGCCCAAGCATCTAAATTATGTGCGACGGCATTCGCTTGGCGCCTCTCATGCATGAACTCAATTGATCGGAAAGAACGCGCAATCTCCAATATATCTATACCTAACCAGTTTGACAAAACATGATCCCCTTTAAGTAAATTAATTGTCGAAACTGAATCAGATGCAACCAAAATCGATTTATATCTACAATCACAAACCACATGTAATGCAAATAGAATCGCTAATAATTCTATGTGCAATGCAGACATTGTAGATCCAATTCGTTCTCCACCAGATATTAAGACTGTTACGATCCCGAACCACCATTCCAAAACAACCATGACACATCCTAATAGAAAATGAGACATCGCAATTAAGTTTGAAAAAACAAGACCTCAGACTCTGCGGTCATTTTTCTATTTTTTACTGCGCAAGAAAAAGTTTACCTCATTTTTAGAAATCTGAGATGGATGTTTTGTCTTTTCTATGTTTTTTAAAACTTTTAGTAATATATTTCTATGTTTAGGAGGTTTCGGTGTAAATATTGGGTGTTGTACGGTGACGCTAGCGGAAATCTGGGGCTTATATTACTGTTTACACTTAGCTTGGGAAAAGGGCTTCAGGAGAGTAATAGTCAAGCTGGACTCTCAAACCGCTTGGTGTCAGGAGCTCCAGAGATTGGATTAGATTGTTAATTTTGTTCATGTTTACAGAGAAGGCAACCGTGCCGCTGACTGGATGGTGAACTTCGTAGGTTCTTGTCCGTTGGGTCATCAAGTGTTTGATGTACCTCCTACAGACCTCCAAGAAATCCTCTCCGCTGACACTAGGGGGACGTTACTCAGCCGGGTTGTCCGGATCTAATTTTCTGCTTTGAGTTTCTTTTTCTTTCTTTTTTCCTGCTTCAGGCCTTGTGTCTTCTTTGCTTACCAAAAAAAATGTATTAATATTACAATTAGATTTTTTAATTCGTAAAAATTATAATAAAAGTCACCTATATATATCAGAGAGAAATATAATAATTATTATTGGACACCACATGTGAATATCTCTTAGGTTGATTGTGTGTATAACAGAGAGCCATTTCACCATTTATTTTTAATTCTATCAATTAATGAGGTCGTTAACAAAAAAAATTCCAACTCACTCTCAATCATTTAGCTTAAGAAAACTTAGTACAATGTTATGAAACCAATTGAACTAAAAATTTAAATTAGTAATTATTATCTAATAATAGTTTTTATATTAACATTTGTGTATTAACTACCAATTTAAATGGATTTATTACATAGTAATATAGTATGAAATAATGGAAATAGATTTAAGGGAATAAGCCCAGGCCCATTATTTCATATATCCGGTTGGCTCATTCAAGTATGAAGGGCTTTTTTGAAAATAGCAAGAGGGAAAAGAAATCAGACTCCAAAACACACGCTAAAGTCACTTATTGCGGGAATGTAGCTTCCGAAGCAATCAAAAGATGACACGTGTAACCAAGCACAAACTAAAATGTCTATAAATAATGCCGAAATCAACAAGGCAGGTACACAATTCTATATAGTACAACACTATTACATTCCTACTAAATTAAGTATTCTTCATACTAATTTAGGCATCGGAGAGGATTCGCCGGTTATCGGCCCCCTGTCTGACTGTTTCTCTCTTTTAGGTTACCGAAAATGACAACGAAACAAATTAAAGGATATTCTGATATCACATAGTATTAAGCTTCTCAGACCAAATAATGAGTTGAAACCTGATAATCCTATTTTTAAAACCAAATACACTTGGATTTTGGTTGAGTGGATATGAAATAAAATTATAATTTTTTTTATTTATGTATAAATTTTGGCAGTTAAACTAATTTTTTTTTTACGAAATAACCAAACAATTACCGAATTAAATCTAAATGAAAGCTGAACTGAACCAGAGAGTAAAGATAATCGAATTAAATTAAGATTTTGTCACATCCGACCCTAGACGACCTCAATCGGCATCGGACGTGAAATAGAAAGATCACAATCAATACTTAGGAGTCTCCCAATTTATCTCAATCTCATAATATCATATTATATTACAATTGAAATACCAAAGTTCTAACCATAATTCTAACAATAAGCAGCCAACTTCCAAACCTCGCCTAATCGGTTGGTAACATTCTCTATATCCTGTACTTTCTCACCTAAAAACATTAAAACATTTAAAAACGTAAGACAAAAATCTCAGTAAGAAACTATCAGCTATAAAAACCAACTTTACTCAAAACTGAAGTTCAAATAACTTTATATATATAATGCATTTTATCAAAACAAATAAAAGTTTCATTAAACCAATTCATAATCAAATAAATATTGAAACCAAAAACATATATGTATATATGTAAATCAACCGAATTAAGCCTTAAATCAACAGAATCAAGTAAAATCTAAAATTCTTATACAATTGAAAGAGCATGCTTGGTCTCTCAGATCTGTTGTCATGGTGAAGAATTTTTATGAAGATTGAGAGTTTTGAGATCTATCTCTTCTCTTTTAGATCTTTCTCTCTCTTTTAGATCTATCTTCTCTTTTTCAGATCTGGCTTCTCTCTCTCAGATCTGTTGTCATGGTGAAGAATTTTTATGAAGATGGAGAATTTTGAGATCTATCTTCTCTCTCTCAGATCTATTTCTCTCTTTTAGATCTTTTTTCTCTCTTTTAGATCTATCCTCTCTCTCTCAGATCTATTTCTCTCTTTTATATCTTTTTCTCTCTTTTAGATCTTTTTCTCTCTTTTAGATCTATCTCCTCTCTCTCTCTCTCTCTCTCGGCTAGGGTTCATGGTAAAGCGTGTTAGGGATAGATCTAGGGAGAGGGGGGCTGTGGCCGGCGAGGGGGGGTCGGATCTGGAGGGGATTTGCGGCAAGGAAGGGGGCGGTGGCCTGGTGGTTTGGGGCGAGAAGGGTGAGGCAAGTTTTGTTGGCGGCGAGCGTGCACCTAGTGTAGATCGGGGCGGGGCGCTTGGCGGGGTGGAGGCAGGGGAATCCAGGGGCGTCGGTAGGGATCTCGTGGGCATGGATGGTGCGTCGGCAGGGTTCTCGCGGGCGCCACCCGTGCGGCTGGGGACGGATCTTTGCGATCCACAGGCGGCAGATTCGACAAGGTTGTCGCGGCTGGGTGCGGATCAATGGGAGATACGGGCGGCTGGGTTTTCTGATGCCGGGGGTAAGGCTCCCCCAATCTCGAGGGGAGAAGTGGGGCCGGGGGTGCCTGGCGTAGGGCTATGCGCCGATAGTGCCGGGCACTGCCCAGGCGCTGCCGGCTCCTCGGTCGGGCAGTGGGCTGGGGCTGTCGGCGCAGTGCCTTGCGCGGGATCCTCTCCTCCGGGCTGTGAGGGGCAGGCAGGGGCTACGACGGGGAGGCAGGCTGCCTCGGGTCTGGATTTTTCTAATAATTCGGGAAGGGTGGGTGTTGTAGGAGTAGCTCATGGGAAGACGGTCTCCCCCAGACCTAGGGTTCAGATGAGCGAGATTGGTAAAAACTCTTGGAAGGACACGGTCATGGGGGTGGCTGAGGAAGAGCCGGTTTTAGAGGAAGTTTTAATGGTGGGAGATTCTGATGATATGTTCTCGGATTCTGATGAGGAAGATAATGGCCAGGAGGATCCTCTCTGTCCGGTCATTAGACTTTCCGCTGCAGAGAAGCGTGAGCTTAGAGAGAAGTGGAAGGTGTCTTTGATTGTTACTGTCCTGGGTAAGCGAATTAGTTTTAACTATTTTGCCCAAAGAATACAAGCGCAGTGGGCAAGGAAAGGTAAAGTCAGTATTACTGACCTGGAAAATGACTACTATGTCATTAAATTTACTAGGGTTGAGGATTATAATTCGGTTATCAAGGGAGGCCCATATATCATTTCCAATCATGTTTTGGCCTTAAGGCCTTGGGTTCCTAATTTTAATCCTCACGACTGTTCGGTTAACAGGATCTTGACTTGGGTAAGATTCCCGGGCCTTCCCATTGAGTACTACAGTGAAAACTTTCTGAGTAAAATAGGAGGTTTGGTTGGTAAGGTCCACCATGTGGACAAGACTACAATTGGGGCCATTAGGGGTAAGTTTGCTAGGGTATGTATAGATGTTGATCTGGCTAAACCTTTACTTTCTAAGTTCTGTGTTCAGGATAAAGTGTTTTTTATTGAGTATGAAGGTTTACATAACATCTGTTATGATTGTGGCATGTATGGTCATTCTCAGGAGGGTTGCCCTAAAAGGGAGAGGGTTGTTATAGAGAGGGTTGAGAGTAGTGTGCGGATTACTGGAGGGAACCAGGGGTATGAAGGGAACTTTGGTCCCTAGATGGTGGCAAAGAGGCCCGCTAGACGTAGGAATCAACCTGCAGTGGTTCACAATCGTCCTCCTGATATCAACACAAATTCTAAGTCCCTTTCTCCTAAAGCTACTGTTATTCCAAATGTCAAGGAGAAGCCTGTCCTCAAAGCTAGAAAGGAGGCTGGGGTTTCTTCAGTAGCCTTGCCTGGGTCCAGATTTGGGGCCCTGATGATTGAGGAAGTTCAAGAGTCAGACCAAGATGAGAATCATATGGATGAGAGTATTCCAGGATTAGAGTCTGTAGATCCAGTCGAGAAGGTGGTTGAATCTGTGAACCCACTTTTTGTCTCTAAGGATGAAGCCCAGGGGGGGACCCTGACCCTTGCAGCTAGAAGGATGAAGAATTCAAATGAGGTTAGTATTCCTGTTCCTGGTATTGATCCTGGGATTGGGAAATCTATGGGAGTTAACAAAACTAATATGAAAAAGCTTAAAGGAAAACAAAAAAGTGGCCTTAACACTTTGGCGTTTCCAGATAAGAGGGGGCCTGGGGGTACCTCGGTAAGGCTCTCAGGAGCCCCTAGTAAATACCTAGCTTAGGGTAGGGGTGTGGTCAGTTGTCCTCCTTTCTATGGATTTGTTATTTTGGAATGTTAGGGGTGCGGCTAGCAAGGCTACCCGTATCCATATTAATGATCTTATTAAGCAGTTTAATCCATCTTGTTTTGCTCTTTTGGAAACTAAGATTAGTGGTGAGAAAGCAGATGAGGTGGTTAAGAAGTTTAAGAACTGGCACTGTGTTAGATCGGAGGCAACTGGCCGGGCTGGGGGGATTTGGCTTTTTTGGAGGCCAGATCGGATTCATTTTGATATTCTTAGCATGGATAAGCAGTTCATTCATTGTAAAGTGAGTATTTCCGGCAATACTTCCTTTTTTATTACCCTTGTGTATGCTGACCCTATCTTGTCTAATCGAAAACGGCTCTGGGAGGTTCTCTATTCTATGAGTGTCAGCATTTCGGAGCCCTGGTTTGTGGCGGGTGACTTCAATGATATCGCCTTTATGAGTGATCAGAGAGGGGGATCCAATCATTATGTTAATCGCTGTCTGCATCACAAGAATAGTATGGATTTATGTGGGCTTTCCGATCTGGGGGCTTCTGGTCATAAATTCACTTGGAAGCGTAATAATACTTTTGTTCGATTGGACAAAGTCTACGCTAATGTTTTAGCTCTAACTTCCTTCCCCGAGTGCTCTGTGTTGAACCTCCCGTTCCGTCATTCGGATCATTGTCCTATTTTGTTGAGACTTTTGAGAGGTAAGCATCCTAAGGGTAAGAGACCGTTCTGGTATCAGTTGGCTTGGGAGTCCCATCCTAAGTTTAAAGAGTTCGTTCATGAGAGTTGGAGACCTCATTCGTATGTACTGCAAGCTGCTGAAGGGTTCAGGAATAAGGTGCAGGGGTGGAATAGGAATGTGTTTGGGCATATTATCAGAAGGAAGAACAAGTTATTAAAGAGGATGGAGGGCATTCAACGCAGGTTGGAGGGGAGGTTTGATCATAGCCTTGAGGGCCTCCTCAGAACCCTTCAGAAGGAGCTGGAGGCTGTGCTTAGGCAGGAGGAGTTCCTTTGGTTCCAGAAGTCTCGGAAGTCCTGGATTAGAGATGGGGATCGTAATACCAAATACTTCCATCTCTCTACCCTGATCAGAAGGCAGAGAAATAGAATTGAGGCCATTAAGGATTCTAATGGTGATTGGGTTTATGAAGATGAGGTTATTCGGAACTTAGCCCTGGATTTCTACAGAGAGCTGTTCAAAGAGGAACCTGTTCTTTTGGAGAGGGCTCACTCTATTGCTACATTTCCTTTAATCAGTGAGGATTGTAGTCAGGAGGCCTTTCAACCTATTTCCCGAAAAGAGATTGACCAAGCTATCTTCAACATTGGGGCTTCTAAAGCTCCTGGGATTGATGGTCTTCCGGCGGGCTTTTACCATAAGCATTGGGATGTAGTGAAGGAAGGCATCTATAATTTTTTCTTGGGGGTGTTCAGTGGTTCGAAGGATATTGAGCTGGTTAATAGAACCCTCCTGGTTCTGATTCCTAAGATTGATAAGCCTTCTTCCTTTTTGCATATGAGACCTATCAGTCTTTGTAATGTTCTTTACAAAACTGTTACAAAGATTGTGGCTAATAGAATCCGTGGCATTCTTCCTGCGATCATTTGTCAGAATCAGGGTAGCTTTGTGCCTGGTAGACAAATGATGGATAATGTGGTGATCGCCCAAGAGATGGTCCACACGATGAAGATTAGGAAGGGGAGGAAAGGCATTGTGGCTCTGAAGCTGGATTTAGAGAAGGCCTATGATCGAATTAATTGGGATTTCTTGATGGAGAGCCTTGAGAGAGCTAGAATCCCGGACAGCTGGAGAAGTTTAATTAAGGTATGTATTTCTTCTCCTGTGTTTCAAGTTATGGTCAATGGGGATATGTCGGAGGAATTTTCCCCGGGCAGAGGAATCCGTCAGGGGGATCCTATGAGCCCTTTCCTTTTTGTTATTGCTATGGAGAGGCTCTCTCACCTGATTCAGGATGCGATTGATAATGGGAGTTTCCACCCTGTGGCGATCAACAGCTTCTGTCCCCAGGTGACTCACTTATTCTTTGCAGATGATGTCCTTATCTTTCTTGAGGGTAATGAGGAGCAGTTGAGAGTCATTATGGATATTCTGGATTGTTTTTGTTCGGCCTCTGGGCAGAAGCTTAATATCCAGAAATCTAGGATGATGTGCTCTAAGAATATGAATCAGAGAGTCTGTAAGAGATTAAGTGATCTCTCAGGTATTCCTCTTACTGATTCTCTTGGGAAGTATCTGGGCGTTCCCCTCCATAGTGAGCGTGTGTCTAAAGGCTCCTTCAAAGAGACTTTGGATAAAGCTAATTCGAAGTGTGCCACTTGGAAAGCCAAGACTCTGTCTCTCGCTGGCCGCCTCACGTTAATTCAATCTGTTAATTGTGCTGCTCCCAATCACATCATGCAGGCTTGTAAGCTTCCGGATCCTGTGCTTAATGATCTTGACAAGATTAACCGTAGGTTCCTGTGGGGGGAAGCTGCGGAGGGCAGGAAGATCCATCTTGTGCCTTGGAGTGAGGTTTGCCAGCCTAAAGATTCTGGGGGTCTGGGTATTAGGAAAGCAAAGGACAATAATAAAGTTTTATTAATGAAACTCCTTTGGCGTATGTGGCAAAACCCCTCCTCTTTTTGGGTTCGCCTCCTTTGTGGTAAGTATCGGAAAGACAAAATCTTCGGGGGCCCGAAAGAGAGAGTTGCTAATTGTTCCTTCCTCTGGAAAGGACTTAGTGCTGTGTTTGATGAGTTCTGCTTGGGAGTTGGCCTGGAGGTGGGGAATGGTAAGTCCATTAGTTTCTGGTTTGATAACTGGATTGGGGATAAACCGTTAATTGAGGTGTGTTCTTCCCCCCCGCCTAGTGATATACGCAACTGGAGGATTGCCGATATGGTTGACTCGGAAGGGGACTGGATCTGGTCAAAGTTTGATACTTTCTTTAGCCTTGAGACTCTCCTTAGAATGCGGGGAGTGAAGGTGAGTAATCAAGAGGAAGACTTGGATAGGCACTGTTGGGCGCTGACTAACAATGGAGTTTATTCTTGCAAATCGGCCTTTGAAGCTTTCTCTCTCTTTAGATCTGATCCTCCCTCGGATGTGTGGAAGTCGATTTGGACCCTTAAAGTTCCTTTCCGTATTAGGAGTTTCCTGTGGCTGGGCGTTAAGGACAGGCTTCTTACTAATTCGGATAGGCACAGAAGGCACTTGGCTGATTCTGGAGCTTGCAGTAGATGCAGAGGCCATGTTGAGACTTTGTGCCATGCTCTTAGAGATTGCTCTAATAGTAAAGAGGTTTGGAGGAAAATTCTCCCACACCATATTTTCTCTTCCTTCATGGCACATTCTGAGGTCGACTGGTTCTCTGATGGTGTTAGAGGAAAGTTGCTTCCATACATGGAGCATGGTGACATTTTCTTTGCTATTATCTGTCACCAAGTTTGGAAATGGAGAAACGAGGAGATTTTTGGAGATAAAACTGTTTTTATGACAAACTTAGCTGATTTCTTCTCGAAAAAACTTTTCTCTATTATCGATAGTTTCAAAGGAGAGTCCCTTGCCAAAGCCTCTCAGTGTTGTGATGTCCATCTCGTGGGATGGAGCAGGCCAAGAGAGGGGGTTGTGAAGCTGAATACTGATGGTTCCTGCCTCAGTAACGGTAAGATTACGGCTGGAGGTGTGCTTAGAGATGTAGGGGGCGTCTGGCTTTCTGGGTTCTCCCAGAATTTAGGGTTGGGTTCTTCCTTTTCTGCGGAGCTCTGGGCTATTCTTACTGGAATCAATCTTGCTAAAAGGCTGGGTGTTAAGAGGCTCTCTGTGGAGTCTGATAATTTGGAAGCAATCAAAATGATTTCTGAGAATCATTCTATGGGTCTTAACAGTCGCAACCTCATCAAAGCTATTATAAGGCTTTGCTCCTCCTTTGAGTTCGTAGAGTTCAGACACATTTTTAGAGAGCAGAATCGTGTTGCTGATCGCTTGGCGGCGGCGGGCCATGAAGGGACGTTAGGCGTTACTACCCTTCCTGTTTCCCCTAGTTTCATCTCTCATCTTCTCTTAGAAGATAGGATTGGGGTTAGCTTCCCTAGGCTAATTCCTGGGTAGTTTGTTGTTATTCGTTTTTCTTTTCCTTTTCTACCAAAAAAAAAAATAGCTTCATTTGAACCGTAATTTCACAATAAAAAGCAAAATCATGAAAAACCCTAGTTTTACAAAATTCTTGCATAACCCTAAAATATCACTTTCTGAAAATTCTTTGATTATATATATATCTATATACATAAAACTCAAAATATAGTTGATAGTTACTTACCTTGGTCTCTAATTGAAGAAAATACACTCGTTCAATTCTCCTCTAAATTCTGTCTAAGACGTTTCCCTCCAAACACTGTCGAAACTCAAAAACTCTTCGATTAGGACTTAAATCTATGCATAAAGATGCTATGTTTAAAAGTTCGAGTGATTTGAACGGTCGAATATCCGTAAATCAAAGAAACGGTGGAGAAACGGTTGAGAGAAAATTGATGAATTTTTAAAAAGGAATTGAAAAAGAAAAAAAAGAAAAGATTTAGATATAGTCGATGATGATGATCCGATATTCTCTGGAGTGCTTGCCAAAAATTTGGCATATATCACATTTGATCCTCCATCCTTCTATAATCTTTTAAAAATTATCCTAAACTTTTAATTTACACCTAAAACCATTGAATTAATTCCAAACTTTTTCCATAGCATCAAATTAACTTCACACAATTCTAGAAATTTAGACACGGACGTGACAGATTTCGATTCAATTATCTGTTTGGTAACCAACTACCGATTATTTTGCTCACTCCTACCAATTACCACTAGAGATTACCCATGTTGGGCTAAGCCATTGGCTCAATTTGAATTTATGAAAAAAGCTTAAATGTTTGTCTTCAAAGAGATATTTAGAAGGGTAAGACATCTCATATTGCTTACACAGATTGTGGTGATATTTATAAAGAAGATCTTTACACACTTGGTCGTGTCTCAAGGCGTATCCCACTTTTGTGAAAGGGTAAAGACCTACTTGATGCTTGGTCACCATACGCGTCGTCATCCGTCCGATCCGATCCGGGCCGGGTTGGGTGTGGTGTAAACTCTACATTTTTTTATTGAAAAATAATATTTATTATAATTATTTTATTAATTTATTAATTTCAGGATTAATTTTTTAATTAATTAAATATCTTATCTCTTAAACGTCTCTTTTGATTTGGTCTTTCTGAACCGGTCGTTCCAGTTCCCCCAGTTCTCTCCGTCTTCTTCTCCACCAAATCAGAACTTCTCTCCTCATTCTCCACCAAATCAGAACACAACAGCTCTATTTTACTCTATAAATATTTGTTGTGATTTTCATTTTAGAAAGATTGAAAAACAATACTTTCTAAAAATTCCGAACTAAGCATTTAGAGTGTAGACAGAACCGAGTTTGTACTGTGCAATACGAACTCGTATCACGATTGAGCTGTTTTATTTTGGAGAGTATCGGAATTTGATTTGTTTTGCACTTTTTAGCAGTTCCGCGAACGTTTTAAAAAAATCGATATAGTCCCGATACATCCCATTATTGTGTTCCGTTAATTTTGATGCTTTCACTGTTCTAACAACCCATAATAAAATTGGTTAATGATACAGTGAAAAATAATTAATTTAAAAAAGTAACTTAAACTACAAGATTTTATTTTGCACTGATGCATAGTTTTTTTTCTCTACAAACAAGAACAATCTACGTGGCTGATGTAAGGTTGAAAATTTCTATGTATATTTTAATTTATTATATAGTACTATGAAAATTCAAATTCACGTTACACCTATGTGTTACTCTATCAAGGTTTAATATGTCTAGGGGTGGACACGGTTCGGTTAACCGATCCATCAGGATAATTTTTGAACCGAACTGAAACTATCGGTTTTTAAATTACATAAACCGAAACTGGTCCATTAATATCAGTTAACCATATTAACGGTTAACCAATATTTTCGGTTAGGTTTTCCGGTTAACAGTTTTTAACCATTTTTATCTAATTAGCTAAAAACAACGGTTAACCTATGAACATGGTTAACCAAAATCGATCCATTAATTTTTTTTTTATCAAAGCAAATTTACAAAATGAATATCATAAATACTTATTATAGCTTATAAGTAATTCAAGATCTTCCAAATTAATTAATCTCTTAAACACTACTTATGTATTATATTGCAAGTGCTTCAATGCTTTCTTAAAATAAGTGGTTAAACAAAAGATGGAACAATGGTCAAACAAATGGTGGAACAACTAAAGATACATAATTGAAAAATATGATCTCAAACACCAAAATCCAGGATCCAAAATTAAAGATACATCAATAATATGCATCTAAACTCTCAGTTATCAACAAAAAGAGTATTAGTTGACAGATAGTTTCAACAATGGTCTCTGTCGCCGCTGTTGCTACACATTTCCGTGAATTTCTATGAGTTTGAGCTGCTTTCAAATTGACAAAATCCTTGAAATCTAAATCTAAATAAGGAAAAATTGAAGCAAAAGTAGTGAGAAAATAAGAGAGTTCAGATAAAGTATAACAACAACCCACAAAATTGAAGATCCAAAAATCTAAAACAGCTAGCAAAAGAAATCAATTCAAAATATTGAGATATAAGGTAAGTAAAATCTCATGAGATGCAGAGATGAAACCGGCTATGCCTATGTATGCGTTAATCACCAATAACTGGCACCATGCGAATTCTCTCCTCCATGTTTACAGCTTTATCAGATCTTCTTAAACTTAGAAACTATGAAATTAAGAGAGAGATTTCTGTTTGTCTGAGAAGAAATTTATCAACATCGGAGTATGTTTTTCCGATCCCTGAAACCCAACCATCGATGCTGGCTGTTGTCTGCTTGGCGGCGGAAGAGAAAATGAATGGGGAATATGGATGGTTGAAAGAAAGCAGAGAAAGCAAAATGGGGGTGGGCGGCTGTTTACGAAAAATAAAAGCAGGAAGAGACAACTTTAGGGTTTCCAACTATTTATTTTTCAAAAAAAACAATATTTTATATATACACTATAGAAAAAATGAGTTTTAAAAAGAGTGAAAAGCCTTATTAAAAGTCAAATTTTCCTTATTATAAGCTTTTAATAAGGGAAATTCCCCCTTATCGACCCCTTAATAAATGCTTCCTTACTAAATATTTTTAATAAGGGAAATATTTTTTTTATAAGAGTATTTATAATAACTAAAAATCCTCTTATTAATTATTATTTATAATAATGAAAATTTCTGTTATTAAAATTATTTATAATAAATAGAAATCCCATTATTAAAAACTATTTATAATAATTAAAAATTCTCTTATTAAATCATAATATTTACTCTAATTAATAATATTTATTATTTGGACTAAAATTTCCAATAATAAAATAAATAAAAATTTGGATTGAATGGAGCTATGATATCATCAAATAATAATTGGTATCCATGTCACTCCAAAACAAATAAAAAGGTAAATAAAAGCAAATCAACAATATGACAAATAACATAAGTATGTAGTGATATTGACCACAATCTTCTACCAAATTATATTAACTAATCTGAAAGCTAATGCTAGTCGTGGCAACTATATGGTATGCATGCGAACGGACTTGGTCCGTCTATAAGTTCATCTGCTGGAAGTTCAGTTCTCTAAAGAGAATTTTGAGATGATTTATAAAACAAAATTCATCTCGTTGTTCTAAAAGTAATGGGGAGCTATATTGTAACTTTAAAGAAAGAAGAAACAGGGAGCTATATTACAGTAAAGGCCCTGCATAAGGTTTCAAACCAGAAGATGGAACAGAGTGATTAAGAGAGAGATCCAGCCAGTCACGGAGCTGCAGTTAAGATTCAGGAAGCTGACAAATTATCATATTGAACTTCATATTAACAGATCAACATTAGTAGATACCAACTTATGAAAATGAAACACCATATTAAACAAGTCCATGACTAAAATTAATTTGACTAAAGTGAGAGGAAGTAATCAATAAATTTGGACAAAGAGCTCAAACACGTGAAAGGGTTTCAAGAAGTACCTGCTTCTCTAGCTTCAAGTGATGGCCATCGGAGATGATATGGTGGTCTGCGTTGAGTGGTAGTTGCAGAGGTGAATAAGGTTGAGAGCAACTTGCGCAGGTGACAAAATTTACCTTCCCTTCTCAAGCATCGAATGCCTTTGTCATTTGAGTAGCACAGATGAGATGTGTCATCTCTGCATCTGGGGCTTTTGATCCTGAACCAGAGTATATAGGTCAAGAGTGAGATTGCATCCTCCATACACATATACACACAAAAGGCTGAATACATCAAAGGTCCCTTATACTCGGAACAAAACTCTGATTGACCCCTGAACTTTGGACATATCTCATTAACTCCCAACAACAAGAACGACAACATCATCTGCAATGAATCCATTTTATGTCCTTAACTGAAACTTCACATGAGTTCTAAACTAGTGATCCAGGAATAACAAAGAAGTTGCGAGTGTCAAGCACGTTGTATAACATCTGATTCAGGAAGGGATATATATATATATATATATATATATATATATATAAACAGGACAACATAAGAACATTCATTAAAAAAAGGCAAAGATTTAAGGTGTAGTATCATAAAAGCAGGGCACAGTTACTGGCAGGGTGAAATATGGGAATACAACATGTGTTCTCTTAAGTGCTTCTCGCTAATTAGACATGAGAAATTGCTAGCCATTTCCTCATAAAGGGAAAGATGATTTGAAAGGGTGTCTTACTGGATTATCCATATAAGGGGCACCGAACAAAAAGGCTCCTGCATAAGGCTGCATAAATATAATACTCATGAATCATATAGCTTCACAAACGAAAGCAGCAAACACACAGATCTTCATATTCCACACATTAACCTGGGCCAGAAAAGCTAGTTTAGCTCGCAGAAAATCAAGTTGTTCGATAGTTAACTCATAGAAAAGCTGCCAGCCAATCATTAAATCGGACAGATAAAAAAATAAATATGATACAAGATTTACCTGTTCGACGAATTACTTTGTTGGTGGATGGTTTTCTGTTACGAAACTTCAGATTGTGTCTCTATTCACTATTAATATATGCATTTCACCTGGATGAGCTTGCTCCTCTTCCAGTACTACGACCAGATTGTCATTTGGCTTTAAATAACATCTTGTATAAAAATCATGTTCACATTTTTCATTCACACAGAACCTTAAAGTACAATTTTAAAATGAATATTTGGTTTACTCACTCAGATTGAGTAGACTCGCCAAGAGGGGAGAGGTAAGACATCCAGCAACGGCCAATGTTATTACCTACATGCCTTCAAACCTTATCTACAGGTGATCCAGCATTGAAATATTATGGATTATGTGAAATGTTACCTCTTGATCAGGACCCCGTTCCTGGATTGCCAAAAATTATAGCCTTCTTGGCTAGTTTTCTTACTTTGTGCAAGTCCCTGAGGTGGCAGTATTTAGGTTCCCTTACTAAGCCTGCAAAAAATAATAACAATGTTTAATTAAAAACCTCATCTTAGTTTTGTTTAATCTCTGGTTAATTATGCTTACCAAATTCATCTAGTGGTGCTTCATCATAGTATTACAAAGGAAGTAGCAGTTCTTTTAAGATATAATTAGGTAACAATATAAGAAATTATCAATAAGACCCCTTAAACAAAGATCAATATCTTCTAAGGTTTTGATCTGCTTAGATTCACATACACTCAATGATGGAAATCTAGAGCTCCACACAAAGGAAGCAGACAACCATAGTTTAAAACCTCAAAATGGAGTTTTGCATATCTCAATAATGCAAAACAGAACTGGCAGTTATGGAAACAAGAACTATCATAAGATTAGTAAGCATCATGAGATTATACTAATTTTAGTTTTTTTTGGAGTCTAAGTAAATATAATAACTAGGTTCAACAAAGTCAAACCTCTTAATATCTAATTTTCACATGGTAGAAACTCGTATTATAATGGAACTCATTCTTTCTTGAGAAATCCTCCCATTTCCATCCTCCAAGACTGATCAACTAGGGTCTGTAACTCCCTGTCAGGCACTAGATAATCCATAAGGTAACAGAGTACCATAACCTTTACAAAATTGCAAAAGCAGTAGATTGACAGAAACAGAGGGAAAAATATTACCAGTAAAGTTCTTAAATAAAAATACTTGTTACTTACTTGAGGTCAGGACTAATAACAATTATGGTTAATTCTTTCTTCAAAGGGCGACATATTCTCGAGCTTTCCAATGGGGTCTTGCACAAAGCATTGATAATTAATCATAACAGACATAATGGCAAAAAACTGAAAAAAAATAAATCTACATTAGTAAGTTAAGCAACATAACATGGCAAGAAGGAGCGCAAGTACAATAACAGTTCTTTCAAGATTTTCTAGTATTTCACCTGAACTCTTTAGGAACCCTGGTTTAGGATCCAATAACATTTTCCTGTCAACTTCTTTTTATGATATATTTACAAGAAATGGAACCAACATGATCAAATGGATGATCTGGAAAATGAGTAGCACCAATTATTAGGCCAAAGTTATGGAAAATATAAACTCGAAAAGTCACATAACATAATTTTGAAAGACAACTAGTTAATCTTGAAATAAACATGTCGATTTTTGAAAGATAATATACTAATTTTCTAATGCAATAAGCTAGTTCTCAGATATGACCAAAAGGTAATCTGGAAGGTCAAATACTCGTATTTCATACAGAAAACAACATCATTAATGAGGAAGTAAACTCATGCAAAAAATAAGAACATCAAACCTTTTGTTTCACTGGACAATTGACAAAATGATCTAACAAGTTTCATAACAAACAATCCTTGCATCTTCTCATTACCAGTCTAGCAAAGTGGGAAAATTCTCATCATCAGTAATTAGTATCTTTGCATAGTAACATGCAGAACATAGGGAAACAAAGTTACTTCCCAAAATGGAAGAATTGAAACAAAACATGAAGTCACTAATCGAAAATATTAAAAACACAACAACAATTATTATTTCATTCTTTCTATTGTTGCTTATATCTAGTGAATTCCCTACAATTTCTATTTTACAGAGTTCTTTTCATGATTATGAACATTGAAACCAATTCATGCAACCAAGTTCCACAATGTGTAAACAAAAAATGGGGAATTGAAAAGCCTTCACATTCACATTCAAATCCTATTCATAACTAAGGAAAGAATCTCCATATTCTTACAACTGTTTCGTGTACTATACAACTTTTAGTAATTAAAGCTTATGAGTTAGCGAATACAATACTTGCAGGGATGCACACTAATATTATAATTCCTTTGCTAGGTATGCAGGTCACCAACCAAGATGCAATATTTCACCAACCATGCTAATACCCACAAATCCATGCTCAACTATACCGTTACTCCGAGGATTAGCTCAGACTCTGACCAAAGCTCAGCAATTATTTGAAGCAGCATTTTACCATAGAGAAGAATTCCATATGCACAATATAGTAAGGAGGAATAATGTCTATCAAATACTGCCTATGCGCTCAAACAGTTAATCCCTACTCACTAGTGATTTAGAAAGATGAACTACTAAACATCTCGTAGCTTGTTAGAAAGAAGGACAACCGAAATTCAGATCTAATTAGTCCAGTGCCTACTAGGATTTTATAATTGCACACATTTAAAGAACAATCACCAGACCTTCACACAAACAACACTGCAAATTTGAACAGAACAAATTCCATAACTAACAAAATTGCTCTGACTCAAGCTACATATCAAAACAATTAATAGAGACACACCATAAATCAACCTAACCTGTTTGTCAAACATCTTTATTTCGATGCTTTCAGTAGGAAATAAATAAACCAAACACATTGTAGTTGACAGTTTAAACGAAACAGAAACATACCCAAGCCATAAAATTAAAATAGAGGAATCATCTAGAAAAGAAGGACATTATAGCCTTTTGTTGGTCATCACTAAACTGAACCACAACTGTTCAACAAACCAGCAAACCGAACTAAAGCATATCAAGACAACCCTCTTGAGAACTCTAATTGATTTGTCAAACCCATCTTAAATAAAGCCCAATGTCAGCTTTTGACTAATTAGGAAAATTGGTGAATAAATCTAAAATTAAGACAAAATAAATTAGAACGTACCTTTCTTTGGGTATCTTTGAATTAGAGTTCCTCCTTAGCAAGCGGTAAACCTCTGGAGAATATGATAGAGCAGAATTTCAGACGATCGAGCAACTCGCTGTGATTGATGAAAAGCTAGGGATCGAGGTTTAGGAAAATCGCTTCCCCAAATAAATTGAAAGGGTTTTTAGAAAGATAATAAAGTGATCCTACAATCAATAAAAAAGATAGGGATTGAGGTTAAGGAACGGTGCATCTTAGTCTGGGGAGTGGCAAAAATTTTGGTTTGAAAATTTTAGGTTTCTGAAGAAGAAAAGACAAGACGAGGTTTTAGGGGGAAACGGAAATTGGGGGGAGGGAAATATGGGCGGTAAAACCAAAATAATAATAATAATAAGAGATTTACTTCTTATAATTATAACTAATAAGTATTTGTATTTTTCATTACTAATTAGTAAGGGGTTTTCTATTTTGCTATCAGAATAAAAATAAAAATATTTTAATTATTAATGAATGAATAAGAGGAATATTTAATAAAATTTAATAAAAAAATGTTTTGCTTATTAATAATATAATTACAGAATTTACTCTTATAAGATAGATTGAGAATATACTTTTAATAAGGGTATTTCATACCCTTAATAATGTTTGCTTACTAATACCCCTTTTTCTTGTAGTGATAATAATATAAATGGTTCGGTTAACCGTAAATCATCGGTTTTTGAATATCTAAAACCGAAAAATGCAATTTACATAAACCTAAACCGTAACCACCGGTTCGGTTAACCGATTTTTTCGGTTTGGTTTTTCGGTTTTCAGTTCGGGTAACGATTTGATCGGTTTTTTTGTCCACCCCTAAATATGTCATAAAAAAAAATTCATTGACCCATGTGTTTCGATATCCTTTTCGAGTGGTTTAAATATTAAAAAAGTAAATTCAATAGATAATAACTCTTATCATTATGTTATATATAAAAAAACTATTTTCATTATTATAATATATTCAATTAGTTTTTAATAATAATATATTATTATTATTATTATTTGAACAGAAGGAAGGGCCTAAGCCCCGAAACCAAAACACAAAAGGAACTCAATCCAAAATCCGAGCTCTCCTGAAGATACCAGTACTAGAGTTGTCCGTATTAATGATGTCCATTAGGCCTGCAGGGAGATTATCACACCCGTGATGCCCTAAACTCATAGCTCCTGCGAAATTTGCCAAAAAATCCGCTGCTCTATTCCCTTCGCGAAGGGTATGAGCAACTTTGACTTCCCAATCCGAACTAATCTGTTTCCGACATTCTTCAATCAGCCAATCATACCGATGTGATCGATAACCTTTTTTTCTTCAGCAGCTCCACAATTGACTGAGCATCCATCTCAAACATGACTCTCAAATATAACTCTTTTTAATAGCCGGAGGAAAGAGAAAAAGTCAGTAATTTTATAAAAACTTTTGCTTACATGCAATCTTTAAAAAAAAAATCTCTCCCTCTAAAATAAAAAGAGTGTTGCTATTTACCGTTCCAAAATTATTTATCACCGTCCCCTTTTAGACAATTTTATCCTTTTCATAAAAAAATTCAAAACTGAAAAATTTGAATTAAAAAAAAAGCGAAATTTTGCCTAGGTGGATGCCGGATCCGCCCAACCAATGGACTGGGTGGATCTAACACCCACCCATTGGTTGGGTGGGTGCTAGATTCGCCTAGCCCATTGTTCCATTTTTAGCGATGAAAAACGATAAATTGTTCCATTTTTTGTGACAAAAATGCAAAAATTTTCATTTTTTGTGACGGAAAATACAAAATCGTCACAAAAAAATATACATTATTTTCATGATTTTTTTGACTAAAAAACGTAAATATTACAACTTGTAATCATCCATTTCCGGGGTTTAGATTTTCACACATTAATTATTTTCATAATTTCAATTATTATTGTTTAGGTTTGTAATTGTAGAGAGAAAACTTTTAGTTTTTAATCAAAATTATGAGAAGAGCAAAAATATTGGAAACAGTAACTAATAAAAAGGAGTCAGAGTAATTTTAGGTGTAACATTACTAGAGAAAGAAAGTAGCTAAAACTAAATTTCGTGCTTTCCTTCTCTCTCAAATTTAATACTACTTCATATTTAATGCTTTTTACTTTCTTCAATCAATCATGTTATTTAATACTCCTTATTTTCTTCAACTATGCAGCATCAATTCATTTAATTACATTCAAATTATATTTATAAAAAAATTTAACTTTTCATTTCAACAAGAAATGAAAGACTCTTGTATGAGGAAGAAGAACACTAATTAAACAATTGCTTAAGAATATTAACTAGAAAGAAGTTGAGCTTTGCAAGTTTGATGAATACCCCTCCATGACTTGAATAAATAAAAGTCACTTTTGAAAGCAACTTGTAACAAACAACAACACACCTCAAATCAAATCAAATCAAAGAATTACATAAAAGCAATAGATATATAGCAATGAATGTCTTTTACTCAAATGTCGTTTTGCATTAAATAACTTTTGGGTAATTAATTTATTAGTCCCTATATTTTGATAAAACACACTGTTTAGTCTTTGTATTTTCAAAAACATATGGTAAGGTCCCTAACCTTTTTCTCGGTGATTTGTTAGTTTTTTTACCGTTTATGAATTCGAAAATGACTAAATTACCCTTTACTATTTCTCAGTCAAAAGCAATTCACACCTCTATGTCTTTCTCTCACAACTCGCGCTCACAAAAAAATAGAGAAATGATTGAATCCCTAACCTATAATCGAATCACTCATGCTCACTCTTCCTATTTGAATTGAAGGTAGAAATTGATTCAAATCTCTCTCGCTTACCACACCTAATGCTTACGAATTTGAACAATTAAGAAGAAAATCGAGAAGAAGAACACTCAAATTTGATTTCAGATGCAGTAGAGTCTCAAGGAAAGGAAAATAAAGGAAAAGAAGAACGCAGAGATGAGAAACAATGAATTTAATGGTCTTATATATTTGATTTTGTGGTAAATGGTAGTTAAGATATTACATTTTTATTTTAAATAGATTTTGACTCAAATCTAAATTGACTAACGGAATCTTCATGAGAGTCTAACGACAGGGACTAAACAGTTCACCGAGAAAAACATTAGGGACTAAACAGTTCATCGAGAAAAAGGTTAAGGACCTTAACGTATGTTTTTAAAAATACAGAGACTAAACAGTATGTTTTGTCAAAATATAGGGACTAATAAATTAATTACCCGTAACTTTTATCAATGCTGTTGGATAGACTTTATTTAAAAAAATAAACGATTTATTATTATTTCCTATGTTGTTACTATTCCCTCCTCCATTCCATAATACATGTTTTGTTCCATAATACATGACATTTTAATTCAATCCATGCAATTAATTGATTTTCACCAAATATACCTCCGTTTAAATTGCTTTTTATTTTGCAAATAGAGAAAAATTAATTAGTACAATTAATATAAAGATAATAAAGTCTTTTAATTGAAATTAATTATTTTTTTAATTTTTATGCCTTAATCTTAAAAAACTATAGTGGAATAGAGGTGTTTAAGTGTGTATATCAATTTATTAGCTTTGTGTACTTCTAGAAAACGACTATGTGATACACATTAAACCCAAAGCACTTAATTCAAGTAAGAAGGAGAATAATCCAACCGCTAACTCAATACCAATCTTCAACCCATTATTGCTTCCATGACTAGCTATCTACTCAAAGCCGAGTCTCTCAACAACACAAACCACTGCATTATTCCACTTCAAATTGGTACACTAGGTGTGAACATGAAAAATTAACACTCTGAATTTGACATCAGTTCGAGATTTTAGTTCAATCGGTTCCATGACATGGTATCAGAGCCTCTAGGATCAAACGGTCGAAGGTTCGAGTCTCGGCAACCTCATTAATTTGTGGAATTAAAACACATGGCGGGATGAGCCTGTGTTGTGCACGCTGCAAGCCCAATGGGCATTTGCGTGTGGGGGTGTATCGGAGATTAATATAAGATCTATGATTGGGCCTTAACTACAAATTCGAGCTTTTAGTTCAATCAGTTCCATGACATGACTATCAAGGAAATGAATGAACCTTTATGGATGCCAATAACAATCTGTTGGTACCTCTTTGAAGTTACACCATAGTTGGATCAACGAATAAGTAAGTTCATGGATGACTCCACATGCTGTGTGGATGAATCAGAAAACTTCAGGAGCTTCATCTTCAGGTCACATGTCGTGCGGGTGTCTTGCTAATACTCCTTGTTGCTTCACTTAGGACCACACGTTGTGTGGTTGTTTGACATGCCATGTAAGCCATGTTTTTCTCACGGTTTGTCATCTCTTTTCTTAGGCGTGTTGCCTCCATTGGCTCGATTTCTTTCACTACTCGTCTTCACACATTTAGTCGACTGGATGCCCTCATCATACACTCCATCTTGAAAGGAACTTGACCTCGAGTTACATGTTGAGTATAGAAGAAACTCGTAGATTTTGAGCGGACTCAAACCTTTCAAATCAAACAAAAGTGTTATTCGAAATGAATTCATGAAGCTCATTCCACAAGCTTTCAAATTCACCTTCTTCACACGAGCTTCATCCCATTTTTCAACTTGTGATTGGCGCTAGTTC
Organism: Euphorbia lathyris; assembly: GCF_963576675.1. Taxonomy (NCBI): domain Eukaryota; kingdom Viridiplantae; phylum Streptophyta; class Magnoliopsida; order Malpighiales; family Euphorbiaceae; genus Euphorbia; species Euphorbia lathyris. Next base: position 20,727,207 of record NC_088914.1, on the reverse strand, counting down.
TTGATAGGGGTATTTTACCCCTATCTTTTAGCGTGATTTACGGGTTAATTTTGGATGAAATAAATAAGTTTAATTACAAAAATAGAGTGTTTTAATAAAATAACAAAATAAAAATAAATTTCGTACTTTCGGTTAATTTTTCTTATGTTTGATTAATATTAGAAAATAAAACGTCAAACTAACTCGGCTCTCGAGAATTGTATTTCAGGTACGAGCAAGGAGTGAAAATCTAACGGTAACTTCCTTCAGTCTCATCTTTAATGATGGCATATGCGATCTTGAAATTGTTATTGCAAGGCGTCATCCCAACAATTTCAACAAATGGCATTTTGTACTTGTTGGTTTTGTACGTGGAATCAATGCCGATGTACCAGTGATAAGTCCTGAATAAATCTACTGATTCTGGATGTGCCATAAACACATGTGTAATGACGCTGGAATCACCCTCAGTTTGCGTATAAAGAGCATACTTGTTCTCGAGAGCGATATGATAGAACTGACTAGCCAAGTCTCTACCTTCAAACCCATCATTCCTCATCTTATCTCTATAGTTGTAGACGTGTTTAATTGTTGGGTGGTCTTCAGGATGCTTTTCTTTAACGGCTGCTAAAATAGCACAAGGCTTTGCTTGAGCCGAACTCATATCACGAACGATTAATTTAGATGCGATACTGAGTCCGCTCATCTGCCGACTTCTCTCTGGATACACACGTAACGAATGATTGTGCTGACCAGTTAATCCATCCTTAGCCTTTATCCCCCAACCAGTAAGGTCTGACCATTGATAGGCTTTAATCTCAAATTTACACCTGCACGCTTTAGTTTTCGTTTTTCGTATTAACCCTGCGTCATCTGTTTTCCCTCTGTAGCGTTCACCTCGTGAACATCTCAATTGCTTTTGCTTTCCACCATTTTTATGCGAAGATATTGTAATCTCAAGCCCAATTTGAATAGCTACCTGTTTTGCCCAAGTAACAGCATCTTCACACGAAGCGAAAACGGTGTCCGTTATAAAACGAGAACTGTAATCAATGCCGTCCAGTTGCCAATCTTCTAACGGTTCCTGAATATATAAATAATGCATAATATGTATTAAAAATACGCAAAAAAATGTTAAAAAATGACATTCGGTTGCATAATAGGTATTAACAATACATGTAAAAATTTAAAAATATAAATTTAGGGCTTAGTTGGGTTAAAAATTACAATTCCGAGCTTGTTCGTGCCTCGTATAGGCTAAACGGACAGGCTGCCCGATTAAAATGCCAAAAATTGGTCAAATTATGCCTAAATGGGCAACCTGCCCGTTCCACCGTACGTGGGAACGGGCAGGTCACGCCGCTCGCCCCGACGACGGAACGAGCGGCATGCGCTGCTCGTTCCGCAGGCCGAACGGGCAGCGCACTCTGCTCGTTCGGCTGGTGGAACGAGCGGCGCATGCCACTTGTTCCGTAGGCCGAACGAGCGGCGCATGCCGCTCGTCCGCACGGCCGAACGGGCAGTTCGTCCGTTCGACCGTGCGGACGAACAGCATCGGACGCCCGTTTAGGCCAATCCAATTAAAAAAAAAATTTAAAAATTAAAAAACGAAATTTTAATTTAAATTTATATCGTATGATTACCTCGTGTACGAAATCATGGTCTTCGGGAATGCTCGGGTCCATTTTCGTCCAATTAGAGTTTTTAGGCTTGGGAGAGAAAGAGAGGAAAAAAAAGTTTTGGTTTTTGAGTTTAAATTATGAGGAGAGCATAATTGTCGAAATAGTGCGGTGGTTGGAAAACATATTGCGGTATATAGCAATACCGTTAGTTGAACTATGAATGACTGTAAAATTATTGTAAAAGCTCATAATTATTGTGTTGAATTCCTTAGTCTACGGATCATGTAGCTCACATATATAAATCATTTACCTTTTAAATTTTACTAGGACAAGAAAGCCATTGGATTTAGCAAAGACTCGCGGCCAATGCTAATAAAGTTTGGTCAAATTGTATAGGCCTAATACACAAATAACCCTCTGAACTTGTCCAAATCTTGCAACTGCCCCCTCAACTTTCAATTGTAACAACTTACCCTTTAAACTTGTCCAATTGTAAAACATAACCCCAAATTGGAAATTTTTTTACCCCGTATTTGAAGCAACCGTAAAAAAGTTTTCTCGGATTCGTATTACGCCAAAAATCTGATTATCATACTCCACGAGCGTTGCAGATTTTGTATTTCACGTGTTTCTTCAATTGCAGTCCATGTCAGCAATTTGGGGTTGTGTTTTACAATTAGACAAGTTTAAGGGGTAAGTTGTTACAATTGGACAAGTTTAAAGGGTAAGTTGTTACAATTGAAAGTTGGAGGTGACAGTTGCAAGATTTGAACAAGTTCAGGGATTATTTGTGTATTAGGCCAATTGTATATTCTTGTAGGTGTCCTTTTTTTCTTTTTTCTGGTTTTGTACGTATCTTTCCATTCTTTGCATGACTTGGCTAGCTGGTGGGTGGTGTTAGTGGACTGGTGAGTTATCTCATGCTTTTCTTTCCCTCTTTTTTATTATTACATTATCTTTTGGGAGTTGTTGATAACTCTATTTAACCCTATTTATAGAAATCATTTTAGCTTTTACCATTTCTTCCATTTTATCGGATAACGATTATTTTCGATACCAATTATATATACACCATATCATAAAAGAGAGAGTTTGTCAGAATCAGTATCAGCGACAAACAGAATCTGAGTTTTAATGGCTGCTAGGAGGATCTCATCGTTGGTCTCTCGCTCCTTCACTTCTCCTTCTGCTCTATTTTCAGGAGGTATGCCTTTATTCCTTCCTTAGTTGATTGATTTGAATTGATTGTATTTTGTCGCAGAAATAGATTGCGATTTCAATCTCAACTACTTTTGGAGTTTCAGTTTGGTCTTATCAGGATATAGATAAATCTAATATGAATTGTTAATTCGTTGATACTCAAAAGATAGGTTATATTCTGATGCGTTTAGATTCAGAATTTCCTCTTCTTGTTGTTGTTGTTGTTGGTGGTGGTGGTACAGGTACCGTTTTCCAGATCTCGTTCTTTCTTTCTTGCTGTGAATTTGATTATTTTGTCAATTATTTCATTTCTCATTATCATTTTAGACGTAGGGTTAACTATTTTCTACTGTGGGAACCACCATTCTGATTTGTGTGGTCCTTGCTTGCTTGCTTTTGTAAATATACCTCCAATTTCAACTACTCATGCCATTTTTGGTTAATATATGACCCTACACTGCAATTGGATGAACTTGTTTGATAGCTCTCTCAAAGTCATAATTGGGTTCTATTTTTCTACATTTTGACAAGGGAATTTTTTTGATTTCTTCTGGTGTCACATTCACACCATATTAAATGAGAGTGTACCTTTTTTAGGGAGGAATTCTGGGCTTGGGCTTGGCAGAGGAATTAGTAGATTCAGTACTACTGCAACAGCTGCTGCAGCTATTGAAGATCCTATCACTCCATCTGTCTCTATCGATTACAATAAACTTTTAATTAATGGACAGTTCGTTGATGCAGCTTCAGGTGAAAGCTTATTCCCTATGGATTTATGAAAAAAATATAGTTATAGTTTATCTATGCCAATTAAATATAGTTATAGTTTATCTATGCCAATTATCTTAATTAATGTTGGGCAACATAAATGCACTGTTGTCCAAGTCTGCCAACACATTATTATATTTATTAGCATTAATTTCTTATAAGTTTAATTGGACTCTAGGACTTGTAGTCAACCCAAAGGCACAACTTAACCTAGAATGACATTCTGGCCAGATTTCGTGTAGTGATTTATTTAAGTCAACCCAAAGGCACAACTTCACCTAGAATGACATTCTGGCCAGATTCCTTGTAATGATTTATTTAATTCTAATATAGCCGGTGCTCCAATGCCTATGGATGCTTAATTGAATTTTTTTGGATGCTTTTACTCTAAAAAAATAAAGTTCTATGCACATGCCTAATGGAGTTTTCCGACGACTAGTGGGTGTTCAAGCCCTCTAGATCCCATAGTTGTTAAAGGTGCTAGGGGTCCTGGAGCTTAGGTGCAAGGCTCAGGCGCACCCTTGATGAACAAAGGTGCAGAAAATGAAAAAATATATAGATACAAAATCTAATTATCAATGTTTGATATTAATGTCACTAATACTCTATCAGTAGTTAAGGCACAAGTTATGATGAACTGAAAAAGGAGCTCCCCTCCTTTACGTCTCTTACTCTTCTTCCCTCCCTCTATTTTTACTTCTCTTCTTATTCTTTTTTACTTGGCTGTTTTAGATTTAAGTTTACTGAATACGATAAGTGATTGAGATTAATCAACCTTTTAGTTTAATAAGAGAATTAAAAAAAATTAAAAACCTACTTATTAATAAGACGCAGAAGAGGCGTGCCACGGTAAAGCCTACGAAGCCCAGGCGAGGCGTACAAGGCGAGAGCCTTTTAAACAGTGCCTCACCTAGGACTTATTAGGCGCGGGACCTCGAGCCTCGCCTCATTTAACAACTATGCTAGATCCATCCTTGAATATAGCCTAGCTCAAAAGTTCATTTTTAGCTGATTACAAATTGAAAAGAAATTGCACTTATGGTATCTTTATGTTGTTATTTCGATATGGTTTCATAGAGCATTGATTTATTGAATCTTGTTTTGCATATAGGGAGAACCTTTCCAACATTAGACCCCAGGACAGGGGAAGTGATTGCTCATGTTGCTGAAGGTGATTCTGAAGATATTGATCGAGCAGTTTCTGCTGCTCGCAAAGCATTTGATGAAGGACCATGGCCTAAGATGACTGCTTATGTAGCTCAATTCCTCTGAACTTATTTACATTTTACGTCTGTGTTGAAAAGATTTGTGTTTTGAAAAGTTTTTCCTTTTGCACTCCAGGAAAGGTCAAGGATTATGTTGCGGTTTGCTGATTTGGTTGAAAAGCATAATGATGACATTGCAGCACTTGAGACTTGGGATAATGGGAAACCGTATGAGCAAGCTGCGAAAGCCGAAGTACCAATGTTTGTACGTCTAATGCGATACTATGCTGGTAAGCAAAATGAATGAAGAACACAGTAACAATTCTCTTGTTTAGTGTGCTATTTTCTGGAATATGCTTAACATTGTGTTTCTTCCTACAAATTTCAGGTTGGGCTGATAAGATTCATGGTCTCACTGTCCCAGCTGATGGCCAGTATCATGTTCAAACCTTGCATGAACCCATCGGTGTTGCTGGTCAGATCATTCCATGGAATTTTCCTCTGCTCATGTACGCGTGGAAGGTTGGCCCAGCATTAGCATGTGGCAACACTATTGTTCTCAAGACAGCAGAGCAGACGCCATTGTCTGCTCTCTATGTGTCTAAGCTGTTTCATGAGGTAGCTTTTAATGATTCTACTACTGTCACTCAAACTGAAACATTTAGCTAGCTTCTTGTGTCCACTTTGTCACCAAAAAACTTTTGTTTCGCCAATCATTTTGATTCAGTTATAAAATTACATCAAAGGAAAACGAGTACAACTTTTGGCATATTCTTGCAGATCACAATGCTTTTGATGTAGTCAAATTGTTGTCACTATTCATTCAAGTTATCAAATTATTCTCATGGCTCGGGATGATGTTCTGTACCATAAAGATACAAACTTTTTATTCTTCATTTATGACCAAAGTTTAACAACCGAATTCTTTAGTAACTGACAATTTATATTTTGTGGTCCTGGTTGATCGTCACAGGCTGGGCTTCCAGACGGTGTTCTCAATGTGGTTTCTGGGTTTGGTCCAACTGCTGGTGCAGCTCTTGCCAGCCATATGGAGGTGGATAAGGTACTTGTTTCTCCTACATTGCCCACGAATATATCCAATCTCATTCCACTTGGTTTGACAGCTAAAAATTAGATCTATTTTGTTTTCAGGGTCTTAAAACATAACAACTGAGAGTTCTAATAAGAAAACAGTTTTAAATATTTGTTGTGGATAAGTTTAACCTTAAGGCTGCAGAGGCAGATTATGCAGATATTCACATAAAGCTTGGAACTTTTCTGCTAATTATCTATTGCTTTTGAGGAAAAAAAAAAAAAAATTTGATAATTAATGTGTAAATAGTTTAGCAAAAGAAATATTAAAGTGTTATGCTGAACAATCATATAATTTGAAATAAGAAAGGATTTAGTGCTAAGTTAAGAACATTGTAATCGTTGCCTGATTATGGTTCCAATATAATAACTTCTCTGTCTATCTCTATGCAGCTTGCTTTCACTGGATCAACTGAAACAGGAAAAGTTGTTCTTCAGTTGGCTGCAAAAAGTAACCTTAAGCCAGTAACCTTGGAGCTTGGAGGAAAATCCCCTTTTATCGTCTGTGAGGATGCTGATGTCGATCAGGCTGTTGAACAGGCCCATTTCGCATTATTCTTTAATCAGGTATGTTCAAGCATATACACATGCCAGCTTTTCTGGAAGTTAAGCTGCATTGGTTCTACTGATTACGGTTATGTTAAATCTACAGGGCCAATGCTGCTGTGCTGGATCTCGCACATATGTCCATGAAAAAATATATGATGAGTTCACGGAGAAAGCAAAGGCACGTGCTATAAAACGAACCGTTGGTGATCCGTTCAAGGGGGGTATTGAACAAGGTCCTCAGGTAAATCAACAAGATACTGTCTTTTACAGATACTACTGCACGGTGATTCAACTTAGCTACCGATAAATTAAGATTGAATGTTCTCCGCTTGAATGAAACAGATCGATCAAGGACAATTTAAGAAGATATTAAAGTACATAAAGTCTGGTGTGGAAAGTGGAGCTACGCTTGAAACTGGAGGAGAAAGATTTGGTGCCAAGGGCTATTATATTCAGCCCACAGTTTTCTCGAATGTAAATGTATGTTCTTCACTTACCTACCTACCGTTTCCGACTGATGTTTCGTAATATGACTAGAAAGCTTACTCACAATGTCACCAATTATACTAGGAGGATATGCTGATAGCAAAAGACGAGATATTCGGTCCAGTACAGTCAATTTTGAAATTCAAGTAAGAAATGGTCCCTTATCCTGCATCTTCTCAATCATAGAAAAATGCTCAATGTCTACTTACCAATAACTGCAGGGACCTTGATGAAGTTATACGGCGGGCGAATAGCAGTCGTTATGGTTTGGCTGCTGGGGTGTTTACAAAGAACATAGATACAGCTAACATCCTGACTCGAGCGTTAAAAGCCGGAACAATATGGGTCAATTGTTTTGATATATTTGATGCTGCAATTCCTTTTGGTGGATACAAGATGAGTGGACATGGAAGAGAAAAGGGAATATACGGTCTTAGCAATTACTTGCAAGTGAAAGCTGTGGTTACTCCATTGAAGAATCCAGCATGGCTATAAATTGAATAAACTTGCACTGTTTTTTATAATTTTTCTACCTGCTACGTAGATGAAAAATAAAAGGGTAGAGTGCATAGTGGGAAATATGAGATTGCAGTAAAGAAGGTGATGATGATGACGACGAAAATGTTTGTGAGAAAGTTGAACTGCTGGTTGGATCTTTCCTTTTTTGGGCATGTAATGGTTTAATTTATATAGTTTGATCATTGATGCTTCTGTCTCTGTTTTTTCTCTCTCTTGATGTCACCTCAGATTCCTCTTTTACAGAAATTATTCATCAATTATTCGAACATGAGAATTGGATGTGGAAATTCTTTTACTTACCACTAAAACCATCTATGCAAATTTAATTTTATGTCATATTATCACGTCCTATATTATAACTACTAATTTTAATTATTTTGGGGACTGTTCGGGCTGAACTACTATTCCTCAAGGGTGTTCCGGAGGGTTGGCCGACTCTCCCCGCCCCTGCTTCGAAATCATCCAGGGTTTTAAATGAACAACTCGTAAGCCCGGATTTCTATATCTAGTCCAAAACAAAAATCCTACTTAAGTACAAATATTGTAGGAAATGAAAACCGAATCGTAACATATAAAAAAGAAATATATACAAGCGTTATCATGTGTGTTTAGGTTTGGATCAAACAACTTTAGAGTCTGATAGCGAACTTGGCAAACTTTAAGGCCTTATGAGTTCAGACCAAAAGAGCAGTTTTCAAAGAGGATGCAACGAAAGTTTAGACCAAACATGATTAAAACAACATTTCAAAGAAGATAGGAGGAAAATGTTAAGGCCCCGTTTGGTACGTGGTAATGCACGTCGTAATGGAATCCCATTACGATGGAGGCTCATTACTATGTTTGGATATGTCATATTGTTTCTATCGTAATGGAATCACAAATACATCACTCAAATTTTCTTTACAAATTTATGTAATGAGTATTACATAAATAATAGACATGAATCCTCATTACGACTAACTCTTGCATTTTATTATTAATACTTATTATGCACAATTCTTATTAAATGATAAAACAAAAACTAGAAAAACATAAAAAAAATGAAAAATAAAAAAAAACGCGAAAACTCGAAAATACGAAAAATGAAAAACTCAAAAAACGTGATGAAGTATTGCCCGTCACGATTTTTTTTTTGTTTTTCGTCTTTTTTATTGGATTTTTTTCATGTTTTTCGTGTTTTCTGTTTTTCACGTTTTTCTCATTTTTCACATTTTCCTATTTTTCGATGATTTTAATTATATAAATAAAATTTTATGATTACATTTTAACTAAGCAAATATAAGTAGTGTAACGGTAATTAAGTTTCATCATTTTTTTTAGTTTGTCAACCAAACATGGTAATGGAATCACTATTCCATTCCATTACATTACAAGGTTGATTACATTACAAATTTGATTACATTACATTGCATTACGTCATACCAAACGGACCCTAAGAGTTTAGTACATGTCAAAAAAAGCAGTAAAAAAAAGTAGTGCCAAGAAATACTCTTAAATATTAGCAAGTATTTTTTTTTTTTTTTGTATTTCCAATATTTACATTAAACTTTTATTAATGTAAATATTAGAAATACACAATAATAAATATTTAATTTATTCAAAAGTTGAATGCATATAATAAATGTGATTATTAAAACCGTTAATTTTATTTCAAACTTCTATTTAAGAAAGGGGTGATTATTTATGGAATAAGGAAGTGGAAATGTGATTGTAATTATTATGTGATTATTGATTCATTAATGTCCATTTGTTCTTACTTACTTTGTAGTATTGATGTCCATACTACTCTATCTTGTGCATGTTTCAGCCACAGCTGTATTCCACAACGGCTATATTTCACAAATTACTACGATCTAACTTTTCCACTTTTTATAAAGTAAATTTAACAAAATTCTAGTTTAAAATTGATCTACTCTTTTCACATGTCAAAGGATAACTTTTTACGTTCAAAAATTCACGATTCCAATGCATATTTAGTCCGGTCCGAACCCACAAAAATCCGAATTTAAAATGGATTGGATTTGAGATTTATCTTAAAACCCAAGTCTTGCTTGGTGCGGCTCGAACTATAAAATAATTCATCGTTAGATATAGGCTTATTAAATCTAAGCCTCAGGATGCTTTGAATCTCCACCTTAGGATTCTAATAAGCCTAGATCTAATGGTGAATGAGCAAATTCTACATGCTCATTAAGGTACATGTGACCAAGACTAATAATTTAATTATATTTAGTATTTTACTTGTTCATTTAGATTTAATTATTCCATTATTTTCTACCAAAAAAAAAAAAATTATTCCATTATTATTTTCACGTCCCTCACTCTATGAAATTTAAACATTTTTATTAACTAGTTTAAATCACTGTAGATTGATTGATTTCTTTTTATGGTCATGGTCAGTGGATTGATTTTCATAGTTTGATTCTTACAAACTCTTATTTATAATATATGTTTGTTACCCTTTTTCTTGTTTATAATAATATTTTAGTGTGCTAATTTTTATTATTTATGATCACAATTTAATTTTAAGTTATATTAAAAAAAACTTTTAATATAAATATATTAGGTGGATGGGCCGGGTTGGGGTGAGCTTGAGAACTAGTTTTTTAGTCTGGCCCGATGTAAATATAGTGCGGACTGAGCTGGATTTGGACACAGTAATTAGATGCAAACCCCAGTTAGGCTCGGTCTAGCCCATAAACATGCATAATAGCGGGTAATAAACATATTATCAGAGGTTTTTAAAGCCTGTTTGTTTCAGCTGTTCGTGGTTACTGTTAGCTGTGTGTTGTTTACTGTTGCTGATCGGTAATAGATATTAATTGTTTTTTCTACTAAAAGCAGTCGTTTTGGAGTTTTACCAAACACTTTTTTTATCTGCTGTTTAAAATTAAAAGGTAAAAAACAGGTCCGACAAATAGAAACAAACAGACACTTAATATTTTAGAACCCAACTCTTTTATTCTATTTTTTTTACAAATTTATATTTAATTAATATAAAATTTAATTCATTTTTACTAGATCGATAAGAATTAAATAAAGATTAGTTTTTTTTAATGCAATTTGTATAGAGAACAATTTAGTAGCTATATTATATTATTCTGGAATAATATACAAATTTAGTCCTAAAAATAGATTTAGTTTCCACCTTTAAAGCAATACAATCTTAAATTTAATGTTTATTAGATGGTACAATTTTAGCAGTTGTTAATAAAAGATAAGTTTTGTATAATTTCCTACTTAGTCCTTATTATACAATTCCAATATAACTTTGTGCCAAAATATATAATTTCTCCTTCAATTCTTATTTCACAATTCTGATATTATTTGTGCCAAAATATATAATTTTCTTTTCGTTGCTTATTTCACAATTCGGATATAACTTGTGCTAAAATATTATAATTTCTCCTTTAGTTTTTTTTTTTAGAAAAATTAATGGCATTTTTGCATTTTTTTTGTATTTTTGTTAGAGATAAAGATAGAATTGTCAGTGCATCCTATTAATTTTGTTTCAAAACTTATTACAATATTTAAAACATTTGTTAAGTTAGGCATGTATATATTAAATATTATTATAGTATTAACGTGAAATGATATTAATTAAGTTTAAATTATTTAAATTTTAATAAAATAATATAATAAAATGTATATCTCTATTCATATCTTACCTACCAAATACGAAATAATAAGTCTTTATTATTTTATTTTTATCCATATCCCAATTTTTATTTCAATCTCTATCCGATCCAAATACCATGCCCCCCTAAACCTTCAAGTTATTGTGTAATGATCCATTTTTTTTGTAGGAAAAAAGTTTAGATAATGATAGGTCTACCCACTCTCAAGGTCAGGGCAAACCACAAACCTCGATAAGGGTTTACAGTGGAATTTACAGATCATCTATTAATGAAGGCTAAATTTTGATGGAGTGGGAAATCGAACCTCAAACCTGTCAAGCAGAGGTTTACAGTGTAATGATCCATTTTGATACCCACTTAAAGTTTCACCGAGGAATACACAAAATAAAATTAAACTATTTAAAGAAAATAAAATATACACACGTACTTACTTTAATAAAATAAAATATATACACGTACTTCAATAAATAATAAATAAGGATCTCCCCAATCTTAAGAATACCAACTCCAACCCAACCATTTAAATATATATATATATATATATATATATATATATATATATAATTAATTAATTAATGTCTGTTACTGTAATCTTGAAATGAACACACTATGTTATTTTAATTCTTCTAATTAGAGTAAATAAAAATTAATAAATTAGAAGGGTTAATTAAAGTAGTTACCCTGATTTTGCAGATAAATGATTATAGGTTTTTATTGTCAAAACGAAAACTGTGCTAGTCGATATTTGCAAATCAATGACTTTTGAGTTAACAGTCAAATTTGATGAAATTTTTTAAAAATTAAAGTTGCTCAGAACCCACATTTTCAAAATCATCATTCTTGGAGTTGTCAACAGATATAGTCCTCGTTTTGACCCAAAAAAAAACGACAGTCATTATCTGCAAATTAGTGTAACCGTAATTTTATTTGGAATTAACCCTATATTTATTTGCATTCAGGTGGCATGACTTTGAACCTGGGTTTGTCATTACAATAAGAGTAGAACATGAGCTTTCTTCTAGCCCAATCCATGGCCATAATTTGATCTTTTGATAGACTCACAAATTGTTGACCTTCAATGGTTGAAGAAACAGCCTTTGTACATGATGTTGAATTAGGTAAAGTGCAGCCATTTATTGACATTTCTGCAAATGAAACCACAAATGGAGCATACTTGTAATTAACTGCATACTTTCCACCATGTGTTGCCCATTCTGACCCATCCCATATTGTTGCATATACTGACATTGCTTTTGATGGATAAATAGTCGGGTTTAGCTTAAATTCTCTTACCGGTATGTTGTCCACTAGAAATCTGAAAATTTCATTTTACACGAATGGTTAACGAGACAGTTAGCTATACGAATGTAAAAAAAAAAAATACACGATTCATTTTATTCACATTTGATATTGCGCTTTTTACTGTTCGAAAAGGAAACGGTAAAAACCATTTTTAACCGTACGAATTGCAATGACTATTAGTTGAGTTTGATCTCGTTAATCAGTAATTGAATGTGTTAAATTGAAAGATTAAAGGTGCAATATGTACAAACTAGAAAAATTAGGAATCTAGAATAATTTTATTTTAAAGAAATATTAATAAAAAAAAAGGGCGGCCCGGTCGCATTACGCGTCCTCGCTGAGCGAGGGTCCGGAGAGGGGTCCCACCACAAGGGTGTATTGGAGGCAAGCCTTCCCTTGTCAATTTAATTGGCAAGAGGCCGCTCCTAAGACTCGAAACCGTGACCTCTGGTCACACGACAACAACGTTTTACCGTTGCGCCAAGGCTCGCCCTCTTTAAAGAAATATTAATAAATAGGAAAAATCATCCCGAGGATCCTACATTATGATTTTGGTGAATTTGAGGATCTGATTTTTTATTTCAATAAATCCGATCTTTGATTTAGTTAGTTCTGAACATTTAGGTTCTGTTTGGAAAATAGCGATTAGCTGATTACTTTTTTAGTTAGGTGATTTGATTAGCGGATTTGAATAGCTGATTGTGTAAACTTGTTTGGTAAAACTTAACCTATTGCTAATAGCTATTTGTGTAAAATGACAAATAAAGACATGGTAAAGCCTTTGTTTCGGTTAAAGAGTAGTAAGTAGGGGTAAAAGTGTTCTTCAAAAGAGACGGAACAATAACTTAATTGAAAAAGCTCATAAAACCGGTTTTTTCAAAATTAGCTTTTGGACTCAATAAGTTATTTCAAATCTCTTTTCACCAAACACCACTATTAGAGGGTTTGACTAGTTAAAACCTCGAAAGTGGCTCAAACCTCTAATTTTACCTCAAAAAAGAGTGTTACTTATTTTGAGTGCGTCTGAAATTAGGAAAATTTTAGGGTACTTCTGAAGTAATATTCCTGACCAATGAATTTACAACACATGTATATATAAATTGAATAACGCTCTATTAACCGAATTTTAGGTCAAAATGATTTTTCTGGTCACCAAGGAACAAGAAATCTTAATAAATATTGTAGTTGCAAAGCAATATGAGTGTAAACTTACACAATGTGATGACTGTTGAATAAAATGCTGTAATAATGGTGGTCCTGTGTTGGATCAAACCATAGATAGAACTTCTCTTCTCTTCCTGTGCTTACACTTCCATTTGCATACACATTTGTTTGAATCACCCAATCATTTCTCTTGTCATGACCAAGTAGTTCTATATCTATCTCATCATGATTGTGTGGATTTGTTTCTGCATTCGACATCTAAAAAACACCGAAAACACTCTCATCGATAACTCAACACATCAAATTAAAATAACACGTCAAAACGAGTCCAAAAAAAACTTACATAGAACGCAACAACAACCCCAGAGGATAAACCAGCAGGCAACTTGATGGCAGCACTAAAAAATCCATTGTAGTATTTGCTCTTTGATGCCAATCCAGAACCTACCAAAAATGAAATCAACTTAATTAAAATGGATCTGGAGAGCACCCGTGTCAGTGAATCATGGATCCGTACCTGAATATTTGTTAAGGGTAAGAAAGGAAGAAGAGCCATTATTGAGAAACTTAACATTAGAGGCACCAAAGGAAGTGGAGAATTGTTGAGAGATGGAGACATTGGAAAAGAGGTGAGTTAAAGGAGTAACATTGGGAGGAGAATAGTGCATATGTCTAGTACTATGTGAAGAAATTTCTAGTGCTAAGAAGGTTAAAACCCCCAAAATTGAGAGGAAATTTTGTTGGAAAAGTGACATTTTTGTAGTTAGATATTGAAATGGGGTCAAGATGGGATTATATATATATATATATAATGGTCAAAAAGAAGGTTGATTATGGTGAGTAAAAGAGTTGGCAAATGTTTGCTTAGTTGTGAAGTAGCTGGCTGGTTGTCTATTCATAGTATCTTTGTGTTTTGGATTTTAAGGACAGTGATGTAGATTTCATATGGGGTGCCTTATTTGCCTTTAGTATACTATCAATGCACTTTTCTCACATTACAAGTTTTACATTCTTCCCATGTATTGGGGAAATTTCTATAATGGTTTTGGATCACAACGGGTTAATTGTTTACGGGAAATTTTAAATCAATATCTCACGTCCCTAACGTAAAAAAATGCTAACTTGAAAGAATTTTAGGCCCATATAGTGATATATAGAGCAATTTTGGGCTCAAATTATAGGTAAGAGGAGAATAGAGAACTAATAATTCGAAACTCTTACTTTACTTCCTAAAGGGAGAGGTAAGAGTTCATAATTTACATTGTTATCCGATTTTTTATAGATATCCGAGTTCAAGACTCGTTAGAATTTTTTTTAGGGAATTCCCTTCTAATTAAATTTTGTTGTATTCATTAAAATTCCAATATAAAATTTAACTTAATCTCCTTCAAATTTTTAACACTCAAATTAACCTTAATTCATATCTAAATTATATTCACTTAAATATTTCTCTAGAAACATAATTAAATTAATCACTTCAACATATTATATTATGATTGTATCATAATTAAATTAAGTCAGATGTCAGTTTTTTTTAGTTTCAAGAAAACAAAAATTGATTTTATGTTGTAAATTAGCCGACAGTAATTATATAAATCATCAATATGAAATGATTTATTTATTAAAAAAAAAAAACTAGGACATATTTGTTAGGTGTGGAATGGTCAAAATTGGAAGTCTCAATTCTGAGAAGTAGTTGATACTTAAGTTATATGGTATGGTACTACGAGATACTGACATTTTCCTTCCCTTCCCTTATCTTTTTTTTTTTTTTTTTTCTTATCATTTAATGTCATTTTCTTCCCCTTTATTTCTTTCATGTCATACATAATTGTTTGTATTTGGCATTTTACTATATTAATTGTTGGAAATTATTTATTTTCAATTAAATTAAAATAAGAGTAAATATTATATTCAATCAAGTAATAATAATAATAATTAACACATCAAAATAATTAAATATATTATTAAAAATATGTTCAAAATATTATATCAACTATCATATATGCTCTAATATATGAACTATCATATACTAAAAATTTGAGCATATAGAGAGACTTGATAGAATAGTGAAGCACTAAAAACCAACTTTGAATCCAATGTTCATGTCATTCTCAATATCTGTGTAATCGAAGATATTATATATAAATCAAGAATAGTAGTTGTACTTTCATGTCATGTTCTGCTATAAAATAAAACACAACAAAGCTACAAATTTATGAAAATTTAATCAAGCATAACTAAGTCAATGCACATCAAAGAAATAAAAATATGCAAGATTCTAATCTGAACTTTTTATAACATATTAGTAGTGCATCATCAGTGGCGAAGCTAGGAGATAAAGGTCGGGGGGGCTAGACCGTGGACAAAAATAATAATTTAAATGCTACTGCAACATATTTATAAAAATAAAATAAACAATATAAAAGACAAATTATATCATAAAATGAGAGTAAAAAGTATTTGTGTACATATAGTAAGAAAATTAATGCCTAACAGATGGCAATTTACCCCTACGAGATATCATGTTCTGAAAATTTTGCACAATTGCTTTATTTTGGATATCGATAAAAATTCTTTTCTCAACATAACACACCAGACAATCTGTGAGAAAGTCATCACACATCTTGTTGCGTAAATTAGAAATCTCTAACATAGTAAATAAATTATAATTTAAATTAAAGTAAACCAAAAATACTCAAATTATACCCTAAATTAGAAATCTTAAATTAAAATTCCTAAATTAATTAGAATTAATAAAGAATCTCTAAACAAAAAAAAATATGTATTAATAATCACGAAATAATAATAATAATTCTTTTCTCTCTCTCGTGCGGTGATTCTTTCTTCTCTCTCTCGTGCGGTGTTTGCGGGATCTTATCGTTGGTTGGATGAGGAGCAGGGACCGGTCTCGGTCCGGTGGGGGGCTAGCGCAAGCGGCGTCGGGGAGGGCGGGTTTAGGGTTTGGCGGGGAGCGCGGGGATTGGGAGGAGTGTGACGGATCTGGGGTTCAGGGGAATAGGAGATCCGTGTCTCCTCGGTCTTATGTTGGCCCGAGCCTGGCGGCGGCGACGCCATCTGAGTCGGAGGGAAGGGAGGGAGTGAAGAACGAGAGGCCAGGGGGGGTCGGGATGGCGATGGCAGTGGTTGGGGAAGGGAAGGGCTGGGCGTCGGTACTGGTTTGGGCGGATTTATGGAAGAAGGTGTGATTGGCCAGCGTTTGGCTAGGCAGGAAGGTGAGAAGCAAGGGTTAGGAGTTAGCGGAGGTAGGGTGGCTAGCGGTAGGGAGGCTGCACCTGCAGATCTGCTGGGCGCGGCTTCCGTCTCTACGTGCGCTGTCCAGGCGGGGGGAGGGGCTTCTGTGAGCACTGGCCTGGTCCAGGCGGGCGGAGGCTAGAATCTAGGGGGAGCGGCTGCCTCCGTGAACCCGGCCGGTGGATTTGTATCTCCTAGATCTTTAGGAGATTTGGCGAATAAAAATAAGATGGACCTTGGTATTGGGAGAAATTCATGGAAGGATACGATCATGGGAGTGGTCGAGGAGGAGCCTTGTGTAAATGAAGTAATTATGGAAGGAGATTCGGAAGAAGTTTTTTCTGATTCTGACGAAGAGGATGGGGTTCAAGATGACCCTTTGTGTCCTGTGATCCGGCTTTCCTCAACTGACAAGCGTGCTCTTAGGGATAAGTGGAGGATCTCTTTAATTGTAACGGTTCTCGGAAAAAGAATTAGTTTTAACTATTTCGCTCAGAGGATCCAGGCTTAGTGGGCGAAAAAGGGAAAAGTTAGTATTACTGACTTAAAAAATGACTATTATATTATTAAATTTACTCGGGTGGAGGATTATAATGTCGTGATTAATGGGGGGCCGTACATTATTTCTAATCATGTTCTGGCATTAAGGCCATGGGTTCCCAATTTTAATCCACATGATTGCTCGGTTAACAGAATTTTAACGTGGGTTAAGTTCCTGGGCCTACCAATCGAATATTATAATGAAGTTTTTCTTAATAAGATAGGGGGTTTTGTTGGGAAGGTCCACCATATGGACAGAACTACTGATGGGGCTATTAGAGGTAAGTTTGCAAGAGTATGTATTGATATTGACCTTGCTAAACCCCTATTGTCAAAATTGTGTGTTCATAATAAGGTTTACTTTATTGAGTATGAAGGTTTACATAATATTTGTTTTGAATGTGGTATGTATGGTCATACTTATGAGGGATGCCCTAAGAGGGAGAATGTGGTAGAAGAGGTAATGGAGGGTGTTAATGGGAGAGCTGAAGGGATCCAAGGTGATGGGGGGAATTTTGGCCCCTGGATGGTTGCTAAGAGGTCGGCTAGACGAAGGACACGACCATCTGTTGTTCAGAATCGTCCCCCTGACATTAATATCGAGTCTACTCTGGCACATCCTATTGCTAATCTTGTTGCCAAGGAGAAGTCTTGCCCTAAAATTAGTGTGGACTCTGGGGTTACTTCGGTCATCACTTCAGGGTCTAGATTTGGGGCTCTAACTATTGAGGAGGTCCAAGAATCTGACCAGGCTGACGAACACATTGAGCAAAGCATGCCAGGCTTAGAACCTGCTGAACCATCAAATAAGGTGGTTAAGACTATTAATCCCCTTTTTGTTTCCAAAGGAGAAGCCCAGTTTGGATCCCAAGCTCAGGCGTCTCAAGGGAATGTGAAGTTAAATGAGGTTAGTATTTCTAATTACCGTGGTGAACCTAGTATTGGGAAGGCTATGGGTGTTAACAAAACTAGCATGAAAAAGCCTAAGGGTAAACAGAAAATTGTCCATAGTTCTATGATTTTGTCAGATAAGAGGGGGCCTGCTGGTACCTCGGCAAGGCTCTTAGGAGCCCCTAATAAATACTTGGTATAGGGTTGTGGGTGGGGTCAGTTGTCCTCCTTTTTATGGATTTGTTGGTTTGGAATGTTAGAGGAGCGGCTAGTAAGGCTACCCATATCCATATTAATGATTTAATTAAACAGTTTAATCCTTCTTGTTTTGTTTTAATGGAAACTAAGATTAGTGGAGTTAAAGCAGATGAGGTGGTTAAAAAGTTTAGGAACTGGAATTGTGTTAGATCGGAGGCTACTGGCCGGGCTGGTGGGATTTGGCTTTTCTGGAGGCCAGATCGAGTTCATTTCGATATTGTTAGTATGGATAAACAGTTTATTCATAGTAAAGTTAGCTTTTCTGGTAATAAACCTTTCTTCATTACCTGGGTGTATGCTGATCCTGTCCTGGCTAATCGAAAAAGGTTGTGGGAGGTTCTTTACTCTATGAGTGTTAGTATGACTGAATCTTGGTTTGTGGTTGGTGATTTTAATGATATTGCCCTTATGAGTGATCAGAGCGGGGGTGCGAATCACTATGTGAATCGTTGCCTCAATCATAAGCATAGTATGGATTTATGTGGGCTTTCTGATCTGGGTGCCGTTGGTCATAAGTTTACTTGGAAGTGTAACAGTACCTTTGTTCGTTTGGACAAAGTTTATGCTAATGTTTCAGCTCAAACTAGATTTCCTGAAGTGTCTGTTTAAATCTGCCCTTCAGGCATTCGGATCACTGTCATATCTTAGTCAGGCTGGTGAGAGGCAATCGGCCTAGGGGGGAGACCGTTTAGGTATCAAGTGGCTTGGGAATCGCATCCTGAGTTTAAAGACTTCGTTCAAGACAATTGGAAGCCTCATTCTAATGTCTTACAAGCTGTTGAGGGCTTCAGAAAGAATGTTCTGGGGTGGAATAAAAACATCTTTGGTTATATTATTAGGAGAGAGAATAAATTATTGAGTAGAATTGAGGGCATTCATCGTAGGTTGGAGGTTAGTTTTGAACACAGTCTGGATGGTCTCCTCGGAACCCTTCAGAAGGAGTTGGAAGCTGTGCTTAGACAGGAAGAGTTTCTTTGCTTTCAGAAATCTAGGAAAGCCTGGATCAAAGATGGGGATCGGAATACCAGGTATTTTCATCTCTCTACTGTTATTAGAAGACAGAACAATAGGATTGATGCTATTAAAGACTCAAATGGAGATTGGGTTTATGAGGATGAAGATATTCGTCACTTGGCCCTTAACTTCTATAAAGACCTTTTTAAAGAGGACCCTGTTGATCTGGATAATGCTCAGACTGTTGCTACCTTTCCCATGTTGGGAGAGGATAGAATTCTGGAAGCTTTCCACCCTATTTCCCAGAAAGAAATAGATCAAGCTATTTTTAGTATTGGGGCTACTAAAGCTCCTGGGGTTGATGGTCTGCCTGCTGGTTTTTATCATAAACACTGGGAGGTTGTGAAGGAAGGCATTTATGGCTTTATTAAAGGTGTTTTTAATGGCTCTCAGGATATTGGGCTTGTGAACAGCACTCTTCTAGTTCTCATTCCTAAAGTGGAGAAGCCTTCTTCTTTTCTTCAAATGAGGCCTATTGGTCTTTGTAATGTTATCTATAAAGCTATTACTAAAATTGTGGCCAATAGACTCCGTTGTATCCTTCCTCATATCATTAGCCAGAATCAGGGAAGCTTTGTTCCTGGTAGACAAATGATGGATAATGCTGTCATTGCCCAAGAGATGGTCCACTCTATGAAAATCAAAAAGGGGAAGAGAGGTATTGTGGCTCTTAAGTTGGATCTGGAGAAAGCTTATGATCGCATAAACTGGAGCTTCCTTCTTGAGAGTCTGGAGAGGGCAAGGATCCCGGACAATTGGAGGAGTTTAATTAAAGTTTGTATCTCTTCTCCTGTTTTTCAAGTCTTGATCAATGGGGATATGTCGGAAGGTTTTTTGCCTTCCCGGGGCATCCGTCAAGGGGACCCAATGAGTCCTTTCTTATTTGTTATTGCAATGGAAAGATTAACTCACCTAATCCAGGATACTGTTGATAATGGGAAATTCCACCCGGTGTCCATCAATAAATTCTGTCCCCAGGTTACCCACTTATTCTTTGCAGATGATGTTTTGATCTTTGTGGAAGGGAATGAGGAGTAGTTAAGTGTGATTATGGATATTCTTGATTATTTCTGCACTGCCTCTGGGCAGAAGCTTAATATCCAGAAGTCCAGGATGATGTGTTCTAAGAATATGAACCAGAGAGTCTGTAAAAGATTGAGTGTTTTGTCGGGAATTCCTCTGACTAATTCTCTGGGGAAGTATCTGGGTATTCCCCTCCATAGTGAAAGAGTTTCGAAAGCTTCTTTTAAGGATATTTTGGATAAAACCAATAAAAAGTGTGCCGTTTGGAAAGCTAATACTCTCTCGCTTGCGGGTCGCCTTACTTTGGTTCAGTCTGTCAATTGTGTGACTCCTAATCACATTATGCAGGCTTGTCATCTTCTTGAGCCTGTTCTCAAAGATCTTGATAAAATTAATCGTCGGTTCCTGTGGGGGGAAGCTGGAGAGGGGAGGAAGATTCACCTTGTACCTTGGAATGAGGTTTGTCAACCTAAGGATATGGGAGGTCTGGGCATTAGAAAAGCCAGAGATAATAATAAAGTTTTATTAATGAAGCTTCTGTGGTGAATGTGGCAACTTCCTTCTGCTCTTTGGGTTCAATTATTATGCGGTAAATATATAAAGGATAAGGTTTTTGGGGGTCCTAAAGATAGAGTGGTTAATTGTTACTTTCTCTGGAAAGGCCTTAGTGCTGTTTTTGCTGAATTTTGCTCAGGGATTGGGTGGAATGTGGGTAATGGTAAATCTATTAGCTTCTGGAAGGATACTTGGATTGGTAAAAAACCTTTATTAGAGGTTTGTGAGTCTTTACCGCCTTTTGAAATTCAGAACTGGAGGATTGCTGATGTGGTGGATTCTGAGGGGGAGTGGATTTGGTCGAAGTTTGATTCTTACCTCAGTCTGAAATCGCTCCTGAGAATTAGAGGAGTTCAGATTAGTAGCAAGGAGGAAGACAGGGATAGTTACTGTTGGTCATTGACGAACAACGGGGCTTTTTCTTGTAAATCGGCTTTTCAGGCTATCTTTCAGGAGTTGGATTCGTCGCACCCTGAGGTGTGGAAGACGATTTGGGCCTTAAAAGTTCCTTACCGTATTAGAAGCTTCCTGTGGCTAGGGGTTAAAAATAGATTGCTTACTAATTCAGATAGGAAAAGGAGGCATTTGGTGGAATCTGGAGCTTGTGGCAGATGCAGAGGTCATGAAGAAACTTTGTGCCATGCTCTCAGAGATTGTGCGAAAAGTAAAGATGTTTGGAGGAAAGTTCTCCCTATAAAGGTGTTGTCTACGTTTTTATCCCACTCTGAGCTTGATTGGTTTGTGTATGGGGTTAATGGGAAACTTTTGGCTGATTTGAAGCATGGTATTCTCTTATTTGTGGTGGTTTGCCATCAGCTTTGGAAATGGAGAAATGAGGAGATCTTTGGAGGAGAAACGATTGTTTTGCCTAATGTTTATGATTTCTTTTCCAAAAAGATTTGCTCCTTGGTTGATTGCTTTGTTGAGGATCCTTTGGTTAGGACTTTTCAAAGGAAAGAGGTCCATCTCTTAGGCTGGTGTAGGCCTAGTGAAGGTGTGGTTAAGCTTAACACCGATGGCTTTTGTCTAAAAGACGGGAGAATTACCGCGGGAGGGGTTCTGAGAGATGAAGGTGGTGGTTGGGTTTCTGGTTTCTCTCATAATTTGGGTATGGGTTCGTCCTTTTCTGCTGAGCTTTGGGGAATTTTTTCTAGCCTTAGGCTAGCTAAAAATCTAGGGGTGAAGAAGCTTCTGGTGGAATCTGACAACCTTGAAGCGGTCAAGATGATCTCGGAGAATATATTTGCTTAAATAGCCAAAATTTATTCAGAGGAATTAGAAGGATTGACTCTTCCTTTGATCTTCTTAGCTTCGGCCATATTTATAGGGAGCAAAATCGGGTAGCGGACCGTCTCGTTGTTGAAGGTCATACTAGGATATTGAGCCTCTCAACCTTCTCTTCTCCTCCATTATTCATTTCTTCCCTGATTTTGGATGATTTGGTGGGGTCAGCTTTCCCAGACCCAGGTTAGGTGGCTTTGTTTGTTTTTTCTTTCCTTTCCTACCAAAAAAAAATATATATATTAGCTTTGTTTTATTTTCAACTAGGCCCTACACAAAACAACGTCATTTTGCCTAGGTTCTAGTTAAAAATAGGGTTAATGTGCAAAAATACCCCTAACGTTTTGGGTCAGGAGTAATTTTACCCCTAAAATCTAAAATGGTGCAATTTTACCCTAACGTTTGTAGCCAAGAGCAATTTTACCTCCAACGTTGATAAATTGGGTCAATTTCAGAAATAATTCATCAAACTGTCTTCTCGGTCATGAATCTTATCATCCACACTTCACATGTGCGTCATTTTATCAGTAACAAATCATAAACATATGTTGGGATGTGAAAAAAATAAAAAAATAAAAAAAATATATTGTCTTTTGTACGAATTAGACAAAAAAAATTCAAAAAATTCACCAAATTTATAAATACTAATCTCCAATTCTATTATTAAATTACAAAAAACATGAAATCCTTTTTTTAGAATGAATTGATATGCAATTGGTGCAAAATAATGAATAAAAATATATGTGTTTTATAATAGTGTCTGAAATTGACCCAAATTACCAATGTTAGGGGTAAAATTGCTCTTGGCTACAAACGTTAGGGGCAAAATTATACAATTTTAGACGTTAGAGGTAAAATTGCTCCTGATCCAAAACGTTAGAGGTATTTTTGCACCTTAACCCTTAAAAATAAAACAGATAGAAAGGGCTAATATTTTCATCCTATAATCTCTCATTTTAATATACTTCTCTGACACTTTATTTTATTTTATCAAATTAAACATTTGGCTGACAATATTAGTTACATTACTTATTCCACGTACGTTTGAAATTGGATGTTTTATAGTTTGAATTAAGATTTTACAATTTTTCTATCACATATAAAAAAATTCTTTCAAACTCTTAAAGTATAAATTTTGAATGTAAATAAAAAAAATAACACTATAATAATTGAGTTTTACATTAGAAACTAATTTTTCTAGTTACCGGAGTTTAACAGAGAAGAAAAAAAAATGCAAATTTAATATGTTGAAATCAAACATCCCAAACATTAACTATATACCATGAACAGTAGTTTCGAGACCATTAGGGGGTTTGATGTTCCAACCTCTTTCATGTATTGCCTTGCCCATCTATTATTTTATTAATTAATTTGATTTTTTCTCAAATAAAAGTTGGTTAATTATGTAATTCAAAAGTTTTAAAAAGAAATTGCAAGTTGGGTTCGGTTTTATGATTAAGCAAAAATGAGAAAAGTTAGGTTGTGAGTAGACATGCCAATAAATGAAATAGTTTGTTATATTTTTCCTGGGTGAAATGAATATCATATCATCTATCAGACAGACCCATATTAGCTGTCCTTTAGATTAGATGCTTCCATTTGGATTTGACAATTAACAAATAAACATTGCATTAATTTGATATGGGAGAGTTATGGGTCTATTTCTTTATTGTCTATTTCAACACCAAATGAGCTACTTGGAAGAGAAAAACAAAACAAAACCAAAATAAATAAATAATTAGTTTTTTATGATTGCATTTCACCCACTAATCTTAACCACCTGTTTATGTTGGATTTTATTATATTATCAATTTCACAATTATAATTATTACTTGGAAGTAATAAGTTTATTTAAAAAGGTTCCAGCTTCGATTTTCACTGAATGTACCCGTATGAAGGAGGAAGAGCTTTAATTGAACTAAATTCCTAGCAAAATTAATACATTTAGATAAATAAATAAAAAGTTTACATCATGTATAAAAATAAATTATATGACTTTATGAATTTACAAAAAAAAACATTCTCACTTGTAAAATGGGTTTGAAATCATTTTTCATCTTCCATCTTTGAATCGTGTTTCTTTGATTTCAAGATTTCTTTATTTAATTTTTACTATCTTTTTACAAATTGAAACACTATGAGTCAACAAAATCTTCTGAATCCACATGCAACAACTTTTGAATTTGGACTTATACTACACTATGATCATAAACATTGCCCTTTGGTAATATGAGTAATAATTATTCGATGGTTTTCACGTGGTTAGTGGCTGAAGAAGTCAATTTGATTAGTCACTGTTAGATCTAAACATGGCTCTAAGAAAGTGTCACGAGGATGATAGGTGTGAGTAAGGAGAGATCCTAAAAGAAAACGATGTGAAAAGAAACACTCATTTCTAATCTGAGATTCAATTTATTTCAATCTTTACTGCCAATGCCATCCTTTAGATGCAATCATTTCTCAAGCCAAAATTTTAGGGTTCTTTACATAGAAGTCATGTATACTAATCTATACTTACTATATATAATTACGGAAGCAGAGAGAAATGAGAATAAGTGTTTTAGAGGTCTTTTTGATGAGTTGTCAACGTAGTAAAAAAATCAGATTAAAAATATTTAATTAATTAAAAATAAATATTTAATTAATTAAAAATAACAAAATTATATTTATAATATATTAAATAATTACTAGCCTATTAATTAAAATAATAAAAGAAAGCAAGAGTTACGGGAAAATAAAAAAAACACAAAACAAAGGAAATCCAAAAGTCACCAATAAACTTCTATATAAAGCATGATAGATAGTATTCCACCATTATATTCATTGGTCACGATATATAGTATTATATTTCTGAAGGTAAATATTCGAATTTTTCATATGTTGTAGTTATTTTGTTCTCAATTATGTTGTTATTTTATTTTTATAAAACAATGGTTATTATAGTTTCATCTTTCAGATTCATTTCTGTTGTTACCCAAGTTCTATACCTTTCGCTATCTTATCCATGTTTTCTTTTTTATTTATCTTTTTTTTCCAAACTGATAGCTTCAATTGAAGAAATCCGACAGAAATAGAAGATGCATGAACAACTAAAATCGGAAAACACAAAAGTGTCAAAAATTACAAGAAATTCTTATGTTTCTCAAGGTAATTATTCGATTTTTTTTCATATGTTGTAGTTATTTTTGTTCTCAATTGTGTTGTTGTTTTCTTTTTATTAAACAATAGTTGTTATAGTTTTATTTTTCAGAGATGGAATTCTATTTCTGTCGTTACCCAGGTTCCATACCTCTCGCTACCTTATCCATGTTTTCTTTTTTATTTGTCTTTTTTTTCAAAATGACTAAAATAAAGATTTTGTAAATTTTTATTCTTTTTTAGTATATGTTGCTAGATGTTATCGTTTCGATTGCTAACTCTTAACTAAAATTTAGATTTTCGGCTTTATATGAACTCCATTTTTGGCTTTCTCAATTGTGTCGTTGTTTTATTTTTTATTAAACAATTGTTGTTATAATTTCATCTTTCAGAGATAAAATTCCATTTCTGTCGTTATCCAGATTTCATACCTCTCGCTACCTTATCCATGTTTTTTTTTATTTATTTATTTTTCAAAATGACTAAAATAAAGATTTTGTATATTTGCATTCTTTTTTAGTATATGTTCCTAGGTGTTATCATTTTGATTGTTAACTCTAACTAAAATTTAGATTTTCGGCTTTTTATGAACTCAATTTTTAGTTTTAATTGAAGTTAGATTAATTTTTCTAATTCGGAACATGTTGAAATCCACTCATTTTTTTAGTTTGAGTTTAGCTAATTGATATGGATTGTATTTTTTATTTTTATGCATTTTGGTACAAATAGATATAAAGTTTCACGCAGTAGTTGTTCATTGAAGTTTGAGACATATTAAATAAAATTTTAAAGAGATATTGGAATATTATACTTGCAATGAAGTTTATTTCAATATAAATTATGTTATATTATTATTATTATTATTATCAAGAAGTTATTTTTTCCCAATTTTCTAGACAAGGAGATTGTAAGAGTCTAATACGCTTGATAAGATGTTTATTCTTGAAGAATGTGGATTATGTTATATACGAATTCAAAATCAAGGTAAATAAAAATAAATTTTGATGCTCAAAATCCTAAAAATGTACATTAATTATGGATATTGAGATAATTGCTTTTGCAAGATTGGCTTATATAATTTTTACCTATTATATTATGGTTCGTACAAAATTGTTAGTATTTCAAGAGTTTTTAACCGATGAAAATGAAATATGATCATAGGACAAATTATTGAAAAATATTAATTAAGAAAATATTATTATTTTAATCTCTTCAAATTCTCAAATGTTGAGCATAATGATTCTAATTAATATAATTAATTTCACATATTAATTATAAAACGTTTTTTTTGTACTGAGTGGTTACAATTGCGATTTAATTCTATTTAACTAAAATTAATTTATGGACTTAATACTTCATTAAGAAAAAATAAAATGTTTAATTAATGGGCAAAAAATATTTTCACTCTCCTCTTTATACGTTTATGTCTCGACATTCTCTCTTATTTTCAAAAAAAAAAAAACCCGAGAGGAAGATGGTTCTCTCCTAAATATCTTTTTCATCCCTTCATTTTTTTCGATTCTTTTGTTTGTTTTTCTTACTTACAAAATTCAAGAATATATAATTATTAGAAAATATTAATGAAGCCAAATAAGTGATATCTGCGAGTATGACTGATATTCTATATAGTGAAAGAATGAAGAACAAATTGATCGAATGTCTTGATAAGATATTACGAGATGAAAATAAGAGAAATCGTCATCTTAAACTGATTCAATTAGATATATTGGGTTATTATAGCAGAATGAATAATTGAGTTCGAATACTTGGTGATCATGAAATTCCATCAACCAAAATAATTATCATCAAGATGAATTTGTGACTAATTCCTACGAAATTTATTTTTTTATATGTAACATATTGAATTGATAAAGTTTCTTCATATGCAACATTAGAAAAGTATTGATTGTAATAGTTTATAGAATAATATATTGATGTTGCTTCCATTTTAACATAGATTGTAATTCTTTTGTATCGTAGATATAATATTTAATTTTAATTGTAGTTTAATTCAATTTTTGTTTAACCTATATTGTAATTCTTTTGTATCGTAAATATAATATTTAATTTTAATTATAGTTTAATTCAATTTTTGGTTTTTTATTATATTCTAATATATTTCTTAATTAATCTACTATTTTATTATTATTGTTTCAAAGAATATTTGGAATATGAAAATGTATTAAAATTGCTAAAAAGTACAAATCATTGAATTTTGTAAAAATAAATAAATCATTCATCTTTAGTTAAAATTCTATAAAAAAAGTAGTCAATTATTTTTAAAATTAATTTAATTTGAATTATCATTAAAAAATATATATTAATTTCAAATATACATAATATAAATTTTTTTTATAGCATGATATAAAATTATTTAAAAGTAAATATATCAATTTATTTATTTATCTAAATTATATGAAAGTTTCATACCCCCATGCATCGCACGTTTTTGACTAGTAATATTAGTATTTAATCAATATCGATAAACTGATCCTTAATGTATTAAAGTGTCAAAACTTGTTGTCAAAAAAAAAAAGTGTCAAAACTTATTCTACAAATATCAAACGGTTACTAATTTATTTTATTTTTTTAGAAAACAGTTACTCATTTTCTAATTCATATAAAAAACATGGGTGTTTAATTTGACAAAATGAAAAGAAAATTAATTTAATTCTAAATAATTTTTAAAACTTGTAATTCTACGATAAATTTCTCAAAATTTTATGACATTAGAGTTTAGGCGTAAAAAATCATAATATAGCCAAGTGCGTGGACACTACTGTAATGTCTAAATATCATTTGTCATAATTAATTGTATGGGCTCGACCTCTGGGCTTTTGTGGCTCGACGACCTTAGAGGCTCAAGTGTCTAAATTGAGAGTATTGGGCTTTTGCGGGCCGCCGACCTGAGGGTCTACCTTGAAAGTTTTGGGCTTAAGGGGTATATGGGCCTTATTATTATATTGTCATCATAGAGTCAAACTTTAATGGGTCATCATAATTAAGTACAAAATTACAATTAAGTCATATCACCAAACTTAATTCTTAATATGTCATTATTCTTTATATATTATGAATTAAAGGCAAAAAGAAGATCACTAACCAAACACCTAAAACTCTCCCTTTTAAATTGAAAATGCAAAAAGGAGCATGAAAAGGAGCAACCAAACACCCCCTAAAATATGAAATGATGCAAATCTAACCTAACATTTAAAGCAACATCACACTCATAATTTATTGATTTTTACCTTAAGCATATGCTTACCAAATTAATTAACTGTAAATATTTAAAAGAGTATTACTCATGTTATTTGCGTCTAAAATTATATCTTTTACAAAATAAATTACATTTTATTAATCAGATTTTATGTTCAAATCTGATTTTTCTGAGTTCAAAACTGATTTTTTTTATTATTAAAAACTCAATATGGAAATCTATATATATATAATATAAAACAGTAACGATGGAGCTGAGGTGTCACTTCTTCCTTTTTTACTAATAAAAAATATAATATATTAACTTTAGTTATATTATTATATTTATTTATAAAAAGATTATTTTATCCGTACTATATCTAAGAGTTCTACAGAATTTAAATTAATCCCTAAAATATCTTTATTTCTCTGCATATCTATATCTAAAAGTTCTACATAATTTAAATTAATCCCTAAAATCTCTCTAATTCTCTGCATATCTATCTATATATCTATATAAAACAGTAACGATGGAGCTGAGGTGTCACTTCCTCCTTTTTTACTGATAAAAAATATAATATAATATATAATATAATATATTAATTTTAATTATATTATTATATTTATCTATAAAAAGATTATTTAAATTAAATGTGAAAATAAAATAATAATATTTAATTTATATACTATATCTAAGAGTTCTACAAAATTTCAATTAATCCCTAAAATCTCTCTAATTCTCTGCATATCTATATCTAAAAGTTCTACATAATCTAAATTAATCCCTGAAATCTCTCTAATTCTCTGCATATCTATCTATATATAATATAAAACAGTAACGATGGAGCTGAGGTGTCACTTCCTCATTTTTTTACTGATAACAAATATAATATATTAACTTTAGTTATATTATTATATTTATTTATAAAAAGATTATTTTATTCGTACTATATCTAAGAGTTCTACATAATTTTAATTAATCCCTAAAATATCTCTAATTATCTGCATATCTATATCTAAAAGTTCTACATAATTTAAATTAATCGCTAAAATCTCTCTAATTCTCTGCATATCTATATCTATATATAATATAAATCAGTAACGATGGAGCTGAGGTATCACTTCATTATTTTTTTACTGATAAAAAATATAATATAATATATTAATATTAATTATATTATTATATTTATCTATAAAAAGATTATTTAAATTAAATGTGAAAATAAAATAAAAATATTTAATTTATATACTATATCTAAGAGTTCTACAGAATTTAAATTAATCCCTAAAATCTCTCTAATTCTGTGCATATCTATATCTAAAAGTTCTACAGAATCTAAATTAATCCCTGAAATCTCTTTAATTATCTGCATATCTATCTATATATATAATATAAAACAGTAACGATGGAGCTGAGGTGTCACTTCCTCCTTTTTACTGATAAAATATATAATATATTAACTTTAGTTATATTATTATATTTATTTATTATCATATTTATTTATAAAAATATTATTTTATCCGTACTATATCTAAGAGTTCTATAAAATTTAAATTAATCCCTAAAATCTCTCTAATTCTCTGCATGTCTATATCTAAAAGTTCTACATAATTTAAATTAATTCCTAAAATCTCTCTAATTCTCTGTATATCTATATCTATATATAATATAAAACAGTAACGATGGAGCTGAGGTGTCACTTCATTATTTTTTACTGATAAAAAATATAATATAATATATAATATATTAATTTTAATTATATTATTATATTTATCTATAAAAAGAT
This sequence comes from Euphorbia lathyris, assembly GCF_963576675.1. NCBI lineage: Eukaryota > Viridiplantae > Streptophyta > Magnoliopsida > Malpighiales > Euphorbiaceae > Euphorbia > Euphorbia lathyris. The sequence continues at coordinate 20,696,746 of NC_088914.1, read as the reverse complement.
TATTCAAATTAAATGTGAAAATAAAATAATATAATATTAATTTCTATAGCACTTTTGTATCATTAATTGTAATTATATTTATATAATATAAAACAATAACGATGGTGCTGAGGTGTCACTTCCTCATTTTTTACTGATAAAAAATAAAAAATAAAATATAATATATTAACTTTAGTTATATTATTATATTTATTTATAAAAAGATTATTTTATCCGTACTATATCTAAGAGTTCTACAGAATTTAAATTAATCTCTAAAATCTCTCTAATTCTCTGCATATCTATATCTAAAAGTTCTATATAATTTAAATTAATCCCTAAAATCTCTCTAATTCTCTGTATATTTATATATAATATAAAACAGTAACAATGGAGCTGAGGTGTCACTTCATTATTTTTTACTGATAAAAAATATAATATAATATATAATATATTAATTTTTTTTTTTGGTAGAAAAGGAAAGCAAAGCAAAGCAAAGCAAAACAAGCAACTACACCGGGATTAGCCTAGGAAAGCTAACCCCAATCCTATCCTCTAAAAGAAGAGGAGAAAGAGCGATAGGGGGAACGGTAAGGGTAGAAACACCTAACACCCCCTCATGGCCTGCCGCCGCCAAGTGATCTGCAACACGGTTCTGCTCCCGGAAAATGTGGCTGAACTCAAGGATATCAAATGAGGGGCTAAACCTCTTAATAGCTTTAATAAGGTTGCGGCTATGAAGACACATGGCATGACTACCCAAAATCATATTGATGGCCTCCAAGTTATCTGACTCCACAAAAAGCCTTTTAACACCTAGCCTAATCGCCAGCTGGATCCCAGAGAGAATGCCCCAGAGCTCCGCAGAGAAGGAAGAACCCAAATCCAAATTCTAGGTAAACCCAGAAAGCCAGGCGCCTCCCGCATCCCTAATATAATATATTAATTTTAATTATATTATTATATTTATCTATAAAAAGATTATTTAAATTAAATGTGAAAATAAAATAATAATATTTAATTTATATAGCACCTTTATATCATTAATTGTAATTATTAAATTATATTTTTGTTACTATTTCTATATTAAGATGAATCCGTGCATCGCACGGGTCAAAAACTAGTTATGTTCTAAATGTCTACCTTTGAGATCTTTGTTACGGTCTAGACTTATGAATTTGTCGAATAATTGTGTAGTTTGTGAAACGGGTGTGGAATATAGTTGGTATTTATTTTGTGCATGTCCTATGCAGTTAGGTGTTGGCAAGAGATTGAGTTGAATCCACTAAATGGGGAGATCGATGATGTGGTTGATTGGTTTACTGATGTATGTGGGTCGACGGGACTTGATTTTCTGATTAATGATGTATGTTATTTGGCAACATAGAAATGACGTGCTTTAGCAGAATAGAACAAGGAGTACTGCTGAGGCTATGCAATTGGTTCGTCAATTTGTGAGAGATTGGCAGCAGGCGCAGATTGACAGTGGCTAATGAATCATTTAGTCAGCAACTGTTTGTCAATGACAGTATTAGGGGAAGAGGTGTCGTAGAGCCGAGACGAGGCAACATGATACATGAAGCACATCAGTTGGTGGGGGCTGCTACCCAGAATGCCGCAGAACTACAATAGCGGCAGACACAATAACATAGTATACAACATAAAATTCAACAGTCTAGGTGGGTTTTAATTCAGGAGTAGCGATGCGGTCGGGAACAGCAGCGACGCCCTACGCAAGAACAATAGTGTGGGGATAATCGACAGCAGCTACGTCGAGTAGTACAACAACAACGTATCAGCAAACCGTAGGAGCATGACCAACAGGGGATACGCTATAATTCATGGCAAGGACCAAGTGGAGGATGACTGAAATATATTGTCTATGGGGTGGTTTTCCAAGGAGCGGGATGTAGTGGATAGGGAGCAGTGGTGCGAAATGAAGCATGTAAAGTTATGGCAGGAGTGAATGGTTTATTTGATAGGATTCAGTAAGCAAGGATGGTGGAAGTTGTGGCACTGAGATCGAGTTTATGGGTTGTATATCAGGAGTTGGAAGCAGTAAAGTTTGAGACTGACGCGAAGTCAATAGTAGATGGAATTAATTCTCGAGAGGTTGACATATCAGTGTTTGGGGATGTAATTGAGGATTGTAAGGAGTTAATGTAAGATAAGACATACTGTATGTGTTTTGTTCCTAGACTACTGAATAGAGCATCTCATCAATATGCTCTTTCCTATGCTAGTTATTTTACTTTTTATGACACGTCAAATCGACCCGTTTATTTAATTCCTGAGGATATTAATGTCTCTTTTATTTAAGTTTTTGTTTGTCTTACAAAAAAAATCAATATGAAAATAATAATAAAAATCAAAGTTCAATAAAATATAGGGTTGTCAAAACTTTTGGCCTAATTCCAATATTTGTTTTAAGAAACTAAAATTTTGATTTTACTTTGAAATATATTTTATACATACAATTGTTTTGTAAGTAGTGTTTTACATGGTCAAGTTTCATTAGATTTAGAAGTCTTAGAATCATATGGTACTATAATTTTAATTGCCAACCTATAATTATAATAAGTAATTATTTAACGGTGATTCAATAGGTAAACACCATTAAATTGTTTGGGGGTGTTTGATTGCTTATTTTTATGTTACTGTTTGCATTTTCATTTTAAAATGGAGAGTTTTAGATGTTTGGTTAATGATCTCCTGTTTGTTTTTTACACATAAAAAGCATCATTTTACAAAACCAGAGTAACTATGTTTTTTGAAAAATCAGTTTTTTTCTAACAGCAAACTGTAACAATAAACAGCAAACAACAATACCAAACAGTAGATAAAACAAACGGTCCCTACTAATTTTTGCATGGATATCTACTAAATATATATCATTTATTCATTTTTAAACAAATTTTCTCCCCCTCCTAAATAAATAAACTTAAACATCCTCTTCACGGGTTAATTCTATCAATGCAAGTTACATTAAATACAATTAATATTTTGATTTTTATCAAGTATTCATATTATGTCAACTCTATTCTTGAAAGATGCACATAATCGGTTAAACAGTCCATTAAAGTTAATTCGGTCGGTTAATCATTTGATCGGTTTTTTTTAAATATTTACTATACATTAGTCTACCAAAATTTGTTAACCACTAATCGGTTAATCTTTTATTTCGGTTTCTAACCATTAGTAAATAAAAATAAAACTAATAAAATAATTCTAATTTTTATTGCGAGTGGGACGACGGGTCAATTACGAGTTGAAGAGATTAACAACGAAAAGGGGGATATGTGCATTGTATCTGTGTGGACTATAGATTAGAGAGTGAATGAGATGAATGAAGAAAGGGGCGACAAAAACTGTAAATAATGAACTAAGTAAAGATAGGATTCAAACCAAAAAAATGAAAATATGTGGATGGATTGTATAAATAAAAAGTATGTATTTTTATTTATAACGATAATATTGGATATTGAACTTATATTTTAATTCGTATAAACAAATTTTATCACAAACTAAATCTTATTTCTATTTAGTCAACGAATATTCTGTCTTCCTAGAGCCAATAGTGAAAAGAACGGCCAAAAAATTCTCCTTTGCAATAAGATTTTATAATTTGTTTTATATACAAAACAAAATATATATGAGGTATTATCTATATATTACCTTGAAAAAGATAATCAATATATATTTAAATAACTACTTAATTATATAATTGTAACTAAGTAGGTAACTAATTACTAATAAGTATAGTTGGATAATATATAATTATATAAATATAAATATAAATAAATTCATTTTTATATTTCTTTAAAATTTAATTGACATTCGATCGGTTTCGATTAACTGTGGTTTTTGAAATACTAAAATCGTAACGGTAACCATTAACCACTATTTTTAAAATTAAAAATCATGTCATAGTCCATTGGTTTCGATTAATCTTATTTTCGGTTTTTCGGTTCTCCGGATCTTTTTGTGCACCCCTAAACATGACAACAAAATTAACATTTACTTGATTCAACTGCTTAAAACTATCACTCGAGAGCCATAATTTTAGTTGTCATGTCATGTTGTATATACGTAGTTGTCATGTGGATATCATATTATATATAATATAATTTCCGAGTGGCAATTTCCAAGATGATGAACATACTAATGCTGAGTACCAATTCGACATGACTACATACATTCCCTAATTATGATGTTGGACTAAATCAACATGATGGAGGAGTTGTCGATATCCAAAGTAACAACTCATTGACCTTTTAGTGTAAAGTAGAAACTGACCATTATACAACAAGGATTGTGAGCTAAAGTAGAGATGAGTATGAACATGATCCGATAATTAAATATGGTGTCGATGATATAGTTGAAAGCGAGAGCGATGACAAATTGGATGTGGAGGAGGATTTTGATAATAAAGAATATGTCGATCAAAACGAAGAGGAAGAGGAAGATGTCATTATGGATCATAATATTGGACGTGAATGAGTGGTAGGCAATGATATTAGCAGAATACCTACCATAGCCATTGTAACTTCAAGGATGATGGATTTGAATGTAGCTCCAACCGATGTTTCTAAATTCTATGGTATCCCAACGATTGATCCTTTATCATCCTTTACATATCCAGCTCATGCGTATTCAATGATAGAAAAAGATCGTGCATATGGGGGCTTCAAATGAATTCGAATAGATTTACATATAGGATGGAGTATCAAAGTTGAGAAAAGGATTAGCTCTTGTTGGGAAAGAGGACGTTCAATCAACAGTAAAGAAATATTCAATGAAACGAAATGTGTCATACTTAACAGTTGAGTCCCAACCACACAAAATTAGTCTTGAAGTATTGTAAATCGGAACAAAACTGTGATTGGTGGTTAAAAGCACATTTGAAGAAAAACTGAGCTATTGGATAATAAGTGTATATAATGGTCCTCATACATGCTTTGGTTCACTCTTGACGCAAGACCATAATAAGCTTGATAGTAAGATGATTGTTGCAGGATACAAACTTATTGTAAATGAATTGTTCTTTATATCATTTGTTTTAATAAGATATATGTTTTATAACTATATAAAGGCAATCCCTTTTAAAGCACTAAATAAAGTCTAATAAAAGGAAATCCGTAAGTTTGTTTAAAGTGATTATAAAGTGTTCATACAAGCATGAAGTGAGACAAAACTTTATAATAAACTAATAAACTTAAAACCACCCCAAGTCAAGTGATATGTTTAGGATTGATATATCACTGTTGAGACTTGTATGTAACAATGTCTTCTGTCCGACAGAAAGCTGATCTCACAAGCTTCATATATATAGATATCTGGACAGTTACATAGATCCGATGAAACGTCGTTCATTAGGATTGGGGATCCGATTTGAGATAACAGGATGGGTAGATTCGTCCTTGTCACCTGTTCATCTCATTGGTATTAATAGGTATAAATAATCCTCAGACTCAAAGGAATGTTAATTGGTCATCCTGAATTACTGAATGTGAGACTTTGATCGCGTGGTCCCACGATCCTTAATAGAGATGACTCTGGGGTGTGAACTGCAAAGGTTGGGTGTCACAGGAGGTAATGTCAGGGTAGTTATACATTGGATTGAGCATTTATCACTCCCGACGAATGGGAGATACGTCCAAGGATCGCTTGTGGAAGACTCGACTCTAAATCCTTGCAAGGTGATAGCTTAAGAGTAGAAATACAGATTTCACTTAACCTATCTATTTGAGTTGACTCGACCTGTACAAGTAAAACGAACGTCTCGCTATATGTGACTTGACATCATCCATAGTCATAAGATTCAGTTCAAGGATGTAGTTGATAAAGGATCGAATTATACTGTAACTAATACGGAAGGGTTAACGGCAGAATCAACCTGTCTTCTTAACGGACTCTGGGGGAATGATTACGGACATGCCGATAACATGCTCTGTTCATCATTCCGTTATGCAAGGATTAAATATAATTCTTGAAGAAATTAATTTAACAGTTGCATACGGCCAGAAGTAGTAAGAACCTAATGGATCACACATAAGACTTGGAAACAAAAGAGAGATGGATATGATTAATAGATGGAAGCTCAATTGAGCCCAATAAGGCCCACATATAGGAGGGGGTCGAAATTTATGTATATTAGGGGAAGGAATTAATTTATTCCACTCTTCCTAATTTGATTAGGATTGTGAAATTAAATTAATTAAGAGATAATCAAGTTAGGAGTTTTAATTAGATTAATATACTCCTATTATTATCTAACTAGGTTATTTATTATTATCCTAATTATATTGGATATATAGTAAGATAATAATTAGAAATCCTATTCCGAATTGGATTCCTATTAAGTAACCTATTCCTATCTAACTAGGGTTTAGAGACAAGCTAATATATATACCCCTTCCCTTTGGAATTTCGACACACAAAAACCCTCCCCCTACATGTGATTTTCGAAATTGCTTCTAGAGAGAGAAAGTGAATTCCCATCCCCAAGTTCGTGGACAAGAATTCATACGGCTTCCGTCAATCGATTAATCTCTTCCATCTCTTTTCTCTTTGATCTTGTGTTGATTTATTAGAGGCAATCTATTTTGGTTGCATCTCATAAGGGTTGATTCTAACTTAATCTCACCGTGTTCACGAAAGAAGAAAAACAATCAAAAGGGAGAAATTCGTTTTTCTTCGCCTACATCAGGTCAGTTCACTATTTCGAGGATTCCCGGAGATTGAACCGTCGGATCGTCGCGATTTTTGGACAGTAGCTTCTAGACATATTCTTCCACGTTTCCACCGAAGGGATTGTCGTTCGGAGGTCTGGAAGGTCTGTTTCGAATAGGGGCAGATTGGTAAACAGTTTACATCTCCTTTGAAGTTGTGGGCACTTTGTTTGCAACGGTAGATTGATCATCGAAAGGTATTTCTTCTTATCCCTCTTTATATGAAATAACGATTAACGGATCCTATGGTTAAAAGGAAGTAGGCTAAAATTTTATATTTCCGCTGCTATACCTTGGCCCTATTTCCAACAGTGGTATCAGAGCCATCGTTAAATCCGTTATTTCATATATGAAAATATAGAAGTTTTCAATAGGATTGAATAAATATTTATGGTTAGGATTAATTGACAAATAGTATTGATTGATTAATTCTAAAGATAAATAAAGTTTTGATTAATTGTTAATTAAAACTGATTATGCTTATGTTCCTAATTATTTCGGTTGATAATCATTATAACAAAATCTATTAGTTTTATGGTTAGATTAATAAAATTAGTTTTATTGATTCTAAAGATAAAACGGAAATCTATTGTAGTTTTTTCCTATTTCTGAAAATCGCTTTTCAACCTGTAGATACCCATTTTTGTCCGGACCAATTTTTAAGTTTTTAATAAATTTCACTCAAAATTTGAACAATTCATGAATTATCCAGAATATATGGTATAATCTCGAAAATAATTTATTGTGGAAAAGTTGTGCTATTAAGGCTAATTTGTCATATTTCGGTATAAATCGATAAAAATATCGAATTATATTCAAAATGCGACTTAATAGAATTAAAGTATAATTTTAACCTTTTATGAATTTTATTCGAGATATGTTCCTTGTATTTTGAATAAAATTGAATTTGCTTGAATCCGAATTATAATTTATTAAGGTTCAGATGTCAATCAATCGAATTAACATTTCAATGCTTATTTATTTGTCGTAAACTATATCTAGAAATGTCTATAGTCTGAATTACGGATTATGATGTAGTATCGTATATTAAAGTTAAAGTTAATATTGACTTTGGTTACGATTTATATTATAATTAAACGTTTAGAATATAGTTGATTTCTAAATAACGAATTATGACAAATGGATTCAAAAATTGAGAAGTTAATAAATTAACGACAATTGAACGCTTAAAAATGGAATTTTCAGTAACAAATAAATATTGCATTATTAATATGAATAATTCTCTTATTATTTTTGTTTTTTTACAGTAATTTTGACGAATCTGAAGACCAGCTCGCCAATGTCTGAGATACCCAGAAATTCCCGCTATCCCCAAAAAGCAAGAATATTCTAAAAAATGATCAAATCACGTTCAAATGACTGAGTTATCTCGTTGCGGTACAACAAGTCCAACAAAATCCAAAGCACGGATAATTTTCAATTCAAGTCCGATTCCAAAGCACGGGTAATTGTCAGTTCAAGTCCGATATATTCCTGAAGCACGAATAACTATCAGTTCAAGAGCTCAGAATTTTATCCGTACGAGTCCAACAGAGTCCGCTCGGGTCAAAAATAATTCAAATTCAGACCAGAATTCATTCCAACGGCGTCAGTCTGCAAAAATCACAATTACAAGGACCAAATGGCATTTTTGCCCAAAAATCAATAATTCAACAAGATGATCTCATCCAGCAGGCATCCAAAAATGTCAAAGATACAGAGAAAATGGGGCAAACAGATTGACGAAATAACGTACAGTAGGAAATAGTAAAAAATGATGATCCAAATCCTTACTATAAATAGTAAAGGATCATCACTGTAGGGGGGAGGCAAGGAAGAGCAACTTTTAGTAAAAAAAAAACACACAGCAACACTGTAATAGGGACATCATTGTAACAAGGAGAGTGTGAGCTCGAGGGAAAGCAGGAAGAAGTTCTTCCTCAAACATTGTAACAGCCAAATAATCAATCAAAGAAAGGGTAATCTATTTGCGAAATTCATTCATACATACAGATATACACGTATATACATATATATTGCCATATCATTATCATTCTTTCTTTTACTTTTCTCATTTTGCCAATAAGGAACTAACCAGACAATAACCGAGACTCGTATTCACCCCCGAATACGTTAAACGGAACCGAAGCACCCTCCAGGGCCAACCACGGCTCTGGTTGCGTCTTCGGAACCGTTTGAATGGCACGGAAGGCTATCTCCCCTATAAGACTCAAGTTTAGATCAATAGGAAACAGAAATTAGAACCGGATTGGAAAACAGTAGAACCAAAAACACAGCAAAGCCATCCAACACGCCATTCTAAAATCACAACCAAGCAGCAAGCCAATACGGCAAACGAAACCATAGCCGTCCTAAATCAGAACAAACAGGAATAGCCAAACATTCATATAGCATTTGAACTTTAGAAACTCAACCCAGCAAGGATTTAATCCAAAAAAAAAGTACCAAACATGGTCGTGAGAGTTCTCTGAACTCATGGCAAAAGAGAAAGAGCCAAAACAGAGAAGGAGTAGAGAGAACACCATAGACCACGAACTTACCTTGCATGTCGAGTTAGGAACGGACCGGACCTTTTCAGGACACTAAACTTCTTCATCGGAGGCGGAGATCACCGCCGCCGACGCCGGAATTAGCTCGACAGAGCTTCCTATAAGCCCTTAATCAAATGAGAACAATAGACCCAGGTAAAGCAAAGTGAATGAGAGTGAAATCGGTGAAAGAAGAGCGGAATCCATGGGAGCCGGAGAAAGAGAGTCGATCGCCATAGAAGAAGTGAGAGGAGGGTGATGTTGGCGTGAAGAACAGGAAGGAGGAGAGTTAGGGATTCTTGTTTGTGAAATGGGGATGGGTTAGAATAGGTTAAGGCATGGGCTTTTACGGGCCAAAATTGCAATGAGAGTACAAGCCCAATATGATTTAGTTAATATCCATTAGCTTAGTTACACGGTTTCGTGTGTTGTTGACTCGTGATAGCTAAACACGTGGTTCGAATATTATCCTTTCAATAAGCGTCATAAACACATTAAGCTAAATAATAATAATAATAAATAGGATTATCTCCTTCTAGAATAAGACACGGGATTACTCGGGATGAGATTAGTTCATTAAGCATATACTTAGTTCGTCCTTATCGTTGTTAATGAGTAATCGAATTTTTGGGGACGATTTAGCCTAGTGAAAATCATTTATTTATCCATTTTGTTCCATTACAAATTAATTATATCCTCATTTGTTTAATTTTCTCGATTCGCGAAATAAATAGGTCTCGTGTGTATGTGATACACACGACCTTGATAAAAATAATAAAAACAAAGTTAACTCGAAAAAGGCTAAATAACGCGATGCGCGATCCTTTCAAATCGGTTTAAGTCAATAGAAAAAGTAATATCGTATAAATTCAACGATACGTGTGAAGATATTCTTCATTAGAGATTTTGCGTTGGCTTTCGAGTAAATGCGTGCATCATATATTGTATTCGAAGAAATAGCACGACGAATTTTGAGATGTCCCCTCGAGTCGACGTGGTTAATCAGGTTAATTCGGATCAATATGGAAACGTCATCCGAATCAATAATTAAAGTAATTCGAACTAATGTGAAAACGTTATTCGAATGTGCAACCAAGATTAATTCTAGTCGATGTGAAAACGTCGTTAGAGTTCGAGTTGTTCCCTTTAGATCTTCTATTCTATTTTATCGTATATGTGATATACGTAAAATCATATCGAACTCTAATTTAATAAAAAGAGATTACGTGTATGCCGCACGCGTAATTTAAAAACGAAAATAAACCAATTCGAGATGTTATCCCGAATCAATAAAAATAAATCAAATTAATTCGGATCGATGTGAAAACGTCATTCGAATTCACCTCTGAATTAAATCAAACTGATGTGAAAACGTCATTTGAATTTATAAATTAGATCAATTCAAATTGATGTGAAAACGTCATTTGAATATTAAACTAACTCGAATTGATGTGAAAACGTCATTCGAACTCATAAACCAAGTTAATTCTAATCGATGTGAAAACGTCATTAGAATACAATACGAAACCCTATAACCCCAAAACCCACAAGTGTCCGGTTTATACTAACGATTCAAGGCAAAATAAATAGCAGACACGCAATATCATGATAGTACCGATACGTCGGGCGGGGTAGGGTGAGATCACATCTCTTCCCTACACGTAACCGAAAAAACGAACCCTAAATCTCTGTGAAGACCGTCCTTATCAAAACCAAACCATACAGAGTCAATCCAAACAGATAGGACGACCAATCACGTCCGCACACACGTTTCCAAGTGATGATTGGTGGCGACTCGAAACCTTAAAACACGAGAAAGGCAGATCGAGCCGGCCACGCACCCCGACGTGCGTAAAAACCGGAAGCCAGGGTGCGACACAACCGTTTTGAAAATCTGATATATATATATATATGTACTTTAAAATTAGTTTTGAATATAAAATATATATATATATATATATATATATATATATACATGTTTCAGAAATTAATAGTTTTCTGTTTTGATTATCGAATGAAAATTCGTTTAAAAGTTTGTTTTACCAAGTTGTAAATCAAAGCATTAAATGAATTGAAATCAAAAATAATTGGGACATGCATAATCAACGTTTTATATGGTTATATTAATCTAAGAATTAATATAAAGATACAAAACGATTAGAAGTAAAATTGGATGAAATTAATTTGATAAGTTAATGTGATTAACATAAATATTACATAAATCAGTTATGTGGACATATTTGGACCCTCTTTTATTCTTTTGGTATTTTTGAAATAGGGCCTGCACGTCCTGCCTTTCTACTATCTATTGTAACTTCTCTTCTCATCTGATTCCTTTCAATTCAATTGAAGTTTTCTTTTAGTAGTATAGAAAATTAATATGTAATTTTCAAGGCGCCATGGAGAAGACGGAGGACCTAAAGAGAAATATGTAATAGTTAGTATTTCCTTAGGTTTGCCCTTTTATTCCGTCTCTGGCTCGACAGAATAATTTAGATGATATGTCCATAACGCCAATGTATGTGTGAATGTGTGTTTGATGTATGCTAAAGCAAATCAAGACTAAGTTAGATTATGAGACTTAAATAAAAATTCCTCATTAAAAAGTTAAGTAAATAAATAAGTTATTAAAATCGGTTGCCCCTCCCTAATATTATAATTCAGCCGGCAGTACTGGGGGCCTTTGGGTTGTTGCCCAAAGTCAAGCTCAGGGTCTTATGGTAACACCTGGATTATCGAAAATCGTTCTTTCATGAATATGGGGTAATACTTAAATTAGAGTATGATAATTGGATGGGCAAACTCATGTTGTCATGCACTAATGGGCAAAATGGTTGGGATTAATATGAATGACATATTAGTCACTAATGTGGTTAGTAACCCAATAACCTAGGAATCACATTCGAGATGTGATTGATTGAATGAATCTACCTAACGAATGAGACTAGTTTGTTGGCTAAAGTTAAGGCGAAATCTCAGGAGTTAGGATCCTAGCTCACTAAAGGATTTGTGAAATCCTTCGAATTAATATGGAGGGTTATTAATTTGGCAAAATAGTGGGAGCAATCTGAAATAAATTAAAAGGCCTATAATTTTAGATTGTTATACTTTAAAACAAATGAATAACATACATTTACTCTTTCTCACTCTCAGGTTTTGTTTAAACACTCACTCTTTAAAATCATGACTAAAACCAATCTGCAAAACATTCTTACCGATAACAAGTTGAATGGTTCAAACTTCACCGACTGGTTTCGTAACCTCAAAATTGTTTTGAAGTTCGAGAAAATTGGGTATGTACTTGATACACCGATACCCCCTATCCCGGAAGATGATGCTCCCATCGAGGAAATTGATGCTTACCAGAAGCACAAGGCTGATGATGATCATGCCGGTTGCATCATACTTGCATCGATGACGTCGGAATTACAAAGGCAACATGAGGAGATGGATGCCTATTCCGTCATCATGCACCTAAAGGAACTGTTTGGGAAACAGACCAGGTGCGAACGCTACGAGATATCCAAATTGCTATATCGTTGCCGGATGCAAGAGGGCACATCAGTCATGACACATTGTGTCAAGATGATTGGCTACATTACCAAACTTTCTAGTATTGGATTTGTGATGGACAACGAATTAAGTATAGACTTGATTCTTCAATCCCTCCCAGAGAGTTATTCACAGTTCATCGTGAACTATCAGATGAATGACTTGCAAACCTCTCTTGAAGAGCTTGCAAATATGCTCAAGTCAGTTGAGCCCAATATTCAGAAAGACAAGGCAATACCGGCTACTGTCATAGAGGGATCATAGAAAAGGAAAGGGAATTTTCCCAATCCTAAACATCCCAAGAAAGGTAAGAAAGATGTGTCCAAGGGAAAGGAAGTTAAGAAGCCCAAAGGAGAGTGCCACTATTATGGTGACATGGGGCATTGGAAGAGAAATTATTCTTTGTACCGAGCTACCCTCCAGAAGGGAAAAGCCGGTACTCCAAACATCTGGTATGTTCTATATTTCGATAAAGAACAATAGTTGCAATTTTTATAAAGATTCGATCTTTTATTTCTCAGGAATATCACAAAATGGGATTTATGTGTTAGATGATAAAACTCCTGTTTTTGCAATTGATACCAAAAGACATAAGCTAGATAATTCAACTTACTTGTGGCATTGTCGTTTAGGCCATATAAACAAGAGACGCATGCTAAAGCTACATTCAGATGGGCTTATAGATCCAATCGATTCTGAATCATTGGAAACATGTGAATCATGTTTAAAAGGTAAAATGACAAAGACACCCTTTAGCAATAAAGGTGAGCGTGTATCAGACACTCTAGGACTCATTCATTCAGATGTATGTGGTCCTATATCAGTCCAAGCAAGAGGAGGATTCAGATACTTCATTAGCTTCATAGATGACCATACTCGCTATGGTTATATCTACTTGATGAGGCACAAATCAGAAGCTTTTGACAAGTTCAAATGCTTCAAGAATGAAGTGGAAAATCAATTAGGAAAGAAAATAAAGACACTTCGATCTGATCGAGGTGGCGAATATCTTTCTGATGATTTTCTGAATTATCTAACTGAATGTGGGATATGCTCACAATAGACACCTCCCTATACACCACAACACAATGGTGTATCCGAGAGGAGAAACCATACCCTATTAGATATGGTACGATCCATGATGACCATGGCCTTACTTCTAAAGACATTCTGGGGCTATGCCTTAGAAACTGCCCTCTTCACCCTGAATCAAGTACCAACTAAATCCGCCAGTTCCACACCATATGAATTGTTCGTTGGTAGGAAACCCGTATTCTCATTTATGAGAGTATGGGGTTGTTCAGCATATGTCAAATCGCATTGCGTCCGACAAATTGGATTCTAAATATGATAAATGTTTCTTCATTGGATATCCCAAAGAGACCATAGGGTATTACTTCTATCATCCAGATGATCAGAAAGTAATAGTATCCAGATACGCAACCTTCTTAGAGAAAGAGTTTCTCGAAGAAACGCAAAAGGGAAGCGTGATTGAACTCGACGAAGTTCAAGGGGAAGAGACACCGGATGAAACAACAGAAGCGGTTGAGGTACCCGAAGAAGTCCCATTAGATGGGACTCCAGTGGCACCTATTCGTAGATCACGAAGAGTTCGTGAACTCCCAGTTAGATATGATTTTCTAGTGGGAGATGATGACGAGGTTCCCGTGTTAGACGACGAACCCGAAAACTACGAAGAGGCTCTTACTAGTCCAGATTCTAAAGCATGGCTTGAGGCCATGGATTCTGAAATGGATTCCATGTATACTAACCAAGTGTGGACTTTGGTTGATCCATCCGAGGGGATAAAACCCATTGGGTGCAGGTGGATCTTCAAAAAGAAGACTGACATGGATGGAAAGGTTAGCACCTACAAGGCTAGGTTGGTAGCGAAAGGATATCGTCAAAAACAAGGCGTTGATTATGACAAAACCTTCTCTCCCGTTGCTATGTCCAAATCAATCAGAATCATGCTTGCAATTGCCGCTCATTTTGATTATGAGATTTGGCACATGGATGTGAAAACAGCTTTCCTAAACGGAAACCTGCTTGAGGATGTATACATGATGCAACCTGAAGGTTTCATATCAAAGGATGCAAATAAAGTTTGCAAACTTCAGAGATCCATTTATGGACTCAAGCAAGCATCTAGAAGCTGGAATAAGCGTTTTGACGAAACCATAAAACAATTTGGTTTCGAACAAAATTGCGAAGAAGCTTGCATTTACAAGAAAGCAAGTGGGAGCTCTATAGCATTTCTCATACTATATGTGGACGATATACTGTTAATGGGAAATGACATTGCTCTATTACAATCGGTGAAAGTATGGTTATCCGGTAACTTCTCAATGAAAGACCTCGGCGAAGCAGCCTATATACTTGTATAAAGATCTATAGGGATAGATCACGTAGACTGCTTGGTCTTTCACAGGCTACATACATTGAAAAGGTGCTAAATCGGCTTAGCATGCTTGAATCGAAATGAGGTAACTTACCCATGGTACATGGAGTAAAGTTAATCAATCATCAATGTCCTAAAACTGACGATGACAAACGACGCATGGCTGTTGTCCCGTACGCCAGCGCGATCGGTTCGATTATGTATGCTATGCTATGCACTAGACCTGACGTAGCGTTCGCATTATCTGTAACGAGTCGCTACCAAGGGAATCCGGGAGATGAGCATTGGATTGCCGTCAAGAACATTCTTAAGTACTTGAGAAGGACTAAAGATATGTTCCTAGTGTACGGAGAAGGAGATCTGAAAATTGAAGGATTTTCAGACGCTAGTCATCTCACAGATGAGAATGATTTTAAATCCCAATCAGGATACCTGTTTATCTTGAATGGGGGCGCGGTCAGTTGGAAAAGTTCCAAGCAGGGAAGCGTAGCTTTCTCTACGACTGAGTCAGAGTACATCGCTGCTGCGGAAGCAGCAAAGGAAGCAGTTTGGATTAGAAAGTTCATTACAGAACTAGGAGTGGTGCCTGACATTGTCAATCCCATTACTCTGTACTGTGATAACAATGGAGCCATTGCGCAAGCAAAGGAACCACGGTCTCATAATGCATCCAAGCACTACCTAAAGCGATACCACATCATTAGAGAGATTGTGGTTAGAGGAGATGTGAGAATAGAAAGAGTACCTACCGAGGACAACATTGCAGATCCGTTGACAAAGCCATTAGCCCAAAAAGTACATGATCGTCATTTAACTTCTACTGGGATAAGTTTTAGAAACAATTGGCTTTAGTCCAAGTGGGAGTATGTTGGGGTTTAGTGTCCTATAGACAATTGTTGCAGGATACAAACTTATTGTAAATGAATTGTTCTTTATATCATTTGTTTTAATAAGATATATGTTTTATAACTATATAAAGGCAATCCCCTTTAAAGCACTAAATAAAGTCTAATAAAAGGAAATCCGTAAGTTTGTTTAAAGTGATTATAAAGTGTTCATACAAGCATGAAGTGAGACAAAATTTTATAATAAACTAATAAACTTAAAATCATCCCAAGTCAAGTGATATGTTTAGGATTGATATATCACTGTTGAGACTTGTATGTAACAATATCTTCTGTCCGACAGAAAGCTGATCTCACAAGCTTCATATATATAGATATCTGGACAGTTACATAGATCCGATGAAACGTCGTTCATTAGGATTGGGGATCCGATTTGAGATAACAGGATGGGTAGATTCGTCCTTGTCACCTGTTCATCTCATTGGTATTAGTAGGTATAAATAATCCTCAGACTCAAAGGAATGTTAATTGGTCATCCTGAATTACTGAATGTGAGACTTTGATCGCGTGGTCCCACGATTCTTAACAAAGATGACTCTGGGGTGTGAACTGCAAAGGTTGGGTGTCACAAGAGGTAATGTCAGGGTAGTTATACATTGGATTGAGCATTTATCACTCCCGACGAATGGGAGATACGTCCAAGGATCGCTTGTGGAAGACTCGACTCTAAATCCTTGCAAGGTGATAGCTTAAGAGTAGAAATACAAATTTCACTTAACCTATCTATTTGAGTTGACTCGACCTGTACAAGTAAAACGAACGTCTCGCTATATGTGACTTGACATCATCCATAGTCATAAGATTCAGTTCAAGGATGTAGTTGATAAAGGATCGAATTATACTGTAACTAATACGGAAGGGTTAACGGCAGAATCAACCTGTCTTCTTAACGGACTCTGGGGGAATGATTACGGACATGCCGATAACATGCTCTGTTCATCATTCCGTTATGCAAGGATTAAATATAATTCTTGAAGAAATTAATTTAACAGTTGCATACGGCCAGAAGTAGTAAGAACCTAATGGATCACACATAAGACTTGGAAACAAAAGAGAGATGGATATGATTAATAGATGGAAGCTCAATTGAGCCCAATAAGGCCCACATATAGGAGGGGGTCGAAATTTATGTATATTAGGGGAAGGAATTAATTTATTCCACTCTTCCTAATTTGATTAGGATTGTGAAATTAAATTAATTAAGAGATAATCAAGTTAGGAGTTTTAATTAGATTAATATACTCCTATTATTATCTAACTAGGTTATTTATTATTATCCTAATTATATTGGATATATAGTAAGATAATAATTAGAAATCCTATTCCGAATTGGATTCCTATTAAGTAACCTATTCCTATCTAACTAGGGTTTAGAGACAAGCTAATATATATACCCATTCCCTTTGGAATTTCGACACACAAAAACCCTCCCCCTACATGTGATTTTCGAAATTGCTTCTAGAGAGGGAAAGTGAATTCCCATCCCCAAGTTCGTGGACAAGAATTCATACGGCTTCCGTCAATCGATTAATCTCTTCCATCTCTTTTCTCTTTGATCTTGTGTTGATTTATTAGAGGCAATCTATTTTGGTTGCATCTCATAAGGGTTGATTCTAACTTAATCTCACCGTGTTCACGAAAGAAGAAAAACAATCAAAAGGGAGAAATTCGTTTTTCTTCGCCTACATCAGGTCAGTTCACTATTTCGAGGATTCCCGGAGATTGAACCGTCGGATCGTCGCGATTTTTGGACAGTAGCTTCTAGACATATTCTTCCACGTTTCCACCGAAGGGATTGTCGTTCGGAGGTCTGGAAGGTCTGTTTCGAATAGGGGCAGATTGGTAAACAGTTTACATCTCCTTTGAAGTTGTGGGCACTTCGTTTGCAACGGTAGATTGATCATCGAAATGTATTTCTTCTTATCCCTCTTTATATGAAATAACGATTAACGGATCCTATGGTTAAAAGGAAGTAGGCTAAAATTTTTATATTTTCGCTGCTATACCTTAGCCCTATTTCCAACAAATTTTAATTAAAACCTGTAAATACCATACAATTTTAATTAAAACCTGTAAATACTATACAATTTTAATTAAAACCTGTAACAATAATATAAGTTCATGAATAAATACTATCAATTAAAACACATAAATTCATATACATCAATGTAATCTAGTCCAAGCCGCTCTCCTATCAGCATAAATATTGTCCAATCGACGAACACTCGGATCACGAAATCTATGCCATTGGCTGGCAATGGAAGGCACTAGAAATCCAAGTCTTAAATAAAGACGTATGTAGTGTTCATAACTCTCCAAATGACAAATGATAATCTCTCACTCCGGTGGTCTTCCATCGTCCGAACGCATCGACAGTATAGTACAACATCCTAACTGTAGCGCAGTAACAAGGAATATCACTACATTCAACACAGATGCAACAGCATATAAGTCATTCAGACTTACCATTTAATGAGGCTGATCACACCCCGCTCACGTGTGAGGGCATCATCTACTCGGTTCTAGAACACTAGCTCATACAGATCACGATGGGCTCGCGCCTCATTTTCTATAAGCACTCTCAACAGCTTCCACTTCTCCTGATTATTTGTGACGGCGTCGGCTAAAACACGAAGTCCACAGTTACCATCTGATACAACATCATTCACCAGCAACACCATTCACCATTCACCCCTCAACACCATTCCATGATTGTGATGTCCTCTCTCTCCAGCAACACCATTCACCATCCAACCCCCTAATTCAACGATTTCCAGAACCTTCACCTGGAATTTGCAACCACAATATTTAGTTTTTGTATTCCTTTGTACTACTTCCTCCATATCCCTATTCCTTTAAGTATTCTTTATACTACAGGCACATTTAACCAATATCCATTTTAACTTACCCCTGTCTTGTGAGAAGCTATAGTTAACTCGAAGCCAAGCCGAATCGCCATCTGTTTTACCCAGTTAACAGCTTCCTGGTATGTTTCAAACGTCTGTACAGGATAAAATTCCCCACTGTAATCGACACTGCTACCTCCGAAGTCTTCTAACGGAACCTGCAAATGCTAACTAACGAATATTAGACTCCATTACGATCAATTTCGTCAATTTTTCGGTGCCTAAACCCCTAAAATTCAATTTTTAGACTACTGGGCGTGTGTATATCACACCCCACCATGTGGTGGGACATGTGAACATTACGCCCCACCATGTGGTGGGGCGTGATATACACACGCCCCACCACATGGTGGGGCGTGATGTTCACACGCCCGACACTTATCCATTCCGAATTTTTGCAAAATAAATCAATAGAAATCAGATATGCTCAATCGGAAAAATACCTCGACTTGAGCAGTTTGGTCGTTCTCATCTCTTTCCGGGGATAACGGATTGCTCGCCATTATACGTGTAATCTCTGATTTCGGAAAGAAATGAGTTTGGGTGAGTTTGAGAGTGTTTAAGTTTTTCAAATTTTTACTAGGGGGCGGTATCGTCTTTTTTTCGGGGCTGAGAGTTGGAAATTGTGGCTGGGTATAATAATCCACTTAAAAAAGAGCACTGCAATGTGCAATATTTTTAATCCAGCATTTTATAAGGACTTATTAGAAAATTTGGCAGAGGAAAAATCTCATCTTCACTCCTCTTGTAGAACGCTTCATTCCATGCCATGTCGGCTACCGCTTTTCATGTACCTTCACTCCCACAAGACTAGCCCATTATTTTCGGCCACGTGTTGCTCTCTCATCTAATCTAGTACAAGCTCGAAACACTCTATGAACCTGCCTCGATCTCATCTCTTACACCCTCACCACGTGCACTCCAATCCCACCGTTCAATTAGTCAATCTCAAAGAATCTGATGACGCGTGTCCACCACTAGATCCGCTGGCCGTCACTCTATATATTTGATTTGCATTCGGAAAGACGCTAACCGCCACTTTCCATTTTCAATCAAAAAACAAATTTCAAATCCAAACACTAAAATCCGATTCCCAACTTTCCATTTCTTTCTTCTTCTTTTTTTATTCCTTAGATGATCGGAAAAGACAACGGATTTTATCGCCGGATTTTTACCTTCCCGGCGGTATATCCATGTGACAGTATCAACCCTACAACTTTGCTTACTTCATTAACCGATCTAGCGGTCGACATTTGTGAGTATAAATCCAAAATTTTCTCCACAAATTCAAAAAATGCCCGCCAAATTATACTACTAGTCAGCAACCTAATCCTATTCTTCGATGAAATTCGGGTTTTTACTGAATCGGGCTTACCCGATTCTGTCCTTCTCTGTTTTTCCGAGCTCCATTTGGATTTACAGAAGATTCGGTTCTTGCTTGAAGATTGCACTAGCGAAGGTGCTCGTATATGGATGGCGATGAAGTCGGATCAGGTGGCGAATCAGTTCCGTGTTCTTGCCCGGGGTATGGGTGTAGCTCTGGAGGTTTTGCCGCTCTGGTTGCTTGATATACCAATTGAAGTGAAGGAATTGGTTGAACTGGTAAAGATGCAAGCTCAGAAAGCGAGATTCGAAGTCGAACCAGATGACAAGTTGGTCACGAGAGATGTTTTGTTGATCTTGAATCAGTTCGAAAATGGCGTTGCTCCTGATCGGAACGTTATAAAAGAGGTTTTGGATATCATCGGAGTCCAAACGTGGAGTGACTGCAACAAAGAAGTCAAGTTGTTGGATACGGAGATTGGATTCGAGTATTCAAATGAAGAAGAGAAAAGAAGAAAATTGCGGCTTTTGAGTGGCTTGATGGGTTTCATAACCTATTCGAGATGCGTGTTGTTCGATTCAATTGATATCAGAATCCCCCAAATTGATTGTAATAGTAGCAATCAACTGCTTAGATGTCTCAACAGCGATGATTTTCGATGCCCAATTTCGCTAGAGGCGATGAAAGATCCAGTCACAATAGAGACAGGGCATACTTATGATCGATCTTCGATATTGAAATGGTTCAGAGCTGGAAATCGCACTTGTCCCAACACAGGCAGAAGACTCGAAACGACTGAACTAATCCCTAATTTGGTGCTAAAAGGGCTAATTCGGAACTACTGCATCGAAAATGGGATCCCTGCTGCTGAATCTAATAGGAAGAACCGTGACATAAGCAAGACGGCTCATCCAGGCAGTTTGGCAGCTCTGAAAATGGTGGCTTGCTTCCTTGTTGATAAGCTTGCTAATGGAGACAGTGTGGATAAGAACAAAGCAGCCCAAGAAATTCGGCTTTTAAGCAAAGCGAGCATTTTTAATCGCTCTTGCTTGTTGGAAGCTGGAGCAATTCCATATCTGCTAAACCTGCTATTATCTAATGATTCTGTGTGTCAAGAGAATTCAATTGCAGGTTTATTGAATCTTTCGAAACATTCAAAAAGCAAAGCTTTGATTGTTGAGAATGGAGGAATAGAGTTGATTGTACATGTGTTGAAGAAAGGGTTGAAAATGGAGGCTAAGCAGCATGGTGCTGCTACATTATTTTACCTTGCTTCAATAGAAGAGTACCGGAAATCAATTGGGGAAAACTGTGAGGCTATACCAGCTTTATTGAACTTGATCAAGGAAGGAAACCATCGCGCCACAAAGAACGGATTAGTTGCAATTTTCGGGTTGCTAATGCACCCTTCAAACCATTGGAGGGTCATTACAGCAGGAGCAGTTCCATTGCTTCTTACTGTTTTGATATCTTCTGAAAATGAAGACATAGTAACAGATTGTTTAGCAGTTTTCGTAAGTCTAGCAGAGAAACCTGATGGGGCGAAAGCAATACTTTCCTCCGGTGCGTTGCTTCAAATCATGGGGATGCTTGATTCCGCCACTTCACGAGCAGCAAAGGAGCAATGTGTTGCTTTGTTGCTCGCTTTATGCATCAATTGTGGTACTGATGTTGTTGCTCTATTAGTTAAGAGCCCTTCTCTTATGGTTTCATTGTATTCCCTAATGAGCGACGGCACTTCTCGAGGAAGCAAGAAAGCAAGTACTCTCATCAGGATTCTTCATGAATTCCATGAAAGAAGCTCTTCTACCTCGAAGACTCTCGTTCTCCCGAGAGAACATTTCGTTCGTGCATGGTAACCCACATTTTTTCGGGTATATCATCCGCCTTTTGTTTGATTGTGAGCATCCCTCCATGTAAATACAGTCAAATATGGAGAGATGCTTAATGCTTAATGCTTCCTTGTTTCTTATTTTGTGATGTTAGCTCTGTGTTTTTTGAAGAGCTAATATCCATATCATATCAACTTCTGTTTTTTTTAATAAAGAAGCTTTGTATGAACATATCAGATTTGTAATTCTTTTTCTCTACTTGTATCAATAACTTTGATGTGAAGTTCAATTGTTCTATATGCAATAAAACACTAAATTTTGTTAGCTGCTGTTCTTAGTACAATCAATATGTGATTGACTTCATTTGAATTGATTTGTCGAGTGCTCGCTCTAATCCGAGTACAACTTGCTCCATTGATGGCCTTTCCGGCTTAATCCCTGTGCAAGACAAGGCTAGCTTGATTACCATGTCGAGAGCTTCGACTGAGTAGTCCCCATTAAGTTTAGGATCTGCGAATTCTGTTATATCACCACCTCTTGACAGAAACTTTGCCTGAGAAGTCGAGTTGTCTGATATCAGGGACGGGAAGGAATGGAATGTAAACAATAAATTTCTGATTTCTTACCATTTTGTTTAGCTGCATAGGCCTATCTGAATTTAGATTGATCACCCTCTGACCAGAGACTATTTGTAGCAGAACGATTCCATAACTATACACATCGCCCTTAGCATTTACACGGTGATTTCTTCGATATTCAGGATCGACATAGCCAAAAGTACCTCTCACTTCTGAGCTCACGTAGGACTGACCGATATCCATAACTTTAGACAGTCCAAAGTCTGAGAGCTTTGCTTGAAATTCAGCATCTATGAGAATGTTGGTAGGCTATCCAAACAGCATATACGTGAGAGAATACAACAACAACAACAAAGCGTTAGTCCCGAAATGATTTGGGGTTGGCTGACATGATATACGTGAGAGAATAAGAGAAATAAAAAGACCGAAAAGTGAAAAAGAAAAAAATGTACCTTGATATCGCGATGAACAATGCAGCCTTCTGGATAAGTATGGAGAAACCAGAGGCCCCTAGCGCTACCAATCGCGATCTGGAGTCTTTGGTTCCACGAAAGAACTTTATCCTTACCTGCAATTTGAAAATCTGTCATATGGTCTTCCTTATACAAGTTAGTGTATAATATATGTTTGTTCAAGAATGGGAATGAAAGCATACCATAGAGCCACTGTGACAGATTGCCATTGTGGCAAAGCTCGTAAACGAGGAAACATTCGTCGTTATGCTCACAAAATCCGAGCAGGCCTACGAGGTTTGGATGTCTAATATGAGATAGGCTTGTAATTTCTCGAACGAATGTCTCCGCATATCCATCGTTGATGATGTGCTTAACCGCAACAGGCTGTCCATTGAGCAGTATCCCCCTATAAACCTTTCCTGTATGTGTGTGTGCTTATCATGATTAGTCCTCAATCACGAACAGCGAAACGATTATTGCATACGAATTTCGAGCTTCTTACCAGCTATGCCTCTGCCTATCAGGTTAGCTTCATTCAGATTGTTTGTTGCCAGGTAAATTTCCTTAGGTGATATCTTAGACTCATCACAATATGGATCACATGAACCATTGTTTACACTTGACAAGTCCGGCGGAGTTTTTTTCGAGCAGAAGATCCATATCGGTACTGCAATCAATACTATTGCTGCAAGTCCAACTAGTCCAATGATTAAAATCAGTTCACGCCTCGTTCGCCTCTTATCACCGCTCGTAGCAGAGCCTGTCTGTTCATTTCCTGCAAGGTAAAGAACATCTGCAGTTAGTTAACAACAAAATCCGGACAATAACCGAAAAACCAATCCGAAAACTTACCTAGAGAATAATAATAATTCTGGCCTGAAAGACAATCATAAATTGCTTGAACCCTTTTCTTATCATGAATGATATTACTAGTTACTGTAATCAAAACTGCAAAACTACACATATGAGTATCAGAATTGAACTCATCTCCATCATTTGATAATCCACCAATTTCCTCCCATCTTCTGTAACATGAACTACAAGCCTTCTGCTCATGTTCTTCACCCGAATTTACGGACCGACAATCTTCATCTAAAGAACTCACCATGTTTCCTAGCTTGTTAAGAACATCCACCTTCCTGTAGCTAGAGCAGCCACCGTATCCGCCGGTTAGCCTCTCAATTCTGCAGCCTAAAACACCATTGTTCTGCAAATGTTTTGAAGGGAAGCAGTGATTTTGCTGTGTAGAATTTAAGTAAATTTGTCCAGTTTCATTGGCCATTAGGCCTAATGCATACAGGTACTCATTAAAAACATCTCTGCAACAGTTTCCTGAGTTGCAATTTGAGTTTTGTATAGAAGAGGAATGTTCAATATTAAGAATGCAACTGGCTTTTGATGCTTTTGGATGAACAAAAACAAGAATGATGAAGAAGAAGAGTAATTGGGTTTTCAATTTCAGTTTAGCCATGTAATTGTATTTGAGATGGTTAAATTTGGTTTAAAGAGTCATTAAGAACTCCATGAGAAAAGAATGAAAATTGGGTGTTTTGGAATATTAAATTTCAGTAAAATGGAATATAAAGAAGATGGATCATATTTCATAATAACAAAATGACTAAGAAAAAACTCAAATGCAACCTTCTAAGATATATAAAACTAGTCAATTAATGAATAGAGAGAGTGAAAGGGAGGGTATTCTGCAATAGACAAATGGAAGGTAGTTTGTAAAATATCAAATTTCTCCTAGAGTTTTTTTATTCGTATAGGATAAGATCCAAATTTACTGGGAAGTGCATGTATTGGTAATGTAAAAATTGGTAGAATTTTAGCTTTATTGTTTTCAAT
The DNA here is from genome assembly GCF_963576675.1 of Euphorbia lathyris. NCBI lineage: Eukaryota > Viridiplantae > Streptophyta > Magnoliopsida > Malpighiales > Euphorbiaceae > Euphorbia > Euphorbia lathyris. Next base: position 20,671,686 of record NC_088914.1, on the reverse strand, counting down.
TTGGAGCAATTTTAGACCTAAGTAACGGGTGTAGATGCTCTTCTAGTCGCTGCTGGGAACACCCTTCCGCTTCCGTCGTCCATTTCATCTTCACATGTGAGGTGCTCATTGTACCCTAATAAATAAAGGGTATTGCTATATACCGCAAAAGTTATACTTTCCACCGCACTCTTTTGACATTTATGCACTCTTTACAATTTCAAACCAATAACCAAAAACTCTCAAATCCTCTCTAGCTTTTGAAGCTTTTCATAAAACCCGACCTAAAACGACATACCGCCAAAGAAATGAAGGGGAAAAGGCTTAATGAATCTTCCGATAAGTTTTTTTAAAAAAAAATATGTTCGAAATCACGGGTTCCGCCTCCGAAATCGGAGGCGGAACCCGTTTTTTTTTTTTTGCCTAAACGGAACTCCGACGCCGTTGCCACCACGGGCGGAACGGACGAACTGTTCGTTCCGCCCGTGGTGGCAACGGCGTGACCCGTTCCACCATCAGGTGGAACTGGGTTCCGCGCTCGTTCCACCGTATGGTGGAACTGGGTGGCGCATCCGTTTAGGCTTATTGAGGAAGGACCGGGGAATGGGAATTTCCACATGGACGGACATATCCTGCTCTGGGTGGGAATAGAGAAATAGGGATGGAAAATCTCTATTAGACCGGAAAAAGGAAATTTGAAATGTATTCTCTGTCTCACGCTCGCTCCATTTACATAAGTAAAAGACTAATTTTACTATTATAGACCCAAAATTATTTCACGTTCAAAAAGTTAGAAAATAAAAATTTACAATTTCAATATAGTAACTGTTACTTGCAGATAGTATTAAGAATTGATTTTGTGAAGATTTGGAGTATGGAATAAATTAATGATTGTTCGATAAATTCAGAATATGATTGAATATATAAGTATTTGGAATTGTGAAATTTTAGTGGCCGATAATGTTGAGGTTTTAATCATGACAAGAATGTAAGAACAAGAGGAAAGTTGAATTTTTTTATTTTTAATTATTTTGTTAATATGTTGGAATATTAAATGAGCAACACTCCAGACTGCAAGAAATTAAAAAAATAAAATATTTCCCACTTCAAACTGAAAATGGATGCTATAGGAAATCTAATGGAGTGACTTTTAATGCAAAAACAGCTAGTTGTATATTTCAATTTGTTTTCATTGTAAGTCTTTTGCAATGAAATCATCTATCTTAAGATTCCTTCTAACTCTATTTTTAGCCCCGAATCATTTTCTCTTGTAATTTATGGGTGTTAAATTGATATTTTTAATATTTTTATATAAAAAAAAACTAAAAACCCGTATAAAAAAATTCACTTTCCCTATTTTACCCTTCTATCTCGGTTCGAGTTTCATCAGACATCCTTTAGGTGGATCATCTCCCAATTAAAACTTTCTGCATATGCTAAGACTCGAACTCGAAATCTATTATTTGTGCTTTTAGTCTTTAAGTTTTTAACTTTTGTTATTAAACAAAGAAAAATATATATAAAAAATATGCATCAAATTAAATAAAGTTACTAAATACTTATATTAAGCTTTAAGGTAGACACTATGAATTATGTTTTTTCCAGAAACATAATTCATAACTACTACTAGTATTATTTATAAATAATATTCAGAAATAAATAACAACAAATACGATAAAGAGTTGACATAGTATAGTATAAATACTTGATAAAAAATCAAAATATTAATTGTATTTAATGTAATGTAACTTACAAATTAGTGTAAATTTCTCAAAATAAAATATTTAGAAAACACATGACTGCACGAAACGAATCAAAGGATTCTATTGGACGGGCTTCAAAGGAATGTCAAACTTGGCCCATTCCAGGGAGGCCTTTTTCTATTTGATCCAATCTTATGAACAGATTTTTGGGAAAATTACACAGAAATTCATTTTGTAACAACTATTTACAACTATGTCAGGTCATAATTTTGGATTATGTCAGACTAGTAAAATCATTACTTGTAATATATTTTTAGGATTAGAATTTATAAATTAGAAGTCTAAAATATATTTTCTAGGGTTTATGATTTATGAATTGGAGTCTAGAATTTTTAAACTATGTTGTAAAATCATAATATATAGAGAATAATGACATATTAAGAATTAAGTTTGATGATATGACTTAGTTGTAATTTTGTAAACATATTGTAAATAAGTTTGGTTGAATTAAATTTTTTTAATAATTGTATGTCTATAAAGTTGAAAATGTAAAATAACGTAATTTTGTATAAATTTTAAGTTTGTAGGTTTCAAAACTATGTAGTTTTGTGTTAAAAAAATTTCAAATAGACATAATTATTGAGTTGTTCGTAAGTGCGGTTCATGAACAGAATTATCGAGATTCTCGTGAGCAAAACTCGTGAATGAATACATTAACAAGCTCACAAGGAGCCCATGATCAAGATATTGAACTCGAGCTCAAAAGCTCTTAAAGTCTATCGAGGCACGCTTCTTAATTCATCCATCTAACCTCTACTAGGGCAGAGCTATATAGATCCATGGAACTAAGTAGATTTAGGAGTAACCGACCGATAATGAGCAGTGGAGAATCTTAGACAATGGGTGAAAGCCTGATACAACAATATCACGTGAGTGAAGAAAGGCAACGCCGCTTGTAAAGTTCTTTCTCAAATGCTCGATCAATTTTTAATGACATGATTTTACTAGTTTGACATAATCCAAAATTATGACTCGACGTAGTTGTAAATAGTTGTTAAAAAATGAATTTCTATGTAATTTACCCTATTAAATAATAATCAATCACATATTTAGGCTTTGGATTCACAAGAGGCCCAATTGTGAGTCCATATACTTACACTGTTGCTATCAAGCCTTTCATGTAAATCTTTGGGGCTTCCCAAAAACTGTTCAAAAGACACTGGGATTTGTACAGGTAGGAGCTGCTAAGAAACATGAATTTGGATAATATTTAGAGGCAATAACTTTAAATCAAAGATAATTTATAGATAATATTTAGGCTTATTTTCAAATATTTTCTAATGACAATTTAACTTTTTTATGCTTATTAATTTACTTTTTAAGTGTAATTTTTTTATTATATATTAAAACAGTGACCTTTAAATTTAATAATTTTTTTTATTAAAATGGAAATAAAATTGAATTATACAATATCCTAAAATAATTTAGCACCCATTAAAATGTATTATTTTACTAACAAATCCCTACAGATATTATTATATATAGAAGTTGGATCTAATATCATAGAGTTGTTTTAAGTATTGATGAGTTATCATATATATGTTGCCAATTTCTAATTTTGTAAGGTGCATCCTTTTAATGTCATGAGGTAGAGGGGGGGATTAATCAACAGTCTCTATATGGAAGCAAAAATCTGAGTTTTAGGCAACTATATTATATATTCAACACTCACTTCCACAAAATTGAAGTCCCATTCTTAAACAGATTAACATTTCCATATACATATAAACATCACACCTCAAAACTAAGGCCTAATAGCTCCTTCAACTAGTTGAAAATAATAGATTGGCTTTCTGAACTTTGCAAGTGTTTCACTAGCTCTCTAAACTTGCTTATTTCGTATCACTAGCTTCCTAAACTTGTCCATAAAAGTATATTAGCTCCCTAAACTTTGCAAGTGTCTCACCAACTCCCCAAACTTGCTTATTCTGTAACAACTAAATACAAAAATCATAATACTAACTCTCGATCATCATCCATTTAATCTCTCAAAACTGCAACATTAACTCCTATAATAGATTGAAAGGTAGGAGAAGCGAAAAAATTACCTCTCCAATAGATGAAGACGTATTTTTAGAATCTAGGTTTAATAAGTTTTTGTAGTTAGTTGTTACAAAATAAGCAAGTTTAGGGAGTTGGTGAGACACTTGCAAAGTTCAGGGAGCTAATCTACTTTTATGGACAAGTTTAGGGAGCTGGTGACTCGAAATAAGCAAGTTTAGGGAGCTGGTGAGACACTTGCAAAATTCAGGAAATCAATCTACTATTTTAGACAAGTTCAGAAGTTGGTAATGTATTAAGCCCGAAATTAATTCTAAACTACACATGATTGATATTTTCAATAAAAAAAAATATATATAATTATTATGGAGAGCTCCAGCCGCCCGCCTGCGATCAACCCTAACGATGGAAATCACCGCTCGTCGTCGCCCATCCCGCCTGACGATCCTCCTAATTTCCAACCCTTTGATCCTACGGCATCTCCCGCTGCACCTAAGCTCTCGTGGAAAGATATTGCTGCGGCAAAATCAGCTAGCCAGCCCTCCCGAGTTCGAACTAACCTGCGAGCTGCGGGCCTTGTGAAGATTGACGTGGACGAATCCAACCCCTTTTGTCCTCGTGTGTCGATTGATCCAGAGCTGAAGAAGAAGCTAGATAAGCAGTGGGAAAACGCCCTGATCATCAAGCTCCTAGGCCGGAATTTGGGGTATGTGGCACTACAAAGACGAACTCTCGAGTTGTGGAAGCCAATTGCAGGAATCAGTATGATGGACTTAGGCGAGGGCTTCCATCTCGTTCAATTCGACAATGAGCTGGATAGGAATCACGTTATCAACGATGGGTCGTGGCTTGTCCAGGGACATTATCTGACAGTCCGTACCTGGTCTGCGGAGTTCTGCCCCACTGAGGCCAGTGTCGAGAAATCTATGGTATGGATCCGACTCCCTGAACTCCCATTACTTTATTATGATGAAGATGTGTTGCTTGGTATTGCTGCTTCTGTTGGAAAACCTATAAGAGTAGATGAGAACACTTTACAAAAAACTAGAGGAAGGTTTGCAAGAGTATGTGTGGAAATCAATTTGCTTAACCCCCTTGTTGCTCAGTTCGAACTGGAAGGAGATATGCAGCGGGTGGAATTTGAAGGCCTTCACACTGCTTGTACCAAATGTGGCCGATATGGCCATTTGAGAACTGAATGTATCTGGCCAAGTGCTGTTCAGGTCAGTACCAACCCGGGAACAAATGACATGATGATGGGAGATTCTGATGTAGAGGGAACGAGCAGGACAGAAGACGTAAACCAGCAGTTGAATAAGGGGCCGGAGGAGAAACAGGCTGATTCCGATTTGGGAGTTCATGGACCATGGATGATTGTCCCTAGGCGAAAATTCCCACCTCGCAGCAGAGAAGCCGAAAGCACAGGGTATAGGGAAAGAAAAGATACCAGAATAGAGCAACCAAACCCTTTCAATGGTTCAAGCGCTAAGGATCCCGCTGCCTCAAACTCTACTTCTTTCCTGGGGTTTGGAGCGACGCAGATGGCAAACAGCGGGGTAAGAAATAAGGGTCAGATCACAATCTTGAAGCATAAAGGTAAAGCCACAGGGACATCAGGAAGCAAGAATAAAGAGAATAGGGACCAGGGACAGCTAGCGCTCACAAATAGATTTAGAGGCCTGCTGCAAGGCGCCATGGATGTAGAGCTGAGTGAGCAGAACCGAGGTGAAGAGCAGGGTCATGAAGGAATTGTGGATCCCATAGCCAGTAGAGGAAAAAGAACACGATTCGAGCATGAACCGAGAGGGGTGTTATATGAAATCTCTGCGAATACGAACTTGGGAATGCAGATGTCGAAAGGGAATGACCGGTTTCTTCAAAAGCTGAGGGATAGATCAGCCTCTCAGAGCAAAGCAAGCGCGATGAATATGGAGGTTCAGGGACCTGAAGCTAGCAAGCCATGACTGGGCTTGTTAGGTGTACCTTTCTCCCAATTTTGCTTATGAAGATAATCACATGGAACTGTTTCGGTGCCGGTGGTACCGCCTTCCAGCGTTCCTTGAGATTTATGGTGAAGGTTTACAAGCCTTCGATTGTGTGTCTGCTTGAAACCCGGATTCCGGGGACTAGAGTGCTTGAAATTGGGAAGCAGATCGGGCTCCCGAACTGTGAGCTTGTTGAGGCTGACAGTTTTATTGGAGGAGTGTGGATCTTTTGGGATGACACGGCGGTAGGGATTTCTGTAGAATTGAGGAACCCACATTTTTTACATTGTAAAGTGACTGTATCAGGAGGGGAGGATATTAACAAGATTTTTGATTTCACGGCTATTTATGTCAGACCCCAAATGGCCCAGAAACGTCTGTTTTTTGCAGAAATGGAGGAGTTGTGGAGAAATGTGACTAACCCTTGGCTGATATGTGGAGATTTCAATTGTATTAAGGACATGAGTGAGAAGCAAGGGGGTGCAGCGCAAACGCTGGACAGATGTGGCCCGTTTGCCAACTGGATCAATCACCTTGAATTAGTTGATCTTGGCTATGTGGGTCCTAAGTTCACTTGGTATAGAGGCTCGACGCCCCGGACTAGAGTTGCTTATAGGTTGGATAGGGGGTTATGCAACGCTGAATGGAGACTTCGTTTTCCCAATGCGATTGTCAGACACATTCAAAGATTACATTCTGATCACTCCCCACTTCTTGTGGACCTGCTTTGTGATGACAGAAAACGAAATAGCCCCTTCCGTTTCATCGCGGCTTGGATGGAGGATTGCACTATTAGAGATCAGATTTCACAGGGATGGTTACAGGAGGGCCCTCTTGGTGCAGCTCTTCAAAGTATGGCGGATCGCCTTCAGAACTGGAACAAGGAAGAATTTGGTAACATCTTCAAGAGAAAGAGGCGCGCTTATGCGAGACTGGCAGGCATCCAACGAGCCCTGGCCACGAGATGCACAAATGGCATGCTGAGACTTGAGGATAGAATCATGACCGAGCTCAACGCTATCTTGAAGCAGGAGGAGATATAGAGACCATATACTCAAAGGTGAGATAAAGCTGACCTATTTCCCAACGGATGAGCAGCTTGCGGATATCTTCACAAAGCCACTAGCTCGTGAACAGTTCAGCATACTGAGAGAAGCCATTGGTATGTTTAATCCTCTTCAGTAAATTCCTATTCTAAAATGAAAATTTATGCTGAGTGAATTACTATGCTGAAGGAATTATGCAAATGCATGCTGAGTCATTGTTATGCTGAGTACTTAACGCGAAATAAATATCAATACTGAGTTAATATGCACACCGAGTAGTAATCTCAAACTGAGAAATCATCATTTCATATACTACTGACCACTCAGAATATAAAACGCTTAGTATTCTAAACGCTGAGTGTTAGATCCGTTGCATTAAATGCAAAAGCACGCGAATATCCACCTAGGATGACGTATGCACCGAATGTGTCATAAAAGGCCAGGATCTTTGTCGGTTGACAATCCCAAGGCAAAACTGACACATGGATTCGATAAGATCCACTCTTCACCGCTATAAATAATGGGTAAATCCCCATTTTTATTTTCTTTACACTTACCGAATTCTTTGGCAAAGCTTTCTCTCTCTAAAAACTCTCAAAGCTTCCCAACCTTTTTTTTTTCTGAAACAATGACAAGAGTTTCCGTCAACATCTCCGGTGCCGGTCACCCTAAGACCAGCTCTGATGAACCCTCCAGGCAAACTACTGTGCCTGAAACCACCAAGAACACAACGCCGAGCAAGGGCAAAACTGGGCAAGCTACCTCCTCCAAAGGAAAACCGACCAAATTCAGAACCTATACCAAGGTATTTGATAACATTAGCGAATGGAAAGTAGACTTCTCACGATGGGTTTCTGAGGCCTTCGTGACATCCGAACAACCCTTCTGCGAATGGATATCGAAGAATGGCTCGACAGAGCTGTTCTCCATTAGAGACCACACCTATCCTGACCTAGTCAGGGAGTTCTACCACAATCTTCTAGTCGCTGACGATAACCAGGACTACTTAACAACAGTGGCAAAGGAGAAAACGATTTTCATCAATCCCACCTACTTGGTGAATTTGTTAAAGTTGAAAAATGAGGGAGCAAAACTGAGAAGAACTGGAGATCAGGATCACACTAACTACGAAGTCAACTTTTGCAAGCCCCCTGGTCATTCTGGAGAAATTTCAAGTACCTCAATGGGTCAGCACCAAAAGATGGCTCACTATTTGCTGACCTACTTTATTTATCCCAAGATCAACTGCACCACCTTAGCAACGAATTTTGAGCAATGCTTCATATGGCATATGCTGACATACAAGCCGATCAATATGCCAATATTCTTGATTGCTGGGTTCCTAAGGAGCACTGGAACTCTCAGGCTGGGATCGCTCATCACCAGGATCCTCATTGATCATCAAATAGACCTAACTGATGAAGTTAAAGCTAGAGGATCTGAGATAACCGCGGGTTTTCTGAGGGCTTTGAAGTTCAATCAGCCACTAAAGAAAGGAAAAGCTGCTGCTGAACAACAAGATGAGGAAACAGCTCCAAAGCAAAGCAAGAGGACAAAGGCTCCAACTGCCCGTAAGAGGAAAGCTATTGGGACTCCTTCAAAGAAGGCTGAGCCTCAGGCCAAGAAGCCTAAGTCAGCTGCTGAACCAGGTCAGGAGAGACCTAAGTCAGCTGAGAAAAGGAGCAGGCAAGATGAGCCTGAAATTGAGGAAAGAAGAGATGATGATGAGCAACCTCAAAAGAAGCAAAAGTCTTCTACACTGACTCCTATTGATGCTATTCCTACTGACGTCGTTGTGCCTGGTGATTCTCACTACACATAGTGTCTAGGAACTGTAGCTGAGCATCAAGAAGATGATGTGCATCTGGACGATCAGTTCATTGCACAAGTTGAAGAAGAGTTAGATGGCGATAGTGAAGAAGATGAAGAAGAAGAAGAAACAAGCGGTCAGGATGACGCTGAGGACACTGAGGAGACAGCCGGTGAGGTTGGAGCTAAGCCAATCAATATTGAGTTGGCTGCTGGAAATGAACAAGAGCCTGACCAATCCAATGTTCATCAAGAACAAGAACAAGCTGACCAGCTTAATGCTGATCAAGAGGAAACTTCTCCCTCTCACTCAGGAGAATCTATACAAGCTGACACTCCTCCTCGAAGAAGAAGATTAGTTAAGGCAAGTCAGAAGTCAGTCATTGACCCTCCTTTTCAGAAACCAATTGTCCCTGACTTTGTGATCCAAAAGCCTATCCAAGACCCTTCTAAACTCAAACTGAAATTTTTCAGAAAACAACCATCTTCTACTCCATCGGCTTCCCTTGAAAGCAAGCCTCTGTTTCTTCACCAAAGGAACACGCCGACTTGAATGCTTCCGCCAACTCAACAAGTCAAGTTGAGCCAATTCCTGTCAATGCTGTTACTACAAGCATTGTGCTGACTAAGGACATTCCCACTCCAGTCAGCACAGACAGCATTAGAATTACCTCTTCTCCAATCAACACATCTGCCGATCAATCAGTTCTACCAGAACCTCAAGTGCAGATTGAAGGCACACTTCCAGTCACTGACCACATTATTCCTCTGACTCCTCTTCCAACCGGTCATACTGAGGCAACAAGGCAAGTTAATGAAGGCCCTCTTAGCTACTTGAATGCCACCGAGTCTGGAAAAAGAATCATCGACTCGGTGCAAACACTGATCAAAGACCTTCATCAAACCACTCAACCTGCTGCTGGGTCTTCTACTGCTGAGACAACTCAGCTCTCCCATGTAACTCAGCTTCTCAACGAAGTTAAGGGATTCAAGGACTTGCTGAGTGTCATCGTTACCTTTCAAGCCTAGCAAGCTAAGCAGGATTCCATCGCAAAGCTGGCTGAGATCCAGCTGACCATAGTTCAACATCTCAACGCTCTTCAAGAACAAGTTCAGACTTTGTCAGCTGCGAACACGCGCTATGCAACTTCTGATGAAGTCAAAATGCTTTTTGCTCAACTTCACACTGAGCAAATCAAAACCAACGAGCAAATGGTCTCCTATTCTCAGTGCTCAGTAGAGCAAATTGGTGAGGCCGTTCGATTGCTGAACTTGAACAAGCAAGAGATGGACACTGACGCTATGAAGCAAAATGAAATGCTGTCTATCACCAGACAAACCTTCAACCACATACATCACAGCAATATTCAGCGTCAATACTACGACACATCATTACTGAAGACTTTCCATCAAGTCATTGCTGGTCTGACCGATGCACTTACCTGGATAGGAAAATCTCAAGCTTTCATAGTAAGCATGATCAGCGCTGCTGAACTCAATATACCCGCTGAGGTATCAGATGATGGAGTTGCTATTTTTGACGGTGTCAATGAAAGCGCCGATAGACTTAAAGCGCTGTCCACGGAACTGACCACAGCTGTCTTAACCGACGCTTTTAGGATCCCTCCTCTCAATGCTGACAAAACGGGGGAGAAAGGACAAGCTAAAACACAGCATGAGCATAGTCAGTCCAAGCAAAAGAAAAAGAAATAGAAATTAGCCTAGCTCAGTTATGCTAAGTTTGTAGTCTATATGTTTGTGCTTATCTTTTGTTGTACATGCTGACTACGTCTAGTAATATCAATACTTGCATCTTTTATCCTAAAACTGAGTTATGAGTTATGCTATACGATGCTGAGTATTAAGTTATTATGTATCTTCAATTACATCAACCATGTTTAAATGCTTATAAAACTTGTTGATCGTACCCAATGCTGATAACATGTTTGACATTGACTTGTATGTTTATATAACATTGTCTTCTAAGACTCATTGAACAACAAATTACTCAGCGCCCACCGAATGCTATAACTTCCGCTTAAACACTGAGTAAAATAGAATATGTTCCATGAGCTGACCTATATCTGAAAACTGACCTTAGACTTACTCGATTAAACCTTCAAATGTTTAGAGTAAAACTAAGTCAGTGACTCAACCCTGACGGGAGAGTTTGCTAAGTTATAATTAGGTCAACTATAATGGGGGAGCTCTGTTGGGGTTTAGTGTCCTATAGTCAATTGTTGCAGGATACAAACTTATTGTAAATGAATTGTTCTTTATATCATTTGTTTTAATGAGATATATGTTTTATAACTATATAAAGGCAATCCCTTTTAAGCACTGAATAAAGTCTAATAAAAGGAAATCCGTAAGTTTGTTTAAAGTGATTATAAAGTGTTCATACAAGCATGAAGTGAGACAAAACTTTATAATAAACTAATAAACTTAAAACCACCCCAAGTCAAGTGATATGTTTAGGATTGATATATCACGGTTGAGACTTGTATGTAACAATATCTTCTGTCCGACAGAAAGCTGATCTCGCAAGCTTCATATATATAGATATCTGGACAGTTACATAGATCCGGTGAAACGTTGTTCATTAGGATTGGGGATCCGATTTAAGATAATAGGATGGGTAGATTCATCCTTGTCAACTGTTCATCTCATTGGTATTACTAGGTATAACTAATCCTCAGACTCAAAAGAATGTTAATTGGTCATCCTGAATTACTGAATGTGAGACTTTGATCCTGCGGTCCCACGATCCTTAACAGAGATGACTCTGGGGTGTGAACTGCAAAGGTTGGGTGTCACAGGAAGTAATGTCAGGGTAGTTATACATTGGATTGGGCATTTATCACTCCCGATTAATGGGAGATACATCCAAGGATCGCTTGTGGAAGACTCGACTCTAAACCCTTGCAAGGTGATAGCTTAAGAGTAGAAATACAGATTTCACTTAACCTATCTTTTTGAGTTGACTCGGCCAAGAACAAGTAAAACGAACGTCTCACTATATGTGACTTGACATTACCCATAGTCATAAGATTCAGTTCAAGGATATAGTTGATAAAGGATCGTATTATACCGTAACTAATACGGAAGGGTTAATGACAGAATCAACCTGTCTTCTTAACGGACTCTGGGGGAATGATTACAGACTTGCCAATAACATACTCAGTACATCATTCCGTTATGCAAGGATTAAATATAATTCTTGAAGAAATTAATTTAATAGTTGCATACGGCCAGAAGTAGTAAGAACCTAATGGATCACACATAAGACTTGGAACCAAAAGAGAGATGGATATGATTAATAGATGGAAGCCCAATTGAGCCCAGTAAGGCCCAAATATATGGAGGGGGGCGAAATTTGTATATAGAGATAAGGAATTGATTTTATTCCATTAATCCTAATTTGATTAGGATTATGAATTAAATTAATTAAGAGATAATTAAATTAGGAGTTTTAATTGGATTAATATACTCCTATTATTATCCAATTAGGTTATTTATTATTATCCTAAATATATTAGATATATAGTGAGATAATACTTAGGAATCCTTTTCCGAATTGGATTCCTATTAAGTAACCTATTCCTATCTAACTAGGGTTTAGATTCAAGCAACTATATATACCCCCTCCCATGTGAATTTCGACCAAGCCTAATCCCTCCCCCTTTAGTGATTTTCGAAATTGCTATTCAGTGAGAGAAAAAGAATTCCCATCCCCTAGTTCGTGGACAAGAATTCATACGGCATTCCATCGATTGATTAATCTTATTCATCCCTCTTTCTCTTTGATCTTGTGTTGGTTAATTAGAGGCAATCTATTTTGGTTGCATCTCATAAGGGTTGATTTCATCTTAACCTCTCCGTGTTAAACTTTGTGGTTGGAATCTCGGAGAAGAATTGTGGGCGCTTCTTTAACAACGGTAGATTGTTCATCGAAAGGTATTCCTTCTTATCCCTCTTTATATGAAATAACGATTAACGGATCCTATGGTTAAAAGGAAATAGGCTAAAATTTTTATATTTCCGCTGCTATACCTTAGCCCTAATTTCCTTCAGTGGTATCAGAGCCATCGTTAAATCCGTTATTTCATATATGAAAATATAGAAGTTTTCAATAGGATTGAATAAATATTTATGGTTAGGATTAATTGACAAATATTTTTGATTAATTAATTCTAAAGATAAATAAAGTTTTGATTAATTGTTAATTAAAACTGATTATGCTTATGTTCCTAATTATTTCGGTTGATAATCGTTATAACAAAATCTATTAGTTTTATAGTTAGGTTGATAAAATTAGTTTTATTAATTCTAAATGATAAAACGGAAATCTATTGTAGTTTTTCCTATTTCTGAAAATCGTTTTAAAATTGTTTTAGAACTTATATATATATATATATATATATATATATATAATAATAAAAAAAATATAACGACAACAGCCCGAGTCGCGCCTCACGGCGCGACTGGCCGCTGTCGCGCGGCTGTTGCCTCGCGGCAGCAGCCGTGTGCGGCGCAGGGGCGCCGCTACCGCAAGGCAGCGGCGTCCCGCGTGCCCTAAGGGCTGCTGCCAATCGACAGCAGCCCGCTCTCGGTCCCGACCCGATACCCACTTGATTTTAAATGGTTTAAAATCGTTTTGTATTAAATGTATATATATGTTTCAGAAATTAATAGTTTTCTGTTTTGATTATCGAATGAAAAATTCGTTTAAATGTTTGTTTTTACCAATATGTAAATCAAAGTGTTAAATGAATTGAAATCAAAATAATTTGGACGTGCATAATCAACGTTTTATATGGTTATATTAATCTAAGGATTAATATAAAGATACAAAACGATTAGAAGTAAAATTGGATGAAAGTTAATTTGACGAGTTAATGTGATTAACCTAAATATTACATAAGCCGGTTATGTAATCAACCAATTAAATTTATTTAATTGAGTCTATGCATGTTTGGAGTTATGGACATATTTGGACCCTCTTTTAGTCTTTTGGTATTTTTGAAATAGGGCCTGCGCGTCCTGCCTTTCTACTATCTATTGTAATTTCTCCTCTCATCTGATTCCCTTCAATTCAATTGAAGTTTTCTTATAGTAGTATAGAAATTAATATGTAATTTCAAGGCGCCATGGAGAAGACGGAGGACCTAAAAGAGAAATATGTAATAGTTAGTATTTCCTTAGGTTTGGCCTTTTATTCCGTCTCTGGCTCGACGGAATAATTTAGATGATATGTCCATAACGCCAATGTATGTGAATGTATGTATGTCTGATGTATGCTAAAGCAAATCAAGACTAAGTTAGATTATGAGACTTAAATAAAATCCCTCGTTAAAAAAGTTAAGTAAATAAGCAAGTTATTAAAATCGGTTGCCCCTCCCTAATATTATAATTCAGCCGGCAGTACTGGGGGCCTTTGGGTTGTTGAGCAAACTCAAGCTCGGGGTCTTATGGTAACACCTGAATTATCGAAAGTCATTCTTTCATGAATATGGGGTAATACTTAAATTAGATTATGATAATTGGATGAGCAAACTCATGTTGTCATAAACTAATGAGCAATATGGTTGGGATTAATGTGAATAACATATTAGTTACTAATGTGGTTAGTAACCCAATAACCTAGGAATCACATTCAAGATGTGATTGATTACATGAATCTACCTGACAAATGGGACTAGCTTGTTGAGCAAACTCAAGGCGAAATCTCAGGAGTTAGGATCCTAGCTCACTAAAGGATTTGTGAAATTCTTCGAATTAATATGGAGGGCTATTAATTTGACAAAATAGTGGGAGCAATCTGAAATAAATTAAAAGGCCTATAATTTTAGATTGTTATACTTTAAAGCAAATGAATGACATACATTTACTCTTTCTCACTCTCAGGTTTTGTTTAAACACACACTCTTAAAATCATGACTAAAACCAATCTGCAAAACATTCTTACCGATAACAAATTGAATGGTTCAAACTTCACCGACTGGTTTCGTAACCTCAAAATTGTTTTGAAGTTCGAGAAAATTGGGTATGTACTTGATACATAGATACCCCCTGTCCCTGAAGATGATGCTCCCATCGAGGAAATTGATGCTTATCAGAAGCACAAGGCTGATGATGATCATGCCGCTTGCATCATACTTGCATCGATGACATCAAAATTACAAAGGCAACATGAGGAGATGAATGCCTATTCCATCATCATGCACCTAAAGGAATTGTTTGGGAAACAAACCAGGTGCAAACGCTACGAGATATCAAAATTGTTATATCGTTGCAGGATGCAAGAGGGCACATCTGTCATGACACATTGTGTCAAGATGATGGGCTATATTACCAAACTTTCTAGTATTAGATTTGTGATGGACAACGAATTAAGTACCGACTTGGTTCTTCAATCCCTCCCAGAGACTTATTCACAGTTCATCATGAACTACCAAATGAATGACTTGCAAACCTCTCTTGAAGAGCTTGCAAACATGCTCAAATCAGTTGAGCCCAATATGAAGAAAGACAAGGCCATACCGGCTTTTGTAATCGAGGGATCGAAGAAAAGGAAAGGGAATTTTCCCAATCCTAAACATCCCAAGAAAGGTAAGAGAGATGTGTCCAAGGGAAAGGAAGTGAAGAAGCCCAAAGGAGAATGCCACTTCTGTGGTAAAGACGGGCATTAGAAGAGAAACTGCAAGGAGTATCTAGCCACCCTCAAGAAGGGAAAACGTGGTGCTTCTACGTCTGATATGTTCTATATTGAAATAAATACGGTTTCATTGTCTGAATCTTGGGTACTTGATACCGGATGTGGATCTCATATTTGTACAAATATGCAGGAGCTAAAACAGACTAAGGAACTAAAGAAAGGAAGCATAAACTTGCGAGTGGGAAATGGAGCAAGAGTTGCCGCCCTTGGAGATTATGTTTTACTTTCGCCCTCTGGGCTTGTAATAGAATTAAGGAATTGTTTATACGTTCCTGAGATGTCTCGTAACATTATTTCTATTAGCCGTCTCGTTGACGACGGTTTTCATATTTCAATAAAGAACAATAGTTGCAATTTTTATAAAGATTCGATCTTTTATTTTTCAGGAATATCACAAAATGGGATTTATGTGTTAGATGATAAAACTCCTGTTTTTGCAATTGATACCAAAAGACATAAGCTAGATAATTCAACTTACTTGTGGCATTGTCGTTTAGGCCATATAAACAAGAGACGCATGCTAAAGCTACATTCAGATGGGCTTATAGATCCAATCGATTCTGAATCATTAGAAACATGCGAATCATGTTTAAAAGGTAAAATGACAAAGACACCCTTTAACAATAAAGGTGAGCGTGTATCAGACACTCTAGGACTCATTCATTCAGATGTATGTGGTCCTATGTCAGTCCAAGCAAGAGGAGGATTCAGATACTTCATTAGCTTCATAGATGATCATACTCGCTATGGTTATATCTACTTGATGAGGCACAAATCAGAAGCCTTTGACAAGTTCAAATGTTTCAAGAATGAAGTGGAAAATCAATTAGGAAAGAAAATAAAAACACTTCGATCTGATCGAGGTGGCGAATATCTTTCTGATGATTTTCTGAATTATCTAACTGAATGTGGGATATGCTCACAATGGACACCTCCCTATACACCACAACACAATGGTGTATCCGAGAGGAGAAACCGTACCCTATTAGATATGGTACAATCTGTGATGAGCATGGCCTTACTTCCAAAGACGTTCTGGGGCTATGCCTTAGAAACTGCCCTCTTCACCCTGAACCGAGTACCAACTAAATCCGCTGTTTCCACACCATATGAATTATTCGTTGGTAAGAAACCCGTGTTCTCGTTCATGAGAGTATGGGGTTGTTCAGCATATGTCAAACGCGTTGCGTCCGACAAATTAGATTCTAAATCTAATAAATGTTTCTTCATTGGATATCCCAGGGAAACTATAGGGTATTACTTCTATCATCCAGATGATCAGAAAGTAATAGTATCCAAACACGCAACCTTCTTAGAGAAAGAGTTTCTCGAAGAAACACAAAAGGGAAGCGTGATTGAACTCGACGAAGTTCAAGAGGAAGAAACAACGACTGAAACAACAGAAGCGGTTGAGGTACCCGAAGAAGTCCCATTAGATGAGACTCCAGTGGCACTTATTCGTAGATCACGAAGAGTTCGTGAACTCCCAGTTAGATATGGTTTTCTAGTGGGAGATGATGACGAGGTTCCCGTGTTAGACGACGAACCCGAAAACTAGGAAGAGGCTCTTACTAGTCCAGATTCTAAAGCATGGCTTGAGGCCATAGATTCTGAAATGGATTCCATGTATACTAACCAAGTTTGGACTTTGGTTGATCCACCCGAAGGGATAAAACCCATTGGGTGCAGGTGGATCTTCAAAAAGAAGACTGACATGGATGGAAAGGTTAGCACCTACAAGGCTAGGTTGGTAGCGAAGGGATATCGTCAGAAACAAGGTGTTGATTATGACGAAACCTTCTCTCCTGTTGCTATGTCCAAATCAATCAGAATCATGCTTGCAATTGCCGCTCATTTTGATTATGAGATTTGGCAAATGGATGTGAAAACAGCTTTCCTAAATGGAAATCTGCTTGAGGATGTATACATGATGAAGCCTGAAGGTTTCATATCAAAGGATGCAAATAAAGATTGCAAAATTCAGAGATCCATTTATGGACTCAAGCAAGCATCTAGAAGCTGGAACAAGCGTTTTGACGAAACCAAAAAACAATTTGGTTTCGAACAAAATTGCGAAGAAGCTTGCATTTACAAGAAAGCAAGTGGGAGCTCTATAGCATTTCTCATACTATATGTGGACGATATACTGTTAATGGGAAATGACATTGCTCTATTACAATCGGTGAAAGTTTGGTTATCTGGTAACTTCTCAATGAAAGACCTTGGTGAAGCAGCCTATATACTTGGTATAAAGATCTACAGAGATAGATCGCGTAGACTGCTTGGTCTTTCACAGGCTACATACATTGAAAAGGTGCTAAATCGGTTTAGCATGCTTGAATCGAAATGAGGTAACTTACCCATGGTACATGGAGTAAAGTTAAACAATCATCAATGTCCTAAAACTGATGATGACAAACGACGCATGGCTGTAGTCCCATACGCCAGCGCGATCGGTTCGATTATGTATGCTATGCTATGCACTAGACCTGACGTAGCGTTCGCGTTATCTGTAACGAGTCGTTACCAAGGGAATCCGGGAGACGAGCATTGGATTGCCATCAAGAACATTCTTAAGTACTTGAGAAGGACTAAAGATATGTTCCTAGTGTACGGAGAAGGAGATCTGAAAATACAAGGATTTTCAGACGCTAGTCATCTCACAGATAAGAATGATTTTAAATCCCAATCATGATACCTGTTTATCCTAAATGGGGGCGCGGTCAGTTGGAAAAGTTCCAAGCAGGGAAGCGTAGCTTTCTCTACGACCGAGTCAGAGTACATCGTTGCTACGGAAGCGGCAAAGGAAGCAGTTTGGATTAGAAAGTTCATTATAGAACTAGGTGTGGTGCCTGACATTGTCAATCCCATTACTCTGTACTGTGATAACAATGGAGCCATTGCGCAAGCAAAGGAACCACGGTCTCATAATGCATCCAAGCACTACCTAAAGCGATACCACATCATAAGAGAGATTGTGGCTAGAGGAGATGTGAGAATAGAAAGAGTACCTACAGAGGACAACGTTGCAGATCCGTTGACAAAGCCTTTAACCCAGAAAGTACATGATCGTCATTTAACTTCTACTGGGATAAGTTTTAGAAACAATTGGCTTTAGTCCAAGTGGGAGTATGTTGGGGTTTAGTGTCCTATAGTCAATTGTTGCGGGATACAAACTTATTGTAAATGAATTGTTCTTTATATCATTTGTTTTAATGAGATATATGTTTTATAACTATATAAAGGCAATCCCTTTTAAGCACTGAATAAAGTCTAATAAAAGGAAATCCGTAAGTTTGTTTAAAGTGATTATAAAGTGTTCATACAAGCATGAAGTGAGACAAAACTTTATAATAAACTAATAAACTTAAAACCACCCCAAGTCAAGTGATATGTTTGGGATTGATATATCACGGTTGAGACTTGTATGTAACAATGTCTTCTGTCCGACAGAAAGCTGATCTCGCAAGCTTCATATATATAGATATCTGGACAGTTACATAGATCCGGTGAAACGTTGTTCATTAGGATTGGGGATCCGATTTGAGATAACAGGATGGGTAGATTCATCCTTGTCAACTGTTCATCTCATTGGTATTACTAGGTATAACTAATCCTCAGACTCAAAAGAATGTTAATTGGTCATCCTGAATTACTGAATGTGAGACTTTGATCCTGCGGTCCCACGATCCTTAACAGAGATGACTCTGGGGTGTGAACTGCAAAGGTTGGGTGTCACAGGAAGT
Source organism: Euphorbia lathyris (assembly GCF_963576675.1). NCBI lineage: Eukaryota > Viridiplantae > Streptophyta > Magnoliopsida > Malpighiales > Euphorbiaceae > Euphorbia > Euphorbia lathyris. The sequence goes on along the minus strand of NC_088914.1, from coordinate 20,652,639 downwards.
AATGTCAGGGTAGTTATACATTGGATTGAGCATTTATCACTCCCGATTAATGGGAGATACATCCAAGGATCGCTTGTGGAAGACTCGACTCTAAACCCTTGCAAGGTGATAGCTTAAGAGTAGAAATACAGATTTCACTTAACCTATCTTTTTGAGTTGACTCGGCCAAGAACAAGTAAAACAAACGTCTCGTTATATATGACTTGACATTACCCATAGTCATAAGATTCAGTTCAAGGATGTAGTTGATAAAGGATCGTATTATACCGTAACTAATACAGAAGGGTTAACGACAGAATCAACCTGTCTTCTTAACGGACTCTGGGGGAATGATTACAGACTTGCCAATAACATACTCAGTACATCATTCCGTTATGCAAGGATTAAATATAATTCTTGAAGAAATTAATTTAATAGTTGCATACGGCCAGAAGTAGTAAGAACCTAATGGATCACACATAAGACTTAGAACCAAAAGAGAGATGGATATGATTAATAGATGGAAGCCCAATTGAGCCCAGTAAGGCCCAAATATATGGAGGGGGGCGAAATTTGTATATAGAGATAAGGAATTGATTTTATTCCATTAATCCTAATTTGATTAGGATTATGAATTAAATTAATTAAGAGATAATTAAATTAGGAGTTTGAATTGGATTAATATACTCCTATTATTATCCAATTAGGTTATTTATTATTATCCTAAATATATTAGATATATTGTGAGATAATAATTAGGAATCCTTTTCCGAATTGGATTCCTATTAAGTAACCTATTCCTATCTAACTAGGGTTTAGATTCAAGCAACTATATATACCCCCTCCCATGTGAATTTCGACCAAGCCTAATCCCTCCCCCTTTAGTGATTTTCGAAATTGCTATTCAGTGAGAGAAAAAGAATTCCCATCCCCTAGTTCGTGGACAAGAATTCATACGGCATTCCATCGATTGATTAATCTTATTCATCCATCTTTCTCTTTGATCTTGTGTTGGTTAATTAGAGGCAATCTATTTTGGTTGCATCTCATAAGGGTTGATTTCATCTTAACCTCTCCGTGTTAAACTTTGTGGTTGGAATCTCGGAGAAGAATTATGGGCGCTTCTTTAACAACGGTAGATTGTTCATCGAAAGGTATTCCTTTTTATCCCTCTTTATATGAAATAACGATTAACGGATCCTATGGTTAAAAGGAAATAGGCTAAAAAATTTATATTTCCGCTGCTATACCTTAGCCCTAATTTCCTTCAAGCTCAATACTGAGTTCTTCGCTGAAAAGTTTTGCCAACATCAAAATGGGGGAGTTTGTTGAAACACCTTTCCACATAATTTTGATTTGACAAAATTGTTTAAGTATAATTAAAAACATATTCTAAACACACTAAGTTTAAATGCTTTGATTTATTCTACTAATGTGTTTGTTCAATGTTGAGTTAAATTGTTTATAAGATACAAAGTCTAAAAGGCCCAAAGCCCAATACGGAAGTCAAAGCCCAAGTCAAACAGTTTATGGCAACTCGGCCCGCGTATGTCAAAACGTTGTCGTTATGGACAAAACGCAACTCAGCGGAAGAAGGATCTAGAAGACCTTTGTGGATCAACTTCGGGACGAAGCTGCTGAGTTGATTCGACAAAGAGTACAAGACAGCAGCTGGCTAAGAACAACTTCCAGACAAAGTATTTCCACTTCAGGTAAAGTTCAAAAGACACAGTATGCTGTCTAGTTGACATTACCATAAATGGAGAGACATTCTGCCGAGCTGACCAAAAGCTGATCGAGGACAGAAGATATTCAAATCTAATTGGCCGAGAGCTCTGAGCAAGTCAGGATGACAACGACATGAAGCCGTTTCCCTCCAACGGTTATTTCGAAATTTGAAATGACCGATGCCTCAGACATCTCTATAAATAGTGCCATCAGTTGCTTCATTCAACATAGAACTTGATCAAGCCATTACGCTGACCAAATCTCTACGCAAAGTTCTGCAAGAAAAAGCAAAGCAATCTTACACTACATTTCATATCTTTTGTGTAAAAGTCTAGAGTGATTATTCAATCATCTAAGGTGTCTTAGCAATCATTGTTTAGGACAAACACTTATCATTTGTAGAGATTAGAAAGGAGAGGCTGAGTACTCGGTTATAGTACTCAGCGAGAGATTAGGATTGAGTAGAGGTATAGAGGAAGGTACTCTTGTTATACTCAGTTCCTAAGATTGTAAAAGGTTTGATGCTCTACCGTTAAAGAGCCCAGTAGAGAATTCGAAATTTCGGAACGTTTTCCGGGGACAGGACGTAGGCTTGGAGGCCGAACCTGGATAAATCTGCTGAGTAACATATTTCTAACCTTAAACTCCTTTATATATTTATTGCTTGCTTAAACAAAAACTGACCAAGTAAAGAGGTCAAGCTGAGTTGTGCGCATTGAATATCTGAGCTCAGGAATAGACTCTTAGTGCTATCTCCTGACTCAAGTAAAGAAACTGACCTAGTCACTAGTTGACTAAGCCAGTATCTTGCTATTCACTCAGCGCCGCTGTTAAAACCTTTTTCTCACGAAAAAGAAGTCTGCCCTAACTTAAATTTTTTTAAATAGTTCCTAACCCCCCCTTGGAACTATACTTGTAACGTTATAAGGGACCAACAGGGTTTTCGTCCTTTCCAAAGTTCGTAGGGAGTCTTCTTTAATATGGGTCTGACTAGAGCCCTATTAAGTATGTAGCAAGCTGTGTTGACAGCTTCTCCCCAAAAGTACTTTGGAAGCCTATTCTCACTCAGCATTGTCCTGGCTATTTCAACCAAGGTTCTGTTTTTTCTCTCAACTACCCCATTCTGTTGAGGCGTTCTAGGAGCAGAAAAATTATGGTCAATGCCGCTGGCTTCACAGAATTCAACAAACTGTTGATTTTTGAATTCTCCACCATTATCACTTCGGATGTGAGCTAACTTTAGGTCTTTATCATTTTCAAGTTTTCTTACTAATGTTGAAAATGTCTCAAAGGTTTCATCCTTGCTACTCAGCAAGATGATCCAAGTGTATCGAGAAAAGTCATCTACAATGACCAAGGAAAATCTTCTACCACCCAAGCTCAGCGGCTGGACTGGTCCGAAGAGATCCAAGTGTAGCAACTCTAGTGGATGCTTAGTTGAGACGATGTTTTTACTATGAAAAGATTTTTTTGTTTGTTTTCCTTGCTGACAAGCATTGCACAATTGATCCTTTTCGAACATAAGTTCTGGAAATCCCTCAACTAATTGCTTTCTTGCTAATTTGGCCAGGAGGTCCATGCTTACATGACCAAGTCTCCTGTGCCATAGCCAGGAATTTTCTTCCTTTGACACTAAGCATACATTTTTTGAAAATTTCTTTTCCAAATTCAGCATAAAGACATTATCAACACGAGGGGCAGTTAAAATTAATTCATTTGTTTTTCCCTCGAGTATTTTACATCCAATGTTATCAAATATAACTTTTCTGCCGTTGTCACATAGCTGAGCTACGCTCAGTAAGTTATATTTAAGTCCACTAACTAGGGAGATGATAGGGGTCAAAAACCCCTATCTTTAGGTACGGTTTTAGGACGGGTTTTAGCATTATTTAGTTAATAAGTGAGCATTTCTCGCATTTAAATGCTTTTGTGTGAGTTAGTTAGGAATTGGAAACGTTTTATTTATTTTTCGTTGTTTAGGCTCGTTTTATGACCAATTTAGGCAATTACGGCCAAAGTAGCATGCATAGTATAATTCCGTTATCTTTTAAAGCTAATTGGTCCGTCAAACGAAGCGTTTGCTCAAAATAAGCGATTGGCGGGTCAATTTAGCCTTTGGACTAATGTTATCTGGAGTTTCTGTACATGCGCAGGTTTAAGTTCGGACGAAAAAGGCATCGACGGCAGTCGGCAAGCACGCAGGGGCATTCCAGGCAAGAATGCTCGACGAGCGGGCCTCCGTAGGCCATGCCTGCCCACCGAGCAGGCCCCTGGAGGCGTACTCGCCGAGCAGGCCATGCCTGCTCACCGAGCAGGGCGTTGCTCGTCGCGAGTAGCGCCTGCTCGCCGAGCAGCTCGCCCTGCTCGGCGAGCAGACCTGCGGGAATTGGTCAAAAAGACCAATTCCTCCCCCACGATGCCACGACGGACCCCACGACTTCCTACCTGCATAAGGACACGAAAATAGGTCAAAAAGAGGGCCGAGCCACGCCTATAAATAGAGTTTTTCCAATGTAAATTAGTATCTTTCATTTATTTGTAAATTACTTTAGCTTCCCCCTTGTAATTCCTCTCCATCTCCTCCATATCCTTCAAACCTCCATTGAAGCTCCTTCAAAGCTTTTCTCGAGGAATTGTCAAGGTTCGTCCTTAAGATTAGGTCGCCGGCTGCAGAGTAAACAGGTTCCCTGAAAGGGATTTTTGTATCTCCTTTTATCTTTCCTTGTTTGTACTCTTTGATACAGTTGCCGAACTTAGCTTATTGTATCTTGTGACATTTATCTTCGCCTTTAATAATAATTTAGCTCTTGTTTTGTCTATGATTACTTGTCTAATCTCTGTCTTACGCTTTATTCAATTGGTTTAACTCATTCAAAAGCCCCAAAATCTAGTAGGCACATATTGCGAGCTGAATCTGACCTAGTCAGAGCCTAAGAGATTGACAACCTCTTAGTTGATTAAGCGCCAATTTACTGAGCCTTAGACCTAGTTTCGGCCTTAGGGAATCACGCGCTAGGAACTTCAGGAGGGTAAGTAGGGTTAATCTCCTTGAATACAAGTGACTCAGATTAGGTTTTTACTCAATAGACCTAACAATCTATCTTCATTATTATCGTTCATACCATGTTCTTTCAGGTAATTGCATCTAGTGAAAGATCAATTAGGAGTAGTTTAACTTAATTAGGGGTAGAGTAACTTAATTAGGCGTAGAATAACTTAGTTAGAATCAGATAACTTAGCTAGGAATAGTATAATTCAACCTAGGAGTAGATTAACTTAGAAAAACCAACTCAAAACCCCCTAAGCCTAGATAACACCTGAAACTGAGTAGCTCGATACTTGCAGAAATAAATCCTGTGGACGATAACCTGGACTTAACCAGAAATTTATTACTTGATAACGACGGGGTACATTTATCCCTTAGTGAGGCTTCTTCATGGAATCCGCATCAGGAGACTGACTCAATAGTAGGATTACCACCAACGGTTCCTGACCCTACTATCTTACCCTTTTTGTTGTCTCCGAAACTTACGCTTCCACCTCGTTTTCGCACAAGTGTGATAAACTGAGTTTCATCACCAGTCATATGCCTCGAGCATGCGTTGTCAATGTACCACATTTTTTTACTTCTCAGCACACCTCAGGCTTACCTGCAATATAGCTAGTTATCTTTAGGTACCCAAGTTTTTTTGGGTCCTTGTTTGTTAGGCTCAGCAGGTGAAACATCATATTTAATCTTATGACGACACACTTGTATAGTGTGCCCATTTTTCCCACAGAAGTCACATCTGACCATCCGTTGGGGATATCTCACTGGCTGGTCAGCACCCCAATGCTGAGCATGACAGCACACCTTTGTGGTGTGTCCTTTCTTTCCACAGAAGTCACACTGGACATTCCGCTGAGGATTCCATCTCTGCTGACTAGTACTTCGGTACTGAGTGTTCAGAGGAATATTTCTTTTATTCGGAACATTGAATTGATTCTGAATAGATGTGATGTCCTTTCTCAGTTTCTTAGAATCTGATTGGACCTCAGAGACAAACTTGTGCATAGTTTCTACGTTGCTATGCAAAGTTGAGTTGTCTTGGAGAAGATATCGAAGGTCACTGAGTTTGACCTCTTCAATCTCGTCACATCGCCTGCTGAGTGCTCTAACCTTTTTGTTACACTTTTTGATAAGTGTGTAGAGCTCACTCATGGCATTTATCATTTCATTTCTGAGCAGGGGTAGTGATATTACCTCAGTTGAGTGTGCCTCATCGTCAGATGCAATGGAGGGGTCAGCATGCTCAGAAATACAGGGCTCAGCAAGCTCATCAGCCATGAAGCAAATCTTTGCTGACTCAGTGGCATCAGCTTCTGATGATGATGACTCATCACTGTCACTCCAGGTTGCCACCATTGCCTTCTTGTTGTTCTTCTTTTCCTTCCTCAAGGTAGGACAACTTGATTTGATATGGCCAGTTTGATGACATTCAAAACATGTGATGGGCTTTGAGCTGTCCTTCTTATACTTGTTGTCGCTGGACTCGGCTTTGTACTTGTCAAACTTCTTGTAAGGCTTCTTGGAATATTTATCATTCTTTCTGAACAACCTTTTCATTTTTCTAGTGAACATGGCCATTTTTTCATCGTTTGTTGAGCTCCCATCAGTGGAGTCAGCTTTCATGACAAGAGACTTTTGCTTCTTGTCCTCAGACTTCTCCTTCACCTCAAAGTTCTTCATTGAGATCTCATGGGTCAGCAGAGATCCAATGAGTTCATCTTACTTGTAGGTGGTCAAGTCTTGAGCTTCCTCAACAACAGTTTTCTTGGCTTGCCATCTTTTGGGAAGACTCCTCAGTATCTTCTTGACTTGCTCTTCCTCAGTAAGGATCTTGCCAAGTCTTTTGAGCTCGTTGATTATGTTTGTGAATCTTGAGTTCATTTCAGAGATTCCTTCATCATCATTCATTTCAAACAGTTCGTACAACCTCATGTGCTGGTTCATCAGCTTTTGAGTCAAACTTAGCTAGGCTATCTTTGGTGTTTAAAATAAAACATTTACAGCCAAAGGCACGAAAGTATCCAATTTTGGGCTTTCGTCCTTTCCAAAGCTCGTAGGGGGTTTTCTTTAGTATAGGTCTAACAAGAGCCATATTAAGAATATAGCACGCTGTGTTAACAGCTTCTCCCCAAAAGTACTTTGGAAGCCTATGCTCACTCAGCATTGTCCTGGCTATTTCAACCAAGGTTCTGTTCTTCCTTTCAACAACCCCATTTTGTTGAGGCGTTCTAGGAGCAGAAAAATTATGGTCAATGCCGCTGGCTTCACAGAATTCAACAAACTGTTGGTTTTTGAATTCTCCACCATTATCACTTCGGATGTGAGCCAATTTTAGGTCTTTGTCATTTTCAAGTTTTCTAACCAAATTTGAAAATGTCTCAAAGGTCTCATCCTTGCTACTCAGCAAGATGACCCAAGTGTACCAAGAAAAGTCATCTACAATGACCAAGGAAAATCTTCTTCCACCCAGACTCAGCGGCTGGACTGGACCGAAGAGATCCAAGTGTAGTAACTCTAACGGACGCTTAGTTGAGACAACATTTTTACTATGAAAAGATTGATTGATTGTTTGATTGTCAGTGTATATAAATCACTCAGGGCGTTAATCATTTCATTTCTAAGCAAGTGTAAGGATGTTACCTCATTTGAGTACTCCTCTTATTCAGATTCTTCAGAGAGGTCAGCTTGCTCAGATCGAGTGTGGTCAGCAGCGTCATCGGCCATGAAGCATATGTTTACTGACTCGGTGGCATCAGATTCAGATGATGTTGACTCATCGCTGTCACTCCATGTGGCCACCATTGCCTTCTTGCTTCCCTTCTTTTCTTTCTTCAGATTAGGGCAGCTTGACTTAATGTGCCTAGTTTGATGGCACTCAAAGCACGTGACAGGCTTGGAGCTGTCCTTTTTGTATTTGTCACTGGACTCAGCTTTGTACCTATCGCCTCTTCTGAATGGCCTCTTGCTGTTCTTTTCATTTTTTTGAACAGCTTCTTCATCTTCCTCGTGAACATGGCCATTTCCTCATCATCTGACGAGTCAGCTTCGGTCGAGTCATCTTTCATGACAAGTGATTTTTGTTTCTTGTCTTCTGACTTTTCTTTTGCTTCGAAATTTTTCATAGAGATCTCATGAGTCAGCAGAGATCCGATCAGCTCGTCGTATTTATATGTGGTCAAGTCTTGAGCTTCCTCCACGGCAGTTTTCTTTGCTTGCCAGCTTTTGGGTAAGCTTTTCAATATTTTCTTCACCTGCTCTTCTTCAGTGAAGTTCTTGCCGAGTCTCTTTAGCTCATTTATGATGTTGGTGAATCTAGCGTTCATTCCAGAGATGTCCTTATTGTCGTTCATCTCGAACAACTCGTATAATCTCATATGTTGGTTCACATTTGATTCCTCGACCTTGCTTGTACCTTCATAGGTTACTTCAAGCTTTTTCCAAATCTCATGTGCTGACTCGCAATCTGAAATCTTATTGTATTCTGCAGCGTCTAGCGCACAGTGAAGCATATTGATAGCCGAAGCATTATTTTGTAGTTTCTTAAAGTCATCTTCTGACCACTCAGTTTCACTCTTGACAATTTACTCATTGTCAACAGTTTTATAAGGCACATATGGGCCTTGAACTATTGCAAGCCATGCACTCATGTTTGTGGCTTGAATAAAGTTCTTCATCCTATTCTTCCAGAACGTATAATTATATCCAAATAATAGGGGAGGCCGACTAATTGATAATCCCTCAGGGAGTATCTGTGTTGTTTGGTTCCCTGGAAGGAAACGAGTGCTGTTCTCAGCCATTTATCGGGATTAGCTCAAGATAGTTATATCTTTGAGTAATGAGCTATTAGGCTCTGATACCACTTGTTGGTCCCGTGTGATTAGTTCTAAGGGGGGGGTAGGAACTAATGTAACTTTTTCGTTTTAATTACACTAACTTAATTCAATTCTTTTGAGTTTCACAACTCAGCTTTGGTCAGCGCAACCGAGTGAGGCATAAGACGGCTTTAGTCAGATACTGACTAGAACTGTTTTACTTGTGAGTTGGGAAATGACACTTTTGCGGTCAGCTTCCAACTCATCACTCTGATTTACTCAGTGTCAGCTTAAACAATTTATATACTGAGTAAATATAGCAAGCAACACATACAGATATATATTGAAAGAGAGTTAGAAATTACTCAGCACGACTTATCCTGGTTCGGCTTCTCTGCCTACGTCCAGTCCCCAGAATCCCTCCGGGCTTTTTAAATCCAATACTCAGCTCTTTAAAGGTAGAGCGCAAACCGTTTACAAGGCAGTTGAATATGCAAGAGTACCGTCCCTTATTCGTCTACTCAACTCCTACTAAGTGCTATAACCGAACACCTAGATTTCTCTACCATTGAGTACTTAACACTGAGTACTCAGCACACTCTCTCAATACTACGATTGATACAAAATTGTTCTTTTCAGACAAAGAACACTTTAGATGATTACAAATAAAATCACTCTAGCATTTACACAAGAATAGAAATTTGGTGTAAGATCTCTTTCTTGTATTGATGTGCTTTTGTATGTATGCTCTTATTCTCTTTTTGTTTTCACAATCGGCAAAGGATCCAAGAAGTATACTTATCCTTTTATAGTTGTATTCTGAAGACTTGTTCATTTGAATTCTGGATTTGTCCATTGAATCCAAACGGCTCCTTTTTGAGACAAGGATCTGGTCAGCTTCAGATTTGCAGGTCAATCCTGTCGTCTGAATTCCGCAAGCGTCAGGTTTGTCTTCTTCTTGCAGGTTTCATCTTTTTGTGCCAGTTTGACTTTTAGCAAAAGAACAGTTGACCCATGCATCTTGAAATTGGTTTTTGCGTAATTCCAAGGTTTCTATTATTGGTGCAGACAGTTGTCGGATCTTGTCTTTTAGCAAACGGATCATTCGCGCTGTCCTGAAGATCACTCAGCTTGTCTTTGATAACCGTTGTCTACGATTGTTGCTAATACAAATACTGAGTTCTCTTTTACTTAGCTTCTATGGTCAGCTTCGTTCTGCAAGACATAGTTCTCAAGAAGACTCCTCTACTTTTGATACTGAGTTGCGTTCCACTCAGCTTTGTTGATTAGCTTGATCTTCAAGCTTTTGTTCTGAAGATGACTTTTCTTCTATCACGCTGAGTTACACTCCACTCAGCTTGTGCTGTTTTCTTACGCTGTCTTCGTCCTGTCTTACTTTTTATTTCTATTTCTATTTATATTTATACTCAACATTGAACAAACATATTAGTACAATTAAATCAAAACACTTAAATTTAATTGTCCCTTAATCATGGATTAACTTAAATAATTTTGTCAAATCAAAATCATGTGGAAAGGTGTTTCAACACAGTCTTCCATCAATATCTTATTAAATGATAGTGATGTATTGTGAAATTTTCGATTAATGACTCTTGAAGCCCCTTTTCTCTCATTTGGTGGATTCCTGTAAAATAAAGAAGTCATCAGATGCACAATGTGTAGTTAATTGTTGATATCGTTGTATCTGAATGATCTTTTGTAACTTTCTTTCTTTCTTGACCTGAGATAAGAACAACAATCGGACAGAAAGGGATTAGTGTCCGACGAACCCGCTCTGATGTTTAAGTTAACAAAGATAGAAAGAATGTTAAAGATAATCAAAGTATTGATAAATTGTTATATTTACATATCTCATATGGATCATATACTTTTTTTTATATATACGGTTGTCAAGGGTAATCTTTGTCACTAGAAGAATATGCTTTAATGGGTCATCGGGCACTTGTCAGTCTTTGGTTGGGTCTGTCAAGCTCTAATTGTGAAGCCGTCAAGTAATGTACTCTGCTATGTAAGCCGTCAAGTGTCCTCCTTTCATTGCGCCTGAAGTCTTCATACCTCTGAAGTGTTAGGCAGCACATTCTATTATTTGTTCCATATGTTTTGCACAACCATTTATTTTGCTCATTTTTAATCGTACTGTTACAGGGACGAACGGTATATCTTTATGGAATATTAATTTCTCATCGCACAAAGTTTTGGTGAATCTTCCTGATGACATTGATACATGTATAAAAAAAATGAAATGTTTCCATGCAATATATAATTGTAAAAAAAAATATATATATATATATTTATTTATTATAATCTTTAAGTCCGTACAAAAATGAGTTCTCAAATAATTATTTACTTTAGTTCAAAAAACATATTTATTTTTTTCAAAAAAGAATATGGTGGCTCACTTCATTTCATTACCTTTGTCCTTTCTTAACTGCATGTGCGTCACATTTGCAATATATTTATTTTATATTTTATATTTTATATAAAGCTTTCCCTTTATGTCATCAATAACTCAAACGCTGTCGTTTTGTCTCTTCAATATTCCCTACTTCTTTAAATTTTAGTTATCCCTTACTAACTGGAAGCAGATCTCATCCATTAAAATTAGTTAAAAGAAAGTTCAGATTCTCCGATCAACGACCATTTCCAAGACCCACCGACTCTCCGATGGGTCTCGACGGAAATATCACCGGAAACGACCGGGACTCCGAATCCTCTCTCCTGTTACCTACCGCCCCCGTCGCACCAACTCAGTATATCCCGAAAGATACTTTTCATTTTGCATACATTATTTACTTTTCTCTCGGCGTTGGCTTTCTCCTCCCTTGGAACGCCTTCATCACCGCCGTCGATTATTTCGATGACATCTATCCTGGCGTTTCCATTGACCGCATCTTTGCACTCGTGTACATGTTGGTAGGACTTTGCTTTCTTTTAGTCATCGTTTTTTACGCTCACGTTTCAGATGCTTATGTTCGGATAAATGTTGGCCTGGCCCTCTTTGCCGTTGCTCTTTTGGTTGTTCCGGTGATGGATGCGGTTTACATAAAAGGTCGAGTTGGATTAATGGCTGGATTTGATGTCACAGTCGGGGCTGTAGGCCTCTCGGGAATGGCGGACGCCTTGGTTCAAGGTGGACTTATTGGGGCTGCCGGAGAGTTGCCTGAGAGGTATATGCAGGCAATAGTTGCCGGCACCGCTGGTTCAGGTAAATATTGCTGTATTTTTGTTATTGCTAAAATTTGAATTGAATTGGAGAATGTGCTGTAGGTTTTCTACACAAGGTTGCAGAATTGCATTGAATTGAATTGGAAAATTGCAGAAATTTTTAGTTTCCTTTCTTTTGCAATCTGCAGATTGATCTCTGTTAACTCAAATTTATCTTGTATTTTCATATTTTCTGTTCTAGATGCAGAATAGTCACTGTTGAAGCCAAGATTATTAAACAAAAATTTTGTTCCTTCCACCCAAAGTTGCTTAGAAATGATATCACTTTAGCTTATTGGTTTCACAAGAGAATGAGATATGGATAGTAATGGCATTATTTTGACATTTTTCAGTTGACCAATTTGAGGGATATGTTATCTTTTAGGAAATTCTGAATTGAATTAACTCCCTAAGGTTAATTAAGAAATTCTCTTAATTTGTTGCATCATGCTTGGGAACTAGCTTGGTGTAGCCATCTAAGTATCAACAAAAAAGAAAAAGAAAAAATCAATTGCAGTTGTCATTCTTGATGAAGTTTTGAGCTTAAAAGCAAAGTCTCAGCCAAGCAACTTAAGGAGTAAGCAAAAGTAATCTATGGTAATTTAGGAGTGAATTAAGCTTGTGATCTGGATAAGTGAGTTTAGGAAGATCTTGTACCAAAATAGTCCTAATCAAGCTTCCATTTAGGATAAAATTAAAATGATAGTCCTGGGTTGAACAACATGTGCACACGAAAATTATTAGGTAATGAATCTGTTGACGATTTGTTGGATTACTCCATACTCCTCTAACAGTGCCTTTAAAACTGAGTCATGGTATTTTCTGTTTTGTTGAAATATTCAAGCTTAGTACAATTACCTGAACAAGAACTTTATGATTGGTAGTTATTGAATGTAGGAGTACTTGTTTCGTTTCTGAGGATCGTAACCAAAGCTGTATTTACACAAGATGAAGCTGGTGTGAGAAAAAGTGCAAATCTTTATTTTGTTGTCAGTATTGTGGTCATGGCCATATGTATTGTCTTCTATAATGTGGCACATCACCTTCCCGTTATAAAGTACTACACAGATTTGAAAAGTCAGGCTGTGAACGAGGAAAAGAAGGAGAAGGGGCCGCTAACTGGGGCTCAGTGGAGATCAACCTTGTTGGAGATTGTCGGGAGTGTCAAATGGCACGGAATTGGGATCTTGGTAATCTATACTGTTACTCTCTCAATATTTCCTGGTTATATAACAGAGGATGTTCACTCTGAGACTCTCAAGGACTGGTATGCAATACTTCTCATTGCTGGCTACAACATATTTGACCTGGTTGGAAAGTCCTTGACTTCAGTGTACCTGATAGAGAATGCAAAGCTAGCCATTGGATGTAGTTTCGCAAGGTTGATCTTCTTTCCACTCTTCTTAGTTTGCTTGCACGGTCCTGAATTCTTTCGAACGGAGATTCCAGTAACGATCCTAACGTGTCTTTTGGGCCTTACTAACGGCTACTTCACAAGTGTTTTGATGATTCTAGCTCCTAAAGTTGTCCCAATACAGCATGCTGAGACTGCTGGGATTGTGATTGTGTTGTTCCTAGTTGTCGGTCTGGCCGTCGGATCAATTGTAGCTTGGTTTTGGGTCATATGATAGCTAAACAATGCAATATTAATTTATGTATGTACCCAGTTGAAACTTTTAAAACTCTTACTTCAATTGTTGTGGCTAGATTGTAAATTATAAAGCTTTAGTGGATTTCTGAATGATTTGCAACTGAAAATCTTCGGTTCTAGAAGAGGTGCAAGTGTTAGTTTTGTGTATTCTTTACTCAAGAAATAGCATTGATTTTTCTTTTTTCTTTTTTCAATGAATTAAGCATTAATTCTGATTCTGAGTGAAAATCATGTTGTTGGTAGAGCAGGACAAAACATGTTTGCATTTCGGACGTTATGTTTGATATGATATGGGTCTAAATTGGAAGTTAGTTCAAAGTTGAAATTAGGTGGGGTTGGTTCGAAGCCAAATTTGGCTTTCGAATATAATATTAATATATATATTTTTGCAACTAAACTAAAGTAGATAAAAATAGTTATAATATTAATAAAAATAGTAGGTGAAATGAAATAAAATAGATAAAAAAAAAAAAATTTAGAGTATAAAAAATTGAAATTTACTATAAACTTGATTCAGGAACCCTTGCTTCACGTAGTCAAGGATCTAGTTGTTGCCACAATCACATTCAACCTTGGAAATCTCGAGCCAAGCAACCTTAAGAGATATCAGACACCGATATCTTGATTCAGTGCCTCCTATCAATAGGAGAAATGTGGTTCACTCTGCTCCACATTTTGTAACAGTCCTTTTCAACTCAACATTAGTATAAATAAAGTATACGCAGCTGGAGATAAACAAATTCGTTCATTTTTAAATTAAGCGTACATTACAATTTTAGTTTACTGCTTGTAATCATCCTTCAGTCTTTTCCACGAATTGGCTTAAACATTAGAGTGTGTTCACTGTGCAAACGACCCCCCTTTGACCTTGCTTCTATGTAGTTGTAGGTTGACACAGGATTCAACCACATCAAATTGGTGTAGTGAGTATGGACTGAAACAATGATGACTCGTTTAAGTAGTTCTATCGAAATTTCTTTCAGTGGTGCACTCCCCACAACGGATATCTAGAGAACTACCGAAGAAGAAGCACGTTGAATCCTTCGAGTCAATGACGATCCAATCCTGGAAATGGTGGAAGAAGGGGAAGTCCTAAAGCCCTATAGATCGTTTCCATCAAGATAAGCTTACATCCGAATAACCCACATTTGTTCCATGATTGCTTTTGTAACAACAAAAAAAATACTATATGTACCCGTCTGTAAATCGACGAAACCACAGAACATCTATATATAATTAATCTTTACAAAAATAAATCTAACAACTACAATATGTTGGCAACCTCTGAATCAGCTTTTCAACAAAACCATTTGTTTTGTTTTATTTTTACATTATCCCGTATCAAGATGTAGTAATATTTATAATAAGTTTACTGGTTATAATATAACCAATAAACTAGTTATGTATTGACAATAAACGAATGTTATCAGTTCGACTTGGAAATGGAATTTGGGCCGGATGTGAACAGATCCAAATTTTGCTTTGATGAGTGATTCTACGTGGTGTGCCTTAGAAATTTAGTGATTCTAAGTCGCATACCTTGGATCCAAAAACTCTATAGTTTTCGCTATTTGCAAGCAAATCCCTCAGATTTAAAACTGTACAAGCAAGAATATATGGTAAATGTCGTTATCAAATAAGTGATTTTTTCCGTTTTTAAGTTGTTTTTAGAAGAGATTACAAAAAAAATAGTAAAAAACATGAAAAATATCTTATTTGGTAACGATGTTTACCATAGACTATTTGTCACACTCGACCCTAAACGACATCGGATATGAAGGAAAGAAAAGATAACGAACGCCTATCAGTCGAAAAAGCGAACCTATTTTCTACGAAATCAACCCATCATTTTTTAAGTTTAAAAGTTTATTCATTTTATCACGACTAATTCAAGCGAGTTCATCTTTTTATTGCTTAAGCAGGGCTTGGCAATCAAATTATCTTATAACTTATTATACTCTTAAAAACATTTCCTAAAAAACTCTATTTCAAACTATCTAAAATTTAATTAATTATTTATTTATTTGGTTTCTATCAAGCTTCCTACGTATCCCAAATGCAACGTCTTTTAATCTTTTAATCAGGAAACGTATCCCGAATGCAACATCTTTTAATCTTTTAATCAGGAATCAAAGTCACGTAGCTCTACCTATTTTAGTTATTTCTCTTAAACTAGTTGAGACGTTGATTGACACGTCAATGATTTAATTGTATATTTCACTTTATTACTATATAACTTCATAATACGGTTATTGAGCATAAACCAATATTCAGTATCCCGAATTTATTTAATAATTTACTTAAAATATATTTTATATACGAATATTTTATAGAATAAATTTTTTTTATATATAAATCATTTTATCAAAACGAATCCAATAAAATAAATTTTTTTATCAAACTAGCTCATGGACAAATAAACGTTTTATCAATTCAATTCGTAATCAAATAAACTTTTTTATCAAAATCTATAACAACATATTATAAGCTTACTATTTGGTAAGCTTACTGCTTCTTCGTTTTTTTTTTTTTTTGTATGAAAGTTGGGACGCGAAGGAAAGCCGGGCATCCTAACTAGGTTAGCACCCCCAGCACAACCAACAACCCTTTTATTAGAAAAGAATAAAAAATACAGAATGGGGACGGGGAGAAAAGGAAAAATAAAGAAAACAAACAAAAGAAAAAAGGATTACATAACACGAATATGCGCTACATTGCATAAGTCGTCAAAAACAAAAGCTTGACAGAAATATGGAGCCGAGTGCCACCAGCATGGAGAGGTTGCCGATTGCCCATGGTTCGCGAGTCTATCTGCTGCCTGATTCCCTTCCCTAAAAATATGAGTAGCCCTCCAATTCATTGCTGATAAATCTCTTCTGCATCTCTGCCAATCTCTCTTGATTTTCCAGGGGATCTCAGCCTGACAATTGTTTAGCAGCTGCACTGCATACAGAGAATCAGATTCAATCCAGATATTATGCCAATTTCTGTTCCACGCAGCTTCAATTGCATATGCAATAGCCTGGAGTTCAGCGAGGTGAGCCGGCGCATTCTGAATTGGGAAAGCGAAACATCCGACTACAAATCCCCTCGAGTTTCTAAAGATCCCACCTGCGCCTGCATTACCTGAAACACTTGAAGCACCATCGGTGTTTACCTTGATCCAATAAGTCGGAGGGGCAATCCAACGAACAGTCACAAGATCTGGTTCCTGGGAAGGGCGGACAGAAATGGGAGTCACACCTTTGTATTCGAAGATCAGTCGATACAGCCTGTGCCTAATTGATTGGATTGAAGGAAGCTCATTCTCAAAAATAGCTTGGTTTCTAATATGCCAGATGAACCACACACACGAAACAACCGCAAAAATCCAATGTTTTCTTCTGCTGCGCCTTATGCGATAATCCCGCAGCATTGTAAAGAATTCCGCAAAGGATTCCACATACCTGGTAGTGATATCAAAAACATTAAAAATACTAGACCAGAGTTCTCTAGTAAAAGCACAGGTCACAAAAAGGTGAAAAGCGGATTCTTCATGCGATTTACACAGCTCGCATCTTTGAGCTAACGCAAACCCGCGGGCCTGCAGCAACGGCTGAATAGCCAACTTTCCGTGCAGCAGCATCCAACAAGTTGCAGCGCGTTTGGGAGGGACGAAAAGGTTCCAAAAAAACCTGCTCCAAGTCACCTTGTCCCCTTGAATAAAGTTTAAATAAACAGATTTTGCAGTAACCTTTCCTGACTCTGAAGGTTTCCAAACACACAGGTCCGAGCCTTCGATATCTTCCACTTGGCTGATATTGAGCTGCACTTGATCCGGTAACTCATGTAAATTAGCCTAGACTCCGTTTAATCTGAAGTTCTGAATAGGGTCAACCAATTTAGCTTGTATTTTTTTGGGAATGCCAACTTGGTCTGCAACCGACGGCACAATCCATTTGTCTGTCCAAAACTTCAGCCTCGAGTTTTCTCCAATCCACCAAATAGAATCATCATTAATCAGATGAAAATTACTTCTTATCGAGGACCAAATGGAAGAGTTAGAGATGTATCTCTTAGGGATTCCAGAGTGCTCCAGAAATCTGAGACGAATCAGGTTGATGATGAAACCATGTCCCTGAATTAGGTCCCAGCTGAATTTCGCAAGCAAGGCTGTATTAAAAGTTTTCAGCTCTTTGATACCTAAACCTCCATCAACAATTTGCTTGCAGCAGATATTCCAAGGAACCACAATGAGCTTTCTTCGGTCCTTGTCTCCAGTCCAGAGGAAATTACGGATAGCTCTGTTAAGGCGATTCAAGAGCGCAGTGGGCCACCGATACAATAGGAAAGAGTGCACAAGAGCTCCAGTTAGAGCAGATTTGATTAAAGTAAGCCTGCCTGCAAAAGATAGAGAATGGCCCCTCTAGAGACTAAACTTAGAGAGGAATTTATCAACCAGGGGATTTAAGAACCGGGACCTAGGAGCTCCTTGAAACAGCGGAACCCCCAGGTAGATAAAAGGTAGCTCAGCCTGACGGATTCCCAGGATGTCAGAAAGGCAGGCTCGTCTTGAAGCTGAAATGAACTGACCAAATACAACCTGTGATTTGTTCCAATTAACAACCTGACCAGAAAATTCCTCATAGAGTTTGAAGAAGTCTTTGATGCACCTCATGTTTTTCATCGAGGCCTTTGCAAAAATCAGCATATCATCTGCATAAAAAAGATGAGAAGGGAAAGCAGTATTATTGGTATATAACATCGGATCAAGATTGCCATCAGCAATCATTTTAGAAATCCATCTACTCAGAAAATCCTCAGCAATCCCAAACAGAGTGGAAGATAGTGGATCTCCCTGTCTAACACCGCATGAACAGGCAAAGAAGCCTTTGATTCCGCCTTGAAGAGAAATAGAAATTCTAGCGGATCTCAGAATCTCCAGTATCCAGTTTCTAAATTTCAGAGAGAAGCCAAAAGATTCAAGAATGGCCAGCAGGAAATTCCAGTCAAGTGTGTCGAAGGCCTTTCTGATATCGATTTTGAGGGCCATATTACCCCCAAAGCACTTCTTTTTAAGCATGTTGATCCCCTCAGATGCTGTAGCTATGCAGTGGTGGATGCTTCTGCCTGCTATGAAACCAAATTGGTTGTCAGAAATAATTCTAGACGCAATAGGAGCAAGTCTATCAGCAATAATTTTTGAAATGATCTTGTAATTGAAATTTCCCATAGCAACAGGCCTGAATTGATGAATTTCATTAGCTCCTTCCACCTTAGGGATGAGCGCCATTATGCTCGTATTCAGACCAGGTAGCATATGACCAGAGTCAAAGAAGCTATAGACCATTTGACAAACATCGTTACCAATTATGTCCCAAAAATTCTGATAGAATATGCCTCCAAAACCATCAGGACCGGGTGAGCTGTCCTTGCCCATGCTGAAGACGGCTTTGCGAATTTCATCCGCAGAAGGTCGCTGCATCAGCAGCTCATCATCCAAGTCCGTAACACATTGCGGAATAACTGATCTAACATCTCCATAGTTGATGTGTCTCACACTGCCAGTGAATAAGTCTTGATAATATCGTATTACATGGCTCGCAATTGTGTTTTCATCACTAATAATTGTGTTGTTAATTAGAAGATTGTCAAGAGTTGGTTGTACCTTTCTAATTTTGGCAGACCTGTGAAAGAAGGCAGAATTACGATCCCCGGCTATCAGCCATTTCTCCCTGCTTTTGTCTCTCAGTAGCAATTCTTGTCTGTATATTTGCAGATCAAGATCCTTTTGAGCCTCTAATTCTTGAGCAAACCAAGAATCATTAAGACCCTCTCTCGAGATGCAGTTTTGGATATCCTCAAGTTTTGTTTGAGCGTTTCTAATGTTGCTGTCAACCATCCCAAAAGTATCCTTGTTCCAAGTCCGAAGTTTAGGACGAAGAGATTTCAGTTTGTAACATAACAGTTGTGCCGGCGGAAGAGAGATATTGCAATCAGACCAATGCTCAGCCACCAGATTTCTCAGCGAGTCATGAGTGACCCACATAGAAAGAAAGCGAAACCTACTTTTTCTGACAGCTCCAGAAACACATGAAAGAAGTATCGGGGAGTGATCAGACTTGCTTCTCGGAAGAATGTGGTAGCTTAATCTATCCCAGCTGTCAATGAAATCATCATTCACCAAGGCCCGGTCCAGTTTGCATTCAACATGAGCAGCACCCCTTCTTCCATTAGACCATGTGAATTGAAGACCAGAACTGTCAATTTCCGTTAATTCTCCATTTCTTATGAATTCCCTGAAATCTCGGCAGCTGCTTTCCGAGGGACTGATTCCAGTTTTTTCATGGGCTCCCGTAATTGCATTGAAGTCTCCAAGGACTAGCCTTTTGCTGCAGACCTGCTTAGAGAGGAGAGAGCTCCAGAGATCTCGTCTTCTAATGGCCGTATTGCTACCATATACAAATGAAATTTGATAACTCTCCTGATTCAGAGCATATTTGATAGAAATATATTGCTCATGATTGAAAATAATTGAACAGCGACCACTGCAGCCAATTTTGCAGAAGATCCAAATTGAATTATTCTGATTGCAGTCAATGCGTTGCATACCAATAGAGTTCCAGAAGTGGCAGGAGATTCTGTCGAAATCAACCATAGGTTCAGCTAAGCATAGCAGATCAAGCTGATTGGAGATACAAAGCAGTTTAAGAGCCCTCTGGGTTCCCTCATTTAGAATTCCCCTGCAGTTCCAGAATAAGATCTTCATCAGTACTATACAGTTGATCGAAAGCGTCCTGCCAGACGCGATTCACTTTTTCTACCCTTAGGTTTCTTGCGAGCTGTTATCCAATCGCTTCCCTCAGCCGCAAACTCATTTCCAGAGCAAATCTCCCTGTTATGTGACCGAGCCATGTGTTGCATCCATTCAATCGATTCAGATAGATAGTTAGCCCCTTTGGGAGTCCCTGCCGGTAACTGAATTTTTGTGTTCTCATGGTCAGACTGAGCTTCTGTGTTCTCAGGGTCAGACTCATATTGCCTATCATCGTCACTGGGATCATCCCAGGCATGATGAACTCCCTTCGCAGAACCTTGCCTGTATGTCTCAGGCTTGTGAATGGCCAATTGCAGCTCTTTCCTACTTTCCACATTATTCTCGGATTGTAAAGGTGGAACCTCCGCATTCTGCTGTACAGAAACTGCAGGAAGGTCAGGCCTCCAAGCGGAAGAGGGAGGTTTAGCCTTTGAAACCTTCAGTGCTTGAGGCTTGGGATTGATATTTCTCCTGCAAACAGAAGCATTGTGTCCAATAGAAGAGCAAATACTACATAGCATAGGCAGGTTTTCATACTCAATAAAAACCCAATGCTTTTGGTTTTCCGTGTCAACCCGTATCCTATCTTGAATGTCCCTAGAGAGTTCAACATCAATGAGCACTCTAGCATAGTGTCCAAACTCACCGTTAACAGTGTTGCTATCAAATCTAATTGGGACTCCTACAGCTCTAGCAATGCTAGTAATAATTCTGGTATCCCAGAATTCCCAGGGCAAATTATAAAATCTTACCCAAACTTGTGCAGAGGTTGTTTTGTGCATGTCAGGATTGAATCCAGGGTACCACGGAGAGAACCTGATAATTCCTGGCTTTAACGAAATAGCTCCATGCTCCCAGATCACCTGCATCGCCTTTTCGTTGGGCATAACGAATTGGTAGAATCCTTTACCTAGAGATATCATTTTCCACTCTAGGCTATGCTTCCATTTTTGATTTAGCAGCTGTTTAAGGTCAGCATGCTTCCATGGTTTCTCACCTTTACTCAAGAATACTCTTCCGATGACCGAGAATTGCACGACTCTGATCCTTTCCTCGTAAATCTTCTGTGGGACTTTCACTGCTTTAAATCCCCCTTCTTCCGTAACCAGCGGCGGAGAGGAGCAGGCCGAGCTGAGCAGCGGCGGCGTAGGTATCGACTCGGAGGGGATTGATTTCATGACAACATCCGCGAAGGAGGGTGCCGCAGGCAACTGTCTATTGATATCTGATTTGGAGAAGTCGGCGAAAGCTTTCCGGTCGAAAAGGTGAGCAATCGCAATGGATGCGCCGTCACCGGGGGATGAGGTCGCCATCTTCTAGTTTTTTTCTTTAAAAAAACATATGTTTTACAAAGTTCACTTACTGCTTCTTCGTTGATTTCATGGAATTTCTCGCCTTCCTTCTGCTCTCATCTTGTGTCTGATGACTTCGCGGGACTGCCCCAGTTTAAATTCCGTTAGTTTGTTTGTACTTTATTTCGCTTTTTTGTTTGTCCTTTATTATTTATTTTGTACGGATCTTCTCTTCTCTTTTAATAATATTTTGGGCTCGGCTCCATTTGATTCGAAGTGTGCTAACCTTGTTATGATGCTTTGGTTCTTTTGGGTCGACCTTCAAGTTTTCAATTAAAAAAAAAATATTATAAGCTTACTATTAAATATCATTTTCCAAATCATCACATATTGCCAAAATGTAATACAAGACTTGTGTCCATCATCGAATGCCACTCATGTAGTTTCTCGTAACATCAACAGTATCAATAATCGAGATATCTCGTTTCTTACCTAACGTTAAGACTACCAGTCGTGCACTCTAGTTATACCGTCCTTAGGTATGGTCTTTCAAACTACTGCAATCCTAGACAGACAAAACAATTTTGTCTATATTTCAAAATATCACGACTCATAAAAAATCATATTTGGACTTCAATCTAAATCACATAAATAATAATAACAACAACCGCAATAATTTTCTCAATCCAAAAACAATTCGAATAAGATTGTCAAATTCATTTTCTTGACCCAATTTTCAAAGTATCACAATGATAAATAATCATTCTTCAAATAATTATTCTACAATCAAAATCCAGAGTATTCAAATATTTTAAATAACAATTAAGCCCAAAAGTATTAAAGTCACTTAAATATTATATAAATAATTTAAAACTAAATTTTAAACCAATTACTTTTATGAGGCTTATTTTTATCTGTTATCGGAATAATTACATGTAATACTAAACCAGTACAATTATTTTAGACCGAATATACCATTAGACTTGTTACATTGTCATAAGTCTATTTGTACTAATTTTATATTCAAATTCTTATACCAATTTTATACCGACTCTAATTGAAAAATATCTATATTAGTCCTTCTAATTTATAACTTAATTAGGGAATGGACAACAGGGATTCAGGCAACCGGTCGGGTTCCCCAGTCGCTCTTCGGGATTCGTCTATGTGCGGGGAGCGGTCCCTGCATATACTCCGACGATCAAGACAGTTAGACGTTCGGGATGAACTAAGAAGAGAAATAATCGAAGAGCTTTCAGAGGTTACCCGATTTGTGCTAAGAGAGTTTTCAATGCCTTTACCTTCCCATGTTGGAGGTATTTATAATGAGTTGAGGTGGTCTTTGGGCTCTATTCATTGGGCCTGGGCCTTTTGGGCTTTCGTGAGATCCCGAATCAAGTAGTCCCCCCCGCGAACAGTTTTGGCGAGCATTCCATACGAGGTGTAAACCTAGTTGAAGAAGCAGCCGTGTTCGAGTAGCGAATGGAAAACGGGCATACGCAGCTCGATTTTTGCAGAAATGACGCTTCAGCTCCTGCGCATGCGTTGTTAGGTTACTGTTGAGGCATTAAATGCTTTGCTTTTAAAACGTTCTGCACCCGCCGCCTGATATCTTAGGTGTTGTGCTTTTACCGGTTCCTCCCCTTTTTGCTTGGTATAAAGGTTGGAAAAGAGTTTAGAGCTTATTTTCTTTTTCCCCTCCTGGCGTAGCGCTGTTCCTTCTACTGTTCCTCCCTTATCACAGCATCGGTTGCCGTTTTTGACCCGTGATTTGTCGTAATTTGGAGCGGTCAAGGTTCGGTGCTTCCCGTGCTGCTGTGCGGAACCTGTCTTTGACCGTTGCATCATTTTTCTGCAAGGTTAGTTACACCTCCCTCCCTTTTGCTTTTGTTTACTGTGTTTTGGGCAAGGGGAGTATGTCAGAAGGTTCTTCCCGGGGAGCCTTCAAACGATTGCCGCCGGTTACTCCGGGAGATTTCACGCTTCGTGATACATCACGGACCCGCTCCTCAAAGCGGAAAAAGCAGATATAATCGGAGGGGGACAGTAGCTCTCCTTTGGTAAAAAGGAAAAGATCTGTTGTACCTCGTGCTATACCTAGCACTGAGCGGCCAACTGGCGGTGTTGCCGCGGGTGTGCTGGAAGTAGTTGTGGTTGTGATGGACGGTTTAGTGACGGAGAGACGAAATCTAGCAGCTATTTACAAACAGATGAGGGCCAAATTATGGACGAGATCGCCAGGAGTTGCGGGTATTGATGGTAAACGCTTTGAGAAGGCACGTCGTTCGAAAAGATCGGAGTCTTTTTCCATAGAGGATGCACACATCATTATTGTAACCGCGGATCTCGCGTCTATTTCAGCGGTATATCGGTTAGGTCAACCATATGAGCTAGTTGCATTGGGCGAAGAGGACCGTGCCTATCACGCGGGGGGCGCTAATGAGCTAGTGGTGTATGAGGAACAGTTCGAATCGGGGATGGGACTTCCTCTCCTGCCCTTCTTTGTGGAAGTTCTGAAAGAATATGACCTTTGCCCTGGTCAGATCCACCCGAACGGATGGAGGATGATGGTTGGTTTTTATTTGCTATGTAGATCGACGGGTTTTCGAGCAACCGGGATGGTATTTCGCCAGTTCTTTCGCCCAAATAAAGGGCCGCAGTCGTAGCACGTCACTTTTTCTCACCAAAAATTTAAGGTGATCGGAGGGCTGAAAGACAAGGTGAATGAGTATCGACATCGTTATTTTCTTGTTCGCAAGTTGGACGGGGATTTCCCCTTCAGAGTGGTTTGGAATGAGGACCCCATAGATTCGGGTAGGTGGCTAAGGCCTCGGGCAATGCTGGAGTCGGAAGATCAATTGGTTGAATATCTAAAGGGCCTTCCCTCGGATAAGGATCATAAGCAAGACGTGGACGAGCTAATCGGTCATTTCTTGGCCTCAGGCTATTATATTTGGAACCAGTGGCGGATGGCGCAATTATCGGGCTGGTCCGCGTCTGACTTTGAGATGTGGAAAAAGGGTTACAAATTTTCGACTAGAGAACTCACTGAATTGGAATCAATAACTGTTAACGTTGCCGTTGTAGGTGAGGTGTCCGGGTTTGTCCGAGTGTTTTATTAGCAATGTGTTTTTGTGTTTGAAAATTTTACTAAGTAGTTTTTTTTATGTTGTAGGTGCTGGGGATCCTCGTGTAAGCATGGACTTCGATCCTGATGAGTTCGGCGTGGGAATTGATAGCGCTTAGGAGGCATTTGCTGGTGTCTCGGCTTCCCTGGCGTCTTTTTCTTCGCTCGAGGATGCAAATCAGGTAGTGCAAAGTATGGGCGGGGTGTTAGCTGTGTTCGACGATGCTGGGGTAGTGGCAGATATCCCTCAGGGAACGCCCATGCTAAAGAATGAGCTGAAGGAAGCCAAGGAGCCCGAGGTGATTTACGTCGGGGAGGAGACCGTCGGTCAGGTCGAAGCGGTGGTGTCCCGAAAATGAAAAATGGATAAAGGGAAAAAGGTTGTGGGGGCTGAGCAGGAGGAGGTTGTCACTGGTGATTGTGGTATTGGTGCAAGCGAGAAATCTAAGCGAGCATGGACTGAGGGAGGGGCCGAGCTTGTGGCAGACCTGGAAGATAGGGTAGGCGATCATCCTGAAATGGTGAACAGAATGGAGTTGAAACTGGCAAAGTTTCACGATTTCATTCTGGGGTTATCGGTTCATTCTGACATGTTGACGTCGGATCTGCCTCGTGCGATGGCTCGTGTTTCCAGGGTTCTCGGAGAATCATATCGGATGGACGGAGTGTCGAAGATGAACCTGGGTCTAGAGACCTTATCAGCGCTTGGTGTGGTAAGTTCTGTTGTAAGTATTTTACGTAAGGATCAGAACTTAACTGTGTCATTTTGTGTCTGCAGGCCATCTCTAATGCTAATATGGTGTTCGATATGTGTGTGAACGACGACCAAGTCTTCTGTGAGATGGAGCAGGGTCTGTGGAATGCCGTTGCTGAGCTGGAGGCGGTGAATGTGAAGTTGGTCCAGGCTGGCGAGCTGTTGGGTCATCATGAAGCCGAGATTGCCGGTCTGTCTGAATAGCTTAAGGTGGAAAAATTGTCGTAGGATGTTGTTGAAGATGGCAATTTCATGGTCTCATCGCGTCAAAGGCATTTTGTTGGAAAGGACCCAACAGCTAGACTTGTTGTCCGCAGAAAAGTCGACCGTGCTGACAGAGAATGAGAGGCTTCGGTAAGAACTCGAGGTGGGCCACAAAGAAGCCGCCGATTTCATGCTTTCGCGGGGCAGCGAGAAGAAAAGCTTGTGAAGATGGATCAGATGATGCTCATTGCGGCTGCTCATACTGCCGGATATGCGGTTCCTCCGGAGGTTATCTTCTCTCCGGATGTGTATGACAAAGATGCTCAAGCGAGGGCTGTCGAGTTCTGTGGTCGCTTTAAGAAAAAGTAGGCTGAAATAGGGTTTTCTTGTTTTTTTTTGTTTCAAAGCTTTGTAATGATGTATCCGTACATTCAGATCCTCCGTGATCTTTTGGATGGCTTCTTTTGATGCTATTATTATAAACCTGCAATTGATCTGATGGTTACTTTTTCTGAATTGTCTTTCACGTCCCGTCTTTCTGGGCTATAAATAGGAGTCGTTTTTGCGTTAGTTTGGGTTGCTTTGCTAGTTTGTTGGGATCTTTTGTTGGTCGTTCTTTGTCCTATACTCCTCTTGTAATGTCTCTTCGGGATATCGTCGATCCTGCCAGAGTGCTGGAGGTGCAAAAAGGTATATCAGCGATGCCACATCCCTATATGTACTATCCGCCGACTGCAGACCACGACGGGGACCGAAAAGCCCGGTATGCCTCGCCTGTGTGGATGAAATGGGGTGCTACCTCTCAAAAAAGAAATACGGAGAGTGAGAGTTCTACTCCGTATACTGGATCGGTGATGGATTCCTGCGAAGTGGTGGCTAGTGCGTTGTCCACGACCGAGAAAAAGGTTTGGTCGCAAGATGGTATTGGCTTTCTCAACCCTGATGAGACGGTCGCGCCTGTGTTGAACCCGCACTCTTCGTGGATTAGGAGGCTTCTTACCGACGAACTAGAAAGGGTTACAAATCTTTCTACCGAATTTGAGTACCGGCGTGTGGGTCGCCATGCTTCGCCGTCGCGTCCGTATGGCCTGACGTTTGTTGACCCTCTGAAGCCTCGTATCGTGGTTTTCCTTGAGTTTGCCAGTCAGGGTTATCTCGGGCCTGTCCCGGCGAACCCGAACCATTGTGTGACTCATGTTGGCAAGGCGTGCTTGTATCATAGGCAAAATGGGCATAATACTGACGAGTGTGCGGATTGGCGAGCAGTGTATCAAGATTTGATGGATGATGAGGCTATCCCTAACCCTGGCCATGCCAACGTGTGGCCTTAGTAGATGCTGGATCTTTGGGAATTAGATGTACTTTGTTTGAGAGCATCTTTAGTTTACGTTTCAAGATTTCTTGCACTGGATATTTGCTTTAATGTATGTGTAATTTATGAATTTTTGAGTTTCAGTTTGTGGGGAGCCATTGGCTTGCTTTGTTTTGTTTATCGATGAACTTTGTCGGGTATCCGTGACGCTTTTCTAATTTGCGAATTTTGGAGGTTTTTCTTGATTTTTACTTGAGGACCTTATTGTATAGCTTGTATTATGGTCAATCGGTAACAACATCGGGTTGTTTTTAGTGTTTGCTTAGAGGCGTTCGAGATGCTCGAGAAGCCTTGGAATAACATCTGGTGTTATTAGGCGATGACCGTATCGGGTATCTCGCATTTTATCAATCGGTAACAACATGGAGTTGTTTCAGCGAGTGCTGAGAGGCATTCAAGATGCTCGAGAAGCCTTGGAATAACATCTGGTGTTATTAGGCGAGGACCGTATCGGGTATCTCGCATTTTGTCAATCGATAACAACATGGAGTTGTTTGAGCGATTGCTGAGAGGCGTTCGAGATGCTCGAGAAGCCTTGGAATAACATCTGGTGTTATTAGGCGAGGACCGTATCGGGTATCTCGTATTTTGTCAATCGGTAACAATATGGAGTTGTTTGAGCGATTGCTGAGAGGCGTTCGAGATGCTCGAGAAGCCTTGGAATAACGTTTGGTGTTATTCGGCGAGGACCGTATCAGGTAGCTCGCATTGTGGTCAACCAGTAACAACATGGGGTTGTTTAAACGATTGCTGAGAGGTGTTCGAGATGCTCGAGAAGCCTTGGAATAACATCTAGTGTTATTAGGCGAGGACCGTATCGGGTAGCTCATATTTTGGTCAATCGGTAACAACATGAGGTTGTTTAAGCGATTACTAAGAGGCGTTCGAGATGCTCGAGAAGCCTTGGAATAACGTCTGGTGTTATTCGGCGAGGACCGTATCGGGTATCTCGCATTTTGTCAATCGGTAACAACATGGAGTTGTTTGAGCGATTGCTGAGAGGCGTTCGAGATGCTCGAGAAGCCTTGGAATAACATCTTATGTTTAAAATAACCATTTGATTTGATTAGTCATTGGTAGGTTACATGAGCTATTGGTAATATTTCTTTAATGCATGGATATTCCAACTATTGTCAAAAACCAGTCCGTCTAAGGATGCAATCATGTAGGCCCCGTTGTGTAGGAACGTGTGAATCTTGTAGGGTCCCTCCCATGTCTGTCCTAGCTTTCCTTTGGCGAGCGGGGATTGAGCGGCGGCCGCATCCCGGAGCACAAGGTCCCCTACTTGGAATGTGCGGGGTCGCACCTGTTTGTTGTGATACCGTGCCAAGTTTTGTTTATGAGCCGTGATGTGAAGCAAGGCATTAAGGCGTTCTTCCTCGATTCGTTCGCCGGCCTCAGTAAGTTCCTCACCATTACTAGCTTCCACGTAAGTGACGTGGCGAGGAGATCGGAGGGTGCCATTGCTTCCGTTCCATAAGTTAGGAAGAAAGGATTTTGTCCTATTCCGAAGTGCGGGGTTGTGCGATATGACCATAAAACTGATGGGATGTGGTCGGGCCACGCATGTCCTTTATCAAAAAGGCGTGATTTTATTCCTCACAGGATTGTTCGGTTGCTTACCTCGGTGAGTCCGTTACTTTGTGGGTGTACGACCGACGTGTAACGCCCCTTGATGCCTCAGGCAGAGCAGAAATCGCGGAATTGGACGTAGTCGAACTGCCGCCCGTTATCCATGATAAAAGAATGAGGGACTCTGAATCGATGTATTACGTTCTTTTGAGGAAACTTATGACATTTTCTGCAGTTATCTTTGCGACGGCTTCGGCCTCTATCCACTTCGTGAAGTGGTCGACAACGACTACAATGAAGCGCTTTTGTGCTAGGGCTATTGGCAAATGGTCGAGCAGGTCAATTCCCCATACGGCGAAAGGCCAGGGTGTGATGATGCATTTGAACGGCGTTGCCGAAGCATGATGGGTGTTCGCATGCATTTGACATGCTTGGCAACTGCGCACTATCTTGACCGCGTCTGAGTCCATGGTCTGCCAGTAGAGGCCTTGAAGCCGGGCCTTTTTGCAATGGATCGAGCTCCCTGATGCGAGCTGCAGACTCCCTGATGTATTTCTTTTAGGCAGTGATCACCTTCTTCTTCGGATATGCACCGTAACCAAGGCTGGCAGGACGATTTCCGGTATAAAATGCCTTCATGCATCGCGTATCGCCAGGATCGCCGAACAACGAGGGAAGCTTGAGTCTTATCCTCTGGCAGGGCTCCATCCTCTAGATACCGGATTATACTACTTCTCCATCCGTCCATTTTCGTGTCACCTGTGTTGATATGCAACGAACAGTGTGTTAAATAAAGCCTTCTCAACTTCCGAGTACCGGATTTCCGCTCCCTTGAGTACCTTGCTTAAAAAATAGATAGGATAGAGCTCGGTACCCTCGACTTGAGTGAGAACCATGGCTACGGTTTCATCGGTGATAGTGAAGTATAGATGGATGTCCCGGCCTTGCTTGGGCATCGATAGTAGTGGTGGGATGGCGAGGAAAGTTTTGATGGCGTTGAATGCCGCTTGACAGTCTGTCGACCATTTGAAGGGATGCTCCTTCTTGATTGCCTTGTAGAAAGGGAGATAGCGCTGCACCGAGTAAGAGATAAAACATCCCAGGGTAATAATTCGCCCGTTGAGTCTCTGAACTCCTTGGAGATTGTGCGGTGCTTCCATTGCCAAGATTGCCTCGATCTTCCCAGGGTTTGGTTCAATACCCCTTTCCGAAACTACGCAACCGAGGAACTTGCCTGAACAGATTCCGAAGAAGAATTTTTTCGGGTTGAGCTTAAGGTTGTAACTCTGAAAAATTTTGAACACTTCCGTCGGATCTCGTGGATGGTTGCTCTCTTCTGTGCTTAGGACGACCATGTCGTCGATATATACCTGCACCGTCTTACCGATGAGATGCGAAAACATTTTATCTATCAACCGTTGATAGGTAGCTCCTACATTCTTTAGGCCATAGGGCATCACATTATAGCAATATGTGCCCTCATGGGTTATGAAAGAGGTCTTCTCAGCGTCGGTCGGGTCCAAAGGTATTTGCTGGAAGCCGGCTATGGCATCGAATTGAGATAGGATTTTGCGTCCTGCTGTTTGGTCGATAAGCTGATCTATGTTAGGCAGCGGGTAAGAATCTTTGGGACACGCTTTATTAACATCGGTAAAGTCTACGCACATGCGGCACTTCTCGCTGGCTTTCTTTACAAGCACAACATTAGAAAGCCAGTCCCGGTAGTGAACCTCTCGAATAAATTTTACAGCCAGAAGCTTCTGGATTTCAGCCTTCATAGCTGCCTGCTTGTCCCGTGCTTGAATACGCTTTTTTTGCTTCAGAGGTTCGATAGAAGGGTCGATGTTCAGCTTGTGGGTTGCCTGCTCTGGTGAGACGCCGGTGATGTCCTCGGTGCTCTATGCGAACACGTATGCGTGCTCAGTGAGAATGGTTTCTATCTCTTAGACCAGCCCGGATGGTAACTCAGTCCCAATCTTCAGCGTCTTGTTCCCCCCGACCAGGCAGTCTATGACCGGCTCAATGGGAGTGGGGTTATACCCTCTCATATCCATCAGATCGTCCTCTAGATATAGCGATTTTCGAGGCTGGGTTGCCTGCCATTGCAGCTTCTTAGTCAACATTCTGTCTCCGCGGACTGTGATCTCGCCGCTTTGGTGTGGTAGGGTCAGACATAGCTTGGAGACGTTAACCGTAGCCTTAAGACTTGCCAACAAAGGTCTTCCGATAATAGCGTTGTAGGCTAGGGGGATGTCCACCACTACCCATTCGGCCACGCATTCCACCTCCCTTTGGCCGTGGCCAAGGATCGTAGGAAGAGAGATGACTCCTTTGACAGGAACTTCAATTTCGGACAGTCCCACCAGAGGAAAGGTTCCCGCGCGAAGGGCAGTATGGATATTTTTCATGGCGCGCAGTGCTGTCCAGGTCATCAAGTTGACCGAGCTTCCCGTATCAACTAGCACTCGGTGCACATTAAAGCTGGCAATACTCATCGTGACGACAAGGGCCTCTAAGTGGCTGGATCGGAGTGGTGGCTCTAGTGTTAAGATCTGGTCGACTGTTTTTCTTTTTCTGGAGGTCTCTAGGTAGGGGTAGTGTGCCGGCGCTCCCTCCCGTATGACATGAATCTTCCCATGAAATTTTGGTCTCTTCGGGTCCTCGGTTCTACCGGCATCGCGCTGCTTCAGGCTATGCTCTCTTTGCCTGAGGGATCTCGGAGGGGCACCCTATTGCGTGATACGATCAATCTCCTTCTGCAGCTGAAAAAAGTTCTCCGTGGAGTGACCGGAGGATTTATGGTATTTTCAGTATTCCTTCTCGATGCGAGTCTTGCTCTTGTCTGCTGGCAGGTCTGGTGCATGTATCTTCGAGCTGGGTTTTGAGTGACATAGTGCCCTTCCTTGCCACGGGATCGGTCACCTCTGCGATCGGAGTTCGTCGACTCCACGCGCGGGGGATATGGAAAGGGGGCCTCCTCCTTGTGGCCTCGCCCTCCGTCCTGGGCATCCCCAGCTACCTTACCCTTCTCCTCTTTTCGAGTATCGCCTCTGTCCTTGTCTTTCTCCGATTCTTCGTATCCTACCGGTCGGTCACAGTCGTCGTACCGGATGAAAGTTTGCGCCATGGTCATGAGCTCTTCGAAGGATCGGGGCATTTTCCTGAAGCACTTCTGTTTAAGGGGTTCGCAAGAAGTACCCTTTACGAGAGCATCGTGTGCTACCTCCAGATTGAGTCCTTTGACCTGAGAGGCCATGTGGTGAAACCTGGAGAGGAAATTGCGCAGCGGCTCGGTTGTTCGCTGTTTGAGGCCGTTGAGGTCCGAGCTGATCTTCATCACCTTTGCTGCCGCGGCGAACCTGAAGAGGAAAAGGTCTTTTAACAGGTCGAAAGAGTCGATAGATTCGGGTGCCAGTCCTCGATACCACTCCTGTGCGCTTACGGAAAGCGTGGTGGGAAAAACCTTGCACATGATGTCCTCATCCTTGGAGTAGAGGTTGATGGTACTCATAAAAGAGGCTACGTGGTCATTTGGGTCCTCGGTTCCCGAATACTGTGACAAGCGTGGGGCCTTCCAGTCACGAGGGAATCTCGTTTCGATAATTCTTTGCACCAACGGGGTTTTGCTTGAGATGATGCTTCCCCCCCATCACTCCTCGGAGCGCTCTTTTGTCCAAGAAGCGCTGGATTTTTAGTTCCAGCAGTTCCTCGCTATTGATGGCTGACGGTCCCCCGGATCCTGTACCCCTCCCTCCTGGCGTGGGCGCGGCGGGGTTGGGCTGCCTGCTGATGAGTGCCTCCGGGGCCACGGATCTGCCCGCAGTCATGTCTATTTGTGGTTCTGCGGCTTCTTTGAGGTGTTGCCAGATCTTGGCGTTATCCTCCTGCAAGCTCTTTTGTTGCTCTATGATTTTCATCTGAGCCGTCGTATGAACGGCCTGAGTTGTCTGGAAACCTCGTATGGCGCTGAGGAGCTGTGAGGTATTGTATGCTTCCTCCTCCTCGGGATCCACTTCTTCCATTAGCGGAGCCAGGTTTCTCGGAGAGATCGGGGCAGATGGCGCGGAACGCGGCTCAATGGTCATGGAACTCGTTGCTCCGGCGCTCGGCATACCGGCCGGAGTTGACTCAGTTGGTGTTTGCATTCTGCTGAAACTCTGAAATTCACTTGTAGTCCACGTTCACCGCACCAAATAATTAGGAAATGGACAACAGGGATTCGGGTAGCCGGTCGGGTTCCCCAGTCGCTCTTCGGGATTCGTCTCTGTGCGGGGAGCGGTCCCTGCGTATACTCCGACGATCAAGACAGTTAGACGTTCGGGATGAACTAAGAAGAGAAATAATCGAAGAGCTTTCAGAGGTTACCCGATTTGTGCTAAGAGAGTTTTCAATGCCTTTACCTTCCCATGTTGGAGGTATTTATAATGAGTTGAGGTGGTTTTTGGGCTCTGTTCATTGGGCCTGGGCCTTTTGGGCTTTTGTGAGATCCCGAATCATAACTTATTGTTAACTCTAACAATTAAAGTCGCTTAAAATATTTTATTCATAGAATTTAAAATAATTAAAATATTCTTATTGGATTATTTTTTGTCATTAAGATGGTAATTTTAAACCGACATAGTTAATTTGGACCGATTATACTTTTAAATTCATAACACTGCTAAAGAGCCATTAATACTAGTTTCATCTTCAACTTCTTGACGATTTTCTCAATCTATAAAAAGGATTTAATTTTAACGAATTTAATAATTATATAACGTTAATACTGAAACCTCCAAATGATCGTATATTTTCATATATAACTGTCTAACTAGAATCGTATTTAAAAGAAAATAATATTGTCTCTTGTAGATTATCGTAAATGATGATTAGTGCGTCAAGTGTTGCACATTTAGTCTGATCTCGTATTTAGTCCGAGCATGTGCTCTAATATAAAATCTTCATCATTATTGCCTTCTTTCTTTTAGAAAATTTATAAATTAAAATTGAATCTTCACTATATTTTATTTGTATGAAATTCCAAAAAAACAAATTCTTAAACCTACTCAAATCGTCCCTCTCTCTCTTTTTCTTTTTAATTCCTTTTATCAATGTCTAAAATGAATTCAAATGAATATATATATATATATAACACAGTAGTGTTCACATGGACCCTGATGACCAAATGAATTGTGATCATTCACCGTTAGATCTAGACTGATTAAATATAAGCTTTAGAATGCTTTGAATCTCCATTTCATGATTTTGATCAGTCTAGATCTAACGGTAAATTTACCACAATTCATTTGGTCATCAGGATCTATATCAACACTACTTATATATAACAATTCAAATTCAAATGAGTGACACTTGTATTTACATGAAATACATGTGTAATTTGGGTGGGTTAATATTTTGACATGTGATAACAAAGTGTCTCACACATGTATTTTTCTAATTGACAATCAAGTGGTTAGTAAGTTTTGTTTAGAGGTCAATCAATTAATTAATTATAGTTTGGATTAATTAAACATTTTATGTAAATTTAAGAGTTATCAAGACAATTAAGTTTTTTTGAACAAATTAAAGATAGATGACATATTAAGCCTAGATTATAATATATGTTGCATAAACTTATTAATTAATTGACATCTAAACAAAACTTACTAACCACTTGACACCTATCAAACTACCACCATTTTAACTTGACACATATTAAACTAGTGTTCTCTTAACTTTGACACATATTATTGTAAGGTTAAACCTTTAAGTTTCATAATATTGAATAATCTTAATAATATATTTATAAGACCCAGGGCCGGCTCAGGACTATTTGAGGCCCTAAGCGAGATATGAAATATAGACCCTTTATATATTCATGTGATATAAAAAATTTAATATTTATCTAAAGTTACTCTAGCTTTTTGAGATGTAAAATCACTAATTAAATTTTTAAATTCAATGTTTTTAGTGTCTCATTTTTCTACAGACAATAAAGTTAATCCATGTTCTTGAGTACTATATATATATATATCTATTTTTTATTTTTTATAAGTTGTTTAAAGTAAAAAAATAAAATAAAAACTTTGCAAGATTTTTGATAAATGGTAAAATATGGAATTGATAGACATATAGTAAAACCTTCATAAATTAATACTCGATAAATTAATAACTTTTTTAAAATAATAATCTCTTTTGGTCTCGATTTAGGCCAGTTCAATAAATTAATACTCGATAAATTAATATCTCTATAAATTAATAAAGTTTTAAAGTCCCAACATTATTAATTTTAAAAAAATTTACTGTATGTATTGGATTTGGATGGAAGAATAAATAAATTAACATCCTAATTCCATAATATATAATATATTATTATATTTTTCTAAATTCTATCTATAACAAACATATTAAATTGAGACCCTCATTTGTTCGGGGCTCTAAGCGGCGGCTTTGGTTACCTTAAAGGCAAGCCGGCCCTGATAAGACCCAATTAATTAAATAAAAAAGATATAAAATAATTTAATATTAATGTGTAAATATGATATATGATACAAATACAATAAAAAAACAATAAGCATGAGTCATATGTGATAAGATGTAAAAATATTATCAATGTTGACAATCAAAAATAATTTTACTTTTAACCTTTAAAATGATGTAATTTTCAATCCTAATATTGGTAACAAAGAATAAATTTACCTAACATTGATATGTTTGGCCTATTTAAAAAATAATTTATAAAATTATCTTTTCAGTAATGAATCTTGTCATTTACGCTTCACATACACGTCATTTTATTACTTATTAGTAACATATCACAAACATATTGATAAACATGGAAAAAATTATAATATATTTTGTACGAGTTGTACAAAAATAATCCAAATATTTCGTCGAATTTAAAAATATTAATCTCAAATTCTATTATTAAATCATAAAAAATATAGAAACATTTTTTTTTTTTTTTTTGAAGTAAAATATCATTAATGAGCCAAAAGTCGGCAAAAGTTTAATACAGAAATCGGAAACCCACTAGGGATAATATCAAAGTAACACTGACTAGCAAATTGAGAGGTCGCTCTAGCAAAAGCATGAGCTAAACCGTTTGCTTGTCTTCTAATAAAACGGATAGTGTAACCGTTTTGAGATGATAAAAGTGTGCCACATTGCCCAATAATGTCACCAAACTCAGACTGATCCAAACTTCCTGAAGTAATAGCTTTAACAGTGGTTAAGGAATCAGATTCAAATAGAATTTTATTGTAACCTGCCTCCATGGTCCATTCGAGTGCGTGTAAGACCGCCCAAGCTTCCGCTTCCCTAACTTCCATAATTCCTTCCACCAGATTTGTCCGGGCCGAGATAAAGGCACCATGAGAATCTCTAAGTACAACACTACCTCCTGTTTTTCCAAGAATAGTAAATATGCTTGCATCTGTGCAACAGGAAACAACATCAGTCGGTGGTCGGTGCCATAGTTTCTGACATTCGTCCTCCCTAGGTATCGCGGAAGGAATTATAGAAACGTTTTTTAGAATCGACATTTAACTGGTGTAAAATAAAGAAACAGATATATGTATCTTATAATTATGTCTGAAATTGACTAACTTATCAACGTTAAGAGTAAAATTACTTTTAACTATCAACATTAAAAATAAAATTGTGCAATTTTTAATATTCAGACTAAAATTATTCATGACCGTTAATATTAGATTTTTTTCACCTTATTTTAAATCATATCAAATGAAGTATACCTATAAAGTATGTTGTAAGCTCTTTTCCTTTTCAATATATCTTTCTCTTTGTTGAAAAAAAAAATCGTAAAACATTAATAAGATAAAAAAATATAAATACGTAGCACAGAAACTGAAAGGTGTCGTTAGCTAATCCACTTCAGAACAAATACTAGTCACGAGGTGAGACAATGTCCAACTCACTTTCCAAATTTAACACTTTTTTTTTCCAGACAAGTACGTTTCTTGCCCTCAATACTAATATTTCTCCATACTATCCCTCTATACTATGTCGTTCTCCGTCGTCATCACTATGAAACAAATGCTAATTTTGGTTTAAAAAGTTATAAACAGATGTTTGTGGTTTGTGCGGTTTGAAAACTCAAACATTTTGTTAAAAATTATTATCGTGACTATTTACTAAAATGGGGCGACTTGGAGAAATTAAAAAGTATGATTCGCAAATTACCTCATATGTAAGGTCAAATTTTAAAAATAAACTAAACCACAAGTATTTTTTATTCAATAATTAACTCACAAATACTTTACACAAACCAAAAATTAGTGTTTGCAAGTTTTTAACAGCAGGATTTGCAAATCAGGCAAACGCGAGTTTTTATTTACTTTACTCTTAGTCATTGTTCGAAACGAAGGCCGTCTGGACCGTCTAGGCGCTCGAAATCGAGAATCCGTTCCGATTTTCTATAATTAATCCCTCTAGGTGTTTTATTGATTCCTATGCGATTTTCAGCCGCTTGGGCTCTACCTAGGCCGCCTCGACACCGCCTAGGTACCGCCTAAACGACAATGAATAAAAGCATTTTTAATTGTGAATTAATTTTTTTGTTTTATTATAATTCACTTTTAAGTTGTTTTAATGATATTGTTGTTGAAATGTTAATGTTTGCATAATTTTAAAGATATATGTGACAAATATACGTGTTTTTATATATTAAATAATTTTATATTATTATTTTTAGATAGTATATATATTTTAATTGTATTTATACAATAATTTATTGATTAATAAATAAAAAATACAAAAATACAAATCCGATTAATTCCCAACTAATCATCGATTAATCTTAGAGGGCCCTGTCCATCCGACTAGTGTCTAGCGTTGTTTACAACTTTGCTCTAAGTACTAATAGAGAAGTTGTGAAATAAATTTTGGAAGGATCTAATTTTGCTATTCTTGTTGAGAGGTGGTGATTGAAAAAATGGATATATTTTTTTTTTTATTATTCCATTTTAGTTGACTACATTCTTATTATATATATAATTAGCATTAAATTTAGATAGGGATAATAATAATTTGTATACATATTTTTAATAATTGAGATTTAGATAATCATTTTTATTGACATATGTTTAGGATTGGAGACCCCTTTAAACCATAGGTCCTAATTGATATATATTTTCAATTGGAAGCCCCTTAAATCGGAGGCCCTAGCGTGCCTCCCTCTAAAAGTGGCTCAGAGAATATTCAACTCACTTCTTAAATTTAAAATATATCTAGCAATACAAGATCACAATAGTTCAACTCAATATGAATTTTAACTTGATTAAAACTTCAAGCAACAATTATCATCGACATCAACAATTATTAGGTAACAACTTGAAATCGTGTTCACAACTTAACTAAATATGTTTTAAATATGTAATGTTCACAATAAATCACTAAAAAATGGATACTATGATTTTATTCACACAATTTGAAATCGGGTAACTGCATGATTTTCTATGGAATATTTTTAGTCGTGCTATAAATTTTTTAAGACGAGCATAAACAGAAAAAAGATGATGAGCATAAAAAGTAGATGCATCAAAATATATTATCGTGTTATAATAATATTATATGATATAAATTCTATAAAATAATCATGACAAATAAGTTATATTAAAGGAGTTATCTTTATAAATCAGTTGTGTTATTAATTGACAGTTGTTGTAAAAATCCATAAGGAATTAGATGAAAGCCATGGCTACTTAATCCACTTCACGAGAAATACTAGTCACGAGAAGAGAAAATAAAATCTAACTCACTTTTGAAATTTAAAATATATCTAACAATAAAAGATAGCAATAGTTGAATTAAATACGAATTTTAATTTGCTTAAAGCTTCAAGTAACAATTATCATCGACATTATTCGCTAACAACTTAATTAACTATGTTATAAATATTTAATGTTCATAATAAATCACTAAAAAAAATAAGTATTGTAATTTTATTTACACAATTTGAAAATCAGGTAATTCCATAATTGTTTATGGAATATTCTTAGTCGTGCTATAAATTTCTTAAGACGAGTGTAAAAAGTAGATGCATAAAAATATATTACTGTCTCATAATTGTATTATATAATTATATATGCTTTAAAAATATGAATAAACTTGAAAAAAATTAAAGAACTATATTATATTTTGTACGAGTTGGATAAAAAATTCAAATATTTTGTGGAATTTAAAAATATTAATCTCCAATTCTATTATTAAATTATAAAAAATAAAAAATTTAGAACCAACTGATATGCAACCGGTACAAAATATTTATGTTTTATAATGATGTCTGAAATTAACTAACTTGCAAACATTAAAAGTAAAATTACTTTTGACCGTCAATATTAAGGATAAAATTGTCAAATTTTAAATATTCGGAATAAAATTACTAATATTTGTTTATATCAGGAGTATTTTTTCATCTATAATCAATGCATTAAATCTAGATCCTTAAATTATTGTCTCCATTGATTTTTTTTTTAATTGCTCCTGATATTTTGTTCATTAAAGGACTTCATTTTTTGGTCTCCACACTTTTTTGAAATTGTTATTACATATGATGTAAATGTTATAAAAATAATCTTGACAAACAATTTATATTAAATGAGTTATCTCGATAAATCATGTTGTCGTGTTATTAATTAACGGTTATGGTAAAAATCGATAAAATAGGTGGAAGGCATGACTATTTAGTCAACTTCACGACAAACAACAGTCATGAGGAGAAAGAATATCCAACTCACTTCTAAAATTTAAAATATTTCTAACAATAAAAAATCACAATAATTGAACTAAATACACATTTTAACTTGATTAGAACTTCAAGTTACAATTATCATCGATATCAATAATTATTAGCAAACAACTTAA
Organism: Euphorbia lathyris; assembly: GCF_963576675.1. Classification (NCBI taxonomy): domain Eukaryota; kingdom Viridiplantae; phylum Streptophyta; class Magnoliopsida; order Malpighiales; family Euphorbiaceae; genus Euphorbia; species Euphorbia lathyris. The sequence goes on along the minus strand of NC_088914.1, from coordinate 20,613,215 downwards.
CTAAATATGTTCTAAATATGCAATGTTCACAATAAATCACTACAAAAAAAAAGGGTGATGTAATTTTATTCACACAATTTGAAATCAGGTAAGCTCGTAATTGTCTATGGAATATTATTACTCAGCGCTATAAAAAAATTATGAGAGTGTAAAAAGTAGAGGCATCAAAATATATTATCGTGTTATATCATCATATATGATATAAATATAATAAAAACAATAAGCATAATAAATAAGTCATATATGGTAATGTGTAAAGATATCACAACCAAGAGTAATTTCACTTTTAACGTTTAAAATTATGCAATTCTACTTTGAAGTTGGCAGCAAGTAAATTTATCCAACATTATGTTTGGTCAATTTAAGAAATAATTTATAAAATTATCTTTTCAATAATGAAATTATCATTTACACTTCACATGTGTATGTGTGTGTCATTTTATCATTCATTAGTAACCGACCACAAACATATTAATAAACGTGAAAACAATTTGAAAATTGGTATTATATTTTGTACGAGTTGAATAAAAAAATTTAAATATTTCGTTGAATTTAAAAATATTAATCTTCAATTCTATTATTAAATCGTAAAAAAATTAGAACTAAATGATATGCAACCAGTATAGAATAAAGAAACAAAATATATATGTTTTATAATAATATCAAAAATTGACTTAACATGTTAACGTTAAGATAAAAATTACTTTTTTTAACTGTCAACATTAAGGATAAACCAATTTGAAATATCCGGAATAAAATTAATCATAATTGTTAATATTAAGAGTATTTTTTAATCTTTTTTTTATAAATTTTCCGATTACTTGGTTCGAGACTCGTTGGACACCTTTTAGATGAATCATTTCTCAATTAAAATTTTCTTCATACATTAAAACTCGAACTCGACATTACTAGTTTAAACGACTTGAGGTCGTTAACCATTAAAGTCAACCTTAATTAGTATTTTTCATGTTATTTAATGTTGTAAAAAATGTTAGGCACTAGTCAGACGGACAGGGCCCTCGATGATTAATCGGAGATTAATCGGATTTGTTTTTTGTATTTTTTTATTTGTTAATCAACAAATTATTATATAAATTCAATTAAAATATATTTTATATTATGAAAAAATAATAATAATAAATTATTTAATATAGAAAAATAAATATATTTGTAACATATATCCTTAAAAATGTATAAACATCAATATTTTAACAACAATATCATTGTTCTTAAAAAAAATAGCAGTATCGTTGAAACCACTGAAAAATGACTTATAATAAAGCAAAAAATAAATTCATAATAAAAAAATATTTTTATTCCTCGTCAATTAGGCGGCGTCGAAACGGCCTAGACGGGGCCCAGACTGTTAAAAATCGCTAGGGGCCAAAAATGCCTGGAGGGACTAATCGAAGAAAATCGAGGTGGATTCTCGATTTCGAGCGTCTAAACGGGACCTACACAGTCAAAGCAGCCTTGGTTTTGAAGAGTGGTCATATTAAATGAAGTATCTATATAAACTAGTATATTGTAAGTTGTTTTCCTTTTCATTATATCCTTCTTTTTGTTGAAAAGAAAAAAGAAAAAAAATTATGTATATGCAGCACAGAAACTGAATGGCGTGGCTAGCTAATCTACTTGAAGACAAAAACCAGTCACGGGTAAAGATGACAATGGATACTATACCTGCAGGTATCCGACACTATCCAACTGTGTTTAAATGTAAAATGTGAGATTTGAATTCCAACTTTTTGTTCTTCGACCATTGAATGATACCACTAAGCTACTTTATTCTTAATTATTAAGATTTAATTTGTTCAATTTTTAAATGATTGATTTATTACATTTATACTTTGTTAAATTTATAATATTTTTTGTTTTATTTATTGATTCTTAATGGGTAAGGTACACGTGAATTCAATAGAACGAGTATGAGATGTAAAAAATATACCCATTAGGATAATGAGATAGGTATAAATAATTAAAAAATAAATGGATAAAAGTTTGAGATTGACACTACCGTGAATACCCTACCCATTATCATCCCTAGTCACGAGGAGAGAGTGTGTCTAAACTCACTTCCCAAATGTTAACATTTCTCATTTCTCAGATAGATAAATGCGTTACTTCCTTCTACACTAGTCTTTCTCCATTCTACCCCTTCAAAGTGCGTCGTTCTCCACCGCAATCACTATGAAACAAATCATACTTCTGTCATTTCACCACTCTCTCTCCTACCCCACATAACCTCTTTTCACTACTTCCCAGACACAACTCACCATTTTCTTTCAGTTTTAACTTTCAAACTTCGGCTCCACCTTCGACTTCTTCGATTCTACACATTAATTACAACGCAGAGAACACACAAAAAGTTTCCATCTTTTTCACTCCATTTCGTCCCTCTTTCCTTTCTCTTCCTCTTCTTCATTTCTCAAATTCTATTACTCCCTCTATTTCCTTATATAGATTATTCTTAAAAAATTAGTTTTTTTCTCAGATATAAGCCATAATTTCAAGAACTTTTAATTTAGTTTTTTAGTTCAAATATTAAATTTTTTGTATTGATACATGTATTTTTTTTAATAGTGTAATGCTTATTTTCCGATAATAACATGAGAAAGAATTTATTTTAATTAATCAATATATTTCTTAATTTGTGTGAAATACCCTAAAATGACTTGTATAAGGGAATGAATAAAGTATTAAATCATACAAAATATAAAAACATTTTTTTAAAAACCAATTGACATTTAACTGGTATAGAATAAGGAAAAAAATATTTATATCTTATAATCATGTCTGAAATTGACTAACTTGAACGTTAAAGTTACTTTTAACTGTCAACGTCAAAAATAAAATTGCCCAATTTTAAATGTTCGGACTAAAATTATGCATGACTGTCAATATTAGAATTTTTTCACCTTATTTCAAATCATATTAAATGAAGTATATCTATAAAGTATGTTGCAAGCTCTTTTCCTTTTCAATATATCATTCTCTTTTGTTAAAAAAAATAATCATAAAACATTAGTAAAATAAAAATATAAATACGTAGCACAGAAACTGAAATGCGTCGCTAGCTAATCCACTTCAGGAAACAATATCCAAGTCACTTCCTAAATTTAACACTTTTTTTCAGATAACTGCGTTTCTTGTCCTTAATAGTAATATTTCTCCATACTACCCCTCTATCCTACATCGTTCTCCACCGCCATCGCTATGAAACAAATGTTAATTTTGGTTTAAAAAGTTACAAACAAATGTTTGTGGTTTATGCAGTTTGAAAACTCAAACATTTTGTTAAAAATTATTATCGTGACTATTTATCAAAATGGGGCAACGTGGAGAAATTAAAAAAGTATGTGTTTACAAATTACCTTATATGTAAGGCCAATTTTTTTTTTTTCAAATCAACTAAACCATAAGTATTTTTTTAATCTAAGAATTGACTCACAAATCCTTTACACAAACCACTTTTAGTGTTTGCAAGTTTTTAATCGCAGGATTTGCAAATCAGGCAAACGTGATTTTTTTTATTATTTTACTTTTAGTGCTAATAGAGAAGTTGTGAAATAAATTTTAGAGGACTCTTACTGTGCTATTTTTGTTGAGAGACAGTGATTGAAAAAATGGACAATGTATTCTTTTTTTTATTCCATTTTAGTTGACTACGTTCTTATTATATATATAATTAGTCTTAAATTTAGATAGAGATAATAATAATTTGTATATATAATTTTTAATAATTGAGATCTAAATAATCATTTTTTATTAGCCTGGACTTGGTGAATTCCGGGTATGGTTCTTTTTTCCCCTTATTAGTTTCATTTGAAGTTCAATCTAATGAAATTGTTGTTTTTCTTAAGTTGGTGAATTGCTTTCATGAGAATTAAAAAAATGGCGGCATTTGAAAGTGACAGAGTTTTATAAAGATACATTCTTTTACTTCTCCAGATCAAAATCATGAGAATAGCTGTTTGTTTGATGCTCGTAATAAGTAATCTTTATATTAAAAAAAAAAAAAGTCATATATGGTAATGTGTAAGCCAAGAGTAATTTTATTATTAACGTTTAAAATTACACAATTTTACTTTTGAATTTGTTAGTAATGGTTAAATTTATCCAATATTGATATGTTTGGTCAATTTAAGAAATAATTTATAAAATTACCTTTTCAGTAATGAATATTTCATATGAGTGTATTGTCTTATCACTCATTAGTAACAGATCACAAACATATGAATAAACGTGGAAAAAACTTAAAAAATTATGTTGTATTTTGTATAAGTTGGATAAAAAAAATCTAAATATTCTGTCGAATTTAAAAATATTAATCTCCAATTCTATTATTAAATCGTTAAAAATGTAAAAAAAAAAAGTTAGAACTAACTGACATGCAACCAATGTAAAATAAAGAACAAAATATATGAGTTTTATAATAATATCGAAAATTAACTTAACTTACCAACATTAAGATAAAAATTACTTTTACCAGCAATGAGTAAATTTATCCAATATTGACATGTTTGGTCAATTTAAAAAATAATTTATAAAATTACCTTTTCAGTAATGAATATTTCACATGTGTGTGTATCATCTTATCACTCATTAGTAATAGATAACAAATATATAAACAAACGTGAAAAAACTTAAAAAATTATGTTGTATTTTTTACGAGTTGGATAAAAAATATAAATATTTCATCGAATTTAAAAATATAAATCTCTAATTCTATTATTAAATTGTTAAAAATGTAAAAGAAAAATAGAACCAACTGATATGCAACAAGTGTAAATAAAGAACAAAATATATGTGTTTTATAATAATATTAAAAATTGACTTAACTTGCACACGTTAAGATAAAAAAAATTTAACTGTCAATATTAAGGATAAAATTACCCAATTTTAAATATTCAGAATGAAATTACTCATAATTGTTAATATTAAGAGTATCTTTTCATCTTATTTTCAATTAAATTTTTTTGCATACACTAAAACTCGAACTCGATATTACCAAGGTTGTAAAAGACGCTAGACGCTAGTCGGACGGACATGACCCTTATTGATTAATTGGATTTATATTTTTTGTATTTATTTATTTATTATTAAATAAATTATTATATAAATATAATTAATATATGAATTATACTATGTAAAAATAATAATATAAAATATTTAGGATAGAAAAACATACCTATTTTAATATTATTTATATTAATGTCCTTAAAAAAAATAACAAATAGATCAATAAAATAAAATTAATATTCTTAAAAATACATTTCATAGTTTAATTTTTTTTTTAGTTTTTTTGTTATTTAATATTTTATTTAAAATTTAAAAAATTAATATAAAATTTAATGACCAATTTTTTTAAAAAAAGACCGATTGGAATCGTCTAGGACCCGCATAAGACCGTTTAGGAGGCCAAAAATCGGTCAACCGATTTATACCGCCTGATTAGTGGAAATCGGGACAGTGTTCTAAAAATCCCCATCTAGACGCCATTTAGGCGGACGCCTTGACCGATTTTTAGAACACTGAATATCACTAGCTTAAACGACTTAATACCCTTGACCGATTTTGAAGTCATACTAAATGAAGTGTCTCTATAAACTAGTATTTGTAAGCTGTTTTCCGTTTCATTAAATCCTTCTCTTTGTTGGGAAAAAAAAAAAAAAAAAAGAGCAAAAATATAAATACATACTTAGCAGAGAAACTGAATGGCGTGGCTAGCTTAATCCAGTTGAGGACAAAAACCAGTCACGAGGAGAGAGAGTCACTTCCCAAATTAAACATTTCTCATTTCTCATTTCTCAGACAGACACAAGCGTTACTTGCCTCTTTCTCCATTCTACCCCTTGAAACGACGTCGTTCTCCGCCGCAATCACTATGAAACAAAACCCACTTCTGTCATTTCACCACTCTCTCTCCTACCCCACATAACCTCTTTTCACTACTTCCCAGACACAACTCACCATTTTCTTCTTTCAGTTTCAACTTTCAAACTTCAGCTCCACCTTCGACTGCTGCTTCTTCGATTCTACACATTTATTACAACACACAAAAAAGCTTCCATCTTTTTCACTCCATTTCGCCCCTCTTTCTCTCGACAACCCTCTTTCTTCTGCTTCACTTCGATCTTCTGATTCTTTTCTCTTTTGCTTCCTCTCTTTTCTCTCCTGAATTTTCAGAGTAGAATGCTCGTCTGGACACCCAATTGGACTTTGAGCTTTCTGTCTGAATTCTTGTCCTTTCTGTAACCGTCAAAATGGAGTTCAATGATTCTAATTCTAATGCTAACTCTGTGACAACTCGTAAGGTACCGTTTGACATCGATCTTAACGAGGCGCCTCTTTCTTCTCCTCGTGAAGCTGTCTTACCCGTAGCTGAAAATGATGCTGCTCCAGCTGCTCCGGCACCGGAAGGGAGTGGGGCTGGTAAAGATAAAGGTAAAGGTAAAGCGGTGGTGTTTGATATGAATGCATTGCCAAGTGAAGCTGAGGGAGAAGAAAGCGAGGACTTGCTGAATTCCGGGTATGGTTCTTTTTTTCCCCCTTTAGTTCATTTGAAGTTCAATCTAATGGAATTTTGATTTTTTTCTTAAGTTGGTGAATTGCTTTGATGAGAATTAAAAAATGGCGGCATTTGAAAGTGACAGAGTTTTATAAAGATACATTCTTTTACTTCTAAAATCATGAGAATAGCTGCTTGTTTGATGCTTGTGCTAATTAGTACTATTCTGAAGCAGTAACACTTGCTGTCAATTGTAATGACTGTGGTTGAATTCAATTCAACCATCTTATGTGGTCCATTTTATCAAATATGCCTTCTACTTTGTTCAGTTTTCGTATTAATGTGTGATATTAAGCAATTGAATTGTGGGACAATTGTTGATTACATGTTTGTTTTTGTAGAATACACTCTATGCGTGGTGCTTCTTTTAATGGCAACTCGAAGAATGTCCCGGGGAATCAGTTTGATCTTTCGGGGGCACCTAGCAATGTGGTAACCATGATCAAATCAATACCTGTGGATACTGTACAACATAGATCGGACTTTCTTAGAAATGTTAATTATGCAAGTGATAATTCTGTGAATACAATATCATTCCAAAATGAGAGTGAAAAATGCTTGGATAAGTTAAGACAATTTGTATTAGATAACCATGGTAGATTGGCAGATGGTTGGCGTGTGGAATTTTTTTATTGCCAGATTAGATGTAAAACCTGTGCATTATATTGTTCACCTGCTGGAAATAAGTTTGAGTCTATGTTTGATGTTGCCCGTTATCTTGGTTTGGTGTCAAATTGCCATTCCTTTGGCTCTCAGGACAGATGTAATAGATTTTCGTTAGAACAGAACTGGTCGCAGTTATACAGAACAAAAAAGGAGTCCTCGGTATTTTCAAGAATCGAGGACTTGAACCAATGCCAAGAAAATCCCCAAAGCAGTTTTCCTGGAAGGATTAATGTAACTGGTGCAGAAGCCGCCTCAGAAGCAACTTCCATCTATGACTCTTCTCATTACAAGGTGAGTGAAAACTGCAGTTTCTTTTATATTTGTTTGGAGTATCTAGGTTTCTTTGATAATCTTGACGTAAATTTTATTAAAATTCTGTTCCAGGATGGATTCCCAGTCCAATTTGGGGATTTTTTTGTACTTTCTTTGGGGAAGGTTGATCCACGACCTACCTATCATTGTGCTAGCCAGATCTGGCCCGTAGGTTACAAATCCAGTTGGCATGACAAGGTTACTGGATCCTTATTTGTATGTGATGTCTCAGATGGGGGTGATTGTGGTCCAGTTTTTAAGGTTCAACGATATCCATGTACAGCTCGGTCCATTCCTACTGGCTCAACAATCTTGTCAAGGCCAAGCATTAGCACAAAGAGTAGAAAAACTGAAAGTGCCTTAGACATCAATAACTATGAAGATACAAATATTCAGATGATATTCTCAGATGATAGCCCTCCACGTCTGGATTTGAATGTTTCCACAGGTGGAACTGCTTTAGGTGGAGTCTCTAACTTTCAACCAAAAGATGGTTTACAGAAACCTTCTCCTTTCGTTTCAAAGAATCTAGGGAGACCTGGATTGGATAGTAAAAGAATAGGTGATGATATTGGTGAATTTTTTGTGGAAGGTATATCATCATCTTTGGTATGGAGAATGGTGTCTGAGAAGCTGGTGCATTTTTTCCGTGAAATGTATAAACAGAATGGTGTATGTAAATTTTGTTGTAGGCATGCATATCAGTGGTGCTCATCTTGCATTATTTATGACGATGTGATGGAATCAACTGATTTATTAACCAAGTTTTGCCATATGTCTGTCCCTTTTGACATTTCCCACCGTATTGAAAGCAATGATGAACTTTCTAGCACCTGCGAAGCGTTGGTTAAGTGGTTAGGCCAGGACAGGTTTGGACTGGATATTGATTTTGTGCAAGAACTAATAGAGCGGCTTCCTGGGGTTCATTCCTTTTCAGATTATACTGTTCTGAGTAATCGAACTGACAAGTCGTTACAGACAGTTGGAAATGGATTTCTTCTGGTTGAAAGGAAAAATGACGCACAAGCTGAGAAGGAAACGAATTGTAAAGCCCCTAAGAAGAAACTTCTGAAGGGTTTGTCTCCCCCTGGCAAGCCATTGGGTTCAAAGCTTCCTGCGGCTTTAGTTGGTGATGTTGTTCAGGTATGGAAAATGTTGTTGACTGTTGTCTAGAATTACAAAAGTTAGCCAAATGTTTTTTGAAGTTATTTGCATAATATTATCATTTGTTTTATGTGTTTAGTCGTGGGAGTTACTCTGGCGATTCTCAGAAGTTTTGGGACTGGAACAAACTATATCATTTGAGGAACTTGAAGATGAACTTATAGACTCTGATTCCTTAAATATCAGGACAAAACAAGAGGCGTCAGAAATGGAAACAACGGAAGAAGGTACAATAATGAAACAGGCTTCAATAAATAGCGGATGCACCGGAGAAACTCTTTACAAGGCTCATTGCTCGCTGCTAAAAGTACTATTGGGAGAGCTGCAGTCCAAGTTGACTGTTTCTCCAGATCCTATACTTGAAAGTGGAGAGTCTAAATCAAAAAAGAAAAAGAAGAACTTGACTTTTTCTGGAAAGCCAATGCTTGATTTACTCCCAGTAAATCAACTTACTTGGCCTGAATTGGCTAGAAGATACCTTCTAATAATCTCATCCATGGACAGTAATTTTGATTCTCCGGAGATCGCAAGCCGCCGGGAAAGTTGCAAAGTGTTCCATTGTTTACAAGGAGATAGTGGGGCACTTTATGGTCCTCTTCCTGGAGTAGCCTTAATGGAAGCTGATGCACTGGTAGATTGGCTTTCATTTCCTAGTCTATGATATAGTGATGTTTTGTTTCCTTAATTATGTTTCATGATTTTTCTCCATGCCAGCAGTGCTGGTACACTAGTCTTTTGTGATGTTTGATTACAAGCATTGTCACAAAATATTGCATAATTTGTTATGTGTTATGTTATGAGTCAACTTCAAAATAGTAGCTACTTCCTCTAATGGTGTTGCCCCATTTGCAAAAGAATATTAGGGAATAAGCAAAAAGACAAAATATCCGAGACATGTATCTTTTTGGTTTTTTTAAATATATATCCTTACCTATCAAATAGACAAAGATCATGCTTTTTTCCTTTTATAGATTAGCTGAGTAACTTACAAGAGATATTGCAATCAGAAATCTCATATGTTAATGAAATTGAACCAAAGAACCTTTAGCCTAATGTAAAATTCTGTGGGTGTTTGCATATTTGGGAACTATTAGGAGCATACTTTTACATTTTCAAATACAATCTTTTTGTGGATGTCCTAAAGCATTGAGCCAACCTCTTTTATCAATACTAAAAGGTAACTTCAGAATTGCTTAAGCTTAACTGTTTAGAAAAGTCTAGCTGAAAATTCAAGTTCTTTATTCATTTATCTAGGCTGCTGATCAAGCATAAACACTTGTAAGCAAATTTTAAGTTGTTAGTGTGACATTTCATTTGCTTGTCCTAACTGCTACCACAAGTATAGTTCAATCACAATTTTGTGGTGTTCAAAGCTTTGTCAAATTCTGTCTGTCTTGCCCTATATGTTGGTTCTTATGGTACCACAATATATGAAAAGCTTCAATTTGTTTGAATGCGGTATGCCAATGGTTCATCTAGTGAGTATTAAAAAATGGTATGTCACCGCTTGTATGCTATGGAAATAGGCGGCCCAATTCGTGAATCTATGCACATGTTTCTAAAGTTGCACATGAAGACATATAATAAATTCTTAGAACAGGTATTAAACGTTTGGAGATATAGTTTAAAACAGCCGATTGCATGCATATGAACAAAAATTTACACAACTAGAAGTTCTTGGATGTTGTGTTTCCTATTTTGCTCTATATGCAATATTTGGTGGATCTAGATTACGGTTTACCAGTAGGCCCAATGTACGTGACCAGGTATGTTGCCGTTTTAGTTTTACATTCACTATATAGTGGATCTAGATTATCATGGCCCAATGTACCTTTGTTATCATTCATTAAATTCGGTTAGATGTTTATATTCATAGCTGTTTCCTGTTTTATTCTGTATAGATTACGTCACCAGTAGGCCCAGTGCACGTGACGAGGTCTGTTTTTCCTTTTTAGTTTTATTGTCACTATATAGTGGATCCAGATTATCATTTTCCGGTAGGCCCAATGTGCATACGTTAAATTCGGTTAGATGTTTATATTCATAGCTGTTTCCTGTTTTGTTCTATATCCAACGTTTGGTTGATCTAGATTACGTTTACCGTAGGCCCAATGTACAAGACCAGGCCTGTTTCCTTTTTAGTTTTATTTAGTGGATCTAGATTACCATTTTCCGATAGGCCCAATGTGCATTTATTTTCATTAAATTCGGTTAGATGTTTATATTAGTTTCTGTTTCCTATTTTGGTCTATATCCAATATTTGGTCGATCTAGATTACGTTACCAGTAGGCCCAATCAATGTGACGAGGTCTGTTTCCTTTTTAGCTTTATGTTCACTCACTATATAGTGAATCTAGATCACCATTTGCCGATAGGCCCAATGTGCATTCGTTATCATTCATAAGTTCGGTTAGATGTTCATATTCGTAGGTGTTTCCTATTTTTTTCTATATCCAATATTTGGTCGATCTAGTATACGACGAGGTCCATTTACTTTTTAGTTTTATGTTTACCATATAGTGGATCTGGATTACCGTTTTCCGATAGGCCCAATACACATTTGTTATCATTCATTAAATTGGGTTTAGATGTATATATTCTTAGACCCAAATATGCTGCGATTTTATGCACGTGTCAGACACTTGCATGGAAAGTTATTAGAGATTGACTTCATTTCGCCGAAAAGAACTCAGAAACAAATGCTGATTGTTTCATTATCTATAAGCAAGATGGGTTCAGCAACTGTTGTTGTACGCATATTGACACGCAGTAATACTGCACCTGTTTGTCCCAATGCGCTGTATCTACAGCAAAAAGGATCATTTTTCCTCATGGTGCTGATGAACTGGTTTGACTGATAGGTCAGTCCTGTGTTGATAGTCAAAATATTGTCGGTTTCTCTACGTATATCTGGCACATTTAAGTCTGGTGTTAATTCCATGAGTCTGAGTCTGTAGAACAATGGTACATTAATTCCATTGGTTTATTGAATAATGGTTCACTAACTTTTCTAATTCTCAGCTGCTTGCAGAGGCTATGAAGCAGATTTTTGGTATGTCGAAGAGTATGTATGACAATTTGAATGTGGAGCTCAATGTTTCTGTTGCAATTAGTTCGAGCAAAGAAGTTCAAGTGAATGATGCTGAAATTCCAGAGTGGGCAAAAGTGCTAGAACCTGTAAGAAAGCTACCGACAAATGTAGGTGCGAGAATTCGAAGGCGTGTTTATGAGGCTTTGGCTCTAGATCCTCCAGAATGGGCAACAAAGATTTTAGAACATTCAATCAGCAAGGAAGTTTACAAGGGAAATGCTTCGGGGCCTACCAAGGTATTTACAAGATAAGAAAGTTCTCTACCCAATTTGTTAATAGCTTTTATTAGTGAATTCATTTTTCCACATTGTTTGAAACTGTCTTCAATGTTTGTTCTTTTGCATGCACGATGCTACGATGCATGTTTGTCAAATTTTGTGATACAGTTGAATGACAATTTCATAAAATGTCTTTTATTTCTGAAAAGTATTAATTCTTTATGTTGCTTCTCTTTTGCTTATAAATGGTTGGTTGTTTAATTATAAAATGAGACAAAACTCTGCATCTGTTGCTTTTGTATATGAAGGAATGGAAAGGTTTTCAAGATGTTTATTTACTATTTTTATCTGTTTATTTCCATTTTATGTCATCATTCCCTAAAAGTCATTTAGGATTTTGTTAGGGGTTGCTATCCTGCACGTTTAAAGTATTTATTGCTATCAAAAGTCTCCTATCCCAGATTCTCATCTCTATGGATAAATTATTCCCACAATGAGGGATGATTGTAAACTCAAGGTTTCTTTTCTATGATTCAATACAGAAAGCAATTCTGTCAGTATTGGCAGATGTATGTGGTGAAACCCAGCAGCCGAAACCTATTAAAAAGAGAAAAAGCAAACAAGTTAGTACTTTGTCTGACGTGGTAATGAAACACTGTCAAAAAGTGCTCCGATCTGCTGCTGCAAATGATAAAAAAAAGGTGTTCTGTAATTTGCTTGGAAGAACACTTTCAAATACTTGTGATAGTGAGGATAAGTTGCTTGGAAGAACACTCCTAAGTACTTGTGATAGTGATGATCAAGGATTACTTGGATTCCCAGCCATGGTGTCTCGTCCACTAGACTTCAAAACCATCGATCTGAGATTAACCTTCGGGACTTATCAAGGATCGCATGAAGCCTTCCTGGAGGATGTTCGCGAGGTAACCTTTCTGTTATTGAATTTCTGTAATCTAAAACATTTGTCAAGAATTCACTTCTAATGATGTTATTCTTTCATTTTATGAGCATAAGCACACAGTTGTCAAATCGAGACTCGACTCGTGAATCGTAATCCTCATTCTTTGAATCGTGAGTCGTGAATCGAATTGTTAGATTCAGTTCAACTTCATAATATTATAAAGAATAAAATATGTATCACCTTCCAGAGCAATTTCACATCACATATACAATTTTTCATGGAATATGCATCACCATCTGTGTCGTTACTCTCTAGATTCCACCATTAATGTTTAATACGATAACTCTATTTCTATGTGGCGAAATTTTCATCTGTGTCGAGACTCTCCAGATTCCGCCATTAATAGTATTGTATTAATACATTAATGGCGGAATTTTCGCCTTTTCCAAGACTCTGCAGATACGCACGAGTCAACACCAATGCGGCACTGAGTCTTGATCGAGCTCGATACTCCTATAGAGACGGCTCGCGACTCATACGAGTTTGATAAAAGTGCATAAGCAAATAATACTTTGTCTATGTTAGTTTCCAGCAAAGTGCATGAGGAAGCTGGGTGAGTTTAATTCGAACTGTGGAGCTCACTATGTGCCTGTGTGAAACTTGAATGATAGAAGCACGATTACCTGCCTGTCTCTTTAGCTATTGCTTTTAGAAAGTAAAATGTTATATGTTAATGATATTTTTTCAGCCACCTGATTTTTAGTACAACTTTTAGAGAATAAAATATCAAAGAATAATGTCACGTTGTTGTTCTTTTTCTTTTCTCTTTCTATGGTGGTTTTGCATAAAAGTTTACCTGTTTGAATCTGAAGTTGAAAGCATGCAATTTTATTTTCTATTGACAGGTTTGGAATCATATACGTACAGCATATGCAGATCAGCCCAATTTAGTGGATTTGGCTGACACATTATCACAAAAGTTTGAGACACTTTATGAAAACGAGGTTTGTGAAGTCATTTCTTTCCCAAATTGACCTCAGTATGAGCCTGTGCATTTGCATACACATGTGCATTATTCTTAGCTTTTGCTAGAACCGTTCTCATCCATGGGCATTTCATCACATTTTACTATAGGGATGAGTTAATATGCAGTAGCTTCACTGTAACAATTTGCATTATCTGTTTTTGCTTTAACATGGAGGAAAACAATGCAGGTTATCACATTAGTCCAAAAACTAAAAGAATATACCAGTGTGGAATGCTTAAGCGCGGAAGCAAAAAAAGAAATGGAAGATCTTCTTGAGCATGCAAGTGAGATTCCCAAAGCTCCTTGGGAAGAGCGGGTCTGTAAAGTTTGTGGAGTAGATAAAGATGATTCTAAAGTTTTGTTGTGTGATAAATGTGATTCTGGGTATCATATGTACTGTTTAAATCCTCCTCTTGAAACAATACCCGAAGGAAATTGGTATTGTCCGTCATGCAGCACTAAACATTGCACCACCCTGCCTGCTTCACAAATTTCTCACTATGGTGGCCAGTACAGGGAAAGAAGACACCGAGGAGAATTCACTCATGGTATTCTGGAGTCTCTTGCCCGTTTGATTACAACGATGGAAGTGAAGGATTATTGGGAATACAGTGTGGAGGAGGTCTGTTTCTGTCTCTGGATATTGGCTTGAGTTATCTCTCTTTCTTTTTATTTTTAGTATGAATCTGGCTCTAAATATATTTAGTTCCCCATCCTGCTCTGGCGGGAGCTACAAATTGATAGCTTTATGGTGCATAGTTGTTAAAGGCGCGCCTAAGGCTCTAGGCTCACAAGGCACTCGGTCGATTGTCTTAGTACCCCAAAGGCGTGCACTGTCGCCAAGGCGCACCTTTGTTTACCTGGACGTGGCTATAAGAAGCATGCCATGGCACACCTTTTGTAGGGTACTTTTAGGATTTCTTAGGGTTCTAATCTCCACCGTTGGATTAGACACGTCTGCTGTCCAAAAAAAAAAAAAAAAAAACTTTGAAGAGGCGCAGATACACATCAGGAAACTAACTTTGTAGACGAGGATGAAGAGGATCAGATCCTTGAAGAAGAATTTGGTGATGTTGGAAATGAGGAGAGTGATGATTGGTAAATTTGGGGACTTTTGATGTGAGGTAGTTATTAGTCAACTTAGGATTCACTATTTAGTTGAACACTTGAACTTCAGAGTACGGAGTTGCATGTTAGAATTTATGATTAAGGATATTGTCATGATTTAGTATTTATTGCATCTTTATTTTAAAATTATCATTTCTTATATTTTAAATATTATCATTTATCGTTTTATATATTTTTATTCTTTTAGTGCGCCTTATGTCATTCAGGCCGCACTAAGGCGCAAGTGCGCCATGGGCCTTTAACAACTATATTATGGTGAATTAATTGATAGTGCACATTCAGTTTTTCTTACGGCTTTGAACACGTACACTTAGCACAATTAGTATTACTTGTGAACGCAATTATAAAATGCATTAATTAATATTATTTTTCTTTTCAAACAGAGGATATTCCTATTTAAGTTTTTGGGTGATGAGTTGCTGAATTCCTCTAGTATTCATGAAAACCTGGATCAATGTGCCTCAGCATCCAGTGATTTACAGCAGAAACACCGTTCACTATCTACAGAATGGAAGAACCTAAAGATTAGAGAAGAAGTAGCTGAAGAAATGGCAAAAGTAAATACAAGTGTGCTTAATAATGGTGCTGGAAAATCTGGAATAGGACAGCTTCTTAATAAGAATGTTTCATATTCACCATCTGTTCATTCGCAGGATGATCTATGGTTTCGCAGGACTAATGGTTTAAATGAGCCGTTCTGGTTTTACCCAAAAAAAGGTGCTGAGCAACACTCCACCAGCAATGGGAGTTTATTTGTAAAGGCTCCTGATTCCGGATGTTCGAGAAATCAGCCTGATGTGATTGATTTAGAATCCAATAACCAAGAGTCTATTGTCATCAAGAATAAGATTTCCGTGTTGCAGGATTCAATTGCCTGTCTAGAGTTACAATTACAGAAGGTATCTCGTAGGAAGGATTGTTTAGGGAAAGACTCTTCGGGTCGGTTATACTGGATCTTTCCCAGGCTAGGTTCATCTCCATTGGTGCTTGTTGATGGGGCTATGACGAACATTATTGAAGACCACAGGCAATTTTTGTCGAACAATCCGATTCTCAAGTCTTCTCTAACAGATGATGCGTTTAGTCCAAATGTTAGTGAACTAGCTAACAGTATTCCGGTATCTTCTCAAATCTATTTACATCAGTCTAATGCTGAAATTGAAGATCTTATTAAATGGTTGAGGGATAATGATCCAGTGCAAAAAGAGTTGATTGAATCTCTTCTGCACTGGCTGATCTACGGACGTAATAGCTCCAACGGATCTTCAAGCAATCTTCAAGAAACTAACCAACCAACTTCAGTGACCATAAATGTTGAGAAGAATGCAAAATCGAATGCAGTCAAGACCAGAGCCTTGATGGCACTGGAGAAGAAATATGGTCCTTGCTTGGAACCGGAGGTCAGTACTATCTCAGTGAAGTGGATGAATGCGGAAGTCACTTTTGGTGAAAGAATGTGCCGGTGCAAATGCCTAGAACCTATATGGACCTCTCGCCATCATTGCCGCTCTTGCCACTGGTCATTTTCTACCAAGCATGAAATTGACGAGCACAAAGATGGAAAGTGTAGTTCTGATGCTCATATTGATGATGTCTCTAAAGGTAAAGGAGTGATGAGAATGGAACAGGGAGCCTGCTCTGAAAAAATGAGAACATGCAAGTCTGATAATGCAGGACAAGAAATCAAGTGCGGGTTGGCTGGGGTTTCAAAGGACATGACGTCCCCTTACAATTTTGGAGAGGTAAATGTGAAGTTTGTCACTAGGAGCTCAAACAAGGAGTTGGTAAAGGAGATAGGGCTTCTTGGTTCAAATGGCGTTCCGTCTTTGATACCATCTGCATCTCCTTATCTTGATGATCCTACATTGAAGCTCATGACTCCCCAGAAAGGTGAGGTGGTTAGCCAGACCGATCATTCTGTGACTGGAGATAATTGGTCACAGAGAGCTGCGCAAAAGAATATTGTGACCTGTAAGACATATGTTAACAGGTCCAACTCAAAGAAGACTTGCACTGCATTTGAGATATTCAAGGAACTAGAAGAAATCGGAAGATCGTCAGATCAATCCTGGTCAAAATTTAGCTTCTCAAGACCAGGAAATGACGTTTCTATAGTTCGTGACTTCTCATTGAGACCTCTTACGGGCAAAGGGGCTCAAATTCTTAGGCAGCTTAAGATCGGTTTGCTCGATATGGACGCTGCCCTCCCTGAAGAAGCAATAAAATCATCAAGGGCTGACTCAGAAAAACGATGTACCTGGAGAGCATTTGTCAAATCTGCGAAATCTGTTTTTGAGGTTAGAATATTATTTCTTTACGCTCCGAAGTACTATATATTATGTTAGAACTTTCATGAGCTTGGTAAAATGCCTGTCAGTAGTCTCTTCCTCGTGTGGCTTGGTTAAACATTAAAGACTTTCGAGTTTATAGGGGATATCTAGAAGACAGAACACCCTTCTTCTTTTTGTTATTGGCACCAGTTCAGTCACAAAAGCATATCATCATCCTAAATAAAGGATAATCATAAGACATGCCTTGATTTTAACTTGGTTATTTCTGATTATCTGCATGAAAATCGTAATCTTTCTTATTAATGAATTAAATCTTGAATGAGACTCACCAGAACATACATGCACCTCGTTACGATTATTGTTATTCTGTGAGATGTAGTAACTGTGGTTTCAGTCATACGACTAGCCAGCTATGGTGTCACAAATCAATCAGGAGATAATGATTGGAAGAAAAACTAACTTGGTAAATAAAATGGGAATATGCCATTTACCTTTTCGGAACCCAAGTTAGAAAAATAAGGTATGGTCGGAAACGGAATCAATCATGGATTTGTTTTATTTTAGAAGGTATGAGGTTAAACAGGCAATGTTGCAACTTAAGTACATATACTGGTTTCATGTTTATTTGCTTTCCCTTTTTGCT
This sequence comes from Euphorbia lathyris, assembly GCF_963576675.1. Classification (NCBI taxonomy): domain Eukaryota; kingdom Viridiplantae; phylum Streptophyta; class Magnoliopsida; order Malpighiales; family Euphorbiaceae; genus Euphorbia; species Euphorbia lathyris. The sequence goes on along the minus strand of NC_088914.1, from coordinate 20,595,202 downwards.
TAGCAATCAATTTTGTTCCTCGCCGTTAATCCCACATAGTTTTTTTCAGATGGTTCAAGCAACAATCGTGTTCGAAAACATGATCAAGACAGACTTCTTGAGAAAGGAATGGTGGTACTGGTCATCAATTTCGGCAGCAGCAAAGATAGCTACCATCTCCTCTCTTGCGCTCAGGATATACACATTGGATGCTGCAATCATTTATGAAACTCCTCTTCTGTTATCTCCTAAAGGAGCTGCAGAAGCTGGTATCAACTCGGATGAATGCAGCTCTGGTAAGGAAACAAAAGATTCCGTATCCGTTTGTAAGGGATCGGATCTTGAGTCTATCTAACAACTTTGAAGCCCCATTTTAATTTGATTTGTGATTTACAGTCTGAAGACTGCCAGTGAGTGTTGGCAGCAAGATCCGGAATTGTCCTGCTTAGTGTATATATATAGTTTGCCTGCCTACTAATTCCAATACCGGATGCGGGAGGCAAGGCTATATGGTTTTTTCCGGTGTACAGTTTGATATTGAGATTTACAGAATAGAAATTCAGTCCTCTTTGAAAGAGAGATTGTTAGAGAAAAGAAGAAAAGGGTAAGTAAGTTAATGTATGAAATCTAATCTTTACATGTATAATAGATTTCATTCATTTGTAGCATGTCTCACTATAATGTGGGTTGCATCAGTGAGAAATCAGTTTTGTTAGCCCCATCATAAGATAAGATATGCAGAGTGTAGGTAGAATTCTAGTTCAACAATAGAGTATAAGTTTAGTACAGCATATTGGTTTATTTATGTTGTAATGGATGAATATTCATTGTTGTTAATAGAAAAGTTTATTCCTTTTCTCAGTAGCATATTGTTTTGTTTCAGCTACAGCTTTTACTAGCACTTGGTTTTTGTGGAGTTTTAGTAGAAACATCCTCCTGAACTAGACCTGTTCATAGACCCGTTGGTCCGTCCAAGCCCGTCTTCTTTGGGTTGGGTTTGGATACATATATTCATCATTTGACCTAATCCGGCCGAACCCATACAAACCTGCACATAAAATGGGTTGGGCTTGGGATTTGTTTCAAAAACCCGAGTTAGCCTGCCCTGCCCTTATATATATATTTCTAAAAAAAACAGTTAATTATTTCTATTAGATATTGTTTATCTGTTAAGAAAATTAAATCAAATATTAATTTTTTGAGCGATTATTTAAGCTATTAAGGTTATTAATTTATGAAAAAATTGGTTTGGTTAAAACTAAAATTGAATACAGGTTTAAGTTTGAATAGTACAATAGGAAACAATACAGTAGATGGAACATTAATTTATTAATTTATTAATTTTTATAATTAATTATATTTTTAATTTATATATTAGTTGGATGGGCTGGACTGGGCTTGGGAATTAGAATCCATAACTCAGCCCAGTTCGGCCCGAGTCTGATGTGAATATAATACGGACTGGTCTGGATTTGGATGAAGCAAATATATATCAAATCCGATTAGGTCCGGTCCAATTTATGAACAGATCTATCTTGAACCCATGCTCCTAGTAGTTATTTTGGCAAGATTTAAGAGGAGTAGGATCGCAAACGGAGCACGGATTATCCGCTCTTCTTTCAAGGTAGAGATGAGAAAGATATTTCCCCACAAACAGGTTTTTACAGGATTCATTATATATATATAAATACATTAGGCCATGAAGTTGGTTAGAAGCTCCTCAACTTACTTAAAATATATAATTGAGGTTGGTAATTTATGATTTTACTATACAATTCGCAAATTATAAAGTAATTTAACCTAGTTTTCTTCACTTCACATATCGTCAATTGCGAGCTACCTTACCCAATTGCAAACTAACTTTTATCATTCGCGTTTTTTATAATTTGCGATTCAATGCGAAGTAACTCTAGGTTTAATGCTTCGCAGTTAACAAAATGCGAACTCAAGTTGCCAAAATGCGAAGCTTATTTCGCAATTTATATGAATTGTGATCTAGTATATAAAATTATGATTTACAATACCTCAAATGCAAACTGACTCTGCTAAAATGCAAAGATTGTACGGAGTTTCAGTTAAAATGCACTCAATTTCATAACATAAAGCACTCAATCTCACGCAATTTCACAATTGTGAACTAGATATTCTATGTATTTGTTTAATATGATATGATTCTTATAGGAATTTGACAATGAATTTTGTTCATTTCAGTAGAAGTATGTCCATAAAGTTTGTTATTTATTTGATCTTGTGGAATGACCAATGAAAAAAAGTTGTAAATACCATGACATATGTGGTTGGTGAATCGAAGTTGTTACGGGTTTTAACAAAAATCGAGTTGGAGGACTTAAAAGAGAGAATTTACACTTCTATAGGTGTTGATTCAACCTCATTTGACTTACATATGTCCATGCAATCAAAAGACGGTCCAAACAAAGATCTTGGCAAAGTAGTATCTAATGTTGATCGCAATGATGTGCGATGCTTTGTAGAGTATTGCTGGAAGAATCTGACCATGTGATCCCACTATATGTTGAATTGATACGGCAAACAATAGATGCACAAATATTGTGAGGTTGTAAGGAAGAGAATGTTGAGACGAGTAACCCCTGCACGCAAGCTAGTACATGTCCAAACCATGTGTCAGATAAATCAAGTAGTGATCCATTTGTTGATGGATTGACACGTGAAGATATATGAGGTACTTATAAGGTTGATCATGATGATGTTGGAGATACATTTGTCCCTGAAACACCCACTTGGTAAAGTTGTTCCTGAAACAAATGGATGAGCTGATTGTGTCTCATCAAGTATCTACGAGATAGATGATGAAGATAGAAAAAGAAGGATGACTGATCCATTTCGGTGGCTTCCAAAGATCCATGATGCACCCGTGATTCCTATTGTATCTAAACCATCAACATGGATGATCAGTTTAAAGGTGCATGATATATTCTTAAACAAACAAAAATTGCAAGATGCACTTAGGAGACGTGCAACTCAAGAGAAATATGAATGGAAGGTCTACAAATCCAACAAGTCTTTACTTGAAGTTAAGTGTACACATAATATATGTAAGTGGAGGGCTAGAGTTATTCTTATACAGAATTTCAAGATGTTCAGGCTTCAAGGCATGAATAGGATGGACCAACACACTTGTCATAGAGATCAAATATTACCACATTACAGGAAAGTGGGGAAACGTGTTGCATGAACATTACTAGCAAATATGTTTGATTAGGACGATAAAGTGTTTCTAACAAATTACATTATTTTTTATTTTGGGAAAGATCACACAATTAACCTCTCTTACATGCAAGCTTGGAGACCAAAAGTTGGGCTAGAAGCTCAATATGATACACAGGAAGAGTCAAACATGTTACCGGACTACTGCGAGACATTGAAGAGTACTAATCCAGATACGGTTACCCATATTGAAACTGGTGATGATGATTAGTTTAAGTACTTCTTCATGGCTATAGGTCATTTCAGACAATATAATATGCATTTAAGTAAACACAAGGGATGTGCTCAAGCTGTAAGGGCTCTTCCACCCTTAATCAAAGAGTGAGAGTGAGGGTTTGAACCTCACTTTGGGCATGGAGCAATCTTAAATCCTTGGGCCAGTTGTCCCACCCATTTGAGGTTTATAAGTTCATTCCATACCGACCGGACCGGAATAGGCTTATATACATTCCCATTATGAGAAAGAAGGGGTTATTCGAGTGTATCTAAATAGATACTATGTTTCCATATGGATCTCTCTGTCGTTACATTCCATTTAGGATTAGGAATAGGCGTAATAGGACCCCCATTTTTACATATATATCTCTCCTTATTTGGGACTACCAACCAGCGATCAAGGATTAGTCTGGATGTGGACATGGCTTAAAGATGCCGTCGTGGTGGTGCGAACCATCCAGGATTATCTCGTGGTTTGACAAAAAATAATATACATTTAAGTAAAAATAGTTTATGTTTTGTAAAACATACCGACTTCGCAATTCACCTGAAGGCTTCACATTTACCTACTTGTGAAGCAACCAAATTCACAATCTCATTCAATTGCAAAACAAATGGAAAATTGTGATTTGCAATCCAAGTGGAATGTTCGCAATATCGATATTGCAAAGCCCTTTGCTAAAAAAAATGGCTTCACAATTCATCAGAAAGTCTTCACCATTTACCTATTTGCGAAGCCCTTTTGCTAAAAAAAAATTGGCTTCACAATTCATCAGAAGTCCCATATTTACCTATTTATGAAACCCTTTTGATAAAAAAAATGGATTAACAATTCATCAAAAGGCTTCTCATGTACATATTTCCAAAGTTCTAGATGAGGGTTTAGGGTTTATTTCTTTACAATTTGGTAATTGCGAAACAAACTCACAAAATGCGAAGTATCACAAATGTTGTTAAAGTTCCTTTAGATTAAATTAAAGGTCAATCGTATGCATGCTACAACGATTTATATCACAATCTCTAGTTGAAAAAACACTAACATACACCCTCTTGAACATATAAACGACTTCTGATTCTCTCCAAGGCGCATCTACGTCCATTTGATTAAAATAAAATCATAGTACAAAAGATCAAAGCAAAAACTTGGAAAGATCAAAGCAAAAACTTGGAAAAATCAGTCAAAAACTTGGAGTGAGCTTTCATCCGCCAAGCGCGAGTCGCGCTCTAGTCCTTTAACCTCCCCTCCAACCGAGCAATTTTAGCACGATCCTAAATGGCTTCCTCCCTCAGTTGTTGGACCTCAAACTCCTTTTGCCTCAAAACATTAGATAGAGAAGTCGCATTCTTCTCAGCACCGTGTAGCCTACTCTGCAGGTCGACCGCACGACCAGTGTAAGGCTACAGGGTTTTACCATAGTCAAACTCAACCCCAGGCATTGGCAAAGCTACGAGAAGGCTTCGGTGTCGAGTAGCGAATGGAACATATCAACGTACGCTGATGGTAGAGGCCGAGTTGGTATAAGCAACACTATAGGGGACAGGGACTACTCTGGCATTAGATCTCCGCCACCCCCTGGGTCAGTAGTCGGTACTGGGTTAAGCGATCCATCCCCTTCCATTAGGGATAGGAGAGTCGGGCATTCGTCCTTCGTGAAGGGAGGCGGATGTCTCCGTAGAAAGGAACTATATGGACATTATGGGGCCGACAAATGCCCATAGTGCGTGCCCATTTTAGGGCAAGGTTTAATCACAGGGAGACCCTTCGGGATGAAATATCGACAGACGCATTAACGGGACGTGAGATGGGGATAGACCCCTTCGATATGAGTTGGCTGGCCGAGACTTGGGGGAAAGTCGAGGCACCCGCGGGGTTTTGGCCTAGCTCTAACCTGGCCTCGTGATTTGGTATCAGAGCCTAAACCAAGCAAAGGCCTTGTGAAGTATGCGGTAGTCTCTTAACTAAGCAAGACCTTTGTGAGGTGGACGAGTAAGCTTTAACTAAATTAGTTCTTCGTGATGTGAGCGTGTCAGCTTTAACTAAGCGAGTTCTTCATAGTGTAAACCAACCGTGCTTTTAACTAAGCAAGCTTTTCGTGGTGTGAGCCAACGTTGCTTTAACTAATCAAGTTCGTCGTGGTGTGAGCGAACATTGCTTAACTAAGCGAGCCCTTCGAGATATGGGCTTGAGATAGTAAAGATCCTAAATTTCCCCAACGAATTTATGGATGGAAATTTACGATGCTTTTTCCTGAAAATATTTTATGATGCCTTTGGTTTGACGAAGGCCCGTGGTTTACCAGGGCCATGGTTGCGAGACTTTTACCCAGTGTGTGGGAGTGCGAAAAATAGCAAAAAGGGAACTAAGATTGCTAAAGCATACGAATGCTAGAAAGGAAAATGATACTCCCCTACGGCTGTAGGCGATGGAATTCCACGTGATTCAATCCCTTTGGGGGTAGAATTCATAGGTGACAGTCGGAATTCGATGCACGTGTGAAGTAACATAGAGATGATCTATCGAATTGATGGTTGTCATAGCCAAATTATTGAGGCGTAATTTGTGCTTGAATCCTTCTAATTCAGTTAGACATTGCTTAGTCTTTTCTATGAGCCGAGAAAATTAAGGCGGGATATTGAGGGCTTGGGGGAAGGACATGAACGGACTGTTGAATTCTTGTGATGATGTAGGAGTATCAATGTATAATCCGAATTTCATCCTATCATAATCGAATAGAAAGTTGTGTGTGCCTTCTCAAGAGTCGGGGAAAAACTCATTATCGAGTTACCCCTCGATTATGTCGACTTTGTCCTTCGGATGGAATTTGATGGCTTGGGCGAAGGACATGAATTGACTGTTGAATTCTTGTTTGACTATGTAGGGTTATGGGAGCATAACCTGAATTCCGTCCTATCTGAATTCAGCAGAAAATTGTGTGGGCCTTCTCAAGAGTCGAGGAAAACTCATTGAAGAGTTACCTTCGGATTACATGGACATTGTCCATCAGAAGGAAACAGACCATTGTTCGAAAAATTGTGGGAATTCTTAGGCATGTTGGCCTAGTCTATCATGGCAAAGGTAGACATCGAAAGTAATTATGGATATTGGGTGGGAAAACATCTTATTGGGAAATTTGGTGGCCACAATTGGCCTTGTTTGGGAAATTACGGAAGTTGTGTTTGTCCAAAGAAGGTCGTGCAATAAATACTAAGGAAAATTTATTTGACCTAGAGTTGGTCAGGAGATGATAGTGAGAACTCTGAGGCTGTGAGCCAACGTGGAGTGTTTCAAGATTTGGGTGACCTTGGGGTCCGGTCCGTGAGGATGACCGATGCGATTAAAAAGAAAAAGGTCGTGATCACTCGGGAAAATTATTGGAAAAGGCCATTTTGTGAAATTATTGGCGGTGGCCATTGTGAAAATAAAAAGAATTAGGTTGCGGTAACCCAGGGTGGTATATACCCTTGAAGACCTCCTCGAGTGGAGATGAAAAGTTCTAATCGCTATGAATGTATTGAGGGGACGCCTGAAATAATTAATAGGCCTTCATATTTACTTGTAATGAGCTCTGTGGAGGGGATGCCCAAAACAACTCATATATAAGAAGGACGTATTTTCTGTGCAGGTACTCCAAGAAGCTTGAGAAAAGTGAGGAGTTTCGACAGCAAAAGAGTGGGGATCCCACTAAGAGAAATGAAGTGTGCAAAATCATCCAAAAAGTGACAGCAAACCCTAAGGAGCTTAAACTCTGTCCAAGAAAACACAAGTTGAATCAAAATGGTGGCGTAAACAAATGGAAATGTCGACTGACAAATCAGCGAGCAAAAGTGTTAGCAAACTGTAGACATGTCCATCCCAAGGCATTCTACTAGTGAGCTAAAACATACAACAACAAGGAGATCCTAGCGGAACCCATGAAGGCAAAGATCGGTGAAATAAAAAGCGTGAGCAAAGTTGAAGGAGGAAGATTCAAAGCAATCGAGGGAAAACCCTCGTGATCAAAGATTTGACGGAGGCAGATTGTGAGACCATCGATGGAAAAACCCTTGGGTTTTTAGATTTGGAGTTTTGACTTCGACTTCGAACTCATCCTGATGGAGAAGGAGAAGCAACCAATACAGAAATCGAAAATTGACAGAAGCAGGAAGCAAGCAAAGATTGCGAACGTCAACAACAAAATGTCCATCAAACATCAGGTGTAGCGAGTTCTACCTAATTTCGGTAAATCAAAGTATTTAAATACTTGATCAATCGTGTAAGTGGACTTACCTTTATCTCATGGTTAATTATGGTCATATTATTTCCTCGATATTTGGTTTTGGTTGTGAATGTTGGTACGGTTGCATTAAAATGTACTTTGACTACGAACATTCACGCAAAATTTTTTACTTGCGAATACTGTGGTATTTCCTTTTGTTCTTTTTGCAAGGTGCAAAACTTGAGAAGAGTTTGGATAGTCGACCTCATGGTCTTCGTCGACTTACCAAACCCTTGCTCTCCCAAGCAACGATCAACGAGGACATTGATCCTCAAGTGGGGGAGCGTACACGGAGGAGGATTGGACCCGAATGGACCCCAATTATGGTATATTATGGTGATATATTGAAGGGTGGGTTAGATGAAGATGAAAGATAGAAGAAGAATGAGATGAAAGACCCTGGATGGAGGAAGAGTATGTCGGATAAAGATCCTGAAGAAAGGAGGAGTACTGGGATGAAGACCCTTAATAATAGAAAAGTATTTTTAAAGTTCGAAAAATTCGAAATATTACTTTTGCTATCATAAGGGAATGTGCCGACATTGGTAACGCGAGAAAAGATCGTCAATTGCAGACGCTCATGTGGCAGAGTGCAAGAACAATGAAATGAAAGCATCGACATGATGGGTGAAGTGTGTTGGGATTAATCATTGAAAATTAACCAAGTGCAGCAGACAACTACGGTTAGATTTTCTATAATCCAGTTAAGATCGTGTCAGACTGCCACAGAGTGAACTTCAAAACAAAGATCCAGGAACTTACGGGTGATGTCTCTTCTAGAAACGGCTGCAGGAATCCACAAGTCGAGTGAATCTCTTTAATCACGTGCACCAACCGTATAAGAACTGAATCGGTGCTAGCCGTAATCGATTCAAAATGATCTGAGCATAAAGAACGCGAAGAACTTTGTGCAAGGACTAGCGGGACCGAAATTTCCAGTTGGAAGGCTAGTGATCATTAGCTTTCTAAACCTTATGAATAAATATTTGGGAAAATACAAAAATAAACATTGTGGTTACATTTGTTTTCGATCGCAGCCTTGTGATTTAAAAATTTATAAAATGGTATCTTGAGGTTCATTCCATTAGCAAACACATACCAAATTAACTAACGATGTTAAAAGTTAAAGGAAAAAGAGTTAATTTAGTCCTTATATTTATTTATTTTATAAATTAACTCTCTTTATTATCTAATTATCACAAACAAACACCAAAATAAAAAATAAAAATAAAATAACAATCAATGATTCAGTAGAAGAATGGAGAATAATGGAAGATGAGAAAATGGAAAGATGGAGAAGAAGGTGTATTTGCTTTTTATTTTTTATTTTGGGGTTTGTTTGTGATAATTAGATAATAAGGGGGTTAATTTATAAAATAAATAAATATAAGAACCAAATTAACTCTTTTTCCTTTGACTTTTAACATCATTAGTCAATTTGGTATGTGTTTGCTAACGGAATGAACCTCAATATACCATTTTATAAATTTTTAAATCACAAGGCTGCGATCGAAAACTAGTGTAACCACAAGGTTTATTTTTTTATTTTTCCCTAAATATTTGTATCAATTAGGTTTAGGTTAAGTGGCTAATGTTCAATTGGCCCCTCCTTGGTCCCTAACCATATATAACCCACAGATTATATTTAATTCAATTAGGTCCAAATAGACCTAATTTAATTAGCTAATTTCTAATTAGTCCCTCCTTTATTCTTAATTATAAATATAACCTTACAGATTATATTTAATTCAATTATATATATATATATATATATATATGGTCCAATAGTATTTAATTACATTATGTTCAATAAATAATTTATCATATGTAATCTAATTAATCATTGATTGATTAATTACATTTAAAAACTTAATTAATTAACCATAACCAAATTAAATATCAAATTAATTAACTTGTTAAATAATAAATAATCAATTTATCCCTTTCTTAATTAATTAACAATTAATTAACATATTCCATTATGATTAAATACATAACATGTATTTAAGGTTATACTATTATTCAATTCCACGAGTTGTGTGTGCACGATCCTAAAGGTTCGTCCTCAACCAGACAAGGGCCTAAAGCCCAATGACCATAAGTGGATTCTAGCAAACCATTAAGGTCTCTGGCTTATACGAATTACTTCAGTCGTCTATACAAGACACGTGAAATCCAATAGATGATCTCTCAGTATCTCTTTCCATTTGCATATCCATATTATAAACCAGAAACATGGTGGTTCTCATTCTCTATGCGGTTTATTATATTTCTTAATCTTAAGTGAAATGATGAAACAGATAAGTAAACTACTTGTCAGGGTGTGGCCACACTCTTCTTCAGTTCCACTTATCAAGTGGCTGGTGATATTGGCTCATCGTTAGGTGAGTGGTAATCCCATCATTTCATCTTTCCGCAACAACGTGTTCAACGATCCACCCAACATACCTGTATTTGGCATCCTGTTACGGACCGGTTAGGCGCATATCAAAGTGAACCGCATCCCACGCCATTTATTATAATGAAATAGGTCTGGGATAATAGAGTTCTACACTTAGAAAGATCAATGACATGTACACCATGAATCTTTCTAGAGCGGATCGGTCCAGTCCTACATTGAGCTACATCAGTGCGTACCTGTATCCATATCTGACTATACAAGTGTTGTAGTAGTGCTTCCTACACAACTACACAGATACTGGATGCATAGACCTTTAGTTATATTCGTTCCCACAAATAGAACATGTCTCGGATGTTTCATGATAATCAATCAACGGATACTCCATACATGTTTCATAGCACAAGATATAAACATCATGAATTATTGCCTTTATTCATGTAACACATATACAATGTATTCAAATAATATACAAAATGTCTAATACATATTGCATGACCAATGCCTACGAACTAGGGCACACCAACAAAGTGAACCATTTTCAAAGATAAGCGAACAGTGAGAAAAGTCAAGCAGAGTTCAAGTGCAAGCGGAGATCAGGTTGGAAAGAAGAATGCGGATAACTTGGCGGAACCTCGGTGATGTTCGAGGAGGAAGCAAAGATCCCTTTAGATGAGGTGGACTTGATCAACGAGGATGTTGATCCTCTAAGTGGGGGAGGATGTAGGGGGGAGTTTGACCATAGGCAAACTCAACCTTAGGAATTGGCAAAGCTACAAGAAGGCTTCGACGTCGAGTGGCGAATGGAACATATCAATGTACGCTAATGGTAGAGTCTGAGTTGGTATAAGCAGCACTATAGGGGAACATGGACTACTCCAGCGTTGGATCTCCGCCACCGCCTGGGTCAGTGGTCGGTACTGGCTTAAGCGATCCACCCTCGTCCACTAGGGACAGGAGAGTCGGGCATTCGTCCTTCATGAAGGGAGGCGAATGTCTCCATAGAGGGAAACTCTACGGACATTATGGGGCCGGCAAGTGCCCATAGTGCATGCTCATTCTAGGGCGAGGTTTAACCACAGAGAGACCCTCCGGGGCGGAATACCGACAGACACATTGACGGGACGCGGGAAAAGGATAGACCCCTTCAATAGGAGATGGCTGGCCGAGACTTGGAGGAAAGTCGAGGCGCCCGCGGGGTTTTGGCCTGGCTCAGACCTGGCCCCGTGAGAACTAGCACAACTCAAGGCCTCCTACTCCCTAGCACGAGCAGCTTTCCAAGCTCGAGAAGCCGATGCGGCAGCCACATCTGCCAAGGCCTCAACCTTCTTCAATTCTTGGACAAGATCAGCACTCGCATGTGCCTGGCCCAACTCCCTCTCCAGCTTTTCCACTTGGTGAGCAAAGGCTAGAAAACTCTGTTCTGTCGCATCGAGTTCCGGCACTCCAAGAGTAGAGGCTCCAAGATCTTGTTGTGTCCCATGTAATCTCATTTCAAGCCTCACACAGTTTCGAGCGAAAGAGGTATATTGATGGCTCACCTCCTCAGTCGATGCCAAAGCCTAATAAAAAACAAAAGGTTACATCTGCACACCATATAAAGATAAAACAATCAACAATGACTTACCTTGGCAACACAAGTGATGTGCATATCAATCATCTTGTAACCATTGTCTGACAAAAAAAAATTGCTCTTGATCGAAACTAGAGCAAAACGACCGTGATCATGGGAAATCTGGGGGTAATTAAAAAGAAGTCCCAAGAAATATAAAAAAGGAAAAAAAACTAAGCCGAGAAATGTCAAACTGAGCAAACTAGGCCTCTTCTTTTACTGTCAAAGGCCCATCCTCTCGAGCCACCCCCGCATCTTTCTCGTCCTGAGGCACCTCAAAAGATCGAGCCTTCTTCCTCATCGGACTGGACGAAGATCTTCCTAGGTAGGGATCTTTCTCTTATTGCGCTTGCGGACAACCTCAACCCTCGAATGTTGGCCAAAACCTTAGCTTCAACCTCATCAAGAGATGGCCCCTTCGGAATAGTTCCAACATCTTCTTCCAAAGGAACTTGAGGCTCGGGCATGGTCCCCTAGGGACCCTCTATGACATCCACTCGGGAGGACTCTAAATCAGATAGTGTGACCATAAGGACTTCTTTGTCCCCCCCCCCCCCCCCCCCCCCCCCCACTATCCCGAACCAAAGCTTCAACACTTGGCTACACAACAGGCTGTCCAGCAACCACGTCCGCCTCGAGCATGCACACCCTAACCTCAAATTGAGGCATATAACCAATAATAACATTAGGCTCGGGGCAAACCCCTAATGGTTCAGGAAGAATAGGCTCGGGCTGGAAGGAAGTCGCTTCTCAGCTAGAGAAATGTACATCAAGTCCAAAACGAACCTTGCCTCCCCTAACCACACCTGCAGATCTGATACAGGTAGCGTCTTCATGAGGATCAACCATACCCATAGATCCAGTATGTATGGCATCTTCACGAGGATCAACCACACTAGTAAATCCAACCCGTGTAGTGTCTTTATGAGAAACACCACCCTATAGGAGGCAGAGGGAAGATGGACATCCATCCTTTCCAAATCAGGACAGCCAGAAATAAAAGACCATAATTTTTCTACAATCATCAAAAACTTGTCTTCCATTTTCTTCCTAGAAGATTTATCGGCATGTGAAGGCTTCTTAGGGTTTTGCTTCTTGGGTTCTATAATTGAAAATGAAAGTACTGGAAAAGCAAAAATAAGATCAAAGAATACCTACGTTCAAATCAAATCGCCTGAAAAAGAACAAAGCAGTAAGAAGGCAGTGAACAAAAATGTAAAGAGAAACTCGCCAACTTCTTCCTCCTTTTATACGCTCAAAGTAGAAATTAAAACGCTAGACGTCATCATTACTAAGCAATAATGATCAAAGAGCATTAACTGCTCCTAGCACGTCCCTCAAAGAATGTGAAACACGACATGTTGAAAGCAGAGACAAACCGCTGTCAACTCAAAAGATGCTCAACACAGATAGACACGTTCTGACATAGTTGCAGTTAAGAACAAACAAAAAGACGAACAAATTAATCGACAGAAACCCACACAATCTCCTTATAGGTCCCTCAGTTTTTAAAAAATCTTAAAAATATCAAATCGAACTCCCACATATAAAGGTTCAGGCCTTTTTTATCCATAAAGAATAAACAAGTATACCGCACCCCGAGGCCAGGGCTTTCCCATCCGAAAAAACGATAAACTCAAGTCGATGATGACATCTGATATCAGACAAGTATAAACACACTCACATGACACTATTTGGGCCACCACTTGGGGTTAGAACTCATGTGGAATCATCATAGGAATCAACTACGACCCAATCTCACAGTCTTGGCCCGCAAAATCTCCATCGACTCCGTCAAAGATCAATGTGTTACAACACTCATGCCCAATCTCATCAATCACGGAACAAATGGGCCTAAGAGATACCAAACCCCGATTAGCAAGCACATGTTTGCCTATCAATAGATGACATGTAGCACAACACACTCCAAAGCTTATAATCACCTCCCATAGCTTGATCACAGTATAAATAAAGATCCAAGGTATACCACTTCATTTATATTCACTAAGCTTATCCTAGCTTTGATTTAATGTTATATTCATCCTCAAATCGTCCCTAAAAGCTAACTTGAACATCAAAGTGGATTAGACGGACTTTAGCTCTAACCCCTCCTTTAACATTGTTCCTTCCTACCTGCAATTAGTCACATAAGTAAGAATAAAATTGATTTTGTTTAACAACATTAAGATAAAATTGCATTACTTCGTATATTAATAGTAAATCTGCACTTTTTCAAAAACGATAAGAGCAAATTTGGACATAATTATTTTAAGTAGTATTTTTATGATTAACTAGTTAGAGACTTAAATATTGACATTTTAATAGATTACTTGTAATGCAAAAGTAACAAACTAACTTTTTTTTAGACATAATTGATGTTTGAAAAGTTCGATATAATAATTAAACAACGAAACAAATAATAGCAAACTTATCTATTTAATTTTTTCATTAGGATGAGATAAAATTGCGATTACTAAATTTGGACATTATCCTAATTATTTATAAGTGTGAATAACATGATAAATATTTTAGCTATTTTTTTTGTGATTAATTTATATATACCTACAGACTTAGCCGTTGACATTTAGAAACGATTACGTTAGTAACACAATAAATATTTTAAAATATAATTAATATTTAGAATGCAATAAACATTTTAAACATGATTGATATTTGAAATATCTGATATAATAATTTAATAACAAATCAAATAGCAAAAGAATCTATCCATTTTTCGGTTAGATAAGAATAAAAATAACCTTTCTTAAAAATATTAAAGATAAAATTTTAACATTTTGTACATTAAATCTGTACTTTTGTAACATACTTGGACTTCATACCTTTGTATTCTATTTTGCTTTGAAAAAAACATCAAAACAGCCCCTTCTCTACCATTTTCTAACTTTCCCACGCAACATAAATTCCTGAGATTAACAAAAACACCAAATTTGAAGTCTGCAATAATTAAACAAGAACCAATAGGTGCATAAGTGTATATTTCTTATGTTGACACTTTGCTACACAAAGAAACAGAAAGCCTGTGCTTCATTTGTCGTGAATTGGGAAAAAAAAAATGTAGTGAACCAATTTAAAATGAAAAAAGCATTGATACACTTCGACTGTAATCTGTTCTTAGCACTACAATACTAGGAAAGCTAGATCTACTGAAAAGTTATGACAGTATTAGCATCAATCAGTTTCACCGCTACCTTGAAAAAAGATAAGGCACCCTCACCTTTCATGTTCTTGACCTCAAAGCAAGACCAGTTTCTACCTTCTTAATTTCAAAAATAAGCATCCTCCACATCTTGAGCACAAACATTTCGGCTTCATCATCTAATATAGACTGAAGCATCTCCAGCATTTGCGACGCTTTCACATGTTCTTGGGTGCTTGATACAATATAATCTACCAATGTAGCTTCTTCCTCACCCAAAAACTCGGTGATTTTCTTCGAAATCCAAGGTCTCATTCTCTCATGAAGCTCTTGCTGTAAGAAAGAAAACAGAAGAGAAACTAATTTAGGACATGTAATTAACACCATTAATTTGAGTTCAATTTTTAAGCATAGAAGCATCAAGAAAACCATGAAATGCTAACTTTGGCATATTGAGCATCAATGAAGACATTTCACTACTAAAAGGAGCTCAAGTCACGAGGAGCATATGCAGGAACCATTGCGAATTTTAATTAAAAGCTAAACTCTACAAATAATTAATGTATACTCAGTCAATAACAATGAACTTTTAGATTAGAAAACTGCAACGAAAAAATAACACTCCTGAAAATAAATAAAGATAAAGTAGTACATTGGTTTTGTTTAACCTATTCTTTGATTTGGAAACTTTGTTATCAGCCACACTCTGTACAGTAGTAGGTAGTCAAACAAACAAGTTTCAGGCAAATAGACAGATATTTGGACAACTACAGAGTTTCAACAATTTACATGTCTAAAAGTTCGCTTTTCATGATGATGGCAAATTTTTTTAACAAGTCTTGCATATCACATGCAAATACAATTGCAAAAAGTCTAAGCTGATGTAATTCAACTATAAAACTGATGCAGAATACTTCAATAAAATTTGGAAGCATAAGAAACTGGGAGGAAAAGGATTCAGAAAAATTTCTTACTTTATCGTACACTGCCCAATTGACCTCATATGAGAATAGCTCATCCTTTGTCTTTGGAATCATATCAATCAACTGCTTTGCATCCAAAAGTTTCTGCTTGTCTGGTGTTTTTACTTTGTTCAACCCATGTTCCCGATTCCTGTCCCGTTCAAGAATCTTATCCTTCTCATCTCTCATCCTATTATTACCATCATCATTTCTGTCCCTGTCCCGCTGGCTTGACTTATCATGAGATCGTCTACTTCTTTCCCTTTCCACATCAGGCTTCTCTTCTTTTGGAGTAACATTAGAAATACGCTTTGCAAATTCTGCAGCAGCAGCAAGATTCGGTGGTTGAGCATCAGAAACAGTAGGTTGAACAGCTTGCAGCTCCTCAGTTGAATAATCAATGGGAACCAGTGGCCTCATCTTTTTGTCCTTGTGTGCATCATCATCATCCTCTTCATGGAAAACTGAAGGAACTGCTGCTCGTTTGCCAGACCCAACTAAACCAAAACCCAATTTTCTTGCAGGAGCACTACCACTGTCACTGTGCCGTATATCTGACTCAGCCAGTGATGCTACAGATGATTCATCAACAGTACCATTTTGTAAAGCCTCATCTCCTGCCGGTCACAGTTACAAGCAATCAAAACAAAACAATAGAAAAAGTATGCGCATATACACATGCATGCAGTCTTTCATTCATTTTTTACTTCAGCTAGAGCACAAACTTCACAGGATACTGCGTATGAGTCACATGTGGCTTGTAAAAAGTAATTAATGTAAAAACAGAAAAGGACGAGTTAATCAATTCAGTTTATTACCAGAATCACCTTCATCATGTTCAAGAGCCTTATCTTCAAGTTCCATATTTGCTTCTTCAGTAGAATCTTTCATTTCACTTCCATTTGTGATGTGATCAGTTGGGAGGTTTGATGCATCTGCCTGTTGCAACTTGTCCTCCTCAGCCCTCCTTTCGGCTTCAGCAATTTCTTCCTCTTCTTTAAGTTTATCAGCCATGTCTTCCTCTTTTTCCCGTGACCTCTTCCTTCTTTTCTCCTCAAAAGCACTCCTACGCCACCTTTTCCCTAAATCATCATCATTACCTTCTTCATCATAAAGGATTTCCTTCCTCCTTTTGCGGTCTCTTTCTTTATCTTTCTCTTTCTCATACTGTCGCTGTTTCTCTTTCTCTCTCTCCCTATATTCCCAGTCTTTAAGTCGTTCTTCATACTCACGCTCTGCCTCCTCAATCTTCCTCCTCTGCTCCCTCTCCTTCCTAATTCGCTCTCGCTCTGCTTCCCTTTCATATCTTTCAATTTCCCGTTCCTTTTCTCGCTTCAAATCTCTTTCTCGGTCTCTGCTTCTCCTGTCATATTTTCTACTTCTATCAGGTGAGCTTGTTTCAGGCCTATCCTGTTCACTCGCTGCTTTGCTATCACTAGTTGTTTCATCATCATTTTTATCTTCAGCTGCATCTAAAGAATAAACAACATCAAAAAAACCCAATTCAAAACTTGTATTAACAAATTGAAAAGTATCCCTATGTTTTCAGAAGAAAAAAAAAAAGGAAGAAAATTCAAGGGTTCCAGCTCTAAATAAATAAACAATTGTCAACTATACACTACACATGGAGAAATCGGTAAGGAACTTTAGTTCTTTATCGTATGTCAGATTTAATTTTTGAACCTCTAAGGAAGTTAATCTTAAATGAGAGAGAGAGAGAGAGAGAGAGAGAATAAACAATATGTTTCAGATAATAAAAAGGGGAACTTTTTCAAAGAGTTTTGGCGGAAAAAAAAAGGAGAACAGCAGCATGGGTTAAGAATGAAAAACGTATCAACAAAAAGTTGAAGAGAGAATTAGTCATTTTAACTAGGGAGATATTTTTTATTGAATGCAGTAACAAAATTTTATATTTATATATCACTTTTTTTTATCTATTGCTGAAGTTAACACTAGTTTTTCAAACAAAATGATTGCGTTAAAACGTCGGAATATTTAGATTACCACCATATACACTATCAATTATCACAAGCAGATAGGTAATAGCTCCGGCATACAGTACCAAACAGCAATGCAACCATATCGTTTAAAATTGTAATAATGGTACATGTGATCAAAATAATCCAAACAAACACTCACCATGTCTCATAACATCTGGATCCGGGTCCCCATCCCTTGATTTAGCAGGCAATTCTGAGTTGGTAGTGGCAGATCCATCTACAGGTGTTCGTGGAGGTGGCGGAGGTGGAGGCAATGGCCTGGTCTTCAATCTCTCTTCTATCATGCTAGTAAGTTTCTGCAAAGCCTCTTTGTCTCCTTCCTTATCTTCACCCGTCACAATCCCAAGGGTTGCATTATCAGGATTTTCTTTGTTCCCTTTGTCACTGTCAGAGGCTTCAGCAGATTTGAGAGGTTCACTCTTTGCAACTAAAGTTGTACCATCCTCCTTATGAGTACCTGCAGCTTGATTTTCTTTGATATCCTTTAAGATTTCAGTTTTCTTTTCAACATAACGCTGGAGATATTCTCTTGTTGCTTGATTGACATTTAGCTGTTAATTATGCAAATTATATCACATACAAGTCTCCAAAATTTATATAGATGATAGGAAGGCAAAATGGAATTCAAGATACATGTGAAAAGAAAGTCCACATCTCTCTCAAGGTTTTTCATTCCTTTTATTTTCAAACAATACAATTGATGCAATGGGGCTGGGCACAGATCTTGGAAAAACTGGAATGGACCGAATATCCGAGTAAAAAGATCCAGAATTGGACCCAACCGTTGACTTTTTTCAAAGAACTGGACCAAACTGGATTGTTGACTTTTTGTCAAAGAACTGGACGGAGCTGGACCGAAATTATCCAGAACTACACCGATAATCGAATTGGATTGGACTGAACCAAATTGGATTGAAAGAAATGAAGATTTATCATATTAAATTTATATTTTATATATGAAGTTTTACTTTTTTTTCTTATTTAGTGAAGTGTTGTATTTCCTATTTTTATTTAAGGTAGGTTGTATTTCCTATTCTTATTTAAGGTAGGTTAGAATTATTAGGGCAGATTATATTTCCTATTCTTATTTAAGATAGGTTAGAATTATTAGGGCGATGATTTGTTAGGCCAACTGTACTTTCCTTGTTCCGTTTCCTATTTAAGAGAATCAGCTTGTACTAATTGATTATGCAATTGGTTAATGAAATCTTTTTTTGGTTAATGAAATCTTTTTTTTCTCCTATATTCTTCTCTCTATTCTCTCTGTTCTCATTCTTTTTTCTTCCTATTCCAAAATCCTAGTTCATCAGAATCCTAGTTCATCAGAATCCTAGTTCATCAGAATCCTAGTTCTGACATCATCTCCTCAATTTCATCTCTGAAGTGAAATCTAATTGTTTGCAATTTCAGTTTCAGGTATTGTTTCTCCTACTATTTCTTTTGGTTGTTGGTTAAATCCTAAAATTTGTGTACATATGACAATCAAAATAGATCAATTAATTTGGTAGTGTTTGGCTTTAGTCAAATTTTGATTTCTGTTATTGAATTTTAACTCGTTAGAATCTGGTCAAGTTTTTTCTGCTATTGTACTTTAATTTGTTGCTGTTTAGCTTAAGTTGTGCATTTCTTAAAATTTGCGTGTGTTAAGATGTTAAAATTGTTAATCTTGAAACTAAGTTATCCATTTGTTCTTTAGCAATTCGGTTTACCAATTACTTTATTTAGGTTGAAATTAATATTTGATATTGTAAACACATGTTATTTATTTTGATTAAGAATTTTATATATTTATTATCTTGTAAATTATATTTTTAATTTATTTTTGGTAAAAGAATACGTATTTTATTCTTTGACTCGTACTGGATTGGACCGAAACCGAATCCCCGAATCTCCGAATTGGATCGGACCAAAATTTTCAATCCAATCCTGGAGATTCATTTTTCGGAATCCCCGAAGTTCAATCCAATCCTGGAGATTCTTGAATCCCCGAACTGGACCGAACTGTGCCCAGCCCTAGATGCAAGGCATGCATAAAGCCCAAACCTGGATAAAAATCACTGTTTTCTATCAGTCGTTTTTAAACTGGTCACAAACAAAAATCATTCATGCTCTTAGAAACATTCCACTCTAATCTGGTTTCAAGATGATCAAATTAAATAGTTCAAAATTCAAATATGTGAAAAGGCACATGGTTTTCCATTACTTGACAGTCAATTACTTCTTTCCACATCTATAACTCACATTTTACATCGAAATAGAAAACAAATGACTATGCATGTATGTAACATTTAAAACCAACTATCAAAAATGGAACAGGGTAGATAGGAGAAAACTGAGAAAAGAAGTAACAATAAGTTATTTAATCAACTA
This sequence comes from Euphorbia lathyris, assembly GCF_963576675.1. Classification (NCBI taxonomy): domain Eukaryota; kingdom Viridiplantae; phylum Streptophyta; class Magnoliopsida; order Malpighiales; family Euphorbiaceae; genus Euphorbia; species Euphorbia lathyris. The sequence goes on along the minus strand of NC_088914.1, from coordinate 20,575,006 downwards.
ACATATTACTATTTAATCAACTGATATATTACTATTTAACTCACAATCATTGTATGCAGTTAACCCCAAATGAAAATAACTTGAAAGAGAGCAATATAATTTGAATATAAAATACAAACATATTTATACATACCACCAGTTCTTGCCCATCAATATTAAATTTGCTCAGAAGTCGTAATGCACGGAGAACCCCTTCAGCAGATTCAAATTCACAAAACCCAAAGGCTCTAGGAGTCTCATCAGTGGGGACTTGAGCACGTTTCCAACTCTTGACTGGTCCACAAATCTTCATGAAATGCAGAATTATTCAGATTTGAAAAGGTATTCAAAGCCTAGTGCAAAAGCACAGATACAAGCACAAAGAAATAGAAAACTATGAATCAATAAGTTTAAACACACTGAAAGTGCAATCAAAAAGTACCCGAAGCAGAGAGAGCATAAAATCATTATCCACAGAAGGTGCAATCTTGCCAACATAAACAGTTGTTTGTGGTTTCTCTGCTGGCGTAATGGAAGGAAAAGCTGGCCTGATAATTTGAGGGATAATAGGGCGTACGCCAGGAATCCCTGGAAGAAGGGGACGTGAACCTGTTGGAAGCATTCCAGGTGGACGAGGATGATACATAGGGCGAACCATAGCAGGATATGGAGAGGGATATCGTTGAATCCCTGCAAAATTGAGAAACAAACATCTATGCAGACACATCAGAGCAGGTCCACAAAATAAAGACAGAAATAACTGTTAAGCCCACCACTATGCACATATGTGAAGAGGAATTAAATATAAAAACAATAACAATAATAAATGATGTTACCACACAACAAAACCAAATAAGAGATGGCACCATAGGCATCAAGAACACCAGCTCAACAGATAACCTGAGGGAAACATAAAGAAAATAGATCCAGCTCATAAACATGGATATGTGAAGTAAGCTTACCTCATACATCCATTTGCAATATAGCAGCCTTTTCAAACTATCTCATGCAACCATTGCAGAATTTTGACATAGAGCAGCATGAGATTTTGAACATCTCATGGCAAGGATTTCATAACAAGTAATTTAACCAATTTTTTTCCATTTTAATTTAACTCAGCCGTTAGTGGTCAAATGTGCAGCATGAAAACAACATAAAGAAAATCAAGAGAAGAAGGATGAAATATAGACTGTAATTGAAAGAATTGTTATACCTTAGAACACAAGCCAAGGAGCACTCAGTTGCTAACATGGTCTGCCGCTGGCAATTCATATACCCATGAAAGGGAAAGAACCCTTATAACTACCAGAAAGTAGCCTACTAAAATAAACATGACATAACCAGACATAATTTAGGACATATGGTATATGAAGGTTCAAATGTTCAAATTATAATTTGTTCTTATGTTGGTAGATCCAAATGATCTTAGTTAGTACAATAAAATAAATTCCTCAGTATTCTAAATACAAACAAAGATAACCAGGCAAATACGTGCATACCAAAAAGGAGTTGTAGTAGGTGAGATACTCTGTTAAGCAATATGAAGCCTTCCAACCTTGTTCAATCAAGACACTGTAGGAGAAAACATCCCGTCATCGACCCCTTCTCTAAATTCCTCCAAACCCCTCTTTAACACTCTTTCCCACCAAATCATACAATCAGGCGAATTTATAGATGACTATTATCCATGAGTTATAAAAAAAATATCTCACCAATGCACTTCATAGCTAATTGCACATCTCTTATGCTCATTCAAGAAACATCTAGCTACTAATGAAAAAAACTCAATGCTTCTTTAACAATGACATTCATTTAAGCACGCACGAACTAAATAAGCAGACCCCAATGGATATAGGAAGAGAGAGATAAAGGAAAGGAACAACCCACCAGAAGGGGGCAAAGTCCCTTGAGGAACACCTCCAGGAATTGCACCATAACCATTTGGCATAGGGGCGTATTGTCTCAAAACTGGATTCGGAGGCTGACCAGGATTAATCTGATAAGCCATCATCTGAGCTGGCACAGCCATGGCTCCAGGAGCACCAGAAGCAACAACCGTCGGCGCACTCACACCAGGCGGCTGAACCCCAGCGTTAGGGTTTTGATAATTCGGCAGCGGCGAGAATTGCGGAACCGGACGGAAGGACGGAGGAACAGGAAGCATAGCGTTGCCGGAGATCGCAGGCGGCCCATAGGATGGGATTCCAGGTGCCAGTGGAGATACTAAATTCGTATTCATTGTAGAATTAGGGTTAAAACTAGAATTTATCGCGGAAGTAGAAGTTGCCGATTGCTGTTGTAATTGTGGCAGTGGTGGTGGTGGTGGTGGTGTTGTAGAGTCGGATGTTGGATGTGTTGGGGTTAGGTTAACCGAATCGGGCTTATTAGAATTGGACTCCATAGCAACAGCAGGAGACGCCGGTGGTTCCGCCATGGAAACACCAAGAGATACCGCGCGAGCGAGGGAGAGAAGAGATCTGTAAAATGGTCGAGTGAGAATTTAATTTTCGATTTTGGCCCCTTTTTTTCCTTTTGCCCTAGAAAATGGCGTTCCAGTTTCTTATTAGCAAGTATTATCACAGTGTTTCAAGGTATAAACTTTCCATAACTACACTGCAATTTAATTGGAGGAAGATGATCATCATCAGTCATTGACGGCTGAGGCCTCCTTGATTTTGATCAAATATTATTCTAATGCAGCCATTTGCAGCTAGGCACGTCAGTACCCTAGTATTTATTGTGTTATTTTAGGTTAGATGAAGAAATTTTAGTAAAAAAAATTTACATGTTTTGAGAATAATATAGTCATTTTTCCATTATATATATATATAAAATAAAATTTAATTTTCAACTATTCAACTTTTTTTACATATATTCCAACAATAAGAGTGAATAAGTAAAACATGCGAATGACATATAAGATATACTTTTATAAGTGACTTAAAAAAACATGCAAATGACATGTAAGAAACATGCAAATGACATGTAAGATATATTTCATGTAATTATTTTTTTTTATTTCTCACAGAATCTAACTAAATCAAACTAAATTTTTTATTTATTATATTATATCCACATGTAAAAATTTGATTGATGGGTAATTCACGTGCCATTTTCAATGATTTTTATGGTGAGAATCTAGATAAAAATAACTACAAGATAAATAAAATGTAAAATTTGATGATTTTATTATTGAAAAATTAAATTTTATGATATTAGTATTTCATTATTGAAAAATTAAATTATATAGTCATTTTGTGGGTTAACTACAACCATAGTCCTTTAATGTAATAAAATTTAATTTCCGATTATCCAATTTTACATTCAACTTTTTTACATATATTCCAACAATAACAGTCATTAAAAAACATGCAAATGACACGTAAGATATATTTCTATAAATGGATTAAAAAAACATGCAAATGACATGTAGAATATATTTCATGCAATTATTTCTTTTATATTTCTCACATGAACAGAATCTAGCTAGATCGAACTAAATTTTTTATTTATTACATTTTAATCCACATGTAAAAATTTGATTGATGTGTAATTCATGTGCCATTTTCAATGATTTTTATTGTGAGAATCTATATAAAAATGACTATAAGATAAATAAAATGTAAAATTTGATGATTTTAGTGAATTATTATATGAAGCTTCAAATTCCCACCTCTAGCCCCGTGAAAGGACGAACATACCCTTTTACCAAATTTTAAAATTCTCAAATCCTCTCTAAACCCTCTTGGATCAAATCCAGAATAATTTATCAACGAAAACATGGATCTGAAGAGGGACGGTAAAGGAAAATGACTAATGTTACGAAATTCTGTTTGATTTTGTTGATTTTTGCACGTTTTGTTTATTCGAATTTGGATTTTTGGGGAATTCGGATTCGTGAGGTAGGGCGTGAGGCTATCACGCCTCCACCTCTGGTGCGACGTATGAATATCACGCCGCACCATAAGTGGAGGCGTGATAGCCTTACGCCCCATCATAGGAGACGACGTGATATTCATACGCCGTCTCATGTGGTAGGGCGTGATAGCCTCACGCCCTCACCTATGTGAAGGCGTGATGGGATCACGCCCGCGTGGGCAAAATTCAATTTTTTTAAAAAATTTAATTTAGTTTTTATTATTTTTATTTTATTAATTTGATTATTTTTATTTTTTTCCTTCACGACACACGGGCGTGTGGCTATCACGCCCCACCGTGCGGTCGGGCATGTGGCTATCACGCCTCACCATGTGGTCGGGCATACACGCCCGACCACACGATGAGGCGTGATAGCCACACGCCCGTGTGACGGAAAGGCAAAAAAATAGCTTTTTCCCATCCAAAACCTATGAAAGGGCATTTTCGTCCTTTCACGAGGCTAGGGGTGGGAATTTGGGGCTAAATATAATAACACCCTTTTATTATTGAAAAATTAAATTTTATGATATTAGTATTTTCATTATTGAAAAAATAAATTATATAGTCTTTGTGTGGGTTAACTACATCCATAGTCTTTTAATATAATAAAATTTAATTTTCGCTTATTCAATTTTACATTCAACTTTTTTTACATATATTCTAACAATAACAGTCATTAAAAAAACATGCAGATGACACATAAGATATATTTCTATAAATGGATTAAAAAAATATGCAAATGACACGTAGGATATATTTCATGCAATTATTTCCTTTCTATTTCTTACATGAACAGAATCTAACTAGATCGAACTAAATTTTTTATTTATTACATTTTAATCCACATGTGAAAATTTGGTTGATGTGTAATTCATGTGCCATTTTCAATGATTTTTATTGTGAGCATCTAGATAAAAATGACTATAAGATAAATAAAATGTAAACTTTGATGATTTTATTATTGAAAAATTAAATTTTATGATATTAGTATTTCATTCTTGATATTTAGAAGACAACGGGTGTGATTAATCCTTATTTTATTTTATTATTGATATTTGGTGAATATAAAATCGCCCATATGGCACTCACGAAGCCCGGACCATCACTCGGAAAAGAGAACACATTGAGTCATCATAGTGAAACTGCTTAATACGATCTTGTCTTAAGGTCTTAGCTCGGAAAGTCTTTCAAGACCCCATCAAGGATCAACTTGTTACAACAATCGCGCGCAATCGTGTAAACCATGGACCTAACGGGCTTAAGGAATATTGAGTGTCGATATATGGGTATACGTTCACCTATCTACAAGTGACACATAGCATATCCCGCTAAACTTATAACCATCTTCTACGGCTCGATCACGTCACAAATAGAGTAAGACATTGCTCAAAATACACTATTATTAGTGTATGCCCTAGTCCTATTGATGTTGTAATCTGATTATTATTATTATTATTAAATGGCATTAATCTGTCAATTACGTTTTAACTTGTGCAATGTTTTAATTGAAAGAGCATGTATAGTGATCTGCACATGTTTGGATACTTAAGGACCCGGACAAGTGAAACCATGTGGCAACAAGATATTATACTAAAGCATTCCTAGTATATTGTCATCATGGAAACGATGATGAACACAAAGACTAGTATATGTCTTGGTAGTGATGGTGTTTCATTGGTCATTGAGTGTTAGACCAAGGGGTATAAGAGCTTACATGATGGTAAGCGCTAGACTGATCTACTTATGAGAACATCACATGGTCGAGTGTCATAGATGGTTCTCATGTAACGCTTATAGTGGATTCCTTAGACCTGAAGTCATTGTGGAACCTGGATGACACAACATACTTTTGTTATCGCATAATGGGCCAGTAACTTGGTGCCAAGTATGGGTTAGTCAGATGTGTTCTCAATCATGTTTATGGACTATGAGTGAAGTGAAGGGATTACTACTTTCCTATGTGAGAGAGGATATCATATGCCACTTGATATGTGAGACTGAGAAGTGTACGGTCGTACATAAATGAGACAGTTTGGTAATTGTTCATTTGAAGCTTATCATTTCACTAGGGATGAAGGAACGTATTAACGTATAATGAGGGTGACAAAGACCATACCTCATGCTAATCAGATATCCATTAGTAAAGGAACATAACAAGGTTGCTATTAGGTTCACGTGACCATGCAAGTTATACTATTCAATCTGGATGATCTAAATGACTTGCTAGAGTGTATTTGATTTATGGGATGATAGATGGAATCGTTCCCACTACCATATATGAATAGACCTAAAGGATCTCATGCTAAAGAAATCAAGTTGAGTTCGTTCGGGAAGTTCAAAAGTAAATATAACAGTTATATTTATTCTGAACATAAATTGATATTTATGTAAAATTGTGAAAAAGGTTGTAGCTGATTTAATTGGATTAAAGTCAGGTCAAACTCACTCTAGTTGGATTGGATTGAAGGTCCACATAATCAATGTAAATTAATATTAGATATTAATTTGCATAAATTAATTTAGTACATAGTTATATGTATGTAAATTAATTTAGATTATGTTAGGTATTTTGATAATTAGATTAAATTAAAAACTAATTAAATACAAAATATTTAAATAAAGGAATAAAGATATAATGAAGAGTTTTTTAAGGGACAAACTACACACTCTCTATCCATAGTGGTCGACCACTGTTAAGCCCAAAATATACCTAAAATATCATATATAAATACGCTAAATTTACATTGAAATCGTGCTAATTATATTCATTTAGAGTACTTTTACGTCTTTATATATTTTTTTGATGCAAGGTACTTAATTATTTGGTTAAATCCAAATAGAAGCTAAAACGGAGCAAAAACGAGGGAAAAACCTAAGTTACGTGCCAAAAGTACGTGTTAATCAGAAGACCGATTCAAGGAGACGAGAAGCAGCCGAGAGATGGGGGAAAACATCCCTGTCGCGACTGAGATTCTCAAAATCTCAGTCGCGACATGCTAATCTCAGTCACCAAAATTCGACTTTTGTCAGCCTTCTCCCATGCCCCGTGTCACGACTGAGATTCTCAAAATCTCAGTTGAGACAGCGAAGAATTCTGCACAGCTTTCACATGTCAAAAATCCAAAAAACGCGTCTGTTCGTTTGGATAAAAGCGACCCTTCACCAGCGGACACGACCCTTCAAACACAACCATTCACCAATTATAAATAAGTGATTCATTTCAAAATTCAATGTGAGTTGTTTGTTATAGAAAGAGAGTAGATATTATGTTGAAGAAACTCTGACTCGGAAAAGAGTCAGATTAGTTTTCAATTCTGTAAAAGCAAACTTGTTGTACACAAATTGTTCTTAGATTAGTTATAAACACAGTAGTGATTAGTTTAGTTTTAAAGATTGTTCAGAGACAAGTTCTCATTCTGATAGTGGACCTAGCGGTCTCTATTCTGAAGATTCAGCGAGAAGAACTAACGGCTGAAGCGCAAAAGGGTCTGACAAACCTACGGAGTTTGAGGGAAAGATTGACAACCCGGATCTCAAAGTTTTCTTCAAAATGCTATCCATGTTTCTTCCTCTCTGTTAACTTGTGAAGATTCACAATTCACTAATAATACATTTATTTTATTCAATATATTCTTCCTGTTGTTATTTTGATGTTATTCTGACAAAATGATTTTCAAAGTAATAAACTGGTGTTTTCATTAAAACGTTTTACACAATTATATTTACAAGGAAACTTTGTTGAACACTTGAAAGAATTAGTTTTTATGGATGATATGATCGTTAGTGCGGCTTATCGGATATAAAATACTAATTTGATTAAGGTAGAAATTTGCTCCGATCCAGAGAGATTTCTACGGTTCAAAGCCCATTAATTGCGTAAATTCATGAATTGTTACATGTTTATAATCTTACCAAAGTTATAGTTGTTTTCTTTGCTTAATGCGAATAAGTTTTATACACTTTTTATTCTAAACACGAAAGTTTCTGTCTTGTAATCAAATCTCAAGACAGAATTGTTCTCTAAAGTTCAACATATAATTCTCATCTAATCCTAACCAATACAAACCAATACAATTAATTAAACGATTTTCTTAAGTTAAACCTAAAGTCGAGAATAAAACTGAATTAAAATAAGTTTTAGTTAAAAAGCGTTCCCTGTGGGTTCGATATCTTTTATTACTACAAGCGTATACCGTGCACTTGCGAAAATCGCTCAACAAGTTTTTGGCGCCGTTGCCGGGGAACGCCAAATTTTTAACAAAAATTTATATTTTTCGTGTTTTATTCTGAACCTTGGTTTATAGTATATGTATTTATTTATTTTATAGTTTTTTTATTTATTTGAGGATGGTCACCAGGACTAAATCCTTGTTGTTATTTAACATTTGCAGATTAACAGAAAAAAAATCCAAGTTTCTCAAAGAAGATAAACTGGAGATTTGATTCACATAAGAAGTCTACAGAAAAGAAATTCGGCTAGCAGATACATCAGAAGGGAAAGGAAATTTTTGAAAAAGCTTGTCAGATGTCACTGATGGTTTTTCTAGAAAAATTTACCTCTTCCCAAACACCTTTAACTCTTTTCTATAAACTTAACCCTTCACCAAAACATCATATCTCTTTGTAAAAAAAATTTATTCAAATCCTACATTAAAACTAAATAATTTCTTTTTATTTATTCATATCATTTTCTTAAAACATCTACATTTATCTCTCTAAGAAACAGCTGATCAACTCTTCTCATACAGATATATCAGAAAGTAGGAATGGGGAATACAGTCAATGAAATTATCTTATCCGTCAGGAAGGAATTGTCTACTTTTAGTATAGTTTTGAAAGTTTCAGTTCATGTGCGTAGTTTTTGTTCGTGCACAGAACTATAAATTCGGGCATTCAACCGAAATCACTAGATCCTTAATTTGATAAAACGCTAAAAAAAACAAAAAAATATATATATTTTTTCAAAGTTGGGGATACAGCTCTATTATTTCCAGGTAAGCTTAAGTCTATATGGAATGGACCGTATGTGGTTATTGAAACATTTGATTATGGAGCTTTAGAGTTAGAAAATTCCAAAGGCGATCGATTTAAGGTTAACGGTAATCGATGCAAAATTTTTTACGAAGGAGCTCTAATTCAAGCAATTGAATTCGTGGACGAATTCTATGAAAATTTATTTATTTAGTCTTCATATTTTTAATTTTTCTTATCTTTTGTTCATAGTTTTTATTTTTATTTCTTTTAAAATTAATCTATTTTTATTTTCATTTTTAGTTTTTTTATTATTTATTTGTGTACAAATAAGTTTTTTTTGTAAAATAAAATTCTAATCTAGTCATGTTTTGAAATATTTCTTAAAGTATTAAGTGTTTTTGAGAAAATATATATTTAGAAATCTCTGTGGAGATTCTAGAAATCTCAGTTGAGATTCTCCATGTTTTAGAATTAGGGATTTCTCAGTAGAGATTCCCGAAATCTCAGTTGAGATTTTCAGTCAATTTTGTCCAAAAGGTATCAGTTAGACACAACTTTTCATTTTCAACAGACATAACTTTTAATTCTCAACAGACACAATTTTTCACTTAAGTAACCTATATATTCCTGTAGATTCAGAATTCTTTTATTTCACTTCATCTCTTTCAGAATTCTGAATTTCTTTCTTCATTTCTAAAGGTTACAGACACAATTTTATTCACAAACATGACTACCTCTCTGAAAAATGCTAGGAAAAATACTTCTGCTCGTAGCAAGTGTGTTGATATCTCTTCACGCTATGGAGCATGGTTTCCATCTACAATGAAGATGAGGGAAGACGATATTTGAAGTTTAGATATGCACAGTTTTGTGGAATGCTGTATATGGACGAGTTCCTGAATGAAGAACTCGGGATTAGCGATGATATGAATCGCTATCTTACAAACTTAGGATGGACCAAGTTTGCATCAATGAAGTTTCCTATTATTGGAAATTGGATACTAGAGTTTCTATCTACTGTTCGTTTCGTCAATAAGAGGCGTGTTCATCCCAGTTTTCATTGTGAGGGTAAGATATTCACTTTTGGATATCATGAACTTCATGCTTGGTTTGGTTTTCCACCACGGGACACTACTCAACACCATCCTGTAAGAGATATGACTTCTACAGATATATGGAGAATGTTGACGGGATTTTGGAGATTCAATCCAAGTCTTGCCTACAACAAATCAATAAATTCTAACTCCATGCTGTATCTTCACAAATTTCTCTATCATAGTTTGTTTGGTCGAGTCAGAAGCAGTGTCGTCCAAGATACATATTTGTACGTGTTAGGAGATATTTTCCAAGGCAACATAGTTAATTCCTCAGAGATTTTAATGGAGGGATTAGTTGCCGCTTCACGTTCGAAGAATCGGAAAATAGGGTTTGGGAATATCATATATGGAATAATCCTGGGTACCAAGGGATCAGTTTCTGTTCCTTGGACTGATAAGGAACCATTTCCCATACTTAATTACGAGTTTTTGGAAAGTGAGGGACTTGTAAAAAGAGTTTTTCGTTCTGGTCCAAAATTTATTTCTCCTGGAGAAAGACAAATCTTCATACAAGTGAAGATTAACAAGGCCAATGCACGACGTATTCCAATTCATAGGGATACTGTTTAAATTTATATTGTTTGATTGTATATACTGTACATATGTTTGATGTTTATGTACATAGATGTTTTGTTTTTATGTATATATCTAATGAGGTATTCATTGTAATTATCTTCATTATGACTAATAAATTTTCATTTTCTTTTCATCATTAATGTATCTTTTAATTAAGGCAAAACCTTAGGTTTTCCTTCAATTTAATGTTTCAGTTTTTTTTTTAAGTTTCAGGAATTAAAACTTAGCATTATCTTCGTTAATTATAAGAGGAGTTGAATTAATCATGTTGATATTGTCAAATTTATCAACTTTTAGCTAACAGTTCCGGAATCTCGGTTGAGATTCTGAAATCTCAGTTGAAACAGCAAAAGAACCAAATTTTCAGGAGCAATCAGTCCCTTGGCAGGCTTGCTGTCGCGGCTAAGATTTTGAGAATCTCAGTCGCGACACGCGACCTGAGTGACGGGAATGGGACTGATTTTTGAGTTAATTCATATTCCTACTCAAATTACATACCTATTAATCTATCCTATTTAATACCTATAACGTACACCTATATACATCACCTCTATTTTCACCAATCAATCATCTTTTACTCTTCCCAAAACCAAGATTCACTCACCTTCCCAATATATCTTTACCCTATTCATCTTCTTCTTCCCTAAACCACAACCATTATCTTTACTCTATCATTCATCTCTTTCAAATCTCTTCATCTCTTTCACCAAAATCACACAAAAATGCTTAGACAAAAGAGAGTTGCTAACAAAACCAAAGCAACTGAAGCCAATAGATTACGAGTTCATTATGGAGCACCGTTCGATATTGAGACGGAGGCGGAGGGCCGAAAATTTCGCCACTTTTCTCATCACAATATAGAGTTCATCGACATGCCTTTTATAGATACTGAAACGGTAAACGAATTTTCTTTTACCGAACGTATTGATGAATTTTTAACCGTTCTTGGTTGGACAAAATTTTCTAGCATGCGTTTTCCTAGTAGTGAATCGCATATTGTGGAGTTTTTAGTCACTCTCAATTAACAAGAACCGTGGTATTATTTCTTTTCGAAATAATGGTGTTCGTTTTGAGGTCGGGTATGCGGCGATGGGACAATGGTTTGGTTTTCCTACTCAAAACTTTTATTCAAAACCAAAGACGTTTGATGCACACACGGTTTGGCACTCTTTAACCGACTTAGATGTTTTTCATCCGAAGAACACGTCTAGTAAGTTAATTAAGGATAATTGTATCTTTTTCTTTCACAAATTTTTATCCTTTTCTTTATTTGGTCGGGTTGAAAGTTCAAAGGTGCAAATCCGTGACTTGTTTGTGTTAGATTGTATTTTTAAGAATTTGACCATCGATAGTATTGGAATGATATTTACTAATTTGGTCCGAGCTTCCGCTTCCCGTACTAAGCAAGTGCCAATGGGTAATTTAATTACCAGCATTGTTTTGGGTGCTCGAGGTGAATTAGCGGATTATCAAAATTTGCCTCATGTTGGTTTGCCTTCCTTGGATATCACGACACTTCAAAGAGCCCATTTGTTGAAAAAATTGGGACCACCCGCATTTATATCGTACGAGGATTGTACAAGACGTATTTTTGCTACTTTAGGTGGTGAAGCTTCAAGTTCTCAAGGATTAGGTGCCCACGAAGATGATGAGGAACATGATGAGGAATTTTATGAAGAAGAGGAGGAGGAGAATGTTGATGCAAATGCCCAAGAGCAAGCAAATGAGGAACCAAATATTGAAGAACAGGTTGGATGGCAACGTGTTTTGACACAAATGAACGAGAATAACCGTCAAATGCATTTTACGGTTAGATGAAGTCATTGCCAACAATACCGAAATGAGTTCGAGGATAAACACGGTGGATGCCAATATCACTACTTTGAGACATGAGCACAAATCTACTCGTCGTCGGTTGCTCTCATTCTTCTAACGCCAAGGCGTTGAGCTTACGCCATCACCACCGAGTTCACCTTGATAGGTTTTATCCTTTCTTTCTTTAACTCATTTTCGTTGTTATTATTATGTTATGTTACGTTTGGTACAATTTTATTTAGGTTTGGTACAATTTATTATTTTGTTTGAATTTTTCTTACCATATTTTTCATTCTAATTCGCATGATTTAATTTCGTACTATTTTTCGTGTTTTATCAATTTTTGCACCAATGAGGACATGGTCCAAATTAAGTGTGGGAGGAGATATTTCATATTCGTTTTAATTTTAAGTACGAATGAATGCAACGAATGAGAATGAATGTTATTTATTTAAGTATAAATGCATGTTGTTATTAATGTTTAAGTTATGTATATAATGCAACATTTTTATAAACAGAAATACAACATTTTTTTTTGTTAAGTATATATTTCATATGTTTCACCAATTCAATTTTCAAAATAATGTTTAACATATTTTAAGGTTATCATTATCGTTAGAAATAATATTTCTATACGGGCAATATCTTTTTAAAATATTTTTTACAAATCTCCGAAACGATTTTATCAAAACAAAACGTCTCGAGTAAATATATATATAAGTAAAATTTCTTTAGTTTCAAATCTCTATTTTATATCATGAGTACATGATACTTTGGTCCCTGGATGGTGGCAAAGAGGCCCGCTAGACGTAGGAATCAACCTGCAGTGGTTTACAATCGTCCTCCTGATATCAACACAAATTCTAAGTCCCTTTCTCCTAAAGCTACTGTTATTCCAAATGTCAAGGAGAAGCCTGTCCTCAAAGCTAGAAAGGAGGCTGGGGTTTCTTCAGTAGCCTTGCCTGGGTCCAGATTTGGGGCCCTGATGATTGAGGAAGTTCAAGAGTCAGACCAAGATGAGAATCATATGGATGAGAGTATTCCAGGATTAGAGTCTGTAGATCCAGTCGAGAAGGTGGTTGAATCTGTGAACCCGCTTTTTGTCTCTAAGGATGAAGCCCAGGGGGGGACCCTGACCCTTGCAGCTAGAAGGATGAAGAATTCAAATGAGGTTAGTATTCCTGTTCCTGGTATTGATCCTGGGATTGGGAAATCTATGGGAGTTAACAAAACTAATATGAAAAAGCTTAAAGGAAAACAAAAAAGTGGCCTTAACACTTTGGCGTTTCCAGATAAGAGGGGGCCCGGGGGTACCTCGGTAAGGCTCTCAGGAGCCCCTAGTAAATACCTAGCTTAGGGTAGGGGTGTGGTCAGTTGTCCTCCTTTCTATGGATTTGTTATTTTGGAATGTTAGGGGTGCGGCTAGCAAGGCTACCCGTATCCATATTAATGATCTTATTAAGCAGTTTAATCCATCTTGTTTTGCTCTTTTGGAAACTAAGATTAGTGGTGAGAAAGCAGATGAGGTGGTTAAGAAGTTTAAGAACTGGCACTGTGTTAGATCGGAGGCAACTGGCCGGGCTGGGGGGATTTGGCTTTTTTGGAGGCCAGATCGGATTCATTTTGATATTCTTAGCATGGATAAGCAGTTCATTCATTGTAAAGTGAGTATTTCCGGCAATACTCCCTTTTTTATTACCCTTGTGTATGCTGACCCTATCTTGTCTAATCGAAAACGGCTCTGGGAGGTTCTCTATTCTATGAGTGTCAGCATTTCGGAGCCCTGGTTTGTGGCGGGTGACTTCAATGATATCGCCTTTATGAGTGATCAGAGAGGGGGATCCAATCATTATGTTAATCGCTGTCTGCATCACAAGAATAGTATGGATTTATGTGGGCTTTCCGATCTGGGGGCTTCTGGTCATAAATTCACTTGGAAGCGTAATAATACTTTTGTTCGATTGGACAAAGTCTACGCTAATGTTTTAGCTCTAACTTCCTTCCCCGAGTGCTCTGTGTTGAACCTCCCATTCCGTCATTCGGATCATTGTCCTATTTTATTTAGACTTTTGAGAGGTAAGCATCCTAGGGGTAAGAGACCGTTCCGGTATCAGTTGGCTTGGGAGTCCCATCCTAAGTTTAAAGAGTTCGTTCATGAGAGTTGGAGACCTCATTCGTATGTACTGCAAGCTGCTGAAGGGTTCAGGAATAAGGTGCAGGGGTGGAATAGGAATGTGTTTGGGCATATTATCAGAAGGAAGAACAAGTTATTAAAGAGGATGGAGGGCATTCAACGCAGGTTGGAGGGGAGGTTTGATCATAGCCTTGAGGGCCTCCTCAGAACCCTTCAGAAGGAGCTGGAGGCTGTGCTTAGGCAGGAGGAGTTCCTTTGGTTCCAGAAGTCTCGGAAGTCCTGGATTAGAGATGGCGATCGTAATACCAAATACTTCCATCTCTCTACCCTGATTAGAAGGCAGAGAAATAGAATTGAGGCCATTAAGGATTCTAATGGTGATTGGGTTTATGAAGATGAGGTTATTCGAAACTTAGCCCTGGATTTCTACAGAGAGCTGTTCAAAGAGGAACCTGTTCTTTTGGAGAGGGCTCACTCTATTGCTACATTTCCTTTAATCAGTGAGGATTGTAGTCAAGAGGCCTTTCAACCTATTTCCCGAAAAGAGATTGACCAAGCTATCTTCAGCATTGGGGCTTCTAAAGCTCCTGGGATTGATGGTCTTCCGGCGGGCTTTTACCATAAGCATTGGGATGTAGTGAAGGAAGGCATCTATAATTTTGTCTTGGGGGTGTTCAGTGGTTCGAAGGATATTGAGCTGGTTAATAGAACCCTCCTGGTTCTGATTCCTAAGATTGATAAGCCTTCTTCCTTTTTGCATATGAGACCTATCAGTCTTTGTAATGTTCTTTACAAAACTGTTACAAAGATTGTGGCTAATAGAATCCGTGGCATTCTTCCTGCGATCATTTGTCAAAATCAGGGTAGCTTTGTGCCTGGTAGACAAATGATGGATAATGTGGTGATCGCCCAAGAGATGGTCCACACGATGAAGATTAGGAAGGGGAGGAAAGGCATTGTGGCTCTGAAGCTGGATTTAGAGAAGGCCTATGATCGAATTAATTGGGATTTCTTGATGGAGAGCCTTGAGAGAGCTAGAATCCCGGACAGCTGGAGAAGTTTAATTAAGGTATGTATTTCTTCTCCTGTGTTTCAAGTTATGGTCAATGGGGATATGTCGGAGGAATTTTCCCCGGGCAGAGGAATCCGTCAGGGGGATCCTATGAGCCCTTTCCTTTTTGTTATTGCTATGGAGAGGCTCTCTCACCTGATTCAGGATGCGATTGATAATGGGAGTTTCCACCCTGTGGCGATCAACAGCTTCTGTCCCCAGGTGACTCACTTATTCTTTGCAGATGATGTCCTTATCTTTCTTGAGGGTAATGAGGAGCAGTTGAGAGTCATTAGGATATTCTGGATTGTTTTTGTTCGGCCTCTGGGCAGAAGCTTAATATCCAGAAATCTAGGATGATGTGCTCTAAGAATATGAATCAGAGAGTCTGTAAGAGATTAAGTGATCTCTCAGGTATTCCTCTTACTGATTCTCTTGGGAAGTATCTGGGCGTTCCCCTCCATAGTGAGCGTGTGTCTAAAGGCTCCTTCAAAGAGACTTTGGATAAAGCTAATTCGAAGTGTGCCACTTGGAAAGCCAAGACTCTGTCTCTCGCTGGCCGCCTCACGTTAATTCAATCTGTTAATTGTGCTGCTCCCAATCACATCATGCAGGCTTGTAAGCTTCCGGATCCTGTGCTTAATGATCTTGACAAGATTAACCGTAGGTTCCTGTGGGGGGAAGCTGCGGAGGGCAGGAAGATCCATCTTGTGCCTTGGAGTGAGGTTTGCCAGCCTAAAGATTCTGGGGGTCTGGGTATTAGGAAAGCAAAGGACAATAATAAAGTTTTATTAATGAAACTCCTTTGGCGTATGTGGCAAAACCCCTCCTCTCTTTGGGTTCGCCTCTTTTGTGGTAAGTATCGGAAAGACAAAATCTTCGGGGGCCCGAAAGAGAGAGTTGCTAATTGTTCCTTCCTCTGGAAAGGACTTAGTGCTGTGTTTGATGAGTTCTGCTCGGGAGTTGGCCTGGAGGTGGGGAATGGTAAGTCCATTAGTTTCTGGTTTGATAACTGGATTGGGGATAAACCGTTAATTGAGGTGTGTTCTTCCCCCCCGCCTAGTGATATACGCAACTGGAGGATTGCCGATGTGGTTGACTCGGAAGGGGACTGGATCTGGTCAAAGTTTGATACTTTCTTTAGCCTTGAGACTCTCCTTAGAATGCGGGGAGTGAAGGTGAGTAATCAAGAGGAAGACTTGGATAGGCACTGTTGGGCGCTGACTAACAATGGAGTTTATTCTTGCAAATCGGCCTTTGAAGCTTTCTCTCTCTTTAGATCTGATCCTCCCTCGGATGTGTGGAAGTCGATTTGGACCCTTAAAGTTCCTTTCCGTATTAGGAGTTTCCTGTGGCTGGGCGTTAAGGACAGGCTTCTTACTAATTCGGATAGGCACAGAAGGCACTTGGCTGATTCTGGAGCTTGCAGTAGATGCAGAGGCCATGTTGAGACTTTGTGCCATGCTCTTAGAGATTGCTCTAATAGTAAAGAGGTTTGGAGGAAAATTCTCCCACACCATATTTTCTCTTCCTTCATGGCACATTCTGAGGTCGACTGGTTCTCTGATGGTGTTAGAGGAAAGTTGCTTCCATACATGGAGCATGGTGACATTTTCTTTGCTATTATCTGTCACCAAGTTTGGAAATGGAGAAACGAGGAGATTTTTGGAGATAAAACTGTTTTTATGACAAACTTAGCTGATTTCTTCTCGAAAAAACTTTTCTCTATTATCGATAGTTTCAAAGGAGAGTCCCTTGCCAGAGCCTCTCAGTGTTGTGATGTCCATCTCGTGGGATGGAGCAGGCCAAGAGAGGGGGTTGTGAAGCTGAATACTGATGGTTCCTGCCTCAGTAACGGTAAGATTGCGGCTGGAGGTGTGCTTAGAGATGTAGGGGGCGTCTGGCTTTCTGGGTTCTCCCAGAATTTAGGGTTGGGTTCTTCCTTTTCTGCGGAGCTCTGGGCTATTCTTACTGGAATCAATCTTGCTAAAAGGCTGGGTGTTAAGAGGCTCTCTGTGGAGTCTGATAATTTGGAAGCAATCAAAATGATTTTTGAGAATCATTCTATGGGTCTTAACAGTCGCAACCTCATCAAAGCTATTATAAGGCTTTGCTCCTCCTTTGAGTTCGTAGAGTTCAGACACATTTTTAGAGAGCAGAATCGTGTTGCTGATCGCTTGGCGGCGGCGGGCCATGAAGGGACGTTAGGCGTTACTACCCTTCCTGTTTCCCCTAGTTTCATCTCTCATCTTCTCTTAGAAGATAGGATTGGGGTTAGCTTCCCTAGGCTAATTCCTGGGTAGTTTGTTGTTATTCATTTTTCTTTTCCTTTTCTACCAAAAAAAAAAAAAAAAAAAAAAAAAAAAAAAATATCATGAGTACATGATAGATATAAATCTTATTTTCAATTTTCAATTAGGTTTATAGGCATAAATCGAACTAACAACTTTAGCTTTTTAGCTCGGTATGATTTTCGTCTTACATTAAAAACCAATTGAAGTTTTTAAGGAAAATTTAGCCATAATACATGTTGAATTTCAAAGTCGATATAGGATGAATGTGCTATTTTTCTTCCCCAATTTTATTTACATGTTAATTAAATCAAGTAGTCGTATTCTTAACTTTTGGCCACGATTGAGACCAACCTTATCACAATCGAGGTATGAAAGGAAAGAAAAAGTAAACAAACGGTACTTTTGGCCACGATTGCGACCACCCTTATCACGGTCGAGGTATGAAAGGAACGTTAGAAATTAAAGCAAAATTAAACGTGTTTAAAGTTTTAAGTAACGATTGCGTCCACCCATGGCATGGTCGGTACCTCTTAAACGAACACAAAAGCAAATTAATATATATAAAGTCACGGACGAGACCACCCTTATCACGGGCGTGACTAAGTAAATATATTAAACCTAAGTCCTTAATAAATCTATATTTGTAATAGTTTAGGTTTGGGAAAGGAAATTTTGTGCTTTGAAATGCCTTGAGACGAAATATTCAAAAACATGCGTGCTTACACCGTCCCGAATACTTCAATATAAAAATTGAGATACAATACGAATGATATATCTCTTTTACACTAGCTAGTTTGATACTTTGCGTATAAATTTACCATGAAAAGTTTTTCTTTCGGTTTAACTAATTTAAAGAGGAATATATGGATATATGTTCTATTTATAAAGAGATTGATTAAAGAATAAATTCAGTGAAATTTTGCTCGGGACTAGCAAAAGCTTAAATGTGGGAGTTTGTTAAGCCCAAAATATACCTAAAATATCATATATAAATACGTTGAATTTACATTGAAATTGTGCTAATTATATTCATTTAGAGTACTTTTATGTCTTTATATACTTCTTTGATGCAAGGTACTTAATTATTTGGTTAAATCCAAATAGGAGCTAAAACGAGGGAAAAACCTAAGTTACGTGCCAAAAGTACGTGTTAATTAGAAGACCGATTCAAGGAGACGAGAAGCAGCCGAGAGACGGGGGAAAACATCCCTGTCACGACTGAGATTCTCAAAATCTCAGTCGTGACACGCTAATCTCAGTCACCAAAATTCGACTTTTGTCAGCCTTCTCCCATGCCCCGTGTCGCGACTGAGATTCTCAAAATCTTAGTTGAGACAACGAAGAATTCTGCACAACTTTCACATGTCAAAAATCTAAAAAACCCGTCTGTTCGTTTGGATAAAAGCGACCCTTTGTTGAGCGATTTCCGCAAGTGCACGGTATACGCTTGTAGTAATAAAAGATATCGATCCCACAGGGAACGCTTTTTTAAACAAAACTTATTTATAATCGGTTAAATTTACTTTTAGGTTTATAATATGGAAAAATCGTTTAATCGGTTTTGGTTTTGAAATTGCTAGAATAAGAATTAGATTAGAGTATGAAGATGTTAGAAAATATCTGATTTAAGATTGAATTTGCAAAACAGGAACGTTTTAGTACTTTAGAAAAGTAAACAGGTATATTTGTTTGCATTAAGCAAAGAAACAACTTTAAACTTTGTACGAATTATAAAGATGAAATAAATGACGGAACCTCTAATTAATTGGCTTTGAACGCGACAAAACCCTTTCGGCATAGTTGCCCTTAATCAAATTAAAACTCTTTCGAGATAATAATTTGCCTAAGTGTTCAACAAAGTTTCCTTGTAAAGATTTGAATTAAATACGTTTTAATGAAAACACCAGCATCAATCCACTTCGGCTCATTTACCAAAGTGCTGCATAAAAATCTATCGAATAGAACAGACTTTATTAGATGAAATATAAATTGATACAAGTTTACAGAGAACATGGAGCATTGAATTCTTCGACGGCGTGCAAGTGAACGGGTTGTCAATCCTTTCCTTGGGTTTCGTTCGAGTTTGTCAGGCTCAGGGGCGAATCCTCTACTCAATCTTCTCGTTGAATCTTCGTAATAGAGACTGGGTCGGTCTACTACCAAAATGAAAACTAAACTGGAACAATGTCTAAACGCTACTGAATTTGTTATTAATATGTAAACAATGTGTGTACATCATATTGCTTTTTACAGAATCTAAATCTAACTTCTGAATCACTTGATTCGGAATTTCTGCATAAATTCTACATTAATCTCTTTCTTCTACACATATATCATTATATGTCCTTATTCTTATCAAATCTCCATCAACTCTTTATTTATAAATGTTGAAGAGTCTTGATCGAAGTGTCGTGTCCGTTGCGAAAAGACGTATCCGTTGTGGATAGTCGTATACCTTGTGAAGGGACGTATACCTTGTGAAGGGACGTATACCTTGTGAAGGGACGTTCTTATCCACCCGAACGATCGCGTTCTGTCGAAAATAAAAGTGTGTAACTAGGCTTCTAAATCTCCTGCTCGTACCGAGATTTATCAAATTCACTACCGAGAATGGGGGAGCATCAATTGTACTTCGGACGAAGGGGAAAAGTGACTGGCGACGCGTGTCGCGATCGTGAAAAGGGGAAGCCGCGGTCGCGGCACGGAGCTTTTTTCGTTTTTCAGCTCTCGTTCGTGTCCTCGACTTGGCGTTATTAATTTTCGTCGTCTTCGACTCCTTTTGTAGGGCTTTTCTTCTATTTTTGAGCTCTATTTACTCCTATTTGGATTTTACCAAATATTTATGTACCTTGCATGAAAGAAACATATTCGAGAGTAAAAGCATTCTAAAATAGGTATAAATAGCATAAATTCGTAGCAATATTGATGTAATTATTGATGATATTTTAGGTATATTTTGGGCTTAACACCCTTCACCAGCGGACACGACCCTTCAAACACAACCATTCACCAATTATAAATAAGTGATTCATTTCAAAATTCAATGTGAGTTGTTTGTTATGGAAAGAGAGTAGATATTATGTTGAAGAAACTCTGACTCAGAAAAGAGTCAGATTAGTTTTCAATTCTGTAAAAGCAAACTTGCTGTACACAAGTTGTTCTTAGATTAGTTATAAACACAGTAGTGATTAGTTTAGTTTTAAAGATTGTTCAAAGACAAGTTCTCATTCTGGTAGTGGACCTAGCGGTCTATATTTCGAAGATTCAGCGAGAAGAACTAACGGCTGAAGCGCAAAAGGGTCTGACAAACCTACGGAGTTTGAGGGAAAGATTGACAACCCGGATCTCAAAGTTTTCGTTAAAATGCCATCCATGTTTCTTCCTATCTGTTAACTTGTGAAGATTCACAATTCACTAATAATACATTTATCTTATTCAATATATTCTTCCTGTTGTTATTTTGATGTTATTATGACAAAATGATTTTCAAAGTAATAAACTGGTGTTTTCATTAAAACATTTTACACAATTATATTTATAAGGAAACTTTGTTGAACACTTGAAAGAATTAGTTTTTATAGATGATATGATCGTTAGCGCGGCTTATCGGATATAAAATACTAATTTGATTAAGGTAGAAATCTGCTCCGATTCAGAGAGACTTCTACGGTTCAAAGCCCATTAATTGCGTAAATTCATGAATTGTTACATGTTTATAATCTTACCAAAGTTATAGTTGCTTTCTTTGCTTAATGCGAATAAGTTTTATACACTTTTTATTCTAAACACGAAAGTTTCTGTCTTGTAATCAAATCTCAAGACAGAATTATTCTTTAAAGTTCAACATATAATTCTCATCTAATCATAACCAATACAAACCAATATAATTAATTAAACGATTTTCTTAAGTTAAAACTAAAGTCGAGAATAAAACTGAATTAAAATAAGTTTTAGTTAAAAAGCGTTCCCTGTGGGTTCGATATCTTTTATTACTACAAGCGTATACCGTGCACCTGAGGAAATCGCTCAACAACCACCCCCTCTTTATATGTTGGTCAGTTTTGTGCTTTTCACAGATTGAGAAAAGAGAGATATCATAACCTCATAAGTTACTATACAAAAGTTCCCTGGTTGTCATGGTGACTAATGCTAGCACATCAACGGATTCAATTGATTTATTTGTGTGTGAGATTGCAGAGGGAATTTGCATTTCAACTCCTCAAACTCGTATCAACAGGATTGACTGTCGTTCCATGGTGTTCAATAATTATTTTAATACCCTCTTTTAAGATACATTTGTTTTCCTGAGTGTTTATAGAATTATTTCCGCCATTATTTTTCTATAATTAAAACCCAATAGTAATATCAGAGCATTCTTATATGCTTTAGTCGGATTAAAAGTTATTTTTGTTCATTAATTATGTTGTTTTAATTGCTTTTGGGACTGTTTTGATTTTAAATATGAATATGATTTTGGAATTTTCATATTGCATTAAAATGTAAAATTAAATTTTGTATTGTTCGGGTTTTGAACCATGGATGGATGGGAAATGGGCTCGTTGTGCCATCGTCCATCATGAGGCGCGATGGAACAGCAAGCAAGTTGTTCCGCCACACAGGATGGCAGGAGCCAAGCTCATTTCGTTTAAAATGATAATAAATAAATTTACTATTGTCCTGAACAAAAAAGTTTAGGCGGTCCTCATAATGGACAGACCGGAAAAAGAAAAATATAGGTTTGGGGATTTGGAATCCATCAAATGTAAATTTTTAGTAAATGACAATTGGGCTAGGCCCATGAACCAAATCCCGAAAGTCAAGTTTTATCGAACATTAAACGAGTTAAAGTCTAATGGTTAGAATTTATATTTTGTTAATTGGATTAACAAAATTGGAGGAGTTTTATGGATAATTAAAATTGGTAATCTTAATGTTGAGAATGGTTCTCATTTTTGGAATTTAACTAGGAATTAATTATGGCACAATTAATTCCACTAACATATTAGAATAATTTCATTTGATGAAATTGATCAATGGTTGATTGGAAAAGGTTCTAGATATGTGATTCCTATTAAATTGGCTAGGGATTTTAATATGTTTTTTGTTGTGATACATTGTGATTTATTATTGATATACATGGGCTTATAAGTCTAGTTTCCAATTGGGTTGTAAATTTTATTAAATACGTCTACATACCATTTTTATTGTTCTTTGTAAATCTATAACAGTTTAAAATTCTATTGTAATTCAAAGATGGAAAAGGGAGACTAGAAGGAAGCTCATGCCCATACTAAGAGTTGAAGCCCTACGCTTTTTCCTATTATAAAAGTTTTTTTTAGTTTACTTTCAATAGGATGTACTAGGAGGTCCATGTATAGTCAATTATACATATCTATATTTGCATATCCATTTCGCTTTGTTCCATCCATAGGCTAAATAAGCCTCAATTAACTTGATTATTAATCCTAAAATATTAAGTCGATAAATGTTTTTCACAATTGCACCTTGTCAAGGTGTCGATAATTTCAATGTGGGATGTGCCAAATCCGAGTACATTAGATTATCTTTGTGAGGCAAGGGTTAAAAGTATTGGATACACTTTAACATCGAATTGGTGGTTGGGCTTAACAGGAACCCCAATGATAGGTCCATATTTATACACATATTTATATCTTAATTCCTTAGGGTTTAGTTTTAGTTTAGTTGTTTAGGTGTAAGTTTACATTGTTTTCTGTTTTATATGTTTTTTAGACTCAATTTCAAATTGATGGTTATATGGTGATTTTATGGAGCTTAAAGAGAATTTGAGGAAATTTGTCAAGTCTTGTGCTGAAAAAGAGTTTTAAATGATGATTTGTCCTAACATATGCCCATGGATCAATAATAGTCTGGATTTGAGCATTTAATTGAGAATTCATGACTTATGTTATGAGATTCTTAACATATATAATATTTATGAGATTTTAACTCTATTAAAATTTTCTTAAATAGTCCTAATTAGAGTTTAATCCTAAAGAGGAGTTTCTTTTAGAGTTTAATTCTAAAAGAGGGTTTATGTTAGAGTGTAATTCTAAAGATGGGTTTCTTTTATTATTATTATAAGGAATTAATAAAAGTCAATTTTTCTCTCTGCTGGAAGCCAAGATGCACGATTATGAAAGTTATAAGCAATTAATAAAAGTCAATTTTCCATGGCTTCTTCTTCCTCCAAGATGAACTAATTTCCAATTTCTAGTTAGAGGTTTTTAGGTCTTGAACATTCAATTGGGAGATCATTATGTACTTAATCTTTTTCATCTATTTCAAGTAATCAATTTCTATTTTGTTCTTGTTCGTATTGCATGATTTAATTGAATCCTTGATTTGATTATTTGCTTGTAATCATTTCACTAATTAGATGTTTAAATACGTAATCGTTTAATTCATCTAATACAAGTGGCAACTAACATAGTTAATTATGGATAAGCTTTTAACTTATGTTGTGAATGTAATTGATATGCTTTAAATAATCATGCTTTAGTGATTATTGAATAGAATTGGTATCTCTTTCATACTTTAATGCTTTCAATCAAATTAAATTCTGAAGCTTGTGTGGAATTGTTTAATTGATTAGAGAAAATTAATGAACTCTTCTTAATTGTCCAATCGGTAAGAAGACATAGGTTGTTAATGCTTTTTAATAACCGTAGCTAATTTATTTGAAAGGTTGGGATTTATATCATCTGTGATCGATGATCAATTGGTTCAATTCAAGACTCAGACCTAACCTCTAGCTGGAATCTTTCTCTTACATATTTATCATCTATTTATTTGTTTCTCTAATTCTACTAGTCTCTGTGGATTCGACCCTACTCCATATTTACTACAGTTTTTGGATTTCAAGAGTAGGTATTTTATTTTTGGTGAATTCGACACTCATCAAATTTTGGCGTCGTTGTCGGGGACATGTTTTTTTAACGGAATTATTTCTTTTTAGTTAGTGCTTAACAATTTTCTATTGCTTTATTTCTAGTGATTAGTGTTCATCAAGCTCAAGTATGTCTCTTTAATAAAATTTTCATGCTTTAGGTGCTAATATTTTGCAATTTCAGCAGAATACTTTGATATTTCAACAAGAGACCCAAACAAGTCTAGAAAATTTACAGTCACAAATGAGCCAAATGGCAACTTTAATCAGCAAGTTGGAATCTCAAGCTTATGGACATCTTCCATCCCAACCTGATGTGAATCCTAGGAAGAATGTTAGTGCTATCATGTTGAGGAGTGGCAAAGAAGTGCAATCACATGATAACTTCGTCTCAAAGCAAGTTGTGAAAAAAGAGCTAGAAAAAGAGGTCATTCCTAACCCAAACTCAAAGGAAACACCATCACCATTCATTATAATTCCTCCCCCGTTCCCTAGTCGATTTTCAAAATCTAAAAAGGAGGATCAAGAGAAAGAGGTACTAGACTTGTTTAGAAAAGTTCAGGTAAATATCCCTTTTCTTGAAGCAATTAAACAAATTCCTCGTTATGCTAAATTTCTTAAAGATTTGCGTACTAATAAGAGGAAATTAAGAGGTAATGAAAGGATAAATGTAGGAGAGAATGTTTCTGCGATAATTCAAAAGAAACTTCCTCCTAAATGTGAAGATCCAGTTATGTTCTCTATCCCTTGCAAGGTAGGAAATGTTAGAATTGAAAATTCTATGTTAGATCTAGGAGCTTCAATTAATATTATGCCACGTTTTATTTATGCATCTTTAAATGGTGGACCTCTAAAATAAACGGGCGTGATAATTCAATTGGCCGATAGAACTAATGCTTATCCCGATGGGGTGCTAGAAGATGTACTTGTGCAAGTTAATAGTTTGGTTTTTCCTGCGGACTTTTATGTTTTAGATATGGAAGATGATGATTTTCCTAAGTCGTCACCAATTATTTTAGGGAGACCATTACTTAAAACATCTAAAGCTATAATCAATGTGCATGAAGGTACACTCACTATGGAGTTCAACGATGAAGTGATTAAATTTAATATATATGAAGCTATACAATTTCCAAGTGATGTAGCTTCTAATTTAGTTACTGATGCTGCTAATGCCATGCATGAGATTTTTTATAGCAAATTTTTTGAAGAAACATTACATGTGGAGCTAAATGATGTTTTGCATGAGAAAGGTGATCTGAAGCTAGAACTCGAGGCCATAATTGGTAAATTCAAGGTTGTGTATATAGGCGATAATGAAACCATTCCGGTGATCATACCAAAAGGAATGCAACAGGAAGTGTTGATTCAGGTCTTGAAGGAACACAAAAATGTCGTTGGAATTACTTGAGTATTTGGCATAATGTCTAGTCAAAGATGATAAATAAAGGCGCTCTTTTAGGCAACCCAAATTTCTCACCATTTACTTTATTTTAATTTTGTTTTATTTAAATTCGGTTTTAGAAACAAATTCATGTCTTTGTGTTTTGCACATTAGGGACAATGTGTGTTTTAGTGTGGGGGAGAGGTGTCTAGGAGAAAATTTTGCATTTTAATCTTAATTTTAAATTGATTTCTCTATGTTTAGTTTGTGTTTTGTGTTTTCATTTTCATTTAGTTAGCTTGTGTTTTAGTCAAGTCGTGTTAATCATATTCTCCTTAACTTGATAGTTTAATTGACTCGTATTATTGGAATCAAGAGTAACAGTTGATTTGGTAGTCTTCATTTTGAGTGCACTATGCCATTTTCCCTTTCACATGACACAAGATACATGACAGACATTTGTTTTCGTGTCGTCTCAATATTTTTCGTGACAGTATTTTAACTCCATGTCATCTGAAGGCGAAATAAAAAATGCGCTCGATTCTCAGATGACGTTACGATTACAGAAGCCTATCATCCAAAGAAAACGCGCATTTTTGTTAAATTTCACTTACTCATCAGATAACACCTGAAATAAATGACTGTCATTGTATACGGAAAACAAAAAAGCAGCAAACGAAATTTCACTTACGCGGTCATATACCAAATTTAGGCGCTGGATGGTTTGACTGAAATTCCAGCTCGTATAAAAAGCCCATCTCTCACCCAAAATCCCATTTTCTAGGTTACGCAATCTTGATCCCCTCTTATCTCTCTTTATCTCTATGGTTGATTCATGCAATCAGTGAGCTCGAAAGACGGTACTGGTAAGTATCTATTGATTTTTATTATTCCTTACTCTCTCTTTTCCTCATCCGATTTACTTTTGTGTATGTCGATTTCAGCAGCTGGAATAAGGATCTATTGATTTTCAGACCTATGATTTAAAGGGTTAGATCTCTCGCTTAGATACTGATTTTATTGTATTCATTGTTAGATTCACCGCTTAAAAGCTTGGGTCTTTATCTTTTTTTTAACCTAGGGCAATACAGTGCCGGTTGCTGAAGATGTTCTGATTTCTTTTTGTTTGAACATAATATTTACATGGATAGTAAGAATGCTACATGCGAAGGTTAACTGAAGAGATTGTCAATCAGTTCTTGTGTTTAGCATATGGGAAGATTTCTTTAACTTATTGAGTATACATTGTTGTTATGTTGGTTTGAACTAATTGGTTGCATGTATGATGTTATTGTGGGTGGTGCTGCTGAGATAGGTTTGCAATATATCTTCCACTTGGCTTGTTATCTGAATGAGTATATGCATGTATATGAACATAGAACTCATTGATTTAGGAAACTAGTCTGATTTTGAGTATATATAAACTCTATAAGTCCTAGCTTCCTAAACAGTTATATCTAACCAATCAGTTCATACCAATCATTTCATCATCACCCACAACATCATACATATATGTAATCGTTCAGTTCAAACCCATATAGTAATATATATATATATTACTATATGGGTTTGAACTGAACGATTACATATATGTATGATGTTGTGGGTGATGATGAAATGATTGGTATGAACTGATTGGTTAGATATAACTGTTTAGGAAGCTAGGACTTATAGAGTTTATGTATGAATGATCATTACGCATGTGGCTGATTACACATACTCTAAAGCTTTAAATGTTCTTTGTGATTGGCAATACTCTTATGCTATGAATGTTCATTTGGGCATGTAACTGATTAGTTACATGTATGATGTTGTTGTGATTGGCCATACTCTTATGCTATGAATGTTCATTGAGTGAAATAATGTTTATGCCTACAACATATGGTTTGTGAAGCATAGTCATATGGTCAACCTAAATCTCCATTACTATGTATCATGTCACTTGGCTTGTTATGCTTATGGAAAAGTATTTAACATGGTGATGAAGTTGTATGATTCTAACAACACAAGTTTATGACTAAGCTTGTGGTGACAATATCATACACTTCATCACCATGCTAACTTCATCATGAATTGTACAATCCAAGTAGCAGGTACATAGTGGTGGCTTTAGGCATGTACATAGTGATTCTAACAACACAAGTTTATGACTAAGCTTGTTATAGCATGTTAGGCATACTCTTAAAGCTAAAAATGTTATGAATAAGTAAGGAATAGACATGCACAAATAAGTTGTCTACTTGATATTCTGTTTAGGAATGTAGCTGATCATGCATACTCTTAAAGCTGAAAATGATGAACTTGCCTGATTCCTTTCTATTTTAACATGAGTTATGTTGATGAGACATATGTTTCATGTCAATTTAGCATGTTATGTGTTATGTGTCTATGTATGAAGCATGTTGGCTTGTTTTATGTTCTGTTTAGGAAGTAGAATTGATTCAGGAATAGACATATGTTTCATATCAATTTAGCATGTTATATGTTACTTGAATATACATATGTTAGGAAGTAGAAATGATTCAATTTAATAGACATAAACGAATAAGTTGACTACTTATTATAACATGTTTTGTGTCACTTGAATATACATATATATGTCTACTTGAATAAGTTGTCTACTTTGTATTACCTATCAAAAAAGGATAGCGTGCAAGGGGGGCATTATGATGTGACATGCGAATAACATACAGGGGGCGTGATGCATGAATAGAAAGGAGATTTGGATGCTAAAGAAACACTGGAGCTGGATGGATGGAGTAGAATATTGGAGGGGCATGGAGCCAACATTGAAGATCACATTGATTACCAAGTAGATTTGTAATCAGTAATCATTTTGTTCTTCAAGAATGGCTCTATGCCCATCCAGTAGTCCACACCATCCAGCTCAGTGTTTCTTTGGCATCCAAATCTTCTTTCTTCAACAATGTGTAGATGGTAACCAAGGATATCGGGATGATGGGGAACCATTAAAGTTAAATGGCGTCGAATACTGGCGGGGCATGGAGCCAACATTGAAGATCAGATTGATTACCAAGTACATTTGTAATCAGTAATCATTCTGTTCTTCAAGATTGGCTCTATGCCCATCTAGTAGTCCACACCATCCAACTTAATGGTTGCCCAACATCCAAATCTCCTTGCTATTCGCACATCACGCCCCCCTTGTACGTTATTCGCACGTCACATCATAATGCCCCCTTGCTTGCTATTTGCACATTATATATCCCCTGCATGCTCTTCAGTCCATCTCTTGGCAGTTGCTACATAACCTGCCCTGTTGTTGATGTATCGTTCAACAATTCGCTCTCGGCCAGGAAATGGCCCCTCAATGAAGGGCTCTACCAGCAGTCCATAAATATTCCACAGCAGCTATAAAATGCATAGATAAATTAAATTAGACCCCAAACATGAGTAGATAAACTAGACCCCAAACATGAATAGATAAATTAGACCCCAAATGCATATATTTATAGCATCATCTTACCGTGGCAATACTATGGGCAGGGCGATCAAGTAGCTGGGGCATAGAAACATACCCCAAGGGACCGATATTAGGATGATAAATTTTGGTCCGGAATATGACATGCGAACAATAGTAATCTCATGAGAGTATTTGCATATATATGAACTGATTTATATGTGTTAACAAGTTTATGCATGTTCTTACAACTGGAGGTGTGGAAGGGAAATCGACAGGGAAGTCCATATGGACTATGAATACACCTCCTTCATAAGGGGTGTTTGGAGGGGCCTTCATCACGACAGTCCATTGCCGATGGTCAGGACCTGCATATATATTGACAAGCCACCTGGGTGCCTCATATCGGAGTAGGGCAATCTGAAACTCAACATTACGATGGAGGTTCCTTATAAGTCTATCCATGCTCGATATAACTAGAGTAAGTATAGTGTTAGGTTGCCCTGGGTGACTCTTGAGAATTGTTAAACGCTTCATATTTATAATGTGGGTGGGTAAGTGAAGGGTCTCAGAATGGAAAAAGGGTAAAACGAGATTAGTTAGGTCTATCTGTATGCAGTGCGTAATTAATGAGCATCACCAATTGGTTTTGCAGATATCAAGACTTTAGGGATTCTAGGAAATGATGACTTAGATATGCTGCAAATCAAGTTGGATTTGGCTTCCAATCAACACCACCACGCCTCTTGAAAGATTGACATATTGACATATTTGGAGATATTGCTTTTTTTTTTACCTTACTACATTCAAAAATTTGTGTAGTTTAAATGTAAACAGATTATGAGCATTAGTCTCCAATAAAATTAAAATCAATGATATACAGAAATTCTTGTTCATTTGATTATTGTTCATTTCCAAATTCATTCGAAGAAGAAGGCAAGGAGTGACATTTACGGTTAAAAAAATATCATCTAAACAACAATAAAAGACATTAAAAATAAAAGAATATGTCATCTAAAATAAATCTATTGACATGATTGATTAAGACCTATGTCATCTGATACAAGTTACTACGATAGAAATTATTATAAAAACTGTCACCGTGAATACCAATATGCCAATTTCCCATATAGCTACTTGACATTTTTAATTATTAGTATGTCATGTGATGACATTAAAGGTGACGTTAATAAATAAAAAGATGCATCGTAACAATATTCATATGACAGTACGAAACTAGGCTGATGTCATGTATAATATCTTCAAATGACAGAACCTAACCATCGTCTGAAGGCGCAATAGACGGCAGCGAGCCTTGTGACAGATTTATATCTCGCGGGACGACGGTTTCTAACCGTCATCTGAAGGGGGTTTTGGCGTAGTGGTGATTCATTTTACTGAAAGGATCAAATTGATTGAAAAGTATGCAAAGCTTGGTACAATTACCCTCGAATTGGTGGTTGGGTTTAACAGGGACCCCAGGCAAACCCTGGCCCTAAGCATAAGAGAGGAAGTGCCAAAAGTCCGAAAGACTATTCCCTCTAAATCGAAATTGCACAAGATTGCAATCGAAATGACATTCTTACCTAAACAGCCAAGTCTTAGCATGAAGGGTGACTTTAGTAGGATTGTGGCCTTACATGGGTCTCGGTCCACTAATAATAGCATATATTAATATGAGTTATTTTAAACGATATATTAACTCATTAAGTGGGAGAAAATAAAATTCCATTTGTTAATCAACCCTATTTTTCTTACATGTAGATAAACGAACTACAGTTAATAATGACACAATAACCGAACCTGAATTAAATAAGAGTTTAATGGACTTGGAGCCCAATGTATTAAATTAAAAAAGAAAAGAATTGGGATGCTCCTGCTCCAATAAGTTGGGCCATTATCAATTAGAAGATCCACTAAAAGGAAAGCTAAAGATTGATATGGGTCGGGCCCATACCGTGGAATGCAATGTAATAGACATCAATCTTTCTGTTGCAACATCGTGGGTATTGGATACCGAATATGGGTCACATATTTGCTCAAATGTGATAGGACTTAAGGACATGAGAGTATTGGCACAAGGTGAAGTAGACCTTATAGTTGGGATGGTGCACGAGTTATAGCCTTGGGTCTCAACTTATTTTTGGCATTATAGGTTAGGACATGTAAATGAGAAAAGAGTCTCTATGTTACATGGACTTAGAGTCTTAGGATCATTTGATTTGGAATCATATGACACATATGAACCCTGGCTTAGAGGCAAAATGACTAAGAGTCATTTCAACAAGCAAGCTAAAAGGACCAAGGACTTATTAGAGTCGATACACACGGTTGTATACGGTCCATTAAGTTTCTTAGGCAGAGGTGGTTATAGCTACTCCATCACTTTTACTAATGACTTCAGCAGTTATGGCTATGTTTATCTGGTGAAGTATAAATCAGAAACCTTTGAGAGGTTTAGGGACTATAAAAGTGAAGTAAAAAACCAGTTTGGCAAGTCGTCCATATGGCTAGTATGATCCAAAGCCTAATTCCTACATACCTAATATGGAAGTTTTTAGCACCTTACATCCTACTCTCCAAGTCGGTCATATGGCTAGTACGATCCAAAGCCTCCTGCTCTCAGGCACGAGCAGTTTCCTTAGCTCTCCGAGCCCAACTAGCAGCTTCCTTTGCTCGAACCTCGACTTCAACTGCTCGAACTTCAACCTTCTTCAATTATTCAATGAGATTAACACTCACCTGAGCTTGGCTCAACTCTCTTTCCAACTCCTCCATTTGGAGGGCAGAAGCTGCATGATCTTGTTGTGTCTTCTTCAGCCTCATTTCAAGCCTCACACACTCCTCAACTAGAAAATTGTATTGCTAACTCACCTCCTCTACCGAAGCCAATGTCTAAAGAAAAGTGGAAGCTTACAGTCGCACAACATATAAAAATAAGTTAACCAAATGATAGCTTACTTTTGTAATGTGGGTAACGTGCACATCATTTATATGGAAAAATTGCCATCTTACAAAAAGCCATGCCCTCGCAGGAACCAAAGCAAGGCGAGTGAGATAATGTGAAATCCGAGGATCACTAAAAGAAACATGATCCCCTCCATAACGACGGGTCTAAAGCTAAAAGAAACATGAAGTTAGAAAAAACCCAAAGAATGAAGAAGGAATATAGAAAAAAACAAAGCAAAAACTAATAAATTATTCCTAAATAAATAGCTACTTTGGTTGGTTTTCTTGTTGTGTCCTCTTCCTCTCTCTTGAAGGCAGTTGCGTTCACATGGACCCTGATGACCACGGAAATTTGGTCATTCACCGTTAGATCTAGACGGATTAAATATAAGCCTTAGGATGTTTTGCATCTCCACCTTAGGATTTTAATCCGTCTAGATCTAACGGTGAATGACCAAATTTTCGTGGTCATCAGGGTCCATGTGAACGCAACTGCTCTTGAAGGTTCTTTGTTGTATATCTTTTTTAGTTTTGGAGACCTGAACTTTAATGCAGAAATTCCAACCAAACTAACAAAGCACAAACATAAAAATGTCCCTAAACATCAAACTTTACCCATTGAATGCTTGCATATGCCGTGTATGTTAGTTTGGTGGGCAATGAGCATTGTGATTACAACAACAACAACAACAACTCGAATAAAGTAAAAATATGAAAAGTGTTTAATGTTAAATACTAAAATTTTCAACTTCAAAAGATGGATTGGTTCATCAAGCATAGTAATGTGAAACTTACACATTCACTTTTAAGAATTTATGTTTTCAATTATTTTCCACACTTTTTTCTTGCACTTGTAAGTCGCATAGCCAATTTGATAACCTGACAGGTACATAACCGAAGGAGGGATCATCACCCCCGTTCAACCCTTCTAGGGTTGAAGAAATGAGCACGTTAGATTTTTGAAATCACATTTTTAATGATTAAGGAACATTTCTCATCTATGGCTTCCACTTCAACATCTCCAATATCCATGCAAAGCAGCTTTTCATCTTTATAACAACCAACAATAACATTCCACTACAATATTGATTTTCATATTTACTTCCTAAAACTAGAATTATATGCTTAAAATCTTCAACAACAACCTTACATTGAAGAAGAGATGGATAGGATCAAGAGGCTACAAAATGGATTAGAGACGCTAGTGTTGGAAGGAAAAAATTGAGGAAGATTAGTCTTACTCCAACACCGTGGAAGCCATTGTAGAGAGTTTCAGTGGATTGTTAATAGGTTGAAAAGGAAGGAAATCTATTTTTTTTATCGAGAGAACATACAATTGATGCATTATTTTAATCATTTGTAACTCACCAAATTTCATAGTGTCTTAACATATTTCGTTTTAAAAGAAAAAAATCCCGAGGTGAGGCCAATTGTCGATTTTGGTATAGATTAGGGGGTTAATTGATGATTTTAGGAGATCAGGTATCCAATTGAATTTGGAGATATAGTTTAGGGGGCAATTTGGGCCTTAAGTCTATTTTATATTATGTATATTTCAAATTAACATATATTTTTTATTGATAAATCAAATTAAATTAATTTTTTTATAGAATTTTAGTTAAAGGTGAATGATTTATTTATTTTTACAAAAAACAATAGTTTGTACCTTTTAGTAATTTTAATATATACATTTTCATATTGTTTTCTAACTGAAATCTTTAAAACAGTAATAATAAAATATGAGATTAATTAAGAAATATTTCATGAATACAATGAAAAACCAAAAATTAAATTAAACAACAATTAAAAATCAACATCATATTTACGATACAAAAAAATTACAATCTATATTGAAATGGAAGCAACGTCAATTTATTATGCTATAAACTATTATAATCAATACTTTACTAATGTTGCACATGAAGAGACTTTATCAATTCAATATGTTATATATATATATATATATATATAACATTTGCATTAAAAAACTTCAATTACATATCAAAAAAATCATAAGGATTAGATACAAATTCACATTGATGATAATCATTTTGCTTGATGGAATTTCATGATCACCAAAGTATTCGAATTCCATTATTTATTAGGTTACAATAACTCAATATATCCAATTGAATCAGTTTAAGGTGATGAATTCTCCTATTTTCATCACGTAATATCCCATTAAGACATTCAATCAATTTGTTCTCCATTCTTTCATGGTATACAATATCAGTTACGCTCGCAGATATCACTTATTTGACTTTATTAATATTTTCTAATAATTATATATTTCAAAACCAAGAAAACAAAACAAATAAAGAAATAGAAAACAAAAATCAAGGGACGAAAAAGAAAATTAGGAGAGAATTATCTTTGTCTCATGTTTTTATTTCTAAAATAGGAGAAAATGTCAAGATATCGGCATATAAAGAGGAGAGTGAAAATGTTTTTTGCCTATTATTTTTTAATGAAGTATTAACTCCAAAAATTAATTTTAGTTAAATAGAATTAAATCGCAATTGTAATCACCTAGGACAAAAAATAACGTTTATAATTAATATGTGAAATTAATTATATTAATTAGAGCAATTATGCTCAACATTTTGAAGTGATTCAAATAATAATATTTTTAATTAATATTTTCCAATAACTTTTCCTATATAGACATGTGTTACAAAAGCAATTGTCTCAATATCCCATAATTAATTTACATTTTCAGAGTTTGAGAATCAAAATGTCAACTGCTAAATACCACCCCAAATTACTTATCACCGCCTCTTTTGGACTCTTTTTGCCCGTCTCATAATTTTGATCAAAAACTAAAAATTCTCTCTCCAAAATCATAAACCCGAACAAAAATAATTGAAATTATGAAAATAATTGATGCGTGACAATCCGAACCCCGAAAATGGATGATTACGAGTTGGAAACATTAAGATTTACATCTTTTTTTTATCAAAGAACTCATGAAAATAATACATATTTTTCATGACGATTTTACATTTTTCGTCACAAAAAATTGAATGATTTAGTATTTTTCGTCGCTAAATTTTTTACGAGTTTGCATATTTCAAAATTTGGCCTAAACGGGTGCGGCATACCGCCCGACCCATGGCGGCAACGGATGCAGCGTACCGCCCGACCCATGGCGGGAGCGGATGCAGCATACCGCTCGACCCATGGTGGGAACGAATGCGGCATCCGTTCCCGCCATGGGTCGAACGGTATGCCACATTCGTTTAGGCTAAATTTTGAATTTTCTCTCAAATTTTGTTCCCCCAATTTCGGAAAAAAAAAATATGCCAAGGGCAAAGTCCAATGGGGGCGGTGATAAGGAATTTAGGAGCGGTAAATAGCAATATCCAAGTTGCTTTTTCATTTTTTAATACATTCATTTTGAGTTCATATCTAGCGTAATCCAAATTCTTCAATAATAATTAGACGCTTACAATCTATTTGTCTAGAGGAGTGAGCAAAAAAACTGAATTTCTTGTTAATAATAATAATAATGTAGATTCTATGATTAAAAAATGAAAAGACAACTTAGAACGGTAATAATGATATAACATAATTTATAATTGAAATAAACTTCATTATAAGTATAATGTTTGAATACCTCTTTAATTATTTTTTCAATATGTCTCAAACTTCAATAAACCACTATTGTGTGAAACTTTATATCTATTCATACCAAAATACATAAAATTAAAAAATACAATGCATATCAGTTAGATAAACCTAAATTAAATAAAGTAATGTACTTCACCAGGTTCTGAATTTGAAAATTAATGCAACTTCAATTAAACCTAACAATTGAGTACATATAAAGCTGAAAATCTAAATTTTAGTTAGAGTTGACAATCGAAACGATTACATCTAACAACATATACTAAAAAAAGGATGCAAATGTACAAAATCTTTATTTTAGTCATTTTGAAAAAAAAAGACAAATAAAACATAAAACATAAATTTGGTAGCGAGAAATATGGAATTTGGGTAACGACAGAAAAGAATTTCATCTCTCAAAAGTGGAACTATAACAACTATTGTTTTATAGAAATAAAGCAACAACACAATTGAGAACAAAATAATTACTATATATGAAAAAATCGAATAATTACCTTTAGAAACATAAGGATTCCATAAAAAATTTGACACCCTTGCATTTTCTGATTTTAGTTGTTCACGCATCTATTTCTATCAGATTTCTTCAATTGGAGACATTAAAGTTTGAATTTTCTAAATTTTTGAAGAAAATGCTATTAAATAATTTATAAATGGAAACCGATTCTGAATAAATATGAATATCTTAATGAAGTAAAAATAAAATTATAAGATTATATTATTTCAAGTAAGAACAAAATTACATTAAAAAAAAAGTAAGAACAAAATTATAAAACTATAAAAACCAAAAATAATACATCACCAAAATTAAAGGTTGATGATAGGACTTTGGTTTTGACCAATGAATATAATGGTGGAATACTATCTATGATGCTTTATATATAGATTTATTGGTGACTTTTGGATTTCTTTTGCTTTGTGTTTTTTATCTTTCTATAATGTTTACTTTCTTTTATTAATTTAATTAATGGGCTAGTAATTGATAAATTTTTATTATAAATTATAAATATATATAAATGACTTTTCAATTTTCATTATGTTATTATTAATTAATTAAGTCTTTTTAATTTTGATTTTTTACTATGTTGACAACTTATTAAAAAACCTCTAAAACACTTCTCCACGTTTCTCCGTGCTTCCACTATTATATATAGTTTTTATTGTAAAATATAAATATATATAAATGACTTTTCAATTTTCCTTCTGTTATTATTAATTAATTAAATCATTTTAGTTTTGATTTTTACTACGTTAACAACTTATCAGAAAAACATCTAAAACATTTCTCCTCATTTCTCTCGGCTTCCATTATATATATATATATATATATATATATATATATATATATATATATATATATATATATATATATATATAATGGATACATGGACTTTTAACTTATTCGAAGAGTTACTATATTCAGTTTATTGTAATTTTTTTATTTCTGTTATTTAATTAAATAAAAGGAAAAGTACAAAAATAAACATTGTGGTTTGAGTCATTTTCAAACATAAACTATGTGATTTAAAAGTTTACTAACATATACCTTAAGATTGATTCCGTTACCAAACAAGGTCCAAAAAGACTAACAATTTTAAAAAAACTGAGGCGACAGTTAAGGACAAACGGTAAGAGGAGTATTTTTTATCTTTTCATGTATTTTATATTTTATTATATTTTTAAAATTTTTAAATCTTACCCAATCTCCAACTGACACCTCATCTCTACTCTTTCTCTCACATCTCTCTCATATACTTTATCCTAAACCTCTTCTTCGTCTTCTATCTTGCAATATTGAATTTTTTTTTGGGTTAATTATAAGTAGATACACCCTGTGGTTACACGTATTTGCAGATGGGTACCTGTAGTATTTTTCTTTACAATTGCAAAATTTTGTATTTTTTTTACTTTGCCAAATTTGGCCTATAATGACCTAAAAATGAAAAT
The DNA here is from genome assembly GCF_963576675.1 of Euphorbia lathyris. Classification (NCBI taxonomy): domain Eukaryota; kingdom Viridiplantae; phylum Streptophyta; class Magnoliopsida; order Malpighiales; family Euphorbiaceae; genus Euphorbia; species Euphorbia lathyris. The sequence goes on along the minus strand of NC_088914.1, from coordinate 20,536,936 downwards.
TTTCAAGAATTAAAGTTGTTTAGTATCATATTTATTATGAAACTATATATTTAATTTTTCAAAATCATCATTTTTGGAGTTTTCTCTCTCTAAATGTCAACTTTCTCTATCATAAAAAACAACCCTTAAATGACCTTAAACTTAAAAGGTTGAAGAATTAAAGTTGCTTAAAATATCATTTAACTCTTGAAAATTTTCATTTCGAGATCGTTATCGACCAAATTCTAACAAAGCGAACTCAAATGCAAAATTTTGCAATCCAAAGGGTTGCGGTTGCAAAAAAAAAAAAAATACAACACATGTATCAATGTGCAAATCGGTGAAACCACATGACATTTATATATAATTAACCATTTTTTTTAAAGAGTAAGCTTTATGACCTGAATTATTAAACCATAATTAAATTTTGAGTACATTCTTACAAAAAGGTCATCATATTTGATACGAAATTCTCTCTGTTAACCTCGTCTTCTATAGAAATCACTCTCAATCTATCTCCCCAAATCTTCTCTCTTTTGTCCTTTTCAAAAATTTTCTCTCTATTTTTACTTTCCAAACAGAAAAAGAAAATCCAATGTATTCTTCTTTAATCAAGAGAGAAAATCTTGATCTCTTAATCAACACTTCACCTCCTACACAAAATCAGAGTCTGAATCACATTTTAATTCCTCAAACCACCACCAGCAGTATCGGTATCAGAAACTTTTCCGATTCCGAAATTGACGCTGCGACCAACAATTCGTCGAACAAGACGAAGGTAATTGAGAGGTTTAATGTTAACATTGTGCATTTGGGATATCTCTATCATTATAATATAAGGTTTAATGCTGGAGAAGAAGAAGTTGAATCCTCGATGCCTTTATATGTTTATTATGATAATCAAGAAGTGAATGGTACGACAATTGTTGTGGCAGAGAAAGATGGAGAATTTGAGACAAGAAACTCAAAAGATGGTTTTAGCTAATATAATGCTTTCTGTTTGATGCTCTGTTTTTTCACCATTGCTCTGTAAGTTGTAGAATACGAGGTTGGGGGAGAGTAAAGAAGAGAAATGTGAGAGAAAGAGATGTAGTGAGCTGCAAGTTGGAAATTTGTTAAGATTTTAAAAATATAACAAATTATAAAATATAAAATAAATGAATGGACAAAAATATAATTTTACCTTTTGACTTTGACTGCCATCTCAAGTTTTATTAATACCATTAGTCTTTTTAGACCATGTTTGCTAACGGAAACAATATCAAACTATCTATTTGTAAACTTTTAAACTACATAATTTATATTTAAAAATAACCCAAACTACTTTTAAACTACATAGTCTATATTTAAAAATAATCCAAACAACACAATTTATTTGTGAACTTTTACTAACTAATATTTTTTTTAAAAAACCTCAATCCAAACAAACCCTTTTGTAAATTAATATTATTATATTAATAACACTTCATCCAAACAGACGCCATTGTCTATCTCAAAACTCCAAACCAAGCAAGACCTAAATAATTCAGTGATTAAAAGAAAAAAGATTGCCAAATTTGTAGAGAAGAGAAATATGAGAGAAAAAAGAGAAGTAAGTGAGCTGTAAGTTGGAAATTTGTTAAGATTTAAAAAATATAATAAATTACAAAATATAAAATTAATGGACAAAAATATAATTTTACTTTTTGACTTTGACTGCCATCTCAGCTTTTATTAATACCGTTACTCTTTTTAGACCATGTTTACTAACGGAAACAATATTAAACTATTTATTAGTAAACTTTTAAAACCACATGGTTTATAATTAAAAATAACTCAAACCACTTTTAAACCATATAATTTATATTTAAAAATAATCCAAACAACACAATTTATTTATAAACTTTTGCTAACTAATATTTTTTTTTAAAAACCTTCATCCAAACAAACTCTTTATACATTAATATTATTATATTAATAACAGTTCATCCAAACAGACGCCATTGTCCCTCTCAAAACTCCAAACCAAGCAAGACATAAACACTTCAGTGATTAAAAGAAAAAAGATTGCAAAATTTGTAGAGAAGATAAATGTGAGAGAAAGAGAAATAGTGAGTTGTAAGTTTGAAATTTGTTAAGATTTTAAAATATAATAAATTATAAAATATAAAATAAAAGAATGGATGCCATCTCAGCTTTTATTAATACCATTAGTCTTTTTAGACCATGTTGGCTAGCGGAAACAATATCAAACTATCTCTTTGTTAACTTTAAAATCACATAGTTTATATTTGAAAATAACCCAAATCACTTTTAAACCGCATAGTTTATATTTAAAAATAATCCAAACAACACAATTTATTTGTAAACTTTTACTAACTAATATTTTTTTAAAAAAACCTTCATCCAAACAAACCCTTTGTACATTAATATTATTATATTAATAACACTTCATCCAAACAGAGGCCATTGTCCATCTCAAAACTCCAAACCAAGCAAGACCTAAACAGTTAAGTGATTAAAAGAAAAAAGATTGCCAAATTTGTAGAGAAGAGAAATATGAGAGAAAAAAGAGAAGCAAGTGAGCTGTAAATTGGAAATTTGTTAAGATTTTAAAAATATAATAAATTATAAAATATAAAATAAATAAATGGAAAAAAATATAATTTTACTTTTTAACTTTGACTGCCATCTCAGCTTTTATTAATACCGTTACTCTTTTTAGACCATGTTTACTAACGGAAACAATATTAAACTATCTATTAGTAAACTTTTAAACCACATGGTTTATAATTAAAAATAACCCGAACCACTTTTAAACCATATAATTTATATTTAAAAATAATCCAAACAACACAATTTATTTATAAACTTTTGCTAACTAATATTTTTTTTAAAAAAACCTTCATCCAAACAAACCCTTTATACATTAATATTATTATATTAATAACAGTTCATCCAAACATACGCCATTGTCCCTCTCAAAACTCCAAACCAAGCAAGACATAAACAGTTCAGTGATTAAAAGAAAAAAGATTGCCAAATTTGTAGAGAAGATAAATGTGAGAGAAAGAGAAATAGTGAGCTGTAAGTTGGAAATTTGTTAAGATTTTAAAATATAATAAATTATAAAATATAAAATAAATGAATGGACAAAAATATAATTTTACCTTTTAACTTTGACTATCATCTCAGCTTTTATTAATACCATTAGTTTTTTTAGACCATGTTTGCTAGCGGAAATAATATCAAACTATCTATTTGTAAACTTTAAAACCACATGGTTTACTTTGAAAATAACCCAAATCACTTTTAAACCGCATAGTTTATATTTAAAAATAATCCAAACAACACAATTTATTTGTAAACTTTTACTAACTAATATTTTTTTTTTAAAAACCTTCATCCAAACAAACCCTTTGTACATTAATATTATTATATTAATAACACTTCATCCAAACAGAGGCCATTGTCCATCTCAAAACTCCAAACCAAGCAAGACCTAAACAGTTCAGTGATTAAAAGAAAAAAGATTGCCAAATTTGTAGAGAAGAGAAATATGAGAGAAAAAAGAGAAGCAAGTGAGCTGTAAATTGGAAATTTGTTAAGATTTTAAAAATATAATAAATTATAAAATATAAAATAAATAAATGCAAAAAAATATAATTTTACTTTTTAACTTTGACTGTCATCTCAGCTTTTATTAATACCGTTACTCTTTTTAGACCATGTTTACTAACAGAAACAATATTAAACTATCTATTAGTAAACTTTTAAACCACATGGTTTATAATTAAAAATAACCCGAACCACTTTTAAACCGTTTGGAATTTCCAGATTTCTGGAATTTCCAGAAATCTGAAATTTCCAGAATTAAAAAAAGAAAAAAGGGAAAGATGAAGAGAAGAAATAAGGAAGAAAAAGAAGAAGAAAAGAAAGGAAGAAGAGGAGAAAATGGAAGTAGAAGAACATAAAATGGAAGAAGAAGAGGAGGAAATGGAGGAAGAAGAAGAAGAACGAAGAACGAAGAAGAGAAGAAGAAGATGAGTCAACTTAAAAATTAAGAAAAAAAAAGTCAATTTTTTTTTTCCAAATTGCCCCTGTGATTTAACAGATTTTTTGTCGTCTTCTTAATTTGTATAACGGCGACAATCATAGGGAGCTGTTTGCAAAAAAAAAAAAATACCACAAATACCACATCGCAAATCGGCCAAACCACATGATAGTTATTTATAATTAACCCTTAAAAATAACCCAAACCATTTTTAAACTATATAATTTATATTTAAAAATAATCTAAACAATGCAATTTATTTATAAATTTTTATTAACTAATATTTTTTTTTTAAAAACCTTCCTCCAAACAAATCCTTTATTCCTTAATATTATTATATTAATAAAGTTCATCCAAACAAACCAATGTCCCTCTCAAAACTCCAAACCAGCGAGACCTAAACAGTTCAGTGATAAAAGAAAAAAGATTGCCACAGAAATCCATGCATGGAAGAAATCAACTCGAGGAAGAGACCACTAAAGCTTGACTGGAACGAGATATTCGACCAAAACGACGGTGAGCCACCGCAGATAGAAATAGTAAAAGGGGCTAGTGAGCCACCGAGACCATCACCTATGACCACCGATCAATCAAGAGAGGACATTGTATCATTGACCGATCATGAGCTCAAGCAAAACATTAAGCGGCAAAAAGACAATTTTAGAAGATTAAGCCCAACTTTGCCAGACGGAGGGGAAAAGATTCGGAATGTTCTTAAACTTCTTGAGGAAGAGGACCAGCGGAGAGAGCTTGCACGCGCCGAGAAGGTTGGTTTTGTTTCATTTTTTGATGTTTTTGTCCATTCAAATTGATTTTATACCTGTTTGGTTGCCCATAAAGTGGTGGAAGGGCATAGAAATGGAATGGTACTCTGCATCCCCTCCTCCCCCCTTCCGCTTGCAAAATATTGTATGTTGGTCGCCCGGAGAAATGGGGGAAGAGCTATTGAAAAACAGTAGTGGGCTTTCACTTTTTCTTAAAGAACGTTTTATGCCTTTTATCGTGGTTTTTTTTTTTAGTTTAGTCTACTTGTTTGAATTGCTCGAGTGTTAATGAAAAATGCACAATGTTTGGGCTTCTAATTTGCTCTAAATCTTCTTATATCTGCATGCTTTCAGTTTCTCTCGAATCTCGAATTAATGGTGTTAAATCCTCCCTTCTGTAGCTTTACTTCTTGTGGAATCAATTCATTTTATCATAAACTTATTGTGTGTTAGAGGTTTTTTTTTTTTTTTTTTTTTTTTGGGTTGTTGTTGTTGTTGTTATGCTTGTCTTGTTAATTGATCGGTTGGCATCTGATTACATACACAACTTTTCGAGGTTTTGGGAATAGGTTTGCTGGATATAGCATGCAGTTTAATATATATTGTTCTCTGAATTGTTGCAAGACAATTGGTTATTTTTTTCTTTTCTTTTCTAAATCTGTAATATCTTAATGTTACTTGGGATACTTAAGAGCTCTTACCTGCCAATAAAGAGTGTATTGGGTGGAGGCATTGTGGGCGAAGTCTAGCATCCTGCTGTGTAGAGGCCTAACTGGACCAGATCTTGTTTGAACCAAGTAGCTTGGACTGCTATGCAATATGAGGAAATAAGTTTGCGTTTGTTCTTAGCTTGAACTTTTGACATAAGAGTGCTTTTGGAAAAGAATAAGTAAAATTTATGAAGATAGAATCCTTAATCAAAAAGTCTACGGGGCTTGAGTATTTCTTCGCGATCTCTTTATGGAAGTTCGTCTAAAATTCTTAGATGAATAGTCAAATAAAGTATGATCCAACTATAGCATTCAATTTTCAATAGCTGAGTGGATTTTGCTCCCTGATTTGGAAGATTGATCGCTGTCGATGTATAAATTGGCGATATTTGTGATCATAGTTATTTAAGGCGCACAGAGGCGCAAAGGGGCCTGCAGCCTAGGCGCAAGGGGCAGGGGCACACCTGAGTGACACAGGGCGCACTAAATGAAAAAGAATATATAAAATTATAAATAACACTTAGCATTTCTAAAATGCAATCAAATAACAACAATCTTAATCATAAAATGCATGAAATAAATTCCAAAGTTCAACTTCAACCATCACTAAAAGTTCAACTTCAACCAAACACTAAGTTAATAACTAAAACTAATAGTCTAATAATAACTACTTTTCCTCAATGGAGGAGATGGCTGCTTCAAAGAATCGCAGCTTGCAAGAATGGGGGAGATGGCTGCTGCATGTTTTGCGTGTCTTCATATCTCTTGCCTTTTCTTTTTTTCTCTTTTTCTATTTTAACCTCAGCCCTCCATCATAAAGATATCCAATGGCTTGATTAGAACAACCTATTCTACTTTAAAACCCTAAAAACCTTAAACTTGCGCCTAGGCAGGCCTCACTCAAGGCGAGAGGCTACCCAAGGCGCGTGCCTGGTGAACATTGCCCGCCTCACTGACACAGAGGCGCACCTTTAACAACTATGTTTGTGATGATGATACAGGGCCTCTGGTTTGGTATTTCATGTTCTTAATTATCAATAACAATTTGATTTAAGAATGCTGGCATGAAGTCATTTGCTGTGCTAGCTATATTTGTACTTTATTGTGTAAATGAATCTGTCGTGATTCTTTATACTCTTTGGGCAGGATGCTGATCCATGTTTGAACCACATTCAGTTGACAAGTGCAGATAGAACTGGTATGTTCAACTCTCTACTTTGATCTTCCTCCTTGAGAAAGATGTTACAGAGCAGGTTTTCGTAAGTGCTTCAGTGAAAATACTCTGTTCTTGTACAAGGAGCCATTGATTAAGAAAATATGCAGTGATATTATCACTCTTTCTTTTTTCTTGGTGCATATTTCTGAAACCTAGATGTGATTTATTGGTGCTTCAGATGGCTGTGAACGAGAAAATGCATTTTCTAAAGTCAATTCACGATCTGAATTTGCTTCTTGTTTTACTAAGAAGATCGAAGGAAATGTATGGTGTTATCACTGCACTTTTTTTCTTTTTTTTTTATAACTCATTTTTAAGTAGCCTATATTACTAAAGAACACAAACTAATGCTGTCCAATTTTAATTTTTGTAACAGAAAAATCATAGTGTAGATAATGCATATGATAAAGAAATCTCAATTTTGGGGCGGCGTCGCGACCAGCAGAAAATGAGATCTAGGGGAGCCATGTTTGAAAATAGAACAACGAAAAATCAGCTGTCGTCTTCTAGATTTCCTTTCCCATGTGATACCAGTCTTTCACAAAATGGAGGCAAGCGTGGTACTTCTTCCCACCAAAATGGGGAAAGCTTATCCAGCAATCTGATGAGAAAGTGAGCATTTAGATGTTTTTATATTTTTTATATTATATACGTGTGTGTGCTCCATACCTTTCTTAATATTAAACTGCCTCTTGATATTTGAAATTATTACATTTATAGAGTTTATAATCCTATGCCAAATTTGTTACTCTTGAATGATCCTGTATGAGATTTAATTAAAATAATTTTATTATATTTGGATCGTCAGGGAAGTTATTCATTGGCATGTGCAGGCTTGTTCAGTTTTCAGTTTCTTATTATGATTTAATTCCCTCTATGCATTTTCATTTAGATTTTTTTTTTTTTAGTTTTTATCGTTCTTATAATATATATTTGCTCCATACCTTTCTCCATATTAAACTGCCTCTTGACATTTGAAATGATTACTACGTCTATAGAGTTCATAATCCTATGTCAAATTTGTTACTATTGATCCTTTAATTAATAATTTTTTTGTTATTTGTTATTTTCAAATTGGGAAGTTAGTCAGGTTTGCTTAGTTTTAAGTTTCTTATTATGATTTAATTCCCTCTATGCTTGGAGGGCCATTAGTTGGTCGTTTGGTGTTTTAAGAGTCCCCTCTCATGGGGGATGGGAGTATTCTAGCATGAGTTCAGTTTTTATGTCACTTGAGCTCTTCAAGCTTTTTCATGCAGTAGTATCTTATGTAAGTATATAAGTACTTACTTTGAAGAACAATAACACGAGTTCGGTATAAGGCCATTTGAGCTCTTCAAGTTTTTTCATGAAGCAGTATGTTACTTAACCATCATTTAGTAATGGCCATATTTGATAGATAAGGAATACTGCAGTTCCCTTGGTTTTGAATTATATTGGATCCACGGATTGAGGAGCGTTCTACAGACTTGGTTTTGTTAAAAACTCAATACTTTTTATTTTGGCAGAATCATATTATCCATGTCTTGTAATTTTTAAATCAGCCTTTTGACTAGTGGGCCTTGAGATGTTTGCATTTAACTTAATCTTGGTGTTTGATCCCCAAGAAATCCAAAATTATTTAATAATTATCTCCGGGCAATTCCAGTTAATACCATCTGAAATTTTCTATTTTTATTTGTTAATCTATTATTAACCAGCTACATTATCTCCTACCTTTTTCCACTTATTGAAATGCTCAACTCCAACCTTAGTTCATATGTTTTTTTTTTTTTAAAAATTAAAAACCATATGTAATTGGATCTATCTCTTTCCTTTTGAACTAAAGATGTATCTTGCATTGGTATGTTGCCATTTTTTGAGATATTTACATGGATAAATTATTTTAATGGTAACTGTAATGAATATTAGCTTAGGCATTGCTTGGAACAAAATCACTTGAAAGCTATGTTGCACGGAAACGAAATGGAAATGGAAACGGAAACGGATACCGGGAAGCATTATTTCTAAGAAATATTAGCTAGGAAATGGTAATGGAAAGGGAAAGGGAAAGGGAAACGGAAACGGACACGAAACGCGGAAACACTAATGAAGAAGAGTTTCCGTGCAACATAGCTTGAAAGAAATGAATTCAATTGAATTTTTATATGATTTACGATTCTGTCAAATTAGCTTGTTTTATAGAGAACATGATTAAATTTCCATTTTTATTTCTTTCCAAACTAGATTTTTATGAAATAACTGAACGGAATTCCTTCAAAATTCATCCAAATGAAGGTTTCCAACAAAGGGTTATATTGGATAAGATTGTCAAGAATATAATCTGTCTGATGAGTGACAAGTATTTCAGTCTAATGTAGTTTTACTATATCATAGAACGTTCGTTTAGGGTATTTACTGAAACTCTTGACTTGCGTGTTTAGTTCATTTTCTATTTTACTATTATTTATTTAACTTATAGTGTATTGTCTTACAAAATTCATGGTTGCTGCCACTGATTTCTTCCTACTATTTCACTTTGTTTGTGATTCTATTATTAAATCACTGGTTGAGAGGGATAGGCTATATTTCAAAAAGATGCTGTCACTGTTCAAAACCGCCGCCTAGACCGCGCGTTCGAAATCGAGAATCTGCCCGATTTTCTCTGATTAGTCCCTCTAGGCGTTTTGTTTGCCCCTAGGCGATTTTTAGCCGTCTGGGCTCTGCCTAGACTGCCTTGACCGCCTAGGCGCCAATGAACAAAAACATTTTTGTTATGAATTTATTTTTTGTTTTATTATAATTCACATTTGAGTTGTTTCAATGATATGTTTGTTGAAATGTTGATCTTTGCACATTTTTAAAGATATATGTTACAAATATAGGTGTTTTTCTATATTAGATAATTTATATTATTATTTTTAGATAGTATAATATATCTTTTAATTGAATTTATATAACAATTTGTTGATTAACAAGTAAAAAATATAAAAATACGATTAATCCCCAACTAATCCCGGATTAATTCTCGAGGGCCCTGTCCGCCCGACTAGCGGCTAACGCTTTTTTACAACCTTGGATGCAGTGAAACTATTGCCTTCTTCAAAGAGACTTGTTTCCCCAATAAGGAAATTGTAGTCCAATTTTGCATGCAAATACAAGAGTCTTGCTGAACTATACGCACCATATTTAGAGTTTGGTGCATATTTAATTCCTTAGCTCTTCCAATTCCTTTAGCATAAATATATGATCCTGATTGCAATTTTTTTTTGGTTGAATGCTCAAGTATATGGTTTTACTTTAATGCATTATTTTCCTAAATAGTTAATTGTTTTTACTTTTGGTGATAGGAAGGATAATTGTCAGGCTGTACATTCAAATGGCTCAAGGCCTAGGAAGGTATGTCTTATTTATCATCCCTTGCATTACAGATGTTATCTTTTGCTTGTCTTTTATCTACTTCAGAAAATCTGTGTAGTTTTATTCGAGTGGAAATCTTTGTTTTAAAAGGTTATGAGAGCATGGAATGAAAGAATATATTTGTTCATTTTTCTTAAGACTATGTCCTATATTAGCTTTAAAATATTGTATATGTCATTGTAAATACAATATCTTTCCTTGTTAGAAATGCAAAATTAGATTTTTTGCTTTAATTTTGAATAAAATTTTAATGGTGTTATGGTAGTTGTTGAGCAAAAATGATGACATTCTAACTTGATTAATTGATCGTAGGTTATGGATAGAGTGATTGGAACCTTTGTTTAATGCCCTTACGATATCTTGTTACATCTTCAAGCTTGATTCTCTTATTGTTTTATGCATTACTCTCTTGGTAATCATGATAAACTAAATTTTTTATTTTTATCTAGTTTTCATATAATCAACATACTCTTTTTTTTATTGTTTTATTAAATCTCTAAATTTGAATTTTCTTATTATTTAATTAAAGGTATATGCGTGAAACACAACTTACTAATTAATTTTGTTTGATTAATTCTATTTCGTTTTTATTCAAATAATTCAAATACTCTAACTATAATACTAAATACTATAACCATATCATGGTCTCCTTTTAATCTAAAATTTTCTATCTTATATCTTCTATTTTTTTTATCTTATAAGACCTCAGGTGCTTATTAAATCTCTAAATTTGAATTTTCTTATTATTTAATTAAAGGTATATGCGTGAAACACAATTTACTAATTAATTTTGTTTGATTAATTCTATTTCGTTTTTATTCAAATACTCTAACTATAATACTAAATACTATAACCATATCATGGTCTCCTTTTAATCTAAAATTTTCTATCTTATATCTTCTAATTTTTTTATCTTATAAGACCTCAGGTGCTAATGAAACTATTTTAGTAAAACTTAACTGTCTGTGTAAACCACCGGCTCTCGGAAATAACTCCCCCCCCCCCGAACACAGCTTACAACTTTAATCGTACTGTCCTCTCCAAAGAGCAACTCCTCTTATCAAAAGGTGCTGAGTTAATCCGAGTGATTGCCCTTCTCCGACCCTTACTGCCCAACCTGAGAGCGGACAATCTTGAGTGAAATAAATACCGTGGCTTCGTTCTTTTTCAACAAAATCATCACACAGTAAATCAACAAAGCCCAAAGTGATCTCTCTTTTCTTCTTCAAGTTTACCTACTACGGTACCAGCGTGAATATGATCTCCACCAGACATACGTAACACCTTAGCTAGTACACGAAAATGCATACCATGATTCTTCTGTCATAACTGCATGCATTGGGCGGTGAATGCGAAAAAGTAAAACATTATCTCGGCAATAATGAGCCAAGCTAGTATTTGCCATGAATCCCCCTGTTAAGTAATCACATTTATACATGTAAGTGGACAAGCAGGCAAGGCCAAATTGACTACTACAAATTGCTTTAACTAGAGGCTCTTGCTAATTTCTTTTCCAGGTTGAAGAGTTGTGGGTTGGTTGTGCTTGAGTGATTACTACAATGCTTGATAAGATATTAATACGATAAAAGATCTCTTACTGAAATTCAAATGTAAAAATTTCCTGTTTCTACGAAGCTAATATTGGTTAATTTTAATAGTCTTGTGGGAGTATATGGAGACATGGAGAATTTTCTCTTTCAGTTTAGTAATTCTCGTGATTGACACAGTTTGGTGATTCAAACGGTAACACAATCAAGTTTAGCCCTCTCTTGTGGATTAAATTGTTTCCTTCTATATCAGTAATTTGAATATTCAATAATCAAAGCTTGTGTCAACTCCCAATCAACCTTCCATACGAGGAAACTTGTTTTTGCATGAATGATATAACCACTCAAACTAGGTACACTATTCCCTGAAATGTGGATGAGTTTTTTGCAGGATAAACCAATTAGATACCTTTGAATTCTACTATATGTAACACTTGCAAAGAATGCTACTACCCTTAGATGGAAGCAATTTTGCATGAAATAAAATAAGAATTTCGATCGTGAGACACAAAATGCCAGGAGTTTTCTCATGCATGACAGTTTTTTCTGACACATGGAAATTATAGCCAAAAATTCGTCTCGCTGGAATACTGCAATTAGAGTTATAATGTTGCACCATTTTAACCTTTTCATTCTGTTGCTCATTAGAATTTAATTGACGTTATTCAATCAGGGGCAGACTATTGTTCTTGAAGATGAGGATGACACTCAGTTTGTAAAGACAGAGCGAGAAAACAGAATTGGTCAATGGTAAACAGAATTTCCAACACTCGAGTCTTTCTTTCTTCCCATTTCTCAGTTTTGAAGTTTGTTAGTGTTTGACGATTAGTGATTCTTTTGTTGCTTTCAGCATCAAGGACACAAAGATTTATTATCCTTCAAGGTGCTCCAACTAATTCCCAGAGATGCTACTGACTACATTGGACAATAATTGATTAGAAATTTAGAATTAATTTGCAAGATGGTTTATGCAAACCTTCTAATCTCTCTCTCTCCTTTTATCTTTTTGCTTGTTAAACCAGGGATGACCCAGAGTTAGTGGAAATTTGTTTCTCCAACATAAACTGCTTAGATCCTGAAGGGTTTTTGACATCAGAGATAATGAATTTTTACATTAGGTAAGCACATTTGAATGCGTTTAGGAATTGATTTAATTACTAGGAATATTCATCAGGTCCTGTCTTGTTATCCTTTAAAAGTTCCAACCCTGTAAATGAGTACATTCACCGGGAAATGAATAAATTTCTGAACTATTACTTTGTTGTATTATTCCACACAAACATTTTGTTGATCATATTCTTGCTTGCTATTTCTTCATGTTGGTTGCACCCAAAGGCCAGTTTTGGGACTATCAGTTTAAGTCTCTGACTGTTCTGGTTGCAGTAGCTTAATCCTCAGCTTTTCTTTATGTAATTTTGATGCCTGGTGTACAGAAAACTTGAGATTTTCAGCTATCTAAACCTAGATAATGGCAGTCGCAGTAGCTTAATCCTCAGCTTTTCTTTATGTGATTTTGATGCTTTGTGTACAGAAAACTTGAGATTTTCAGCTATCTAAACCTAGATAATGGATTAGGACCTTGCCCTTAAGGGTCGACACAAACTTGAACATTTTAGTTTTGACTAGTTGTCTAACAAAACACAAATTCTTGATTAGCAGTTTTGTGTAAGATATTAAATCCACAAAACCTACAAATTGTGTAGACTACCCCACCAACCAAAAGAAAAAGAAGAAGTAAATCTCATTTTGTAGTTATTAAACAGCAGTAGGTGACATGTGAGGTTCAGTTTGTGACCAAGAAGAGAGCGGGAATACTTGCCATTGCCTACAGAGAGAAGGCTCTTTGTTTTTCCAAATATGGAAAATGACAATGTGTTTATGGGTCTCACATGTATGCTAAAATGAAATAATACAATCAGGAACAAGATTCTGATGATAGAATCACTTAAATAAAATGTATAAGCAGAAGCAATATTTGTGAGCATCATTCTAGGAAGACTATATCTAATTACTGTTATTCAATCTTCCACGGAAGCCAATAATTTGATAATTTAGTTTTTTAGTTTGAAGTCTTTTTCGAGTTGGGTTCCTTGTGTCTGGTCAGGGATCAAGCAGATCACACTTCTTATTTGTACAAGGGAGAATAATTTTGTTTTCTTTGTAATTCTTGAGAACTTTTTTTTCTCTCCATGTGTTACTTGCAAGTCTTCTTGTATGCAAATATTTGAGCGATGTTGGTGCATTTGTACAGGTATTTGCGGCTGCAAATGTCTCCTACAAACAACGGTTTATGTGATTATCACTTTTTTAATACTTTCTTCTACAAGAAACTCAAACAGGCTGTGTCTCACAAGGTAGTTGTATTTTTTGATGACAAACAAAATGGGGAAATTTATTTTTGTTTTTTCAATAGATTTCTTATTTTATTCTTCAAACATAAAATTCATTGATGCAATATGCTCTACGATATTTTTATTAGCAGCTTGTCAAACATTGAGCCATAAAACTAGTTGCCTAAGTTAAAAACATTGGCAGCATTGTTGCTTACCTGCTGTAGTCATTCAATCACTACATGCTTAGGAAATTTGTAATGATTTCATATATCTTAGACCGAGGCAAAATGGGTTGATAGGGGTAAGACTTCTGTACTCGATTTATCCCAAGGGATTTAGAATTATAAAACATAAGCATATATTCAGTACAGTTTTGAATTTTCTTGAGATACTGGTAGGATGCATCAGCAAATTCTGTATCTTTTGCAAATTTTACTATTTGACACATGTCAGCAACTCATCTTTATTTGTAGGGGAGTGATAAGGAATCCTCTTTTATCAAGTTCAGAAGGTGGTGGAAGGGTGTCAATATATTTCAGAAGGCATATGTCTTTATCCCCATACATGAAGAGTAAGATTCTTTTATTCAACTTTTATATATATCCTTGCTTTACTTTTTACCCTTGAGTGATAGGGGTTGTCAAGAAACCATATAACCCCAAAGCTTAAGCTTATAGGTAAGGCTAAGAAGAGCTTTTATTATTATCTCTGACACGCCCACATGCAAATACCCATTGGGCTTGAAGCGTGTATAATACATGCCCATCTTACCATGTGTTGAATTTCCATTACAAATGGAGTTAGGATTTCAACCCTGGACCACTTGGTTTAAGAGTCTCTGCTCTAGTATCATGTCAAGGAACCATTCGACCTAAAAGGCTAAGTTTATAGGTGAAGTCCAAGAATAAATTTTATTATTATTATTATTATTATTATTATTATCTCAATTAGGGGTATATATAAATTGTGATTATTTGTTCCAGTGGTGAAGATGTATCAACTTGTCACTGTAGGAATGACTGACGACTTTGTGATTTATATGTCCATTTTTTTTTGTTCTAATTAAGTGACATCAGATGGATTAATTGCAAAATAGGCCACAGAGCAGCCCAGTGAAGTTTTAGGCCTAATACAAATGAGAAAATCCCATTTGGAATTTCAAAAATGTTGACGCACCTTAACTTGTCTTGTTACACAGATAGAATGAGAAAATGTAATATTGTATCTATTTATGATAGAGAAGAGTATGGATTTATACAAGAGCCTCCTAGCTAAACTAGGAAAGCTAATTAACGTGATTACCTATAATTATGCTATTCTATCCCTATGACTATGCTAATACAGCCTGTAACAACTAATATTTACAACTGTAACACTCTCTTTCAAGCTGGAGCATAGTTATTTATCATGCCTAGCTTGTTATAAATATAGTTTACTCCATGCCTAGCTTGTTATAAATATAGTTTACTCCATGCCTAGCTTGTTATAAATATAGTTTACTCCAACCTCATTTAAGGCTTTAGTGAAGATATCTCCAAGTTGCTCATTGGTTTAGATCGTAGAAATGATGTTCCCTATAGCTTCTCACATATAAAATAAATCTACTTCAATATGATTGGTACGTTCATGAAACACAGAGTTGTATGCAATATGAAATGCTGCTTGATTATCACACCATAACTTTACTGGAGTAGTGATCTTGAATCCAAGTTCAGACAAGAGATGATGAGTTCACATAATCTCACAAACTAATTGAGACATTGCTCGATACTCTGATGAGCACCAGAGCGAGATACGGCATGTTGCTTCTTGCTCTTCCAAGAAACTAAATTTCCTCCTAGGAAAACACAACAACCATCAATAGATCCTCAGAAACATTCGACCTCAATGAACGAATCAAAAAAAAATTCATTCTTGTTATGACCATGATTTTTGTATAGTATTCCTCATTCAGGAGCTCCTTTTAAGGTACATATGAACTGTTCAAGCGCAGTCCAATAATCAATGGTAGGAGAAGACATAAACTAGCTAACAACACTGACAGAATAGACTATATCAGGGTAGGAGTGTTTAGTTTTCCAACCAAACACCTATTTCTTCCACGATCTTCAAATAACTCTCCTAATGCGAGATGCAAATTCAGTCGCAGGCGCACTGCATGACTTAACACTTGATTTTCCTGTTTCTGACAATAGATCAAAGACATATTTTCTTTGAGACTCAAAGATTCATTTCTTGTTTCTTGACACCTCAATTCCCAAGAAGTACTTTAGAGCTCCTAGGTCCTTTTTATGAAATTGACCGTGAAGAAAGGATTTTAGAGATGAGATTCATGAAATGTCACTTCCCGTGATAACAATATCATCTACATAGACTACAAGGAGAATCATACCCGATGCAGAGTGTTTATAGAAAACATAATGGTCACACTTGCACTTTTTCATCCTGAACTTCTCAACTGCTTGGCTAAACTTCCAAATCATGGTCTAGGACTTTGTTTCACGATTTAAAGATTTGCGGAGACAACAAACTTTGCCAAACTCCCCTTAGCAAACCCTGGTGGTTGCTCCATACAAACTTATCCTTGAAGATCCCCATGTAAGAAGACATTTTTAATATCCAATTGATGCAAAGGCCAATTAGAGCAAGCCACCATTGAAATAAAGAGCCGAATAAAAGTCATTTTTGCCACCGGAGAAAAAGTGTCAGAATAATCTACCCTATAGGTCTGAGCGTACCCCTTTGCTACAAGACGAGCTTTTAAATGAGCCACTTGTCTATCAAAATTAACTTTAACAATATACACCCATCTCCATCCAACAGACTTCTTCTGTCAGGATTAGGATTTCTGACAGTAAGATTAGGGCAGAAAAGATCTTAAGAGAAGAGAAGAATAGGGAAAGAAGAGAGAAGGTTAGAGAGAGATCGAGATAAACAGATAAAAGAGAGAATATAGAGAGAATTTAGAAGAAAGAAATGAAGATTTCATTAATCAATTGCATAATCAATTGGTACAGAGCGATTCTCTTAAATAGGTGTTACAGACCATGTAATACACTAGAATACATGGGATACCATGTAGATTAAGAGTCTACATTGATATATTTTATTTAAAAGCAATACACATATATATACAAGGTTCTCCTTCAATCAAGGAGTCAAACTGACCCTACCAGCAGCTCTAGCAGCCCTAGAGCAGCCTTAGGCATGCTATTCATTAATTACACTGTCTTATACTCTAACACTCCCCCTCAAGCTGAAGCATGAATTTTAATCATGCTCAGCTTGCTAGAGATATAGATAACATAGTCTTCCAGACAATACAACTGAAAACAAAAAGCTTAAGATACTTTAGAATATAGAGTATAATCCGGGAGACGCAACTCAGAAGAACCAAATCGGTAGGGCAGAAGATAGACGACGAGACAACAACAATCCTCGTTCGAAACGGAAAAGCAGAACCCATTTAAAACATCACCAACACAAATGGAGATTCACCCGAAAACTAACCGGACAGACAGGTCGGAAACAGAGAGGTGACAACGGCGGAAGAGGAACAGCGACAATCCATTGAGGTGAACTCAAACTCTGCTCACAAGGCAGACAATACTACTGCTGAAAGAAACATCCCAAAAGTACAAACCCAGAAATTCTGCTCACAAGGCAGAAAACAAATTCTGGAATCTCTCAATCCAGAAACCCAAAACAGAGACCAAAACAAAGCTCTGATACCCATTTAAGGAGGACTTTTCTTACAGCGACGACGACACAGGGTGGTCGGAATGTGAGGAAACGCGGATCGGAGGCGGAAGGGATCAACCAGAGGGGTGGTGAGATAAAATGATGTCCCAACAGTGAGTATTCAAGAGACCCAAGCTCTTGACAGAAATGGAACCCTGGGAAATACTACCCAGAAAATATTGAACCCTGGGAAATACTATCCAGAAAATATTGAACCCTTGCAGAAACACAACTCTGGAAATACTTCACAACTCTGGAAATACTGCCCAGAAAAAAGAATTCAGAAACCTTAGTTAGGCTCTGATACCATGTTACAGACCATGTAATACACTAGAATACATGGGATACCATGTAGATTAAGAGTCTACATTGATATATTTTATTTAAAAGCAATACACATATATATACAAGGTTCTCCTTCAATCAATCAAGGAGTCAAACTGACCCTACCA
Organism: Euphorbia lathyris; assembly: GCF_963576675.1. Taxonomy (NCBI): domain Eukaryota; kingdom Viridiplantae; phylum Streptophyta; class Magnoliopsida; order Malpighiales; family Euphorbiaceae; genus Euphorbia; species Euphorbia lathyris. The sequence goes on along the minus strand of NC_088914.1, from coordinate 20,518,765 downwards.
GCAGCTCTAGCAGCCCTAGAGCAGCCTTAGGCATGCTATTCATTAATTATACTGTCTTATACTCTAAATTAATGGCCATAATAATTCCAACTTACCTTAAATCACCTTATTAATTCTAGGGTAAATAATTTATTAGTCCCTTACTTTTTACCTAACACACTGTTTAGTCCCCCTATTTTGAAAAACACATTTTAAGGTCCCTATCTTTTGCCAATATTAACATTGTGATCCTTTTATCTATTATTTTAGATTTTTAACCGAACATATTAGCTTTTAGGACAACCTCAATACAATACAAGTTGACCATGTTACTATGTTATTTTCTATATATCTGTTTATGCTAAAATATAACGATTACAAGTCTAAAAAAACTAGACAAAAGGACCAAAGGGTTAATATTGGCAAAAGTTAGGGACCTTATAATGTGTTTTTCAAAATAGGGGGACTAAACAGTGTGTTAGGTAAAAAGTAAGGGACTAATAAATTATTTACCCTTAATTCTAACCTACCTTAAATAAGAATAGGAAATATAACATTCCTTAAATAAGAATAGGAAATATAGCAATTCACTCAAAATAGGCATAATTCGAATAATTGTGACAATACTTCCCTTTTAGAGCATTCTTGTCCCCAAGAACGTATGAAGTTTGGAATTCGGTGAACTTGAAAGGGCTCCGGGATAGAAACAACCCATTGAATTTGTAGGGGGACGACAGTGAACTTGAAAGGGCTTTGTGGCTGTGGCTGAAACAGACCATCTTCATTGCTTTCTGGTTTATTTTCTAGAGCATCATCACCCCATATGAATTTCATTCTTCCCATTGCATAAGGTTGGTAAGCTACTACATCTCTTTTCTTTATACTAAAACCATCTTGTAGAGTATCATCAAAAAAGCAAACCTTTATGTCAACTGGCACAACCGGGTAGAGTATGAGTGTTTCTGTGATAACAACATGGGCATAATTCTTCTTCTCAATAGCTCCTGCTACAATTTCTTCAAAATTTGTAAATTCTTCTGCTTCCGAAACATGTCTCGCTTCATTCACAACCTTTTCTTGCACATCAAGATGTTTGCAAAGAACGTAGATGGACCAAGATAGAGTGGCTGATGTTGTGTCTTTTCCATCAATCACACAATTCAGAGTTATGTCTCGTAAACATGTTTTATCAGTTTCTAACTCATTTAGGAACCTAGAAAAAATGCCATCTTTCTTCATTATTTCTGTGATAGGAGCATGAAGATAATTCGTCTTTTCAAAAGCTTCCTCTTCAATGTTGGCTGCCAATTCTTCTTTGTTCAATCCATTCATGCTGTCTAAATCAGCTCCAAATGCAACCTTGAATATAGACTCCGAGATTGGATTCATAACCCAATCCTTATGCCTCTCACTACCTCCTCCAACTACCTTCACCAATGGAATTACTCCCCCTTTTAAATCATTCTTGTCCCAAAGAATGTAACAATAAACAGTGCTGCCACATAGTCCAAACTTGGACTGGAAATTTGCTTGTCCATAGATGGATGAGGAATCCATAGGTAAACTATTATGAGCTGGGTCGATTTTAAAGGTTGAGTTGGATTTCAGATTGTTTGGGGTGTTTGAGGGCCAAGGTGGAGTGGTGAACGGAGATTTGAAGAGTGGTTGAGTTGTTACCCATGTTTCATTGATGTGAGCAGAAGTTTTGGTGTAGGAATGGTTAGTTTGGGGCCATTGCTTTGGAACTAGGGAAGATCTAAATGTAGGATTGAGCGATCTTGATTCAGATTGAATTTTAGGTATCTACATGTTAATAACAGTGGTCTGATTCCTTACCTCTTCAAACTGCTGGTGGTGCTTGTCTAGGCTGCCCAACTTCATTGCAGGCACTTCCTCCAACAGTTGAGATGCAACTGAAGAAGGATCCACTACTTCTTTAGGTTTTTCTTGCAAACTGAAATCTGGTGGCTCTAATTTCCTCTCAGGAATTTCATCGAACACTTGGAGTGCAACTGAAGAAGGATTTGAAACTCCTCTAAATTCTTGAATCGATTGAATCAAGTTTGAGAAGGATTTACAGATTTGTTCAAGAGAGTTTTGTTGCTCCTTACGAAGAAGTTCCCATCACTGATCAGAGTCATGTTCCTCCTTGCAAATCCGTTCCCATCGTCGATCAATTTCTTCCATGGTCGGAGGATGGCCCTAATAATTCTAACTTACCTTAAATCACCTTATTAATTCTAACCTACTTTAAATAAGAATAGAAAATATAGCCTTCCTTAAATAAGAATAGGAAATATAGCAATTCACTCTAAATAGGCATAATTCGAATAATTGTGACATCTTCACAACATGCAAATCTACCAAATCCCAAGTACCATTAGCATCCAAAGCATTCATTTCTTTTCTCATTGCATTGCTCTTCTGGATTACTGAATAACGTCACTTTTTTCTTTCTTTTTTTTTTTTTTTTTATTTAGGCCAAATATATACAAATGGGCAATGCTCTAATTTTTTTTTTCCCCAACTGAATGAAAGCTAGTTTATTGGCTTAGATGCTCATCTGATCACATACTGACATTATCAACTATTGGCCTGCAATTCTATTGGAGTGGCTTCTAATGAAAGGATATTAGGTTCTCATATTGAACCCCTTAACTTTGAACACCTGCAAATAAATGGTCATTCGAGTTAGTCCTTTGTAATTTGGATCTGCGAGAACATGATTTACCTTCTAACATTTACATAAGCCTTAATTTGTAAAATTTATATTTTCATAGGTATTTAGCAATATGTTTCTATAAATTGTTCGAATTATAAATTTTTGGGTGATGAAAACCCAGGGCTATGTGTGACCATGTATATTGCGAAACATGCAAATGCTTTGCAATGAGAAGTATGCTATGTTGCACGGGAACGGACAATGGGAAACGTAATTACTAAAAAACATAGGAAACGGAAACGTGGGGGAAACATGTAAATATAAAAAATATAAGGGCATAATAAATATTAATAATATATTTAAAAAACAAGATGAAGAAAGGACAAGCTCAATCGAGATTCAAGAGACACGGATTATAGGAGAAAAAAATATAGGTAACTTCTTTAAATTGAAGGATACAAGGAAGGAATTATCAGCCAAATAGGAAGTTTCAATTTTTCTAATCTTAGACTGAATAGGAATTGCAAAATAGAAAGTTTGAATTTCCAGAATTTTAGTTGAAGGGGAAACCGTTTAAAAACTGAGAGACGCTTTTTCATATTTTGGGTAATTACGGAAATGTATCCAGAAATGTTTCATATTAGCTTCCGAGAGTTTCCATTTCCCACGTCTGCTGGAAACGGTGAAACGCGTGTCATGATGAGTTTCCGTGCATCATAGGAAGTATGTATTGTTATTTTTAAAGAAGGTGATGAAATATGGAAATAGGTGTCACAATCGTTAATTAGTTTTTCATCTTCATTTCCTCTCTTGTTCAGCACAGATTACTTCGTTTAGACTGATCTGTTGTGTTTGATTCTTTTGCAGCCTTCATTGGAGCTTGGTGATTATTTGCATCCCAGACAGGGAAGATAATTCAGGACCAATTATTCTTCATTTAGATTCTTTAGGATTTCACTCTAGCAAATCAGTTTTTGAAGAAATTAGAAGGTGAGAAAATTTGCTTTATGAAGTTTTTCTTATTCTCGGTGGAGAATTTTGCTGATGTTTATTGGTTGAAATAAAATCTTAACTTATTTTAAATGCTTAAATTTGGAGTTGGAATTACCCATATTTTAAGATATTCCCATGTTTTGTACGTGGGAAGCATCGGGGATTATCATAATGAGTTGTGGCATCTGTTTCTTCTGAATTCTAAGTAGTCCTTCACTACAATGCCTCCTTGAGCAAATTATTGATCCTGAGTTATTGTGTTGCAGTTATTTGAAACAAGAATGGCACTACTTGAAAGAAGAAGTTTCTCCTCCGGATCTTCCAATTTCTGTCCACATATGGGAAAATCTACCTCGTAGAATTGATGAGAAGAAAATTGAGGTGAATTTTGTTTACAAAGTTTTCAAAATTTATATCATTTGCTTGATTTGGCTACCTCCATTTATGTGAGGATAAAACATATGCCAAGTTTAAGCTGTCTGGTACAATCATACATAATCAAAGTTGTTGGTAGCATGTCATTGCATTTGCTTCTTGTCATTTGTTTCTTTTTTTTTTTTTTGGGCATAATACATTATTTGCCCCTGAACTTTCAAAGTGTTCTGATAGCCCTCATCTTGCTTAAAATGTAATCAATTAACACTTGATTTCAAAAAAGTAAGATGCATGCTGAAGGATTGGATTGTTGCACGCATCTTGGAAAAGTAAAACGACCAAGGCTAAGGTATATGGGGTTTTAATATAAGAGAGGACAAGTTGTACAGTTGAGCAAATAAGAACTTCATTTTTAATATGTTTTAATCTATTCTATGAATTATGTAATAACATTTCACCGAGCGTGCAACACACCAAAAAAGCAATTTGTAATAATGTAAGCATGGTATAGGTTAGGGGTGTTCAAAATTGGGTGGGCTATTATAACCCACCTTATGACAACCCATCCAACATATGCAAACTAGTTATAATGGGTTACATGGGTTTAATGGTTTATGAATTCCATATCTAGTGGTTTATTATAAACCATCTAAGAATCCATGTAACCCACCCAACCCACACACTCCTTCATTCTATTTTATTATGTTTAAAAATGATTTATAAAACAAAATGTGGACACTTAGTGTGTATACATATATATATATATATATATATATATATATGTGTGTGTGTGTGTGGAATCTGGAATTTCAGAAATTTAGAACTCTAGAAATCTGAAATTTCAGAAATTTGGAATTCCAAAACAGATATCTGGAATTTTAGAAAATTCTGGAATTCCAAAAAATCTCGAATTTTAAAAAATTCTGGAAGTTTAGAACATTCTGGAATTCCAAAAATCTGAAATTCTAGAAATTTAGAATTCCAGAAATCTAGAATTTTAGAAAATTCTAGAATTCCAGAAATATGAAATTCTAGAAAATTCTGAAATGCTATAAATCTAGAATTCTAAAAAATTCTGGAATTCAGAATTTTAGAATATCTAAAAATCTGGAATTGTAGAAAATTCTGCAATTTCAAAAATCTGAAGTTTCAGAAAATTCTGTAATTCCAAAAAATTCGTGAATTCCAGAAATCTGAAATTTTAGAATATTCTGGAATTCCAAAAAATTCTGAAATTCTAAAAATATGGAATTTTAGAAAATTCTGGAATTCTAGAAAAAAAAAAGTAGAATAGGAGGAGGAGAAGTAGAGAGTAAAAAAGTTAAAAAGTGATAAAAAGAATTCTCGAAATTCGATTTTAACGGTGTTAAGAGATTTGCGGCGTTTTTTCTAACGGTAGAAATCACATGAGTTTTTTTTTTTTTTAAATTAACCCTAGATTCTATTAAGTTTTGATCTAACGTTGACTGACGAAATTCATTTAGTAAGACACTAACCATGTGAAAACCACGGTTAGTGACAACCACCGTCATATGGGATTTGGAAAAGTTTGTTTAAATTAACAATTTCTTCTAATTCTTGAAGTCAATTATATTACGACATGCATATTCATGAAGTAAAGGATACTTGCAAAATTTGTATAAAACGAAAACCAGAAATGAGAAAACAAGACAATAAAAAAAAGAAAACTAAGGAACAAAAATTAAACAAGAACAACGAAACAAGATTCGTCAATGGTTGATTGATTTGCCTTTTAATTTTTTTATATTTTGCTGTATTTTGATTATATTATCATATATGAGTCTATATTTTGATATTATTATAAAAAATAAACGAGTTCAATTAAATTAAAAGAAGTTCATAAAAAAATGTTAAGATAAAACATGTAACCATTAAAATATAAGAGAAAAACACACACAAAAAATCAGCTCAATAAAAAAAATAGAGTTGAATTGTATAGACTATTGTATAATTTCAATATCAATCCTAAGAGGGTTTTTCTTTCATGTAGTGGTATCAAATTTGTGTATGAAATTCTTAAGAGGAGATTTTTCTTTTCATGTGATTTCATTAAGGTACATATTTGGAACTTCTGGAATTAATAGATCAGCCATAGCCGTAGGATGAACTTGACATCGGTTTCTTCTTTTAAATTTAATCCTAACACTGTTGGCAAGGATCGGGATGGAAAGAGTTGTCTTGTTCACCTTTGATGGAGAAGGAAGGCACAGGAGGGGCAGAAGGGGAATCCCTCGCCAGTTAGGTAGGGGTATATAGGAAAAGTAGTTAGTTACAACATACTATTGAGCTGTCGAAGTGTAGGCACCTATATTGCACGGACACTTCTCATTAGTACCGTTTCGTGCCCCTCTCCGTGTCCGTTTTCATTTGAAGCTAGGAAGCACTGACATGGGTACTTGTGCGAGTGCGGCAAACAGCAACAACAACAAAGCCTTAGTCCCGAAATGATTCGGGGTCGGCTAACATGAACTCATGTCCATGAGATGTGGCTAAGTTTTACGCTGGCCGCCACAAACCTACCGCAACCCTCAAGGGCGGCAAATGGCATTTTGGAAAAATATGGGACACGGATACGGCGGGGACACACCAAGTTTGTGTGTGTGTGTGTACATATATATAACATTCATAATTTATTATAAACTATAAATAGCATCATAATAAGTCATTAATTCATATAAAAAAGGAAACATTTAATACTTCAAACTATTTAAACTACCAAAAAAGGACGGTTGCTATATTATTTTCTTTAGATTTTGATTTCTTTCTTTTTTATTAGGTTTTTTTTTTTTTTAATTTTGTTTTATATATCAACCCCTCTTTTTTGTAAAATTATTAAAAAAACCTTATATTCTACTTAATTAACTAAGAAGCCATGTCCCTGAAGTGTCCTTTGAAGTTTCGGAGTGTATGCCCTCAAGTGTCCTCTGAAGTGTACGAGTGTCCAACACTCGTACGTTAACCTCTTAGAAGTTTCGGTGCTTCTTAGGTTTGAAGGCTACTTTAAGGTTATGTTTTAGAAATAAGTTTTCTTTCTTTGTCTGTTTCCTTGTGCATTCCATGTCAGTGTCCGTGCAACATAGAAAGAAACTTATGTTGTATGAATATTGTCTGGGAGAGGAGGTTAGGCTATTTTTTTGGTACTTTCTACTGCATTTTAGGGTTCTACCTTGTGTAGAGGGAGGTTTCCTCTTCCCGTGGGTTTAGCTTTACCTGTTTCTTTATTGTCCATTTTCGATTAATGAAAACAGCTTCTATTCTCTTATTCTATTTGCTACAGGTGCCCCAACAAAAAAATGACTCCGATTGTGGTCTGTTTGTTCTTTTCTTCATGGAGCGATTCATCGAAGTGGCCCCCGAGAGATTAAAAAAGAAAGATTTAGCAATGGTATTTCTGTCTGCTACTGAAATCTGAATTTCTTCTGAGTGATATATTTAGGCCCCGTTTATTTATCGGAAAATATTGCGCAGGAAAATATTTTTCTAATTTTCTGGTGTTTGTTTGCTTATGGAAATAACTCAATGGAAAATTTTAGGTTAGTCAACGGAAAATTATATAAAGAAAGTGAGGGAAATGTTTTACCCTTTTTCTAGAGAGAAACATTTTCCTGAGCTTTTGAACCCTACTCCATTCCTTTTTCCCTTTTGAAAAACAATAGCCACCCACCACTTCTTCCCGTTTTCCGGTGTTGCAGCCAAACACCAGAAAATTTTCTAACAAAAATTTTCCCTTACCCAAAATTTTCCAAAACACAATATTTTCCAGCCGGCAAACAAATGGGGCCTTAGATCATTTTCTTTTACTTCAATTTCGTTTTTAATTTTCAGTTTAGCAAGCGATGGTTCAGACCTCAAGAGGCTTCTGATTTGAGGGTGAAAATCCGCAACTTGCTTTTGGATGAATTTGAAAAGGAAACTACTGTTAACTGCAGCTTGGAATCACCATCTTCACCCACAGATGGCGCTCCACCCTAAGTCTGATACAGAAGCTACTCTACTTTTTCTCCGATCGATTAATTTTCTGTCTGTGTACAGTATGCCAAAATTAGATTCTGTGGATAAAATGGTGAAATGGCTCTTGTACAGCTGAGCTGGAGGAAAAGGTTCACATACCTTGGAGAGATGTACACATTTTGGTCAGTTTTAGTGAGTTAGAAGTCGACACAGAATTCATCACCACATGTATAGGAGGGAATTGGAACGTTGGTAATTGCTGATGATCCCTTTCCTCAGGTATAAGTTGTTTCTGCCTGTGTTGTTGGTAAAGGGGGAAAGTGTAAAGCCGAAAAGGACAATTTGTCGAATGTTCCAATGTTATTGGTTTACCATCAGAGAAATGTTTCTACAGCTTCCCTGATCAGATTATGGGGATAACATGTTGCTTTAAAATGGGTAAAAGGTTTAACTTTATGAGAAATTACAGTTACTGCAAAACATTTTCTGAGCTATAATAAAAAAATTGGAGTCTGAAAGAGGAAATTGAAGTTCGCAGGCATCAAACGGTATTGGAGGGACATGTAGAATGTGGTAATTATTCTGTCAAGTTTTTAGAGTCCTTGAATACATGAAGACTTGCAGATGTAACTTTTCGAATTAGGAAACGAAAGTCGAAAATGTGGCCAAATTACTGTTGAAAAATACCAAATGACATACATGGCTTGAATACAGGTGGCATTTTGATGTTGAAATTCGTTCAAAAGCCGCTAATTCGACTTGTTGAACGATTGATAAATGACAAGCCAGTGAAATTCTAAAAAACAAAAAATTATGCTGGTGATTATTGTCATGATAGCTTAATCAATCTCTTCAATTGATACATGAACAAAATACACAAATAGATGCTCATATATGGGTAAATAATTTATTAGTCCCTTGCTTTTTATCTAACACACCGTTTAATCCCTCTATTTTGAAAAACACATTATAAGATGCCTAGTTTTTGCCAATATTAACTTTTTGGTCCTTTTGTCTAGTTTTTTTAGACTTGTAATCGTTATATTTTAGCATAAACAAATACATATAAAATAACTGAGTAACATGATCAACTTGTATTGTACTGTGGTTATCCTAAAAGCTAAGATATGTTCGGTTAAAAATCTAAAAGAATAGATAAAAGGACTGCAAGGTTAATATTGGCAAAAGATAGGGACCTTAAAATGTGTTTTTCAAAATAGAGGGACTAAATAGTGTGTTAGGTAAAAACTAGGAGATTAATAAATTATTTACCGATATATATACAAACACATATATTTCCAAATTGTACACACTAACAATTCATTCTTTTTCTTTAAAAAAAAAAAAAAACAATTCATCCTTTTATGCTGAAGGGAGACTAGTAAATAACCAAAAATAACACTTGTTGATAATTTTTCTTAGATTTTGCCTATATTCTTGTTGAAGGAAGGAATCTATGTGTAGCAAGATTAAGTGAATATTTAAAATTGTTGTCATTTTATTTTTATCTATTCATACATAATTAAAAAAAGGAAAAGATTCTTCCAGAGTCTCAGTATCTAGAAGTGTATGATAACCAAAGCCCAATACTATAGAGAAAATTAAGCCACACTATTCAATCCAAGTGGTTAATGATGCACATTACTATGATGATTTTATTTGTGTGGATCATTATTATCAATAGCAATAATTTATTAAATGAATTGTTTTACTTTATAAGTTTCAATTGATTGGCTGGAGTTATTAGATTATAAGTATAGGATTGTTTTTAACTATTGATATTCTTTCGGGAGGAGTATGGGCTAATGAAGCATGAATATCATATTGGAATTGAGACCCCAAGGAAGTTTGGGCATTTATTACATGGATCATATTTGTAGGGTTTTTTCATACTTGAACAAAAAAGAAAGTTGGAAGGTTTAAATTCCATGATTATTGCTTCTTGGTTTTCTTATAATTTGTATATGCTATTTTGGAGTTAATTTATTAGGAATAGGACTACATATTGTGTTTTGATTCATAAAAAAAAGGAATAGGACTACATAGTATGGTTCATTTACATTACCAATTAAATGATATAGTCTAAATAGATACTATCATTACTGTTTAGACAATTAGACATCCAACCGGTAATTGAAGGACCCAATTACAAGAGTAGAGTTCTACCAACTAAGCTATATCTTTCTAGCAAATTGAATTACATAAGATAAAATCTTTTTTCTTTTTAGCTAATTTAATGCAAAAGTGGAGCATGCATAAAGGAATTAGATGCTTTTTCTATTCGTGCAACTGGGCCATACTAGACTTGAACTCAATACCTCGTACGTAAAGTAAATCATCGCACCTACGATTCAACCAATTAGAAGAGAATCAATAGATTCCTTTTCGAGAGTGATTCGTCCTTTTTTACCGCAATATACAATTCCTTGTTGTATTGTGCTCTCTAAGTGTGTGTTTTCTCCCCTTCTTCCTTATCATGACAATTTTTTTTGAAATAACGTTGATAAGAAGAAATAAGAAGGCATTAAGAGACTCTCCTGGTTCCACCTTAGATACTCTAAGATCCCTTTTCAAATCTCCTCCCATTTCAAAGAGATAGATAAATAGACACATTCCATTGCACTGATCGAGGGGGTCGAAGATCAAGAAGTGAATTTTGTATAAACTAAGAATTCTTTTTATCGTTATATCTAATCTCCTGATCCTTGAAAAAAGGATAGAGAATTTTCACCTCCTTCCTTTTGACTAATCTAACAAACATTTGAACTTGGTAAAAAAAATGGTTGAATAATTAAAAAATGAGATTATTTAGGAATACAATTGCACATTGAATTTTTTTTATAGTAGATCCACAATTAAAACAGTATTTGCGATTGTTCCATAAGAAATGAAACAAAAGACTGGGTAGAACTATGACAATCATTATATGAGGCCTACCCAATGCTAGATGCAGCGGCCTATAATAGATCAATATGAACATCATGAGTTGTCTTGTAATAAAACCTTTTATTGTTGGTACATTTTTGTGTGTGTGTGGGGTAAATGGGATTTCACATGTAACATGATTTATGACCAACAAGGCACGTCATAACCCACCACAAGAGAAAAACCCATATGGATCTGCCACACGCTAGAGTGTCCAAATCTATTTCCTGATGAGGGGCCAAGCCTAAGTATATTTTTATCCTTTTTTTCAAAGTCTTGAAATCTCACACACACTTTCTCTCTAATAACTCTCTGACTTGACTGCTAGAGTGTATACAATGGATAGCTCTCGAAGTAGGTGCCGTTCATCTAGAAGGCTTACACCGAACATTCTCGATACCTCATCATTTAGCGCGGTGAGCGATGTGGCACGTTTTATAAATTCGCTATGGAGAATAACATTTGCAAATTCCACTATAATACCAACTTTTTCTACACCATATTAATAAGGTAGGAAAACATAAAAACACTACACAAGAACTGCATACCTGAACTTTTCCCTAATATTGAGGATATCAACTCACATTTTACCAATTTAGCTGATTTTTGGGCATATATTTTTTCGAATAAATCTATCTCTAACTCTGCTGTTGCGACAGTTATCTACTAGGATATATGGCGTAATTATAATCAGCTTGTTTGGAGTAACTCTTCTCGACGGAAGTAATTTTTAGCGTATCCACCGCTTTTGTATCTTGGTGGAACCAATATCATACCCATTAACCTATTGCTTCTACTGCCCCAGCTCGACAACTAGTTGGTCACCCCTGTCCCTGGTTCGCTTATTTATAATGTCGATTTTGATGTGTTTTCACTATCTCAACATGTTGGATATGGTTTCATCTTGAGAAACTTTATTGGATTTGTGTTTGCTGCAAATGGTAGGCTTAAGGTCTTAGTGCGGGAAGTTTTAAGTTGGCTGAAAGCAAATGAGTTTCAAGATGTCTTCGGTCAGATTCTAGTTCAACCTATCAATGATCAAGAGGATTTGCTCTTTATGTTTGGTTTAATTGATCAAGAGGATTCGATCTTTATGTCTGTTTTAATTTGTTAGTCGATTTATAAATCATGTAGCTCATACTTTAACTAGGTTGACTGATTCTGAGTCAGATAGTAGAGCTTGGAGTGTTGTTTCTCCTCTTTTTCTTGTTTCTATTTTGAGAGTTGATCAATAATATCATTTCCTCTCTTCTAATTTTTCTTTTAATCCTAATGTCATAAATGTAAATATTATGTTTATGTCTTCTGCACCATTATGTTTATGTCTTCTGCACCAGTGGCATATCAATTGATTCAAAAGAAAATTTAATTTTTTTTTTCTTTTTGATTTCATAATAGATTTGGAAAAAAATGTCTTTAAATTCTATCAAATATTTGGATTTTTTAATCCAAGACATGAAACACACGGATAATATTTTTTTCCACGCATACATGCAAATGTAATATACTACTGATTAGTGATAACATGACGTAAATGAACAGAAATAACAGGATTCATGATTAATAAGATACCTCCGTTCAACCCTCAATTGTAGATACTAGACCTGAAATTTGACGATAAACAACTTTGTTATTGCACAATTTCAAAATTGATAACATTTAACACTTAAATTTCAATTTTTACATTTTACCATCAACTTGTTTTGGAAAAACTTACTACTTTACATAAGAAATCAGTACAGGCATTGAAGAAACCTAATTTGGATATTTTCAGTGTCTGGAAAAGCTCCAGCAGAAGCAACCTCTAGGCTGTTGTTGAAGAGGAGTCATACCTTTACCTGTGGATACATCAATGCCCTCTAACATTGAGACAACCTCCTCCATCTCTGGTCTTTTATTTGGGTCTTTGTCCCAGCAACTTTTCATCACTTTTGCCACTGACTTCGGACAACATTTTGGTACTTCTGGTCTCAGATCCTGCAATTTTTTTCGCAAAATATTTCACTTCAGCTCCTACATTTCTTATCTTCCTAATCAATGGTCTTATGGGCATAATTGACTCTTATAACACAATTGTTGGAAAGTGATAAGAGCTAAAGGTGTAATATTGAAAACAAAGAAAGGATCTCCAGCATTATTCCACGTCACGTGGAAGGAAATAAGATCCGCTATCCGAGTAAGACACGATGAAGGAAGTTGAATGAAAAGGATCCACCATCCCATCTCGTTCAATGTACATCCGCCATCGTGTCCACTCTGAACCGTCGCAGAAGAAACCAAGGGACGCAGAGAACTGACGCCGCATTAGTTAGTAATTAATGCACTTAGATGATACTTAACAGCTATTATAAGCATTAATGACGTGATTGTTCAGATATAGCACCATTAATGATAAAAGGTTACTAAAATCCATATAAATACCTTGACTCCAAGATATTCAGGTATGCACACTAAACCTTCTAAACTTTTGTTAATTATTCTTATTATTCTCAAATCCTATATTAACTTTGGCATTGATATCTGAGCGTCTCCCGCCGATCCGAACGACACCTCAGAAGGAAGATATTCCAGCCAAGAAAATTCACACTATTATCAAGTATAATAAATTAGAATAAAACTGGTTGATTAGGATCGGTTGCTGTTAGCTTTTTCGGAAGGAAAATCAACAAATTTCTATAGGCTACCAATAACAATAAACATTAGATATAAATAACTGTAAATAGGTCCTAAAAGTATTACCCCATAAACAACCGCAGATGTGGCTTGAGAGAAGTTATGATTTGGGTATGGCATTTCACAGCAGTAGATCTCCCACAAGCAAATTCCAAAGCTATATACATCACATTTCCTGTTGTAAGGTTCATTGAAAAAGACCTGTGTATATTATAATATCAAAATTAGCTATTAGTATTCACCAGCTTTAAATTCCTGAAAGGAAGGATTTATAATTATAAAATAGAACACAATACCTCTGGTGCCATGTAACCATATGAGCCAGTACAACCAGTCATTTCATTAGGAATTAAAGCTTGGAATCTAGCAACTCCAAAATCACTTATTTTGATTGTTAGATTCTCATCAAGCAGCATGCTTTCTGTCTTCACACTCCTGTGTACAATATTCTTGGAATGGAGGTAACTTAAACTGCAGGAAATTAAGAAAAACACCAAAATAGTTGATTAGTAAGAATCTTTTTTCATAGGCTAATAAAAAAACTGAAATCTCAGGAATAGGAGCCAACCCTCTTGCAAGATCTAGAGCTAGTTGCATGACAGTCTTGAAATTGAGCTTTCTTTTGTGGTTGTTTATGAGATAGGATTTGAGAGTACCTCCACTTTCATATTCAGAAACAATACAACACATATCAGCTTCACTTCCATCCAAGGTACCAGCTATACCTCCAATAAACTGCATGCAAAAAACAACCATAACTTGAGTATTTAATTGTCTATATATTTTAAAGACTTCAATGTGTAACTGTTATGGAACCAATTGAACTAAAATCTCAAGCTTACGGAGTGTACTACACAGGCCCATCTCAGAGTGTGTTTTTAATTTCACAAATTAATGGGGTTGCAGGCACTCGAACCAAACGGTCGAGGAGGCTCTGATACCATGTCATGAAATCAATTGCAAATCATATGTCTTATATGAATCTTTTGACAGTAACAATTGAGCCACAGTTGTGTGTTTTTACCTTACAAACATTAGGATGGGTCAGGTTTTTCCAAACAGAAACCTCTTGCTTGAATGCTTTCCTCAATAAAACGATTTCAGCCTTTGTCATATTATCTTCGTCACCCCATTCAAGAAACTTAACTGACAAAAGTAAAAAAAATATATATATATATATATATATATATATATATATATAGGAAACACAACTCAGAAATAAAATAATCAGATTATAGAAATTCTAATAACCTGTAACATCTTGGTCGTCATAGACTCCTTTGTAAACAAAACCATGAATCCGTCGACCAAAGAATTGTTTAATTGTTAGTTTATGAGGATCTAATTCCCATTCTTCCTTGACATTGCCTTTGGCATTGCTAGTTTCATATGCCTTCTTCTTTCGTGTGATCCACAATCGGTCAAGATACCCATCCCATGATTCCAAACTATTAGAATCAATCATGATTGCACTAGTGTTACTATGCTTTACCTTTATTGAACTTTTCAAGACTGTATAACAATGATTTTTTTTTTTTATAAAATATATATAGTTATAGTTTCCTATTCCTTTTCCGAAACTGATCAAGATTATAAAATTTTATTAATTATACGTGATCTACTGTTATTGTTTAGGAAAGCTATTTCCCTATTAGCAAAAGGAGAGAGCCATTATCCTGGCAATTTCGGATAAATAGGAAATCAGAAGGAGATGCTAAAATTTTGAATCACCTGCACTGACACAAAATATTTGATTCAACAACAAAAACCAGTGGATGTAAGAGAAATTCAAAGAAAAAAGAAGATTCAACGCAGTTACTCTTCAATCTGAAGATAGCGGCTTTTATCGTACTGCATAGAACTCGGTGAAATCCGGATTGTGTTTGAACCCACAATTGTATGCAGACTTGGAGGTTTTCTACTGCCATGAATCGCTGCATTCTCTCTAACAATCGATCGTAATCTCTAAATGATTTGATTTTGTTAGATTAGCCTAATGCATGTTCTTTTTGGTTTTACAAGTGTCGCTATTGGACTCAGATCCAACAAAAACATTCCATACAGGAATGCGATGAAAGATCCATTGATGATCCACTTGTCTTTGGACTTTGGTATTTTTTAGAAAATCCTAAATTTGCCACGTATACCTGCCACCTGTCTTATTGACAGCTAAACCGTTGTGGCGCGTTTTAACATCTAAAATTAAATTAGAATCTCTTTTTTTCTTTTTTTTCCCCAACATTCATCTTATTTTCTGATAAAAAAAAATGGCAAAAAGCATCCTGAGGCCCTGATCTTTCATTGTTTGGTGCATTAAGCTCTCGATCTTTCATTTAGACACATTAAGGCCCTGATCTTTCATTGTTTGGTGCATTAAGCCCCTCGATCTTTCATTTAGACACATTGACCCCTTGATCTTTTATAAATAGGTGTATTAGGTCCTTTTATAAATCAATTCATATATGGGTGTATTAAGAGCATGTTTGATTCAACTATTAGCTAGTAGATCCTGATCTTTCATTGTTTGGTGCATTAAGCCCTCAATCTTTCATTTAGACACATTAAGGCCCTGATCTTTCATTGTTTGGTGCATTAAGCCCTCGATCTTTCATTTAGACACATTGACCCCTTGATCTTTTATAAATAGGTGTATTAGGTCCTTTTATAAATCAATTCATATATGAGTGTATTAAGAGCATGTTTGGTTCAACTGTTAACTAGTAGATGTTGTTGTTGTAGTAAGCTGTTTGTTATTAATTATTTAATTATTAGTGTTTGGTAAAATTATACTGAACTGCTACTGTTAGTATATATTTATTTCTAATATGGGCATGTTTTAAATTAGGGTCCGTTTGTTTTATCTGCTGTTTGTTGTTGCTGTTTGCTGTTTCCTGTTACAGTTTGCTGTTTGAAAAGGCTGCTATTCCAAAAAGCAGGGATTCCCTGCTTTTATAAAAAGCTACTTTTCGGCTCCAAAAGGCAAACAGGAGGTGTCTAACCAAAAACCTTAAACTCTCCTTTTCAAAGTGAAAAGGCAAACAGGAGGTCGAAAAGCAGCTACCAAACACCCCCTTAATCTGCAAATAAATTATAAAATAAAAAATATATTATACAAATTAATAAAAATAAATTATATAAAGAATAAAAAATAAAAAATTTATTGAACGCAACAAAACTTTGTTTTTCGATAATTTTGCTCTAGAAATAAAAAATAATGTAAAAAAGGAAACACATTTTGTGGAAATAAGAATGATAATTTTGTCAATACCAAGTAACTACAAACAACTATCCATGAAAAGCTCCAAAATGCTGCAGTGTCCAGAGAAAATACTAAACGCTGCGGTTATATAAACCTAACCAAACGATATGTTTACTGCGGTTTGGAGTAAAACGCTAATAATTAAACAACTAATAACAAACAGCCTACTACAACCGCAAACAACAAACAGCAACAACAACATCTATTAGCTAACAGTTGAACCAAACAGGCCCTTAATACACCCATATATGAACTAATTTACAAAAGGACCTAATACACCCATATATGAAAGATCAATGGCTCAATGTGTCTAAATGAAAGATCGAAGGATTAATGCACCAAACAATGAAAGATCAGGGCTCAATGTGTCTAAATGAAAGATCGAATGCTTAATACACCAAACAATGAAAGATCAAGGCCCTCAGGATGCTTTTTGCCAAAAAAGATCATATGATCAACACAAAACACATGAATGAAACTACATTAATTGCAATATGCGTACAATTGTCCGTATGTGAGAGAAACATGTACACATAAGCAGGGATTTACATGTAAATGAAGAAAAAGGGTAAGAAGATCTGGATTTATACATTTGCTGATTCACAAACTTAGTTTTTAATTTTTTTTTTTTTTTTTTTTTTTGTTTTTCCTTAACAATTAATACCAACATAGTATGTATAAATTCTAAATAGAGCCACACATGTGTAGGTCAAGCAGTATAGCGAGATTGGTGATGTCTACAATAGAGAGCCATACAGAGCTCAGTGAAGTAAAAGTTTGCGTTGTTTCTTCTTTTCAGGTGTAGCATGTACCTGTGCCTTCATTCCATATGTCTTCTCCTGAAAGTTCTCAAAGGCTTCAGACACAGCTTCAACCTGTATTATATATGATAAATTCATACATCAATTACTTGATTCAAACCCTGTGACTAGTATGCTGATAATGATTTTCTTATACTAAGTAGTATTTTTCACAAACCAGTTCAGGCTTCTTGGCATACACCCTCACAATCTTGTCTTGATAAAAAGAAGGCAGCAAGTGACTGATGAGATTATCTTGTATTGAGAATTTACCTTCGCTCTCATAATCCTGACAAAAACACTAGCCATATTAGTCTTCAAAAATATATCTATACTTCTCAAAACCCCTAAATTATTCAGTTTTAACACTAGAACACTAAATTGAATTTTCAATTTAGGCAAATTTACTCGTATCAGGTGGGCTTGATGATATATTATATTATAGGTTTAACAGTAAGAGCAGGAGCAAATTTCCATAATATGACAAAGAGTTGTGACTAGCGTTTGATGTACAGTGGCATTTTTCTTGTATTCTTCAATATTCAGCAATGAAATAAAAAAAGAACTATTTTATTACTCTGCAACACCATGTAATTTTTCTTTTAAGAAAAGAAAAAAAGTGATTCCATCAATCCAAATATTTGCCTCAATTCCAGTCCATCTATCAAATAATATTTACTGTATTAAATTTACTTGCAATTACTTGTAGCCTTGAAAAGGAGTGCAAGGATAAAAGAACTGAAAAGAAAGAGCAGTGGAAGTGATAAGTACCTTGAAAAAATTGACGCTGCATGCCAGATTACATGCAAAGAAGAGAAAATTGTCAGATAAAAGATTTGAAGATGCAAATCTATCGAAGAAATTTACACCAACAAGCATTGTTGTGTCTTTCCTCATATCATTTACCTATCCAGTGGATTATTTCTTCCACGAGTCAAATCAATCTTTGTAATGCTCACAGCGACATCTTCCTCTTTCAGCGTACTGTGATTACTTCTCTGGTAAAAAAACCACAATTTTGAGATAATGTTTCTACTTCTCTGGGTTAACGAAATAGTAGTATGGTATATCTTTTGGAACCTGGGAGCAAACAATGTCCTGCGGGGTGATGTCTTTGAAGTGCTCAAACTGGTCTTTTGGAACAGAGAACTCATTACAGAACTGCAGACATAATGTATTTTGCCTTAGACTTTATGACATAAATGCATGTTGAGAAGATCCACAGCAGTTATGTTAACAAGTTACTGTAACACACAATAAAAAGAACTCTTCCTTTCAAGATAAAATGCCAATTACCTGGTATAGATCTCTTCTCCTAATCCGGAGGATTAATTCTTTTGCTTCTTTGAGCTCCTTGCTGGAATTAGTTTCAATAGATTTCAGTATAGAGTCGTCTAACTGCATTTGTCAAAAGAATAACATTAGTAATCTAAAAGAAAGGAGACTTGGAGAATAAATAGATTCAATTGGCATTTATGCAAGTAAAAAGAAACCTTCCAAAACTCATCTGGGTCATGAATTGCATCTGAAATTCCAAGATAACTATTCGCTTTAGTCAAAGCATCAACAACCATGAGTTCTATAGCCTGATAAGAAATGAAAATCTGTCAACCCAATTGTGTCATCATTTGGATAACATCATGGCTACTTATTTCCTCAAAAAAACGAAAAAAAAAATCTGCACCTTTACTTTTGCATGCGTATAGACTGTTCGGTGCATGTCAGCACGAGTAGTAAATAACTTGTGGACAGTAAGATCTGACAATGACATGAGTTATAAGCTAAAAATCATGCAAGTTGCTAGCAAAACCAAGATAAAGACAGTCAGGTACTGACAATCTTTGGCACGGAAGCATATCTCATCCCCTACAACACGCATCGTATCCATTAACCTGGATTGGCAAACATAAGATGCAACAGACCAGATCTGTGTTTGAATTCAGATTGCATCATAAAGGACAACAGATAATTGAGGACTTATACATACCTCTTAAACTCAAAACCACACCCCAATCCACAAGCCCGGGTGTCGCGAACAATGTAATCAAACCTGAGAAGGAAATTTGATAGTCAATCTGCATAGAGTAATGCCAAAGAGAAAAGGAACAAATAGTAGAAAAATTGAGATAGCTTACTTGTCTACATCTATTCCATTTCTACCATTTGCAACGATATCATATAAAAATTTCTTTTTATTTGCAGTCTATATCAGAAGAAATTTTAGTTAGACAAAAGTTAGAAACTCGAGAAAATAAAAAAGTAACACAGACAAGGCTTACTCTATGATGACCATGTTCAGTGCTAGCAACTACCATCTCCTGCAACAAGAATAAAGAATTGGATTGCAAATGATTATTCACCTAGAAAAAAAAAATATAACAATAAAAAGATCTTAAAACTATCATATCATGTCAACGATGGGATAATAGAATTCTCAAAGTGTCAAATGGTTTTAGTGAAGGTTAGAAATAACAAAAGATAAAATAAACAACCTTTGCTTTCTTTAGGCATTCGGGATCTATGTCAATGTGATGCGAGTCTACAATGTAGTCAATCATTTTTATGGACATATCCTCATGAGACCTGAAAAACAAGATAAAAAGAATCTTCTGATGAGAAGAGTCATATTAAGATTTTGGCTCAAGGAAAGACCCAAGCCTATAAAAAGAATTTGTCATGGACACGAAAAATTAGTGTTCTTTGATGATTTAACAAACAATATTTTACAAAATAGGAAAAAAAAAAAAATTTTGTTAAGTAGTTGGAAGAGCCTCGTTACTTCTGCAATTAATATTGCAAAGTATTAAAAAAGATTGAAGATAGTTTAAAATGGCCGTACTCACTAAAATTACACTTAGAATCTGGAGTAGCTTAGTTCAGTAAATTACTTTTCAGGTTTCCAAATTCAAGGTAACAGATAAATGTCAATAAAATATTTTAACTTAACTCCTTTACTAGCTTCACCATTGATGACATTAGATGCTGAGGTGTAAAATTCGAACTTAATACCCATGGAGTCACTATGGCCCAATGGAAAAAATAAACTACATCCTATATGAGATCAAATGCAGCATAGTTACCATTTCTTTTCATAGCTCTTATTAAACTGGGGCAGGAAATCGCGTTCAAACAAGTGGCTGAATGGCCCATGTCCAACATCATGCAAGAGTCCTAAACAGAATTGAAAAGAAATACATTGGCTGAAAACAACAAAGCTTTTGCAAAGAATTATTAAAAGCAAGAGCATACCTGCAAGTTTCACTGTCTTTATATCCATCTCATCAATATCAAGCTCAAAGCCCTGTATGGGTCATGAAGATCTTAGTAAACCATTCCAGTTATTATGAATAACAATGAGAATTACCAAACAGAGGACATGTCCTACTTGGTGATTTTTGATTGTGTGAACCGCCTCACTGGCCAGCCAATATACTCCTAGTGAGTGCTCAAAACGAGAATGTACAGCTCCCGGATAAACCATATATGTTAAACCTGCAGTTGATTATATGTTGGTTCACTCACTAGACTTGATTAAGGAGAATGTTATATGAACCACACATTCATGCAGCACAAAGCCATGAACATTTGTAGCCATCTTACCAAATAACAACTACTAGCTAATTAGAACCCAAA
The DNA here is from genome assembly GCF_963576675.1 of Euphorbia lathyris. Lineage (NCBI taxonomy): Eukaryota > Viridiplantae > Streptophyta > Magnoliopsida > Malpighiales > Euphorbiaceae > Euphorbia > Euphorbia lathyris. The sequence goes on along the minus strand of NC_088914.1, from coordinate 20,497,494 downwards.
TATGAAATGTTGACAAGCTAAACTAATTAAAGTGGATAGAATTTTTTCTATTTCATCAAACAAAAAAAATGTAATATTCACTTAGTTATAGTCAACAATAAGTCAACCACAGTATACACAAAAAAAATTCAGTAAATAATCACCAATTAAGTTTTATAATATATAACAGATCCAAATTTTTAAGATCCAGAAAATGATAATCATTGTTTAAAGCAGTTCTCTTCTCCCAGTTAGAATCAATAAAGAAAATAATGTCAAAGAATTAACTAGGCAGGAGTGGTGGTGCTTTCATAGGTTGGAAACTAACCGTTCCCAAATCCAGAGAACAGAGATGAGAATTTTAATGCATATATACCATTAGAAAAGCCAAATACGAAATGAGATAAAGGCCATCATCATCAGCATCAAGTCTAATGCAAGTACAACAAAAATTTAAAATATCTTGTAAATTACCAACGAGAATTATTGCTTGAACAACTAGATAATTCTACAACTCTTAACTGATATCATCTCTAGAAAGGATAAACACTCACCAAGTTGCTTTAAGTCACGAAGTCTGCAACATACAGTAACTTTGTCAGATTAGAGTCTGAGTTATGAAACTGAAGAGAAAAATTACTGAATCAAACTTGCCTCTGAAACTGCTCTGTGTCAACAAACTTTAGAAAGATCTGAAATAATACACCAAAAAGTCATTATATCTAGCTCTCACATTACATGCTCCCCCTATAATACTTGTTTAACTGAAAAAAGTTGGAGGTACAATTTCTGAGATCATAAGAAATTCTACGAACACATTAAGAGATGCGGCATATCATCAATTGAGAGAGTTTCAAGTTCAGATTTCTAGTTAAGGAACTCCAGGCCGGACCAGACGTATATATCATATGAAAGTTGAAACGAGGCTATAACATTAAAAAGGAAATTAATACGACAAGTTTTAACAACGATTTTAACCACATAAACTAGACAGAGAACCGTGATGAATATGAAGATCTTGAGTATATTAAGAGTCGAAAATTATTAGCGAAAAAAACTTAGAACGCTTCAACTAATTATCAGCTAACTAGACAGGCAAACAGAAACCGATATATTAGTGCAAAAACTTAGAAGACTTCCGCTGACGCTCAATTGAATACTGTATGTTTCTTCATCTCTTCTTCCTCCACATAACAATCTATTTCTGATTCTTCTATATTGTCCTTTTCCTGTTCCTTAATCATACATAGTTCATTAATCCTCCATTATATCTTGTTTCTTAATCCTCTTTGCAGATGGAAAACATGCATGCCTTACAATGTACTTCCCTATTTGATTCAATGCTTCTTCCTTATTCAAAATCAACAAAATTCCTTATTCAGTTACGGCCAGTTCAGACTCAGGTAAACGACATTCATTTTACTTAAAAAAAAATCACTGGCAAGAAGAATTCGAGTAATGAATCAGTAGGCAGTTCTCGTTTCTCACAACTCCAAGCACACAAACGAGAACAGAAAATTCAAAGACAGAACAGCAAATAGAAGTGAAAATTGAAGAAGAAAAAATATACCGGGTCCAGATAGATGTTGCCATGGACGTTATCACGAACCTGCTTCGAGAATCTGCGATCCTGGTAAGAAGCAGAGCAGGAGTGCTCTTTGGACGAAGTTCCCATGGTAAGCTGAGAGAACAATGATTAGAGAATAGAAATGAAAGATGTACAGCAGAAATCTAGGGTTTGAACAAAGAGAAAGAGAAGAAGGTTGAAAAAGCAGTTACTGATAGCTGAAGAGGGAAGGTCTGAATATATATACAGGATACATGGAGGAAAGAGAGAATATGGTGAGGAAGTGATGCCGCCAACAGAGCGATTATGCTCGTCGAGTGAGCGCGTGGAGGACACGAGCCAATAGTATGGAGTGGATCGTCCATGTTCTGTTGCCGTTTTGGTTGCCCCTTCAATTTGTTCATAATTAACGTTTAAACACGTAATAACATCTGAACTTTATAACAATAATTAACGTTTAAAATTTTAAAATCACCGATTCATTATTTACACGGGTAATTTACTAGATGTTATTTTTTTCATAACTATTTCTATCAAATTAAATATTTTTAACCTTTATTTTTTTTTTTTTTTGAGAAGTAATACTCTTGGATTTACTCCTTGTTTATTTGGAAGCGATTTAATGAAGGTAAATCGGAGTAATTGAAGGTTAAATATTACATTAACCTTGTTTGGAAGTTGTTTTTAGAGAGTAAATGAAGGGTTAATAAAAGTTAAATGTTTACTTCCTTTAACCTATAAACTCTAACATTCAAATTGGGAGGTTAATGGAAGTAACGTAAAGTCCATTAAAAAATTTATTTCTGCAGAATAAATTTAACCTTACTTTCCCTATATATTTGAACTACCAAACGAAGTTAAACTTCTAACTCTCATTTGCATTCTATAAACTACCAAACAATGTTTAATATTTTTAACTTTCATTTCCATCACTTCCCTTTATTTTCCATTACCTCCTTTAACTCTCACCCCATTAACCTCTAAACTTTCAAACAAATCTTTAGACTCTTTGACTTCATATATCTCCAACTTCTCGATCATTGAATTCTGCAAGAATTTCTCAAACTTTCAACCCGTATATCCACATGTTAAGCTAATTCTGGTGGACGGTAACTTCCACTTTAGTCATCTCTAACTCAGATAATAGATTTGAAGTAGAGAAAGTAAGAATTTTTTTTATTGTTCGTAAATTATTAATTGGGTTTGCATTATGAGAACTCATTTGTAGTTCTCATTTTATGATTTGGTTCTCATTTTATGATATATGTTCGCATTTTATGTAATGAGAACTCATTTGAGGTTCTCGTTTTATGATTTATCATGTTTGCGAACCTATGTCATATTTACAAACCATTAAATTTACTTTAAACATTCAAAATTACAATAGAAGATGGGTTGAAAAAAATACGAGGTTGAAGAAATTTACTCTAACATTCAGAATTTACTTCTACTTATTTTTTTATTGTTCTTTGTTTCTGTTTTTATTTTATTCGTTGTTCTTAGATTGAAACATGGACTTTTAGAATGTCGTTTACTCTTTTTTACTTTAAATTGACTATTAAATTGTAAAAATGTACGCGTGTATACTTTATATATATACATTTTATTTGTGCTAATATGATTAAATCAAACCATATTCTTAACCATTAGAATAATGTTTCATTTACATATTTATAATATCTAATATCATATATATTATAATCTAATTTATATTTCAATATATATTTTTTTAAATATCTAATATGATAAATATTTATTATTTGATTTATATTTCAATCAATTAACACATAATCTCTTATTAAATGATGCCCTTATTGGTATAAATTATTCGGCTTGGGCTGAACTGGATTTTAATATAATTAAGTTACGGCTCACTCAAACTCAATTCATCATTGATGTATTTATGCTTGAATATAGATAACTGTTATATATATATATATATTCCAAGCAACCCCGAAAGTGCACTCTAACCAGACTTTATAAACGTGCGATCCTATAGGTCCATCTAATCTCGGTAGTGGGTCTGAAAGATACTTTCACCCCACAAGTTATAGACGGACTCTAACAAGTTGTTATGACAACCCAAATTAGATTAGATATCTCATATTTAAAGAACGAGAACCTAATAGTAACTTGGAGGTCATCTTTGCTAATTGATATTAAGTCCAGCATGAGGCACGATGTTATCGCCCTCTTCTAGTGCTCGGACCTAAGGGTGTAAGCGAGCCGAGCCGAGCCGAGCCGAACCTTAAGTAGGTTCGATATTGGATCGTTAATATCTCGAGTTGAGTCCTCTTGAACCGAGCTTTGACCGAATATGACCGAGCTTTGACCAATCCGAGCTTTTATCGAGCTTCTAACGAGCTTTAACCAAATTCATCATACATGCATAGAATAAGTAGCGTAGAAAATGAAAAAGCCTTATAACATACTCCATATAAGTTTAAAATATTTATAAAGAAAAACAATCATGTTATTATTGAGCTTCCATAATAGTAGATGGTACTTATGGTCGGAGAACACAAACTCGTAGAAAAATTCAAACAATAAAATATATATTAAAGTTTGTAATGTATTTTATTCCTTATCAAAACCTAATGTCTAGTTAAAGACTCAAATGTCTGAGTTTTTTTGTGCTATTTTTTTTATGGGTTAAATCTTATTTGAGTTGTGAATTGTGATGAAAACTAATAATAATTAATGATATATATATATTAATTCAAAATAATCGAGCCTGCTCGCGAGCTTTGGAGCCGAACCTAAGAAAGCTCGGACTCAGCCCGCTAGTGCTCGAACCGATCCCAAACTCGAGTCGAGCCCTATCGAGCTGAGCTCGAATAGTTTACGAACAATCAAGGCTCGTTTATACCCTTACTCGGACCCTTCTTGATCTCTAAGTGAACTAATAAGATCAAATGAGCAATAACTCTGATTGCCTCATTCGGGTCTGGTCACACACTTCTCAACTTCACTAATCAAATGGTTGATGATATCTCCTCTTTCATAGGAGAGTAGCAATCCTCATGTTTCACTCATGGTTTCTAAGCATGATTTAGAGCATACCTAATCATCTCATACTTGGTACCAAGTCACGGACCCGTTGGAGAAATGATCTAAGCATAATGTGTCTCATCTAGGCCCCATAGTGACTTTGGATCAAAGGACTTACCTGCGAGTATTACATAAGAACCATCTATGACACTGTAACCATGTGATATTCTCATAGCGGATCGATCCAGTGTATATTGTTTCATAAACTCATATGCCCTTAACTGACATGTAATGTCTATGGCCAATGAAACACCATCAACAGGCAAAGCACATACTAGTCTTTAGTTGATCATCGTTCCCAATACGATAACAGACTAGCGATGTTTTAGAATAGTATGTTTTAGAAACACCATCAACAGGCAAATCACATAACGTGTCTCATCTAGGCCCCATAGTGACTTTGGATCAAAGGACTTACCTGTGAGTATTACATAAGAACCATCTATGACACTGTAACCATATGATATTCTCATAGCGGATCGATCCAGTGTAAATTGTTTCATCAACTCATATGCCCTTAAATGACATGTAATGTCTATGACCAATGAAACACCATCAACAGGCAAAACACATACTAGTCTTTAGTTGATCATCGTTCCCAAGACGATAACATACTAGCGATGTTTTAGAATAGTATATTTTCGTCTTAAGGTTTCACTTGCTCGGGTCCTTAACCCATCAAACATGAGCATTTAACTGATCTTAGATACTCTATAACGTAGATTTGCACAAAAGAATCAACAATATAGATTATTGCCTTATAAGACTAGTACCATATATATATATAAAATAATGTCTTCAAATAACCTCACATTTTTCACAAGCAACACAACCTCACAATCTCAAACAAAAATGTCTTCAAATAGTAGTGCATAATTCGAGGAATAGAGAGATCTAAATTCTTCAAGAGGATGAACAATTGGATCTCCATTTCCTTGAAAAATCACAATTATAAGCACCCCAATCTTCTGAACCTCGATGGAGAAAATATATGAAATGTGATCGTGAAGCCGCTGCAGAATGTGTGTATAATGACTACTTCTCAAGGAAGAGATATTCGCAATGGGGAATCATATAAATCAACGCCTTTTGGCCCCAGTTCATGATTTTATGGCTGTTGTGCTTAAGCGTATACCATATGATGGGCCCCAGTTCATGATTTCTTGGCCTTCAGAAGTTGCAGCTTCAGAAATAGACATTTCAATTTCAGACCTTGCAGCAGGATTCGAACCTACGTAGAAAAACTTCAACAAATTTACAGTCTGCCGCTTTTGACCACTCGGCCACGAAGACCAAAGCGAGTAGAGAGTAGGAATTTTCGATCAAAGATAAGGTTTATAGGTTGCAGGATGGATATTGACACAAAGATAAGGTTTACGGAAGGACAAGAAAGGGGGGCAACATCTTATTCTTTTCGCGAGAACTTCCAGATCAGAAAAGCATTTGGAACACTGAACTAATTTATTCAGGTAAAGTATTTTATAGATGATTCCGAATGGAGTAGAAATTTGTTCCAACATATAGCAGATGACTTGGTGAATCACACATCATATTTCCAATAGAGGGTTGACCCCGCAAAAAGAAACAGTCTGTCTCCACTATAAAATGCAGTGTAGTTATGCGTATACTTGCGCATGGATCCGTTGATGATGCTTTTGATATTCATCAAAATTAGCGAGTGCACGACTTCAAGTTGTATGTAGACAACTTTCTTGTTGTTATTAAGGTGTATGTACATGTGTATAGGAAAAGGCCTAATGAAATTGATGTACAACATTTGATTTAGATGCACGAGGAATATCATGAGTTTTTTTTGGAATGCTTGGTAGTCTTGATTGCATGCATGAGGCACGAAAAAATTGTCCAATTGCATAGAAATGTCAATACACCTGAGGAGATTATGGGCATTCGACAGTCATACTTAAAGTAGTTGGTTCAATATATGTTTACATATAGCACACATATTTTGGTATTGTTGGGTCGAACAACGACTTTAGTGTTTTGAGCATATCCAATTTGTTCCAAGATAACTTATGAGAAATAGCTCCAACAATTCAATTTACTGTTAACAACAAGACGTACAAACATGAGATACTACCTAATGGATGGTATATATCTTGAATGAGCCGCTTTAGTGAAAAGCTTTCCACATGCCAATGATCACTACGACGATAACTACTTCAGACGACGGTTCAAAACCGTTGTCCCGAAAAAAATTAAACTGTCGTAGGCTCATTGCTGTTTGATGGTACTTTAGACGATGGTCGCGTTATGTCATCCCTAATAGCTTCACAAACATGCTTATGTGCATTCTGTCATCTTCCTTATGTTACAATGATGGAATTATTAATAACAACCATCATATTATTTATATTTTAATGATAGTTCTTTTATTTAACTCGTCACTGAAGTGAGTGAAGCACTGACTTTTATAAATATGATATGACATATGTTATGTTTGAATTTCTCAATATAATGTATTCGTATGATAGTTTGTTTATTGTTTTCTGTCAAAGTATGAACATTTAGATGACAATATATTTATTTATATGTATCATGTGATAGAATGTCACATGCCGTTTTTATTAAATAAGATCTCAAGAAAATTAGTCCTATGTGACTATTTTAGATTATTAGAAAAGAGTTGTTGTTTTCTTTTCTGTCATTGTAACATATTCGTATGACAGTATTTCAGAAATTCTTTATCGTGTTACACATTTTAAGATGACATTCTTTTTATATTGACACTCATTTGATGTCATATTAGACGACTTATTTTTGACTTCAGTGTGTCGTATATAACATGTACATATAACCTCTTTCATGAATCTGTACATATAACCATTGCAGTACTAGTATAATACAACAAAGCTAAAATATCGAAATAAATCTTATATACTAGTGTTGTTAACATATCGAAATAAACAAATACAACAAAGCTAAAATATCGAAAGGGGGACAACATCTTATACAATACTGCCAATGGTTAGAGATAGAGTCGCTCCTAGGCATGGGTAGGAGGGACTTATGTCCTAGGCCAAGAAAGAAAAGGGCCAAAAATAACATTTTTATAAAAAAGATATATAAAATTTAAATTTCAAAAGATGTGACGACAACAATCCTAGCTCTAAATAATCACAGTACACATTCACGGTCTAAAAATAATTTTTTTTCATATGAAGTTCGATATTTTTATTAGATTCATTAGATGAAAGTACAATAAGAAAATGGTAAGGAATAAATCTTCACATAAGTAAATACAAGATCCATGAATTGATGAAAATAACTACAAAAAGCAAAAAAAAAAAAAAAAAAAAACTCATAAAAGGTATAAAAACACAAAACTATAATAAAACATATACTTTTGTAAATATGAATCTGTAAAAACATCTACAATCCAAATTTAATCTTTGAGGTCATTCTAAATATTCGGACCTGAGTCATTTTTTTTTACAACCACGTATATTTATTGATCAACTGGCAAAATAAACTGTTTCCACTCTTGCTAAAAAAACAAACATAAACAGTATAATAGTAGAGAGAAGTAACAATAATAAAAAATAATAAAAAACACATAAACATAACCCAGTGGGAGAAAGAAGAAGGAAGACAAACTTCCTTCGTCCTTCTCAAAATAGCTCAACAAAATAGGAAAGTTTGTATATTTGATAAAAAAAAGGTAATGCTATTCGTCGCCCCTATTTTCCTTACCGTCGCCTCCTGTTTGACATTTTTGCCCTTTTCATTTTTCATTCAAAAAAATGAAATTCTCTCAACCCGAAGAACAAAACGAAGAAAAATCATGCCTCCAAAACAATGAAAAATACTTGAACATCTAAGTTTCGTATTAACCAATAATCTGAAATTTAACGAATTTAACTTAAAACGAATTTTTTTTTTTGGTTGAATTTACTCTAAACAGGTAGCCCATACGGTCCGGTCCATGGACCGATCGTATGAACTACCAGTTTTGCCTAGGCAAAATCGGGTAGCCTACCCCGTTTTACCTAGGCAAAACGGGTAGGCTACCCGATTAGCCTACCCGTTTTGCCTGAGTAAAATGGGGTAGGCTACCCGATTTTGCCTAGGCAAAACTGGTAGGCTACCCGTTTTACCTAGGAAAAACGGATTTATTTTTTTTTAATTATAATAAATATTAAAAATTAATTGGACGCCTCAATACGTATTTTTTATTTCCAACTTATCTATACGTTTTTTATCCAATCAATACATAATTTATCAATAATTGAATTTACGTTCTAAAAGGTAAATAAATATAATTTACCAAATAAAAATTAATTGGACACTTCAATACCGTATTTTTTATTTCCGATCAATAATTTATCTATACGTTTTTTCTATCAAATCAATACATAATTTATCTATTTTTAATATTTATTATAATTAAAAAAAAAATAAATCCGTTTTTCTAAAGGAAAACGGGTAGCCTACCAGTTTTGTCTAGGCAAAATCGGGTAGCCTACCCCGTTTTACCCAGGCAAAACGGGTAGGCTACCCGATTTTGCGCAAAATCGGGTAGCCTACCCGTTTTGCCTGGGTAAAACGGGGTAGGCTACCCGATTTTGCCTAGGCAAAACTAGTAGTTCATACGGTCGGTCCATGGACCGGACCGTATAGGCTACCCGTTTAGAGTAAATTCAACCAAAAAAAAAAGTTCGTTTCAAGTTAAATTCGTTAAATTTCAGATTATTGGTTAATACGAAACTTAGATGTTCAAGTATTTTTCATTATTTTGGAGGCATGATTTTTCTTCGTTTTGTTCTTCGGGGTTGAGAGAATTTCATTTTTTTGAATGAAAAATGAAAAGGGCAAAAATGTCAAACAGGAGGCGACGGTAAGGAAAATAGGGGCGACGAATAGCAATCCATAAAAAAAATGGAAAAAGAAGAGGAGAAGAACACGGGTGGAGGGTTTTTTTTTCCTGCAACTTCTTGTCTAAATTTAATCCATTATTGCTAAATGTAAAAAAAAAAAATTCATTTTAAAGCAATTTTCCTTTTTTATATAATTGATTTTATGTGTACTTAATTATTAAGTCTCTCATTTTCAACTTGCGTTTAGGGGTGTTCAAAAACCGAATCGCATCGAAATAACCGACCGAACCGATGAATTTCGGTTTTTTCGGTTCAGTTTTCGGTCTATTAGGTTCGGTTTCAGTTTTAATTTTATAATATTTCGGTAATTTCGGTCGGTTCGGTTTTTAAATCAAAACTACCGAATTAACCGAACAGACCGAAATAAATTAAATATAATTAGAAATTAGATTTATTATATAATTAGTGTATGTCATTTATTGTTCTCAGTTATATTTGATTTAGAATTATATTATTAGAATCTTTGTTGAGCATGATAGTTTTTGGATTGTCCGTAACTGATTATATTATTGGTCTATTTAATGTTTGTCTTCCAATTTAGTACAACTATACACTAATTCATATTTGGAATTAAGATTGATTTTATTTCTATATAAAATTTCTATGTTTTTTTTATTTCTATTCTTTTTTCTTTCAATCCAAAAATAAAAATTGTTGTATATATAAGTAAATATTCAACAACATCATTAACGTTGTAATATTAACCTTACATAAAAATAGTTGTTAATGAAATTTTTTAATATAAGGAAATCGAATAACCGAACCGAACCAACCGAAATAATTCGGTCGGTTCGGTTATTTATTATTATTTGGTTAGGTTCGGTTTTTATTTTGAAGCTATTCGGTTTTTGGTTATTTTGGTCCGGTTTTCAGACCGAACTGACCGATGAACACCCCTACTTGCGCTTCTAGGCATCGAAAATAGGCTTGGTAACCATATGTTTGCACATTCACATAGTTTTTTTTTCATATAATAATTCAAAGGATCACATAGTCTTTTTTTGTTCATATATTTGCACATATGAGTTTTTTTTTTTTTTTTAGATTTTGAGAATGATAGTTGAAGATTCGAAAGAATTTCCTCTCCGACAAGTGTGTGTATCATTTATTTTTGGAATATAAAAATCGCTAGGAAGAATAATTAATTGTATTTGTTGTTGTCTAGTTATGGTTACAATTTAATCCAATTTAATTTTGTGGCTATCATTTGTTCTTAAACACTTCCTTTCGCCTTGGAATGCAAACTTGAAATGATGGTTGATAGACGGTAAAATAATATATAATAAATAAAGAAAAAAGAAACTTGAAATGATTGGATATGCTGATTTTTGCCGTTTACGCAAATTATTGTTCAGTCAAATAGCAGATGTACAAAGCTGTACGGAAAGGTAATATTTCTCTTTCATTGCATGATTAACTATATAGTATACACCTTTCAAAAAAAAAAAAAAAAACTATATAGTATACACAAGTTAAGTGTTGAAATGAAAATTGTAATACATGGAAGACGCAATAGATTGCGGCTTCAACACAACATATTGATATCACAACCCCACCAAAAATACATGGGAATAACTATAGAATGTACTTTATGGATTGGCGGAGGTACACTATGGGTGCGGTTTGCATTCCCCGCTGCCAGTCACAGTCCGTCTACGGTGAATACAAAACCGTTACATTAGGGGACCAATTTTATACCTACGTATTGAAAAAAAAAAATCATGCTATCTTGACAGCTCCAATCTCAATTTTTCGAAGATAAGGGGGCCAAAATCATCCCTGGAAAGGGGATATCTCAATTTTTCGAAGATAAGGGGATTCCGACGCACGAGACTGCTCCTCTGTCTCTGCCCCTTCTGCTTTAACTCAGTCATGCAATTTCATCCATTGGGAGTGGAGGTGACAAAAGTATACGCAACCCGATTATATAGACACGAAATCAACACATAGTTTTAGTATTTAGATTTAACTTAGTAGATATTATGTCATTTTTGAATTGACACTCACTTTTTCGTTTATTAGGTTATAGTTGACATGTTAACTCAAAAATTGCTCGAAATGATACAAATATTTAAAATTATTGTTATATTCTAACAAATTTTTATATGTAAATTACAATTATTACTTATAAATACGATTCAAACCTCATATATATTGTTACAAGTCAATCTTAATAGAGATAGTAAAAATAAAATGTGACATGTAAACACCTTACATTATATCCCCCAATATGATATTATATTAGCAGACTTTTGGATAGTTAATGTTAACATATTAATCCAAAGATGACATTAAATTTTTAAAATATTACTATTTATATGACTAAAAAACACGATAAAAAATCAACAATAACCCGATTAGGTTACATAATTATGGCATAATAGTTCCTCCATCGCGATCGCTCATTTGTTGGAAAGCGTTGCACTGTAAGTTAGCAACTGAGGATATGTTATGCCAACGCGGAATGATACTAGCGTCGAGATGTAGTCTATGCGGAACTGCTATAGAGACACAGGATCATCTATTGATACAGTGTATTTTTGCACGCCAAATTTGGAAATCACTAGAGGAGGCTTTTTTAACTTACCTGGGCACACCGCAAACAGTTGCTCAATTATTTCAACGGGCTAATGATTTACATTTCAGTTCGCAGGTCAAGCCATTATGGCAAAGTGCAGTGATTCATGCTATTTAGGTAATCTGGAAGGTAAGAAATAACTATATATTCAATGATGTATCGGTTGATATCTCATTCACTCTACGACTTATTTGGAAAGGAGTGCGGGATGCTGATTTTTTCAATCATGGGGTAACGGGCTCAGCCAGGGATACACAGATTTTGTTACGATTTGGCATTCAGGGAAGGGCTGCCCCTCCCTTATGTTGCCAGTTCGTAACTTGGGCATCTCCTCCACAGGGCTGGACAAAAGTAAATACCGACGGTTCCTCTTCAACTACAGCATCTGGCGCAGGGGGAATTTTTAGGAACTCGAGAGGGTTTCCGAGAGGTTGCTATGCACTGAAATTAGAGACATGTGATGCTCTTTTTGCTGAAATAAAAGCAGTCATCTACGCAGTTAAAATGGCAGCGAATCGACATTGGTTTCCACTTTGGATAGAGTCGGATTCGTTGGTAACAGTGAATCTGCTAAAGAGCCACATCAAAGAGGTTCCATGGCAGCTTATGGCTGATTGGCTTCATTGTTTAACTATAATTAATAACCAACTGGTGTGTGTTTCTCACATTTTTAGAGAGGATAACTCAGTTGCTGACTGTTTGGCACGTAAAGGGGCTAGTGATATGGAGGAACAGTGGTGGGACAACTATCCACCGTTTTGTTCTGAATATGTTTTTAATGACTTCAATAGAACTTCATATAGACGATATTGTTAAGTTTGGTTTTGGACCTGTTGTCCAATTTTTCATTTTTTTCATTCTTTATTTTTACAATTTGTAATTCTTTTCTTTTTATTTAATAAAATTTAGGGGTTTGGAAATTGTGGGTAGGGACTGATGCCAACCTAGTTGGGATGAGTCTTGCCTCTCAACCTTTTTGCTCTCTGCCTTTACTTAAAAAATCAATTATGAGTGCAAACAAGAGATGAAGAAAATGCTTCGAATGAACATTTCTTTTTCTTACCTATGTCCAGGCAAAACCGCATTGCATGAAATAATGAAAATTCACCTTAACATTAAGTAGGATGGATTTTACCCCTGCATAATTAAAAATTTAAACAGGCTGGTTTACATGTTACATAAGATCATCCACACATCAATTATGTCTTAAAATGTTTATTTTGTTAATGTAGTTACAAAAAGAACTATCAAAATCCAAAAAAAAAAAAAAGTTTGTCTATGTTGATTAAAAAAAACTATAAAAAATGTCTATAATATTTACCAAATTACTATTATTTACCAAATTACTAACATAATTACAAACAACCTGCTAAAATACATTACTTCAGTTGATCAATATACTTGTTTGGAATATCTTATGTAGCAGTCAAACAATAGATCAAATTAACAGCCAAATCAACCCGTTCAAATTTCTCATTAGATAGAGATACAATTGATATTGCTCGGAAACATTAGAAGTAATTTTCACTATTTCGTACAATAAAGGTAAATCAACACTTCCCCATAAGCGAATGGCCAAATTTGGACTTTATCCTCCAAAAATATAATAAGCAGCCAGGCCAAAACTACGCTGTTTTGGCCTGGACTTGGCAATGCAGCTTATATACAAATTGGCTTATTTTTTGCACCCCATCAATCCAATACTAGCTCCGCCATGCTAAGGACTCTCAGTAGCTTAAACAGAATGCAACAAAACCAAACAGCAGTAAGCAGCTAATAAAAGTTATAAAAAATATGATAAATCTAATCAAAGCAGATATGTGACCAGGAGAAGAAATCACCGAGTTCAGATTCAATCATCAAAACAAAATGGGATACTTTTTACTCATTTCATTATTAAGGCAATTTTTTTGTCTCCCAAATAAAGTAAACAAACCTAAGCATTTACAGCCATTTGAAATGGCTGAGGAACTCTAAGCAGGGGTGCCTGGATTACTCCGGGGTTTCCAAGTTGACCACAAGCAGCCATCTGATCATCACCTCTGCTGTCTCGCATGAAAACTCTGCATTTCCCCTCTGCCAAAGTATTTCGAAACTCAATCATTTTCTCTCTACTGGTAGCTCTAAACTGGGATCCTTTGTGAGGATTGAATTGGATGAGATTGATCTTGCATGGAATGTCTTGTACAAGATTGATAAGCCTCTTTGCATCCTCCAAGCTGAAAGCAAAACAATCAGACTCGCACTCAATCTAGTTTCAAAAGGAAAAGTAAATCAAATCTCATATCCAGTGACAGATCACCGGTGTACCCTCTGGTGATTTATGGGTGCTCAATTGATTTTTTCTGTGAGCTTTTGTTGAACAAAATAAAGCTCCGTACACAGCTTCCATGGAGTTTTTCGGCGTTTTCCAGAGACTAATGGATGCTCAAGCCCCCTGGATCCGTCACTGCCCATATCTGGAAACAGCTAATGGGATACACAGTAACTACCAGTGAAGCCATTTTGGTGTGCTAATAACAATGAAGCTGTAATCTCAGTCTTCTTATACAATGAGGTCAAACTGAAATGCGGACACATGAATTAAAAAAAAATATCCACTTTGCTTTATAGTTTTTTCTTCTCTCTCCTTTTCCATTAAAAGCTTAGTTGTGACACTAAGGGCTCGTTTGGTTCGCGGAATAGAGAGGGAATAAAATAGCTATTCCGAAGAAATAGCTATTCCCACCTTTGGTTCAATATTTTTTATGGAATAGCTATTCTATAGAATCTCTATTCCTTGTTTTCATGGAATAGCTATTCTTTAATTTATCAAAGGAATAGTCTATTCCTAATTTTGTATTTTTGTAATTTATAAAATTACCCTCCATTACATCCTCAATCTTTTCTCTAGCCCATTTCTCAAATCCTATATATTTTGGCGAATCCATAATTTATATTATAAAAAAACGTGAAAAATGAAAAAATGAGAAAAACAGTTAAAAAATGTAAAAATACGAAAAATATGAAACACAAAAACGTGAATAATGTAAAAAAGTTACAAACACGAGAATATGGAAAAAAAAACGCGAAAAACATGAAAACGCAAAAAAAGCAAACACATGAGTAACACGAAAAAGTGACAAAACACGAAATATACTAAAAGCATGAAAAAATACGAAAAACATGAAAACGTGAAAAAATACGAAAAACACGTAAACATAAAAAAATACGAAAAACACGAAAACGTAAAAAATGCTAAAACACAAAAATGTGCCAATAAGTGAAAAACGCGATAAACATGAAAATGCAAAAAACGCAAACAAAACACGAAAACGTGAAAAAATACGAAAAACATGAAAAGGCACGAATAACACGAAAAAGTAACAAAATGCGAAAAATACAAAAACGCGAAAAAAACGAAAGCACGAAAAACGGAAAAACTAAAACGTGAAAATGTGAAAAAACAGAAAATGCAAAAAAATACAATAATGTGAATAACACGAAAACTTGACAAAACGCGAAAAATACGAAAATAAGAACAAACACCAAAAACAATAAAACTTGGAAAACATGAAAAAGCGTAAAAAAATGCAATAAACTTGAAAATATGAAAAAACGTAATAAACGCATTTTTTATATTTTCGTATTTTTAACGTTTTTTCACGGTTTTCGATTTTTCATATTTTCAAAAAATTTCACTTTTTGTGTTTTCCTGTTTTTTTTTTTTTTTGCATTTTTTCACGTTTTTTTCATGTTTTCCACATCTTTTTATGTTTTTTTGCATTTTCTTGTTTTCATGAGTTTTTTCTACATGTTTTTCCTATTTTTGCGTTTTCATAGCTTTCCACGTCTCTATAATTATGCTTTCATTGTTTTTTCGTTTTTAAAATTTTTCGTGTTTTTTTCCGTCTTTCATGTTTCCCTTTTTTCTGTTTTTTTATATATTTTTCAAAATAATATATATTAAATATTTGAACAATTTATAGTAATAATTAAAATTTTAAAAGAAACAAGACATTACATTTAAGGGTAATGTTGTCTTTTGAATAAAAAAACTATCTATTTCATTCTATTTTATTCCACCAACCAAACATAGGAATAATTATTCCTAGGAATTTCTATTCTATTCTTTGTTATTCTATTCCTTTGGAATAGTCATTCTATTCCGCGAACCAATCGGCACCTAATAGGTTTTATTAGTATTTACCTGCTCTAAATAGACTTGGACTTTTGGTTCTTGAAATTAATGTCTTCTTATTTGTTAGAATCTTAATACTCCCTCCATTCCTTTTTTATAAGTCATTCTAGCCATTTAAGTTTTTTTCCAAAATATAAGTCTTTCTAGTTTTTTAAGAAATTTTAATATAGTTTTCCGGTCCAAGCATTAAATTTTTTATCTTGGTCTATGTGTTTTTCAAAATTACAAGACTTATTCACCAACCATTACATGAGAGAAATTTTTTTTTAGTTAATCAATGTACATTCATTAATTTCACTCTATATCATAGTTGGCGCAAGGCGCAACTTAAGGCGCGCGCCCGAGCGACCCGAGGCGCACACCAAAAAATATCATAAATTCATAATACTAGTCACAAATAGTCAAATAACAACAATAAAACCATAAAATGCATGAGTTAAGTTCTAATTAACTACTAAGGCATGAGTTAACTGTTACGATATGTGAAGTAAAAACTGTCGATCTTTGTCTATCCATGGTTTTCTTTTATTTTCTGAACTTAAAAGACCCTACCCTAACCCTAAAATACTCTCAAAATCCTAAGTACCCTCAACCCTAAAATACCCTAAGGTAGCTGAGGCGCGCCAAGGCGCGCGCCTTGCGCCTGGCTTAAGGCGCACCAAGGCGCACTAAGGCGCGCGCCTGACTGACCGCGCCCGCCTTTGAGCTCCAGAGGCGCTAAGGCTGGAGCCTTAGCCGAGGCGCGCCTTTAATAACTATGCTCTATATTAATTGTATTTCTTAATTTGTGTGAAACAACCTAGAATGACTTATATTTTGGAATGGAGGGAGTACTTAATTTTTAAGTTTGTCTGGCTGCTCATTACAGAATAGGTTCTAGTCAACTGCTTCTAAATGCATTAAACTTCGTACTTCTTTATTTCATGTTTAGTAACATTAATATTCTGTTGGCAAAGTTAGAATGCTAATATCTGAATTGTGAAAAAAAAACAGTGGATAAACTTTTGATAATGATAACATTTCAAAGTCCAGGGAGGAGATTTTGTTGTATCCCTAGTGGAATTGTTCTAAGGCTTAGACGTTTGATAGCCTTGTTTTATCTTGCTTTCCATAAACTGTCAGCTTCCCCATGTTGCACAGAAGAATTTTAGGGGAGTCTATGATCACACCAGAGAGACTAGCACAATATAACTTATAAGGGATATATTATTACTAAGCAGACCTTTAAGATTTATAAGCTCGAAATCCTAATTTATCATAAAAAATCTAGGAAGCATTTACTTGGTATGTTATTAAAGAAATTCTTGCTTTGGTACAAATTAAGGTCAAGATTCCATGAATCTTGTTCCACTCCTCAGCACAACATATACATGCAGCCTATTAACAGATCTCCCAATTCCTGAAAATGTAACTAATAATATAACAAAATACTATATATTTCTAGTCCGCACTCATGTAAATGCAGATAGTGTGCTACGGAGAGAAATTTTTGCGGTGTGTTATAAAACTATTAGAAAAGAATCACTCAACAAAAACTAACTAAAAACCACCCAGCAAAATTAATACTTGCTATAAGCATATGTTTGTTTCTTTCTAATTAACAAGATCATGCTTTGTATGAGTACAGAATCACTTCAGCAAGTAAACCACAAGATTGTATGTTTTCGAATATTACAATTAATTCAAAATAATATTATTTATATCATACAAACTGATAAAAGAAAAGTTTAACTAACCTGTCATTTACTTCTGCAAGCAACACATACTCAAAAAAAACTTTGAAGTTATTTTTCAACTGTAGTTCCTCCTTAAGGGTGTGAAGAAGCAAGGCTAAATTATACTTCCGGTTAATTGGCATGATCCAGTTCCTGACCTGCATAGTGTATTAGCAAAAAGGAAATTAAATATATGCATGTGTTCTCCAGTGCATTAAAGATTGAGCTGACGCAAAATATACCTCATCAGTTGTAGCATTCAGACTAACTGCAACAGAACAATTGGATTCACGAAGAAACCGTTTCAGCTGAGGGACAAGCCCACTTGTAGAAACAGTGACCCTGCGTGGACTGAAGTGAAGGCCCTGATCATGCACCATAATCTCTGTGGCTTTAATGACATTGTCAATGTTCTGAAGTGGCTCTCCCATTCCCTAATATATATTTTGATGCAAAAAATTAGAACTAAACAGGCTTATTGATAATCTTGTTTTTAACTTAAATATTGTGATCTAAATAATGACGGATTCCTCTTTTTTTTTATATAAATGGGAAGAAATCTCCTTCAGAAACTTCTTTAGAGTTAATGCCCATTGTCCTAAACCTAAAAGTACAGATATCACACCAGTTCGACACACAAGAATAAGAAAAACAAGATCATTTAACTCAGATTGTATGCACATTATTTTCTCTAGGACCAGGAAGCATGCAGCAACAACGAAGTGAATAAATCCTCATTTTTCTCTTCACTGAGAGATAGTGAAAATAACAGTGATTTGCTAGGAGCTTAACACTGGCTCAAGCATATTAATGAAAATTTTCTCTTGGATACCTACTGCAATAGAAGATGAAAACAAAAGTTCTTTTAGACTGGTTGGAAATTGTTTTTGGAGCATAATGGAAATGGGCTTTTTGATTCTCTTAATTCCTTCTTTTTCTTCTCATCACAGTCACTGTCAATTATGGAGTTCTCTTCATAATACACTTACCATAAATACAACATTTGTGACTGAACCATCTTCACCTACAAGCAGACGCTGTGCAAATATAACCTGGTCTACAATCTCAGCTGTAGTCAGGTGTCTCTTCAATCCCATCCTGCAAATTGGATTTATGTATCAGGAAGAGACGCCTGGTATGAACAAGAAGATGAGAAACATAGGCTGCAAGTTCAGATGAGTAAATATTAAAGCTTGCCTGCCGGTGTAGCAGAATTGACAATTCATGGCACATCCTACTTGACTTGAAACACAAACTGTCCTCCTACCTCTATCACAAGGTATGATAACTGTTTCTATCACTAGTTCATCATCCAACCTGAATAAAATCTGCAATTTCCTGTGAGTCCCAATATCAATGAGAAGACACCACAACTCAAAGCTATATAGAAACAAAAACAAAGATACAAATAAGAGAGAAAAAGCCATATTTCCTTTTTACCTTGCGAGTTCCATCAGATGCTGTACGAACATCTTCTAACGATATTGCCTTAAGTTCAGCATGTTTGCTCAACATTTTCTTAAACTCCTTATGCAACCCTACATTCGGTTAACAGAAGTATGGAAGTTGCAAAATAGATTACAAAACCAATGAACAAATAGCATCAAATTTTCATTAAATGGGGAGAAAAAGAAAACCTTCTAATTCATCAACGTGATGTGCCCAAGTATTGTTCCCATAAAGGCTCTTCCATAACATCATAGCCTGACCAGGTCTGAATCCATGAGACCGCACCCATTTCTGATATACAGTCGATTCTCTCACAATTAGAGGCAGAAATCTTAAATTTAAATCCCAATCAAATTTTATTAAGCACCCTAATTCCAAAAACAATTACCAACTAAAGACTAGTGATTAGCAGCATCTAAATTCAAATCAGTAAATCAGGACTAGTAAACAAAAAACAAAACACAAATTAAGCTATGCTAAGTACAAGTACCATACTTCAAGCTCAGCGTATCTCATTCCCTTGAGAAGCACTTTTGCGCCCTTGTGTGGAATAGCATTCGTGTCGTCACTTTCTACTCCAACAAAAAAATGTAAGTAGATAAAAATGCGAGCTCAATACAAACACCGGGTTATGCGATATGCTTACCGATATCAACAAACTGCGCCGATGAACATGCGGAGGATGAAAGAGAGCGGCGAGTGGAAGAAAAAAGAGAAGGGAGGTGGAGAAGGAGATGCGGCGGCGGATGTTTCCCAGAAGGAAAGGAGAGATGGTCATGGTGAGGAAAAGGAATAGAAAGAATAGAAGATGTGGAAACCATTGAAGGGTGACTTCCAAGGAGCATAGTTCGCATTCGCACCCGCCTCATCCACAAGCAACCTATCTCCATTTTCTCAACACCGGCCGGAAAAGTAGAATGGCGAGACTGAGAATTAAAACAACCTATTTAAAATTGAATTCATAAATTAATGGCCTAATACGTAAATAACCCCTGAACTTATCCAAACGTTGTAACTGCACCCTCCAATTTTCAATTATAACAACTTACCCCTTAAACTTGTCCAATTGTAAAACATAACCCCAAATTGGAAATTTTTTTACCCCGTACTTGAAGTAACCGTAAAAACTTTTTCCCGGATTTGTATCACGCCAAAGATCTGATTATCATATTCCACGAGCGTTGCAGATTTTGTGTTTCACGTGTTTCTTCAATTGCAGTCCATGTCAGCAATTTGGGGTTATGTTTTACAATTGGACAAGTTTGAGGAGTTATATTTTACAATTGAACAATTTTGAGGGGTAAGTTGTTACAATTGAAAGTTGGAGAGGACAGTTGCAATATTTGAATAAGTTCAAGGGATTATTTGTGTATTAAACCTAAATTAATTTAAGCACAACTGAAAATAAATTTTGAAGTCCCCCGTTAGCATAAAAAGATTGTGTTAGAGTGGAGCATGAATGTTAGGGTTATTAGGAGGGTATTAATAAATCAAGGCAGCTCATAAACTATTCCAACTCGGTTCAAGAGACTCGGTTTAAAAGTTAACAAACATGTTAAAAACAAATTTATTGTAAATTATATCTTAAATTTACATTTTTTTAAGTTTAAATAACAAAATGTTAACAAAAATTTGTACAAATTTGAACTCAAAATCATTCTTTAAACATTTCCAAGCCAAGTTAAACCTACTTAGACTCGGTTTCAGTTCGACTCTTCATTCTTTTTTTATTTATTTATGACTAACTCAATTTTATTAGACTATCTTCTATATCTCATATAGGATCCATCACTTATTTTATAATATCTACTATCCACTTATTTTTTAATATTGAATAGATATCAAATAATTTAATGAATTTTTTCAACTAAAAGCAATATGTGCTAAAAGCTTTTACATCATGTCAAGATAGATGAAATTAAAATTGCAAAACAAAAATAGTCATAACATTCGATTTAATTTCAAAATAACATAATATATATATCTCATATTTTTCTCAACAACTTATCAGTTTTCTTCAGGTTGTATTGCAAACTGACCGTTAATACATACTAAACTCTCTCTAATAAGAGAGTTTAATAATGAAAGGTTATTTAACTTTATTTACTTATTAGAATCAAACCGAATTATTCCTTTATTTTCATCAGATACAAAATCCCTGAATTGAACCAGAAAAAGGGTGAACCAATCTCACCCCTAGTTTAGGGGATCATCTCCCATTAGCATTTTCATGGTACCATCACCTTAAAAATTTATAATTGACAAAAATATTACAAAATTGTAAATGAACAGTTTTAGAAGGCAACTGGATCGAAAATGTAAATGAAAGAAAAAAAAAACAGAAAATGCACTCTATAGTTTCTAAAATTGTACAGTAATCTATGCAGGGATCTTGGCCGATTCAATTTTACAGCCAGTTTCTACCTGCTACATAAACTAGAACTGGGATAATATTCTACAAGCCGACACACAACATAGACGGGTCAGTGTAAACATGTATCTCAAATCACACGGACATGATTCCTCCTCCCATTTACTGCCATTAAGATTAGCCTATATTTTATCAATTCCAACCAACTGTAGGTTAAAATTGGAGTTGGGTCCTCCAGGCTCTCCTCCTCAGGTCTCTGTCCAGCATCATACACTGTGAACCCCTCTCTCTATTCGACAGTATCTTCACAACTCCTTTGTCTATCAGATTGCTAAAGCAGACGTGCAGATCAACTAATTAGTCCCTGCAAAACATAAAAGCCAGAGGTGAATGTTAGCTTCGTGTTCGGGGAAGGCCAGCACTTCACATGTATTTCCAGCAATCATTTCAATGCTACAAACAATAATAATGCATCTGAAAACATCATGGAAACCCAACTTCATTTATGTCAAACTTATCAACAGATAAAAATGCAAGAAGGCAAAAGCATTTAGCAAAACTAGTGGACATTAGGCCTGCAAGTGCTAAGGTACTCGTAAGTTACTGAAAACACGGCCAAGTCAGAATTGGTTTGATCTTGTGCATTGAGGTTAGTGATTTAAGCTTACTCTCACTTTTGGGGGAACATTAATTAGCATGCCAAGTTTGAAGTACTAACTTAACTACTTTGTTTAGACCATATTCTCTTGGATTAGGCAAATAAGAAATTTGCAGGGAAATTATTAGTTGTCAAAGAGATCCTTGTCTGATTATACCAATATAATTTTATGCTCCTATTGGAAGAGCAAACCAAAAGTTCTAAGCATAAAAATTGGTATCCGGAACACAACAAAGATCTTTCTCCAAAGCCATCATCGAAACTGTCAAAAATATTAACAAGTACCAATTCACTATGTTCACATGACAATACCTAAAGCAAAATACTTTTTTCATATCGTTAATGAATTTAAAATCAATGCACAGGCATACAAAAACAAATACAAAAAAGGGCCAAGGCACACAGAACATAATAAAATACACTAGAACTGAGCCAGTGTTTTATTTCCTATTGTCAGATAAATGACTAATTTGCAGACTCAATGAAGAAGTGAATGTGACATTTCAATGATGTGGATGCAAGCTCGGTGCTTCAGATAATCTCAAAATAAGTATTTCTTTACATATCAAATATAATATCAGTTTTCTAGATAGGCACACACATACATGCAAGAAAATTCAAAAGCAACCGGTGTTTGGGCTTAACAGTTAAGGGGCCTGTTTGGTAAAGAGCTTTTTGGGTAAAATTAGAGGTTTGAGTCACTTTAGAGGTTTGACTAGTCAAATCTTAATAGTGGTGTTTGGTGGAGAGAGGTTTGAAAGAGCTTATTGGGTCCAAAAATCTAATTTTGAAAAAGCTCATTTTATGAGCTTTTTCAATTAGCTTATTGCTCCATATCTTTTGAAGGACATTTTTACCCTTATTTACTACCCTTTAATCCCAAATAAAACTTTACCCTGTCCTTATTTGTCATTTTACACAATCAACTATTAACAATCAGCTAAGTTTTACCAAACAAGTTTACACAATTAGCTAGTCAAATCAGCTAACCAAAAACATAATAAGCTAACAGCTAATGTAATAAGCTATAAGCTAACAGCTATTTGCCAATGTAATGGGAAAGGCACGAAGGCAACTAAGAAGAATATGTCTTTCACCTTTCCTCTCCTTACAGTCGAGTCAAACAACAAGGACTGAATTCTCATTCCATTCTAGTTTTTTTTTTTTTTTTTAAAAAAAATTTTAAACCAAATACTATTACTGACCGAGTCATAACAGTGCACCGAACATGGGTATAAACCGTATATGGTAAGCGCAAATCTGTATCAAGATCCTAAGACTCAAATACATAAAATTCCAATAGATAAATCCATGATGACCATGGATTTCGAGCATGTTAAGGAAGAAAAATCAAGCTGAGACGAGATGACAACTGAAAGAATCAAATCATTTTCTTCCATGTGCAAAAACCTTTTTATATTTTGAATTGTTCTAATTTTTATGACAAATAAGCGCTCCCCTGCTATCATAACCTAGATATCTATAACTTCCATATAGTTCAGATTATACAAACAGACAAATACATATGAATTAGCAGTTTTAAAAGAAATGCACAAAAGGCAAAATGTTATTTAGCATGAAAAGTGTGGTGTGGGAAATTACTTACCAGTACTTAATAAGACCATCCCAGCCACAAGTTGCCACTTTACTTTGCTCTAGTGGATGCCACTCACACCCAATGCACACTCCCTCATGACACTTGAGAGTTCTGAAGACCTTACAACTCTTCCAGTCCCAAAACCAGCACTTACCCTCACCATCTCCTGACATAACAAACCGTCCATCTGGTGAGAAATTAACTTGGCAAGCATAACCTGCAACGATATGCCCTGCAAACCTCTTCTTCTTATTCAACTGAAACCTTTCCCTGGTACTGTAAATAAGAATCTGGTTATCCAAACTCTGTGCAGCAAGCCAATTTGTGTTGGGATGAACAGAAATTGCAGGCATAGAATGCATGTGAGGTTCACTAATATACTTGATAACAACGGGGATTCCAAATTCCCACACACGAAGTGATTTATCATCACTTGAAGTGACAAATCTCCTATTATTGTCCACAAAAGTAATGGTATTTACAGCACCCAAATGCTGATCATACTCCTGAGTAATCTGCCCTGTATTCATATCCCACTGCACAATTTTCTTATCACTCATACCCGCTAACAATATATTTTGCTTATCATCATCAGGGTTGAGTTTAACAACATATGGGATCTTCCCCGTGGAAAAGCTGGAGATAACTTGCCCAGTCTCTGTATCCCAATACTTAATATTCTTGTCATATCCAGCACTCAGAAACTTGGTCCCGTCATTACAAAAGGAAATATCCCTGACAGCCTTTGCGTGACCCATGTAAGTTCTCATACACTTGCCTGAATTGAACACATCCCATATCTTCACCTTGGTATCCATCCCAGCCGAAAGAATCAAATGACCATGTTTGGGGAAAAACCTAATTGCAGAAACCCCCTTTGTATGCCCACTCCATGTATGCACAAGCCTCTTCGGTATATAACAATGATCATTAGTAGCTTTAGCATCTTTGGGCGGTGCAATCCACGATCTTCCCTGATAATCTTTCTCTTCCTTACCGTGAAAAGTGCTCTTATCAGCAACAGCCTCTCCTTTTTCAACACCTTTATCTTCTTTCTTCTTCGCGTACTCCTCTGCATATTTCTTCTGCTCTTCGCTCAGTTCCGCTTGCAAACCCTCCTTCTTACCTGCCCATGGACTCTTCCTATTCTTCATCAACCACGCATCGGTAGCAGGATTTTCAATTTCTACCTTGTCTACATTCTGAGCCCCAGCCCCATCAGCATCCTCCTCAGCTTCATTCTTTTTCTCAATTTTTCTTTTCTTTTGCTCATGTTGTGGGATATTATATACTGAAATGCCATTATTTTTCTGCAAAGCATCCAAATCGCCAACATAATTATTACCTTCGGAAGCTGAGGGATCCGCGGCATAGCCGTACTTGTGGAATGTGTTGTATTGCTCATCGAAGACAAACGAATCAATGGCCGCGTCCTCGACAAAGCCAAGCTTGTGGTTGCGCATGCCCTGAGCAATGCCGTCTTTGGCGTAGGGATGAGCGGGGCCTAAAATGGGAGCCCAGAGCTGGTCGTAGGTGGGGTTGAAGGCGACAGCGTGTTGAACGGGGTCAATTGGCCTCGAGAGTGTCTGGTTGACCTGAGCCACCGTAAGAGCTAGCTTAGTATCATCGACTTTAGGGGCGGCGGATTTGGAAGGAAGGAGGCGCGGAGGAGACGAATCCGGTGAGGAACTAGGGTTTTCGTTATCATGTTCTTCTAATTTGCCGCCGTCTTCGTAAGTTCGGAGAAGATCCATTGTTGAATCTGAGATTTGGCCGGAGACTAGAGAGTGGTAGGGTTTATGAAGAGAATTCTGACCAAAATTCCAAAGAAATTTGGCGTCTTTTTTTTTTGCTTGTGTATCCTTGAAATGCTAGGAACTTCTTTTCCCCCTTGTTTTACATTTCTAGAATAACCCCCATAATTACAATGTTTATTTTATTATTATTATTATTAGAGTAAACAATTATAAAATCCTTTGATTTAAAAAAAAAATTATAAAGTCCTAATGTTTTTATATAACAAATTAATAAGTTGATCATAGTATTATACCGTCTTTAAATTTTGTTTTAATCAATTCTTAAATCCTTCAATTTCTTTTTTTAGATAAAAGTACAAAATTGCCCCTAATTATATATATAAAAAAACTTATCTTTTAGTTTCAAATTTAATCTAAATAGTTTTAATGATGTTTTTGAAATATACATACCAAAATTGATATATACTTATGTATACTAATTATATATATGCTTTCTTCTGGATAGTTTAGCCAAAGCTGGCATCCCGGAGAACTGGAGGATTTTGATTGAGAAGTGTATCTCCTCTCCTGTTTTCCAGGCCATGATCAATGGGGACATGTCGGATGAGTTTTCTCCCTCCAGAGGAATTCGTCAAGGAGATCCTATGAGTCCCTTCCTCTTTGTTATTGCCATGGAAAGACTGTCTCACCTGATCCAAGAGGCGGTGTGCAAAGGGACTCTCCACCCTGTTTCTATCAACAGACATTGCCCCCCTATTACCCATTTACTCTTTGCTGATGACGTCATGCTTTTCGTTGAGGGTAATGAGGAGCAAATTAAAACAGTTATGGATATCCTTGATTGTTTTTGCGAGGCTTCTGGCCAGAAGGTTAACATCCAAAAGTCCCGTATGCTTTGTTCCAAAAATATGGACAATAGCTTGTGCAGAAGACTGAGTGAGCTCTCTGGCATACCTCTGACGAACTCTTTGGGGAAGTATCTTGGGGTTCCTCTTCACAGTGACAGGGTTTCCAAAGCATCTTTCAAGGATATTTTGGACAAAACTAATGGTTTGTGTGCTAGCTGGAAAGCTAATTCTCTTTCCCTTGCAGGTCGCCTTACCTTGATCCAGTCAGTTAACTGCGCTGCTCCGAACCACATCATGCAGGCCTGTAAGCTTCCTGAGCCTGTCCTTAGTGACCTGGATAAGATAAATCGGCGTTTCCTGTGGGGTGAGTCTGGAGATGGGAGAAAGGTTCACCTGGTCCCGTGGAAGGAAGCTTGCCAGCCTAAAAACATGAGGGGTCTTGGTATTAGGCAGGCAAAGGACAATAATAAAGTCCTGTTAATGAAACTTCTTTGGAGAATGTGGCAATGCCCCTCCTCTCTTTGGGTCCGTCTCTTGTGCGGGAAGTATCGGAAAGATAGAATCTTTGGTGGCCCGAAGGAGAGGGTTGTTAGCTGTTCCTTCCTCTGGAAAGGGCTCAGTGCCGTGTTTGCTGAATTCTGTACGGGGATTGGCCTGGAGGTGGGTAATGGTAGATCTATTAGCTTCTGGTATGACACCTGGATTGGTGATAAACCGCTGATTGATGTGTGTAATGCCCCTCCGTCGGCTGATCTCCTTTCCTGGAAAATTGCTGATGTGGTGGACCCAGAAGGAGACTGGATCTGGTCAAAGTTCGACTCTTTCTTTAGTCTGGAGACCCTTCTTAACATTAGAGGAGTGAAGATTAGCAATCAAGAGGAGGATAAGGATAGACATTGTTGGGCCTTGACGAATAATGGTACTTATTCTTGTAAATCGGCCTATGA
This sequence comes from Euphorbia lathyris, assembly GCF_963576675.1. Taxonomy (NCBI): domain Eukaryota; kingdom Viridiplantae; phylum Streptophyta; class Magnoliopsida; order Malpighiales; family Euphorbiaceae; genus Euphorbia; species Euphorbia lathyris. The sequence goes on along the minus strand of NC_088914.1, from coordinate 20,469,902 downwards.
AGCTTTTACCCCTAATAGGGCTGATCCTCCCTTGGAGATTTGGAAGTCCATATGGTCCCTCAAGATCCCTTACCGTATCAGGAGCTTCCTTTGGCTGGGTATCAAAGACAGGCTCCTTACGAATGCGGATAGGCACAGAAGGCACTTGACTGAGTCTAGTGCCTGTAGTAGATGCAGAGGCAATGTGGAAACCTTGTGCCATGCCTTGAGGGATTGCCCAAATAGTAAGAAGATCTGGGAAGGGATCCTCCCTCATCACATCCTCCCTTCCTTCATGGCCTTTTCTGAAGGGGACTGGTTCTCTCAAGGAGCCAAGGGGAACTTGCTGGCCAACATGGAGCACGGTGCCATCCTCTTTGCTATTACTTGTCACCAAATCTGGAAGTGGAGGAATGAAGAATTATTTGCGGGTAAGGCTGTCCTTATTCCTGATTTACTATTTTTCTTCTCGAAGAAGCTCTTTGTTATTACTAAAAGCTTTGAAAGAGATTCCCTTGTTCGTCCCTCCCCGGATAAAGAGATCCTGCTAGTTGGCTGGAGTAAGCCTAGAGAAGGGTTTGCTAAGTTGAATACTGATGGCTCCTGCCTTAGCAATGGCAGAATTGCTGCTGGAGGAGTTCTTCGGGATGCTGGTGGCAATTGGATGGCGGGGTTTACCCATAACTTGGGGACGGGCTCCTCCTTTTCTGCGGAGCTCTGGGGTATCTTGTCAGGTATTAAACTCGCCATTCGCATGTGTGTTAAAAAGCTCTCGGTGGAATCTGATAATCTGGAGGCTATTAACAGGATTTCAGATAGCCAGGCTGTTTGTCTGAAGAGCCAGAATCTCATCAAAGCTATTTTGAGGCTTCGTCCTGCCTTTGAGTATCTTAATTTCTCCCATATTTTTAGGGAGCAAAACCGCGTGGCGGATCGCTTAGCAGCTGCTGGGTATGGGAGAATGTTAGGTGTTTCTACCCTATCTGTTCCTCCTTCTTTTCTTTTGCCTTTTCTCCTAGAGGATAGGATTGGAGTCAGCCTTCCTAGACTGATCCCGGTGTAGGTTTTTATATATATATATATAGGAGAGGGCTCTTGTGAGAACCCTTTTTTAGGTGAGGACACTTCCTTAGGTGAGAACCACTCAAAACTACGTCGTTTTGAGTATAAAAATTAAAAAAAACGAAATGCTACTAGTGGGGTTTGAACCCTGGCCACTTCACACATACTACTTGCTACTTACCACTGAGCTAATTGTTTCCTTTATCTATTATGGAGCGCGCTGATTAATATACCATTATCCATGTAGCTTCTATTGTTTAATATTTGACACATGCACTTATTAATATCGATTAAACATGCATAATAATAAATTATTAATAGAAAAAAATAAATGTGCATAATAATGAATTATTAATAGAACAAAAAATCCAAAAACATGCTCCAATTTTTTTTTATTGAATAAAAAAACAATGCATTAATGAGCCAGATCATGACAAAATTGTAACAATGAATCAGAAACAGAACTCGGTGATAAATTAAAAAAAGAAGGGCAAGTGGATAAACGAGAAGATTGTGCTAACACATGTGTCATCCCATTCGCTTGCCGCCGTATCCATTTGACTGAGTAAGAGTCATTTGATGTTAGAATCGATCGTATTTGAATAATTCTATCCCCAAATTCAGAATCATCAACAGAAGTAGAATTTATTGCATCAATCACTTGTTTAGCATCAGATTCGAAAACCACATTCCTTATTCCATCAGTTTCTAGCCATTGCATAGCCTGTAATAGAGCTTCAGCCTCACATTCTCGTATTGTCGGACAACATAATAGACCCGCACATCTCCCCATTACAAGCTGCCCATGTGCATCTCGTACTGTTGCTCCCATCCCTGCACGACCATCGGTGTTAAAACATGCAGCATCAACACAACACGAGAGAAATCCTTCCGAAGGCGGGTGCCAAGCCGTACAACCAACAGATGAAAAATTTCCTACTACTGTATTTCTGATCTGCTGTTCTCCCGTACCAGTCCGATTTCTCAAGGCATTTGCTTCTGACCAATCATTAAGTACAGTGCACGCTTGAGCCACTATTTATTTAATTCCTCTATATTTTTTGTAATTTATGTTTTTAAATGTTAAGGACGATGTTCTAAATATTGTTACATACGTTCTAACCTTTATAATTTGTGTTCTAAAAATTAAGTATAATGTTTTAAAAAAATCAGTAAATATATGGACCATTTTTACATTTGTTCTATAATATAATTTATAACTCATATTCTAAAGTTTATAGTCTGTGTTCTAAAAATTAAGTATAATGTTCTAAAAAAATCAGTAGATATCTGGATCATTTTTGCATTTGTTCTATAATATAATTTATAACTAATGTTCGAAAAAACATGACGCATGTTCTAAAAAATATAACGTATGTTCTAAAAAATATGTCGCATGTTCTAAACTTCATAGTTCGTGTTTTAAAAGTTAAAATATATGTTCTAACGTATGTTTTAAAAAATATATTTTCTTATATAAATAAAATATTAACATGAAATTTTATTAAAATATATAATATATTTTTACTTAAAAAATATTATATGGACCATTTTTGCATTTGTTCTATAATATAATTTATAACTCATATTCTAAATAACATAGCGTATGTTCTAAAGTTTATAGTTTGTGTTCTAAAAATTAAGTATAATGTTCTAAAAAAAATCAGTAGATATCTAGATTATTTTTGCATTTATTCTATAATATAATTTATAACTCATGTTCGAAAAAACATAACGCATGTTCTAAAAAACATAACGTATGTTCTAAAAAATATGTCGTATGTTCTAAACTTCATAGTTCGTGTTTTAAAAGTTAAAATATATGTTCTAACATATGTTTTAAAAAATATATTTTCTTATATAAATAAAATATTAATATTAAATTTGATTAAAATATATAATATATTTTTATTTAAAAAATATAGTATTGGATTTTTTTAGCATCAGATGTACTTAATAATATATAAATAAGAATTGTATAACGAACAAACTAAAGCAAACGTATTTTTATTTAAAAATTATAGTATTAGATTTTTTTTTAGCATCAAAAGCACTTAATAATATATAAATAAAAGAATTGTATAATGAACAAACTAAAGCAAGTGTATTTTTATTTAAAAAATATAGTATTGGATTTTTTTTAGTATCAGAGCCACTTTATAATATAAATAAAGGAATTATACAATAAACAAACTAAATAAGTGGCCCAGCGACAGATGGCGTGCGTGTGTCCGCCGACAACAGCAGTGGCTATTCACTTTCGCAGATAATATATATATATATATATATATATATATATATATATATATATATATATATATTATTTATTCTCTTAATTATTTATTTTTTTATTTTTAAATATAATATTTTAATACTAATATTAATATCTATACTATATATAATAGCGGAAGGATAGAGAAATGAAGAGAAGTGTTGTAGAAGCCTTTTTTTATGAGTTGTCAACGTAGTATAAAATCAAAATAAAAAAATTTAATTAATTAAAAATAACAAATTTATATTTATAATAGGGAAAATTACAAAAATAAACCTTGTAGTTACACTCATTTTCGAACAACATCCACGTGGTTTAAAAGTTTGCAAAGTGGTACCATGTACTTCATTCCGTTAGCAAACACATATCAAATTGACTAACGGTGTTAAAAGTCAAACGTAAAAGAGTTAATTTGGTCCTTATATTTATTTATTTTTATAATTTGACCTCCTTATTATCTAATTATCACAAACAAACCCCAATAAAAATCAAATATATCATCTTCTCCATCTCTCTTTATTTTTTTTTCTTATTTCTCTCTCTTCTCTCTCCTCTTTGTTAATTTCTCTCTCTAAAATCAATTGAATTTCCATGTTTTCAATTTAATGACACTTATACTCTCTCTTCTTCTCTCTCTAGCCTAACCATTTTGAAGATGAACAACACCTGGATTCTTTAATTATCTTATTTTGAATGTTAGATTTTCAGCAAAGAGTGGTTTATGGTTTCGAACGGCATAGTTAAAATCTATATATAATATAAAACAGTAACGATGGAACTGAGGTGTCACTTCCTCCTTTTTTACTGATAAAAAATATAATATAATATATAATATATTAGTTTTTATTTTATTATTATATTTATCTATAAAAATATTATTTAAAGTAAATGTGAAAATCAGATAATAATATTTAATTTATATAACACATTTGTGTCATTAATTGTAATTATTAGGTTGTATTTTTATTAATATTTATATATTAAGATGAATCCGTGCATCGCACGGGCCAAAAAATAGTACTATCTATATTATAATGCAAATGTCTAGGAGAACTGATGGTATGATCTCCTTCACACACAAAAAAAAGGAAGAGCTAAACAGGTGTGTATGTAAAATTGAGAAACTGTTCGTTGCAGTTCCTTTCCTCGCATAGAGGTCCAACTAAACAGAGTTCAGTTCTATCATCTATTGAGATTTCAATATGATGTTACTTTTAGAATTGAAATATTTACACAGTTATACAAATTCATGATAGAGGTCACCTGGAATGCAGAAACTTGTATATATAACACAGGAGGAAAGATATATCTGTCTTCTTAAAAGGTTACTGATGTGTACCACGTATCTTCATCTGAAGATGGAGAATGAGTAACTCGAGGCTTTATTGCAGTAAAAGCATCAAAGCGAAATCCAGCAAGTGGAGGAGAACCAGGAGGCAGATGTTGTTCCAATACAAGATCATTATCCATTAGTCTCTCTTGCTCAATTGGAATCTGAGATTAAAAAAATTTATAAGAAAAAGATTAGCAGATTATCAGTGGTATTGTCCAAACTATAACTGGACCATAAGTGTTTCTTAATTCTTATACCTCGAATCTACCCAATTGTGGAGTCCTCTCCAGAAAGCTATTAAATTTTGTCTCTTCAGGACCCTGTGATGACAGTCCCATCTCCTTCTTCACGGGAGGTCCAACTACTAAAATTCTTCTTGCATGAAGACATGAATCACTCTCAATGGATCCACTAAAAGAGGCACGTCGATTCACTTTGGCAAAGGGGTTTTCATCTGGGATAAAAGATTGAAGCCACTCTCAAAATTGATAGAACTTGGTCCAGGTCTTTGGACGTAGCATGATCCAAATTAAGACCTGGATTCTTTTTGAATGTTATAATGCAATCTACAACATTACAAAGAATCTAGGTCTTGTTCATCTTCAAAATGGTTAGGCTAGAGAGAGAAGAAGAAAAAGTATAAGTGTCATTAAATTGAAAATTCAATTGATTTTAGAGAGAGAAATTAACAAAGAGAAGAGAGAGAGGAGAGAGAAAGAAGAAAAAAAATAAGAAATTAAAGAGAGATGGAGAATATGGTATATTTGATTTTATTTTTTATTTTGTGGCTTGTTTGTGATAATTAAATAATAAAGGGCCAATTTATAAAAATAAAAAAATATAGAGACCAAATTAACTCTTTTTCTTTTGACTTTTAACACCGTTAGTCAATTTGGTATGTGTTTGCTAACGGAATGAAGTACATGGTACCACTTTGCAAACTTTTAAACCACATAGGTGTTGTTCGAAAATGGGTATAACCACAAGGTTTATTTTTGTACTTTTCCCTTTATAATATATTAAATAATTATTACCCTATTAATTAAAATAATAAAACACCGTAAGAGTTACAGAAAGATGAAAAAACACAAAGCAAATGAAATCCAAAAGTCACAAATAAATTTCTATATAAAGCATGATAGATAGTATTCCACCATTATATTCATTGGTCATGATAGACAGTATTATATTTCTGAAGGTAATTATTCGATTTTTTTCATATGTTGTAGTTATTTTGTTCTCAATTGTGTTGTTGTTTTATTTTTATTAAACAATAGTTATTATAGTTTCATCTTTCAGATCCATTTCTGCCTGTACACAGGTTCTATACCTCTCGCTACCTTATCCATGTTTCTTTTTTATTTATCTTTTTTTTTCCAAACCGATATCTCCAATTAAAGAAATCCGATAGAAATAGAAGATGCATGGACAACTAAAATCGGAAAACACAAATGTGTCAAAAATTACAAGAAATTATTATGTTTCTCAAGGTAATTATTCGATTTTTTCATATGTTGTAGTTATTTTTGTTCTCAATTGTGTTGTTTTATTTTTATTAAACAATAGATGTTATAGTTTCATCTTTCAGAGATGAAATTCCATTTTTGTCGTTACCCAGGTTTCATACCTCTCGCTACCTTATCCATGTTTTTTTTGTTTTTTTTTTCAAAATGACTAAAATAAAGATTTTGTATATTTGCATTCTTTTTTAGTATATGTTGCTAGGTGTTATCGTTTCGATTGTTAACTCTAACTAAAATTTAGATTTTCGGCTTTATATGAACTCAATTGTTAGCTTTAATTGAAGTTAGATTAATTTTTTTAATTCGGAACCTGTTGAAATCCACTCAGTTTTTAGTTTCAGTTTATCTAACCGATATGGATTATATTTTTTTATTTTTATGCATTTTGGTACAAATAGATATAAAGTTTCACACAATAGTTGTTCATTGAAAGTTAGAGACATATTGAAAAAAATATTAAAGAGGAAATGTTAATGCTTACAATGAAGTTTATTTCAATTATAAATTATGTTATATTATTATTATTATTATCAAGAATGTATTTTTTCTCAGTTCTCTAGACAAAGAGATTGTAAGCGTATAATACACTTGATAAGATGTTTATTCTTGAAGAATTTGGATTATGCTAGATACGAATTCAAAATGAAGGTAAATAAAAATAAATTTTGATGCTCAAAATCCTAAAAATGTACATTAATTATGAGATATTGAGATAATTGCTTTTGCAACATTGGCTTATATAGTTTTTAACTATTATATTGTGGTTTGTACAAAATTGTTAGTATTTCAAGAGTTTTTAACAGATGAAAATGAAACATGATCATAGGACAAGTTGTTGGAAAGTATTAATTAAAAAATATTATTATTTGAATCTCTTCAAGTTCTCAAATGTTGAGCATAATGATTCTAATTAATAGAATTAATTTCACATATTAATTATAAAACATTTTTTTTGTACTGAGTGGTTACAATTGCGATTTAATTCTATTTAACTAAAATTAATTTATAGACTTAATACTTCATTAAGAAAAAAATAAAAAAATTTAATTAATGTGCAAAAAGTATTTTCACCCTCCTCTTTATATGTTTATATCTTGACATTCTCTCTTATTTTCGAAAAAAAAACGAGAGGAAGATAGTTCTCTCCTAATTATCTTTTTTTGTCCCTTCATTTTTGTTTTCTATTCTTTTGTTTGTTTTTCTTGCTTACGAAATTCAAGAATATATAATTATTAGAAAATATTAATGAAGTCAAATAAGTGATATCCGCGAGCGTGACTGATATTCTATATAATGAAAGAATGAAGAACAAATTGATTGAATGTTTTGATGAGATATTACGAGATGAAAATAGGAGAAATCATCACTTTAAGCTGATTCAATTGGATATATTGGATTATTGTAGCATAATGAATAATTAAATTCAAATACTTGGTTATCATGAAATTCCATCAAGCAAAATGATTATCATCAAGATGAATTTGTGACTAATTCTTATGAATTTTATTTTTTTTATATGTAACATATTGAATTGATAAAATTTCTTCATTTGCAATATTAGAAAAGTATTGATTGTAATAGTTTATAGCATAATATATTGATGTTGCTTCCATTTTAACATTAATTATAATTCTTTTGTATCGTAGATATAATATTTAATTTTAATTGTAGTTTAATTCAATTTTTTTTAACATAGATTGTAATTCTTTTGTATCCTAGATATAATATTTAATTTTAATTGTAGTTTAATTCAATTTATGGTTTTTCATTATATTCTGATATATTTTTTTTAATTAATATCCTATTTTATTATCATTGTTTCATAGAATTCCAGTTATATAAAAATAATAAAATATTATTTTCAAAAAAAATATTAAAATTATTAAAAAGTACAAATCATTGAATTTTTTAAAAATAAATAAATCATTCACCTTTAATTAAAATTCTATAAAAAAAATTAATCAATTATTTTCAAAATTAATTTAATTTAATTTGAATTTTCAATAAAAATATATATATTAATTTCAAATATACATAATATAATTTTTTTTTCATAGGATGATATAAAATTACTTAAAAGTAAATATATCAATTTATTTATTTATCTAAATTATATAAAATTTCCATATCCCGTGCATCGCACGGGTTTTCGACTAGTTATTATGAATTTTCGACGACTTAAAAAAATCAGATTCTATTTATTGATTCATAAAATTTATTAGAGATAAATAAATATTACTTTTTATAATTTTGTATAGTTTTACTTCTATTTTAATAATTTTTGAAATATTTTTCATTTATTTTTTTAGTCAATAACTTTTACTTTACTAAATTAAAGTTCTACAATTATATAAAACTTAATAAATTAATTACTTAATATATGAGAGATTATGATATGTAGAAAAAAGAGAAAAAAACATAATATGTTATTATTAAAACATAGATTAAAGGGTAATTTTTGACTCAAACTTAAGGATTAAGGAGTTGACGAAAATAAAAACTCAAAGACTATATAATTATTTGTAAAAATAGAGAGACTTATTAGTGTATTAGGTAAAAATACAGAGACTTTATTATTATTACTATTATTTATTGTTGTTTGAAATGAATATTTTATTTCTTTGTAGTGTTTTGCTCATTTAAAATTGGGTTAATTAAAAAAAAAAGTTTCACCAATCCGTAAATTGGTATATGTAGTTTTTTTTTTCACTTAAAAAAATAATTATGTAGTATGATGTGTTACCAAAATAAAGGATTTTTACATGATAAAACGTGGCAAGAAACAATTTTATCCAAAAAGAATTTCCTTCTTTTTTAACTGTCTGTTAACCCTCCAATCATTAATATCACACAATAAAAAAAATCATTTTCCATTAAAAAAACAAGTATTATTTTAATAAATGGTTTAGAAATTAGCCCATATAATAAAACACTCTCCAGAAATAAGAGTTTCTGTGTCCAATGTCCAAATCAACCATGCTAATGGCTGGATAGTGTTTTTCTTATAAGGTAAAATTACATAATGATCATTGAAATGGACCACTAAAAATACTCTTAACTTATATATATATATATATATATATAATATTTATAGTAACTCTAACTAATAAAAAAAGGAAAGTGCGGCGGTTTCCCTTCGATTTTCAAGCGGCTATTCCTGGGCAATTTCTCTGGGATTTTCTTCTCTCCTTTAGCGGCGATTCCTAGGCGACTATGGCTGTTTGAAGATGCAGCCGCCATCGGTCAGCGCCGACGGATGAGTCTCGGAGGTCTGTTCTCGCCAGTGAGGTTAGTGATTACTGTCAACTGAGTTTTACAATTTCATTGCCTTCTTCTTTCTACTGTCATGGCCGCCTCCGAGCAGCCCCCTCCTCTGAACCACACCGCCATCCCTCCCCTGGTTCCACCTGATGGTGGAGGCTTGCCGCGAATGAGTCGCCCACCCTCACCAAAGTCCTACAGAGATGCCGCCGTCGACGAAACAATGGAAGACCAACCCAGAATCCCGATTGGCCTAAGAGCAAATGGTATGGGCAAAATTGATTTTGATGAAGGTAACCCCCTTTTTCCTAATATCACTATTGCTCCTGCTTTGGTCCAAGAATGGTCGAAGGCTTGGAGTAGTGCTCTGATTGTGAAGATTTTAGGTCGTAATGTAGGCTTTATTGCCTTGCGTACAAGAGCCTTGGAAATCTGGAAACCAAAAGGTAAGATGGATATGATGGACCTAGGCCACGGGTTTCATTTGGTCAAATTTCAGAGTCCTATGGATAGAGAGCATGTTGTCCGTGACGGACCCTGGATGGTTCAAGGTCACTATTTAACCATTCGTACCTGGTCTCCTACCTTTGTTCCATCTGAAGCTACAGTTGCATCGACACTTGTGTGGGCCAGGTTCCCCGAGCTTCCCTTGTAGTACTACGATGAAGATTGTCTAATGTTGATAGGTAACTCATTTGGGAAAGCTATAAGAGTGGATAGGAATACAACGGGGAAAGCAAGAGGGAAATTTGCGAGAGTTGGAGTTGAAATCGACCTATCCAAGCCCCTAACTGCTCAATTTCGTTTAAATGGCAGTGTCTATCATATCGAGTACGAGGGGTTGTATGTTGCTTGCACCAATTGTGGTCGATACGGACATACAAGAGAGGAATGCCCAAATTTGAGTATCTTGAAGAGTACAGACGTGATACCTCAAACTTCAGTTTCGCCTAGTACTGTCTCGACTTCTAGTGAATCCGTTAGTGCTGTTTTGGAGGCAGGAATGGGGAAGGATGAACATGACATTGCAGCTGAGTCTGTTATGAATCAGGTTTCTCACAAAGAGTCGGCCTATGGTAAGTGGATGATAGTGCCCAAACGGAAATACACACCCCGAGTTCCTAAACAAGTTGCTGCCTCTGAGAAGACCCCAAGCCCCACTTCTGCCCCTTCTAATCATACCCCACAAGGCCAAGTGCAATACAAAAAGAATGGTTCCAGGGAGGCGAAAAACAAAGGTGTCGATCTTGGAAATGGAAACATCAACAAGGAGTTTACTTTCGGTGCCTCTAAGTCTAGTGGTGTGGCGGCTCCTAAACCTTCGTTTAGAGGCCCCCCTGGCTTTCGTGACCTTAGCTCCCATAATATCTTTGGGGATCTGTGTGATGAAGTTTCTGATGCCTCTATAGATGTCGACAAAGCCTACAGGGGCAAGGAGAATGGTCGTAATCCTGATGGCTCTCCAGGCAGCAACAAGCGAAGTAGAGCTGGTAATGTTTCTTTAGAACCTCTTCTATCTAAAGACTTGAATATGATTGCAGTTGAAGGAGGTCAGTCCTCTGTTGTGCGAAAGCAATAGCTTTTCTTGGTGTTTTTTTGTTTCTCTTTTTCTTTATCTTAATGATTATCTCTTGGAATGGCTTCGGAGCCGGTGGTAATGAGTTTCACCGGGCTCTACGTCATTTGTTGTCTGTGCACAAGCCGGATGTGTTAGCTCTCCTTGAACCTCGTCTTCCCTTTTCGCGGGCGGAGGACCTGAGGAAGAAATTGAATTTTTCGAATGTGGATGTGGTAGATACAGAAGGTTTTAGTGGTGGTATTTAGGTCTTTTGGAACTCGACTAAGTACAGAATTACCGTTCTTGCTAAAAATAGACAGTTTTTGCGTACTCGAATTACTTGTGTGGGGGGTCCTTTGCATGGTTCCTCGTTCTTTGCCACCTTTGCTTATGTCCGTCCCCAGCTTACTTTCAAACGCACTTTTATGTCTGAAATGATTACCCTGAAAGCCACTGTGTTGGGTCCCTGGATTGTTGTTGGAGACTTTAACTGCATTAAGTCTATGAACGAGAAACAAGGTGGGTCCTCGAGTGTTCTTGATCGGTGTACCCTTTTCTCTAACTGGATTAATGATATGAATTTTATGGATATGGGTTTCTTGGGCCCGTGTTTTACTTGGTTCAGGGGCTCTTCTCCTCGTACCCGTATTGCTTGTCGCCTTGACCGTGCTTTATGTGATACTTCGTTTCGTAATTTGTTCCCGGAGGCCTTTAGTCGACATCTTCCGAGGAACCGTTCCGACCACGCACCTATATCTGTGAGTCTCCGCCTTGAGAAGTTGGGTCCTAGCAATAAGCCCTTCAGATTTGAAGCTGCTTGGCTCAGCCATGAAAACTTCAGACATTTCTTCAGCTCGGTCTGGGATGGGTCAGTGAGAATTGGCGATAGTCTTCAGAAATTGATTCCTGAGCTTCAGAGTTGGAACAAAGAGACGTTTGGGAATATCTTCTCTAAAAAGAGAAGTTTACTGCGGCACCTTGCAGGTGTTCAAAAGTGCCTTAGTGATCGGATCACAGGGGGGGCTGATTCGGTTAGAAGCTAGACTCATGAGGGAGCTTGACATTGTTTTATTGCAGGAGGAAGTTCTTTGGTATCAGAAGTCACACGTGAAGTGGTTGTGCTTTGGGGATAAAAACACATCCTTCTTTCACACGTCTACTCTTATCCGTCGACGCAGGAACAAGATTGAGGGCCTTAGAAATGATGCTGGGATTTGGGTTTGGGATGCTTCTAAGCTTAAAGAAATGGTCTCGAATTATTTTGAACATCTTTACACTGAGGAACTGGACTCTCCGCCTATTTTGACTTCTTGTAATACGTTCCCTGCTCTCCCTAGCACGGCTGTTGCTAACCTTTCAAAATCTTTTACCTCTGATGAAGTTCGGTTGTCTCTTTTTGATATGAGTCCTCTCAAAGCGCCTGGTCCCGATGGCTTCCAAGCCGGGTTCTTTCAGAAGTTGTGGGCCTCGATTGGGAATCAGGTCTGTGAAGCTGTTTGTTTGGCTCTTTCTTCAGGGTCTATCCCTTTAGGGTGGAATAACACATTGCTCACCACCATCCCTAAAATTTCTAATCCGGAATTGATCTCTCAGTTTAGACCCATCCGTCTCTGCAATGTGTTATATAAGACTACCACTAAGTGTATTGTTAATAGGCTCAAGCCGTACCTACGCACTGTTGTTAGTCCTATGCAAAGCAGCTTTGTCCCCAGGCGTCAGATTTCAGATAACGTTATTCTTCTTCAGGAAGTGCACCATTCATTTAAAAAGAAGAAGAAAGGTAGAAAGGGTTTCATGGTCATGAAACTTGACCTCGAGAAGGCGTATGATAGAATCTCGTGGGACTTTCTTAGAGATACTCTCAATGTGATGGGTTTGAATAGGCAGCTAACTGATCTTATTATGAACTGTGTTTCAGGGTCTCACATGCGTGTTCTGTGGAACGGGGAGCAACTTCAGGGATTCAATCCTTCTCGTGGCCTTAGACAGGGAGACACCCTATCCCTTTACTTGTTTGTGCTCTGCCTCGAAAGGCTTAATCATCTTATTTCTGATGCGATCCGGGATAAGGCTTGGCACCCTATTGCTCTCTCCCGCGGAGGCCCTCTATTATCTCACATCTTCTTCGTGGATGACATAGTTCTTTTGGCTGAAGCTAATGTGAATCAAGCTCTCGTAATTGATCGAGTGCATTCTAAACTCGTCGGGTGGAAAGAAAAGTGTCTGAACTTTGCCAGTCGCCTCACCCTTGTCAAATCGGTAATCTCAGCTATTCCTAGTTACTCTATGCAGACCACTCTCCTCCCTAAAAGTATTTGCAACAAAATTGATGCTTGTAACCGAGGGTTTCTTTGGGGCTCTCAAGGAGGCCAACGTCGAATTCATCTTGTAAATTAGGGTACTGCTAGTCTGAGAAAAGCCAATGGAGGCCTTGGCATTAAAAGTATGCGGCGCTTCAACTTAGCAATGATTGGAAAGCTTAGTTGGAAAATCCTTGTGGATAATGACTCGCTTTGGGCTCAGGTTCTTCATGCTAAATACTACGGTCAGAGGGTTGGCCTTAATAAGTTCCAAGCGAATCCGTCCCATTCATCCACTTGGAAAAGCATTGTGGCGGGCAGCTGTGTGATAAAGAAAGGAGTGGGTCGAATCATTTTTAATGGCAGGGATACCTTGTTTTGGCAGGATTGCTGGTGCGGTAATGTTAATCTAAGTTCTGTTGCGATTATTCCTCTCCCTGACAAGATGATGACTGCTACGGTCTCTGATTATTGGGACAACGAGAACAACTCGTGGCTTTGGTCGGTCTTTTCACATTTCATGAGTGCATCTAACATGCTCCGAATCGCTGCCTTTGCTGTTTGTCCGGACAGCCCTATTAGTGATTGCTGGCACTGGCCTCAATGCTCCTCTGGCAGTTATGAAGTCAGCACGGGTTATGAGATAATTGGGAGTGAAGACACTAGTAACCCTCGGCCTATCTAGAGCGTGATTTGGAAACTTAACCTCCCGGAGAAAATTAAATGTTTTTTTGGCAAGCTTCTCACAATGCGATTCTTTGTAACGTGAATAGAGTGAGACGACATCTGTCCTTGGATGCTTCTTGCCCTCGCTGTCCGGTCCCGGAGAATCTTCTACATCTGTTTCGTGACTGTGCGGTTGCTCATCGCTTTTGGTGTTCTGTTATACCTCACAGCTTCTATCATAATTTCTTTACTGTTGATCTTCATGCTTGGCTTTTGGAAAACTTGAACTGCTCCTTAGTCTATAAGAATATTCCTTGGTCAATATTTTTTGGTTTTGCAATTTGGGGGTTATGGAAAGGGCACAATGACATTATTTTCAAAGGGTACTCGATTGTGGTTGTTAACATTAACAATGTGTTGAAACTTTGCAATGAATTTTTGAAAGCTCAGGAGATGTTGTGTGCCAGTTCTATGCTGGTGCCTAAATTGGTTTGGATTTATTGGGAACCTCCGGTTGCGGGTTGGTGGAAGCTAAATACTGACGGGGCTTGTAAAGGTAACCCGGGGATGGCCTCTGCGGGGGGACTTATAAGAGATATGAATGGATGTTGGGGCGGTGGGTTTGGACTGAATATTGGCTTCTGTACCTCTACTGTCGTTGAACTTTGGGGCCTTTACTTTGGTCTACTCTTAGCCTGGGAGAAGGGCCTTAAAAAGGTGGTGATTGAGATTGACTCCAAAGTGGTGCTGCACTTCATGACGGACATGGTTGCAATTCATCATCCATTCTCATGGCTTATTTACAGATGTGTCTCTCTTCGTGAAAGGGATTGGGATATTCGATTTGTCCATGTGTTTAGGGAAGGGAATAGAGCGGCTGACTGGTTGGCGAACTTCGCAGGTTCTTGTTCTTTGGGTCACCATGAGTTTGGTGCGCCTCCTGCAGGCCTCCAGGAAATCCTCTCAGATGATCACAAAGGTTCTGTCCGTAGTAGAGTTGTTAGGATGTAATTTGTTCTTGGGTTCTGTTTCTCCCGTGGTTGTTCTGGGCTTCTTGCCTTCTTTGTCTAACAAAAAAAATATATATTTATAGTTGTTTTTATTCTCTTCTTCTTTCTTTCTTTTACACATTTGTTACTCTTCTTCTAATCATCAACGAGAAGAAGAGAAAAAGAGACAGTTACTTCTACAATAACGGTTGTTATATTTGATTTAGTTAAAATATTTTTAAAGGGGTTTTATATTAATCATATTGCTTCAATTTATTACTTGGTAATATTAGTATTTAATTGCAGGGTTTGAGCATATTATTTATCTTTTCCCATGAGATAGTACGACTGGATGGTAAAAATATTAAGATTGATGTGGACAATATAGACCATGCATTGAAAATCCCATATAAATTATAAAACTTTAAATCTTAGTTAGGAGAAAAAAGAGCACACAAAATCCATACGATCAAGTACGGATTAGAGGACTACATCAGAAATAAGAAAGTTGCTATAATAGCCAGATCGCAAAATCCATACGATCAAGTACGGATTAGAGGACTACATCAGAAATAAGAAAGTTGCTATAATAGCCAGATCGAACCATGGGAAGGTTGAAAAAATAATAACCATCAAGCACAAAATTCTTTGGGTCCTTTGGAATTAGCAAAAAACAATTTTATCCATTTTTTACTCTATTTTCCCTTTGGCTCACCATTATTAAATTTACAGAATCTTATAATGTGCCATTCATTGTTACAATAATAACAATTTCTAGATTTCAATTTTATGAAATTATTATTGTAACTTCTTTTAAGAATATTTTTTTTTGAATTCATCAGAGCTTTGATTTGCAAATCTAATACATAATCTATCATGGAAATATCTGTGAGATTGCAGAATATTATCAAGATCTTGTTTTCCTTTGGAAAAGTTTTTTAAGAGACAATCATTTTCTCTTTTTATTTCTTCAATGTGTCGACTTCTTTAATTAATTCAGTATTGATGTTAACAATGAACTTTATCTTATTCTGAAGTTCAGAATTCTTTTCTTTAAAAATCTGAGATTTCTTTTTATGCCCCTTGAATCTCGATAAGGTTCCTTATGACACATCGTATAAAATAAAACACACATTGGTTAATTCATCTTTAGATAAGAGACTGGAGGTTATCTAAGGGTGAATCTTCATTACTATCTTCAGAGATGTTTTCAGAAATTTGATCCTCATGTGCCATGAAACATATGTGTGCTTTATCTCCTTTTTCTCCATAACTTGAAGAGGAATCGTCACTGTCGCTCCAAGTAACCACCATAGCTCGCTTGCCTTTCGTCTTGTCTTAAGGCTTTAGATCTAGACAACTAGGCTTTATGTGTCCTGGTTTGTTACACTAAAAACAAATGACATCTTGAGGAGTTTCCCTTTTGAATTTCTCATATTTTTGAAAAAAAAATTAGGATATTTCCTGAAATTTTTTTCTTTCTTTTTCAAAAATTTATTGAACTTTTGAGATAGCATGACAACCTCTTCTCTTAGAGTCCTCATATGAACTTTCATTACTCTGAGTAGCTTTTAGTCCGGTGGAGTTAAGCTTTTTAACATCATGCTCTTTTTCATTTACTGATATCATTTTTATCTCATGTGTAAGCAGAGATAAAAAAAATCATCATAAGAATATTTCGAGAGATCTCTAGCTTCATCAATGGCAGTCAATTTTGGATCCCAGTTTGAGGACATTGTTCTTATTAATTTCTTAATAAGTTCCTCATCTAAAGTTTTGAGATTATTTACAATGGTGGTAAACCTTGTATTCATTTCAGAAATAGATCCGTTTACCTCCATTTTAAATAATTCGTACTCTCTCAAATAAAGATTCACTCTTAAATCTTTTTGTTTCTTAGTGCCTTCATATGTGACCTCTAGTTTTTCTCATATTTCCTTAGCATTGGTGCACTCTGAAACACGATATATTCATTAATATCTAAAGCACAATGTAGAATGTTAATAGCTTTAGCATTTAATTGTAAATTGTGAATTCATTTCCTTCTTATCAACAGTAACTCCATCATCAATTTTTGAAAGAGATTTTGGACCATCTCTAATAATTTTCCAAACAAATATATCAATAGATTGAATGAAATTTCTCATTTGATTTTTCCAAAATGAATAATTTGTTCCTACATATAATGGAGGTCTTGTGGTTAATAAACCTTCGAGAATAAGTTGTGTACACATATTCTCGAGGAAATTTATATTAGTCATATAGATCTCCCTTAGTATTTAAAATTTGAGCAAAAAGAGATTGGCTCTGATACCACTTGTTGGCCCTATATGACAATATAAATGCTAGAGGTGGTTGTTGGAAATTGGTGCATGTATGTTTTTATGTGCATATTAAATGAAGCATTTATATCAAGAAGATGGAGGATTATGCTTTGAGCCTAGTCAAGAAGTTAAAAGGTTATCTTGATCTCTACAACATATTAATTGAAGGTGGAGTTTACGAAGCATCACACCCTTTGGTATCCTTCTTTATTTCCTATAAATAGAGGCTCTATATTTCTGGAGAAATAGTTAGTTGCAAAAAAGGATGTGAGTGTTTGCTTAGAAGTATTACTGGATTCTCACTCTGTACACTTGTGCAAATTGTGTGTGATCAAAATTGGAGTAAATTTCATCAATGGTGTACAACCTTTACCTTATTTCACACTTTGGTGTACAACCTTCATTTTGTCACAATAATATATATGACCTTATAGGTGACCTCACATTATGGTGTATGGCCGGTAAAAATGACCGGTCAACCCAAAGTCAACGTGACACCTCATCAATTTTTTATCTTATCCATTTATAAAATAAGACCCATACATGGTGAAATTACTAAAATACTCTCCTTCCTAAATAAAAATATACACTATCTCTCCATCTTTTCCTTTCCCTTTCTATCTTTACTGTTTTTTTTCTACAAATCCTTTCTCTCTCTATCTTTCCATGTCTCTCTCTCTCTAACTTCTCCCTATCCCTTGTTAATGAATTATGAACAAACAAATCAGAAAGTTAACATGTCTCTCTTGCGGCATAAAAGTGAAAAAGAATAAAATTCATGTATAAAAATCCAACTAACTCCAACAATTATTTACATGAAACTAAAACTGCATCTAAATCTAAAAGCCACTCAAATGATTTAAGTAGATGCAAATTAAAAGGAACTAAAACTAAGGTCGTCCATTACTGGTTCAAATGGTTCAAATAAAAGTCCGTACAAAAAATAAGGTCGTGTATTGTTTATTGCTGGTTCAATTTTGTCATAAATAAAAGTGTTATTTTAGTTTATTTAAACCATTTTGTAGAGACCTTAATTTATTCGAGACTGTAAAAATTAAATTGATTTTGAGCTGGTTTGCGAAGAAGAGCACTAGTAGCAGGGTTCGAAGTTTTTTTTTTTTGCTCCAGACAGGAGATGCAAATATGAAGTTCTTTTAGCAGCAACTTGAATTTCCGGTAGATTATGGAGGTTGTTGGACAATGATTCGTTGTTGGATGTTTTTTTGGAAAGATGACTTTAATTACAAATGAGAAGGAAAGTTAGAAAGAGAAAGGGAAAGATAGAGAGAGAAAGGACTTGCAGGAAAAATAAAGATAGAGAGAAAGGGAAAGGGAAAATGGAGAGATAGTATATATCTTTTTTTTATTTAGGAAGAGGGTATTTTAGTACTTGTACCATATGTGGGTCCTCTTTAATAAATGGGTAAAATAAAAAATGATGAGGTGGCGCATTGACTTTGGGTTGACCGGTCATTTTTACCGGTCATGCACCATAATGTGAGGTCACATATAAGGTCGTATATATTAGTGTGACAAAATGAAGGTTGTACACCAAAGTGTGAAATGAGGTAAAGGTTATACACCATTGATGAAATTTACCCATCAAAACTGAGTAGAGTGTACTTGGGTTTTGGGTAGTGAGTGAGTGATTGAGTGTTGTAATACTTGTACTTCATTCTCCTATAGTGCAAAAAGCTTCTTGCAATAGCTCCAAGGATTAGCCACTATTTTGGTGGTGAACCTTGTAAAAATTATTGTGTTCTTTCTTGTTTGTTTATTTCCTGTATTCCATGTTTTATTTCCCCATTTTTCCGTTGTGTCCTGGAAGAGGAATTTGGTACTGTGGCCATTTTGTTTTTTTAAATTCCTAACAACTGGTATCAGAGCTATCTGGTTTGGACAATGGCAGGGTTAAACAGAATAAGTTCTGGAATAAGCAAGTTTGATGGAATTGACTTTTCATTCTGGAGATTACAGATTATAGACTATATGTATAGCAAAAGTTTCACTTACTGCTTTCAGAAGTGAAACCAGCAGACATGAGCCAAGAGGATTGGGAACTTCTCGATCGACAAGTGTTGGGCATAATCAGATTGACGCTAACACGAAATGTGGCTCATAACATAGCAGAAACCAAGTCAACAGCCGAAATGATGAGACTTTTATCAGATATGTACGAGAAGCCTTCCGCAAATAACAAGGTACATCTGATGAAAAAGCTATTCAATTTGAGAATGGGTGATAGTGCTTCAGTTGTAGAACATATAAACAAGTTCAATACCATTATTGCTCAACTAACGTCTGTTGATATTACCTTTGATGATGAGGTACATGCTCTAATTCTTTTGGCTTCATTACCTAATAGTTGGGAGCCTATGAGGGCTGCGGTTAGTAATTCTGTTGGTAAGGGAAAATTGTCATTTAGTGATGTCAGGGATCGAATTCTTGCTGAAGAAGTGTGAAGGATTGATTCCGGTGAAGGTACATTGACAAGTTCTACTTTAAATGTTGAAAATAGAGGTAGAAGCAATGAAAGGACTTCTAATTGAGGACGAGGTAGATCGAAGTCGAGGAATGGTAGATCCAAATCAAGAAATTGGAGTGCTGGAATTGTGGAAAGCCTAGACATGTAAAAGCTAAATGCAGACTTCCAAAGAAGGAAGATAATAAGAAAGCTGCAAATGTTGTAGCCGATGAGGTACAAGATGCCTTACTTTTATCTGTTGATTGTTCTATTGAATATTGGGTATTAGACTCAAGTGCTTTTTCATACAAAATCAAACCGTGAAACCATGGAGAACTATTCAGTTGGAAACTACGTGAAGGTGTATCTCACAGATGGTGAGCCATTGGAAATAGCCGGAATAGGTGATGTTTGTTTGAAGTTAGAAAATGGAACAGTGTGGAAAATCAACTAAGTAAGACATGTGCCTAGGTTAACAAAGAACCTTATTTCAATTGGACAGCTTGATGAAGAAGGTCACAATGTGCACTTTACTAATGGATCTTGGAAAGTCAGCAAAGGAGCAATCGTTGTTGCTCGAGGTAATAAAACTGGTACTTTGTACATGACCACTAATTGCAAAGATACTCTGGCAGCTATTGATGCAGGTGTAAACTCAAGTCTATGGCACTATAGACTTGGTCATATGAGTGAGAAAGGGATGAAGTTGATGCTATCAAAAGGTAAACTCCCTGACTTAAAAGGTGTTGGACATATATGTGAAAGCTGCATCTTTGGCAAACAGAAAAAGGTGAGTTTCTTGAATGGTGGAAGAAAGCCTAGAGAAACAAAGTTGGAGCTGGTTCACACGGACGTTTAGGGGCCATCTCCTGTGCCATCCCTTAGAGGTTCAAAATACTATGTTACATTCAAAAATAAATCTGATGTGTTTGATACCTTCAGGAAATGGAAAGCTTTAGTAGAAAATGAGACAAATTTGAAAGTGAAGTGCATGAGGTCTTATAATGGTGGAGAGTATTGTTGAAACACCTTTCCACATGATTTTGATTTGACAAAATTATTTAAGTTAATCCCATGATTAAGACAATTAAATTTAAGTGCTTTGATTTAATTGTACTAATGTGTTTGTTCAATGTTGAGTATATTAATAAATGAGGACATGAATAAAAAGTAAGACAGAACGAAGTCAGCATAAGCCACAGAAGCTGAGTAGAACACAACTCAACATCATAAAAGAAAAGTCTTCTTCATAACAAATACTTGAAGGCAAAGCCGACCGAAGATGCTGAGTAGAACGTAACTCAGCCCCGTCGAAGGAGATCTTAAAGGCAACGTCAAACAAGTCAAGCTGAGTATTCATCAAAACAGCACCAATGATCCGTTGACTAGAAGACAAAGTCCGATAAAGGTCTACACCAATTCAGAAGCCTCAAAATTACACCAAGAGGCCTTCTCGAGATGCATGGATCAACTGGCGTTTGGCAAGAAGACAAACCTGGCGCTAGAAGACGAAACCTGACGCTAGAAGACGAAACCGACAAGCCTGACGCCTGCTAAATTCAGACGATAGGATTGGCCTGCAAATTTTGAATGTTGACTTATCAATGACGAAAGAAGACCGTTTGAATTCAATGGATATGTCCGAATTCAAATCATTGGAGCTTTAGATTTTGCTATAAACGGACAAGTTCATCACTTGTATCCTTTGCCGAAATACAAGAAAGCACAGACATAAAAGCAAATCTTCACAAGAGTGAAAATCCAAAATAGAAGCTGTCTAAATAGAAAAAGCGAGTTCTTACACCCAAATCCAATCTCTGTGTAAAAGTCTAGATTGAATTTGTATTCATCTAAAGTGTTCTTCGTTTAGAGAGAACAAATCTTGTATCAATTGTAAAGGTTGAGAGAGTGAAGCTGAGTACTCGGTTTTAGTACTCAGCGGTAGAGAAAATCTGAGTGTTTGGTTATAGCGCTCAGTGGGGTTGAGTAGACGAATAGAGGACGGTACTCTTGCATACTCAATTGCTTTGTAAACGGTTTGTGCTCTACCTTTAAAGAGCTTAGTAGTGGATTGAAAAAGCCCGGAAGGATTCTGAGGACTGGACGTAGGCGGTGAGGCCGAACCGGGATAAGACTACTGAGTAATCTCTAACCCTTTTCTTGATATATATGTATATGTTGCTTGCCTAAATTACTCAGTATATAATTTGTATAAGTCGACGCTGAGTAATCAGAGTGCTGAGTTGGAAGCTGACCTTAAGTGTTATTTCCCAACTCACAAGTGAAACAGTTCTAGTCAGCCTCTGACTAAAGCTGTCTTACATCACGCTTAGCCTTGCTGACCAAAACTGAGTGAAGTTATTTAAAGAGTTAAATTAAGTCAGCATAATTAAGCGAAAAATTTACATTAGTTCCTAACCCCCCCTTGGAACTAATCCTATTACATTACACGGGACCAACAAGTGGTATCAGAGCTCAGTAGCTCACTATTCAAGATAAAACTATCTTGAGCTGATCCCTGTAAATGGCTGAGAACAGCACTCGTTTCCTTCCTGGAAATCAAACAACACAGATACTCCCTGAAGGATTATTGATTAGTCGGCCTCCTCTGTTTTTCAGGTCAAACTATACATTTTGGAAAAACAGAATGAAATACTTCATTCGGGCAACAAACATGAGTGCATGGCTGGCTATAGTCCAAGGCCCATTTGTTCCCTATGAAATTGTTGATGGAGTAAAATCTATCAAGAGTGAGTCTAAGTGGTTAGAGGATGACCTTAAAAAGTTGCAAAATAATGCTTCGGCTATCAATATGCTTCACTGTGCGTTAGATGCTGCAGAGTACAACAAAATTTCAGGTTGTGAGTCAGCACAGGAAATCTGGAAGAAGCTGGAGGTGACCTATAAAGGAACAAGCAAGGTCAAAGAGTCCAAGGTGAACCAACACATGAGACTATACGAGCTGTTTGAGATGAATGAAAATGAAGACATCTCTGAGATGAACTCAAGGTTCACCAACATCATAAATGAGCTTAAGAGACTCGGCAAGAACTTCACAGAAGAAGAACAGGTGAAGAAAATCTTGAGAAGTCTCCCCAAGAGCTGGCAAGCTAAGAAGATAGCTGTGGAAGAAGCTCAGGACCTGACCACATACAAATATGATGAGCTCATAGGATCTCTGCTGACCCACAAGATCTCCATGAAGAAATTTGAGGCTAAAGAAAAGTCTGAGGACAAGAAACAAAGATCTCTTGTCTTGAAAGTTGACTCAACAGAAGCTGACTCATCAGATGATGAGGAGATGGCCATGTTCACCAGGAAGATGAAGAAGTTGTTTAGAAAGAATGACAAGAACAGCAAAAGGCCATTCAAAAGAAGCGATAAATACAAAGCTGAGTCCAGTGACAGTAGATACAAGAAGGACAGCTCGAAGCTTGTCACTTGCTTTGAATGCCATCAAACAGGGCACATTAAATCAAGTTGTCCCACTCTGAAGAAAGAAAAGAAAGGTAGCAGAAAAGAAATGGTGGCAACATGGAGTGATAGTGATGAGTCAACCTCATCAGAAGCTGATGCCACTGAGTCAGCAAACATATGTTTCATGGCTGACGAATCTGCTGACCACTGTCGATCTGAGCAAGCTGACCTTTCAGAGGGATCTGACCAAGAAGAACACTCCAATGAGGTAACATCCCTTCTTTTGCTCAGAAATGAAATGGTTAATGCCCTGAGTGATCTCTATACACTGACCAAAAAGTGTAATAAGAAAATACGAGCACTCAGCAGGCGATGTGATGAGATTGAAGAGGTCAAACTGAGTGACCTCCGACATCTGCTTCAAGACAACACCAGGCAAGATGAAAATCTAAAAATCATGCATCGGTTTGTCTCGGAAGTCCAATCAGATTCTAAGAAGCTGAGAAAGGACACCACATCGTTATAGAACCAGTTGAGTACATCGGCTAAGAAAAGGTTCTATCCAAATGCTGAGTATAAAGGTACTAGTCAGCATAAACAGTACACTCAGCAGACCAGTCAGTGTGACTGTTGTGGAAAGAGAGGACACACCATAAATGTGTGTTGGTATGCTCAGCACCATCGTGCTGACCAAAAGAGGAAATACCCTCAAAGATGGCCACACCATAAATGTATGCCGTCATAAAATAAAATATGATGCTTCACCTGTTCATGCTAACCAATGAGGACCCAAAAAGAATTGGGTACCTAAAGATGAATAGCTTAAATTGCAGGTGAGCCTGAGGTGCACGGAGAAGTCAAAGCTATGGTACATTGACAGCGCATGCTCGAGGCATATGACTGGTGATGAAACTCAATTCATCACACTTGTGCATAAACGAGGTGGAAATGTAAGTTTTGGAGATAATAAAAAGGGTAAGATAGTAGGATCAGGTACTATCGGAGGAAATCCTACTATTGAGTCAGTCTCCCTAGTCAGGGGTCTCAAATATAACCTATTGAGCATTGCTCAGCTGTGTGACAGTGGTAGAAAGGTTGTATTTGATGCCACTGAGTGTCGGATACTTGAGGGAAAAATAAATGATTTGATTTTAACTTCCCCTCGTGTTGACAATGTCTTCATGCTGAGTTTAGAAAAGAAGTTTTCAAAAAATATATGCTTAGTGACAAAGGAAGATAATTCCTGGCTATGGCATAGGAGACTTGGTCATGTAAGCATGGACCTCCTTGCCAAATTAGCAAGAAAGCAATTAGTTGAGGGTTTACCCAACTTAGATTTGAGAAAGATCAATTATGCAATGCTTGTCAGCAAGGTAAACAAACCAAAAAGTCTTTTCAAAGTAAAAATATTGTCTCAACCAAACTGTTGGGGTTTAGTGTCCTATAGACAACTGTTCTAGGATATAAACCAGATGTAAATGAATTGTTTTTTATGTCATTTATTTTAATAAGATATGGTTTCATAACTGTATAAAGGCAACCTCTTTTAAAGAACTAAATAAGTCTAATAAAAGGAAATCCCTAAGTTTATTTGAAGTGATTATAAAGTGTTCCGACAAGCATGAAGTGAGACGAAACATTATAATAAACTAATAAACTTAAAACCACCCCATGTCAAGTGATATGTTTTGAATAGGGATTGACATAACACTGTTAAGACTTGCATGTAACAATATTTTCTGTCGAGACAGAGAGCTAATCTCACAAGTTTCAGATATGCAGATATCTGGACAGTTACATGGATCCAATGAAAGGGGTTCATTAGGATTGAGGACCCGACTTGAGATAATAGGATGGGTAGATTTATCCTTATCATTTGTTCATCTCATTGGTATTAATAGGTATAAGTAATCCTAAGACTCAAAGGAATGTTAATTAGTGATTTTGGATTATGGAATGTGATGCTTTGATCCTGTTGTAACACGATCCATAACAGGGATGACTCTGGGATGTGTACGGCAGACGTTGGGTATCACAGGAAGTAATTGCAGGATAGTTATACATTGGATTGAGCATTTATCACTCCTGATAAATGGGAGATACGTCCAAGGATCGCTTGTGCAAGACTTAACTCTAAATCCTTGCAAGGTGATAGCTTAAGACTTGTAATGCAGATTTCACTTAACCTATCTAATTGGAGTTAACTCGGCCTGTACAAGTAAAACGAACGTCTCGCTATATATGACTTGATATTGCCCATAGTCATAAGATTCTGTTCAAGGATGTAGTTGATGAAGGATTGAATTATACTGTAACTAATACGGAAAGGTCAACGATAGAATCAACCTGTCTTCTTATAGCTCTGAGGGAATGTTTCGGATCTGCCAATCACAGTTCGCGTACTCATTCCGTTATACAAAGATTAAATATAATTTTAAGAAATTAATTTAATAGTTGTATACGGCTAGAAGCAATAAGAACCTAATGGGTCACACATAAGACTTGGAACCCAAAAGAGAAACATATGTTAATTAATTGACGGAAGCCCAACTGAGTCCACTAAGGCCCAGTAACAAAGGGGGGCGATTTATGTGTTATAAACACATAAAAGAATTAATTTAATTTAAACAATTATAATTAGATTATGATTATGAATTAAATTAATTATAGGATAAATAAGTTAGGAGGTATAATGAGATTAAATTGCTTCTATTATTATCCTATTAATAAGTTATTATCTTTATATTTAGATATAATTACAGATAATAACAATAAGAGTTTTATTCCGAATTAAATTCTTATTCAGTAACCTAATTCTATCTGACTAGGGTTTAGATGGAAGAGGCTATATAAACCCCCTTTAGCTATAAATTTCGGCAACCCTAGCCTCCCCTGCAGACTGAGAATTTCGACCCCTACAGTAGAGGACGAAATTCCACCGATTGCTTCCGAATCAATTGATTTCATCTCTTTCTTTTTCTCCTTGATCTTGTGTTGATTAATTAGAGGCAATCTATCTTGATTGCTATTACTTGGTTGAGTTCTAATCGTTTACTTATATGTTTTGTTATGTTCATGAATGTAGAAAAGACATACAAAAGGAGAAATTCGTTTTGCTTCTCCTACATCAGGTCAGTTCACGATTTCACGGATTCCCGGAGATTGAACCGTCAGATTGTCGCGATTTTTGGACAGGAGCTTCTAGATATATTCATCCACGTTCCCACTGTTGGGATTGTCGTTTGGAGTCTGGAAAGTCTGTTCGGGTAGGGGCAGATTGGTAGACAGTTTCCATCTCTTTTGAAGTTGTGGGCACTTCGTTTGCAACGGTAGATTGATCGTCATAAAGGTATTTATGTTCAATCCCTCATATGAAATAACGATTAACGGATCTTGAAAAAAGGAAATAGGGAAAAATTTTATATTTCCGCTGCCAAACGTTTGCCTATTTTCCTTCAGTGGTATCAGAGCCTGCGTTAAATCCGTTATTTCATATATGAAAATAAAAGGGTTTTCAATCAGATTGAATAGATTTATTGTTAGGTTAATTAATAAATTTGATTTGGTTAATTAATTTAAAGATAAATGGTTAAGATGAGATTAAGATATACGTGTTTTGTGGATTAAGGGTTTAACTGTTTGAATCGTTAAAAGAATTAATTCGATTAATCTTTGAAAAAATTTGATTTTATTAACGATTTAAACGAAACGGTTAGAATCGATTAATTAGATATATATTTGAAAAATGTTATATAAATATAAACTGAGTTCTATATATATATATTCAAAATTAAAATTTAAGTTTTTAATTAAAAGAGTTTTGATTTAAAACAGAGTTTTAGTTTCAATAAAACAGAATTAAATTTTTTTTTTAATTTAAAAAAAAGGTTTTGGAACACAGTAGCATTTTGCTACTGTGTTCATGCGAACCTATTCCTTTTAAAAGGGAATAAGTTGGGCGGCACTGCTGTCCATTTTGGGCAGCAATGCTGCCTACCGCGGATACGATCCGCGATGGGGACGAACCCGGATTTCGTCCTCGTCACGTCTTATTCGACAATTTCATTTTTTCCTGAATATTTTAGTTTTTCAGAAAACTAAAATTAAAATATATATAGAATTAATTGATCCACATGATTTAATCGTTGTCTATTTTAAATTGTATAGATTGAATTCAGTTGTCTAATTAAGATGTTTTGATACGGTTAATTAGATAAACTATTTCATTGATACAAAATTAAAATTTAGAAACAACGAATCAGCCCATATAAATTTATTAGTCGTTATAATTAATAAAAGGATATGGTAATGGTATGTGTTTTAATTTGATTTTGCAAACCGTTTCGTGCTTAATAAATATACTTGATATATTAGGTAATCACTTTAAACGGTTTTGGTAAAATGATTAAACACAATGATGTATAATCTCTCGTCTTAAAAGTTTTGTGTTTTGGAATTTATTTTACAAAGTTTAATTATTTGTATATGATACGGTTGAATTAAACACGTTAAATAATCTTGGTAAAATAATTGAACACAATTAATTAATATTTTGTACAGTTGTATTTTGAAGTGTCTAATTAAGTTTATATTTGATATACTTTAATTAAGATAAAATATAGATGATACAAAATTAATTAAAGGTTAATTAGATAGTAAAGTTAATTAAAGGACTAAATTGAAAATGTAATTAATCTAAAGGATTAATTTGATTAACTTAAATATTACATAAAGAGTTTATGTAATCAACCAATTAAATTTATTTAATTGAGTCTTTGCATGTTTGGAGTTATGGACATATTTGGACCCTCTATAATAGTTATTTAGTCTTTTGGTATTTTTGGAAAATAGGACCTGCGTGTCCTGCCTTATCTACTCTCTATTGTAATTTCTCTTCTCATCTACGTCCCTTCAAATTAGTTGAAGTATTCTTTAGTAGTACAGAAATTGATGTTGATGTAATTTCAAGGCGCCAAGGAAAAGACGGAGGACAAATATGTAATAGTTAGTATTTACCCTAGGGTGACCTTTATTCCGTTTATGTCTCAACGGAATAATTTAGATGAAATGTCCATAACTACCAATGTAAATTGTATTTGTCTGATGTATGCTAAAGCAAATCAAGACTAGGTTAGATTATGAGACTTAAAATAAAAATCCCTCGCTAATTAAAAG
Organism: Euphorbia lathyris; assembly: GCF_963576675.1. Classification (NCBI taxonomy): domain Eukaryota; kingdom Viridiplantae; phylum Streptophyta; class Magnoliopsida; order Malpighiales; family Euphorbiaceae; genus Euphorbia; species Euphorbia lathyris. The sequence goes on along the minus strand of NC_088914.1, from coordinate 20,441,579 downwards.
TTAAGTAAATAAGCAAGTTATTAAAATCGGTTGCCCCTCCTTAATATTATAATTCAGCCGGCAGTACTGGGGGCCTTTGGGTTGTTGAGTAAACTCAAGCTCGAGGTCTTATGGTAACACCTGAATTATCAAAAATCGCTTTTTCATGAATATGGGCTAATACTTAAATTAGATTATGATAATTGGATGGGTAAACTCATGTTGTCATAAACTAATGGGCAATATGGTTGAGATTAATATGAATAACATATTAGTTACTAATGTGCTTAGTAACCCAATAGCCTAGGAATCGCATTGTTGATGTGATTGATTGTATGAATCTACCTAACAAATGAGACTAGCTTGTTGAGTAAACTCAAGGTGAAATTTCAGGAGTTAGGATCCTAGCTCACTAAAGGATTTGTGAAATTCTTCGAATTAATATGGAGGGCTATTAATTTGACAAAATAGTGGGAGCAATTTAAAATGAATCAAAAGACCTATAATTTTAAATTGATATACTTTAAAACAAATGAATAAACACACGTCACTCTATCTCACTCTCAAGTTAAAGTAAATACTCTGAATCATCATATCTAAAATGGATCTACATAATATTTTAACCGATAACAAATTGAATAGTTCAAAATTCACCAACTACTTTGGCAAACTCAAAATTGTTTTGAAGTTTGAAAAGATTGGGCATGCCAATGCCCAATGCCCTAGTAGATGATGCTCTTGTCAAAAGATTGATGTTTACTGGAAGCACCAATCAGATGACGAACGTACAGGATGTATCACACTTGCAGCTATGGCACTTTATGTCAAGACGATTGACTACATCATCGAAGCTTTCTAGTATTAGATTTGAATTAAGTGTTGACTTAGTTCTGCAGATTTATTCATAAGCTCATCATGAATAAACTCAAAGACCTCTATAGAAGAGCTCTTGAATATGCTCAAGTCAGTTGAGCCCAAATCTTAAGAAAGTGATGTTAGCACTTGGTATCGAGGGATCTCACGAGAGAAAAGGGAAGTTTCCTAATTCTAAAGAACCCAAGTCAATAAAAGCAAGTAGGGAATGCTACCAACATGGTAAAGTAAGGAAATGGAAGAAGAACTGTAATGAAGTACTCAGACTCTCTCTAGAAGACGGGTCAGGATGGTGCTTTTACATTTGGAATTAAAAGATAGATAATTCAACCTACTTGTGGGAATGTCACCTAGGCCATGTAAACGAAAAACACATGTTCAAGCTTCATCAAGAATGGGCTTATAGACTCAGTTGATTTTTGAATCAATGGACACATGTAAGTCTTGTTTAAAGGCAAAGATGACAAAGACACCCTTTAGCAATAAAGGAGAATGTGTATCAGACACTCTAGGACTAGTACATTCAGATGTAGTTAGTCATATGTCAACACAAGCAAAGAGAAAGGTTCAGTCACTTCATTAGTTTCATAAGATGATCATACCAGATATTGATACATCTTCTTGATGAAGCATAAGTCAGAAGCTTTTGAGAAAGCTCAAATAATTCAAGAATGAAGTAGTAAATCAAACAAGAAAGACTATTAAAGTACTTCGATAAGATCGAGGCAGAAAATGTTTTTCAAATGATTTCCTAAATTATCTAAATGAATATGGATTCATTCACAATGGACTCCTCCTTATACACAACGATGTATCTGAAAGGAGAAATTGTACTCTATTAGATATAGTACAATCCATGATGAGCGTAACCTCTCTTCCAAAGATGTTCTAGGGCTACACCTTGGAAACCGCCTTATGTACCTTAAACCGAGTATTCACAAAATCCGCCAGTTCTATTCCATTTGAATTGTTCATGGAAAAAGAAACCCAGTTTCTATTTTATGAGAGTTTAGGGGTGGTCAGCATATGTTAAACACATAACATCAGATAAGTTAGATTCTAAATCTAATAAATACTTCTTCATTGGATATCCGAAAGAAAAGTAGGATACTACTTCTATCATCCAGATGATCGAAAGTAATAGTATCCAAAGACGCTATACTTCTAAAGAAATAGTTTCTTCTAGAAACACAAATAGAAAGCGTAATTGAACTTGATGAAGTTCAAAAGGAAGGATAGGCTGAAATAGCGGAAGCGATGGTGGAACACGAATCTGTCTCACAAGATGAGACAATGGTGACATTATTAACTCATAGGTCTGGTCAAGTTCATCAAAACCCCTAAAAGATTTGGATTTCTAGTGGGAGCCGATGAAATCCCAAAAAGATTTAGATTTCTAGTGGGAGACAACGAAGAGGTTCAAGTATTAGACGATGAACCTACAGCTTATGAGGAGACTCTTGCAAACCTATATATGTAAACTAGTGGGAGCTCGTATGAGCCTTTACATGTAAACTAGTGGGAGCTTGGTCGTTTACTTAGTATGACATTTCGATGATATTCTACTAATGGGAACGGCATATCTACACTGCAATTGGTGAAAATTTTGGTTATCGGATAAAATTCTCCATAATAGACTTAGGAGAAGCAGCTTACATCTTAAAGATCAAGATCTAAGATTAAGAAGACTGCTTGACCCCTCCCAGTCTAAATGCATTGACAAAGTGCTCAAAGCGTTTCGCACTAGACCTAACATCATTTTTACTTTAAGCATGACAAAGTCGATTATAGGTCAATCCAAGTGATAGTCACTGGATTGTTGTCAAGGACAATCTTAAGTACTTAAGATAAACTATGGACATGTTCCAAGTATATGGAGATGATAAATTGAAAGTTGGAGACTTTCAGATATAAGTCATCAAACAGATAAATATGATTTCACAGAATACAAGTTTATTTTGAAAGAGGTACGGTTAGCTGGAATAGTTCCAAGCAGGAAACTGTAGCTGAGCCAAAGGTCAAAATCAGAGTATGTAGCATCTTTGGAAGCAGCTGATAGGAAGTTTGGAAAGGAAGTTCATTAATGAACTAGGTGTGGTACCTGACATTATTAATGAGATTAACAATAGAGCTATTGCTCTTGCCAAGGACCCGCAGTCTCATAATACGTCCAAACACTACCTCAGTGGTTACTATCTCTACCGAGAGAGAACAACAAGAGTAGATGTGAGAATCAAAACGGAGTGCCCATAAAAGGACAATCTTATAGATCCATTTAAAGAATGCCTTAACCCCAAAAGGTTCATAATGGTCATGCGAACGCTTTTGGGAATGTTTTTAGAAACAATTGGCTTTATTCCAAGTGGGAGTATGTTGGAGTTTAGTGTTGTTAAGCCCAAAATATACCTAAAATATAATTAGTATTTACATCAGTTTTGCTTCGAATTCATACTATTTATACCTGTTTAGAATACTTTTACTTTCGAATATGTTTCTTTCTTGCTAGGTACCTTAATATTTGGTAAAATCCAAATAGGAACGAAATGAGGTTAAAAACAGAATAAAAACCCTACAAAAGGAGTCAAAGACGACAAAGATCAAACACGCCAAAATGAGGACGAGAACGAGGTCAAAGACAACGGAAATTACTCCGTGTCGCGACCGAGAATCCTCCATTCTCGGTCGCGACATGCCTTTTCCAGGCATCTTCTTCCTTTGTTCCGAAGACCAAAAATTACTTCCTCATTCTCGGCCGAGAATTAATTATTCTCGGTAAGATCAGCAGCCTTTGCAGCACAACAAACACATGTTTAAAATCCAAGAAACGCGTTCATTCGGGTGGATAGAAACGTCTCTTCGCAGAGGATACGACCCTTCACAACGGATACGACACTTTAATCATGACTCTTCAACATCTATAAATAAAGAGTTGATTGAGAGTTGAAAATATAATGAGAGAGTTAGATTTTAAGATTAGTGCAAGAGTTATGCAAAAACTCTGACTCAGAAATGAGTCAGAGATTAGAAGTTCGTTTCTGTAAAAAGCAATATGATGTACACACATTGTTTATTAAATAATTACAAACACAGTAGCGTTTAGATTTGTTCATATTAGTTTACATTTTGGTAGTAGCCGACCGTATCTCTATTACGAAGTTACAGCAAGAAGATTTAGTAGAGGATCCGCCCTTGAGCCTGACAAACTCTAACGAAACCCAAGGAAAGGATTGACAACCCGTTCACTTACAAGCCGTCGAAAGTTTCCATGCTTCTTGTTCTCTGTAAACTTGTATCAAATTCATATTTCATCTAATAAAGTTCATTCTATTCGATAGATTTTTATGTAGCACTTTGGTAAATGATCCGAAGTGAGTTCTGGTGTTTTCATTAAAACGTAGTTGAATTCAAAATCTTTACAAGGAAACTTTGTTGAACACTTAGGCAAATTGATATCATCAGTAGAGTATCAATTTGGTTAAGGTAGCAATCTAACCCGACCGTAGGAGGATTGACTGCAGTTCAAAGCCTTAAAATTAGAGGAATCGACGTTTATTTCATTGTTATAATTTATACAAAGTTTAAAGTTGTTTTCTTTGCTTAATGAAAACGAATACATTTGTTTACTTTTCTAAAGAACTAAACGTTTCTGTTTTGTAAATTTATCCTTAAATCAGAAGTGATTTCTAACATTTGTTATACTCTAATCTAATTCTTACTCTAGCAATTTCAAAACCAAATCCAATTAAACGATTTTCCATATTATAAACCTTAAAAGTAAATTTAACCGATTCAAAATAAGTTTTTGTTAAAAAGCATTCCTTGTCGGATCGATATCTTTTATTACTACAAGTGTATACCGTGCACTTGCGGAAATCGCACAACAAGTGTCCTATAGACAATTGTTCTAGGATATAAACCAGTTGTAAATGAATTGTTCTTTATGTCATTTATTTTAATAAGATATGGTTTCATAACTGTATAAAGGCAACCTCTTTTAAAGAACTAAATAAGTCTAATAAAAGGAAATCCCTAAGTTTATTTGAAGTGATTATAAAGTGTTCATACAAGCATGAAGTGCGAGGAAACATTATAATAAACTAATAAACTTAAAACCACCCCAAGTCAAGTGATATGTTTTGAATAGGGATTGACATAACACTGTTGAGACTTGCATGTAACAATGTTTTCTGTCGAGACAGAGAGCTGATCTCACAAGTTTCAGATATGCAGATATCCGGACAGTTACATGGATCCAATGAAAGGGGTTCATTAGGATTGAGGACCCGACTTAAGATAATAGGATGGGTAGATTTATCCTTGTCATTTGTTCATCTCATTGGTATTAATAGGTATAAGTAATCCTAAGACTCAAAGGAATGTTAATTAGTGATTTTGGATTATGGAATGTGATGCTTTGATCCTGTTATAACACGATCCATAACAGGGATGACTCTGGGATGTGTACGGCAGACGTTGGGTATCACAGGAAGTAATTGCAGGATAGTTATACATTGGATTGAGCATTTATCAGTCCTGATAAATGGGAGATACGTCCAAGGATCGCTTGTGCAAGACTTAACTCTAAATCCTTGCAAGGTGATAGCTTAAGACTTGTAATGCAGATTTCACTTAACCTATCTAATTGGAGTTAACTCGGCATGTACAAGTAAAACGAACGTCTCGCTATATATGACTTGACATTGCCCATAGTCATAAGATTCTGTTCAAGGATGTAGTTGATGAAGGATTGAATTATACTGTAACTAATACGGAAAGGTCAACGACAGAATCAACCTGTCTTCTTATAGCTCTGAGGGAATGTTTCGGATCTGCCAATCACAGTTCGCGTACTCATTCCGTTATACAAAGATTAAATATAATTTTAAGAAATTAATTTAATAGTTGTATACGGCTAGAAGCAATAAGAACCTAATGGGTCACACATAAGACTTGGAACCCAAAAGAGAAACAGATGTTAATTAATTGACGGAAGCCCAACTGAGTCCACTAAGGCCCAGTAACAAAGGGGGGCGATTTATGTGTTATAAAAACATAAAAGAATTAATTTAATTTAAACAATTATAATTAGATTATGATTATGAATTAAATTAATTATAGGATAAATAAGTTAAGAGGTTTAATGAGATTAAATTGCTTCTATTATTATCCTATTAATAAGTTATTATTATCTTTATATTTAGATATAATTACAGATAATAACAATAAGAGTTTTATTCCGAATTAAATTCTTATTCAGTAACCTAATTCTATCTGACTAGGGTTTAGATGGAAGAGGCTATATAAACCCCCTTTAGCTATAAATTTCGGCAACCCTAGCCTCCCCTGTAGACTGAGAATTTTGACCCCTACAGTAGAGGACGGAATTCCACCGATTGCTTCCGAATCAATTGATTTCATCTCTTTCTTTTTCTCCTTGATCTTGTGTTGATTAATTAGAGGCAATCTATCTTGATTGCTATTACTTGGTTGAGTTCTAATCGTTTACTTATATGTTTTGTTATGTTCATGAATGTAGAAAAGACATACAAAAGGAGAAATTCGTTTTGCTTCTCCTACATCAGGTCAGTTCACGATTTCACGGATTCCCGTAGATTGAACCGTCGGATCGTCGCGATTTTTGGACATGAGCTTCTAGACATATTCATCCACGTTCCCACCGTTGAGATTGTCGTTCGGAGGTCTGGAAGGTCTGTTCGGGTAGGGGCAGATTGGTAGACAGTTTCCATCTCTTTTGAAGTTGTGGGCACTTCGTTTGCAACGGTAGATTGATCGTCATAAAGGTATTTATGTTCAATCCCTCCTTATATGAAATAATGATTAACGGATCTTGGGAAAAGGAAATAGGTAAAAATTTTATATTTCCGCTGCCAAACGTTTGCCTATTTTCCTTCACAAACGACCATTGGAATTACTACACTTGGATCTTTTCGGACCAGTCCAGCCGCTGAGCTTCAGTGGTAAGAGATTTTCCTTGGTCATTGTAGATGATTTCTCTCGGTATACTTGGGTCATCTTGCTGAGTAGCAAGGATGAAGCTTTTGAGATGTTCTCAACAGAAAACTTGAAAATGACAAAGATTTGAAATTAGCTCACATCCGTAGTGATAATGGCGGAGAATTCAAAAACCAACAGTTTGATGAATTATGTGAAGTCAGCGGCATTGACCACAATTTCTCTGCTCCTAGAACTCCTCAACAAAATGGGGTAGTTGAGAGGAAGAACAGAACATTAGTCGAAATAGCTAGGACAATGCTGAGTGAGAATAGGCTTCCAAAGTATTTCTGGGGTGAAGCTGTCAACACAGCGTGCTATATACTCAATAGGGCTTTAGTTAGACTTATACTTAAGAAAATCCCCTATGAACTTTGGAAAGGACGAAAACCCAACATTGGATATTTTTGTGCCTTTGGTTGTAAGTGTTTTATACTCAATACGACAGACAACCTTGCCAAGTTTGACTCAAAAGCTGACGAAGCGATCTTTCTAGGGTACTCAACTAACAGTAAAGCATATAGGGTGTTCAATAAACGAACTCAGGTCGTAGAAGAGTCTATACATGTTGAGTTCGATGAAACTGACCCTACAGGAAAGTCAAGTCAGTCTGCCGAAGATGACCCATGCTCAGCTTCCGCTGACCAAAATGGAGCCGCTGAGTCATTACCACACGGGCTGACCAAAGGTAAAAACGAACCTGAAATTACATTTGCTGACCAATCTAAAACTGTAGAGATTGTTGACACACCTGCTCCTAAAAACTCAACACTGCCCAAAGAGATCAAAATTCCAAGAGGACACTCAGAGAAGTCCATTCTTGATGCTGCTGAGAACACCCTGATGACCAGAAATCAACTCAGGAGATATCTCAGTAATGTTGCATTCATCTCAGTTCATGAACCAAAAAACTTCACTGAAGCTGAGCACGAAGAATTTTGGATCAATGCGATGCAAGAAGAGCTTGATCTATTCAAGAAAAATGAGGTATGGGATTTAGTACCAAAACCTAGGAATCAAAAGACCATAGGAACTAAATGAGTTTTTTTGAAATAAGCTAGATGAACAAGGTAATGTAGTCAGGAACAAAGCCAGACTTGTAGCTCAGGGCTACAGTCAGCAAGAAGGCATTGACTATGGTGAGACTTTTGCACTCGTAGCTAGGTTAGAGGCTATAAGAATATTGTGTGCATATGCTAGCTTCATGAACTTTAAACTATTCCAAATGGATGTCAAAAGTGCATTTCTTAATGGAGTTATAAACGAAGAGGTATATGTTAGTCAGCCTTCAGGGTTTGATGATCCAAAATTTCCAAACCACGTTTATAAACTCAAAAAGGCCTTGTACGGCCTGAAACAAGCACCACGTGCTTGGTACGAAAGGTTGACTAGTTTCCTGCTGACCAGGAACTATGTCAGAGGTAAAGCCACAACCCTATTCATTAAGAAAAAGGGTAAAGATACCCTGCTGGCACAAAGATACGTAGATGATATTATCTTTGGTGCTACTAATGAATCTATGTGCAAGGAATTTAGTAAACAGATGCAAACTGAGTTCGAGATGTCAATGATGGGCGAACTCAACTTCTTCCTTGGACTTCAAATTAAACAAGGAAAGAATGGCATCTTCATTAGTCAGACCAAGTATGCCAAAGAAATATTGAAGAAATTTGATATGGAAGAATGTAAGCCCATATCTACCCCAATGGGTACTGACACTGTGCTTTGTGCTGACGAGAAAGGTAAGTCAGTAGACAGTAAGTTATATCGAGGTATGATTGGCTCTCTACTTTATCTAACTGCTAGTAGGCCAGACATTCAGTACTCAGTATGTTACTGTGCGAGATATCAAGCTGACCTCAGGGAATCTCACTATATAGCTGTGAAAAGAATTTTTAGATATTTGCAGAGCTCAGTTAATGCAGGTTTATGGTATCCAAATACAAATGAATTCACACTCATTGGATATATTGACGCTGACTATGGACGAGACAAGCTGGAGCGTAAAAGCACCTCAGGAGGATGTCACTTCCTTGGAAGCTGTCTAGTGTCTTGGTTTAGTAAGAAGCAATCGTTAGTGGCCCTGTCAACAACTGAAGCTGAGTACATTGCTGCTGGAAGCTGTGTGGCACAAGTCCTATGGATTAAGCAACAGCTAGAGGATTATGGAGTGTAAAAAAAAACAATCAAAGTCAAATGCAACAACAAAAGTGCCATTGACTTATCCAAAAATCCAATCCAACACAACATGATGAAGCACGTCTGCATTAGGCATCACTTCATCAGAGACCATGTACTCAAGGGTGAGATCAAGCTGACCTATGTTCCAATAGATGAACAGCTTGCGGATATCTTTACGAAGCCCTTAGCCCGTGAGCAATTTAACATACTAAGGGAAGCTATCGGTATGTCTAATCCTCCTCAATAAGTTTTCTGTGCTAAATGAATGTTGAGTGATTATAACATGCTGAGTGATTAGTGCATGATATGCTGAGCTAACATGAATGATATAAAATCACCTTATGCTGAGTAGACATACATACTGAGTGATTACTATAAGCTGAGTTACTAAGCATGCTAAAATCCCTTCTACGTAAAACTGCGCACTCAGAACTCCAAAACGTTTAGTATTCTAGATACTGAGTATAGCCACTTACACAATTAATGCTAGCATGCGCATTTAAGTAGCCACCTAGGATGACGTAAGCGTAATAATTAGAAAACCATGCGTCGAATGTGTCATTAATGCCAGAGATAACGGTTGATTGATCAACTTGAGGTGAAACCGCCATTTCGACCTATCAGATCAACTCAAAACGACTATAAATAGTGGATGATTTCCCACTAATCTCTCTTTACACTTGAAATCTCTGGCATTCGATTTCTCTCTCTAAAATCCCAAATCTTTTACATCTCTCAAATTCTCAAGAAATGTCTAGCGATTCTCAGGACAACTCCGGCGCCGACTACGATGACAATCGCTCCGATCTGAACCCTCCGTCTCCTGATGAGCAAGACTATGAAGTGACTTCCACTGAGTCTCAAGAACAAGGTCAGCATGACCAATCTATTCCTAAGGTCAGCATGACTCATAAAAACCCTCAAGCTGACCAAGCAACTCCGTCAAGAAAGAAGAAGGAGAAAAAGAACAAGCAACCTAAAAAGACTAAACTAAAAAATCAATGTATAATCTAAATAAAATAAACCTGAAAAGTTTTATTAAAACTTGGGTTGCCTCCCAAGAAGCGCTACGTTATAGTCGGTGAGCTCGACATAGAATTCCCGCCTAGGTGTATGCTTCTACTCGCGTTAGGAACTCGAACTCCTTAACAAATAACCCGTACCTACAAAACGAATTAAGAGCCTCAAATAAGTTTAATGAAAGTAGGAGGCCGAATTTAAACATATTATGAAAAAGTTTGGTTTGCTCCCTTTTGGATTCTCTTGGTAGGTCGAAGAGAATGAAAACTTCTGAACAAGGAGTAAATCCAAACTTTTCGAACTTTTGAGGAAAAGGTAGTTGATATACACAAGCTTCGATTTGATCGTTTATTTCTATCACATGATTTAGAATTTCAGATTTTGAACCGGGGTTGCTTACCGCTTCTGGTTCTTCACTTACCTCGAGTGATGCATGTGATAGTGGACTTGGTTCTACCTTTTTGTCATTCCTCAAAGAGATGGTTTGAGCTGATTCCCTTTGTGGGATTTTTATGTTTTCCTTTATGCTTGGGAGAGCATCTCGGGATTGCTTTTGCATCTCATGGTTTATTTGAGCCAATTGGTTGCTCAAGTCCGTGCAAACCTCCTCGTTGATTGTAAGTCGGGTTGATATTCCTTTCAAAAGGGATATCACCTCATCTCGTGAGCTAGAGGGTTGTGGAGGAACTTGGCTTGCTTGTTCGTAAGGGAACATTCCCAATTCATTTTCCCTGTGCTCATCAACAAACCTATTTGGAGGCCTTAACATGTTAGGGTTCCCGTAGGACAGATTTGAGTGTTGAGGTCTCCTCCAATCACTACCATAAAAGCTGTAAGAATTGGGGTCAGAATTATACCTTTGGTGATTACCCACAAAACTTACATTTTCATTGGTGTTGAGGCTCAGTTTCGCCATCAAGATATCCATTTTCTCATTTAAGTCGGCCATGGAGGGATTGGGAGCCTCATTCTCCAGGGCATGAATGTATTGTCTTGATGGGATAGTAAACTTTTGAGCTTGCCACTCGACTTTTTCTTGCCAATTCATTGATCAGAGAATGCTGAGAAAAAGTGAAGTTCTAGCACAAAGGTTGATAAGTAACAGTATACAAATATGAACAAGTATAGAAAAGTATAAAGAAATTATATATCAACAAGTATAGACGATATAAACAAAGATATTTACAATGAATGCCTAAACTAACAAATCGACCTTTGGTTCGATATTGCAGAAGAAATAAATCCCCGTCAACGGCGCCAAAAACTTGATGCGCCCTCACCTAAGTTAGAGATGAGGACTCACTAAGGGATAAGTGTACCCCGTCGTTATCAAGTAATAAATTTCTGGAAAGTCCAGGTTATCGTCCACAAGATTTATTTCTGCAAGTATCGAGCTACTCGGTCTCGGATGTTATCTAGGCTTAGGGAGTTTTGAGTTGGTTTTGCTTAAGTTATTCTACTCCTAGGTTGAATTATGCTAATCCTAGCTAAGTTATCCGATTCTAACTAAGTTATTCTATGCCTAATTAAGTTACTCTACCCCTAATTAAGTTAAACTACTCCTAATTGATCTTTCACTAATGCAATTATCCAAAGGAAAATGGTATGAACGATAATAATGAAGATAGATTATTAAGCCTATTGAATAAAAACCTAATCCGAGTCACTTGTATTCAAGGCGATTAACCCTACTTACCCTCCTGAAGTTCCTAGCGCGTGATTCCCTAAGGCCGAAACTAGGTCTAAAGTAAATTGGCGCTTAATCAACTAAGAGGTCGTCAATCTCCTAGACTCTGACTAGGTCAGATTCAGCTCGCAATATGTGCCTACTAGATTTTGGGGCTTTTGAATGAGTTAAACCAATTGAATAAAGCGTAAGACAGAGATTAGACAAATAATCATAGAACAGAACAAGAGCTAAATTATTATTAAAGGCGAAGATAAATGACACAAGATACAATAAGTCAAGTTCGGCAACTGTATCAAAGAGTACAAACAGGGAAAGATAAAAGGAGATACAAAAATCCCTTTCAGGGAACCTGTTTACTCTGCAGCCGGCGACTTAATCTTAAGGACGGACCTTGATAATTCCTCGAGAAAAAGCTTTGAAGGAGCTTCAATGGAAGTCGAAGAAGATGGAGGAGATGGAGAGGAATTACAAGGGGAAAGCTAAGATAATTTACAAAATTGAAAGATATTAATTTACATTGGAAAAACCCTATTTATAGGCGTGGCTCGGCCCTCTTTTTGACCTATTTTCGTGTCCTTATTGGTGTAGGAAGTCGTGGGGTCCATCGTGGCTTTGTGGGGGCGGAATTGGTCTTTTTGACCAATTCCCGCAGGTCTGCTCGCCGAGCAGGGCGAGCTGCTCGGCGAGCAGGGCTACTCGCGACGAGCAGCGCCCTGCTCGGCGAGCAGGCCTCTAGCGGCCTGCTCGGTGAGCAGGCCTCTGGTGGCCTACTCGGCGAGCAGGCACAGTGCCTGGGCGGTGCCTGGGCTGCTCGCCGAGCAGTGCCCGGGCTGCGCGCCGATGCTCTATTCGCCGAGCGACTGCCGGGGGTCCCCGAGACTCGATTTTTGCCTGAAATTGATCATGTTTTAACCTGCACATGCACATAAACTCCAAGCAACATTAGTCCAAGGGCTAAATTGACCCGCCAATCGTTTATTTGAGCAAACGCTTCGTTTGGTGCGACTTTTGACGGATCAATTAGCTTCAAAAGATAACGGAATTATAATATGCATGCCATTTTGGCCGTATTTGCCTAAATTGATCATAAAACGAGCCTAAACAACGAAAAGTAAATAAAACGTTTCCAATTTCTAACTAACTCACACAAAAGCATTTAAATGCGAGAATTGCTCGCTTATTAACTAAATAACGCTAAAACCCGTCCTAAAACCGTACCCAAAGATAGGGGGTTTTGACCCCTATCAATGACAAGATCAGGTCGGGTGGCCGAAGGGAAGGCACCCATGGTTGAGACAGAAATAGGGGAAGGATCGGCTCCCAAGCCAGATGACCAGGTCCTCGAGCAGTTGAAGAAAACACAAGCTAAGTCTACGGTGTGGGAAGTCCTATGTCATTCCAAGTACCACCGTGAGAATCTGATGCAGGAGCTGCAGAATTTGGTCATTTCTACCGATACTGAGCCGACAACGTTAGTAGGGGCGATTATGGCCCGGAAGAAGACTGAAATCACTTTCACCGACGAAGATCTCCCGGAAGAGGGTAAGGCTCACAACAAGCCTTTATACATCCGAGCTGAAATTAACGGGAAGAAGACTAGTTGTGTGATGGATCAGCCATTAATGTTTGCCCGCTGAAACTTTTGTCCAAACTAGGAGTAGAAATGGGAGATTTGACTGCCTCGGAAACCGTGATCAGGGCTTATGATGATAGCCATAGGCACATTGAAGGAGTCTTTAAGGCCAAGCTGAAAGTAGGGCCGCATGAGGAAGAAGCTGAGTTCACTGTACTGGATATACCGGTCACCTTTGCTGTGTTGTTGGGACGCCCATGGTTCCATAAGCTAGGAGGTGTGCCCTCCACGCTCCACCAAATGATCAAATTCCCCTTCGGGGAGGAGATAGTGACGACCAGAGCTGAGAAATTGAGTTCAGTGGCGGCGTTGGGAATTGAGCCTCAGCTTTTCTCCGGATTCCAAGTTTCTGGGATCTATGAGTCTAGCATGACCGCCGATGTGGTGAAGATGATGAAAGGGGGTTTCATCCCCGGTATGGGCTTGGGAGCACACCATCAAGGGTTGCCAGAATTTTCGGACTTCAAGAGTCAGAAAACCCGGAGGGGTTTGGGATATGAGCTGGGAGGTCCGTCCAACACAGGTGGTGAGGGACAGGTGGGCCTAAAGAAGTATTTTGTGAATGAGGGGCACGAGAAGGTTTATTCTGGGACTCCCGAGTCATGGACTAGCGCCGAAGGAAAGATTCTGCCAGGTTTTGAGATCTTCAACGATGTCACCAGCTGGGGTAAAGGAGAGGCGAGCTGCTTCGTCGAGGAGATCATGATGTTAGATTTGAATGCCGAGGAGCAGGTGATCACAATGAAAGCAACTGTGGGAGCGGTGGATGAGCCCAACACCTCCGAGCCTTATGAGAAACCCGAGAACCCCGATGATGACAATTGTATTACTGCTTTATTTGAATCCGATGATGTACTCGCCAACACTATCAATGAAATGAATTCTGATTTTGCTTACTTGCTTGACGTTGATTCTGATCATTCCATGCATTCTCATTCATATAACATGCCTACATTTGAAATCAATACAATAGAAATGTCAACTTTCAATCTTGGCACGGATGAAAATCCTAAACTTATACAAATTGCTCAAGAATTAACTACTGAAGAGAGGAAAGAATTTGAGAGAATAATTAAAAAATACGAAATAGTGTTTGCTTGGACATTGAAAGATATGCCAGGAATCGATCAATCAATCGTAACTCACCGTATTCCAACATACCCCGATGCTAAGCCCGTGAAACAGAAACTCCGACGCATGAGGTCGGAATGGGCAGATAAGATCAGAGAGGAAGTGAAGAAACAGTTAGAAGTAGGGTTCATCGAAGTAATCGACTATCCCCTTGGGTTGCAAATGTAGTGCCAATCGCGAAGAAGGACGGTAAAGTGAGAATGTGTGTCGATTATAGAGATCTCAACAAGGCTTGCCCTAAAGATGAATTCGCATTGCCTCACATCGACGTATTAATCAACAGTGCTGCATCGAGCGTCTTGCACATGAATGTTGACGGCTTCATGGGCTACATGCAAGTTCAGATGGCAGAAAAGCACAAGGCAAAGACCTCGTTCACAACTGAGTGGGGAACGTACTGCTATAGGGTAATGCCGTTTGGTTTGAAAAATACCGGGGCAACTTATCAACGGATTTCTATGGCACTGTTCCATGATATGATACACAAAGAAGTGGAAGTCTATGTGGACGACATGATGGTCAAGTCGGAGATGAGAGAGGGGCATTTCGCTACACTTGAGAAGTTTTTGGCCCGAATTGCAGAATTCAAGCTAAGGTTGAACCCGAAGAAGTGCTTCTTTGGCGTTTCATCGGGAAAGATCTTAGGCTATGTGATCAGTAACAAGGGGATTGAGGTGGATCCCGACAAAGTAAAGGCCATACAAGAAATGTCGGCGCCAAAGAATGAGAAAGAAGTGAGAGGATTTCTGGGGCAGGTTCAGTATATCAGTCGGTTCATAGCACGACTCACTGCGATCTCGAGCCGATCTTTAAGCTGCTACGGAAAGATCAACCAACGGTTTGGAATGATAAGTGCCAGCAAGCATTGGAGAGTGTCCGGAACTATTTGTCTAATCCACCGGTTTTAAGATCGCCTAAGCTTGGAAAGCCGCTTCTCCTCTATGTAGCGATCGAAGAGCGATCTATTGGGGCAATGCTGGCCCAGGAAGGGGACATCGGTGTGGAGCACGCAGTGTATTATCTGAGTAAGAAGTTCCTGGAATACGAGCTTAAGTATAACATGATCGAAAAGACGTGCGTGGCAGTAGTATGGCTAACAAAGAAACTACGACACTATTTTCAATCCTACAAGGTGATCATTATTTCCCGGATGGATCCCGTGAAGTATCTGTACCGAACTCCGTCTCTAACAGGGAAGCTAGCCCGATGGTTGTTGCTCTTATCCAAATTGGACATCGAATATGTAACAAAGAAGGTTATTAAGGGGAGAGCCGTAGCAGAATTTCTGGCCAATCAGCCTCTGAACGCAGAAGAGGAGGAGATAAACTATGATTTCCCCGATGAGCACTTGAACGCAATAGAAGTCATACCGTGGAAAATGTTCTTCGATGGAGCAGTTAACTTAAATGGAGCCAGGGTAGGAGTGCTACTTATCTCACCAGAAGGAGAAAGGGTCCCAATGGCAAAGAAGTTATCCTTCCCTCTCACCAATAATATGGCCGAGTATGAAGCGTGCATCTACGGGTTAGAGTCGTTAGCAGCACTGGGAGTATTATACGTTGAAATCTGGGACGACTCAAAACTGATTATCGAACAAGCACAGGGAAACTGGGAAGTAAGGGAAGAAAGGTTGCGTCCATACCTAGACCAGTTGGAGGGATTGGCGCAGAGATTCATCGAGTGTCGTTTTTATCATATTCCTCGAGCACAGAATCAGGCAGCGGATGCTTTGGCCACTTTGGTGTCCGTATGGGATAATCCTCGGAATCTTGCCTCAAAGCCTTTGGTATTGAGGAGGTCTCACAAACCATGCTACGAAGATGTAATGGTGTTGGGGGCAGATGAAAAGCCTTGGTATTTCGATATCGTAAACTTCATGAAAAGTGGAACATACCCGGCAGAATCAGAATTTAGGGATCAGGCTGTGATCAAAAGGTTAGCTCAGCAATTTGTCATCCACAATGACTTGCTTTACAAAAGACACGCCGATGGTTTACAATTGAGGTGCTTGGATGAGGGAGAAGCCCGTGAGGCAATGGAGTCAGTACACTCAGGAATTTGTGGAGCCCATATGGGAGGAGCAGTATTGGCAAAGAAAATCATGAGGCAAGGCTTCTATTGGCTCACCATGGAAAGAGATTGTAACGAATATGCGAAGAAATGCCATGATTGTCAAATCCACGGAGATTATAATCACTTACCAGCTATGGAACTACACGTGCTAGCACCAATTTGGCCGTTTGCGGCTTGGGGCATTGATATCATCGAGGAGGTGAGGCCTAATGCGTCAAACGGACACAAATTCATTGCAGTCGCCATTGATTACTTCACCAAGTGGGTAGAGGCAGAATCATTTAGCAAGTTGGGGTCTAAACAGATGAGGAAGTTCATTGAAAAGCACTTGATCACCAGGTTCGGAGTGCCTCATCACATGATCACGGATAATGGAGTCCAGTTTCAGAGAAAGGTGAGAAGTCTCTTCCAAGAGTACGGTATTGAGCATCATAGGTCTTATCCGTATCGCCCACAAGCTAATGGTGCAGTAGAGGCGGCTAATAAGAACCTTAAAAGAATTCTTGTAAAGACAGTAGAATCACACCGGAATTGGCACGAACAACTTCCGATCACTTTATGGGCTTATCGCACGACAGTTAGAACGTCAACTGGGGCAACGCCATTCTCCTTGGTATATGGGGCCGAAGCCGTCCTCCCAATTGAGATTGAAAAGCGATCGTTAAGAATCATAGTAGAAGCAGAGATTCCCGAGACGGAATGGGTGAAGAAGCGATATGAGCAGTTAGCATTGGTGGACGAGAAAAGGATGGAGGCCCTTTACCATGTGCAGTTATATCAGAGAAGGATGGCCCGAGCCTTCAACAAAAAGGTCAAGGCCAGCCCTATCAAAGAAGGGGACCTGGTGCTGAAACAGATCCGAATGACGCACACCGACCCTAGGGGCAAGTTCAGGCCAAACTGGGAAGGACCATTCCTCGTGAAGAAAATCCTAAGCAAAGGGGCGGTGAAGCTTACTACTATGGACGGCATGGAGTTCTCTGAACCTACAAATCTGGATAGGCTTAAGAAATACTTTTCGTAAAAAAAAAGAGAAAAAAAGAAATGAAAATTCCCGATAGGTTGAAAACACGCAAAGGGCGACCTATAAGGGACATCCCAATAGGTGAAAACCCGAAAGGGCACTCATTTGAAAATTCTGGGATAGTAAAAGGAGAGATGAAAAATCGCTGGGATCTGAAAACCGAAAAAAGGCGGGTCCTGGTAACAGTAGTTATATCTTGAGCAATTATGAAAATAATGTATAAGCGGCTAAGTATTTCTATTGTTTGTAAATAAATAAAGGCATGAATATATTTGAAGAGGATGATTGGAATCATTACAATCTACTGAATGCATTGTATTATGAATCATGAGTTATACATTTCCTACCTATTTCACATAAAAAGCCTACGTCCTATCCACCCCTCTCCCTATATACAAACTATACATCGGGGTAATACTAATAAAGAAACTGCAAATAATGAGCCTAATGAGGAGGAAAATCCCAGAAGTCCTCAAAGTCCCTCAGATGAGAAGCCCGCTCCGCAGATAAGGCCTCCTCGGCAACCCGACGACCCTCCTCGGCGGCAAGGCGCCCCGCGGTCTCCACTCGCGTCCTCTCCTCTGCAGCAAGATGCCCCTCGGTCTCAACTCGCACCCTCTCCGACCAATGAGCATCTCTCTCGCGATAGACATGCCCGACTCTAGCATCGGCATCCCGCTGCGACTCACTGAACCGCTGCTCATTTGCATGAAGATCGCTCTGCAAAAAAAAAGGGGGAAAAAGAAAAAAAGGAAAAAGAAAAAAAACACATCAAAACAGACAACAACAAAAGTCATACATACATATGTGCATCACACGCATACATTTCACTACACTAAAACAGAATAAGAATACTCACCAGGTGGTCGGCACAGCGCAGAGTGAGCTGCTCTCTGAAATAACCGGATAATCCCATATA
This sequence comes from Euphorbia lathyris, assembly GCF_963576675.1. Classification (NCBI taxonomy): domain Eukaryota; kingdom Viridiplantae; phylum Streptophyta; class Magnoliopsida; order Malpighiales; family Euphorbiaceae; genus Euphorbia; species Euphorbia lathyris. The sequence continues at coordinate 20,423,044 of NC_088914.1, read as the reverse complement.
ATCAGTACACGTCTCCCTCGAAGTATGGAGAGCATCAGGGGGATCGAACAACATCCTCGAGGTAAAAACCGAAGGGGCTATCTCGATGCCGAAATAGGCCACACCCGCCTTGCCGTAATGAATCACTGGGAAATCTCTCCCTGGGATCGGGAAGGGCGTGCCGAGGCGAAGCCACTCGGGTTGAGCAACATTGGAGGACTCGCCTGCATAATAGGAAGGCTCGCTCGTAGAGGTCCGGGCCTGAGCACCATCGAAAAAGTCAGACGTCCGAGCGCTCATCAAGGAACCCTCCTGCATGTAAAGACATAATAAACATCCCTAACCACCTCGTAAATAAGGAATAAAAAAGGTCAAGCACTCACCGGGATCTCCTCACGACCAAAAACCGCAGCAACAGCCTCCGCTGAGAACACGTCCGCCCTGGGATCCACGTCCATCGCAACCTCAGGGGGGTCCACCGGAGTCAATAACGTCGATAAATAGCGGGCGCGACCCCCTGCATGGTCCCACACATCTCGAGGGGCAAATCGGCGAGTCAAATCGTGACGAATGTCCGACAAGAGCATGGTCCTCACCGCAAACATCGAGGCAGGAATCTCGCCAGGTGTCCAATGCGAGGCACTAATCCCGGTGATACCCCGGTCGCCCAAGTACCATGCCCGCACACAGGGACCTGTAAGTACGCACTGCTGCCCCTGGATGCGGGTAACGTAAGCGTAATCGGGACCAAAGTCGAGGTCGTCCCATCTAAATCGAATCTGAAAAAAAAGAGAAAAGAGAAGAGTCAGGTGTGATCGAACGAAAATCGAGAATAGTTAGAAAGTATTCACCTGTCCTAAGGTCCACGAGTCGATCCATGCTAAGAATCGCGCCACTGTCCGCCCCTCCTCGGCCTCCAACTCAAAGTCACTCCACCGCGCCATGAGTGGAAGCCTAACCACACGCGACCGGCTCCTGCGGGTGCACGGAAGAATCCACCTCTCGTAGGCCCAAACCTGCTCATAGGAACGGATGTCAAAAGCAGAAATCGCGAAAAGAATAAGGAGACAAGCCAATGATAGACGATGTACCAAGAGGGCAAAGGTATAACCACCGAAATCCTTGCGCTTTCGACAAGTCAAATCCATGAACTTGTACAGAAAAGCCAAGCCGGCTCCTGCCCAATCATAAGACGACACCGCATCCAAATCACGGAAGGCCTGGATAAGACCCGCATGTATCATCCCGCTCTTAGTGCGGAAGATCGTCTCGCCCAAGGCATATAGAAGAAAGCTGCGAACGGCCTGATCCGTGTCGTCTCGGCCGCAGAAGTCCCTGCGACTCAGTAATCCGTAGGTAGTAATAAACTTCGCTGGGGTGGACTTGACACCCGTATAGACTCCTGGTCCAATCAGAGCAGCTAACTCGGCACAGTCAACCCGGGGACACACCATGTCAAAGAAGAGGGGAACCGGGATACCGCTACCCCGCAATCCGGTCAGCAAGGAGAAGTCACGGGGTGAGATCGTCATCTCCCCGAACGAGAAGTGGAAAGTATGGGTCGAGTCTACCCATCTCTCACATAAAGCGCGCAGGCCGAACCGGTCACATACCCCGTTGGCGCGGGGCAGCGCCAGAATAAAAGGCTCGAAGCCCAACTCTCGTACCCGGGCTTTGGCCGCCGGGCTAAGCAAGGCATGCCAAGCATGGATATCCTCTGTGGTCCCGGAAATGCCAATAATCTGGAAGGAACGGAACGGGTAAGTTTAAATCTCGCTTCTAGGCTCACGTTTAATAAAGGTTTGTTAACCTAGTTATTCTTTCGGTTATGTTTAAATCTAACCTAGAGCTCTCTGTCAGTTAGGACCGTCACGTAGTGAGATTTCGTTCTTAGGGTCATTTGTATAAGATTTGATTGATTCATTATTCTTTGGTGTTCCACTCTCCCGCGTGTTTGCAAGGAGATTAATCCAATTCTAACGTAGGTTAAAAGCATTTGATTTAGTCTTTTTTTTACTATTCACGTGCACTATTCACGTTTTTACTATTCACGTGCTTACTGTTGGCATGCATTGTTCATATTTTTACTATTCACATGCATATAGGTCAAATTCTTTCAAAAAATAAATAAAGCATTGCTTACGTGCATAGAAATTCGCGTTTTCTAACTAAAGGTCTTCTAAACGGCTTAGAGGTTAGCATGCAAATGATGTTCAAAGTAGGGCTACTAAAGCCTAGAAGTCTAGTCAAAAGATAAAAGAGTAGAGGGGTACCTACCTGATTAATGTTGGTCCGGCTCAGATGAGAATCAGGATCCTGAAAGGGAGCCACTCCCGTCAAGTTCGCAAAACCCACTTCCATGCCCTTCGTGCCATCGTATCTGTCCGAACCCATCACAAGAATGCTCAAAGGTTAGAGCTAGAGAGAGAGAGAAGAGAGAGAAGGTGTGGGGTTGAAATGAAACCCCACCACCTTATATAGAAGAAGGGAATGGCATTCCCGTAAATAGCGAAAAAGGTACGACGTGACATAAAGGTAAAAAGTAAATAATTAATTACCAGGTGCACAGACCTCCGATTTGCAGTCCGTTTCAGCCTGCGTTTCTGCCAAGCGGTGGCCAATACCACAAAGATATGACTCCAGACAACAGTCGAAATTTTATAGAACAGTGACGCCAGTCAAAATACAGACAACAGTCAACAGAAAAATAATTCTTAGTCTGAAGTGTTCCAGACGAAAAGATAAGGACGTTCCTATCAAACAACTCAAATACCCGAGACGATAGCTCTAGTGAAAATACAGACGACAGTATCTTAGAATTAAAGAATTGCTAGAAAGAACCTTTTTGCTTTTGAGCCATCTTACCTACGGTCCACGACCGAGGTTGCCTTTGAGCCATCTTACCTACGGTCCACGACCGAGGTTGCTTTTGAGCCATCTTACCTACGGTCCACAACCGAGGTTGCTTTTGAGCCATCTTACCTTCGATCCACGATCAAGGTTGCTTTTGAGCCATCTTACCTACGGTCCACGACCGAGGTTGCTTTTGAGCCATCTTACCTACGGTCCACGACCGAGGTTGCTTTTGAGCCATCTTACCTACGATCCACGATCGAGGTAGCTTTTGAGCTATCTTACCCACGGTCCACGACCGAGGTAGCTTTTGAGCCATCCTACCGACGGTCCACGACCGAGGTTGCTTTTGAGCCTTCTTACCTTTGGTCCACGACCGAGGTTGCTTTTGAGCCATTTTTACCCGCGATCTAGGGTCGCTAGAAAGAGCTGTTTACCCGCGGTCGATTTAGGCTCGGATCCTTAAGAAAAACGTCCGTCGGCAGCCGATTCGAAGGCAAGGACGGAGAGGATCAAAGACGAAGCTGGAGTGCGCAGCGCAGAGATCAGGTATTCTTCCTCCTACTCTATACGTGTCTTTTTACTTTAATAGGTTTACATTGCATGTGTTGCGTTAGAAAAAAACGTTTTCAAAACACACACATCACTGTCAAAATAGGAAAGTAGGGGCAACTGTAGACACCGAGTCGGAGGACCTGTGACCAAAACCTGTAACAAGACGGTTGAAGCGGTTGATTCCGGGAGTTTTAAAGCAAAAAAAATATAATAAAAAAAAAACGAGAGGTCAGTAAGAGTTGCGGTCGTCGAGTGGACGGCTCGCGAGTGCTCAGCGACGTGGTGCGAGCGCCTAGCGGTAGTCGGCGCGCGCCCGACGACAGTTGGACGCGCGCCCGACAGCGCGGGATGCACGCCCGACGGCCGCTGGGTGCGCATGCCCGATAGCCGTTGGGCGAGCGCCCAACGACGTGGGGCGAACGCCCAACATCGTTGGGTGAACGCCCAACTTTCGTTGGGTGAACGCCCAACGTAAGTTGGGCGCGCGCCCAACATATGTTGGGCGTTCGCCCAACTGATTTTGGGCGTCCGCCCAACATTTTGGGCGTAGGCCCAAAACATTTTGGGCGTAGCCCAACGCCCGTCAGGCTACGCCCAAAATTTTTTGGGATCCGTGCCTATAAAAGGCACGGATCCCCATGCATTGAAGGAAGAGGATTTTTGGAGAGCTTCTCACTCTAAAACATTTTTTAGAGAGAGAAAGTTATTTTTTGGGAAAAAACAATTTTTTTCCTAAAAATTCCGAATTTCCTAAAAGTTAAAATTTTACCAAAAACACAAAAACACCGGAAAATCACGATTCGTGGAATCAACCGACTTCAACTGTTAATACCGAACTTGAGGTATTATCCGAGGACTAGACTCGTGTTATTTATTTTAATTATTTTATTTATATTTTTAGTCTTTATTTCATTTATTTATTTATCGCGTTTATTTATTCTTCCGTATTTATTTAATTCTCGTCCCGTATTAAATAAATGTTCGTTTTGGTTTTGAAATAAAAACCTCGTTTTAATATCTCAATACGAACCGTGATCCGATTCAAAGGTAGTTCGGGATTAAAAAACGTTGTAATTATAAGTTTTTGAAAATATTTCTAAATAACGTTTTGAAATAAAACATCGTTTTAGGAATCTCCGTTATAGACTATGATCCAATTTTGGTAGTTCGGGGACCCAAAACGATAGAATAGATCTAATCTAAAGCTTTTGAATAAATCTGGAAACTGTTGGACTGATTCTATAATTTTCCATTTTCTGTCACTAAAGGCTGTTTACCGACGGATTATCCGTCGGTAAAGCTGCTGAAATGTAAAAAATGCTGTTTTGATCCCTGTTTCTCAACTTTTAGACTTTTGGTCCTTGTATATATATGTGTATAATTATGTAATGTATTTATGAAAATTATTTTGGGTTATATAACTATTAATTACATATTATTTATCTATCTACTTTATATTTTAAACTTAATTTACATCAATTTAGTTTTGCAAAGTAACATATTTGTACATATATATAGTTTTTGGTTTATTTGAGTTATATTAGCCATTATTTAGGGTGGGGGTTATTTTCTATATATTTATTATGTAAAACTATTTTGGGATGAATTTAATTTTCTTATTTATGGATTTTATTCTCTATTTTTACATTGCTTCTTAAATCAAAATCAAAGTGTATTTTAATTAGTATTATCTTTATTTATATATGACGGGTTTGACACTTCTTGGGCCATGGGTGCTCTCCCCGCTCAAGGTCTGTCTCGTCCCAATTTCTATCAAAAAAAAAAAATTAGTATTATCTCTATTTTCACTTATATATATGTACTATTATTTTTTCTTACCATATATTTAACCTACATATATTATTACTATTTTTACCATTCTTGTATATATGTATAAATATGTATATTTATTCTCCTTTTAGGTTTTCTATATGTATATATTCTATAAATATATTTGGGTTGATTTAGACTAAATTTCTTAATTGTTGTGATTAGAGGTTAATTGAGTGAAAAAAGGGAAAACAAACCACAAAAAGAGAGTTTAATTTGCTTATTTAAACTAAAAGTTTTTCTAGATATTCCTAAAGAGTAAATAAAAGGCTTTTTCTATCATTTCAAACCACTTCCTAAACATCACGTTTTAAAACCTTAATTCGTTCCAATGACGGATTAAGCGAACCTTGTAATTAAAATCGTTTCTTTTCATTGTAAATAATGAAGTTTTGAATCGTTTTCCTAACTAAACAGTTTTGTACAAAATGAATGGACTTGTATGCTTAATCACGTTTTTGGTTAAAACTTCTTGTTTAAACGTGTTCAAACGCTCGAGTCGTACCAACGGCGATTCGAGTCGATGTCATGTAAATTAACGGTGTTTTGAAACATACCTAAATCGTTCCAACGGCGATTAAGGTACGAACCATGTAAATAAACTCGTTTTTTGGGGAGTGAGATTAGCTTAGAGTTAGTGTATAGTCTAAAGCATAAAATCACACTGTGAATAAATCAATTCTCTCTTCTCCCCATCTCTCTCCTGTATACTTTAAATTTATGCAAAATGGGTGATTCTTTACTAAAATGGCTTTCAATAACATGCTCAAAACGGTTTTCAAAGCGAGAAAGAAAAGGTTTCAAATGAATTTTAAACTTAAAGAAATATGCGATTAGTCCGTTATCGCCTAACACGCTGAGTAGGAGGCCGATGGTTCATAACCGGGCGATGTCGGGGTGCCTAGTAGCCTTTCTCCGGAAAGGATCTAGCCTTCTCGGCTCGTACCTAAGTTTCCCGAACCCTCACCGGTCTCCCGCAAGGGATTGGTGTTCATTTTCCCATTCGTGGGTGGCGACTCTTCCATACTCCGAGCTCCGGCCCTGCCGAGCAGCTTGATTCCGCGATTGGTTGCTTTCAGCGCCAATCACCGCTTACGTCGCCATGAGGTGTCCACCCCCCGGTCCGCCTGGGCGAGGCCATTCGGCACCTTGTCTAACAACCACAAAGGAGAGATTGCCAGTACCTGCATGGGTCAGCCTCAGAAGATGGCCCATTATATACTAACCAACTTCCTGTTCCCCAAGATCAACGCGTCCTCCTCGGCTTCAAATTTTGAGCAGCGCTTTATCTGGCACATGCTGAACTACAAGTCGCTCAATATGCCCGTTTTTCTCATCGGCGTCTTCCAACGCAGTACCGGGACACTCAGGATGGGTTCTCTTATCACAAAGATACTGCAGGATCACAAGGTCAGCATGGTAGAGGAAATTGAGATTTCGGGTACGGAAATCACCGCAACAGTACTGTTCGGCTTAGCCTACAACCAACCGATAAAACCGAAGAAAGGAAAGGGGGCTATGGTTGAAGAAGATCCCGCTGAGGAAGATATAGAAGGGGATAATATGGTTGAAGGGGATAATATGGTTGAAGCAGCACAGGATGCGCTAACCAAGAAAGGGAAGAAAGTTGTGGTTGAAAGGGAACCTGCTGAGCGCACTAGGCATGATAAAAAGAGGAAAGCTGACCAATCCTCTACCAAAGACATTAACATAGTTCCTAAGAAGTTTAGGATAATATCTAGTGCAAAGAAAGCTGCTCTTGCTGAGCAAACTCAAGGAGAACCTAAGTCAGCTAAGAAACAGAAAAGGCAAGATGAGCATGAGGAAGAAAATGAGGAAACCCCTGATCAGCCTCTGAAGAGGAAGAAAACATCGGGGTTGAAGCCGATTGAAGCTGATCCACTTGACTTCGTGATTACAAAGGAATCACACTTCGTGCGGAGTCAAGAAATTGATCTGGAAAAGACTCCTTCTGGTCAGGAGGAAGAACAAGGCTACACTGAGGTTCAACCTCAAGCTGACGTGATGGGTCATGCTGAGTGATAGGGGTCAAAAACCCCTATCTTTGGGTACGGTTTTAGAACGGTTTTTAGCGTTATTTAGTTAATAAGCGAGCAATTCTCGCATTTAAATGCTTTTGTGTGAGTTAGTTAGAAATTGGAAATGTTTTATTTACTTTTCGTTGTTTAGGCTCATTTTATGACCAATTTAGGCAAATACGGCCAAAATGGCATGCATATTATAATTCCGTTATCTTTTGAAGCTAATTGATCCGTCAAAAGTCGCACCAAACGAAGCGTTTGCTCAAATAAGCGATTGGCGGGTCAATTTAGCCTTTGGACTAATGTTGTTTGGAGTTTATGTGCGTGTGCAGGTTAAAACAAGATCAATTTCAGGCAAAAATCGTGTCTCGGGGACCCCCGGCAGTCGCTCGGCGAATTGAGCATCGGTGAGCAGCCCAGGCGCTGCTCGGCGAGCGGCCCAGGCGCTGCTCGACGAGCTGCCCAGGCACTGCCTAGGCACCGCCCAGGCACTGCCCAGGCACCACCTAGGCACTGCCCAGGCACTGCTCCTGCTCGCCGAGCAGGCTGTGCCTGCTCGCCGAGCAGACAGTGCCTGCTCGCGACGAGCAGTGCCTGCTCGGCGAGCAGACCTGCGGGAGTTGGTCAAAAAGACCAATTCCGCCCCCACGACTCCACGACCGGTCCCACGACTTCCCACCTGCATAAGGACACGAAATAGGTCAAGAAGAGGGCCCGAACCGCGTCTATAAATAGGATTTTTCCAATGTAAATTAGACATCTTTTATCTTTTGTAATTTTCTTAGCTTTTCATCTTGAGAAATCCTCTCCACCTCCTCCATATCCTTCAAACCTCCATTGAAGACACCTCCGAAGCTCCGCTCACTGAGGATTGCTCAAGCTCCATCCTTAAGTCCTAGGAAGACGCCTGCATTGGTAGACAGGTTCCCTGAAAGGGATTTTTCTTTTTTTACATTCTGTCTAGCCTCTGATACATATTATGAATCCTAGGCTCATTGTAACTTCGTGACAATACTTTTCATCTTTGATATATATTATAGTTTTGTTTCTTCAATTGCTTTATTTCTTCAATCTTTGTCTTACGCTTTGTCTGATTGGTTTAACTCATTCGATAATCCCAAAATTAAGTTGGCACATATTGCGAGCTGAATCTGACCTAGTCAGTGCCTATAGGATTGACGACCCTATAGAAGATTAAGCCCAAATTGCTGAGCCTTAGAGCTAGTTTCGGCCTTACAAGGGAATCACGAACTAGGGACTTTAGGAGGATAGGTCGGGTTAATCGCCTCAGACATAAGTGACTTAGGTTTTAATTCAATTGCTTAAACAATCTATTTTCATTATCATCATATCCCTTCATGTTCCTTCGGATAATTGCACTGGTAAAAAATCAATTAGGAGTAGTTTAACTTAATTAGGGGTAGAGTAACTTAATTAGGCGTAGAATAACTTAGTTAGAATCAGATAACTTAGCTAGGAGTAGTATAATTCAACCTAGGAGTAGATTAACTTAGAAAAACCAAACTCAAAACCTCCTAAGCCTAGAGAACACCTGAAACCAAGTAACTCGATACTTGTAGAAATAAATCCTGTGGACGATACCTGGACTTTTCTAGAAATTTATTACTTGATAACGATGGGGTACACTTATCCCTTAGTGAGTCTTCTTAACCGAAGGCGCATCACTGAGTAAAGTAAACCAGTTGATGCTGAGGAAGTGCTCGAAGTCCATGCTGCTCAACCCAACGAGTTAGCAAAGGAAACTCCTCCTCAAGACAGTTCTTAGTTACCTCAACCTCCAAATCCTACTCAGCCTCAGACTGACACTGAGCAGGTTAATAACTCTACTGATCCACATCTTCCCACTCCTACTAAGCAGAATGAAAACCAGTCAGCACCAGCTGCTGATCTGAATAAAAGTGCAGCTGCTGACCATGCTGGCACCTCCATTTCTGGACAGCACCAATCACCTCCTCCATCTGGTGCTCACAATATTCCGGCCCCTGAGCATAACATTGATGATTCCTACGCTTATCTAAATGCTTCTGAGTCTGGAAGAAAAATCATTGACTCAGCTCAAGCTATACTTCAGGATATTCATCAAACTCACGCCAATGCTGCTGGGTCTGTTTCTGCTAAGCTAGCCCAAATATCCTCTGTCACTCAACTTCTGACCGAACTTAAGGGTCTTAAAGAACTGATGAGTGTCATGACATCTTTCGTTTCTCAACAGCCCAAGCAAGAGTCTATAGTGAAGCTGGATGAACTCCAGTTGATGATGGTGAATCACATGAACGCTATTCAAGGTCAATACCTTATCAGCTGCGAACTCAACATATGCAACCTCTGCTGAGGTCAATCATCTATTCTCCCAGTTGACATCTGAGCTGACCGGGGCTCGTGACCTTATCTCCTCCTCTTCTCAATGCTCCATCGAACAGATTGGTGAAGCCATTCACTTACTCAACTTAAGCAAATAAGAGATGGACACTGACCAGGTCAAGACCAATGAGATTCTGCAGTGCACTCAGTCCACTCTTGTGTTGGGGTTTAGTGTCCTATAAGACAATTGTTCTAGGATACAAACTTAATGTAAATGAAGTGTTCTTTATATCATTTGTTTTAATGAGATATATGTTTTATAACTATATAAAGGCAATCCCCTTTTAAGAACTAAATAAAGTCTAATAAAAGGAAATCAGTAAGTTTGTTTAAAGTGATTATAAAGTTTTCATACAAGCATGAAGTGAGACGAAACTTTATAATAAACTAATAAACTTAAAATCACCCCAAGTCAAGTAATATGTTCAGGATTGACATATCACTGTTGAGACTTGCATGTAACAATGTCTTCTGTCCGACAAAGAGCTGATCTCACAAGCTTTATATATATAGATATCTGGACAGTTACATGGATCCGATGAAAAGTAGTTCATTAGGATTGGGGACCCGACTTGAGATAACAGGATGGGTAGATTCATCCTTGTCACCTGTTCATCTCATTGGTATTAATAGGTATAAATAATCCTCAGACTCAAAGGAATGTTAATTGGTCATTCTGGATTACTGAATGTGACGCTTTGATCCTGTTGTAACACGATCCTTAACAGAGATGACTCTGGGGTGTGAACAGCAGACGTTGGGTATCACAAGAAGTGATTGCGGGATCGTTATACATTGGATTGAGCATTTATCACTCCCGATAAATGGGAGATATGTCCATGGATCGCTTGTGGAAGACTTGACTCTAAATCCTTGCAAGGTGATAGCTTAAGATTGAAATACGGATTTCTCTTAACCTATCTAATTGGAGTTGACTCGGCCAGAACAAGTAAAACGAACGTCTCGCTATATATGACTTGACATTACCCATAGTCATAAGATTCAGTTCAAGGACGTAGTTGATAAAGGATCGAATTATACCGTAACTAATACAGAAAGGTCAACGACAGAATTAACCTGTCTTCTTATAGCTCTGGGGGAATGATTACGGACTTGCTAATCACATACTTTGTACATCATTCCGTTATGCAAAAGATTAAATATAATTCTTTGAAAATTAATTTAATAGTTGCATACGGCTAGAAGCAATAAGAACCTAATGGGTCACACATAAGACTTGGAACCCAAAAGAGAGACAGATGTTAATTAATTAACGGAAGCCCAATTGAGCCCAATAAGGCCCAATTACTCAAGGGGGGCGATTTTATGCATGGTGATGCATAAATAATTAGTTTGATTTTATTAATCCTAATTAGATTAGGATTATTAATTAAATTAATTAAAGGATAAATAAATTAGGAGTTTTAATTAGATTATATTACTCCTATTATTATCCAATAAGATTATTATCATTATCTTTTATATTTAGATATATTAATAGATAATAATTAAGAATTCTATTCCGAATTGAATTCTTATTCAATAACCTAATTCTATCTAACTAAGGATTAGATACAAGAAAGATTATAAATACCCCCCTATAGGATTTTCGAAATCCAACCCTAAGAAAATAGAGAGAGAATTTCGACCCCTAGCTCGAGGATGAGATTTTCCACCGCTTCCTTCCGTTCAATTGATTTTCATCTCTTTCTCTTTATCCTTGATCTTGTGTTGATTAATTAGAGACAATCTACTTTGGTTGTTTTAAACGGTTGATTCTAACTTGATCTTCCATTGTTTTGTTTTGTGCTCGGGAACTCGAAGTAAGAGTTGTGGGCACTTCGTTTGCAACGGTAGATAGAACTTCTGAAAGGTATTTCTTTTATCACTCTTTATATGAAATAACGATTAACGGATCTTGGGGTTAATGGAAATAGGTTAAAATTTTTATATTTCCGCTGCTATACGTTAGCCTATTTTCCTTCAGTGGTATCAGAGCCTGCGTTAAATCCGTTTTTTCATATATGAAAATTTAGAAGTTTTTCAATCAGGTTGAATAAATATTTATAGTTAGGTTAATTAACAAAACTGTTTTGATTAATTAGTTCTAAAAGATAAATAAGTTTTAATTAATTGTTAACTAAAATAAATTATGCACATGTTCCTAATAATTTTGGTTGATAAAATCATTATGACAAAATCTATTAGTTTTATGGTTAGATTGATAAAATCTGTTTTATTTATTCTAAAAGATAAAACGAAAAATCTATAATAGTTTTTCCTAGTTTTTGAAAATCATTTTAAAACCGTTTTAAAACTGATATATATATATATATATATTCATAATTATAAAAAAAAATTTACAGCAGCTCGGGTCGCGCGGTTGCGGCCGCACAGCAGCAACCGCGCGCGGCGCCTGGCCGCCGCTGCCACAAGGCAGCGGCGGATCAGACGCCTAGGGCTGCTGCCAAACGGCAACAGCCCAACCTCGGGCCCGGCCCGAGACCCACTTGTTTTTAAATCGTTTAAAATCAGTTTTGAATATATATATATATATATATATATATATATATATGTTTCAGAAATTAATAGTTTTCTGTTTTGATTATCGAATGAAAATTTATTTAAAAGTTTGTTTTACCTATTTGTAAATCAAAATATTAAATGAATTGAAATCAAAATAATTGGGACGTGCATAATTAAAGTTTTGTATAGAAGATATGAAACTGTTAGAAGTAAAATTGGATGAAAGTTAATTTGATGAGTTAATGTGATTAACTTAAATATTACATAAAATACTTATGTAATCAACCAATTAAATTTATTTAATTGAGTCTATGCATGTTTGGAGTTATGGATATATTTGGACCCTCTTTTAGTCTTTTGGTATTTTTGAAATAGGGCCTGCGAGTCCTGCCTTTCTACTATCTATTGTAATTTCTCCTCTCATCTAATTCCCTTCAATTTAATTGAAGTTTTCTTTAGTAGAATAGAAATTAATATGTAATTTCAAGGCGCCATGGAGAAGACGGAGGACCTAAAGAGAAATATGTAATAGTTAGTATTTCCCTAGGTTTGGCCTTTTATTCTGTCTCTGACTCGACGGAATAATTTAGATAATATGTCCATAACGCCAATGTATGTGTCTGATGTATGCTAAAGCAAATCAAGACTAAGTTAGATTATGAGACCTAAAATAAAATCCCTTATTAAAAGTTAAGTAAATAAGCAAGTTATTAAAATCGGTTGCCCCTCCCTAATATTATAATTCAGCCGGCAGTACTGGGGGCCTTTGGGTTGTTGAGAAAACTCAAGCTCGGGGTCTTACGGTAACACCTGAATTATCAAAAATCATTTTTCATGAATATGGGGTAATACTTAAATTAGATTATGATAATTGGATGAGCAAACTCATGTTGTCATAAACTAATGGGCAATATGGTTGGGATTAATATGAATAGCATATTAGTTACTAATGTGGTTAGTAACCCAATAACCTAGGAATCACATTAAAGATGTGATTGATTACATGAATCTACCTAACGAATGAGACTAGCTTGTTGAGCAAACTCAAGGCGAAATCTCAGGAGTTAGGATCCTAGCTCACTAAAGGATTTGTGAAATTCTTCGAATTAATATGGAGGGCTATTAATTTGGCAAAATAGGGGGAGCAATCTAAAATAAACTAAAAGGCCTATAATTTTAGATTGATATACTTTAAAGCAAATGAATAACATACGTTTACTCTTTCTCACTCTCAGGTTTAATTAAACACTCTTAAAATCATGACTAAAACCAATCTGCAAAACATTCTTATCGATAACAAGTTGAGCGGTTCAAACTTCACCGACTGGTTTCGTAACCTCAAAATCGTTTTGAAGTTCGATAAGATAGGGTATTGTTAGACGAGGTGCCGCGGCCTAATCTCCCGGGCGGACCGGGGGGTGGACAACCTCATGGCGACGTAAGCGGTGATTGGCGCCGAAAGCAACCAATCGTGGAATCAAGCTGCTCGGCAGGACCGGAGCTCGGAGATATGGAAGAGTCGCCACCCACGAATGGGAAAATGAACACCGATCCCTTGCGGGAGACCGGTGTGGGTTCGGGAAACTTAGGTACGAGTCGAGAAGGCTAGCTCCTTTCCGGAGAAAGGCTACTAGGCACCCCGACATCGCCCGGTTATGAACCACCGGCCTCCTACTCAGCATGTTAGGCGATAACGGACTAATCGTATACTTTTTTAAGTTTAAAATTCATTTGAAACCTTTTCTTTCTCTTTTCAGAAACCGTTTTGAGCATATATTATTGGAAAGCCATATTAGTAAAGAATCACCCATTTATATTATACATACACAGAGAAGAGGGAAGAAAGAAGTGATTTATTTACAACTTTATTTAAATGTCATGCCGTGTGTTTATTCTACACTAACTTATTTCCCCAAAACGAGTTTATTTACATGGTTCGCACCTTAATCACCGTTGGGACGATTTAGGTGCGTTTTAAAACCCCGATTAGTGAAGTTTACTCGAGTCGCCGTTGGAACGACTCAAGTGCTTTGGAAACATTTGAGACAAAAACCTTTAGTTAAGAAAACGTGGTTAAACATACAAGTCAATTTTACTTTGTACAAATCCTTTAAGAAAATGATTCAAAAACTCTATTATTCACAAAGAAAGCGATTTTAATTACCATGTCCGCTTAATCCGTCGTTGGAACGGACTAAGGTTTTAAAACGTGTTGTTTTGAGAAACGATTTGAAATGTCAAGAAAACTCTATTTATTTACATTAGGAACCTCTAAAAATTCATTAGTTTAAATAATTAAGTTGAAAACTCTCTTTTTGTGATTTATTTTCCCCTTTTATTTAATGGACTCTTTACCTATTGTAATTACAATAATAAGCCCATTTAAACCAAGATTCACACTTAAATAAAGCCCATTTAAAACATGGACCCATGAATAGTCCAAAAGAATAAAGAAAATAACTTAAGATATACATATACCTTTAAATCAAAAGGAGATTATGAGAATAAAAATTAATAAAAAGGGACTACATAATACATATATGAAAATACTATATATAGTACATTTATACTTTAAAAGTGTTGAAAATAGCAAATGAATCTTATAACTAGGAAAATAACATTTATCCAAAAATAATAATCCATGAAATAACCCAACTATCCCAAAACTACATATATACATAATTATTATAGTTTTAAACATAAAAAATAATATATACTAATATCTACTAATTATCTCCCCAAAATGCCCAAGTAGATAACATTTAAAATAGAATTTAATGTAACTTGAATGGATAACAATAAAAAGGAAGGTAATATAATATATACATATATATAAAAATAGAGTAAAAATGGAAAAACCAATCTCCTAAAATAATCATATATGTTAAAGTTCTAAAACAATTTGAAAATCATATATTAACTAACTATATATATGTATACTAAGGATTAAAAGTCTAAAAGTTAAGAAAAAGGGACCGAAATGACATTTTTTACATTTGGGCAGATTTACCGACGGAAAATCCGTCGGTAAACAGCATTTAGCGACAGAATTGGCAAATTACAGCAGCACTCCAATATTTTCCAGATTTATTCAAAAGCTTTAAATTAAATCTAATTCAATCGTTTTGGACTTCCGAACTACCAAAGATGGATCATAGTTGAAACGGAAGTTCCTAAAACGATGTTTTCATTTTAAAACGTTATTTGGAAACCTCTTTTAAATTAAAAAACTTATAATTACAACATTTTCGATACCCGAACTACCTTTTTATCGGATCACGGTTCGTATTGGGATATCCAAAACGAGGTTTTTTATTTTAAAACAAAACCGAATTTTATTTAACACGAAACGAAAATTAAATAAATACGCTAACTGTGACAAAATAAATAACTAAAGGAATAAAAACTATAGCATAAAAAAATAAATAGAAAGAGAGAATAAATTAAATAAAATAAAGAGTATAGTCCTCGGATAATACCTTTAATTCAGTATCTGACCGTCGAAGCCGATTGATTCCACGAACCGCGAACTTCCGTTTTTTTATGAAAAATTTAGTAAAAATTGAACTTAGGAAATTTAGAGATTTTCAATTTTAGGAAAAAAAAATGTTTTTTTCCCAAAAAAATCCACTTCCTCTCTCTAGAAAAATATCTAGTGTGAGAAAGCTCTCCCCAAAAATCCCCCCTTTCACTTTGGGATCCGTGCCCTTATATAGGGAAACGGATCTCGGAACAATGGGCGACGCCCAAAAAAATTTGGGCGTCGCCCATTGTGGTTGGGCGGCCGCCCCCGTGGCCGCCGAGCGCGCGTTCCGCGCAGCCAGACGCTCACACGTCGCGGCCGCCGAACGCGCGCCTCGCGCTGCCAGGCATGTGTGCTCAACGGCCCACGAGGGCGCGCACCGCCAGCGGTCCCAGGCATTGCTCGGACGTCGAGAGCGTGCCACTCGCGGTGCGTCCGACGGACGCCGCGCGCACGTCTCGAGCCGTCAAGCGGGCGTTCGACCATCGTCGTCCGCGTGCGGGATGCCGTTGCGTGCCCGCGCCGTGCCGTTAATTTTCCTCAGCTTATTATTCTTTATATATTTTTCGAAACTTCCGGAATCAATCGCTTCGACCGTCTTGTTTCAGGTTTTCATCACAGGTCCTCCGACTCGGTGTCTACAGGTATGTACTTGATACAACGATACCCCCTATCCCAGCTGATGATGCTCCCATCGAAGAAATTGATGCTTACTAGAAGCACAAAGCTGATGATGATCATGCGGGATGCATCATACTTGCATCGATGACACCGGAATTACAAAGGCAACATGAGGAAATGGATGCATATTCCATCATCATGCACCTTAAAGAGCTGTTTGGGAAACAGACTAGGTGCGAACGCTACGAGATATCCAAGTTACTATATCGTTGCAGGATGCAAGAGGGCACATCTGTGATGACACATTGTGTCAAGATGATTGGCTATATTACCAAACTTTCAAGTATTGGATTCACGATGGATAACGAACTAAGCATAGACTTAATTCTTCAATCCCTCCCAAAGAGTTATTCACAGTTCATCATGAACTACCAGATGAATGACTTGCAAACCTCTCTTGAAGAGCTTGCAAATATGCTCAAGTCAGTTGAGCCCAATATGAAGAAAGACAAGGCAATACCGGCTCTTGTCATAGAGGGATCAAAGAAGAGGAAGGGGAATTTTCCCAATCCTAAATATCCCAAGAAAGGCAAGGGAGCCATGCCCACTAAAGCTAAGGGAAAGGAAGTGAAGAAGCCCAAAGGAGAGTGCCACTTCTGTGGTAAAGACGGGCATTGGAGAAGGAACTACAAGGAGTACCTAGCCTCTCTCAAGAAGGGAAAAGGCAGTGCTTCAACATCTGGTATGTTTTATATTGAAATAAATACAGTTTCACAGTCTGAATCTTGGGTACTTGATACCGGATGCGGATCTCATATTTGTACAAATATGCAGGAACTAAATCGGACTAGGGAACTGAAGAAACGAAGCATAAACTTGCGAGTAGGAAATGGAGCAAGAGTTGCCGCCCTCGCAATTGGAGATTATGTTTTAAATTTGCCCTCTGGGCTTGTAATAGAATTAAGGAATTGTTTGTACGTTCCTCAAATGTCTCGTAACATTATTTCTATTAGCCGTCTTGTTGACGACGGTTTTCATATTTCAATAAAAGACAAACATTGCGACTTTTATAGAGATTCGATTTTCTATTTTTCAGGAATATCACAAAATGGGATTTATGTGTTAGATGACAAAATTTCTGTTTTCGCAATTGATACCAAAAGACATAAGCTAGATAATTCAACTTACTTGTGGCATTGTCGTTTAGGCCATATAAACAAAAGACGCATGCTTAAGCTACATCAAGATGGGCTTATAAATTCAATTGATCCTGAATCATTGGAAACATGCGAAGCATGTTTAAAAGGTAAAATGACAAAGACACCCTTTAGCAATAAAGGTGAACGTGTATCAGACACTCTAGGACTCATTCATTCAGATGTATGCAGTCCTATGTCAGTCCAAGCAAGAGGAGGATTCAAATACTTCATAAGCTTCATACCCGATATGGTTATATCTACTTGATGAAGCACAAGTCTGAAGCTTTTGAGAAATTCAAATGCTTCAAGAATGAAGTAGAAAATCAATTAGGAAAGAAAATAAAGACACTTCGATCCGATCGAGGTGGCGAATATATTTCAGATGATTTTCTGAATTATCTAACTGAATATGGGATATGCTCACAATGGACACCTCCCTATACACCACAACACAATGGTGTATCCGAGAGGAGGAACCGTACCTTACTAGATATGGTACGATCCATGATGAGCATAGCATTACTTCCAAAGACATTCTGGGGCTATGCCTTAGAAACCGCCCTCTTCACCCTAAATCGAGTACCAACTAAATCCGTTAATTCCACACCATATGAATTGTTCGTTGGTAGGAAACCCGTGTTCTCATTCATGAGAATATGGGGTTGTTCAGCATTTGTCAAACGCATTGCGTCCGACAAACTAGATTCTAAATCTGATAAATGTTTCTTCGTTGGATACCCTAAGGAAACTATGGGATATTACTTCTATCATCAAGATGATCAGAAAGTAATAGTATCCAAGCACGCAACCTTCTTAGAGAAAGAGTTTCTCGAAGACACAGAAAAGGGAAGCATGATTGAACTTGATGAAGTTCATGAACAAGAAACACCAACTGAAACAACAGAAGCGGTCGAGGAACCCGATGCAGTCCCATTAGATGAGACTCAAGTGCCACCCCTTCGTAGATCATAAAGAGTTCGTGAACTCCATATTAGATATGGTTTTCTAGTGGGAGATAATGATGAGGTTCCCGTATTAGACGACGAACCCGAAAACTACGAAGAGGCTCTTAACAGTCCAGATTCTAAAGCATGGCTTGAAGCCATGGATTCTGAGATGGATTCCATGTACACCAACCAAGTGTGGACTTTGGTTGATCCACCCGAAGGGATAAAACCCATTGGGTGTAGGTGGATCTTCAAAAAGAAGACTGACATGGTGTAGACACCAAGTCGGAGGACCTGTGACGAAAACCTGAAAACAAGACAGTTGAAGCGATTGATTCCGGAAGTTTTTGAAAAATATACATAAAGAATAATAAGCGAAGGAAAATTAACGGCACGGCGCGGGCGCGCAACGGCATCCCGCACGCGGACGACGATGGTCGAACGCCCGCTCGACGGCTCGAGACGTGCGCGCGGCGTCCGTCGGACGCACCGCGAGTGGCACGCTCTCGACGTCCGAGCGATGCCGGGGACCGATGGCGGCGCGCACCCTCGTAGGCCGTTGAGCGCACGTGCCTGGTAGCGCGAGGCAAGCGTTCGACGGCCGCGACGCGCGAGCGTCCGGTGGCGCGGAACGCGCACTCGGCGGCCACGGGGTGCACGCGTTCGACGATACGGGGCACGCCCAAGAGCCGTCGGGCGAGCGCCCAACCACGTCGGGCAGACGCCCAACGCGTCGGGCGAACGCCCGACGAAGGTTGGGCGCGGGCGCCCAACCTCGCGTTGGGCGCTCGCCCAACGCCGTTGGGCGATCGCCCAACGAAAGTTCGACGGCCGCCCAACAAGGTTGGGCGGTAGCCCAACGCATGGTTGGGCGGCCGCCCAACAAGGTTGGGCGGTAGCCCAACGCATGGTTGGGTGGCCGCCCAACCTCAATGGGCGACGCCGAAATTTTTTTGGGCGTCGCCCATTGTTACGGGATCCGTGGGCCTATATAAGGCACGTATCCCAAGGTGAAAAGGAGAGGCCTTTTTGGGGGAAAAACTTTCTCACTCTAAACATTTTTAGAGAGAGGGAGAGTGAATTTTTTTGAGAAAAATATTTTTTTCTCAAAAATTCCAAATTTCCTAAGTTCAATTTTTACTAAATTTTTATTAAAATCGGGAGCTCGCGGTTCGTGGAATCAATCGGCTTCAACTGTCAGATACCGAATCAAAGGTATTATCCGAGGACTAGACTCTTTATTTTATTTAATTTATTTCTCTCCTTCTATTTATTTTTTATGCTATAGTTTTTATTCCTTTAGTTATTTATTTATTTTATCACGTTTTATTTAGTTAGCGTATTTATTTAATTTTCGTTTTGTGTTAAATAAAATTTGGTTTTGTTTTAAAATAAAAAACCTCGTTTTGGATATCCCAATACGAACTGTGATCCGATAAAAAGGTAGTTCGGGTATCGAAAACGTTGTAATTATAAGTTTTTTAATTTAAAAGAGGTTCCCAAATAACGTTTTAAAATAAAAACATCGTTGTAGGAACTTCCGTTTTCGACTATGATCCATCTTTGGTAGTTCGAAAGTCCAAAACGATTGAATTAGATTTAATTTAAAGCTTTTGCACAAATCTGGAAAATATGGGAGTGCTGTTGTAATTTGCCAATTCTGTCACTAAAGGCTGTTTACCGACGGATTTTCAGTCGGTAAATCTGCCAAAATATAAAAAATGCCATTTCGGTCCCCTTTTCTTAACTTTTAGACTTTTAATCCTTAGTATATATATACATAGTTATGTAATACATGTTTTTCAAATTATTTTATAACTTTAGTATATATGTTTATTTTGGAATGATTGTATATCATTTTTATTCTATTTTGTAATATAAGTATAAATATATATATATATATATATATATATATATATATATTTCCTTTTTTATTCACTTGGGTTATATTAGATCTTTTTTTTTTTTGAAGATTATTTACTTGGGTATTTTAGGGGGAATAATTAATGTATATTAGTATATGTTATTTTTGATGTTTAAAAATTATAATGGATATGTATATATGTAGTTTTGGGTTATTTGGGTTATTTTATTAATTGAATGAAATTATTTTTGGGTAAATGTTTTCTTTCTCATTTATAAGATTTATTTACTACTTTCACATTTTTAAAGTATAACTATACTATATCTACTATTTTCATATACGTATAGTTTCTTTTGTATTAGCTTTTATTTTCATATCCTCTTTTGGTTTAAAGGTATATATATATGTTTAAATTATTTTCTTTATTCTTTTGGTTTATTCATGGGTCCATGTTGCAAATGGGCCTTATTTGAGTGTGAATAATGGTTTAAATGGATTTGTTATTGTAATTATAATAGTTAGAGAGTCCATTAAATAAGTGGGGAAAATAAAAGAGAGTTTTCACCTTAAACTAATGAATTTTTAGAGTTCCCTAATTTGGATAAATAGAGTCATTTTGTTAGCATTTCGAATCACTTCTCAAAATGTCATGTTTTAAAACCTTAGCCCGTTCCAACGACGGATTAAGCGAACATTGTAATTAAAATCGTTTCCTTTGCAAATAATAAAGTTTTGAACCATTTTCTTAAAGAATTTGTACAAAGTAAAATTGACTTGTATGCTTAACCATGTTTTCTCATTAAAAGGTTTTTTTTATCTCAAACGTTTTCAAATACTCGGGTCGTTCCGACGGCAATTCGGGTAAACT
Source organism: Euphorbia lathyris (assembly GCF_963576675.1). Classification (NCBI taxonomy): domain Eukaryota; kingdom Viridiplantae; phylum Streptophyta; class Magnoliopsida; order Malpighiales; family Euphorbiaceae; genus Euphorbia; species Euphorbia lathyris. Next base: position 20,401,855 of record NC_088914.1, on the reverse strand, counting down.
TCATCAAACGGGGTTTTAAAATTTAGCGTAGAATAAACAGACGACATAATATTTAATACGGTTGTAAATAAATCACTTCTTTCTTCCCCCTCTCTGTGTATGTATAAACATAAATGGGTGATTCTTTACTGATGTGGCTTTTCAATATCATATGCTCAAAACGGTTTCTAAAAAGAGAAAGAAAAGGGTTTCAAATGAATTTTAAACTTAAAGAAGTATGCGATTAGTCCGTTATCGCCTAACACGCTGAGTAGGAGGCCGGTGGTTCATAACCGGGCGATGTCGGGGTGCCTAGTAGCCTTTCTCCGAAAAGGAGCTAGCCTTCTCGGCTCGTACCTAAGTTTCCCGAACCCACACCGGTCTCCCGCAAGGGATCGGTGTTCATTTTCCTATTCGTGGGTGGCGACTCTTCCATATCTCCGAGCTCCGGTCCTGCCGAGCAGCTTGATTCCACGATTGGTTGCTTTCGGTGCCAATCACCGCTTACGTCGCCATGAGGTTGTCCACCCCCCGGTCCGCCCGGGAGATTAGGCCGCGACACCTCGTCTAACAAGTGGCGACTCTGCTGGGGAAGCGAGAAATTTGATTCCGGAAGGCGTGTATTAAGCCCTTAACGGGGACGGATCGTTTTACTTCTTTTCGTATGCACTCATATGCATTATTGCAAACCCTTTGGGTAATTTCCGCGAAACCTCTAGCGAGAGTCCATTCGTCGCTCGAAAGAGGCTAGCGTAAGTTCCCCCTTACAGTAAGGCGCCAGAGGGTCCCCATCCATTCGTTAGGGGCGAATCTGTGCGGTCCTGTGAGGTCCCGCGGTCAGCCGTGTCAGCATATAGTAGCCTTATAAGTTGCCATAGGATTACCCATTACCATTTTTGATGTGATAAATGAATCAGTTCGTGTTTTCAAACCGCTATGATACGTGTCTAATCCTAAGTTATGTAAAGAAAATGAGACGATGCGTTAATATATGCTCATGAATCGACATACTAATTACCCTGAAACATCGAAACGGTTTGAACTAAAGACGACTTAGTCATCTCATATGAATGAACATGTGCGACCCGCCTTGTCCCTTTCAGTGTCCCGACGAAGGCACATGTTCAGGAAATGCGTTATGACGTAAGCACGTATTAGTATGAATCGGTTTGGTATTAAGGATAATTACATCTCGATACAAAAGACTGTATTAACAGTAGCCATTATTCACATTCGTTAAATAAATTGGGATAAAACGAGATCATGACGAAACGAAAACAAAGAACATTTCTGTCTTGAATGACCCTATCGTAACGTGAAAAGTTTCGCACAAGTAGCCCGTCCCTTCCGAATAAAAGACGAGCTTTTACGTTATGCCTCGTATCGTTCTTAAGAGAAATGGATGTGTCCGCAAAGGTGACTAAGAAAACAAAAGAAAAGAAAAATAAACTAAACGACCAAAATCATTCCGAACCTACGATATATATCAATCCCGTGGGTAGTTAAAGAAAATAAACCAATACTATTGAATACGTGTCTCGAACGATTATATACCCCATTTAAAATCTCAAAGCCGAATTGAGCCAAACTATATAATTGCGCCATATGGACGAGACTCGATCATTTCGACCGTTACCAAAACTGCAAGAAATATGGCCCGATGTACGGTTTGCTTAAATTCGCGCCTAGAGGAGAGAAAACGGTGATATCCTCGCTTCGAATAAACACGCGATCCAACGAAACGTTGATTTTCTATAACCACGCTAAGGTGACGTATCCCGTATATTGGAAAGGATGAAGGATTGTTGTTAGCCGAAAGATTACCGTACGCTCAAATAAGACTCGCCGTCTTTTCATGTAGCAAAATGAGCAAACGAATTCTCGACGCTAAGAACAAATGCGTTACGCGATGAGTTCGTTCCCTAAAATAAAATCCAAAAGTGATTCCATCACTAAATAAACGCATGGTTACGTCTCTCGATAGATCCAAAAAGATCCCGTTGTAATCCAAAAATCGAGACACGAATCCACGTAAATAAAAGGGAACGAATCATAGACGATAACGAACGATTGGGCTAGAAGAATAACTCGTACCACGTCTAAAATAAAAAAAAACGAGATGCGCTCAAAGGGAGTCAAAACCCGAATTAATGCGTCTCGCGAAAGGACAAAAGATGAGTTATTCCGAAAGGACAATCCGACTTGGTTGATTTCTTAGCCACTGAACGCTGATACGTCAAAACAAACTGTATTGTCTGATGGATGATTTACTTTTCCGCAATAATCGACGGCATCACGCGTCCTCTGAACCACGATGTGAGCCCATACCAAAATCCTAGGAAAGAGACTTGGACCAACGAGTGTGTGGAGGAATAAGGATGGAAGAGAGATAATGTGATGAATGTGATTGTTATCTAACGTTTTCTTTCTCTTATTGCGATCTACTTACGCGTTATGTACGATTTTTCGCTAACTAGTTTGTTTGTATAGATTTATATATTGTTGTACATCAGTCAAGTCAAATTTAAGTTATAATACATTCTATGCTTAACAAATCATTGCAGTCATACCATGTAGAGCGTTGCATGCTAACCAAATTGCGTGCAGCCATTCTAGGTTTCGTAGACTTAGGACGTATTTATTAGGAATGTGAGAAAGAGTCGACCCCAACGTCGTGTGTCATTCTGGAGGCATACTAGTTATGTCGTGACGTATCCTATACGTCTTTGCCTTGTCATACCTAGGTGTTGGGATGCATCCTATGCATCCTTGGCACGTCTCACGCGTCTTCACCGTGTTGTTTGTATGCTAGCTAGGAGGCATGTCCATTATGTCGTGACATATCCTATGCGTCTTTGCCTTAGCATACCTTATGCGTGGTAGTGTACCTCGTATGTTTCTTCAGTGTCGTAGGCACTAGTCGGAAGGTACAACCCTTATGTCATGGCGTATCCCATACGCCCTTATTTTGGCATACCCCGTATGTCACGGCACCTCCAATATGTCCCTACCCTGTCAAGAGGCGTACTATTCTCTCGTGACGTATCCCCTATGTCCTTGTTGTATCGTGTCATCACGCGTCCACCCGTCAAGAGTCCCACCTGTCATGTGGTGACGTATTCCTTGCATCTTTACTTTGTCGTACCCCTGAGGACGTAACGCACCCCCCATGCACTTTCCAGTAAACATTCAGACACTGATCAAGGGGTGTACCCATTATGCTATGACGTATACCACATGTCCTTTCCCTGTCGTGCCTCGTATATTATGATCCATCCCTTGTGTCTTTACCACGTCATTACACACCGGCCAGAGGGGGTACCATGTGTGTCATAACGCATCATGTACATCTTTGCCTCATTCCTTGCGCCAAGCAAGGGGCATGAGTTGCATACCCCATATGTCAGGGCATATCCGGTGCTTGTTCACCATGTTATGTATGTTAGACGGAAGGCATACCATTTGGGCTGTGGTGTAGCCCAGACATCCTTACCCCGTCCCATCTTCCATATCGTGGAGTGTCCTATGCGTCTCCATCACGTCAGCTATACGCTAGTCAAAACGTGTACTCGATGCGCCACCGTGCACCGCATACATCCAGGCATTGTCAAGGTCGTACATCGTGATAGGTCACAAATGCGTCGTCCATATCAGATACACTAGTCCAGAGCCATACCCCACATGTCACGACTTGAGTTCTCACCTTGTTAGGTGCCTAATGAAAGACATACCCCGTATGTCATGATGAATCTCGCACGTCTTTACCAGGTCTTGCATACCCGTTAAGTGGTCTACCTCTAGACCCTGAGGTGTTCTCTACGTCTTCGCCAGGTTATACTTTGCGTGGGATGGGTCGGACATATCTTTATCGTCCCGTTCATACCATTAGGGGGTATACCGCCTGCATCGTGACCTGCCACACGCACCTTCGCCATCGTGTTTAAGTCATCCGGAGACATATCCCATATGTCGTGACGTACTCCGCCTCCCTCTGTCATGGTTAACAATACCAAACTGCTTGGTGGTCGTACCTTATTGTCCTAACATTCACATCGTGGGGAAAATTCCGTTCACTTTCCACATGGTCGACTCGAGACATACTATGTGTGTCGCCACGTCACTTACAACTTATCGATAGTTCAAAAAAAAAAGAAACATTGTCATGGCATCGGTTCCCCCCGAGACTCGAATTAAGCATTCGTCACATGTCTCACACACGTCCTACTTATGTCTCAAGACATACCATGTATGTCGCTACGCCTTAGCCAACACATCTCAAGATTATGACTGGTACCTTGATCTCAAATAGAACCATAATCTCATGGGTCATCGTCACCTCCCTTTCGTATCTCAAAACATACCCACGAATGTCGCCACGCTATACATAATGCCCAAGTGATTCCAAATATATGTTGTTATATTATCCATGCCCCTCACCTCGTAGGTTGCCATCATGACCTTCGCACGTTAAGACATGCCACGCGTGTCGGTGCACCGTGCACCTATACTCCAAAGTTACGTGGTTGTAAGATCAAAACCTTAGGGTCGAGTGAACTGTTTCACATGAATCTCGTTTACCTATAATCATTCGCATCTGGGGAGGTATTCCATACGTAGCACCTCCGTATTTCCAAAATTATGGGCAATACCCTGAGCTTCGAAACGAACCCTTGACTGGTATGTTGTCCACGCTTCCCATTTGTACCTTTAGGTGCGCCATGGGGGTCATCATAGTGTCCCCTCGTATTTACACCATCCCACTGTCCGGACCCCAGGTTCGCATTAACCCTCTGACGCACGCTTCACACGAAGTCATGGTGTCACATCCGCGTTTTAACTGGCACCTTATATGGCACCTCATCACATCTAATAAATCCATGCGTCATTGCACTAAACTCTTAGCTAGTAGGTCATCCTCATGCCCCCATTGGTACTCTCGACCGTACTTTGTATATCGATACGTCATTGTACTAAGGTAACCCGCGCATCCTCGGCCTTCTTGAGACACACTGTCGCATCTTCAAAAATGGGCAAATCGATATGAGACATACCAGGTGTGTCATCATATATCGTAACACATCAGTATTCCAAACATGTGACACTAGTCCTTCGAACACGTATCAGCTTTCGGTGCGTATCCCGTATGTCACCACTTGCGCTTTAGTCATACGTTGGGCCTTGTCAAAATGTGCCCCACATGTCGCCTTGTCAATATTTGTAGTCCACGATTATGTCATTAGGCTATCCAATTCTGGACTGACCTTTGACGCACGTCATCCCTCGCACCTTACTCACATATCAAAGACTGAGTCGTTTATACCATCCAGGAAGGGTTAAGCTTGTGGCACACACCCCCATACGCGGTTTGGTACGTCTTGTTCGCAGGTCAAAGGTCGAGTCATTCATGTCATTGAGTTTAAGTCGAATCTGGGGCAAGTTTATATATGTCATCACGTGCGTCTCGCTTACATCTCTAATGACGAGTCATTTGTATCGTCAAGTTCGAGTTGAACTTTTGGCACGTACCTGTCATATAGAGTGATTCATGTCGTCGAGTCCAAGTCATACCATTAGGCACGTGCCCTATGGGCCATCTCGAGGATCCCGCTCATACCTTGACACACTGAGTCATTCATGTCGTGAGGCTCCTATCAAACTCTTGACGTACGCCCTATAAATCGTCACTCATGTTTTGAGTACGCCTCAAACAGCGGTTTGTTTATATTGTCAAATCCTCGACACGCTCCCCCTACATCATTGGTATCGTTGTCCATGCGCCCCCAAACTCCGAATTGCCTTATTCACGAGTCTGAGACATATGCCATATGTGTCGCTATTTGGGTCTCACTCGTATTAGTAGTATCGAGTTGTTCGTACCGCGTCTAAGTCCAACGTTTGGCACTTAACTCTAAGGTCTTGGTTTGCACCTTCGGTGCTCCTCAAATTGTTCATTAGTGATAGGTTCCAGTCGAACTATCGACGTCTACCCTGTGTGTCATTGCTGGTATCTCAAATATCAGTGATGGACCGAATATGTCATAAATATCCACGTAAGACCTTTAGGGATTCTCATAAAACATATTGTCATCGGGTTTGTGCTATGAAACAAATTGACCTTTGACACATCCCAGGTAAGTCGTCGTTTCCATCTCGTTGGTACCTCGATAGGATTAGGACACCTCTTATTCTACCAGATGCACCGATGTCCGTGAATTCATCGAGGTATGTGTGTCTCTATCTTGAGTTAATCCTTGGACCGCACCCTGCATGTTGGTATCGTATCTAGTTGACACCTCCAATGTTGTTAGGAGGTGTGCTTCATCTATACCCAAAGTTGGTCAGATAATACGTGTGTCGTATGCGTACCGTGTTCGTGTATCATACCTAACATGTTGGATTTCCCCCGCGACGGTCAAAATTCCAAAATCAAGCCATCACATCGTTCGTGAGTTGTGTATAAGTCAATCGTGGGGGCACATCAAGTGGGACTCCCATCATGCCTTTTGGCTACCTCTAAGGCATACCAAGTACGTCATCGTGTTTCCTGAACGCACCACGTTTCAAACCACTATGTCAAGATGCTAGTGAGCCAAGTAGGAGTTAATAATTGACACGTACCTCGTACGTTGACATATGCATCCTATTCGTACCTCGAGTGTCGGGAATTCCGTGTTCGTTATCCCGTCAGATAATACCCATCATCGTAATAGTTGCTTTCCAGGAGAAGCTGACGATTAGCGCACATCACATATGTCACTCGAGCCTCCCCTATGCCTTAACCTATTTAGGGCATGTCCCGTGCATCACCACTTTCTGCATAACACGCCAAGGTTCCGTTGGCACACCTACGTATTCGTGTCTTGGGTTTAAACTAACCCTTGACCCACACCCCATATGCGGTGGTCTCATCCCGCTTGCTTCTAGTTTAGGACACGCCCTCTACGTCGGTCTGTTTCAGGAAACTTGTGTTTCCCAGAAAGACGGTTCCCTGTTATCAGTATCGATACCAAGTAAACTATGGACAAATGGCCCGCATGCCTCCATCACGGTCTGTTTGAGTCTCGGACATACCATGAGCGTCACATCAGTCCGTGTAACACCGCCTATCTTTGAAGTACGTCATTGCCACCAAGGATGGCAATCCCTCACATACACCTCATGCATGGTCACTTAGGTTGTTCTTTTTAGATCGTGAGTCGTATCAATGTACCAAGTATGTCATTCCCACCACTCATGTCGCTACCCCTCCAATACCTAGCGTCCTAGGGAACTTTACTCATCATGAGGGTCGTCTCAATCTCACAAGTGTCAGTCGTGTCAAGCGTCATTCAACATTGTACATCTTGTAAAGCATTGCAAGGTGAACTTATAGGGTTCGTACTAATGTGTGTATAACAGTTGAAATGGTTTTAGGCATCGGCACTTCCAAACAGGTAAGTTAGCACAAACGACCAAAGTACTGCTGACGGCTCTAGTAAAAAAAAAAAAAGAAAAGAAAAAAGAAGAAGGGGTTTAGCTCCAGTCAAATCGTGTTTATGTTGTAAGAAATAAAGCGCAGACCACGAATCATGCATAAATCATACATCCATCTATAGGAGGCACAAGTAGATAGCTTTAGCATTCGCATCGCACGTGCATCATCAAAATTCATAATGCCTAAAATGCTCCACTCACCGATCCTTTCTCTTTCCTTGTTAGAAACCCAACTCATGGCCCAGTCCAGCAATTCAAACCACAATCTTGAGAGCCGTGTGCAAGGGGCTTTAGCCAAATACATCTTTTCTGATGAGTTCAAACGTGCTCTTAATGATCCGGAGAATACTAAGCATGAGGGGGTTGAAAATTCCCAAGAGATGATAGGAGATTTCAATCTCAGAGCAGAAATCGAGCGAGTTCTTCCCGATATCCTTGCTTCAGATGAATTCAAGATAGAGCTGAAAAGGTTGGTCAGGGAGGTCCTGAGCGAGTCACTGGTTGCGGAGATCCCGAAAGCTGCTATGGAGAAACCTATGTTCCAGCTTGCGTCACAAGTTAATCCACAAATATTCACTCCACCAAGGGTAGTCTCACACCATATTTCACGAACACAACCAGATCCACGCCATCAGGGACATGAGATTACCAAGGTTGTTCGCCCTCCGTCGCCCACTCAGTATAGAAGGGAGGGAAGGGAATTCTCCACTTTCACTCAACCCTTATTAGAAGTATTGGAGGGCCTACAAATGCATGATATACTTCATCCCCTACCAGCCACGGGAGGTCCAACCACTGAATTAGTCAAACGCAGGGGCTACTGCCACTTCCACCAGAAATATGGTCACGAAACAAGCACTTGCATGAAGTTGAAGCATGAAATCCAAGATCTCATCGAAGCTGGGAAGATAAGTGACCCAGATCCTTCTCAGCGGATGAAGTCTTCGACTTGTTCCTTGAACGGTGAGGTCTACCACGGATCAGGATAAACGAAAGAAGAGGTTCTCTAGATTGAGGACACTTATGAAGCAGGAGAACTTGAAGCTTCCTGAAGTAGTATGAGAGAGAGGATTGCACTTGTAGTCTTTATCCTTGTCTTTTATTTTATCTTCTATTCCACAAGATGTTATTAACCTCCTTTTGAATTCAATGAAATTTCGTTTCCGCAAATTTATCCTAAACATACGTACTTACATTTGATATCTACTCAATTGAGATATTCCCGCTTCTATCATGGCACGGACGTAAGATCTAGAATATACTTATTGCTCAATACTTAACCACTGAAGAGAGAAAATTAAGAGGGTAAAAAAAAAAAAAAACAAAAAAACAAAAAAAAAAACAAAATAAGTCATGAGAAGCGATTCCCTGACTCTACGATGATAAGTCGGGCGTAGACCCATCAAACGAAGGGTTCTCACCGGCTTTTGCCAAAAAGAAGATTGAGCGACAATCAACAAAGTCCAAAAGAGAGAAAAAGAAAAGAAAATATGGAGCAAGCAACAAGCCCTCAGAGCCATACTTACACTGAGGCACCGACAAAGATTTCTCCCCCCAAAGGGGGATACAAGTACAGGAGTGCGCCATTTAGAACGAGGCGGGGGCAACTAACCTATCAGCGATAAAGTATTTTGTTCCAGGATCAACGAAAGGGTTAGACTTATGATGACTCAAAGTTAAACAAAGGAAGAAGAAAAAAAGAAAAAAAATGATGCTAAAAAGGCCCTGGGGCAAAGTCAAGTCAATCGGAAGTAAAAGAAAATAAATCAAAAGCTGACGTGATCAGCCAAGAGGCGTCAAGGTGGCAAGAGCGGTTGACATTGTCCAACAAATGTGTAATCAAATGTACGAGAAAAGCTCACTGTAACGAAGAAAGATCAAATGCGTAGTCAAGGGAAGCCGAAGGCGGCAACAAAGTTCAGAACTTTAATCAATCTCGAGGGAACCGAGGAATCCTTCTCATGAAAATAAAAAAAAAAAGAAAGAAAGAAAATCCCGATAGGTTGAAAATCCGCAAAGGACGGCCTATGCAACAATAAGGGACACCCCAATAAGTGAAAACCCCACGGGGCGCTTATTTGAAAATTCCAGGGTAAAAGGAGAGAGTTAAAATAACTGAAGTGTGAAAACCCGAAAGGGCATGCTTTGGTGACAGTGGTTAATAAACTGAGCAGTAAACAATTCAATGTATCTTTGCCAGGTGCTTTATTTAAGCTAGACGGTTGCATTTGTAATGAAAACACCCGCATCAATAGACACCCCATCTCAACTGAAATCACCCCAACACCCATAAACCAATCCAAAATCTATAAAAAAGAAAAACTAAAAAAAAAGAAGACTATTCCTCTCTCTCATGCTCCATGAAGTCTGGTTCCTCTGCTCCTATGTGGTCCTCTCAAGGGTCAAACTTCGACCGAAGCGTCTCTCCTCCATAGCTACTCCCAACGGCAGTATCCCTAGTTTGGCGCACATGAAATCTCACCTCGAGTTGGCAGGGGCATACGCTAGCATCAACTTCTAACCTACGCTAAGACGGTAACTTTAATCGGGGGCACGGCCCTACAATCAGATCAACGTCCATCTCACTTCGGAAGCTTCTCCATTAACGAAGGCATCGGGCATGAACTCATCGTCAAATGATTAGCATAGAAATGGCCCGTGGATATAAGCCCCCTGTGCTATCCGGTATCATTCACAATCAAGAAAGAAAGAAAAGAGAAGAAAAATTGAACAAAAAGTTGGATTGAAAACCTCAAAAGAGGCGATCCAAGCAAAAGGAGAGATAGAGAAAATCAGTGAGATATAGAAAAGATGAATTGAAAACCCCTAGGGGCAGTTCATGCAAAAGGAGAGATAGAGAATATCGGAGAGATCCCCTTGAGTTGAAAACCCGAAAAGGGCAGCTCAGGCAAAAATTAGGGAGAAAATGAATACGTCAAACTCTGGTTAAAAGCGAGAGCCCCTTTGACACGAGCTCATCAAGACCAAATCCTCATCCTTACAACCCTTGGTTTCAAACTTAACCTCGCCCTCATCCTCGCACTCCTTGGGGACGGCCCGAACCATCATTTCTCGATCTGAAGCTACGAAAATCCTTCAAGCCTATGAAAAGGGAATCCATCCGAGCATTTCATCCACATGTACATAGTTTGCATACACACATGTCCATACATCCGCATAAAGCAAAACATATAAGCCACACTTATGCACATTCAAACACACGCACAGTCACCTGCACACACACACATAGGTGTTTACATGCATCTATAGACTAGACTATATTCACCCATTTATATGCATCACTACACATCTGCGGTCGATTTAGAGACTAGGGTCGCTAGAAAGAGCTATTTTACCTGCGGTCGATTTAGAGACCAGGGTTGCTATTGAGCCATTTTGCCTGCGGTCGATTTAGACACCAGGGTTGCTTTTGAGCCATTTTACCCGCGGTCGTGGACCAGGGTTACTTTTGAGCCATCTGACCCGCGATCGTGGACCAAGGTTGCTTTTGAGCCATCTGACTCGCGGTCGCAGACCGGAGTTGCTTTTGAGCCATCTGACTCACGGTCGTAGACCGGAGTTGCTTTTGAGCCATCTGACTCTCGGTCGCAGACCGGAGTTGCTTTTGAGCCATCTGACTCACGGTCGCAGACCGAAGTTGCTTTTGAGCCATCTGACTCACGGTCGCAGACCGGAGTTGCTTTTGAGCCATCTGACTCACGGTCGCAGACCGGAGTTGCTTTTGAGCCATCTGACTCACGGTCGCAGACCGGAGTTGCTTTTGAGCCATTTGACTCACGGTCGCAGATCGGAGTTGCTTTTGAGCCATCTGACTCACGGTCGCAGACCGGAGTTGCTTTTGAGCCATCTGACTCACGGTCGCAGATCGGAGTTGCTTTTGAGCCATCTGACTCATGGTCGCAGACCGGAGTTGCTTTTGAGCCATATTTACCTAAGATCGTAAATCGGGGTAGCTATTTAGCCATTATCCACGCAGTCGCAAATCAGGGTAGCTATTTAGCCATTATCCCCGCAATCTTAAAATAGGGTAGCTATTTAGCCATTATCCCCGCAATCTTAAAATAGGGTAGCTATTTAGCCATTATCCCCGCAATCACAAACTAAGGTAGCTATTTAGCCATTATCCCCGCAGTCTTAAAATCAGGGTAGCTATTTAGCCATTATCCCCGCAATCTTAAAATAGGATAGCTATTTAGCCATTATCCCCGTAGTCGTAAATCAGGGTAGCTATTTAGCCATTATCCCCGCAGTCTTAAAATAGGGTAGCTATTTAGCCATTATCCCCGCAATCTTAAAATAGGGTAGCTGTTTAGCCATTATCCCCGCAGTCGTAAATCAGGGTAGCTACTTAGCCATTATCCCCGCAATCTTAAAACAGGGTAGCTATTTAACCGTTATCCCCGCAATCTTAAAATAGGGTAGCTGTTTAGCCATTATCCCCGCAATCGTAAGCTAGGGTAGCTATTTAGCCATTATCCCCGCAGTCGTAAACTAGGGTAGCTGTTTAGCCATTATCCCTGCAGTCGTAAACTAGGGTAGCTATTTAGCCATTATCCCCGCAGTCGTGAACTAGGGTGCAACCCAAAGCAGAGTCTGAAGAAGTCAGAGAACAACGCCGGAGCGCGCAGCGCAAAGGTCAGGTATGTTCCCTCCTACTCTTTACGTGTCTTTTACTTTTATATGTTTTACATTGCATGTGTTACGTCAGCAAAAAACGTTTTCGAAACACACACATCACTATCAAAATAGAAAAGTAGGGGCAACTGTAGACACCGAGTCGGAGGACCTAGGACGAAAACCTGAAAACAAGACAGTTGAAGCGATTGATTCCGGAAGTTTTTGAAAAATATACATAAAGAATAATAAGCGAAGGAAAATTAACGGCACGGCGCGGGCGCGCAACGGCATCCCGCACGCGGACGACGATGGTCGAACGCCCGCTCGACGGCTCGAGACGTGCGCGCGGTGTCCCTCGGACGCACCGCGAGTGGCACGCTCTCGACGTCCGAGCGATGCCGGGGACCGATGGTGGCGTGCACCCTCGTAGGCCGTTGAGCGCACGTGCCTGGTAGCGCGAGGTACGCGTTCGGCGGCCGCGACGTGCGAGCGTCCGGTGGCGCGGAACGCGCACTCGGTGGCCACGGGTGCATGCGTTCGACGACGCGGGGCACGCCCAAGGGCCGTCGGGCGAGCGCCCAACCACGTCGGGCGGACGCCCAACGCGTCGGGCGAACGCCCGACGAAGGTTGGGCGCGGGCGCCCAACCTCGCGTTGGGCGATCGCCCAACGATTGTTGGGCGATCGCCCAACGAAAGTTGGGCGGTAGCCCAACGCATGGTTGGGCGGCCGCCCAACCTCAATGGGCGACGCCCAAATTTTTTTGGGCGTCGCCCATTGTTACGGGATCCGTGGGCCTATATAAGGCACGGATCCCAAGGTGAAAGGGAGAGGCCTTTTTGGGGGAAAAACTTTCTCACTCTAAACATTTTTAGAGAGAGGGAGAGTGGATTTTTTTGAGAAAAATATTTTTTTCTCAAAAATTCCAAATTTCCTAAGTTCAATTTTTACTAAATTTTTTTTAAAATTGGGAGCTCGCGGTTCGTGGAATCAATCGGCTTCAACTGTCAGATACCGAATCAAAGGTATTATCCGAGGACTAGACTCTTTATTTTATTTAATTTATTTCTCTCCTTCTATTTATTTTTTATGCTATAGTTTTTATTCCTTTAGTTATTTATTTATTTTGTCACGTTTTATTTAGTTAGCGTATTTATTTAATTTTCGTTTTGTGTTAAATAAAATTCGGTTTTGTTTTAAAATAAAAAACCTCGTTTTGGATATCCCAATACGAACTGTGATCCGATAAAAAGGTAGTTCGGGTATCGAAAACGTTGTAATTATAAGTTTTTTAATTTAAAAGAGGTTCCCAAATAACGTTTTAAAATAAAAACATCGTTGTAGGAACTTCCGTTTTCGACTATGATCCATCTTTGGTAGTTCGGAAGTCCAAAACGATTGAATTAGATTTAATTTAAAGCTTTTGCACAAATCTGGAAAATATGGGAGTGCTGTTGTAATTTGCCAATTCTATCACTAAAGGCTGTTTACCGACGGATTTTCCGTCGGTAAATCTGCCAAAATGTAAAAAATGCCATTTCGGTCCCCTTTTCTTAACTTTTAGACTTTTAATCCTTAGTATATATATACATAGTTATGTAATACATGTTTTTCAAATTATTTTATAACTTTAGTATATATGTTTATTTTGGAATGATTGTATATCATTTTTATTCTATTTTGTAATATAAGTATAAATATATATATATATGTATTTCCTTTTTTATTCACTTGGGTTATATTAGATCATTTTTTTTTGAAGATTATTTACTTGGGTATTTTAGGGGGAATAATTAATGTATATTAGTATATGTTATTTTTGATGTTTAAAAATTATAATGGATATGTATATATGTAGTTTTGGGTTATTTGGGTTATTTTATTAATTGAATGAAATTATTTTTGGGTAAATGTTTTCTTTCTCATTTATAAGATTTATTTACTACTTTCACATTTTTAAAGTATAACTATACTATATCTACTATTTTCATATACGTATAGTTTCTTTTGTATTAGCTTTTATTTTCATATCCTCTTTTGGTTTAAAGGTATATATATATGTTTAAATTATTTTCTTTATTCTTTTGGTTTATTCATGGGTCCATATTGCAAATGGGCCTTATTTGAGTGTGAATAATGGTTTAAATGGATTTGTTATTGTAATTATAATAGTTAGAGAGTCCATTAAATAAGTGGGGAAAATAAAAGAGAGTTTTCACCTTAAACTAATGAATTTTTAGAGTTCCCTAATTTGGATAAATAGAGTCATTTTGTTAGCATTTCGAATCACTTCTCAAAATGTCATGTTTTAAAACCTTAGCCCGTTCCAACGACGGATTAAGCGAACATTGTAATTAAAATCGTTTCCTTTGCAAATAATAAAGTTTTGAACCATTTTCTTAAAGAATTTGTACAAAGTAAAATTGACTTGTATGCTTAACCATGTTTTCTCATTAAAAGGTTTTTTTTTATCTCAAACGTTTTCAAATACTCGGGTCGTTCCGACGGCAATTCGGGTAAACTTCATCAAACGGGGTTTTAAAACGCACCTGAATCGTTCCAACGGCGATTAAGGTGCGAACCATGTAAATAAATCCGTTTTTGGGAAATAAGTTAGCGTAGAATAAACACACGACATAATATTTAATACGGTTGTAAATAAATCACTTCTTTCTTCCCCCTCTCTGTGTATGTATAAACATAAATGGGTGATTCTTTACTGATGTGGCTTTTCAATATCATATGCTCAAAACGGTTTCTAAAAAGAGAAAGAAAAGGGTTTCAAATGAATTTTAAACTTAAAGAAGTATGCGATTAGTCCGTTATCGCCTAACACGCTGAGTAGGAGGCCGGTGGTTCATAACCGGGCGATGTCGGGGTGCCTAGTAGCCTTTCTCCGGAAAGGAGCTAGCCTTTTCGGCTCGTACCTAAGTTTCCCGAACCCACACCGGTCTCCCGCAAGGGATCGGTGTTCATTTTCCCATTCGTGGGTGGCGACTCTTCCATATCTCCGAGCTCCGGTCCTGCCGAGCAGCTTGATTCCACGATTGGTTGCTTTCGGCGCCAATCACCGCTTACGTCGCCATGAGGTTGTCCACCCCCCGGTCCGCCCGGGAGATTAGGCCGCGGCACCTCGTCTAACATATGGATGGAAAGGTTAGCACCTACAAAGCTATGTTAGTAGCGAAAGGATATCGTCAGAAGCAAGGAATTGATTATGATGAAACTTTCTCTCCTATGGCTATGTCCAAATCAATCAGAATAATGCTTGCTATTGCCGCTCACTACGATTATGAGATTTGGCAAATGGATGTGAAAACAGCTTTCCTAAACGGAAACCTGCTTGAGGATGTATATATGATGCAACCTGAAGGTTTCATATCAAAGGATGCAAACAAGGTTTGCAAACTTCAGAGATCCATTTATGGACTCAAGCAAGCATCTAGAAGCTGGAACAAGCGTTTTGACGAAACCATAAAACAATTTGGTTTCGAAAAAAATTGCGAAGAAGCTTGCATTTACAAGAAAGCAAGTGGGAGCTCTGTAGCATTTCTGATATTATATGTGGACGATATATTATTAATGGGAAATGACGTAGCTCTACTACAGTCGGTAAAAGTTTGGTTATCTGGTAACTTCTCAATGAAAGACCTCGGTGAAGCAGCTTATATACTTGGTATAAAGATCTACAGAGATAGATCAAGAAGACTGCTTGGTCTTTCACAGGCTACATACATCGAAAAGGTGCTAAAGCGGTTTAGCATGCTTGAATCGAAACGAGGTAACTTACCCATGCTACATGGAGTAAAGTTAAACAATCATCAATGTCCTAAAACCGATGATGATAAGAAGCGCATGGCTGTAGTCCCGTACGCCAGCGCAATCGGTTCGATTATATATGCTATGCTATGCACTAGACCTGACGTAGCGTTCGCGTTAAGTATAACGAGTCGTTACCAAGGAAATCCGGGAGACGAGCACTGGATTGCCATCAAAAACATTCTTAAGTACTTGAGAAGAACTAAAGATATGTTCCTAGTGTACGGAGAAGGGGATCTGAAAATAGAAGGATTTTCAGATGCAAGTCATCTCACAGATGAGAACGATTTTAAATCCTAATCAGGATACCTGTTTATCTTGAATGGGGGCGCGGTCAGCTGGAAGAGTTCCAAGCAAGGAAGCGTAGCTTTCTCTACGACCGAGTCAGAGTATATCGCTACTGCGGAAGCAGCAAAGGAAGCGGTTTGGATTAGGAAGTTCATTACTGAACTTGGTGTGGTGCCTGACATTGTAAATCCCATTACACTGTATTGTGATAACAATGGAGCCATTGCGCAAGCAATGGAACCACGGTCTTATAATGCATCCAAGCATTACCTAAAGCGATACCATATTGTAAGAGAAATTGTGGCAAGAGGAGATGTGAGAATAGAAAGAGTACCTACAGAGGACAACGTTGCAGATCCGTTGACAAAGCCCTTAACCCAGAAAGTATATGATCATCATCTAACTTCTACTGGGATAAGTTATAGAAACAATTAGCTTTAATCCAAGTGGGAGTATGTTGGGGTTTAGTGTCCTATAAGACAATTGTTCTAGGATACAAACTTAATGTAAATGAAGTGTTCTTTATATCATTTGTTTTAATGAGATATATGTTTTATAACTATATAAAGGCAATCCCCTTTTAAGAACTAAATAAAGTCTAATAAAAGGAAATCCGTAAGTTTGTTTAAAGTGATTATAAAGTTTTCATACAAGCATGAAGTGAGACGAAACTTTGTAATAAACTA
The DNA here is from genome assembly GCF_963576675.1 of Euphorbia lathyris. Taxonomy (NCBI): domain Eukaryota; kingdom Viridiplantae; phylum Streptophyta; class Magnoliopsida; order Malpighiales; family Euphorbiaceae; genus Euphorbia; species Euphorbia lathyris. The sequence continues at coordinate 20,384,972 of NC_088914.1, read as the reverse complement.
ATAAACTTAAAATCACCCCAAGTCAAGTAATATGTTCAGGATTGACATATCACTGTTGAGACTTGCATGTAACAATGTCTTCTGTCCGACAGAGAGCTGATCTCACAAGCTTTATATATATAGATATCTGGACAGTTACATGGATCCGATGAAAAGTAGTTCATTAGGATTGGGGACCCGACTTGAGATAACAGGATGGGTAGATTCATCCTTGTCACCTGTTCATCTCATTGGTATTAATAGGTATAAATAATCCTCAGACTCAAAGGAATGTTAATTGGTCATTCTGGATTACTGTATGTGACGCTTTGATCCTGTTGTAACACGATCCTTAACAGAGATGACTCTGGGGTGTGAACAGCAGATGTTGGGTATCACAAGAAGTGATTGCGGGATCGTTATACATTGGATTGAGCATTTATCACTCCCGATAAATGGGAGATATGTCCATGGATCGCTTGTGGAAGACTTGACTCTAAATCCTTGTAAGGTGATAGCTTAAGATTGAAATACGAATTTCTCTTAACCTATCTAATTGGAGTTGACTCGGCCAGAACAAGTAAAACGAACGTCTCGCTATATGTGACTTGACATTACCCATAGTCATAAGATTCAGTTCAAGGACGTAGTTGATAAAGGATCGAATTATACCGTAACTAATACGGAAAGGTCAACGACAGAATCAACCTGTCTTCTTATAGCTCTGGGGGAATGATTACAGACTTGCTAATCACATACTTTGTACATCATTCCGTTATGCAAAAGATTAAATATAATTCTTTGAAAATTAATTTAATAGTTGCATACGGCTAGAAGCAATAAGAACCTAATGGGTCACACATAAGACTTGGAACCCAAAAGAGAGACAGATGTTAATTAATTAACGGAAGCCTAATTGAGCCCAATAAGGCCCAATTACTCAAGGGGGGCGATTTTATGCATGGTGATGCATAAATAATTAGTTTGATTTTATTAATCCTAATTAGATTAGGATTATGAATAAATTAATTAAAGGATAAATAAATTAGGAGTTTTAATTAGATTATATTACTCCTATTATTATCCAATAAGGTTATTATCATTATCTTTTATATTTAGATATATTAATAGATAATAATTAAGAATTCTATTCCGAATTGAATTTATTCAATAACCTAATTCTATCTAACTAAGGATTAGATACAAGAAAGATTATAAATACCCCCCTATAGGATTTTCGAAATCCAACCCTAAGAAAATAGAGAGAGAATTTCGACCCCTAGCTCGAGGACGAGATTTTCCACCGCTTCCTTCCGTTCAATTGATTTTCATCTCTTTCTCTTTATCCTTGATCTTGTGTTGATTAATTAGAGATAATCTACTTTGGTTGTTTTAAATGGTTGATTCTAACTTGATCTTCCATTGTTTTGTTTTGTGCTCGGGAACTCGAAGTAAGAGTTGTGGACACTTCGTTTGCAACGGTAGATAGAACTTCTGAAAGGTATTTCTTTTATCCCTCTTTATATGAAATAACGATTAACGGATCTTGGGGTTAATGGAAATAGGTTAAAATTTTTATATTTCCGCTGCTATACGTTAGCCTATTTTCCTTCATCTTGCGCATGTCCGGCACACAAATCTTCAACGACAGTCTTATGACACTGCGCTGCTCAGGATGTACCATCAATCCTATGCCCGGATGACAGAATCAATTACTTGGATCGGGAAATCTCAAGAGTATCTACTCAGTATGCTCAGTGCCAACATAAAAATCCATGCCTCAAGTATGGCCGATGGCATGCAGGTTTTTACTGGTCTAAGGGAAAGTACGAGTCAACTACAACAGTATTCCTGGAGACTGACTCGTGCTGTTCAACAAGGGACATTCTATCCTCCTCCTCCCTCACATGATGCTGGCAAAACGGGGGAGAAAGGTCAAAGGAAGCAAGCTGCTGGAACTTGATAAGGGTATTTTACCCCTATCTTTTAGCGTGATTTACGGGTTGATTTTGGATAAAATAAATAAGTCTAATTACAAAAATAAAGTGTTTTAATAAAATAAAGAAATAAAAATAAATCGCGTACTTTCTTTTAATTTTCCATGCTTTTGATTAGTTTAGGAAATAAAAACGTCAAGCTAACTCGGCTCGCAAGATTTGTATTTCAGGTACGAGCAAGGAGCAAAAATCTACTCAAATACGCAGGGCGTATAATCCTTTACGCGGGGCGTGAAACATGTGTCAGCAATAATTGCCTTATCCGCAGGAGCCATGTGGAATTGACTCAGCATACGCGGGGCGTATGCCACCCTACGCGGGGCGTATGACACATGTCGGCAATAATTGGCCTAATCCTGAAAGTCAGACTGCACTGTCTCCCTGAGTCAACTCTGCGTACGCGGGGCGTATAACCATACACGCGAGGCGTACCAGGCAATTCTTCAATTATAAAAACTCAGAGACTCTTTTACGCGGGGCGTACTTCAGCTACGCATGGCGCAAAAGCCCCAATTCAAGCAATAAAACTTCAGAGACTCAAACACGCGGGGTGTACTTTAGCTACGCAGGGCGTGCTTGAGACAACAAGACAACGAATTGGTCCACATGCAGGAGATTTCTGACGGAATGGGCACTTACGCGGGGCGTAGACCACCTTACGTGGGGCATATCATGGGTTTTCTGCACCAAATAATGTTGTTCCATACTTGTACCTTGTGAAGTTACATTTTTGCCCCTAGCTTGATGTATAAATAAGAGTGACTAGCACTCATTTAGAGAACTGACCTTGAACATAGCTACATTTTGCTTCTTCTAGATAGTTGTGGTATAGTTTTGGTTTTAGATTCAGTTTATGTAATAAAACTCTCCCACCTCGAGAGCTTGTTCGGTTATTCCGGCGTTCCATCAACGTTCCGCTCCGTCATTCATCACCAAGCTTGAGAGTTCCACCTCCAAGTCCTAAGAGACGGCCTTGAGTCCGGTTGGCTAGTTCCGAGGGCCGATTCTTCCCTCTTCGCTTGCTAATTAGCTTGCACTCTTCCTATGTACTAGGCTTGGTTGTATTCCTCATTTACGCTTTCCACACTTATAATATATGATTTGCAATTTCCGTTTCTATATACGTGTTGATGTTTATTACTTGTTTTGATACTCGTAATTGACTATCGTGTAGGGGAACGCGATTTCCGACGCCATTCGGGCTATCTTTAGGGATTCATATAGGTGTTGCCTTACCGGAAGTGACAAACCGAAAACCGTAGGAATTGACAAGCCACGGAACTTACGGGCCCTAGTTTCTGATCCCCAGCATTAGACACGCCTTGACTAGGAACCACGTAGTCTAAGTACTTCACGGGTCGATCGAACTACACGTAATCGTCTTTGCATGAGTAACTCGTCAACCGAATATATTCGGAGTTATTGCATATTATATTTATAACTTATCGTCACCCATATCACTCCGTGGAGTTTTCCATTACATAAATTTGTGTCACCAATAGGTTAGGAGTAGTTTGTAGTTGTGTCTCACACCAACTCAAAGTATTCACCGCTTAGATAACGTATAAAACCGAGTCATCTAATACTTGTAATTATAAATCCCGTGGATTCGATACCCGGTCTTAACCGGATTATTACTTGATACGACGGGGTACACTTGCCCCTAAGTAGTCGTAGCGTCTAAGTAGAGTCAAGAGCAATTTATAAAGATCACATTCATAGACATAGAGTCTGCACTCATAATATATACATTTCGTCATTAGAAACTCTACCACTAGACTTTACGCGTATCAAGTTTTTGGCGCCGTTGCCGGGGATTTATAATATCTTGCAATATTAGACAAAAACGTTTTATTGTTAGTTTAAGCATTTGTAAATATTATTTTCTCTTTTTGTGAATAATTTATTTCGTTCTATGTTGTTACTAATGATTTGTTTCAGGGTATGATGCTTCATAGTCGTCATCGGTGGGACGACCGCATGGATGACGAATGCCCACACTCAACCTCGCAATCCGATGTGGTAAACTCTTTGCTTAAAGATATTCATGAAGGATTATCTAACACTGAGACATATTTCAGGGAAATAGGAAATCTATGGGCCAGATTGAAGTCTCCTCGTGATTCCGCCGCAGACGAATCAAGTCGAGACTCCAATTCGGTTTGTCAAAATGGGAAGCTCGAGTTAATCGGGTTTTCTCAAAAGGATTCCCCAAAGAATAAAAGTCGTCTCAGTTGTGAGGAAACTGACATCGATGAGCCGGTTGTGTGCGGACCCATGGAAATGAATCTAAAGCTAGAAGAGTCGGAGGTTCCTTCTACCTCCTTTTGAACTACCAAAGGAGTCAAATAGGGAGCAAACTAAACTCTTCGATAATTTCTGTACATATAGTTTTTGGTTTTTGTCAAATTCTTTTGAAGCAAACAATCCGTTTTGCAGGTACGGGTTGTTTATTCAAGAATTTGAATTCCTAACGCGAATGGAAGCATACACCTAGGAGGAAGTTCAAAGTCGAGCTACTTCGACTCAAAACGTAGCACCGGTTTGAGTTTCTCGAACCACTTGTTTATATATATTATAAACGTTTTTTCAACTTATTTTATTTTTGTTTGTCTTTACTTCTAGTATTTTTACGTATGCCATTGTTAGTTTCCGCCATCTCATCATCTTCCCTTTCGGCTATCATTTTATTTTTACCCTCATTCTATTTTCTTTTGTATCCTCTTGCATAAATAAAAATAAGAAAAACAAATCCCATATTAATCCAAAACATTTTTTAAGCTACGCGGGATGTACAACCCCATGCGCCCCGTGTAGTTGTGTGTCTGCCCATTTTACTCAATAAAAGACACACTACGCGGGACGTATCCTCTGTCACGTCCCGCGTACCCATCGTGAGTAAAACCCTTTCGAATAAGCGCCACGTGGGAGGACACGCGGGATGCCCCCCAGGGCACGCCTCGCGTATCCTCGGGGAGTTGTGAATTACAACTCCCCATGGCAACTCCCTTTCCCATCACTCATCTTCCCCATACAAACTTATTGTAAATGAATTGTTACAGGATACAAACTTATGTAAATGAATTGTTCTTTATATCATTTGTTTTAATGAGATATATGTTTTATAACTATATAAAGGCAATCCCTTTTAAGCACTAAATAAAGTCTAATAAAAGGAAATCCGTAAGTTTGTTTAAAGTGATTATAAAGTGTTCATACAAGCATGAAGTGAGACAAAACTTTATAATAAACTAATAAACTTAAAACCAACCCAAGTCGAGTGATATGTTTAGGATTGATATATCACTATTGAGACTTGTATGTAACAATGTCTTCTGTCCGACAGAAAGCTGATCTCACAAGCTTCATATATATAGATATCTAGATAGTTACATAGATTCGGTGAAACGTTGTTCATTAGGATTGGGGATCCGACTTGAGATAACAGGATGGGTAGATTCATCCTTGTCAACTTCATCTCATTGGTATTAATAGGTATAACTAATCCTCAGACTCAAAGGAATGTTAATTGGTCATCCTGAATTACTGAATGTGAGACTTTGATCATGTGGTCCCACGATCCTTAACAGAGATGACTCTGGGGTGTGAAATGCAAAGGTTGGGTGTCACAGGAAGTAATTTTAGGGTAGTTATACATTGGATTGAGCATTTATCACTCCCGATTAATGGGAGATACATCCAAGGATCGCTTGTGGAAGACTTGACTCTAAACCCTTGCAAGGTGATAGCTTAAGAGTAGAAATACAGATTTCACTTAACCTATCTTTTTGAGTTGACTCGGCCAGTAACAAGTAAAACGAACGTCTCGCTATATGTGACTTGACATTACCCATAGTCATAAGATTCAGTTCAAGGATGTAGTTGATAAAAGATCGTATTATACCGTAACTAATACGGAAGGGTTAACGACAGAATCAACCTGTCTTCTTAACGGACTCTGGGGGAATGATTACGGACTTGCCAATAACATACTCTGTACATCATTCCATTATGCAAGGGATTAAATATAATTCTTGAAGAAATTAATTTAATAGGTTGCATACGGCCAGAAGTAGTAAGGACCTAATGGATCACACATAAGACTTGGAACCAAAAGAGAGATGGATATGATTAATAGATGGAAGCCCAATTAAGCCCAGTAAGGCCCAAATACTAGGAGGGGGCTGAAATTTATATATGTTAGGAAGGAATTAATTTTATTCCATTAATCCTAATTAGATTAGGATTGTGAATTAAATTAATTAGGAGTTTTAATTAGATTAATATACTCCTATTATTATCCAATTAGATTATTTATTATTATCCTAAATGTATTTGATATATTATAAGATAATAATTAGGAATCCTATTCCGAATGGAATTCCTATTAAGTAACCTATTCCTATCTAACTAGGGTTTAGATACAAGCTAATATATATACCCCCCTATAGTGAATTTCGACCAAGCCTATATCCCTCCCCTTTGGTGATTTTCGAAATTGCTATATTAGTGAGAGAAAAGAATTCTATTCCCAAGTTCGTGAACTAGAATTCACACGGCATTCCATCGATTGATTAATCTTATTCATCCCTCTTTCTCTTTGATCTTTTGTTGGTTTGTTAGAGGCAATCTATTTTGGTTGCATCTCATAAGGGTTGATTTCATCTTAGCCTCACCGTATTAAACTTTGTGGTTGGAATCTCGGAGAAGAATTGTGGGCGCTTCTTTAACAACGGTAGATTGTTCATCGAAAGGTATTCCTTCTTATCCCTCTTTATATGAAATAACGATTAACAGGTCCTATGGTTAAAAGGAAGTAGGCTAAAAAATTTATATTTCCGCTGCTATACCTTAGCCTTAATTTCCTTCAGTGGTATCAGAGCCATCGTTAAATCTATTATTTCATATATGAAAATATAGAAGTTTTCAATAGGATTGAATAAATATTTATGGTTAGGATTAATTGACAAATAGTATTGATTGATTAATTCTAAAGATAAATAAAGTTTTGATTAATTGTTAATTAAAACTGATTATGCTTATGTTCCTAATTATTTCGGTTGATAATCATTATAACAAAATCTATTAGTTTTATAGTTAGATTGATAAAATTAGTTTTATTAATTCTAAATGATAAAACCGAAATCTATTGTAGTTTTTCCTATTTCTGAAAATCGTTTTAAAATTGTTTTAGAACTGATATATGTATATATATTTAATATTAAAAAAAATATGACAGCAGGCCGAGTCGCGCCTCATGGCGCGACTGGCCGCTGTCACGCGGCAGCGGCCGCGTGCGACGCAGGGCGCCGCTGTGGCAGCGCCCCGCGTGGCCAAAGGGGCTGCTGCCAATCGGCAGCAGCCCGCCCTCGGGCCCGGCCCGATACCCACTTGTTTTTAAATATGTTTAAAATCGTTTTATGTTAAATGTAAATATATGTTTCAGAAATTAATAGTTTTCTGTTTTGATTATCGAATGAATAATTCGTTTAAATGTTTGTTTTTACCAATATGTAAATCAAAGTGTTAAATGAATTAAAATCAAAATAAATGGGACGAGCATAATCAACGTTTTATATGGTTATATTAATCTAAGGATTAATATAAAGATACAAAACGATTAGAAGTAAAATTGGATGAAAGTTAATTTGACGAGTTAATGTGATTAACCTAAATATTACATAAGCCGGTTATGTAATCAACCAATTAAATTTATTTAATTGAGTCTATGCATGTTTGGAGTTATGGACATATTTGGACCCTCTTTTAGTCTTTTGGTATTTTTGAAATAGGGCCTGCGCGTCCTGCCTTTCTACTATCTATTGTAATTTCTCCTCTCATCTAATTCCCTTCAATTCAGTTGAAGTTTTTTTATAGTAGTATAGAAATTAATATGTAATTTCAAGGCGCCAAGGAGAAGACGGAGGACCTAAAGAGAAATATGTAATAGTTAGTATTTCCTTAGGTTTGGCCTTTTATTCCGTCTCTGGCTCGACGGAATAATTTAGATGATATGTCCATAACGCCAATGTATGTGAATGTATGTATGTCTGATGTATGCTAAAGCAAATCAAGACTAAGTTAGATTATGAGACTTAAATAAAATCCCTCATTAAAAAGTTAAGTAAATAAGTAAGTTATTAAAATCGGTTGCCCCTCCCTAATATTATAATTCAGCCGGCAGTACTGGGGGCCTTTGGGTTGTTGAGTAAACTCAAGCTCGGGGTCTTATGGTAACACCTGAATTATCGAAAATCATTTTTCGTAAACTAATGGGCAAAACGGTTGGGATTAATATGAATAGCATATTAGTTACTAATGTGGTTAGTAACCCAATAACCTAGGAATCACATTAAAGATGTGATTGATTGTATGAATCTACCTAATGAATGAGACTAGCTTGTTGAGTAAACTCAAGGCGAAATCTCAGGAGTTAATAGGATCCTAGCTCACTAAAGGATTTGTGAAATTCTTCGAATTAATATGGAGGGTTATTAATTTGGCAAAATAGTGGGAGCAATCTGAAATAAATTAAAAGGCCTATAATTTTAGATTGTTAAACTTTAAAGCAAATGAATGACATACGTTTACTCTTTCTCACTCTCAGGTTTTGTTTAAACACACACTCTTAAAATCATGACTAACACCGATCTACGTTACATCCTTACCGATAACAAATTGAATGGTTCAAACTTCACCGACTGGTTTCGTAACCTCAAAATTGTTTTGAAGTTCGAAAGGAAAGGGTATGTACTTGATACACCGATACCCCCTTACCCAATAGATGATGCTCCCTACCAAGAGGTTTATGCTTACTTGAAGCATAAAGCTGATGATGATCAAGTGGGGGACATCATACTTGCATCATTGTCACCGGAAGTTAAAAGGCAACTACATTCAGATATGGATGCCTCTTCCATGGTCAAGCACCTTAAAGAGCTATTTGTGATAGAAACTCCGTGCGAGCGCTTCAAAATAACCAAAGAGTTATATAAAAGCAAGATGCAGGAGGGCACATCTGTGATGGTACATTGTGCCAAGATGATCAGCCTCATAACCAAGTTTTCTAGTATTGGAGATGCGATGGACCATGAACTAAGTGAAAACTTACTTCTACAGTCCCTCCCTGAGAGCTACTCACAGTTCATCATGAACTATCAGATGAGTGGCTTGCAAACCTCTCTTGTAGAGCTTGCACATATGCTCGAGTCAGTCGAGCCCATTATAAAAGAAAACGAGGAAATGTTGGCCCTTACTATTGAAGGATCGAGAAAAAGGAAAGGGATCGCTCCCGATCCAAACCATCCTGATAAATGCATGGGGGCTGTGCTCACCGAAACAAAGGGAAAGAAACCAAAGAAGCCTAAAGGAAAGTGCTACTATTGTGGTGACTTAGGGCATTGGAAGAGAAACTGCATGGAGTACCTAACCTTCCACGATAAGGAAAATAACGGTGCTTCAGCATCTGGTATGTTCTATATTGAAATAAATACGGTTTCATTGTTTGAATCTTAGGTACTTGATACCGGATGTGGATCTCATATTTGTACAAATATGCAGGAGCTAAAACAGACTAAGAAACTATAGAAAGGAAGCATAAACTTGCGAGTGAGAAATGGAGCAAGAGTTGCCGCCCTCGCAATTGGAGATTATGTTTTACTTTTGCCCTCTGGGCTTGTAATAGAATTAAGGAATTGTTTATACGTTCCTAAGATGTCTCGTAACATTATTTCTATTAGCCGTCTCGTTGACGACGGTTTTCATATTTCAATAAAGAACAATAGTTGCAATTTTTATAAAGATTCGATCTTTTATTTTTCAGGAATATCACAAAATGGGATTTATGTGTTAGATGATAAAACTCCTGTTTTTGCAATTGATACCAAAAGACATAAGCTAGATAATTCAACTTACTTGTGGCATTATCGTTTAGGCCATATAAACAAGAGACGCATGCTAAAGCTACATTCAGATGGGCTTATAGATCCAATCGATTCTGAATCATTGGAAACATGCGAATCATGTTTAAAAGGTAAAATGACGAAGACACCCTTTAGCAATAAAGGTGAGCGTGTATCAGACACTCTAGGACTCATTCATTCAGATGTATGTGGTCCTATGTCAGTCCAAGCAAGAGGAGGATTTAGATACTTCATTAGCTTCATAGATGATCATACTCGCTATGGTTATATCTACTTGATGAGGCACAAATCAGAAGCTTTTGACAAGTTCAAATGCTTCAAGAATGAAGTGGAAAATCAATTAGGAAAGAAAATAAAAACACTTCGATCTGATCGAGGTGACGAATATCTTTCTGATGATTTTCTGAATTATCTAACTGAATGTGGGATATGCTCACAATGGACACCTCCCTATACACCACAACACAATGGTGGATCCGAGAGGAGAAACCGTACCCTATTAGATATGGTACGATCCATGATGAGCATGGCCTTACTTCCAAAGACGTTGTGGGGCTATGCCTTAGAAACTGCCCTCTTCACCCTGAACCGAGTACCAACTAAATTCGCTAGTTCCACGCCATATGAATTGTTCGTTGGTAGGAAACCCGTGTTCTCTTTCATGAGAGTATGGGGTTGTTCAGCATATGTCAAACGCGTTGCGTCCGACAAATTAGATTCTGAATCTGATAAATGTTTCTTCATTGGATACCCTAAGGAAACTATGGGATATTACTTCTATCATCCAAATGATCAGAAAGTAATCGTATCCAAACACGCAACCTTCTTAGAGAAAGAGTTTCTCGAAGAAACACAAAAGGGAAGCGTGATTGAACTCGACGAAGTTCAAGAGGAAGAAACACCGACTGAAACAACAGAGGCGGTCGAGGTACCCGAAGAAGTCCCATTAGATGAGACTCCAGTGGCACCTATTCGTAGATCACGAAGAGTTCGTGAACTCCCAGTTAGATATGGTTTTCTAGTGGGAGATGATGACGAGATTCCCGTGTTAGACGATGAACCCGAAAACTACGAAGAGGCTCTTACTAGTCCAGATTCTAAAGCATGGCTTGAGGCCATGGATTCTGAAATAGATTCCATGTATACTAACTAAGTTTGGACTTTGGTTGATCCACCCGAAAGGATAAAACCCATTGGGTGCAGATGGATCTTCAAAAAGAAGACTGACATGGATGGAAAGGTTAGCACCTACAAGGCTAGGTTGGTAGCGAAAGGATATCGTCAAAAACAAGGTGTTGATTATGACGAAACCTTCTCTCCCGTTGCTATGTCCAAATCAATCAGAATCATGCTTGCAATTGCCGCTCATTTTGATTATGAGATTTGGCAAATGGATGTGAAAACAACTTTCCTAAACGGAAACCTGCTTGAGGATGTATACATGATGCAACCTGAAGGTTTCATATCAAAGGATGCAAATAAAGTTTGCAAACTTCAGAGATCCATTTATGGACTCAAGCAAGCATCTAGAAGCTGGAACAAACGTTTTGACGAAACCATAAAACAATTTGGTTTCGAACAAAATTGCGAAGAAGCTTGCATTTACAAGAAAGCAAGTGGGAGCTCTATAGCATTTCTCATACTATATGTGGACGATATACTGTTAATGGGAAATGACATTGCTCTATTACAGTCAGTGAAAATATGGTTATCCGGTAACTTCGCAATGAAAGACCTTGGTGAAGTAGCCTATATACTTGGTATAAAGATCTATAGAGATAGATCGCGTAGACTGCTTGGTCTTTCACAGGCTACATACATTGAAAAGGTGCTAAATCGGTTTAGCATGCTTGAATCGAAACGAGGTAACTTACCCATGGTACATGGAGTAAAGTTAAACAATCATCAATGTCCTAAAACTGATGATGAAAAACGACGCATGGCTGTAGTCCCGTATGCCAGCGCGATCAGTTCGATTATGTATGCTATGCTATGCACTAGACCCGACGTAGCGTTCGCGTTATCTGTAACGAGTCGTTACCAAGGGAATCCGGGAGACGAGCATTGGATTGTCGTCAAAAACATTCTTAAGTACTTGAGAAGAACTAAAGATATGTTTCTAGTGTACGGAGAAGGAGATCTGAAAATACAAGGATTTTCAGACGCTAGTCATCTCACAGATGAGAATGATTTTAAATCCCAATCAGGATACCTGTTTATCCTAAATGGGGGCGCGGTCAGTTGGAAAAGTTCCAAGCAGGGAAGCGTAGCTTTCTCTACGACCAAGTCAGAGTACATCGCTGCTGCGGAAGCAACAAAGGAAGCAGTTTGGATTAGAAAGTTCATTACAGAACTAGGTGTGGTGCCTGACATTGTCAATCCCATTACTCTGTACTGTGATAACAATGGAGCCATTGCGCAAGCAAAGGAGCCACGGTCTCATAATGCATCCAAGCACTACCTAAAGCGATACCACATCATAAGAGAGATTGTGGCTAGAGGAGATGTGAGAATAGAAAGAGTACCTACAGAGGACAACGTTGCAGATCCGTTGACAAAGCCTTTAAGCCAAAAAGTACATGATCATCATGTAACTTCTACTGGGATAAGTTTTAGAAACAATTGGCTTTAGTCCAAGTGGGAGTATGTTGGGGTTTTGTGTCCTATAGTCAATTGTTGCAGGATACAAACTTATTGTAAATGAATTGTTCTTTATATCATTTGTTTTAATGAGATATATGTTTTATAACTATATAAAGGCAATCCCTTTTAAGCACTAAATAAAGTCTAATAAAAGGAAATCCGTAAGTTTGTTTAAAGTGATTATAAAGTGTTCATACAAGCATGAAGTGAGACAAAACTTTATAATAAACTAATAAACTTAAAACCACCCCAAGTCGAGTGATATGTTTAGGATTGATATATCACTGTTGAGACTTGTATGTAACAATGTCTTCTGTCCGACAGAAAGCTGATCTCACAAGCTTTATATATATAGATATCTGGACAGTTACATAGATCCGGTGAAACGTTGTTCATTAGGATTGGGGATCCGACTTGAGATAACAGGATGGGTAGATTCATCCTTGTCAACTGTTCATCTCATTGGTATTAATAGGTATAACTAATCCTCAGACTCAAAGGAATGTTAATTGGTCATCCTGAATTACTGAATGTGAGACTTTGATCCTGTGGTCCCACGATCCTTAACATAGATGACTCTGGGGTGTGAACTGCAAAGGTTGGGTGTCACAGGAAGTAATTTCAGGGTAGTTATACATTGGATTGAGCATTTATCACTCCCGATTAATGGGAGATACATCCAAGGATCGCTTGTGGAAGACTTGACTCTAAACCCTTGCAAGGTGATAGCTTAAGAGTAGAAATACAGATTTCACTTAACCTATCTTTTTGAGTTGACTCGGCCAATAACAAGTAAAACGAACGTCTCGCTATATGTGACTTGACATTACCCATAGTCATAAGATTCAGTTCAAGGATGTAGTTGATAAAGGATCGTATTATACCATAACTAATACGGAAGGGTTAACGACAGAATCAACCTGTCTTCTTAACGGACTCTGGGGGAATGATTACGGACTTGCCAATAACATACTCTGTACATCATTCCATTATGCAAGGGATTAAATATAATTCTTGAAGAAATTAATTTAATAGGTTGCATACGGCCAGAAGTAGTAAGGACCTAATGGATCACACATAAGACTTGAAACCAAAAGAGAGATGGATATGATTAATAGATGGAAGCCCAATTAAGCCCAGTAAGGCCCAAATACTAGGAGGGGGCCGAAATTTATATATGTTAGGAAGGAATTAATTTTATTCCATTAATCCTAATTAGATTAGGATTGTGAATTAAATTAATTAAGAGATAATTTAATTAGGAGTTTTAATTAAATTAATATACTCCTATTATTATCCAATTAGGTTATTTATTATTATTCTAAATGTATTTGATATATTATAAGATAATAATTAGGAATCCTATTCCGAATGGAATTCCTATTAAGTAACCTATTCCTATCTAACTAGGGTTTAGATACAAGCTAATATATATACCCCCCTATAGTGAATTTCGACCAAGCCTATATCCCTCCCCTTTGGTGATTTTCGAAATTGCTATATTAGTGAGAGAAAAGAATTCTATTCCCAATTTCGTGAACTAGAATTCATACGGCATTCCATCGATTGATTAATCTTATTCATCCCTCTTTCTCTTTGATCTTGTGTTGGTTTGTTAGAGGCAATCTATTTTGGTTGCATCTCATAAGGGTTGATTTCATCTTAGCCTCACCGTATTAAACTTTGTGGTTGGAATCTCGGAGAAGAATTGTGGGCGCTTCTTTAACAACGGTAGATTGTTCATCGAAAGGTATTCCTTCTTATCCCTCTTTATATGAAATAACGATTAACGGATCCTATGGTTAAAAGGAAGTAGGCTAAAATTTTTATATTTCCGCTGCTATACCTTAGCCTTAATTTCCTACAAGTTGTGAATTACAACTCCCCATGGCAACTCCCTTTCCCATCACTCATCTTCCCCATACACTTTTTCCACTTCCACACTCCACCTCCCTTTCCATCCAATCAACTTCCACCTTTTCAAATTCAAACTCCCTCCACAATAAATTTTAACTACCTCCTTAATTACAATTTAAATAATAAATAAAAATATTAAACAGTTAATAATTAAACATAAAAATCATAAAAACTCATTAAAAACTCATAAAACTTAAAATTAAAAATCAAAAAACTGATCAAAAACCGGAAAAATCCTTCCACCTCCCCCTCTTACGTGGGGCGTATCTCCATATACGCCCCGCGTCCTAGCCCGTTTTTCCACCAAAAAGGGGCAGGAGGTGCGATACGTGAGGCGTGCCCTCTTTCACGTCCCGCGTACCGCACCAATTCTTGCGAAAAAGAAGCTCAGGGGGAGGGATACGCAGGGCGTGGCCCCTTCACGCCTCGCGTACCCCTCTGGGAATCCGAGCCTTGCTTGGATTTCCCACTTTTCCCCTATTTAAACCCTTCTTCTCCCTCTCTTTCTCACTCACACAACCTACCGACACTCTCTACCCCTCATCCACTCATCTCCTATCTTTCCCACCATGGTTAGGCGAAAACATACCGCGACATGCGTCCCCCACGGTCCACTAGGGCCCGTTCTTCCCGTTCCACACAAAATCAACAACCACCACCATCACCCGAGCGGGAGGGGACACCACCACTTACCCGCCTACACCGGGCTCCTTTTCATCTCCTAACCGAGGGGGAGGCCGAGCACTATCAAACACTTTCCGCCGCCCACTTTATGGAACTCCCATACATTGAGCGGAACACTCTTGACCGTTTCGGCCTTGGCGGGGCTTTCGTGGAGCGCCTCCGTGCCCTCTCTTGGTACGATCACTTTCTTGAACGACACCACGTTTGCCCCTCCTTAGTTTTGGAGTTCTACACCACCCTCACCTCTAACAACGTCCCCGGTGCCGCCCTCTTCAATTTCCGCCTTCACAACCACCATTTCACCATTGATACCCAATGGCTCCGCAATCACTTCACCAAACAAGAGGAAGATGGTATCTCCTATTGGCCCGATGATGTTTCCGCTCGTGATTTTTGGACCTCCATCACCGAGTCCGAGGATTATGATATCTCCAACCTCCGCCCCTCTCTCATTCGTGATCCAATCCTCTAACTTCTCCACCGCTTCATCTCCATCTACTTTTCGGGGAAGTCGGAATCCACCAAGGTCAACAAGGATGAACTTTTGGCAGTCTATTGTTGTGTCAACAACCGTTCCTATGACCTCTCCTATCTTGTGGCCGTCCAACTCCACCACATCTCCACCCGAAAGCGGGGCAAGATCGGGTTGGGCCATCTAGTCACTCTTTTCGCCACTTCCGCTCTTGGCGAGGCTACCCTTGCTCGCCTCCTAAGCCTTTTGCCTCGGCCCGTGGAGAAAAATGCCTTCAAATCCCTTAAGCGCTCCACCTCGGGCCCGGGTGAAACCTCGGGGGCGGCTCGCTCTCACGAGGAGGAAGGTTCGGATTCGGATATGGGCCTCAATTTTAGTCCTACACCCCTCCATGATTTTAGCTCTCTTTATGCTCGGTTGGATATTTTGGAGGATAACCAACGTCGGGATCGGGCTCATTTCGACTCCCGCTTCGATACCCTCGAGGCTCAACGGCTAGAGGATAGGGCTAACTTTGATGCCTTCACCAACGCCTTCTACACCCACTTCAACATCCGTGACAATCCGCCTCCACCACAACCATAGTTTCCCTTCATTTTCTTTCCATGTTTTCTTTTCTTTTTGATGTTGTTTTTATTATTTCCTATGTTGTTTTTATGTTTTTAATGTAGGATGTTCTTTTAATTGAAATTGTTAAGTTCAGTTTGTGTTTTGTGCTTTCGTTATTTTCGTTTTTCTTGTCTAGAATAACACCACGCAGGGCGTACCCCATGGTACGCCCCGCGTGCCCATCATTTTTATACTTAAAGAAAAAAAAGTCCAGAAACTCAAACACGCGGGGCGCCCAGTTCATGCGCCCCGCGTATTTGAGTCTCTGACTCCAACAACAATAAAAACACCGCCTTACGCGGGGCGCCCTCACTATTACGCCCCGTGTATTTGAGTCTCTGACTCAAAACGCATTAAAAATGCTACCCTACGCGAGGCGCCCCCTGGGCACGCCTCGCGTAGGGCCCCTGACCACTAAGGGTTTTCTTTTCCTTTCCTTACTTTATTTTTGTTTTTGTTTTAACCTCTTTTTGCGACGCCCTTGGAATAGGCGTCATTTTAAATAACGCGGAGGGCCGTGCAACCCCGCACTTAACGTTTGTTTTGCACTAGCAAAAACAAAAATAAAAATAACAACAAAATAATTAAACTACTTTATTTAATCTTTCAAATTTTTCCCAACACGCTATCCCTCCTTCGGAAATTAATCAAAGTTCCGTTATTTGTCATCAAAAATAAAAGACGTCGACACAAGGGGATGACCTAATTAAGGAATTTTAGTCTTGGTTTTGAAATTAGGGAATTTGTGCAAAACTTAGGCTAGTACTAAACTAAGACATTGAGTCTTAACCCAAATGTTATCTCCATAATAAACTTTAAAAAGGCAATAAAAACGGGATAGTTGAGAATTTAGCGAAGACTTGATAGTACACAATTTAAACCCGAATCTTTGTGAGGTATTCTTGAGCCTAAAAGAGTTCGTACGAGAACTCCGATTCTTTCACAATTTTTCGAGAGCTTTGACTTCACTCGACTCATAGAATTTGCATTCAATACCGGGTTAAGTACACTTATTTTTGGTAAAAAGGCAATAGATGATAAACCGAACCCACTTAGGCTAATTTTTCTTAATTTATTTTTCTCGTTTTCACTAAACATTAGGAAACCCCTTCGAGCCTATTAACCAACTTTTTTTGTTAATACCCTTCTTAACATTTACCCCTTTTTTCCTCTTGTTCAATTACCGACATAATCAAGTTGCACCCAAATTACCCAAAATAAGTCACGGCCTTAGCAAATGAGCACCATAAGTTCTCAAAATATTGTTTTTGTGCCTCTATCAAAACAAAGGATACAATAAAAATAAAAAGGCATTCTCAAGCTCCACCCGAGCAATTTTGAAGTATATTTTGTAAAATTCGCCAAGGCCGAAATAAACAATGATACAGTGCAATCACAAAATGGTATTTTTGAACTCGAGTTTCTTTAAACTAACCACTAAAGAAGCCACCCACATTACAACCCCCCTCCGGGTTCATTTTTAATGTTGCTTAACCATATTTTAGGAGGAAAAACCCGGATGAAAATGCAAATTCAACATGATCTCGAGTAAGTGCAAAGAAGAGTGCTAAAACACCGACCCACCTAAAATTGAGCGTAAGAGGGAAATCCCTTGGTGAGGTACTATCGGGTTCTCAAAAGATAATCAACCCCCGTTAATATTGCCTATTAAATCTTGATCATGGAGGTTTCAAACAAGTTTCGTACTCAATTGTTTGCGCAGGTACTTACCGAAACCTTTGCACAAAACCATAACTTTGAAATCATGCACTTGGCAAAACCAACCTTCGGTTTGTTTCTTAATTTTCTCAATCCTTTGTCTTTCGATTTCTTTTACTTGAGGACAAGTAAAACTTTAAAGTCCGAGGAGGTTTGATAAGGGTATTTTACCCCTATCTTTTAGCGTGATTTACGGGTTGATTTTGGATAAAATAAATAAGTTTAATTGCAAAAATAAAGTGTTTTAATAAAATAAAGAAATAAAAATAAATCTCGTACTTTATGTTAATTTTCCATGCTTTTGATTAGTTTAGGAAATAAAAACGTCAAGCTAACTCGGCTCGCAAGATTTGTATTTCAGGTACGAGCAAGGAGCAAAAATCTACTCAAATACGCGGGGCGTATAATCCTTTACGCGGGGCATATAATCCTTTACGCGGGACGTGAAACATGTGTCAGCAATAATTGCCTTATCCACAGGAGCCATGTGGAATTGACTCAGCATACGCAGGGCGTATGCCACCCTATGCGGGGCGTATGACACATGTCGGCAATAATTGGCCTAATCCTGAAAGTCAGACTGCACTGTCTCCCTGAGTCAACTCTGCGTACGCGGGGCGTATAACCATACACGCGAGGCGTACTAGGCAATTCTTCAATTATAAAAACTCAGAGACTCTTTTACGCGGGGCGTACTTCAGTTACGCACGGCGCAAAAGCCCCAATTCAAGCAATAAAACTTCAGAGACTCAAACACACGGGGCGTACTTTAGCTACACAGGGCGTGCTTGAGACAACAAGACAACGAATTGGTCCACATGCAGGAGATTTCTGACGGAATGGGCACTTACGCGGGGCATAGACCACCTTACGCGGGGCGTTGTAGACACCGAGTCGGAGGACCTGTGACGAAAACCTTTAACAAAGCGGTCGAAGCGGTTGGTTCCGGGAAAATTTTGAAAGAGAAAAACGTATAATAATAAAACGGTGAGTCAACGAGAATCGCGGTCGTTGAGTGAATGGCTCGTGGACGCTCCGCGACATAGAGCGAGCACCTAGCGGCAGCCGATGTGTGTCCGACGACAGTCGGACGCACGTCCGGCAGCACAGGGCGTGCGCTCGGCGCGCGCGGGACGCCCAACGGCCGTCGGGCACGCACCCCCGACAGCCGTTGGGCGAGCGCCCGACGGCTGCTGGGAAGGCGCCCAACGACGTTGGGCGGACGCCCACGATGGTTGGGCGAACGCCCAACGATGGTTGGGCGTTCGCCCAACTCTGTTGGGCGTTCGCCCAACAATTGTTGGGCGTTCGCCCAACAAAAGTTGGACGTTCGCCCAACATAGGTTGGGCGTTCGCCCAACCAGGGTGGGCGATCGCCCAACCCCCTTTGGGCGACGCCCAATTTTACTCAGGCGTCGCCCAAAGTTCCGGGGATCCGTTTGCCTATATAAGGCACGGATCCCCATGCATTTGAGGGGAGGACTTTTGGGAGGAGCTTCTCACTCTAAACATTTTTAGAGAGCGAAAATCTTTTTTTTGGGAAAAAATATTTTTTTTCCTAAAAATTCCAAATTTCCTAAAAGTTAAAATTTTACCAAAAACACAAAAAACACTGGAAAAGCACGATTCGTGGAATCAACCGACTTCAACCGTCAATACCGAACTTGAGGTATTATTCGAGGACTAGACTCGTTTTATTTATTTCATTTATTTTATTTTCTTTATTTATTTTTATGTTATAATTTTATTTATTTAGTTATTCATTTATTTATCACGTTTTATTTAGTTCTTCGTATTTATTTTTATCCCGTGTTAAATAAAAATTCGGTTTTGTTTTAAAATAAAAAACCTCGTTTTAATATCCCAATACGAGCCGTGATCCGATTAAAAGGTAGTTCGGGTATTAAAAACGTTGTAATCATAAGTTTGGAAAAGATAATTCTGAATAACGTTTTAAAATAAAAACGTCGTTTTAGGAAACTCCGTTATAGACTATGATCCATTTTTGGTAGTTCGGAGATCCCAAACGATCGAATTAGATTTAATTTAAAGCTTTTGAACGAATCTGGAAAGTTTTGGAGTGCTGTTGTAATTCTACCTTTTCTGTCACTAACAGCAGATTGGCGACGGATTTTCCGTCGGTAATCTGCTGGAAACCGAAAATCACCATTTTTACCCTCCTTTCCCCACTTTTTGACATTTCTACTTGTATATATATGTATATTATTGTGTAATATGTTTATAAAAATTATTTTTTAATCCTATAACTATTTATTATGTACTATATATTTATTTATTTCATGTTGAAATTTAATTCGTTTGGATTTAATGTTATAAAGTAGTATATATATATATATATATATATATATATATATATATATATATATATATATATAGTTTTCCTTGGCATTTGAATTATATTAGCTATCATAGGGTAAAACTATTTTGGAAATTAAATGTTATTTTTAGTTTTTATAGTCTTCCTTATTTTTACATAGTTGTAATTAGGATAAAAAGGTATTATATGTATTACTACTTTCCTTATCCTACATTTAATCTATATATATATTATTACCATTTTTACTATTCTTACATATATGTATAAATATGTATATTCATTCTCCATTTGGATTTCCTATAGGTATATATTCTTTAAACATGTTTGGTTGGGTGAAGTTGAATTTAATTTGTTAGTTGTTGTAATTATATTCAAGTAAGGATTAATTGAGTGAAAAAAGGGAAAATAAAATCACAAAAATAGACTTTAATTTGTTTATTTAAACTTAAGTTTTCTAGACATTCTTAAAGTGTAAATAACGTTTTTCTTGACCTTTTTAAACTATTTCCAAAATATCACATGTTGAAACCTTAATCTGTTCCAACGACGGATTAGGCGAACCTTGTAATTAAAATCGTTTTTATTGTAAATAATAAAGTTTTGAATCGTTTCCTTAAATGATTTGTACAAAATAAATTGACTTGTATGCCTAACCACGTTTTTGGGTTAAAATTCTTTATTCCACGTCTTCAAACGCTCGAGTCGTTCCAACGGCGATTCGAGTAGATGCCATATAAATTAACGGGGTTTTGAAACGTACCTAAATCGTTCCAACGGCGATTAAGGTACGAACCATGTAAATAAACTCGTTTTCGGGGAGTGAGTTTAGTGTAGAGTTAACATACGAATCGAGGCATAAGACACACTGTAAATAAATCAATTCTTCCTTCTCCCCCTCTCTCTTTTATACTTAGCATCAATGTAAATGGGTGATTCTTTACCAAAGTGGCTTTCAATAATATATGCTCAAAACGGTTTTCAAAACGAGAAAGAAAAGGTTTCAAATGAATTTTAAACTTAAAGAAATATGCGATTAGTCCGTTATCGCCTAACACACTGAGTAGGAGGCCGGTGGTTCATAACCGGGCGATGTCGGGGTGCCTAGTAGCCTTTCTCCGGAAAGGAGCTAGCCTTCTCGGCTCGTACCTAAGTTTTCCGAACCCTCACCGGTCTCCCGCAAGGGATCGGTGTTCATTTTCCCATTCTTGGGTGGCGACTCTTCCATACTCCGAGCTCCGGTCCTGCCGAGCAGCTTGATTCCACGATTGGTTGCTTTCGGCGCCAATCACCGCTTACGTCGCCATGAGGTGTCCACCCCCCGGTCCGCCCGGGAGATTAGGCCGCGGCACCTCGTCTAACAAGTGGCGACTCTGCTGGGGAAGCGAGAAATTTGATTTCGGAAGGCGTGTATTAAGCCCTTAACGGGGACGAATCGTATTATTTCTTTTCGTATGCATTCATAAGCATTATTGCAAACCTTTTGGGTAATTTCCGCGAAACCTCTAACGAGAGTCCATTCGTCGCTCGAAAGAGGCTAGTGTAAGTTCCCCCTTACAATAAGGCGCCAAAGGGTCCCCATCCATTCGTTAGGGGCGAATTTGTGCGGTCCTCTGAGGTCCCGCGATCAGCCGTGTCAGCATATAGTAGCCTTAGAAGTTGCCATAGGATTACCCGTTACCATTTTTGATGTGATAAATGAATCAGTTCGTGTTTTCAAATTGTCATGATACGTGTCTAATCCTAAAATATGTAAAGAAAATGAAACGATACGTTAATATATACTCTTAAACCGATATACAAACTACCCCAAAACATCGAAACGATTCGAACTAAAGACGACTTAGTCATCTCGTATGAATGAACTTGTACGACCCGCCTGGTCCCTTTCCGTGTCCCAAAGAAGGCACATGTTCAGGAAATGCGTTATGACGTAAGCACGTATTAGTATGAATCGGTTTGGTATTAAGGATAGTTATATCTCGATTCAAAAGATTATATTAACAGTAGCCGTTATTCACATTCTTTAAATAGGTTGGGATAAAGCGAGATTATGACAAAACGAAAACGAAGAACGTTTCTGTTTCAAATGACCCCGTTGTAACGTAAAGAGTTTCGCAAACGTGGCCCGTCCCTTCTGAATAAAAGACGAGCTCTTATGTTATGCCTTGTGTCGTTCTTAAGAGAAATGGACGTGTCCGCAAAAGTGACTAAGAAAATAAAAGAAAAGCAAAGATAGACAAACGACCAAAGTCATTCTGTATCTACGATGTATACCCATCCCAAGGGTAGTTAAAGAAAATGAACCAATACCGTTGAATACGTGTCTCGAGCCGGTATGTATGCCGTTTAAAATCACAAAGCCGAATTAAGCTAAACCGCCTAATTGCGCCATATGGACGAGACTGTGGGTTTGACTAACGACTCGATCATTTCGACCGTTACCAAAACTACAAGAAATATGGCCCGATATGCACGTTTGCTTAAACTCGTGCCTAACTGAAAAAGAATGGTGATATCCCTGCTTCGAATAAACATATGATTCAACGAAACGTTGATTTTCTATAACCATGCTAAGGTGATATATCCCGTAGATTGGAAGGAATAAAGAGTTGTTGCTAGCCGAAAGATTACCGTGCGCTCAAATAAGACTCACCGTCTTTTTACGTAGCCAAAATGAGCAAACGGATTCTTAACGCTAAAAACAAACACGTTACGCGATGAGTCCGTTCCTTAAAATAAAAAGTGTTTTCATCACTGAATGAACACGTGGTTACGTCTCTCGATAGATCCAAAAGATCCCGTCGTAATCCAAAAATCGAGACACGAACCCACGCGAATAAAAGGGAACGAGTCATTGTCAATAACGAACGATTGGACTGAAAGAATAACTCGTACCACGTCTAAAATCCGAGACGCGCTCGAAGGGAGTCAAAACCCGAATTACTGCGTCTCGTAAAATGACAAAAGACGGGTTATTCCGACAGGACAATCCATTTGGTCGATATCTTAGTCACTAAACGCTGATATGTTAAAACGAATTGTATTGTCTGATGAATGATTTACTTTTCCGCAATAATCGACGGCATCACGCGTCCCTTGGACCGTAATGTGAGCCCCAAACCAAAATCCTAGGAAAGAGACTTGGACCATCGAGTGGGTGGAGGAATAAGGGTGGAAGAGAGATGCTGTGATACGTGTAATTAGACTAACGTTTGTTCTTCTTATCTTATATATCCGTAAATAATAAACGCACACACCACGAATCATGCATATAAAATCATGCATACATACTAATGGATACCGTTCACGCAGACGTCATCATTAAGCGGTTGTGGTACCGAGAGAGCAGTCGGCTAGTCAGGCAGTTTGGTCAGCTACAGATTGACAGTTTTGAATCGGCAATTGTGGCTTCTGATTCATCTTCATCCGGACATACTCATTCTTCTGTCAGCATGTCTGCGACCGACGAAAAGGTGGCCGGATTGGAAAACTCTGTGAACAACATTAATGAGCAGTTAGCCGCGATAGTGGCCCAGATAGCTAAGTTGGCCATGAAAGATGACAAAAGTGGCAGTAAGCACGCTGAGAATGAGGTGAACGATGGTCCTCGCTTTGGGAATGAGGATGACTACCAGGATTATATCCGAAAGCAGCTGGAGAAAGAGAAAGCTAAGGAGGAGGAGTGGAAGCAACACATCACTCAGGAGGTGCAGGATCTACGTGGGGGAAGTTCCGGGAGTCAGGACTTTTATAACTTGAAGAATTGTTTATCGGCAACGGCTTTGCCTTTGAAATTCTGGCTCCCTGACATGAAAAAGTTCGATGGAACTGGAGATCCCACTGCCCACATGAATCAGTATGTTGCTGTGATGAAGCACACGATCCTGACTGAGGATCAAGTCCTGGGGCTGTTTAACACTTATCTGGAGGGGGCTGCCCTCACATGGTTTCATGCATTGCCAATGGTGACGAAGAGGGATTGGAAAGAGTTAGCGAAGTCATTCATCGCACAGTATAGCTTCAACACCATGCTTGAGGTCACTTTGAAGGAGCTTGAGAGCACTAAGCAGCAGACTGGGGAATCTTTCTCCGATTTTGTGAGAAGATGGAGGGCCAAGGCCGCGGTTATGAAGCAGAAGCCGCTTGAGCAGGATCAGATCCGAATGGTAGTCGGTAACACATTGCCGTATATTAAGAATGAGCTGCGGTACATGCCTTTTACCGATTTCAACCAAATGTATAGCTGCACCTTGACAGTTGAGGGGGATGGAGAACCGAAAAAGGCGTATACCAAGTGGACGAAGTCGGGATATAGTGCCGGAGGGCCAAGTGCGAGTGCAGAATCTGCAGCAGTGAAAGTGCTTGATCTTAATGCTATCGAAAAGAGGCAGTTCGCCAAATTTGATCAGACCTACGCAAAAGTCTTCGAACGATTGCAGAAAAATGGGTTGCTGAAAGCTCTTACTCCTTATAACAAAGCTCCACCTTCTCCACAGATACAAGCTAGGGGATACTGCGAATTCCACACCAGTTATGGGCATACTATTGAGAACTGTGAGAGGTTGAAGTACGAGATCCAAGATTTGATTGAGGAGAAGAAGATAGCTGATCCTTCGTCAGCAAACCCTTCCACTAGGCGTAATCCATTACCTAATCATAGGGTGAGCATAATCGGAGTCGGTCTGAAAGAAAGTGTAGTGATGGAATCCTTCGAGGAAAATGAAGAGGAGTTGTTGGGCTTTGACGAAAAGAGAAATGTTGGAAATGGTCTATATGTGTCATTCCTTGGCGAAGAACAGGAAGGTGAACCGATGGATGAAGGTTTGGACGGTGGAGCACCGTATGATGAAGATAGTGCCGAAGAGACTAGGAAAGGGCCATCTCGGACTATTGTGCCAGAATTGGGACTGTTTAGTGGTGGAGAGGATCCCGATGTGCACTTGCATGAATATATGCACGATATGTTTGTTGAATCCTTCGGAGTGGACGAGATTGCTCAGTGGTTCCACCATTCGCTAATAGGCGAGCCTTTGGGGTGGTTCCACTCGTTACCCGACTCTTGTAAGCATGATTGGGAGCGATTGTCAGATTTATTCCTAGAAAAGTACTAGAGAGCTAAGGACGGGACCGCAGAGCGCTTTGCGATGTAAATTGGACCTATCAAGCGCCCGTTACCGAGGGTCAGTAAGTATAACGGCAACAAGGATCCGATGGAACATCTTCACTTCTACTTATCGGCCATGGGGCCTTTGGGTTTTAATGAAAGAGAGATCACCGGCTTGTTCTGTAATTCGCTGATGGGTGAGACGTTAATGTGGTATATGTCACTTCCGATGCATGTCAAGACCGATTGGGCGGCAATGACGAAGAGGTTTATCAAAGAGTATACGATATGGATGCTGGCGGAGCAAACCCCGGACTCGCCGTCTTATGAAACACCCGAGGCAGTGTTGGCAATGCCTAGGTATGGGGGATACCGTGATCCTATTGAGCATGCGAGGATATTCCGCAACCATATGTACGACGCCGGGTTCCCTCAATGTGAATTACATGAACATTTCCCGGGAACCCTCATGGGAGAAGCCTTGTTGTGGCACCAAGGCCTATCAGAGGAGGAAATGGGTCATTGGATACCGCTTAGGGATGCTTTTGTGGCGAGATATGAGATGTATGTTCCATGGACGGGATCCCTGGAGGATCTGGATAGGATCAGGCAATTCCCCGAGGAACCATTCGTGGATTATGTTAGGAGGTGGAGGCACCGCTATGAGCAGTGTCATGAAACAATGAGTGATAAGGTACAGCTTATGTGCATACAGAGAGGCGCTATTCCATTGGCGGCAAGAAGGATGAGTAGAGTGTCCCTCCGGGATTATGATGATTTGATAGGCTGGGCTTTGTATGGATCAGTGGATCCCTTCTATTTGAATCCGAACGTCCCTCACGTAATGGATCTAATGATTGTAGACATTTGGGAAAGTTCTTCGGACGAAGAGGATGCTAATCGGAGGATTCCTATCAATATCTGGGATGAATCTGATGATGAGCCGGAAATCGCCGTCATGACAAGATCAGGTCGAGTGGCCGAGGGAAAGGCACCTATGGTGGACACTGAGATAGGAGAAGGATCGGCTCCCAAGCCAGATGACCAAGTCCTCGAGCAGTTGAAGAAAACACAAGCTAAGTCCACGGTGTGGGAAGTCCTATGCCATTCCAGGTACCACCGTGAAAATCTGATGAAAGAACTGCAGAATTTGGTTATTTCTACCGGTACTGAGCCGGCAGCGTTAGTGGGGGAAATTATGGCTCGAAAGAAAACCGAAATCACGTTTACTGACGAGGATCTCCCAGAAGAGGGGAAGGCTCACAACAAGCCTTTGTACATCCGAGCTGAGATTAACGGGAAGAAGACTAGCTGTGTGATGGTCGATGATGGATCGGCCATTAATGTTTGCCCGCTGAAACTCTTGTCTAAATTGGGAGTAGAAAGAGGAGACCTGACGGCCTCGGAAACTGTGATCAGGGCTTATGATGATAGCTGTAGGCACATCGAAGGAGTTTTTAAGGCCAAGCTGAAAGTGGGGCCGCATGAAGAAGAAACAGAGTTCACGGTGCTGGATATCCCGGTAACCTTTGCTGTATTGTTGGGATGCCCATGGTTCCACAAGTTAGGAGGTGTGCCCTCCACGCTCCACCAAATGATCAAATTCCCCTTCGGGGAGGAGATAGTGACGATCAGAGCAGAAAAATTGAGCTCGGTGGCGGCATTGGGAATTGAGCCTCAGCTTTTCTCCGGATTCCAAGTTTCTGGGATTTACGAGTCTAGCATGACCACCGATGTGGTGAAGATGATGAAGGGGGGTTTCATCCCCGGTATGGGCTTGGGAGCACACCATCAAGGGTTGCCAGAATTTCCGGATTTCAAGAGCCAGAAAACCCGGAGGGGTTTAGGATATGAGCTGGGAGGTCCGTCCAACACAGGAGGTGAAGGAAAAGTGGGCCTAAAGAAGTATTTTGTGAATGAGGGGCACGGAAAGGCTTATTCAGGGACTCCCGAGTCATGGACTAGCACCGAAGGAAAGATTCTGCCAGGTTTTGAGATCTTCAATGATGTTGCCGACTGGGGCAAAGGAAAGGCAAACTGCTTCGTCGAGGAGATTATGATGTTAGATTTGAATGCCGAGGAGTAGGTCGTTACTATTGAAGCAACTGCGAGAGCGGTGGACGATCCCAGTACCTCCAAAGCTTATGAGAACCCCGATGATGAAAATTGTATTACTGCTTTGTTTGAATCTGACGATGTACTCGCCAACACTATCAATGAAATGAATTCTGATTTTGCTTACTTGCTTGATGTTGATCATGATCATTCTATGCATTCTCATTCATATAACATGCCTACATTTGAAATCAATACAATAGAAATGTCAACTTTCAATCTTGGCACGGATGAAAATCCTAAACTTATACAAATTGCTCAAGAATTAACTATTGAAGAGAGGAAAGAATTTGAGAGAATAATTAAAAAATACGAAATAGTGTTTGCTTGGACATACGAAGACATGCCAGGAATTGATCAATCAATCATAACTCACCGTATTCCAACATACCCCGACGCGAAGCCCGTGAAGCAGAAACTCCGACGCATGAGACCGGAATGGGCAGATAAGATCAGAGAGGAAGTGAAGAAGCAGTTAGAAGCAGGGTTCATCGAAGTAATCGACTATCCCCCTTGGGTCGCAAATGTAGTGCCCATCGCAAAGAAGGACGGCAAAGTGAGAATGTGCGTCGATTATAGAGATCTTAACAAGGCGTGCCCCAAAGATGAATTCGCGTTGCCTCATATTGACGTGTTGATCGACAGTGCAGCATCAAACGTCTTACACACAAATGTGGACGGTTTCATGGGCTACATGCAAGTTCAGATGGCTGAGAAACACAAAGCGAAAACCTCGTTCACAACTGAGTGGGGAACATACTGCTATATGGTGATGCCGTTTGGTTTGAAAAATGCCGGGGCAACTTACCAGCGAATGGCTACAACACTGTTCCATGATATGATACACAAGGAAGTAGAAGTTTATGTGGATGACATGATGGTCAAGTCGGAGACAAGAGAGGGGCATTTCGCTGCACTCGAGAAGTTTTTGGCCCGAATTGCCGAATTCAAGCTGAGGTTGAACCCGAAGAAGTGCTTCTTTGGCGTTTCATCAGGGAAAATCTTAGGCTATATGATCAGTAACAAGGGAATCGAGGTAGATCCCGACAAAGTGAAGGCCATACGGGAAATGCCGGCACCAAAGAATGAGAAAGAAGTGAGAGGATTTCTGGGACAGGTTCAGTATATCAGTCGGTTCATAGCACGACTCACTGCGATCTGCGAGCCGATCTTCAAGCTGCTACGAAATGATCAACCCACGGTTTGGAATGATAAGTGCCAGCAAGCATTAGAGAGTGTTCGGAAATATTTGTCTAATCCACCTGTTCTGAGACCGCCTAAACTGGGAAGACCGTTTCTCCTTTATGTGGCGATCGAGGAGCGATTTATTGGAGCAATGTTGGCTCAAGAAGGAGACACCGGTGTGGAGCACGCGGTGTATTATCTAAGTAAGAAGTTCCTGGAATACGAGCTTAAGTATAACATGATCGAAAAAACGTGCGTGGCAGTAGTATGGCTAACAAAGAAACTACGACACTATTTTCAATCTTACAAAGTGATCATTATTTCCCGGATGGATCCTGTGAAGTATCTGTACCAAACTCCGTCTCTAACAGGGAAGCTAGCTCGATGGTTGTTGCTTTTGTCCGAATTTGATATCGAATATGTAACGAAGAAGGTTGTCAAGGGGAGAGCCGTAGCAGAATTCCTGGCCAACCAACCTCTGAACACAGAAGAGGAAGAGATAAACTATGATTTCCCCGATGAGCACTTGAACGCAATAGAAGTTATACCGTGGAAAATGTTCTTCGATGGAGCAGTCAATTCGAGCGGAGCTGGAGTAGGAGTGCTACTTATCTCACCGGAAGGAGAAAGGATACCAATGGCGAAAAAGTTATCATTCCCTCTTACTAACAATATGGCCGAGTATGAAGCATGCATCTATGGGTTAGAGTCGCTAACGACATTGGGAGCATCGTATGTGGAAATCTGGGGCGACTCAAAGCTGATCATCGAGCAGGCACAAGGAAACTGGGAAGTGAGGGAAGAAAGATTACGTCCATACCTAGACCAGCTAGAAGGGTTGGCACAAAGATTCAATGAATGTCGTTTTTATCACATTCCCCGAGCACAGAACCAAGCAGCGGATGCTTTGGCCACCTTGGTGTCGGTGTGGGATAATCCACGAAATCTTGCCTCAAAGCCTTTGGTGCTAAAGAGGTCTCACAAACCGTGCTATGAAGACGTAATGTTATTGGGAGTAGATGAAAAGCCTTGGTATTTCGACATCGTGAACTTCATGAAAAACGGGATGTATCCGGCGGGATCAGAACTTAGGGATCAAGCTGTGATTAGAAGGTTAGCTCAGCAGTTCGTCATCCACAACGACTTGCTTTACAAAAGGCACACCGATGGTTTACAACTGAGGTGCTTGGATGCGGGAGAAGCCCGCGAGGCAATGGAATCAGTACACTCGGGAATTTGTGGAGCCCATATGGGAGGAGCGGTGTTAGCAAAGAAAATCATAAGGCAAGGCTTCTATTGGCTCACCATGGAAAAGGATTGTAACGATTATGCAAAGAAATGCCACGATTGTCAAGTCCACGGAGATTGTAGTCATCTACCAGCCATGGAATTACATGTGTTAGCACCTATTTGGCCATTTGCGGCTTGGGGCATTGATATCATCGGTGAGGTGAGGCCTAATGCTTCGAATGGGCACAAATTTATTGCAGTCGCCATTGATTACTTCACCAAGTGGGTAAAGGCAGAGTCGTTTAGCAAATTGGGATCCAAGCAGATGAGAAAGTTCATTGAGAAACATTTGATCACCAGGTTCGGAGTGCCTTATCACCTGATTACGGATAACGGGGTCCAGTTTCAGGGGGAAGTAAGAAGTCTCTTCCAGGAGTACGGTATTGAGCATCATAGATCTTCTCCTTATCGACCGCAAGCTAATGGGGTAGTAGAAGCCGCTAATAAGAACCTTAAAAGGATTCTCGTAAAGACAGTAGAATCGCACCGGAATTGGCACGAGCAGCTTCCGCTCGCTTTATGGGCTTATCGCACGACGGTTAGAACATCAACTGGGGCAACGCCGTTCTCCTTAGTGTATGGGGCAGAAGCAGTCCTGCCAATTGAGATTGAAAAATGATAATTGAGAATCGCAGTAGAAGCAGAGATTCCCGAGACGGAATGGGTCAAGAAGCGGTATGAACAGTTAGCATTGGTGGACGAGAAAAGGATAGAGGCCCTTTACCATGTGCAGTTATATCAGCGAAGGATGGCCCGAGCCTTCAACAAAAAGGTCAAGGCCAGCCCTATCAAAGAAGGGGATATGGTGCTAAAACAGATCCGCGTGATGCACACCGACCCGAGGGGCAAGTTTAGGCCAAACTGGGAAGGGCCGTTCTTCGTGAAGAGGATACTAAGCAAAGGAGCGGTGAAGTTAACTACTATGGACGGCATGGAGTTCTCCGAACCTACCAATCTGGATAGGCTTAAGAAATACTTTTCGTAAAAAAAAAAAAAAGCTAAAGAAAATTCCCGATAGGTTGAAAACCCGCAAAGGGCGGCCTATGCAACAATAAGGGACATCCCAATGGGTGAAAACCCGAAAGGGCACTCATTTGAAAATTCCGGGATAGTAAAAGGAGAGATGAAAAATCGCCGGGATCTGAAAACCGAAAAAAGGCAGGTCCTGGTAACGGTAGTTATATCTTGAGCAATTACAAAAATAATGTATAAGAGGCTAAGTATTTCTGTTGTTTGTAAATAAATAAAGGCATGAATATATTTGAAGAGAATGATTGGAATCATCATAATCTACTGAATGCATGGCAATACGAATCATGAGTTATACATTTCCTACTTTACTTTTCACAATAAAAAGCCTACATACTATCCACCCCACTCCCTATACATCAGCTATACATCGGGGTACTCCTCATAAAAACTACAAAGCTATACATGATGAGCCTAATAAGGAGGGACATCCCAGTAGGCCTCAAAATCCCTCAGATGTGACGACCGCTCCACAGATAGGGCCTCCTCGGCGGCTCGAAGTCTCTCCTCGGCAATGCGCGCCCTCTCCTCAGCAGCAAGGCGTCAGGTAGTCTCCTCCCGCACCCTCTCCTCAATAGCAAGGTGTCCCGCAGTCTCTCTCCGCATCACCTCTGACCAGTGGTCGTTCCTCTCCCGATAAACTTGACCAACCCTGGCATCAGACTCCTGCACCTACTCGCTCCGTCTCCGCTCATGTGTGTGAATATCACTCTGAAAAGAAAAAAAACAAATGTGAAAAAAAAGAAATACTGGCAAGAATAAAAATCATACATACATATATGCATACATCCCACTACACTAAAATAAAGTAATAATACATACCAGATGGTCAGCGCAGCGCAAGCTGAGTCGATCTCGGAGGTAACCAGACAGCCCCACATAATCGGTGCAAGTCTCTCTCGAGGTCTGGGAAGCGTCTGAGGGGTCAAACGGTACCCTCGATGTAAAGACCGGAGGAGCCATCTCGACACCGACGTAGGCCACCCCAGACTCGTCATAACAAATAGTCACGAAATCCCTCCCAAAATCCGGGACGGGTACGCCCAAAGGGGACCTCTCCGGTCGGGCGATGCTGGAGGACTCGCCCACGTAATATGGCGGCTCACTCGCAGACGTCTGAGCTCGGGCGCCGTCGAAGAAGTCTGACAGATGAGCACTCCTCCAGGAACCCTCCTGCAAATAGAGACACAATAAATACCACTAACTATCTCGTAAATAAAGATAAATAGGCCGAACCACTCACCGGGACCTCCTCCCGACCAAAGACTGCAGCGACAGCCTCCCGCGAAAACACGTCTGCCACAGGGTCCACCTCCATCGCCGCCGCTGGGGCATCCCTCGCACTCAATAGGGTCGATAGGTAAGGAGCACGGCCCCCGGCATGAACCCACACATCTCTACCAACAAAGCGGCGGGTCAAATCCTGACGAATGACCGACAAGGGCATGGTCCGCACCGCAAACATAGAGATAGGGATCTCGCCTGGTGACCAGTGCGAGGCCCTAACCCCGGTGATGCCCCGGTCACCCAAATACTAGGCCCGCACGCAAGGGCCGGTAAGCACACTCTGCTGCTCCTGGATCAGGGTAACATACGCGTAATCGGGACCGAAGTCAAGGTCATCCCACCTGAATTTAATCTAAAAACACCAAGAAAAGTCAGGTCTGATCAAACAAGAATCTAGCACGACTAGAAGATATTTACCTGTCCCAAAGTCCACGAATCAATCCAATCCAGGAGCTGCGCCACCGTCGGCCTCTCCTCGGTACCTAAATCGAACTCTCTCCATCGAGCCATGAGTGGGGGCTTCGGCACCCGTGGCCTGCACCGATGCTCGCTAGGAAGAATCCGCCTCTCGTAGGCCCAAACCTGCTCGTGAAAACAAAGGTTACGAACAGAAAGCGCGAAGAAGATAAAAAGGGCAAGTCAAGGATGCACCACGTACCAGAAGAGCAAAGGTGTAACCGCCGAAATCCTTGCGCTTCTGGCAAGTCAAATCCAAAAACTTGTACAATAAAAGCTAGACCCGCTCCCGCCCAATCATAGGACGCCACCGCATCCATATCGCTGAAAGCCTGAATGAGACCTAAATGAATCGTTCCGCTTTTGGTGCGAAAGATCATCTCGCTCAAAGCATATATCAGGAAGCTGCGGACGGCCAAATCAGTGTCGTCGGTCCCGCAAAAGTCCCTACGACTCAAAAGCCCCGATGTAGTGATGAACTTCGCCGGGGTGGATTTGGCGCCTGGATAAACTCCCGGCCCAATCAAAGCAGCCAATCTAGCACGGTCAACTCGCGGGCGCATCGCATCAAAGGAAAGGGGAACCGGAGTGCTACTCCCCCGCAGCCCAGTCAATAAAGAGAAATCTCTAGGCGAGATGGTCATCTCCCCGAAGGAAAGGTGGAAGGTGTGGGTTGAGTCTACCCATCTCTCGCATAAGGCTCGTAGGCCAAAGCGGTCGCACACCCCGTTGGCACGGGGCAGCGCCAAAATAAAGGGCTCAAAGCCCAGCTCTCGCACACGGGCTCTCGTCGCGGTGCCTAAGATAGAGTACCACGTGTGAATATCCGCTGTAGTCCCGGAAATACCGATAAACTGGAAAGAACGGAACAAGTAAGTTTAAAGGTTGTCCCTAGGCTTGCATCTGATGAAAGCACGTTAATCTAGCTATTCTTTCGGTCAAATCTAACCTAGAGACATCTTGTCAATTTAGACCGTCATTGTGTGAAATCTCTACCTTGGGGTTGTCTGCACAGGATTTGATTAATTCTTTATTCATTGGCCTATTCGCGTACATTAGTCAAGTTCTTACTATTCACGTACATTAGTCAAGTTTTTACTATTCACATACATTAGTCAAGTTTTTACTATTCACGTGCATTAGTCAAGTTTTTACTATTCACGAGCGTTAGTCAAGTTTCACTATTCACGTGCATTAGTCAAGTTTTTACTATTCACGTATATTAGTCAAGTTTTTTACTATTCACGTGCACTATTCACGTTTTTACTATTCACGTGTACTATTCACGTGCACTATTCATGTTTGTTCTTACTGTTGGCATGCATCGTTTGTAGTTTTACTATTCACATGCATATAGTTCGCATGCTTACAAAAGATAAATAAAGGTTACTTGCAAGCGAAGAAATTCATGTTTTCTAACTAAAAGTATTCTAAGGCAATCTAGAAGTTAGCATGTAAATCATGTTTAAATAGGGATACTAAAGCCTAGAATTTTAGTCAAAAGACGAGGAAGTAAGAAAGTACTTACCTAGTTACAGCGGGTCCGGCTCAGATGCGTTGCGGGGTCCTGAAAAGGGTCCACTGTGGTAAGGTTCACGAAACCCGCTTCCATGCCCTTCGTGCCATCATATTGGTCCAAATCCATCCCGAGAACAATCCAAATCAAAAGTTAGAGAGAGAGAGAAGAAAGAGAAGGTGTGGGGTTGAAATGAAACCCCACCACCTTATATAGGAAATGGGAATGACATTTCCGTAGATAGTGAAAAAGGTACGATGTGACATAAAGGTAAAAAGTAAATAATCATTTACCAGGTGTACAGACTTCCGATTTGCAGTCCGTTTCAGCCTGCGCTTCTACCAGACAGTGACCGATAATATCAAGATGAAACTCCAGACGACAGCCAATTTTTACAGAGCAGTGGCACCAGACGACAGTCAACAGAAAAATGATTGTTAGTTGGAATCATTCCGGACTAAAAAGACGTTCCTATCGAACCATTCAAACCTCCAAGATACTAGCTTCAGCGAGAAAATACAGACAACAGTGTTTTAAAAGAATTCAGAATCGTTAGAAAGAACCTCCGCTTTTGAGCCATTTTTACCCGCAGTCGTAGACTAGGGTTGCTTTTGAGCCATTTTACCCCGTTCGTGAACCGGGATCGCTTTTGAGCCTTTTTTACCCGCGGTCGTGGACCAGGGTTGCTTTTGAGCCATTTTTACCCGCAGTCGTAGACTGGGGTTGCTTTTGAGCCATTTTACCCCGGTTGTGAACCGGGGTTGCTTTTGAGCCATTTTTACCCGCGGTCGTGGACCATGGTTGCTTTTGAGCGATTTTTACCCGCGGTCGTGGACCAGGGTTGCTTTTGAGCCATTTTACCCCGGTCGTGAACCGGGGTTACTTTTGAGCCATTTTACCCGCAGTCGTGGACCAGGGTTGCTTTTGAGCCATTTTTACCCGCGGTCATGGACCAGGGTTGCTTTTGAGCCATTTTACCCGCGGTCGTGGACCAGGGTTGCTTTTGAGCCACTTCCCCCCGGTCGTAGACCAGGGTCGCTTTTGAGCCATTTCCCCCCGGGTCGTAGACCAGGATCGCTTTTGAGCCATCTTGCTCGCGGTCGGGCACCAAGGTTGCTTTTGAGCCATTTTTACCCGCAGTCAACTTAGGCTAGGGTCCGTGAGAAGAACATCCGCCGGCGGCCGATTCAAAGGCAAGGACAGAAAGGATCGAGAACGACGCCGGAACGCGCAGCGCAAAGGTCAGGTATTCTTCCTCCTACTCTTTACGTGTCTCTTACTTTTATATGTTTTACATTGCATGTGTTGCGTTAGCAAAAAAACGTTTTCGAAACACGCACATCACTGTCAAAATAGGAAAGTAGGGGCAACTGTAGACATCGAGTCGAAGGACCTGTGACGAAAACCTTTAACAAAGCGGTTGGTTCCGGGAAAATTTTGAAAGAGAAAAACGTATAACAATAAAACGGTGAGTCAACGAGAATCGAGGTCGTTGAGTGAACGGCTCGTGGACGCTCCGCGACGTAGAGCGAGCGCCTAGCGGCAGCCGACGTGTGTCCGACGATAGTCGGACGAACGTTCGGCAGCGCAGGGCGTGCGCTCGGCGCCCGCGGGACGCCCGACGGCCGTCGGGCACGCACCCCCGACAGCCGTTGGACGAGCGCCCGACGGCCGCTGGGCAGGCGCCCAACGACGTTGGGCGGACGCCCAACGATGGTTGGGCGTTCGCCCAACGATTGTTGGGCGTTCGCCCAACATAGGTTGGGCGTTCGCCCAACCAGGGTGGGCGATCGCCCAACCCCCTTTGGGCGACGCCCAATTTTACTCGGGCGTCGCCCAAAGTTCCGGGGATCCGTTTGCCTATATAAGGCACGGATCCCCATGCATTTGAGGGGAGGACTTTTGGGAGGAGCTTCTCACTCTAAACATTTTTAGAGAGAGAAAATCTTTTTTTTGGGAAAAAACATTTTTTTTCCTAAAAATTCCAAATTTCCTAAAAGTTAAAATTTTACCAAAAACACAAAAAACACTGGAAAAGCACGATTCGTGGAATCAACCGACTTCAACCGTCAATACCGAACTTGAGGTATTATCCGAGGACTAGACTTATTTTATTTATTTCATTTATTTTATTTTCTTTATTTATTTTTATCTTATAATTTTATTTATTTAGTTATTCATTTATTTATCACGTTTTATTTAGTTCTTCGTATTTATTTTTATCCCGTGTTAAATAAAAATTCGGTTTCGTTTTAAAATAAAAAACCTCGTTTTAATATCCCAATACGAGCCGTGATCCGATTAAAAGGTAGTTCGGGTATTAAAAACGTTGTAATCATAAGTTTGGAAAAGATATTTCCGAATAACGTTTTAAAATAAAAACGTCGTTTTAGGAAACTCCGTTATAGACTATGATCCATTTTTGGTAGTTCGGAGATCCCAAACGATCGAATTAGATTTAATTTAACGCTTTTGAACGAATTTGAAAAGTTTTGGAGTGCTGTTGTAATTCTACCTTTTCTATCACTAACAGCAGATTGGCGACGGATTTTCCGTCGGTAATCTGCTGGAAATCGAAAATCACCATTTTTACCCTCCTTTCCCCACTTTTTGACGTTTCTACTTGTATATATATGTATATTATTGTGTAATATGTTTATAAAAATTATTTTTTAATCCTATAACTATTTATTATGTACTATATATTTATTTATTTCATGTTGAAATTTAATTCGTTTGGATTTAATGTTATAAAGTAGTATATATGTATATATATAGTTTTCCTTGGCATTTGAATTATATTAGCTATCATAGGGTAAAACTATTTTGGAAATTAAATGTTATTTTTAGTTTTTATAGTCTTCCTTATTTTTACATAGTTGTAATTAGGATAAAAAGGTATTATATGTATTACTACTTTTCTTATCCTACATTTAATCTATATATATATTATAACCATTTTTACTATTCTTACATATATGTATAAATATGTATATTCATTCTCCATTTGGATTTCCTATAGGTATATATTCTTTAAACATGTTTGGTTGGGTGAAGTTGAATTTAA
The DNA here is from genome assembly GCF_963576675.1 of Euphorbia lathyris. Taxonomy (NCBI): domain Eukaryota; kingdom Viridiplantae; phylum Streptophyta; class Magnoliopsida; order Malpighiales; family Euphorbiaceae; genus Euphorbia; species Euphorbia lathyris. The sequence goes on along the minus strand of NC_088914.1, from coordinate 20,347,643 downwards.
TTTGTTAGTTGTTGTAATTATATTCAAGTAATGATTAATTGAGTGAAAAAAAGGGAAAATAAAATCACAAAAAGAGACTTTAATTTGTTTATTTAAACTTAAGTTTTCTAGACATTCTTAAAGTGTAAATAACGTTTTTCTTGACCTTTTTAAACTATTTCCAAAATATCACATGTTGAAACCTTAATCTGTTCCAACGACGGATTAGGCGAACCTTGTAATTAAAATCGTTTTAATTGTAAATAATAAAGTTTTGAATCGTTTCCTTAAATGATTTGTACAAAATAAATTGACTTGTATGCCTAACCACGTTTTTGGGTTAAAATTCTTTATTCCACGTCTTCAAACGCTCGAGTCGTTCCAACGGCGATTCGAGTAGATGCCATGTAAATTAACGGGGTTTTGAAACGTACCTAAATCGTTCCAACGGCGATTAAGGTACGAACCATGTAAATAAACTCGTTTTCGGGGAGTGAGTTTAGTGTAGAGTTAACATACGAATCGAGGCATAAGACACACTGTAAATAAATCAATTCTTCCTTCTCCCCCTCTCTCTTTTATACTTAGCATCAATGTAAATGGGTGATTCTTTACCAAAGTGGCTTTCAATAATATATGCTCAAAACGGTTTTCAAAACGAGAAAGAAAAGGTTTCAAATGAATTTTAAACTTAAAGAAATATGCGATTAGTCCGTTATCGCCTAACACGCTGAGTAGGAGGCCGGTGGTTCATAACCGGGCGATGTCGGGGTGCCTAGTAGCCTTTCTCCGGAAAGGAGCTAGCCTTCTCGGCTCGTACCTAAGTTTCCCGAACCCTCACCGGTCTCCCGCAAGGGATCGGTGTTCATTTTCCCATTCGTGGGTGGCGACTCTTCCATACGCCGAGCTCCGGTCCTGCCGAGCAGCTTGATTCCACGATTGGTTGCTTTCGGCGCCAATCACCGCTTATATCGCCATGAGGTGTCCACCCCCCGGTCCGCCCGGGAGATTAGGCCGCGGCACCTCGTCTAACAGGCGTATCATGGGTTTTCTGCACCAAATAATGTTGTTCCATACTTGTACCTTGTGAAGTTACATTTTTGCCCCTAGCTTGATGTATAAATAAGAGTGACTAGCACTCATTTAGAGAACTGACCTTGAACATAGCTACATTTTGCTTCTTCTAGATAGTTGTGGTATAGTTTTGGTTTTAGATTCAGTTTATGTAATAAAACTCTCCCACCTCGAGAGCTTGTTCGGTTATTCCGGCATTCCATCAACGTTCCGCTTCGTCATTCATCACCAAGCTCGAGAGTTCCACCTCCAAGTCTTAAGAGACGGCCTTGAGTCCGGTTGGCTAGTTCCGAGGGCCGATTCTTCCCTCTTCGCTTGCTAATTAGCTTGCACTCTTCCTATGTACTAGGCTTGGTTGTATTCCTCATTTACGCTTTCCACACTTATAATATATGATTTGCAATTTCCATTTCTATATACGTGTTGATGTTTATTACTTGTTTTGATACTCGTAATTGACTATCGTGTAGGGGAACGCGATTTTCGATGCCATTCGGGCTATCTTTAGGGATTCATATAGGTGTTGCCTTACCGGAAGTGACAAATCGGAAACCGTAGGAATTGACAAGCCACGGAACTTACGGGCCCTAGTTTCTGATCCCCAGCATTAGACACGCCTTGACTAGGAACCACGTAGTCTAAGTACTTCACGAGTCGGTCGAACTACACGTAGTCGTCTTTGCAAGAGTAACTCGTCAACTGAATATATTCGGAGTTATTGCATATTATATTTATAACTTATCGTCACCCATATCACTCCGTGGAGTTTTCCATTACATAAATCTGTGTCACCAATAGGTTAGGAGTAGTTTGTAGTTATGTCTCACACCAACTCAAAGTATTCACCGCTTAGATACCGTATAAAACCGAGTCGTCTAATACTTGTCATTATAAATCCTGTGGATTCGATACCCGGTCTTAACCGGATTATTACTTGATACGACGGGGTACACTTGCCCCTAAGTAGTCGTAGCGTCTAAGTAGAGTCAAGAGCAATTTATAAAGATCACATTCATAGACATAGAGTCCGCACTCATAATATATACATTTCGTCATTAGAAACTCTACCACTAGGCGTCGCGCTATCAGAACTCAGCAGAGAACGGGGGAAACATCTAAACAGCCAGCTGCCGGAACTCAGCAGAAGCCTGGTTCAACTTCTGCTGTACCAAGCAATCCAAGTCAGCAACAAAGAACAGCCAAGGGCAAGGGCAAATAGATTAGAAATAGTCTTAGTTCATGACTTGTAAACTTATATCTGGCTTGTTCTAATAGTTGAGCTGACTATTTAATACATATGCATCCTTTATCCAAAACTAACTATGTTTATGCGATTCTTACTTGTGCTTATATGCTGATCTATCATACTTAACTACTCATTGAACAAATTTGTGAACATAAGGAATATACAAGTAAATCATACTCAGCATAAACTCTGATATCTATATTTGACTCTGAGTAATAACTATATGTTCCAAGTAGTGACCAACTTCTAAAAACTGACCTAGGCTCATCTGAATTAGATCTTGGAAGGTCTAGAATTGAACTAAGTCAGTAAAGGCTTGTCTTAATTTCACTCGATTAGATCTTAGAAGGTTTAGAGTTGGATTAAGTCAATAGATGCAACCCTTACGGGGGAGTAACTTCAGAAGAATAAAAGGTAAAACAATCATGGGGAACTTCAATGCTGAGTTCCATAATTAAATACTTTTGCCAACATCAAAATGGGGGAGTTTGTTGAAACACCTTTCCACATGATTTTGATTTGACAAAATTATTTAAGTTAATCCCATGATTAAGACAATTAAATTTAAGTGCTTTGATTTAATTGTACTAATGTGTTTGTTCAATGTTGAGTATATTAATAAATGAGAACATGAATAAAAAGTAAGACAGAACGAAGTCAGCATAAGCCACAGAAGCTGAGTAGAACACAACTCAGCATCATAAAAGAAAAGTCTTCTTCAGAACAAACGCTTGAAGGCAAAACCGACCGAAGATGCTGAGTAGAACGTAACTCAGCCCCGTCGAAGGAGATCTTAAAGGCAACGTCAAACAAGTCAAGCTGAGTATTCATCAAAACAGCACCAATGATCTGTTGACTAGAAGACAAAGTCTGACAAAGGTCTACACCAATTCAGAAGCCTCAGAATTACACCAAGAGACCTTCTCGAGATGCATAGATCAACTGGCGTTTGGCAAGAAGACAAACCTGGCGCTAGAAGATGAAACCTGACGCTAGAAGACGAAACCGACAAGCCTGACGCCTGCTAAATTCAGACGACAGGATTGGCCTGCAAATTCTGAATGCTGACCTATCAATGACGAAAGAAGACCGTTTGAATTCAACGGATATGTCCGAATTCAAATCATTGGAGCTTCAGATTTTGCTATAAAAGGATAAGTTCATCACTTGGATCCTTTGCCGAAATACAAGAAAGCACAGACAGAAAAGCAAATCTTCACAAGAGTGAAAATCCAAAATAGAAGCTGTCTAAATAGAAAAAGCGAGTTCTTACACCCAAATCCAATCTTTGTGTAAAAGTCTAGATTGAATTTGTATTCATCTAAAGTGTTCTTCGTTTAGAGAGAACAAATCTTGTATCAATTGTAAAGGTTGAGAGAGTGAAGCTGAGTACTCAGTTTTAGTACTCAGCGGTAGAGAAAATCTGAGTGTTCGGTTATAGCGCTCAGTGGGGTTGAGTAGACGAATAGAGGACGGTACTCTTGCATACTCAATTGCTTTGTAAACGGTTTGTGCTCTACCTTTAAAGAGCTCAGTAGTGGATTGAAAAAGCCCGGAAGGATTCTAGGGACTGGACGTAGGCGGTGAGGCCGAACCAGGATAAGACTGCTGAGTAATCTCTAACCCTTTTCTTGATATATATGTATGTGTTGCTTGCCTAAATTACTCAGTATATAATTTGTATAAGCTGACGCTGAGTAATCAGAGTGCTGAGTTGGAAGCTGACCTTAAGTGTTATTTCCCAACTCACAAGTGAAACAGTTCTAGTCAGCCTCTGACTAAAGCTGTCTTACATCACGCTCAACCTTGCTGACCAAAACTGAGTGAAGTTATTTAAAGAGTTAAATTAAGTCAGCATAATTAAGCGAAAAATTTACATTAGTTCCTAACCCCCCCTTGGAACTAATCCTATTACATTACACGAGACCAACAAGTATGAAAATAGTGAATTCAAGAAGTATTGTGCACAGATGGGCATCAAGATGGAGAAAACTATTCCAGGCACACCTCAACAAAATGGGATAGATGAGCGGATGAATAGAACACTGAATGAACGTGTTAGAAGTATAAGGTTGCATGCAGGTTTGCCAAAATACTTTTGGGCAGATGCAGTTAACACTGCAGCTTACTTGATAAACAGAGGTCCTTCAAGCCCGCTTGATTTCAAGATACCGGAAGAAGTATGGAGTGGGAAAGAGGTAAACCTTTCTTTTCTGAAAGTGTTTGGTTGTTTATCTTACGTACATGTGGATTCTGCAGATAGGTCTAAGCTTGATGCTAAATCAAAGAAGTGTTATTTTATTAGCTATAAAGAAATTGAGTTTGGCTATCGCTTTTGGGATAACGAAAATCGGAAGATCATAAGCAGCAAGGATGTGATCTTCAATGAGCAAGTCTTGTACAAGGACAACTTGGCAGAAGCTGTACAAACTGATTCTGAAGTTAAAAAGTCAGAAATATTCTCCCTGAAATTCAAGTTAATATGCCAAGACAAGAAAATGAAGAGGTGATTATAGAATAGGAGCCACGTACTCCTGAGGTTACCTTAAGAAGATCTTCTAGAACCATCAGACCACCTTAGAGGTATTCTCCTGCATTTAATTACATTTTTATTAACTGACAAAGGTGAGCCAGAAACCTTTGATGAGGCAGTACAGGTGGATGATTCTAGCAAATGGGAGTTAGCCATGAAAGAAGAAATGAATTCTCTGTTGTCTAATCATACGTGGAAGTTGACAGAACTACCACCAGGAAAGAAAGCCTTACAAAACAGATGGTTATTTCGGTTGAAAGAAGAACAAAATGGTTTTACAAGGTACAAGGCAAGGCTTGTTGTAAAAGGATATCAACAAAAAGAAGGGTGTTAACTTCAAAGAAATCTTTGCTCCAGTGGTGAAGCTAAACACAATCAGACTTGTGCTTTCTCTTGTAGCAAAAAAGAAGATCTGTACCTGGAACAAATGGATGTGAAGACGACATTTCTTCATGGTGAACTAGAAGAAGAGATTTACATGAAGCAACCACAATGTTTCGAAGTGCATGGCCGTGAGACGATGGTATGCAAACTGCAGAAAAGCCTTTATGGGCTTAAACAAGCTCCGAGACAGTGGTATAAGAAGTTTGACGGTTTTATGATTGTAATGGTTTCCTGGGATGTCAAGCTAATCACTGCTGTTATATTAAAAATTCTGGAAGTCATTACACAATTTTGTTATTGTATGTAGATGACATGTTAATTGTAGGGGTAGATAAGAGGGAAATTGACAAGTTAAAAAGGAAGATGTCAGAAACATTTGCCATGAAGGATTTGGGAGCTACAAAGCAAATCCTTGGAATGAAAATCTCAAGAGATAGGGTGCAAAGTACTTTGAAGTTATCTCAAGAAGAGTATGTGAAGAAAGTTTTGCGCAGATTCAATATAGATGGTGCAAAACCTGTCAGTACACCACGAGCTTGTCACTTCAAATTATGCAAAGAACAGTCACCCTCAACAGAAGAAGAGAGAGCTTATATGGAAAAAGTTTCCTATGCCTCTGCTATTGGAAGTCTCATGTATGCTATGGTAGGAACAAGGCCGGATTTAGCCCATGCAGTGGGAGTTGTGAGTAGGTACATGAGTAATCCAGGGAAACAACATTAGGAAGCAATGAAATGGATTTTGAGGTACTTGAAAGGTACTTCTGATTATTGTCTATGTTTCAAGAAATCAGATATAGGTCTGCAAGGATACACGGATATAGATATGGCTGGTGATTTAGATAGCAGAAAAAGTACTTCTGGTGGTGTTTTCACACTTGGTGGCACAACTGTGAGTTGGTTCTCAGAACTACAGAAGATAGTTGCACTATCAACCATGGAAGCAGAGTATGTTGCTATTACGGAAGGTAGCAAGGAGATGATGTGGTTACAATCATTTCTTGAAGAGTTGGGATAGAAACATGAGACAAATATTTTACATTGCGACAGTCAAAGTGCTATTCATTTAGCAAAGAATCCAACTTTTCATGGAAGAACAAAGCACATTCAGGTGCGATACCATTTTATTAGATCAGCATTAGAAGATGGAGTTTTGATGCTCAATGAGATTCTTGGGAGTAAGAATCCAGCTGATATGTTAACAAAGACCGTGACTGTTGAGAAGTTGAAGCTGTGCGCAGCTTCAGTTGGCCTCAATGCATGAAGAGGTTGTTTAAGCTTACTGCTTTGATTTGTTGACTTTGCACTGAAGTTGATGTGAAGACTAATTGAAATAAGCCTTCAAGTGGGAGATTGTTGGAAATTGGTGCATGTATGTTTTTATGTGCATATTAAATGACGCATTTGTATCAAGAAGATGGAGGATTATGCTTTGAACCTAGTCAAGAAGTTAGAATGTTATCTTGATCTCTACAACATATTAATTCAAGGTGGAGTTTATGAAGCATCACACCCTTTGGTATCCTTCTTTATTTTCTATAAATAGAGGCTCCATATTTCTGGAGAAATATTTAGTTGCAAAAAAGACTGTGAGTGTTTGCTTAGAAGTATTACTCGGATTCTCACTCTGCACACTTGTGCAAATTGTGTGTGATCAAAACTGAGTAAGATGTACTTGGGTTTTGGGTAGTGAGTGAGTGATTGAGTGTTGTAATACTTGTACTTCATTCTCCTATAGTGCAAAGAGCTTCTTGCAGTAGCTCCAAAGATTAGCCACTGTTTTGGTGGTGAACCTTGTAAAAATTATTGTGTTCTTTCTTGTTTGTTTATTTCCTGTATTCCGTGTTTTATTTCCGCGTTTTGTCGTTGTGTCCTGGAAGAGGAACTTGGTACTGTGATCGTTTTGTTTTTTAAATTCCTAACAGTGGTGAATAATATTTATTAGCCTTTTAAAAATTATATCTTTTGCTTATTAAAAATATGGTAAATTCAAAAAAAAAACCCATGTGGTTTCATGGATTTCCAAAAAAATCCCTGTGGTTTGTTTTTACAAAAAAAAGGGGCGTGTTATACGCCGTTATACGAATTAAGGAAAATGACTTAACACCGTTAAATGTGATGACATGGAAAGGGGTAAAACTGTCCAAATTAAAATAAAAAAAGAAAAAAAAATAACAAAAAGAAAATTAGAATAAATAAAAAAAATCTTGGGGCCACCATTTTCTTCTTCTTCTTCTCTCTTCTCTCTTCTTCTCTTTCCTGGTATTTTCTTCTTCTTCTCCATTCTTCTTCTCTCTTCTTCTCTCTTCCTCGGTATTTTCTTCTTCTTCATCGGAGAAGCTTATAACACTGCCAAAACTAATTGCTCTACCGTCCTCGGTGATTCTCAAATCTCCGATCAAATTGTTCATTCGTTTACCGATTATACAGTTCTGAATAATCGAACTGACGGTTGGAAATGAGTGTCTTCTGGCATCAGAAATGGAATGAAACAGGTACAAATAGCGGTTACACTTGAGAAACTTTGTACAATGGAATGAAATTTTTGATTCTCCTGATATCGCAAGCCACCATGAAAGTTGCAAAGTGTTTCATTGTTTACAAGAAGATACTCATGTTTTATTTTCGTAATTGTATTTCATGATTTTCCTTAATTTTGTGTTGCCTCATTTTTAAAATTTGAGAATTCTTCTGAAACCTCAAATGGCCGGAGCAGTGAGGGATGTTTTCTGTGAGAGATTCTGTTGCAAATTATGAAATTTTACTGGGTTGATTTCAAAATATCAAAACAGACTGGGTTCAATGAGTAATTCGTTGAAGATGTGCATAATACTAATTTCCAACGCTCACTCTCAGAGGACCATTCCCATCCTCGGCGATGCTGTTTCCGTCTTCCTCAGATTCATCTACTCCTAAAGGCTAAATATCTTGCTGTTAGATTTAGAAATATTCAAAGAGGAGGAGGAGAATAAGGAGAAGGAGAAGAAGAAGATCTGTAGAAGAAGAAGAAGAAGGTTAGGAGAAGAAGAAGAAGATCTGTAAAAGAAGAAGAAGAAAAAAAAATTTGGACAGTTTTACCCCTTGCCACGTCATCACATTTAACAGTGTTAGTCATTTTCCTTAATTCGTGTAACGGCGTATAACACGCTCCTTTTTTTTTGTAAAAACAAACCACAGGGTTTTTTTTTGGAAATCCATGAAACGACATGGGTTTTTTTTTGGAATTTACCCTTAAAAATATGCTTAATAGTATTAATTTACACCCTTATACAAATATTTATGGAATTACGTCACGTCCGTGTCTAAATTTCTAGAATTTATACCTAGATATTAATATATATTATAATTATTGGGTGTGTGATTTTTATTTGGTGTTATAGGAAAAGTTTGGAGTTAATTTGAGGGTTTTATGTGTAAAATAAAAATTTAAGGTAATTTTTAAAAGATTATATAAAGATGGAGGATCAAACTGGATATTTGCCAAATTTGGATATAATTCCCAAATGTTGAGCATCATCTTCTTTTCTTTTCTTTTCTTCTCTGTTTCTTTTTCTTTTATCCTTATCAAATCGTTATTCGACCGTTTCTCCACCGTTTCTTTGATTTACGGAGATTCGACCGTCCAAATCACTTGAAATTTAAACTATAGCATCCTTATACATAGATCTAAGTCCTAACCGAAGAGTTTTTGAGTTTTGAAAGTTTTTGGAGGGGAAACGTCTTAGACAGAGTTTAGAGGAGAATTGAACGAGTGTATTTTCTTCAATTAGCAGTCAAGGTAAGTAAGGCTCTGTTCTTTATCGCTGAAAAAAACTGAACTGAATTGAACTGAACTGAACTGAACTGAACTGAATACTGCTGAATACTGAACTGAATTTAACTGAATACTACTGAATACTGAACTTAACTGAATGCTACTGAACTTAACTGAATGCTACCGAACTTAACCAAACTTAACAATAATGATGATATTAGACTTTAAAATAATTTTCATGATGATATTGGACATTAATGAACATATAATAATAATAATGGTTCTAATAAATTTAATAATATCAATAATAAATAAATATATTATTAAAGATAAAACTAAATTGAATATCAAATAAAAGCCCGGGATGATAAAATCTTGGCTCGATAAAAGCCTATGAAATTAAATAAAAATAAGTTTAATTTAAATTAAAAAATACAAATTACATACAAACACAAATTTATATATAATTTAAAGCCTATGAAATTAAATACAAATCTTCATATGAATACAAACTCTTAACTTTTTATTTTAATTAAGGGTTAAAGTGCAAAAATAACGTTTTGGGTCAGAAGTAATTTTACCTGTAACGTCTAAAATGGTGGAATTTTATCACTAACATTGATAAATTGGATAAATTTGAGAAATAATTCATAATATTGATGCAATTCCTAATTTTTAAATATGGATGCATACTTTAGTTTTATTTTTTTTTATTAAACCATATATACTTTAATAAACTATAATTTCTTGACTTTTATTTAATTTATAGATAATGATAAACTATAAATAATAATAATAAATAATGATAAATTATAGATAAATAATAATAATAAATTATAGATAAATAATTATAATATAATAAATAATGATAAATTACTGAATACTGAAACTGAATGCTGAAACTGGATGCTGAAACTGAATGCTGAACTGAACTGAACTGAACTGAACTGAACTGAACTGATTGTTATTGAAATTAAGTGATAAAGAACATGGCCTAACTATCAACTATATTTTGAGTTTTATGTATATAGATATATATATATATAATCAAAAAAATTTCAGAAATTGATATTTTAGGGTTATGCATGAATTTTATAAAATTGGGGTTTTTCACGATCTTGTTTTTTATTGTGAAATTATAGTTCAAATGAACTATTGACTATGTTTATATGTGAATTACAGATTTTACTTGGTTATGTTGATTTGAGATTTCGTTGGTTGATTAACTTTGAAATTTTATTTGATTAAGGATTGATATTTTAGAGAATTGAAAACTTGTGAGCTTGATTATGATCAAGTAAAGTATATACATATATACATATATGTTTTTGGTTTCAATATATATATATATATATGAAATAAAATGTTTAGTATCCATTGAGAGTAGTCTGGTTGGGTAGATTTAATTCTAAAGACCATATTTAGTGAGAAATATGACATGTGTACACAGTCTGAAGACCTATTGGGTATGGCAGGGAAGTGTTGGGTAAGACCATATGAGATAGGCAATGTTATGGAGACGTCTCGTATATGTTGTGATTTGTGATTGAATTATAAGGGGATGAACTCAAGAATGGATACAAGATTATATATTTTTATGTTTTTGGTTTAATACCTTGACTTTATTATGAACTTAAGTTTTGAGTATATTTTATAAGGTTTTGATTAAATCCTTTATAAACGTATATATGTAGCTATGTTAAGTAAAGTTGGTTTTTATAACTGATAGTTTCTTATGAGATTTTTATCTCATTTTTCCAAATGTTTTTAATGTTTTGTTTTAGGCAAAGAAGTGCAAGGTACCGAGAGAGGTAGTCGATCCTAGGGCGAGGTTCAGTTACAGCTACGAGGTGCAAGTCGTCTCTAGGGTATTGCATCCATTTTGATCATGTACATATATGTGGATAGTATATGTGTAAGGACACTTGTATAACTTGTTTTTGGTAGTGCCCTTTTGTTTGGTATGTATTGTCTACATATATATATATATAATTAGCTGAAGTTGAGAACTTGTGGAATAGTGTGATATGAGTTATGAATAAGTCATAACTTGTCTATATAGGTAATGCTAGAAAATCAGATTCGTACCTGAATCTTATGATGCATTTTCCGACCAGATATAGGCCGAATCTGTCATGGAGTCCTAAATGAAAGTTCTTTATTATTATCTTATGTTTCCAGGGGTTTTTGAATCGCCTTAATCGGACTCAGTATGAAAAAGTTATGCTGAAAACGACATATGTTGGTCATTTTATCTTTAAACCAGAAGTTGGTTTTTGCTTTGATTTTTCTCCTTATTTGAGATATACTACTATTGTTTATACAATAAGTCAGTGGTAATGTCTCACCGTCTTATCTGATTTTAATTTAGGTCGGGTTTGACATTACATAAATGTGCAAATTAAATACTTTTTAATAATAGATATAGTTATTGTCTTTAAAACCTTTTTAAGCAAATATGATAAAAGTTATCTCAATGAAATATTTGTAATGAAAATATAAAGACACTAAATAAAGAGATTAGGGATAGAAAAGGTTAGCCACGCAATTTTATCCAGGTTCGACAACTAGGGCCTACGTCCTGTCCCCGAGAGAACCTCTCAAGATTTTCCAATGTGATTCTTTTAACGGGCAAGAATCAAGTCTGTGAGCTTTTTACAACCTAAAAGCTATCAAGGTGAATATCTCCCCGATGATATCCACTTCTCTCAAAACAGTTCAATCTAACTAACGATGTTAAAAAAGTCAAAATAAAGTCAAAAATCAAAGGTACAAATGATATTTTTATTTATTTTATAATTTAATTTCTTTTCTTATACAATCACTATCTTACTCTCCACTTCTCTCCAAACTCCCTCTATCCTCAATACTCACCGTTACATAATCAAAACAAATATTCGAGAAATCAAGTTGGAACTTTCCACATATGAATAGAGTTAAACTTTTCCAACTTGACTGTCTCATTTTATTTATAGCGTATTTGGGCTGGCCGAGGGTGTTACAAACCTCAAAGGCCTTTGAGACTAAGTTTAGGCATATTAGTATCAAACTCAAATGAGTATTAATTCTTTAAATGAAGAGATCTCTTCATTTAAAGAATTCTTTATAAACTGAACGCATACTGTATGTAAAGAATAATCATATACTCTTCATTCAAAGAATTAAGAAGTGATATACGTGCAAATTAGTATCAAGCTCAAACAAAGCCAGAAAACACATTTAGGCATTTGTTAATGAATAGAATCTAAATCCACAAGCAAAGATTATAATGATTTTATCAAGGATTCTTCATCTTGATCCTCAGCTTTCTCAATATCTGTGCTGCTTTAGGATGAACTGGCCTCTTAATGCTATTAGATTGTTCTACTTGCACCCAGTTTATAACTTTCAGAAGCACTGACTGTGGAACTTTCTTCATCTCCCTATCTGCTCCTTTACCATTCTTTGGACCATTTTCCATTGTTTTTTCCAGGAATTCCATAAACCAAGTCCCAGCTTCAGCTTCAATCTGCTTACCCAATTTGATTGTGTTGCTTAAACTACTACAGCCCGGAGCCTTGTTTTCATCATTCTCAGTTATAGCTTCAAGGGGAAGTTTTCCTAGTGGAGTACCAGATGACCCTTTACTACTTGATCGTAGGAATTTACCCAAATTCGACCTGTGTTGTTGTTCGCTCCGTTCGGGAAAGGATGCTACTGATTTGTTTAATGCTGTTCTTCTTTTTGATGAGTTTAGTTCTGAGCTTGAGCTCCTAGAATGGTCAATAGAGTTGTTGTTGTTGTGGATGAATTCGTGTAAGTTAGGGAACTCATCTTCAGGTTTTTTGTTAGTTTTGGAGGTTTGAGCAATTTCAGCAGCTGAAGTAGCTGCTTCAATGGCTACTATTTCAGTGACAGATTGCACAATTTGGCGATGGAATTCAAGGAATTGTTCAAAACAAGTTGTTGGAGCTTCTGGTCTAGCAGATTTGCTCAAGTTGGAAAACATCCTGCAGTATCAGAATACTCAAGTTTCAAACTTCCATATCTAGATAAGCAGATAAATAAACAAGGTTTAAGAGAAGTTTTAGTACTTGAGAGATCGAACTATGGTTTCGGTAGCATTAGCATCTCTCAATGCCTGGAGAGCTATCTTCTGAGCTGTTTCTCTCTGCTGAAGAGCTTCCTGTTAAAACCACAAGTTAATATACAAAATTACTCAAATCTTTTGGTATGTGGTTCCTGTAAGTCCTTTCGAGATTGATCAGTTATCACACGAAATAATTGTGTATAACGATTTCGGAAGGAAAATCTGTCACATCCGACTCTTAACGACACGACATAGGGTATGACGGGGAGAAGTTACAAATATCTACCCAAGGCAATTCGAACTATAACTATTTCCTTTTTATTGCTTTCTAGCCGTTATTCTATTCTCAAAACTTGTATCTTTGCTAACCTAATCTAATAATAAAATAAAACGGGATAAGCATTTTCCTTAAACTCTCTAAATTAAGGTATTTATTTGGCTCGGACTTGATAAGCTTCCTACTTATCTCAATAATTCTCAATTGAGAATCAAAGCCACGTAGTTTTATATTTTTCTTAAACAATTGTCACCCTGATGACTTAATGTAAGATATATATAATAAATTTATAAATATCATTTACGGGTAGAAAAAACAAAGTAAAGTTTATTTTGTAAAAAACGAAGTAAGCATAGAAGACACCACAATTAATTAAAATCTTATCGAAAATCATTCGGTCGAGCAATTTCAGATTCTCTTCTTCAAACCCAAGTTGAACCAACAAAGATTATTAAATAATCACAAATCAGAAAGATAATCACAATTTTATGATTTTTACTTAGTTGATAGACTTGATTGATTATTTTGATAGTTTAGGGGCTAAATGGATGTAATGCGTTGATAAATTACTTAGTGAGATTTTTGTGTCACGATTTTAAATGTTCTAATATTTTAGGTGAGAAAAGCAAGGTACAAGATAAGTTACTAATCTACTAAAGGAGGTTTGAAGTATCAAGTTGTTGGTTTGTCTTTAGTTAGAATAGTTGCTTTTCTAGTGCGCTCTCTTAAATGTAATAGAAATATGTAATTAGTTATAAATGTATTTCAAAAGTATTTAGATAATTTGAAGACTCTTGAATGTTGATTTTGATCTCTCTATTTCATGTCCGATGCTGATTGATTAATGTCGTTTATGGTCGGATTTGACAAAATGAGCTAACTTCTACTGGTCACTAGCAACAAGAACAACTTAACCAAACTGACTCTTAGTTAACTAGAAATGTTGAGTTTACCTTGGCTAGTATGCTTAATTTTCCAGGAATGTTGATGGCAAGATTGGAAGTATTATCAGAAGCTGGAACACCGGATTGAGATTGCAAATCGAGAAGAGGGTTTGAGTTGCAGGAGGTCTTTTGTGTAGCATCTGCACCCATTTTTAGTGAAGCCACTGCCCTTGGTGGAGGTGTGGTACTTTTCTTATCCTATAAAAGATCAATAGATGAATTAATTAATCACAGTTTGAGAGAGCTGAGAATTGAGTATTGTGGAATGAAATTATGAGAAAAAATGTACCTACAGATGAGTTGAAGGGGCTGATTGGGATTCTAGCTTCTCGTTCAGAAACACTTTTGCTTCTGGGAAACTTGGAGGCAGAACTTGCAACGCAGCTTTTTCTAAGAAGTGCAGGCGACTCTGCTTTTCCATCCACCATTTTAGCAAGCAAACCACCGCCGAACGAACACCTAATTCCGGCACCCGAATTCCCATCTCTCCCTGCTCTCCCTCTTATCAACGGCGAAGCAGCTTTACCAAAATTTACCCTCTGTTTCACCGGAGTACACTGATCAAAATCTAAAGGAACTGGCTTTAAAACCATTGGAGACGAAACCCCAATTTCCCCAATTCCCCAAGACCCTCTCCTGTGCCCTAAAGTTGGGTGTTTTGAGCTTCCTTCTCCCTTTTCTCTAAGACCCATCAATTCAGGTGTGCCTACTAATGGATGTCTCCCCGGCAACGGCTTTGCTCCTTTAACAACCGGAACCGGAGATCCTGGTTCCAATTTATCAACATAAATGTATTGCCCAAGTTGCATTTTATTGCTGAGAACGAAATCATCTTGTTCAGAAGGAAGACTCACGTAAATTGAATGCGAAGAATCGGAAACTTTAATGAAGAATCCATGTTTAGGCCAAAGATTTTTCTCATCAAGATCAGCAGGGACAATGTCAGTAACCTGCAAAAGCGAGCTCCGATGCTCACTAGTGGGTTTTGTACCTGTACTCATTCCATTGAGTAGTTTCAATAGAATTCCAGATGCTAATGTCGCCATAACCAAATTAAGAATCAAATGCAGCCAAGAAAGTATCAAGATTGGAAAAGAAAGATCAATAATGGAGGAAAAAGGGAGAGAATGATCAGATAGGAAAGGAGGAATGTTAGGGGTTTTAGAATTTGGGTGAATTCATGGCTGGTAGGGAAGAAGAAGAAGAATGGGGTGGGGTAGGGTTGGCAACGGTAAGTTGGCGAGGCGAAAAAGTATGAATCTTTTTAAAAATTTGGGGTTTTTTTTGGAACGTTGAGTGCAACGGTCATGTAGGTGGATGTGTCGATTGCTAATGATTTTTTGAAATGTGAATAGGAATATGATATAATAAATGTATTGTCCTTTTGTTTGGATTGGCTCCATACTTATTTTTGCCCGTGATTTAATTAATTTAAATAATGGGATAGTGACAAGGCAAACGATGTCGTAGGGTTTCTTGTGTTCATTTATTGGGCTGGTTTTTGGTTAGGTTGCACATCACACTCGTTTGGTTTATCTGTTGTTTGATGTTTGCTATTGGAGAAAACTGATTTTCAGGGAGTACGTATTCTTGATTTTGTAAAAAACTGATTTTCATGTGTAAAAGGCAAACATAAAATCTCTAACCAAACACTTAAAACTCTTAATTTTAAAGTGAAAATGCAAACATGAGGAAAAAAAAAGAGTAAACAAATACCCCTAAATTGGATTAGACATACTAATTTTACATCTAATTTCAGGATTTATAAATCTCCATAATTGTATCTAATTAAAAGCAACAATATAATTTATCTATACCAAATATAATAGTGTAAGCAGAGAGAAATTGATAAAAAGCGTTTTGGAGGCCTTTTTAATGAATTGACAAATTAAGAAAAATCTGCTATATAAAAAATAATTAATTATATGGATTTCTTTAATTTTAGTTAATTACTATTATTTCTTCGTTTATATGGTAATTACCAATTTAAAACTTAAACAGAAACGGTTTTATGAGCAGACCAAGAGTTAATACCCCTAAATTGATTTTTCCTTTATCCTTTCAGCTTCTGTAAGGCTTTAATTATCTCTCTCAGTTCTCAAGATATGAGTTTTATTCCTACACATTTTAAATTCTTTCTATTTTTTTTTTGCTTACAACCAGTTTTTTCGTCTTTTTTTTTGGGTTATAGTTTTTTTTTTATTTCTTTTGCCAATTAACTTGCATGATCATAATTGTTGATGCGAAGATGATAAATATATATTTTAGTTCTCAGAAGACTGCAAATCCAGTAAGGTTCATTTTGTTATTCTTAGATTTTAAAATAAGAATTGGTTTTGTAGTTATTTTTTTTATTTTTTTTTGATGGGATTTTTGTAGTTATTAGTTCAATTTAATATTGTTGGTCACTAAATTTGTTTGGGTTTACATATCCATAACGACTTTCTTAATTTTGTTGGTATTAGCTTCCGATGGAACTTCACCACTTCATCATCAAGTGAGTTTTTCTGTTTTTTTCATTATATAACAAATTTCTATGGCTTTGAATTTTTACATACTAAAATCGAATGTTCTTCAATTTTATGAAACTTACAATTTTTTTTATCTTAATAATTTTGTAGGGAAAAGTACAAAAATAAACCTTGTGGTTACACCCATTTTCGAACAACACACATGTGGTTTAAAAGTTTGCAAAGTGGTACCATGTACTTCATTCCGTTAGCAAACACATACCAAATTGACTAACGGTGTTAAAAGTCAAAAGGAAAAGAGTTAATTTGGTCCTTATATTTATTTATTTTTATAAATTAACCCCCTTATTATCTAATTATCACAAACAAACCCCAAAATAAAAAATAAAAATCAAATACACCATCTTCTCCGTCTTTTTTAATTTCTTATTTTTCTTTTCCTTCACTCCCTCCCCTCTTTGTTAATTTTTCCCAAGCATCGAAATCGAATCCCACCAATTCCAATTTCGAAGAACACAAAGCCACACAATTTCATCAATTCTTCACTGAGGAAGCCACTGCGGCTCTCAAATTGGTGTTCCGCAACCAAATTACCTCAGTTTTAATTTGATTTCAACTTTCAAGGATTAGAAGATGAGGCTGTTGAAGGTAGCTACTTGTAACTTGAATCAGTGGGCGATAGACTTTGATTCTAACTTAAAGAACACAAAGGACTCCGTTACTAAGGCCAAAGAAGCAGGTGCCGCTATCAGACTTGGCCCTGAGCTTGAAATCACTGGCTATGGCTGTGAAGATCATTTCTTAGAGCTCGATACTGTCACTCACGCGTAAGTTAGTTGAGTATTGAATTGGTAATTGTGAAATTCTGCTTAATTTTGGGATGATTTTGATTTTCACAGCATGTGGGAGTGCTTGAAGGAAATTCTGGTTGGGGATTATACAGATGGGATATTGTGCAGCTTCGGGATGCCTGTTATTAAAGGATCAGAGCGTTATAATTGTCAAGTTTTGTGCATTAACAGGAAAATTATAATGATTCGCCCCAAAATATCGCTTGCTAACGATGGGAATTACAGGGAGCTAAGATGGTTCACTGCGTGGAAGCAGAAAGATCAGGTTGTTGACTCTCAACTCCCATTTGACATTTCAAAGGCTGTAAATCAGGATTCAGTACCTTTTGGCTATGGTTTCATTCAGTTTTTAGATACGTAAGTTATAAGGATGTCAATTGCTGTTGAATTTCCTTTTAGAGTCTGATATGTTGCACGAAAAGTTTGATTTTAAAGCTTATCTTTTGTAATTTGAAAAATTGGAGAGAGAGGAGAGAGGAGAGAGAGAGAAAGAAGAAGAAGAAAAAAAGAAATTAAAGAGAAATGAAGAAGATGGTGTAATTGATATTTATTTTTTATTTTGGGGTTTGTTTGTGATAATTAGATAATAAAGGGGTTAATTTATAAAAATAAATAAATATAAGTACCAAATTAACTTTTTTTTCTTTGACTTTTAACACCGTTAGTCAATTTGGTATGTGTTTGCTAACGGAATGAAGTACATGGTACCACTTTGCAAACTTTTAAACCACATGGGTGTTGTTCAAAAATGAGTGTAACCACAAGGTTTATTTTTGTACTTTTCCAAATTTTGTATCTCTGTAATTATCTAACATTTTCAACTTTTTGGGTTCTCTTTGACTCATGTGTGGAGAATGGTGCCTAATTAATTACAATGAGATTTGTTTCAAGATAATTTGATTATTGCGAAGTTTTTCAAATTGTAGGGCACTTAATAGATAAAAGAAAGATTTTGAAAGTGAGATAACCGAGTTTTAGCTCTACTGGGTTGAAAGAGGAGGCCAAAATAGTTTAATTTCTTTGTGAATCTCATTCAGTTTTATTCTAATTTATTGTTTTGGTTGAAATACAAGAGATTGCTTGCAAAGTTTAATCTCTTTTACAGATTTTATGATAGATCTTACACTACATTTGGTTTGTTTTAACTGTGGCTTTAATTTTTCTCTATGGAGTGAATAAAAACGTTTGAGGTATTATTATGATTGATGGTATATAGTAACTACTAATTTTGGTATATTAGCCATTAGATTTTTTGATAATCTGTATTATAATTTGCATGAATATGGATCACTACTTTATAAATTTCAAAGTTAGCCTATAGGTTGAAGAGATTGACAAAGTTTTCTCTCGATCGGTCAGTAAGCTCTCTCATGAGCATTGTTATTTGCATGAGGATTGAAATGTTTCTAGAAAAATTGCTAACATTGGCAGCATTAGAGGTAAAATGGTTTACATTCTCTTAACTCATTTCTAATACTCTTGTTTCACCCGTATTTTAATCTGGGCCAATTTCGTAATTTATTACTCATTTGGCCCAGATTATGTAATTTGATAAGATTTGAGCCGAATGCATAATTTTACCAATCATTCTGACTCGAATTTGTTATTATTTCATTAACTATTTCTTTCCATCAAAATGTGTGAAAAATTTGAAGTTTAGGACTGGTTTTGTAATTTACCAAAAGTTCTGAATTGAGTAATTTTCCAATCAAATCTATAAGTTACTGCAGCAAATATGACATGGAAATTGATGAGAATCAGATCCATGCCAAGAACGAGATTATATTTACGAATTTTAGTCATTTATTCGATAATCCTATGAAGCGTGCGAAGTTCAAAATGAAATAATTTAATCCCTTTCGAGTTACACGAATATCAAATTGAAAACGGATCAATTAGGGTTAATTCATTTTGAATTTGGATTTTGAGGGAATTGAATTTGGATTTTAAGGAGATTTAATTAAGTTGGACAATAAGTTTTGGATGGTGGGAAATTATTTGCAATTTAAAGAATTGCACAATTTTTCTTTGGTATGGGACTACATGATGAATTATGATGAAGACTTTTACTTTGACTTTCTAGATAATAATTTTGACTTGCTTAGTTACTTTTTTACCCTTATATTTATTATGTTTATTTTAGTTATGTAAAGGCAAAATATGTCCAACATGATTTAGTTTTAGTCTTTAAATATTTCCAATTTTCTAAGTTTGTAACAAGTTTGATTTCAATAAAAAAATATTACTCTTAAGAGTTTGTGAGTGGTTTCTCTTGTGTTCTTTGGTTCACTACTTTGAACAGTTCGGAATTAAATCCTTAATTGTTGAAGACTGAGATTGAGTCTTTACAACCTAGTTTTGTAAGGGTTCTTTTCTGTCCGACCCTGATTCGTTAGCTTTCCTAGGGATCAAATCTAGTTGTCGGGTTTTCAAGGCACTGTTCCTCGTGGATTCGCATCAGTTTGGTATCAGAGCTGAGCTCTAACTTTTCAGGTTTTATCTATCTGTATTTTTTTCCTTGTTTATTTTGTTTTAGTTTTTTTTGTTCCGTCAAATATTTGAATTTGAATTTATATCCTGATTTGGAGTTTTGAATCATTGGATTTAGTTTTTGTTTCTAATTAAAATTCATAAAATGAAAAAAAAATCAATCAGTTTTTTTAAATTTTGTTTCTAACCTTACGTATTTTCAATTTATTTTGTTTGTGAAATTAAAAAAAAAACTAAGTGTGAAACGTTGGTTTTTAATATGCATCTTTTTGTCTTTTTCAAATTTTAATTTGTAAAACTGAAAAAAAAAAAAATTGAGCTAGATTATTTTGGTTGTTGAAATACTTATTAAAGATAATACCATTATCTTTATTTTTTTTTATTTTTTATTTTTTTCTCTATGATCATTATAATAAAAAAATGATAAAAATAAATGAAATTGTGGCAAAATTAGATCAATTTGGAATAGATTATTCTTGTCCATTAAGAAGAGGTCCTACAAATTGTTTTAATTTAAAGAAAAAAAAGAAATAGCACATTAAGTAGACAATAGTATTAATTTCAATTTCCTTGTTTTTTTTTCTTTCTTCCTCCTTTTATTTTTTTCTTTTTTTTTTTACCTATATTCTTTTATTAGTCGTTTTATTTATTAGTCGTTTTATTGTCGTTAAAATTTTGGTCATCAATTGGATTTATCTGCATTGCATTTTTTTACTACCATTTTGCTTTTTAGGTTGTAGGGTTAAATTTTGGTTTTTAATTATTGGGGTTTTAAGACTTAATTTGTTCTACGGAGTTCTCTAAAGAACACTATAAGAGAAATCGAATGGTAAAAGATACAGAGTGGTGAGCATATTAGAGAGAATCGTCAAAAGCAATTTTGAGTGAAACACCAAGTGAATTGTGAGTATTTTTTTATTACTTGATATATTTGAATTTCTTTTGCACAATAATATGGTAGAGGATCAAGTGTTAACAATGTTGAACCGCTTGATGGAACGTATGGACATCATGGAAGAAAATCAACGAGTTGTTCTAAAGCAAACCAAGGCGATGTAATGTATCATTATGATGACAGTGAAAGATCGACTAGAAATCAAGGTGACCATGATAGAGAAGAAATAGGTCTTGGGAATGTAAAATTCAAAATATCATCGTTTAGTGGAAGAGACGATCCCGAAGCTTATTTGAAGTGGGAGAAAAAAATGGAAATGATTTTCGACTATAACAATTTTTCAGAAAAGAAGAAAGTACGAAAAGCTATTACAGGATTTTTAGATTATGCCTTAATCTGGTGGGATCAATTTGTGACAACCAGAGAGAGGTGTAGAGAGCCACCAATTGATTCTTGGAAAGAGCTAAAATCCGTTATGAGAAAATGATTTGTTCCTAACCATTTCTATGTGGGTTTGTACAAACACATGCCAAGTCTAATGCAAGATTTCAATCGAGTCGAGAACTACTACAACAAACAAGACTTCATATCTCGATATGAGATTATTATTAACAACGATAAACGTACATATGTAAGTGAAGAAATAAAGGGTGAACAGACTGGAAAAGTTATTGATGCGTCAGGCAGAGTGAAGGAAGAGTCTGAGAGCACTGCATGCAATGATGAGGATGATGCTCTTGAAATTGAAGAACTAACAAAGAAAGATGAAACGCCGCCGAATAAAAAAATTGAAACAAGATCTCAAGTTGAGAATGATGTAGACAAGGTTGAGATTCAATATGTATCTGCATCTGACCAATGTTATGTTTTAGAGATACTGGTTGCAGGAGAAGATGAGGTGAAAATTGATGAACAACTGTGTGGAGTTGAAAAGACAAATTTTGTTGATTTTGTGGGTGTTGAAAAGATACGTGCTCATACTAACAAACTTGACATTTGTTTGTTTAGTGTTCTAGATTCTAAATTGCAGGTGTTCAAGTCTATCCACGAACAACATTACGATTCGAGGACGAATCGTCTTGAAGAGAGGGGGAATGATGAGAATCAGATCCATGTCAAGAACGAGATTATATTTACGAATTTTAGTCCTTTATTCGATAATCCTATGAAGCGTGCGAAGTTCAAAATGTAATAATTTAATCCCTTTCGAGTTACACGAATATCAAATTGAAAACAGATCAATTAGAGTTAATTCATTTTGAATTTGGATTTTGAGGGAATTGAATTTGGATTTTAAGGTGATCTAATTAAGTAGGATAATAAGTTTTGGATGGTGGGAAATTATTTGCAATTTAAAGAATTGCACAATTTTTCTTTGGTATGGGACTACATGATGAATTATGATGAAGACTTTTACTTTGACTTTCTAGATAATAATTTTGACTTGCTTAGTTACTTTTTTACCCTTATATTTATTATGTTTATTTTAGTTATGTAAGGGCAAAATATGTCCAACATGATTTAGTTTTAGTCTTTAAATATTTCCAATTTTCCAAGTTTGTAACAAGTTTGATTTCAATAAAAAATATTACTCTTAAGAGTTTATGAGTGGTTTCTCTTGTGTTCTTTAGGACACTATTTTGAACATTTCGGGATTAAATCCTTAATTGTTGGAGACTGAGATTGGGTCTTTACAACCTAGTTTTGTAAGGGTTCTTTTCTATCTGACCCTAATTCGTTAGCTTTCCTAGGGATCAAATCTAGTTGTCGGGTTTTCGAGGCACTGTTCCTCGTGGGTTCACATCAGAAGTAGGTTGAAGTTAGTGGAGTTGAACATGAGGTAGTGGATGAAATCAGTTGGGAGCAGCTTTGTCTTATGGTTTTGGAGCATCCTTGACAAATCGTAGAACTTTCTGGCCAAAACGTGGAACTTTCCTATTGGACATAAATTACACGATATAATCACATAATTTCAACAATAGAAAATTAGCAGTGGGAAAGAACAGTTGGGAGTGGCCTCAAGTCGCGTGTAGTAGGGAGTAGTAGTTACAGATCCTTCTTTGGAAAGTGGGAAGATTGTGTTAAAAAGGAGTTTTTTTGGCACAGAAATGACACACAAAAGACACAGAAATACAAAACTAAAACTACACATGTTCATCAATAGCGATTTAATGTACCTTATGTTTTTGAAGTTACTTTTTAGTTTGTTCATCAATTCCCTGTAAGTTTGGAATATATCGTTCTCAACCCCATTTGTTTAATTCAATTTGCGTTCAATCTATATAAAGTCTCTAGATTCAGATACTTGGTGTATTTCATTTCAATTAATCTTAATCGCGTAGATTTAATTGCAAGCTTTAAGTTTTTTCACAGGTTTTTGATAGAAGTTAGAATTATATCGTTTTGGGGTTTGTCTACAAAATCTCTGGCACACTCGGACAGGAAACAAAAAAGGCAAAAAAACTCCCAAATGCACTAGAATGTAAATCAAGTTAAATTAAATGCCAAACATTTGCAACACGGATGTGATCTACTATTAATATAAATCTATGATAATTGAAAAAATAATCAAATAAAAAAATTAAGAGAATAGAATGTAGTCTTTAAAATTAGTTTTAGACAAATAAAACATATAATAAGATGGACACAGACAAACAATTAAATGAGACGAGTTCAAAATTACTAATCCATCTTAAAATGAATTACTACACTGTTTTTTTAATCAAAAGAGCAATGAATTAATGAGCCAAATCATGGCAAAATTGTAACAATGAATCAGAAACAGAACTCGGTAATAAACTAAAAAAAGAAGGGCAAGTGGATAAACGAGAAGACTGTGTTAGCACATGTGCCATCCCATTCGCTTACCGCCGTATCCATTTGACTGAGTAAGAGTCATTTGATGTTAGAATCGATCGTATTTGAATAATTCTATCCCCAAATTCGGAATCATCCACAGAACTAGAATTTATTACATCAATCACTTGTTTAACATCAGATTCGAAAACCACATTCCTTATTTCATCGGCTTCTATCCATTGCATAGCCTGTAATAGAGCTTCAGCCTCACATTCTCGTGTTGTCGGACAACATAACAGACTCGCTCATCTCCCCATTACAAACTGTCCATTTGCATCTCGTACTGCTGCTCCCATTCCTGCACGACCATCAGCGTTAAAACATACGGCATCAACACAACACGAGAGAAATCATTCTGATGGTGGGTGCCAACCCATGCAACCAGCATATGAACTATTTCTTACTATTGTATTTTCGATCTACTGTTCTCCCGTACCAGTCCGATTCCTCAAGGCATTTGCTTCTGACCAATCATTAAGTACTGTGCAGGCATGAGCCACTATTTGATCTATTGTACGAATCTCATACTTCCAAAGACGGGTATTTCTAGTCTACCATAAACTCCAGAGGTGCATCAAAAATGTTTTCACAATTTGTTCCGGTGCTGCTCTAATCATATTATGAAACCATGCTGTCAGGTTCTCAGCCACCGCCGCCTCCGCATTAATTCGATCCAGAAGTCCCGCCTTCTGCCACACTCTTATAGCTCCTGCACATTCAATAAAAAGATGCCATCCATCCTCCCAAGGTTCGTTACATATCACACAAGTACTACATATATGTAACCCACGAAATTGAAGATTCACCCGCGTCGGGAGACAATTGTGTGCTAATTGCCAACCAAAATGCCGGACCTTGTGTGGAATTTCAGCATACCACAATTTTTTCCAAGCTCCCTGAACATGAAATCTCTTTCCTGCTTCCAACGTTGTAGCCAATTAGTAAGCACTTTTCACTGTATAACATCCTGAAGAATGGAATTTCCATATTAACCGATCCTCACTACTCAATGTACCAACAGACAGTTTATGAATTTCTGTTATTTCTCTATGCTCAAAAAGTTCCTCCAACAGCTCTTCATCCCAATCCCTGGAATTATGGATAAACAAATCATTAACTTTTAAATACTCCAACCCTTCTACCATAGGGGTTCGTATATAGCCATCCTCCCCATCACGCAACCATCTCTCACTCCACACATTTATTGATTGACCGTTTCCAATTTTCCACCTGATTCCTTCTTTAATGATTAGTTGAGAACTCCAGATACTTCGCCATATAAAACTTGGTGAATGCCCCAATGAGGCCCCCATAAAATTCCCTTTTGGATAATATTTAGCTTTGAAAACTTTACTAACAAGCGAAGATGGATTGATAAATAACCGCCATCCCTGTTTTCCCAACATAGCAAGATTAAAGGCTGTGAAATTTTGGAAACTCAGTCCTCCCATCAATTTTGGAGCACATAATCTGTCCCATGCCATCCAATTCAGTCCTCTCTCACCTGACTTTTTATTACCCCACCAAAATGAATTTAGCATTCGTTGTAATTCCTCAGCCGTCGATATAGGGAGCAAGAATACAGTCATGAAATAGATTGGTATGGCTTGCCCTGCTGCTCGAATAAGTGTAGCCTTACCAGCTTTTGATATTCCTTTCCCTCTCCAGCGTTGTAGCTTCTGCCATAATCTATCTCTGAAGTGTGCAAAGATTGCTCGTTTCGTCCTACCCACCAACGATGGAAGACCCAGATACCTTCTGATATTCAACGGACTAGTATTACCCAAAATGCTAGAAATTCCTATGGCCAGGTCATTTGCCACATTTCTTTTAAACATGATTCCAGATTTTTGAAAATTTATAGCTTGCCCTGAAGCTAATTCATATGATCTGAGTAATTTTTTTAACACTCTAATTTCAGATATAGTAGCCTGGAAAAAATAAGAATGCATCATCAACAAAGAGCAAATGTGAAATCGCAGCGCTTAACTCGGCACCCATGCAATAACCCCATATTCTCAGCTGCCACCACTAATGATGTCAACCCTTCAACACAAAGCAAGAATAAGTATGGTGATAGTGGATCACCTTGGCGAAGTCCTCTTTTTGGGCAAACGGGGCTAACCAACAGATCATTTATTCTAACCATATATTGCACAGAAGTTACACAATGCATTATCAAATTCACCCATTTATCTGCATAACCCAACTTTAACATCAATTCTCTTAGATAATTCCAATCCACCCTGTCATATGCTTTACTCATATCAACTTTTAGTGCCACATTACCTACTTTCTTAGCAACGTTATTGTTAATGCTATGAATAAGTTCAAATGCGATCAAAACGTTGTCATGAATAAACGTCCCTTTAATAAAAGCAGATTGATTTTCAGAGATAATCACAGGCAAAAGCACTTTCAATCTATTCGCTAAGACTTTGGAGAAAATTCTGAGTATAACATTACATAGTGCCATTGGGTGAAGTTCAGTCATAATAACACGATTCTCATACTTTGGAATAAGAGTAATGATAGTATTATTAAGCTCAGAGGGGAACATACCTTGATCAAACCATGTTGACCCAGCAGTGAAGATATCATCTCCAATTATGTCCCAGATTTTTTGATAAAATCCTAAATTAAATCCATCAGGTCCTAGAGCCTTATCAGGATGCATATCAAATAATTCTCTCTTGAATTCCTGTTTTGTAAGTGGTCGCAGTAATTGCTCATTGTCTCGATCAGTGATGCGTGCCTGCATTAAATCAATCACTTCACTCCATTCACTATTACTGTCAGAGAAAACTGATTCAAAATACTGTATTGCAATCTGCCCCATCCCATCTTTACCATCAATCCATTCTCCTGCATTATTCCTGAGCCCTGTTAAACTATTCTGCTTCCGCCTTCCATTAGCAAAAGAGTGGTAAAAACGAGTATTCAGATCTCCCTCCTGAAGCCATAAGACTTTTGTTCTCTGTTTCCAGTGGTCTTCCTCTTGAACCATAATTCTCACATACTCAGCTCGGGTCGACTCATACTCATTACTATTATTTGGGCCTCCCACATCACGTAGTTGTATTAACTTTGCTTTTAATTGTTCAATTTTCTGTTTTGTAAACTGACATTTTAATATATGTATCTCCTTTAATTTGTTAAAAACATTTCTCTTATAACTAATCAATTTATTGCATAAATTGATATTATAGTAATAACTACAATTTTAATTTTAAATATTCTATAACTATGCCAACATTCTCAAGGTTTTTGTTTTGATAATGATAATAATTTATTTCAATCTCAACAATATAAAATTTATTTGCAATTTTAATTACAATCATGATCAATAATTATTATCAATACAAAAAATAACATTGTTCAAAATAATTAATATAAAAAATATAAAAATATTAAGTTAATCCATGCAACGTGCGGGTATGCAACTAGTTCAATTCGTTCCAAAAGAAAAAGTATATGGTTAAATCCGATTTTAAATCTTTTTATTCGAGTATTTAATATAATTCAAGAATTTCTAACATATTTAGTTAGTAATAATGTAAGGACATGTTAGATAAATAAAAAAAATCATTTAATTAAAAAGTTCAGCACTTTTTTTTTTGAAGAACAATAAGTTTCATTAAGCGGAATCAACATACAAAGAATGTAAAATAAAATCTGAAGAGACATTACCCCACTCCACAAGTTCTGACAAGAAATGAGAAGACCTAGCTAAAGCATGAGCCACCCAATTCGCAGAACGATCTGTAAATCTGACAAAAATGTCATTGATACTAGAAATAAGACTTTTACATTCAGTTAAGTTCAAATCACTTATTTTGATAAGATAAAATATTTGAAATTTTAAGTTGAGAATTATCAACTAATAATTTTCTTTTTTGTATTCAATCCTTATTTTTTTGTGTGTATTTTATCAAATACTTATATAATTTAATACTTTCAGTACTTATGATATTTAAAGTTAATTAAAAAAAAATCATGTGATTACACTCTTTTGCAGATGAAGGACTATGAGTTTTTTTTTAAAGGGTGACTATGGTTGTCACTATTAGCAAATCACAGACTTTAACCTAACACCGTAAAAAATGATGACGTGACAGACGACATTTTTGTCCAAATTTTTATTACCCCTTTTGACTTTTCAAAATTCATAAATATAATTTTTTTTTTATTTTTTCTCTCTTCTTTATTTTTTCTGTCTTCTTTTCCCTTTCTTTTTTTTAATTTGAATTGTAACTGGAATACCTTTGGGAATTCCAGCGACTCCTTTTTTCTTTCTTCTTCTTTTCCTTTCTTTTTTTAATTCGAATTCTAACTAGAATACCTTCGAAAATTCCAGCAAGGAACTGGAATTCCTTTGCAGTTCCAATATCCGAATTTATAAAGGAATTCTATAAATTCAAATTATAAAAATAAATAGAGAGGAGAAAGAAGAAAAAGGAAGGATGAAGGAAGGAAGGAGAAGAAAGAGAGAAGATATATTTTTGAAAAGTCAAAACAAGTAAAAAAAATTGGACAAAAATGCCCTTTATCATGTCATCATTTCTGACGGTATTAGGGGGAAGTCATTGATTTGCTAACAATGATAACCACATTCACCCTTTTGATAAAAAAAAAACTACAGATCTCCATCTGTAAAAGAGTGCAACCGTAGGGGGGTTTCTTTGGAATTAACCCTAATATTTATTTGAAATGATTTAACCCTAATATTTAAACTTAAAATTCGGTATTTATTTTTTCAGCACTTAATTTTTAATTTTATCAAATGACACCTAAGTCAATGGTACAATTTGGTTCGGTCCTAATAGAAAAAAATGAACGGCTCAATCAAATTTAAATATTTTTATTTAGATATTTGATTTAGTTGAAGAAACTCTAAGATGCGTGCTCAAGCCTACATGCAATATACAAGGATACATTTAGGTATGATTTTATTTAATATTTTAATATAATAAGAAAATATTATTTTTTGTTCATTGAGTCTGGTCCAACTGTTGAACTATTCATTGACCTGTGCTGGAGTGGACCACCTGAGTAAAATCTGATGTCAAAATTCGTGATCAATTGTGGTGAGAAAGAGATATTTTTACATAATAAAGAGAGAAAGTAAATATTACCTATTTATAACCTTCTATGGTATGAAAATATTGTTCTATCGGTGGGGCGATTTTTACCATGTGTAGGAGGGCTTATACTTTATTAGTGGGTCTTTTAGAATTGAATGAGCCCGAAAAATTGAACAAGGCCCATGTTCAAGTAAACACTATTTAGAAGAGGTATGCCATGTCCACTTATTCCTATTAGAGGAGTCATGGTTGTGGTTAATTTGTTTGCCCAATACCAAGACTTTCAAAGACTTTTCGGGTTATAATGTTGATGGAGCTGCATGTGTCCAAAAAAACCCTTCGAATTTTGAATTCTGCAATTAGCATCTCAATTACCAAGACGTCATGATTCCACTCATTGAGGTTATCCTTTAAATCTCTCAAGTAGAAATGAGACCGATGCGCGTTTACCTTTTCCAAGGTGGCTATCTCTTCCCTCTTTCTTTTGGGACGAGGACCCCCTGCTATGACGTTTATTACCACCTTAGGGGTGCAACCTTCAGGCTTCTTCTCCTTTTCTTTCTTTGAATCGTCCTCATATTTTTTGAAGAATCGATCGAGCTTGCAACTTTCAGCCATCTTCTCCACCTCAGTGATTAATTATCTGCAGTCCTTTGTCTCATGACCCTCATTGCTAAGTCCTTTAGAGTTGTGGGGAAGAGGCGGTAAAGAACTGCATCCGCGACCGTGGTGGTCTCCATGATTCTCCTAAAATGTTTGACATGGTTTACTAGGTCGCTAGTACCTCCATATTGACTAAAGGTGGGAATACAAAACCCTCTAGGCATCCATTGTCGCTGGATTTCCTTGGATAAAGGTGTGCAAATGTCCGTGAGGGGCAAAGGTCTGATATATGTGTTGGACCTCTCTAATATCTCATTCTTGGAGATTTCTTACATCTCTTTCTTGCTGACCGATTTATCTTTATCATGTTCTTTTGGCTTGTTTCTATCTCTATGTTTCTCTTAAATCAACTGAGCCATATAAGGGGATTGTCTCCTACTTTTACTCATCCCCTCTGAATGACTCTTGGGTTTATTTTTAGGGTTTTTCGGTCTTTCTATTCTCTTGGAGGGCCTTCTTGATCTGGAATATCTTTTTGTTGTTGACGGGCTTCGTGTTGATCGATGGCTGAATTCCTCTGTATTGTTGAGATTGTTTTGCAAATTCGCTTCGGTCTTTCGTAGTTTTTTTAAGCTCTGTCATCTCTATCACGTGTGTCGCCCTTATGTCATCTATATCTATTTGCATCGCTCCCAAGTTTTGGCCAAACCGGTGAGAAACCTCATCAACCAGTATTTGGTACTAGGGTTCCAACTGCTGTTGGTGTCCAGAATCCTGAGTGGATTCTTCTCTGTTGTCTCTATGGATTTCTGACTAGATGCAATTTGTTTATGCCATCTTTGAGTTTTTCTGAAGCTTATGTGTTTAGTTCGAGGTCCACGTTCACTGCACTAATAATAACTGTGTTTCTGAACTTGTGACTAAGAGTTCGAACGTCATGTCGAGTCTTTCGGATCAACCTGTAAAACAAAATCTAAGGTCAGAGAGGGCCAGAGTCCGATGAACCCTCTCAGATGCCTAAGTCGGTATGTGTTGTGGAAGGGTTGAAGAGTAAGGACTAATTGTGAGATAGTAATGTTAACGTACCATAGGATGTGGCTCGTACCTATCTATTTATAAGGCTGTGTCGTACCCTTCTTCTTCTAGGAGTCCTTTTGGCATTAAGATTCCTTCTCCTATTATCTAGGAGTCTGGTTTTATAGGAGAACTCCTCCATAACGTGGAGTTTTCAACCTAGCCGCATGAGGGTTTCACTTGGAAGGGAAACATTTTATAGAATCTTCTTGACTAATTTGAAGGTCTAATTTGTAACGTGACAACTGATCCAAGGGCTCTTGTAATGCCACATATCTGATTCGTTTTATGTGATATTATATATATAAACAAAAGTAAGTGAAAAAGAGGTTTGCCATTAGAGCACCGGCTAAGTATAGATGACAAATTGACAGTTAAATTAGGGCATTTGATAGGTCATATTTCATAATTTGATAGGACATATGATATTTGGAGTATAATTAATTAAGGAGCAAGGTACTACTCATTTATTTATCACCACCATTAGTCGGTTTAGCAAGAACAACGATGATGTTACTACTAGCTAGGTACTACCTTTCCACATGCTCTTCTCGTCCCATTTTCAAAGTCTTTTGCGGATCTATTTTCGAAGAGAAAGAAAAAAGTTTATCTTCCTTTTTTCTCTTCCCATCTGATTAGGTTTTTTTTATATTTTTTATTGTTTTTATTTTTAGTAAGTGTTTATATATTTTATTAGATTTTTTTTATCAGTTTGAATTATACATGCTCAATTATTCTGTTATTTATATCTTTTTCGGGTTTAGCAAGAGCAGAAATGATTTATTTTGTCTATGGGTCAATAAATTTACATGGTTGCAACAAAACAAAGGACTCGAGTCCGAATGTTCGGAATGACCTAAATGATGAAGATTCGATTGTTGCTGCTTCTCTGCGGATTTAAATTTCCATAAAATATATGTTTTATTGTTTTTTTTTTGTGTTTTATACATTTTATGAATTTTTTTTGGCTCTTTTTAGTCATTTTCGTCCATTTGTGGATATTGCGAGGTTCTTTTTTCCTTACCTGTTTTTTTATTGTGCTTATTCTTTTTCTATCTAATGAAGATATAAGCAGCTTCTCTCTAACTTCTACACCCTTCTTTTCTCTTCTTTTCTTTTTGCTCTTCTCTTCAAAATATCCTTATTTTTTCTAGCTTTTCACCATTATAACTTCCACTTAACGATTCAGATCTTGCCTTTTAATTAGGTTTACTTTTAGAGGAGGAAGAAGAAAGCCTCCCATTTATATTTTAGTTTTCGTTTTTAGCTTTAGATTTACTTTTTCTTGTTAGTTTGAAGTCTATATTCCTCCTTGAACTTCTTTTTCCGTCAGATCTACACTTGTGAGCTATATTTCATTCTTTTATTCTTTTTTCGGTCTTAGCAAGAGCGGAAAAGGTTTATCTTGTCCGTAGATCTATAGATCTGCGTGGATGCACAAACAGAAAGGACTCAAATCCGAACGTCCGGAAGAGCCTAAAGGATGGAGTATGGATTACAACGGTTTTTCAACGGGATTCGACTTACGAGAAGGATATGACTTCTATGTTTGTTGTATTTGTATCTTTTCTGGTTTTTAGTGCTCTTTGTAGTCTTTTATTGCTCTTTGTAGTCTATGTATTGCTCTTTGTAGTCTTTTCTTCCCTTTGTGGGTCTTTGCTTGTATGGGATGGAGGTTTTATCCCTATTTTTTTCGTATTGTATTTGTATTATTAAGTTAATGGAATGATATGTGGCATTTTATCAAAAAAAAAAAAAAATGAAGATATAAGTATTTTCATAAAAAAAATACTATTCACACATAACATCATACCTTTTATGTTAGGGTAAATTAAACTCATGTTACTGAACTTTACTCTTTTTTATGGTATGATCATTAAATTTATAATATAACATAAATCAATTCAACTTTGCTCTTTCTAATATTATGTCTATTAAACTTTAACTAACATTTCAAAATAATTGTTAACCACCTCAAATTGAAAATATTGAAAAATTAAAATTATTTAGAATGATATTTTATATATAACTATATTTTTTATTTTCTAAAATCACCAAAACTTTGCAATGACAAATAATATGTTTTCATAGTCACAAAAATTAACGATTAGTTTTGCTGTTACAAAGTCAAAAGGCTAATAACAATATATTTTAAAACTTATATAATAACTACCCGAAAACCCGTGCGATGCACAGGATATGCAATTTTTATATAATTTAGATAAATAAATAAATTGACATATTTATTTTTACGTAATTTTATATCATGCTAGGAAATTCTTTTATATAATGTATATTTGAAATTAATGTATATTTTTTTTATTGATAATTCTAATTAAATTAAATTAATTTTGAAAATAATTGATTAGTTTTTTTTAGAATTTTAATTACATGGGAATGATTTATTTATTTTTACAAAATTCAATAATTTGTAATTTTTAGTAATTTTAATACATTTTCTTTTTTTATAACTGGAATTCGGTGAAACAATAATAATAAAATATGAGATTAATTAAGAAATACATTAGAATATAATGAAAAATCAAAAATTGAATTAAATTACAATTAAAATTAAATATTATATTTATAATACAAAAGAAATACAATCTATGTTAAACAAAAATTGAATTAAACTACAATTAAATATAAATATTATATCTACGATATAAAAGAATTACAATTTATGTTAAAATGGAAGCAACATCAATATATTATAAAAAATAAAATTCATAAGAATTAGTCACAAATTCATCTTGATGATAATAATTTTGCTTGATGTAATTTCATGATCACCAAGTATTCGAATTCAATTATCCACTCTGCTATAATAACCCAATATATCCAATTGAATCAGCTTAAGACGATGATTTCTCATATTTTCATCTCGTAATATTTCATCAAGACATTCAATCAATTTGTTCTTCATTCTTTCAATGTAGAATATCAGTCACGCTCGCAGATATCACTTATTTGGCTTTATTAATATTTTCTAATAATTATATATTCTTGAATTTCTTAAGCAAGAAAAACAAACAAAAGAATAGAAAGCAAAGATGAAGGGACAAAAAAGATAATTAGTAAAGAACTATCTTCCTCTCATTTTTTTTCCAAAAATAAGAGAGAATGTCAAGATATAAGCATATAAAGAGGGGAGTGGAAATATTTTTTGCCCATTAATTAAAAATTTATTTTTTCTTAATAAAGTATTAAGTCCATAAATTAATTTTAATTAAATAGAATTAAATCGCAATTGTAACCACTCAGTATAAAAAAAAGTTTTATAATTAATATTTGAAATTAATTCTATTAATTAGAATTAAATGCTCAGCATTTGAGAATTTGAAGAGATTCAAATAATAATATTTTTTAATTAATGTTTCCAACAACTTGTCCTATGATCATGGTTCATTTTCATCTGTTAAAAACTCTTGAAATACTGACAATTTTGTGCAAACCACAATATAATAGTTAAAAACTATATAAACCAATGTTGCAAAAGCAATTATCTCAATATATTAATATGTACATTTTTAAGGTTTTGAGCATCAAAATTTATTTTTATTTACCTTCATTCTGAATTCGTATCTAGCATAATTCAAATTCTTCAAGAATAAACATCTTATCAAGTGTATTAGACGCTCACAATCTCTTTGTCTAGAGAACTGGAAAAAAAATAACTTCTTGATAACAACAACAACAACAACAACAACAAATAAAACATAATTTATAATTGAAATAAACTTCATTGTAAGTTTAATATTTTATTCAATATATCTCAAACTTCGATGAACAACTATTGTGTGAAACTTTATATCTATTTGTACCAAAATGCATAAAAATAAAAAATACAATCCATATCAGTTATATAAACTCAAACTCAAAAATGAGTGGATTTCAACAGGTTCCGAATTAGAAAAATTTATCTAACTTCAATTAAAGCTAAAAATTGAGTTCATATAAAGCCGAAAATCGAAATTTTAGTTAGAGTTAACAATCAAAACGATAACATCTAGCAACATATTCTAAAAAAGAATGCAAATATACAAAATCTTTATTTTAGTCATTTTGAAAAAAAAACAAATAAAAAAAACATGGATAAGGTAGCGAGAGATATGGAACCTGGGTAACGACAGAAATGGAATTTCATCTCTGAAAGATGAAACTATAACAACTATTGTTTAATAAAAATAAAACAACAACACAATTGAGAAAAAAAATAACTACAACATATGAAAAAAATCTAATAATTACCTTAAGAAACATAAGAATTTCTTGATTTTTGACAATGTATCTTCTATTTCTATTGGAATTCTTCAATTGGAGATATCGGTTTGAAAAAAAAGACAAATAAAAAAGAAACATGGATAAGGTAGCGAGAGATATACAACCAGCAAAAATGGATCTGAAAGATGAAACTATAACAACCATTGTTAAAAAAAATAAAAATAAAACAACAACACAATTGAGAACAAAATAACTACAACATGTGAGAAAAATCGAATAATTACCTTTAGAAATATAATACTATCTATCATGGGCAAATGAATATAATGGTGGAATACTATCTATCATGCTTTATATATAATTTATTTGCGACTTTTGGATTTTCTTTACTTTGTGTTTTTTCATCTTCATGTAACTCTTGCTTTCTTTTATTATTTTAATTAATGGGCTAGTAATTGTTTAATGTATTATAAATATAAATCTGTTATTTTTAATTAATTAAATCTTTTTAATTTTGATTTTTTACTACGTTAACAACTCATCAAAAAGGCCTATAGAACACTTCTCCTTATTTCTCTCTGCTTCCGCTATTATATATAGTATTGATTCGAATAACAGAATGACAATTGAGCTCTGCTAGGGTTTTTTCTCTTCCGCCGCCGCTTGGGTTTTGGATCTTCTGCTGCCGCTATTCGTCTTCCGGCCGCCGTTTTTCTTCTCTCCACCGCTCTATTGGATCTGTCCGTCACTGCCTGGCCGCCGTCCTCTCCTCGTTGGCTGGCATCTGTTTCCACGAGTGAAGATCTTTATTCATTTAGTCTCCCGTCGTCGGCTTCGTTGGTGTGTGGAAACTGTTTCTGTGAGTGATGATCTGTTGATTTGGAAATATAATTTTACTGATTATTTGTTTATTTTATTCATTTAGTGGAGTTTATTGAATTACTTTTGCTAATTATTATTTGACATTGGGATGGCCGAGAAAGGATGAGATGGAACCCTAGCCGAATGAAAACCTAGCTGATTAATTTTCCTCCTCCACTATACACCCTAATCTTATTCTTCATTTGATTACAGATTCAAATCTTTAAATTTAGATTAGATTAACTGGGTTTTGTTGTTTGATTCTTAATTTTGAATTGAAAATTGTGGCTTGAAAATATCAATGAATTCTCTAGACTGTGTTTGAGGTGGTTGGATTCGATCTGTGCTTGTCATCACCGCTCCGGTGATCATGGCTCCTCCTTAGCATCGAAGTTCTCTTCAATCCTAAGCTCCGTTTCGCTTCGGATCTGCCTCATCAGCCCTTGCTTGTGACAAGCCTGTGCCGTCTTTCTCCTCTGTTCTTAAACAAGGCATTTCTGAGGTTCATCAATCCTCTGCCACAGTCACTGACATCGGAGGTCTGAAATCCATTCGAATTTCGCAATCAGCTTATGAGAGGAGAATCGCTCTCTGCTCACACGCTCTTATCGGAAGACTCATTCTATCTAAAGGGGATTCCCCTTGGAAAGTGGCGGATCTCAAGGTGAGTTTAACCAAGATTTGGGGAATCACTGCCCAGTGGTGGCTAATTGCGATTGGTAAAGGATATTTCCAAGTAATCTTACCTTCCAAAGAAGCACATGATATGGTTGTCAACAAGGGGATTGTGAATACCCGTCCGGGCACTTTTCTTCTTTAACCTTGGGTGCCGGATTTTGATCCTTATGCCGAACGCTCCATTAATGCACAAGTTTGGGTACGCCTCTACTCTCTTCCATGGGAATATTGGGATAGACAAATTCTTTCAGACATTGCAACAGGGATTGGGGGATTGATTCGATTTGACAAAGCCACCCTTGAGGGTGATTTTGGGCATTTTGCTAGACTTCTGTTGGATATGGACTTAGCAGGTGAACTACCGATGAAGCTTGGAGTTGAGAGAGCAGGGAAAAACATTTGGATTGAGGTGGTTTATGAAAGGCTTCCTCAGTTCTGCAAAGTTTGCTCTTCTATTGGTCATTCGGTGTATGACAGTAGGAAAAATAAAAAACCACCGGAGAGTCGATATTTTAAAAAACCGCCGACTAAGAAACCTTCTCCTCCTGTTGAGAATCGTGCAATTGTTCCGGTGGAAGTCACCACGGCCAGAATTGTCGCTGACCTTGCTGAAAAAATTGATTTTGAGAAGGTCAGCCCTGACAAAGAACTTGTGTTTGTTGGGAGCCCCATGGGTCAAATGGAGCTGGTTGATGATGTGGAGAGGCCTGACTCTCCTGGCAACAACAACATTTCTCCCTTTCTTTCCTGGGCAGATCAGGCAGAGCAAGAAGATGAATTGTGGCACACTGTGACATCAATTAAAGCACACAAAGGTGGAAAGCATGAGGCAGAGAAATCCCGGGCGAAACGGGCCATCAAACCCCCTATTCGTTTTGAATGATAGTTCTATTCTGGAACTGTAGGGGGCTCCTCAACCCTAACACTCAGAGGTACCTTTCTGATTTATGTAGGCAATATAAACCTGATCTTCTTTGCTTAGCAAAACCAATGGTGGACTTTGGGGCAATTCGTCCTTCGTTTTGGTCCAGCATTGGCATGAGACTGATTTCTGTTAATCTGCGTGATAAACCAACTCTTTGGATTCTTCAAAGGATTGCGATGACTGTTGCAATCTCTGTAATTCTTCAACATGAACAGTTTGTGGTATTACAACAGGACGTGCATGGCATTAGACATTATTATGGTTTTGTGTGTGGCAGTATTTGGGCAAACAGACGTGTTGACCTCTTTTTTACTCTAAACGCTCTCAAATTGAATTTACAAGGTAGATGGTTGTTAATTAGGGACTTCAATGCAATCCTTGGGGCTCATGAGAAAACGGGTCGGCCTCCGGCTACGAGACCTTGCCATGACTTTAGGAATTTTATGGATGATAGGGATTGGCTGGATATTCCCTCTACTGGTTGTTTCTTCACTTGGTGTAATGGGAAAACTGGTGAGGGCGTGTCGATTCTCGGCTTGACAGGGCTTTAGTTTCGGATGATTTTGCAGATGCTTGAAATTTGTGCTGTGTGGGGCTGACGCGTCATCACTCGGACCACCACCCCCTTCTGTTCAACTTTTTGGTTACTTCTGGTAGGATTTCTCAGTTCAGATTTCAAAAAATGTGGGTTAGTAATCCTGAGCTTTATGGTATAATAAAAAATCATTGGGATAGCCCTGTCCATGCTCTTCTGCCGGCTCCCTTATTGTGTCATAAGTTGCATGATCTGAGGACTATTTTGAGAAATTGGAATGTTAACATTTTTGGTAACTTCAATGCTAACATTGATGAGGCGCGCAGCTCCCTTGCAGATATTCAGCAGACTATTCAATCTGCTGGTTGGTCATTGAACCTTCAGGAACGTGAAATGGCCGCTCATGAGAAGTTGGATCTTCACTTGCTTCAGCAGGAAACTTATTTGAAAGAAAAAAGCCGGGTGCGGTGGCTTGCCGAAGGAGACCGTAATACAAGCTACTTTCACCGTGTCTCTATGATGCGCAAATCGCATATGGGAATTTCTGCCTTAACAATTGATGGGGTTTCTCATACTGACTCAAATATTATTTCTGATCATATTATCTCTTACTATTCTAACCTGTTCGCTAGCACAGGTGGGAATCCGGTGGATCTGTCTTTGGTTTCTGATTTGGTTCCTCGGCTTGTGTCGGATTCTAAGAACATTTCTCTTACCGCCTGCTGTTAGACGAGGTGCCGCGGCCTAATCTCCCGGGCGGACCGGAGGGTGGACACCTCATGGCGACGTAAGCGGTGATTGGCGCCGAAAGCAACCAATCGTGGAATCAAGCTGCTCGGCAGGACCGGAGCTCGGAGTATGGAAGAGTCGCCACCCACGAATGGGAAAATGAACACCGATCCCTTGCGGGAGACCGGCGAGGGTTCGGGAAACTTAGGTACGAGCCGAGAAGGCTAGCTCCTTTCCGGAGAAAAGCTACTAGGCACCCCGACGTCGCCCGGTTATGAACCACCGGCCTCCTACTCAGCGTGTTAGGCGATAACGGACTAATCGCATATCTCTTTAAGTTTAAAATTCATTTGAAACCTTTTCTTTCTCGTTTTGAAAACCGTTTTGAGCATATATTATTGAAAGCCATTTTGGTAAAGAATCACCCATTTTGCATAAATTTAAAATACATAGGAGAGAGAGGGGGAGAAGAAAGAGTTGGTTTATTCACGGTGTGATTTTAGTTTGTACACTAGTTCTAAGCTAAACTCATTCCCCAAAACGAGTTTATTTACATGGTTCGTACCTTAATCACCGTTGGAACGATTTAGGTACGTTTCAAAACCCCGTTTAATGACGTTCACTCGAATCGCCGTTGGAACGACTCGAGCGTTTGAAAATGTTGAGATAAAAGCTTTAACAGGAAAACGTGATTAAGCATACAAGTCAATTTATTTTGTTCAAAAACCATTTAGGAAAACGATTCAAAAACTCTATTATTTACAATTAAAAGCAATTTTAATTACAAGGTTCGCTTAATCCGTCGTTGGAACGAATTAAGGTTTTAAAACGTGATGTTTTAAGAAATGGTTTAAAAATGTCAAGAAAACGTTATTTACACTTAGGAATATCTAGAAAAACTTAAGTTTAAATAAGCAAATTAAACTCTCTTTTTGTGATTTTATTTTCCCTTTTTCACTCAATCAACTCTTTATTCACACGTAATTACACTAATGAACCAATTAAACCAAAGTTCACCAAGTAAAACTCATTTGGAATATATACATGTATACAAAAATAAAATAGAAATACATATATATATATATGACTTTATTTAAAAATAGGGATATATTTATATATAAAAATAAGTGAGAAATACTATATGATATAATAAAGAAAATGAAAAAGAATACAAAATATAATACATTTTCATCCTAACTAAAACTATGTAAAAGTAATGGAAGACCATAAATACAAAAAAAAAATGATATAATAAGTATATAGAAAACACCCTCCCCAAATAATAGCTAAACCCCACATTTTGATAACCCAAAAATATATATACATATATACAAATAATGAATCAAAACAAATTAAATTTCAAATATGGAATAAATAGCTACATAATAGATAATTAATAGTTATATGACCCCCAAAAATAATTTTTATAATCATATTACATAATTACATACTTACATATATAAGAATCAAATACCAAAAGGTTGAGAAAATGGGTTAAAAATATGAATTTTCGTTTTCCAGCAGATTACCGATGGAAAATCCGTCGCCAATCTGCTATTAGTGACAGAAAAGGGAGAATTACAGCAGCAGTCCAAAACTTTTCAGATTCGTTCAAAAGCTTTAGATTAAGTCTAATTCGATCATTTTGGATCTCCGAACTACAAAAAATGGATCATAGTCTATAACGGAGTTTCCTAAAACGACGTTTTTATTTTCAAACGTTATTTGGAAATATCTTTTTAAAACTTATAATTACAACGTTTTTAATACCCGAACTACCTTTTAATCGGATCACGGTTCGTATTAGGATATCAAAACGAGGTTTTTTATTTTAAAACAAAACCGAATTTTAACACGGGATAAAAATAAATAAATACAGAAAATTAAATAAAACGTGACAAATAAATAAATAACTAAATAAAAAAAATTATGACATGAAAATAAATAAATAAAGGAAATAAAATAAAATAAAACGAGTCTAGTCCTCGGATAATACCTCAAGTTCGGTATTGACGGTCGAAGTCGGTTGATTCCACAAATCGTGATTTTCCGGTTTTTTGTGTTTTTCGTCTTTTTAGTAAAAATTTAACTTTTGGGAAATTCGGACTTTTTGAGAAAAAAAAATATTTTTCTAAAAAAAAATCACTTTCTCTCTCTAAAAATGTCTAGAGTGAGAAAGTCTCCAAAAAATCCTCATCTCCCTCAATGCATGGGGATCCGTGCCTTATATAGGCATGGATCCCCGGAAACTTTGGGCGACGCCCGATTAAAATTGGGCGTCGCCCGAAGTAAGTTGGGCTATCACCCAACACTAATTGGGCGAACGCCCAACTTATGTTGGGCGAACGCCCAACTTTCGTTGGGCGTTCGCCCAACCACGTTGGGCGTCTGCCCAACAAAAGTTGGGCGTTGGCCCAACCACGTTGGGCGTCCGCCCAACGAAGGTTGGGCGTTCGCCCACCGCTATTGGGCATTCGTCCAACGCCCATTGGGCGTTCGCCCAACATCGTGGGACGCTCGCCCAGAGGCTGCCGGGCGCGTGCGCCCAGCGGCCGTCGGGCGTATGCTCCGCGCTGTCGGGCGCGCGTGCCCAGCGGCCGTCGGGCGTGCACCCCACGCTGTCGGGCGTGCGTCCAACTGTCGTCGGGCACGCGACGACTGCCGTTAGGCGCTCGCACCACGTTGCTGAGCACTCGCGAGCCGTCCACTCGGCGATCGTGACTCCTACTGACCTCTCGTTTTCGGTTTTTTTTTTTTATTATTATACATTTTTTTCGCGTTAAAATTTTTCCGGAACCAACCGCTTCGACCGTTTTGTTACAGGTTTTCGTCACAAGTCCTCCGACTCGGTGTCTACACCTGCCCAGATGAGGATTGCATCAGACATACGGTTTTTTCCATGTATCCTTCTAGCTCTCCTGGCCCTGACGGCTACACCGGTCAATTCTTTCAGTCCTATTGGAGTATTGTGGGTAGTGATGTGTGTAAAATGGTTCAATGGTTCTTTCAGCATGGGGAAATCTCTGGTGGGCTAAACTCAAGCTTGATGGCTCTTATCCCCAAAGTCATTGGAGCCTCGACAATTGAGCAGTATAGGCCGATTGTTATGAGCAATTTCACATTCAAAATTATCTCAAAGATCTTAGCTGATAGACTTGCCATTATTGCTAGCCGAATTGTTACAGAGAATCAATTTGGATTCATAAAAGGGCGTCAAATCCATCAGTGCATTGCAATCGCTTCTGAAGGTGTCAATCTCTTGAATAAAAAATGTTTTGGAGGTAACATGTGCCTGAAGGTGGATATTAGGAAAGCCTTTGATACGTTAAACTGGCAATTTCTGCTTGAAGTTCTAAAGTCGTTTGGTTTTTCTTCTCAATTCATGGGTTGGATTCATGCGATTCTCTCATCGGCTCATATCTCGATTCTCACTAATAATGGACATGTCGGGTATTTCTCTTGTTCTCGAGGGGTAAGACAGGGAGATCCGCTTTCTCCTCTTCTATTTGGTTTAGCAGAGGATTTCCTTAGTCGTTTTATCAATACTCATGCCTTGCGTGGGTCGCTGTCTCCGATGGGTTATTCTACTTCTTCTGTACTGCCTTCGCACTTGTTATCTACAGATGATATTTTAGTTTTTTGCAGGGCGAGCATCTCGAACATCCATGCTCTCATGGGTATTTTTGATTTATATGGCTCTCTATCTGGACAATTGGTGAATTGGCAAAATCTGAGATTTTCTTCGGAGACTCGGTCATACTCAGACGTCGGGACAGATTGGCGGGCCTAATTGGAATCAAAATTGGATCTCTCCCGTTTAATTACTTGGGGGTTCCTCTTTTTCAAGGGATCCCAAGAGCTAAATACCTCGCGGCAGCGGCAGATAAAATTATTCTCTCTTTCTCGCGCTGGGCGGGGACGTCTCTCTCCATGGCTGGTAGGCTGACACTTGTTAATTCAGTTATCACTAGCTCTCTAATCCACACCTTTATGGTTTACAAATGGCCTGTAAGTTTGCTAAATAGACTCAATAGACACATGAGGAATTTCATTTGGACGGGTTCCGTTTTGTCCAAAAAGCTAGTTACTGTTCCCTGGAAGGTTTGTTTGAAATCCTTAAAGGAAGGAGGGTTGGGTATTAAACACCTCTCGACACTTAACTTGGCTATGAGTGGTAAATTGGCGTGGGGCGTTCTTTCCTCTAACTCCTTATGCTTTAATTTGTTGAGAACGCGCTTTCTAAACATGGCTGGTTTACCAAGGATTCAGTTGCAGCGATCGTCTGTTTGGTGGTCTGTCAAGGCCGCCTATTTCAAGTTACGGGAGAATTGTTTTTGGTCATTTGGATCTTCTTCTGAATTGTCATTCTGGAATTCAGAATGGATTTTTCCTCCCCTGGCTGAACAGCTTGGGATTTCTATGTCTGCCCGTTTGAAGCTCACTGATAGAATCTCAGATTTGTACGAAAATGACAACTGGCGGGATCTTTCATTGCTGGCTAGTCCATTGCACCAGCGCATCCAGAATATGCATGGAAATGGCTCTGAACATGATTTATGTTTTTGGAGACCTGCGAGCAATGGCCTCTTCACGGTAAAGTTATTCTATCACTGGCTACGTGCTCCTCCGGCTTTGCCTCTGGTTTTTCAATCAATTTGGAAACCTTTTATTCAGCCGTCACACTCCATGGTCTGTTGGCGTGCGTACTGGGATTCTTTACCAACTCATGCTGCGCTCCGTCCTAGAGGTCTGCCTCTTATTTCTCGCTGTCCGATCTGTTTATTGGCTTATGAGACGAGTGACCATTTGATTGTTCAATGCCCCTTTGCTTCCCAAATCTGGTTAAGCATATCGGCTTTATTTGGTAGAAGACTTGTACTTGATTCTTCTCTTCAGACCCTCTTGCAACACGCCTTCTCTCACAAGTTCAGCTCGCAAATCCTTTCCCTCTGGCAGGTTGCGCTTGTCAACGCTGTTTGGACAATCTGGTCTGTAAGAAATGCTGCTATTTTTGAGAGCAAGCCTCCAAACATTCATGAAGCATTACGCTTTCTTTGGTCTGCTATTCGTAGCTCTGATAGAATCAGCAAAGGATCGGTATGGAATTCCGTTATGGAGTTATCAATTCTCCATAATCTCGGGTTAAACACTCGTCGTCACAGGGCCCCTCGAATCATTAATGTTAGATGGCAGCCCCCTCCGTCGGATTGGATTAAAGCAAACACTGATGCCTCCGTGATATCAAGTAGAGCTGGTTGCGGTGTGGTTTTTAGAAATAGTCAGGGGCATCCTCTTGGGTCATTTGCCTTCCCCCTTGATTGTGCTTTGGTTCACATGGCGGAACTGCAAGCTGCTATTTTTGCAGTTTCGATTGCGAGATCACGTGGATGGACTCGTCTCTGGATTGAAAGTGACTCGACTTACGTTATTCGAATTTTCCGTTCCCGTGTGCAGATCATTCCCTGGACAATGCGAGTGGATGGTTAAATTGTTTAGATTCAATGATGCATATACAGGTGGTTGTCTCCCATGTGTTCCGTGAAGGTAATCAAGTGGCGGACGCTCTTGCTAATTACGGTCGCCTGGCCTCGGTTTTACAAATGTGGAATACCTTTCCGGACTTCTGCTCTCTTTTAGCTAGAGATAATGCCCTTGGTAGGGATATGTTTAGATTTTCTTAAAACATTCTTTGTATTGGATTCATATTTTTTTCATCTCTTCTTTTATATATATTGGGTCTTTGCCTTTTCGGGGGTGCCAACCTGGTTGGGATTTCCG
This sequence comes from Euphorbia lathyris, assembly GCF_963576675.1. Taxonomy (NCBI): domain Eukaryota; kingdom Viridiplantae; phylum Streptophyta; class Magnoliopsida; order Malpighiales; family Euphorbiaceae; genus Euphorbia; species Euphorbia lathyris. The sequence continues at coordinate 20,303,327 of NC_088914.1, read as the reverse complement.
TTAGGCTAGGTCCGTATTTCAATTAAAAAAAAATACAAAGAAAAAGAATCATACAAATACTAACAAAATAATCTAAGTAATCAGATAATTTTATAAATAGTTGTTATATATTATTTTTTTCAAAATTCATTCATGTAACTATATAAAAACAGTTCTCTAACTTATCAGTATCATTTTAATTATTTAATGAAGCAAACCTGGAATAATTTGTTAAAAGAAATAGCAAGTGAAAATATAATAAGACGAATCTTGTAAAATATAAATCTCTCTTTGAAAAACTCCAAAAAGTAAAAAAGCTCTAAACAAAGTTATTATAAACATATAAAAAGTTAACAATTATTATTGTTTTACAAAGTTATCTTGCTATTTAAAGTAAAAAAAATGGACAATTACAAAACTAGCACCTTTTAAGGTGTTAGTTTTCTTTTCTAACTCCTTTTGAAAAACTAAACAAAACTAACACATTTCAATAAGTAACTTTTAAATTTACCCTCATCTTCTTCCTTAACATAACTGTCTTTGTCTTTCCCTCTCTCTCTCTCTAAAGAACAGAACAATCTACAGAACGACTACGAATACTACAACAATCAATCCAACTCACAGTTCCTATAACAAAATTTCTATAATCATATAAGTTTTTCATTGGGTTTTAGTTTTATTGAAAAGATTTAAAGCTTAGTACATTCATCGTTAAGGTGAACGACGAACGGCGAACGGAAGAGGAGGAAGAAGCGACCATTTTTTCCGGCAATCTCGTCCCAATATATATTGTTTCTTTTCCCTTTTCATGTTTTCCTGGTCGTGCAAATCCAAAAAACAGTGGCATTGTTATCTGAAAATGGATTTGAGTTGGAATATCAATTTCAGATTTTTTCCCCGACAGTGTCGATATCTGTAGATATTTGTCGATATTTGTAGATATCTGTAGATATTTGTAGATATCTGTCGATATGTGTAGATATCTGTAGATATGTGTAGATATCTGTAGATATGTGTTGTCGATATCTGCAGATATCTACAGATATCGACAAATATCTACAACACATATCTACACATATCTACAGATATCTACACATATCGACAGATATCGACAGATATCTACAAATATCTACAGATATCGACAAATATCTGCAGATATCTACAAATATCTACAGATATCGACACTGTCGGGAAAAAAATCTGAAATTGATATTCCAACTCAAATGTATTTTCAGATAACAATGCCACTGTTTTTTGGATTCGCACGATCAGGAAAAACATGAAAAGGGAAGAGAAACAATATATATTGGGACGAGATTGCCGGAAAAAATGGTCGCTTCTTCCTCCTCTTCCGTTCGCCGTTCGTCGTTCACCTTAACGATGAATGTACTAAGCTTTAAATCTTTTCAATAAAACTAAAACCCAATGAAAAACTTATATGATTATAGAAATTTTGTTATAGGAACTGTGGGTTGGATTGATTGTTGTAGTATTCGTAGTCGTTCTGTAGATTGTTCTGTTCTTTAGAGAGAGAGAGTGCGAGAGAGAGAAGGAAAGACAAAGACAGTTATGTTAAGAAAGAAGATGAGGGTAAACTTGGAAGTTACTTATTGAAATGTGTTAGTTTTGGTTAGTTTTTCAAAAGGAGTTAGAAAAGAAAACTAACACATTAAAATGTGCTAGTTTTGTAATTGTCCCTAAAAAAACTGTTCCGAAAACAGCCGATATATATTAACAAAACTACAAAAAGAGAGGTTTTCCCATTGGAGTTCCGGACAAGTCTAGATGACAAATTGACAATTAAATTAAGATATTTGATAGGCCATACTTATTTAGCCGTTTTTTTAATCTACCACTGGTCGGTGTAACAAGAATGATAACATGGGTAGATCCGTTTGAACTGCATCTGTTGCCTAAATTTTTTATTTTTGTAACCTTTTCTGTTTTAGCATGGGCAGAAACGATGGTAGATCTTATCCGTAGATCACTGGATCTACGTGGGTACAATAGAAATGACTTAGATCCGAAGGTTCAGAATGGTTCAAATGGCGAAGATTGGTCTGCAGTTGCTTTACGGCGAATTTGGAGTTACGATCAATATATGTTTCAACTATTGTTTATGTTTGATGTGCCTTTAATGTCCCTTTTTGCTTTTAGTAGTCATTTTCTTGCCCTAGTGGACTACGTATTAGGCTTAGCCTATATGTATGTGAGGTTTTATTTCTTGCTAGTTTCATGTTGTACTTGCAATTTTACTACTTAATGAAATATTAGCATTTCTATTAAAAAAAAAGTTTTTTTAATATATTAAGGCTCGAATTTAAGATCTCTATTTTTAACAATTTTAGGTTATTAACCACTCAAATCAATTTCAGTTGATCAAAACAACGTAATTTAAAGATAATAGAATTTCAAACTTTATTGTTAATATGTTTGAAATTAGGGGTTTCTTTTGATTAACATAAATTGAGTTGTTGTTTCCATTAATAAAATATTTACGATTCCAATCGTTATTAGATAGTCAGAGAACTGGAGATTGAAGGATAATCAGAATATAAAATTGCATATCTCAATTAATGAAAAAAACTAATCTTTTACCATTTAATAAACTCTAGATTTAAAGTTACATTGTTTTATACAGGTAGATTAAACATATTTTCTCCAAATAACCATAAGGTTATATGTCGATTTTGAAGGTATATACGAATACGTTACTGATCCATATTATTATGTATTGAAATTCTATTAAAAAAATAGAATTTCTAGGTGTTAAAGATAATATAATAAAAACTATTGTTGTTTGTTTAAAATGCAATTTTCAATCCATAAAAAAAAAAAAAAAAAACTTCTCTTTGAACTTCTTGAAAACATCTTAAAAATATATAATAGCATGATAGTCACTTATTGTGAATCAACCATCTAATTCAAAAGACATTATTCGGTTTGAAGCTCGTTACATATTTTTATAGATAGATTATCTTCAAATTAAAGTTTTCTTCGTACATTATATAAAATCTGAACTTCTAACTGCAAATCAACTCTTGTAATCTCTCAGCAATTTTCCTACTCTCCATTCCAATTCTTGCACAAATTGGCTGCAAAGACAGAATAATTTGTGAGATTATGAATGATATTGACTAGTATATAATAGTAAAAAAAAAAAAACCCCATCCCTATATATAATAATCAATTTCACATATTTAAGACTTAGTTAATCTAAGGAATATGAATTTCAGTTAAAATTATGTGATACATGTTATATGCAGTTGACATTTTATTTTTCACTGGTCTTTATCCCCATTTGGTGAAAAAGAATCTCATTATGCTTCTCATATAGTCAATACGGATCTAGTGGAGATCAGGGGAGCATTAGCATCCACTGGTCCTTGAAAAATGTCAAGAAACTCTGTCAAAATGGTGTATATAGACTCTGTTTGGTAAACAACTTTTTGAAATAAAATTAAAAGGTTTGAGACCTTTGGTAAAAAGAGGTTTAAAATAGTTTGTTGGGCAAAAAAAACAATAATTTGGAAAAAGTGTTTTAAGAGTTTTTTCAATTAGTTTATTGCACCATCTCTTTTGATGGACATTTTTACTCTAATTACTACCCGTTAACCCCAAATAAAGGTTCTATCACGTACTTATTTATTATTTTACACAAACAGCTAATTAGTTAAATTTAACAAACAAGTTTACCCAATCGGCTAACCTGAGATATAATTGTGGTTACGAAAAGACCATCATCAGATTTGAGAGTGGAAGAAAAGCTTGTAACTTGAGCACCTTCTTCTTGAAGAATTTGAATAACTTCATGTAACTTGAATTTTTTAGAGAAGCCAGTAATCAAATTAACTTGAAGACCAGTAGAATCAATACTAGTTATCCTTAGAATTGGTAAACTTGAAGAATCAGATGAACTGCAATTATTATATTGTTGTTTTGCTTGTGTCCTTCTTAGCTCAAGTTGATCTATTCTCCTTTTCATCTTCTTGATATGACTCGTAGCTTCATCTACCAGATTATTCACTGACATCTGAAAACAAATTCATGCACATCAGTTCCATTAAAACCGGACACGGACACGGACACGGACACGGACACGAAAAGCAGAAACGTTATTACCTTGGATTGGTTGGGAAGAACAGAAGCAAGATTTGAAAGTTGATTTCTCATGTGGATTCTTCGATCTCTCTCTCTCATTTTTCGTTGAGTTCTGTCATGAATTGTTCGACGTTCCATTGATTAGTTAATGAGAGATCCACAAGTTATGGAAGAAAAAAGATTCAACGTATTTACTTTACTTGTTAGAATGCAACACTTGACCATCTTTGCTGCTTATATAGGAGAAAAGACTCTGCCAACTTATACGCTAGTCGATGGCGTCATAATTTATGTCATATTTGAAATACAATTTATATATTTGGAATTGGAATTGGAATTGGAATTGGTCAGCCTTGTTTGAAACAAAAGCATATGCAATTACTAAAAAGAACTGAAATGTTGAATTTGAAGGACTTGATTGAAAAAATTGGACAAAATATTCCAATTTTACTATAGATAGAAGGCACCTATAGATAGATCTATATATGATAAAAGAGTAATGTACAAATGTAGCACAATGTTATTCGGGAATAGCGAATTTAGTCTCAATATACAAAATACAATAATTTTGTATTTAACATCTACCAGGGTTAATTACAAATAAAACTAATGTGGTTTCATGTTTTTGTAGCTCGGTATCTATAGTTTTTTTTTTATTACAAAACAAACGCTGTGATTGACATCTTTAGCTATTTTGGGTTGACTTTGCCAAATTTGGCCAATAACAACATCAAAATGAAAATTTTCAAAAATTAAATAATATATTAAACAATTTTAATTCTTCAACCTTTTAGATCTAAGGTCATTTAGGTATTGTTTTTTAGGAGAGAAAAAACTCCAAACATGATGATCTTGAAAAATATGTGGTTCCATAATAACTATGATACTAAACAACTTTAATTTTTAAAAAAAAGTTCATTTTGAGTTATCGGTCAAATTTGATAAAGTCAACACAAAATGGCTAACGATGTCAATTACATGGTTTGTTTTGTACCAAAAAACTTACAGGTACCGATCTGCAACAAAGTGAAACCACATTAGTTTTATTTCAAATTAACAATTTTTTTTTACTAACAGAAGATATTAAATTTCAAATCTGATTGGGTAGCCAGAACAATTGCGGTTGCATGGTGGCCAGAACATGGAATTAATTGCACATGAAAACATAATTTATTTTTCGTTACTGATACTTGAAATTGTACTGTCTGCTAAATGTTAAGTTTAAGATTTCAATGTTTGAGACGTGAAGGCTAAATCATCTTTCCCGTAATAACCATATGACTAAATTCGTACATTATTCCTCTAATAAATACGTGAAAGTCTCTGAACTATAGTGCTAATAACATCATGACTTCTCAATTTCATTTCATGATATAAAAGTCCTCAAACTATATATTATACTAACATTAAAGCCTAAATTAAAGAAAGCTCGTTAAAAATTAACGAAATAATGACTTGAAAATAGGTATTTGACTATAAGTACGGTACATAAATAAAAAGATGATGTAGACTTTTCAAATAGATTTTTCTTTAGACTTTAATATTAGTATAATGTGTGATAGATATATTTTGGATTCAGTTTAAAGAGCGCTTAGTCACAAATTCTGTGATGGATCGAACGTCTAGAACACATCTCTCCCCATTAGGATAAAATAATCCTATTTCTATTTAGAAATTCAAGGCCAACAAGCATTAATACATCTATTATAGAGGCATCAGACCTCTTGGAGATTCTTTCCTAATTTGCTAAAGAGACAATCTCCTGTACAAATTGAGTTTCTTCCTAAACGATAAGGAATGAATGCTAATAGGATTATTAGAAGACTATATCAAGGATCTTATGCCTTTTAGGTACATTTTTGGTTCCATAACTAGGGTTCTTACCACTTTGTTGATTGATTATTCTCTCAAGATCTATAATAACTTGAGCATCAAAGAGTCTACACCGGATCTCGACTTATCTCTGCTTTGTATGACTAAATAACTAGACCTTCATTAAATGACACTAGATCTATCAAATCAGAATTTTGTGCCAATGTTATCATTGGTGCAGTGAGAGTGTACATGAAAAGTCATAATAAGTTCATCAGGTATCAATAATGTGGTAATTGAAGATATTACCAATACTGGCACATCTGACATCCTCAACTATTACGAGAGAACTAAACATTCCTCCAATTGGTGAGATAAATGATCAACTCCTCAATATGATTTCCAACGCACTAAACCTAGAAGATTTTAGTGTATCTTCAAGTCTCATATCTAGAATAACCTTTCGACATAACAGACCTGAAAACCTCTCTTACAACCTTATCCCAACTACTATAGTTGGTGTTTCCCCTAACATTTCTTTCCAAACCTTGATCGGGTAGCTGCATACATAATCCATAAGCTCAATAGATACTTTTCCTTTTTATCATGGGAAGTACATGTTATCACCATTTTATATAGAGTTTTAGAGTCTAGTTTAGCCCTATTTATATGATTTTATCAATGTTTCCTCGGATTTATAGTGTCTTCTGCCTTATCATGGCCTGCTAAGAGTTTCGAGCTGTTTCAGGTACAATCGGGCCTTGAAAGGAGTGAAAAGGACAAAATTCACAAAAGCAACTCAACGAGTTACATAAGCAACTCGATCAGCTGCGTCACTAAATCATAGAGGAGTTATATTTTAGAGTTAACCAAAGATATTGAAGTCAACCTTCGAAGAACCCGTGAAATCCAGGTAGCTCGGTGAGCTGGGCACAACAGCTCGGCGAGCTATGGTAGAAATAGGAATTGATGGAAAATAAGGCTAACGTATGGCAGCGGAAATATAAAATTTTTAACCTATTCCATTAACCCAAGATCCGTTAATCGTTATTTCATATAAAGAGGGATAGAAGGAAATACCTTTATGAAGTTCTATCTACCGTTGCAATCGAAGTGCCCACAACTCTTACTCCGAGTTCCCGAACACAAGACAAAACACAACCCAAATCAAGTTAGATATCAACCGTATTAAAACAATCAAGAATAGATTGTCTCTAATAAATCAACACAAGATCAAGGATAAAGAGAAAGAGATGAAATCAATTGAATCGGTAGGAAGCGATGGATTATTTCGTCCTCGACTAGGGGGGTCGAAATTCTCTCTCTCGGTTGCACTGTGTGTGTTTCGAAAATCACATGTAGGGGGGTATTTATATTCTCTTGTATCTAAACCCTAGTTAGATAGAATTAGGTTACTGAATAAGAATTTAATTCGGAATATAATTCTTACTTATTATCTATAATTATATCTTAAATATAAAGATAATAATAGTAACCTTATAGGATAATAATAGGAGCAATTTAATCTAATTAAAACTCCTAACTTATTTATCCTTTAATTAATTTAATTCACAATTATAATCTAATTAGAATTGTTTAAGAATCAAATTAATTATTCATGTAATTTCTTACATGAAAATCGCCCCCCTATATACTGGGCCTTAGTAGACTCAGTTGGGCTTCCATTAATTAATTAACATCTGTTTCTCTTTTGGGCTCCAAGTCTTATATGTGACCCATTAGGTTCTTATTGCTTCTAGCCGTATGCAACTATTAAATTAATTTTCATAGAATTATATTTAATCTTTGCATAACGGAATGAGTACGCAAAATGTGATTAGCAAATCTGAAACATTCCCCCAGAGCTATAAGAAGTCAGGTTGATTCTGTCATTGACCTTTCCGTATTAGTTACAGTATAATTCGATCCTTTATCAACTACATCCTTGAACTGAATCTTATGACTATGGATAATGTCAAGTCACATATAGCGAGACGTTCGTTTTACTTGTATAGGCCGAGTCAACTCCAATTAGATAGGTTAAGTGAAATCTGTATTTCAAGTCTTAAGCTATCACCTTGCAAGGATTTAGAGACGAGTCTTCCACAAGCGATCCATGGACGTATCTCCTATTTATCGGGAGTGACAAATGCTCAATCCAATGTATAATTATCCTGTAATTACTTTCTGTGATACCCAACGTCTGTCGTTCACACCCCAGAGTCATCTCTGTTATGGATCGTGTTACAACAGGATCAAAGCATCACATTCCGTAATCCAGAATCACTAATTAACATTCCTTTGAGTCTGAGGATTACTTATACCTATTAATACCAATGAGATGAACAGGTGACAAGGATGAATCTACCCATCCTGTTATCTCAAGTCGGGTCCCCAATCCTAATGAACTTCTTTTCATTGGATCCATGTAACTGTCCAGATATTTGTATATATGAAGCTTGTGAGATCAGCTTTCTGTCTCGATAGAAGACATTGTTACATGCAAGTCTAAGCAGTGATATGTCAATCCTAAACATATTACTTGACTTGGGGTGGTTTTAAGTTTATTAGTTTATCATAAAGTTTCGTCTCACTTCATGCTTGTATGAACACTTTATAATCACTTTAAACAAACTTATGGATTTCCTTTTATTAGACTTTATTTAGTTCTTAAAAAGGGATTGCCTTTATATAGTTATGAAACCATATCTCATTGAAACAAACGGTATAAAGAACACTTCATTTACATTAAGTTTGCATCCTAGAACAATTGTCTATAGGACACTAAACCCCAACAGGAATAACTTCCTACCAAAACTCTACTCCAAAAGGTTCAGTCCTATCCGACTTAGACCACACTATTCCAATCAGAAAGAGGCTAGAAACCTAATAAGATCAGAGGACGACCTAATCACTATTAATAGGAGCTTTTATCATTATAATAAGATCAATTAGTTAACCTAAGTTTAGTTTTAGCTTACATTACTCTTTCGTCTACATTCCACTTTAGTTTATATTTTGTTTTACATTAGTTCTATTGAAGTTATTTCGTTTCATTCATCAAGAAGATAACATTGGTTTGTCTTTCATCCTTATTTATTCAGTTTAAGTTGTTTAATTCAAGCTTCTCTTCATCTCCACTCTATATCGTCTTATAATCTTGAATTAACAACCCGACTTGATAAACATGGGTTCAATATTAGTCCATCTTACCATGCCTCTATGATTTAGCTTAAACATGAGCTAACCCACCGTAGGCTAGGATGGTGGTGAACTGTATTTGATGAGTATGTATCGTTAATAAGTGTATACGTTGTGTTGTAGGAAGAATAACAAGAGAATTATTTAAAAGTATTTACATATATCTAGCTAAGAAACATAATTAAGTAATTAGTTAGAGAGGTTGAATTATGAAACCTAATCAAGTAAATGGTTCAACCGAGTAATTTAACTATTCATATACCTTAACCGGATAGTGTGGCTTCGTGGTCTAGGTAATGTCTTAGCCTTAGCTTTCTCATAGTAATTAATGCTTCTTAGCACACTTAGGGATTTTTCCTAACCAAGCATCGGCCTAAGGGTGTTAGGAATAGAGTTAATAGTTCTAGGTCGGAGTTATTATCTTTATAAGGAAAGCTACCATCTCGAGTCATCTTCATTACACACAACATACATATATTAGTCCATAGGAGTCAACAAGGGGACCCAAAGTCTTAGCCTTTCTCACTCATACATAAAGACAAATCGAATATTAGTTCATTTGCTTTATGGTTAAGCAATAGTTAAAGTTACAAACTCAAACCACTTAATTCAATCCTTAAATAATGTAGAATTCTACTACGGCTAGGGAATTGAAACCTAGTCTATATGGGATCGATAATGTTCGCAAGAAAAATTACTACTTAATGCGATATAGTTCATTTGCTCTTAATTGATTTATACGTTTCACGCCTGCCGTGTTTTTGACAATGTTGCAGGGGATTAATTATTTTCGATACCTACTCTAACAAATTCTCGTTAATCTAATCTTATATATTTCTATTTCTATTTTTATTGTTTATGCACTATAGATCTAGTAGCTTATCTCTTTTGAAATTTGACTTAGAAATTGAAAAGACTATTCACATGATTCAACACAAAAAGTGAGTTATAAAAGAAGAGCAAGAAGAGATGGCAGAATTATCTTCAATTCTTGATCTACTCAAGCCTCTAAGGCGGGAAATCAGGTCTAGCATAGTTGATTGTAGATGCCAACAATTTCGAGATCAAACCTGCTATGATCCAAATGCTTCAGAACTTGGGGCAATTAACTGGGGAATCACATGAAAGATCACAATGCACATCTCAACAAATTTATGCTTTATTGTGGGAATTTTAAATAGAATGGTGTACCTCCGGAAGCTATATGCTTAAAGCTCTTCCCCTTTTCTCTTAAAGACGATGCAACTGAATGGCTATGCTCTCTAGATCCAGACACCATCACTAGTTGCGAGATCATGATTAAGGAGTTTCTAAAATATTTCCCACCATCTAAGACTACTCATCTACGCAATAAACCCAGTTCCTTTCAACAGTACGAGCACGAGTCACTGTTCACAGTGTGGGAAAGATTCAGAAAACTGTTGAGAAAGTGCTGCCACCATGGCTATCTAAAGTGGCAGCAAATAGATTTATTCTATGAAGGTTTGTCATCTTCTAATCGTTCTACTATTGATTCAACTATAGGTGGAAATCTATTTAGAAAGGATAAAGCTACCGCCTATGAACTTGTAAAGGAGTTGGCCGAACGTAGTACTTACTAGCAACATGATAAACCCATGGTAAGGAAGAGTATGTTTGTTAGAAGAGTATTTCCTTTAGCAATTTTCGTATGTCTAAAGGAAATACCTTGAGTTTAGACATGTGTCCTAAAACACAAACATAAATTGAACATATGAAGAATGTTTCCTACTCAAGTGTTGTTGGAAGTCTGATGTATGCAATCATATCTACTATACCCGATATCTGTCATGCGGTTATGGTGAGAAGATATTAGTCCAACCCTAGACCAGCATATTGGACTGTTGTCATGAGAATTATGAAATATTCTAAGGTTTATGTAGGGTCTAGATATACTTATTGTCATGTAACTTAATAACATGAGTATTCAATAAAATCCTTTTGAATTTTATCAATACACAAATGTAAATAGTTATTCATTAAAATGTGTACTGGTATATGATGCGCCTCCGGCAATCGCACCGCAAGGCTCACTAAGGGATAAGTGTACCCCGTCGTTATCAAGTAATAAAATCATGACAAGTCCAGGTATCGAATCCACAGGATTTATTCCTGCAAGTATTGAGCTACTTGGTCTCAGGTGTTATATAGGCTATGGGGGTTTAAATTGGGTTTGATTAAGTTAACCTACTCCTAATTAAGTTACTTCTACTCCTATCTAAGTTATTCTACTCCTAGGTGATCTTTTACTAATGTAATTACCCGAAGGGACATGTGGTGAAACGATAATAATGAAAATAGATTGTTTAGACAATGGAATTAAAACCTAATCTAAGTCACTTATGTCTGAGGTGATTAACCCTACCTATGTTCCTGATGTACTTAGTTCGTGATTCCCTTGTAAGACCGAAACTAGCTCTAAGGCTCAGCAATTTGGGCTTAATCTTCTATAGGGTCGTCAATCCTATAGGCACTGACTAGGTCAGATTCAGCTCGCAATATGTGCCAACTTAATTTTGGGATTATCGAATGAGTTAAACCAATCAGACAAAGCGTAAGACAAAGAATCAAGCAATAAAACAATTGAACAAAGAAAACTATAATATATATTAAAGATGAAAAGTATTGTCACGAAGATACAATGAGCCTAGGATTCATAACATGGATCAGAGGCTAGACAGAATATAAAAGAAGAAAAATCCCTTTTAGGGAACCTGTCTACCAATGCAGGCGTCTTCCTATGACTTAAGGATGGAACTTGAGCAATCCTCGGTGAACGGAGCTTCGGAGGTGTCTTCAATGGAGGTTGAAGGAGATGGAGGAGGTGGAGAGGATTTCTCAAGGTGGAAGCTAAGAAAATTACAAAGATAAAAGATGTTTATTTTACAATTGGAAAATCCTATTTATAGACGCGGTTCAGGCCCTCTTTCTGATCTAATTCGTATCCTTTTGCAGGTGGGAAGACGTGGGGTCGATCATGGCATCGTGGGACCGGGAATCAGTCTTTTGACTGATTCTCGCAGGGCAGCTCACCGAGCTGGGCGAGCAGGCCTTTGCAGGCCAGCTCGACGGGCTAGCAGTGCCAGCTCGCCGATCTGGCCCTAAAAAGCCATTTCGACGAGCGGGAATGCCCAGAACGCCTTGTGCGATTGCTGGATGTCCCGAAACGCAACTTTTACCTGAACTCGTTCCTGTTTTAGCCTTCACATGCACGAAAACTCCAAATAACATTAGTTTCGAGGCTAAATTGACCCGCCAATCGCTCATTTTGAGTAAACACTCCGTTTGGTGCGACTTTTGGCAGATCAATTAGCTATAAAAGGTAATGGAAATTTAACGTACATGCTAATTTGGCCATATTTGCCTAAAATAATCAGAAAATGAGCCTAAACAACGAAAAGTAATTAGAACATATACAATTTCCAACTAACTCACACAAAAGCATATAAATGCGAGAATTGCTCGCTTATTCATAAAATAGCGCTAAAAACTGTCCTAAAACCGTACCCAAAGATAGGGGGTTTTGACCCTTATCGGTATATAGTAATGCATGTGGGATAATGAAGTAACTTACTTACACTAGTGTTTAATCATATTTTTGTCTTGCAATGACAAAGATGAGAATGAGGCTTTTTTTATCACTTGGGAGCTTGCTCAATAACTGAAAGACGTCTTGTAAAGAGATATAAAGATAATTCATTAAAGTACAAGATTCCTATATACATATAAGTATATAAAGAGGTCGTGCGTTGATCTGTTAGGTAAAGTCTTAGAATAACTTAACTTGTTTGTCCTATTACCGAAAGTAGTTCTAAAACGAAAGGAACTTAAGGTTAGATGCTAGGAACATCTGAACTAATGCTTTTGTATGGTGTTTTAAACACGTACTCTCTTTAAAAGATAAGAAACAACACCATAACACATGAGTTCATATCATGTGTGTTGAGTGACCATGATATGAAAAAGACTAATCTCAACTTTTCCTAGTGTAAGACTCATTTAAATTATTATGGTCTACGAAAATTTATTCTTTGAACCTTAACTTATTCTAGAAGTACAATTTGGATATGGTTGTTGATACGTATAAAACGTATACGTGCTTTTTAGAGCAAGTGCACTCTATCATACCAAGTAATACAATATACTTACGTATAAAGATTGATCCCACAGGGATTCGGCACAATCATTAACTATCCACAGGTTTTTGAAGTCTAAACGATTGAATTAAAGAGGTTTGGGTTGTTTATAGTTACGAAAAACTTTTGTTGTTAAAGTAATGGAGTAAAACACTAGGGAATCGGGTTCACTTCCTAAGTTTGAGCCAACTAAATCAATTGAAATAAGACACCGAGGAGAAGCTCGTGATTTTAAAGATGGTGATTTCTAAAAGAAACTCGGTGCTAAGACCATAGACCACCTCGTTCTATTTCTTCACTCCTATTCACTTCACGGGGCCAATGGTTACTTAAATATGACAAGAAAGCATTAAGTTCAATGAGAAATCCTAGCAATGTAATGCTAGAAACCACATCGATTTGCTATCGAGTCTAAGAATGTCGTTTTCCGTTAACCTCTTGTTACTATGGTGAGTAAAAACCAATTAACTGAAATACAGATTAAGCTTACATTCTTAGTTCTTTTAAATTGAATTCCTTCCATGTGTTTATCTAATAGACTTCTAACTTGACTCAAAACATTAGAAAGATTCCCCTCATCCCTAGTAGGGAAGAATTAGTTCATGGTCATTGGGGAAACAAAACTTGAAATAAAGTGAAACTCATTGAAAGTAGAAGATGAACAAACTTTGATTAAATATGAAATCAACTTACAAAACTAGAAGGAAATGACTTTAAAACAAGAAATTGTACTTTAAAAACTACAAAATCTAACTAAAACAAGAGTAATGACAAATGCCCAAAGCTTGGCTACAACAACAATGGAGTTTCTAAGCATAAGGATGTAAAAGGTGTGCTTTCTCTTCCAAAATCCCATCTATTTATAGGCTAAATCTTGCTCCAATCAAGTTGAATTTCTGAATTTGATGATTAGAAGCCTCCAAAATACTGAATTTGTGCATTAAATGTCCTTGAGGTGTCAAATTTGAAGAGAGGTATGGGCTTGCATCCCGGTGCAAGTTGCTGCTGACAACAGGTCTCGCCGAGAACTATATAGGTCTCACCAAGACCTGCCCCTGAAATTGGCCTTTTTGGGCCAATTTGGGAGGTCTCGCCCAGACATGCCCCTGGAGCAATTCCAGCTCTGTTTCCAGCCAATTGCAACGCTTTTGTGCAAATCTGTTGCAAATGCCTCAGTTTAATGCAACGCTTTGTGCGAATTTGTTGCAATTAGCCCAAATTGCCCATGAACTGCTGATGTTGCCGTCTTTTCACCAAATGCATCCTCGTTCTTGCCCTATAACTCACTCGGATAAATTGGCAATATCATGAGGGTGTAAAAATTAATTAAAAATGCGTGAATTAAATTAAAATTACGTGGCGGTGTGTGAAATTGCGAAATGAAGTGAATTTTAACAAAATTAACACTAAAGCAATAAAACGACACTCAAAATGGATGAAATTATGACTCTATTTTACTATGAAAATGGGCAGCAACAACATTCCCAAACTTTAAGCTTTTGCTTATTCTCAAGCAAATTAAATCCGAAAACAAAGCTAGAAGACCAAGTATTCAAATAGATTATCAAAGAGACATGATTCATTTCAATCAACAATATGGAAGATCCTAATTTCAAACCATTTGAATCATAATAAACATATTAAACAACTCAATAATTTTTGAAATGGGCCATTAATGAGGCATTTTTCCAATAGTCGATGCATAATGAACTTGTTAAAACACCTCACAAGGGATTTGCTCTCTACGCTCAAGTGTTTGGGGTAAGGTGTTTCCTCACGATTTTCCGACACAAGAAATAACTATCGTGGGCTTGCATGGTCATCCAATCTCTACCACTATGCTTCCTAACTAGGAATTGATCAAAAGGGCTTAATTGGGTTGTAATGAAGGGTTAAGGACGGGTGTGATTGTGGAAGTGAGGTTTCAAGAATCCTATTGAGTTTCTAACATATTGAGGTGCAATTGGGTACTTGAGTACATTTGTTTACTTTTCTTTTTCTTTTCTTTTCTTCCCCTTTTTTTCTCTCATTTTATCTTTTTCTTTGTTCTTTGTATAAGTGCTTTATGAGAATTGCATTAGGGGATTGAGGTGTATGAGCTAAAGAGTATATGTTTTTGCTCGGGGTGCTCTTTTTATCTTTTTTAGACTCAAAGTACCTTAGGGAAAATTGGTTAGAATTCGTGGATTCCGTGTAAATTTAGGTAGAAAGTGATGGTATTGTGTGGTGTTATGGTGGCGAAAGAAATGCAAGGCTCAACGGGGTGAACAAGGGAAGTTGACTTTGGGTAGGTTGATGGTTTGTGTGGTGGCGAAATGAAAGAAGGCCTCAATCATATCAAATTCCTAGTTCGGTGCGTGTGGTTTCGGTTAGTATTTGATGTAAGCCCTATAGTTAAAAACAAGCGTGGATCCCACATTAAAAAAATAATCGAGTTATTTAATGTGCTCGTGGCTCAAATATCTTTCCATGGGTACGTTTGTGTGATACAAGTTCAAGTGTTTCAACAATGGGTAAATGTCTAAAAATGAGTATATATTCAAAAAGAGTTATTCAAGTTTTTGTTCATGACTCGACAATTCAATTTTAGAATTTTAGATTTGTAGAATGAAGGTTTATCCTATCACAAGTTAACACTATTCAGGACTTGGTTTTAAAGTTTGTTTCGGGATTTAATTGATACTTTTGAACATATCGAGCTATTGGGTTTGGGTTGTGTTGCCAAAACATTGAAGACTCAAAAGTAAAATCACAAGTAAACAAGTTAAATCACAAACTACAATAAACACAACAACTACACATATTTTTCCTCCATTTCCTATCTTTACCCCCCCCCCCCCCTACTAAGTTTAAGCGAAATTCCAAAAAGCGCAAAACGGGAGTAAAACGAGAAAAAGATAGGAAATACAATCTTAGTTGGGGAGGTCAAAAGAAAACCAAATTGAACATAAAAGAAACTAAATAGGTAAAAATATAAATATATGTGAAAGTATGGGCGGATGTTGGTGAGTTTGATGTGAAAATGGATTAAAAATGATCCGAAATCAAGATAAAATACCGAGAATATCACCTTGGACCAGAGTGGGGTGCCTTCTATGAGCGCTTACATTTTAACGTCTCATAGCTAGACGTACCTGTAGACGCTAGAGTCGGAACACTATGATGAAAACCTTTTAAAGATGATTGGAAATATGATCAGAAAATGGATCATGGAAAAATCCCTCATTACAAAGTCAAAGTCAACCCATTTCCCTTCAAAACCATAATTTTTAAAGTACCAAATAGAATTTTTGGATATCTTAGTGAGTCGTGTCCCCTGAGAGTGTCACATCACACTTTTCCGGACTCAATTCAGAGGTCTAACAAAGAATCTGTGACTAGTTGAAATTTTCGGGTAAAATCCGGAATCAATCGGACAATAACCTTAAGTCGGGTCATTTTTAGCTATAGGTCGTGATATAAAAATGTCCATCTCATCAAAACGAGTCCAATAGCACAAGAAACGTGAAAATCGGATGTCAAAAAGGTCATTATTTATATGGAAAACGAGTAATACGGATTACTGACGGAAATTCCGTCGGTAATGTGTATGCAAGGTTGGACATGGGCTGTTGTTGAGGTTAGCAGCCCAGCTCGCCCCAACAGCTTGCCAGCCCATTTTTTTTGTTTATGTAATTTAGGTTAAAACTTTTGAAAAATCCTATTCAGCCCCTGCCATATTTAATTAATTCCAACTTCAGAATCCTAATTTAAGCCTATAAAAAGCAGCTCTTTTACAGCTTTTGGGAGGACGAAAATTAGACTAAAAATAGCCAAAATTCTACCAAATCACTCCGAATAAATTCTAGTTTTTTTTTTTTTTGCGTTCATCACCCGTGTTCCAATATTTGTGATTTTTCCAATCATCCCACAACCTAGGTAATGGTTTCTGAGGGACAAATCATGTCTATTATTTAATATTTGGTACTGTAAAATATTGATTGTTCATCCTTTTTTCTTATTTTATTTTTTTATTGTTGATTTTTATTGTCAATAGGTTGTCAAACATATTTTCTGTATATATTTGATCCCTAAAATTGATTTAATTTAACACTAAAGCAATGATTTACCAGTTAAATCATTTGGTTTGAGCCTTTTTATTTATTCTAATTAATCTACTCTTCTGATCTTCTATTTTTTAATATGATATTAATAATATTACAAGTTAATATTGTTGAAACACCTTTCCACATAATTTTGATTTGACAAAATTGTTTAAGTATAATTAAAAACATATTCTAAACACACTAAGTTTAAATGCTTTGATTTATTCTACTAATGTGTTTGTTCAATGTTGAGTTAAATTGCTTATAAGACATAAGGATTAAAAGGCCCAAGCCCAATACAAGAGTCAAAGCCCAAGTCAAACGGTTCAAGACAACTCGGCCCGCGTATGTCAAAACGTTGTCGTTATGGACAAAACGCAACTCAGCGGAAGAAGGATCTAGAAGACCTTCAGGGAACAACTTCGGAACGAAGCTGCTGAGTTGATTCGACAAAGCGTACAAGACAGCAGCTGGCTAAGGAAAACTTCCAGACAAAGTGTTTCCACTTTGGGTAAAGTTCAGACGACACAGTATGCTGTCCAGTTAACTTTACCATAAAAGGAGAGACATTCTGCCGAGCTGACCAAAAGCTGACCGAGGACAGAAGATACTCAAATCTGATTGGCCGAGAGCTCTAAGCAAGTCAGGATGACAACGACAGGAAGCCGTTTCCCTCCAATGGTTATTTCGAAATTCGAAATGACCGATGCCTCAAGACGTATCTATAAATAGTGCCATCAGAAGCTTCATTCAATACAGAACTTGATCAAGCCATTACGCTGACCAAATTTCTACGCAAGTTCTGCAAGCAAAAAAGCAAAGGAATCTTACACTAAATTTCATATCTTTTGTGTAAAAGTCTAGAGTGATTATTCAATCATCTAAGGTATCTTAGCAATCATTGTTTAGGACAAACACTTATCATTTCTAGAGATTAGAAAGGAGAGGCTGAGTACTCGGTTATAGTACTCAGCGAGAGATTAGAATTGAGTAGAGGTATAAAGGAAGGTACTCTTGTTATACTCAGTTGCTAAGATTGTAAAAGGTTTGAGGCTCTACCTTTAAAGAGCTCAGTAGAGGATTCGAAAGCTCGAAACGTGTTCCGGGGACAGGACGTAGGCTTAGAAGCCGAACCTGGATAAATCTGCTGAGTAACGTATTTCTTACCTTAAACTCCTTATATATATTGCTTGCTTAAATAACCAAAAACTGACCAAGTAAAGAGATCAAGCTGAGTTGTGCGCATCGAACATCTGAGCTCAGGAATAGACTCTAAGTGCTATATCCTGACTCAAGTTAAGAAACTGACCTAGTCACCAGTTGACTAAGCCAGTATCTTGCTATTTACTCAGCGCCGCTGTTAAAAACCTTTTCTCTTGAGAAAAGAAGTCTGCCCTAAATTGAAAAAGTTTAAATAGTTCCTAACCCCCCCTTGGAACTATACTTGTAACGTTATAAGGGACCAACAAGTGGTATCAGAGCCTAAAAGCTCACTGTAAAAGGTTTAACAACCTTGAGCTGATCCCCACTATGGGCAAAAACAGTACTCGGTTTCTCCCAGGAAACCAAACAACTCAGATATTGCCTGAGGGGTGTCCATCACTCGGCCTCCCCTATTCTTCGGGTCTAACTATACCTTCTGGAAGAATAGGATGAAAAATTTCATTCAGGCTACAAATATGAGTGCCTGGCTATCTATAGTGCAAGGCCCATTTGTACCTGTCGAAGTTGTGGCTGGCCAAACAGTTGTAAAAGCTGAGGCCAAATGGACAGAGGATGATCTCAAGAAGCTTCAAAATCACGCTTCGGCTATTAATATGCTTCACTGTGCGCTCGATGCTGCAGAATATAATAAAATTTCAGGTTGTGAGTCGGCGCAAGAGATCTGGAAGAAGCTGGAGGTCACCTACGAAGGAACCAATAAAGTAAAAGAGTCCAAGGTGAACCAGCAGATGAGACTGTACGAGCTGTTCGAGATGAACAATGATGAGGGCATATCTGACATGAATGCAAGGTTTACCAACATCATAATTGAGCTCAAGAGACTTGGGAAGATCTTCACTAAGGAAGAACAAGTCAAAAAGATACTCAGGAGTCTTCCTAAAGACTGGCAAGCAAAGAAGACCGTTGTTGAGGAAGCTCAGGACTTAACCACCTACAAATATGATGAACTCATCGGCTCGTTGCTGACCCATGAGATATCAATGAAAAACTTCGAGGTGAAGGAAAAGTTTGAAGACAAGAAGCAGAAATCTCTTGTCATGAAAGCTGACTCCACTGATGGGAGCTCAACATATGATGAAGAGATGGCTATGTTCACAAGGAAGATGAAAAGGCTGTTTAGGAAAAATGACAAATATTCTAAGAAGCCTTACAGAAAGTTTGATAAGTATAAAGCTGAGTCCAGCGACAGCAAATACAAGAAAGACAACTCAAAGCCCATTACATGCTTTGAATGTCATCAAACTGGCCATATAAAGTCAAGCTGCCCCATGCTGAGGAAAGATAAGAAGAACGGCAAAAAGGCAATGGTGGCTATATGGAGCGACAGTGATGAGTCTTCATCAACAGAAGCTGAGGCCACCGAGTCAGTGAAGATATGCTTCATGGCTGACGAACTTGCTGAGCCGTGCGTCTCTGAGCATACTGACCCCTCCATTGCATCTGATGATGAGGAGCAATCAAATGAGGTAATACCACTTTCCCAGCTCAGAAACGAAATGGGTAATGCCCTGAGTGATCTCTATACACTTGTCAAAAAGTGTAATAAGAAAATTAGAGCACTCAGCAGGCGATGTGACGAGGTTGAAGAGGTCAAGCTGAGTGACCTCAGATACCTTCTTCAGGACAACTCAACTTTGTATGATAACATGAAGATCATACATGAGTCTGTCTCTGAAGTCCAATAAGTTTCAAAGAAATTGAGAAAGGACGTCACAACTATCCAGAACCAATTAAAGGTTCCAAATAAAAGAAACATTCCTCTGAGAACTCAGTACCAAGGTACTCAGCAGAGATGGAATCCCCAGCGGAATGTCTAGTGTGACTTCTGTGGGAAGAAAGGTCACACCACAAAGGTGTGTTGGCATGCTCAGCACTGGGGTGCTGACCAGTCAGTGAGACAACCTAAACAGAAGGTCAGCTGTGACTTCTGTGGAAAGAATGGCCATACTGTCCAAGTATGTCACCATAAAATAAAATATGATGCTTTACCTATTGCACCTAACAAGCAAGGACCCAAAAAGAATTGGGTACCTAAAAGTAACTAGTTACAATGCAGGTAAGCCTGAGATGTGCTGAGAAGTCAAAGATGTGGTATATTGACAGCGCATGCTCGAGGCATATGACTAGTGATGAAACTCAGTTCATCACGTTTGAGCGTAAACGAGGAGGAAGTGTAAGTTTTGGAGACAACAAAAAGGGTAAGATAGTAGGGTCAGGAACCATCGGAGATAATCCTACTATTGAGTCAGTCTCCCTAGTCAGCGGACTCAAATATAACTTACTCAGCGTAGCTCAGCTATGTGACAATGGGAGAAAAGTTATATTTGATGCTACTGGATGTAAAATATACGAGGGTAAATCAAATGAGTTAATTTTAACTGCCCCTCGCATAGATAATGTCTTTATGCTAGACTTAGAGAAAAAGTTTTCAAAAACTGTATGCTTAGTATCAAAGGAAGAAAATTCCTGGCTATGGCACAGGAGACTTGGTCATGTAAGCATGGACCTCCTAGCCAAATTAGCAAGAAAGCAATTGGTTGAGGGACTGCCTGAACTTAAATTTGAAAAAGATCAATTATGCCACGCTTGCCAAGCTGGAAAACAAACCAAACAATCTTTTCACAGCAAAAACATTGTCTCAACTAAGCGTCCGTTAGAGTTACTACACTTGGATCTCTTCGGTCCAGTCCAGCCGCTGAGTCTGGGTGGAAGAAGATTTTCCTTGGTCATTGTAGATGACTTCTCTCGGTACACTTGGGTCATCTTGCTGAGTAGCAAGGATGAGACCTTTGAGACATTTTCAAATTTGGTAAGAAAAATTGAAAATGATAAAGACCTAAAATTGGCTCACATCCGAAGTGATAATGGTGGAGAATTCAAAGACCAAAAGTTTGTTGAATTCTGTGAAGCCAGCGGCATTGACCACAATTTTTCTGCTCCTAAAACACCTCAACAAAATGGGGTTGTGAAAGGAAGAACAGAACTCTGGTTGAAATAGCCAGGACAATGCTGGATGAGCATAGGCTTCCAAAGTATTTTTGGGGAGAGGTTGTTAACACAGCGTGCTATATTCTTAATAGGGCTCTAGTTAGACCTATATTAAAGAAAACCCCCTATGAACTTTGGAAAGGACGAAAGCCCAACATTGGATACTTTCGTGCCTTTGGCTGTAAATGTTTTATTTTGAATACCAAAGATAGCTTAGCAAAGTTTGACTGAAAAGCTGACGAGGCTATCTTTTTAGGCTACTCAACAAACAGCAAAGCATACAGAGTTTTCAATAAACGAACTCAAGTTTTAGAAGAGTCAGTACATGTTGAGTTCGATGAGACTAACCCTGCAGGTAGATACCAGCCATTGACCGAGGATGATCCACACTCAGTAACCGCTGACCAAGAACCAGCTGCTGAGTCGTTTACTAAAAGGCTGACCAAGAGTAAGAGTGAACCTAAGATTGTTTTCACTGACCAGTCTACTTCTACAGAGATTGTTGAAACACAGACAGCACAAGACATAAATCTACCTAAAGAGATAAGGATTCCAAGAGGGCACTCAGAGAGTGCAATCCTTGATTCTGCTGGGAATACCCTGATGACGAGGAATCAACTCAGGAGGTACCTCAGCAATGTAGCCTTCGTCTCAGTTCAGGAACCTAAGAACTTCGCTGATGTTGAGGAAGATGAATTCTGGATGAGCGCAATGCAAGAGGAACTCGACCAATTCAGAAGAAACGATGTATGGGAGCTAGTGCCACATCCAAGGAGTCAGAAGACCATTGGAACAAGATGGGTCTTCCGCAACAAACTGGATGAGCAAGGAAATGTAGTCAGGAACAAAGCAAGGCTTGTAGCTCAGGGCTACAGTCAGCAAGAAGGTATTGACTACGGTGAGACCTTTGTCCCAGTGGCAAGGCTAGAAGCTATTAGGATCTTATGTGCATATGCATCTTACATGAACTTTAAATTATTCCAAATGGATGTTAAGAGTGCATTTCTTAATGGAGTTATAAACGAGGAAGTTTATGTTAATCAACCTCCAGGGTTTGAGGATCCAAAATTCCCAAACCACGTTTATAAACTCAAAAAGGCTCTGTACGGCCTCAAGCAAGCACCACGTGCTTGGTATGAGAGGCTGACCAGTTTCCTGCTGACTAGAAATTATGTCAGGGGCAAAGCTGATACAACCTTATTCATTAAGAGAAAGGGTAAAGATACCCTGCTGGCTCAAATTTATGTTGATGATATAATATTTGGTGCAACTAACGAATCAATGTGCAAGGAATTTAGCAAACAAATGCAGACTGAGTTTGAAATGTCGATGATGGGAGAACTCAACTTCTTCCTCGGACTTCAAATAAAACAAGGAAAGAATGGCATCTTCATCAGTCAAGCTAAATACGCCAAGGAGATATTAAAGAAATATGACTTGGAAAATTGCAAACCAATATCCACTCCTATGGGCACTGACACTATCCTCTGCGCTGACGAGAATGGTAAGTCAGTAGACAGAAAATTGTATCGAGGTATGATAGGCTCTCTACTTTACTTAACAGCCAGTAGACCGGACATTCAGTTCTCAGTATGCTACTGTGCTAGATATCAATCTAACCCTAAGGAATCTCATTACATAGCTGTAAAAAGAATCCTTAGATACTTGCAAAGCTCAGTGAACGCAGGTTTATGGTATCCCAACACACATGGCTTTACACTCGTTGGATACACTGACGCTGACTATGGTCGAGACAAGCTAGAACGAAAAAGCACCTCTAGAGGATGTCATTTCTTAGGAAGCTGTCTTGTATCTTGGTTCAGCAAGAAGCAGGCGTCAGTAGCCTTGTCTACCACTAAAGCTGAGTACATTGCTGCCGGTCACTGTGTTGCTCAAGTCCTATGGATTAAGCAACAGCTTGAAGACTATGGTGTTCAAACAAAGACAATTGAGGTCAAATGCGACAACAAAAGTGCAATTGATCTATCAAAGAACCCAATTCAACACAGCAGAATGAAGCATGTCAGCATAAGGCATCACTTCATTAGAGACCATGTACTCAAAGGTGAGATAAAGCTGACCTACGTCCCAACGGATGAGCAGCTTGCGGATATCTTCACCAAGCCACTGGCTCGTGAACAGTTCAGCATACTGAGAGAAGCCATTGGTATGTTTAATCATCTTCAGTAAATTCCTGTCCTAAAATGTAAATTTATGCTGAGTGAATTACTATGCTGAATGATTTATGCAAATGCATGCTGAGTGATTGTTATGCTGAGTACTTAACACAAAATACACATCAATACTGAGTCAATATGCACACCGAGTAGTAATCTTAAACTGAGAAATCATCCTTTCATATACTACTGACCACTCAGAATCCAAAACGCTTAGTATTCTAAACGCTGAGTGTTAGATCCGTTGCACTTAATGCTTAAGCACGCGAACAGCCACCTAGGATGACGTACGCGCCGAATGTGTCATAAATGCTAGGATCTTTGTCGGTTGACAATCCCAAGGCAAAACTGACACATGGATTCGATAAGATCCACTCTTCACCGCTATAAATAATGGGTAAATCCCCATTCTTTATTTTATTTACACCTACCGAATTCTAAGGCAAAGCTTTCTCTCTAAAAACTCTCAAAGCTTCCCAAACTTGTTCTGAAACTATGACTAAAGTTTCCGTCAACATCTCCGGTGCCGGTCACCCTAAGACCAGCTCTGATGAACCCTCCAGGCAAACTTCTGTGCCTAAAACTACCAAGGTCACTACGCCGAGTAAAGGAAAAACTGGGCAAGCTACCTCCTCCAAAGAAAAACCGACCAAAACCAGAACCTATACCAAGGTCTTTGGTAACATTAGCAAATGGAAAATGGACTTCTCACGATGGGTCTCTGAGTCCTTCGTGACTTCCGAGCAACCCTTCTGCGAATGGATATCGCAAAATGGATGGACCGAGCTGTTCTCTATTAGGGATCACACTTATCCTGACCTAGTAAGGGAGTTCTACCACAATCTCTGTGTTGCTGATGACAACCAGGACTATCTGGCAACTGTGGTAAGAGAAAAGACCATTTTCATAAACCCTAACTATCTGGCAAACTTGCTGAAGTTGAAAAATGAAGGAGCAAAGCTGAGAAGATCTGGAGATCATGACGGTACTGGGTACGAAGTCACCTTCTGTAAACCTGAAGGCCACTCAGGAGAAGTCTCCAGTTCCTCTATGGGACAGCACCAAAAGATGGCTCACTATCTGCTGACCTACTTCATTTATCCTAAGATCAACTGCACCACCTCAGCAACGAACTTTGAGCAATGCTTCATATGGCATATGCTGACATACAAACCGATCAACATGCTAGTATTCCTGATTGCTGGGTTCCTACGAAGCACTAGAACTCTAAGGCTGGGCTCGCTAATCACCAGGATCCTCATTGATCATCAAATAGACCTAACTGATGAAGTTAAAGCTAGAGGATCTGAAATCACAGCAGCTTCGCTGAGGGCTTTGAAGTTCAATCAGACTCTGAAGAAAGGAAAAACTGCTGCTGCTGGTGAACAACAAGCTGAGGAAACAGCTGTCCCGAAGAAAGGGAGAAGAACTAAGGCTCCAGCTACCCGCAAGAGGAAAGCTGTTGAGACCCCTTCAAAGAAGGCTGAGCCTAAGGCAAAGAAGCCTAAGTCAGTTGCTGAACCAGGTCAGGAGAGACCTAATTCAGCTGAGAAAAGGAGCAGGCAAGATGAGCCTGAAATTGAGGAAAGACAAGATGCTGATGAGCAACCTCAAAAGAAGCAGAAGTCTTCTTCACTGACTCCAATTGATGCTATCCCTACTGACGTCATTGTTCCTGGTGACTCTCATTACACACAGTGTCTAGGAACTGTAGCTAAGCATCAAGAAGATGAGGTGCATCTGGACGATCAGTTCATTGCACAAGTTGAGGAAGAATTAGATGGTGACAGTTCAGAAGATGAAGAAGAAGAAGAGGCCAGCGGTCAGGATGACGCTAAGGACAATGAGGAGACAACCAGTGAGGTTGAAGCTGAGCAAGCCAATACTGAGTTGGCTGCTGGAGAAGAACAAGAACATGACCAACACAATGTTGATCAAGTACAAGAACAAGCTGACCAGCTCAATGCTGATCAAGAAGCTGATCAAGAAGAAACTTCTCCATCTCACTCAGGAGAGTCTATTCAAGCTGACCCTCCTCCTCGCAGAAGAAGATTGGTTAAGGCAAGTCAGAACACAGTTAGTGACATTCCTGTTCAACAACCAACCCTTCCTGACTTTATTATTCAGAAGCCAACAAAGGACCCTTCCGCACTTAAGCTAAAATTCTTCAGAAAGCAACCATCCTCTACTCCACCAGCCTCTCTAGAAAAGCAAGCCTCTGTTTCTTCACCAAAGGAACATGCCGACTTGAATGCTTCCGCAAATTCTACGAGTCAAGTGGAATCAATTCCCGTCGATGCTGTCAATCCAAGTCTTGTGCTGACTCAGAACATTCCTGCCTCAGTTAGCACCGGCAGCATCTGGATTACTTCTTCTCCAATCAACACCTCTGCCGATCAATCAGTTCTACCTGAAACACAAGTGCAGATTGGAAACTCACTTCCAGTCACTGACCACGTCATTCCCTTGACTCCTCTTCCAACCGGTCATACTGATGTCACTGGACAACTTAATGAAGGCTCTCAAAGTTACATAAATGCCACTGAGTCTGGCAAAAGAATAATCGACTCAGTGCAAGCATTGATCAAAGACCTTCAACAAACTACTCCTACTGCTGCTGGGTCTTCCACTATTGAGACAACTCAGCTTTCCCAAGTCACTCAGCTTCTCAATGAAGTTAAGGGATTCAAGGATTTGTTGAATGTCATCATTACCTTTCAAGCATAGCAAGCTAAGCAGGACTCCATTGCAAAGCTAGCTGAGATCCAGCTGACAACAGTTCAACATCTCAACGCTCTTCAAGAACAAGTTCAGACTTTGTCAGCTGCGAACACACGCTATGCTACTTCTGATGAAGTTAAAATGCTCTTTGCTCAGCTTCACACTGAGCAAATCAAAACCAACGAGCAAATGGTCTCCTATTCTCAGTGCTCAGTGGAGCAAATTGGTGAGGCCGTTCGATTGCTGAATCTGAACAAGCAAGAGATGGATACTGATGCTATGAAACAAAATGAAATGATGTCTATCACTAGACAAACCTTCAACCACATACGTCACAGTAATGTTCAGCGTCAATACTATGACACCTACTTACTCAAAACATTCCATCAAGTCATTGCTGGTCTGACCGATGCACTTACATGGATAGGCAAATCTCAAGCCTTCACAGTCAGCATGATCAGCGCTGCTGAGCTTAATATACCCGCCGAGGTCTCAGATAATGGAGTGGCTATTTTTGATGGTGTCAATGAAAGCGCCGATAGACTTAAAGCGCTGTCCACATAACTGACCAGAGCCGTCTTAACCGACACCTTTAGGATTCCTCCTCCCGATGCTGACAAAACGGGGGAGAAAGAACAAGCGAGAACACAACATGAGTCTAGTCAGTCCAAACAGAAGAGAAAGAAATAAGATATAGGCTAGCTCAGTATAGGCTAAGTATGTAGTCTCTATGCCTGTCTTGAACTTTTGTTTGTAAACGCTGACTACCTATATTAAATATCAATACTTGCATCTTCTGTTCAAACTCTGAGTTATGAATTATTTTTATACGATGCTGTGTATTATGTCATTATGTATCTTCAATTAAATCAGCTATGTTTAAAGGCTTATAAAATTTATTGATTGAACCCAATGCTGATAACATGTTTGACATTGACTTATATGTAGTCTTATAAAACTCATTGAACAACAAATTACTCAGCGCCCTCTGAATGTTAAAACCTTCCGCGTAACACTGAGTAAAATAGAATATGTTCCATGAGCTGACCTATATCTGAAAACTGACCTTAGACTTACTCGATTAAACCTTTAAATGTTTAGAGTAAAACTAAGTCAGTAGCTCAACCCTTACGGGGGAGTTTGCTAAGTTATATTAGGTCAACTATCATGGGGGAGCTCAATACTGAGTTCTTCGCTGAATAGTTTTGCCAACATCAAAATGGGGGAGTTTGTTGAAACACCTTTCCACATAATTTTGATTTGACAAAATTGTTTAAGTATAATTAAAAACATATTCTAAACACACTAAGTTTAAATGCTTTGATTTATTCTACTAATGTGTTTGTTCAATGTTGAGTTAAATTGCTTATAAGACATAAGGATTAAAAGGCCCAAGCCCAATACAAGAGTCAAAGCCCAAGTCAAACGGTTCAAGACAACTCGGCCCGCGTATGTCAAAACGTTGTCGTTATGGACAAAACGCAACTCAACGGAAGAAGGATCTAGAAGACCTTCAGGGAACAACTTCGGAACGAAGCTGCTGAGTTGATTCGACAAAGCGTACAAGACAGCAGCTGGCTAAGGAAAACTTCCAGACAAAGTGTTTCCACTTTGGGTAAAGTTCAGACGACACAGTATGCTGTCCAGTTAACTTTACCATAAAAGGAGAGACATTCTGCCGAGCTGACCAAAAGCTGACCGAGGACAGAAGATACTCAAATCTGATTGGCCGAGAGCTCTAAGCAAGTCAGGATGACAACGACAGGAAGCCGTTTCCCTCCAATGGTTATTTCGAAATTCGAAATGACCGATGCCTCAAGACGTATCTATAAATAGTGCCATCAGAAGCTTCATTCAATACAGAACTTGATCAAGCCATTACGCTGACCAAATTTCTACGCAAGTTCTGCAAGCAAAAAAGCAAAGCAATCTTACACTAAATTTCATATCTTTTGTGTAAAAGTCTAGAGTGATTATTCAATCATCTAAGGTATCTTAGCAATCATTGTTTAGGACAAACACTTATCATTTCTAGAGATTAGAAAGGAGAGGCTGAGTACTCGGTTATAGTACTCAGCGAGAGATTAGAATTGAGTAGAGGTATAAAGGAAGGTACTCTTGTTATACTCAGTTGCTAAGATTGTAAAAGGTTTGAGGCTCTACCTTTAAAGAGCTCAGTAGAGGATTCGAAAGCTCGAAACGTGTTCCGAGGACAGGACGTAGGCTTAGAAGCCGAACCTGGATAAATCTGCTGAGTAACGTATTTCTTACCTTAAACTCCTTATATATATTGCTTGCTTAAATAACCAAAAACTGACCAAGTAAAGAGATCAAGCTGAGTTGTGCGCATCGAACATCTGAGCTCAGGAATAGACTCTAAGTGCTATATCCTGACTCAAGTTAAGAAACTGACCTAGTCACCAGTTGACTAAGCCAGTATCTTGCTATTTACTCAGCGCCGCTGTTAAAAACCTTTTCTCTTGAGAAAAGAAGTCTGCCCTAAATTGAAAAAGTTTAAATAGTTCCTAACCCCCCCTCTCCCTTGGAACTATACTTGTAACGTTATAAGGGACCAACAAATATTATTGATCTAATTGGTTCTTTTTGTTCATAACGATGATTTGGGATAAACGAACCAACTCGAGATAAATTTTATCTCACGATCGTTTAAGTACTAATAGTCATAATAAAACTTTCTTTTCTATTTATTTTTAATTTCTAACCTAATAACTTTATTTCTATTCTCTTTTAATTCATAATCTAATAACTTTATTTTTATTCATTTTAACTCCTAACCTAATAACTTTTTATTTTATTCGTTTTAGTCCCTAATTTAGAACTTCTTATTTTATTCATTTTAGTTCCTAGTTTAGAACTTTATCTTTTATTCACTTTGGTCCTTAATTTAAAGTTTTCCTCTTTCTTTCAATTAGGTCCCTAAATAAACTTTTTAAGTTTATTCAAATTAGTCCATTGTCCATTTTTACACCACAATTAATTATATAGCTATGTTATTTCTTTCTAACCTTTTATTTGTGTGGATTAGTATGTGAGAATATTGTTTTGGTGCGGATTGAAGACCCGGGAATGCCCGGATGTAATTGTATTTAATTTTGTACCTATTTCATTGCTTTTGGATTGTAATATTTTGTTGTTTATTTGATTTTGTGTATAAATGTACAATATGACATAAAAATGATTTTTTCCAAACAAATCAAGCATTCAAAATGAATTTAAAAAGCTTAAAAGAGTTATTAATAGCCTTGGTGTATTTAGAAATGCTAAGTAGGAGGCCAGTGGGTTCACTGGGTGATTTTGGGGATGCTTAATATTTCCTTTCGAGGTGATATTAACCTTCTCCAAGCGTACCTAACTTCCCGAACCCACTTGCTTCCCGCAAGGAATCTCAATAGAATCAGATCTTGAGCTAGGAAAGAAGCCATTTTTTAAAAGGATCGGGGGTAGTTATGAAGGAAGTACAAGTGGAAGTAGTGGGTTTATAAAGGCAATGGATGTTCATGCAGTAACTAGGAGGAGGTTCTCCAATTTTATTCAATCGTTATCAAAGATGTTGAACCGACTGCAACAAAAAGGGTTGCTCTCTCCTTTAACGGCTCGCCCAAGTACACCTTCTGCTCAGGCTAAGGAAAATGGATATTGTAATTTCCACCAACAATATGTTCATAAGACAGATGATTGTGGTAGGCTGAAGCATGAGATTCAAGATCTCATTGATGCGGGAAAGATAAGTGATCCAGATTCTTTCCGCAGGTGAATCCTCCAGCAATGCCTTAAACAAAGGAACTCCATAATGGAGCAGAAGGAGCTAAAGAAGAATCTCTAAAGATTGAGGATGCTAATGGAGTAGAGGCACCTAAAGCTCCATGAAGCAACATGA
Source organism: Euphorbia lathyris (assembly GCF_963576675.1). NCBI lineage: Eukaryota > Viridiplantae > Streptophyta > Magnoliopsida > Malpighiales > Euphorbiaceae > Euphorbia > Euphorbia lathyris. The sequence continues at coordinate 20,272,987 of NC_088914.1, read as the reverse complement.
GAATGGAGGATTGCATTTTTAGTCTTTATCTTTTATCTTTGTTTTTGTCCAATAAGACATCATGAATTACTCTTAATAAAATTATGTTTTGTGCAATATCGATAATTTTGTACATTCTCATCTGCACCATATATCAGCATTTGACATTCACTTGTTTGAAACACTTCCATTGTTATCATGGCATGGACGAAAGTCCTAAAAATATACTTATTGCTCAGAATTTAACCATGGAAGAGAGAAAATTAATGGAGTGATGAATAAACAAAATAAATCATGGGAAGGGTTTCCTTGGCCTTGCAGTGATAAGTCAGACCTAAATTCATCAAACAAAGAGTTCTAACCTACTTGCACACAAAGAAGGTCGATCAACAATTGACAAAGCTTAATAAAGAAGAGGAGAATAAGAGGATAGCAAGCCGAAATCATACTGTTCTCAAGCACCAAGATTTCAGTAAGAAGGTCACCTCCAATTCCAAAAGGGACACAGTTACGTGGATACACCATTCAGATTCAAGCCATGAAGAGACAACCGATCTATAGATGACAAATGACCTTATTCCATGAGTAACGACAAGATCCAAATCCATGATGTGATAATCCAAAATATAAAGAAAATTCCAGAAAAGGCCAAGAGCAAAGTCTAGCAATAAGAAATGAAGATGAAGCCATCCAAAGCCATATTGGAAGAAGATCCTTCAGAATTTGAATGAGATTAAAAGCCAGCACAATCAACTAAGTGACTTCGAGGTGAAAAAAAACGATCAATGGTGCTTCACAAGTGGCGAATCAAGCCTTCAAGAAAAGCTCACTTTAGTCAAGGAAGAAAATTTGAAGTCTATCAATCATGCCCTCAGAAGTTCATATCCAACATGGAAATTTCAAGCCAGGATCAAGAGTGAAGACAAGGATGACCACAAGTTCAGGAAGACAATCACCCTTAGTGAAGCCAAGAAATCCTTCTCATAAAAAATAATACAAAAAAAATGAAAAAATCCCGATAGGTTGAAAATCCGCAAAGGACGGCCTATGCAATAATAACGGACTTCCCAATGAGTGAAGACCCGCAAAGGGCATTCATTTGAAAATTCTAGGAACAAAAGTGAGAAAATAAAATAGCTGAAATGTGAAAACAAGAAAAGGCGCGCTTCAGTAACAGTGGTTAGGAATCTGAGCAATAAACAATTCAATGTATATTTGTCAAGTGTTTTGTTTGAGTTGAACAGTTAGAAGTTGTATATACGATGAAATGTTTGAATCAATAGATATCTCAACACAAGTGAAATTTTAAAAAAAAATCAAATAAATAAGATCTGGATAGAAGAGACTACTCCTCCCTCTCTATGCTCCCTGAAGCTTGCACTACGCCAAAACCCCCTTCAGACGACGGTTAGGTTCTGTCATTTGAAGATACTATACATGACATCAGCCTAGTTTCGTACTGTCATATGAATATTGTTACGATGCATCTTTTTATTTATTAACATCACCTTTAATGTCATCACATGACATACTAATAATTAAAAATGTCAAGTAGCTATATGGGAAATTGGCATATTGGTATTCACGGTGACAGTTTTTATAATAATTTCTGTCATAGTAACTTGTATCAGATGGCATAGGTCTTAATCAATCATGTCAATAGATTTATTTTAGATGACAGATTCTTTTATTTTAATGTCTTTTTATTGTTGTTTAGATGATATTTTTTTAACCGTAAATGTCACTCCTTGCCTTCTTTTTCGAATGAATCTGGAAATGAACAATAATCAAATGAACAAGAATTTCTGTATATCAATGATTTTAATTTTATTGGAGACTAATGCTCATAATCTGTTTACATTTGAACTACACAAATTCCTGAATGTAGTAAGGTAAAAAAAAGTAGAAATGTACATCTCCAAATCTCTCAATATGTAGTCAATCTTTCAAGAGGCGTGGTGGTGTTGATTGGAAAGCCAAATCCAACTTGAACTGCAGCATATCTAAGTCATCATTTCCTAGAATCCCCAAAGTCTTGATATCTGCAAAACTAATTAATGATGCTCATTAATTACGTACCGTATACAGATAGACCTAATTAATATCGTTTTACCCTTTCTCCATTCTGAGACCCTTCACTTACCCACCCACATTATAAATATGAAGCGTTTAACAATTCTCAAGAGTCACCCAGGGCAACCTGCTAACACTATACTTACTCTAGTTATATTGAGCATGGATAGACTTATAAGGAACCTCTATCATAATGTTGAGTTTCAGATTGCCCTACTCCGATATGAGGCACCCAGGTGGCTTGTCAATATAAATGGTCCTGACCGGCGGAAATGGACTGCCGTGATGAAGGGCCCTCCAAACACCCCTTATGAAGGAGGTGTATTCATAGTCCATATAGACTTCCCTCTCGATTTCCCCTCCACACCTCCAGTTGTAAGAACATGCATAAACTTGTTAACACACATAAATCAGTTCATATATATGCAAATACACTCATGACATTACTATTGTTCGTAGGTCATATTCAGGACCAAAATTTATCATCCTAATATCGGTCCCTTGGGGCATGTTTCTATGCCCTAACTACTTGATTTATCTATTCATGTTTGGGGTCTAGTTTATCTACTCATGTTTGGGGTCTAATTTAATTTATACATGCATTTTATAGCTGTTGTGGAATATTTATGGACTGCTGGTAGAGCCCTTCATTGAGAGGCCATTTCCTGGCCGAGAGCGAATTGCTGAATGATACATCAACAATAGGGCAGGTTATGTAGCAACTGCTAGGAGGTGGACTGAAGAGCATGCAGGGGATATATGATGTGCAAATAGCAAACAAGGGGGGCATTATGATGTGACGTGCGAATAGCGTACAAGGGGGGCGTGATGTGCGAATATCAAGGGGATTTGGATGTTGGGCAACCATTGAGTTAGATGTTGTGGACTACTGGATGGGCATAAAGCCAATCTTGAAGAACAGAATGATTACTGATTACAAATGTACTTGGTAATCAATCTGAACTTCAATGTTGGCTCCATGCCCCGCCAGTATTCGACGCCATTTAACTCTAATGGTTCCCCATCATCCAGATATCCTTGGTTACCATCTGCACATTCTTGAAGAAAGGAGATTTGGATGCCAAAGAAACACTGAGCTGGATGGTGTGGACTACTAGATGGGCATAGAGCCAATCTTGAAGAACAAAATGATTACTGATTACAAATGTACTTGGTAATCAATCTGATCGTCAATGTTGGCTCCATGCCCCTCCAATACTCTACTCCATCCATCCAGCTCCAGTGTTTCTTTAGCATCCAAATCTCCTTTCTATTCGCGCAACTCGCCCCCCTTGTACGCTATTCACACGTCACATCATAATGCCCCCCCATGCACGCTATCCTTTTTTGATAGGCAATGCAAAGTAGACAACTTATTCAAGTAGACATATATATGTATATTCAAGTGACGCATAACATGGTATAACAAGTAGTCAACTTATTCGTTTATGTCTATTAAATTGAATCAGTTCTACTTCCTAACATATGTATATTCAAGTAACACATAACATGCTAAATTGATATGAAACATATGTCTAATGAACATTTGTACATATTCCTAAATCAGTTCTACTTCCTAAATAGAACATAAAACAAGCCAACATGCTTCATACATAGACACATAACACATAACATACTAAATGCCTAATGAACATTAATAGCAATGCACATACATATTCCTGAATCAGTTCTACTTTCTAAACAGAACATAAAACAAGCCAACATGCTTCATACATAGACACATAATGTTGGGGTTTAGTGTCCTATAGACAATTGTTCCAGGATATAAACCTAATGTAAATGAATCGTTCTTTATATCATTTGTTTTAATAAGATATGTTTTCATAACTGTATAAAGGCAACCTCCTTTAAAGAACTGAATAAGTCTAATAAAAGGAAATCCCTGAGTTTATTTAAAGTGATTATAAAGTGTTCATACAAGCATGAAGTGAGACGAAACATTATAATAAACTAATAAACTTAAAGCCACCCCAAGTCAAGTGATATGTTTTCGAATAGGGATTGACATGACACTGTTGAGACTTGCATGTAACAATGTTTTTTGTCGAGACAGAGAGCTGATCTCACAAGCTTCATATATTCAGATATCTGGATAGTTACATGGATCCAATGAATGGAGTTCATTAGGATTGGGGACCCGACTTGAGATAACAGGATGGGTAGATTTATCCTTGTCACCTGTTCATCTCATTGGTATTAATAGGTATAAGTAATCCTAAGACTCAAAGGAATGTTAATTAGTGATTCTGGATTATGGAATGTGATACTTTGATCCTGTTGTAACACGATCCATAACAGGGATGACTCTGGGGTGTGTACGGCAGACGTTGGGTATCACAGGAAGTAATTGCAGGATAGTTATACATTGGATTGAGCATTTGTCACTCCTGATAAATGGGAGATACGTCCAAGGATCGCTTGTGGAAGACTTAACTCTAAATCCTTGCAAGGTGATAGCTTAAGACTTGAAATGCAGATTTCACTTAACCTATCTAATTGGAGTTAACTCAGCCTGTACAAGTAAAACAAACGTCTCACTATATGTGACTTGACATTGCCCATAGTCATAAGATTCAGTTCAAGGATGTAGTTGACAAAGGATCGAATTATACTGTAACTAATACGGAAAGGTCAACGACGGAATCAACCTGTGTTCTTATAGCTCTGGGGGAATGTTTCGGATCTGCCAATCACAGTTCGCGCACTCATTCCATTATACAAAGATTAAATATAATTCTGAGAAAAATAATTTAATAGTTGTATACGGCTAGAAGCAATAAGAACCTAATGGGTCACACATAATACTTGAAACCAAAAGAGTAATGGATGTTAATTAATAGATGGAAGCCCAATATAAAGGCCCAAATAATAAAAAGGGGAAATACATGTATTATATATATACATGTGAGAATTAATTTATTTCAGTCAATTATGATTAGATTATAATTGTGGATAAATTAATTATGGAATAATTAAGTTAGAAGATTCAAAGTGATTAAATTGCTTCTAAATATTATTCTACCAAACAACCTAATATTATCTTTATATTTAGATATAACTTTAGATAATATTTATGAAGTTTTTATTTTAGATTAAAACTATAAAGAAGTTATCTAAAACTATAGATAATATTTATGAAGTTTTATTTTAGAATAAAACTGTAAAGAAGTTATCTAAAACTATAGATAATATTTATGAAGTTTTTATTTTGGAATAAAACTCTAAAGAAGTTATCTAAAAACCATAGATAATATTTATGAAGTTTTATTTTAGAATAAAACTCAAAAGAAGTAACCTAATTCTATCTAACTAAGGTTTAGATACAAGATGCTATATATATCCCCCTTTATAGGTGTACTTGGTCAATCCCTAATAGAGAGAGAATTTCGACCAGTCTATTGTAGAGGAAGAAATTGCTCCGCTCGCTTCCATTCTATTGATTTCATCTCTTTCTCTCATCCTTGATCTTGTGTTGATTAATTAGAGGCAATCTATCTTGATTGCTATTACTTGGTTGAGTTCTAATATCGTTTGATTTGTGTTTTATTTTGTGCTCGTGAACTCGGATTAAGAGTTGAGGGCACTTCGCTTGCAACGGTAGATAGTTCATCAAAAGGTATTTCCTTCTATCCATCTTTATATGAAATAACGATTAACGGATCTTGGTTTAAAGGAAATAGGTTAAAAAATTTATATTTTCGCTGCCAAACGTTTGCCTATTTTCCTTCAGTGGTATCAGAGGTTGCGTTAAATCCGTTATTTCATATATGAAAATAAAAGGGTTTTCAATCAGATTGAATAGATTTATTTTTAGGTTAATTAATCAATTTGATTTGGTTAATTAATCTAAAGATAAATGGTTAAGATGAGATTAAGATATACGTGTTTTGTGGATTAAGGGTTTAACCGTTTGAATCGTTAAAAGAATTAATTCGATTAATCTTTAAAAAAAAATTTGATTTTATTAACGATTTAAACGAAACGGTTAGAATCGATTAATTAGATATATATTTGAAAAGGTTATATAAATATAAACTGAGTTATATATATATATATATTCGAAATTAAAATTTAAGTTTTTAATTAAAAGAGTTTTGATTTAGAACAGAGTTTTATAAAACAGAATTAAAGTTTTTAATTTTAATAATAAACAAAAAAAAAACAAAAAGGTTTATGTTGGCAGCAACTCTTTGAGTTGCTACCAACTTCGAAGTAGCAGCTCTTTTGAGCTGCTGTTTCTTTTTGCTGGGCGGCTATGTTGCTGCCCCTCTGGCAGCAACACCGCCAGCGTCGCGGGTGCGATCCGCGACGGGGACGAATCAAGTTTCGTCCCCTGATTTTCGGTTTTACTTTTTCCTGAATATTTTTGGTTTTCAGAAAAAAATAAAAATAAAATATATATAGAATTAATTGATCCACATGATTTAATCGTTGTCTATTTTAAATTGTATAGATTGAATTCAGTTGTCTAATTAAGATGTTTTGATACGGTTAATTAGATAAACTATTTCATGTATCTTGTGTCATGTGAAAGGGAAAATGACATACTGTTGGCCTCTCTGCTCCTCTGTTGTCCTCTCAAGAGCCGACTTTGACAAAAGCATCTTGCGTTTATAATCATCAAGAGTAGTGAACTCCGGTCCAAACCGAGGAATATATCGAGTTCTTCACTCCTCATCTTTATACACAGATCAATCAGCATAGTGAGTGACAATGGTTCACTCCCAACGGTGATGTTCCATAATATAAACGCAAATGAGGTCTCACTTCAAGTTTTTCACGGGCATCCACCCACTTGAAGCTCTATTTAGCACCCAAGCTATAATCTTCATCAATGGTACATCTGCATGACCCGATCACCCGTCAGCCCATTCAGAAGGCTTCTCCATTGATCAAAAGACTGAGCCCCAACTCATCTTCGATGCTAAGTATGGGAATCAACAAAGAAATGACTCTTGGGTCCATGCACTTTAAATTATCCAAATTCTCTCGCATCAGTGAAAACAAGGAAAAATAATGTTGGATTGAAAACCTCTAAACAGACAGTCCAGGCAAAAGGAGAGATAAAAACTCGGTGCTAAGACCTTAGACCACCTCGTTTTATTTCTTCACTCCTATTCACTTAACCGGGCCAATGGTTACTTAAATATGACAAGAAAGCATTAAGTTCAACGAGAAATCCTAGCAATGTAATGCTAGAAACCACATCGATTTGCTATCGAGTCTAAGAATGTAGTTTGCCGTTAACCTCTTGTTACTATGGTGAGTAAAAAGCAACTAACTGAAATACAGATTAATCTTACGTTCTTAGTTCTTTTAAATCGAATTCATTCCGGGTGTTTATCTAATAGACTTCTAACTTGACTCAAACCATTAGAAAGATTCCCCTCATCCATAGTAGGGAAGAATTAGTTCATGGTCATTGGGGAAACAAAACTTGAAATAAAGTGAAACAAAGTGAAACTCATTGAAAGTAGAAGATGAAGAAAATGGAAGATGAACAAACTTTGATTAAATATGAAATCAACTTACAAAACTAGAAGGAAATGACTTTAAAACAAGAAATTGTACTTTAAGAACTACAAAATCTAACTAAAACAAGAGTAATGACAAATGCTTAAAGCTTGGCTACAACAACAATGGAGTTTCTAAGCATAAGGATGTAAAAGGTGTGTTTTCTCTTCCAAAATCCCATCTATTTATAGGCTAAACCTTGCTCCAATCAAGATGAATTTCTGAATTTGATGATTAGAAGCCTCCAAAATACTGAATTTGTGCATTAAATGTCCTTGAGAAGTCAAATTTGAAGAGAGGTATGGGCTTGCATAGAGAAAAGGAGCCGCCCGGTGCAAGTTGCTGCTGACAGCAGGTCTCACTGAGACCTGCCCCTGGAGCAATTCCAGCTCAGTTTCCAGCCAATTTCAACGCTTTTGTGTGAATCTGTTGCAATAGGCTCAGTCTAATGCAACGTTTTGTGTGAATTAGTTGCAATAAGCCCAAATTGCCCATGAACTGTTGATGTTGCCGACTTTTCACCAAATGCATCCTCGTTCTTGCCATGTAACTCACTCGGATAAATTGTCAATCTCGTGAGGGTGTGTGAGGGTGTAAAAATTAATTAAAAATGCGTGAATTAAATGAAAATTACGTGACTGTGTGTGAAATTGCGAAATGAAGTGAATTTTAACAAAATTAACACTAAAGCAATAAAACGACACTCAAAATGGACGAAATTATGACTCTAGTTTACTATGAAAATGGGCAACAACAACTGTCTTAGAAGGATTCTCTCATGGGCTAGGTGATATTACAGCTCAAAAATGAACCGATTAGATAAGCGAATTCAAATTATGATGAAAGGAATGAAGTTGAAGGGAACAATTATCATTTACACATTTCAAGTTTCTATGTTTCACAGTCCAGAAATTTATACTCAGATGTATAATTGTGAAAATAGAATATTATAGAGATCTAAGTAAAGTTACAATGAATGTGATGTGAAATCTAAGATAATGGCTTACAATTTTTCGATACTTTTATAGCAGGTTGTATATCCTTAACATATGTAGAGTACTCTATTATCGATTTGTTATATATCTCTAACAAGTATATAACAATGATGCTTTCATTGGTATACTGGTCGCATGATTTATTTGTGAATATAAAAAGAGAATGGAAATACAAATTTATTACGTGCGAGTGAGAGGTGTAGGAATTATCTGCCCGTACTAATTTAGATTTGGATGGCTTGGATATTTAGGTTTTATCTCATTGTGTTATTAGATAATTAGGAATCCTAGTTGAATTAATCATATCTAATTTAGTAGTTATTTAGTAAGAATACTAGTCTAACAAGGAAGTTAGAATACTAGTTGATCTAGGATTAGTACTATGCAATTCTTATCGAACAAGTAAGTCTTAGCCTATATAAAAGAGCTTGTATTAGACATAAAGATACATCAGAGTTAAGAGAACAAGTTTTCTCTCTCTCTAGTATCGGTGCCCGCTCTATCTCTCTCTATAAGGAGACTTTATTCTTAGATCATAAATTAATCGTTCTTATTTCCGAATAACTTTGACATGGGAACAACGTGACTAATAATACAAGTTCGTGATTCGAGTTTTTTTGTTGCCTACTCAATGTTAATCTGCGCTTAAAGAGATAATCTGATAATCCGTATTTGAACTCGTATGAAGCCATAACTACAGAAATAGAGGGCTTAGAACAGAAATAGAGTTTTTTAGAAAGTAACACAATAATCTAGTATCATTAGAACGATACCCCAATCACCTATTTATTCCTATGGAACTAGCAGAAACTCTGTTTCTTAAAATGCGAGACCTTTGAAAAAAAAGTAGCTTCCTTGAAGCCTATTTCGTTACGGTAGAACGCATATGAGACCTGAAACTGGGGTCATTCGGTCAAGTTTTTAGTAAATAAAGAGGGCCTACGAGGAACCTAGAACATGTGCTAATGGAACTACTAGAGCGAGTACATAGTATTGCTGGTTGAATAGTTCCCACCAAGACGTGGGACAGAGACTACAACGAGTTCGACTTGCTAGCTTAAAGGGGCCTAGTTGATCGAAGAGAGAAGGTTGTCGTGTGATATTCTATTTTATTGTGCCTCTTCCGATGAAAGAGAAGACAATGGTCTAGTTGTTGTGGCTCTTTCTTTCAAAGGCACAAAAGAGTAACCCTTCGATTGGGATTGGCTTGTTTGCCATCTTTCCTATTTATCATACGAGACGAGGCTCTTAAAGAGGGACAGTGACTAGAGATGAGCAAGGTAGGTTCATTCAAAACAGAAAGAGAGGACGAGTAAGTAAAGTCTCAAGGAATGGTATTTACAAGATCGACTTTCGACTATATATAGCATTCTATAGCTTTTCCAACCAGTGGCGGAGCCATGAAATTAGAGTTGGTGGGCTAATTTTAGACGTGCGGTTAGGGGTAATTTTTCAAAGTCTAGCCCGTTAGGGCTAGAAAAAATTTTTTTAGCCTCCTGCGCGTTAAAACATCATCATTTTGTGTTTTTGCTAAAATATTAAAAGTGTTCAACGTAAAAAGATTAAACATATTTAATTTTTTTTATTAGTTCAATGCTAGTTTCTAAAAAATTATAACATTTTATACATTTTTTTTTATTTTTAGTTTTAAAATCTAATTTAGAAATTAAGTTGTTTGAGTTTCAAAAATAATAAATTAATTTTTTTAATGGAAAAGACATAATAAAAATAAGTGAAGCAAGTATCTTTAACCACCACATCTACCTTTAAACAATAAAATATTGTTATATATAGATATAGACTAATATTAAAGGGGCTACAAGAGGTGAAACTATGGATACTCAGAAGTGGAGCCGATGGCCGTGGGGGGGGGGGGGGCTCGGGGCCCCCGAGCACTAGGCTGGCTCCGCCCCTGTTTCCAACTGTAACAATATAGCATATAAAATATAGCATGTAGTTCTAATGCACGGGTGGTATTAAGAAGGAGAAGGATTTGAATCCGATAATTGTAAGCCAGCAACTAACGATTTGCCTAGGGACGATGTAATTAGGTGTTGAGGATGAAAAAAAACTGTATTTTTCCGCGGTAGGATATGTTCAAAAAGGGATCGTATGTTTTAGATAAGTATTGTTTTTTATGTTTAGTTTGTTTTATTACACAATCTAGTCAATTTTTTTCAATGTTTTCGAAACAAAATATCTTTTATCCAGAATTTGGATTCATTCAAATATTTTTGGAAGTAATTTTAATTATGTATACAAATCATTGAATATCCATACTATATTAAACCGAATTTTTGAATTCTCAAATTAAATTGGACCTAATTTTCATGACAATCTGATGTCTGGTGGTGAATTCTCGATCGGTATTCTTCCCTGCGGGGGGGCGCCGTTGGGATCGGTGGGGGGAAGCTCCGATGCCAAAGTTAGTATAAAGTAATAGAATAAACTGTAAGCACAAAGTAGGGTTTAGGAGAGCGTGAATGTGTACCTTGATAGCTTGGGATGCAAGCTATTTATAGTCATATAGTTGTAACCATTGGTAACCAAAAACTCTCCATTAATTCTCCATTAATGGCGGTTACTGATCTTATTCAAGTATGACCGCTAGCTCATTAATGGGTTATTAGTTGCCTTTATCGGGAATCGGCTCAGCCGTTCTGGGGCGGATCGTGATGACATGGTGGGTCTCCCGTAGGTTTGACTACAGATATCATATGGAGGAATCTATGTGATCCGCCAACTTGGTAGCTTGTATGATACGCCATAGTTTCCCGATTGCCGTGATACGCGGTCGTTTGGTCAATTTCCCCTTTAGTCCCGTAAATAATATTAGGATGTTATCAGAAGCCCCCCCGAAGTGACACTAAAGTCCTTTAGGGCTTTTAGACTTCCTGGCGTGCCGTCAAGAGGCGTCTCATTAATGGTTGCTCTGTCCCAGACCATTCACCAAGCGACAGATGTCTCGAACACACCACTCGAGGTAAGTGGCGGCATTTTTCCAAACTCCTTCCTTCTCTCATTTTCATTACACTTTCTCATTTGCTAAAACTCATCCAACTTTTACCTGCGTTTTTTCCAGAGCCTTCCTTGTGTCAAGAACTTCTGAAGCTTCCGATTTTCCATGTAAGTTAACCTTTTTGTTCTATTCGTTTCCATTATCATCTTTGATTTTATGAGTTCTTCTTCCGGCTCCACTGCTGAGCTTTTTAATTTAACTACTTCCTCTGAGTATTCACTCAGTTTAACTTCTTCTGAAAGCACAAATTCTTCTGAGAGTACTCAGAGTTGCGATTTGTTGGAATTGCATAATATTGTGAGGGAGCGTAGGAATCTTTGTTTTGGGTTTATAGAAACCCAAAACTCCTCCGTCACGATTGCCCCTGTTGCTCCGGTGATAAATTCCAGGACTGCTTCTGGGATGGAGGTTTCTTCTTCAACCCCAATTAGGAAAAAGAAGCCTCGTGCAGAGATCACCTCCTCTCACATGAGCCCCACGGATCTTGCCAATTTGGCGGATCATTATCCGTGGATGAAGAACTATGAGATTATCCTGGCGGATGCCCATCAACGACCCGCCTATCCCCCTAAGGGATTTCTTTCTGTATATAGGAGCCACGTCGAAAGGGGCTTTCACCTTCCTCTTCCTCGAATGATAGGGGATATCCTTGATTTCTTTGGAATCATGGTCAGTCAGCTGCATCCGAACGGCTGGTTAGATGTAGCTTTAGATTGTTTCTTAACTTCCAACCTTAGGGTAACCCTTGCTCCCCGGGTCTTTCGATTTCTTCATAAGCCCTCAAAGCGTAAAACAGAATCTTTCATAACCTTCGTTAAGTTCAGGAGCTATTCACCTTTTAGCGATAAGATGTCGAATGTCCATCTCTGGGATGAAAAATTCTTTTTTGTTAAAGTGAAGGAGGGCGAATCTCTGGGATTCCCCTTAAACTGGAACTACAACCCCTAACATATGGCTAGGGATTTGCTTTTGTTGACCGATATGGAGGAAAAAGTGGCGAATCTCATGAAGAGCATTAAAACTGACTTTTGGACATACGCCGACGCTTTGGAATTTATGATGAGCGATATTCCCTTGGTCCATAGAGTGGGGGCTGAGATCACTTACGTGAAGTTTACCCAACTTGATGAAGGTACCTTTATTCTTTCCTTGAACCTTGATTATTTTGTTGTCCCCTTGTCAGGGAATTATCTGAGTCAAGTCGCGCCCTTGTAGAGAGGCGTAAGAAGCAGAAGGAGATGGAGGCACAAAAGAATATGCATGTGGCGAATCCCAGCAAGCGGGACGAGAAACGCCCTCTAGAAGGTGCTATGATCCCTCCGAGCAAGAAGACAAGGGCAGCTGCTGCTGGCGGAGAGAAGTTATTGGCTAATGCTTCAAGAGCTGTGAAGCCTAAGATGGACTGGTTTGGCCTCAACCAAGAACAGGTATGGTTTCTTTATCTTTCTTTGTTCTCTGGCTATAGACTTTAATCTTTTCTTCTTATGTGTAGGTGGTCAAACCTGACTTGGGGAAGTACTGGTTATCCAAGTATGGCCCTAAGGGGTCTCTGGGGAACGAAGTGGTCGTGAATGACCTGGATGAAGCCATTGGCCAGCTTGGAGAAGTCCAGGGGAGCCAAACCAAGTTCTTCGAATCCGCCCACGCCAAGATGGGAAAAAGGGATCTTCTTTCGGTAAGATTTTCTTTTCTTGCTTTACATTTTTGGATGAAAGAGTGATCTCCATGTGGGAGACTCTGTTTCTGAATGGTCTTCTTGCTTTGTCAGGCCTATGCTCATATGCGCGCAATGGAGGCGGATCTTCTCTAGGGAGTTGCTGATAAGGCTACTATCAAGAGGCTGGAGAATGAAGTGGCTGTTGTTAGTGCAAATGCCATTGCTGCCATCGCACTTAATAAAAGCAAGGATGATGAGATCCGCGAGATGAAAGAGAAGATGGCAGAAGATGCCAAGGACCACAAAGCTGCCTTGTTAAATACAGAGATTATGGCGGGTAGCCGGGCTTATTATTATGGTGAGCGGATCATGGCCTATGTCAGACTCGCCTACCCGGAGATTGATTTTTTGAATCCAGAGTACGTGGTCCCCGAGGTTGAAGATGCCATCAGATATGATAAAGTGCTAAATCCCCGTGACTTCATCCGTGATCAAGTCCGAAAAGAGCTAAAAGGGTCGGACGAGGAAAGGAAGCCGGTTGTCAACCTTGAAGCGGATGACCTTAGCGAGGCATCCAAAGAGGCGGGTGACAATGCAAGTGTAGCGGGGATTGATGGCGCGGCTCCTTAGGCGGGGATTGTTGATAAGGAAAGTGAGGTTCCTTCGAAGGATACGTCTCTTGAGAAGGAACCCAAAGAGGATAATGTTGTAAACATTTAGTTTATTGTAACTAAGTACAATTTTTGTTGAATCCTTTTGCCCATAAATTTTACTTTATGCTTTATATCTTTCAGCAAGTAAATTTCTTGGACTTAGGACTTATTTTGCTAGTTCAAGGTAGGTGGCCAGCCATACCTCGGAGTGTGAGCCTTTTTGAAGGCTTGAAGCTTTTATTCCTTTTGAGGAAGTTAAGCTGCCCTAGGCGATCGATTGTTTCCTATCTTTGAGGTGAATCGATCCGCCACCGGGTCTTGATATTTTTCTTGGAGAAAAATATTTGAGGATGTAAAGATCTCACGTCTGAGAAATTTTTAATCCATCTCTGACGGTGGTTAATCATTTCCTATCTTTGAGGTAGATTGATCCACCATCCGAGTTTGTTGCTCTCCTATCTTTGAGGAGAAGGTAGATATGCTATGACGGCATTGCTCCACCATGGGAATGCTTTTGTTGCCTCCCCCTTTTTGAATCTGGAATATTTATATTTCTTCCAAAAGATACTTAAGAAGAAAATTGCAAATGAAAATTTCTCATTATTAAATGGCGATTCGCCTTATTACAACAACTGGGTCTTTTACGTGAGCCTCATTAAAACCTTTAATAAGAAAAACCACATGGGATAAAACCTTACTAAAGGAAAAAGAGTACTCAAGACCTTGATTACACTTTACTCTCTGATGAAGTACTTGTGGAGGTTCTGGATGTTCCACGTTCGTGGTAGTGTGTTCCCCTCCATGTCCTGAATCTTGAATGTGGCGGGTCCAACCTTAGTGACTATCTTGTATGGTCCCGTCCATATGACTCCTAACTTTCCTTTGCCCTCTATGGATTGAATTTTATCGGCTTTCCGGAGCACCAAATCTCATTGATTCAGATCCACGAGCTTGGCGTGTCTATCATGATAGGTGGCGATCCTTTGTTTGTAGGCGGCGATTCTGACATATACTTTCTCCCTTTTCGCCTCCAGTTGATCAAGACTTTCCCTTAACCTTTTATCATTATTGTCTTCGCAATAGAATAGAACTCTGTCACTTGGGATCTGAACTTCTATTGGAATGACAACTTCCACTCCGTATGTGAGGGCGAATGGTGTTTCACATGTGGCAGTTCGAGGAGTGGTTTTGTATGCCCATAGTACATTCATCAGTTGATCCGCCCACTTCTTGTTATGCTCGCCCAATCTCTTTTTTATGCCTTTTACAATTGTCCGATTGGTGACTTCGGTCATCCCATTGGATTAAGGGTAATATACTGAGGCGAATCTGTTCTGGATGCCTTTATTTTCGCAGAAGGACCTGAACTCCCCGCAGTTGAACTACGTTCCGTTATTGGTGATGATTGTGTGGGGGACTCCAAATCTTCCAACAATGTTGTCCCTCACAAACTTGACCATTCGTTATGCACTTATGGAGGTAACAGCTTCGGCTTCTACCCACTTCGTAAAGTGATCAACGGCTACCACCACATATTTCCTTTGTCTCTTGGTAGGAGGAAAAGGACCGAAAATGTCGATACCCCATGTGGCGAAAGGTCGTCCCTCAATGATGGGCTTTTGTAGATGTTTTGTCGTGTGGGATTCATTTGCATGGACTTGGCAGTTGTGACAAGACTCTACCAGCTTCTGAGCGTCAAGTTCTGCAGTCGGCCAATAGAATCCAGATAACCTGGACTTCTTGAGAATGGAGGCAGATGCTTCATGGGCTCCACAAGCACCTTCATGCAGCTCTTTAATGATCTCCTGTCCCTCTTCTGTTGTAACACACTTCAACCACGGCTGGCTAAAAGATTTTCTGTACATGTGATCATTTATTATGGAGAAGTATGCTGCTTTCCCTACCGTCCGCTTGGCTTCTTCTTTGTCTTGAGGCAAAGTTCCGTCCACGAGATACTGCTGGATCGGTGATCTCCAGTCTCCAACGACGGATGTAAGAAGAGCTATGACTTCAGGGGCGAATGCCGGTCTGGTTTTCACTTCAAATGGGCATCGTATATCCGCCCACTGATCTTTGCTAGAAGCCATCTTAGCCAGGTGATCCGCTTCTGTGTTTGATCCTCGAAGCACATGGACCAACTCCCATTTTGTTTCTTTGTTTTCCAAGTGGCTCAATAGCTTCTTGGCTTCCTCGACATATTTGACCAGAGTTTCATCTTTTACATCAAAGTTTTTGATTACCTGGTTGACCATTAGTTTGGAGTCGCTATATATCACAACCCGCTCCGATGTAATCTCCTTCAATAGGCGTAGGCCCAATATCAAGGCCTCATATTCTGCTGCATTATTTGTCGTGGGGAACTCTAGCTTTGCGGTATAATATAATTTGATGTAATGAGGTCCTTTAATCACTACACCTATTCCAGCACCTTCTGTTGACGAAGCTCCATCGGTGTACATTGTCCATTCCTCCAACTCTGGCTTAGGAAGATTAATACCCTCTTCAGTGAATTCGTTTACAAAGTCTGCCAAGACTTGGCTCTTTAAAGCGGATCTGCCCTCATAGCGAACATCAAACTCGCCTAGGCGGATGGCCCATTCCATTAACCTTCCTAAAGTTTCTGGCTTCTGTAATACCTTCCTCATAGGTATGTTGGTGCGAACGATGACCGTGTGCACTTGAATAGGGTCTGAGGCGGATGGAGGTTGTGACCACGGCAAGTGCCATCTTATCCAATCTTGAATATCGAGTCTCCGTATCCTTCAAGACTTTGCTGACATAGTAGATTGGGTATTGTTGACCTCCTTCTTCTCTAATCATGACTGTACAAACCGCTTTATCAGTGACGGAAACATACATGTATACATCCTCACCTTCAAGGGGCCGGCTCATTAGAGGCGGTTCTGTCAAGAAATGCTTGATCCCTTCGAAGGCTAGCTTGCAATCTTCATTCCACTTGAATGCTTTCTACTTTTTAATCACCTCATAGAAGGGCTGGCATCTATGAGTGGAGCATGAGATGAACCTGCCAAGTGCTATGATTCACCCGTTAAGGCGTTGCACTTCTCTAACATTTTGCCGTGCTTTCATATCCAGTACAGCTTTGATTTTATCTGGATTGGGACCTACTCCCTTCTGGCTGATCATATATCCCAGGAACTTTCCATAAGTTGCTCCAAAGGTACACTTCTCTAGGTTTAGCTTAATGTTGTGGTGGCGAATGACCCCCAAGACTTCTTTTATGTCCTCTGCATGCTTTTCCATTGAGATGCTTTTAATGATCATGTCATCCACGTACACTAAGAAGTTGTCACCCTTTCTTCCTTCGAATATCTTATTCATCATCCGCTGGTAAGTAGATCCAGCATTCTTGAGCCCAAAATGCATGACCTTAAAGCAATAGGTTGCCTGGTGAGTTACAAAGGAAGTTTTGATTCTGTCAGATGACTCCATAGGAATCTGATGATAGCTCGATTTCACATCTGTGAAGGAATATATGGCGTGTCCTACAGTTCCATCAACTAAAATATCAATGCAAGGCAAAGGGTAGTTGTCTTTGGGACACGCCTTATTAAGTTCCGTAAAGTCGATACACATGCGATATGATCCGCCTGCCTTCTTAACCAGGACCACATTCTCCAGCCATTATGTATAAATAACTTCCTCATGGCGTCTGCCCTTTTTAGTTTAGATATCTCCTCCTTGATCACTTTCTGTCTCTCTGGCCCATGATTCCTTCTCTTCTGAGCTACAGGAATCGCATCTTTGGCGATATTGAGTTTATGAGTGATCACGTCTGGACTGACCCCTGTGAGGATCTCATCCTTCCATGCGAACACGTCCTTTGACTTGAGGAGAATCTTTGTAACATCATCCTTGATTTCTGCTCTCAATCCTTTGGTGATTCGCACTTGCTTTCCATCGCAATGAGGAGCATTTCTATATCTCCAAGGGCCGTTGTAACAAGCTCATCTTCTTCATCATCCTTAGACTGTGGGTGAATTGATAAGGATGCTGAGTATGTCTCTTGAGCAACTTTCTGATTCCCCTTGATCATCACTCCTCCCTTGGCCGTAGGGATGTACATCGTCAAATGGCGTATCGATATTAGAGCCACCACTTCTGAGATAAAAGGGCGTCCCAGGATGATGTCGTATGCTAATTGTCCATCCATAATGGAGAATTCAAGGTCTCCAATCCATGCTTGATCCTCATCCGCTAGCTCACATTCCAGAGTCACATGTCCCTTTGTTTGGATCGTGTGGCCTATTACACCCAAGATGTCCACGATGGTGGTCTCTATCTGGATATGATCAACTTTAAGTTTGGCGAATTCCCCTCTAGTGATGACGTTGCATGAACTTCCAGTGTCTATCATCACTCGCTTCATTTCCCATCCTTCCACCATCATGGTGATAACGAGTGCATCTGCATGCGGGGGGATCGCGGGAGCAATGTCAAAAAATGGGCGATTAAGTGAAGCTCTATCAAGGGCGGCAGTTCTCGATTTCTTCACTGTAGACTGATATCCTGGTCCGCCAGCGATGACGTTAATGACACCTTTAGCCTTTTTCTTTGAATCATCTTTTGGCTTATCACCATCTCCTTTCTTGTCATTCTGGACAAACTATCCAGCTTTCCTCGCTCAATAAGCCTTTCAATCTCTCTGGCCAGCTCCCAGCATGCGTCCGTTTCATGGCCATTCCTCCTGTGATATTTGCAATAATTTTTGGGGTTTCTCCCCGTATTGGTATACTCCCCCCCCCTTTTGGTTCGGGGTATGAAATGCTCCGTTTGTGTTGGCTGTTTTCTAGCCACATCAGCACTTCGCTTTTAGAGGCGTTTAATGGTGTAAACGATGGCGTATATGCTGATTTATTCCTGGAGCCTCTTCGCCTACTTCTGCAGGATGAATCGGGGAGCTTTTCTTTTTCCCTATCCCGTCTTCGGGATTCGCCTTTCCCTTTTTTGGGAGGAGAAACGGATTCTCTTCGGATATCATCAACTTCCATGAAATCCTTACACCTCTCCATCAGTTCTGCAGTGGTTTTCGGTTAGTGCTTGATTAGATCCTCTTGCAAACTCTTGCAGGTCGTATTCTTTATCACTGCTTCAACAGCTGTGGAGACATCCACATCTACTACGCGAATTCATAACTTGTTGAAGTTATTGACGTAATCTCTGAGAGACTCGCCTTCTTTTTGCTTTAACTCGAAGAGCTTTCACGATGAAACGACTGGCGGGATACTTCCTGCAAACTTTGCGCAAAATTCTCTGCTCAACTGATCCCAGCTATCTATCGACCCTGGTGGGAGAGATTGGAACCAGTCATAAGCCGGTCCTTTTAGTGTGGTTATGAACATTCGACATAATACTGCTTCACTGGTGCAGTTAAGTCTAAGCAACATGCGGTACTTCCTCGCATAAGCTTCGGGATTATCTTCCCCTGACTAGCCAGGTATGTTTGGGATTTTGAACTGCCTATCGGTTTCCTCATCTTCGATCCGCCTTGTGAATGGCGATTCTCTATTGGCAAAAGGATTGTGCCTTGCATTCTCCTCATTCGGCCTACATATTTCCTCTCTAATCTGATCAACCATAGAGCCTTGATTCCTTCTGGGGCGTCTCCTACTACGAGATCTACTCCGTTGAGAGGAGGATGAGCTAGACTCTGATAAGGGATCTGATGGTGATCTTCTTCCTCCTTTGCCATGCCCTCTTGGTGGGGAACGTCCGCTTCCTCCTTGATTTGGTGGTGGTGGCGGTACCTCCGGGCGAGGTGATCCAGCTAGGCGTCCGTCCTCCCTTCGCTCAGGAGTTGGAGGCGATCTTCCTTGGCGGGGTGGTCCAGCTCGACGTCTGCGATGAAAACGAGATTTGGAGCGTCCCCGCTCATGGGATCTGGTCCGCCTTTTGTGCATGCGTCCGCCTTATGATGACCCTGATCCGTGGCCTCATGGGTTGGCCCTTGACCAGCCTGTGATCCGCCTATAGTGATTCCTGGATTTGCGGTGTTCCTCGAGGGAGCTTGATCACTCCTTCGACTTCCCTCTGGTACGTCCAGAAATAACCTTCTCTTTATTGGTATATCACTTGCGAGCTCTGGATTGACGACCATTGAATCCGTGGATTGAGAGAGCAAGAAGGCCGAATCGCGATAAGTTCCCGGTCGATAAAAGGCGGCTTACCACTGTGATGCGGTTGGCCTTGGCGGACGACGGTTCAGTGGGGGAATGGTCCCTGTTGTGGGTCCACCTACCTCGTGATTCTCCATATAGGCCCTCAATCGACCCGGTATAATTGGGCCATGCATACTCCACACCGCATCTGCGCAAATTTCCATAAAAGAATCTGGCGATATTTCCCTTTCATTATGAACGATGGGTTGATCAGGATCAATACGGCCGGCGCTCGTCGGGGGATTAACTGAAAGTGGTACTGATGGTGTTGCGGTTCCAGTTGAGGGGTTAGACCCTCTACTTGCCATGTTTGTGATTGTGAACTAAGTCCTTTTTGGATTAGAACTTCCACGTTCACCGCACCAATTGATGTCTGGTGGTGAATTCTCGATCGGTATTCTTCCCTACGGGGGGGCGCCGTTGGGATCGGCGGGGGGAAGCTCCGATGCCAAAGTTAGTATAAAGTAATAGAATAAACTGTAAGAAATTAAAACACATTAATTCTCATTAAATTGAAATAAAAAGATGCTTACATATTTATACTATCTCTAGGTTTGCTCAACAAGAAGACAAAATACTAAGGAATAAAAAGACATCAAGGACAAGTGACATGTGGAGCCGATCCTGCCGTTGATCTTAGGGCTTCGGTTTAATGGTTGAGATTCAAGGAGAAGGAATTGAATGAGGTGAGGCTTAAGCTGAGTGTGGTGTGCAATGTTCTGGAATGTGCTATTCGTGGGCAATGACTAAAAAGTCCCTAATGTCTATGTAAAGACCAAAGGGTCCCTGGAAGTCCAAAGGACTAAGTATTTCGAATAAAAGAGTTAAAGAGTGAAAGACTCTTAACTCGAACACTTGCAAAGACTGTTTATTTTCCTCTTCTTCCTTTGGCTCTTTCGTTCTTTTATCTGTAATTTGGTTTTCCTGGAAATCATCTGTTTGTATTGCAATCTTTCATCTGTTATAATCCTTTAATCTTGTTATCCAACAAAATAATATATTACATTATATAAGTATAATTTATAAAGGACAAAAATACAACAGAAAATAAATTGAAACATACAGGTTTAGAAGTTTACAACGCAAATATAATGGGAAGAAATCGGAAGAACATGGAATAAAAACATATAAGTTTTATATTCACTTACAATACATATATACAGGGTTTGTGAAAATATAAGAATAGGGAGGGAGGCGGAAGTAAAAACTATAAAATTAAAACATTATATTAGTTCAATTTTTTTCGGTTTTGGACCGAACCAACCCGAACAGATCAACAACCAAAATAGTTGAAAAACAAGAACTGAACCAAACCGAATTACAGTTTGGTCTGGTTTGGTTCGGTTTTTTCGGTTTTCGGTTTTGCTCACTCCTAGCTCTCTGAACTTGTATAAAATATCCGATTAACCCTCTAAATTTGCGTAAACATATAATCAATTAATCACTCAATTGCAAAAAAAAAAAAAAAAAAAAAAACTAAATACGGAAGATGTTGGATATGGCTCATAATATCCAAGTGGCTTATCCCGGAGCGGAGCGGAGTGGAGCGAGAGGAGTGAAGCGCATCGAGCGGAATGGTATGTGGATCTTCAGGTATTTGAAAGGTACTGTTGGGCATTGGTTATTATTTGGTGGTCAGCATGGTGATCCGTTGGTTGAAGGGTATGTGGATGCAGATTATGCCGGTGATCTGGATAATAGGAGGTCTACGACTGGGTATATGTTTACTCTAGGTGGATGACCTATTTGTTGGAGGTCAACTCTTCAGTCTACTATTGCATTATCGACGACTGAAGCAGAGTATATGGTATTAGCTGAAGCTGCAAAGGAAGCTCTATGGCTTACTGGATTGGTGAAAGAATTGGGTATTTAGCAAGGTGGAGTTGAATTACATTGTGACAGTCAGAGTGTCATTTATTTGGCAAAAAATCAGGTGTATCACACTAGAACCAAGCACGTTGCTGTTAGGTATCATAAGATTAGAGAGTTGATTGCATCTGAGGAGATTTTGTTGCTAAAAGTTCATACTTCAGAGAATGCAGTTGATATGTTGACCAAACCAGTTACTTCTGATAAGTTCAAACATTGTTTGGACTTGTTGGATATTCGCAGTTGCTAAGAAAGTGTGGTAGTCGGTCCACATAGTGTGTCTAGAGGATGTTTATTTTCTAAGGGGCAGGTTTATTCGCCAAGGTGGAGATTTGTTGGATATGGCTCACAATATCCAAGGGGCTTATCCCGGAGCGGAACGATAGGAGTGAAGCGCATCGAGCGGAACGGATTGAGTAATTTTATACCCACTATGAATACATGTAAACTGTATCTCTTTTACACGGACCAGTCTGTTTTTTTTTTTTTTTTGGTAATTTTAAAAGACTAACCGTATATTATACAAGTGGAGAGGATTATCGAAACATTTGTGAATGACAAATCAAACTTTATAGAGAAATTGAAAAAGCAAATGTTTTTTCTTTTGATGGAAAAAAGCAAATGTTGTATTAAGCTAAAAGACAATAAACATTGAATAATTCAAGAAATTAATGGAACTTAACTATATGGATAAATATTGGCCACGTATGTCATAGAGAATCTATCAAAATAAATTTGCTAAATGTGTATATATAAAGAGGGAATCAGCCGCAATTAAGAAAAACTGCATTTTCTTTACCTCCTACCCTATCACTCTAATTTTGATTGGTACATGCCTGAACTAACCGACTTTTATATAAAAAAAAAATACTTTGTCAAAGTCTAGTCAATCCCCTAATAGGTTGCGGGAATGGACCAGTCTAGGGAGGACAACGGGTCCTATATCCGCGGGTACCCGACACTACCCGACCCTAATGGAGCTACCCGTACCCTGTATAAAAGGATATAAGACGGGTATGGGATCAAAACCTTTTCCGCTCTTGCTAACACCGAAAAAAGAATAAACGATAAAAGTATAGCTAACAGGTGTAGATCTGACGGAAAAGATATTCGAGAAAGTATGTAGACTTCAAACTAAGAAGAAAAGATAAATCTAAAGCTAAAAAAACAAAGATTAAAACATAAATGGGAGGAGGAAGAAGGAAGACAAGCTTCCTCCTTCCTCCTCAAGAGGGATCTGAAGAGAAAAGAAGAACCGAGACGGTGGTGGTGGCGGAAAGCTTCAGAAGAAGAGCAAATGAGAAGAAGAAAGTGTAGAGAGAAGGAGGAGCCTCTCTCTCTACCTTTTTCCTCGATAAAATCATAAAATGGGCAGATTTAGTAAAACTGAATCTGGCCGGGTTTAAGATTTCATCATCCAAATCAGCCTAAGGAATACGGGCCAGGTGGGAACCGAAGCTTATGGACAGATCTAATTTTGGAGTTCTTATATTAAGCACACGGTCTTCCATGTCACTTGAATGACTCCCAATTCACATTTGGACACGTATATTGTGACCCCGCATAATAATTAAAATAGTGTGACCTCTTATAATATGTGTGTATCCATGTTACACATGTCAAAATATGTATGAAATGTCCTCCGACTAACATGGAGAACCGGGTGCTTTTAATAATTTGCCCTAATTTTGATGCATTAATCCTTTATTTCAATATAATAAATTTATAATTTTTGTTGGTTACAATTAGTAAATATGCTTATTAAATTAGTTAGATCGATCAGGGTATATAATTCAATTTAAAGAGTGTAACAATTTCATGTGTTTAAATTATATTTTTTACACGTCCAAATAAAAAATTTAGGTATTGTAACGGTAATGAGCGTTATAATGGAATTTATATTACGATGGAGATTTATTACCATATTTCGTTTAGTTATATTGCTTTTACCGTAATGGAATCACAAATAAATCACTCTATTTTTCTTTATAAATTTATATAATGGGCATTAAAAAAATGCATGAATTCTCATTACGACTAGTCCTTGTATTTTTTATTATTAATACTTATTATCCACAATTTTTATTAAACGGTAAACAAAAAACGAGAAACGCAAAGAACAGGAAAAATATGAAAATGGAATCCGGAAAAAATGGAAAAATTGGAAAAACATGAAAATAGAAAAATAAAAAAAAACGCAAAAATGGAAAAACCTAAAAATGCGAAAATGGAAAAATATGAAAAAACGTGAAAAACACAAAAAAAACGCAAAAATACGAAAAACAGAAAAATATTAAAAAAACGAACAAAAATTAACAAAAATCAAATATATTTTTTTTGCCGATATATATTTGTTAATATAAGTATATATTTTTTAAGTTTCTTTATAGTTTACAAATACATGATTAACATTTAATTTGGACTTTTGTGTTATGAAAAGAAAATTTCGGTACTGTTACGTCCAATTTTAAAGTTTAAAGCCATAAAAAAGTTGAGAATAAATAACATACAAATACATGATTAACATTTAATTTGGACTTTTGTGTTATGAAAAGAAAATTTAGGTACTGTTACGTCCAATTTTAAAGTTTAAAGCCATAAAAAAGTTGAGAATAAATAACATATATTTACTAGTTTGTTTGGATATATATATATATATATATATATATATATATATATATATATATATAGGAGAGGGCTCTTGTGAGAACCCTTTCTTAGGTGAGGACACTTTCTTAAGTGAGAACCAATTAAAACTACGTCGTTTTGGGGTATTATTTTTAACAAAAACGGTGAGTTTTAGGTTGGATGTGGCGCGTCTCTTTGAAGTTGAAAAGCTGTGTCTCTTCGTTCCTCGACTCCTTCGTTATTTCTATCTTCTCTCATTTCTACAGTCGATCAACTTTGGTTTTGATAGAAGATTTGGTTTCTGTATTTCATCGATTATACCGTGTATTTGTTCCTCTGAACTTTGGTTAGTTGCTTATCTTCTTCGTTTTTTCTGTTCATTGTTTTTGTTTGCATTTTTTCGCTTTTTCGTTTTTTTCCGTGAATTTGTTCGTCTGAACGAGGTTTGTTGCTTTATGTTCTTCATTTATTTTGTTGTTTTATGTTCTTCGTTGATTTTGAGAGCGATTTTCTGTAGTTTTTTTTATTTTTTTTTTGTTTGCATTTTTTCGCTTTTTTGTTTTTTCCGTGAATTTGTTCGTCTGAATGAGGTTTGTTGCTTTATGTTCTTCGTTTATTTTGTTGTTTTATGTTCTTCGTTGATTTTGATAGCGAATTTCTGTAGTTTTTTTTATTTTCTAGAGTTTCGTTTGTTTGAACTTTATGAAGAAGTTTCTATATGTTTTTCTATGTTTTTTGTATTCAAATGTATTCAGTTTGAGAATGTTTTTATATTGTTTTATTATTGTTTTATATTTTGTGTTTGTTGTTCTAAAATTATGAACGTATGTTCTGTTAATGGTATATTGTTTTGTTTTATGTTTGTTCTCTATTTTTAAGTTTTGATACCTTATCTTTGTTGCTTTTTGATTTGTAGGTTTTTCATTTGTTTGAAATCTGTAAGTTTGTTGTGGTTTGATTTTGAAATTTAGTGAGTTTCAAAATCATTTTATTTTTGTTCTATGTTTTTCTATATTTGCATGTGTTTGTTCTAAAATTTTGAACAATTATTCTGTTAATGAGATATTAGTTTGTTTGTGGGTTTTGCTTGTTTGAACTTTCAAAGTTTGTTGCAGTATTATTTTGTATGGTTTTTGTTCTAAAATATTGAACATATGTTTTGTTAATGAGTTATTGCTTTGTTAAATTAGTTTACGTTTTGTTGATGAGTTATTGCATTTGTTTTATGTTTTGTTCTATATTTGTTCTATATTTTCATTTGTTTGTTCTAAAATGTTGAGTATATGTTCTGTTTTTTTGTAGAAAATGGGCGGCAATGGAGAAGAGATTTTTCCAAGTAATGTGATTGATACGAATTTGCTGAATGAAATTATTGAAGAATATTGTTCTGATGAAGATATGAAAGATAAGAAAAAAAAGGTAAGAGTGTTGTTCATGTTGAAGCTATAAGTGCAAAAAGACAGACATGTAGAAGATTTAAGAGAACTTCTAAAAGACCTTCCATTTCTAAAAGACCTTCAATGTCAGCCATTCCTGCTGACAATGATTTGCTCTCTAGTTATGTCTTTCCGTCTAATAATTTGTTGAGATGGCAAACAAGGAGTCAACCTATTAAAGGTGCGTTGGAAGCAGGAAACAAGTAGTCAATCTAGCAAAGGTACGTTTAGGCGGCAAACAAGGAGTCTATCTAGCAAAGGTTTTGATTCTTCTCAAGTTTCTGAACCTTCTGTTGATGCTTTAAAGGAAGATGTTGATGCTAGGAAGGCAAAGAAAGTTAAGTTTGCAAGAAACCTATCTGTTGCTTCTAGGTTTTTAAAGAAGCGGAAGAAGGTTGTTAGTGTAGGTGATGATGAAAATATTTCTAAAAGGAATAAGACTGCTCTTGGTCAAAGAATACCTCCTAAACAGTTTATGGGTATTCTTAATGATATTCCGGAGACTCATAAGGATGCAATTAAACGGATTGGATTTGGTGGTTTTTTGGATCTAAGTTTAGATGTTCATAATGCTTCTTTTTGTGAAAGGCCTGTCAATAGTTTTAAAGTAGATAGGTGTAGCCTTATGTTGGACAATAGTGAAGAGTTGAAGTTTGTTAAGGAAGATTTTCAAGCTGTTTATGGCTTGCCTTGCGGAGGTGTAGAAATTGAGGAGCCACAAGATGTTGGGGAAGATGATTGTTCAGATTTTTTTGCTCAATGGAGGTCTTATTTTGGACTTGAGAGTGGAAGTCCAATTAATAGTACTGTGATTGCTAAGTTGAATGATCTAAAGAAGAAACCATTGTGTGATGAGTTTTTGTTGCATTTCATATTCTGTACGGTAAATTGTTGTATTCGTTCAACCAAGAACCAGGCTATGAACTATAAATTTCTTTATAGTTGTCGGAATGTTAATGAGATTGCAAATCTGGACTGGTGTTCTTTTGCATATAAGCATTTGTTAGATTCTGCCAGTGATTGAAAGAGGAGTCCTACTTTTTTCAGAGGCCCCCTTCCTTTCTTGTTGGTAAGTATAATTTTCTTTTTTTGATTATGTGTTTGACAATATTTGTTGGTTGTTTATTTTTTAATTTGTGTATAACTTGTTCATTTTTGTTATTTTTTTCTAGATAAGTTATTTTGATAGGCTTCAACGAGCTAATGTTGTTAATCCAAGAGATTATCCATTGATATCTGTTTGGAATAAAGAACGAATTCAAAAGAGGATGGCATTGGAGAAGTTGAGGGGATTTAGAAGTGGGATTGTGTTAAAGAGAATATTGGTAGGAGAAAATTTTGTAAGAGAAAGTATGGATGGGGATGAAGGAAATTTGCAAAGAGAAGCAGCGAATAGGAATGAAGATAATCAAGATGCTGAAGGAGGCAATAGGAAGGAATGTGGAGAAGCTTCTTCTAGTGGACCAGCAGAAATTTTTGTACGTTATTACAGTTTTCCCTTTGTTTTTAAATTTTAGAACATTCTTGTTAAATTTTAGAATATGCTTATTAAATTTTAGAACATGCTTACTATTATTTATAACTTGCCCTGTTTTTTATTATGGATTTGTATATGCAGGAATTTCTTACTAAGTTCCAATCATTAGCTAAAGAACTGGGTTCTAAAGTTAATGAAATGTACTGTATGTTAAGAGAAGCTAATGTTGTTTTTGGTGAAGATGGTACAAGCGTTGAGATGGGTAATATGATCAAGAGTTTATGGAGTAAATATACTCGAGGCAATGAAGATCCAGTTACTCAAAGTGAAAGAGGGAAAGAAGAAGTTGTTAATGAGAACAAAGCTGAAAGTAAAAAAGATACAAGAATGACTGGAGATGTTGAATGTAATTTGTCTAGTCAAGATAGTCATCCTTATCTTAATTCTGAATTTTTTGATGAGATAGATGCTTTAGTTGAAAGAATAAAAAGAGAGAAGAAAGATCAGAGAGAAAGTGAAACTCCAATGAAGAAATCTAAAGAAAAATATTCTTGTCCAAATTTTAATTTGTTGAGTCAAGAGTTGCATGATTTTGTTGGAGCTGAAGGTGGATCTACACAAGCAAAAAATTTTGTTGAGAAAGTGGATGTTGCAGATGTGAAGAATAATTCTGATCCTGAAGTAATGTATGTGATAAGAATTATTTTATATTTTGTTTATGTTTTTTTAATGTTTGTTATATTTTAGAACATATGCCTTATTGTTTAGGACATACGTTTTATGTTTCTGATTATCTTATTCCTTTTTTATGTTTTAAGGTGGTTTGTTTTGTCAACAGGTTTGTTGTTGATGATGAAGTTGATAACGTGGAGATGCCAGATGCGGTGGATGTAGATTTGCAAGCTTTGCAAGCTTTGCCTAGAAATATTCCAGATAAGTTACAGAGTCTGTGCAAATGGGCTAATTCGGAGTTGGTGAAAGGCAATTTTGTTAGCTATGTTGTTGGTGAAGAATTGTTTGAACATGCTGCTAAAGCATTATTGTTGAGGCAGGATATATATTCTATGGTTCATATGGAAGAGATAACTTGCAACGTTATAATTTTCTATATGAGGTATTTTGTTTTTGAAATATTATAGTTTTATTTATATTAGTTGTAGTTGATTCTTACTATGTACTTTTGTGTTTTTATGTAGCTACTTGTTTAATTTGTTGAAGAAAAGAGGAATGGACAAATTGTTTTATTTTGTTGATCCTCATTACACTTATTCAATTGGAAGTACTAAAACAGTAAGGCATCGCTCATATGAGTTGATGAATTGATTGAAGATGTCCACGATGGATAAGTCTATCTTTTTGTGTCCATATAATACAGGGTATGAATATTTTAGTTATTTTATTTAATATTTTTGTAAGTAATTTTCTTTACTTGAAATAATAATAGTATTATTTTCAGTGGACACTGGACGTTGTCAGTTATCGATTTGATAAATTTTAGAGCTTATTGGTTGGATCCGTTGAGAATGTGTTTGCCAACGGCAGATGTATGGATAGATGTTGTGAATGAGTATGTTTTTTGTTTATATTTTGTTTTATAGTTTATTTGATATATAATTATGTTTTAAGATTAAGATTATGTACCTGATTTTAATGAATTTCATTTTAACAGCGCTATTCTATTATACTCTGAGAATGATCAAATTAAAGTCAAATGGACTGCACTTTTGGTAACTCTTAACTTGTATATTGGTTTTGCACATGTGTGAAATTGTTTAGAACATAAAGGTTAGATTGATGTACATGATTTTAATGTTGTGCTTGTTGTGTTGTAGGGTGTGCCAGAGCAGAAAGATCATAAAACATGTGATTTTTTTGTAATGCGGTACATGAGAGATATTGTGATGGATAATGATTTGAAGTTTGCTGAAAAGGTATAGTGCACTTATAATAAAGGTTTTGTTGCATTATTTTGAAATTATAGTTTGTTTTATGGTTTTAATTTTTTTATATTTTGTAGTGGAAAAGTAGGTGTGGTATGCAATATACTCAATTTGATTTGGATGAAGTTCGGAAAGAGTTTGTGGAAGAAGTGATAAGAGTAGGAGTTATTGGACTTGATGACTGCTTTGCTGATTATGTTTCTGATAGTAATGCAATGTAAGTGATATTTAAGAATTTTTGTAATTTAGATCATGTGTATGTGTGTGTTTGGAACATATGGTTTATATTTTAGAACATGAGAATAGAATTTAAGAGTATGTGGTTTCTGTTTTGGAACATGGTTAATTTTTTCCCCTTTTGTTATTTTTTTATGTTGTTAATAGGAGAGTAGACAAAGATGTAGTTGAGAAAGCGCAAGAAGATGGTGTTGGAAATCATGCAAAAAGGATTTCAAAGTTGCCTGTTGTTAGACGAGGTGCCGCGGTCTAATCTCCCGGGCGGACCGGGGGGTGGACAACCTCATGGCGACGTAAGCGGTGATTAGCGCCGAAAGCAACCAATCGTGGAATCAAGCTACTCGGCAGGACCGGAGCTCGGAGATATGGAAGAGTCGCCACCCACGAATGGGAAAATGAACACCGATCCCTTGCGGGAGACCGGTGTGGGTTCGGGAAACTTAGGTACGAGCCGAGAAGGCTAGCTCCTTTTCGGAGAAAGGCTACTAGGCACCCCGACATCGCCCGGTTATGAATCACCGGCCTCCTACTCAGCATGTTAGGCGATAACGGACTAATCGTATACTTCTTTAAGTTTAAAATTCATTTGAAACCCTTTTCTTTCTCTTTTTGGAAACCATTTTGAACATATGATATTGAAAAGCCACATCAGTAAAGAATCACCCATTTATGTTTATACATACACAGAGAGGGGGAAGAAAGAAGTGATTTATTTACAACCGTATTTAAATGTTACGTTGTGTGTCTATTCTACATTAACTTATTTCCCCAAAACGGATTTATTTACATGGTTCGCACCTTAATCGCCGTTGGAATGATTAGGGTGCGTTTCAAAACCCCGTTTGATGAAGTCCACTCGAATCGCCGTTGGAACGACTCGAATATTTGAAAACGTTTGAGATAAAAACCTTTACTGAGAAAACGTGGTTAAACATACAAGTCAATTTTACTTTGTACAAATTCTTTAAGGAAATGGTTCAAAACTCTATTATTTGCCAAGAAAACGATTTTAATTACAATGTTCGCTTAATCCGTCGTTGGAACGGGCTAAGGTTTTAAAACGTGATATTTTGAAGACGGTTTGAAATATTAACAAGAATGCCTCTATTTATTTACATTACAAAAAAACATTAGTTTAAATAATTCAATTTGAAAACTCTTTTTTTTGTGATTTATTTTCCCCACTTATTTAATGGACTCTCTACTTATTATAATTACATTAACAAATCCATTTAAACCACCATTTATACTTAAACAAAGCCTACTTGAAATATGGGCCCATGAATGGGCCAAAAGAATAAAGAAAATAACTTAACATATATATATACCTTTAAATCAAAAGGAGATTATGAGAATAAAAATTAATAAAAAGGGACTACATAATACATATATGAAAATACTATATATAGTACATTTATACTTTAAAAGTGTTGAAAATAGCAAACGAATCTTATAACTAGGAAAATAACATTTATCCAAAAATAATAATCCATGAAATAACCCAACTATCCCAAAACTACATATATACATAATTATTATAGTTTTAAACATCAAAAATAATATATACTAATATCTACTAATTATCTCCCCCAAAATGCCCAAGTAAATAACATTTAAAATAGAATTTAATGTAACTTGAATGGATAACAATAAAAAGGAAGGTAATATAATATATACATATATATAAAAATAGAGTAAAAATGAAAAAACCAATCTCCTAAAATAATCATATATGTTAAAGTTCTAAAACAATTTGAAAATCATATATTAACTAACTATATATATGTATACTAAGGATTAAAAGTCTAAAAGTTAAGAAAAAGGGACCGAAATGATATTTTTTACATTTGGGCAGATTTACCGACGGAAAATCCGTCGGTAAACAGCATTTAGCGACAGAATTGGCAAATTACAGCAGCACCCTAATATTTTCCAGATTTATTCAAAAGCTTTAAATTAAATCTAATTCAATCGTCTTGGACTTCCGAACTACCAAAGATGGATCATAATTGAAAACGGAAGTTCCTAAAACGATGTTTTCATTTTAAAACGTTATTTGGAAACCTCTTTTAAATTAAAAAGCTTATAATTACAACATTTTCGATACCCGAACTACCTTTTTATCGGATCACAGTTCGTATTGGGATATCCAAAACGAGGTTTTTTTATTTTAAAACAAAACCGAATTTTATTTAACACTAAACGAAAATTAAATAAATACGCTAACTAAATAAAACGTGACAAAATAAATAAATAACTAAAGGAATAAAAACTATAGCATAAAAAAAATAAATAGAAAGAGAGAACAAATTAAATAAAATAAAGAGTCTAGTCCTCGGATAATACCTTTAATTCAGTATCTGACCGTCGAAGCCGATTGATTCCACGAACCGCGAACTTCCGTTTTTTTATGAAAAATTTAGTAAAAATTGAACTTAGGAAATTTAGAGATTTTCAATTTTAGGAAAAAAAAAATGTTTTTTTCCCAAAAAATCCACTTTCTCTCTCTAGAAAAATATCTAGTGTGAGAAAGCTCCCCCAAAAAATCCCCCCCTTCACCTTGGGATCTGTGCCCTTATATAGGGAAACGGATCCCGGAACAATAGGCGACGCCCAAAAAAATTTGGGCGTCGCCCATTGTGGTTGGGCGGCCGCCCAACGTGGTTGGGTGCCCGTCCGGCGACCCTCGGGGCGTGCCCCACGCCGTCGGACGTGTGCACCCCGTGGCCACCGAGCGCGCGTTCCACGCAGCCAGACGCTCGCACGTCGCGGCTGCCGAACGCGCGCCTCGCGCTGCCAGGCACGTGTGCTCAACGGCCCCCGAGGGCACGCACCGCCAGCGGTCCCAGCATTGCTCGGACGTCGAGAGCGTGCCACTCGCGGTGCGTCCGACGGACGCCGCGCGCACGTCTCGAGCCGTCAAGCGGGCGTTCGACCATCGTTGTCCGCGTGCGGGATGCCGTTGCGTGCCCGCGTCGTGCCGTTAATTTTCCTCAGCTTATTATTCTTTATATATTTTTCGAAACTTTCGAAATCAATCGCTTCGACCGTCTTGTTTCAGGTTTTCGTCACAGGTCCTCCGACTCGGTGTCTACACCTGTATATCTATAGTCTCCATTTTTGGTTGAGTCTGAGCATTTACTAAAGAATATGCTTGGTTCGAGGAGAATGTTGGTGGAATATGCTTTCTGTACTGGAGACCCACAGTAAGATCTTAATTGAATGTTGTTTGTGTTAATTTGAATTTTCTTTAAGATATACTTATTGTTTTTAATTATTTTATTCTGTTTGCTTTTTTTGAAGTGAGTTGTTGTATAGTGATTGTTTGTCCACAATCAATAGAGAGGAGATTATGAGCTTGTCAGGAAAGAATCATTTGGTTTGTAATGTTATTGATGCGTGGTCTCGAATATTGAATTGTGAAAGGAAGAGCAGGGGTCAAACTGTCCATAGATTCTTCTTCTCTACTGTACCATTTGTATGTGTTTTTACTTTTTGATATTTTTTTTTGTTAAAAAGAAATTGGATTATATTAATATGAATGTTGTATTTTTGTATAGGCGTTACTATGTACTGATAATGGAGTTCCTGGAACTACTAAGTACATCGAAAGACACAATGCTTTTTTTGAGAGGATTAGTTATGAACTTCGTGAGGCTAAAGTAGATAGTTTACAGAGTTATCACTTGGTAATTATATTAAAAGTAAATTGTGTTTTACTGAAATTTTTGTTTGAAATTATTATGATTGCTAATGGTTTTATCTTTTTAGGTGTTCTTTCCGGTTGTTTATGTTGCACATTTCTATCTTTTTGTTATCAACCATTTTACTGGAAAGATAGACGTTATTGATAATAAGGCTCTTGAGAAAGGTGTACAACCTTCTAGTAGATATAAGGGTTTTCCAAAGGCTTTGGTAATATTACTCAACTGTTTTTTAGTTTTGTTATTGTGTTCTATATATTTATTGTCATGTTCGGAAAAACTAACTGTATATTCTGAATAGTTGATGGTATGTTTTAATATTGATAAGATGTTGTTTTATGTTTTCCAGGTGAAAGCATATTCACTTTATATTAAAAGAGAAAGCCCTGAGTGTTTGAATGATATCAGTGCTTATAGTGCAAGACATTTGAAGTAGAAGTGGAAAGACACAACCAACAATGATGATTGTGGTGTTTTCCTTATGAAGCATATGGAATCATATTTTGGACAAGATGTTAATAAATGGGATATTGGAGTTGGAGATAACATTGTGAGTTTTTTTTAAAAATCTTTTTTATGATAGGCTGATGTTATTATTTTGAGAATGTTAGTAATATTGATTTTGTAATATTGCAGGTTGATCAGTTGAAGAATTTTAGAGTTGAGTACTGTTGGAGGATTTTGTCAGATTCTGGAAACAAAGAAGTTGCTGCTGTTAATGAGAAGGCATTAAAATGGAAGAATGAACAAATAAAATAATTTTATATTGTGTAATTGCTGTAAATATTTCTAGCATTGTATTTTGGAATCTTAGAATATTTTTTGTACAAGTATTATTAGTTCAGTTAGTTATAATGTGTAATATATATGGGATAGTTATTGTAATTTTTGTAAAATATATTGTAGAAGTTTCTATTGGCAAAGTTTGTGTTTTATTTTTTAACATGTTATATATGTTAGAACATAAGACATATTATTTGGAACATAAAACATATTTTTTGGAACATACACGATTTTGATAACAGCAATGAAGTGTAGATTGGATATATTTGTTTAGAGTGGAAAAATATGCAGCTTAGAGGCTTGTTTAACAAAATGTGTAATCATATGGAAATTCATCAGAATAGCATGAGAAGCTTGAAGTTAAATTTTACTGCTATACATGTTTATATCCACTATAAACATGTTAGATTCATTTTTTCATCAAGATTTATGATACATGTCATAATGATCATATTTATAATACTTAAAATATGATAATTATGACACACGTCATAAATTGGATAGAATATAGATAAAAAGATAGAGGAACATGAAATAATTATTATACTTATAATACTTTGAAATATGATAATTATGTCATTGAATGAAATACGGGTAAAAAGATAGAGAAATAAAAATAACAAAATTTAGAGAAATAAAAATAACAAATATTCAACTTCTTACATAGAAAAATAATAATTCTGTGACAATAAATTGTATATTGGAAAGATTAAATCGTTGTTCTAAAACATGTATCATATGTTCTAAACAATATATCATATGTTCTAAACAATATAAGAGATTAGTTGTTCTCTTTTTCTGGACAGTTTCTGAGATCATGGTTAGAAGGCTGTTTACAGACTCTGCATAACCTCTTTTTTTCTGGTTTTCCTCAACAGCTTTCTCTCTTTCACTCTTCAATCTTTTATCACTGTTTCCTTTTGGAATATGTACACTTGTACCTTTGTTCTTTGATATTTTTGGTGCTTTGACATTAATTTCAGTTGGTACACTAGTTCCAATCAACATTTCAATGTCTTGATTTTTTGTAAGAGTTCTGTTTTTCTCAGTGTCTTTTTGAGTGATGTTAGCTTCTAAATCCATTCTGATTCCTTGAATCTTCTTCACAAGATCCTTTATATTTTCCTCATTACCTTGAGCCAAATAGACACAAACATTAATCTCTGACTATAGTTGATTCAGCAATATTTTCTTATCAATTGTAGCAGCACATTCTTCCATAAGATTTCCGTGCAGATTGATGTTTTTTTGACTTGTTGCTAATGTAGTCCATCTGTTAAGCACATACCTGTTAGGAATTGATTCAAGCATTTTTGCCTTCCAAACCCACACCATGTGTCTACATGGTAAGCCTTGTCTTTCAAACTTCTTGCACGAACATTTTGTTTCATCTTCAATGCTGCTGTACATTGTTGGTCCCTTATAACGTTACAAGTATAGTTCCAAGGGGGGGTTAGGAACTATTTAAAAAAATTTAAGTTAGGGCAGACGTCTTTTTCGTGAGAAAAAGGTTTTAACAGCGGCGCTGAGTGAATAGCAAGATACTGGCTTAGTCAACTGGTGACTAGGTCAGTTTCTTTACTTGAGTCAGGAGATAGCACTTAGAGTTTATTCCTGAGCTCAGATATTCAATGCGCACAACTCAGCGTGACCTCTTTACTTGGTCAGTTTTTGTTTAAGCAAGCAATAAATATATAAAGGAGTTTAAGGTTAGAAATATGTTACTCAGCAGATTTATCCAGGTTCGGCCTCCAAGCCTACGTCCTGTCCCCGGAACACGTTCCGAGATTTCGAATTCTCTACTGAGCTCTTTAACGGTAGAGCATCAAACCTTTTACAATCTTAGGAACTGAGTATAACAAGAGTACCTTCCTCTATACCTCTACTCAATCCTAATCTCTCACTGAGTACTATAACCGAGTACTCAGCCTCTCCTTTCTAATCTCTAGAAATGATAAGTGTTTGTCCTAAACAACGATTGCTAAGACACCTTAGATGATTGAATAATCACTCTAGACTTTTACACAAAAGATATGAAATTTAGTGTAAGATTGCTTTGCTTTTTCTTGCAGAACTTTGCGTAGAAATTTGGTCAGCGTAATGGCTTGATCAAGTTCTGTGTCAAATGAAGCATCTGAAGGGCTCTATTTATAGAGACGTCTGAGGCATCGGTCATTTCGAATTTTGAAATAACCGTTGGAGGGAAACGGCTTCCTGTCGTTGTCATCCTGTCTTACTCAGAGCTCTCGGCCAATCAGATTTGAGTATCTTCTGTCCTCGGTCAGCTTTTGGTCAGCTCGGCAGAATGTCTCTCCATTTATGGTAAGGTCAACTAGACAGCATTCTGTGTCATCTGATCTTTACCTAAAATGGAAACACTTTGTCTGGAAGTTGTTCTTGCTCAGCTGTTGTCTTGTACTCTTTGTCGAATCAACTCAGCAGCTTCGTCCCGAAGTTGTTCCTCGAAGGTCTTCTAGATCCTTCTTCCGCTGAGCTGCGTTTTGTACATAACGACATCGTTTTGACATACGCGGGCCGAGTTGCGTTAAACTGTTTGACTTGGGCTTTGACTTCCATATTGGGCTTTGGGCCTTTTAATCTTTGTGTCTTATAAACAATTTAACTCAACATTGAACAAACACATTAGTAGAATAAATCAAAGCATTTAAACTTAGTGTGTTTAGAATATTTTTAATTACACTTAAACAATTTTGTCAAATCAAAATTATGTGGAAAGGTGTTTCAACAAACTCCCCCATTTTGATGTTGGCAAAACTATTCAGCGAAGAACTCAGTATTGAGCTCCCCCATGATAGTTGACCTAATATAACTTAGCAAACTCCCCCGTCAGGGTTGAGCTACTGACTTAGTTTTACTCTAAACATTTAAAGGTTTAATCGAGTAAGTCCAAGGTCAGTTTTCAGATATAGGTCAGCTCATGAAACATATTCTATTTTACTCAGTGTTTAAGCGGAAGTTTTAACATTCAGAGGGCGCTGAGTAATTTGTTGTTCAATGAGTTTTATAAGACAATGTTTTATAAACATACAAGTCAATGTCAAACATGTTATCAGCATTGGGTACGATCAATAAGTTTTATAAGCATTAAACATAGTTGATGTACTTGAAGATACATACTAACTTAATACTCAGCATCGTATATAATAACTTATAACTCAGGTTTGGATAAAGAGATGCAAGTATTGATATTAATAGAAGTAGTCAGCGTATACAACAAAAGATAAGCATAAACATAGAGACTACAAACTTAGCATAACTGAGCTAGCCTAATTTCTTTTGTTTGGACTGACTATGCTCATGATGTTTTCTAGCTTGTTCTTTCTCCCCCGTTTTGTCAGCATCGGGAGGAGGAATCCTAAAGGCGTCGGTTAAGACGGCTCTGGTCAGTTCTGTGGACAGCTCCTTAAGTCTATCGGCGGTTTCATTGACGCCGTCAAAGATAGAAACTCCATCATCTGAGACCTCGGTGGGTATATTGAGTTCTAGCTTGGGTACGATCAATAAGTTTTATAAGCATTAAACATAGTTGATGTACTTGAAGATACATACTAACTTAATACTCAGCATCGTATATAATAACTCATAACTCAGGTTTGGATAAAGAGATGCAAGTATTGATATTAATAGAAGTAGTCAGCGTATACAACAAAAGATAAGCATAAACATAGAGACTACAAACTTAGCATAACTGAGCTAGCCTAATTTCTTTTGTTTGGACTGACTATGCTCATGATGTGTTCTAGCTTGTTCTTTCTCCCCCGTTTTGTCAGCATCGGGAGGAGGAATCCTAAAGGCATCGGTTAAGACGGCTCTGGTCAGTTCTGTGGACAGCTCCTTAAGTCTATCGGCGCTTTCATTGACGCCGTCAAAGATAGAAACTCTATCATCTGAGACCTCGGTGGGTATATTGAGTTCAGCAGCGCTGATCATGCTTACTATGAAAGCTTGAGATTTACCTATCCAGGTAAGTGCATCGGACAGACCAGCAACGACTTGATGAAAAGTCTTCAGTAAGGAAGTGTCGTAGTATTGACGCTGAATGTTGCTGTGACGTACATGGTTGAAAGTTTGTCTGGTGGCAGACAATATCTCATTTTGCTTCATGGCGTCAGTGTCCATCTCTTGTTTGTTCAAGTTCAACAATCGAACAGCCTCTCCAATTTGCTCCACTGAGCATTGAGAATATGAGACCATTTGCTCGTTGGTCTTGATTTGCTCGGTGTGAAGCTGAGCAAAGAGCATTTTGACTTCATCAGAAGTTGCATATCACGTGTTCGCAGCTGACAAGGTCTGAACTTGACCTTGAAGAGTGTTGAGGTGTTGAACAATTGTCAGCTGGAGCTCAGCCAGCTTTGTGATGGAATCCTGCTTAGGTTGTTGTGCTTGAATGGAAACTATGACACTCAGCAAATCCTTGAATCCCTTAACTTCATTGAGAAGTTGAGTTACGTGGGAGAGCTGAGTTGTCTCAACAGTAGAAGACCCAGCAGCAGGTGGAGTGGTTTGATGAAGGTCTTTAATTAATGTTTGCACCGAGTCGATGATTCTTTTACCAGACTCGGTGGCATGCAAGTAGCTGAGAGAGCCTTCATTAGCTTGCCTAGTTTCCTCAGTTTGACCGGTTGTAAGAGGAGTCAGAGGAATAACATGGTCAGTGACTGGAAGTGTGTTTTGTTGAAAATTAGGCTAAGGTATAGCAGCGGAAATATAAAAAATTTAGCCTACTTCAACCATAGGATCCGTTAATCATTATTTCATATAAAGAGGGATAAGAAGGAATACCTTTTGAAGAACAATCTACCGTTGTTAAAGAAGCGCCCACAATTCTTCTCCGAGATCCCAAGCACGAAGTATAACACGGTGAGGTTAAGATAGAATCAACCCTTATGAGATGCAACCAAAATAGATTGCCTCTAATTGACCAACACAAGATCAAAGAGAAAAGGAGATGAATGTAATTAATCAATCGACGGAAGCCGTATGAATTCTTGTCCACGAACTAGGGGATGCGAATTCTTTTTCTCTCTCTAGATGTAGGTTTCGAAAATCACATAGAGGGGAAGGTTTTTTCTTGGTCGAAATTCACACATTAGGGGGGTATATATAATAACTTGTATCTAAACCCTAGTTAGATAGGAATAGGTTACTTAATAGGAATTCAATTCGGAATAGGATTCCTAATTATTATCTTATAATATATCTAATATATTTAGGATAATAATAAATAACCTAATTGGATAATAATAGGACTATATTAATCTAATTAAAACTCCTAATTTAATTATCTCTCTTAATTAATTTAATTCACAAACCTAATCAAATTAGGATTAAGGGAATTAAAATAATTCCTAACTTATTATATACAAATTTCGGTCTCCCCTAATTAAATGGGCCTTACTGGGCTCATTTGGGCTTCCATCTATTAATGACATCCATCTCTCTTTTGGTTCCAAGTCTTATGTGTGATCCATTAGGTTCTTACTACTTCTGGCCGTATGCAACTATTAAATTAATTCTTCAAGAATTATATTTAATCATTGCATAACGGAATGATGTACTGAGTATGTTATTGGCAAGTCTGTAATCATTCCCCCAGAGTCCGTTAAGAAGACAGGTTGATTCTGTCGTTAACCCTTCCGTATTAGTTACAGTATAATTCGATCCTTTATCAACTATATCCTTGAACTGAATCTTATGACTATGGATGATGTCAAGTCACATATAGCGAGACGTTCGTTTTACTTGTACAGGCCGAGTCAACTCAAATAGATAGGTTAAGTGAAATCTGTATTTCAAGTCTTAAGCTATCACCTTGCAATGATTTAGAGTCGAGTCTTCCACAAGAGATCCTTGGATATATCTCCCATTAATCGGGAGTGATAAATGCTCAATCCAATGTATAACTACCCTGACATTACTTCTTGTGACACCCAACCTTTGCAGTTCACACCCCAGAGTCATCTCTGTTAAGGATCGTGGGACCGCAGGATCAAAGTCTCACATTCAGTAATTCAGGATGACCAATTAACATTCCTTTGAGTCTGAGGATTACTTATACCTATTAATACCAATGAGATGAACAGGTGACAAGGATGAATCTATCCATCCTGTTATCTCAAATCGGATCCCCAATCCTAATGAACGACGTTTCATCGGATCTATGTAACTGTCCAGATATCTATATATATGAAGCTTGTGAGATCAGCTTTCTGTCGGACAGAAGACATTGTTACATACAAGTCTCAACAGTGATATATCAATCCTAAACATATCACTTGACTTGCGGTGGTTTTAAGTTTATTAGTTTATTATAAAGTTTTGTCTCACTTCATGCTTGTATGAACACTTTATAATCACTTTAAACAAACTTACAGATTTCCTTTTATTAGACTTTATTTAGTGCTTAAAAGGGATTGCCTTTATATAGTTATAAAACATATATCTCATTAAAACAAATGATATAAAGAACAATTCATTTACATTAAGTTTGTATCCTGCAACAATTGTCTATAGGACACTAAACCCCAACATGTTTTCAATCTGCACTTGAGTCTCGGGTAGAGCTGATTGATCGGCAGATGTGTTGATTGGAGACGAAGTAATCCGAATGCTGTCTGTGCTGACTGGAGCAGGAATGTCTTGAGTCAGCACAATGCTTGTAGTAACAGCATTAACGGGAATTTGCTCCATTTGGCTTGTGGAATTAGCTGAAGCATTCAAGTCGGCGTGTTCTTTTGGTGAAGAAACAGAGGCTTGCTTTTCAAGAGAAGCCGATGGAGTAGAAGATGGTTGTTTTCTGAAAAATTTCAGCTTGAGTGTAGAAGGATCCTTGGTCGGCTTCTGGATAGCAAAGTCAGGGACAGTTGGTTTTTGAACAGGAGGGTCAATGACAGACTTCTGACTTGCCTTAACTAATCTTCTTCTGGGAGGAGGAGTGTCAGCTTGGATAGACTCTCCTGAGTGAGAGGGAGAAGTTTCTTTTTGACCAGTATTAAGCTGGTCAGCTTGTTCTTGTTCTTGATCAACATTGGGTTGGTCAGGTTCTTGTTCATCTCCAGCAGCCAACTCAGTATTGGTTAGCTCAGCTTCAACCTCACTAGCTGTCTCCTCAGCGTTCTCAGCATCATCCTGACCGCTTGCTTCTTCTTGTTCATCATCTTCTTCACTATCGCCATCTAACTCTTCCTTAACTTGTGCAATGAACTTATCGTCCAGATGTACATCATCTTCTTGATGCACAGCTTCAGTTCCTAGACACTGTGTGTAGTGAGAATCACCAGGAACAACGACGTCAGTAGGGATAGCATCAATAGGGGTCAGCTCTGAAGACTTATTCTTCTTCAGGGGATGCTCTTCTGTTTCAGGCTAATCTTGCATGCTCCTCTTTTCAGCTGACTTAGGTCTTTCCTGACCTTGATCAGCAGCTGACTTGTGCTTCTTAGTCATAGGCTCAACCTTCTTTAAAGGAGTCTCGACAGCTTTCCTCTTGCGGGCAGCTGGAGCCTTTGTCCTTTTGCCTTGCTTTGGAGCTGTTTCCTCAGCTTGTTGTTCAGCAGCAGCTTTTCCTTTCTTTATTGGCTGATTGAACTTCAAAGCCCTCAGCGAAGCAGCGGTTATCTCAGATCCTCTAACCTTAGTTTCCTCAAATAGATCAATTTGATGATCTAGGAGGATTCTGGTGATGAGCGATCCCAGCCTGAGAGTTCCAGTGCTCCTTTGGAAGCCAGCAATCAAGAATACTGGCATGTTGATCAGCTTATATGTCAGCATATGCCATATGAAGCATTGCTCAAAATTTGTTGCTGAGGTGGTGTAGTTGATCTTGGGATAAATAAAGTAGGTCAGCAGATAGTGGGCCATCTTTTGGTGCTGACCCATAGAGGTGCTGGAGATTTCTCCAGAGTGGCCAGCGGGCTTACAGAAGGTGGTATCGTACCCAGTTCCTTCGTGATCCCCAGATCTCCTCAGTTTTGTTCCCTCATTCTTTAACTTCAGCAAGTTAGCAAGGTAGGTAGGGTTTATGAAAATGGTCTTTTCCTTTACCACAGTTGCCAGATGGTCCTGGTTATCATTGGCAACTCGGAGGTTGTGGTAGAACTCCCTTACTAGGTCAGGGTAGGTGTGATCTCTAATGGAGAACAGCTCGGTCCATCCATTCTTCGATATCCATTCGCAGAAGGGTTGCTCAGTTTTTACGAAGGCTTCTGAGACCCATCGTGAGAAGTCTACTTTCCATTCCCTAACGTCTTCGAATACCTTAGTATAGGATCTGACCTTGGTCGGCTTACCCTTAGAGGAGGTAGCTTGGCCAGCTTTGCCCTTGCTCGGCGTAGTGACCTTGGTGATTTCAGGCAAAGTAGTTTTCCTGGAGGGTTCATCGGAACTGATCTTAGGGTGACCGGCACCGGAGATGTTGACGGAAACTCTAGTCATTGTTTCCGAAAAAGGTTGGGAAGCTTTTAGAGTCTTAGGGAGAGAGAATGCTTTGCCAGAGATTTCGTTAAGTGTAAAGAAAATAAAAATGGGGATTTACCCATTATTTATAGCGGTGAGGTGTGGATCTTATCGAATCCATGTGTCAGTTTTGCCTTGGGATTGTCAACTGACAAAGATCCTGGCTTTTATGACACATTCGGCGCATACGTCATCCTAGGTGGCTATTCGCGTGCTTTTGCATTTAATGCAACGGATCTTATACTCAGCGTTTAGAATACTAAGCGTTTTAAATTCTGAGTGGTCAGTTTTATACATACGGATGATTTCTCAGTTTGAGATTACTACTCGGTGTGCACATTTACTTAGTATTGATATATATTGCGTTAAGTACTCAGCATAATAATCACTCAGCATGCATTTGCATAAATCATTCAGCGTAGTAATTCACTCAGCATAAATTTACATTTAGAACAGGAATTTACTGAAGAGGATTAAACATACCAATGGCTTCTCTCAGTATGCTGAACTGTTCACGAGGCAGTGGCTTTGTGAAGATATCCGCAAGCTGCTCATCCGTTGGGACGTAGGTCAGCTTTATCTCACCCTTGAGTACATGGTCTCGAATGAAGTGATGTCTTATGCTGACATGCTTCATTCTGATGTGTTGAATTGGGTTCTTTGATAGATCAATTGCACTTTTGTTGTCACATTTGACCTCAATTGTCTTTGTTTGAACACCATAATCTTCAAGCTGTTGCTTAATCCATAGGACTTGAGTAACACAGTGACCAGCAGCGCAATGTACTCAGCTTCAGTGGTAGACAAGGCTACTGACGCCTGCTTCTTGCTGAACCAGGATACAAGACAGCTTCCTAAGAAGTGACATCCTCTAGAGGTGCTTTTTCATTCTAGCTTGTCTCGACCATAGTCAGCGTCAGTGTATCCAATGAGTGTAAAGCCATGAGTGTTGGGATACCATAAACCTGCGTTCACTGAGCTTTGCAAATATCTAAGGATTCTTTTTACAGCTATGTAATGAGATTCCTTAGGGTTAGATTGATATCTAGCACAGTAGCATACTGAGAACTGAATGCCCGGTCTACTTGCTGTTAAGTAAAGTAGAGAGCCTATCATACCTCGATATAATTTGCTGTCTACCGACTTACCATTCTCGTCAGCGCAGAGGACAGTATCAGTGCCCATAGGAGTGGATATTGGCTTGTAATTTTCAAGATCATATTTCTTCAATATCTCCTTGGCATATTTAGCTTGACTGATGAAGATGCCATTTTTCCCTTGTTTGATTTGAAGTCCAAGGAAGAAGTTGAGTTCTCCCATCATCGACATTTCAAACTCAGTCTGCATTTGCTTGCTAAATTCCTTGCACATTGACTCATTAGTAGCACCGAAAATAATATCATCAACGTATATTTGAGCTAGCAGGGTATCTTTACCCTTTCTCTTAATGAATAAGGTTGTATCAGCTTTGCCCCTGACATAATTTCTAGTCAGCGGGAAACTGGTCAGCCTCTCATACCAAGCACGTGGTGCTTGCTTGAGGCCGTACAGAGCCTTTTTGAGTTTATAAACGTGGTTTGGGAATTTAGGATCCTCAAACCCTGGAGGTTGATTAACATAAACTTCCTCGTTTATAACTCCATTAAGGAATGCACTCTTAACATCCATTTGAAACAGTTTAAAGTTCATGTAAGATGCATATGCACATAAAATTCTAATAGCCTCTAGCCTTGCCACTGGGGAAAAGGTCTCACCGTAGTCAATACCTTCTTCCTGACTGTAGCCCTGAGCTACAAGCCTTGCTTTGTTCCTGACTACATTTCCTTGCTCATCCAGCTTATTGCGGAAGACCC
Organism: Euphorbia lathyris; assembly: GCF_963576675.1. Taxonomy (NCBI): domain Eukaryota; kingdom Viridiplantae; phylum Streptophyta; class Magnoliopsida; order Malpighiales; family Euphorbiaceae; genus Euphorbia; species Euphorbia lathyris. Next base: position 20,228,495 of record NC_088914.1, on the reverse strand, counting down.
ATCTTGTTCCAATGGTCTTCTGACTCCTTGGATGTGGCACTAGTTCCCATACATCGTTTCTTCTGAATTGGTCAAGTTCCTCTTGCATTGCGCTCATCCAGAATTCATCTTCCTCAGCATCAGCGAAATTCTTAGGTTCCTGAACTGAGACGAAGGCCACGTTGCTGAGGTATCTCCTGAGTTGATTTCTTGTCATCAGGGTATTCTCAGCGACATCAAGGATTGCACTCTCTGAGTGCCCTCTTGGAATCCTTATCTCCTTGGGTAGATTGATGTCTTGTGCTGTCTGTGTTTCAACAATTTCTGCAGGTGAAGACTGGTCAGTGAAAATAATATTTGGTTCACTTTTACCTTTGGTCAGCCCTTGAGGGAATGACTCAGCGACTCTATCTTGATCAGCGAGTGCTGAGTGTGGATCATCCTCGGTCAGCGGCAGATATCTTCCTGCAAGGTTAGTTTCGTCGAACTCAACATGGACTGACTCTTCTAAAACTTGAGTTCATTTATTAAAAACTCTGTATGCTTTGCTGTTTGTTGAGTAGCCTAAAAAGATAGCTTCATCAGCTTTTGGGTCAAACTTAGCTAGGCTATCCTTAGTGTTTAAAATAAAACATTTACAGCCAAAGGCACGAAAGTATCCAATGTTGGGCTTTCGTCCTTTCCAAAGCTCGTAGGGGGTTTTCTTTAGTATAGGTCTAACAAGAGCTCTATTAAGAATATAGCATGCTGTGTTAACAGCTTCTCCCCAAAAGTACTTTGGAAGCCTATGCTCACTCAACATTGTCCTGGCTATTTCAACCAAGGTTCTGTTCTTCCTTTCAACAACCCCATTTTGTTGAGGCGTTCTAGGAGCAGAAAAGTTATGGTCAATTCCGCTGGCTTCACAGAATTCAACAAACTGTTGGTTTTTGAATTCTCCACCATTATCACTTTGGATGTGAGCCAGTTTTAGGTCTTTATGATTTTCAAGTTTTCTAACCAAATTTGAAAATGTCTCAAAGGTCTCATCCTTGCTACTCAGCAAGATGACCCAAGTGTACCGAGAGAAGTCATCTACAATGACCAAGGAAAATCTTCTTCCACCCAGACTCAGCGGCTGGACTGGACCGAAGAGATCCAAGTGTAGTAATTCTAACGGACGCTTAGTTGAGACAATGTTTTTGCTATGAAAAGATTGTTTGGTTTGTTTTCCAGCTTGGCAAGCATGGCATAATTGATCTTTTTCAAATCTAAGTTCAGGCAGTCCCTCAACCAATTGCTTTCTTGCTAATTTGGCCAGGAGGTCCATGCTTACATGACCAAGTCTCCTGAGCCATAGCCAGAAATTTTCTTCCTTTGAAACTAAGCATACAGTTTTTGAAAACTTTTTCTCTAAGTCTAGCATAAAGACATTATCAATCCGAGGGGCAGTTAAAATTAACCCATTTGTTTTTCCCTCGTATATTTTACATCCAGTAGCATCAAATATAACTTTTCTCCCATTGTCACATAGCTGAGCTACGCTGAGTAAGTTATATTTGAGTCCGCTGACTAGGGAGACTGACTCAATAGTAGGATTACCTCCGATGGTTCCTGACCCTACTATCTTACCCTTTTTGTTGTCTCCAAAACTTACGCTTCCTCCTCATTTACGCTCAAACATGATGAACTGAGTTTCATCACCAGTCATGTGCCTCGAGCATGCGCTGTCAATATACCACATCTTTGACTTCTCAGCACACCTCAGGCTTACCTGCATTGTAGCTAGTTACTTTTAGGTACCCAATTCTTTTTGGGTCCTTGCTTGTTAGGTTCAACGGGTAAAGCATCATATTTTATTTTATGGCGACATACTTGAACAGTATGGCCATTCTTTCCACAGAAGTCACAGCTGACTTTCCGTTTAGGATTTCTCACTGACTGGTCAGCACCCCAGTGCTGAGCGTGCCAGCACACCTTTGTGGTGTGTCCTTTCTTCCGACAGAAGTCACACTGGACATTCCGCTGGGGATTCCATCTCTGCTGACCAGTACTTCGGTACTGAGCGTTCAGAGGAATATTTCTTTTGTTTTGAACCTTTAGTTGGTCCTGGATATTTGTGACGTCCTTTCTCAGTTTCTTTGAATCTGATTGGACTTCAGAGACAAACTTATGTATGATCTCCATGTTATCATGCAAAGTTGAGTTGTCCTGAAGAAGGAATCTAAGGTCACTTAGCTTGACCTCTTCAACCTCATCACAGCGCCTGCTGAGTGCTCTAATTTTCTTATTACACTTTTTGACAAGTGTATAGAGGTCACTCGGGGCATTACCCATTTCGTTTCTAAGCTGGGAAAGTGATATTACCTCATTTGATTGCTCCTCATCATCAGATGAAATGGAGGGGTCAGCATGCTCAGAGACGCATGGCTCAGCAAGTTCGTCAGCCATGAAGCATATCTTCGCTGACTCGGTGGCCTCAGCTTCTGTTGATGAAGACTCATCACTGTCGCTCCATGTTGCCACCATTGCCTTTTTGCCGTTCTTCTTTTCTTTCCTTAGCGTGGGGCAGCTTGACTTGATATGGCCAGTTTGATGACATTCAAAGCATGTAATGGGCTTTGAGTTGTCCTTCTTGTATTTGCTGTCGCTGGACTCAGCTTTATACTTATCAAACTTTCTGTAAGGCTTCTTAGAATATTTGTCATTCTTTCTGAACAACCTTTTCATCTTCCTTGTGAACATGGCCATCTCCTCATCATCTGTTGAGCTCCCATCAGTGGAGTCAGCTTTCATGACAAGAGATTTTTGCTTCTTGTCTTCAGACTTTTCCTTCACCTCGAAATTCTTCATCGAGATCTCATGGGTCAGCAGCGAGCCGATGAGCTCATCATATTTGTAGGTGGTTAAGTCCTGAGCTTCCTCAACAACGGTCTTCTTTGCTTGCCAGTCTTTGGGAAGGCTCCTGAGTATTTTCTTGACTTGTTCTTCCTCAGTGAAGATCTTCCCAAGTCTCTTAAGCTCATTGATGATGTTGGTAAACCTTGCATTCATGTCAGATATTCCCTCATCATTGTTCATTTCGAACAGCTCGTACAGTCTCATTTGCTGGTTCACCTTGGACTCCTTTACTTTATTTGTTCCTTCGTAGGTGACCTCCAGCTTCTTCCAGATCTCTTGCGCCGACTCATAACCTGAGATTTTATTATATTCTGCAGCATCGAGCGCACAGTGAATCATGTTTATAGCTGAAGCATGATTTTGTAGCTTCTTGAGATCATCCTCTGTCCATCCAGTCACAACTTCGACAGGTACAAATGGACCTTAGACTATGGATAGCCAGGCACTCATATTTGTAGCCTGAATGAAATTTTTCATCCTATTCTTCTAGAAGGTGTAGTTAGACCCAAAGAATAGGGGAGGCCGAGTAATGGACAGCCCCTCAAGTAAGATCTGAGTTGTTTGGTTTCCTGGCAGAAACCGAGTGCTGTTTTCGCCTATAGTGGGGATCAGCTCAAGGTGGTTAAACCTTTTACAGTGAGCTTTTGATGCTCTGATACCACTTGTTGGTCCCTTATAACGTTACAAGTATAGTTCCAAGGGGGGGTTAGGAACTATTTAAAAAATTTTAAGTTAGGGCAGACGTCTTTTTCGTGAGAAAAAGATTTTAACAGCGGCGCTGAGTGAATAGCAAGATACTAGCTTAGTCAACTGGTGACTAGGTCAGTTTCTTTACTTGAGTCAGGAGATAGCACTTAGAGTCTATTCCTGAGCTCAGATATTTAATGCGCACAACTCAGCGTGACCTCTTTACTTGGTCAGTTTTTGTTTAAGCAAGCAATAAATATATAAAGGAGTTTAAGGTTAGAAATATGTTACTCAGCAGATTTATCCAGGTTCGGCCTCCAAGCCTACGTCTTGTCCCCGGAACACGTTCCGAGATTTCGAATTCTCTACTGAGCTCTTTAACGGTAGAGCATCAAACCTTTTACAATCTTAGGAACTGAGTATAACAAGAGTACCTTCCTCTATACCTCTACTCAATCCTAATCTCTCACTGAGTACTATAACCGAGTACTCAGCCTCTCCTTTCTAATCTCTAGAAATGATAAGTGTTTGTCCTAAACAACGATTGCTAAGACACCTTAGATGATTGAATAATCACTCTAGACTTTTACACAAAAGATATGAAATTTAGTGTAAGATTGCTTTGCTTTTTCTTGCAGAACTTTGCGTAGAAATTTGGTCAGCGTAATGGCTTGATCAAGTTCTGTGTCAAATGAAGCATCTGAAGGGCTCTATTTATAGAGACGTCTGAGGCATCGGTCATTTCGAATTTCGAAATAACCGTTGGAGGGAAACGGCTTCCTGTCGTTGTCATCCTGTCTTACTCAGAGCTCTCGGCCAATCAGATTTGAGTATCTTCTGTCCTCGGCCAGCTTTTGGTCAGCTCGGCAGAATGTCTCTCCATTTATGGTAAGGTCAACTAGACAGCAGTCTGTGTCTTCTGAACTTTACCTAAAATGGAAACACTTTGTCTGGAAGTTGTTCTTGCTCAGCTGCTGTCTTGTACTCTTTGTCGAATCAACTCAGCAGCTTCGTCCCGAAGTTGTTCCTTGAAGGTCTTCTAGATCCTTCTTCCGCTGAGCTGCGTTTTGTACATAACAACAGCGTTTTTTGTCAAATCAAAATTATGTGGAAAGGTGTTTCAACATACATAACCTGAAAGTTTTTTGATGTCCTCTGCTCTTTGATAGTATAAATTTCGAAAGGAGGTTGTTTATAGAATCCGTCTATTCCACAAAAGAAAGAAGCATTATAAACCTCTTCCTGAAACTCATAAAAGACAGTAGTTGTATAAACATCAGCTCCATGTGTTTCAATACCCATTGGTGTTTTGCATACAGGTCTTTTATGTTTGGCATCATTGTCATTATGAGTTTGGTTATGCCTTTGTGCATCCATTGCACTATCAAATCTCAAATAAAATTCTACAAGACTTAAATGAGAATTTGTAAAAGCAGTGAAAAAGTTGTTCTCGCTCTCTGACCTTGATGTAGTTCTCATAATTCCTCCTAGGAATAAGTCCCTGAAGTACGCTGGAATCCACATTTTTCTGATTTCAAATATTTGACATAGTCATTCATGTTTTTCCAAATTAAACTCTGAAATGACTACTTTCCATTTTTCATCAAATTCTTCAGGTTCAATCTCAACACTCCAGACAATTAGTTGAATCCTTTTTAAGAAATTGGTTTCTTGCATAATTGCACGACCTATTAAGAAAACCAGTAAGTAGAACAATCAAAACATACAATTTAATATATTGGAACATACAATTTAATACCTGATCAAAACATATAGTAGAACAATCAAGCAGTAAATTTTTTAATTGTAAACAAAGCTTTAGAAGGCTTACCTAATTTATCATTCATCTTTTTCATAATGTGCCACATGCAGAATCTATGTTCTGTTTTATGGAAAACATTTTTTATTGCAATCTTCATTCCTGGATCTTGATCTGTTATTAAACACGTAGGTTCACTGCTTCCCATTGCGTTAAGAAACATTTTGAAAACCCACTCAAATGATGCAATATCTTCTTTAGCAATGAAACAAGCAGCGAACGTAACACATTTTTTGTGGTGGTCTACTCCAGTAAAGAGGCCAAAGATCATGTTATATCTGTGGAAATAATATACAAATATTTGTAAATAAGAAAACTTTTTAAGGATATAAGAATAAGATTTTAGAACATGCCAATAAGATATTAGAACATGCCAATAATAATTTAGAACATTGCAATAAGAAATTGGTACATATAATATAATACCTGTTTGTTTGGTATGTTGTGTCAAAAGATACCATATCACCAAATAGAGCATAATTCTTTCTACAAATGGGGCCTGCCCATAAAGCTCTGCAGAGATGATCGTCTTTATCCATATCAAAGTCGAAAAAAAAGGCAGACCATAGAAGTTTTTTCTTGCTGAAAATGTCAATAAACATTTGGGCATCTGACTCATAAATGTAAGCTTTTAAATCTCTGTGGAAGTTTTTGAAATCTTGCTTAGATGCCCCTACATTGTTGTATCCTCCAACATTTTCTTTTATTTGTCTGTATGTTCTTACGGGTCCGATATTCATCTACACAAAACACATGAACATATTTTATAAAGAAAGTAAATACAATTTGAAAACATTGTAGATGTTGTTAGGAAAGTAAATTTAGAATATGACTCACCTTAGAATTATCAACAATCAACTTCTTGTGTAGTATTGTCAGTTTTCTTCCCTGTTTTTGAAATTTCATACAGCGTGGACTGTAAAGTGGGTGTGTATGTTCCTCTTTTAAACGAAAGACAATATATTTTCCATCATTGCAGTACTTTAAAACAATTTGTGCTTGGCATCCAACACGTGTGATTAATCTTCTTCTCGGTTTTTGGCCTTCAGTATCTTCAACATTTTTTTCTGCTTATGGCCTGCTTTATTGCACAAACAGTATTGAAAAATCACAACATTTGTGTTCTTTCTTTTTTTAACTGTAGATTTTCTAATATTAAATCCTGCTTCAGTGGCATATGCTTTGTAAAATTCAATACCCTCATCAATAGTATTAAATTTTGTTCATACAATAGGTATTTTTTCCGGAGAGCAATAAAAGAATGGAAGCCATGTTGCCAACATGGCTTCCATTCTTTTGTTCCTCTAGGAGTCAGCACAATTTCTACTTGTGGAGTGTAGGATATAATTGTAGTGGAAGAATCATTTGGCTGCTCTTCATTTGACACTGCATTTAAGTGCAATTTTGGAACATATGTGATAATATATAGCACATATGAACAATTGTTTAGAACATGAGGTACAGTTTGAAGAACGTAGTGAACTCTATATTTCAATATACTCAATTTTATTTTTTCAACAATTTTTACAACTAATTATAAATAAAAAACGATTAATATGTACTATTATCTATAAAACACATGAACAATTATTTAGAACAAGATTTTTTAGATTATGAAGAACAAAGAAATTATGAAGAACACATGTACCTCTTTCAATAGTTGAAGACAGAGAAATTTCATGGTTATCATCATTCTCCTGTAGATCATTGTCTATTATTTCATGCAATTCCATTGTTTCGGAATAGAATCTGAATGATTTCCAATCTGTGTCAGATTTAAGCAATTTCTGAATAATTATAAACATAAAAAACAGAACACAATTTAATATTCATTTATAGTTGTTGGAGATAAAATTACCTGATTGATGCTATTTCTTTGATTGTAGATCGTTTTTTCTTAATCTGATTTGCGATTTTAGATTATTTTTGGAGTGTTTAATGACGGAACGATGAGGAAGGAGGTCGATCTAATTGACGATGATGAAGAACGATGATGGAGAACGATGATGGAGAAGATGATGGAGAACGATGATGGAAAAGATGATGGAGATCACTGATGAAGAACGATGATGGAGAAGATGTGAGGGATTTGAGCGTTTTTTGATCGTGATTTTGCTGTGAGTGATTTGCGCGATTTGTTGATTGGAATAGCAGGTGTTTTGTAGAATGACCAAAATGGCGTAGTTTTAATTGGTTCTCACCTATGAAAGTGTCCTCACCTAAGGGAGGGTTCTCACTTGATCCCTCCCCCATATATATATATACTAGAAAGATACTCTTGTTTCGCTTCGAGAAAAAAATAACGTGTTAATTTTTATTAAATTGATTTGTATTTTAAGCACTTGAACTACGTGATTGGTAGTAGTTTAGTTATGTTTCTAGTTACAATAAATACATAATAACTAAAAATATAAAAGTTTTCTCTACTGAATGCCCACTTAACCAAATCAATATCCAAACTTTTTTTAAGTAAATGTTGGGTTACAGGCTAAGAACGGAATGCAAAGATCCCAACTAGGTTGGCATCTTCACCAAAATTAAAAGCAGTCAATGCAAAAATAAAATTATGTAAATAATTTTGTTCTTGGTTGAAGGATTGAGCTGAGATGAGAAAACTTTTAAAATAGAAAAATTCTAATAAGATCAGAGAACTCGAGGTGGTAATAATAATAATAATAATAAAAGTTCCAATTCGAGTTATAAAATTATGATGAAAATAAGAAACGCATTTATATAAAAGTAGACTATCAATATTATTAGTAGTGTTCATTGGATACTGCATAACCAAATAAATGAATTTGGTTATTCACATTTACATCCTCACTTATTAAATCTAAAGCTTAGAATGCTTAAAAATTTTACCGTAAAATTTTAATAAGTTTAGATCTAATAGTGAATATAAAAAAAACAAGGTAATGAGAAACACTTGTTAATGTTATAATTCAAGTTTTAATAAAAAAAATATGTTATAATTCAAGTGGTCTAACCTTTATAAGGTGTGCAAAAATAAATTGGATTTGAAATTTAACAACATAAAAGAGAAAAAAAAAACAGCAACGGCTTATATGTAAAAAGAAAAAAAAAATATAGGAGCAAAAAGAATATATAAGAAGGAACAAAAAAAAAAAGAAAAAAAAATGAGAGTATGTAAGGGGATTAATGAGGACAGAAAATGAAGTCTTCAAAAGCAAAAAAAAACGTTGTCGTTTTCTTTTAGTTGGGCGGGTGCTACAAAACTCATGCATATTTGAGGACAAAATTGGATAAATGCATATAAGAAGATGTGTAAAATTAAGGGAAAAGTACAAAAATAAACTTTGTGGTTACACCTGTTTTCGATCACACCATTGTGGTTTAAAAATTTACAAAATGGTACCTTGAGGTTCATTCCGTTAGCAAACACATACAAAATTGACTAACGGTGTTAAAAGTCAACGAGAAAAGAGTTAATTTGGTCCTTATATTTATTTATTTTATAAAATTAGCCCTATTATTTTCTAATTATCACAAACAAACCCCAAAATAAAAAATAAAAACCAATTATACCATCTTCCTCATCTCTTTAATTTTTTTTTCTTTCTCTCTTAATTTTTGTCTCTCTAAAATCAATGGAAACCTTTTGACATCAACAAACACAAACTTAATCTTTTCAACTACTTCATAATCTGTGTTCTATAATCTATACAATTCTGAATTCTAAAAAAAGAGCTTGAAATTGTATGCTTCTTTTCCTAGTCCCAGCTGACGCCATCAGAACTGAAACATCAACCATAAACATCAACAACATACTAACTAATAATCCATATGTTCTTCCTGGTGATCTCCTGTATTCTCCAAATAATACAATACCCCAAAATGTGCTCATAAGTGGTAGTGCCTGAACAGCATCTGCAGCGGCATAACCTGCTGCTTCTCCGCCCATGAATTGGAGGCTGTTCCCAACCCCACATAAGAGACCAGATAAAAGAGCCCAACCTCTTCCATTCCAGTCACTAACATAATTCTTCACTGATGATCTAGGTAGGTTCAGCACCGGCCGATAGAAGAAGGTAACGTTGATAATGACGGCAATTAGAAAACAAGAGATTGAGAACCAGAAAAATGCAGTGTACACAACCAAATTAACAACCCCTTCTTCCAACATGTGCCATTGAGCATTATCGCCGTCATCGTCTGATTCTTCTCACAATGATCAATATTAGAAGCCATTTTGATTTGGTAAACATTACGTTTTCTTTCAATTGATTTTAGACGGAGAAAAATTATTGATTTTAGACGGAGAAAAATTAAGAGAGAAGAGAGAGAAAGAAAAAAGAAAATAAGAAATGAAAGAGATGAGAAGATGGTATAATTGATTTTTATTTTTTATTTTGGGGTTTGTTTGTGATAATTAAAAAATAAGAGAGTTAATTTTATAAAATAAATAAATATAAGAACCAAATTAACTCTTTTCCCTTTGACTTTTAACACCGTTAGTCAATTTGGTATGTGTTTGCTAACGGAATGAATCTTAAGGTACCATTTTGTAACTTTTTAAACCACAGGTGTGTGATCGAAAACAGATGTAACCACAAGGTTTATTTTTGTATTTTTCCCTACAATTAATTGAGGACAAAATTAGAAAGTGAGTGGAAGGGTAAGATTAGAACAAATTAAAAAAAAAATTGGACAAAATTAGAAAGTGAGTGGAAGAGTAAGATTGGAACAAATTGAAAAAAAAAATAAAATTGATACTGTTCATAACATTCAATTTTATAAGTATATATAATTAGTATGTACTTAAATAACAAATGTCACATATAATATTTTCATTTAATAACGTGTTATTCAAATCTTTTAGGTCCCATTTGGTATGATATAATGCAATATAATGTAATCAATATTGTAATATGATGGAATGTAATAATGATTCCATTACAATGTTTGGTTGGCAAATTTTTAAAAAAATTGGTGAAATGTAATTATTTACAATATTTATGTTTGTTTTGTCAAATATAGTTAGAAACTTCAATTATTCCCAAAATTTCATATGCATAAGAACATCATCCATATATAATGGTTAATATTAGTTTTTATTTGTTTTTTTTCCGTTTTTGCATTATCATATTTTTATGTTTTTAGCTTTTTTTTATGTTTTTAGCTTTTTTCGTGTTTTCGTGTTTTTAGTTTTTTCACTTCTTTTCCATTTTCCGTTTCCGCATTTTCCAATCTTTTGCGTTTTTTCTCATTTTTTCGTTTTTCACATTTTTCCATTTTTCGTTTTTTCCGTTTTCACATTTTCCTCGTTCTTCGCATTTTTCATTCTTTTCTCATTTATGTATTACCGTTTAATAAAAATCGTGGATAATAAATATAAACTAGTCGAAAACCCGTGCGATGCACGAGATACGAAACTTTTATGTAATTTAAATAAATAAATAAATTGGCATATTTACTTTTAAGTAATTTTATATCATGCTATGAAATTTTTTTATATATGTATATTTGAAATTAATATATATTTTTTATTGATAATTCAAATTAAATTAATTTTGAAAATAATTGATTAATTTTTTATAGAATTTTAATTAAAGGTGAATGATTTATTTATTTTTATAAAATTCAATGATTTGTACTTTTTAGTAGTTTTAATACATTTTCATATTTTGGAATTCTATGAAACAATAATAATAAAATAGAAGATTAATTAAGAAATATATTAGAATATAATAAAAAACCAAAAATTGAATTAAACTACAATTAGAATTAAATATTATATTTACGATACAAAATAATTACAATATATGTTAAACAAAAATTGAATTAAACTACAATCAAAATTAAATATTATATGTACGATATAAAAGAATTACAATCTATGTTAAAATGGAAGCAACATCAATATATTATGCTATAAACTATTACAATCAATACTTTTCTAATGTTGCACATGAAGAAACTTTATCAATTCAATATGTTACATATAAAAAAATAAATTTCATAAGAATTAGTTATAAATTCATCTTGATGATAATCATTTTGCTTGATGGAATTTCATGATCACCAAGTATTCGAATTCAATTATTCATTTTGCTACAATAACCCAATATATCCAATTGAATCAGCTTAAGGTGATGATTTCTCCTATTTTCATATCGTAATATCTCATCAAGACATTCAATCAATTTGTTCTTCATTCTTTCATTGTATAGAATATCAGTCATGCTCGCAGATATCACTTATTTGATTTCATTAATATTTTCTAATAATTATATATTCTTGAATTTTGTAAGCAAGAAAAACAAATAAAAGAATAGAAAACAAAAATGAATGGACAAAAAAATAATTAGGAGAGAACTATATTCCTCTCGTTTTTTTTTCGAAAATAAAAAAGAATGTCGAGATATAAGCATATAATGGAAATAGTTTTTACCCATTAATTAAGAATTTCTTGTAATTTTTGACACTTTTATGTTTTCCGATTTTAGTTGTCCATGCATCTTCTATTTCTATCGGATTTCTTCAATTGGAGATATCAGTTTGAAAAAAAAAGACAAATAAAAAAACATGGATAAGGTAGCGAGATGTATAGTGTCACGTCCGTGTTTAAATTTCTTGAATTTATATACAGGAGGCTATTGATAATAGGACTTTTCATCCTGTATCTATTAATAGATTCTGTCCTGCTATTACTCACTTATTTTTTGTTGATGATGTTATGATTTTTGTGGAAGGGAATGAGGATCAGATGGGGGAGATTATGAAAATAATTAATTGTTTTTGTGAAGCCTCTGGTCAAAAACTTAATATTCAGAAGTCTAGAATGCTTTGTTCTAAGAATATGAGTACAGAAATGTGTAAGAAGTTGAGTGATATTTCGGGTATTCCGTTAACCAATTCTTTTGGTAATTATCTTGGGGTTCCTCTCCATAGCGATAGAGTCTCTAAAGCTTCTTTTAAAGAGATTCTAGATAAAACTTCTAGCAAGTGTGCTAATTGGAAAGCTAAGACTCTGTCTCTTGCGGGGCGTCTTACTCTTATTAAATCAGTCAATTGTGCGGTACCTAACCATATTATGCAGGCCTGTATATTGCCTGAGCCGGTTCTCAATGATCTGGATAAAATTAATCGCAGTTTTCTGTGGGGGAATTCAGGAGATAGTAAAAAGATTCATCTTGTGCCTTGGAAGGAGATTTGTAAGCCTAGAGATGGAGGGGGTCTGGGAATTAGACAAGCTAAAGATAATAATAAAGTTCTATTGATGAAGCTTCTTTGGAGAATGTGGCAGAATCCTTCGGCGCTTTGGGTTCGCTTACTTTGTGGAAAGTATAGAAAGGATAAGATTTTTGGAGGGCCTAAAGAAAGAGTTGTTAATTGTTCCTTTCTCTGGAAAGGCCTTAGTTCTATTTTCTCAGAATTTTGTTCTTGGATTGGTTGGGATGTGGGAAATGGTAAGACTATCAGTTTCTGGTATGATAAGTGGATTGGTGATAAGGCTCTTTTAGAGGTTTGTAGCTCCCTTCCTCCTGATAATTGTCTAAACTGGAAGATTGCTGATGTGGTGGATTCTGAAGGTCATTGGATTTGGTCTAAATTTGAGGCTTTTTTTAACTTGGATACTCTCCTTAGAATTAGAGGAGTGAAGATTAGTAGCATGGAAGAGGATAAGGATAATTATTGTTGGGCTTCTACCAATAATGGTGTTTATTCCTGTAAGTCTGCCTTTGAGACTTTTAGAAACAGTGATGAAGAGCCTCATTCAGATATTTGGAAGTTGTTATGGTCAATGAAAGTGCCTTACAGAGTTAGAAGTTTCTTGTGGCTTGGGGTTAAAAACAGGCTGCTTACTAATTCAGATAGAAAAAGACGCCATCTGGTGGATTCTGGAGACTGTAGTAGATGTAGAGGGCATGAAGAAACCATTTGTCATGCTCTTAGAGATTGTGATAAAAGTAAAGCTATTTGGAGGAAAATCCTCCCTAGTAATTTGATTGATATGTTCTTTTCTCATTCCAATTTGGAGTGGTTTGAGGATGGGGTGAGGGGGAAGTTGCTATCTAATCTTGATCATGGTGATATATTCTTTTCTGTAGTTTGTCATCAAATCTGGGATTGGAGAAATAAGGAGATTTTTGGGGCTGAAACTGTTAATATTCCTAACTTGACTGATTTTTTTGCTAAAAAGATTTATCATATTATGGAAAGTTTTAAGGAAGATTCCCTTGATAGCTATATTAAAAGAAAGACGATCCACCTTCTTTCCTAGAGTAGACCTATAGAATGTATGATGAAGCTTAATACTGATGGCTCTTGTCTTGCTAGTGGTAGAATTGTTGCAGGTGGAGTCTTGAGAGATGATGGGGGTGCTTGGATTTCGGGTTTCTCGCATAATCTGGGCATAGGATCCTCCTTTATGGCTGAGTTGTGGGCTATTTACTCTGGCCTTAACCTGGCTAAGAGTTTGGGGATTATTAATCTGGTTGTTGAATCTGATAATCAGGAAGCTACCAGGTTAATCTCTAGTAATAAAGCTATTGGTTTGAATAGCAAGAATTTGATTAGAGGTATCATGAGGCTATGCCACTCCTTTGGTTCTATCTCTTTGTCATATATTTAGGGAGCAAAACAGGATGGCGGATCGGCTGGCGGCTGCTGGTCATGAAGGAAATGGGGGAGTCACAACTTACTCTTCTCCGCCGGCTTTTCTGTCCTCGATCCTTTTGGAAGATGTGATGGGGGTTAGCTTCCCGAGGCTGATCCCGGGTTAATTTCTTGTTTGTTTGTTTTTTCTTTCGTTCTTTTTCCTACCAAAAAAAAGTATATACTATAATTATTGGATGTGTGAAGTTCATTCAGCGCTATAGGAAAAGTCTGGAGTTAATTCGATGGTTTTAGGTGTAAATTAAAAATTAAGAATAATTTTTAAAAGATTATATAAAGATGGAGGACCAAACTGGATATTTGTCAGATTTGAATATATATATATATATATATATGGCGAAGAGGTGGAGAAGATGAGGATCATCTTTTTTTTTGTTTTTTCTTTTTCTTTTCTCTGTTTCTTTCATTTTTCGTTTTCTTCGTCATTTTTATCGTTCTTGAACCGTTTCTCCACCGTTTCTTTGATATACGGAGATTCGACCGTCCGAATTTCTTGAAATTTGAAACATAGCATCCTTATACATAGATCTAAGTCCTAATCAAAGAGTTTTTGAGTTTCGGCAGTGTTTGGAGGGGAAACGTCTTAGACAGAATTTAGAGGAGAATCGATCGGGTGTATTTTCTTCAATTAATAGCCAAGGTAAGTAACTATCAACTATATTTTGAGTTTTATGTATATAGATATATATATAATCAAAGACTTTTCAGAAATTGATATTTTAGGGTTTATACAGGTATTTTGTAAAATTGGAGTTTTTCATGATTTTGCTTTTTATTATGAAATTACGGTTCAAATGAAGCTATTGATTATGCTTCTATGTGAATTTCAGATTTTACTTGATTATGTTGATTTAAGGCTTAATTTGGTTGGTTTACATATATATACATATATGTTTTTGGTTTCAATATATATCTATATTGAACAAAATGAATTTGATGATTTCTTACGAATTGTTTTTGGATTGAGAAATCTGTTTCGGTTCTTGTTGTTATTATTTTGGATTGAAGTCCAAATGTGATTTTTATGATATAAAAGGGCTAATTGAAGCCAAATGATTTATGATTATGAAATAGTTTGGAATTTGATTGTGAAAGGAAATTTGAGTACGTTATGATTTTATGATTTAATATCCATCGAGAGTTATCCGGATCGGTGGTTTTATATTTGAAGACCATGTTCAGTGAGGCACATGGCCTGTGTACACAGTCTGAAGACCTATTGGGTATGGCAGTGAAGTGTTGGGTAAGACCATATGAGATAGGCAATGTTAAGAGACGTCTTGACTATATATGTGGTTATGGATTGATACTTAAGGGGAGAAACTCGAGGATGGATACAATGTTTTAAGTTCATTTGGATTATGTTTTCGGTTATGATTGATTTTGATATAAGGTTTTACATTTGATTAAATACGAGTTGGTTTGATAAAACAGTTATTTGATTACAATATTTTATAAGGTTTTGAAATCAAGAATGGATACAAGATTATATATTTTTATGGTTTTGGTTTACTACTTTGACTATATCATGAACTTAAGCTTTGAGTATATTTTATAAGGTTTTGATTAAATCCCTTTATCAATGTATATGTGTAGCTATGTTAAGTAAAGTTGGTTTTTGTAGCTGATAGTTTCTTACTGAGATTTTTGTCTCACGTTTTTAAATGTTTTAATGTTTTTAGGTGAGAAAGTACATGATATAGAGAAGGTTACCGACCGTTTAGGCGGGGTTTGTAAGTTGGCTGCTTATTGTGAGAATTATGGTTAGAACTTTGGTAGTTCAATTGTAATATAATGGCGTTGGATAATTTGGAGACTCTTAAGTATTGATTATGATCTTTCTATTTCACGCCCGATGCCGATTGAGGTCGTCTAGGGTCGAGTGTGACAGTTTGGTATCAGAGCTCTAGGTTAAATTCTTCGGACCTAAGGTTGATAGGAATATCGATGTTTGGTAATACCTAAGAAATAATCGATAATAATTGAGGAATATGAATATTTGGTGATAGCTAAGAAATAATCGATAGTAATTGAGGAATATGGATATTTGGTGCAAGCTAATAAATAATTTGGAATTTTTCGAGGATTTAGTAACTAGCTAATGAGGTGTAAAAATGAGATTTGATGGTTAGCAATATCTAGGTGTATGAAAAATAGTAAATTATTTAATATTTGGTGATATGGGTTATGAGTAAGTCATAATTTTGAGCTAGAGATATAGAGAATTGTCTATATAGGTGTTGTTGGAAAATCAGATTCGTACCTGAATCTTATGATGCATTTTTCGACCAGATAGAGGCCGAATCTGTCATGGAGTCCTAAATGAAAGTTCTTTATTATTATCTTACGTTTCCAATGGTTTTTTAATCGCCTTAATCGGACTCCGTATGAAAAAGTTATACTGAAAACGGCATATGTTGGTCATTTTAGCGTTAAACCAGAATTTGGTTTTTGCTTCGATTTTTCTCCTTATTTGAGAGACATTGCTACTGGTTGATAAGTTGGTCTTCTTAGGAATATAGGAAATTGAGGAAATGATAAAGTGATCAATTGAGGATAATAGATATGGGATTGAGAAAGATCAAATGTGGAGGTTTCATTTAATGAGTTTGGAAGTTGATTAATGATTGGAAGATTATAACATGAATCTTAAGTTGAATAAATGAGATCTGAAATTTAAATTACTGTTTTATTGGTGAACTTCAGTGGGTTGAAGTTTAGAATTATTGAGAGTAATATAAATAATGGTTAGAGAGATACCGATGTTAGTGATCAATGAGAAGTGAAGTGGGAGAATATATTAGATGTTTGAGAAAATAATTAAGATATGAATTTTGAGGACAAATTTTTTTCTGATCTTAAGCACAGTTTGAGGTATGAAATTAAGAGATAAAGATGAAAGAAGTTATTTTTAGTTGAAGTTTGTGTGATTATGGTTTAAGTTTATATAAGGATCAAATTGAGTGTTTATAGGTCAAAGACGAAATCGAATGATATTATAGATTTATTGACTTTTATGGATGTAAAGATATCATTTGGAGTTTAGAGAAAAAAAAACATTGATTATCGTAATTTAGGTACTCTATCTTCCTTGGTTATATGGTTTTATGGTTTGGAGAAAAGATTGAAGTTTCGAGGATTATAGTCTAAATTTACATAAAGATCAAATTGAGTATTTATAGATCAAATAAAGAAATTGAATGACATTATAAAAAATTTAGGCTTTTATTGTGTTTGAGGATCTTGCTTGGAGATTTCAAAAACTTTCACATTGCGATTTAAGTACATCGTATTTGTTATCCATATAGTTTGATGAGAAACTTAAATTTATTTGGAGTTATTAATGAGATGTAGGATGATGAGTATAAGAAGGATCTATATTGATTTTTTCTTATTGTAAGGATTTGATTATTGAGGTTTTACGAAAATAAATAAGTCAATGTGATATTCATAGAGAAAATATGTTATCAATATAAGGTTTATATTTGATTAATGAAGATGCCTTGGAGTTCATATTCATCATGATTGGAGTGAAAAATTATAGATATAAGTATTATTATTATGATGAAGTAAGATTATATGCTGATGCAAATCATTGATTCAGATTATTTAAAGGTTAAGGAAAAATATAATATCATACATCTTGGCGGTTCGAAAGTGCTATTTTTTTTTGAAGTCTATAGAACTTGGAGATAGGTGAAATATATTTGATATATATGCAATTGATGGAATCAATTGTGATTTAAATCTATTAAAGTGAGATTTGGTTTAATGATAGGAAGATATGAATATTAAGTATATCATATGATATATAATTGAATATATGATATTTGAAGTTTTCTTGTGGATTTATGGTGATGGAATTAACTAGGTTGAAATTGAGAGTTACTAAAAGTTATGTATAAATAATAGTTACAGTGATGTGGATATGGATAAATGATGGAGCTAATGGAAGGAAACATTAGAATTTGTGGTCTTATGATGGTAGGAATCTTGATAATGGTTTCGGAAGGAAATTAAGATAGATTAGAGAATATGAATTTCGAGGACGAAATTTCTTAAGGTGGGGAGAATTGTCACGCCCGTGTTTAAATTTCTAGAATTTATATCTTGATATTAGTATATACTATAATTATTGGATGTGTGAAGTTCATTCAGCGCTATAGGAAAAGTCTGGAGTTAATTCGATAGTTTTAGGTGTAAATTAAAAATTTAGAATAATTTTTAAAAGATTATATAAAGATGGAGGACCAAACTGGATATTCATCAGATTTGAATATATATATATATATATATATATATATATATATATATATATATATATGGCGAAGAGGTGGAGAAGATGAGGATCATCTTTTTTTTGTTTTTTCTTTTTCTTTTCTCTGTTTCTTTCATTTTTCGTTTTCTTCGTCATTTTTATCGTTCTTGAACCGTTTCTCCACCGTTTCTTTGATATACGGAGATTCGACCGTTCGAATTTCTTGAAATTTGAAACATAGCATCCTTATACATAGATCTAAGTCCTAATCGAAGAGTTTTTGAGTTTCGGCAGTGTTTGGAGGGGAAACGTCTTAGACAGAATTTAGAGGAGAATCAATCGGGTGTATTTTCTTCAATTAATAGCCAAGGTAAGTAACTATCAACTATATTTTGAGTTTTATGTATATAGATATATATATAATCAAAGACTTTTCAGAAATTGATATTTTAGGGTTTATACAGGTATTTTGTAAAATTGGGGTTTTTCATGATTTTGCTTTTTATTATGAAATTACGGTTCAAATGAAGCTATTGATTATGCTTCTATGTGAATTTCAGATTTTACTTGATTATGTTGATTTAAGGCTTAATTTGGTTGGTTTACATATATATACATATATGTTTTTGGTTTCAATATATATCTATATTGAACAAAATGAATTTGATGATTTCTTATGAATTGTTTTTGGATTGAGAAATCTGTTTCGGTTCTTGTTGTTATTATTTTGGATTGAAGTCCAAATGTGATTTTTATGATATAAAAGGGCTAATTGAAGCCAAATGATTTATGATTATGAAATAGTTTGGAATTTGATTGTGAAAGGAAATTTGAGTACGTTATGATTTTATGATTTTATATCCATCGAGAGTTATCCGGATCGGTGGTTTTATATTTGAAGACCATGTTCAGTGAGGGACATGGCCTGTGTACACAGTCTGAAGACCTATTGGGTATGGCAGTGAAGTGTTGGGTAAGACCATATGGGATAGACAATGTTAAGAGACGTCTCGACTATATATGTGGTTATGGATTGATACTTAAGGGGAGAAACTCGAGGATGGATACAATATTTTAAGTTCATTTGGATTATGTTTTCGGTTATGATTGATTTTGATATAAGGTTTTACGTTTGATTAAATACGAGTTGGTTTGATAAAACAGTTATTTGATTACAATATTTTATAAGGTTTTGAAATCAAGAATGGATACAAGATTATATATTTTTATGGTTTTGGTTTACTACTTTGACTATATCATGAACTTAAGCTTTGAGTATATTTTATAAGGTTTTGATTAAATCCCTTTATCAATGTATATGTGTAGCTATGTTAAGTAAAGTTGAATTTTGTAGCTGATAGTTTCTTACTGAGATTTTTGTCTCACGTTTTTAAATGTTTTAATGTTTTTAGGTGAGAAAGTACAGGATATAGAGAAGGTTACCGACCGTTTAGGCGGGGTTTGGAAGTTGGCTGCTTATTGTGAGAATTATGGTTAGAACTTTGGTAGTTCAATTGTAATATAATGGTGTTGGATAATTTGGAGACTCTTAAGTATTGATTATGATCTTTCTATTTCACGTCCGATGCCGATTGAGGTCATCTAGGGTCGGGTGTGACATATAGAACCTGCGTGATGACAGAAATGGATCTGCAAGATGAAACTATAACAACTATTATATAACAACTATTGTTTAATAAAAATAAAACAACAATACAATTGAGAACAAAATAACTACAACATATGAAAAAAAAAATCGAATAATTACTTTCAGAAATATAATACTATCTATCATGACCAATGAATATAACGATGACATATTATTTATCATGCTTTATATAGAAGTTTATTTGTAACTTTTGAATTTCTTTTGCTTTGTGTTTTTTCATCTTCCTGTAACTCTTGCTTTCTTTTATTATTTTAATTAATGGGCTAGTAATTGTTTAATTTATTATAAATATAAATTTGTTATTTTTTATTAATTAAATCTTTTTAATCTTGATTTTTTACTACGTTGACAACTCATCAAAAAGGTCTCTAAAACACTTCTCCTTATTTCTCTCTGTTTCCGCTATTATATATAGTATAGATAACAAAAATATATATTTGAGCTAGTCGTAATTGGAGTTCATACCTATTTTTTTATGTAATCTTCATTACATAAATTTGTAAAGAAAAATTGAATTATGTAATTATGATTCCATTATGACAAAAACAAAACTAATCCAAATATAGTAATGAACATACATTGTAATGGGTATTCCATTACAACGTTCATTACAGCGTACCAAATGGGACATTATAGTTTTATGTTTTTTACAATTTTTACCGTTTTCGTATTTTTTTTTTCTTTTTTTCACATTTTTTCTTATTTTTTCACGTTTTTCGTGTTTTTGTTTGTTTTTTTTTTGCATTTTTCATTGATTTCAATTGTGTGAATAAAATTTTAAAACTACATTTAACGAAATAAACATAAATATTGTAATAATAATTATATTTCATCAATTATTTTAAAATTTATCAACCAACCATAGTAATGGAATGACTATTATTACATTATAACTTTAATTATATTACATTGCATTACAACGTACCAAACTAGACTTTCTAGTTCTAAATCTTTTATTACATGTATAAAAAATGTTTTTGAGCAGTAAAATTTATAACTTCCTAGATAAATGATTTTTTTTTGTTTGGAGGAGAGAGAGGGAGGAGGGATAAATGATATATATATTTTTTAATTATGGACTTAGTACGATAAAAAAAATGTTGAAATTAATAATCAAAAGTTAAATGGGTCAAAATGGAAATGATCATAGAGCAGATGCAGGGCAGAGACAGTCCGTCATCTGGAACCACCATGGTTACGAGTAGTTTTGGCCCCCCTAATATTAATCTATATAGGTTCCATGTAGTAATATTTCACTGTTTAAAGGTAAATGAGATGGTTAAAAACACTTATTTCTTTTGAAAAAGTCATAGGTTCAATTCCCTTCAACTTCAATTTATTTTAGAAAGTATTTATTTATTTAAATTTTATTTTTCAATAATTATAAAAATATATTACCATTATTAATTTATTTATTTATTTTCATAACACTTTTGAACTCATTTTTATTATGTCTTTTCCATTAAAAAATATTAATTTCTTATTTTTGAGATTCAAACAATTTAATTTTTAAATTAAATTTTAAAATTTTAAAACTAAAAATAAAAAAATGTAAAAATGTTATAATTTTTTTAGAAACTAGCATTCTAATAAAAAAAATTCAAATATATCCCATTACGTGTTAGGCTTGTTCAAAATTCAAAATTTTAATATTTTAAACCTATTAGGTACTCCCTGAATCCAAATTTTTAATTTTTTTACATGTTCAACCTTCCCTTTTTTTACATGTTAGGACTATTAAACGAAATCTAGCTTAATTTTGAGGAATTGTACATTAATACTTAAAATTAGTTATTGACCATTCAAATTATTACACGTATATATACAAAAAAAAAAATGAAGCAAGTTCGATTTAGTAAAAAAAATAATTCCAAACACACTTGTAAAATCGGCACCCCCAACCGAGTAATCCTGTATTCGCCGCTGAGCAGATGATGCTTTTTTTCTTCTTTCTTAAGTATTTAGAAAAACTCTCTAAAATTATTTTCTAGAGACAATGTAGCAATCTTAATCTTACCTTAAATTTTGTTAAAATATAAAATTCTTAATTTGGACCCACGCAATTGACATAATTTATTAGCATGATATATATATCCGCAGCTTTCTTTGGCTGATTTCCCATGGGGATGGACTATGGGAGACCAATAGTGGGGTTATTCATGTTGAGTATAGTACGACATGTTTATTAAAGCCTAAATACATCATGAACCTCTGAATTTATCAAAAAAAAAAAGTTAATTGACCTTCTGGACGTACATGATGTCCCATTAGCTTTTTAAACTTACTTAAAATAACTCATTAACCATCTTGATTTATTTAAAGTGATCTATTTACCATCTGAACTTGCTTATAGTATTCCATTTGCCTCTTAAACTTGTTTAAAGTAATATACATTTTAATTTGTCTAAATCTGTAAAAAAATTCAAAACTTAAAAATTAACGTCCTAATTCGTGATTCTAAATCTATAAAACAAATTAACTTTCTGCTTTGTACATGTTTATGACGTTTTTATAGATTTAGGAACTTAATCATAACACTTTAAGCAAGTTTAGGAACTAACAAGACACCATGTAAGTTTAGGGGTCAATCAAGTTTTTTGGACAAGTTCAGGAGGTAATTGATGTTAAGGCTTTATTAAATAACGAGTAAATTATACCAATTGTAATTATACCTCAATTCATATTTTGATACCTGAATTACATTTGGTTTCAAAAAATATACCTCACCTAATGATAAATGGACAATTTAGTGCAATCTTCCGATAAATGACCAGTCAAACCATTTTTACGAAAAAAAATTGAGACTAGCATAGACTAATTAACCTAAAAGGACTACATTATCCTTTAAACAATATATTATTTACATGCTATTGTATCTCTTCCATTTATCTCTCTTTTAATCTGTTACACACTCTCTCTTTCTCTTTAAATCTGTAACAAGCTTATTTACATGCCTACACTATCTCTCTCTAATGCCTAATTCTGGAAAAATTAGAGATTTCGATCAATTTTACCAGAGATGGACTGGAGACGTTCCGTATGAAGGTATTGCTGGTATGTTTGAAGTTAGCGTATGTGAATTTGAATTCTTGGTGTGTTTAGCATGCTCGAACTCATATGTAAAGAAGCTGGTATATGGGCAGAACGAAGAATCAAATCGATTTGTTTTCCTTCAATATTAATCAGTATCAGTTGGTATTAGAGCCGAGTTGTTTTTCTTCCTCGAGACTTCTTCTTCGGTAATGGTTCAACCTAGTTCATCACAAGAATCCATTGAAGTCGCCAACAAAAGATGGGAAGATTTCAAAACCAAGTTGAGAGAACAAAGAGGGACATCCATGGGGTATTATGAAGAACAGAGGCGTTTGGAAGAACGGAGGCATTTAGAAGAACGAAGGCGTTCGGAAGAACATAGGTGTTTGGAAGAACATAGACATTTGGAAGAACGAGATAAGAAAGCCCATGAGAAAGTACTAAGATGTTTCGATAACATGGCCGACAACTTAAAGAAACTTCGGGTAGAGATCTGAAATTCCCTCCAACCAACCTTAGAAGTTCCTCCTCAAGAGTCATCCCAAATCTTTCATCTGTTACATATTGAAGAGGTAAATCCCGAGCTTTCAATTTCTCATGTTGAAGTTGTGGGTAATCCTATTACTAGTGAGGAGTTGGATATTTGTGACATTGATTGTGATTTAGATTCTCATTGTGGGTTTGTTGATAATGGAATGGTAAATGAGAATTTGAATTAATGTATGAATGGGTAGGAATGAGTGCTTATATGTGAGAACATTGGGGAAACTCATGTTGAGAAGGGTGCTCCCCATGTGTTTGATAAAATGTCTGTAGGCAAACTTTCACTTGTGTATTTAAGGAAGCTGAGAACCTTAATATTGAAGAAGTGGAAAGTGATTTTGGGCTTGATAGTCTCTTTGAGGGGAAAGATGAAATAACCTTATGTGTGGAGGTTGATGGTTATGGTGATGGAAGAGATGCGGGTGGTTCAAACATATTGGCATGTAGCATATCATATAAGTCGGGCAACTTGGCTAATGGAGTAATTAACTTGAACTATGGGGAGAAGCGGATGGAAACGAGAGGTTATGGGAAAGAATCGGTTTTTGAAAAAGAGGGTAACGAATTTGCATATTATTATGAAGAAGATGAACCCGAATAGGAGATTGATGAAAAGGAGAACCAATCCGAGGATGAACAAGAAAGAAATGATGAACTTGACTATTATGAGAGTGAGTTCTGGAAGGGAATTGAGGGGAGTGATAAAGTGGGACCAACATTCAAGGATGGCAAGTATGTGTCCTTTAATGAGAAACCTTGAGGCATTCTACCTTTAGTGAAGATACCGTGTGATATTGCATGGGATCTCAGAGATCGCATACTAAGTCTTCCTCGTAAGAGGCTTAAGCTTTAGAGAGAAGAATGGCGTCTCTAGGAAGACTCGAGACTCCTAGCACGTGCATGATGCGGAAGAAATAAGTCTCCCAATTGGTAAAATCTGAACTTGTTTTTTTTTTAGCTTTATTGAAATGTATTTGTTAGGATATATGTTGTGTTTGTTGGGGAAGAATCCACCCTATGAGGGGTCTATGAGATGTATCCTTGCGGTAAAGAGTGTGAGCTTCATAGAGTATTTGGTGAATGGGAATGGCATCACGGGTATATAAAGAAGATGTGAGAAATTCAAGATAGACGGGATAATGGCCTAGTTAGTGAAGCGACAATTTTAGAAGTCCCGAGATTGTTAACTCAAAGTAAGGATGTTGTTTATACAAGTGGTCTTGGGATCACTATGAAGTGGGTTGACAAGTGACGTTAGGATATTCCATTTGATGTCGATAAGGGGAAATTAGAGGTTGAGCATAGTAGTTAGGTTAGTGAAGTGAGTGATAAGGAAGTCCGAGGATATTCAACTCAAAGTCATGTTGGGTTTTTTAAGAGTGCTAACGGGATCGCTCCGAATTAGGTTGATATGTTTCGTCAGGACATTCCATTTGAAGTAGGCTATGAGCAGGAGAATGTTGTGGAGAGTCTTTAAGTTAGTGGAATGGAGACCAAAAAGGCTCGGGGTTGGGTCGTTCGAAATAATGTGGGGGGTTTGGAAGAGCATCCAAAAAACTGTGGGGAAGTGGTTCGACCAAATTCGACAAGATATTCCATTTGATGTCAGTCGAAGGTGGAAGACAAAGGTCAATGAGGATGAGAACCGGGGCAAGTCACAAGGTAGATTATGGGAGGAAGCTCGTGTGAAGAAGGTGAATCTGGAAGCTTATGGAATGGGCTTCATGAATTCATTTCGAACAACACATTTGTTTGGTTTTGGAGTCCGCTCAAGCTCTACGAGTTTCATCCATACTCAACAAGCAACTTGAGGTCAAGTTCTTTTCAAGAGGGAGTGAATGATGCGGACATCTCCAACACAAGACCCAGAGTGGGAGCGAAAAACGACATTAGGGTGAAAAACATGCACTCGACATGTGAGACTGCCCACTCGCCGAGTGAAGTTGCAATTGGAAATGGGCAAGAGCGATTTTCACACTCCGACAGACAGAATGGAAGCTACACATCGTGTGGCACCCTCACTTGGCGAGTTTGGTGACTCACACGCTATGTGTCACCATCACTCGGTGTGTGAGCTTCTAAAATGTTGTAAATGATCAATCTTGCCCCTCACTCCAACTTCCTTCTAATTACAATCTTGTCACCCTTCAATTACAATATTTATCACTCTTTATTTACCACCCATGTCACCCCTTTACCTCTATCCCATTTTACCCTTTAAGCTTTACATATTTTAATTGTATGCAATTGCCCTTTTATGTAATTTGAACTTTAGGTTTTGAGATGACATAAGTTCATCTATTTCATTTGTAATGTTTAACTTTTCATTAATCAAAATTATAATCTTCTCTTTGAAGCTTTGTTAAGGTTTATGCCTTCAACATTAGGGGATTTCACTATTCTTACAAATTTAGTCCGTGAATATAACGATATATAATATTTTTTAGTAAATATAACGGTATATAATATTTTTTATACTAAAAAATAAATAATGGATGAGTACGAGAAATATTGTTGGAGATTATATATATTTTAATACTCTTAAATGATAAAAGTTAGGAATGACAACAAGTAGGGTATCCGCGGGTAGTGTCAATCTCAAACTCTTACCCTTATTTTTTAATTACCCGTTTACTTTAACGAGTATACTTCATGAATCTCATACCCGTCCCATTTAAATCGCGGGTACCCACGGAAACCCTTATCCGTAAAATATCAATACATAAAGCAAAACATATTACAAATTTAACAAAAGTTAAATTTAATAAACCATCCATAAATAATTCATCTACAAATATGACAAATATTCCAAATTAATTTTTTTTAAATCAACCTTAATTAATAAAAATAAACAGGCTCAATGGTTAAAGCTAATGGATGAAAGTGAAATATATGGCGGGTATTGGGTAACGGGTACCCGAAGGTTATTCTCATACCCGTCACGGTAATTGTTTTGATCTCATACATTTTTATATAGAGTATGAATAATCTCGTTAGTATCGGATGTTGTTGGGTACCCGCGTATAAAGTACCTGTTGCCATCTCTACTAAAAGTTAATTGTTTATATTATTTTAGAGAGCGGACTAAAAGTCTCTTGGAGATAGTTTAAACCTAACTTTTATTAGACAGTGTAATTACAAACCTCATTAGCGAAAGATAGATTTTTTGTATGTGCAATTTCATGTTTTGGTCACCCTCCAACTTCTGGTGTTCTAGTCACACTGTAAGACTTGAAATTGCACATATCCGATGAACAAGCTCATCTTCTATTAATGATACTTTAAATTGTATAGTATTGTAGATATCAGGTTTAAGATTACATTGCTTTGCGCGTGGATGTTGAATTTGTTCTCCCTAGTAGCTATAATAATAATTTTGTAGTTATATCATGTCAAAAAATCAATTTGAATAAAAATTTAATAAACCGATAATAAAATTCCAAAAATAATTTTTATTATTATATCTAAGATTAAGGACAATTCCTTACAGATCAATTATGTTTATACTTACCATGAAATAATCAGGCTACTGATTAAATGAGTCATCTAAAACCAATTAAGATTGCCTAGTATTTTTTTCTTATGATAATGCTAATATTTCATTAAATAAGAAGAAGATTGATAGTACGGCAAGAAAGCAGTAAGGTACATAAGTATAGGCAATGCCTAATACATGATCCACTAAGGTAATAGCATGACTACAAAAAGCAGAAAAAACCATAAAAGGTACCACTAGCATAAATAACAACAGATAAGTCATATATTTCTCAAAACTCCAAGTTCGCAGAAAAGCATTTGTAGTCCATTCTCCAAAATTAAAACTATTCTGAACTTTCGGATCTAAGTCCCTTCTTTCGCAATCCCGTAGATCTAGTGGTCTATGGATAAGGTCTACCTTTTCCGCTCTTGCTAAACCAGAAAAGGTTACAAATGAAAAGATTACGAACAACAGATGTAGTTCAAACGAGGTTAGAGATCTGAAAAAATATATGAAATCCAACTAAATAAAAACTATCAAAATAAAATTAGGAAAGCATAAAAAAGGGGAGGAGGAAGAAGGAATCCTTCTTCCTCCTCAACGGTTTAAGGTACAGGTGAAGGAAGAGCAAAAGATTTGCAAAGAAAGGGGATGAAAAGGAAAAAGAAAAACAGAAAGGGCAGGAAAGGAGGGGGCGGTGCAAAGAAAGGGGGTGAAAAGGAAAAAAAGAAGAAAGGAGAGGGCAGGAAAGGAGGGGGGCGGCGGAAGTGTTGAGGAAGGACCTAGAGAGAAGGTAGAGCTTAAACTAGGTGGGTATCAAGTTGTTTGAACTAGATCTCGAGTTGAAGTTCTATCGTAAGCATAAAACTATTTTATCAAAAAAAAAAAAAAAAAAGTAAGCAGAAAACTTTAATTAGGAAAGAATCCACCTAAAGTGTGTCTGACGAGTATCGAACCGAAAAATTGGACAAACTATATAAAAAAACGAGTCATGTAACATTTTTTTATTTCAAAAAAATTTAGAACCGAATTATTCAGATCTAGTTAAGTTTTTCTTTTTTGGATTCTTAGCATTCTTGTTAGAAAAAAAAAAAGTTTGATATGTATATTTTGATTTTCTCATAATTTCTGCTTTGTCAAATTCAACAAAGGAATTCTGATTCAACAAGTTCGTGTTAGTCATTGTAATTGTCTCCGTAACGGCAAGCTGGAAATAAAAATAAATAAATAAAGAAAGTCCACATAGTCGGTGACAAACAGCCAAGCAAAGGAAACAAATTATTTGAAATTATATCCATCTTATCTTTGGAATACGATGGCTTTATGATGCAATGCACCTCAAACTCAAGGTTATGAATAGTTTTCATATATTATATATTTTAAATATTCATTAAAGTTGGCCCGATTGTGCTCATTAATCGATTTCTTATTAAAAAAAATATTCATTAAAGTTGAAGTGTATAAAAATATGGCAAATGAGATATACAATTCTAAGAGCGGTATATAAGTATTAATTATGCATATGTTTTTTTTATATTTAAAAAAAAATTAATTTTAAAATAAACTTTTATTTCTATTGGAAATATACAATATATTATAATAAATGTATTTAAGTATTCAAGTATCAATAAATTTTATGTATTAAAAAACTATTTAATGGTGAAAAAAACAAAGTAAGGCTTACTTTGTTAAAAATAAAGTAAGCATAGCCTAACCCTATAAATTATATTCAGAAACTAATTTATATCTCAAATTAAATAGGACAAGTTAATTGAAATTGGAAAATAAATTAGGTTGCTAAAGAAAAGTGGAAAAAATAAAGTAAGCTTTACTTTGTTAAAAACAAAGTAACTATAGAAAGCAACTTATTTAGGAAATAAGAAATATTACAATACTACATCACAATACTTTACAATTTGGAGGAAAAGACTTCTTTTATGTCCTCTGCATGCTTTTCCATTGAGGTGCTTTTAATGATCATTTCATCCACGTACACTGAGAAGTTGTCACCCTTTCTTCCTTCGAATATCTTGTTCATCATCCGTTGGTAAGTAGATCCAGCATTCTTGAGCCCAAAAGGCATGACCTTAAAGCAATAGGTTGCCTGGTGAGTTACAAAGGAAGTTTTGATTCTGTCAGATGGCTCCATAGGAATCTGATGATAGCTCGATTTCACATCTGTGAAGGAATATATGGCGTGTCCTGCAGTTCCATCAACTAGAATATCAATGCAAGGCAAAGGGTAGTTGTCTTTGGGACACGCCTTATTAAGTTCCGTGAAGTCGATACACATGCAATATGATCCGCCCGCCTTCTTAACCAGGACCACATTCTCCAGCCATTATGTATAAATAACTTCCTCATGGCGTCTGCCCTTTTCAATTTAGATATCTCCTCCTCGATCACTTTCTGTCTCTCTGGCCCATGATTCCTTCTCTTCTGAGCTATAGGAATCGCATCTTCGGCGATATTGAGTTTATGAGTGATCACGTCTGGACTGACCCCTGTGAGGATCTCATCCTTCCATGCGAACACGTCCTTTGACTTGAGGAGAATCTTTATAACATCATCCTTGATTTCTGCTCTCAATCCTTTGGTGATCCGCACTTGCTTTCCATCCGCAATGAGGAGCATTTCTATATCTCCAAGGGCCGTTGTAACAAGCTCATCTTCTTCATCATCCTTAGACTGTGGGCGAATTGATAAGGATGCTGAGTATGTCTCTTGAGCAACTTTCTGATTCCCCTTGATCATCACTCCTCCCTTGGTCGTAGGGATGTACATCGTCAAATGGCGTATCGATATTAGAGCCGCCACTTCTGAGATAAAAGGGCGTCCCAGGATGATGTCGTATGCTAATTGTCCATCCATAATGGAGAATTCAAGGTCTCCAATCCATGCTTGATCCTCATCCGCTAGCTCACATTCCAGAGTCACATGTCCCTTTGTTTGGATTGTGTGGCCTGTTACACCCAAGATGTCCATGATGGTGGTCTCTATCTGGATAGGATCAACTTTAAGTTTGGCGAATGCCCCTCTAGTGATGACGTTGCATGAACTTCCAGTGTCTATCATCACTCGCTTCATTTCCCATCCTTCCACCATCATGGTGATAACGAGTGCATCTGCATGCGGGGGGATCGCAGGACCGATGTCTACAAATGGGCGATTAAGTGAAGCTCTATCAAGGGTGGCAGTTCTCGGTTTCTTCACTGTAGGCTGATATCCTGGTCCGCTAGCGATGACGTTAATGACACCTTTAGCCTTTTTCTTTGAATCATCTTTTGGCTTATCACCATCTCCTTTCTTATCATTCTGGACGAACAATCCAGCTTTCCTCGCTCAATAAGCCTTTCCCGAACCAAAAGGGGGGGAGTATACCAATCTCTTTGGCCAGCTCCCAGCATGCGTCCGTTTCATGGCCATTCCTCCTGTGATATTTGCAATAATTTTTGGGGTTTCTCCCCATATTGGTATACTCCCCCCCTTTTGGTTCGGGGTATGAAATGCTCCGTTTGTGTTGGCTATTTTCTAGCCACATCGGCACTTCACTTTTAGAGGCGTTTAATGGTGTAAACGATGGCGTATATGCTGATTTATTCCTGGAGCCTCTTCGCCTACTTCTGGAGGATGAATCGGGGAGCTTTTCTTTTTCCCTATCCCGTCTTCGGGATTCGCCTTTCCCTTTTTTGGGAGGAGAAACGGATTCTCTTCGGATATCATCAACTTCCATGAAATCCTTACACCTCTCCATCAGTTCTGTAGTGGTTTTCGGTTAGTGCTTGATTAGATCCTCTTGCAAACTCTTGCAGGTCGTATTCTTTATCATTGCTTCAACAGCTGTGGAGACATCCACATCTACTACGCGAATGCATAACTTGTTGAAGTTATTGACGTAATCTCTGAGAGACTCGCCTTCTTTTTGCTTTAACTCGAAGAGCTTTCGCGATGAAACGACTGGCGGGATACTTCCTGCGAACTTCGTGCAAAATTCTCTGCTCAACTGATCCCAGCTATCTATCGACCCTGGCGGGAGAGATTGGAACCAGTCATAAGCCGGTCCTTTTAGTGTGGTTATGAACATTCGACATAATACTGCTTCACTGGCACGGTTAAGTCTAAGCAACATGCGGTACTTCCTCGCATAAGCTTCAGGATTATCTTCCCCTGACTAGCCAGGTATGTTTGGGATTTTGAACTGCCTATCGGTTTCCTCATCTTCGATCCTCCTTGTGAAGGGCGATTCTCTATTGACAAAAGGATTGTGCCTTGCATTCTCCTCATTCTTCCTACGTATTTCCTCTCTAATCTGATCAACCATAGAGCCTTGATTCCTTCTAGGGCGTCTCCTACTACGAGATCTACTGCGTTGAGAGGAGGATGAGCTAGACTCTGATGAGGGATCTGATGGTGATCTTCTTCCTCCTTTGCCACGCCCTCTTGGTGGGGAACGTCCGCTTCCTCCTTGATTTGGTGGTGGTGGCGGTACCTCCGGGCGAGGTGATCCAGCTGGGCGTACGACCTCCCTTCGCTCAGGAGGTGGAGGCAATCTTCCTTGGCGGGGTGGTCCAGCTCGACGTCTGCGATGAGAATGGGATTTGGAGCGTCCCCGCTCACGGGATCTGGTCCGCCTTTTGTGCATGCGTCCGCCTTGATGATGACCCTGATCCGTGGCCTCATGGGTTGGCCCTTGACCAGCCTGTGATCCGCCTATAGTGATTCCTGGATTTGCGGTGTTCCTCGGGGGAGCTTGATCACTCCTTCGACTTCCCTCTGGTACGTCCAGAAATAACCTTCTCTTTATTGGTATATCACTTGCGAGCTCTGGATTGACGACCATTGAATCCGTGGATTGAGAGAGCAAGAAGGCCGAATCGCGATAAGCTCCCGGTCGATAAAAGGCGGCTTACCACTGTGATGCGGTTGGCCTTGGCGGACGACGGTTTAGTGGGGGAATGGTCCCTGTTGTGGGTCCACCTACCTCGTGATTTTCCATATAGGCCCTCAATCGACCCGGCATAATTGGGCCATGCATACTCCACACCGCATCTGCGCAAATTTCCATAAAAGAATCTGGCGATATTTCCCTTTCATTATGAACGATGGGTTGATCAGGATCAATACGGCCGGCGCTCGTCGGGGGATTAACTGAAAGTGGTACTGATGGTGTTGCGGTTCCAGTTGAGGGGTTAGACCCTCTACTTGCCATGTTTGTGATTGTGAACTAAGTCCTTTTTGGATTAGAACTTCCACGTTCACCGCACCAATTGATGTCTGGTGGTGAATTCTCGATCGGTATTCTTCCCTACGGGGGGGCGCCGTTGGGATCGGCGGGGGGAAGCTCCGATGCCAAAGTTAGTATAAAGTAATAGAATAAACTGTAAGAAATTAAAACACATTAATTCTCATTAAATTGAAATAAAAAGATGCTTACATATTTATACTATCTCTAGGTTTGCTCAACAAGAAGACAAAATACTAAGGAATAAAAAGACATCAAGGACAAGTGACATGTGGAGCCGATCCTGCCGTTGATCTTAGGGCTTCGGTTTAATGGTTGAGATTCAAGGAGAAGGAATTGAATGAGGTGAGGCTTAAGCTGAGTGTGGTGTGCAATGTTCTGGAATGTGCTATTCGTGGGCAATGACTAAAAAGTCCCTAATGTCTATGTAAAGACCAAAGGGTCCCTGGAAGTCCAAAGGACTAAGTATTTCGAATAAAAGAGTTAAAGAGTGAAAGACTCTTAACTCGAACACTTGCAAAGACTGTTTATTTTCCTCTTCTTCCTTTGGCTCTTTCGTTCTTTTATCTGTAATTTGGTTTTCCTGGAAATCATCTGTTTGTATTGCAATCTTTCATCTGTTATAATCCTTTAATCTTGTTATCCAACAAAATAATATATTACATTATATAAGTATAATTTATAAAGGACAAAAATACAACAGAAAATAAATTGAAACATACAGGTTTAGAAGTTTACAACGCAAATATAATGGGAAGAAATCGGAAGAACATGGAATAAAAACATATAAGTTTTATATTCACTTACAATACATATATACAGGGTTTGTGAAAATATAAGAATAGGGAGGGAGGCGGAAGTAAAAACTATAAAATTAAAACATTATATTAGTTCAATTTTTTTCGGTTTTGGACCGAACCAACCCGAACAGATCAACAACCAAAATAGTTGAAAAACAAGAACTGAACCAAACCGAATTACAGTTTGGTCTGGTTTGGTTCGGTTTTTTCGGTTTTCGGTTTTGCTCACTCCTAGCTCTCTGAACTTGTATAAAATATCCGATTAACCCCCTAAATTTGCGTAAACATATAATCAATTAATCACTCAATTGCAAAAAAAAAAAAAAAAAAAAAAAAACTAAATACGGAAGATGTTGGATATGGCTCATAATATCCAAGTGGCTTATCCCGGAGCGGAGCGGAGTGGAGCGAGAGGAGTGAAGCGCATCGAGCGGAATGGTATGTGGATCTTCAGGTATTTGAAAGGTACTGTTGGGCATTGGTTATTATTTGGTGGTCAGCATGGTGATCCGTTGGTTGAAGGGTATGTGGATGCAGATTATGCCGGTGATCTGGATAATAGGAGGTCTACGACTGGGTATATGTTTACTCTAGGTGGATGACCTATTTGTTGGAGGTCAACTCTTCAGTCTACTATTGCATTATCGACGACTGAAGCAGAGTATATGGTATTAGCTGAAGCTGCAAAGGAAGCTCTATGGCTTACTGGATTGGTGAAAGAATTGGGTATTTAGCAAGGTGGAGTTGAATTACATTGTGACAGTCAGAGTGTCATTTATTTGGCAAAGAATCAGGTGTATCACACTAGAACCAAGCACATTGCTGTTAGGTATCATAAGATTAGAGAGTTGATTGCATCTGAGGAGATTTTGTTGCTAAAAGTTCATACTTCAGAGAATGCAGTTGATATGTTGACCAAACCAGTTACTTCTGATAAGTTCAAACATTGTTTGGACTTGTTGGATATTCGCAGTTGCTAAGAAAGTGTGGTAGCCGGTCCACATAGTGTGTCTAGAGGATGTTTATTTTCTAAGGGGCAGGTTTATTCGCCAAGGTGGAGATTTGTTGGATATGGCTCACAATATCCAAGGGGCTTATCCCGGAGCGGAACGATAGGAGTGAAGCGTATCGAGCGGAACGGATTGAGTAATTTTATACCCACTATGAATACATGTAAACTGTATCTCTTTTACACGGACCAGTCTGTTTTTTTTTTTTTTTTTTGGTAATTTTAAAAGACTAACCGTATATTATACAAGTGGAGAGGATTATCGAAACATTTGTGAATGACAAATCAAACTTTATAGAGAAATTGAAAAAGCAAATGTTTTTTCTTTTGATGGAAAAAAGCAAATGTTGTATTAAGCTAAAAGACAATAAACATTGAATAATTCAAGAAATTAATGGAACTTAACTATATGGATAAATATTGGCCACGTATGTCATAGAGAATCTATCAAAATAAATTTGCTAAATGTGTATATATAAAGAGGGAATCAGCCGCAATTAAGAAAAACTGCATTTTCTTTACCTCCTACCCTATCACTCTAATTTTGATTGGTACATGCCTGAACTAACCGACTTTTATATAAAAAAAAAATACTTTGTCAAAGTCTAGTCAATCCCCTAATAGGTTGCGGGAATGGACCAGTCTAGGGAGGACAACGGGTCCTATATCCGCGGGTACCCGACACTACCCGACCCTAATGGAGCTACCCGTACCCTGTATAAAAGGATATAAGACGGGTATGGGATCAAAACCTTTTCCGCTCTTGCTAACACCGAAAAAAGAATAAACGATAAAAGTATAGCTAACAGGTGTAGATCTGACGGAAAAGATATTCGAGAAAGTATGTAGACTTCAAACTAAGAAGAAAAGATAAATCTAAAGCTAAAAAAACAAAGATTAAAACATAAATGGGAGGAGGAAGAAGGAAGACAAGCTTCCTCCTTCCTCCTCAAGAGGGATCTGAAGAGAAAAGAAGAACCGAGACGGTAGTGGTGGCGGAAAGCTTCAGAAGAAGAGCAAATGAGAAAAAGAAAGTGTAGAGAGAAGGAGGAGCCTCTCTCTCTACCTTTTTCCTCGATAAAATCATAAAATGGGCAGATTTAGTAAAACTGAATCGGGCCGGGTTTAAGATTTCATCATCCAAATCAGCCTAAGGAATACGGGCCAGGTGGGAACCGAAGCTTATGGACAGATCTAATTTTGGAGTTCTTATATTAAGCACACGGTCTTCCATGTCACTTGAATGACTCCCAATTCACATTTGGACACGTATATTGTGACCCCGCATAATAATTAAAATAGTGTGACCTCTTATAATATGTGTGTATCCATGTTACACATGTCAAAATATGTATGAAATGTCCTCCGACTGACATGGAGAACCGGGTACTTTTAATAATTTGCGCTAATTTTGATGCATTAATCTTTTATTTCAATATAATAAATTTATAATTTTTGTTGGTTACAATTAGTAAATATGCTTATTAAATTAGTTAGATCGATCAGGGTATATAATTCAATTTAAAGAGTGTAACAATTTCATGTGTTTAAATTATATTTTTTACACGTCCAAATAAAAAATTTAGGTATTGTAACGGTAATGAGCGTTATAATGGAATTTATATTACGATGGAGATTTATTATCATATTTCGTTTAGTTATATTGCTTTTATCGTAATGGAATCACAAATAAATCACTCTATTTTTCTTTATAAATTTATATAATGGGCATTAAAAAAATGCATGAATTCTCATTACGACTAGTCCTTGTATTTTTTATTATTAATACTTATTATCCACAATTTTTATTAAACGGTAAACAAAAAATGAGAAACGCAAAGAACAGGAAAAATATGAAAATGGAATCCGGAAAAATTGGAAAAATTGGAAAAACATGAAAATAGAAAAATAAAAAAAAAACGCAAAAATGGAAAAACCTAAAAATGCGAAAATGGAAAAATATGAAAAAACACAAAAAAAAAACACAAAAAAAACGCAAAAATGCGAAAAACAGAAAAATATTAAAAAAACGAACAAAAATTAACAAAAATCAAATATATTTTTTTTGCCGATATATATTTGTTAATATAAGTATATATTTTTTAAGTTTCTTTATAGTTTACAAATACATGATTAACATTTAATTTGGACTTTTGTGTTATGAAAAGAAAATTTCGGTACTGTTACGTCCAATTTTAAAGTTTAAAGCCATAAAAAAGTTGAGAATAAATAACATACAAATACATGATTAACATTTAATTTGGACTTTTGTGTTATGAAAAGAAAATTTAGGTACTCTTACGTCCAATTTTAAAGTTTAAAGCCATAAAAAAGTTGAGAATAAATAACATATATTTACTAGTTTGTTTGGATATATATATATATATAGGAGAGGGCTCTTGTGAGAACCCTTTCTTAGGTGAGGACACTTTCTTAAGTGAGAACCAATTAAAACTACGTCGTTTTGGGGTATTATTTTTAATAAAAACGGTGAGTTTTAGGTTGGATGTGGCGCGTCTCTTTGAAGTTGAAAAGCTGTGTCTCTTCGTTCCTCGACTTCTTCCTCGACTCCTTCGTCATTTCTATCTTCTCTCATTTCTACATTCGATCAACTTTGGTTTTGATAGAAGATTTGGTTTCTGTATTTCATCGATTATACCGTGTATTTGTTCCTCTGAACTTTGGTTAGTTGCTTATCTTCTTCGTTTTTTCTGTTCATTGTTTTTGTTTGCATTTTTTCGCTTTTTCGTTTTTTTCCGTGAATTTGTTCGTCTGAACGAGGTTTGTTGCT
Organism: Euphorbia lathyris; assembly: GCF_963576675.1. Classification (NCBI taxonomy): domain Eukaryota; kingdom Viridiplantae; phylum Streptophyta; class Magnoliopsida; order Malpighiales; family Euphorbiaceae; genus Euphorbia; species Euphorbia lathyris. The sequence goes on along the minus strand of NC_088914.1, from coordinate 20,191,667 downwards.
TTATGTTCTTCGTTTATTTTGTTGTTTTATGTTCTTCGTTGATTTTGAGAGCGATTTTCTGTAGTTTTTTTTATTTTTTTTGTTTGCATTTTTTTGCTTTTTTGTTTTTTCCGTGAATTTGTTCGTCTGAACGAGGTTTGTTGCTTTATGTTCTTCGTTTATTTTGTTGTTTTATGTTCTTCGTTGATTTTGGTAGCGAATTTCTGTAGTTTTTTTTATTTTCTAGGGTTTCCTTTGTTTGAACTTTATGAAGAAGTTTCTATATGTTTTTCTATGTTTTTTGTATTCAAATGTATTCAGTTTGAGAATGTTTTTATATTGTTTTATTATTGTTTTATATTTTTTGTTTGTTGTTCTAAAATTATGAACGTATGTTCTGTTAATGGTATATTGTTTTGTTTTATGTTTGTTCTCTATTTTTAAGTTTTGATACCTTATCTTTGTTGCTTTTTGATTTGTAGGTTTTTCATTTGTTTGAAATCTGTAAGTTTGTTGTGGTTTGATTTTGAAATTTAGTGAGTTTCAAAATCATTTTATTTTTGTTCTATGTTTGTTCTATATTTGCATGTGTTTGTTCTAAAATTTTGAACAATTATTCTGTTAATGAGATATTAGTTTGTTTGTGGGTTTTGCTTGTTTGAACTTTCAAAGTTTGTTGCAGTATTATTTTGTATGGTTTTTGTTCTAAAATATTGAACATATGTTTTGTTAATGAGTTATTGCTTTGTTAAATTAGTTTACGTTTTGTTGATGAGTTATTGCATTTGTTTTATGTTTTGTTCTATATTTGTTCTATATTTTCATTTGTTTGTTCTAAAATGTTGAGTATATGTTCTGTTTTTTTGTAGAAAATGGGCGGCAATGGAGAAGAGATTTTTCCAAGTAATGTGATTGATACAAATTTGCTGAATGAAATTATTGAAGAATATTGTTCTGATGAAGATATGAAAGATAAGAAAAAAAAGGTAAGAGTGTTGTTCATGTTGAAGCTATAAGTGCAAAAAGACAGACATGTAGAAGATTTAAGAGAACTTCTAAAAGACCTTCCATTTCTAAAAGACCTTCAATGTCAGCCATTCCTGCTGACAATGATTTGCTCTCTAGTTATGTCGTTCCGTCTAATAATTTGTTGAGATGGAAAACAAGGAGTCAATCTATTAAAGGTGCGTTGGAAGCAGGAAACAAGTAGTCAATCTAGCAAAGGTACGTTTAGGCGGCAAACAAGGAGTCTATCTAGCAAAGGTTTTGATTCTTCTCAAGTTTCTGAACCTTCTGTTGATGCTTTAAAGGAAGATGTTGATGCTAGGAAGGCAAAGAAAGTTAAGTTTGCAAGAAACCTATCTGTTGCTTCTAGGTTTTTAAAGAAGCGGAAGAAGGTTGTTAGTGTAGGTGATGATGAAAATATTTCTAAAAGGAATAAGACTGCTCTTGGTCAAAGAATACCTCCTAAACAGTTTATGGGTATTCTTAATGATATTCCGGAGACTCATAAGGATGCAATTAAACGGATTGGATTTGGTGGTTTTTTGGATCTAAGTTTAGATGTTCATAATGCTTCTTTTTGTGAAAGGCCTGTCAATAGTTTTAAAGTAGATAGGTGTAGCCTTATGTTGGACAATAGTGAAGAGTTGAAGTTTGTTAAGGAAGATTTTCAAGCTGTTTATGGCTTGCCTTGCGGAGGTGTAGAAATTGAGGAGCCACAAGATGTTGGGGAAGATGATTGTTCAGATTTTTTTGCTCAATGGAGGTCTTATTTTGGACTTGAGAGTGGAAGTCCAATTAATAGTACTATGATTGCTAAGTTGAATGATCTAAAGAAGAAACCATTGTGTGATGAGTTTTTGTTGCATTTCATATTCTGTACGGTAAATTGTTGTATTCGTTCAACCAAGAACCAGGCTATGAACTATAAATTTCTTTATAGTTGTCGGAATGTTAATGAGATTGCAAATCTGGACTGGTGTTCTTTTGCATATAAGCATTTGTTAGATTCTGCCAGTGATTGAAAGAGGAGTCCTACTTTTTTCAGAGGCCCCCTTCCTTTCTTGTTGGTAAGTATAATTTTCTTTTTTTGATTATGTGTTTGACAATATTTGTTGGTTGTTTATTTTTTAATTTGTGTATAACTTGTTCATTTTTGTTACTTTTTTCTAGATAAGTTATTTTGATAGGCTTCAACGAGCTAATATTGTTAATCCAAGAGATTATCCATTGATATCTGTTTGGAATAAAGAACGAATTCAAAAGAGGATGGCATTGGAGAAGTTGAGGGGATTTGGAAGTGGGATTGTGTTAAAGAGAATATTGGTAGGAGAAAATTTTGTAAGAGAAATATGGATGGGGATGAAGGAAATTTGCAAAGAGAAGCAGCGAATAGGAATGAAGATAATCAAGATGCTGAAGGAGGCAATAGGAAGGAATGTGGAGAAGCTTCTTCTAGTGGACCAGCAGAAATTTTTGTACGTTATTACAGTTTTCCCTTTGTTTTTAAATTTTAGAACATTCTTGTTAAATTTTAGAATATGCTTATTAAATTTTAGAACATGCTTACTATTATTTATAACTTGCCCTGTTTTTTATTATGGATTTGTATATGCAGGAATTTCTTACTAAGTTCCAATCATTAGCTAAAGAACTGGGTTCTAAAGTTAATGAAATGTACTGTATGTTGAGAGAAGCTAATGTTGTTTTTGGTGAAGATGGTACAAGCGTTGAGATGGGTAATGTGATCAAGAGTTTATGGAGTAAATATACTCGAGGCAATGAAGATCCAGTTACTCAAAGTGAAAGAGGGAAAGAAGAAGTTGTTAATGAGAACAAAGCTGAAAGTAAAAAAGATACAAGAATGACTGGAGATGTTGAATGTAATTTGTCTAGTCAAGATAGTCATCCTTATCTTAATTCTGAATTTTTTGATGAGATAGATGCTTTAGTTGAAAGAATAAAAAGAGAGAAGAAAGATCAGAGAGAAAGTGAAACTCCAATGAAGAAATCTGAAGAAAAATATTCTTGTCCAAATTTTAATTTGTTGAGTCAAGAGTTGCATGATTTTATTGGAGCTGAAGGTGGATCTACACAAGCAAAAAATTTTGTTGAGAAAGTGGATGTTGCAGATGTGAAGAATAATTCTGATCCTGAAGTAATGTATGTGATAAGAATTATTTTATATTTTGTTTATGTTTTTTTAATGTTTGTTATATTTTAGAACATATGCCTTATTGTTTAGGACATACGTTTTATGTTTCTGATTATCTTATTCCTTTTTTATGTTTTAAGGTGGTTTGTTTTGTCAACAGGTTTGTTGTTGATGATGAAGTTGATAACGTGGAGATGCCAGATGCGGTGGATGTAGATTTGCAAGCTTTGCCTAGAAATATTCCAGATAAGTTACAGAGTCTGTGCAAATGGGCTAATTCGGAGTTGGTGAAAGGCAATTTTGTTAGCTATGTTGTTGGTGAAGAATTGTTTGGACATGCTGCTAAAGCATTATTGTTGAGGCAGGATATATATTCTATGGTTCATATGGAAGAGATAACTTGCAACGTTATAATTTTCTATATGAGGTATTTTGTTTTTGAAATATTATAGTTTTATTTATATTAGTTGTAGTTGATTCTTACTATGTACTTTTGTGTTTTTATGTAGCTACTTGTTTAATTTGTTGAAGAAAAGAGGAATGGACAAATTGTTTTATTTTGTTGATCCTCATTACACTTATTCAATTGGAAGTACTAAAACAGTAAGGCATCGCTCATATGAGTTGATGAATCGATTGAAGATGTCCACGATGGATAAGTCTATCTTTTTGTGTCCATATAATACAGGGTATGAATATTTTAGTTATTTTATTTAATATTTTTGTAAGTAATTTTCTTTATTTTGAAATAATAATAGTATTATTTTCAGTGGACACTGGACGTTGTCAGTTATCGATTTGATAAATTTTAGAGCTTATTGGTTGGATCCGTTGAGAAGGCGTTTGCCAACGGCAGATGTATGGATAGATGTTGTGAATGAGTATGTTTTTTGTTTATATTTTGTTTTATAGTTTATTTGATATATAATTATGTTTTAAGATTAAGATTATGTACCTGATTTTAATGAATTTCATTTTAACAGTGCTATTCTATTATACTCTGAGAATTATCAAATTAAAGTCAAATGGACTGCACTTTTGGTAACTCTTAACTTGTATATTGGTTTTGCACATGTATGAAATTGTTTAGAACATAAAGGTTAGATTGATGTACATGATTTTAATGTTGTGCTTGTTGTGTTGTAGGGTGTGCCAGAGCAGAAAGATCATAAAACATGTGATTTTTTTGTAATGCGGTACATGAGAGATATTGTGATGGATAATGATTTGAAGTTTGCTGAAAAGGTATAGTGCACTTATAATAAAGGTTTTGTTGCATTATTTTGAAATTATAGTTTGTTTTATGGTTTTAATTTTTTTATATTTTGTAGTGGAAAAGTAGGTGTGGTATGCAATATACTCAATTTGATTTGGATGAAGTTCGGAAAGAGTTTGTGGAAGAAGTGATAAGAGTAGGAGTTACTGGACTTGATGACTGCTTTGCTGATTATGTTTCTGATAGTAATGCAATGTAAGTGATATTTAAGAATTTTTGTAATTTAGATCATGTGTATGTGTGTGTTTGGAACATATGGTTTATATTTTAGAACATGAGAATAGAATTTAAGAGTATGTGGTTTCTGTTTTGGAACATGGTTAATTTTTTCCCCTTTTGTTATTTTTTTATGTTGTTAATAGGAGAGTAGACAAAGATGTAGTTGAGAAAGCGCAAGAAGATGGTGTTGGAAATCGTGCAAAAAGGATTTCAAAGTTGCCTGTATATCTATAGTCTCCATTTTTGGTTGAGTCTGAGCATTTACTAAAGAATATGCTTGGTTCGAGGAGAATGTTGGTGGAATATGCTTTCTGTACTGGAGACCCACAGTAAGATCTTAATTGAATGTTGTTTGTGTTAATTTGAATTTTCTTTAAGATATACTTATTGTTTTTATTTTATTCTGTTTGCTTTTTTTTTGAAGTGAGTTGTTGTATAGTGGTTGTTTGTCCACAATCAATAGAGAGGAGATTATGAGCTTGTCAGGAAAGAATCATTTGGTTTGTAATGTTGTTGATGCGTGGTCTCGAATATTGAATTGTGAAAGGAAGAGCAGGGGTCAAACTGTCCATAGATTCTTCTTCTCTATTGTACCATTTGTATGTGTTGTTACTTTTTGATATTTTTTTTTGTTAAAAAGAAATTGGATTATATTAATATGAATGTTGTATTTTTGTATAGGCGTTACTATGTACTGATAATGGAGTTCCTGGAACTACTAAGTACATCGAAAGACACAATGCTTTTTTTGAGTGGATTAGTTATGAACTTCGTGAGGCTAAAGTAGATAGTTTACAGAGTTATCACTTGGTAATTATATTAAAAGTAAATTGTGTTTTACTGAAATTTTTGTTTGAAATTATTATGATTGCTAATGGTTTTATCTTTTTAGGTGTTCTTTCCGGTTGTTTATGCTGCACATTTCTATCTTTTTGTTATCAACCATTTTACTGGAAAGATAGACGTTATTGATAATAAGGCTATTGAGAAAGGTGTACAACCTTCTAGTAGATATAAGGGTTTTCCAAAGGCTTTGGTAATATTACTCAACTGTTTTTTAGTTTTGTTATTGTGTTCTATATATTTATTGTCATGTTCGGAAAAACTAACTGTATGTTCTGAATAGTTGATGGTATGTTTTAATATTGATAAGATGTTGTTTTATGTTTTCCAGGTGAAAGCATATTCACTTTATATTAAAAGAGAAAGCCCTGAGTGTTTGAATGATATCAGTGCTTATAGTGCAAGACATTTGAAGTAGAAGTGGAAAGACACAACCAACAATGATGATTGTGGTGTTTTCCTTATGAAGCATATGGAATCATATTTTGGACAAGATGTTAATAAATTGGATATTGGAGTTGGAGATAACATTGTGAGTTTTTTTTAAAAATCTTTTTTATGATAGGCTGATGTTATTATTTTGAGAATGTTAGTAATATTGATTTTGTAATATTGCAGGTTGATCAGTTGAAGAATTTTAGAGTTGAGTACTATTGGAGGATTTTGTCAGATTCTGGAAACAAAGAAGTTGCTGCTGTTAATGAGAAGGCATTAAAATGGAAGAATGAACAAATAAAATAATTTTATATTGTGTAATTGCTGTAAATATTTCTAGCATTGTATTTTGGAATCTTAGAATATTTTTTGTACAAGTATTATTAGTTCAGTTAGTTATAATGTGTAATATATATGGGATAGTTATTGTAATTTTTGTAAAATATATTGTAGAAGTTTCTATTGGCAACGTTTGTGTTTTATTTTTTAACATGTTATATATGTTAGAACATAAGACATATTATTTGGAACATAAAACATATTTTTTGGAACATACACGATTTTGATAACAGCAATGAAGTGTAGATTGGATATATTTGTTTAGAGTGGAAAGATGTGCAGCTTAGAGGCTTGTTTAACAAAATGTGTAATCATATGGAAATTCATCAGAATAGCATGAGAAGCTTGAAGTTAAATTTTACTGCTATACATGTTTATATCCACTATAAACATGTTAGATTCATTTTTTCATCAAGATTTATGATACATGTCATAATGATCATATTTATAATACTTAAAATATGATAATTATGGCACACGTCATAAATTGGATAGAATATAGATAAAAAGATAGAGGAACATGAAATAATTATTATACTTATAATACTTTGAAATATGATAATTATGTCATTGAATGAAATACGTGTAAAAAGATAGAGAAATAAAAATAACAAAATTTAGAGAAATAAAAATAACAAATATTCAACTTCTTACATAGAAAAATAATAATTCTGTGACAATAAATTGTATATTGGAAAGATTAAATCGTTGTTCTAAAACATGTATCATATGTTCTAAACAATATATCATATGTTCTAAACAATATAAGAGATTAGTTGTTCTCTTTTTCTGGACAGTTTCTGAGATCATGGTTAGAAGGCTGTTTACAGACTCTGCATAACCTCTTTTTTTCTGGTTTTCCTCAACAGCTTTCTCTCTTTCACTCTTCAATCTTTTATCACTGTTTCCTTTTGGAATATGTACACTTGTACCTTTGTTCTTTGATATTTTTGGTGCTTTGACATTAATTTCAGTTGGTACACTAGTTCCAATCAACATTTCAATGTCTTGATTTTTTGTAAGAGTTCTGTTTTTCTCAGTGTCTTTTTGAGTGATGTTAGCTTCTAAATCCATTCTGATTCCTTGAATCTTCTTCACAAGATCCTTTATATTTTCCTCATTACCTTGAGCCAAATAGACACAAACATTAATCTCTGACTATAGTTGATTCAGCAATGTTTTCTTATCAATTGTAGCAGCACATTCTTCCATAAGATTTCCGTGCAGATTGATGTTTTTTTGACTTGTTGCTAATGTAGTCCATCTGTTAAGCACATACCTGTTAGGAATTGATTCAAGCATTTTTGCCTTCCAAACCCACACCATGTGTCTACATGGTAAGCCTTGTCTTTCAAACTTCTTGCACGAACATTTTGTTTCATCTTCAATGCTGCTGTACATTGTTGGTCCCTTATAACGTTACAAGTATAGTTCCAAGGGGGGGGGTTAGGAACTATTTAAAAAAATTTAAGTTAGGGTAGACGTCTTTTTCGTGAGAAAAAGGTTTTAACAGCGGCGCTGAGTGAATAGCAAGATACTGGCTTAGTCAACTGGTGACTAGGTCAGTTTCTTTACTTGAGTCAGGAGATAGCACTTAGAGTCTATTCCTGAGCTCAGATATTCAATGCGCACAACTCAGCGTGACCTCTTTACTTGGTCAGTTTTTGTTTAAGCAAGCAATAAATATATAAAGGAGTTTAAGGTTAGAAATATGTTACTCAGCAGATTTATCCAGGTTCGGCCTCCAAGCCTACGTCCTATCCCCTGAACACGTTCCGAGATTTCGAATTCTCTACTGAGCTCTTTAACGGTAGAGCATCAAACCTTTTACAATCTTAGGAACTGAGTATAACAAGAGTACCTTCCTCTATACCTCTACTCAATCCTAATCTCTCACTGAGTACTATAACCGAGTACTCAGCCTCTCCTTTCTAATCTCTAGAAATGATAAGTGTTTGTCCTAAACAACGATTGCTAAGACACCTTAGATGATTGAATAATCACTCTAGACTTTTACACAAAAGATATGAAATTTAGTGTAAGATTGCTTTGCTTTTTCTTGCAGAACTTTGCGTAGAAATTTGGTCAGCGTAATGGCTTGATCAAGTTCTGTGTCAAATGAAGCATCTGAAGGGCTCTATTTATAGAGACGTCTGAGGCATCGGTCATTTCGAATTTCGAAATAACCGTTGGAGGGAAACGGCTTCCTGTCATTGTCATCCTGTCTTGCTCAGAGCTCTCGGCCAATCAGATTTGAGTATCTTCTGTCCTCGGTCAGCTTTTGGTCAGCTCGGCAGAATGTCTCTCCATTTATGGTAAGGTCAACTAGACAGCATTCTGTGTCATCTGATCTTTACCTAAAATGGAAACACTTTGTCTGGAAGTTGTTCTTGCTCAGCTGCTGTCTTGTACTCTTTGTCGAATCAACTCAGCAGCTTCGTCCCGAAGTTGTTCCTCGAAGGTCTTCTAGATCCTTCTTCCGCTGAGCTGCGTTTTGTACATAACGACATCGTTTTGACATACGCGGGCCGAGTTGCGTTAAACTGTTTGACTTGGGCTTTGACTTCCATATTGGGCTTTGGGCCTTTTAATCTTTGTGTCTTATAAACAATTTAACTCAACATTGAACAAACACATTAGTAGAATAAATCAAAGCATTTAAACTTAGTGTGTTTAGAATATTTTTAATTACACTTAAACAATTTTGTCAAATCAAAATTATGTGGAAAGGTGTTTCAACATACATAACCTGAAAGTTTTTTGATGTCCTCTGCTCTTTGATAGTATAAATTTCGAAAGGAGGTTGTTTATAGAATCCGTCTATTCCACAAAAGAAAGAAGCATTATAAACCTCTTCCTGAAACTCATAAAAGACAGTAGTTGTATAAACATCAGCTCCATGTGTTTCAATACCCATTGGTGTTTTGCATAGAGGTCTTTTATGTTTGGCATCATTGTCATTATGAGTTTGGTTATGCCTTTGTGCATCCATTGCACTATCAAATCTCAAATAAAATTCTACAAGACTTAAATGAGAATTTGTAAAAGCAGTGAAAAAGTTGTTCTCGCTCTCTGACCTTGATGTAGTTCTCATAATTCCTCCTAGGAATAAGTCCCTGAAGTACGCTGGAATCCACATTTTTCTGATTTCAAATATTTGACATAGTTATTCATGTTTTTCCAAATTAAACTCTGAAATGACTACTTTCCATTTTTCATCAAATTCTTCAGGTTCAATCTCAACACTCTAGACAATTGGTTGAATCCTTTTTAAGAAATTGGTTTCTTGCATAATTGCACGACCTATTAAGAAAACCAGTAAGTAGAATAATCAAAACATACAATTTAATATATTGGAACATACAATTTAATACCTGATCAAAACATATAGTAGAACAATCAAGTAGTAAATTTTTTAATTGTAAACAAAGCTTTAGAAGGCTTACCTAATTTATCATTCATCTTTTTCATAATTTGCCACATGCAGAATCTATGTTCTGTTTTTTGGAAAATATTTTTTATTGCAATCTTCATTGCTGGATCTTGATCTATTATTAAACACGTAGGTTCACTGCTTCCCATTGCGTTACGAAACATTTTGAAAACCCACTCAAATGATGCAATATCTTCTTTAGCAATGAAACAAGCAGCGAACGTAACACATTTTTTGTGGTGGTCTACTCCAGTAAAGAGGCCAAAGATCATGTTATATCTGTGGAAATAATATACAAATATTTGTAAATAAGAAAACTTTTTAAGGATATAAGAATAAGATTTTAGAACATGCCAATAAGATATTAGAACATGCCAATAATAATTTAGAACATTGCAATAAGAAATTGGTATATATAATATAATACCTGTTTGTTTGGTATGTTGTGTCAAAAGATACCATATCACCAAATAGAGCATAATTCTTTCTACAAATGGGGTCTGCCCATAAAGCTCTGCAGAGATGATCGTCTTTATCCATATCAAAGTCGAAAAAAAGGCAGACCATAGAAGTTTTTTCTTGCTGAAAATGTCAATAAACATTTGGGCATCTGACTCATAAATGTAAGCTTTTAAATCTCTGTGGAAGTTTTTGAAATCTTGCTTAGATGCTCCTACATTGTTGTATCCTCCAACATTTTCTTTTATTTGTCTGTATGTTCTTACGGGTTTGATATTCATCTACACAAAACACATGAACATATTTTATAAAGAAAGTAAATACAATTTGAAAACATTGTAGATGTTGTTAGGAAAGTAAATTTAGAATATGACTCACCTTAGAATTATCAACAATCAACTTCTTGTGTAGTATTGTCAGTTTTCTTCCCTGTTTTTGAAATTTCATACAGCGTGGACTGTAAAGTGGGTGTGTATGTTCCTCTTTTAAACGAAAGACAATATATTTTCCATCATTGCAGTACTTTAAAACAATTTGTGCTTGGCATCCAACACATGTGATTAATCTTCTTCTCGGTTTTTGGCCTTCAGTATCTTCAACATTTTTTTCTGCTTATGGCCTGCTTTATTGCACAAACAGTATTGAAAAATCACAACATTTGTGTTCTTTCTTTTTTTAACTGTAGATTTTCTAATATTAAATCCTGCTTCAGTGGCATATGCTTTGTAAAATTCAATACCCTCATCAATAGTATTAAATTTTGTTCCTACAATAGGTATTTTTTCCGGAGAGCAATAAAAGAATGGAAGCCATGTTGCCAACATGGCTTCCATTCTTTTGTTCCTCTAGGAGTCAGCACAATTTCTACTTGTGGAGTGTAGGATATAATTGCAGTGGAAGAATCATTTGGCTGCTCTTCATTTGACACTGCATTTAAGTGCAATTTTGGAACATATGTGATAATATATAGCACATATGAACAATTGTTTAGAACATGAGGTACAGTTTGAAGAACGTAGTGAACTCTATATTTCAATATACTCAATTTTATTTTTTCAACAATTTTTACAACTAATTATAAATAAAAAACGATTAATATGTACTATTATCTATAAAACACATGAACAATTATTTAGAATAAGATTTTTTAGATTATGAAGAACAAAGAAATTATGAAGAACACATGTACCTCTTTCAATAGTTGAAGACAGAGAAATTTCATGGTTATCATCATTCTCCTGTAGATCATTGTCTATTATTTCATGCAATTCCATTGTTTCGGAATAGAATCTGAATGATTTTCAATCTGTTTCAGATTTAAGCAATTTCTGAATAATTATAAACATAAAAAACAGAACACAATTTAATATTCATTTATAGTTGTTGGAGATAAAATTACCTGATTGATGCTATTTCTTTGATTGTAGATCGTTTTTTCTTAATCTGATTTGCGATTTTAGATTATTTTTGGAGTGTTTAATGACGGAACGATGAGGAAGGAGGTCGATCTAATTGACGATGATGAAGAACGATGATGGAGAACGATGATGGAGAACGATGATGGAGAAGATGATGGAGAAGATGATGGAGATCGCTGATGAAGAACAATGATGGAGAAGATGTGAGGGATTTGAGCGTTTTTTGATCTTGATTTTGCTGTGAGTGATTTGCGCGATTTGTTGATTGGAATAGCAGGTGTTTTGTAGAATGACCAAAATGGCGTAGTTTTAATTGGTCCTCACCTATGAAAGTGTCCTCACCTAAGGGAGGGTTCTCACTTGATCCCTCCCCCATATATATATATATACTAGAAAGATACTCTTGTTTCGCTTCGAGAAAAAAATAACGTGTTAATTTTTATTAAATTGATTTGTATTTTAAGCACTTGAACTACGTGATTGGTAGTAGTTTAGTTATGTTTCTAGTTACAATAAATACATAATAACTAAAAATACAAAAGTTTTCTCTACTGAATGCCCACTTAACCAAATCAATATCCAAACTTTTTTTAAGTAAATGTTGAGTTACAGGCTAAGAACGGAATGCAAAGATCCCAACTAGGTTGGCATCTTCACCAAAATTAAAAGCAGTCAATGCAAAAATAAAATTATGTAAATAATTTTGTTCTTGGTTGAAGGATTGAGCTGAGTTGAGAAAACTTTTAAAATAGAAAAATTCTAATAAGATCAGAGAACTCGAGGTGGTAATAATAATAATAATAATAATAAAAGTTCCAATTCGAGTTATAAAATTATGATGAAAATAAGAAACGCATTTATATAAAAGTAGACTATCAATATTATTAGTAGTGTTCATTGGATGCTGCATAACCAAATAAATGAATTTGGTTATTCACATTTACATCCTCACTTATTAAATCTAAAGCTTAGAATGCTTAAAAATTTTACCGTAAAATTTTAATAAGTTTAGATCTAATAGTGAATATAAAAAAAACAAGGTAATGGGAAACAGTTGTTAATGTTATAATTCAAGTTTTAATAAAAAAAATATGTTATAATTCAAGTGGTCTAACCTTTATAAGGTGTGCAAAAATAAATTGGATTTGAAATTTAACAACATAAAAGAGAAAAAAAAAACAGCAACGGCTTATATGTAAAAAGAAAAAAAAATATAGGAGCAAAAAGAATATATAAGAAGGAAAAAAAAAAAGAAAAAAAAATGAGAGTATGTAAGGGGATTAATGAGGAAAGAAAATGAAGTCTTCAAAAGCGAAAAAAAACGTTGTCGTTTTCTTTTAGTTGGGCGGGTGCTACAAAACTCATGCATATTTGAGGACAAAATTGGATAAATGCATATAAGAAGATTTGTAAAATTAAGGGAAAAGTACAAAAATAAACTTTGTGGTTACACCTGTTTTCGATCACACCCTTGTGGTTTAAAAATTTATAAAATGGTACCTTGAGGTTCATTCCGTTAGCAAACACATACCAAATTGACTAACGGTGTTAAAAGTCAACGAGAAAAGAGTTAATTTGGTCCTTATATTTATTTATTTTATAAAATTAGCCCTATTATTTTCTAATTATCACAAACAAACCCCAAAATAAAAAATAAAAACCAATTATACCATCTTCCTCATCTCTTTAATTTTTTTTTTCTTTCTCTCTTAATTTTTGTCTCTCTAAAATCAATGGAAACCTTTTGACATCAACAAACACAAACTTAATCTTTTCAACTACTTCATAATCTGTGTTCTATAATCTATACAATTCTGAATTCTAAAAAAGAGCTTGAAATTGTATGCTTCTTTTCCTAGTCCCAGCTGACGCCATCAGAACTGAAACATCAACCATAAACATCAACAACATACTAACTAATAATCCATATGTTCTTCCTGATGATCTCCTGTATTCTCCAAATAATACAATACCCCAAAATGTGCTCATAAGTGGTAGTGCCTGAACAGCATCTGCAGCGGCATAACCTGCTGCTTCTCCGCCCATGAATTGGAGGCTGTTCCCAACCCCATATAAGAGACCAGATAAAAGAGCCCAACCTCTTCCATTCCAGTCACTAACATAATTCTTCACTGATGATCTAGGTAGGTTCAGCACCGGCCGATAGAAGAAGGTAACGTTGATAATGACGGCAATTAGAAAACAAGAGATTGAGAACCAGAAAAATGCAGTGTACACAACCAAATTAACAACCCCTTCTTCCAACATGTGCCATTGAGCATTATCGCCGTCATCGTCTGATTCTTCTCACAATGATCAGTATTAGAAGCCATTTTGATTTGGTAAACATTACGTTTTCTTTCAATTGATTTTAGACGGAGAAAAATTAAGAGAAAAGAGAGAGAAAGAAAAAAGAAAATAAGAAATGAAAGAGATGAGAAGATGGTATAATTGATTTTTATTTTTTATTTTGGGGTTTGTTTGTGATAATTAAAAAATAAGAGAGTTAATTTTATAAAATAAATAAATATAAGAACCAAATTAACTCTTTTCCCTTTGACTTTTAACACCGTTAGTCAATTTGGTATGTGTTTACTAACGGAATGAACCTTAAGGTACCATTTTGTAACTTTTTAAACCACAGGTGTGTGATCGAAAACAGATGTAACCATAAGGTTTATTTTTGTACTTTTCTCTAAAATTAATTGAGGACAAAATTAGAAAGTGAGTGGAAGGGTAAGATTAGAACAAATTTAAAAAAAAAATTGGACAAAATTAGAAAGTGAGTGGAAGAGTAAGATTGGAACAAATTGAAAAAAAAATGAAATTGATACTGTTCATAACATTCAATTTTATAAGTATATATAATTAGTATGTACTTAAATAACAAATGTCACATATAATATTTTCATTTAGTAACGTGTTATTCAAATCTTTTAGGTCCCATTTGGTATGATATAATACAATATAATGTAATCAATATTGTAATATGATGGAATGTAATAATGATTCCATTACAATGTTTGGTTGGCAAATTTTAAAAAAATTGGTGAAATGTAATTATTTACAATATTTATGTTTGTTTTGTCAAATATAGTTAGAAACTTCAATTATTCCCAAAATTTCATATGCATAAGAACATCATCCATATATAATGGTTAATATTAGTTTTTGTTTGTTTTTTTTTCCGTTTTTGCATTATCATATTTTTATGTTTTTAGCTTTTTTTTTATGTTTTTAGCTTTTTTCGTGTTTTCGTGTTTTTAGTTTTTTCACTTCTTTTCCATTTTCCGTTTCCGCATTTTCCAATCTTTTGCGTTTTTTCTCATTTTTTCGTTTTTCACATTTTTCCATTTTTCGTTTTTTCCGTTTTCACATTTTCCTCGTTCTTCGCATTTTTCATTCTTTTCTCATTTATGTATTACCGTTTAATAAAAATCGTGGATAATAAATATAAACTAGTCGAAAACCGATGCGATGCACGAGATACGAAACTTTTATGTAATTTAAATAAATAAATAAATTGACATATTTACTTTTAAGTAATTTTATATCATGCTATGAAATTTTTTTATATATGTATATTTGAAATTAATATATATTTTTTATTGATAATTCAAATTAAATTAATTTTGAAAATAATTGATTAATTTTTTATAGAATTTTAATTAAAGGTGAATGGTTTATTTATTTTTATAAAATTCAATGATTTGTACTTTTTAGTAGTTTTAATACATTTTCATATTTTGGAATTCTATGAAACAATAATAATAAAATAGAAGATTAATTAAGAAATATATTAGAATATAATAAAAAACCAAAAATTGAATGAAACTACAATTAAAATTAAATATTATATTTACGATACAAAATAATTACAATATATGTTAAACAAAAATTGAATTAAACTACAATCAAAATTAAATATTATACGTACGATATAAAAGAATTACAATCTATGTTAAAATGGAAGCAACATCAATATATTATGTTATAAACTATTACAATCAATACTTTTCTAATGTTGCACATGAAGAAACTTTATCAATTCAATATGTTACATATAAAAAAATAAATTTCATAAGAATTAGTCATAAATTCATCTTGATGATAATCATTTTGCTTGATGGAATTTCATGATCACCAAGTATTCGAATTCAATTATTCATTTTGCTACAATAACCCAATATATCCAATTGAATCAGCTTAAGGTGATGATTTCTCCTATTTTCATATCGTAATATCTCATCAAGACATTCAATCAATTTGTTCTTCATTCTTTCATTGTATAGAATATCAGTCATGCTCGCAGATATCACTTATTTGATTTCATTAATAGGTGTCGGCTACTGTTACTTGGTCACAAAACAAAGTAAAGTTACTTTGTGTTTTACACCATTTGATCTCAAAAATATTAGAATCTCATCATTGAATTATTAAATCCATTTTACCGGCTACTTAAACTCCTTGTTAGAGATTGATTTCTAATTATCACCTGCTATACTTTTTATTTTTCCTGGGAATTCTTTTGACCTTACTCTCCTTCATTATTATATTTTTCTAATCACCATTTTATAACCTTTTTTTTTCTTCTAATCTCCCAGAATTTCTTGTTTCTCAATCTTGATAACTTTTTTATATAAAATTAAATTTAATTTTCATAAAGTTCTATTTTTTAAATACAAATTAGTAATTTTGTGAAAATTCAAATTTATATAAAACCTTTAAACTTTACATAAAATTTTTATTTTTAGACAAAATTAACGTAAAGTTTAACTTAATTTATTTAAAATTGTATTTTTTTAATCATTAACATTGCGAAAAAATTGAGTTTTACATAAAACTTTTGATCTTTACGCAAGTCTTCTATTTTTAGACATAATTTACGTAAAATTTGACTTAATTTAAGTAAATTTTTATTTTAATTTTGCGAAAAATCTAGTTTTACATAAAACTTTTGAATTTTACGTAAATCTTCTATTTTTATACATAATTTATGTAAAGTTGTAATTTTAGAAAAAAAGTAACTTCCCAAAAAATTGAGTTTTACGTAAAACCTTTAAACTTTACGTAAATTTGCTATTCTTAGACATAATTTACGTAAAATTAGACTTAATTTACATAAAGCTATATTTTTATAAAAAATATTAACTTCGTGAAAAATTTAGTTTTGCGTAAAATCTTTGAAAGTTACTTAAATCTTCTATTTTTAGACGTAATTTACGTAAATTTTGACTTAATTTTGTAAACGTTAAACCTATATTGGTGCTATTTTATACGTGAGGCCTAAATTGATGCTATATTATAAATGTTAAGTCTAAATTGATATTATGTTGTAAACCTTAAGCCTATATTGGTGCTATTTTGAACGTTGAGCCTAAATTGGTACTTTTCCAAAAATCTTAGGTCTATTTTAGTACCTTATTTTTTTTTGTAGTTTATGTATATAATCTATTATTAGATATTATTTACGTAAAATTAGACTTAATTTAGTAAGTAAAATCAAATAAACCATTTCACTATTATTTGACTCGTTATTTTTAATTATGGTAAAGTTGTTAGTTTATAAAAATAAAACAAACATTATGAAAAACGGATTTTACATAAAACCTTTGAACAGTACATAAATCTTTTATTTTTAGACATAATTTACGTAAAGTTAGACTATATTTCCGTAACCGTGTTATTTTACGAGAAAAAATCTACAAAGCTTGTGAAAAATAGAATTTTACGTAAAACCTCTATTTTTAGACATAATTTATGTAAAATTTGAGGAAATTTACATAATCTTACTCTTTTATAAGAAAAAATCCACAAACTTAGTGAAAAAAGAGAGTTTTACGTAAAAACTTTGAACTTTACGTAAATCTTTTATTTTTATACATAATTTACGTAAAGTTAAACTATATTTACGTAACCTTATTATTTTAGGAGAAAAAATCCACAAAGCTTGTGAAAAATATAGTTTTACGTAAAACTTTTGAATTTTACATAAATCTTTTATTTTTAGACATAATTTAAGTAAAGTTAGACTATATTTACGTAACCTTGTTATTTTAGAAGAAAAAATCCACAAAGCTTGTGAAAAATAGAGTTTTACGTAAAACTTCTATTTTTAAACGTAATTTACGTAAAATTTGACTAAATTTATGTAACCCTATTCTTTTATAAGAAAAAAATCCACAAACTTAGTTAAAAATAGAGTTTTACGTAAAACCTTTGAACTTTACGTAAATCTTTTATTTTTAGACATAATTTAGGTAAAATTAGACTACATTTACGTAACCGTGTTATTTTAGGAAAAAATCTACAAAGCTTGTAAAAAATAGAGTTTTACGTAAAACTTTTAAACATTACGTAAAACGTTTATCTTTAGACATAATTTACGTAAAATTTGACTAAATTTACGTAACCTTATTCTTTTATAAGAAAAAATCCACAAACTTAGAGAAAATAGAGTTTTACGTAAAACCTTTGAACTTTACGTAAATCTTTTATTTTTAGACATAATTTACGTAAAATTAGACTATATTTACGTAACCTTGTTATTTTAGGAGAAAAAAATCCACAAAGCTTGTGCAAAATAGAGTTTTACGTAAAACTTTTATTTTTAGACATAATTTACGTAAAATTTGACTAAATTTATGTAACCTTATTCTTTTATACGAAAAAATCCACAAACTTAGTGAAAAATAGAGTTTTACGTAAAACCTTTGAACATTACGTAAATCTTTTATTTTTACACATAATTTACGGAAAGTTAGACTATATTTACGTAATAGTGTTATTTTAGGAGAAAAAATCTACAAAGCTTGTAAAAAATAGAGTTTTACGTAAAACCTTTAAACTTTACATAAAACTTTTACTTTTAGACATAATTTACGTAAAATTTGACTAAATTGAAGTAACTTTAATCTTTTATAAGAAACAATCAACAAACTTAGTGAAAAATAAAGTTTTACGTAAAACCTTTAAACTTTACGTAAATCTTTTATTTTTAAACATAATTTACGTAAAATTAGACTACATTTACGTAACCGTGTTATTTTAGGAAAATTCTACAAAGCTTGTAAAAATAGAGTTTTACGTAAAACCTTTAAACTTTACATAAAACATTTATTTTTAGACATAATTTACGTAAAATTTGACTAAATTGAAGTAACTCTATTCTTTTATAAGAAAAAAATCCACAAACTTAGTGAAAAATAGAGTTTTACGTAAAACGTTTGAACTTTACGTAAATCTTTTAGTTTTAAACATAATTTACGTAAAATTAGACTACATTTACGTAACCGTGTTATTTTAAGAAAAATCTATAAAGCTTGTATAAAATAGAGTTTTACGTAAAACCTTTAAACTTTACGTCGTAAAATTTGACTAAATTTACGTAACCTTATTCTTTTATAAGAAAAAAATCCACAAACTTAGTAAAAAATAGAGTTTTACATAAACCCTTTGAACTTTATGTAAATCTTTTATTTTTAGACATAATTTACGTAAAGTTAGACTATATTTACGTAACCCTGTTATTTTAGAAGAAAAAATCCACAAAGCTTGTGAAAAATAGGGTTTTATGTAAAACCTTTAAACTTGACGTAAAACTTTTATTTTTAGACAAAATTTACGTAACCTTATTCTTTTAAAAGAAAAAGTCTAAAAAGCTTGTGAAAAATAGAGTTTTATGTAAAAGCTTTAAACTTTACGTAAAAGTTTTATTTTTAGACATAATTTACGTAAAATTTGACTAAATTGACGTAACCTTATTCTTTTATAAGAAACAATCCACAAACTTAATGAAAAATAGAGTTTTACGTAAAACCTTTGAACTTTACGTAAATCTTTTATTTTTAGACATAATTTTACGTAAATCTTTTATTTTTAGACATAATTTACGTAAGGTTTGACTAAATTTACGTAACCTTGTCATTTTAGGAGAAAAAATCCAAAAACAATGTGAAAATTAGAGTTTTACATAAAACCTTTGAATTTTACGTAAATATTTTATTTTTAGATATAATTTACGTATAGTTTGACTAAACTTAGGTAATCTTTTTATTTTAGGAGAAAAAAATTCACAAAGCTTGTAAAAATAGTGTTTTACGTAAAACCTATGAATTTTACGTAAATCTCTTATTTTTAGACATAATTTACGTAAGATTTGACTAAATTTACGCAACCCTTTTCCTTTAGGAGAAAAATCCACAAACATTGTGAAAATTAGAGTTTTACATAAAACTTTGAAACTTTACGTAAAGATTTTATTTTTAGATATAATTTACGTATAGTTTGACTAAATTTACGTAACCTTTTTATTTTAGGAGAAAAAAATTCACAAACTTTGTGAAAATAGAATTTGATGTAAAACCTATGAATTTTACGTAAATCTTTTATTTTTAGACATAATTTACATAAGGTTTGACTAAATTTACGTAACCTTGTTATTTTAGGAGAAAAAAATTCACAAACCTTGTGAAAATAGAATTTTACGTAAAACCTATGAATTTTACGTAAATCTTTTATTTCTAGACATAATTTACGTAAGGTTTGACTAAATTTACGTAACCTTATTATTTTAGGAGAACAAATCCACAAACTTAGTGAAAAATAGAGTTTTACGTAAAACCTTTGAACTTTACGTAAATCTTTTATTTTTAGACATAATTTACATAAAGTTGGACTATATTTACGTAACCGTGTTATTTTAGGAGAAAATATCTACAAAGCTTGGAAAAATAGAGTTTTACGTAAAACCTTTAAACTTTACGTAAAACTTTTATTTTTAGACATAATTTACGTAAAATTTGACTAAATTGACGTAACCTTATTCTTTTATAAGAAACAATCCACAAACTTAGTGAAAAATAGAGTTTTATATAAAACCTTTGAACTTTACGTAAATCTTTTATTTTTAGATTTAATTTACGTAAGGTTTGACTAAATTTACGTATCCTTTTTATTTTAGGAGAAAAAAATTCACAAACCTTGTGAAAATAGAGTTTACGTAAAACCTATGAATTTTACGTAAATCTTTTATTTTTAGACATAATTTACGTAAGGTTTGACTAAATTTACGTAACCTTGTTATTTTAGGAGAAAAAATCCACAAACCTTGTGAAAATTAGAGTTTTACATAAAACCTTTGCGTAAATATTTTATTTTTAGATTTAATTTACGTATAGTTTTGCTAAATTTAGGTAACCTTTTTTATTTTAGGAGAAACAAATTCACAAACCTTGTGAAAATAGAGTTTTACGTAAATGTTTTATTTTATCAGTCCATATTGTTTAGTTCTCGTATTTTAATAATATATTGTTTACTTTTTAATTTTTATTTTGATCAACAGTTTTGTCACTTAAATTTTTAAATTATTGAACATATTAATCCCTCTACAAGGGACTAAACTATTGAATTAAGTTAAAATTAAGGACTGAATAGTATATTATTAACATATAATGACTAAATAGTGATTAGATTAAAATATAGGGACTCATATATTATTTACCTTGTAATTAATAATCTTTAAAATTCCATAATTAAATATTACCTGCTATAGCAGGTTACATTTTTATTAATTTTAATTAACCTTATTTTTATTAACACATGTCCAATTACTATTGGATACTAAAACAAGGTATTATTACTTTTTTTCCAACATAGTAACCATAGAATTTACCTCATTAATATTTTCTAATAATTATATATTCTTGAACAAATAAAAGAATAGAAAACAAAAATGAATGAACAAAAAAAATAATTAGGAGAGAACTATATTCCTTTCGTTTTTTTTTCGAAAATAAAAGAGAATGTCGAGATATAAGCATATAATGGAAATAGTTTTTACCCATTAATTAAGAATTTCTTGTAATTTTTGACACTTTTATGTTTTCCGATTTTAGTTGTCCATGCATCTTCTATTTCTATCGGATTTCTTCAATTGGAGATATCAGTTTGAAAAAAAAGACAAATAAAAAAAACATGGATAAGGTAGCGAGATGTATAGTGTCACGTCCGTGTTTAAATTTCTTGAATTTATATCCAGGAGGCTATTGATAATAGGACTTTTCATCCTGTATCTATTAATAGATTCTGTCCTGCTATTACTCACTTATCTTTTGCTGATGATGTTATGATTTTTGTGGAAGGGAATGAGGATCAGATGGGGGAGATTATGAAAATAATTAATTGTTTTTGTGAAGCCTCTGGTCAAAAACTTAATATTCAGAAGTCTAGAATGCTTTGTTCTAAGAATATGAGTACAGGAATGTGTAAGAAGTTGAGTGATATTTCGGGTATTCCGTTAACCAATTCTTTTGGTAATTATCTTGGGGTTCCTCTCCATAGCGATAGAGTCTCTAAAGCTTCTTTTAAAGAGATTCTAGATAAAACTTCTAGCAAGTGTGCTAATTGGAAAGCTAAGACTCTGTCTCTTGCGGGGCGTCTTACTCTTATTAAATCAGTCAATTGTGCGGTACCTAACCATATTATGCAGGCCTGTATATTGCCTGAGCCGGTTCTCAATGATCTGGATAAAATTAATCGCAGTTTTCTATGGGGGAATTCAGGAGATAGTAAAAAGATTCATCTTGTGCCTTGGAAGGAGATTTGTAAGCCTAGAGATGGAGGGGGTCTGGGAATTAGACAAGCTAAAGATAATAATAAAGTTCTATTGATGAAGCTTCTTTGGAGAATGTGGCAGAATCCTTCGGCGCTTTGGGTTCGCTTACTTTGTGGAAAGTATAGAAAGGATAAGATTTTTGGAGGGCCTAAAGAAAGAGTTGTTAATTGTTCCTTTCTCTGGAAAGGCCTTAGTTCTATTTTCTCAGAATTTTGTTCTGGGATTGGTTGGGATGTGGGAAATGGTAAGACTATCAGTTTCTGGTATGATAAGTGGATTGGTGATAAGGCTCTTTTAGAGGTTTGTAGCTCCCTTCCTCCTGATAATTGTTTAAACTGGAAGATTGCTGATGTGGTGGATTCTGAATGTGATTGGATTTGGTCTAAATTTGAGGCTTTCTTTAACTTGGATACTCTCCTTAGAATTAGAGGAGTGAAGATTAGTAGCATGGAAGAGGATAAGGATAATTATTGTTGGGCTTCTACCAATAATGGTGTTTATTCCTGTAAGTCTGCCTTTGAGACTTTTAGAAACAGTGATGAAGAGCCTCATTCAGATATTTGGAAGTTGTTATGGTCAATGAAAGTGCCTTACAGAGTTAGAAGTTTCTTGTGGCTTGGGGTTAAAAACAGGCTGCTTACTAATTCAGATAGAAAAAGACGCCATCTGGTGGATTCTGGAGACTGTAGTAGATGTAGAGGGCATGAAGAAACCATTTGTCATGCTCTTAGAGATTGTGATAAAAGTAAAGCTATTTGGAGGAAAATCCTCCCCAGTAATTTGATTGATATGTTCTTTTCTCATTCCAATTTGGAGTGGTTTGAGGATGGGGTGAGGGGGAAGTTGCTATCTAATCTTGATCATGGTGATATATTCTTTTCTGTAGTTTGTCATCAAATCTGGGATTGGAGAAATAAGGAGATTTTTGGGGCTGAAACTGTTAATATTCCTAACTTGACTGATTTTTTTGCTAAAAAGATTTATCATATTATGGAAAGTTTTAAGGAAGATTCCCTTGATAGCTATATTAAAAGAAAGACGATCCACCTTCTTTCCTGGAGTAGACCTAGAGAATGTATGATGAAGCTTAATACTGATGGCTCTTGTCTTGCTAGTGGTAGAATTGCTGCAGGTGGAGTCTTGAGAGATGATGGGGGTGCTTGAATTTCGGGTTTCTCGCATAATCTGGGCATATGATCCTCCTTTATGGCTGAGTTGTGGGCTATTTACTCTGGCCTCAACCTGGCTAAGAGTTTGGGGATTATTAATCTGGTTGTTGAATCTGATAATCAGGAAGCTATCAGGTTAATCTCTAGTAATAAAGCTATTGGTTTGAATAGCAAGAATTTGATTAGAGGTATCATGAGGCTATGCCACTCCTTTGGTTCTATCTCTTTCTACCATATATTTAGGGAGCAAAACAGGGTGGCGGATGGGCTGGCGGCTGCTGGTCATGAAGGAAATGGGGGAGTCACAACTTACTCTTCTCCGCCGGCTTTTCTGTCCTCGATCCTTTTGGAAGATGTGATGGGGGTTAGCTTCCCGAGGCTGATCCCGGGTTAATTTCTTGTTTGTTTGTTTTTTCTTTCGTTCTTTTTCCTACCAAAAAAAAAGTATATACTATAATTATTGGATGTGTGAAGTTCATTCAGCGCTATAGGAAAAGTCTGGAGTTAATTCGATGGTTTTAGGTGTAAATTAAAAATTTAGAATAATTTTTAAAAGATTATATAAAGATGGAGGACCAAACTGGATATTCGCCAGATTTGAATATATATATATATATATATGGCGAAGAGGTGGAGAAGATGAGGATCATCTTTTTTTTTTGTTTTTTCTTTTTCTTTTCTCTGTTTCTTTCATTTTTCGTTTTCTACGTCATTTTTATCGTTCTTGAACCGTTTCTTTGATATACGGAGATTCGACCGTCCGAATTCCTTGAAATTTGAAACATAGCATCCTTATACATAGATCTAAGTCCTAATCGAAGAGTTTTTGAGTTTCGGCAGTATTTGGAGGGGAAACTTCTTAGACAGAATTTAGAGGAGAATCGATCGGGTGTATTTTCTTCAATTAATAGCCAAGGTAAGTAACTATCAACTATATTTTGAGTTTTATGTATATAGATATATATATATAATCAAAGACTTTTCAGAAATTGATATTTTAGGGTTTATACAGGTATTTTGTAAAATTGGAGTTTTTCATGATTTTGCTTTTTATTATGAAATTACGGTTCAAATGAAGCTATTGATTATGCTTCTATGTGAATTTCAGATTTTACTTAATTATGTTGATTTAAGGCTTAATTTGGTTGGTTTACATATATATACATATATGTTTTTGGTTTCAATATATATCTATATTGAACAAAATGAATTTGATGATTTCTTACGAATTGTTTTTGGATTGAGAAATCTGTTTCGGTTCTTGTTGTTATTATTTTGGATTGAAGTCCAAATGTGATTTTTATGATATAAAAGGGCTAATTGAAGCCAAATGATTTATGATTATGAAATAGTTTGGAATTTGATTGTGAAAGGAAATTTGAGTACGTTATGATTTTATGATTTTATATCCATCGAGAGTTATCCGGATCGGTGGTTTTATATTTGAAGACTATGTTCAGTGAGGGACATGGCCTGTGTACACAGTCTGAAGACCTATAGACCATATGGGATAGGCAATGTTAAGAGACGTCTCGACTATATATGTGGTTATGGATTGATACTTAAGGGGAGAAACTCGAGGATGGATACAATGTTTTAAGTTCATTTGGATTATGTTTTCGGTTATGATTGATTTTGATATAAGGTTTTACGTTTGATTAAATACGAGTTGGTTTGATAAAACACTTATTTGATTACAATATTTTATAAGGTTTTGAAATTAAGAATGGATACAAGATTATATATTTTTATGGTTTTGGTTTACTACTTTGACTATATCATGAACTTAAGCTTTGAGTATATTTTATAAGGTTTTGATTAAATCCCTTTATCAATGTATATGTGTAGCTATGTTAAGTAAAGTTGGTTTTTGTAGCTGATAGTTTCTTACTGAGATTTTTGTCTCACGTTTTTAAATGTTTTAATGTTTTTAGGTGAGAAAGTACATGATATAGAGAAGGTTACCGACCGTTTAGGCGGGGTTTGTAAGTTGGCTGCTTATTGTGAGAATTATGGTTAGAACTTTGGTAGTTCAATTGTAATATAATGGCGTTGGATAATTTGGAGACTCTTAAGTATTGATTATGATCTTTCTATTTCACGCCCGATGCCGATTGAGGTCGTCTAGGGTCGGGTGTGACAGTTTGGTATCAGAGCTCTAGGTTAAATTCTTCGGACCTAAGGTTGATAGGAATATCGATGTTTGGTAATACCTAAGAAATAATCGATAATAATTGAGGAATATGAATATTTGGTGATAGCTAAGAAATAATCGATAGTAATTGAGGAATATGGATATTTGGTGCAAGCTAATAAATAATTTGGAATTTTTCGAGGATTTAGTAACTAGCTAATGAGGTGTAAAAATGAGATTTGATGGTTAGCAATATCTAGGTGTATGAAAAATAGTAAATTATTTGATATTTGGTGATATGGGTTATGAGTAAGTCATAACTTTGAGCTAGAGATATAGAGAATTGTCTATATAGGTGTTGTTGGAAAATCAGATTCGTACCTGAATCTTATGATGCATTTTTCGACCAGATAGAGGCCGAATCTGTCATGGAGTCCTAAATGAAAGTTCTTTATTATTATCTTACGTTTCCAAGGGTTTTTGAATCGCCTTAATCGGACTCCGTATGAAAAAGTTATACTGAAAACGGCATATGTTGGTCATTTTAGCGTTAACCAGAATTTGGTTTTTGCTTCGATTTTTCTCCTTATTTGAGAGACATTGCTACTGGTTGATAAGTTGGTCTTCTTAGGAATATAGGAAATTGAGGAAATGATAAAGTGATCAATTGAGGATAATAGATATGGGATTGAGAAAGATCAAATGTGGAGGTTTCATTTAATGAGTTTGGAAGTTGATTAATGATTGGAAGATTATAACATGAATCTTAAGTTGAATAAATGAGATCTGAAATTTAAATTACTGTTTTATTGGTGAACTTCAGTGGGTTGAAGTTTAGAATTATTGAGAGTAATATAAATAATGGTTAGAGAGATACCGATGTTAGTGATCAATGAGAAGTGAAGTGGGAGAATATATTAGATGTTTGAGAAAATAATTAAGATATGAATTTTGAGGACAAATTTTTTTCTGATCTTAAGCACAGTTTGAGGTATGAAATTAAGAGATAAAGATGAAAGAAGTTATTTTTAGTTGAAGTTTGTGTGATTATGGTTTAAGTTTATATAAGGATCAAATTGAGTGTTTATAGGTCAAAGACGAAATCGAATGATATTATAGATTTATTGACTTTTATGGGTGTAAAGATATCATTTGGAGTTTAGAGAAAAAAAAAACATTGATTATCGTAATTTAGGTACTCTATCTTCCTTGGTTATATATGGTTTTATGGTTTGGAGAAAAGATTGAAGTTTCGAGGATTATAGTCTAAATTTACATAAAGATCAAATTGAGTATTTATAGATCAAATAAAGAAATTGAATGACATTATAAAAATTTTAGGCTTTTATTGTGTTTGAGGATCTTGTTTGGAGATTTCAAAAACTTTCACATTGCGATTTAAGTACATCGTATTTGTTATCCATATAGTTTGATGAGAAACTTAAATTTATTTGGAGTTATTAATGAGATGTAGGATGATGGGTATAAGAAGGATCTATATTGATTTTTTCTTATTGTAAGGATTTGATTATTGAGGTTTTACGAAAATAAATAAGTCAATGTGATATTCATAGAGAAAATATGTTATCAATATAAGGTTTATATTTGATTAATGAAGATGCCTTGGAGTTCATATTCATCATGATTGGAGTGAAAAATTATAGATATAAGTATTATTATTATGATGAAGTAAGATTATATGCTGATGCAAATCATTGATTCAGATTATTTAAAGGTTAAGGAAAAATATAATATCATACATCTTAGCGGTTCAAAAGTGCTATTTTTTTAAGTCTATAGAACTTGGAGATAGGTGAAATATATTTGATATATATGCAATTGATGGAATCAATTGTGATTTAAATCTATTAAAGTGAGATTTGGTTTAATGATAGGAAGATATGAATATTAAGTATATCATATGATATATAATTGAATATATGATATTTGAAGTTTTCTTGTGGATTTATGGTGATGGAATTAACTAGGTTGAAATTGAGAGTTACTAAAAGTTATGTATAAATAATAGTTACAGTGATGTTGATATGGATAAATGATGGAGCTAATGGAAGGAAACATTAGAATTTGTGGTCTTATGATGGTAGGAATCTTGATAATGGTTTCGGAAGGAAATTAAGATAGATTAGAGAATATGAATTTCGAGGACGAAATTTCTTAAGGTGGGGAGAATTGTCACGTCCGTGTTTAAATTTCTAGAATTTATATCTTGATATTAGTATATACTATAATTATTGGATGTGTGAAGTTCATTCAGCGCTATAGGAAAAGTCTGGAGTTAATTCGATGGTTTTAGGTGTAAATTAAAAATTTAGAATAATTTTTAAAAGATTATATAAAGATGGAGGACCAAACTGGATATTCACCAGATTTGAATATATATATATATATATATATGGCGAAGGGGTGGAGAAGATGAGGATAATCTTTTTTTTGTTTTTTCTTTTTCTTTTCTCTGTTTCTTTCATTTTTCGTTTTCTTCGTCATTTTTATCGTTCTTGAACCGTTTCTCCACCAACTCCGCCTGTGAGGGTCACTTGGTGGCCTTTACAGCCGGTCCCAAGCCCGGACAAAGGAGGAGGGTTGCGGTAGGTTTGTGGCGGCCAGCGTAAAACTTAGCCACATCTTATGACATGAACCATAATATAAATATCGTTGGGGCGTTCCCTACTCAGCGACGCGCTGCACTTCCTAGACCCGGGTGTAGTGATAAATGTGCAAGGGTTGCTAGGTCGTCGCCCCGAAGCGGCGCGCCACCCCAGGACCCGGGGGTGGTGTCAAATATGCAAGGGTTGCAGGTAAATAAGCTAGTCCACGGTAATGGTAGGGGTAGGGGTAAGGGTAGTAGGTTACGCTTTGGGACATGGAACATAGGTTCTTTGACAGGAAGATTAGCTGAAATTGTAGATGTTATGAAGAGGAGGAGAATAAATATATTATGCCTACAAGAAACCAAGTGGGTTGGAGCCAAGGCTAGAGAGATAGCTCCTTGGGGTTATAAGCTTTGGTACTCAGGAAAGGATAAGGTTAGAAATGGAGTAGGTATTCTTATTGATAGGGAGTATATTGATGATGTAGTAGCGGTGTCTAGGAAGAGCGATAGAATTATGAGTGTTAAGCTAGTGATAGGGGATGAGGTTGTGAATGTCATTAGTGCATATGCGCCACAAATAGGATTAGATGTGTCTATAAGACAAGCTTTTTGGGATGACTTAGAGGAAGTGGTGCAACAGGTTCCTAGGGATGAAAAAATGGTACTAGGGGGTGATCTCAATGGACACGTGGGTTCTAGGCGAGATGGGTTTGAGAGTGTTCATGGAGGGTATGGTTTTGGAGATAAGAATGAAGCAGGAAATGATATTTTGGAATTCGCATCAGCCTATGACTTGAGTATCATGAACACATGGTTTATGAAGAGAACATCCCACTTAGTGACTTATCGGAGTGGCGGTAATGCGAGCCAAATTGACTTCTTCTTAGTAAGGAGTGCTTGGAGAAAGAGTTATATTGATTGTAAGGTGATCCCTGGTGAGAGTACGACAACCCAACATAGAGTAGTGGTGCTAGATTTTCGAAGTAGGAAATGTATAAGAAAACAAACACCTCAAGTAGAGACTAAGATTAAGTGGTGGAAATTGCAAGGGGAGAATCAACAAAAATTTGTGGATGAGATGACCAAAAAAGATATTTGGACTTGCAATATGGATTCAGATATAGATTCGATATGGAATAAGATGGAGCAGAGTGTAAGGGAAGTAGCGAAGGAAGTTCTAGGGGAATCTAAAGGTAGCATGCCACTGGGTAAGGACACATCTTGGTGGACAAAAGAAGTACGACAAGCAGTAAAGAGTAAGAGAGAATCCTATAAACTATTGGGGAAATGTAGGAGTGACGAGAACTACGAAAAATACAAAGAGGCTAAAAGGGAAGTAAAGAAGGTCATACGAGATGCTAGAGCAAAGGTGAATCGGGATCTGTATACAAGATTGGATACGAAAGAAGGGGAAAGAGACATATATAGAATTGCTCGGATGAGAGATAGGAAGACGCGAGATCTCGGAAAAGTTAAATGTGTGAAGGATGTGGACCAGAAAGTCCTAGTTGGAGATAAGGATATCAAGGAACGATGGAGGTCCTATTTTGATGACTTATTTAATGGAGATCGCCAACAAGATGTTGGAGATATAAGTATCCATCACGATATGATAAATCACGAATGCCTGCGGAGAATTCAAAAGGGTGAAGTCAAAATGGCATTAAGTAAGATGAAGTTGAAGAAAGCAGTAGGACCTGATGGCATCCCTATTGAGATTTGGAGATGTTTGGGAGAAAGAGGAATCGAATGGTTGACGACGTTCTTCAACAAAATTTGGAGAAACAATAAGATGCCATCAGAATGGAGGAAAAGTACCTTAATCCCTTTGTATAAGAACAAAGGCGATGTCCAAGATTGTGCCAACTATCGGGGAATCAAATTAATGAGTCACACTATGAAACTTTGGGAGCGAGTGATCGAACAAAGGCTAAGGAGGACGGTGAAGATCTCGGAAAACCAGTTTGGCTTTATGCCGGGAAGATCAACTATGGAAGCCATCCATCTAATGAGACAATTAATGGAGCACTATCGAAATAAGAAGAAAGACTTGCATATGGTTTTCATTGACTTGGAGAAAGCATATGATAAGGTACCAAGGGAAGTACTTTGGTGGGCCTTGACAAGGAAAGGCATTTCGCGGAAATATATTGACATCATAAAGGACATGTATGAGGGAGTATGCACGAGTGTACGTACTAGTGTTGGGAAGACTGAAGAGTTTCCTATTACGATTGGAGTGCATCAAGGTTCCGCACTAAGCCCATTTCTTTTTGCCATCGTTATGGATGAACTAACAAGTTCACTTCAAGATGGTATACCATGGTGCATACTGTTTGCAGATGATATCGTGTTGGTTGATGAGACGAAAGAAGGAGTGGAGAGGAAGTTGGAACTATGGAGACAAACTCTAGAATCTAGAGGCTTTAAGTTGAGTCGAAGTAAGACAGAATATTTGGAGTGTAAGTTTAGCGGCCGTAGGAGTAGGGAGGCAGGGACAATCACCCTAGATGGGAGAGTTGTTCAGGCCTCGGATTGCTTCCGGTATTTAGGATCTATTATCCAAACGGATGGAGAAGTAGATGGAGATGTTGCTCATAGGATTAAAGCTGGTTGGTCGAAGTGGAAGAGTGCTACGGGTTTCCTTTGTGATCCCGGCATGCCTAATAGATTGAAGGGAAAATTCTACCGGACGGCAATTAGACCAGCATTGTTATATGGTACGGAGTGTTGGGCAGTGAAACACTGCCACATCCATAAGATGTCGGTGGCGGAGATGCGTATGTTGAGATGGATGTGTGGTCATACGAGAAAGGACCGGGTGCGTAATGAAATAATTAGGACAAAAGTAGGGGTCACATCTATTGAGAATAAAATGAGAGAAAACCGACTAAGGTGGTTTGGCCATGTGAGACGTAGAGCGCTTGATGCGCCGGTTAGGAGAACCGAAGAGTGGCAAAGGGATGTAGTGGTGAGGGGTAGGGGAAGACCTAAGCAAACTTGGAGGAGGGTGATCGAGAGTGATATGAGTTTACTGGGAATTGAGGAAAATATGGTAGTGGATAGGACGGATTGGAGGGAGCGAATCTGTGTCGCTGACACGACTTGACTTTCACGGTTTTATATGATGGTTCATGTTAGCCGACCCCGAATCATTTCGGGACTAAGGCTTTGTTGTTGTTGTTGTTGTTGAACCGTTTCTCCACCGTTTCTTTGATATACGAAGATTCGACCGTTCGAATTTCTTGAAATTTGAAACATAGCATCCTTATACATAGATCTAAGTCCTAATCGAAGAGTTTTTGAGTTTCGGCAGTGTTTGGAGGGGAAACGTCTTAGACAGAATTTAGAGGAGAATCAATCGGGTGTATTTTCTTCAATTAATAGCCAAGGTAAGTAACTATCAACTATATTTTGAGTTTTATGTATATAGATATATATATAATCAAAGACTTTTCAGAAATTGATATTTTAGGGTTTATACAGGTATTTTGTAAAATTGGGGTTTTTCATGATTTTGCTTTTTATTATGAAATTACGGTTCAAATGAAGCTATTGATTATGCTTCTATGTGAATTTCATATTTTACTTGATTATGTTGATTTAAGGCTTAATTTGGTTGGTTTACATATATATACATATATGTTTTTGGTTTCAATATATATATATATTGAACAAAATGAATTTGATGATTTCTTATGAATTGTTTTTGGATTGAGAAATCTGTTTCGGTTCTTGTTGTTATTATTTTGGATTAAAGTCCAAATGTGATTTTTATGATATAAAAGGGCTAATTGAAGCCAAATGATTTATGATTATGAAATAGTTTGGAATTTGATTGTGAAAGGAAATTTGAGTACGTTATGATTTTATGATTTTATATCCATCGAGAGTTATCCGGATCGGTGGTTTTATATTTGAAGACCATGTTCAGTGAGGGACATGGCCTGTGTACACAGTCTGAAGACCTATTGGGTATGGCAGTGAAGTGTTGGGTAAGACCATATGGGATAGACAATGTTAAGAGACGTCTCGACTATATATGTGGTTATGGATTGATACTTAAGGGGAGAAACTCGAGGATGGATACAATGTTTTAAGTTCATTTGGATTATGTTTTCGGTTATGATTGATTTTGATATAAGGTTTTACGTTTGATTAAATACGAGTTGGTTTGATAAAACACTTATTTGATTACAATATTTTATAAGGTTTTGAACTCAAGAATGGATACAAGATTATATATTTTTATGGTTTTGGTTTACTACTTTGACTATATCATGAACTTAAGCTTTGAGTATATTTTATAAGGTTTTGATTAAATCCCTTTATCAATGTATATGTGTAGCTATGTTAAGTAAAGTTGGTTTTTGTAGCTGATAGTTTCTTACTGAGATTTTTGTCTCACGTTTTTAAATGTTTTAATGTTTTTAGGTGAGAAAGTACAGGATATAGAGAAGGTTACCGACCGTTTAGGCGGGGTTTGGAAGTTGGCTGCTTATTGTGAGAATTATGGTTAGAACTTTGGTAGTTCAATTGTAATATAATGGCGTTGGATAATTTGGAGACTCTTAAGTATTGATTATGATCTTTCTATTTCACGTCCGATGCCGATTGAGGTCATCTAGGGTCGGGTGTGACATATAGAACCTGAGTGATGACAGAAATGGATCTGCAAGATGAAACTATAACAACTATTATATAACAACTATTGTTTAATAAAAATAAAACAACAATACAATTGAGAACAAAATAACTACAACATATGAAAAAAAAAATCGAATAATTACTTTCAGAAATATAATACTATCTATCATGACCAATGAATATAACGATGTCATATTATTTATCATGCTTTATATAGAAGTTTATTTGTGACTTTTGAATTTCTTTTGCTTTGTGTTTTTTCATCTTCCTGTAACTCTTACTTTCTTTTATTATTTTAATTAATGGGCTAGTAATTGTTTAATTTATTATAAATATAAATTTGTTATTTTTTATTAATTAAATCTTTTTAATCTTGATTTTTTACTACGTTGACAACTCATCAAAAAGGTCTCTAAAACACTTCTCCTTATTTCTCTCTGTTTCCGCTATTATATATAGTATAGATAACAAAAATATATATTTGAGCTAGTCGTAATTGGAGTTCATACCTATTTTTTTATGTAATCTTCATTACATAAATTTGTAAAGAAAAATTGAATTATGTAATTATGATTCCATTATGACAAAAATAAAACTAATCCAAATATAGTAATGAACATACATTGTAATGGGTATTCCATTACAACGTTCATTACAGCGTACCAAATGGGACATTATAGTTTTATGTTTTTTACAATTTTTACCGTTTTCGTATTTTTTTTTCTTTTTTTCACATTTTTTCTTATTTTTTCACGTTTTTCGTGTTTTTTGTTTGTTTTTTTTTTTGCATTTTTCATTGATTTCAATTGTGTGAATAAAATTTTAAAACTACATTTAACGAAATAAACATAAATATTGCAATAATAATTATATTTCATCAATTATTTTAAAATTTATCAACCAACCATAGTAATGGAATGACTATTATTACATTATAACTTTAATTATATTACATTGCATTACAACGTACCAAACCAGACTTTCTAGTTCTAAATCTTTTATTACATGTATAAAAAATGTTTTTGAGCAGTAAAATTTATAACTTCCTAGATAAATGATTTTTTTTGTTTGGAGGAGAGAGAGGGAGGAGGGATAAATGATATATATATTTTTTAATTATGGACTTAGTACGATAAAAAAAATGTTGAAATTAATAATCAAAAGTTAAATGGGTCAAAATGGAAATGATCATAGAGCAGATGCAGGGCAGAGACAGTCCGTCATCTGGAATCACCATGGTTACGCGTAGTTTTGGTCCCCCTAATATTAATCTATATAGGTTCCATGTAGTAATATTTCACTGTTTAAAGGTAAATGAGATGGTTAAAAACACTTATTTCTTTTCAAAAAGTCATAGGTTCAATTCCCTTCAACTTCAATTTATTTTAGAAAGTATTTATTTATTTAAATTTTATTTTTCAATAATTATAAAAATATATTACCATTATTAATTAATTTATTTATTTTCATAACACTTTTGAACTCATTTTTATTATGTCTTTTCCATTAAAAAATATTAATTTCTTATTTTTGAGATTCAAACAATTTAATTTTTAAATTAAATTTTAAAATTTTAAAACTAAAAATAAAAAAATGTAAAAATGTTATAATTTTTTTAGAAACTAGCATTCTAATAAAAAAAATTCAAATATATCCCATTACGTGTTAGGCTTGTTCAAAATTCAAAATTTTAATATTTTGAACCTATTAGGTACTCCCTGAATCCAAATTTTTAATTTTTTTACATGTTCAACCTTCCCTAAATCAAATTTTTTTTACATGTTAGGACTATTAAACGAAATCTAGCTTAATTTTGAGGAATTGTACATTAATACTTAAAATTAGTTATTGACCATTCAAATTATTACACGTATATATACAAAAAAAAAATGAAGCAAGTTCGATTTAGTAAAAAAAATAATTCCAAACACACTTGTAAAATCGGCACCCCCAACCGAGTAATCCTGTATTCGCCGCTGAGCAGATGATGCTTTTTTTCTTCTTTCTTAAGTATTTAGAAAAACTCTCTAAAATTATTTTCTAGAGACAATGTAGCAATCTTAATCTTACCTTAAATTTTGTTAAAATATAAAATTCTTAATTTGGACCCACGCAATTGACATAATTTATTAGCATGATACATATATCTGCAGCTTTCTTTGGCTGATTTCCCATGGGGATGGACTATGGGAGACCAATAGTGGGGTTATTCATGTTGAGTATAGTACGACATGTTTATTAAAGCCTAAATACACCATGAACCTCTGAATTTATCAAAAAAAAAAAAGTTAATTGACCTTCTGGACGTACATGATGTCCCATTAGCTTTTTAAACTTACTTAAAATAACTCATTAACCATCTTGATTTATTTAAAGTGATCTATTTACCATCTGAACTTGCTTATAGTATTCCATTTGCCTCTTAAACTTGTTTAAAGTAATATACATTTCAATTTGTCTAAATCAGTAAAAAAATCAAAACTTAAAAATTAACGTCCTAATTCGTGATTCTAAATCTATAAAACAAATTAACTTTCTGCTTTGTACATGTTTATGACGCTTTTATAGATTTAGAAACTTAATCATAACACTTTAAGCAAGTTTAGGAACTAACAAGACACCATGTAAGTTTAGGGGGTCAATCAAGTTTTTTGGACAAGTTCAGGAGGTAATTGATGTTAAGGCTTTATTAAATAACGAGTAAATTATACCAATTGTAATTATACCTCAATTCATATTTTGATACCTGAATTACATTTGGTTTCAAAAAATATACCTCACCTAATGATAAATGGACAATTTAGTGCAATCTTCCGATAAATGACCAGTCAAACCATTTTTACGAAAAAAAAATTGAGACTAGCATAGACTAATTAACCTAAAAGGACTACATTATCCTTTAAACAATATATTATTTACATGCTATTGTATCTCTTCCATTTATCTCTCTTTTAATCTGTTACACACTCTCTCTTTCTCTTTAAATCTGTAACAAGCTTATTTACATGCCTACACTATCTCTCTCTATTGCCTAATTCTGGAAAAATTAGAGATTTTGATCAATTTTACAAGAGATGGACTGGAGACGTTCCGTATGAAGGTATTGCTGGTATGTTTGAAGTTAGCGTATGTGAATTTGAATTCTTGCTGTGTTTAGCATGCTCGAACTCATATGTAAAGAAGCTAGTATATAGGCAGAACGAAGAATCAAATCGATTTGTTTTCCTTCAATATTAATCAGTATCAGTTGGTATTAGAGCCAAGTTGTTTTTCTTCCTCGAGACTTCTTCTTCGGTAATGGTTCAACCTAGTTCATCACAAGAATCCATTGAAGTCGCCAACAAAAGATGGGAAGATTTCAAAACCAAGTTGAGAGAACAAAGAGGGACATCCATGGGGTATTATGAAGAACAGAGGCGTTTGGAAGAACGGAGGCATTTAGAAGAACGAAGGCGTTCGGAAGAACATAGGTGTTTGGAAGAACATAGACATTTGGAAGAACGAGATAAGAAAGCGCATGAGAAAGTACTAAGA
This sequence comes from Euphorbia lathyris, assembly GCF_963576675.1. Taxonomy (NCBI): domain Eukaryota; kingdom Viridiplantae; phylum Streptophyta; class Magnoliopsida; order Malpighiales; family Euphorbiaceae; genus Euphorbia; species Euphorbia lathyris. Next base: position 20,155,399 of record NC_088914.1, on the reverse strand, counting down.
TGTTTCGATAACATGGCCGACAACTTAAAGAAACTTCGGGTAGAGATCTGAAATTCCCTCCAACCAACCTTAGAAGTTCCTCCTCAAGAGTCATCCCAAATCTTTCATCTGTTACATATTGAAGAGGTAAATCCCGAGCTTTCAATTTCTCATGTTGAAGTTGTGGGTAATCCTATTACTAGTGAGGAGTTGGATATTTGTGACATTGATTGTGATTTAGATTCTCATTGTGGGTTTGTTGATAATGGAATGGTAAATGAGAATTTGAATTAATGTATGAATGGGTAGGAATGAGTGCTTATATGTGAGAACATTGGGGAAACTCATGTTGAGAAGGGTGCTCCCCATGTGTTTGATAAAATGTCTGTAGGCAAACTTTCACTTGTGTATTTAAGGAAGCTGAGAACCTTAATATTGAAGAAGTGGAAAGTGATTTTGGGCTTGATAGTCTCTTTGAGGGGAAAGATGAAATAACCTTATGTGTGGAGGTTGATGGTTATGGTGATGGAAGAGATGCGGGTGGTTCAAACATATTGGCATGTAGCATATCATATAAGTCGGGCAACTTGGCTAATGGAGTAATTAACTTGAACTATGGGGAGAAGCGGATGGAAACGAGAGGTTATGGGAAAGAATCGGTTTTTGAAAAAGAGGGTAACGAATTTGCATATTATTATGAAGAAGATGAACCCGAATAGGAGATTGATGAAAAGGAGAACCAATCCGAGGATGAACAAGAAAGAAATGATGAACTTGACTATTATGAGAGTGAGTTCTGGAAGGGAATTGAGGGGAGTGATAAAGTGGGACCAACATTCAAGGATGGCAAGTATGTGTCCTTTAATGAGAAACCTTGAGGCATTCTACCTTTAGTGAAGATATCGTGTGATATTGCATGGGATCTCGGAGATCGCATACTAAGTCTTCCTCGTAAGAGGCTTAAGCTTTAGAGAGAAGAACGGCGTCTCTAGGAAGACTCGAGACTCCTAGCACGTGCATGATGCGGAAGAAATAAGTCTCCCAATTGGTAAAATCTGAACTTGTTTTTTTTTTTAGCTTTATTGAAATGTATTTGTTAGGATATATGTTGTGTTTGTTGGGGAAGAATCCACCCTATGAGGGGTCTATGAGATGTATCCTTGCGGTAAAGAGTGTGAGCTTCATAGAGTATTTGGTGAATGGGAATGGCATCACGGGTATATAAAGAAGATGTGAGAAATTCAAGATAGACGGGATAATGGCCTAGTTAGTGAAGCGACAATTTTAGAAGTCCCGAGATTGTTAACTCAAAGTAAGGATGTTGTTTATACAAGTGGTCTTGGGATCACTATGAAGTGGGTTGACAAGTGACGTCAGGATATTCCATTTGATGTCGATAAGGGGAAATTAGAGGTTGAGCATAGTAGTTAGGTTAGTGAAGTGAGTGATAAGGAAGTCCGAGGATATTCAACTCAAAGTCATGTTGGGTTTTTTAAGAGTGCTAACGGGATCGCTCCGAATTAGGTTGATATGTTTCGTCAGGACATTCCATTTGAAGTAGGCTATAAGCAGGAGAATGTTGTGGAGAGTCTTTAAGTTAGTGGAATGGAGACCAAGAAGGCTCGGGGTTGGGCCGTTCAAAATAATGTGGGGGGTTTGGAAGAGCATCCAAAAAACTGTGGGGAAGTGGTTCGACCAAATTCGACAAGATATTCCATTTGATGTCAGTCGAAGGTGGAAGACAAAGGTCAATGAGGATGAGAACCGGGCAAGTCACAAGGTAGATTATGGGAGGAAGCTCGTGTGAAGAAGGTGAATCCGGAAGCTTATGGAATGGGCTTCATGAATTCATTTCGAACAACACATTTGTTTGGTTTTGGAGTCCGCTCAAGCTCTACGAGTTTCATCCATACTCAACAAGCAACTTGAGGTCAAGTTCTTTTCAAGAGGGAGTGAATGATGCGGACATCTCCAACACAAGACCCAGAGTGGGAGCGAAAAACGACATTAGGGTGAAAAACATGCACTCGACATGTGAGACTGCCCACTCGCCGAGTGAAGTTGCAATTGGAAATGGGCAAGAGCGATTTTCACACTCCGACAGACAGAATGGAAGCTACACATCGTGTGGCACCCTCACTTGGCGAGTTTGGTGACTCACACGCTATGTGTCACCATCACTCGGTGTGTGAGCTTCTAAAATGTTGTAAATGATCAATCTTGCCCCTCACTCCAACTTCCTTCTAATTACAATCTTGTCACCCTTCAATTACAATATTTATCACTCTTTATTTACCACCCATGTCACCCCTTTACCTCTATCCCATTTTACCCTTTAAGCTTTACATATTTTAATTGTATGCAATTGCCCTTTTATGTAATTTGAACTTTAGGTTTTGAGATGACATAAGTTCATCTATTTCATTTGTAATGTTTAACTTTTCATTAATCAAAATTATAATCTTCTCTTTGAAGCTTTGTTAAGGTTTATGCCTTCAACATTAGGGGATTTCACTATTCTTACAAATTTAGTCCGTGAATATAACGATATATAATATTTTTTAGTAAATATAACGGTATATAATATTTTTTATACTAAAAAATAAATAATGGATGAGTACGAGAAATATTGTTGGAGATTATATATATTTTAATACTCTTAAATGATAAAAGTTAGGAATGACAACAAGTAGGGTATCCGCGGGTAGTGTCAATCTCAAACTCTTACCCTTATTTTTTAATTACCCGTTTACTTTAACGAGTATACTTCATGAATCTCATACCCGTCCCATTTAAATCGCGGGTACCCACGGAAACCCTTATCCGTAAAATATCAATACATAAAGCAAAACATATTACAAATTTAACAAAAGTTAAATTTAATAAACCATCCATAAATAATTCATCTACAAATATGACAAATATTTCAAATTAAATTTTTTTAAATCAACCTTAATTAATAAAAATAAACAGGCTCAATGGTTAAAGCTAATGGATGAAAGTGAAATATATGGCGGGTATTGGGTAACGGGTACCCGAAGGTTATTCTCATACCCGTCACGGTAATTGTTTTGATCTCATACATTTTTATATAGAGTATGAATAATCTCGTTAGTATCGGATGTTGTTGGGTACCCACGTATAAAGTACCTGTTGCCATCTCTACTAAAAGTTAATTGTTTATATTATTTTAGAGAGCGGACTAAAAGTCTCTTGGAGATAGTTTAAACCTAACTTTTATTAGACAGTGTAATTACAAACCTCATTAGCGAAAGATAGATTTTTTGTATGTGCAATTTCATGTTTTGGTCACCCTCCAACTTCTAGTGTTCTAGTCACACTGTAAGACTTGAAATTGCACATAGCCGATGAACAAGCTCATCTTCTATTAATGATACTTTAAATTGTATAGTATTGTAGATATCAGGTTTAAGATTACATTGCTTTGCGCGTGGATGTTGAATTTGTTCTCCCTAGTAGCTTGATAACTTGCCGGATCCGATTTGATATTCCCTACCGGAGTTACCTGCAAAACAGAACCGGAGACAGGATCTCCGGGAAAACTCTCCGACGATCAAGTCAGTTTTTGTAAGAGGGTTGGTAATTTGACAATAATATTGTAGGGCAAAAAATGTGAACGTACCCTTTTCCCTTGTTCTTAAGGCCTTTTATAGGTGTTTTTTAGGTAACCGCCGAGGGCGGTTACTCCTTAGTGGGCCACGTTCTGAGGGCGGTTCCCCCTTTTTAGGCCATGTCCCTTTCGTGGCTTTCATGGCAACGAACGTGGTTCTGAGTGGGAGTCTTGATGCTCCGTTTAGGAATTCGGGGCGGTTACTCGCTTCACCCGTTTCCGCTTATTCGGGTCCCATTCAGGGCGGTTACTCGCTGCGCCCACTTCCTTTATTCGGGTCCCATCCGATCTTAGACCATGGGTCTAAGTATGGGCTGGGCCTGCGAAATGAATATGACCCGGTTTAGCCTCGCGGGTCATCACATGCCTCCCCTTTAGTTTGATACAAGAGCCCTTTAGGGTCTGTTCATAGGGGACGCTTCGTTTTTGCTTGTCTATTCAAAATTCAAAAACTTGTGAATTTTTCCTCTTTCATTATTTCTTTTCCGGCGTCATCTTTTCCGGCGTTGACCTCTTATTTCCGTCACTTCTTTGTGTTGTCTTTCCCATGTAAGTTTTCCTCTTCATAACTTGTACCTTGTTCGGCTTTTTACTTCTGTTTATTTCTTTTCCTCAACATGTCGAACCCCGACCTCGACTTCGCACCGTTCGATGAGAACTACGTCCGCGAGGTTTCTCATGAAGTTGATGAGATGGTTGATGAAGTTTCAACCAGTTCTCATGGGTCTGATTCCCACCCCACTGACTTCCTCCATCTGGCGAATACAACCGACGAGGGTCTAGATTTTGACCCTAAGAAGTTGATTCCGCCACCTGTCCCAACCCCCCGTTTGTTACCAAAGAGGGACAGGTCGGGAAGCCTAGTTTGTCGCGAGACCATTGAGGATTTGCGGGTGCAATATCCTTGGCTCCAAGGTCTCGAGACCATCATTCCCGGGGAGGATAGAGGACCGGGCGATTACCCAAAGGGGTATTTCACCATTTTTGTCGCCCAAATTATCTGCGGCTTCACTTATCCGCTGGCGGATGAGATTGCTTCCGTCCTCGGCGGTTACGGAATCGCACCCGGGCAGTTACATCCAAATGGATGGGCCGACTTGACCCTGGATAAATTTCTGGCGGATTGTTTGGAGGTTCCTTTCTCGCTCAAAATTTTCTCCAAGCTTCATCATTTCAAGAGTTCGGTGGGATATTTCACTTTCATCCGCCAGAGCGGATACTATGGTTTTGACGAGAAGCTGAACAAGATCCGTGAGTGGGATCGCTCTTACTTTTTTATCAAGTTTAATGAGGGAAATCTGAACTTCCTTCGCCGTTGGGGCCGGCCCAATGTGAAGAGTTTGAACTTTGGTTACCCCAGCAAGGAAGAATCCGCTGTCATCGAGTTCCTGAAGAGTACCCCTCCTTTTGTATGGACATATGATCAGGCCTTCCATATGCTAAGGAGCCGAGTAGCGATTGCCTACCGCGAGGGGGATCGCGTGGTCTATATCCCTTATCACGTTTTTGTACAAGGTACTTTTTATTTCCAAGTTGATGATTTCTTTTAACCCTTTGCAGGGGTGATCCTTTATCTCAAATCGCTGCAGATCGGGAGGCTAAAGCCCTAGCGAGAAGGAAGAAGAGGATGGCGGGAACCGCTTCCGTTGTAGGGGCGGATTCTTCTGGAGGAACGATTCCTTCCATTGAGGCGGCTTCTCCTGTAAGGGCCTCTGTTTCACAAGGTCCCGCTTCTGCCTCCGAGGATCTTCCTTTGACGAGGAAGCGGAAGATAAGTGCGGATACAGAGTCTTCTCGTCCCAAGAAGAAGAACACCTCCGCGTCCCTTACTGTTGGCGGTACACCCGTATCCGCCTCATCCAAAGGAAAGAGCAGTACCCCAATTCACGAGGTATCTTGATCTATTCCCTCTTTCTATATTGCTACTTTTTTCCTCATGAGCTATCTGCTGTTCTCTTGATATTTTTCTTTACGCCTTTGCAGCCAATTCCCGACATCAGCGGATGGTGGACTAGGACCTTTGGCATGGCCGTGAGTTTTTCTTGCAAGGACATTGTCTCTTCCATATGCAATGTCCTCGGGCGGCTTCCCTCTGCTTCCTGTGTGCGCGAACAAGTACCGCTCCCTACCGCTGTGGAGGGGATCGAGAAGCGTTATGTAGAGGTATATTGTTGCTTGTCATTCTCTTTCAAGGATCTTACGTCCATTGTAACCGCCTATTTTTATTCGCCCTTTTTTATTCGTGAGCCGTCTTATATGCAGATTATCAATTTCGCTGAGGGCATTCTCCGAAGGGATGCCGAGCGAGCCAAGGAGTTGGAAGGTCTTGGTACTGAATTGGCGACTCAGAAGTCGCTTTATGATGATGTCCAAGGGAAGGTGAAGGTGCTAGAAGGCGCCCTTCAGAAGGCTGTGAGCGAGAAGGAGGAGGCTCTTAAATCTCTTCAGGCTAAGTCCGATGAGCTCCGAAAGGCCCTCGATGATCTAGCTGATTCCAAGGAGACACAAAAGAAGAGGGCTGAGGAAATTCTGGCTGAAGACGGTGCCCGCATCTACTGGTATGGGGAGCGGATTCATGCCGCTTATGAGCATGGACATCAGGGTCTCGTACTTAACCGCCCCAATGTTCCCATCCCTGAAAAGGATTTAACTGAGAAGTGGGACAAGCTGGAAGCCGAGGATGCTGATATGGATGAGGTGCTCCTCTTAGATTGGAAGAGTTTTCAGGAATCTCCAATTATCGGCGAGATCCCTACCCGGAATGCGGAAGAAGGGGCACCGCAGGACATCTCTCAGCCTGAGCAAGAGGTACCGCCCTCTGAAGCAGTTATTGATTCGAGGGTTGAGGATTCGCTTGAAGTAGATCCGCCCACTGGAGGAGATGAGGGAGTCGCTGGAGGCGAGGAAAGCAATAGGGGTGAAGGAGAGGAAGCTGTAGCATAGTTTAATTTATATTTGGACTTTTTGTATGTAACAAACTGCCCGTATATATTAATTTTCTTTCACTTGCCGCTTTGCCTATACGTGCGATTATTGTCACTTTATTTTCATGTATGATCCTTGCCTTTTGCCGACTTCATACTTGTAATTCTTCATAGTAATTTTTGCTTTCGCTAGGGTGGCCAAACCCTTTTTGCAATTTTTGAGTACTCGTTTATTCGCTTAATTTTATGCCTTACTCTATTATTTTTCTTTCGAAAATAATATAATCATAAGGTTAATCATAAGGTTTTGCGAGTGATGCGTAATCATGCATCCGCCTTTCTTTAATAGGTAACACATTTATGTGTTTTTTGAGTTGCGTAATCATGCATCCGCCTTTCTTTAATAGGCAACACATTTATGTGTTTTTTGAGTTTAACCCTAAGGGTTTTGCGAGTGATGTGTAATCATGCATCCGCCTTTCTTTAATAGGCAACACATTTATGTGTTTTTAAGAACAATCCGCATTCGGACGTAACATATTGAATAAATGTAATAATTGAATACCTTTATTGATAAAGAGAAAAGGTTTATTACATAGGTACACCAACTGTGTGGGATCAAAGCCTCATTAAAACCTTTTATCAGAAAACCCAATGGGAAAAACTCATAAAAGGAAAAAGAGTACTCGTCATTTCCTCGAACTACTCGGCCTTTTTATATAGGCGTAGATTCTCTAGATTCCAGGTGCGCGGGAGCTTCTTTCCGCTCATTTCTTCTATTTCAAGAGTGGCTGGTCCCAGCTTCTTGGATACTTTGTATGGTCCGATCCAGTTGACGCCCAGCTTGCCTTTGCCATCTCTGGATTGTATTTTATCCGCTTTTTTCAAGACCAAGTCGTTCTCATTGATTATTACTTTTCGCACTCTTCTGTCATGATATTTCTTGATTCTATTGCGGTACACTGCCATTCGCATGTAAGCTTTTTCTCTTCGTTCCTCCACAGAATCCAAAGCATCTCTAATGTTGATAGGATTTTGTGTGTCGCAATAATAAATTATCCGATCTGTGGGCGACTTGATTTCAACAGGTAGGACTGCTTCGGCTCCATAAACTAGCGAGAAAGGTGTTTCGCCTGTTGCTGCCTTTACAGAGGTTCTGTATGCCCACAACATATGGGGTATCTCATCCGCCCAACCTGTTTTTTTGTCTCCTAGCCGCTTCTTGATGCCTTGAATCATGGCCCTGTTGGTAACCTCCGTCATACCATTCGATTGGGGATGGTTTACGGAAGAAAAATGATTTTTGATCCCCATGCTTTCGTAGTATGCTTTGAACTTGGCACAGTTGAACTGGGTGCCATTGTCGGTTATGAGCTTTTGCGGGATTCCAAATCGCATGATAATGTTTTCTCGTAAGAACTCGATCATTCGTTCAGGTGTTTGTGCGGTTACTGCCTCCGCTTCTACCCATTTGCTGAAGTGGTCAACTGCGACTATCAAGTACTTCCTTTTCTTTGTCGTTTCTGGGAATGGGCCCACTATATCGATTCCCCATGTTGCGAATGGCCACGCCGTCATTATAGCGATTTGTTCGGCTCCGGGAACATGCTTTTCATTCGCATGTATTTGACAATTGTGACATTCCGCAACCATCTTCTGAGAATCTTCCACCACCTTGGGCCAGTAGTATCCCATCAGTTTGACCTTTCTTGCCAACGCCGCCGAAGCTTCGTGCGCACCACAAATTCCTTCATGTAGTTCTCGCAGCACGTAGTCTCCTTCGTTGCGACTAATGCATTTCAACCATGGACATGTGTACGATTTCCGATACAAAGTTCCATCCCGAACTGAGTATCGAGCTGACTGCCCAATTAGCTTTCTGGCTAAGCTCTTATCAACCGGTAAATTTCCCTGTTCCAGATATTAGCGGATGGGCATCCGCCAATCTTCATCGTCTTCCAGTTCTTCGATGACCATAATCTGATCAACCTCGAATGCTGGTGCCGATTTTATTTCCAAATTACATGCCTTTTGACTCCATGGTTCTCTACTTGCCGCTGCTTTTGCCAATTCGTCAGCCTTTGCATTTTGGCCTCGCGGAACATGCACCATCTCCCAAACGACTCCCTTGTGCGTTAACTCTTGTGTCAATCTGCCGACCACCTGATGGTATTTTACTAGCTCCTCCTGTTTCACTAGATAATTTTTTGTGATCTGGTTTATCATGAGTTTGGAATCGCTGTAGATTACCACCCTTTCTGGGGTGAGTTCATTGAGCAACTTTAATCCGCATATCATTGCTTCGTACTCTGCGGCGTTATTTGTAGTTTTGAAAGTTAATTTTGCTGCATAGCATAGGCGAATAACCTCCGGGCCCTTGATGACGACTCCCAGCCTAGCTCCATCTGTAGATAATGCCCCATCTGTGTACATGCTCCACTCTTCTTTTTGTGTTTTCGGCCATTCCTCATCATCCCAGGTGAATTCATTCACAAAATCGGCGAGTACTTGACTCTTTAGCGCCGGTCTTTCTTCATAGCGAATATCGAATTCACCCAGGCGAATTGACCATTCCATCAACCGGCCGGATGCGTCAGGTTTCTGTAGTACCTTTCGCATTAGGATGCCAGTTCTCACAATGATAGTATGCGCCTGAAAGTATGGTTTCAATCTAGCCGCCGTGATTATCACTGCGAGGCCATTTTTCAAACTTCGAATACCGGAGTTCTGCATCCTTCAAGACTTTGCTCACCTAGTACACTGGATATTGTTGCCCTTCTTCTTCTCGCACCATCACAGTGCATATCGCCATATTGGTGACGGATACGTAGAGAAATAAATCTTCTCCCTCCTCCGGCCTGCTCATTAAGGGCGGATAACACAGTAATCGCTTTATCCCCTCGAATGCTTCCTGACAATCCGGCGTCCATTCAAAGGACTTGGATTTTTTGATGGCATTGTAGAAAGGTTGACATCTCCTAGCTGAGCATGATATGAATCGCCCTAATGCCACCAACCGCCCATTTAGTCTCTGTACTTCTCTTATGCTCCTTGGCGTTTTCATCTCCATTACTGCTTTAACCTTCTCGGGATTCGCCTCAACTCCCTTGCCGCTAACAATGAAACCCAGGAACTTTCCCGCTCTTGCTCCGAATGTGCATTTCTCTGGGTTCAATTTGAGGCCATATTTGATTAGCACTTCCAGGATTTCTTTGATATCCTGCGGGTGGTCTTGCATTTTCTTGCTTTTGATGATCATGTCATCAACGTAGATCGAGAAGTTCTCGCCGGATTTGTCTGAAAATATCTTGTTCATCATCCTCTGGTATGTTGCTCCCACGTTTTTCAATCCAAAGGGCATCACCTTGAAGCAATAAGTCACCTGGTGAGTTATGAACGATGTTTTGATTTCATCCGCCTTCTCCATGGGTATCTGATGGTAACTGGATTTCACGTCGGTGAATGATAAAGCTTCATATCCTGCAGTCCCATCTACCAATATATCAATGTTAGGAAGCGGATACATATCCTTCGGACATGCCTTGTTCAGATCTTTGAAGTCGACGCACATTCTGTACGTTCCATTTGGCTTTTTGACTAGCACCACATTGGCTAGCCACTCCGGATAGGTGACTTCTCGAATCGCATCTGACTTTAGCAAATCCGCCACAGCTTTTTCAATCGCCTTCTGCCGCTCTGGAGCGTGCCCTCTCTTTTTCTGTCGCACTGGGGTTGCACCTTTGTCCACATTCAAACGATGGGTTGCTATATCTGGACTTATTCCTTTCAGCACTTCATTCGGAGCGGCGAATGCCAACTCGCATTGGATCAATACCTCGGTAATGGCTTTCTTTGTTTCTTCTGAGAGTCCAGCCGCTATTCGCACGTTCTTGTTATTTGAGATGGCGAATAGTTCCGTTTCTCCCAATGCTTCCGCTGGCAGCTTCTCTTCAACTTTATCCTCTTCGTCTGGCTTTGGTTCGAGTGACAATGTATAGGCCTGTTGAGATACAAGTTGATCACCTTCAACTATGACTCGCCCTTGGTGTGTTGGCAAATGTAATGTTAAATGTTTCATTGAGATGAGCGACTCCGTTTCCGACAAGAATGGGCGTCCCAGAATTATGTTGTAGGCCAATGGGAGATCAACAATTGCGAATTCTAAATCACCTCGCCATTTTAGGTTTTTATCGCCCATTTCTGCCTCCAACACCACCTGTCCACTTGTTTGAGAGGATTGACCCCCAAAACCAGTTACATCCATGAAGGTGTGTTCCACTCGCTCGTCATTAATTCCCAACTTGTTGAATGCAGTCCGAGTAATAACATTACAAGAACTGCCAGTATCAATAAGGACCCACTTGACGTCCCAGCCTTCCACAGCCATTGTGATCACCAAAGCATCCGCATGCGGCTCCGTGATTCACGCAAATGAGTAGTTGAGGGCATCCCCCCTATGAGTGTTGCTTTTTCGCTGTTCACGGCGAGCTCTTTTTGTTGGAGGCTCATAGATCCCGTCGGCTATCACGTTTATCACTCCTTTTTTCTGCTTCTTTTCGGGCCTTGCCTCTGCTTCATGCGGTAACGTTGCTTTCTCATTATTAGCCTCTTTTCGTACAAATTGACTCAGTTTGCCCCTTTCGATCAGCCTTTCAATCTCCTTCTTTAATTCATAGCAATCATTAGTGTCATGGCCGTTCAATCTGTGGAACCTGCAATATTTGTTAGGATGTCGCCCCAAACTGGTTCGACCTTTTACCTCGGGGAACCGCACATCCTTCTTCAGGGGGCTCTTTTCGATCCAAAGTAACACCTCCTGGCGAGTCGTGTTTAATGGTGTCTGATATCCTCCACTTTGAAAGGGGCGATCGCCTCTTCGAACAAAATTGCTTTTGGACTGGATCTGGCGCCGATTGTCCGAAGTGGATCCAGCGGCATCTCTTTCTCGCCGGGTTTGAGCCCTATGTTCCCTGTTGACATCATCCACTTCCATGAATTCCTTTGCTATCTTCATAAGTTCGGCTACGGTGCGTGGCTTGTTGCGGATGATTTCTTCCCGCATGCTCCAATCTGTGGTTCCATCCGCCATGATGTTGCGAATGCTCACGATATCCGGGTTCTATAATCGCACCAAAATATCGTTAAATGCGACAACAAATTCCCTTAGGGAATTATAGTTTCTCTGTTTGATCTCCTTCAGCTGCCTATCCGTCACATCTGCCGCCTTACAGCCCACGAACTTCGCACAGAAATCCCGACTATATTGTTGCCAATTGTGAATAGATTCTGTAGGTAAAGATCGAAACCAATCAGATGCAGCCCCGCCCAAAGTCATCGAGAATAACCGGCAAATGATGCTTTCACTTACTCCTGCGACATCCATTAGTTCTCTATAGTTCCTGACATGTGCTTCAGGGTCGGAATTTGGATCCCCATAGTATTTAGGTATCACGGGCGCTTTGATTCTGTGATCTGGAATGAATTCCCGCAACGAAGGGGCGAAAGGTGAATCGCTCTGGACCTCGGCTCTCGGCCTAGGTGAGTACCCCATTCGCTCCATCATGCTCCGTAATTGATCTTCTAAGTCAATATCGGGTACTCGCCGGACTTCTTCCATCCGCTGCTGGTGAATTCTGGGTGGCATCCACCCACCAATCGGTGTTGAGATCCGTTGGGGGACTAACCGCTGTCCCGTTATAGGATCAAAGTTCCAAGTGTGCTCTCGCCCAGACATAGTTGCGTCAGGCGTCATCAACTCCGAATGTCTGTGAACAAAAGGTTGCACTTGTTGTAGCGGAAGAGTTCCTGGCACTCCTGGCAACGGTTGGGATGGCTGCCCGGTCGGATGTATCGTCGTAATGAGATCTGGGTGCGAGTAGTTGCTTGGGTGGCTGTGTGGGTTTGTGCGACTACTCTGGCCCACTTGATTTGGCGCCTGAGATGGCTGCGGGAGGGCAGATATGACAGGGATAGTCAGTGATTGTGTTGAGATGACCACAGGTTCTTGAGGAGCAGCCGCTATGGCGGTATTGTGTTCGGCGAGAGCCGTTAATAAATTAATCATTCGATCTCCAGCCGCCTGGCTCATATTCGAAGCCAAGACTTGTCCCGCCATCTGCACGAAGTCACTATTGGACATCTCCATTTCAGTTTGAACCTGAACTTCCAATAAGGGACTCAATTGTCCCGAAGGGCCCGACGAGCTAGGCACCACAGGCCGTGTACTTACAGGTTGCGAATTCACAATCTGTGGTCCCCTGGAGTTCATACTGGTTGATCTGGTTGTAACGCCGGTCGTTCGTGATGGTTCTGACATGTTCCTTGTGTACCTTTAACCAGACGTTGGTAAAAAAGGTCCACGATCACCGCACCAATGATAACTTGCCGGATCCGATTTGATATTCCCTGCTGGAGTTACCTGCAAAACAGAACCGGAGACAGGATCTCCGGGAAAACTCTCCGACGATCAAGTCAGTTTTTGTAAGAGGGTTGGTAATTTGACAATAATATTGTAGGGCAAAAAATGTGAACGTACCCTTTTCCCTTGTTCTTAAGGCCTTTTATAGGTGTTTTTTAGGTAACCGCCGAGGGCGGTTACTCCTTAGTGGGCCACGTTCTGAGGGCGGTTCCCCCTTTTTAGGCCATGTCCCTTTCGTGGCTTTCATGGCAACGAACGTGGTTCTGAGTGGGAGTCTTGATGCTCCATTTAGGAATTCGGGGCGGTTACTCGCTTCACCCGTTTCCGCTTATTCGGGTCCCATTCGGGGCGGTTACTCGCTGCGCCCGCTTCCTTTATTCGGGTCCCATTCGATCTTAGACCATGGGTCTAAGTATGGGCTGGGCCTGCGAAATGAATATGACCCGGTTTAGCCTCGCGGGTCATCATAGCTATAATAATAATTTTGTAGTTATATCATGTCAAAAAATCAATTTGAATAAAAATTTAATAAACCAATAATAAAATTCCAAAAATAATTTTTATTATTATATCTAAGATTAAGGACAATTCCTTACAGATCAATTATGTTTATACTTACCATGAAATAATCGGGCTACTGATTAAATGAGTCATCTAAAACCAATTAAGATTGCCTAGTATTTTTTTTTCTTATGATAATGCTAATATTTCATTAAATAAGAAGAAGATTGATAGTACGACAAGAAAGCAGTAAGGTACATAAGTATAGGCAATGCCTAATACATGATCCAATAAGGTAATAACATGACTACAAAAAGCAGAAAAAACCATAAAAGGTACCACTAGCATAAATAACAACAGATAAGTCATATATTTCTCAAAACTCCAAGTTCGCAGAAAAGCATTTGTAGTCCATTCTCCAACATTAAAACCATTCTGAACTTTCGGATCTAAGTCCCTTCTTTCGCAATCCCGTAGATCTAGTGGTCTATGGATAAGGTCTACCTTTTCCGCTCTTGCTAAACCAGAAAAGGTTACAAATGAAAAGATTACGAACAACAGATGTAGTTCAAACGAGGTTAGAGATCTGAAAAAATATATGAAATCCAACTAAATAAAAACTATCAAAATAAAATTAGGAAAGCATAAAAAAGGGTAACGGTTTAAGGTACATGTGAAGGAAGAGCAAAAGATTTGCAAAGAAAGGGGATGAAAAGGAAAAAGAAAAACAGAAAGGGCAGGAAAGGAGGGGGCGGTGCAAAGAAAGGGGGTGAAAAGGAAAAAAAGAAGAAAGGAGAGGGCAGGAAAGGAGGGGGGCGGCGGAAGTGTTGAGGAAGGACCTAGAGAGAAGGTAGAGCTTAAACTAGGTGGGTATCAAGTTGTTTAAACTAGATCTCGAGTTGAAGTTCTAGCGTAAGCATAAAACTATTTTATCAAAAAAAAAAAGAAAAAAAGTAAGCAGAAAACTTTAATTAGGAAAGAATCCACCTAAAGTGTGTCTGACGAGTATCGAACCGAAAAATCGGACAAACTATATAAAAAAACGAGTCATGTAACATTTTTTTATTTCAAAAAAATTTAGAACCGAATTATTCAGATCTAGTTAAGTTTTTCTTTTTTGGATTCTTAGCATTCTTGTTAGAAAAAAAAAGTTTGATATGTATATTTTGATTTTCTCATAATTTCTGCTTTGTCAAATTCAACAAAGGAATTCTGATTCAACAAGTTCATGTTGGTCATTGTAATTGTCTCCGTAACGGCAAGCTGGAAATAAAAATAAATAAATAAAGAAAGTCCACATAGTCGGTGACAAACAGCCAAGCAAAGGAAACAAATTATTTGAAATTATATCCATCTTATCTTTGGAATACGATGGCTTTATGATGCAATGCACCTCAAACTCAAGGTTATGAATAGTTTTCATATATTATATATTTTAAATATTCATTAAAGTTGGCCCGATTGTGCTCATTAATCGATTTCTTATTAAAAAAAATATTCATTAAAGTTGAAGTGTATAAAAATATGGCAAATGAGATATATAATTCTAAGAGCGGTATATAAGTATTAATTATGCATATGTTTTTTTTTATATTTAAAAAAAATTAATTTTAAAATAAACTTTTATTTCTATTGGAAATATACAATATATTATAATAAATGTATTTAAGTATTCAAGTATCAACAAATTTTATGTATTAAAAAACTATTTAATGGTGAAAAAAACAAAGTAAGGCTTACTTTGCTAAAAACAAAGTAAGCATAGCCTAACCCTATAAATTATATTCAGAAACTAATTTATATCTCAAATTAAATAGGACAAGTTAATTGAAATTGGAAAATAAATTAGGTTGCTAAAGAAAAGTGGAAAAAACAAAGTAAGCTTTACTTTGTTAAAAACAAAGTAACTATAGAAAGCAACTTATTTAGGAAATAAGAAATATTACAATACTACATCACAATACTTTACAATTTGGAGGAAAAGACTTCTTTTATGTCCTCTGCATGCTTTTCCATTGAGGTGCTTTTAATGATCATGTCATCCACGTACACTGAGAAGTTGTCACCCTTTCTTCCTTCGAATATCTTGTTCATCATCCGTTGGTAAGTAGATCCAGCATTCTTGAGCCCAAAAGGCATGACCTTAAAGCAATAGGTTGCCTGGTGAGTTACAAAGGAAGTTTTGATTCTGTCAGATGGCTCCATAGGAATCTGATGATAGCTCGATTTCACATCTGTGAAGGAATATATGGCGTGTCCTGCAGTTCCATCAACTAGAATATCAATGCAAGGCAAAGGGTAGTTGTCTTTGGGACACGCCTTATTAAGTTCCGTGAAGTCGATACACATGCAATATGATCCGCCCGCCTTCTTAACCAGGACCACATTCTCCAGCCATTATGTATAAATAACTTCCTCATGGCGTCTGCCCTTTTCAGTTTAGATATCTCCTCCTCGATCACTTTTTGTCTCTCTGGCCCATGATTCCTTCTCTTCTGAGCTATAGGAATCACATCTTCGGCGATATTGAGTTTATGAGTGATCACGTCTGGACTGACCCCTGTGAGGATCTCATCCTTCCATGCGAACACGTCCTTTGACTTGAGGAGAATCTTTGTAACATCATCCTTGATTTCTGCTCTCAATCCTTTGGTGATCCGCACTTGCTTTCCATCCGCAATGAGGAGCATTTCTATATCTCCAAGGGCCGTTGTAACAAGCTCATCTTCCTCATCATCCTTAGACTGTGGGCGAATTGATAAGGATGCTGAGTATGTCTCTTGAGCAACTTTCTGATTCCCCTTGATCATCACTCCTCCCTTGGTCGTAGGGATGTACATCGTCAAATGGCGTATCGATATTAGAGCCGCCACTTCTGAGATAAAAGGGCGTCCCAGGATGATGTCGTATGCTAATTGTCCATCCATAATGGAGAATTCAAGGTCTCCAATCCATGCTTGATCCTCATCCGCTAGCTCACATTCCAGAGTCACATGTCCCTTTGTTTGGATTGTGTGGCCTGTTACACCCAAGATGTCCACGATGGTGGTCTCTATCTGGATAGGATCAACTTTAAGTTTGGCGAATGCCCCTCTAGTGATGACGTTGCATGAACTTCCAGTGTCTATCATCACTCGCTTCATTTCCCATCCTTCCACCATCATGGTGATAACGAGTGCATCTGCATGCGGGGGGATCGCAGGAGCAATGTCTGCAAATGGGCGATTAAGTGAAGCTCTATCAAGGGCGGCAGTTCTCGGTTTCTTCACTGTAGGCTGATATCCTGGTCCGCCAGCGATGACGTTAATGACACCTTTAGCCTTTTTCTTTGAATCATCTTTTGGCTTATCACCATCTCCTTTCTTATCATTCTGGACGAACAATCCAGCTTTCCTCGCTCAATAAGCCTTTCCCGAACCAAAAGGGGGGGAGTATACCAATCTCTTTGGCCAGCTCCCAGCATGCGTCCGTTTCATGGCCATTCCTCCTGTGATATTTGCAATAATTTTTGGGGTTTCTCCCCGTATTGGTATACTCCCCCCCTTTTGGTTCGGGGTATGAAATGCTCCGTTTGTGTTGGCTATTTTCTAGCCACATCGGCACTTTGCTTTTAGAGGCGTTTAATGGTGCAAACGATGGCGTATATGCTGATTTATTCCTGGAGCCTCTTCGCCTACTTCTGGAGGATGAATCGGGGAGCTTTTCTTTTTCCCTATCCCGTCTTTGGGATTCGCCTTTCCCTTTTTTGGGAGGAGAAATGGATTCTCTTCGGATATCATCAACTTCCATGAAATCCTTACACCTCTCCATCAGTTCTGTAGTGGTTTTTGGTTAGTGCTTGATTAGATCCTCTTGCAAACTGTTGCAGGTCGTATTCTTTATCACTGCTTCAACAGCTGTGGAGACATCCACATCTACTACGCGAATGCATAACTTATTGAAGTTATTGACGTAATCTCTGAGAGACTCGCCTTCTTTTTGCTTTAACTCGAAGAGCTTTCGCGATGAAACGACTGGCGGGATACTTCCTACGAACTTCGTGCAAAATTCTCTGCTCAACTGATCCCAGCTATCTATCGACCCTGGCGGGAGAGATTGGAACCAGTCATAAGCCGGTCCTTTTAGTGTGGTTATGAACATTCGACATAATACTGCTTCACTAGCGCGGTTAAGTCTAAGCAACATGCGGTACTTCCTCGTATAAGCTTCGGGATTATCTTCCCCTGACTAGCCAGGTATGTTTGGGATTTTGAACTGCCTATCGGTTTCCTCATCTTCGATCCGCCTTGTGAAGGGCGATTCTCTATTGACAAAAGGATTGTGCCTTGCATTCTCCTCATTCTTCCTACGTATTTCCTCTCTAATCTGATCAACCATAGAGCCTTGATTCATTCTGGGGCGTCTCCTACTACGAGATCTACTGCGTTGAGAGGAGGATGAGCTAGACTCTGATGAGGGATCTGATGGTGATCTTCTTCCTCCTTTGCCACGCCCTCTTGGTGGGGAACGTCCGCTTCCTCCTTGATTTGGTGGTGGTGGCGGTACCTCCGGGCGAGGTGATCCAGCTGGGCGTACGTCCTCCCTTCGCTCAGGAGGTGGAGGCGATCTTCCTTGGCAGGGTGGTCCAGCTCGACGTCTGCGATGAGAATGGGATTTGGAGCGTCCCCGCTCATGGGATCTGGTCCGCCTTTTGTGCATGCGTCCGCCTTGATGATGACCCTGATCCGTGGCCTCATGGGTTGGCCCTTGACCAGCCTGTGATCCGCCTATAGTGATTCCTGGATTTGCGGTGTTCCTCGGGGGAGCTTGATCACTCCTTCGACTTTCCTCTGGTACGTCCAGAAATAACCTTCTATTTATTGGTATATCACTTGCGAGCTCTGGATTGACGACCATTGAATCCGTGGATTGAGAGAGCAAGAAGACCGAATCGCGATAAGCTCCCGGTCGATAAAAGGCGGCTTGCCACTGTGATGTGGTTGGCCTTGGCGGACGACGGTTCAGTGGGGGAATGGTCCCTGTTGTGGGTCCACCTACCTCGTGATTCTCCAGATAGGCCCTCAATCGACCCAGCATAATTGGGCCATGCATACTCCCCACCGCATCTGCACAAATTTCCATAAAAGAATCTGGCGACATTTCCCTTTCATTATGAATGATGGGTTGATCAGGATCAATACGGCCAGCGCTCGTCGGGGGATTAACTGAAAGTGGTACTGATGGTGTTGCGGTTCCAGTTGAGAGGTTAGACCCTCTACTTGCCATGTTTGTGATTGTGAACTAAGTCCTTTTTGGATTAGAACTTCCACGTTCACCGCACCAATTGATGTCTGTAGATTAAGCGATTTGAGGTTCTTAACCACTAAAGTCAACATTAATTGTTTTAATAAATAATAGTTAAAGTTAATTATATATTATAATATTATAAATTTTATTACATAATTTTTAATTAAAAATACACTAAATAATAATATAATATTTTTATTAATATTACTTGCTTTAATATAATAAAAAAATTTATATAAAACTCAATTAAAAAACATCTACGTAAACTAATTAATGATATAAGGATAAACTTATCATTTATATAAAAATTTATGAATGGAGAAATAAAGTTGTTAGTTTTATTAAAATTTATGAATTTTATAACATATTTTTAGGTGCCCGCTATGGTTACTTTGTTTTTGACAAAGTACAATTACTTGGTGTATTTTCACCATTGGATGATGAAGTATAAAATTAATCCAATGGTGCAAACACACAAAATAACGCCTACTTTGTAAAAAAACAAAGTAACCATAGCCTTTACCCATATTTTTAAAAATAAAAAGGCTAATTATGATAATATATACAAATCTAAGAATTAATAAATTATTTATCCTAAAATATAAGCAGTAGATGTAGATTTTTCATATTAAGAAGGTGTTTGTTTTGGCGTTTCGCATGAGCGTTTAGCGGTTTTACACCAAACCGCTAACAATATAGTGTTTGGTTATAATTTTAAAACCGCAGCGGTTAGCGGTTTTGAAGCGAATAGCAGCGGTTCACGAAAAGCTCCAACTTAGAGCTTTTCACGAAACGCTATTTTTAGTTGTTTAGCTTTTGACAAAATTAACCTTATTTTTATTCCTATATTCTTAAAAAAAATATTAACGACAGCCTATTTCTTTCTCTATTATTTTATCCCAAACGAATTTATATATTGACCTTACTGATCTCTCCAAATATAAATTTTAAAAAAATACCATATCCCATTCCATCAAATGTGAAATTTTCAGTTTCATTCCTCTTTAGTTTTTAATGAGATTCAATTTCTACTTTCATAAGGATTCTGTTGGGGGCTAATTAAATTTTTGTGTTTTAGCATAGGTTATAATTTTTAGTCTATAGTTATTTTATTTAAATTCATTTTGCAATAAAATAAAAATGTGACAAAAATAGAAAATAATATCAAAAGATTATTATATAAAAAAAAAAAGAAAACAGAAATAAAAAGAAAAGAAAAAGAAATAATAAAATCAGGGGTAAATTTGTACCATTTTTTCAGTAACCCGTCCAGCAACTTCGACGATAAAAACGGACCCCGAAACAGCAAGATATCAGATAGCTATTATTTTTTTCAGAAAGCTCGGGATGTTAGCTTTCCGGAATGTCAAAAACGGAGCAAAACGGAGCTAAAACGAAGCCGGTAGAATTTTTCAAAGAGAAGTAGTGCTGAAAAACGGGTTTGAATATGTCTACCTATTTGAGGAACGTATTTCACGGCATTACCTCCATTTTTCCAACTCCCAACTCAGCCATTTTCTTTCTTCAACTTATGGAAAGGTAATGGGATCATGGGTGAGAAGTTTAAGGGTCACTAACATGAGATTTATTACTCAAAATCCTATAAATAGACCTCAACTCTTTCATTCCAATCCCCACTCAAAAATCAATGAAACACAGACAACTCAATTTTTCTCTCAAATTCTCTGCCAAAATCGGCCTTTTTATCAATCATTAGATTCGTAGAAATCGTTCTTTAGCATCTAATTAGTCTAAACAAGGTCTCAAATCCCAGAATTAGCTCTTTAATCTTCAGTTCCTCAGAAAAGCTTCCAATTTTCAGAAACTTCAAATCCGAAATTCTCTTAGTTTAATCAACCAATTTTCAAATCGTTTCTTGCAATCTCTTGGTTAAGTTAGTAAAACCATAACTCAATCCTCGGTTCAAGCTTTCTTAGTCTAAATCAAATTTCACCATTGTTATGTTCTTCAAAGCTTCAAGCATTTTCAGTGAAACCAAGATCACCGAAACCCCATTTTCGAGTCATTCTTAGTTTACACACCTATTCCAAATCATGTTTAGAAACTTTTTATTGATCGCAATCAATTAAAAAGACCCGGAAACAAACTTTTGAGTTTTTCATCATTGAAAAATTCATCAAACAACTTTTCTTGTGAGCCGTATTTCAAATTTTATTTAGAGTTCGTTAGCTGATCATTTTAGCTCAAATTAATTTTAATATCTTTATTGACATCAATTCTTCAATTCTCAATTTTTATTTCGTAAAAAACGACCCCTTATAGCCTTCTTAATCGTCCATAAAGTACCCTCCACGAAACAGAATCAAGCTTTTGGTTTTTCAACCATCAAACAATTATTCTATCACCTCATTTTCAATAATTTATTCCGACTCGTTTACTCGACCTTTTTCTGAAATTCAAGTTCTAAACCCTTCATTCGCACAATAACTTTAAATACTAGCCTTCGTTTCGCTATAATCTGACTTCTACAGCTCCCGAAATTGAACTAGAAAGTTCTAAAAAATCCCTGTTTTTGTTCCACAAAGTGTTGCTGATTTATTAGCTTGGTGGTAAATTTCTGTCTAAGTCCCTGAACTCTCCGAATTGCTCCGAATTCATCTAGAATTACCCGGACAACGCAACAGCCCCTGAACCGATTTTTCGGAGTTTCAGTCCTTAATTTCGCGCATTCCAACGACATCAAAGAGATCGGTTTAATTTTATTTCATCCCATACATATTTATTTTTTTTATGGCTTATTTACATTTCTAGCTTTAAAGTTATTATTTCTTTTTAGGCTTAATACATCATTTGCTCCCTGAACTTGTCCAAAAAGCTTGATTTGTCCCCTGAACTTTCAAAGTGTCTCGATAGCCCCCTAAACTTGCATAAAATGTTCAGTTAGCCCCCTGAACTTGCACAAAATGTAATCAATTGATCACTCGGTTGCAAAAAAAGTAAGTTAAATGTAAAAGATGTATTGCACGAGTCTTAAAAAAAGTAAAATAACTGAAATCGGGTTATACGATTCTTAGATTAGAGAAGACAAGTTGTATTGTTCAGCAAGCAATAACTTTCTTTTTAATCTATTTTTGAATTATGTAATAACATTCTAAGATGCGTGTTATACATCTTCCGCATTTAACTTACTTTTTTGCGACCGAGTGATCAATTGATTACATTTTACGCAAGTTCAGGCGGCTAACTAAACATTTTATACAAGTTCAGGGGGCTATCAAGACACTTTGAAAGTTCAGGGGGCCAATCAAGCTTTTTGGACAAGTTCAGGGGGCAAATGATGTATTAAGCCTTCTTTTTAAGTTGTAATTTTCATGCTTTATTATTATTTGTAATACAAAAACATTGAAAAATATTTACAAAATCAATAAAAATATAAAAGAAAATTAAAAAATTTATATTTTTGTGTCGTTTTATTACTTTATTTTTGGTACTTATATTTAAAAATTGTTTTTTCTACCGACCTGTCAAGTAACGTCAGGGTCCAAGACCGTTGTTTTTATTTTCAGTCCTTGTAACGGTCGTCAATCGCTTTTCTTTTAGAATTCAAGTAATTTAGGCGCATTTTATTTATTTACTGTATTCAATTACCATTTTATCCTTTGAGAATTAGCTTCTCTGTCACGGCCGCATTGTTTTTACCATTTTTAATCCCCGCAAACGCGTATCAAGGTTGAAAATTGGGATATTTCGAAAACATCGCCAACAGATTTAATTTCTACTTTCATCTTAATTCAAATTCTATAAAACCTATTAATCCTAACCTTACAAGGATTGATCTCACCAAGTATAAAATCATCTTCAATAAATCAGAATGCTCCAATAGTTAACCATCCTTCATCTGCATTGTGGCTGGATTTCTTAGGAGTGGGTATTGTTGCAGACTACAGTAAGAGGTCGATTTCTTTTAAAGCCAGTTTAGAACTTAAAGGTTATTCAATTCTCTAAAACAACTTAGATGAATGAATTGAGAGATCAAATTACTTCTAATCTATGAAGGAATAAATGATTTTTTAAACGAAACCAGTGTAAAAGTTATTTATTTTAGCATTTGAAAAATAATAATATAGACATTTATATAATTATTAATTTGAACTATCTATTATTTACATTATTTTTATCAATATTCATAAAACATGTTTATTTATATTATTATTTTATATTGTTAAAGAATATGGGTATTTTTGTCTTTTCATATATTAACAACA
Organism: Euphorbia lathyris; assembly: GCF_963576675.1. Lineage (NCBI taxonomy): Eukaryota > Viridiplantae > Streptophyta > Magnoliopsida > Malpighiales > Euphorbiaceae > Euphorbia > Euphorbia lathyris. Next base: position 20,132,434 of record NC_088914.1, on the reverse strand, counting down.
ACAACTCTTTATAAATTTACCAAACACTAATTACCAATTAGCTAACTGCAAACAGCTTACTGCAACAGCTAACAGCAACAGCTGTAAGCTAACAGTTGAACCAAACAGGCCCTAATACTAAGTTTCAAAATCGGAAAAGAAATTAGTCACATTTTTTTGGCTTAATATATCATTTTTTCTTTGAATTTGCCCAAAAAGTTTGATTGGCTCCCTGAACTTTCGAAGTGTTCCGATAGTCCCTTCAACTTGCAGAAAATATTCAGTTAGTCTCCTGAACTTGTGCAAAATATAATCAATTGATCACTCGGTTGCAGACAGTGCAATTTCAAGTATCATTAATGAAAAATAATCATTAGGGGAAAGAGGATTTAGCCTTCACGTCTCAAACATTGAAATCTTAAACCTAACTTTTAATAGACAGTGCAATTTCAAGTATCATTAATGAAAAATAAATTGTGTTTTCATGTGCAATTAATTCCATGTTCTGGCCACCATGCAACTGCAACTGTTCTGGCTACCTAATTAGATTTGAAATTTAATATCTTCTGTTAGTAAAAAAAGCGGTTAATTTGAAATAAAAATCATGTGGTTTCACGTTGTTGCAGATCGGTACCTATGAGTTTTTTGGTACAAAACAAACCATGTGATTGACATCGTTAGCCATTTTGTGTTGACTTTGCCAAATTTGAACGATAACTATCTCAAAATGAAAATTTTTGAAGAATTAAAGTTGTTCAGTATCATAGTTACTATGAAACCACATTTTTTTTTCAAAATCGTCATGTTTAGCGTTTTTTCTCTTTAAACATTAATTTTTTCTCTTCTAAAAAACAATACCTAAATAACCTCAGATCTAAAAAGTTGAAGAATTAAAATTACTTAAAATAACAAAACAATACCTATATAGAGGTAAGATCCAGTGTGACAAGGGGTTAGAATGTGACAAGGAGCTTATTTTGTGACATAACAAAACTACGTAGTTTTGATGATAATTGAAAAGGGCAAGGTGTCAAATTTATAAATAAAAAGAAAGAGAGGATAGAGAAAATTGTTTTATTTCTTTTCTTTAAAATACATTTTCTCGACATTTCTAACCTCGTTTTCCGAAAATTTTTATACTATTAGACTCGTCTAAATTAGACGGTCATTTTAAGATCTCTGAAGCTCAAGTAAAAAAAATTCTGGTAAACGGAATCCGGGTGTGATATAGAAAGGAGATCAGGCGTGACATATTTCTTATCGTGTGACAAGCTTTATTGTGTGACAATGACCAATTTTGTAATTAAGTAGGGGGTGGTAAATTTGTAAATAAAAGGAAAGAGAAAATTGTTTTATTTCTTTTCTTTAAAATGCATTTTCCCGACTTTTCCAACCTCGTTTTTCAAAAAATTTTATACCGTTGGACTAATCTTAATTAGTCGGTCATTTTAAGATCCCAGAAGCTCAGGTAAAAAAAATTCCGGTGAATAGAATCCGACGATTTGTTTTTCGGTGAGAAAACAAATGCCCAGAAAAATTTCAAAAAATGCCAAAAAATGTAAAATATTATTTTGAGAAACTTTAAGTCTTGACTCAAAGTAAGATTCCTTACGGTTTAGTCCCAAATCAACGGAATACGGCGATTATGTGAGCGTTTTCCGGCGAGAAAGCAGAAAGTATCCAGAAAATTCTCAAAAACTTCCAAAAAATGTAAAACATTATTTTGAGAAACTTTAATTCTTGGGTCGAAGCAGGATTTCTTACGGTTTAGTCCCAATAAAATATTTTCCTTAATTTTATCCATTTTATATGCTTCAACAATTTATTGGGTCAAAACCGTAAGAAATCTCATTTTGAGCCAAAAATTAAAGTTTCTTAAAATAATATTTTACATACTTTGAAATTTTTTGATAATTTTCTGGGTAATTTCTGATCTTACCTTGCAGCACTATGTGTTGCAATATTTTATTGGAACAATATAAGTATTCAGTTGGAACAATATAACTATTCTATTTGAACAATATAATTATTTTGTTGGAAAAATTGGTACACTGATTTGAAACAATTGGTGCATTGATTTATTATGTTGGAAGAATATAAGAATTAGAATTATTTTCTAAATAATATAACTAATATAAATTTGAAGATACTATATTAAATACTAAAAAATAAAAATGAAATTGAATACATAGATAATAAAATTGATTTGGAACAATTGGTAAACTGATTTATTATGTTGGAACAATATAAGTATTATGCTGGAATAATATAACTATTTTGTTGGAAAAATTGGTACGCTAATATATTTTGTTGGAACAATATAAGTATTATGTTCAACAAATGATACACTGATTTGTAACAATTTCGTACATTGTCGGAACATTATAAATAGGACAAAAAACGTACCCAGAAAATTATCAAAAAAATTCCAAAACATGTAAAACATCATTTTAAGAAACTTTAATTCTTGGCTCAAAGCGAGATTCCTTACAGTTTTGACCCAACAAATTGTTCAAGCATGTAAAATTGATAAAATTAAGGAACAAGTTTTATTGGGACTAAACCGTAAGAAATCCCGCTTCTACCCAAGAATTAAAGTTTCTTAGAATAATGTTTTACATTTTTTTGAAATTTTTTAAGAATTTGATGTGCACTTTTTTTTCACCAGAAAACGCTCATCCGGATTGCGTTCATCGGATTTTTTTTACTTGAGTTTCAGGGATCTTAAAATGACCGTCTAATTTAGACGAGTCTAATAGTATATAAAATTTCGAAAAACGAGGTTAGAAATGTCGGAAAAATATGTTTTAAAGAAAAAAAATAAAACAATTTTCTGTTGGAACAATATACGTATTATGTTGGAACAAATGGTACACTGATTTGGAACAATTTCGTACACCGTCGGAACAATGTATGTAGGACAAAAAACTTGTCCAGAAAATTATCAAAAAATTTCAAAACATGTAAAACATCATTTTAAGAAACTTTAATTCTTGGCTCAAAGAGAGATTCCTTACAATTTTGACCCAACAAATTGTTGAAGCATGTAAAATGGATAAAATTAAGGAACAAGTTTTATTGGGACTAAACCGTAAGAAATCCCGATTCTACCGTAAAGTTTCTTAGAATAATGTTTTACATTTTTTGGAATTTTTTAAGAATTTTCTGGGCACTTTTTTCTCGCCAAAAAACGTCCACCGGGATTCCGTTCACCGGAATTTTTTTTACTTGAGCTTCATGGATCTTAAAATGACTGTCTAATTTAGACGAGTCTAATAGTATAAAAATTTTCGGAAAACGATGTTAGAAATTTCGGGAAAATGTATTTTAAAGAAAAGAAATAAAACAATTTTCTTTATCATCTCTTTCCTTTTATTTACAAATTTGCTACCTTGCCCTTTTTAATTATCATCAAAACTACGTAATTTTGTAATGTCACACAATAAGCTCCTTACAACGCATAGACCCCTTGTCACACTGGATCTCATCCCTATATATATATATATATATATATATATATATATATATATATAGTATCCAAATAATTCAAAACTAAAATATGTATTATAATTGATAAATGAATCCATGTTCGTCAAAGTTCAGAGACAAAATTGAAGTAGCATTTGCAGGATTCACCGTTAAGCACTAATAAAATAATAGAATAAAATATTAGTTTGAAGTGTAGTTATCCAAGATTTAGCAAAACTCTACAAACCTAAATTAATTGGTAAAAAGTATATAAAAATACATGAATCCACTTAATTGATGAATCAATAAAAATTGATTTCAAGAGCAAAACTTGGAACTTTAATTAAACAACAATGGATTGACGGCCGTTGTTCGAAAGAGTAAAAGAGGAAATGTGTTTTTGGGGAAAGAAAGGATTAGGTTTAAAAAGATATGGTAATGGTTTAAACCTAAGGATTAAAATACTTTTAAAATAATTAAAATATTGTAATTGACTAATAATTACTACATAATAAATATAATTTTTGACAAAAGTAAAAGTACTATAAATTAAATTAACGAGCCGAGCTTGCTATAAAATTAACGAGCTCGAGCTCGAGCCAAGCTCTGTTTGTTTCGAGCTCAAAATCCGTTTTGAACTTGGTTCATTAAGAAAATTATATAATCATGAATTGTTTGTGAGTAAATCGTTAATTATATTTGTGAAGTTTGCTCGCAAATAACTCTTTAATTGTGTACATAAACAAACTCACAAGTAAAGTTCATGAATAAATAAACAAGATGCTTACAAATAGTTCGTCTATTACTCATTTATTATGTTTGTGAACGAACTCATCTAATAGCAAATAAAATAATATTAAGTTTAGATATTTGTGAAATAACAAAAAAAAAACAATATAGTTTTCTACAAAACTAAAATTTGTTCATAAATGTTCTAATCGAGACTGCTCGCGAACTTTCGAGCCGAGCTTTGACTTGCTCAAGCTCGGCTCGTTTACGAACCGAGCCAATAAATCGTGCTCATGAACAACTCGTTTACAAATCGAACCGATCACCGAACCGCTCATGAGCAGCTCGGTTCATTTACTGCCCTAGTGGTGTAGTGAGAATGATATACCCATATATTATTTAAGTTAAGGTGATTACATCAAGTCCTTCAAATCCAATATTTTAGTCTACAAGAAGGTTCTTTTTTTAGTAAATTGCACATGCTTCTTCTTTTTTTGATAAGGAAATTGCACATGCTTTAGTTTCAAATAAGGCTGACCAATTCCAAATATATAAATTATATTTCGAATATGACATAATTTATGAGGCCATCCACTAGCGTATAAGTTAGCAGTGTATTTTATCCTATATAAGCAGAAAAAAGATAGTAAGTGTTGCATTCTAACAAGTAAAGTAAATACGTTAACTTGTGGATCTGTCATTAACTAATTAATGGAACGTAGAACAATTCATGATAGAATTGAACGAAAAATGAGAGAGAGATATCGAAGGATCCACATGAGGAATCAACTTTCAGATCTTGCTTCTGTTCTTCCCATCCAATCTAAGGTATTTAATAATAACCCTCTCTTTATTTCAATGTTTCTGCTTTTCGTGTCTGTGTTCGTATCCGTTACTATAAAATGGTTATGTTTAAGAAATAATTTCAGATTGTGGTTTGTTTTCAGATGTCAGTGAACAATCTGGTAGATGAAGCTACGAGCCATATCAAGAAGATGAAAATGAGAATAGATCAACTTGAGCTAATAAAAACACAAGCAAAACAAGAATATAATAGTTGCAGTTCATCTGATTCTTCAAGTTTACCAATTCTAAGGATAAGTAGTAGTGATTTTACTGGTCTTCAAGTCAATTTGATTACTGGCTCCACTAAAAAATTCAAGTTACATGAAGTTATTCAAATTCTTCAAGAAGAAGGTGCTCAAGTTACAAGCTTTTCTTCCACTCTCAAATCTGATCATCTTTTCATATACACAATCATATCTCAGCCAATGTGTTCTAGGATCGGAATAGAGACCGAGAAAATTGCTGAGAGATTACAAGACTTGATTTGCAGTTAGAACTTCAGGTTTTAATTTGCCCGCCTCTTTCAATTGGTAGCGGAAAATGCAAGAAGATGAAATTAATGATCTTGTACTCCGTACAAAGGTGTCTTTAAAGCATTTTAAGCTGATTGGCGGAAGAAAAAAAAAATATATGTATTGATTGGTAAGGAGTATTACTTCACGAGTATCCTAGAATTATTGGTGATTATTGTGTTATTATGGCCATGTTTGACGATTAGCGGTTAGCTTATAGCTGATTATCTTTTTGGTTAGCGGATTATGTGAACTTATTTGGGATTAAAGAGTATTAATTAGGAGTAAAAATATATATAAAAAGAGATGGAGCAATAAGCTAATTGAAAAAGAAAAATTAACTTTTTGGATCCAATAAGTTCTTTCAACCCTCTTTTCGCCAAACACCACTATTAGAGATCTTATTAGTCAAAACATTTAAAGTAGCTCAAACCTCTAATTTTATTCCAAAAAAAACTCTTTACGAAATTGAAAGATGTTTTCAAGAATTGAAAGATGTTTTAAGATGTCTTTTTTAAGATATTTTTAAGATGTCTTTTTTTAAGAAATTGTATACATAATTGTCTTTTTCTCACTATTTTTTTAAGTTATCCTTTTATCCGATATTGGTTCAATAAAACATTATTATGTCAAAGTTTCAATTAACATATAAATGGAACTTGATTGAAAGAAGGTTGGATAATGAAAACCTAATGCCCCCACAATCCTCCCTCCCGATACCTCCCCGCCTCCTCCTCCTTCCCCAATCCCTCCGGATGACGGCAACCCCATTCCTCCTTGCACCTATTGTGACATGTTCGTGGACGAACACATGCAGGATACTCGTAGAGCTCCGATCGATTTATGTGGTACGAGAAAAGGCTAATGAGTTGTGTTGATGGTGATCTTTTGTTCCTTGATATTACAATTGCTTCGGAATTGGTAGAAGAATGGTCTTAGACTTGGTCCAATGCTTTGGTTATTAAAATTCTGGGACGAAATGTGGATTACATCGCTCTCCGAAATCGTGCTACCAAATTATGAGCTTTATTATGATAGACCTCGATCATGGCTTCCATCTGGTTAATTTTGATTCTTCTAACGACTCAAACCATATAATTTGTTTTGCAAAAAAAAAAAACCACATGTATCGATCTGCAAAAACGTGAAATCACAAGGGTTTTATTTGAAATTAATCTTTTTTATTATTATTTTCTTTCAAGCTTGAAGTATATACAATATAATATAAGTTCATCGTATCATTCATCAAAAAAAAAGGTCATCATATCATATTTTGAAATTCTATTAATAAATAAAGTTACTATATATTAATTAATTTACAACCACTTCGTCTATTAAACTATTAGATTTTGAAACCATATAATAAACTATTTGACTTACAAATTTAACTTGATGGATTAGATTTTTATTATTATTATTATTATTAATAAGAGGATTAATACTGATTTCGTAATTATTCTTCTTATGTTTCAAACTCATGTACTTTGTAAATGTTAGATTACCTTCTGTACATCCCATTTGGTTGTTACTTTGCACTAATTAGTAACAAGAAGCACTAGAAGAGTTTTAACTAAAATTGGTTAGTTACCAATTTTAGTTATAACGAAAAATTTATCCTTTAAATCCAAAACTTTGAGTATTTTATAAATTTACTTTTTGTAATTGTAAAATTAAGATTTTAGTCATAAAAAATCACACTTTTGGTCCTGACAAATTAAGATGTTGATCCTAGATAATTACAATTTTGATATCTATTATTAATTAATATATTTTTTGACACTATACAATTTTGAAAGTAACAACCCTTGTATTGTTCCCACCAAAAAAAAAACAACCCTTTGTATTGGGATGTTACTACACTTTGTCACTATGATTATAAAAGTCACAATGATTGTAACTAGCCATTATGGATGCTCTTAGATTGTAGATGTACTTTATCACTAAACTAAAACTTGTTGAAATTATTATTATTATTATTATTATTATTATTATTATTAAAATATAGGGTAAATAATTTATTAGTTCTTGACATATTACACTTAGTTAGTCCCTTTGGTTTTAATAACACATTGTAACATCCATGAGTTTTGACAAAATTAACTACTTAGTCCATCTATCAATTTATTTTATATAAAATGTTAATTTTACCCTTTTATCTCTAATTAATTTTCATATATGTTTAATTAAGTTTTATAAATTTTACCTATTATATTAATAAAAAAAATGAAAAGTAATATGTTTATAAAATTATATTATTATTTAGCGTATTTTTAATTAAAATAGATAATCAATTTTATAATAATTCTATAATAAGCTCTCTCTCTCGTTTTGCTCTACTAGGGTTCCGCCGCCGCTGCGAGGTCTTCTGCCTCCGTCGACCTTCGCCGACCTCTGCTAAGGTTCTGCCGCTGCCGATTCCGCCAATCTATGTCAAGGTTGCCGCCAATCCTGATGGTGTCTTCACGATCGACCTATAAGAGCCAAGGGTTCCGCCACCACCGCTAACTAGGGGTTCCGTCGATCTTATGCTAAGGGTTCCGCCACCGTCGCCCACATATGCTACCGCAACCGCCGATCTCTGCTGTTAAGGTGCCGCTGCCGCCGATCTATGGTACCGCAGCCGCCGATCTCTGTTATTAAGGTTCCGCCGCCTCCGATCTATGCTACAGTCGTCGCGATCTCTGTTAAGATTTCTACCGACCTAGATGAGGGAAAACCCAAATTTTGATTGCTGATCTGAAATGCTCCTATTGAGAGCCCACTCCATTTGAGAGTTCGTGTGAATTGTGACCGTCTACTCCTTTTGCGAGTTTTGATTTTCTGTTTATATTTGTTTGGTTGTGTGGGTGGATTTGTTTGTTCCCTGGCTGTCTGTGTGTTTGATAAACTGTTGTTTTTTCCCTTTTCTTTGATTTGATCAGAAACATTAATTTACAAAAAAGCAATGGAAGAGCAATTCCAGCAATTAAAGATTGTTGACGATGGGTTTGAGTTTGAGGTGACAGACACCGGAGGAGAAAAAATTGATTATAAATGGTGCCTGGTTGGATCACTGGTGACGAACAAAAATTTTAATTTTGAAAATTTCAAACATCGAATTGCTAGTATATGGAGAACGGGGAAGGGTTTAACGATTTCTAAGATTGGGGAAAGTATGATTTTGTTTAGGTTTTATCATCTGCATGATCTGAAATGGGTTAGTGACAACGGTCCTTGGACTTTTGATAATCAATTGTTGATTTTGTATACTCTGAAAGAGGGGGATGATCCATCCGCGGCTCAATTGACACATACAAACTTCTGGATACAAATTCATGGTCTTACACAGAATTTGTTTAATGAGACAGTGGCACGGGCACTAGAAAATTTCATTGGGGCTTATGTATCTATGGACTCAAAAGCGAAATGGATAAATGAGCAAAGCTATCTCCGTGTGCGAGTTAATGTGGATATCAGACAACCATTACAAAAAGGAAAAAAAGTAAGAAGAGCAAGAGGAGATTGGTTGAACTGTGTCTTTAAATATGAAAAATTGCCAACTATATGTTTTATATGTGGTCTGATTGGACATTTGGATAGACATTGCGAGATATTTTTTAGCAGTAAGGAAGAGGACTTAGTGAGGGCTTGGGATGCTTCTATAAAGGTTCCCTTACGCCGTGCTACTGTTATGGGAGGAGAAAGATGGTTGAAGGAAGAGGCTAGGCCCGAAGGAAATGTGGTATATGGCTCAAACAGAAATATTGGTAGTAGTACATCGGGACAGATGAAGGAACCAAATCCTAGACATAATCTTCGGAAGCTATCAAAGAACTTTGGTGTAAGCTTTTATGATCAGGAGGGTGTGGAAATCCCTCCAGTTAATCTCTTGCAATCAGAAATCGGATTAGAAGTAGGGGAGGAAAGGAAAAGAAGAAGGGGAGAACTTGTTGCATTTCAACCAAAACCAATTGAAACTATACAGGAGGTAACCATTCAAACCATGGAAGTTGATGATTTATCCCCAAACCATGAAAATGATAATGATAATAAAGCTTGTGCGCAAGCATAGAGAAACCCGAAAGTTCAAAACAAAGTTAAACAGCAAACAGGACAGGCAGGCCAAATGGTCTGCCCAGAGGAATGAAAATCTTTAGTTGGAACTGCTAAGGTTTGGGCAACACTAGGGCAGTTCCCATTCTGTGTGAGCTCATCAAAGCTCATAGGCCTGATGTTATTTTCTTGTATGAAACTCTAGTTTGTCAATCTCGCATTGAAGCCATCAGGGTACGCATTGGTTTTGAAGGATGTTTTGTTGTTGATGGGATTGGAGAAGTGGAGGGATATGTGCTTTTTGGAGGAAGGCCAGTATGTGCTCCTTAAGGTCATTTTCACCAAATTACATTGATTTGACTGTAAATGACCCTAGGGATGGAGACTAGTACCTTACTGTTTTTTATGGGTACCCAGAGAGAGCTAGACGAAGGACTTCTTGGGATTTTCTAGGGAGCCTTGTTGCCGCCTCTTCTCTCCCATGGTCTATTTTGGGAGATTTTAATGATCTACTTGTTCATAGTGATAAAAAAAGGAATAAATGAGCATCCAGAGTGGTGTTATAAGGGATTTAGAGATACTCTGACTGGTTGTGGCCTTACTAATATTCTGTTACAAGGTTATTCGTATACATGGAGTACGACACAGAGGTAAACCAAATGAAGTTCAAGAGAAGTTGGATCGAAGCCTTTGTACATATGCGTGGGGAAGGCCTTTTCCTGGTAATTTTTGCGTTAATTCTATTGCTCCCACTTCAGATCACTCCCCAATAATATTGCATACGTCAACTGACTTAGCTGGTCCAAGGAAAAAGCAGTTCAGATTCGAGCAACGATGGCTAAGGGATGAGGAGATTTGGAATGTGATTAAGGAGGCATGGGGATCAGATAGGCAAAAGGTACTGAGTTCGCGGTTAACGCATGTGGCAGAAGTGTTTATGAGATGGAGCAGAAGTAGTGATGTCTATTTTCGTCAGAAAATTGAACAATTAAAAGCAAAGTTAATGCAACTACGTGATGTGGGAGGTCCAAATAATAGTAATGAGTATGAGTTGACCCGAGCTGAGTATGTGAGAATTATAGTTCAAGAGGAAGACTACTGGAAACAGAGAGCAAAAGTCTTATGGCTTCAGGAGGGAGATCTCAATACTCGTTTTTACTACTCTTTTGCTAATGGAAGACGGAAGCATAATAGTTTAACATGGCTCCAGAATAATGCAGGAGAATGGATTGATGATAAAGATGGGATGGGGAAGATTGCAATACAGTATTTTGAATCGGTTTTCTCTAATAGTAATAACGAATGGAGTGAACTGGTTGATTTAATGCAGGCACACATCACTGATCGGGACAATAAGCAATTACTGCGACCACTTACAAAATAGGAATTCAAGAGAGTATTATTTGATATGCATCCTGATCAGGCTCCAGGACCTGATGGATTTAATCCAGGATTTTATGAAACATTCTGGGACATAATTGGAGATGATATCTTAACTGTTGGGTCAACATGGTTTGATCAAGGTATGTTCCCCTCTGAGCTTAATAATATTATCATTACTCTCATTCCAAAGTGTGAGAATCCTGTTATTATGATTGAACTTCGTCCGATAGCACTGTATAATGTTGTACTAAGAATTTTCTCCAAAGTCTTAGCGAATAGATTGAAAGTGCTTTTGCCTGGGATTATCTCTGAAAATCAATCTGCTTTTATTAAAGGGAGGTCTATTCATGACAACGTTTTGATTGCATTTGAACTTATTCATAACATTAACAATAACATTGCTAAGAAAGTAGGTAATGTAGCACTAAAAGTTGATATGAGTAAAGCATATGATAGGGTGGATTGGAATTATCTAAGAGAACTTATGTTAAAGTTGGGTTTTGTAGATAAATGGGTGAATTTGTTAATGCATTGTGTAACTTCTGTGCAATATATTGTTAGAATAAATGATTAGTTGGTTGGTCCCGTTTGCCCAAAAAGAGGACTTCACCAGGGTGATCCACTATCACCGTACTTATTCCTGCTTTGTGTTGAAGGGTTGACGTCATTATTGGTGGCAGCTGAGAATAGGGGGTTATTGCATGGGTGCCGAGTTAAGCGAGGGGCGCCTGCGATTTCACATTTGCTCTCTGCTGATGATGCATTCTTATTTTCCCAGGCTACTATATCTGAAATTACAGTGTTCAAAAAATTACTCAGATCATATGAATTAGCTTCAGGGCAAGCTATAAATTTTCAAAAATCTGGAATCATGTTTAGTAGAAATGTGGCAAATGACCTGGCTATAGGAATTTCTAGCATTTTGGGTAATACTAATCCATTGAATACCGGAAGGTATATGGGTCTTCCATCATTGGTGGGTAGGACGAAACGAGTAATCTTTGCACACTTTAGAGACAGATTATGGCAGAGGCTACAACGCTAGAGAGGGAAAGGAATATCAAAAGCTGGTAAGGCTACACTTATTTGAGCAGCAGGGCAAGCCATACCAATCTATTTTATAAGTGTATTCTTGCTCCCTATATCGACGGCTAAGGAATTACAATGAATGATGAATTCATTTTGGTCGGGTAATAAAAAGTCAAGTGAGAGAGGACTAAATTGGATTGCATGGGACAAATTATGTGCTCTAAAATTGATGGGAGGACTGAGTTTCTGAAATTCCACAGCCTTTAATCTTGCTATGTTGGGAAAACAAGGATGGAGGTTACTTACCAGTTCATCTTTGCTTGTTAGTAAAGTTTTCAAAGCTAAATATTATCCGAAAAGGGATTTTATGGAGGCCTCATTGGGGCATTCACCAAGTTTTATATGGCGAAGTATCTGGAGTTCTCAACTAATCATTAAAGAAGGAATCAAATGGAAAATTGGAAACGGTCAATCAATAAATGTGTGGAGTGAGAGATGGTTGCATGATGAGGAGGATGGCTATATACGAACCCCTATGGTATAAGGGTTGAAGTATTTAAAATTTAATGATTTGTTTATCCATAATTCCAGGGATTGGGATGAAGAGCTGTTGGAGGAACTTTTTGAGCATAGAGATATAACAGAAATTCATAAACTGTATGTTGGTACATTGAGTAGTGAGGATCGGTTAATATGGAAATTTCATTCTTCAGGACGTTACACAGTGAAAAGTGCTTACCGATTGGCTACAACATTGGAAGCATGAGAGAGATTTCATGTTCAGGGAGCCTGGAAAAAATTGTGGTATGCTGAAATTTCACACAAGGTCCGACATTTTGGCTAGCAATTAGCACGCAATTGTCTCCCGACGAGGGTGAATCTTCAATCTCGTGGGTTATAGGTATTTAGTACTTGTGTGATATGTAACGAGCCTTGGGAGGATGGATGGAATCTTTTTATTGAATGTGCAGAAGCTATAATACTGTGGCAGAAGGCGGGACTTATGGATCGAATTAATGCGGAGGCGACGGTGGCTGAGAACCTGACAACATGGTTTCATAATACGATTAGAGCAGCACCGGAACAAATTGTGAAAACATTTTTTATGCACCTCTGGAGTTTATGGCAGACTAGAAATACCCGTCTTTGAGAGTATGAGATTCGCACAGCAGATAAAATAGTGGCTCATGCCTGCACAGTACTTAATGATTGGTCAGAAGCAAATGCCTTGAGGAATCGGACTGGTACAGGAGGACAACAGATCGGAGATACAATAGTAAGAAATAGTTCATCTACTGGTTGCATGGCTTGGCACCCGCCATCGGAAGGATTTCTCTCGTGTTGTGTTGATGCCGCATGTTTTAACGCTGATGGTCGTGCAGGGATGGGAGCAGAAGTACGAGATGCAAATGGACAGTTTGTAATGGGGAGATGTGCGAGTCTGTTGTGATGTTTGACAACACGAGAATGTGAGGTTGAAGCTCTATTACAGACTATGCAATGGATAGAAGCCGATGAAATAAGGAATGTGGTTTTTGAATCTGATGCTAAATAAGTGATTGATGCAATAAATTCTAGTTCTGTGGATGATTCCGAATTTGGAGATAGAATTATTCAAATACGATCGATTCTAATATCAAATGACTCTTACTCAGTCAAATCGATACGGCGGCAAGCGAATGGGATGACACATGTGTTAGCACAGTCTTCTCGATTAAATAGGGAAGATGTATATTGCACACATCTTAAAAAAAAAGTAAAACGATTAAAATTGGGATATGCAGTTCTAATATTAGAGAAGACAAATTTTATAGTTCAGCAAGTAATAACTTGAAGTGCATTTGATTACATGCTCCGCTAAAAAGTTCAAGTTACATGAAGTTATTCTAATTCTTCAAGAAGAAGGTGCTCAAGTTACAAGCTTTTTTTCCACTTTAAAGTTTGATCATCTTTTTATATACACAATTATATCTCAAGTTTTATAGGGATGTAAACGGGATGGGACGGAAAATGCATTTTCCATCTCCGTCCCTAACTAGTCGGGGATTCACTATCCCCATCCACACAAGCTAAACGGAGATAAACTGGTCCCCATCCCCGTCTAGCGGGGAATTCCCATCCTCACGAGGATCCCCATTCCTCATTCACCACGGGTAATCACCGTTTATGTTTAAAAAATCAGTAAAGATAAAAACATTTAAGAAACATTGGCTAATAATACCAAGTATTAACAACCATTCTCAAAATTTTCAAATAAAAAAAAACTAAAAATTGAAAACAACCAATTACCTGATTAAAATGTACTTAAATCATCTAAAAAAATCAATTATCATGGGGAATAATCGGAAATCCTCATCGGGGATTAAAGGGGTGGGACGGGGATCCTCACGGGGCAGGGATATCTTTCTCCATCCCCGTCACGGGGACAAAATGATCCCCATCCCCATCCCATGGAGATCCTTATCGGGGATTCCCCGTCCCCATCGGAGCGGGTCACCAATGGGGACGGGCAGGCCCGTCCCTGAGCATGGGCAGGAGGGGCGTCTGCCCAGGGCCCAAGGATGAGAAGGGCCCCAATTATAGTAATGTATTAGTACCTATTAAATTATACTTGATTAAATTCAAAAAAAAAATTATAGTTGATTAAAAATGTTGGCATTAGATTCTTTCCAAATTAATTTTTCCAAATAAAAAACGTTGACATTAGTTATTAAATAGTCTTTCTTTCTAAATTCTCTAATTTATCTCGGATTCTTTCCAAATTTCCTAATAAAAACTTTGGGCATCAATTCCCTAATTTATCTCAAAGTATTTCTATAATTATGTTTCCCACCTATCAATCCCAACAAAAATTTATAATTTCTCTCTCCATTTTTCAATTACACTCCAATCCCAAAGAATATTAAACAGTAATATTATCCTATATAATCGGTTCATCTTCTCAATTCATCAACTATATAATCAATTTTGTTTTCTAATCACCTCACTGTGAAACTTCTAATTACTAATAGCCTTTTTTGTTGTCTTTGAGAAACTCTATCAGATTCTGATTTACTCGGTCTTCAAAAGCAATTTGGGAAAAACGTATCAAAATCTTCCAATTCAAGAACTTAGGCGCTAAACCTCGTTAAATGATGTGATTTTCAAATTTGGTTTTTCATTTTTATGTTATCATGCTTTGTATCGTAAAGAGCATAAAATCTATTAGAAATATTTCATAATTTATTAAATTTAAAAAATTTACTTCTAGAAATGCTCATAGACATCATTTTGTATAAGAAATTTGGTACTTAAAGCAATAAAAATGTTTTTATTAGATATTTTTGTTAAATGTAACAAGAAAAGTGTGATTTTTAAATAATTTTCTTCTATACAATTTACTTTTCTACTTTTTTTTTAGTTCCACTTATTTATTAAGGCCCATCTGACAATTCGTCCCGGGGCCTCTAAAATCTCAGGATCGGCCCTGGGGACGGGGAATCCCCGCCCCCTTTGCATCCCTAGGTTTTTATACAAAATCTCTTTATTAATTGGATTATACATTACCTATTTGAAATTGGTTATGTTTTATCATTCATAGTATGAATTTTCTGACCATCTTTGCAGCCAACTGGGAAAATTGTTGAGAGATTGCAAGACTTGGTTTGCAGTTAGAAGTTCTGATTTTAATTAGCAGAAGATGAAATTAATGATCTCGAGTCTGTAAAAAGTTGTTCAAAAGCATTTTAAGCTTTGAATTAGATTGTTGATTCACAATATATAAGTCATTAATTATCCTATTATTACGTCTTTTTAAATGTTTTCAAGGATTTCAAGAGAGTTTTTTTTTTCTTTGTTAATGATTAGTTAAGAGTCTTGAATTTGATTAAAAAGTGATTGACCTGCTGAATACAAAGTGTCTTGTCACTTCCATTAAGTTGCTTAAACCCACAAGATTTAACTCCTTGACTCTACATAGTAGAACAAAATTGGATTTGAAAAATTAAGGAGTATATTTTGTTGTCGCATTTCGTCACAAATGCGACAAGAGTTGTCGCATTTGCGACGAAATGCGACAACTGTTGTCGCATTTGTGACGAAATGCGACAAATTTCGTCAAAATACGACAGCAATGGAGGAAAATTGTGAAAAATTATGAAAAATAGAGGAAATTGAAACAATACCATTACAGATGAAGAAATAGGCAAGACCAACGAGAAAAGCAAGCGTATAAGATAAAAAAACAGATCATTTCTACGGAAAATTGAACATAATACGTCAATAATCTCAAAAATCGCTGATGATTGGTATCAGAAATTGAAGAAGATGGACCGAAGAAGAAGTTGAAACGAAGAAGAAGAAGAAGAAGAAGAAGAAGTGGAAGAAGCGGAAGAAGACGAAGAAGAAGAAGCGGAAGAAGTAGATCGATGATTGAATAGAACTAAGGGTAATTTTGTCCAAAATGGTTGAAAGTGTCTAATTTGGTAAGATGGAAGCAAAGTGAGTTAGAAATATAAAAGGCCCCTCTTAATTGGGCTAGATTTGTAATTAGCCCTTTGAAAAATTAAAGCCTATATATTACTTTAAGCATATTCTGAAGGCCAATAGATTATTGTTACGGCTGTAAACGGGGCGGAGTAAAACGGGGATTGCAATAACCATCTGCGACCACTGGTCTATTGGGATTCCCCTTTCTATCCTCGAATTACAAATGGAGAAAATTTGGCTACCATCTCCGCCCCACGGGGAATCTCCATTTCCGTTTAAGTTTTAGATTTTTTTACTTTTTTTCTTGTAAAACATCAATTTTTAGTATATAATTTTTTTTAAAGTCATAAGCTACTATTTCAGGGACACAATAGTGCTCACCTAGACCCTGAATGACCAAATGATTTTGGTAATTCACCGTTAGATTCAAACCATCCTAAGGCTTAGATCTAATAAGCTTGGATCTAACGGTAAATGACCAAATTAATTTGGTCATTCAGAGTCCAGGTGAGTACTACTGATGACATATGAAATCATAAACTACTAGACATAGAAAATTAACTGAATAATTACAAACAAAGATTCAAAGCATAAAATAAAAACAAGTTCCAAAATAAATTAATAACATATATATATATATATATATAGTTTTTTTTCTATATTCGGGTATTTAGGCGGGGATCTGTTGGATATCCCATTGGGGACATTCGGGGACGACGATGCGACCCTTATAACCATCTCCGTCCCATCCCTGACTGTCGAGGACAATATACAAACCATCCCCGCCCCGTCCCTGAGTGTCAATGACAATATACAAACCATCCCCGTCCTATAGGGATCCCAAACGGGAATTTTCCGTCCCCAACAGGACGGAGATGAGGAATTCCAACCAATTAACAACCCTAATTACTGTAAATAATTTCTAAGAGACTTGTATATTCGAAAATTTCAAGTAGGAAGCATATTATTTAATCTAAAAGATTGGACTAATCAGTAACGTTTAAGAATACATTTTATTATATTCTCTCTATCATATTCTCAAATGTGAATGTTTCTTGTATTGAAGCGTGTACAACACAAACCCGTCTTACTATGTATTAAAATTTTACTAACAAATGGATCAAGAAACTATTAGAACTAAAAACTTCAAGCGTTGAAGTTGAGAATATATAACTTTTATTATGTTATCTCGACATGACAATTTAATTTATTGATAGAATTTCATGATAAGACAAATATAGGTTGTGTTTGCACGCCTTTCAAGTCTAAGAAATCAAATGGTTCATTGGCATGCTAACTTAAGGTAAAGATTAAAGATAATTTTTATTATTTTCTTTAAAACATCTTTCTTATCATATCATTGAACCAGTTGAATTAAAACATTAAACTGATAGTTAAGGTGCTCAATCATAGAACTCATATTAATCTTTTGGTAAAAGCTATGCTTACTTTGTTTTTAACAAAGTAAGCCTTACTTTGTGTGTTTTCACCATTGGATTAATTTTCTAATCCATCATCTAATGGTGAAAACACACCAAGTAATGATACTTTGTCAAAAACAAAGTAACCATAGAAGGCACCTAATCTTTTATATATGCAATATAAACCCATCTTATTATATATTAAAATTATATTAATAAAAGAAGTTATATATTAATCTTTTACCACTTCGTGTCTGATACCATACAATAAAACTATTTGACTTAAGATTTTAAGTTGATAGATAAAACTTAGAAAATAATTTATTATTATTAGTATTAGTATCTCCAAAGACATGCTTGACATAAAAATGATGAAGTAGATTATTCAAAAATTAAATGGATGTATATTTATTAAAAGAATTCGGACAAACACCACATAAATAGTTCATGTACATTTTTTTTTTTTTTTGGAAAGAACCAAAGAATTATATTAATGAATGAATCAAATCATCGTCTAAAACATCAATTAGTCACACCGACTTATCGACAAAAGAATAAAAACCATCATTGGAAAGAGCCCGCCTCGCAATCTGATGCGCCACTCTATTCGCTAGTCTTGGTATGTAAGACACAGAATACGTCTTATTTCTTAGCAGATCCTTGCAATCTTCCCACACATCCCCAACTGCTGATATATTCATCTCCTCTGTATTTATTCCCTCAATTACGAGCTTGGCATCCATCTCTATTTGTATTATTTCGATTTCCAGCTCGATCATCCATTGTAACGCTTCTCGCAAGGCTAAGCTTTCAACCATCAGTGGAGAGTAGCCTCCCTCAAAAACTCCACTCGCCCCTGCCATCATCTCCCCTTCCTCATCCCGGATCACCGCCCCCCAGCCACTTCTTCCTTCCTTTTGAAAAACGGCTCCGTCTATATTACATTTGAGCACGCCCCTTCGCGGCCTCTGCCATATCACCTCTCTTCTTTTCTGCTGTTGCCCATTGATCAGTTCGGGCTGCTGTACATCACAACCCCTCTCTCGTTGGATAATCTCACTTCCTGCACTCGGTCCCCTTCTCCTATATCGTCCTGACCTGCTGTTTTGTACCACTCTGTCACTACCTCCCCGCCCCTGAGCTGCTATAAAATTGCCCTGACCTGCTATTGTATGTCGGTCCGACAACCCCTCTCCTTCTCCTGCTGTTTCATCCCCTTCTCCACTCTCCCCATTTCCACCTTGCATATAATTCCTTAACACCTGCTGCCGCATTTCTGTCTCCTTCATGCTTCTTTCCTTCGTTTCTCGCCAATTCCATATGTACTGTCTTACTTCCTCCACTCTGACCCTTGCGCTCTTTTGCGGGTTTTTCCATAGTATGTCATTCCGATGCTGCCAGATAACATACATCGCACTAATTGCTTTAATAACCACCTCAGAATCTTCTTTTCTGCATATATCCGCAAACCAGCTCTCTACATCATCAAATTCTCCCTCAGGTGCCGCTAGTCCCACTTCCTGTCAGCATATAACCGCAAAAGGACACATACAAAATAGGTGCCAACTATATTCAAGGTCCGTTACACAGATCAAACAATTGCTAGGTAATAACAGATGTCTAGATCGCAAAGCCGACCTCATTGGTAAACATTTTGAGCATAATTTCCATACAAATTGTTTAATTCTAGGCGGGATATCCATCCCCCAAACTTTACTCCACTCGACCTCCTGTTCCTCTCCCCACCTCTGTCTCTCCAACACCTTATAACCTGATTTTGTTGAGTACTGTCCATTTTTTGTATACTGCCATACTAGCCTGTCAGCTCTTTCTCTTAAGGGGATAATAATTCTTATAATATCCTCAACCTCCTCCCTTTCAAATAACATCTCCAGCTTCCCCCTATCCCACTTCCGATTGTCATCCTCGAACAGCTCTTTAACCCTCATCTCTCCCCTATTCCCCCTTCCTCTAAACACTAGATTAAATTGATCTCCTCTTTCTACCCACGGGTCTTTCCAAACCCTTATTACTTCTCCATTCCCCACCTCCCACTTCGTTCCCTGTTTCAGCACCTCTATCGAACTCCAAATTCCCCTCCAGATAAAGCTAGGATTGGTACCTAGCTTAGCATCCAAGAAATTGTCAGTTGGAAAATATTTAGCTTTGAAAAGCCTATTGACTAAGGTATTCGGATTAGCTACTAGCTTCCACCCTTGCTTACCTAGTAACGACAGATTGTACATGTACAGATCTCTAAATCCCAACCCACCACTCTTTTTGGTTCTGCACAAACTCTCCCACCTAACCCAATGAATTTTATTTTTCCCATCCTCTTTTTTACCCCACCAGAACGAATTCATCATCTTCTGGAGCTCTTCACTAATTGATTTCGGTAGTAAGAATGTACTCATACAAAAAGTTGGCAAGGCTTGCGCAACCGTTTTAAGGAGCACATCCTTTCCAGCAGTCGACAAAAATTTAAAGCTCCAACTATTAAATTTATTCTTCAGCCTATCAATTAAGAAGGTAAAAACTCCCCTCCTCGATCTCCCAATCAATGAGGGCAACCCCAAATATCTCCCTGTATTTAAAGGATCCCATACTCCTAACAGATTACAAATCCCTTCCCTCACTCCCTGAGTTACATTAGAGCTAAAAAATATACCTGATTTATTGACATTTATCGCCTGACCCGAAGCTTTCTCGTAGTCTTTTAGGATTTTCAGCACCACTTCTGCCTCCTCATTTGATGCCCCAAAGAAAAGAAAGCTATCGTCTGCAAAAAACAAATGAGAGACCACCAGAGCTCCTCTACACACCCTACACCACTGCATTCTCCCCTCTCTTTCCGCCTTGTAGATCATTTGTGACAGTACTTCAGCACATATTATGAACAGGTATGGTGACAATGGGTCCCCTTGCCTTAAACCTCTTCTAGGCGTCACTAGTCCCGCTACTTCCTTGTTGACCGCTACCGAATATTGCACCGTGGTCACACACAACATTATCCACTCAATCCACACCTCCCCAAAGCCCATTCTCCTCATTACTGTCTCCAGAAAACTCTAGTTCACTCTATCATAGGCTTTACTTATATCTATCTTCAGAGCCACATTTCCCTTATCACCTCGATTCTTTTTCTTCATATAGTGTATGGATTCAAAAGCCACCTGCACATTATCAATAATCGATCTTCCCAGCACGAACGCTGATTGGCTCTCACTGATTAGCTTCGGAAGAATTGGTTTAAGCCTATTTGCCAGAACCTTTGAGATCACCTTATAAAGTACATTGCACAACGAAATTGGCCTAAAATCTAACATTTTCTTTGGCACCTCCACCTTTGGAATTAGCACTATTACCGTGTCATTCAAATTTGCCGGGAATTCCTTTCTCTCCAACCATCCTTTACATGCTTCAAAGATTTTCCCTCCTATCACAGGCCAAAAATGTTGATAAAAGCTCGGGCTTAACCCGTCAGGGCCCGGTGCTTTCTCAGGATGCATCTGAAACACGGCCTTTCTGAATTCTTCCAGTGTGAAAGGTTACATTAGCTTTTCATTATCCCTGCCTAACACCCCTGGCAATATAACCCCCTCTGCATCCCACTCGCACTCTCCTTCCTGATCGTAAGCTTTCTGAAAATACTCAATCACATGTTTGCTTATCTCTCCTTGCTCTTCAATCATCCCTCCTCCATTATCCTCCAACGACACTATCAAATTCTGTTTCTTTCTGGTTTTTACACATGAATGAAAAAATCTTGTGTTCAGGTCACTTCCTACCAACCAGAACTGTTTTGCTCTTTGCCTCCAAAATGTTTCCTCCTGCTCTAACGCTATATTCAGCTGTTTTTGGACCTCTTTCACTCTAGTTTCAGACCCCATATCAATTCTGTCCCGTAGCTGGTTCAAAAGCCTCTTTAGAAATTCTATACGACCTCTGAACTTTCGTTTATATTCTTTGCCATAACCCTCCATTGCTGCCGCGCAAATTGTCAAGCGCTCCGGTACATTTCTGTTTGAGTTTTCTGCCCAAGTTCTCCCCACCATTTCCGAGAAATCCGTCTCTTGGACCCACGCCTGCTCAAATCTAAATCTCCCACTCTTTTTGCACACAGTTGACTCCTCCAACTTCAAAACTAACGGGTAATGGTCTGAATAGGCAGCAGCAATATTGCACAGCTGATACCTCGGAAATCTTCGAATCCACTCGGTGTTCCCGAACCCTCTATCGAGCTTCTCTCTTATCCACATCTGCGAGCCCCGACCTCTCTCCCATGTGTACGGGCTGCCATCCTGCCTGAGCTCTGTCAAACCACACCCCTGAATGGTATTATTAAATTTTCTCATCAGATGCTCTGGATACCTCGCCCCTCCTATCTTCTCTTCCTGCCCCCTGATGCAATTAAAATCCCCCATTACTAACCACGGCAGTTCTGATTCCCTGCAATTATTTCTAGCAATTTCCACGATTCATCCTGAAGGCTCCTATCCGCATAACCATAAAAGCCCACACATCTCCAATCTCCTCTCTCTTCATCCCTGACCATGATATCAATATGTCTATCCGAGTATTTATTTAGTTTCACCTTAACTCCAGCCGACCACATAATCGCCAATCCACCACTATGACCCCGGCTATCCACACCTACACACCCCTCGAACTTCAATGTCTTGCTAATTTTGATTAAACGGCTCCGGTCCACCAGAGTCTCCATAAGGAACATGATGTTTGGATGATAAGATCTCACTATATCACCCAACGCACGAACTGCCCGAGTGTTCCCAAGCCCTCGGCAGTTCCAGCTCACGCAAATCATTCCTCCCGGCGGACCTGGTATTCTAAATTTTTTATATTAAAAAGACAGAAATATTTGCATTCTAAATTTTTTATCAGTCTAAATATAGTGGTCCATGTCCAAATTCATTTGATGAAAATCATACGTATTACTTAAAAAAAATAAGTTTCAAAAGTTTGAAAATAAATCAGTCGCATAAGTTTCAAAAGTCTTTTCCCACGTGATATCCTTTTCATAATCTTGCCTTTGGTCATCAATCATTTTCTTAGAAAAAGAAAAAAAAAAAAATTGTAAACATCAATCAAAGAAGAATGCACCTCAAAATAGTACGATATTGGGCAAATGTCAATTATTCAAAATGTAAATTATTCAAAATTGTTTAATATATCGAAAGCTCTAAATTTCACAATAATGTTCCCCGACTTATTAGTTTTTTTTTAAAGATAAATTAAAAAGTATATCAGTTTAAGGTAGTTTATGAGTTAATACATAATTGAGATTAAATTTAAGAATTCGGTATACGATTTTAAACAAATTCAAATGATAAATATACTTTAAGAAAATTTAAAGAACTAACAGAACATTTTATAAACAATTTCTTTTTCTCCAAATTCATGTTTGCCTAATATAATGAAGGAACAATTACAAAACTAGCACCTTTTAAGGGGCTAGTTTTCTTTTCTAACTCATTTTGACAAACTCACCAAAATTAACACATTTCATTAACAATATTCCAACCTTGCCCTACATCTTAACCTTGAATATGACGAAGCTTTATATTTTGTAAATAAATCAAAGACTTACATGATTGTGTATAAAATCTTGAAGCACAAACTGTGGGTTGGATTGATTGTTGTTCGTTGTCTGTAAATCGATTTGTTCTTTAGAGAGAGAGAGAGAGAGAGAGAGCGAGGGCGAGGGCGCGAAAGAAGCAAATGGGGGGAAAGACAACGTTATAAAAGGATAGAGAGGAGGGCAGTGTTGGAATATTGTTAATGAAATGTGTTAGTTTTGGTGAGTTTCTCAAAAGGAGTTGGAAAAGAAAACTAGCCCTTTAAAATGTGCTAGTTTTGTAATTGTCCCTATAATGAACCTTAAAATTTGTCTATATATCTATCTATCTATAAATTAAGGGTGTTGTTAAACCCATCCCCAAATTCCCACCTCTAGCCCCGTGAAAGGACGAAAATGCCCTTTCATGGGTTTTGGGGAGAGAAAATCTATTTTTTTTTTTGCCAATCCGACACGCGGACGTGTGGATATCACGCCTCGCCGCGTGGTCGGGCGTGATAGCAACACGCCTCACCGCGTGGTCCGGCGTGATAGCCACACGCCTCACCGCGTGGTCGGGTAATTGGCTATCACGTCCGACCACGCGGTGAGGCGTGTGTCTATCACGCCCGAGCACGCGGTGAGGCGTGATATCCACACGCCCGCGTGTCGGATTGGAAAAAAATAGCTTTTTAGCCCCGTAAATAGGCCGTTAAACTCGTAACTACAGAATCGTACTTAAAACCTAAAAATACCATACAATTTAGTCCTAAAATCAGTAACAATAATATAAGTTAATTAATAATATTATTAATCACAACATATAAAACTAATATAATCTAGTCCAAGCCTCTCTTCTTTCAGCGTATAGATTCTCCAAGTGACGAACACTCGGATGACGAAATATACGCCATTGGGAGGCACTGGAAACGTAGGATGTAAATAAAGACGTATGTAGTGATTATAACTCCCCAAATGACAAATCACAATCTCTCGCTCTGGTGGTCTTCCATCGTCCGATCGCATCGGCAGTATAGTGCAACATCCTAACTGTTGTGTAGTAAAGAGAAATATTACTGCATTCAATACAGATGTAGCAGCATATAAGTCATCCGGACTCACCATCCAGTGGGACTCACCACAACCCACTCCTGCCCATTTAATACGTGTGAGGGCAGCATCAAATCCGTTCCCGTACACTGGCGCATACAGATCACGGTTTGTCCGCATCTCATTCTCTATGAGCACTCTCATCAGCTTCCACTCCTCTTGGTTATAGGTGATGGCATCGGCTAAAACACGAAATCCACAGTTACCATCTGCTACAACATCATGGAATCCAGTAATAAATGGTACGATGAGACCTTGAACCCGATGTAAATGGTGGTAACCGGCGATATCCGCATCAAATCCAACTGAAAATATTAATATATGAAATTCATCAATAAAAATATATTTACTTTAACTTCAACATATATATTAATAAAATAAAATATACCCGGCATCTGGTTGTTATGCACATATGAGGATGAGGAACGGCCTCGACTACGACTACTCCTCGAACCTGATGACCGTGCTCGACCTCGTTGACTGTACTCCCATGCACTCGGATTTCGTTTTGTTGATGAATTTCCCTTTGGTCTACCCCTAACAGTGTCTTTGAATTCAGGTTCTTTGAAGCCAGTTTGTTCCGGGTTTATCTGATCATGAATCATCATCGATATGCTACGCACCATTGAAGGATCTAATTTTTCAACCTTTTCCACAAGAGAGTGAAAAAACTGGTGATCCTCAGACCCGTCAGCATATACTGGAGCAGTAACTGGTATGTCACTCAACCCTTCAAACGCAAGAGATCTCCAAAAAGGATGGATGCGGTCAGCACAGACCGATTCATCTGTGTCAATATATGTTTTAAGCTCACATGCACACGGAATGCCATGAGTCATGGGCAACACGCATCCGCATTCACTTACCACATCCATACTCAATCTGTGCATACTCCCGATCTGTAGCAATGGCTTTCGGATGCACATCAGGTTGGAGCAAAAGCTTCAATTTTTGTAACGCCCACATATAACTTCCCTCAGTTTCATCCTTCATGATTGCATAGGCGATCAAGAAGTTTTTGTTTGAAGGCGTCATTCTAATGATCTCAAAGAATGACATCTTATACTTGTTTGTTTTATATGTTGAATCCATACCAACAAACAAGTAATAAGATCAGAACAGTGTGATCGATGTTGGATGTGCCATAAATAAGTGAGTCATAATATTGCTGCCCTGCACCGCTTGCGTCCAATGTACATATTCCTTATCTATAGCAAGCCGATAAAACTGACCGATTACATCCTGACCCTCAAAGCTCTCAGTCCTGATTTTCTCCTTGTAATTATAGATATGTCTTTGTGTCGGGCAATCCTCTGGATGTTTTTCTTTAATTGCAGCAAAAATAGCACAAGGCTTAGCTTGAGCTGAACTCATTTCACGAACAAGTTTTTTGGAACCCGGGCTTAGTCCGCTCATCTGTCTGTAGCCCTGACGATATACAGCCAACTTATGACAGTGCTGTCCTCTATCTCCAGAAATCCCATTCACCACCCAACCGCCTAATTCAGCGATTTCCATAAACTTTATCTGGAATTTGCAACCACAGTACTTTGTTTTTGTATTCCTCCGTAGTATAACATCCATATCCATATCCTTTTTCCTTTTATAATTCTTAACACCGCGAGCACATTTAACTAATATCCACTTTGACTTGCCCCCCTTCTTGTGCGACGATGTGGTTAACTCGAAGCTGATCCCAATTGTCGTCTGTTTTGCCCAGTTAACAGCTTCATGATATGTTTGAAACGTTTGTTTGGGAAATAAATGTGAACTGTAATTTATGTCGTTTCCGTCAAATTCTTCCCACGAAACCTCCTGTAAATGATAAATAACGAACATTACATTCCAAAACATGACATTTCTACAGCGTTTCGGTGTCTAAACCCGAAAAAGTAGCCACAAATATGCTCGGGCGTGTGAGCATCACACCCCACCATGTGGTGGGGCGTATGAGCATCACGCCTCACCATGTGGTGGGGCGTATGAGCATCACGCCTCACCATGTGGTGGGACGTATGAACATCACATCCCATCTCATGGTGGGGCATGTGGCTATCACGCCCCACCACATGGTGAGGCGTGATACTCATACGCCCCACCACATGGTGGGGCGTGATGCTCACACGCCCGAGTGTCGAACCAGGTTTTTTTTTAAATCAAATTACAGAAATCAAAGGAAGTTCAATCGGAAAAATACCTCGACTTCAGACGCAGCATCACTCCCGTCTCTTCCCGGTGATAACGGATTGCCCTCCATCAAACGTGTTGTCTTTGATTCGGATCAAAATGTATTTGGGAGACTTTGAGAGAGTTTGGGAGGGTTTGGAATTTTCAGTTTTTGGTTAAAGGGCGGTTACGTCTTTTTCCGGGGCTGGAAGTGTGAAATTGGGGCTGGGTATAGTAATCCACTAAATTAAATATATAAACTTTTATAATTTAACCAATAAAATATAGAGTAAATAATTTATTAGTTTATTACTTTTTATCTAACACATTATTTAGTCCTTTATTTTAAAAAACACATTATAAGGTCCCTAGCTTTTGCCAATATTAACTCTTTGATCTTTTTATCTAGTTTTTTTAGATTTGTAATCGTTATATTTTAGCATAAACGGATATATAAAATAACAGAGTAACATAGTCAACTTGTATTGTATTGTGGTTGTCCTAAAAGCTAAGATATGTTCGGTTAAAAATCTAAAAAATAGATAAAAGGACCACAATGTTAATATTGGAAAAAGATAGAGACCTTAAAATGTGTTTTTCAAATATGGGGACTGAACAGTGTGTTAAGTAAAAACTAGGGGACTAATAAATTATTTACCCTAAAATATATACAAACAACTTTTGACAAAAAATTTCAAAACCCTGATGTTTCTAAAGAAAATATTAAACACTGTTGTTGTATAAACTTAAGCAAACACTATGCGGTTTGAAATAAAACACTAAAGTTGTCCAAAAAACTAAAATAAACACCCCATATCCCCTATTTCTGTTTAAGATGTTTCCAAAAGTTATGTTTGTACAAGTGCAGGTCATGGTGTTATTCATGCCCATGAAAATATGAATTTTGGTTATGCTTTGACTCCACCAAATTCATCTTATGTATTTAATGCTCCACCAAATTCTTCTATTTCTTTTGCTCAACCTTCAAGTTCTCATATAAGTGTGTTGCTCCTATGGAAAAGTTGTTTTGGTTCCCGCCTCTACTTAATATTTATAAGTTTAACTGTAACGCGGTTTTTTCAAAAAAACCCTCCATTGGTTGGTTTGGCATGGTAGATAGAGATTGTAATGGTTTAGTCTCTATGTCAGGTGGAGGACCAATTGGTACCACTTTATCGGCTCTTCATGTAGAGTTAATAGCTATTCTATTTTCCTTACGTGTGGTTCGCGATTGTGGCTTTCAGTCTATTTTGATAGCCACAGGTTGTGCATCAGCTATACATTTGCTTAAAGGTGGTTTGGTCTTGTCAAATTGGTTGGGGATTATTTTAGGTGATATTGTTGAGGAGGCCGATCTTTTGCTTCAATTGAGTTCATACATGAAAGGCGCTAAGCGAATTCTGTTGCACATATCCTAGCAATTTGGGCACCTACTCTTTCTCATATGGAAATCCTTGTTAAAGATTTTCCTAATTGTGTTTCTACTTGACATTAACTCGTTTGCTTCGTAATCTATGATTTTGTTTCTAAAAAAAAAAAATATATATTTCCAAAAATTTCAGGAGAAAGCTTTGTTGTTTCTGAAATTGTATTTGTACTATCCTTTTCTTACTTGATTAATTGACAATAAAACATTTTTATTGTTATTATTATCATGTCAAACTTTTAAATAGACTATTTTGTTTCAAAAAAAAAAAAAAAAAAAAGATGTTTCCAAAAATTTCAAGAGAAGGTTTTGCTGGGTCTATGCTTAAATGAAATTGAAAATTCATTTGCTAGAGATTTAGTTTGTAAGATGATTAATTTTATGTTTCTGTATTATGTAGTTATGTCTGTTTTATTATTAATTTTCGGCTTAATACATTATTTGCACCTGAATTTGTTCAAAAAGTTTAATTAGTCTCTTCCTGAACTTTCAAAGTGTCCCGCTAGCCCTCTGAATTTGCATAAAATATTCAGTTAGTTTCTTGAATTTGTATAAAATATAATCCAGTAATCATTCGGTTGTAACAAAGTACGTTAAATACGGAATATATGTTGTACGCGCCTTAGTTACATAATTCACAAAATAGATTAAAATAAATTAAAAAAGAAGTTCTTACTTGTTCAACTATAAAACTTTTTCTTCTCTAATATTAGAATTGCATACTCTGATCTTGGTCGTTTTACTGTTTTAAGATGCGTGCAACACATCTTCCGTGTTTAACTTACTTTTTTACAATCGAGTGATCAATTGATTATATTTTACTCAAATTTAAGGAGCTAACTGAATATTTTATGCAAGTTCGGAGGGCTATTGAGACACTTTGAAAGTTCATGGGCTAACCAATCTTTTAGGATAAATTCAGGGAACAAATGATGTATTAAGCCTTAATTTTATTTTTGATGGGTTTTTTTTTGTGTGTGTAATTGCTTAGAACATGTTGGAAATTCATTTATAAAAGAGATTTAGATTAGATGATATTAATTTTATGTTTTTGTTAGGTTTCTATTAGTGTCTATGACGATAGTTGAGGTTGTGAAGGTTGTTGATGAGAAGATAGCTAGGGAGAAAAAATAACGAATTGAAAAGAAAAAAAAAAGAAAAAAAAGGACTGTTATGAAATTTTTAAAGGACCGAAATGAAATTATTTCTATTTCACTTGCTCTGTTTTCTCTTTCTTCCATCTCAAATGACACATCAAAATAATACCACTTTTTTTTAGTTGAAAAGTTATACATAACCTTTTATCAGTTTTTTTTTCTTCTAACTTTATTAACTTAAATCATAAAAAATAATACTGATAAGAAACAAAAATAGACAGATCTATTTTCCACGAACAAACACAGAACTAACGATTCGAGCTAAGCAATAAGCAACATAGTTCGTTATATATTTAACAAATAAGATCGACACATGATAACTTGCTGGATCCGCTTTGATATTCTTTGCCAGAGTTACCTGCAAAACAAAACCGGAGACAGGATCTCCGGGAAAACTCTCCGACGATCAAGTCAGTTTTTGTAAAAATGAGTCTATAATTTAGCAATAGCTTTGTGGGAAAAAATGTGAACGTACCTCCCCCCTTATTCTTAAGGCCTTTTATAGGTGTTTTTTGGGTAACCGCCGAGGGCGGTTACTCCTTAGTGGGCCACGTTCTGAGGGCGGTTACCCCTTTTTAGGCCATGTCCCTTTCGTGGCTTTCATGGCAACAAACGTGGTTCTGAGTGGGAGTCTTGACGCTCCGTTTAGGAATTCGGGGCGGTTTACTCGCTGCGCCCGCTTCCTTCATTCGGGTCCCGTCCAATCTTAGCCCATGGGGCTTTAATATGGGTTGGGCTTGCGAAATGAATATAACCCGTTTTGGGCTTCGCGGGTTATCACATGCCTCCCCCTTGGTCTAGCAAGAGCCCTTTTAGGGTCTTTTTATAGGGGACGCTTCGTCTTTGTCCGATTATTTCAAAGTTTTGAATTGGTGCATTTCCCCTCTTTCATTTTCTCCGGCGTCGACCTTTTAATTCCGTTACTTCTTTTTCGGCGTTGACCTCTTAATCCCGTCACTTCACTGTGTTTTCTTTTTCATGTAAGTTTTTCTTTTCACATTTGTTCCTTGTTCGGCTTTTTGCTTCTGTTTTCCTTTTATCGATCATGTCAGACCTCGACTTCGCGCCGTTTGACGACGATTATGTCCGCGAGGTCTCTAACGAGGTCGAAGAGATGGTTGAGGAAGCTTCAACCAGCTCTCCTGGGTGTAATTCTCATCCTGCCGACTTCCTTCATCTGGCGAATATAACCGACGAGGGTTTAGGTTTTGACCCCAAAAAGTTGATTCTGCCATCTGTCCCAACCCCTCGTTTGTTACCAAAGAAGGACAGGTCGGGAAGTCTGGTTTGTCAAGAGACAATCGATGATTTACGGTAGCATTATCCCTGGCTCCGAGGTCTCGAGACTATCATTCCTGGGGAGGATAGAGGACCGGGCGATTACCCAAAGGGGTACTTCACTATTTTCGTGGCCCAGATTATCTGCGGCTTCACTTATCCGCTGGCGGATGAGATTGCTTCCGTCCTAGGCGGTTATGGAATCGCGCCCGGGCAATTGCATCCTAACGGCTGGGCCGATTTGACTCTGGACAAATTCTTGGCGGATTGTTTGGAGGTTCCCTTTTCGCCCAAAATCTTCTCCAAGCTCCACCATTTCAAAAGCTCGGCGGGGTATTTCACTTTCATCCGCCAGAGCGGATACTATGGTTTTGACGAGAAGCTGAACAAGATCCGCGAGTGGGATCGATCTTACTTTTTTTATCAAGTTTAATGAGGAAAACCTGAACTTCGGGTATCCCAGCAAGGAAGAATCCGTCGTTATCAAGTTCCTGAAGAGCACTCCTCCTTTTGTATGGACATACGATCAGGCCTTTCATATGCTAAGGAGCCGAGTAGCGATTGCGTACCGCAAGGGGGATCGCGTTGTCTATATTCCTTATCGCGTTTTTGTGCAAGGTACTTTTTATTTCCAAGTTGATGGTTTCTTTTAACCCTTTGCAGGGGTGATCCTTTATCTCAAATCGCTGCAGATCGGGAGGCTAAAGCCCTGGCGAGAAGAAAGAAGCGGATGACGGAAACCGCTTCCGTTGTAGGGGCGGATCCTTCTGGAGGGACGATTCCTTCTATTGGGGCGGCTTCCCCGGTTAGGGCTTCCACTTCACAAGGTCCCGCTTCTGCCTTCGAGGATCTTCCTTTAACCAGGAAGCGGAAGATAAGTGCGGATACAGAGTCTTCTCGTTCTAAAAAGAAGAACACTTCAGTGTCCCTTACTGTTGGCGGCGCACCTGTATCCGCCTCGTCTAAAGGAAAGAGCAGTACCCCCATTCACGAGGTATCTTGATCTACTCCCTCTCGTATTGCTACTTTTTCCTCATGAGCTATCTGCCGTTCTCTTGATATTTTTCTTTATGCTTTTACAGCCAATCCCCGATATTAGCGGATGGTGGACTAGGACTTTCGTCCTGGCAGTGAACTTCTCTTGCAAGGATATTGTATCTTCCATATGCAATGCCCTCGGGCGACTTCCCTCTGCCTCCCGTGTGCGCGAGCAAGTACCGCTCC
The DNA here is from genome assembly GCF_963576675.1 of Euphorbia lathyris. NCBI lineage: Eukaryota > Viridiplantae > Streptophyta > Magnoliopsida > Malpighiales > Euphorbiaceae > Euphorbia > Euphorbia lathyris. The sequence goes on along the minus strand of NC_088914.1, from coordinate 20,100,632 downwards.
CTACTGCTGTGGAAGGGATCGAGAAGCGTTCTGTAGAGGTATATTATTGCTTTGTCCTTCGCTTTCAAATATCTTGTGTTCATTGTAACCGCATATTTCTATTCGCCCATTTTTATTTGTGAGACGTGTTATATGCAGATTATCAATTTCGCTGAGGGCATTCTCCGAAGGGATGCAGAGCGAGCCAAGGAGTTGGAAAGTCTTAGTACGGAATTGGCGACTCAGAAGTCGCTTTATGATGATGTCCAAGGGAAGGTGAAGGTCCTAGAGGGCACCTGTCAGAAGGCCGTGGGCGAGAAGGAGGAGGCCCTTAAATCCCTTCAGGCCAAGTCCGATGAACTGCAAAAAGCCCTCGACGACCTAGCTGCTTTCAAGGAGGCCCAAACGAAGAGGGTTGAGGAGATTTTGGCTGAAGATGGCGCCCGCATCTACTGGTATGGAGAGCGGATTCATGCCGCTTATGAGCACGGGCATCAGGGTCTAGTACTTAACCGCCCCAAAGTTCCCATCCCTGAAAAGGATTTAACTGGGGAGTGGGATAAGCTGGAAGCCGAGGATGCTGATATGGATGAGGTACTCTTCTTAGATTGGAAGAGTCTTCAGGATCCTCCGATTAGCTGCGAGATCCCTATTCAGCCCGCGGAAGGAGAGGCACCCCAAGCCGTTTCTCAACCTGTGCAAGAGGTACCTCTCGCCGAAGAGGTTACTGAAGCGGTTACCGATTCAAGGGTTGAGGATTCGCTTGAAGTAGATCCTCCTACCGGAGGAGATGAGGGAGTCGATGCAGTCCAGGAGGGCATTAGGGGCGAAGGAGAGGAAGCTGTAGCATAGCTTAACTTATATTTGGACTTTTGTATGTAAAAACCATGTAACAAACCGCTCTGATATATATATTTTCTTTCGGTTGTTGCTTTTCATATGTGTGTGATTGTCACTTTTTTGCCCTTTATATGTGCCCTTTGTCCTTTTGCCGACTCCATATTTGTGTTTCTTCATAGCTAGGGTGGCCAAACCCTTTTTGCAATTTTGAGTACTCGTTTATTCGCTTAATTTTATGCCTTAACTTATAATTCTTCTTTCGAAAATAATCATAAGTTTTGATCATAAGGTTTTGCGAGTGATGCGTAATCATGCATCCGCCTTTCTTTAACAGGCAACACATTTATGTGTTTTTGATTTTAACCCTAAGGTTTTTTGCGAGTGATGCGTAATCAAGCATCTGCCTTTCTTTAACAGGCAACACATTTATGTGTTTTTGATTTTAACCCTAAGGTTTTTTGCGAGTGATGCGTAATCATGCATCCGCCTTTCTTTAAGAGGCAACACATTTATGTGTTTTTGTAAAGAATCCGCATTTTGTTGTAACATACTGAGTGAATGTAATAACTTTTATTGATGACGAGAAAAAGTTTATTACATATGTACACCAATTGTGCGGGATCGAAGCCTAATTAAAACCTTTTATCAGAAAACCCAGTGGGAAAAACTCATAAAAGGAAAAAGAGTACTCGTCATTTCCTCGAACTACTCGGCCTTTCTATATAGGCGTAGATTCTCTAGATTCCAGGTGCGCGGGAGCTTCTTTCCACTTATTTCTTCTATTTCGAAAGTGGCCGGTCCTATCTTCTTGGATACTTTGTATGGCCCGATCCAGTTGACGCCTAGCTTGCCTTTGCCATCTCTAGACTGTATTTTATCTGCTTTTTTCAAGACCAAGTCGTTTTCGTTGATCATTACTTTTCGCACTCTTCTGTCATGGTATTTCTTGATTCTATTGCGGTACATTGTCATTCGCATGTAAGCTTTTTCTCTTCGTTCCTCCACAGAATCCAAAGCATCTCTGATGTTGATAGTATTTTGTGTGTCGCAATAATAAATTGTCCGATCTGTGGGCGACTTGATTTCAACAGGTAAGACTGCTTCGGCTCCATAAACTAGCGAGAAAGGTGTTTCGCCTGTTGCTGCCTTTACAGAGGTTCTGTATGCCCACAACATATGGGGTATCTCATCCGCCCAACCTGTTTTTTTGTCACCTAGCCGCTTCTTGATGCCTTGAACCATGGCCCTGTTGGTAACCTCCGTCATACCATTTGATTGGGGATGGTTTACAGAAGAAAAATGATTCTTGATTCCCATGCTTTCGCAGTATGTTTTGAACTTGGCACAGTTGAACTGGGTGCCATTGTCGGTTATAAGCTTCTGCGGGATCCCAAATCGCATGATAATGTTCTCTCGTAAGAACTCGATCATTCGCTCAGGTGTTTGTGCGGTTACTGCCTCCGCTTCTACCCATTTGCTGAAGTGGTCCACTGCGACTATCAAATACTTCCTTTTCTTTGTTGTTTCTGGGAATGGACCCACTATATCAATTCCCCATGTTGTGAATGGCCACGCCGTCATTATAGTGATTTGTTCAGCTCCGGGAACATGCTTTTCATTCGCATGGATTTGACAGTTGTGACATTCCGCAACCATCTTCTGGGAATCTTCCACCACCTTGGGCCAGTAGTATCCCATTAGTTTGACCTTTCTTGCCAATGCCGCCGAAGCTTCGTGCGCGCCACAAATTCCTTCATGTAGTTCTCGCAGCACATAGTCTCCTTCATTGTGACTAACGCATTTCAACCATGGACATGTGTACGATTTCCGATACAAAGTTCCATCCCGCATTGAGTATCGTGCCGACTGCCCAATTATTTTTCTGGCTAAGCTCTTATCAACCGGCAAATCTCCCTGCTCCAGATATTGACGGATTGGCATCCGCCAATCTTCATCGTCTTCCAGTTCCTCGATGATCATAATCTGATCAACCTCGAATGCTGGTGCCGATTTTATTTCCAAATTGCATGCCTTTTGACTCCATGGTTCTCTACTTGCCGCTGCTTTTGCCAATTCGTCAGCCTTTGCATTTTGGCCTCGCGGAACATGCACCATCTCCCAAACGACTCCCTTGTGCGTTAACTCTTGTGTCAATCTGCCGACTACCTGATGGTATTTTACTAGCTCCTCCTGTTTCACCAGATAATTTTTTGTGATCTGGTTTATCATGAGTTTGGAATCGCTGTAGATTACCACTCTTTCTGGGGTGAGTTTATTGAGCAACTTCAACCCGCATATCATTGCTTCATACTCTGCGGCATTATTGGTAGTTTTGAAAGTTAATTTTGCTGCATAGCACAGGCGAATAACCTCCGGGCCCTTGATGACGACTCCCAGCCCAGCTCCATCTGTAGATAATGCCCCATCTGTGTACATGCTCCACTCTTCTTTTTGTGCCTTCGGACATTCATCGTCATCCCAGGTGAATTCGTTCACGAAATCGGTGAGTACTTGGCTCTTTAGCGCTGGTCTCCCTTCATAGCGAATATCGAATTCTCCCAGGCGAATTGACCATTCCATCAACCGGCCGGATGCGTCAGGTTTCTGTAATACCTTTCGCATTGGGATGCCAGTTCTCACAATGATAGTATGCGCCTGAAAGTATGGTTTCAATCTAGCCGCCGTGGTTATCACTGCGAGGGCCATTTTGTCCAACTTCGAATACCGGAGTTCTGCATCCTTCAGGACTTTGCTCACGTAGTACACTGGATATTGTTGCCCTTCTTCTTCTCGCACCATCACAGTGCATATCGCCATATTGGTGACGGATACGTAGAGAAATAAATCTTCTCCATCCTCCGGCCTACTCATTAAGGGCGGATAACACAGTAATCGCTTTATCCCCTCGAATGCTTCTTGACAATCCGGCGTCCATTCAAAGGACTTGGATTTTTTGATGGCATTGTAGAAAGGTAGACATCTCCTAGCTGAGCATGATATGAATCGCCCTAATGCCACCAACCGCCCATTTAGTCTCTGTACTTCTCTTATGCTCCTCGGCGTTTTCATCTCCATTACTGCTTTAACCTTCTCGGGATTCGCCTCAACTCCCTTGCCGCTAACAATGAAACCCAGGAACTTTCCCGCTCTTGCTCCGAATGTGCATTTCTCTGGGTTCAATTTGAGGCCATATTTGATTAGTACTTCCAGGATTTCTTTTATATCCTGCGGGTGGTCTTGCATTTTCTTGCTTTTGATGATCATGTCATCAACGTAGATCGAGAAGTTCTCGCCGGATTTGTCTGAAAATATCTTGTTCATCATCCTCTGGTATGTTGCTCCCGCGTTTTTCAATCCAAATGGCATCACCTTGAAGCAATAAGTCGCCTGGTGAGTTATGAACGATGTTTTGATTTCATCCGCCTTCTCCATGGGTATCTGATGGTAACTGGATTTCACGTCGGTGAATGATAAAGCTTCATATCCTGCAGTTCCATCTACCAATATATCAATGTTAGGAAGCGGATACATATCCTTCGGACATGCCTTGTTCAGATCTTTGAAGTCGACGCACATTCTGTACGTTCCATTTGGCTTTTTGACTAGCACCACATTGGCTAACCACTCCGGATAGGTGACTTCTCGAATTGCATCTGACTTTAGCAAATCCGCCACTGCTTTTTCAATCGCCTTTTGCCGCTCAGGAGCATGTCCTCTCTTTTTCTGTCGCACTGGGGTTGCACCTTTGTCTACATTCAAACGATGGGTTGCTACGTCTGGACTTATTCCTTTCAGTATTTCATTTGGGGCGGCAAATGCCGACTCACATTGGACCAGCACCTCGGCAATGGCTTTCTTCGTTTCTTCGGGGAGGCCCGTCGCTATTCGCACATTTTTGTCGCTTGAGATGGCGAATAGTTCCGTTTCTCCCAATACTTCCGCTGGCAACTTCTCCTCTACCCTATCTTCCTCGTTTGGCTTTGGTTCAAGTGACAATGTATAGGCCTGTTGAGATACAAGTTGATCACCTTCAACTATGACTCGTCCTTGGTGTGTTGGTAAATGTAATGTTAAATGCTTCATTGAGATGAGCGACTCCGTTTCTGACAGGAATGGGCGTCCCAGAATTATGTTGTAGGCCAATGGGAGATCAACAATTGCGAATTCTAAATCACCTCGCCATTTTAGCTTTTTATCGCCCATTTCTGCCTCCAACACCACCTGTCCACTCGTTTGAGAGGATTGACCCCCAAAACCCGTTACATCCATGAATGTATGTTCCACTCGCTCGTCATTAATTCCCAACTTGTTGAATGCAGTCCGAGTAGTAACATTACAAGAACTGCCAGTATCAATAAGGACCCGCTTGACGTCCCATCCTTCTACAACCATTGTAATCACCAAAGCATCCGCATGCGGCTCCGTGATTCGCGAATGAGTAATTGAGGGCATCCCCCCTATGAGTGTTGCTTTTTCGCTGTTCACGGCGAGCTCTTTTTGTTGGAGGCTCATAGATCCCGCCGGCTATCACGTTTATCACTCCTTTTTTCTGCTTCTTTTCGGGCCTTGCCTCTTCTTCATGTGGTAACGTTGCTTTCTCGTCACTAGTCTCCTTTCGTACAAATTGATTCAGCTTGCCCCTTTCGATCAGCCTTTCAATCTCCTTCTTCAATTCATAGCAATCGTTCGTGTCGTGGCCATTCAATCTGTGGAACCTGCAATATTTGTTAGGATGTCGCCCCAAACTGGTTCGACCTTTTACCTCGGGGAACCGCACATCCTTCTTCAGGGGGCTCTTTTCGATCCAAAGTAACACCTCCTGGCGAGTCGTGTTTAATGGTGTCTGATATCCGCCACTTTGAAAGGGGCGATCGCCTCTTCGAACAAAATTACTTTTGGACTGGGTCTGGCGCCGATTGTCCGAAGTGGATCTAGCGGCATCTCTTTCTCGCCGGGTTTGAGCCCTATGTTCCCTGTTGACATCATCCACTTCCATGAATTCCTTTGCTATTTTCATGAGTTTGGCCACTGTGCGCGGCTTGTTGCGGAGGATTTCCTCCCGCATACTCCAATCTGTGGTTCCATCTGCCATGATGTTGCGGATGCTCACGATATCCGAGTTTTGCAATCGCACCAGAATATCGTTGAATGCGACAACAAATTCCCTTAGGGAATTATAGTTCCTCTGTTTGATCTCCTTCAGCTGCCTATCCGTCACATCCGCTGCTTTACAGCCCATAAATTTCGCACAGAAATCCCGACTATATTGATGCCAATTGTGAATAGATTCTGCGGGTAAAGATCGAAACCAATCAGATGCGGCTCCGCCCAAAGTTGTTGAGAATAACCTGCAAATGATGCTTTCACTCGCTCCTGCAACATCCATTAGTTCTCTGTAGTTCCTGACATGAGCCTCAGGATCAGAATTCGGATCCCCATAGTATTTAGGTATCACGGGCGCTTTGATTCTGTGATCTGGAATGAATTCCCGCAACGAAGGGGCAAAAGGTGAATCGCTCTGGACCTCTGCTCTCGGCCTAGGCGAGTACCCCATTCGCTCCATCATGCTTCGTAATTGATCTTCTAAGTCAATATCGGGTATTCGCCGGACTTCTTCCATCCGCTGCTGGTGAATTCTGGGTGGCATCCACCCGCCTATCGGTGTTGAGACGTGTGCTTGTTGGGGGACTAACCGCTGTCCCGTTATAGGATCAAAGTTCCATGTGTGCTCTCGCCCAGGAGTCATCAACTCCGAATGTCTGTGAGGAAAAGGTTCCACTTGCTGTAGCGGAAGAGTGCCTTGCATTCCTGGCAACGGTTGGGATGGCTGCCAGGTCGGATGTATCATCGTAATGAGATCTAGGTGCGAGTAGTTGCTCGGGTGGCTGTGTGGGTTTGTGCGACTACTCTGGCCCACTTGATTTGGCGCCTGAGATGGCTGCGGGAGGGCCGATATGACAGGGATAGTCGGTGATTGTGTTGAGATAACCACAGGTTCTTGAGGAGCAGCCGCCACGGCGGTATTGTGTTCGGCGAGGGCCGTTAGTAAATTAATCATTCGATCTCCAGCCGCCTGGCTCATGTTCGAAGCCAAGACTTGTCCTGCCATCTGCACGAAATCACTATTGGACATTTCCATCTCATTTTGCACTTGGACTTCCAATAAGGGACTCAATTGTCCCGAAGGACCCGATGAGCTAGGCACCACAGGCTGTGTACTTGCAGGTTGCGAATTCGCAATCCGTGGTCCCCTAGAGTTCATACTGGTTGATCTAGTGGTAACGCCGGTCGTTCGTGATGGTTCTGACATGTTCTTCGTGTACCTTTAACCAAATGTTGGTAAAAAAGGTCCAGCTTCACCGCACCAATGATAACTTACTGGATCCGCTTTGATATTCTTTGCCGGAGTTACCTGCAAAACAAAACTGGAGACAGGATCTCCGGGAAAACTCTCTGACGATCAAGTCAGTTTTTGTAAAAATGAGTCTATAATTTAGCAATAGCTTTGTGGGAAAAAATGTGAACGTACCTCCCCCCTTATTCTTAAGGCCTTTTATAGGTGTTTTTTGGGTAACCGCCGAGGGCGGTTACTCTTTAGTGGGCCACGTTCTGAGGGCGGTTACCCCTTTTTACGCCATGTCCCTTTCGTGGCTTTCATGGCAACGAACGTGGTTCTGAGTGGGAGTCTTGACGCTCCGTTTAGGAATTCGGGGCGGTTTACTCGCTGCGCCCGTTTCCTTCATTCCGGTCCCGTCCAATCTTAGCCCATGGGGCTTTAATATGGGCTGGGCTTGCGAAATGAATATAACCCGTTTTGGGCTTCGCGGGTTATCAACACATTATCTAACTCTTTAAACAAAACTACACAATCAGCAATAACATCTGATAAATAAGAAAGTCCTTGACACGATTGATTTATGGCTTGAACCACAAATAAACAATCATAACGGAGTTCCACTTTACTGTACCCCAACCTTTTAATCCAGGAAAGGGTTTGTCTAACCGCAATAGCTTATTCCCATCGCGATCTTATAGCAAAAAAACCCATCGAGCAATAGTCTTCCTCGTTAAATAGTCATGCATCCACATTGCAAGCAAGAAAGCCATCTGTTGGTTTGGACCAGCGAGATACAAACGAAGTTGTACCCTATTGGGGTTTAGTGTCCTATAGTCAATTGTTCTAGGATATAAACCAGTTGTAAATGAATTGTTCTTTATATCATTTGTTTTAATAAGATATCCTTTTCAAACTATATAAAGGCAATTACTTTTAAGAACTAAATAAGTCTAATAAAAGGAAATCCCTAACGGGCCGTTTGGTATTCTATTGGGATAGGGATAAGGATAAAGGTTGGGACATGGATAGAGATAAATGGTTGGGATATGGATAAAATATGATAGTCGAGAATTATTATTCAATGTTTGGTACGTGGGATAGGGATAGAGATAAAATAATACATTTTTACTATTTTAACATTATTTAAACTACATAACATTAATTTGAGGGATAAAATGAACTTTTCCATCCTATTAAAATCGCAGGAGCTTATCCCACCTCCTTATACCACCCCCTCTTGGGTATAGGACTTGAGGGATAAGAGGCTTATCCCTCATCTGTCTCACTCTTCTATCTCCCAAACAAACACGGGATAAATTATCTCGTGTTTTTTATCCTTATCCCACCTCCTATATCCCTTCTAACAAACACCTCGTAAGTTTATTTAAAGTGATTAGAAAGTGTTCATACAAGCATGAAGTGAGACAAAACATTATAATAAACTAATAAACTTAAAACCACCCCAAGTCAAGTAATATGTTTTGAATAGGGATTAACATAATACTGTAGAGACTTGCATGTAACAATGTTTTCTGTCGAGACAGAGAGCTGATATCACAAGCTTCAGATATGCATATATCTGGACAGTGGCATGGATCAAGTGAAGGAGTTTATTAGGATTGGGGACCCGACTTGAGATAACAGAATGGATGAATTTATCCTATGTCACATGTTCATCACATTGGTATTAATAGGTATAAGTAATCCTTACACTCAAAGAAATATTAGTTAGTGATTCTGGATTATGGAATGTGATACTTTGACTCTGTTCAAACACGATCCATAACAGAGATGACTCTAGGGTATGTGCGGGCATGCGTTGGGTATCACAGGAAGTAATTGCAGGATAGTTAACATTGGATTGAGCATTTGTCACTCCTGATAAATGGGAGATATGTCCAAGGACCGCTTGTGGAAGACTTGACTCTAAATCCTTGCAAGGTGATAGCTTAAGACTTGAAATACAGATTTCACTTAACCTATTTATTCGGAGTTAACTCGGCCTATACAAGTAAAATGAACGTGTCGCTATATGTGACTTGACATAATCCATAGTCATAAGATTCTGTTCAAGGATGTAGTTGATAAAGGATTGAATTATATTGTAACTAATACGGAAAGGTCAACGACAGAATCAACATGTCTTCCTATAGCTCTGGGGAATGTTTACGGTTCTGCTAATCACAGTCCTCGTACTCATTCCGTTATACAAAGATTAAATGTAATTTTGGGAAATTAATTTAATGGTTGTATACGGCTAGTAGTAATAAGAACCTAATGGGTCACACATAAGACTTGGAACCAAAAAGAGGAATGGATATTAATTAATGGATGGAAGCCCAACTTAGTCCATTAAGGCCCATGTAGAGAGGGGGGCGAAATTTCATATGTCTAGACACATGTGGGAATTAATTTAATTTTGACAATTATAATTAGAATATAATTCTGGATTAAATTGATTATAGGATAATTAAGTTAGAAGGTTTATTGTGATTAACTTGCTTCTAATTATTATCCTATTAAATAAGTTAATATTATCTTTATATTTAGATATAATTATAGATAATAATAATAAGAGTATTATTCTGAATATAACTCTTAATAAGTAACCTAATTCTATCTACCTATGGTTTAGATACAAGAGGTTATTTATACCCCTTCTATTGTAAATTTTGGCCAACCCTAATCATCCCGTAGAGTGAGAATTTCGACCCCTACAGTAGAGGACGGAATCGCACCGCTTGCTTCCATTCGATTGATTTTATCTCTTCGTCTTTTTCTCTTTGATCTTATGTTGATTTGTTAGAGACAATCTACTTTGATTGTTTTTCTGGTTGAGATTGTAACTTGTTTCATCTTGTGTTTTTCTGGTTGAGATTGTAACTTGTTTCATCTTGTGTTTTTCTTTGTGCTCATGAACTCGAAACTAGAGTTGAGGGCACTTCGTTAGCAACGGTAGATAGTTCATCATAAAAGGTATTTACTTCTATCCTTCCTTGAATACGGATCTTGGTTTAAGGAAATAGGTTAAAAAATTTATATTTCCGCTGCCAAACGTTTGCCTATTTTCCTTCATACTCGTACATCATTGAGGTCGCAGAGCCTATGCGGACTACCAGTCCATGAATTCTCGATGGGAAAGCTGAAGTATTTGTGCAAGCTGCATGCATTTATTCTCCAAACCATCCCATTCTGATGCTTCCATATGGACCACACGAGCACTAATATCTATCCTACTAGTTTCACTTCCATTGAAGACACCAGATTCGGAAACCATTCTAAGAAATCAGGAACACCGGTCATTCGGGAGTCACCAAAAAATAATGCCCAAAGTTGTTGAGCATTATCACATATCATAAAAGCCTGATTTTCATCTTCTCCAGCTCTGTTGAAAATTGGGCATATATCAACAAGGCTATTGTGACATTTTTTAATATTATTCATAGTAGGAAGGCATCGAGAGAACATTCTCTGGAGATAAATTTTCACCTTTGGAGCAATTTGAAGTTGCCAGACATTATTCCAGTTCACTAAAGCAAGAGGAGGGGACGTATGAGCAGTATCAATATGCATTCTATAACCACTCTTAACTGAGTACATACATGTTTTATCAAGACCCCAATACCAACTATCAGATTTCCGTACATCACGATGAGGTATATACAAAATTAACTTCCTATTTCTCCCCTTAAAATTTGTCTCAATCAAATTTCTGTTCTATCTTCCATCTAACTCCAATAATCATGGACATTGCCAGTAGGAATATTTAAGTTTTTTGGGCTTCCTATAGTTGGACGCTCTTTATCTAACAGCTAAGGATCACCTTAGATTTCTGTGCTAGCCCCATTACTGATCTCTCATCGGAGACCTTTGAGCAACAAGTCATGCCCCGAAAGAATGCTCCTCCAAATATATGACGGGTTGTGCCGTATAATAGCTCCCAGAAAATCACCAGTAGGAAATTATCAAGCTTGAATAACCCTAGAAACTAGTGATCCCAGATTCAAAATAATACGCCAACCTTGTTTTGCTAAAAGGGCGACATTGAACTCTCGAATTCGTCGAAATCCTAAACCTCTTTTATATTTAGGTACACGCAACCGATCATAACTCATCTGGTGGATACCAGAACTCAAATTGTTTGAATTTTTTCCACCAGAAATGGTTTAACATTTTGTTCACATCCTCACAAAATTGTTCTGATAATAAAAATATGGTCCTAATATACGTAAGAATAGAACGAAGGACTAGCTTAATCAATACTTCTTTCCATCTCGATAGAAACTTCTCCTCCCGATTGTTGATTCGGTTCCACAATCTGTCTTTTAGAAACCCAAATGTCCGCATCTTACTCTTACGAACCGCTACCAGAGCCCCTAAATAGAAGCCCATATTAAGAACTTCCTCCACTCCAAAGACTGAACTGGTTAACTCCCTATCAGCAGTTGTGGTATTTTTACTAAACAATATTCTGATTTTCTAAAGTTAATGCACTGACCTTATACTTGTTCATAAGATTGAAGACATTGATTTATCACATTGGCCTTTACTGCATTTGCCTTGAAAAATAAGTAATTATCATCTGTGAAAAACAAGTGTGAAATATTTGGGTCCAAGCGTGCTATCTGACATCCATGAATAAGTCATGCCTGTTCTTTTGCATGTAAACCCTTCCGCGCATATGAGATAAGAATGGAGATAACGGGTCACCCTGTTGGAGGCCCCTAGACGGAGTAATTGGACCCAATTCTTTATTGCTCTGACACATTTTATAGCTCACTGATTTCACACACATCATTATCCACGTGATCCAACTATTAACAGACCCCAACCGGTGAATCATATGTCGTAAAAATCCCCATTCCACATTGTCATATGCCTTACTCATATCCAACTTTAAGGTAGTCAATCCTTGTTTTTTCTCACGTTTGCCTTTAAGTTTATGAATAACTTCATAAGCGGTAATAACGTTGTCTGATATTAATTGGCCCAAAGGAAATGCGCTTTGACTATCCGAAATGATGAAGGGCAACACTTGTTTGAACCGATTGACAATCATTTTAGATGTTATTTTGAAAAAGACATTGCACAGTGCAATAGGTTGAAGATCAGTGACCAATTCCACATTTGCTTTCTTCAAGGATAAGGATGATTAGTGTGTCATTCAATTAGGGCAGTATTTGGGAAATGTTAAGAATGGCTAAATAGGTAGAGATTACATTATGGCCACTAAAGTTTATCTAACGCTTCAAAATAATTATTAACAATCTTATAATACGCTAAAAGTGGTAGTTTTCTACCTTTGATTGCTTTTCTTTAAGCTTTTACGGACTCTATTTCTCAGGGAAAATTAAAAAATTAGATCAAATGGGAGAGCTATTTACATATTTAACCAATTTACTCAACCTACTACATATCTAGACTGTTTTTATGTGATTTTCCCAAAATACCCTCAATATGTTTGTAATTTTACGGTGCGGTTGTCTCCCTCCCGTCTGACTTTGCAGATTCTAGCATATGTGAAGCTTGCAAAGCTAATGTTTGGTTTAGTTGATGATTTTAATTAGTATATGCGAAGTCTGGTTGTGTTTTTAACAAAATTCGCTAAGTGATATATAACAAAAAATGTCAAACAACAACGGATTCTAACATTAAAATCATAACATTATCAAAATTTACAACAAGATTGCCACAATAACAACATTAAAATCATAACATTATCAAAATTTACAACAAGATTGCCACAACAAACTCCTAACAAATCACTTCAAAGTGAACGTGACGAATCTGGATGGAAATTTCTCTCTTTATAGGAAATTCAGACTTTTTGGGATGATAAATGGAAGTCCAGACTTGAGGGAAGTTAATCCCTATACAGGAAAGAAAGTCATCTCCCCTGCAGCCCAGTACGCCGCCTTCCAGAAAAGGATGTTACGTACTCAACCACCTTCAGAAAAAATTAATCGTGTTAGGCAGGAAAAAAGACGATTTGGCTTCGCGAAATGAGGATTAGCGAAGCATGCGAATGTAAATGTGCATGGAAGAGTATGATTTTAAAATTAATTTTTTTTTTAAATATAACAAAAAAACATATGCATAATTAATACTTATATACCGCTCTTAGAATTGTATATCTCATTTGCCATATTTTATACACTTCAACTTTAATGAATATTTTTTTTAATAAGAAATCGATTAATGAGCACAATCGGGCCAACTTTAATGAATATTTAAAATATATAATATATGAAAACTATTCATAACCTTGAGTTTGAGGTGCATTGCATCATAAAGCCATCGTATTCCAAAGATAAGATGGATATAATTTCAAATAATTTGTTTCCTTTTCTTGGCTGTTTGTCACCGACTATGTGGACTTTCTTTATTTATTTATTTTTATTTCCAGCTTGCCGTTACGGAGACAATTATAATGACCAACACGAACTTGTTGAATCAGAATTCCTTTGTTGAATTTGACAAAGCAGAAATTATGAGAAAATCAAAATATACATATCAAATTTTTTTTTTTTGCTAACAAGAATGCTAAGAATCCAAAAAAAGAAAAACTTAACTAGATCTGAATAATTCGGTTCTAAATTTTTTTGAAATAAAAAAATGTTACATGACTCGTTTTTTTATATAGTTTGTCCGATTTTTCGGTTCGATACTCGTCAGACACACTTTAGGTGGATTCTTTCCTAATTAAAGTTTTCTGCTTACTTTTTTTTTTTTTTTTGATAAAATAGTTTTATGCTTACGCTAGAACTTCAACTCGAGATCTAGTTTAAACAACTTGATACCCACCTAGTTTAAGTTGTACCTTCTCTCTAGGTCCTTCCTCAACACTTTCGCCGCCCCCCTCCTTTCCTGCCCTCTCCTTTCTTCTTTTTTTCCTTTTCACCCCCTTTCTTTGCGCCGCCCCCCTCCTTTCCTACCCTTTCTGTTTTTCTTTTTCCTTTTCATCCCCTTTCTTTGCAAATCTTTTGCTCTTCCTTCACCTGTACCTTAAACCGTTGAGGAGGAAGAAGGAAGTTGTCTTCCTTCTTCCTCGTCCCCTTTTTTATGCTTTCCTAATTTTATTTTGATAGTTTTTATTTAGTTGGATTTCATATATTTTTTCAGATCTCTAACCCCGTTTGAACTGCATCTGTTGTTCGTAATCTTTTCATTTGTAACCTTTTCTGGTTTAGCAAGAGCGGAAAAGGTAGACCTTATCCGTAGACCACTAGATCTACGGGATTGCGAAAGAAGGGACTTAGATCCGAAAGTTCAGAATGGTTCTAATGTTGGAGAATGGACTACAAATGCTTTTCTGCGAACTTAGAGTTTTGAGAAATATATGACTTATCTGTTGTTATTTATGCTAGTGGTACCTTTTATGGTTTTTTCTGCTTTTTGTAGTCATGCTATTATCTTAGTGGATCATGTATTAGGCATTGCCTATACTTATGTACCTTACTGCTTTCTTGTTGTACTATCAATCTTCTTCTTATTTAATGAAATATTAGCATTATCATAAGAAAAAAAAACACTAGGCAATCTTAATTGGTTTTAGATGACTCATTTAATTAGTAGCCCGATTATTTCATGGTAAGTATAAACATAATTGATCTGTAAGGAATTGTCCTTAATCTTAGATATAATAATAAAAATTATTTTTGGAATTTTATTGTCAGTTTATTAAATTTTATTCAAATTGATTTTTTGACATGATATAACTACAAAATTATTATTATAGCTACTAGGGAGAACAAATTCAACATCCACGCGCAAAGCAATGTAATCTTAAACCTGATATCTACAGTATTATACAATTTAAAGTATCATTAATAGAAGATGAGCTTGTTCATCAGATATGTGCAATTTCAAGTCTGACAGTGTGACTAGAACACTAGAAGTTGGAGGGTGACCAAAACATGAAATTGCACATACAAAAAATCTATCTTTCGCTAATGAGGTTTGTAATTACACTGTCTAGTAAAAGTTAGGTTTAAACTATCTCCAAGAGACTTTTAGTCCGCTCTCTAAAATAATATAAACAATTAACTTTTAGTAGAGATGGCAACAGGTACTCTATATGCGGGTACCCAACAACATCCGATACTAACGAGATTATTCATACTCTATATAAAAATGTATGAGATCAAAACAATTACCATGACGGGTATGAGAATAACCTTCGGGTACCCGTTACCCAATACCCGCCATATATTTCACTTTCATCCATTAGCTTTAACCATTGAGCCTGTTTATTTTTATTAATTAAGGTTGATTTAAAAAAATTTAATTTGGAATATTTGTCATATTTGTAGATGAATTATTTATGGATGGTTTATTAAATTTAACTTTTTGTTAAATTTGTAATATGTTTTGCTTTATGTATTGATATTTTACGGATAAGGGTTTCCGTGGGTACCCGCGATTTAAATGGGATGGGTATGAGATTCATGAAGTATACTCGTTAAAGTAAACGGGTAATTAAAAAATAAACGGGTAAGAGTTTGAGATTGACACTACTCGCGGATACCCTACTTGTTGTCATTCCTAACTTTTATCATTTAAGAGTATTAAAATATATATAATCTCCAACAATATTTCTCGTACTCATCCGTTATTTATTTTTTAGTATAAAAAATATTATATACCGTTATATTTACTAAAAAATATTATATATCGTTATATTCACGGACTAAATCTGTAGGAATAGTGAAATCTCCTAATGTTGAAGGCATAAACCTTAACAAAGCTTCAAAGAGAAGATTATAATTTTGATTAATGAAAAGTTAAACATTACAAATGAAATAGATGAACTTATGTCATCTCAAAACCTAAAGTTCAAATTACATAAAAGGGCAAGTGCATACAATTAAAATATGTAAAGCTTAAAGGGTAAAATGGGATAGAGGTAAATGGGTGACATGAGTGGTAAATAAAGAGTGATAAATATTGTAATTGAAGGGTGACAAGATTGTAATTAGAAGGAAGTTGGAGTGAGGGGCAAGATTGATTATTTACAACATTTTAGAACCCACACACCGAGTGAGGGTGACACATAGCGTGTGAGTCACCAAACTCGCCAAGTGAGGGTGCCACACGATGTGTAGCTTCCATTCTGTCTGTCAGAGTGTGAAAATCGCTCTTGCCCATTTCCAATTGCAACTTCACTCGGCGAGTGGGCAGTCTCACATGTCAAGTGCATGTTTTTGTTGAAATACAATGACTAAATCAGGAATTTAATGTTTTTCGGAAGAAAAAATTGACACTAAAAAAATCCTTTATTGAACTTACTCTAATCTTACAAAACACACAAAGATAAGAGTCTTTAATTTAGGCACCATACTCTCTTATTTTGTGCATCCATCTATCTATATTTATATCAATACAATACAATACACTTATATTTTTATATATATAAATGTCAAACTCAGCATACATTTTTTACTAATATGAATCATAAGTCCAAATTCATAATTCATGCATTATTATTTTTTTGTCTTTTTTTTATAATAAATGCACACCTTATCTTATCCCCCTTGTCACGTGAACCTGCATTTATTTATTTATTATTATTTTTTTCAATTAATATAATTAAGTTTATTAATTTTAACATGCTCCCTTAAACTTAATTTTTCGTGACTCCCAGTTGAGCTCTCAAATGGCTGAACGTGTCGTACTTCAACGGCTTCGTGAAAATATCTGCAATCTGATCTTGCGTCTTCAAGTACTTCAGCTTCACCTCCTTTTGCTCAATGCACTCCCGAATAAAATGATACCTCGTATCAATGTGCTTACTTCGATCATGAAACACTGGATTTTTCGTTAATACCAGTGCAGATTTATTATCAATAAAAATCTCAGTTGGATCATTTTGACTCATCTGAAATTCTTTTAGCAATTTTCGGAGCCAAATTGCATGACAGACGCATGAGGTTGCAGCAACATATTCAGCTTCGCAGGTGGATAACGTCACAATCATCTGTTTCTTCGAACTCCATGTAAATGCAGTATCACCCAGAAAAAATACAAAACCAGTTGTAGTTTTTCGGTCATCCTTGTCACCGGCCCAATCACTATCACAGAATCCAACTAATTTGAGATCATCAGTTTTTGAATAAAGTAATCCCAAATTAGTTGTACCTTTCACGTAACGGAGAATTCTTTTTGCTGCGTTCCAATGTGACACCATTGGGGCTTCCATGTATCGACTTACTAAGCCGACTACATAAAGAATATCCGGTCTCGTACACGTCAAATATCTGAGACTTCCAACCAAGCTTCGGAATAATGTCGGGTTGACTCTGTCTCCACCTTCATCTTTTGTCAACTTGATTCCACATTCGACTGGCGTGCTGACGGAATTACAATTTTCCATCTTAAACTTCTTTAAGATCTCCTTTGCAAAACCACTTTGAGAAATAAAAATTCCGTCGTCATTCTGCTTCACTTCAATGCCAAGATAATATGACATTAGACCAATGTCAGTCATCTCGAACTCACGAGCCATTGTCTTTTTGAACTCTTCAAACATCTTAGGATTGTTCCCTGTAAAAATGAGATCATCCACATACAAATAAACAAGTAACATATCTCCATTTTTCACCTTTGCATACAGGGCATATTCATGTGGGCATTTGACAAAACCATTTTCTTGAAAATATTTGTCAATACGACTGTTCCAGGCTCGTGGTGCTTGCTTAAGACCATAAAGTGCCTTTTTCAATTTTAGCACTTTATTTTCTTGACCTTTCACAACATATCCAGGTGGTTGCTGGATATAAATTTCCTCTTCCAGATATCCGTTGAGAAATGCGGATTTCACGTCCATTTGATGGATTCTCCACCCGTGTTGAGCAGCTACAGAAATTACCAGTCTGATACTCTCCATTCTGGCAACAGGAGCAAAAACTTCATTGTAGTCAATTCCGGGTCGTTGACTGAACCCTTTCGCCACCAACCTTGCTTTATGTCGGATAATTTCACCGTTTGCATCTTTCTTTGCTTTGAACACCCATTTAACTCCAATGGGTTTTTGACCGGCTGGAAATGATGTCAGCTCCCATGTTTTATTTTTCTCGATTGAATGAATCTCCTCTTCCATAGTTTTTCTCCATTTTTCATCTTTCATTGCTTCTTCTGGATCTGTTGGTTCATCATTAACAAAATGACAATAAAGAGTTAATTCATCATCGAGATTTCTTGTTACATCATAGAGATCTTTAATAGGTATGAATTTTTTTGGCTTTCCGGGCGGATGTTCATCTGAGCTGTCTTCATTACTCGAGGATGAACTCGAACTGGATGAGCTTGCTGATGTCGAACCGGTTGCTGGTGTTGTGGCTGTGACTGTGGCCGGTTCTTCCTGATCATTGTCTTCATCCATGAACGGATAAAAACTATAGTTGTTTTCTTTTTCACCGGTCCAGTCCCAAACTGCTTCTTCATCAATGGTGACATCTCTACTGATGACGATTTTCTGAGTTTGAGGATCGAACATTTTGTACCTTTTGGAATGTTCTGAATAGCCCACAAACAAATATTTTTTGCTTTTATCATCTAGCTTCTTGCGTTCTTCATCCGGTACATGGACATGAGCAACACTGCCAAAAACACGCAAATGAGAAATACTGGGTTTTATTCCGCTCCATGCTTCTTGTGGAGTTTGATCCCAAACACTGACAGTTGGCGATCTGTTCAATAGGTAGACAGCACAGTCTACTGCTTCGGCCCATAACTCCTTCGGTAAATTTTTGCTTTTTAACATGCTCCTCACCATGTTGAGCACCGTTCTGTTCTTTCTTTCTACTACGCCATTTTGCTGAGGTGATCTGGGAACTGAAAGGAAATGACGGATTCCATGCTTTTCACAAAATTGCTTGAAAGAGATGGACATGTATTCACCGCCTCTGTCTGATCTGAGTGCCTTAATAAAATGACCACTTTCTTTCTCCACTTGGACTTTGAATTTTTTAAATGTCTCAAAAACTTCTGTTTTTTCCTTCAAAAAATACACCCAAGTTTTTCTACTATAATCATCAATGAAAAGTAGAAAATATTTATTTTTACCAAGAGACTGTGGAGTGATCGGTCCACACACGTCTGTGTGAACTAGCTCAAGCGGCGCCTTTGCTCTTGACATGGACTGCTTTGGAAAACTGGTTCTGAATTGTTTTCCAACAAGACATCCTAGACACAGTTGATGAGGTTGGTCAATGTGAGGCAATCCGTTTACCATCTGCTTCTGTCGTAACTGCTTCAGTCCTCCAAAATTGAGATGTCTGTACCGCAAATGCCAAAGCTGGGGGGGCTTTGCACACAAGCTTTCAAACATTTGGCCACGTCCGTCTGAATGTTAATTGTGAACATTCTGTTTCTCGCCATGGGTACTCGTGCAATCAACTCCTTTTTCTCATTCAACAGGAGTAGTTTCCGGTCTACCATGTGAACTTTATAATTTTTCTCCAGTAATTGTCCCAAACTCAAAATATTGCTTTTCATGCTAGGAACATAATAAACATTATCAATAAACTGGTGAGCGCCATTTTTGAGCCGAATAAGAATTGTTCCTTTGCTTGTAATAGGAACCTTGGAGGAATCTCCAAATACAACATTACCACGAACGGATTCATAGAGCTCCACGAACATCTTCTTGTCACCACACATATGATTACTTGCCGCATTGTCAAGATACCATATATTATTTTCGCGATTTTCTTCACCTTCGTAGGTAAGTAACACTGTCCCAGTTACTTCCTCATCTTGAATATTATTGGCAGTCTCCTCTACCTCCTTAGGCGGACTCCAACATTCCACCGCGTAGTGACCATACTTGGAGCAATTATAACACTGAATATTGGACTTGTCACGTCCTTCATTCGGCCTCCAGTTTCCTCTTCCTTGACCGCGTCCTCGACCTCTTCCTCTGCCTCTGGTGAATTGAGTGCTTCTGTCATTGTTGTTATTGCCGTTTTCATTTCTGCCTTGACTTCTGCCACGTCCTCGTCCTCTACCATTTCCTCCTCGACCTCTTCCGCGTCCTCTGCCGGACTGACTACTTTCACCATTTTTAAACACAGCCTTTGTTGCTAAGACTTGTTCTGCGGAATCTTCTCTTCGTTTCTCAAACCGCTCCTCTCGTGCTTGTAATGACCGTACAACTTCATCAACGGACATTTCGCTGATGTCCCTGGACTCCTCCATAGCCACCACTACGTAATCAAATTTTGGTAGTAGTGATCGCAGAATTTTTTCAACAATTCTGGACTCTTCAATTTTTTCTCCATACTGCCGCATCTGATTTACGACAGATTTTACTCGGGATGAGTAATCACTAATGGCCTCCGTCTCTTTCATCCTCATCATCTCAAATTCTCCTCTCAGCATCTGCAAACGAACTTTTTTAACTTTCTCCTCCCCTTGAAGAGAAACTCGTAGGATTTCCCATGCTTGTTTGGCGGTCGTAGCTTCGGCTACTTTCTCGAACATTAATTCATCCAAACCTTGATGGATGAGAGTAAGCGCCTTTTGATCGCTTTTGCGATTTTTCTACAGAGTATCTTTTTCTGCCTGTGTCAACACTGCCTCGTTACCTGGGACTACGTAGCCTTTTTCGACAATATCCCAGACATCTTGACATCCGAGTAACGCCTTCATTCGAATACACCAACTTGAATAATTGGTTTTGGTGAGCTGAGGGTATTGATAAGGAAGTTTGAGACCGTCTGACATTTTTATAGGGTCTGTTTAGCGGAAGACCGACTCTCGTAACGTGGCTCTGACACCACTTTGTTGAAATACAATGACTAAATCAGGAATTTAATGTTTTTCGGAAGAAAAAATTGACACTAAAAAAAATTCTTTATTGAACTTACTCTAATCTTACAAAACACACAAAGATAAGAGTCTTTAATTTAGGCACCCTACTCTCTTATTTTGTGCATCCATCTATCTATATTTATATCAATACAATACAAGACACTTATATTTTTATATATATAAATGTCAAACTCAGCATACATTTTTGACTAATATGAATCATAAGTCCAAATTCATAATTCATGCATTATTATTTTTTTGTCTTTTTTTTATAATAAATGCACACCTTATCTTATCCCCCTTGTCACGTGAACCTGTATTTATTTATTTTTTCAATTAATATAATTAAGTTTATTAATTTTAACAGTTTTTCACCCTAATGTCCTTTTTCGCTCCCACTCTGGGTCTTGTGTTGGAGATGTCCGCATTATTAACTCCCTCTTGAAAAGAACTTGACCTCAAGTTGCTTGTTGAGTATGGACGAAACTCGTAGAGCTTGAGCGGACTCCAAAACCAAACAAATGTGTTGTTCGAAATGAATTCATGAAGCCCATTCCATAAGCTTCCGGATTCACCCTCTTCACACGAGCTTCCTCCCATAATCTACCTTGTGACTTGCCCCGGTTCTCATCCTCATTGACCTTTGTCTTCCACCTTCGACTGACATCAAATGGAATATCTTGTCGAATTTGGTCGAACCACTTCCCCATAGTTTTTTGGATGCTCTTCCAAACACCCCACATTATTTCGAACGGCCCAACCCCGAGCCTTCTTGGTCTCCATTCCACTAACTTAAAGACTCTCCACAATATTCTCCCGCTCATTCCCTACTTCAAATGGAATGTCCTGACGAAACATATCAACCTAATTCGGAGCGATCCCGTTAGCACTCTTAAAAAACCCAACATGACTTTGAGTTGAATATCCTCGGACTTCCTTATCACTCACTTCACTAACTTAACTACTATGCTCAACCTCTACTTGCCCCTTATCGACATCAAATGGAATATCCTGACGTCACTTGTCAGCCCATTTCATAGTGATCCCAAGACCACTTGTATAAACTCCATCCTTACTTTGAGTTAACAATCTCAGGACTTCTAAAATTGTCGCTTCACTAACTAGGCCATTATCTCGTCTATCTTGAATTTCTCACATCTTATTTATATACCCGTGATGCCATTCCCATTCACCAAATACTCCATGAAGCTCACACTCTTTACCGTAAGGATACATCTCATAGACCCCTCATAGGGTGGATTCTTCCTCAACAAACACAATATATATCCTAACAAATACATTTCAATAAAGCTCAAAAAAACAAGTTCAGGTTTTACCAATTGGGAGACTTATTTCTTTCGCATCATGCACGTGCTAGGAGTCTCGAGTCTTCCTAGAGACGTCGTTCTTCTCTCTAAAGCTTAAGCCTCTTACGAGGAAGACTTAGTATACGATCTCCGAGATCCCATGCAATATCACACGGTATCTTCACTAAAGGTAGAATGCCTTAAGGTTTCTCATTAAAGGACACGTACTTGCCATCCTTGAATGTTGGTCCCACTTTATCACTCCCCTCAATTCCCTTCCAGAACTCGCTCTCATAATAGTCAAGTTCATCATTTCTTTCTTGCTCATCTTCGGATTGGTTCTCCTTTTCATCAATCTCCTATTCGGGTTCATCTTCTTCATAATAATATTCAAATTTGTTACCCTCTTTTTCAAAAATCGATTCTTTCCCATGACCTCTCGTTTCCATCTACTTCTCCCCATAGTTCAAGTTAATTACTCCATTAGCCAAGTTGCCCAACTTATATGATATGCTACATGCCAATATGTTTGAACCACCCGCATCTCTTCCATCACCATAACCATCAACCTCCACACATAAGGTTATTTCATCTTTCCCCTCAAAGAGACTATCAAGCCCAAAATCACTTTCCACTTCTTCAAGATTAAGGTTCTGAGCTTCCTTAAATACACAAGTGAAAGTTTGCCTACAGACATTTTATCAAACACATGGGGAGCACCCTTCTCAACATGAGTTTCCCCAATGTTCTCACATATAAGCACTCATTCCTACCCATTCATACATTAATTCAAATTCTCATTTACCATTCCATTATCAACAAACCTACAATGAGAATCTAAATCACAATCAATGTCACAAATATCCAACTCCTCACTAGTAATAGGATTGCCCACAACTTCAACATGAGAAATTGAAAGCTCGGGATTTACCTCTTCAATGTGTAACAGATGAAAGATTTGGGATGACTCTTGAGGAGGAACTTCTAAGGTTGGTTGGAGGGAATTTCAGATCTCTACCCGAAGTTTTTTTAAGTTGTCGGCCATGTTATCGAAACATCTTAGTACTTTCTCATGGGCTTTCTTATCTCGTTCATCCAAATGTCTATGTTCTTCCAAACACCTCTGTTCTTCCAAACGCCTTCGTTCTTCTAAATGCCTCCGTTCTTCCAAACGCCTCTGTTCTTCATAATACCCCATGGATGTCCCTCTTTGTTCTCTCAACTTGGTTTTGAAATCTTCCCATCTTTTGTTGGCAACTTCAATGGATTCTTGTGATGAACTAGGTTGAACCATTACCGAAGAAGAAGTCTCGAGGAAGAAAAACAACTCGGCTCTAATATCAACTGATACTGATTAATATTGAAGGAAAACAAATCGATTTGATTCTTCGTTCTGCCCATATACCAGCTGCTTTACATATGAGTTCGAGCATGCTAAACACAGTAAGAATTCAAATTCACATACGCTAACTTCAAACATACCAGCAATACCTTCATACGGAACGTCTCCAGTCCATCTCTTGTAAAATTGATCGAAATCTCTAATTTTTCCAGAATTAGGCATTAGAGAGAGATAGTGTAGGCATGTAAATAAGCTTGTTACAGATTTAAAGAGAAAGAGAGACTGTGTAACAGATTAAAAGAGAGATAAATGGAAGAGATACAATATCATGTAAATAATATAATGTTTAAAGGATAATGTAGTCCTTTTAGGTTAATTAGTCTATGCTAGTCTCAAATTTTTTTTTCGTAAAAATGGTTTGACTGGTCATTTATCGGAAGATTGCACTAAATTGTCCATTTATCATTAGGTGAGGTATATTTTTGAAACCAAATGTAATTCAGGTATCAAAATATGAATTGAGGTATAATTACCATTTGTATAATTTACTCGTTATTTAATAAAGCCTTAACATCAATTACCTCCTGAACTTGTCCAAAAAACTTGATTGACCTCCTAAACTTACATGGTGTCTTGTTAGTTCCTAAACTTGCTTAAAGTGTTATGATTAAGTTCCTAAATCTATAAAAACGTCATAAACATGTACAAAGCAGAAAGTTAATTCGTTTTATAGATTTAGAATCACGAATTAGGACGTTAATTTTTAAGTTTTGAATTTTTTTACAGATTTAGACAAATTGAAATGTATATTACTTTAAGCAAGTTTAAGAGGCAAATGGAATACTATAAGCAAGTTCAGATGGTAAATAGATCACTTTAAATAAATCAAGATGGTTAATGAGTTATTTTAAGTAAGTTTAAAAAGCTAATGGGACATCATGTACGTCGAGAAGGTCAATTAACTTTTTTTTTTATAAATTCAGAGGTTCATGATGTATTTAGCCTTTAATAAACATGGCGTACTATACTCAACATGAATAACCCCACTATTGGTCTCCCATAGTCCATCCCCATGGGAAATCAACCAAAGAAAATTGTGGATATATGTATCATGCTAATAAATTATGTCAATTGCGTGGGTCCAAATTAAGAAATTTATATTTTAACAAAATTTAAGGTAAGATTAAGATTGCTACATTGTCTCTAGAAAATAATTTTAGAGAGTTTTTCTAAATACTTAAGAAAGAAGAAAAAAAGCATCATCTGTTCAGTGGCGAATACATGATTACTCGGTTGGGGGTGCCGATTTTACAAGTGTGTTTGGAATTATTTTTTTTTACTAAATCGAACTTTTCATTTTTTTTTTGTATATATACGTGTTATAATTTGAATGGTCAATAACCAATTTTAAGTATTAATGTACAATTCCTCAAAATTAAGCTAGATTTCGTTTAATAGTCCTAACATGTAAAAAAAATTTGATTTAGGGAAGGTTGAACATGTAAAAAAATTAAAAATTTGGATTTAGGGAGTACCTAATAGGTTCAAAATATTAAAATTTTGAATTCTGAACAAGCCTAACATGTAATGAGATATATTTGAATTTTTTTTATTAGAATGCTAGTTTCTAAAAAAATTATAACATTTTTACATTTTTTTATTTTTAGTTTTAAAATTTTCAAATTTAATTTTAAAATTAAATTGTTTGAATCTCAAAAATAAGAAATTAATATTTTTTAATGGAAAAGACATAATAAAAATGAGTTCAAAAGTGTTATGAAAATAAATAAATTAATTAATAATGGTAATATATTTTTATAATTATTGAAAAATAAAATTTAAATAAATAAATACTTTCTAAAATAAATTGAAGTTGAAGGGAATTGAACCTATGACTTTTTGAAAAGAAATAAGTGTTTTTAATCATCTCATCTACCTTTAAACAATGAAATATTACTACATGGAACCTATATAGATTAATATTAGGGGGACCAAAACTACTCGTAACCATGGTGGTTCCAGATGACGGACTGTCTCTGCCCTGCATCTGCTCTATGATCATTTCCATTTTGACCCATTTAACTTTTGATTATTAATTTCAACATTTTTTTTATCGTACTAAGTCCATAATTAAATATATATATATATATATATATATATATATATATATATATATATATATATATATCATTTATCCCTCCTCCCTCTCTCTCCTCCAAACAAAAAAAAAATCATTTATCTAGGAAGTTATAAATTTTACTGCTCAAAAACATTTTTTATACATGTAATAAAAGATTTAGAACTAGAAATTTTGGTTTGGTACGTTGTAATGCAATGTAATATAATTAAAGTTATAATGTAATAATAGTCATTCCATTACTATGGTTGGTTGATAAATTTTAAAATAATTGATGAAATATAATTATTATTACAATATTTATGTTTATTTCGTTAAATGTAGTTTTAAAATTTTATTCACACAATTGAAATCAATGAAAAATGCAAAAAAAAAAAACAAACTAAAAACACGAAAAACGTGAAAAAATAAGAAAAAATGTGAAAAAAAGAAAAAAAATACGAAAACGGTAAAAATTGTAAAAAACATAAAACTATAATGTTCCATTTGGTACGCTAATGAACGTTGTAATGGAATACTCATTACAATGGATGTTCATTACTATGTTTGGATTAGTTTTGTTTTTGTCATAATGGAATCATAATTACATAATTCAATTTTTCTTTACAAATTTATGTAATGAAGATTACATAAAAAAAAGGCATGAATTCCAATTACGACTAGCTCAAATATATATTTTTGTTATCTATACTATATATAATAGCGGAAACAGAAAGAAATAAGGAGAAGTGTTTTAGAGACCTTTTTGATGAGTTGTCAACGTAGTAAAAAATCAAGATTAAAAAGATTTAATTAATAAAAAATAACAAATTTATATTTATAATAAATTAAACAATTATTAGCTCATTAATTAAAATAATAAAAGAAAGTAAGAGTTACAAGAAGATGAAAAAACACAAAGCAAAAGAAATTCAAAAGTCACAAATAAACTTCTATATAAAGCATGATAGATAATATGCCATCGTTATATTCATTGGTCATGATAGATAGTATTATATTTCTGAAAGTAATTATTCGATTTTTTTTTCATATGTTGTAGTTATTTTGTTTTCAATTGTATTGTTGTTTTATTTTTATTAAACAATAGTTGTTATATAATAGTTGTTATAGTTTCATCTTGCAGATCCATTTCTGTCATCACTCAGGTTCTATACATCTCGCTACCTTATCCATGTTTTTTTATTTGTCTTTTTTTTTCAAACTGATATCTCCAATTGAAGAAATCCGATAGAAATAGAAGATGCATGGACAACTAAAATCGGAAAACACAAAAGTGTCAAAAATTACAAGAAATTATTAATTAATGGGTAAAAACTATTTCCATTATATGCTGAGTAAATTACACCAATGGTACCTGAACTTTACCCTAATTCACACTTTGGTACCTAGATTATATTTTGTCTCAAAAATATACCCGAAGTAACGATGACCGGACAATTAAGTATATTTTATCGGTTAATTACCGGTCAATACGATTTTGATGAGTAAATTACACTGATGGTACCTGAACTTTACCCGAATTCATATTTTGGTACCTAGATTTCATTTTGTCCAAAAAATACACTTCAAGTAAAGATGACTTAATATTTTAGTATATTTGACCGATCAGTGATTGATCAACCCGAGTTTGACCATTTTAAATTAAAAATTGAGACTAATCATACACTCAATTAACATAAAATTATAATACTGTCATTTTGCTCATAAAGACAATATTATAATTTTATGTTAATTGAGTGTATGGTGAGTCCCAATATTTAGTTCATGTTACCCGGTCACTAACCGATCAAATGAACTAAACCTTTCAGTCACCTTTACTTGTGTTATGTTTTTAGGATAAAATAAAATTCAGGTACCGAAGTGTGAATTATGGTAAAGTTCGGGTACCATTAATGTAATTAACTCATGAAACTCGCGTTGACCAGTCATAACCGGTAAAAATATACTAAATTGTCCGGTCATTGTTACTTCAGGTATATTTTTGGGACAAAATGTAATCTAGGTACCAAAGTGTAAACTATATAAAGTTCAGGTACCATTGATGTAGTTTACCCATTATATGCTTATATCTCGACATTCTCTTTTATTTTCGAAAAAAAAAAACGAGAGGAATATAGTTCTCTCCTAATTATTTTTTTTGTCCATTCATTTTTGTTTTCTATTCTTTTATTTGTTTTTCTTGCTTACAAAATTCAAGAATATATAATTATTAGAAAATATTAATGAAATCAAATAAGTGATATCTGCGAGCATGACTGATATTCTATACAATGAAAGAATGAAGAACAAATTGATTGAATGTCTTGATGAGATATTACGATATGAAAATAGGAGAAATCATCACCTTAAGCTGATTCAATTGGATATATTGGGTTATTGTAGAAAAATGAATAATTGAATTCGAATACTTGGTGATCATGAAATTCCATCAAGCAAAATGATTATCATCAAGATGAATTTGTGACTAATTCTTATGAAATTTATTTTTTTATATGTAACATATTGAATTGATAAAGTTTCTTCATGTGCAACATTAGAAAAATACTGATTGTAATAGTTTATAGCATAATATATTGATGTTGCTTCCATTTTAACATAGATTGTAATTATTTTATATCGTACATATAATATTTAATTTTGATTGTAGTTTAATTCAATTTTTGTTTAACATATATTGTAATTATTTTGTATCGTAAATATAATATTTAATTTTAATTGTAGTTTAATTTAATTTTTGGTTTTTTATTATATTCTAATATATTTCTTAATTAATCTTCTATTTTATTATTATTGTTTTATAGAATTCCAAAATATGAAAATGTATTAAAACTACTAAAAAGTACAAATCATTGAATTTTATAAAAATAAATAAATCATTCACCTTTAATTAAAATTCTATAAAAAATTAATCAATTATTTTCAAAATTAATTTAATTTGAATTATCAATAAAAAATATATATTAATTTCAAATATACATATATAAAAAAATTTCATAACATGATATAAAATTACTTAAAAGTAAATATGTCAATTTATTTATTTATTTAAATTACATAAAAGTTTCATATCCCGTGCATCGCACGGGTTTTCGACTAGTTTATATTTATTATCCACGATTTTTATTAAACGGTAATACATAAATGAGAAAAGAATGAAAAATGTGAAAAACGAAAAAATGAGAAAAAACGCAAAAGATTGGAAAATGCGGAAACGAAAAATGGAAAAGAAGTGAAAAAACTAAAAACACGAAAACACGAAAAAAGCTAAAAACATAAAAAAAAAGCTAAAAACATAAAAATATGATAATGAAAAAACGGAAAAAAACAAACAAAAACTAATATTAACCATTATATATGGATGATGTTCTTATGCATATGAAACTTTGGGAATAATTGAAGTTTCTAACTATATTTGACAAAACAAACATAAATATTGTAAATAATTACATTTCACCAATTTTTTTAAAATTTGCCAACCAAACATTGTAATGGAATCATTATTACATTCCATCATATTACAATATTGATTACATTATATTGCATTATATCATACCAAATGGGACCTAAAAGATTTGAATAACACGTTACTAAATGAAAATATTATATGTGACATTTGTTATTTAAGTACATACTAATTATATATACTTATAAAATTGAATGTTGTGAACAGTATCAATTTCATTTTTTTTTTCAATTTGTTCCAATCTTACTCTTCCACTTACTTTCTAATTTTGTCCAATTTTTTTTAAATTTGTTCTAATCTTACCCTTCCACTCACTTTCTAATTTTTTTCCTCAATTAATTTTACACATCTTCTTATATGCATTTATCCAATTTTGTCCTCAAATATGCATGAGTTTTGTAGCACCCGCCCAACTAAAAGAAAACGACAACGTTTTTTTTTTTGCTTTTGAAGACTTCATTTTCTTTCCTCATTAATCCCCTTACATACTCTCATATTTTTTTTTCTTTTTTTTTGCTCCTTCTTATATATTCTTTTTGCTCCTATATTTTTTTTTTCTTTTTACATATAAGTCGTTGCTGTTTTTTTTTTCTCTTTTATGTTGTTAAATTTCAAATCCAATTTATTTTTGCACACCTTATAAAGGTTAGACCACTTGAATTATAACATATTTTTTTTATTAAAACTTGAATTATAACATTAACAAGTGTTTCCCATTACCTTGTTTTTTTTTATATTCACTACTAGATCTAAACTTATTAAAATTTTACGGTAACATTTTTAAGCATTCTAAGCTTTAGATTTAATAAGTGAGGATGTAAAGGTGAATAACCAAATTCATTTATTTGGTTATGCAGTATCCAATGAACACTACTAATAATATTAATAGTCTACTTTTATATAAACGCGTTCCTTATTTTCATCATAATTTTATAACTCGAATTGGAACTTTTATTATTATTATTATTATTACCACCTCGAGTTCTCTGATCTTATTAGAATTTTTCTATTTTAAAAGTTTTCTCAACTCAGCTCAATCCTTCAACTAAGAACAAAATTATTTACATAATTTTATTTTTGCATTGACTGCTTTTAATTTTTGTGAAGATGCCAACCTAGTTGGGATCTTTGCATTTCTTTCTTAGCCTGTAACCCAACATTTACTTAAAAAAAGTTTGGATATTGATTTGGTTAAGTGGACATTCAGTAGAGAAAACTTTTGTATTTTTAGTTATTATGTATTTATTGTAACTAGAAACATAACTAAACTACTACCAATCACGTAGTTCAAGTGCTTAAAATACAAATCAATTTAATAAAAATTAACACGTTATTTTTTTCTCGAAGCGAAACAAGAGTATCTTTCTAGTATATATATATATATATATATGGGGGAGGGATCAAGTGAGAACCCTCCCTTAGGTGAGGACACTTTCATAGGTGAGAACCAATTAAAACTACGCCATTTTGGTCATTCTACAATACACCTGCTATTCCAATCAACAAATCTCGCAAATCACTCACAGCAAAATCACGATCAAAAAACGCTCAAATCCCTCACATCTTCTCCATCATCGTTCTGTAGGAAAAATAGGCTAACGTATAGCAGCGGAAATATAAAAAATTTAACCTATTTCCATAAACCACAAGATTCGTTAACCGTTATTTCATATAAAGAGGGATAAAAGAAATACCTTTCAGAAGTTCTATCTACCGTTGCAAACGAAGTGCCCACAACTTCAAAAGAGATAGAAACTGTCTACCAATCTGCCCCTATCCGAAACAGACCTTCCAGACCTCCGAACGACAATCCCTTCGGTGGAAACGTGGAATAATATGTCTAGCCGCTCCTGTCCAAAAATCGCGACGATCCGACGGTTCAATCTCCGGAAATCCGCGAAATCGTGAACTGACCTCATGTAGGAGTAGTAAAACGAATTTCTCCCTTTTGTTTGTTTTTCTTCTTTCATGAACACAACAAAACAAAACAAGTAAACGATTAGAAATCAACCGATGAATAGCAACCAAAATAGATTGCCTCTAATTAATCAACACAAGATCAAGGATAAAGAGAAAGAGATGAAATCAATTGAATCGGTAGGAAGCGGTGGATTATTTCGTCCTCAACAAGGGGTGTCGAAATTCTCTCTTCCAGTTGCTCTGTGTGTGAATTCGAAATTCACTAACCTTAGATTTCGAAAATCCTATATGGGGTATTTATAATCTCTCGTATCTAAACCCTAGTTAGATAGGATTAGGTTACTGAATAAGAATTTAATTCGGAATAGAATTCTTAAATATTATCTATTAATATATCTAAATATAAAAGATAATAATCAATAATCTTATTGGATAATAATAGGAGTAATATAAT
Source organism: Euphorbia lathyris (assembly GCF_963576675.1). Lineage (NCBI taxonomy): Eukaryota > Viridiplantae > Streptophyta > Magnoliopsida > Malpighiales > Euphorbiaceae > Euphorbia > Euphorbia lathyris. Next base: position 20,069,041 of record NC_088914.1, on the reverse strand, counting down.
CTAATTAAAACTCCTAACTTATTTATTAATTAATTTAATTCATAATCCTATTCTAATTAGGATTTGATAAAATCAAATTAATATTTTATGTATTACCATACATAAAAATCGCCCCCCTAGTTACTGGGCCCTATTGGGCTCAGTTGGGCTTCCATCAATTAATTAACATTTGTCTCTCTTTTGGGTTCCAAGTCTTATATGTGACCCATTAGGTTCTTATCGCTTCTAGCCGTATGCAACGTTATTAAATAACTTTCAAAGAATTATATTTAATCTTTGCATAACGGAATGATGTACAGAGTATGCGATTAGCAAGTCCGTAATCATTCCCCTAGAGCTATAAGAAGACAGGTTGATTCTGTCGTTGACCTTTCTGTATTAGTTGCGGTATAATTCGATCCTTTATCAACTACGTCCTTGAACTGAATCTTATGACTATGGGTAATGTCAAGTCACATATAGCGAGACGTTCGTTTTACTTGTTCTTGGCCGAGTCAACTCCAATTAGATAGGTTAAGAGAAATCTAATTTCATTCTTAAGCTATCACCTTGCAAGGATTTAGAGTCAAGACTTCCACAAGCGATCCATGGACATATCTCCCATTTATCGGGAGTGATAAATGCTCAATCCAATATATAACGATCCCGCAATCACTTCTTGTGATACCCAACGTCTGCTGTTCACACCCCAGAGTCATCTCTGTTAAGGATCGTGTTACACCAGAGTCAAAGCGTCACATTCCGTAATCCAGAATACCAATTAACATTCCTTTGAGTCTGAGGATTATTTATACCTATTAATACTAATGAGATGAACAGGTGACAATGATGAATCTGCCCATCCTGTTATCTCAAGTCGGGTCCCCAATCCTAATGAACTACTTTTCATCGAATCCATGTAACTGTCCAGATATCTGTATATATGAAGCTTGTGAGATCAGCTTTCTGTCGGACAGAAGACATTGTTACATGCAAGTCTCAATAGTGATATATCAATCCTAAACATATCACTTGACTTGGGGTGGTTTTAAGTTTATTAGTTCATTATAAAGTTTTGTCTCACTTCATGCTTGTATGAACACTTTATAATCACTTTAAAATGAACTTACGAATTTCCTTTTATTTAGACTTTATTTAGTGCTTAAAAAGGATTGCCTTTATATAGTTATAAAACATATATCTCATTAAAACAAATGATATAAAGAACACTTCATTTACATTAAGTTTGTATCCTAGAACAATTGTCTATAGGACACTAAACCCCAACATACTCCCACTTGGACTAAAGCCAATTGTTTCTATAACTTATCCCAGTAGAAGTTAGATGACGATCATGAACTTTCTGGGTTAAGGGCTTTGTCAACGGATCTGCAACGTTGTCCTCTGTAGGTACTCTTTCTATTCTCACATCTCCTCTTGCCATAATTGTCTTACAATGTGGTATCGCTTAAGGTAATATTTGGATGTATTATGAGACCGTGGTTCCTTTGCTTATGCAATGGCTCCATTGTTATCACAGTACAATGTAATGGGATTTACAATATCAGGCACCACCCCAAGTTCAGTAATGAACTGTTTAATCCAAACCGCTTCCTTTGTTGCTTCCGCAGCAGCGATGTACTCTGACTCGGTCGCAGAGAAAGCTATGCTTCCCTGCTTGGAACTCTTCCAACTGACCGCGCCCCTATTTAAGATAAACATGTATCCTGATTGGGATCTAAAATCGTTCTCATCTGTGAGATGACTTGCATCTGAAAATCCTTCTATTTTCAGATGACTTAAGAATGTTATTTGACGGCAATCCAGTGCTCGTCTCCCGGATTACCTTGGTAACGACTCGTTATACTTAACGCGAACGCTACGTCAGGTCTAGTGTAAAGCATGACATACATAATCGAACCGATTGCGCTGGCGTACGGGATTACAGCCAGGCGCTTCTTATCATCTTTGGTTTTAGGACATTGATGATTGTTTAACTTTACTCCATGTATCATGGGTAAGTTACCTCGTTTCGATTCAAGCATGCTAAACCGCTTTAGCACCTTTTCGATGTATGTAGCCTGTGAAAAACCAAGCAGTCTTCTTGATCTATCTATGTAGATCTTTATATCAAGTATATAAGCTGCTTCACCAAGGTCTTTCATGGAGAAGTTACCTGATAACCATACTTTTACCGACTATAGTAGAGCAATGTCATTTCCCATTAATAATATATCGTCCACATATAATATCAGAAATGCTACAGAGCTCCCACTTGCTTTCTTGTAAATGCAAGCTTCTTCGCAATTTTGTTCGAAACCAAATTGTTTTATGGTTTCGTCAAAACGCTTATTCCAGCTTCTTGATGCTTGCTTGAGTCCATAAATGGATCTCTGAAGTTTGCAAACTTTGTTTGCATCCTTTGATATGAAACCTTCAGGTTGCATCATATATACATCCTCAAGCAGGTTTCCGTTTAGGAAAGCTGTTTTCACATCCATTTGCCAAATCTCATAATCGTAGTGAGCGGCAATAGCAAGCATGATTCTGATTGATTTGTACATAGCCACAGGAGAGAAAGTTTCGTCATAATCAATTCTTTGCTTCTGACGATATCCTTTCGCTACTAACCTAGCTTTGTAGGTGCTAACCTTTCCATCCACATCAGTCTTCTTTTTGAAGATCCACCTGCACCCAATGGGTTTTATCCCTTCGGGTGGATCAACCAAAGTCCACACTTGGTTAGTATACATGGAATCCATTTCAGAATCCATAGCCTCAAGCCATGCTTTAGAATCTGGACTAGTAAGAGCCTCTTCGTAGTTTTCGGGTTCGTCGTCTAACACGGGAACCTCATTATCATCTCCCACTAGAAAACCATATCTAACTGGGAGTTTACGAACTCTTTGTGATCTACGAATAGGTGGCACTAGAGTCTCATCTAATGGGACTCCTTCGGGTACCTCAACCACCTCTATTGTTTCAGTCGGTGTTTCTTCTTCTTGAACTTCGTCAAGTTCAATCATGCTTCCCTTTTGTGTTTCTTCGAGAAACTCTTTCTCTAAGAAGGTTGCGTGCCTGGATACTATTACTTTCTGATCATCTGGATGATAGAAGTAATATCCCTTAGTTTCCTTAGGGTATCCAATGAAGAAACATTTATCAGATTTCGAATCTAGTTTGTCGGACGCAATGCGTTTGACAAATGTTGAACAACCCCATACTCTCATAAATAAGAACACGGGTTTCCTACCAATGAACAATTCATATGGTGTGGAACTAGCGGATTTAGTTGGTACTCGATTTAGGATGAAGAGGGCAGTTTCTAAGGCATAGCCCCAGAACGTCTTTGGAAGTAAGGCCATGCTCATCATGGATCGTACCATATCTAGTAGGGTACGGTTTCTCCTCTCGGATACACCATTGTGTTGTGGTGTATAGGGAGGTGTCCATTGTGACCATATCCCACATTCAGTTAGATAATTCAGAAAATCATCTGAAAGATATTCGCCACCTCGATCAGATCGAAGCGTCTTTATTTTCTTTCCTAATTGATTTTCTACTTCATTCTTGAAGCATTTGAATTTCTCAAAAGCTTCTGATTTGTGCTTCATCAAGTAGATGTAACCATATCGGGTATGGTCATCTATGAAGCTTATGAAGAATCCGAATCCTCCTCTTGCTTGGACTGACATAGGACCGCATACATCTGAATGAATGAGTCCTAGAGTGTCTGATACACGCTCACCTTTATTGCTAAAGGGTGTCTTTGTCATTTTACCTTTTAAACATGATTCGCATGTTTCCAATGATTCGGGATCGATTGGATCTATAAGCCCATCTGAATGTAGCTTTAGCATGCGTCTCTTGTTTATATGGCCTAAACGACAATTCCACAAGTAAGTTGAATTATCTAGCTTATGTCTTTTGGTATCAATTGCGAAAGCAGAAATTTTGTCATCTAACACATAAATCCCATTTTGTGATATTCCAGAAAAATAAAAGATCGAATCTTTATAAAAATCGCAATGTTTGTCTTTTATTGAAATATGAAAACCGTCGTCAACAAGACGGCTAATAGAAATAATGTTGCGAGACATTTGTGGAACATACAAACAGTTCCTTAATTCTATTACAAGCCTAGAGGGCAAATTCAAAACATAATCTCCAATTGCGAGGGCGGCAACTCTTGCTCCATTTCCTACTCGCAAGTTTATGCTTTCTTTCTTTAGTTCCTTAGTCTATTTTAGCTCCTGCATATTTGTACAAATATATATCCACATCCGGTATTAAGTACCCAAGATTCAAACTGTGAAACTGTATTTATTTCAATATAAAACATACCAGATGTTGAAGCACCGCCATTTCCCTTCTTGAGGGAGGCTAGGTACTCCTTGCAGTTCCTTTTCCAATGCCCGTCTTTACCACATAAGTGGCACTCTCCTTTGGGCTTCTTCACTTCCTTTCCCTTAGTTTTGTTGGGCACGGCTTTCTTATCTTTCTTGGGATATTTAGGATTGGGAGAATTCCCTTTCCTCTTCTTTGATCCCTCTATGACAAGAGCCGGTATGGCTTTGTCTTTCTTCATATTGGGCTCAACTGACTTGAGCATGTTTGCAAGCTCTTCAAGAGAGGTTTGCAAGTCATTCATCTGATAGTTCATAATGAACTGTGAATAACTCTCTGGGAGGGATTGAAGAATTAAGTCTATGCTTAATTCGTTATCCATCGCAAATCCAATACTAGAAAGTTTGGTAATGTAGCCAATCATCTTGACACAATGTGTCATGACAGATGTGCCCTCTTTCATCCTGCAACGATATAGCAACTTGGATATCTCGTAACGTTCGCACCTAGTTTGTTTCCCAAACAATTCCTTTAGGTGCATGATGATGGAATAGGCATCCATTTCCTCATGTTGCCTTTGTAACTCCGGTGTCATCGATGCAAGTATGATGCATCCGGCATGATCATCATCCGCCTTGTGCTTCTGGTAAGCATCAATTTCCTCAATGGGAGCATCATCAGCAGGGAGAGGGGGTATCGATGTATCAAGTACATACCCTATTTTATCGAACTTCAAAACGATTTTGAGGTTACGAAACCAGTCGGTGAAGTTTGAACCATTCAATTTGTTATCGGTAAGAATGTTTTGCAGATTGGTTTTAGTCATGATTTTAAGAGTGCGTTTAATTAAACCTGAGAGTGAGAAAGAGTAAACGTATGTCATTTATTTGCTTAAAGTATATCAATCTAAAATTATAGGCCTTTTAGTTTATTTTAGATTGCTCCCACTATTTTGCCAAATTAATAGCCCTCCATATTAATTCGAAGAATTTCACAAATCCTTTAGTGAGCTAGGATCCTAACTCTTGAGATTTCGCCTTGAGTTTGCTCAACAAGATAGTCTCATTCGTTAGGTAGATTCATGTAATCAATCACATCTTTAATGTGATTCCTAGATTATTGGGTTACTAACCACATTAGTAACTAATATGCTATTCACATTAATCCCAACCATCTTGCCCATTAGTTTATGACAACATGAGTTTGCTCATCCAATTATCATAATCCAATTTAAGTATTACCCCATATTCATGAAAAGTAATTTTCGATAATTCAGGTGTTACCGTAAGACCTCGAGCTTGAGTTTGCTCAACAACCCAAAGGCCCCCAGTACTGCCGGCTGAATTATAATATTAGGGAGGGGCAACCGATTTTAATAACTTGTTTATTTACTTAACTTTTTAATGAGGGATTTTATTTTAGGTCTCATAATCTAACTCAGTCTTGATTTGCTTTAGCATACATCAGACACATACATTGGCGTTATGGACATATTATCTAAATTATTCCGTCGAGCCAGAGACGGAATAAAAGGCCAAACCTAGGGAAATACTAACTATTACATATTTCTCTTTAGGTCCTCCGTCTTCTCCATGGCGCCTTGAAATTACATATTAATTTCTATTCTACTAAAGAAAACTTCAATTGAATTGAAGGGAATTAGATGAGAGGAGAAATTACAATAGATAGTAGATAGGCAGGACTCGCAGGCCCTATTTCAAAAATACCAAAAGACTAAAAAGAGGGTCCAAATATGTCCATAACTCCAAACATGCATAGACTCAATTAAATAAATTTAATTGGTTGATTACATAAGTATTTTATGTAACATTTAGGTTAATCACATTAACTCATCAAATTAACTTTCATCCAATTTTACTTCTAACAGTTTCGTATCCTTTTATATTAAACTTTTAGATTAATATAACTATACAAAATTTTTAATTATGCACGTCCCAATTATTTTGATTTGAATTCATTTAAAACCTTTTTGATATACAAATAGGTAAAACAAACTTTTAAATAAATTTTCATTCGATAATCAAAACAGAAAACTATTAATTTCTGAAACATATACATATATATATATATATATATATATATATATATATATATATATATATATATATATATCGGTTTTAAAACGATTTTAAAACGATTTTCAGAAAATAGGAAAAACTATCATAGATTTTCTGTTTTATCTTTTAGAATAAATAAAACTAATTTTATCAATCTAACCATAAAACTAATAGATTTTGTTATAATGATTATCAACCAAAATTATTAGGAACATGTGCATAACTTATTTTAATTAACAATTAATTAAAACTTATTTATCTTTTAGAACTAATTAATCAAAACAGTTTTGTTAATTAACCTAACTATAAATATTTATTCAATCTGATTGAAAAACTTCTAAATTTTCATATATGAAATAACGGATTTAACGCAGGCTCTGATACCACTGTATGAAAAATAGGCTGACGTATAGCAGCGGAAATATAAAAATTTTAACCTATTTCCATAAACCACAAGATCCGTTAACCGTTATTTCATATAAAGAGGGATAAAAGAAATACCTTTCAGAAGTTCTATCTACCGTTGCAAACGAAGTGCCCACAACTTCAAAAGAGATAGAAACTGTCTACCAATCTGCCCCTATCCGAAACAGACCTTTGAGACCTCCGAACGACAATCCCTTCGGTGGAAACGTGGAAGAATATGTCTAGAAACTCCTGTCCAAATATCGCGACGATCCGACGGTTCAATCTCCGGATATACACGAAATCGTGAACTGACCTGATGTAGGAGTAGTAAAACGAATTTCTCCCTTTTGTTTGTTTTTCTTCTTTCATGAACACAACAAAACAAAACAAGTAAACGATTAGAAATCAACTGATGAATAGCAACCAAAATAGATTGCCTCTAATTAATCAACATAAGATCAATGATAAAGAGAAAGAGATGAAATCAATTGAATCGGTAGGAAGCGGTGGATTATTTCGTCCTCAACAAGGGGTGTCGAAATTCTCTCTCCCGGTTGCTCTGTGTGTGAATTCGAAATTCACTAGCCTTAGATTTCGAAAATCCTATATGGGGTATTTATAATCTCTCGTATCTAAACCCTAGTTAGATATGATTAGGTTACTGGAATAAGAATTTAATTCGGAATAGAATTCTTAAATATTATCTATTAATATATCTAAATATAAAAGATAATAATCAATAATCTTATTGGATAATAATAGGAGTAATATAATCTAATTAAAACTCCTAACTTATTTATCCTTTAATTAATTTAATTCATAATCCTAATCTAATTAGGATTTGATAAAATCAAATTAATATTTTATGTATTACCATACATAAAAATCGCCCCCCTAGTTACTGGGCCCTATTGGGCTCAGTTGGGCTTCCATCAATTAATTAACATCTGTCTCTCTTTTGGGTTCCAAGTCTTATGTGTGACCCATTAGGTTCTTATCGCTTCTAGCCGTATGCAACGTTATTAAATAACTTTCAAAGAATTATATTTAATCTTTGCATAATGGAATGATGTACAGAGTATGTGATTAGTAAGTCCGTAATCATTCCCCTAGAGCTATAAGAAGACAGGTTGATTCTGTCGTTGACCTTTCTGTATTAGTTGCGGTATAATTCGATCCTTTATCAACTACGTCCTTGAACTGAATCTTATGACTATGGGTAATGTCAAGTCACATATAGCGAGACGTTCGTTTTACTTGTTCTTGGCCGAGTCAACTCCAATTAGATAGGTTAAGAGAAATCTAATTTCATTCTTAAGCTATCACCTTGCAAGGATTTAGAGTCAAGACTTCCACAAGTGATCCATGGACATATCTCCCATTTATCGGGAGTGATAAATGCTCAATCCAATATATAACGATCCCGCAATCACTTCCTGTGATACCCAACGTCTGCTGTTCACACCCCAGAGTCATCTCTGTTAAGGATCGTGTTACACCAGAGTCAAAGCGTCACATTCCGTAATCCAGAATACCAATTAACATTCCTTTGAGTCTGAGGATTATTTATACCTATTAATACTAATGAGATGAACAGGTGACAAGGATGAATCTACCCATCCTGTTATCTCAAGTCGGGTCCCCAATCCTAATGAACTACTTTTCATCGGATCCATGTAACTGTCCAGATATCTGTATATATGAAGCTTGTGAGATCAGCTTTCTGTCGGACAGAAGACATTGTTACATGCAAGTCTCAATAGTGATGTATCAATCCTAAACATATCACTTGACTTGGGGTGGTTTTAAGTTTATTAGTTCATTATAAAGTTTTGTCTCACTTCATGCTTGTATGAACACTTTATAATCACTTTAAAATAAACTTACGGATTTCCTTTTATTTAGACTTTATTTAGTGCTTAAAAGGGATTGCCTTTATATAGTTATAAAACATATATCTCATTAAAACAAATGATATAAAGAATACTTCATTTACATTAAGTTTGTATCCTAGAACAATTGTCTATAGGACACTAAACCCCAACACGTTCTTCATCAGCGATCTCCATCATCTTCTCCATCATCGTTCTCCATCATCTTCTCCATCATCGTTCTTCATCATCGTCAATTAGATCGACCTCCTTCCTCATCGTTCCGTCATTAAACACTCCAAAAATAATCTGAAATCGCAAATCAGATTAAGAAAAAACGATCTACAATCAAAGAAATAGCATCAATCAGGTAATTTTATCTCCAACAACTATAAATTAATATTAAATTGTGTTCTGTTTTTTATGTTTATAATTATTCAGAAATTGCTTAAATCTGAAACAGATTGGAAATCATTCAGATTATATTCCGAAACAATGGAATTGCATGAAATAATAGACAATGATCTATAGGAGAATGATGATAACCATGAAATTTCTCTGTCTTCAACTATTGAAAGAGGTACATGTGCTCTTCATAATTTCTCTGTTCTTCATAATCTAAAAAATCTTGTTCTAAATAATTGTTCATGTGTTCTATAGATAATAGTATATATTAATCGTTTTTTATTTATAATTAGTTGTAAAAATTGTTGAAAAAAAAATAAAATTGAGTATATTGAAATATAGAGTTCACTACGTTCTTCAAACTGTACCTCATGTTCTAAACAATTGTTCATATGTGCTATATATTATCACATATGTTCCAAAATTGCACTTAAATGCAGTGTCAAATGAAGAGCAGCCAAATGATTCTTCCACTGCAATTATATCCTACACTCCACAAGTAGAAATTGTGCTGACTCCTGGAGGAACAAAAGAATGGAAGCCATGTTGCCAGGGCCGGCCCTGGGCTATGAAATGAGGGGCGCCCGCCCAGGGCCCATAATATTAAGGGGCCCAAAAAAATATTTTATTTTGTAGATATATAAAATCGAGATGCATAAACAACATAGAAAGTAATTGGTTCAGTTGGTATAAGTAAGAGGCTTGTGTTTTTAATTAAGCTTGTGGTTGGAGGTTCGAACCTCCTCCTCATTTTTATTATTATCAAATATTTTTTCCCTTCCCACCCCATTTTATCACTAAAATTTTTTTTTTGTTAAATCAAAATTATCAATTTATTTATGTATCCAATAAGAAAAATAACCATTTAATTTTTTCTAAAAAAACTTTATTATCTCATTTCAATTTTTTTTTCTTAAATTTATTTATCAATATATTGAATATGAAAAATAATATATTTACAGCAACAAACATAATTAAACTCTGAACTTTGGTTGTTTTAAGGATTAAGCCCCTAATCAATTATTTTTCCACATTGAATTCTTGATCATTGATTCTATTATGGATTAGGCCCTTATTTAACTTTAGAATTGCCGAAAAAGTTAAATAAGGACCAAATCCATAACAAAATCAATGATAAAGGATTCAATGTAAAAAAATAATCGATCAGCAGTTTGATCCTTAAAACAGGTAAAGTTCAGGGGCTTAATTATGCTTTCTACTAATATTTATTTACTTCTTTCAACATGACATAGATACTTGTTATTTTAGTACATAAATAATTCTAGTTAGTATACTCACTACTACTGCACTACCAATTTAGCTTTTATGTAGAAAATATTACAATTTTAAATAACCTTTACGAGTTGGTGCAATTTCAAGTCTAATTGATTAAAAATGAGTTCTTTTCATTAACATGAAATGTGCAAATTCAAACCATATTGAGTGACTAGAACAGTGGAGGTTGGAGCGGGGATAGAACAAGAAATTACATATAAAAAACCCCATTTTTGTCAATTAAGTTCGAAACTGTACCAATTGATAAACATTAGGTTTAAAATTGCACTATTTTATGCATGAATGGTGATTGCTCTCTCCTAATAACCATATGACTAAATTTGTACTTTATCTTTGTAATAATAATAAAAATCATCTGGCCTACAAATTAAAAAAAAAAAAGTAGAACGTACATATGGGGGCCTAAATTAGCATCTCGCCCCGGGCCTCTTAAAGGTCAGGAACGGCCCTGCATGTTGCTCTCCGGAAAAAATACCTATTGTAGGAACAAAATTTAATACTATTGATGAAGGTATTGAATTTTACAAAGCATATGCCACTGAAGCAGGATTTAATATTAGAAAATCTACAGTTAAAAAAAAGAAAGAACACAAATGTTGTGATTTTTCAATACTGTTTGTGCAATAAAGCATACCATAAGCAGAAAAAAAATGTTGAAGATACTGAAGGACAAAAACCGAGAAGAAGATTAATCACACGTGTTGGATGCCAAACACAAATTGTTTTAAAGTACTGCAATGATGGAAAATATATTGTCTTTCGTTTAAAAGAGGAACATACACACCCACTTTACAGTCCACGCTGTATGAAATTTCAAAAACAGGGAAGAAAACTGACAATACTACATAAGAAGTTGATTGTTGATAATTCTAAGGTGAGTCATATTCTAAATTTACTTTCCTAACAACATCTACAATGTTTTCAAATTGTATTTACTTTCTTTATAAAATATGTTCATGTGTTTTGTGTAGATGAATATTGGACCCGTAAGAACATACAGACAAATAAAAGAAAATGTTGGAGGATACAACAATGTAGGAGCATCTAAGCAAGATTTCAAAAACTTCCACAGAGATTTAAAAGCTTACATTTATGAGTCAGATGCCCAAATGTTTATTGACATTTTCAGCAAGAAAAAACTTCTATGGTCTGCCTTTTTTTCCGACTTTGATATGGATGAAGACGATCATCTCTGCAGAGCTTTATGGGCAGACCCCATTTGTAGAAAGAATTATGCTCTATTTGGTGATATGGTATCTTTTGACACAACATACCAAACAAACAGGTATTATATTACATGTACCAATTTCTTATTGCAATGTTCTAAATTATTATTGGCATGTTCTAATATCTTATTGGCATGTTCTAAAATCTTATTCTTATATCCTTAAAAAGTTTTCTTATTTACAAATATTTGTATATTATTTCCACAGATATAACATGATCTTTGGCCCCTTTATTGGAGTAGACCACCACAAAAAATGTGTTACGTCGCTGCTTGTTTCATTGTTAAAGAAGATATTCCATCATTTGAGTGGGTTTTCAAAACGTTTCTTAACGCAATGGGAAGCAGTGAACCTACATGTTTAATAACAGATCAAGATCCAGCAATGAAGATTGCAATAAAAAATGTTTTCTAAAAAACAGAACATAGATTCTGCATGTGGCACATTATGAAAAAGATGAATGATAAATTAGGTAAGCCTTCTAAAGATTTGTTTACAATTAAAATTTTTACTGCTTGATTGTTCTACTATATTTTTGATCAGGTATTAAATTGTATGTTCCAATATATTAAATTGTATGTTATGATTGTTCTACTTACTGGTTTTCTTAATAGGTCGTGCAATTATGCAAGAAACCAATTTCTTAAAAAGGATTCAACCAATTGTCTGGAGTGTTGAGATTGAACCTGAAGAATTTGATGAAAAATGGAAAGTAGTCATTTCAAAGTTTAATTTGGAAAAACATGAATGGCTATGTCAAATATTTGAAATCAGAAAAATGTGGATTCCAGCGTACTTCGTCTTGTAGAATTTTATTTGAGATTTGATAGTGCAATGGATGCACAAAGGCATAACCAAGCTCATAATGACAATGATGCCAAACATAAAAGTCTTGTATGCAAAACACCAATTGGTATTGAAACACATGGAGCTGATGTTTATACAACTACTGTCTTTTATGAGTTTCAGGAAGAGGTTTATAATGCTTCTTTCTTTTATGGAATAGACGGATTCTATAAACAACCTCCTTTCGAAATTTATACTATCAAAGAGCAAAGGACATCAAAAAACTTTCAGGTTATGTACAGCAGCATTGAAGACGAAACAAAATGTTAGTGCAAGAAGTTTGAAAGACAAGGCTTACCATGTAGACACATGGTGTGGGTTTGGAAGGCAAAAATGCTTGAATCAATTCCTAACAGGTATGTGCTTAACAGATGGACTACATTAGCAACAAGTCAAAAAAACATCAATCTGCACAGAAATCTTATGGAAGAATGTGCTGCTACAATTGATAAGAAAACATTGTTGAATCAACTATGGTCAGAGATTAATGTTTGTGTCTATTTGGCTCAAGGTAATGAGGAAAATATAAAGGATCTTGTGAAGAAGATTCAAGGAATCAGAATGGATTTAGAAGCTAACATCACTCAGAAAGACACTGAGAAAAACAGAACTCTTACAAAAAATCAAGACATTGAAATGTTGATTGGAACTAGTGTACCAACTGAAATTAATGTCAAAGCACCAAAAATATCAAAGAACAAAGGTACAGGTGTACATATTCCAAAAGGAAACAGTGATAAAAGATTGAAGAGTGAAAGAAAGAAAGTTGTTGAGGAAAACCAGAAAAAAGAGAGGTTATGCAGAGTCTGTAAACAGCCTTCTAACCATGATAGCAGAAACTGTCCAGAAAAAAAGAACAACTAATCTCTTATATTGTTTAGAATATATGATATATTGTTTAGAACATATGATACATGTTTTAGAACAACGATTTAATCTTTCCAATATACAATTTATTGTCACAGAATTATTATTTTTCTATGTAAGAAGTTGAATATTTGTTATTTTTATTTCTCTAAATTTTGTTATTTTTATTTCTCTATCTTTTTACCCGTATTTCATTCAATGACATTATTATCATATTTCAAAGTATTATAAGTATAATAATTATTTCATGTTCCTCTATCTTTTTATCTATATTCTATCCAATTTATGACGTGTGCCATAATTATCATATTTTAAGTATTATAAATATGATCATTATGACATGTATCATAAATCTTGATGACAAAATGAATATAACATGTTTATAGTGGATATAAACATTGTTTTTTACAAAGTACTGTTACTTGGTGTGGTTTTCACCATTGGATGATAGAGCATAAAATTAATCCAATGGTGAAAACCACACCAAGTAACGGTACTTTGTAAAAAACAAAGTAACCATAGCGAACACCTAAACATGTATAACAGTAAAATTTAACTTCAAGCTTCTCATGCTATTCTGATGAATTTCCATATGATTACACATTTTGTTAAACAAGCCTCTAAGCTGCACATCTTTCCACTCTAAACAAATATATCCAATCTACACTTCATTGCTGTTATCAAAATCGTGTATGTTCCAAAAAATATGTTTTATGTTCCAAATAATATGTCTTATGTTCTAACATATATAACATGTTAAAAAATAAAACACAAACTTTGCCAACAGAAACTTCTACAATATATTTTACAAAAATTACAATAACTATCTCATATATATTACACATTATAACTAACTGAACTAATAATACTTGTACAAAAAATATTCTAAAATTCCAAAATACAATTCTAGAAATATTTACAGCAATTACACAATATAAAATTATTTTATTTGTTCATTCTTCCATTTTAATGCCTTCTCATTAACAGCAGCAACTTCTTTGTTTTCAGAATCTGACAAAACCCTCCAACAGTACTCAACTCTAAAATTCTTCAACTGATCAACCTGCAATATTACAAAATCAATATTACTAACATTCTCAAAATAATAACATCAGCCTATCATAAAAAAGATTTTAAAAAAAAACTCACAATGTTATCTCCAACTTCAATATCTCATTTATTAACATCTTGTCCAAAATATGATTCCATATGCTTCATAAGGAAAACACCACAATCATCATTGTTGGTTGTGTCTTTCCACTTCAACTTCAAATGTCTTGCACTATAAGCACTGATATCATTCAAACACTCAGGGCTTTCTCTTTTAATATAAAGTGAATATGCTTTCACCTGGAAAACATAAAACAACATCTTATCAATATTAAAACATATCATCAACTATTCAGAACATATAGTTAGTTTTTCCGAACATGACAATAAATATATAGAACACAATAACAAAACTAAAAAATAGTTGAGTAATATTACCAAAGCCTTTGGAAACCCCTTATATTTACTAGAAGGTTGTACACCTTTCTCAAGAGCCTTATTATCAATAACGTCTATCTTTCCAGTAAAATGGTTGATAACAAAAAGATAGAAATGTGCAGTATAAACAACCGGAAAGAACACCTAAAAAGATAAAACCATTAGCAATCATAATAATTTCAAACAAAAATTTCAGTAAAACACAATTTACTTTTAATATAATTGCCAAGTGATAACTCTGTAAACTATCTACTTTAGCCTCACGAAGTTCATAACTAATCCTCTCAAAAAAAGCATTGTGTCTTTCGCTGTACTTAGTAGTTCCAGGAACTCCATTATCAGTACATAGTAACGCCTATACAAAAATACAACATTCATATTAATATAATCCAATTTCTTTTTAACAAAAAAAATATATCAAAAAGTAAAAACACATACAAATGGTACAGTAGAGAAGAAGAATCTATGCACAGTTTGACCCCTGCTCTTCCTTTCACAATTCAATATTCGAGACCACGCATCAACAACATTACAAACCAAATGATTCTTTCCTGACAAGCTAATAATCTCATCTCTATTGATTGTGGACAAACAATCACTATACAACAACTCACTTCAAAAAAAGCAAACAGAATAAAATAAAAACTATAAGTATATCTTAAAGAAAATTCAAATTAACACAAACAACATTCAATTAAGATCTTACTGTGGGTCTCCAGTACAGAAAGCATATTCCACCAACATTCTCCTCGAACCAAGCATATTCTTTCGTAAATGCTCAAACTCAACCAAAAATGGAGACTGTAGATATACAGACAACTTTGAAATCCTTTTTGCATGATTTCCAACACCACCTTCTTGCGCTTTCTCAACTACATCTTTGTCTACTCTCCTATTAACAACATAAAAAAAATAACAAAAGGGAAAAAAATTAACCATGTTCCAAAACAGAAACCACATACTCTTAAATTCTATTCTCATGTTCTAAAATATAAACCATATGTTCCAAACACACATACACATGATCTAAATTACAAAAATTCTTAAATATCACTTACATTGCATTACTATCAGAAACATCATCAGAAAAGCAGTCATCAAGTCCAGTAACTCCTACTCTTATCACTTCTTCCACAAACTCTTTCCGAACTTCATCCAAATCAAATTGAGTATATTGCATACCACACCTACTTTTCCACTACAAAATATAAAAAAATTAAAACCATAAAACAAACTATAATCTCAAAATAATGCAACAAACCCTTTATTATAAGTGCACTATACCTTTTCAGCAAACTTCAAATCATTATCCATCACAATATCTCTCATGTACCGCATTGCAAAAAAACCACATGTTTTATGATCTTTCTGCTCTGGCACACCCTACAACACAACAAGCACAACATTAAAATCATGTACATCAATCTAACCTTTATGTTCTAAACAATTTTACACATGTACAAAACCAATATACAAGTTAAGAGTTACCAAAAGTGCAGTCCATTTGACTTTAATTTGATCATTCTCAGAGTATAATAGAATAGCGCTGTTAAAATGAAATTCATTAAAATCAGGTACATAATCTTAATCTTAAAACATAATTATATATCAAATAAACTATAAAACAAAATATAAACAAAAAACATACTCATTCACAACAGCCATCCATACATCTGCCGTTGGCAAACGCCTTCTCAATGGATCCAACCAATAAGCTCTAAAATTTATCAAATCGATAACTGACAACGTCCAGTGTCCACTGAAAATAATACTATTATTATTTCAAAATAAAGAAAATTACTTACAAAAAGTCTTCCCCTTATCTTTTGTCTTCCTCGCAACAACTTGCCAACCATCCTTATCAGTCACCTGTGATATAGGCTGATTAGGAGTAGCCACCACAGTGCCAATAGGAGGTCTAGTATCATTTTGTTGCACCTTAGGAACCCACTTCTGAACCGTCTTCTTCTGAATGGCAGGTCTAACAGATCTAGGTTGAGGCTGCCAAGAGCTTGAACAATCATGCCCCACCATCTTACATTTCCCACAGAACGGAGGAGTCCAATCATACATCACTTGTTGTTTAAACACCTTACCATGATGAAAGGTATGGCCTAGGACCAATACCACTCAACAGAAGAAGTTGAGGGCTCCCTATTGCACCATCTGCAAGTATCACCTCTCCATTATCTTGCACCTTTGCATGATGGTAACGCCCCAATGCTTTGCGATATACTACTCTAATGGCTGAGAGTTTCGAGTTATCAGATGTGGAAGAAAAGAAGTAGCAGCGAGTAGAATTCTATTCAGTGCCTCTAGCCAGCCCGGCTTTCTTCTGTCTTTACCTGGCTTTCTTAGCCTTCCATCTCTATTGGCTTATTCACCCTTTCTTTAGGCCTTATTTCCCGGTCTTTCTGTAAACCGGCCTGCAACAGTAGTTATGGTATTAGTAGCCGCTGTGATGGTAAGTTCTTCTTAGCTTAGTTTAGTGCTAGGATTGAACGGGAGTCACAAAAGTCTAAGGAATCATGTTCCCAAAGATGTCATCGTGCACAAACTTGAAGAATACCAGCATCCCAATGTTCAAGAGGTTCAGGCTTGAGATGGAAGAGAAAAGGAGAGAAGAGTTGAATTCGAATTATGGACAGAGTACTAGTAGAAATACGATTGGATTACTTTAGCAAAGGGCTGCTGGAAGAGTTGGAATGGGAACAATTGGGTAGAGTTCTTGTATGCTGCGAAAGGAAATCAAAAGAGCAGAAAGGTAAAGTAGGGCTATTACATCGGTGTAAATGGAAGAACTAATTTATCAGGAGCAATATCAACTACCTAGACCGACCTGCTATAAGAATTCCATAAAGACCTAGCGAAGATACTGTACTGAATGACTGGATCGATCGTACTAGATAGTCTCAACCTTTCATACGCAATTCCTCGATGCCAATGCCCAAATCCCCTCCGACTGAGGGCTGCCATAGCAGAGATTCTGATCCGAAAGAAGCAATGCCTTCTAATTGAGTCTGATCCTACTACCTTAAGGGAGACGAAACTAATAAGAAATCAAATAACCCTGGTTTTCGCCCCTTAGATGAAATGCTAATTATCTTTCTTCTCTCCTCTTTAGGAGGTCTTACGGAAGGTCTGTCTTTACTTAACTCGACCTCTAAGCCGTAGAATAGAAGATGATCGCTACTTATGATGAAATGTCATAGAAAGAAAAATTATCTCGTCTCTTCCCGGAAGAGACTCTTTTTTAGTTAGAATCCCATCCCGAGTGCCCCGTAGGGGAACGAGTCTGAGATGCGGGAAAGAGATCCAGTGAGAAGGAGCTAAGTAGCTAGAAGTTGATGAGCGGACTCATTCCTTTTATAGGCTGCCTGTTGCTAATGAACTGGCAGAAGTGCCAATAAGAAGAGCTGGAAGGGAAGTCGGAAAGGCAGAGTTGATTCTTTGAGTTCCCTGGCCTGGCTAAGGGTCCGGAAAGAAGGGTAACTATGAGATTTATAGATGTGCAATCCTCACCTTTCTTTAAGATAGGGATGGCACAGATAAAGAGGGAGATGAGCTTAGGAGTTAGCTGGCTGGCAAAGATCAAGAGAGGGAATTCTTTAACGCTATCAAGCCGTTGCTTCTTTGGTCCCTTCACTCACTGTAAGGCAGAGAAGTCTTTTATTTCCAAGTTAAGCCTCTTGAGTGGCATTTCCAGTTGGTGGGCAAGCAATTTTGAAAGCATTTTTTTCTATTCGTTTAGTTTATTAAGCTTAATAAAGTCACTTCCATGATTAATTGATAGAAGAGACCAGAAAGGGGTGATAATAGAGTCGTGGACTGGGATCTGGATCTAAGAGTTCTCCTTCCTTGTGGCCAAGCTCCCCAGCTTCGTCATAAAGAGCGTTTCGCGAACTCGAAGGAACCTTTGTTTGAAACCAGTGATTTATGGAGTGACACTGGAATTTCAAACCACTTGAATTCCTCCAGGTAGACTTTGGCAACAGCCTCATCAGCATGGAAGAGAAGATGGGATTTAGGCCTAGCTAGAGCCCTTTAGATCCTTAGGATTTAGCCTATTATTACTTACTTATTTAGTACACCTTTACTAAAGTGTAAAACTGATGTCGTTCTCTAGTTCCTAGGAATAGAAGATGAGCTTAGGAGTTAGCTGGCTGGCAAAGATCAAGAGAGGGAATTCTTTAACGCTATCAAGCCGTTGCTTCTTTGGTCCCTTCACTCACTGTAAGGCAGAGAAGTCTTTTATTTCCAAGTTAAGCCTCTTGAGTGGCATTTCCAGTTGGTGGGCAAGCAATTTTGAAAGCATTTTTTTCTATTCGTTTAGTTTATTAAGCTTAATAAAGTCACTTCCATGATTAATTGATAGAAGAGACCAGAAAGGGGTGATAATAGAGTCGTGGACTGGGATCTGGATCTAAGAGTTCTCCTTCCTTGTGGCCAAGCTCCCCAGCTTCGTCATAAAGAGCGTTTCGCGAACTCGAAGGAACCTTTGTTTGAAACCAGTGATTTATGGAGTGACACTGGAATTTCAAACCACTTGAATTCCTCCAGGTAGACTTTGGCAACAGCCTCATCAGCAATGATGAAGTCATTACCGAGAAGGGCATACCTGCCTGTAAAAGACCTTCCCGGGATACAAATTAATTCTCTGCACACATCCACACCATCGCATGGTGTTAGAGTAGAGGCCAAGAAGAGAGATATCGAAAGGGTTGGCCACGACCAAACTTTGCCAACCGATCGAACTCTTTAGACTTCCTAAATTTCTAACTAATGGACTAGCATCCTGCGAGCCTAGCTATCTCTCTGGGAAGATACAACTGATGACCACTTACTTAACTTAGTTCATTCCTTATCGGGAGAAAACTCGGGAACCTTTTAAAAGTGAAAATCGAGTTCATAAAATGAGTTTTTGTGAAATCAACGAGGATGTCTTCTACCTATTTATCTGCCGAAGAAGGCAGTAGCTTTCTCTTTCTGGTTGAGTTGAGCGTATGTCTTTGACAAGTTACCCTCTGGGTCTTATTCCCGAACCCCCGGGTTGGTTGTCTTGTCCCGCTCATTGCTGAAGCTAGAATCATCATTAACTAATTTTACTTGCACTTCTCCCTACATCCATATTGTACATATCATTTGCTGAAAAAAGACCAAAAAAAGCAAGGCCTTCCTCTCGCTCAGCTCTTGACTATAAAAGAAAAGGCATTTCCTCTAGGAAAGTAGGCTGCTCTAACCTCTGATCAGTGCTACTCCTCTATCTTCAATGTTTCTTGATCATACCAGAAATAAAACCCTGTAATTTCTTAAAAAGAAAAAGCAAAAAAAGAAGAAGAAGAGAAGTAATCAAAAACCATAAACCCCCACATGGAAACACCCAAGATCAACTTAATCTCAGCCCAAGATTTGAATCCACCCACTGCCAGATGCAAACCTATGCAGTTGTTTGGGTGGATTCCGCCACGAAGCTCCGAACACGAATTGATCGAGTCGGCGGTGAAAACCCTACCTGGAACGAGAAATTTCTCTTCCGAGTCACTCCCGAAATCCTCTCCAGCGAAACTTCAGGTCTTTCTTTCGAGATATACGCCGTTGGGTGCTTTCGTGATCCTTTAATCGGAACTGTCCGTTTTCTTATCAGTAACATTCCTCCACTGGAGAAGAAAAGGAAGAATAAGCGAGCCTTTGACTGTCCTCTTCCTCAAGCAGCATAGGATTTCGTTTTGTAAATCTTTTGGATGAGGAACGTAGTAACTCGACTGAAAGGAGAGGAATGAATCGATTGATTTAGTGGTAAGTTAGCCGTGAATGAAAAATCACTCTAATGGCTGAGCCAGAGGTATGCTTACCAACCTTGTCCCGAGCGTAGGAAAGTGCCTCGCCGTGCCCTATACCTATGTGAATTGAATGAATGGACATCACATCTCCACTAGTTCGTGCTCCGAATCTAGAAAATTCTGCGTGCCTTACTCTAACCTTTGATGGTTAGGACTAAGCTGATGTCTCAAGATATATGTCTTCCTAGTGGCCTGGTTCTTAGGCTTATTCCTTAGATGGGGATGGGAAAGATTCGGCTGCTAGGGGAGACCTAGGCTCAGTCTTACCCAGAAAAAGGTATCTGCGCTAGAGAATGCGGAATACCAATCCACTACATCTGAAGCAAAGTCGGCCTTGCCTGTTGAACTTCTCTCATCCCGGCATCCAAGGATTGAGATAGGCAGAGTTTCCGAACCCAGCAGGCTGAGTGCTATCCTTATGCCTCCGGTACGGTAATCAAAACAATTAGTCCGATCTAGCTGCAAAAGTCTTCACCTGGTTGTTCACTCCGACATGGACTCCAGAAAAAAAAATTGTTGATCGGCTGGAAAAGTCGTTCTTTCAGTCAAAAGTTGGATGCACTGTCTAGCCTATACTCTATTCTGGCACACACTTTCGGAATAGACTGAATCAGGTAGCAGTGACTTTTCTAGCAAGAGACTGTTACTGATCTGCCTCTCCTAACTGCTTGTACCGGTATTCTAATAGAATAGATATGCCAATCCAGTATAGAATAAGAAAGCTAGCCCGGCCCAAGCTTGACAAGAGGATTAGGACAGCTTTCAAAGGCTAGAGATGGACAAATGCCAAATGTCTTAGAGAAGGAGCTGTTCTCGCTGTGAACGAATGCGCTCCTAGTCTTTTAGCCACAGACGCTGTTACTTTTTCAACGAAAAATCCCGATAAAATGAAAAATTAGGCGGATCAAGGGGGCTATATGACGCCTTGTAAAATAGAGAGTACCACCGGAAGGGAAACATCATCCCCCACAACATGCCAAGAGATTTAGCAGTCATTGAGACAAAGACTTAGCGCAAGAGTAGGATCAGGAGGCTTAGTATAACTCCTCAAGAGATTTCTATACATTCCGCTAGCTCTTCTTTAACAGAAGCTATAGACTGCCCCATGCTCTTAATATTATGACGAATTTATATCCTGGTCCTGTCTTTGACTGAATTCCATCCTGCTTCGAGTTC
Organism: Euphorbia lathyris; assembly: GCF_963576675.1. Classification (NCBI taxonomy): domain Eukaryota; kingdom Viridiplantae; phylum Streptophyta; class Magnoliopsida; order Malpighiales; family Euphorbiaceae; genus Euphorbia; species Euphorbia lathyris. The sequence goes on along the minus strand of NC_088914.1, from coordinate 20,047,214 downwards.
ACCGATGATGTCCGGAGCAAGATCTATTTATTTGGGTTGGGCGGGACATCAAGTACATGTCTCTTTACCAATTAACCAATTTCTAAACGTTGGAGTAGATCCTAAAGAAATCCCACTTCCTCATGAATTTATCTTGAATCGGGATCTTTTAGCTCAACTTTATCCCAGTTTTGCTGAGGGAGCAACTCCATTTTTCACCTTAAATTGGTCAAAATATTCGGAATTTCTTACTTTTCGTGGAGGATTAGATCCAGTGACTGGAGGTCTATGGCTGACCGATATTGCACACCATCATTTAGCTATTGCAATTCTTTTTATGATAGCGGGTCAAGTTGGCGAACGCTTCTTTAACCTTAGACTCGTTACGCTGTTCGAATGAATTCGTTGGCTCCGCGTCCCCCGAAAGTCGGTAACGTAACCTTCGTCACCGTCAGCATTTGGTACTCCTATTTACCCTTATTTTCTTCTTCTGTAAATAACTTCTCTGCCAGCCTATTCTTTTCACCTCCAAGTCTTACCTCGGGGCACTATGCGTTCACCTCAATTAGAAAACCTCCAAGTCTTACCTATCTGCTTTTGAACCGTCCTCGGGGCACTATGCGTTCACCTCAATTACCAAACCGTAAACTACTACTTCTTTCATAAGTTATCTTCAAATAACTAAAATATTCATACCCTGTATTATATGGACACAAAAAGATAGACTTATCCATCGTGGACATCTTCAATCGATTCATCAACTCATATGAGCGCTGCCTTACTGTTTTAGTACTTCCAATTGAATAAGTGTAATGAGGATCAACAAAATAAAACAATTTGTCCATTCCTCTTTTCTTCAACAAATTAAACAAGTAGCTACATAAAAACACAAAAGTACATAGTAAGAATCAACTACAACTAATATAAATAAAACTATAATATTTCAAAAACAAAATACCTCGTATAGAAAATTATAATGTTGCAAGTTATCTCTTCCATATGAACCATAGAATATATATCATGCCTCAACAATAATGCTTTAGCAGCATGTCCAAACAATTCTTCACCAACAACATAGCTAACAAAATTACCTTTCACCAACTCCGAATTAGCCCATTTGCACAGACTCTGTAACTTATCTGGAATATTTCTAGGCAAAGCTTGCAAATCTACATCCACCGCATCTTGTATCTCCATGTTATCAACTTCATCATCAACAACAAACCTGTTGACAAAACAAACCACCTTAAAACATAAAAATGGAATAAGATAATCAGAAACATAAAACGTATGTCCTAAACAATAAGGCATATGTTCTAAAATATAACAAACATTAAAAAACATAAACAAAATATAAAATAATTCTTATCACATACATTACTTCAGGATCAGAATTATTCTTCACATCTGCAACATCAACTTTCTCAACAAATTTTTTTGCTTGTGTAGATCCACTTTCAGCTCCAACAAAATCATGCAACTCTTGACTCAACAAATTAAAATTTGGACAATAATATTTTTCTTCAGATTTCTTCATTAGAGTTTCACTTTCTCTTTGATCTTTCTTCTCTCTTTTTATTCTTTCAACTAAAGCATCTATCTCATCAAAAAATTTAGAATTAAGATAAGGATGACTATCTTGACTAGACAAATCACATTCAACATCTCCAGTCATTCTTGTATCTTTTTTACTTCCAGCTTTGTTCTCATTAACAACTTCTTCTTTCCCTCTTTCACTTTGAGTAACTGGATCTTCATTGCCTCGAGTATATTTACTCCATAAACTCTTGATCACATTACCCATCTCAACGCTTGTACCATCTTCACCAAAAACAACATTAGATTTTCTCAACATACAGTACATTTCATTAACTTTAGAACCCAGTTCTTTAGCTAATGATTGGAATTTAGTAAGAAATTCCTGCATATACAAATCCATAATAAAAAACAGGGCAAGTTATAAATAATAGTAAGCATGTTCTAAAATTTAATAAGCATATTCTAAAATTTAACAAGAATGTTCTAAAATTTAAAAACAAAGGGAAAGCTGTAATAACGTACAAAAATTTCTGCTGGTCCACTAGAAGAAGCTTCTCCACATTCCTTCCTATTGCCTCCTTCAGCATCTTGATTATCTTCATTCCTATTCGCTGCTTCTCTTTGCAAATTTCCTTCATCCCCATCCATACTTTCTCTTACCAAATTTTCTCCTACCAATATTCTCTTTAACACAATCCCACTTCCAAATCCCCTCAACTTCTCCAATGCCATCCTCTTTTGAATTCGTTCTTTATTCCAAACAGATATCAATGGATAATCTCTTGGATTAACAATATTAGCTCGTTGAAGCCTATCAAAATAACTTATCTAGAAAAAAAATAACAAAAATGAACAAGTTATACACAAATTAAAAAAATAAACAACCAACAAATATTATCAAACACATAATCAAAAAAAGAAAATTATACTTACCAACAAGAAAGGAAGAGGGCCTGTGAAAAAAGTAGGACTCCTCTTTCAATCACTGACAGAATCTAACAAATGCTTATATCCAAAAGAACACCAATCCAGATTTGCAATCTCATTAACATTCCGACAAATATAAAGAAATTTATAGTTCATAGCTTGGTTCTTGGTTGAACGAATACAACAATTCACCGCACAGAATATGAAATGCAACAAAAACTCATCACACAATGGTTTCATCTTCAGATCATTCAACTTAGCAATCACAGTACTATTAATTGGACTTCCACTCTCAAGTCCAAAATAAGACCTCCATTGAGCAAAAAAATCTGAACAATCATCTTCCCCAACATCTTGTGGCTCCTCAATCTCTACACCTCCGCAAGGCAAGCCATAAACAGCTTGAAAATCTTCCTTAACAAACTTCAACTCTTCACTATTGTCCAGCATAAGGCTACACCTATCTACATTAAAACTATTGACAAGCCTTTCACAAAAAGAAGCATTATGAACATCTAAACTTAGATCCAAAAAACCACCAAATCCAATTCGTTTAATTGCATCCTTATGAGTCTCTGGAATATCATTAAGAATACCCATAAACTGTTTAGGAGGTATTCTTTGACCAAGAGCAGTCTTATTCCTTTTAGAAATATTTTCATCATCACCTACACTAACAACCTTCTTCCGCTTCTTTAAAAACCTAGAAGCAACATATAGGTTTCTTGCAAACTTAACTTTCTTTGCCTTCCTAGCATCAACATCTTCCTTTAAAGCATCAATAGAAGGTTCAGAAACTTGAGAAGAATCAAAACCTTTGCTAGATAGACTCATTGTTTGCCGCCTAAACGTACCTTTGCTAGATTGACTACGTGTTTCCTGCTTCAACGCACCTTTAATAGATTGACTCCTTGTTTGCCATCTCAACAAATTATTAGACGGAACGACATAACTAGAGGGAAAATCATTGTCAACAGGAATGGCTGACATTGAAGGTCTTTTAGAAATGGAAGGTCTTTTAGAAGTTCTCTTAAATCTTCTAGATGTCTGTCTTTTTGCACTTATAGCTTCAACAGGAACAACACTCTTACCTTTTTTCTTATCTTTCATATCTTCATCAGAACAATATTCTTCAATAATTTCATTCAGCAAATTCTTATCAATCACATTACTTGGAAAAATCTCTTCTCCATTGCCGCCCATTTTCTACAAAAAAAAACAGAACATATACTCAACATTTTAGAACAAACAAATGAAAATATAGAACAAATATAGAACAAAACATAAAACAAATGCAATAACTCATCAACAAAACGTAAACTAATTTAACAAAGCAATAACTCATCAACAGAACATATGTTCAATATTTTAGAACAAAAACCATACAAAATAATACTGCAACAAACTTTGAAAGTTCAAACAAGCAAAACCCCCAAACAAACCAATATCTCATTAACAGAACAATTGTTCAAAATTTTAGAACAAACACATGCAAATATAGAACAAAAATAAAATGATTTTGAAACTCACTAAATTTCAAAATCAAACCACAACAAACTTACAGATTTCAAACAGATGAAAAACCTACAAATCAAAAAGCAACAAAAATAAGGTATCAAAACTTAAAAATAGAGAACAAACATAAAACAAAACAATATACCATTAACAGAACATACGTTCATAATTTTAGAACAACAAACACAAAATATAAAACAATAATAAAACAACATAAAAACATTCTCAAACTGAATACATTTGAATACAAAAAACATAGAAAAACATATAGAAATTTCTTCATAAAGTTCAAACAAACGAAACCCTAGAAAATAAAAAAACTACAGAAATTCGCTATCAAAATCAACGAAGAACATAAAACAACAAAATAAACGAAGAACATAAAGCAATATTATAAGAGGTCACACTATTTTAATTATTATGCGGGGTCACAATATACGCGTCCAAATGTGAATTGGGAGTCATTCAAGTGACATGGAAGACCGTGTGCTTAATATAAAAACTCCAAAATTAGATCTATCCATAAGCTTCGGTTCCCACCTGGCCCGTATTCCTTAGGCTGATTTGGATGATGAAATCTTAAACCCGACCTGATTCAGTTCTACTAAATCTGCCCATTTTATGATTTTATCGAGGAAAAAGGTAGAGAGAGAGGCTCCTCATTCTCTCTACACTTTCTTCTTCTCCTTTGCTATTCTTCTGAAGCTTTCCGCCACCACTACCGTCTCGGTTCTTCTTTTCTCTTCAGATCCCTCTTGAGGAGGAAGGAGGAAGCTTGTCTTCCTTCTTCCTCCTCCCATTTATGTTTTAATCTTTGTTTTTTTAGCTTTAGATTTATCTTTTCTTCTTAGTTTGAAGTCTACATACTTTCTCGAATATCTTTTCCGTCAGATCTACACCTGTTAGCTATACTTTTATCGTTTATTCTTTTTTCGGTGTTAGCAAGAGCGGAAAAGGTTTTGATCCCATACCCGTCTTATATCCTTTTATACAGGGTACGGGTAGCTCCATTAGGGTCGGGTAGTGTCGGGTACCCGCGGATATAGGACCCGTTGTCATCCCTAGACTGGTCCATTCCCGCAACCTATTAGGGGATTGACTAGACTTTGACAAAGTATTTTTTTTTTATATAAAAGTCGGTTAGTTCAGGCATGTACCAATCAAAATTAGAGTGATAGGGTAGGAGGTAAAGAAAATGCAGTTTTTCTTAATTGCGGCTGATTCCCTCTTTATATATACACATTTAGCAAATTTATTTTGATAGATTCTCTATGACATACGTGGCCAATATTTATCCATATAGTTAAGTTCCATTAATTTCTTGAATTATTTGACCATAAATCAATGTTTATTGTCTTTTAGCTTAATACAACATTTGCTTTTTTCCATCAAAAGAAAAAACATTTGCTTTTTCAATTTCTCTATAAAGTTTGATTTGTCATTCACAAATGTTTCGATAATCCTCTCCACTTGTATAATATACGGTTAGTCTTTTAAAATTACCAAAAAAAAAAAAAAAAAAACAGACTGGTCCGTGTAAAAGAGATACAGTTTACATGTATTCATAATGGGTATAAAATTACTCAATCCCTTAAATGTATATAATAATAAATGAAGGATCTAATTTTATATATAATAATAAATTTTAATTTTATATATAAAATAGATATTAAATGTTAATGTTTTCTATGAATAATGTATAGATAATTTTAATGTCAAATTATTATATTTATATTATAAAACCGTGTGTTTATAGAAAGTTATAAAACTTTTTTTATTGTGACGGAATTCATAAAAACGTCACTAAAAACGTCAACGTACTATGACGGAATAATTTTCGTCTCGCGTTCTGTCACACATGATCGCGGGAATTCTCCCGCCAGTTCATTATGACGGAAAATTTCACTCCGTCTCAAATTTCCGTCTCAAGCTTCGACGGAACACTTAATGACGGAAATACGTCTGAATTTTATAACGGAAATAATTCCGTCACAATATTTCGTCACAGTTTGGCAATTTTCTAGTAGTGACAGATCTAGGATTCGAGTCTTAATTTATATGCAAAACTTAAATTGGTAGAGGAGCCACTTAAAAGGTGTTTCACGAACTTCAAAATGAGCAATCAAATAAATTATAAAAAATACTTTTGTTACTAAAATTTTAAAATTAATTACTAATTATTTTATAAATTTAAACTAATTAGATTACGAAAAATAATAATGATAATTCAATTAATTATTAATTAAAAAATTAAAAATTCTATAGTGCATGTATGAGCAATTCCAGATAAAATAGATATTATATTAAAGATCTATATTTAAATTAAAATATTAAATTATTATAAAATTAATTATTTATTATAATTAAAAATTTACTAAATAATAATATAATTTTATAAACAAATCACTTTTCATTTTTGTATTAATACAATAGGTAGAATTTATAAAACTTAATTAAATATATATGAAAATTAATTAGAGATAAAAGGGTAAAATTGATATTTTATATAAAATAAATTGATAAGTAGGTAGTTTTGTTAAAAGTCATGGACGTTACAATGTGTTGTTAAAAACAATATTATCAGAACCGGATCGGACATCAAACCGGATTTATAGTTGGATCAGAGGTTACTTAATCGGACCGGATGATTCAGATTGATCAAATTGGATGACGTAATAAATAAATAAATAATATTTATATATAATATAGATTAATTAATTTGAAATTATTTTTACAAATTATATATAATGTAATACATCAACACGGCATAGTATATTTTTTTTAGATTAAAATTAAACTTTGTCAAGTAAACAGGACCAAATGTGTTAATAAAAAGAGTTGTTTATAATATATAATATTCTCAAAGGCTATATTAAGATTTTTTTTTAAGAAAAAAGAATAATAATTTTATAAGAAGTTGGAATCAGAAACATGAAGGATAATTTTAAATTGGGTCAAGTAAACAAGACCAAATGTGTATTTGAGATAACGGTGGGGTGGGTCCTAAATACTAAAACATTAATGAGTTTGAAATAGAAGCTTTTCCCACATCGGAAGTTCCTTGGAAACTAAATCCGATGAAGGTCTATATATATGCCTTGAAATAATATGGCAAACAAGTGAGTGGTTTTTTTTTTTTGAGCTGATATATTATTGGTGCGGGTGAAAAATGTTTGTTGAACCGGAGTTATATCGATTACTGATTTATTGCAAATGCAATAAATCAGTTTAACTTGGGCTGTTAATCTGTTCGGTTTCTGGTTCAACTGGTTGCACCTGTCGGTCTGTACAATCTTAAGAACTAATAAATTATTTACCCTATATTTTAATTTTATATGTAATAATAATAATTTCAACAAGTTTTAGTTTGATGATAAAGTATAGTAACATTCCACTAGAAGTTATTACTTTTAAAATTGTATGGGGTCAAAAATATATATTAATTAATAATAAATATCGAAATTGTAATTATCTAGGCCCAACATCTTAATTTGTTAGGACCAAAAGCATAATCTTTCAGACTAAAATCTTAATTTTACAATTACAAAAGAAAATTTATAAAATACTCAAAGTTTTAGATTTAAGGAATAAATTTTTGGTTGTAACTAAAATCCGTAACAAACCAATGAAAATCTTAATTTTATAATTATAAAAAGAAAATTTATGAAATACTCAAAGTTTTAGATTTAAGGAATAAATTTTTGGTTGTAGCTAAAATTGGTAACAAACCAATTTTAGTTACAACTCTTTCAGTGCTTCGTTGTTACTAATTAGTGGAAAGTAACAATCAAATGAGATGCATGGGAGGTACTCTAATATTTACAAAAATATATGAGTTTGAAACACAATAGAAGAATAATCAGAAAATCAGTATTAGTCCTCTGTTAATTTAAATAAAATAATCATAATAACATATTTTAAAATCTAATCTATCAAGTTAAATTTATAAGTCAAATAGTTTATTATATGGTTTCAAAACCAAATAATCTAATAGAAGAAGTGGTCGAAAATTAATTAATATATAGTAACTTCATTTATTAATAGAATTTCAACATATGATACGATGAACTTATGTTATGTTGTATATGTTTCGAGCTTAAAAAAATAATAAAAAGGGTTCATTTCAAATAAAACCCTTGTGATTTCATCTTTTTGCAGATCGGTATCTGTGGTTTTTTTTTTTTTTTTTTTTTGCAAAACAAACTATATGGTTTGTGTCATTAGAAGAATCAAAATTAACCAGATAGAAGCCATGGCTAAGGTCTATCATAATAAAGCTCACAACTCGGTAGCACGGTTTTGGAGAGCGATGTAATGCACATTTCGTCCCATAATTTTAACAATCAAAGCATTGGACCAAGTCTGAGACCCTTCTTCTACCAATGCCGAGGCAATCATAATATCAAGGAACAAAAGATCACCATCAACACAACTCAATAGCCTTTTCTCGGACTCATGTAAAAAGATCAGAGCTCTATGTGTATCCTGCATATGTTTATCCATGAACATGTCACGGTAGGTGTAAGGAGGAATGCGGTTGCCGTCATCTGGAGGGATTGGCGGAGGAGGAGGCGGGGAGGTATCAGTGAGGGAAGAGGGTTGTGGGGGCATTAGGTTTTCATTATCCAAACCTTTCTTTCACTCAAGTTACATTTATATGTTAATTGAAACTTTGACATAATAATGTTTTAATCAACCAATATGGGATAAAAGGATAACTTAAAAAAAACGTGAGAAAAAGACAGTACATATACAATTTCGGAAACTCTTTCAATTCTTTGAAACATCTTAAAAAAGACATAATAACACAATAATCACGAGTAAGTTTAGGATATTCCTGAAGGAATCCTCCCTACCAATCAATATATGACACATGTATATATATTTATTTCTTCCACCAATCATGCTCATATAGTGAGATTAAAATACTTAAAATGCTTTATAGACACCTTTGTACGAATTCAAGATCATTAATTTCACCTTCTTGCATTTTTCGCTGCCAATTGAAAGAGGAGGGCAAATTATTTCTAAAACATAAACTTTGTATTGATACGGATATGACCTTAGATTGGATGGGAAGAAGAGAAGAAAGAATTGAAAGTAGATTTTGTCATAGAACCGAATGAACTAAAAGTTCGAGCTGATATAGTTAAAGCCTAATCATAGATCTTATATTAATCTCCGATACACCCCACACGCAAATATCCTTTAGGATTCGAACTCTCGACTGTTTGGTCCTCTAGCTCTGATACCATGTCATGGAACCGATTGAACTAAAAGTTAAAGTTAATAGTTAAGATCCAATCATAGATTTTATATTAATCTCCGACATATTTGTCATGTGGACTCTTGGATCTCTCTCCCTTTATGTTTGGGTCAGTTCTATTATTAATTATTGGAAGTTCCATTGGATAATGAAACAGTGAGAGAGATCCAAAAGTTATGGAAGAAAAAGATTCAAAGTATTTACTTTACTGGACTTATTAAAATGCAACACTTTAAAATCTTTGGTGGGTTTATACAGGAGAAACGATAGCGTGACTCTCATAGATGGCGTCATACATTACGTCGTATTTTTTAAGGTGTTATTAAATATAGTCTCCATTTTCCACCTCTAGCCCAGTGAAAGGACAAAAATACCCTTTGAGGCTTTGGGGTGGAAAATGGAGGATAATTTCCTCTCAATGCATGCGGGCGTGAGGTAATCACGCCTCACCACACGGTGAGACGTGATATCCTCACGCCTCACCATGTGGTGAGGTGTGAGGCTATCACGTCCGCACCTACGGTGACGCGTGATAGCCTCACGCCTCACCCTGTGGTGAGGCATGATTACCTCACGCCCTGTGGTTTGGATTGGAAAAAATGTATAATTTTAACTTGGATTAACCTTTTAGAAATAAAAATTACGGAATTTAACTCGGATTATTACCCTTTTACAAATAAAATTTAACAACATAAACATTAAAATAAATTAATAAACATAAAAGAGTACATATAATCTCAAAAGTGTTAAAATGTAATAAGTTCTAATAGATAATACAAACATAATTTAGTTCGCCCGACGCCACGCGTCCATAAACTCATCCATCTCCCTCCTAATAAGTGGAACCTCCTCCTCAGATCGGTTGGTAGCTGCTCGCTGGGTGATACGCCACAACCAGCTAACCCTCTGCAAAAAAAATAAATATTAAAAAATAAACACATGTAAACTAATATTAAATAATAATAAACTTACAAATTCGCTGTTGGAGCGAGCATGCTGGACTGGTCCATCCTGTAGGGCATGAAGAAGATGAGGACCATAAGGCAACCACGTCACCTGCAAAAAAAAAAATAATACTCAATAATAAATAATAATATACTATAAATAATACTTAAATTAAAATTAAAATTAAAAATACTATACTAAACTTATAAATAAAAATATACCAAAATTATAAAATTAAAAATATAATTAATACTAAAATTATAAATAAAACTATAATTAATACTAAAATTTTATAAAATACATTGGCTGCCGTCATGCGGTCCAGCTGTGCACGTATGGTCTCTAGTCGGGCGGTCGTCTTGCCTGGAACCCCGACCTCCCATCTGCATGCACAAGGACGGTCAGCTGGGATCCTGTGTGGTAGTCTATGCGGCCGAAACACTGATAAATACTCGTATATCCACGCCTGTAGTAGGGTCAAACATCCGCAAATACCAGAACAGTCTCTTCTGCTCGCTATCCCCAGCTGCCAATATAACATGACAAGTGTAGCAGACCCCCATGAAAGTCCAGCTGCCCCTCTAACACTGCCGTGAACCTCAGCCAGATGGGACTGCCTAATCCTATCGCCACTCTTGTCAACAAACAAGGTGGATCCGAGCATAAGCCACATCCACGCCGTGGCCCGAGTAGTGTCATCCCTACCCTCACTAGTAAGTCTGTGTACAGCATCAACAAATACACCTCCACCACTCCAGTAATGTCGGGATGGCGATAGCAGCTCCTCCTGATCCACCCCGAACATCATCATACACATGGCATGCAGCCGCTCAGTACTGGGAGACTCAGAGACCATCGCACCATTGATCGGGATACGCAGAATCTGCCATACATCATGCAGTAGAATAGTCATCTCCCCGAAAGGCATGTGGAAGGAGTTCGTATCGGGCTGCCACCGATCCACGAACGTTGTTAACAGCAGAGTGTCAAGGTTCCTGAACATGGTGGATGGGAGTGCGGCAACCCAGTCCTCACGACCATATCCCGCAGCTGTAAAATACACATATACAATTAATAAAAAAAATCATCCGTTTAGAGTTAAAAATAATAATTAAAATAAGTTTGACAAACTAAATTATTCTTACCTCAGGTGTCGAACCATGTAACCACACCCCCAAATTCTGACATGCTAATGATCTGTTGTAACATGTCAGAAACGATCGAAGCTCCCCTCCCAGCATCCGTGAGGCAACATGTCCTAGAAAACTAGGAATCACAGAACCATCAATGGGACCACCATCCACCGACCTAAAAACAATCCAGTTGTGGTCCTCAATAGCTTTGGGACGTTTGCTGGTCCCTGAAATTTATAATAAAATTATACTAAAATACTATACTATACTATACTAAAATTATACTAAAATTATAAAATTATACTAAAATACTATACTATACTAAAATTATAATATATTATACTAAAATTATACTAAAATACTATACTATACTAAAATTATAATATACTATACTAAAATTATACTAAAATACTATACTATTCGAAAATTATACTAAAATTATAAAATTATACTAAAATACTATACTATACTAAAATTATAAAATTATACTAAAATACTATACTATACTAAAATTTAAAATACTATACGCAAATTAAAAATACCTGTACTCGCAAAGCGACCACCTCTGCGCTGTCTGCACTGGGTCGGCTGCTCATCGCCATCCTCACCCTCACCATCACCACCAGATACAGGTTGTCGTTGTATCTGGGCTACCTCCTAGAAATAGTCATCCACAACATCAACATCACGATCTCGGTCATCATAATCCATCACCGCCTCCACTCCCCGAATCTCAGGCTGATCCAATACAACATCCACAATCGGACCCCTCTGCACCTGCTCCGTCGCAGCCCCTCTCCGCCTACGACCCGATATATCAATACCACGTTGTCTCGTATGCCATGGTGTATCCTCCTCCTCGTCCATATCTAGACGACGAGCAGATGACGGGACAGATTTCCCCGCGATAGTAGACCGCTCCGTCTACATACATTAAATTAATCTAAACATTTAACATTTAACATATAAATTATAATCAAATCAATCTAAACATTTAAAATATAAATTATAATCAAATTAATCTAAACATCTTACATATAAATTATATTCAAATCAATCTAAACATTTAACATTTAACATATAAATTATAATCAAATTAATCTAAACATTTAACATATAAATTATATTCAAATCAATCTAAACATTTAACATTTAACATATATATTAGGGCAAATTACGAAAAAAATGTTCGTGGTTTGCCTTATTTGCAAATAGAGGTCTGTGGTTTAAAAATTTGCAAACAGAGGTACGTGGTATACTTTTTTTACAAAACAAAGTATTTAAAATTAAACTTTTAAGTAATTGATGACAATAAGAGAATTTTTTGATTTTTTTTTTCAATTACATTTATATATTGACAAAACACAGATGCCAAAATCAAATTGCAACTGTGTTAATGAGCTTAAATATCAATTTATTTTATAAACTGTCAGATTAGTAAAAAAACATAAAATTCCATCAAATTATTTATTATTTCGATTTAGAAAATTGTTTTTTCGGGGGTTGTGTTTTGCTGATATGTAAGAATAATTTTTTTTAAGATAAAAATATATTTAGTTGTGATTAGAACTTAACTGCGTAATTGTAATACTTTATTTTGTAAATAAAACATACCACAGATCTTTATTTGTAAACTTTTAAACCACATGCCTCTGTTTGCAAATTGGTCAAACCACAAGCATTTTTTTCGTACTTTTCCCTATATATTATAATCAAATTAATCTAAACATTTAACATATAAATTATATTCAAATCAATCTAAACATTTAACATATAAATTATATTCAAATCAATATAAACATTTAACATTTAACATATAAATTATAATCAAATCAATCTAAACATTTAACATTTAACATATAAATTATAATTAAATCAATCTAAACATTTAACATATAAATTATAATCAAACATTTAACATTTAACAATTTAATTAAATGTAATTATAATTTTTTTAAAAATAAAAAAACATCAAATACCACTCGAGCGTATGAACATTACGCCAGAGCTATGGTGCGGGCATATGAACATTACGGCCGACCTGTGGTTCGGGCGTTTGAACATTACGCCCGACCTATGGTGCGGACATGAGGCTATCACGTCCGCACCATAGGTCGGACGTGATGCTCAAACGCCCGAACCACAGGTCGGGCGTGATGTTCATACATCCGACTGCGATTCCGGCGATTCTAAAAAAAGCGGCACAGATTCAAAAACGAAGCTAAAATCATCAAACGAAAACCGTAAATCGTACCATTTTTGCTTTCCTTTTACCGCCCATGTCACGATCCATGGTTTGGTTGAGAAATTAGTCCGGATTTGATCCAATAGCTTTTAGGGTGTTTGAGAGGTTTTGGGTTTTTTCAAAATTTGTTCAAAGGGTATTTCCATCTATTTACGGGGCTAGAGGTAGGAAATTGTGGCTATGTATAGTAATTCACATTTTTTACCTTAAAATATCTTTTTTTATATAAAAAAATATATTTTTTTAAATCAGCTGTATTGTGTTAAAATTATTTACATACAAATGTATTAAATTTATAATTTAAACAATTATTAAATACTAGAAGTATTTATATTTTCGAGAAAAACAAAAATACTATTTATAAATTAAAAATAGAAATGATATAATATATTGTAGGGTAAATTACAAAACTCATTCAATTGAGAGACTCATTTACATATTTAGACTCATTGTAACATCCCTTATCAAATTAGACACTTTCAAAGTTAACTTATCCGAAATAACCTTAAAACATATATCATCACCTAACATATTTTATGAGGAATATTACTTATGCGAAGACAACTACGGACCAACTTTGTGAGATTTTTCTGCGTTTTTTTATGCGATTTCTGCTGCGATTTAATGGCAAAGGTCGAAAAGAAGATAAGTTTTAATCTCCTTGCATGTGGATAAATTACATACGTGGTGTACAACCTTTGTCATTTTTCACAATTTAGTTTACAACCTTCAATTTTGCACAACAAAACTGTACAACCTTATGGTGACTTTCTACTAAATGGTACAACCGGTAATTGTGACCTGTCCACGCGAAGTCAACGCGTCAAATCAGTAATTTTGACTTCTAGAGAGGTCAAATTGCTGACGTGGCGCGTTGACTGGTCATAATTACCGGTTGTATACTTTAATGAAAGGCCACTAAAAGGTTGTACAATTATGTGTGTAAAATTGAAGGTTGTATACCAAAGTGAAAAAAACAAAAATTGTACAGCACATGTAATTTACCCAATTACATGCTTATGGTTTAGTTTATGATTTTAGTGGATTCAGGGATTACTGGATTTAGGGATTTAGGGATTTCTGGTTTAGGGGTTGGTAGTTTGTCTGATTTAAGACCTTATTATAGGGTTAGAGTTTTGTTAGAAACTTATTTGTGATGTATTTTGCGTGATTGAATGTTAGAAACCCTCTTATTTCAGTAAGAAGATAATTTTAAAGCCACGAAAATCTTACGCGTTGAAAGCAACTGCAGAGGAAATTCATAACAGTCATTTGAATTTCATACGCAATTACTTCCATTGTGGAAGGTTTTCATGACTGTGAAATTATCTTTGAGTGGAGGAGTACCTTCACATTATCATACACTGCGAAGGGATTGCAAGACTTGCGAAGACAATTATCTTCGCAGTTTTTCATTGGATAAATTTCATCAATGGTGTACAACTTTTGCCACATTTCACACTTTGGTGTACAACATTCAATTTGTCTTACTAATATATACGAACTTATAGGTGATCTCATATGACCGGTCAAAATGACCGGTCAACTCTAGTCAATGAGCCACATCATCATTTTTTCATCCCTCTCATTTAAAAATATGGGAACCCTAAAATTGAAATGTCTAAAATACCCTTATTTCTTTAAGGGTATCATTTATGTCTTCATCTTCTTCCCTCTAATTTTTTTCTCTCTCTCCAAATCTTCTCCCTCATTTGCTTTATCTCTCTACTTATATTTTTTCTGGTCTCTTTCTAACTTTCATTGCATCTAAATGTTTAATTTCTTTCTCTTCTTCTTTGCATCTTTTTTCTCCTACATTTTCTTTGATTGTTTATTGTATTGTTTATTCTTCACCGAACACAGCCGTAAAATTACAATGGGAAAAAAATTTGTTAGCAGCAAAAAAGTCCCCAGGTTTTTTTTTTCCGATCTATCTTAGAACTTAGTAGATCTAAGTGTTGAGGGAGTAAAATGAACAATAAAAACCTAGGAATTGAAAAAATAATGACAAAAAATCCAAAGTTCACTAGTATAACATTAGGAACTTAAGATTCCTAATAAAAAGATATTCATCAGTTCGAATTCAAGTAAATATTATACCCATCAAACAAATATTATAATAAATCTAATATGCCTTGCACCTTGTTGGAAAACGCAATTTGCAAGAATGGGGCATGAACTAGGTGATATAAATTAGTTTTGGACTTTTGTAGTATTAGCTTGACTAAATACTTTACCACTATACTCTAACATTTACTCCTTTTCGATTTTCTCCCTATTAAAAAGGTATTTTTCTGAAGAAAAAAAATTGATTGCTAAGAGTTTTTAATATTTGGGCAGAGAAGATAGATAAAAAATAGAGTAATGGAGTAGCAAATGTGAGAGAATCGGAAGAGAGAGGAAGATAGCTATTGTCAAATCCAGTTATGTTTCCTTCTATACCATTTAAGTTGCTTTCTTTTGTTTAAACAATCCTTAAATTATGTCACAACCCATCTCACGGACCGTGACCGGCGCTAGGGAACGGGTAAGCTCAAGCTACCGGAACCTGTAGCAAGCCTTAATATAACATACGATCAACCTTACCAATAGTCTTAACATAATTTAATATTAAATCCTTAAAAAACACACACAACATAATCTTCAAACTGGTACTGTGGTCTAGAGTATAAACTTAAACATAATTCTTAAATAGTCATACATAGTAAGATAGATGTGCTGCCCGAAGAAAGATATTGGGCTGTAACAGACTTCTAGTCACCTAAAAAATTAAAAGAGTTAAACCTCCCATAGTGAATTAATTATATGCAATGCATGAGTAATTTAACATTTATGTCACGCACAATAATAATAACTATATATATAATATAAGTAGGCACACAATATGCTTTTCATAAAATTGTCTTGTAAATAAATAGATAAGTGGTTTAATACGTGTTCGACCCTAAACCTCAATACTTAGTCTAATAATCCACAAATAATCACCATTTCACTTTTATCCAATAACTAGGGGACCGAGAATAACTCAACTGATTCCGTACCTAGCCTCACTTAAATCTAAAATTCACATATCATATAGCCCGAGAATATCTCAACCGAGCTTATCCATATATCATAACATTCACAATATTAGTATCATCAATATCCAATAACCCAATAATGCCCGTGCGCAAAAGGTCCTGATGCCGCTCAACGGGAAGCATGTCCTTAACACGTATTTATCCACAAATAAATACGTATAAATTATTATAAATAATAATACACTTTTATAAGTAAAAATAATACTTTACTTAGAATATCATGAAATAATTTATTATGAATGCAAATGCTAAATTAAAAATGCAAAACATATAATTAACTCACAAATTGCTCCTAGCCGACTGTCCTAATTTTCAGGTACTGTTTCTCCTCCTACCAGTTGAGTATCTAAAAGAGATAATATTATTTTTAGAATTTATATATGTTTAGGGAAATATTAAAATTTATTTTGTCTCGTTTTACAGACTGTCTACCGAAAATTCGGCAGAGTCTCCCCTATAAAACGAACATCCTCCTAGTAATAACTAGGGTCAACCCTGCAATAAAATACACTATATTAAAAAAATATCAAAAGTCCAAACCGATACTCCATAGACTGCAATTATCAACCCGGTTGGACATCAATCATCCGACAATTCTATAACTGTCAGTAATTCCAATACTTTACTTCTAAAATTACTTATCATCAAACAACATATAAACATATATATTTATAATTCATTTTCATAATATCTATTCCGATCAAATTAACTAATCAATAATCTTAAGAGCATAATTAATTAATTATGCTTAGTCCAATCTCCCTTCAACCTTTATTTTTAAAATTATATATTCTGAATTTTTATTTAAATGAGGATCCAAAAATTATTTTTAACCCAACTTAATTATTTTCCTTAATTTCACCAAACTATATACTTTCGTAATTTATAGAGACTAAACGGTAAGGAATTTGACCAAGGTCCAAGAATTAATGTTGCACCAAATAATATTTAGAACATTCTAAAGTTAACCAAATAATTTTTATGCACTTATTTCTTATGTTACCGGAAAATATCACGGGTGGTTGAGATCCGCCTATTGGAAAAATTAAAGTTATTTGTTTTGATAAACTAATTATACCACTTTGTTTCTTATGATTCCAGGAGTCTAGAATCACTCTCAAAACACCCAAAGTCAATCGGAAAATTAAACTTTGAATAGATTTCTTACTTTTTCCGGTGTAGCTCCGATTACACCTCAAAACTCCTTGCATGCATCAAAATCTAGTGTAAATCGACCCATTGAGTCTATTTTGGTGTTAGAATTACGAAATAATGAACATAGGACCGAAAAATAGAGAGAATAGCAAAAGTGACGAATTTTCTCTCTCTAAATGATTTTTAAAAACTCAAAATCTCACAATAAAACTTATATTCACTTGTAGCTGGAGTTGAGAGCTTCGTTTTGGTATAAAGAACGCCAAAAACGGTAAAGAAATGAGGAAGAACAAAGTAGAATTGTGTTTGTCTTTTGAAGGGAAGGAGAAAGAGCTCAAAGGTTGAAGCTCAAATGGAGTCCGCGTATATGCAGCTCCCTATTTTAGTTGTTTAGGCCAAATTCCCATATCAATCCCTATACTTGTATTATCTTTTAAAAATTTTCCCAAAAGTAATTATACTTTAGCCTTAACTCCTTCTAATTAATTCATTTTAGCAAATAGCTTAAATATATATAATTTGGGGTATTACAATTCTTCCCCCCTTAAAGAAATTCGTCCTCGAATTTGAAGGACTAATCTCACGTTTGAAATAGACGAGGATAATTGTTCTTTATCTCCAATTCGGATTTCCAAGTGCACTCTTCCATGGAATGATTACTCCATAACACCTTCCCCATTAGGATGACTTTTGATCGAAGTTGGCGAACTTGACGATCCACAATTGCCACTGGTTGCTCCTCATAAGATAAATCTTCACTAATCTCTATCGCTTGAGGATGAAGAACACGAGAAGGATCAGGAACATATTTCCTTAGCATTGATATATGGAACACAGGATGAACCTGTGATAAGTTAGGAGGCAATGCTAATTGATATGCAACTTCGCCTATTCTCTTCAAAATCGCAAATGGTTTGATATATCTAGGTGTCAACTTTCATTTCTTTCCAAATCTCATGATTCTTTTCATTGGTGACACTTTGATAAAAACATAGTCCCCTTCCATGAATACCACGTCCTTCCTCCTTGGATCCACATAGCTTTTCTGCCTACTAAAGGCAGTTTGCAATCTTTGACGAATGATAGGAACCTTTTCAGAAGTTATTTGTATTATCTCGAGACCAGTGAGCTTCCTTTCACCAACTTCTTCTCAACATAAAGGAGATCTACACTTTCTACCATATAATGCTTCATAAGGAGCCATTTGAATGCTTGAGTGGTAGCTATTATTATATGCAAATTCAATGAGAGGCAAATATGTATCCCAATGACCACCAAAGTCCAACACACACATTCTTAACATGTCTTCCAATGTTTGGATTGTTCTTTCAGATTGACCATCTGTTTGTGGATGAAAAGCTGTGCTAAAATTTAACATAGTGCCCAAAGCACTTTGGAGTTTTTCCCAAAATTTTGAAGTAAATACCAAGCCTCTATCTGACACAATAGACACTGGTACTCCATGTAGGCAAACAATTTTATCCACATACAACTGTGCCAATTTTGCCACTGAATATGTTGTCTTTACTAGAAGAAAATATGCTGACTTGGTTATATCCGGTTAAAGCACGGGGCAATCCAACTACAAAATCCATGGTTACTCGCTCCCATTTCCATTCTGGAATAGACAATTATTGTAATAATCCCGAAGGCTTCTGATGTTCGAGTTTCACTTGTTGACAAGTCAAACATCGAGATACAAACTCTGCTACATCTCGCTTTATACCATTCCACCAATATAGCTTCTTAAGATCTTGATACATCTTTGTAGAGCCCGGATGCACATTTTAAGCTGTAAAGTGTGCTTCTTCTATGAACTCTTTCCTCAAATCATCTACATTGGGAACACAAAATCGGTCTCCATATCGTAGACATCCACCATCATCAATTCTAAAATCTCGAGCCTTACCATCATTCAATTCATCTGCAATCTTACACAACTGAGGATCTCTTGATTGAGCTGCCTTGATTCTATCAAGTAATAATGATCTAACCTTAAAGTGAGCTAAGAATGTGCCATGATGATTCAACTCTAGTTGCACTCTAGAATCATACAAATCGTGCATTTCTTTAATCAAAAGCCTTCTTTCTGAGCTAATATGAGCTATACTTCCTGAAGATTTCATGTTTAGAGCATCTGCCACGACATTAGCTTTACCAGGATGATATAAAATGGCACAATCATAATCTTTCAAAAGTTCCATCCAACGTATCTGCCTTAAATTCAAATCCCTTTGCTGGAATATGTATTTAAGACTCTTGTGATCAGTGTAAATTTCACAAGCTTCTCCATACAGATAGTGTCTCTAGATCTTTAGTGCGAATACTATTGATGCCATCTCTAAGTCGTGAGTTGGATAAATTTGTTCATGTTTCTTTAATTGTCTCGAAGCATAGGCTACAACCCTACCATTTTGCATCAAAACACTGCCTAAGCCAACTCTACAAGCATCACAATATACAGTGAATCCTCCTGATCCAGATAGTAAAGTGAGTACCGATGCTGAAGTCAAACATTCATTTAGCTTTTGAAAACTATTCTCACATGCTGCTGACCATACAAAAGGAATATTTTTCTGAGTTAGCTGAGTTAAAGGTGCAGCTATCTTGGAAAAATCTTGAACAAATCTCCTATAATAGCCGGCTAAACCCAAAAAAAACTATGAATTTCTGTCACTGTAGTAGGTCTCTTCCAATTGGTGATTGCTTCTATCTTTTTAGGATCTAATTGAATTCCATCTTTGGACACTGCACGTCCTAAGAAAGCCACACTTTCCATCCAAAACTCACATTTAGAGAACTTAGCATAAAGTTGATGTTTCTCTCAAGACCTGCAATACCATTCTCAAATGGTTGGCGTGTTCCTCCTCGTTCCGTGAATATATCAAGATATCATCAATGAACATAATCACAAAACGATCTAAGAATGGCCTAAACACCATATTCATTAGATCCATAAAGGTTGCTGGTGCATTGGTTAAACCAAATGACATTACCAAAAATTCATAATGGCCATATCGTGTTCTGAATGCTGTCTTGGGTACATCTTCGCTCTTGATTCTCAACTGATGATACCCAGACCACAAATCAATTTTAGAGAAGTGACACACACCTTGCAACTGATCAAATAAATCATCAAGTCGAGGAAGAGGGTATTTGTTATGGATTGTCACCTTATTCAGCTGTCTATAATCAATGCAAAGCTGAAGCGATCCATCTTTCTTCTTAACGAACAACACAGGAGCACCCCAAGGAGACGTGCTAGGTCGAATGAAGCCTTTATCAATTAAATCTTGCAATTGTTCCTTCAACTCCTTTAATTCTGCTGGCGCCATCCTGTAAGGTGGCATGGATATTGGGGTAGTACCAGGAACTAAGTCAATACAAAACTCAATTTCTCTTTCAAGAGATAACCTCGGTAATTCCTCAAGAAAAACATCTAGGAATTCATTAACAACACGAACATTCTCTACTTTACCCTCATTTTCCATTGTATACTTGACTAAGACCAAATATCCTTGACACCCTTTATTCAACAACTTTCTAGCTGCTATAGCTGATATCAAAATCAAAGAGGAAGTATCTTTATTGCCTTTGAATTCGAATTTAACATCTCCCTGTATGTTAAATCTCACCACCTTCCCACAACAATATAAAGTGGAAAATATTGAGATAACCAATCTATTCCCTAGAGGACATCAAAATCAATCACATCTAACCGAATCAAATTTGCTAGTTCTACTGTAACAGGACAAGAAGAAAATAAAAGAGTTGTTTCCACCGAGTTACTAGTGGAGTAATTAAGATAAGGAGTGCCTTAAATTTATAGAGTTATATTTATTCCTATAGGATAGCATATAACAATAAATGAATGGGTAAAACCAGGATCCAAAAATATTGTAGCATCCATTCAACAGATATGAATAGTACTTGAAACATTTCATGTCTCGTTATATTTTGGAGTATGAGTGAAGTACACTCTAGATTGTCTCCGTCTAGATTGAGGATTCCTTCCACCTATCATGCCTTTACTAGTAAAATGACTCGGCTGACCCTGATGTATCCCAATGGCATTCTGAAACTGAGATGGAATAGAAAGATTTCCAATTTGCATAAGAAGTTTGGTCTCAATGCACTAGATTAAGACCGCTGAGAAAAAGAGATTGAAATTCTTATAGCGAACATGATTTAGCATATTCTCACACTGCTTACGAAATATCTACTAGTTGCAACATAATCAGGACCATGGCAATGCATGGCATAGATATTATTGTCTTTCACCGATGGTTGCCAATCCTTTTTTTTACGACGACTTCATTAGATAATTTCTTAAATTTAGCCCATGTCATACTTTCCATTTAAGTTTACATCACTTTTTAAAGAGTATTCTACCATATGGATAGTAAGGTAGTCATTGCGCTTTTCTCTCTACTTTAGTTAGTCCATAAGGTAATCTGTGACACCATCATAGATAGTATGCATCATTGTGGAAAACCTTTCAAGTGACATAAACCGTAATAACTTCCGCTAATCTGTTATCATATTAACAAAATTTGTATAAGTTAAGTCGAGGTAAACAGTTGTATGGTGGTACAAAGGTTAGTATAGGGTTAATAAGTTCTAGGTTTGTAGGAGACATGTAAGAAATCTAAATTATGGATATACGTGTCGCACTCAGGAAATGAGGGCAAAGTGAGAAAGTCTTTGATGCAAAAGGACTATCACTGAATTCACAATTCATAAGAAAATATGAAAGCGATTTGGTAAGTCGGAGGTTGAGGAGAAATGTAAATACCGATAGACCGAATGAAGGACAATGGAAAGAATTGATTGAATTTTAAACCGCCTGCATTTCTAGAGAAAATTATCTCTTCCTGTCGAACTCGTTGGTTCAAATGAGGTTCCACTTATTTAGTCTTCTAGTTCGTTTGCCTTTTAAATCCTCATCTTCATCTCTGAGAAGATAGTTAGGGTAATAGATCATTCCCCTTTTTGCGAACAAAATCTCATCATCAAATTATGTGTAATCGTTTGATTTAATAATTCGATTTAAACTATTTTAGATATTGATTGCCTCGTTATGTAAATAAACAAAAGAGTATTAGCAATTAACAAGACTCTTACGGTACGCTGAATCTAACTAAAAGAAGACTATCAAAGATGAATTTGCAATCCTAATTCCGCAGTAACCAGATTTTCTATCATCCTAGGTCATACAATCTCTAACCTAGGCTCTGATACCAACTTTGTTACGACCCATCTCACGGACCATGACCGGCGCTAGGGAACGGGTAAGCTCAAGCTACCGGAACCCGTAGCAAGTCTTAATATAACATATGATCAACCTTACCAATAGTCTTAACATAATTTAATATTAAATCCTTCAAAAACACACACAACATAATCCTCAACTGGTATTGCGGTCTAGAGTATAAACTTAAACATAATTCTTAAATAGTCATACATAGTAAGATAGATGTGCTGCCCGAAGAAAGATATTGGGCTGCAACAGACTTCTAGTCACCTGAAAAATTAAAGGAGTCAAACCTCCCATAATGAATTAATTATATGCAATGCATGAGTAATTTAATATTTATGTCACATACAATAATAATAATTATATATATAATATAAGTAGGCACATAATATGCTTTTCATAAAATTGTCTTGTAAATAAATAGATAAGTGATTTAATACGTGTTGGACCCTAAACCTCAATACTCAGTCTAATAATCCACCAATAATCACCATTTCACTTTTATCCAATAACTGGGGGACTGAGAATAACTCAACCGACCACACGCCCAGTAGCTGGAGGACCGAGAATAACTCAACTGATTCCATACCCAACCTCACTTAAATCCAAAATTCACATGTCATATAGCCCGAGAATATCTCAACCGAGCTTATCCATATATCATAACATTCACAATATTAGTATCATCAATATCTAATAACTCGATAATACCCATGCGCAAAAGGTCCTGATGCCACTCACCAGGAAGCATGTTCTTAACACGTATTTATCCACAAATAATTACGTATAAATTATTATAAATAATAATACACTTTTATAAGTGAAAATAATACTTTACTTGAAATATCATGAAATAATTTATTTTGAATGCAAATGCTAAATTAAAAATGCAAAACATATGATTAACTCACAAATTGGTCATAGCCGACTGTCTACCGAAAATTCGGCAGAGTCTCCCCTATAAAACGAACATCCTTCTAGTAATAACTAGGGTCAACCCTGCAATAAAATACACTTCTATATTAAAAAATATCAAAAGTCCAAACCGATACTCCATAGACTGCAATTATCAACCCGGTTGGACATCAATCATCCGACAATTCTATAACTGTCAGTAATTCCAATACTTTACTTCTAAAATTACTTATCATCAAACAACATATTTTTGAGTGAAAGCTGGCAGCTGACAGGAGGACCCGAGGACATCCCAACTAGGTCGGCACCCCCTCGAGAACCCTGAAGTCAGGGCCGATCTTATTAATGAAAAGAAAGAATTACAAATGGTAAAATCAAGTGAAACGATAAATATGTCTACCTCCTAGATTACAAAAGAAAGCCGACGAACAGAACGACGGGATATTATGCCACCAAGTCATTTCAGTTGTTGTTCGCCCGAAGTTAGCTAACAGGTCAGCACAATGGTTTCCCTCTCTGTAAATGTGCGAGATAGCTAATTGAATTGAGTCTAGTCACGAGTGGCAATAGAGCCAGTCCTGCCGTATTGCCCACGGAGCCGTCATGTTGCGGCTGCGAAGAAATTGAACCACGTAAGTTGAGTCCGACTCCAACCAGAGCTTCCTGTAGCCCCGTTCCAAGGCCGTTTTTATGGCAAAAATTGCTGCTGTCAGTTTCGCAACGTATGAGAATGTGGGCGAAAAAAAGAATGCAAAGGCACACACGAACTGACCCGCGACATCCCTAAAGACTCCACCGCAGCCAGCTTCACCCAGGCAGCCCATGACAGACACGTCGGTATTAACCTTTAACCATTCTGGCGGCGGTGGCTGCCAACAAACTGGAATAATACGAGGCATCTTAGGTGGCCGGTGGGAGATCCCGAGCTCGTTTATGATCTGTAGCTCAACGCAAAGTTCCAGGCGGATCCACTTCCAAAAACGGAAGCCTCTCTGATCGTATGCCATAACCTGTACAAGGAAACAGAAATGTTAGGGGGTTCACCTTCGAATAGCATTCTGTTCCTGGTATTCCATATCACCCAGATTGTATTAACCACAGCTGCTGACCATAATTCCGCTATCTGGCTGCTAAACCTTTGCTCCGCAGCGACCATAACCGTTTCTTCCAAGGAAGGCATGATTCGAACCTTCCTACCAAATAGAGCGCCTAAAGCTCTCCAAATTTCGACGGTAAACGGGCATGATAGGAAAAGGTGCGTACTGGTTTCTGAGTCCGCTGCACATAGGCTGCATCGTGAAACGATAGCCAAACCCCGAGCCCTTAATCTGTTATGAGTTGGAAGGCTACTATGAATCTCTCTCTAGCAAATCATGGATCTTGAGGGAGGGATGTACCTTGCCCAGACAAAGCGGTGCCATTTGACAGTTGCAGCAGTTGGGCTTAACCAGGCATAGAATAATTTGGTGGTGAAAAGGCCTTTAACAGCCGGTTTCCAAACACAGAAGTCCTGCTCCTCATTACTGCGGTTGATATTGTTAATGTCAGCCATCAAACTATCCGGAAGGGGCGGCAGGTTGATCCAATCGGATTCATTGAGAAGTTCCTCAACTCTTGTCAACCGTCGCCTTCGATCCTTCGACGTCAGCTCAAGTTGTATTGCAACAGGCGGGGTAATCCATGAACTGTTCCAGAAATTGAGCCGAGAGCGACGACCAATCCACCAAAAACAATGCTCGTGCAATTTGTGATAAGCCTGTTTAATTGAGCACCAAATCGTTGAGTTCATCACAACATCCCGAAGGTAATCCGCCTGTAAAATTCGAGAGCGCAGCAATCTGAAATAATATTTGTTCCCCTGGATGAATCCCCATGCCATTTTCCCCAGCATAGCCATGTTCAGTCGTATGAGACTTTTAAGACCGAGCCCTCCCTCACGGATCGGCCTGCAATAGATTTTCCAAGGAACCACAGTCAGCTTCCTATCAACAGTCGAGCCAGTCCATACAAAGTTCCTGATACTTTTACACAGCTGCTTTATAACCGCAGACGGCCACCTATACACGATGAAGGAGTGAATAAAACTTCCATCAAACAACATATAAACATATATATTTATAATTCATTTTCATAATATCTATTCCGATCAAATTAACTAATTGATAGGGACATTTTATCCCTATCTTTTGGGGTAATTTACGGTTTATTTTTAAGCTAAGTTGTTAGGTTTAGTGCTAGTTTATTGCTTATTTCACTAATTTAGCAACAAGTAATAAATTATGTACCTTTAGTTGATTTTCGTCATTTTTAATAAATAAATAAATCAAGTAATCTCAGTGTTCATAATTATGCTTTGCAGGAAAAACGTATAAGACGGAAAAGGCGATGAATAAACGTCCATGCGGAGCGCAACATGTACCACGCGGAGCCTAAATCAGTGAGAAGTGTTCGATAAGCGTCAGTAAATCATTTACGCGGAGCGTGACCCTTTTCACGCGGAGCGTGGACCTGTTAGAGGACAAAAATATGACTTCATAAGCTCATCTACACGGGGCGTAGGTATTCCACGCGGAGCGTAGGTGTCAGCTCATCTTGTTCACATTGAGGACAGATTTGACACATTTTCGTATTTTCATCGTATCTCCCTCATACAAACTCGGATTGAGGCGATTCAAAATGCATTGGAAAGCTAAGAGAAAGATGTACAAGTGACTAATAATGTCATCTCCAAATTCGCAGCAAAGAAAGCTCAAATAATTAATCTAAGTTGTTGGACGTGTTGAAGCTTAGGAAATCTTCCATGGGTGTGAAATATGCAAGGGAGAAAATAAGAAAATAATGAAGCATCACATGCTTCATTATTCTACATCAAATTCAAAGTCTTCCTACCACTTTTACACACATTCAAGATCTCCATTCACATTGAAAGTCATCATTCAAAGTCTTTTCTTCACACTATGTAATTACAATTATGATCCAAGCTTGATTTGTGTATAAATAGGAGTGCTTGGCACTCATTTAGGAGTAGCATGTAGATGTAGATGTAGTTTTAGATTGAAATTCAGATTTTTGTATAGCTAAACTCTACCACTTTGAGAGCTTGTTCATTTGTTCCGCCATCCCGTCGAAACTCTGTTCCACCCTCTTCCACCAAGCTCGAGAAGTTCCACCTCCAAGACCTAGGTGACGGCCTTGAGTCCGGTTAGCTAGTTCTAAGGGCCGATTCTTCCCTTTTACTTACTAATTAGCTTGCACTCTTCCTATGTACTAGGCTTGGTTATACTCATATTCTTTTCATTCCATATTTATAATATATGATTTCCAATTCACGTTTCTTTATACGTGTTGATATTTGCTACTTGTTTTGATATTCTTAATTGATTATTGTGTAGGGGAGACACAATTTCCGGCGACCCGTAGGGACGGGTTATCTTTAGGGATTCATATAGGTGTTGCCCTATCGAGAGTAACATTCCAGAAACCGTAGGAATTGACAAGCCATGGAACTTACGGGCCCTAGTTTTTTATCCCCAGCATTAGACACGCCTTGACTAGGAACCACGTCGTCTAAGTACTTCATGGTGCGGTCCGTCTACACATAGTCGTCTTTGTAAGAGTAAAGTATCAATCGTATACGTTCGGAGTCTTTGCTTATTATAATTATAACTTATCATAGTCCGTAGAGTTCGGTTATACAAGTCTGTCTCACCGTAGTTTAGGAGTAGTTTGTAGTCATCACCCAAACCAACCTAAAGTATTCACCGCCTAGATAACGAATAGAACCAAGTAGTTTCATACTTGTAGATATAAATCCCGTGGATTCGATACCCGGTCTTAACCGGATTATTACTTGATACGACGGGGTACATGTTAGGCATGAATATGACTGCAATTAAACAGCGTGTTAATAACAATTTGTGAGTATTTTAGGCGAAATATTCCTAAATAAAAGGACTTATAAGTGTTTCGTGCAGATTTGTATTGATTAAGTCAAAAAGGGCTACTACACAGCCTGTTTTGCAACAAACCTTGAGGAGTCGAGCAACCTTTGATCAAACGGATCTTCGCTGCGTACCTGATGATGGATAGTGACTGGACAAGTGGCAGGAGTGGCGTGGCAGTTACAGCAGACGTAGGAAAGGAAGAAAAGCAACAAGATGACAAGATGGATCACCCCTTGAGTGTTCAAGGGTCAAAATATAATTAATCATTTCCTAGTAACGTAGCGGTAGAAAAACAATCTTTTTGTAATATTTTGTGGTACGGTCGTTTTTCCTCCTTTTTATAGATGTAGTGGAGGAAAGGAGAGAGACACTTTTGACTTTGGATAATCATTTTGAACTAGAATTTTGGCTTCTTGGAGAGAGGCGAAGCTCTCTAAGGAAGATGACTCCATCAATGGAGATTTGTGGAATTAACTCAGGTTGTTCACTCTACACTATGAGTGAGTAGTCATTTTGAATGGGCTCGACCAGTTAGGGCCGGTTATGTAAGTCTTCTATTATCTTATTTATGAATGAATGTTGATATATTATGATGTGCTTGATAAATCTTTAACTCCATTACTAAATGCATGTATGTTAGTGTTAGATGCATGATAGGAAATTGCTTTCATCTTCACGGAACTATTTGTCAAGCATTCCACCCCGAAACAGAGATGTCAGGAGGTTGTATCAAGGGTTTTCTTAATAGAAATACTGTTTTGATCGTAATGCAAGAAAGAACCAACTATAGGGACGCTTAAGGTTGTAGTACATCTTAGAATCTTAAGAACACACGAGAGTTGACTTGAGTGAGCATTAAAGCAGAGACCTTGACTTCACTTTACATTATTCATGAATAAATAGGATGTTTAGAGACTGAAAGTAACCTGTTCCGCTGTGCTTAACCTGTTCTGCCTTTTATCGTCATTAAGCACTCCTTTTAATCAACTAAATCATTGACTTTGCTACTGTTTAAACAACATCTCTCAATTTAAAGAATACACACACCACGAACACCCTGTTCTACAAAGTATTTCTTATAAACTTTAGTCCTCAATCCCTGTGGATATGATACTTGACTTATCACTTTATTACTTGTATCTAGTACACTTGCTAGAGTCCATTCAGGAGACAACAAGTTTTTGGAGCCGTTCCCAGGGATTGAAAGCAACAAAGTTTATACGAACTTTTCTGTGAAACAAGGTGTTTTTAATATGTTTGCTAAATAGTGCAGCCAGAAGGAATCTTTATCGGTTTATGCACAGAGCTGGACCTCCTGTTTTCCCTATCGATCTCGAATTGGAGAGAACATGTAGACGAAACAGAGCGGGAGCTCGACGTGCAAGACAAAGAGAACGACAAAGAGAGAGAAGAATGGCTGGAAGGGTACCACCCGAACAACTAGTCCAACCAAACCAGGAAAAAGAGGGAGAGAATAACAACCCTCCTGTCATGCGAATCAGAGATTATTCGAGACCAACCACGGAAGGACATTCATCATGCATCGTGTTGCCCAACGAAGGGAACAACATGTTCGAGGTGAAAGCATCTATGATACAAATGTTGCAGGCAGCAGTACAGTTCAATGGATTCCAGTCGGAAGATCCAAATGGGCATATCATTGAATTTATCACGCTGTGCAACACAAACAGGGGCGTTTCTGACGACGTAATCAGACTAAAGCTGTTTCTTTTTTCTCTAAGAGATAAAGCGAAGAATTGGTTGAAAAACTTGCAACCAGGAACGATCACTACTTGGGAAGAAATGGCCAGCGCTTTCTTAATGAAATATTTTCCACCAAGACAAGCCATTAAGCTCAGAAACGAGGTTTCCCATTTCGTGCAAGAAGAGGATGAATCCTTAGCCGAGACATGGGAAAGGTACAAGGAACTACTAAGGAGAGTACCCAATCATGGCATCCCTCTATGGATGCAGATGCAGAACTTTTCCAATGGGGTAACCAACATTTATAAGATCCAGATCGAATCCATTGCTAATGGAAACCCCGAAGATCTGGAACCACAAGCCTTGTACGACCTTATTGAGAGAGTAGTAAGCACAAGTTATAACGGGAACTCCGCCAGAAGTGAGGGAAAAAGAGCGCGAAATGAAGATGTTGTGTCAAAATTGACAAGCCAGGTAGAACAACTTGCCAGACAGCTCGGCAAGATAAATGTGTCCTCGATCCACAACGAACCACCATTCAATGACATTTGTGATTTTTGTGGAGGCCTTCATTTCAACATAAACTGTCCCGGAGTCAAGCAAGGAAAGGGTGCACAGGCAGAATGTGAT
The DNA here is from genome assembly GCF_963576675.1 of Euphorbia lathyris. Lineage (NCBI taxonomy): Eukaryota > Viridiplantae > Streptophyta > Magnoliopsida > Malpighiales > Euphorbiaceae > Euphorbia > Euphorbia lathyris. The sequence continues at coordinate 20,016,980 of NC_088914.1, read as the reverse complement.
TATGCAGGGTATAATCAGAGGAATCCACCGAACCCATATTCTAACACGTATACCCTGCCACAAGAAATCATCCGAATTTCGGATGGACAGGCCAGCCCAACCAGCAGGAACAACTGAGATATCAACAACAGCAAGGAGGACACTACCAGAGGCAACCTCAGCAGCATTATAAACAACGTATTCCACCAAAGGAAGATGTAGAGCCAGATATGAAGACGATGATGATGCAGTTCATGAAACAGACACAAGCTTCAATTAAAAATTTGGAAACACAAGTCCATCAATTAGCTGCATCTACGTCAAAAGGGAAGGGAATAATGCCAAGCAACACAGAGCCGAACCCAAAGGGCAATGTCATGGCAATAACCTTGAGATCTGGTAAGCAAACTCAACCCATTATATCTACTGATGAAAATACTGAATGCGCAGAAACATCCGAAGGAACTGAAGGAGAGCAGGAACAAACTGTTCCTAGTCAAGAAGAAACCAGGAAGACAAAATCTACCAGTGAGCAGGATCAGGGAGAAAGCGGAAGGATGTACAAGCCACCTCCGCCTTATGTTCCGCCTGTGCCATTGATGCGTGTCGTCTAGTGTAGTGTTCTTTTTAATGACTAAATGTGTATTGCGGTGAATGTGCTATGAATATGGATGTGATCTTTTAAATGTTCTAACTCCACTAGACACTACGACTACTTAGGGGCAAGTGTACCCCGTCGTATCAAGTAATAATCCGGTTAAGACCGGGTATCGAATCCACGGGATTTATAATTACAAGTATTAGATGACTCGGTTTCGTATGTTATTTAAGCGGTGATTACTTTGGGGTGAAGTAAGACGCAACTACACACTATTCCTAACTATTGGCGACATAGATTTATGTAGCTAAAACCCTATGAAGTATGATGAATAATGATAAGTTATAACCACGATAAATAACGACTCTAAATGTATACGGATAATAATTTACTCTTGTAAAGACGACTAAGTGTAGTAGGACCGACCCGTGAAGCACTTAGACTACGTGATTCCTAGTCAAGGCGTGTCTAATGCGGGGGAATTAGAAACTAGGGCCCGTAAGTTCCGTGGCTTGTCAATTCCTACGGTTTCCGGTTTGTCACTTCCGGTAAGGCAACACCTATATAACTCCCTAAGGATAGCCCGAATGGCAGCGGAAATCGCGTTCTCCTACACAATAATCAATTACGAATATCAAAACAAGTAGTAAACATTAACACGTAAAGGGAAATAGAGATTATGAATCATAAATTATAAATATGGAAAGTGAATAGATGAAATACAACCAAGCCTAGTACATAGGAAGAGTACAAGCTAATTAGCAGGTAAAAAGGGAGAATCCGCCCTTGGAACTAGCTAACCGGACTCAAAGCCGTCTCCTAGGTCGTGGAGGTGGAACTCTCGAGCTTGGTGACGAGTGGTGGAACGGAACTTCGATGGAACACTGGAACAACCGAATAAGCTCTCGAGGGGGAGAGTTTAACTACAAAATCTGAATCTAAATTACAATAATCAAAAGAGTATAGTTTTGCTCTCTAGTGTGTAATTTGGTTTTTTCAAATGGAGTTCAAGAGCTTCCTATTTATAAACATCAAGCAAGGGCAATGTTGTAACTTCACAAAGCACAAGTATGGAGCAACATTATTTGGTGCAGAAATCCCATAATACGCCCCGTGTAAGGTGGTCTACGCCCCATGTAAGTGCCCATTCCATTGGAAATCTCCTGCATGTGGACCAATTCCATGTCTTGTTGTCTCAAGCACGCCCTGCGTAGCTGAAGTACGCCCCACGCGTTTGATTCTCTGAAGTTTTATTGCTTGAATTGGAGCTTTTACGTCGTGCGTAGCTGAAGCACGCCCCGCGTAAATGAGTCTCTGAGTTTTTATCATTGAGGAGTTGCCTGGTACGCCTTGCGTGTATGGTGATACGCCTCGCGTACGAAGAGTTGACTCAAGGAGACAGTGCAGTCTGACTTTCAGGATTAGGCCAATTATTTCCGACATGTGTCATATGCCTCGTGTAGGGTGGCATACGCCCCGCGTATGTTGAGTCAATTCCACATGGCGTCTGCGGATAAGGCAATTATTGCTGACACCATGTTTCACGCCCCGCGTAAAGGATGATACGCCCCGCGTATTTGAGTAGATTTTTGCTCCTTGCTCGTACCTGAAATACAAATCTTGCGAGCCGAGTTAGCTTGGCGTTTTTATTTCCTAAACTAATCAAAAACACGGAAAATTAACTGAAAGTACGAAATTTATTTTTATTTCTTTATTTTATCAAAACGCTTTATTTTTGTAATTAAACTTATTTATTTTATCCAAAATCAACCCGTAAATCACGCTAAAAGATAGGGGTAAAATACCCCTATCAAACCTCCTCGGACTTTAAAGTTTTACTTGTCCTCAAGTAAAAGAAATCGAAAGACAAGGGATTGAGAAAATTAAGAAACAAACCGAGTGTTGGTTTTGCCAAGTGCGTGATTTCAAAGTTATGGTTTTATGCAAAGGTTTCGGTAAGTACCTACGCAAACAATTGAGTACAAAACTTGTTTGAAACCTCCATGATCAAGATTAATAGGCAATATTAATGGGGGTTGATTATCTTTTGAGAACCCGATAGTACCTCACCAAAGGATTTCGCTCTTACGCTCAATTTTATGTGGGTCGGTGTTTTAGCACTCTTCTTTGTACTTGCTCGAGATCATGTTGAATTTGCATTTTCATCCGGGTTTTTCCTCCTAAAGTATGGTTAGGCAACATTAAAAATGAACCCGGAGGGGGGTTGTAATGTGGGTGGCTTCTTTAGTGGTTAGTTTTAAAGAAACTCGAGTTCAAAAATACCGTTTTCTGATTGCACCGTGTTTTTGTTTATTTCAGCCTTGGCAAATTTTACAAAATATACTTCAAAATTGCTCGGGTGGAGCTTGAGAATGCCTTTGTATTTTTATCGTATCCTTTGTTTTGATAGAGGCACAAAAACAATATTTTGAAGGCTTATGGTGCTCGTTTGTTAAGGCCGTGACTTTTTCCGAGTGATTTGGGTGCAAATTGATTTTGTCGGTATTCGAACAAGAGGAAAAAGGGTTAAATGTTAAAAGGGTATTAACAAAAAAAGTTGGTTAATAGGCTCGAAGGGGTTTCCTAATGTTTAATGAAAATGAGAAAAATAAATTAAGAAAAATTAGCCTAAGTGGGTTCGGTTTATCATCTATTGCCTTTTTACCAAAAATAAGTGTACTTAACCCGGTATTGGATGCAAATTCTATGAGTCGAGTGAAGTCAAAGCTCTCGAAAAATTGTGAAAGAACTAGAGTTCTCGTACGAACTCCTTTAGGCTCAAAAATACCTCACAAAGATTCAGGTTTAAATTGTGTACTATCAAGTTTTCGCTAAATTCTCAACTATCCCGTTTTTATTGCCTTTTCAAAGTTCATTATGGAGATAACATTTGGGTTAAGACTCAATGCCTTAGTTTAGTACTAACCTAAGCTTTGCACAAATTCCCTAATTTCAAAACCAAGACTAAAATTCCTTAATTAGATCATCCCCTTGTGTCGACGTCTTTTATTTTTGCTGACAAATAACGGAACTTTAATTAATTTTCGAAGGAGGGATAATGTGTCGGGAAAATTTCAAAGAGTCAATAAATTAGCTTAATTATTTTGTTGGTTATTTAATTTTTTTTGTTTTTGGTAGTGGAAAACAAACGTTAAGTGCGGGGTTGCACGTCCCTCCGCGTTATTTAAAATGACGCCTGTTCCAAGGGCGTCGTAAAAAGAAGTCAAAACAAAAACAAAAATAAAGGTAAGGAAGGAAAAGAAGACCCTTAGTGGTCAGGGGCCCTACGCGAGGCGTGCCTAAGGGGGCACCTTGCGTAGAAGGTGCGTTTTATGTCATTTTTGGGCAGAGACTTAAATACGCGGGGCGTGCTAAGAGGGACGCCCCGCGTGTTTAAGCTCCTGGGCTCTTTTTGAGTCAGAAACTCGAATACGCGAGGCGCAGGAACAGGGCGCCCCGCGTGTTTGAGTTTCTGAACGTTTTTAAGTAGGAGAATGCAGGGTACGCGGGGCGTACCATAGGGTACGCCCTGCGTGGTGTTATTTTAAACAACAAAAACAAACACAATAAAAGCACAAAACACAAACGGAACTTAACGATATTAGAATAAAAACATCGTACACTGAAAACATAAAAATTAACACAGGAAATAACAAAACCAACATCAAAAGGAAATACATAAAGAAAACATAAAAAGAAAAACGGAAACTATGGTTGTGGTGGAGGCGGATTGCCATGGATGTTAAAGTAGGAGGCGAAGGAGTTGGTGAGGGCATCGAAGCGAGCATCGAGATGAACCCGATCCTCCCATTGTTGTGCTTCGATGGAGTTGAAGCGGGTGTTGAGGGTGGCGAATTGGGAGTCATAATGAACCCGGTCCCGGCGTTGGTTATCCTCCAAGATATCCAACCGAGCATAAAGAGTGTTGAAGTCATGGAGGGGTGGAGGACTGAAATTGAGACCCATGCTTGAAGCCGAGCCCTCCTCCTCGTGAGAGTGAGCCGCCCCCGAGGTTTCTCCCGGGCCCGAGGTGGAGCGCCTAAGGGATTTGAAGGCATTTTTCTCCATGGGCCGAGGCAAAAGGCTTGGGAGGCAAGCAAGGGCAGCCTCGCCAAGAGCGGAGGTGGCAAAAAGAGTGACGAGATGACCCAACCCGATCTTGCCACGTTTTCGGGTGGAAATGTGGTGGAGTTGGACGGCCACAAGATAGGAGAGGTCATAAGCACGATTGTTGGCACAATAATAGAGTGCCAAAAGTTCGTCCTTGTTGACCTTGGTGGATTCCCACTTCCCCGAAAAGTAGAAGGAGATGAAGCGGTGGAGAAGTTGGAGGATTGGATCACGGATGAGAGAGGGGCGGAGGTTGGAGACATCATAATCCTCGGACCCGGTGATGGAGGTCCAAAAATCACGAGCGGAGACACCCTCGGGCCAATGGGAGATACCATCTTCCACTTGTTTGGTGAAGTGATTGCGGCGCCATTGGGTGTCAATGGTGAAGGGGTGGTTGTGAAGGCGAAAGTTGAAGAGGGCGGCACCGGGGACGTTGTTAGAGGTGAGGGTGGTGTAGAACTCCAAAACTAAGGAGGGGTAAACGTAGGGCCATGCAAGAAAGTGATCGTGCCAAGAGAGGGCACGGAGGCGCTCCACGAAAACCCCACCAAGGTCGAAGCGGTCAAGAGTGCTCCGCTCAATGTATGGGAGCTCCATAAAGTGGGCGGTGGAAAGTGTTTGGTAGTTCTCGGCCTCCCCCTCGGTTAGGAGATGAAAAGGAGCCCGGTGTAGGCGGGTAAGTGGTGGTATCCCCTCCCGTTCGGGTGATGGTAGTGGTTGTTGATTTTGTGCGGAATGGGAAGAACGGGCCCTAGTGGACCGTGGGGGACGCATGTCGGTGGTGTGTTTTCGCCTAACCATGGTGTGAGTGAGGGGTTTTAGAGAGTGTGGAGGAAGGTTGTGGGAAGGTTGAGTGAGTTATGAGGGAGAAGAAGAAGAAAAGGAGGGGTTTATATAAGGGGAGAGTGGGGAATCCAAGTAAAACTCGGATTCCCAGAGGGGTACGCGGGGCGTGAAGGGACCACGCCCCGCGTATCCCTCCCCCTGAACTTATTTTTCGCAAAAAATGGTGCGGTACGCGGGGCGTGAAAGGGGGCACGCCTCGCGTATCGCACCTCCTTCCCCTTTTTGATGGAAAAAAAGGGCGAGGACGCGGGGCGTACATAGGGATACGCCCCGCATAAGAGGGGGAAGTTGAAGGATTTTTCGGTTTTTGATCAGTTTTCTGATTTTTAATTTTATGGTTTATGATTTTTATGAGTTTTTATGATTTTTTTGTTTAATTATTAATTGTTTTTAATATTTTTATTTTTAAATTGTAATTAAGGAAGTAATTAATACAAAATTTATTGTGGAGGGAGTTTTGAATTTAAAAAGATGGAGGTTGATTGGATGGAAAAGAAGGTGGAGTGTGGAAGTGGAAAAGGTGTATAGGGAAGAGGAGTGATGGGAAGTTTGAGGGAAGAAACTGCCATGGGGAGTTGTAATTTGCAACTCCCCGAGGATACGCGAGGCGTGCCCTGGGGCACGTCCGGCGTGTCCTCCCACGTGGCGTTTATTCGAAAGGGGTTTATTCGTCGATGGGTACGCGGGGCATGATAGGAGATACGCCCCGCGTAGTGTGACTTTTATTGAGTAAACTGGGCAGACACACAACTACGCGGGGCGCATGGGGTTGTACGGCTCGCGTAGATCAAAATTTTTGGATTAATATGGGATTTGTTTTTCCTTATGAAAAATAGAAATAAAAAATGAAGATAAAAAGTGATAAGAACAACTCAAAGAAATGAAATGAATCGGTCGGAAAACGAAATGTGGAAAGTAAAAGTTGGGAACGAAAAACTCCCTTATTCGAGTTTGGGTTGCCTCCCAAGAAGCGCTACTTTATAGTCGGTGAGCTCGACTTAGAATTTGCTCTTAGGTGTATGCTTCCATTCGCGTTAGAAATTCAAATTCTTGAATAAACAACCCGTACCTGCAAAACGGATTGTTAGCTTCAAAAGAATTTAACAAAAACCAGAAACTATATTTACAGAAATTATCGAAGAGTTTAGCTTGCTCCCTTTTTGACTCATTTGGTAGTTCAAAAAGAGCGAAATATTCCGAGGTAGAAGGAACCTCCAACTCTTCTAGCTTTGGATTTATTTCCATGGGTCCGCACACAACCGGCTCATCGATGTCCGTTTTCTCACAACTGAAACGACCTTTATTATTTGGGGAATCCTTTTGAGAAAACTCAATTAACTCGAGCTTCCCATTTTGACAAACCGAATTGGATTCTCGAATTGATTCGTCCGCGGTGGAATCAAGAGGAGACTTTAATCTGGCCCATAGATTTTCCAATTCCCTGAAATATGTCTCAATGTTAGATAATCTTTCATGAATGTCTTTAAGCATAGAGATTACCACATCGAATTGTGAGGTTGATGGTTGGTGCGAACATTCGTCATCCATGAGGTCGTCCCACAGACAACTACTATGAGGCATCATACCATGAAACAAATCATTAGTAACAACACGAAACAAAATAAATTATTCACACAAAAAGAAAGTAATATTTACAAATGCTTAAACTAACAATAAAACGTTTTTGTCTAATATTGCAAGAAATTATAAATCCCCGGCAACGGCGCCAAAAACTTGATGCGTGTCGTCTAGTGTAGTGTTCTTTTTAATGACTAAATGTGTATTGCGGTGAATGTGCTATGAATATGGATGTGATCTTTTAAATGTTCTAACTCCACTAGACACTACGGCTACTTAGGGGCAAGTGTACCCCGTCGTATCAAGTAATAATCCGGTTAAGACCGGGTATCAAATCCATGGGATTTATAATTACAAGTATTAGATGACTCGGTTTCGTATGTTATTTAAGCGGTGATTACTTTGGGGTGAAGTAAGACGCAACTACACAATATTCCTAACTATTGGCGACACAGATTTATGTAGCTAAAACCCTATGAAGTATGATGAATAATGATAAGTTATAACCACGATAAATAACGACTCTAAATGTATACGAATAATAATTTACTCTTGTAAAGACGACTAAGTGTAGTAGGACCGACCCGTGAAGCACTTAGACTACGTGATTCCTAGTCAAAGCGTGTCTAATGCGGGGGAATTAGAAACTAGGGCCCGTAAGTTCCGTGGCTTGTCAATTCCTACGGTTTCCGGTTTGTCACTTCTGATAAGGCAACACCTATATAACTCCCTAAGGATAGCCCGAATGGCAGTGGAAATCGCGTTCTCCTACACAATAATCAATTACGAATATCAAAACAAGTAGTAAACATTAACACGTAAAGGGAAATAGAGATTATGAATCATAAATTATAAATATGGAAAGTGAATAGATGAAATACAACCAAGCCTAGTACATAGGAAGAGTACAAGCTAATTAGCAGGTAAAAAGGGAGAATCCGCCCTTGGAACTAGCTAACCAGACTCAAAGCCGTCTCCTAGGTCGTGGAGGTGGAACTCTCGAGCTTGGTGACGAGTGGTGGAACGGAACTTCGATGGAACGCCGGAACAACCGAACAAGCTCTCGAGGGGGAGAGTTTAACTACAAAATCTGAATCTAAATTACAATAATCAAAAGAGTATAGTTTTGCTCTCTAGTGTGTAATTTGGTTTTGTCAAATGGAGTTCAAGAGCTTCCTATTTATAAACATCAAGCAAGGGCAATGTTGTAACTTCACATAGCACAAGTATGGAGCAACATTATTTGGTGCAGAAATCCCATGATACGCCCCGCGTAAGTGCCCATTCCGTCGGAAATCTCCTGCATGTGGACCAATTCCATGTCTTGTTGTCTCAAGCACGCCCTGTGTAGCTGAAGTACACCCTGCGCGTTTGAGTCTCTGAAGTTTTATTGCTTGAATTGGAGCTTCTACGCCATGCGTAGTTGAAGCACGCCCCGCGTAAATGAGTCTCTGAGTTTTTATCATTAAGGAATTGCCTGGTACGCCTTGCGTGTATGGTGATACGCCTCACGTACGAAGAGTTGACTCAAGGAGACAGTGCAGTCTGACTTTCAGGATTAGGCCAATTATTTCCGACATGTGTCATACGCCTCGCGTAGGGTGGCATACGCCCCGCGTATGCTGAGTCAATTCCACATGGCGTCTGCGGATAAGGCAATTATTGCTGACACCATGTTTCACGCCCCGCGTAAAGGATGATACGCCCCGTGTATTTGAGTAGATTTTTGCTCCTTGCTCGTACCTGAAATACAAATCTTGTGAGCCGAGTTAGCTTGACATTTTTATTTCCTAAACTAATCAAAAACACGGAAAATTAACTGAAAGTACGAAATTTATTTTTATTTCTTTATTTTATCAAAACGCTTTATTTTTGTAATTAAACTTATTTATTTTATCCAAAATCAACCCGTAAATCACGCTAAAAGATAGGGGTAAAATACCCCTATCAGCCATATCCAACGCGGTTGATCAACAAAAAGCTGGAAGAACAGAATTCTAAGGTGTTAGACACCTTAAGGAAGTTGCACATCAACATTCCGTTCGTAGAAGCACTGACACAGAGGTCGCCGTATGCAAAGTTCTTGAAAGATCTCCTATCAAACAAAAAAAAAAGCTGGAGAACATATCAATGATCCAACTCAACAGGGATTGTTCTTCAATACTCCAGAACAAGCAGCAGCTTCCAAAAAAGCTAAAAGATCTAGGGAGTTTTTCTATTCCCTGTTCAATTGGAAGGTTAAATATTGAAAATGCACTATGTGACTTAGGAGCTAGCATAAACCTAATGCCTTATTCTATATATGCTAAACTAGGATTAGGAGAACCCCAACCTACCCGTATGTCAATCCAGTTAGCCGATCGATCAGTATGTTATCCTAGGGGAGTCGTAGAAGATGTGTTGGTCAAAGTAGGAAAATTCATATTGCCTGTTGATTTTATCATAATGGACATAGATGAAGACCTGCATGTTCCTATTATCCTAGGTCGACCGTTTTTAGCCACGGGTAAAGCATTGATAGATGTGGGAGAGGGACAACTGTTTTTAAGAATTAATGGGGAGGAGATCATTTTTAAAATGAATGAGGCAATGAGACAAGCTAACACTAGTGATGACACATGCTGTTTCTTAGATGACTTCCAAAGTCTTTCTACTTTGCAGGAACAGGACACTCTGGAGACTCTATTGGGAGAAGAGGTGAACTTATGTGAAGGAACAGGCTGTTCCATTGAATCCAACTTACCTACACCCCCTTTAGATCCTACTGTTCCCACTCATCAAGAACCACCGGAGATACCAACTGTGCCATTATCTAAACCAAAATTGAAACCGTTGCCCTCACACCTCGAATATGCCTTCCTGGAACCACCCAGCGGGAGTCTAGTTATTATATCTTCAAAGTTAACTCCTGATCAAAAAGCTCAACTCATGGAGGTACTGCGAAGGAACAAGGAGACAATCGCATGGAAAATTGCTGACATCAAAGGAATCAGTCCAACAGTCCGTGTCCACAGAATTTTGATGGAAAAGGATCACAAGCCATCTGTCCAGCCACAGCGCAGATTGAACCCCCACATGAAAGAGGTCGTGCAAAAGGAGGTGATCAAGCTGCTAGATGCCGGCATTATTTACCCAATTTCTGATAGTGTGTGGACCAGCCCTGTTCACGTTGTACCAAAGAAGGGAGGAACAACCGTGGTACTCAACAAGAAAGATGAGTTGGTCCCCACGAGAACCATAACAGGATGGCGAGTTTGTGTGGATTACCGAAAGCTCAACGAAGCCACAAGGAAGGATCATTTTCCTTTGCCCTTCATTGACCAGATGTTAGAACGGTTAGCGGGGTATGCATTCTATTGTTTCCTTGACGGTTACTCGGGGTACAACCAGATTGCAATCCACATCGAGGATCAAGAGAAGACAACTTTCACTTATCCTTATGGGACGTATGCCTACAGATGAATGCCTTTTGGGCTGTGCAATGCTCCGGCCACATTTCAAAGATGCATGATGTCTATATTCCATGATATGGTGGAGCGGACTGTAGAAATCTTCATGGACGATTTCTCTGTTTATGGAAACTCTTTTGAAAATTGTCTAAACAACCTCGAAGTTGTGCTTGTGCGATGCAAGGAGACCCACCTGGTTTTGAATTGGGAGAAATGCCACTTCATGGTTACGGGTGGAATTGTTCTCGGGCACAAGATTTCAGAAAAGGGGATGGAAGTGGACAAGGCTAAGGTGGAAGTGATAGAGAAGCTGGTTGTTCCAACCAATGTAAAAGATGTGAGAAGTTTTCTGGGGCACGCATGATTTTACCGCCGGTTTATCAAAGATTTTTCAAAGATTGCGCTGCCCTTGTCAGCATTACTTCATAAGGATGCGGAATTTTCTTTTGATGCAAGCTGTCTAAATGCTTTTGAACTGTTGAAAGGCAAGCTGATCAACTCGCCTATACTGGCAGGACCCGACTGGGAACAGCCTTTTGAGATGATGTGTGACGCAAGAGATACATGTGTGTGAGCTATTCTTGGGTAGAGGGTTGAGAAGAAATTCCGACCTATCTATTACACGAGCAAAACATTAACCGAGACCCAGTAGAATTACACCACGACGGAAAAAGAGCTCCTCGCAGTTGTGTATGCTTTCGACAAATTTCGCCCCTACTTGGTGCTGTCAAAAGTCATTGTTCACACAGACCATGCTGCATTACGCTATCTTTTCGCAAAGAAGGATGCAAAGCCAAGATTGATACGATGGTTACTCTTACTTCAAGAGTTCGATCTCGAAATTAAGGATACGAAGGGAACGGAAAATGTGGCAGCTGATCATTTGTCAAGAATTCCTCATCAAAGCAGCTAGGAACAACCAGAGATTTTGGAGAGTTTTCCAGATGAGCGTCTATACATCATACAGCCTGCGCCATGGTTTGCCGACATTGCTAATTATCTAGCCAGTTTGCTTAAACCTCACAACCTATCCACTAATCAAAGGAGGAAGTTTTATGCTAAAATTAAATATTATTTTTGGGAAGAACCCTATCTTTTCAGGTTGTGCGCCGACCAAATTATTCGAATATGTATATCTCAAGAGGAGGGACAGGCTGTTCTAAGCCATTGTCATGACAGAGAAGCTGGAGGGCACCATAACGCTAGCAGAACTGCAGCCAAAGTACTTCAATCAGGTTTTTTCTGGCCAACACTTTTTAAAGATGCCAATCTGTTTGTTCGCACTTGCAATGAGTGCCAACGAACATGCAATATCTCGGCTAGAAATGCCATGCCCCTCAATAACATAGTTGTTTGTGAAATTTTTGATATATGGGGAATAGATTTTATGGGACCATTCCCTACATCCTTTGGGCATAACTATATCTTAGTAGCTGTTGATTATGTGAGCAAGTGGGTTGAAGCAACGGCTAGCCCCACCAATGACGCCCGTGTGGTTGTAAAATTCCTGAAAAGGCTGTTTGCCAGATTCTGTGTCCCATGAGCGATCATTAGTGATCAAGGAACCCACTTTTGCAATGCCAAATTTGAGAAGCTGATGGGCAAGCTTAGAGTCTCTCACAAAATTGCCACACCTTACCATCCACAAACAAGTGGACAGGTCGAGATTTCCAATCATGAAATCAAAAGAATTTTAGAAAAAACTGTTGGCAGTTCTAGGAGAGACTGGGCAAACAAGCTTGACAATGCTCTTTCGGCATATAGGACGGCCTATAAAACGCCAATCGGAATGTCTCCGTTTAGATTATTATACGGCAAGTCTTGTCACTTGTCGGTTGAAATGGAACATAGGGCTTTTTGGGCGTTAACTTTCTTAAATTTTGAGCAACAGGCTGTGGGAGACCAACGAAGACTTCAACTCTATGACATAGAAGAGTTCAGGCTGTTTTCGTATGAAAATGCGGTGAATTACAAAGACAATACCAAGATGTGGCACGATAGGAAAATCCAGATGAAGACATTTCACGAAGGACAAAGAGTTCTCTTGTACAATTCAAGACTCAGGTTGTTTCCTAGGAAGCTGAAATCAAGATGGACAGGACCTTATCTGGTGAACAAGGTGTTTGGTCATGGTGCAGTTGAAATTGGCAAGGAGGGTCAGGAACCTTTTAAGGTGAATGGGCAAAGACTGAAACCCTATCTAGAGAACGATCACACAAGGAAGATCGATACAGTTCACTTCCAAGATCCCCCACGCCATTAGAAGCACAAACAGGGTGTTCGCTACAAACACCAATTGTAGCACAAGTAACATTGCATTTAAATTAGTTTACATTTCAAATTTTGTTAAATAAAGTTAAAGGTAGTTTAGATCAATTTTGTGTCATGCAATGGTCCATAATGAGTATCTCCGGCGCAAGCAAAGATGTAAAACTTACACCTTTCCACAAGGGTCAAGTTTTACGTTTTTACTTGTTCAAATAGGGAGTTGATTTACCTTTCCGTGGAAGGGCTATCCTTGGAAATTGGGAGGTGAACTAAAAGACTGAAAAAGTAAAACGTCTAATCATCTGTCACTAGGTACCTATTCCACATGCTCTCCTTTTCTCGATAAAATCGAACTGATAGGAGAGTAATCAATTCAAAATTTGAAGCGTGACCGTTCGTCGCCCAGGGGTCTCCTCGGCGGTACGCGTCTTTTACCAACCACTTGTCCAGGTGGCGTCCATTGGACTGCTCTCATAAAGACGGGTTGGCAACAGACCGTTTCACTCTTCTCCCTACTTAAGGAGACCAACCAAATTACGGCCCCTTGTTCGACTTGCTTTCTTTTTCACGCAATTTTTTTTACTGTTCACCATATGCTATGTGCTCTTTATCATTTGGGAAACCCTATTTAGACTTGAGCACAGGATGAGAACTCGAGGATCTGGCAAGCAGGTAAAAATCGAAGGATCAACGAAGAAAGAAAAGGCTAAGGGCAAAATGACGGGAATAAGCATAGTTGCTTTCATTCCTGACGAAAAATTGGTGAAAAAGCTGTCTCAGTTCAAAGATGCGGCCGTGCAGACATACTATGAGGAACTTGCGCAACTAGAATTCGGGCCTGTGAGAACAGTTTGCTGGGACACCTTGAAAAGGCTCAAACTTGCCGAGTGTGTGCGAAGGCTCATGGAAGCAGGCCATTTCGGCTGTTTCTTTGAAATGATGGAGCCGACCTACAAAGAGCTCACGTTGGAATTCCTGACTACGTTTAAGCACAATCCCGAGATCACAGACCCAGAGGAAGAAGGAAAGTTTAGTTTCAGGCTAATGACTCACACCTAGTGGCCTTCATTGAACATGTTTAACAGTTTATTGGGTGCCACGAATGATGATGACCTGGAGTCGGAAAGTTACAAGGAGGCGTTTACTCAAACCCCTGATATGTTTCCAAAGCTTCGAATATTGATTACTATGCCGTCCGTTACCTACATAAACTGGTCTCTAGTACAATCTTTGCCTGCGAAAACCAGGCCACTATTCCCCATGCCGACCTTACGGCTCTGTGGAGTATGACGACCGGGCCTAGAATGAATTTAGGCTATTGGTTTGGGGAGTACATTAGCACCTTTAGAAAGAAGAATTCCTCAGTCATTTGCTGTGGGAGCATCATGACTCGAATTGCAGAAGCCATTGGGGTTTTTAAGCCCGAGGACCGCACCCGGCTCACTACTGTGAACCACCCTGACAAGATTGATTTAAGGAGCTTAGACAGCATGTTGTTTGGGAAACTGGTGAATGGGAAGTGGGTCTGGATGGCAGACTTTGTTGAAGCACGGAGAGTCGAAAGCCGCAAGAGAAAGAGTGAACCTACTGTCTCTGTCTCCTCTGAGTCCGAGAAAATTGAGCACGAAAAAGACCTTGCCTTTTACAAGAAATGTGCAAAGCTCACCAATGATGATATTGTTTGTAAGTTCAATGCACTGTTTGCGCAAAATGTCGCTAACCGAGACCAGATCCATGCCCTTGAGCATAAAACTGCTATTCTACAAGGAGAGGTGGATATGCTAAAGCATCTCTGTGTAGAAGAGCATGGGCGGGAAAGTCCTTCGGGTACCTCGATCAAAAGTCTGGTAAGAGCGAAATCTACTGCCCCTGAAACACATGCCGCTACCTCCTCGAAAGGGGATGGTGCTGCTCCAGCTAAGGATCGAGAGGTTGATTCCTCTCTTTCCCCACTTGTCTAAACCTTCAAACTTGTCACTATCCAAGCATTCGGTAACACTTATAACCCTTCTTTGCATTTATTGTTACACTCCCATGCTATCATGTTATGGTTCTTTTCTCCCGTTTTTAGTAACATTGGGGACAATGTTGATTTTTATTTGGGGGTGGGGTGCGGATAACTGCAATATTTTTGAGCATAACATGATAAAAAGATGAAACATGCTGTTGTTGTAGTGTGATATGTTTAATAAAATACCCTCTAATAAATCTCGGCGTCCGCTTTAAGCAAATCGTATCCGGTTTTTTTTTCTTGTAATCATCTCTCTCTCTGATCTAATTCCTAACTGATTGTGCTTTTATGATTGCAATTTGAGGTGATAGCTTTGTGTTATTATTTGAACTCCCTAATCGTGAAGTTCTAAAAACTTTTAAGTTTTAACTCAATCTTCACTTAAGGAATCTCCTGCTCCAATGCAAAAACCCTAAATGTGAGAACTTGAGCCTACATTAGCATGAAAATGCATTGATTCTTCATGAGAGGGCTAATGCATATTGTCTTTAGGTAGGTATTGCTTTGGTTGCCTAGTTAAAATGTTAAAATTTTGGAAGAACATAGGAGGAAAAAGGCATTTAGATCCAAAACTCACTCCACAAAAAGCCTACCCGTGCTTTGCACTCACATTTTTAGGATACCCAACTTGAGCCTTAGCCTATTCTTTCTTAAACACTACGTAAAGGAACCAATTCCCTTCACTGAAATCCCAAAATACCTTGAATTTGTCTCATGCCTCAGAACAAGCTGCTCTAGTTAAAGAAAAATACAATTTTAAGAAATTCTGAGTGTATAAAAATACAATTGTTGAAATGGTGACATCTGAGGAATGATGATTGAGTGAAGTCTTGTTGTATGCTCAGAACATATGTTCATATCTTGAGCCTGAAATGAAACGTTTGAATTAGTTGTCTCTTGTGTATTTAAAGAATAGTTTGGCCAATGTTGTGAAACGGGCTGTGCAGAGTGATTAGGTTGAGGCAGAATTGCTTAGTTTTGAGAACTGAGTAGAGTTGAATTGCATTGCATGTAGACAGAATTCCTACACTTAAATAGCCATTCACTTCATACCTTAGCCTTAGCCTAACATTACAACCTATGTTTAAGACCTTTAGACTATGTTCGGAAAATTTTTGATCCATCGAGATAGGGCCAATAAGCAATGTCAAAACCTAACGATAATGGTACTAAGCTGAGGAGTGATGATCCCTTCCCTTATGGCAACAAAAGCCATTTGAGAGTGAGTGAATCCTCCTGAACTTAGTGAGGCACTTGGAGCAAAGCAGGTGGTTTAAATGATGATTGAGGTTCAATTTGAAGCTTTGAGGAACTTCATAAGAAAGGAATATAAATTTTAACTCTAGCAAAAATCTCATTAGTAATCACAATTTGCTCAAAAAGTCTTCTGTCTTAATTCTTTCTGTTTGAATCATTTTCCTATAAATCTGTTTCCCCTGTCCTATTTGTTCTATAAATGTTCCTTCATTATTCATACCTAAAACTATTCCCTTGTGTTATTGTTGTTATTTTTTTTTGTTTACTTGAGGACAAGCAAGGATTTATTTGGGGGTATTTGTTAGGCATGAATATGACTGCAATTAAACAGCGTGTTAATAACAATTTGTGAGTATTTTAGGCGAAATATTCCTAAATAAAAGGACTTATAAGTGTTTCGTGCAAATTTGTATTGATTAAGTCAAAAAGGGCTACTACACAGCCTATTTTGCAACGAACCTTGAGGAGTCGAGCAACCTTTGATCCAGCGGATCTCCGATGCGTACCTGATGACGGATAGTGACTGGACAAGTGGCAGGAGCGGCGTGGCAGTTACAGCAGACGTAGGAAAGGCAGAAAAGCAACAAGATGACAAGATGGATCACCCCTTGAGTGTTCAAGGGTCAAAATATAATTAATCATTTTAGTAACGTAGCGGTAGAAAAACAATCTTTTTGTAATATTTTGTGGTACGATCGTTTTTCCTCCTTTTTATAGATGTAGTGGAGGAAAGGAGAGAGACACTTTTGACTTTAGATAATCATTTTGAACTAGAATTTTGGCTTCTTGGAGAGAGGTGAAGCTCTCTAAGGAAGATGACTCCATCAATGGAGATTTGTGGAATTAACTCAGGCTGTTCACTCTACACTATGAGTGAGTAGTCATTTTGAATGAGTTCGGCCAGTTAGGGCCGGTTATGTAAGTCTTCTATTATCTTATTTATGAATGAATGTTGATATATTATGATGTGCTTGATAAATCTTTAACTCCATTGCTAAATGCATGTATGTTAGTGTTAGATGCATGATAGGAAACTGCTTTCATCTTCACGGAACTATTTGTCAAGCATTCAACCCCGAAACAGAGATGTTAGGAGGTTGTATCAAGGGTTTTCTTAATAGAAATGTTGTTTCGATCGTAATGCAAGAAAGAACCAACTTTAGGGACGCTTAAGGTTGTAGTACGTCCACTATACCATAAAACCCTAATGCAACCAAATTTGAATTTGTTGCTTGAAAATTGATGCATTAAATGAGTTTATTTTGTTGTATTTCAATAATGTTGCATTTTTGTTGCAATAATCTTCAAATTAGCAAAATTATAAAAAATTATGCAACAAAAATATTAATTGTTGCTTGTCATGTTGCTTTTAAGCAAGTTAATCCAACAATTTGCTTAAATTGTTACAAAAAAATAAGGTAAAACCGAGAAAGCAACAAAATTATAATTGTTGCATGACATTTACGTGATCTAATGCAACAAAAATAAAGAAAAACTAACAAATATATAATGTTGCAATTAAAATAATGTATTATTTTATTAATATATATAAATATTAATTTTTAAGAACAATTATATAATATTAATTTTTAGAAACAATTATATAATATTAAATATTAATTTTTTATTAATATATAAACTTATAAAAGAAATTTTCTAATTTTTATATAAAATTTTTATTTTTACTTTTCTATGGTGCTTTGCACAAATTAATTTGAATTTCGAATGCAACTGGGACAGGAAATACCCGTACCCGTCGGGACCCCGTCCCATTTTTTAGCTAGGACGGGGACAGAGACCAATATGGTTCCCGTAGAAGGGTACGGGGTGGGGCCGTGAAATGGTACCCCGCCCGCGGGGATTCCCGTACCCGTAAAGCCCTAACGAGTAATCCCCAATTAATCTCCGTTTATATATAAATAAAATAAAAAGCATTTACTTAAATCCCCGACGAGTAATCCCCAATTAATCTCCGTTTATATATAAATAAAATAAAAAACATTTACCCTTTATAAAATGTGGACATGGAGGATCGAACCTCTAACCAAATAATAGATTATCAAATGTCTCAACCATGGTCTTGTTAATCATTCACTAATTATGTAACAAATATCAGAATTTTTAAACACTTCATCTTAAAAGTAGTAGATGTAGAATCTTTTCTCTTGTTCGTATATCTCCTGCTTTACTTATTTTCTAGGGTTCTAACTTCTATCGCCAGTCCACTCCACTCCACTCCATCGCCACCTCCACCTCCACCTCGCCCACCGCCGTTCGTATCTCCAGTCGTTCCACTTCTCACGGTGCCGGAAACAGGGAGTGGCTTTTCCTACTCGCTCTCCACTCCACCGCCGCCTCCACCTCCTTGGTTCATCTCCACCTCTTCTGCACAAAATCTAAACTCGGGTAAGTTTGTATTTGGTTATACATGATTTGTATTTGGTTATAGATGATTTGTGATGGTTATTGATTTATTTTCTCCCTTCGTTTTTTGAAGTTTAACATTCAATACAAGGTGAATAGACATTTCTCTTCGAGTCATGCATTAGCGGATCTTGCAGCCGGTGGGATTGTTGATGTGCCTTTAGCGCAAACCGGTGAAGGTATTGCCGAATGCGAGCTTCTGAAATGGTTTATGCAAGAGGTTAGTGACTGCGAGTCAACATATCAGAAACTCTAGCGTGTTCTGTTTCTTGGTTGTTTGTCTTCTGGTTTTGGTTTGTTGCTTTTGCCAGCTATTTTAGCTTCTAAGCATGTTGATTTTGCTTATACGATGTGAAATTCTTGTGCCTTATTCAAATTTAGTTATGCTGAATCCGAATCTGTAGGTTGCCTCTCAACTCACCAGAGTCACCGTTGCCCTCCACCTTCTCTGCTTCCAAACTGGCAGCCCTTCCTTTTTTCATGCTTTGAGTGTCTTCTTGGTTCTAATGTATGATGTTATTTTAGGCTTGGATTGTCTTGATAGATGTTGCCTGATTTTGATCGTTCTCTTTTCTGACTAGCCGTACCTATTTCCACCAAATTTAAACATGGATGGCCTTTCCAATGCATTTTCTGTGTTAGAGATTGAGGCTGAAGATGATCAAGTGGACATTTTTTCTCCAATGCTATACCAGTCTCTACCAATAGTACAGGTATTGACGACACTGTGCTTGTACATAGTTATATCAATTTTTGTGCTGTTTGGGTTTAGAATTTTCCACTGCTTGATTGTCAAGTTACCAGTTTGTTTAGTTCTGAGAATTATTTCATTACAATGATTACACTAAGTTAAAAGATACTAGTTGTTTCTTCTGTTTTGATGTATAGGAAAAATTTGGTGTACTTGTGGCGAAGAATTTGATACTACCTTTTGTTTGTGGCAGGGAGTACATATATAAATATGTTTATATAACCACATATATAAAATAGGATTATGCTGTGAAAACTTTTTATCTATCAACATGTTTATATAACCACATATATAAATTGTCAATAAATGAGTAGGAGTGCTGTGCTAAGGGTATCTAGTCCTTCGCGCTCTCTGTTAGTGGAGTGAGAGTATTATCGGGGTTTGGTATCTATTAAAAGCCATGTGCATATTTAGTATCCAAGAAATTACCAATATACTGATATACTGAAATGGTTTGTGCAAGAGGTATGCTACAGAACAGGACATGTTCTGTTACAGAACATGACATGTTCTGCTACAGAACTGGTAATAAGTTCTGGACTGCTACAGTACTGAACATGACATGTCTTGTGTCTCTTTAGAGTGTCTTTTTTTCCTAAACAACTGATTTTGATAATTTTTGCTCACTTGACATTTAGTTAAGGGTCAACATGCTCATATTTCACTTCGTTGAGGTATGGAACTAGACCAGTTCAGTTGAGGTATTGGACACATCACTAGAGCTTGGCGGAATGGGAATTGTTCCTCAGTCTGATCATAGTAACTTAAGTTTTAGAGAAAGAGAGAGAATGGAGAAACTCTGTTGGTTTCTCTCAAGAGAAATAGAAGTACAAGTAAAGACCCTAATGACTAACAGAGAAAAGAATCCTCCTATACATTAGGAAAAGATAAGAGATTACATAAAATCAAATGATATTTACAGCTATCATATCAATTAGTTAGAAGCTAACTTAAAAAACTAATGTAGAATAATACAGATCTCTAACATGCCTATTTGTTGTTCTTTAATTAGCCTTTAGGCCTCTTACCTTTTCTATAAGAATGAATTAACTTAACCTCCCAATCCCAATCACGATGAAGTAACTATTTGCATTTGTTAATCAACCTGAGAGTGATCATTACATTTACGAAGAAGTCCTCCAGGTCCAGCAGTTATTCTCCTTGGATTTCTCTTATGGAACCAATCGAATTGAAAAGGACTTAAATGTCCAAATAATGAAATGGCTCATTGTATTTTGGGGTCCACATTTTAAGGAAGTTGTCAATGAGTAAATATTGAAATGTTAATTTGTCTATTTCTTAATTAATTTAGTCTACCTTCTATTTCTTAATTAATTTAGTCTACCTTCAATATTCAATATGCAACTGCTCTACGTCTCCATTCCATTTATTTTTCCTTAATTGTTTTATAAATTAAGACATCCAATCCAATTAATGTTATCCTCAGAAATGGTAAGATTTTGGTTATCTGTGGTTGTTATTCTGTTATTACAGTTGAACTCAAAGTTTGCAGATTCATACACAAGTGTAGTAGGATGGATCAAGAATTAATTAGTGTTATGAATCAGATATATTGGAGTTGATAAATCAGAAGATGTGCAACTCTTTTACTACTTCATCAAATCCCAAAGAAATCCTAAACATGATCCTCTCTTACTATGGCTAACTGGTGGACCTGGATGCTCTGCCTTGTATACTTTAATCAGATATAGTTCAATCATGCCGCAAGATCATTTACATTACACACTCACATGGTATGTTAATTCAACCTCTATCTTATTGTTCGCCTTAGCTCGTATAATCATCGATTTGTATGTCGTGTGTTGCATGAGACATGAAAAGTTGAAAAAGTTCATACCTTTAAGTTGTAATAAGTTGGGTTTTTTCTTTGTTCTTTTGGCTTTTCTTGATTTTCCTGTCAATAAAATAGGGAAAACATAATTTCAAGCACCTGAATTTACAGGTTTTCGTAATTGAACCTCTCTATTTTAGTTTAGTTTATTAAGCTCCTGAAACTTTATAATGGCGACTTGCTCACGCAATTTAACATAGATAATGCACGTTATGCCATGAATTGCACGTGATAGAGCTGACTGAATGTTATATGGTAGTTCAAAATCCATTTTTATCATAGTAATTTTGTTAATGTTATATGGTTGTTAGAAGCATATTAGATTGCATTGCAAATGAGTAAAGTAGATGCTCTTGTGTTCTGTTGATTAATTTTAGCCTAGATAGTGCTGATTGACAGTTGCTATTTTGCAGTAGAGACATGGTGTTTTTCATTTTAGTATGTTTGACATTTGGATATAATCGCCAGTCCATTTGATTTTGGTCTTCAGATTCGCCAGTTCAAACTGCTGCTGAGGATATAATCGGTCCGTTTTGATTTTGTGTGATTCGAAGGAAATCTTATCTTTTCCTTTTAGCATCATTGAACTCCCAAACCAAGGGAAATCTTCAATCTTTTCATCAATCTTTCATATCCCTGCTTATTCCTTCATCAAAACTTTGGGGTCATGTTTTGTTTGTAATGTTATTGGAAATGAAATTGAAAAAGTGTATTAACTTAAATGATTTCTGGTCATGCAGGTCTTATACTGCCTGTCAATCATTCATACTCTTAGCTGATCCTGAGTTGAGGCTTGATGTCGAGCTTTTTGGTCCATAGGGACCTGCCTGGGAAAAGGAGAAGCTAATGAGTGACATCGATGAAAGATTGTGGTTTTTTAGAATTTGAAAACTATGTATTGGACATATATTATGATACTTTTATCTTATTTTGTAAGAGATTGTGTATGTATGACTTGGACCATTGTTTGTAAATATATTTGTCATATTTTATATTACACTTTCCGAAATTAATCAAAATTTACAGGTTGAAATTATTAAAAAGATATGCAACAAAAAGATGCAGGTTACAATTGTTGCAAAATTCAATTATAAATGTTGCATAAAGCTACCAAATATGTTGCAAAATCGAACTAAAATTGTTGCAAAATTATAAAATTTGTTGCAAACAGTTATATAAATGTTGCATTAGAAGCAGTATTCGTGTTGCAAAACTATTAAAATTGTTGCAAAAATTAAATAAACTAGTTGCATTAGATTTAATGCAACAATAATTATATGTTGCATTATTTTATAAATTTGTTGCTTTAAACAAAAATTTGTTGCAACATATTAAAAAATATCCAACAATTGTTAATTGTTGCTATTGTTTACAAATTGTTGCATTTGTAAATAATGCTACAGGAGCATCCGCAACAATTGTATTTTTGTTGCATTTGGTCTATTTTTGGCCTACTGCAACTCAAAAAGGGGTCTAAGCCAACAATTTCACTTGGTTGCAGTAGGGGTTTTATGGTGCAGTGGTCTTAGAATCTTAAGAACACACGAGAGTTGACTTGAGTGAGCATTAAAGCAGAGACCTTGACTTCACTTTACGTCATTCATGAATAAATAGGATGTTTAGAGACTGAAAGTAACCTGTTCCACTGTGCTTAACCTGTTCTGCCTTTTATCGTCATTAAGTACTCCTTTTAATCAACTAAATCATTGACTTTGCTACTGTTTAAACAACATCTCTCAATTTAAAGAATACACACACCACGAACACCCTGTTCTACAAAGTATTTCTTATAAACTTTAGTCCTCAATCCATGTGGATACGATACTTGACTTATCACTTTATTACTTGTATCTAGTACACTTGCTAGAGTCCATTCAGGAGACAACAGTACACTTGCCCCTACGTAGTAGCGTCTAGTAGCGTTTAAGCACACACACGTTACATCTTACTTATTTTACCGCACTACTAGATCTACGCCATCACTAATCAATAATCTTAAGAGCATGATTAATTAATTATGCTTAGTCCAATCTCCCTTCAACCTTTATTTTTAAAATTATATATTCTGAATTTTTATTTAAATGAGGATCCAAAAATTATTTTTAACCCAACTTAATTATTTTCCTTAATTTCACCCAACTATATATTTTCGTAATTTATAGAGACTAAACGGTAAGGAATTTGACCAAGGTCCAAGAATTAATGTTGCTCCAAATAATATTTAAAACATTCTGAAGTTAACCAAATAATTTTTCTGCACTTATTTCCTATGTCACCGGAAAATATTACCAGTGGTCGGGATCCGCCTATCGGAAAAATTAAAGTTGTTTGTTTTGATAAACTAATTAAACCATTTTGTTTCTTATGATTCCAGGAATCTAGAATCACTCTCAAAACACCCAAAATCAACCGGAAAATTAAACTTTGGATAGATTTCTTACTTTTTCCAGTGTAGTTCTGATTACACCTCAAAACTCCTTGCATGCATCAAAATCTAGTGTATCCATATGTAAATCGACCCCCTGAGTCCATTTTTGGTGTTAGAATTGCAAAATAATGAACATAGGACCGATAAATAGAGAGAATAGCAAAAGTGACGAATTTTCTATCTCTAAACGATTTTTAAAAACTCAAAATCCCACAATAAAACTTACATGCACTTGTAGCTAGAGTTGAGAGCTTCGTTTTGGTATAAAGAATGCCAAAACGGTGAGGAAATTAGGAAGAACAAGGTAGAATTGTGCTTATCTTTTGAAGGGAAGGAGAAAGAGCTAAAAGGTTGAAGCTCAAATGGAGTCTGTGTATATGCTCCATATTTTAGTTGTTTAGGCTAAATTCCTATATCAATCCCTATACTTGTATTATCTTTTAAAAATTTTCCCAAAAGTAATTATACTTTAGCCTTAACTCCTTCTAACTAATTCATTTTAGCAAATAGCTTAAATATATATAATTTGGGGTATTACAAATTAAGACACACAAAAATATATAGTAGAGAGAGAAAGAAAATGAGGGGAGAAGATTTGGAGAGAGAGAAAGAAATGGAAAGAAGAAGATGAAGAGATAAATGGATATCTTTAAAGAAATAAGGTTATTTTTGATATTTCAATTTTAGGGGTTCACATTTATAAATGAGATGGATAAAAAATGATGATGTGGCACGTTGACTGGAGTTGACCGGTCATTTTAACCGGTCATACACTAAAGTGGGAGGTTACCTATAAGTTCGTACATATTAGTGAGATAAATTGAAGGTTGTACACCAAAATCTAAAATGAAGCAAAAGTTGTACACCATAAATGAAGTTTACACGTTTTTCATCTGTTTTGCAGTTGGTACAACTGCGAAGTATTGTAAACTGATTTTGTTTTGTAGTATGAAGAAGTTTATAACTGGGAAGTAGTTTTGTTTTATTATTTTCCTTACACTTAGTTCTATTTTTTGGACAAAAAATTACAAAATTTGGTTAAATGGGAGTCTCATTTACACATGGAAAAATTACAAATCTAAACTAATTGATGTGGTCCATTAACATATTTGACACACTTTGCTTCCATTTTACCAAATTAGACACTTTCATCCATTATGGACAAAAATACCCTTGGTTATATATAACCTAACATCCAACAACCTCCTATTCTACCTCGGTCATTAAATCTTATATTTGTTTTTCATGACTCCTAAATTCCATGGCTCATATAATGTATGCAAACTAAAAGTAATTGAATATCCACAATATTTCGAATTACTTTTAGTTTGCATATATTATATGAGCCATGGAATTTAGGAGTCATGGAATGGTTGATGAAAAACAAATATAAGGTTTAATGGGCAAGAATACTAATTAATTGTATTATAATAAATAAGAAAATAGAACTAAATAAAAAATAATATAGTTTCAAAAAAAAAAAATATAAAGTTAATCGGAAAAGAATATAATATGGTTAATTTAATTGTGACGTTTATTTGTAAACGTTAAGCTTAAATTCGTATTATTTTGTAAACGTTAAGCCTATATTGGTGCTATTTTGTACATGAGGCCTAAATTGATGCTATATTGTAACCGTTGAGCCTAAATTGATATTATGTTATAAACGTTAAGTCTATATTGGTGCTATTTTGAACGTTGAGCCTAAATTGGTACTTTTCCAAAAACCTTAACTCTATTTTGGTACCTTATCCCATTTTATAAACATATTACTTTTCATTTCCGTATTAATATAGTAATAAGTAAAATTTATAAAACTTAATTAAACATATATGAAAATTAATTACAGATAAAAGAGTAAAATTAACATTTTATATAAAATAAATTGATGGATAGACTGAGTAGTTAGTTTTGTCAAAATTCATGAATATTATAGTGTATTATTAAAAACAAATAGACTAATTAGTATAATATGTACAATCTCAAGAACTAATAAATTATTTACCATATATTTTAACCCTATATGTAATAATAATAATAATAATAATAATAATAATAATAATAAAAACAAGTTTTAGTGTAGTGATAAAACAGCTTCATCTATAATATATTTGTAAAGTACATGAGTTTGAACACAAGAAGAAGAATTCGGAAATCGATATTATTCCTCTTTTAATTTAAATAAAATAATAATAATAAAATATTTTAAAGTCTAATCTGTCAAGTTAAATTTATAAGTTAAATAGTTTATTATATGGTTTAAGAGCATATAGTAACTTCATTTATTAATAAAATTTCAACGTGTAATAGGATGAGTTTATGCTGTATATATTTCAAGGTTCAAAAGAAAAACGGTTAGTTTTAAATAAAATTTCTGTGATTTTATGTTTTTGCAGATCGGTATCTATTGTTTTCTTTTTTTGTTGTTACAAAACAAACCATATGTTTTGGCCGTTAACAGAATCAAAATTAACGAGATGGAAGCTATGATCGAGGTCTATCATTATAAAGCCCCCTTTAGTTTTCCATAACTCGGTAACACGTTTTTAGGGAACGATGTAACCCACATTTCGTCCTAGAATTTTAACAATCAAAGCATTGGACCAAGCCAGAGACCATTCTTCTACCAATTCCGAGGCAATCATAATATCAAGGAACAAAAGATCACCATCAACACAACTCATTAAGAATAACACAATAATCACTTACATATTGTGAATGAACCATTAATTAATTCAAAAGCTTACAGACACCTTTGTAATTAATTCAAGACCATTAATTTCATCTTCTTGCATTTTCTACTACCAATTCAAAGAGACGGGCAAATTAAAATCTGAAGTGCTAACTGCAAATCAAGTCTTGTAATCTCTCAACAATTTTTTCGGTCTCTATTCCGATTCTAGAACACATTGGCTGCAAATATAATCAGAAAAATCATATTATGGATTATAAAACATAATCAATTTCACATATATAATCGAATTAACAAAGAGATGTTGTATAAAAACCTGAGATATAATTGTGCATATGAAAAGATCATCAGATTTTAGGGTGGAAGAACAGCTTGTAACTTGAGCACCTTCCTCTTGAAGAATTTGAATAACTTGATGTAACTTGAATTTTTGAGCGGAGCCAGTAATCAAATTGACTTGAAGACCAGTAAAATCACTACTACTTATCTTTAGAATTGGTAAACCTGAATCAGATGAACTGCAAGGATCATTATTATATTCTTGTAATGCTTGTGTTCTTCTTAGCTCAAGTTGATCTATTCTCATTTTCATCTTCTTGATATGACTCGCAGCTTCATCTATCAGATTGTTCACTGACATCTGAAAACAAATTAATGTCAGTTCCATTAAAACTGGACACGGACACGGACACGAAAAGCAGAAACGTTATTACCTTAGATTGGATGGGAAGAACAGAAGCAAGATTTGAAAGTTGATTTCTCATGTGGATTCTTCGATCTCTCTCTCTTATGTTTCGCAGAGTTCTATTATTAACTGTTGGACGTCCCATTGGTTAATTAATGAAACAGTGAGAGATAGATCCAGAAGTGAGAAGTCATACGACAATGCTAACTCAAATGTTGATATTTTACTTATTAGAATGTAATAAGGAGCAAAGGTTCAAACACAGCAATGGAGTTCCTGCTCCTAATAATCAAAAACACAAGCACAAGGAAAAGGAAGAGGAAAAAATGAAAAGGCAAGAAAAAAATGGAAGAGTTTTTAGTTCAACTGAACCTTTTCGATAAACTAATAAAGTACAGAAGACTTTAAGTCTTCTTCCAACATCACGCGTTTAAGATCACTTGAATGCCCTAGGGGTATTTCAGACATTTTACCAGTAACAGAGGATTCTAGAAGAGGTCCACATGCACTAGCTGCACCACACCATAAAGGAGTGAAGCTTCTCTCATCACCACTGTTAATCATAGTACTGCTTGATCAATGGTCCTCCTTATGCCACTTGGCTTCTGTCTTTTTTATTTGTTTTTCTTGTTGAGCACACCTACAAACAATATAAGAATGTGAAGCAGAAGACTTTAAGTCCTCTTCCAACATCACACGTTTAAGATCACTTGAATGCCCTAGGGGTATTTCAGACATTTTACCAGTAATAGAGGATTCTAGAAGAGATCCACATGCACTAGCTGCACCACACGATAGAGGAGTGAAGCTTCTCTCATCACCACCGTTGATCATAGTACTACTTGATCAAGGGTCCTCCTTATGCCACTTGGCTTCTGTCCTTTTTATTTGTTTTTCTTGTTGAGCAAACCTACAAACAATATAAGAATGTAAATGCTCCTCTTTTATTTTTCAATGAGAATATTAATTCCAAAGCTTTGCTTTTACCTCATTCAAATTAATAGAATGCAAAATTTGAGAATCTTTGATGCGGCGTCGGGGTTATGTATATGGGAGAAACGACAATGCTAATTGTAACCCTAACCCCACTTAAAAGAATGGGATAAGGTACCAAAATAGGCCTAAGGTTTTTGGGGAAGTACCGATTTAGGCTCAACGTTCAAAATAAGACCAATATAGGCTTAACGTTTACAACATAATATCAATTTAGGCTTAACGTTTACAACATAATATCAATTTAGGCTTAACATTTACAATATAGGATCAATTTAGGCCTCACGTACAAAATAGCACCAATATAGGCTTAACGTTTACAAAATAATACGAATTTAAGCTTAACGCTTACTAAATATATATAATTTAAGCTAAACATCATAATTAAATTAATCATATTATATTCTTTCCCTATTAACTTTATATAATGTTATCTTTTTTAGTTCTATATTTTTATTTAATATAATACAATTAATTAGTATTCTTGTTTTTCATCTATGGTTTCATGACTAATAAATTTCATTGCTCATGTAATATATGCAAACTAAAAGTAATTGAAAATCCATTATATTTCGAACACTGACATATATCAATATTATTTTAACTAGTGTTCAAAATTTTGTGGATATTCAATTACTTTTAGTTTGCATATATTACATGAGCCATAGAATTTAGGAGTCATAAAATGGTTGATAAAAAATAAATATAAAGTTTTAATGGGCAAGAATATTAATTAATTATATTATAATAAATAAGAAAATAGAACTATATAAAAAGGTAACATATAAAGTTAATAGGAAAAGAATATAATATGGTTAATTTAATTGTGACATTTAGCTTAAATTGGATATATTTTGTAAGCGTTAATCTTAAATTCGTACTATTTTGTAAACGTTAAGCCTATATTGGTACTATTTTGTACGTGCGACGTAAATTGATGCTATATTATAAACGTTAAGCCTAAATTGATATTATGTTGAAAACGTTAAGCGTATATTAGTGCTATTTTGAACGTTGAGCCTAAATTGGTACTTTCTCAAAAACCTTAAACTTATTTTGTTACCTTATCCCAAAAAATCTAACTTTTTCTTATAGTCTAAAACCGCATCATCTTTTCATATACTATCCCAACTTTAATTTTATATATAAAAACTATTATTATTTTAAATATTTAACGTACACTTTTATATTTTTGCATGCTCGAAGGAGGTTGAATGAGTTACTTGAACAGGAGGAGAGTTACTGGTATCAAAGAGCGAAAGCTTTCTGGTTGAAGGAAGGGGACTCCAATTCAAAGTTTTTCCATGCAAGTGTAAAGGCTCGTAAACAGATGAACATGATCTCAAGTTTATTGAATGAGGAGGGAGCTGAAGTTTCGAGTGGTCATGAAATTTGTAATGTGGCCAAAGTTTATTTTGAGAGGGTGTTCCTGGGGAGTGGGAGGGCTAATTATGATGAAATTGTGAGTTTACCTGTGAAAGTATATGAGACTATGAATGTGGATCTCACTTGTGCCTTTACTTTTGAGGAATTTACAAAGGCTATACACCAAATGCATCCTGATAAGTCTCATGGACCTGATGGGCTTAATCCGGGCTTCTTCCAACATTTCTGGCCTGCAATTGGTCGTGATGTGTTCGATGCCTGTGTTGATTGGTTGGAGAAATATGAATTCCCTCCAAAGCTGAACGATACCATCATTACCTTAATTCCTAAGTGTGAAAACCCCCGAAGTATGACAGAGTTGAGACCGATTTCCTTATGTAATGTAATCTATAAGCTAATTGCCAAGGTACTCGCCAATAGGTTAAAAGCTATCCTCCCTGAGGTCATCTCGGAGAGTCAATCTGCTTTTGTCCCTGGCAGGTCTCTTATTGACAGTGTGCAGGTAGCCTTTGAAATCCTTCATCATATGAAAAGGAATAGTAGGGGAATTAAGGGTGAAGTGGCTTTAAAGATTGATATCATCAAAGCCTATGATAGGGTTGATTGGGGTTTTTTGAAGGAAGTGATGAGAAGGCTGGGCTTTTGTGACAAATGGATCAGATGGTTTATGTTATGCATAAGCACGGTTTCTTATTCAGTTGTAGTGAACCACAACCTGGTTGGGCCAATTTATCCGGGGAGAGGGCTCCGGCAAGGGGACCCTCTGTCTCCATATTTGTTTCTTTTGTGTGCTGAGGTCCTTTCCCAAATGATAAAAAATGGGGAGGTGGAAGGTAATATAAGAGGTTGTCAAATTTGTATTGGAGCGCCAAACATCACTCATCTATTTTTTGCAGATGACAGCTTCTTGTTCTTTGGGGGTTCGGAGATTGAAAGTATTCGGATTAAAGAAATTCTGGAAAGTTATGCAAGGGTCTCTGGCCAGGCTGTTAATCTGGAAAAATCTGGGATTTTCTTTAGTTCAAATGTCAAAAATGATATTAGGGAAGCCATTTGTGGTATTCTCCAAATCCAAGCACCTTTGGATACTGGGAGATATCTTGGGTTGCCTTCTCTAATTGGACGTTCGAAACGAGCCATCTTTGGCTTCTTAAAGGAGAGGTTGTCGAAACATCTTAATAATTGGACTTTAAATTTCTGTCGGCAGCAAGAAAGGAGGTCCTATTAAAATCTGTAGCTCAGGCTCTTCCTACATTTTGTATGAGCACTTTTCTTCTTCCTAAATCTACATGTGATGAGCTACAGAAGATGATGAATTCCTTTTGGTGGGGTAAGAAGGAAGATGGGAGGAAAAGGATTCATTGGCTCGAGTGGAAACGTATGTGTGGCAAAAAGTGTGTGGGTGGCCTGAGATTCAAGGATCTTAGAGAATTCAACATGGCATTACTTGGGAAACAAGGTTGGAAGTTAATTGATGAACCTAATACATTGGTTAGTCGAATGCTCAAAGCTAAATACTACCCTGGGAGGACTTTCTTTACATCCAAATTGGGCAATAATCCCAGTTTTGTTTGGAGAAGTATTTGGAGCTCAATTGATTTATTAAAATCTGGCCTAAGATGGTGCATTGGTAGAGGAGGTCAGGTTATTGCACACCAGGATACCTGGATTTGGGAAAATGACAAGTTATGGGTTGATCCTGTGGAGAATAGGGCAGGTAGGGAGATGAAGGTGGGGGAACCGTTTATCCAAGGGTCTAGAATCTGGGACCGTGGAAAACTGGCGAGCTATTTTGATGAGGAAACGGCTAAGACTATTGGGGACATGGTTATCCCGTTCTCTGTAAAAGATGATAGACTCAACTGGCATTATACTGCAGATGGTGTGTATTCTGCCAAGTCTGGATACAATTTACAAGGCTCAGGTAGGAACAATCCTAGGGATATTGCTGGATGGAAGGTATTGTGGAAGTTGGAGATACCTCCCAAAATGAAGCTATTTGCATGGAAGTTAATGTCAGGTATACTTCCTCTTCGAGCTAAACTTTCTAGTAGAAGGATCCCTATTGCAACTAATTGTTTGTTATGTCCAAATGATATTGAACATGGGTGGCACTTGTTTGCTGGTTGTGCTTTTGCCAAAGTATGTTGGGATTCAGTTGGATTAGCTCCACCTGGAGAGGACTGGGAGTATATTGAAGAGTGGGCGCTTAATTTGTGTGCTTGCTCAGAAAAAATAGTCATACAGAAAAGCATGACTGTACTTTGGGCTATCTGGCAAGCTAGAAATAAGATGCTATGGGATCAGGATGCTTGTAGGCCGGAAGTGGCTATGAGATTGTCATGTTGATTTGTGGAAGAATGGGAGGAGGCCCAAAATCCCAAAAAGACGGAGTTGGGGAGGGTAAGGGGCGGGGGCGGGGGTGAGGTGAGTAGAAATGATGGGAGAGGTGGTTTGGCTCGGGTGGAGATACCACGGGATGGTGAAGGGAGGAGGGGACCATGAACATTTATTCTTAACAATTTTTGTTTTGCAGGTCCGATGGAGAGACGCCAAAATAGTGTTGCGTTTGCAGCTCCAGAAGACGATGGCGGACATGTTGGAACCTCGGCCGCGGGAGCAGTCAGCCATATTCTGGCAGCTTATCATCAGGGTCAGAATGATGGGCGTGTACCAACTCATGGTTTCCATGAATTTGATAGCGGCATAACAAATTGCAGATCGGACACGATGTAGATCCAGGCATAACCGGCGCACAGCAGGCCAGTCAGGCCGCGAATTCAAGAGACTCTGGTGCACAGCAGATCAGACGTGACGAACCTTTGGGAGTTTTCGCCGTACAGCAGATCAGGCAAAACAGTTATGTGTTCAACGGAACCTTCAGTATGCAGAGGAACAGCGAGGTCAGGCCCGAAACTGAAACCGACAGATTAACTCAAAGACCCAAATGGTGTCTGCCACCTTGTAATTATCTAAAGTGCAATGTTGACTCCGCAATGTTTCAATGACGAGGGAGCTATCGGTGCACGAGCAGTTTTGCGTGACTGTATGGGTAGTTTCATCCAAGGCTATAGCACACATCAGTCGGGTGTGGTATCAGTCAAAATGGCGGAAGCAATGGCACTTAAGGAAAGTATGGATTGGGTTCTATCTTTAGGTTATAACTCAGTTATGTTCGAAAGTGATGCAAAGGTTGTGCTAGATTCAATCCGAGCTCAACATCGTGATCTTACTGAGTTTGGGCAAATTATTCAAGACATTAGAGACTTTATTCATGATCACCCAAATTTTAAGGTGAATTTTGTTGCAAGGTTAGCGAACGAGGCAGCTCATGCCATGGCACGAAATGCTCGTTCATATGCTAATTCTTTAATTCATTGGACTAGTCCTGTATTTATTCAAAGCATTCTAATTCGGGATGCTTCTTTCTGTTATTAATATATCGAGTTTTTCCTTCCAAAAAAAAAGCTCGAGATTGAAATGTGTCAAAAAAATGTATTGTGAGAAATGAAGCAAAATCTTTCGATTTAAGCATTGAAATATTTACCAAACATTTTGAAAGTATTTCAAATTTTTATTGTTGAGGTAAATTTAATGATGAAATATAATGATTGTTATCTATTGTTTTTATTTTTTTTAATTAAATTCAGTTTGTTCGGTATAAAACCAAACTGATCTGAATATTTCGATTTTATATGTTATTCGGTTCGGTGTCGGTGTAAATTATTTTAGTAATTTCGATATTCGGTTTTTTCGGTTCGTTTTTGAACCGATACACAACCCTGATTTGCATCATTATAGAGGATGTCAAAGATTTAAGGATCGTTTTTTAGAGATCAATTTTGTTTATACTTACCGTGTAAGTCATCGCGTTGTGATAAGGGTCAAAAACTCATATATTTTAGTATGGTTTTAGGAATTATTTTGTATTTTTTATTATCTTTTTATTTATTTTAATAGTAATTTATCATTGTTTTATCAATTCTAGGTTTTTAATTACTTGTTTAGCTTTTTATTAAATATTCCTAACTATTGCCAAGTATTTTATCACTTTTAATAAATTAATCTTCTATATATTATTTTGAGCTTTTTCTGTTTTTGGTAGGTTAATTAATTAATTTTGGATGCATTATCTAAATAATATTTTATGAGATTATGTGCAGATTTTTAGAGATAAATGAGGAGATTTTTAAGGTTCGGAATCAGGAGCATTTCTGACAAGATTAATTGAACCTACTCAAGAGTTCAAATTCAAATAAAAATCTTGCAGAATATTTTGACAGATTTTTAGAGATTATCTTTAGACTTTTTGTATTTAAATAATTGGTTTTTCCATCCTCAAATATTAATTAGTTTTGATTAGATAATCTTGATTAGAGAGTTAGTTTTTCATTAGAATATATTTTTATTAGGCCTAATGCTCTCACAGTCTCCTTAACTTGCCCAAATTGGTCATTTTATCCCACAAATCATCGAATGTCCTATTTACCCTCTTAAGTACTTAAAAGTGATATTTCTCACCCTCTCAACTTGTCCATTTAGCCCTCCAACTCATAAAATGTCTTATTTACCTCATTAACTCTATAAAGTGGTATTTTTCACCCCTTATAATCTGTTATAGAGACCTAAATTGATACATTTTTTAAACGTTAAGCCTATATTGGTGCTATTTTGTACAGTACGTGGAACTTAAATTGATACTTTCTCAAAAACCATACACATATTTTCGTACATTATCCCTACATATAATATCTTTAACTTGTTTATATTAAGTTATTGTTATTCGTATCTTTTATTCATTTGCTTTTTAAATTTATTAAAATTGAACCGTTTGGAAACGTTGATCCGCTTAAAGTGATATGTTATTTGATTTGTAAGATTCTCATTTATTTAGTAATGTAAATATGGAACATTCACGTAGCTACTAATTGACAATGACATTACTCTTATTTAGAGGTGCATGCATTCTTCTTTGATTGATGTTTACATATTATATTAAGATGACAAAATGTCAATTAAATTAAGATTATGAATATTCCATAAGTTTGGCATATTATCAACCCATGACTTGGAATTTATTTTTCTTTTGGAAGTAAACTTGTATTTTCTAAATGCGACTAAGGCTCCGTTTGTTTTACCTACTGTTTGTTATTGCTGTTTGCTAGTTGCTGTTATGGTTTGCTGTTTGCTGTTGCCGTTTGCTATTTGCTGTTGGAAAAAAGCTGTTTTTCCAAAAAACAGGGATTCTATGCTTTTGTAAAAAGCTGCTTTTCAGGTGTGAAAAGCAAACAGGAGATCACTAACCAAACACTTAATGTTGCTTTTCAGATTTAAAAGGCAAACAGAAGTTCATTAATCAAACACCTAAAACTCTCGTTTTTAAACTGAAAAGGAAAACAGGAACGTGAAAAGGAACAACCAAACGGGCTGACTTCAAACGCATTTTACATTTAAATTTTCCTTTTTTAGAAAAGAAACTATTGTTTTGAGATTTGACATTTTAAAAATTTATAGTTCAATAAAGGCGAAAAGCATCAATAATACCATGTTACTGATCTTTGGTTTTTTTATTTAAATGTATTAAGTTTCCGATTTTTTTTGACATTAACGAAAAAAAAATAAAATCAATTTTGAATATAAAACTATGTTAACCAGTATGATTGATCTATAAATGATCACTATTCATTTATTCATTTAGGTCCATATAAACTCTACTGCTCGGTTAATATAGTGTTATTCATTTCAGCCGCGTTTAAAATTCGTTTTTTTTCATAATTTGAAAGCAGTTTGATATATGTAATGTGGCTATAGGAAAACGGTAAAAACATTAATTCAAATTGTAAAAAATATAATTTTAAACACAAATGAAATAAATATCGCATTTTTAACTGAATTAATTGTTACAACTAACTAATTTGGCAAGCAAGGTTTAATAAGACCAAAAGTAAATTATTGGGGGTTTAATGTGTCCAAATAAAAAATGAGATAATGACCAAATTTAACTATAAAGTTTTAAGAGGAGTGCAAATTTAGCCTTAACGTATGAAATTGTGCAAATTTAACTCTAACGTTCCAAACAAGATCAATTTTAGCCCTACATTATCCAAAATTAGAAAAAACTGGTTTGACTGATATTTAACTGTCATTGTAGACCTCTAAATATCAAGGCTTAATACACATTTTTGCCACTGTATTATCACGGAAAAACAAATATGCCCTTATATCAAATAAACGCATAAAATTATCCCTGAATTTTTCATAAACCTGCAATTATATCATAATCTAACAGATTAACCTTATTTGACATACACGGCGTCAATCACCATAAACAACACCTTCTCCTTCTTTCTTCTTAAAATTAAAAAACTTAGGAAGCCTTAGCCATTATTCCTTCTCCCTTAATTTGAATTTGAAGATTCTTTGAAAACGATGGAAACAACTACTGCACAGACCACAATCTTCAGCATCAATTTCTTAATTTGAATTTTTCTCAAGATGAAATGGCTAGACAGCAAGGAAGTCCACAGGAGGCAAAGCTCCTCGCAAGCAGTTGGAAACCAAGGCAACTCGCAAGTCGGCACCGGCCACCGAAGGTGTGAAGAAACCCCATTGTTTCAGGCCAGGAACTGTCGCTTTGAGAGAGATCGTGAAATATCAGAAGAGCACTGAGCTTTGTGCAATTGATGCTAAGGGAGTTATAATCATGCCTAAGGATATTCAGTTGGCCCGTAGGATTAGAGGTGAAAGGGCTTAAGATGATTGTTGATAGTTTTGTATGGATTTATGTCTTATAAATTTGGTTCTTTATCTATATATCTTAATATCGATCTTACTAGATCTGTTATGCTTTTCTTTTGTTTAGATGTTTAGGGGGTGTTGACAAGTTAAGTTGTAATAGTTTGTTGATATTCAATGAAAAATCTTCTATGAAGTACAGATACTTAACAAGATTAAATCTTTGGGGAGATATAATATATGATTTACTATTTCCAAGAGACGAATTTTACAGAGTGTAGAGTGAGAGAAACAAGGTTCAGATATAGGTCTTTGGGTGATGAAAACATATGGGTGCAAATCATGTCGAACTACCAGTCAAATTTCTCAGAAAAAATGGCAGATTCATCCCCACTTAAAGAGGGGAGAATGAAGGAGATGGCTGCCATGGATGAAGGAGAAAGAAGAAGAAGACAATGATGTGTAATACGTTAATTGGTGGTATGTAAGTAATCTAATGACTAGACTAATGGTGTTAGGTCAAATAAGTTTAGTCTGTTAGATTAGGGTATAATTGCAGGTTTGTGGAAAATTCATGGATAATTTTGTGCGTTTATTTGATATAAGGGCATATCTGTTTTTCCGTGATAATACAAGGGCAAATATGTATATTAACTCAAATATCAATTATGTCTAAGATATTTAGTGTATCACTAACAACAATTACAAAAATTCCGTTAAAATGCTAAAAACTAAATCTGCTACCTATAAATTAATCATTTTTTTTCAAACTGTCTAAAATATTTTCTCTGTTATTAATATATTTATAAAAACCAACAAAAAAAAATGTATGAAACTGTTTCAATTTATCAATAAATTTGTTTGGAAGGTCCGATGTGGTAGTAAAAATACAGTCAAACTAGTCTTTGTAAAATTTTGCATCATTTCATAGGTTAAGATTAAATCTGTAATTCGCTTGAAACATTAAATTTAAATTTAACCCTTATCCCATAAAAAATTAAGGACTTAATTAAAAAAAAATATTAGGAGCCTAGGATATCTTTACCTTCAATAAATATACATTGATTTAACCTTAGTTAATATATTTGTAATTTTAAAATAATCTACTTCATCATTAAGAAATGTGTCAGGAGGTTGATTAATAATTTCAATATATATACTTCTTGAGTGTATTTTGGTTTGTCCAATTCGCAAACACATGCATTCGACTTAAAAAAAAATTCGTATGTTTTTTTTTACAAAACAAAATAGTTTGAATTACATAGTTAAGTTCTGATGACTATTAAGGTCATTTTTATCTTAAAAAAAATCTACATTTACATATTGACAAAACATAATCCCGAAACCGAATTGTAGCTCTGTAAAATAAACTTAAGCATCAATTTAGTTAATAAATTGTGTCAAAATTGTAAAAAGGAGCTATGTTTTGGGGGGATTGTGTTTTGTTGATATGCAAATATATAGTTTTTAAGATAAAAATGTCATTGATTGTAAGCAGAACTTAACCAAATAATTTAAAATACTTTATTTTGTAAACAAAACATACCACATACATCTATTTACAAACTTTTAAATCATATACCAGTATTTGTAAATAGTACAAACACATACATTTTTTTTTGTACTTTTTCTAAAAAATCATTCTCGAGTCATACCTTAATTAAGCTAGCATGCCAAGGAATAATTTGATGTAAAAGCTTAAGTTAATAGTTAAATCAATAAACAACTTTTATTATTTTCTAGG
Organism: Euphorbia lathyris; assembly: GCF_963576675.1. Classification (NCBI taxonomy): domain Eukaryota; kingdom Viridiplantae; phylum Streptophyta; class Magnoliopsida; order Malpighiales; family Euphorbiaceae; genus Euphorbia; species Euphorbia lathyris. Next base: position 19,979,191 of record NC_088914.1, on the reverse strand, counting down.
ATATATCACTACCCACGAATGTCTCTTGGACTTGAAAGGTGTACAAATATACCTTATGTTCATATAATAAAAGTTATATATTCTTTGACTTTATCTAGCTCTTCAAGTTTTTAGATCCAATAGGTTCTTGATCTATTTGTTAAGAAAATTATAATATATGGTAAGACGATCTAAAGGAATGGTGACGTAAAAGAATACTGAATTTTATTAAAAGGAAAAGAAAGAAGAACCTTACAGAATATGAGAAGAACTCTACAATACAGGAAAAATGAATTAAAAGAACATAAATGAGCTTAGCTGCTATTTATATCTAACATCTCATAATAACTAACTAAAGAGCTAACTTATTAACAGATTGAATAACAACTTCTTAACCGTGTAACTAATTCTTAACAGTCTTGTAACTGTGAATATGACACAGTAAACTTAACATTCCCCCTTCAAAATTGGTGTTCTTGTGTTGATGGGTGTGCAAGTAGCGCTTATGCACATGGCCTCAAAATTATAAGGGCCCCAAAATTTAAAATGTGCTTAGTCAAATATAGATATTAGCTTAAAAAAATAAAATAATAACATAATGTAATAAGATTTATTTACACTTTTTCATTACATTGAGTGCGTATGTGATTTAGATATTCAACCATTCAATATTTACAACCTTAATATAAAATTCTATTAATTAGTAAGGGTTTAAAAAAAATTTAGTACAGGGGCCCCAAAAAGTTTAAGACGACCCTGTTGATGACGCCAAGTTTGCACAAGAACTTATTGATGTGTGTGCTGCTCAGTATCTTTGTAAAAAGATCAGCAAGTTGGTGTTCAGAGGAGACATGTGGTGTAATAATGAATCCATGCTCCACATAATCTCTTATGAAGTGAATATCAATGTCAAAATGCTTTGTTTTCTCGTGATCAATTGGATTAGCTGTAATTGCTATTGCTGAGGTGTTGTCACAGTATAACATTGGTTCAGAAATAATAATCCTCAAAGCTGCTAACATGAAAGTAATCCACTTTAATTCACAAGCTGAAGTTGTCATACTTCTATATTCAGCTTCTACTGAAGATCTACTAACAAATTATATAGTTTGCCTCGTTAGAAGAATCAAAATTAACCAGATGGAAGCCATGGCCAAGGTCTATCATAATAAAGCTCATAACTCGATAGCACGGTTTTGGAGAGTGATGTAATCCACATTAATTTCGTCCCATAATTTTAATAATCAAAGCACTGGATCAAGCCTGAGACCATTCTTCTACCAATTCCGAGGCAATAGTAATAATATCATGGAAGAAAGGATCACCATCAACATAACCAATTAGCTCTTTCTCGGACTCACGTAATTCGATCGGAGCTCTACCAGTATCCTGCATGTGTTCGTCCGTGAACCATGGTAGGTGCAAGGAAGAATGGGGCTGCCATCATCCGGATTGATGGAGGAGGAGGCGGGGAGGTATGAGAGAGGAAGGAGGGTTGCAGCAGGCATTAGGTTTTCTTTCTTTCACTCAAGTTCCTTTTATATATTAATTGAAACTTTGACATAATAATGTTTTATTCAGAAAATTTTAGGATATTTTTGGAGTAATATTCACGACCAATCAATTCACGACATATATGTATATATTCTTTTTTCCATCAATTATATCCATGTAATGGTATTCAAAACGATTTTCATTGACTTGGAGTATTACGGGGAGTACGGTGAAGTTTCTTGTTTTATTGTGAACCAATCAAGTGATAAAAGGATAACTTAAAAAAATGAGAAAAAGACAGTACTTATACAATTTTGGAAACTCTTTCAATTCTTGAAAACATCTTAAGAATAACTAAAAGTGAAAGAGAGAGAAAAAAGAAAGAGATTTCATTATATCTGTTGCTGATAAAATATCAGCTATTTATACAATCAGGAAAAGCCTTAAGGCTAATTACAATATAACTCCCTTAACTATTCTTATTCTCTAACACCCCCACCTCAAGATGAAATACTTTTTATCTTGTCTTTCACAACTGTGTTGTTACTGGGTTTATTTCCATTTGCAGTAAAAGAAGATGAAACATCAACACTTTGATACAAATGCATTTGATTCAAGGCTGAAGCCATCTGAGCTCCTGTAAGAGGCTTTGTGAATAAATCAGCAAGCTGATTAGCCAAAGTAATATACGAAGTATATAGAAATCCTGCCTCCATATATTGTCGAACAAAATGACAGTCGATTTCCACGTGCTTCATCTTCTCATGGAAAACTGGATTGGCTGCTATATATATAGCAGCTTGACTGTCACAAAACAATGTGATTGGTAATTGAGGTGAAATATGAAATTCAGCCAACAAATATGTCAACCATTTCAATTCACAAGATGTAACTGACATAGCTCTATATTCTGCTTCTGCAGAACTTTTCCTAACTGTCCCTTGTTTCTTTGATTTCCAAGACACAAGGCAATCTCCAACAAACACACAATAACCTGTCATCGATCGTCTAGTAACTGAACACCTACCCCAATCTGAATCACAATAGCCTCTCATTTGAGATAAATCAAAATTGTCTGTCTAATAGAAACCCACTGCAACAGTGCCCTTTAAATATTTCACGACATGCTTGGCTGCCTCCATTTGGATACAAGTAGGAATACTCATGAACTGGCTCAATTGTTGTGTAGCAAAAGCTATATCAGGCCTGGTAAAGCCTAAATATAACAATCTCCTAACTAATCTTCTATAGCTTTCTGGTTTTTCATAAGCAGGAGATTCTTCATCTAACTTTAACCCTGTAGGAAAAGGATTATCAACATTGTGAGCTTCACTCAAACCAGCATCCTTGATCAAATCCCTTATATATTTAGACTGTGAAATAAACAACCCTCTATCAGACCTGGCCAATTCAACACCAATGGAAAATTTAGCCTCCCCCATATCCTTTATAGTAAAACTTGCATCCAAAGCTTTTTTAACTTCTTCAATTAGCATCATGGAAGTGCCAGTGATTAACACATCATCCACATATACTATAAGTGCCAAAAAATTCCCATCTTCAGTTTGTTTGGTAAACAAGCAACAATCATGAACAAACTTTACAAATCCCAACTGTAAAAGCTTTTCGGAAAAAGCTTTGTTCCATTGTCTCCCGGTTTGCTTCAAGCCATACAAGGACTTATCAAGCCTGCAAACAAGGTTACAATTAGAATTGATATACCCCTATGGTGGTTGAATATATAGTTCTTCTTCAATAGAACCATGCAAATACGCGTTGTTAATGTCAATCTGCTGTATTGACCAACCATTCATAGTTGCCACCGCAAGAAACACCCTTACTGTTGTGATTTTAGTGACAGGAGAATAGCTATCATGATAATCTACACCAATTTGCTGATCACAACCTCGAGCAACTAATCTTGCTTTGTATCGAGCAACCGATCCATCAAGAGCATACTTAATCTTAAAAATCCACCTGGAAGTAATTGTACATTTACCAGGCGGTAATTGCACCATTGTCCAGGTTTTGTTTTTCTCCAAGGCTGCAATCTCTTCTGCCATAGCTTTCTCCCATTGAGGTTGCCTTTTTGCTTCTTTATAACTTCTTGGTTCATGCTCTTTACTCATAGATACCAAAGAAGCTTGATAATGACTGCTGTATTGAATAATATTGTCATCATGAATTACTTGATTGACAACAAAATCTTGTAACCACGAAGGTTTTTGAGTGACCCTGGTAGATCTTTTTGCTGGAATTTCATTTGCAACAACTGGCATATTGTGATTAGTTGTCGGTGAATCAGTTCTGGTAATTGCTGATGAAGGCATTTGTGGTGTATTTTCTGCTGAATAATCATCATTTTGAGCACTATGAAGAGGGTCAGGAGGTTGTGAAGGCTGTGAAAAGGTGCTTGCTTCAATATCAGTAAGACCTTGATCATTATCAAGGGAAGGCTGAAACAACATTGGTGATGTTAAGGGCATGTCATGTACTGAAACAATAGTGTTAGACAAATAAGGAAAAATATGCTCATTGAAATGAACATCCCTGGACACACACAAACAGTGAGTTGCCATGTTATACATCTTCCATCCTTTTTGTCCAGTTGATAACCCAACATAGATACACTGTTCTAACCGGTCATCAAATTTCCCTCTCTGAGGATTGTTGTTCAACACATATCCTTGGCAGCCAAAAATCTTCAAATCTGTCAAACTTGGTTCTTTTCTATATAACAAGAAATGAGGAGATTTCCACTGCAATACCTTAGTTGGATAGATATTGAGAAGTGTGGTAGCATATAACATAGCTTCTCCCCAAAATTTGACAGACAATCCTCTTTGCTTTAGTAAAGCCCTCGCCACAGTAGTCAAACTTCTATGCCGCCTTTCCACCACCCCATTCTACTGAGGTGTATACACACAAGTTTTCTGATGCGTGATGCCATGTTTTGCAAACACTAACTGTGTTGAATGCCCAACAAATTCAGTCCCATTATCACTTCTAACTGTCTTGACTTTAGTATGAAACTGAGTATTTACCATTGTGATAAAACCATCTAGTAAGCTTGACACTTGATCTTTGTGTTTAAATAAAATAGTCCATATCACACGGGAAAAATCATCAACTATAGTCAACATATATCTATCACCACTAATAGATGTTTGTTTGTAAGGCCCCCAACAATCAACATGAATCAGATCAAACACTTGCAAGGTCTTAATGGAACTTAATCCAAAAGAATTTCTAATTTGTTTAGCCCTTAAGCATATATCACAATCAGCAAAACTAATAATAGAACTCTTAGGCAAATTGAAAACATGTGATAATTTCTCATGTGAGATATGCCCCAAACGTTTATGCCATAATTCGACATCAACATTATTGTCTATAACAGATAAAGACAAATCAGTTTGGCTTACAACTTGTTGAATTACATTCCTATCAAAGGAATCTTTAGCAAGATAATACAGCCCTCTCTTCAATCTTCCAACTGCTAATCGTTGATTAAAATTCCGGCCCTGCAAGATACAATATGTAGTCCAAAAACATACTGAGATGCCTTGATCTTGTAACAGCTTACTAACTGACATCAAATTGTATTTGAATTTGGAAACATAAAGCACATTCAATAATTTGAAATTATCAGCAAATAATACTTCTCCTTGATGACTGACTATTTGAGCCTCACCAGTTGGTAAAAATACACTCTTAGGGACATCTAATTTGACCATATTCCTCAATAAACCAGCATTATATGTCATATGAGTTGTTGCTCCTGAATCAATTATCCATTCATCAATGCTAAGAGAACTTGAGCAAGAACTGTTACCTGCACATGCCCCTACAAATGCTGAAAACTCTTGTGGAAGATAGTCCTGTGTTGTTTTCCCTTTGAGTATCCTCTGTACTTCTCTTTGCACTAGTTCTTGTACAGATTCTTTCTTAGCAGAACTTCCTTCACCTTCTTCAAAATCATCTACAGGAGAAAACTCTTGTTGCTCATTAGACATATGTGCCTGATGGTTAACTGGAGCTGGACCTGTAACTCTGTTTCCTTTAAACCAATCAGGATATCCTTTAATACGGAAACACTCACTCTTCTCATGTCCTCCTTTCCTGCAATAAGAAGAAAATTTCTCCTCCTTGCTTTTCACCGAGGAATTAACATTATTACCCCGATTACCGTAATTTCCACCATTATTATTACGATTGGCATTTCTAGTTTTTTGATTACTGAAATTTCGACTTCCAGTTGTTAAATTCACAAAATCATTCTGAATAGAAGCAATGGAATTAGGATTTCTCTACTTTTCGATACATATAAGCATCGAATAAGCTCTGTTGACTGGAGGTAGAGGATCCATCAACAAGATTTGATCTCTCACATTATCAAACTCTGAATTTAATCTAGATAAAAATTGCATAAGTTGTTCCTCCTGGACCTGTTCCTGTACTAATTTCCTTGCCTCACAAGAACAAGCAATTGGAGGCTTCACAATATCATATTCATCCCACATTCGTTTCATTTTATTGAAGAAATCAACCAGAGACATACCTCCTTGATTCAAGCTACAGATCTCTCGACGCAATTGAAAAATCAACGGTCCATTACTCTCGCCATATCGTTCCTCCAGTTCCGTCCATAATTTTCTGGCTGTTGGTGCGTACAAGAACACATCGGCTAAATCTCTGGACATCACATTTATAATCCAGGAAAAAACAAGATCGTTCTCCCATTTCCACTTCTTCTTTGCATCTGAGGTCTTATCTGTTGGTTCTTCATCTTGAAGAATATGATTTGACTTGCGTTTAGCGCTCAGAGCGAGCAACATCGATCTCCGCCATGGTATGTAATTAGATCCATTCAAAATCGTGCTGACAATAACAAGTCCGGGATTATCATTGCTATTGTTGACATTTGATGAATTCGAGTTTGAATTCATTGTTGAATCGCCTTCTCCTTCTCTGGAATCTGAATTGCGATTGTTATTGGAATCGCTACTTTCAGATCTCCCTTCAGATTCACTCAAATCTTCTTCTCTTATATTCTGACTGGAATTCAACGCATCAACATACGATTTGCGTTTTCTAGTCATGAGAAATCTTAGTGATGAGCATCAAAGGATCTGCCATTGTTGCTCTGATACCATAAAAGTGAAAGAGAGAAAAAAAAAAGAAAGAGATTTCATTATATCTGTTGCTGATAAAATATCAGCTATTTATACCATTAGGAAAAGCCCTAAGGCTAATTACAATATAATTCCCTTAACTATTCTTATTCTCTAACAATAACACAATAATCACTTACATATTGTGAATCAACCATTAATTAATTTCATCTTCTTGCATTTTCTACAACCAATTCAAAGAGGCGGCAAATTAAAATCTGAACTTCAACTGCAAATCAAGTCTTGTAATCTCTGAGCAATTTTCTCGGTCTCTATTCCAATTCTAGAACACATTGGCTGCAAAGATAGTCAGAAAATTCATATTACATAATCAATTTCACATATTAGTTAATGTACAATTCAATTAACAAAGAGATGTTGTATAAAAACCTGAGATATAATTGTGCATATGAAAAGATCATCAGATTTTAGGGTGGAAGAACAGCTTGTAACTTGAGCACCTTCCTCTTGAAGAATTTGGATAACTTGATGTAACTTGAAGTTTTTAGAGGAGCCAGTAATCAAATTCACTTCAAGACCAGTAAAATCACTACTATTTATCCTTAGAATTGGTAAACTTGAAGCAGATGAACTGCAAGGATCATTACTATATTCTTGTAATGCTTGTATCCTTCTTAGCTCAAGTTGATCTATTCTCATTTTCATCTTCTTGATATGACTCGCAGCTTCATCTATCTGATTGTTCACTGACATCTGAAAACAAATTCATGCACATCAGTTCCATTAAAACCGGACACGGACACAGACACGGACACGAAAAGCAGAAACGTTATTACCTTAGATTGGATGGGAAGAAGAGAAGAAAGGATTGAAAGTAGATTTCTCATGTGGATTCTTCGATCTCTCTCTCTTATGTTTCGCTCAGTTCTTCTATTATTAACTGTTGGACGTTCCATTGGTTAATCAATGAAACAGTGAGAGAGAGATCCACAAGTTATATTTGGTGCTGTGGGTGGGGGGTTTATATAGGAGAAAAACGACAGTGCTAACTTAAATTTGAGAATCTTTGTTGCGGGTTGGGGGTTATGTATATAGGAGAAACGACAATGCTAATTGTAAACCTAACCCCACTTAAAAGAATCTAACTTTTTCCTATAGTCTAAAAGCTCACCATCTTTTCATATAGTATCCCAACTTTCATTTTATATTTAAAAAGTATTATTATTTTAAATATTTAACATACACTTTTATATTTATTTTTTGTATCTTTTTCTGAAAAAAAATTCCAGATGGAAGACAAAAGACAGTTCCGAAAAATAGAAACATTAAGAAACTAACTAGCTATTTTATGGTGTAAACAGCAATAAATTCTTTCAACATAGGGTTTAGTTCTAGTGTCAGAAAATAATATTCCAAAGCTTTTGTGTGTTCTCCGTTACTTATGTGAATAAGGCCTATATAATATATATAACTTCGATCATATGGATCAATTTCTAGATATCAATTTCAGGTGGATTCCTAAAAAATTTATCTGGATTCTTAGCTACTCTTGTGAGTGTATATAAGTTAAAATCATATCCAGGTATTAATTATTATTTTTTGGTTGGATTTCAAGTTTACAACAATAAGATATATTAATTTATTAAATATATATATCAATCCCTTTCAAATAGGAGGTGTGAAAAATGGGACCAAAACCCATTATAATATAAACACCTGGGTCGGGATGAGAAGCCAACATAAAATACTCACAAACCTCATCGATAATAATATGAAGGGAATATTGTAAATATAACCCTTCTGATTTTTTTTTAACAAATTATTAGAAGCATCCGGTTTTCCATGTCACTTGTGTCGGAGATTAATATAAGATATATGATTGGGCCTTAACTATAAGTTCGAGCTTTTAGTTCAATCAGTTCCATGACATGGTATCAGAGCCTCGAGGACCAAACGGTCGAGGGTTCGAGTCCTGGCAACCTCATTAATTTGTGGTATTAAAAACATAAGGATGGTTGAGCCTATGTTGTACACGCTGCAAGCCCAAGAGACTTTTACATGTGAGGATGTGTCGGAGATTAATATAAGATATATGATTGGGCCTTAACTATAAGTTCGAGCTTTTAGTTCAATCGGTTCCATGACAACTTGGAGGATCTTCCATATATATCTTCACAACAAGACTGAAATACCTGTGTTTGGTTATAACACCGAAAAATATTTTCTGGTGTTTGGTTAGAAAGCTGGAAAATATTTTCCAAACACATTTAAATATATAAATACCACATTTATAGACATTTTGTTATTTTCAATTAAATATATATCATATTAAAATGTTAAAATAAGTGAAAAAATATAAATAAAAATAAAAAAATATTATCCAAAATCTTAACAGATAAATATAAAATACGTCTTAAAACATAATAGTAATAAAGTCGAATACATATGAAAAATGTCTAAACTTAAAATATTCAACATATGTCTTTAGACTCAATACTTAAAATGTTCACAACTCCTCCAATTTCTTCATTCAAGATTCTATTTTTCAAAAAACTTTTGAACCCAGAATTTCTTGAGTTGTGGACTTTTAATCAAAAAAGCTGTTGCGGCCAACTCATTAACAACCAAATAATCGAAGACAAGAGACAATTCAAACTCATCGTAACCCTCAATATTCATAACTTCTTTGTAAAGAGTATCCACAAATATTTTCTGAGCTTGTTTTGTGGATGTTGCACTAAGCTCTCGAATTGCAGAAGTCATGTCAGATAGTTGTTCATATAGCTTTTCATTACTTTCATCATCAGCAGCACGACTTCTCTTCCTATGTGATCTTTTTTCAAAACTAACAGATAGTTGTTCATATTGTAATTTTGGTATTCGGTTTTTTCGGTTCGATTTTGAACCGATGCACAACCCTAATTTGAATCATTATAGAGGATGTCAAAGATTTAAGGATCGTTTTTTAGAGATCAATTTCGTTTATACTTACCGTGTAAGTCATTGGGCTGCTGATTGAATGCTAAATTTCGAAGTGCTTCCTATGGGTCATGATCATGAGTATGTTGTGCTTCCTATGATCATCCAAGATATTTTATTTGAAAACAAGACAATTATAGATCTTACTACAATCGAATTATTCAAATCTAATTATCTTTTTATTTTTTCGGCATCTTAGCATCTATTTAACCAAAAAGGCTTAATTTAACACACATTTTATTTACATTTGTTCCTTTGAGATAAGGTACAAGACAGTCAAGAGAAAATTTACTCTTAATGTCCAATATTGTGCAATTTTTACATCTAATGTTTGTATGTTGGGCTAATTTTACCCTAAATGTCTGGAAGTTGGACCAATTTTTTTATCATTATTAACAAAGCACACTATGCAGTCATAAATCTTGTTATCCTCATTCCATTTGTGTTTTATGTTATCACTCATCGGTAGCATATCAACAACATATGTACACACATGAAAAAAATAAAAAATTTATCTCGTGTTCTGTACAAAATCATACACATAATATTTTTTTGAAGCATTAAAACAATTCATGTGTGTACATCTGATTTTGATCCGTTGGTGATGAATGATAATAATGAAGTAGAGTAAGGAAATGAAGGAAATGATGTCATCTTAGTGCTAACACTAACACTAACCCCAACACACACACACACACACACCCCCCTCCTCCCCCCCCCCCCCCCCCCTCCACAACCAATTTATAATCCTTAAAATCTCTAATTACTAAAACCTCTACAACGGTAACTTAGAATACCTTCTAAAAGACCTTTAACCCTCATCATCACCACCATCATTGTAACATCCCCAAAACCCTAACATATGAGTCTTCCCACATTCATATATATTTTCATGATTGAATACATACATTTTAGATTCATCTCATTGTCAGTAGAAGTTTTGTATGCATAATGCGATTATCGTGCGATTAGTAGGCGATTAGTGTGTCGTTAAGATGTAACGATTGGTTAATTGAGTTAGGACTTAAAGAATAACATATGTTCCTATATGTGTTATGAAACCCTCTGTAAAATATGGGACTTTAATTCCATATATAGAGGAAGAAAACCTAGATGGATCATGACTGCCTCGAAATTGAATGTCATGTGAGGCAGCCATGTTGATGTAGCATTTTGAGGATCTTAAATTCCGAATTGGAGAAAGTTTCTTTATACAAAAGTGTTCCTAAATACTTGAAGTATATGTCTGTAAAAGGATTTGACAATCCATTGTGTTTATTGTGAGCTAGGTTCAGTGAATTATGGTAGATGCAAATCTGAATAGTCTGTTTCTTGGCTGGAAACAGGACCGAATAATTTTGCATGCCATATATTGTGTAGAAGTGATATTAAAGTGAATTTTGGATATGTTATACCCATATATGTCTAGTTTCAGTAGGTTCAAGAATAAGGGCATTTGGATTAATATAGGGAAAGTTATGGCAGAATGTGTGCAAGTAGGTCATGTGATGATCTAAGACAAAAGGATTAGATTGCATGAACTTTGTGGCATTAGTGTCTTGTAAATCATATAGCATTCCTTAGTTTCTATTTTCATTAAGTTTATGTTAAGTCTAATTGTATCAATGTTATGTGACATTAGGAGGGCAAGGTGCAATTGAACGCACACCCGATCGTGTTGAATAGATCGAACCAAGTGCGACGGTAAGCATATTGCTTATATATGTGTATGAATGTATTGTGCCTTGTGACTTGTTGAGTGTGAGATGTGGTTGAATCTGATGTGAATGATGTGGATAATGTTTGAGTGTTTATGATACGTCATGATTGATAAGAAAGTGTTATGATTAAGTATGTTGCAGTGTTATGCGTAAATACGGCATGTTAAGCCTTGTGCACATACTGGAACTGAATAATGGTTGGATTATAAATGAATATGAGCTTGCTTAGATGGATATGTGAAATGGTCCAAGTTGAGAGTGCTATCCGAATATTGTGAGCCGGAAGCACATGTGTTGAGATATATGAGATTGAAGTTTATATGAATATGTAAAATTTATATGAGATTGAAGTTTATATGATTGAGAATTGAAAACATGTCTATGACTGATATTGTGTGAGATATCATGTGATCCAAATGAGGGGGTTACAATCATAGAAAACATTACAAAAAATCCAATTTTTTGCCAATCACCGCACACATTGCATCGACCAACAACACCTCACCACATCTTTCTCTCTCTCTCTCTTATTTGTTACATTCCCTCATAATTTTTTTCATATTTTTCCTTAGCTAGCAATGTAAACGTTTCTACATCAGTGAATGTATTTTTCCTACTAATGAGAAATTAAGAAGGATTTATTTAATCTTTATCTCATTCATCTTCTTATGATATCATGGTATCAAAGTAAATCTAGCTCCGTTGAGCCCAACTCTTTTCTTTAATGGTGAACCTTCAACCTGGTAGCCTTTATCACCTTTTAGCAAATTAAACACTAGCTCTCTCCTTAGTGACTCATGTTCTTACATGCTCTAATTACCATCAATGATCAAGATCAGTCAAGGAGGCTTCGATGTCGAAGAATTTTATAGATGGAACGATCACAACTCCAAACCCAAATGAAATACAAATTAGCAACGCTTAAAAAATATGGACATGTCTTGGCTCCTTCATGCAGTTTCACATCCTATAGCACAAAGTGTAATATAGTTAGACAAGACTTCAAAGATCTGGAATGGCCTAAAAGATAGATTTTTGCAGGGAGACTCACTGTGAATCACTATGTCATTTTCCCTTTAACATGACACAAGATACATGACAGACATTTGTTTTCGCGTCGTTTGATTATTTTTCGTGACAGTATATTAAAATTCTACCATCCAAAAGCTTAATTAAAAAAGCGCTCGATTCACATGTGGCCTTCCGATGACACAATTGTTGGTCCCGTGTAACGTAATAGGATTAGTTCCAAGGGGGGTTAGGAACTAATGTAACTTTTTCGCTTAATAATGCTGACTTAATTGAATGTTTGATAGTTTAACTCAGCTTTTAGGTCAGCAAGGCTGAGTAAGATGTAAGACAGCTTTATCAGATACTAATTAGAGCTGTTTTAATATTGAGTTGGGAAATAACAATTTAAGTTAGTTTCCAACTCAGCACTCTGATTGCTCAGCGTCGGCTTTTACAGATTATTTACTCAACAATTTTAAGCAAGCAACACATACATATATATATATATATATATATATATATATATATATATATATATCAAGAGAAAGGGTTAGAGATTACTCAGCAGGTTTATCCTGGTTCGGCCTCACCGCCTACGTCCAGTCCCCGGAATCCTTCCGAGCTTTTTCAATCCTCTACTGAGCTCTTTAAAGGTAGAGCACAAACCGTTTACCATAGCAACTGAGTATGTAAAAGTACAGTACTCTATCCGTCTACTCAATCATATCTACCACTGAACACTATAACCGAGTATTCATATTTTCTCTACCACTGAGTACTATAACCAAGTACTCAGCTTCACTCTTCTAACCTTTTACAAATGATAAGAAACTGTTCTTAATACAACAAAGAACACTTTAGATGACAGGGTCAATCTAGACTTTTACACAATGATTGGAATTTGGTGTAAGAGCTTGCCTTTTCTATTCAGACAGCTTCTGTTTTAGATTATCACTTTGTGAAGATTTTGCTTGTCTGTATATCTCTTGCATGTATGTTATGCGATCCAAGTGATGATTTGGCCTATTTATAGCAATCTTTGTGGCTTCAATCATTTGAATTCTGATATAGCCGTTGTATGATAAACAGTCTTCTTCGTCATCACGTGGTCAGCTTCCAGAACCGCAGGTCAATCCTGTCTTCTGATTCGCGCAGGAGCCAGGCTTGCCAGATTCGTCTTCTTGCGCCAGGTTCGTCTTCTAGCGCCAGGTTTGTCTTCTTGCCAAAAATTAGAGGGTCCATGAATCTCGAAAAGGTCCTTAAGATGGATTTTCGAGGCTTTTGATATGTGTCAGACATTGTCTTCCAAGTTGACGGATTATTGATGCTGACTTGATTATTACTCAGCTTGACTCAGCGGCTTCGCCTTCAAGCTTTTCTGAAGAATACATTTCTATTCTGAGGCTGAGTTGCATTCTTACTCAGCTTCTGCTGTGTGATTTGCTTATGCTGACTTTGTTCTGTCTTTTTTTTTATAGATTTTCAGTGCTTGTTCTCGTTAATTAACTTACTCAACATTGAACAAACACATTAGTACAATTAAATCAAAGCACTTAAATTTAATTGTTTTAATCATGGGAATAATTTTGTCAAATCAAAATCATGTGGAAAGGTGTTTCAACAACAATCCTGTCATCCAAAGAAAACGCGCGTTTTTGTTAAAATTTACTTGCTCATCAGATGACACCTGTAATAAATGACTATCATTGTATGTGGAAAACCAAAAAGCGGCAAATGAAATTTCACTTACGCGGCCCTATACCAAATTTAGGCGCTTGATCGTTTGACTGAAATTTCTCAGCTCATATATAAACCCCTCTCTCTCATCCCAAAGCCCATTTTAGGCTACGCAATCTTCATCCCTCTCATCCCTCTCTATCTCCATGGTTGCTTTCTACATGCAATCACTGGGAGTGAGATCGAAATACGGTACTGGTAAGCCATATTTTCTTCGTTCCTGGATGTATTAGAGTTTCATTGTTCCTTACTCTATCTTTTCCTCATCTGATTTACTCTTGTGTATGTAGATTTCGGCAGCTGGAATAAGGATCTATTGATTTTCAGACCTATCGTTGAAAGGATTAGATCTCTCGCTTAGATACACTGATTTTATTGTATTCATTGTTAGATTCACTATTGAAAAACTTGGGTCTTTATCTTTTTTAACCTAGAATACATGGGAAGGCTGATTGAAGAGATTGTCAATCAGTTCATGCCTTTAGCATGTGGGAAGATTTCTTTAACTTATTGAGTATATATTATTGTTATGTTGGTTTGAACTGATTGGTTGCATGTATGATGTTGTTGTGGGGTATGCTGCTGAGATAGGTTTATAATATATCTTCCACTTGGCTTGTTATCTGATTGAGTATGTGTATGTGTATGAAGCATGTTGGCTTGTTTATGTTTGATGTTCTGTTTACGAAGCTAGAACTGATTGAGTATGTGCATGAATGTTCATTGTGCTTGGCCACACTTTTATACCTACCAATTATACTGCTAGAACTGATTGAGTATGTGTATGTTTATGTTTGATGTTCTATTTAGAAAGCTAGAACTCATTGAGTATATATTTTGTTATGTTGGTTTGAACTTATTGGTTACATGTCTGATGTTGTTGTTGGTGATGTTGAAATAGGTTTACTATATATCTTCCACTTGGCTTGGTATCTGATTGAAACCATTCAGAATGGTGATGGGTTTTCGATGCTATCAGCGTAAGTTATGAACTTGTGGTTACAGCATCACAAACTTCATCACCGTGCTCATTTTTCAACGAGTACAATCCAAGTGGCAAGTATATTGTAAAGGGTTATGTATGTGCATTGCTATTAACTGATTAGTTGAATACCTTAACCATGCATGAAGTGATTGGTATGAATGTGAGTTATAATGCTATGAAATGATTGGTATGAACTGATTGGTTAGATAGAACTATTTAGGAAGCTAGAACTCATTGAGTGTGTGTATGAATGTTCATTGAGCATGTGGCTGATTAGGTATACACTTAAGCTTTGAATTTTTATTGTGATTGGCCATACTCTTATACCTATTAGTTATACTGCTAGAACTGACTGAGTATGTGTATGTGTATGAAGCGTGTTTATGTTTGATGTTCTGTTTAGGAAGCTAGAACTTATGGAGTATATGTATGAATATTCATTGGGCATGTAGGTGATTAGGCATAGTCTAAAGCTATGAATGTTCATTGTGATATGGGTTTTTATCTTTTTTAACCTAGGGAAATATAGTGCCTGATGCTGAAAATGTTATGAACTCATCTGATTCCTTTTTATTTGAACATAATATTTGCAGGGATAGTAAGAATGCTTAAGTATATGGGAATGCTGACTGAAGAGATTGTCAATCAGTTCATGCCTTTAGCACATGTGAAGATTTCTTTAACTTATTGAGTATATATTATTGTTATGTCGGTTTGAACTGATTGGTTGCATGTATGATGTTGTTGTGGGTGATGCTGCTGAGATAAGTTTACAATATATCTTCCACTTGGCTTGTTATCTGATTGAAACCATTCACAATGGTGATGTGTTTTCGATGCTATTAGCATAAGTTATGTACTTGTGGTTACAGCATCGCAAACTTTATCACCATGCTCACTTTTCAACAAGTACAATCCAAGTGGCAAGTATATTGTAAAAAGTTATGTATATGCATTGCTATAAATGTTCATTGGGCATGTAGCTGATTAGGCATAGTCTAAAGCTATAAATATTCATTGTGATATAGGAATACTCTTATACCTACGAGCTATACTTCTAGAACTGATTGAGTATGCATATGTGTATGTGTATGAAACATGTTTATGTTTTATGTTCTGTTTAGGAAGCTAGAACTGATTGAGTATGTGTATGAATATTCATTGGGCATGTAGCTTATTAGTTACATGTATGATGTTGTTGTGGGTGATGCTGAGATATGTTTACGATATATCTTCCACTTGGCTTGTTATCTGATTGAAACCATTCAGAATGGTGATGGGTTTTCGATGTTATCAGCATAAGTTATGAACTTGTGGTGTCAACACCCGACCCTAAATGACCTCCATCGGCATCGGGCGTGAAATAAAAAAAATCATAATCAATACTTAGGAGTCTCCAATTTATCCAAAAATCGTAATATCATATTATATTACAATTGAAATACCAAAGTTCTAACCATAATTCTAACAATAAGCAGCCAAACCTCGCCTAATCGGTCGTAACCTTCTCTATATCCTGTACTTTCTCACCTAAAAACATTAAAACATTTAAAAATGTGAGACAAAAATCTCAGTAAGAAACTATCCGCTATAAAAACCAACTTTATTTAACATAGCTACATATATACATTTATAAAGGGATTTAATCAAAACCTTTGTCTTGTCAAAACGAATCAAAACAAATAAACATTTCATCAAACCAATTCATAATCAAATGAATGTTTTATTAAACCAACTTGTAATCAAATAAATATTTTATCAAACCAACTCGTAATCAATCAAACGTAAAACCTTATATCAAATCAATCATAACCGAAAACATAATCCAAATCAACTTAAAACATTGTATCCATCCTTGAGTTTCTCCCCTTAAGTATCAATCCATAACCACATATATAGTCGAGACGTCTCTTAATATTGCCTATCCCATATGGTCTTACCCAACACTTCGCTGCCATACCCAATAGGTCTTCAGACTGTGTATACATGCCATGTCCCTCACTGAACATGGTCTTCAAATATAAAACCACCGATCCGGATAACTCTCGATGGATATAAAATCATAAAATTATAACGTATTCAAATTTCCTTTCACAATCAAATTCCAAACTATTTCATAACCATAAATCATTTGGCTTCAATTAGCCCTTTTGTATCATAAAAATCATATTTGGCTTCAATCCAAAATAATAACAACAATAACCGCAACAGATTTCTCAATCCAAAAACAATTCGTAAGAAATCATCAAATTCATTTTGTTCAATATAAATATACATTGAAACCAAAAACATATATGTATATATGTAAATCAACCAAATTAAGCCTTAAATCAACATAATCAAGTAAAACCTCAAATTCACATAGAAGCATAGTCAATAGCTTCATTTGAACCATAATTTCACAATAAAAGCAAGATCGTGAAAAATCTCAATTTTACAAAATTCCTGCATAACCTTAAAATATCAATTTCTGAAAATTCTTTGATTATATATATATTTATATACATAAACTCAAAATATAGTTGATAGTTACTTACCTTGGTCACTAATTGAACAAAATACACCTGATTGATTCGCCGCTAAATTCTGTCTAAAACGTTTTCCTCCAAACACTTCTGAAACTCAAAAACTCTTCGGTTAGGACTTAGAACTATGTATAAAGATGCTATGGTTCCAATTTCGAGTGATTCGGACGGTCGAATCTCCGTAAATCAAAGAAACGGTGGAGAAACGGTCGAAGAACGATAAGAGCTGATAAAGATAAAGGAAGAAGCAAAAGAAAAGGAAAAGAATAGAATAGAATATAATAGAAGATGTTCGAGCATGCTGTAACATTTTGGGATTTATATTCCAAATTTGGTAAATATCAAATTTGATCCTCCATCTTTTTATAATCTTTTAAAAATTACTCTAAACTTTTAATTTACACATAAAACCATCAAATTAACCCCAAATTTTTCCTATAGCACCAAATAAAAATCACACACCTAATAATTATCATATATATTATTATCAAGATATAAATTCTAGAAATTTAGACACGGACGTGACATATGGTTATAACATTGCAAACTTCATCATCGTGCTCACTTTTCAACTAGTACAATCCAAGTGGTAAGTATATTGTAAAGGGTTATGTATGTGCATTGCTATTAACTGATTGGTTGAATACCTTAACCATGCATGAAGTGATTGGTATGAATGTGAGTTATATTGTTATGAAATGATTGAGTATGTGTATGTGTATGAAGCATGTTTATGTTTGATGTTCTGTTTAGAAAGCTATGAACTGATTGAATGGATAGAACTGTTTAGGAAGCTAGAACTCGTTGAGTATATGCATGAATTGAGCTTGGCTATACTCTTATACCTACGAGTTATACTACGAGTTATGCATATCATTCATCGTATTAGTAGGGTTATTCACACCAGCTTTTTTAGGACAACAACTCATACTATGACCATACATACCACAATCAAAACAAATATTATGCAATCCTTCATATTCAATGGGAAAAATGGAATGGCGAAGTTTATATTTAGAAAGCAGGGGCTTTGACAAGTCAATTTCAACACAAACTCTCACAAATTTACCTCGTTCCGCTTCCACCGTCCTTTTATCCACATGATGAGTTTTCCCCACCATGTTACCAAGCCGGGATACAAAATTTGCATTATAATACTCAATAGGTAGGCCTGGAAACCGGACCCAGGTAAGAACCTTTTTAACATACTCTTCATTCGGATTAAAATTAGGAACCCAAGGCCTAATGACCAAACAATGGTTAGCAACCAAGTAAGGACCACCTGCAATTGCATTTTGAAAATCAGTGAAATTGTGAAATTTCACGATATAGTAATCATTCTCAAGATCAATTATGTCAATAGTACCCATCCGAACCCAGAATTGCTTCAATTTCTGAGACAAAAAATGGAAACCTACTCGCTTCCCCATAACATTTACAATCAAGGCCCATTTCCAGCGACTCCACAACACGCGTTTCTCATTAGCTGATAGTCGGATTGTTGGACAAATGGGATCTTCATCATCCTCTGATTCCAAATCAGATTGAGGGTCAAAACCATCAATCCATCCCCCTGCATCGTCGATTCTACATCCATGGCTTCGTCCTCAACGGATTGACCAATTAGGGAATTCTTAT
Organism: Euphorbia lathyris; assembly: GCF_963576675.1. Lineage (NCBI taxonomy): Eukaryota > Viridiplantae > Streptophyta > Magnoliopsida > Malpighiales > Euphorbiaceae > Euphorbia > Euphorbia lathyris. The sequence continues at coordinate 19,959,987 of NC_088914.1, read as the reverse complement.
AGGTCATCTTCCTTCTAATCGGCGACTCGATTTGATTCATAGGGTTTTCGAGAGGTGCCTCCAGGAGACCATGGTTACCTTTCGCCTTACTCCGGCCAGATGGAGAAGAAGAAACAACCCCATCATCGATGCTGCTAGGATTGTCGATTCCAATCTCAATCGGGATGCCGTCTCCACTCTCCATCACACCTGAAGGAGTAAGGAGCGATGCCCCTTGTCGGCTTTGAGGCAGCAGAAGCAGCGACGCCAGAATCCGGGGAAGATGCAAAGGAGGACGCAGAAGCCCAGATCTAGGGTTCAATGCTAGTGTCGCAGGCGGAGAGTCCTTAGAGAAAAAGAATATTAAGTCCTATTTAGGGATGACAATGGATAAGGTACCCGTGGGTAGTGCCAATTATAAACTTTTATCCTTTTATTTTTTTAATTATCCTTATCAATCTCATTATCCTAACATGTATAATTTTTGCATCCCATATCCGTCCCATTTAATTCACATGTACCCTTACCTGTTAAAAATCAATATATAAAACAAAAAATATTACTACAAATTTAACAAAGTGTAAATTTAATAAATCATCCATCTAAAAATTGAATAAATTGAACCTTAATTAATAAGAATAAACTAGCTTAATGGTATCACTCAATGGTTGAAGAACAAAATGTTCGAGTTTGAATCTGACATCTTACATCTAAAAACCATAATATTTTTTAATATATAAAGGATTTATAACGGGTAACGAGTATCGGGTACCCTGTGGGGTAATCTCATACCCGTCTTGTACTCATAACTGATAATGGTTTTGATCTTATACCCGTTCCATATCCTTTTACACATGGTACGATAGTCCCATTAAAGTCGGGTAGTGCCGGGTACCCACGGATGCAGTACCCGTTGTCATCCCTAGTCCTATTTTTTACATAGGATTCTTAGAAACCTATATAAATGAATCTTATGCTTTTAAGGTACGCATTATATTCCATAACTAAGATTATTTCTTCTTTATTGATTCATCATTCTCTCAAGGTCTATATTGACTTAAGAATCAGAGAATCTCCCATCGTACCTTGGTTCATTTTTATTTTGCAAGAACACATAACCGAATCTTTCCTAAATTATGCTATATCCGCCAGTTAGAATTTTCACCAACGTTATCATTAGTGCAGAAAACATAGCATGAGAAGTCATCATTAGTTCATCAGATATCAATATCATGGTAATCAAAGATATTACCAATACTGAAACATCACGTTAAATTTAGCCGCCTTTTAAATTTATTAAAATTGATCGGCTTGGAAACGTTGACCGGCTTAAAGTGATATATTTTTTTATTTGTAAAATTCTTCTCCGAATCATTTCGGGACTAACGTTTTGTTGTTGTTGTAAAATTCTCATTTATTTAGTAATGTGAATATAGAACATTCACGTAGCTACTAATTGACAATGACATTACTCTTATTTAGAGGTGCATGCATTCTTCTTTGATTGATGTTTACATATTATATTAAGATGACAAAATGTCAATTAAATTAAGATTATGAAATATTCACGGGCTCAAAAGACTTGGAATTTATTCTTTTTTGGAAGTAAACTTGTGCTTTCTAATTTTTTTTACTGACTTCAAACGCGTTTTACATTTAAATTTTCTTTTTTTGAAAAGAAACTATTGTTTTGAGATTTGACATTTTAAAAATTTACAGTTCAATAAAGGCAAAAAGCATCAATAATACCATGTTACTGATCTTTGGTTTTTTTATTTAAATGTATTAAGTTTCCGATTTTTTTTTTTTTTTGACATTAAAGCTCTGACGAAAAAAAATAAAATCAATTTTGAATATAAAACTATGTTAACCAGTATGATTGATTTATAAATGATCACTATTCATTTGCTCATTCATTTCCATGTAAATTCTATTACTCGGTTAATATAGTATTATTCATTTCAGCCGCGTTCAAAGTTCGTATTTTTCATAATTTAAAAGCAGTTTGATATATGTAATGTGGCTATAGAAAAACGGTAAATACATTAATTCAAATTGTAAAAAATATAATTTTAAACACAAATGAAATAAATATCGCATTTTTAACTAATACTTACAACTAACTAATTTGGCAAGCAAGGTTTAATGTGTCCAAATAAAAAATGAGATAATGACCAAATTTAACTATAAAGTTTTAAGAGAAGTGCAAATTTAGCCTTAACGTATGAATTGATCAAATTTAACCTTAACGTTCCAAACAAGATCAATTTTAGCCATACATTATCAAAAATTAGAAAAAACTGGGTTGACTGATATTTAACTGTCATTGCAGACCTCTAAATATCAATTATGTCTAAGATATTTAGTGTATCACTAACAACAATTACAAAAATTCCGTTAAAATGCTAAAAATTAAATCTGCTACATATAAATTAATCATTTTTTTCAAACTGTCTAAAATATTTTCTCTGTTATTAATATATTTATAAAAACCAACAAAAAAATGTATGAAACTGGTTCAATTTATCAATAAATTTGTTTGGAAGGTTCGATGTGGCAGTAAAAATATAGTCAAGCTAGTCTTTTTAAATTTTTGATAGTGCAAGACTAAAATTGAATTTTCCTGCAAACGTTAGAGTTACATTTTGCATCATTTCATAGGTTAAGATTAAATCTGTAATTCCCTTGAAATATCGATTTAGCCTTAGTTAATATATTTGTAATTTTAAAATAATCTAGTTCATCATTAAGAAATGTGTCAGGAGGTTGATTAATAATTTCAATATATATACTTCTTGAGTGTATTTTGGTTTGTCCAATTCGCAAACACATGCATTCGGCTTAAAAAAAATTCTTATTTTTTTTTTACAAAACAAAATAGTTTGAGTTACATATAGTTAAGTTCTGATGATAATTAAGATCATTTTTATCTTTAAAAAAAATTGCATTTACATATTGACAAAACATAATGTAAATGCAATTTTTTTAAAGATAAAAATGATCTTAATTATCTTCAATTTAGTTAATAAATTGTGTCAAATTAGTAAAAAAAATGTAAAAGGGAGCTATATTTTGGGGGATTGTGTTTTATTGATATGCAAATATATATTTTTTAAGATAAAAATGTCATTGATCGTAAGTAGAACTTAACCAAATAATTTAAAATACTTTATTTTGTAAACAAAACATACCACATACATCTATTTACAAACTTTTAAATCACATATTTGTAAATAGTACAAACACATATATTTTTTTTTTTTGTACTTTTCCTAAAAAACCATTCTCGAGTCATACCTTAATTAAGCTAGCATGCCAAGCAATAATTTGATGTAAAAGCTTAAGTTAATAGTTAAAATCAATGAACAACTTTTATTATTTTCTAGGATATATCACTATCCACGAATGTCTCTTGGGCTTGAAAGATGCACAAATATACCTTATGTTCATTTGATCATGTGTTGAAATTCTATTAACAAATTAAATTGTCATGCCAGAGATAATATAATAAAAGTTATATATTCTTCGACTTTATCTAACGCTTCAAGTTTTTAGATCCAATAGGTTCTTGATCTATTTGTTAATAAAATTACAATATATGGTAAGACGGGTTTGTGTTGTATATATTTTAAATATAAGAAGCATTACATGTGAGAGTGAGATAATATAATAAAATGTATTCTTAAACTATATTTATTAATGTAATCTTTTAGATCAAATAGTTACCTGATATAAATTCCTTCAATATGCTCACTTTATTTGAAATTTCTGAATCCTAATTTCCGGTTTAATACATTAGGAACCTCCTGAACTTGGTTTGAAAAGTTAATTGACTCCCTAAACTTACTAAGTATCTCATTAATCCCCTAAACTTACTTAAAATGACATATTGACGACCTTAATTTGTTTAAAAAGACATATTACCTTATTTACAATGACCTATTGAAAGTTTAGGAGGCCAGTCAATTTTTTAGGCCAAGTTTAGAGTGCAACTAATGTATTAAGTCATATATTCCCTGATTAACAAAACTCTTTGTTAGAATTAAAGAAGTGCAAGATGGATTAATCAAGGAGAAAGCTGACTCAACTTATGACAGTTAGGAAAGGCCAACAGAATTGAAGGAAAATAGAGAGAAAATAACAGCTAGAGGTTATATCTATAATTTTACTAACGACGAGAACCTCAATCCTCTTTTTGCAACAAATAAAACCACATGCACCAATTTGCATATAGGCAAAACCACATGGGTTATATTAGAAATTTATATTTTTTTATTTTATATTTTAGTTATTGATTAATTTAAAATATGTTCATATTTGATATTTTAAATACTAATTGTAATAGTTCATCATAATTTTTATTCAATGCTAATATTTAATCAACTAATAAGAAAAAACAAACAGCAACAACAGTAACCAACTACCTAGAACAACTAACAGCAATCAAAATAACTATCAACTAACAACTTAATGAAATAGACCCATGATACATGATAATCACCTATATATTGTGAATCAACCATCTAATTCAAAACTTAACATGCTTTCCAATTTTTTTGAAAACCAATCATAATAATTTTATTGGTTAAAGTATAAAAGTTTAGGTATTTAATTTATGGATAGATATACAGATAAATTTTAAGGTTCATTATATCAGGGAGACATGTGAATTTGGAGAAAAAAAAAAACTTTATAAAATGTTCCGTAAACTTGCTTAAAGTAGTATATTTATCACCTAAATTCCGGGTTTTAAAATTTGGTTACAGTTATATATTGACTTATAAACTAGTTTAAAGTGATATTCTCTAAAAGAAACTGATAATTCGGGAACATTATTATCAAATTCAGAGTTTTGGATATATTAAACCATTTTGAATAATTGTGGGTGGCTTTTACATTTTGAATAATTGACATTTGCCGAATATGGTACTATTTTTTGGTGCATTGTTTTTGATTGATGTTTACAAATTCTTTTTTTTAAGAAAATGATTGATGACCAGACCAAGCCAAGATTATGAAATATTCCTTCATTTAGTTTGGCATATCACGTGGAGAAAGACTTGAAAGACTTTTGAAACTTATTCTTTTAGTATGAAAAATTGTACATGAACTAGTTATTGATGGAATTTTAGTAGACTTTTGAAACTTATTTTTTTAATATGAAAAATTGTACATGAACTAGTTATTAATTGGAATTTCAATATATAATAAGACGAGGTTATGTTGTTCTGTGATTAGATTTTAACTATAGTTTAATCTTTTAGTTCAACTGGTTAAATGATATGGTAAGAGAAATATGTCAAAGAATAAAAATAATCTTTAATCTTTAAGCTAGCATGCTGAGGAACCATTTGATTTCTCAGACTTGAAAAATGTAATATTTATCTTATCATGTATTAAAATTTCTATTAATAAATTAAATTATCATGTCGAGATAACATAATAAAAGTTATACATTCTTCGACTTCAACGCTTGAAGTTTTTAGTTCATTTGTTAATATTGTACACTATTCAATATAAGAAACATTCACGTTTGAGAATATGACAGAGAAAATATAATAAAATGTATTCTTAAACGTTACCATTAAAATTAATCCAATAGTGAAAACATACAAAGTAAGACTTACTTTGTTAAAAACAAAGTAAGCATAGTCTTTACCTAATTAGTTACTTGATATAAATTTCTTCAATATGCTTACTACTTGAAATTTTCAAATATATAAGTCTTTTGAATTTGTTTACAATAATCTATTAGCTTCCAAAACATCCTTAAAGCAACATACATTTTAATTTATCAAATTATTTAACATATTTATAACTATCTACTAGCATGCACTTCTTCTGTTTTTTTGTTGAGTCCGTTGAATTTCATAGATAATAATAATAATAAACAAAGTTATTCTTAAATTTTACCTATCATTTTAAACTTTTATGGTAAATGAAAGGCAAAAAACATCCTGAGATCCTTGATCTTTCATTGTTTGGTGCATTAAGCCATTGATCTTTTATTTAGACACATTAAACCCCTGATCTTTCATCATTTGATACATTAAGCCCTCGATCTTTCATTTAGACACATTAAACCCTTAATCTTTCATATATGGGTGTATTAGGCTCTTCCGTAAATCAATTAATATATAGGTTTATTAAGGGCATGTTTGGTTAGGTTTATATAACTGCAGCGTTTCGCATTTTCTCTGATCACTGCAACATTTTGGAGCTTTTCACGAAAAGCTCTTTTCATGAACAGTTGTTTGTAGTTACTTGTTATTGATAAAATTACCCTTCTTATTTCCACAAAATGTGCTTCAATTTTAACATTATTTTTATTTTTAGAACATAATTATCGAAAAACAAGGTTTTATTGTGTTCAATAAATTTTTTATTTTTTATTAATTTATATAATATATTTTTTATTTTAGAATTTGTTATTTTTAGAACATCATTTGTTGTCACACCAAACATGCCCTTAATAAACCTATATATTAATTGATTTATGGAAGGACCTAATACACCCATATATGAAAGATCAAGGGCCGAATGTGTCTAAATGAAAGATCGAGGGCTTAATGCACCAAATGGTCAAAGATCAGGGGCTCAATGTGTCTAAATAAAAGATCGAGTTCTTAATGCACCAAACAATGAAAGATCAGGGGCCTCAGGATGCTTTTTGCCTAAACGAAACTTATGACATGCTTGTCTCATAGATAATAATAATAATAATAACTTTCTATTCTAAACTAATCAAGTGAGAAGGATAGAATAGAAACAATTTCGGAAACAAAAAATAAAAAAAAGCTCTCTTGAAATCCATGAAAACATCTTAAAAAGACGAAATAATAGGATAATCACTTATATATTGTGAATCAACAATCCAATTCAAAAGCTTAAAATGCTTTTGAATTTTATTTTTACAGAGATCTTCCAATTAAATTTTTTCTGCTTATGCTAAAAGCGAATCAGATCATTAATTTCATTTTCTGCTAATTTGAAATCAGAACTTGTTCTAACTGCAAACCAAGTCTTGCAATCTCTCAGCAATTTTCCCAGTCTTTATTCCAATTCTAGAACACATTGGCTGCAAAGATACTCAGAAAATTCATATTACATAATCAATTTCACATATATTATCCAATTAAGAAAGAGATTTTGTATAAAAACCTGAGATATAATTGTGTATATGAAACGATGATCATCAGATTTGAGAGTGGAAGAACAACTTGTAACTTGAGCACCTTCTTCTTGAAGAACCTCTATAACTTCATGTAACTTGAAGTTTTTGGTGAATCCAGTAATCAAATTAACTTCAACACCAGTAGAATCACTACTACTTATCCTCAGAAAAGGTAAACCTGATGAATCAGATGAACTGCAAGGATGATTATTATATTCTTGTTTTGCTTTTGTTCTTCTTAGCTCAAGTTGATCTATTCTCATTTTCATCTTCTTGATATGACTCGTAGCTTCATCTACCAGATTATTCAGTGACACCTGAAAACAAATTCATGTAAGTTCCAATAAAACTGGAACCTATGTTGCACAGAAAGGGAAACCGAAATGGACACGAAAACGAAACCAAAAACACAAATGTTATCTGTGGAATAATTACCTTAGATTGGACGGAAAGAAGAGAAGAAAGGATTGAAAGTAGATTTCTCATGTGCATTCTTCGATCTCTTTCTCTTATGTTTCGCTCAGTTCTGTTATTAATTGTTGGAGGTTCCATTGGATAATGAAACAATGAGAGAGATCCAAAAGTAATGGAAGAAAAAGATTCAAAGTAGTATTATTTACTTTACTTGATAAAATGCAACGCTTTGAAATATTTGCTGCGGTTTATATAGGAGAAACGATAGCGCGACTTTCATAAAACCAGCTGTCCACTTGTCCAATTTATAATTTAAACAATTATTAAATACATCTGATAAAACTATAAACTTTCAAAATTAACTTTTCCAAAAAACCATTAGTATATATAACATATTTTATACGGAACATTACTTTTACGAAGATAACTACGGAGTGATTTTGTGCAATTTTACTGCGTTTTTTTGCACGATTTCTGTTTCGATTTTGGTACCAGTTTTGCTATGATTTAATGGTAAGGGTCAGAAAGAAGGTAAGTTTTAATCTCCTTGCATGTTTATGGTTTAGTTTAGGATTTTAGTGCGATTTAGGGTTCACTGGATTAGGGATTAGTAGCTTTGCTAAGGATTTAAGACCTTATTAGGGTTAGAGTTTTGTTAGAAACTTATTGGAAACTTACTTGTGATTTATTTTGCGTTAGAAACCCTCTTATTTCAACTGGAAGATAATTTCACAGTCATGTGGAAGCAACTACAAAGGAAATTCATAGCAGTCATTTGAATTTCCTCCACAATTGCTTCCACTACGGAAGGTTTTCATGACTGCGAAATTATCTTTGAGTGGAGGAGTACCTTCACAGTGTTACACACTGCAAAGGGATTGCTGGAACTGCAGAGACAATTGTCTTCGTAGTTTTTCATTTGTTTCGCAACTGCGAAGTATTGTTAGCTGATTTTATTTTGTAGTGTGAAGTAGTTTTGTTTTCTTGTTCCCTTACACTTCGTTCCATTTTTTTTAATAATGCGAAGGTTTCAACCAAGGATGCTTCTAAGAAGGATTCCAAGAAGAGAAAGAGATGAGTACCTCTTGATGATAGTTTTAAAAGCATCAAATCAAGTATCCTTTCAGCTTGAATACGAAGGCATCAATCACGGTGAGGACTGACACTCATGTAATGAAGAAAGTCAAGAGCAATTTGTCAATAGACAAAATGGAATTATTTAAGATAACTTATTTGAGGTATTTGGAGGATATGGAAGTCTGCACATTTAGTATAGTATATTATTCAGGTTTGAGTATTATACATTATGGTTGATATTGTGAATATTTCATGTTTGTGTATTATAAGTTGTGGTTGATATTGTGAACATTGCACCTTCTACATGTTCTTCTTGGAACTAGATATTCACCTTGAGATGGTCTTCTATTCTGACTTCCTGGTCGAGCGACAAGTCCATAGCCTTTTATAAGGGAGAGAACTTTAATAGGAGGATCACAATTTGTCCATTGTGACTGGTGTCCAATTGGGTATATAGACGCAGCGCAAGATAATTTAAATGCTTCAAAGGTGCAGTAGCGATTTGCCCATTGATATGCATTACTTAGTTAACATTCTCACGCAACTTTACATACATGTTTACATGGAAACTATGAAAGTTGTCATTTTCTACACATACATGTATTTATATTTAAGTCGACAACTCCCCCCTTTGTTGAATCGCCGATATGAAATGTGTGGTTGTTTATTTCATAAAACGTACAAGTAACAACTTTGTCTATATGACTTATCTTCTTCTTTTCAGCTTTGTCTATATTAAGAAGAATTAATGTTCCAGCAAAGTCGTAGTGGCTACGTGAATCCGGTCGTGGAGATGATGAGAGTAGTTTAGGTAAAGAGTGATAGTGGTCCATCTCATATCAAACTAAATGGAAAATTACCTTTTCAATCGTCAAACAACTTTGGTAAGTCTCCTAACGAAGTGCAGTTTCTTGGTCACTAAGGTACGACAAACAAGACAGATGTGGAGTAGGCAGAAAACACGAAACTGGAGCTCCAAAATGATATAGATAAGTTTTTCCTTCAACACAAGATCCACTAGTACAGAAGATTAGCAACGATCAGCCTCCGTATAGCAACAGTTAAAACAACTTCCCCTATGAGTTTTTTTCTTCTTTACCAAAGGATCAATCCCTCTCATCTGTTCTTGAAACGACGTCGTAACAAAGACCTATCAAGCATAATGAGTTGTTTGAGTTGGAACTGTCGAGGCATGGGAAGCCTCCGAGATGTTCGTTCTTAGGTGAGTTGATTAAAGCTCACAATCCTAGTGTGGTGTTTCTTATTGAAACTTTGGTTCATAAGAATTGCATTGAGAATTTACGTCGAAAATTTGCGTTTGATTCATGTTTTGCGATTAAGAGTAACGATAGAAGTGGTGGGTTGGCAATGCTTTGGAAAAATACGGTGGATGCAATGGAGAACGGTTACTTGGACCACCATATTGAGTTGGGTATCTGAGATACTGTTAACGGAGATTGGAGACTAGTTAGTTTTTATGGAAAGAGCTCAGCATCGTGAATCATGGTCTCTTTTGTCCTCTATCTCTTATTTCTCTATCCTTCCCTGGGTAATGATTGGAGATTTCAATCGTATTCTTAAACAGGAAGAAAAAAGAGGTGGAGCATTATTCCCTAATCATTCAATACGTAACATTTTGGAAGCTCTGTTGGCAGTGGGTTTGAGTGAGTTGTTTCTTACTGGTGATCATTTTACTTGGAAAAAGACTCGAGGTAGTCCTTCCTGAATCCGAGAAAAGCTTGACAGAGGTTTTGCATCAGTAAGTTGGTGCAATCCTTAATTACATACTTTAGAATATGCCTCTAGTTACTTTGTCCATTCTCCATTTTGTTTTTGGAATTTCAAGGCAGATCGTCTATTCTGAGTTCCCATCAGTTTAAGTTTGACATTGCGTGGTTAAAAGAAGCTAGTTTCTCTGATCTTGTTCGTAAGTGTTGGTTTGAGACGAGGAATCTATCTGTAAATTCTAAATTATTTGTGTGCTCATCCTCAATAGAACAATGGGGTAGGAAATTTAAATATCGATTCACCAAGAAAATAAAGCAATGTAATTTTCTTTTGACGCAACACCGAGATAAGGAGGACAAAACTTGAGTTAACCGATACATGCCTGCTAAGCGAAATCTGAATTACTGGTTGGAGATGGAAAATGTTTATTATAAAGGCAATGGGCAAAGAAATTTTGGTTGGCTGAGGGTGACTCAAATACAAAGTACTTCCATGCTTGCACAAATATAAGGAAGAAGGCTAATCGGCTAGAAAAACTTATCAATCACGACGACATTGAGGTAACTGATTCTCGTGGTATGGAATGAAATTGTAAGGAATTATTTTAATGTTATGTTCTGTGCCTCACATGTTCCTTCTTATGATATTATGGATGTGGCCATGTGTTGTCACGCCTGATATGAATAGTGACTTAACTGCTCCTTTCAACATTGAGGAATTTAAAACTATTGTTTTTCAAATGCATCCTAATAAGTCTCCAGGACCATATAGGCTTAACCCGAGGTTCTTTCAATATTTTTGAATGATATAGAATAAGAGGCCTTTGTGATACTATCATTTTTCTCAATATTAAATGTGATGATCCTATGCGTATGCCAGAGTTGAAATTTATTGTCCTTTGTAATTTTCTTTACAAAATAATTAGTAAGATTAGGGACCAATTTCGAAGAGTTAATAAGTTTAAGGACCAATTTTTTTGTTTTCTAAATTTAGGAGCATTTGCCCAATAACTTACTATTTTGATCACTCATTCCAATTTGATGTTTACTTTCAAGAAAGAAAAAAAAAACAAAAATTAAGGGAAAAAAGCACCCAAAAAAATTAAGGGAAAAAAAGTGGCTTTCCCATTAATTTTTTTGAAACGGAATGAGATTAATGGCCCACTAACGGGCAAAAAATGTTGATTATAGAAACTAGAAAACTTGGAATATGATCAAAAACTATGGGACTATTGGCTAATCTGGATTCTCTAGCGAGAGCATGTGCTATTCCGTTAGCCTGTCTCCGTACAAACTTGACTGAGTAACAGTCATTAGTAGAAAGAATAAATTTGCATTGTTGCACTAAGTCACCAAACTCTGTGAAGTCTTCATTCTGAGAGTTGATTGCATCCACTACCACCTTGGCGTCAGATTCAAATACCACTTTAATACACTGTTGTTCCTCCGCCCACTGCAACGCTTCTAATACTGCCCTTGCCTCTCTTTGTTTGATCGGGGGAATTCCTTCCAAACAACGGATCCGAGCAGCAACGAATCCTCCTCTTTCGTCCCTGATAACAGGACTAATTCCCCCATTTCCATCAGCTTCAAAGACGACAACATCCACATTACATTTTAGGAAGTCCCGGGGTGGAACATGCCAAAGTTTGCACGGTAATTCTGGTGTTGGTCGCTAGACCTGCTGAGCTCCATATCTGCGCTGTACCCGTGACTCCTTCCAGTCAGATAGAACCTCGAGTGCAGACCTGATCGAATTCCATGGCGAGATAATTACATTCTTCCACAATTCTCATTACGGTGTCGCCATATCGACCATAGAAGCATTAGAATTCTGTCGGCTTGGTCAGCAGATGCCAACTAGAGCGAATTGAATATCAGATTACTGAAGTTTGGAGCTGATGCAGCGCTTCTTACCAGAATATGCAGCAAACCGGTGTCTCGCCATATCTGTTGGGCAAAGCGACATTCCCAAAACAAGTGCCAAGTGTCTTCGACATCTCCTTGGCAGACAACACATTGCGCTTCGATCGGGATTCCTTTCTGTTGCAAACGAGCTCTCGTTGGGAGGCAATTTCTACACAGTTTCCAAATATAGTAGCGAACTTTGAAGGGAATATTAGCTTTCCAAATCCTCAACCAGTCCCCTTCAGCTTCATACTCTGCCATAGGAGCTAGTTTCTCGGTTAGCAGGCGATACGCGGACTTAACTGAGTACTTCCCACCTTTCGATCCGTTCCAAATTCTCATGTCCTCTACATTATGATTCCGCACATCAATTTTTAGAATCTCCCTAACATCCCTTTCCATGAAAAATTCCTCTAGTAGTTCTCTATCCCAATCCGTTGAATTGTGGATGAATAGATCACATACCCTGAGGTCTAAATGAGGTTCCGGAGCTGTTGACTCAACTTTGCAGTTATCTGTATCTCTCAACCAAGGGTCCAGCCATACCTTCACAGATTTACCATCTCTGATTTGCCAACGAAAACCTTCCTTCAACACTATCTGAGAATGCCAAATGCTCCTCCAAATATAACTCGGAGAATGCCCTAAACGGCCCGAGAGAAAATCCCCCATTGGGTAGTATTTAGCTCTGAAAACACGACTAACAAGGGCATTGGGCTCTGTCATAAGACGCCACCCTTGCTTTCCCAGTAATGCCAAATTAAAGACAGTGAAATCTCTGAAGCTTAAACCGCCAAGACACTTAGTGACACATAACTTGTCCCACTTTAACCAGTTAATTGACCTCTCTCCACCCGGCTTATTGCCCCACCAAAATGAGTTTAACATATGCTGGAGTTCTTCTGCAGTAGAAATAGGCAACAAAAAGGCCCCCATGAAGTACACTGGGAGAGCTTGCCCTGCGAATCTAATTAGTGTTGCCCTTCCTGCTTTGGATAAGTTCTTCCATTTCCAGTTTTGTAGCTTGTTCCATGTCTATCTTTCAGGTGAGCAAAGATGGCTCTCTTGGATCTGCCGACGAGTGATGGAAGACCCAAATACCGGCCTGTTGCAAGTGGATTAGAGACTCCCAGAATGTGCGAAATGCCTTCCTGTAGCATAGGATCCACGTTGTTGCTGCACATCAAGCCAGATTTTGACAAATTCACAGCCTGGCCTGACGCCACTTCATACTTCTGCAGGATTGATCTCATTACTCTACTTTCTGCAATGGTGGCGTTGAAAAAGAAGAAAGCATCATCGGAAAACTGTAAATGTGTAATGTTAGGAGCTCCTCGAGTGACATATACCCCTTTCAGTTGCCGTTTACTGACAGCATCGTCAATTAAAGTAGTCATGCCTTCCACGCAGAACAGGAAGAGGTACGGGGATAGAGGATCTCCCTGTCTCAGACCCCTTTCTGGAACTATAGATCCCACTACATTAGCATTCATACGGACCGAGTACCTGACTGATGTCACACACATCATAATCATAGAAACCCAATGATCAGAGAAACCCAATTTTAACATCATAGCCTGAAGGTAGTTCCAATCCACTCTATCGTAGGCCTTGCTAAAATCCATCTTTAGTGCAACTGTACCTTTCTTCCTATTCGAATTTCTTTTCATGCTATGTATCATCTCAAAAGCCACAAGGACGTTATCAGAGATAGAACACCCTTTCACGAATGCTGATTGCGTCTCTGAAATTACACCTGGCAGTAGCAGCTTAAGCCGGTTCACCAGCACCTTCGAAATAATCTTGAACGCCACATTGAAGAGAGCAATTGGTCGTAGATCTCTCATAGAAGCTGGGGACTCACATTTTGGAATTAGTGCTATCACAGTGTCATTTAATCCAGGAGGGAATGAGCCCCTTGAGAGCCAGAACTTCGCTGTCGCGAAGAGGTCATCGCCAATGACATGCCAAAATTTCTGAAAGAATGCTGGATTAAATCCATCAGGACCTGGCGCTTTTGAGGGATGCATTTGGAAAAGCGCTTTGTGAAATTCCTGCTTGGTGAATGGATTAAGCAACTTCTGATTATCCTCCTCAGTTATCCGAGGCTGGACGAGCTCAGTGACCTGTCAAAATTGTGCGTGGCTGCTTGAAAACAGGTCTGAGAAATACTCAGTCGCCAAAGCTTCCAAACCCGCTTGATTCGAGATCCAGTTTCTGGTGTCATTCTGTAATTTAGAGATCAGATTCTCTTTCTTCGACCATTTCATAGGCGTGATAGAATCGGGTACTGGAATCACCCTCCTGGATCCACAATTTCTTGGATCGTTACCGCCAATGATCTTCCTCCTTAAGCAGTAGGTCGAGCATTTCGGTTTTTGCAGCTTTAAATTCACTGATAGGATTCGACGTTGGGTTATCTCTCAATTGGTCCAGCTTCCTGTTACACTCTTTAATTTCTGATCTGAGATTTTTATTTTTCTGCTTTCCCCAACTAAGTAGCGCCTCCCCAAGTCTGATTAATTTAATATGGAAAGGGGATGCTGTCTGTTCTAGCCATTTTGTCGAAATTAACGGCTCCAATTCTGATTCATGCAGCCACTTATCTTCAAAGGCGAACTTGTGAGTCCAAGGAGCTTGAGAAGGAGCCTGCGTTACTAAAAAGATTGGAGAGTGATCTGAGAATGGGGCAAAACCATTGTATAACGAACTGTCAGGAAAACGAGTTGCCCAGGCTTCAGAAATTAATAATCTGTCCAACCGTTCTTGGACCTCGTTGGGTTTGCCCCAATGGCGAATCCATGTATAAGGGTAGCCATCCATAGGGATATCGTTTAGACCATTTGCCTCCACCGCTTCTCTGAATCCTCTTATGCACCACTCCGGGTGGCTTCTTAGCCCCTTCTCATCTGCTTGGTCTAGAAGATCATTAAAATCACCTATGACAGCCCATGGTAATGTAGAAGCGGCGGCTAAGGATTGTAAGAGAGACCAAGAGTCTCTACGTCGACTGCTGATAGGGGTCAAAAACCCCTATCTTTGGGTACGGTTTTAGGACGGTTTTTAGTGCTATTTCATGAATAAGCGAGCAATTCTCGCATTTATATGCCTTTGTGTGAGTTATTTAGGAATTGGAAATGTTTTATTAACTTTTTGTTGTTTAGGCTCGTTTTCTGATCATTTTAGGCAAATAAGGCCAAAATGGCATGTATGTTATAATTCCGTTATCTTTTATAGCTAATTGATCCGCCGAAAGTCGCACCAAACGGAGCGTTTGCGCAAAATAAGCGATTGGCGGGTCAATTTAGCCTCGAGACTAATGTTATTTGGAGTTTTCGTGGAACATCGAGCAACCGTGCGGAAGCGTGCAGGGCAAAACGGCTCGTCGAACTGGCCTTTTTAGGCCTGCTCGGGCGAGCTGGGGGTCAGCTCGCTGCGAGCTGGCCGCGCAGGGCCAGCTCGCCGAGCAGCGCGCCCTGCTCGGCGAGCTGACCTGCGGGAATTGGTCAAAAAAGTCAGTTTTGACCCCACGACTCCACGACCGGTCCCATGACTTCCCACCTGCAAAAGGACACGAAATAGGTCAAAAAGAGGGCCTGAGCTACAACTATA
This sequence comes from Euphorbia lathyris, assembly GCF_963576675.1. Classification (NCBI taxonomy): domain Eukaryota; kingdom Viridiplantae; phylum Streptophyta; class Magnoliopsida; order Malpighiales; family Euphorbiaceae; genus Euphorbia; species Euphorbia lathyris. Next base: position 19,944,096 of record NC_088914.1, on the reverse strand, counting down.
AATAGAACTTTTCCATTGTAAATTAGATATCTTTCATTAATTGTAATTTACTTTAGCTTTCCCCTTGAAGTTCCTCTCCATCTCCTCCATCTTCTTCAACCTCCATTGAAGCTCCTTCAAAGCTGTTCACCGAGGAATATTCAAGGTCCGTCCTTAAGACCTAGGAAGCTGGCTGCAGAGTAGACACGTTCCCTGAAAGGGATTTTCGTATCTCCTTTTATCTTTCCTTGTTTGTACTCTTTGATACAGTCTATGAATCCTAGGCTAATTGTATCATGTGACATTGTTCTTCGCCTTTAATAATATTTTAGCTCTTATTTTGTTCTATGATTATTTGCTTAATCTTTGTCTTACGCTTTATTCAATTGGTTTAACTTATTCAAAAGCCCAAAATCTAGTAGGCACATATTGTGAGCTGAATCTGACCTAGTCAGAGCCTACGAGATTGACGACCTCTTAGTTGATTAAGCCAAATTGCTTAGCCTTAGACCTAGTTTCGGCCTTACAAGGGAATCACGCACTAGGAACTTCAGGAGGGTAAGTAGGGTTAATCGCCTTGAATACAAGTGACTTAGATTAGATTTTTAATCAATAGACCTAATGATCTATCTTCATTATTATCGTTCATACCATGTTCCTTCGAGTAATTGCATTAGTGAAAGATCACCTAGGTGTAGTATAACTTAATTAGGAGTAGTTTAACTTAATTAGGCGTAGAATAACTTAGCTAGGAGTAGCGTAATTCAACCTAGGAGTAGATTAACTTAAACAAACAAACTCAAAACCCACAAAGCCTAGATAACACCTGAGACCAAGTAGCTCGATACTTGTGGTAAATAAGTCCTGTGGATTCGATACCTGGACTTTCCAGATTTATTACTTGATAACGACGGGGTACACTTATCCCTTAGTGAGTCTTCTCTGAAGGCGCATCAAGTTTTTGCTGCTCTTGGGGAATCCATAGAACCCGGTTAACCTCCAATCTCCCCTTTCACTATCGTACATACATAGATCAATATGATTGTTAGAGAAGGAGAGTAGTGAGCAGTCTGTATTGTTCCTCCACAACGCACAAAGTCCTCCGCTATGCCCTACACATTCCACTGCATAGCCTCCATCAAATCGTAGTCTCCTTTTAATATCCGTAATTCGAGAACCATTCACTAACGTTTCAAATAAAATTATAACAGCAGGGTTGTGAACTCTCAAGAGTTCACTCAGCACCGGAACTGCCCTGACATTACCGAGCCCACAGCAGTTCCAACTCATAATTTTCATGATCCAGGGTAGACCTCCCCCTCGAGGCCCGCCGATTGTCCATTTTTTGAACCAGATGTTGCTTGTTTCTAAGTACCCGCTGTCTCATCACCCTGCATCGTGCTAACTGAACCACCTCCATCAATGTCCATTCCATTTGGTTTGGAACTGTCTAGAACGGACTTATGAACAGCCACATTACCTACTTCGCTGTCACTTCTCCTTCGTTTCCTTTCATCAGGTATTTCTATCCCCTGGATCGCCAGTTTTTGCGGCTGCTGTTGTAGGCTTGCTGACTTCCCTGGGTCCAACATACAAGCCCCCAAGTTATGGCCTAAGGACTCCAAAATTGGGGCTTTTGCATATTCCCCACCCTTGCTACTGCTCTCCCCCATCGTCGATGATTCTTCATTTAGCCATCGGTCACTGCCAAAGTTCGAAATACGTCTAGGTGGTGCCCTGATCGATGAGTCCCATCCTCTAGGTACCTCATCCTCCACTGTTTCATAGAACTTATCACAATTTCTGTCTATGTGCCCAATGAGCCCACATATATAGCAAAAGGTGGGGAGCTTCTCGTCCTTAAACAGGCAAAGGCTCTAATCCCCTCCACTTATTCTAACTTTCTTTCCTGTTTTAAGAGGAGACCTTATATCAACCTGTACTTTGATTCTCATAAAAGGTCTACTGATATAGACCAGATATTCTTTGTGTCATACTGGAGAAATAAGCCAATGTAGTTCCCTAGGACCCTGCCTACTGATTCTGTGAATAGCCCAGCGGGAATATCATGTATTTGCACCCAAAACGATACTAAATGTAAAGGGACAATTAGCGGGTCCTCTCATTCTTTCAGTTCATGTAGTATTAGCAGATTATTGTCAAAGGTCCAGAGGCCTCCCTCCATGACCCATCTAAGATCGTAAACATGATAAAACCGGAAAAAAATGATTTTCAGCCCGAGTTCAGTAGTAGAAATACCTCTTCCTGGTCTCCATAGACCCAGTAGTCTGTGTTTCAGTATTGTGAAGTTGACGGTCTTATCAGTTAGTAACATCCCCACCAGGCACATGTCATATTGTCGATTACCCTCAGTTTCCTGTACTCCACCAAACTCAAACCCGTCGTCAATCTCCCGGCCTTCTACTGTTGTATCCTCCATTTGAGATGATCCGTTTGATCGGCGGTCGCCGGGGGTGGTAGTTTCCAGACTGCGATAATGCCCTAATAACAGAGACGTGTTATGCAAGGACTCTCATACGAGAGAAAAGCTCTCAACAGGAGCAGCAAAAAAAACGAGAGCAGAGTCGTTTTAGCTTTCCCATTAATGTAGATGACAAAATGTCAATTAAATTAAGACCAAGCAAGACAAGACAAGATTATAAAATATTCCTTCATGGAGAAAAGACTTTTTGAAACTTGTAAAAAAAATGTGACTAATTTCTTTTCCGATTTTGAAACTTATTATTTAATATGAAAAATCTACATTTACTGCTTATATTTTAGGATAAATAATTTATTAATTTTAAATTTGTATATATTACACTAGTTGGTTTTTTTTTTTAAAAAACACATTATAAAATTTATAAATTTTGACAAAACAAACTACTTTAATCCTCCATTCATAAATTTTTTATTATATTAAAGCAAGTAATATTAATAACAATGTTATATTATTATTTAGTGTATTTTTAATTAAAAATTATGTAATAAAATTTATAATTAACTTTAACTATTGTTTATTAAAACAATTAATGTTGGCTTTAGTGGATAAGAACCTTAAAGCGCTTAAACTATAGATTTAGAGTCCGAATCTTAGTTTACATACAAAACTTGAATTGGAAGAGGAGCCACCTAAAAAATAGTTTCACGAACCTTGAAACGAGCAATCAAAATAAATTACAAAAAATATTTTTGTTACTAAAATAGTATGATATTAAAATTAATTACTAATTATTTCATAAATTTAAATTTAACTGATTAGATTAAAAAAATAATAATGATAATTTAATTAATTATTAATAAATCATTAAAAATTCTATAATGCATGTATAACAAATTCCAGATAAAATAGATATTATATTAAAGATATATTTAAATTTCTACCAAAAAAAGATATATTTAAATTAAAATATTAAATTATTATAAAATTGATTATCTATTTTAAATAAAAATACACTAAATAATAATATAATTTTATAAACATATTACTTTTCATTTTTGCAAAACAAACTATATAGTGTGCCTCGTTAGAAAAATCAAAATTAACCAGATGGAAGCCATAATAAAGCTCATAACTCGATAGCACCGTTTCGGAGAGTGATGTAATCCACGTTAATTTCGTCCCATAATTTTAACAATCAAAGCAGTGGATCAAGCCTGAGACCATTCTTCTACCAATTCTGAGGCAATCGTAATAATGTCAGAGAAGAAAGGATCACCATCAACACAACCAATTAGCTCTTTCTCGGACTCACATAATTCAATCGAAGCTCTACGAGTATCCTGCATGTGTTCGTCTGCGAACCACGGTAGATGCAAGGAAGAATGGGGTTGCCATCATCCGAAGGGATTGACAGAGGAGGAGGCGGGGAGGTATGAGAGAGGAAGGAGGGTTGCTGGAGCATTAGGTTTTCTTTCTTTCACTCAAGTTCCTTTTATATATTAATGGGATAAGGTACCAAAATAGGTCTAAGGTTTTTGGGAAAGTATCAATTTAGGCTCAACATTCAAAATAGCACCAATATAGGCTTAACGTTTACAACATAATATCAATTTAGGTTTAACGTTTACAATATAACATGAATTTAGGCCCCACGTACAAAATAGCACCAATATATGCTTAACGTTTATAAAATAATACGAATTTAAGCTTAACTTTTACAAAACATATCCAATTTAAGCTAAACGTTATAATTAAATTAACCATATTATATTCTTTTCCTATTAATTTTATATGTTATCTTTTTATTTAATTCTATTTTCTTATTTATTATAATACAATTAATTAGTATTCTTGTCCATTAAAACCTTATATTTGTTTTTCATCAACCATTCCATTACTCCTAAATTCCATGACTCATGTAATATATGCAAACTAAAAGTAATTGAATATCCATAATCTTTCGAACACTGACATATATCAATATTATTTTAACTAGTGTTCGAAATATTGTGGATATTCAATTACTTTTAGTTTGCATATATTACATGAGCAGTGAAATTTAGTAGTCACGAAATCATTGATAAAAAACAAATATAAGATCTTAATGGGTAAGAATACTATTTTTTTGTAGGAAAAGAAAAGAGAAACAAACAAACAAACCCAAAAAACTAACCCGGGATTAGCCTAGGAAAGCTAACCCAGATCATCTAAAAGCAAAGATAAGAGAAAACCCTGATGAGACAAAAAAGTAGAGATTCCCAACATCCTCACATGGCCCTCAGCAGCGAGGCGGTCTGCAACCCTGTTCTGCTCCCTGAAGACATGCCCAAAGTTGATGGTGTCGAAGGAAGAACATAAACTTCTGATTCCTTTCACTAAATTATGGCTACCCAAACTCAAGGTCTTGTTATCAGAGATAATTTTAACCGCTTCTAGGTTGTCTGATTCCACAAACAAACTTTTCAAACCCAAGTTTTTGGCGTGCTTAAGCCCAGAGAAGATCCCCTAGAGCTCTGCAGTGAAGGACGAGCCCATAACTAGATTCTGAGCAAAGCCAGACACCCAGGCACCACCCGTGTCTCTCAAAACACCACCAGCCGCAATTCTGCCATCCACAAGACACGAGCCATCAGTATTCAATTTCACGATCCCTTCACCAGGTCTACTCCATCCCAAAAGGTGAACAACATTCCTTTGGATAGTACTAGATAAGCTATCCTATTTGAAGCTTTTAATAATAGTATTAAATTTTTTATAGAAAAAGGCACGTAAATTACGAATGGTAATTGCTCCTTCTCCAAAAATATCGGCATTCCTCCAATGCCAAAGCTGGTGTAGACAACGACAAAGAGGATAGCCCCATGCTCCAGCTTAGGTAAAAGCAAACCGCTAACTCCGTCCATAAACCAATCACGATCAGAATAGGCCAAGAAATTAGGAAGCAAATGGGCCGGAAGAATTTCCCTCCACACATTTTTATTTTTCACACAATCTCTAAAGACATGGCAGGTAAGTTTCAGCTTGAGCTTTGCATCTGCTACAAGTATCAGCCTCCACCAAGTGGCATCTTTTCTTTCCACATTTATAAGCAACCTATCTTTTGCACCAAGCCACAGGAAACTCCTAATGCGAGAGGAACTTTTAAGGCCCAAATGTTCTTCCAAGCGACTGAAGGACGAGGATCCGAATTGAGATAGAACGCCTCGAACGCAGATTTGCAAGAGTAAGCCCCATTGTTTGTAAGGGACCAACAATGATTATCTCCATCTTCCTCCTTATTGCTAACTTTAACTCCTCGAATCTTCAGAAGCGTTTCCAGATCAAGGTAAGCCTCAAATCTCGCCCAAATCCAATCTCCCTCCGAGTTCACGACATCATCAATCCTCCAGTTACGTATCCCCATAGGCGGAGGAGAAGTACACACCTCTAATAAAGACTTCTGTCATTCCAAAAACTAATAGATCTGCCATTGCCCACCGACCAACCAATCCCAGAGCAAAATTCTGAGAACACAGCATTAACCCCTTTCCATAAGAAAGAACAATTAAGAACTCTCTCTTTAGGGCCCCCAAAGATCATATCCTTTCTATACTTCCCACACAATAAATGAACCCAAAGAGCCGATGGGGATTGCCACATTGTCCAAAAAAGCTTCATGGAAATAACTTTATTATTGTCCCTGGCTTGTCTAACCTCTAAACCTCCCATTTTTTTAGGTTGGCAAACTTCCTTCCACGGAACCAGATGAACTTTCTTCCCCTCTTCCGAGTTTTCCCACAGGAACCGACGATTAATTTTATCAAGGCCATTAAGAACAGGCTCCGACAGCTTACAAGCTTGCATTAAGTGATTGGGAGCCGCACAGTTCACCGATTGGATCAACGTAAGACGCCCCACAAGAGAAAGGGAATTAGCTTTCCAATTAGCACATTTATTATTGGTTTTATCGAAGATCTCTTTAAAGGAAGCTTTCGAAACTCTATCACTATGGAGAGGAACCCCCAGATAGTAATCAAAAGCCTTGGTAAGAGGAATACCAGAGATCTCACTCATCTTCTTACAGACCCTTTGATCCATATTATTAGAGCACAACATCCTAGATTTTTGGATGTTAAGCTTTTGACCAGAAGCAGAACAAAAGTTAGTAAGGATATCCATAATCATGCCAATTTGCTCCTCACTCCCTTCAACAAAGATCATCATATCGTCAGCAAAGAACAAATGAGTGGACGGGGGATATAATTTATTAATGGATGTTGAAACACCTTTCCACATGATTTTGATTTGACAAAATTATTTAAGTATATGATTAAAGAATATTCTAAACACACTAAGTTTAAATGCTTTGATTTATTACACTAATGTGTTTGTTCAATGTTAAGTTAAATTGTTTATAAGACATAAAGACTAAAAGGCTAAAGGCCCAAAGGAAAGTCAAAGGCCCAAGACAACTCGGCTCGTGTAAACAAAACAATGTCGTTATGGACAAAACGCAGCTCAGCATGAAAAAGGATCTGGAAGACTTTCTTTATCTACTTCGGAACGAAGCTGCTGAGTTGGACGATAAAGAGTACAAGACAACAGCTGAGCAAGGAACAACTTCAAGACAAAGTATTTCTACTTTGGCTAAAGTTCAGAAGACACAAAAAGTTGTCTGGAAGACTTTGCTATAAAAGGCGAAACATTCTGCATGTCTGTCTAAAAGCTGCTCAGCACTGACCGAAGACAGAAGATGCAATAATCTGATTGGCCAACGGCACTAAGCGTGTACTGAGTGACAACGACATCAAGCCATTTTCCCTCCAACGGTTATTTCGAAATTTGAAATAACCGATACCTCAAGTGTCACTATAAATAGGCCTTTCAGTTGCTTCATTCGATGCAGATCTTCACCAAGCCATTACGCTGACCAAATTTCTACTCGAAGAATCTGTGTGAAAAATCAAAGCAAATACTTACACCAATTTCCATATTATTGTGTAAAAGTCTAGAGTGATTATCCAATCATCTAAAGTGTCTTAGCAATTATTGTTTAAGACAATCTTATTATCAATTCTAGAAATAGAAAGGAGAGGCTGAGTACTCGGTTATAGTACTCAGCAATAGAATAGGAGTGAGTAGAGGTATAGAGGAAGGTACTCTTGTTATACTCAGCTTCTTGTTGTAAAAGGTTTCATGCTCTACCGTTAAAGAGCTCAGTAGAGAATTCGAAAGCTCGGAACGTGTTCCGGGCACAGGACGTAGGCGGAGAGGCCGAACCTGGATAAATCTACTGAGTAACATCATTCTAACCTTAAACTCCTTTAATATATATATTGCTTGCTTAAACAAAACTGACCAAGTAAAGAGGTCACGCTGAGTTGATGGCATTGAGTATCTGAGTTCAGGAATAGACTTAAGTGCTATCTCCTGACTCAAAGAAAGAAGCTGACTTAGTCACCAGTTGACTAAGCTAGTGTCTTGAGTTCACTCAGCGCGCTGTATAATTCCTTTTCAAAGTAAAAGAAGTCAGTCTCAACGTACAAAATTTTAAATAGTTCCTAACCCCCCTTGGAACTAACTTGTTACGTTATAAGGGACCAAAAATGGATACCAGATGAAGCTTCCCCGTACTAACAACATCTTGGATAAGATGAGTTAGCCTCTCCATCGCAATAACAAAAAGGAAAAGGCTCATAGGGTCCCCTTGACGGATACCCCAGGAAGGAGTAAACTCTTCAGAAAAATCCGCATTAATCAAAACTTGGAAGACACGAGAAGAAATACAAGCCTCAATTAAATTCCTCCAATTATCCGGGATCCCAGCTCTCTCCAGACAATCAAGAAGAAAACTCTAGTTAATCCGATCATAAGCATTTTCAAGATCCAGCTTCAGAGCCACAATACCACGCTTTCCCTTTTTGACTTTCATCGAATGAACCATCTCTTGAACGATAACAATATTGTCCATTATCTGTCTTCATGGGACAAAACTGCCTTGATTCTGGCTAACAATCTCAGGGAGAATACACCTAAGTCTATTAGCCACGATTTTGGTAACCACCTTATAAATCACACTACACAGACTAATAGGTCTCATCTGTAAGAAAGATGAAGGCTTCTCTACTTTGGGAATCAAGACCAGGAGGGTTTTATTCATAAGCCTAATATCCTCTGACCCATCAAAAACCCTTTTTATAAAATTGTAGACTCCCTCTTTAACAGTATCCCAATGCTTATGATAAAAGCCGACCGGGAGCCCATCAATCCCCGGAGCTTTAGTAGCTCCTATGCTAAAAACTGCCTAGCCAATCTCTTTCTGATCAATAGGGTGAAAGGCTTCAATAATTTTATCATCACCAACCTTTGGAAAGGTAGACCTAGACAGAGCTCCATCCAAGTCCACCGGGTCTTCTTTAAATTAGTCCTTATAGAAATTGAGGGCCAAGAGACGAATGTCCTCATCCTCATAAACCCAATTGCCATTAGGATCTTTGATAGCACCAATCAGATTCCTCTGCCTTCTGATTATAGTAGAAAGATGGAAATACCTTATATTACGATCGCCATCTCTAATCTAGGCTTTTCTTGATTTCTGAAACCAAAGTGTTTCCTCTTGTTTAAGCACGACTTCCAACTCATTCTGGAGGGATCTAAGGAGACAACTCAAACTATGGTCAAACATGACCTCCAAGATACGTTGAATACCTTCCATCCTTCTCAGAATTTTCTGCTTCCTCCTGATAATATGGCCAAAGATGTTCCTGTTCCAACTCACCATATTATTTCTAAAACCCTCTACAGCCATTAAAACATTAGAATGGGGTTTCCAATTATCATGGACAAAGTTCTTAAACTCAGGGTGAGATTCCCAAGCCACTAGATACCTAAAAGGTCTTTCCCTCTAGGACGAGGGGCTCTCACCAGCCTGACAAGGATATGACAATGATCAGAATGACGGAAGGGGAGGTTCAACACAGCCGCCTGAGGAAACCTGCTCTGAGCAATAATATTAGCATAGATGTTGAGCGATTTCCACAAGTGCACGGTTTCGCTTGTAGTAATAAAAATATCGATCCCACAGGGATACGTTTTTTAACGAAAAAACTTATTTTTTGAATCTGTTAATTTCGAACTAGTTAGATTTACTATTAAATGTAAATGAAAAGTGAAAATTGGTTTAATTGAATTTAGGAAATTTGTTTAATTGAATTTGTGAACTTTGAGTATTTGAAAATGCTGGAATAAGATTTTATATTTAGAATAAATCGATTGTTAGAAAGGTCTTCTGATTTTAAGGATGAATTTTACAAAACAGGAATATTTAGAACTTTTTAGAAAAACGAATGAATTTATTCATTTGCATTAAGCAAAGAAAACAACTTAAACTTTGTATCAATTATGATGATGAAATAAATGACGGAACCTCTAATTAATTGCCTTTGAACGCGACAAAATCCTTTCAGGATAGTTGCCCTTACTCAAATTAAAACTCTTTCGAGATGATAATTTGCCTAAGTGTTCAACAAAGTTTCCTTGTAATGATTTTGAATTCAAGTGCATATTAATGAAAACACCAGCCTCACTTATATTGGATTGGTTACCATAAGTGCTGCATAACGATTTGTCGAATAGAACGGACTTTATTAGATGAAATATAAATTGATACAAGTTTACAGAGAACAAGGAGCATCGAGTTCTTCGAGGGCGTGCAAGTGAAGGGCTTGATCGGTTCCGCTTCCTTGGGTTTCCTAAGAGGTTGTCAGGCTCAAGGGCGAACACTCTACTCAATCTTCTCGCTGTAACTTCGTAATAGGGATTCGGTCGGCCACTACCATGATGCAAACTAAAACTGGAACAATGTCTAAACGCTACTGAGTTGTAATTAAACTATAAACAATATGTGTACCTTATCTTGTTTTGTACAGAATCTAATTTCTAACTCTCGAAATGTGTTTACTTAGAACTTTGACATAAGTTCTACGCTTTGATTCTATATCTATATTATAACATTTCACTGCACTTTTTCTCAACATCAACTCTTTATGTATAGATGTTGAAGGGTTGTGTTTGAAGTGATGTATCCGTTGGTTAAGAGTCGTGTCCGTTGTGAAAGGACGTCTTTATCCACTTGAACGAACGCGTTTCTTAGATTTTCAGCATGTGTTAAATGCTCTTTGTAAATTTTCTGCACTTACCGAGGATGGTAATCCGCGGCCGTGAATGACGTAGCATTGAGTTGAGCTTCGGACGAAGGGGAGAAATAGCTATACCACGCGTGTCGCGACCGCGGGTTGAGGATCCACTATCGCGGCTCGGTAAGTTTTCTCACTTCTTAGCTTTCATTCGTGTCTTCGACTTGGCGCTTTCGATTTACGTCGTCTTTGACTCCTTTTGTAGGGTTTTTCTTCTGTTTTAGATCCTTTTTCGTTCCTATTTGGATTTTACCAAATATTTAGGTACCTTGCAAGAAAGAAAGATATTCGAGAGTAAAAGTAATCTAAACAGATATAAATAACACGAATTTGTAATAAAAATGATGTAAATGTTAATGATATTTTAGGTATATTTTGGGCTTAACAAATCTCCACACTTAATCTTTTGCTAGTCCCGAGCAAAATTTCACTGAATTTATTCCTTAACTAATCTCTTTATGAAAATAAAACATATATCTTTGTGTTTACCTTTTAAATTAGTTAAGCCGAAAAGACTAACTTTGCATGGCAAATTTATACGCAAAATATCAAACTAACTTAGTATAAGTACGATATATCATTCGTCTTGTATTTCAATGTTTAAATTGAAGTATTCGGGACGATGTAAGCACGCATGTTATTGAGTCTTTCATCTCAAGGCATTTCAAAGCACCAAATTTCCTTTCCCAAACTTGAATTATTATATATGAGTATTAAGTTTAATTTATTTGCTTAGTTACGCCCGTGATAAGGGTGGTCTCGATCGTAACTTTATATGCATTTGTTTTGTGTTCGCTTAAGAGGTACCGACCATGCCATGGGTGGACGCAATCGTTACTTTAAACTTTAAACACGCTTAATTTTTTTATTATTTAAACGTTCCTTTCATACCTCGATTGTGATAAGGGTGGTCGCAACCGTGGCCAAAAGTACGCTTTATTTATTAATTTCTTCCCTTTCATACCTCGATTGTGATAAGGTTGGTCTCAATCGTGGCCAAAAGTTAAGAATACGATTTATTGATTATAACTTGGGAAAAAGAAAATTAGCACATTCTTCCTATATTGACTTAAAATTCAACATGTATTACGGCTATAGTTTCCTTAAAAACTTCAATTGGTGTTAATGTAAGACAAAATCAAAACTGAGCTAAAAAAATTGTTAGTTCAATTTAATGCCTATAAACCTAATTGAAAATTTAAAATAAGATTTATTATATCATGAATTTCATAATATGAAATAGAGATTGAAAATAAAGAATTTTTACTTAAATACATTTACTCGAGACAATTTTTACTTAAAATTGTGTCGAAGATTTGTAAAAAAAATTTGAAAAATATCACCCGTATAGAAATATTTATTTCTATCGATAATGATAACCTAAAAATAATCATAAAAATTTTAACTTATGATTAATTTATAAATGTAAAAATGATATTTCATAAAAAATGTTAATTTTTTTCATTTGTTGCAATATACTTAAAGTGTTGCAATATACGTTGCATTTTGTATTTTTGAAAACAAGTGTTGCATACATTCATTCATTCATTTGCATATATTCGGTCATTCATTTGCATACATTCGTTCATTCATTCGTTTGTATAAAAATGATATATGTATATATCTCCTCCCACACTTAAATTGGACCATGTCCTCATTGGTGCAAAAATGGAGATAAAACGTTAAAGATAAAACAAACGGAAAGAAATGAAAGATATAGCAAAGAAAACAAGCATCATAAAATTAAATTAAAACTGAAATTGTACGAAACATAAGAAAATAAAAATGTACGAAACTGAAATGAAAAAAAGATAAGATAAAAATAAAAGATAAAACCTAAGCATGCGGCGGGGAATCCGGAGGTGTTGGTGAAGTTTCCACATTTCGGCGTCGGAAAAACGAAAGCATCCGATGCCGAGTCGATCTGTGCGCACGCCTCAAAGAATTGAGGTTGTCATTCATCACCATGTTGTTCTCCACCAAATCATCAATCCGTAAATTCATTTGTCGATTATTGGCATTGATTTGGTTCAAAATTCTCCTTAAATCCAACGGATCATTATCTTGTGTTGCTTGGGTTTGTGGTGCATCTTCCGCTCCTTCCTCCGCACCTCCTTCTTCGGTACCTACATTTTGGGAACTAGAAGCACCTCCACCCATAGTGCCACGAAGATGAGCAATACGGGTAGCATAAGAAATAAAAACGGGAGGAGCCGCAGAAACCAATAAATGAGCCCGCTCAAGAGCCGCAATGTCCAAAACCGGAACATATCCATGGTAGGTGGACATATCATAAGTTGCTAATTCATCCCGTGCTCCCAAAACAATAGCGGTTATGAAATTACCGAGAGGGACTTGAGTTGTGTGAGCCCTCGAAGCACGATATAAATTGTCAAAAATCATTCCAATGCTATCAACCCGTAAACCCTTGAACAAACAATCCCGAACAAACAAATCCCGGACTTGAATCTTCGAACTCTCAACATGACCAAAAAGTGAAAAACTCAAATACTTGTGAAAGAAGAACACACAATTGTCCTTAATCAACTTGCTTGAAGTGTTTTTAGAATCAAAAGAAGTTTGGTCGGAAAGAGTTTGCCAAAAAGAGTTATTGTCAAAATCCCGAGGCTTATCATAAAAATCACTAGTAGGGAAACCAAACATATTTCCCATAGCCTCATAATCGAATCAAAGTCAAGAAACTGCATATCCACGAACTTACGATTGGCGTTTGAAAAGTGCTTGAAACGTCCAACTTCTTCCTCAGAATGAATGTCGAAATAAGCCCCGCAACTAATCCTTAGGCGATTAGCCTCAGTGAAAGCCGGCTTGTGTGCAACACGCTTTGCTCTAGGCATGGTTATGGTGTTTAGGGTTTAGATGAAAAAGATGAAAAGAGAGAAAAGCTTGAGGTTGAAGATGAAGTAGAAGTGTTGTATGTAGACTTGAATTGAAAGGGGTAAGTGATTAAAAAAAGGGTAATGATGAAATTGGGAAGAGTAAAAGTGAAGTATTGGGAAGAGGTAAGAGTAGGGAATTGGTTAAAATTGGAGGTGGTGTAAGGTTTGTGTAAGGAATAGGTATATATATAGGGTTTGAAGAGGAAGTTTAATAGGTAGAGTAGGAAGAGTAATGAGTATAGTTGGAATAGGAAGAGGTGTAAGTAGAGGAGGAATAGGAAGAGTAATAGGTAGAGGTTGAATAGGAAAAAGGTTGAAAATTAGGCCAAAAATCCGGACTTGGAGTTGCCTTTAACACGCGTGTCGTGGTCGTGGATGTGTATCCACGGATTGCGTTTTTCAGCCAATTTTTTCTTTGAATTGTTGTGGGAATTTGCTGAAGTTACCGAGAAATACACCATTCGCGGCCGCGAATCGCGTTTGGCAGCGAATTTTTTGTCTGAATTTGGAGTAAATTTGCTGAAGTTACCGAGAATCCATTAATTCTCGGCCGCGAATCACCTCGTGGCTACCCAAATTCTGCATATTAACTTCATTTCGTGCATTTTCTTGATAAATCCTATCCTGAACTCCTTAAAAATGTTATCTGTACTTAAAAATATAAATATAAAACATTAAATGATAAGGAAAACCAAAGGTGTATCCTTATTAATGGAAAAATAAATGAAAAATGCTTTAATTAATGGATGTTAAATTAAGAATAGGAAAGGTTTGGAACTAAAATTAATTGAAGCATTTATGTGCATGTATTAATGTAAGTTAAATGAATCTTTATTTAAGGAATTGAAACTTAGTTATTAATCATTTAATTAGTAATGAATGGATTAAGTTTGCATTTAATAAGTGCATTAGTTTAGAATTATGGAATTAAATGTTAGTTTAACCAAATAATCAAAAACAGGAAATAATGCAAAAGAGAAAGATTTTTATTGAATAGAAACATATTTACAAACAAACGAAACAAAAGCTATGCTAAAAATTCGTCCCTTTCAATCGGGATTTTCTTAGCCCTATAGCGTTCTATTTTCAACTGCACGAAGGCTTGACGTTCTTGTGCAGAAAGAAAATTGGGTCCTGATCGAAATACTCGTTTCACTAGACCTTCATATTCTAAAAACTCATAGTCTAGCATTGGAAAAGATTCAGCATCACTCCAAGGAACAGAAATACTTCCCTTGGTCCCTAGAATTATTCCACATACAATATTCCCGAATCCAACCTTCTTAGCCTTGGATCTAGATGCGGCAACAAGACCCTCCATCAGAATTTTTGAAGAATCAACCACGTTGCCTTGAAATATATCGCCAAGGACATAAAGATCAGATTCTTGGATGACACAACTGAACGTGCGACCGAACAGGCTGTGACTCAGAAACTTATGCAAATATAGCATAGAGTTTGAATAGAAAGACTTATTATAGGCAAGTTTTGGGTGGAAAGGCCAGATGCCGGTGAGCATTCGCCAAATATCAGTGGACGTCATATCTCTTCCATGATGACGTTTGGTAGTATCCTTTAAGGGAAAACCAAACCAAGCATGTAATTCTGGATATCCAAAAGTGAAAGTTTTGCCATCCCGACGAAAACTAAGACGCACCCGACGCTTGTTAACAAAGCGAACCGTATAGAAGAACTCTAATATCCAGTCTCCAATTATAGGAAACTTCATATCAACAAATCTGGTCCATCCTAAACGTTCCATGTAGCGACTCATATCATCTTTAATTCCCAACTGATCGTTAAGAAAGTCATCCATGTATAGCATTCCGACAAAGAATGTGTATCGAAGCCTCAAGAAGCGCCTTCCCTCATCATGATTGAAAATGGGAAAGTTACATCCGTAACGCTCTGATATATCAACATGCTTATTGCGTGAAGCAATAACTTTCTTAGATGAAGTGTTTGAGGAAGTCATAGTGTTTGGAATGATTAAGGAAGAAAGGTTCTGAACTTAATTTCTGGGTTGTTGAAATGGTAAGAAAATCAGAGAATTGTTCTGATAGAGATGAAAAGAAAGTGACAGAAAACTGAACATCTAGAACCTATTTATAAGATCCTAGGACGAAAAGAGGTATTGTTTTTGAAATGAAAGGCATGAAACAACCCTTTTAGAAATGAAGAAACTTAACGCTTCGTTTCTGAAGAGTTGCATCTGCTGGAAAAAGGGTCAATTTTTGCATAATTTCCCCGTGTCGCGACCGAGGATGCTGACCCGCGGTTGCGACACGCTGATTTCCTTGCGGAAATCAGTTGTCAATACTCCAAATTTCTGATCCTCTACCGAGAATCCTCATCCTCGGTAAGTTCAGAAATTTTCCTTTCAATTTGAAATCAGAATTCTCAACTGAGAATCTGAAATCCTCTACAAGTCCAGAAATTTTCCTGGCTACTAATTATACCCAAATTCTCAACTGAGAATTTTAAATTCTCTATAAGTCCAGAAATTTCTTACCTCCTTAAGAATTCTATATATGTGAATCCTCAACTGAGAATTTCAAATTCTCAACTAAGAATCACTGAATTTCTTCTAATTCTCATTAAATTCCTAAAAATTAATTAAAATCATGACTTGTATATATTTTTCTATATCTAAAATTCTAATATAAAATGATATAATCTAAACAAAACAAAAATAAAAATAAAAAATAATAAAAACTAACTATTAGAAAAATGAAATGATTTATATGTCAGGAAATCTTGTTACGAAATTAGTTCCTATTTCGGAAATATTTTCGTAATAAATTTTACATCGATTACCGTTAACTTTAAAACGATTACCGTTGGTTTCCTCAAGTTCCAAAGAACCATAGTCGAATGTTTTGACGACTAAATACGGTCCGTCCCATTTGGACTTAAGTTTTCCTGGAAATATATGAAGCCGTGAATTAAATAACAGCACCTTATCTCCAACATTAAAGTGTTTGACTTTGATCTTGGCATCGTGCCATTTTTTCACTTTTTCTTTATAAATCCTCGCATTTCCATACGATAGATGTCGTAACTCATCTAACTCATTTAAATTGAGCAAACGTTTCTTTCCTGCTTGTTGTAAATCAAAATTAAGTTTTCTAATAGCCCAATAGGCTTTATGTTCTAATTCAACTGGTAAATGACATGCTTTTCCATATACCAAACGGTATGGAGTCATTCCTATTGGTGATTTAAATGCAGTACGGTATGCCCATAGCGCATTATTGAGTTTTTGTGACCAATCTTTTCTTGATGATGAAACAGTTTTCTCTAGAATCCATTTGAGTTCTCTATTTGAGATCTCCGCCTGACCATTCGACTGAGGATGGTATGGCGTTGACACGTGGTGGCGTACTCCATATTTTTTCATAAGCATATCAAAATTTCGATTTATGAAATGGGTACCGCCATCACTAACAACGAATCTAGGACAACCGAATCTACAAAATATATCGTCAAGAAAATTAATAACTACTTTAGAATCATTCGTAGGGGTTGCAATTGCTTCAACCCACTTCGAAACATAATCAACGGCTACTAATATGTAAGTTTTACCATTGGAAGGCGGAAAAGGTCCCATGAAATTAATTCCCCACATGTCGAAGATTTCAACTTCCAACACGTTTTTGAGGGGCATCTCATCTTTCCTTCCTAAATTTCCCGTTCTTTGGCATTTATCACAACGAGTAATAAATGAACCAACGTCCTTAAACATTGTAGGCCAAAAGAAACCACATTCTAATATTTTAGCTACCGTTTTATTAACTCCATTATGTCCTCCATATGAGCTGGAATGACATTCTGTTATTATAGATTCATATTCATTTTCTCCAACACATCTCCTAATTATCCCGTCACCACATGATTTGAATAGAAAGGGATCTTTCTAAAAATATTGTTTAATATCGAAGAAAAATTTCTTCCTTTGTTGGGAAGATAATCCTTCCGGAACAATATCGGTTGCAAGATAATTAGCAAAATCTGCATACCATGGTGACATGATACTTTCTACTTGATAGAGATGTTCATCAGGGAAATCATCTCGTATACCGACAGTTTCACCTATAGGACCGTTTTCATCTTCTAGTCTCGATAGATGATCGGCGACAAAGTTTTCTACTCCCTTTTTGTCTTTAATTTCTATATCAAATTCTTGTAACAACAAAACCCATCTAATCAGATGCGGTTTTGCATCTTTCTTAGCAAACAGATAACGTAAAGCTGCGTGATCTGTATAAATAATAACTTTAGATCCTAACAAGTATGACCTAAACTTATCACATGCAAATACTATGGCTAACATCTCTTTTTCTGTTGTTGTGTAATTTAATTGTGCACCGGACAATGTGTGACTTGCATAATAAATAACATGTAATCTTTTATCCTTTCTTTGACCTAAAACACATCCCACTGCTAGGTCACTTGCATCACACATGATTTCAAAAGGTAAATCTCAATCGGGCTTAGCAATTATGGGTGCACTGACTAAGGCTGTTTTCAATGTTTCGAAAGCTTTAATGCAATCTTCATTAAAGTCGAAGGTTGAATCCTTCATAAGTAAATTAGTAAGTGGTTTGGAAATTACAGAAAAGTTTTTTATAAATCTTCTGTAAAAACCTGCATGTCCTAGAAAAGATCTTACTCCCTTGACAGTTGTTGGTGGGGGTAATTTTTCTATTACTGAAGTTTTTGCTCTATCCACTTCTAATCCTTTTTCGGATATTTTATGACCTAAAACAATTCCTTCGTCAACCATGAAATGACATTTTTCCCAATTTAATACTAAATTCGTTTCTTCGCATCTAGAAAGAACTTTATCTAAGTTTTTTAAACATGCATCAAAAGAATCTCCATAAACTGAAAAATCATCCATAAATACTTCCATGATATCTTCGATGAAATCATTAAAAATTGCAGTCATACAACGTTGAAAAGTTGCTGGTGCATTATATAGACCAAAAGGCATTCTTCTATATGCAAATGTTCCATAAGGACATGTGAAGGTTGTTTTATCTTGGTCATCCGGGTAAATATATATTTGAAAGAATCCGGAATAGCCATCAAGAAAACAATAAAATGCATGACCGGCTATCCTTTCGATCATTTGATCGATGAAAGGTAAAGGAAAATGATCTTTCCTAGTTGCCTTATTTAGGTTCCTATAATCTATACAAACCCTCCAACCGGTGGTGGTTCGCGTAGGTATTAATTCACCTTTATCATTCCTTACTACAGTTATACCTCCCTTTTTGGGTACACAATGGATTGGACTAACCCATTCACTATCCGAAATAGGATAAATGATTCCATTGTCTAAAAGTTTAGTAATCTCATTTTTGACTACTTCTTTCATGTTCGGATTTAAACGTCTTTGTCTATCCGCTTTAGGTGGCTTATCTTCTTCTAAGTGAATCCTATGCATTACAATACTAGGATTAATTCCTTTTAAATCTGAAATCTGCCATCCCATACTTCCTATTCTATTTCTAACAACTTCTTTCAATTTTTCTTCTTGATTTTCTGTTAATTTGTTAGAGATGATTATAGGTAGAGTATCACTTCCGCCTAGGAAAGTGTATCTCAGATGGTTTGGTAATTCTTTAAGTTCTAATTTAGGTGGAACTATCAATGATACTGATTTTTCCTTTCTTAGCCCACTGAGATCGAATTCTCTGAGCAAAGTAACTAAATCCAATTTTTTTTACCTAGGACCGTTACTATTAAGGACAATTTCCATTTAGAGCGAAGGGATCGTTTGTCAGCCGAAGACAAGCGAATCACAGGACACAAAGGATCCTCTAGTTCCTCATCCTCCATATCTGAGTCTGATAAAATCCCCTCCAAGTCTTCCTCCTCCACCCCTTCGTTCAGGGAATTATCCTCCTCCACAACACCCAAGACTGTATCTTTCCAAGTCATCTTCAAATGACCCGGAAGTGCACCTCCTTGTACCCCTTTAATCATTTTTTCCCTACCCCTTAATTCCAACGATGAATTAAATTCCTCCGCAGGGATCCCCACAGAAGCCTTCTGCCCGTTACATAAATTCAAAATCGCCTGGCCGGACACCTCGACCCCATCCTCAACACCCGAACCGGCAACACTACCGGAACCGCTGCCATTAAAAATGGCAGACACAGCTTCAGGCGGCAGAGCCACACCTGCCACCATTTTCATCAATCCCACACACCTATCCACCCTAGCCGGTGCCCCCACCAGCAGACCTCCGGCAGATCCCTCATCCACCGATAAGAATACTAATTAATTGTATTATAATAAATAAGAATATAGAGCTAAATAAAAAGATAACATATAAAGTTAATAGGAAAAAATATAAATAATATGATTAATTTAATGATGACGTTTAGCTTAAATTGTATATATTTTGTAAACGTTAAGTTTAAATTCGTATATTTTGTAAACGTTAAGCATATATTTGTGCTATTTTGTACGTTGGGCCTAAATTGATGCTATATTGTAAACGTTAAGCCTAAATTGATCCTATATTGTAAATGTTAAACCTATATTAGTGCTATTTTGAACGTTAAACCTAAATTGGTACTTCCCCAAAAACCTTATGCCTATTCAAGCTTCAAATCATTTAAAATCTGGCGATCCAAACTTCAAACGAAATTAAGAGCATGCAATGTCTTCTAATCAACATAATAATAGTGTTGCCGATATTTTCGAAATATCCGAATTTTCAATCTTGCTACGCATTTTCGGGGATTAAAAATGGTAAAATATTATGAGCGTGTCAGAGAAGCTAATTCTCAAAGGGTAAAATGGTAATTGAATAAAATAAATAAATAAAGTGCGCATAAATTACTTGAATTCTAAATGAAAAGCTATTGACAGTCATTACAAGGACTGAAAATAAAAACAACGGTCTTGAACCCCGATATTACTTGACAGATCGGTCGGAAACACAATTTTTAAGATAAGTACAAAAAATAAAGCAATAAAACGACACAAAGATATAATTTTTTTTAATTTTCTTTTATATTTTTATTGATTTTGTAGATATTTTTCAATGTTTTTGTATTACAAATAAGTATAAAACATGAAAATTACAACTAAACAAACAATAACTTTAAAACTAGAAATATAAATAAGTCGTAAAAAAAATATATACGAGGTTAAATAAAATTAACCGGTCTTTTTAATGTTGCTGGGATGCGTGAAGATGAGGACTGGAACTTCGAAAACTCGTCTTGAGGGTTGTTGCGTTGTCCGAGTAAATCTGTACGAATTTGGAGTAATTTAGAGATGTCAGGGACTTGACCAGCAATTTACCATTCAAGTCAGGATCCTGGGACGGAAATGATGATCTTGTGGGACTTTCGGGCTCGATTTCGAAGGCTGTAGAGGTCGCATTGGAGCGAAACAAAGGCTGATATTTAAAGCTCGTATGCAAAGGAAAGATCTGGAGTTGGAATTTCAAAAAAAATAAATTTGAGTAACGGAGTCGGAATAAATTATTGAAAATGGGTGTGACAGAATAGTTGTTTGATGGTTGAAAAACCAAAAAGTTTGATTCTGTTTCATGGAGACTACTTCAAGGGCGATTTTGGAAGCTGTAGGAGGTTGTTTTTTACAAAATAAAAATTGAGAGTTCTGGGTCTGATGTAAACCTCAGATTTAGAAAGTATATAAACCTTTCTTTCTTTTTTATTGAATGCATATTTTTCATGAATTAAATTAGAAATACTCCTTTGGAGACTTTGGAGTTTTACCTTTTGGAATTATTTACTTCATGTTTTGTTCAAATTTTAACTTAAAAAGAGTTTGATTCTTTTAACAATTTGGGGTTAAGTTGCATAAGCATGTTAGAAACTAGAAAGAGGTTCTAAAAGTGGATAGCCTAATTGTGGGAATCGTCTCTTCTGGTTTTTCATAAAATGGAAATCATTCGAGAGATGAGATTAACAGGATTTCTTTATATTAGACCAAATATCTGTCGAAGAAGCTTCTAGTGTATATACCCGATTAAAATCAATAACGTAGGCTTTACATGCATGTATGATATTAGCAAAAAAAAAAAAGAAAAAAACGGGTTTAATACATATTTACACTTTCAAACTTGGCAAGTTTTGTTTACTGGCATCCCGAACTTTTTAAATAACCTATCACACACCTATAGTTGGCTTTAAAAACCTATCATACACCTATAGTTGACATTAAAAACCTATCACACACCTAAAGTTGTCTCATTAGGACATCCTGCACACAAAATCGTTGATTTGTCATCTTTGACATATGACGTGACAT
Organism: Euphorbia lathyris; assembly: GCF_963576675.1. Classification (NCBI taxonomy): domain Eukaryota; kingdom Viridiplantae; phylum Streptophyta; class Magnoliopsida; order Malpighiales; family Euphorbiaceae; genus Euphorbia; species Euphorbia lathyris. The sequence continues at coordinate 19,922,299 of NC_088914.1, read as the reverse complement.
ACAAAACGAACTAATACGATTTTCTTTTTTCAATAGCACGCACATGCGACCTCGTCTGTCAAAGATGACAGATCACGATTTTGTGTCCAAAAGGTCCGAATGAGCCAACTTTAGGTGTGTGATAGGTTTTTAAAGCCAAGTATAGGTGTGTGACAGGTTTTTAAAGGCAACTATAAGTGTGACATAGGTTATTTAAAAAGTTCAGGGTGCCAATAGGCAAAACTTGTCAAGTTTGACTAATTATTTTTCCATAATTCAACCTGTGATTTTTGATTTTGTTATAGATCTGACCCTTATTTAACTTTTCAGTCGAAGTTGGATAGCACGTGTGTTAGGGTGATTCGGCATGTGACATGTGGACAAATAAAAATTAAATTTTATTGATTAGGAGAGATAGAGAGTAAAAAGTAAAAAGAAATCACATAAATCGATCTTCGAATCTCGGTCATCTCCTTTCCCATTTTTCGATTTGCAGCATCAAAATCGCCAAATCGACCTTCTTTCCTAACACCAAAATCTATTTCCAGCATTATTCTTCCAAACTCGATTTGCAGCTTGACAGAACCTACTGAAAATCGATTTCGGTAATTTATTTTTACTTTTTACTTTCTCTCTATGCTAGTTAAGAAACTTATTTTTTTATTTGTCCACACGGTAGTGAAAATGTCGTATCAGCAGACTGAATCCCTTAACAATGCGTGGCATCCAAACTCGGTAAAAAAAGTTAAAAACGGGTTGGATCCATAATAAAATCAATGATCGAAGACTTAATGTGGAAAAATAATTGATTAGATACTTGTTCTTTAAAGTAGCAAAGTTCATAGGCTTAATTATATTTTTTACCATGATATTACTATAAATTATGAACTACCATATATTAGTCCATTAAGTGATCTAATTTAGTCTATGACCTAAGCTGTGTATATAATATTATGGGTATAAGCTTAATTATATATTATTCCAATTTAATGATCATATTAGTAATGACAAGAATTAGGTTTTATCTATATAAAGAGGGAGAGTTATAATCTCCGAGGTAAAAGTATTATAAGTCCGCAGCCTCCCGTATCACCTGTAGATATGTTAATTGCTTCTTGTCCTAAAAGGTTAATCTACCATCGTCGATTGCATTTTCGTGTAATCATTTTACACTATGGACTCTTTTACACTTCTATTTTCGATCTCAATGAATTAATATGGGTTTTGATTTTGCAGTTATGATATATGGATCTAATTCTAACATGATTGACTTCTAAATAAGAGAGATTCTTTTCTCATTAAATTTCTTTCTTGCACAATATTTTCCGATAAACAAACAAGACCAACATTGATATCATATTTCATTAGATCATTATTCAGTGACTTTTCTGAGAAAACCAATCATAATAATAATTGTATTGGCTAAAATTGAGGTATTTAATTTATGAATAGACATATGGACAAATTTTAAGGTAAAATATATATCATGCAAGACTTTAAATTTGGTTTAAAAAATCAAATTGCTTTCTGAATTTATAAAATATCTCGTTAGTTTTTCTAACTTGTTTAAATTATAGTGATGTGTTAACTTGTTTAAATTCATATGTTTTTTTATTTATGTAATTTTTGTTTTTTTTCTAAATTTCAGACCATTGGCCCAACAAATTATTATTTTGATGCGCGTTCTTTTTTTATTAAAAGGAGGAAACTTCGGAAGAGCTTTGTGCAAGCATCCCAACTAGGTTGGCACCCCTGCCTGCATCTCCAAACCCGAAGCCCGAAAAACTAAAGAAGAAAAGAATACAAGAATGTGAAAGAAAACAAAAGAATTAACGAAACCGATAGCTAGTACGGCCTCCTAGATTGCTAAGAAAAACCGATGAGCAAAACCGGGGCAAGACATCCCACGATTCAAAATGCGCTTTCATCCTCAATCCTAAATAAAACTTTCTGAACATTTTTTAGAGAAAGGTTTTTGATAAATAAAATTCATCTTATTCTTCTTATTACAAATTATCAAGAATTTGAAGCAAAAACGGATCTACAACCGTCCGTAGTTAACGAGAGTGTCCGCTACCTGATTCCCTTCCCGGAATATATGCGAGGCAACCACCGTCATTGATTCCATGTTGTTTAAACATTTGAGCCAATCTTGCTTGATCACCCACGGAACTGAAAGTGATTTAGACCTCAGAATGTGAACAACATGTGTAGAGTCACTCTTAACCCACAATTTATTCCAGCTCTTTGATGAGGCTAGATTGATTGCGGTGATTGATAGGGGTATTTTACCCCTATCTTTTAGCGTGATTTACGGGTTGATTTTGGATAAAATAAATAAGTTTAATTACAAAAATAAAGCGTTTTGATAAAATAAAGAAATAAAAATAAATTTCGTACTTTCAGTTAATTTTCCGTGTTTTTGATTAGTTTAGGAAATAAAAACGTCAAGCTAACTCGGCTCGCAAGATTTGTATTTCAGGTACGAGCAAGGAGCAAAAATCTACTCAAATACGCGGGGCGTCTCATCCTTTACGCGGGGCGTGAAACATGGTGTCAGCAATAATTGCCTTATTTGCAGACAACATGTGGAATTGACTCAGCATACGCGGGGCGTATGACACATGTCGGAAATAATTGGCCTAATCCTGAAAGTCAGACTGCACTGTCTCCTTCAGTCAACTCTTCGTACGCGAGGCGTATCACCATACACGCGAGGCGTACCAGGCAATTCCTCAATGATAAAAGCTCAGAGACTCATTTACGCGGGGCGTGCTTCAGCTACGCACGGCGTAAAAGCTCCAATTCAAGCAATAAAACTTCAGAGACTCAAACACGCGGGGCGTACTTCAGCTACGCATGGCGTGCTTGAGACAACAAGACATAGAATTGGTCCACATGCAGGAGATTTCTGACGGAATGGGCACTTACGGGGGCGTAGACCACCTTACGCGGGGCGTATCATGGGATTTCTACACCAAATAATGTTGCTCAATACTTGTGCTTTGTGAAGTTACAACATTGCCCTTGCTTGATGTTTATAAATAGGAAGCTCTTGAACTCCATTGGATACCAATTACACACTAGAGAGCAAAACTATACTCTTTTTTATTATTGTAATTTAGATTCAGATTTTGTAGTTAAACTCTCCCCCTCGAGAGCTTGTTCGATTATTCCGGCGTTCCATCGAAGTTCCGTTCCACCACTCGTCACCAAGCTCGAGAGTTCCACCTCCACGATCTAGGAGACAGCTTTGAGTCCGGTTAGCTAGTTCCAAGGGCGGATTCTCCCTTTTTACCTGCTAATTAGCTTGTACTCTTCCTATGTACTAGGCTTGGTTGTATTTCATCTATTCACTTTCCATATTTATAATTTATGATTCATAATCTATATTTCCCTTTACGTGTTAATGTTTATTACTTGTTTTGATATTTGTAATTGATTATTGTGTAGGAGAACGCGATTTCCACCGCCATTCGGGCTATCCTTAGGGAGTTATATAGGTGTTGCCTTACCGGAAGTGACAAACCGAAAACCGTAGGAATTGACAAGCCACGGAACTTACGGGCCCTAGTTTCTAATTCCCCCGCATTAGACACGCCTTGACTAGGAATCACGTAGTCTAAGTGCTTCACGGGTCGGTCCTACTACACTTAGTCATCTTTACAAGAGTAAATTATTATCCGTATACATTTAGAGTCGTTATTTATCATGGTTATAACTTATCGTTATTCATCCTACTTCATAGGGTTTTAGCAACATAAATCTGTGTCGCCAATAGTTAGGGATAGTGTGTAGTTGTGTCTTACTTTACCCTAAAGTAATCACCGCTTAAATAACATACGAAACCGAGTCGTCTAATACTTGTAATTATAAATCTCGTGGATTCGATACCCGGTCTTAACCGGAGTATTACTTGATACGACGGGGTACACTTGCCCCTAAGTAGTCGTAGTGTCTAGTGGAGTTAGAACATTTAAAAGATCACATCCATATTCATAGCACATTCACCGCAATACACATTTAGTCGTTATTAGAAAAGCTCTAGACTAGGCGCCATGCATCAAGTTTTTGGCACCGTTGCCGGGGATTTATAATTTCTTGCAATATTAGACAAAAACGTTTTATTGTTACTTTAAGCTTTTGTAAATATTACTTTCTTTTTGTGAATAATTTATTTTGTTTCGTGTTGTTACTAATGATTTTTTCCATGGTATGATGCCTCATATTCGTCATATGTGGGATGACCACAAGGATGACGGATGTTCGCACCAACAATCAACCTCGCAACTCGATGTGGTAATCTCTATGCTTAAAGATATTCATGTGAGATTATCTAACACTGAGGCATTTTGTAGGGATTTGGGAAATCAAATCGCTAGATTGAAGTCTCGTATCGATTCAACCGCGGACGAATCAATTAGAGACGCCAATCCGGGTGATCAAAATGTGGAGCTCGAGTTAATTGAGCTCTCTCAAGAGGAATCCCCAACTGATGTAGGTTGTCTCAACTGAGAGGAGCCGGAGATCCTAATCGATGCACCGATTGCGTGTGAACCCATGGAAAAGAATTCAAAACTAGAAGAGTTTGAGGTTCATTCTAACTCGGAATATTTCACTCTTTTTGAACTACCAAAAGAGTCAAAGAGGGAGCAAACTAAACTCTTCAATAATTTCTTAAAGTATAGCTTTTGGTTTTCACTAAATTTCTTCGAAACTAACAACTCGTTTTGTAGGTACGGATTGTTTATTCAAGAATTTGCATTTCTAACGCGAATGGAAGCATACACCTAAGAGGAATTCTAAGTCGAGCTCACCGACTATAAAGTAGCACTTCTTGGGAGGTAACCCAAGCTCGAATAAAGTTTAATTTTATGTCTTTAATTTACTTTTAAGTTATTATTGTGTGCTTAATTATTTTTTCTTACATTTTATTAGGTGTTCGTGTAATTTTGTGTCAATTCGGTGGGACGATCTGGAAGAGAATCGTAAGTATTGACGTTGGAAAAAAAAAATTAAAATAAAAAAAAATGAAAAAAATTATTTTATTTTATTTTTATTTTATTTTATTTTTTGGAATATATATAATATACATATGTTGTTTTAAAAAAAAAAAGTGCTGCTGGCCGCTGCGGCAGCACGCCCCGCGCGCAGCGCTGGGCACCGCCGCTGCGCGACGCCCGCCGGCCGTAACGAGTTGAAATTTCTAGTTTTTTTTTCTTAATAAAAAAACAAAAATATATATATATATATATATATATATATATATATATATATAATATATATATATATGCAAAAAAATATATATAAATTAACAAATCAATAAAAATATTTACGTGAATAATCTTACACCCAATTTAAATTTTAAATTTCATATTTTAAATAAATACCAACCGAGTTCGAGAGTTGATGCCTCGAACACTTCACACGTCATTACTATCGGGAGACATGTCATATCCACCACCATCGGAAGATGTTTCAGGGAGTCTTCTCTACCTTACTCGTTTTCTTTACACTTTGTGCTTCAAATTTATTTCGCAATGTTGGAACTTATTGCGTTTTTAAGTGTGAGGAGGGATAAGGTAGATAACCCTCTATCTTTCAATTTAAATTCTATCTTTCTTTTTGTTTTTGTCTTCTTTTCTTTTGCGACGTCCTTGGAATAGACATCATTTTAATAACACGGAGGGCCGTGCAACCTCGCACATTCAGTTTGTTTTGCACTAACAAAAACAAAAATAAAAATCAAATAAACAACAAAATAATTAAACTAATTTATTGATCCCTAAAATTTTTCCCGACACACTAACCTCCCTCGGAAATTATTTAAATGTTCCGTTGTTTGTCCTTAAATGTAAATACAGTCGGAACACAAAGGATCGGTTTTAGTAAGAAATTTTAGTCTTAATTTTGAAGTTATAGAATTCATGCAAAGCCTAGGTTCGTACCAAACAAAAGCATTGAGTCCTAACCCATAAGTCATCTCCATAATGAAATTTAAAAAGGCAATAAAAACGGGATGTTTGAAAATTTAGCGAAGACTCGATAGTACACAATTTAAACTCGAATCTTTTGTGAGATATTTTTGAGCCTAAAAGAGTTCGTATGAGAACTCTATTTCTTTCACAATTTTCGAGAGCTTTGACTTCACTCGACTCATAGAGTTTGCACCTAATGCCGGGATTAGTACACTTATTTTGGTTAAAATGGCAATAGATGATGAAACGAACTCACTTAGTCTAATTCTTTTCTTAACTTATTTTTCTCGTTTTCATTAACCTCTAGGAAACCCCATTTGAGCCTATTAACCAACGTCTTTGTTTTTAATACCCTTTTTTAACATTTAACCCTTTTTCTCTTGATTAAATACCAACAAAAATCAAGTCGCACCCGAAATGAGCCAAAGCCTTGATAAGTAAACACCTTAAACCCTCGAAATCGTTTTTGTGCCGCTCTCAAAACAAAAAGAAAAGAAAAATACAATAAAGAGCAAAAGGCATTCTCAAGGTCCACCCGAGCAATTTCGAGTATATCTTATGAACTCGCTAAGGCCAAAATAAAAATACGGTGCGATCACCAAAATGATATTTAAACTCGAGTTTCCAAAACTTAACCACTAAAAAGCCACACACATTACAACCCCCCTCCGGGTTCATTTTTAATATTGTCTAAAACCATAACATAGGAGGAAAAATCCGGATGAAAATGCAAACTCAAAGTGATCTCGGGTAAGTGTAAAGAAGAGTGCTAAAACACCGACCCACCAAAGTTTGAGCGTAAGAGTGAAATCCATTGGTGAGGTACTATCGGGTTCTCAAAAGATAATCAACCCCCGTTAATATTGCCTATTAATTTTGATCATGGAGGTTTCAAATAAGTTTTGGTCACTCGATTGTTTGCGTAGGTGTTTACCGAAAACTTTTCATAAAACTTTAACTTTGAAATCACGTACTTGGTAAAACCAACCGACAGTTTATTTCTTAATAATCTCAATCCCTTGTCTTTCGATTTCTTTTACTTGAGGACAAGTAAAACTTTAAAGTCCGAGGAGGTTTGATAGGGGTATTTTACCCCTATCTTTTAGCGTGATTTACGGGTTGATTTTGGATAAAATAAATAAGTTTAATTACAAAAATAAAGCGTTTTGATAAAATAAAGAAATAAAAATAAATTTCGTACTTTCAGTTAATTTTCCGTGTTTTTGATTAGTTTAGGAAATAAAAACGTCAAGCTAACTCGGCTCGTAAGATTTGTATTTCAGGTACGAGCAAGGAGCAAAAATCTACTCAAATACGTGGGGCGTCTCATCCTTTACGCGGGGCGTGAAACATGGTGTCAGCAATAATTGCCTTATCCGCAGACGCCATGTGGAATTGACTCAGCATACGCGGGGCGTATGCCACCCTACGCGGGGCGTATGCCACCCTACGCGGGGCGTATGACACATGTCGGAAATAATTGGCCTAATCCTGAAAGTCAGACTGCACTATCTCCTTGAGTCAACTCTTCGTACGCGAGGCGTATCACCATACACGCGAGGCGTACCAGGCAATTCCTCAATGATAAAAGCTCAGAGACTCATTTACACGGGGCATGCTTCAGCTAGGCACGGCGTAAAAAGCTCCAATTCAAGCAATAAAACTTCAGAGACTCAAACACGCGGGGCGTATTTCAGCTACGCAGGGCGTGCTTGAGACAACAAGACATGGAATTGGTCCACATGCAGGAGATTTCTGACGGAATGGGCACTTACGCGGGGCATAGACCACCTTACGTGGGGCGTATCATGGGATTTCTGCACCAAATAATGTTGCTACATACTTGTGCTTTGTGAAGTTACAACATTTCCCTTGCTTGATGTTTATAAATAGGAAGCTCTTGAACTCCATTTGATACCAATTACACACTAGAGAGCAAAACTATACTCTTTTTTATTATTGTAATTAAGATTCAGATATTGTAGTTAAACTCTCCCCCTCGAGAGCTTGTTCGGTTGTTCCGGCATTCCATCGAAGTTCCGTTCCACCACTCGTCACCAAGCTCGAGAGTTCCACCTCCACGACCTAGGAGACGGCTTTGAGTCCGGTTAGCTAGTTCCAAGGGCGGATTCTCCTTTTTTACCTGCTAATTAGCTTGTACTCTTCCTATGTACTAGGCTTGGTTGTATTTCATCTATTCATTTTCCATATTTATAATTTATGATTCATAATCTCTATTTCCCTTTACGTGTTAATGTTTATTACTTATTTTGTTATTGGTAATTGATTATTGTGTAGGAGAACGCGATTTCCACCGCCATTTGGGCTATCCTTAGGGAGTTATATAGGTGTTGCCTTACCGGAAGTGACAAGCCGGAAACCGTAGGAATTGATAAGCCACGGAACTTACGGGCCCTAGTTTCTAATTCCCCCGCATTAGACATGCCTTGACTAGGAATCACGTAGTCTAAGTGCTTCACGGGTCGGTCCTACTACACTTAGTCATCTTTACGAGAGTAAATTATTATCCGTATATATTTAGAGTCGTTATTTATCGTGGTTATAACTTATCGTTATTCATCCTACTTCATAGGGTTTTAGCTATATAAATCTATGTCGCCAATAGTTAGGGATAGTGTGTAGTTGTGTCTTACTTTACCCCAAAGTAATCACCGCTTAAATAACATACGAAACCGAGTCGTCTAATACTTGTAATTATAAATCCCGTGGATTCGATACCCGGTCTTAACCAGATTATTACTTGATACGACGGGGTACACTTGCCCCTAAGTAGTCGTAGTGTCTAGTGGAGTTAGAACATTTAAAAGATCATATCCATATTCATAGCACATTCACCGCAATACACATTTAGTCGTTATCAAAAAAGCTCTACACTAGGCGCCACGCATCAGTGATAGCTGCTCACAGCTCCGCAATATATGCGAACTGATAGTCTAACCCGAATGCGAAAGCTCCCACGAAGGCTCCATTCTCCCGCTTGAAAATACCTCCGCAACCAGCCATGACCGGCGAACCAGCAACGGAGGCGTCCGTGTTCACCTTCCACCAACCCGGCGGTGGTCCCTGCCAACAAATTGGGATGATCCTCGGCGCACGGTTCCGCTTGATTTGCAATCCCAGATCCTGTAAAATGCCGCACTCGACCACCGAGTTCCACATGGTACCCGACGCAATTCCACCAGATTCCCGAACCAGCCCCCAGAGCCTTCTGAACATAATTATAATGTTAGGTTTCTCTCCCTCGAACAGAACTTGATTCCGTGTGAACCAAATGACCCAGAAGCCATGGACAATCGTAGAGCACCATAACGCAACGACCTGAGGACTAAAATTTCGGTGGGACGCCTCCCGAACAAACTTAACCGCGAACTCATCCGTGTACACCGAACGCCCGAATAAACTGCCTATTCCTCGCCAGAACTGATGCGCATATCTGCAGGATATCAGCAAATGATTAGCTGATTCAGAGGATTCCTCGCACAGGCAACAACACGAGACAATCTGACACCCCCTTCTGATTAATCTATCATGAGTCGGTAGGCCCTATAAAAGCTCCCGCTAACAAGTGAACGAGTGTGAGGGCGCAATATACGGTTTCCATACGAAATTGCAATCCCTCCTGATGATGTCTTCCCTGAGCCATTCATAGAATATTTGGGAGTGAATTTGCCAGAAGCAGTTGGTTTCCAGACAAAGACATCCCTGGCCTCCAAACTTCGCTTGGTGCCCTTAACCCGCAACTCAACGTCGGCTGGAAGTTCCAGCAGCCCCTCCCAGCGATCATTGATCAAAAAAGCGTTCACCAAATCCTTCGATTTGTGCCTTTGCTTGAGAGGGATATCAAGTTGATCATTAATAGTAGGGGAAATCCAATCTCCATTCCAAAAATTCAAATCCGAAGTTCTACCAATCCACCAAAAGCAATTCCTCTTCAGAACTCCAAAGACATGCCTAATTAAACCCCAAACGGATGAGTTCGAAATGTAATCTCTTTGCAATCCTGCTGCTGAGATAAACCGGGATCTAAGCAACTTAAAGCAACGATCCTCCCCCTGAAGAATACCCCACGCCATTTTCCCCAGAAGGGCCGAATTTAGCATGCGAAGGTCCCATATACCAAGCCTGCCCTCTTTCACCGGGCGACAACAATTAGCCCAAGAGACCGTAACAAGCTTTTTGTTGTCTAAATTTCCAGTCCAGATGAAATTCCTTATAAACTGATTCATACGAACAAGTAGAGATTTTGGGCATTTATAAACAATGAAAGAATGAATAAAACTGCTGGTAATTACCGAGTTTACAAGAAAGACACGACCCGCCATTGACAGAGATGATCATTTCCACCGGCTGAAGTTAGCAAGAATTTTATCCATGATGCTAACCAAATGTTGTTTGTGAGGTATGCCAAAGAAAAGAGGAACCCCTAAATAGCGGAACGGAATGCGCCCCTGTTTAATCCTAATAAGGCCAGCCAGCCGTCCACCACGGCTAGCCGATACCGAGGTGCCTGTGAAGAGTTCAGACTTCTCCTAATTCACCATTTAACCCAATAAAGACCCGTACTGGGAGAATGTATCCTTAATAGCCAGAATGTTTACAGAAGAGGCCTTGCAGAAAAGAAGAACGTCATCCGCATACAGTAAATGAGTCAGAAAGTTAACTGACCGTGTATATTTCATAGGTAACATCTGCCCAGAAGCGATCAGATTACAAAGTTGTCGGCTAAGGAAATCTTCCGCAATGCCAAACAGTATCGGAGAAAGCGGATCCCCCTGACGAACCCCTCTAGAGCACTTAATCGGATAAGATATCTTGGTGCCAGTCATGATTGAAATTCTTGCAGATGAAAGGATGTTAATGATCCAACTCCAGAAACTTTGCGAGAACCCAAAAGCATCCAGAACTGTCAACAAGAAATTCCAGTTGAGAGTGTCAAACGCATTCCGTATGTCAACTTTCAAAGCCATGTTGTTACCAAAACATTTTTTGTTGAGGAGATCGGTACCTTCAGAAGCCACAACAATGCCCTGATGAATGCTTCTGCCCCTAATGAAACCAAACTGGTTGTCTGACACAATCCGTGAAGCAATCCCAGCAAGCCTTTCTGCTAAGAGCTTAGTGATAATTTTATAGGAGAAATTGCTAATAGCAATAGGTCTGTATTGTTCAATCTGTATAGCATTCTCAACTTTTGGAAGCAGAATCATTAGGTTGGAGTTCAAACCTGGTAATACGAAGCCCGTGATAAAGAAGTGCTACACCACTCTATACACATTGGTTTTCAAAATGTCCCAGAACTCCTGATAGAAGGCCCCAGTAAAGCCATCGGGCCCTGGAGAGCTTTCCTTTGAGAAAACCGTAGCCCTTACCTCTTCATCGAGAAAACCGTAGCCCTTACCTCTGCCAAGCTGGGGGTTTCCGTGAGAAAGTCATTGTCTAAATCCTCAACCAGTCAAGGAATAACCTTCTTGACACAGGCTTGATCCAACACTGCTGAAGAATTACCTCTGAAAAGACTGTCATAGTAATCTGAAATATGTGCAGAAATATTGTCTAAATCCGTCACAAGCTGATCTCCAATTTTAATAGCGTTAATTCTTGTACCTACGGATAGGATATTGGCCGTGCGATGGAAGAAATTACTATTCCGGTCACCCTCTTGCAGCCATCTGATCCTGCTTTTCCCTTTAAGTAAAATCCCCCTTCTACGCAGCGCTAAATTCAATTCCGCGTGCGCCTGCAATTCCTCCTGCACCAGTTCGGCAGAGGTGTTAATCTGAACAGCCTTTAGGGATTCCTCCGCCCTCTTGATCTGTTCATCGAGGTGTCCAAAAACCTCTTTATTCCAGCGTCTAAGAACCGGTCTTAGCCGTTTAAGCTTATCACAAAGCAATTGCATAGGTGGGAGGTTTGGATGTGGTCCTTCCCAGAAAGCACGGATAACCTCTCTGAGCCCCTTATGGGTTAGCCACATAGTTTGGAATCTGAACCTGGACGGCTTAGGGTCCTTCGAGTAGCAGCTGAACATAACAGGGCTATGATCCGATTGATGCCTGTTGAGAACCGTACAAAGTTGTCTGTCCCAACCGTTTGTAAGCTCATGCGAAACCAGGGCTCTATCAAGTCGACTCTCAACTCTTGCATTCACGGATCTTCCATTACACCAGGTAAAGAAGAGACCATGTGTGGCGACATCAATAAAGTCGCAATCCCCATGAAGTTTCTGAATTCAGCGCAAGGCCTCCGAGCCGGCACCCGCCCAGTTTTTTCATTCGCTCCAAGGATCGCATTAAAATCACCAATGGTAAGCCACTGCCCTTTTAGGTCACACCTAATGTTAATGATGCTGTTATAGAGGTTCATCCGTCTATTAGACCAAACGCTACTATAAACTGCACAAATATTGATGGATGCATCCCGAAGCTGACACTGAATCAGAACAAATTGCTCATGCGTGGTGTGGATATTCACTGAGTGAATCAATTTTGAAGTAACAAAAACCCAAAGAGAAGGGGTCTCTTTACAGTTATAAGCAATTTTAGTCATTCCAATGCTTTCCCAAAAGGAAGAACGAATTAGATTGGGGGGGCTGCGTTTTCTCGGGCGGATGCAGAGCAACTATAATTCTGTTCGTTACCTCCGGTATCAGTATCTCTGTCCGAGTTCCCATTTTCACTTGCTTTCTCTTTTCTGTTACTAGACCTGTTCTCTTTTCTGTTCCTGCCCCTGTTCTCTTTTCATTATCGGTTTCTGTCACTGGCTTCTTACTCTTTCTGCAATCATATATCATATGCCCCACGTTTGAGCAAACCCTGCAATAACTAGGTAGCTTTTCATATACTACCTCAATCCATATTTGCTTGCCTTCCCTTTCAATATCCAATTTAACAGGTAATTCAGTGGCTAGGTCGACGTCCATCAGCATTCTCGCAAAATGTCCGTAGTCCCCCTCAATAGTTGCCCGGTCGATTCTGATTAATCCCCCAATCCCTTTAGCTATGTCTAATAAAATCTGAGGATCCCAATATTCCCAATGCAATGAGTAAAGACGGACCCAAACCTGCGCATTGGTCGACTTTTCAGCGAAGGGATCGAAATCGGGAACCCATGGTTGAAGACGGAAAATGCCAGGCTTGACGCTAATGACCCCCTTGGCAAAGACCTGATTCTGAATCTCCTGTGAACTCAGCACCACCTGGTAATAACCTTTCCCGATTGAAATCAATCTCCAACTTCCAATGAGTCCCCATACCTTTGACAAAGTCTACTTCAAGTCCGCAATTTTCCAAGGTGAGTCTCCTTTGTTCAAAATAAGTCTTCCAATCAGTGACGTAGCACACATCGCAGCCCTTCTATCTTAGGATGATTGCATGATTTTAACCGTTTTGAAACCTCCCATTTCAAAAACAGTAGCGGATGAGGGGGGCTATCGATTGATTTTTTCTCCAAGATATTGGCATATGTTCGGGTCGTCTGCGTTTGCTGAACTCCGGGTTCCGATGTGCTTCTAAGCTTTGGATTGAAGAGAACTCGAATGCCAACATAGTCCTCAAGATCTTGATTTCCGTCTGAAGACGGGGTGGCCATAGCCATCGCGCAGAAGCCCGACGACGAGAGCGGCGGCGGCTAGGGTTTCAATTGGTATCTTAAAATTTGCGCAATGTGCTTACATTAAAGAAGAAAGAAAAATCCCCACCAGACCCGGATGTGATTCGAACCCATGACCTCCCAAGGCATAGGTAAGCTCTCAACCACTAGGCTAAGAGATTCACCACATTTTGACGCGCGTTCTAATTTGATGTTGACTTTCAAGAAGAAGAAAAAAACAAAAATGGAGGGAAAAAAAGTGGCTTTTCCATTAATGTGAATTAAGACCAAGCAAGACAAGACAAGATTATAAAATATTCCTTCATGGAGAAAAGAATTTTGAAACTTGTATAAAAAATGTGACTAGTTTCTTTTCCGATTTTGAAGCTTATTATTTAATATGAAAAATCTACATCTACTGCTTATTAGGATAAATAATTTATTAATTCTTAGATTTGTGTATATTATAATAGTTATTCTTGTTATTTTTGAAAACACATTATAAAATTCATAAATTTTGACAACACTAATTACTTTATTTCTCTGTTCATAATTTTTTATATAAATGATAAGTTTATCCTTATACCATTAATTAGTTTACATAGATTTTTTTAATTGAGTTTTATATAATTTTTTAATTATATTAAAACATGTAATATTAATAACAATATTATATTATTATTTAGTGTATTTTTAATTAAAAATTATGTAATAAAATTTATAATAATATAATATATAATTAACTTTAACTATTGTTTATTAAAACAATTAATGTTGACTATAGTGGTTAAAAACCTCAAATCGCTTAAACTATAGATCTAGAGTTCGGGTCTTAGTTTATACATAAAACTTGAATTGGAAGAGAAACCACGTAAAATGTGTTTCACGAACCTCAAAATGAGCAATCTAATAAATTATAAAAAATATTTTTGTTACTAAATTAGTATGCTATTAAAATTAATTACTAATTATTTGATAAATTAAAATTTTACTAATTAGATTACAAAAAATAATAATGATAATTTAGTTAATTATTAATTAATAAATTAAGAATTCCATAGTGCATGTATAACAAATTCCAGATAAAATAGATATTATATTAAAGATACATTTAAATTAAAATATTAAATTACCATAAAATCGATTGTCTATTTCAATTAAAAATACACGAAATAATAATATAATTTTATAAACATATTACTTTTCATTTTTATATTAATAAAATAATTAAAATTTTAAAAAACTTAATTAAACATATATGGAAATTAATTAGAGATAAAAGGGTAAAATTGACCTTTTATATAAAATAAATTGATGGATGGACTAAGTAGTTAGTTTTGTCAAAACTCGTGGACGTCAAGCTTGTACTGTATTGGACGATTGGTCAGAAGCTAATGCCTTGAGGAATCGGACTGGTACGAGAGAACAGTAGATCGAAAATACATCAGCAGGAAATATTTCATATGCTGGTTGCACGGATTGGCATACGCCACCAGAAAGATTTCTCTCGTGTTGTGTTGATGCCGCATGTTTTAACGCTGATGGACGTGCAGGGATGGGAGCAGCAGTACGAGATGCAAATGAGCAGTTTGTAATGGGAAGGTGTGCGGGTTTGTTATACTGTGCAACAACACGAGAATGTGAGGTCAAAGCTCTATTACATGCTATGCAATAGTTAGAAGCTGATGGAATAAGGAATGTGGTTTTCGAGTCTGATGCTAAACAAGTGATTGACGCAATAAATTCTAGTTATGTTGATGATTCTGAATTTGGGGATATAATTATTCAAATACGACCGTTTCTAATATCAAATGACTCTTATTCAGTCAAATGGATACGACGGCAAACGAATGGGATGACACATGTGTTAGCACAATCTTCCCGTTTATCTATTTGTCTTTTTTTTAATTTATTATTGAATTCTGTTTCTGATTTATTGTTACAATTTTCTCAAAATTTAGCTCATAATACATTGTCTGTTTGATTCAAAAAAAAAATAATAATAATAATAATGTCAACAAGTTTGAACTTAATGATAAAGCAGTTTCATCTAGAATCTAATATGTACAAAGTACATGAGTTTGAAACACAACAAGAAGAAGAATTCGGAAATCAGCATTAATCCTCTTTTAATTTAAATAAAATAATAATAATAAATATTTTAAATTCTAATCTATCAAGTTAAATTTGTAAGTCAAATAGTTTATTATATGGTTTGAGAGCCTAATAGTCTAATAGATGAAGTTGTCAAAAATTAATTAATATATATAGTAAACTTCATTTATTAATAGTAAAGAAACTAGAGAGTATTTAGAGAACTTGAGAATCAGATATTTCTCATTAATGAAAACAGAGTCAGAGGCTGCACTTTATAGGAGCAGCGATTACAAATGAAAGACAGAAATAAGACCTAAAAATACAAAGGGTAGAATGGTAAATGTATAATAGTTCCAATAGCCTTCCCTCAAGTTGAAGATGGTTGCATATGCAATAATCCCAACTTGACTAGAAATGGTCTCATCTGTGTACTGGGCAGATTCTTTGTAAGGAGATCTGCAAGCTGATTAGTAGTAGTAACATATGGTGTAGTGATGAAGCCTTGAACCACATTTTCCCTCACTATGTGACAGTCAATGTCTATATGCTTGACCTTTTCATGAAAAACAGGGTTGGCTGCTATGCAAATTGCTGCCTGATTGTCACAGTGTAGTGGAATAGGTAGTTGAACAGGAATCTTGAATTCTGGTAACAAGTAACTCAACCATTTGAGTTCACATACTGTAGTTGCCATGGCACGATATTCTGCCTCAGCAGAAGATTTGCTTATAGTTGATTGCTTCTTGGATTTCCATGAAATTAGACTAGATCCAAGCAATATGCAGTATCCTGTTACTGACTTCCTTGTGATTCTACATCTACCCCAGTCTGAATCACAAAAACCGGTAAGCTGAAAATTGTTTGTACTAGAATAAAACAATCCAATTGTGTTAGTACCCTTTAGATACTTAAGTACATGCATCGCAGTATTCCAATGGACCTTAGAAGGCTTTTGCATGTATTGACTTAGCTGTTGGGTAATAAAACCAATGTCTGGCCTTGTGAATCCCAAATACAATAACCTGCCAATCACTTGTCTATACTTTTCTGGTTGTTCAAACACTTCTGTTGTTGGGTCCTCTATATCCAATTGAACTCCACTTGGAAAAGGACTGGAAGCTGATTGAGCATTTGATTGTCCTGTATCTGCCAACATATCAGTGATGTACTTGCATTGTGATAACACTATGCCCTCAGTTGATCTATGCAATTCCACACCTAGGAAATATTTAGCATTGCCTAGATCTTTAATGGTATAGGCACTGTGTAATGATGATTTCACATCTGCAATTTGACTCAGGGAAGATCCTGTTAATAACATATCATCTACATATATGACAATTGCCATGAAATTCCCATCAAGTGTTCGAGTGAAAAGATAATAATCATGCATACTTTTCTGAAAACCTAATGTCTGCAAAGAATGTGTAAACTCTTTGTACCATTGTCGACCGGCCTGCTTAAGACCGTATAAAGACTTGAGTAACTTGCAAACCTGACCTCCTGTAGCCTTCCCATACCCTGCTGGAGGCAACATGTATATGTCTTCATCAACATAGCCATGAAGATAGGCATTATTGACATCAACCTGATGAATAAGCCAGTGTTTGGTGGCAGCTATAGCAAGAAACAGTCGTACTGTAACTGTTTTAGTGACTGGTGAAAAGCTTTCACTGTAGTCTACGCCATACTTCTGATCATAACCCCTAGCAACCAGCCTTGCTTTATATCTCTCCACTGTGCCATCAGCATGATATTTAATGCGAAACACCCACTTGCTAGAAATAGCTTTCTTCCCTAGAGGAAGAGTAACCAACTCCCATGTTTTATTACTTTCAAGGGCCTCTAATTCCTTGTTCATAGCCTCCTGCCATTCTACTTGAGCATTAGCTTCCTGAAAAGTGCTAGGTTCCTTGACCTTAGCCATATTAGCCAAAAACACAGTTTGGGGTACTGTGCAAATTAAAGAATAAACACCCGCTGTATTGACAATAAAATCATTAAGCCAAGAAGGGGGCTTGTTAACTCTGTTAGGATACCTAGAAGTATGTGGTGAGGGCTGTGAAGATGAAGAGGGGGAGGAGAGATGGGGAATAGAATCTGAGTGTATAGTAGGTTCGGTATGAGGGCTGGATTGATTGAAGCTAGGAGGTGATGCATTAGTGTAGTCAGTGTTGGAATTGGAATTGGAATTTGATAAAGTAGAAGGGGTAGGTAAGGAAACATTTGGTTGAGATGCAATCGGTGTATAGTCTGCATTTGGTAAAAGAGGAATGGGTTGTGGAATGTATGAAGAAGAAGAAGTAGAATTAACATAACCAGGAAACACATGTTCATAGAACTGCACCTCTCTAGAAACACAAATTTTGTGAGTAGTTAGATTATAGACTTTACTTCCTTTTTGGCCAAATGAAAGACCCAAGTATAAGCCTTTGAATGCGCGGGGTGCAAATTTATCTTTATGTGGGATAACATCTGTAATATAGTATAGGCACCCAAAACTTCTTATTTGAGACAAATCTGGCTCCCTTTTGTAGAACACTGAGTAAGGACTGGCCCAATCTAAGACTTTAGTTGGTAGGAGATTAATAAGAAAAGTGGCGTGGAGCATTGCTTCTCCCCAAAACTGATTTGATAAGTTGGCTTGGAACAATAAGGCCCTGGCTGTTTCTGCTAGAAAACGATGGCGCCTTTCTACCACACCATTTTGCTGTGGTGTGTAGCTGCAAGTCTTTTGATGAATAATGCCAAATTGTTGAAACAATGCCTGAGTCTTAAAGCTAGTAAACTCTGTCCCATTGTCAGTCCTTATAACTTTAATTTGTGCATTGAACTGTGTATGTGCCATAGCAATAAAAGTTTGCAGCAAAGTAGAAACTTGATCCTTAGAAACAAACAGATAAGTCCATGTAATACGTGAGTAGTCATCTACAATAGTCAACATAAATCTTGCCCCAGACAAAGAGGCTTGTCTGTAAGGCCCCCACACATCTACATGTAACATTTCAAACACAGCTGTAGTTTTTATAGAACTAAGAGTAAAAGCTAGTCTATGCTGTTTTGCTTTATGACAAATGTCACATACCAAATCATCAATCTTACAATTCAAATTAGGCATATGCAACAATTTATGTGAAGAAGCATGACCTAACCTGATGTGCCACAAAACATTATTATCAATCTCTGATGTAGTAACTGCAGACAAATCCATCCCTCCATTAACTGCAGAACCTGCCTGAGCTTGCTTTAACTGGTATAATCCATCCACTAGTATGCCACATACAACACTTCTACTAGTACCCAGGTCCTGTAATATACATTGTGTAGTTGAAAATTGGATGCTAACTCTGTTATCCATAAGTAACTTCCCAACAGACAAGAAATTGTATTTAAAAGTGGGAATGAATAAAACATTCTTCAGTTGCAGTGTAGGAGTAATATTCACAGTGCCAACATGCGTAATGGACTGTCTTGAACCATCTGGTAAAAATACAACCCTAGGATATGTGATCTTGCCTAAAGTAGCAAATAAGGACTGTTCATGACACATATGAGCACTTGCACCAGAATCAACAATCCAAATATGATCAACAACAGTCAGAGAAGTATTTAGAGTTGTAAGTGCTAAGGTGTTACCACTACACTCATTGGCAAAAGCAGTAAACTCTGTATCTGGTGTGAATTTGCCTTTGGTGAAGAACTTATACATCTCCTTCTGAATCATCTGACTCATTCCTTTCTCAAACATATCCTTTTGAGAACTGCTTCTGCTATCATCTGCTTCTGCATCACAAGGTGATAGAGATCCTCCTGCATTTCCTTCATGAAACAAGTTAGCTTGTGAAACCTGTGATTTCTTCTTCTTAATGTTTCCTTTGAACCAATCAGGGTAACCAACAATTTTGAAACATTCCTCCTTGATATGGCCTCCTTTTTGACAATGAACACGGAACTTTTCCTCTTTTGTCAACACTGACTTCTTTTTCTTATCATCAACCTTAGGCTTATAAGAATTTGATACAACATTAGCTGCAGATTGAGATAGCTCAAATGTAGATTCTAATTGCAGATCCTTTTGCTTTTCAACTCTTAAGATCATTGAGAACGCCTTGTTGAGGCTAGGGTAGGGATCTAGCAATAATACTTGATTTCTGACATGTTCAAATTCATTATTTAAACCAGCCAGGAACAACATTAGTTGATCTTCATCATAGAACTTCTGAATGACATCGCGAGCCTTACCACAGGTACAAGTAGGTAATGGACGCAACGTTGTCATTTCGTCCCAAATTTTCTTCTGTTTGGTAAAGTAAGAGGTAACAGATAAAGTACCTTGTAAAATCGATCCAACCTCCTGCTTGAGATGAAAGAACAGCACGCCATTATTCTCGCCAAATCTCTGCTTGATCTCTTTCCACAGACTAAATGATGAGGTTGCATACATGAAACCTTCAGCATATTCTTTAGAAATCGCGTTGATTATCCAGGAGAAAACCAAACTATCAACCTCCTCCCAACGAGCATAAGTCTCTGCTGTCTTCTCTGGTTCGAGATCCTCCTTCAATATGTAATCGAGCTTGCGTTTGGCTCGCAGAGCTCGGATCATTGCGTGACTCCAGGAGAGATAATTCTTTCCGGTTAGTAACGCTGAAACAAGAACGAGACCTGGATTGTCGTTATTCTGAACAGATCCATACGCTTCTGCATTTTTATTCATGGCGGAATTGTTAATCTCTGTGTGATTTGAGGATTCTGTGGCGGATGAATCTGAATCTGGATTTGAATCTGAGTAATCAGATTGATGAGAATTGTCTTCGTCTGATTCTGCGCCCTCAATGCTTCTTCCAGTTTGTAATACTTGCTTGTAGGTAGATTTCACCATGTAGCAAGGATCGATCAATTACACCATAAGCTCTGATACCATAAAGAAACTAGAGAGTATTTAGAGAACTTGAGAATCAGATATTTCTCATTAATGAAAACAGAGTCAGAGGCTGCACTTTATAGGAGCAGCGATTACAAATGAAAGACAGAAATAAGACCTAAAAATACAAAGGGTAGAATGGTAAATGTATAATAGTTCCAATAAATAGAATTTCAACATATGATAAAATGAGTTTATGTTGTATATATTTCAAGCTTCAAAGAAAATAATAAAAATAGTTAATTTCAAATAAAATCTCTATGATTTCACATTTTTGTAGATCGGTATCTGTGGGTTTTTTTGCGTGATTAGCAGAATCAAAATTAACCAAATGGAAGCTATGACCGATGTCTATCATAGTAAAGCCCCCTTTAGTTTTCCATATCTTTGTACCACAGTTTCGGAGAGCGATGTAACCCACGTTTCGTCCTAGAATTTTAACAATCAAAGCACTAGACCAAGCCTGAGACCATTCTTTCTACCAATTCTGAGGCAATAGTAATACCAGAGAATTACAAAGAATCGCCATCAACACAACCTATTAGCCCTTTCTCAGACTCACATAAATTGATCCGAGCTCTACGAGTATCCTGCATGTGTTCGTCCGCAAACATGTCACGGTAGGTGTAAGGACAGGGGCGGAGCCAGAGGGAGCGGGGAGAGTCAGCCGACCCTCCGACCCGCCGGAACACCCTTTTCAGTCCCGAGCAGCCTCCAAGATAGTTAAAAGTATTACTTATAATATAGAACGTGATTATATAACATAAAAATTATGGATTGCGGGCGCATTAGGTTTTCTTTATCCAACCTTTCTTTCACTCAAGTTCCTTGACTGAAACTTGACACAATAATGTTTGATTCTGAACCAATCAAGTGATAAAAGGATAACGTATAAAAGAGTGAGAAAAAGACAGTACATATACAATTTCGGAAACTCTTTCAATTCTTGAAAACATCTTAAAAAACATAATAATACAATAATCACTTACATATCGTGAATCAACTAGTAATTAATTCAAAAGCTTAAAATGCTTTATAGACACATTTTCTGCTACCAATTGAAAGAGACGGGGCAAATTAAAATTAGAACTTCTAACTGCAAATCAACGCTTGTAATCTCTCAGCAATTTTCTCGGTCTCTATTCCGATTCTAGAACACATTGGCTGCAAAGATAGTCAGAAAATTCATATTACATAATCAATTTCACATGTGTAATCCAATTAATAAAGAGATTTTGTATAAGAACCTGAGATATAATTGTGTATATGAAAAGATGATCATCAGATTTTAGGGTGGAAGAACAGCTTGTAACTTGAGCACCTTCCTCTTGAAGAATTTGGATAACTTGATGTAACTTGAATTTTTTAGAGGAGCCAGTAATCAAATTCACTTCAAGACCAGTAAAATCACTACTACTTATCTTTAGAATTGGTAAACCTGAATCTGATGAACTGGAGGGATCATTATTATATTCTTGTTTTGCTTGTATCCTTCTTAGCTCAAGTTGATCTATTCTCCTTTTCATCTTCTTGATATGACTCGTAGCTTCATCTACCAGATTATTCACTGACATCTGAAAACAAATTCATGCACATCAGTTCCATTAAAACCGGACACGGACACGGACATGGACACGAAAAGCAGAAACGTTATTAATACCTTAGATTGGTTGGGAAGAACAGAAGCAAGATTTGAAAGTTGATTCCTCATGTGGATTCTTCGATCTCTCTCTCTTATGTTTCGCAGAGTTCTGTTATTAACTGTTGGACGTTCCATTGGTTAATCAGTGAAACAGTGAGAGAGAGATCCAGAAGTTATATTTGGTGCTGTGGGTGGGGGGTTTATATAGGAGAAACGACAGTGCTAACTTAAATTGTTGAGTTTTTACTTATAAGAATGCAACATTTGAGAATCTTTGCTGCGGCGTGGGGGTTATGTATATAGGAGAAACGACAATGCTAATTGTAACCCTAACCCCACTTAAAAGAAATCTAACTTTTTCTTATAGTCTAAAACCTCATCATCTTTTCATATACTATCCTAAACTTCAATTTTATTATTTTAAATATTTAACATACACTTTTATATTTTTTCAAAAAAATGTATTGTGAGAAATGAAGCAAAATCTCTCAATTTAAGCTTTAAAATATTTAAAAACATTTTTTTTTATCTTATATTTAGAATTAAAAGGCAGAAATCACTTGGGAAAAATATATAGAAACTAACTAGCTAATTTATGGTGTAAACAGTACTGAATTCTTTCAGCATAGATAGCATAGATATCAATTTCAGGTGGATTCCTAAAGAATTTATGTGGATTCTTAGTTATTGTGAGTGTATATAAGTTAAAATGCAGGTATTAATTATTAGTTTTTGGTTGGATTTGAAGGTAGGATCATGTTTACAATAAGATATATTTATTAAAAATATATATCAAATAGGTGTGAAAAATGGGACCAAAACCCATAATAATATAAACACCAGTGTCGGGGTGAGAAGCCAACATAAAATACATTAATATTACTAATACTGTATAAAGGAATATTGTAAATATAACCGTTGTGATTTTCGGGACTCAAATCCTCATTGTTACCAAAACTAATTATTTTTATGTTGATACTGTTAGTTTGAGACAACTAAATACAAATCCAAATCTTGCAAAAAAAAAAAATAACAAATAAACATAGTAAGTTAAAAAATAAAATCAATGTCAAAAATATAAAATTTTAAAAATGAATGATATTCTAAACAATTTTCATTGTTTAATTTTTAATTTTAAAATCATTTAAATCTTCTTTATTTAGGAAGGAAAATAAATGTTTAACAAAGCAATTTTTGAAAATAATGTGATTCAAAAAAATAATAATGATTTAAAAAAATCAAAAATATAATTCTATGTAAAAATGTTACCAAACAAATTTAACTTTTCAAATTTTTTATTTTTATTTTAAGTCATGAACCGTATTAAACATTTTTTTTAATTTTTACTCATGGGGAGAACATTAGTAAACGGTACTCACAGGGGCGGAGACAGGGGGCCCGGGCTTCTTCCGACCGCCGGAATCATCATAGCCACGAGTAGTTTCGGTCCTCTTGTTGCCAAGAAATTTAGCTCGAGTACTGTATTAGTACCCCAAAATTGGCCCATATCCCATTAAGTCTTCTCTAAATCTAAAATTTCAATTTTTTTGGGCTTGTTAGGCCATCTCTAATTCTAAATTTCTAATTTTTTTTTGGCTTGTTAGGTCCTATTAAATCCAAATTTCTTTTTTTTTTTTTTTTTGCATGTTAGGTCTTTCTTAAATCTAAATTTCTAATTTTTTTCCACCTACTAGGCTCTCTCTAAATCCGAATTTGTTCTATTAGACACCGATTTAGTAAAAAAAAAATAAAAAATTACATACCACGTGTAAAATCGGTCGTGCAACCGAGCAACCTGTATTCGCCATTGGGTACTCAATAAGCCGAAATTAGTATATATACAAAATTGTAGAAATAGATCGTATTACACATGCATTGTACAGTGTAGGAATTCGCAGCTTTGTTTGGGTGGTTTCCCATGAAAATTCTTTGGAAGTGACAATGAACTGTAGTGGGGTTACTGATGTCGAGTATACGATGATGTTTATTAAAATAAAATGGTCCATATTAAATATAACCGTCCAATCTTTAGTGTTTTGGCTATTGAACAAGATATGAAGATCATCCTCTATTTTGGCCTCAATTGACTTCGGATGAAAAGTTTTGCCGAGTGATTATGGAGATGGGTTCTAAGATTAGTATAGAGTTTATGAATGTAGTTTCTCATCTCTTTATTTGCATTACGAGTATGCATCGGTGCCGTTTAAATCGTATACCGAACCGATTGAATTCGGTTATTTTGACACTTTGGGTCGGTATCGGTTTTAATTTTTGATGCATTTCGGTATTCGGTTCGGTTTGATAAAAAAAATATAAAAACCCGAACCGTATCGAATTACACATATTTTATATTATTTTATATATGTATACACATATATTTGAATTTTCAAGTTTGCTGAGATAATAAGCTAATATGAATATATTTTGAAAGTATTTCAAATTTTTTATTATTGAGGTAAATTTAATAATGAAATATAATGATTTTTATTTATTGTTTTTATTTTTTAATTAAATTCGGTTTGTTTGGTTTAAAACCGAACTGATCTGAATATTTCGATTTCATATGTTATTTGGTTCGGTGTCGGTGTAAATTCTTTTAGTAATTTCGATATTCGGTTTTGAACCGATGCACAACCCTGATTTGCATCAGTATAGAGGATGTCAAAGATTTAAGGCTCGTTTTTTAGAGATCAATTTTGTTTATACTTACCGTGTAAGTCATCGGGTTGTGATAGGAATAAAAAAAACCCTTATATTTTAGTACGGTTTTTAGGGATTATTTTGTACTTTTTATTATCTTTTTATTTGCTTTAATAGTAATTTATCATTGTTTTGTCAATTTTAGGTTTTTAATTACTTTTTTAGCTTTTTATTAAATATTCCTAATTTTTGCCAAGTATTTTATCACTTTTAATAAATTAATCTTCTATATGTTATTTTGAGCTTTATCTGTACCCAAAACTTAAAAATTAACCGACAAAAAATATATCAAATTTGACTTGGTAATTAAAAAGGATTTTAGTAGGATAATTAATTAATTTTGGGTGAATTATCAAAATAATATTTTATGAGATTATGTGTAGATTTTTTAGAGATAAATGTTGTCCTTTTTAAGGTTCAAAATCAGGAGCATTTCTGACCAGATTTATTGGACTCAGCTTTTTTGACGAGATTCATTGAAACTACTCAAGAGTTCAAATTCAAATAAAAATCATGCAGAATATTTTGGCAGATTTTTAGGGATTATCTTTGGGCTTTTTGTATTTAAATAATTGGTTTTTCCATCCCTAAAGATTAATTAGTTTTGATTAGATAATCTTTATAAAGAGTTAGTTTTTCATTAAAATAGTTTTTTATTAGGTCTAATGCTCTCCTAGTCTCCTTGTCCAAATTGGTCATTTTACCCCACAACTTATCGAATGTCCTATTTACCCTCTTAACTCCATAAAAGTGGTATTTCTCACCCTCTCAACTTGTCAATTTACCCCTCAAACTCATAGAATGTCCTATTTTTTTGACAACGGGCACGCTCTCGATAGATGGCAAATCTATTCTTCGAGATCCAGAATTTTGAAAATATTGTAAAATGGCTTCATCTTCAACACTGTTAAAAGAAATATTCTCAATGTAGCACAACAAGCAATTTGTGAGAAGAAATATTCTCAATGTAGCACAACAAGCAATTTGTGAGAAGTTCATCTCCCATCCGGTTGCGTAAATCCGTCTTAACAATATTAAGTGCTGAAAAACATCTTTCAACAGTAGCTGTTGAAACAGGCAAGACTAATGCCAACTCTATAAGTCGATAAACTAAACGAAAAAACTCATGATATCGCATCTCCACCATCTTTTTTGCAAGCTCGCCAATATCATGAAGACTAGAGAATGCTTTATTTGATCTCATATCACAAAAGTAAAGACCAAGTTGATGGTCAAGCTCGGTTATATCACAACTAGAAAAATCATCTGAATACAACCTAGCAAGATGAAGTAGTCTCTCGTGATCAAACTTAGCAAATGAATCTAAAGGATTAAGACATGATATGCACAAAAGTAACTCAGAAGTTGATTCTGTAAAACGATTGTCCATTTCTGAAATGATAGCATCAACAGCCTAACATATGTACAATTAAAAATAATTTAGAATATAATCAAGATTAATGTCATCAAGAAAATATAATTATATTAATAGATAACATAAAGAAAATCAAGTACCTCTTTGAAGATATCAATACGATAACGGTGGAGATAAGTCTTTTGAAATCCATCAATAAGTTGTCTAACACGACATTGAATGGGATCTCCCATATTAGGCACAGGTATCTCTCGTGCTTGACAAAATTCAGTGGCTTCTTTTAACAACTTCTCCCAACCATCTTCCCTAAATTCCCGCAAGCCATTTTTCACCATTTGAATCATGCGCATAGCACTAACTATGTCTTGATTCTTAACTTGTAAGAAGTGGGATAGTCCATTTGTAAGCCCCAATAGAAATCCCATCAACTTTCCAACAACCACAAATTCAAAATCCCACATTTTCTTAGCCAAACTATCAGAAGTACCTCGACTTTGTTTATCAGTACCATCATTTGATACTGCTGAAAGCACTTCTATCACCGAATCCCACATGTCAAAAAGACGATTTATCGTTCTGTAGTGAGAACCCCCACGTGTATCACCTGGGCGAGTTAAATTTATTTCTTAATTCTTGCCCTTTCCTGTAGAAATTTCATTGTTTTCTATTCGTTGTACTACTTTCTCATGATGCAATTGTAGAAGAGCATCCTTTCTTTTACATGAAACACCAACAATATTCACAATGATAGGAACATAATAAAAAAAGTCACTCACTGGTCGACAATCCCTTGCAGCAGCAACAACAACTAATTGAAGTTGGTGAGCATAACAGTGAATATAATGTGCATGCTTGTTTTCATTTAAAATGAGTGCTTTTAATCCATGAAACTGACCAGACATATTAGAAGCCCCATCATACCCGTCACCTCTAACCCTCGTATTTGATAATCTATTCACAGCAAAGAATGCATCAAGCGCTTTTTTCAAACATTGAGCAGATGTCTCACGAACATGCACTAATCCAAGAAACCGTTCAATCACTTCTCCATGATCATTTACAAATCTCAAAACCACGGCCATCTGCTCTTTAACTGAGCAATCTCGGGCCTCATCAATCAAAACATTAAAGAATTTATCCCCAATCTCATTGAGAATAATTTTTTTACTCTCTAAAGCACAAGCTTCTATAATTTCCGTTTGAATCGTATGACAAGTCAATTGATTGTTACCTGGAGCATTTAATTTCATTACCTTCCTTACACCTTCATCTCGCATACAGTACCATTTGACTAGTAAAAGAAAATTGCCCGGTCGTGTTGATGATTCCGACTCATCATGTCCCCGAAATGCCACACCTGCCTCCAAAAGATATTGAATAACATGTACAACTACAGTTAACCTAATGCGATATTCAGCCTCCCGTACTGAACATTTTGCTACTATCATATGATCCACATTCCCTCTTTGATTTTTGTATTGATCAATCTTATTTTTAGCATAATGGTGTGAACTAAAAGCACCTACTTCATGCAAAACAAAGCATGCTAAAGCTTTTTTCCAATTTTTAAAACCAATTTGTGTAAAAGCACTATCCTCAAATTTGTTACCACTTGCAAACAAATAACAATGTAAACAAAATGCAGCATCTTTAGATACACTATATTCTAACCAATGAAACTTCTCAAACCATTTGTATTGAAACTTCCTTCTATTACCTTTACCAACACCAGACATCGGGAAGTTGTGTCCACTAGGTTGAGAAGGGCCTTTAGCCAAGTATCGTCTCCTCATTGAATCTCTCATATTGAAAGGATATAAATCAATTGGTATGCATTGTCCCGGATCACCAATAAGTTCATCTGATATTTCTGGTTCAACACGAACTCTTTTATCACTTTCTTGCTCAACCGGATTACTACCCGAGGATGATTCATTTGGATTTCTCTTTAATCTGATAACAAATTTATCCATATTTTTGTAGTTCTACATTAAAAAAAATATGGCACAAATCAAAATCACTAAATTAAATCCTCAAATCAAAATCACTAAATTAAAGAATCTAAATTTATTCTACAAATTAATTCAAATTCCATAAACTATAAAAACCCTAAACTAAAATTCCTAAATCGAAACCCTAAATTAATTCAACAAATTAAACTATCAAAACCCTACAAATTCCCTAAACTAACAAAACCCTAAATTAATTCAACAAATTAAACTATCAAAACCCTACAAATTCCCTAAACTATCAAAACCCTAAAATAATTTAACAAATCACCAAATTAATTCAACAAATTAAAAATTAAAAATCATAAATGAAAATTAACCTAATTTTATGGAAAAAATTACATACCTTAGGAAATTTAGAGGCTAGTTGGTGTAATTAGAAGAAGAAATGAAGGGAAAATAAAAAGAAAAGGAAATGGAGGAGGAGAGCTAAAGAATAGTGGAGAGGGGGGAGGAGGAGAGCAGCGAAGCTTGTGAAAATTGCAAAGTGGCTTTAAAGCCACTTTGCGCAGGGATTGGGGATTTTCACCCCCCAATCGCTGTTTTTTTTTAATTTGGCCCCAACCCAAAACGACGTCGTTTTGGGGGGTTAAATTAAAAAAAAATACAGCACAACCTGTTGAAACACCTTTCCACATAATTTTGATTTGACAAAATTGTTGAAGTATAATTGAAATACATATTCTAAACACACTAAGTTTAAATGCTTTGATTTATTCTACTAATGTGTTTGTTCAATGTTGAGTTAAATTGTTTATAAGACACAAGAGTTAAAAGGCCCAAGCCCAATACAAGTGTCAAAGCCTAAGTCAAACAACTCAGTACAACTCGGCCCGCGTTTGTCAAAACGTTGTCGCTTTGGACAAAACGCAACTCAGCAACAGAAGGATCTAGAAGACCTTCGGGAACAACTTCAAGATGAAGCTGCTGAGTAGATTCGACAAACGTACAAGACAGCAGCTGGCTAAGGAAAACTTCCAGACAAAGTATTTCCTCTTTGGGTAAAGTTCAGACGACACAGTATGCTGTCTAGTTGACATTACCACAAATGGAGAGACACTCTGCCGAGCTGACCAAAAGCTGACCAAGGACAGAAGATACGTAAATCTGATTGGCCAAGACCTCTGAGCAAGTCAGGATGACAACGACAGGAAGACGTTTGCCTCCAACTGTTATTTCGAAATTCGAAATGACCGATGCCCAGACGTCTCTATAAATAGTGCCATCAGAAGCTTCATTCGACACAGAACTTGATCAAGCCATTACGCTGACCAAATTTCTACACAAGTTCTGCAAGCAAAGAAGCAAAGCAATCTTACACTACAATTCATATATTTGTGTAAAAGTCTAGAGTGATTATTTCAATCGTCTAAAGTGTCTTAGCAAATCATTGTATAGGACAAACACTTATCATTTCTAGAGATAGAAAGGAGAGGCTGAGTACTCGGTTATAGTACTCAGCAAGAGATTAGGATTGAGTAGAGGTATAGAGGAAGGTACTCTTGTCATACTCAGTTGCTAATATTGTAAAAGGTTTGAGGCTCTACCTTTTCAGAGCTCAGTAGAGGATTCGAAATCTCGGAACGTGTTCCGGGGACAAGACGTAGGCTTAGAAGAAGCCGAACCTGGATAAATCTACTGAGTAAAGTATTTCTTAACTTTAACTCCTTATATATATTGCTTGCTTAAAATAACCAAAAACTGACCAAGTAAAGAGGTCAAGTTGAGTTGTGCGTGTTGAACATCTGAGCTCGGGAACAGACTCTAAGTGCTATCTCCTGACTCAAGCTAAGAAACTGACCTAGTCACCAGTTGACTAAGCCAGTATCTTGCTGTTTACTCAGCGCCGCTGTTAAAACCTTTTTTCCTTAGAAAAAGAAGTCTGCCCTAGTTGCGAAAAAGTTTAAATAGTTCCTAACCCCCCCCCCCTTGGAACTATACTTGCAACCCTATAAGGGACCAACAAGTGGTATCATAGCTTAAAAGCTCACTGTAAAAGGTCTAACAACCTTGAGCTGATCCCTACCATGGGCGAAAATAGCACTCGGTTTCTCCTTGGAAACCAAACAACTCAGATATTACCTGAGGGGCTGTCCATTACTAGGCCTCCCCTATTCTTCGGGTCAAACTATACCTTCTGGAAGAATAGGATGAGAAATTTCATTCAGGCTACAAACATGAGTGCCTGGCTATCTATAGTCCAAGGCCCATTTGTACCTGTCGAAGTTGTGGCTGGCCAAACAGTTGTAAAAGCCGAGGCCAAATGGACAGAGGATGATCTTAAGAAGCTCCAAAATCATACTTCGGCTATCAATATGCTTCACTGTGCGCTTGATGCTGTAGAATATAATAAAATCTCAGGTTGTGAGTCGGCGCAAGAGATCTGGAAAAAGCTGGAAGTCACCTACGAGGGAACCAATAAAGTAAAGGAGTCCAAGGTGAATCAGCAGATGAGACTGTACGAGCTGTTCGAGATGAACAATGATGAGGGCATTTCAGACATGAATGCAAGGTTTACCAACATCATTAATGAGCTCAAGAGACTTGGGAAAATCTTCACTGAGGAAGAACAAATCAAAAAGATTCTCAGGAGTCTTCCTAAAGACTGGCAACCAAAGAAGACAGCTGTTGAGGAAGCTCAGGATTTAACCACCTACAAATATGACGAACACATCGGCTCGTTGCTGACCCATGAGATATCTATGAAAAACTTCGAGGTGAAGGAAAAATCTGAAGACAAGAAGCAAAAATCCCTTGTCATGAAAGCTGACTCCACTGACGGGAGCTCAACTGATGATGAGGAGATGGCCATGTTCACAAGGAAGATGAAAAGGCTATTCAGGAAGAATGACAAATACTCTAAGAAGCCTTACAGAAAGTTTGATAAGTATAAAGCTGACTCAAGCGACAGCAAATACAAAAAGGACAGCTCAAAGCCCATTACATGCTTTGAGTGCCATCAAACCGGCCATATTAAGTCAAGCTGCCCCACACTGAGGAAAGACAAGAAGATCGGCAAAAAGGCAATGGTGGCTACATGGAGCGACAGTGATGAGTCTTCATCTACAGAAACTGAGGCCACCGAGTCAGCGAAGATATGCTTCATGGCTGACGAACTTGCTGAGCCATGCGTCTCTGAGCATGCTGACCTATCCGTTGCATCAGATGACGAAGAGCAATCAAATGAGGTAATTACTCTTCCCCAGCTCAGAAATGATATGGTTAATGCCCTGAGTGATCTCTACACACTTGTCAAGAAGTGTAATAAGAAAGTTAGAGCACTCAGCAGGCGCTGTGACGAAGTGGAAGATGTCAAACTGAGTGACCTCAGATTCCTTCTTTAGGACAATTCAACTCTGCATGATAACATGAAGATCATACATGAGTCTGTCTCTGAAGTCCAATCAGTTTCAAAGAAACTGAGAAAGGACGTCACAACTATCCAGAACCAACTAAAGGTTCCAAATAAAAGAAATAGTCCTCTGAGAACTCAGTACCAAGGTACTCAGCAGAGATGGAATCCCCAGCGAAAAGTCCAGTGTGACTTTTATGGGAAGAAAGGACACACCACTAAGGTGTGCTGGCACGCTCAGCACTGGGGTGCTGACAAGTCAGTGAAACATCCTAAACAGAAGGTCAGCTGTGACTTCTGTGGAAAGAATGGCCATACTATCCATGTATGTCGCCATAAAATAAAATATGATGCTTTACCTGTTGCACCTAATAAGCAAGGACCCAAAAAGAATTGGGTACCTAAAAGTAACTAGTTACAATGCAGGTAAGCCTGAGATGTGCTGAGAAGTCAAAGATGTGGTATATTGACAACGCATGCTCAAGGCATATGACAGGTGATGAAACTCAGTTCATCACGTTTGAGCGTAAACGAGGAGGAAGTGTAAGTTTTGGAGACAACAAAAAGGGTAAGATAGTAGGGTCAAGAACCATCGGAGGTAATCCTACTATTGAATCTGTCTCCCTAGTCAGCGGACTCAAATATAACTTACTCAGCGTAGCTCAGCTATGTGACAATGGGAGAAAAGTTATATTTGATGCTACTGGATGTAAAATATACAAGGGTAAAACAAATGAGTTAATCTTAACTGCCCCTCGCATAGATAATGTCTTTATGCTAGACTTAGAGAAAAAGTTTTCAAAAACTGTGTGCTTAGTATCAAAGGAAGAGAATTCCTGGCTATGGCACAGGAGACTTGGTCATGTAAGCATGGACCTCCTGGCCAAATTAGCAAGAAAGCAATAGGTTGAGGGACTGCCTGAACTTAAATTTGAAAAAGATCAATTATGCCACGCTTGCCAAGCTGGAAAACAAACCAAACAATCTTTTCACAGCAAAAATATTGTCTCAACTAAGCATCCGTTAGAGTTACTACACTTGGATCTCTTCGGTCCAGTCCAGCCGCTGAGTTTGGGTGGAAGAAGATTTTCCTTGGTCATTGTAGATGACTTCTCTCGGTACACATGGGTCATCTTGCTGACTAGCAAGGATGAGACCTTTGAGACATTTTCAAATTTGGTTAGAAAAATTGAAAATGATAAAGACCTAAAATTAGCTCACATCCGTAGCGATAATGGTGGAGAATTCAAAAACCAAAAGTTTGTTGAATTCTGTGAAGCCAGCGGCATTGACCACAATTTCTCTGCTCCTAGAACACCTTAACAAAATGGGGTTGTAGAAAGGAAGAACAGAACTCTGGTTGAAATAGCCAGGACAATGTTGGATGAGCATAGGCTTCCAAAGTATTTTTGGGGAGAGGCTGTTAACACAGCGTGCTATATTCTTAATAGGGCTCTAGTTAGACCTATACTCAAGAAAACCCCCTATGAACTTTGGAAAGGACGAAAGCCCAATATTGGATACTTTCGTGCCTTTGGCTGTAAATGTTTTATTTTAAATACCAAAGATAGCTTAGCAAAGTTTGACTCAAAAGCTGATGAGGCTATCTTTTTGGGCTACTCAACAAATAGCAAAGCATACAGAGTTTTTAATAAGCGAACTCAAGTTTTAGAAGAGTCAGTACATGTAGAGTTCGACGAAACTAACCCTGCAGGTAGATACCAGCCGCTGACCGAAGATGATCCACACTCAGTGACCACCGCTGACCAAGAACCAGCTACTGAGTCATTCACTAAAAGGCTGACCAAGAGTAAGAGTGAACCTAAGATTAATTTTACTGACCCATCTACTTCTGCAGAGATTGTTGAAACACAGACAGCACAAGACATGAATCTACCTAAAGAGATAAGGATCCCAAGAGGGCACTCAGAAAGTGCAATCCTTGATTCTGCTGGGAATACCCTGATGACGAGAAATCAACTCAGGAAGTACCTCAGCAATGTTGCTTTCGTCTCAGTTCAAGAACCGAAGAATTTCGCTGAAGCTGAGTACGATGAATTTTGGATGAACGCAATGCAAGAGGAGCTCGATCAATTCAGAAGAAACGATGTATGGGAGCTAGTGCCTCATCCAAAAAGTCAAAAGACCATTGGAACAAGATGGGTCTTCAGGAACAAGATGGATGAACAAGGGAATGTAGTCAGGAACAAAGCAAGGCTTGTAGCTCAGGGCTACAGTCAGTAAGAAGGTATTGACTACGGTGAGACCTTTGCCCCAGTGGCAAGGCTAGAGGCAATTAGAATTCTATGTGCATATGCATCTTATATGAACTTTAAATTATTCCAAATGGATGTCAAAAGTGCATTTCTTAATGGAGTTATAAACGAGGAGGTTTATGTTAATCAACCTCCAGGTTTTGAGGACCCTAAATTCCCAAACCATGTTTACAAACTCAAAAAGGCTCTGTACGGCCTCAAGCAAGCACCACGTGCTTGGTATGAGAGGCTGACCAGTTTCCTGCTGACTAGAAATTACGTCAGGGGCAAAGCTGATACAACCTTATTCATTAAGAGAAAGGGTAAAGATACCTTGTTGGCCCAAATTTATTTTGATGATATAATATTTGGTGCAACTAACGAATCAATGTGCAAGGAGTTTAGCAAACAAATGCAGACTGAGTTTGAAATGTCCATGATGGGAGAACTCAACTTCTTCCTCAGTCTTCAAATTAAACAAGGAAAGAATGGCATCTTTATCAGTCAAGCCAAATATGCCAAGAAGATATTAAAGAAATATGATTTGGAAAATTGCAAGCCAATATCCACTCCTATGGGCACTGACACTATCCTATGCGCTGATGAGAATGGTAAGTCGGTAGACAGCAAATTATATCGAGGTATGATAGGCTCTCTACTTTACTTAACAGCCAGTAGACCGGACATTCAGTTTTCAGTATGCTACTGTGCTAGATATCAATCTAACCCTAAGGAATCTCATTACGTTGCTGTAAAAAGAATCCTTAGATATTTGCAAAGCTCAGTGAACGCAGGTTTATGGTATCCCAATACTCATGATTTCACACTCATCGGATACACTGACGCTGACTATGGACGGGATAAGCTGGAACGTAAAAGCACCTCTGGAGGTTGTCACTTCTTAGGAAGCTGCCTTGTATCCTGGTTCAGCAAAAACTAGGCGTCAGTAACCTTGTCTACCACTGAAGCTGAGTACATTGCTGCTGGTCATTGTGTTGCTCAAGTCCTATGGATTAAGCAACAGCTCGAAGACTATGGTGTTCAAACAAAGACAATTGAAGTCAAATGTGACAACAAAAGTGCAATTGATCTTTCAAAGAACCCAATTCAACACAGCAGAATGAAGCATGTCAGCATCAGACATCACTTCATTAGAGACCATGTACTCAAAGGTGAGATCAAGCTGACCTTTGTCCCAACGGACGAACAGCTTGCGGATATCTTCACGAAGCCACTGGCTCGTGAGCAGTTCAGCATACTGAGAGAAGCTATCAGTATGTTTAATCCTCTTTAGTCAATTCCTGAACTAAATGAATATGCATGCTGAGTGAATTACTATGCTGAATGATTGTTTTTGCTGTGTACTCATTGAAATTAATTAAACAGCAAATACTGAATAAACTTGCATACTGAGTAAGTTAGTTTTAAACTTAGAAATCATCCGTTTATGCAATACTGACCACTCAGAATATCAAACGCTTAGTATTCTAAACGCTGAGTGTTAGATCCGTTAGAATAAATGCAATAGCACGCGTATAGCCCTAGGATGACGTATACGTCGTATGTGTCATAAATGCCAGGATCTTTGTCGGTTCATAATCCCGAGGCAAAACTGACACATGGATTCGATAAGACCCATTCCTCACCTCTATAAATAATGGGTAATTCCCCATTTTTATTCTTTACGCTTATCGAACTCTCTGGCAAAGAAATTCTTTCTCTCTAAAAATCCCTCTAAGCCTTCCCATCCTCAAAAATGACTAAGCTTTCTTTCAACATATCCGGTGCCGACCACCAAAAGTCCAGCTCCGGTGAACCTACAAGGAATCCTCCCACACCCAGCAAAGGAAAAGCTGGCCAAACCTCTGGTAAAGAAAAGCCTGAAAAAGTCAAGACCTATACAAAGGTTTTCGAAAACGTCCGCGAATGGAAAGTTGAGCCCTCAAGATGGGTATCTGAAGCCTTCATACAAAACGAACAACCCTTCTGCGAGTGGATTTCACAAAATGGCTGGACGGAGCTGTTTTCGATTAGGGATGACACATATCCTGACCTGGTAAAGGAGTTTTACCATAACCTTCGCGTTGCCAATGATAACCAGGATTACTTGGTAACCGTGGTGAAGGAGAAAACCATCTTCATCAACCCTCTCTACCTAGGAAATTTGCTCAAGTTAAAAACTGAGGGAGCAAGGCTAAGGAGATCAGGAGATCAGGATGGTACTGGGTACGAGGTCAACTTCTGCAAACCTGAGGGCCACTCAGGAGAAGTCTCAGCTTCATCTATGGGTCAGCACCAGAAGATGGCTCATTACCTACTGACCTATTTCATCTATCTGAAGATCAACTGCACCACCTCAGCAACGAACTTCGAGAAATGCTTTATATGGCATATGCTGACGTACACACCAATCAATATGCCAGTCTTTCTTGTCGCTGGTTTCCTACGAAGTACTAGTACGCTGAGGCTAGGATCGCTCATCACCAGGATCCTCATTGATCATCAGGTAGACCTGACCGATAAAGAAACAACTAGAGGATCTGAGATCACAGCGGCTTCGCTGAGAGCGTTGAAATTCGGTCAGCCTCTAAAGAAAGGAAAAGCTGCTGCTGCTGCTGTTGGACAAGCTGTGGAAACTGCTGTCCCAAAGAAAGGGAGAAGGACTAAGGCCCCAGCTTCTCGGAAAAGAAAAGCTGCTGAGACTCCTTCCAAAGATGTTGAATCTCCAGCTAAAAGGCAGAAGGCAGCTGGTAAGTCAGCTGAGAAACAAAGCAGGCAAGGTGAGCCTGGAACTGAGGAAACTACTGAGCAACCTCAGAAGAAGCAGAAGCCTTCTACACTAACTCCCCTCAACGCCATACCTACAGACTTTGTTGTACCTGGTGACTCTCACTTCACCCAGTGTCAAGGTACAATAGCTGAGCATGACGAATATGAGGTGCATTTGGACGATCAGTTCATTGAACAAGTTGAGGAAGAACTCGATGGTGACAGTACAGAAGAAGAAGAAGAAGAGGCCAGCGGTCAGGATGACGCTGAGGACTCTAAGGAGACAGCCAGTGAACATGAGACTGAGCATGCCAATACTATGTTGGCTGCTGGAGAAGAGCAAGTACTTGACCAACACAATGTTGATCAAGTCCAAGTACAAACTGACCAACCTAATGATGAGCAACAAGAATCTTCTCCTTCTCACTCAGGAGATGCTATTCACGGTAACACTCCACCACGTAGAAGAAGAAAATTGGTTAAGGCCAGTGAGAAGACTGTCAGTGAACCTCCTATGCCACCACCAACTCTTCCTGACTTTGTTATTTCAAAGCCAACCAAGGACCCCTCCACAGTTAAGCTCAAATTTTTCAAACGCCAACCCACTTCTACTGCATCGGCGTCCTTAGAAAAGCAAGCCTCTGTTTCTTCTCAACAGGAACATGCTGACCAAAATGCTTCTGCCACCTCAACAAGTCAGGTTGAGGCGATTACTGTCAATGCTATTTCTTCAAGTATGGTTCTGACTTCAAACATATCCGCCCCCGTCAGCACAGACAGTATTCGCATTTCTACTTCTCCTATTAACATCCCTGCCGATCAATCAACTATCCCAGAACCTCAAGTGCAGATTGGTACAACACTTCTAGTCACTGACCATGTCACTCCTTTCACTCCTCTTCCTTCCGGTCATACTGATGTCCCTGCAGGCTCTCAAAGCTATATGAATGCCACTGAGTCCGGTAAAAGGATAATTGACTCAGTGCAAGCGTTGATCAGAGACCTTCAACAATCCACTCCTCCTGCTGCTGGGTCTTCATCTATTGAGACCACTCAGCTCTCCCAGGTCACTCATCTTCTCAACGAAGTTAAGGGACTCAAGGACCTGCTGAACGTCATCATTTCTTTTCAAGCACAGCAAGCTAAGCAGGATTCAATCGCCAAGCTGGCTGAGATCCAGCTGACAACTGTGCAACACTTGAACTCTTTACAACTACAAATTCAGAACTTGTCAGCTGTGAACCCCGACTATGCCACTTCATCTGAAGTCAAGATGCTCTTTGCTCAGCTTCACACCGAGCAACTCAAGACCAATGAGCAAATGGTCTCTTCCAATCAGTGCTCAGTGGAGCAAATTGGTGAGGCTATTCGCTTGCTGAATCTGAATAAGCAAGAGATGGATACTGACGCAATGAAACAAAATGAGATGCTGTCTATCACACGACAAACCTTCAACCACATTCGTCATACCAATATTCAACGTCAGTATTACGACACAGTCCTTTTAAAGACTTTTCACCAAGTCTTTGCTGGTCTTACTGAAGCACTCATCTGGCAAGGAAAAGCTCAGGCGTTTAAAGTCAACAT
The DNA here is from genome assembly GCF_963576675.1 of Euphorbia lathyris. NCBI lineage: Eukaryota > Viridiplantae > Streptophyta > Magnoliopsida > Malpighiales > Euphorbiaceae > Euphorbia > Euphorbia lathyris. Next base: position 19,884,024 of record NC_088914.1, on the reverse strand, counting down.
GATCAGTGCTGCTAAACTCAACATACCCGAAGAGGTATCCACTGATGGAGTTGCAATTTTTGACGGCGTCAATGAAAGCGCTGAGAAACTTAAGGTGTTGTCCCAAGAACTGACTTGTGCTGTCTTGACTGATGCCTTCAGACTTCCTCCTCCTGATGCTGACAAAACGGGGGAGAAAGAACAAGCAGCTAGAGCTCATCATGAGCGTAGTCAGTCTCAACAAAAGAAAAAGAAATAGAGATAGGCTAGAACGTTTTTTTATGTTATCCTTTGTACCTATTTCTGTTATTTCTAATGCACTGACTACTTATATAATTACTTGCATCGTTCATTATATGAGTTATGAATTATTTTATCTGATGCCAAGTATTAAGTTATTGAAGTATCTTCAAACTAATCCTATGCTTATAATATGATTAACTTTGACTTATATGTTTATAAAACATTGTCTGTTAAGAACTCATTGAACAACAAATTACTCAGCGCACTCTATATGATTAAACCTTCCGCTTAATACTGAGTAAATAGAATATGTTGAATAAGCTGACCTATATCTGAAAACTGACCTTAGACTTACTCGATTAAACCTTTAAATGTTTAGAGTAAAACTAAGTCAGTAGCTCAACCCTTACGGGGGAGTTTGCTAAGTTATAATAGGTCAACTATCATGGGGGAGCTCAATACTGAGTTCCTCGCTGAATAGTTTTGCCAACATCAAAATGGGGGAGTTTGTTGAAACACCTTTCCACATAATTTTGATTTGACAAAATTGTTTAAGTATAATTGAAATACATATTCTAAACACACTAAGTTTAAATGCTTTGATTTATTCTACTAATTGTGTTTGTTCAATGTTGAGTTAAATTGTTTATAAGACACAAGAGTTAAAAGGCACAAGCCCAATACAAGTGTCAAAGCCCAAGTCAAACAACTCAGTACAACTCGGCCCGCCTTTGTCAAAACGTTGTCGCTTTGGACAAAACGCAACTCAGCAACAGAAGGATCTAGAAGACCTTCGGGAACAACTTCAAGATGAAGCTGCTGAGTAGATTCGACAAACGTACAAGACAGCAGCTGGCTAAGGAAAACTTTCAGACAAAGTATTTCCTCTTTGGGTAAAGTTCAGATGACACAGTATGCTGTCTAGTTGACATTACCATAAATGGAGAGACACTCTGCCGAGCTGACCAAAAGCTGACCGAGGACAGAAGATACGTAAATCTGATTGGCCGAGAGCTCTGAGCAAGTCAGGATGACAACGACAGGAAGCCGTTTGCCTCCAACGGTTATTTCGAAATTAAAAATGACCGATGCCCATACGTCTCTATAAATAGTGCCATCAGAAGCTTCATTCGACACAGAACTTGATCAAGCCATTACACTGACCAAATTTCTACACAAGTTCTGCAAGCAAAGAAGCAAAGCAATCTTACACTACAATTCATATATTTGTGTAAAAGTCTAGAGTGATTATTTCAATCGTCTAAAGTGTCTTAGCAAATCATTGTATAGGACAAACACTTATCATTTCTAGAGATAGAAAGGAGAGGCTGAGTACTCGGTTATAGTACTCAGCAAGAGATTAGGATTGAGTAGAGGTATAGAGGAAGGTACTCTTGTCATACTCAGTTGCTAATATTGTAAAAGGTTTGAGGCTCTACCTTTTCAGAGCTCAGTAGAGGATTCGAAATCTCGGAACGTGTTCCGGGGACAGGACGTAGGCTTAGAAGAAGCCGAACCTGGATAAATCTACTGAGTAAAGTATTTCTTAACTTTAACTCCTTATATATATTGCTTGCTTAAAATAACCAAAAACTGACCAAGTAAAGAGGTCAAGTTGAGTTGTGCGTGTTGAACATCTGAGCTCGGGAATAGACTCTAAGTGCTATCTCCTGACTCAAGCTAAGAAACTGACCTAGTCACCAGTTGACTAAGCCAGTATCTTGCTGTTTACTCAGCGCCGCTGTTAAAACCTTTTTTCCTTAGAAAAAGAAGTCTGCCCTAGTTGCGAAAAAGTTTAAATAGTTCCTAACCCCCCCCCTTGGAACTATACTTGCAACCCTATAAGGGACCAACACAACCCACTTGGGCTGGGCTCTTTCTTCTTCGCTACATCTCCTGAGAAGGAGATGTAGCAGGCGCCGCTGCGCCTAAATCCCTAAATCGGGATACGTAGGCGGCGCCGGGGGGCTAATTTTTAGCCCTCCCTAATCCCTCCATGGCAGCTCCGGCGCCGTAGGGGCTGGAGCCCCCACGGGCGCCGGGCTGCCTCCGCCTCTGATTATCCCTACATATAATGTATTTAACTTGTTTATATTAATGTTTTTGTTATTTGTATATTTTATTCATTATTTCTCGTTTCAACTTTTTTAGCTAGTTAAATTTTGATTATCTAATTATTGTAATACAATATTATTATCTAATTATCAAATTAAAACAAAATAAAAAGTTGATATTAAAAAATATATTTTCAAACTCATTTGAATAAGTTCTATTAATTTTGCACTATAAAGGGTAAGAAATACCACTTTTATAGAGTTAATGGGGTAAATAGGACATTCGATGAGTTGAGGAGGGGTAAAATGACCAATTTGGATAAGTTAAGGGGTGAGAAATACCATTTTTATGGAGTTAATGGGATAAATATGACATTTGATGAGTTATAGGGATAAAATGACCAATTTGGACAAGTTAAGAGAGCTGAAAGAACATTGGATCTTTTTATTAATTAGTCTTTCATTAGAATAACTTTTAATTTTCATTATAAATAACTTTCATTAGTAATTAGAAATCAGTTTTTATTTTTAGAATAGTTAAGAGATTAAATTAGTTTTTCATCAATTAGTTTTTAGTTTTTAGAACATCTTTCGCTTGTGTAAGATAATCCACCCCCCTACCTTGAGAATCGTACCTCCTTCCTCCGTCTGCCATTGAAAAACTCCTCCAAGCTCCAAGGATTTATCAAGACTGTTCATCCTTCAGTCTTAGAAAGACGATTGCTTGGTCGACAGGTTCCCTGAAAAGGATTTCTATTCTCTTTTATTTCATGTTTGCTTTAGATCTTTCCTATAAATCTTATGCTGAGTGTAAACTTGTGACAATTCTCTTTTAATATTTAATATAATTTCCAGTATTAATTTATCCATTGATTGTTATTTTCTTTCTGTTTATGCTTTGCCTAATTGGTTTAAATCATTCAATAATCCAAATATCGTCTAGGTTCATATTACGAGTCGAATTTGACTAACCCTAAATGACAACCTCATAGTTGCTAAGACCCAAATTACTGAACCAAAAAGCTAGTTTCGGCCTGACAATTGAATAACGGACTAGGAACCCTAAAAGGATAAGTAGGTTTAATCGCCTTAGGCCTAAACAACTCAGATTAGATTAACAATTAAGTGTCAAATTAGGTTGAAAATAGTATTATCGTATCATTTCATCCACTTCCAGGTTAAATTACCTTGCTTATGGTCACTTAGGAGTAGGTTTAATTTAGATAAAACTCAATATAAACCCCCCCCATATATAGCCTATATAACATTACGATCCTAGTAATTTGGTACTTGCGGTATAAATCCTGTTGATTCGATACCTAGACTGGTCCAGATTTTATTACTTGATAACGACGAGGTACACTTATCCCTTAGTGAGCTTTTGAGCGACAGCTTGGGAGCGCATCAAGCTGCTGATTGAATACTAAATTTTGAAGTGCTTCCAATGGATCATGATCATGAATATGTTGTGCTTCGTATAATCATTCGAGATATTTTATTTGAAGATAAGAAAATTATAGATCTTACTATAATCGAATTATTCAAATCTAATTATCTTTTTATTTTTTCGGCATCTTAGCATCTATTTAACCAAAAAAAACTTAATTTAACACACATTTTATTTGCATAATTTTTTACATTTTTTCCTTTGAGATAAGATACAAAGAGTACCCACAACATTGATAGTCAAGAGCAAATTTAATCTTAATGTCCAATATTGTGCAATTTTTACATCTAATGTTTGTATGTTGGGCCAATTTTACCCTAAACGTCTGGAAGTTGGACCAATTTTCCATCATTATTAACAAAGCACACTATGCAATCATAAATCTTGTTGTCCTCTTTCCATTTGTGTTTTATATTATCACTCATCGGTAACATATCAACGACTCATGTACACACGTGAAAAAAATAAAAAATTTATCTCGTGTTCTGCATAAAATCACACACATAATATTTTTTTTTGAAGCTTAAAAAAAATCATTTGTGTACATCTGATTTTGATCTGTTGGTGATGAGTGATAATAATGAAGTAGAGTAACCAACCCCCCTGCCACCAACCAATTTACAATCCTTAAAATCCCTAATTACTAAAACCTCAATTACAATGGTAACTTAGAATACCTTCTAAAAGACCATTAACCCTCATCATCACCACCATAGTAGAAAACATTACAAAAAATCCCCTTCTCTTCCAATCACCGCACACATTGCATCGACCAACAATGGCTCGCCACATCTTTCTCTCTCTCTTATTTGTTACATTCCCTCTTAACAATGTAAACATTTCTATATTAATGAATGTATTTTTCCTACTAATGAGAAATTAAGAAGAGTTTATTTAATCTTTATCTCATTCATCTTCTTATGATATCATGGTATCAGAGTAAATCTAGCTCCGTTGAGCCCAACTCTTTTCTTTAATGGTAAACCTTCAACCTGGTAGCCTTTATCACTTTTTAGCAAATTAAACACTAACTCTCTTCTTAGTGACTCATGTTCTTACATGTTTTAATTACCATCAATGATCAAAATCAGTCAAGGAGGCTTCGATGTCAAAATTTTTTATAGATGGAACGATCACAGCTCCAAACCTAAATGAAATACAAATTAGCAACACTACAAAAATATTGTCATGTTTTGGCTCCTTCATGCAGTTTCACATCCTATAGCACAAAGTGTAATATGGTTTGACAAGACTTCAAAGATCTGGAACGACCTAAAAGATAGGTTTTTGCAGGAAGACTCACTATGAATCTCATAACTAAAGGGAGAGAACTATAATTTCAAACAAGGGGAGCACAATGTAACATAATACTACACAAGATTGAATACCTTGTGATGAACTTCTCAACCTAATACCAATGCCAAAACCAACTTATAGAATGGGCTTTCAATAATTTAAGAGAACATCAAGATGCAGATCAGGTTATCGTCTTCTTGCAAGGCCTGAATAGAGGGTAGTCCACCATTTATTCATGGATTCTTTTTATGGAGCCACTTCCATCGCTCAATATAGTTTTTCCTTGTCAATCCAACATGAGAGGCAGCTCGGACAAACTTTTTTACCAAAACCAGTAATTAGCACAAAGGGCACACCTTTTGCAAGTTTTTCTCGATACTAAAAGCAAGAATCAATACAATAACAGGGGAAACTCCAGAAACTAAAACTCATCTCGCATGTCAAATAATCCAAAAATGCAAAAAAAAAAAAAAAAAAAAAACAATGGATAATTGATACATATGTCACAAACTATATTATATGTGACATGAAGTATTATATCTCTTATAAGGAGATACAAAACTGTCATGACTGCATAGAATATAATATTAGTAAGGGTAAAATTTATCCAACTTGCAAACATTAAAAAGTATAATTGCTCCATATATAACATTAGGAATACTATTACATTTAAGCATGGTTTTAAAAACGAGACTTGATCTGGCCTAAAAAAAACGAGACTTGATAAACTGGTTCGATCGTTTCAATCGCGAATCGATCATCCATCTTATTCAATTATATGCATTTGGGATTAATGCCATCAACTCATATGGAACCGGTATCAAACCGAAATAACCCAGGTTATTTAAAAAAATCTATAAGGATTTTTTTAATGTTCTACCAACATGGAAAACAAGGTAAAATACATCTTGGCTTGCTAATTTATAGAGATGGATCCTTCTTATTTATTTTTCTAGTTTTGGATGTGGGAATAGCATAAATGGGGAAGTGTTCTATGCGTTCAATAAAACAAACATCTCACTTTTTTTGGGCTCCTAGGAATATCATAAAGAAACTATAAATTTACAACTAAATCAAATCTGAATATGATATTATTTTCTATGTATAACAAATAAAATATGCTTTTACACCCCCATTTTAAAATTCTAACCTCTAATTTATAAATTTTAAATTCTAGACAATATATTTTAAGCACCTAATTTATAAATTCTAATTTTTAAAATATATTAAAAATAATTATTTTATTAGTTTGACATAATTCAAAATTATAATTTGATATAATTGTAGATAGTTTTTTAAAAGTGAATTTATATGTTTTTTTTAATGAAATCAGTTTTTAACTTTCGAATCAATAGTAAAAAAAATTAATTTATAAAAAAATGGTAAAAAAAATTAAAAATTCATATTGCTATACAACATATTTAAAAGAAAAATATTTCTTTAGCAAACAATTTTATAGATCTCATCAAATTAGCTTCCGCAGTTATAAATTTTATCATCTACACTTTATTTGTACGTCATTTTAAAATTTATTAGTAATAGATCACAAACATATGATTAAAAGTTAAAAAATAATAAAAAATATAATGTATTTTGTATGAGTTGGCAAAAAAGTTTCAAATATTTCGCCGAATTTAAAAAATATTAATCTCCAACTCTATTGTTAAATCAAAAAAAAATATGAAATTGACCAAACATGCAATTTCCACTAACATCTGATCGAGTTGTTATTTCAATCTGATTTCCAATCCGGTCTTTAAAACATTATATTTAAACACTATCATTGACTTATCTCTTTTATTTTTTGTTGTCTAATTATCATTGACGACAAGTCTTTGTCTTGGTCATTGTAATTGTCACGAGGGAAACAAAAAGAACACACACAAAAAGTCCACATAGTCGGTGAGAAATAGTCAAAGAAGCCAATTATTTGAAATTAAATCCATCTTAGCTTTTGAATATGACGGATTTATGATACCATGCAATGCAACTACAAACTCAAGGTAATGTTTGACAATAGTCTTATTATGTTAGTTTTAGTCAAATCTCCCATGTAAATACTCATCAAAGTTCAAGTGTATAAATCATAAAGGCTTACTACCTCACTCTGGAAATTTTGTGTTGAGTCGTGTTCATATCGTGTCATTTTTGGGTTCGTGTTAAAAAGAGTAAACTCAAATCTAACCCAAAAACTTTTGTGTCACAATCGTGTTAACCTGTTCATGTTAGTTCGTATTTTCGGGTTACATATAATTTTATTATGCATATATATTAATGATAACTTTTAAAAATATAAGAAATATGATACTATTTTTTAAATACTTTATGTCACTTTTAGATTATCATGTTAACACTAACCATTGAAAAGTCTGTTAATGTCATGTTAGGAGGTCATGTAATGTGTTTATAACAATTTAGGAGGTTCGAACCATATTTGCAAATAATAATTATAATTTTACTATTTTTATTAATAAAGTCACATATAAAAATACGAGAGAATATAACAACAATTTTAAATATTCGTGTTTTTTCGGGTTAACACATCAACCCTAACCCAACCCAAAAATTTGCGTGTCAGTTTTGTGTCACCCCAAAAATGACACATTACCTGTTAAGCTAAACCCAAACACTAAAATTGTGTGCCGATTCTGTGTCGTGTAATCGGATCGTGTGTACTTTTGCCACCTCTATATTTTATTGCTTAGCCCCTTCAATATAATAACATAATACAATCGGAACAAAAGCCTAGCAAAAGTGTAATGATAGACCGGAACCAAAAGCTCATATCATAAGAGATCGGTTAAATTAAAAAGCTTCAAGGAGAAGGCATTCAGGTACACATGGACCAATGAGAGCTTCATATTCCAATAACATGCTCCCAATCCTAAGATCGCGCTAGGAATTACGGAGTGACATAAAAGGATTAGGATTTAGAGCCAACCAACGGTCTACACGTGGATTGGTGTTTAGTCGAACCAATCAAGAGCTAACACATGTAAAGTGCATTACATTTAAGGTATGTAATTGTCAATGAAACTATGTGTTAGGTACATTCACTATTCACTTATTTCATAACTACTTTCCAGTTACTTCTTATTCTTAAGAACACTTCTGACTTAAGCATCGGAGAGGGAACGCCAGATTTCAGCCCCTCATTGACCGTTTGTTGTGATTCACATCATCGAAAAGCAGCTCAGAGATCATATTCAATATCAAATACATTATTTGGTGCGGCGAGCATGGAGGATCGTCGTGATAATGGCTCATGCATGTTCATAGTTTCATAGTTCAGCCTGGCCCTCAGGATGAGGATATCCCAAGCACATTGTCCACACCTAATCGTAGCCTGGTAGATTCCAACAATAATCTATTGGCACCATTGCACATTGATGCGCCTTCACCTAAGTTGGGATGAAGACTCACTAAGGGATAAGTGTACCCCGTCGTTATCAAGTAATAAATTTCTGGTAAAGTCCAGGTTATCGTCCACAGGATTTATTTCTGCAAGTATCGAGCTACTTGGTTTCAGGAGTTATCTAGGCTTAGGGGGTTTTGAGTTTGTTTAATTAAGTTAATCTACTCCTAGGTTGAATTATACTAATCCTAACTAAGTTATCTGATTCTAACTAAGCTATTCTACGCCTAATTAAGTTACTCTACCCCTAATTAAGTTAGACTACTCCTAAGTGATCTTTTACCAATGCAATTATCTGAAGGAACATGAAGGGATACGATGATAATGAAAATAGATTGTTTAAGCAATTGAATTAAAACATAAGTCACTTGTGTCCGAGGCGATTAACCCGACCTATCCTCCTAAAGTCCCTAGTTCGTGATTCCCTTGTAAGGCTGAAACTAGCTCTAAGGCTCAGCAATTTGGGCTTAATCTTCTATAGGGTCGTCAATCCTATAGGCACTGACTAGGTCAGATTCAGCTCGCAATATATGCCAACTTGATTTTGGGATTATCGAATGAGTTAAACCAATCAGACAAAGCGTAAGACAAAGATTAAAGCATTAAAACAATTGAATGAACAAAAACTATAATATATATCAAAGATGAAAATATTGTCACGAAGATACAATGAGCCTAGGATTCATAACATGTATCAGAGGCTAGACAGAATATAAAAGAAGAAAAATCCCTTTCAGGGAACCTGTCTACCAATGCAGGCGTCTTCCTAGGACTTAAGGATGGAGCTTGAGCAATCCTCGGTGAACGGAGCTTCGGAGGTGTCTTCAATGGAGGTTTGAAGGATATGGAGGAGGTGGAGAGGATTTCTCAAGATGAAAAGCTAAGAAAATTACAAAGATAAAAGATACTAATTTACATTGGAAAAACTCTATTTATAGGCGTGGCTCGGCCCTCTTTTTGACATATTTTCGTGTCCTTATGCAGGTAGGAAGTCGTGGGGTCCTTCGTGGCATCGTGGGGGCGGAATTGGTCTTTTTGACCAATTCCCGCAGGTCTGCTCGCCGAGCAGGCCTCTGGTGGCCTGCTCGGCGAGTAGGCCTCTAGGGGCCTGCTCGGCGAGCAGGCATGGCCTACGGAGGCCCGCTCGTCGAGCATTCTAGCTCGGTATGCCCCCGCGTGCTTGCCGACTGCCGTCGATGCCTTTTTCGTCCGAACTTATACCTGCGCATGTACAGAAACTCCAGATAACATTAGCCCAAAGGCTAAATTGACCCGCCAATCGCTTATTTTGAGCAAACGCTTCGTTTGGTGCGAGTTTTGACGTACCAATTAGCTTCAAAAGATAATGGAATTATACTATGCATGCTATTTTGGCCGTAATTGCCGAAATTGGTCATAAAACGAGCCTAAACAACGAAAAATAAATAAAACGTTTCCAATTCCTAACTAACTCACACAAAAGCATTTAAATGTGAGAAATGCTCGCTTATTAACTAAATAATGCTAAAACCCGTCCTAAAACCGTACCCAAAGATAGGGGTTTTTGACCCCTATCAAACCTCCTCGCACTTAAAACTTTACTTGTCCCCAAGTAAACTAAAAAAACTAAACCCGCAATCACAAGCAAGCTAGAAAACCTCCCGGTTTGACTAGGTGCTTGACACAATTTCGAGCATCTGTAATCACATTCATTCGGAAATACAGAGTAGAGACACGATATCCAAAAGCCGCATTTCAATTATCATAGGTCATAGTTTTAAGCAAAAGGACACATGTTCAATTAAACGAGCTTGAGGGGATCGCTAAGTAAAACACCTCACCATAGGTAGTTCACTCAATTCACACAATTTTGGTGGCTAAAGTGTTTACTCTCGGCTTATGTTCTTGCTTAGGATTACGTTGATTTTGCACGTTCATCCGAGTTCCTCTACTATGCTATATGACTCCGATGATATCAAAAACAGCCTCGAATTTGGGTTGTAATGTGGTTAGAGGGTTAAAGGTACAACAAGGGTTAATAGTTCTAGCGCTAGAAAAACAAAGTTCAAATGGCTTTAGCAAATATGAAGTGACTGAGCTTTTTATTCATAAAAATTTTCTTTGAGACGTTTTGATTTTAAGAACTGGGGAACGAAGTTCTCCCCTTTTTGTTCGTCTCTTTTCTTTTCTTTTCTTTTTCTGTTTTTCTTTTCCTTTTGGATAGTAATGCTCATTCACTTCTTAGCCTTTTGGCTTGCTACTTTGATGCCATAAACAAATATAAAGCGCTAGAAACGACAAAGACTCGATGTGAGCTTTGCAAAAACTTTGGGTTAAGTAACAAGCCAAGTGATGGCTTGCAAAAACTGGGTTAGAACGAAAGAAAAATCTATAAACTACAAAAATACAGGCTCAAATGGGCTTCCTAGAGTGGATGAAAAAGAGAAAATAAGGTAAAGAAAAGGGTTAATTCTAATGAGGCTGATTCGTCGTTTATCATCTCAAATCATTGCATGTAGGTTCAACACAGTATTAGGTGCAAAATCTGTAATCTTCCACAAGCCAAAGCATTCACACAAAAATGTCAAGAAAAAGAGCTTTTTGATGTTCGCTCTTAGGCTCAAATTCAACTCACAATTCTTTGGGTTTCAATTTTGTGTTTACTAGTTCTCCCCAAACTCAAGTTTAATATCACATGCCTTCAATTCTTAAGTTATCTACCTAAGTAATGATTTTAGCATTTCTTCAAAAGTAGGGTCTAAATGCAAACTTTAGCTCATGCTTTTACAGATACAAGGATTGTGTCCTACACCTAAACTAGTTGTCATACAATCTGAGATTCGGTTCTCAGCCCTCAAGGACAAATAACGAAGTTTAGATTCGAAGGAGGTTCACGATTTTAGATCCTAAACATGAGAAAACATAAATAAAACCCGAAAACGCTGAACTAAACTAGACACGACGCAACAAAAATTTTAAAAATTATACAATTTTTGTAAGTTTGTCTACCCCTCCTCCTCACACTAAAAATATGCAATAAGTTCCAACATTGCATCACAAATCATAAAGTACGAGTGTAAAAAGTCAGGGTGGAGAAGACAACTTACTGATCATCTTGAAGACGGAGGATTTGGACACCCGAAGTGCGAGGAGGTTTCCCAAGAAGAATGGGGACGGAGTCATCTTCTTCCATGTCGAGGACCACAAAATCGACCGGGAAGATCAGTTTGTCCACCTTTACCAATACATCTTCAACTATGCCTCTAGGCCGTGCGATCGACCTATCCGCTAGCTGCAGTGTCATGTTTGTTGGTTTAGGCTCTCCGAGTCCCAATTTCCTGAAAATTGATAAAGGCATAAGATTAATACTTGCTCCTAAATCGCATAATGCCCTATCTATGTGCATGTTGCCTATCCTACACGGGATGGTAAAGCTCCCTTGATCTTTAAGCTTGGGGGGTAATTTATGGGTGATTATGGCTGAGCATTGTTCTATTAAAGCCACTATCTCATTTTCCCCAAACTTTTTCTTTTTCGACAACATATCTTTAAGAAATTTTGCATAGTTCGGCATTTCCTCTAATGCTTCCATTAATGGAATATTGATTTCTAGTCTACTAAGGATTTCCGAAAACCGAGCAAATTTCTTATCTAGGTTGGCCTTTTTCTGTTTCTAAGGAAATGGCAGTTTTGGTGCATAAGGCCTAACTACTTTTTCTACAGCTACTTCAGGAGCTGGAGTTTCAGATGCGGGACCGGGGTTGCTTACCACTTCCGGTTCCCTACTTACCTGAGGTGACAGATGTGTTTGCGATGGAGGTGCCACGAGTGTGTCCACTTCTTTGCCGCTCCTTAGGGCGATGGCTTGAATTGCCTCCTCTTGTAAGAGGAACGCCTCTAGGCACTCCCTTTCTTCTTGTCTGATTGCGGCAAGCTGGTTGCTCAGGGTCCTGCATGCCTCCTCATTGGCTGCCAGTCGGACGGATATCTCTCTTAAGAGGGTCATTATTCCTTCTGAGCACTCTGTTTTCCTGTCATAAAAATCAGAGTTAGAATGGGAACATGGAAAGGTATCCACGGGTGCCATGTAGGGCGCCGGTGGATATCGTGTATGCTCCTGATCGTAATAGTTGTAAGTTGGGGGTTCAGAATTATACCTTTGATGATTACCCAAGTAACTTACATTCTCACCTCTAGGTACGTAATAGTTGATGTGGCATACCCTACCGGGGTGATTCTGGCCGCATCTCTCGCAAAATGGTGTCCTTGGTTGGTTATTACGGCTGTATGAAGCCACAAGGAAATCCATTTTTGTGTTGAGATCGTTCATGGACGGATTTGACGCTCTGTTGTCCATAGTTGTTGGAAGAACGATTTTACAAGTAATGTTACAGAATTTAAGTAATAGTATATCAACAAGTATTTGTATATACAAGTATAAGTTATAGTCGAATATAAGCACGTATGATATAAACAAGTATATATATAGACAAGTATAAGCTATAGGCAAGTATGAATGATATAAACAAAGATATTCACAATGAATGCCTAAACTAACAAATCGACCTTTGGTTCGATATTGCAGAAGAAATAAATCCCCGGCAACGGTGCCAAAAACTTGATGCGCCTTCACCTAAGTTGGGATGAAGACTCACTAAAGGGATAAGTGTACCCCGTCGTTATCAAGTAATAAATTTCTGGTTAAGTCCAGGTTATCGTCCACAGGATTTATTTCTGCAAGTATCGAGCTACTTGGTTTCAGGAGTTATCTAGGCTTAGGGGGTTTTGAGTTTGTTTGATTAAGTTAATCTACTCCTAGGTTGAATTATACTAATCCTAACTAAGTTATCTAATTCTAACAGCTATTCTACGCCTAATTAAGTTACTCTACCCCTAATTAAGTTAGACTACTCCTAAGTGATCTTTTACCAATGCAATTATCCGAAGGAACATGAAGGGATACAATGATAATGAAAATAGATTGTTTAAGCAATTGAATTAAAACATAAGTCACTTGTGTCCGAGGCGATTAACCCGACCTATCCTCCTAAAGTCCCTAGTTCGTGATTCCCTTGTAAGGCCGAAACTAGCTCTAAGGCTCAGCAATTTGGGCTTAATCTTCTATAGGGTCGTCAATCCTATAGGCACTGACTAGGTCAGATTCAGCTCGCAATATGTGCCAACTTGATTTTGGGATTATCGAATGAGTTAAACCAATCAGACAAAGCGTAAGACAAAGATTAAAGCATTAAAACAATTGAATGAACAAAAACTTTAATATATATCAAAGATGAAAATATTGTCACGAAGATACAATGAGCCTAGGATTCATAACATGTATCAGAGGCTAGACAGAATATAAAAGAAGAAAAATCCCTTTCAAGGAACCTGTCTACCAATGCAGGCGTCTTCCTAGGACTTAAGGATGGAGCTTGAGCGGTGAACGGAGCTTCGGAGGTGTCTTCAATGGAGGTTTGAAGGATATGGAGGAGGTGGAGAAGATTTCTCAAGATGAAAAGCTAAGAAAATTACAAAGATAAAAGATACTAATTTACATTGGAAAAACTCTATTTATAGGCGTGGCTCGGCCCTCTTTTTGACCTATTTTCGTGTCCTTATGCAGGTAGGAAATCGTGGGGTCCGTCGTGGCATCGTGGGGGTGGAATTGGTCTTTTTGACCAATTCCCGCAGGTCTGCTCGCCGAGCAGGGCGAGCTGCTCGGCGAGCAGGCGCTACTCGCGGCGAGCAGCACCCTGCTCGGCGAGCAGGCCTCTGGCGGCCTGCTCGGCGAGCAGGCATCCTACTCGCCCGAGCAGGACTCTAGTGGCCTGCTCGGTGAGCAGGCATGGCTTGCTCGGTGAGCAGGCATGGCCTACGGAGGCCCGCTCGTCGAGCATTCTTGCCCGGTATGCCCCCACGTGCTTGCCGACTGCCGTCGATGCCTTTTTCGTCCGAACTTATACCTGCGCATGTACAGAAACTCCAGATAACATTAGCCCAAAGGCTAAATTGACCCACCAATCGCTTATTTTGAGCAAACGCTTCGTTTGGTGCGACTTTTGATGGACCAATTAGCTTCAAAAGATAACGGAATTATACTATGCATGCTATTTTGGCCGTAATTGCCTAAATTGGTCATAAAACGAGCCTAAACAACGAAAAATAAATAAAACGTTTCCAATTCCTAACTAACTCACACAAAAGCATTTAAATGCGAGAAATGCTCGCTTATTAACTAAATAATGCTAAAACCCGTCCTAAAACCGTACCCAAAGATAGGGGTTTTTGACCCCTATCACACATCTATCCAGCTCTAGATCAAAGGATAGACGATTGTTTGGGGTCATTAGACCACAAGCAATGCAGGTTTATGGATGGCCTAACGAAGTAATTAATATAAAACATTGGATTTGTTCAAGAATCCATGAATGTCCTTAGGATGGAGCATGCAACACAGATGAAGGTAATGCAGATAGAGCTGAAGGAGGTAGGAAAATCTGGTAGGTATGGAGATAGAAACAGTTCAATGACTTGTTCAACAGGAGATCACGATGTCCGAACATATCCTAGGAAAAGAGGATTTTTTGAAGAGTCTCAACCAGAAGTAATCTGAGGGAGATCCAAGGAGAAACTTGCTAGTCCTCCATACCAAAGACGTTATCGCTCGCCTTCACCTGTCAAAAAAGTTCCCAAGCCTAAAGGATCCAGATCCTTAAAGCATCATCGAGGCATTCGCCATGATTCCACTGAATCCTTGATTCATCGTTATGAAGCACACAAGAAGAGCCTCGAAGTTTCTAGATCTCTCGATCAAAGAAACCGAAGGCAGTAGCCAAAGCCGAAGGAGGAGGAGCATTCTTTGAAAGAGGAGGTTTATAACCTCATTAGGAAGGAACTTCGTCATGCTATGAAAGAAGAAGGGTTGTAATCTAGGATGCCAGAAACTACAGATGTGGTTACTCCTCTAAGTGATGAAATAAGGAACTAGCCTATGCCAAGAGGATTCAAGTATCCTCTCTTTAAAGATTACAACTGTATTATGACTGATCATACCCTCCATATGAAGAATTTTCTTAAAGCTGTTCAAAATACCAATATAATGGATGCTCTTATGTTTCGCCTTTTTTTAACAACTTTAATATATTTAGCCGCCTACTAGTACGGCCAGCTTCTTCCTGGATCAATCAAGTCTTTCAAGCAGATGTTAAAAGAATTTGCAGGTCACTTCATCACTTCTATTCCAAAGAGAAAAACAATGTAAGATTTAAACTATATGGTACATGAGCCTAGTGAGTCGCTAAAAAGGAATGGGTGGAACGGTTCCAACGAATGGCCATCCAGATCAAACACCTGAATGTTGATGGCGTTGTTGAAGCCATGACAAGCAATTGCTCAAGTAAAGATCTCTGTAATGAATTAACTACAAGGCGCCTAAAGACATTCCCTGAGTTTATGAGAAGAGCTAGAGACTTTGTATAGTGGGATGCCATAGATTGAACATATTGCTAAAAGAAAGGTTAAGTTTGGCGCATCAACCGAAGGAATCCAAACACGACAAGAGTAAGGATGAGCATAAACAATCTAAATACAACATAGATCGAAATTATGCCCCCTTGAACACTCCTCGAAAGGAGATTCTTTATTGGGTGGAGTCTAACAGACACCACATTCAGTATCCTCCCAAGATGAAGGCATCAGGTCGAAGGCATAATGGATTATATCATGAATTCCATAGGAGTGAAGGTCATGACACAGAAGATTGTAGGCAATTGGCAGTCGAATTAAACAAAATGGCCGAAGTAGAAAAATTAGATAAATTCTTAAAAAATGCCATCAAACCTAGAGAATCTAAGGACAAACAACATATTGAAAGGGCTCCTATGGGAGTTATCAATGTAATAGCTAGAGGGTCGAAGGAAGATTGTCCATCAAAAGGTGCATGATGCATAGGGATCAACAAAGGATATCTGAGTTTTCTTTCGGTAGTTTTTTTACGACAGGCACATAACGATGCCTTAGTTATTAAGATCTTATTGGAGGAGTATATGGTTCGCAAGGTTTTCATTGACACTGGAAGCTCAGTAAATATTATCACTTGTAAAACATATGAAGCCTTACATCTTAACCTGGAAAAGCTGATTACAACTTTCTCGCCTTTAGTAGGGATATCGGGACATTCAGTACCTCTACTATGTAGTACACAAATGAAGGTTTCCATCAGGGACAGTCCTATTAAGTGGCATACTATGATTGAGTTCTTGGTAATTGACTTTGTTTTATCTTATAATGCTATTATTGGATGTCCACTTTTGTCTGAGTCCGCATGAGCATTATCTATACATCACTTCACATGGAAAATACCAACGAAATGAGGTATGATGGTGGCTCAAGGAAATCAAGTGGTGGCTCAAGAAACATATATTGCATAATTGAATATGAAGCCATTGCAAGATATTGTGGAAGCAGAAAGCGAAAGATCAGAGCCAATGGGTGCCTTGGAGACAATATGGTTGGTTGAAGGGAAATCTATCCAGATTGCTACAGAAATCCTAGTCCAACCAAAGGCAGATACCATAGAAACTTTGAAAACAAAAGTGAGTGCCTTTGCTTGGTCTCATGCCGATGTCACGTGAGTGTCTCCTGATCTCATGATGCATTCTATAAATGTCAATCTGGATGCTACTTTGGTAATCCAGAAGTTGCGAAATCATGGGATTGAAAAGCAGAAGATCATTAAGGCTGAAGTCAAGAAGCTGTTAGACTGTCATCACATTAAGGAAGTTATATATGCAAAATGGATAGCTAATGGTGTGCTACTGAAAAAGGCTAATGGTAAGTGGCACATGTGCGTTGATTTTACACTTGAGAGCTTGGTTCTAGCAAAATTCTTCCATCCTCCTGACGAAGTTATGGTTCTATCCTCTTTCTCCAAGCTCGAAAGTTCCACCTCCGAATCTGAAGCGACGACTTTGAGTCTGGTTATCTAGTTCTAAGGGCTAAATTTTCTTTCCATTTACCTTGTTAACTAGTTTGCACTATTTATAGGTGCTACATTCAGTTGTATTCCTCTTTAACTCTTTTCATAGTTTTAATATATAATTTATGATTTTCATTTCCATTTCCATTATACTTGTTAATATTTATTCCTTGTTTGATTTTCATAATTGATTATTATGTAGGTTGATTACAAACTCCAAAATCCATTAGGATTCATATAGATGTTGCCTCATCGGGATTGGCAATCTGGAAATTGTAGGAATTGACAAGCCATGACACTTACGGGCTCTAGTTTTTAAAGAGTTAGCATCGCCTTAAAAAGGAACCACGATCTAAAGTACTTAAAATAGTTGGTTAGTTTATTCGTAATCGTCTTTGCAAGAGTAATATATTACTTGTGTATAATCTGAAATATTGTTTATTACGTGTTGTAACTTAACGCAATCTGTATCATCCTATAAAGGCTTGTACGCTAAAATATGTCTCACATATAACTTATGAGTAGTTCATAATAGTTACCACACACCAAACCAAAGTAACCATTGCCTAGATAACGTTGTAAAATCGAGTAGTTTGATACTTATGGGTATAAATCTCGTGGATTCAATACCTGGATGTAACCAGATTTATTACTTAATTAACGATGGGGTACACTTATGCCTTTTTTTTAGCCTCTCGAGAATTTGCTCGGGTAAAATGTCATCATATACCGAAGGGGGACAAGGTTAGTATTCCCACTCAAAATCTAGCCCTTGATTACCAACAAATGCATGATGATGTAAAGGTGACACTTGAAGAGCGGAATCAAAACTTGAAGGCCAATATTGATGTGCACCGGAGGGATGTTCATTTTGAAGTTGGGGGACGAGGTCATGGTATATCTGAGTAAGGAGCGCCTAGCAAGTGAGCCAAGTACCAAGCTTCAACCAAAGGAAGTATGGTATGTACAAAGTTACCAAGAAAATCAATGTCAATGCCTACCATATAGAACTTCTAAATTGGCTAAGGAAAGACGTCTCCCCTCGTTCAATGTACGTGACTTGAGTCCTTACAAGTCGGATGCGCCTCTCGAGTACACTATAATAGAATTGGGGTTCAACTCCTTTTGAGAAGGAGAGAATGACGAGGGCATCAATATCATGAATCTGGGGAAAGCTTGAAGCAGGGCTCACATGGTGTGTGAGGACAACCACATATCGTTTGAACAATTGCACTATCCAAGAAATAGGGGAAAGAAAGCCACATGGCGTGTGACCCCAGCCACACGACATGTGAGAATTTGGAGAGTTTCTGCTTGTTTGGGATTAATTCACGCGATGTGTCCCTATTTCAACATGTCTTGTGAACTGTGCTTCGCCAACTCTATTTCTGCTAAAACTACAGCTCACATAATGTGTCCCTAAAGCCACACATCGTGTGAGCTTACTTTGCCAACAAGTTCTCTGAATTCATGCCACTCCTGCACATGTCTTATTTATTGTTTTACCATTTTGCATATATTGTCTTGTCATTGGACTTATTTTCTACTTTACCATTAAGTTATTTATATATACTTTACCCTTATTGTCTTAAGCGAAGTTGGTAATGCAATGGGGGTATTAGGTATTTTCTACCCTAGGCTTAAGGGATATAAAAGCCTAATATTTTATAATAAAAAATACAACCTTTTTTTATGATCAAACATATTTTTCTTTTGCATTAGAGGCTAAGGTTCATACCTCGTGGGATTATTTCCTTCTAATTTAGTTAGAAAAGAGTATTATCTTTGTTGGCTTACAATCAAAACCTTTAATATCGTTACGATTCGTATTATCGAACGTCTAAAACTAGATATCTTCAACTAGCTCCATCAAAAGCCAAACAAAATAAGGTAAATACTCTAACATTTAAGTTAATTTGGAGTTTAAGCAAAATAAAAGAATAAATAGAGTAGAAGTTTAGTTTAAGTATGATCACCATAAAGCAAATATGAATCTCTATTAGAATCTCAATTTACATGGTGAACTTTTTAGAACTTTAACTTTGACCCTTTCTTATTGAAATACAACATTCACTCCTCTATTTTGAAATCCTTCGTCGTTTTCCAAATATTAGAAAAAGCATTACCGATTGACTTTAGATTCATAATTTGATAAAATTAGAAATTAATCTATAATTATTTACTTTTAAAGAGAAAAGTATAAAATCATGTAGTTTGATTTAAAAATTTATAAATAGAGATTTAATGTTTTGTGCAGTTTACAAACATACTCATTCTATTAAAGATAATAAAAATTATTATCTTGATTATTTGCCAAAAAAAAAAAAAAAGCAATTTGAAACAAGTAAAACGCTGAATTTGAATTACCCAAACTATAATGTCTGACTTTGCAAATTAACTAAACCATAAGTATTGTTTAACCGAAAAATTGATTTGGAGATTTTTTAGCTACAAGTTTCATAAAGTATATAACTAATGCTTGCAAAACTTTAAACCACGTGGACTGTCTTTGCAACTCAACTAAAGCACGTAATTTATTTTTCTACTTTTCTCTAAAATAAAAAGTATATTACAATTCTAATTCAGTAACTTAAGAGAATTAATCAGGCTATGCAGAATTTCTTGTGGTCCGGGGATATTCATTCTAAAAAGATTATCTCGGTTGCTTGGAGTACGGTTTGCACTCCTCGATCTGCCGGCGGTTTAAATGTCCCTAATATTGCCGACGTCAATACGGCTATACTCCATAAATTATCTTGGCAGGTTCTTCATGAGGACAACTTGATTCCTAAACTGTTAAGAGGTCGGCTTTTTACTCGAAACATTTTTCCTAAAAAAATCACTAGCGGCTCTTCCATTGGGGTTTCTCTTTGTTTCAGTCTCATTGTTGTACGGAATAATATTTTTTGGAGCATCGGTGTCAATTCCAGACTTTGTTTCTGAACTGATAATTTGGATTGTCCCTAATATTGCCACTCAATTGCAAATTCCTCTCTCTGCGCAAAATGTTTTGAAGGACAAGGTCTCAGATTTTATTGTTGATGGTGCTTGGAGACCTAACCTGCCGGTCAACGCCAATATCACTCTCTATTCACCAGGTTCGCATTGGTAGTTAGGAAGACGATGTCTGCGCCTGGAAACCGAGCTCAAATGGGATTTTTACGGTGAAATCTGCTATGTCTATCATCCGTCCTTCCCGTTCAGTTGATTGGACGCGTTTCCTTTGGAAAGAATTTTTGCCACCTTCAAGATCTATTGTTTGTTGGAAGGCGATCTTAGGGAAGCTTATCACCATGGATTTATTACGCGAAAAAGGTCTCATAATAGCTTCGCGTTGCCCTCTATGCGAAAGGAGTGAGGAATCTATCGCTCATATTTTTCTTCATTGCCCGTTTTCTTCACAGGTTTGGCGGAGTATCGGGGATGCTTTTGGGACCTCTGTTAATTGCACCTCGACTATTAAAATTTTAATTATTTCGACAGACCTAGCAAATTCCAGCAGTCAAATTTTTCGATTATGGAATTCGGCCATTATTAGCAGTTTCTGGACTCTTTGGAAGGTTAGAAATGATAGCGTCTTTAATGATGTTAAACCTTCTATTATTCTCACATTGAAGACTATTTGGAATTGTGTGAAGGAGGCTAGCATTGGGATGAAGGGATATATGCACAATACCGTTCTTGATAACAAAATCCTGGACAATTTCGGAGTCAATGGCATTGCCCGGCCGGTTCTTACTGTTTTCTCTCTAAAATGGCAGCTCCCTCCTCAGCGGTGGATTAAAGTTAACACCGACGGGGCAGCAGGCTTGACAGGAGTGGGCGCCGGCGGAATTTTCGGACTTGACGTGGTTTTCCTTTAGCTTGTTTTGCGCATCCTTTGGGACAACAACAAGCTTTCATAGCTGAGTTGAAAGCGATAATCATTGTTATCCTCAAAGCAGCTGAGCGGAATTGGTTTCCTTTGTGCGTTGAGAGTGACTCAATCTATGCGATTAAGTTACTGAAATCGAGATCGAGAAATGTTCATTGGAACCTTCTTTCGGATTGGTTGATTTGTCTTGACATTATTCGTACTCGTGCAGTTCAAATTTCTCATGTGTTTAGGGAGGGGAAGGCAGTTGCAGATTGTCTTCCAAGTTTGCTGTCACATCTACCTCTGACTGTTGGTGGAACTCTTTTCCTTACTTTTGCTCTAATACTGTGTTTAGAGATGCAAATAGGACAGAGTATTTTCGCTTTGTTAAGTAGGCATTTACCTTCATTGTATTGAATTTTTCTTTTTTTCTTTTTAATAAAGTTTTTTCGTTTCTTGGTTAGGGTTTGATTGCTTGGTTGGTGCCAACTTAGTTGGGATTAACCTTCTTCCTTCCCTCCTTGAAACTCAGTTTCACTCAAAAAAAAAAAAAATAAACAAAAGTTTTAAAATATTTTTAATTCAAAAATTTAATATAAAAAAATTTCATATTTTTTTAGAAGGATAATTATTTCATATAGAAAAAAATAGTAGATTCCAATATAAGTAATTAAAAATTTATAATTTAGAAGTAGAAGTTTGAATCTATGAGTTTCTTGCATGTTGTTTATAGTGTTCAACAAAAAAATTGCAGTGACTTGGGGATTTTATTTATTTATGTTATTTTGTAGTCTCTTTCCTACATGTGGTTTTATTGCATGTACTTTGACCTCTTAAAGATATATAATATGAATTTGTGGTGTGGTGTGGGGTACTCTCAATTCTCCCTTATTTGAAGGCTTTGACTCTTCTGCAACATTCCAAGCTTTGTTCCGTTTTTTAAAAATAACAAATACTAGGTTTTCAATTCGGGAACAAAGTTTATATAGTTATTAAAATAGGGGTTTTGTGCGCCAATATTCATTAAAGTGTTTTTTTTATTTAATAAAGTTGTTAGAGCATCTTCAACAAAGGTGGAGAGAGACTCTCTATTAATAGAGAGGATGGAGAGATTCTTATGGTTTGATTGGATGGGGGTTTAAGAAGGTTAGTAAGGGAAGGGTTTGAGAGGGTTTCCACAAACCCTTGTTTGGAGGATATAAATTTAGAAGGGTAAGGGTTTTGAAGGGTTTGGGAAGGGTTTTGAAGGGTTTGATTTGTGTATATTTGTTTCAATTTTCAAACCCTCCTATAAATTTCATTTTCCATTATTACCCTTGTTAAAAATTTACCTATACTAATGGGTGGGGTCCAGTATATATTATTTTCATATATTAGTTAAAAAATAATTGGAAGTAGCTTCTGTAGCTGCCCATAAAAACAAACAGTACATCCTTCTTTTCGAATATTCTTGTAACAAATTCAAAATGACAAAACTACCCCCACATCTTCCATTATTACGATTCTAGCCCCAAACATTCCCACACCTTCACCCATTATCCCCAACAACAATGCTTCCATCAATCATTGTACTTCAACAGCTCCGCCGCCGCCGCTTCTTCTGCCGGCGGCCACCGAGATCCATTCATGTTAGTATAAAATCTGCATTTTCTGTTAACTCACTAACTGCTTCAAATTGAAACCAAGCAGCACGAGAAAATCGAAGATCGAATATCGAGAAAAGTAAAATTGGCAAAAAAATTAGAGCAAAAAAAGAAGTAATTATGTATATTTCCATTGAAGCAAGCTTCGATCATTGAACCCAAAAAAAAAGCTGGTTTATAATATGATTTAATTATATGGGAAGTACCTAATATACATAATTAATTGAGTGGGACATTTTAGTCACTTTATAATTTTTCATTCCCTTATAAACCCTCCATTCCAAACAAGGGAAAGGTACAAACCTTTATAAACCCTTACCATCCAACCAAACAAGGATAAGGTTAGTGCTTCCCTTCCCCTTCCTTCCCCTTCCTCTCCCTTCCCTTCCCTTCCTTTATTTACCCTCCTAAACCCCCCATCCAATCAAGGCCTTAGTGATTTGAGGAGCCACTAAGAGGCTGTTGGAGCTTATTTTTTATTCTCCTTCCTCAAATTTTAACTTAAGAGCCAATTTAAGAGGATGTTGGAGCTTATTTTTTATTCTCCCTCCTCAAATTTTAACTTAAGAGCCAATTTAAGAGGCTATTGGAGATGCTCTTAAAATAGTAAATTCGTATCAATAAAGTTATTACAGCAGGATCTAATGACCTAAATCATGGAAAAACTGTCATGGTTATCATATCATACCAATAACGCTTTACGATATGTCTGAATGAACTGAATTAATTTAAGATACGAGTTACGGATTATATATTTCGAAAAACTAAATTTTTTAATTATTAAATGTCTACCATCTGTTGTCATATGACGACACATGTTAGATGTATCATGTTGTTGACATAGGAAGCACATGAGATTTCTGGTAATTCAAATCGTCGAATCCGGCCACGGTAACTTTATTGACGCAAATTTATTAATTTAGTAACTTTATTGGATAAAAACCTACTTAAAAATGGTAAAGAACTTGAAATTATAAACGTTTTAGAGATATTTTGTATTTGATTTGTATTTGAACTGAATGCTACTGAATACTGAACTGAATGTAACTAAATGCTACTGAATACTGAATACTGAACTGAACTAAATTTAACTAAATGCTACTGAACTTAACTAAATGCTACCGAACTTAACCGAACTTAACAATAATGATTATATTAGACTTTAAAATAATTTTAATGATAATATTGGACATTAATAAGCTTATAATAATAATAAATAAATATATTATTAAAGATAAAACTAAATTGAATATCAAATAAAAGCTCGGTTTGATAAAATCTTGGCTCGATAAAAGCCTATAAAATTAAATAAAAATGAGTCTAATTTAAATTAAAAATACAAATTACATACAAACACAAATTTACATATAATTTAAAGCCTATGAAATTAAATACAAATTTTCATATTAATATAAACCCTTAACTTTTTATTACAATTAAAGGTTAAGATGCAAAAATACCCCTAAAGTTTTGGATCAAGAGTAATTTTACCCATAACGTCCAAAATGGTGCAATTTTATCCCTAACATTGATAAATTGGGTAAATTAGAGAAATAATTCATAATATGGATACAATTCCTAATTTTCAAACATGGATGCATACAATTTAATAAACAATATATACTTTAATAAACTATCATTTCGTTACTTTTATCTAATTTATAGATAATGATAAACTATAAATAAATAAATAATAATAATAAATAATAATAAATTATAGATAAATAATAATAATAATGATAATAAATTATATATAAATAATTATAATTATAATAAATAATGATAAATTGCTGAACTGGACTGAATTGAACTAATTATTAATGAACTGAACTGAATTGAACTGATTGTTACAGAAATTAAGTAATAAAGAACAGGACTAAATCTTAGATTTCTTTAAATTTGATATAGGTTTAAAAAAATAATCTGTGTCTTTGTTTGAACTTGTAACGAGTAACCGGGATAACCAAGTGGTAATTAATATTTGAAAATAGAGCACA
Organism: Euphorbia lathyris; assembly: GCF_963576675.1. Lineage (NCBI taxonomy): Eukaryota > Viridiplantae > Streptophyta > Magnoliopsida > Malpighiales > Euphorbiaceae > Euphorbia > Euphorbia lathyris. The sequence goes on along the minus strand of NC_088914.1, from coordinate 19,859,138 downwards.
CTTCTTATTTAGAGAACACATAACCTAGTCGTAAGGCAATTACAGCCGGATGAGCATCAATCATGATAAGTATATATAGTCCGTAATAGACTAGCATTCGTCTTAGACTAGTAGTCCGTAATAGACTAAGATTACTAATGGAACCAGCAATCCGTAATAGATTAGAACTAGTTATTTTGGCTAATAACAGTCCAGACGAATTCAAACTACTACAACTCCACATTTGAGTCCTTGTTGAATTGAGTCGTATAGTTTGAATAGAATTTAATTTTAGGATACTCCTGTAGTAATACTCTCGATCAATCAATTCATAACATGTATATATATTTTTTTTTATTTCGCCCAATCATGCCCATATAGTGGTATTCAAAACGATTTTGATTAGTCGAAAGTATTACTCTCGGAGTAGTGTAAAATTTATCGTTGATTTATTTGGGAAATTAATTGCTTGTTGATCCCACTCGCCCTACTTATGTGTTTAAACTTCATAAATCAATCTATGGCCTGAAACAATCTTCTCGTATGCGGCATAAAAAATTAACTTCCAAATTGGCATGTTTTGGGTTCCAAAATTAAAAAAAAGATAGCTCCCTATATTATCTTCGTCATGGTCTGATTCCCTTAGTTTGCGTAATTTATGTCGATGATGACGGGAAACAATATAAGATTGATTCAGAAATTGGTTCAGTTTCTCAAATCAAATGTTTCCATACGAAATATGGGCGTGTTCACTAATTCATTGGCATCGAAGTTGATTAGACATAGGGGGATTGTTCTTGCATCAGTCCAAATATTGCAATTTTATTATGGATAAATGGCATATGGGAAATAGTAAGCCCATTTCTAGTACTATTAACCCGACCGAGAAGTTGTGCACAGATGACGACCCATTGTTAAGTAATCCCAGTCGCTATCTAAGAATCGTTGGTAGTCAACAGTTATCTCACATTTACACGACCTGGTATATCTTTTGCAGTCAATAAAGTGCCTTGGTATATGCATGCTCTTCGTGAGTCGCACTGGATGGCCGTTAAACGTATTTTGAGATGATTGAACTGTACTCTATCCTATGGTATTCAGTTGCACAATGGAGGGCAATTTGGTCAATTACATTGTTTCTCTTATGCTAATTAGAGAGGTGACCAGGATGATCGAAAATCAACTAGTAGGCATGTCATATTTTTCAAACACTGTTCTTCTATCATGATCTTCGCACAAACAATGAACAGTTTCCCATTCCTGCATTGATGTAGAGTATCGATACATTACTTCTACTACGGCTGAATTAAGCTAGGTCCAAATGCTTATGGAAGAGATTGGCTTTTATGTTCGGTTTGTCCTAATTTTATGGTGTGATAATTTGAGTGCAGTTTATCTTACCGGCAATCCAATATTTCATAACTCCAACAAACATTTGGAGATTCATTTCTATTTTGTCCGCGACAAAGTTCTTTTCAAATCACTTGTCGTCCAATTAGTAGCACTAGGCATTTTTCAGAAATACCCCAAAATAATTATCTTATATTTGTATTGTTATTTTTCCAACAACTAGTATCAGAGTCAAGTCAATATGAAGGCTGGGTCGACAAGCAAAACGGTCAGTCAAATGGTAAGTTATTATGGAGAAGAAAAATGAAGAATCTCTTGTATGTGATGAAGACGCATATGTCACTGCTTGAGTAAACTCGAAGGTAAGACGGATGTGGATTGGAGACTCAAGCATGAGCAAGTTTGTAATTTTATCCAATAGTTTGTCGAAGACAATGTATACAACCGTATCTCTAACGAAACTCATGCATGAACATTGTGGATAAACTCGACGAATTGTACACCTTTTAAAGCTGGCAACACAAGCCAATTGTATTTGATTAAATTGGTTCAAATCAAATATCGAGAAGTAATTCTCTGGCGGATCACTTAAAGGAGTTCCAATGGATCGTGGATCAGTTGTTTAGTATAGGGCTCGAAATTGAAAATAAACTAACTCCTCTGCTGATTTTGGCTTCGTTTTTGGAACCGTGGGAGACTAAGAATTTCACTTTCAAATTCCACACCATATGGCAAAACTAGCATTGAGTTTGTCAAAAGTGAAATTTTAAATGAAGAGGTGAGTAGGGTGCATAGAGCCTCTACATCACAATCAAATGTTCTGGTTGTGAATGGGGCAGATTTAACCGTTGACTTTGGTGTACGATCTTGGCAATGTCAAAACGTGTGGTAGGAAAATGGGGCAGATTTAACCGTTGACTTTGGTGGGCTCGTTCGAGTGCTTAAGAACACGGAATTGGACGAGTAAATAGGCTAAATTTAACTTTAGGAGGTCAGGAACAAACTTCTATAAGGGATCGAAGGCTAAAACGGAATCTAAATGGACGAAATTGAGCTTTGAAAACAATTGGACGAATCTGGAAAATTCTGGAAACAGAATATCTAAAAGAATTTGAGCTGTAAAGATTGGCTTGTAACTATAGTTTCTGAGCACGTAATTGGGAAAATAAATATACTAGATTGAAATTCAAGACGTCAGGAACAACTTTGTTGAAGGGATCGAAAGCAAAAAATGAATTTAAATGGACGAAATCGGGCTTTGAAAATACTTGGACGAATCTGGAAAATTAATTTGAAAACAGAATTCTAGCTAGGGATTGAGCAAATTAAAGGCTTAGGAATGCTAAATTGAATTGAAAAACTTGGAAAGAGGCTATTGGAACTTGGATTAAAGCTAAAGGAAGCTAAAAGAATGAATTAAAACAAAGAACTTGAAGAACAAAAACAAAGAACTTAAGAACTAAGAATTTAAAAGGAGAGCATTGGAAAGAACCTTTAGGAAGAGGTTTTTGTTGTGTTGAGTGTGTGTTTATATGAGAGTGAGAGGGTCTATTTATAGTTTTTTGGAGTGGCATTTTGGTAATTAATTATCAACTAACCCTTATTTTTCTCTCTAACCTTGCCCACTACCTTGCCACATCATCAACTTTCTCAACTTCCTCCAACTACCACTAACTACCACTAACTTCCATGCCACATCACCCCACTACCTTGTGGTTAGAGAGAATTTTAAGGCTTGGGCCTAGATGTGGGGATGGGCTAGGCTTAGTAGGTTAGCTCGTGGTTGTGTTCGGGTGCGTTTGGAGAAGTCGGGTGGACCGAAACGGGCTTCGGGCGAGGACTGATCTCTCGTTTGCCGTGCTGACTTCCAGCTCGCCGAGCTGGAGGTTAGTTTACATATATATATATATATATATATTTATTTATTTATTTTTATTTTCCATTCATCATTGTTATTTTTCTAGAAAAAATATAAACTATACCCTAAAATTAAACCCAAGCTTTCTATATACATAAAAATAAAATTTATTTATTTTGGGCCAACAATTGCCCCCCTCTTTTGTGTATAAATTGACTAGGATTGAAAATTTGTACACAAAAGAATGTATTTAGGATTTTTTGAACATTTTTTTTTTATTTTGCTTCGTTTTTTTTATATAAGAGCCTCGTTTAAGCTCATGGATTTTTTTTTTTTTTTGAAAATGTGAGAAATAAAGCAGGAAAATTACAAAACAATATGTACGACGAAATTAATGGAGATGATTGTGCAAAAATAAATAAATAATAACAAACTTGACCTCGTGACCGATGAATGGTTTGAGATCAAAACAGTTGTTCAGAACAGTTGTTTGATGGGATTAAATTTGATTCAAATCAAATAAATACCAAAAGCTTGGTTCTGAGATAATTGATACTTTAGAATCAGAGATTGCTTCTGAAAATGATATGGAAATGGCTTGAAGGATTCCAGGTTAATGAAAAAATAAATTGAAGCTATGATGACGATGAAAATTAATTTGGACACGATTGCCTTGAATTGAGGAGTGTATAATATTTATCTAAGCTAAATGGACTTCTAGAATAATCAGACTGAAATTTGTTGAATTGGACGTGTCGGAATCGTTTTAAAATTTGAAGGACTCAAATGTAATTTTGCCAATTAATTGAAAAATAAATACACAAGTTATCTGATGTAAGAAAAATCAAATGACAATAGGGTGATTTTGAGTGAGAAAATTGAGGTTATAGGAAATCGTTTTGAACAAAAAAAAAGTTGAGAGTTATAATTTGGATATGAACGAAGAGATCGAGATTGGTTTTGAAGAAAAATGTGGCTTATGGCGGCCGAAATTAATTTTGAAAAAAAAGACTAACCAGAACAGTTGTTTGATGGAAATTATGATTTTGAGATCAATAATTACCAAAAGCTTGGTTCTGGGTATTTTAATTAATTGGGATCAACTAACAGATTGAAAATACGATTTAGAAAGGGTAATAATTGAGTGTTTTGATTTGTGAGTTTGAACTCGAAGCAAATGAAGAAGATGACAATGGCAGATTATGGGATGAGTAAAATTAATCAAAATCAATGATTTTGAATCGCGTATTAGACTTAAACTAATATATTTGAATGATCAGATGCCAATTATATAGAATAGAAGTGGAGAAAAAATTATTGGAAGATATGAATTTGACTGATTTTTTTTTATTATTATTTTTTTTAATTTGGTGCTGGCAAAACGCCAACTTATTTTGGGCATGAATGGTCTTATGGGCTATGTTGTAAGTACAAAATCATGTTATAGCCTCATATAACAAGATGCCCAATAATATTTCTACAAGAGGGATGCAAGTTTCTATGTCGATGATCTTATTTTTATGACTTTCTTTCCGCATAATAAAGTATAATTGTAAACCAGAGTCTACATAAATAAACAAGGTTAAGAAGTAGAAACCTCCTCGTGACTTGTCCGGATGGTAGGAAAGTTGAAGTAGACTGGCGAAAAGAAGAATCATGGTCTGCAAACTTGGTCCCCTGTTTGAGTTAACAAATTTCATAGTGATCATAGGCTCTGGAAAAACATGAGTTGTTGGAAGAATCATTAGAAGTAGTTCTGGGGTGGATTCTTGATTAATCTCTTGATCTTGATTGTCCCCCAAACCATGATCATAGAAGTTTTCTTCATCATGACTGAATTGCGAATTAGAATCGTAGAAAATATCTTCCTTGTTTTCCTGTGTTTCTGAAGCCGCTTCTTCTTCGATATCACAACTTTTCATAAAATCTTCTGATTTTAAAGACTTCATAAGAATGAGAGATTCTTCTAGAATAAATTCTTGCACCTCTTCCATTTGGATGCCCCCGGGTTGGATACCTCATCCTCTTGACTAGATTCTGAATCATAGCTCCAAGAAACGTCTTCCTCATCTTCTTGAATTTCTACAGGTCCTTCGTGGATACTCTCCGAGTTAGAAGTGCTTGATGGGTCGTCACCCTCCTGACTGAAATCTGAATTGAGGTTATGAGATATATTTTCCTCCTCTTTCTGGGCTTGTACAACTGTCTTCTGGTTCACGTCAAGACTCCCTAAAAATTCTATTGACTTTTGGGGATTTGCATCTATGGGCAATACTTCTAGAGTGGGTTCTTGCTGAATTGCTTCCTCTTTACTACCCCCGAATCAAGATCACTAGACATGACATCATCCACTTCGTTGGATTCTGAGTCATAGCTCCTAGAAACATCTCGTTCTTCTTCTTGAATTTCTATAGGAGTTTCGTGGATGCCCCCCGAGTTCGGAGTATCTGATAGGTCATCATCCTCCTGGCTGAAACCTGAATTGAGGTCATAAGATACATCTTCATCCTTGTCTTGGGTTTGCACAACTTCCTTCGCGTTCATGTCGAGGCTCCATAAAAATCCCATTGACCTTTGGGGATTTGCATATATGGGCAATACTTCTAGAGTGGGTTCTTGTTGAGTTGCTTCCTCTATGCTGCCCCCCGAATCCAGATCACTAGACACGACATCATCCACTTCGTTGGATTCTGAGTCATAGCTCCTAAAAACATCTCCTTCTTCTTCTTGAATTTCTATAGGAGTTTCGTGGATGCCCCCCGAATCAAGATCATTGAAAGCGGTGTCATCCTCTTGCATGGACTTAGAATCATAGTCACAGGGATCGTCTACATCCTCTTGACTTTCTATTGTCGTCTCACCGTTAGGAATCTTCGTTTTTGGAAGAGTCGGGCGTGTGGGAAATGCTTCTAACTTTGTATTGTGATGAAGTACTCCGTCTTGGATGGCCTCGATACAGCCTTCAATGCAGGCTCTGAAAGAAGCTGCTATATTAGCCGTCTGTTTCTCGAGTTGATCCAAAAATCGTTGATATTCATCGTCCTTTGATTGGTTCTCCTCCATAAGTAATTATTTGATTTCTCCATCATCCTCAACAACTTGGACTGCTTCCACCTCTGCCACACGACTAGAATCCTTGAAAGAATTTTGGTCATAACTCATATTAGAGCACACAACATTTTCATGTCTTATGCTCGATTGGAGCCATGACCGTACTTCTTTCAAAGCAAGATTGCCGACACGGACGATGAAAATGGAGGTTTTCATCCCTATAATTGCAAATATAATTATTTCGGCAATGAGGATTACTCATCCGTAGATGCTCCCATACTTCAATATAATGGGGACCATGTGGATTTTTATGGGACTCCTGGACTTGCTCCGCATAGCAACCATATTGATCATCATAAAATGACGCGGTTTGAACGTAAGCACAACACTTGCAGTCAATATTATGTTCGTCGCTATGAATAAACTGAACATAGCCATCGTCGTAGCATCTAAAGACGGTGTACCAATGGACCCACAATCCGGTTGTACTTATTGTAAAATGTCGATCTCAATTGAAACCAACAAAATACACCGGTATCGTAGCATCCCTTGCATTTTCGTATGCTGTCCTCGTCATGGTTTGATTGCTTTGCACCTATTGATATTCAGAGGCATTCTCCGTGAATAATAGAAAAAATGATTAAATCAAATTTATTATGAAAATAAAGCGAATAAAATTGCATAAAGTAAGAGCATGGAATAATAATAAACTAAATTGAAAAGCTGAGTGTGAGAGAGAAAAAAAAATGAATCGTGACGAAAAATGAGTAAAAAACGGTATTGAAATTTTTGGCAAAGCTTAAGAATAGGTCCCACTGGGCGTGCCAAAAATTGTTAGCGTTAGCTAATAAATTTTGGTAAGGTAAAGTGGGCGAGAAAAATACGATACGAGGTCTGAAAAATAATTAATAAAAAAAATGGTCTAAAAAATGGTTTTAGGTCCTAAATACAATTTTTGGTAGCTTAAAAAAAATAAACGGTCCCACTGGGCGTGCCAAAAATTGTTAGCGATATTTTCGAAATATGCTAATTTCAACCTTGTCACGTGTGGTTAGGGTGCGGGCGTGCCAGAGAAATTACTTCTCAATTATTAAAAACGGTTACGTTTGTGAAATTGTGCGCCGAAAACATGAATTCTAATCGAAGCGATTGGCGAGGGACGCAAGGATTGAAAAAGTCCCTCTTGAGTCTCTAGCGTCGTTATAAAAACTTTGCTAGATTAATTTTTATTTAAGCTAAGCGTATAAATTGCAGACAGGTAAAATAAAGAAATTCAAAGTACGAAATTGACACAAGATTTGATGAAAAAATTGGTATTTTATTGATTTGGTATGTTCAACAAGCATGAAATTGGATAATGAATTACAATTGAAAAATTTCTATACTAAACATATAGACAATCAATTAAATTGGGAAAAGACAAATCAATACAAAGAATTGAAATGCAATTAAAATAAAAATTGAAATTCAACGACAAACTCGGAGCCACAATAGCTATCTCGACTGGACGTTGAATTTTGGTGTCGGCTTGAAGTTCTTGGAGCAATGCGGTCGGCCGGGCCCGTATGGTGTACGATCTTGGCAATGTCAAAACGTGTGGTAGGCAAATGGGGCAGATTTAACCGTTGACTTTGGTGGGCTCGTTCGAGTGCTTAAGAACACGGAATTGGACGAGTAAATAGGCTAAATTTAACTTTAGGAGGTCAGGAACAAACTTCTATTAGGGATCGAAGGCTAAAATGGACTCTAAATGGACGAAATTGAGCTTTGAAAACAATTGGACGAATCTGGGAAATTCTGGAAACAGAATATTTAAAAGAATTTGAACTGTAAAGATTGGCTTGTAACTATAGTTTCTGAGCACGGAATTGGAAAAATAAATATACTAGATTGAAATTCAAGACGTCAGGAACAACTTTGTTGAAGGGATCGAAAGCAAAAAAAATGAATTTAAATGGACGAAATCGGGCTTTGAAAATACTTGGACGAATCTGGAAAATTAATTTGAAAACAGAATTCTAGCTAGGAATTGAGCAAATTAAAGGCTTAGGAATGCTAAATTGAATTGAAAAACTTGGAAAGAGGCTATTGGAACTTAGATTAAAGCTAAAGGAAGCTAAAAGAAGGAATTAAAACTAAGAACTTGAAGAACAAAAACAAAGAACTTAAGAACTAAGAACTTAAAAGGAGAGCATTGGAAAGAACCTTTAGGAAAGGGGTTTTTGTTGTGTTGAGTGTGTTTTTATATGAGAGTGAGAGGGTCTATTTATAGTTTTTTGGAGTGACATTTTGGTAATTAATTATGGCATTTTGGTAATTAATTATCAACTGACCCTTATTTTTCTCTCTAACCTTGCCCACTACCTTGCCACATCATCAACTTCCTCGAACTACCACTAACTACCATGCCACATCACCCTACTACCTTGTGGTTAGAGAGAATTTTAAGGCTTGGGCCTAGATGTGGGGATGGGTTAGGCTTCGTAGGTTAGCTTGTGGTTGTGTTCGGGTGCGTTTGGAGAAGTCGGGTGGACCGAAACGGGCTCCGGACGAGGACTGATCTCTCGTTTGCCGTGCTGACTTCCAGCTCGCCGAGCTGGAGGTTAGTTTACATATATATATATATATTTTTTTTTTCCATTCATCATTGTTATTTTTCTAGAAAAAATATAAACTATACCCTAAAATTAAACCCAAACTTTCTATATACATAAAAATAAAATTTATTTATTTTGGACCAACAGATACTGATATTATTAATCTCGTAACCGAGGAGACTAGTTGGGTGATTGATAGTAAATCTACTATTCATACCACACCTCGAACGTAATTTTTCTCATCTTACACACCAGGAGATTCCAGTGTTATAAAGAGTGAAAATCACAACTTTTGTAAAGTTGTGGGAAAATATGATGTTGACCTAGAAGCTGAGAATGACATGACGTTGGTGCTAAGAGATGTTAGACATGTTCTAGATATGTGTTTAAATATGATCTCTGTGGACAAGCTTGATGAAAAACAATCCCGTAATACCTTTCACATTACAATGATCAATGGAAGCTAACTAAAAGTTCAATAATGGTGAGAAGAGGCAAGAAGTACTCAAGATTGTATTTGATATAGATAAAGCTCTTCCAAGAAGTTGTGAACACGACTGAGAATGAAAACTCAATCGAATTGTGGCATTGACGCCTTGCGCACATGCCTGAGAAAGGTATGATAAAGCTAGCCAAGAAAATATTTTGACTTGATTAGACTATGTTCATTTGATTATATCTGCTAATTGATGGCCGCTATACAAAACAGAGTTGCTTTCAAGAGTTTCTCTCATTCTAGAGTGGAAAATGTCTTGGATAGTGTATACTATGTGAGCTATTGCCAAAGTCACTTGGTGGTGCTCCCTATTTTGGAGGGAGCATAGATGATCACTTTAGAAAAACATGGACGTATAGTTTAAAATCAAAAGATCAATCGTTTGCAAGTTGCCTAAACCACATACATAAAAATAATAATTAAAAAAACTAATTCCTTAAATCTAGGAATTCAATAAAACCCAGTAGGAAGAAGCTAAGAATCCACTTTAATACTTTTTAACTTATTCATACTTTTCTTTAGGAATACAAATATGCATATGCAATTCCAATACAGGCAAATGCAAAACATAAAAAAACATGCTAAGGCAGTTGCAAAATGTGCAGATTACTCAGAAATCTATATTTCTTTCGGAACTTAACTATCGAGACATGCAATGAATGTTGCTAGATCGCTCAGGAAAGCAAAACAAATTCTGTTTCCTTTTGAAAATGTAGTTTAATGCCTAAAGTAAACATGTCACAGAGCACCTGTTGATTATCATTTTGCTAGCAGCCATAACTGGAGCGCACCGATCATGTTATAGAGGCGTGGCAAATCCTGAAAAGACGATGAACAGAAGATCAGGCAACTTTAACTTTAGAATGCCTAAATCTGGACATTAACATCATAACTGCAATTTGAATTATATTCAGCTAATAATCAGAAACATATCACAATAGCAAAAGGTCCAACACACTACAGTGGGACTCTGACTCCATAATAAAGAAGTTTTCTATGAATTTCTTTCCTTCTGACAACTACTGTAAATTTCTATAGAGCAATTTCAAGCACAACCACATTGACAACGAAACATAGTAATTAGCCCCGTTGCTGAAGATTATGTAGAAAGCATACAACATCAAAACATCAATTGCGTGTCAACTCTCAAACTCTTTTCACCCATTTCAATATTCTGATTTCCAAAATGGATTTGCTCTCTTTACTTTATGCCAGAAATCAATCTGGATTACATTGCCCTTGTCCATAAAGAAGTTTTTTCGAATCCCACACCTTACGTCTTCATTCTACATCCATTTCTTTCAGAAAACATACTTAACAAAGTAAAGGAAAGTGTAGAACCTAAATGAAATATGCTCAGTACAATGTTCTAAATTCTTCAGCAAGGCGGACAAATGGCGTGGCATTTTCCAGATTACATTTCATTGAAAAGTTTGTGTTAAGTGATCAAGTGATTTAGTGAGCACCGAGTAGTATGTAGTGCTATAAGAGACAATTCTACCGTATGGCCCTTTATATAGTTTACAACCAACACAACCACATGCCTCTTCATAAAAAGGTTATCAGGGGTATAGGGTTAAAAGCAGATAGACTTAGAACTTTGAGGGTAGTTTGTTTGAACATTGCCACAAAACTTCCATTTGTCCAAACTAATCACTGAACTTCAATCAGATTTTAGCCAAATCCGGCTAACTCCGACTGATTGTTCACCAGTTTGCTGACTTTTCATCCTAGTAAATATAGACTATTGACAATGTAAGAACCACAAGTTAAAGTTTGGGGCATTTGAATCTTATATTTAAAGTATCAATGTGTATTAGAAATGTCAAGTTAAGTATCTGACAAGGAACTAGCCGAAGTTTGACGGATTTAGTTTTTGTGAAATCTAATTGAAGTTTAGAGAGGTTTTTTTTTTTTTTTTGTCAGGAATTGAAACTTCGTGACGTGATATAAATACCCTTAAATTTAGTGACTTTCAATACCTTCAACCACAAGTATATAAGAAGAGCCAAGATATGTCTGTTCTAGAAACTAAAAATCAACATGTACAAAATCGTTCAGCATTTACAAACAGCTAACACCATAGTTGTTTAAATCGAGATACGACTCGTGATTCGAAATCTCATTTTGTAAATCAAGACTCGTGAATCGTATCGAATCGTAAGATACGGATCAATTTTAAAATATTATAAAAAAAATAAAATATTAACCATATTTAACTTTAAATATGGGTCTAAAAATGAAATTTTAATATCCAAATAGAAATTATATTAAGCAATTGATATATTTAATTTGTGTAATGTAATGTAAGAGAGTATGAGGATTTTTGGTAATGGAAAATCAAAAGAAAATAGAGAGACAGAAAGTAGGAAATTGAAAGAATAGAGAGGAGAACAAGAAATTAAGTTATTACAAATAAATAGAAGAGAAGTTTTGAAATATATAATCTTTTCATAGAAGTTGAAGAGTCATCTTTCAATTTCATAACTTCAAAATGAAGAATCATAATTATTTCCTTTTATTTTTTTATGTTTAACGTACAGGTACAACACAAATAATGTACAGGCAGCACAAATAAATTCCACTAAATAAATGATATTAATGCACAGCACAACTGAATTTCATAGAAGAAAAGACTAAATAAATGATATTAATGCACACAAATGAATTTCATAGAAGAGAAGTTCTATAGGCATAGAAGGTACAGCACAACATTAATATCATCATTTATTCCACTAAAACGATTCCTTATCTGAAACGATTCCTTATCTGAAACGATTCCTTATCTGTAAGTTTAATTTTTTTTTTCAAGCAGTGCCATGACTCGACCGACTCGGGTGACTCGGCCGATATGGCCGAGTCACCAACGATTCAGCCGAGTCATGGCCGATTCAGGAAGGTTTTGAATCAGACCATAGAGTCGACTCGAAATCTTCCTGAATCGTATCGACTCGTACGAGTCGACTCGCGACTCGTACGAGTCTAATAACTATGGCTAACACACAAAATAATGCTTTCTACCGTGTCATTTCACATCGAACCACATTCATATTATAATCACATATTTTTCCAGGTTAGAAGATCAAACAATGCTAAAAGGGGGGAAAAACAGAAACGAAAAGCTCTATGGAATACCTTCAGATAGACATCCCCAAGTGCTGTTATGCAACGATAGCAACGAGGTAAACAAGGCAGAGGCTGTAATGCTATGCAATGGCATCAAGGAAAGTGCACCCCCCAACTCCACTGGAAGCCTACAAAACACATTCATTTAATACTCTTAATATTACAATAAAAAGGGTCAGCACCCAACAGCATAACAAAGAATATCTCAACAAAACATGGGTAAATTACACACTTGCCCACTGAACTTTACCCCTGCTAACATTATGGCCGCTAAACTTTAAAATGTAACATGAAAGTCAACTATTTTCTGACATAAAAGTCACTCAGTCTTGATCACTCTAATAGCAGGTAACCCTTCACTATAAGGCTGATGGAAATGATATTCTAAGCATCTCTAATTCTTCAACTTTTTGGTTTTGAGGTCATTTAGGTTGTTTGGTTAGGAGAGAGAAAGTGAATGTTTAGAGGGAACTCCGGAAATGGTGATTTCGGAATATCGAAACGCGGTTCTAAACAACTTTGATTCTTAAACACGGTCATTTTGAGGCTGTTTACTTTTCTAAGGTGTCATAATTTTAATAAAGACAAAGTTGAGTGACTATTATAGTACGTTTTGAAGTTTCGTGACCATAATGTTACTAAGTAAAGTTTAGTAACCATGGGTGTAATGTAATTTACCAAACAAAACATTGTATCAATATTCATAAAATTGAGAACATCAGAAATTAAGATACAATAACTTAATAGAGCAATCATATTACATAATATTCAAATTAGGCCAAAAAATGTCAACTTTTAAAACCCTGCAATACCCTTCTCAGATAAGGAAAAGCAAACATATGCGGTATATAAGGGGTAAATTACATTCATGTCACAAGACTTTGCCTTTACTAACATGATGGTCACTCAATTTCAAAACCGGACATAAAAATCACTCAACCTCGGCCTTTACAACCATAAAAGTCCCATATAAAAGAAAACGAGCTCAAAATGATCATTGACAACTTCGAAATGGAAAAATCCAAGAAATAAAGTTGTTGAGAACTGCATTTCATAAGAAACCACCTTTTCCATTTTCTAAATAATCATCTCCCTCCTAACCAACCAACACCAAAATCACTTCGAAATCAAAACGTTAAAGAATTAAAGTAGCTCAAAATATCATTTTATCATCTCTATTAAAGTGGTTAAAAGTTAACTGACTTTTATGTTATTATAGAGTAAAATTGAATGACTTTTATCTCTATTATGAAATTGAGTGATTAGTAAAGACAACGTTGAATGGCCATGTGTGTAATTTACCCGGTATATTAGTAAGCTGCAAAACCTATGGATCCAAAAGTGCATTACTGAATGCTCAAATTTCAGAATCAATTACCAAAACAATAAAAAAGATAACAGTAACTATAATTTCACATCTCTCTACAAACAATTAACATAGAAGTGAAGAAAATAACCTAGAAAACGAACATATGCAAAGGATATAACCTGACCTGGAGAAAGTGAGATTGTTGATGGAGAATCGATTAGCAGAGGCGGGTTTAGGGGAGAGTCCAGTGAAGGTAGAGGATTTAGAAGCAAAGGGGGAAATATTCGCCTTTGCTGTAGTAGAAGGTGAAGTGTTGAAAAGGGATTTCGCAGAAGCTGAGGAGAATTTGAGGAGGGTTCTTCTTACACCATTGGCCGCCATTTTTCTTTGGCTCTGCAATCACACGATCTAAAACCCCTACCCTGCTGCAATGGCGCAAAAGAAAGGGTTTTTGTTTATGGGCTCTTTAAACTATGGGTCTAATCTAAATCTCAAATCCTTAAGGTTTTCAATAATTTCAATTAAAGCCCATTTATCAAATCTAAATGCATAAGGGCTTTTTGTTTCATATTTTCAAGGGAAATTTACATAGAAATTCAGATTTGAAAAATTATTTACAACTATGTTAAAGTAATGATTTTAAATTATGTTAAACTAGTAAAATCAGTATTTTTAATATATTTTAAAGATTAGAATTTATAAATTAGGTGTCTATGATATATTTTCTAGGTTTAAGATTTATGAATCGGGTCTAGAATTTTTAAATTAGGGTGTAAAATCATACTTTATTTCTAATATATAAAAAATAATGACATATTAATAATTAAGTTTGATAATATGATTTAGTTGTAATTTTGCAGTTATTTATGATATTCATGCATTTGACCCTATTTTCAAAAAGGAAAATTTACAAGCAAATTCAATTTTGAAAAATTATTTACAACTATTTAAACTTCGCTGTTTGAACAAGTATAAAACTTTTAAATTCTATTTAAAACAGTTTGAAATAATTTGTTGAAATATTTTTAACAGTTTACAACCTACATAGTTTCCTAATCTACATGATTAGATTTATGTAACACTAGTATGAAAATCAATGCAATGCATGTGTTGTATTATAATTTCTAAGGAAATAATAACATGGATGTAAATAGAGCGGGGATTCCTCGTCCCTACCGGTGATCTGTTCCGACAGGGATAGAGAATCTCCGATAAGAACCTCATGATATAGGGATGGGGATAATTTTATCCCCGTGGGGAGGATGGGAAAAGATATCTCCGTCCCACTAATCCCCAGTGGATATTCTAGATTATTCTCTGTGATAATTGATTGTTTTTTGATGATTTAAGTACATTTTAATTAGGTGATTGGTTGTTTCCAATTTTTAGTTTTTTGTTGTTTGGAAATTTTGAAAATCGTTGATGCTTGGTATTATTAGCTACCGCTTTTTAAAAGTCTTAGGCTTTATTAAAAAAAATTGAAACATAAAATGTGATTCCCTATATTGAATAGACAATAAGGATAACGTTTTTGGAACATCCATAAATGGAGAATGGGATCCCCACAGTGACGGAGATGGAGATAAATCTATCCTCGTCTAACTCGTGGGAACCGAGAAAGTAATGGGAAATACATTTCATGCTCCACTCCATGACATCCAGTCAAACTGTTTTACTCAAAATTTGTAATAATAAAAGAAATTATGAAAAGTAAAAAGAAAAACTACATATATGAAAATGTTAATAAAAGTTAAGGAGAAATTACTGGTTAATTAAAAATATATTTTGTTTGAAACGAATTAAAAATACATTTAAGAGATGGATATATGAAATAATTTATAAATATATTTGTTAGTTATATATTGCAATTGATGAAATTATGATAAATATTTTGTTTGTGCTTAAATTAAAAAAACGACAAATTTATGATTTAATTATTAAAACGAAAGAAAACATATTTTCATAATTATAAATTGACAAGAGGAAAAGAGAAAAAGCCAACTCTATATTATTCATATCCAAAACAATTGTTTGTATTGTATCCCAAATTTGTTCCACTATGCCCTGATTTCTTTGAACTTTAATTTCTTTTGTCCGAGGTATACACACACTTTTAACAGATCTCGAGATAAGCTTCAAAATTATAATTGAAGGCCAATTAAGTCAAATAGAAAACAAATTATGCCTCATGGACTAGGTAAGGAAGATCGTTGATCCTACGTATTTAACTCGGGTCTTGTATCTTG
This sequence comes from Euphorbia lathyris, assembly GCF_963576675.1. Classification (NCBI taxonomy): domain Eukaryota; kingdom Viridiplantae; phylum Streptophyta; class Magnoliopsida; order Malpighiales; family Euphorbiaceae; genus Euphorbia; species Euphorbia lathyris. The sequence goes on along the minus strand of NC_088914.1, from coordinate 19,843,126 downwards.
AATTGCAGACGATAGTTATGGCTGGTAGATTCATTTCAGGTTGACAATAGACATCTTCCATGAAGCAACTGCCATGTGAAATTCAGCTCATCTAGTAAGCACAATTTCGTCAATCTATAAATAGAAAGGTACATAATGCACCAAGAACTAACATTCTCTTTGGATATTCTGACTTTATACTTTCAGTTTCCTCTTTTAGCTTCACTGACTTAAGCATCAAATGTGCTCGTTGGTCACAAGTCCCTCATTGGTCTCTTTTCTATCTTATCTTAAGTATTGGAAGAACTCTGGAAAGCTCACATTGGATTACCCCACATCAAATTCGTTCGGTGAGCTGGACAAAAGAATGAAATCACGACTCAACTAAATAGTCTCGTAATCCTTTCAACATCAAATTAGCCACGAAACTCTAGAGCTCTTTGTGGATGCAAATGACAATCCAGTCAGTCGTTGTGCTCGTAGTTTGTAGTGTTTTTTTAGTCCAATTAAGTTTCTTGTAAGTGTTTCAGGTTATTTTAGCTATTGTTCGAGTGGTTTCTAACCCATGGTTATCTTTTTGTGTGTTTCGAGTGATTTCAGGTCACTTTCGAAGAGTTTCAAATGATTTCAAGCAATTTCAGAAAGTGAGTACTTAACGAGTAGATATTTCACTCTGCGAATATATCTGTAGATTAAGAAATGAAAACATCATTGAACTCGACGAGAAGGTTCATATTGCTCAACGAGTAGGAGTTATCAAGGCATAACTAGTCGAATTGAAGATGTTACTCGTCGAGTAGCATCAGTACTCGGCGAGTAGCGACAAGATTCTAGACTTTCACAAACATTCTAATTCCTCGATATTTCAGTGTGAATTAGATACAAGATGTACAACATTTACCATGTTTCATATTTTGGTGTACAACTTTTATTTTTCACACTAAAATACACCACTTTATGGATGATTTCCCAATAACGTGTACAACCGAAAGAAATGACCGGCCAATGCCGCTTAACGTGACATCTAAACACTTTTAACAACTTAAAAGTAAAAAGTGGAACCCATTTAAATATGTAAGAGCATCTCTAATAGACTCTTAGTGAGCTCTCTAAAAATAATATAAATAATTGACTCTTAGTGATTTAAGAGTTGCTAAGATATATCATCTCCAACAATGCTCCTTATATTCACTCTTTATTTATTACTTTATTATTAAGATTATTCTTTATTGTTATATTACCAATAGTGTGAGGAGAGAGACACATCACTAATATATTATTAATAAAAAATGAAGTTAGGATGCACTAAGAGGTGGAGAGAGACTCTCTATTAATAGAGAGGATGGAGAGGCTCTTAGTGATTTGAGGAGCCACTAAGAGGCTGTTGGAGATGAATTTTTATTTTCTCTCCTCAAATTTTAACTTAAGAGCCAACTTAAGAGGCTATTGGAGATGCTCTAATGACCTAAAAATATCCTTAATATTTTTCACTTACATTATTTCCTTTTATCTTTTTGGCTTCTCTCTAATTAGTTGAAGACATTTTTTCTCTCTCTTCATTTGTTTTCATTAATTTCTCTCTCCAACTGGCATATTTCTCTCTGGAACTCATCTCTTTCTAAATTTCTCTATAACTGTCACATTTCTCTCTCTAACTCCCCTCTCAAAATCAGTTGCCTCCACAACCGAAGTATCCAAAATAACCTCTTCACCCACCAGAGATATCTTAGTTTCAGCCCTATATCGAGAATTTGGCTCAATAGATGGCAACCTTGTTCTCCAACATCTTTTCTTTTGGAGATTTTATATGGTGCTATGATAGTTCCATGTAGGCTTTGAAAGCCAATATTGATTACCGAGGGGGCTATAGGTAAGTCAAGGAGGGAAGGAAAGCAAAGCTGCAAGCCATGGGCTAGGGAGTCTTCTAAGTGGAGATGGGGATGAAGAATGGAGGAAATGGAAGCATTCTGATATGTAGAGGAACGACTGTAGAACTTCTCGTGATTTGATCGATTTGTAAAAACAATTCTCGTGATTTAAAAGTTTACAAACAGTAGTCTGTGCTTTGTAATAGGGGCCTATCAAGTGTTTGAATTAGTCATCAACTCATTCTAATTTATGTAGATATTTATCTACTATTATTTGGTTAATATTTGTATTTAAAATAGCTTAAATATTATTTGTTTTCTATTGTAACAAATACGTTTGTAATCTCTTTATAAGCACAAATCCTTCAATGAAAATGACGTTTAAACCTTAACCTTTCATGGTATCAGAACTATCAGAGGTCTAATAACCTTGTAAATTTTTTAATTCCCATTAATTTTCACTTCTTTTCGGCAACACCATATCTAACGGCACCACTGCTACCTCCACCGAAAACACCATTCCTGCCTTTAATCATTGAATCTTCGGGATATGCACCTGCTATGAGTTAATTTTCAGTGAAACAATAATTTTTCTATTTTTGCATTGCTAAATAACCGAATTGGATGAAGTTAGGAGCTTTACTATGTTAAATTTATTCTTGAGAATAATCTTCTACAAATGTATTATAAATTGATTTTTTTTTTCTGAGCGATATTAAGTTGGAGATTGAATAATTCAACAATTTATATTGATATATTGTAACTGAAATGATTTTATTTATATTATTCTTGTTGATTTTTTTTATAAAATTATTATTTTTACATATCATTTTCTCCCACTAGTTGGAAATCCTACATCTTAAACTCAACATCTCTATGGAATGACAAAAAAATTTAGGCTCATAGTTTATTATTGAAGGACTTGTGTGTAGTACCAAATTCTCTGCAGAATGACAAAAAATTTTAGATTCCTTTTATTTTTATTTCTGGAAATAAACCCTAAAAAGAATGACTTTTTCTTAGACTGTGTTTATTATTGTTTTTAAAAAGAAATTAAAAACATCCAAAATCATGAGCTATTGTTTTTAACTTATTTTAGAAAATTAGAATTCCGTGTATGTTATTCAATTAATTACAATATTATAAACAAATGTCTAACTCATCATAAAATGTATCTTAAAATAAGAGGATTGCCTCATACGTATAAGGATGCATATAACTCTCTAATTCAGCAATATATGATGTTTAATCCTCATGCTCAATTGATTTGTTGTGCGCAAACATTGAACCATAATTTTGATATCATGTAAACAATGGTGTAACTCATCTCAAAAGGTACATTAAAAGGAGAGGATTGTCTCACATGTATAAGGAGCTATATAACTCTGCACTTAAGTAAAATAAATGTTTAAGAATAGAAATGTTCATATTTACCCTGATGGCTAAATTGAATTTAACCATTCGCCATTATTTAGGCGTATTAAATCTAAGAAATATGCAAACAGTGACAAATCTCAACATTCACATAGTTGAACAATGCTGGAAACAACCAAAAACCCTATGAAACCTCCTAATGGGAGTTTTATTTTTCCTGCAAAAGAATTGAAAAATATCATATCAACACTCATAAATCATTAATAGTGTAGCGTATTAGTAAATTCTAATTTCGTGTATATATGTATAGTGGCGGATTTAGAGGGGGCCACATGGGCACCCGCCCCCTTATTGCGGTTCTACCATTGGTAAAAGAGCATTTCACCCTGGTGTTTTGTTATTTCTCAAACTTGATTAAAGTGATATATTTATTTTTTTTAACCAAAGATTCAAGTGATATATTGATCACCTGAATTTATTTAAAATGATATATTAACTCTTTAAAATTGTTTATAGTAATATATTGTCTCCTAAATTTGGTTAAAATGATGTATGGGGTGTTTGATTACTTTTTTGTTTCCTACTGTTTGCATTTTCATATTAAAAATGAGAGTTTTGGGTTTTTAGTTAGAGACCTCTATTTATTTTTTATACGTGAAAATTAGTCTTTTTTTTTCCAAAAGCATGGAATCCATTCTTTTTGAAAAAGTAACATTTTCCAACGGTAAACAACAAATCATAGCAACAAACAACAGGTAAATCAAACAGACTCATAGTGTTTAAGACATTTTGTAAAAAAAAATTAATAAGGATAAAAACAATCTCGCCCTCCCACAAATTTTTGAATTCTCTAATAAATAAATAAATAAATAAATATATATATATATATATATTAAAATCTGTCATATAATCACTGAAACTAAAAGCTTAAACTATAGTCAAATTCTCGATCCATATTATAATATTAGACATTGTTGGCCCAAAATAAAGAAAATTTATTTTATATATATATATAATACTTGTTGTTAAATTTAGGATATAGTTTATATTTTGTCTAGGAAATAATAATAATAAATAAAAATCAGAAAAACAATTCGTAAGCTCACCTCAAATACGCGGGGCGTGTATTTTCACACGCGGGGCGTATTCCACACACCCGAAGACGTTCCGCTTCAGAGACTACTTTACGCGGGGCGTGTCTTCCTATACGCCACGCGTAAAGCGCATCAACAAGGCGTTCCAAGTTCAGGAGCACAAACACGCGGGGCGTCCTTCTCTTACGCAGCGCGTACTTTCCTACGCGGGACGTAACACCAGAGGCGCCACGCGCAGATACCATCAACAAAACGCACAAGCTTCAGGACCTCCAATACGCAGGGCGTAACCAACAATACGCAGGGCGTAACCAACAATTCGCGGGGCGTATTGCCTCTTCCGGCAACAGTTGGAAGCAGTCAATGGAAGTTGATGGTAGTTAGTAGAAGTTGAGGTAGTGGGGTGATGTGGCATGGAGGTAGTTGTGTTAGTTGGTGAATAATTACCAAAATGCCACTGAATAATTACCAAAATGCCACTCCAAAATACTATAAATAGGCCCCCTCCCCTTCATTAAAATACACACTCAACACACATACAAACCCCTCTCTAAAGGTTACTCTCAATGCTCTCTTTTTAGTTTTTAGTTCTTAGCTTCTAGTTCTTCAAGTTCTTCAAAGTTCTTCCTTTCGTTCTTCGTTTTTCTTAGTTTTAATCCCTCATTTAGCTTCCTTTAGCTTCAATTCAAGTTCCAAAGCCTTTTTTCAAGTTTCTCAAATCAAATTAGTGTTTCAAAGTCGTGACTCTGCTCAAGTTTTCAATTAGAATTTCCTTTCTAAAATAATTTTCCAGATTCGTCCATCCTTTTTCAAAGCCCAATTTTGTCCATTTAACGTTATTTTTTGCCTTCGATCCCTTCGACAAAGTTGTTCCTAACGTCCTGAATTTCGATCTAGCCTTTTGATTCACTTAATTCCGTGTCAAGAAACTCCGTTTACAAGCTGATCTTTGTACCCCAAATTCTTTTAGCTATTCTGCCCAGAATTTCCCAGATTCGACTAGTTGTTTTCAAAGCCAGATTCCGTCCATTTAGAATCCGTTTTAGCCTTCGATCCCTTATAAAAAGTTGTTCCTAACCTCCCGAAGTTCAATTTACACTATTTACTTGTCCAATTCCGTGTTCTTAAGCACTCCAACCAAGCTCCCCAAAGTCAAGGTTTAAATCTGCCCCATTTACCCACCAACGTTTAGTCATTGCACAAAGCACATACCGTACGGGCCCGACCGGTTGCAGCTCTCCGAGGACCTCGCACCTACACCAAAATTCAACTTCAATCCGAGATAGCTATTGTGGCTCCGAGTTTGTTGTTGAATTTCAATTTATTTTATCGCATTTCAATTCTTTGTATTGATTTGTTTGTTCCAATTCAATTGATTACCTATATGTTTAATATAGAGATTTCTCAATTGTAATTTAATTCATTTCTAATTTCATGTTTCAAACATTTATTCATCAATAAAATACCAATTTTCACCAAATCTTGTGTCAATTTCGCATCTTTCAATTTCTTTATTTTTCACGTCTTCAATTTATTCGCATTAGCTTAAATAAAACAATTTATCTAGCAAAGTTTCTATAACGGCGCTAGAGACCCAAGAGGGACTTTTTCAATCCTTGCGTCCCTCGCCAATCGTTTCGTTTAGAATTCAAGTTTTGGCGCGCAAATCTATAAACTTAACCCACTTTAATAATTGAGAAATAATTTCTCTGGCACGCCCGCACCCTAACCACACGTGACAAGGTTGAAATTAGCATATTCGCAAAATATCGCTAACAATTTTTGGCACGCCCAGTGGGACCTTTTATTTTTTATTTTGGATTAGCCAAAAATTTGTAAGACTTGTTTTTTCATACCACGTATATATTTTTCATGCTCATTTTTTAACCCATTTGTTTTTCATGCCTTGCTTTTGTTCCGTTAATAAGCATTTATTTATTTCCTTGTTCTTTCTTTTTTCAGCACTAGATTACTAACATAATTTCATAATTTTCACCCATAAGTACTCACGAAGAATGCCTCCTAGGAAGAACACGGGGAAAGATCCCATCCCATCGGACTCCGAGGAAAGTCAAAATCAGAACCGGGATCAGAGCAACAAACCCGGCATGCCTGAAGGTTGTGCGGCTGAGACCATGAACAATAGCGGAGGTGCAAACCAACAAGGCCCACCCATATTCGACATGGCACCATTTTTAGCAAAACTAGAGAAGCAGATCGACCAATTTCTACATGGATTTTCGCAATCCATGAGAGAAAGTTATGAGGATGTGTGCAAGGCAATGCAAGCCAACAACGAGGCGGTGAACAATTCCAACAAGGGATCGGCTCTCGAGGAAAGGATCGTTGATTTAACCGGAGAGATCAGCAAAATCCAAGAAAAGTGCGCCGAGCTGTTCACACAAAGGTCGACATCTCAAGGACCGGTAGATAGTGGGAAGAAAGCACCGACATCAGGAGCTGGGGAAAGGTATACCCCGCCACCAGCTCGAGAAGAGAATCTCAGGTTCAATGAGCGCGGTGATAGGATCAGCCCAGAACCTATTCAAATCCCGCCACCTCAACAACAGTTTAGATCTCATACAGGACCTAGTAACCATGCTGAACATTACGAGGAAAGCTATGCTCGTAATGTGGGGGGCAATGTGAGACAAACCAACTTTCACCCACAACGGACGACGCATACACGCATGGAGCCCACCAACAACTTGGGAGAGGCCCAACGCATAAGAAACATCGTCCAAGAGATCTATGGGCCAGCCGTGAGGGAAGTATACCGACCCGAGTTCCAGAAACCATATCCATGGCACTATGATCAGCTATACCCTTTACCCCACAATTTTAGAGTACCTGATTTCGCTTTATTTTCAGGAGAAGAAGGGCAATCTACTATGGAGCACGTGGCATGCTTCACCTTTCAGTGCAGCGGTTTGAGCATGGACACGAACTTCGATATGTTACGCTTGCGGCTATTCCCAGGTTCACTAACGGGACCAGCTTTCTCTTGGTAAACCACCTTACCATCCGGATCCATTCATGGATGGGAACAAATGGAAAGACTGTTCCACAACCAGTTCTATCGAACGGAGCCTGAGATCTGTGTTGCAGAGCTATCCCGAATGACGAAACGACATGGAGAACCGGTTGAAAGTTTTATCAACCGATTCAAAAGGATGCGACATCGTTGTCGAATCAACATCCCCGAGGTCGAGTTCGTGAAGATTGCCCAACGTGGGTTGGAATTCGAAAATCGGAAGAAATTTCAGGGGATAGATTTCCGCGACTACTACGAGTTGGTGGCCAAGGTTTCAGAGTACGAGGAGTTGATGAGGGAAGATCATCGACGCAAGAAGAACTCTGTAGGAAGCTACCAAGGGGATGTACAAATGCATGAGGTTGCCATTGCCGACTTAACGAACATCGGATCTCGAACATGTCCCGTGTTGGTAAAGAATCCCAAAGCACCCGAGGTAGTTAAAAGGATCCCAACCACTCAATATACGTTTGACGTCTCGAAGACGGAAGAGATCTTCGACTACCTGCTAAAGGAGCAGTTCATCACATTGCCTCCTAGACATGTGATCCCATCCAAAGAAGAAATACACGGACGAAACTACTGTAAGTATCACGACAACTGGAGCCACAACACTCAAGCATGTTTTGGTTTTAAAAATGCCGTGCAGGATAGGATTAACCGTGGGATACTCCAATTCCCGGAAAAGAAGGAAAGCATGCTGATCGACGAGGACCCATTCCAGTAGCCAATATAATCAATGCCACTTCACTATTGTGGGGGGGGCAAAGGAAAGCAACAGGGTGACGTGAGAACCCGACAGATATGGGTACCAAAAGCGACGCCACTAAAGTTGGAGGAAAGCTCAAGGCAATCACAGAATACAAAGATAAGAGACGTGCAACAACAACGGCCACGTTTCGTGACACCCTCGAGCACGTCACCCCTCAATCAATGGCAATTGAATAGCCACAAGAAATTCCCAAGGCCTCTCTCCAGGAATGCAAAGAGAAGATTAAGGAAAAGAGAGACAGAAAAGAGAAATAGTCAAAAGGAGTCATCCAGTGTCAACTCCAACGATGCGGAAAGAGGAGGAAAAAACCAAGAGAAGAACCTCCAAATTCGGGTTGGAGATTTCATCATACGGGTAGATTGTGCAGCTACCTCTTTAATCTTACCTTCGGATTTTAGAAGCGAAGACACTAAGAAGGAATGCCCCAAATCCGAGCACAAGGAGCAAGAAGACACAGTCCCGAAGACACCGGGTGAAGAGGGCATGAAGAGGGTTTACTTTGACAAGCCCACTCCAAGGATGACTCGCCATATCAAACCTCTATACGTCAAGGCTCATGTAGATGGCAAACCAATCTCCAGAGTGCTCATCGACAATGGATCAGCCGTCAACATTATGCCTATGAAGATGGTCCTAGCCTTAGGGAAATCAGAGGAAGATATAATCTCATCAGAGGTGTCAGTTTCAGCCTTCACGGGAGAAATTGCAAAGACATACGGCGTCCTACCATTGGAACTCACCATTGGCTCTCACACCGCCATGGCCGCTTTCTTCGTGGTAAATTCAATCGCGAGTTATCAGGCACTGTTAGGGAGAGATTGGATTCATTCCAACTCATGCATCCCCCCGTTATTACACCAATTCCTTCTATTTTGGAAAGGAGACGAGGTGGAAGTTGTTCGGGCAAACGAGAAGCCATTCGAAGCTTACTCCGATGTGGTCGAAGCCAGACTCTACGAGGAATCTGTTGGCCCAATCCGAGTTAGGTCCAATCACAAAGAGCAATCATGCGGCAAAGAGATCAAGAATATCCTAATCCCAACGTCAATCGTGCCCCGTCGAAGGCCATTTCGTGACGAACCAATAATAGAAGAAATTCCATGACTAGCACAACATCGAGAAAAGAAGTGGTAGCTTCAGTCGCTATATCAAAACTGAATGCGCAACAACTAGCGGAGAAACTGTACCAGGAGAACGACATGAGGGTCTCAGAAATCGAAGCACCCAAAGGAGTAGCCGAACTAGATCCTCAAGGAGAAGAAATCCAATTACAAGATGTGAAGAGGGCAAACCCAAAGTTAGAAGATGAAGGTTCCATGGCAGTCGATCCTTTGGACGAAGTAAATCTAGGAACCGAAGAGGAACCTCGGGTTACATTTGTCAGTAACCTACTACGCCCAACGTTGAAAGAGGCCATTATCAGTTTGCTTCAGGAGTTCAAAGACTGTTTCGCTTGGAATTATGATGAAATGCCCGGGTTGAGCAAAGATGTAGTGGAACATAGATTGCCAATCAAACCGTAGTTCAAACCCTTCAAACAACCAACAAGAAGGATGAGCAAAGAGGTTGAAGGCAAGGTGAAGGAAGAAATAGAAAAGTTGTTCAAGGCTAAATTCATCAGACCAGCAAAGTACGCGGTATGGCTATCTAACGTCGTACCTGTAGTAAAAAAGAACGGTAAATTACGCGATTTCTGCGATCTAAATCTAGCTACGCCAAAAGACATCTATGTGATGCCTATAGCTGAAATGTTAGTAGATGCTGTGTCTAAAAATGAATTAATATCTCTGTGTGATTGCTATGCGGGATATAACCAAATCCCCATTGCCGAAGAAGACATTGCCAAAACGGCATTTCGATTCCCAGGGTCAATCGGCACGTTCGAATGGGTCGTCATGCCGTTCGGTTTAAAGAATGCCGGCGCGACATACCAAAGAGCAATGAATGCCATCTTTCACGATTTACTCGGCACCTCTATGGAGGTATACGTGGACGACATCGTTATCAAGTCCAAGCGAGAAATGGAACATGTCAGCCATTTGAGGAAGAGCTTCGAGCGGATGCGTAAGTACAACCTAAAGCTCAACCCTCTGAAGTGCGCCTTCGGGGTCAAAGCAGGGAACTTTCTCGGATTCTTAGTCCACCAAAGAGGAATCGAGATTGACGACAATAAGGCAAAAGCAATCAAAGAAGCACAACCTCCGAAGAACAAGAAGGAGTTGCAGCGGTTCTTGGGCCAAGTAAACTACTTGAGACGATTCATATCAAACTTGGCTGGAAAATCCAGAGCCTTCTCAGATCTGTTAAGACTCAAAGACGAAGAAAGCTTCAAGTGGGACGATAAGCATCAAGCGGCGTTCGAAGAGATCAAAACTTACTTGAGCAACCCACCCGTGTTGATGCCACCAAGGGAGGGTACTCCACTCAAGCTTTATATATCAGCAACCGACGAGTCAATTGGGTGCTTGCTTGCCCAAGACAATGCAAACCGTCATGAACAAGCCGTCTACTATTTAAGTCGAACATTGCTATCGACAGAGACGAGGTACAGCCCAGTTGAGAAGACGTCCTTAGCCCTCTACTTCACTTGCACAAAGTTGAGGCATTACTTGCTCAAAGCGAGAGTTTATGTGATTGCTAGCACCGACTTGATCAAATACATACTTAACCAGCCTATCCTCTCAGGAAGAATAGGAAAATGGTCACTAGCACTGGCCGAGTTCACGTTAGTGTATCTCCCGCAATCCTCGATAAAAGGGAAAGAAATTGCAGATTTTATGGCTGACCAACTTTCAATATCCCGAAGAAGCAGAACTGCCAATTTATCTGACGCACAAAGAACCGTGGCAGTTGAAGTTCGATGGCTCAAGCACAGACAGTTCCAACGGGGCAGGAGTGATCATCACAGCCCCATCCGGGACTAAGACAATATTAGCGGTAAACTTGGATTTTGAATGTACGAACAACCAGGCTGAATATGAAGCTCTAATCATCGGCTTAGAAATCTTGATAGACCTAGGAGCGAAAGAGGTCAAGATTTTCGGTGATTCACAATTGGTTATCCGGCACCTAACAGGAGAATATAAATGCTCAAGTTTATCTTTGCTACCTTATTTCGCGTTTGTAATTCAACTTTTGGAAATGTTTGATGAGTTCAGTTTGGAGCATATCCCAAGAAATGACAACTGGGAAGCTGATGAGTTAGCCCAAATCGCTTCTGGAATGAAGATCTCCAAAGAAACAGCATACAAAGTTGTTATCATCAGAAGACAGGGCCATCCTTCCGTGGCGGATAGAGGCGTCCAGTTTGAATCATTCGACATCGATATTAACTTAGCTCAAGGTTGGAGGAAACCGTTCATCGATTACCTCAATGATCCTTCCAAAAAAGTAAAATATTCATTGAGCATTCAATCTCGAAATTACATATTGATGGCAGGTGATTTGTACCGTAAGAGCTACGACGGAATGCTACTCAAATGTCTCGGCTTCCCAAAAGCAATGGAAGTCATGAAGCAAGTCCATGAAGGCATATGAGGAGCTCACCAATCCGGAAGGAGAATGTGGTGGCTTATCAATCGCCATGGATACTTCTGGCCAACGATCCTACGCGATTGCATCACATATGCGAAGGGTTGCAAGAAGTGTCAACTGTATGGCCAAATCCAACGAGTCCCTTCAGAAGAATTACACTCAGTGGTGAAGCCGTGGCCTTTTAGAGGATGGGCTATTGATCTAATAGGGAAAATATTCCCAGCTTCATCAAAAGGTCATTGTTTCATCATAGTTGCCACAGATTACTTTTCCAAATGGGTGGAAGCAGCACCAATGAAACAAGTCGGCCAAACACAAGTGATCTGATTCATCAAAGAGAACTTGATTCATAGATTCGGAATCCCAGAATCCATCACCACGGATCAAGGAACCATGTTCACAGGCGAAGATATGAACGAGTTCGTAGAAGAGTACAAGATTAAGTTGATTCATTCCACCCCATTTTATGCACAAGCGAATGGTCAAGCTGAGGCGTCCAACAAGATCATGATCCAAATCTTGGAGAAGATGCTAGAAGACAATCCTAGGGAGTGGCATAAAGTTCTCTCAGAAACGCTCTGGGCTATGCGAACGTCTAAGACACGAGCGACCGGAGTGAGTCCATTTTTCCTAACGTTTGGTCATGATGCAGTAATACCATTGGAAGTCATTGTGCCTTCATTATGAGTAATGCGTCAGAATGACTTGGAGCCGGACAATTATGTACAAGCCATGACCATGGAGCTAGAAGATCTGGACTACGAAAGGCAGAAAGCGCTCGATTGCATGATGATCCAAAAGAAGAAAGTGGAAGACGTGTACAACAAGAAAGTAAAAAAGAAAAGCTTCAGAGAAGGCGAGCTAGTGTGGAAGCTAATTCTACCAATCGGGACGAAGGATCGTGAGCTTGGGAAGTGGTCACCCAACTGGGAAGGACCATTTCAAATCCACAAGGTGCTTCCCGGGAACGCGTATTGGTTGAAGAGCCTGGGCGGAGAACCACACAAGAGATACATTAACGGTAAATACTTGAAGAAATATTTCCAAAGTATGTGGGACGTAATTAACACAGGAACCGATGGGAGCGTCACGCACAACACGTGATGTGTAACATGCGAAGTAGTCAGTCAACAAGGCGTAGAGGAAGCACATCCCGAAGGACAGCTCAAAAAGCCAAATACGCGGGGCGTCTTTATTTCACGCAGGGCGTGACTCAGGCACGCACGAAAGTCACACCCCAGAGGCTCATTTACGCGCGGCATAATGCCAAAGACGCCACACGTAAATTTCTTCTTTAGATGCTCCAAGATCAGAAGCTCAAATACGCAGGGTGTGTGTGACAATACGCGGGGCGTAAACCAGACGTGTGTAAAAGACAGCTCCAGGAGCACGAATACGCGGGGCGTGCGTTCTCATACGCGGGGCGTGCCCCAAAGATGCAGGACGTGTATCGGACGTGCATAGAAGATGTACTCCAGGAGCGAGAATACGCGGGGCATAAAACCACATACGCCACGCGTATTCATCATCGAGAAAGCGCTTCAGGATCAGGAGCACAAATACACGGGGCGTATCCAGGTACACGCAGGGCGTATTCGCTCTTTTTCTGGGCATTTACAATTTTTCAAAGCATTTGTATATTGTCTTCGCAAGTACTATAAATGTTCATCAATAAAAGAATAAGTGTGCCATGGCCACAAATAAAAAAATAATAATAATAATAATATAGATGACCTAGCAAACGTTCAAGCGGCAATCAACTCACAAAATAATGTCCATTTGTGCTACACAAATAAATAAATAAAAGAATGGACGTACAAACTCAAAACAAAGAGGGAAAGTACGGGCAACCCGTGAATATACCTCACGAAAACAAACAAAAATCAGGCTTTGGGTATTTTGCCCAAGATTCACAAAGTTTGGAGGCAGCCTCTTTGTGTTGCTCGCTCTGTCGGTGCCATGCCAGCATCTCATCATAATGATTGGCCAATCGATCTTTCTCACGGGCCAGCTCTTCCTCCATCCACGGGAAACAAGCTCTAAACCCGGAACTGGCTCTAACCATTTCCGCTTTAGACGCTCGAGCTTCGGCCACCTCCTTCTCCAACACCAAAAGACGCTCCTCTACAGCTGCGATTTTGGCTAACCGTTGCCTATCCGCTTCTTCAGCGTCAACCAAAGCATTAAATTTCTTGCTATAGGACTCGAGCTCCGCCATGTTTGATCTAACCCGAGCTGCAAGACCCGCTGCCACGTTTTTCTCAGTAACATAGGACTGATAGCAAAACAACACATGGTTCTTGGCGGATTTCAATGGCTCAGTCTTGAAAGGATGAGCACACGCACCCATCATTAGATCAAAATCAGTCATTGCCCTTGCAATACGGGTGGGAGTCCAGGAATCAAGAGGAGAAGCAACGAGCTTGCTAAGATTGGCACGAGCATCACTCAACGAGTCATCACTAGGCAAGGATGAATCAGCTGCAACAGTAGACGGTCCTTTTAAAAATGAAAAATCCAAGCCAGCAAAAGGATTATCAGCTTTAAGACCGACAGGGATCAACAAAGGATGCGCAAGGGCTGATTCCTGCCATATTTTCAGCAATTAAATCAATCAATCTAAACAATTCATCTCAAGCATGGCTCATAAATAACAGATTAGCAAGATCATACAAACCTGAGACAATGGCGCAAGGACCAGTCGGTTCAGAGAAGACGCGGAAGGAAGATGGGTTCATGCCGGAAGTTGCAATGGAGTCATAGCCACCTCAGTCGAATCCTCGTCAAGAGACAAAGTGCCGAGCAAAGACGTCAAGTTCAAATGTGCCCCCAGTTGATCCAGCGTCTCATCCTCAAAACCGAAGTATAGGCCCTCGTCGGAGTCGTCTTCTTCTTCCATTTGTCCCGTGGAAGGCCCTGCAGCAATAGCCACCCGCTCTCCTTCATCCATCATGATTGCCTTTCCTTTCCCCTTGTCGTTGGCGTCAAGCTCATTCGGAGCTAGGAAATTCGGATTGTTGTCTTTCCCTGAGCTACCGCTTGAGTCTACAAAAAGAGATAAAAAATATATAAAAAAAAATATATATATATAAAATAAAAAGAGCTTACCAACAGGAGGGATACAATGCTGAAAAACGGTCTCCCACCAAGCATCAAACGAAGGTTGATCCGATCCAAGCAGAAGTGGTCCATGATCATATCCCGCATCCAGAACTGCAGCCGCTATGTCTTCATCACTAGCCCCACACCGCTGTGAAGGGGTAGGAAATGGGAGTTGCCCCGGGATAGATTGGAAAAAGCCTAACTGACGTGCCCAAAGACAGGGTGCATATAAGGTCAAACCAGGGTTTGATGAGCGAGAGATTCTAGTTCGGTTCACTCCATGGTGTAACCGACGTGTTGCACATACCGTCATCCACTATTCAGCACCTTCATGGGGGGCAGCGGACAAGTAAGAGAGAGCCCAAGATGGTAGACACGAGTTATCTTTTTCCCAAAAAAGAAACAGCTTGTTATGAGTAGATGGCACCAAAGTACGAAGAAATCTCACAACTACACTAACAGCCAAACTCGAAGAGCTGTAGCAAAGGTCCACGCCAAGATGTCCCGAAGTCTCCATTGACGAGGCGGTGGCCAGATGAGGGAAATAAATAAAGAGCCACAGCTGCAGCAGCCACAAACCACCTCTAAGTTTTATGAATGGTCTATCCTCAACAGTAAGAGCTAGACGGTGGAATGTTGAGGCCAACAACATGGTGCCAAGAGCTAAACGACGGCCCGAAGCCAGAGCCTTAGCAATGATCAAAATTTCTGCAGTAGGTCTGAGGCCTAACGGCTCAAAAATATAATTGCTAAGCATCATCCATAGAAAATGCACATGATCCTCATCATCCAATTCCCTTTTGTCCAATTTCCTTCTGATCATTTGGACGTACGTCCCGTCCTCTTTGGATAAGATAGCCTTCACTTTAGGAAACGCATTCGTCTCAACACAACTCGGGACCTCCTCTCCGATAATAGGCAACCCCGTCAAAGCCACTACATCACGTAAGGTGATAGACATGGGACCCAGCGGAAGGATCAACGAATTACACACCGGCGACCAATAATTCAGCACCCCCTCCAGTACATTCACACAAGGAGTAATTTCATGACGGGTCAGAAGAATAAAATCCCTAATGCCAACTTGGTTCCAAACACTCGCATATCTCGGCTCTAGGCGATCTAGAATGGCATTCCATCCAATGTAACAGCGAGGAAATATCAGTCCTTTCTTACTTGCAGGGAATTGATAAGTTTTTCTATGGAGGGCCAATTCGGTAGAACTGCTCATGGGATATGGGGGTAAAGGGGAATTATTCGCAGCAACAGGGCTAATAGTAAAGACACTATCCTGAAATTGAAGTATAAACACGATCAATTAAAGCCTATGGATGCTACCTTCAAATACATGATCAGGAAATTGCAAAGTTCATTGAAAATTACCTCCTGCAAGCCAAGTGTTATGACTAAGCGAGAATCAGCGCGAATGGTGTCAGAATATGAACACGCAGCTGAGACAGACAGACACAAAATTTCAGCAATACAATCACATTCACACATGGTAGCTCTAAAATTCTTATATTTAATTCCAATTCAATTTATCAGCTTTTTCAATGAATATGATTCTACATACACAAAAGCAAAAGAAAAAGAAAGAAAATAGAAAAGAAAAATAGTTCGCATACCCATATTTGGAAGATTGAAAGCTTGATTCTGAATGCTTGCCGAGCTTCAGGAAAGAAAATGGCAGAAACAAAAAAAAAGAATAACAAAAGAGGAAGAAGAGTTGTAGACAGGTTAAGATGGAGAGTTCTAAAGAATTCAAATTCCAAAAATCCAGCAGGATTCTTTTCTCTATTATCTTAAAAAGAGAAAATATTTAATAAAACTTCTTTTGTACATAAATTTTATTTTCGCTACTTCATTTATGCACAAAAGAGGGGGGCAATTGTTGGCCCAAAATAAAGAAAATTTATTTTATATATATATATGTAATGCTTGTTGTTAAATTTAGGATATAGTTTATATTTTTTCTAGGAAATAATAATAATAAATAAAAATCAGAAAAACAATTCGTAAGCTCACCTCAAATACGCGGGGCGTGTATTTTCACACGCGGGGCGTATTCCACACACCCGAAGACTTTCCGCTTCAGAGACTGCTTTACGCGGGGCGTGTCTTCCTATACGCCACGCGTAAAGCGCATCAACAAGGCGTTCCAAGTTCAGGAGCACAAACACGCGGGGCGTCCTTCTCTTATGCAGCGCGTACTTTCCTACGCGGGACGTAACACCAGAGGCGCCACGCGCAGATACCATCAACAAAACGCACAAGCTTCAGGACCTCCAATACGCAGGGCGTAACCAACAATACGCAGGGCGTAACCAACAATACGCGGGGCGTATTGCCTCTTCCGGCAACAGTTGGAAGCAGTCAATGGAAGTTGATGGTAGTTAGTAGAAATTGAGGTAGTGGGGTGATGTGGCATGGAGGTAGTTGTGTTAGTTGGTGAATAATTACCAAAACGCCACTGAATAATTACCAAAATGCCACTCCAAAATACTATAAATAGACCCCCTCCCCTTCATTAAAAGACACACTCAACACACATACAAACCCCTCTCTAAAGGTTACTCTCAATGCTCTCTTTTTAGTTTTTAGTTCTTAGCTTCTAGTTCTTCAAGTTCTTCAAAGTTCTTCCTTTCGTTCTTCGTTTTTCTTAGTTTTAATCCCTCATTTAGCTTCCTTTAGCCTCAATTCAAGTTCCAAAGCCTTTTTTCAAGTTTCTCAAATCAAATTAGTGTTTCAAAGTCGTTACTCTGCTCAAGTTTTCAATTAGAATTTCCTTTCTAAAATAATTTTCCAGATTCGTCCATCCTTTTTCAAAGCCCAATTCTGTCCATTTAACTTTATTTTTTGCCTTCGATCCCTTCGACAAAGTTGTTCCTAACGTCCTGAGTTTCGATCTAGCCTTTTGATTCACTCAATTCCGTGTCCAGAAACTCCGTTTACAAGCTGATCTTTGTACCCCAAATTCTTTTAGCTATTCTGCCCAGAATTTTCCAGATTCGACTAGTTGTTTTCAAAGCCAGATTCCGTCCATTTAGAATCCGTTTTAGCCTTCGATCCCTTATAGAAAGTTGTTCCTAACCTCCCGAAGTTCAATTTACACTATTTACTTGTCCAATTCCGTGTTCTTAAGCACTCCAACCAAGCTCCCCAAAGTCAAGGTTTAAATCTGCCCCATTTACCCACCAACGTTTAGTCATTGCACAAAGCACATACCGTACGGGCCCGACCGGTTGCAGCTCTCCGAGGACCTCGCACCTACACCAAAATTCAACTTCAATCCGAGATAGCTATTGTGGCTCCGAGTTTGTTGTTGAATTTCAATTTATTTTATCGCATTTCAATTCTTTGTATTGATTTGTTTGTTCCAATTCAATTGATTACCTATATGTTTAATATAGAGATTTCTCAATTGTAATTTAATTCATTTCTAATTTCATGTTTCAAACATTTATTCATCAATAAAATACCAATTTTCACCAAATCTTGTATCAATTTCGCATCTTTCAATTTTTTTATTTTTCACGTCTTCAATTTATTCGCATTAGCTTAAATAAAACAATTTATCTAGCAAAGTTTCTATAACGGCGCTAGAGACCCAAGAGGGACTTTTTCAATCCTTGCGTCCCTCGCCAATCGTTTCGTTTAGAATTCAAGTTTTGGCGCGCAAATCCATAAACTTAACCCACTTTAATAATTGAGAAATAATTTCTCTGGCACGCCCGCACCCTAACCACACGTGACAAGGTTGAAATTAGCATATTCGCAAAATATCGCTAACAGACATACTCACATACGAATATCAATTTGGTTTGAAACATGCACAACACAAGTCCATATTACTCTATCTTGCAATATCCTGAAAATTTGGAATGAATGCTGGGTAGGCATAAGCATTTGAATAGTTAGTATTTGAGTAATTTGAGGACAAAGACAATACAAGTAGAAGAATTGGCCTATATAGATATATATGACCCCATGAAAAATGTTGTTATATGGGTTGAATAATATGGACATTGCGACAATTCAAACACATACAATTAAATTTGGGCAATGAAATAGGCAAACCATTAAATGATTGTCACAAGAAGAAACAAAATTGATATGTGATGTAGCAACATGTGATCATGCATATATGTCTTCATTAATGCTTCATCTTTTACATTTGTGTTCCACTCATTTATGTACTACTTCAACTAACTATATGCTATATCAAATCAACTCAAATATTGTGCATTTCCAAATATCTTCCATGAATAAGAAAGAACAAAAAAAACATTATTCTCAATTCATAACGAGTAAATGTTGGACTATCGGAGTTTCATGTCAAATAGAACTTTCTTCATCACCAACCTAGCTAGTATAATCTGGAGAATTCTAGTGTTGATTTTTTTGCTTCACTTATGGTCTTAATTTATACAAGTTTGTGGTTGTATTTTATACAAGTTTGTGGCTCAAATTTGTACAAGTTTTGATTCAAAATACTTCCAAACTAGTATAAATAGGTGTTGAAGTATTGTGAGTGTGTGCAAGTAAATATCTATATTTTTACTTCCAATTTCAAATGCTTAGTTCCAGAAAAAGAAAAAAAAAACTAATTAAAGATATGAAGTATGAAAGGAGAACATTAAGGAAAAAAATATATGTGTCCCCATCAAGGAGTACTGGGATGCGTGGTTCAAGGAGAACATTCAGATCAAACCACACCATAATGAACTAGCCGCCAAGACGCACAGACCAATGAGAAAGCTCTAAAAGGATCCTCGAGATAGGTCCTTGATCTTACTTCACAAATCAAGGAAGATATTTTTCTTACATAACAAACTATCCTTGCAGTAACAGACGTCCACCACTCGGACGTTGACACTTATTCACATTAGAAACTAGGGTATACATTCTATCCGACTACCAGAATTATCCCTAGTACCTTATATATATATATATATATATATATATATATATATATATATATATATATATAAGGCGATGTCATATAAAAGGTACGCAAAAAAACATTCTTTGAAATTTATATTCAATTTTTCTATACTCAACCTTTTACATTCTACAAGTTTTAGCATTGAGTGGGACGGATGATCCCCACCCCCTCTTTAATCCTCTCTTCTATCTTAGAGCATTCGCAAGGGTAAATTACACCCATGGCCACTGAACTTTATCCATTTAACATTGTGGTCACTGAACTTCAATTCTTAACAGTGTGGTCATTGAACATTATACTTTTTAACACCGGTGGCCACTCAACGTCTCAAAACGACCGTTGACGACCTCAAAATGAAAAATTCAAAGAGTTAATGATATTCTAAGGACTTTTAATTCTTGAAAATTTTCGTTTTGAGGTCATTTAGGTGTTTTTTTATTAGGAGAGAAAGTGTGAATTTGTAGAGAGATAAAGCTCCAAAAAATGTGATTTTGGAAAATAAAAAACATGGGCGTTCTGAACAACTTTAATTCTTGAATATTTTCATTTTGAGGTCGTTACCGGTCATTTTGAGGAATTAGTTAAAGTTCAATAGTCACCGGTCTTAAAAAGAATAAAGTTCAATGATTATACCGTTAAGAACTGAAGTTCAGCTGCCACAATATTAAAATGAGTAAAGTTTAGTGGTCATGGGTGTAATTTACCTCAAAAAATAATAACCAATCAGTACAATAGATGTTATCTATTTTGTTTTGTTATCAACTATGATAACATACAGTAATCAGTCTCCTTAAAATCCAAACAACTAAAAGTAAGAAAAAGTGGATATCACAGACGCGTTAGATGTGCTGCATCTGGCGCTTGTCTGACACGCGTCAGATATCGCGTGTCTGACGCTGTCAGAACATGTGGTCCTCTCACTGTTTTTACTTTCTCAAATATTTACTGATACCTTTATTTTATTTCTAATTTTTTTATACCCATAGTATTGTAAATAGTCATTTGACTATAATGGCTTGTTATCTTCGTGTATTATTTTGGTTAGGTGGCAGTAACAACTTGTTATTACCAGTATTGTTGCTCTTATATGATGCACGCTCTTAGGTAATACAATCAGATTTATACGTATCAATAGCTAATATAGCTATACATGAATAATACTCTACAATAACACCATCAACGATGACAAACACAGTGATTCGATTGAACAAATATATGTTAATTTGAGAAATTTGTTTTGAGAATATCTTTTTGCAGAAAAGAAAGTTTGAGGAGTGAATTATTATCTAATAATTGTGTAAGTTATATGGATATACAGATTTTACGTATCAAATAGTTTGATTTTTGTTGCAAAAATTGAATATTAAAGTGTTGTTTTTTACTAGGATTTAGAGCCGACCACTTGTAACTTCTACATTTGTTGTTGTACTAAGAGCATGAATTACCTCATCATCTTCAATTTGGTACTTGTAAAAAATCCCAAACTAACAAATTATAATTTCTTCTTTCAAATATGTACAAAAAGAATTTCAAGCAAATTCCATTAATGGACTCCAAAATAAATATATTTCTCAACAGAATCTGACGATATTGCCATTAAAAACTTTATTCTATTTATTTAGGTGACAAGAAAATCTTGCAAATACTATTCTTGATACGTAAGCAAAAAAGGTTTTATAGTATAATAATAATAAAAAGATATTTATTAAATTATTAAGAAATGACTGGTGAAAAACAAATTGTTCAATTATTACATTTTTATTTGGTAAAGTCTTATAACTTCATAATAAAATTTATCTTTATAATACTTGATGAAATTTATTATTTCCATCACATTTTTGTTATATGATATATAGTTAATTAGATAGCCTTTTGTTAATTCATAAGAGATTACTGTGTTCATCCTATAATCATCTTTCAGGTCTTTTAAATTTACAAATTTAAATCATATTAATTCTCTACATTCACATATAAAATATTGTAACGACCTTGTCTTAATGGTGGCGTCAGGGTGAAAGATTTGAGCAAAGAGTGATTCTACAAAGTTGTGATAAAAATAAAAATGAATTAAATCCCATATATGAAAATGGAGAGAAGGCGCGAGTGAGTAAATTATATTAGCAATGTGTATTTCTAGGGGCAGAGTAGTTTCGGCCCCCTTGCTTCCACGAAATTTGAGGTTGTGGTGGTTCTGCCCTTCTGTTTCCAAGAAATAATGATTGGGTGCTGAATTAGCATCCGAAAATTGGCTCACATCCTGTTAGACCTTCCTTGAATCCAAATTTCTAATTGTTTTTGGCCTGGTAGGCCCTTCTTAAATACAAATTTCTATTTTTTTTTTATCTATTAGGCCTTCCCTGCTTAAACATGCTTAAACATACTACAGCTTAATTACCAGAAAAGTTTTACGGTAGTACTTAAAAAGTTAACAAAAATTATTTTTTTACACACCGCGTATAATCGGCCCTCGAACAATCTTGGATTCACCACTGTGTGTTTCTAATACATATATCAATACATCGATGAGACCCGGAGAATAAAAGTTGGATCAAAGAGAAAATATGGACATTATCTTAGATGAGTCTCTATTGGTAAATATATTCGGTGACATTGTCTGTTTTGTTGCAAGTTTGTGCGAAATGTGATGTTGGGACATACATTAATAAGTGTGTGGTATCAAAGGTAGTTGGGTCGGGATGGGAGATGTATGAATTTAGGGAAAGGAAAATATTCGAAAGCTTCATATTTAGGATAGGAACAATTTTAATGGCGGTTTCAGCTACCAAAATTTATGCTAAAGGATGCCCAATATATTCTTGTCACTGTCACTGGTCCATTTCCATATTCCCCACCTGCTTTTGCTCTAAATTTTTGTGCTTCTTCTTCTTTGACTCAACAAACTCAACCTCTCTTCATAAATTCTAGATTCGGAGCTTGATGTGGAGTCTGTGAGCGCACGATACTTTCAGAAGCAGGAATATCACCCGTCGGGGTGGTTCTAGAAAAGAAACACATCTATCACGAGCAATTGGACTAGATTAATATCTCACTATAATGTGATGTCGTTTTAAATGGTGATTATGAAAAGATTAATAACTGAATAATGCATAGTCGCTACCCGATCCATTAGATCGGGAAAGTTTGGTATTGTAGATCTAATGCGTACTACTACTGCACCAAGGGCGGTTCCGGTATTTTACAGGCTATAGGCAGTTCACGCTCTACATTTTTTTACAAATCTAAATTTAATAAATATAAAATTTAATTAATTCTTGACTAGAATAAGAAGAGCCAATTAAATATTAAACTTTTAGCAATTCGCAGAAAACAAAACAGTTAACAATTATATTGTTGTGAGATAAGCTACAAATTTAACGCTGTGATTATTGTGGAAGAACAAATTTAGCCCCTTCACATATAAATAATGTAATTTCAGCCCCTCGTTATTGTTGTTAAGAGGCGTTGAATGAAAAAAAGGACAATGTGTGTTATTGTTGCCGATTTTCAATTCTATTTTAGAAGGTTGTTTCTTTGTTCTTGATATATGATTTTATTAAATTCAAATATGAGATAATAATTATTTATGAAGATAATTTTTAACGATTGATATTTCAATAATTATTATATTGTAATTGAAATAAATTTTGGATTTAAAAAAAAACTTATATGAATCAGAAATCCATCACTGGACGAGGAAGATTGGTACAAGAAATTAGATTAGAAAGCGTTAACAAGACTATCGCAGTTATAGGAACAATTATCTAAATCCTTCTAAATGGAAGGTCCTAAATGGACACTTATGCCAGCTTCCTAGAGCTGCCCCTGATTTGAGGCGCCTCTACACCCTAGGTGGGAGCCTTCCCTGACACTGATAAAAAAAAAAAATGGGTTTAGAACTTTCACTTACTTACCTAATATTAAATCGTCTTAAATTTTTATACTTGGTGTATTTTATATATTGGTATGGGTTGTTAAATTGACATGAATACTTTTTTTTTTTTTTTTGAAACAAACCGAACACTATTATTGAATTAAATCGTCAGACAAAATGTTAACAAGAAACGGAGGTGGAACCGACCACTCCTTACATACAGACACAGAACTATCCGCTCTTGCAAGACAATGAGCAACAGAGTTCGCTGTCCGTTTAACAAATGAGATCGAACAATCATCTAAATCTCTCAACAATATCACACAATCACTAACTATATCCGCAAGGTAAGATAAAGAAAAAATAGGATGTTGGATGGCTTGAACAACAGATAAACAATCGGATCTGAAATCCACCAATTGAAAACCTGCTGCTTTTACACAAGATAGCGTCTCCTTAATCGCCATCGCCTCCGCAAGAATGGGTTCAAAAAAACCCGCAACAACCTTCTGAACAGCCCAAAGACAAACCTCATTATGGTCCCTAATCACAGACATGGATACTAATATAATGGAAAGCGACAAATAAATAAATAAATTACATATTCACAATGGTTCACCCTCGTCCCTAAAAAAGATCCTCACATATTAAGGTATTTACTTTGGAGAACCTTTTACTTCTTAATTCTCATTTCTGTTATAGTCTAGACATAAACATTCTTTAATATTAAAGCTATCCGACTTTATTATCGAAGTGTAAACGTCGGTCATCGATCTTTTTTGGGTAGTATCATATGAAGTTACCTGGATTTGTAAGATCAGTATTTCCCGCATCAATTAGAGTTATTAAAAAATTTACACAACTACATAAATATAGGTTTAGAGTTTATAAATAAGTGAATGATAATAATTTTGATAAAAAAATAAAAAATAATAAAAAAAATAAAGTGGTTCATAGTGAATAGACTCATCTAACTAAAATAAAATCCGTGAAACTTGTCGACCGCTCGTGATCATATTGGCCCCACGTTTACATTTGTTTTTTTGGAAAAAATTAAAAATAGAAAAACCTCTTCAACCTTATGATCTTATAAGTTGGATTACCAAATAGATTTTTTAGTTATCAACGTCAAGTTGAGTTAACATACCAAATGAGGCTGGTCCGCTGGGGCCGCTCTTCTGTTTTAAGCAGGATCGGTTCTAACATTTTATAAACTCTAAACGAAATACGATAAGAAACATTTTTTTGAAGAACAAATTATACTTAAAAAAAATAGGTTTCTTCGTAAGAAGCATTTAATAAAAAAAATTGTACTTAAAAATTTAAAATAGAAATTTGGACTAAACCTAAAATATTATATTATTTAATTATTATTTTTAAGTTTGAATAGGTTTTATAACTATATTTATAATAATAAAAAGTTACTATATATAGTATAAAAAATTTGGGCCCCTTTTGGCTCAGGCGCTAGACGGCCACACTCCCGATATATGCCCAAAGCCAACCGTGGCTATACTCCATTTTTTTACAAATTTAAATTTAATATATAAAATATAATTAATTCTTCAGTCAACAGGAATAACCAATTGAAGATCAAACATTTTAGCAATTTGTAGAAAACGAAACAATTAATTAATACATTATTGTTAGGTTATGTACAAATTTATCTCTATGGTTATTTGGTAAAACTTGATTTAACCCTTAATGACCGTTGTATTCCATCTGATATCAACGGTAACATTCAGCAACCAAAACGCAAATAAAGCCCATAAAACCCATATCACTCAAGCCCGCAATATAACCCGAACACATAAAGCCCATAACCTATTTCACACTGAACATGAACAAATAACAGAAAATATAGCAAATCACGCATCAAATCGCGCATCACCGTTGAAGAAAGAGCTGAGCACACATTCATCGTGTGTTTCATTTCTTCTGTTATAAATAGTAGACTAGATTTCCCATTTTCTTCTCAGATTTGAGAAATTATTTTCTCTTCTCATTTTGTAATCTGTAGTTCCTCCTTATCAATTCAATTGAACAAAACATTACTTTGTTTTCATGGTATCACAGCAAAGCTTCCATTGCTAAGCTCGAAAGCATCTCTTTTATTTTCCTCTGAGTAACTATGGCAGCCATTACTTCATCTAGTCCTTATTTTCTTCCTGCAAAGGAAACTCCATCTTTGAGTTTGGTTTCGCGACCTTTAACAGGCACAAATTATCACCAGTGGTCAAGATCTGTCAAGATCTCTCTTCTCCAAAAACAAATTTTGTTTTGTTAATGGATCTCTGGAAATACCTGCAGTCACAGATCTGAATATGTATGCAGCTTGGGAAAGATGTAACAATATGGTTCTATCATAGATTATGCACGAAGACTCTCCTTAAATAGCAAAGAGTATTGTGTGGATCGAGAAAGCTTATAATGTATGGGAATATCTGAGAGATAGATTCTCCCAGTGTGATTCTTTGAGAATTTCTGAACTCAAAAAGGAAATTCAGAATTATCAGCAAAATGATACTGAAATTACTGCGTATTATACACGACTCAAAATCCTATATGATGAACTCTCCAATTTGAGGCCTCTGCCCAAGCGTAGCTGCACACCAGCCTGTTCTTGTGGAGTAATCAAAACCTTAAGGGAACAACGTGATGTTGATCATGTAATCACATATTTACAAGGTTTAAATGAGAATTATTCTACAGTTTGCTCACAGATTCTATTGATGGAACCTTTGCCTAATTTGAATCGTGTTTTATTAGTTTTTATTCAACATGAGAGGCAACTCAATATCACCATCAAAAACAGTAAATCTGAGCCCACTTCTTTTGCTGGATATACAAATTCCTCACAGCCAAAACACTATTACAAAAATACTAAACCTCAGAACAATTACAAAAAGACATACAACAAAAATGCCTTTATTTGCAGTTATTATGATGCACCTGGACAAATTGAAGATACATGTTACAAAAAACATGGCTATCCACCAAACTTTGGAAACAAAAACTATAAGAAGCACAATGTCAAGGCTAATCCTGTATCTCAATGTGAGCAAACAGATTCTGATTTTGAGCATGAAGATAATGTAGAATGTAGAAATAATTCAATGCAAGGGCAGCAACAGCAAAATGCAAAACAATTCGTTCTTACTAAGAGCCAGTATCAAAAGCTCATGCACTTACTGCCACACACATCAAGCAAATCACAAGCACCTAGCAGCAGCAATGCAAATATTAGTGCAAGAATCAACAAAACTGGTATAATCCTTAGCACTACCAATTTTTCTACAAAAGACACATGGATAGTGGACACTAGAGCCACATATCATATAATTAGTGATATGAAATATTTTGAGTCATATTATTCTGCACAGAATTGCAGTGTTCAATTGCCAAATAACAACACACTTTCAGTGACTCACATTGGTGAAGTTATTCTGGCTCCAAACCTTATTTTGCATGATGTGCTATATGTACCAGATTTTGAGTACAATTTGATCTCTACTAGCAAGTTAACTTCCATGAATGAGTTGTGTCTAATAGTAACAGATACACATTGTATCGTGCAGGATCTTACCAAATCGGAGACGATTGGCTATGCTAGAGAATCAAATAGGCTTTATCACCTTGAGCATCCCCTACCAGAAAGTTTTAAACATCAAGTTTCAAAAGCTTTTTCAGCACATGTAGTTGATCAATATATATGGAATTTTAGATTAGGCCATCCTTCCAATCATAGAATGGAGAAATTAGCTCAATATTTTCCTGATTGTAAAGCCATTTTGCCTAATCCTTGGAATGTATGCAATAGAGCTAAGCAAAAGAAATTATCCTATTCATTGAGTAAAAATATTGATGTCTCTTATTTTGATCTTATTCATGTGGATATATAGGGGCCTCTAAAGGAATCATTCACAAATGATCATTATTTCTTAACTATAGTAGACGACTATTGAGCGATTTCCGCAAGTGCACGGTATACGCTTGTAGTAATAAAAGATATCGATCCCACAGGGAACGCTTTTTAACAAAAACTTATTTTGAATCAGTTAGATTTACTTTTAAGGTTTATAATATGTAAAATCGTTGAATTGGATTTGGTTTTGAAATTGCTAGAATAAGAATTAGATTAGAGTATAACAAATGTTAGAAAATACTTCTGATTTAGGGATGAATTTGCAAGACAGGAACGTTTAGTTCTTTTAGAAAAGTAAACAAATGTATTCGTTTGCATTAAGCAAAGAAAACAACTTAAACTTTGCATAAATTATAACAATGAAATAAATGACGGAACCTCTAATTTTAGGGCTTTGAACTATAGTCAATCTTCCTACGGTCGGGTAATATCGCTACCTTAATCAAATTAATACTCTACTGATGATATTAATTTGTTAAGTTGTTCAACAAAGTTTCCTTGTAAAGAATTTGAATTTAACTACGTTTTAATGAAAACACCAGCATCCACTTCGGATCCTTTACCAAAGTGCTGCATAAAAATCTATCGAATAGAACGGACTTTATTAGATAAAACATAAATTTGATACAAGTTTACAAAGAACAAGGAGCATGAAAACATTCGACGGCGTGCAAGTGAACGGGTTGTCAATCCTTTCCTTGGGTTTCATTAGAGTTTGTCAGACTCAGGGCGGATCCTCTACTCAATCTTCTCGCTGTAACTTCGTAATAGGGATACGGTCGGCCTCTACCAAAATGTAAACTAATATGAACAAATCTAAACGCTATTGTGTTTGTTATTATTGAATAAACAATGTGTGTACACCATAATGCTTTTTACAAAATCGAACTTCTAATCTCTGACTCATTTTTGAGTCAGAGTTTCTGCATAACTCTTGCACTAATCTTAAAATCTAACTCTCTCATTATTTTTCTATATCTCCAACTCTCCATCAACTCTTTATTTATAGATGTTGAAGAGGCGTGATTGAAGTGCCGTGTCCGTTGTGGAGAGTCGTGTCCGCTGTGGAGAGACGTTTCTATCCACCCGAATGAACACGTTTCTTGGATTTTAAACATGTGTTTGTTGTGCTGCAAAGGCTGCTGATCTTACCGAGAATAATCAATTCTCGGCCGAGAATGGGGAAGTGATTTTTTGGTCTTCGGAACAAAGGAAGAAGATGCTGGACGACGCGTGTCGCGACCGAGAATTTGGGATTCTCGGTCGCGGCCCATAAATTCTCTACCGAGAATTTGGTTTTCTCAACCGAGAATTTGGCATTTTTCTCTGTTTCTGACTTCGTCTCTGTCCTCGTTTTGGTGTAATTGATCTTCGTCGTTTTTGACTCCTTTTGTAGGGTTTTTATTCTGTTTTTAACTTCTTTCGTTCCTATTTGGATTTTACCAAATATTTAGGTACCTTGCAAGAAAGAAACATATTCGAACGTAAAAGTATTCTAAATAGATATAAAAAGTACGATTTCGAAGCAAAACTGATGTAAGTATTAATGATATTTTAGGTATATTGTGGGCTTAACAAATCTCCACACTTAATCTTTTGCTAGTCCCGAGCAAAATTTCACTGAATTTATTCTTTAACTAATCTCTTTATGAAAAATAAAACATATATCTTGGTATTACCTTTTTAATTAGTTAAGCCGAAAAGACTAACTTCGCATGGCAAATTTATACGCAAAATATCAAACTAACTAGTATAAAGGCGATATATCATTCGTCTTGTATTTCAATTTTAATATTGAAGTATTCGGGACGGAATAAGCACGCATGTTATTGAGTCTTTCGTCTCAAGGCATTTTAAAGCACAAAATTTCCTTTCCCAAACCTAAACTAATATATGAGATATATTAAATTTAAATAAGTACTTAGGTTAATTTGTTTTGCTTAGTTACGCCCGAGATAAGGGTGGTCTTGATCGTAACTTTATACGTTTTTTATTGCTTAGTGTTTGCTTAAGAGGTACCGACCATGCCATGGGCGGACGCAATCGTTACTTTAAACTTAAACACGCTTAATTTTTGCTTATAACTTTAACGTTCCTTTCATACCTCGATTGTGATAAGGGTGGTCGCAACCGTGGCCAAAAGTAAACGATACTTAATTTTCTTCCCTTTCATACCTCGATTGTGATAAGGTTGGTCTCAATCGTGGCCAAAAGTTAAGAATTCAACTACTTGATTAATTAATATGAATTTATAATTGTAATTTTGGGAAAAAGAAAGATAGCACATTCATCCTATATTGACTTAAAATTCAACATGTATTATGGCTAAAGTTTCCTTAAAAACTTCAATTGGTGTTAATGTAAGACGAAATCAAACCGAGCTAAAAATTGTTAGTTCAATTTAATGCCTATAAACCTAATTGAAAATTTAAAATAAGATTTATTGTATCATGATTTCATGATATAGAATAGAGATTGAAATAAAGAATTTATTACTTAAATACATTCACTCGAGACAATTTTTACTTAAAATCGTATTGAAGTATAGAAATATTATTTCTATCGATAATGATAACCTAAAAATAATCATAAGTTAAAAATAGTTTAAACATATGAAAATGTAAAGTTATGAAAAATAATGTTAAATACATTGTGTTGCAATATATGTTGCATTTGCATAAAACAAGTGTTGCATTTATAAATGTTGCTTAAAAATTTATTCGTTGCATTTATTCGTATATTTAAAATGATATATGTATATCTCATCCCACACTTAATTTGGACCATGTCCTCATTGGTGCAAAAATTGATAAAACACGAAAAAATGGTACGAAATAAAGCAAAATTGGATGAAATATATAAATATGAAATGGATTGTATCCAAGATAAATAGAAATTGAAATTGTACCAAACGTAATCAAACAGAACATAAGAGATAAATGAGTTGAGAAAAGATAAGATAAAACCTATTCTTGTGAAGATGAACCCGGTGGAGATGGTGTGGTCACTACGTTTTTACGACGAAAAAATGATAATAACGGGCGTCGGGTCGACGTGTGCTCGCTCCTTAATTAGGGATATTGGCATCCACCGCGTAAATTCCCAAACTTATCACTCGATTGCTTTCAACAAGATCATCTAACCGCAAATTCAGTGGACGGTTGTGTGCATGCATTTGGTTCAAAATTCGTTGCAAAAGAATGTGATCAACATTGTGCTCTTCACCAACATGCCCTTGTGCTTGTGTTTGTGGCTCAACATGCTCCGCCTCTGCACCTTCTGCATCCTTTTCATCTTCATGCCCACCAAAATGTGTGTTCTCATTATCATCCTATGTAATACCATAACCATGTGAACTGGAAGTATCAACATCGTGCTTGCTAAATCAACCAACATTAGCTAACCACTTAAGGAATGTGTAAAATTGCAGCATAATCCAACATCGGATAATAAGTAGGAGTAAGTGATTGAAAACTACTCCATAATACTCGTAGCATCCAAAACAATACCCGGAATCAAAGTACACATAGTAACGTGCTTACTGGTGGAAACAAAACATGGACTCAATTGGCAAAAGGTAATCCAATTTAATCTACCACGAAATCCTTGAAGATGTAATCCAAAACAAACAAAACCAGACTTCTAATCTTTTACCTTTTTAACATGCCCAAAAAGAAAATAGGATAAAAAGTTATTAAAATAAAAATTGCTATTATCCTTAAGGAGCTTGCTAGAAAGTGTACTTGGAATTAAATTCAACTAAACGAGGCAAAATATGTCCAAACTAGATTGGTCGGAAAATTGATGGCTTAACAATAAATTGTTTTGTATGATATCCAAACCAAATACTCATCTATTCATCCCCATAGTCATAAAATTAACCTAAGTCCTAAATGCAATCCTCCCATTCCTTTTTAACATAGGAAAGAGTAACCTCTTATGTTTAGGCATGGAGGGTTAGGCTATGGAGGTTGTGGTTGGGAAAGAAGTATATTAGGTAGGTAAAAATTTGATAAAAGTAAAAGTGATATGGTGTGGAATTAATTGTACTGGGAAGAGTTTGGATTGTGTAATTGGGAAAAAAATAGGAGGTGATGTAAGGTTTGTGTAAGGGATAGGTATATAGGTATGAATTTAGGTGTTTAGGAATTAATGTAGAAATAGGAAAAGGTTGCAAAATTGGATAAATGTGTGCCTATACCCGTCCTACAAGTCGCGTGTCGCGACCGAGAATCCAGATTCTCGGTCGCGACACGTCATTTTCAGAGAGAAAATCTCACGGAAAATTACATGTTTTCGCTGAAGTTATCGAGAATTATTAATTCTCGGCCGAGAATCTGTACTTGGCAGCGACAAAATGTGCGTAAAAACTCCGTTTGTGCAATTTTCTGGGTAAATATGTCCTATAATTAAATAGATGTATACCTGAAACTAAAAAACACAAATTAAAACATTAAATTCAAGGTAAACCAAAGGTTTATCCTTAATAAATTGGAGTAATGAAATAAATAAATGCCTTAAACAGAGTTAATGGAGAATCAATGTTCATTAATTCACATAAGGTAAATTAATCTTCTAAAAGATAATGAATGTAAATTCATGTAGGTAGTTATTAATGCTTAAAACTTAAACATGATCCTTATTCAAATTAAATAAGCATTCAAATAATGAAACATTTAACTTTAAACATTAACCTTATTCTAATTGATACAGATTCATATGAAAAATTGTATGTTTTGTTTTAATAAGTTCATACTGATATATGTAATAATCAACATGATATAAGTTCATAATTTCATAATTAAAATTAAACTCAATGGTTGCATGAAAATGAAAATTTATTATAATATTCACTAGTTAATAATGATCATAACTTATTAGCATTGAAGATATAAATGAACAGATTCATTTGCTAATAGTTTCTAAATTTTAATAGACATAAACCAGAACATAAGATTAAAGTATGAAAATGAAACAAAGTTTTATTGCATAACACGTATTTACATAAATGAATATTAACATATGTACAAGAAAGATTAAAAACAAACCTATATACAAAAACAAACAAATGAAAATTAAACAAATCAAATTATTAATCACTTATTCATATTAAATCTGAAACATTGAAACTGATACAGATTAATTAAATTATTGACATATTCATTTTATTATTATAGACGAATTCATGGTGAAGGTGATATTATTCCATAGGAACATATATATAGATTCTGTCAAATAATTTGCATAGTTAACACATACGAATCAAAAAATAACCAAAGAATCAAAGTTGATATGCTATCAAAATTGAAAAATATAAGTACAGAACAAAACTTAGAATTATTATATAAAATGAATGTTCATGAACTTGTTTAATAGTTATTAACGATTATACCGTATTAGTATGTAATGTATAGGAAAAATCAGATGTTCAGAAACATTTCTAAAATGAATACAGATTCATGAAAAATAATTACATATTCATGTTAAAAGTTATACTGTTTTATTCAAACCTAGATTCGGATGTATGTGTATAACATGTATGGTTAACATATATTTAAGCAAAAAGAATCAAAGAATCAAACTTGATAGTGTTATTAAAATTAGAACACATATATACAAGTTACAGAAAGAACAAACACAAAAACAAACCTATATACAAACTATATACAAAAACTTGTTTTATAATATCTTCGTTCTTCATCATGTGTGTGAATGGGAAACGATGCACCATAGCATTCTGATAAATCAGGACACTTGTTGCATGCAGCAGTAATCTTCATGGAAGATTTATGCTTGGTAGTCATGAGTTGGAAATAGGAAAAAGTCTCTGGAACTTTTTGAAAGGGATGAATAATTGGAGAAGAATATCAGATTTTGTCTGAAAGAGATGAAAAGTATTGAAATCGGATCTTCTCTAATTATTTATAATGATGTTTAGGACGAATTAAAGTGTCTGTTGGTGGCGAAAAGGTGCAAATTCACACCATTTGAACATGAAGAAACTTAATTTTTTAAAACTTTCAGCAATGGTGCATGAACTGAAGAAGAAAGAAGAGATACAGGTCTGATATACGCCCGTGTCGCGATCGTGAATGGTGATTCTCGGTCGCGATAATTTTTTTTTTAAGCTTCGCTGAAGTTACCGAGAATTTCGATTCTCGGTAAGTTCATAAATTTTGTTTTTCTCTTCCTTTCCCTTGAAATTTTGAAATCTTGAATTCTCAACTGAGAATTCACATTCTCAGTAAGTTCAGAAATTTTCCTATTCTATTCCTGAAAACCTAAACTTAAAATTTCAACTGAGATTTCTGGATTCTCAACTGAGATTCCTATAATTTCACTAAACACAATAAAATTTTCTGCAAAATATTTAGAAACATGACTTTAAAGAATTTTTATTGAATAAAACTTGTTTATACACAAATCAAACTTATGAAATAAAACAAAAATAAATTAAACTAAAAACAAATAAACATAAAAATTATGAACAATGGATAAGAAGAATGAAGATCTAAACGTAAAAACTAAGCGAATTAATTTTCAAAGAACTTGTTCACAAATTCAATTGCTTGAATTGGAGCTCATTCATATTCAAAATATTTTTATCAACTAAATATGGCCTTGTTCATTTTAACTTACCTGGAAATAATTTCAATTTGGAATCAAAAAGTAGAACTGTATCCCAAACTTTGAAATTATACTTTTTTTTCGTTTTTTTAAGCGCTTTTTTTTAGCGTTTTCTCAATTTAAGGATCTAGTGATTTCGGTTGAATGTCCGAACTTCTGGTTCAGGCCTCGAACAAAAACTACGCACATGAACCGAAACTTTCAAAACAACATTAAAAGTATACAACTCCTTCCTGGCGGATAAGGTAATTCCATCCTACTTCTGATATATCTTTCTTTGATTAGCTATTTCTTAGAGAGATAAATGTAGGTGTTTGTAAGGAAATGATAAAAAGGGAAATTATTTGGGTTTAGTGTAGGAATTGAATAAATTTCTTAACAAAGAGATATGATGTTTTGGTGAAGGATTGAGTGTATAGAAAAGAGGTAAAGGTGTTTGGGAAGATTTTTTTTCCTGGGAAAAATTATATGTCTTGTTCCTGATACTGCAGTTGCGGAACCCGATATGCAATTTGAAAAATTTCCATTCCCTTCTGATGTATTTGCTAGCCGAATTTCTTTTTTGTAGACTCCTTTTGTGAATTTCATTGATAATCAAATCTCCAGTCTATCTTTGAAAAAAACTTGAATTTTTTTTTATCTGCAAACATCTAATTGCAAACGTTAAATAACAATGAGGATTTAGTCCTAGTGACCATCCTCAATAAATAAAATAAAACTATAAAATAAATAGATAAATATATTATAAACCAAGGTTCGAAATAAAACACGAAAAACATAAATTTTTGTTAAAGATTTGGCGTTCCCCGGCAACGGCGCCAAAGACTTGTTGAGCGATTTCCGCAAGTGCACGGTATACGCTTATAGTAATAAAAGATATCGATCCCACAGGGAACGCTTTTTAACAAAAACTTATTTTGAATCAGTTAGATTTACTTTTAAGGTTTATAATATGTAAAATCGTTGAATTGGATTTGGTTTTGAAATTGCTAGAATAAGAATTAGATTAGAGTATAACAAATGTTAGAAAATACTTCTGATTTAGGGATGAATTTGCAAGACAGGAACGTTTAGTTCTTTTAGAAAAGTAAACAAATGTATTCGTTTGCATTAAGCAAAGAAAAAAACTTAAACTTTGTATAAATTATAACAATGAAATAAATGACGGAACCTCTAATTTTAGGGCTTTGAACTATAGTCAGTCTTCCTATGGTCGGGTAAGATCGCTACCTTAATCAAATTAATACTCTACTGATGATATTAATTTGTTAAGTTGTTCAACAAAGTTTCCTTGTAAAGATTTTGAATTTAACTACGTTTTAATGAAAACACCAGCATCCACTTCGGATCCTTTCCCAAAGTGCTGCATAAAAATCTATCAAATAGAACAGACTTTATTAGATGAAACATAAATTTGATACAAGTTTACAGAGAACAAGGAGCATGAAAACATTCGACGACGTGCAAGTGAACGGGTTATCAATCATTTCCTTGGGTTTCGTTAGAGTTTGTCAGACTCAGGGTGGATCCTCTACTCAATCTTCTCGCTGTAACTTCGTAATAGGGATACGGTCGGTCTCTACCAAAATGTAAACTAATATGAACAAATCTAAACGCTACTGTATTTGTTATTATTGAATAAACAATGTGTGTACACCATAATGCTTTTTACAGAATCGAACTTCTAATCTCTGACTCATTTCTGAGTCAGAGTTTCTGCATAACTTTTGCACTAATCTTAAAATCTAACTCTCTCATTATTTTTCTATATCTCCAACTCTCCATCAACTCTTTATTTATAGATGTTGAAGAGGCGTGATTGAAGTGTCGTGTCCGTTATGGAGAGTCGTGTCCGCTGTGGAGAGACGTTTCTATCCACCCGAATGAACACGTTTCTTGGATTTTAAACATGTGTTTGTTGTGCTGCAAAGGCTGCTGATCTTACCGAGAATAATCAATTCTCGGCCGAGAATGGGGAAGTGATTTTTTGGTCTTCGGAACAAAGGAAGAAGATGCTGGACGACGCGTGTCGCGACCGAGAATTTGGGATTCTCGGTCGCGGCCCACAAATTCTCTACCGAGAATTTGGTTTTCTCAACCGAGAATTTGGCATTTTTCTCTGTTTCTGACTTCGTCTTTGTCCTCGTTTTGGTGTAATTGATCTTCGTCGTTTTTTACTCCTTTTGTAGGGTTTTATTCTGTTTTTAACCTCTTTCGTTCCTATTTGGATTTTACCAAATATTTAGGTACCTTGCAAGAAAGAAACATATTCGAACGTAAAAGTATTCTAAACAGATATAAAAAGTACGATTTCGAAGCAAAACTGATGTAAGTATTAATGATATTTTAGGTATATTTTGGGCTTAACAACGACCATAGTAAATATACTTGGGTCACTCTAATGAGATCTAAGGCAGAAGCAAGACCTTCTCTGCAAAAGTTTTGCAAGTTTATATCTACTCAGTTCAATACACAGATCAAGGCAATAAGATCTGATAATGGTCTTGAATTTCAAATGCCTGAGTTTTATGGTCAGTTTTATACAGCACATCAAACCCCATATCCTGAAACTCCTCAACAGAATGGAAGAGTGGAGAGGAAGCACCGGGACATCATTAATACTACCAGAGCTTTATTATTTCATAGCTCTCTTACCAAAGAATTTTGGTCAACTGCTGTTACACATGATGTCTATCTTTTGAATAGACTTCCATCATTCGCTACTAAGCATACCACTTTATATCTTAAATTTTATCATATTCATCCCAGCCTTTCTCAATTAAAAGTTTTTGGATGCCATGACTGTGCCTCTACTCTTGATAGACACAAAAACAAACTTACGGATAGGGCAGTCAGATGCATTTTTCTCGGGTACAAATCAGGAGTGAAGGGTTTCATATTACATAATCCAGTTACTCAAACCACTTTCAGTTCTAGGAATGTTAAATTCTTTGAACATATCTTCCCTACCATCACACAATCTGATCCAATCCTTACCACTGCATATTGCAATGATGAAGAGTTGGATTCCATTCACCATATAATTCCTGAGGATTCAGAATCATTAAAAACTGATCCTTTACCATCACCTCCCATTGTCATACCATCCTCTAAAATACTAGAAACCGATGATCACATTGATCCTTCAGAACCACACACAGACACCAGTTCACTACCTATTCAAAAATCAAACCGCATCAAACACAGACCTATATACTTACAAGATTATCACACTTCCCTCACCACCACTAAACTTTCTTCATCATTACCTACATCACTCTACCCTATACAGAAACATTTATCCTATTCCAATCTATCAATAAGCAAGTAAGCATTTGCTATCAACATCACAAAAGCAAAAACATATGCACAGCCGATCATTGATCCTCAATGGCAGATAGCAATGAATAAAGAATTAATGGCCTTGGATCAAAACAATACATGGGAGATAGTCACATTACCTGCCTCTAAATTAGCCATTGGTTGCATATGGGTCTTCCGAATTAAATATAAGTCAGATGGCACCATTGACAAATTCAAGGAATGATTGGCTGCCAAGGGCTTTACACAGCAAGAAGGCATTGATTTCAAAGAAACATTTGCTCCTGTTGCTAAATTCACGACCATAAGAGCCTTATTGACCATTGTAACATCTCAAAAGTGGACAATTGAGCAATTAGATATCAAGAATGCTTACCTCTATGGTCATCTTGATGAAGAGGTCTATATGCAGCTTCCCCCAGGAATCCAATCTGACATTTCTAATCTAGTTTGTAGATTAAGAAAGTCTTTGTACGGGCTTAGGCAAGAAGGATGACAATGGATTCTTAAGTTGCCTACTGCCATCAAACAAGCAGGCTACATTCAGACAACTTCAGATCCATCTTTGTTCACAAAACAGCAGGGTATCAGTTTTACCACTTTACTCATATATGTTGATAATGTCATTATTGCAGGAAATGATGATTCAACTATTGCTACTATCAAATCTCATCTTCATACTCAGTTCAGCATCAAAGATAAAGGATCCCTCCATTATTTCCTTGGCTTTGATATAGCCAGAACAACTAAAGGCCTCCATATGTGTCAAAGGAAATATGTTCTTGAACTCTTAAATGAAACCAGATTTTTGGGTATAAGCCTGCACAACACTAGCTGTACCCAATCACAAACCAATCATTGATTCTCATCTTCTTCCTGACATTTCCCCTTATAGATGTTTGATTGGTCGTCTTCTCTATGTCACTCACACCAGACCTGAGTTGTCCTTTATCGTCAACAATCTCTCATAAAAACTTACTAAACCTACCAGTCATGATCTTCAAAGAGCATATCGCGTACTGCGATACATTAAAACCTCTCCTGGTCTTGGTTTATTTTTCCCTGCTCATAACACCTTTCAACTTCAGGCTTTCACTGATTCAGATTGGGGTTCTTGTGTTGAAACACGATGATCTATCACCGGTTATGCAATCTTTCTTGGTTCTGCTCTTAACTCTTGGCGCTCCAAAAAGCAGAGTACTGTCTTTTGCTCCTGTTCTGAAGCATAGTACAAGGCCATGGCTTCCACTTTTTGTGAGCTTCATTGGCTTATCACAATTATTCGCAGCCTTGGCATTCCTCATCCTCAGGCCGCTCTCCTATTTTGTGATAATATCTCTGTGATTCACATAGCTCATTACCCCATTTTTCATGAACGGACCAAAAATATTGTTATCGACTGTCATGTTATTCGTGAACGGGTTCAAAATGGGATCATCAGACTCATGCCAATTCCTTCCGCTCTTCAAATCGTTGATTTATTTACTAAGCCTCACGACTCTCCTCAATTTCATACTCTAGTTTCCAAACTTGACTTGTTCAATCCTTACCAGTCCAGTTTGAGGGGGGATCATGACCGTTGTATTCCATCTGATATCAACGGTAACATTCAGCAACCAAAACGCAAACAAAGCCCATAAAACCCATATCACTCAAGCCCACAATATAACCCGAACACATAAAGCCCATAACCCATTTCACACTAAACATGAACAAATAACAGAAAATAGCGCAAATCACACATCAAATCGCGCATCACCGTTGAAGAAAGAGATAAGCACACATTCAGCGTGTGTTTCATTTCTTCTGTTATAAATAGTAGACTATATTTCCCATTTTCTTCTCAGATTTGAGAAATGTATTTTCTTTTCTCATTTTGTAATATGTAGTTTCTCCTTATCAATTCAATCGAACAAAGCATTACTTTGTTTTCAACCCTTATGTACAAAACAATCAAATTTCAAGCCTCATTAATAAAAGCTCAGTTTTTGTTTCATGTTCAATTTTATGTTCTGGATATCCTTCAACTTCTAGTATTTTGACTACCCAATAAGGCTTTTTTGTTACCGAAAAAACTCATCATCTATTAATGACGTTGAAATAGTATCATTTGATAAATCTTGTGCTTAAAATTATACTATTTTGTAGGCAGGTGCTAAATTTGCTTTCCCTCAATAACCATATGGCTAAATTTGTAACTCATTCATATTATTGTTAACAGAAAAGTTGTGAAATAAATTTTGAAACCCATTGTTATGCTATTGTTGTGAAGAGATAATGCCTAACAAAAAAGAGGGAGGCAATTTGTGTTATTATTGTCGCTTTTCGATTCTATTTAATGAAGTATATTCTTGTTTTTCTATATATGATTACTATTAAATTTAGACATGATATAATATATTTATGGAGATAAATTTTGAACAATTTAAATCTCAATGCTTATTGTATTATAATTGAAATTGGTTTTGATTTTTTTTTTTTAAATAATCGAATGCTCTCCTAAACAAGAGGCCCTAGGCGGCTTCCCCTGGAGCCTCCCCTGCTGGTCCGAAGTATATGATTTTCCATAATGTTTTTATAATAATTTTTTTTGAGTTAACATAATGTTATATTATCCATTGAGTATAATTCAATTAGTATATGGTTTCTCCCAAAAAAAAAAAATTAGTATAGGGTTTTCCATAATGTTTTTATAATTCAATTAGTACATCCTTTTTTAATTTTTTTTTAATAAAGGATGAATTTATTGAATTAAATCAGTAGCAACAATAGCAGTAAGAAAAGGGGGAGTACAGGACCACTCCCTACGAACAGACTCAGAATCGACTGCTCTAGCTAAGCTGTGAGCTGCGCAATTCGCTGAACGTTTGACAAATGAGATAGAAACATTATCTAACTCGTTTAATAAAGTAATGCACGAAAGAACGATGTCGGACAGATACGATAACGAGACATTTCTGCCATTCAGGGCCTGTACAACTGACAAGCAGTCAGATTGAAGCTCAATGTCCTTATGATTGTGCTGTTTTAGCCAAGATAATGCCTCTTTCACCGCCATGGCTTCCGCAATTACTGGTTCAAAGAAGCCCAGTAAAGCTCCATGACGCGCAAAACTACATGATCCCGCATGGTCTCGGAGCAAGAAGCCATATGAACAGTATCCATCATTGTGAAAAACTCCTGCGTCAATATTACAGGCTTTTATTCCTTCTCTCGGGCGACTCCATTTGGCTACGGCTTGGGTATTTTGTTGATGTACCGATTGGCGAAGGTCCCAGGCGATATGCCATTCAGTTGATTCACGAGTTGTGTTGAGCGATTTCCGCAAGTGCACGATATACGCTTGTAGTAATAAAAGATATCGATCCCACAGGGAACGTTTTTTAACAAAAACTTATTTTGAATTGGTTAAATATACTTTCAAGATTTATAATAAGGAAAATCGTTAAATCGGAATTGGTTTTGAAACTGCTAGAATGAAAATTAGATTAGAGTATAAAGATGTTAGAAAATATTTCTGATTTAGGAATGAATTTACAAAACAGGATTGTTTAGTTCTTTAGAAAAGTAAACAAATGTATTTGTTTGCATTAAGCAAAGAAAACAACTTTAAACTTTGTATAAATTATAACGATGAAATAAATGACGGAACCTCTAATTTTTAGTCTTTGAACTGTAGTCAATCCTCCTACGGTCGGGTTAGATCGCTACCTTAACCAAATTAAAACTCTACCGAGATAATAATTTGTCTAAGTGTTCAACAAAGTTTCCTTGTAAAGATTTTGAATTAAACTACGTTTTAATGAAAACACCGGCAATCCACTTCGGATCCTTTACCAAAGTGCTGCATGAAAATCTATCGAATAGAACAGACTTTATTAGATGAAATATAAATTGATACAAGTTTACAGAGAACAAGGAGCATGAAAACATTCGACGACGTGCAAGTGAACGGGTTGTCAATCCTTTCCTTGGGTTTCGTTAGAGTTTGTCAGGCTCAGGGGCGGATTCTCTACTCAATCTTCTCGCTGAATCTTCGGAATAGAGACTGGTCTATCTACTACCAAAATGTAAACTAATATGAACAAATCTAAACGCTACTGTGTTTGTTATTATTGAATAAACAATGTGTGTACATCATATTGCTTTTTATAGAAATGAAATCTAAATTCTGAATCACTCGACTCGGAATTTCTGCATAAGTTCTATACTAATCTCTTTCTTCTATATCTTTCCAACTCTCCATCAACTCTTTATTTATAGATGTTGAAGAGTCGTGTTTGAAGTGTCGTGTCCATTGTGAAGGATCGTATCCGTTGTGAAAGGACGTCTTTATCCACCCGAACGAACGCGTTTCTTGGAATTTAACATGTGTTCATTGTACTTGGCATAATTTCTGCACTTACCGAGAATGGCAATTCTCGGCCGAGAATGGGGGAGCATTTATTTGGTCTTCGGACGAAGGGAATGAGCTGCTGATTGATGTGTGTCACGACCGAGAATTGTGGATTCTCGGTCGCGGCTTTCATAAAATTCTCTACCGAGAATTCTGTTTCCTCAACCGAGAATGTGACATTTTCTTCTGTTTCTGACCTCGTCTTTGTCCTCGTTTTGGTGTAATTGATCTTCCTCGTTTTTAACTCCTTTTGTAAGGTTTTTATTCTATTTTTAAGCTCTTTTCGTTCCTATTTGGATTTTACCAAATATTTAGGTACCTTGCAAGAAAGAAACATATTCGAACGTAAAAGTATTCTAAACAGGTATAAATAGCACAAATTCGTAGCAATATTGATGTAATTATTGATGATATTTTAGGTATATTTTGGGCTTAATAAATCTCCACACTTAATCTTTTGCTAGTCCCGAGCAAAATT
Organism: Euphorbia lathyris; assembly: GCF_963576675.1. NCBI lineage: Eukaryota > Viridiplantae > Streptophyta > Magnoliopsida > Malpighiales > Euphorbiaceae > Euphorbia > Euphorbia lathyris. The sequence continues at coordinate 19,800,806 of NC_088914.1, read as the reverse complement.
TCACTGAATTATTTCTTTAACTAATCTCTTTATAAAAATAAAACATATATCTCTGTATTATCTTTTAAATTAGTTAAGCCGAAAAGACTTACTTCGCATGGCAACTTTATACGCAAAATATCAAATTAACTTAGTATAAATACGATATATCATTCGTCTTGTATTTTCAATTTTTGAATTGAAGTATTCAGGACGATATAAGCACGCATGTTATTGAGTCTCTTGTCTCAAGGCATTTCAAAGCACAAAATTTCCTTTCCCAAACCTAAACTAATATATGAAATATATTAAATTTAAATAAGTACTTAGGATTAATTTATTTACTTGGTTACGCCCGAGATAAGGGTGGTCTTGATCGTAACCTTATACGTATTGTATTGCTTTGTGTTTGCTTAAGAGGTACCGACCATGCCATGGGTGGACGCAATCGTTACTTTAAACTTAAACACGCTTTATTTTTTTGCTTTTAACGTTCCTTCCATACCTCAATTGTGATAAGGGTGGTCGCAACCGTGGCCAAAAGTAAATGGTACTTAATTTTCTTCCCTTTCATACCTCGATTGTGATAAGGTTAGTCTCAATTGTGGCCAAAAGTTAAGAATTCAACTAATTGATTAATTAATATGAAATATAAAATGGAAATTGTAACTTGGGAAAAAGAAAGATAGCACATTCATCCTATATTGACTTAAAATTCAACATGTATTATGGCTAAAGTTTCCTTAAAAACTTCAATTGGTGTTAATGTAAGACGAAATCAAACCGAGCTAAAATTGTTACTTCAATTTAATGCCTATAAACCTAATTGAAAATTTAAAATGAGATTTATTTTATCATGAATTTCATGATATAAAATAGAGATTTGAAATAAAGAAGTTTTTACTTAAATACATTCACTCGAGACAATTTTTATACTTAAAATCGTATCGGAGATTTGTGAAAAATTTTGAAAATATTACCCATATAGAAATATCATTTCTATAGATAATGATAACCTAAAAATAATCATATGTTAAAATATTTTAAATATATGGAAATGTAAAGTTATTAAAAATAGTGTTTAAATAAATTGTTGCAAATATGTTGCATTTGCATAAAAATTATTCGTTGCATTTAGTATTTGTGCTAAAAACTAAAATGATATATGTATATCTCCTCCCACACTTAAATTGGACCATGTCCTCATTGGTGCAAAAATTGAGATATCATGAAAAATAAGCACGAAATAAAGCATACGAAATAAAGATAGAATATTAGCAAAATAAAAATCATTCAACATAAAATTAAAAATTGTACGAAACATAACAAAAAGAAATATTGTACCAAACTTTAACAAGATAACAAGAAAAATAAAAGAGACAACCTAAGCATTAGGCGGGGAATCCGGAGGTGTTGGTGAAGTCTCCACATTTCGGCGACGAAAAAAAGAAAGCATCCGATACCGAGTAGACCTATGCTCGCGCCTCAAAGTATTGAGGTTGTCATTCATCACCATGTTATTTTCCACCAAATCATCAATTCTTAAATTCATTTGACGATTATTGGAATTGATTTGGTTCAAAATCCTCCGCAAATCCACCGGATCATCCTCTTGAGGTGCTTGGGGTTGTGGTTGAGCTTGTGGTGCATCCTCCTCGTCTTCCGCCTCGCCTCCTTCTTCGGTACCTACAAATTGAGAACTTGAAGCTCCTCCACCCATAGTTCCACGAAGATGGGCAATACGGGAAGCATATGAAATAAAGACGGGAGGAATCGAAGTAAGCAATAAGTGAGCCCGCTCAAGTGCCGAGATGTCCAAAATTGAAACATACCCATGATAGTTGGACATGTCATAATCGGCCAATTCACCCCGTGCTCCCAAAACAATAGCCGTTATAAAATTACCGAGAGGGACTTGAATTGTATGAGCCCTCGAAGCACGGAACAAATTATCAAATAGCATACAAATGCTATCAACCCTCAAACCTTTAAACAAACTATCCAAAACAAACAAATCCCGAACTTGAATCTTCGAACTCTCAACACGACCAAACAAGGAAAAACTCAAATACTTGTGAAAGAAGAACACACAATTGTCCTTAATCAACTTGCTTGAAGTGTTTTTGGAGTTAAAATAGTCTTGATCCGAAAGAGTTTGCCAAACAGAATCATTATCAAAATCCTTAGGCTTATCATAAAAATCAGTAGTAGGGAAACCAAACATGTTTCCCATTGCCTCATAATCTATGGTGTAAGTCACACCATTGTTCCTAAAAGAGATTGATGTCTTCTTCTTGTTCATGGTCAAAGTGACCAAAAACTCCACCACGTATTCATGAATACGGGGAAAACGCATAGAAACGAACTCTTGCCAACCCAAAGCCTCAATATAAGCATCAATTCTAGTAGAGAAGTTTAATGCTCTTACCGAATCGAAGTCAAGGAAGTGCATATCCACAAACTCTCGCTTGGAATTGGAAAAGTGAAGAAATCGAGCGGCTTCCTCTTCCGTTTCGATATTAAAATAGGCTCCGCAACGAATACGAAGGCGATTAGCTTCCGTAACTGGAGGTTTTTGACCAACAGTCTTTCGTCTAGGCATGGTAATAGTGGTGGCTAGGGTTGTGTAAAGAAGAAGAAGAATAAGTGAAAAAGAGAGAAGAACAAAGGATGAAGATGAATTGAAAGTTGTAAAATGAGGGAATGAATTGAGAAGAGAGAAGAGAGGGTAAAGAATAAATTGGGAAGAGTAAAAGTGATTTATGGGGAAGAGTTTAGAGTAGGGGATTGGGTAAAAAGTGAGGTGATGTGAGGTTTGTGTAAGGAGTAGGTTTATATAGGGTGAAATAGGTAGATGTAGAGGTAGAATAGGAATAGGAATAGGAATAGGCTTGAAATAGGGCAAAAATTCTGAATTAATGTTGACTGCAGGTCGCGTGTCGCGACCGAGAATGCGGATCCGCGGTCACGGCACGCGAATTTCAGAGAAAAAATTGCTCTGAATTCGGCCTTTTTCGTTGGACTTACCGAGAATTTTAAATTCTCGGTAGAGAATTGGTCAAAAATGGCTTTTTAGGTGCCTTTTGACTTGGTTTGTGCAATTTTGTTGGTAATTTGTGTCCTGAACTTAATATAAACTGTACATGCACTTAAGAACTAAAATAAATAGCATTAATTGCAAGGAAAACCAAAGGTTTATCCTTATTAATTTTAATTAAAGGGAAATAAATGGTATATGAAGAATTAATGAAACTTTAATGCACATTTATGCATACAAGTTAAAAGAATCATATTAAGTGCATATTAAGTTCATATTAATACATATTAAAGACATAAATTTAATCAATTGAATTAAAAGCGTAATGTATTAAACTCAATGAATTAAGTTTATGAAGTTGGATTATGTGTTGAAGAATTATTAAGTTTATGAAATCATATTAGATTATTCTAAACATTTAATTATCGTCATGTAACCAATATATTTTTAACTATTAGCAAAGCAATAAACGAACTAAGATGAATAGAAAAGTTAATTTATTAATAGAACACATATGTACAAAATAAAAATAAACAATTTAATTACAACAAAATAAGAAAAATATATACAAAATAAAATTTGAAAAACCTAAACTATTCTATATAATCATCCCTATCAAGCGGGATTTCTGTGGCCCTATAGTGGTCAATTTTTAACTGCACGAAAGCTTGACGTTCCGGTGCAGAAAGAAAATGCGGGCCTGCACGAAAGACACGTTTTACGAGTCCTTCGAATTCTAAAAACTCATAATCTATCGTCGGGAAGAATTCGTCATCACTCCAAGGAACATCAATAGTACCTTTGGTACCGAGAATTATTCCACAGATTATATTGCCGAACCCAATCTTTTTATCCTTGGATCGAGAAGCGGCGACAAGACCCTCCACCAGAATTTTTGAAGAATCCACTGTATTTCCCTGGAATATATCTCCAAGAACATATAAATCGGTGTCACGGACCACACTACTAAATGTGCGGCAGAACAAACTGTGACACAAAAATTTGTGTAAATACAACATGGAGTTGGAGTGAAAGGAATGATTGTAGGCGAGTCTAGGATTGAAACGCCAAAAACCAGTAAGCATTCTCCATATGTCTGTGGATGTCATGTCTTTGCCAGGATGACGTTTGATTGTATCCCTCGGGGGAAAACCAAACCAGGCCTACAACTCTGGATAGCCAAAAGTAAAGATTTTGCCATCTCGATGAAAACTAAGACGGACCCGTCATTTGTTAATGAAACGAACGGTACAGAAAAATTCCAGAATCCAATCGCCAATGATTTGAAATCGCATTTTGGCGAATTTTGTCCACCCTAAGCGTTCCAAATAGCGACTCATGTCATCGCTTATTCCAAGTTGATCATTCAAGAAGTCATCCATATATAACATTCCAACAAAGAATGTATAGCGAAGCCTCCAGTAGCGCCTTCCTTCATCATGATTGAAAATAGGAAAGGGCGCACCGTATCGTTTGGATAAGTCTGGACGTTTGTTGCTTGAAGCAGCATTTTTCTTTGAGGTTTTGTGTGCAGTAGGCATGGTAAAGAACTAAGGAAACAAGGTGTCTCTAACTTAGGGAAAAATGGTTGTTTGAAGAAAATCAGAAAATTGATCTGACAAAGATGAAAAGAAAGTAACAGAACCATGATCCTCTAGGACTTATTTATAAGATTTTAGGATGAAATGAGGTGTTGTTTTGATGCGAAAAGGCATAAAATTATACCTTTCTGAATTGAAGAAACTTAATTTTTCGTTTATGAAAGGGTTTGTCTATAGGTTGAAGATGATACAGGTCTGATGGTGCAAAAATAACGCGTGTCGCGACCGAGAATGCCAAATTCTCGGTCGCGACACGCTGATTTCCTTGCGGAAATCAGGCGTCGAAACCTATCTTCCGATTCTCGGCCGAGAATTAAATATTCTCGGTAAGTTCAGAAAAAACCTTACCTATTTGGACAATTTTAAAAAGTAGAATTCTCAACCGAGAATTCCAAATTCTCGGCAGAGAATCGCCTGAAACTTCAATTTCGAACTAATCGCCTAAAATCAAATCTAAAATCATGAAATAAACATATTTTATGCATATAAATCATAATATAAGGTCATCTAATCATAAAAATGACATGTGTAAAAATAAAAAAAAATTTAATAATTAATTAATTAAGAATGAAAAATGGAAATGAACAAAAATTTAAAAGAAAATAAAACAAAATGAGCTGTGTTAGAAAAGCTAAACGAACTATACTTCAGATAATCTTGTTACGAACTCAATGCCTATATTCGAAATATTTTCGTAATAAATTTTGCATCGATTACCATTAACTTTGAAACGAACTCCGTTAGGTCCTTCAAGTTCTAAAGAACCATAATCGAATGTTTTGACGACTAAATATGGTCCTATCCATCTGGACTTAAGTTTTCCTGGAAATAAACGAAGTCGTGAATTAAATAACAGCACCTTATCCCCAATATTAAAGTGTTTGACTTTAATCTTGGCATCGTGCCATTTTTTCACTTTTTCTTTATATATCTTCGCATTTTCGTAAGATAGATGACGTAACTCATCTAACTCATTTAAATTGAGCAAACGTTTCTTACCTGCTTGGTGCAAATTAAAGTTAAGTTCCCTAATAGCCCAATAGGCTTTATGCTCTAATTCGACTGGTAAATGACATGCTTTCCCATACACTAAGCGGTATGGAGTCATTCCTATTGGAGTTTTAAATGCAGTACGGTATGCCCATAACGCATTATTGAGTTTACAAGACCAGTCTTTTCTTGAAGATGAAACTATTTTCTCTAGAATCCATTTGAGTTCTCTATTTGATATCTCTGCCTGACCATTTGACTGAGGATGGTATGGCGTTGACACGCGGTGGCGTACTCCATATTTTTTCATAAGTATATCAAAACTTTGGTTTATAAAATGGGTACCGCCATCACTAACGATGACTCTAGGACAACCAAATCTATAAAATATATCGTCAAGAAAACCAACAATTACTTTAGAATCGTTTGTCGGGGTTGCAATTGCTTCAACCCACTTTGAAACATAATCTACGGCGACTAATATGTAAGTTTTACCAAAAGAAGGGGGGAAAGGTCCCATGAAATCTATTCCCCACATGTCGAAGACTTCAACTTCTAACATGGTTGTGAGGGGCATCTCATCTTTCCTTCCTAAATTTCCTGTTCTTTGGCACTTATCACAACGAGTAATAAATGAACGGACGTCTTTAAACATCGTAGGCCAAAAGAAACCACACTCAAATATTCTAGCTACTGTCTTACTAACTCCATTATGTCCTCCATAAGAGCTAGAATGGCATTCTGACATTATGGATTCATATTCATTTTCACTAACGCATCTCCTAATTATCCCGTCACCACAAGTTCTGAATAAAAAAGGATCTTCCTAAAAATACTGTTTAATGTCAAAGAAGAATTTCCTCTTTTGTTGGAAAGTTAATCCTTCCGGAACAATATTGGCTGCAAGATAGTTTGCAAAATCTGCGTACCATGGTGACATGACACTTTTAATTTGATAGAGATATTCATCGGGGAAATCATCTCGTATACCGTTAGTGTCACCTATAGGACCATTTTCATCTTCGAGCCTTGATAGAGGATCGGCGACAAGGTTTTCGACTCCCTTTTTGTCTTTAATTTCTATATCAAATTCTTGTAGCAATAAAACCCATCTAATTAGACGTGGTTTTGCATCTTTTTTAGCAAATAAATACCTTAAAGCTGCATAATCAGTATAAATAATAACTTTCGAACCTAACAAGTATGACCTAAACTTATCACATGCAAAGACTACAGCTAACATTTCTTTCTCTGTTGTGGTGTAGTTTAATTGTGCACCGGAAAGTGTGTGACTTGCATAATAAATGACATGAAGTTTCTTATCCTTCCTTTGACCTAAAACACATCCAACAGCTAAATCACTTGCATCACACATAATTTCAAAGGGTAAATCCCAATCAGGTTTAGCAATAATAGGTGCACTGACTAAAGCTGTTTTTAATGTTTCGAAAGCTTTAACGCAATCTTTATTAAAATCAAAGGTTGAATCTTTCATGAGTAAATTAGTAAGTGGTTTGGAAATTACAGAGAAATTCTTAATAAATCTTCTGTAAAAACCTGCATGTCCTAAAAACGACCTTACTCCCTTAACAGTAGTTGGAGGGGGTAATTTTTCTATTACTGAAGTTTTTGCTCTATCCACTTCTAATCCTTTTTCAGATATTTTGTGACTTAAAACAATTCCTTCGTCAACCATGAAATGACATTTTTCCCAGTTTAATACTAAATTTGTTTCTTCACATCTAGACAAAACTTTATCCAAGTTTTGTAGGTATGAATCGAAAGAATCTCCATAAACTGAAAAATCATCCATAAAAACTTCCATGATATCTTCAATGAAATCATTAAAAATCGCAGTCATACAATGTTGAAATGTTGCAGGTGCGTTACATAGACCAAAGGGCATTCTCCTATATGCAAATGTTCCGTAAGGACATGTGAAGGTCGTTTTTATCTTGGTCATCCGGGTAAACATATATTTGAAAGAATCCGGAGTAACCGTCTAAAAAACAATAGAAAGCATGACCAGTTATCCTTTCGATCGTTTGATCAATGAAAGGTAGAGGAAAATGGTATTTCCTAGTCGCTTTATTAAGGTTCCTATAGTCTATACAAACCCTCAAACCGGTGGTGGTTCGTGTAGGTATTAATTCCCCTTCGTCATTCCTTACAACTGTTATGCCTCCATTTTTGGGTACACAATGGATTGGACTAACCCATTCACTATCCGAAATAGGATAAATGATTCCATTGTCTAGAAGTTTAGTAATTTCATTTTTTACTACTTCTTTCATATTCGGATTGAGACGTCTTTGTCTATCCGCTTTAGGTGGCTTATCTTCTTCTAAGTGAATTCTGTGCATTACAATGCTCGGATTAATACCTTTTAAGTCTGAAATCTGCCAACCCATACTTCCTATCCTATTTCTAACAACTTTTTTCAATTTCTCTTCTTGAACCTGTGTTAATTTGTTAGAGATAATTATAGGTAGAGAATCGCCTTCGCCTAAGAAAGCGTACCTCAAATGACTTGGTAATTCTTTAAGTTCTAATTTAGGTGGAACTATAATTGAAGGCGGAACTGGTCCATCTTCTCGAATCAAAGGCTCTGGGTCCTTATCTTCTAGTTCCTCACTCATTATAGGTTCTATTATTTCTTCTTTTTGAACAATGTCATTTACACATTCTTCAATTAAATCAAGTTTCATACAAGCCAAATCCTCCATAGGATATTTCATCTCTTGGTTCATATCAAACTCAATCTTATCGTCTCCTATTCGTAAAACTACTTTCCCTTCCGACACATCAACTAGAGCACGTCCCGTGTTCATAAACGGTCTACCAAAGATTAGCAGACAATTAACGTCATATGCAAAATCTAATATCACGAAATCGGTAGGAAAAATAAATTTGTCAACTTTAACTAAAACATCCTCAATTATACCATATGGTCTTTTAGTGGTTTGATCCGCTAATTGCAAAACCATATTGGTACGTTTGATATCTTCTTCTAAACCTAACTTATTAAAAATTGATAATGGCATCAAATTTATACTTGCCCCTAAATCACAAAGACAACTGGGGAATTCAATATCTCCCAATTTACACGGAATGGTAAAACATCCGGGATCTTTGAGTTTGGTGGGCAAATTACTTGACACAATTGAACTACAATCTTCGGTTAGTGAAATGGATGAAATTCCTTCCCAACTGATTTTCTTTGAAATTAAGTCTTTGAGGAATTTACCATAATTGGGAATTTGCGTAATCGCATCCATAAACGTCAAATTAATATGCAAATTTTTAAGTTTGTCTAAAAATGTTAAAAGTTGTTTGTCATAGTCCTTATTGCGGACTTTGTGTGGAAAAGGTGGTTTGGGTACAAAAGTTTTTGTACTAGAGTCAATTGGTGCATCTTTTTGGTTTAATGTATCATCTTTGGACTTTGGTAAATCAGTTCCTGGTAAAGTTGAATTTCCGGGCATTTCCGGGCATTTCCGGACCTAAGTAATTTTTCCCTGAACGAAGAGTGGTAGCCTTAACATGCTCTTTCGGATTTCTTCCGTATGGCTGGGAAGACTTCCCTCTTTGCGGGATGGAATTGATTTAGCGAGTTGTCTAATTTGAACCTCCAAATCATGGATGCTAGATGATTGGTTTTTAATAAGCTGATCGAATTTATTCTCGATCCGTTTAAAACCATCGTCGTGATTACTTATTTTTCCTCTCATAGCATCAATAAATTTGTCGATTTTAGAAGATAAAGTGCTAATCGTATCTCTTGATTGATTTTGATAATTAGTGGTACGATTTTGATTAGCATTAGCATTGTTATTATTATCTCTTCAGTTAAAGTTAGGATGATTTCTCCATCCAGGATTATATGTATTGGAGTAAGGGTTATTAGTTTGATTTTGCCCTTGGACAAAATTTACATGTTCAATTTCGCTCATACCTTCATAATCCACATCCGTTTGGATTGGCTTACCATTAGGATCACACGGTGCCATAAACCTATCAATTTTGTGCGATAAGGCAGAAAATTGGGCTTGCAACATCGCCACTGGATCAAGATTCACTATACCTTTAACTGATGACGTAGTTGAGGATGATGGTTTCGCTATTGGTACGTGTCCACGCTCCGCGGGCCACATACTGCTGTTGATTGCCATTTCCTCCAGAAGTTTTCTTGCTTGGGCTGATGTTTTCTTCATGAATAACCCTCCAGACACAGCGTCCAATGAACCTCTAGTTGTAGGATTTAGTCCATTATAAAATGTTTGCATTAAAAGTTCAGCGGGCAATTGGTGGTGTGGGCATAAACGTTGAAGTTCTTTAAAACGTTCTCAAGCCTCATAAAGAGTTTCATTATCATTTTGAGAAAAAGATGTTAATTCTTTTATGACTCTTGCGGTTTTTGCTAAAGGAATTTTTTTTGATAAAAATGCTTGGGTAATTGCTCCCAAGTCTCAAATGTTGCGGCTGGCATAGAAGTCAACCATTCTTTGGCTCGATCCTTCAAAGTAAAAGGAAAAAGGCGAAGATTGATTGCTTCCGCTGTCACATTTGGTATTTTAAAAGTGTCATAAATTTCTAAGAAATTTCTTAAATGGGTGTTAGGATTTTCGTTAGGTAACCCGTAAAATGTTACGTTATTTTGTAACATATTAAGTAATGCTGGCTTAATCTAAAATTGATTTGCATTTATTTGGGGTCTAACTATACTATTTGTTACACCGGCCACTCCTGGCCTAGCGTAATCCATAAGCGTAGCCATAACTTCTGGCTCAGTAATTCTAGTTTTTTATTGGAGTTTTGTTTTTCTTTTTCTTTTCTTTCTTGTTCTTTTTAAGATTTCTTTCAATTTCTGGGTCAATAGGATCTGGTGACGTGCCTGAACTTCGAGAACTGCGCATGAACCTGAAATTTCGCACGAACCGAAACTACCTTCAAAACAGAATTTGGAAAATAAATATGTTAGTAATTTGAAATAAATAAAATATAAAAGTTTGAATAAGTATAAATAAACCTAGATTCGAAATAAAATACACAAAATCTAAATTTTTGTCAAAAATTTTGGCGTTCCCCGGCAACGACGCCAAAAACTTGTTAAGCGATTTCCGCAAGTGCACGGTATACGCTTGTAGTAATAAAAGATATCGATCCCACAGGGAACGTTTTTTAACAAAAACTTATTTTGAATTGGTTAAATATACTTTCAAGATTTATAATAAGGAAAATCGTTAAATCGGAATTGGTTTTGAAACTGCTAGAATGAGAATTAGATTAGAGTATAAAGATGTTAGAAAATATTTCTGATTTAGGAATGAATTTACAAAACAGGATTGTTTAGTTCTTTAGAAAAGTAAACAAATGTATTCGTTTGCATTAAGCAAAGAAAACAACTTTAAACTTTGTATAAATTATAACGATGAAATAAATGACGGAACCTCTAATTTTTAGGCTTTGAACTGTAGTCAATCCTCCTACGGCCGGGTTAGATCGCTACCTTAACCAAATTAAAACTCTACCGAGATAATAATTTGTCTAAGTGTTCAACAAAGTTTCCTTGTAAAGATTTTGAATTAAACTACGTTTTAATGAAAACATCGGCAATCCACTTCGGATCCTTTACCAAAGTGATGCATGAAAATCTATCGAATAGAACGGACTTTATTAGATGAAATATAAATTGATACAAGTTTACAGAGAATAAGGAGCATGAAAACATTCGACGACGTGCAAGTGAACGGGTTGTCAATACTTTCCTTGGGTTTCGTTAGAGTTTGTCAGGCTCAGGGGCGGATTCTTTACTCAATCTTCTCGCTGAATCTTCGGAATAGAGACTGGTCTATCTACTACCAAAATGTAAACTAATATGAACAAATCTAAACGCTACTGTGTTTGTTATTATTGAATAAACAATGTGTGTACATCATATTGCTTTTTACAGAAATGAAATCTAAATTCTGAATCACTCGACTCGGAATTTCTGCATAAGTTCTATACTAATCTCTTTCTTCTATATCTTTCCAACTCTCCATCAACTCTTTATTTATAGATGTTGAAGAGTCGTGTTTGAAGTGTCGTGTCCATTGTGAAGGATCGTATCCATTGTGAAAGGACGTCTTTATCCACCCGAACGAACGCGTTTCTTGGAATTTAACATGTGTTCATTGTACTTGGCAGAATTTCTGCACTTACCAAGAATGGCAATTCTCGGCCGAGAATGGGGGAGCATTTATTTGGTCTTCGGACGAAGGGAAGGAGCTGCTGATTGACGCGCGTCGCGATCGAGAATTGTGGATTCTCGGTCGCGACTTTCATAAAATTCTCTACCGAGAATTCTGTTTCCTCAACCGAGAATGTGACATTTTCTTCTGTTTCTGACCTCGTCTTTGTCCTCGTTTTGGTGTAATTGATCTTCGTCGTTTTTAACTCCTTTTGTAAGGTTTTTATTCTGTTTTTAAGCTCTTTTCGTTTCTATTTGGATTTTACCAAATATTTAGGTACCTTGCAAGAAAGAAACATATTCGAAAGTAAAAGTATTCTAAACAGGTATAAATAGCACAAATTCGTAGCAATATTGATGTAATTATTGATGATATTTTAGGTATATTTTGGGCTTAACAAGTTGCCATCGTCACTAAGTCAGCTGCTGCTCGCTTTTTGTGATTCCAGACTTGGTCATTTCGATTCTTCCACGGCCACCAAATTATCCAGCCAGTTACCCCTTCCACGTTGTTTGCTCGGTTTCTCAGCTCCTCTTTAAGCCATGCTAGAAAATCGGGGATCAAAGCCATTCGATTATCGTTGTAGTAACTAAACCAGACTTGTTGTGCTACTATGCATTGAATGAAAGCATGGTGTTCATCCTCGGATGCATTGTTGCACATTGGGCATAAGGGGGATAAGCTGTTATGTCGGCTTTGAAGGTTCTGCATAACAGGTATGCATTTGGTCATTAATCTCCATACCATGTTTTTTAATTTTGGAGCAGTTTTCATTGTCCAAATGTTCTTCCAAGCTTGGCTATCAGTCTCTTCTCTAGGATTCAGTAGGTTCATCTGACAATGATAACCCGATCTTACCGTGTAGCTCCCTGATTTGTCCAATCCCTAAAACCAGCAGCCGTTGGAGAGATTGTTCAGCCTTGGGATGGATAAAATTAGGCGCTGATCTCTGGCATTGAAGTTCTCCCCTATTAGTTCTCGGTTCCAAGTGCCATCAGCTTGCATTAGATCACATATGCTATCAATTTCAGTGTCAAAGGGTATTGCGCTCGTAATTCTTGGATTTGTCAGTTCCGGTAGCCAAGGGTCCTCCCAAATTCTGGTATGTACACCGTTTCCGATCTTCCGTCTCAAACCTTCAGTTAGTAGCGGTCGACTAGATAGGATGCTTCGCCATATATATGACGGGTTGTGACCAATATTTGCATTAAGGAAATCAGTGCTGGGGAAATACCGTGCTTTGAGTAGGCGAGCTACCAGCGAATTAGGTTGATGAATAACGCGCCAAGCCTGTTTTGCAATTAGTGCTGTGTTGAATTCCCTTATTCGTCTGAAACCAATCCCACCAAGCGCTTTGGGCGCACATAGGAGCTCATATCTCATCCAGTGAATACCCGACCCTATCCCATTCTCGATACGCCACCAGAACCGATTTATAAGTCGTTCCACTTCCTCACAAAAGTGGATTGGTAATAGGAATACACTCATGATATAGTTAGGAATAGCCTGGAGTACCGACTTTATTAATACCTCTTTGCCTGCTCTCGAGAGGAACTTCTCCTTTTTTAATTGAAAGGTCACGAGTTCAACATTCAACCTCTTCATTATTTATCAAACACAAAATAATATTATTTTATTTTATGTACATTTAAAAATGCATCATTTACAATTCAAAAAAAGGTTTTACAGTTTTTTATATTTATATCTATTACACTTTTATTTTTTATTTGGATCGATCTCATAATTAATTACTTTAATTGGCCTAAATTATATAGTTTGGCGAAATTCGGCTCTATTAAATAATTTTATCAAATATTCTGGTTTGAATTTGTAATTATTGGATTAATTACTCTTCCTACCAAAATGTATGTACCGATTTAGTGTTTTACCAAATACTCTGGCTAGAATTCGTAATTGGTTGGTTTAATACACATCACGAATTTTAGCTAATTGAATGGATCTTCTGATCAATCCAGAGATCATTTCAAGTCTGGGAAAAGTTCAGCACCTTTCTATATAAAAAATTTCTAAAATTTTTCCTATCATGCAACTATAGATTTAGTGGGAATTGATAGGAGATACTGGATCAAAACAGTTGAGGAATAGTCTTGCTTTATTGGTAGTGATCAAAACAGTTAGGGAGCATCCTTATTTAGACATAGGAAAAAATGTTGAGGGAAACTACCTGCAGAATGTTAACAGCATAAGTGGAAGATTTGGCACCAGAGCAAGGACACAATTGTAATTAGCTTTTACATTCTTCGTTGGCGTATTTCGATTTCGATTCTTGTAGAATTAATTCCGAATTTTAAACTTTTCAAGTCCTTTAAACTTCTACACATTTCTTTGATTTCAGATGTTAGGTTTGACAAGTTTTGGGATGTTTCCATAAAATCTCTGGCACGCTCATATATGAAACAAAAAAGCGAAACAATATTTGTTATGGGTTCAGCTCATATTTATGGTCCATTTATTATTAAATTTGGCTTCTTTAGGAAGTTTAGGTTAAGATGTATTTAAGTGAATGAGTTATCATTATTGAGACAAGTGAAGAAAAAAGAAAAGACACAAAAAGAGAGAGATTTGTTTTTATTTTCCCTACATAAGATCAGTTCACGATTTTGTGGATTCCCAAAGATTGAATCGTCGGATTGTCACGATTTTTGGACACGAGCTTCTAAATATATTGTTCCTTGTTCTCACCATTGTAATTGCCGTTCAGAGGTCTGGAAGGTCTGCTCGGATTGGGACAGATTGGTTGACAGATTCCTTCTCTTCATAAGTTCATTTCTATCTCACCGTTATTATCGAGAGTCGCTTTATTTTTATTTTTTTTTCCGGCATCCTATTGTAGTATGATCATCTGTGAAGGACTGAGTGGGTTAGAATATATTTGGTCAAAAAGTAGGCTGCAATGGTAAGTAAATACAGTGACTAGAAAGAAATAAAAACTGAGCAGCTGTGACCATAAATCTGCCACAAAGTTCAACAGCATTTTACCTTTTGTAGTATTTACAATTCACTGAACAAACTCCAAATTTGACTACATTAAACTGTGAAATCACCTAGGAAAAAGGAAGGAGTAGGACCATTACATATGTCTTTATTTTTCTCTTTATAAAATGTATATATATTCATCAATATGCACTGTAGAACTTTATGGTGTGCTATAAAATGGAGATATGGCCATTGGGAACCAGCCAGGACGAATCTGAAGTGGGCTTGAGTACTCACTGGTCAAAAAAAAAAAAAAAAAGCCTTAAAATTCTCGGACAAAAAATGATAAAAATTATATAATTAATTTAAATACTAGCAAACATCTTCCTTTATAAATATTCGTGTTCGTTTATGAAAATTCATATTTGTCGTAAATAGTCGTGTTCGTTTGTGAATATTCGTGTCTGTCCATAAACAGTCGTATCAAAGTTGAGAGCCTAAGAGATTTTTTTGGAAAAAAATATTCTCTGAGAAATTTTATGGTCCCTGTCTGTTTACGTTGTTCTTGTTTTCCTATTTCGATGATAACGAATTTACACTCAGTAAGAGTTCGTTGTAATCTTTTGTAACATGAGAGACGATCATTCATAGCGATAAAATCTGTCTTAAGAAAGCTACTAAAATAGACCTTAACTTTATCCAAACTCTGTTTTTTAATTTCATGTTTACTGTTCATATTTTATTTATGTGTTTGTTTTGTTTTTTTGGATTAATCACTTCCAACAAAAAAAAAAATATCGAAACTGTGTGCAAGTTTTTAAGCACTCATAAATCATGAAAGGTAATGAATTCTGGATCTGTCGCGGTAACACGCTCCATAACATAAATTGTGAAACAATACTTATCTTAGAAGTTTCATGTCCTCCTATTCTATCAGTTTCCATGTGCAGAATATATGATAAAGAGTTAATAATTTTTATTTTTATTTTCAAAAAATAAAAGCAATGATTTAGTATGATAATTATTGTACGAATTTTAATAATGTTCTCATGGTGCCCGCTATGGTTACTTTGTTTTTTACAAAATACCGTTACTTGGTGTGTTTTCACCATTGGATGATGGAGCATAAAATTAATCCAATGGTGAATATGAGCACCAAGTAACGGTACTTTGTAAAAAACAAAGTAACTACAGCGGACACCATATTCTCACGGTCAAATGATGAACATGGAATTACCTAACTTATTAACAGACTATTATACGAAAAACAGAAATTATTAGACACGTTTATTTCAAGTTGTTTGTTGACAGGTAAATATTAGTAGCTAATTTTCTTTTTAAATTATGGTATTATATTCATGACCTTTACCATATTCTTTTTTTTTATGATCTTTGAAATTTAAAACCGACATAAATATTCATGAAATTTACTTTTTTTTTAAACACCTTTGAAATTTACTTTTTTTTTTCATGAAATTTACTTTTTACTAACATAAAATTAAGTCTCTTAAAATATTCCGCGATTTCAAAATAGAAAATTTATAAACACATTTTTTATAGAATCATATTTTTGATTTTCCAATTAATTTCAGAACTAAAAAATTCAAAAAAATAAAATTGTTTAAATATTATTTTCATCGGCTCTATAATGTAGGATTACTTATCATTGGAGTAGTAAAAGGTTGAAATATTTCTATGTAATGAGGATATACAATTTACTAAGGCAATAATACAGAGATTTATTATTTAAAAAAATAATAATAATAAATCTTTGTATTATTGCCTTAATGAATCGTGTTACATAGGTACATATTTATAATAAAATCTATACACAGTTATTTTCTGTATTATATTAGTAAAAGGTAAAGTTTAGATACTTTTATTTCCGATTTCGAAGTTCATGAACTATAAATAAAAGTAAGATCAAATTTGAAAAAACATGAATATAATTTACCTTTTTGTTTGAATAAAGGCTAGAGAGAGCAGAATAGAGAACTCGAACATCCCAACTAGATTGGCACTCTTAGAAAGAAACTCAAACTACAAGCCCGAATATTATTAAAGAAAAAAAAAAGAAACAAGAGGCATAATACAAAAAACAAGCAAAGACAAGCAAATGGACAAACTAAACAAATCTAAACAAATCTAAACGGCTCCACTATATATGTTCTAATCATCGTAAATAAAAGAATTATAGAACAGGGAAAAAATCTTAAGATTGAAAAGCAACAGTGCCAACGATGTGACGGACTAAAGCATCAGTTGCCCTACTAACTTCTTTCGAGATGTGCGAATCCAATATGTTCATCGAATGAAATCAACATAAACACTTTAATAGGAACGATATGACGGTACAGAGCTCAACAAAAAAATGCAAACACCTTTTATCAATTGTTTTGATTAAAATAATAATAATACTAAAACTATAAACAAGAGCATCAAACAGACACTTAATTTGTTAGATTAGAATATTAAACCTTAATACATAGATTGAGTCTAATTAATGGTGCTTTTCAATTCTTATTTTACCCATTTGAGAAATTTGAATAATTCAAGGAGACAAAATCATAGTTATTGTTGTTTTCATAGTCAGAGATTCAATTAATAATTTCTTATTTCAGGAAATATATATCCTCAACATTTCATATATTGGATGCATCATATTATGCATTCATCCCATTAAATTGAGCAAGATTAAATTGGGATATGTTGAAAAGAAATAGGACAATTTTTTCTTATATTCACATTTGTGAAAGGCAATTAATTAATAAGTCTATTGATATTTTTAGAATATGTTTAAAATTGAAATCATTATGAACAAACATGCATTTGGAGCATCAATTTATTGCACAATGTTACATACAGACTTGCTAAAATAGAGATTCAGTAATTACACCTATTTAATTTTCAACTTCAAAAGATGAACTCCCATTGACTAAATTAAATAGCTTCAGTTTTAGTATTTTTACAATTTTATATTCCTTGGTATCAATCTAACAACTGCAAAATTAATGAGTATTAATTGTTCATCTTGAACAATATTTTTATAAATTTTCACATAATTTTCAAATTGCATATAATTAGATATGTTTATGCATTGGTGGCCTGTACAATTTGGTCCATATGCATTGCGTCTCGACATACATATTTGATATCTAGTCTACCCTAGTCTGCGCTTTTACAAATCCGAATATATTAGTCTACCCTAGTAAATAATCTACTAGTCTCAGAGTTTGTGCATTTAATTACTTAGTTCCTCCATACATAAACTTCATACATAAACTTTATATAAAATGACAAGTTTAGTCTTCTGTCACTAATTAATTTTCATATATATTTACTTAAATTTTATATGAATTGTTGTTATATTAATACAAGAATGGAAATAATATTAACAATAAAATTATATTATTATTTAGTACATTTTTAATTTAAAATATACAATTAAATTTATTTATTTTTTTGGTAAGAGTATACAATTAAATTTATAATAATAAAAATATCTTTCATATAATGTTTGTTTTATGGGTGTTAATTTGTTATTATAATTTTAATTATTGATTAGTGATTAATTAAATTAAATATAAATTCAATAGTCATTATATTTTATAACTTATTCAATAAAATTAATATTTATCATATAATGAATAATTAATTCTAATATATACTATTTTAGTAAAAAAAATTATGATTTATTTTATTGCTCGGTTCAAGACTTGTCAAACCCCTCAAGCAAAGTTTTCAGCATACATTAGAACATTACGAAACCTTGAAATAATTTATGGCTTATCATTTTTGTACATAATTAATTATTAAAATAATTTTTTAATATGTTATTTTTTTGAAACCATTTTTTAATATGTTATTGATTATATATATATATATATATATTACAAATACCATGAAAAATAAATATTAAGATAGATTCATTATTATTCAAATTAAAATATTATATTATTATATATTTGATTGTACATTTTTAATTAAAAATAAATTAAATAATAATATAATTGTTAATAATATTATTTTTATTTTTTATAATTTATCCGATTTCTCGGTTTGAGGCTCGACAGGAACCCTTTAGGTGGATCTTCTCCCAATTAAATTTTGGGTAAAGTTCAAATAAAACCCATGTGGTTTCACTAATTTTCAGATAAAGGATTATGGTTTACTTTTTGTCAAAACAAGGATTGAGGTTTCAAACTTGGATTAATGCTATTAAAACCATCTTTAACGACCTGAAAATGAAAATTTTCAAGAATTAAAGTTGTTCAATGTCATATTTTCTATGGAACTGCATTTTGAAAATCATATTTTTTAGAACTTTCTCTCTCTAAACATTAACTTTCTCTCTCTTTACCAAACATCATCTAAACAATCTCAAAATAAAAAAGTTGAAGAATTAAATTTGCTTAAAATATTAGTGGTTCTTAAAATATGTCATTTTTGAAGTCGTCAAAGGTGATTTTAATAGTATCAATCGAAAAAGTCCTTATTTTGTTAAAGTTAAAAACCTCAATCCTCGTTTTGACAAAAAGTAAACCACAGTCCTTTATCTGAAAATTAGTGAAACCACAGGGGTTTTATTTGAACTTTACCCTTAAATTTTTATGCATACGATAGGACTCGAACTCGAGATCTAGTTTGACCGACTTGATATCCTTAACCACTCAAGTCAACCTAAATTGGTAATTAATATCATTTTTCATACTTGCATTAATATAATAAAAAAAATTATATAAAACTTAATTAAAAATGTCTATATAAATAAATAAATAAAATGATATAAAGATAAACTTATTATTTATATAAAATTTATAGATACATTGACCGAAATAATTAGTTTTGTAAAAACTAAAGGATCCTATAGTTTGTTTTTGAAAACATAGAGACTCGGCTAGTATATATGATTTTGAAAATAAAGAGTAGCCATAAATACAAATTGAATTAATGAGGGGAAGAAAACAAAGAGTAATTTTCATGCAAAAACAATGAAGTTAAAATTTTCATGCAGAATTTATGAGCTATCAAATATAAATATAGTGTGTTTTTTCTGCTCATCTATATTAATTAATGGCCACTATACTATTCATTCTGTACTTTAAAACAAACACCATAAAAATTGTCATTAATAAAATCTAATTTTGGGCATATTTATTAAAACATAAGAGATTGGATTGGATAAACATAAATCAATCAAACATAAACCTTTTATGTGCTGTCTCATCTCAAATTATTAATATTGGGCCACCATTTTCATTTTCCATTCTAAGCAGCCTCCAAATTATGTTATCCTTTCCTTTTTTCAGAAAAATAAAAGAAGACAATGAAAAGAAGACCATTAATTGCTAAGGAGCCTACATTTAAGGCCTCTCTATCTTCTCAAACTTAACCCTACATTTTATATTCATGATGTGATGAGGGCATCCATCCCGTAACAGCAGCCTCGAAACCAAAGGACGTGGAGTGTAGTGCCAAAGCTAGTGAGGACCATGGAGAACCACCCAAGGAGGAAGAAAGCAGCCAGGAGAACACGCGGAGCGTGGATACCATCACGCGGGGCGTGAAGAGCCTCAAACCGGGAAGAGAGTCCAGGAGATCATCCACGCGGAGCGTATCCCCAAATACACGGAGCGTGGATCGAGCCTTCGAAATGAATAAGATCCAGGAGGTCAGTTACGCGGAGCGTGAAGTGAGCCAACGAGAAGCACCAAGTTCAGGAGCGCACTCACGCGGAGCGTGAGGAAGGATACGCGGAGCGTGCCTGGCCGAGGAATACCTCCTCAAGTTCTTCCTACAAGGAACAATATCTGCCACCTCCTAATTACTGTTTTGTCACTACCCTTTTATTTACTGAATTGCCATTAATCCTCCCTACCCCTATTTTACCCCTAGTGGTTAAAACTATATATATATATATATATGAAACCCTAGCATGGTCCTTTAGTCTTTTGTTATTTGAATTGAGGAAGGTATAAAAGCTCCCTCTTTTGTAATGAGACACGACTTTTGATATTATTTGAAATACAAGCCTCCATTGAAGCAACGAGTTATTCCTTTGGATTCATCCAACCTTCAAGCTAGGCTTGAGAAGATTGTGTTCTTTGTCGGTTTAAGATTAAAACCGTCCACATCGACTTAATTATATCATGATGTTTACAACCTAATTTTATCCTTTAATTTTGAAAGTTGGGATAATTTCCTGTCATTTATTAATGCAACACTCTATACAATGCTAAATCTTGTTATTTTCATCTCATTTATTTATTATGTTATCATTCATCAAGAACAAATAAAAAATAAAAAACACATATACACACGAAAAGAAAAAAATAAAAAAATTTATCATGTGTTTTGCAATCTATTGAGAATAAAATGAGAGAAAACCGACTAAGGTGGTTTGGCCATGTGAGACGTAGAGCGCTTGATGCGCCGGTTAGGAGAACCGAAGAGTGGCAAAGGGATGTAGTGGTGAGGGATAGGGGAAGACCTAAGCAAACTTGGAGGAGGGTGATCGAGAGTGATATGAGTTTACTGGGAATTGAGGAAAATATGGTAGTGGATAGGACGGAGTGGAGGGATCGAATTTGTGTCGCTGACACGACTTGATTTCACGATTTTATATGATGGTTCATGTTAACCGACCCCGAATCATTTCGGGACTAAGGCTTTGTTGTTGTTGTTGTTGTTGTTGTTGTTGTATCATGTGTTTTACAATGCAAATCAAAGACACATTACACAAAATATATTTTTTGAACTTTTTCTAATAATAAAAATTCATGTGTATATATGTCTTTGATCTATTATTGATAAGTGGTAAGTAATATGACGCATATATGGAATGAATGATAACGAGATGTATGACTACATAGAATATAATTGGAATCTATATATAATATAAAACAGTAACGATGGATCTGATGTGTCACTTCCTCATTTTTTACTGATAAAAAATATAATATAAAATATAATATATTAACTTTAGTTATATTATTATATTTATTTATAAAAAGATTATTTTATTTCTACTATATCTAAGAGTTTTACATAATTTAAATTAATCTTTAAAATCTATATCTATATATAATATAAAACAGTAACGATGAAGCTGATGTGTCACTTCCTCCTTTTTTACTGATAAAAAATATAATGTAAAATATAATATATTAACTTTAGTTATATTATTATATTTATTTAATATTGGTTCGGGGGTCATGGGGTTGAGGTCGGGGGTGCCAGCTTTGCTGGGATGTCCGTCTTCGGCTCCTCCTCGATAACCAGCCCTTAATTAAAAAAAATATTATTATATTTATTTATAAAAAAGATTATTTTATCCGTACTATATCTAAGAGTTTTACATAATTTAAATTAATCCCTAAAATCTCTTTAATTCTCTGCATATCTATATCTAAAAGTTCTACATAATTTAAATTAATCCCTAAAATCTCTCTAATTCTCTGCATATCTATATATAATATAAAACAGTAACGATGGAGCTGAGGTGTCACTTCCTCCTTTTTTACTGATAAAAAATATAATATAAAATATAATATATTAACTTTAGTTATATTATTATATTTATTTATAAGAAGATTATTTTATCCGTACTATATCTAAGAGTTCTACAGAATTTAAATTAATCCCTAAAATCTCTCTAATTCTCTGCATATCTATATCTAAAAGTTCTACATAATTTAAATTAATCCCTAAAATCTCTCTAATTCTCTGCATATCTATATATAATATAAAACAGTAACGATGGAGCTGAGGTGTCACTTCCTCCTTTTTTACTGATAAAAAATATAATATAAAATATAATATATTAACTTTAGTTATATTATTATATTTATTTATAAAAAAGATTATTTTATCCGTACTATATCTAAGAGTTTTACATAATTTAAATTAATCCTTAAAATCTATAACTATATATAATATAAAACAGTAACGATGAATCTGATGTGTCACTTCCTCCTTTTTTACTGATAAAAAATATAATGTAAAATATAATATATTAACTTTAGTTATATTATTATATTTATTTATAAAAAAGATTATTTTATCCGTACTATATCTAAGAGTTTTACATAATTTAAATTAATCTTTAAAATCTCTTTAATTCTCTGCATATCTATATCTAAAAGTTTTACATAATTTAAATTAATCCCTAAAATCTCTCTAATTCTCTGCATATCTATCTATATATAATATAAAACAGTAACGATGAAGCTGAGGTGTCACTTCCTCCTTTTTTACTGATAAAAAATATAATATAAAATATAATATATTAACTTTAGTTATATTATTATATTTATTTATAAAAAGATTATTTTATCCGTACTATTTCTAAGAGTTCTACAGAATTTAAATTAATCCCTAAAATCTCTCTAATTCTCTGCATATTTATATCTAAAATTTCTACGTAATTTAAATTAATCCCTAAAATCTCTCTAAGTCTCTGCATATCTATATCTAAAAGTTCTATATAATTTAAATTAATCCCTAAAATCTCTCTAATTCTCTACATATCTATATATATGATATAAAACAGTAACGATGGAGCTGAGGTGTCACTTTATTATTTTTTACTCATAAAAAATATAATATATTAATTTTAATTATATTATTATATTTATCTATAAAAAGATTATTTAAATTAAATGTGAAAATAAAATAATAATATTTAATTTATATAGTACCTTTATATCATTAATTGTAATTATTAAATTATATTTTTGTTAATATTTATATATTAAGATGAATCCGTGCATCGCACGGGTCAAAACTAGTTAGGAGTAAAATTGATCGGATTTACAAAGTTAAGGATATATATAATTGTAAAGGATATTAGTGATAAAAATTACTTTTTTGAGTGGCAAATTGATGGTGTTTTATCTCATATTAAAGTATAATCCACTGAGAAAAAGAGGCAAATAATTATAATAATTGTTAACATTTAAAACATGTTTTTCTAAAAATTAAAAGGATCATCAATCAATATGTTTTTTTAATTATAGGATCTTTACTTTATTGTAGAATAAATTATGAATCTATCCATTTAATTTGTTTTTGATTATGTGATCATGAACAATATCATTACAATACTACCAATTAATTACACGATTAGTGCTAAATTTGATTACTAATAAAGCTAACAACAAAATCATATAAATCTGTTGAACAACTTTATTTTTATTCTAATGAATGCAACACTTTTGATGAATAATTCATTTACTATCAATTACCTATTACTAATGCACAACTCATGTTAGGCATTACATATGAAGATATAAAATTACCGTAGTTATATAAATATAAAAATTATCTTTTAATTTTTTTTAAATACTCTTGTAGTATGTATACATCAACATTTCCATACTTTTTTTTTCTTTCAATGGGATCAAGTGAGAACTAGGGCTTAGGTGATGACACTTTGTTATGTGAGAACAGGAATGAAACGACGTAGTTTTGGTGGTGTAAGGACGCGGTGGCATTTTGGTAAATAACCTGTACCACCTTTAATTAAAGATTAAATGAGAAAATGGGAAAAGAGAGGCTCGAACCTGGGACTAGGCATAGAGGGAGCGAAGCGCGCACTACTACAACTTGGACACTTGCTTTAATTTGTTCATTATACAATTCTTTTATTTATATATTATTAAGTGACTCTGATGCTAAAAAAATCCAATGCTATATTTTTTAAATAAAAATACACTTACTTTAGTTTGTTTATTATACAATTCTTTTATTTATATATTATTAAGTGCATCTGATGCTAAAAAAAATCCAATACTATATTTTTTAAATAAAAATATATTATATATTTTAATAAAATTATATAAATATTTTTAGAACATACGATATATTTAGAACTTATGACATGAAATTTATAAAATATGTTTTAATTTTTAGAACACAAACTATAAAGTTTAGAACATACGATATATTTTTTTAAAACATACGTTACAACATATAATTTAACTTTTAGAACACGAACTATAAAGTTTAGAACGTACGACATATTTTTTTAGAACATACGTTAGATTATATATTTTAATTTTTGGAACACAAACTAAAAAGTTTAGAACATACGTTATGTTTTTTAGAACATGCGTTACGTTTTTCGAACATGAGTTATAAATTATATTATAGAACAAATGCAAAAATGATCGAGATATTTACTGATTTTTTTAAACATTATACTTAATTTTTAGAACACAAATTATAAAGTTTAGAACATATGTAACATTATTTAGAACATCGTCCTAACATTTTAAAACATAAATTACAAAAAATATAGAGGAATTAAATAAATAAGAAATTGGAGCATGTTTTTGGATTTTTTTTCTATTAATAATTCATTATTATGACCATCTCTTTTTTTCTAATAATAATTTATTATTATGCACATTTAATCGATATTAATAAGTGCATGTGTCAAATATTAAACAATAGAAGCTACAAGGATAGTTGTATATTAAGCAGCGCGCGACATAATGCACAAGAAAAGCATTTGTCTTAGTGATAAGCATGGTGGAGTGTAGGTGGAATTGCCTGGGTTCGAATTCTGCTAGCAGCATTTTGCGTTTTTTATTAATTTTTATACTCAAAACGGCATAGTTTTGAGTATTCTCACCATAAGGAAGTGTCCTTACCTAAGAGGAGGGTTCTCACAAGAGCCATCCTATATATATATATATATATATATATATATATATTAGTTAGGGTAAATAATTTATTAGTTCCTGAGTTTATATATAGTACACTAATCATTCCTTCTATTTTTATAAACACATTATAAAATTACTTAGTTTTGACAAAACTAATTAGTCCTCAATCCATAAATTTTATATATAATATCACTAATTGAGTTATATATATATATATATAGAGTTTTCAATGGGTAATACCCATAGGCGGGGACTAAATTTTGTTATTAAATGACAGGTTACCAAATCATAATATTTCCCTATAATAAATAATTATCTATATTTCAGCTGGAGAGGGCTCACTCTATTGCTACCTTTCCTTTGATCAGTGAGGATATCAGTCAGAGTGCCTTTCTTCCTATTTTCCGAAAAGAGATTGACCATGCCATCTTCAGCATTGGGGCGTCTAAAGCGCCTGGTATTGATGGTCTTCCAGCTGGCTTCTACCACAAGCACTGGGGTGTTATGAAGGAGGGTATCTATGAGTTTATCATAGGTGTGTTCAATGGGTCTAAGGATATTGAGCTGGTTAATAGAACTCTCCTGGTCCTTATTCCTAAAATTGATAAGCCTTCTTCCTTTTTGCATATGAGACCCATCAGTCTTTGTAATGTTCTTTACAAGACGATTACAAAAATTGTGGCTAATAGAATCCGTGGCATTCTTCCGGAGATCATTTGTCAGAATCAGGGTAGTTTTGTACCCGGTAGACAAATGATGGATAATGTGGTGATTGCCCAAGAAATGGTGCACACTATGAAGATTAGGAAAGGGAAGAAAGGCATTGTGGCTCTTAAGCTGGATTTGGAGAAGGCCTATGATCTCATCAACTGGAACTTCCTGATGGAGAGTCTGGAGAGAGCTAGGATCCCGGACAGTTGGAGAAATCTTATTAAGGTTTGTATTACTTCTCCTGTGTTTCAGGTTATGGTGAATGGGGATATGTCGGAGGAGTTCTCTCCGGGTCGGGGCATCCGTCAGGGTGATCCTATGAGTCCCTTCCTTTTCGTTATTGCTATGGAGAGGTTGTCCCACCTTATTCAAGATGCCATTGATATTGGGAGTTTCCACTCGGTGGCCATCAACATTTTCTGTCCCCAGGTGACCCACTTATTCTTTGCGGACGATGTCCTTATCTTTCTTGAAGGTAATGAGGAGCAGTTGAGTGTTATTATGGATATTCTGGATTGTTTTTGTTCGGCCTCTGGTCAGAGACTTAATATCCAGAAATCTAGGATGATGTGCTCTAAGAATATGAATCCGAGAATTTGTAAAAGATTAAGTGATTTGTCTGGTATTCCTCTTACTAATTCTCTTGGGAAGTATCTGGGGATTCCTCTCCATAGTGAGAGAGTGTCTAAAGTTTCTTTTAAAGATACTTTGGACAAAGCCAATACGAGGTGTGCCACGTGGAAATCCAAGACTCTCTCCCTCGCTGGCCGTCTGACTTTAATTCAATCTGTGAATTCCGCTGCTCCCAACCACATCATGCAGGCTTGTCAGCTTCCAAATCCTGTGCTTAATGATCTTGATAAGATTAACCGAAGGTTCCTGTGGGGGGAAGCTGTGGAGGGAAGAAAGATCCACCTGGTGCCTTGGAGTGAGGTTTGTCAGCCCAAAGATTCAGGGGGTTTGGGCATTAGGAGAGCTAATGATAATAATAAAGTTTTATTAATGAAACTCCTTTGGCATATGTGGCAATGCCCATCCTCTCTCTGGGTTCGCCTTCTTTGTGGTAAGTATCGAAAAGATAAGATCTTTGGGGGCCCGAAAGAGAGTGTTATCAATTGTTCCTTCCTCTGGAAAGGGCTTAGCGCCATTTTTGCTGAGTTTTGCTCGGGGGTTGGTCTGGATGTGGGTAATGGTAAGTCCATAAGCTTCTGGTTTGATACCTGGATTGGGGATAAACCTTTAGTGGATGTGTGCACTTCCCCCCCCCCCCCCCCCCCCCCCGCCTAGTGATATCCAAAACTAGAGGTTAGCTGATGTGGTGGACTCTGAAGGGGACTGGGTTTGGCCTAAATTTGATTCTTTCTTTAGCCTTGAGACTCTCCTTAGAATTAGAGGAGTGAAGGTGAGTAATCAAGAGGAAGACATGGATAAGCATTGCTGGGCGCTGACTAACAATGGAGTCTATTCTTGCAAATCTGCCTTTGAAGCTTTTTCCCTTAACAGGACTGATAATCCCTCGGATATTTGGAAGACCATTTGGTCCCTTAAAATCCCCTACCGCATGAGGAGCTTCCTGTGGCTGGGCGTTAAAGACAGATTACTTACTAACTCAAATAGATACAGAAGGCATTTGGCGACCTCTGGAGCTTGCGGTAGATGTAGAGGCCATGTTGAATCGTTGTGCCACGCTCTTAGGGATTGCCCTAAGAGTGAAGAGGTTTGGAAGAAAATTCTCCCTCATCATACTTTCTCTTCCTTCATGTCTCATTCTGTGAACGACTGGTTCTCAGATGGTATTAGGGGAAAGTTATTGTCTTATATGGAGCATGGGGACATTTTCTTTGCCATTATCTGTCATCAAGGGTGGAAATGGAGGAACGAGGAGATTTTTGATAATAAAGCTGTGCTTTTGCCTAACTTAGCTGAGTTCTTCTTGAAGAAACTCTCCTCTATTATTGATAGTTTCAAAGGTGAGTCCCTTGCCAGATCTTCCCCGAGTAGTGATGTCCACCTCGTGATCTGGAGCAGGCCGGGAGAGGGGGTTGTGAAGCTGAATACTGATGGTTCGTGCCTCAGTAATGGTAAGATTGCTGCCGGAGGTGTTCTTAGGGATGCGGGAGGCGCCTGGCTTTCTGGGTTTACCCAGAATTTGAGTTTGGGTTCTTCCTTCTCTGCGGAGCTCTGGGGCATTCTCTCTGGGATCCAGCTGGCGATTAGGCTGGGTGTTAAGAGGCTTTCTATGGAGTCAGATAACTTGGAGGCCATCAATATGATTTTGGGTAGTCATGTCATGGGTCTTCATAGCCGCAACCTTATTAAAGCTATTAAGAGGCTTAGCCCCTCATTTGATATCCTTGAGTTCAGCCACATTTTCCGGGAGCAGAACCGTGTTGCAGATCACTTGGCGGCGGCAGGCCATAAGGGGGTGTTAGGTGTTTCTACCCTTACCGTTCCCCCTATCGCTCTTTCTCCTCTTCTTTTAGAGGATAGGATTGGGGTTAGCTTTCCTAGGCTAATCCCGGTGTAGTTGCTTGTTTTGCTTTGCTTTCCTTTCCTATTCTACCAAAAAAAAATCTATATTTTACTCTTTCTATAATAAATCCATAAAAACGATACGAATCATTAAAAAAAAATGAGACAAATCCTTGGTGTTCCAAAAAAAAAAATTGTTGGTGAATGATTTTTTTTAAAAGAACTATTTCAATATTATGGTAAATTAAATTTCTTAGAATTTTGCATGTAATTATATTAGTGGTCTTTAACGAAAATAAAACTGTTTTTATATTATAATAAATTCTATAAAAAAAATTACTAAAAGTTGTTCACAATATTAGTGGTCTCCATCCACTTGCCTATATAAAAAAATAATAAATGTTTAAAAGAAATATGAATAAAGATTATAATATATATATAATTTATTTTTCTAAATACCCTTAAAGTTTACAACAATGAGCAATTTTATCTCTAACGTCTAAAATGGTGCAATTTGCCCCTAACCTTGGCAGTGAAGAGTAATTTCACCCCCAACGTTGACAAATTGGGTCAAATTTGAGAAATAATTCAGCAAATTGTCTTCTCGGTTATGAATATTGTCATCTACACTTCACATGTACGTTATGTTACAATTATTAGTAATATATATTGTATTTTGTACGAGTTGGAAAAAAAATGCAAATATTTCACTGGATTTAAAAATATTAATCACCAATTATATTATTAAATCATAAAAAATATGAAATCTTTATTTTAGAACCACGGATATGCAATTGATGCATAATAAGAAATAAAACATTTGTGTTTTATAATAATGTCTAAATTTGACCAAACTTGACAACGTTATGCATAAAATTGCTCTTGGTTGCCAATTTTAAAGGTAAAATGGCATCATTTAAGACGTTAGAGGTAAAAAAAATCCAGATTATAAACATTATGAGTATTTTTACACCTTATTTCGTTTATTTTTTTTTTTTTTTTTGGTAGAAAAGGAAAAGAAAAACGAATAACAACAAACTACCCAGGAATTAGCCTAGGGAAGCTAACCCCAATCCTATCTTCTAAGAGAAGATGAGAGATGAAACTAGGGGAAACAGGAAGGGTAGTAACGCCTAACGTCCCTTCATGGCCCGCCGCCGCCAAGCGATCAGCAACACGATTCTGCTCTCTAAAAATGTGTCTGAACTCTACGAACTCAAAGGAGGAGCAAAGCCTTATAATAGCTTTGATGAGGTTGCGACTGTTAAGACCCATAGAATGATTCTCAGAAATCATTTTGATTGCTTCCAAATTATCAGACTCCACAGAGAGCCTCTTAACACCCAGCCTTTTAGCAAGATTGATTCCAGTAAGAATAGCCCAGAGCTCCGCAGAAAAGGAAGAACCCAACCCTAAATTCTGGGAGAACCCAGAAAGCCAGACGCCCCCTACATCTCTAAGCACACCTCCAGCCGCAATCTTACCGTTACTGAGGCAGGAACCATCAGTATTCAGCTTCACAACCCCCTCTCTTGGCCTGCTCCATCCCACGAGATGGACATCACAACACTGAGAGGCTCTGGCAAGGGACTCTCCTTTGAAACTATCGATAATAGAGAAAAGTTTTTTCGAGAAGAAATCAGCTAAGTTTGTCATAAAAACAGTTTTATCTCCAAAAATCTCCTCGTTTCTCCATTTCCAAACTTGGTGACAGATAATAGCAAAGAAAATGTCACCATGCTCCATGTATGGAAGCAACTTTCCTCTAACACCATCAGAGAACCAGTCGACCTCAGAATGTGCCATGAAGGAAGAGAAAATATGGTGTGGGAGAATTTTCCTCCAAACCTCTTTACTATTAGAGCAATCTCTAAGAGCATGGCACAAAGTCTCAACATGACCTCTGCATCTACTGCAAGCTCCAGAATCAGTCAAGTGCCTTCTGTGCCTATCCGAATTAGTAAGAAGTCTGTCCTTAACACCCAGCCACAGGAAACTCCTAATACGGAAAGGAACTTTAAGGGTCCAAATCGACTTCCACACATCCGAGGGAGGATCAGATCTAAAGAGAGAGAAAGCTTCAAAGGCCGATTTGCAAGAATAAACTCCATTGTTAGTCAGCGCCCAACAGTGCCTATCCAAGTCTTCCTCTTGATTACTCACCTTCACTCCCCGCATTCTAAGGAGAGTCTCAAGGCTAAAGAAAGTATCAAACTTTGACCAGATCCAGTCCCCTTCCGAGTCAACCACATCGGCAATCCTCCAGTTGCGTATATCACTAGGCGGGGGGGAAGAACACACCTCAATTAACGGTTTATCCCCAATCCAGTTATCAAACCAGAAACTAATGGACTTACCATTCCCCACCTCCAGGCCAACTCCCGAGCAGAACTCATCAAACACAGCACTAAGTCCTTTCCAGAGGAAGGAACAATTAGCAACTCTCTCTTTCGGGCCCCCGAAGATTTTGTCTTTCCGATACTTACCACAAAGGAGGCGAACCCAAAGAGAGGAGGGGTTTTGCCACATACGCCAAAGGAGTTTCATTAATAAAACTTTATTATTGTCCTTTGCTTTCCTAATACCCAGACCCCCAGAATCTTTAGGCTGGCAAACCTCACTCCAAGGCACAAGATGGATCTTCCTGCCCTCCGCAGCTTCCCCCCACAGGAACCTACGGTTAATCTTGTCAAGATCATTAAGCACAGGATCCGGAAGCTTATGAGACCTACGGTTTATATTTCTTCCTTATTTCGTTTATATTTCTTCTTGTCGAATTAATTTTATAGTATATAAAAGAAATTTAAGAAGATTGATTATTATTATTAGTTGGCAAAACATGAATTTTACCTAAAATCCTTTATTGTGTAATACCTCAAAGGAATTTAGAAGATTTATTATTATTTTATTTGGTCAAAGATTTATTATTATTTGGAAAATTAACCAATAAATTTGTTTTAATTTATTGAATTAAATGAAGGGAAATATGATTGCCACATTCCGAGTAAATGATTTTCCATTAGGAAGACAAAAAGTTTGAAATTGAAAATGTAAAACATTATTTATGACAAATAAACGTTTATTATATAATAAATGATTTTCCATTATATAATAAATGATTTTCCATTAGGAAGATAAAAAGTTTGATATTGAAAATGTAAAACATTATTTATGACAAATAAACGTTTATTAACTCTTCAGTTTTCTATTTCTAGTGTTTTTATTATATGTAAGAAGACGTCTTCTTTTGAGTAATTTCATGTCTGCATAATCTATACTCTCTTCATTTCAAAATAATTGTCATATTTCATTAAATTTTCTTATTTCATATAATTTGTCAGGTTTAGTTTTCAATGCAACCTTTTCCTATTTTACTCTTATTAATGGGTTTAATATTAATTACACTTTTTGTCATTTTAAGTTTTCAATTTAATGAGTGACACAAAAAATGAGAATTATTAATAAAAAGAGATCAATTGTATTTTAGTCTATGTTTCA
Source organism: Euphorbia lathyris (assembly GCF_963576675.1). NCBI lineage: Eukaryota > Viridiplantae > Streptophyta > Magnoliopsida > Malpighiales > Euphorbiaceae > Euphorbia > Euphorbia lathyris. Next base: position 19,768,678 of record NC_088914.1, on the reverse strand, counting down.
TAAATGAGAAAAGAATCTCTAAATTACATGGACTTGGAGTCCTAGGGTCATTTGATTTGGAATCACATGACACATGTGAACTCTACCTTAGACGCAAAATTACTAAGAGTCCTTTCAAATAGGCAAGCTAAAAGGAGCGAGGACTTATTGGAACTGATACACTCGGATGTATACGGTCGACTAAACACTTTAGCTAGATGTGGTTATAGCTACTTTGTTACTTTTACTAATGACTTCAGCAGATATGGTTATGTCTATCTGACGAAGCATAAGTCAGAAACCTTTGAGGGGTTTATAGACTATAAAAGTGAAGTAGAGAACCAATTTGGAAAAGGTATAAAAGTCATCTGATTAGATCGGGGTGGCAAATACTTGAGCCAAGAGTTCGACTCTTATCTTAGGAAGTGTGGTATCGTCTCACAACTCACTCCTCCCATAACACTATAGTGGAATGGTGTGTCCGAAAGGAGAAATCGAACACTATTGGATATGGTTTGATCTATGATGAGTCATGCATCATTTCCAACTTGTTTTTTGGGATATGCCTTAGAAACTGTAGCTTTTATCCTTAACCATACACCAACCAAGGTAGTTGAAAAGACGTTGTATGAGATATGGATGGTCAAAGTGCCTACTTTGTCATTTCTAACAATATGGGGATGTGAGGCCCACGTTAAGAAATTAACAATGGACAAGCTCTCATCCAAGATAGATAAATGCTTGTTTATGGGTTACCCTAAGGAGACTAAAGGGTACTATTTCTACAGCCTAGAAGAGAACAAAGTTTATGTTGCTCGGAAGGGTGTTTTCCTTGAAAATGAGTTCATTCTCAAAGAAAACAGTGGGAGTAAAATTTAACTCAGAGAAGTTTAAACCCCATAAAATCTTGTTAAGAATAGGTTGGAGATTGAGGTGGAACCACAAGAGATAGTGGATCCCACCTCAATCACACAAGAACCGAGAAGGTCTGGTAAGATTCATTGAAAGCCCATAAGATATGGTCTCTTAGTCACCGACGATAAGGAGATAATGATTCAAGAAGATCATGAACCAAATACCTACCTAGAGGCTATTGAAAGCCCTCGATCAGCTCAATGGCTTGGATCCATGGAAACTGAAATGCAATCGATGTATCATAACCAAGTTTGGGACTTGGTTTATCCACCACCTGGTGCTACGATAATCGATAGCAAATGGGTTTTCAAACAGAAGGTCGCACCTTCAAGGGGTGACTGGTTCCAAAGGGTTTCAAATAGATCCACGGGATCGATTATGATAACCTTTTTACCAGTTGCTATGCTCAAATCCATAAGGATACTACTTTCCATAGCAACATTTCAAGACTACAAAATTTGGCAAATGTATGTCAAACCCGCTTTTCTAAATGGAAACCTCGAGGAGGATGTTTATATGTATCAATCAGAAGGTTTTGTCAATTCGCAGTATCCTGATCGGGTTTTCAAGCTTCAAAGGTCCATTTATGGTTTGAATCAAGTGTCCCGAAGCTGGAGCATTCATTTTGATTAAGCAATTAAAGAATTTGGCTTTATCAAGAACGAAGATGAGCCTTGTGTACAAGAAGGCTAGTGGGAGCATTGTCAGTTTTTTTGTCCTATATGTGGATGGCATCTTGCTCATTGGAAACGATATTCCATCACTTTTGAAGGTCAATAAGTGACTGGGAAAATGTTTCACAATGAAGGACTTGGGTGACATTGAAACGATACTAGGTATCAAGATCTTCAGGGATAGATCAAGGCGACTTCTAGGCTTAAGCCAAGCATAGTACATAGATAAAATTCTGAATAGATTCAGAATGAATCTCGCATATGATGGAGTGATACCCATGCAACATGGTATATCTTTGAGTAAGAAGGATTTTCCCTTTACTAAAAAGGAGAGGGAAAAATGACTTTGATTCCTTATGCTTCGTCAATTAGATCAGTCATGTATGTACTAGGCCAAATGTAGCACATGCACTAAGTATGACTAGTCGGTTCAAATAGGACCCTGGAAAGGTCCACTAGACAACAGTCAATGTAATCCTAAAGTACCTTAAAAGGACTACGGATGTGTTCTTAGTGTACGAAGGTGAGGATGAGCTATCTATACTAGGGTACAATGATGCTAGCTTCAGATCTAACAAGGACAAGAAGAGGTCTCAATCAGGTTATGTATTCTTATTGAACGGGGATGCTGTCAGCTGGAGGAGCTGCAAATAGAGCACCATTGCAGAATCTACCGTAGAAGTTGAGTACATTGTTGCTTCAGAAGCATGAAAGAAAGCCATCTGGTTCAAAAGGTTCTTTACCAGATTAGGAGTGTTCCATTTATCCTAAATCCAATTGAACTCCTTTGTGATAATACTAGGGCTATAACACAAGCAAAAGAACCTCAGGATCACCAGAAAAGTAAACATGTACTTAGAAAATATCATCTCATTAGTGAACATGTTAAATAAGGTGATGTAAGATTGGATTGGGTTGCATCAGAAAATAATGTCGCAGACCAATTGCCCAAATAACTATCAATTTTGGCACATGATGGTCATGTTAGGTCTGTAAGGATTGTCTGATTGGTCTAGTACATAGTGCAAGATTGTTAGTGTATGCCATATTCCCAAGATGTTGTAATCTGATTATTATTAATATAATAGCATTAATCTTTCGTTTACATTTTAGCTTGTGTAATGTATTAATTGAAAGAGTATTTGAGTATAGTGATCTGCACATGTTTGGAGGGTTGAGGATCCGGACAAGTGAAACCATGTGGCAACAAGATAATATACTAAAACATCACTAGTCGTTTATTATTGTTGTGAGAAAGATGATAAACAAAAGGCTAGTATGTGTCTTAGTAGTGATGTTGTTTCATTGGTCACAGGCATGCAGTGTCAAAGCAAGAACTTAGGAGCTTACAAGATGGTAAGCACTAGATTGATCCGTTAATGAGAACATCACATGGTCGAGTTTCATATATGGTTCTCATGTAATGCTTATAATGGATTCCTTAGACCTGAAATCACTATAGAACTTAGATGAGACATAACATAATTTTTTTTATCGCCTAACAAGCCAATAGCTTGGTGCCAAGTATGGGTTAGCCAAGTATGTTCTGAGTCATATTGTGGGACCATGAGTGAAGTGAATGGATTACTACTTTCCTAACCCGAGAGACGATATCACATGTCATTTGATAGGTGAGACTGAGAAGTGTACGACCATACCCAAATGAGATAGTTTAGTAATTGTTCAATTGAAGCTTATTATTTCCCTGGGGATCATGGAACGTATTAGCATATAAAGAGGTGACAAGGACCGTGCCTCTTGCTAATCAAATACCCATTAGTAAAGGAACACAATAAGATTGCTATTAGGTTCTCATAATCAAACGAGTTATACTATTCAATCTGGAGGACTCAAATGACTTGTTAGAGTGCATTTTAATTTATGAGACGATAGATGGAATCAGACCCATTTCTAGTTTTGAAAATAGACCTATAGGATCGCACACTAAAAGAAATAAGATTGAATCAATACGGAAAATTCGAAAGTAAATATAATATTTATATTTATTCTAAATATAAATTTGTAATTGGTTTGTGGCTGATTTAATTGAATTAAAGTCAGGCCAAACCCTTTCCAATTGGACTGAATTAAAGGCCGCATAATCGATGTAAATTAATATTAGATATTAATTTGTATTAATTTTAACATATAGTTTTATTTTTTGTAGAAAAGGAAAAGAAAAACGAACAACAACAAACTACCCAGGAATTAGCCTAGGGAAGCTAACCCCAATCCTATCTTCTAAGAGAAGAGGAGAGATGAAACTAGGGGAAACAGGAAGGGTAGTAACGCCTAACGTCCCTTCATGGCCCGCCGCCGCCAAGCGATCAGCAACACGATTCTGCTCTCTAAAAATGTGTCTGAACTCTACGAACTCAAAGGAGGAGCAAAGCCTTTTAATAGCTTTGATGAGGTTGCGACTGTTAAGACCCATAGAATGATTCTCAGAAATCATTTTGATTGCTTCCAAATTATCAGACTCCACAGAGAGCCTCTTAACACCCAGCCTTTTAGCAAGATTGATTCCAGTAAGAATAGCCCAGAGCTCCGCAGAAAAGGAAGAACCCAACCCTAAATTCTGGGAGAACCCAGAAAGCCAGGCGCCCCTGCATCTCTAAGCACACCTCCAGCCGCAATCTTACCGTTACTGAGGCAGGAACCATCAGTATTCAGCTTCACAACCCCCTCTCTTGGCCTGCTCCATCCCACGAGATGGACATCACAACACTGAGAGGCTCTGGCAATGGACTCTCCTTTGAAACTATCGATAATAGAGAAAAGTTTTTTCGAGAAGAAATCAGCTAAGTTTGTCATAAAAACAGTTTTATCTCCAAAAATCTCCTCGTTTCTCCATTTCCAAACTTGGTGACAGATAATAGCAAAGAAAATGTCACCATGCTCCATGTATGGAAGCAACTTTCCTCTAACACCATCAGAGAACCAGTCGACCTCAGAATGTGCCATGAAGGAAGAGAAAATATGGTGTAGGAGAATTTTCCTCCAAACCTCTAACATATAGTTTTATAAATATGTAAGATTAATTTTTTATTATGAAATTAATTAGATTAATTTTATATTTGATTTTACAAAATTAATTATTTTGAAAAATGAAAGATAATGGGTAGTTATTTTTTTTGAAAAAAAACCTACCTGCTCACCCTTTTAATATGCAAACATCTTCTCATTTCATCAAGGAAATTCTTAGTTGTTACTACTACATCAAACATAGTGCCCCTAAAAGGCTTATAGAAGGACACATTTCATGATCATTTACTTCATGCAATTTGATCTTTCTCATTTCTCATAATGAATTTTATTATTAGGATTACTAGATGTCATTAAGGCAGCGATTGATTAGTCTTTAATGTAATATCTAGACCCATCACACCAACAACTATCATAATGTTCTCTTTTCAAAGTTTTAAGTTTCTGCCATTAAGGATATGGATTGAATTGATGCTAGCACAAATGTTGGCAACAATATACTAACTGAACAAGGAAATAAAAACAAACTATATAAGTTTATTATCATAGAATAGGAAAATATAGAATCAAATCAAGGCTAATCCTATCAAAAAATACCTAGAACAACATTAATATTTAGTCTTTAGAGAAAAAAAAATATTAACTTACCATCTTGTTGTAATAATCAAATATTAACAATAAATTCCGTCAAATAATAAATTCATCTTTTTTATAAGTTTATTAGTCACATGGAAAATCAAATAATAGTTACGTATTTATTTCCATAAGTGAATATGTAATTTGGCTAATTTCCGTAAACACAAATTGAACAAATGACACTTAATAAATTAATCTACACAAGAGAACCAGATTTGGTAAGATGTTTCTTCAATCAATTTATACATAATGGCCAAAAAATTTAAATTTCGAAGGATATATATCGTTCCAAATTTATAGAGATTTAATTGGCCAACTTTTAATGACACAAAGTTGTTACAGAATAAGGCCAATTTCAAAATGATACAGAGGGAATTATACCAAAAAATTCAGATTTACATAAAACGGTATCAAAGGAAAATCTGATAAATGTCATTAAAATTGAAATATCTTCATCCATGGTTAAATAATTTCTCTTTTAAAAGACAACATTAATTACCATAAAACAAAAAGAAATCATTAAACACAAATCTTTTTTTTTTCAGCAAATCAAATAACTGATCACAATTTCATAAGAGTACAAGATCATAAATAGTAAACCATGAAATCAAATATGGTCTAATAGATTTTGAGGTATAACTGGAATTGTCACAAAAAAAAAAAAAAAAAAAAAAAAAAAAAACTGGAAACAGAATCAATTTTAAAAACAAACCCAATATCTTTATTATTATTAAGTCCAATCAAAGATTAATGATAATATAAACTTCAGAGCACTAAAACATTAAAATTTGATATTCTGAATCCAAAATGAGAAACTGATATTCATAAAATAGAAGTTCTACTTTTTTTTTTTTTTGGTATACATTAAACAAAGATTTTTTATAAATTAGGGGGAGTTTGGTTCACAAAGGGTAAGGAAAAAGGAATCAAGAAAGGGAAACTAAAGGAAAGGGAAGGAAATGAATAAGCATTAATTCCTCTATGTGTTTTGATATGTTTAGAAAAGGGAATGTGGTAAAGGGAATCCAATTCCCTAAAGGACCTGGGGTAATGGGTTTAACCTAAAGTGGGGTAAACCTATAATCTAAAATGAGTAAAGGGAATGAGTTTTTTTTTTTTTTAAACAAACAAGAACAAAGGGAATGAAAACCTTTCATTCTCATTTCCATTCCTAAAGACCCCGAACCAAACGCCCTCTTAAAGGCTTAAATTTGTTCAAAAATCTTAAACTTGTTCAAAAATCTTGATTGGCCTTCTGAACTTATAAGATCTCGTTAGCCCCTTAAATTACTTAAAATGTCATTATTATGTCTCTAAAACTATAAAAACGCCATAAAGATATACAAAAAAGAAAGGTAATTTGTTTTAAAGATTTAGAATCACGAATTAGGCATTTACTTTTTAAGTTTTGAATTTTTTTTACAGACTTAGACAAATTGAAATTATATCACTTTAAATAAATACATGAGGCAAATGGATCATTGTAAGCAAGTTTGGGAGGCCAACAGGTCACTTTAAACGAATCTAAAAGGCTAATGGATTATTTTAAATAAGCTGAGGGGACTAACGAAATACTTTATAAATTTATAGAGCCAATCAAGCTTTTCAGAAAAGTTCACAAAGCTCTTGATGTATTAAGCCTAAATCAAACCAAGAAAATCATATCCTCAACTGAAAACTCAATAGTAAAAACCACAATATATTTGTGTCAATTATTTGACTAGAAAATGATTTTGGCCATAGTTCAAAAAGGAATATAAAAAATTGTAAAATCTCAACGAATAAATTATGAGCGGCTCTGATTCCAATTGTTGGAATTAGATACATACATCATAACCGCAAGATTATAAATTCGTGTCTATCCAGTGAGATTGAAAGCGAAAGTGTGCCTGAATCTATAATGCCACGATTACATGAAAAACAAGGTAATGGTGGCGGTTGATTGACCTTTTAGAGCTATAAGCGACTTGTACGTCTATTTTAGATGGGGAAGGATGTAGATTATGGAAATTGCTTCTTCTATAGGGTCCATGACCATTTATTTATAGTTAAAACATAAAGTGATGCGGGGCATCTCCCTCTGGGTTCGGGTCCATACGAAGGAAGTCGGGGGAAGAGCGAAGCACGAGACCCGGGGAGAGCCAACCGTGAAAGATGAGGACAAAGGCAACTAGCAAAGCACGCGGGGCGTACCCTCTCGTACGCGGAGCGTGGAAGGTCCTGTTTCCGGAGGGCAGTTCAGAAGCTCATGCACGCGGGGCGTGCCTCCTCATACGCGGGGCGCATATCAGACATCCAGAACGAGTTCCAACCAGGAGGTCAACTACGCGGGGCGTAATACCAGAGACGCCACGCGTGAACCTCATCAGCGAGACGCACCAAGTTCAGGAGCTTCACCACGCGGGGCGTAGCAAGACCCACGCGGGGCGTATCCCGCCTGGAGGATGCTTCTTCACCAAGTTCTTGTGTTGGGGACCATTTATTGTCTTCCTTATTTACAACCATGCCTCTCCTTATTTACACCTTTGCCACCCCCCTAATTACAACTCTACCACTCCTATATTTACACCCATGTCATCCCTTATTATTTTAACCCATTTTACCCTTATCTTATTATTTCATTTAGTTATAGTCTTTACCCTTTCTTGTAATTTGGCAATTAGGTTTAGATGATATAAATTCATCTCTTTGTAATTGTAATCCTGAACTTTTTATCAATCAATATTAAATCTTCTTCAAGAAGCTTGTTAAGGTTTTCACCTTCAACAATGGAATTCTTATTTCCTATGGATTTAGTCCATAAAACCCGGGATTAACTCCTTCTAGTTTAGCTAGAGAAGAAATATCTTTGTAAGTTTACGATTAAAACTTTCAGATAAAACCGATCTATATCAGTTGGTATTATGATGCGGGGCATCTCCCTCTGGGTTCGGGTCCGTACGAAGGAAGTCGGAGGAAGAGCGAAGCACGAGACCCGGGGAGAGCCAACTGTGAAAGAAGAGTACAAAGGCAACCAGCAAAGCACGCATGGCATACCCTCTCGTACGCGGAGCGTGGAAGGTCCTATTTCTGGAGGGCAATTCAGAAGCTCATGCACGCGGGCCGTGCCTCCTCATACGCGGGGCGCATATCAGACATCCAAAACGAGTTCCAACCAGGAGGTCAACTACACGGGGCGTAATACCAGAGATGCCATGCGTGAACCTCATCAGCGAGACGCACCAAGTTCAAGAGCTTCACCACGCGGGGCGTAGCAAGACCCACGCGGGGCGTATCCCGCCTGGAGGATGCTTCTTCACCAAGTTCTTGTGTTGGGGACCATTTATTGTCTTCCTTATTTACAACCCTGCCTTTCCTTATTTACACCTTTGCCACCCCACTAATTACAACTCTACCACTCCTATATTTACACCCATGCCATCCCTTATTATTTTAACCCATTTTACCCTTATCTTATTATTTCATTTAGTTATAGTCTTTACCCTTTCTTGTAATTTGGCAATTAGGTTTAGATGATATAAATTCATCTCTTTGTAATTGTAATCCTGAACTTTTTATCAATCAATATTAAATCTTCTTCAAGAAGCTTGTTAAGGTTTTCACCTTCAACAATGGGGAATTCTTATTTCCTATGGATTTAGTCCATAAAACCCAGGATTAACGCCTTCTAGTTTAGCTAGAGAAGAAATATATTTGTAAGTTTACAATTAAAACTTTCAGATAAAACCGATCTGTATCAGTTGGTATCAAAGCCGATCGTTTTCCTTGAACGGAGACTTCTTTCGATAATGATTCAACCGAGTTATTCACAAGCCTTAAAGGAACGTCTTGAAGCCGAGACGAGGGAGATAGAGCTCCAATATGCCAAAATGTTGAGAAAGACAAAAGAGAACTTAGAGCAAGAAGAAATAGAAAGACTCCAAAGGGGAACCCGAGATAGCCGGAGACGACAACGTCGAGCCCAACGGAAAAGAGATGGGGAAACCACTATTTCACCTCCTAAAGATTCATCCTAAATCTGTCCCATATTGCATAAGGAGGAGGTAAATCCAAAGCTTTCAATTCTTGATGTGGAAGTTGTGGGTATGCCTATTATTAGTGATGATTTGGTTGTTTGTGATGTTGAAGTAGATTTAAGTTCTCATTGTGGATTTATTGTTAATGAAATTGTTGATGAGGATTTAAATGTATATGTGGATGAGGAGGAAGGGATGCTTATACATGAGAACATGGGGAATGTTGAATTTGTGTGTGGTAATTTTGAGGAAACCCATGTTGAGAAGGGTACTCCCCAAGTGTTTGATGAAATGCCCCTTAGGCATAGGCACATATGTATGCTTAAGGACATTGAGGATATTTGTCTTGAAGAGGGGGAGAAGCAGTTTGGGCTTATTAATCTCTTTAAGGAGAAAGATGAAATTAGTTTATGTGTGGAGATTGATGGCTATGGTGATGGGAGAGATGTTGGTGGTTCTACCATGTTAGGTTGTAGCATGTCTTTTGAGTCGGGTGACTTGGCACGTGAATTAGTCGGTTCGAATTATGAAGAGGAGTGGGAGGAAACGAAAGGTCATGGGAAAAGACGGATCGTGGATAAAGATGGAAATGAATTTCAATACAACCATAAAGAAGAGGAGTTAGAAAAGGAGATTGATGAAGAGGAGAACCAATCCAAGAATGAGCTAGTAAGACATGAGGAGTGTGATTATAATGAAGGCGAATTCGAGGATGAGGTTGAAGAGAGAGAGAGCACACTTTCGAAGATAAGATATGTGAGGATGGTGAACTTTGTCATAGTGCATATGAGTTTGATTATGATGAAGATGGTAGAGTTTACCATGGGGAGGATGAACGTCGAAGCATTGAGTGGAACCAATATGGGGCCGCTTATGCGGAAGACGAAGATAGAGTCTACTATGATGAGAGTGGGCGTCGGTGTGTTGAGTGGGATCGATATGGGGCTCCTTATGAAGAGAATGAAGGTAGATTATATTGTGATGATGAGTTGGAGGATGTTGAATGGAACTACCATGAAGATATCTATGAGTATGATGGAGGTAGGTTCCATCATGATGATGAGTTGGGAAATGTAGAGTGGAACCAAAGCGAAGAAGCTTATGATGATGAAGATCGGTTCCGAGACGACTATGGGTCGGGAAATATTGGGTGGAACCGAAATGAAGACACTTATGAGTATGATGAAGGTCGGTTTCGAGATGACTATGAGACGAGAAATGTAGAGTGGGACTGAAATGAATATGCTTATGATGATGAAGAAAATCGGTTCCAAGATGAGGATGAGTCGAGAAGTGTTGAGTGGAGCCAAGAAGAAGACACCTATGAAGTTGATGATGATGGCAATGAGCATAATGTGTATTTGGTGACTAGGGTGCCAATGCCTAGTGAAGAGGAGCATAGCGAACGTCATCGATTATTTAGAACTCGATGCTTAGTTCTTGGGAAGAAGTGTGAGATGGTGATCGACGGAGGAAGCCAAGTGAATATCATTAGTCGGTCCGCTATGAGTAAGTTTGGGTTGGTTTCCGAGCCACATCCTAGACCTTACCGATTTGGTTAGGTCAATAAGGTGGAAAAGCTTCAAGTTACTTATTGGTGTAAAGTTCCTTTCACTATTGGAGCTTATGGGGATGAAGCTATGTGTGATGTTGTAGAGATGGGTGCTTGTGATGTGCTACTTGGTAGGCCATGGCAATTTGATTGTGATGCCTCACATGCGGGAAGAAGCAACACCTACACCATACACAAAGGCGGAATCTGATATGTCCTTACACCTTTGAAGAGTTCTCCTAGTACGAAAACGGAGGCCACTTTGGAAGATTGTCCAACTCGGGAGTTGAGTGTGAATGGGTGCATTGGTGGAATGAGTGAGACATTGAATCATCTTGACTTGGGTTCCATGGATGGGTTAGCTAGCCACTCTCATAGTGAAGTCAAATCCAAAGAGGAGAATAAGGTTGAGAAGGAGGGTAGCAAAGTTGAAAGTGAGGAAGTAGAGCCGATGTTCAAGGATGACAAGCACGTGTCTTTCAATGAGCCACCTAAGGGGTTTCCTAAAGGTCTTCCACCTTTGAGATAGCTACCACGAGACCTAGCATGGGATCCGGGAGATAGTGCACCTAGTACTACATATGGTGAGTTGAGATCTAGAGAGGAGGATGAAGGTTACTCTATGAAGTCTATTGATAGCACCGAGATACCTAGCACATACCACATGCAAAAGAATCGAGTCACTCATTGGGTAAAATCTGAACTTATTCTTTTGTGCTTTGTTGAGATATTTGTGTTGGAATCTTGGGTGTGTATGTTGAGGGAGAACCTTCCCTATGATGAGCCCATGAGAGGTGATCTTGTTGTGAGGGATGTGAACTTTATGTTGAGGGAGAACCTTCCCTATGATGGAACCTGATAGGGCGCGTAAACGGCTAGGTAGAGCTTATGAAATATATATTATGATAAGTGCGTTACGACTATAGATGTGATCTTCCTAAATGCTCTATCTCTACTAGACGCCACTACTTAGGGGCAAGTGTACCCCGTCGTATCAAGTAATAATCCGGTTAAGACCGGGTATCGAATCCATGGGATTTATAACTACAAGTATTAAACGACTCGGTTTTATACGTTATCTAAGTGGTGAATACTTTGAGTTGATTCGGGGAACAACTACAAACTACTCCTAACTACGGGTGAGACAAATTCCCATAACAAAAACTCTACGAAATGATATGGATGGTGATAAGTTATAAATATGACAAACAATGACTCCCAATATTTATACGGTTAATGATTTGCTCTTGCAATGACGACTACGTGTAGTGTGACCGACCCGTGAGGTACTTAGACTACGTGGTTCCTAGTCAAGGCGTGTCTAATGCTTGGGATCAGAAATTAGGGCCCGTAAGTTCCGTGGTTTGTCAATTCCTACGGTTTCCGGAGCGTCACTTCCGGTAAGGCAACACCTATATGAATCCCTAAAGATAGCCCGAATGGCGTCGCAAATCGCGTTCCCCTACACAATAATCAATTACGAATATCAAAACAAGTAACAATCTCCCTCTGGGTTCGGGTCCGTATGAAGGAAGTCGGGGGAAGAGCGAAGCACGAGACCCGGGGATAGCCAACCGTGAAAGATGAGGACAAAGGAAACCAGCAAAGCACGCGAGACGTACCCTCTCGTACGCGGAGCGTGGAAGGTCCTATTTCCGGAGGGCAGTTCAGGAGCTCATGCACGCGGGGCGTGCCTCCTCATACGCGGGGCGCATATCAGACATCCAGAATGAGTTCCAACCAGGAGGTCAACTACGCGGGGCGTAATACCAGAGACGCCACGCGTGAACCTTATCAGCGAGACGCACCAAGTTCAGGAGCTTCACCACGCGGGGCGTAGCAAGACCCACGTGTGGCGTATCCCGCCTGGAGGATGCTTCTTCACCAAGTTCTTGTGTTGGGGGCCATTTATTGTCTTTCTTATTTACAACCATGCCTCTCCTTATTTACACCTTTGCCCCCCCCCCTAATTACAACTCTACCACTCCTATATTTACACCTATGCCATCCTTTATTATTTTAACCCATTTTACCCTTATCTTATTATTTCATTTAGTTATAGTCTTTACCCTTTCTTGTAATTTGGCAATTAGGTTTAGATGATATAAATTCATCTCTTTGTAATTGTAATCCTGAACTTTTTATCAATCAATATTAAATCTTCTTCAAGAAACTTGTGAAGGTTTTCACCTTCAACAATGGGGAATTCTTATTTCCTATGGATTTAGTCCATAAAACCCGGGATTAACTCCTTCTAGTTTAGCTAGAGAAGAAATATCTTTGTAAGTTTATGATTAAAACTTTCAGATAAAACCGATTTGTATCATAAAGGTTGTATTACTATTCTGCTCATTGTAATCCTGAACTTTTTATCAATCAATATTAAATCTTCTTCAAGAAACTTGTGAAGGTTTTCACCTTCAACAATGGGGAATTCTTATTTCCTATGGATTTAGTCCATAAAACCCGGGATTAACTCCTTCTAGTTTAGCTAGAGAAGAAATATCTTTGTAAGTTTACGATTAAAACTTTCAGATAAAACCGATTTGTATCATAAGGTTGTATTACTATTCTGCTCATTATAGAATGAGCTACCATTTGGTTTCCCTGAGCCACTGCCATGTCCTCCTTTATTGGGATTTTCCAGGCTAGATGTTAAATGGATAAAGCTCTAACGGAACTTGACAGTAGAGGCCTACCCACTATTCATATGTTGTATTGTCTTCCCTCCAGGGATGGATATTATAAAGTTCTCAACGGAGGATGAAGCCATCTGGTTAAAATTTCAAATGGAATCAGAGGAGCTACTCGTAGTAGTAAGCTATCGAATCCTCTAGGGTTTTTAAAAAAAAAATGGCAAAGGACAACGTCGTTTACCGTCATTACTTCCATTGTTCTTCTAAAGTTTTTAACGTGGGTTGTTGGATCCCCTGCACCACCATACTCCTTAAAGATAGGGATACAAAACCCCTGAGGCATCAGTTGATGCCTAATTTCTGTAGATAGCAGAGTGCACCTACCAGTTATCTTTAGAGGTCCTGCCTGAACCCTTGGCTCATTCCTGGCATCATGCAATGCCTTTTGAATGAGCTCATACATTTCACATTTGCTAATGGGCCTTCCACCCTCCTCCTCTGCTAGCCTCGGTCTTTCTCCCAACCTATCTCGCACTGGATGACGCCTTTCTGGCTCATTTTCTTCCCTATTATCTTTGTCTCTATAGTTATGTCTGGGTTCCTCCATCCATCACCATTCTAGCTCTTCTCTCCTTTTAGGGATTTTTAGCGTTAAATCTCTGGAATGGTCGCATTGGAGCCTAAGCACTGACCCATTGTATGCACCATTATCTGCCACCCGATGGATGGAATATGGATCCTAGAACGTTGCCTTCGAGGTGATGGGATCCTCACATAATGGCTAGTCTTTCGAAGGGAAAGTTGCCCTGTGGGATAAGTATTTTCTCGGTTTGCACATCGTATAGCCTCTTCTGCCACTCGAAGCTTTTCCTTCATTTCGGGCATTCTATTGCATGCTCCATATCTCGTTGAACTTGGTTGAGGTTCTGACTGAACTGTCTACTGATTTTGTTAAGGAACTCCTGGTGTTGGGGGTCTATAGGCTCCTAATAGCATGATTAGGTAAGGCCTATCTAGAATCTGGTTGAGATTCCTCCATCCCTCCTCTTGGATTATAGGCCCTCGAGGTCGACTAGTCGACGCTCCTTTAGCCAAGTTAGTAGGTGTAAACATTTCTCACTTGGAAGGTGATTTTCATCCATGTTCACCGAACAAATGATGTCTATAACATCCTTTGGCAAACTAAAATATGAATAATAGTTGGACAAAGAGCGGTCGACGCTCTGCGAATTTGCTCTGATGCTTAAGTTAACAAGGATTGAGGAGAGGTTGAAGATAATAGGAATATTGACAATTGTAGTGTTTACATACCTTTGTGGATTACCCACCTTATCTATTTATGCGATTGTCAATGGTATCTATCGTAATCATGAGAATGTGCCTTGATGACTCATTGGATACGTATCAACCTTCGGTTGGCTCTACAACCTTCATATTGTAATGACATCAAGTGGTGCACTCTTCCATATAGCAAGTGTGCTGGCAAGTGTCATCATTTCATTGGGTCTAAGGCCTTCAAACCGTTATGGTGTCAGACGGCGCGCTCTGTCATGTACCCATCATCCTTTACGTAACTGTTTATCACAATCTCATGTTTCCCCTTCCTTCATCGTACAAATACTGGGTTGAGCGGTAGATATCAATCCACGTGGCTGGAGGTTACCATTCACATCTTTAGGAAATATTCTTTATTCAGATTGGACGGTGCATGTGAGTCTTCTAATCCGAATGGTGATATTGATCTATTTATAAGGGATATATTTTATAAAATATTCGATAGAGTACGATGAATAAATAAATTTATGTAATACTCTCTCCAATTTTGAAAGGTTGTCTTGTAAAAAAAAATTTAACTTTGAAACTAGTCACGGTTTTATAAAATCAAGAAAAAAATCAATATCATTTTTACCAATTTTATCCTTAATAAATATTTTCAAAAACTTTAAAATTTATTAGTCCCACGTTGAAAATCTCTTTCCAATATAAAGCTATTAATTATGGTTGCTAATATTAAAATTTAGGATTTAAATGCATCATTGGTTATTCAGTTATATTAAAATGGTAACTCAATTTCAATTCGTTTCAATAAAATTACTCAACTTTAAGTTTTGTCTCAATTAAGCTATTTCAGCGATTTCAGTAATTAAAAGGCATCAGAATAGTGACATTAGTGACACTTCAGTATAAATCAATTCAAATCTCTAACTGAAACGATACATGATATCCACGTATGCGCCACTTGATTGTCAGGTATCAATCATTTTTATGGAAAAAAAACACAAAATTTAATTTAATTTTTTCATAAAAATAACTGACACGTGGCTGTCATGTGTTGTTTCGGTCAGATATCTGAGTTGACTTATGGTGACGTGTCAGCCACGACAACATTCTGATGTCTTTTAACCATTAAAATCACCAAAGTGACCTAATTGAGATAAAATTCAGAGTTTAATGATTTTATTGAGACAAATTGAAGTTGAGTGGCCATTTTTAGACAACCATATAAATTCAGTGACCAATGGTGCATTTAACCCTTAAAGTTTGAGCAAGGTTGTAAAAAACGCTAGGCGCTTGTCGGGCGGACAGGACCCTCAAGGATTAGTCGGAATTAATCGGAAATTAATCAGATTTGTATTTTTATATTTTTTATTTGTTAATCAATAAATTATTATATAAATTCAATTGAAATATGTATTATACTATCTAAAAATAATAATATAAAATTATTTAATATAGAAAAACATGTATATTTGTAACATATATCTTTAAAAATGTGCAAACATCAACATTTCAATAACAATATCATTTAAACAACTTAAAATTGAATTATAATAAACCAAAAAAATAAATTCACACTAAAAAATGCTTTTGTTCATTGTCGCTTAGGCGGCTTCGAGGCGGCCTAGGCGGAGGCAAGACGGTTAAAAATCACCTAAGAGCTAATAAAACGCCTAGAGGAACTAATTGGAGAAAATCGCGACGGATTGTTAATTTCTAGCGTCTAGGCGGGGCCTAGACGGTCCAAGCGACCTTCGTTTTGAACAGTGAGTTTGAGTAATAATTAGTTTATCAATTCAAAGTAAAAGTTAATTTTTCAAGATAATTATAAGAAAATTTACAAAACTCTACCTAATCAATATATGCAATCAAATTAGCCTCTTTCACTTCCAAAATATCCATAACACCTTCATTTCTCTTCAAACCCTTCTCATTCTCATTTCTATTGTGAAATCCGGTAATTTACGAATACTAACAAAGGACGGAAAAAAATGGAAAAATCTGGAAAGAAGAAACTTCGGGATAAAACGAAATCAAAGGTATTTCCCTTCCATCTATGCTTGTTTTCACATTGTTTATTTAGGATATTTTATAGGTTTTTGCATGGATTGAATGTTTTATATTTGGTTATGGTTAATGCTTAGTGTTTAATAGCTATAATGATGATTTTCAAACTCATTTGGGTTGTATATGTACGATTTATGGAAAGAACTTATCATCTTGGCAAAATAGTTGTTCTGCGACTATTTGTATATTATGAATTTGTATTGCATTTCACAAAATGCGAATGGATAAACTCATAAACCTCAACTAGGTAGTCATATATCTCCAAATGTGATTACTATAATGATATGTGATTCCCCCCTCCCCCGGTTCGACAGCTTCACCCTTGAGTAGTATTGGTTCGGTATTTGATAGCTCCCCTAACTTAAATTTATGTTACCGTGTTTGTACTGTAATTTCAATATGTTAAGATGGTTGAGTTGGTTAAGTGGTATGTTTTAAAAGGCTTTTATTTATCTATTTGAATTTCCTTTATAGTAGTTATTATTAATTATTTTCTATATCATCTTTATCTTCCTAACCATTTTGAACTAAATTTTTTTCCTAAATCAATTTTTTTACTTTAAAACTTATAAAAACTTAAATTTTATGAAAATTATAAGAAATTCATAATTAAAAATAAAAAAAATAAAAATTGTATAATTAAAAAAAATTAGTATTAGATTTATAAAACAAAATATATCTACTTTTTTTAAACTGAGTTTTTTAGCATTCAACATACCAAAACGATGAAATTTTAGGATGTTGTATACTAAAAAAAAATTGTTGGCTCCACCACTGATGATATGCGAACAAATTGTCAACAAAAATGGAGTCGTATATAGACAAATGTGATATCCAATACATCGAACACGGTTCACATTTATCGCATTCTTTTATAAATGCCAATATTTTTCTTTCGTATTTAGTTGAATATGATACCATAAATTAAATGTAAATAGTTTCTGTTTTGTCTGAAATATGTAAATGAGCCGCCTCATTAGAATAGTTTTATAAATTTCTAATAATTATAAATAGAAATACGTAATTTAAACATTTTAATCATTTTCTTAACAAGTGTATACACCTTCTTTCAAAAGGAAAAGGAAAAGGAAAAGATAAAAAGTGTAAAATTGAGTCATATAATTACGAAATTTACCAATCACCACCGACAATAATCTAATTAAATTAGTCTAAAAATGGATAAGGCAAGTAGAATTACTAAAATGGGGTTATGCATATTGGGAAAGACAAACGGAATCACGAAAAGTTACTTAAGAAGCTCCAAAATATTTAGCATGGTAAAACAAAATTAAGAACGGCTAAACGCGTAAAATTTCCAGATTAAAGAATGACGTGTAACCAATGAAAGAGTGACACCTGTAAAAACGCGCTTATCTGTGAATGAATAACAAATAAGAACAAAAATTGCACTCACACATGAATATGTTGTTTTGCACTTTCTTTTTATGCCCAAAATTCTATCCATATCCCAATTTCCAAATTGCTGCTTAAAATATTGCAATTCTTTTCATTTTAAATTGCAATTTCTTTCTTTATTTTATTTTCACAATTTTTATGGTTTGTCATTACTGGGGCAGGTTATGTTAATTTCTAACTAATTGTTCTTTTTTTCAAGATAAACATTTGAAAATTACTTTATCGTGCCCACTTATTCTTTTTAAATGAATTATATTAGCAAGTGCACAATAAAATTATTTATTGTCCAAAACACATCAAGTGCACACAAAAATTATGTAATTATTTTAACTTAAAATTATTTAATTCATTTTTTTTAATTGAAAGTGGAGGATTGGAGAGAGAGAGAGAGCACGGGATGACTCAACGGGGAATCCCCCGAACAACCCAAACCGGAACTCAAATTTTATTAAAGAAGAAACAAAAATACAAGAGTAGCAAGAACAAACAAGACGAACCGATATAAGTCTCGGCCGATACAGTTATCCCAAAAGAAATAAGAACAAAACTGTGGATAAGAATCCCATCAAAGCACCTTCGAACTAATCCTACCAAAATTAGCTAAAGCATCCGCAACTTGATTGCCTTCCCTAAAAACATGTGAAACCACAAAATTCATGTTAGACAACATGTTGCGACATTCCTGCCAGTCCCGACGTTACTGCTAAGGAACAGACAGTTTCGGGTTTCGAAAAAGAGAGACAACATAAATAGAATCACACTCGAACCATAACTGACAACATCCTTTAGTGAAAGCAACATGTATCGCGTAAAGGGCCACCCGAAGCTCCACAACATGTACCATAAAGCAATCAATTGGAAAGGCAAAAGAGCCCAAAGAGAAACCATCAGCATTTCTGAAAATAAATATAACATTTGACCGGGGCATCAGAATTAGCCTTTATCCATCTCGGAGGCGGAGCATTCCATCGAATAGGAATGATTCGAGGAGCACAACTGAGACGTGGAAATAAATATAACATTTGAATCGTACCAAGTTCAACACAAGAGTTCGAAACGGAGCCGGTAGAAAAATGATCTGCTCGACGAATTTGTAGCCAAAGAAGCTGATGCACAAAGTGAACCGACTGGACCAAATCCTCGAAAATACTAACATTCCTGGTTGTCTAGAGCACCCAAATCACATGCAAAACTGCACTGCACCATAAAACTGATACTTGAGAACTCAAACGTTGAACCGCAACCCAAAGAAGCAAATCTGACAGAGAGCTGCTCTGCTAAGCTCAATACGCCTTCCAAATAGAGAAGATACGCCCTGCTAGAGAGCTATAGAGAACCAATAATCCACAAAAAGATGTTGCAAAGTCTCACTAAATTCCCCATATAAGCAGCAACGAGAGACGATCTGTAAACTCCTGGCACAAAAACCATCATAAGTGGAAAGATAGCCTAAAAAAACACACCAATCGAACACAGAATGAGCATGCGGGATAAACCGTTGCCAAATAAACCGAAAAATAGAACTATTGACAGGTTCCTGCCCCAACCAAGCATAAAAAAGTTTAACCGTGAACAACCCCTTGTCCGTCGACTGCCAAATCCAAACGTTAGACGGCTCATGGCTTCTCCGAGTTGCCCTGATGGCACCTTGAACCGCAGGCGAAAGCTCATGAAGCCCAGTCCAAACCTCACCATCCAGATAATCCATAATTGGAGTCAAAAGACGATGTTGTAGTGAAAGAGGAATATCGGCCTGATCCTCCACGGTTGGATTAATGCACTCCGAAGTCCAGAAATTCCAGTGAGAGTTATCCCCTATGAGCCACCGACAGTGATGGAAAATAGTGAAATAAACATAACGGATCGAATCCCATACTGAAGAAAATCTCACCCGACCTCTAGGAAAACCTGAAGGCTCCAAAAACCATGATCGAAGTAGAGACATCCAACAAGAATTACATGAGAGCATATCCCAAGCAAGTTTACCCATTAAAGCCGAGTTAAAATGAGAAAGTTGCTTCAGAACCAAACCCCCCATCACGGATCACTTTGGTACAGAGATGCCAAGGAACCGTGAGAAGCTTCCTCTCAAAAACATCACCACTCCAAATAAAATTCCTAATTTGTCGTGTCATCTTATTTCTATTATTGATTCCATTGTGTTGCTCCCTCTGTTACACAATGCATGTCTTTCTAAATTAATTGCATTCACTAATTATTTTTATCTACCCCGAAAGTAAAAAAAGTGCAACTTAAATAAGGATATATTTGGTAAAAAAATCAATTAATGTGTATGGATTGAATCAAAATGACATGTATTATGAAACAGAAAAAATCCCTAGAAACACATGTATTGTGGAACAGATGGAGTATTAGCCCACCTAATAATGTGTTATATACAATGCTTCTCTCACACCTTTCATTTTAAAACTTGAGTTTAACCAAGATTTGACTTGGTTCACACATTCAAAGTTGTTTCCTATTATAAGGATGGCATCTACATATAGTGACAAAATGACAAATTTTCTACCAAAGCTCTTTCTATATATACAATGGTCTTTTTCAACCAACTTGAAGTTATTTGATATCATTTCATTGTGAAATCGAATGAACTATTGTCTAGAAGGCTGTTTTAGGCCATAAATTGATTTAATGAATTTGTGAACCTTTTGTTCACAATCTTGTTCGATGAAATCTACAAGTTGTTCCATATAGATTTCTTCGCCCAATCCTCCATTGGAAAAACAGGCCTTACATCCATTTGATGCAACTGTAGGTTTATACTTACCATTATTGCTAGGATCAGTCTCATTAATGTAAACCTTACAATAGGTGAAAAGGTACCGTCAAAGGCTATCCCTTTTTATTGAGTATAAATTATAATCCTTAGTGAGTAGATACGCTTTGTATCTTTTGATACTTCCATCCACTTTTTGCTTAACTTTGAGAACCCATTTGCTCGTAATAGTTTTGCGTCCTTCTAATAGATCAACCAACTGCCAAACATGGTTTGATCTCATGGAATATAGTTCTTCTTCCATTGCCTTTATCCACTTATCTTTTTGCAGGATATGAGAGAGCCTCTTGGAAATTCTTGGGATCCGTATTGTTTTGGGTGACTAAAAAAGTCGTACCTATGATATTAAATCGACAACATTTGACTTTTTTTCCTTTTAGTTGCACATGGCTTTGAATCTTGATAAATATATAACATATATTCATCATAGTCTGGTGTGCTCCCATTGGGACCAAGATCTATATTCTCATAAGAATTAGAAATCACACTCCCACTTAAGGTAGGATATAGACCATTCGTTACGTTTTGAGGTACTCGGTCTTATTCTTATTCCTCATAAAGTTTCCCACTCGAATGAGGAGATCCGTTTGATTCTAGTTCCTCAAATAAAGTAAGGTTGTGGTCCATTTCTCGTAATTTAGGAAACTCATTCTGAAAAAAGACAACATCTCATAATTTTAATTCCATCATACGTTCGTTTTCATTTTCTTCCACTAAGACATATCGTTTTGATATATCTGTGTATCTTATAAAGATACACTTTTTACCTTTTGGACCTAATTTTCCAAATTTACTTGAGGTATCATGGGTGCAGACAATACAACCCGAAGGTTTGGGCATATTCAAATTGGGTTTTAGACTCATTCATAATTCATATGGGGTTGATGTGACAGATTTAGAGGCTACTCAGTATTGAAACACCTTTCCACATGATTTTGATTTGACAAAATTATTTAAGTAAAATTAAATATATTCTAAACACACTAAATGCTTTAATTTATTACACTAATGTGTTTGTTCAATGTTGAGTTAACTTGTTTATAAGACATAAAGACTAAAAGGCTTAAAGCCCAATATGGAAGTCAAAGCCCAAGTCAAACAGATCAAAACCACTCGGCCTGCGTGTGCAAAACGCTGTCGTTGTGTACAAAACGCAGCTCAGCATAAGAAGGATCGAGAAGACCTTCGTTGAACAACTTCGGAACGAAGCTGCTGAGTTGTATCGACAAAGAGTACAAGACAGCAGCTGAGCAAGAACAACTTCCAGACAAAGTATTTCTACTTTGGGTAAAGTTCAGAAGACACCGAAAGCTGTCTAGTTGACCTTACCATAAATGGAGAGACATTCTGTCGGACTGACTAAAAGCTGCTCAGCACTGACTGAAGACAGAAGATACTTGAATCTGATTGGCCAAGAGCACTGAGCAGGACTGACTGACAACGACAGGAAGTCGTTTCCCTCCAACGGTTATTTCGAAATTCGAAATGACTGATACCTCAGACGTCTCTATAAATAGGGCCTTTCAGTTGCTTCAAAAAACGCAGAACTTCATCAAGCCATTACGCTAACCAAAATTCTACTCAAAGTTCTGTGAGAAAAAGCAAAGCAAATACTTACACCAAATTCTATATCTTTCGTGTAAAGTCTAGAGTGATTATTCAATCATCTAAGGTGTCTTAGCAATTGTTGTTTAGGACAAAACTTTATCATTTCTAGAGATTAGAAAGGAGAGGCTGAGTACTCGGTTATAGTACTCAGCGAGAGATTAGGAGTGAGTAGAGGTATAGAGGAAGGTACTCTTGTTATACTCAGTTTCTAAGTTGTAAAAGGTTTGATGCTCTACCGTTAAAGAGCTCAGTAGAGAATTCGAAAGCTCGGAACGTGTTCCGGGGACAGGACGTAGGCTTAGAGGCCGAACCTGGATAAATCTGCTGAGTAACATCTTTCTAACCTTGAACTCCTTAATATATATATTGCTTGCTTAAACAAAACTGACCAAGTAAAGAGGTCACGCTGAGTTGTGTGTATTGAGTATCTGAGTTCAGGAATAGACTCAAGTGCTATCTCCTGACTCAAAGAAAGAAGCTGACTTAGTCACCAGTTGACCAAGCTAGTGTCTTAATTTACTCAGCGCGGTGTGTAATCCTTTTTCAAAGAAAAAGAAGTCAGCCTTAACGTACTAAAATTTTAAATAGTTCATAGCCCCCCCTTGGAACTAACTTGTTACATTATAAGGGAACAACAAGTGGTATCAGAGCTTAAAAGCTCACTGTGAAAGGTTTAACCACCTTGAGCTGATCCCCACTATGGCTGAAAACAGCACTCGGTTTCTCCCAGGAAACCAGACAACTCAGATCTTACCTGAGGGGCTGTCCATTACTCGGCCTCCCCTATTCTTCGGGTCTAACTACACCTTCTGGAAGAATAGGATGAAAAACTTTATTCAGGCAACAAATATGAGTGCATGGCTTTCAATAGTCCAAGGCCCATTTGTTCCTGTTGAAGTTGTGGCTGGCCAAACAGTTGTCAAAGCTGAGGCCAAATGGACAGAAGATGATCTCAAGAAGCTACAAAACCATGCTTCGGCTATAAACATGCTTCACTGTGCGCTTGATGCTTTCAGAATATAATAAGATATCAGGTTGTGAGTCAACGCAAGAGATCTGGAAGAAGTTGGAGGTCACCTACGAAGGAACCAACAAAGTAAAGGAGTCCAAGGTGAACCAGCAGATGAGACTATACGAGCTGTTCGAAATGAACGATGATGAGGGAATCTCTGACATGAATGTAAGGTTTACAAACATCATCAACGAGCTCAAGAGACTTGGGAAGATCTTCACTGAGGAAGAACAAGTCAAGAAGATTCTTAGGAGTCTTCCTAAAAATTGGCAAGCAAAGAAGACTGCTGTTGAGGAAGCTCAAGACTTAACCACTTACAAATATGATGAACTCATCGGCTCACTGCTGACCCATGAGATCTCAATGAAGAATTTCGAGGTGAAGGAAAAGGCTGAAGACAAGAAGCAAAAATCTCTTGTCATGAAAGCTGACTCCACTGATGGGAGCTCAACAGATGATGAGGAGATGGCTATGTTCACCAGGAAGATGAAAAGGCTGTTCAGAAAGAATGACAAATATTCTAAGAAGCCTTAAAAAAAGTTTGATAAGTATAAAGCTGAGTCCAGCGACAGCAAATACAAGAAGGACAACTCAAAGCCCATTACATGCTTTGAATGTCATCAAACTGGCCATATCAAGTCAAGCTGCCCCACGCTGAGGAAAGAAAGGAAGAACGGAAAAAAGGCAATGGTGGAAACATGGAGCGACAGTGATGAGTCTTCATCATCAGAAGCTGATGCCACTGAGTCAGCAAAGATCTGTTTTATGGCTGACGAACTTGCTGAGCCGTGCGTCTCTGAGCATGCTGACCCCTCCATTGCATCTGACGATGAGGAGCAATCAAATGAGGTAATATCACTACCCCAGCTCAGAAATGAAATGGTTAATGCCCTGGGTGACCTCTACACACTTGTCAAAAAGTGTAATAAGAAAGTTAGAGCACTCAGCAGGCGTTGTGACGAGGTTGAAGAGGTCAAGCTGAGTGACCTCAGATTCCTTCTTCAGGACAACTCAACTTTGCATGATAACATGGAGATCATACATAAGTCTGTCTCTGAAGTCCAATCAGATTCTAAGAAACTGAGAAAGGACGTCACAACTATCCAGAACCAACTAAAGGTTCCAAACAAAAGAAATATTCCTCTGAATACTCAGTACCGAGGTACTGGTCAGCAGAGATGGAATCCTCAGCAGAATGTCCAGTGTGACTTCTGTGGGAAGAAAGGACACACCACAAAGGTGTGCTGACACGCTCAACACTGGGGTGCTGACCAGTCAGTGAGACATCCTAAACGGAAGGTCAGTTGTAACTTCTGTGGAAAGAATGGCCATACTGTCCAAGTATGCCGCCATAAAATAAAATATGATGCTTTACCTGTTGAACCTAACAAGCAAGGACCCAAAAAGAATTGGGTACCTAAAAGTAACTAGTTACATTGCAAGTAAGCCTGAGTTGTGCTGAGAAGTAAAAAATGTGGTATATTGACAGCGCATGCTAGAGGCATATGACTGGTGATGAAACTCAGTTCATCACATTTGAGCGTAAACGAGGAGGAAGCGTAAGTTTTGGAGACAACAAAAAGGGTAAGATAGTAGGGTAAGAAACCATTGTAGGTAATCCTACTATTGAGTCTGTCTCCCTAGTCAGCGGGCTCAAATATAACTTACTCAGCGTAGCTCAGCTATGTGACAATGGGAGAAAAGTTATATTTGATGACACTGGATGTAAAATATTCGAGGGTAAAACTAATGAGTTAATTTTAACTGCCCCTCGCATTGATAATGTCTTCATGCTGAACTTAGAGAAAAAGTTTTCAAAAACTGTATGCTTAGTATCAAAGGAAGAAAATTCCTGGCTATGGCACATGAGACTTGGTCATGTAAGCATGGACCTCCTGGCCAAATTAGCAAGAAAGCAATTGGTTGAGGGACTGCCAGAACTTAAATTTGAAAAAGATCAATTATGCCACGCTTGCCAAGCTGGAAAACAAACCAAACAATCTTTTCATAGCAAAAACATTGTCTCAACTAAGCGTCCATTAGAGTTACTACACTTGGATCTCTTTGGTCCAGTCCAGCCGTTGAGTCTGGGTGGAAGAAGATTTTCCTTGGTCATTGTAGATGACTTTTCTCGGTACACTTGGATCATCTTGCTGAGTAGCAAGGATGAGACCTTTGAGACATTTTCAAATTTGGTTAGAAAACTTGAAAATGATAAAGACCTAAAATTGGCTCACATCCGAAGTGATAATGGTGGAGAATTCAAAAACCAACAGTTTGTTGAATTCTGTGAAGCCAGCGGCATTGACCATAATTTTTCTGCTCCTAAGATGCCTCAACAAAATGGGGTTGTTGAAAGGAAGAACATAACCTTGGTTGAAATAGCCAGGACAATGATGAGTGAGCATAGGCTTCCAAAGTACTTTTGGGGAGAAGCTGTTAACACAGCGTGCTATATTCTTAATAGGGCTCTTGTTAGACCTATACTAAAGAAAACCCCCTACGAACTTTGGAAAGGACGAAAGCCCAACATTGGATACTTTCGAGCCTTTGGCTGTAAATGTTTTCTTTTAAACACCAAAGATAGCTTAGCTAAGTTTGACTCAAAAGCTGATGAGGCTATTTTTTTAGGCTACTCAACAAACAACAAAGCATACAGAGTTTTCAATAAACGAACTCAAGTTTTAGAAGAGTCAGTACATGTTGAGTTCGACGAAACTAACCCTGCAGGAAGATATCTCCCGCTGACCGAGGATGATCCACACTCAGTATTCGCTGATCAAGATCCAGCCGCTGAGTCATTCCCTCAAGGGCTGACCAAATGTAAAAATGAACCTCAAATTGTTTTCACTGACCAATCTACACCTGCAGAGATTGTTGAAACATAGACAGCACAAGATATCAATCTACCAAAGGAGATAAGGATACCAAGAGGACACTCAGAGAGTGCCATTCTTGATGCCGCTGAGAATACCCTGATGACAAGAAATCAACTCAGGAGATACCTCAGCAATGTAGCCTTCGTCTCAGTTCAGGAACCAAAGAACTTCGCTGATGCTGAGCACGATGAATTCTGGATGAGCGCAATGCAAGAGGAACTTGATCAATTCAGAAGAAACGATGTATGGGAGTTAGTGCCACATCCAAGGAGTCAGAAGACCATTGGAACAAGATGGGTCTTCCGAAACAAGCTGGATGAACAAGGAAATGTAGTCAGGAACAAAGCAAGACTTGTAGATCAGGGCTACAGTCAGCAAGAAGGTATTGACTACGGTGAGACCTTTGCCCCTGTGGCAAGGCTAGAGGCTATTAGAATTTTATGCGCTTACGCAAGTTATATGAACTTTAAACTGTTTCCAATGGATGTGAAGAGTGCATTCCTTAATGGAGTTATAAACGAGGAAGTTTATGTTAATCAGCCTCCAGGGTTTGAGGATCCTAAATTCCCAAACCACATTTATAAACTCAAAAAGGCTCTGTACGGCCTCAAGCAAGCACCACGTGCTTGGTATGAGAGGCTGACCAGAAATTATGTCAGAGGCAAAGCTGATACAACCTTATTCATTAAGAGAAAGGGTAAAGACACCCTGCTGGCTCAAATATATGTTGATGATATTATTTTCGGTGCTACTAATGAGTCAATGTGCAAGGAATTTAGCAAGCAAATGCAGACTGAGTTTGAAATGTCAATGATGGGAGAACTCAACTTCTTCCTTGGACTTCAAATCAAACAAGGGAAAAATGACATCTTCATCAGTCAAGCTAAATATGCCAATGAGATATTGAAGAAATATGACCTTGAAAATTGCAAGCCAATATCTACTCCTATGGGCACTGACACTGTCCTTTGTGCTGACGAGAATGGTAAGTATGATAGGCTCTCTACTTTACTTAACAGCGAGTAGACCGGACATTCAGTTCTCAGTATGCTACTGTGCTAGATATCAATCTAACCCTAAGGAATCTCATTACATAGCCGTAAAAAGAATCCTTAGATATTTGCAAAGCTCAGTGAACGCATGTTTATGGTATCCCAACACTCATGATTTTACACTCGTTGGATACACTGACGCTGACTATGGATGAGACAAGCTTGAACGAAAAAGCACCTCTGGAGGATGCCACTTCCTAGGAAGCTGTCTTGTATCCTGGTTCAGCAAGAAGCAGGCGTTGGTAGCCTTGTCTACCACTGAAGCTGAGTATATTGCTGCTGGACACTGTGTTGCTCAATTCCTCTGGATTAAGCAACAGCTTGAAGACTATGGTGTTCAAACAAAGACAATTGAGGTCAGGTGTGACAACAAAAGTGCAATTGATCTATCAAAGAACCCAATTCAGCACAGTAGGATGAAGCATGTCAGCATCAGACATCACTTCATTAGAGACCATGTACTCAAGGGTGAGATAAAGCTGACCTATGTCCCAACGGATGAGCAGCTTGCGGATATCTTCACAAAGCCACTGGCTTGTGAGCAGTTCAGCATACTGAGAGAAGCCATTGGTATGTTTAATCCTCTTCAGTAAATTCCAGCTCTTAATATATATTCATGCTGAGTGAATTACCATGCTGAATGACTTATGCTATTATTTGCTGAGTGAATAGATGTATGCTGAGTGTTTAATGCTAAATGAATGAATATCAAATACTGAGCAAATATGCGCACTGAGTAGTTATCTCAAACTGAGCAACCAACTACTTAAACCATCCGTTTGTATAAAACTGACTACTCAGAATATAGAACGTTTAGAATTCTAAACGCTGAGTACAAGATCCGTTGCATTTAATGCTAAAGCACGCGAATAGCCACCTAGGATGACGTATGCGCCGAATGTGTCATAAATGTCAGGATCCTTGTCGGTTGACAATCCCAAGGCAAAACTGACACATGGATTCGATAAGATCCACCTCACACTGCTATAAATAATGGGCAAATCCCTATTTTTATCTCTTTACACTTATCGAATTCTCTGGCATAAATACTTTCTCTCTAAAAACTCTCAAAACTTCCAAACCCCTCTCTGAACTATGACTAAGATTTTCGTGAACATCTCCGATGCTGGTCACCCTAAGACCAGTTCCGATGAACCTTCCAGGCATTCTACTCCGCCTGAAACGACTAAGGCCACTACACCGAGCAAAGGCAAAGCTGTCCAAGCCACCTCCTCTAAAGGAAAGCCGACCAAAGTCAGAACCTACACTAAGGTCTTCGAAAACGTTAGAGAATGGAAGATTGACTACTCAAGGTGGTTCTCTGAGGCCTTCGTAGAAACCGAGCAACCATTCTGTGAATGGATATCGAAGAATGGCTGGACCGAGCTGTTCTCAATCAGAGATCCAACTTACCCTGACTTAGTAAGGGAATTCTACCATAATCTGCGGGTTGCTGACGATAACCAGGACCACCTAGTAAATGTGGTAAAAGAGAAAACAATTTTTGTCAACCCTACCTATCTTGCCAACTTGCTGAAACTGAAGAATAAAGAAACGAAACTGAGGAGGAAGGGTGATCATGAAGGAACTGGGTACTCTGCCACCTTCTGCAAGCCCGCTGGCCATTCTGGAGAAATCTCCAGTTCTTCAATGGGCCAGCACCAAAAGATGGCACACTACCTGCTGACCAATTATATCTTCCCGAAGATAAATTGCACCAGCTCAGCAACAAACTTTGAGCAATGCTTCATATGGCATATGCTGACCTACAAGCCCATCAATATGCCAGTTTTCTTAATTGCCGGCTTCCAACGGAGCACTGGAACTCTAAGGCTCGGCTCACTCATTACCAGAATCCTCATAGACCATCAGATTGACCTATCCAAGGAAACTGAGGCCCAAGGCTCTGAGATCACAACTGATGCACTGCGTGCCTTGAAGTTTAACCAACTGATTAAGAAAGCCAAAGGTGGTGATCAGCCTGCTGAGGAGACTGTCCCAAAGAAGGACATAAGAACAAAGGCTCCAGTTGCCCGCAAAAGGAAAGCTATTGGGACTCCTTCAAAAGATGCTGAGTCTCCAGCCAAGAAGCTGAAGTCAGTTGCTCAAAAAGGTCAAGAGAGACCTAAGTCAGCTGAGAAGAGAAGCAGGCAAGATGAGCCTGATACAAAAGAAAGAATGGATACTGATGAGCAACCTCTGAAGAAGAAGAAGTCTTCAGAGATGACCCCTATTGATGTTATCCCTACTAACTTCATTGTTCCTGGTGATTCTCACTTCACACAATGTCAGGGAACTGAAGCTGAGCATCAAGAAGACGATGTGCAACTGGATGATCACTTCATCACACAGGTTGAAGAAGAGCTAGAAGAAGACGAAGGGAATGATCAACAGGAGGAAGAAGAAAGTGGTCAGGATGACACTGAGGAGACAGCCAGTGAAGAGGAAACTGCTGACCCAACTAATACTGAGTTGGCTGCAGATGAAGATCAAGAACAAATGGACCAGCTCAATGCTGATCAAGATGAAACTTCTCCTCCTCACTTAGTACAGTCTATCCCAGCTGACACTACACCTCCTCGAAGAAGAAGACTAGTAAAGGCAAGTCAGACAACTGTCATTGACCTTCCTGTCCAGAAGCTGACCAAAGACCCTTCAACACTTAAGCTAAAAATTTTTAGCAAACAAACTTCTTCTTCTCTGCCAATTTCTCTTGAAAAGCAAGCCTCTGTTTCTTCACTACAGGAACAAGCCGACTTGAATGCTTCTGCCAACCCTACAAGCCAAACTGAGCAACTTCTCGATAATGTTGCTGCTCCAAGCACTGTGCTGACTCAGGAAATTCCTGCCACTGTCAGTACTGAACCCAGTCATCCTACCTCTGCATCAACAATCATTCCTGCCGATCAATCATCTCTATAAGAGAACCAAGTGCAGATTGACAACCCCCTTCCAGTCACTGACCATGTCGTCCCTGAGAAAAATCCTACTCCTCCATCAACTGGTCACACTGAGGAAACTCGGCAACTTGATGAAGGATCACTCAGCTATCTGCATGCCACCGAGTCTGGTAGTCAACTCATCAACTCGGTGCAGTCATTAATCAAGGATCTTCATCAAAATGCTGAACCTACTGCTAGGTCTACCAACAATGAGTCAACTCATCTGTCCCAAGTCACTCAGCTTTTAAATGAAGTTAAAGGACTGAAGGATCTACTACGTGTTATGATCTCCATTCAAACACAACAGCCCAAGCAGGACTCAATAACGAAGCTGGCTGAGATCCAACTGACAATGGCTCAACATCTCAACACTCTTCAAGAACAATTCCAGACCTTGTCAACTTCAAACACTCAATATGCAACTTCTGCTGAAGTTAAGATGCTCTTTGCCCAGCTTCACACTGAGCAAAACAAGACCAACCATCAACTGGCTTCCTACTCTCAATGCTCGGTGGAGCAAATTAACGAAGCCATTCGTTTGCTGAACTTGGATAAGCAAGAGATGGACACTGACCAGATGAAGCAGAATGAGATACTGGTCACTACCCAAAAGACTTTCACCCATGTGCGTCACTATAATATCCAACGTCAATACTATGACTCAGCCCTACTGAAGACATTTCATCAAGTTTTTGCTGCACTGTCAGATACAATTACTTGGGTGGGTAAGTCTCAAGCCTATATACTGAGCATGCTCAGCGCAGCTGAACTCGGTATACCTAAAGAGGTCTTGGACGAAGGCGTTGTTGTCTTCGATGGCATCAATGAAAGTGCCGACAAGCTTAAGGAGTTGTCCGCCGTAC
Organism: Euphorbia lathyris; assembly: GCF_963576675.1. Lineage (NCBI taxonomy): Eukaryota > Viridiplantae > Streptophyta > Magnoliopsida > Malpighiales > Euphorbiaceae > Euphorbia > Euphorbia lathyris. Next base: position 19,737,371 of record NC_088914.1, on the reverse strand, counting down.
TGACCAACGCGGCCTTAACCGACTCCTTTAGAATTCCTCCTCCTCCCGATGCTGACAAAACGGGGGAGAAAGAACAAGCTAGAACTCAGCAGGAGGCTGCTAGAAGTAGTCAGTCTAAGCATAAGAAGAAGAAATAGAAATAGGCTAACTCAGTTTGTTTATTACTTTGTAGTTTCTATGTTTCTTCTTGCTTATCTTTTTGCTGTATATGCTGACTACTTTATTTCAATACAATACTTGCATCTTTTATCCAAACTTGAAGTTATTTCATATGATGCTGAGTATTATGTTACCATGTATCTTCAAATACATCAACTATGTTTACTGCTTATAATACTTGTTGATTGTATGCTATGCTGATAAAATGTTTGACATTATCTTGTATGTTTATTAAACACTGTCTCATAAGACCCATTGAACAATAAAATACTCAACGCTCTCTGAATGTTAAATCTTCCGCTTAACACTGAGTAAAATAGAATATATTCCATGAGCTGACCTATATCTGAGAACTGACCTTAGACTTACTCGATTAAACCTTAAAATGTTTAAGTAAAACTAAGTCAATAGCTCAACCCTTACGGGGGAGTCTGCTAAGTAATATTAGGTCAACTATCATGGGGGAGCTCAACACTGAGTTCCTCGCTGAATAGTTTTACCAACATCAAAATGGGGGAGTTTGTTGAAACACCTTTCCACATGATTTTGATTTGACAAAATTATTTAAGTAAAATTAAATATATTCTAAACACACTAAGTTTAAATGCTTTAATTTATTACACTAATGTGTTTGTTCAATGCTGAGTTAAATTGTTTATAAGACATAAAGACTAAAAGGCTTAAAGCCCAATACGGAAGTCAAAGCCCAAGTCAAACAGATCAAAACCACTCGGCCCGCGTGTGCAAAACGCTGTCGTTGTGTACAAAACGCAGCTCAGCATAAGAAGGATCGAGAAGACCTTCGTTGAACAACTTCAGAACGAAGCTGCTGAGTTGTATCGACAAAGAGTACAAGACAGCAGCTGAGCAAGAACAACTTCCAGACAAAGTATTTCTACTTTGGGTAAAGTTCAGAAGACACCGAAAGCTGTCTAGTTGACCTTACCATAAATGGAGAGACATTCTATCGGTCTGACTAAAAGCTGCTCAGCACTGACTGAAGACAGAAGATACTTGAATCTGATTGGCCAAGAGCACTGAGCAGGACTAACTGACAACGACAGGAAGCCGTTTCGCTCCAACGGTTATTTCGAAATTCGAAATGACTGATACCTCAGACGTCTCTATAAATAGGGCCTTTCAGTTGCTTCAAAAAACGCAGAACTTCATCAAGCCATTACGCTGACCAAAATTCTACTCAAAGTTCTGTGAGAAAAAGCAAAGCAAATACTTACACCAAATTCTATATCTTTCGTGTAAAAGTCTAGAGTGATTATTCAATCATCTAAGGTGTCTTAGCAATTGTTGTTTAGGACAAATCTTTATCATTTCTAGAGATTAGAAAGGAGAGGCTGAGTACTCGGTTATAGTACTCAGCGAGAGATTAGGAGTGAGTAGAGGTATAGAGGAAGGTACTCTTGTTATACTCAGCTTCTAAGTTGTAAAAGGTTTGATGCTCTACCGTTAAAGAGCTCAGTAGAGAATTCGAAAGCTCAGAACATGTTCCGAGGACAAGATGTAGGCTTAGAGGCCGAACCTGGATAAATCTGCTGAGTAACATCTTTCTAACCTTGAACTCCTTAATATATATATATATTGCTTGCTTAAACAAAACTGACCAAGTAAAGAGGTCACGCTGAGTTGTGTGTATTGAGTATCTGAGTTCAGGAATAGACTCAAGTGCTATGTCCTGACTCAAAGAAAGAAGCTGACTTGGTCACCAGTTGACCAAGCTAGTGTCTTAATTTACTCAGCGCGCTGTGTAATCCTTTTTCAAAGAAAAAGAAGTCAGCCTTAACGTACTAAAATTTTAAATAGTTCCTATCCCCCCCCTTGGAACTAACTTGTTACGTTATAAGGGAACAACACTCAGTTCAGGACATAAGTGGTTGTTAGAAATGCATCTTCCCAATAAGAAATTGGTAGATTCACTTTAGCCATCATTAACTTGACCATATTGAGAAGAGCTATATTTTACCTCTTGGTAATGCATTCTATTATAGAGTAAAAGGGATGGACATTTGATGACCAATCCCCTTTTGATCATATAAAGCTTTGAATTCATCTAAGAGATATTCTAGAAACGGTTAGTTCTCAAAGCTTTAAACTTTCTTTCTAGTTGATTCTTGACAAAGTTCATAAACTTCTTGAAATAGCTTAGTGTTTTAGATTTATGAGACATTAAGTAGACATGACCATACCTTGTATAATCATATATGAAAGTGATGAAGTAGTAGGCTCCATGCCTAGCCATCACATTCATTGGACCATAGACATCTTAGTGAATTAATTGCAAAGGAACTTCGCCTCTAGTAGTCTTACCAAATGGGTTTCTAGACATTTTTCCTTTAAGACATGATTCATATGGAGGTAATTGTACTTGTCTCAAACTACCTAATAGACCTTCTTAGCTAATCGACTCATTCGATCTTTTTGGCCTATGCGATTTAGTCTAGCATGTCATGACTTAACATCTTTATCATTCACATAAGAATAAGAAGAAGTATATTGGAAAAAAATACTGCCATGGCTTAAATTGACATCCAAATAGTTAAACCATTTGTGTAATATAACCAGAACCAAAATATTCATCATTCAAACACAATTTTAAATTGTTATCCTTAAAGAGGAAATTGAATCCCAAATTCAATAGAGTTGTTACAGAAAGAAGATTTCTTCGCATCTTAGGATCATAATGGACATCTTGAAGAATTAGAGTTTGACCACCACTCAAATTCATTCTACAAGCTTTGATCGCTTGGACTTCAACTTTTGAATTTCCCCCATCATAGATCTACTTTGTTTCGGTTTGCACTCATCGAAATTAAATAAAGGCGTTTTATTATCCTTGGTTACATAGTCCATTGCACCTAATTTAACAATCCATATAGGATCGAACCCAGTTATAAAAACATTACTTGATACATATAATGCACTCACACTCGAGTTAAAAGAATGTATCTTAGGGGCAATGCAATCTTTCTCATAATGGCTTCGTTCCTAGAAGTTAAAGCATTTCACACATGAGATATGTGCCTTCTTCCTCTTCTTGGCTCTCCTATTCCTCTACTACATCTACTTATGCTCTTTAGCCTTCTCTTTACCTTTGCCATTGGAACACTTACGTTTCTAACCTTAATAGTTGGATCTTTTCCCAAGTGAGTTTGAACCTGTTGAAACATCTTTCCACATGATTTTGATTTGACAAAATTATTTAAAGTATAGTTGATTTCCCATGATAAAATATTCCAACACATTAAATTTAAATGCTTTGATTTATTAATACTAATGTGTTTGTTCAATATTGAGTTAATTGATTTATAAGAATCAAGACATTAAAAGTTTAAGGCCTAAAAGCCCACAAGAGAAAGTCAAGCCCAAGTCAACAGTTGAAAGCCACGCGGCCCAGCAGAACAAAATGGAGCCCAGCAGGGAGAAGGATTGAGAAGCCTTCTCAATTGCTTCAAGACGAAGCTGCTGAGTCAAGCGACAACGAAGTCAGGTCAGCAGCTGGCCTGAACAACTTGGAGACAAAGTATTTCCATTTAAGGAAATGTTCAGACAGAACAGAAAGTTGTCTGGAAGACTTTTCCTAAAATGTGGAGACACTCTGACCAGCCTGAGCAAAAGCAACTGATCCCTGACGAAGACAGAAGATGCAACGTTCTTATTGGCCGAAGACGCTGAGCACTGACCGAGTGAAAGCGACAGGAAGCCGTTTCCCTCCAACGGTTATTTCGAAATTCGAAATGACCGGTGCCTCAGATGTCACTATAAATAGGCCTCTCAAATGCTTCATTCGATGCAGATCTTCATCAAGTCGAAACGCTGACCAAATACCAACTCGAAGTTCTGTCTTGAAAAGCAAAGCAAATTCTTACACCAATTCTTATTTTCGTGTAAAAGCCTAAAGTGAATTATTCATCTAAAGTGTTCTTCATTTTGTTAGAACAAACACTTTATCATTTCTAGAGATTAGAAAGGAGAAGCTGAGTTGCTCGGTTATAACACTCAGCGGTAGATATAGTATTGAGTAGAAGAATAGAGGAAGGTACTCTTGTATACTCAGTAGCTATTGTAAACGGTTTGGACTCTACCTTTAAAGAGCTCAGTAGTGGATTCTAAAAGCTCGGAAGGATTTCGGGGACTGGACGTAGGCAAGGAGGCCGAACCAGGATAAGTCTGCTGAGTAAGATATTTCTAACCCTTTACTCCTTTATATATTGCTTGTTGTGTACTGCCTAGTAAAATGCTAAAAAGAACATACGCTGAGTTGAGTGATCTGAGAGCTGAGTTCAGGAATAGACTTAAGTGTTATCTCCTGACTCACAATAGAAGCAGTTTTAGTCAGCAGTTGACTAAGCCTGCCTCTAATCTTACTCAGTATCGTTGTGCTAAAAGACTTAGCAAAAGTCTTTGATAAAAATATAAGTCTGCCTTACGTGAAAATTTTAAATAGTTCCTAACCCCCCTTGGAACTAACTCTGTCACGTTACACGGGACCAACAGAACCAACTTTTAATAGTTGGCCTCGATATTGATCTTAATTGATGCAAGACGGTCCTCTTCGAGTTCAAGGTAGCGAACAACTCTAACGTTTGACCTAGCCAAATATATATTTATGCATAGAGAACAAAATTATAGGATGTAACTCATCTCGTGACTCATTACAAGGATATTGTTCAAAGTTTCACGTTGACTTTAGGTTTATTATGAAAGCATTATTAGTTATATCTATGAATGAGATTAAATCTTTTAGTTAATTAAGCATTCACAATATAATTGATTACTATTCAATAATAAACCATAATTAATATTCCTCAATATTAAAAACAATCAACATTCAAAAACATTTCAAAGAACTAACATTTGAAAAGTTAACTAGAAATTAACGGAAAGTCTTATAATTTAACTTCAAACTAACTGAACTAACTAAGATCATTCGCAATAAAAGCTAACCCTCAAGCTTTATAGGTATTTAATCAAAAACATGATGTACTCTATAACCTTGTGACCCCTCCTTCCAAACTGACGGACTGCCTCACATAACATGGTCTCTAAACACATTTTCCAGACCTTAGCTGGGTAGCAAAATAAATAGTGGGAGATTGAACTTCCAAGCAACTCAACTGCCAAAAAAATAATTTGTCTTCTTATAAATTGTGGTTGCTCTTTATCCAAGATTCAGTCAACATATCTTTCATCCTTTAGGATCACATGGACTTGATCAACTTGTTGAAAAGAGGTGCTTATCCCGCCTTTAAGTTAGACCACCATTCCAAATACACTAATGCATCTTCATAGTGTGGAGCAGGATTGCTTCCATCTATCCCATTTGACCATTTTGTCTAATTTAAAACAGTCAATTTTTCTCAATAATTTCTCCAGTTTAACCAACTGATGTGGAAAGCGAGCTCATTTGGATGATTTATAATACATGTCTATGTAAAACCTCAAGTATTGTTAGTTGTACAAATACAAATAACTAACATATATATTCAAAAACATATTTTTTTATCTATATAAAATCTCTCAAAAAATATTTCTCATATTTTGAAATTTTTAAAAAAATTCATAGTTTCTGAACAATTAAAAACATTTTCTATTGATTTTAAATGATTTTAGAATATTCAAAAAGTCAAAAATAAATATTATGTCTGTCTAAAAATTACACAAAATACACCAAAAAAATTAGAAAATTGCAAATAGAGGGTCTCGAAAAAACATTTAGAGGCCAAATGACAACCAAAAGCCACCCTATGCATAGTTCACGTCCGTCATGCGGCTTGTGTGAATTGACCACTAATTGCCACGTGTGCATACAGCAGATGCGCGACACATGGTAGACATCTAATTGGAATCCTAAGGGCCGTGTGGGGCCCATGCATCGTCTTCCCTGTCGTCCATTGGCTTTGAAACTTGCTCCAATTTAAGGTTTTTGGGGGTCCTTGATCATGTTGGTGAAGTATGTTTGTCCATACGACGAATAAAAACTAGCGTTTGAAGCACACACATTCACGTCTGAGACTGCAACTGGTATTATTCTGAATATGAAAATCCTATATCGCAAATATACACTATTCTATATGATTCCAGCGTCATTTTTCACAAAAAAAAAATAGTTTGAAAACACGTATTCATGCCCAATAAACACAGATTTAGTACATATATTAATCCTAACAAAAAAAAATTATATTTTTCTTCATATTAGAGGATCAAAATTGTCAGAACATGAAATATGTGGCTTTGATACCAATTAAGGATAAATATCACATATACTATATGGATCATCGAATTACCTCTTGTAGTCCAAAAAATATATGATGTGATTTTTAGTGTAAGAACATATCACCACAACCCTTGTATTACCGGTCACACTTTAACCATGTCGAGCTTAATTTTAGAAAAATTGCGAAATATTAATATGAAGTTAATAGAAAAAAAGAAATTATATTTAGTGATAAGATGATTAATTACAATGCTTTTAATGCTTCTTTTGTAGGTGCCATTTTGCAATGAAATAAGGGTCGAAGGTTTTGTTTCTTAAGCATAAATAAGAATAATAATTTTTTTTGAGGAAAATTTCAAAGTTTTGGAAGTTCCATTTTAGGAATAAAACATATCTCTAATTAGGAATAAAATGCTATTATTTTCTTATTTGAATTGCCCAATTTAGGTTGAGAGTTGCATTAAGGAAATTTGATTGATATGTGGTAATTTATGTTTTTATTATTATTATTTTATTAGTAAGGGTCTCTTTCCTACATTTATATTCTTATAGAGACTAACTACTAATACACAATGTTTAAATTCCCTTTCACTAATAAGAATCTAGTATTTATACTCAAAGTGGCAAAGTTGGACACTATTTGATAACACATGTAACATGACATAAAATTAATTGTGGTGTTATTATTTGAGAATGTTTTTTCTTTAAATATTCGGCACATAAACTTTAGGTAACTAAAATATTTTAATTGTTGTTTTATTTCACTAAAATATCTTTATAAATATTACTTCATTCATACGCTTTATATAAATGTACTTTTGAATATATACTTTTTTTTTTTTTTCTCAAATTTGCATTTATTTGGAACAATAACCCCTCAAATATCATGCCCGTGTGGAATAGCAATGTGCTTTCTATGACCGTTCTGTTCAGTAATACAACTTCATTTCTATCCCACTAAAAGGCTGCTCAAATGGCACTACAAACTGAGACCTCTTCGTCAATGACCTCACCTGCTTACTGGTCCTTACCACCCTTGCGTGTCATTAAAATCAATGTTGATGGTGCAATCTTTTTAAATGGGGCTTTGGTGGCTATGGCTTTACCGTTGGGATAGCACTGGCCGATTCCTTACGACGGGGGGGGGGGGGGGGAGTGTGTTAACGACGTCCTCCACTGTCAGCTTGATCCTTTCCTCGTTGAAACGCTCTATTATCGGGAAACACTAAGCTAGATAAAGAGTCAGTACTACAAAACATTGTCCTTGAAATGGATTCACAAACGTAATTTATACTTTGAAGCGAGATTCTGACTACAATTCATTCATAGATGTTATTGTTGATGATTGTAAATCCTTATTTAAGGATATTGGAAATTGTATTGTCAATTTTGTACGTCGGTTTGCGAATCACCTTGCTCACGTATTTGCACAAGCGGTGATCTCTGAATCAGACCGTGGGTTACGGACCTCCACCCCCCACTTTGCGTGTAATGCTTTGGCTATTGATATTGAATAAATCTTCGTCTTTGCTTCAAAAAAAAAAAAACCCCTCAAATGCCACGTGATAGTAAGGAGATAATCATAATATTTTCAAGTTCCAATCACGCGGAGCCACATGACATTTGAGGAGTTATTTGTTTCAAATAAACAAGTTAAAACTTAAAAGGGTTAGTTATAACCTATGAAGTTTAGGGAGTCAGTTGCAGTATTTGGACAAGTTGAGTGCTAAAGATCTATTATACTTTTTTTTAATAATGATAATTATTATCGAAGGTGATTTTCATTCAACCCACTAGTCTCACTAGAACCTACATTAAATAAAAATAAAAAATAAAAAAGTAAAAAAATAATAATTTAATGCTCTAATAATAAGTTTAGTGAGTTGGTCTATTTGTAAAAACAATTACATGATTTAAAAATTTGTAGATAAATATTCGTGTTTTGTACAATTTATAAATCATTGCTCATAAACTTTAAAAGAGACCGATTTCGAATAATTAAAGAAAACTGAATTTATATAAATTACTTATATATTTACACAGTTAACTAAACTATAAATATTATCTAACTAAAAAAATTAATTTATAAATCTTTTAACAGTAAACTTTATAAACCCCAAATATGTATCAAATTACGAGATTATATATACAAACACGGTTATTTATAAATTCAACCTGCCAATAACAAATAAAAGAAAAAGAAAAAAGAAAAAAAAACTATTGGTTGAAAAAACTTTTAAAATGAATTTTAAAAAAGAAAAAGAAAAACACTTGTTTCTCACTCCCTATCTCTACTCTGTGTAAACCTGTTTATATAAATGCTCTCACAACCTTACAAATCCACCAACATTCTCACTCTCCCTAAAATGCATACCCTTTCTTCCTTCTTCTTCTTCTCCTTCCTCTCTATTCCATTGTTCATCAATGTAAGTTCTAACTTCCATTAATTATATATACTAATCTTCCTGTTCTTCTTATTATTGTTGTTAATTGTTTTCTAAATTAAACAATGCAGGTGAATTTCGGAAGTTGCAGCCACCTCCTGGCCGGAGAAAGTCCGATGACGCCAAAAGCTTCCTTCATCCGTTACTGGAATAAAGAGATCCGTAACAATTTACCTAAACCTTCTTTCTTTTTATCCAAAGTTTCGCCATTAAACGCCGTCGATTCCGCCGCTTTTTCCAAACTCGCTGCCCAAAATGCCCTTTCTACTAAACTCTCCGACTTCTGCTCCTCCGCCAGGCTCTTTTGCTTCCCCGATTTGTCTCCCAGTCTCGCTAAGCATGACAAAGATGTTAGTTTCTCTTCCTACCTCAACCGTAACTTCACCAATTACGGCACTGAGAGCGCCGGCGGAATCGACTCCTTCAAGAACTACTCCGACTCCGATAATATCCCTGTCGACTCTTTTCGCCGCTACGGCCGCAATGGAGCCGGTCATGATGAGAAGTTTTCCAATTATGCCCCTAATGGTAATGATATTGACGAGAGCTTCAATACGTACGGTACCGGCGGAACTGGTGGTAAATCCGACTTCAAGGGGTATGCCTGGCAAGTAAATGTCCCGAATCTCCGATTCACAACCTACTCCGACGCCGGCAATGGAAAAGCCCAAAAGTTCACCAGTTATTCATTGGATACGAACTCCGGGAGTGAGTCGTTTAAGGGATACGGGAAGAACGGGAACGGAGTTCCGAATGATTTCACCGGATATGGAGTGAATTCGAATGTGATTGGGTCGGATTTCGCGAATTACGGCGAGGTAGGAAACGGAGCTGCTGATAATTTCACATCCTATGGATTCAATGGGAATAATCCGGATAATACTTTTAAGAACTACGGCGCCGATGGGAATGGGAATGTTGATAGTTTCTCATCTTACAGAGATCAATCGAATGTGGGAGATGATTCATTCGATTCGTATGCGAAGAATTCAAATTCAGAGAAGGTGAATTTCAATAATTACGGTAAATCATTCAATGAAGGAACTGATAAATTCACAGGCTACGGAAAAGCTGCTCAAGGTCATGAAATCGGATTCAAAGGCTATGGAATCAACAATACATTCAAAGATTATGCTAAAAATGGAGTTTCCTTCGCCAAGTACACGAACATAAGCAGCAGCTCTGGTGCAGCAGATGCAGAAGCAAAGATTTTGAAACTCAGTGGCAATTCTGTAAATAGATGGGTTGAACCAGGCAAATTCTTCCGTGAATCTAATCTGAAAAAAGGGACTGTGATGCCAATGCCGGATATTGTAGATAAAATGCCCAAAAGGTCATTTTTGCCCCGGACTATCACCTCTAAATTACCATTCTCAAACTCCAACCTTGCTCTGCTGAAAAACACTTTCCACGCGCTGGATAATTCCACCATGGAAACCATCATTCAAGACGCGCTTAAGGAATGCGAGAGACCTCCAAGCGCCGGCGAGAACAAGCGGTGCGTGGGGTCAGCGGAGGACATGGTCGACTTCGCCACGTCTGTTCTAGGGCGGAATGTGGCGGCGCGTACGACTGTGAATGTCAATGGGTCGAAGAAAGATATCATGATAGGATCGGTCAAAGGAATCAACGGTGGAAAAGTGACAAAGTCGGTATCTTGTCATCAGAGTTTGTATCCTTACCTTCTTTACTATTGCCATTCGGTTCCTAAAGTTCGGGTTTACGAAGCGGATATTTTGGATCGGAATAGTAAGGGTAAGATTAACCATGGTGTTGCCATCTGTCATTTGGATACTTCTTCATGGAGCCCCACCCATGGTGCTTTTTACGCTTTGGGTTCGTCTCCGGGTCAGACTGAAGTCTGCCATTGGATATTTGAAAATGATTTGACTTGGACCGTTGCTGATTAAAGAAGACGAGACGACAATGGTCCAACCATTTTCCGGTTTGGGTTTGAACCGTTGGCTAAAAGCAAGTTAGCCGGTGGTTCGATTTAAATGACGGGCTGAAATTGGCCTATTTATTATATTATACTATTTGTGGGTAATGTTATTTAATATTGTATGAGAGAGGGATTTTGTTGTTTTTGGAAACAAGAAAAAAGTTGGGGTATTGACGTCTTTCATCAATACTAAGATTATTGAGCTCCAATGGAATATGTATATGTGTTATAATTATATCATAATGAGTTCAATGCATTTTATTTTTTCTGAGATGTATATTTATTGGTTGACAATTTTCATATTCTAGGAGAGCCAAATATTTATTGAGTTCAGCGGTGGGAAATTGGGAAATTCAATTCATTCTCCTATTAAAAAAATTAAAATAAAAAAGAAATTCAATTTAAAACGAAAACTTGAATCTCCGGGGTATTTATTTACCCACTTTTTATCTTCTGTTTGAATTTTCATTTTAAAACGAAAAATTATGTGTATTTAGTTAGAAATCGCATATTTGTATTTTATATATGAAAAGAAAACCTGTTTTTTTGAAAAAACATAGTTCTTTCTAACAATAAACAATCGATAAACCAAACTGGTTCTTCAGACATGATATAGAGAGATTGAATTTTTTACTACTCCAACCAAATTGTCTAATATTTTTTTAAATAAAAATATATTTACTCTCTAAAAAGAAGGTTAAGAGGTAAATAATTTTGATTTTTATGAAAAGAAATGACGAGTTAAAATGATAGTAGTATTGTTTTGTTTGGGGAAATATGAAGTGGAAAAAGATGCATTGACTTCCATAGAGTTCACACCGGGAAATGTCAAAGATAGCAGTAGTAGTTGTATTGTTTGTATGATCCAACGAATCACTTCCATAATTATTATGCTAAAATATGCAAGTATTTACACTTTCCAGCTACAATATGTTGGTTCCCACTCAACTTTTTTATTTATATTAGAAAATTTCATTAAAAAAAAGTACTGCCAAATTCTTCTAATTTGGGATTTATTTTCAATTTAGAAAAATTAATTAACCTTTTTTTTTTATTGAAAATTGATCTGATATTAATTAATCAAAATAATAGCATCAGTACAGATTTATGTCCAAACTACTTCAGGATAGTCCTCCATAAAATAAATAGCAGAATTGAGATCTTTTTATCCAAGAAATTAATATCATGAGACTATATAAATGAACACGAACACAAAACTATATGTATGAAAAAAGGGTTGTAAAGACATGATATCAAAATACACAAATGCAAGAAGACCTTGTGACCATGAACCGGAATTTAACACCTTCACCACTATTTGGGTATCAGACTCAATGTAGATTGAAAAGAAGCCGCAATCTCTCGAAAAGGAAAAACTTTCAAGAATTGCTTGTGATTTTGCTGCCTTGAATGAACATGGGGCGATGGGAATACCCGCTAAAGCCATTACATGTCCCTTTTAATGTTTTTTCAATTTGCCCTAACTAAAACAACATTCGGACCCTCCGTGGCTATCTTCACGCTCTCATATAATTGTTCTTTCCACATTCAAATCCAAGGGTAAATTACATTAATGGTCATTGAAATTTGAGATACGATTAAAAAAAATCACTGAACTTTATTTTGTTTCAATAAAATCATTGGACTTCATATTTTTATTTCAATAAAGTTATTCCAACCAATTCATAAAAATATTGGAATAGTAACGTGATAACCAAGTTGGAAAGAACTATAATATGTATAACACGATAATCATGTGGCAACCACGCATATTCTATAGGATAGCTAATAAATATATTTTTTTGTAGCTACATGATAGTACAAAGAAGTTTGGTTAAGTAAATAATATATAATTTTTTATGTGATTATCAATGTTATACATAAAGTCAATTATTTTCAACGTCACATTATTATTAATATGATTTTTGTTTTCTCCGAAATGACTATTGAATAAAAATGAAATGTGAATGACTTTATTGAAACAAAATGAAGTTTAATAAGTTTTTTTTTTAAATAATTCCAAACTTCAATGAAAATTAGTGTAATTCTCATATCTAATTCCCCTCTTTCACCAAGTCATTTCCACAACCAAAATAAAGGACATGACTTCCAATTTTAACTAACTCAACTATCCAATTAACATATTACACCATGTGAGCATAATATTTATTTATTTATTTTTTGTTAAATTGAACTTGTTTAAATTTTATATGTATATATACTTGTTATCAACTGAATGGTCCGAAACCAATTTTTACTTAAAAATTTTCAAAATTAAATTACATTTGGACTACAAAATTAAGATTGAGTTGTTTTGAATAAACTTAAAGAAATTTATCGTTTATCATATATTAATCAAGTTAGATTTGTAATTAAATACAAACTCATTGAGTTAATTCACCACTCCGAACTTTGTTCATCAAAACAGTGGACTGAAATTATCCAAAAATAAAGGAAGTTTCAACAGCCGAAGGTCCTAAAACCATCCATAATAAGAATAGTTCCAACAACAGGAGCATGAACCCTCCCGGCCTCTTATCTACGTCCCTGATTTGAACTCAAAATTACTTGAATCTATAAACATTAAAAACAAAATATAGCATTTCTTACATTAAAGAGTATATACCTCCGTAAAAACGTTAATAACCACAAAAAGATTGTGAAAGAAACGATAGAAATGCTGGAATTAGTCATGCCGATATTGATTTAATTTCTTCTGTATGGTTGTCACACACTTTAAAACTATTTTCTTCCTAAAAAAGAAAAAAAAAATATTAAAACAAAAATGATTTTATTTAATTATCTATATACAGTATAAACTTATTTAATTTTATTTCATTCCTTTTCCGTTTGTTGGGTACAGGGTCATTTCACTAATTTGTCTATTTTGTTGTATTAAATCATTAATCCATTAATTAAATATAATCAACAAACATAGGATGCTAATTATAAGTTATAATACATTGTAAAGGACAATTAAGATAGTCATAAACTGATTATTTGACCCAAGAATATATTGCTGCAAAATTTATATATTTTACTTCCTTTCCTTAAAAATAAATTATTATTAACTTCAAAAATATTATTATATGCATAGCTGGAAGATCCTACAAAAAAAAAAAAATCTACAAAAAAAAAAAAAGGAGGGCACTTAAATTTTTATCCAATTTTTTTGTTCAAGGCCCTTTTAGTAACTCTAAACATAAATTCTTAGAATTGTGCTAAACTCGATACTTAATAAAAGGCGGCCCGATATATTACGCGTCCCCACTAAGCGAGGGTCTGGGGAGGGATCCCACCACAAGGGTGTATAAAGGGCAAGCCTTCCCTTGCCAAATTTTTTGACAAGAGGCCGCTCCTCATTTCTAAAAATTCACAAATATTCACAGTAGTTGAATATTAATAATATAGGATAATTGGATAAGTTTTGTTGGATATGGTCCAACTTTCGGCTTGATTTTCACGAATGACCATTGACTTTCGTTGGAGTGGATTTTTGGGTACATTCTGATGTCAAAGCCTGGGACTAATAATAGTGAAGAAAGTATAATATCGAAAAGAAAGAAAGTACTCATTCATAGGCTGTTAGACGTGTGAAAGCATCGTTCTACCCCAAGATTGGGAGGTAGGACGTTTCTGACCATGTTGAACCCTATTGACTTCTTCTTTGACATTGGGCCGCTTAGAATTAGATGGGTTTTGGAAAATTAATTGAGCTTCTACTTAGACTTTATCTGAAATAGATGCCCCCCATTACTCTCATTTTGAACATTGAGGTGACGAGGCATTTTAATGACTAATGTCTTTTGCACTTATCCCGAGATTTAATTATTGTTGATTGAAGTCTTTGTAACCGTTCGATGTAAAACTGCAGTCACTTATATTAACGAAAAGGTATATATGATTGTGTTGAGTCATAGAGAATCTTTCCCTATTCAGTAGTCGTCAACTATAAAACAAAGGCTACATTACATTGGCGTTTGAATCCCAGAAAAAAAGAACATTTTCCTCTTCAAGTTAGTTTCGCTTTATAATTATTTTTCTTTTAGTACTGTAGTTGTATTCATTGTGGTTGACTTAAGTTCACTTACCTAACCATAATTGTTTAGAGCCTTTAGACTTTGTTCTCCTTTTCCCTTTTTTGTGAGGTGCTCAAATTTTCTTCTTCGGGTTTATGGTTAGCGGAGACGGAATCCGAGTGGATGAGGAGAAAGTGAGAGCTATCAGAGAATGGCCCACCCCTAAGAATGTGGGAGATATTCAGATTTTTCACAGGTTAGCCACCTTTTATCGATGGTTCATCCGAAATTTCAGCACCCTAGTAAGCCCCACTTACCGAATGCCTGAAGAAAGGGAAGGGATTCAAGTGCGAAAAAGAACAGGAAAACAGTTTTGCTTTAATCAAGGAAAACTTGAGTATATCACAAGTGTTAGCCTTTCCCGATTTTGATATACTATTTGAGGTCGAGTGTGATGCTAGTGGAGTTGGGGTTGGGGGCGTCCTGATACAAGAGAAAAGACCTATCATCTACTTTAGTGAAAAGTTATGTGAAGCCAGACAGAAGTGGGCTACCTACGATCAGGAATTCTAAGTAGTGGTCAGGGCTTTGAAGACATGGGAGCACTACTTGATGGGAAAAGAATTTGTCATCTACACAGACCACCAAGCTCTTAAGTTTTTACGGAGTCAGAAGCACCTTTAAAACTCCATGCATGGCCGATTGTCTGCCTTCATAGATAAGTTCCCTTATAGACTTATCCATAAGGCTAGACAATAGAATAAAGTGGCGGATTCCCTAAGCCAAATGGTAGCACTTTTGAAGATAGTGAATCTAAAGTAGATTTCTTTGAGCACATCCGAGTAGACTATAGGGAGGATCCGAACTTCAGAAACATTTGGTGAAGTTGTAGAAGCCAACCTGGGGATAGGGCGTATCATCTGCTTGACGAATATCTTATAAGAGGTAACCGACTTTGTTTGCCATGTACCTCAATCTAGGAGAAGGTTATCAGAGATTTACATGGTGGTAGTCTATGAGGACATTTCGGGAGAGATAAGAAATACGAGGCAGTAAGCTCTTGATACTTTTAGCCTAAGATGAAAAGAGATGTCATGTATTTGGTGGAGTAGTGTTATATTTACCAAACTGCCAAGGGACATGCAACCAACGCCAGCCTACACCTACCACTACCTGTACAAGAGACAGTATAGGAAGATTTATCCATGGATTTCGTTCTAGGACTACCCAAAATCTAGAAGGATATAGATTCCATTTTCGTCGTGGCTGACAGGTTTTCTAAGATGGCCCATTTTATTCCATGTCGAAAGAAAAATGATGCCTCAGTGATCGCCAAACTGTTCTTCAAAAGGGTAGTAAGATTACATAAGGTACCAAAATGTATCATTTCGGATCCAGATACGAAATTTCTGATCCATTTTTTGCGGACGTTATGGGCTCTTTTTGATACGATCTTAAAGTTCAGTACTACCGTGCATCTGCAAACTGATGGTCAAATAGAAATGGTTAATCAAACCCTAGGTAACTTGTTAAGAAGCAAGTGTAAAGACAAGCCCCAGATGTGGGACTTGGTTCTGGTTTGGGCAGAGTTTGCTTATAACAGCTTAGTACACTCGGGCATTAGGAAGTCGACATTTGAAATGGTATGTACAAAGATCCCCAATCACACCCTGGATATAGTTAAACTCCCAAAGGGAGATAAGGGGAATGTGACCGCCCGCCAACTGGCGAATGAATACCTACGAATGCATCGGGAGGTGAAGTAAAGTCTTGAGGAATGAAACCAAAGTTGAAAACGAAGGCAAATGAGCACAAAATAGATCTTTATTTCGAAGTAGGGGATGAGGTACTAGTGTACCTCAGCAAGGAAAGACTCGTCAGTGCCCCAAGTAGCAAACTCTGACCAAGAAAATATGGGCCGTATAAAGTGACCAAGAAGATCAGTGCCAATGCGTATCATATGGCCCTACCAAATTGGCTAGGCAAGATGTCACCCTCCTTCAATGTACGAGATCTCAACTCGTGGAAACTAGATGGACCCATTGGGACCACTACAGACGAGTCAGAATCCAAGCCTTTTAAAGAAAAAGGGGTTGATGAGGACATCCTTCACAGATCCCCCATTCAAACGATACCTAGTGGATGCTCCACTTCAGGCAAGCTGGGTCACGAGGTGAATTTATGACTGGCGAAGCTTACACGGGCGAATCCTTCCTATCAGATACCATGGGTTTACTTCCTTATGAAGGAGTCCAACATTACTTCCTCCACAAGGAGACAAATCTGACAACCAGTCAGTTACACCTTATTTACTGTTTCTGCTTAGTTCTATTTTCCTTTATGCCACTTTACCATCTTTCCCCCATCTTACCCTTATTGCTCTCTTGTATTGTAACCCTAGCAAGTGTATAACGTCCTTAGTTTTTCTTTAGGGGAAGTATTTAAACCCCACTATTTTGTAAGGATAGCAAACTCTTTTATGAAATCAAATAATATTTCTCATTGACATTAAAGTTTTATATCTATATCTCGGGATTAACTCCTACTAGTTTAGCTAGTGAAGAAACTTTTTGTTGATTTACGAATAAAATCATCATGTTCGTCTTTAACCCGTATCACTTTCAGATGGCAGAAATTTAATATAGATGTCTCGAAAAACATTCAGATGCCACAAAAAAATATCTGTTATATATTTTGCGTCATCTAAAAGGAAAAATGACATAGTGAGAGCCTGAACTATATTAATAAGGTATGTTTCCAATAGATAATATCTACCTCATATCGAATCGTAATATATATATATATATATATATATATATATAACACCCTAGTCCAATACCATGTAGATATTGTCCGCTCTGATCCAAATCCAATACATTGGGCCTCACGGGTTTAAAACGCGTCTGCATGTATTGGATTCCCAACTTACTAATAAGCCCCAATCACTCTCTCTCCAACTCCGATGTGAGATTCAGTTCATTCTTGCCCCATTGCCATCCCTTAGGGCCGCTCCTTGCTCAGACCTTCTATCCCGGTGCTACCAATTTCGGACCGGGTCGTTATAGGCCCACCAGCTTACTCCTAGTTCGTTCCTGAACCACACATCGTACGTGGAGAGTCGGCTCTAAAACGAATTGTAACACTCTAGTCCAATACCATGTAGATATTGTCCGTTCTGGCCCAAATCCAACACCTTGGGCTTCACGGGTTTAAACATGTCTGCATATATTGGATTCCCAACTTACTAATAAGTCTCGATCACTCCCTCTCGACCTCCGATGTGGGATTCAGTTCAGTCCTGCCCCTATTGTCATCCCTTAGGATCGCTCCTTGCTCAGGCCTTCTACCCCGGCACCACCCATTCCGGACCGGGTCGTTACAATATATATATATATAGGAGAGGGCTCTTGTGAGAACTCACCTTAGGTGAGAACCACCCAAAACTACGTCGTTTTGAGTAGAAAAATTTTAAAAAAACGCTACTGCTTGGGGGGGTCGAACCTAAGACCATATGTTTGCACTCCACACTACTTACCACTGAGCCAATTGCTTTCTTTGTAATTTATATCGCGCGCTGATTAATATACCAGTGCCCTTTTAGCTTCTATTGTTTAATATTTGATGCATGCACTTATTAATATCGATTAAATATGCATAATAATAAATTATTAATAGAAAAAAAGAAATGTGCATAATAATGAATTATTAATAGAAAAAAATCTAAGAACATGCTCTAATTTCTTATTTATTTAATTCCTTTATATTTTTGTAATTTATATTTTAAAATGTCAAGGACGATGTTCTAAATATTGTTACATATGTTATAAATTTTATAATTTGTGTTCTAAAAATTAAGTATAATGTTTTAAAAAAAAAAGATATACGGACCATTTTTACATTTGTTCTATAATATAATTTATAACTCATATTCTAAATAACATAACGTATGTTCTAAAAAATATAACGTATGTTCTAAAGTTTATATTTTGTGTGCCAAAAATTAAGTATA
This sequence comes from Euphorbia lathyris, assembly GCF_963576675.1. Classification (NCBI taxonomy): domain Eukaryota; kingdom Viridiplantae; phylum Streptophyta; class Magnoliopsida; order Malpighiales; family Euphorbiaceae; genus Euphorbia; species Euphorbia lathyris. The sequence continues at coordinate 19,718,569 of NC_088914.1, read as the reverse complement.
ATGTTCTAAAAATATCAGTAGATATCTCGATCGTTTTTTCATTTGTTCTATAATATAATTTATAACTCATGCTAAAAAACATAACGTATGTTCTAAAAAACATGTCGTACGTTCTAAACTTTATAGTTCGTGTTTTAAAAGTTAAAATATATGTTCTAACGTTTGTTTTAAAAAATATATAGTTTGTGTTCCAAAAATTTAGTATAATGTTTTAAAAAAATCAGTAGATATGTGGATCGTTTTTTCATTTGTTCTATAATATAATTTATAACTCATGTTCGAAAAAACATAACACATGTTCTAAAAAATATAACGTATGTTCTAAAAAATATGTTGTATGTTCTAAACTTCATAGTTCATGTTTTAAAAGTTAAAATATATGTTCTAACATTTTTTTTAAAAATATATAGTTTGTGTTCCAAAAATTAAGTATAATGTTCTAAAAAAATCAGTAGATATCTGGATCGTTTTTTCATTTGTTCTATAATATAATTTATAACTCATATTCGAAAAAACATAACACATGTTCTAAAACACATATCGTATGTTCTAAAAAATATGTCGTACGTTCTAAACTTCATAGTTCGTTTTTTAAAAGTTAAAATATATGTTCTAACGTATGGCTTAAAAAATAAATTTTCTTATATAACATAAATTACAAAAATATAAAGGAATTAAATAAATAAGAAATTGAAGCATATTCTTGGATTTTAGATTCACAAATACATCACTCAAGTTTTCTTTACAAATTTATGTAATGAGCATTACATAAATAATAGACATGAATCCTCATTACGACTAACTCTTGCATTTTGTTTAATACTTATTATGCACAATTCTTATTAAACGATAAAACAAAAAAAAAACTAGAAAACATTAAAAATGAAAAAAACGTTAAAACTTGAAAATACGAAAAACGAAAAACTCGAAAAACGTGATGAAATATTTCCATCACGATTTTTTTTTGTTTTTCGTCTTTTTTATTGCATTTTTTTCAAGTTTTTCGTGTTTTTTGTTTTTCTCATTTTTCATTCTATTAATAATTCATTATTATACACATTTCTTTTTTTCTATTAATAATTCATTATTATGCATATTTAATCGATATTAATAAGTGCATGTGTCAAATATTAAACAATAGAAGCTACTAGTACAATGTTATATTAAACAGCGCGCGTGATATAATGGACAAGATAAGTATTTGTCTTGGTGGTAAGAAGGGTGGAGTGTAGATAAGAGAGCTCAAGTTCGAATCCCACAAGAAGCAAAGATGTTTTTTTATTGATTTTAATTGATTTTTATACTCAAAACGACGTAGTTTTGAATGTTCTCACCTAAAAAAGTGTCATCACCTAAGGGAGGGTTCTCACTTGATCTCTCCCCTATATATATATATATATATGAGAGAGAGAGATGATTATGTGAAGACAGTTACATGTGAACTGATTTTTAAAGTTTACCTTTATGATTTGTGACGGTCCTTCTACTGTAATCCTATCAACAAAGATGAAAGCCGGCAGGCATACAGATATGATTTATGCACGTGTATATAATTTTGAATGCTCTTATACTTTCTTCATCATAATAATAATAAATATTCAACTCTCTCTTTTTTTTTTTTGGTAAGAAAGGAAAGGAAAAAAACAAAACCAACAAAAAACCTACACCGGGATCAGTCTAGGAAGGCTGACTCCAATCCTATCCTCTAGGAGAGAAGGCAAAAGAAAAGAAGGAGGAACAGATAGGGTAGAAACACCTAACATTCTCCCATGCCCAGCAGCTGCTAAGCGATCCGCCACGCGGTTTTGCTCCCTAAAAATATGGGAGAAATTAAGATACTCAAAGGCAGGACGAAGCCTCAAAATAGCTTTGATGAGATTCTGGCTCTTCAGACAAACAGCCTGGCTATCTGAAATCCTGTTAATAGCCTCCAGATTATCAGATTCCACCGAGAGCTTTTTAACACCCATGCGAATGGCGAGTTTAATACCTGACAAGATACCCCAGAGCTCCGCAGAAAAGGCATCATAATTATTCAACTCTTAATAATTATAGTTTTTTCTTTTTGTTACAATAATTATAGTTAATATATATACATATATATTAAACTTTTAAGTAACAAGATGAACATCAAAGTTAAAGAGGCATATTTTATTTCATCAACGTTACATTTTTTACAGTTCTATCCTCTATAACATATAATAACAAGGACAAAATCAACCACAAACTTTTGATTAAGTTTGATGTGTAAATAAACCCATTTTGAAATTGATCTCAAACGTATCTTAAATGAAAAAAAAAAAAAAAAATTTAACATATATAAAAAAAAACTATATAACTTTTTCTACTTTTTTTTTTTTTTTATGGTTTTCTTTCCTCTTTGTAGTCGTTTTTATCAATTCGTTGATCTTGTATTAGCTTTAGCTTATATGATGTTTTATTCTTCACTTTTTGCTTGTTGTGTTTCTCCTTTTTCATCTAATGAATATACAAGCATTTTTCTTGAAAAAATAATAATAATTAGTTAAATTAAAAGATATTAATGCATAAAAATTAAAATTAAAAAAAGTGAAAAAGATTGCTTAATTCTCAAGGAATCCCCTTTAAAAGTGTGTGGGGGGTATTATTCTCTTGGCAGACATCCAATTATACTTCTTTGCCTTTAATTTTATCTTTTTCAGATACTTTCAATTCAAGCCAAATCACACATGAAATTTTCAGATCACTAAATATAGCACAATGACCAATTAATTATGCTTCAGTTCAGGATATATATGCAAATTATATATCCAGATTCTTTTCAAATATTTTCCACAAAAAATATAAAAGAGAAACATATATACTCAAATTTGGTTCAGATTCATTGTAATCCAGAGTGGTTGGACGCGAACAACCATGGATTCAGAATTTACTGATAGAGTAGTTTTAGGTGCACTCTAGTAATGTATAGATGCTCAATTAATATTTTTTAGGTGCTTTTATACAAAAACGTTAAAATTCAATAAACATTTTTCATGGATGCAGTTTTCTATTTTCCGATGATTAGTGGATTCTTAACCCCCTTATATCATCTTTGCTGGTGTATTAGAAAATCCGCAAAGAGTGACCTTGATGAGGGTAGAAATGAATCGAATCAAATCTCATATTAGTTGAGTCTAGGTGAAAGCAATTGGCTGAACAATTAATGGATTTTTTTTCCAGCTAATATTCTGAATTTTGCACATAAGTATATCCCATGTTATTTAGAAAGATTAGGTAATAGAGTCATGTGGTTGGGCACATGTAATTTGATTGGTCAAAAGAGACAAGTATTAAGAAATGTAAATTTAGAAAGATTCTAACAACCACAACACCTATTTCTGTTTCTTCAGTTCAGACTCAGAGTATCTCACTTTGCTCTTGTCTTTTTTTACTTCAAAACATCCCATAACTATATATTAACTTATCCTTATCAACTTTGAGATTAAACATTACTAGTTTCGTTTAAGGGTCCGTTTGTTTTACATGCTGTTTGTTGCTGTTACGGTTTGTTTGATATTGGAAAACACTGTTTTTGTAAAATGCTACTTTTCAGGTGTAAGAGATAAATACGAGGTCATTGACCAAACACTTAAAACTTTCAAAACATGAGTATGAAAATGAGTAACCAAACACCTCTAACTTTTGTTTGTTGATACTGTTTGTTGTTATGATTTGCTATTTGGTATTGGAAAATCCAAAAAGTAAGATTCTTTGCTTTTGTAAAGAGTTATATTTCAGATATAAAAGGTAAAACTATGATCTTTAACCAAACACATAAAACTCTGCATTTTGAAATGAAAAGGTAAACAAAAAAAAATGGAAAATGAGCAACCAAATATCCACTAACTTCCATAAATCCCAAACACCCCATTTCTTATAATTCTTTTTATAAAAGAAAAAAATTATTAGTTTTATATATGCTTTATTACTTTACTATCTCTAATCTCAATCCCAAGACCCAATAATTGTTATTTATCACATTATCTGTAGTGCTGTGATCTACTAACATGTAAATGTTGTCCAGTTTGATTCAAGTATCATTTCTTGAACCTCACGATTTTAAATATTAAAAGTTCAACTTATTAATATAGCTCGATCACTCTCTTTCTATAAGATTCAGTTAATTACTTCCAGTTGAAAATGTTATTTGTTTAGATCTTTCACTTTGGCACTATCCCTCGAAACCGGGTTATTATTACATTATTTCACTACTGAATTCATTTCACTGTATATTATGATAACATAAAATCCAATACAATATTTATTTGATTGATAAACAAATACAATAATAACTTATATATATAAGTGTATTGAAAAAGTGACTTATTGTATATATATTGGATATTTTTTTTTTATAGTTTATTCGATTATTTGATCCAAAATTTATTGAGGATTCTTATCATCTTCTAATTAAATTTTTATATGTATATTAAAATTTGAATTCGAAAGGAAAACATTTATTTATAGTGGACAGAAAGACAATTGTTCTTTAAGGAAAAAATCCATTCAAAACATTTTTTAAAACATATATATATATATTAACAAAAATTATTTAAAATTAATAAATTAAAATATTAATCACGTTTTTTTACGAAATATGAATTATAATAATCATAACAAAATTACTGAAAAAATTATTAAAAATCAATGATAAAGATTAATATAGTAAAATAAATAATCCAGAACATAAACCAATAATATATATGAACAACCACGTGATCTTGATCCAGTATGTTGGTCTTTTCAAGCCGTACGTTGTAACCCACTTAATTGCCTTTCCAGAATATTTTAAGAAAATGTTTGTTTGTAAAAACATATATATTTTAGTATGAAATGATATGAGTGAAAATAATTTATAGACTCATAGTCTAATATAAATATGTGATAAGCTGACAGTTCAACACCAGGACCGTCTACATCGATTAGACGTTCGAAATTAAAAATCTGTCGTGATATTTTTTTTATTAATCTCTCTGGATGTTTTTTTTTTGCTTCTAGGCGAGCTTTAACCATTTGGACGCTACTTAGACCGTCTAAGCGATGATGAATAAAAGCGTTTTTCATTATTAATTTTATTATAATTCACTTTTGAACATTGTCGCATGGTTATTTATGAATTATGTTTATTGTCGGATAGTTTACTTCTGTTTTATACTTGTTTTCATGATATGGATTAAGACTTTAACGACATTGTTTCATAGCTTTTGATGAATTATATTACTTGTGAACGTTATATTTTATTTATTTGAGTTGTTTTAATAATATTATTGTTGAAATGTTGATGTTTGCATATTTTTAAAGATATATGTTATAAATATACATACATTTTTATATTAAATAATTTTATATTATTATTTTTAGATAGTATAATACGTACTTTAATTGTATTTATGGAAAAATATGTTGATTAATAAATAAATAAAATATAAGAATACAAATGCAATTAATCTCCAACTAATCGCCATTTAATTCCCAAAGATCATATCCGTCCAACTAGCGCCTAACATTTTTTACAATCTTGGATAAGATGTAAAATTATTATATGCTATTATCACGTGTTGTGTATATTTTGATATAAAATAAAATAAATATTTTATCGAGTTTAAAAATATTTTATTTCCAAAACTATTACAAAATCACGCATAAAACATGAACAAAATATTTAAACATTTTTTATAGAAATATTTAAACTTTTTAATGATGTATGGAATTAGCTTTTTTTTTTTTTAATGTATGACCAAATAATAAGGAAAAAGGCCAGACATCTAATTAGATTCGTATCTTCGACACACAGATCGCTAAAGACACTTATACTCCACACCTTACTTTTACCTTATTCCACATCTTCACCTTACCTTTTTTTTTTTATCTTATTTTCACCTTCTTTCATCCCTTTTGAAATTACGAGAAACCAACTAAAATGGAAAGTCACATTACATATTTTCAAAGCTTTATAACTTGACTAAAAGACACAAAATCGACCAAAATAAAACTTAAACAAAAGTTCAAAGCACCTCACCATGGTTGACACTTATTCGATCAATGTAAGGTGACTTATTATCCTAACTCTCATCTTCTTACTTACAAGTAACGGACGTGGATTTGCAAGTCCACTCAAAGAGTACCATTTTACATTTAAATTCAAGCAAAGTAAAAAGAATCTTTGGAAAAGGGTTGTAATATGGGTTAGAGTTAAGGTGTGTAAGTTCTATCAATAAGTCGATCTCAAGGAAAATGCAAATCATGGTTAACTTTCTACCAACTTTCTGAATCACGCACATAATCTTCTCTCATTGAGTGCCACTTATAGCTTATGTTCATTAATTGTTCGATGAGCTCATAAAGTGCTTTAGGTTCAAGTTCCTTCGGATCTCCATTTGCAACAAATTCTAGTTGAATTTTATACGCATCTTTAAACCATGAGAAAAGTTATGGAACAACCAGGGTCTGTCCTGACAATTTAGGGGCCCTAGGCAAAATAACGAATAAGAGCTCCTTTAATAATAAAAAAAATTGTACGTAATAAAATCCTTCGAAAATCGATTTTTAACCAATAAACTTTTTTCCATATGAATCACTATTATACCATTGCCATCGTTTATCATACAAAATTCTTCTAAAAATCATCACCTCTTACGGTCTCACCTGCAAAACAAGACACAAAATTCTCATAAGAAGCAATAATATGATTAAAACTAAATCAAATACTCAGTATATAATCTGGAAACAAAATTATTCATCAAAGTTCATCATCAATTCGTTCAAAATCACATTTTGGACTTAAATTTTCATAGAGGACACAAATTACAATTTGATTCAAAAAAATACAATCAAAACTAAAACTAAAAGCAATAATATAATTAAAGCTAAATCAAATACTCAATGTGTAATCAGGAAAAAATGAAAAAATGAAATACCTGAGTGCATGAGCAGAAAAGTAAAGGAATTTGTTTGAACGAATTGATGAAGTAAGCGACTCACGAATTCTAGTTGCCGGAAACGGAAAGGAAGAGTTGGAATAGAAGAAGGAAAAATCGTGGTTCTGGTTGCACGAGCAAGAGGAAGAGCAAACATTTGGAGAGAATTAAGAGTTTAAAAGTCTATAATAAATTTACTAATTAAAGTCTAAAGGTTGGATAGACCTTTTAATTTCTTTGTCAATGGGTTTTAAAAAAGAAATAGACTCCCCTGTATATTTTATCTCTCCATAATAATAAAAAAGAAATAATCTCCATATATACATATAAGGCTAAAAATTGGGACCCCTTCCAACCATGGGTCCTAGTCGGTGCACCTCAGGCCTAGACCCAGGGCCGTCTCAGGGAACAACATCCATTTTGAAATTTTATGGTTAAGAGATTTTTCTTAAAATATCTTTGTATCTTTCCCAAAATTCAGACAAAGATTTATCTAACTTCTGAGCAAAATGAGAAACATCATTTCTCAATTTAATGACTTGCCTATGGGGAAAATACTTTGTTAAGAATGCACTAGCCATGTTCTTCCATATTGTTATGGATCCGGATTGTAAATTTTTCATCTTGCTTTTAGCTTTGTCCTTTAGAGAAAAAGGGAACAAATTAAGTTGTATGACATAATCAGACACTCATCGATTTGTTTGAAAAGCATTACACATTATGAAAAAATCTTGGATGTGTGAATTGGATCTCCATTGGGTAAACCTCCAAATTATACTGCTACTTACAACATTTGGATTATGACGGATTTGATTTCAAAGAGATTATCTCCCTCATTAGGTTTTACAATACACGATGACTTTCCTTTAGTTGAAGGTTTGGAATAATCCTTCATTCTTAAGGGAGATTGGCATCTTCCATGATGTTGTTTGGATGTTCTTTTGAGGATGTTGTTATGCTTGTTCGATTTGTCTTTGTTCTTATGGTAATTGATTTACCCTCCTTCGGCTTAGTCTCCTGGTTCGGTTCCTTCTTCTTTATGTCCTATCAATTTCGGGATTAAGTGGAAGAAGATAACCAGTCTTGTGCATAAACAAAGGTACAAAACAACTACATAAGAACAAATAGGTTAAAACCAATGTTGTCACACCCGACCCTAGACGACCTCAATCGGCATCGGGCGTGAAATAGAAAGATCATAATCAATACTTAAGAGTCTCCAAATTATCCAACGCCATTATATTACAATTGAACTACCAAAGTTCTAACCATAATTCTCACAATAAGCAGCCAACTTCCAAACCCCGCCTAAACGGTCGGTAACCTTCTCTATATCTTGTACTTTCTCACCTAAAAACATTAAAACATCTAAAAAAAAGGTGAGACAAAAATCTCAGTAAGAAACTATCAGATATAAAAACCAACTTTACTTAACATAGCTACATATATACATTTATAAAGGGATTTCATCAAAACCTTAGAAAATATACTCAAAATTTAAGTTCATATAACTTTATATATATAATGCATCTTGTCAAAACGAATCAAAACAAATAAATGTTTCATAATCAAATAAATGTTTTATCAAACCAACTTGTAATCAAATAAGTGTTTTATCAAACCAACTCGTAATCAATCAAACGTAAAACCTTATATCAAAATCAATCATAACCGAAAATATAATCCAAATGAACTTAAAACATTGTATCCATCCTCGAGTTTCTCCCCTTAAGTATCAATCCATAACCACATATATAGTCGAGACGTCTCTTAACATTGCATATCCCATATGGTCTTACCCAACACTTCGCTGCCATACCCAATAGGTCTTCAGACTGTGTACACAGGCCATGTCCCTCACTGAACATGGTCTTCAAATATAAAACCACCGATCCGGATAACTCTCGATGGATATAAAATCATAAAATCATAACGTGCTCAAATTTCCTTTCACAATCAAATTCCAAACTATTTCATAATCATAAATCATTTGGCTTCAATTAGCCCTTTTGTATCATAAAAATCATATTTGGACTTCAATCCAAAATAATAACAACAATAACCGCAACAGATTTCTCAATCCAAAAACAATTTGTAAGAAATCATCAAATTCATTTTGTTCAATATATTGAAACCAAAAACATATATGTATATATGTAAAATCAACCAAATGAAGCCTTAAATCAACATAATCAAGTAAAAATCTGAAATTCACATAAAAGCATAATCAATAACTTCATTTAAACCATAATTTCACAATAAAAAGCAAAATCATGAAAAACCTCAATTTTACAAAATACCCGTATAAACCTTGAAATATCAATTTCTGCAACTTCTTTGATCATATATATATCAATATATATAAAACTTAAAATATAGTTGATAGTTACTTACCTTGGCTACAATTAAACAAAATACACCCGTTCAATTCGCCTCTAAATCCTGTCTAAGATATTTCCCTCCAAACACTGCCGAAACTCAAAAACTTTTCGACAAGGACTTAGATCTATGTATAAGGATGCTATGGTTTCAATTTCGAGAGATTCGGACGATCGAATCTTCGTAAATCAAAGAAACGGTGAAAAAACGGTCGAAGAACGGCGAAGAAAAAAAAACAGGAAAGAAAATAAAAGAAAATGGTGATCATCATCGCCGATCACCTCTTCCAAATTTGGATATATATCCAAATTTGTAAAATATCCGATTTAATCCTTCATCTTTATATAATCTTTTAAACATTACGCTAAACTTTTAATGTACACATAAAACCATCAAATTACCTCAACACTTTTCCTATAACTCCAAATAAAAATCACCCACCTAATATTTATAATATATATTACTATCAATGTATAAATTCTAGAAATTTAGACACGGACGTGACAATTGTTTTATCAAAAAGTGAAAAGAATCTCATCAATCCCCGGAATGGTGTGAAAAACTTATTGTCCTAAAATCTCATCATTTTTAGAGTTTTTCCTCTCTAAACATTCATTTTCTCTCTCCTTATCAAACAACACCCAAATGATCTCAAAATTTAAAAGTTTACCGATAATATTTTGAATTATCAAAATCTAAATTGTAAATTGACAGATAAAAACATCATTGTTTTTTCAAAACCCACACCATGCAGTTACAATGCCAAAGGACCTAAATAAATAAATAATCAAAGGGGTTTATGAATAATTTTAACAAAATCTCTTTATATGTAAAAACATAGTGTTGAATTGAAACCTATTAGAGTTGGGCAATCAAAACATGAAGCAAATATTTTTAGACTATATTTTCGATATAGTTGATTCATGTGATCATTGTGGGAAATCGTCAAGAAAGATAAAACCTGCCAGCAACTTATAGAGCACTTAAGACAGGGCATGGGTCTTTCCTTCGGCCTCAGCAGCCCCCTCGATAGCAGACAGAGACTGAGAGGCTTAACCACCCTCCAAAGTGCTCCAATACTCTCTAGCCCCCTCTCTACTCTTTAACCCGTGATAAAATAAATATGTGTTATACATGTTTCAAGTCCAATATATATTTATATACAGGGATGTGCCAAAGATAGTAATAAAAAACCTTTTCTTGTTACAAAAAAGGGCTAAGCAGCAGAAAAAATAAAAAAGAACAAGCAAAGAAAAACGAACACATAAACTACAAACAAACAAAACTAAGAAGCACTGGCTCCACAAGAATCTGAAAGGATGAGATTCTAAAGGTCTAGTAGGCGGCATACCACACAGTCATGATGATTCAAGAAAAGAATTCATGTGAAGTTAGTCATTCAATTAACTGTCTTATTACCTTCATGAAAAGTACGTGGTACTTTAACACCCGAAGTTTGTCTTAATAATCCAAAATTACCATACTAGTTATTAATTATATTTATGTTAATTATGCATCCAATGGAGGTAGTCATTTCATATGGGTATCCAATGTAGTCGCACTCAAAAAAACAGATCCAAATATGCTCATATTAGATGTGCATTCACTGATGATACATGACACTTTATTTTAATTAATATTTTCAAATTTAAATAGTTCCTTTAGCACTAGAGTTTTTTTTTTTTTTTTAACCGAGTTTGCAAATTCGAATTACTCCATTTTTTTAAGGGTAATTAATTTATTAGTCCCTATATTTTGACAAAACACACTATTTAGTCCCTGTATTTTTAAAAACACACGATAAAGTTCCTAACGTTTTTCTCGGTGAACTGTTTAGTCCCTAACGTTTTTCTCGGTGAACTGTTTAGTCCCTACCGTTAGATTCTCATGAAGATTCTGTTAGTCAATTTGGATTTACGTTCTTCTTTTCCTTTATTTTCATTTCCTTTAAACTCTAATGCATCTGAAATTAACTTTGAATGTTCTTCTTCTTGATTTTCTTCTTAATCGTTCAAATTCGTAAGCATTGGGTCTGTTCTTTTTCTTGTTCTCCATACAAATAGCTTCTTCTTCTAAATTGGATTTCCTTTTCTGAAGTTTGAAGGTAAATAGTAAAGGGTAATTTAGTAATTTCCGAAGTCATAAACGGTAAAAAAATCTAACAAACAGGCGGAAGGACTAAACAGTTCGCTGAGAAAAAGGTTAGGGACCTTACCATGTGTTTTTAAAAATACAGGGACTAAACAGTGTGTTTTGTCAAAATATAGGGACTAATAAATTAATTACCTTTTTTTAATGAAAGAATAATTGAATAAATTAATCACTTGCCAATAGGTTTATAAGAGAAGGGGGTATTCAATCCCAATTTTGCAACTGCATCAGCTACTTCATTGGCTTCTCTACGAACAAAGTGAAAACTACAGTTTGGGATATTAGTAGCAATAATCTGACAATCTGCTATAATAAGTCCTAAACTTGAGTAATCATTGTCGACATCTTGTTGTAACGCATTAATAATCATTTGTGTGTCGAATTACTCCATTTAGTAAGGGCATTTTCAATCATACTCTATAATTTGATGTCCGTTCGTTTCCATTTTTCGGAACTATTTTTTGCCTTTCAATCCTAAATAAGAGATGGAAAGTGTTTGGTAAAATTCCAGAACAAATGTTTTTTTTAGAAAAAACAACTAATACCTACTGCATATCAGCAACAGCAAACACCAAAGAGGAACAGCTGAAACAAACGAGTCCTTACTTTTAGAGTACCAAATGCAGTTCAATTTTACTCTATTTTTTGGTAAAACTTTTTTTTATATAGTTTATCTGAATTTTCGATTTGAAGTTTCTCAGACACCTTTATTTATACAGTCAAACTTTTGGCACTCTATATACAAAGTATCAAAATGTCTTACTAAGTAAGACTTAATAATATTTTATTAATTTTCTAATAATTAAAAATATTAATTTAATATATTTTATATCATACGAAAATAATAATTTGTGAATTTTATATTTAATTTTTTATATATTTTTTAGTTAATGTGAATTTTGTTAGGAATAATTTGGAATACTTTATTAATTAATTGAATTATTAATTAATAATTTTAATAAATTATTATTTAAATTATTTCTAATGAAATAAAAATATTAAGTTATAAACCATGTTAGAAATTAATTTTGGATATATTTTGATTAATAATAAAATGTGATGAGGGCATCCCTCCTTCAGTCGCGGATCCGGAGCCAAAAGACAAGACCCGTAGAGAGCTAGCCGAGGAAGACGAGGGCAATGGCAACCAGAAGAGCACGTGGAGCGCACCTAGTAGGGCGCGGGGCGTGAAGAGCCCAAAGTCGGAAGAACAGCCCAACAGGTCATACACGCGGGGCGTTCCCTCCGAGGCGCGTAGCGTGGATCCAGCGTCCAAAGAGAGTTCTGTCTAGGAGGTCAAGTACGCGGGGCGTACTTCCGGGGACGCCGCGCGTAAGGATCCCCTACGAGAACCACCAAGTCCAGGAGCACAACCATGCAGGACGTGCTGAGGGTTACGCGGGGCGTGCCAACGCTGGAGAATACTTATTCAGCAAGTTCTTCCTGCCATAACCATGAAGGACCACTTACCAAATTACTATTTAGTCCCTCCTTTTATTTGTTGAATTACTTTCACCACTTTTTATTCTTATTTTACCCTTAGAGGTTTAACTATGCTTGTAACCCTAATATGGGCTTTTAGACTTTTCATTTCAGATTTAGGGGAGTATATAAACTTCTCACTTTGTAATGTTTCCTAACTTTTGATGAACTAAGAGATATAGCCTCCATTGGAGCCAAGGTTTCTTCCTTGTTGGGTTTATTCAACCTTCAAGTTTAGCTTGAAAAGTTTGTATTCTTTATGAGTTTAAGATTAAAACTCTCAGACGACTTTAATCTACATCAAAATGAATGTAAAATGTGAATTAATATAATAATAATAATAATAAAATATTTATGTTAAAATGATTTTTTTTTTGAGTTATAAATGGAGTAAATGATTGAAGTAGTAATTTGAGAATAGAGTGAGAAAAATAGAGTTGGAGTAAGAAAACTAGAGTAGATGGTTAAAAATGGTCTAATAGAATTTCAACATATATATAGCACAATAGAATTGTACGTGTTTCCAATTCAAAAAGCCTTTACACACGATATATTATATATGTATGATATATAAGAATGATTAAAATAAATAGTTATTTTTGCATTTTACCCATCAATTTTAAATTTTTATTTATCAAATGATTAATTATTTGATAAATATTAAAATGAAAATTCTTCACTTGGGGTAAATAAAAACCATGGCACCTTAAAACTACCATTTTCAGTTATTCAAATTATGATTTTCAGAAATATATATATTTTTTAATAGGATGTCTTATTATTATTATAGTCAAATTATTGTGTTTTTTTATTATTATTATTTGTGTATCATATATGTTTTTTTTTTTTTTTTTTTTACAACATCATATATGTTTTTTTGAGCTTACGCTAAAATGACGTGTATAATACGTAGGAAGGATATAATAATGAAATGAAATAGAAACATTTAGTTCATGTTTTCTTCCTTTGTCCTTTATTATTTAATTATTTTGCTTATATTTATCTTTTGAGCCATTATTATATATAAAGAAGAAAAGCTGATTCCAATAATATATATGGGGTAGTGACATGTTTTGTTAGGTCCTTGGCTTGGCGATTCCAATTATTTTTTCATTTTTCTTCAATTTATTTCATAAAATATTGCTTTTCAAAAGCCAATATTCTTCTCTCTACTACACTTCTGACTAGGGGTGCACGTGGTCGGTTAACCAGTCCATTAAGATTAATTCGGTCGGTTAACCATTTTTTCGGTTTTTGAAATATACTAACCATACACTAGTCCATTAAATTCGGTTAACCACTAATCGGTTAACCAATTATTCGGTCGGTTAACCTTTTATTTCGGTTTTTAACCATTAATAAATAAACAATTATTGGAACTCATACATAAATAATCAATGGGCAAAGTCAACAATTATTGGAATTCATACTATTATGTATTCAAACAACAAAAGAATTTCATTACATTATATGTGATTTTTCAAGTACAAAATAGCTGTTCAAGCTAATTTTTGAAAAATTGGTACTATGAGTTGATTCTTAGTAATGGAAAATAATTTGCAACATCAAATTACTGTGTTTGTATTTTGGACTAAACTTATTATCCTTCGTGCTTTACCAACGAAACCCTTTTCAGGTATACTAATTTCACTAATTATCTAATTTTTGATAAATTTGTATTATAAATTGAGTCTTAATCACCCAAAATAATTAGTGTTTCTTTTTTTTTTTTTTGGTAAGAATTAGTGTTTCTTATTAAATGTTTGTTATTGACCTTTTATTTATTCTAAGTGGGATAATATGTAATTATATATATAAATAAAAATAAAAAAATTTATTTTTTATATTTAATTAATATTCGGTCGGTTTCGGTTAACCACGGTTTTTTAAATACAAAAACCGTAACCGTAACCATTAACCACTATTTTTAAAATTAAAAACCGTACACTAGTCCATTGGTTTCGGTTAACCTCATTTTTGGTTCGGTTTCGATTTGGTTTTTCGGTTTTACGGTTTTACGGATTTTTGTGTGCATCCCTACTTCTGACTTCATCTTTAGCTATTAAATCACTCATTTATATTTTTTATTTTATTTTATCCCAAATGGATTTTCCAATTATTTTAGGGCTATTTACAAAAAAAAAAATATAATCAATTATATTATTACAATTAAATCATACTATCAAAATTAATTCTTAATATATCACTGTTTTCTATATATTACAAATAAAATATGCTTTTATATTTTAATTTAAAAATTCTAAATCCAATTCATAAATTTTAAACGCTAAAATATATATCCTAAACCTCTAATTTATAAATCCTAATTTTTAGAATATATGCAAAATAATAATTTACTTTTAGTTTAAATAATTCAAATTATTAGTTAATATAATTGTATACAAATTTCCCATTATTTTAATAACATTTAAACTCTTTTTGTAGTAGCCATTGGGCTGTCTTAATTGATTTCAACTAAGCCCACGTTTAAACCATAGTACTCAGTCTATTATTATAATGGGCTTATTTTGGTTCCCTTTCGAGGAAATTACATTAAAAATTAAAAATTAAGTTGAATTTTATTTTATATTTAACTAATTCCTATATTTATATTTTATTATTTCATGATTTTTTTATAAATATATTATCGTAAAGAATTTCCAATAACAACATCAGTGGGTAATTTCTAACGATCACCGAAAGTTTTTTATGGGATCTTCCAACCTATTACATTCTTTGATTGGGGGTATTAAAAGCCACGATATACTGATTTCTCCTAGAGGGGGGAACTAGTGTTAATGACTTCAGACGTAACATTAATCCATGTATGCACCATATCGCTTTTAAGCCGTCGATTTACCTCCTTGTTGATGAAGTTGAACATATCTTCCTTGTTTAAAGAGACCTAGGAGTTTGTCCAATACCTATGGGAATCACTTTGTAGTGAATGCTTGTCTTAGGAGGAGTTTGCTTCATTCGAGGTTCTACGATGAGAACGTCTATCATAGGATGAGTTTATGTCTTTCGATGACTCTTCCTCGATGCTTTCGTTGGAGAGCACCGTGAGTGACCTGAAATGGTGGTACCATCTTCGCTTCATGTATTATCTTTTGGGATCTGAACGTCTGATGTATGAGAAGTGTCTCTATGCCTAGGAAAGCTCTAGAGTCCATTATAGCATACTATGGATTTTTGCCGAATTGGCCGATTGATTGATACCCAAAGTTGGGCCTAAACACGCTCCATCTCAGCAATATATTCACCCTCCAGTTTGTTCATGATCTCTTGGACTGTTTCTATACTATATATGAGGTGTTTTGTGATACCGTCAAGGAGTTATCTTCTTTTTGGGTCCAATGAGTCTAAGTGTCCATCTAGCTTTAGGGTTATGGTTTGATGGGGACAAGCCACCCATTAGCGTCAAAGGAGGTTATAGGTGCACGTGAAGGTTTGAGATTCTAAAGTGTAGGAGTTTTGTGAAGAGGAGGTGGAGTTAATGTAAAAGAGGAGCTCGTGCGAATAAATGGACCTTGTTATGAGCCATAGATGATGTGTTTGCTCACCACACCAATTTGGTATAGGTAAAAGATGACGAGAATCTTCTGGTATGTGGCTTGTGAGATGAGGTCTACAATAAGAGAAAGAAAAGTCAAAGAAGAGTCGTTGATGTTTAGGTTAGCATAACCCCGACTCTATCATATTTCTTATGTTTGTAGTGCTTGAAGAATTTATGGAAACATGAGTGACCGGTAGCTACACTCTAAATGCATGTGATGGAAACATAAATTTTGCATCTAGAGCACTATGCACAACCAAGTATAAAGACTACTTTTGATTGAGCATATCATTAATCCATGTGGCTAAGTTGTTTATTTCCTTATTATCAATGTGGGTATCTATTAAAAATTGTGAGAAAAATGCCTCAAGGCCAAAACTATTTAAGGCCTCCTCCGGCTCTAACCAAGTAGGAAATATGTTTGTTTTTATGGAAATTTATCATAGGGCTTATTTAATAACACCTTCCTAAGAATTTAAAATTATAGCATATCAAATATTTATGGCTTAATGCACAAATAACCTTCTGAACTTGTCTAAATATTGCAACTGCCCCCCTCAACTTTCAATTGTAACAACTTACCCCTTAAACTTGTCCAATTGTAAAACATAACCCCTCAAACTTGTCCAATTGTAAAATATAACCCCAAATTGCTGACATAGACTGCAATTGAAGAAACACGTAAAATACAAAAGCTACAACGTTCGTGGAGTGTGATAATCAAATCTTTGGCGTGATACGAATCCAGAGAAACGTTTTTACGGTTGCTCCAAGTACGAGGTAAAAAAATTCCCAATTTGGGGTTATGATTTACAATTGGATAAGTTTAAAGGATAAGTTGTTACAATTGAAAGTTGAGAGAGGCAGTTGCAATATTTGAACAAGTTTAGAAAGTTATTTGTATATTAGGCCAATATTTATTAGCTTTAAGTTGGTTGATAACATTGCTTACAAAATTAAGCTAACGAGTCTAAATATAAATTCCAAAGTTTCAAATAGAATTTCACGAATAATAGTATACTAAAAATTGATCTATATGTTTTTTAAATATATTTGTAAAAAAATTAATCATAAAAAAACTTTTACATTTTAAAAAGTATTTTAAATCAGTATTTCATTTTTATTATTTACCAAACAATTTATCATTTAACAATTTCAGCATTTGTAAAAAATTAGATACTCAAAAGCTTGATTTATTATTGATTTGGCTACTGAATCCTAAATTTATTTATCAAGACGCTTAAGTTAATAAAAATTTCAAGTAATTTCAAATTCTAATCATAATGTATACAGAAAATTTTAACTAAAAGAAAGTTCACCTCAACGGTGTTCAACAAACTCGAGCCAAACAATCAAATAAATTATATAAAAAAATCTTAAATTTTAGTTACCTTTTAAAATTAGGAGCAAATGCATTATGCTAGAGCGGTTAGTTAAAACTTAAATTGCGGTAAAAGAAATATGATATTTTCACCATGCAATTAAGCAAATTTTGACTTTCAACCCTTAAATTAAGTAAAATTTGACCCTTCAATTTTAATTTTTCTTGAAATTTACTCTTCCATTGATAAACTAGCAAAACAGCATGAATGATGAACAAAACAAGTATTCTCACAGAACATATTTTTCTTGAAATTTACTCTTCCATTGATAAACTAGCAAAACAGCATGAATGATGAACAAAACAAGTATTCTCACAGAACATATTCCATTCACGTCACTAGTCCGTTGGACGGGAAAATTGTAACAAAAAGAGTTGAAATTAAAATTGAAGTGTAAATGAAACTCAGGAGTAAGAAAAAAACAGAATCTGACCAATTATCGAGCGAAGTCATTAAAATTTGAAGCGTATTTTATAAAAATTATTGAACTTTACTTTCTTTCGATAAAATCAATGATCAAATTTGTGCACAAAAACTAACTAAAATATCGATACGACAGACTATTAGCAAAACGAACCTAAACAGAAACCAGTAGCAATAACTTAATGCAATTTAAAACCAACAACATAGTAATTTCTTTTATTGGAAATTAAAGAAAGCAGGAACCATAATAACTTACTGATTACACCAACATCCATTTTTTTTATAACTCATAGTAATCCGTTTTTCTTTAATATATCCATCCATGATCACATAAGCACAAGTTCAATCAGTGTCTAAAAATAGATAAGATAGCAAGCAAACCAAACCAGGTTTTTCCATAGGTAGCTGCTTTTAACTCATCCATTTAAAAGCCATCACCATCTGCTTGGATCTCCAATCAAAGGGTTTCTGCTGGATGTGCCGCTAAGGTAAAACCAACTTGCGCCGTACTCGCTTGCAGATTTTTCTTCTTCCTAAATACTGAACTTTTCCCAGGCATTTCCTGTAACTGTAATTTGCTTTGCTGGAGTTGTTTTTTATTCTCAGGTTACCGTCTAGTAAGGTCGCAACACCTCGCAAACAAGGTTAAGTTACTCTTCGACTACATTCACAAGTTCGTATTCAATCAATGATAGGTTGTTGTCTTCCTTCACAGTGAAACTTGCAGCTTCAGTTGGTTCAACACGACCCCATTTGTCCACAGCCAGTCTCATTGATCCTTTAAACATATCGATTTTTGCATTGCGAAGTATTACAGTACTTCCCTCTTTCATCAAGTCCACTGAACAACAAGAAAGATCAAAATGTTCATTCAAACTCCTCAATAACAGCGGGGATAAGTAGGTTTCAGACGATACTTCATTTTAGAAGACGCAAAAATGAATAAAAAGAACCATCCTGAATACTAGTGTTATGAGAACTGTGGCATTCTAATAGTCCCATCCCATGATATACTCCTTAGGGGCTAAAAGCACACAAGTTAGTTGACATGTAGTTTCACCAAAATCAATTTTTTTTCCAAAAGAATCATAGATCTTCAATTTCGATTCACTAAAACCAACTGCAATGATCTCCGATTACAAACTCATGTGATATGATTTCATACGTAGCAGCTGTCACAATTGCCGCATCATTGAACCTGTCTTGCATCAAATCATATAACCAACCTCGATGACATGGTGCAAGTCAATGATGACAAGGATGCCACATAATACACAAGCGAGTTTTATTATATGAGATCATCGGAGATGTCTCTAGTGGACTAAATTGAAGATTTATGATTTTGTTGGAACAAAATGATTTCTTTGTGACCTTGGTGTGAGACCATGCAAAATTTACAGTGTCAGCACTTCAAACCCCTAATTAATAGATTAATAAACCGTTGAGCTTCTGAATTGTCATCAAAATAATGTAACAGCAAGAATACCAAAGGATATATAACTTGACATATGAGGGAAACAGCTTAATCACCACAAACATTTACTGATTGGAGAAAGCCAAGACCAATAAGTAAAATATATCACATATACAAAATCACAGGTATTTATACGTATTCAAAGAATATTGAATCTCTGATGTGCATTAACACGAAAATAAGAAGAGATCAAAATAGTACCTTGATCATTTCTAGCTGTAAAGATAATCAATCCTGTTTCATCTCCTACCAAACATTCAGCAATACGCATTTGGCGTACTTGAGGACCATCAGCACGACCTTTCTGCAAAACCATCTTTGTACTAACAACCTTCACAGTAAGAGTATGCCCCGTAGTACCTGGGCGGAGCTGGTCAACCTTGGTAAATACAGGCTTCCTCAATCCAGCTTTTGAATCTGCCATTCTCTTGTGTAACGCCTATATAAACTAATAAAATAAAAGCAAAAGATGATCAAAAGAATAAATCAACCGAAAAGATCAACAAGAAGCCAAATACATATAGAGAATGAAACGAACAAACTACAAATTCACTCAATTAAGCCATTCAAAGCATGAACCGAAATTATCATCCTGTCGATTTTAGAACTTATTAAAAACATAAACACAATTTGGACTATGTAGTGAAACCACTTGTCCAACTGCAAAATATTTATTTCATTAATCAGGCAATTACACATTTTTCGCTTCAAACCAACAAAATCAAATAGTCAAGGGGGAAAAACTACAGGAAATAAAATTTAATACACAGATTGGCATTATATGGAAACAAACATGGATAAGATACAAATCTAAACCAAATCATATAGTGATTATAGAAAATTATGAAATATTTGACCATAAACAACACCACAATCTGAATAACGAACAAACAGAGTAAGTCAATAATACAATAATTAGCAACCAATAATCCAAAATATACTGTAAATCATGGAAAATCCTACAATCTATTGCTTACGAAACAGATCAGAAAGGACAGTAACAATTCATATCATAATTACAAAAAAAAGAAGCAAAATTACAAATGAAAATAAAGTCTTTGTAACTAATAGGAGTAGAGATCATGATGAGTAAAGGAGACAGAAGAAGAAGAAGCTAGGGTTTGGGAAGTACCTTTTAGAAAGAGAAATTGGGAATCGGAGAGAGATCTGATGTAGAGATGAAGAAAGGTAGGCTTGAAGACGGCTGAAGAAGTGAAATCCTTATAGATGTGAAGTTAATGGGGACCGTCGATCTTTCATTACCCAAACACTTGATCTCACTCTACACGTCACTAGATCCCTGTTTGGCTTCTCCTCTTTCTTATCTTTCTAAATGTTTTTGCTTTATACTAGTCCAGTCCTGAATAGTCAAATTTCCCTTAAAAAAAATTATATATTGTTTATTCTATTACTCTCGATTTGAAACTCGTTAAACACTTTTAAGTGGATCATTTTTCAATTAAAACTTGTTGTATATATTGGAGTAAATTACATAGGTTGTGTACAACGTTTACCTGTTTTCACATTTTGGTGTACAACCAAAATTTTTTTACACTAAAGTGTACAACCTTCAGATGACCTCCCACTAAAGTGTACAACCGGTTTTTGTGACCGGTCAACGCAGGTCAACTATGCCACGTCGTCATTTTTCACTTTTTCTAATTAAAAAACGTGACCTAATATAAACCAAATGACCTTTATACCCTTATATATAGAAACCCTAAATCATTCTTCGAGCCTCCATTTCTTTCTTTCTTTTCTCCAAAGAATGCAGAACTTCTTCTATGGCTTTCCTGCTTACACTCTTTCTTTCTATCTTTTCTTTCTTTCTCTTCTCTCAAAAAACACAGACAGTCCCCTATTATCTTCTTCTTTCTTTCTCACAAGATTGAAACCATAGCTCAGCCCCCTTTCAGGGTCAATCTCTCTCTGTGACGGCGACAGAGTTGCATGCTCTTCTTTCTCGTATCACCGGTGAACGTTCCAATAGAGTTATTCCTCCGCTGATTCAACTCATTCCGATGAAGCTAGAAACTTCCTTTTCTCGTTTTTGTCTCCTTCGATTTTTATTTCAACGATTTCTTGCTACATGTTGATTTCTCATTCAGATCTTTCTTCTTTAGTTTGATTCTGATTTGAAGCTCTATTTTTTTTTTCAAATCTAGGCTTCTGGTGCTTGGCAAGATGGATTAATTCCTTCTTTGGTTCTTGTATGTTCATGATGACCATATGTGAAAACAGAACCAGATCTAGGTTTTGGGATTGAAAGCAAGAGTTTGAATAAATGAATTCTTCTCCTTTTTCTAGAAAAGTTAAACAAATAGAAATGATTTTTTTTTAATCTAATGAATGAATTTCTGGAAAATCAAGTGATTGGAGATGAATGGATTAAAAATATGGGAGAAATTTGGATTCCAGTGAGGGAAACAATAGAAGGGTATAAGGGTCATTTAGTTTTTAGTGGGTTTTTTTTTAAATTAGAAAAAGTGAAAAATGATGACGTGGCATAGTTGACTTGCATTGACCGGTCACAAAAACCGGTGTACACTTTAGTGGGAGGTCATCTGAAGGTTGTACACTTTAGTGTGAAAAAAATTTAGCTGTACACCAAAGTGTGAAAACAGGTAAACGTTGTACACCACGTATGTAATTTACCCTATATATTGAGATTCAAATTTGAGATCTCTGAATTAAAAGTAACTTGAATCAAACCAAGTTTTTTTTTTATAATAACTGGTCTTATATTTGATAATGTTTTGGAAAATTTTCATTGTTAAGAGTCTGAAGGCCTCCTTAGTGATATCCGGATATATATTTGCAACCCAGACATTTCTGGGCAACAAGATGTGCAAGGGGTTATCTTTTTTGTTTTATCCGAATGAAAGACTCTATGACACTTAGAACATCTCCAACAACCTCTTAAATTGGTTCTTAAGTTAAAATTTGAGGAGGGAGAGTCAAAAATCAACTCCAACAGCCTCTTAGTGGCTTCTCAAATCACTAAGAGCATCCCCATCCTCTCTATTAATAGAGAGCCTCTCTCCACCTATTAGTGCCTACTTATTTTATTTTTTATTAATAATTTATTATTGAAGAGTCTCCCTCCTTTCACTATTGGTTAATACAATAATACTTAATAACTTTAATGATAAAATAATAAATAGAGAGTGAATATAAGGAGTATTGTTGAAGATAATATGTATTAGTCACTCTTAAATCACTAAGAGTCAATTATTTATATTATTTTTAGAGATTGAACTAAGAGTCTCTTGGAGATGCTCTTAAGTTAGTTATGGTTTATAAGAGATGTGAAAAGAAAAAATAACAACATGATTGTCTGTCAATTTATGTACTTTTATGAAGGGAGTTTGTACTTTATATAGGAATGGAGACTCCTAATCTAATAAGGATTAAATTAACTATGAATTCTTATTAAGGAAGAAATTCTAAATGAGACAAACTTCCTTGTTTGGCAGTGCTACCTACGTGCACTAAGGACTTCCAAATAGGATAGAATGAGGTATCCCAATTCAGGAAGGAATAAGCTTTTAGAAGCACGAACCGAATGTTCGAGTTAAGGAGGGAAGATATAATTATGCCCATGACTTCGAATCTCTAAAATATTCATATTCGCTATAAAAAAAACACACATAAATACAAATTTAGGCTTTTAATTCTAGAGCGGGCATTCATGATTCCTAAGAGAGTGCATTGTTTCGAGAAGGCTATTCCTTCAATGAGAAATAACACGTGCATAAGAGGTACAGATACAAAACCTTGTCCTAACACCTTTTAAAAAGATAAAAAAGGTAGGTGTGTTTTCACTTTTCGTTGTATTAACTAATTAATTATTTATATTAGAAAGTAATGCATAGAAATAGAAATGAAAATAGTTGAAATACATGAATGGTATAAAAGAAATTCATTCATGTCGTATATATTGAGACTCAAATTCAAGATATTTAAATTAAACGACTTGAACCTTTTAACTACCCAAACTAACTTTTTTTTTTATAATGACATGTCTTATATTTGATAATGTTTTAGGAAATTCTCGTTGTTAAGAGTCTGAAGGCCTGCTTAGTGATATTCAAATATATATTTGTAATTGAGGCATTCATGGACAACAAGATGTGCAAGGGGTTGTCTTTTTTGTTTAACTTGTAAAACAGAGCTTAGTCAGATCCCCACGAAAGACTTTTATAACGCTCAAGTTAGTTCTGATTTATATGAGATGTCAAAAGAGAAAATAACAAAACAATGGTATGTTAGATTATGTACCTTTATATAAGAGTAGAGACTCTTAATCTAATAAGGAGCAAACTAACTATGAATTCTTATTAAGGAAGAAACTTTAAGAGAGACAAACTTCCTTATTTGGCGACGCTGCCTACATGTGCTAAAGACTCCTAAATATGATAGAATGAGGTATCTCAGTTCAGGAAGAAATAAGCTTTTAGAAGCACGAACCAAATTCTCGAGTGATGGAGGGAGGATCTTGCTTATGTATATGAGTCTGCATCTCTAAAATATTCATATTCGTTATGAAAAACCCACATAAAGATGAATCTAGCTTTTTAATGCTAGGATAGATATTCGTGATTCCTGAGAGAGTGCATCGTTTCGAGAAGGTTATTCCTTCAATGAGAAAGGACAAATGCATAAGAGGTACGGATGCGAAACTTTATCCTTAGAGATAGGTGTGTTTTCACTTTTCGTCATCTTTTACCGTTGCGTGATATTACTTAATTAATTTATTTATATTAGAAAGTAATACATAAACATGAAAATAGTTGATATACATGAATGGTATAAAAGAAATTCATTCATGCCATAGAAAATGAATAACATACATTTTGTAGAGAGAAAAATAGAGTGCTTTATTAAAATATTATTTCTACTATTTTTAAAGAGAAGTTGTGATTAGTTTTTCCTTGTAAATTAAAGAGATATTGTAACTCCTATCATAGTAAAGTTTTTCTCTTTACCTATGGTTTTTACCCTAATTTATTTAGGGGGTTTCCACGCATATTTTGTGTCTAATTATCTTTATTATTCTCTTAAATTATTAGCCACGTTCTTACTCTATTTCGGTGTTCTTTTCACAAGTGATAGAGGTTTGGTTACATTGCTCAGTAATTTCTTATAGAAGTAATGGTGGTAAAATTTAAGATTGAAAAATTTAATGGGAGAAATTTCTCATTACAGAAATTAAAGATAATGGTTGTCTTGAAAAAAAACACAATTGTTTGGATGTCATCACTCAAAGCACAAAAGAACTCACATATGATAAATGGATCACGATGGACGGAAATTTTATTACAAATCTCCATCTGGCATTAACAGATGAGATACAGTCTAGCATATAGGATGAGAAAACTGTGAAGGAGATCTGGGAGCATGTCACATTGTACGAGGGCAAATCCCTTCACAATAAAATTTTCCTTAAGAGGAAATTGTACACTTACGGATGTCAAAATCCACTTTGATGATAGAGCACGTCAACACTTTGAATATACTATTTTCTCGGCTTAATTCGTTGGACCATAATATAGCGACCAATAAACATGCTGAAATACTACTTTAAAGTCTACATGATTCGTATGATCAACTCATCATCTTTAAAAACTAATTTGTTGACTTATGAAATATTTTGATGATAACACTATTCATAGACAGTTGAACTATTCACTATAGTAATTACAAAGATTATTTAAATTAAAATTGATGAATAGTTATCGAATTATTGTAAAATAATATTTTTATTATCACTCTAGGTATAAAATTAAAAGATTAAATATACTACTTAGAATGTATAAAAGAATTATTGCATGAACACCCCTATATTATTGAGAGAATGAAGACAAAGAAGATGTCCTACAATATGCATTGAAGAAATGGCCTACAAAGGTAAAAGACAAAGAATAAAAGTGTCAATAAAGAGAAAATACTTAATACAAGAGTCTTACAAAAGAAAGACATTTGTTAACTAAAAATCCTTTATCAATAAAGCAACAGAATAAAAATACAAACAAGTCTTAATAATTAAAAAATAAAGCTTTATTGTAAAAGAGTCATGAAGCAAAACTCATATCAAGAGGCTTATCCAAAACATTTATTCAAAGAGGGTTTTGATTGCTAGAAGACAAATTAATGGACATTTTACAACGGAAGATTCCTTCCACTATAAAATGGATCAATTCCTCAATTAACTTTTTTGGAAAGACTTACTATATTTTTGCTACAACAATATTATCAAAAAATGTCTCAAATATTCTTCATTGAGATCAAAAGGTTGAGTGTTCATAATTTGTGTAATTCAAATCCAATTAAATCATTCTTGTAGAGTTTCTTACTTAATCTTTAAAGTAAGATTGTAAACGCATTAGGTAGTGTTTAGGATAGTTTAATCACTTAAGCTAGAAAAGTGATCAGTGGTGTAATTCTTACTAGAGAAAAAAATTCTAACGGATAGTCAAACACCAGCAAGTCTTTATAAGTAAGGTACTATAATTTGTAAAAAGTACTGCAGGTTTATTAAGCACAAGTAAGCTTAATACAGGTTCGTTAAACACCCCTAAGCTTAATACAGGTTTGTTAAGCACCTGTAAGCTTGACTTATATTTGTTAAACACCCATAAGCTTAACTCATATTTCTTAAGCACTCATAAGTTTAAGGGATATTTGATTCGCACCTATAAAAGGACTGTAATACAAATCTCAAGACGTAGTCTTGAGGAGCGGAGTAGGCCCAGTTTTGCCGAACCACTATAAACTTCTGTGTGTTCTCTTTTTATTACTTAAGCAAGTATGTTATTATTTATTAGCTAGAGAAATTACTAAATCCAATCAACTACACTTAAACGCTTCATAAGTTTTACAATCACTCATTTCCGCATCTTTTGTAAAACTAGGTTTTAAGAGCTTAATACTTTTGATGTAAAAAATATTATTTTTAATATTATTTTTTAAAATATTTTTTATTTATTTCCATTCTCCCTCTAAACACACTCACTCTCCCTCTATTTTCTTATTCTAAAAATACATTACCACGCCACCAATGTTTACGAGGGTATTATAGTACACATTTTCATGTATTTGTTTACTACTCTTGCTGATTTTACTGAACATTGCTTGGGGCATGTAAAAAACATAGAGACAGTGAAATGGGGGAAAGAATTTGAAAGAAGCTCATAGAATTGCAGCTGGGCCACAAACGATTCAACGTATTGCTATCAAATATATATGCTTCGAAAGGTAATTGGGATGGTGTTCTTCAGATCATGGGGATGAAGACACAACATGGGGTGATTAAAACTCCAGGTTGCAGCATGATTGAAGCAAACGGAATGTTCATGAGTTTCTTGCAGGAGACAAAACACATCCTCTGATTAAAGATATTGAGACTAAATTGGATGAAATGGCTAAGAAATTGAAAATGGAAGGTTATGCAACAGAAACAGATATGGTTTCACTTGACATTGATGAGGAAAAGAAGGAAAGTAGTTTGTTTAGACACAGTGAGAAGCTTGCCATTGCTTTTGGGTTGATCGGCATAAAGGCACCAACATCATAAGGGTAATTAAGAATATTAGGATATGTAATGACTGTCGCACAACTGCAAAGATGATTTCTACCACTCTTAAACCATAAATTTTGATTAAAGAGAGAGAAAATAGGGAGGGAGAATGAGTGTGTTTAGAGAGAATGAAAATAAATTAAAGAGAGATGTGAGAGAATGAGTAGATGGTGTATTTGATATTAATTTTGTTTTTGTTTTGGGGTTTGGTTATGATAGTTAGATAATAATGAGGTTAATTTATAAAATAAATAAATATAAAGATCAACATAGTTATTTACCATTTGACTTTTGACTTTTTTTTTTAACATTGTTAGTCAATTTGGATTGTCTTTGCTAACGGAATGAACCACAAGTATCAGTTTGCAAACTTTTAAACCACGTAGTTTATGTTTGAAAATGATCCAAACCACAGTTTATTTTTGTACTTTTCCTTTTTTTAAACATAATATCAAAATCTCATAAATCAAGTGGTTAAAAGTTCAAATTCTAACAACTCCATTTATTAGTGGAATTTCAATCCATAATAAGATGAACCTATTTTGTATATAGTTTAAATCCATAGCAATTTATGTGCACATGTGTGTTATAACTAATAGTTTTAATAGTCATTTCCTTGCCCTAATAGACTATGTATTAAGCTTAGCCTATATGTATATAAGGTTTTATTCCTTACTGGTTTCATCTTGTACTTGCAATTTTATGATTTAATGAAATATTTCATATAAAAAAAATAGTAAAATTTATTTTTGAATCTTATCTATGACTTAAAATAGTAGGCTAAATAATTCCATACATATTGAATGACATGTGTAAAGGACTTCATGAAATACGAATTATTGTTTGAATAGGATTCATTGTTGTGTATTATTTAGTTCGGCTCTTTTTGTTATCCCTTGATCTTGTACAATTTATGATATAAAAAATTTTATACTTCGGTTTGTATGTTTTTATAAAATGTTGCACTTGGAACGAAGTGAGGATATCTAGTTATCTTGAATAAAAACAACCATTTTTTTAAACTAAAAATAAATCTTATTTTATGTTAATAAAATCTTATTTGCTTAGAAAATTATTTTTATTGGTTATGTATATATTAAAAGGGAGTTTCAATTCCTTGTAGCTCTAATTGAAATTAGTGGTTATCTAATTTTGCTCTAAAACCTTTATTAACACATAATGGAAAAGATTTATGTAATTTAAGTAAAATTCGAGAAGCTGGAAAGGGGGATCGACTAATCATCTCAATTAGACTGGTATCTTCACTACAAAACTCCAAACAACTAGATCTAAATATTATTGACAACCAATATCAGAAAAATCAAAAGTTCATACAACCAAAAGGTTAACTAAACAAAATGGAATTATTCAATTTTACTAAAATCATCATAAAGGAAAACTTAACAAAAATCTAGATGAGAAATACTTTTAATTACAGAATTCCAAAAAAGACATCTTCTATTTAGATATTTCTTCATAAAAGTAGATGTTAAGATTGGTTCTTACGGTTAGAAATCTTAAATCGTTTAAATTAGATATATCGAGTTCGAGTATATGCAAAAAAAAAAAAGTAAAAAAAAATGAGAGATGATACATAACTATGATTCTTGAAGAATTAGAGTGATTATATAAATTATATATAAAAAAATCATCCAATAAGGTAGTGGGTTAATGTAACAAAAGAAACCAAAATATAGCAATATTAAAACCTTTTATTTGAGAAAAAGGATGAACAAAATTGAGATCTCATCATTTACAATAGATGGCGACAACGATGGTGTTCATTGCATCCACGGTTGTATTCGTTAGCTGGATCACCGAGAGAATCAGTTTCAGGAGTGATTTTAGTATTTCCGGCAGATGAATCTGCCGGAGTAGTTTGTGCCTCCACCTTATTAATCACCATAATTAAGCTAATCAAAGCCAAACACAATACTAACGACTTCATATTAGATCTTCCCATCATTTCCTTAATTCAATTTTTGTTCCTAATTTGCGCTTTAAATAAAAAAAAATTCCCTTCACTAATTTCTATAAATAAATAAACCTAATTTAGTGCCGATATTAATAAACTTGTTATGCATAAACTAATTATAGAAGTCAAAACGCATCAAAATTTTACTATGTCAAATCTTATATATATATATATATATATATATATATATATATATTCTTTTTAAAACTTTCATACTTAAATTCATTTTTCTATTCTTAAAAAAATATCATTTTTCTGAATGAAAATGACTTATTCTAGAATATTATTGGCATACAATACAAAAATACATCTAAAATAGAAGTTGCAAAAATAAAATAAAATAAAATGACTTGTTCAAGAATATTTTCATATTTAGCAAACATCCTCACAACCTCCCCTTACAATATTTTCATAATATAAACTCCAGTAATAGCCTATTTATGTATATTAACGAATCATAAAAGTTAGACTAATATTATTAATTTAATCCATTGAATATTGCAAAATAATTTATTTGTTGGTATTTGTAAAATTATATTATGATGTTTTCGTTATACTGTAAGATTATTTCATCTGTTTCTTTGTTTCTTTTTATTCCGAACCGATTGATAACTGATAATACATTAATTGCTTTTAAGTTATTCCATTCTATGAAACATAGAATTAGTGGTAAAAAAGGGGTGTGTGCTATGAAGTTGGACATGAGTAAGGCTTATGATAGGGTGGAATGATGTTTCTTAAAGGATATGATGTGTGTTATGGGTTTTCCGAATCGATGGATCGAATTGATTCAAAATTGTTTTTCTTCAGTTTCCTTTTCTTTCCTTTTAAATGGGGTACCTAAAGGCTTTGTTAAGCCAAGCAGGGGTCTTCGTCAAGGGGATCCTATGTCACCCTATTTGTTTTTAATCTGTGCGGAAGGGTTATCAGCATTGATTAGGAAGTCTGAAAGTAACAGAGTTTTGCATGGTATTCGTGTGAGCAATTCGAGTCCAAATATATCACATCTTTTCTTTGCGGATGATTCAGTCATATTCTTTAGAGCAACTTCTACTGAGTGTGCAGTTGTTCGTGATCTTTTACATGTATATGAAACAACGTCTGGACAGTGCATTAATTTTGATAAGACTGATGTTACCTTTAGCAGGGGTGTGGGTGTGGAGAGTCAAAGCAGATGTGCTGAACTATTGGGTGTACGTGAAGTTAGATCCTTTGAGAAATATTTAGGATTGCCTTCTGTAATCGGTCGGTAAAAAAAAAGCAGTGTTTAATTTCCTTAAGGAAAGATTGATGAAGCGTATATACGGTTGGCAAGAGAGGTGTTTATCTAGAGGGGGTAAAGAAGTTCTTATTAAATCTGTGGCACAAGCAGTTCCTCAGTATATTATGAGTTGTTTTTTACTTCCCAAGACCTTTTGTGATGAATTACAACAAATTATGGCTAGATTCTGGTGGAATCATACTACTGAAGATAAGCGTATACATTGGTTAAGTTGGGAAAAAATGTGTTTATCCAAGGAAGAAGGGGGCATGGGTTTTAGGAATATTTATGCATTTAACCTTGCTTTACTGGCTAAGCAGGTCTGGAGGATGGTTGAATTCCCAAATTCTCTTTGTTCGCAGGTATTTAAACATAAATATTTTCCCAGGCATGGTGTGTTGGAGGCAAGTGTGGGTTATCGTTCTAGTCATGTTTGGAGAAGTTTAATAAAGGCAAGACAAGTGATTCAAGATGTGAGTTGCTGGCGAATTGGTGAAGGAAGATCAGTTAATTTGATGAATTCTAGATGGATTCCTGATGTTCCGTTCAATCGCCCTCTATATTTGTTAAATCCAACACCCTCATTAAGTGTTTCCTCTCTAATTGATTTTGATAATTTTTGTTGGAAAACAGAATTAATTAAATTCTGTTTCGCTGCAGATGTTGCAGCAGCCATTTTGAAGATCCCGTTAATCCGAAGGTTTATAACAGACTCTCTTTTTTGGTTACATTCTAAGAATGGAGAATATTTGGTTAAATCGGGTTATAAAGTTGCTTGTCGTGCTATGTCCTGTATTTCAAATTTGGTGTTGGGGTTTAGTGTCCTATAGACAATTGTTCTAGGATATAAACTTAATGTAAATGAAAAGTTCTTTATATCATTTGTTTTAAATGAAAAGTTCTTTCATAAACTATATAAAGGCAACCTCTTTTAAGAACTAAATAAGTCTAATAAAAGGAAATCCCTAAGTTTATTTAAAGTGATTGTAAAATGTTCATACAAGCATGAAGTGAGACGAAACTTTATAATAAACTAATAGACTTAATGTTGGTCCCTTATAACGTGACAAGGTTAGTTCCAAGGGGGGGGGGATAGGAACTATTTAAAATTTTATCCGTTAAGGCTGACTTCTTTTCTTAAGAAAAGGTTTACACAGCGGTGCTAAGTAGTTTTAAGACACAAGCTTAGTCAACTTGTGACTAAGTCTGTTTCTTTCCTTGAGTCAGGAGATAGCACTTAGAGTCTATTCCTGAACTCAGCTTCTTAGTGCACTCAACTCAGCGTGAGTTTGTTACTTAGTCAGTTTTATAGCAAGCAATATATAAAGGAGTTTAAGGGTTAGAAATATGTTACTCAGCAGACATATTCTGGTTTGGCCTCTCCGCCTACGTCCAGTCCCCGGAACTCGTTCCGAGATTTTTGAATTCTCTACTGAGCTCTTTAAAGGTAGAACACGAAACCTTTTACAATAGAAGCTGAGTATACAAGAGTACCTTCCTCTATTCCTCTACTCACTCCTATAACTACCGCTGAGTACTATAACCGAGTACTCAGCCTCTCCTTTCTATTCTTCTAGAAATGATAAAGTGTGTGTCCTAAACAACAATTGCTAAGACACTTTAGATGATTGAAAATCACTCTAGACTTTTACACAATGATTGGAAATTGGTGTAAGATTTTTGCTTTGCTTTTCTCACAGAACTTCAAGTATGAATTTGGACAGTGTTTCGACTAATTGAAGATGTGCATGGAATGAAGCAATTGAGAGACCTATTTATAGTGACACTTGAGGCACCGGTGATTTCAAATTTCGAAATAACCGTTGGAGGCAAACGGCTTCATGTCGTTGTCACTCAGGACGTGCTCAGTGTCGTTGGCCAATGAGATTCTTGCATCTTCTGTCTACGGCAGTGCTCAGCAGCTTTTCATCAGATAAACATAATATTTCGACATTTACGGCAAAGTCTTCCAGACAGCTTCCCGCGCCTTCTGAACTTTACCCAAAGTAGAAATACTTTGTCTAGAAGTTGGTTCTGTTCTGCCGCTGACCTGACTGCATTGTCGCTCAACTCAGCAGCTTCCTCTTGAAGCTTTTGTTAGAAGGCTTCTCGATCCTTCTTCATGCTGAGTCGTCGTTTTACTTGATACGACTGCGTTTTAGCTTCTTGGGCCGTGAGGTCTTGATGTGTTGACTTGGGCTTGACTTCCACTTATGGGCCTTTGGACTTTTTATCTTAATGTCTTATGAATCAATAAACTCAACATTGAACAAACACATTAGTGTGAATAAATCAAAGCATTTAAATTTAATGTGTTAGAATATTTTTATCAATTACATAAATAATTTTGTCAAATCAAAATCATGTGGAAAGGTGTTTCAACAAACTCCCCCATTTTGATGTTGGCAAAAATATTCAGTTGAAGAACTCAGTGTTGAGCTCCCCCATGATTGTTGACCTTATATTACTCAGGATACTCCCCCGTAAGGGTTGAGCTACTGACTTAGTTTTAGTTTAAACATTTCAAGGTTTAATCAAGTAAGTCTAAGGTCAGTTTTCAGAAATAGGTCAGCTCATGGAACATATTCTTTTTAACTCAGTTTATGCGGAAGATTTAGATATCAGAGAGCGCTGAGTATATCTTTGTTCAATGTGTTTAAGAAGACATATAAAAGAGGTCAACATATAGATCAACACAGCATACAATCATAGAGCAATGTAGACAATTAACACAGTTGATTTAATGAAGATGCGTTAGAGTTTATAACAAAACATAAGTAAGCATCACATAAGATTGGTCAATTTTGAAAAAGTAGATGCATGCATAGTTTTGTATTCAGGGTCAGCACAACAAAATACATAAGGGAAAGACTCTAAGTTTTGTAAAATCTAAGTCTAGCAATCCAAGCTATTTTTTCTTGTAGTTGAGTTGGGCTTCATGCTCTTTAGCTTTTCCCTTTCCCTTGTACGTTTGCTGACTTCCTGATGCTTCCTCTGATTGTTGAGTTCTTTGAGCTTATTCTTTCTCCCCCGTTTTGCCACCATCGGCAGGAGGAGGAATGAAGGTGTCATCAATGGCAGCATGAGTTAAGCGTTTAGAGAATGCCTTAAGCCTGCGCGTGCTTATATTAATGCCATCAAAAACAGGAACACCCTCATCCAAGACAAAACGTGGAATCCTGATAGCCGCGGCACTGAGCATACTCAGGATGTATGCTTGAGACTTTCCAACCCAGTGTATACTGTCAGTGAGCATGGCAAATGCTTGATGAAACATCTTTAACAAGGACGTGTCAAAATACTGACGTTGAGCATTTAAATGGCGCACGTGGTTGAAAGTAACTCGAGAGTACTTCAGAATTTCATTCATCTTTAGCTGGTCAGTTTCCATCTCTTCCTTACTCAAGTTGAGTAGACGGACAGCCTCACTGATTTGCTCAATGGAGCATTGGGAGGAGGAAGAGAGTTGCTCATTTGTTCTGGCTTGCTCAGTGTGAAGCTGGTTGAAAAGTTGATGAACTTCAGCAGAAGTTGCATACATTGTGTTCGCAGCTGACAGTTGGTGAAGTTGACCCTCTAGAGAGTCCATGTGATTGACCATGGTCAGCTGGAGTTCGGCCAGCTTTGTTATTGATTCCTGTCTAGGCTGTTGAGATTGAAGTGAAGTCATGACACTCAGAAGATCCTTAAGACCTTTGATTTCTGTAAGAAGCTGAGTGACAAACGAAAGCTGAGTTGGCTCAACAGGAACTGACCCAGCGACATCGGTACTTGTTTGATGGAGGTTGTTGGGGTTTAGTGTCCTATAGACAATTGTTCTAGGATACAAACTTAATGTAAATGAATTGTTCTTTATATCATTTTTTTAATGAGATATATGTTTTATAACTATATAAAGGCAATCCCTTTTAAGCACTAAATAAAGTCTAATAAAAGGAAATCCGTAAGTTTATTTAAAGTGATTATAAAGTGTTC
The DNA here is from genome assembly GCF_963576675.1 of Euphorbia lathyris. Taxonomy (NCBI): domain Eukaryota; kingdom Viridiplantae; phylum Streptophyta; class Magnoliopsida; order Malpighiales; family Euphorbiaceae; genus Euphorbia; species Euphorbia lathyris. The sequence goes on along the minus strand of NC_088914.1, from coordinate 19,683,994 downwards.
ATACAAGCATGAAGTGAGACAAAACTTTATAGTAAACTGATAAACTTAAAACCACCCCAAGTCAAGTGATATGTTTGGGATTGACATATCATTGTTGAGACTTGTATGTAACAATGTCTTCTGTCCGACAGAAAGCTGATCTCACAAGCTTCATATATACAGATATCTGGACAGTTACATAGATCCGATGAAACGTTGTTCATTAGGATTGGGGATCCGATTTGAGATAACAGGATGGGTAGATTCATCCTTGTCACCTGTTCATCTCATTGGTATTAATAGGTATAACTAATCCTCAGACTCAAAGGAATATTAATTGGTATTCTGGATTACGGAATGTGATGCTTTGACTCTGGTGTAACACGATCCTTAACAGAGATGACTCTGGGGTGTGAACAGTAGACGTTGGGTATCACAGGAAGTAATTGCGGAGTCGTTATATATTGGATTGAGCATTTATCACTCCCGGTAAATGGGAGATACATCCATGGATCGCTTGTGGAAGACTCGACTCTAAATCCTTGCAAGGTGATAGCTTAAGAGTAAGAAATACAGATTTCACTTAACCTATCTTTTTTAGTTGACTCGGCCTGTACAAGTAAAACGAACGTCTCGCTATATGTGACTTGACATCACCCATAGTCATAAGATTCAGTTTAAGGATGTAGTTGATAAAAGATCGAATTATACTGTAACTAATACGGAAAGGTTAACGACAGAATCAACCTGTCTTCTTATAGCTCTGGGGGAATGATTACGGACTTTCTAATCACATACTTTATACATCATTCCGTTATGCAAAGATAAAATATAATTCTTTGAAAATTAGTTTAATAACGTTGCATACGGCTAGAAGCAATAAGAACCTAATGGATCACACATAAGACTTGGAACCTAAAAGAGAGATAGATGTTAATTAATTGATAGAAGCCCAATTGAGCCCAATAAGGCCCATGGACATAAGGGGGTCGAAATTCATGTAGTGATATACATGAATAATTAATTTGATTTTGTTAATCCTAATTAGATTAGGAATATGAATTAAATTAATTAAGAGATAATTAAGTTAGGAGTTTTAATTAGATTAATATACTCCTATTATTATCCAATAAGGTTATTATTATTATCCTTAATATATTAGATATATAGTGAGATAATAATTAGGAATTCTATTCCGAATGGAATTCCTATTCAGTAACCTAATTCTATCTAACTAGGGATTAGATACAAGAGATTATAAATACCCCTTCCTGGGAGAAACCGAGTGTTGTTTTCGCCCATAGTGGGGATCAGCTCAAGGTGGTTAAACCTTTTACAGTGAGCTTTTAAAGCTCTGATACCACTTGTTGGTCCCTTATAACATTACAAGTATAGTTCCAAGGGGGGGGGGGGGGGGTTAGGAACTATTTAAACTTTTTCTAATTTAGGGCAGACTTATTTTCTTAAGAGAAAAGGTTTTAACAGCGGCGCTGAGTAAACAACAAGATACTGGCTTAGTCAACTGGTGACTAAGTCAGTTTCTTGACTTGAGTCAGGAGATAGCACTAAGAGTCTATTCCTGAGCTCAGATGTTTGATGCGCACAACTCAGCTTGACCTCTTTACTTGGTCAGTTTTTGGTTATTTAAGCAAGTAATATATATAAGGAGTTTAAGGTAAGAAATGCGTTACTCAGCAGATTTATCCAGGTTCGGCTTCTAAGCCTACGTCCTGTCCCCGGAACACGTTCCGAGCTTTCAAATCCTCTACTGAGCTCTTTAAAGGTAGAGCCTCAAACCTTTTACAATCTTAGCAACTGAGTATAACAAGAGTACCTTCCTCTATACCTCTACTCAATCCTAATCTCTCGCTGAGTACTATAACCGAGTACTCAGCCTCTCCTTTCTAATCTCTAGAAATGATAAGTGTTTGTCCTAAACAATGATTGCTAAGACACCTTAGATGATTGAATAATCACTCTAGACTTTTACACAAAAGATATGAAATTTAGTGTAAGATTGCTTTGCTTTTTGCTTGCAGAACTTGCGTAGAAATTTGGTCAGCGTAATGGCTTGATCAAGTTCTGTTTGAATGAAGCTTCTGATGTCACTATTTATAGAGACGTCTGGACATCGGTCATTTCGAATTTCGAAATAACCGTTGGAGGGAAACGGCTTCCTGTCGTTGTCATCCTGACTTGCTCAGAGCTCTCGGCCAATCAGATTTGAGTATCTTCTGTCCTTGGTCAGCTTTTGGTCAGCTCGGCAGAGTGTCTCTCCATTTATGGTAATGTCAACTAGACAGCATACTGTGTCGTCTGAACTTTACCCAAAGTGGAAACACTTTGTCTGGAAGTTTTCCTTAGCCAGCTGCTGTCTTGTACGCTTTGTCGAATCAACTCAGCAGCTTCGTTCCGAAGTTGTTCCCTGAAGGTCTTCTAGATCCTTCTTCCGCTGAGTTGCGTTTTGTCCATAACGACAACGTTTTGACATTCACGGGCCGAGTTGTCTTGAATAGTTTGACTTGGGCTTTGACTCTTGTATTGGGCTTGGGCCTTTTAATCCTTATGTCTTATAAGCAATTTTTAACTCAACATTGAACAAACACATTAGTAGAATAAATCAAAGCATTTAAACTTAGTGTGTTTAGAATATGTTTTTAATTATACTTAAACAATTTTGTCAAATCAAAATTATGTGGAAAGGTGTTTCAACAGGTTTCATATCGAAGGATGCAAATAAAGTTTGCAAACTTCAGAGATCCATTTATGGACTCAAGCAAGCATCTAGAAGCTGGAATAATCGTTTTGACGAAACCATAAAACAATTTGGTTTTGAACAAAATTGCGAAGAAGCTTGCATTTACAAGAAAGCAAGTGGGAGCTCTATAGCATTTTTCATACTATATGTGGACGATATATTATTAATGGGAAATGACGTTGCTCTCTTACAGTCAGTGAAAGTATGGTTATCTGGTAACTTCTCAATGAAAGACCTTGGTGAAGCAGCTTATATACTTGGTATAAAGATCTATAGAGATAGACCAAGAAGACTGCTTGGTCTCTCACAGGCTACATACATTGAAAAGGTGCTAAATCGGTTTAGCATGCTTGAATCGAAACGAGGTAACTTACCCATGTTACATGGAGTAAAACAATCATCAATGTCCTAAAACCGATGATGATAAACGACGCATGGCTGTAGTCCCATACGCCAGCGCAATCGGTTCGATTATGTATGCTATGCTATGCACTAGACCTGACGTAGCGTTCCCGTTATCTGTAACGAGTCGTTACCAAGGGAATCTGGGAGACGAGCATTGGATTGCCGTCAAGAACATTCTTAAGTACTTGAGAAGAACTAAAGATATGTTCCTAGTGTACGGAGAAGGTGATCTGAAAATAGAAGGATTTTCAGACGCAAGTCATCTCATAGATGAGAATGATTATAAATCCCAATCAGGATACCTGTTTATCTTGAATGGGGGCGTGGTCAGTTGGAAGAGTTCCAAGCAGGGAAGCGTAGCTTTCTCTACGACCGAGTCAGAGTATATCGCAGCTGCGGAAGCAGCAAAGGAAGCGGTTTGGATAAGAAAGTTCATTACAGAACTTGGTGTGGTGCCTGACATTGTCAATCCCATTACACTGTACTGTGATAACAATGGAGCCATTGCGCAAGCAAAGGAACCACGGTCTCATAATGCATCCAAGCATTACCTTAAGCGATACCACATCATTAGAGAGATTGTGGCTAGAGGAGATGTGAGAATAGAAAGAGTACCTACAGAGGACAACGTTGCAGATCCGTTGACAAAGCCTTTAACCCAGAGAATACATGATCGTCATTTAACTTCTACTAGGATAAGTTTTAGAAACAATTGGCTTTAGTCCAAGTGGGAGTATGTTGGGGTTTAGTGTCCTATAGACAATTGTTCTAGGATACAAACTTAATGTAAATGAATTGTTCTTTATATCATTTGTTTAATGAGATATATGTTTTATAACTATATAAAGGCAATCCCTTTTAAGCACTAAATAAAGTCTAATAAAAGGAAATCCGTAAGTTTATTTAAAGTGATTATAAAGTGTTCATACAAGCATGAAGTGAGACAAAACTTTATAGTAAACTGATAAACTTAAAACCACCCCAAGTCAAGTGATATGTTTGGGATTGACATATCACTGTTGAGACTTGTATGTAACAATGTCTTCTATCCGACAGAAAGCTGATCTCACAAGCTTCATATATACAGATATCTGGATAGTTACATAGATCCGATGAAACGTTGTTCATTAGGATTGGGGATCCGATTTGAGATAACAGGATGGGTAGATTCATCTTTGTCACCTGTTCATCTCATTGGTATTAATAGGTATAACTAATCCTCAGACTCAAAGGAATATTAATTGGTATTCTGGATTACGGAATGTGATGCTTTGACTCTGGTGTAACATGATCCTTAACAGAGATGACTCTGGGGTGTGAACAGTAGACGTTGGGTATCACAGGAAGTAATTGCGGAGTCGTTATATATTGGATTGAGCATTTATCACTCCTGATAAATGGGAGATACATCCATGGATCGCTTGTGGAAGACTCGACTCTAAATCCTTGCAAGGTGATAGCTTAAGAGTAAGAAATACAGATTTCACTTAACCTATCTTTTTGAGTTGACTCGGCCTGTACAAGTAAAACGAACATCTCGCTATATGTGACTTGACATCACCCATAGTCATAAGATTCAGTTCAAGGATGTAGTTGATAAAGGATCAAATTATACTGTAACTAATACGGAAAGGTTAACGACAGAATCAACCTGTCTTCTTATAGCTCTGGGGGAATGATTACGGACTTTCTAATCACATACTCTGTACATCATTCCGTTATGCAAAGATTAAATATAATTCTTTGAAAATTAGTTTAATAACGTTGCATACGGCTAGAAGCAATAAGAACCTAATGGATCACACATAAGACTTGGAACCTAAAAGAGAGATAGATGTTAATTAATTGATAGAAGCCCAATTGAGCCCAATAAGGCCCATGGACATAAGGGGGTCGAAATTCATGTAGTGATATACATGAATAATTAATTTGATTTTGTTAATCCTAATTAGATTAGGAATATGAATTAAATTAATTAAGAGATAATTAAGTTAGGAGTTTTAATTAGATTAATATACTCCTATTATTATCCAATAAGGTTATTATTATTATCCTTAATATATTAGATATATAGTGAGATAATAATTAGGAATTCTATTCCGAATGGAATTCCTATTCAGTAACCTAATTCTATCTAACTAGGGATTAGATACAAGAGATTATAAATACCCCTTCCCTTGAGATTTTCGAAATCCAAGCAAGCCATACCCTACTTGTGATTTTCGAAATTCACCTAGTCCAAGAGAGAGAAAATTCGACACCCCTAGTTCGAGGACGAGATTTCTCTACGGCTTCGTTTGATCAATTAATTTTCATCTATTTCTTTTATCCTTGATTTTTTGTTGATTAGTTAGAGGCAATCTACTTTGGTTGCTATTCAACGGTTGATACTAAATTAATCTTCCCGTGTTTTATTTCGTGTTTGGGAACTCGAAGAAGAAAAACAAACAAAAGGGAGAAATTCGTTTTACTACTCCTACATCAGGTCAGTTCATGATTTCGCGGATTCCCGGAGATTGAACCGTCGGATCGTCGCGAGTTTTGGACAGGAGCTTCTAGACATATTCTTCCACGTTTCCACCGAAGGGATTGTCGTTCGGAAGTCTGGAAGGTCTGTTTCAGATAGGGGCAGATTGGTAGACAGTTTCTATCTCTTTTGAAGTTGTGGACACTTCGTTTGCAACGGTAGATAGAACTTCTAAAAGGTATTTCTTCTTATCCTTCTTTATATGAAATAACGGTTAACGAATCTTGTGGTTAAATGGAAATAGGTTAAAAAATTTATATTTCCGCTGCTATACCTTAGCCTAATTTCCAACAGAGGTCCTGGAGGAGAGCTTGAGCTGAGTCAATAATTCTTCGACCAGACTCAGAGGCATTCAGATATGAGAAGGATCCATCATTATTTGGCTCAGCTGCCGGAATACGAGTAGAACCGAATTGTGGAGGTGTTTGGTTCTGCTCAATGTTAGAAGTGACAGCATGATCAGCGGCTGGTCTTGAGTTGAAATTTCCAGTAGAAGCTGACTGGATTTGGGAAGCTGAGGAAGTTCAGTATTGACCTGAGCAGGTATTTCCTTAGCTTGCTCAACATGTTAAGGAGCAGGAACTTCGAGCACTTGCTCGGGATCATCTTGGTTTAGAGAAGCAGTTAAGTCGGCATGTTCCTTAGGATGAGAAACAGAGGCTTGCTTTTCCTGTTGCTCTGGTGGAGACTCAATAGGATTAGAGAAGAACCTAAACTGCACATCTGATAGGTCAGTGATCTCATCCCTCAGAGGTGAGTCACTCATTAGATCAATGACGGGGGATCTATGTGCCTTCTTCTTAAGTCTTCTCAGTCTCTTTGTCTTTGGAGGAGAGGGGTCAGCAGGGATGGACTCAATAGAGTCAATAGGTGAAGTTTCTCTTTGATCAGTGTGATCCACTACTGTTGGCTCAGCTTCTTCTTCTTCAACCTGCTCAGTGTAGGTTGTTTCATATTGGTCAACATCTGACTCATGTTCCTCAACATTTTCTGTCTCCTCATTATCAAACTGACCACCCAGTTCTTTGTCATCTTGTTCACCCTGTGGTTGCTCAATATCAACGCCAAGACTTTGCACATAATGAGAGTCTTCAAAGATGACGACTCCTAGTGGGGCTACGTTGATAGGACTCAACTTAGAAGAGATTTTCTTCTTCTTCCTGAGTGGTTTCTCATCAGCGTCTTCTTTCTCTTCTACCTCAGGCTCAGCTTGCCTTTTGAGGTTTTCCGTTGACTTAGGTGCAACCTGACCTTGTTGAACCTGGGGCTTAGTTCCTCTGGACACGAACTTAAGCTTTTTAGGTGGAGAAACAGCGTCTCTAGAGGGGCTTTGAACAACTTTCCTCTTTCTTTCCTTCTTTCCTTTACGGGTCTGCATCCCTTCGGTTTCCTGGACAGCGACTGCTTTCCCTTTCTTGGGCACAATTGGTTGATCGTAGAATAGACCAAACAGTGCAGCTGCAGTGATCTCTGTGCCCCAAGTGTGGATTTCCTCAACCAAGCTCACCCTGTGATCCTTGAGGATTCTGGTGATAATGGAGCCTAACCTAAGGGTTCTAGTACTTTTTTGAAACCCACCAATTATAAAGACATGCATGTTGATCGGCGTATAGGTCAGCATGTGCCAGATGAAGCACTGCTCAAAGTTTGTCGCTGAGTTGGTGCAGTTGATCTTGGGGAAGAGGAAATTGGTCAGTATATAATGGGCCATCTTCTGATGCTGACCCATAGAGGTACTCGAAATTTCCCCTATATGACCAGGAGGTTTACAGAACTCAACGGAGTAGTTGGTTTTATCTTGGTCACCTGATTTACGAAGTATTGCTCCTTCATTTTTCAGCTTGAGTAGTGAGGCAAGGTAAGCGAGGTTGATGAAGATGTCCTTCCCTCGAACCTTGGTGACCATATAGTCCCGGTTATCATCGGCGACTCTTAGGTTAGCGTAGAATTCCTTCACTAACTCAGGATAGGTAGCATCGCGGACTGAGAATAGCTCGGTCCAGCCGTTCTTTTTTATCCACTCACAGAAGGGTTGCTCAGCTTCCACAAAACCCTTTGAAAACCATCTAGAGTGGTCAACCTTATACCCCCTCACACTCTCGTAAACCAGAGAGTAGGTGCGTTCCACGGGCTTCTTTGCCTTATCCTTCTGTTGTTTTCCTTTTGAGGAGGTGGCTTGGTCAGCCTTGGTTTGCTTCCTCGGTGTGGTGGCCTTTGAGTGGTCACGCTGATTAGTTTCTTGAGACTTGGTGGGAGTCTCTCTATGTTCCTGTTGAGCAGGGGATTGAGGGTTTTCATCGGAGCGATTATCGGTGTAACCGGCACCGGAGACATTCTGAGAATCTTTTGTCATGATTCTTGAGAAGTTTGAGAAGTTTGGGAATTTTTAGAGAAGAGTATTTGAATACCAGAAATTTCTAAGTGTAAAGAGATAAAAGTGGGAAATCATCCACTATTTATAGAGGTGTCGAGTTGATCTGAAACGTTGAGGTGGCCGTTTGACCTCGAGATACTCAATCGACAAGGATTCTGGCATTTATGAAACATTCGACGCATGTATATTCTAATTATTGCGCTTACGTCATCCTAGGTGGCTATTTAATTCGCGTGTTTTGCATTAAGTTTTGCAACAGATTTTTACTCAGTGTTAAGGATTTCAAACGTTTAAAGTTCTGAGTAGTCAGTGTTACGCAAAGGAGTAATTCGTATGCTTAGTAGATCAGCTTAAGATAAACACTCAGCATGTATATTTACTCAGCATGTGATAGTTATTGATTTAGCATAAATCACTCAGCATGGTTATCAACTCAGCATGCATATATCACATATTATACTTGGAATTTATTGAAGAGGATTAAACATACCAATGGCTTCTCTAAGTATGTTGAATTGCTCACGAGCCAGTGGCTTTGTGAAGATATCAGCAAGCTGCTCATCCGTTGGGACATAGGTCAGCTTGATCTCTCCCTTGAGTACATGATCTCTCATGAAGTGATGTCTTATGCTGACATGCTTCATCCTACTGTGCTGGATTGGGTTCTTTGATAGGTCAATGGCACTCTTGTTGTCACATTTGACTTCAATTGTTTTAGTCTGAACGCCATAATCTTCAAGCTGTTGCTTAATCCATAGGACTTGAGCAACACAGCTTCCAGCAGCAATGTACTCAGCTTCAGTGGTTGACAGGGCTACTGACGCCTGCTTCTTGCTGAACTAGGACACAAGACAGATTCCAAGGAAGTGGCATCCTCCTGAGATGCTTTTTCGTTCAAGCTTGTCTCGTCCGTAGTCAGCGTCAGTGTATCCAATGAGTGTGAAATCATGAGTATTGGGATACCACAAACCTGCATTCACTGAGCCTTGCAAATATCTAAGGATTCTTTTTACAGCTATGTAATGTGATTCCTTAGGGTTAGATTGATATCTAGCACAATAACATACTAAGAACTGAATGTCCGGCCTACTAGCAGTTAAGTAGAGTAGAGAGCCAATCATACCTCGGTACAATCTGCTGTCTACTGACTTACCATTTTCGTCTGCGCAGAGGACAGTGTCAGTGCCCATAGGGGTAGATATTGACTTGCAATTCTCAAGTTCATACTTCTTCAATATCTCCTTAGCATACTTAGTTTGACTGATGAAGATGCCATTTTTCCCTTGTTTGATTTGAAGTCTAAGGAAGAAATTGAGTTCTCCCATCATTGACATTTCAAACTCAGTCTGCATCTGCTTACTAAATTTCTTGCACATTGATTCGTTAGTGGCACCAAAAATAATGCCATCAACATATATCTGAGCCAGTAGGGTATCTTTACCCTTCCTCTTAATGAATAAGGTTGTATCAGATTTACCTCTGACGTAATTTCTAGTCAGCAGGAAACTGGTCAGCCTTTCATACCAAGCACGTGGTGCTTGCTTGAGGCCATACAGAGCCTTTTTGAGTTTATAAACGTGGTTTGGGAACTTGGGATCCTCAAACCCTGGAGGCTGATTAACATAGACTTCCTCGTTTATAACTCCATTAAGGAATGCACTCTTAACATCCATTTGAAATAATTTAAAGTTCATATAACTTGCATAAGCATATAAAATTCTTATAGCCTCTAACCTTGCCACTAGGGCGAAGGTCTCACCGTAGTCAATACCTTCTTGCTGACTGTAGCCCTGAACTACAAGTCTTGCTTTGTTCCTGACCATGTTCCCTTGTTCATCCAGCTTGTTGCGGAAGACCCATCTTGTTCCTATGGTCTTCTGGCTTTTTGGTTTTGGCACTAAGTCCCATACTTCATTTCTTCTGAACTGATCAAGTTTTTCTTGCATTGCATTCATCCAGAACTCATCGTACTCAGCTTCAGCGAAGTTCTTTGGTTTCTGAATTGAGACGAATGCTACGTTGCTGAGGTATCTCCTGAGTTGATTTCTTGTCATCAGGGTGTTTTCAGCAGCATCAAGAATGGCACTTTCTGAGTGTCCTCTTGGTATTCTGATCTCTTTTGGAAGAGTGATGTCTTGAGCTGGTTGTGTTTCAACAATCTCTGCAGGTGTAGATTGGTCAGTGAAAATAATTTGAGTTTCGCTTTTACCTTTGGTCAGCCCTTGAGGTAGTGACTCAGCGGCTGTTTCTTGGTCAGCGGGTGCTGAGTATGGATCATCCTCAGTCAGCTGCTTATCTTTTCCTGCAGGGTTAGTTTCATCGAACTCAACGTGTACTGACTCTTCTAAGACCTGAGTTCGTTTATTTAAAACTCTGTATGCTTTGCTGTTTGTTGAGTAGCCTAAAAAGATAACTTCATCAGCTTTTGAGTCAAACTTAGCTAGGCTGTCTTTGGTATTTAGAATAAAACATTTACAACCAAAGGCACGAAAGTATCCAATGTTGGGCTTTCGTCCTTTCCAAAGTTCGTAGGGATTCTTCTTTAATATGGGTCTGACTAGAGCCCTATTAAGTATGTAGCACGCTGTGTTGACAGCTTCTCCCCAAAAGTACTTTGGAAGCCTATGCTCACTCAGCATTGTCCTGGCTATTTCAACCAAGGTTCTGTTCTTCCTTTCAACAACCCCATTTTGCTGAGGCGTTCTAGGAGCAGAAAAATTATGGTCAATGCCGTTGGCTTCACAGAATTCAACAAACTGTTGGTTCTTGAATTCTCCACCATTATCACTTATGATGTGAGCTAAATTAAGGTCTTTATCATTTTCAAGTTTTCTTACTAAAGTTGAAAACGTCTCAAAGGTTTCATCATTGCTACTCAGCAAGATGATCCAAGTGTACCGAGAAAAGTCATCTACAATGACCAAGGAAAATCTTCTACCACCCAAGCTCAGCGGCTGGACTAGACCGAAGAGATCCAAGTGTAGTAACTCTAATGGACGCTTAGCTGAGACAATGTTTTTACTATGAAAAGATCGTTTAGTTTGTTTTCCAGCTTGACAAGCGTGGCATAATTGATCTTTTTCAAATTTAAGTTCAGGCAGTCCCTCAACCAATTGCTTTCTTGCTAATTTGGCCAGGAGGTCCATGCTTACATGACCAAGTCTCATGTGCCATAGCCAGGAATTTTCTTCCTTTGACACTAAGCATACAGTTTTTGAAAATTTCTTTTCTAAGTTCAGCATAAAGACATTATCAATACGAGGGGCAGTTAAAATCAACTCATTTGTTTTACCCTCGAATATTTTACATCCAGTGTCATCAAATATAACTTTTCTCCCATTATCACATAGCTGAGCTACGCTGAGTAAGTTATATTTGAGTCCGCTGACTAGGGAGACTGACTCAATAGTAGGATTACCACCAACGGTTCCTGACCCTACTATTTTACCCTTTTTGTTGTCTCCAAAACTTACACTTCCACCTCGTTTACACAGAAATGTGATGAACTGAGTTTCATCACTAGTCATATGCCTCAAGCATGCGCTGTCAATGTATCACATCTTTGACTTCTCAGCACACCTCAGGCTTACCTGCAATATAGCTAGTTATTTTTAGGTACCCAAGTCTTTTTGGGTCCTTATTTGTTAGGCTCAACAGGTAAAGCATCATACTTAATCTTATGACGACACACTTGGACAGTGTGTCCATTTTTCCCACAGAAGTCACAGCTGACCTTCCGTTTAGGATATCTCACTGACTGGTCAGCACCCCAATGCTGAGCATGCCAGCACACCTTTGTGGTGTGTCCTTTCTTCCCACAGAAGTCACACTAGACATTCCGCTGAGGATTCCATCTCTGCTGACTAGTACTTCGGTACTGAGTGTTCAGAGGAATATTTCTTTTATTAGGAACCTTGAGTTGGTTCTGAATAGATGTGATGTCCTTTTTCAGTTTCTTAGAATCTGATTGGACCTCAGAGACAAACTTTTGCATAATTTCAACGTTGCTATGCAAAGTTGAGTTGTCTTGGAGAAGATATCGAAGGTCACTCAGTTTGACCTCCTCAATCTCGTCACATCGCCTGCTGAGTGCTCTAACCTTCTTGTTACACTTTTTGATAAGTGTGTAGAGGTCACTCAAGGCATTAATCATTTCATTTCTGAGCAAGGGTAGTGATATTACCTCAATTGAGTGTGCCTCATCGTCAGATGCAACGGAGGGGTCAGCATGCTCAGAAACACAAGGCTCAGCAAGCTCATCTGCCATGAAGCAGATCTTCGCTGACTCAGTGGCATCTTCTCCTGATGATGATGACTCATCACTATCACTCCAGGTTGCTGAAGGAAATTAGGCTAACGTATAGCAGCGGAAATATAAAATTTTTAACCTATTTCCATTAACCCCAAGATCCGTTAATCGTTATTTCATATAAAGAAGGATAAAAGAAATACCTTTCAGAAGTTCTATCTACCGTTGCAAACGAAGTGCCCACAACTCTTACTTCGAGTTCCCGAGCACAAAACAAAACAATGGAAGATCAAGTTAGAATCAACCGTTTAAAAACAACCAAAGTAGATTGTCTCTAATTAATCAACACAAGATCAAGGATAAAGAGAAAGAGATGAAAATCAATTGAACGGAAGGAAGCGGTGGAAAATCTCGTCCTCGAGCTAGGGGTCGAAATTCTCTCTCTTGAATGCTAGGGTTGGGTTTCGAAAATCCCTATAGGGGGGTATTTATAATCTCTTGTATCTAATCCTAAGTTAGATAGAATTAGGTTATTGAAATAAGAATTTAATTCGGAATAGAATTCTTAATTATTATCCATTAATATATCTAAATATAATAGATAATAATAATAACCTTATTGGATAATAATAGGAGTAATTTAATCTAATTAAAACTCCTAATTTATTTATCCTTTAATTAATTTAATTCATAATCCTAATCTAATTAGGATTAATAAAATCAAACTAATTATTTATGTATTAACATACATAAATCGCCCCCCCTAGTAATTGGGCCTTATTGGGCTCAGTTGGGCTTCCGTCAATTAATTAACATCTGTTGAGCGATTTCCGCAAGTGCACGGTATACGCTTGTAGTAATAAAAGATATCGATCCCACAGGGAACGTTTTTTAACAAAACTTATTTACAATCGGTTAAATTTACTTTAAGGTTTATAATATGGAAAATTGTTTAATCGGTTTTGGTTTTGAAATTGCTAGAATGAGAATTAGATTAGATTATGAAAACGTTAGAAAATATTCTGATTTAAGAATGAATTTGCAAGATAGGAACGTTTAGTACTTTTTAGAAAAGTAAACAGATGTATTTGTTTGCATTAAGCAAAGAAAACAACTTTAAACTTTGTACGAATTATAAAGATGAAATAAATGACGGAACCTCTAATTAATTGGCTTTGAACATGACAAAACCCTTTCGGGATAGTTGCCCTTAATCAAATTAAAACTCTTTCGAGATAATAATTTGCCTAAGTGTTCAACAAAGTTTCCTTGTAAAGATTTTGGAGTAAATACGTTTTAATGAAAACACCAGCAGTCACTTTAGTGGATTGGTTACCATAAGTGCTGCATAAAAATCTATCGAATAGAACGAACTTTATTAGATGAAATATAAATTGATACAAGTTTACAGAGAACATGGAGCATGGAAACATTCGACGACTTGCAAGTGAACGGGTTGTCAATCATTTCCTTGGGTTTCATTAGAGTTTGTCAGGCTCAGGGGCGGATCCTCTACTCAATCTTCTCGTTGAATCTTCGTAATAGAGACTGGGTCGGTCTACTGCAAAAATGAAAACTAAACTGGAACAATGTCTAAACGCTACTAAACTTGTTATTATTGAATAAACAATGTGTGTACATCATATTGCTTTTTACAGAATCGAAATCTAACTTCTGAATCACTTGACTCGGAATTTCTGCATAAATTCTATACTAATCTCTTTTTTCTACATATCTTCAACTCTCCATCAACTCTTTATTTATAGATGTTGAAGAGTCTTGATTGAAGTGTCGTGTCCGTTGTGAAGGATCGTGTCCATTGCGAAAGGACGTCTTTATCCACCCGAACGATCGCGTTTCGTCGAAAACGAAAGTGTGTAACTATGCTTCTAAAAATTCCTGCTCGTACCGAGAATATTAAATTCTCTACCGAGAATGGGGGAGCATCAATTGGTCTTCAAACGGAAGGAAGGGGAAACTGAAGAACGCGTGTCGCGACCGTGAATTTGGGGGCCGCGGTCGCGGCACGAAACGTTTTTCGGTTCTTCAGCTTTCGTTCGCGTCCTCGATTTGGCGTTATTAATTTCTGTCGTCTTCGACTCCTTTTGTAGGGTTTTTCTTCTGTTTTTGAGCTCTTTTTGTTCCTATTTGGATTTTACCAAATATTTATGTACCTTACAAGAAAGAAACATATTCGAGAGTAAAAGCTTTCTAAATAGTTATAAATAGCATAAATTCGAAGCAATATTGATGTAATTATTGATGATATTTTAGGTATATTTTGGGCTTAACAACATCTGTCTCTCTTTTGGGTTCCAAGTCTTATGTGTGACCCATTAGGTTCTTATTGCTTCTAGCCGTATGCAACTATTAAATTAATTTTCAAAGAATTATATTTAATCTTTTTCATAACAGAATGATGTACAAAGTATGTGATTAGCAAGTCCGTAATCATTCCCCCAGAGCTATAAGAAGACAGGTTGATTCTGTCGTTGACCTTTCCGTATTAGTTACGGTATAATTCGATCCTTTATCAACTACGTCCTTGAACTGAATCTTATGACTATGTATAATGTCAAGTCACATATAGCGAGACGTTCGTTTTACTTGTTCTGGCCGAGTCAACTCCAATTAGATAGGTTAAGAGAAATCCGTACTTCAATCTTAAGCTATCACCTTGCAAGGATTTAGAGTCAAGTCTTCCACAAGCGATCCATGGACATATCTCCCATTTATCAGGAGTGATAAATGCTCAATCCAATGTATAACGATCCCGCAATTACTTCCTGTGATACCCAACGTCTGCTGTTCACACCCTAGAGTCATCTCTGTTAAGGATCGTGTTACAACAGGATCAAAGCGTCACATTCCGCAATCCAGAATACCAATTAACATTCCTTTGAGTCTGAGGATTTTTTATACCTATTAATACCAATGAGATGAATAGGTGACAAGGATGAATCTACCCATCTTGTTATCTCAAGTCGGGTCCCCAATCCTAATGAACTTCTTTTCATCGGATCCATGTAACTGTCCAGATATCTGTATATATATGAAGCTTGTGAGATCAGCTTTCTGTCGGACAGAAGACATTGTTACATGCAAGTCTCAACAGTGATATGTCAATCCTGAACATATTACTAGACTTGGGGTGGTTTTAAGTTTATTAGTTTATTATAAAGTTTCGTCTCACTTCATGCTTGTATGAACACTTTATAATCACTTTAAACAAACTTACGAATTTCCTTTTATTAGACTTTATTTAGTTCTTAAAAGGGATTGCCTTTATATAGTTATAAAACATATATCTCATTAAAACAAATGATATAAAGAACACTTCATTTACATTAAGTTTGTATCCTAGAACAATTGTCTTATAGGACACTAAACCCCAACATACTCCCACTTGGACTAAAGCCAATTGTTTCTATAACTTATCCCAGTAGAAGTTAGATGACGATCATGTACTCTCTGGGTTAAGGGCTTTGTCAACGGATCTGCAACATTGTCCTCTGTAGGTACTCTTTCTATTCTCACATCTCCTCTTGCCACAATTTCTCTTATAATGTGGTATCGCTTTAGGTAATGCTTGGATGCATTATAAGACCGTGATTCCTTTGCTTGCGCAATGGCTCCATTGTTATCACAGTACAGTGTAATGGGATTTACAATGTCAGGCACCACACCAAGTTTAGTAATGAACTTCCTAATCCAAACCGCTTCCTTTGCTGCTTCCGCAGCAGCGATATACTCTGACTCGGTCGTAGAGAAAGCTACGCTTCCTTGCTTGGAACTCTTCCAGCTAACCGCGCCCCCATTCAAGATAAACAGGTATCCTGATTGGGATTTAAAATCGTTCTCATCTGTGAGATGACTTGCATCCGAAAATCCTTCTATTTTCAGATCCCCTTCTCCATACACTAGGACCATATCTTTAGTTCTTCTCAAGTACTTAAAAATGTTTTTGATGGCAATCCAGTGCTCGTCTCCCGGATTTCCTTGGTAACGACTCGTTATACTTAACGCGAACGCTACGTCAAGTCTAGTGCATAGCATAGCATACATAATCGAACCGATTGCGCTGGCGTACGGGACTACAACCATGCGCTTCTTATCATCATCGGTTTTAGGACATTGATGATTGTTTAACTTTACTCCATGTATCATGGGTAAGTTACCTCGTTTCGATTCAAGCATGCTAAACCGCTTTAGCACCTTTTTGATGTATGTAGCCTGTGAAAGACCAAGCAGTCTTCTTGATCTATCTCTGTAGATCTTTATACCAAGTATATAAGCTGCTTCACCAAGGTCTTTCATTGAGAAGTTACTAGATAACCATACTTTTACCGACTGTAGTAGAGCTACGTCATTTCCCATTAATAATATACTGTCCACATATAATATCAGAAATGCTACAGAGCTCCCACTTGCTTTCTTGTAAATGCAAGCTTCTTCGCAATTTTGTTTGAAACCAAATTGTTTTATGGTTTCGTCAAAACGCTTGTTCCAGCTTCTAGATGCTTGCTTGAGTCCATAAATGGATCTCTGAAGTTTGCAAACCTTGTTTGCATCCTTTGATATGAAACCTTCAGGTTGCATTATATATACATCCTCAAGCAGGTTTCCGTTTACGAAAGCTGTTTTCACATCCATTTGCCAAATCTCGTAATCGTAGTGAGCGGAAATAGCAAGCATTATTCTGATTGATTTGGATATAGCCACAGGAGAGAAAGTTTCGTCATAATCAATTCATTGCTTCTGACGATATCCTTTCGTTACTAACCTAGCTTTGTAGATGCTAACCTTTCCATCCATGTCAGTCTTCTTTTTGAAGATCCACCTGCACCCAATAGGTTTTATCCCTTCGGGTGGATCAACCAAAGTCCACACTTGGTTGGTGTACATGGAATCCATCTCAAAATCCATGGCTTCGAGCCATGCTTTAGAATCTGGACTGTTAAGAGCCTCTTCGTAGTTTTCGGGTTCATCGTCTAACACGGGAACATCATCATCATCTCCCACTAGAAAACCATATCTAATAGGGAGTTCACGAACTCTTTGTGATCTACGAAGGGGTGGCACTTGAGTCCCATCTAATGGGACTGCATCGGGTTCCTCAACCGCTTCTGTTGTTTCAGTTGGTGTTTCTTGTTCTTGAACTTCATCAAGTTCAATTATGCTTCCCTTTTCTTTTTCTTCGAGAAACTCTTTCTTTAAGAAGGTTGCGTGCTTGGATACTATTACTTTCTGATCATCTGGATGATAGAAGTAATATCCCATAGTTTCCTTAGGGTATCCAATGAAGAAACATTTATCAGATTTAAAATCTAGTTTGTCGGACGCAATGCGTTTGACAAATGCTGAACAACCCCATACTCTCATGAATGAGAACACAGGTTTCCAACCAACGAACAATTCATATGGTGTGGAATTAGCGGATTTAGTTGGTACTCGATTTAGGGTGAAGAGGGCGGTTTCTAAGGCATAGCCCCAGAATGTCTTTGGAAGTAATGCTATGCTCATCATGGATCGTACCATATCTAGTAAGGTACGGTTCCTCCTCTTGGATACACCATTGTGTTGTGGTGTATAGGGAGGTGTCCATTGTGAGCATATCTCACATTCAGTTAGATAATTCAGAAAATCATCTGAAAGATATTCGCCACCTCGATCGGATCGAAGTGTCTTAATTTTCTTTCCTAATTGATTTTCTACTTCATTCTTGAAGCATTTGAATTTCTCAAAAGCTTCGGACTTGTGCTTCATCAAGTAGATATAACCATATCGGGTATGGTCGTCTATGAAGCTTATGAAGTATCTGAATCCTCCTCTTGCTTGGACTGACATAGGACCGCATACATCTGAATGAATGAGTCCTAGAGTATCTAATACACGTTCACCTTTATTGCTAAAGGGTGTCTTTGTCATTTTACCTTTTAAACATGCTTCGCATGTTTCCAATGATTCAGGATCAATTGAATTTATAAGCCCATCTTGATGTAGCTTAAGCATGCGTCTTTTGTTTATATGGCCTAAACGATAATGCCACAAGTAAGTTGAATTATCTAGCTTATTTCTTTTGGTGTCAATTGCGAAAACAGAAATTTTGTCATCTAACACATAAATCCCATTTTGTGATATTCCTGAAAAATAGAAAATCGAATCTCTATAAAATTCGCAATGTTTGTCTTTTATTGAAATATGAAAACCGTCGTCAACAAGACAGCTAATAGAAATAATGTTACGAGACATTTGAGGAACGTACAAACAGTTCCTTAATTCTATTACAAGCCCAGAGGGCAAATTTAAAACATAATCTCCAATTGCGAGGGCGGCAACTCTTGCTCCATTTCCTACTCGTAAGTTTATGCTTCTTTTCTTCAGTTCCCTAGTCCGATTTAGTTCCTGCATATTTGTACAAATATGAGATCCGCATCTGGTATCAAGTACCCAAGATTCAGACTGTGAAACTGTATTGATTTCAATATAAAACATACCAGATGTTGATGTCCCGGCTTCTCCCTTCTTGAGGGTAGCTAGGTACAGCAAACAATTTCTCCTCCAATGCCCCACTTCACCACAATAGTGGCACTTGCCTTTGGGCTTCTTTACTTCATTTCCCTTTGTTTCGGTGAGCATGGCCTCCTTGCCTTTCTTAGGATGGTTTGGATCGGGAGAGATCCCTTTCCTCTTCTTTGATCCTTCAATAGTAAGGCCTGGTATCTCCTCGTTTTCTTTTATATTGGGCTTGACTGTCTCGAGCATATTTGCAAGCTCTTCAAAAGAGGTTTGCAAGCCACTCGCTTGGTAGTTCATGATGAACTACGAGTAACTCTCGGGGAGGGACTGAAGAAGTAAGTTCTCACTTAGTTCACGGTCCATCGCATCTCCAATACTAGAAAACTTGGTGATAAGGCTAATCATCTTGGCACAATGCGCCATTACAAATGTGCCCACCTGCATCTTGCATCTATATAACTGCTTTGTTATTTTGAAGCGTTCGCACCGAGTTTGATTCACAAATAACTCTTTTAGGTGCTTGACCATGGAATAGGCATCCATATCTGCATGTTGCCTTTGTAATTCCGATGTCATAGATGCAAGTATGATGTCTCCCGCTTGATCGTCATCAGCCTTATGCTTCAAGTAAGCATAAAATTGTTGGTAGGGAGCACCATCCATTGGGTAAGGGGGTATCGGTGTATCAAGTACATACCCTTTCTTCTCGAACTTCAAAACAATTTTGAGGTTACGAAACCAGTCGGTGAAGTTTGAACTGTTCAACTTGTTATCGGTAAGTATGTTTTGCAGATTGGTGTTAGTCATGATTTTAAGAGTGTTTAATTAAACCTGAGAGTGAGAAAGAGTAAACGTATGTTATTCATTTGCTTTAAAGTATATCAATCTAAAATTATAGGTCTTTTAGTTTATTTTAGATTGCTCCCACTATTTTGCCAAATTAATAGCCCTCCATATTAATTCGAAGAATTTCACAAATCCTTTAGTGAGCTAGGATCCTAACTCCTGAGATTTCGCCTTGAGTTTACTCAACAAGCTAGTCTCATTCGTTAGGTAGATTCATGTAATCAATCACATCTTTAATGTGATTCCTAGGTTGTTGGGTTACTAACCACATTAGTAACTAATATGCTATTCATATTAATCCCAACCGTATTGCCCATTAGTTTATGAAAACATGAGTTTACTCATCCAATTATCATAATCTAATTTAAGTATTACCCCATATTCATGAAAAATGATTTTCGATAATTCAGGTGTTACCATAAGACCCCGAGCTTGAGTTTACTCAACAACCCAAAGGCCCTCAGTACTGCCGGCTGAATTATAATATTAGGGAGGGACAACCGATTTTAATAACTTGCTTATTTACTTAACTTTTAATGAGGGATTTTATTTTAGGTCTCATAATCTAACTTAGTCTTGATTTGCTTTAGCATATATCAGACACATACATTGGCGTTATGGATATATCATCTAAATTATTCCGTCGAGCCAGAGACGGAATAAAAAGGCCAAACCTAAGGAAATACTAACTATTACATATTTCTCTTTAGGTCCTCCGTCTTCTCCATAGCGCCTTGAAATTACATATTAATTTCTATACTACTAAAGAAAACTTCAATTAAATTGAAGGGAATTAGATGAGAGGAGAAATTACAATAGATAGTAGAAAGGCAGGACTCGCAGGCCCTATTTCAAAAATACCAAAAGACTAAAAGAGGGTCCAAATATGTCCATAACTCCAAACATGCATAGACTCAATTAAATAAATTTAATTGGTTGATTACATAAGTATTTTATGTAATATTTAGGTTAATCACATTAACTCATCAAATTAACTTTCATCCAATTTTACTTCTAACAGTTTCATATCTTCTATACAAAACTTTAATTATGCACGTCCCAATTATTTTGATTTCAATTCATTTAATATTTTGATTTACAAATAGGTAAAACAAACTTGTAAATAAATTTTTCATTCGATAATCAAAAACAGAATACTATTAATTTCTGAAACATATATATATATATATAAAACTAATTTTAAACGATTTAAAATCAAGTGGGTCTCGGGCCGGGCCCGAGGTTGGGCTGCTGCCGTTTGGCAGCAGCCCTAGGCGTCTGATCCGCCGCTGCCTTGCGGCAGCGGCGGCCAGGCACTGCGCGCGGTTGCTGCTGCGCGGCAGCAACCGCGCGACAGCAGTCGGGTCGCGCCGTAAGGCGCGACCTGAGCTGCTATAATTTTTTTTTAATTACGAATATATATATATCAGTTTTAAAACGATTTTCAGAAACTAGGAAAAACTATTATAGATTTTCCGTTTTATCTTTTAGAATAAATAAAACTGATTTTATCAATCTAACAATAAAACTAATAGATTTTGTTATAATGATTATCAACCAAAATTATTAGGAACATGTGCATAATTTATTTTAATTAACAATTAATTAAAACTTATTTATCTTTTAGAACTAATTGAAAAACTTCTAAATTTTCATATATGAAATAACGGATTTAACGCAGGCTCTGATACCACTGAAGGAAAATAGGCTAACGTATAGCAGCGGAAATATAAAAATTTTAACCTATTTCCATTAACCCCAAGATCCGTTAATCGTTATTTCATATAAAGAGGGATAAAAGAAATACCTTTCAGAAGTTCTATTTACCGTTGCAAACAAAGTGCCCACAACTCTTACTTCGAGTTCCCGAGCACAAAACAAAGCAATGAAAGATCAAGTTAGAATCAACCGTTTAAAAACAACCAAAGTAGATTGTCTCTAATTAATCAACACAAGATCAAGGATAAAGAGAAAGAGATGAAAATCAATTGAACGGAAGGAAGCGGTGGAAAATCTCATCCTCGAGCTAGGGTTCGAAATTCTCTCTCTTGAATGCTAGGGTTGGGTTTCGAAAATCCCTATAGGGGGGTATTTATAATCTCTTGTATCTAATCCTAAGTTAGATAGAATTAGGTTATTGAAATAAGAATTTAATTCGGAATAGAATTCTTAATTATTATCCATTAATATATCTAAATATAATAGATAATAATAATAACCTTATTGGATAATAATAGGAGTAATTTAATCTAATTAAAACTCCTAATTTATTTATCCTTTAATTAATTTAATTCATAATCCTAATCTAATTAGGATTAATAAAATCAAACTAATTATTTATGTATTAACATACATAAATCGCCCCCCTTAGTAACTGGGCCTTATGGGGCTCAGTTGGGCTTCCGTCAATTAATTAACATCTGTCTCTCTTTTGGGTTCCAAGTCTTATGTGTGACCCATTAGGTTCTTATTGCTTCTAGCCGTATGCAACTATTAAATTAATTTTCAAAGAATTATATTTAATCTTTTGCATAACGGAATGATGTACAAAGTATGTGATTAGCAAGTCCGTAATCATTCCCCCAGAGCTATAAGAAGACAGGTTGATTCTGTCGTTGACCTTTCCGTATTAGTTACGGTATAATTCGATCCTTTATCAACTACGTCCTTGAACTGAATCTTATGACTATGTATAATGTCAAGTCACATATAGCGAGACGTTCGTTTTACTTGTTCTGGCCGAGTCAACTCCAATTAGATAGGTTAAGAGAAATCCGTATTTCAATCTTAAGCTATCACCTTGCAAGGATTTAGAGTCAAGTCTTCCACAAGCGATCCATGGACATATCTCCCATTTATCGGGAGTGATAAATGCTCAATCCAATGTATAACGATGCTGCAATTACTTCCTGTGATACCCAACGTCTGCTGTTCACACCCCAGAGTCATCTCTGTTAAGGATCGTGTTACAACAGGATCAAAGCGTCACATTCCGCAATCCAGAATACCAATTAACATTCCTTTGAGTCTGAGGATTTTTTATACCTATTAATACCAATGAGATGAACAAGTGACAAGGATGAATCTACCCATCCTGTTATCTCAAGTTGGGTCCCCAATCCTAATGAACTTCTTTTCATCGGATCCATGTAACTGTCCAGATATCTGTATATATATGAAGCTTGTCAGATCAGCTTTCTGTTGAACAGAAGACATTGTTACATGCAAGTCTCAATAGTGATATGTCAATCCTGAACATATTACTTGACTTGGGGTGGTTTTAAGTTTATTAGTTTATTATAAAGTTTCGTCTCACTTCATGCTTGTATGAACACTTTATAATCACTTTAAACAAACTTACGGATTTCCTTTTATTAGACTTTATTTAGTTCTTAAAAGGGATTGCCTTTATATAGTTATAAAACATATATCTCATTAAAACAAATGATATAAAGAACACTTCATTTACATTAAGTTTGTATCCTAGAACAATTGTCTTATAGGACACTAAACCCCAACAGTTGCCACCATTGCTTTCTTGCCGTTCTTCCTTTCCTTTCTCAAGGTAGGACAGCTTGATTTGATATGGCCAGTTTGATGACATTCAAAGCATGTAATGGGCTTTGAGTTGTCCTTCTTGTACTTGCTGTCGCTGGACTCAGCTTTGTACTTATCAAACTTCTTGTAAGGCTTCTTTGAATACTTGTCATTCTTTCTGAACAGCCTTTTCATTTTTTTAGTGAACATGGCCATCTCTTCATTGTCTATTGAGCTCCCATCAGTGGAGTCAGCTTTCATGACAAGAGACTTTTGCTTCTTGTCCTCAGACTTCTCCTTCACCTCAAAGTTCTTCATTGAGATCTCATGGGTCAGCAGTGAGCCAATGAGTTCATCATACTTGTAGGTGGTTAAATCTTGAGCTTCCTCAACAACAGTTTTCTTGGCTTGCTAGCTTTTAGGAAGACTCCTCAGTATCTTCTTGACTTGCTCTTCCTCAGTAAAGATCTTGCCAAGTCTCTTGAGCTCGTTGATAATGTTTGTGAACCTTGAGTTCATCTCAGAGATTCTTTCATCATCATTCATTTCAAACAGCTCGTACAACCTCATGTGCTGGTTCACCTTGGACTCCTTAACTTTGTTGGTTCCTTCGTAGGTGACCTCCACTTTCTTTCAGATCTCATGCGCTGACTCACAACCTGAAATTTTGTTGTACTCTGCAGCATCTAACGCACAGTGAAGCATGTTTATAGCCGAAGCATGATTTTGTAGCTTCTTGAGATCATCTTCTGTCCACTTAGTCTCAACTTTAACAACCGTTTGGCCATCAATAGTTTCAACAGGAACAAATGGGCCTTGGACTATAGAAAGCCATGCACTCATATTTGTTGCCTGAATGAAATTTTTCATTCTGTTCTTCCAAAAGGTATAGTTAGACCCGAAGAACAGAGGGGGCCGAGTAATGGACAGTCCCTCAGGTAAAATCTGAGTTGTCTGATTTCCTGGGAGGAAACGAGTGCTGTTCTCAGCCATTGTGGGGATCAGCTCAAGATAGTTATATCTTGCTCAGTGAGCTGTTAAGCTCTGATACCACTTGTTGGTCCCTTATAACGTAACAAGGTTGGTTCCAAGGGGGGATAGGAACTATTTAAAATTTTGTCCGTTAAGGCTGACTTCTTTTCTTAAGAAAAGGTTTACACTGCGGCGCTAAGTAGTTTTAAGACACAAGCTTAGTCAACTTGTGACTAAGTCTGTTTCTTTCCTTGAGTCAGGAGATAGCACTTAGAGTCTATTCCTGAACTCAGCTTCTTAGTGCACTCAACTCAGCGTGAGTTTGTTACTTAGTCAGTTTTATAACAAGCAATATATAAAGGAGTTTAAGGGTTAGAAATATGTTACTCAGCAGACATATCCTGGTTCGGCCTCTCCGCCTACGTCTAGTCCCCGGAACTCGTTCCGAGCTTTTTGAATTCTCTACTGAGCTCTTTAAAGGTAGAGCACGAAACCTTTTACAATAGAAGCTGAGTATACAAGAGTACCTTCCTCTATTCCTCTACTCACTCCTATAACTACCGCTGAGTACTATAACCGAGTACTCAGCCTCTCCTTTCTATTCTTCTAGAAATGATAAAGTGTTTGTCCTAAACAATAATTGCTAAGACACTTTAGATGATTGAAAATCACTCTAGACTTTTACACAATGATTGGAAATTGGTGTAAGATTTTTGCTTTGCTTTTCTCACAGAACTTCAAGTATGAATTTGGACAGCGTTTCGACTAATTGAAGATGTGCATGGAATGAAGCAATTGAGAGGCCTATTTATAGTGACACTTGAGGCACTAGTGATTTCGAATTTCGAAATAACCGTTAGAGGCAAACGGCTTCCTGTCGTTGTCACTCAAGACGTGCTCAGTGTCGTTGGCCAATGAGATTCTTGCATCTTCTGTCTACGGCAGTGCTCAGCAGCTTTTCGTCAGATAAACAGAATGTTTCGACATTTACGGCAAAGTTTTCCAGACAGCTTCCTGCGCCTTCTGAACTTTACCCAAAGTAGAAATACTTTGTCTAGAAGTTGGTTATGTTCTGCCGCTAACCTGACTGCATTGTCGCTCAACTCAGCAGCTTCCTCTTGAAGCTTTTCTTAGAAGGCTTCTCGATCCTTCTTCATGCTGAGTCGTCGTTTTACTTGATACGACTGCGTTTTAGCTTCTTGGGCCGTGAGGTCTTGATGTGTTGACTTGGGCTTGACTTCCACTTATGGGCCTTTGGACTTTTTATCTTAATGTCTTATGAATCAATAAACTCAACATTGAACAAACACATTAGTGTGAATAAATCAAAGCATTTAAATTTAATGTGTTAGAATATTTTTATCAATTACATAAATAATTTTGTCAAATCAAAATCATGTGGAAAGGTGTTTCAACACTTAAAACCACCCCAAGTCAAGTAATATGTTTAGAAATAGGATTGACATATCACTGCTGAGACTTGCATGTAACAATGTCTTCTGTCGAGACAGAGAGCTGATCTCACAAGCTTCAGATATGCAGATATCTGGACAGTTACATGGATCCGATGAAAGGGAGTTCATTAGGATTGGGGACCCGACTTGAGATAACATGATGGGTAGATTTATCCTTGTCACCTGTTCATCTCATTGGTATTAATAGGTATAAGTAATCCTCAGACTCAAAGTAATGTTAATTACTTATTCTGAATTATGGAATGTGATGCTTTGATCCTGTTGTAACACGATCCATAACAGAGATGACTCTAGGGTGTGAACGGCAGACGTTGGGTATCACAGGAAGTAATTGTAGAATAATTATACATTGGATTGAGCATTTGTCACTCCCGATAAATGGGAGATACGTCCAAGGATCGCTTGTGGAAGACTTGACTCTAAATCCTTGCAAGGTGATAGCTTAAGACTTGAAATGCAGATTTCACTTAAACTATCTAATTGGAGTTAACTCGGCCTGTACAAGTAAAACAAACGTCTCGCTATATGTGACTTGACATTATCCATAGTCATAAGATTCAGTTCAAGGATGTAGTTGATAAAGGATCGAATTATATTGTAACTAATACGGAAAGGTCAACGACAGAATCAACCTGTCTTCTTATAGCTCTGGGGGAATGTTTCGGATTTGCCAATCACATTTCGCGTACTCATTCCGTTATGCAAAGATTAAATATAATTCTGTGAAAATTAATTTAATAGTTGCATACGGCTAGAAGTAATAAGAACCTAATGGGTCACACATAAGACTTGGAGCCCAAAAGAGAAACAGATGTTAATTAATTGATGGAAGCCCAACTGAGTCCACTAAGGCCCAGTACATAGGGGGGCGAATTTTATGTATAAAATACATAAAGAAATTAATTTGATTTTAAGCAATCCTAATTAGATTATGATTGTAAATTAAATTAATTAAAGGATAAATAAGTTAGGAGGTTTAATGAGATTAAATTGCTCTTATTATTATCCTACCAATAAGTTATTATTATTATATTTAGATATAATTATAAATAATAACTAATAAGAATTTTATTCCGAATTAAACTCTTATTCAGTAAACCTAATTCTATCTAACTAGGGTTTAGATACAAGAGAGTATATATACCCCCCTTATAGTAGAATTTCGGCCAACCCTAGTCTACCGTAGAGAGAGAATTTCGACCCCTTGTTGAGGACGAGATCATTCACCGCTTCCTTCCGATTCGATCGATTTTCATCTCTTTCTCTTATTCCTTGATCTTGTGTTGATTAATTAGAGGCAATCTATTCTTGATTGCTTTTACACGGTTGAGTTCTAACTTGATTTCGAGTTGTGTTTTTGTCTTGTGCTCGGGAACTCGGAGTAAGAGTTGTGGGCACTTCGATTGCAACGGTAGATAGAACTTCAAAAGGTATTTCCTTCTATCACTCTTTATATGAAATGACGATTAACGGATCTTGGGTTAATGGAAAAAGGTTAAAATTTTATATTTCCGCTGCCAAACGTTAGCCTATTTTCCTTCAGTGGTATCAGAGACTGCGTTAAATCCGTTATTTCATATATGAAAATTAAAAGGTTTTATTGAATAAATATTTATAGTTAGATTAATTAACGAAACTGTTTTGATTAATTAATTCTAAAGATAAATAAGTTTTAATTAATTGTTAATTAAAATAGATTATGCATATGTTCCTAATTATTTTGGTTGATAATCATTATAACAAAATCTATTAGTTTTATAGTTAGATTGATAAAAGTTAGGTTTATTAATTCTAAAGATAAAACGGAAAATCTTTAATAGGTTTTTCTTATTTTCTGAAAATCGTTTAAAAACCGTTTTAGAACCAATATATATATATATATATATATATATATATAATAGGACAACAGTTCGGGTTGCGCCTCACGGTGCAACCCGACTGCCGTCATGCGCTTGCTGCCACGCGGCAGCAACCGCGTAACATCTGGCCGTCGCTGTCGCAAGGCAGCGGCGGACCAGACGCATGGCTGCTGCCAAACGGCAGCAGCCACGTGTTCGGGGCCCGGCCCGGAACATGTATATTTTAAAACTGTTTTAAAATATATTTTTAAATATAGTTATATAGATATATGTTTCAGAAATTAATAGTTTTCTGTTTTGATTATCGAATGAAAAATTTATTTAAAAGTTTGTTTTACCTATTTGTAAATCAAAAGTATTAAATGAATTAAAATCAAAATAACCAGGATATGCATAAATAAATTTTTTGTATAGTTGTATTAATCTAATATGTAATTGATACATTTAATTAGATTTAATATAGAAGATACGAAACTGATAGAATTAAAATTGGATGAAAGTTAATTTGATAAGTTAATGCGATTAACCTAAATATTACATAGATATTTTATGTAATCAACTAATTAAATTTATTTAATTGAGTCTATGTATGTTTGGAGTTATGAACATATTTGGACCCTCTATTTAGTCTTTTGATATTTTTGAAATAGGGCCTGCGAGTCATGCTTATCTACTATCTATTGTAATTTATCCTCTCATCTAATTCCCTTCAAGTTAATTGAAGTTTTCTTTAGTAGTATAGAAATTAATATGTAATTTCAAGGCGCCATGGAGAAGACGGAGGACCTAAAGAGAAATATGTAATAGTTAGTATTTCCCTAGGTTTGGCCTTTTATTTCGTTTCTGGCTCAACGGAATAATTTAGATAATATGTCCATAACGCCAATGTATGTGTCTGATGTATGCTAAAGCAAATCAAGACTGGGTTAGATTATGAGACTTAAAATAAAAATCCCTCACTAATTAAAAGTTAAGTAAATAAGCAAGTTATTAAAATCGGTTGTCCCTCCCTAATATTATAATTCAGCCGGCAGTACTGGAGGCCTTTTGGGTTGTTGAGTAAACTCAAGCTCGGGGGTCTTATGGTAACACCTGAATTATCAAAAAATCGTTTTTCATGAATATGGGGTAATACTTAAATTAGATTATGGTAATTGGATGGGTAAACTCATGTTATCATAAACTAATGGGCAATATGGTTGGGATTAATATGAATAGCATATTAGTTACTAATGTGGTTAGTAACTCAATAACCTAGGAATCACATTGAAGATGTGATTGATT
This sequence comes from Euphorbia lathyris, assembly GCF_963576675.1. Classification (NCBI taxonomy): domain Eukaryota; kingdom Viridiplantae; phylum Streptophyta; class Magnoliopsida; order Malpighiales; family Euphorbiaceae; genus Euphorbia; species Euphorbia lathyris. The sequence continues at coordinate 19,655,210 of NC_088914.1, read as the reverse complement.
ACATGAATCTACCTAACAAATAAGACTGGCTTGTTGAGTAAACTCAAGGTGAAATCTCAGGAGTTAGGATCCTAGCTCACTAAAGGATTTGTAAAAAATTTCGAATTAATATGGAGGGCTATTAATTTGGCAAAATAGTGGGAGCAATTTAAAATGAATTAAAAGACCTATAATTTTAGATTGATGTACTTTAAAGCAAATGAATAACATACGTTTACTCTTTCTCACTCTCAGGTTAAATTAAAACACTCCTAAAATCATGACTAAAACCAATCTGCAAAATATACTTACCGATAACAAGTTGAACGGTTCAAACTTCACCGACTGGTATCGCAACCTCAAAATCGTTTTGAAGTTCGATAAGATAGGGTATGTACTTGATACATCGATACCCCCTACCCCGGCTTGTGATGCTCCCATCGAAGAGATCAATGCTTACCTGAAGCATAAGGTTGATGACGATCACGCGGGATGCATCATATTTGTATCAATGACACCGGAATTGAAAAGGCAACATGAGGAAATGGATGCCCATTCCATGGTCGCGCACCTGAAAGAGTTGTTTGGGAATCAAACTCGGTGCGAACGCTACGAGATAACAAAGCAGTTATATAGATGCAAGATGCATGAGGGCACATCTGTAATAACACTTGTGTCAAGATGATTGGCCTTATTACCAAGTTTTCTAGTATTGGAGATGCGATGGATCATGAACTAAGTGTAGACTCACTTCTTCAATCCCTTCCCGAGAGTTATTCACAGTTCATCATGAACTACGAGGTGAATGGCTTGCAAACCTCTCTTGAAGAGCTTGCAAATATGCTCGAGACAGTCGAGCCTAATATGAAAGAAAATGAGGGAATACCGGCCCTTGCTATTGAAGGATTGATAGGGGCATTTTGTCCCTATCTTTTAGCGTGAGTTACGGTCTAATTATGGGCTAAATAAGTGAGTTTAGTTACAAAAATAATGTGTTTTGATAAAATGACAAAATAAAAATAAATTGTATGCCTTTTGATTTGTTTTCTTTGTTTTCAATTAAATAAACGACAAACTAACTCGGTCGTCGAGAATCGTATTTCGCAGGTACAAGAAAGGGAGTAAAATCCACCACCCACGCGGGGCGTCCCTATCAGTACTCGGGGCGTACATGAGTTAATTCTGCAAATAAAACTTCAGGAGCTCAATTACGCGGGGCGTGCCCCTTTTCATGCGGAGCGTATCCATTACCACGCGAGGCGGTTGAGGCATGATTCAAGCAATAAAACTTCAGGAGCTCAATTACGCGAGGCGTGCTTCAACCTACGCGAGGCGTGACTATGACAAAATAGTCTGATTCTGATCCACGCACAGAAAATTATCAATATAATGGGCACCACGCGGGGCGCCTGTCGGTCTATGCGGGGCGTGCCCGTGTCATCTACGCGGGGCGTGTGCCTGGCTACACAGGGCGTGGTCCGAATTACAAGACTGAACCTGATCCGTTTGCAGAAAATATCAACGGAATGGGCACCACGCGGGGCGCCTGCCTGGCCACGCGGGGCGTGTTCTAGGGAAATTCAGAATTTGTGCAACTTGTGTATTTACAATTTTACCCCTGAGTTTGTGTATAAGTAGGAGTGATTAGCACTCATTTTGGTATTCAGTTTTCCATGTATTAGAGTTCCTAACACCTTGAGAGCTTGTACGATCTTCCCGTCACTCCGTCGAAGTTCCACTCCATCCGCATCCACCAAGCTCGAGAGTTCCGCCTCCAAGCCCTAGAGACGACTTTGAGTCCGGTTAGCTAGTCTTAAGGGCCGATTCTTCTTCCCTTTCTACTTGTTAATTAGCATGTACTCTTTCTAAGTACTAGGCTTGGTTGTATCCCATATTTTCGTATTCCACATTTATAACATATGATTTACGATTCCATCTTCTATACGTGTTAATGTTTATTACTTGCTTTGATACTTATAATTGATTGTTGTGTAGGTCGCTTACGAGCTCCGAAATCTATTAGGAACCATATAGGTGCTGCCTTACCGGAGATGACAAACCGAAAACCGTAGGAATTGACAAGCCACGGAACTTACGGGCCCTAGTTTCTGATCCTAAGAATTAGAGTCGCCTTAATAGGGAACCACGATTCTAAGAACCTCACGGAGTTGATCGGTCTATTCAATAGTCGTCTTTGCAAGAGTAAAACTGTTAATCGTATATATATTTCGTATTGTTTGTCACAGGTTATAACTTATCATCACTCGCACCATTCTAAGAGGGCTCGAAACACATGAAAACTGTCTCACCCTAGATTAGGAGTAGTTTATAGTTGTCACCCCAACCAACTAAAGTACTCACCGTTTAGATAACAATTAAAACCGAGTAGTTTAATACTTGTCGTTATAAATCTCGTGGATTCGATACCCGGTCTTAACCGGATTATTACTTGATACGACGGGGTGCACTTGCCCCTACGTTGTAGCATCCAGTAGAGTCAGAAGCACCTAGAAAGATCATATAGATAGCCATAGCACACACATAAAGTCATTACATTTTTACCGCTCTACTCGGATCGCCACCAAGTTATTGGCGCCGTTGCCGGGGATTTATAATTTCGCACAATATTAGACCAAAACGTTTTAGTGTTAGTCTAAGCATTATCCTTGTATAAATTGTTTATATACACTTTTACTAACAACACTTTTTCTTGTTAATACTTTCTTTGTTTGTGCACACCCGATCTCGAAGTGATACTCTTATTCCTATTGATTTTGAAATTGAACGAACTCTTTGTAGGATTCGAAGAGGAAAGATGGATGTAGACACCGAGTCAGAGGACCTGTGATGAAAACCTCTAAACAAGACGGTCGAAGCGGTTGATTCCGGAAGTTTTAAAATAAAAATATATAATAAGAAAAGAAAAGTTAATGTGAGTCGCGATCGTCAAATGGACGGCTTGCGAGTGCTCAGCGACGTGGTGCGAGCGCCTAGCGGCAGCCGACGCATGTCCGACGACAGTTGGACGCACGCCCGGCAGCGCGGGGCGCACGCTCGACGTCCGTTGGGCACGCACGCTCGGCAGCGCGGAGCGCGCGCTCGACGACTGTGGGGCGCGCGCGCCCGACAGCTCGTGGTGCACGCCCGATGGCCGCTGGGCGAACGCGCCCGGCAGCCGCTGGGCGAACACGCCCGGCAGCCGCTGGGCGAGCGCCCAGCGATGTTGGGCGAACGCCCAACGTCAGTTGGGCGCGCGCACCCAATGCTGGTTGGGCGCGCGCCCAACTGAAGTTGGGCGTCCGCCCAACGAAAGTTGGGCGTTCGCCCATCATAACTTGGGCGTTCGCCCAACCGGCTTTGGGCGACGCCTAATTTTCTTCGGGCGTCGCCCAAAGTTTCCGGGGATCCGTTGCCTATATAAGGCACGGATCCCCATGCATTTGGGAAGGAGGATTTTGGAGAGCTTCTCACACTAGAACATTTTCTGGAGAGAGAAAGTAGATTTTTTTGGGAGAAAACATTTTTTTTCCTAAAAATTGAAAATCTCCAAAAAGTTAAATATTTTATCAAAAACATAAAAAACACCGGAAAATCACTACTCGTGGAATCGACCGACTTCGACTGTCAAATACCGAACTTGAGGTATTATCCGAGGACTAGACTCGTTTTATTTTATTTTATTTATTTATTTTATTTATTTATTTTTATGTTATAATTTTATTTATTTAGTTATTTATTTATTTATCACGTTTTATTTAATTTTTCGTATTTATTTAATTTTCGTCTCGTGTTAGATAAACGTTCGGTTTTGTTTTTAAAATAAAAACCTCGTTTTAATATCCTAATACGAACCGTGATCCGATTCAAAGGTAGTTCGGGTATTAAAAACGTTGTAATTATAAGTTTTAGAAATTTTTTCTAAATAACGTTTTAAATAAAAAAACATCGTTTAAGAACCTCCGTTATAGACTATGATCCATTTTTGGTAGTTCGGAGTTCCAAAACGATAGAATAGATCTAATTTAAGGTGTTTGAATAAATCTGAAAATAGTTGGAGCAGTTCTGTAATTTTCCGTTTTCTGTCACTAAAGGCTGTTTACCGACGGATTTTCCGTCGGTAAAGCTGCTGAAATGAAAAAAATGCTGTTTTGGTCCATCTTTCTCAACTTTTAGACCTTTGGTCATTTATATATATATGTATATTTATGTAACACATACTTTCAAGCTATTTTTAAATACTTTGTACATATAGTTATTTAATGTGCTTATATATTATTAATTTGATTTAATAAAAGTATATGTATATATATATAGATTTTCCTTTTTATTCATTTAAACTAGACCTATTTGGGCATTTTGGGGTCAAAAGCTAATTTCTCATTATTTGGGGATATTATTATCATTTTTATCTATTAATCAAAGTCTTTATTGTTTATCTTTTAAATATATATGTATAGTATCATTTCTATCAAAATATGTATACATATACTTTTCTTCTTTTCCTTTCAAATTTCTTATATATATATATTATTTGGGAAAATGTTTTGATGGGTTGGATTTGAGATTCAATTTATCATTTGTTGTTATTATATTCAAGTAAGGTAATTGAGTGAAAAAAGGGAAAATAAATCATAAAAAAGAGAGTTTAATTGGTTGGTTTAAATTAAAGCTTTTTAGATGTTCTTAAGGTGTAAATAAAAGGTTTTCTTATCACTTTAAACCGTTTCTAAAACATCACGTTTTAAAACCTTAATTCGTTCCAACGACGGATTAAGCGAACCTTGTAATTAAAACCGTTTCTTAAATTGTACGTAATGGAGTTTTGAATTGTTTTCCTAATTAAATGGTTTTTGTACAAAATAAATTGACTTGTATGTTTAATCACGTTTTCTTGTTAAAGCTTTTATCTCAACATTTTCAAACGCTCGAGTCGTTCCAACGGCGATTCGAGTGAACGTCATTAACGGGGTTTTGAAACGTACCTAAATCGTTCCAACGACGATTAAGGTACGAACCATGTAAATAAACTCATTTTTGGGAAGTGAGTTTAGTTTAGAGTTAGTGTGTAATACGAAGCATAAATCACATTGTAAACAAATCAATTCTTTCTTCTTCCCCCTCTCTCTCCTATGTATTTTGAACTGATGTAAATGGGTGATTCTTTACCAAAATGGCTTTCGATAATATATGCTCAAAACGGTTTTCAAAATGAGAAAGAAAAGGTTTCAAATGAATTTTAAACTTAAAGAAATATGCGATTAGTCCGTTATCACCTAATACGCTGAGTAGGAGGCCGGTGGTTCATAACCAGGCGATGTCGGGGTGCCTAGTAGCCTTTCTCCGGAAAGGAGCTAGCCTTCTCGGCTCATACCTAAGTTTCCCGAACCCTCACCGGTCTCCCGCAAGGGATCGGTGTTCATTTTCCCATTCGTGGGTGGCGACTCTTCCATACTCCGAGCTCCGGTCCTACCGAGCAGCTTGATTCCACGATTGGTTGCTTTCGACGCCAATCACCGCTTACGTCGCCATGAGGTGTCCACCCCCCGGTCCGCCCGGGAGATTAGGCCGCGGCACCTCGTCTAACAAGTGGCGACTCTGCTGGGGAAGCGAGAAATTTAATTCCGGAAGGCGTGTATTAAGCCCTTAACGGGGACGGATCGTATTATTTCTTTTCGTATGCATTCATAAGCATTATTGCAAACCTTTTGGGTAATTTCCACGAAACCTCTAGCGAGAGTCCATTCGTCGCTCGAAAGAGGCTAGTGTAAGTTCCCCCTTACAGTAAGGCGCCAAAGGGTCCCCATCCATTCGTTAGGGGCGAATTTGTGCGGTCTTGTGAGGTCCCGCGATCAGCCGTGTCAGCATATAGTAGCCTTAGAAGTTGCCCTAGGATTACCCGTTACTAATTTTTGATGTGATAAATGAATCAGTTCGTGTTTTCAAATTGCCATGATACGTGTCTAAATCCTAAAATACGTAAAGAAAATGAAACGATACGTTAATATATACTCTTAAACCGATATACAAACTACCCCAAAACATCGAAACGATTCGAACTAAAGACGACTTAGTCATCTCGTACGAATGAACTTGTGCGACCCGCTTGGTCCCTTTCCGTGTCCCGAAGAAGGCACATGTTCAGGAAATGCGTTATGACGTAAGCACGTATTAGTATGAATCGGTTTGGTATTAAGGATAGTTATATCTCGATTCAAAAGACTATATTAACAGTAGCCGTTATTCACATTCTTTAAATAAGTTGGGATAAAACGAGATTATGACAAAACGAAAACAAAGAACATTTCTATTTCGAACGACCCCGTTGCAACGTAAAGAGGTTCATAAACGTGGCCCGTCCCTTCTGAATGAAAAACGAACTCTTACGTTACGCCTTGTGTTGTTCTTAAGAGAAATGGACGTATTCGCGAAAGTGACTAAGAAAATAAAAGAAAATCAAACGACCAAAATCATTCTGTATCTACGATATATGTCAATCCCGAGAGTAGTTAAAGAAAATGAACCAATGTCATTAAATACGTGCCTTGAACTGGTATATACGCCGTTTAAAATCATAAAGCCGAATTAAGATAAGAAACCGCGTGATTGCACCATATAGACGAGACTGTGGGTTTGACTAATGGCTCGATCATTTCGACCGTTACCAAAACTACAAGTATGGCCCGATCTGCGTGTTTGCTTAACTCGTGCCTAAATGAAAAAGAACGGTAATATCCCTGCTTCGAATAAGCATGCGATTCAACGAAACGTTGATTTTCTATAACCACGCTAGGATGGTATATCCCGTAAATTAGAAAGAAATAAAAGTTGTTAATAGCCAAAAGATTATCGTGCGCTCAAATAAGACTCGCCGTCTTTTTACGTAGCCAAAACGAGCAAACGGATTCTTAACGCTAAAAACAAACACGTTACGCGATGAGTCTGTTCCTTAAAATAAAAAGTGATTTCATCACTAAATAAACACGTGGTTACGTCTCTCGATAGATCCAAACGATCCCGTCGTAATCCAAAAATCGAGACACGAACCCACGCGAATAAAAGGGAACGAGTCATTGTCAATAACGAACGATTGAACCAGAAGAATAACTCGTACCGCGTCTAAATCCAAGATACGCTCAAAAGGGAGTCAAAACCCGAACTAATGCGTCTCGCAAAATGACAAAAGACGGGTTATTCCGAAAGGACAATCCATTTGGTCGATATCTTAGTCACTGAACGCTGATACGTTAAAACGAACTGTATTGTCTGATGGATGATTTACTTTTCCGCAATAATCATCGGCATCACGCGTCCCTTGGACCGCAATGTGAGCCCCAAACCAAAATCCTAGGAAAGAGACTTGGACCATCGAGTGTGTGGAGGAATAAGGGTGGAAGAGAGATGTTGTGATACGTGTAATTAGACTGACGTTTGTTCTTCTTATCTTATATATCCGTAAATAAATAAACGCACACACCACGAATCATGCATATAAATAATGCATACATGCTAATGGATGACCGTTCGCGCAGACTTCATCATTAAGCGGTTGTGGTTTCGCGAGAGTAATCGGTTAGTCAGGCAGTTTGATCCGCTGCAGATTGACAGTTCTGAATCGGCAGTTGTGGCTTCGGAATCACCTTCGTCCGAGTATACTCAGTCTTCAGTCAGTATGTCTGCGACCGACGAAAAAGTGGCCGAATTGGAAAACTCTGTGAACAATATCAATGATCAGTTGGCCGCAATTTTGGCCCAGCTAACCGAGTTGGCGTTGAAGGATAACAAGAGTGGTAGCAAACGCGCTGAGAATGAAGTGAACACCGGTCCCCGCTTCGGGAACGAGGATGACTATCAGGATTATATCCAGAAACAGCTTGAGAAAGAGAAGGCTAAGGAAGAGGAGTGGAAGCAGCACATCACTCAGGAAGTGCAGGATCTGCATGGGGGAAGTTCCGGGAGTCAAGACTTTTATAATTTGAAGAACTGCTTGTCGGCAACGGCTTTGCCCTTGAAATTCCGGCTCCCGGACATGAAGAAGTTCGATGGAACTAGAGATCCTACTGCTCACATGAATCAGTATGTTGCCGTGATGAAACACACGATCCTGACTGAGGATCAAGTCCTGGGGCTGTTTAATACTTATCTGGAGGGGGCTGCCCTCACATGGTTTCATGCGTTGCCGATGGTGACGAAGAGGGATTGGAAAGAGTTAGCGAAGTCATTCATCGCTCAGTATAGCTTCAACACCATGCTTGAGGTCACTTTGAAGGAGCTTGAGAGCACTAAGCAGCAGACTGGGGAATCTTTTTCCGATTTTGTTAGAAGATGGAGGGCCAAGGCCGCGGTTATGAAGCAGAAGCCGCTTGAGCAGGATCAGATCCGAATGGTAGTCGGTAACACATTACCGTATATTAAGAATGAGCTGAGGTACATGCCTTTTACCGATTTCAACCAAATGTATAGTTGCGCCTTGACAATTGAGGGGGACGGAGAACCAAAGAAAGCTTATACCAAGTGGACAAAGTCTGGATATAGTGCCGGAGGGCCAAGTGCGAGTGAAGAATCTGCAGCAGTGAAAGTGCTTGATCTTAATGCTATCGAAAAGAGGCAGTTCGCCAAATTTGATCAGACCTACGCAAAAGTTTTCGAATGATTGCAGAAAAAGGGGTTGTTGAAAGCTCTTACTCCTTATAACAAAACTCCGCCCACTCAGCAGATACAAGCTAGGGGATACTGCGAGTTCCACAGTAATTATGGGCACACTATTGAGAACTGCGAGAGGTTGAAGCACGAGATCCAAGATTTGATTGAGGAGAAAAAGATAGCTGATCCTTCATCAGCAAACCCTTCCACTAGGCGTAATCCATTGCCTAATCATAGGGTGAGCATGATCGGATTCGGTCTGAAAGAAAGTGTAGTGATGAAATCCTTCGAGGAAAATGAGGAGGAGTTGCTGGACTCCGATGAAAAAGGCAATATAGGAAATGGTATATATGTGTCCTTCCTTGGCGAGGAACAGGAAGGTGAACCGATGGATGAAGGTTTGGATGGTGGAGCACCGTATGATGAAGATAGTGCCGAAGAGACTAGGGAAGGGCCATCTCGGACTATTGTGCCAGAATTGGGTCTGTTTAGTGGTGGAGAGGATCCCGATGTGCACTTGCGTGAATATATGCACGATATGTTTGTTGAATCCTTCGGAGTGGACGAGATTGCTCAGTGGTTCCACCATTCACTGATAGGCGAGCCTTTGGGGTGGTTCCACTCATTACCCGACTCTTGCAAGCATGATTGGGATCGATTGTCAGATTTATTTCTAGAAAAGTACCAAAGAGCTGAGGACAGGACTGCAGAGCGCTTCGCGATGCGGATCGGACCTATCAAGCGTTCGCTACCGAGGGTCAGTAAGTATAATGGCAACAAAGATCCTATGCAACACCTTCACTTCTACTTGTCGGCCATGGGGCCTTTGGGTTTTAAGGAAGAAGAGATCACCAGTTTGTTCTGTAATTCATTGATTGGTGAGCCGTTGATGTGGTATATGTCACTTCCGATGCATGTTAAGACCGATTGGGCGGCAATGACAAAGAGGTTTATCAAAGAGTATACGGTATGGATGCTGGCGGAGCAAACCCCGGAATCACCCTCTTATAAAACACCCGAGGCAGTGTTGGCAATGCCTAGGTATGGTGGATACCAAGATCCTGTTGAGCATACGAGGTTATTCTGCAACCATATGTATAACGCCGGGTTCCCGCAAGGTGAATTACATGAACATTTCCCGGAAACCCTAATGGGAGAAGCCTTGTTGTGGCACCAAGGCCTATCAGAAGAGGAAATGGGTCATTGGATACCACTTAGGAGTGCTTTTGTGGCGAGATATGAGATGTATGTTCCATGGATGGGATCCCTGGAAGATCTGGATAGGATCAGGCAATTCCCCGAGGAACCATTCGTGGATTATGTTAAGAGGTGGAGGCACCGCTATGAGCAGTGTCATGAAACGATGAGTGATAAGGTGCAGCTCATGTGTATACAGAGAGGCGCAATTCCGTTGGCGGCAAGGGGGATGAGTAGGGTATCCCTCAGGGATTATGATGATTTGATAGGCTGGGCTTTGTATGGATCAGCGGATCCCTTTTATTTGAATTCAAACGTTCCTCACGTAATGGATCTGATGATTGTGGACATTTGGGAAAGTTCCTCGGATGAGGAGGATACTGATCGAAGAATTCCTATCAATATTTGGGATGAATCTGATGATGAGCCGAAAATCGCCGTCATGACAAGATCAGGTCGAGTGGCCGAGGGAAAGGCACCTATGGTTGAGACTGAGATAGGGGAAGGATCGGCTCCCAAGCCAGATGACCAAGTCCTCGAGCAGTTGAAGAAAACACAAGCTAAGTCTACGGTGTGGGAAGTCCTATGCCATTCCAAGTACCACCGTGAAAATCTGATGAAAGAGCTGCAGAATTTGGTTATTTCTACCGATACTGAACCGGCAGCTTTAGTAGGGGCAATTATGGCCCGGAAGAAGACCGAAATCACGTTCACTGACGAAGATCTCCCATAAGAGGGGAAGGCTCACAACAAGCCTTTGTACATCCGAGCTGAAATTAACAGGAAGAAGACTAGCTGTGTGATGGTCGATGATGGATCAGCTATTAATGTTTGTCCACTAAAACTTTTGTCCAAGTTGGGGGTAGAAAGAGGAGATTTGACTGCCTCAGAAACCGTGATCAGGGCCTATGATGATAGCCGTAGGTGTTAGACGAGGTGCCGCGGCCTAATCTCCCGGGCGGACCGGGGGGTGGACACCTCATGGCGACGTAAGCGGTGATTGGCGCCGAAAGCAACCAATCGTGGAATCAAGCTGCTCGGCAGGACCGGAGCTCAGAGATATGGAAGAGTCGCCACCCACGAATGGGAAAATGAACACCGATCCCTTGCGGGAGACCGGTGTGGGTTCGGGAAACTTAGGTACGAGCCGAGAAGGCTAGCTCCTTTCCGGAGAAAGGCTACTAGGCACCCCGACATCGCCCCGTTATGAACCACCGGCCTCCTACTCAGCATGTTAGGCGATAACGGACTAATCGTATATTCCTTTAAGTTTAAAATTCATTTGAAACCTTTTCTTTCTCGTTTTGAAAACCGTTTTGAGCATATATTATTGAAAAGCCACTTTGGTAAAGAATCACCCATTTACATCAGTTCAAAAATACATAGGAAAGAGAGGGAGAGAAGGAAGAATTGATTTATTTACAACGTGATTTATGTTCCGTGTTACATACTAATTCTATACTAATTCACTTCCCCAAAACGAGTTCATTTACATAGTTCGCACTTTAATCGCCGTTGGAACGATTTAGGTACGTTTCAAAACCCCGTTTGATGAAGTTCACCCGAATCGCCGTTGGAACGACTCAAGCGTTTGAAAACATCAAGATAAAAACCTTTAATAAGAAAACGTGGTTAAGCATACAAGTCAATTTATTTTGTACAAATCATTTAAGAAAACGATTCAAAAACTCTATTATTCACAATGAAAACGATTTTAATTACAAGGTTCGCTTAATCCGTCGTTGGAACGGACTAAGGTTTTAAAGCGTGATGATTTTGAAATGTCAAGAAAACACTATTTATTTACATTAGGAACTTCTAAAAACTCATTAGTTTAAATAATTAAATTGAAAACTCTTTTTGTGATTTATTTTCCCCTTTTTCCTTAGTGGATTCTCTACTTGTTATAATTACAATAATAAACATATTTAAACCAAAATTCACTCCCAAATAAAGCCCATTTGAAACATGGACCCCTAAATGGCCCAAAAGAATAAAGAAAATAATATAAGCATATATATATACATTTTAATCCAAAAAGGAAATATGAAATAAAAGTTAATGAAAAGAGACTATATAATACATATATGAAAATACTAAATATAATACATTTATACTTTAAACATGTGAAAATAGTAAATAAAACTCCTAGATAAGAAAATAACATTTGTCACCAAAATAGTTTTATTTAATAATAACTAATATAGCCCAAATATCCCAAAATTATATATATACATAACTAATGTAATTTTAAATGTCAAAATAATATCTATTCATCCACTAATTAATCACTCCCAAAACACCCAAGTAAATATTCTTTTAAAATGAAATTCCTTACCATTTAAGTAAAGGAAAAAGAAAAGAAAAGATATATATACATATACTTATATTTAATAAAAAATGATATATAAACATCCCAAATAATTATATATACCAAATGTCTAAAAATAGTTTGAAAATATATATTACATAAATATACATATATATACAAAGGACCAAAAGCTTAAAAGTTAAGAAACAGGGACCAAAACAGTATTTTTTACATTCCAGCAGATTTACCGACGGAAAATCCGTCAGTAAACAGCAATTAGTGACAGAAACGGAAAATTACAGCAGCACTCCAATTGTTTTCAGATTTATTCAAAAACTTTAAATTAAGTCTAATTCAATCGTTTTGGATTTCCGAACTACCCAAAATGGGTCATAGTCAATAACGGAAGTTCCTAAAACGACGTTTTTATTTTAAAACATTATTTGGAGATTTCTTTAAATTGAAAACTTATAATTACAACGTCTTTAATACCCGAACTACCTTTTTTATCGGATCACGGTTCGTATTGGGATATCAAAACGAGGTTTTTTATTTTAAAACAAAACCAAATTTTATTCAACACGAGACAAAAATTAAATAAATACGCTAAATTAAATAAAACGTGATAAAATAAATGAATAACTAAATAAATAAAAACTATAACATAAAAATAAATAGAAGAAGGAAATAAATTAAATAAAATAAAAAGAGTCTAGTCCTCGGATAATACCTTAAATTCGGTATCTGACAGTCGAAGCCGATTGATTCCACTAGTCGTGATTTTCCGGGTTTTTGTGTTTTTTTAGTAAAAATTTAACTTTGGGAAAATTTGGATTTTTTTGGGAAAAAAAATATTTTCTCCAAAAAATTGACTTTCTCTCTCTAAAAATGTTTAGAGTGAGAAAGCTCCAAAGAATCCCCCCCCCCCCTCAAATGCATGGGGATCCGTGCCTTTTATAGGCAAACGGGTCCCCGGACAAATGGGCGACGCCCGAGTAAAATCGGGCGTCGCCCAAGGGGGTTGGGCGGCCGCCCAAAGCATGTTGGGCGGCCGCCCAACCTTGCGTTGGGCTACCGCCCATCATTGTTGGGCGGCCACCCAACAATAGTTGGGCGGCCGCCCAACAATTATTGGGCAGTCGCCCAACAGCGTTGGGCGAGCGCCCAACGCGAGGTTGGGCGTGCGCGCCCGACGCGGTTGGGCACTCCCCAACGGCCGCCGGGGCGCGTCTCGCGCCGTCGGGCGTGCATGCCCCCTGCGGCCATCGAGCTCACGTTCCGCGCCGTCGGGCGTCCACGCGTCGTGACCGCCGAACGTGTGTTCCGCGCTGCCGGGCGCACACGCCCTGTGGCCAACGAGCGCGCGCCTCGCGCTGCCAAGCTCGTGCATTGCTCGGACGTCGAGCGTGTGCTATTCCTGGTTGGATGCGTGCGTCCGACGGGCATCGAGCGCGCGCTTTGCATCGTCGAGCGGGTGTCCGACTGTCGTCGAACGCGCGCCGGCCGCCGCTAAGTACTCGCACCATGCCGCTAAGCATTCGCGAGCCATCCAATCAACAACAGCGACCCACCGTAACTTATTTATTTTATTATTTTTTTTCGAAACTTCCGGAATCAATCGCTTCCACCGTCTTGTTTTTAGGTTTTCGTCACAGGTCCTCCGACTCGGTGTCTACAGTTGCCCTACTTTGCTATTTTGACAGTGATGTGTGTGTTTTGAAAACGTTTTTTTGCTAACGCACACATGCAATGTAAAACATATAAAAAGTAAAAGACACGTAAAGAGTAGGAGGGAGAATACCTGACCTTCGCGCTGCGCGCTCCGGTGTTGTTTGTCGATTCTTTCCAGCCTTGCCTCTGAATCGGCCGTCGGTGGATGTTTTTCTCTCGGAATCTAGCGTACGTTGACTATGGGTAAGAATGGCTCAAAAGCTACCTCGGTCGTGGACCATAGGTAAGATGGCTAAAAAGCTACCTCGGTCGTGAACCGTAGGTAAGATGGCTAAAAAGCTACCTCGGTCGTGAACCGTAGGTAAGATGGCTAAAAAGCTACCTCGGTCGTGAACCGTAGGTAAGATGGCTAAAAAGCTACCTCGGTCGTGAACCGTAGGTAAGATGGCTAAAGAGCTACCTCGGTCGTGAACCGTAGGTAAGATGGCTAAAAAGCTACCTCGGTCGTGAACCGTAGGTAAGATGGCTAAAGAGCTACCTCGGTCGCGAACCGTAGGTAAGATGGCTAAAAAGCTACCTCGGTTGTGAACCGTAGGTAAGATGGCTCAAGGGCAGAAAAGTTCTTTCTAACGATTCTGAATTCTTTTAAAACACCATTGTCTGGAGCTAGTGTCTCAGAGGTTTAATGGGAACGTGTTTTGGTCTGGAATGATATAGACTAATGATTATTTTTCTGTTGACTGTTGTCTGTATTTTGACTGGTGTCACTGTTCTGTAAAAATTGGCTGTTGTCTGGAGTTTATATCTTGACAGTATTGGTTGCTGTCTGGGAGGAATGCAGGCTGAAACGGACTGCAAATCGGAGGTCTGTGCACCTGGTAATTAATTATTTACTTTTTACCTTTATGTCACATCGTACTTTTTTCACTATTTACGGGAATGCCATTCCCTCTTCCTATATAAGGTGGTGGGGTTTCATTTCAACCCCACACCTTCTCTCTCTTCTTTTTCTCTCTAGACTTTGATTTGGATTATCCTCGGGATGGATTTGGATGAATGCGATGGCACGAGAGGCATGGATGAGGTTTACGTGAACCTGGATAGAGTGGACCCTTTCCACGACCCTGAGACGCATCTGAGCCGGACACGCTGCAATGAGGTAAGTGATTTCTCACTTTTGTTTGATTCAAATGCTAGGCTTTAGTATTCCTATCCGAACATGATTTGCATGCTAACTTTTAGATTGCCTTAAAGGACTTTAGCTAGAAAACATGAATTTCTTCACTTACAAGTAACACTTGTTTGTTTCTGTGTACGAACGCGCGTTATATGCATGTGAGTAGTAACCCTGCGAATTCCTGCATGCTAACAGTAAAAATAACGTGAATAGTAAAAACGTAAATAGTGTACGTGAATAGTAAAACGTGAATAGTGACAACTTAACTAATGCACGTGAATAGTGAAAACTTAACTAATGCATGTGAATAGTAAAACTTAACTAATGCACGTGAATAGTAAAAACGTGAATAGTAAAAAACGTGAATAGTGAAAACTTAACTAATGCACGTGAATAGTGCACGTGAATAGTAAAAACGTGAATAGTGAAAACTTAACTAATGCACGTGAATAGTAAAAACGTGAATAGTGCACGTGAATAGTAGAAACGTGAATAGTGAAAACTTAACTAATGCACGTGAATAGTAAACTTAACCTATGCTCCTTGTCAATGCGGATGGGAGTGGATTAAAGAATTAACTAAACCTTACATGAGCGACCATAAAGGAGAGACTTTTATAGAAAGTTGGCCCTAATTGACCAGATGTCTCTAGGTTAGATAATGAAAGAATACCTAGTCTTAACGCGTTTTCATCAATCGTACGCTTTAGGAATCGTATTTAAATTTTCCTATCTTGTTCTTTCTAGTTCATCGAGATTTCCGGGACTACGGCCGAGATTCATTCGTGGTATGCTAGGCTAGGCGCCGCGGCGAGAGCCCGTGTGCGCGAGTTGGGCTTCGAGCCCTTTATTTCAGCACTGCCCCGCACCAACGGGGTGTGTGATCGTTTTGGCCTACGTGCCTTATGCGAGCGGTGGGTTGACTCGACCCACACCTTCCATCTTTCCTTTGGGGAGATGACCATCTCGCCCAGAGATTTCTCTTTGTTGATGGGGCTGCGGGGGAGCAGCACTCCAGTTCCCTTTCATTTTGACCTGATGCGACCGTGGGTTGACCTCGCTAGGCTTGCTGCTTTGATTGGACCGGGAGTTTGTCCAGGCACCAGATCTACTCCGGCGAAGTTTATTTCTACTGCGAGCCTTTTGAGTCGCCGGGATTTTTGCGAGACAGACGATACTGACTTGGCAGTTCGTAGTTTCTTAGTGTATACTCTGAGCGAGATGATTTTACGTACCAAGGGCGGAAAGGTACACGCGGGTCTTATTCAGGCACTCAGTGATTTGGATGGCAGCTTCCTATGATTGGGCGGGGGCAGGTCTAGCCTTTCTATATAAATTTTTGGATCTGACTTGCCGGAAGCGCAAGGACTTCGGTGGTTACACCTTTGCCCTACTGGTACGTGACGCGCCCCTGACTCGCCCATTTTATCTTCTTCGCGCTTTTCACACTTATAATCTTTGTTTTTACCGCAGGTTTGGGCGTATGAGAGGCGGATTCTTCCCAGTCAGTCTCGGCCTCGGCCACGAGTACCGAGGCTCCCCCTCATGACCCGATGGAGAGATTTTGACCTAGGCGCTGAGAGGAGACGGACGGTGGCGCGGCTCCTAGATTGGATTGACTCGCGGACCTTGGGACAGGTAGATGTCGTCTAGTCGTGCTAGATTCTTGTTTGAACCGTTCTGACTTTCTCTTTGTGTTTTTTTTTTTTTAGATTAAGTTCAGGTGGGACGACCTCGACTTCGGTCCCGATTACATGTATGTATCTGTGATCCAGGAGCAGCAGTGCGTGCTCACCGGCCCCTGCGTGTGGGCATGGTATTTGGGGGACCGAGGCATCACTGGGGTTAGTGACGCACACTGGACACCGGGTGAGATTCCCGTTTCCATGTTCGCGGTGCGGACCATGCCCCTGTCGGTCATCCGTCAGGACTTGACCCGTCGGTTTGTCGGTAGAGAGGTGTGGGTTCATACCGGGGGCCGTGATCCCTACCTATCGACTCTGTTGAGCACGAGGGATGCCCCAGCGGTAGCGATGGAGGTGGATCCGGTGGCAGACGTATTTTCGAGGGAGGCTGTCGCGGCAGTCTTTGGTCAGGAGGAGGTCCCGGTAAGTGATTCCGCTTTTTACCTTTTATTCATGAGATGGTTAGCGGTATTCATTGTATTTTTATTTGCAGGAGGGGTCCTGGAGGAGTGCTCATTTGTCGGACTTCTTTGACGGTACTCGAGCTCAGACATCCGTAGACGAGCCACCCTACTATGTCGGCGAGTCCTCCAGTGCCGCCCGACCGGAGAGGTCTTCCCTAGGCGTGCCCGTACCGGACTACGGGAGAGATTTTGCCACGGTTTGTTACGATGAGTCCGGGGCAGCTTATGCGGGGGTCGAGGCGGCTCCTTCTATCTTTACCTCGAGGGTCCCATTTGATCCTTCAGACGCTTCTCTGACTACGAGAGAGACCTGTACATATTATGTGGGACTGTCCGGTTACCTCCGAGACCGCCTCAGCTTGCGTTGTGCCGATCACCTGGTATGTATCCTTACTTTATTTTAGTGTAGTGGAATGCATGCATGTATGTATGATTTCTGTTCTTGCCTATGCTGCTTCGTTTTTTTCTCTTTTTTTTTCTCTTTTTTTTTCACATCTTTTTTTCTTCTTTTTTTTTTCCTTTTTAGAGCGATCTTCACGCCCATGAGCGGAGACGGAGTGAGTCGGTGCGGGAGGCTGATGCCAGGGTTGGCCAGGTGTACCAAGAGCGGAACGACCACTGGTTGGAGGTGATGCGGAGGGAGACTGCTGGACGTCTTGTCATTGAGGAGAGGGCGTGTGATGAGACGATTGGACGCCTCGCTGCCGAGGAGAGGGTGCATGTTGAGATCACAGGACGCCTCGCTGCTGAGGAGAGAGCACGAGTTGCTGAGGAGAGGCTCCGAGTTACCGAGGAGACCTTATCTGCGGAGCGGGCATCGCATTTGAGGGGGTTTGAGGCCTACTGGGACTTCCCTCCATATTAGGCTTATTATGTATTGCTTTGTAGTTTTCATTAGAGTTACCCCGATGTATAGCTGATGTATAGGGAGTGGGGTGGATAGTAGGTAGGTTTTTTTTGTGAACAGTAAGATAGGAAATGTATAACTCATGATTCATATTACCATACATTCAGTAAATTGTGATGATTCCAATCATTCTCGTCAAATATATTCATGCCTTTATTTATTTACAAACAACAGAAATACTTAGCCTCTTATACATTGTTTTTGTGACTGCTCAAGTTATAACTATTGTTACCAGGACCCGCCTTTCGGTTTTCGGATCCCGGCGATTTTTCTCCTCTCCTTTTACTATCCCGGAATTTTTAAATGAGTGCCCTTTCGGGTTTTCACCCATTGGGATTTCCCTTATTGTTGCATAGGTCGCCCTTTGCGGGTTTTCAACCTATCAGGAATTTTTCTTTCTTTTTCTCTTTTTTTTTTACAAAAAGTATTTCTTAAGCCTATCCAAGTTGGTAGGTTCGGAGAATTCCATGCCGTCCATGGTAGTTAACTTCACCGCCCCTTTGCTTAGTATCTTCTTCACCACGAATGGCCCGTCCCAGTTAGGTTTAAACTTGCCCCTAGGGTCGGTGTGCGTCACACGAATCTGTTTCAGCACCAAATCTCCTTCTTTGATAGGACTGGTCTTGACCTTTTTATTGAAAGCTCGAGCCATCCTTCTTTGATATAACTGTACATGGTAAAGGGCTTCCATCCTTTTTTCGTCAACCAAAGCCAACTGCTCATATCGCTTCTTCACCCATTCCGTCTCGGGGATTTCTGCTTCCATTGCGATTCTCAACGATCGCTTTTCGATCTCAATCGGCAGGACTGCTTCTGTTCCGTATACCAAGGAGAATGGCGTTGCCCCAGTCGAGGTTTTGACTGTCGTGCGATAAGCCCATAATGCGAGTGGGAGCTGCTCATGCCAATTCCGATGTGATTCCACCGTTTTTACGAGAATCCTCTTAAGATTCTTATTAGCTGCTTCTACTGCCCCATTAGCTTGTGGACGGTACGGAGAAGATCTGTGATGTGCAATGCCATATTCTCGGAAGAGACTTCTTACTTCCCCCTGAAACTGGACCCCATTATCCGTGATCATATGATGAGGCACTCCGAACCTAGTGACCAAGTGTTTCTCAATGAACTTTCTCATCTGCTTGGATCCTAATTTGCTAAACGACTCTGCCTCTACCCACTTGGTGAAATAATCGATGGCGACTGCAATAAACTTGTGTCCGTTTGAAGCATTAGGCCTTACCTCACCAATGATGTCAATGCCCCAAGCCGCGAATGGCCAAATAGGTGCTAACACATGTAATTCCATGGCTGGAAGATGACTACAATCGCCGTGGATTTGACAATCGTGGCATTTCTTCGCATACTCGCTACAATCTCTTTCCATGGTGAGCCAGTAGAAGCCTTGCCTTATGATTTTCTTTGCTAACACCGCTCCTCCCATATGGGCCCCGCAAATTCCCGAGTGTACTGATTCCATTGCTTCGCGGGCTTCTTCCGCATCCAAGCACCTCAGTTGTAACCCATCGGTGTGCCTTTTATAAAGCAAATCATTGTGGATGACGAACTGTCGGGCTAACCTTCTAATCACAGCTTGATCCCTCGGTTCTGACTCTGCCGGATATGTTCCATGCTTCATGAAGTTCACGATATCGAAATACCACGGTTTTTCATCTGCCCCTAACAGCATTACGTCCTCGTAGCATGGTTTGTGAGATTTCCTCAATACCAACGGTTTCGAGGCAAGGTTCCGGGGGTTGTCCCAAACTGACACCAAAGTGGCCAAAGCATCCGCCGCCTGGTTTTGCGCTCGAGGAATGTGATAGAAACGACACTCCTTGAATCTTTGTGCCAACCCTTCTAGCTGATCTAGATATGGACGTAGCCTTTCTTCCCTTACTTCCCAGTTTCCTTGTGCCTGTTCGATGATCAACTTTGAGTCACCCCAAATTTCGACGTACGATGCTCCTAGTGCCGCTAAAGACTCTAAACCATAAATGCACGCTTCATATTCGGCCATATTATTGGTAAGAGGGAATGACAACTTCTTGGCCATCGGGATCCTTTCTCCCTCTGGTGAGATAAGTAATACCCCTACTCCGGCTCCATTCGAATTAACTGCTCCATCAAAGAACATTTTTCAAGGTATAACTTCTATTGCGTTCAAGTGTTCATCAGGGAAATCATAGCTTATCTCTTCCTCTTCTATATTCAGAGGTTGGTTGGCCAGGAACTCTGCCACGGCCCTCCCTTTGATAACCTTCTTCGTTACATATTCAATGTCAAACTCGGATAGAAGTAGTAACCATCGGGCTAGTTTCCCTGTCAAAGACGGAGTTCGGTACAGATACTTTACGGGGTCCATCCGAGAAATAATAATCACTTTATATGATTGAAAATAGTGTCGTAGTTTCTTCGTTAGCCATACTACTGCCACACACGTCTTTTCGATCATGTTGTACTTGAGCTCGTACTCCAGGAACTTCTTACTCAGATAATACACCGCGTGCTCCACACCGGTGTCCCCCTCTTGGGCCAACATTGCCCCAATAGATCGCTCTTCAATCGCTACGTAGAGGAGAAGCGGCTTTCCTAGTTTAGGCGGTCTCAGCACTGGCGGATTAGACAAATAGTTCCGGACGCTCTCCAAAGCTTGCTGACACTTATCATTCCAGATTGTGGGTTGGTCTTTCCTTAACAACTTAAAGATTGGCTCGCAGATTGCGGTGAGTCTTGCTATGAACCGGCTGATATACTGAACCTGCCCCAGAAACCCTCTCACTTCTTTCTCATTCTTTGGTGCCGGCATTTCTCGTATGGCCTTCACTTTGTCGGGATCTACCTCAATTCCCTTGTTTCCGATTATATAGCCTAAGATTTTCCCCGATGAAACGCCGAAGAAGCACTTCTTCGGGTTTAACCTTAGTTTGAATTATGCAATTCGGGCCAAAAACTTCTCGAGTGCAGCAAAGTGCCCCTCTCTCGTCTCTGATTTGACCATCATGTCATCCACATAAACTTCCACCTCCTTGTGTATCATATCATGGAACAGTGCTGTAGCCATTCGCTGGTAAGTTGCCCCGGCATTTTTCAAACCAAATGGCATCACCCTGTAGCAGTATGTTCCCCACTCAGTTGTGAACGAGGTTTTTGCTTTGTGTTTCTCGGCCATCTGAACTTGCATGTAGCCCATGAAACCGTCCACATTCGTGTGTAAGACGCTCGATGCTGCACTATCGATCAACACGTCAATATGAGGCAACGCGAATTCATCCTTGGGGCATGCCTTGTTAAGGTCTCGATAATCGATGCACATTCTTACTTTGCCGTCCTTCTTTGCGATGGGCACCACATTTGCGACCCAAGGGGGATAGTCGATTACTTCGATGAACCCTGCTTCTAACTGCTTCTTCACTTCCTCTCTGATCTTATCTGCCCATTCCGGTCTCATGCGTCGGAGCTTCTGCTTTACGGGCCTCACCTCGGGATATGTTGGAATACGGTGAGTTACGATTGATTGATCAATTCCAGGCATGTCTTCGTATGTCCAAGCAAACACTATTTCGTATTTTTTAATTATTCTCTCGAATTCTTTCCTCTCTTCAATAGTTAATTCTTGAGCAATTTGTATAAGTTTAGGATTTTCATCCGTGCCAAGATTGAAAGTTGACATTTCTATTGTATTGATTTCAAATGTAGGCATGTTATATGAATGAGAATGCATGGAATGATCACGATCAACATCAAGCAAGTAAGCGAAATCATAATTCATTTCATTGATAGTATTGGCGATTACATCGTCTGATTCAAACAAAGCAGTAATACAATTTTCATCATCCAGGTTCTCGGGCTTCTCATAAGCTTTGGAGGTACTAGGCTCATTCACCGCTCCTGCAGTTGCTTCAATAGTGATGACTTGCTCCTCGGCATTCAATTCTAGCATCATAATCTCCTCGACAAAGCAGCTCGCCTTTCCTTTGCCCCAGTCGGCAACATCATTGAAGATTTCGAACCCTGGCAGAATCTTCCCTTCTGTGCTAGTCCATGACTCGGGGGTTCCTGAATAAACCTTTCCGTGCCCCTCATTCACGAAATACTTCCTTAGGCCCACTTTTCCTTTACTACTTGCATTGGACGGACCTCCTTGCTCATATCCCAAACCCCTCCGGGTTTTCTGACTCTTAAAATCCGGAAATTCTGGCAACCCCTGATGGTGTGCTCCTAAGCCCATTCCTGGGATGAAACCTCCCTTCATCATCTTCACCACGTCGGTGGTCATGCTTGACTCGTAAATCCCGGACACTTGGAACCCGGAGAAAAGCTGAGGCTCAATTCCCAACGCTGCCACCGAGCTCAATTTCTCAGCTCTGATTGTCACTATCTCCTCCCCGAAGGGAAACTTGATCATTTGATGGAGCGTGGAGGGCACACCTCCCAACTTATGGAACCATGGGCATCCCAACAATATAGTAAAGGTTACCGGGATATCCAGCACTGTGAACTCAGTTTCTTCTTCATGCGGCCCCACTTTCAACTTGGCCTTGAAGACTCCTTCAATATGCCTTCGGCTATCACCATAAGCCCTAATCACAGTTTCCGAGGCCGTCAAGTCTCCTCTTTCCACTCCCAATTTAGACAAGAGTTTCAACGGACAAACATTAATAGCCAATCCATCATCGACCATCACACAGCTAGTCTTCTTCCCGTTGATTTCCGCTCGGATGTATAAAGGCTTATTGTGAGCCTTCCCTTCTTCTGGGAGATCCTCGTCGGTAAACGTGATTTCAGTTTTCTTTCGAGCCATGATTGCCCCTACTAGCGCTGCCGGCTCAGTATCGGTGGAAATAACCAAATTCTGCAGCTCTTTCATCAGGTTTTCACGATGGTACTTGGAATGGCATAAAACTTCCCACACCGTGGATTTAGCTTGCGTCTTCTTCAACTGCTCGAGAACTTGGTCGTCGGGCTTAGGAGCCGACCCTTCCCCTATCTCAGTCTCTACCATAGGTGCCTTTCCCTCGGCCACCTGACCTGATCTTGTCATTACGGCAATTTCCGGCTCATCGTCCGATTCGTCCCAAATGTTAATAGGAATCCTCCGATTGGCATCTTCCTCGTCCGAAGAACTCTCCCAAATGACCACAATCATTAAATCCATGACGTGAGGAACGTTTGGATTCAAATAAAAGGGATCTGCTGATCCATACAACGCCCAGCCTATCAAATCGTCGTAATCTCGGAGGGACACTCTGCTCATCCTTCTTGCTGCCAACGGAATAGCACCTCGTTGTATGCACATAAGCTGCACCTTATTGCTCATTGTTTCGTTACACTGCTCATAACGGTGCCTCCACCTCCTAGCATAGTCCACAAATGGTTCCTCGGGGAATTGCCTGATCCTATCCAAATCTTCCAGGGATCCCGTCCATGGAACATACATCTCGTATCTTGCCACAAAGGCACTCCTAAGTGGTACCCAATGACCCATTTCCTCCTCCGATAGGCCTTGATGCCACAACAAGGCTTCTTCCCTTAAGGTTTCCGGAAAATGTTCGTGTAATTCACACTGCGGGAATCCGGCGTCATACATATGATTGCGGAATAACCTCGCATGCTCAACAGGATCCTGGTATCCACCATACCTAGGCATCGCTAACACCGCATCAGGTGTTTGGTAAGACGGGGAATCCGGGGTTTGCTCTGCCAGCATCCATACTGTGTACTCCTTGATAAATCTTTTCGTCATTGCCGCCCAATCGGTCTTAACATACATCGGCAACGACATGTACCACATTAATGGTTCACCCATCAACGAATTACAAAACAAGCTAGTGATCTCTTCTTCTTTAAAACCCAAGGGCGCCATGGCCGATAAGTAGAAGTGAAGGTGCTCCATAGGGTCCTTATTGCCATTATATTTGCTAACCCTCGGCAACGGACGCTTGATAGGTCCAATCTGCATTGCGAAGCGCTCCGCGGCCCTGTCCTCAGCCCTTTGATACTTTTCTAGAAATAGATCTGACAATTGATCCCAATCATACTTGCAAGAGTCGGGTAATGAGTGAAACCACCCCAAAGGCTCGCCTATCAGAGAATGGTGGAACCACTGAGCAATCTCATCCACTCCGAAGGATTCAACAAACATATCGCGCATATATTCACGCAAGTGCACCTTGGGATTTCCCCCTCCACTAAACAGACCCAATTCTGGCACAATAGTTCGAGACGACCCTTCTCCGGTCTCTTCGGCACTATCTTCATCATACGGTGCTCCACCATCCAATCCCTCTTCCATCGGTTCATCCTCTTATTCCTCGCCAAAGAAGGACACATATAGACCATTTCCTACATTGTTCCTTTCGTCGGAATCCAGCAACTCCTCTACGTTCTCCTCGAAGGATTCCATCACTACGCATTCTGTCAAACCAACTCCGATCATGCTCACCCTATGATTAGGCAATGGATTACGCCTAGTGGAAGGGTTTGCTGACGAAGGATCAGCTATCTTTTTCTCCTCGATTAAATCCTGGATTTCGTGTTTCAGCCTCTCATAATTCTCAATTGTATGCCCATAACTGCTGTGGAACTCACAATACCCTCTAGCCTGTATCTGCGGAGTAGGTGGAGCTTTGTTATAAGGGGTAAGGGCTTTCAATAGTCCTTTCTTCTGCAAACGTTCGAAAACCTTTGCGTAAGTCTGATCAAATTTGGCGAACCGCCTCTTTTCGATAGCATTAAGATCAAGCACTTTCACTGCTGCAGATTCTGCACTCGCACTCGGCCCTCCGACACTATACCCAGAGTTCATCCATTTAGTGTATGCTTTCTTCGGCTCTCCATCCCCCTCGACTGTCAAGGCACAACTATACATCTGATTGAAATCGGTAAACGGCATATACCGCAACTCATTCTTGATATACGGCAATGTGTTGCCAACCACCATTCGAATCTGATCTTGCTCAAGCGGCTTCTGTTTCATGACCGCGGCCTTAGCCCTCCATCTTTTCACAAAATCGGAAAAAGATTCCCCAGCCTGTTGCTTAGTGCTCTCAAGTTCCTTCAAAGTGACCTCAAGCATGGTGTTGAAGCTATACTGAGCGATGAATGACTTCGTAAATTCCTTCCAATCCCTCTTCGTCACCATTGGTAATGCATGAAACCATGTGAGGGTAGCCCCCTCAAGATAAGTGTTAAATAGCCCTAGGACTTGATCCTCAGTAAGGATCGTGTGCTTTATTACAGCGACATACTGATTCATGTGGGTAGTGGGATCCCCAGTTCCATCGAACTTTTTCATGTCAGGGAGCCGGAATTTCAAAGGCAAAGCCGTTGCCGATAAACAATTCTTCAAGTTATAAAAGTCCTGATTCCCGGAACTTCCCCCACGTAGATCCTGCACCTCCTGCGTGATGTGTTGCTTCCACTCCTCTTCCTTAGCTTTCTCTTTCTCAAGCTGCTTTCGGATATAATCTTGATAGTCATCCTCATTCCCAAAGCGAGGTCCATCATTCACCTCATTCTCAGTGTGTTTACTGCCACTTTTGTCATCTCTCATGGCCAGCTTAGCTAACTGGGCCGCTATCACCGCTAACTGCTCATTAATGTTGTTCACAAAGTTTTCCAATCCGGCCACTTTTTCGTCGGTCGCAGACATACTGGCTGAAGACTGAGTATACTCGGACGAAGATGATTCCGAAGCCACAACTGCCGATTCAGAACTGTCAATCTGTAACTGGTCAAACTGCCTAACTAGCCGACTGCTCTCTCGGTACCACAATCGCTTAATGATGACGTCTGCGCGAACGGTATCCATTAGTATGTATGCATGATTTTATATGCATGATTCGTGGTGTGTGCGTTTATTTATTTACGGATATATAAGATAAGAAGAACAAACGTTAGTCTAATTACACGTATCACAACATCTCTCTTCCACCCTTATTCCTCCACACACTCGATGGTCCAAGTCTCTTTCCTAGGATTTTGGTTTGGGGCTCACATTGCGGTCCAGGGGACGCGTGATGCCGTCGATTATTGTGGAAAAGTAGATCAGTCATCAGACAATACAGTTCGTTTTGATGTATCAACGTTCAGTGACTAAGAAATCGACCAAGTTGGATTGTCCTTTCGGAATAACTCGTCTTTCGTCCTTTCGTGAGACGCATTAGTTCGGGTTTTGACTCCCTTTGAGCGCATCTCAGGTTTTAGACGTGGTACGAGTTATTCTTCTAGTCCAATCGTTCGTTATTATCAATGACTCGTTCCCTTTTGTTCGCACGGGTTCGTGTCTCGATTTTTGGATTACAACGGGATCTTTTGGATCTATCGAGAGACGTAACCACGTGTTTATTTAGTGATGGAATCACTTTTGGATTTTATTTTAGGGAACGGACTCATCGCGTAACGCGTTTGTTCTTAGCATCGAGGATCCGTTTGCTCATTTTAGCTACGTGAAAAGACGGCGAGTCTTATTTTGAGCGCACGGTAACCTTTCGGCTAGCAACAGTTCGTTGTTCTTCCCAATCCACGGGATATATCATCTTAGTGTGGTTATAGAAAATCAACGTTTCGTTGAATCGCATGCCTATTCAAAGCGAGGATATCACCGTTCTCTTTCCTTTAGGCACGAATTAAACAAACACGTACATCGGGCCATATTTCTTGCAGTTTTGGTAACGGTCGAAATGATCGAGTCGTTAGTCAAAACCCGCAGTCTCGTCCATATGGCGCAATTATATGGTTTGGCTTAATTCGGCTTCGAGATTTTAAACGGGGTATACACTCGTTCGAGGCACGTATTCAACGACATTGATTTATTTTCTTTAACTACGCTCGGGATTGACATATATCGTAAATTCGGAATGATTTTGGTCGTTTAGTTCATTTTTCGCTTTTCTTTTCTTAGTCACTTCTGCGGACACGTCCATTTCTCTTAAGAACGACATGGGACATAACGTAAAAGCTCGTCTTTTATTCGGAAGGGACGGGCTACTTGTGCGAAACTTTTCACGTTACGACAGGGTCGTTCAAAACAGAAATGTTCTTCGTTTTCGTTTCGTTATGATCTCGTTTTATCCCAATTTATTTAAAGAATGTGAATAACGGCTACTGTTAATATAGTCTTTTGTATCGAAATGTAACTATCCTTAACACCAAACCGATGCATACTAATACGTGCTTACGTCGTAACGCATTTCCCGAACATGTGCCTTCGTCGGGACACAGAAAGGGACAAGGCGGGCCGCACATGTTCATTCATACGAGATGACTAAGTCGTCTTTAGTTTAAATCATTTCGATGTTTTAGGGTAATTAGTATGTCGACTCAATAGTATATATTAACGCATCATTTCATTTTCTTTACATACTTTAGGATTTAGACACGTATCATGGCGATTTGAAAACACGAACTGATTCATTTATCACGCCAAAAATAGTAACGGGTAATCCTATGGCAACTTCTAAGGCTACTATATGCTGACACGGCTAATCGCGGGACCTCACAGGACCGCACAAATTCGCCCCTAACGAATGGATGGGGACCCTTTGGCGCCTTACTGTAAGGGGGAACTTACACTAGCCTCTTTCGAGCGACGAATGGACTCTCGCTAGAGGTTTCACGGAAATTACCCAAAAGGTTTGCAATAATGCACATGAATGCATACGAAAAGAAATAATACGATCCGTCCCCGTTAAAGGCTTAATACACGCCTTCCGGAATCAAATTTCTCGCTTCCCCAGCAGAGTCGCCACTTGTTAGACGAGGTGCCACGGCCTAATCTCCCGGGCGGACCGGGGGGTGGACACCTCATGGCGACGTAAGCGGTGATTGGCGCCGAAAGCAACCAATCGTGGAATCAAGCTGCTCGGCAGGACCGGAGCTCGGAGATATGGAAGAGTCGCCACCCACGAATGGGAAAATGAACACCGATCCCTTGTGGGAGACCGGTGTGGGTTTGGGAAACTTAGGTACGAGCCGAGAAGGCTAGTTCCTTTCCGGAGAAAGGCTACTAGGCACCCCGACATCGCCCGGTTATGAACCACCGGCCTCCTACTCAGCATGTTAGGCGATAACGGACTAATCTTATATTCCTTTAAGTTTAAAATTCATTTGAAACCTTTTCTTTCTCGTTTTGAAAACCGTTTTGAGCATATATTATTGAAAAGCCACTTTGGTAAAGAATCACCCATTTACATCAGTTCAAAAATACATAGGAAAGAGAGGGGGAGAAGGAAGAATTGATTTATTTACAACGTGATTTATGTTCCGTGTTACATACTAATTCTATACTAATTCACTTCCCCAAAACTAGTTCATTTACATAGTTCGCACTTTAATCGTCGTTGGAACGATTTAGGTACGTTTCAAAACCCCGTTTGATGAAGTTCACCCGAATCGCCGTTGGAACGACTCAAGCGTTTGAAAACATCAAGATAAAAACCTTTAATAAGAAAACGTGGTTAAGCATACAAGTCAATTTATTTTGTACAAATCATTTAAGAAAACGATTCAAAAACTCTATTATTCACAATAAAAACGATTTTAATTACAAGGTTCGCTTAATCCGTCGTTGGAACGGACTAAGGTTTTAAAGCGTGATGATTTTGAAATGTCAAGAAAACACTATTTATTTACATTAGGAACTTCTAAAAACTCATTAGTTTAAATAATTAAATTGAAAACTCTTTTTGTGATTTATTTTCCCCTTTTTCCTTAGTGGATTCTCTACTTGTTATAATTACAATAATAAACATATTTAAACCAAAATTCACTCCCAAATAAAGCCCATTTGAAACATGGACCCCTAAATGGCCCAAAAGAATAAAGAAAATAATATAAGCATATATATATACATTTTAATCCAAAAAGGAAATATGAAATAAAAGTTAATGAAAAGAGACTATATAATACATATATGAAAATACTAAATATAATACATTTATACTTTAAACATGTGAAAATAGTAAATAAAACTCCTAGATAAGAAAATAACATTTGTCACCAAAATAGTTTTATTTAATAATAACTAATATAGCCCAAATATCCCAAAATTATATATATACATAACTAATGTAATTTTAAATGTCAAAATAATATCTATTCATCCACTAATTAATCACTCCCAAAACACCCAAGTAAATATTCTTTTAAAATGAAATTCCTTACCATTTAAGTAAAGGAAAAAGAAAAGAAAAGATATATATACATATACTTATATTTAATAAAAAATGATATATAAACATCCCAAATAATTATATATACCAAATGTCTAAAAATAGTTTGAAAATATATATTACATAAATATACATATATATACAAAGGACCAAAAGCTTAAAAGTTAAGAAACAGGGACCAAAACAGCATTTTTTACATTCCAGCAGATTTACCGACGGAAAAGCCGTCAGTAAACAGCAATTAGTGACAGAAACGGAAAATTACAGCAGCACTCCAATTGTTTCCAGATTTATTCAAAAACTTTAAATTAAGTCTAATTCAATCGTTTTGGATTTCCGAACTACCCAAAATGGGTCATAGTCAATAACGGAAGTTCCTAAAACGACGTTTTTATTTTAAAACATTATTTGGAGATTTCTTTAAATTAAAAACTTATAATTACAACGTCTTTAATACCCGAACTACCTTTTTATCGGATCACGGTTCGTATTGGGATATCAAAACGAGGTTTTTTATTTTAAAACAAAACCAAATTTTATTCAACACGAGATAAAAATTAAATAAATACGCTAAATTAAATAAAACGTGATAAAATAAATGAATAAATGAATAACTAAATAAATAAAAACTATAACATAAAAATAAATAGAAGAAGGAAATAAATTAAATAAAATAAAAAGAGTATAGTCCTCGGATAATACCTTAAATTCGGTATCTGACAGTCGAAGCCGATTGATTCCATCAGTCGTGATTTTCCGGTTTTTTGTGTTTTTTTAGTAAAAATTTAACTTTGGAAAAATTTGGATTTTTTTGGAAAAAAAAATATTTTCTCCAAAAAATTGACTTTCTCTCTCTAAAAATGTTTAGAGTGAGAAAGCTCCAAAGAATCCCCCCCCCCTCAAATGCATGGGGATCCGTGCCTTTTATAGGCAAACGGGTCCCCGGACAAATGGGCGACGCCCGAGTAAAATCGGGCGTCGCCCAAGGGGGTTGGGCGGCCGCCCAAAGCATGTTGGGCGGCCGCCCAACCTTGCGTTGGGCTACCGCCCATCATTGTTGGGCGGCCGCCCAACAATAGTTGGGCGATCGCCCAACAATTGTTGGGCGGTCGCCCAACAGCGTTGGGCGAGCGCCCAACGCGAGGTTGGGCGTGCGCGCCCTACTGCCGTTGGGCGTCCGCCCGACGCGGTTGGGCGCTCGCCCAACGGCCGTCGGGGCGCGTCTCGCGCCGCCGGGCGTGCACGCCCCCTGCGGCCGTCGAGCTCACGTTCCGCGCCGTCGGGCGTCCACGCGTCGTGACCGCCGAATGTGTGTTCCGCGCTGCCGGGTGCACACGCCCCGTGGCCAACGAGCGCGCGCCTCGCGCTGCCAAGCTCATGCATTGCTCCGACGTCGAGCGCGTGCTATTCCTGGTTGGATGCGTGCGTCCGACGGGCGTCGAGCGCGCGCTTTGCGTCGTCGAGCGGGTGTCCGACTGTCGTCGAACGCGCGCCGGCCGCCGCTAAGTACTCGCACCATACCGTTAAGCATTCGCGAGCCATCCAATCAACAACAGCGACCCACCGTAACTTATTTATTTTATTATTTTTTTTCGAAACTTCCGGAATCAATCGCTTCCACCGTCTTGTTTTCAGGTTTTCGTCACAGGTCCTCCGACTCGGTGTCTACAGTAGGCACATCGAAGGAGTTTTTAAGGCCAAGCTGAAAGTGGGGCCGCACGAGGAGGAAACAGAATTCACGGTGCTGGATATCCCGGTAACCTTTGCCGTGTTGTTGGGATGCCCATGGTTCCACAAGTTGGGAGGTGTGCCCTCCACGCTCCATCAAATGATCAAATTCCCCTTCGAGGAGGAGATAGTGACAATTAGAGCTGAGAAATTGAGTTCGGTGGCGGCATTGGGAATCGAGCCTCAACTTTTTTCCGGATTCCAAGTTTTTGGGATCTACGAGTCTAGCATGACCTCCGATGTGGTGAAAATGATGAAGGGGGGTTTCATCCCCGGTATGGGCTTGGGAGCACACCATCAAGGGTTGCTAGAATTTCCGGATTTCAAGAGTCAGAAAACCCGAAGGGGTTTCGGATATGAGCTGGGAGGTCCGTCCAACACAAGTGGTGAAGGAAAGGTGGGCCTAAAGAAGTATTTTGTGAATGAGGGGCACGAAAAGGTTTATTCGGGGACTCCCGAGTCATGGACTAGCACCGAAGGAAAGATTCTGCCAGGTTTCGAGATCTTCAATGATGTTACAGACTGGGGCAAAGGAAAGGCGAGCTGCTTCATCGAGGAGATCATGATGTTAAATTTGAATGCCGAGGAGCAGGTCATCACTATTGAAGCAACTGCGGGAGCGATGGGCGAGCCCAGTACCTCCGGAACTTATGAGAAACCCGAGAACCCTGATGATGAGAATTGTATTACTGCTTTATTTGAATCCGATGATGTACTCGCCAACACTATCAATGAAATGAATTCTGATTTTGCTTACTTGCTTGATGTTGATCGTGATCATTCCATGCATTCTCATTCATATAACATGCCTACATTTGAAATCAATACAATAGAAATGTCAACTTTCAATCTTGGTACGGATGAAAATCCTAAACTTATACAAATTGCTCAAGAATTAACTATTGAAGAGAGGAAAGAATTTGAGAGAATAATTAAAAAATACGAAATAGTGTTTGCTTGGACATACGAAGACATGCCAGGAATCGATCAATCAATCGTAACTCACCGTATTCCAACATACCCCGACGTGAAGCCCATGAAGCAGAAACTCCGACGCATGAGACCGGAATGGGCAGATAAGATCAGAGAAGAAGTGAAGAAGCAGTTAGAAGCAGGGTTCATCGAAGTGATCGACTATCCCCCTTGGGTCGCAAATGTAGTGCCCATCGCGAAGAAGGACGGCAAAGTAAGAATGTGCGTCGATTATAGAGATCTTAACAAGGCGTGCCCCAAAGATGAATTCGCGTTGCCTCATATCGACGTGTTAATCGACAGTGCAGCATCGAGCGTCTTACACACGAATGTGGACGGTTTCATGGGCTACATGCAAGTTCAGATGGCTGAGAAGCACAAAGCAAAAACCTCGTTCACAACTGAGTGGGGAACATATTGCTATAGGGTGATGCCGTTTGGTTTGAAAAATGCCGGGGCAACTTACCAGCGAATGGCTACGGCACTGTTCCATGATATGATACACAAAGAGGTAGAGGTTTTATGTGGATGACATGATGGTCAAGTCGGAGACAAGAGAGGGGCATTTCGCTGCACTCGAGAAGTTTTTGGCCCGAATTACAGAATTCAAACTAAGGTTAAACCTGAAGAAGTGCTTCTTCGGCGTTTCGTCGGGGAAAATCTTAGGCTATATAATCGGAAACAAGGGAATTGAGGTAGATCCCGACAAAGTAAAGGCCATACGAGAAATGCCAGCGCCAAAGAATGAGAAAGAAGTGAGAGGGTTTCTGGGGCAGGTCCAGTATATCAGTCGGTTCATAGCAAGACTCACTGCAATCTGCGAGCCGATCTTTAAGTTGCTACGGAAGGATCAACCCACGATTTGGAATGATAAGTGTCAACAAGCCTTAGAGAACGTCCGGAACTACTTGTCTAATCCACCAGTTCTGAGACCGACTAAACTTGGAAACCCACTTCTCCTCTATGTAGCAATCGAAGAGCGATCTATTGGGGCAATGCTGGCCCAAGAAGGGGACACCGGGGTGGAGCACGCGGTGTATTATCTGAGTAAGAAGTTCCTGGAATACGAGCTTAAGTATAACATGATCGAAAAGACGTGTGTGGCAGTAGTGTGGCTAACAAAGAAACTACGACACTATTTTCAATCTTACAAAGTGATCATTATTTCCCGGATGGATCCCGTAAAGTATCTGTACCGAACTCCGTCTTTAACAGGGAAGCTAGCCCGATGGTTGTTGCTCTTGTCCGAATTTGATATCGAATATGTAACAAAGAAGGTTATCAAGGGGAGAGCCGTAGCAGAATTTCTGGCCAATCAGCCTCTGAACGCAGAAGAGGAGGAGATAAACTATGATTTCCCCGATGAGCACTTGAACGCAATAGAGGTTATACCGTGGAAAATGTTCTTCGATGGAGCAGTTAATTCAAATGGAGCCGGAGTAGGGGTGCTACTTATCTCACCAGAAGGGGAAAGGATCCCAATGGCGAAGAAGCTATCCTTCCCTCTCACCAATAATATGGCCGAATATGAAGCGTGCATCTACGGGTTAGAGTCGTTAGCAGCACTGGGAGCATCATATGTTGAAATCTGGGGCGACTCAAAACTGATTATCGAACAAGCGCAGGTAAACTGGGAAGTAAGGGAGGAAAGGTTGCATCCATACCTAGACCAGCTGGAAGGGTTGGCACAAAGATTCAATGAATGTCGTTTTTATCACATTCCTCGAGCACAGAACCAGGCAGCGGATGCTTTGGCCACTTTGGTATCAGTATGGGATAACCCTCGGAACCTTGCCTCGAAGCCTTTGGTATTGAAGAGGTCTCACAAACCATGCTACGAAGATGTAATGCTGTTGGGGGCAGATGAAAAACCTTGGTATTTCGATATCGTAAACTTCATGAAGAGTGGAACATACCCGGCAGAATCAGAACTTAGGGATCAGGCGGTGATTAGAAGGTTAGCACAGCAGTTCGTCATCCACAACGACTTGCTCTACAAAAGGCACACCGATGGTTTACAACTGAGGTGCTTGGATGCGGGAGAAGCCCGTGAGGCAATGGAGTCAGTACACTCAGGAATTTGTGGAGCCCATATGGGAGGGGCGGTATTGGCAAAGAAAATCATAAGGCAGGGCTTCTATTGGCTCACCATGGAAAGAGATTGTAACGAATATGCAAAGAAATGCCATGATTGTCAAATCCACGGAGATTATAATCATTTACCAGCTATGGAACTACACGTGTTAGCACCCATTTGGCCGTTTGCGACTTGGGGCATTGATATTATCGGAGAGGTGAGGCCTAATGCTTCAAACGGGCACAAATTCATTGCAATCGCTATTGATTATTTCACCAAGTGGGTGGAGGCAGAATCATTTAGCAAGTTGGGGTCTAAACAGATGAGGAAGTTCATTGAAAAGCACTTGATCACCAGGTTCGGAGTGCCTCATCATATGATCACGGATAATGGGGTCCAGTTTCAAGGAGAAGTGAAAAGTCTATTCCAAGAGTACGGTATTGAACATCATAGGTCTTCTCCGTATCGTCCGCAAGCTAATGGCGCAGTAGAGGCAGCTAATAAGAACCTTAAAAGGATACTCGTAAAGACAGTAGAATCGCATCGGAACTGGCACGAACAGCTTCCGCTCGCTTTATGGGCTTATCGCATGACAGTTAGAACGTCAACTGGGGCAACGCCGTTCTCCTTGGTATACGGCGCAGAAGCCGTTCTCCCGATTGAGGTTGAAAAGCGATCGTTGAGAATCGCAGTAGAAGCAGAGATTCCCGAGACGGAATGGGTGAAGAAGCGGTATGAACAGTTAACATTGGTGGACGAGAAAAGGATGGAGGCCCTTTACCATGTGCAGTTATATCAACGAAGGATGGCCCGAGCCTTCAACAAAAAGGTCAAGGCCAGCCCTATCAAAGAAGGGGATATGGTGCTAAAACAGATCCGTGTGACACACACCGACCCGAGGGGCAAGTTTAGGCCAAACTGGGAAGGGCCGTTCTTCATGAAGAAGATACTGAGCAAAGGAGCGGTGAAGTTAACTACTATGGACGGCATGGAGTTCTCCGAACCTACCAATCTGGATAGGCTTAAGAAATACTTTTCGTAAAAAAAAAAAAAAAGAAAGAAAAAATTCCCGATAGGTTGAAAACCTGCAAAGGGCGACCTATGCAACAATCAGGGACATCCCAATGGGTGAAAACCCGAAAGGGCACTCATTTGAAAAATTCTGGGATAGAAAAAAGAGAGATGAAAAATCGCTGGGATCTGAAAACCGAAAAAAGGCAGGTCCTGGTAACGGTAGTTATATCTTGAGCTATTATAAAAATAATGTATAAGAGGCTAAGTATTTCTGTTGTTTGTAAATAAATAAAGGCATGAGTATATTTGAAGAGAATGATTGGGATCGTTATAATTTACTGAATGCAAGATAATATGAATCATGAGTTATACATTTCTTACCTTTCTTTTCACAATAAAAATCCTACGTACTATCTACCCCACTCCCTATACACAAGCTATACCTCGGGGTAATTCTAATAAAAGCTACGAAGCTATACATGATAAGCCTAATAAGGAGGGAAATCCCAGTGGGCCTCAAAGTCCATCAGATGTGACGCCCGCTCCGCAGATAGGGTCTCCTCGGTGACTCGAAGTCTCTCCTCGGCAGCAAGGCGACCCGCGGTCTCCTTCCGCACCCTCTCCTCAACAGCAAGGCATCTCGCGGTCTCCGCCCGCATCACCCCGGACCAGTGGTCGTTCCTCTCCCGATACACCTGGCCAACCCTGGCATTGGCCTCCCGCAGCGCTTCGCTCTATCTCAGCTCATGTGCACGGAGATCGCTCTGTAAAAAAAAAGAAGAAAAAAACAGATATAAAAAAGAAATACAGACTAGAATAGAAGTCATACATACACATATGCATACATTCCACTACACTAAAATAAAATAAAGATACATACCAGGTGGCTGGCGCAACGCAAGCTGAGTCGATCTCTAAAGAAACCAGATAGCCCCACATAGTCGGTGCACGTCTCCCTCGAAGTCTGGAGAGCGTCTGAGGGATCAAACGGTATCCTCGACGTAAAGGCAGGAGGGGCCATCTCGACACCGGCATAAGCCACTCCGGACTGGTCATAGCAAACTGTCGCGAAATCCCTCCCAAAGTCAGGGATGGGTACGCCCAAAGGGGACCTCTCCGGTCGGGCGGCGCCGGAGGACTCACCGACATAATAGGGAGGCTCGCTCGCAGACGTCTGAGCTCGGGCACTATCGAAGAAGTCTGATGTGTGGGCACTCCTCCAGGAACCCTCCTGCAAGTAGAGACACAATAAACACCCCTGACCATCTCGTAAATAAAAATAAATAGGCCGAACCACTCACCGGAACCGCCTCCTGACCAAAGATTGCAGTGACAGCCTCCCCCGAAAACACGTCCGCCACGAGGTCCACCTCCATCGCCACCGCTGGGGCATCCCTCGTGCTCAATAATGTCGATAAATAGGGAACACGACCCCCGACATGAACCCACACATCTCTACCAGCAAAGCGGTGAGTCAAATCCCGACGAATGACCGATAAGGGCATAGTCCACACCGCAAACATGGAGACGGGGATCTCGCCTGGTGTCCAATGCGAGGCACTAACCCCGGTGATGCCCTGGTCGCCCAAGTACCATGCCCGCACGCAAGGGCCGGTAAGCACGCTCTGCTGCTCCTGGATCAGGGTGACGTACGCGTAATCGGGACCGAAGTCAAGGTTGTCCCACCTGAATCTAATCTGAAAGCACAAAGAAAAAGTCAGGACTGATCAAACAAAAATCTCGCACGATTAGAAGATATTTACCTGCCCCAAGGTCCGTGAATCAATCCAATCTAGGAGCTGCGCCACCATCTGCCTCTCCCCGGTACCTAGACCGAACTCGCTCCACCGAGCCATAAGTGGGGGCTTCACTACCCGTGGCCTGCGCCGATGCTCGCTGGGAAGAATCCGCCTCTCGTAGGCCCAAACCTGCTTGTAAAAACAAAGGTTATGAACAGAAGGCGCGAAGAAGATAAAAAGGGCAAGTTAAGGATGAACCACGTACCAGAAGAGCAAAAGTGTAACCGCCGAAGTCCTTGCACAGGTAAGCTAGAC
The DNA here is from genome assembly GCF_963576675.1 of Euphorbia lathyris. Lineage (NCBI taxonomy): Eukaryota > Viridiplantae > Streptophyta > Magnoliopsida > Malpighiales > Euphorbiaceae > Euphorbia > Euphorbia lathyris. Next base: position 19,618,164 of record NC_088914.1, on the reverse strand, counting down.
CCGCTCCTGCCCAATCGTAAGACGCCACCGCGTCCAAATCACTGAAGGCCTGAATGAGACCCGCATGTATCGTCCCGCTCTTGGTGCGGAAGATCGTCTCGCCTAAAGCATACACCAAGAAGTTGCGGACAGCTAGATCAGTGTCGTCGGTCCCATAAAAGTCCCTACGACTCAAAAGCCTCGAGGTAGTGATGAACTTCGCCGGGGTGGATTTGACACCCGTGTAAACTCCCGGCCCGATTAAAGCAGCCAACCTAGCACGGTCAACCCGTGGACGCATCGTATCAAAGGAGAAAGGAACCGGAGTACCACTCCCCCGTAGCCCGGTCAGTAAAGAGAAGTCGCGGGGCGAGATCGTCATCTCCCCGAACGAGAGGTGGAAGGTGTGGGTCGAGTCAACCCATCTCTCGCATAAGGCCCGTAGGCCGAAACGGTCGCACACCCTGTTGGCGCGGGGCAGCGCTAAAATAAAGGGCTCAAAGCCCAACTCTCGCACACGGGCTCTCGCCGCGGCGCCTAGCATGGAATACCACACATGAATATCCGTCGTAGTCTCGGAAATGTCGATGAACTGGAAAGAACGGAACAGGTAAGTTTAAACGTTGTTCCTAGGCTTGCATCTGATGAAAGCACGTTAATCTAGCTATTCTTTTGGTCAAATCTAACCTAGAGACATCGTGTCAATTTGGACCGTCATTTTGTTGAATCTCTCCCTTAGGGTTGTTTGCATAGGATTTGATTAATTCATTATTCTTTGATCTACTCTCGTCCGCATTGGCAAAGAGAATTATTCAAGTTTTACTATTCACGTGCATTAGTCAAGTTTTTACTATTCACGTGCATTATTCGAGTTTTACTATTCACGTGCATTAGTCAAGGTTTTACTATTCACGCGCATTATTCATGTTTTTACTATTCACATGCATTATTCAAGTACATTAGTCAAGTTTTTACTATTCACGTGCATTATTCACGTTTTTACTATTCACGTTTCTACTCACGTTTTTACTATTTACGTGTACTATTCACGTTTTCACTATTCACGTTTTTTGTTTACTATTGGCAGGCATTGTTCGTAGTTTTACTATTCACATGCATATAATTCGCATTCTTCCAAAAAGACAAATAAAGTGTTACTTGCAAGCAAAGAAATTCATGTTTTCTAACTAAGGTCTTCTAAGGCAACCTAGGGGTTAGCATGCAAATCATGTTCAAAGTAGGGATACTAAAGCCTAGAAATTTAGTCAAAAGACGAGGAAGTAAGAAAGTACTTACCTAGTTACAACGGGTCCGGCTCAGATGAGATGTGGGGTCCTGAAAAGGGTCCACTGTAGTAAGGTTCACGAAACCCTCCTCCATGCCCTTCGTGCCATCATGTTGATCCAAATCCATCCCGAGAATAATCCAAATCAGAAGTTAGAGAGAGAGAGAAGAGAGAGAAGGTGTGGGGTTGGAATGAAACCCCACCACCTTATATAAGGAAAGGGAATGGCATTCCCGTAAATAGTGAAGAAGGTACGATGTGACATAAAGGTAAAAAGTAAATAATTATTTACCAGGTACACAGACCTCCGATTTGCAGTCCGTTTCAGCCTGCGCTTCTGCCAGACAGTGAACAATAATGTCAAGATAGAACTCCAGACGACAGCCAATTTTTACAGAACAGCGGCACCAATCAAAATACAGACGACAGTCAGCAGAAAAATAATTATTAGCTTGAATCATTCCGGACTAAAAAGACGTTCCTATCGAACCATTCAAACCTCCAAGACACTAGCTCCAGTGAGAAAATACAGACAACGGTGTTTTAAAAGAATTCAGAATTGTTAGAAAGAACCTTTGCTTTTGAGCCGTTTTGCCCGCGGTCGCGGACCAGGGTTGCTTTTGAGCCATTTTACCCACAGTCGTAGACTAGGGTCGCTTTTGAGCCATTTTACCCACGGTCGTAGACCGGGGTCGCTTTTGAGCCATTTTACCCGCGGTCGTGGACCAGGGTTGCTTTTGAGCCATTTTACCCCGGTCGTGAACCGGGGTCGATTTTGAGCCATTTTACCCGCGGTCGTGGACCAGGGTTGCTTTTGAGCCATTTTACCCCGATCGTGAACCGGGGTCGCTTTTGAGCCATTTTACCCACGGTCGTAGACCAGGGTTGCTTTTGAGCCATTTCCCCCCCGGTCATAGGTCGGGGTCGCTTTTGAGCCATTTTACTCGCGGTCGTGCACCAAGGTTGCTTGTGAGCCATTTTTACCCGCAGTCAACTTAGGCTAGGGTCCGCAAGAAGAACATCCGCCGGCAGCCGATTCAAAGGCAAGGACGGAAAGAATCGAGAACGACGTCGAAACGCGCAGCGCAAAGGTCAGGTATTCTTCCTCCTACTCTTTACGTGTCTCTTACTTTTATATGTTTTACATTGCATGTGTTGCGTTAGCAAAAAAAACGTTTTCAAAACACACACATCACTGTCAAAATAGGAAAGTAGGGGCAACTGTAGACACCGAGTCGGAGGACCTGTGACGAAAACCTGTAAACAAGACGGTCGAAGCGGTTGATTCCGGAAGTTTTAAAATAAAAATATATAATAAGAAAAGAAAAGTTAATGTGAGTCGCGGTCGTCAAGTGGACGGCTCGCGAGTGCTCAGCGACGTGGTGCGAGCGCCTAGCGGGAGCCGACGCGTGTCCGACGACAGTTGGACGCACGCCTGGCAGCGCGGGGCGCACGCTCGACGTCCGTTGGGCGCGCACGCCCGGCAGCGCGGAGCGCACGCTCGACGACCGTGGGGCGTGCGCGCCTGACAGCGCGTGGTGCACGCCCGATGGCCGCTGGGCGAACGCGCCCGGCAGCCGCTGGGCGAGCGCCCAGCGACATTGGGCGGACGCCCAACGTCAGTTGGGCGCGCGCGCCCAACGCTGGTTGGGCGCGCGCCCAACTGAAGTTGGGTGTACGCCCAACGATAGTTGGGCGTTCGCCCAACTAGGTTGGGCGTTCGCCCAACCGGCTTTGGGCGACGCCCAATTTTCTTCGGGCGTCGTCCAAAGTTTCCGGGGATCCGTTGCCTATATAAGGCACGGATCCCCATGCATTTGGGAAGGAGGATTTTGGAGAGCTTCTCACACTAGAACATTTTCTAGAGAGAGAAAGTTGATTTTTTTGGGAGAAAACATTTTTTTTCCTAAAAATTGAAAATCTCCAAAAAGTTAAATATTTTATTTAAAACATAAAAAACACAGGAAAATCACTACTCGTGGAATCGACCGACTTCGACTGTCAGATACCGAACTTGAGGTATTATCCGAGGACTAGACTCGTTTTATTTTATTTTATTTATTTCTTTTATTTATTTATTTTTATGTTATAATTTTATTTATTTAGTTATTTATTTATTTATCACGTTTTATTTGTTATTTATTTATTTATCACGTTTTATTTAATTTTTCGTATTTATTTAATTTTCGTCTCGTATTAGATAAACGTTCGGTTTTGTTTTTAAAATAAAAACCTCGTTTTAATATCCCAATACGAACCGTGATCCGATTCAAAGGTAGTTCGGGTATTAAAAACGTTGTAATTATAAGTTTTAGAAAATTTTTCTAAATAACGTTTTAAATAAAAAACATCGTTTAAGAACCTCTGTTATAGACTATGATCCATTTTTGGTAGTTCGGAGTTCCAAAACGATAGAATAGATCTAATTTAAGGTGTTTGAATAAATCTGGAAATAGTTGGAGCAGTTCTGTAATTTTCCGTTTTCTGTCACTAAAGGCTGTTTACCGACGTATTTTCCGTCGGTAAAGCTGCTGAAATGAAAAAAATGTTGTTTTGGTCCCTCTTTCTCAACTTTTAGACCTTTGGTCCTTTATATATATATGTATATTTATGTAACACATACTTTCATGCTATTTTTAAATACTTTGTACATATAGTTATTTAATGTGCTTATATATTATTAATTTGATTTAATAAAAGTATATGTATATATATAGATTTTCCTTTTTATTCATTTAAACTAGACCTATTTGGGCATTTTGGGGTCAAAAGCTAATTTCTCATTATTTGGGGATATTATTATCATTTTTATCTATTAATCAAAGTCTTTATTGTTTATCTTTTAAATATATATGTATAGTATCATTTCTATCAAAATATGTATACATATACTTTTCTTATTTTCCTTTCAAATTTCTTATATATATTATTTGGGAAAATGTTTTGATGGGTTGGATTTGAGATTCAATTTATCATTTGTTGTTATTATATTCAAGTAAGGTAATTGAGTGAAAAACGGGAAAATAAACCATAAAAAAGAGAGTTTAATTGGTTGGTTTAAATTAAAGCTTTTTAGATGTTCTTAAGGTGTAAATAAAAGGTTTTCTTATCACTTTAAACCGTTTCTAAAACATCACGTTTTAAAACCTTAATTCGTTCCAACGACGGATTAAGCGAACCTTGTAATTAAAACCGTTTCTTAAATTGTACGTAATGGAGTTTTGTATTGTTTTCCTAATTAAATGGTTTTTGTACAAAATAAATTGACTTGTATGTTTAATCACGTTTTCTTGTTAAAGCTTTTATCTCAACATTTTCAAACGCTCGAGTCGTTCCAACGGCGATTCGAGTGAACGTCATTAACGGGGTTTTGAAACGTACCTAAATCGTTCCAACGGCGATTAAGGTACGAACCATGTAAATAAACTCATTTTTAGGAAGTGAGTTTAGTTTAGAGTTAGTGTGTAATACGAAGCATAAATCACATTGTAAACAAATCAATTCTTTCTTCTTCCCCCTCTCTCTCCTATGTATTTTGAACTGATGTAAATGAGTGATTCTTTACCAAAATGGCTTTCGATAATATATGCTCAAAACGGTTTTCAAAATGAGAAAGAAAAGGTTTCAAATGAATTTTAAACTTAAAGAAATATGCGATTAGTCCGTTATCGCCTAACACGCTGAGTAGGAGGCCGGTGGTTCATAATCGGGCGATGTCGGGGTGCCTAGTAGCCTTTCTCCGGAAAGGAGCTAGCCTTCTCGGCTCGTACCTAAGTTTCCCGAACCCTCACTGGTCTCCCGCAAGGGATCGGTGTTCATTTTCCCATTCGTGGGTGGCGGCTCTTCCATACTCCGAGCTCCGGTCCTGCCGAGCAGCTTGATTCCACGATTGGTTGCTTTCGGCGCCAATCACCGCTTACGTCGCCATGAGGTTTCCACCCCCCGGTCCGCCCGGGAGATTAGGCCGCAGCACCTCGTCTAACAATGGACAACACCAACAATGAAACCAACCCACCGGTGAACAACGCCCCAAATGGAGGAGGAAACGATACTCGGACAATGATGGAGATCCTAGCTCCACATCGACCATAAAATCGCAACGGAATCGTCGCCCCCACCATCCCCGCCAACACATATGAAATAAAGACTAGCATGATCCAGTTGATCCAACAACTCGGTCAATTCGGAGGAGAACTTCATGAGAATCCTAACGAACACCTTGATAAATTTCTTATGTGTGTCGATACTTCTCGGCAAAATGGTCTCCTGATTGAGGCCGTACGTCTAAAACTTTTTCCTTTCTCTTTGACAGGCCAAGCGTTGGAGTGGTTGCACTCATTGGAAGTCGGTACTATCACGTCATGGGTCGAGCTCGAAAAGGAGTTCCTTTCCTATTACTTTCCGCCCTCCAAGACGGTGAAGTTGCCCAATGATATCACTTCCTTTCGGTAACTCGAGTATGAAGCCCTTCATGCGGCTTGGGCGAGGTTCCGAAAATTGCTTCGAAGCTTCCCACACCACGACATCCCCAAGCACGATCTGGTAAGTACTTTTTTTTATCACGGTTTAACGCCTACTAATCGTGCTACCGTGGATTCTGATGGAAAATAGGCAAACGTATAGCAGTGGAAATATAAAATTTTTAACCTATTTCCATTAACCCGAGATCCGTTAATCGTTATTTCATATAAAGAGGGATAAAAGAAATACCTTTCATAAGTTCTATCTACCGTTGCAAACGAAGTGCCCACAACTCTTACTTCGAGTTCCCGAGCACAAAACAAAAACAATGGAAGATCAAGTTAGAATCAACCGTTTATAACAACCAAAGTAGATTGTCTCTAATTAATCAACACAAGATCAAGGATAAAGAGAAAGAGATGAAAATCAATTGAACGGAAGGAAGCGGTAGATAATCTCGTCCTTGAACAAGGGGGTCGAAATTCACTCTCTTGGATTGCTTAGTGTAATTTCGAAAATCACTATGTAGGGGGTATTTATAATCTCTTGTATCTAATCCCTAGTTAGATAGAATTAGGTTATTGAATAAGAATTTAATTCGGAATAGAATTCTTAATTATTATCTATCAATATATCTAAATATAAAGATAATAATAATAACCTTATTGGATAATAATAGGAGTAATATAATCTAATTAAAACTCCTAATTTATTTATCCTTTAATTAATTTAATTCATAATCCTAATCTAATTAGAATTGATAAAATCAAATTAATTATTTATGTATCCACTATACATAAAATCGTCCCCTACAGTTACTGGGCCCTATTGGGCTTAGTCGGGCTTCCATCAATTAATTAACATCTGTTTCTCTTTTGGGTTCCAAGTCTTATGTGTGACCCATTAGGTTCTTATTGCTTCTAGCCGTATGCAACTATTAAATTAATTTTCAAAGAATTATATTTAATCTTTGCATAACGGAATGATGTACGAAGAATGTGATTAGCAAGTCCGTAATCATTCCCCTAGAGATATAAGAAGACAGGTTGATTCTGTCGTTGACCTTTCCGTATTAGTTATAGTATAATTCGATTACAACAGAGTCATCGTCTGCCATTCACACCCCAGAGTCATCTTTGTTAAGGATCGTGTTACAACAGGATCAAAGCGTCACATTCTGTAATCCAGAATTACTGATTAACATTCCTTTGAGTCTGAGGATTACTTATACCTATTAATACCAATGAGATGAACAGGTGACAATGATGAATCTACCCATCCTGTTATCTCAAGTCGGGTCCCCAATCCTAATGAATTTCTTTTCATCGGATCCATGTAACTGTCCAGATATCTGTATATATGAAGCTTGTGAGATCAGCTTTCTGTCGGGATAGAAGACATTGTTACATGCAAGTCTCAACAGTGATATGTCAATCTTGAACATATTACTTGACTTGGGGTGGTTTTAAGTTTATTAGTTTATTATAAAGTTTCGTCTCACTTCATGCTTGTATGAACACTTTATAATCACTTTAAACAAACTTATGGATTTCCTTTTATTAGACTTTATTTAGTTCTTAAAAGGGATTGCCTTTATATAGTTATAAAACATATATCTCATTAAAACAAATGATATAAAGAACACTTCATTTACATTAAGTTTGTATATAGGACACTAAACCCCAACATACTCCCACTTGGACTAAAGCCAATTGTTTCTATAACTTATCCCAGTAGAAGTTAGATGACGATCATGTACTTTCTGGGTTAAGGGCTTTGTCAACGGATATGCAACGTTGTCCTCTGTAGGTACTCTTTCTATTCTCACATCTCCTCTTACCACAATTTCTCTTACAATGTGGTATCGCTTTAGGTAATGCTTGGATGCATTATGAGACCGTGGTTCCTTTGCTTGCGCAATGGCTCCATTGTTATCACAGTACAGTGTAATGGGATTTACAATGTCAGGCACCACACCAAGTTCGGTAATGAACTTCCTAATCCAAACCGCTTCCTTTGTTGCTTCCGCAGCAGCGTAATACTCTGACTCGGTCGTAGAGAAAGCTACACTTCCTTGCTTGGAACTATTCTAGCTGACCGCGCCCCCATTCAAGATAAACAGGTATCCTGATTGGGATTTAAAATCGTTCTCATCTGTGAGATGTCTTGCATCTGAAAATCCTTCTATTTTCAGATCCCCTTCTCCGTACACTAGGAACATATCTTTAGTTCTTCTCAAGTACTTAAGAATGTTTTTGACGGCAATCCAGTGCTCGTCTCCCGGATTTCCTTGGTAACGACTCGTTATACTTAACGCGAACGCTACGTCAGGTCTAGCGCATAACATAGCATACATAATCGAACCGATTGCGCTGGCGTACGGGACTACAGCCATGCGCTTCTTATCATCACCGGTTTTAGGACATTGATGATTGTTTAACTTTACTCCATGTATCATGGGTAAGTTACCTCGTTTCGATTCAAGCATGCTAAACCGCTTTAGCACCTTTTCGATGTATGTAGCCTGTGAAAGACCAAGCAGTCTTCTTGATCTATCTCTGTAGATCTTTATACTAAGTATATAAGCTGCTTCACCAAGGTCTTTCATTGAGAAGTTACCAGATAACCATACTTTTACCGACTGTAGTAGAGCTATGTCATTTCCCATTAATAATATATCGTCCACATATAATATCAGAAATGCTACAGAGCTCCCACTTGCTTTGTTGTAAATGCAAGCTTCTTCGCAATTTTGTTCGAAACCAAATTGTTTTATGGTTTCGTCAAAACGCTTGTTCCAGCTTCTTGATGCTTGCTTGAGTCCATAAATGGATCTCTGAAGTTTGCAAACCTTGTTTCCATCCTTTGATATGAAACCTTCAGGTTGCATCATATATACATCCTCAAGCAGGTTTCCGTTTAGGAAAGCTGTTTTCACATCCATTTGCCAAATCTCGTAATCGTAGTGAGCGGCAATAGCAAGCATTATTCTGATTGATTTGGACATAGCCATAGGAGAGAAAGTTTCGTCATAATCAATTCCTTGCTTCTGACGATATCCTTTCGCTACTAACCTAGCTTTGTAGGTGCTAACCTTTCCATCCATGTTAGTCTTCTTTTTGAAGATCCACCTGCACCCAATGGGTTTTATCCCTTCGGGTGGATCAACCAAAGTCCACACTTGGTTGGTATATATGGAGTCCATCTCAGAATCCATGGCTTCAAGCCATGCTTTAGAATCTGGACTGTTAAGAGCCTCTTCGTAGTTTTCGAGTTCGTCGTCTAACACGGGAACCTCATCATCATCTCCCACTAGAAAACCATATCTAATAGGGAGTTCACGAACTCTTTGTGATCTACGAAGTGGTGGCACTTGAGTCTTATCTAATGGGACTGCATCGGGTTCCTCAACCACTTCTGTTGTTTCAGTTTGTGTTTCTTGTTCTTGAACTTCATCAAGTTCAATCATGCTTCCCTTTTCTGTGTCTTCGAGAAACTCTTTCTCTAAGAAGGTTGCGTGCTTGGATACTATTACTTTCTGATCATCTGGATGATAGAAGTAATATCCCATAGTTTCCTTAGGGTATCCAATGAAGAAACATTTATCAGATTTAGAATCTAGTTTGTCGGACGCAATGCGTTTGACAAATGCTGAACAACCCCATATTCTCATGAATGAGAACACGGGTTTCCTACCAACGAACAATTCATATGGTGTGGAATTAGCGGATTTAGTTGGTACTCGATTTAGGGTGAAGAGGGCGGTTTCTAAGGCATAGCCCCAGAATGTCTTTGGAAGTAATGCTATGCTCATCATGGATCGTACCATATCTAGTAAGGTACGGTTCCTCCTCTCGGATACACTATTGTGTTATGGTGTATAGGGAGGTGTCCATTGTGAGCAAATCCCACATTCAGTTAGATAATTGAGAAAATCATCTGAAAGATATTCGCCACCTCGATCGGATCGAAGTATCTTTATTTTCTTTCCTAATTGTTTTTCTACTTCATTCTTGAAGCATTTGAATTTCTCAAAAGCTTCTGACTTGTGCTTCATCAAATAGATATAACTATATCGGGTATGGTCGTCTATGAAGCTTATGAAGTATTTGAATCCTCCTCTTGCTTGGACTGACATAGGACCGCATACATCTAAATGAATAAGTCCTAGAGTGTCTGATACATGCTCACCTTTATTGCTAAAGGGTGTCTTTGTCATTTTACCTTTTAAACATGCTTCGCATGTTTCTAATGATTCAGGATCAATTGGATCTATAAGCCCATCTTGATGTAGCTTTAGCATGCGTCTTTTGTTTATATGGCCTAAACGATAATGCCATAAGTAAGTTGAATTATCTAGCTTATGTCTTTTGGTATCAATTGCGAAAACAGAAATTTTGTCATCTAGCACATAAATCCCATTTTGTGATATTCCTGAAAAATAGAAAATCGAATCTCTATAAAAATCGCAATGTTTGTCTTTTATTGAAATATGAAAACCGTCGTCAACAAGACGGCTAATAGAAATAATGTTACGAGACATTTGTGGAACATACAAACAGTTCCTTAATTCTATTACAAGCCCAGAGGGCAAATTCAAAGCATAATCTCCAATGGCGAGGGCGACAACTCTTGCTCCATTTCCTACTCGCAAATTTATGCTTCCTTTCTTCAATTCCTTAGTCTGATTTAGTTCATGCATGTTTGTACAAATATGAGATCTGCATCTGGTATCAAGTACCCAAGATTCAGACTGTGAAATTGTATTTATTTCAATATAAAACATACCAGATGTTGAGGTCCCTGCTTCTCCCTTCTTGAGGGTAGCTAGGTACAGCAAACAATTTCTCTTCTAATGCCCCACTTCACCACAATAGTGGCACTTTCCTTTGGGCTTCTTCACTTCCTTTCCCTTTGTTTCGGTGAGCATGGCCTCCTTGCCTTTCTTAGGATGGTTTGGATCGGGAGAGATCCCTTTCCTCTTCTTTGATCCTTCAATAGTAAGGGTCGGTATCTCCTCGTTTTCTTTTATACTGGGCTCGACTGTCTCGAGCATATTTACAAGCTCTTCAAGAGAGGTTTGCAAGCCACTCACTTGGTAGTTCATGATGAACTGTGAGTAACTCTCAGGGAGGGACTGAAGAAGTAAGTTTATACTTAGTTCATGATCCATCGCATCTCCAATACTAGAAAACTTGGTGATAAGGCCGATCATCTTGACAAATGTTCCATCACAGATGTGCCCACCTGCATCTTGCATCTATATAACTGTTTTGTTATCTCGTAACGTTCGCACCGAGTTTGATTCACAAATAACTCTTTTAGGTGCTTGACCATGGAATAGGCATCCATATCTGCATGTTGCCTTTTCAATTCCGGTGTCATAGATGCAAGTATGATGTCTCCCGCTTGATCGTCATCAGCCTTATGCTTCAAGTAAGCATAAAATTCTTGGTAGGGAGCACCATTCGTTGGGTAAGGGGGTATCGGTGTATCAAGTACATACCCTTTCTTCTCGAACTTCAAAACGATTTTGAGGTTGCGATACCAGTCGGTGAAATTTGAACTGTTCAACTTGTTATCAGTAAGTATGTTTTGCAGATTGGTGTTAGTCATGATTTTAAGAGTGATTAATTAAACCTGAGAGTGAGAAAGAGTAAACGTATGTTATTCATTTGCTTTAAACTATATCAATCTAAAATTATAGGACTTTTAGTTTATTTTAGATCACTCCCACTATTTTGCCAAATTAATAGCCCTCCATATTAATTCGAAGAATTTCACAAATCCTTTAGTGAGCTAGGATCCTAACTCCTGAGATTTCGCCTTGAGTTTACTCAACAAGCTAGTCTCATTCGTTAGGTAGATTCATGTAATCAATCACATCTTTAATGTGATTCTGTTGTCCTCAGATGAGACTCTAGCAAGTGCACTAGATACAAGTAATAAAGTGATAAGTGAGTATCGTCTCCACAGGGATTGTGATTCAAATCAATATCAGAAATCGTTGCTAAACAGTGTGTGTTACAACAGTGTCTTCCTTTATGGTTGATTGTTTAATATTGGTTGTTTAATGACTCAGGTAGAATGATAAAACAAGGAAATGAGGTTACTTTGCAAAGATTTTAGGGAATAAAACAGGCTCGACATAACCGAACACGGTGTGCTACGTCTTACAACATTCCATGAATAAAAGACAATGCCAATGAAGCCAAAGTATCAGTTTTGAAGTGAGAATGAGTCAACTGTCGTGTGTTCTCAAACTCCTAAGATTTACTAACATCTTTAGCGTCCTAAAGATACGTTCTTTCTAGCATTAAGAGCAAAACTGCATTTCTAGATGAGAAAACCCTTGACACAACCTTCTAACTTGTCAGCTTCGAAGTTGGGAGGTCAATAGAGATATCGGTGAAGATGAAAGCAGTGTCCTATCATTCATCTAACACATACATACATGCTTGAGCAAGAAAGTTAAATCCTCATTGACCACGACATTGGCAAAACACTAAATATTCATAAAAACGTTGTAAAGCTTACATCAACGGGCCGGCCAGGCCGTGCCCGTTCAAAATATCTACTCACTCATATCGAGCAGTGAGCAGAAGAGGATTCTTGATACAGCTTGAGACTCCATGGGAGCTCCCTTCTTTCTTCTATTCTACTTGTCTAAAAAAAACAAAACTAAGAAAAAAATATCCGATCCCTAATCCTTCTCTGCTTTTCCTATTTAAAGGGAAAAGACAGAGACCAACAAAATCGGTACAACTTTCGTACCCTTTTCCACAAACTAAGTCAACTACCTACTACAATTAAAATAAACTAAAATGATTACTTTTAGATTAACCATTGAACACTCAATGGGTGAGACTTCAAATCATCTTGCTTCTTTAGGCAATCCCATCGCCACACACTTTCACCTGCCGCTCTGCCACTTTCCTACCACTGCCACCAACGATTTGTCGCTGTCCGTCATTGGATAATCCGGCGTTTGACCGCTGGATACAAGTAAGGCTCCACTCCTCATTGGCATTAGCGAAACAAGCTGTTTCCAGCGAGTTTAGCATTTTTCTTTGCTTATCTGCACAAGGACATTAATTAGCTCTTATTCCTTACAAAATGATATAAAAATACCTGAATTCCCTTATAAATTATTTGTTAAACTTAGTCAATTTCATGCCTAACAGATTCCTAGGTTATTGGGTTACTAACCACATTAGTAACTAATATGCTATTCATATTAATCCCAACCGTATTGCCCATTAGTTTATGAAAACATGAGTTTACTCATCCAATTATCATAATCTAATTTAAGTATTACCCCATATTCATGAAAAATGATTTTCGATAATTCAGGTGTTACCATAAGACCCCGAGCTTGAGTTTACTCAACAACCCAAAGGCCCTCAGTACTGCCGGCTGAATTATAATATTAGGGAGGGGCAACCGATTTTAATAACTTGCTTATTTACTTAACTTTTAATGAGGGATTTTATTTTAAGTCTCATAATCTAACTTAGTCTTGATTTGCTTTAGCATACATCAGACACATACATTGGTATTATGGACATATTATCTAAATTATTCCATCGAGCCAGAGACGGAATAAAAGGCCAAACCTAGGGAAATACTAACTATTACATATTTCTCTTTAGGTCCTCCGTCTTCTCCATGGCGCCTTGAAATTACATATTAATTTCTATTCTACTAAAGAAAACTTCAATTAAATTGAAGGGAATTAGATGAGAGGAGAAATTAAAATAGATAGTAGAAAGGCAGGACTCGCAGGCCCTATTTCAAAAATACCAAAAGACTAAAAGAGGGTCCAAATATGTCCATAACTCCAAACATGCATAGACTCAATTAAATAAATTTAATTGGTTGATTACATAAATACTTTATGTAATATTTAGGTTAATCACATTAACACATCAAATTAACTTTCATCCAATTTTACTTCTAATAGTCTCGTATCTTCTATATTAACCTTTTAGATTAATATAACTATACAAAACTTTAATTTATGCATGTCCAAATTATTTTGATTTCAATTCATTTAATACTTTTGATTTACAAATAGGTAAAACAACCTTTTAAATAAATTTTCATTCGATAATCAAAACAGAAAACTATTAATTTCTGAAACATATATATATATATATATATATATATATATATATATATACAAATATTTTAAAACTGATTTTAAAATGATTTTAAAATAAGTGGGTCTCGGGCCGGGCCCGAGGACGCGGCTGCTGCCGTTTGGCAGCAGCCCTAATGCGACTAGTCTGTCGCTGCCTTGCGGCAGCGGCGGCCAGCCGCCGCGCGGTTGCTGCCACGGGGCAGCAACCGTGCGACAGTAGCCGGGTCGCGCCGTGAGACGCGACCCGAGCTGCTGTCCTCCTATTTTTTTTTTAAAATTATATATATATATATATATATATATATATATATATATCAGTTTTAAAACGGTTTCAAAACGATTTTCAGAAAATAAGAAAACCTATTATAGATTTTCCGTTTTATCTTTAGAATCAATAAAATTAACTTTTATCAATCTAACTATAAAACTGATAAATTTTGTTGTAATGATTATCAACCGAAATAATTAGGAACATATGCATAAACTATTTTAATTAACAATTAATTAAAACTTATTTATCTTTAGAACTAATTAATCAAAACAGTTTTGTTAATTAACCTAACTATAAATATTTATTCAACCTGATTGAAAAACTTCTAAATTTTCATATATGACATAACGGATTTAACGCAGGCTCTGATACCAATGATGGAAAATAGGCAAACATATAGCAGCGGAAATATAAAATTTTAACCTATTTCCATTAACCCAAGATCCGTTAATCGTTATTTCATATAAAGAGGGATAAAAGAAATACCTTTCAGAAGTTCTATCTACCGTTGCAAACGAAGTGCCCACAACTCTTACTTCGAGTTCCCGAGCACAAAACAAAAACAATGGAAGATCAAGTTAGAATCAACCGTTTATAACAACCAAAGTAGATTGTCTCTAATTAATCAACACAAGATCAAGGATAAAGAGAAAGAGATGAAAATCAATTGAACGGAAGGAAGCGGTAGATAATCTCGTCCTCGAACAAGGGGGTCGAAATTCTCTCTCTTGGATTGCTTAGTGTAATTTCGAAAATCACTATGTAGGGGGTATTTATAATCTCTTGTATCTAATCCCTAGTTAGATAGAATTAGGTTATTGAATAAGAATTTAATTCGGAATAGAATTCTTAATTATTATCTATTAATATATCTAAATATAAAGATAATAACAATAACCTTATTGGATAATAATAGGAGTAATATAATCTAATTAAAACTCCTAATTTATTTATCCTTTAATTAATTTAATTCATAATCCTAATCTAATTAGAATTGATAAAATCAAATTAATTATTTATGTATCCACTATACATAAAATCGCCCCCTACAGTTACTGGGCCCTATTGGGCTTAGTCGGGCTTCCATCAATTAATTAACATCTGTTTCTCTTTTGGGTTCCAAGTCTTATGTGTGACCCATTAGGTTCTTATTGCTTCTAGCCGTATGCAACTATTAAATTAATTTTCAAAGAATTATATTTAATCTTTGCATAACGGAATGATGTACGAAGAATGTGATTAGCAAGTCCGTAATCATTCCCCCAGAGCTATAAGAAGACAGGTTGATTCTGTCATTGACCTTTCCGTATTAGTTACAGTATAATTCGATCCTTTATCAACTACGTCCTTGAACTGAATCTTATGACTATGGATGATGTCAAGTCACATATAGCGAGACGTTCGTTTTACTTGTATAGGCCGAGTCAACTCCAATTAGATAGGTTAAGAGAAATCTGCATTTCAATCTTAAGCTATCACCTTGCAAGGATTTAGAGTCAAGTCTTCCACAAGCGATCCATGGACATATCTCCCATTTATCGGGAGTGATAAATGCTCAATCCAATGTATAACTATCCCGCAATTACTTCCTATGATACCCAACGTTTGCTGTTCACACCCCAGAGTCATCTCTGTTAAGGATCGTGTTACAACAGGATCAAAGCGTCACATTCCGTAATCCAGAATTACTGATTAACATTCTTTTGAGTCTGCGGATTACTTATACCTATTAATACCAATGAGATGAATAGGTGACAATGATGAATCTACCCATCCTGTTATCTCAAGTCGAGTCCCCAATCCTAATGAACTTCTTTTCATCGGATCCATGTAACTGTCCAAATATCTGTATATATGAAGCTTGTGAGATCAGCTTTCTGTCGGGACAGAAGACATTGTTACATGCAAGTCTCAACAGTGATATGTCAATCCTGAACATATTACTTGACTTGGGGTGGTTTTAAGTTTATTAGTTTATTATAATGTTTCGTCTCACTTCATGCTTGTATGAACACTTTATAATCACTTTAAACAAACTTACGGATTTCCTTTTATTAGACTTTATTTAGTTCTTAAAAGGGATTGCCTTTATATAGTTATAAAACATATATCTCATTAAAACAAATGATATAAAAAACACTTCATTTACATTAAGTTTGTATCCTAGAACAATTGTCTATAGGACACTAAACCCCAACAGATTCCGCAGCAGGTGGGGACCTGTTCAGGAAATCAGCAAGTGAAGCATACGAGCTCATCCATGAGCTCGCGAGAAAAAGCGTTCAGTGGCAAGAAGATCGGTTTGTCGGACCTCCGAGACATCAAGCGTTCTCCGTGGAAAAAGAGGCTCCAAAGGGCTCCATGGCTGAGATGAACAAGAAACTAGACGCTTTAATAGCACAATTGAGCCTCAACAAAGATGCACAGGTCCTGATGTGCAACCATTGTGGTGGTGTTGTCCTCAAATGAGACTCTAGCAAGTGCACTAGATACAAGTAATAAAGTGATAAGTTAAGTATCGTCTCCACAGGGATTGAGATTCAAATGTATATCAGAAATTGTTGCTAAATAGCGTGTGGGTCAAACATGTTTCTCCCTTTTAATTTGATTGTGTGATGTTGGTTACGAAGGATGCAAGAAGACTAACGCAGTAAGAAATAAGATAACTTGTTAATGATTTAGAAAATAGAACAGGCTTGACACTGCCGAACAGGTTGTGCTAAGCCTTACAACATTCCAATGAATACAAGATAATGCCAATGAAGCCAAAGTATCAGTTTTAATGTGAGCTTGAGTCAACTTTCGTGTGTTCTCAAGCTCCTAAGATTTACTAGAACCTTTAGCGTCCTAAAGATACGTTCTTTCTTGCATTAAGAACAAAACGGCATTTCTGATTAAGAAAACCCTTGACACAACCATCTAACTGGTCAGCTTCGATGTTGGGAGATTAATAGAGATATCAGTGAAGATGTAAGCAGTGTCCTATCATCCATCTAACACATGCATAAATGCCGAGGCATGAAAGTTAAATCCTCATCAATCACATCATTGGCAAAATACTAAATATTCATTAAAAACGATGTAAAACTTACATTACCGGCTCGGCCTGGCCATGCCCATTCAAAATAGACTACTCACTCATATCGAGCAGTGAGTAATCGGTAGTTCTTGAAACTTTAAGAGACTCCATTCGAGCTCTCTTTTCTTTCTTTCTATAGACAACTATTCTACTTCTCAAAATTACTAAAAGTTCCGAACTCCCTATCTTTCCTTTTCTACGCCTACTTAAAGGAGAAAGACATGGGCAAAATTGGTACAACCTTCGTACCCTTCCAGAAAATAAGTCAACTAAAAACTAAAACAAAATAAACTGAAATGATTAAAGATCCTTTGACCCTTGAACACTCAAGGGTTGATACTTCATGTCATCATGCTTCTTTAGGTAATGCCGCCTCTACACTTCTCCACCTGCTGCTCTGTCTCTGCCTCTGCCACCTCTGATCCGTCGCTGTCCGTCATTAAATAATCCGGCGTTTGACCGCTGGACATAAGAAAGGCTCCACTCCTCTTTGGCCGTAGCGAAACAAACTGTTTCCAGCGCGTTTAGCATTTATCTTTACTAATCTGCATAAAGACATTAATCAGTCCTTATTCTTTGCAATGTAGCATAAATAACACCCAAATCCCTTATAAATATCAAGTTAAACTTAGTCAATTTCATGCCTAACAAATACCCCCAAATTGAACCTTTGCTTGTCCTCAAGCAACAAATTGTAAGAAGGAATCAGAAGAAGAGCTAGGAATGAAATTTGTTTCAGAGAGTGAAGAGGGAAACAAAGATTGTATGGTGCAATTAGGAAAATGAACAGATGCATGCTAAGATTTCAAGGAAGAGTTAAAGCTTGTTTTAAACATTGTGTCCTTATTGGTCGAGAACTTCCTTAAATCTTAAAATTTAGACTTCCTCTTTCATAAGGAGTTACCTACTTGCCAGACACGCCTCACTAAGGGATGGAATAATTCACTCACTCTCGAATGGCATTTACTTACCATAGGAAAAAGAATGCGATTTCACTCCTCAGCACAGACACCACACCCTTAGGGTGCGAGTTTGCCTATTGGTCCCGAATCTAAGGGTCAAAGTTCCTCCAGACATAGTCCAAAGGACTTTATAAAGGTTGTAATGTTAGGCTTAGGTTCAGGTTTGACAGTGAAAGGCTATTTCAGTGTATGAACTCTGTCTTTTTGCAATTTATTTAACCTACACGGCCTACATTGATTACTGTTATTCACCCTTTTTGCTTATCTACACAACCTGTTTCCTCATAACCCAGTACTCTTTTTGTTATTTTATTAAGGTTCCTTCCTCCCCATATTATATTCCCAAGTCCTTTCATTCTTTTCCTAAGCAATATTTGCTCAACCGCTTATTTTTGTATAACTTAAGCACGTGATTCTTTTTTAAACGATTGGCTTTTCGAAGCATAAGACAGAACTCAGGGTGTTTTAGAGTTTTAAGTGAAGGGAGAGGGCTGTCATTCGTGGTTTTTCAGAAAGAACATGTCATGGTTCGACTTGGTTATCCTAATCATTGGAGTGCAAAGCACATGTGTCTTTTTGTGTAGCGGAGAGGGTAACTAAATGCCTTTTTCCTCCTATGAGAGTCAGAACCAATCACCATTTCAACAGGGCACCAAGGAAAATTCTCCCTAAAGATAGTGAGCGCCGGCCCACTCAGAAAAGAATCAATGCATACCATAGATGCAATCTTAGGCTCAAGTTCTCACTATATTTGGGAAAATGCAGTAAGGCAAGGGTTACTAATTTTGAAAGAGGAATTAAAAATTTGAAATTTTTTGGAACTTCCTGATTTGGGGACACAAAATGCAAACAAGCAAGTAACACTAAACTACTACATGAAAACATGCACAGTCTGTTCTTTGATTCCCGCCGAACACAAAACAATTGACTAGATGGTGAATAAATAGGCAGAAGAGAAAATGAACACAAGCATCACAATAATTACCAAGGACATATGCAACAGAGATTCTCAAGGGATATTTGTTCTACATCAAATTACTAATTAAACAAACAAAATTTAAAGCATTTATCATGTCATGCCCGCATAAGTTGTGATACACAATCCCCACTCCCAAATGAAAACTAAACATTGTCCTCAATGTTATTAACATGGCAGTAGATTGTAGATAAATGAAAGCATAATAATACAGGCAGAGCATAACATGATAGAGTAAGGGTGTTAGAGGTTACCAGATGCTAGGACAGCGACAATTTGGACAGATCAGGCGGGTTGGGAGAGAGAGGAGTTAACCTCTCTATCCACAGTGGCAGGAATGCCATCCTCTTTCGAGGACGTACCAGCATTAGCATTAACATTAGCACTAGCAGGTGTTTCAGGCACTTTTCTTACCGGACTCTTTTCAGAAAAACTAGAGGGACTTTCCTTGCCATGCTCCTCAATACAAATGGTTTTAAGCATGTCGATCGACCTCTATTGTGACTCGTATTTTTGTTCCATGGCGAATATCATTTCGCGGTTTTCCTGATTTTGGGCACACAAGGCATTGAATCGGTTCATTATATCCTCACTGGAAAGCTTTGCACACTTCTGATAAAAGGCTAGGTCCTTTGGTTTCTCGACCTGTTCAGAATCCGATGAGACCAACACAGTTGGTTCGCTTTTCCTTTTTCGGCTTTCTGTTCGCCTTGATGTAACAAAGTCCGACATCCACACCCACTTCCCATTCACCATCTTTCCGAACAGCATCTTCTGTAGGCTCCGGAGGTCAATCTGGTCCGGGTGGTTCACAATCGTGAGATGAGAGTGGTTTTCGGGTTTAAAAACTCCGATCGATTCAGCAATCCTGGTGACGATGCTCCCACAACAGATGAGTGAAGAGTTCTTCTTGCAGAAAGCGCTGATGTATTCTCCGAACTAGTAGCCTAGATTCATTCTCGTCCCAACTGCCATACTCCACAAGGCGGTGAGATCCGCATGTGGCATGGTGGCTTGATTTTCTCGGGCAAATATTGTGCCGGAAATTAGCTTGTGCAAATAGCAGATTGCATAGTCATCAACATTGGAAGCCTTGGACACGCTACCGTCATAGTATTTCTGTCCCGAAATTGACTCCCAGAAAGCCGTAGGGTCAAAGACATATGGCGTCTTGGTGAATGCCTCTTTGTAGCTTTCCGATTCAAGGTCATCGTCATCGGCAACACCTAACATCTGGTTGAACAAGTTGAGCGAAGGCCTCTGGGACTATCCCATGAGTCGGAAGCTGAACTTTCCCTCTTCCTCAGGATCGGTTATCTCCACGTTGTGCTTAAAGGTGGCCAAGAACTCGAGTGTCAGTTCCCGATAGGCAGGTTCCGTCATCTCAAAGAAGCATCCAAAGTGGCCTGCCACCATGAGTGCACGCACATGAGCATCAAGCTTTAGCCGCCTTAGGGTTTCCCAACAAACCGTTCGGATTGGTCCGAAGTTAAGCTTAGCCAGCTCTTCGTAGTAAGCCTGCACGGTTGCGTCTTTGAACTGGGAAAGTTTCTTCACCAGTTTTTCGTTTGGAACAAAAGCTACAGTATTGGGCTCCGTCATCTTCCCTTTCGATTTTTCTTTCTTAGATGAGCCCTCAACTTTTACGTGTTTTCCTGAACCACGGGTTCTCATGATGTGCTCGAGTTTAAATAATGTTTCCCAGTGGTAAAGGGCACAGAGCATGGAATGTCTAAATGAAAAGAACGAACGAAGAAAAGAAAAAGAAAAGAAAGAAAAAATATAGTGAGCGAATGACCGTAATGAAGTAGAGCTCTTAAGTAGGGAGAGCAGAAACGTTCCGTTGCCAATCTGTCATTATGAGGTCGATTCAGAGGACGCCACCTGGACAGATTGGCAAAACGGCATGTTCATTCGAAATAGGATCAAGGGTGACGAATGGTCACGATTTAAATTTCGAATTAATTGCTCCCTATCCGTTTGATTTCATCGAGGAAGACAGGCGAGATGAGTGCCTATGGGGATAGGATTGGACGTCTCTACTTTTTCTGACTTATATTATTTTTTTCCTTTTTGTTTTTGCCGCCCAATTTTCCCAAGATACTGCTCCCCTACGGAACAGGTACATTTGTAAAACTACACCTTTAGGAAAAGGTTTGAGTTTTACCACTGTGCCTGTTCATGAGATACTTATTACGAATCACAGTTCAACGTTAAATGAATCTACTACACTTGACACTATTTAACCAAATTAAAATAATTAAAATGCAAAATTACTTGTGCTACAATTGGTGTTTGTAGCGAACACCCTTTTTGTGTTTTTATTGGCTTGGGGGGTCCTGGAAATGAACGGTATCAATCTTACTTGTGTGATCGTTCTCTAGATATGGTTTTAATCTCTGCCTGTTCACTTTGAAAGGTTCCTGACCTTCCCTGCCAATCTCAACCGCTCCATGATTAAACAACTTGTGCACCGTATAAGGTCCCATCCATCTTGACTTTAGCTTCCTAGGAAACAACCTGAGTCTTGAATTGTACAGGAGGACTCTTTGACCTTCTTGGAATGTTTTTGTTTGGATTTTTTTATCATGCCACAGCTTGATCTTGTTTTTGTAATTCACGGCATTCTCATATGAGAACAGCCTGAACTCTTCCATGTCGCAGAGTTGAAGTTTTCTCTGATCTCCAACAGCCTGTTGCTCAAAATTTAAGAAAGTTAATGCCCAAAAGGCCCTGTGTTCCATTTCCACAGGAAGGTGACAAGATTTTCCGTATAACAATCTAAACGGAGACATTCCAATTGGTGTTTTATAGGCAGTCCTATATGCCCAAAGAGCATCGTCTAGCTTATTTGCCCAGTCTTTCCTAGAATTGCCAACAGTTTTTTCTAAAATTCTTTTGATTTCACGATTGGAAATCTCTATCTGTCCACTTGTTTGTGGATGGTAAGGTGTGGCAATTCTGTGAGAGACTCCAAGCTTTCCCATCAGCTTCTCGAATTTGGCATTGCAAAAGTGGGTTCCTTGATCACTAATGATCGCTCATGGGACACCGAATCTGGCAAACAGCCTTTTCAGGAATTTTACTACCACACGGGCGTCATTGGTGGGACTAGCCATTGCTTCATCCCACTTGCTCACATAATCTACAGCAACTAAGATATATTTATTTCCTAAGGATGTAGGGAATGGACCCATAAAATCTATGCCCCAGATGTCAAAAATTTCGCAAACAACTATGTTGTTGAGGGGCATAGCATTCCTAGCCGAAATGTTGCATGTTCGCTGGCACTCATCGCAAGTGCTAACAAACAGATGGGCATCTTTGAAAAGCGTTGGCCAGAAAAAACCTGATTGAAGGACCTTGGCTGCAGTTCTGCTAGCGCTATGGTGTCCTCCAGCTTCACGGTCATTACAGTGGCTTAGAACATCTTATCCCTCTTCTGCGATATACATCTTCGAATAATTTGATCCGCGCACAACCTGAAAAGATAAGGGTCATCCCAAAAGTAATATTTAATTTCAGCAAAAAAATTTCTCCTCTGATTAGTGGACAGTTTGTGAGGCTTGAGCGAACTTGCTAGGTAATTGGCAATATCGGCAAACCATGGTGCAGACTGTGCAGTGTATAGATGTTCGTCTGGAAACCTCTCAACAATCTCTAGTTGTTCCTGACTGCCTTGGTGATCAATCCTTGACAAATGATCAGCCGCGACATTCTCCGTTCCCTTTTTATCCCTTATTTCTAGATCAAACTCTTGAAGCAATAATAACCATCGGATCAGCTTCGGGTTAGCATCCTTTTTAACAAACAAGTATCGCAACGCAGCGTGGTCTGTGTGAACAACAACCTTGGATAGCACTAAGTAGGGTCTGAATTTGTCGAAGGCATACACAACTGCAAGAAGTTCCTTCTCGGTAGTTGTATAATTCTGTTGGGCCTCGTTTAATGTCTTGCTTGCATAGTAAATAGGCCGGAACTTCTTCTCAGTCCTTTTTCCAAGAACAGCTCCCACACAAGTATCGCTTGCTTCGCACATCATTTCAAAAGGTTGCTCCCAGTCCGGTCCTGACAGTATAGGCGAGTTGATCAGCTTGGTCTTTAAGAGCTCAAACGCCTTCACACAGTTTGCATCGAAAGAGAATTCGGCTTCCTTATGAAGTAAAGCCGACAAAGGAAGCGCAATCTTTGAAAAGTCTTTGATGAACCTGCGATAAAACCCTGCGTGCCCCAGAAAACTTCGCACATCTTTTACATTGGTGGGCACAACTAGCTTTTCTATCACCTCAACCTTAGCTTTGTCCACTTCCATCCCTTTCTCTGAAATTTTATGCCCAAGGACAATTCCTCCCGTGACCATGAAGTGGCACTTCTCCCAATTTAAGACCAAGTTAGTTTTCTTGCATCGCACAAGCACAGCTTCGAGGTTGTTTTGACAGCTATCAAAAGAGTTTCCATAAACCGAGAAGTCGTCCATGAATATTTCTACGGTCCGCTCCACCATGTCATGAAAAATGGACATCATACATCGCTGGAAAGTGGCTGGAGCGTTGCACAACCCGAATGGCATTCTTCTGTAAGCATAAGTCCCATACGGACATGTGAACATTGTCTTTTCTTGGTCCTCACTACGAATTGCGATTTGGTTGTATCCTAAATACCCGTCGAGAAAACAATAGAAAGTATATCCTACTAACCGCTCCAGCATCTGATCAATGAAGGGCAAAGGGAAATGATCCTTCCTCGTGGCTTCATTGAGCTTTTTGTAATCAACACAAACTCTCCACCCTGTAATCGTTCTTGTGGGCACCAACTCGTCTTTCTCATTGAGGACTACTGTTGTTCCTCCCTTCTTTGGCACAACGTGAACATGGCTTGTCCACACACTATCAGATATTGGGTAAATAATGCCAGCATCGAGAAGCTTGATCACTTCTTTTCGCACAACCTCCTTCATGTGGGGATTTGTCTGCGTTGCGGTTGGACAGTTGGTTTATGCTCCTTTTCCATCAAGATTCTGTGAACACAGACTGCAGGACTAATTCCTTTTATATCATCAATTTTCCATGCGATTGCATCCTTGTTTCTTCGCAAAACCGCCATGAGTTGCGCCTTTTGATCAGGAGTTAACTTTGAGGATATGATGACCGGACTTCCGCTAGGTGGTTCAAGGAACGCATACTCGAGGTGTGCAGGCAACGGTTTCAATTCTGGTTTAGTCACCGGCACAGTTGGTATCTCTGGTGGCTCTTGATGAGTAGGAACAGTAGGATCGAAAGGAGGTGCCGGTAGGCTGGATTCAATGGAACAGCCTGTTCCTTCGCATATGTTCACCTCTTCTCCTAATAAAGTTTCTAAAGTGTCCTGTTCCTGCAAAGTAGAAAGACTTTGAAAATCATCCAAGAAACAGCATGTGTCATCATTATTATTTGCACGTCTCATTGCCTCGTTCATCTTAAAGATGACTTCTTCCCCATTAATCCTTAAAAATAATTTTTCGTCGCCTACGTCTATCAATGCCCTGCCTGTGGCTAAAAATGGTCTACCTAGGATGATAGGAACATGCAAGTCTTCATCAATGTCCATTATAATGAAATCAATGGGCAAAATAATTTTTCCTACTTTGACTAGCACGTCTTCCACAACCCCCCTAGGATAGCATACTGAACGATCAGCTAATTGAATAGATATACGAGTAGGTTGGGGTTCTCCTAATCCAAGTTTTGCATATACAGAATACGGCATGAGGTTTATGCTAGTCCCTAGATCACATAGTGCATTTTCAATATTTAGCTTTCCAATCGAATAAGGAATCGAAAAACTCCCTGGATCTTTTAGCTTCTTGGGCAGCTGCTGCTTGTTTTGTAGTATTGACGAACAATCTCTGTTGAGTTGTATCATGGAAATGTTCTCCAGCTTCTTTTTGTTCGACAGGATGTCTTTGAGGAATTTGGTGTATGTCGGCATTTGTGCCAGTGCTTCTACGAAAGGAATGTTGATGTGTAACTTCCTTAAGGTATCCAACACTTTCGAATTCTGCTCTTCCAGCTTTTTGTTGATTAGACGCGTTGGATATGGCACAGGTGGAACATACGGCGGTGGTGGTTTATACATTCTTTCTCCCTCCTCTTGGTCCAGCTTACTTGTGTAGTTTGCCTTCCTTGTTTCTTCACTACTGGGAACGGCATGTTCCTGCTCCCCTTCAGCTTCCTTGGACGTTCCTACACACTCAGCATTCTTATCAGTCAAAACAATTGGTTGAGTTTCCTTACCAGACCTTAGGGTGATTGCCATGACATCACCTTTAGGATTTGGCTCTGTGTTGCGTGGCATTATTCCCTTTCCTTTTGTCGTGGATGCAGCTATCTGGTGAACTTGTGTCTCCAGATTCTTGATCAACGCCTGTGTCTGTTTCATGAACTGCATCATTATTGTTTTCATATCTGGTTCTACATCTTCCTTTTGTGGCACAGGTTGCTTGTATTGCTGATGAGGTTGTCGTTGGTACTGTCCTCCTTGCTGTTGTTGATACCTTGGCTGGTCTTGATACCATGGTTGTCCCAGCTGGTCTGGTTGGCCTGTCCATCCAAAATTTGGATGGTTCCTGGTTTCAGAGTTGTACGTGTTAGAATAACGGTTAGGCTGGTTCCTTTGATTATACCCTGCGTAGTCACATTCAGCCTGTGTGCCCTTTCCTTGCTTAACTCCGGGACAATTTATGTTGAAATGAGCTCCTCCGCAAAAATCACAAATGTCATTGAATGGTGGTTCATTGTGGATCGAAGACACGTTTATCTTTCCCAGCTGCCGAGTAAGCTGTTCTACCTGACTTGTCAGTTTCGACACAACATCATCATTTCCCATCTTCTTCCCTTCACTTCTGGCTGAGTGCCAGTTGTAACTTGTGCTGACTACCTTCTCAATAAGGTCATACAAAGCCTGTGGCTCAAGATCTTCTGGATTACCGTTAGCAATGGATTCGATTTGAATTTTGTAAATGTTGGTCACGCCATTGTAGAAATTTTGCACTTGCATCCACATAGGGATACCATGATTTGGCACCCTTCTCAATAACTCTTTATACCTTTCCCAGGCTTCTACCAGCGACTCGTCCTCTTCTTGTATGAACCGGGACACTTCATTTCTCAGTTTGATGGCTTGTCGTGGTGGGAAATATTTCATCAGAAAAGCTCGCGCCATCTCTTCCCAACTTGTGATTGTTCCTGGCTGTAAATTTCTTAGCCAGTTCTTAGCTTTATCCCTCAGGGAAAAAGGAAACAGCTTCAATCTGATTACATCATCAGAAACACCTCTGTTCGATCTGAATGTGTTGCACAACGTGATGAATTCTTGAATATGCCCATTTGGATCTTCAGATTGAAACCCATTAAATTGTACGGAGGCCTGGATCATTTGTATCATGGACCCCTTTACTTCGAACATGTTGTTCCCCTCGTTGGGTAACACAATACATGATGAATGTCCCTCTGTGGTTGGCCTCGAATAATCTCTGATTTGCATAACAGGAGGGTTGTTATTCTCTCCTTCTTCTTCTTGGTTTGGTTGAACTGGTTGTTCGGGTGGTACCCTTCCAGCCATTCTTCTCTCTCTTTGTCTTTCTCTCTGTCTAGCACGTCGGGCTCCCGCTCTGTTTCGTCTACACGTTCTCTCTAACTCGAGATCGATAGGAAAAACAGGAGGTACAGCTCTACGCATAAACAGGTTAAGAACTTCTTTATTTCCTGCATGCCTTAGCAAATGGATTAAAAACACCCTGTTTCACAGAAATTTCAGATAAAGTTTTGTTGCTTTCAATCCCCGGCAACGGCGCCAAAAACTTGTTGTCCTCAAATGAGACTCTAGCAAGTGCACTAGATACAAGTAATAAAGTGATAAGTTAAGTATCGTCTCCACAGGGATTGAGATTCAAATGTATATCAGAAATTGTTGCTAAACAGCGTGTGGGTCAAACATGTTTCTCCCTTTTAATTTGATTGTGTGATGTTGGTTACGAAGGATGCAAGAAGACTAACGCAGTAAGAAATAAGATAACTTGGTAATGATTTAGAAAATAGAACAGGCTCGACACTGCCGAACAGGTTGTGTTAAGCCTTACAACATTCCAATGAATACAAGATAATGCCAATGAAGCCAAAGTATCAGTTTTAATGTGAGCTTGAGTCAACTTTCGTGTGTTCTCAAGCTCCTAAGATTTACTAGAACCTTTAGCGTCCTAAAGATACGTTCTTTCTTGCATTAAGAACAAAACGGCATTTCTGATTAAGAAAACCCTTGACACAACCATCTAACTGGTCAGCTTTGACGTTGGGAGATTAATAGAGATATCAGTGAAGATGTAAGCAGTGTCCTATCATCCATCTAACACATGCATAAATGCCGAGGCATGAAAGTTAAATCCTCATCAATCACAGCATTGGCAAAATACTAAATATTCATTAAAAACGATGTAAAACTTACATTACCGGCTCGGCCTGGCCGTGCCCATTCAAAATAGACTACTCACTCATATCGAGCAGTGAGTAATCGGTAGTTCTTGAAACTTTAAGAGACTCCATTCGAGCTCTCTTTTCTTTCTTTCTACAGACAACTATTCTACTTCTCAAAATTACTAAAAGTTCCGAACTCCCTATCTTTCCTTTGCTACGCCTACGTAAAGGAGAAAGACAGGAGCAAAATTGGTACAACCTTCGTACCCTTCCAGAAAATAAGTCAACTAAAAACTAAAACAAAATAAACTGAAATGATTAAAGATCCTTTGACCCTTGAACACTCAAGGGTTGATACTTCACGTCATCATGCTTCTTTAGGTAATGCCGCCTCTACACTTCTCCACCTGCTGCTCTGTCTCTGCCTCTGCCACCTCTGATCTGTCACTGTCCATCATTGAATAATCCGACGTTTGACCGTTGGACGTAAGAAAGGCTCCACTCCTCTTTGGCCGTAGCGAAACAAACTGTTTCCAGCGCGTTTAGCATTTATCTTTACTAATCTGCATAAAGACATTAATCAGTCCTTATTCATTGCAATATAGCATAAATAACACCCAAATCCCTTATAAATATCAAGTTAAACTTAGTCAATTTCATGCCTAACAGGTGGTGATCACGACGGAAGAATTTGCAACACCGGCACCCCTTTCGTCGGTGAGACTGAGAATGTAAGTTACGTAGGAGGTAACCCAAGGTATAACTCTAGCTCAAACTCTTATCCTAACCACCATAATAATAATGATAATGGGTGGAGACCTCGATACCAACATCCTAATCTGTCATACGGAAATAACAACAACGTATTGAGGCCCTGACGCGGCCTCACGCGGTTGTGGAGTGAGGCCGATCTTAGGGATAAGTGTACCCCGTTGTTATCAAGTAATAAATCTGGAAAGTCCAGATATCGAATCCACAGGACTTATTTACCACAAGTATCGAATTACTAGGTCTCAGGTGTTATCTAGGCTTTGTGGGTTTTGAGTTTGTTTTCTTAAGTTAATCTACTCCTAGGTTGAATTACGCTACTCCTAGCTGAGTTATACTAGTTCTAACTAAGTTATTCTATGCCTAATTAAGTTAAACTACTCCTAATTAAGTTAAACTACTCCTAATTGATCTTTCACTAATGCAATTACCCGAAGGAACATGGTATGAACGATAATAATGAAGTTAGGTTATTAGGTCTATTGGTTAAAAACCTAATCTAAGTCACTTGTATTCAAGGCGATTAACACTACTTACCCTCCTGAAGTTCCTAGTGCGTGATTCCCTTGTAAGGCCGAAACTTGGTCTAAGGCTCAGTAATTTGGGCTTAATCAACTAAGAGGTCGTCAATCTCCTAGGCTCTGACTAGGTCAGATTCAGCTCACAATATGTGCCTACTCGATTTTGGGGCTTTTGAATGAGTTAAACCAATTGAATAAAGCGTAAGACAAAGATTAAACAATTAAACATAGAACAAAATAAGAGCTAAAAATATTATTAAAGATGAATGATAATGTCACAGGATACAATTAGCCTAGGATTCATAGACTGTATCAAAGAGTACAAACAAGGAAAGGTAAAAGGAGATACGAAAATCCCTTTCAAGGAACCTGTCTACTCTGCAATCGGCTTCCTAGGTCTTAAGGACGGACCTTGAATATTCCTCGAGAATAGCTTTAAAGGAGCTTCAATGGATGTCGAACAAGATGGAGGAGATGGAGAGGAAATTCAAGGGGAAAGCTAAAGTAATTTACAAATAATGAAAGATCCTAATTACATTGGAAAAATCCTATTTATAGGCGTGGCTCGGGCCCTTTTGATGACCTAATTCGTGTCCTTATGCAGGTAGGAAGTCGTGGGGTCCATCGTGGCATCGTGGGGGCGGAATTGGTCTTTTTGACCAATTCCCGCAGGTCTGCTCGCCGAGCAGGGCGAGCTGCTCGGCGAGCAGGCACTGCTCGTCGCGAGCAAGCACTGCCTGCTCAGCGAGCAGGCATGTCCTGCTCGGCGAGCAGGCCTCTGAGGGCCTGCTCGGCGAGCATGCACAACCTGCTCGGCGAGCAGGCACAGTGCCTGGGCGGTGCCTGGGCAGTGCCTGGGCAGCTCGCCGAGCAGCGCCCGGGCTGCGCGCCGAGCAGCGCCTGGGCTGCTCACCGATGCTCAATTCGCCGAGACACGATTTTTGCCTGAAATTGATCATGTTTTAACCTGCACACGCACATAAACTCCAAACAACATTAGTCCAAAGGCTAAATTGACCCGCCAATCGCTTATTGTGAGCAAACGCTTCGTTTGGTGCGATTTTTGACGGATCAATTAGCTTCAAAAGATAACGGAATTATAATATGCATGCCATTTTGGCTGTATTTGCCTAAATTGATCATAAAACGAGCCTGAACAACGAAAAGTAAATAAAACATTTCCAATTTCTAACTAACTCACACAAAAGCATTTAAATGCGAGAATTGCTCGCTTATTAACTAAATAATGCTAAAAACCGTTCTAAAATGGTACCCAAAGATAGGGGTTTTTGACCCCTATCAGGCCCCCACCCGAGTTCCACCAAGAATACAGGGAGTGCGGGCTAGGGCAATCCCAAAACACCCCCGATGGTCGGAATGCCCAACATCCCAACAACGTGCAAGGTCAATCGGTAACTTCCTTGTTAAAGGATATTCTAACCCGTCTTGCCGATAATGAAGTATTTTGCAGGGATCTGAGTCGCTAAGTGACTCACTTGAACCGACAGCAACAGGAGAGGCAGTCAGGAACTCTCCCGACCAATACTGAGCAAAACCTGCGAGCCAGAAATAGAGAATCTGGGGAAGCAGTAACGCTTCTCGCCAATCACAGCTCGGATCCATCGGGCTCCGGATTGGATCTCTTGCAATAAGCAGACCCGCTGAGAAAGTCGAGCTACTCCGACTCTAAACGTAGCCCCAGTTTGCATTTCTCAAACCCTTTGTCTGTATGTAGTATGTACGTTTTTCTTTTTCACTTCTATTTCTTTCTTCATATTCAGTGTCGTCTGCTTTCAATTTTTATTTTTGTCTTTCTTCCCAGCTCGTTCCATCTCTTTTAAACAAAAACAAATCCCATTGTTAAAATCCAAAGTCTTACGCGGAGCGTACGCACCACTACGCCCCGCGTAGCCGAGTTTCTGTCATTGTTTTAGTGTTTAAACGCACGGCTACGCGGGGCGCCGTACCTCCCACGCCCCGCGCCCTCGGTATAACTAATTCAACCAACAGAAAATAAAGGCCACGCGAGGCGTACCCGTTCTACGCCCCGCGTGTCCTCGGGGAGTTGCGGATTGTAACTCCCCATAACAGCTTTCCCTCTTCCCTATAACATCTTTTCCCACTTCTACACTCCACCTCCTCTCACATCCAATCACCCTTAATCTTTTCAAATTCAAACTTCTTTAACTTCCCTCTTCATTAATTTTGCCTTTAACCACCCTCTTAACTACCCCGTAAAACCATAAAAACATTAAACACCAATTAAAATCCATAAAAATTCAAACTATCTTTGAAAAAAGCGAAAAAATGTTTCTCTTTCCGTCCCCTACGCGGGGCGTACTCCCATACACGCCCCGCGTCCTCGCCATTCTCCCACGTATTTTTGGCCAGGAGGAAGGATACGCGTGGCGTGCTCCCCTGCACGCCCTGCGTGCCTTAACGATTGTGCCTCTAATTTAAGCAGGAGGTGGGATACGCGTGGCGTGCTCCCCTTCACGCCCCGCGTACCCCCCTGGGAATCCGAGAATCCCTTGGAATTCCACCCCTTTCCTATATATACTCATCCCTTTTGCCCAACTTCCTCCCTTACACTCACTCTAACTCCCCATATTCCTTCTACACTCTTACTCACTCCCTCACATTCACCATGACAAGAAGTAAGAGACCCGCTAGTGACCGTCCCCCGCGGTCCACTCGTGCACGCTCTTCTCGTTCCCACCGACACCAATCACCACCACCACCCGAACGGAAAGAAACACCACCACTCACCCACCAATACCACGCCCCCTTTCACATTCTTACGGAGGCAGAGGCGGTTACCTACCATACCATCTCCGCCGCTACCATCATGGCCCTTCCTTACATCAATTTGAGTGCACTCAATCACTACGATGTGGGTCGGGCATTCGAGGACAAACTCCGCGTCCTTGGTTGGCACAACCACTTTTGTGCCCGCCATCACGTGTACCCAATTTTGGTCCACATATTTTACACTTCCCTCGCCTGGAACAATGTCCCCGGGGCCGCACTCTTCACCTTCCGACTTCTGAACCGCCCCCACTCCATTAACACCGCTTGGATCCGCACCCACTTCACCATGCAAGCGGATCTCGGCACCGTCCATTGGCCCTCCGATGATGCGGCTCGCGAATTCTGGGCCTCCATCACTGGGACCGATACCTACGACATCTCCAACCTCCATCCCGGTAGCATCCGCGACCCTGTCCTTTACCTCCTCCACCGCTTCATCAGCTTTTACTTCTCAGGGAAGGCCGAGGCCAACAAGGTAAACAAGCTCGAGCTTCTCGCCCTCTATTGTTGCAAGAACGGCCTTACATTTGATCTCTCTTACCTTTTTGCCTCCATGCTCCATCAAATGCCGACACGGAAGCGTGCCAAGCTTGGGCTGGGCCACTTACTCACCATTTATGCCAC
This sequence comes from Euphorbia lathyris, assembly GCF_963576675.1. Classification (NCBI taxonomy): domain Eukaryota; kingdom Viridiplantae; phylum Streptophyta; class Magnoliopsida; order Malpighiales; family Euphorbiaceae; genus Euphorbia; species Euphorbia lathyris. The sequence goes on along the minus strand of NC_088914.1, from coordinate 19,585,837 downwards.
CTCCGCTCTCAGCTCTACCACCCTCGATCGGCTTCCCCATTATGAAGCCCGCCCCTTGGACAAGAACGCCTTCCAAACCCTCAAACACCGTGCCTCCGGCCCGGGTGAGAGTTCAGGGGCGGGACAGCAACAAGCGGAGGACGGGTGGGACTCGGACCTTGGGGTCAACTATAGCCCGCCTCCCAACCAGGACTTCAACTCCATCCATGCTCAGTTGGACATTTTGGAGGGAAACCAATGCCGAGATCGGGCTCACTTCGACTCCCGGTTCGACGCCTTGGATGCTTGCTTCGACGCTTCCGAGGCCCAACGGCAAGCGGACCGGGCTAACTTCGACGTATTCACCCACACCTTCTTCGCCCACTTTAACATACACAGCCATCCTCCACCACCTCCGCCCTAGTTTTTCTTTATTTTTCGTTTTCATTTTTTTATGTTTTTCTCGTTTCTATGTTTTTTTTCTTTCCGTTTCTATGTTTTCATTTCTTGTTTCTTTTGTTTTTTTTCATCTTTTCGTATTGTACTTCCTTTTGTTTCATTTAATATATGTTTCTATTTGTGTTTTCTTCCTTTATTTTCCGGCCTTCTGTTTTTATTTTGCCCACACTCATTCTTTCCATGTTGGTTATTTCTGTTTATGCCTGCTTTAATAATGCTCACGCGGAGCGTCCCGTGTTTACGCCCCGCGTGCCCGCTTGCACCATTTCATAAATGGCTTGATTTTTTTACTACGCGGAGCATCTCTTTGAGTATGCCCCGCGTATCCGCGTCTTTGGCCCCAAACTGCTTAAAGTGCATCTCTTACGCGGGGCGCCCCTCTGGGTACACCGCGCGTAAGACCTAACCCTCAGGGTACTTTGTCCTCTTTAATTCCATCTTTTTGTTTTTGTGTCATTTCTTTTGCGACGTCCTTGGAATAGACGTCATTTTAATCCCGCGGAGGGCCGTGCAACCCCGCACTTTCAGTTTGTTTTGCACCAACAAAAAAAAATAAAAATAAAATAAGTAAAAATAATTAAACTCATTTATTGGCTCATAAATAACCCAACACACTACCTTCTACGGACATCAATTAAAAGTTCCGTTATTTGTCGTTAAAAGTAAAAACGTCATAACATAAAGGATTGGTTTAATTAAGAGATTTTAGACTTGATTTTGAAGTTATAGAATTTATGAAAAGCCTAGGCTCGTACTAAACAAAAACATTGAGTCCTAAACCATAGGTTATCTCTATAATGAAATTTAAAAAAGGCAATAAAAACGGGACGGTTGAAAATTTGGCGAGAATGTGAAAGTACACAATTTAACCCGAAATTATTGTGAGGTATCTTTGAGCCTAAAAGAGTTCGTACAAGAACTCTATTTCTTTCACAATTTTTCGAGAGCTTTGACTTCACTTGACTCATAGAGTTTGCATCTAATACCAGGTTAAGTACACTTATTTTGGTAAAAAGGGCAATAGATGATAAAACGAACCCACTTAGGCTAATTCTTTTCTTAAATTATTTTTCTCGTTTTCATTAACCTGTAGGAAACCCCCTTGAGCCTATTAACCGACTTCTTTGCTAATACCTTTTTAACATTTAACCCTTTTTCCTCTTGTTCAAATACAAACAAAATCAAATCGCACCAGAATTACCCGAAACAAGCCAAGGCCTTGACAAGTAAGCACAGTAAGATTTTGAAATCGTTTTTGTGCCGCTCTCAAAATAAAAAGTAAAAGAACAAAAACACAATAAAGAGAAAAAGGCATTCTCAAGCTCCACCCGAGCAATTTCGAGTTATGTATTACGAACTCGCTAAGGCCAAAATAAGAATACGGTGCGAACATCAAAATGGTGTTTGAACTCGAGTTTCCAAAAAAATTAACCACTAAAAAAGCCACCCACATTACAACCCCCCTCCGGGTTCATTTTTAATATTGCTTAGACCATAACATAGGAGGAAAGACCCGGATGAAAATGCAAACTCAAGGTGACTTCGAGTAAGTACAAAGGAGAGTGCAAAAACACCAACCCACCAAAATTTGAGCGTAAGAGTGAAATCCATTGGTGAGGTACAATCAGGTTCTCAAAAGATAATCGATCCCCGTTAATATTGCCTATTAAGTTTGATCATGGAGGTTTCAAACAAGTTTTGGTCACTCATTCGTTTGTGTAGGTACTTACCGAAAGCTTGGCGTAAAACTTTAGCTTCAAAATCACGCACTTGGTAAAACCAACCGGAGGTTTGTTTCTTAATTATCTCAATCCCTTGTCTTTCGATTTCTTTTACTTGAGGACAAGTAAAACTTTAAAGTCCAAGGAGGTTGATAGGGGCATTTTGTCCCTATCTTTTAGCGTGAGTTACGGTCTAATTATGGGCTAAATAAGTGAGTTTAGTTACAAAAATAATGTGTTTTGATAAAATGACAAAATAAAAATAAATTGTATGCCTTTTGATTTGTTTTCTTTGTTTTCAGTTAAATAAACGACAAACTAACTCAACGGTCGAGAATTGTATTTCGCAGGTACAAGAAAGGGAGTAAAATCCACCACCCACGCGAGGCGTCCTTATCAGTACGCGGGGCGTACATGAGTTAATTCTGCAAATAAAACTTCAGGAGCTCAATTACGCGGGGCGTGCCCCTTTTCACGCGGAGCGTGTCCATTACCACGCGAGGCGCTTGAGGCATGATTCAAGCAATAAAACTTCAGGAGCTCAATTACACGAAGCGTGCTTCAACCTACGCGAGGCGTGACTATGACAAAACAATCTGATTCTGATCCACGCATAAACAATTATCAATGGAATGGGCACCACGCGGGCACCTGCCGGTCCATGCAGGGCGTGCCCGTGACATCAGGCCTGAAATCTGATCCACACACCGTCAATTATCAACGGAATATGTCATCTACGTGGGGCGTGTGCCTGGCTACGCGGGGCGTGGTCCGAATTACAAGACTGAACCTGATCCGTTTGCAGAAAATATCAACGGAATGGGCACCACGCGGGGCGCCTACCTGGCCACGTGGCGCATGTTCTAGAGAAATTCAAAACTTGTGCAACTTGTGTATTTACAATTTTACCCATGAGTTTGTGTATAAGTAGGAGTGATTAGCACTCATTTTGGTATTCAGTTTTCCATGTATTAAAGTTCCTCACACCTTGAGAGCTTGTACGATCTTCCCGTCACTCCGTCGAAGTTCTGCTCCATCCGCATCCACCAAGCTCGAGAGTTCCGCCTCCAAGCCCTAGAGACGACTTTAAGTCCGGTTAGCTAGTCTTAAGGGCCGATTCTTCTTCCTTTTCTACTTGTTAATTAGCATGTACTCCTTCTAAGTACTAGGCTTGGTTGTATCACATATTTTCGTATTCCACATTTATAACATATGATTTACGATTCCGTTTTCTATACGTGTTAATGTTTATTACTTGCTTTGATACTTATAATTGATTGTTGTGTAGGTCGCTTACGAGCTCTGAAATCTATTAGGAACCATATAGGTGCTGCCTCACCGGAGTTGACAAACCGGAAACTGTAGGAATTGACAAGCCACGGAACTTACGGGCTCTAGTTTCTGATCCTAAGAATTAGAGTCGCCTTAATAGGGAACCATGATTCTAAGAACCTCACGGAGTTGATCGGTCTATTCAATAGTCGTCTTTGCAAGAGTAAAACTGTTAATCATATATATATTTCATGTTGTTTATCACAGGTTATAACTTATCATCACCCGCACCATTCTAAGAGGGCTCGAAACACATGAAAACTGTCTCACCCTAGATTAGGAGTAGTTTATAGTTGTCACCCCAACCAACTAAAGTACTCACCGTTTAGATAACAATTAAAACCGAGTAGTTTAATACTTGTCGTTATAAATCCCATGGATTCGATACCCGGTCTTAACCGGATTATTACTTGATACGACGGGGTACACTTACCCCTATGTTGTAGCATCCAGTAGAGTCAGAAGCACCTAGAAAGATCATATTGATAGCCATAGCACACACATAGAGTCATTACATTTTTACCGCTCTACTCGGATCGCCACCAAGGATCAAAGAAGAGGAAAGGGAACCCTCCCAATCCTAACTATCCTAAAAAGGGCAAGGGGGCCATGCTCACCGAAACAAAGGGGAAGGAAGTGAAGAAGCCCAAAGGAGAGTGCCACTTTTATGGTAAAGACGGGCATTGGAGAAGGAACTGCAAGGAGTACCTAGCCTCCCTCAAGAAGGGAAAAGACGGTGCTTCAACATCTGGTATGTTTTATATTGAAATAAATACAATTTCACAGTCTGAATCTTGGGTACTTGATACCGGATGTGGATCTCATATTTGTACGAATATGCAGGAACTAAATCAGACTAAGGAATTGAAAAAGGGAAGCATAAACTTGCGAGTAGGAAAAGGAGCAAGAGTTGCCGCCCTCGCTGTTGGAGATTATGCTTTGAGTTTTCCCTATGGGCTTGTAATAGAATTAGGGAACTATTTGTATGTTCCAGAAATGTCTAGAAACATTATTTCTATTAGCCGTCTTGTTGATGACGGTTTTCATATTTCAATAAAGAACAAACATTGCGAGTTTTATAGAGATGGGATTTTCTATTTTTTAGGAATATCACAAAATGAGATTTATGTGCTAGATGACAAAATTTCTGTATTCGCGATTGATACCAAAAGACATAAGCTAGATAATTCGACTTACTTGTGGCATTGTCGTTTAGGCCATATAAACAAAAGACGCATGCTTAAGCTACATCAAAATGGGCTTATAGATTCAATTGATTCTGAATCATTGGAAACATGCGAAGCATGTTTAAAAGGTAAAATGACAAAGACACCCTTTAGCAATAAAGGTGAGCGTGTATCAGACACTCTAGGATTAATTGTTAGGCATGAAATTGACTAAGTTTAACAGATAATTTATAAGGGAATTCGGGTATTTTTTATATCATTTTGTAAGGAATAAGGGCTAATTAATGTCCTTGTGCAGATAAGAAAAGAAAATTGCTAAACTCGCTGGAAACAGCTTGTTTCGCTAATGCCAATGAGGAGTGGAGCCTTACTTATGTCCAGCGGTTAAACGCCGGATTATCCAATGACGGACAGCGACAGATCGTTGGTGGCAGTGAAAGGAAAGCGGCAGGAAAAGCAGGTGAAAGTGTGTGGCGATGGGATTGCCCAAAGAAGCATGATGATTTGAAGTCTCACCCCCTTGAGTGTTCAAGGGTTAATCTAAAAGTTAATCATTTTTTAGTTTATTTTAATTGTAGTAAGTAGTTGACTTTGTTGTAAAAAGGGTACGAAAGTTGTACCAATTTTGGTTAGTCTCGGTCTTTTCCCTTTAAATAGGAAAAGCAGAGAAGGTTTTAGGGATCAGATATTTTTCTTAGTTTTAGTTTTTTTAACAAGTAGAATAGAAGGAGAAGAGAGCTCTCATGGAGTCTCAAGCTGTAACAAGAATCTTCTTCTGCTCACTGCTCGATATGAGTGAGTAGACATTTTGAACGGGCATGGCATGGCCGGCCCGGTGATGTAAGTTTTACAACGTTTTTATGAATATTTAGTATTTTGCCAATGTTGTGATCAATGAGGATTTAACTTTCTTGCGTAAGCATGTATGTATGTGTTAGATGAATGTTAGGACACTGCTTTCATCTTCACTGATATCTCTATTGATCTCCCAACTTCGAAGCTGACAAGTTAGAAGGTTGTGTCGAGGGTTTTCTCATCTAGAAATGCAGTTTTGTTCTTAATGCTAGAAAGAACGTATCTTTAGTACGCTAAAGATGTTAGTAAATCTTAGGAGTTTGAGAACACACGACAGTTGACTCAAACTCACTTAAAAACTGATACTTTGGCTTCGTTGGCATTATCTTTTATTCATCGAATGTTGTAAGATGTAGCACACCGTGTTCGGTCATGTAAAGCCTGTTCTCTTCCCTTAATCTTTGAAAAGTAACCTTATTTCCTTGATTGAGTATTCTGCCTGAGTAATTAAACAACCAATATCAAACAAACAACCATAAAGGAAGGCACTTTTATAACACACACTGTTTAGCAACGATTTCCCATATTTATTTGTATCACAATCCCTGTGGAGACGATACTCACTTATCACTTTATTACTTGTATCTAGTGCACTTGCTAGAGTCTGTTTACAAGACAACATTAATACATTCAGATGTATGCGGTCCTATGTCAGTCCAAGCAAGAGGAGGATTCAGATACTTCATAAGCTTCATAGACGACCATACCAGATATGGTTATGTTTACTTGATGAAGCACAAGTCCGAAGCTTTTGAGAAATTTAAATGCTTCAAGAATGAAGTAGAAAATCAATTAGGAAAGAAAATAAAGATACTTCGATCCGATCAAGGTGGTGAATATCTTTCAGATGATTTTCTGAATTGTCTAACTGAATGTGGGATATGCTCACAATGGACACCTCCCTATACACCACAACACAATGGTGTATCTGTTGGGCATGAATATGACAATAATTAAACAGCATTTTAATAAACATTTTATGTGCATTTCAGGCAAAATATTCCAAAACATATGGACTTATAAGTGCTTTATGCAGATTGTATTGATTAAGTCGAAAGGGGCACTACAAAAAAAAGGTCTTGTTGTGGCAAAAATATTCGTCACAATATATACTTTTTTCGTCACAATATACATATAGTGACTAAATGTTTTGTCATAAATTTCGTTGCAATAAGCTCGTCTCAATAAATTTATTGTGACAAAATTATGATTTGTCTCCCTTTTCAAGATTATATTATGACGAAATTATATTAGTCATTTTCATGTTATACGTTGTGACTAATAATTTGTCAGAATGTCTACTTTATTTAGTTACTACTGGTTTCCATTAGTCACAAAATGTTAGATGGTTTGACACAAATTTAATATGTATTGTGACAAATTAATTAATGTAACAAATAATATTCGTTGGAATTACTTTTTTTAAGCAAATTACTTTATTATTATATTGTGACTAGTTACAATTAATTTAATATAACAAATAATATTTTGACAGAATACATTTAGTTTATTGTGACTAATGCACTATCATAAATCAATTTGATTTCGTTGTTATTGTTTTGGTAATAATTGAGGATATATTGTGACAACACTAATATATATATAATATTTGTCAAGTTCAGCACAATGAACTAATATCTGCAACACTAATAATATATTTTACATCAACTAATGAACTAATATCATATATCACTATAATATTGTATAAATCCACAGCAAATATGTAAATTATTGTAAAACAAAAAAAACTAAACCACTAATTTGATCATACTAAAGAAAAGAAAATGTTTATAAACAATATCCAATCTAAATATAATCTCCAACTTTGAGACAATTCAACACACTCCAAATCCACATTAGAAAGCTTCATCTGCATTTAAAAAATTAAAAAAGGGAATCAGTTTGAAGATAATCACTAAATTCAAAATAACATAATAATATATAATAACATAATCCAAGCTGCAAATTAGGCATGCCTTATCTGATCTCACAGTTCAAGCTTATGACAAGAAGAGATTTGGAATCTTTCATCATATGGTATACACTCAATACCGACCTGAAAGAAATTATCATGTTATCACAAGTAAAAGAATAAGCAATCAACACATGCCATTATGAAATAATTTAGTCAGGAATGCATTTTTCTCAATAGAAAACATTTCTCAACAATAAAATGAAGAGTACTACTTCGAAATGCTAAGACAAAAAGAAGAATCAAACAAAATTATGTAAGGCCAACTTACCAAACTCAACTGGATACCAAGCAAGAATCCATCATCAAATTTTTGAAGAGCTTTTCTCAAGGAATTAAAAGCATGAGGTAAAAAAAAATCAGTTTCATGTGAAAAGATAAGACTCTGCATTTAAAAACAGAGAGTTTTAGAACCAACCAGTTACTTTTGTCCGATTTCCTTTCACTGAAGCAAGTAGATTTCCATCAAATTTATCACCATAGGAAAATAACCCTTCTGCAAACTCTTTCTTAGAAGGATCCTACAAGGATTAATATCATACTTCAATCAAACTTTCTGTATAGACTCTAAGCTGCTTCTGTGAAGATCTTTATACAAAGAACTTCATCCAGAAACTCAATTTCAGAACCTAAGGGGCTCCCACATGAAGTGTAAACTCCCTCCCTGTAAGGAAAGGAAAAAGAAGAAACATTTACACAATCAGAATCAGCCTAACTGAGCAAGGAAGGCAATGATATCTTCCCTTCACAAATGATACTTGACAGAGCTGAAATTAAAACCATAATCATATGCAATCCTTATTAACCCACACAAAATCCAAATCAAAGCATTTTATAATATTGACAGTTGTAAACAAGAAAAGAAAGCCTCTATCACTGACACAATCCAAAACCATATAATCCAGAGGAGATGTTAAATATTTAGCTTAAAGGGCATAATTATAGAGAACCTAAACTGCAGTTCACAAATGAAGTCATATCATTTTTTCTAATCAAAAGCCAAATTGATTTAAAATCAATTGAACAATAACCAACAAGTAATTATTAGAACAATATTATGTATTAACAGATGATTGAACAGTGTTTCAGCTAGTTGTTTTTCTAAATTGATTGATAAATTAGTGCAAGGAAAATGAAAGGGATAATCAGTGTTAGCATCACCATCTTAGATTGCGTATTTTCACTCAACGGGAGTATTCCATAGCTTAATCCTAAGGTTACCAGAAACTGACATGATTTTTGGATTATCAAAGAAGAAAGAAACGAACCGGACATCCTTATTATGGCTGACGAATCGGTGGCCAGAGACGTGGCAGAGAGATCCCAAATATGGAGGTCACCGTCCTAAGAGCCCGAGAGAGTAAACTGGCCATCAGAGGAGAGAAAAACATCTCGAACAAAGTGGGAATAAGCGGTGAGGCAGCCACGAGGAGCACCGTAATTCTTATCCTCCTTGGTGAGGTGCCAAAGGATGATGGATCTCTCAGAAGAGGATGCGACAATCGTATCAGATTTTTCAATTGGGGTGGCGATGGCTCTCACCTGATCGGTGTGAACCCTAGTTGTGCCGCGAGGAACAAATCCATCCTCCTTATTTCTCGGCGTCGAGGCGAGAGAGACAAACTAGGTTTTGTCGATGTGGGTATATAGGCGGTGGGAAAGAGAAACATTGTGAATTGAACGCTTATTTTGTTTTCTTATTATCACTTAGTTTTGTTTTGGTGGAAATTTTGGCTCTATAAAATTTAGGAAAATTACTAATGACTGTAAAATTCAATATTTTATTATCTTCATCTCCTTCCTTTAAAAGTATAAATCATTTAAACTCATAATATTTTTTTTTATATTGGTACAAAAATTATAAGGTCCTAAACTTTTTATAATGTCCCTCCAAATTATAATATTATATATAGAGACAAAATAAAGTATTGACACAATAAAATTTTTGTATCAACAAACATACATCTAAATAAATGTTCAGTTATAATTTTGATGTTTATAGTGACAAACACAATTTTTTCTCAGGATTACCAAAATTGTGACAAAATTAAAAATCATTAATGTATGTTATTCTCACAAAACTATTAGTCACAAGAATATTAACTCTTTGGAGACAAAATAATAGTCTCCATATATTTACAGTTTTGTGTTAAAATTTCCCGCCACATATATAGCAACGAACAGTAGTGATAAATTGATTTTGTCCCAATATATATACATGTAGTGACAAACTTTTGTCAAAATAAGTATTCTAGCACAATCTTTTGTGTATAGTCTCACTATTAGGACATATATTTCATTTTGTCACAATAACCATATTTGTTATGACAAAAGTATTTTCGTTGCAAAAGAATTAGTCACAATATTAAGAATTTTTTGTAGTGGGGCGATAACACAGCCTGTTTGCAACAAACCATAAGGAGTCGAGCTTCCTTTGATCCAGCGGATTTCCGCTGTGTACCCGATGACGGATAGCGACTGGACAAGTGTCAGGAGCGGCGCGGCAGGCGCGGCAGGTGCAGAGTACGCAGGGAGGCAGGAAAGCAACATGATGAAAAGATGGATCACCCCTTGAGTGTTCAAGGGTCAACTTAAATTAATCATTCCCTAGTATTAGTAGCTGTAAGAAAACAATCTTTTTGTAATATTTGGTGGCATGGTTCGTTTTTCTTCCTTTATATAGATGTAGTCGAGGGAAGGAAAGGGGACACCTTTTACTCTTGAGACAATCAGTTTTAGTTAGAACTTTTGAAGAGAGGCGAAGCTCTCTCAGGACGATGACGCCTCCAATGGAGGTCTGTGGAATTAATGGAGGCTATTCACTCTTCACTATGAGTGAGTAGTCATTTTGAATAGGTTTGGCCAGTTAGGGCCGGTTATGTAAGTCTTCTATTATCTTATTTATGAATGAATGGTGATATATTATGTTGTTCTTGATAAACTTTTAACTCCATTGCTTAAGGCATGTATGTTAGTGTTAGATGCATGATAGGAAACTGCTTTCATCTTCACGGAACTATTTATCAAGCATTCAACCCCGAAACAGAGATGTCAGGAGGTTGTATCAAGGGTTTTCTTAAATAGAAATGCTGTTTCGATCGTAATGCAAGAAAGAACCAACTTTAGGGACGCTTAAAGTTGTAGTACGTCTTAGAATCTTAAGAACACACCAGAGTTGACTTAAGGGAGCATTAAAGCAGAGACCTTGACTTCACTTTACGTCATTCATGAATAAATAGGGTGTTTAGAGACTGAAAGTAACCTGTTCTGTTGTGCTTGACCTGTTCTGCCTTTTTATCATTAAGTACTCTTTGAAATCAACTAAAGCTTTGATCTTTATTATGTTTGAACAACACCTCTCAAATTAAAGAATTGACACGCACCACACACCCTGTTCTACAAAGTATTTCTTGTAAACTTTGATCCTCAATCCCTGTGGATACGATATTGGACTTATCATTTTATTACTTGTATCTAGTGCACTTTCTAGAGTCCATTTAGGAGACAACAAGTTTTTGGCGCCGTTGCCGGGGATTGAAAGCAACAAAGCTTATACGAACTTTTCTGTGAGACAAGGTGTTTTTAATCTGTTTGCTAAATAGTGCAGCTAGAAGGAATCTTTATTGGTTTATGCGTAGAGCTGGACCTCCTGTTTTTCCTATCGATCTTGAATTGGAGAGAACGTGTAGACAAAACAGAGTGGGAACTCGACGTGCAAGACAGGGAGAACGACAAAGAGAGAGAAGAATGGCTGGAAGGGTACCACCCGAACAACCAGTTCAACCAAACCAGGAAGAAGAGGGAGAAAATAATAACCCTCCTGTCATGCGAATCAGAGATTATTCGAGACCAACCACTGAAGGACATTCGTCATGCATTGTGTTGCCCAACAAAGGGAACAACATGTTCGAGGTGAAAGCATCTATGATACAAATGTTGCAGGCAGCCATACAGTTCAATGGATACCAATCGGAAGATCCAAATGGGCATATTCTCAAATTCATCACGCTGTGCAACACGTTCAGATCAAACAGGGGCGTTTCTGACGATGTAATCAGACTGAAGCTGTTTCCTTTTTCCCTAAGGGACAAAGCGAAGACTTGGTTGAATTGCTTGCAACCAGGAACGATCACCACTTGGGAAGAAATGGCTAGTGCGTTCCTAATGAAATATTTCCCACCATGACAAGCCATTAAGCTCAGAAATGAGGTTTCCCATTTCGTGCAAGAAGAAGATGAATCACTAGCCGAAGCATGGGAAAGGTACAAGGAACTACTAAGGAGAGTACCCAATCATGGCATTCCTATGTGGATGCAGATGCAAAACTTTTACAATGGGGTAACCAACATCTATAAGATCCAGATCGAATCTATTGCCAATGGAAATCCCGAAGATCTGCAACCTCAGGCCTTGTACGACCTTATTGAGAGGGTGGTAAGCACAAGTTACAACTGGCACTCCGCCAAAAGTGAAGGAAAAAGAGCAGGAAATGAAGATGTTGTGGCAAAGTTGACAAGTCAGGTAGAACAGCTTGCTAGACAACTTGGCAAGATAAATGTGTCCTCGATCCACAACGAACCACCATTTAATGACATTTGTGATTTTTGTGGAGGCCTTCATTTTAGCATCAACTGTCCCGGAGTTAAGTAGGGAAAGGGTGCACAGGCAGAATGTGATTATGCAGGGTATAATCAGAGGAATCCACCTAACCCGTATTCTAACACGTATAATCCTGCCACAAGAAATCATCCGAATTTCGGATGGACAGGCCAACCCAACCAGCAGGAACAACCGAGATATCAACAACAGTAAGGAGGACACTACCAGAAGCAACCTCAGTAGCATTATAAACAACCTGTTCCACCAAAGGAAGATATAGAGCCAGATATGAAGACGATGATGATGCAGTTCATGAAACAGACACAAGCATCAATTAAAAATCTGGAAACACAAGTCCACCAGTTAGGTGCATCTACGTCAAAAGGGAAGGGAATAATGCCAAGCAACACAGAGCCAAATCCAAAGGGCGATGTCATGGCAATCACCCTGAGATCTGGTAAGCAAACTCAACCCATTATATCGACTGATGAAAATGCTGAATGCGCAGGAACATCCGAAGAAACTAAAGGAGAGAAGGAACAGACTATTCCCATTCAAGAAGAAACCAGGAAGACAAAATCTGTCAGTGAGCAGAATCAGGAGGAAAGCGGAAAGATGTACAAGCCACCTCCGACGTATGTTCTGCCTGTGCCATATCCAACGCGGTTGATCAACAAAAAGCTGGAAGAACAAAACTCTAAGGTGTTGGACACCTTAAGGAAGTTGCACATCAACATTCCGTTCGTCGAAGCACTTGCACAGATGCCGTCATATGCAAAATTCTTGAAAGACCTCCTGTCGAACAAGAAAAAGCTGGAAAATATATCCATGATCCAACTCAACAGAGATTGTTCTTCAATACTCCAAAACAAGCAGCAGCTACCTAAAAAGCTAAAAGATCTAGGGAGTTTTTCTATTCCTTGCTCAATTGGAAAACTAAATATTGAAAATGCACTATGTGACCTAGGAGCTAGCATAAACCTAATGCCTTATTCTGTATATGCTAAACTTGGATTAGGAGAACCCCAACCTACTCGTATGTCAATTCAGTTGGCCGATCGATCAGTATGTTACCCTAGGGGAGTGGTAGAAGATGTGTTGGTAAAAGTAGGAAAATTCATCTTACCTGTTGATTTTATCATAATGGACATAGATGAAGACCTGCACGTTCCTATTATCCTAGGTCGACAATTTTAGCCACGGGTAGAGCATTGATAGACGTGGGAGAGGGACAATTATTCTTGAGGATTAATGGGGAGGAAGTCATTTTCAAAATGAACGAGGCAATGAGACGAGCAAACAATAATAATGACACATGATGTTTCTTAGATGAGTTTCAAAGTCTTTCTACTTTGCAAGAACAGGACACTCTGGAGACTCTATTAGGAGAAGAAGTGAACTTATGTGAAGGAACAGGCTGTTCCATTGAATCCAACTTACCGACACCTCCTTTCGATCCTACTATTCCTACTCATCAAGAACCACCGGAGATACCAACTGTGCCAGTGTCTAAACCAGAATTGAAACCGTTACCTGCACACCTCGAGTATGCCTTCCTGGAACCACCCAGCGGGAGTCCAGTTATTATATCCTCAAAGTTAACTCCTGATCAGAAAGCGCAACTCATGGAAGTTTTGCGAAGAAATAAGGATGCAATCGCATGGAAAATTGATGATATCAAAGGTATCAGTCCGGCAGTCTGTGTCCACAGAATCTTGATGGAGAAGGAGCACAAGCCATCTGTCCAGCCGCAATGCAGACTGAATCCCCACATGAAGGAGGTTGTGCGAAAAGAGGTGATCAAGCTTCTTGATGCCGGCATTATTTACCCAATCTCTGATAGTGTGTGGACCAGCCCTGTTCACGTTGTACCAAAGAAGGGAGGAACAACCGTAGTCCTCAACGAGAAAGACGAGTTGGTGCCCACGAGAACAATAACAGGATGGCGAGTTTGTGTGGATTACAGAAAGCTCAACGAAGCCACAAGGAAGGATCACTTTCCTTTGCCCTTCATTGACCAGATGTTAGAACGGTTAGCTGGGTATGCATTCTATTGTTTCCTTGACGGTTACTCGGGGTACAATCAGATTGAAATTCACTGTGAGGATCAGGAAAAGATAACGTTCACATGTCCATACGGGACCTATGCCTACAGGCGCATGCCGTTTGGACTGTGCAATGCTCCAACCACATTTCAAAGATGCATGATGTCTATATTTCATGATATGGTGGAGCGAACTGTAGAAATATTCATGGACGACTTCTCTGTTTATGGAAACTCTTTTGAGAGCTGTTTAAACAACTTCGAAGCCGTGCTTGTGCGATGCAAGGAGACCCACTTGGTTTTGAATTGGGAGAAATGCCACTTCATGGTTACGGGTGGAGTTGTTCTCGGGCATAAAATTTCAAAAAAGGGGATGGAAGTGGACAAAGCGAAGGTGGAAGTGATAGAAAAGCTGGCTGTTCTGGCCAATGTAAAAGATGTGCGAAGTTTTCTGGGGCACGCAGGGTTTTACCGCAGGTTTATCAAAGATTTTTCAAAGATTGCGCTACCCTTGTCAGCATTACTTCATAAGGAAGCGGAATTTTCTTTTGATGCAAGCTATTTAAAGGTGTTCGAACTATTAAAGAGCAAGCTGATCAACTCGCCTATACTGGCAGGACCCGACTGGGAACAGCCATTTGAGATGATGTGTGATGCAAGCGATACATGTGTGGGAGCTGTTCTGGGGCAGAGGGTTGAGAAGAAATTTCGGCCTATCTATTATGCAAAGCAAAACATTAACCGAGACCCAGCAGAATTACACCACGACGGAAAAAGAGCTCCTCGCATTTGTGTATCCTTTCGACAAATTTCGCCCTTACTTGGTGCTATCAAAAGTCATTGTTCACACAGACCATGCTGCACTGCGCTACCTGTTCGCCAAGAAGGATGTAAAACCAAGGCTAATACGGTGGTTGCTTTTACTTCAAGAGTTCGATCTCGAAATTAGGGACAAGAAGGGAACGGACAATGTCGCAACAGATCATTTGTCAAGAATTCCTCAACCGAGCAACCAGCAAGAACAACCTGAGATTTTGGAGAGTTTTCCAGACGAACATCTTTATATCGCACAGCCTACTCCGTGGTTCGCTGACATTGCCAATTATCTCGCCAGTTCACTTAAGCCTCACAACCTGTCCACTAATCAAAGGAGGAAGTTCTATGCTGAAATCAAATATTATTTATGGGAGGACCCCTATCTTTTCAGGTTATGCGCCGACCAAATTATTCGAAGATGTATATCTCAAGAGGAGGGACATGCTGTTCTAAGCCATTGTCATGACCGAGAAGCTGGAGGACACCACAACGCCAGCAGAACTGCAGCAAAAGTACTTCAATCAGGTTTTTTCTGGCCAACACTCTTTAAGGATGCCAATCTGTTCGTTCGCACTTGCAATGAGTGCCAACGAACAGGCAATATCTCAGCTAGAAATGCCATGCCCCTCAACAACATAGTTGTTTGTGAAATTTTTGATATATGGGGAATAGATTTTATGGGTCCATTCCCTACATCTTTTGGGCGTAAATATATCTTAGTGGCTGTAGATTATGTGAGCAAGTGGGTTGAAGCAATGGCTAGTCCCACTAATGACGCCCGTGTGGTTGTAAAATTCCTAAAAAGGCTGTTTGCCCGATTCGGTGTCCCACGAGCGATCATTAGTGATCAAGGAACCCACTTTTGCAATGCCAAATTTGAGAAGCTGATGGGCAAGCTTGGAGTCTCTCACAGAATTGCCACACCTTACCATCCACAATCAAGTGGACAGGTGGAGATTTCCAATCGTGAAATCAAAAGAATTTTAGAAAAAATTGTTGGCAGTTCTAGGAGAGACTGGGCAAACAAGCTTGACGATGCTCTTTGGGCATATAGGATGGCCTATAAAACACCAATCGGAATGTCTCCGTTTATATTGTTATACGGAAAGTCTTGTCACCTGTCGGTTGAAATGGAACACAGGGCCTTTTGGGCGTTAACTTTCTTAAATTTTGAGCAACAGGCTGTGGGAGACCAACGAAGACTGCAACTCTGTGACATGGAGGAGTTCAGGTTGTTTTCATATGAGAATGCAGTGAATTACAAAGACAAGACCAAGATGTGGCACGATAGAAAAATCCAGATAAAGACATTTCATGAAGGACAAAGAGTTCTCTTGTACAATTCGAGACTCCGATTATTTCCTGGGAAGCTTAAATCAAGATGGACGGGGCCTTATCTGGTAAACAAGGTGTTTGGTCATGGTGCAGTTGAAATTGGCAAGGAGGGTCAGGAACCTTTTAAGGTGAATGGGCAAAGATTGAAACCCTATTTAGAGAACGATCACACAAGGAAGATCGATACAGTTCACTTCCAAGACCCCCCAAGCCAGTAGAAGCACAAACAGTGTGTTCGCTACAAACACCAATTGTAGCACAAGTAACATTGCATTTAAATTAGTTTCAATTTCAAATTTTGTTAAGTAATGTCAAAAGTAGTTTAGATCCATTTTGTGTCGAGCAGTGGTCCGTAGTGAGTATCTCCAGAATAAGCACAGTTGTAAAACTTGCACCTTTTCATAAGGGTCAAGTTTTACGATTTTACTTGTTCAAATAGGGAGTTGATTTACCTATCAAACAGGGCTATCATTGGAAGATGGGCGGCGAAATAAAAGCTTGAAAAGTAAAAACGTCTAATCCAATGTCACTAGGCTCTTATTTCGTTTGCTCTCTTTTTCTCGATGCAATCGAACGGATAGGGGAGTAGTAAATTCAAAATTTGAAACGTGACCGTTCGTAACCCAGAGGTCTATTCCAAGGTACGCGCCTTTTGCCAATTTGTCCAGGTGGCGTCCTTTGGATCGCCCTCATAAAGACGGGTTGGCAACAGACCGTTCCATCTCTCTCCCTACTTAAGGAGCCCTACCTCATTACGGTCCCTTGTTCGATTTGTTTTCTTTTTCATACATTTCTTTTCACTAGTCACCACATGCTCTGTGCTCTTTACCATTGGGAAACCCTATTTAAACTTGAGCACAACATGAGAACTCATGGCTCTGGTAAGCATGTGAAAATCGAGGGCTCATCGAAGAAAGAAAAAGCTAAGGGAAAAATGACTAGGGCAGGCTCAGTTGCTTTCGTTCCGGACGAAAAATTGGTGAAAAAGCTTGCCCAGTTCAAGGATGCGGCCACGCAGAAATACTATGAGGAACTTGCCAACTTGAATTCGGGCCTGTGAGGACAGTTTGCTGGGACACCTTAAAAAGGCTCAAACTTGATCAGCGTGTGCGGAGGCTCATGGAGGCAGGCCATTTCGGCTGCTTCTTTGAAATGACTGAGCCGGCCTACAAAGAACTCAAGCTGGAATTCCTGGCTATGTTTAAGCACCATTCCGAGATTACTGACCCGGACGAGGAAGGCAAGTTTAGTTTCAGGCTAATGACTCACACCCAGCGGCCTTCATTGAACATGTTCAATAGTCTATTGGGTGCCACGGATGACGATGACCATGAGTCAGAAAGTTACAAGGAGGCGTTCATGCAAACCCCAGATGTATTTGACCCACAGGCCTTTTGGCAATCTATTTCGAACCAGCCGAGGTATGATAGTAGTGTTTCCAAGGCTTCAAATATTGATGACTATGCCGTCCGGTACCTCCATAAACTGGTCTTTGGCACCATCTTTGCCCGCGAAAACCTGGCCACTATTCCCCATGCCGACCTTACGGCTTTGTGGAGTATGACAACTGGGCCCAGAATGAATCTAGGCTATTGGTTTGGGGAGTACATTGCCAACTTTGGGAAGAAGAATTCCTCGGTCATCTATTGTGGGAGCATCGTGACTCGGATTGCAGCAGAAATTGGAGTCTTTAAGCCAGAGGACCGCACCCGGCTCACTGTTGTAAACCACCCTGACCAGATTGATTTAAGGAGTTTACAGAGCATGTGTTTTGGGAAAATGGTGAATGGGAAATGGGTCTGGATGGCAGACTTTGTTGAATCAATGAGAGTTGAAAGCCGCAAGAGAAAGAGTGAACCTACTGTCTCTGTCTCCTCTGAGTCTGAGCAAGTTGAGCACGAAAAAATCTTGCCTTTTACATGAAATGTGCAAAGCTCACCAATGATGATATTGTCTATAAGTTCAATGCCTTGTTTGCGCAGAATGTGGCTAACCGTGACCAAATCCATGCCCTAGAGCATAAAACTGCTATTCTACAAAGTGAGGTGGATATGCTGAAGCACCTCTGTGTAGAAGAGCATGGGCGAGAAAGTCATTCGGGTGCCTCGATTAAAAGTCCGGTAAGAGCAAATCTGCTGTCCCTGAAACAAATGCCGCTACCTCCTCGAAAGGGGATGGTGCTGCTCCTGCTAAGGATCGAGAGGTTGATTCCTCTCGTTCCCCACTTGTCTAAAACCTCAAACTTGTCGCTATCCAAGCATCCGGTAACACTTATAACCATTCTTTGTTTTTATTGTTACACTTCCATGTTATCATGTTATGATTCTTTTATCCTGTTGTTAGAGTAACATTGAGGACAATGTTAATTTTTATTTGGGGGTGGATTGCAAAGCTGGAACAAGCGTTTTGACGAAACCATAAAACAATTTGGTTTCGAAGAAAATTGCGAAGAAGCTTGCATTTACAAGAAAGCAAGTGGGAGCTCAGTTGCATTTCTAATATTATATGTGGATGATATATTATTGATGGGAAATGATATAGCTCTACTACAGTCGGTGAAAGTATGGTTATCAGGTAACTTCTCCATGAAAGACCTTGGTGAAGCAGCTTATATACTTGGTATAAAGATCTACAGAGATAGATCAAGAAGACTGCTTGGTCTTTCACAGGCTACATACATTGAAAAGGTGCTAAAGCGGTTTAGCATGCTTGAATCGAAACGAGGTAACTTACCCATGGTACATGGAGTAAAGTTAAGCAATCATCAATGTCCTAAAACCGAAGATGATAAGAAACACATGGCTGTAATCCCATACGCCAGCGCAATCGGTTCAATTATGTATGCTATGCTTTGCACTAGACCTGACGTAGCGTTCGCATTAAGTATAACGAGTCGTTATCAAGGTAATCCGGGAGACGAGCATTGGAATACTGTCAAGAACATTCTTAAGTACTTGAGAAGGACTAAAGACATGTTCCTAGTGTACGGAGAAGGGGATCTGAAAATAGAAGGATTTTCAGATGACAGTCATCTCACAGATGAGAACGATTTTAGATCCCAATCAGGATACCTCATTATCTTGAATGGGGGCGCGGTCAGTTGGAAGAGTTCCAAGCAAGGAAGCGTAGCTTTCTCTACGACCGAGTCAGAGTACATCGATGTTGCGGAAGCAGCAAAGGAAGCGGTTTGGATTAAGAAGTTCATTACAGAACTTGGTGTGGTGCCTGACATTGTAAATCCCATTACTTTGTACTGTGATAACAATGGAGCCATTATGAGACCGTGGTTCCTTTGCTTGCGCAATGGCTCCATGTTGGAAATTAGGCTAAGGTATAGCAGCGGAAATATAAAATTTTTAACCTATTTCCATTTAACCACAAGATCCGTTAACCGTTATTTCATATAAAGAAGGATAAGAAGAAATACCTTTTAGAAGTTCTATCTACCGTTGCAAACGAAGTGCCCACAACTTCAAAAGATATAGAAACTGTCTACCAATCTGCCCCTATCCGAAACAGACCTTCCAGACCTCCGAACGACAATCCCTTCGGTGGAAACGTGGAAGAATATGTCTAGAAGCTCATGTCCAACAATCGCGACGATCCGATGGTTCAATCTCCGGGAATCCGCGAAATCGTGAACTGACCTGATGTAGGAGTAGTAAAACGAATTTCTCCCTTTTGTTTGTTTTTCTTCTTCGAGTTCCCAAACACGAAATAAAACACGGGAAGATTAATTTAGTATCAACCGTTGAATAGAAACCAAAGTAGATTGCCTCTAACTAATCAACAAAAGATCAAGGATAAAAGAAATAGATGAAAATTAATTGATCAAACGAAGCCGTAGAGAAATCTCGTCCTCGAACTAGGGGTGTCAAAATTTCTCTCTCTTGGACTAGGTGAATTTCGAAAATCACAAGTAGGGTATGGCTTGCTTGGATTTCGAAAATCTCAAGGGAAGGGGTATTTATAATCTCTTGTATCTAATCCCTAGTTAGATAGAATTAGGTTACTGAATAGGAATTCCATTCGGAATAGAATTCCTAATTATTATCTCACTATATATCTAATATATTAAGGATAATAATAATAACCTCATTGGATAATAATAGGAGTATATTAATCTAATTAAAACTCCTAACTTAATTATCTCTTAATTAATTTAATTCATATTCCTAATCTAATTAGGATTAACAAAATCAAATTAATTATTCATGTATGTCACTACATGAATTTCGAGCCCCTTATGTCCATGGGCCTTATTCGGCTCAATTGGGCTTCTATCAATTAATTAACATCTATCTCTCTTTTAGGTTCCAAGTCTTATGTGTGATCCATTAGGTTCTTATTGCTTCTAGCCGTATGCAACGTTATTAAATTAATTTTCAAAGAATTATATTTAATCTTTGCATAACGGAATGATGTACAGAGTATGTGATTAGCAAGTCCGTAATCATTCCCCTAGAGCTATAAGAAGACAGGTTGATTCTGTCGTTAACCTTTCTGTATTAGTTACAGTATAATTCGATCCTTTATCAACTACATCCTTGAACTGAATCTTATGACTATGGGTGATGTCAAGTCACATATAGCGAGACGTTCGTTTTACTTGTACAGGCCGAGTCAACTCAAAAAGATAGGTTAAGTGAAATCTGTATTTCTTACTCTTAAGCTATCACCTTGCAAGGATTTAGAGTCGAGTCTTCCACAAGCGATCCATGGATGTATCTCCCATTTATCGGGAGTGATAAATGCTCAATCCAATATATAACGACTCCGTAATTACTTCCTGTGATACCCAACGTCTACTGTTCACACCCTAGAGTCATCTCTGTTAAGGATCGTGTTATACCAGAGTCAAAGCATCACATTCCGTAATCCAGAATACCAATTAATATTCCTTTGAGTCTGAGGATTAGTTATACCTATTAATACCAATGAGATGAACAGGTGACAAGGATGAATCTACCCATCCTGTTATCTCAAATCGGATCCCCAATCCTAATGAACAACGTTTCATCGGATCTATGTAACTGTCCAGATATCTGTATATATGAAGCTTGTGAGATCAGCTTTCTGTCGGACAGAAGACATTGTTACATACAAGTCTCAACAGTGATATGTCAATCCCAAACATATCACTTGACTTGGGGTGGTTTTAAGTTTATCAGTTTACTATAAAGTTTTGTCTCACTTCATGCTTGTATGAACACTTTATAATCACTTTAAATAAACTTACGGATTTCCTTTTATTAGACTTTATTTAGTGCTTAAAAGGGATTGCCTTTATATAGTTATAAAACATATATCTCATTAAACAAATGATATAAAGAACAATTCATTTACATTAAGTTTGTATCCTAGAACAATTGTCTATAGGACACTAAACCCCAACACAATATATGCCGAAGCACAGAAATAAAGAACCTCATCAACACATCAAGACTGCGACTGTCCTCAGATGTGACTCTAGCAAGTGTACTAGATACAAGTAATAAAGTGATAAGTCAAGTATCGTATCCACAGGGATTGAGATCAAAAAGATATGAGAAAATCATTGCTGAACAGAGTGTGTGAGTAAAGGTATCTTCTTAGTAGGATTGATTGTTTGAGTGTGGACAGTTAAGACAAAAGTGTGCTAAAGTTATGAAGGATATGACAAATAGAAGACAGTATAAAGGATAGAACAGGCTAGGCACTGCCGAACAGGTTGTGCCAGACCATACAACTCTCCAATGAATTTATGACATTACCAATGAAGTCAAAGTATCAGCTTTAATGCCCACTTAAGTCAACTTTCATGTGTTCTTAAGTTCCTAAGATTTACTAGAGCCAATAGCGTCCTAAAGGAACTTTCTCTCTTGCATTAAGATCAAAGCTGCATTTCCGTTAAGAAAACCTTTGACACAACCATCTAACATGTCTGCTTCGAGGTTGCGAGATTGATAGAGATATCAGTGAAGATGCAAGTAGTGTCCTAACATTCATCTATCACATGCATATATGCCGAAGCACAGAAATAAAGAACCTCATCAACACATCATTGGCAAAACACTAAACATTCATTGAAAGAGTTATAGAACTTACATAACCGGCTCGGACTGGCTGTGCCTATTCAAAATGGATTACTCACTCATATCGAGCAGTGAGCAATCAGAAGTTCTTGGTACATTCAGAAGCTCCATTGGAGCTTTACTCTAACGCCAAAAAAATGACTTTTCTGTTCTAACATAAAAATAAACTAACCGATGATGAACATACCCTATCTTTCCTTTGCTCCATCTATTTAAAGGAGAAAGACTATGGCCAAAATTGGTACCCGAAAAGTACCCAAGAAAAAGAAAAGTACAGAAAAATAAGTCAACACTTTACTAAAACTAAAACATAGTAGAAAATAATAATTGATCTTTTTGACCCTTGAACACTCAAGGGTCGAAACTTCTTGTCTCATGTTGCTTTAGGAAATGCCACCTGAACACTTTTCCACCTGCTGCCTCTGTCGCTATCCGTCATCGAGCATCCGGCGTTTAACCGCTGGATCATAGAAAGGCTCCACTCCTCCTTGGCAGTTGCGAAACAAGCTGTTTCCAATGAGTTTGGCTTTTATCAATGCTTATCTACAAAAAGACATTAATCAGTCCTTTTATCTTGCAATATAATGTAAAAACACCCAAATTCTCATATAAATATTATGTTAAACTTAGTCAATTTCATGCCTAACACTGCTTCACCAAGGTCTTTCATTGAGAAGTTACCAGATAACCATACTTTTACCGACTGTAGTAGAGCTACGTCATTTCCCTTTAATAATATATCGTCCACATATAATATCAGAAATGCTATAGAGCTCCCACTTGCTTTCTTGTAAATGCAAGCTTCTTCGCAATTTTGTTCGAAACCAAATTGTTTTATGGTTTCGTCAAAACGCTTGTTCCAGCTTCTTGATGCTTGCTTGAGTCCATAAATGGAACTCTGAAGTTTGCAAACCTTGTTTGCATCCTTTGATATGAAACCTTCAGGTTGCATCATATATACATCCTCAAGCAGGTTTCCGTTTAGGAAAGCTGTTTTCACATCCATTTGCCAAATCTCGTAATCGTAGTGAGCGGCAATAGCAAGCATTATTCTGATTGATTTGGACATAGCCACAGGAGAGAAAGTTTCGTCATAATCAATTCCTTGCTTCTGACGATATCCTTTCGCTACTAACCTAGCTTTGTAGGTGCTAACCTTTCCATCCATGTCAGTCTTCTTTTTAAAGATCCACCTGCACCCAATAGGTTTTATCCCTTCGGGTGGATCAACCAAAGTCCACACTTGGTTGGTGTACATGGAATCCATCTCAGAATCCATGGCTTCGAGCCATGCTTTAGAATCTGGACTGTTAAGAGCCTCTTCGTAGTTTTCGGGTTCGTCGTCTAACACAGGAACCTCATCATCATCTCCCACTAGAAAACCATATCTAATAGGGAGTTCACGAACTCTTTGTGATCTACGAAGTGGTGGCACTTGAGTCTCATCTAATGGGACTGCATCGGGTTCCTCAACCGCTTCTGTTGTTTCAGTCGTTGTTTCTTGTTCTTGAACTTCATCAAGTTCAATCATGCTTCCCTTTTCATTTTCTTCGAGAAACTCTTTCTCTAAGAAGGTTGCGTGCTTGGATACTATTACTTTCTGATCATCTGGATGATAGAAGTAATATCCCATAGTTTCCTTAGGGTATCCAATGAAGAAACATTTATCAGATTTAGAATCTAGTTTGTCGGACGCAATGCGTTTGACAAATGCTGAACAACCCCATACTCTCATGAATGAGAACATGGGTTTCCTACCAACGAACAATTCATATGGTGTGGAATTAGCGGATTTAGTTGGTACTCGATTTAGGTTGAAGAGGGCGGTTTCTAAGGCATAGCCCGAGAATGTCTTTGGAAGTAATGCTATGCTCATCATGGATCGTACCATATCTAGTAAGGTACGGTTCCTCCTCTCGGATACACCATTGTGTTGTGGTGTATAGGGAGGTGTCCATTGTGAGCATATCCCACATTCAGTTAGATAATTTAGAAAATCATCTGAAAGATATTCGCCACCTCGATCGGATCGAAGTGTCTTTATTTTCTTTCCTAATTGATTTTCTACTTCATTCTTGAAACATTTGAATTTCTCAAAAGCTTCGGACTTGTGCTTCATCAAGTAGATATAACCATATCAGGTATGGTCGTCTATGAAGCTTATGAAGTATCTGAATCCTCCTCTTGCTTGGACTGACATAGGACCGCATACATCTGAATGAATGAGTCCTAGAGTGTCTGATACGTGCTCACCTTTATTGCTAAAGGGTGTCTTTGTCATTTTACCTTTTAAACATGCTTCGCATGTTTCCAATTATTCAGGATCAATTGAATTTATAAGCCCATCTTGATGTAGCTTAAGCATGCGTCTTTTGTTTATATGGCCTAAACGACAATGCCACAAGTAAGTTGAATTATCTAGTTTATGTCTTTTGGTATCAATTGCGAAAACAGAAAGTTTGTCATCTAACACATAAATCCCATTTTGTGATATTCCTGAAAAATAGAAAATCGAATCTCTATAAAAGTCGCAATGTTTGTCTTTTATTGAAATATGAAAACTGTCGTCAACAAGACAGCTAATAGAAATAATGTTACGAGACATTTGAGGAACGTACAAACAATTCCTTAATTCTATTACAAGCCCAGAGGGCAAATTTAAAACATAATCTCCAATTGCGAGGGTGGCAACTCTTGCTCCATTTCCTACTCGCAAGTTTATGCTTCCTTTCTTCAGTTCCCTAGTCCGATTTAGTTCCTGCATATTTGTACAAATATGAGATCCGCATCCGGTATCAAGTACCCAAGATTCAGACTGTGAAACTGTATTTATTTCAATATAAAACATATCAGATGTTGAAGCACTGCCTTTTCCCTTCTTGAGGGAGGCTAGGTACTCCTTGCAGTTCCTTCTCCAATGCCCGTCTTTACCACAGAAGTGGCACTCTCCTTTGGGCTTCTTCACTTCCTTTCCCTTAGCTTTAGTGGGCATGGCTCCCTTGCCTTTCTTGGGATATTTAGGATTGGGAAAATTCCCCTTCCTCTTCTTTGATCCCTCTATGACAAGAGCCGGTATTGCCTTGTCTTTCTTCATATTGGGCTCAACTGACTTGAGCATATTTGCAAGCTCTTCAAGAGAGGTTTGCAAGTCATTCATCTGGTAGTTCATGATGAACTGTGAATAACTCTCTGGGAGGGATTGAAGAATTAAGTCTATGCTTAGTTCGTTATCCATCGCGAATCTAATACTTGAAAGTTTGGTAATATAGCCAATCATCTTGACACAATGTGTCATCACAGATGTGCCCTCTTGCATCCTGCAACGATATAGCAACTTGGATATCTCGTAGCGTTCGCACCTAGTCTGTTTCCCAAACAGCTCCTTAAGGTGCATGATGATGGAATAGGCATCCATTTCCTCATGTTGCCTTTGTAATTCCGGTGTCATCGATGCAAGTATGATGCATCCCGCATGATCATCATCAGCTTTGTGCTTCTGGTAAGCATCAATTTCTTCGATGGGAGCATCATCAGTAGGGATAGGGGGTATCGATGTATCAAGTACATACCCTATCTTATCGAACCACATTAGTAACTAATATGCTATTCATATTAATCCCAACTGTATTGCCCATTAGTTTATGAAAATATGAGTTTACTCATCCAATTATCATAATCTAATTTAAGTATTACCCCATATTCATGAAAAATGATTTTCGATAATTCAGGTGTTACCATAAGACCCCGAGCTTGAGTTTACTCAACAACCCAAAGGCCCTCAGTACTGCCGGCTGAATTATAATATTAGGGAGGGACAACCGATTTTAATAACTTGCTTATTTACTTAACTTTTAATGAGGGATTTTATTTTAGGTCTCATAATCTAACTTAGTCTTGATTTGCTTTAGCATACATCAGACACATACATTGGCGTTATGGACATATCATCTAAATTATTCCGTCGAGCTAGAGATGGAATAAAAGGCCAAACCTGAGGAAATACTAACTATTACATATTTCTCTTTAGGTCCTCCGTCTTCTCCATGGCGCCTTGAAATTACATATTAATTTCTATACTACTAAAGAAAACTTCAATTAAATTGAAGGGATTTAGATGAGAGGAGAAATTACAATAGATAGTAGAAAGACAGGACTCGCATGCCCTATTTCAAAAATACCAAAAGACTAAAAGAGGGTCCAAATATGTCCATAACTCCAAACATGTATAGACTCAATTAAATAAATTTAATTGGTTGATTACATAAGTATTTTATGTAATATTTAGGTTAATCACATTAACTCATCAAATTAACTTTCATCCAATTTTACTTCTAACAGTTTTATATCTTCTATACAAAACTTTAATTATGCACGTCGCAATTATTTTGATTTCAATTCATTTAATACTTTAATTTACAAATAGGTAAAACAAACTTTTAAATAAATTTTCATTCGATAATCAAAACAGAAAACTATTAATTTCTGAAACATATATATATATTTAAAACTGATTTTAAACGATTTAAAATCAAGTGGGTCTCGGGCCGGGCCCGAGGTAGGGCTGCTGCCGTTTGGCAGCAGCCCTAGGCGTCTGATCCGCCGCTGCCTTGCGGCCAGGCGCCGCGCGCGGTTACTGCTGCGCGGCAGCAACCGCGCGACAATAGTCTGGTCGCGCCGTAAGGCGCGACCCAAGCTGCTGTAATTTTTTTATATATATAATTATGAATATATATATATATATATATATATATCAGTTTTAAAACGGTTTTAAAACGATTTTTAGAAACTAGGAAAAACTATTATAGATTTTCCGTTTTATCTTTTAGAATAAATAAAACTGATTTTATCAATCTAACTATAAAACTAATAGATTTTGTTATAATGATTATCAACCAAAATTATTAGGAACATGTGCATAATTTATTTTAATTAACAATTAATTAAAACTTATTTATCTTTTAGAACTAATTAATCAAAACAGTTTTGTTAATTAACCTAACTATAAATATTTATTCAACCTGATTGAAAAACTTCTAAATTTTCATATATGAAATAACGGATTTAACGCAGGCTCTGATCCCACTGAGGGAAAATAGGCTAACGTATAGCAGCGGAAATATAAAAATTTTAACCTATTTCCATTAACCCCAAGATCCGTTAATCGTTATTTCATATAAAGAGGGATAAAAGAAATACCTTTCAGAAGTTCTATCTACCGTTGCAAACGAAGTGCCCACAACTCTTACTTCGAGTTCCCGAGCACAAAACAAAACAATGGAAGATCAAGTTAGAATCAACCGTTTAAAACAACCAAAGTAGATTGTCTCTAATTAATCAACACAAGATCAAGGATAAAGAGAAAGAGATGAAAATCAATTGAACGGAAGGAATCGGTGGAAAATCTCGTCCTCGAGCTAGGGGTCGAAATTCTCTCTCTTGATTGCTAGGGTTGGATTTCGAAAATCCCTATAGGAGGTATTTATAATCTCTTGTATCTAATCCTAAGTTAGATAGAATTAGGTTATTGAAATAAGAATTTAATTCGGAATAGAATTCTTAGGGTTTGATTGGATGGGGGGTTTGGGAGGGTTAGTAAGGGAAGGGTTTGGGAGGGTTTGTGGAAACCCTTGTTTGGAGGATATAAATTTAGAAGGGTAAGGGTTTTGAAGGGTTTGATTTGTGTATATTTGTTTCAATTTTCAAACCCACCGATTTGGAGGGTTTAGGAGGGTTACCAATTTCATTTTCCATTATTACCCTTGTTAAAATTAACTAATACCAAATCAAACACATTATTTATCCCATTGTTTTTTTTTGATGCATTACCGCAAAAAGAAAAGCCAATTTGTGGTTGTCAAACAAACCCATACCAATACCAATGTATTTTTTCATAATTCATTTATATTAAAAGTTAACTTCATTAAGAATTTATTATAATTTAATAGATATAAAAATTAAATAGTTATTATTTTTATTAATATTATTAACATATAAATATAATAAAATAATAGAATATATATTTTATAATTTAATTTAAATTATACTATAATTTATTAGATTTTTAAATAAATAATATATGAAATTGGATAATTGTTATTTAGATATGTAATTAAAAACAATTGTAAGTAATATGATTTAATTATATGGGAAGTAACTAATATACATAATTAATTGAGTGGGGCATTTTAGTCACTTTATAATTTTTCATTCCCTTACAAACCCTTCATTCCAAACAAGGGAAAGGTACAAACCTTTATAAACCCTTACTATCCAACCAAACAAGGGTAAGGTTAGTGCTTCCCTTCCCCTTCCTTCCCCTTCCATTCCTTTATTTACCCTCCTAAACCCCCCATCCAATCAAGGCCTTAATTATTATCCATTAATATATCTAAATATAAAGATAATAATAATAACCTTATTGGATAATAATAGGAGTAATATAATCTAATTAAAACTCCTAATTTATTTATCCTTTAATTAATTTAATTCATAATCCTAATCTAATTAGGATTGATAAAATCAAACTAATTATTTATGTATTAATATACATAAATCGCCCCCCCCTTAGTAATTGGGCCTTATTGGGCCCAATTGGGCTTCCGTCAATTAATTAACATCTGTCTCTCTTTTGGGTTCCAAGTCTTATGTGTGACCCATTAGGTTCTTATCGCTTCTAGCCGTATGCAACTATTAAATTAATTTTCAAAGAATTATATTTAATCTTTTGCATAACGAAATGATGTACAAAGTATGTGATTAGCAAGTCCGTAATCATTCCCCCAGAGCTATAAGAAGACAGGTTGATTCTGTCGTTGACCTTTCCATATTAGTTACGGTATAATTCGATCCTTTATCAACTACGTCCTTGAACTGAATCTTATGACTATGGATAATGTCAAGTCACATATAGCGAGACGTTCGTTTTACTTGTTCTAGTCGAGTCAACTCCAATTAGATAGGTTAAGAGAGATCTCATTTCAATCTTAAGCTATCACCTTGCAATGATTTAGAGTCAAGTCTTCCACAAGCGATCCATGGACATATCTCCCATTTATCGGGAGTGATAAATGCTCAATCCAATGTATAACGATCCCGTAATTACTTCATGTGATACCCAACGTCTGCTGTTCACACCCTAGAGTCATCTCTGTTAAGGATCGTGTTACAACAGGATCAAAGTGTCACATTCCGTAATCCAGAATTACCAATTAACATTCCTTTGAGTCTGAGGATTATTTATACCTATTAATACCAATGAGATGAACAGGTGACAAGGATGAATCTACCCATCCTGTTATCTCAAGTCGGGTCCCCAATCCTAATGAACTTCTTTTCATCGGATCCATGTAACTATCCAGATATCTGTATATATGAAGCTTGTGAGATCAGCTTTCTGTCGGGACAGAAGACATTGTTACATGCAAGTCTCAACAGTGATATGTCAATCCTGAACATATTACTTGACTTGGGGTGGTTTTAAGTTTATTAGTTTATTATAAAGTTTCGTCTCACTTCATGCTTGTATGAACACTTTATAATCACTTTAAACAAACTTACGGATTTGCTTTTATTAGACTTTATTTAGTTCTTAAAAGGGATTGCCTTTATATAGTTATAAAACATATATCTTATTAAAACAAATGATATAAAGAACACTTCATTTACATTAAGTTTGTATCCTAGAACAATTGTCTTATAGGACACTAAACCCCAACAGCTATTTCAACCAAGGTTCTGTTTTTCCTTTCAACGACCCCATTCTGTTGAGGCGTCCTAGGAGCAGAAAAGTTATGGTCAATGTCACTGGCTTCACAGAATTCAACAAACTGTTGGTTTTTGAATTCTCCACCATTATCACTTCGGATGTGAGCTAACTTTAGGTCTTTATCATTTTCAAGTTTTCTTACTAATGTTAAAAATGTCTCAAAGGTTTCATCCTTGCTACTCAGCAAGATGACCCAAGTGTACCGAGAAAAGTCATCTACAATGACCAAGGAAAATCTCCTACCACCCAAGCTCAGCGGCTGGACTGGTCCGAAAAGATCCAAGTGCAGCAACTCAAGTGGACGCTTGGTTGAGACAATGTTTTTACTATGAAAAGATGTTTTAGTTTGTTTTCCAGCCTGACAAGCATAGCATAATTGATCCTTTTCAAACTTAAGTTCTGGCAGTCCCTTAACTAATTGATTTCTTGCTAATTTGGCCAGGAGGTCCATGCTTACATGACCAAGTCTCTTGTGCCATAGCCAGGAATTTTCTTCCTTTGACACTAAGCATATATTTTTTGAAAATTTCTTTTCCAAATTCAGCATAAAGACATTATCAATACGAGGGGCAGTTAAAATCAATTCATTTGTCTTTCCCTCGAGTATTTTACATCCAGTGTTATCAAATATAACTTTTCTCCCGTTATCACATAGCTGAGCTACGCTGAGTAAGTTATATTTAAGTCCACTGACTAGGGAGACTGACTCAATAGTAGGATTACCACCAACGGTTCCTGACCCTACTATCTTACCCTTTTTGTTGTCTCCGAAACTTACGCTTCCACCTCGTTTACGCACAAGTGTGATGAACTGAGTTTCATCACCCGTCATATGCCTCGAGCATGCGCTGTCAATGTACCACATTTTTTACTTCTCAGCACACCTCAGGCTCACCTGCAATATAACTAGTTATCTTTAGGTACCCAAGTCTTTTTGGGTCCTTGTTTGTTAGGCTCAGCAGGTAAAGCATCATATTTAATCTTATGACGACACATTTGGACAGTTGTTAAGCCCAAAATATACCTAAAATATCATCAATAATTACATCAATATTGCTACGAATTTATGATATTTATAACCATTTAGAAAGCTTTTACTCTCGAATATGTTTCTTTCATGCAAGGTACATAAATATTTGGTAAAATCCAAATAGGAGTAAAAAGAGCTCAAAAATAGAAGAAAAGCCCTACAAAAGGAGTCAAAGACGACGAAAATTAATAACGCCAAGTCGAGGACACGAACGAGAGCGAAGAAGTGAAAAATGCTCCGTGCCGCGACCGCGGCCCCCACTATTCACGATCGTGACACGCGTCCCTCAGCCTCTCCTTCCCTTCGTCTGAAGTACAATTGATGCTCCCCCATTCTCGGTAGAGAATTTAATATTCTCGGTACGAGCAGGAGATTTTAGAGGCCTAGTTACACACTTTCGTTTTCGACGAAACGCGATCGTTCGGGTGGATAAAGACGTCCTTTCGCAGTGGACACGATCCTTCACAACGGACACAACACTTCAATCAAGACTCTTCAACATCTATAAATAAAGAGTTGATGGAGAGTTGAAATATAGTGTGTTATACGTGTAGAAGAAAGAGATTAGTGTAGAATTTATGCAGAAATTCCGAATCAAGTGATTCAGAAGTTAGATTTCGATTCTGTTCAAAAGCAATATGATGTACACACATTGTTTACAAAATAATAACAAATTCAGTAGCGTTTAGACATTGTTCCAGTTTAGTTTACATTTTGGTAGTGGACCGACCTAGTCTCTATTACGAAGATTCAACGAGAAGATTGAGTAGAGGATTCGCCCCTGAGCCTGACAAACTCTAACGAAACCCAAGGAAAGGATTGACAACCCGTTCACTTGCACGCCGTCGAAGAATTCAATGCTCCATGTTTTCTGTAAACTTGTATCAATTTATATTTCATCTAATAAAGTCTGTTCTATTCGATAGATTTTTATGCAGCACTTATGGTAACCAATTCACTAAAGTGACTGCTGGTGTTTTCATTAAAACGTTGTTTAATTCAAAATCTTTACAAGGAAACTTTGTTGAACACTTAGGCAAATTATTATCTCGGTAGAGTTTTAATTTGGTTAAGGGCAATTATCCCGGATAAGGGTTTTGTTGCGTTCAAAGCCTATTAATTAGAGGTTCCGTCATTTATTTCATCTTTATAATTCGTACAAAGTTTAAAGTTGTTTTCTTTGCTTAATGCAAACAAATATACTTGTTTACTTTTCTAAAGTACTAAAACGTTCCTGTTTTGCAAATTCATTCTTAAATCAGATATTTTCTAACATCTTCATACTCTAATCTAATTCTTATTCTAGCAATTTCAAAACCTAAACCGATTTAAAACGATTTTCCCATATTATAAACCTAAAAGTAAATTTAACCGATTCAGAATAAGTTTTGTTAAAAAACGTTCCCTGTGGGATCGATATCTTTTATTACTACAAGCGTATACCGTGCACTTGCGGAAATCGCTCAACAAGTTTTTGGCGCCGTTGCCGGGGAATGCCAAAAATTTTGACAAAATTTTAAATTTTTCGTGTTTTATTACGAATCTAGGTTTATTCATACTTATTCAAACTTTTACATTTTATTTATTTTTAATTATTAACATATTTATTTTTCAAATTCTGTTTTGTAGGTAGTTTCGGTTCGTGCAAAATTTCAAGTTCATGCGCAGTTCTCGAAGTTCGGGCACGTCACCAGATCCTATTGACCCAGAAATTGAAAGAACCCTTAAAAAGAATAAGAAAGAAAAGAAAAACAAAAACTAAACCCCAATAAAAACTAAAATTACCGAGCCAGAAGTTATGGCCACACTTATGGATTACGCTAGGCCAGGAGTGGCCGGTGTAACAAACAGTATAGTTAGACCCCAAATTAATGCAAACCAATTTGAAATTAAGCATGCGTTGCTTAATATGTTGCAAAATAATGTAACGTTTTACGGGTTACCTAACGAAAATCCTAATACCCATTTGACAAATTTCTTAGAAATTTGTGACACTTTTAAAATTACTGATGTAACTGCAGAAGCAATCAAACTTCGCCTTTTTCCTTTTATTTTGAAGGATCGAGCCAAAGAATGGTTAACTTCTATGCCAGCCGCATCAATTGAGACTTGGGAGCAATTAGCCCAAGCATTTTTATCAAAAAATTTCCTTTAGCAAAAACCGCAAGAGTCATTAAAGAATTAACATCTTTTTCTCAAAATGATAGTGAAACTCTTTATGAGGCTTGGGAACATTTTAAAGAACTTCAACGTTTATGCCCACACCACCAATTGCCCACTGAACTTTTAATGCAAACATTTTATAATGGACTAAATCCTACAACTAGAGGTTCATTGGACGCTATGTCTGGAGGGTTATTCATGAAGAAAACATCTGCCCAAGCAAGAGAACTTTTGGAGGAAATGGCAATCAACAGCTGTATGTGGCCCGCGGAACGTGGACACGTACCATCAGCAAAACCATCATCCTCAACTACTTCATCAATTAAAGGTATAGTGAACCTTGATCCAGTAGCGATGTTGCAAGCCCAATTTTCTGCCTTATCGCACAAAATTGATAGGTTTATGGCACCGTGTGATTCTAATGGTAAGCCAATCCAAACAGATGTGGATTACGAAGGTATGAGTGAAATTGAATAGGTAAATTTTGTCCAAGGGCAAAACCAAAATAATAACCCTTATTTCAATACATATAATCTTGGATGGAGAAATCATCCTAACTTTAACTGGAGGGATAATAATAATGCTAATGCTAATCAAAATCGTACTACCAATTATCAAAATCAATCCAGAGACACGATTAGCACTTTATCTTCAAAAATCGACAAATTCATTGATGCTATGAGCGGAAAAATAAGTAATCACGACGATGGTTTTAAACGGATCGAGAATAAATTCGATCAGCTTATTAAAAACCAATCATCTAGCATCCATAATTTGGAGATTCAAATTGGACAACTCGCTAAATCAATTCCATCCCGCAAAGAGGGAAGTCTTCCAAGCCATACGGAAGAAAATCCGAAAGAGCATGTTAAGGCTATCACTCTTCGTTCAGGGAAAAACTACTTAGGCCCGGAAATGCCCGGAAATTCGACTTTACCTGGAACTGATTTATCGAAGCCCAAAGAGGATACATTAAAACAAAAAGATGCACCAATTGACTCTAGTACAAAAACTTTTGTACCCAATCCACCTTTTCCACACAAAGTCCGCAACAAGGACTATGACAAACAACTTTTAACATTTTTAGACAAACTTAAGAATTTGCATATTAATTTAACGTTTATGGATGCGATTACGCAAATTCCCAATTATGGTAAATTCTTCAAAGATTTAATTTCAAAGAAAATCAGTTGGGAAGGAATTTCATCCATTTCGCTAACTGAAGATTGCAGTTCGATTGTGTCAAGCAATTTGCCCACAAAACTCAAAGATCTCGGATGTTTTACCATTCCATGTAAATTGGGCGATATAGAATTCCCAAGTTGTCTTTGTGATTTAGGAGCAAGCATTAACTTGATGCCATTATCTATTTTTAATAAGTTAGGCTTAGAAAAAGACATCAAACATACCAATATGGTTTTACAATTATCGGATCAAACCACTAAAAGACCATACGGTATAATTGAGGATGTTTTAGTTAAAGTTGACAAATTTATTTTTCCTACCGATTTCGTTATTTTAGATTTTGCTTATGATGTAAATTGTCCGCTAATCTTTGGTAGACCGTTCATGAACACGGGACGTGCTCTAGTTGATGTGTCGGAAGGGAAAGTAGTTTTACGAATAGGAGATGATAAGATTGAGTTTGATATGAACCAAGCGATGAAATATCCTATGGAAGATTTCGCTTGTATGAAACTTGATTTAATTGAAGAATGTGTAAATGACATTGTTCAAAAAGAAGAAATAATAGAACCTATAATGAGTGAGGAACTAGAAGATAAGGACCCAGAACCTTTGATTCGAGAAGATGGACCAGTTCCGCCTTCAATTGTAGTTCCACCTAAATTAGAACTTAAAGAATTACCAAGTCATTTGAGGTACGCTTTCTTAGGCGAAGGCGATTCTCTACCTATTATTATCTCTAACAAATTAACACAAGTCCAAGAAGAGAAATTGAAAGAAGTTGTTAGAAATAGGATAGGAAGTATGGGTTGGCAAATTTCAGACTTAAAAGGTATTAATCCAAGTATTGTAATGCATAGAATTCATTTAGAAGAAGATAAGCCACCTAACATGAAAGAAGTAGTAAAAAATGAAATTACTAAACTTCTGGACAATGGAATCATCTACCCTATCTCGGATAGTGAATGGGTTAGTCCAATCCATTGTGTACCTAAAAAGGGAGGCATAACAATTGTAAGGAATGAAGAAGGTGAATTAATACCTACGCGAACCACCACTGGTTGGAGGGTTTGTATAGATTATAGAAATTTAAATAAAGCAACTAGGAAAGATCATTTTCCTCTTCCTTTCATTGATCAAATGATCGAAAGGATAGCTGGTCATGCTTTCTACTGTTTTCTTGATGGTTATTCCGGATTCTTTCAAATATACATTTACCCGGATGACCAAGATAAAACAACCTTCACATGTCCTTACGGAATATTTAAATATAGAAGAATGCCCTTTGGTCTATGTAACGCACCTGCAACATTTCAACATTGTATGACTGCAATTTTTAATGATTTCATTGAAGATATCATGGAAGTTTTTATGGACGATTTTTCAGTTTATGGAGATTCTTTTGATTCGTGCCTAGAAAATTTGGATAAAATTTTGTCTAGGTGTGAAGAAACAAATTTGGTATTAAACTAGGAAAAATGTCATTTCATGGTTGACGAAGGAATTGTTTTAGGTCACAAAATATCTGAAAAAGGATTAGAAGTAGATGGAGCAAAAACCTCAGTAATAGAGAAATTACCCCCTCCAACTACTGTTAAGGGAGTAAGATCATTCTTAGGACATGCTGGTTTTTACAGAAGATTTATTAAAAAAATTTCTGTAATTTCCAAACCACTTACTAATTTACTCATGAAAGATTCAACCTTTGATTTTAATGAAGAATGCGTTAAAGCGTTCGAAACATTGAAAATAGCTTTAGTCAGTGCACCTGTTATTGCTAAACCCGATTGGGATCTACCATTTGAAATTATGTGTGATGCAAGTGATTTAGCTGTCGGATGTGTTTTAGGTCAAAGGAAAGATAAGAAAATTCATGTCATTTATTATGCAAGTCACACACTGTCTGGTGCATAATTAAACTACACCACAACTGAGAAAGAAATGTTAGCCGTAGTTTTTGCATGTGACAAGTTTAGGTCATATTTATTAGGTTCAAAAGTTATTATTTATACTGATCATGCAGCATTAAGATATTTATTTGCTAAAAAGGATGCAAAACCACGTCTAATTAGATGGGTTTTATTGTTGCAAGAATTTGATATAGAAATAAAAGACAAAAAGGGAGTTGAAAACCTTGTCGCCGATCATCTATCGAGACTTGAAGATGAAAACGGTCCTATAGGTGAAACTACCGGTATACGAGATGATTTCCCTGATGAACACCTCTATCAAATAAAAAGTGCCATGTCACCATGGTATGCAGATATTGCTAATTATCTTGCAGCCAATATTATTCCGGAAGGATTAGATTTCCAACAAAAGAAGAAATTTTTCTTCGATATTAAACAATATTTTTGGGAAGATCCCTTTTTGTTCAAGACTTGTGGTGACGGGATAATTAGGAGATGCGTTGGTGAAAATGAATACGAATCCATAATTTCGGAATGACATTCTAGTTCTTATGGAGGACATAATGGAGTTAACAAGACAGCTGCTAGAATATTTGAAAGCGGTTTCTTTTGGCCTACGATGTTTAAGGACGTCCGTTCATTTATTACTCGTTGTGATAAGTGCCAAAGAACAGGAAATCTAGGAAGGAAAGATGAGATGCCCCTCACAACCATATTAGAAGTTGAAGTCTTCGATATGTGGGGAATAGATTTCATGGGACCTTTTCCCCCTTCCAATGGTAAAACTTACATATTAGTTGCCGTCGATTATGTTTCGAAGTGGGTTGAAGCAATTGCAACCCCGACGAACGATTCTAAAGTTGTCGTTAATTTTCTTGACGATATATTCTGTAGATTTGGTTGTCCAAGAGTTATCGTTAGTGATGGCGGTACTCATTTTATAAACAAGAGTTTTGAAACGCTTATGAAAAAATATGGAGTACGCCACCGCGTATCAACGCCGTACCATCCTTAGTCAAATGGTCAGGCGGAGATATCAAACAGAGAACTCAAATGGATTCTCGAAAAAACAGTTTCATCTTCTAAAAAAGATTGGTCTTCTAAACTCAATAATGCGCTATAGGCATACCGTACTGCATTTAAAACACCAATAGGAATGACTCCGTACCGCTTAGTGTATGGGAAGGCATGTCATTTGCCAGTCGAATTAGAACACAAAGCCTATTGGGCTATTAGAGAACTAAACTTTGATTTACGACAAGCAGGTAAGAAACGTTTGCTCAATTTGAATGAGTTAGATGAGTTACGTCATCTATCTTACGAAAATGCAAAGATTTATAAAGAAAAAGTGAAAAAATGGCACGATGCCAAAATTAAAGTTAAACACTTTAATGTTGGGGATAAAGTGCTGTTATTTAATTCACGACTTCGTTTATTTCCAGGAAAACTTAAGTCCAGATGGATAGGACCATATTTAGTCGTCAAAACATTCGATTATGGTTCTTTAGAACTGGAAGGTCCTACCGGAGTTCGATTCAAAGTTAATGGTAATCGATGTAAAATCTATTACGAAAATATTTCCCAACTAGGAATTGAGTTCGTAACAAGATTGTCTGACGTATAAATTACTCAGTTTTTCTTACACAGTTTATTTTGTTTTATTGTTTTTATATTTTTTTTGTTCATTTATTTTATTTTATTTTGTTATATTTTATTTTATTTTATTTTTATTTTTTCCAAAATGCCATTTTTATGATTAGATGACTTTATGTTATGATTTAAATGCATAAAATATT
The DNA here is from genome assembly GCF_963576675.1 of Euphorbia lathyris. NCBI lineage: Eukaryota > Viridiplantae > Streptophyta > Magnoliopsida > Malpighiales > Euphorbiaceae > Euphorbia > Euphorbia lathyris. The sequence continues at coordinate 19,547,615 of NC_088914.1, read as the reverse complement.
TCTATTTCATGATTTTAGATTTAATTTTTAGGAAATTAAGATGAATTTGAAGTTTCAGGCAATTCTCTGCCGCGAATTTAGAATTCCCTGCCGAGAATCCTCTTTTTTAGAACAGTCCAAATAGGTTAGGATTTCTCTGTTCATACCGAGAATTTTAAATTCTCTACCGTGAATCGGGAGGTAGCTTAGACGCCTGATTTCCGCAAGGAAATCAGCGTGTCGCGACCGCGGCTTTGCCATTCGCGGTCGCGACACGCGTGTTTCCTGCACTATCAGGTCTGCAACACTCTAACCCTTTCGACGAACCTCTTGGCAAACGAAACATTAAGTTTTTTCATTTCCGAAAGGTGCAATTTATACCTTTTCATAATAAAACGATACCTCTTTTCATTTAAACTCTTATAAATTAATCCTAGAGGATTCAAGTTCTGTTACAATTCTTTTTCATCTTTGTCAGAACTCTGATTTTCTTCGCAAACACCGTTCTTTACTAAAGTAACACAAACTTTGCACCATGCCTACCAAGAACAAACCATCTAGGCACAATACTGCCTCAATCAACAAATGCCCAGACTTATCCAAGCGATATGGGGCGCCTTTTCCTATCTTCAGTCACGATGAAGGTAGGCGTTATTGGAATCACCGTTACAAATTCTTCACCGGAATGTTGTATATGGATGAATTTCTTAATAGCCAATTAGGCATTTCTGATGACATGAGCCGCTATATGGAGCGCCTAGGGTGGACAAAATTCGCCCAAATGCGATTTCCAATAATAGGCGACTGGATACTTGAATTCTTCTATACCGTGCGTTTTACTAATAAACGACAAATACGTCTCAGTTTTCATCGAGAAGGCGAAATCTTCACTTTCGGCTATCCTGAGTTGCATGCTTGGTTTTGTTTTCCCCCGAGGGATACAATCAAACGTCATCCTGGACGAGACATGACATCCTCGGACATTTGGAGAATGCTCACTGGATTCTGGCGATTCAATTCAAAACTCGCCTATAATCACTCTTTTCGCTCCAACTCCATGCTGTATTTACACAAATTTCTGTGTCACAGTTTATTCAGGCGCACATTCAGTAGTGTGGTCCGTGACACAGATTTGTATGTTCTTGGAGATATATTCCAGGGAAATGCAGTGGATTCTTCCAAAATTCTGATGGAAGGTCTTGTCGCCGCTTCTCGATCCAAAGATAAGAAGATTGGGTTCGGCAATATAATCTGTGGAATAATTCTCGGTTCAAAGGGTACTATTGATATCCCCTGGAGTGATGATGAATTCTTCCCGACAATTGACTATGAATTTCTCGAGCACGAAGGACTTGTGAAACGTGTCTTTCGAGCAGGGCCTCAATTTTTGTCTGCACCGGAACGTGAAACTTTCGTGCAGTTTCAAATTGATCGTATTAAGGCTAGAAATATCCCGTTAGATAGGGATGAATATGTAGAATAGTTTATGTTTTTCATTTTATTTTTTGTATATATTTTGTTTTGTATTTGTTTGTTTTCATTACATGTACATATGTTAAAATAATAAAGATCTTATTTCATTCAATTCTTAATTTTTATCCATTTGATCCATTATCTATACTTAGCATATTTCATATGAGTAATTTCTAATTTTTCTTACTCAAATTAAGATAAAAAGGATTCACTTGAACTAATATGGTTTTCTATTTTTCCACACGTATATCTACATTTTATTTATAACTCAATTTCTTTTCAATGCATTAGGTTTTCATTTAATCAATTCAATTCATGTATTAAATATGTTTTACCATGCACTTATTATGCATTTAATATGGTTCTCTTAACTTATATGCATAAATGAACATTTAAGTTTCATTAATTCTTCATAATCAATTTATTATACTTTAATTCAATTTATTAAGTTTCAACCTTTGGTTTTCCTTAGAATTAATGACATTCATTTAAGTTTTAAGTGCAGGAACACTAAATATTAAGTTCAGGAACCATTTCCTCAACAAAATTGCACAAACCATGTCAAAAGGCACCTAAATAGGCCATTTTTACCAATTCTCTACCGAGAATTTATTAATTCTCGGTATGAGCAGCAACTTTGGCAGAATTTCAGGGCGAAAATTGCCTGAACATCGCGTGCCGCGGCCGCGACTTTGCCATTCGCGGTCGCGACACGCATATAAATTGCCCTTTTCAATCTGATTTTGCCACCAAATTTTGCCTATTCCTATTCCTATTCTACCTATTCACCTACCTATACAACCCTATATAAACCTACCTCTTACACAAACCTCACATCACCTCTATTTTTACCCAATCCCTTACTCTAAACTCTTCCCCAAAAATCTACTTTTACTCTTCCCAATTTATTCACTCCAATTTCTATCCTCTTTTCTCTTTCAATCACTTCCAACAATCGTCAAATGAATTTAAGAATTGATGATTTGGTTGAAAACAATATGGTGATGAATGACAACCTCAACCTTTTGAGGCGTGAACATCGATCGACTCGACATCGGATGCTTTCCTTTTTCCGACGCCGCAATGTGGAGACGTCTCCTACACCTCCCGATTCCCCACCTCAAGCTTAGGTTGTTTTCTTTAATTTTATTATCTTGTTATAATTTGGTACAATTTTCATTTTCATATGTTTGGTACAATTTTCAATTTTTAATTTTATGTTGAATGTTTCATTTGCACCATTCCTATCTTTATTTCGTATGCTTAAATTTTTGTGCTTTTATTCTTGATATCTCGCTTTTGCACCAATGAGGACATGGTCCAATTTAAGTGTGGGAGGAGATGTACATCATTTTCATTTTTCTAGCACAAATAACAAATGCAACGAATCATTTATAACAAATGCAACGTATTTTGCAACATAAACTTGTTTAAAACGCTATTTTTATTAACTTCACATTTTCATATATTTTTAAAAATTAATCATAAGTTAATATGATTATTTTTAGGTTATCATTATCGTTAGAAATTATATTTCTATACGGGTAATATTTTTCAAAATTTTTCACGAATCTCCGATACGATTTTAAGTAAAAATTGTCTCGAGTGAATGTATTTTAAATAAAAAAATTCTTTATTCAATCTCTATTTTTATATCATGAAATCATGATACAATAAATCTTATTTTAATTTTCAATTAGGTTTATAGGCATTAAATTGAACTAACAATTTTAGCTCGGTTTGATTTCGTCTTACATTAACACCAATTGAAGTTTTTAAGGAAACTTTAGCCATAATACATGTTGAATTTTAAGTCAATATAGGATGAATGTGCTATTTTTCTTTTTCCCAAGTTACAATTTTATAATTCATATTAATCAATCAATTAGTTGAATTCTTAACTTTTGGCCACGATTGAGACCAACCTTATCACAATCGAGGTATGAAAGGGAAGAAAATTAAGTACCGTTTACTTTTGGCCACGGTTGCGACCACCCTTATCACAATCGAGGTATGGAAGGAACGTTAAAAGCAAAAAAAATTATAAGCGTGTATAAGTTTAAAGTAACGATTGCGTCCACCCATGGCATGGTCGGTACCTCTTAAGCAAACACAAAGCAATAAAATACGTATAAAGTTACGATCAAGACCACCCTTATCTCGGGCGTAACTAAGCAATAATTAACCCAAGTACTTATTTAAAATAATATATCTCATATATTAGTTTAGGTTTGGGAAAGGAAATTTTGTGCTTTGAAATGCCTTGAGACGAAAGACTCAATAACATGCGTGCTTACATTGTCCCGAATGCTTCAATTCCAAATTGAAAATACAAGACGAGTGATATATCATATATTGTACTAAGTTAGTTTGATATTTTGCGTATAAATTTGCCATGCGAAGTTAGTCTTTTCGGCTTAACTAATTTAAAAGGTAATACAGAGATATATGTTTTATTTTCATAAAGAGATTAGTTAGAGAATAAATTCAGTGAAATTTTGCTCGGGACTAGCAAAAGATTAAGTGTGGAGATTTGTTAAGCCCAAAATATACCTAAAATATCATCAATAATTACATCAATATTGCTACGAATTTATGATATTTATAACCATTTAGAAAGCTTTTACTCTCGAATATGTTTCTTTCATGCAAGGTACATAAATATTTGGTAAAATCCAAATAGGAGTAAAAAGAACTCAAAAATAGAAGAAATTCCCTACAAAAGGAGTCGAAGACGACGAAAATTAATAACGCCAAGTCGAGGACACGAACGAGAGCGAAGAAGTGAAAAATGCTCCGTGCCGCGACCGCGGCCCCCACTATTCACGGTCGCGACACGCGTCCCTCAGCCTCTCCTTCCATTCGTCTGAAGTACAATTGATGCTCCCCCATTCTCGGTAGAGAATTTAATATTCTCGGTACGAGCAGGAGATTTTAGAGGCCTAGTTACACACTTTCGTTTTCGACGAAACGTGATCGTTCGGGTGGATAAAGACGTCCTTTCGCAGAGGACACGATCCTTCACAACGGACACGACACTTTAATCAAGACTCTTCAACATCTATAAATAAAGAGTTGATGGAGAGTTGAAATATAGTGTGTTATACGTGTAGAAGAAAGAGATTAGTGTAGAATTTATGCAGAAATTCTGAATCAAGTGATTCAGAAGTTAGATTTCGAATCTGTTCAAAAGCAATATGATATACACACATTGTTTACAAAATAATAACAAATTCAGTAGCGTTTAGACATTGTTCCAGTTTAGTTTACATTTTGGTAGTGGACCGACCCAGTCTCTATTACGAAGATTCAACGAGAAGATTGAGTAGAGGATTCGCCCCTGAGCCTGACAAACTCTAACGAAACCCAAGGAAAGGATTGACAACCCGTTCACTTGCACGCCGTCGAAGAATTCAATGCTCCATGTTCTCTGTAAACTTTTATCAATTTATATTTCATCTAATAAAGTCTGTTCTATTCGATAGATTTTTATGCAGCACTTATGGTAACCAATCCACTAAAGTGACTGCTGGTGTTTTCATTAAAACGTAGTTTAATTCAAAATCTTTACAAGGAAACTTTGTTGAACACTTAGGCAAATTATTATCTCGGTAGAGTTTTAATTTGGTTAAGGGCAATTATCCCGGATAAGGGTTTTGTCGAGTTCAAAGCCTATTAATTAGAGGTTCCATCATTTATTTCATCTTTATAATTCGTACAAAGTTTAAAGTTGTTTTCTTTGCTTAATGCAAACAAATATACTTGTTTACTTTTCTAAAGTACTAAAACGTTCATGTTTTGCAAATTCATTCTTAAATCAGATATTTTCTAACATCTTCATACTCTAATCTAATTCTTATTCTAGCAATTTCAAAACCTAAACCGATTTAAACGATTTTCCCATATTATAAACCTAAAAGTAAATTTAACCGATTCAGAATAAGTTTTGTTAAAAAACGTTCCCTGTGGGATCGATATCTTTTATTACTACAAGCGTATATCGTGCACTTGCGGAAATCGCTCAACAACAGTGTGTCCATTTTTCCCACAGAAGTCACATCTGACCTTCCGTTTGGGATATCTCACTGACTGGTCAGCACCCCAGTGCTGAGCATGCCAGCACACCTTTGTGGTGTGTCCCTTCTTCCCACAGAAGTCACACTGGACATTCTGCTGAGGATTCTATCTATGCTGACTAGTACTTCGGTACTGAGTGTTCAAAGGAATATTTCTTTTATTCGGAACCTTGAGTTGATTCTGAATAGATGTGACATCCTTTCTCAGTTTCTTAGAATCTGATTGGACCTCAGAGACAAACTTGTGCATAGTTTCTACGTTGCTATGCAAAGTTGAGTTGTGTTGGAGAAGATATCGAAGGTCACTTAGTTTGACCTCTTCAATCTCGTCACATCGCCTGCTGAGTGCTCTAACCTTCTTGTTACACTTTTTGATAAGTGTGTAGAGGTCACTCAGGGCATTTATCATTTCATTTCTGAGCAGGGGTAGTGATATTACCTCAGTTGAGTGTGCCTCATCGTCAGATGCAATGGAGGGGTCAGCATGCTCAAAAACACAAGGCTCAGCAAGCTCATCTGCCATGAAGCAGATCTTTGCTGACTCAGTGGCATCAGCTCCTAATGATGATGACTCATCACTATCACTCCAGGTTGCCACCATTGCCTTCTTGCTGTTCTTCTTTTCCTTCCTCAAGGTAGGATAACTTGATTTGATATGGACAGTTTGATGACATTCAAAGCATGTGATTGGCTTTGAGCTGTCCTTCTTGTACTTGTTGTCGCTGGACTCAGCTTTGTACTTGTCAAACTTCTTGTAAGGCTTCTTGGAATATTTATCATTCTTTCTGAATAGCCTTTTCATTTTTCTAGTGAACATGGCCATCTCTTCATCGTCTGTTGAGCTCCCATCAGTGGAGTCAACTTTCATGACAAGAGACTTTTGCTTCTTGTCCTCAGACTTCTCCTTCACCTCAAAATTCTTCATTGAGATCTCATGGGTCAGTAGAGATCCAATGAGTTCATCATACTTGTAGGTGGTCAAGTCTTGAGCTTCCTCAACAGCGGTTTTCTTGGCTTGCCAGCTTTTGGGAAGGCTCCTCAGTATCTTCTTGAATTGCTCTTCCTCAGTAAAGATCTTGCCAAGTCTTTTGAGCTCGTTGATTATATTTGTGAATCTTGAGTTCATTTCAGAGATTCCTTCGTCATCATTCATTTCAAACAGCTCGTACAACCTCATGTGCTGGTTCACCTTGGACTCCTTAACTTTGTTGGTTCCTTCATAGGTGACCTCCAGTTTCTTCCAGATTCCTGCGCTGACTCACAACCTGAAATCTTATTGTACTCTGCAGCATCTAACGCACAGTGAAGCATGTTTATAGCCGAAGCATGATTTTGTAGCTTCTTGAGGTCATCTTCTGTCCACTTAGCCTCAGCTTTGACAACCGTTTGGCCGTCAACAGTTTCAACAGGAACAAATGGGCCTTGGACTATAGAAAGCCATGCACTCATATTTGTTGCCTGAATGAAATTTTTCATTCTGTTCTTCCAAAAGGTATAGTTAGACCCGAAGAATAGAGGAGGCTGAGTAATGGACAGTCCCTCAGGAAGAATCTGAGTTGTCTGATTTCCTGGGAGAAAACGAGTGATGTTCTCAGCCATTGTGGGGATCAGCTCAAGATAGTTATATCTTGCTCAGTGAGCTTTTAAGCTCTGATACCACTTGTTGGTCCCGTATAACGTGACAAGGTTAGTTCCAAGGGGGGGATAGGAACTATTTAAAATTTTGTCCGTTTAGGCTGACTTCTTTTCTTTTAGAAAAGGTTTACACAGCGGCGCTAAGTAGTTTTAAGACACAAGCTTAGTCAACTGGTGACTAAGTCTGCTTCTTTCCTTGAGTCAGGAGATAGCACTTAAGTCTATCCCTGAACTCAGCTTCTTAGTGCACTCAACTCAGTGTCTGTTCGTTACTTAGTCAGTTTTATAACAAGCAATATATAAAGGAGTTTAAAGGTTAGAAATATGTTACTCAGCAGACATATCCTGGTTCGGCCTCTCCGCCTACGTCCAGTCCCCGGAACTCGTTCCGAGCTTTTTGAATCATCTACTGAGCTCTTTAAAGGTAGAGCACGAAACCCTTTACAACAGAAGCTAAGTATACAAGAGTACCTTCCTCTATTCCTCTACTCACTCCTATAACTACCGCTGAGTACTATAACCGAGTACTCAGCTTCTCCTTTCTATTCTTCTAGAAATGATAAGTGTTTGTCCTAAACAACAATTGCTAAGACACTTTAGATGAATGAAATCACTCTAGACTTTTACACAATGATTGGAATTGGTGTAAAGTTTGCTTTGCTTTTCTCACAGAACTTCAAGTATGAATTTGGTCAGCGTTTCGACTTGATTGAAGATCTACATCGAATGAAGCATTTGAGAGGCCTATTTATAGTGACACTTCAAGCACCGGTGATTTCGAATTTCGAAATAACCGTTGGAGTCAAACGGCTTCCTGTCGCTTTCACTCAGTACGTGCTCAGCGTCTTCGGCCAATCATATTCGTGTATCTTTTGTCTTCACCAGTGCTCAGCAGCTTTTAGTCAGATGAAACAGAATGTTTCCACATTTATGGCAAAGTCTTCCAGACAGCTTCCTGCGCCTTCTGAGCTTTACCCAAAGTAGAAATACTTGGTCTCCAAGTTCATTCTGTTCTGCCGCTGACCTGACAACCTTGTCGCTCAACTCAACAGCTTCGTCTTGAAGCTATTTGGTCGAAGGCTTCTCGATCCTTCTTGTTGCTGGGCTAACGCCTTACTTAGTACGACGGCGTTTTGAGTCTTCTTGGGCCGTGAGGCTTTCATATATTGATTTGGGCTTGACTTCCTCTTTTGGGCCTTTGGGCCATTTATCTTAATGTCTTATAAATCAAATAACTCAACATTGAACAAACACATTATTATGAATAAATCAAAGCATTTAAATTTAATGTGTTGGAATATTTTTATCATTCACATGAATAATTTTGTCAAATCAAAATCATGTGGAAAGGTGTTTCAACACCAAAGACATTCTAGGGCTATGCCTTAGAAACCGCCCTCTTCACCCTAAATCGAGTACCAACTAAATCTGCTAGTTCCACACCATATGAATTGTTCGTTGGTAGGAAACCCGTGTTCTCATTCATGAGGGTATGGGGTTGTTCAGCATTTGTCAAACGCATTGCGTCCGACAAACTAGATTCTAAATCTGATAAGTGTTTCTTCATTGGATACCCTAAGAAAACTATGGGATATTACTTCTATCATCCAGATGATCAGAAAGTAATAGTATCCAAGCAGGCAACCTTCTTAGAGAAAGAGTTTCTCAAAGAAACAGAAAAGGGAAGCATGATTGAACTTGATGAAGTTCAAGAACAAGAAACACCGACTGAAACAACAGAGGCGGTTGAGGAACCCGATGCAGTCCCATTAGATGAGACTCAAGTGCCACCCATTCGTAGATCACAAAGAGTTCATGAACTCTCTATTAGATATGGTTTTCTAGTGGGAGATGATGATGAGGTTCCCGTGTTAGACGATGAACCCGAAAACTACGAAGAGGCTCTTAACAGTCCAGATTCTAAAGCATGGCTCGAAGCCATGGATTCTGAGATGGATTCCATGTACACTGGTTGATCCACCCGAAGGGAGAAAACCCATTGGGTGCAGGTGGATCTTCAAAAAGAAGACTGACATGGATGGAAAGGTTAGCACCTACAAAGCTAGGTTATTAGCGAAAGGATATCGTCAGAAGCAAGGAATTGATTATGACGAAACTTTCTCTCATGTGGCTATGTCCAAATCAATCAGAATAATGCTTGCTATTTCTGCTCACTACGATTACGAGATTTGGCAAATGGATGTGAAAACAGCTTTCCTAAACGGAAACCTGCTTGAGGATGTATATATGATGCAACCTGAAGGTTTCATATCAAAGGATGCAAACAAGGTTTGCAAACTTCAGAGATCCATTTATGGACTCAAGCAAGCATCAAGAAGCTGGAACAAGCGTTTTGACGAAACCATAAAACAATTTGGTTTCGAACAAAATTGCGAAGAAGCTTGCATTTACAAGAAAGCAAGTGGGAGCTCAGTTGCATTTCTGATATTATATGTGGACAATATATATTATTAATGGGAAATGACATAGCTCTACTACAGTCGGTAAAAGTATGGTTATCAGGTAACTTCTCCATGAAAGACCTTGGTGAAGCAGCTTATATACTTGGTATAAAGATCTACAGAGATAGATCAAGAAGACTGTTTGGTCTTTCACAGGCTACATACATCGAAAAGGTGCTAAAGCGGTTTAGCATGCTTGAATCGAAACGAGGTAACTTACCCATGATACATGGAGTAAAGTTAAGCAATCATCAATGTCCTAAAACCGAAGATGATAAGAAGCGCATGGCTGTAGTCCCGTACGCCAGTGCAATCGGTTCGATTATGTATGCTATGCTATGCACTAGACCTGACGTAGCGTTCGCGTTAAGTATAACGAGTCGTTACCAAGGAAATTCGGGAGACGAGCACTGGAATGCCGTCAAGAACATTCTTAAGTACTTGATAAGGACTAAAGACATGTTCCTAGTGTACGGAGAAGGGGATCTGAAAATAGAAGGATTTTCAGATGCAAGTCATCTCACAAATGAGAACGATTTTAAATCCCAATCATGATACCTGTTTATCTTGAATGGGGGCGCGGTCAGCTGGAAGAGTTCCAAGCAAGGAAGCGTAGCTTTCTCTACGACCGAGTCAGAGTATATCGCTGCTGCGGAAGCAGCAAAGGAAGCGGTTTGGATTAAGAAGTTCATTACTGAACTTGGTGTGGTGCCTAACATTGTAAATCCCATTACACTGTACTGTGATAACAATGGAGCCATAGCGCAAGCAAAGGAACCACGGTCTCATAATGCATCCAAGCATTACCTGAAGCGATACCACATTGTAAGAGAAATTATGGCAAGAGGAGATGTGAGAATAGAAAGAGTACCTACTGAGGACAACGGTGCAGATCCGTTGACAAAGCCCTTAATCCAGAAAGTACATGATCGTCATCTAACTTCTACTGGGATAAGTTGTAGAAACAATTGGCTTTAGTCCAAGTGGGAGTATGTTGGGGTTTTAGTGTCCTATAGACAATTGTTCTAGGATACAAACTTAATGTAAATGAAGTGTTCTTTATATCATTTGTTTTAATGAGATATGGTTTCATAACTATATAAAGGCAATCCCTTTTAAGAACTAAATAATGTCTAATAAAAGGAAATCCGTAAGTTTGTTTAAAGTGATTATAAAGTGTTCATACAAGCATTAAGTGAGACAAAACTTTATAATAAACTAATAAACTTAAAACCACCCCAAGTCAAGTAATATGTTTAGGATTGACATATCACTGCTGAGACTTGCATGTAACAATGTCTTCTGTCGCGACAGAAAGCTGATCTCACAAGCTTCATATATACAGATATCTGGACAGTTACGTGGATCCAATGAAAAGGAGTTCATTAGGATTGGGGACCCGACTTGAGATAACAGGATGGGTAGATTCATCCTTGTCACCTGTTTATCTCATTGGTATTAATAGGTATAAGTAATCCTCAGACTCAAAGGAATGTTAATTAGTAATTCTGGATTACGGAATGTGACGCTTTGATCCTGTTGTAACACGATCCTTAACAGAGATGACTCTGGGGTGTGAACGGCAGACGTTGGGTATCACAGGAAGCAATTGCAGGATAGTTATACATTGGATTGAGCATTTATAACTCCCGATAAATGGGAGATATGTCCATGGATCGCTTGTGGAAGACTTGACTCTAAATCCTTGCAAGGTGATAGCTTAAGATTGAAATACAGATTTCTCTTAACCTATCTAATTGGAGTTGACTCGGCCTGTACAAGTAAAACGAACGTCTCGCTATATGTGACTTGACATTATCCATAGTCATAAGATTCAGTTCAAGGATGTAGTTGATAAAGGATCGAATTATACTGTAACTAATACGGAAAGGTCAACGACAGAATCAATCTGTCTTCTTATAGCTCTGGGGGAATGTTTCGGATTTGCCAATCACATTTTGCGTACTCATTCCGTTATGCAAAGATTAAATATAATTTTGTGAAAATTAATTTAATAGTTGCATACGGCTAGAAGCAATAAAAACCTAATTGGTCACACATAAGACTTGGAACCCAAAAGAGAAACAGATGTTAATTAATTGATGGAAGCCCAACTTGTTGGAAATTAGGCTAAGGTATAGCAGCGGAAATATAAAAATTTTAACCTATTTTCATTTAACCACAAGATCCGTTAACCTTTATTTCATATAAAGAATGATAAGAAGAAATACCTTTTAGAAGTTCTATCTACCGTTGCAAACGAAGTGCCCACAACTTCAAAAGATATAGAAACTGTCTACCAATTTGCCCCAATCCGAAACAGACCTTCCAGACCTCCGAACGACAATCCCTTCGGTGGAAACGTGGAAGAATATGTCTAGAAGCTCCTGTCTAAAACTCGCGACGATCCGACGGTTCAATCTTCGGGAATCCGCGAAATCGTGAACTGACCTGATGTAGGAGTAGTAAAACGAATTTCTCCCTTTTGTTTGTTTTTCTTCTTCGAGTTCCCAAACACGAAATAAACACGGGAAGATTAATTTAGTATCAACCGTTGAATAGCAACCAAAGTAGATTGCCTCTAATTAATTAACACAAGATCAAGGATAAAAGAAATAGATGAAAATCAATTGATCAAACGAAGCCGTAGAGAAATCTCGTCCTCGAACTAGGGGTGTCGAATTTTCTCTGTCTTGGACTAGGTGAATTTCGAAAATCACAAGTAGGGTATGGCTTGCTTGGGATTTCGAAAATCTCAAGGGAAGGGGTATTTATAATCTCTTGTATCTAATCCCTAGTTAGATAGAATTAGGTTACTGAATAGGAATTCCATTCGGAATAGAATTCCTAATTATTATCTCACTATATATCTAATATATTAAGGATAATAATAATAACCTTATTGGATAATAATAGGAGTGTATTAATCTAATTAAAACTCCTAACTTAATTATCTTTTAATTAGTTTAATTCATATTCCTAATCTAATTAGGATTAACAAAATCAAATTAATTATTCATGTATATCACTACATGAATTTCGACCCCCTTATGCCCATGGGCCTTATTGGGCTCAATTGGGCTTCTATCAATTAATTAACATCTATCTCTCTTTTAGGTTCCAAGTCTTATGTGTGATCCATTAGGTTCTTATTGCTTCTAGCCGTATGCAACGTTATTAAATTAATTTTCAAAGAATTATATTTAATCTTTGCATAACGGAATGATGTACAGAGTATGTGATTAGCAAGTCCGTAATCATTCCCCCAGAGCTATAAGAAGACAGGTTGATTCTGTCGTTAACCTTTCCGTATTAGTTACAGTATAATTCGATCCTTTATCAACTAGATCCTTGAACTGAATCTTATGACTATGGGTGATGTCAAGTCACATATAGCGAGACGTTCATTTTACTTGTACAGGCCGAGTCAACTCAAAAAGATAGGTTAAGTGAAATCTGTATTTCTTACTCTTAAGCTATCACCTTGTAAGGATTTAGAGTCGAGTCTTCCACAAGCGATCCATGGATGTATCTCCCATTTATCGGGAGTGATAAATGCTCAATCCAATATATAACGACTCCGCAATTACTTCCTGTGATACCCAACGTCTACTGTTCACACCCCAGAGTCATCTCTGTTAAGGATCGTGTTACACCAGAGTCAAAGCATCACATTCCGTAATCCAGAATACCAATTAATATTCCTTTGAGTCTGAGGATTAGTTATACCTATTAATACCAATGAGATGAACAGGTGACAAGGATGAATCTACCCATCCTGTTATCTCAAATCGGATCCCCAATCCTAATGAACAACGTTTCATTGGATCTATGTAACTGTCCAGATATCTGTATATATGAAGCTTGTGAGATCAGCTTTCTGTCGGACAGAAGACATTGTTACATACAAGTCTCAACAGTGATATGTCAATCCCAAATATATCACTTGACTTGGGGTGGTTTTAAGTTTATCAGTTTACTATAAAGTTTTGTCTCACTTCATGCTTGTATGAACACTTTATAATCACTTTAAATAAACTTACGGATTTCCTTTTATTAGACTTTATTTAGTGCTTAAAAGGGATTGCCTTTATATAGTTATAAAACATATATCTCATTAAACAAATGATATAAAGAACAATTCATTTACATTAAGTTTGTATCCTAGAACAATTGTCTATAGGACACTAAACCCAACACAACTGAGCCCAATGAGGCCCAGTTAATGAGGGGGGCGATTTTATGTATATAAAAATACATAAATAATTAATTTGATTTTATCAATTCTAATTAGATTAGGATTATGAATTAAATTAATTAAAGGATAAATAAGTTAGGAGTTTTAATTAGATTATATTACTCCTATTATTATCCTATAAGGTTACTAATACTATCTTTATATTTAAGATATAATTATAGATAATAAATAAGAGTTATATTCCGAATTAAATTCTTATTCAGTAACCTAATTCTATCTAACTAGGGTTTAGATACAAGAGGATAGAAATACCCCCTTATATGCAATTTTCGAAATACACATAGAAACCGGGAGAGAGAATTTCGACCCACACCATAAGGACGAGATTATCTACCGCTTCCTTCCGTTCAATTGATTTTCATCTCTTTCTCTTTATCATTGATCTTGTGTTGATTAATTAGAGACAATCTATTTTGGTTGTTATATACGGTTGATTCTAACTTGATCTTCAATTGTTTTGTTTTGTGCTCGGGAACTCGAAGTAAGAGTTGTGGGCACTTCGTTTGCAACGGTAGATAGAACTTCTAAAAGGTATTTCTTATTTCTAAAAGGTATTTCTTTCTATCCCTCTTTATATGAAATAACGATTAACGGATCTTGGGTTAATGGAAATAGGTTAAAATTTTTATATTTCCGCTGCTATATGTTAGCCTATTTTCCTTCATCCCGAACCCTCACCTGTCTCCCGCAAGGGATCGGTGTTCATTTCCCATTCGTGGGTGGCGACTCTTCCATACTCCGAGCTCCGGCCCTGCCGAGCAGCTTGATTCTCCCGATTGGTTGCTTTCGGCGCCAATCACAGCATCTGTCGTCAACGGTGTCCACCCCCCGGTTCGCTCGGGCGAGGCCGCGGCACCTATTACACTAAGTTTGGGCAATCCCTCAACTAATTGCTTTCTTGCTAATTTGGTAAGGAGGTCCATGCTTACATGACCAAGTCTCTTATGCCATAGCTAGGAGTTGTCCTCCTTTGACATTAAGCATATGTTTTTCGAAAAATTCTTTTGTAAACTCAACATGTATACATTGTCAACACGAGGGGCGGTTAAAATAAAATCATTTGTTTTTCCCTCGAGTATCTGACACTGAGTAGCATCCAATACAACCTGTCTACCGCTGTCACACAGTTGAGCTACGCTCAATAGGTTATATTTGAGACCCTTAACTAAGGAGACTGACTCAATAGTGGGGTTACCTCTGATAGTACCTGAACCTACTATCTTACCCTTTTTATTGTCTCCAAAGCTTACGTTTCCACCTCGTTTACGCTCAAGTGTGATGAATTGAGTTTCATCACCAGTCATATGCCTCGAGCATGCGCTGTCAATATACCACAGCTTGGATTTCTCCGCGCATCTCAAGCTCACCTGCAATTTTGAACTATTCATCTTTAGGTACCCAATTCTTTTTGGGTCCTCGTTTGTTAGCATAGACAGGTGAAACATCATATTTAGCTTTATGATGACATACATTTATAGTGTGGCCGTTTTTACCACAGAAGTCACAGTAAGTTACCCTTTGAGGGTAATGTTGAGTTTGGTCAGCACGATTGTGCTGAGCATGTCAGCATACCTTAGTGGTATGGCCTTTCTTTCCGCAGAAGTCACATTGGACATTCCGCTGAGTATACCAACACACATCAATGGTGTGTCCTCTTTTCCCACAACAGTCACACTGACAATTCTGCTGAGTGTACCGTTTATGCTGACCAGTACCTTGATACTCAGCATTGGGATAGAACCCTTTCTTTGCCGATTTACTCAGCTGGTTTTGTATAGTTGTGATGTCCTTTCTAAGTTTCTTTGACTCAGTTTGGACTTCCGAGACAAAACCATGCATGACCTTTAGATTTTCATCTTGTCTGGTGTTGTCTTGGAGAAGATATCGGAGGTCACTCAGTTTGACCTCTTCAATCTCATCACAGCGCCTGCTGAGTGCCTTTATTTTCTTGTTACACTTTTTAGTCAGTGTATATAGATCACTCAGGGCGTTAACCATTTCATTTATAAGCAAGAGTAAAGATGTTACCTCATTGGAGTGTTCCTCCTGTTCAGATTCTTCTGAGAGGTCAGCTTGCTCAAATTGAGTATGGTCAGCAGCGTCATCGGCCATGAAACAAATGTTTGCTGACTCGGTGGCATCAGCTTCAGATGATGTTGACTCATCGATGTCACTCCATGTGGCCACCATCGCCTTTTTGCTTCCCTTCTTTTCTCTCTTTAGATTAGGGCAGCTTGACTTAATGTGCCCAGTTTGATGGCACTCGAAGCATGTGACAGGCTTAGAGCTGTCCTTTTTGTATCTGCTGTCGCTGGACTCAGCTCTGTATTTGTCGCTTCTTCTGAATGGCCTTTTGATGTTCTTTTCATTCTTTCTGAACAGCTTCTTCATTTTCCTTGTGAACATGGCCATCTCCTCATCGTCTGATGAGTCAGCTTCGGTCGAGTCAGCTTTCATGACAAGAGATTTCTGCTTCTTGTCTTCTGACTTTTCTTTTGCTTCAAAGTTTTTCATGGATATCTCATGGGTCAGCAGAGATCCGATCAGCTCGTCATGTTTGTACGTGGTCAAGTCTTGAGCTTCCTCCACAACGGTTTTCTTAGCTTGCCAGCTCTTGGGGAGACTCCTCAATATTTTCTTCACTTGTTCCTCCTCGGTGAAGTTCTTTCCGAGTCTCTTGAGCTCGTTTATGATATTTGTGAACCTTGAGTTCATCTCCGAGATGTCTTCATTTTCATTCATCTCGAATAGCTCATATAATCTCATATGCTGGTTCACCTTTGATTCATTGACCTTGCTGGTACCTTCATAGGTCACCTCCAGCTTCTTCCATATCTCCTGGGCTGACTCGCAACCTGAAATTTTATTATACTCTGCAGCATCTAGAGCACAGTGAAGCATATTGATAGCCGAAGCGTTGTTTTGTAGTTTCTTAAGGTCATCTTCTGACCACTCAGTTTCACTCTTAACAACTTTCTCATTGTTAACAATTTTATAAGGCACATATGGTCCTTGAACTATTGCAAGCCATGCACTCATGTTCGTGGCTTGAATAAAGTTCTTCATCCTATTCTTCCAGAATGTATAATTTGATCCGAAGAACAAGGGAGGCCGGCTAATTGATAATCCCTCAAGGAGTATCTGTGTTGTCCGATTTTCTGGAAGGAAACGAGTGTTGTTCTCAGCCATTATCGGGATTAGCTCAAGATAGTTATATCTTTGAGTAGTGAGCTACTAGCTCTGATACCACTTGTTGGTCCCGTGTAATTAGTTCCAAGGGGGGGGGGGGGGTAGGAACTAATGTAACTTTTTTTCGTTTTAATTATGATGGCTTAATATAATTGTTTGAGTTTCTTACCTCAGCTTTGGTCAGCGCGGCCGAATGAAGCGTAAGACAGTTTTAGTCAAGTGCTGACTAGAACTGTTTTACATGTGAGTTGGAAATTGACACTTTTGTGGTCAGCTTCCAACTCAGCACTCTGATTTACTCAGTGTCAGCTTAATCAATTAATATACTGAGTAAATATAACAAGCAACACATACAAATATATATTGAGAGAAAGGGTTAGAAATCTCTCAGCAGACTTATCCTGGTTCGGCCTCTCCGCCTACGTCCAGTCCCTAGAATCCCTCCGGGCTTTTTTTTAATCCACTACTGAGCTCTTTAAAGGTAGAGCACAAACCGTTTACAAGGCAGTTGAATATGCAAGAGTACCGTCATCTATTCGTTTACTCAACTCCACTAAGCGCTACAACCCAACACTTAGATTTTCTCTATCACTGAGTACTAAAAACCGAGTACTCAGCACCACTCTCTCAACTTTTACAATTGATAAAGATTTGTTCTTTTCAGATGAAGAACACTTTAGATGATTACAAAATCGATCTAGACTTTTACACAGAGATAGAAATTTGGTGTAAAATCTTTTTCTTATTTTGATGTGCTTTGTATGTATGCTCTTTTTCACTTGTGTTTCGGCCAATGATCCAAGAATGAACTTGTCCTTTTATAGTTGAAATCTGAAGACACAATCATTTGAATTTAGATCTATCCGTTGAATTAAAACGGCTCTTTCTTGCGTCATTGTTCTGGTCAGCTTCAGATTTGCAGGCCAATCCTGTCGTCTGATTTCAGCAGATGCCAGGCTTGTCTTCTTCTCACAGGTTTGTCTTCTAGTGTCAGTTTCGTCTTTTAGCTAGCGGACAGTTGACCCATGCGTCTCGAAACTGTATCCATGCATAATTCCAAAGCTTCTGAATTGGCAGAGATCACTGTCGGATCTTGTCTTTTAGCAAACGGATCATTGATGCTGTCCTGATGAGAACTCAGCATAACTTTGATAGTCGTTGTCTTTGATCGTTGCTATTTACGATACTGAGTTGCTTTCTACTTAGCTTCCTTGGTCAGCTTCGTCTGCAAGATTTAGTTCCGAAGAAGACTTCTCTTCTTTTATGCTGAGTTGCTTTCTACTCAGCTTCTATGATCAGCTTCATCTGCAAGCTTCAGTTCTGAATAAGACTTTACTTCTTTTATGCTAAGTTACAATTTACTCAGTCCGTGCTATGTTCTCATGCTGACTACGTTCTGTCTTTGATTCCTGTTCTTATATGTATATTCTTGTACTTAACATTGAACAAACACATTAGTACAATTAAATCAAATCACTTAAATTTAAATGTCTTAATCATGGATTAACTTAAATCATTTTGTCAAATCAAAATCATGTGGAAAGGTGTTTCAATAAAATAGACCTAAGGTTTTTGGAGAAGTACCAATTTAAGCTCAACGTTCAAAATAGCACCAATATAGGCTTAAAGTTTACAACATAAGACTAACCCATTCACTATCCGAAATTGGATATATAGTCCCGTTATCCAGAAGTTTAGTAATCTCATTCTTAACTACTTCTTTCATGTTGGCATTTAGGCATCTTTGCCTATCCGTTTTAGGAGGTCTTCCTTCTTCTAAGTGTATCATATGCATTACAATGCTAGGCTTAATTCCCTGAAGGTCTGAAATTTGCCAACATGTACTTCCTATCCTATATCTAACAATTTCTTTTAAACTCAACTCTTCTTCCTTAGTTAATTTGTTAGAGATAATAATAGGAAGAGTATCGCCTTCACCTAGAAAAGCGTATCTCAAATGGCTAGGCAATTCTTATAACTCTAATTTTAGTGGTTTAAAAACTGAGGGTGGTATTAGTCCATCATTACGAATCAAAGGCTCTGGAGCCTTATCTTCCATTTCTTCTTCAATTATGGGTTCTAAAATACTTTCCTCATCAACAATATCATTAACACATTCATCAACCAAATCAAGTTTCATACAAACAAACTCTTCCATAGGGTATTTCATAGTTCTATGCATATTAAACTCAATTCATCCTCACCAATTCTGAAAAATACTTTTCCTTCAGATACATCAACTAATGCACGTCTCGTATTCATAAACGGTCTACCAAAAATTAATAGGTAATTAACATCATATGCAAAGTCCAGTATCTCAAAATTTGTAGGAAAAATAAATTTATCAACTTTCACTAAAACATCTTCAATGATACCATATGGTTTTTTAGTGGTTTGATCCGCTAATTGCAAAACCATATTAGTGCGTTTAATATCTTCTTCTAGACCTAACTCCTTCGAGATAAATGAAATCGGCACAGAAATTTTATGCAAATATTCACTAAAATATAGAAGAAGAAAAAACACATACTATGTAGGGATGGATAAGGTATAAACTCTAGAAATAAGAAAACACAAACAAACAGTTTTTTAGCATACACCCTAGATACGAGAGGTGAATAACAAGCAAAAGAAATAGGAAGAAAGCATAAAATCACCTTGCCACAAGTGAAACAACGAACTGGAGTGATCATATTTGCCTCACTCTTCATCGAATTAAGTTTTTAGATCACTTGATATTTGAACGCTTTCGAATCGTTAAAAACACAATATAAAGTACAAATAGATGAAACGGTGAAACGAGTTACCTATATTTTTATTAGTTTAATGTTTATGACTAACTTTTTTGTAACGAGATACTTAATGCATATTTAATTGATCCATAGTTGAATATATGAAAAAATAAAAATTCTATATAGCTTAATCCGTAAATAAATAAAAAAATATAAGTAAGGGGCTTCAAAATGTTTTTTGTTTTTTTGTTTTTTCCATTTATTTTCCTTGTTTTAGGAATTTGGATATTAACACTAACACGGAACAAAATTTAGTACTATTAAACTGTGATTATTTACCAGCATCATTAAAGTATGTCCTTTTTATCAATTAATGATTTTTTCATGTTGTAAAGGTTTATCTTGGGATGAAAAATGAAACCTTTTTAGGTTGAGAATTTCACTAATCACTTCAAGTTTCATTAGAAATATTTTGTAAATTACAGACATGGCCCCTAAATTTTAGACTTACTTTCATTATAACCTCTAAACTTTACACTTATTTCATTATAATCCCCTAAACTTCAAATTTTAATATTAAAATTCATGAACTTTACATTTTACTAACATAATGACACACGTCACAATGACCACTAAGAATCTCAAAATAAAAAAATTCAAGAATTAAAATTGTCTAGAACTATATTTCTTATGGAACCACCGTTTATAATTTTTCAAAAAAAATTTTGAATATTTTTCTCTAAACTATTTCTCTCTTCTAACTAAAAATACTTAAATGACCTTGAAAGAACAAAAACTAAAAAGAGCACTTCAGTTGGTTCCAAAAGCAAGTCATAGTATAGGTGTTCATCACCAGAAACACAACCTTTTCGAGGTCAAGTTGAGAATCATTAACCAACTGTAATGATAATGAAATGTCTCAAATTAGCTATTTAGCATCATGAGTATGTACACCCATCATTACTTATAAAAGGAATTAGACCGTCGACTTTTGGACAAACAACACATGTTGCGCTCAATTTTAATATCTTTGCTACTACACAAACCAAATTTTCATTCATTTCACATGCTTAATCCATGTCACCGTAATCAAAACCTTATCACCTTATTTCCAAGTTATCGTTTCGCTAACTTAAAACTTTCAATAGTTTTTTTTTTATTTGGATTTTAATGTTAATAAACTGTAACACAAAAACTTTTATATCATAAAATAAATTTTAGGAGTCATATAATGCTAGTAGCATTATATTTCTGAATGTTTTTACCCTCAAAAACAATATAAAAAGCAACCTTTTATGATCTTAAACTGAAAGCATCTGCCTCTCTGATCACAACAATGCATGCAAAAAGATCACAACAATGCATGAAATTTCTAATGCAGCTCAGAAAATTGATTAGCAACCATGGCACATGTCATCTTAAACTCAACCTGCCTTGGGTTAAGTTGAGCATTCTATTGCATCATTTATGCTTACTGAATAAAGGCAAATTAGCACTTTAATTAGATCTAAACATCATCTAACATACAAAAGGATCTCAGTAGTTTCTCACAATATAATGCATAACAGGTTAGCTAATATCTGAAAATCATGTGTCTTTCCAGTGCCCAAAAGTCTCATCATACTATACTAGCTAATATCTGAAAATCATGTGCCGTTCCAGTGTCCAAAAGTCCCATCATACTATACTACACATCCTAGCAGTTTATACCTTCATACTCTTGTAACTCCATTATCTCCTTCAGCTGCCCTCACTTCTCTCTAGAGCTGCAGAGTAAAAAAAAAACAAAATCAATATCCAACATTACCCATTGGGGATTAAAATTTGAACCCAAGAACAAAAGAATCTCCACTTATTGTCTTTACTGTGACAGCTTATATATGTATTCAACACATTTAGAAAGATTTCGGTCACATAGAGCAGAATCACTGAGCCAAAAATTTCAAGGCATTTTCAAATTGTTGGATGGAAGATCAATATTTAGTTTGAAGAATAAATATGAACATTTTATTCATCATAGCACACAGTATAGATGGTTGCTAAGATACAAATGAAAACAGCTATCAATGAGCCACATTTACACCTGTGAAAGAGTGAGTACGCATTGGGACAGTGTGCATAACACTTAAATCAACAACAAAAGTTCAACTTGAATGCACACAAACAAGAGAGAGAGAGATACTATTGTAGTTCAAAAGCTTCTCAATGAGGTCAACATGCGTCATGAGCATTCTTCTGCAGCAATAACGGACCAACCCAAGGGCATCAAGAGCATCTCTGCAGGCCAAGCCGGAAGATATTAGAGAACTTTCAACATGCTCTCTACAAATACACTTTAAAATAGACACTAATTCAACTTCATAATATATATGAAGATTATCAGAAGCTTTCCTTGTGCATACCCACCCACCCGCAGACACACAAAGGAAAAAAGAAAAAAAGAAATTTGACTTAAGTGGTATATTCATCATATCCAGACTGGTGATATTTCCCACATCACAACTATCATATACATTTTAACCATTTCAAATTTCGAATTTTGGCCCTACAAGAGGCATCTAAAGCATAAAAATATATCGCCTCTCAAACATAAAAATTGGGGATAAGGTACCAAAATAGACCTAAGGTTTTTGGAGAAGTACCAATTTAAGCTCAACGTTCAAAATAGCACCAATATAGGCTTAACGTTTACAACATTATATCAATTTAGGCTTAACGTTTACAATATAGTATCAATTTAGGCCTCACAGACAAAATAGCACCAATATAGCCTTAACGTTTACAAAATAATACGAATTTAAGCTTAACGTTTACAAAATATATACAATTTA
Organism: Euphorbia lathyris; assembly: GCF_963576675.1. NCBI lineage: Eukaryota > Viridiplantae > Streptophyta > Magnoliopsida > Malpighiales > Euphorbiaceae > Euphorbia > Euphorbia lathyris. The sequence goes on along the minus strand of NC_088914.1, from coordinate 19,524,980 downwards.
AGCTAAACGTCATAATTAAATTAATCATATTATATTTTTTCCCTATTAACTTTATATGTTACTTTTTATTTAGTTCTATATTCTTATTTATTATAATACAATTAATTAGTATTCTTGCCCATTAAGATCTTATATTTGTTTTTCATCTGTGATTCCATGACTACTAAATTTCATTGCTCATGTAATATATGCAAACTAAAAGTAATTGAATATCCACAATATTTCGAAACTTTTAGTTTGCATATATTACATGAGCCATGAAATTTAAGGGTCATGAAATGCTATATTGTAAACGTTAAGCCTATATATCTAGGTACTTTTGAACATGATTGAATACCATGAGACGGTACGGGAATAAAAGTTAGTATGGGAAAAACGAAATTCATTTGCTTTCATTCTTGCAATTAATATTACAACAGTAAATTAAGTACAGAAAAGTATGTCAACTATCTTACCCTTCAGAGTAATCTGCTTGAAGAAGATCAAGATAGGTATCCCATTTGTTACCAATGACCTAAAACAGATCAGAGGAGCTATGTTAGACATTGGACACGACATTCAAACTCTAAAAACAGGTAAAGAGGTTTTCTTTCTCAAATCAAATTAATAAATTATAAGCTTAAGCAAAGAACTTCTAATAAACAAATTGGTACAGCATTTGGTATCAGAAGAAAATGAGTAATACATTAAGTTATTTTTGTAGAAATCATATGAACAGTTTCCACCCAAATAAACAACAGAGATACAGTTAAACCTAGCTACGAAAATATTGAAACTCCTTCGAGATAAATGAACTCAGCACAGAAATTTTATGCAAATATTCACTAAAATCATAGTTGTTAAAGGCGCGCCTCATGTTCAGGCGCGCCTTGAGCAAGGCTCAAGGTCTTAAGCCTTAAACCTTGAAATTGAGGCGCTGTTCAAAAGGCTCTCGACTTGTGCGCCTCACTCGCGCCTTGGAGCATGGTGCACCTGGCAGTTTTACTTAGGTTTCTTTTGCAACTTTTTATTTTTACAGTTTTTTTTAAATAAATGCTTTACTTTTTTGAAATACTGCTTTTTTAAATAACTGCTTTACAATGAATGGTTATTAGTTTAGTAGCATTAGTTATAATTAGGTACTTTAGGTTAAGACGTTAAGTATATGTTAGTGTCTTTAAGAAGTATGAACTCAATTTGGTGTTTTTGACATTTATGATTTAGTATTATGTTTTTATGTGGTTTTATTTTGTTTGTGTGGTCATAAGTGTGTTTTTTTGGTTTACTCTTAACTAGAAAAAAGAGTATATATTTTTATTTTATTTTATGCGCGCCTTGCGCCTAGAGGCTAGGCTCCAGGACCCCTTAGCGCCTTAGTGCGCCTTTAACAACTATGACTAAAATATAGAAAAAAACAAACACATACTATGTAGTGATGAATTAAGTTATAAACCCTAGAAATAGATTAATTAAAAAACACAAACAAACAGTTTTGGAGCATAAACCCTAGATACGAGAGGTGAATAATAAGCAAAAGAAATAGGAAGAAAACATAAAATCACCTTGCCACAAGTGAAACAACGAACTGGAATGATCATATTTGCTTCACTCTTCTGTTTCTGCCGATAGCTTGGCTGATCAGCTAATGCCTGTCGCCTCCAACGAGAAACAAGGGTTTATACAAAATAAAGGCTGAATTCAAATATATATAAAATAAATAAATAATAGCATTATAATAAGTTTGGCCCGCCTGACCCGAGCCCGCCATTTCAAAACAAGGGTTTATAAGAGTACCTATCCTTGTATTAATGAGTAAATATTAGATTGCATTATAATATATGATATATAGAGGTTTGAAAGAGTGAAATTCGAAATTTTACCAAAAAACAGAACAACAGGTTGGATTATATCTCGAAATTGGGGTAAGTCGTCATGAGACATAATTTACTTGTTTTCAATATTGGATTATAGTGTTAGCATGGTTAATTAGACAAAACAGACATCAATCCTATTTTGACAAGAGATAAAGGAAGAATTAGAGTCACTTCATCCCTAACTGTAATATAGCATCAAACCTTTAGGAATTATAATTCCACAACCTGGTTAGATCTCCTTCAATTAAAAATCCAGGAAGAGTAAATTAGTCAAGTTTAAAAATCTTCCACCTTATTTCCTCACTAGCCAAACAGAAATAAAGGGCAGTGAACCGATGAAGATAGCAAACGAAATAATAAGAAATTAACAAAACAAACATACAGAGAAGGACACAAAGGCATCAATTCATGAGATCATCAACAAAAGGCTATCTAAAATAGAAAGGGAAGGGAATCAACAGAAAGCAAGAAAGAGAAGAGAGAATCTCGGTATGCCTGATAATTTGGGAGGGAAGAGTTGCGAAAACCGAATGGGAAAGAAGGAAATCCCAAAGAATCTCTTGTTTTTAACTAGAGATAATACCCAAACCAAGACAATACCCAGACAAATGTCTTACTTTACTTCAAAGCTCTTATCAATAGCTGAAACGAAAATACCCAAATCCAAGCCAGACAGTGAACGAAAAGGTAAAGATAGCAAACCCAGACATTGCTTCTTACCTTAATCAACGAAGGCGGTGCGATACGACGGTGGTGCGAGATGTTAACGACCGCTGTGCGAGACGGAACGATTACGGTGCGAAATGGAACAACAGTGCGAGAAGAAATGCTTGCGGCTTCTTTTAGTTCTTAGGTTTTAGGTCATCGACAGAACAAAAGATATAAAGAATAATGGTAGGGTTTTTTTGGTTAAATGTCTCATTGGTCACTGAACATATACGTTTATTTTAAAATGGTCACTCAAATTTCAATTTTCTCAAGAAAATCATTTAATTTTGAGTTTTGTCTCAATTAGTCCATTCCTCTGATTTCAGTGGTTAAAAAACATCGGAATGATGATATAGGTGATATGTCAGCATGAATCAACTTAGATCTCTGACCGAAATGAAACGTGACAGCCACGTGTCAGTATTTTTATGAAAAAAAAATAATTGCTTTTTCATAAAAAATACTGACACGTAATAGCCAGGTGGCATATACGTGAATGTCATGTGTCATTTCAATAAGAAATTTGAGATTACTCATGTTGGTGTGTCATATGTCATTATTCTGATGCTTTTTAATCACTAAAATCGTTAGAGTGGCCTAATTGAGACAAAATTCAAAATTAAGTGATTTTATCGAGACAACTTGAAATTAAATGACTATTTTAAGACAGTCATATAAGTTCGATGATCATCAATGGTGCATTTAACCCGTTTTGTTTTGAATAGTAGTACACTATAATAGTTTGTATATAATTTATATGTAAGTACTCTGTTTTGTTTATAATTTGTAAAAGTGTAGTATAATAGTATAATATATGTATTTTTTTTTTTGTGAACCTCAAAACCGAAACCATTCTATTTTTCAACTTAAAAAAAAACTAGTGGTTCGATTGATTAACCGTTTTTTCCGATTTGAATTATCGATTTTCGGTTCGGATTACCGACTTGTCTGAGTTTTTTGCTCATCCCTAATTGACCGCAACTAACACAGGTTCAACCCCCTCAGTTAGCACTAGCTAGAGTCGGCAATTCATGTGTTTGTGTCGTATTGGGGTCGTGTCACATTTCAGATTGGTGTCAAAAATTCAAACACGAAAACAAAAAAAAAATTAATGTAAAAAAAACCCAAACACAAGTTCGACCTGCTTCTAACACGAACAACACGATACGAATTTTACAGAGAAATAACTAAACATGTTAATTTGATAGGACACGACTTGTTAACACGACAGGACATGCTAACATGACTCGATCTATACAAAGAATGCAAATGATTCCAAACAACTCAAATAATAATATATTAGTACCAATGCAATAAATAACACTCCAAAATTTTCTTAAAACACGCCAACTACAAATATTCTTAAATATCCATCAAATTCAAATCTGAATTTCTGAATAAAAGCATCTCCAAGAGATTATTAATGCACTCTCTAAAAATAATATAAATAATTGATTCTTAGTGATTTAAGATTGACTAAAATATATCATCTCCAACAATACCCATTATATTCACTTCTTATTTATTATTTTATAATTAAAATTATTAATGATTGTTATATTTACCAATATAATAAATTTTTAATAAAAAAATGAATTTAGGAGTCACTAAGGGATGGAGAGAGACTTTCTATTAATAGAGAGGATTGAGAGACTCTTAGTGATTTGAGGAGCCACTAATAAGCTGTTGGAACTGATTTTTAAGTCTCCTGCCTCAAACTTTAACTTAAAACCTAAACTAAGAGGCTTAAGACCTAAACTAAGAGGCTCTTAGAGATGTTCTAACTTACATCAAACTACAAATAATCAACTCAAATAACATAATCAGTACCAAATCAATATAAACATCAACTACAAACATTTGAATATATCCATCAAATCCATCAAACTAATCCAAAACATCCTTCAAATTCAATTTTAAAATTCTAAGTCGGATTTAGCATAGTCTTTTAGCTCCATCAACTCCTTATCAATATTTTCACCAACTTCAACAGACTGATGAACCTCAATTGCTTCCATTTTTGTGTTAAGGAATGAAGAAATAACTAGTTTTTGGCCCGTGCGATGCACGGATTCATCTTAATATATAAATATTAATAAAAATACAATATAATAATTACAATTAATGACATAAATGTGTTATATAAATTAAATATTATTATTTGATTTTCACATTTACTTTAAATAATATTTTTATAGATAAATATAATAATAAAATAAAAACTAATATATTATATTATATTTTTTATCAGTAAAAAAGGAGGAAGTGACACCTCAGTTCCATCGTTACTATTTTATATTATATATAGATATGTAGAGAATTAGAGAGATTTTAGGGATTAATTTAAATTCTGTAGTACTCTTAGATATATGGGATAAAATAATCTTTTTATAGATAAATATACATAATAAAATTAAAATTAATATATTAAATTTTTTATCACTAAAAAAGGAGGAAGTGACACCTCAGTTCCATCGTTACTGTTTTATATTATATATAGATGACAAGTAGTATTCATCAAAATAAAGAAGCGCAAACATCAATTAGATTTATTTTAATAGATAATATAAGCACGTGATAAAATAAGGTATCTAAAGATAATATAAGCACGAGATAAAAAAAATCATATGTCAAAAATCTCGGAAGCTAGGTGATAGGGGTCAAAAACCCCTATCTTTGGGTACAGTTTTAGGACGATTTTTAGCGTTATTTTATGAATAAGCGAGCAATTCTCGCATTTATATGCTTTTGTGTGAGTTAGTTAGAAATTGTATATGTTCGATTTGCTTTTCGTTGTTTAGGCTCGTTTTCTGGTTATTTTAGGCAAATATGGCCAAATTGGCATGTACGTTAAATTTCCATTATCTTTTATAGCTAATTGATCCGCCAAAAGTCGCACCAAACGAAGTGTTTACTCAAAATGAGCGATTGGCGGGTCAATTTAGCCTCGAAACTAATGTTATTTTGAGTTTTCGTGCATGTGCAGGCTAAAACAGGAACGAGTTCGGGTGAAAGTTGCGTTTCAGGACATCCAGCAGTCGCGCAAGGCGTTCTGGGCATTCTCGCTCGTCGAAATGGCCTTTTTGGGGCCGGATCGGTGATCTGGCACTGCCAGCCCGTCGAGCAGGCCTTTAAGGCGCCAGCTCGGGCGAGCTGGCCTAGATCCCCCAGCTCGGCGAGCTGCCCTGCGAGAATCAGTCCGGTCCCACGACGCCACGATCGACCCCACGACTTTCCACCTGCAAAAGGATACGAATTAGGTCAGAAAGAGGGTCCGAACCGCATCTATAAATAGGAATTTCCAATTGTAAATTAAACATCTTTTATCTTTGTAAAAACCTAAACTTCCACCTTGAGAAATCCTCTCCACCTCCTCCATCTCCTTCAACCTCCATTGAAGACACCTCCGCAGCTCCGTTCATCGAGGATTGCTCAAGTTCCATCCTTAAGTCCTAGGAAGACGCCTGCATTGGTAGACAGGTTCCCTGAAAGGGATTTTTCTTCTTTTATATTCTGTCTAGCCTCTGATCCATATTATGAATCCTAGGCTCATTGTATCTTCGTGGCAATACTTTTCATCTTTAATATATATTATAGTTTTGTTTGTTCAATTGTTTTATTGCTTGATTCTTTGTCTTACGCTTTGTCTGATTGGTTTAACTCATTCGATAATCCCAAAATTAAGTTAGCACATATTGCGAGCTGAATCTGACCTAGTCAGTGCCTATAGGATTGATGACCCTATAGAAGATTAAGCCCAAATTGCTGAGCCTTAGAGCTAGTTTCGGCCTTACAAGGGAATCACGAACTAGGTACCTCAGGAGGATAGGTAGGGTTAATCACCTCGGACACAAGTGACTTAGATTAGGTTTTAATTCCGTTGTCTAAATAATCTATTCTCATTATTATCGTATCATCTCATGTCCCTTCGGGTAATTACATTGGTAAAAGATCACCTAGGAGTAAATTAACTTAAACAAAACCAACTCAAAACCCACACAGCCTAGATAACATCTGAGACCGAGTAGCTCGATACTTGCAGGAATAAATCCTGTGGATTCGATACATGGACTTGTCCAGTTTTATTACTTGATAACGACGGGGTACCCTTATCCCTCAGTGAGCCTTCTTTACGGGAGGCGCATCAAGTTTTTGGCGCCGTTGTCGGAGATTTATTTCTTCTGCAATATCGAACCAAAGGTCGATTTGTTAGTTTAGGCATTCTTTTGTGAATACCTTTGTCTATATCATCTATACTTGTTAATATATTGTCATACAATCATTTCATATGACCTGTAGTATTATACTTATTATATACTTGTAAATTCTCTTTTTCAGCAATTATGGACAACAGAACTCCAGAACCGTCCATGGCTGACCTCAACAAGAAAATGGATTTCCTTGTGGCCTCCTTTGGCCGTAACAACCAAATAGGAACACCATTTTATGCACGATGTGGCCAGAATCACCTCGCTGAGGTTTGCCATGTCAACCACCATGAACCTAGAGGTGAGAATGTAAGTTATTTGGGTAATCGTCAAAGGTATAACTCTGCACCCGCAACTTACAACTTCTATGATCGGGAACACACACGATATCCGCCAGGGCCATACGCGGCACCCACGGATAATCTTTCCTATCCCCCTTCTAATTCTGATTTTTATGACAGGCAGACAGAGCACTCAGAAGGAATAATGGTTCTCTTAAGGGAAATATCCATCCGACTCGCAGCCAACGAGGAGGTATGCAGAACCCTGAGCGAATAACTTGCTGCGATCAAACAGGAGGAAAGGGAATGCCAAGAGGCGTTTCTCTCACAAGAGGAAACGGTTCAAGCCATCGCCTTGAGAAGTGGCAAGGAAGTGGACACACTCGTGCCACCCCAATCACAAACACAATCGTCACCTTAGGCAAGTAAGGAACCGAAAGTGGTAAGCAACCTCGGTCCCGTGTCTGAAACTTCAGCTCCTGGAGTAGCTGTAGAGAAAGTAGTTAGGCCTTATGCACCAAAATTACCATTTCCCCAGAAACAGAAAAAGGCCAACTTAGATAAGAAATTTGCTAGATTTTTGGAAATCCTTAGTAAATTAGAAATTAATATTCCATTAATGGAAGCACTAGAGGAAATGCCAAACTATGCAAAGTTTCTTAAAGACATGTTGTGGAAAAAGAAAAAGTTTGGGGAGAATGAGATAGTGGCCCTAACAGAACAATGTTCGGCCATAATCACTCATAAATTGCCCCCCAAGCTTAAAGATCAAGGGAGCTTTACCATCCCGTGTATGATAGGCAACATGCATATAGATATGGCACTATGCGATTTAGGAGCAAGTATTAATCTAATGCCTTTATTTATTTTCAGGAAATTGGGACTCGGAGAACCCAAACTAACAAATATGACATTACAGTTAGCGGACAGGTCAATCGCACGGCCTAGGGGCATAGTTGAAGATGTGTTGGTAAAGGTGGACAAACTGATCTTCCCGGTCGACTTCGTGGTCCTCGACATGGAAGAAGATGACTCCATCCCTATTCTCCTCGGGAGACCGTTCTTTGCAACTGGTAGGACACTGATAGACGTTCATGGAGGTAAATTGGTCCTAAGGGTGCAAGACGAAGAGGTAACATTTAATGTTTATGAGTCAATGAAATTTCCTTAAGAGTGTTCCAAAAGCTGTAATTTTGTAGATGTGTTGATAGACGAATGCGTTGAGGAAGTTAACCATAACATGAGAGATACCTCTTTAGAACTGAATTTAGGTGGTGAGGAAGATGAGAACTTAAATGAACCATTCGAAGACCTTCCACCTGAAATATGTTGTTGGGTAAAGGGTAGAAAAGAGGACCTTGATTGTGAGATCAAACCTGAACCTAAAACCTCGCCGGAGAAACCTCCAAAACTGGAACTTAAACCCTTACCTAGCAATTTAAAATATATTTTTCTGCAGCCTCCCACAGATTTACCCGTTATTATTTCTTCTTTGTTGACAGTTGAACATGAGGAAAGATTGGTGGAGGTGCTGAAAAAACATAAAGGAGCCTTTGGGTGCTCAATCCATGACATCAATGGTATCGACCCCAAAATCTGCACACATAGGATTTTTCTTGAGGAAAAGATCAAGCCATCTGCTCAACCTCAACGTCGGCTCAACCCTAACATGAAAGAGGTGGTAAAAGCCGAGGTCATAAAACTCCTCGACGCAGGTATCATCTTTCCAGTTTCTAATAGCCAATGGGTGAGTCCGGTGCAATGTGTGTCCAAAAGGGGGGGAACAACGGTAATGGAAAATGAAAAAGGGGAATTAATCCCAACTAGAAAGGTTACGGGTTGGCGTGTATGTATTGACTATAGGAAATTGAACGAAGCCACTCGTAAAGACCATTTTCCTTTGCCATTTATAGATCAAATGTTGGAACGTTTGGCAGGGCATGAATTTTTATGCACTCTAGACGGGTTGTCCGGTTATATGCAAATTCCCGTAGACCCTTTGGACCAAAAGAAAACCACATTCATTTGTCCCTATGGAACTTTTGCATATAGGCGGATGTCTTTCGGATTATGTAATGTTCCTGCCACATTCCAACGCTGCATGATGGCTATGTTTTCTGACATGGTTGAAAAGTTCCTAGATATTTTTATGGATGATTTTAATATTGTAGGACCTACTTTTGACCAATGTCTTGAAAATCTGGACCGAGTCTTAGAACATTGTGAAGACAAAAACTTGGCACTCAATTAGGAAAAGTGCCAGTTTATGGTCCAAAATTGTATAGTGCTAGCACACAAGGTGTCGGAAAAAGGGATTGAGGTCAATCCGACAAAAATTGAGGTGATCGAAAAACTGCCTTCTCCCACCAATGTTAAATTGGTTATGAGCTTTTTAGGACATGCGGGGTTTTATAGGCGATTCATAAAGGATTTTTCAAAAATCACTAAAGCCCTCACTCAATTATTTCTAAAGGATGAGGATTTTAATTTTAATGAAGAATGTATGTCTGCTTTTAAATTATTGAAAAAGAAATTAATTGAAGCACCTGTTATGGTAAGCCCGGATTGGTCCCTTCCCTTTGAATTAATGTGTGATGCCAGCGATCTAGTTGTAGGAGCCTGTCTTAGGTAGAGGGTGGATAAACTTTTTCGCCCAATCTTCTATGCTAGCAAAACCTTAAATGATGCACAACAGAATTATTCAATAACTGAAGAGGAATTGTAGCTGTAGTTTTTGCCTTTAACAAATTTAGATCTTATTTGGTTCTATCTAAGGTGATTGTTTTTACTGACCATGCAGCCTTAAGATATTTGATGAGTAAGCAAGACGCAAAACCTACGCTGATCCGCTGGATTTTACTACTCCAGGAATTTGACATCGAGATCAAAGATAAGAAAGGAGTGGAAAACGTGATAGCAGATCACTTATCTAGGTTAGAGTCAGATCAACAACCCTTAGAACATAAGGAGATCAAGGAGGTAATTCCGGACGAAACATTATATTCGGTAAAAACTCTCCCCTAGTTTGCAGACATCGCGAACTACAAAGTCAGTAACATTCTTCCTCTTGATTTAGATACAAACAAAAGACCTAAGTTTCTGTTTGAAAGCAAATAATATTTTTGGGAGGAACCGTATTTATTTCGATTCTGCACAGATGGCATGATTAGGAGATGTATACCGGAAGAAGAGGTAGAGTCAGTAATTAACATGTGCCACTCTAGAGAACCAGGTGGCCATTTTGGGCCAGATAGGACAGTGGCAAAAATCCTCCAAAGTGGGTTTTGGTGGCCACAAATGCATAGTGATGTCAATAATTATATCAAATATTATGATGCATGTTAGAGAGTAGGAAATATCTCCAGGAGAAACGAAATGCTTCAGCAAGGCATACTCGTATGTGAGCTATTTGATGTTTGGGGCATAGACTTTATGGGACCCTTCCCTATGTCACACAACAACCAATACATTCTTGTAACGGTTGATTATGTCTCCAAATGGGTAGAGGCCGAAGCCCTACCCACAAATAATGCTCGAGTAGTGATGAAGTTCCTGAGAAAGAATATCTTTACTAGATTTGGCACCCCCGGGACTATCATTAGTGATGGAGGATCCTATTTCTGCAATAAGAAATTCGACATGTTGCTCCAGAAGTATGGCGTAGCCCATAGGGTTGCAACACCTTACCACCCTCAGACGAGTGGTCAGGTAGAAGTGTCAAATAGAGAGTTGAAGCGTATTCTTGAGAAAACAGTAGGGAATGCTAGAAAAGATTGGAGTCTTAAGCTAGACGATGCTCTTTGGGCATACCGGACAGCTTTCAAAACTCCTATAGGTATGTTCCCCTACCGTTTAGTTTTCGGAAAATCTTGTCATTTGCCTGTTGAATTAGACCATAAAGCCTATTGGGCACTGAAATTTCTAAACTTTGACCCTCAACTTTCAGGTGACCTAAGGCTAACACAGTTGCATGAACTGGATGAGCTCATATATAACTCTTATGAGAATGCTAAACTGTATAAAGAACGAAACAAAAGGGTGCATGATAAGAAAGTGCAACGAAAAACCTTCCATAAAGGCGACCAAGTACTACTTCATAACTCCTGATTGAGATTCTTTCCTAGCAAACTCAAAAGTAGATGGTATGGGCCATTCTCAGTTATTGACGCATCCCTCCGGTATGGTTGAGATCGTGGGAAAAGATGGGATCACCCAGAAAGTGAACGAACATCGGCTCAAGCTTTATCTTGGCAAAGATAATTCTGATGTACAAATCATGCGTCTACAGGACGATAAGTAAGTTGTATTCTTCACCCTAACTTTTTGCACATGTGCTTTATGATTTTTAGATGCAATGTTGGAACTTATTGCATATTTTAAGTGTGAGGAGGAGCGGTAAACAAACTTACAAAAATTTGTATAATTTTTAAATTTTTGTTGCGTCGTGTCTAGTTTAGTTTAACGTTTTCGGGTTTTATTTATGCTTTAATTATGTTTTTGCATGTTTAACACCTAAAACCGTGAACCTCCTTCGAATCTAAACTTTGTTATTTGTTTTTGAGGGATGAGAACCGAATCTAAAATTGCATGACAACTAGTTTAGGTGTGGGACACAACCCTTGTATCTATAAGCGCATGAGATAAAGATTGCATTTAGACCCTACTTTTGAAGAAATGCTAAAATCATTACTTAGATAGGTAACTTAAGAATTGAAGGCATGTGATATTAAACTTGAGTTTGGGGAGACCTAGTAAGCACAAATTTGAAACCCAAGAACTGTGAGTTGAATTTGAGCCCAATAGTGAACATCAAAAAGCTCTTTTTTCTTGACATTTTTGTGTGAATGCTTTGACTTGTGGAAAGATTACAGATTTTGCACCTAATACTGAGTTGAACCTGCATGCACTGATTTGAGATGGTAAACGATGAATCAGCCTCATTAGAATTAACCTTTTCTTTACCTTATTTTCTGTTTTTCATCTACTCTAGGAAGCCCCTTTGAGCCTGTATTTTGTATCTTGTAGATTTTTCTTTCGTTCTAACCCAATTTTTGCAAACCATCACTTGGTTTGTTACTTGACCCGAGTTTTTGCAAAGCTCACATTGAGCCTTTGTTTTCTTCTAGCGCTTTATCTTTATTTATGGCACCATAGTAGCAAGCCAAAAGGCTAAGAAGTGAATGAGCGTTACTATCCAAAAGAAAAAAAAGAAAGAAAAACAGAAAAGGAAAAGAAAAGAGACGAACAAAAGAAGGAGAACTCTATCTCCCAGTTCTTAAAATTAGAATGTCTCAGAACAAAAATATATGAATAAAAAGCTCAATCACTTCACAATTTGCAAAAGGCATTCTAAACTTTGTTTTTCTAGCGCTAGAACTCCTAAACCTTATTGTACCTTTAACTCTCTACCTACATTACAACCCCAATTCGAGGCTGTTTTTGATATCATCGGAGTCATATAGCATAGTAGAGGATTTCGGATGAACGTGCAAAGTCAACGTAATCCTAAGCAAGAACATAAGCCGAGAGTAAACACTTTAGCCACTAAAATTGTGTGAAACGAGTGAACTACCTATGGTGAGATGTTTTACTTAGCTATCCCCTTAAGCTCGTTTAATTGAACATGTGTCCTTTTCTTAAACGTATGACCTGTGATAATTGAAATGCGGCTTTTGGATATCGTGTCTCTACTTTGTACTTCCGAATGCATGTAACTACAGATGCTCGAAAATTGTGTCAAACACCTAGTAAAACCAAGAGGTTTCCTAGCTTGCTTATGATTGCGGGTTTAGTTTTTTAGTTTACTTGGGGACAAGTAAAGTTTTAAGTGCGAGGAGGTTTGATAGGGGTCAAAACCCCCTATCTTTGGGTACGGTTTTTAGCGTTATTTTATGAATAAGCGAGCAATTCTCGCATTTATATGCTTTTGTGTGAGTTAGTTAGAAATTGTATATGTTCTATTTACTTTTCGTTGTTTAGGCTCGTTTTCTGGTTATTTTAGGCAAATATGGCCAAATTGGCATGTACGTTAAATTTTCATTATCTTTTATAGCTAATTGATCTGCCAAAAGTCCCACCAAGCGAAGTGTTTACTCAAAATGAGCGATTGACGGGTCAATTTAGCCTCGGAACTAATGTTATTTGGAGTTTTCGTGCATGTGTAGGCTAAAACATGAACGAGTTCGGGTGAAAGTTGCGTTTCGGGACATCCAGCAGTCGCGCAAAGCGTTCTGGGCATTCCCGCTCGTCGAAATGGCCTTTTTGGGGCCGGATCAGCGAGCTGGCACTGCCAGCCCGTCGAGCAGGCCTTTAAGGGGCCAGCACGGCGAGCTGGCCCCTGGAGGCCAGCTTGGGCGAGCTAGAGGCCAGCTCGGGCGAGCTGCCCTGTGGGAATTAGTCAAAAGACTGATTCCCGGTCCCATGATGCCACGATCAACCCCACGACTTCCCACCTGCAAAAGGATACGAATTAGGTCAGAAAGAGGGCCCGAACCGCGTCTATAAATAGGAATTTCCAATTGTAAATTAAACATCTTTTATCTTTGTAAAAACCTAAGCTTCCACCTTGAGAAATCATCTCCACCTCCTCCATCTCCTTCAACCTCCATTGAAGACACCTCTGAAGCTCCGTTCATCGAGGATTGCTCAAGTTCCATCCTTAAGTCCTAGGAAGACGCTTGCATTGGTAGACAGGTTCCCTGAAAGGGATTTTTCTTCTTTTATATTCTGTCTAGCCTCTGATCCATGCTATGAATCCTAGGCTCATTGTATCTTCGTGACAATACTTTTCATCTTTAATATATATTATAGTTTTGCTTGTTCAATTGTTTTATTGCTTGATTCTTTGTCTTACGCTTTGTCTGATTGGTTTAACTCATTCGATAATCCCAAAATTAAGTTGGCACATATTGCGAGCTGAATCTGACCTAATCAGTGCCTATAGGATTGACGACCCTATAGAAGATTAAGCCTAAATTGCCGAGCCTTAGAGCTAGTTTCGGCGTTACAAGGGAATCATGAACTAGGTACCTCAAGAGGATAGGTAGGGTTAATCGCCTCGGACACAAGTAACTTAGATTAGGTTTTAATTCCATTGTCTAAATAATCTATTCTCATTATTATCGTATCATCTCATGTCCCTTCGGGTAATTACTTTTGCACGTCTCTCGGTAAAACCAAAGTAGGTAGAGTATAGTAAATTCAAACTCAAAAAGTAACCGTTCACTACCCCAAGCGTCCTTTCGTCTGGCCGCGGCTGTTGCCACAACCACTCATACAGGTGGCGTTTATTCGAAGCGTCATCATAATGACGGTTATGGCAATAGGTCGCTTCACACCTTTTTCTACTTAAAGGATGTAGACTGTATTGCAGACCCTAGTCAAAAAATTTCTAAACTCTTCCTTTCACACTGTTCCCCATATTTTGTTTGATAAATATCTTTGGGTGTCCCTATTTAGTCTCTATCTCAGGATCATGACCCGAGGCTCAGGGAAACAAGTGAAAGTAGAAGGCGTAAAGAAAGACAAGGCGAAGGGCAAGATGGTGGGAACAAGCACAGTCGCGTTCATACCCGATGAAAAACTGGTAAAGAAATTGTTTTAGTTTAAAGACGCCGCCGTGCAACAATATTATGATGATTTGGCTCAACTGGAATTTGGGCCGGTGAGAACTATATGCTGGGAAACGCTGAAAAAGCTTAAGCTTGCGGAAGCCACTTTGGCTGCTTCTTTGAGATGGAGGAACCTGCGTACAAGGAACTCACTTTGGAGTTTCTGGCCACTTTTAAACATGATCCTGAGATCACCGACCCAGATGAAGAAGGCAAGTTCAGTTTCCGGCTGATGATCCATACCCAGCGGCCATCTTTGAACACATTTAATAACCTGCTCGGAGCTGCGGATGACGATGACTTGGAGTCTGACGGGTACAAAGGGGCTTTCACCAAAACCCCGGACGAGTTTGACCCGACGGCTTTCTGGCGCTCAATCTCTGGCCAGCCAAGTTACGATGGTAGTGCCTCCAAAGCATCTGGTATTGAGGACTATGCCATCTGGTACTTGCACAAACTGGTTTCCGGCACCATCTTCGCGCGCGAGAACCAAGCCACTATCCCTCACGTAGACCTTACGGCCCTATGGAGTATGGTACAGTGGCGCGGGATGAACATTGGATTTTGGTTCGGGGAGTACATTAGCGCTTTTGGGAGGAAAAACTCTTCCGTCATATGCTGAATTGAATTGATGAAAGAGAAGAAGAAGTTCCAGTAATTTACAAAGATGGGCTTAACAACTTATATAGACTATAACTGAATCAGTTTAATCCTAACAAACTAATTACCTGCAACTAACCAGTAAAACCTATGGTTTTAACTGCTAACAGTTAGAGATGGAGAGAGAGGGTGGCGCATGAAGAAGGAGAGTCACAGGAGAATTGTGTATTCACTGGGATCAACTCCGATTAGCCTTGTTATTAGGGTTAGGTGACTATCTATTTACAACCTAGGTTTAGCTTATAAAACCCTAACCCTAATCTTCCATATTTTTGGATGGGCTTGGCTCGATTCCATTTCGGACGAGTTATTTATTCGGTCCATAATTAGAATAACTCCTAAAAAATTAATCACATATATTGAGTGCCTAATTAATTAATTAATGAGATAATAAGTTGTGAATAAAAAAATTATGAAGAAAATATATTTTTTTCTGGTTGTGGTAAGGAATGATCTTCCTTTTATAATTTAAAAGGAGTCCAACATATTGTAATCACCTTTCATGTCTTGAACATAGAAATCTAATGGAAAAATTAAGTTACTAACCCGAATCAAAATGTCTTCTATTATTCATTTGAGATACACAACTGGCCTATTTGCAAGTTATATTATCACTCTCATTTCATCTAAAGGGCCAACATTTAAATCAGAATAATATTGGACCTATGCATAACATTGATTGGCGTCTCTAAATCACATATTGCTCTCTTAGACGGTTTTTATTTTAACTTTTAGGAGCTGCTTTTATTTTTTTTAACTCCAAACAATAAATAATGTAGTGCTTGATTAAGTTTTATAAAACATGCAAGCTATTAGGTTTTCACGAAAAGTATCCTTGAAGAGCTTTTCACAAAAAAAAAAAAACTTTTTGCATTTTTTTTATTTGTCAAAATTACCCCATAATATATTTTCTGAAAATACATTGTGATGCTATAGAAATCTATAGTTGTTTTTTTATTTTTCGTTAAATAATTCAAATGATAACGATGCTATAAAAATCATGAAAATAGTAGATCAATTCAGAAAAATACATTGACATATCTAATTGTTTCTAGTCTTAAGCGAGAGAAAAAAAAATGAGTAAAAAAAGAAGTTAATTTTTTTTTTATAAAACTACTAAATCTATATATCAAATTATATTTTATGATTGTTTTTTAAATTATCTTATTACCTAAACTATTTATACCAATATCTGTATGATATTTTACTTGTATAATTATTATATATTGATTCAAAACATATCCTTTTTAGTCTTTTGACAATCTAACCACAACAAGTCATCATAAATTTACCAAAAACTACTAATAACAAAGTGTAAAATTCTATCAGGTTGTGGATCCAACTAATAGCATAATAGGATCCAGAGGTTGCTACCAAGGATGGTTCTTGGGATTTCTTTGTGTTGAATAAGCACTGCAAAACAAATACAAAATTTGGTAGGATCCCCTACAAAAGAGATACTCCAACGCTCAAGTCAGTTTTGGTCTAGAGAGAATGTAAGCAGAAAGCTTAGAGCACTCCTAGTCTAAATATGAGTAAACTAACTTTGTGTTTGTTTAGAAAAAGGAATCGAGAATGTCAATTTTTCTAATTAGTATGGCGCCTTGTGCAAGCTTAAGGATTCATGTTCTCGAAAGAAATCCTTAAGCCAAACTAACATAAGAGAAAATTTTAGAAAAGTGGCTTTGGATATCACGTAAGTGGAAGGAGAAGATCTGAATCTGCTCAAAACTGAATCAAATATTCACTTATGTTATTGAAGCCCCACCCCCATAAGCCGGATCTAGTTTTTTTAAGGCTAGATCATCATTCAGGATATTCATGTACCAACAATCCAACTCAATGCTTTATCACCATCCTTTATTATATATATACTTTTGGATTAATTGTATTCTTTTTGCTTGAGGAGATCATCAAGGGTGTAAGGATGTATTTAATACCATTCTTAAAAATCTTGTACATGTTGTTCATTCCCGAGTGTGAGGCATTATCATTAAATTGCCAAAGCCTTCCTATGAGCAAGTGGAAAGCATCCATTTCCACTATATTACACATAATCTCATCTTTACAGTCTCCAATGGTGATATTTACTTGCACATACGAGGAATTTCAATTTTTTCCATATCTTTGATCCAACCAATTCTATATGGTTTTAGATGTGGAGGAATCAAATTAAACTTATTTAAGGCTCTCTCCATCAACTATCATCTCACACTTCCCTCTAAAAAAACAAACGCCGGAGTTTTTAAATAATTGATGTTTAGAGTCATGTTATATTCCACTAGACATTAGGACCCTCTTCACCATTTAGACCATGCTCATCTCCAAAAGAACCATTCTCCAAGTGGTTACAATATTCTCCTTTATCATCTTCATACATTACACATTAGGCTTTCTTCTCTTAGGGCACTCGTTAGATCTATAATCGATCTAGTTGCATCTAAAACATTTTGTAGAAGTCAAGCTAGCATAAGGATTATGGCCTTTATCAACCACATGGTTCCCCTTGTGTTGATTTCCCTTCTGCAATCTAAGACGGCTAGTAGAGCTCACTACGTTGGTGGTCAATAAAAAAGATGTTCTCCTCTTCTCCATACTCATATCATTTGTATGCTTGTAATTTAACCTTAACGCAACCTTAAGAGCTGAATTCCTAGCATCTTTCAACCTTAGAATGGACCTCTAGGTGGAATAGCTCTTATTTATGGTGGTGGTGCTAATGGAGGTTATTGAGGATTTTCTCCCTCTCTTCTTAGATTCTTCCTTTTGTTTTCCCCTATGACTTCATTGAAAATGCCCTGGAATTTTCTTCTTATTTCTTTTTATAGAGGTTCTTATCTCTTGACTCGACTATTTCCCCTTGTTTCTTGCCTTAGACGTTCAATTTTTCATCATAATGGCCTCCATTAGTTCTTGAGGAATTCTTGATTGAACTATTACGAAAAAAGTTTTGAGTTAAGAAATGATAAGGTCTAGTACCAAATGATGTAGATATAGGTTGAAAGAAAGAACGGCGTTGATTTTGATCCTAAATCAAAATAAGAAATTCTTTAACTAAAGTTTGAGATCCTCAGTTTTTGGGAGAGAACCCTAACCTCTCAAGAAGAAAATTTTGATATTAGATTGATAAAAAGTTGTCCATATATAGAAATATATGAATTTATATTTAGTTAAGCCTAAAGATAATGTTATCTCAAAGCCAAAACAGATAAAACCTAAAGTACACAAATGATGACAAATCCAATCACATATGAAAAATAAAATCTAATGGAAAACTTATAATTAATTGAAGAAAAGGATAAAAGGGGAATGAGGTAATAAGAAGTTGGGCATTACTCGTCCAACAAAGAAATATGGGGATCAGTGAATTCGAGTTGTCAATTTGATCTCCCTTTTATGCATTAATGCCCTCATCAATGGAGGAAGCAATTTATACGTTTTGTCTTTAAGTATTTTTCTTTTATCTTCAATTTTCTATGGAATATCCTCAACTTTTTTTTTGTAACTAAAATATTTTACAATTTTCGTCTTTATTATGCTTGATAATTGTGCTGACTTTCTTGGTTGTAATTCCTTCCTAAGAGGCACTGTTGGGTTTAGTCGGTGACACTCTGATAGTAAGGTCAGAATGATATTTGATAAGAGAAATCGATAATAGCAAGAGTTTGAGAGAATTAGCCAACATACGTGAAACATACTCAGGTTAGGGTATTTATACTTTCTTTTGCAACCTTTTAGCATTAATGGAGTTTTAATGAAACAATTTGGTCATTACTCCTCTTAATGGAGTATTCATTCCCCTTTGAAAAAGACATAAAGGTGTTATTTGAATTCCTCTGTAATCGTCAAGATGAGATACGATATTAACCACCTATTTGAAGGATAATGGATAATATCTTAAGGTTCATATAGGTGTTGCCTTATCGGATTTGACAATCCAAAAACCGTAAGAATTGACAAGCCACAGAACTTACAAGCCCTAGTTTCTGAACCAAATAGAGTTAGCACCGCCTTCCCAAAGGAAACACGAGCTAAGAACTTAACGGGATTGATTAGTTTACTCTTAACCTTATTTGCAAGATTAAGTAGTTCTTGTTGTATAATTTGGATGCTCTTTATTTATTCTAACTCACCATAATCCATCTCACTCCATAAGGAATAAAAGTTGAAATATGTCTCACATATAGCTTAAGAGTAGTTAAATAGTTAAATAAATCCAAAGTTATTTACCGCTTAGATAATGACGTAAAACCGAGTAGTTTGGTACTTGCGTGTGACTCTCGTAGATTCGATATATACCTGGACTTAAACTAGATTTATTACTTGATAACAATGGGATACACTTATCCCTTAATTGAGCCTCTCGAGATATAGCTCGAGATTTCTCTCATCAACAACAATTCATCACAATTTTATCAAATATTAATTATCAATTACTTAATAAAAAAACAACAACGATTAATTAATCTTGTAATAAGTATATTAAATATCAAAAAATTAAAATTTCACAATACTAATAAAATAAAAATATTATCAAGAACGACATCCGAAATCTTTTCGGCAGCCGCGGGTATAGTTGTTAGCTTGTTGAGGAGGAAGGTTAGGTTTAGGGTGGCATCCTGGTTTAGTAAAATTTGATTTAATGCATGGATCCACTAGCCCTGGGTGCAGATATTGGGTTCCTACAACCTCTTTAATATTCATCCCCACTCCCAACACTAACAGAAACAACATCACTAAAAATGGCTTCATTTTCATGAATGAACCCATTTTCTATATGCTGTGTTGTTTCTTAACTATATTCCCATTATTCTTCTGTCAAAAGTAGATATTTATAATTTTCTGATTTTCATTATTACTCTTAAATTAGTGTTTTTTTGTTTATTGTTTTTGTTTATTTTGTAACTAATAACCATATTATTTGCTTTGCTATTTTCTGTCCAATTCTTGTGTTATGTCAACTTCTTTTGAACTAGAAAATCTCTATTTATTTTGGATTGAATGGTTATAATTTATTTGACCTATTTTTTAATATTTAATAACAAAAAAAAGTATTCTGAGGCTACTAATTTTATCAAATTTTATGTATTGAACATTTAATCATTAAATTTAACATAATGAGTTGTCGTAAAAAAAATAATCACATATATTGAATGCATAATTAATGAGATAATAAGTTGTAAATAACAAACACATTAAGCAATCCTTTATGTATATCTATTCTTGTTCTAGATGTGATAAGGAATGGTCTTCCTAGCAGAATTTTAGATGATTTCAAAGAATTGTCATCGTCTTCCATATCTAGAACATAGAAATCTGATAAAAAAAAATAATTAAATCATTAACTTGAATCGAAACGTCTTCCATTATTCTTTCGGGATACAAATGACCTATTTGCAATACAAATGACCTATTTGCAAGTTGTATTATCACTCTCATTTCTTTTAAAGGACCAATGTTTAAAGCATAGTAAATATTGGACTTATGCATGGCTAGTGGCGAATCCAGGATTTGAGGGAGGGGTAAAACTCTATGCAAAATTTTTTTAGACAAAATAACATTAATTGAAAAAAATATACTTTAACACAAATTTATCCATTAACCTACATAAATGAATTAAACCAATTCAATTCAATAATGCCAAATCAATTCAATTAATAATACCAAATCAATTCAATTCAATTCAATAAATACCAAATCAATTCAATCAATAATGCCAAATCAATTCAACCAATTCAATCCATTAACCTAAAATTAAGAATAACCTAAAATTAATAACAATCTATCAATCAATATCCATTAACCTAAAATTAAGAACAAACAAAACAAACTATCAATCAATATCCATTTTCCTAAAATTAATTTAACCTAAAATTAATTTAACATAACATTTAAATTAAAGCAGAAAAAGAAGTAAACTAACCTGGCAGGGACAGCCGCAGCAGCAGATTGGAGATGATCAGGGGCGGACGGCCGGCCGGAGGCAGGGGAGCGCGTCGGACGGTGGAGGAGGAGAGGAGGAGAGGAGTGTGTGCCTTTGCTGTGAGTGGGAGAGGAGAAGAGACAGGAGGGTCGATCGAGTGAGAGAGAAGAGAAAGCGATATATTAATAAATCGTTGTAGGGTTCTGCTGTTTAGAACCTTAAACCAAAACGACGTCGTTTTGGGAGAAAAAAAATTTTTTTTTTTACTGGGTGAAGGGGGGGGGGGGGGGGGGGCAAATGCCCCCTATGCCCCCTAAATCCGCCCCTGTGCATGGCATTAATTAGTGATCCTAAGCCCCATATTGTTTTCCTATTGAGTGTTTGTTTAGTTTTTAGGGCTGATTTTGTCTTTTAACTCAAAACAATCGAAAATATAGTGTTTTGTTAAGTTTTATAAAAACATGCAAGATGTTAGCTTTTTTTTTATGAAAATAATAGTTGTTTAGAATTATTTACGAAAAGTACCTTCTCGGAGCTTTTCATGAAATTTTTTGTATTTTTTTATTTTTCAAAATACCCTATCATATATTTTCATTAAAAAAAATTGTTATTCTCTATATGATTTTTATTCTACAGTTTGTTTTATTATTTTTTGTTAAATAATTCACATAATACTGATACTAATAAAAATCATGAGAATGTTGGACCAATTAAAAAAAAATGTATTGACATATCTAAGTATTTCAGTCTATGACAAGTTGATAAAAACAAATGAGTAAAAAAAAAGCTATAAATTTTTATATAGCTATATGATTTATTTATGAAGTTATATTTTAGGCTTAGTACATCACAGGTCTCCCTAAGTTTATAAAAAAAACTTAATTGACATCTTGAACTTTCAAAGTGTCTCGATAGCATCTTTAACTTGTTTGAAATGTCCTGATAACCCCTTCAACTTGCTTAAAATCTAATCAGTTAATCAATCGTTGTAAAAAAAAAACAAATTGCATGCGAAATGTGTTTTACATTATAAAGAGTTCTAAATACTCTAACGCTTAGTTCTGGTCTAGAGAAATAATATAAGCAGAAAGCTTAGAGAGAATTATAACATAATTGATGGATTTACATTGTAAGTTCTAGCTCTAGTCTTCCTAATATTCAATATTCAACTCAATTTAAGCTGATTTATTTTTATCTTTCTTGGCATTATTTCCAGTGTAGTTATAATCAGTCTTCTGAATTCCACTACGAACTTTAGGCTTTTTTCATAACCTTCAAGTCGTTTATGCAATCTTTTGATTAGAAGTTAGATCTAATTTACATTTTGTAGTTTTTCCACAAAATTACTGGCAC
This sequence comes from Euphorbia lathyris, assembly GCF_963576675.1. NCBI lineage: Eukaryota > Viridiplantae > Streptophyta > Magnoliopsida > Malpighiales > Euphorbiaceae > Euphorbia > Euphorbia lathyris. The sequence continues at coordinate 19,502,384 of NC_088914.1, read as the reverse complement.
ATCCGTACACCAATCACCAAAGGCATTAAATAGAAACAAACACACATAATCAAAACAATGTTGTCGTAAATGCTACAAGGGACAAGCAATTGCAAAAACAAAAAAAAAATTGCAAAAATTGCTACAATACAAGGAGCTGTTGTCGCAAATGTGCTTGGATGCGACAACAGTTGGCTAGTATTTGTTGTCGCAAATGCGACAGAAGCAATGTTGTCACAAATGCGGCAGAAACAATGTTGTCGCAAATGCGATGACATATGTCGCATTTACAACAACTGTATGCGACATATTGAGAGAAATGGGGAAATCGGAAATGACGAGTTTAACGCAAAAGCATTCAATTAACCAACTGCGTATTTGAATAATGTGTATGTAAAATGAAGAAAGAATACTTATATGAACTTGAATAATGCATGAATATGTTTAGATCTTGGCTTGTATTGATGAATTTTGTTGTAAGAATTTGAAAGAAATGAAAAGGAGAAGGAAGTTTGTCGGATGTTAGGTTATATAGAATTGATGGAGGTTTGAAAATGGGCTGCTTTGTAATAAATAAATAAATCGCGTCACGCATGTCGTGGGAGTGCGCTCCTAACCCGACAGTTAATCGATTGCACCCCTCTTGCGCGTGAGAGAACATTTTTCCTAGTAATTAGTTAAAGTCTTGTAAATATCATTTACTTATAAACTAGTTAAGTTTCTCATTTCTTTCCTATGTGGGTTGTGAATGCCTAATTTCCTTTTATCTTATTCCAAACCATTTTAAGTCGTTCACTTTGAGCATTAACTTCTCATTCATCACTTGTCCGTTTTGAGTTTATAATATATTTTTAAAAAGATCTCATGACACAGAATACGTTGATATATTTCAATTTATTCTGAACTTAATTTATTTGTCATATATTTAAGACTCAAATTAACAAAAAATAACAAACCAAATGTTGTTTATAATTTATTTTGGATATATAATGTATAAAAATCATTTTAAATTAGTTATATATATAAATATTATTTATTTATTTATTACGTCATCCAGTTCGACCAATCCGAGTCATCCGGTCCGACCAAGTGACCCATGACCCAGTTACCAATCTGGTTTGATGTCCGGTCCGATTCTGATAACATTGCAAATAACTATTAAAGCATCTCCAACAGCCTCTTAAATTGGCTCTTACGTTAAAATTTGAGGAGAGATAATGAAAAATCAGCTCCAACAGCCTTTTAGTAGCTCCTCAAATCACTAAGAGTCTCCTCATCCTCTTTTTTAATAGAACAGTCTTGATCACTTAAGGTGCATGTGAAAATTCCTGATTAAAAGTCTCTCTCCACCTTTTAATGTCTCTTAATTTATTTTTTATTAATAATTTTTTATTAAGAAGTCTCTTTCCTCATATTGTTAGTAAATATAACAATAACTAATAATTTTAATGATAAAATAATAAATAAGGAGTGAATATAAGGAATATTGTTGGAAATGATATGTTTTAGTCATAATTTAAAAGTCAATTATTTATATTATTTTTTAGACAGTGCTTTTTATATCGTGGAAATGCTGTAACTAAAACAACTAACCGCCATAATTTACAAACTTGTCATTTTTTTTTTCTTTTTCGTTTTGAAACACAAAATGGTTATATAGTACATGATAAGTAACACCTTGAATATATAGTTTGTGGTAGTATATTAATGCTATAAAATGTACTACCTCTCTCATATGTAAACTATAAAAATCGCACGGAGAAGAAGGAGATAAGCATCTTACAGTTGGAGAAATGGAAACCACAATCACTATCCCCAAACTCAGAACCCTCCCCACTCTCTCTTCCATTCTCTCTCCACCATTTTCTCTCACATTCCGATCAAATTCTAGACGGAAACTTTCCTCTCTTAAGCAATCTACTTCACACTCCCACATTCCTCTTAGAGTTTCTGCAAATTCTCAATCAGCCCCCGCTTCAGCTTCTGCCACCAAGCTCGCCTCCTCCATACCCTCTGAAATGAAGGCCTGGGTTTATGGAGAATATGGAGGAGTCGATGTATTGAAATTTGATGATAAAATTTCAGTCCCCGAATTGAAAGAGGATCAGGTTTTGATTAAAGTTATTGCTGCTGCTCTTAACCCTGTTGATGCTAAGAGAAGGCAGGGCAAGTTCAAGGCCACTGATTCTCCTCTTCCGGTAATTAATTATTCCAATTTCAATTAACAATTGTGTGTGTTTGCTGAGAAAAAAAGTTGCAGGTTCTACTTTGAGTTCATCTAATTATATGATAATGGAGTTGTAATGTAATAATCAAATTATGAGCTAAGAGGGTTTTAATTTATGGTGTAGACTGTTCCAGGATATGATGTTAGTGGAGTGGTGGTAAAAGTTGGGAGTGAAGTGAAGGAATTGAAGGAAGGGGATGAAGTATATGGTAATATAAATGAGAAAGCATTGGAAGGGCCAAAACAATTTGGGTCATTGGGGGAATATACAGTTGTTGAAGAGAAGTTATTGGCATTGAAACCCAAGAATTTGAACTTTGCAGAAGCTGCTGCACTTCCTCTTGCCATTGAAACAGCACATGAAGGTCTAGAGAGGACTGGTTTTTCTGCTGGTAAATCTATTCTTGTTTTGAATGGTTCTGGTGGTGTTGGAAGCTTAGTCATTCAGGTATGCACTTGCATCCTTTTCTGAGTTTGTTAGTAAGATTAGGCTTAAAGTATTGTTTGTATTCGGACTTATAATGTAGTTTTCGGCTGTGAAATATTATATGAAAATTGAGGCACTAACCAGAGTCACGAAATATGATAACAGTTGTGTTGTAATTAGCAATCATCAAACGTGAACATTTAACGAATCTTCTTATATAGGCGCTAATTCCGGTCTAACTTTGTTCAATTCACAAAATAAGTGACTTTTTGTGACTGTAGTGAAAAATCTGGTGCTGTTTTTTGCATTTAGCCAATGAAAGCAATGCCAATCTTGATGATGTCTAATTTGGGATGCAGCTTGCAAAACATGTGTTTGGTGCTTCTAGAGTTGCAGCTACTTCAAGCACTAGAAATTTGGAGTTGTTAAAGAGTTTAGGTGCTGATTTGGCGATTGATTACACTAAGGAGAAGTTTGAAGATCTGCCAGAGAAATTTGATGTTGTCTATGATGCTATTGGTAAGTTTCTGATCTAATTACTTATTTATGATGCCATTCAAAAATTTGATGTTAGTCTAGTAACTCTTCAATGTAATAGCATGATCCAATATCACGTAGATGTTCTCCATTTTGACTCAAGTCCCATTTGTTGAGCTTTACAGTTTTAAAACGCTTCTACATGTACTAAAATTTCATGCATTTTACCCTAATGCAGAACCGGATCGTTACGTATTCTTGCTTTGTTGTTGAATGACAGGACAATGTGATAAAGCAGTGAAGGCTATAAAAGAAGGAGGAAGTGTAGTGGCCTTAACCGGTGCAGTTACGCCGCCTGGTTTTCGATTTGTGGTTACTTCCAATGGAGATGTTCTTAAGAAACTAAACCCATTCTTAGAAAGCGGGAAGATAAAGCCGGTTATTGATCCGAAAGGGCCATTTCCATTTTCGCAGGTTCCTGAAGCTTTTTCATACATCGAAACAAACCGAGCAACTGGGAAGGTAGTTATACATCCTGTTACAGAATAAGTATTCAACAACATTGTATTTTTGGCGTAATTTGTGCTTGTTAAGTTGTTTAGAGTGATGAAGATATGAAAGTAGATTGAGTTCATTTAGTAGTATTATTCACTGTGAATGCTATGAGTCAATTGAGAAATGTTGTGTAAAAGAAAATTTCAACAAGAATAAGACACCTTGTACAATTGATTGATTAAAGATGTTGGAAGAAATAGCCTTAGAAGCAAAATCATCTCATCTACTACCATTCTTTGAAGGCTTAATATATTAGTGGTACCTCAAAAAAATTGATTAGCCCTTTTTAAATTACAGTGTGTCTAGTTAGTCCCATAAACTTAATTAAATTGAGCTATTAGTTGAATTTATTTGTACTGATGTGAACCGGCGCTTGATGCCCCGTTGATAATAGAAATCTTCAAAAGGTGCACAATCAAATTACCTTTTGTTGTAGGTGATGAATGAGTGATATATTCCAAAACAGATGAGGATGTTTGATACAGATTCGTGGCGATAATGATGGTTTTGATCTTAAACCAATAAAAAAAACAATCTAGTCACTAGTTAAACTAGTCGAAAATAATCTCAAATGTTAGATAAACCTTGTTTTCAAAAGGAAAAATGTGTATGATTGAAAAGTATCTTGTTCTTACAAAAAGTGGGGTTAAATACTTACCCAATAGGGTGATGAAGACTTAAAGACTCTTCCCTTTTCACTAACCATCCACTGACAAATAGGGATAAAAAGGGATTCACAAACATAGTGGCAGGACAGTAAATAATTACAAATGTCAAGACAATAATTAAGGAAAGCAAAAAAGTCAATAAGGGATGGCAGGTTTGAGGTAGAAGACAGACAGACGACATGTTTGGCAGGTTTGTGGCAGGGTGGCAAGTAGCGCCTCTATTAGCTGCGAATCAATTCTACATGGCGTGTGATCCATTAGACACGCCACTTAGTCTTTCTCGTGTGGCCCTTCTTCCTTCAACCCTTCTGTCTTGGGCTCCTCATCCCTTATCCTTTCGGCTTGATCTTTGTATTGAATAGACCACACGCCCACGAACCCAGCTTCAATCTTGGTTCGGCTTGATCTTTGTGATGCCCTCATCAATGTTCTTTTTTAGGAAAAAGATAGCATTTTCTACAGTAACTTTGGCGATTGATTCAGCCTCTGGCCATTTGGTGAAGTATCGATTACAACTATCACAAAACGACGTTGTCCATGTGCTAGCGAGAAAAGGACCCAAGATGTCTATCCCCAAGACAGTGAAAGGCATGATGCCTTTGAACGCGGAGTCGGGGAGATGGTAAGTGTGGGAATGCTTTTGGCAAGTCGGAAATGTTTTGACCAAGGTTTCTTCGTCCTTGTCAACAGAGGGTCGGTATAGTCCTTGGAGTCTGGCCTTTTGGGCGATGGAATGAGCTCCTTGGTCTGATCCGCGGACTCCTTTGTGAATTTCTTGCGGACTGATCACTTTCCTCCTCTGATATGCATTTCAGCCAAGGGAGGACACCTGCTTTTTTATAAACGGTTCCGTTCAAAAGAGCCTACTGCCAAGAACGTTGGATGATTAGGGTAGCTTTTGTCTTATCGCCGGGAAAGATTACATTAGAAAGATACTTGATGATGGGGCTTGTCCATCAAGCTAAGGTTGTGTCCGGTGGATCAATTTGGAAAACGGAGACCACGTGGATAGCTGGGGTGGAAGCGACTTCGATGAGGATGTTGGGACAGATTGAATGCTCTCCTGGTGTTGCCATAGTGATGGCGTCTACCTCCTCGTTTTCTTATCTGGGGATTAGGATGATGGAAAAATTGATGCCCATCTTTTTGAGAGATTGAATCAAGGATTTTGCTTTAAAAAGGTATTGTGCCATTACGATATCTTTAATAGGTATTGTGCTTTAGAGAGGTATTGTGTTAGGGATTGAATCAATGGTTTGATATGTACCGGAACAACGCTATCAGTAGCTGCGTTTTGAAATTCATAAAACTCAATAAAACAGATCCATTTCAAGAGCTACGTTTTGAAATTCATGAATAAACGCTATCAATAAAGCTTTTGTAAAGAGAAGCTTTGTAGATAGAGAAATAAAATTGCAATAGAAAAGATTTAAGGGTAGTATTGTATTTTTAAGGCCTAAATCATATGCAGCCCTCTAAACTTGTCAATTTTGGTCATTTTGCCTCATGAACTTACAGGACGACCTATTTGCCCCCTCAACTATTTAAAAGTGGTATTAACAACCGCCTATTTTCATTATAACGAAAACAAGATGAAGTTCCAACATTAGTACAAGTGTTCATGGAAGTATTGGAACCATACTGCATATATGTAGACGATTTAGGAGTTAAAGCTATGTGCAATTTTTACAAGAGAACTTGTGTAACGTCTATACTAACCTCATTTGCAGCTTGTTTTAGTAGTGTACAACCTTTTTTTATTATGGCCTTGGTGTTTGCAATAAGAACATGTCATGATTGTTTCCGTTATAAGGAAAATAAGGGGTTGCTAATACCACTTTTAAATAGTTGAGGGGGCAAATAGGTCGTCTCATAAGTTCAAGGGACAAAATGACCAAAAGTGACAAGTTGAGGGGGTTGCGTATGGTTTAGGCCTATTTTTAATTAAAAGGTAATATTATATTTTTATGGTAGTTGAATGTATTGTGGGTTCCAATTTTTAATTAAAATTGGTCAAATGTGCGTCGATAGTTCATTGACTGGTAAAATGTATTAAATTATCATGTCATCGTTACTCCAGACATATTTTTGGGACAAAATAAAATCTAGGTATCAAAATGTGAACTGGGGTAAAGTCCAGGCACCATAGGTATGATTTATCCGGAGCCATCATATTCCATTAAACAATAATATCATCCTTCCTTTGACACATGGACCAATGGGAGGATCTACGAGTCCGGCCCAAATCACGTCCCACCAAATTCGCCTAGAATTAAGATAATCCAAAACAAATATACCACAACTTACATAAATTACATCACATCTGTCTTCCGAGGAGTCTAAGGACAGTAATAACCTATTAATACACCTGAAAATTTCCACAACCAAGATACATACACATATTCTCTGCAATTACACTTTCAATTGTTTAGTGCTAAATCTCTTATCCTGCTAATTTAGGCATCGGAGTAGGATCGCATGTCGACACCTCGCCCTAACCATCTCTGTGCCTTATGTCAGGCATCAGAAAAGATCATCCCAGTAACCGAGTTACTAACTCACATAACCTCTCATATCACCAACTAAGCGCAACTTTGATTAATGGTGTAATTTTTTAATATTTTTGTGGATTAAGATGTTCCAAATGGCAGGTGGTGCCTCGTTTTAAATATATCTCACACACGACTCTTAGTTAGCATAAAATCAACTATCTTCTTTATAGTTCTTTGTAAATTATCCAATAATTTTGTTGAATCAAACAAATGAAATACAAAGGAAAAACCTGTAGAATTTCTTGAAATTAAAGGGAAAACCTGATCAGGTTGCAGAGAGGCTTTTCATTTATCGGTGTAATTTTGGAAACACTTGACAATTGAAGTACAAAATACAACAAATAAAGTTACAACTGAGTTGGAAAGCAAAAATGAACCAAAACATATTATTAGGCAAAATATATGCAAGGCAGGAAGACATAGTTCATGTCAAAGTATTATTCATCAGGAAAATTTACAGCATTGACTGCTATAGGATTATGAAAAAGGAAAATAAATAAATGGATGGAGTTGCTGTGCAGGAAGAAGAAGAAGAAGCTCAAACAACTAGGGCAGCAGGTGAAAGCTTGAAGTCAAGATCCCAAAGCTCAAAGCTTCCCTTCACAAAATCATAGTGTGCTCCCTTCAATACTACACTTCTATTCAGAACTGCATTTCTCACAAATGGATATGTCAACAGGTTTCCTAGTGATACATTCACAGCTTCCTGCATACACCAAAATAAACCTTAGCACCGCAGAATTTCAACAAATATATCATTTTTCTTATCATCCACATTAATTTTTGAGACTAAGATTTGTGGATTTTCCTAAATCGGTTGTGGAAGGGGCAGGTGTTTGGTTGATAAGTGCGAGGAGAAAACCTCATCATTTGAGATAGTTTTTGGGGAGCACACACAATAGCACCCAACACTTATATCAACATTTGGCTCAATGTGTGGGGGGAAATTGGTGGATTTTCCCACATCGGTTATGGCAAGGCGATTGTTTGGTTGATGAGTGTGAAAGAAAAACCCCATTGAACTAAGTTTTTTTATGAAAATGGCCAATAGCACCCATTAATTTAAACTTTCTTAGTCCAAAGACCCTAATCCAAAAGACAGCCCCTTTTGACATACATTTGAGTATTTGAACTTTATGAAACTTTATTGCTGTAAGACATTTTAGTTTTTCCGTATTTGGTAAACGTCTTATTTATTCTTTTTGTTTACAGTGATCTATTGACTCTCTAAAAACGAATTTATCCGTTTGAGTTTGAATTTGCTTACAGATCTATGACTTCCTAAACAATTTGTCCAAAATCTCATTTTTCTTTTAACATGTTGATTTTAAGAGTCAATAAATCATTTCAAACAAATTTATGAAACTAATAGAATAAACTTTTCTAAACAAGTATATGTCACTAGGATATATTTATTCCAATTTTCTAAACTATATGTAAAATCTGATTCCATTTTGATGGCAACCTTTTGGATGGAATTTGACGCAAAGGAATGGTAACTATATATAGCATCTTTCAATGGTACTATTTGACCAAAATGTGATAGTAATAATTAAACTATACAAAAATAAGAATCAAATAGATGTTTGTAAGTAAAACTTGCCTTCTCACAGTTCATGCACTGTTCTTCAAAAGTTAATTTGTTGAACTCTGTCTTAACCTTGGCTTTTGCGTTGGAACAGATTTGGACCCAGTTTTCTATGAAGTCACTGCATATCATTAAAATAAAAATAGATAAAAGAACAGAACAGAACAGAGAAAGGTATTGTTTTGGTGAAAATGTATGAATCCCATGATCCTTGTAAGCCCATATGCAGACATTGGAGTGTAAGGTAGTGTAAGATGATATAAATAAAGGTAAAAGAATAAAAAAGAATGGTACCACAAGTACAATTTTTTTTTTTTTTAACTATGTTAAAGTACTCACTAGTTGGTGGGGAAGGAAAAGCAGGTATATATAATATTAATTGATGATAAAGTAAATTTTAAGTTTGAAATTGACTACTTGCTTATCTTTAGTTTGGTTATATATTTAATTAAATTAAATGATTCCTCTCCAAGAATATGGCACTACTGGATAAAGTGTTTCCACGCTTGATTATTCATCTATAGCTACAAATATAATAGACACAAGAAAGTAATTCCACTAAATATATATTAATGGATTATATTGTTTCAACTAGTCATGATAAGTGGACCATCATCACATGGGAAGAGAACCTATCAACATTGACCTTCACAAAAGCCAAAATACATTAAATGGATTTTATTTTTACTTTATTTTTATTTATTTTTATTATTATTATTTTTACTTTATTATAATTGCCAATATATATATAAATTAATTACCTAGAACAGGCCCCATCATCTGGTATGGACATGAGCCCCTTAATACCACCACAGCAGCTGTGACCAATGATCACTATATTCTCCACCTGAGTTCAAGATGATATGCCAAACAAAAGATTATATCAAACTTAAACCATCAATTTTTAGTTGAAAAACTAGAGCATTTATAGAAAAAGAAATGGAAGATATATATTTCTTTCTAATCAGTGAATGGGATAATGATCTTTTCTGAACATAGATGGCCCATTTCATCATTAGCTTAGGATAAAATACATCTAATAATATTATGCCTTTTAACTTTATTTCCTAACCTAAGCTCCCAAATCATAATATTAGTAATAATTTAAACACTGTACATATATGTATTTTAACCATAAATTTAGTAACTAGGTGGGGGGAAAGATTAATGACTAGACTTCACACCAAAATTAAAGTGTATGCAGGGAAACCCACCATTAAAAAATTAAGCAGATTACAAATATCTTAAAAAGAGTAGCAATTTATTCACCTTTAGGTGCAGCACTGCATATTCAATGGCTGCCCCCACTCCAGAGTATTTTGACTGCAGGTAAAGTGGAAAAATATTTATAACATTTATTTATAATACAAGCTAAAATATGATTAAACAGTCAGTGCAAATGAAAAAAACATTATTATATAATGTGTAAAAGAACAAGAACATGAACTATTATTAAGCTTTCTTCAATAATAGAAAAAAAAAGAACTATTATGAAGCTTAATTGACCGACAGTTCCATATAATTTGGGAGAAAGACCTTCATTTGTAAGAAACTATTATAATAGTAGAGAAATTAAATTGTACATCAAAGAGTTCGATAAGGGAAAAATTAATATAATTAAGCAGACCGTGTCATAAGGTGGGACCATGTTGGCAATGTTTCGGACCATAAAAGCCTCTCCTGGTTGGAAATTGAGGATATGAGAAGGGCAAACTCGAGAATCTGAGCAAGCAAATACCAAAAACTGCATATATAAAATGTTAAGTAATTAGCTCAATGTCGGAACTGAGAAAATAGGATTTATTAATGTTGGAATATTGATTAGCTGGAAAATAAGAAGATAACAAATATACCTAACTAATTTGAGACTTAACATATTTAAATTTGAGAAAGTGAACCACCAATATACTCCAAAAACTTTAGTTTTTTTATTTAATTTAAAGGAAAATAATTGGGAAGCGATAATACGATTCGATATCACAAAAATTACTAAAAGTTGCAAAATGATTGAATTAAATTAATAAAATTAAGTTTGAAAACATAAATTAGTGATCGGATTTTCCAAGTTCATACACAAAATGTCCATAACCAGCTGCATTATTTGGACTTTATATCAACGAATTAGACCCACTTCTTACATATCGTTTTTTTACCAATTTTCAAGTCAAATTTGGCTCCTTTCTAACTAATTTTTGCTTATTTAAAATCTCATAACAATTAATTTCTTTAAATTTAATACTATTATGTAAATAAATTACACAAATGCCATTAAAATAAAATCAAGTAAAAAACAAACCTTGGGGCTCTGTCCTTTGGCAAGAGTATCAAACAAGGTAGGATCCTTCCTGAAATGGTACAAAATCACATTATTAGGTAAGCTATGCTTCCACTTTTCAACTTTACATATATAGAAAAAATTTGCACCAGTTTATCCAGCGGAATAGATATAAAAATCTCTAATTTGTTTGCATTAAATCATACGTAGCTTTCATTAACTTTCAATGTAGATTAATATAGATTAATTAATTAATTAAAATTTTTAATAATAAAAAAAGCTTAAAACACTATTTTCTCATTAACCTATTAAAAATGGTAAAAATGTTGATCTTTACCTCCTTAATCTATTATCAACATGTGTCCGGTAATCTAAACTATTTATGAAATCTAGTATTGAGTTTTTACCAATTTTGAAAGTTATGAAGCAAATATTTTAGATAAGTAGGTAAATATTTTAATCCTAAACAACACAATTAATTACTATGAACAAACTAAAAACTAAAAACTAAAAAATTGGAAGATTATGGTCTTAAAAAATTAAAAATAATTCTTTCCGAAAAAAAGTTTAAAAATAATATAATTAACGTATTTTACAAAGCATATACATAGAAGAAAACAAATTTAAATATTGGATTAATCAAAAGATATCAAGAAAAGGGGAAATAGTGGACTACCCAATAACAAGCGTTACGGAAAACTATAAAGTTATTGCATGAGTAACTGATAAGGATCAAACGGACAGCATATTCCACACGAACTAACAAAAGAAAATATACGTACTCATATTTCTCTTTCTTAAAATGGAAAAACCCGGCTTTCATCCGCTCATCCGGGTTAAACCCGCTTTTATCGGCCGCCAGTAATTCCGCCGTTATCTGATTGATTTTTGCGGCGGCTACAGTGTTGAGGTCAGCTCTCTCACTGTAAAAAAAAAGTCAATCAATCAGTTGTCGTCGAGACAAGTGCAGGGACGGGCTTACCTAAGCCGTGCCTCACATGGACCCCACAATTGTAACTAATTACACCATTAACGCGTGAAGGAAGTGATTGCCGTCGTGATTAATTAATTAAGGAAGAAACTAGTAATTGGTGCGATTTAGCTCAATGAGTAAAAAAATGAAAATAATTCAGTTTTCTAAGGATCTGTCTGATCGAACGATGGAAAGAAAGATGAAAACAATCATACCTGAGAAGCTTTGAGAGTCCTACAATGGCGACATCAAATGAATTGTCCGTCATATCGTCTTCCTTCTACAAATTTCACAGAAACCAAAACAGAAAAAATCATTCATCGTCTGTTTGGATGATCATCGCATATATGAAACAGAAACAGCATTAGATTTCATAATCAAACACAAAACAAGCCATCAGATCATACTCTTCGCTATCAAAACCAAACAAAAAGCGATCGAAGCTCTAAAGCCAGAAAATGAAATCGAAATAGATGAAATAATCCATGAAAGTAAATTGAATAGGCAAATGAAAACGAGGAAACAAGATATGGAAATTAAAATATGAATCCGGATCGGGATCGGTGCAGATACTGATGAGTAGAAGAATTAAGCATCTGAGCTGACCTTTTTCCTTTTCTCTGTGCAAGGGAGATTCTTCTTTTTTTTTTCTGTTTGGGGGAAGAGAATTGGCTGAGAAATGCGTGTCTCAAAGTAATCAAATTCTAACTCTGCGTCTTTTTTTAGACAACTAGGCCTCACTGGATTCATATATATAGTAGTCTAAGCGCCCTTTAATTTCTCTTTTTATGTAATTAACCCCGGTTAATATGGATCCAATTCCAAAGGGTAAAATTGTAAATTTCAATTTAACCATGGAATTCAATACATAGGGTCCATGGAACGCGTTGTGTGCTAACCAAACACGTCCTCTCATTTCCTAGTCTAAAATAATGTATTACTCTTTTTGTTTCATTGAGCCATTCTAATTTTATTTGGTAAATTAGATTTCTAATATATATATTTATTGAAAATGCAGAAATCAGAAATAATTTTTAAAAAAATTGTTGTTAAATCTTACTCATCAACTTAAACTTAAACTTAAATTTTTATTATGCAAATCGTATGATTGATCTTCATATCTCTTTGAATGACAATATTATAACTCTAATTTCAAAATGTGAAAATCCAAATTGTATGACTGATCTTCGACCTATTTCACTATGCAATGTGTTATATAAGCTTGTTGCTAAAGTGCTAGCAAATAGATTGAAATTCATCATTCCTAATGTGATATCAGAGGGTCAATTAGCTTTTGTTCTAAGTAGATCGTTGATTGACAGTGTTCAAATTTCTATTGAGTCATTGCATTTCATGAAATGGAAACAACAAGGAGAGAAATGGGAGGTAGCGCTTAAAATTGATATTAGCAAAGCTCAGGGGCGGAGCCAGAGGGGGCGGAGAGGGTCGGCCGACCCTCCGGCCCTAGATAGAGGTTTTCTTCTCTGGCAGAGTCAGTGGCCGCCATGGCTGGAGCCCCTCCAGTCATGGCGGCTGCAAAATATTTGCAGAAGATGGGATTTTGTATCCCATCTTCTGCTTATTTTTTAACCTACAGCAGCACAAAACGACGTCGTTTTGTGCTGTTGTAGGTTAAAAATATAAGGGATGGAAAGGGCAAAAATTCCCTTTCAATCCACAAGAAAGCTAAGGGGCTAAATTGTCTTTTTCTTTTTCTTTTTTTAATCCTCTCTTTCACTCTTTGTTTTCCTTTCATTCGACCCATAAGGCATAAAATCCCAAAAATCCTCTTTAAAATCTCCATTCTCACCCAACTCTTTTCTTTTTATTTTAAGTACGTTTTTTTTTATTTTCGTTATTTATTTTATAATTTCTTAATTAGATATTTTCAAATTAGGATTATGTGGATGAATTTCTAATTCAGGGTTTAATTTAGAAATTTTTAATTTAGGGATTTTAATTTTAGAGGTTTTTTAAATTTAACTAAATAAAATCATATTATAACCAAATGATATAAAATTAAGGGATAAAGTGCAAAAATACTCCCTAACTTTTAGGGTCAGTAGTAATTTTATTCCTAACGTAAAATTGTGCAATTTTACCCATAACGTTGGAAGCTAAGAGCAATTTTACTCCTAGCGTTGATAAATTAGATCAATTTGAGAAATAATTATTAAATTGTCTTCTCGGTCATGAATCTCTTCATTTACACTTCATATGTGTGTCATTTTGTCACTAGTTAGTAACAAATCACAAACATATTATTAAACGTAAATAAAATAAAAATTAAAAAATATACCGTTAGGGTAAAATTGTTCTTGGCTGCCAACGTTATGGATAAAATTGCACCATTTTAGACATTAGGGGTAAAATTGCTCATGGATGTAAATGTTAGGGGTATTTTTGCATCTATCCCTAAAATTAAACTATAAACTAAACTAAGAATCTCATTACAACTAAATGTGATAAAATTTAAATAGAATTTTATTAGTTTAAGCATTTTTAGATTTTAGCTCAATTTTGATCGTTAGTGAACATTGAACATACCAAAAAAACAAAATTCAAGAATAGCTTTTATATAATAAATACATTTTTAGTAGGAATCAAATTTGCACTACACGTCCCCGTTAAACGAGGGTCCGGAAAGGGGTCCCACTACCAAAAAAAATTCTATATAGAATGGAGCCCCTCTGAGATTTGAATCCTGGCTCCGCCACTGGCAAAGCTTATGATAGAGTTGATTGGGGTTTCTTGCGATCAGTTATGATTTGCATGGGCTTCTGTGAAAAGTGGATTAAGTGGATTTTGCTTTATATTAGTTCAATCGTCTATTTGGTTGATGCTATGCTGAGTTAGTAGGCCATGTGATCTTTGAAAGAGGCTTGAGGCAATGTGACCCACTATCATCATATTTATTTATTATCCGTGTAAAGGTTTTGTCAAGGCTAATTACCAAAGTGGAGACTGAGAGTTTTATTACAGGATGTAGAGTGTGTCCTGGCGCTTCGCTTATTTTCCATCTCTTTTTTATAGATGAAATTTTTTTTTTCTTTAATGCGTCTGAAGCAGAGAGTATGAAGGTAAAAGATATTCTTGAAGCTTATGAGACTATATCAGTGCAGGCACTCAGTTTTTTGAAATCAGGAGTATTCTTTAGTTCAAATGTTAGTAAGGAAGATCGTAATACTATCAAAGCTCTCCTGAATGTTTACTCTCCTTTGGACACAAGTATGCATATAGGACTTACATCTCTGATTGGTTGGTCTAAAAAGGATTTTTTTTTTTGTTTCTTAAAGATGCGACTTCTTAAACGTTTCAATACCTGGACTTTTGGTTTCTATATGTTGTAGGGAAGGAAGTGTTACTGAAGTCAGTAGCACAAGCTCTCCCAAATTTCTACATTAGTACTTTTCTGCTTCCAAAATCAATCTGCGATGAACAACAGAAAATGATGAATTCTTTCTGGTGAGGGTACGAAGGTGAATGTAGGTCGGCAAATTCACTGGTGTAGCTGAGATAAGTTGAGCATGTGTAAAGATCGTGGCGGGTTTGGTTTTTGAAATTTACAGGACTTTAATTTGGCACTGTTGGGAAAACAGGGTTGGAAACTTATTGGTACTCCTAATATATTGGTTAACAGATTGTTCAAAGCTAAATACTATGCTTTTAGGTCTTTCATTTTCTCTAAATTGGGCAATAACCCTAGTTTTGTTTGGAGGAATGTATAGAGTTCGATTAAAGTTATCCAAAAGGTATTCGCTTGAGGATTGGGAAAAGAGATTCATCTTCAATATGACATGATCCACGATTAATAAATAAAAAAGATTGTCATATCACTTCTGTTTGCACTAATGAAAATAAATATATGATGGTTTCCGATCTTTTTATGCCAAAAACTTGCATTTGGAACCAGAGTAGGTTGGTTGAATGGTTCTCGCCTCGAGAAGTCAACTTTATTTCTAACATGGTGGTGTTTGTGGTAGCCTCATTTGGAATTTTTCCAAAAATGGTTTATACTCGTCTAAATTCGGTTATCGTTTGCTTTAAGATACATGCACGAGGAACGTGACTAATGTGGGTTGGAGTCGATTATGGATCCTTCATATTTCAAGTAAAATCAATTTGTTTATGTGAAAATTATGTGCTAAACTATTTCCTCTTAGATCAAAACCGATACAACGGCATGTTATTATTTCGAGTAATTGCCTATTATGCTCATCAGATATTGAACATAGTTGGCATTTATTCTCGGTTGTGATTATGCCAAAGCTTGTTGAGAAGCGGCTGGTTTGCAAGCTCATGGACCCGAAGCTGAATTAGGTGGAGGATTGGGTCTTGCATATATTGTCAATATTGGGTAGAGAGGAAGTGAGTAGGTCTATTATTATTTTATGGGAATTTTGGCATCAACATAATGTCAAGTTGTGGATGGGAAAGTGTCGGTCTCCTATGGTTGCCGTTACAAGTGCAGGTCATTTTCTGCAAGAAAATAGGAACAGAAAAGGAGGGGGCTGGTCGAGTTCAGGAGGTTCTGTGTGTACTGGGACAGACGGTTGTCTATTAGTAGAAGCCAATTGTTGGCTATGTGAAGTGTAATGTTGATGCGGTTGTGTTTCAATTAGAGAATAATTTCGGTATGGGAGCAGTTCTTTGGGGTTGTATGAGCAATTTTATTGTGTGTTGTACCTCTTTTGCGGAAGGTAGTATTGAAGTTTCACTAGCTGGGGCATTTGCTTTCCGTGATGAGATACTCTAGATAGTTTCACTCTATTTTCACAATGTTTAGTTTGAAATAGATGCTAAAGGAATGATGGATTGCATTTCAATTAAGGTCCATGATATTACTGAGTTTGGGGTTATAGAAGAAATTCGAGATTTGTTACTTATCCGTTTAGATTATTTTGTGACTTTTGTCCTTAGATTAGCGAACAATGTGACTCATTCAATGGCTCGTTATTCTTGTTCCAATGCTAAAACTTTTAGCGATGTTGTTACTTTTTAGTTATTTAGATGATACTCTTTATATTGATAATATTTTCATTTGTTAATAATAGTCGGATTTTTTTTGTTATTATATATATATATTATATTATATTATATATGATAAATGTATATAGAAAAATACAGTATAACTATTTTTACAAGTATCATAAATATTCTTAAAAAAATAAACAAGTATCATAACTACTCCTTATCTCCCTATTTATTACATAAGCTACTAAGCGAGTGCTGTCTGTTCTTTTTTTCTTTCTTTTTTTGTATGAAAATTAAAGGGTAAACTTCAAATAAAACCTCTGTGGTTTCACTAATTTTCAGATAAAGGACCGTGGTTTACTTTTTGTCAAAACGAGAATTGAGGTTTTCAACTTTAGCAAAATAAGGACTTTTTCGATTGATACTATTAAAATCACAATTGACGACTTCAAAAATGACATATTTTAAGAACTACTAATATTCTAAACAACTTTAATTCTTCAACTTTTTTATTTTGAGATTGTTTAGATGATGTTTGGTAAAGAGAGAGAAAGTTAATGTTTAGAGAGAGAAAATTCTAAAAAAGATGATTTTCGAAAATCGAAAATGCAGTTCCATAAAAAATATGACATTGAACAACTTTAATTCTTGAAAATTTTCATTTTCAGGTCGTTAAAGATGGTTTTAATAGCATTAATCCAAGTGCGAAACCTCAATCCTCGTTTTGGCAAAAAGTAAACCACATTCCTTTATCTGAAAATTAGTGAAACCACATGGGTTTTATTTGAAATTTATCCAAAATTAAATTTCATGATGAAATAAATAACGAAAATTAATAATTTAAAATGAAAAGGATAATTAATTTATTAATCCCTGTATTTTGACAAAACACACTGTTTAGTCCATGTATTTTAAAAAACACATGATAAAGTCTCTAACCCTTTTCTCAGTGAACTGTTTAGTCATTTTGTTTGTTTGTAAGATTTTTTTACCATTTATGAATTCGGAAATAACTAAATTACCTTTTCTATTTACCTTCAAATTTCAGAAGAAGAAATCCAATTTAGTAGAAGAAACTTTTTGTATGGAAAACGAGAAGAAGAACAAACCCAATGCTTATGAATTTGAACGATTAAGAAGAAAATTAAGAAGAATAACACTCAAAGTTGATTTCAGATGCAGCAGAGTTTAAAGGAATGGAAAAGAAATGAAAAGGAGAACGCAAATCCAAATTGACTAATAGAATCTTCATGAAGTCTAACGGTAGGGACTAAACAGTTCACCGAGAAAAACGTTAGGGACTAAACAGTTCATCGAGAAAAAAGTTAAAAACTTTATCATGTGTTTTTAAAAATATAGGAATTAAAACAGTGACTAATAAATTAATTACCCAAATGAAAATCATGCGAAATTGAAGATGGAAATTTGTACACGGTTGCATAATTGGAGAGCCCAATAGGAGGACTTGTCTGGATTTTACAACTTTATCCTTTAAGTAGAAATGATGCAGATGGTAGAAGTGGATTACTAAATCCAGTCATGAATTCTCATCCCTAGCCTCGTAAAAAGACCAAACTACCCTTTACTCAAAATTTGAAAAAATACAAAACCTCTCAAATACCTTACACACTCTTTGATCAAATTCGGACTAATTTGTGAACCAAAACATGGAGTGTAACAACAACCGTAAAGGGAAAGCGAAAATAATAAGATTTACCGTTTTTGTTTTTTTGATTTAAGTTAAAAATTGAATCTGTGGGTGATTTTTTAAAAACGCCGGAATCGCAGTCGGGTGTATGAACATCGCGCCCGACCTACGGTTCCGGCGTATGAATATCACGCCCGCACCATAGGTCGGGCGTGCTTTTCTCGAGAGAAAGAAAGCGAAAAAAAAGACTAACAACGCGAAGAAGAAAGAAGAAAAGAAAGCGAAAAAGAAAGAAGATATTCATACGCCCGCACCTATGGTTCGGGCGTGATGTTCATACGCCTGAGGGGTTTTTGAAATGTTTTTTTAAAAAAAAAATTATATTTACGTTTTAATTAAATTGTTAAATGTTTACATTAATTTGGGGTTTAATTTATATATGAAATTTTGATATTAATTTGATTATAATTTATATGTTAAATTTTTAGATTAATTTTGTAGACGGAGCGGCCTACTATCGGAGGGAAATCCGTCCCGTCACCTGCTCGTCGTCTAGATATGGACGTGGAGGAGGATACAGGTATTTATGGGTTAAATTCAATAGCGGACTAATTTTTTTACGGGTTTAATTCAACAATGGACTAATTTTTTTTACGTAACAGGTATTTACGGATTTAATTCAATAGCGGACTAGCTATTTTTTTTTTGCTCTCCCGACACGCGGGCGTGTGACTATCACGCCTCACCGTGTGGTCGGGCGTGATAGCCCCACGCCTCACCTTGTGGTCGGGCGTGATAGTCACACGCCCGCGTGTCGGGAGAGCAAAAAAAATAGCTTTTTCCTCCCCAAAACCCATGAAAGGGTATTTTCATCCTTTCACGAGGCTAGGGGTGAGAATTTGGGACTGAGTGTAACAACACCCTTATAGAATTTCCAGATCGGCAGCTTACGTGTTTTCACAGCCGTCGATCTTTACTTTTTCTTTTTTTCTATGTAAATCGTACGGTGGGTTTAAGCTAGTTCAAATAAAAGAGGCATAATATGGAAATTAAGAAAATAAAATGCTCAATTTTTACTTTTTATTACTATTATTGTTGGCTAGCGGGAATTTCGGTGGGTAAGTCAACTGAGACAACGTAAGATTTCTGACACGTGGACGGCATTAAGGGAGTAAGGATTACCCAGCCAGGTCATCATTTCAAGAAAGTTCCATTCACCAGTCACCACTAATTTTTCTTGCTAATTTTAATTAAAGTTACATGATTTTGGCTGAATCTTTACTTTATATTTTGTCCCTCTCAAAAAAAAAAAAAAACCACTTTAACTCTTTAAAAATTTATCTATTTTGAAAAATATAATTGAAATTTTCTTCAAAAAAAAATATAATTGAAATAATTGAAGAATAATTTTTTTACCTAAATTCTTTTAATTTATCCGTATTAATAGAGTTGGATTTTAATTTTTTTTACTTCGAACACCATAAAATTTAATTATCTTTATAAAACATCAGCTTTTAGTTTTCATATTGAAAGCTTCCCTTTTCATTGCTTTGTTTGTTTATATTTCCGTTTTAGTTTTTATATAAATTATTTCATTTCCAAACACATTTTAGACTGCTAAAATATTTATATTTTTAAATTAATTTGTTGGTATATATAATATATAAGATGTATATAATTAGAAAGATAACAAAAATAACTAAATTTTTAAAAATTATTTATAATTCAAGATGTACTAAAAATGGTAAAGTGGTGTATATATTATTAATTTGAGAATTGGGATGATGGTAGTATTAGGTAGTTCATACATGCCATAATTTTTTAATGCCTTGGGTTTTGACATTTTAAGTATGCATTATTTTACTCTCTTTTTCCAAGTTTTCATGACACTACCAAGACTATTAATTATAACATTTTATAATCAAATATTTATATATTTAGAGAAGTGACACATTTTCGTTGAAATAATAATAAAAATATTAATGAAGAGTCAAGTGACTTTATAATCATAGCAACAGATCACACCATATATACAATTTGATTAACTTGAATGCTTAAAATTAGGGAGCTTTGATGAATTGTTTTGTCTTTTCATATAAAAAAGTTTAGTTGAAAGTAAGATGAAAAATTTATAGAACATTTATTAAAAAGACATAAATTTTGATTGAGAATTGTACTAAAATCATAAGAATAAATCTCTCATTCAATGCTTCATTATCTTATTATAAAAAAAAGTACTTCATTATCTTTCTTTTAAATAATTAATTATTTTCAAAACTATCTTTCTCAACCTCTCCTTCTTCTCTTCAATTTTCCAGACCCCTTCTTCTTATTATTGATTGGATTTTCATCTCTATTTGAAGAGGAAGAAGGAAGATGTCGTCCTTTTTTCTCATTGCACCATTCTGTTTTTTAATTTTTCTTATTTTCTTTGTTCATTAAGTTTATTTTAATTGGATTGCATATCAGATCTTTAAATTCGTTTGAATTGCATCTGTTGTTTATTATCTTTTTATTTGTAACATTTTCTGATTTAGCAAGAGCAGAAATGATAGATCTTATTTATAGATCACTATATCAACGTGGTTGCTAAACAAATGACTCAGATCCGAAGATTCAGAAGAGTTTAAATGCTGAAGATTAGATTACACATGAATTTTTACATGCACCTTAATGAGCAAGTGAATTTGCTCATTCGCCGTTAGATATAGGCTTATTAAATCTAAGCCCCGGGATGCTTTGAATCTCCACTTTAGGATTCTAAGAAGCACATGTAGATTACATGTGCTTCTCTGCAATTCAAGAAGTATATGTTTCATTTGTTGTTTGTTTTACTTGTACATTTAATGGTTTATTTTACTTTTTGTAGTTCTTTTCTTACCTTTATGGATTCTGTATATGTAAGGTTTTATTCCTTATTTTTCTTATTATACTTGTTGTTTTTTTATCTATGAAACGATGTATACATTTTCATAAAAATAATAATAATTATAAACTTAATTAAAGTGTGTTAAGAAAGTTTATGTCATAGAAAGGAATTTTGTAGTTTCAATCAGAGATTTTATATTAATATCTGATACACCCTCACACGCAAATGCTCTCTGGGTTTACAGCGTATACAATACAGGTTCATCTATCTGATACTATGTTATGGAACCATTTGAACGAAAAGCTCAAGTTGATAGTTAAGACTCAATCATAGATATTATATTAATCTATGATATTATACAAGTTTAATACAAATATGTTGATTACATTTGAAAAAAATAAAACATAAGTTTTTTATTTATATAACAAAGGGTATTTTAGTACTTTTATGCAGAAAAATAAAAGGAAGAACTAAACAATTTATTAATCTGCCATTTTGTTTTCCTAATTACTGTAAGCTCCCTGAGCCGGTCCTCAACGACCTTGATAAAATTAATCGGCGTTTTCTGTGGGGAGAGTCTGGGGATGGGAGGAAGATTCACCTGGTCCCTTGGAAGGAAGCCTGCCAGCCTAAGAGCAGGGGGGGTCTTGGTATAAGGCAAGCTAAGGACAATAATAAAGTCCTGTTAATGAAGCTTCTTTGGAGAATGTGGCAATCCCCCTCCTCCCTTTGGGTTCGTCTTCTGTGCGGCAAGTATAGGAAAGATAGAATCTTTGGTGGCCCGAAGGAGAGGGTTGTCAACTGTTCCTTCCTCTGGAAAGGGCTTAGTGCTGTTTTTGCTGAGTTCTGTACGGGGATTGGCTTGGAGGTGGGTAATGGAAGATCCATTAGTTTCTGGTATGACACCTGGATTGGTGACAAACCGTTGATTGAGGTGTGCATCGCCCCTCCGCCGAATGATCTCCTCTCCTGGAGAATTGCTGATGTGGTGGATTCGGAGGGAGACTGGATCTGGTCTAAGTTCGACTCCTTTCTTAGCCTGGAGACCCTCCTTAATATTAGAGGTGTGAAGATTAGTAATCAGGAGGAGGATAAGGACAGACACTGCTGGGCCTTGACTAATAATGGTTCTTATTCTTGCAAATCGGCCTATGAAGCTTTTACCCCTAATAGGAATGATCCTCCCTTGGAAATTTGGAAGTCCATTTGGGCCCTCAAAGTCCCCTACCGCATTAGGAGTTTCCTATGGCTGGGAGTCAAAGACAGGCTCCTCACGAATGCAGATAGATACAGAAGGCACTTGGCTGTATCTGGTGCCTGTAGCAGATGCAGCGGCCATGTGGAAACCTTGTGCCATGCTTTGAGGGATTGCCCGAATAGTAGAAAGGTTTGGGAAGGGGTCCTTCCTCACCACATCCTTCCTTCCTTTATGGGGTTCTCTGATATTGACTGGTTCTCTGAAGGCGTTAATGGGAATTTGTTGGCCAATATGGAGCACGGGACTATTCTCTTCGCTATTATTTGTCACCAAATGTGGAAATGGAGGAATGAAGAGTTATTTGCTGAGAAGACTGTCTTTATTCCTGACCTCCGGTTTTACTTCTCGAAAAAACTCTCTGTTATTACAAAGAGTTTTGAAGGAGAGCCCCTGGTTCACCCCTCCCCGGTTAAAGAGGTCCAGTTAGTTGGTTGGAGGAAGCCTAGGGAAGGGGTTGTCAAGTTGAATACGGATGGCTCCTGCCTTAGTAATGGCAGAATTGCTGTTGGTGGAGTTCTTCGGGATGCTGGTGGCGCCTGGCTGGCTGGGTTTACCCATAACTTAGGTACGAGCTCCTCCTTTACTGCGGAGCTCTGGGGGATCTTGTCTGGCATTAAACTCGCCATTCGCATGGGCGTTAAAAGACTTTCGGTGGAGTCTGACAATTTGGAGGCTATCAACAGGATTTCGGATAGACAGGCTGTTTGTCTTAAGAGTCAGAATCTCATTAAAGCCATCTTGAGGCTTCGTCCTGCCTTCGATTCTCTTACCTTCTCCCATATTTATAGGGAGCAAAACCGCGTGGCGGATCGCTTGGCAGCTGCTGGGCATGGGAGGATGTTAGGTGTTTCTACCCTTTCCGTTCCTCCTTCTTTTCTGTTACCTTCTCTTCTTGAGGATAGGATTGGGGTCAGTCTTCCTAGACTGATCCCGGGTTAGGTTTTTGTTTGTTTGTTTTTTTTCTTCCCTTCTTACCAAAAACAATTAATACAAAACTTAAGGACCTTAAAGTATACATTAAAATATATATGTAAACTGACTAATTATTTAGATAAAAAATATAGATACTAATTAATTAATTATCCTTTATTTTATTATTAATACCATTTATCATCATTATTATTATTAATTTCAATTGCATCTTCCGTGACAAACACAAATCTAAAAATTTTAATATTCAAAAATCAGAAAAATAAAAATTCTGATATTCTGTTTGAGGAAAGGCGTGTTAAGGAGCCAAATCCATTTCTGATTATAAAACGTGTAATAATTCTTTTTAATTGAACTCAAATTTAGTTAAGAATGATTTTATTTTTAGTTGAAGTCATATATTTTATCGAATCTTTTTATCCATTTGAACTGTATATGCTCTCTATGATTCTTTTGTTTATATTGTTTTTTCGGACTTAGCAAGAAAGATAACAATTGATCTTATCCGTAGATCAGATCTATATGGTTGCAAAAGAAATGACTCAAATTTGAATTTTCTAAAAGGTCTAAATGATGAATATTGGATTGCAGTTATTTTTATCAAATTTGGATTTACGAGAATTATGTGATTTATAGTTCGTTTGTGTTAATCATACTTTTTTATGATTTTTATTGCTCTTTGTACATTTTTTTTTTCAATTTAATAAATCTTGTATTTGTTGTGGACTATACTTGTGTGAGATTATATTCCTCATTGTTCTCTTTTGACGTATTCTTTTTCATCTAATAGAATGATACAAACATTTTCAAAAAAAAAAAATGAAAATTATGAAAATATTAGAGCAACTCAAATGAATGAATTGAGAAATCAAATTGCTTCTAATTTATGGGGAATAATTAATTTTTTAAGTGACAAAAGTGTTAACATTTTATTTATATATCTACATTTATCTTGGAAAAAAATATTGACATTTATATAATTATTATTTAGGAATCTTTTATGATTATATTACTTTAAATTATTTACTCATTTAGATTATTCTTTTACAAGGGACGTGGGTTCGAGTCGAGATACAAGGAGAAGAATTGGGGAACCAGTATTAATCCTCGGTTAAAAAAATGAAATAACATATTAATTTTATATTAATAAATAACATATTTATATTAATTTTTTCACATCTTAACTGCACCAACTCTTTATAAGCTTACTAAACATCAATTACCTAACAGCAAACAGTTGATAGTTAACAACTGAAATAAACAGAACCTGATACCCCCATTTGTTTGCCGAAATATTGTGTTTTAAAAAAAATTTGTTTGAAAATAAAATATTTTTCGATGTTTGACTACAACACCGAAAAATTAGAAAAAGTGGTGGGTGGCTACTAATAAGAAAAAGTAAGAATAAATGAATTTGTATTCTAAAAAATGTAGGAAAATATCTTTCTCAAGTTCTTTGTATATTTTTCTGTTGATTGACCTAAAATTTTCCGGCAACTTATTTTCATACACAAACAAACACCGAAAAATCACACAAGTATTTACATGCATAATATGTTTCCAACAAACAAACAATTAATTTAGTTTGTTGATTATACTAATAGTGACTCATTTTGATAACCCTACAACAAAGTACTGGAAAATAAATATGGTATAATAGCAAGTGAAGTGAGGAAAACGTACCACCGGGACTTTTCCTGAGCAACATAGCATCATACACTTTCCAAACTTTCCAGCCATGCTTCTATCTATCTAATTAGGTCCTCTTCTCCCAATTCTAAAATCAGAAAATATTATTTCATATCATTTAATTAATTAACTTAAAAAGATAAACTTCAATTATAAATTATAAATATTCTTTTAATTGATGGTCCAACAATTTGAGTGTTACAAATGCTTGTAGGTACAGCTGTGTAGGTCACACCCCCTACTTATTATTATATATCCATCCTTTTCTAATTGGAATTTTTTAGTTCTTAAATTGACATTGATTAATATTTATATACAAGGCTTGAACATGGAATTAGTCAACAAATTCCTAATCAACCTCATAAAAAAAACTATAAAACCATAATTATATAATTTATGAGAAATGCAATTATTAATTAATGCAATTAAATAAATGAAAAGTTAGAGAAAGGAGAGAAAAATTAATAACCAGAAATGCATAGCTCTCTCTGTAGCTAGGGATGGAGGAAAGGGCTCATATCTCCACCAAGCAGCTGGAAATTTTGAAAATGGAAAATAGAAAGAGGAAATTTAATTTATTAAGTTGATATTATTATTTGGATAGAGATAGTGAAAGATGAGGTAATAAGTGCTTCCTTTTCTATCCAGTAGATCAGAATCTTATGTTGTGGATATTTATTTATTTTCTCTTTTCTCTTTTTTCATTTTTATTTTCTCTTTCCTTCAATTTTTAGTAATACTGCCATCAATAATTAAATATTCTTTCCATTTTTTTGAAACAATATTTTTCAGAAAATATATTTTTCAAAATAGTTTTCATTGAAAAAACCAAGACAACATTTAGTATTTTTTCTAAGTATATTCTTAGATTTAATATCAATGCAATAAAAATAATAAAGTGATTCATATTCAGCATAAATATTTTTATGATTTCTTAATTTATGTATCAAATGCTTATAATATACTCCATCTTCTCCTCTGCAATACATTTCTTTTAAAGTTAATGCACACTAATTAATGCAATTAATTTTAAATAAAAGACTTTGTTATTCTTCTATTAATTGCATCCACTAGTAACTTTATCTATCCCCAAACAAAAAGTCAATTTAAATAGGAGTATATTTGGTAAAAATAAATTAACGTGCATAGATTGAAGCAAAATGTCATGTATTATCGAATAAATTTTTTTTTCTAGAAAGACATCTATTATGGAACAGATGGAGTATTATTTCAAAAATAGATGATGTAAGAATTAGGCCGGTAGGCCTAATTAATTATCCGCCCACAATAAGAAAGGCCACACAATTTCTATTAAATAGCATATAATTAGAATATCATGTCACATTTAAACTCTAACTTAATATAATCAAGAAAACTTTTTGCTTTCTCTCCTCAAGAGTCATGTGCCTTCTTTCCCTCTCGGTCTGCTTTCTTTTGCTTAATGTAGTTGTTGTAAGATCAATAAGATGGGATCGAGTTCTGTTGTTATTCCCTGGTTCTGTGCTATAATAGTTAACCCATTAAACCATTATATGTCACATTCGTGTCCTTAATTTTAGTTATTATATCCTAATATTAGGTTATATTATAGTTATTTATTGAATCAATTGTGTATGATGGATATAGTTTGGAGGCTAATTTCATGTTTTAAGTGTCAAATTAAAAGTTTAAAGTAAATTTTATAAAGACCAAAAAGGAGATTTTACCTTATTGGGAACATAACATCACACTTTCCTAACCTGCCGGATATCTAAGTAAGAAAAAAAATTAGATCTTATTTTCAATTTTATTATTCTTCATCTTCTCTCATTCTTCTCCTTTAAGCATCCAAACATACCCAACTGCAGTAATCGTTTGATATCCAGAGTTTGCATGGTCCGATCGAGCATAATCGATGAAGATAAAACTTAATAACCTTAAAATATATTTATGGATTATATAGTGTATCAGATGGGATTGTAGGGAAATTTATATGGAAATTCACTTTTAAAAACTTATCTATAATTATATTAAATAATAATTTGAATTATGTCTTTTCAAAAAAAAAAATAATTTGAATTATGTCAAACTAATAAAATCATTATTTTTAATATATTTTAAAGATCATGATTTATAAATTAAAGGTCTATGATGTATTTTTTAGAGTTTATAATTTACCAATTGGGGTCTAAATTTTTTAAATTAGAGCATAAAATCAACTTTATTTGTTATATATAAGAAATGGGTTAAGGTGCAAAAATACCCCTAACGTCTAAAATGGTGCAATTTTACCCCTAACGTTTGTAGCCAAGAGCAATTTTACCCCTAACGTTGGTAATTTGGGTCAATTTCAGATATTATTATAAAACACAGATATTTTTATTCATTATTTTGCACCAATTTCATATCAATTCATCCTAAAAAAAGAATTTCATGTTTTTTTGTAATTTAATAATAGAATTGGAGATTAATATTTACAAATTCGGTGAATTTTTTGAATTTTTTTTTTGTCTAATTCATACAAAAGACAATATATTTTTTATATTTTTTATTTTTTATTTTTTTCACATCCCAACATATGTTTATGATTTGTTACTGATAAAATGACGCATATATAAAGTGTAGATGATAAGATTCATGACCGAGAAGACAGTTTGATAAATTATTTCTGAAATTGATCCAATTTATCAACGTTAGGGGTAAAATTGCTCTTGGCTACAAACGTTAAGGGTAAAATTGCACCATTTTAGACGTTAGGGGTAAAATTGCTCCAGACCCAAAACGTTAGGGGTATTTTTGCACCTTAACCCTATAAGAAATAGTGAAGGTGAAGGCTACAGCTACTTTGTTTGGAAAATAAAGTAAACCTTACTTTGTCTAAATCACCCTTGATTATAATAATTAATAATCTTCACCATTCAATTATATAAATAGATAATTAATTATTTTAGTGAATTGGTTCATCCGGTCTTCTACTCTCTCCGTGTTTCTTCCACTGTCCACGGCTTACACTGAAAAAAGAGTCCTGACTAGAGAAATCCTTCCATCTTCCTTCTTTAGCGCGTATCATCTCTTGTCACTGCAATTCTTCAATCAGCTTCAAGATCTTGTTAATAGCCTCTTATGGAGCGCAAATTGACAGAATATTCCATTCGACTAAGAAAAGTGATGCCTCTGCTCTCCCTTTTTCCTTGAATTATCTATCTTCTTTCTACCCAACTTTTCCAATCGACTTGCTCATAGTCGACGGTGTTTCTGGGAACGCTTGAAAGAAGAAGAGAAAGGTAATTACAATATACTCATACTACAACTATCTTATTTCCTTTTCCAGTTTTGAATTTGAGAATTTCTTCCCAATCCATCGTCAAATTGAATTGCAACCTTTTTCCCAATCCGCTCATCAAATTGAGTTGCAGGCTGCAACTCTTTCTTCCCGTATATATCAAGTAGACTTATGTACATATTTGATTTTGCCAATTTCTCACCATCTCCTTATCCAATTGTGTTGTAGGTTGCAGGTTTTTCTTCTATACCCTATGCTTGCTTGGCCCATATTGAATTGAAGTTTTCCCTTCTTCAAGTAAGCTCGCGTTATTATGCTCTTCCTTTTTTTCTTTGATTTTATGGTTAAATTCAAAATTTTGTTGCTTGATTTAAGGTGTATTGCTTAAACCAATGAAGTTTGCATTTTCTTAATTTAAGCATGTTTGTAAATCCGATATGAAAACTTGAAGGAAAACTACCATCAATAATGAAAACACTAACAATTAAAGTTGCTTACTACTTCAAGATATTGCTGCATACTTTAGATTAATCCTATGTGAATGAGATAAATAGAATCCTTGAGGCAGCCAAGAGACTCTCAAAAAATAACCATTTTGAACCTCCAAAACACTTCAAATAGTGATCTACCTTTAAGAACTGTATAAAAGGGAAGCATATGAAATAGTTATTAGGGATAAGATGCAAAAATACCCTTAATGTTATCAACTAGGAGCAATATTACTCTTAACAATAAAAATGGTACAATTAGAGGTTTAAGGTTGTCAAATTGGTTCAATTTTAGACATCACTAACGGTTCCACTAATATTGTTAAACATTTTGTTCCCGTAGAGTTTAAATCATGTATGTCTGCAATTCTAGAAACATCAATTTCGTTTTTTTGATGCTTCTTCCTCGTCTGATATTACTTTAGACGACAATGATGAATTAGAGCAGAGGGAAGAGAATGGAATGAAGATTCAAAAACTGTTATCGAAATGGTTTATAGTTTACTAAAATGAAATGGTTTATGCTCATCCTATGCTGAATGCTCCGCATATATGGTGTTGTTATGCTTCGTCGAGCAGCAGTTCAGAAAAAAGAAGCAGCGAGCAGCAGTTTTAGGAAAATAAAAAGCAGCAGCAGCCGTCCAGGAAGAAGAAGAATAGAAGAGATGAAATGAAATGAGGAAAGAATATAACCACCCAAACTGAGAGTTAGCAGCATAAAAAAAGACGAATTTGTGAATGAAAAATACAAGTTTCCTATATGAATAGGAATCAATGGGAGAATGGAAAATTGCTCAAGGGGGCTGGGGATTAATTCCGCTAACCTCAGAGCTTGGGGGGTTGTGCTAATGAAAATTGTAGTAGAGGTTCTCAGTTCTCTGTCCATATGGATAGAGAATGTAGTAAAATCCGTTAGTGCCCTTTCTTTTAGGGCAAATAGAAGAGCAACTACATAAAAGAAATATTTTTTTAATAAAATTATGAAGAAGACTGAAAAAATGGGGGAAGAAATGAGAAATAATATTAAATCAAAATCTAACAAGGAAAAAAACTGATTTTGATAAAAATTCATCAGATATAACAGGTGCATAGATTAGGGGATGAGAACATAACATGTTAGTAAATCTGTTAGTGATGTCTAAAATTGGACCAAGTGACTAACCTTGGACCCTTAATTGTACCGTTTCTAACGTTAAGGATAATATTGCTCTTGATTGACAACATTAGGGGTATTTTTACACCTTATCCCTAGTTATTATGAAGCTATTACATTACTTATGATTGTAGAGCATTGTGCAAGGTCTTCCTCTTTCAATAGCCATTTTAAGTTATGTCAGTACTTTCAAATCATTAATTTTTTGGACCATTACTTGTGAAATTTGTGCTTTGGTTAAAGTTATGGAAGTAAGAAGAAGAAACAAGTCTTAACATTTTAAAAGGGAAACAATTTCAGTGAAATTTCATGACAATATAATATATGTATGCAAACTGAAATTACACTTCCTTGATTCCATAAGATGGAGAAATTTCATGCATAAATCTGAATATCCTTCCTACAATAACCCATCAACCAAAACTATCCAAACAATGAGATCATTATCCCATCAACCAAAACTATCCAAACAATGAGATCATTATTCCATTGTTTCTCAAGCAAGTTCTCAAATATACTCTGAGCTTCCTCCACCCTACTTACTCTACAAAGTGCAAAAATGAGTACTTGATACATAGAAGGAGAAGGCCTGCAGCCTTTTTCCGCCATCAGATTGAATATATTCAGAGCAAGATTTACTTCTAGATTCTTACAGTGAGCAACTAAAAGTCGGCAGAAGACATCATTATCAGGAGCAAACCTTTCTCTTTCATATTCTGTATCAATTGACTTGCCTCATATGATCTGCCCTCTCGACACAAGCCACTGATTAAAGTACTGTAGACATCAATGGTTGGTTCACATCGATTCTCTGACAACCTGGATAAAAGGTTGCCAATCAAATCAACGGCGGTATCTCTCTCATTTGAGCTGCAATCATACATTGACTCATTTTGAGCCACTACTCTTCTTGTGAGTAATTGGCATTATTTCTGCAAACCCTTCAATAGTATAGAGTAAGTTCGATAATTTGGTGTGCAGCCCATCTCAACCATTTGCTGAAGAAGTGTAAAAGCACGATCTAGATTACCAAGCAAAACATAACCATCAATGAGAGATGTGAATGCAATCACATCAGGAGCCAATCCTTTCATCCCCAATTCGTGCAATAACTTCTCTGCTGCATCGGCCTTGCCTTCATGACAAAGGCCATAAATCAGAGAACTATATGTCTGCACATTCGGCAAACAATTATTCATTTCCATCTCATTGAAAACCCTGAATGCTAAATCGGTTGCACCATGCCTACAAAGTCCATGAATAAAAGAAGAGTATGTGATGGTGTTTGGTACCAATCCTTGCCCTGCCATTACCACAAACTTTCCTAGCTTCAAAAGCTTTATTATCATTAGACAAGGCACTTATAATAGCATTATAAGTTTCAATACTAGGAGAAAACCGTTTTATTCCATCCTCTCAAGTAATGACAAGGCAACATCTGTCTTCCCCTCTTTGCAGTAACCATCAATCATAGCTGTATAATTCCACTGGTTTGGCTTTATGCCACATTTAACCATCTCACTGAAAAGCTCAGTTGCTACATCCAATGTACCACCTTTGCAAAAACCTGAAATAAGTTCACAATAGGTCCTCACATCAGGTTGACAGCCATTCTCCTTCATGATGTACAAAAATCTCAATTCGTTATTATGATACCCCAATTTGAGGTTTTCAACAATGAGAGTATTATATGTTACTACATTAGGAGATGGACCGACCTGAAGCATTTTACTGAAAACCACCATTGCCTTCTCCATATCATTCATTGCAAACAACCCCTTTATAATCTGGTTGTATGTTTGAACATTCGCCAAGGTAATCTTTCCTTCCATCCAGTCAAATATCTTTACAGCCATACTGCATCTCTGTTCCATACACAATCCATTTATCAACGCGTTATATGTAACTGTACCGGGAACTACACGTTTCCTCATCATTTTATGGTATAGCCCTATTGCCACTTCCATTTTTCCCGCATGAAACAATCCGCTTATTAGGGCTGTATATGTTTGTACGTTTGGACTACAACCCTGTTCCTCATAGTCATCACAAGATTAAGGTCTTCCACTTTCAATAGTCATTTTAAGTTATGTCAGCATTTTCAAATCATTAATTTTTTGGACCATTACGAGTGAAATTTGTGCTTTGGTTAAACTTATGGAAGTAAGAAGAAGAAACAAGTCTTAACATTTTAAAAGGGCAACAATTTCAGGATTAGCTTGCGTTGAACTGTAATGGCAGCAGAGATGAAAGACGTTGAGGTTCCCAAGCATGGAGATCTAGTTTTAGTTAGTTTAGTGACTAGATTGGATCTTGTAAATAGAAAAACTATCAATATATAAGTGAAAATATTTCAAAGGAAAATCAATTCAAACAAAAAAAAAGAAAAAAATACATATGCTCACAAAGGGATCTAAACCAGGAAATTACAAGGAATTAATGGGACCAAATTTAGAAAAGGAGATAACATTTGATAGATCATGGTAGCTGGATTCTATAGTTGAATGTAATTTCTCCTGCTGCTGTTTATATAATATTGATTCGATTATGCTTCAAAGTTCATTCTGATTTGTAAGTTATTTTTATGTTGATTCTGATTTCAGTTGCTATTGATTCCGCTCTTCTCTGCTATTCTTCTTATTCTACTTACTTCACTTCCTAATTTTAATTCCTACTTACATCTCTACCTCTTTTCATCATAATTAACTATATCTCTGCTTCTTCGTGTCAAATTAAAATTCAATTTTTCCACTGGAGGAACTATATATATACGGAATCCCCAAAAATCATAGTAAAGAGTAGAGGGATTCTTAGTTTATTTTATTTATGTTAATCAGTTCCTAATTTCAATCCTTACTTACATCTCTAGCTCTTTTTATCATAATTATCTGAATCTCTGCTTCTTCATGTCAAACTAAAATTCAATTTTGCCACTGGAGGACCTATAGATATACATATGGAATCCCCTAAAAGCACAGTGAACAGTAGAGGGATTATTGTATCCTGTTGGTGGTGTTTATGTTAATCAGTTCCTAATTTAAATCTCTAATTACAGCTCTTTTCATCATAATCACCTGAGTCCCTCCCTACATAGTAGATAGATTATCTAGTTGAATATAATTTGATCTGCTGCTGCTGTTTATATAATAGAATCTCTGCCTCTGTCTGTAAAATTAAAATCGATTTTCGCCATGGAATCCACCAAAGGAATTGTGAATAGTAGATGGATTGTTGTTTCCTGGTGGTGGTGTTTTATATATTCAGATCTTGGCTATGCTGTAATTAAGTGCATTAGGATAATTAACTTTCATGAAATATTATTTAACGAGTGGAGTGAAGTCGAACTTTGATTGGCTCATACTCGGGTTGTCAGAAAGTAATGGAGGTCGAGCTCGAGTTCAACATGGGATTTAACTTTGATTGGGTCATGCTGTTCTATATACTTTCCCATAATATCCACACCCAAAAGCCATGCTCTTAGAAACATCCAGAGCCCACTTAAGAGTTCATCCCTATAATTAGCATCCTGATGTTTCTCTTTATCAAATTTGAACAACTATAATTATTTTTAGTGCAATAATTGAAGCCTAGGTCCATACATCTTACCTCACATTTAATTTGGTTTAAGCTCAAATATAATCAACTTGTATTGTCTTGTCTACTGGCTTTTAAAAATTGTCCAATTCCTCCATTTAAGGATGCTGTAAGTATTTACTAGTGGTTGCTACAATAAATAAAGAGATAAGGTGCAAAAATAACCCTAACATTTACAGTCATGAGCAATTTTACTCCTAACGTCTAAAATGGTGCAAATCTACCCTTACCGTTGGCAGCCAAGAGCAATTTTACCCTAACGATTTGGGTCAATTTCAGACATTATTGTAAAATACAGATGTTTTGTTCCTAATTCTGCACCAATTGCATAATAGTTTATTAAAACAAAAATTTCATATTTCATGCTGTTATATGTTAGGAACTAGTGTTCTATCAGTATTATGTCCCAAATCATTATATAACCTTAAAAAAAAAAAGCCCGAGCCTATCAACACTACCAATAACCATGGAAAAGTATAAATAATATTTGCGAAATCAGTGGACTGAAATCCCAAGTCCTGAAAACCCTTGATTTTAGGATTAATACTTGTCTCGAGTAATGTTAGTTCTAGCTATTTTTCTATACTTTTCATATAATGGAAATGCTAAATTCTGATTTTTCATTTACTAAGCTAATTTTTTACATGTTACTTGTATGAGGTATGAACTATTTTCAATTGATTATTCTAAAATGGGGCTAGAGCCTTTTGCCAGATTTGAGCTTAGATGTTACAGATCATTTGTAAAATTAAAAAGAGTGCTTTTTGGTTAAAAATCTTATGCGATAATTATTTTAATTAGTATTCTGTCAAAACATGCTAGGCCACTGTTAACTGCAGTTGCCATTACGTTTGAGTGGACAAAATGTAATTTAGGTAGTACAATGTCATGTCTGTTTCTATGTAGACCAAACTGCAATTTAGGTGGTTCGATGTCATGTTTGTTTTTCTTTGATATTGTCATGGTAATTAACTGATGCAGTTTTTGGGTTAATGTATATATTCACTCTTGAACTTGGCTTGTTTTGCCCTTTGCCACCTTGAATTTTCACATGAACCTATCACACATGCATACTTGGCTAAATTAAACCTCCCACACACTAAATTGCTGATCTAGCATTTTAATAGGTGATGTGTTACCAAAAAAAATAAAGCTTGTGATCAAACTCCCTTTGTTACAATTTAACGTCGTGTTGGTCTTCATTGATAGCATTCTTCCTTTTCTTCAATATGATTCATATGTTTGGTTAAATTGGAATTCAGTTCAAGGAAAGGAGTTTTTTGAGAAGTATTCCATTATATGGATAACAAAATTGTATTTTTTTATTTTTATAAATAGGAGAATGAAAAGTCAATATGGAAGCCACGTTAATGTTGTAATGCAAAACCATTTAGAAAAGCAACATGCTGAATTCGGGAATATTCACCAGGAGGAAATAGAAAGAAAAAACAATGGCATTGAATCTTCTAAGGTATGCATAATTTATTTAATATATATTTTATTGAATAATACGATTGTATTCTAATAAATGTGGTTGTTATCTTTTTTTTTTTTTGTTAAATGATGAACTAAATAACTCCGCCTGTGAGGGTCACTTGGTGGCCTTTACAGCCGGTCCCAAGCCCGGACAAAGGAGGAGGGTTGCGGTAGGTTTGTGGCGGCCAGCGTAAAACTTAGCCACATCTTATGACATGAACCATAATATAAATACCGTTGGGGCGTTCCCTACTCAGCGACGCGCTGCACTTCCTAGACCCGGGTGTAGTGATAAATGTGCAAGGGTTGCTAGGTCGTCGCCCCGAAGCGGCGCGCCACCCCAGGACCCGGGGGTGGTGTCAAATATGCAAGGGTTGCGGGTAAATAAGCTAGTCCACGGTAATGGTAGGGGTAGGGGTAAGGGTAGTAGGTTACGCTTTGGGACATGGAACATAGGTTCTTTGACAGGAAGATTAGCTGAAATTGTAGATGTTATGAAGAGGAGGAGAATAAATATATTATGCCTACAAGAAACCAAGTGGGTTGGAGCCAAGGCTAGAGAGATAGCTCCTTGGGGTTATAAGCTTTGGTACTCAGGAAAGGATAAGGGTAGAAATGGAGTAGGTATTCTTATTGATAGGGAGTATATTGATGAGGTAGTAGCGGTGTCTAGGAAGAGCGATAGAATTATGAGTGTTAAGCTAGTGATAGGGGATGAGGTTGTGAATGTCATTAGTGCATATGCGCCACAAATAGGATTAGATGTGTCTATAAGACAAGCTTTTTGGGATGACTTAGAGGAAGTGGTGCAACAGGTTCCTAGGGATGAAAAAATGGTACTAGGGGGTGATCTCAATGGACACGTGGGTTCTAGGCGAGATGGGTTTGAGAGTGTTCATGGAGGGTATGGTTTTGGAGATAAGAATGAAGCAGGAAATGATATTTTGGAATTCGCATCAGCCTATGACTTGAGTATCATGAACACATGGTTTATGAAGAGAACATCCCACTTAGTGACTTATCGGAGTGGCGGTAATGCGAGCCAAATTGACTTCTTCTTAGTAAGGAGTGCTTGGAGAAAGAGTTATATTGATTGTAAGGTGATCCCTGGTGAGAGTACGACAACCCAACATAGAGTAGTGGTGCTAGATTTTCGAAGTAGGAAATGTATAAGAAAACAAACACCTCAAGTAGAGACTAAGATTAAGTGGTGGAAATTGCAAGGGGAGAATCAACAAAAATTTGTGGATGAGATGACCAAAAAAGATATTTGGACTTGCAATATGGATTCAGATATAGATTCAATATGGAATAAGATGGAGCATAGTATAAGGGAAGTAGCGAAGGAAGTTCTAGGGGAATCTAAAGGTAGCATGCCACCGGGTAAGGACACATCTTGGTGGACAGAAGAAGTACGACAAGCAGTAAAGAGTAAGAGAGAATCCTATAAACTATTGGGGAAATGTAGGAGTGACGAGAACTACGAAAAATACAAAGAGGCTAAAAGGGAAGTAAAGAAGGTCATACGAGATGCTAGAGCAAAGGTGAATCGGGATCTGTATACAAGATTGGATACGAAAGAAGGGGAAAGAGACATATATAGAATTGCTCGGATGAGAGATAGGAAGACGCGAGATCTCGGAAAAGTTAAATGTGTGAAGGATGTGGACCAGAAAGTCCTAGTTGGAGATAAGGATATCAAGGAACGATGGAGGTCCTATTTTGATGACTTATTTAATGGAGATCGCCAACAAGATGTTGGAGATATAAGTATCCATCACGATATGATAAATCATGAATGCCTGCGGAGAATTCAAAAGGGTGAAGTCAAAATGGCATTAAGTAAGATGAAGTTGAAGAAAGCAGTAGGACCTGATGGCATCCCTATTGAGATTTGGAGATGTTTGGGAGAAAGAGGAATCGAATGGTTGACGACGTTCTTCAACAAAATTTGGAGAAACAATAAGATGCCATCAGAATGGAGGAAAAGTACCTTAATCCCTTTGTATAAGAACAAAGGCGATGTCCAAGATTGTGCCAACTATCGGGGAATCAAATTAATGAGTCACACTATGAAACTTTGGGAGCGAGTGATTGAACAAAGGCTAAGGAGGACGGTGAAGATCTCGGAAAACCAGTTTGGCTTTATGCCGGGAAGATCAACTATGGAAGCCATCCATCTAATGAGACAATTAATGGAGCACTATCGAAATAAGAAGAAAGACTTGCATATGGTTTTCATTGACTTGGAGAAAGCATATGATAAGGTACCAAGGGAAGTACTTTGGTGGGCCTTGAAAAGGAAAGGCATTTCGCGGAAATATATTGACATCATAAAGGACATGTATGAGGGAGTATGCACGAGTGTACGTACTAGTGTTGGGAAAACTGAAGAGTTTCCTATTACGATTGGAGTGCATCAAGGTTCCGCACTAAGCCCATTTCTTTTTGCCATCGTTATGGATGAACTAACAAGTTCACTTCAAGATGGTATACCATGGTGCATGCTGTTTGCAGATGATATTGTGTTGGTTGATGAGACGAAAGAAGGAGTGGAGATGAAGTTGGAACTATGGAGGCAAACTCTAGAATCTAGAGGCTTTAAGTTGAGTCGAAGTAAGACAGAATATTTGGAGTGTAAGTTTAGCGGCCGTAGGAGTAGGGAGGCAGGGACAATCACCCTAGATGGGAGAGTTGTTCAGGCCTCGGATTGCTTCCGGTATTTAGGATCTATTATCCAAACGGATGGAGAAGTAGATGGAGATGTTGCCCATAGGATTAAAGCTGGTTGGTCGAAGTGGAAGAGTGCTACGGGTTTCCTTTGTGATCCCGGCATGCCTAATAGATTGAAGGGAAAATTCTACCGGAAGGCAATTAGACCAGCATTGTTATATGGTACGGAGTGTTGGGCAGTGAAACACTGCCACATCCATAAGATGTCGGTGGCGGAGATGCGTATGTTGAGATGGATGTGTGGTCACACGAGAAAGGACCGGGTGCGTAATGAAATAATTAGGACAAAAGTAGGGGTTACATCTATTGAGAATAAAATGAGAGAAAACCGACTAAGGTGGTTTGGCCATGTGAGACGTAGAGCGCTTGATGCGCCGGTTAGGAGAACCGAAGAGTGGCAAAGGGATGTAGTGGTGAGGGGTAGGGGAAGACCTAAGCAAACTTGGAGGAGGGTGATCGAGAGTGATATGAGTTTATTGGGAATTGAGGAAAATATGGTAGTGGATAGGACGGAGTGGAGGGAGCGAATCTGTGTCGCTGACACGACTTGATTTTCACGGTTTTATATGATGGTTCATGTTAGCCGACCCCGAATCATTTCGGGACTAAGGCTTTGTTGTTGTTGTTGTTGTTGTAAATGATGAACTAAATAAATCATATACAATTTATATTTGTTAAAACTTTCAGGTATCCATAGAAAGTCGATGCAATATCCGACAGTTTGGTAAACTTATATTGACATTTGATAAAGACAAGATTGATGCAGTGAAACAACTTGGATTAGATGGCCTTCTTAAAGTTTCTAGTCAAAACTTGAAAAATCAATTGATTGCAGATCTTGTACATAGTTTTGATGTGGAAAAATGTGAACTTTGTGTTCATGGGAAGAGATTAAAGTTTACTGCTAAGGATATTGAAAGAACTTTAGGTTTGCCTTCAAAAGGTCAAGATGTAAAACAGTTCTTCGGTGACTGTAATGGTGATATTTTAGAAAGACTAAATATATCTACAAAAGTGCTTAGTGTCAAACAGTTATACAATGAGCTCGAAGTTTTACCTAGTGGTGAAGAATTTAAAGCTAAGTTTTTTCTGTATGCTCTTAGTACAATTATTGCCCCATCTTCAAGTATAAACATTCATAAAAAATATTTTGCCCTTTTAAATGACTTGTCCAAAATTAGAACCATGAACTGGGCAGAGTACACATTAGGGTTTCTTCAAGATGGGATGTTGAAGTTCAATGAAAATAATTCTGGTGATGGTAAACGAAGAATGATCAGTGGTTGTATTTTTGTATTGCAGGTATGAATTTCAATTTTCATTGCATGTTATTTTCCTTGTCTATTATCTAAAAAAATTAATATTTTTTATAGATTTTTTATTTAGAGCATACATCCGTTGGATATTCTAGTTTATCAATTACCAAGCAAGAAATTCCAACAATGCAGTATTGGAATGCTGATGTTGTTAGTAAAGTTAACAACAAAATTTTGAGTTTGGGAGGTGTTAAGAGTGAAAAGGTATGAAGTGTATTTATAAGCTTTCACTTTTTGTTGAAATGCAATTTTTAGATATTAAACTAATAGTTCACATATGTTTTTTTGTTGCACTATTTTGTAGGTGAAGCTTCTGTATGGAAATGATATGGAATCTTGCAAATGCAACGTGAGTTAAATCTTTATACTATTTTTCATCTTATAACATTATATTTAATGATAATTCTAACTGTGTAATTAACTATAAATTGTAATTTTGATTTAATATTGATGTGAATCATAGGATGTTATCATTGAGATTCAAGATCTTAAAAATCAAATTGAAGTTGCAGAGAAAAGCATCAAAGTTCAGTTAGAGAGTAATCTTACGAAGGTGAACACCAGTATTCAAAAAGTACAAAATGCTGATGATGTTCAAAACTTAAAAAATGAATTTGATGATTTAAAAAGGGAAGTTAGAGACTTCAAAAGTTGTGTGCTATTTAAATTGGACCAAATAGCATTGGCCACATCACATTCCTCTTCTACCCTTCATAATTTGGATACTGAGGTAGTAGGAATAAAAAAATTATTGATGAAAGTGTTGGAAAAAGAATCTCCTTTGCATGATCCAAAATAAATTGGTGATCAAGTTAAGAAAAACACTCTAAGGAAAAATAGTAAAGGCTTAGGATCTGTTAAACAAAAGAGAGGTAGTAAGATACGGAATCTAAAGCGTCAGTCGTTTCAACAACTATGTCGAAAGGTACGTATATGCTTTTATGTTTTCATAATATGTTGTGTCTTTATGTATATTATCTTAACTTTACTATTATTTTTTTAAATATTTACATGTAGTCTTGTTCTCAAATTCAAATCACAAGTTCAGAATCTGTTGTGGAAGTTACACCGAAGCACATGTTGGATGTAAATTCAATATTGTCCAATCAAAGAAATGACAAAGTTGTTGAGGTTGAATCTAGCTGTGAAAATAAAATGAAGAGATGGGAACATTCTCCGGTGACGGTAAGAAATTGGATACAATATTTATGTTAACCGCAAAAAATATGAAGTTCATA
Source organism: Euphorbia lathyris (assembly GCF_963576675.1). Classification (NCBI taxonomy): domain Eukaryota; kingdom Viridiplantae; phylum Streptophyta; class Magnoliopsida; order Malpighiales; family Euphorbiaceae; genus Euphorbia; species Euphorbia lathyris. Next base: position 19,462,035 of record NC_088914.1, on the reverse strand, counting down.
TACAATTTCAAGAATATGGCTCATTGATATAACACATAGATTCTTAATCAGGAGAAGGTGGATATAGAACCTCAAGAATTAGAAGATCCTACAAATGATATATGTGATTTTATATTTGAACAACAACGCGTAATAAGGTAATTATAATTTAAATGTTATTTTGTGGCTTTGATCTGTTTTTTTCATTTGACTTGTATATACATAATATGTTTTATATATTATTCCAGTTGTCCCAATCCATGTGATTTTGATTTTATTTATACTTATAATTTAACTTATTTGTGCAGCAACAAGTTTTACAAGAAATACAACCTCCATTGGACACATTTCTTACATTTTATCGGAAAGATGATAAATATATGGCACAACTAGGAGATGTTGAGCAAGTAAGACATTTGAAATTATGTTGTCCTTTGAAAATGATAATACATTGTTAATTTTGTTATATGTTAAAATTACGTAAATTTTATTTGTACTAGATTTTTATATCTATAAATGAGGAAAACATACATTGGTATTTATTGGTGATCGACCTTAAAGACAATAAAGCAATCCTATATGACACTCTTCGAGCAATGAATCAATCAGCTAGAGAGACAATAGCTAGAAAATTGGTAATGTTGAAATGGTTTGATTTCATTAATAAATATTTAATTTAATTTCTGTTTTAAGCATTTACTATCATAATATAGTAAGTAACTTATCTTAACATTTTATCTTACAGTTAGCATTCCTAGATCAATTTTTCTTACTTTCTGAATTTCAAGGAAATGACTACAATTCTCTCAAGTTTTTTAGTACATATCCGATTGTGCCTGGAAATACATTTCAATAAACAAATAGGTAAGGATAAATTTTGATTTTTTTTACATGTGCATTTTGTATTATTTATTCTAAAAGTTTATACTTTATTGATTGTTTTATAATTTTGGTTTTAGTTACAATTGTGGGGTTTATGTATTACAATACATGCGACATGCTTTTTTGGAGATTCCATTTGTGGTAATTATCGTTGATTTTTAGATATAATTTCAGTGCAATCTAATAGTTATATATTGTCAATAAGATAGTTGATGATGTCTTAATATATTCAATCATTTTTGTAGGAGGGTGATAAGGAATTTAATGAAATGCGGCGTGAGATTTTAGCTTGGCTTATATCAAATCCCTCAAATAAACAGCGCACAAGAGTTCTATTTGCAGCTAATAATTATAAGTGGAGATGCGGATTTAAGGAAGATCGTTATAAGAAAGATCGTCTGAATAAAGCATGCAATACAACATCAATAGTTAAAAAATGTGTTGAAAGATTTACTAAATGACTTGTAGTATTTAATCTACTTGAATTTCCAGGTTTATTTATATTTTTACTAACGAATCAATTGTTATGTCGAAACAGCGCAAGTAAATATATTTTAAACTTTTTGTTCATGACAGCACATAAAAAGCAACAGAAAATCACTGAATCATTGTGATATTATACATAATTGTAATAGGGAACATAGTATACAAATGAAACACAATTGGAAAAAACAATAAAATGAGACACATTCTAAATGTGAAGCAGAAAATGCTTTAAGTGTTAAATGGTAGCGTTAAAGAAACAAACTTAGACACCTTATAAATAGAGATAGAGATTGTAATTTTCCATATTGGTGAGGATATAGGAAGAAGTCTTTATCCTCAACATACTATATTTGGAACCTTCAATGAAAAGGTTTAAAAAATATAATGATAATGAATGAGTCTTTTTCTGACCAATTTTGATATGAATTTTCTATTAGAAGTTTTTATGCAAAGCTGGACTCAGCGTCCTTTGTGAACTTCTTACTAAAATAGTATATGTCAATTGCTAAATTTCCTAAAAAATTTGGATTGAATTGAGCTCGGAAAGCCACTATATTACATTACGGCTTATCCAACTACACTTTATAATACATAGAATGTAATAAAATAAATCTGTCTTTCACTAGTACACAAATGGCCTTTGGCATAGGTTTGTTTTATCCAATATTAATTTTTTATTAAATGGATCAGTAATCTGTCACTAAAGACTAATGTACAGACGAAATATGTTGTCGCTAAATCTCTGCTTAGAGATGCCATATAATTCATTTTTTTGGATCATGTCTAAAGGTAGGAAACAGTTTTAGCCGTATACATCATGCCATTCCAATCAAATTGATACTTTAAACGTGACCAATATTGTTAATATTAAAACTAAAAATAGCGAAATCTGAAATCTGAAATCAACATAACTAAAATGACTAAAGTTTAAATATGTTAAAAAATGTCACCAACATAATCAGAAGTGAACTAAAAATTAAATCACTTATATTCAAGCCAATTAGCAAATTAACTACATATAAATAAAGACATTGAGCTATGCATGTCTCCTTTTTCAATTTGAAGCAAGTTCGGAATCCTTCAGTTTGTCTGCCTATTTTTTTATTACTTTGGCCTAATATTTATATACTCTGCCTGCCTATTTTTATTACTCTGGCCTCTGATAAATCTCTCTATACCTTCTTCCAAATAAATTACTCTTACTTAGGAAGAATACTACTATCTGGTGATGAAACTTGTCTGCATCATGCCCATGTATAGGAACTGCAGTTCCATAAACGTGGAGCTCACGAACAGTGGAGCACTTCGCCATGAGCTCAGGACAAGTAACATTGTTCCAACGTTTTCTCAACCGTAATAATCCAATAAGGATATCCTGAAACCAACAGAGTTGAACAAAAATTCATTTTAATTTCAGCAAGTAAAAGCTTCTCTAACAAGCTAACCACATACAGGAACCACAGTACTATAATCTTTAGATTATGAAGCACACTTTACCTAAGTAAATTATTGTGTATAGTAATGCTAAATAACACTGATAAATATAATAAATGAGAGATTATAAGTAGATCCCTAAAAGATCTATCATGCCTCTAAATTCCATTTCTAATAGTTAAATTGTTCTATCTTTTTCTTTGGATAGAATTAGTTAAATTGTTCTTAATTGGCAGTGTCTTTAAGCTACTACCGTGAAAACTGACATGGGTCATAAGTAAATTAACACTAAAATGACAAAAAAAAAACAAATGATAAATACCTAGAACATGAGCAGCAACAATGCTTGGAAAGTCCCTGAAGGAATATTTGCCCCTCTAGCACAACTGTCATCCAAAAAAGGAATACTAAAATACGCAAGGGGAAAAAATAAAGGCAACCCAAAATGAAGCACTTAAAATATAAAAACATCACTGGTACCTTAGCCTCAGATACTACATCCTTCGTCAAGTTCTACTGATCCAAAATGAATTGCGTTACAACAACCTGGTCATTCTCCATACCAATTCAGCACTTCACTACTTCTGCCTGTACCAAGATATGCATAAATGAAAATATTGTCTTATGATTTTAGCCGTATAAGATTTGTTCGCAGATGCACCACCACAACTTCTTTTATCAGATTATCACTAGAAGCAAAACATTCACAGATTTACATCCTCCGCAAAGCTAAACTTCCATTGCATCCACTTTCATTGATGTACATTAAAAAAAAGTCAACACTGCGAATGAATTAAACAAAAGGCAATAAGGAAGCAGCAGACCATAAACCCAATTAGGAAAAGAATGAAATGAGATAGAAGGAACTCACCAGTAAAGTTGAGATATTTTGGAAATGAATGGCGAGGGATAATGTCTTGAAATAGAGAATTGTGTTTGCAGATTAACAACTTCCTTCCCTCCATAAATCCAAGTAAGAAAAAGTTGAAATGAGATAGAAGGAACTCACCAGTAAGGTTGAGATATTTTGGAAATGAATGGCGAGAGATAATGCCCTGAAATAGAGAATTACGTTTGCAGATTAACGACTTCCTTCCCTAATCCATAAATCTCAAACACCTGGGCAGGACAATAACTAAATACATGAAATAAATAAGTCAAGCAACGGAAATTAAGCACAGCTCTGTATTGAGTGCCCAAATAGTGAAAAGGAGAGATGGTGCTTCAATTGTACCTTGGAAGCAATGAGATGCCCATCTTGGAGAGGGTCTTTAGTAAACCAGATTTAACTGCCTGAAATGGTAAAGAATCATCAGTTCATTGTATTACAGATCTCACTGTTAAATGCAGAGTTAAATGGCATTCTAGAAACTGAGACCATATGTCAATATTTTAAAGATTGCCGTACATTAAAAATTGGGGTCAGATCATATTTCACAATTTATAATCAGTATTTAAAATTCAAACAAATAGAAATTACAAGACAAGTACAAACCCGCTGGCCATGAAACCCTCATTGTAATGCAACAAAACCTAAGAATCCACAACCTTCCCCAATATGATGGTCTTTAGTAGTGATTGTATACTTTTGATGATGCTGCACTATATAACAAAGTAAACAACAGAGCTATATGGGTTATTTAGCCACGGTTGTTTGTAACAACCGACTCTAATGCTCTGATCGATAGGGTCGGTAGTTGCAAACAACCAACTCTTATACCTAGTCATTAGGGTCGGTTGTTCTAACAACCGACTCTAATCACACTGATGACCAAAAGTAATCTAATTGTCGCATTAAATTAATTTATAATGATTTGGATCGAAGGGAGTTACTCCAAAAGTATAGAAAAATCAAAATCTAAAAGCTTCTACTGAAACTAAAAATATATGTATATCATGAATATCTTTATATCATAGAACAACAATTCACGACATAGTCAGCTAATTTCTAATTCATTATGTAACATTGATACTTTGAAACAAAATGAAGGACTAAATTGATTAGTAATCTTGTTTAAAACCCTATAAACTAAGTTGAGCCCCTCCTACTACTAGTATGCTTAGTACCATTTCCCTAATTACACAACTTGGACCAGCCTGAATCAAACACTTAAAAACTACATTTCACATGGCATTATGCAGTTAAATGCTAAATCCAAATAATATCCAAGATAATACAAGCTACTTTCATCACAAACTTGAAACAAGTAAAATGCAGGTAAAATGTGAGTGTCTTCATTCTAATACACAATGTGAGATTAATCAGCAGGATCTCCTCCTGAGCATGGATGAATAGAGATATGGTGCAGAACGTTCCTGAATAATAGTCAACAAGTAACATGGTAAAAAAATAAAATTGCTAAATATCCTGCATCATCAAATGCTGCACTCGTTAGCAATTAATTTTTGCTGCTCTAAGACCAAATCAATGAGAAAACTTCAATTAGAGTGTGATAGACATTAAAGAAACATCAACACCCATAAATTCCTGCACTAGATCGGGTAAAATAGAAATGAGCATACCTTGTTCGAGACTGATAGGAAGTATAAAATAATGAAGCTAAGGCATAAAGATATCAAACACATTATAAATGATGAATTCAATATTTGACAAAAAAAAAAGTGGCAATGTAAAATATCATAAATGACTATATGATAATTGAATTCAACTTCTTTTGCTGGTCTCCCCAATATAAAATCGTGATTGAACCTCCTGTCAAGAAAAGGTTTCTTCTTTTATATATGCTACTTATTAATCATATCAAATTATGATCAACTACAAAAAATTCTAACCTTAAATTGAAACTCAGTACTCCCATAAGTGGACATCATATTTTGAGATGAAACCATCCTTGCATCCTTCAAATAAAAGAGAATGATTACATATGAAAAAAAAAATAATAAAATTAATAAATGTAAAATAGCAACAATACTTAATAATACCTGAGTTGAATGTGTTATTAATACTTCTCTTTGGTTATATCCATCCGTTGAAACAGCATCATTATGCTCACTTTCATCATTACTTGCAACCATAGTATGATCACCCCCAATTCGTAAAGGACATGTTGTTCTAGTATGCCCTGGTGTTCTGCAGTTTTCACACTTTCTTGATTGGGAACTTTTTGAAGTTTGATTAGAACGCATACCTTTAGTTCTTACACGTTTTGGATATTGAATTCCTTCAAACTCTCCACTAGGCATATGCAAATGGTTTTCTTCTTCCAAACGTCTAACCCATTTTCTCATATCACTTGTAAGTTCTTTGTAGCTTGTAGTGGATTTGGAGCCAAGTTTGCACAATCTCTTAGCAGTAGAAGTCAAAGCACCATATCGAATCAAAGACAATACATCATCAGAAATAACATCTTTAGCAGTTGTATCTAAGAAGTCACTTTTTACATTTTTAGTCCATCGTTTAAGGAAGCAAGAATCCGGAATGGAATCCAAATTCTCTAACTTCATAACGCAAATAGAGTGGCGACAAGGGAATCCCCATGATTCAAAATGCATACAAGAACACTTTATTGTTTGCAAAATGGAATCATATATAACCGTCCTTATACGACCTTCACCTATCCATCTAGTAAGCTGATAAATGTGTTCATTGCCATTATATTCCACTGCCTCATTCATCAAATAAGCAGATTCTTCATGCAACTCCTCTTGAAACTTTCTAAAAGCTTTGGGCGTGTATTGTTCAGCAGCATGCATTTCAAATGCCTTTAGAACATGTGTACATTCAGGTTTAGAATATAGTGCACTATGATCAGCTTTAATTTCATTGTAACGAATCTTATCTAATGCTCTGTCAAATTGCTTGACAAATTCTAACAAATTCAATTTCTTGTTCAGGTATTGATTCAAAAAAGAATGCAAACCTTCACACCTAGATGTGGTTCTAGTTCCCCCAAAAAAAACCCTCTAAGATATGTCTCAGCCCACATCTTACGATCTGCATACATACGTTGAATCCAAGAATTATTTTGCAGATTGTACTTTAAAACCAAAGATGACCATTTTTCTTCAAATTCTTCCAACTCCATAGGAGTTACCATAACGTGTCCAAAATCACGACTGAAATCACTACTCTTTACCTCACCACCTGCATTTCTTTGAATATGCCAGCTACACAACCTATGAGTAACACCAGTAAAAACCTCCCTAATAGCAGCACGCATAGCCAAATCCCCATCAGTAACAACAGAAAAAGGTTTTATTCCACTCATACAATCTAGAAAAGTACTCAACAGCCAATTATAAGAGGATGCTTGCTCATCCTCTAATAACGCACATGCAAAAATAATTGACTGACAATGATTGTTCACACCCACAAGTGTAACTATTGGGGTACAATAAATGTTCCTCCTATAACAAGCATCAAATGCAACCACATCACCAAAAACAGAATAATCAAGTCTACATATGGAATCTGACCAAAACAACTTACCCAACTGTCCGTTTTCCTTAGTTGTGTACTTGAAATAAAATCCAGGGTCAGTTTCCTTTTTGGCAGCTAGAAAATGCAACGTTGTAAATGCGTCACCATTTTCTATCTCCATTCTCCTAGCATAGTTCATATTGTTGTACATGTCTTTTGGTATAAATCCCAAATTTTGAAAACCGCCACTCTGATGTGCCAACAAATCAACAATTTTACTAGTCTTAACACCGACATCATGCATTGCTTTAGCTTGTGCCATATCACCATCATCAATGCTTCTATGAGATTTCAAAAATTGAACATGATTAGTTGGAACTAATTCGTGGTTATGCAAAGGAACAAAGTTTCTAACCACCCATTTATCAGTTTTAGTATCCAACTTCACATGAAAGGAAGCGGTACATTCCTGTCGAACCAGTCTATGCTTCCTTCTTTTATTCTGTTGTGACTCATTAGGGTCAATAGTTTTCTTTGTTCCTTCCTTTTCACATACCCACTTTTTCATTCTTAACTGGCCACTTTTATTTATCTGTGAATCTCGTACTCGAAAGCTAAAACCGATTTGTTTGCTATAATCTCTATAAAAAGACTCCGCTGCATCTAACGAATCAAATACCTTTTTGGTAATTTCATCAACCTTTTGGTTTTCTTGCCCTGTAACAAAATTACTTGCATTGCGAGCAAAATTTTCTTGATTAGAATGAAAATCTCCAGTACGTTCTTCGCTATTGTGCATATTGTCAACAACCTAAATAAATTAACTAAGAAATTATTAGCTAGTATTTTTCCATAAGAGTTAAAGAAACAATAACTAAAATATGTATAAAAAAAATAAAAACATTTCACAATATAATAGAAACACATATATCATTCTCGATGGCTTTACAATATTGTAAAGGTGTAGATTACATCAACAGAACGATAACTATAAAATTAAATGACAAATGAGAGGTATACTATTGGAGAAAACTCTAAATTACACTGCTCATAAGTAGCTTTCGATGTGATTCGAATCATACAATTACAACGGACAGTAGTTGTAATTAACTATAAATGTTATATTGTTTAGAAAATAGAAAGATTTATATACATAAATGTAAATCACTAATCTTGATATAGATTTTTTTTAATATACAAAAAGCTACCAACACTAATCTCCCACTCCAAATCTTCAGGTTTTGACTCACTTTTATCTACTGTGGCAATCAAAAATTAGATCTATCAAGTTTCCCTTAAATAACTAACACAGAATCAACTCTTCACTATTGATAAAAGCCTTTCAGGCTCATTGTTTCCAACATTTAAACATTCCCTATCTCCAGGAACGAATCCAGGATTTTATTAGGTTTCTTATTCGGCATAGAAAGAAGGTTCGTTATTTCCCTTGCCAAGCTCTTTATTTATTTTATTTGTTTCTATTCTTTGGAAACGGAATCAGAATCGGAAACGGAATGTTACAGAATCAGAATCGGAAACGGAATGTTACAGAATCAGAATTGGAATCACTGTTTATTTATTCTGTTTGGTTCAGTATAGAATTGGAATTTGATTCCTTTCAAGCTGTCCAATTCCTTTTAAAACATATTATTTTCCAACAGATTATAGAAAATTTGCCAATTCAGTCTGAGTGCAAACTGACAAAATAAGCATTATTCTAGTTTCCATTATAAATAGTTATTCAACATTTTTATGCACTATGACTGCAACATCAAAATGGTGTATATTGTTGAAAGGAACAAATTAAATGATTTCTACACATTAATCACGACAAATCACATATTGAAAAAGAAGTTTCCCAAAAACTAGTTGAGAGAGATAAATTATAGTGCCTCCATTTTTCTGCATAATTAAATTGCAGGAATTGATATGGAAGACAAACGATAGGAATAAAGGGAGAAGATAGAGATTGAATAGAAAATATATAAATTATCGATTGAAAATATACGGATGAAAAAACACATAAATTCTATACATAATTTAGATTTCCATTGTTAGAACTTGAGAAAGACATAGTTTGAGGAAAACGGATGAGGAAGACTGAGCTCGAGGAAGACGAAGAGTAAATATTTTTTTTAAAACAGAATGCAAGCGTGTTTTATATTGATTCCGGGAGGGAGTCAAAACTGATTACACGCTTAATTCCAATTCCAATTCCATTATTATAGCCATTAATCGTGGAATTGATTCCCTATAATTGAATCTTTGTTAATTTCCATCTCTTTCTAAATCTAATCTTTAATTAGTTTACTACTCTAAACCTATGACAAAAAAAGTAATCACGGAAAATTCGATTAAAATTACCCAAACAAAGTATTATCGCAGAGAACAGGATTATCAAATCCATATATATTTAGCTCAAATTTATTCTGTTTTGGTATACATAAATTTCTTTCCTGTTGATCCACTGCCTTGATCAGCTAATGAATATATCTCATCACTTTTATGAATTGTGTTGATCTAGATTTCAATTAGTTGTGTTGAATTAATACATGTATCTCATGACTTCTATTAATATGTGATAAACAACACATTTTAGAATAATGAAAAGTAAAAAATACCTTATTGCATTTATTACTTCAATCAACAGCGGAAGATTGAAGAACATAGAGATTCCAAAACAGTATGGAATCTGGATTTATAGCTCACATTTATGGAGAAGGAAACTTAAAAAACATAGAGATTCGATAAACTGTACAATCAACTAGCTGACAGAAGTTATGTTTTGATTTTCTCTTTATCGTGAAGCTTTGAATCTGGATTGAAACTAGATTTGGAAGAACTTAGAATCTGAATGTAGAACGCTCAATTTCACAACTAGTTTGAAATCAGACCAAAATATGCAATCGAGACAGAATCTAGTTTGCTCAAAACTTAAGCAACAGCTCATCAGATCTCATTTAAATGAAATTGAACAATATAATAGTTTTAATAAGATATAAAAAAGGAATGCCCAAAATCAACTCAGATCCAGCATTCAAAATTCATCAGGAAAGTGAACTCAAATAGCAAACATGGCAGGAGGAATTAGAACAAAAGATTCCACAAAGATTCAACAAGAACTTATTACCATTAATCGTGGACTCCATTATTATAGGGAATCAATTCCAATTCCAACGATTAATTTGCCAATCCAAACCACATCAATGGTAATAAGTTCTTTCCATTCCCATTCCAATGTTGATTTTACGTGAACCAAACACCCAATTTAAAAGAAGAATTTGGAACCTTCAATAGCTAAACTCAATTTGATGAGAGAATTGGAAACAAAATTATTCATGTTCAAGTGAATTTGATTAACTGATACAGCAAGTGATCTAAAAGTTCATTCACTCAAAATGGAGAGGAGAGAAAATTACATACCTCCAAACCGACTTAGATTATGTTTGCCTCAATCAACCGTGAAGAGAACGGTAGAAGTGAACCACCAATAGGATCTTGGTCCGAGGAGCAGCGAGAGATGAACGAACGGTAGGCTCACGATTTCTCAGTAAGTCGTACTTGGTCCTAGGAACAGCGAGCGACGAGAGGTTTGCGATTTCTCAAACACTGAAATAAGGTTTAGGGGTGAAATCACGCTGACAGTTGCAAATTAAATAAAGGCATAAAGCCCATTTGGACCCTAAAATATATGGCCAAACTCAATTAACCCCTAATTCTTTTTAAAACCTGTAATAAAGTCCCCAACTTTTTAAAAATCACTAATCAAGCACAAATTAACCCTATTAACTTCAGCTCTCTCTTATGTCCTTGTCTTCTTCTTTCTACAAAACATGTGGTATGAGTCTACATCTATCATCTTTCTCTAGTTCATATCGACATGACTCATATCTTGCTCCTTTACATACTTGAGGACAATCATTGTTAACCATCCAGGAATTTTAACATACCAAAAACTGGCAATTCTAGAATTCCAGAATCCGAAAATTCAGGAATTTCAAAAAATTTAAAATTCTAGAATCCATAAATTCTAAAATTTCAAAAATTCTAGAATTTTGGAAACTCTGAAATGCCAGAATCTGGAAATTCTGAAATTCTAGAATCTAGAATTTCTGGAATTTCAGAAATGCTGAAATTCCAGATATTCTAGAAATTTTGGAAGTTCAAATTTTTTATTTTTAGACATCATTTACGTAAGGTTTAACTAAATTTACGTAACCCTTTTACATTAGGAGAAAAATCCACAAACCTTGTGAAAATTGGAGTTTACGTAAAACCTTTGAACTTTACGTAAATCTTTTATTTTTAGATATAATTTACGTATAGTTTGACTAAATTTATGAAATATTTTTTATTTAGGAGAAAAAAATTCATAACCCTTGTGAAAATAGAGTTTTATGTAAAACTTATGAATTTTACGTAAATCTTTTATTTTTAGACATAATTTGCGTAAGGTTTGACTAAATTTTTATAACCTTTTTACTTTAGGAGAAAAATCCACAAATCTTGTGAAAATTGGAGTTTACGTAAAACCTTTGAACTTTACGTAAATCTTTTATTTTTAGATATAATTTACGTATAGTTTGACCAAATTTACGTAACCTTTTTTATTTGTGAGAAAATTCATAATCCTTGTGAAAATAAAGTTTTACGTAAAACCTATGAATTTTATGTATATCTTTTATTTTTAGACATAATTTATGTAAGGTTTAACTAAATTTACGTAAGCTTGTTATTTTAGGAGAAAAAATCCACAAACATTGTGAAAATTAGAGTTTTACGTAAAATCTTTGAACTTTACGTAAATCTGTTATTTTTAGATATAATTTACGTAAGGTTTAACTAAATTTACGTAACTCTTTTACTTTAGGAGAAAAATCCACAAACATTGTAAAAATTAGAGTTTTACGTAAAACCTTTGAAATTTACGTAAATCTTTTATTTTTAGACATAATTTACGTAAGGTTTGACTACATTTACGTCACCTTTTTATTTTAGGAGAAAAAAATTCACAAACCTTGTGAAAATAGACTTTTACGTAAAACTTATGAACTTTACGTAAATCTTTTATCTTTAGACATAATTTACGTAAGGTTTGACTAAATTTACGTAACCTTTTTATTTTAGGAGAAAAAATTCACAAACCTTGTGAAAATTAGAGTTTTACGTAAAACCTTTGAACTTTACGTAAATCTTTAGATATAATTAACGTATAGTTTGACTAAATTTACGTTACCTTTTTATTTTAGGAGAAAAAATTCACAAACCTCGTGAAAATAGAGTTTTACGTAAAACCTATGAATTTTAAGTAAATCTTTTATTTTTAGACATAATTTACGTAAGGTTTAACTAAATTTACGTAACCCTTTTACTTTAGTTGAAAAATCCACAAACCTTGTGAAAATTGGAGTTTTACTTAAAATCTTTGAACTTTACGTAAATCATTTATTTTTAGATATAATTTACGTATACTTTCACTAAATTTACGTAACCTTTTTTATTTAGGAGAGAAAATTCACAAACTTTGTGAAAATAGAGTTTTACGTAAAACCTATGAATTTTACGTAAATCTTTTATTTTTAGATATAATTTACGTAAGGTTTAACTAAATTTACGTAACCCTTTTACTTTAGGAGAAAAATCCACAAACCTTGTGAAAATTGGAGTTTTACGTAAAACCTTTGAATTTTACGTAAATTTTTTATTTTTAGATATAATTTACGTATAGTTTGACTAAATTTATGAAATATTTTTTATTTAGGAGAAAAAAATTCATAACCCTTGTGAAAATAGAGTTTTACGTAAAACTTATGAATTTTACGTAAATCTTTTATTTTCAGACATAATTTACGTAAGGTTTGACTAAATTTTTGAAACCTTTTTACTTTAGGAGAAAAATCCACAAATCTTGTGAAAATTGGAGTTTACGTAAAACCTTTGAACTTTACGTAAATCTTTTATTTTTAGATATAATTTACGTATAGTTTGACTAAATTTACGTAACCTTTTTTATTTGTGACAAAAATTTCATAATCCTTGTGAAAATAAAGTTTTACGTAAAACCTATGAATTTTATGTATATCTTTTATTTTTAGACATAATTTATGTAAGGTTTAACTAAATTTACGTAACCTTGTTATTTTAGGAGAAAAAATCCACAAACCTTGTGAAAATTAGAGTTTTACGTAAAACCTTTGAACTTTACGTAAATCTGTTATTTTTAGATATAATTTACGTAAGGTTTGACTAAATTTACGTAACTCTTTTACTTTTAGGAGAAAAATCCACAAACATTGTAAAAATTAGAGTTTTACGTAAAACCTTTGAAATTTACGTAAATCTTTTATTTTTAGACATAATTTACGTAAGGTTTGACTACATTTACGTCACCTTTTTACTTTAGAAGAAAAAAATTCACAAACCTTGTGAAAATAGACTTTTACGTAAAACTTATGAACTTTACGTAAATCTTTTATTTTTAGACATAATTTACGTAAGGTTTGATTAAATTTACGTAACCTTTTTATTTTAGGAGAAAAAATTCACAAACCTTGTGAAAATTAGAGTTTTACGTAAAACCTTTGAACTTTACGTAAATCTTTAGATATAATTAACGTATAGTTTGACTAAATTTACGTTACCTTTTTATTTTAGGAGAAAAAATTCACAAACCTCGTGAAAATAGAGTTTTACGTAAAACCTATGAATTTTAAGTAAATCTTTTATTTTTAGACATAATTTACGTAAGGTTTAACTAAATTTACGTAACCCTTTTACTTTAGTTGAAAAATCCACAAACCTTGTGAAAATTGGAGTTTTACTTAAAATCTTTGAACTTTACGTAAATCATTTATTTTTAGATATAATTTACGTATACTTTCACTAAATTTACGTAACCTTTTTTATTTAGGAGAGAAAATTCACAAACTTTGTGAAAATAGAGTTTTACGTAAAACCTATGAATTTTACGTAAATCTTTTATTTTTAGATATAATTTACGTAAGGTTTAACTAAATTTACGTAACCCTTTTACTTTAGGAGAAAAATCCACAAACCTTGTGAAAATTGGAGTTTTACGTAAAACCTTTGAATTTTACGTAAATTTTTTATTTTTAGATATAATTTACGTATAGTTTGACTAAATTTATGAAATATTTTTTATTTAGGAGAAAAAAATTCATAACCCTTGTGAAAATAGAGTTTTACGTAAAACTTATGAATTTTACGTAAATCTTTTATTTTCAGACATAATTTACGTAAGGTTTGACTAAATTTTTGAAACCTTTTTACTTTAGGAGAAAAATCCACAAATCTTGTGAAAATTGGAGTTTACGTAAAACCTTTGAACTTTACGTAAATCTTTTATTTTTAGATATAATTTACGTATAGTTTGACTAAATTTACGTAACCTTTTTTATTTGTGACAAAAATTTCATAATCCTTGTGAAAATAAAGTTTTACGTAAAACCTATGAATTTTATGTATATCTTTTATTTTTAGACATAATTTATGTAAGGTTTAACTAAATTTACGTAACCTTGTTATTTTAGGAGAAAAAATCCACAAACCTTGTGAAAATTAGAGTTTTACGTAAAACCTTTGAACTTTACGTAAATCTGTTATTTTTAGATATAATTTACGTAAGGTTTGACTAAATTTACGTAACTCTTTTACTTTTAGGAGAAAATTCCACAAACATTGTAAAAATTAGAGTTTTACGTAAAACCTTTGAAATTTACGTAAATCTTTTATTTTTAGACATAATTTACGTAAGGTTTGACTACATTTACGTCACCTTTTTACTTTAGAAGAAAAAAATTCACAAACCTTGTGAAAATAGACTTTTACGTAAAACTTATGAACTTTACGTAAATCTTTTATTTTTAGACATAATTTACGTAAGGTTTGATTAAATTTACGTAACCTTTTTATTTTAGGAGAAAAAATTCACAAACCTTGTGAAAATTAGAGTTTTACGTAAAACCTTTGAACTTTACGTAAATCTTTAGATATAATTTACGTATAGTTTGACTAAATTTACGTTACCTTTTTATTTTAGGAGAAAAAATTCACAAACCTCGTGAAAATAGAGTTTTACGTAAAACCTATGAATTTTACGTAAATCTTTTATTTTTAGACATAATTTACGTAAGGTTTAACTAAATTTACGTAACCCTTTTACTTTAGTTGAAAAATCCACAAACCTTGTGAAAATTGGAGTTTTACTTAAAAATTTTGAAGTTTACGTAAATCATATATTTTTAGATATAATTTACGTATAGTTTCACTAACGTAACCTTTTTTATTTAGGAGAAAAAATTCACAAACTTTGTGAAAATAGAGTTTTACGTAAAACCTATGAATTTTACGTAAATCTTTTATTTTTAGACATAATTTACGTAAGGTTTAACTAAATTTACGTAACCCTTTTACTCTAGGAGAAAAATCCACAAACCTTGTGAAAATTGGAGTTTTACGTAAAACCTTTGAATTTTACGTAAATTTTTTATTTTTAGATATAATTTACGTAAGGTTTGCCTAAATTTACGTAACCTTGTTATCTTAGGAGAAAAAATCGACAAACCTTATGAAAATTAGAATTTTACGTAAAACCTTTGAACTGTACATAAATCTTTTATTTTCGGATATAATTTACGTAAATTTGACTAAATTTACGTCACCTTTTTATTTTAGGAGAAAAAATTCACAAACCTTGTGAAAATAAAGTTTTACGTAAAACCAATGAATTTTACATAAATCTTTTATTTTTAGATATAATTTACGTATAGTTTGACTAAATTTATGTTACCTTTTTATTTTAGAAGAAAAAATTCACAAACCTTGTCAAAATAGAGTTTTACGTAAAACCAATGAATTTTACGTAAATCTTTTATTTTTTGACATAATTTACGTAAGGTTTGACTAAATTTACGTAAGCTTGTTATTTTAGGAGAAAAAATCCACAAACCTTGAATTTTACGTTAAACCTTTGGACTTACATAAATCTTTTATTTTTAGATAATTTACGTATAGTTTGACTAAATTTACGTAACCTTTTTATTTTAGGAGAAAAAAATTCACAAACCTTGTGAAAATAGAGTTTTACGTAAAACCTATGAATTTTAGGTAAATATTTTGTTTTATCAGTCCCTATGTTAAATATCTAACATATTGTTTGGTTCTCATATTTTAATAATTTATTGTTTAGTTCTGATTTTTTTATTTTGATCAAGAGTTTTATCACTTAAATCTTTAAATTATTTAACAGATTAGTCCTTTATAAGGGACTAAACTGTTGAATTTAGCTAAAATTAAGGATTGAATAGTGTATTATTAACATATAATGACTAAATAGTAATTAAATTAAAATATAGGGATCTATATATTATTTACCTTGTAATTAATAATCTTTAAAATTTCTATAGTTAATATTACCTGTTATAGCAGGTTACCTTTTTTATTAATTTTAATTAACATAATTTTAATTAACACATGTCCAATTACTATTGGATACTAATACAAAGTATATCTACTTTGTTTTCAACAAAGTAGCTATAGAATTTACCAATAGTGAAATATTGAAAAATAATTTTGATGATATAATTTAATTGTAATTTTGTAACCAATTGTGATATTTATGTAAAAAGTCTGAAATAATAACTAATTAATTGCATACCCTTCTATATAAAAAAAAAAAATTAATTGCATACCCTAAATAAAAGGCCCATCAACAAGATTTTGTAAGAGCTTAGTAAATTTTAGATTTGAAGGCGTTTCACTTTGAGCCCAAATTGCAATCTCTGGGTTATGGCCCATAAGCCCATATTAAAGGAGCACAGTTCCTCTGCAGCCCAGTTATGTGTGTTCGCTCTGTTGATTGTTGAAACCAGGGGTCAAATACATGAATATGATGATTAAGTATTATCAAATTTAATTTTTAAATATGTTATTATTCTCTATATATTATATTATGATTTTATACCATAATTTAAAAATTCTAGATTCCAATTCATAAATCATAAACCATAGAAAAAAAATATTCTAGAATTCTAATTTATATATTCTAATCTTTAAAATATATTAAAAGTACTGATTTTAATTTGCGTGGAGGCATCCAAACCTCTTGTGGAAAGATTTGATCTTGATCATTCATCGAAAAGGAAAGACAGCTTTAAGACAGAACAAGCCCACTCTGATCTTTTTCGATACCTTTTCGGACCTATTACCGATACTAAGTAGCAGTCAAAAATTTGTATCCATTTTTCATGATATTATGCATGGGCTTCTAAGGCGAAAGCGTTAGTTGCGAGCTTAGAAGGCACCTTCTATTTCTCTATCGACCAAAGAAAGAGAAGGAAACAACTACTTTCAAGAATTAGCTGATTAGTACTTTGTTATTAGAAAGATGTTCATTAGAAAAGAAATTACGAAAGAAAGGTTAGCTAGTTTACGAAGGTAATCCTACTACGACACTAAGACTAATTCAGTCTATTTAGCGACTCTTCCTACTGCTACTACTACAGTTACTGTAGTAAAATTTGGAAGACGATGAGCATCGCGAAAGAGATAGAGAGAAGAGTTACAATTTCGTTGGCAGAAACGATCCAATCCATTCGGTGCTTCGGGGAACCTCAAAGTATTTCGACTTGCGCTGCAGTTGTAAAGACAAGAATGGTTTGGGCGCAGCGAACCAGACTCCCGAGAACCCCTTCCCTAGTAAAGAGGTACTGACCATCGGTTCTATCGTGAAAAACAGACTACTCATTCTGTCTAGTAATTCCTTATGGCAGTAGGGACCTTCTTTCAGGTCAATTTCATGTTTTTTGGCACTCGGGACATTTCTTTCTGGCATTCGTCAAGTCTTGATCAAAACAAATTTCCGCTAGTTAAAGCGAAAATCAAAAGGAAATCTTACTTTTTATGTTTTACCGGGAAAATTGGATTAAAGAAGATTTCCGCTCGGAGATGGGATCTCAATTCTGAAAACTTTCATTTTACCCGGATTTTTCGTTGAAAGTGAATTTCATTTTACTAGTTTGACATAATTCAAAATTATGATTTGACATAGTTGTAATTAGTTTTTAAAAGATGAATTTCTGTGTAATTTTCCCTTGAAACTAGGATGGCAATGGGTAGTGTACCCGCGGGTATCCGGTACCACCTGATCCTAATGGGACTATCCGTACCCTGTATAAAAGGGTATGAGACGGGTATGAGATCAAAACTATTACCTGTTAGGGTAATGAGACGGGTATGGAAATACCCTTTAGGGTACCCGGTACCCATTAGCCGTTATAAAATTTTTTATATTAATAAATATCATTGTTTTTTAGATGTAAGAAATGCGATTTGAACCCCAACATTTTATTTTTCAACAATTGAGTGATACCTACTTTATTCTTATTAATTAAAGTTTGATTTGTTCAATTTTTAGATTGATGATTTATTAAATTTATAGTTTGTTAAATTTATAATATTTTTTGTTTTATTTATTGATTCTTAACGAGTAAGGGTATCCGCGGGTACCTGTGAATTAAATGGGACCGGTATGGGATGCAAAAAGTTGTCCGTTAGGGTAATGGAAAGGGTACGAGTAATTAAAAAATAAAAAGGTAAGAGTTTGGGAATGGAATTACCCGCTGGTATTCTACCCGTTGCCATCCCTAGTTGAAACAGGGAAAATTACACAAAAATTCATCTTTTAAAAACAACCATGTCAAGTTGTAATTTTGGATTATGTCAAGCTAGTAAAATTAGTACTTTTAATATATTTTAAGGATTAAAATATATAAATTAGAGGTTAGACTATGCTTACTTTGTTTTTAATAAAGTAAGCCTTACTTTATCACCATCATCCAATGGTGAAAAAAAACAAAGTAAACTTTATTTTGTTAAAAACAAAGTAACCATAGAAGGCACCCTAAATTAGAATTCTAGAATATATTTTATAGAGTTTATAATTTAGGCTTAAATCACTTTTCGACCCTCAATTTATCCAAAATTTTGTTATTTGACCTCTGACCTATTATTTGATCACATTTGGCCCCTGACCTATCGCAATTGATGCAATTTCATCCAATTTAAATAGAGACTTAACATAATTGTTATCCTATTAACACGTGGCGATATTTTGACACTTAAATTTGATAAATTTGAGTTCAGAGATTTGTTTTTATTTGTTTTTCTTTTTTAATCTAATTAATTATTTTCAAATAAGAAAGTTTATATGGCAAATAAACTTTAAGACGTGTGACATGTCAAGCTCATATGTCAAAATATCATTTGTCAAATCTCCATCTAAATTGGGTGAAATTTCACCAATTGGGATAGTTCAGGGACCAAATGTGACCGAATAATAGGTTAGGGGCCAAATGATAAAATATTGAATAGGTCAAGGGCTCAATAACACCTTAAGCTTATAATTTATGAATTGAAGTCTAAATTTTTTAAATTATATTGTAAAATCATAATATTTAAGAATTAAGTTGTATGATACACTTAGTTGTAATTTTTTCAGGTATTCCTGTATTTGACCCGAGCAACAATGAATGGCCATCTTCCATTTCACCACTTTCCTTTTCTCTTATTTGAATTTTTAAAAAACAAAGTATCAAATTCGCCGTTAAATGGTTGTTTTTATTTATGTATATATCTTTTTTTTTTTTTTTTTTTGTGGTTATTGATTCTGGTTTCGCAGACATTGTAGAAAAATGGATAAAGAAGGACAGAATTCAAGGGAAATCCCGCAGAAGCATTTGAATAAATGCGCGAAGAACTGGTACTTCGATTCTCCATCACCGATCCTTTCTTCATAATAAAGGTCTTTACCCATGAGGAGATAGATGAGGCCTTCGGCATTGCCCCTGTAAGTGGCAGTTCTTTGATTTGATTTTATTCTAAACATCATTGCTTTGCTGGATCTGAAAAAATTGCGACATTTGTCCAACACTGTCATTACTGTTTGCTCTCATTCTCTTCACGATGCTATTAATTGGATGAGAGGTTTTAAAGGGTAGGTAGAGAAGAGTAAGGAAGGGGAAGGAGGGTGCTTTGCTGGATCTGAAAAAATTGCGACATTTGTCCAACACTGTCATTACTGTTTGCTCTCATTCTCTTCACGATGCTATTAATTGGATGAGAGGTTTTAAAGGGTAGGTAGAGAAGAGTAAGGAAGGGGAAGGAGGGGGAGAGAGGGTATTACTCTTACCCTTGTTTGGGAGGAAGGGAAGGGTTCATTAAAACCCTTCAAAACCCACAGATTTGGTGGGTTGAAAATCCATTAAAAACCTATTGATTTTGAACCCTTCAAAACCCTTCGTTAACCCTTCAAAACCCTTACCCTCTTATTTTTTAATCTTCCAAACAAGGGTTTCCACTAACCTTTCTCTACCCTTCCTTTAATTACCCTTCAAAACCTTCCATCCAATCAAAGCCTAACAGGACCAATCTGCGAGCGATGCCACCAGTTTAAACTAGAAATGACATTTAGGGAAATGACACGACCTTAAATCTGCAATTGGTTAAGAGTTTTATGCATTGTGTGGAATCAAATTCCTTCAAATGACTTTATATTCTAAACCAAATCATTGAATTCTCTTGTTTGATTTTTCCCAAGCAGTGAATTTCATTGGAAATAGAATTGAAATCTTATAAAGTCCATCAAAATGAAGTTTCCAAATATGGGGTTGGCTGCATTTCGATCACTGATATATATATACATATAGCACAGTTTATGTTCTCGTACTCAAGCAAATCATGAATTTTAGGTTAGTGAATGACAAAGTTTAAGGACTTTCATATCCGAATTTCTATTTCATGATAAAGTTTAAGGATTTTTATATCCGAATTTCAAAGTGTAGATGCTATAAAGAAAATAAGATCAAAGTTTAGGGGCCACGGGTGTAATTTACCCTTTCATTAAACCCACCAACTAAAATCGGCACTAGAGACAAGAAAATAGCATAAAAACTCAACTAAAATTTTGTTTCTATAATCCTTATCTTTGCAACCCACTCATACTTGCATTCCATTCCGTGAAGGTTTTCCTCTTCTTCTTTTTCCCAATCAGTTACCCAGTTCTATTGGATCATAATAAGAGCATAGTTTTGCAGTTACTCTTCTTCTGCCTTTGTCTTTGATTATATATGCATATGAAACTTTTATATGTTAGAGATTTTCAATCCATTAATTTCCCTCTTCAGGTGTATGCACAGTTGATTGAAGATAATTAACAGGGGACCTGGAAACCGTTGATCTGGCATGATTCAATACCTCCAAATGCGATTGATTCTCTCCAAAGGTTAGTTCTTGTTTTCTGGAATTTGTTGCTCATAAACTGATTATTATTATTAGTAGATTAGATTTCTCTCAATTTGTTTACAAAGATGAGGAAGAAAAAGAGTAGATGCTAGTTGGCTAGAATTTGAGTGCTATAAAGGGAAGAGAAACAAATGGAATTATATTTCCCTATTCCCTTCCAATGTGAAAATTCCAGTTTTTATTTCCCAAGAGTAATTTAATTTTGTAATGTATCCCTCACATTTCACCACACAAAAACAGTATTGGTTGAACATAATAGGTTAGAAAACAACTAGAGAAAAGAATTTCATTTGGTTTCAATTATCATTTCTTTCTTTTCACTTCTTTTATTCTTTCATTGATTTTTTTTTAGTAAATAAGCGTAGGAAGTCTAGTAATCAGAAATGAACTGATATCATGTTAGGGATGTTTGGAAAACCTAATTAATTGAATTAGTTGGAGTTGATTTTAGCATCCATCTTTGTTAAGTATCTGGTGGTTTTTATAATGGTTAAGATGATTTGAATTTAGTTTCTTTCACCTGTAATTTAAGAGATTTTTATATCAGTTTACATGTCATTGCAATCAGTGATTTGAATTTAGTTTATTTCACCTATAATTTAAGAGATTTTTATATCAGTTTACATGATGAGATTGACATGGTGTTGTTTCTAATTAATTATGCAATTATAACACAGGCTAAAGATATTTCATATGGCAGGAGAAAAAGGTCAACGGTATGTCATTTTCTTCTCTTATTATATATCATTTTTTTCTCAAAGATTTTCTTTCCTATATGTATATTTCGGATTAGGATAAGGAGCATAAACAATCTAACATACATTGCAAAGACTAATACCATTGGTTGAATCCTTATTTTACTAGCATGTAAAACACATGATTTCTTCTAGAATAAAAAAGACCACATTCCTCTGTTTGCAAATGTGCGAAACCGCGTTTTTTTCTACTTTTCCCAAAAAAAGAAATGTCATTTCCACTAAATACCGCTACTTGTTTCTTTTCTTCATATTCATATATCCTCATCTTAATCTGGTCTTAAGTAGCTGAAATTACTATTTCTGTGTTCACTTTTTGGTTTGGCAGATTGATTAAGTTTAACTTTATTACAGATTAAATATCGTTGGCGAAGATAAAGCTGAGCTAGCAAGTTCGTCTTTATGCACAGTCGAATTTGCGTGCAAGAATTTGATTTGCACAAGAAGCAAATGCCAGAGTCTAACCGTTCAAGCTGTTACTCAGTCTTCCCCTTCTACCATACTGTCATTTGTAGAGAAGGCACCAAAACCTGCTCATGTTTCACTTATTCCAGTTACAAATTCAGGTGCAAATTTGAGCAATCAACCATCAACATCTAAAATCCTGCAAAACATACACATTGTAAGAACTTGAACTATGCATATGCTCGAGAAATTCAGGTGTATGTCTTTCTTTGCTATTGCAATACTGTTGTACACGATCATTTAATAATTTTTTACTGGATTCGTTAGTCAGCACAGTTGATGGAAGCTTTTCTTGAGCTTGCTCGAGAAAATACAGAGCGCGATCTTGAAACTTGTGGCGTTCTCGGTGCTTTTCTCGTAAGTTCTAAAATTTTGTCCAGCTGTTACAGAACTGAAAAGGATTTATCAATTTTACCAGTGCTGGATCATTTCCTTAATGTTTTTCGTACACAAATTATCATTTTCCTGAACTTGTTCACAGTGTTTCTTTGTGAGTGCTTTTTTTCATGTTATGTCATGTTAGTTCCTCTCCTTTAAAATCACTGCAGGATTGCAATGATTTTGAAGATCTTCACATTTTATACAATCATAGACCAGCATCATTTTGTAATTTTTAAGCATTCTTGTAATTAATTTTGTTCTTCACAATAACAGGAGAGGGATACTTACTATGTGACCACTCTGATAATACCAAAACAAAAATCATCTTCTAATTCTGTGAGTATTCTTGGGGAATTTTGGCACTTGCTGACTTTAAAGCATCGCGTTCCATGATTTATTTCGTGGTCTAGTTTTTTGACTCTGCGAATCATGGATAACAGTGTGAAGCCATAAAAGAGGAAGAATCTTTTGCCATACAGAATGAACGATCTCTTCTTCCTGTGGGATGGATTCATGTATGTTTATTCATTTTAGTTTACTTAACCATTCTTTTTGTGCTCCTAAGTTGTTGGTTTATTATTTGTTTTTTCAGACGCATCCTTCTCAAAGTTGTTTCATGTCATCTGTAGATTTGCATACTCAGTACTCATACCAGGTATTTTCTCACCTCAACACTTACGGATTCCACGAAAGGTTACTAATTGATGAATTTTTACTTGAATCTAGTGCTTCCTTGTTATTTTTGTTCCTATTTGAATCCATAAATCTTACTCTGTCTATTTCTTTCTTATGAGGATGCTTTTAAAATTTGACTATTTTTTATGCTTTTGCTATTTTGTGCATTAAGGTAATGGTACCGGAGGCATTTGCCATAGTAATGGCTCCAACTGATACCTCAAGGTTCGCTACTTTCACATAAACTGTCTCAACTTTCCATGTATGTTATCTTATGGGTCATTTGGTCCCTAATCTTCAATTTTTCATTTTTAGTCCTCGTCCTTTTAATTTGGTCAAAAGTGGTTCTTAATCTTAACAAATGGTATTATCACCTGCAAGCGAGTCATTGCGTTTGTTCGTTCTCTATGCTAACTGAACATTAGATTTCCTTCACCAATCATCAGTAACAATAGTCTTCTAGTCAATAAGTCTGTTTACCATTTGGGACCAATAAGGACTAAGTGTGACCAAATTAAAGCTCAAGGACTGAATCCACAAATCGAGGCATGTACAAGTACCAAATTTGCATTTTGCTCATTATAGAACCAGTTATGAAAATATACTGATCTGAATTTTCTCAAACCTATTTAAAGAAAGTTAAATATATCTTTTGCAGATAAAAGGAATTTCTAGGTTGTCACACTATTTATGCTACATTTCGTTTGTAAAAAAACTCCGATAAAGAATGCGTGAAACAATTATAGGCACTTGTAATGTAGGCTTGTTTCATATATAGAGTTGTCAATTTCTGATACGACATCGCAATTTATAAAACCAGCCAGCTTAATATGATCCTTGTTTGACATGATTATAAATTGTCATTTTTATCATTGAACTTATTCTTTACATTTGGTATTTTTCTTTACCTCTTGTCTTTCAAAAAATTGAACTTAGGAAAGTGCCTTTGCTTTACAAGCATATGTATAAAAAAGTTTATTTAGCTCCTTCATGCCTACTATAACTAGTTTTTTCGGTTTTCTACTAGCGGCTTTAACTATAACCTCAGTTCTATTTATTGGTCTGAGCTAGATACGACTTATTTGAAATTAATTGAATGAACAGTTTATAAGAAGAAAAACAAAACGAATTTTTTTTATATAATCATGGTGGGACCCCTCCCCGGACCCTCGCTCAGCGGGGACGCGTAATGCGACCGGGCCGCCCTTTTTTTTTTTTTTAATCATGTGGAATATACAAATTGCATAACATGGTAACCCATTTTGACATGATTATTCATATGCTTTCATTATGTATTGATGGCTTGAAGGAGCTACGGAATATTCCGGATATCGGAACCCAGTGGTATGAATGTTCTGAAAGAGTGTGAAGAGACAGGATTTCATTCTCATAGCGAACCAGCAGATGGAAGTCCCATTTATGAGCAATGTTGTAATGTATACACTAATTCTAATTTGAGATTTGAAATCTTTGACTTACGTTGATGTTTCATGCAGTGATATATATTAACCTCTGAATTTACTGAAAGTGATATATATTGACCTTCTGGTGATAAAGTGACGAACTGACCCTCTAATATTGGGTAATGTGATACATACAAGTTCAAAGAAGTTAATGTTTGATATTTCAGGAAAAGAAAAGTTATTATTAGCATAAATTTATGATATTTTAATTTCTTTTTCATGCTTTATTTGCAAATGTATTGCGCTACTTGAATTGAATCTTTCCATTGATCAAGCTGCATATTTATTTCTTTTTGGATACGTAATTAAGTATCTCCAGATTGATTTCACACGGCTTTTATTTCATATTATTAACTATTGGTAATGAAAACATAGCCGAGCTACCATCTTTCTATTCATTTCTATTCAATTCGTTCTAGTCATTTTCTTATAAGATTCTTGTTCATAGAGGGAGAAAATGCCAAAATGACACTATTTAAACTTTTTTTCGATAGAAAGAAAAGAACAAACAAAAACAAAGTAGGGAAAATAATTAAAACTATCCTAAAGTCATTCGAGTAAAACAGGTGTTCATCTAGAAGAAGATGCAGAATTTGATCCGGAGGAGAGTCCAAGCAAGTAACGCCAAGAGGGAAGTCGTGCGCTAAGTTGGCCAAGTCATCAGCACTCTATTTTTGCTCTCTAAACACATGATGGATAATAGTAGAATGAAACCTTTTGATATCGCTTTGAATGCTCTTAACCAGATTATTTGAGCCGCAAGCTCTCTTCTTCGTATCAGTAATGCTTTTAACAACGTCAATATTGTCCGACTCAATCTCTAGGGCTATAATGCCCAAGCTTAAGGCCAAATTAATTCCCGAATACATGGTCCAGACCTTAGCTTGGAATGAATTCCCAAGGCAATTTTATGCACAAACAAGAGAACCAACATCCATAATCAGAGTGAATACAACCATCAGCTACAATCTGATCGCAATCTAGTCGTAATCCATCCAAGTTCAGCTTGTACAAAGTGAATGCAACCATCACCTTGTGTGACTGTGCAGATTTTCAGGGTGGTTGAGGCGTTGCTCTATCTGAGAAGTGCACTTCTCAACCAGTTGAGTGGCTTATTTTGGACGTGGCACGAGAGTCAGTCTGTTCTTCTTCTTACCATGGTCGAAAGGCATAGGACCATCATCTCTCTTGGCTCTTCCTGTCTGTTTTGGGTCGGCAAATTGCCTAGCCCTTTCTTCACATTTCCCGTCGCCTTTGGAATTGTCTTTCTTGGACTCCTTACCTCTCGAATGATTGCAGCAAACCTTCCATCAACTCATTCTTGAGAACGAATCCGGACACGTAAATGTGATTATTCCGAATCTGTTGACAGAGCCCCGTACACTGCTAACTGTAGAAGGAAATGGTAACAAACCTCTTGACCGCACTCTTTGCAGCCTTGCTTGCAGGCTAGTGCTATTGCCACCGGCTTTATTAAACTATTAGTATGGAATCCCTATCCTTCTCTACCTTCCTTTCCGGAAAGAGGTTAGAAGAAAAGAGACAGAAAGAAATAGCCCAATGGTCTATCACAATCATCGTAGCGTATGAAAGTTTGGGCCACAGTCATGAATTCTTCGAAGGAACGGGGGAGCTTGTGGAAGCACTTCTGCTTTAAGGGGTTCACATGACATTCTTTTGGCTAGAGCTTTATGGGCAACCTCCATGTTTAGGCATTTGACTTGGAAAGCAAGGTGATGAAATCTGGAGAGGAAGTTTCTAAAGGGCTCCATTGGCCTTTAATGCACACTATTTAGTTTCGAGCTGATTTTTCTGACCTTAGCCATAGTCGCAAAGCGGGAGAGGAAAAGGTCCTTGAGCAGGTAAAAACAGTCAATGGAAATCCATATACCACTCTTGCACGCTTCCAAACAATACAGTGGAAAAAACTTTACATATGATGTCCTCGTCTTTTGAGTATAAATTTATGGTACAATGAAGCTACATGGTTGTTAGGGTTCTCGGTTCCGGGCTAGAAAGTTAGCCTCAGGGTTTTCTAATCTTTGGAAGATCGAGCGTCAATGATGTGATGTACGATGGGGGTTTTGCTTGACATTATGTCCCCCCATAACTCCGCCTAAAGCTCGCTTATTAAGAAACTTCTGGATCTTGTATTCTAACAGGTCCTCGACTTTTTGTGGGGCCATGGTTATCAATGTCGGGTCTGTTGCGACGATGTGAGTCGCTAGATGATCCCAAAAGGCTAAGACGCTGATGGGGGAGATTGCATGGGGTGTGCCGTAGGTGGAGTGACTCTGACAGGAAATAGTGAGATTGGTGCCACGAGAGGTTGGGAGATTGACGTTGTGAACTTGCTTGGGCTTTAAGGAATTCCCAAATCTTGATGTATTCATCTTGGAGGACTTGTTTCTGCTTAATGATTTTCATCTGCGCTACTGTTTGGATCACTTGGGTTGTACGAAAACTCTTGATTATGCTGATGAGGGTCCGAAAGCCTCATCATCGGAATCAACCTCTGTGAATAACGGGGCAAGATTTTGAGGCAGCCCGCTTGGGCTTAGCTGGGCCTCTTCCTATCCCAAGCTTGACGCCTCGATATGGATGTATAATTTCTTTTTACCGGTGTGGGCGCTACTTGTTTATTTGTCATAATGTTTCGTCGAGGAGAGATTGCATCAAATGACTATAGGAGTCGTTTGTTACTCCATGCTCATTACACCAAATAATGAAGATATGGGATCTCCCAGATGATTCTGTCGGTCGATGCTCCTCCTGTACTAAAAGCACTCCCTAGAAACATTCTGACGGTCATGCCAAAGATTGTAAGAGGAAGACATAATTGTAATAGGAAAATAGTTTTAAGATAGAAAGAGTGTGTATGTGTTTGTAGAATCTTTTACCATCACTCTTAGTCTGCTTATGGTTGTATATATGGATTGATTTAAAACAAGGGTTTGCTTTGGTGATGGACCCTACTGGGCTTGGCCCATATACTTCATCGCACCATAAAAAATATAGTTGAATTCTTAAAATTCTAAACATGCGAATTATTTAAAAACTATAAAAAAAATTCGAAACAAAAAATTCGAAACAAAAATTTCTAAATTATCAATTTCTAAATATATCTAAAAAAAAATACTAAACACGATATAAACACGATTTCAAATTTTAACTATCACTAAATTCAATAATATATTTTCCACTAAAAGAACAAGAAAGAAAAAAGAAATTAAGAAACATTCGTCATATTTTCAAATTACAATACTATATTCTGAAATTACTGGAACTGTGAAATTTATTCCAAAAGAAATTCATTTTAAAACCATTTGTTTACATATTTTTGAACCGCTTTTCCTTTACATCAAATATACAAATTAATAATTTAAAGGTATAAAACTACACCCGACATGAAATCAACAAGAATGATGTTTACACCTGGAGTAAGAGAAAGCTTGAGCACTTCTCCGTAGAGGAGACATCTCCAACCCTAGAGGCGGAGATAAGACAGAACTCTTATATCAACAGATCCTATGGTTTCCACTTTACCTAGAGAGGGTAAAAGGGCAACGAATGCTACACTATGCCTATGGTTGATTACAGATAGAAAAAGCTTATCGAATAGGCAATGTTGGACCTGGGTAAGAATGTTGGGTCTAAAGCCGGGTAAGGTGAATCAAACCAACTAATTTTAGTAGTTGAGTATTACTTATTAGTTTTAATAGTTGAGTTTAACTTAATAAATAACTAGTATTGTGTCCGCGCGTTGCGCGCGTGGATAAATTTTTTATACATAAATTTAAAATTTTGTATTATTTACATATAGTGATATTAATATTTTGTTTTAAAATAATCTAAATTAATAAACATACCTTTATAATTGTTTCGATAATAGTGTTTTAAAGTTGTTGAAGTCATAATCTATTGTCTCTGTTGATATGTTTGCTAGGGTCATTCCTTTCCGTCTCGTATAATATTTTTTCTATATAATATCTTGTAATTTTAAAATACTTACTGCACTTTGTAATAAGTCGATTACATCTGTTAATAAAAATTCTCTAAATTCATCAAAACCTTCATCAAGCAATGAAGAAACGATAGAATAATACAAAAGTGAATTACTAATTAATAATTAAATTATAGTTCAGAAAGATTGAGAGGATGAATATTTCAATTTGGATATGAAAATGAGATTCTATTTAAAATTCAAGGTTTTGAATTCATGAAACTGTATGATGGAATTTGTATAGGCTATTTAATTAATGAATTTATTTTAACTATAAAACTAAAATAGTATTTATCATATTAATGTAGTAGTTATTGATATTTCAATTTTCTAATTACTATTAATATATCTAATTTAAATTCATATATTTTTTCCTACGGTGCCAACTAAGCAAAAAGACCTCTAAAACACTTCTTACTAATTATCTTTGCTTCCGCTATTATATATAATAATATAATCAATTAAAACCAATAATTTTATAAAAGCAACTTCATGAACTATAGATACTGCTATGACTAATAACCTTAATAAATAAATAAATAATAATAATAATAATAGACTTAATATATTAATCGGCTGAACTTGTCTAGCAAAACTTAATTGGTCTTGAACTTTAAGGGGTACCATGTTAGTACCTAAACTTGTTTAAAGAGCTAAATATAAAGGCCTAATACACAAATAACCCCCTAAACTTGTCCAAATGTTGCAACTACCCCCCTCAACTTTCAATTGTAACAACTTACCCCTTAAACTTGTTCAATTGTAAAACATAACCCTAAATTGGGAATTTTTTTATCCCGTACTTGAAGCAACAGTAAAAGTGTTTCCTCGGATTCGTATCACGCCAAATATCTGATTATCACACTTCACGAGCGTTGCAGTTTTTGCATTTCACGTGTCTCTTCAATTGTAGTCCATGTCAGCAATTTGGGGTTATATTTTACAATTGAACAAGTTTAAGGGGTAAATTGTTACAATTATACAAGTTCGAGGGGTAAGTTGTTACAATTGAAAGTTAGAGGGGGCAGTTGCAACATTTGGACAAGTTCAGGGGGTTATTTGTGTATTAAGCCAAATATAAATACTTAATATGTCAATTAAAAATTTGAAATGGAAGGTGAAAATCATCAAATAAAAACATGCATGTCTACATCACTTTCATTCTCTCATCCTTCATTACCACCTTCATCTTCTTGCTTTTTCATCACCATTAACGTCTACTTTCAATAGATTATTTATCAAAGGTTTATTAGTTTTAATAGAAGAAAAGAAGAAAAATAGAAGAATACAAAGAGATATTCTCATATTTGCTACAACCTTACTTGATTGAAAAAAGAAAAATGACAATAAAAAAATGATCCACTAAATCCAAAATCGTAACAATGTACAAACGCAATCAATCACCCAAGAATTAGAAAATCATAAATACAAATTCATTAGAATGAAGTTAATATAGGAGAAGAAAAATAAGACTGATCCTTAATAGCAAAAGCACGTTCTTCTCCTCCTCTGCTTCCATTACCACCGCCGTCGGTTGGAAATTCACCACTTCGTCCCCTTAATTTGCATGTAATCAGCCAAATATGATACCCTACCGGTAGCAACTACCTTACCATTTTCGAAAAGAAGAATAAGATTGATTATAATGATGGAATACTATCTATCATACTTTATAATATAGGTTTATTTTGTGACTTTTGGATTTCCTTCACTTTGTGTTTTTTCATCTTCCTGTAACTCTTACTTTCTTTTATTATTTTAATTGATGAGCTATTAATTGACAATAAATAATGTGTTAATATAGTTCTAATTATATAGAGATAATTAAAATTCATTAACATATTTATTCTCTTTATTCCTACGGTGCCAACTAAATTAAAAAAAACCTCTAAAACACTTCTTGGAAATTCTCTCTGTTTCCACTATTATATATAGTATAGATCTAAGCCTAGATATATAGTAATTTAATAAGCCTAGATTTAACGGTGAATGAGCAAATTCACTTGCTCATTAAGGTGCATGTGAAAATTCCTGAGTATAGATAGATATAGATATGTTATTTTAGATTGAATCTTTGAATTACCACAAAATTAAATAGTTTAAATTACATTCGTAAAATTATTATAAATTCTAATGTTTTTAAATATCACATTTAATATATAAACACGATTTCACTAATAAAAAAAATACCATCATATTTTTAAAAATACTACTATTTTATTCATGTACAGTAAAATTATATATAATTCATGTAATCTAAAATTTCAATTATTATTCATATAATAAAATTATAATTCATGTAATTCGACATTAACCAGATTAAATTAACACAATTATTATGCAATTTTTTTTTATTGGATTAGAACTCAATCATTTAATACTAACTCGTTTGGTTCGCGGAATAGAGGGGGAATAGAATAGCCTATTCCTAAAGAATAACTATTCCCACCTTTGGTTGATTTTTTTATGGAATATCTATTCCATGGAATCCCTATTTCTTGATTTCATGGAATAGCTATTCTTCAATTTAGGTTAGGAATAGCCTATTCCTAATATTATATTTTTGTAATTTACAAAATTATCCTCCATTAAATCCTCAATCTTCTCTCTAATCACTTTCCCAAATCTTATAAATTTTGGTCAATCCATAATTTATATCATATAAAACGTGAAAAATGGAAAAATGACGAAAACGTTAAAAAATGTAAAAATACGAAAAATATGAAACACGAAAAATGTGAAAATGTTACAAACACGAGAATATGCAAAAAATAAAAAACGCGAAAAACATGAAAACGTGAACAAATGCGAAAAACACGAAGACGCAAAAAAAAGAAGCAAACACACGAAAAACACAAAATAGGAATAGCGCGAAAAAGTGACAAAACACGAAATATTAAAAAACGTGAAAAATAAAAACACGAAAATGCGAAAAAATATGAAAAATGCTAAAACACAAAAACGTGACAATATGTGAAAAACATGAAAATGCGAAAAACGCAAACAAAACACGAAAACGTTAAAAACACAAAAATATGAAAAAATACGAAAAACATGGAAAAACGTGAATAACACAAAAAAGTAACAAAATACAAAAAATACAAAAAAAACGTTATAAACGCATTTTTCGTGTTTTTAACACTTTTTCATGTTTTCGTGTTTTTACAATTTTTCCGTTTTCATGTTCTTATTGTTTTTTCGTTTTTAATGTATTTTTCGTGTTTTTACAATTTTTCCGTTTTCATGTTCTTATTGTTTTTTCGTTTTTAATGTATTTTTCGTGTTTTTTCGTCTTTCATGTTTCCCATTTTTCTATTTTTTATATACTTTTTAAAATAATATATATTAAATATTTGAACAATTTATAGTAAAAAATTAAAATTTTAAAAGAAATAAGAAATTACATTTAAGGATGATAACTTGCTGGATCCGCTTTGATGTTCTTTGCCGGAGTTACCTGCAAAATAAAACCGGAGACAGGATCTCCGGGAAAACTCTCCGACGATCAAGTCAGTTTTTGTAAGAATGAGTTTATAATTTAGCAATAGCTCTGTGGGAAAAAATGTGAACGTACCTTCCCCCTTATTCTTAAGGCCTTTTATAGGTATTTTTGGGTAACCGCCGAGGGCGGTTACTCCTTAGTGGGCCACGTTCTGAGGGCGGTTCCCCCTTTTTAGGTCATGTTTCTTTCGTGGTCTTCATGGCAACGAACGTGGTTCTGAGTGGGAGTCTTGTCGCTCCGTTTAGGAATTAGGGGCGGTTTACTCGCTGCGCCCGCTTCCTTCATTCGGGTCCCGTCCAATCTTAGCCCATGGGGCTTTAATATGGGCTGGACTTGCGAAATGAGTATAACCCGTTTTGGGCTTCGCGGGTTATCACATGCCTCCCCCTTGGTCTAGCAAGAGCCCTTTTAGGGTCTTTTTATAGGAGACGCTTCGTCTTTGTCCGATTATTTCAAAGTTTTTGAATTTGTGCATTTCCCCTCTTTCGTTTTCTCCGGCGTCGACCTTTTAATTCCGTTACTTCTTTTCCGGCGTTGACTTCTTAATCCCGTCACTTCACTGTGTTGTCTTTTTCATGTAAGTTTTTCTTTTCACATTTGCTCCTTGTTCGGCTTTTTGCTTCTGTTTTCCTTTTATCGATCATGTCAGACCTCGATTTCGCGCCGTTTGACGACGATTATGTCCGCGAGGTCTCTAACGAGGTCGAAGAGATGGTTGAGGAAGCTTCAACCAGCTCTCCTGGGTGTAATTCTCATCCCGCCGACTTCCTTCATCTGGCGAATACAACCGACGAGGGTTTAGGTTTTGACCCCAAAAAGTTGATTCCGCCACCTGTCCCAACCCCTCGTTTGTTACCCAAGAAGGACAGGTCGGGAAGTCTGGTTTGTCAAGAGACAATCGATGATTTGCGGGAGCATTATCCCTGGCTCCGAGGTCTCGAGACGATCATTCCTGGAGAGGATAGGGAGCCGGGCGATTACCCAAAGGGGTACTTCACTGTTTTCGTGGCCCAGATTATCTGCGGCTTCACTTATCCGCTGGCGGATGAGATTGCTTCCGTCTTAGGCGGTTATGGAATCGCGCCCGGGCAACTGCATCCTAACGGCTGTGCCGATTTGACTCTGGACAAATTTTTGGCGGATTATTTGGAGGTTCCCTTTTCGCTCAAGATCTTCTCCAAGCTCCACCATTTCAAAAGCTCGGCGGGGTATTTCACTTTCATCCGCCAGAGCGGATACTATGGTTTTGACGAGAAGCTGAACAAGATCCGCGAGTGGGATCGATCTTACTTTTTTATCAAGTTTAATGAGGAAAACCTGAACTTCCTTCATTGCTGGAGCCGACCCAACGTAAAGAGTTTGAACTTCGGGTATCCCAGCCAGGAAGAATCCGCCGTTATCAAGTTTCTGAAGAGCACTCCACCTTTTGTATGGACATACGATCAGGCC
This sequence comes from Euphorbia lathyris, assembly GCF_963576675.1. NCBI lineage: Eukaryota > Viridiplantae > Streptophyta > Magnoliopsida > Malpighiales > Euphorbiaceae > Euphorbia > Euphorbia lathyris. The sequence continues at coordinate 19,427,861 of NC_088914.1, read as the reverse complement.
TTTCATATGCTAAGGAGCCGAGTAGCGATTGCATACCGCGAGGGGGATCGCGTTGTCTATATTCCTTATCGCGTTTTTGTGCAAGGTACTTTTTATTTCCAAATTGATGGTTTCTTTTAACCCTTTGCAGGGGTGATCCTTTATCTCAAATCGCTGCAGATCGGGAGGCCAAAGCCCTGGCGAGAAGAAAGAAGCGGATGACGGAAACCGCTTCCGTTGTAGGGGCGGATCCTTCTGGAGGGACGATTCCTTCTATTGGGGCGGCTTCCCCGGTTAGGGCTTCCGCTTCACAAGGTCCTGCTTCTGCCTCCGAGGATCTTCCTTTAACTAGGAAGCGGAAGATAAGTGCGGATACAGAGTCCTCTCGTTCTAAAAAGAAGAACACTTCTGTGTCCCTTACTGTTGGCGGCGCACCTGTATCCGCCTCATCTAAAGGAAAGAGCAGTACCCCCATTCACGAGGTATCTTGATCTACTCCCTCTCGTATTGCTGCTTTTTCCTCATGAGCTATCTGCCACTCCTTGATATTTTTCTTTATGCTCTTGCAGCCAATCCCCGATATTAGCGGATGGTGGACTAGGACTTTCGGCCTAGCCGTGAACTTCTCTTGCAAGGATATTGTATCTTCCATATGCAATGTCCTCGGGCGACTTCCCTCTGCCTCCCGTGTGCGCGAGCAAGTATCGCTCCCTACTGCTGTGGAAGGGATCGAGAAGCGTTCTGTAGAGGTATATTATTGCTTTGTCCTTTCGCTTTCAAATATCTTGTGTTCATTGTAACCGCATATTTCTATTCGCCCATTTTTATTTGTGAGACGTGTTATATGCAGATTATCAATTTCGCTGAGGGCATTCTCCGAAGGGATGCAGAGCGAGCCCAGGAGTTGGAAAGTCTTGGTACGGAATTGGCGACTCAGAAGTCGCTTTATGATGATGTCCAAGGGAAGGTGAAGGTCCTAGAGGGCACCTGTCAGAAGGCCGTGGGCGAGAAGGAGGAGGCCCTTAAATCCCTTCAGGCCAAGTCCGATGAACTGCAAAAAGCCCTCGACGACCTAGCTGCTTTCAAGGAGGCCCAAAAGAAGAGGGTTGAGGAGATTTTGGCTGAAGATGGCGCCCGCATCTACTGGTATGGGGAGCGGATTCATGCGGCTTATGAGCACGGGCATCAGGGTCTAGTACTTAACCGCCCCAAAGTTCCCATCCCTGAAAAGGATTTAACTGGGGAGTGGGATAAGCTGGAAGCCGAGGATGCTGATATGGATGAGGTACTCTTCTTAGATTGGAAGAGTCTTCAGGATCCTCCGATTAGCTGCGAGATCCCTATTCAGCCCGCGGAAGGAGAGGCACCCCAAGCCGTTTCTCAAACTGTGCAAGAGGTACCCCTCACCGAAGAGGTTACTGAAGCGGTTACCGATTCAAGGGTCGAGGATTCGCTTGAAGTAGATCCTCCTACCGGAGGAGATGAGGGAGTTGCCGCAGTCCAGGAGGGCATTAGGGGCGAAGGAGAGGAAGCTGTAGCGTAGCTTAACTTATATTTGGACTTTTGTATGTAAAAACCATGTAACAAACCGCTCTGATATATATATTTTCTTTCGGTTGTTGGTTTTCATATGTGTGTGATTGTCACTTTTTTGCCCTTTATATGTGCCCTTTGTCGTTTTGCCGACTCCATATTTGTGTTTCTTCATAGCTAGGGTGGCCAGACCCTTTTTGCAATTTTGAGTACTCGTTTATCCGCTTAATTTTATGCCTTAACTTATAATTCTTCTTTCGAAAATAATCATAAGTTTTGATCATAAGGTTTTGCGAGTGATGCGTAATCATGCATCCGCCTTTCTTTAACAGGCAACACGTTTATGTGTTTTTGATTTTAACCCTAAGGTTTTTTGATTTTAACCTTAAGGTTTTTTGCGAGTGATGCGTAATCATGCATCCGCCTTTCTTTAAGAGGCAACACATTTATGTGTTTTTTGTAAGGAATCCGCGTTTTGTTGTAACATACTGAGTGAATGTAATAACTTTTATTGATGACGAGAAAAAGTTTATTACATATGTACACCAATTGTGCTGGATCGAAGCCTCATTAAAACCTTTTATCAGAAAACCCAGTGGGAAAAACTCATAAAAGGAAAAGAGTACTCGTCATTTCCTCGAACTACTCGGCCTTTCTATATAGGCATAGATTCTCTAGATTCCAGGTGCGCGGGAGCTTCTTTCCGCTCATTTCTTCTATTTCAAAAGTGGCTGGTCCCAGCTTCTTGGATACTTTGTATGGTCCGATCCAGTTGACGCCCAGCTTGCCTTTGCCATCTCTGGATTGTATTTTATCCGCTTTTTTCAAGACCAAGTCGTTTTCGTTGATTATTACTTTTCGCATTCTTCTGTCATGGTATTTCTTGATTCTATTGCGGTACATTGCCATTCGCATGTAAGCTTTCTCTCTTCGTTCCTCCACAGAATCCAAAGCATCTCTGATGTTGATAGGATTTTGCGTGTCGCAATAATAAATTGTCCGATCTGTGGGCGACTTGATTTCAACAGGTAGGACTACTTCGGCTCCATAAACTAGCGAGAAAGGTGTTTCGCCTGTTGCTGTCTTTACAGAGGTTCTGTATGCCCACAACATATGTGGTATCTCATCCGCCCAACCTGTTTTTTTGTAACCTAGCCGCTTCTTGATGCCTTGAACCATGGCCCTGTTGGTAACTTCTGTCATACCATTTGACTGGGGATGGTTTACAGAAGAAAAATGATTCTTGATTCCCATGCTTTCGTAGTATGTTTTGAACTTGGCACAGTTGAACTGGGTGCCATTGTCGGTTATAAGCTTCTGCGGGATCCCAAATCGCATGATAATGTTCTCTCGTAAGAACTCGATCATTCGCTCAGGTGTTTGTGCGGTTACTGCCTCCGCTTCTACCCATTTGCTGAAGTGGTCGACTGCGACTATCAAATACTTCCTTTTCTTTGTTGTTTCTGGGAATGGGCCCACTATATCAATTCCCCATGTTGCGAATGGCCACGCCGTCATTATAGTGATTTGTTCAGCTCCGGGAACATGCTTTTCATTCGCATGGATTTGACAGTTGTGACATTCCGCAACCATCTTCTGGGAATCTTCCACCACCTTGGGCCAGTAGTATCCCAGCAGTTTGACCTTTCTTGCCAATGCCGCCGAAGCTTCGTGCGCGCCACAAATTCCTTCGTGTAGTTCTCGCAGCACATAGTCCCCTTCATTGCGACTAACGCATTTCAACCATGGACATGTGTACGATTTCCGATACAAAGTTCCATCTCGTATTGAGTATCGTGCCGACTGCCCAATTATTTTTTCGGCTAAGCTCTTATCAACCGGCAAATCTCCCTGCTCCAGATATTGACAGATTGGCATCCGCCAATCTTCATCGTCTTCCAGTTCCTCGATGATCATAATCTGATCAACCTCGAAAGCTGGTGCCGATTTTATTTCCAAGCTGCATGCTTTTTGACTCCATGGTTCTCTACTTGCCGCTGCCTTTGCCAATTCATCAGCTTTTGCATTTTGGCCTCGTGGAACATGCACCATCTCCCAAACGACTCCCTTGTGCGTTAACTCTTGTGTCAATCGGCCGACTACCTGATGGTATTTTACGAGCTCCTCCTGTTTCACCAGATAATTTTTTGTGATCTGGTTTATCATGAGTTTGGAATCGCTGTAGATTACCACTCTTTCTGGGGTGAGTTCATTGAGCAACTTCAATCCGCATATCATTGCTTCATACTCTGCGGCATTATTGGTAGTTTTGAAAGTTAATTTTGCTGCGTAGCACAGGCGGATAACCTCCGGACCTTTGATGACGATTCCTAGCCCAGCTCCGTTTGCAGATAAGGCCCCATCTGTGTACATGCTCCACTCTTCTTTTTGTGCCTTTGGACATTCATCATCATCCCAGGTGAATTCGTTCACGAAGTCGGCGAGCACTTGGCTCTTTAGTGCTGGTCTTCCTTCATAACGGATATCGAATTCGCCCAGGCGAATTGACCATTCCATCAACCGGCCGGATGCGTCAGGTTTCTGCAGTACCTTTCGCACTGGGATGCCAGTTCTCACAATGATAGTATGCGCCTGAAAGTATGGTTTCAATCTAGCCGCCGTGGTTATCACTGCGAGGGCCATTTTGTCCAACTTCGAATACCGGAGTTCTGCATCCTTCAGGACTTTGCTCACGTAGTACACTGGATATTGTTGCCCTTTTTCTTCTCGCACCATCACAGTGCATATCGCCATGCTGGTGACAGATACATAAAGAAACAAATCTTCTCCGTCTTCCGGCCTGCTCATTAAGGGTGGATAACATAGTAATCGCTTTATCCCCTCAAATGCTTCTTGACAATCCGGCGTCCATTCAAAGGACTTGGATTTTTTGATGGCATTGTAGAAAGGTAGACATCGCCTAGCTGAGCATGAGATGAATCGCCCTAATGCCACCAACCGCCCGTTCAGTCTCTGTACTTCCCTTATGTTCCTTGGCGTCTTCATCTCCATTACTGCTTTAACCTTCTCAGGATTCGCCTCAACCCCTTTGCCGCTAACAATGAAACCCAGGAACTTTCCCGCTCTTGCTCCGAATGTGCATTTCTCTGGGTTCAATTTGAGGCCATATTTGATCAACACTTCTAGGATTTCTTTGATATCCCGCGGGTGGTCTTGCATTTTCTTGCTTTTGATGATCATGTCATCAACATAGATCGAGAAGTTCTCGCCGGATTTGTCTGAAAATATCTTGTTCATCATCCTCTGGTATGTTGCTCCCGCGTTTTTCAATCCAAAGGGCATCACCTTGAAGCAATAAGTCACCTGGTGAGTTATGAATGATGTTTTGATTTCATCCGCCTTCTCCATGGGTATCTGATGGTAACTGGATTTCACGTCGGTGAATGATAAAGCTTCATATCCTGCAGTTCCATCTACCAATATATCAATGTTAGGAAGTGGATACATATCTTTCGGACATGCCTTGTTCAAGTCTTTGAAGTCGACACACATCCTGTACGTTCCATTCGGCTTTTTGACTAGAACCACATTGGCTAACCACTCCGGATAGGTGACTTCTCGAATTGCATCTGACTTTAGCAAATCCGCCACTGCTTTTTCAATCGCCTTTTGCCGCTCAGGAGCGTGTCCCCTCTTCTTTTGCCGCACTGGGGTTGCCCCTTTGTCTACATTCAACCGATGGGTTGCTACGTCTGGGCTTATTCCTTTTAACACTTCATTTGGGGCGGAAAATGCCGACTCACATTGGATCAATACCTCGATAATGGCCTTCTTTGTTTCCTCTGAGAGTCCAGCCGCTATTCGCACGTTCTTGTCATTCGAGATGGCGAATAGTTCCGTTTCTCCCAATGCTTCCGCCGGGAGCTTCTCTTCGACTTTATCCTCCTCTTCCGGTTTTGGTTCAAGTGATAATGTATAGGCCTGTTGAGATACAAGTTGATCACCTTCAACTATGACTCGCCCTTGGTGTGTTGGCAAATGTAACGTTAAATGCTTCATTGAGATGAGCGACTCCGTCTCCGACAGGAATGGCCGTCCCAGAATTATGTTGTAGGCCAGTGGGAGATCAACAATTGCGAATTCTAAATCACCTCGCCATTTTAGATTCTTATCGCCCATTTCTGCCTCCAACACCACCTGCCCACTTGTTTGGAAGGATTGACCCCCAAAACCAGTTACATCCATGAAGGTGTGTTCCACCCGCTCGAATGAAGGTGTGTTCCACCCGCTCGTCGTTGATTCCCAACTTGTTGAATGCTGTCCGGGTAATGACATTGCAAGAACTGCCTGTGTCGATAAGGACCCGTTTGACGTCCCATCCTTCAACGGCCATCGTGATCACCAGGGCATCCGCATGTGGCTCCGTGATTCTCGCAAATGAGTAATTGAGGGCATCCCCCCTATGTGTATTGCTCTTTCGCTGTTCACGGCGAGTTCTTTTTGTTGGAGGCTCGTAGATTCCGCCTGCTATCACGTTTATCACCCCTTTCTTCTGCTTCTTTTCTGGCCGTGTTTCTCCCTCATGCGGGAGCGTTGTTTTCTCATCAGCTGTATCTTTTCTTACAAATTGATTCAGCTTGCCTCTCTCGATCAGTTTTTCTATTTCCTTCTTCAGTTCGTAGCAATCATCTGTGTCATGGCCATTCAACCTGTGGAACCTGCAATATTTGTTAGGATGTCGCCCCAAACTGGTTCGACCTTTTACCTCGGGGAACCGCACATCCTTCTTTAGGGGGCTCTTTTCGATCCAAAGTAACACCTCCTGGCGAGTCGCGTTTAGTGGCGTGTGATATCCTCCACCTTGAAAGGGACGATCGCCTCTTCGAACAAAATTACTTTTGGACTGGGTCTGACGCCGACTGTCCGAAGTGGTTCTAGCGGCATCTCTTTCTCGCCGAGTTTGGGCCCTATGTTCCCTGTTGACATCATCCACTTCCATGAATTCCTTTGCTATCTTCATGAGCTCGGCTACAGTGCGTGGTTTGTTACGGATGATTTCTTCCCGCATGCTCCAATCTGTGGTTCCATCCGCCATGATGTTGCGAATACTCACGATATCTGGGTTCTGCAATCGCACCAGGATATCGTTAAAGGCGACAACAAATTCCCTTAGGGAATTATAGTTCCTCTGTTTGATCTCCTTCAGCTGCCTATCTGTCACATCTGCTGCTTTACAGCCCACGAACTTCGCACAGAAATCCCAACTATATTGTTGCCAATTGTGAATAGATTCTGCCGGTAAAGATCGAAACCAATCAGATGCCGCACCGCCCAAAATTGTCGAGAATAACCTGCAAATTATGCTTTCGCTTGCCCCTGCAACATCCATTAACTCTCTGTAGTTCCTGACATGAGCCTCAGGGTCAGAATTTGGATCCCCATAGTATTTTGGTATGGCAGGCGCTTTGATTCTATGATCTGGAATGAATTCCCGTAACGAAGGGGCAAAAGGTGAATCGCTCTGGATCTCTGCTCTCGGCCTAGGCGAATACCCCATTCGCTCCATCATGCTTCGTAATTGATCTTCTAAGTCAATATCGGGTATTCGCCGGACTTCTTCCATCCGCTGCTGGTGAATTCTGGGTGGCATCCATCCGCCCATCGGTGTTGAGACGTGTGCCTGTTGGGGGACTAACCACTGTCCCGTTATAGGATCAAAGTTCCATGTGTGCTCTCGCCCAGGAGTCATCAACTCCGAATGTCTGGGAGGAAAAGGTTCCACTTGCTGTGGCGGAAGAGTGCCTTGCACTCCTGGCAACGGTTGGGATGGCTGCCAGGTCGGATGTATCGTCGTAATGAGATCTGGGTGCGAGTAGTTGATCGGGTGGCTGTGTGGGTTTGTGCGACTACTCTGGCCCACTTGATTTGGTGCCTGAGATGGCTGCGGGAGGGCCGACATGATAGGGATAGTCGGTGATTGTGTTGAGATAACCACAGGTTCTTGAGGAGCAGTCGCCACGGCGGTATTGTGTTCGGCGAGGGCCGTTAGTAAATTAATCATTCGATCTCCAGCCGCCTGGCTCATGTTCGAGGCCAATACTTGTCCAGCCATCTGTACGAAATCACTATTGGACATTTCCATCTCAGTTTGCACTTGGACCTCCAATAACGGACTCAATTGTCCCGAAGGACCCGATGAGCTAGGCACCACAGCCTGTGTATTTGCAGGTTGCGAATTCGCAGTCCGTGGTCCCCTGGAGTTCATACTGGTTGATCTAGTGGTAACGCCGGTCGTTCGTGATGGTTCTGACATGTTCTTCATGTACCTTTAACCAAATGTTGGTAAAAAAGGTCCACGTTCACCGCATCAATGATAACTTGCTGGATCCTCTTTGATGTTCTTTGTCGGAGTTACCTGCAAAACAAAACCGGAGACAGGATCTCCGGGAAAACTCTCCGACGATCAAGTCAGTTTTTGTAAGAATGAGTTTATAATTTAGCAATAGCTCTGTGGGAAAAAATGTGAACGTACCTTCCCCCTTATTCTTAAGGCCTTTTATAGGTATTTTTGGGTAACCGCCGAGGGCGGTTACTCCTTAGTGGGCCACGTTCTGAGGACGGTTCCCCCTTTTTAGGCCATGTTTCTTTCGTGGTCTTCATGGCAACGAACGTGGTTCTGAGTGGGAGTCTTGTTGCTCCGTTTAGGAATTAGGGGCGGTTTACTCGCTGCGCCCGCTTCCTTCATTCGGGTCCCGTCCAATCTTAGCCCATGGGGCTTTAATATGAACTGGGCTTGCGAAATGAGTATAACCCGTTTTGGGCTTCGCGGGTTATCAAAGGATAATATTGTCTTTTTAATAAAAAAAATTATATATTCCATTCCACCTTATTCCACCAACCAAACATAGAAATAGTAATTCCTAAGAATTTCTATTCCATTCTTTGCTATTCTATTCCTTTGGAATAACAATCATATTCCATTCTATTCCGCGAACCAAACGGCATCTAAATTCAAAAATTAACTCATGACACTAAAAAATTAACAAATCTAAAAAAAGACACTTCAGTGTTATTTATTAAAAAAAAAAAGAAGTTTCCACAAAATAAAATTTTGAATATCAAATTGCGTACAACCTTTTCTTTCACATACAGTAGATTGTGTACAACTTCATATACCAACAATTATTGCTTGTTAATCATCTAATTTCTCATTCATCCCCTTCCCACCCTTTGCAGAAATTGATTTCTACAAACTCAACTTCACAACAAATCAACAAATCAATTAATTTTCAATAAATAAATAATTAACTGATGAATTTAATATGGATGTACATTAGTGGTGAAGAACCCGACCCGATACGGCAAATAAGTTTTCCGTTTATGCTCCTCTTTCGTCGCTCTATTTTGCACGTACAACCGCTCGTGCGCCGACCTCGGCGGCTTTTTACTGCTCTTCCCCTCCGTCACATTTTCACTTTTCTCAACCTTATTCGCCGGCTTATTACTCATCGTCGCAGTTGCTATTACTGAAGAATCTGGATTCCGGCTGTGGTGGTTGTGGTGATCATGCCGCAAAAATACGAAAGCATCCTTTCCGTCGCTTCTACTTCTGTGAATCAATTCTCTAAATCTCCTCAGCTTCGAAAACCCCGTAGAATTGCTCTTTCTACATGCCTTCTCCGATTCCTCCACAGCTTTCTTCGTCCAAGGGCAGTATAATCCTTCTGTATCCTCCGAAGATGACACAGAGGAGCCGCAGTCGCCGTCGCGCTCTTCCACAAACACCTTCTCCAATTGTTGCCGGAGATCTTTGTCAAACAGAGGATAAAACGGCAAGATCTGGCCGTCCTGGAATATATCGTCGGCTGATATCGGTGATCCATCAGGATTCGTACAAACAAAACTAAACTCTTCCTCCTCTTCTCCTACTTCTTCGTCGTCGTCTTCTATCGGTATTTTTTCTTCAACTCTGTCATCATTTACATTCAATTTCAACCTAAAATCTTCCTCAAACTTACCGGTGACCGACGAATCGAAACTATCATGCAAGGAGACAGCCGAATCCGAACTAACCTGCATTTTTCTGTAATCGACTATGCAAACACACTATGAAATTCCTTTCTACTTCGAAAATTGATTTGAGAGAATAAGTTAAAAAAGGAATGAGATATAGAGGCGGTGAAAATTACGATCGGTGGGCCGGTGGCCGGCTTAATGGAGAGAAGTAGAAAGTTTGGTGAAATGCGGTTATTTTTGGAGTTGATCTTCGTGATTGTTTGGTTATTGTTCTGCGGGTTTTATTTTATACCATTAAAAAGAAAAATTAAAAAACGGGCGAGTCATTGACTCATCGGAGCATATTTGAATTTTGACGGTTCGCGAAGAATATTCCGAGTTAAGTGGTTGACAAGTAAACGTGTCTTTACCATATCCTTACTACGCGGAAGCTTCATTTGCTGCCCATGTGTTGTGTTGCTTTTTACCTTTTTCCTTTCTTTTTCGTGATTTTATTTTTTTTACAATTGGCAAAAAATGACCACCAATAATTGATAAGGACATTTTGGCTTTATAAAAATAAAGATTTTAATCTTAATTTTCAAAAATATTTCTTGATAAATTAATAATTTTGAAATATATAAAATAGGCTTAATGCTTCTTCAGCCTTCTTAAATTTGTCAAAATTGGTCATTTTACCCCTCCAACTCATCGAATGTTCTATTTACCCCCTTAACTCTATAAAAATAGTATTTCTCACCTCCTTAACTTATCCAAATTTGTCATTTTACCCATTCTCAACTCATCGAATACCCTATTTACCCACTTAACTGCATAAAAGTGATATTTCTCACCATTTATGATCCTATTTACTCTCTTAACTCCATAAAAGTAGCATTTCTTATCCCTTTATAGTAGTAAAAAAAGTTGAAAATGGAAAGAAAGAATAAAAAATACAAATAACAAGAACATTAATATAAACAAGTTAAATACATTATATGTAGGGATAATGTACCAAAATAGGCCTATGATTTTTTGGGAAATATTAATTTAGGTTCCACTTACAAAATAGCATAAATATAGGTTTAATATTTAAAAAAAGTTATCAATTTAGGCTTCGATAACGGATTGTAAGGGATGAAAAATATCACTTTTATGGAGTTAGGGGGTAAAAAGAACAATCTATGAGTTGGGGTGATAAATGGACAAGTTGAAGGGGTGAGAAATACCACTTTTATGGAATTAAGGAGGTAAATAGGACATTCGATGAGTTGAGGGAGTAAAATGACCAATTTGAACAAGTTAAGGGGCTGGAAAGCATTAGACCTATAAAATACAATAAGATGTAAGGATAAAAGGTAATTTTTCAACTTAGCTTGCAAAATCAATTTACTTAAATAAATTTTATGTATCACTATCAATCTATTTTTAAAACAATTAAAGATTAGCATTAAAAATTGACATGTGTTAAAATTACGAATCTTAAATTAATTGTATAAACTAGATTAAACCTTTTACCATATGAAGTAAAAATGCAGCAAAAATTTAAGGGTATGCTTGATAATAAATTTTAGAACTTAAAATATTATATAGAAACATATTTTTCATTGTTTAAAACAAGTCTAATGATTCAAATTAGTCATTAGAAAAAGGGTTAAGGTGCAAAAATACCCTTAACGTTTTGGGTAAGGAGCAATTTTACCCCTAACGTCTAAAATGGTGCAATTTTGCCCCTAACGTTGGAAGTCAAGAGCAATTTTACCCCTAACGTTAATAAATTGGGTCAATTTCAGACACTATTATAAAAACATATATTTTTGTTCCTTATTCAGTACCAATTGCATAACAATTCGTTCTGAAAAAAGGATTTCATGTTTTTTATAATTTAATAATAGAATTTGAGGTTAATATTTATAAATTTGATGAATTTTTTGAATTTATTTTGTCTAATTCGTACAAAAAGACAGTATATTTTTTTATTTTTTTCACATCCCAACATATGTTTATGATTTGTTACTGATAAAATGACACACGTATGAAGTGTAGATGACAAGATTCATGCCGAGAAGACAGTTTGATGAATTATTTCTCAAATTGATCCAATTTATTAACGTTAGGGGTCAAATTGCCCTTGGCTTCCAACGATAGGGGTAAAATTGCACAATTTTAGACGTTAGGGGTAAAGTTGCTCCTCACACAAAACGTTAGGGGTATTTTTACACCTTAACCCTTAGAAAAATATAGGAAAAACATGTTTTATAGAACTCTACTCCAAACAGTCAATAACCTGCCATTTTTTTAAAATTCAGAATTTCATCGAACGCCATTTAATTTATTTTGTAAATATAAATTTTCTATAAATACAATTAGTTATATAATTTGGATTTAAAAAAAAAACTAAAGGTATTACTTTTTCCTGCTTAGGCAATCATCATAAATTTTAGTAGAAAACAATTATTAGAGAATTCTAGAATTCATGCAATCATATACTCCATTCGTTTCATAATAATTGTCGTTTTGAGAAAAAAAAATTGTTTCAAATTATTTGACGTTTTACACTTTTCAAGGAGCATTAAATGTGTTTTTTCCAACTTTATCCTCATATAATAAAAGGAAAGAAATTTGCAGAGAAATTTAAGCATTAATTGCAAGAGGGTAATAAGGTAATGTTTAACTACTTTTTAGGCTAATTAATAGGTTTCTTAATATTTGTGTAGAAACCTTAAAAGACAATTAAAATGAAACAGAGAGAGTAATCACTAATAGGAATTGACTAATAATGATTTTTTGAATGAATTTTTTTTAATGGTTGTGATATTAGAAGAATATAAACATATTTATGTCACACTTATAAAGTATGAGCCATCACCCAAGGTTAGAATTCACGTGGGATCATTATAGGGAATCAACTCCCGATACGATCTAGTGTCACAGTCTTGATCCGGAGATCTCCACCGATCACATCAAAGATCAATCTGTTACAGCAATCACTCGTCTAATCTTGTCAATCACAGACCAAGTGGGTTTGAAGGATACCAAACCCCGATCCATGAGCCACGTAGCACAACATGCTACAAAGTTTATAACCGCCCTTTCATAGCTCGACAATAAGACACCCTCCAAGATACACTACTTCATTTATATTCACTAAGCTTTTGTCATAGTTTTGATGTATTGTTATGTTCATCCTCTGTTATGACTTATGCATCAGGCTGGGTTAGCCGGCTTCAACTCCTTTTTTTGACATTGTTTCTAGCGTATTTCATGCTTATAATAGGATTTTTAGAATTTAGCCACATCAAGTTGAATAGGTTTAATTTTGGTTATATGGATCTAATTGACGATGATGATTTCTTCAATCCTTCTTCCAATTTTAATCTTGATGAAAAAAATTAAGACAAAAACAAATACTGAAAGCCAAACATCGAAAAATATATTTTTTTCCGACAAAAAAAATTCTTATATCCAATATTTTTCAAAACACAATATTTTTCTATAAATAAATTTATCCTAATAATTAGTTTCTAACTTGTTTGTAACACAACTTAAAATTTTATGCTGGGTGAAAAATCATGTATTCTAATAAATTAACATATTTAATTAAAATTTTAAATTCAACTTATCATTTAATTTTAAAGGCAAAACTGTGTATATTTTAAGGATCAAGCCTCTGATTAATATGTTTCTACATTGAGTCCATGATCATTGATTTTGTTATCGATTCAGCCCTTATTTAACTTTTTCATTGAGTTTGGGAGACACGAGCCTTTGAGAGATTCGACTTGTTGACGTAGAAATTTCACTTCTATGTGGACAAATAAAAGAAATTTCTTAAATAAGGGAGAGAAAGTAAAAAGTAAAAATAAATTACAGAATCCACTAGGTTTTTTCAACCTCATTTTCAAGTTAGAAATTGAGTTTGGAAGAACCTGCTCTAGAAATGAATTTTGATGGTAGGGAGAAGATCGATTTGCTATTCTAATGCTGGAAATCGCAAAGTAGGAGAGGAGAAAATCGAGTTTGGAAGAATCTACTGGAAATTGATTTCTGTCATTTTTTTTTTTTACTTTTTATTCTATATTTTTCCTAGTCAATAAACTCTTATTTTTATTTATCAATGTCAATAGATCGAATCGTCCTAACGATGTATACCATCCAAACTCGACGAAAGGGCCTGTTTGGTTCAGCTGTTAGCTAATAGCTGTTGCGGTTGCTGTTAGCTGTTTGTAGTTGCAGTAAGCTGTTAGCAGTTGCTGTTAGCTGTTTGTTATTAGCTGTTTAATTACTAGTGTTTGGTAAAATTATATTGAACTGTTGCTGTTCGGATTTAAAATGTCTAAAATGGACATGTTTTAAATTAATCAACTATTAAATTATAAAAGGGAAAATGTGAAAAAATGTCCATAACGTTTACAATTAGGAATAATTTTACTCTTAACATCTAAAACTGTGCAATTTTACCCCTAATATTAGCAAGTTGGGTCGATTTTAGTGATTTAATAATAAAATTGAAAATTAATATTATAAATTTGGTAAAATATTTGAATTTTTTTTGTCCAACTCGTACAAAAGACACTATATATATATATATATTATTTTCTTAAAAAAAATCGCGTCTAATCATATGTTTGTGATCTGTTACTAACGATGATAAAATGGTGCACGTATGAATTGTAGATGACAATATTAATGACTAAAAAAACAATCTGATAAATTATTTCTCAAATTGACCCAACTTGTTAATGTTAGGGGTAAAATTGCTTTTGGCTGCCAAAATAGGGATATAAATGCACAATTTTAAACATTAAGGATAAAATTACTCCTAGCTATAAATGTTATGGATATTTTTGCATTTTATCCTATTATAAAATAAAAAATGTGTTACACAAATTAATAAAACTAATCTATATAAAAAACAAAAATTTATTTAACGCAACAAAACTTTATTCTTCCGGTAATTATGTTGTAGAAATATAAATAATGTTAAAGAATAAACATATTTTGTGGAAAAAAGAAGGATAATTTTGTCAATAACAAATAACTACAAACAGCTGTTTATGAAAAGCTCCAAATATGAGCTTTTCGTGAAACGCTCCAAAACGCTGCAGTTTTCAGACAAAACGCTAAACGCTGCGGTTATATAACCCTAACCAAACGCTATATTTTCTGCGGTTTGGAGTGAAACGCTAAACGCTCATCCGAAAAGCTAAAACAAACACCCACAAAATATACCTATTTTACAGAAGAAAGTGTCTAGATCATGCATGACGCAGAGTAATATGTTAATATAACCACAAAATCATTCGTGACGTCATGGTTTATCCAACTTGTGAAATAGAGTTCCTTCTTGGAAATTAACTAGTCATTGTTTAAGAAACTTATTTTTATTGTACTTATTTTTTTGGCATTACATCCATTTAAGTCCTTAAACTAAAGCTTCAAAATCAATTAGAACCCTAAACTATCAAAATCATCAATTAAATCTATGAACTAAGTAAAAATCATCAATTGAGTTCCTATTCTATCCTAAAATCGAAAAATGTGACTATTTGATATAAACTGTAATAATCTCTGTGTTGTTCAAAATGGGTTTGGGAAATAAGATATGAAACTGTTCAACCGAATGATTTTCGATGAGGCCTTAATTGAAGATTTTTGTTTAGAATGGGGACTGAATTGATGATTTTTAGCTAGTTCATGGACCTTATTGATGATTTTGATAGTTTAGGATCCTAATTGACTTTGAAGCTTTAGTTTAGGGATTCAAATGGGTGTTATGTCTATTTTTTTTTATGGGCAGTGTCTGTTAATTTCTATTTTTTAAGAACTGATTTCTGACTTTCAAATCTAAACATGAGATAAAAAATGTTTGATAAAAATTTAAAATAATTATTTTTAGATAAAAATCAATTAATATCTACTATATATTCGTAACAGCTAACAGCAATAACAAACTTCAAATAGAAACAGCTAAAACAAACGGATTAAAACGTCTAATTAATCAATTAATTTAATTAATACTCACACCTCATTGTTTATTCTACTTCTTTTTAAAAAATTAAAAAAAAAAAATTGTTATTCGTTGAATACGAAGTCGCCAAATGACATACGGATCGTAGCTCTTGGATCATGTTTTTTTAATATAGTATTGGTAGAGGTAATAGTTTGGGAAAATTACACAGAAATTCATTTTTGAGAAACTATGTCAAGTCATAATTTTGGATTATATCAAACAAGTAAAATCAGTACTTTTAATATATTTTAAGGATTGAAATTTATAAATTAGGAGGCTAGAATATATTTTCTAGGGTTTATGATTCATGAATTGAAATCTAGAATTTTTAAATTAGGGTGTAAAATCATAATATATAGAAAATAATGACATATTAAGAATTAAGTTTGGTGATATAATTTAGTTGTAATTTTGTGTGTGAGCCATGGAGGCTTTTGGGTGGTTTTGAAGGGGATTGTGGATCAAGACTATATTATTTTATAGTTGTTGAAATTGACTCTCTTCAATCAAGTTATTCAAAGAGGTTTTTCTAGGGTGTTACATATCTTGGAGATACTAAGGTCCATTTGGTACTTCTAATATGGATTAGAAGTTGTAATTGTTTATTTTCAATCTTGATGACATACATCTTAATAATCATGTAGAATTTGGTCATTCACCGTTAGATTGAGACTTATCAGAATTCTAAGATGGAGATTCAAAACATCGTGAGGCTTAAATTTAATAAGCCTAGATTTAACGGTGAATGACCAAATTCACTTGGTAATTAAGGTGCATGTGAACATTCCTGTGTTTATTATTATGTTTGGTTAGTCACATCGTTTTTTCGTAACGAAATCACAAATACATCACTCAATTTTTCTTCATAAATTTATGTAATGGGCATTACGAACAAAATAAGCATGAATCCTTATTACGATTAATCCTTGTATTTTTATTACTAATTGCGAAATACAAAAAAAGAAAACATGAAAACATAAAAACCAAAAAACCAAAAAAATGTGAAAACGTGAAAAAACAAAAACGAGAAAAAAACAGAAAATCGGAAAACGGGAAAAGGCAAAGAACATGAAAATATGAAAACGAGAAAAATATGAAAAACAAAAAAAAATTGCGAAAATGAAAAAACGGAAAAGAAAAAAAATGAGAAACAAAAACGGAAAAAAACATGAAAATACAAAAAAGAAACAGAAAACAAAAATATACGAAAAACGCAAAAAAACAAACAAGAAAATTGCATTTAACTAATATAAACATACATATTGTAATGACATTTGCATTTTATCAATTTTATTAAAATTTGCCAACCAAACATGACAATGAATACATTATTCCGCTCCATTGTATTACACATTTCATTACATTACAACATTGATTATATTATATTAAAATACAATGTACCAAACGGATCATAAATGTTTCTAGATGTGTTACATGTCTTAGAGATCTTTTGGAAGAAATTTGACATCTTATTCAAACTTTGATATCTTCTAGAAGATATTAGGCGGTAATTGAAAAGCTTCGAGAAATTATGAAACGAAGAGATGTATAACACCTAGCTCTTGACAAAAACAAAAATCTATAACTAACTTTTCAACTAATCTTCTCGTCAAATTCATCTATGATCACCTGTCGAGATTGACTAACTTGACCAACTAAAGAAGTCATCATCCATATCAATAACCTTCATAAGGAGCTAATGTAGCCGACAATAGTACATTTGATGACTGTAGTGAAAGTATGTGAAGATGGAAGTTGTGCAAGTTGCACAAATCCTATTATGGACAAAGAAAAAAGGCAACCCTTACTTACTTAGGAATCCATAGCAATGGTCCTAGTAAGGGACACAAAAACAAGATACACGAAGGTAGAATAACTGGTCTATGGAATGGTCAATACCTTCGAAAAGCTCTAAAACTACTTCTAAAGCCATTCCATAATGGTACGAATAAACACATCCCTACGAAAAGTACTTCAACATGGTCCCTACAAACGTAAAGTTTGAGCCTATAAAAGCCTTGAAGGCTCAAGCATTAACAAATCTCATGGTAGAAATTCCAGAATTTGAGTCAAGTGAGCAAATCCTACCAGATGTGTGGGAAGTATTTATGGATGAAAAATCAAACAAAGATGGATCCGGGATCAAAGTTTGCATCACATGTCCGAATAGGATCACCCTTCGATAGATAAAAACTTTAACCTTCCATGCATCTAATAACACGACAGGATATGAGGCAGTACTTAAGGGAATCGGGATTCTCAACGTAATAAAAATAGATTGAACCATCCTAAAAAGCTACTCTAAATTAGTGTTTAGTCAGATCCCCTGCAGTTATTAAGCCAACGAATCATTAATGAAACAATAATTAGAACTTACAAAGCAACTCATGGCTTCATGAGAATAAGAAAGAAGAAAGTTGGAAATCAAACGTATTCCAATGGAGGAAAATTGTGAGGCAGGTCACTTGGACAAGATAGCATCGACCCCAGATAGGTCACGAACCTCTTATTGCAACATTGATGTCATATCACAAGCAAACATCATCAAAACCAATGGGAGAATGAAGGATCATCGTCAAAACGAAATAATGGTTTACGACCAAATTTTCATTTTATACATAGGACACAACCACACCTTGAAGAGGAACCAGCTTAGAGGAAGCCACCGTAAAGTCAAGAGTGGGGATTCCAAACGACACGGGAAGCAACTGGGAGTTCACGTGTGTCCCAAGATCAATGTGGCCCTTCATATTTGGAAGCTCGATCCTCAATGAAGGATGTTTCTCCGAAATCTGAACAACCGCATTCACATGAGAATCTTTCTAAGATTGGACCTCAACAACAAATCTTTTATACAAGGGTGAGAAAACCTTCAAAATCTATAGTCATCTTCCCCACTTCAAGAAGGATTGCAGACGTTCTAATTTTGGGACCTCCGGAGATGGAAGGAAATTCTTGATGTTTTAGCGGTGGATGTTGCAACCACATTTGAAGCTAGAAGACCTTTGGTGGTTGGCCCTCTGACCATTGCAACTACTTGCCTCTGTCTCGCTATGATACGAGCAGTGTTCTAAAAGTCGGCCAAGTCGGCGACTAATCGGCCGACTAATCGGTGAAATTCAGAACACTGACCGATTTTTTATAGCTGGGCGGGTTAAGTCGGGGGTCCGATATATTTCCGCCTAGGCGGTTCAAGTCGGGGTAAATTGGGGCAAGTCGGGTTAGGCGGCTAAAAATCGGGCCAGACGGCTAAAAATCGGGTCAAATCATAAAATTATAAAAATTTTACTACAAAATAAATAATACAAATAATTAATGATCACAACAACAACTAAAAATAATAAAACTAATTTACATAGCACTAAATAAAATTAATTTCAATATATTAGATTACGAATATTAAATATTTTGAGAAAGAAAATAAAGAATTATTTGATGAATATGGAGAAGGTAGTAGACGTTTTTTTTTATGAATATTTATGGATATTTTATTATTTATTTAAAGAAAATATTTATAATATTTATATAATATTTATTAATATTATTTTTAGATGTGATAATTTATATTTTAAATGTGTTTATATAATATTTATTTAATTATAAATATAAAAAATAGAAAAATACATATCCGATTAATCTTTTGAGGTCTTGTCGGCCCGACTAGCACCTTACGACTTTTACAACACTGGATACGAGCATGATCACTCATATTAAAAGCCATGCATACACCCAAAACATAAAAATATAGCAAAGTTAAAAGAGATGAATCATCTTCAAGAACTTCATGATAGGTCCTCTCCAAATAGGAAGATGGATCTGGTATCATTCTTCACAACACAAAGGCATCCCTTGTTGATCAAATCCAACATCTCCGTCAATGCTAGAAAGGAAGGCCAAGATTTCCTTTAAAGATTACTCCTCCTCCAAAGTCAGTGCCTTTGGTTTCTTTCAAGTTCTCAAAAGTAGTAAAAGGAAAACCCTCTGAGTAAGGGCTATCTGTAGAGCCCTTTTTAGCAACCAACCAGAGCCATTTTTGCTTAAAGGCCTTGAAATTGTCTATAGTTTCAAATAAAAGAGCATACCATTAATTTTCAATTTTCCAATAATAGACATCATCTCCTTTCTTCTCAGTGAGTTTCCAAAACCGACAGAAGTCGGACTCAATTAATACCAAGCCTAAATCTAACAGTTTCTTCAATGTGAGTAGTTTTAGCCAGTCGTTGGGCGAAAATTGAAAGGGGCACAAATGAAATTCATTTAGAATGTCAATAGTAGAGCTCGGAAGGGGGAACCTTATCCTATAAAGCATCTGAACATAAAACCCAATAAAGTCATTTTCATCGTCATTATAGCCATCGTTGATGTGTTGTCTCAACCTATTACCCCTAGGTAGGGCACACATGGATACATGTCGCGTTTCATGTGGAGGTAAGGAGTGGTAGAAATTATGCTTGTTAAAGGGCACTGCAAGTCTCCTTGGTATAACTATGCTTAGTCGACTTTTCTATTTAAGACTACTATAATAATAGTAATTATTATTATTTGTGTATTTTTTTGTAATGTATTATCTAATAAGAATATGAAACAAAAGTTATATTTCGAATTATAAATTAATCAATATTATCCAATTTAAGCAGAAGTATAAGTATGGATTTTATAAAGTAAACTTTTATCTTTTTTTTTTTTTGAAGATAAAGTAAAATTTGATCTAAAACCAAAAAAAAAAATATTATTACATCTTTTTAAAATTTGCAAAAATAAAAGTCAGCTAATTCAATATAAATAAATAGTCAAATATTAAAGAATTGTTTGTTTTTCCATTAGAAGAAGCAATTGCAGTTTCTAATTTATGGGAATGAAAATTCTATATTCACTGCCCAGTTGGGCTACACCTAACCTAAGAGTAGAAGACTTTCAAAATAAAGGTATTCAAGTAAGAAGCTTCTAATTTTTAGATTTAGATTTGACTTACTCTTCATTAATGATTTTCCACCAACCTACTCCATAAATTAAATATGTTGTATTTATTTAACAAGCTTTTTTTTTTTTTTAAACTCTAATAATATTTTTCCTTAAAAATATATTAAAGACCCTTAGTTTATTTGTTGTTTGCTGTTAGAAAAGACTGGTTTCTCAAAAAGCTGATATTTTTTTATAAAAAAAAGCTACTCTTTAATTATAAAAGGCAAAAAAGAAATATAACCAAATACCTAAATCTCTCAATTTTAAAGTGAAAATGCAGACAAAAAGAAAAAAAAATGAATAACCAATCATCCCTAATTGTTACTCCCTCCAATGTTCCACTTTCAAGGCCAGCTCTAGGTATAGGCCTGGAGTGCAGTTGCCCAGTGCATAGGGCCAAAAGGGATCCAATTTTTTTTTCTACCATATATATAATAATAATTTTTTATAACAGTAGTTATAAAACCCATTTAGGTCTAAAATGGGTAAAAATAATATGGTATTTTAAGTCTAAAATTTTATTTTACATTTTCAAGTACAATTTTTATTTATTAAGAGCTCCTTATTTTTTTATTTCGCCTAGCCCATAAAATACCAGGACCGACCATATCCACTTTATAAGTCATTCTAGCAATTGAGTTTTTTTCTAGAATATAAGTCGTTCTAGTTTTCTAAGAATTTTTAGTTTAATTTTTCGGTTCAAGCATTACATTTTTATCTTGACCCATGTATTTTTGAAAATTCTAAGGTTTATTTCTCAACCATTACATGAGAGATAAAAAATTTTAGTTAACCAATGTAAATTTATTAATTTCACTCTATTAATTATATTTCTTAATTTGTGTAAAACACCTTATAATATTAATAACTTATATAATGGAATTGATGGACTATTATTTTTTTAGAGTTTTTTTACTATAATTAATTAATTAGGTCTAGTTGCACTTCTAGTTGACCCTTTCAAGAAAACTCTCAAATTTATCATCCAGGTTTTTGGGGTTTCTTTCAGTTTTAGCAGGAAGATAAGCTCATTCTTTACTTCTCTTTCGTTTTTTCTTTATTCAATAATGTTTTTGATCAATCTACTACTCATTCCGTTCCATTATATAGATCGTTTTAGAATTTGATTTTTCTCCAAAATATAAGTCGTTTTAGTTTTAAAAAAAAATTGTTTAGTTTTTCGGTTCAAGTATTGAATTTTTGTCTTGGTTTTTAAGGTATCTACGTGTTTTCTTAACATTTCAAAGCTTATTCCCTAACCATTACATAATAGAGATTTTTTTAAAAAAAAATTAACCATGTAAATTCATTAATTTGACTTTATATTAATTGTATTTCTTAATTTGTATGAAACACCTTAAAATGACTTATATGGAATGGAAGGAGTATTATATATGGTAGGTTTGGTAGTTTCTCTTTCATTTGAAGTTTTTTTGTTCTTTCTTGTATCCCGAGCCGAGCCACCTCGAACTAAGCTTTGATCGAATCTGACCGACTTTGACCTAGTTGAGCTTTTATCAAGTTTGTTCTTATCACATACAATTGTTGTTAGATATAATTTTTTTTATTAAATGGGTTTTATTCTTTATTTTGTCTAGGGTCATAAATTGTCACCACCGGTCCTTGTTTGTGATGTATTTTGTTCCTTATCAAAACGTAATTTCTAGCTAAACACTCAAAGTCTGAGTTTTTTTTGTGTCATTTTTTTTTATGGATTAAATCTCATATGAGTTGTGAATTGTCATGAAAACTAATAATAATTAATGAAAGAAAAGTTTAAAACAATGATATATATATATATATATATATATATATATAAATTAAAAATAATTGAGCTTGTTCGCGTACTTTCGAGTCGAACCTGAGGAAGCTTAGGCTCAGCTCGTTAGTACTCGAGCCGATCTCGAAGTCGAGTTGAGTCATTTCGAACCGAGTTTTGATCGAGCTTTCACCGAGTTGAGCTTGAATAATTTGCGAACTATCAAGGCTCATTGACACCCCTACTCGTCACCAATGTAATGACGTTTTTCCTTTTGCATCGATTTTGCTAATGAGAAAAATCACATGGTTACTTTTGCTCCGAATAATACTATAGATGACGATCTGCATAAACTTAAAACCACGCTGAGTTATGGGATCAAAACCATTACTCGTGACGGGTATGAGACGAGTATGGGAATACCTCCTAGGGTACCCGGTATCCGTTATAATTCTCTTATATATTAATTTCTTTTATTGTTTTTTAGATCTAATAGGTGAGATTTGAACCCAATATTTTGTTCTTCAACCATTGAGTGATACCACTAAACTATTTTATTTTTATTGATTAAAGTTTAATCTGTTCTATTTTTAGATGAATGACCTATGGATTGTTTATTAAATTTATACTTTGTTAAATTTGTATTTTTTTGTTTTGTTTTATGTATTGATTCTTAGGACTGGCCCTGAGGGTTGATTTTGGGGCAGTTTCCTAGGGCCCATTATCTTAGGGGCCCAAATTTATAAAAAAAAATCAGTTTTGTTTTGTTTTCTAATTTCAACCAATATTTTTTTTGGTAGGTAAAGGAAAGAAAAAACAAAACCCAGAAAAAACTTAACCCGGGATTAGCCTGGGAAAGCTAACCCCAACCAGATCATCAGACAGCAAAGAAGACAGGAAGCACGGAGGCGATGGGAAGGTAGAGACACCAAGCATCCTCTCCTGGTCCTCAACAGCAAGGCGGTCAGCAACCCTGTTCTGCTCTCTGAAGACATGCCCAAAATTGATGGTATCGAAGGAGGAACATAATCTTTTGATCCCTCTTAGTAAGTTTTGGCTGCCTAAATAGCTGGTCTTATTTTTAGAGATACTTTTAACAGCTTCAAGGTTGTCAGATTCCACCATCAACCTTTTTAACCCCAGGTTCTTAGCTAGCCTAAGTCCAGAGAAAATTCCCCAGAGCTTAGCAGTGAAAGAAGAACCCACTCCAAAGTTCTGAGCAAAGCCAGACACCCAAGCACCTCCAACGTCTCTTAGGACTCCACCAGCCGCGATCCTACCATCCGAAAGACAGGAGTCATCGGTATTTAACTTCACAGTCCCTTCTCCGGGTTTGCTCCAACCCAATAACTGGACCACCTTCCTCTGGCTAGCAGGAGGTAAACCCTCCTCTTTAAAGCTTTCAATAATCGTATTAATCTTTTTAGAAAAAAAACCATGTAAATTAGGAAAGGTAGATGCTCCTTCTCCAAAGATATCCGCATTCCTCCACTGCCACAGCTGGTGACAAACAACAGTAAAGAGAATGGCACCATGCTCAAGTTCAGGTAAAACCAACCCTTTAACTCCATCAATGAACCAATCTTGACCAGGGTAGGCCAAGAAATTAGGCAGCAAATAACCCAGAAGAACTTCCCTCCACACCTTAGTGCTCTTCTCACAGTCTCTAAGAGTATGGCAGATAGTCTCAGCCTGACCTTTGCATCTACTGCAGGTATCAGCTTCAACTAAGTGGCGTCTTTTCCTTTCCACGTTAGTGAGCAACCTGCCTTTAGCCCCAAGCCAAAGGAAACTCCTAATACGATAGGGGACCTTCAGGGCCCAAACGCTCTTCCAAACAGCTGAAGGCGGAGAATCCGAGTTTATATAAAAAGCCTCAAAAGTGGATTTACAAGAGAAAGCCCCGTTATTTGTATGGGACCAGCAATGCCTATCCTTATCATTCTCCTCACTGCTCACTTTAACACCCCGGATCTTCAGGAGAGATTCCAGTGACGGATCTCCATTGGCGGAGGAGAGAAACACTCTTCTAATAAAGACTTCCCCCCAAGCCAGGTATCGTTCCAAAAGCTAATAGATCTGCCATTGCCCACCGACCAACCAATTCCAGAGCAGAACTCGGAAAAAATTGCATTAACCCCTTTCCATAAGAAGGAACAACAAGGAACTCTATCTTTAGGACCCCCAAAAATTTTATCTTTTCTGTATTTACCGCATAACAACCAAACCCAAAGGGCCGACGGGGTCTGCCACATTCTCCATAGAAGTTTCATCAACAGAACTTTGTTATTATCTCTGGCTTGTCTAATTCCTAATCCACCTCTATCTTTAGGTTGACAAACATCCTTCCAAGGAACCAAATGAATTTTATTTCCTTCTTCCGAGTTCCCCCATAGGAAACGACGATTGATTTTATCCAGGCCATTAAGGACAGGCTCCGGAAGCTTACAGGCTTGCATTAAATGATTTGGAGCCGCACAGTTCACAGATTGGATTAAAGTAAGACGGCCTGCCAGAGAAAGGGAGTTAGCTTTCCAATTTGCACACTTCTTATTAGTTTTATCGAATATTTCTTTGAAAGAAGCCTTAGAAACCCTATCACTATGGAGAGGAACTCCAAGGTAGTTCCCGAAGGCCTTGGTAAGAGGGATTCCAGAAATCTCACTCAGTTTCTTACAGATCCTTTGGTCCATGTTTTTAGAGCACAACATCCTAGACTTCTGAATGTTAAGTTTTTGACCAGAAGCAGAGCAAAAGTTAGAAAGGATCTCCATAATCACACCAATTTGCTCTTCACTTCCCTCCACAAAGATCATCACATCATCAGCAAAGAACATATGAGTGATCAAAGGGCAGAATTTATTAATGGAAACCGGGTGAAGCCTCCCCGAACTGACATCATCTTGGATAAGATGAGTAAGTCTCTCCATGGCAATTACAAATAAGAACGGGCTCATGAGATCCCCTTGACGGATACCCCTGGAAGGAGAAAATTCCTCAGACATATCCCCATTAATCAAAACTTGAAAGACCGGAGAAGAAATGCAAGCCTCAATTAACTTCCTCCACTTATCCGGAATCTTTTGCTTTCTTCAAGCTATCCAAAATAAAACCCCAGTTAATCCGATTACAAGCTTTGTCCAGATTCGTACTAAGGGAAAACAAAGCCTCCCAATGACATTTACGGTTGGCCAGAATCGGATCAGCATAAACAATAGTGATAAAGAGAGGTTTATTACTAGGGAAGGTCACTTTACTATGAATAAACTGTTTATCAATCTTAACGATATCAAAATGAACCAGATTTGGCTTCCAAAAAAGCCAAATCCCTCCAGACCTGCCAGTAGCTTCTGATCTAACACACTTCCAATTTTTAAACACTCTAACCACCTCATCAGCTTTACTTCCACTGTGATTTTAGTTTCCAGTAAAGCAAAACAAGAAGGATTAAACTGTTTAATTAAATCTTTAACATGGATGCGGGTAGCCTTGCTAGCCGCTCCTCTAACATTCCAAACAAACAAATCCATAAGACGGAAGACTACTGACCTCCAGGCCCAATACCCTAGACCAGATATTTATTAGGGACTCCTATGAGCCTAGACGAGGTACCTGTAGGTCCCCTTTTGTCCAACATCTCCAAGGAGCTTTGTTTGTTCTTATGATTACCCTTAGGTTTTTTCATATTTATCTTAATAACCCCTATGGCCTTTTTATTTCTAGGTTCAACACAGGTTTTAGGGATACTAACCTCTTTGTTCTTCTCCTTTAATTGTAAGGCCTGGGCCTGAGGACAAGCCTGTGCCTCAACTTTAGACTCGAAGAGAGGGTTATTTGTCTCTACATTCTTATCTGCTGGTTCCACCGATTCTAATCCTGGCATACTCGACTCAAGGTTCTCAATAGAATGATCAGAGTCTTGGTCATCCTCAATAGAAAGAGCCCCAAATCTAGAACCTGAGCTGATGACCGCAACCTCACTGGTAACTTCTTTCATCTTAGGAGATGGCCTCTCCTTGTTCCCAGGACCATTCATAACCAGAGCAGTATTCTTAACAATGTCAGGAGGACAGTTCTGGACAACAGACGCTCGTGTCCTTCTTCTCCCTGACCTCTTAGCCACCATCGAAGGACCAAAATTCCTCCCTTCTCCTCGAACTTCCTCTTCTCTAGTCTTAACAGCTTCAACCACCTCCTCCACCATCTTCTTCCTTTTAGGACACCCCTCATACATATGCCCAAACATTCCACACTCATAGCAGATGTTATGGATTCCTTCGTACTCAATAAAATAAACTGTATTTTGTATACAGAATTTAGACAAAAGGGGTTTAGCAAGGTCAATATCGATACAAACCCTTGCAAACTTGCCTCTAACTGCCCCAATTGTAGTTTTGTCCACATGGTGAACTTTGCCAACGAGCCCACCAATATTTTTAAGAAAGCTTTCATTATAGTACTCAATTGGAAGCCCCGGGAATCTTACCCAAGTCAGAATTCTATTTACCGAACAATCATGCGGATTAAAATTAGGAACCCAAGGCCTTAAGGCTAGAACATGATTAGAGATAATATAAGGGCGCCCATTAATCAAAACATTGTAATCTTCAGCCTGTGTAAACTTAATTACATAGTAATCATTTTCCAAGTCAGTGATATTAACTTTCCCTTTTTTAGCCCACTGTGCCTGGATTCTCTAGGCAAAATAGTTAAAACTAATTCTTCTACCAAGCACCATCACAATTAAAGACAATTTTCAATTAGCTCGGAAGCTACGTTTATCAGCCGATGAGAGCCGAATCACAGGACAAAGAGGATCATCATGTTCCCCATCTTCCTCGTCCGAATTAGAAAACACCTCATCCAATTCACCATCCATCAGGAAATCATTTAACAATAATGGTTCTTCCGTGACTACTCCCATCATCGTGTCTTTCCACGAATTCTTACTCAATCCTTGATTGCAATTATTTTTAATTGCCTCTTTCTCCTCAGAATTATCAATTTTATTTGAATCAGAAGGGCCAAGAACAGACCACTTAGCTAAAGTGACACGGGAATCCCCAACCTTACCAGTTACCGCAGCCAACCCCGGATCCTCCGCCCTCCGGCTTCCCACCCCCTGGTCGAACCCCTTATGATTCAAAACCCGCCCGCCCAGGTCACCCAACCCATCTCCCTTTCTCCTTCCTCGCCTCACCGCCCCCTCTTCCCCTGAATTAGAACCAGACAGCCCGCCCATCCCCATCCCAGCCGGCCCTTTGCCATCCATCTCCCTACCCCCTTCTGCACACAGATCCACCCTAGAGACCACGACCGTCGGCCGATCCGGCCTCTCTCCCCCCAGTTGCGGCGCCCCGCCGCTCCCTGCCGGCCCCTCTCTCCCTAGACCGCTCTCTTTCTCTCTTCG
The DNA here is from genome assembly GCF_963576675.1 of Euphorbia lathyris. Lineage (NCBI taxonomy): Eukaryota > Viridiplantae > Streptophyta > Magnoliopsida > Malpighiales > Euphorbiaceae > Euphorbia > Euphorbia lathyris. The sequence continues at coordinate 19,400,249 of NC_088914.1, read as the reverse complement.
CTTTCTCGCCCTCTCTCTCGCGCATCATCGCTACCTCGCTTGAAATCAGAAGGAAACACACCGGCGGAGCTAAGTATGAGAGCAAACACCGTCCGGAAAAACCAGACGGCGAAGATTACGGCCTCAGACAAAGAAAACCTAAGCCGCGTTAATGAGAGCAAAAAATCGCGTTGATTCTGTTTTTAATCAATTTCAACCAATATTATTATAAATTGTAGGGTGGCAACTGTTTCAATATTAATATAAATCACCATATATTAATTTTGCTAAAAACTCAAATTTCAACCTATGTCGAGAGCAACTGTTTCCATTTTAACATTGTGCTTTACTTTGGACTCCATTGGATTATTTATTTCGAGGGCTTTTACATAACAAAATCATAATTACTTATAAAATTATAACTAAATTATAGGAAAATTTAAATTTCATTTTTCAAAAATTGTCTACCATTATGTTGAGTAATAATTTCAAATTAAGTAAATTATTATTTTTAATATATTATAAAAAACTAGGTTTTATAAATTAAGAGTCTAGGATTTATTTGTTCTGATATCATCTTTGTTTTAGTTTGTATTTTGATTTCGTTAATGTTTGATTAATTTTTCGAAGAGAGTTGATCATTGTGGTAGCTGATTAACAGTTAAGTGGTTAAAATTTAAGAATGTATAACTTTAATCGTTTAGAGCAATTTCGTTTTTGTTAGTCCTTTTTGGGATTGTATTTTTAATTTTTTGTTCTTATTCTTTGCGTTTTAATAAAATTCAGACTTAGGTATATTGGAAGATTCGTTAGGGTGTACCAACCTAGTTGGAATATCCGACTATTTTCTTTTCATCTAACTTTTAACTTGTAAAAAAAATTAAAATGTATATATGAAGGAGCCCAAATTTATCATCTCGCCCCGGGCCTCTAATAGGTCAGGAACGGCCCTGTTGATTTTTAGCAGGTAAGGGTACCTGTGAGTACCCGTGAATTAAATGGGACGGATATGAGATGCAAAAAATATACCCGTTAGGGTAATGGGGCGGGTACGAATAGTTAAAAAAAATAAACGGGTAAGAGTTTGGAATTGGCACTATCCGCGGGTACCCTACCAATTACCATCCCTACGCAGAAGAAGAGAGTGTATTTTCGCAGGCAAAGAATATGAGTGCAGGTCAAGCTTTGATCCGCGAGTGTAGAAGCATTTTTTTTAGGGTAAATTCTAAAAACAACCCATGTGGTTTGATGTTGTTCCAAAAAAACCCTTGTGGTTTGTTATTACAAAAAAAAAGGACTGTGATTTGCGCCGTTAACCAAAAAACGGAAAATGACTTAACGGTGTTAAAATGCTGACGTGGCACAGGGGTAAGGTTGGAAATTCGATTTTTTTTATTTTTTTTTAAATTTTTCTTTTTTCTTTTTTCTTTTTCTTTTTCTTTTTCTTCCCTTCTCCCTTCTTCTTCCTTCTCTCCTCCTCCTCCTCCTCCTTCTTCCTTCTTCTTCTTCTTCTTCTTCTTCTTTTAAATTTCTGAAATTTTATTTTTTTTAATTTTTCTTTTTCTTTTTCTTTTTCTTCTTTTCCTTTCCCTTCTTCTTCCTTCTCTCCTCCTCCTTCTTCCTTTTCTCCTCCTTCTTCTTCTTTCTTCTTCCTTTTTCTTCTTCCTCCTTCTTTTTCTTCTTTTTTTCTATTCTTTTTTTTAAATTCTCTTACTCGAAGAAATTTGGAATTTTCCCGAAATCTGGAATTTCCAGATTTCGGGAAAATTCCAGATTTCTTCGAAAATCTGGAAATTTCCGAAACTTAAAAAAAAGAAAAAAATAAAGGAAGAAGAAGAGGGATGAAGAAGAAGAAGAATGGAGGAGGGGAGAAGAAGGAAGAAGAAGAAGAAGAAGGGAAGGAGGAGGAGGAGGAGGAGGAGAAGAAGAAGAAGAAGAAGAAGAAGGAAAAGGAAAAGAAAAAGAAAAAGAAAAAGAAAAATAAAAAATAAAAAATAAAAAAAATAAAATTTCAGAAATTTAAAAAAAAAAAAAGAAAAAGAAGAAGAAGAAGAAGAGAAGGAAGAAGGAGGAGGAGAGAAGGAAGGAGAAGGGAGAAGGGAAGAAAAAGAAAAAGAAAAAGAAAAAAGAAAAATTAAAAAAAAAAAATCGAATTTTCAACCTTACCCTTGTGCCACGTCAGCATTTTAACACCGTTAAGTCATTTTCCGTTTTTTGGTTAACGGCGCAAACCACAGTCCTTTTTTTTGTAATAACAAACCACAAGAGTTTTTTTGGAACAACATCAAACCACAAGGGTTGTTTTTGGAATTTACCCTTTTTTTATTTTGTACTTGGTGTATAATAAGAATTTTTTAGTATATGGTCTTCTATATCACTTGGAGGATCCCCAATTCATATTTGGATACGGGTGGATAAACATTCAGCCCATAACCTGAATATTTCTAACACATACCAACTTCGTACTATTTTGTTCTGATCACATGAAAATAATCTCAATAACATATTCATCATTCATATTATCCAAACATTTCACAACAGATACATATGTATATTCAAGAGTTCAAACCACTCGATTCAAGCATTTAGCATTTTTGTAACTATACATACATACATACATATATAAAGGGTAAATTATACCCATGGCCACTGAACTTTATCCATTTTAACATTGTGGTCATTGAATTTGAATTCTTAACGGTATGATCACTGAACTTTATATTTTTTTTTTAAAATCGGTGGCCACTCAACGTCTCAAAATGATCATTGACGGCCTCAAAATAAAAAAATTTAGAGTTAACGATATTATAAGGAACTTTAATTCTTGAAAATTTTCGATTTGAGGTTATTTAGGTGTTGTTTGGTTAGGAGAGAGAGAGTGAAGTGAAAGCTCCAAAAAGGTGGTTTTGGAAAATAAAAAATGTGGTTTCATAGTAATTGTCGTTTTGAACAATTTTAATTCTTGAATATTTTCACTTTGAGGTCGTTAACGGTCATTTTGAGGAGTTAGTTAAAGTTGAGTGACCACGAGTGTTAAAAAGTGTAAAGTTTAGTGGTTATATCATTAAGAATTGAGATTCAGTGGCCACAATGTTAAAATGTGTAAAGTTCAATGGCAATGGGTGTAATTTACCCCATATATAAATATAAACAATTACAATTACCCCTTGTCCAATAAGCCAATCAAATTGTTCGGATTCTTGCTGATCCGTCACTTGCTCCTCTATAAACATGTAATACATTTTCTATAATTAATCAATATATAGGTCAAACTAAAGATGATTTTTTTTTTGAACAGAAACTAAAGATGATTATGCATGTAAAAAAAAAACTCCAATACCCTTAAAAACATCTAAGAAATTCTATATAAAGTTTTGGAACTTTTAAAAGATATTTCAAACTGATCGGACAAGTATAAAATTAAAACCGAGAAAAACAGTAAAAACGAAAAATAAAGTTTCAACATATGCATCTAATTACGACTCAATTTTGAATATCTTAAAGTTCAAATTTGGAATCATTAAATAACCTTTTATACATCTATGTCTTAAGTTTATTCTGCAACTTGAATCGCTGAAATCATAGTACATATGAAATAGTTATGATCAAATTACATATGTTTGTCAAATTTGCCAACAATTACGAACATGAAATAGAAAATTGAATTAACTTATTTGAACTCCAATCTCCATGAAATTCGAACAAATTGAAATCAAAACAAAATTAATGGTATAAAATCTTTCTACAAACTTAAATACTTGATTAAAATACGTTTTTACATCGTCAAAATAGCAATTTGAAAGTGAAATCATGAAATATCAAACCCTAAATATATATGTTCTTCAATTAACATTACCTGAAACGTTTTTATATGAGGATCAAGAATACAATGTTTTTATTCTTCAAAAATCATCGCAAAATGTTCTATGGTAATCGGAAAACAAAGAAAAAAAAACAAAAAAAACAATAAAAGTACAATTATCAAATCTTTTTATATCTCTTCCCCTAAAAACTTTTAGGGTTAATTTCATATAAGTGCCTTGTGGTTTCATTTTTTTTGCAGATAGGTTCTTGTGCTTTGTTTTTTAACAAATAAAAGATTGTACTTTTTTCTGTTTGCGGAATTGAGGAAGAGACACAAACGGAGTCAGAATCGATGATGTGTCCAATGGCAGTTTTGCCATTTTAAAAAATTGGTATATATTAACCTTTCAAATTTATATACCGATTTTTTAAAATGGCAAAATTGCCCTTGGACACGTCATCGATTCTGACTCCGTTTGTGTCTCTTCCTCAATTCCGCAAACAGAGAAAAATACAATCCTTTATTTGCTAAAAAACAAAGTACACGAACCTATCTGCAAAAAAGTGAAACCACATGACACTTATATGAAATTAACCCAAACTTTTAAGATGTAAGGTTTGTTTTTAGAGAAATTACTAAAAATTTCTTATTTAAAACGTTGAAATTAATATATGAATATTTGTGAAAATTTTGGTATGATACATTAAGAATTACATATCTATTCCTTTAATAATAATAAAAAAAATTACATATCCAACGTACACATTGTTCTGGTTTTCGAATATTTGTTGTTTTGAATTTTTATAATTCTAATTGCATAAAACATAATTTCAATTTCTTACTTTTTGAATGAGAGGTGATGTCATCATTTTATATTTATGTGACATTTATGGAACAATTTATTTATTTATAGATATGTTAACTACAATCTGTTAATCTGTATATGAAAGTTTTTGTAGTGCCAAATTATTTAATTTTTTTTAGCTCTTTAGTTTGTCCCAATTTTGACTTTTTAATTTTTGAACTTTGATTTAACAAATTAAAAAAAAAAATCAATGCTTTTACTTACCGACACTTTAAAAATTGTGGTTTTTATTTCACAAACTTGAGATGCTAAAACATTTTAGAGACACTAGTAAATTTTCTTTTTAATTATTGTATTTCTCCCTTTTTCCAGATAATTCAAATTAATTTAAGTCATCATCTTTATTAAAAAAAATTATGAATTTTGTTTGTTTGTGCCCAAATTTTTTTATTTGATAAAAATAATTGTTACCACGTCATCAATTTACAGGGCGTTTGTTAGAGGGATAAATATACGGGGATATGTATATAAAAAAAACTGAGATGAGTTAGGTTAGGGAGATAAGAGAGGGATATAACTATTATCCCTAAAATCTCATATCCAAAAAGGGGTGGTATAAGGAGGTAGGATAAGCTCCAACGATTTTAATAGGATGGAAAAATCAATTTTATTCCTCAAATTAATATTATATAGTTTAAATAAGGTTTTTTTTAGAGAAAAGATATTATCATTAAACAGCAATTACAGGTTCGATGCGGATAGTGTCAGGAATAATAATCGGGCAATCCTCCATAAAAACAGATGGGGATATAATGTTTTTAGCCTAAGCAGTCATTCTATGAGTAGCTAAATTACATTCCCTATAAACAAAGGAAAAACAACCGTACTGAAAACTCGAGCTAAACTTAATCACATCTTCATAAAGAAACGATAGAGTTGCAGATGGGTACATTTCTGAAGCAGGGTATCGATCACAATTTGGGCATCAGATTCAACATCAATTCGACAGAAGAAACAGTCGTTCGCAAGTCGGAGCCCAACCATTATTGCTTCTAATTCAACGGCTTCAACAGACGAACAAGGCACCAAAGGTACACCTGTCGATGCCATGACCTGCCCATCTTCATTTCTCACTACCAAACCGGCTCTTGCGACAAGGCCATTCTCTCCAATTGCGGCATCACAATTTATTTTAATGATGCTAGGTCTTGTAAGAGTCGAGGTTTAGAGGTTTGGGATTTGTGATAGGTTTATCAGTTAGGGTAGTTTCCAATCAATAAAAAAGGACTGCATTTTATCAGTAAGCACCTCATCATGAATCCATTTATCCCCATGAACCCATTTATTTCTCCGAAACCATAGCCACCACATAGTAACAGCCGCCATGCTGAAATCCGCCTCAGAAAGACGATCCAGACATTGCTTAATCCAGTCGAAATAATCATACCAAACATGGAATAATGATTTTTAACTATCATATTTTCATCTTTATCACAACCATTTATCTTTATCTTTATCCCAACGTTTATCTTTATTTCCATCCTAATAGAATATCAAACGCCCGATAGTGTTATAAATTTTTTATCTGAAACAACAAGTATTTTTCTTAAAAAAACTATTAAAAAATTAAGTTATATTTTTATTGAGTATATATCTGTAAATATTAATTGTGACTATTTTGTTTGAATGCTTTGTTTTTTTTTTTTTTATAAAGTAAGCTTTATTATTTTTTTTTTTTACTATTGGATGATGGAACGTAAAATTCATGTAACGATGAAAACACATAAAATAAGACTTATTTTGTTAAAAACAAACTAAATATAGTCTCTACCTTTTACTTCGTGAGAGTTATATTTGAAATAAAAAAAAGTTAAATTTCATCAAAATAACATACTATTAAAAAATTAAATTTTGCAATGTATAGGTGCAAAAAGTACAGTTTTGAAACATTATATAAGCAGGATAAAGTCCTTTCGCGCTTAATCGAGGCACAAGTCAAAATTCATAGAGTTTGGGTGCGAAAGCTCAGGCTCATACGAGAATCTTTACGGCATCGATGGCGAAGTATATTAAGCCCAACACTTTGAAATCATCACCCATTCGCATCTTTTCCTTCGCCTTCTTTTCTTATTTTTTTTTACTTCATCGCCTTACTGCCGCCCCTAACTGAAATCTCTCTCTCTCTCTCTCTCGATTCGTATTTTATCTTTCAATGTAAGCTCAGGAATCGATCTTTTCTTTTTAAAATTGATGCTACCATTTTTTTTTCTAGATTTTTGAAATTGGAGTTACTCTATCGATTATTATTCTGTTTGTTTGTAGATTTTTGGAAGAGCAGGTGAAATTGATGAGATTCGTTACAGCTACAGGAAGAAAATATGGAGTACTCGTCGAACAAAAAGTATCCGCTCACTAAAACAGATTACAAGCTACATGAAGAAGTGGGAGAAGGTGTTAGTGCCATAGTTTACAGAGCTTTCTGCATTCCAATTAACGAAATTGTTGCTATCAAGATTTTGGATCTGGAGAGATTCAACAATGACTTGGTACTTCTCGTTTCTCTATTGTTATACGCGTTCCTTTGTTCTAATTTTGAATTTCTCTCGAGTACATTTGAAATTTAAGATTTTTGAAGGGTATGCAGGATTTAAATCTTTCACATTTTAAGATCTTAGATGCTCGAGCATTTGAAACTATTTTTGTGATTTTCAGTTTATTTGTCCTTTATTGCTGTTTTTGAATTAATCCCAATCTCATTATATAGTAAATATGAGGCGTGAAGATTTAATTTTATAGTTCAATATCGAATTTGGTTTTCTGTGATGCAAACGGTTGGTTTTGAATCATTGAGCCGATTTATATGCTTTCCTATAGTGAAAACATTGCTGAACTTCGGATGAATTAAGAGATTGTTTGGTTTAACTGCCAGTTTGTTGTTAGCTGACAGCTGTTAATTGTTCTACTTTGATAATTATGGTTTGATAAACTTATAATGAATTGTTATGGTTAAGATATGAAAAAACTAATATGGATATTATCAATATATAATAATTACATAAATAAAAATGTTATATAAATGTTGATAAGATGATTTAAATAATAAAAAATTAGGAAATTATTTTTTTCAAAGCTAACATATCACTTCTAGAATAATTAGGAGAAGAATTTAAAAAATCAACAAAAAGTTGGAATTAATTAGGAGAAGATAAAAGGTGTAGATTTATGTAGATTTGGAGAAAAGTTGGAACTGATTAGAAAATAAAAGTTAGGGTTGTCAGATATTAATATGATTGGGTCTTACGTATGAGCTGGAGCTTTTAGTTCAAACGGGTTTGGAGTAAAACAGTTAAAAACTACTCCGAAAAGTAGAACAAACTCCCCCAAGTATCCTCATTTTGGTTCGGTTAATGCAGGAAAATGTTCGTCGAGAAGTTCACACTATGGGCTTGATCAATCATCCAAATTTGCTGAGAGCTCATTGCTCATTCATTGGTGACAGAAGCCTGTGGATTGTGATGCCTTTCATGGCTGGTGGATCCTGTTTTCACATAATGAAATCTGTTTGTCCAAAGGGTTTTGAGCAGCCTATAATTGCCACAATATTGTATGAAATACTTAAAGCTCTTGCCTATCTTCATGCCCAAGGACACATTCATAGAGATGTTAAGGTATCCCATTTGGTTATATTACTTTAGGTCCTCAAATTTAAGGTATGTGCTGACTGTTTACTTCTAATGTGAACATTATATGAGAGAATGTTGATTTATATGGGAACGATAATATCTGTACGAATGATTCAATGTTAACTTGCAGATTCTATTACTTCTAGTTTAAATTACATCCATGGCCCCTCAACTTTTCTCTTTTTCATTATGGCCTATGAACTTCAAAACAAGACATTATGGCTCAAGAACTTCGCACTTTACTATCACAATGACCCCTTCTTACCATTGACCAAGTCAAAATGACTGGTGACGACCTCAAAATGGAAAATTCGAAGAATTAAAGTTGTTTAGCACCACATTTTCTGTGAAATCGCCGTTTTCGATTTTCCAAATCACCATCTTCGCAGCTTTCCTCTCAAAACAACCATTTTTTTTCCCTCCTAAATGACCTCAAAACCAAAAAGTTTAAGGATTAAAGTTGCTTAGAATATAACTTCTATAAGCTCTACAATAAAGGATTAGCTGCTATGGAAGTGATCATCTTGATCAACCGCAAAAGAGGCCATTAGGTTAGTAAAAGGCAAAGTTCAAGGGCCAGAAAGTTCGGTTTTGAAGGTCAAGGGTCATAATGAAAGTAAGGATATGGGTGTAATTTACCCATTTCTTTCATGATCATAACTTTTATCACTATCTGCAGGCTGGAAACATATTAATCGATTCTAAAGGTGCTGTTAAGTTGGGAGACTTTGGAGTTTCAGCTAGCATGTTTGATACTGGAAATAGGCAAAGATCTAGAAATACATTCGTAGGAACACCATGCTGGTATTAGACCTCAACTTAACATTCTGGCTAGTTGATTTTTGAAAGTAATGATAAGTTGCATGTTCACTGATGAATTACATTTTCTTCCCTCTCATAGGATGGCTCCTGAAGTGATGCAGCAATTGCATGGATATGATTTTAAGTAAGTCAGTGGTTTATGCAAAATGAGAAGTTTTTCTTATACAAGGGGGAAAAACTGAACTAGAATGCTGAGGGTATAGGAATTTGAAGGGGTAAATTACACTCATGACCCCTCAACTTTGGTCTTACCTTTTTGTATGGCCCCTAAACTTCTAAATTAGACGTAAATGTCTCTGAGAGGTCTTTCCCTAACATAAAATTCCTTTATGAAAGTAACCGCCTCAAAATTGGAACTAAAGTTGTTTAGAAACACATTTCCTATGAAATTTCGTTTTCAATTTTTCAAAATCACAATTTTTGGAGTTTTCTCTTTCTAAACTGTCACTTTCTCTCTTAACCAAACGACATCTAAGTTACATCAAAACCAGAAAGTTCAAGAATTAAAGTTGCTTAGATATCATTTCCATCGGCTCTACAGAGTTACCCGATACTCGAGTGTTCAAAGATTAAGGGACTTTTATGTTGGTTAAGGGCAAAATTTAGAAACATTTGTATCCGTTTTTGAAGTTCCAGGACCATAAACAAAGTAAGGCTAAAAGGGGCCATGGATATAATTTACCCGAATTTGAAGTGTTGCAAATGTTAAGTTTGGAAATAGTTCACTAAGCCAGAAGTTTGACTTGAACAGAGCAGACATCTGGTCATTTGGAATAACAGCTCTAGAACTTGCTCATGGTCATGCGCCATTTTCCAAGTATCCACCTATGAAGGTAAATCCGTCCCCTAATTTCTATTGATGCAACAAAATTTAACAATCTGTTGCAATTAAATCAGCAACTCATTCATATACTTTGTTTTCTTGCTGTTTTAAGGTGTTGATGATGACATTACAAAATGCACCTCCTAGTCTCAACTATGAAGTGGATAAAAAGTTTTCTAAGGTATGTGCTATTCACTTACTATGTTAGGGGCTATAACAAATTGCACTTGATATAATGAAATTTCTTCTTCTAGTCATTCAAAGACATGGTAGCTGCTTGCCTAGTGAAGGACCCTAAAAAGCGTCCCACCTCAGAGAAACTTTTGAAGCATCGTTTCTTTAAACATTCCCGACCGAATGAATTTTTGGCTCGAAATATCCTTGATGGCCTTCCTTCACTTGGTGACCGCTTTAGGATGCTCAAGGTCTGGTTTATCTGATTTTATTCACTCATAAAATCAACACTGTTGGCTTCAAATGAATCCTACGTACTCCAACATGTTTTCTTTGCTCAGGAGACGGAGTGTGAACTTCTTGCACCAAACAAAGACTTACATGGAGATAAAGAACAATTATCGAACGTGAGATTCTCTATTTTCGTTGTTCATTATTCATCTTTGATGCAACTCCTGGAAGTAGTTATATGCATCACTCTGAAGAACATATCAGGCTAATATTGTTCTTATTTTGTGGCTTGTTATATTTGCAAATTGGTTCCATTCCATCAGTAAGTGGTTACATACTTGAATGATAACATGTTATGACAATTTAATCTCATTGATATTGACTTTCCAGCAAGAGTACATACGAGGAATCAGCGACTGGAATTTTGATCTTGAGGATCTGAAAAAACAGGCTGCTCTTGTAAGTAGATGTATGCCTTCAAAGTATAAAGACCCCCTTCTAGTTTCCTTTGATTTTTGATTTGATAGGTTATGTAGTAAATCGAAAAATGTTCTTACTCTTCCAACAACATTTGTTTCATGTGTAGATTCAGGATTATGATGGCATTTCGACAGAAGATAATAGCGATTCAGGCAGCAAGCATGAGAGATCTTGCGAAGCAGTTCTTCAACGGGGGTTGTCAATGCCAAAGACAAATTACTCAACGGGGTTTCCATCCATCAATGGCAGTGGAAGCAGCAGCTTTGGAACTGATGATCTGGATTTTAATTTCTCTCTCCCTCGAGATTTAAATTCCGAATGCTCTTCCTTCAGCTGGTCAGTCAAATCAAAGGATGACCTTCTTATTAATAAGTTTGGAAGTGATGGGGAAATGTGAGTTCTATATTTATTGGCAATTTCAGAACTCATTTAATACATATTGCAATTTCAGAACTCATTTAATTATATTTGTATTTGGCAGTGATCAATTTATACATAATCAAAAGAGAGATGGCAATGGTTCTCCATCTGGTAACACATCAAGAAACTACTTCTCATAATACATCACTACACGAGTTTAATGTGTTTTCTGGATGTTATACTAGGTGACCGGAATTCTCAATGTAACGGACAGCTCAAGATCTCAATGGCAGGTTCCAGTCCAAAGGTATTTTGGTATGCTAGTTGTAGACAAAATACAGTAATTAATAATACTATCATTTTATAGAATGATCAATATTGCCAATGATACTTCGTTTTCCAGGGCAGTCTAGATGCACTCACAAAGCCGTCTTTTCGAGTTCAGATAAGCTCGATCACAAGTACATCTGCATCGATTTTATCGTGGTTGCAGCATATACTGCAGCAGAATTATGTGCAAAGGGTTAGTACTGACTTTTTCGTTAGTTCGTCTTTCATTTATTGACATTTATTGAGATTCTTGAAATCATTTTGGCAGGAGCAAACTGTGAAACTTATTAGATATGTGGAGAACCTTACTGAATTTATGAAGACTACAAGAAAAAATGAAAGCTTGGAGGTAGGATTTTCCTTCTAGGCTTTATCTATACGACTCTTGGATTTGAAAAACAAGAACTTAATTTTTTTTAATGACAATAGAAGTGGACAGTTACCTAATTATGTGCCATTTAATCTTTTGCTGGGACTTGAACTTTTGAAAATTTGTAGATACTCTCTGCTACTGTGAGGGAAAGAGAATTACAATCTCAAGTTATCAATCTGAAACTAAGGTAAGAAATACAACCGTATTTTCTCAGGGTAAAAATACATCCATAGCTCCTGAATAATAGCGCTATTAACAATTCTTGTTCTTAAACTTCATTTCATGACATAAAAGTTCTTGAAATCTACTTGATACTACTATCAAAGTCCAAATCAAAGAAAATTCATTAAAAAAATCAACAAAATGATGACCTGAAATCGATATTTTAGTAGGGACGTAAACGGGGTGGGGCGAGGAATGCATTTCCTTCCCTGTCCCCATCCCCGCTAGTTAGATAGTGATAGCTTTGTCCCCATCCTTGTCCCTGCAGGGATCCCCCATTCTCCGTTTACAGATGCTCCAAAAACCTTATCCCCATTCCCCATCCCCACTAGTTAGATAGTGATAGCTTTGTCCCCATCCTTGTCCCTGCAGGGATCCCCCATTCCCCGTTTACAGATGCTCCAAAAACCTTATCCCCATTCCCCATTCCTGCTAGTTAGATGGTGATAGCTTTGTCCCAATCCTTGTCCCTGCAGGGATCCCCATTCCCCGTTTAGAGATGCTCCAAAAACCTTATCCCCATTCCCCGTTCCTCATGGTTTATGTTTAAAAAAAAAAAAAATCAGTAAGGCCTAAAACTTTTAGTAAGCACTAGCTAATGCATCAACAATCAGCGTCAAATTCTCAAATTTAACTTAGCTCATTTAAGTAAAAAAATATTTTATAAACATATCAGTATAAGCCTTATGGGCTTATAAATTATAATAGTAAAATTATAAACATAATAAAACTTATAATTCAATTATCTCGGGGATTTGTCGAGGATCCCCATTGGAGATTAACAGGACGGGGACGGGATCTCCGCGGGGTGGAAATACATTTCCCCATCCACACCATGGGGGACAAAATTATCCTCATCCATGGGGGACAAAATTATCCTCATCCATGGGGATTCTTACCGGGGATTCCTCATCTCTGTCGGGATGGGTCACCGACGAGTAATCCCTGCTCCATTTATATCCCTAATTTTAGTATAATTTACAATGACACAGTGACATAAGGGACTTTTATGTTACAAAATAAAGTTTAGTGGTCATAATATTAATACCACTATAATTTCAGAGGCTATGGATGAAACTAATCCTTTTTTTTTCTACTTGTTCACTGCACTTTTTCCCCTACCAGGGTAAGCCAACTTGTTGACGAGTTGCAGGAACAGAGAATAAAAAATTCTCAGGTATGTTTATTTTCATCAAAAGGGTCTGCAATTGTTAAATAGCAACACGAATTTTTGTTTTTTGTTTTGTTTTTTGTTTTTTTTTTTAAATTTTTGCGAATTCACACAGCTAGAAAAACAACTAAGCATGCACATGCTAAACAAGGCTTAGGAGCAGCCAGCCATTTAGACCTTGCCGAAGAACACGAAACTGCCAATGTTTTCCATCACATTCATTCTATGAGGAAGACAGTTTCAAATGGCCATAGCAAGGTGCACAGATCCAATCTCAGATCTTCAGATAGTGTATTTAGCTTCTCTCTCTACCCTGTCTTTCGTTTGAAATTTCACTTTGATGAGATCAACCATTGATAATAAACTTGAAGATAGCAAGTAGCAAAAATTAATTGAACAACAAAATGAAGCTGCAAAGTTCTCTCTTCGGACCAAAGTATACAAAATGTAACTCAAACTGGGCTGTGGGACCTAATTGCATCTATAACAACTCCAGTAATATTCTAAATTCTAAAAGAACGTCGTCATCATCGTCATCATCATCATCATCCTCTGTAGAGGTTTGCTTGCTGTATTAGTTGCTGCTGCTACTTCTAGGTGCTAGGTTGTAAGGGTGCTGTTTTCTTCTGCTGGGAAGTCTTAGACTGTCTGCTGCTCAAAACCTGCAGTAAAGATCAAGAATTTGTCATGCTTTAGACTTATAATGGACACTAAGAAGCTAATTATGCTTCTAATGTGCTATTAAATTTGGGGGAAAACCATATGATTTCATGGATTTGTAAGTAAAGAAATGAGGTATTTGTTTTTATTGCAAAAGAGAGCATGCGATTTACATAATTAGCAAATTAAAGAATTTATCTGACATTGTTTTTCATGTCATCGAGTCAAATATACTAAGTTAGCAAAAATCAACAATTCATTAGCCACATCTACAAAGTTGACATTTCATGTCATCAAAATCGACATGCCACATCTTCAAAGTCAACAAGACACATCATCAAAGACGAGTACATTAGTCAAATTCGTTTACTTTTTGATAATGGTGTAAAATTCGAGGAATTATAGGAGAACCATGTCTTCCATGTCAAATAAAAGTATACACATTTTACCATGTGTTATAAACCAATAAAAAGATTTATTAGTTGTTCAAGTGGACAATAAATTTCAAAACACGTATGGATGCATCTATAATTTTCCCGAATTGAGGATCCCCATACATTTTTTTGACACGTTCACATCAACAATAAAAAATTATTTGGCATAGGCCCCACATGACATACCTTTTAAAGAAATGCTAGTATGAGCACAACAGATAAAATTATGATACACGTGGAGATTTTTCACTGAGACAAAGCAATCTCCCAATAAAAAGTCTAAAACTCTAATAGGAATCTCAACAATCTAAAAATAGAGAATTTAAGAAAATCTTTCACATATGCTAAAAAACTTTAGCTTCTATTACTTTTTTACTATTTTCGGAGTGATATTAACTTAAGTATCGAAGTACTTACGTCAAACTATAGCACACAAATGGGAGAAATTACAGAATCTATCAACACATATTTTATTTTGCAACAAAAAAAAAAAAAATTACATTCTTATACCTGCAAATCCGTCCAACCACCTTTTTTTTTTTGTTTTATTTACTTTAACATTTCCCCTAATTTTGCTTAGAAGTGAGTTAAAATTAGGAGTGAGTTGCTGTAAAGTCGAATAGGAACATCATACAGTTACATATATAAGAATAAAGAACAAATTAATTTGCACCAATTGCATGCCCATATTGTCAAAGGTTCCCGACATCTGAAGTTTTGACACTTGTCTTAGAGCATAACTTTCTTCCTCTCTTTAATTTTATTCCTTTACTTTCTATTGTTTTTTCAGGTTAGCTTACTTCTTCCAAAAGTTCCTTGCAGACGAAGTTTTTTGTTAAATTAAATTGAAATATCTCCAAACGCATATACTTTTTCGTCTATCAGAACCTAACAACAAATCCTTACTCAATATTATAATAGACAAAAATTACCTACAAACTTTGAGACTCGTATAAATTAACCTCAAATTTTAACTTCAGTAAGATTAGAGAAACGACTCAAAAAAGTCGCACCTTGTGTTTGCAAGATTTTATTATCTCCACCAAGAGCCTGTCCCCTGTTAACTGCCTCAGTTTTTGGATCATTTTTTGCCTGGACAACTGATGATTCTGCAAATTCATATCATATTTGCAAAGATTAGTAATTTGATAGCTAAGAGTAATTCCACCAAGAACTACCAACTTGTTAACTATCATAAAAACAATTTGTAATAATCAACTCTAATTATATTTTTTGTTTTTTTAATTTTATTTATTTATTGTACTTATTACATTTTTAGCTAATCCAATGAATTGTGTTTTAGACATGAAAAATACTGTCACATAAATTTCAAAATATCATCATAATCCATATACGTTATCACCCAATATGGAGAATAATGATTTTTCATATAGAACTACTTCTACACTATAAAACTAATCACCGTGGTGATCGTTGTGGGGGTGCAAAATAAAACATCCAGTCAATTGCATCCCCCGACAAAACGCCTAGCCTATTATAACTTTTTTTCCCTTCTAAATCAAAACGATGTCGTTTTAGCCTAAGTTGGGAAAAAAAAATTATGCTCAACCCATGAGTGATGTTATAGATTTTTGTCATCTATGTATTATGAATCTAGTTAACGCTCAGGTCGAGACATTAATGAACCAATAGAAAATCTATCTGAATGCGGTATCGATTCGACTGGCTAAGACGCTAGATATAACTAACCCAAATAAAGAATAGATATGTTTCAAAGATGTAATATATGAAACTTCAGTTGAAAGTAAAAGACTAATGATGAGCATTTAAATCAGTGGTCCTGGGTTGTATCCCAACTTTGAAACTGAGTAAAACGAGTATCATTGTGAAACACTTACCCTAAAGTCATCAAAGGATTTCGAAATCAATGCCATCTTAGAAGGATCCAAACGCTTTGACAATATATCCATCAACATAGGAAAACTCATCCATGGTGAAGAAGGTATTGAAGTCCTAACTTGAGTTCTTCCTGAAAACAAAACAATGGAACATCAGATTCAGCATAGATCGATCTTCTCTAGAAAGTTTAAATGAACAAAAACTTAATAACCAGATTTTGCTTACCATTAAAGGAAGGAGGCCGCTTAAAACTTATGACATAAGTAGGGAAAATGTGAGAATTCATGAAAGCACTCCATACTGTTAATCTTCTTGGCGCTGTAAGATTATCAACACCAGAGTCGAACTCTGTCGAGCTTGGTTGAATTTGATTGGAACCCAAGGGAATTGGTTCCATTTTCCCCATAATCACCCGACATAACAGCATATGGCTTACACCATTGCTGTCAATGGCTAATGATTTCACACTGCTAAAGCTAAAAGAGAACAAATCAAAATCTTGATCCAATTTCACACACATTTGGATGCAAAGAAACCTAAGGAGAAGTTAGTTACAGAAATGAAATATTTCCAATATTCAACGTAGACCATCTTTTTCTCAAAAACCATATTTTTTTAGCCCAAATAAGCAATCACAAAAGTTTCAGTTTCTAGACCAAAATTTTCTAGCAATCAGAGTTCAATCTGCTCACCTATCCAAAGGAAATTTCGCTGAAGAAAGATGAATGCCAACACCATGTGATTCACCACTGCTAGTTTCAGAACTAAATCCATATGAAATAATTCGGCAAATCTCTTCCGTCGAACAAGAATACCAACCAAGCCAGATGTTTGGATTGCCGCCACACTTTGCAGCAATCGCCTGCTCGAAAATCTTGAAGGCCTCCTTCCGAGCCTTCATCACCGGATCAACAACAGCGTTCTTGTGAATTCCTAGAACCTTTGTGTCTGTTGCATATGTTCCTATAGTTCGAAGAAAAGTCTTCCTCAAAATTTTATATTCATCGCTCTCTTCTCCAATCTCCACCAATCCAATGCGATTAAAATCCTCAAAACTACTAGCATTCGAACTAGAATTAACCTCGCTACTATCAATTTCATCATCCGTATTTTCATATTTATCGTATTGAATTATCATTGATTCTCTATCTTCAACATCATCATTCCGCTCATTCTGTTAACATAATTAAAAAAACATGAACACAGAGTTAAAAACAGAGCAATCTCATGAAATCAAAACAAATTCACATAAAGAACACGTATACAGAATAAAAAAACAGTTGAATCTCATCAAATTAAAACAAATTACCACAAGAACATGAATATAGAGTTTTAGAAAAGAGCAATCACATCAAATCAAAACAAATTGACGTAAACAACCAATGCCAAACCGAAGCACCACACAAAATACAAAACGAAAACCGATCAAAAATCAGAAACGGAGTACAAATGAGGGGAAAGCACTTACATGGAAGCGGAAATTGTGATTGATGACATTGGTAAGCATGATTTTGTTGGTGAAGAATCCAGAAGAAGAACGAAAAAGTTAGTGTGTAATATACATACAATACAGAGAGCGTGTCCCTGTGGCCTATCTATGGGTACTTTTTACAGAAGAATGAACTGACTGGGTTTTAGACATCTATATTTCTCCTATCTGGGTATATATATAAGTCAAGGAAATGAAATGAAATACAGTAATAAATTAGATTTGTTTAGGGCGGTTGAAAGATGACAAACTTATAATGAATTTCGTGCCGCAGTTTCTTTTCCGAATCCAAATGGGAGAAGGATTGGAAACGAAGATATTTTATTATACATCGGCTCCACAGTATTACCCCTGTGCCAACCAGTAATTTAATGAATTTCGTGCGGCAGTTTCTAATCCGAATCCAAATGGGAGAAGGATTTTAGAGGGGAAACTTTATTGTACGGTTGACTCCACCGTGATTTAATAAAGGGAAAATTACAAAACTAGGTCAAATGGGAAGGTCATTTACATATTTAACCCATTTACTCAACCTATTACATATCTAGACTCATTTTGTGTGACTTTCCAAAAATTCCCCTGATCTTCCCACTTCCCCCCTATCTCCGCGAATCACCGCTCCCCCCTATCTCCTTGGTTATGCGAAAAGTTGCTCATGCATTAATGATTTCAAGACTTTTGATCTTCCTTTCTTCTTTTAAATTGCACGAAATTTGCACCATTTCGTCAAAATCACAATGAATTTCTCATTTTCCTCTTTTCATCTCTTGATTCTGCAACTTCCGAACCCTAGAAAACGAAGCCATGGTTTTTCATCTTCATGTTCGTTGCTTGGTTTCTTTCTTCTTGTTACCATCAAAGAAATGGTTTTTCTACGTTATTTCCTTCGTTCTTCCCATGTTATCATATTGTTATTGTCGCTTTTGAGGGTGAAAGGGGCGAAAAATGTAAGTATCTGTTTTTTTTTCTGCGTTTTATCATGAATTCACTTCGCAATCGATGGTTTCGCTAAGCTTTGCGAAGAGAACGAGCCTGGAAAGTGATGATCTACTTCGTGTATTGATGATTTCGCGACGTTCTGCGAAGAGAAAGAGTCTGAAACGTATGGATCTACCTCGCGAATCTATTAGTTCGCGAAGTCTGCGAATAGATCATTACGTTTCAGACCTCGCAGACTTCGCGAAAAAATCGTTATGCGACGTAAATAGTCACATTTCAGACCTCGCAGACTTCGCGAAAAAATCGTTATGCGAAGTAAAATCACCTCTTCCCCTGCACATTTACATTCGCATGCTTCGCTAATTTCCAAAATCATCCTTTTTCATAACTAACACGGTTAATTTTTTCTGTAGATGGTTGAATACGTAACATCCCTTTCTGGAAGGCGGCGTACTGAGCTGCAGGGAAGATGATTTTCCTTCCTGTATAGGGATGAACTTCCCCAAGATTGACACATTCACTCCTGAAATGATTCGTTAGGAGAGGTTGTGTCAATCTCGGGGTGCACCATGGGACACGTCCATCCCATGGTGCCAATCTTGTTAGTAGATTTTGATAATGTTATGATTTGAATGTCGTTATTGTGGCAATCTTGTTGTAAATTTTGATAATGTTAGTAGAGTTCATTGTGGCAATCTTGTTGTAAATTTTGATAATGTTATGATTTGAATGTCGTTATTGTGGCAATCTTGTTGTAAATTTTGATAATGTTATGATTTTAATGTTAGAATCCGTTGTTGTTTGCCCTTTTTTGTTATATACCACTTCGCGAATTAGCTTCAAAACACATCCAGGCTTCGCATATGCGAACTAAATTCATCAAGCAAACCCAAACATTTACTTCGCAGACTTCGCATAGTATGGAATATGCGAAGTCAGACGGGATGGGGCGAGCCGCGCGTAAATATTGGGGGTATTTTTGGAAAGTCACACAAAATAAGTCTAGATATGTAATAGGTTGAGTAAATGAGTTAAATATGTAAATGGGCCTTCCATTTGACCTAGTTTTGTAATTTTCCCTTTAATAAAATATCATGAAGAATGTTTTAAAATTAGTTTAAAAAGTAATTCTTCTAAATTTATTAAAAATAATGTGATTAAATTTTTAAATTTATGTCAAAACAAGAAAAATTGAAATAAATTGAAATATATACCATTTTAAATAAATATAACAATCAATAAATAATTTTAAATAAATTTGATTAGGTAATAATTTTTTAGTCAAATTCAGGGGTTTTACCGAGCCAAATATTAATACTACTGTATATGACTAATTAATTAAAAAATTTAAATATTTAAAATTATCAATCATGTGTATTATATTTTGGGATAAGTAAAAATATTTATGATTTTGGGTTTTGAGGGTTTAAAAATTGTAATATATTTTTTTGTGATTGTTTGTGTCAATTACTTGTGTCCACATCTTCCTTAACGCTCGGCTCACTAATAACCTTATCAAGAATGCGCGAAGGCTTTCTTCAGGAATGGAAGCGAGGGACGAAGCATTTTAGCCTAGTAGCATGGTGGAAGTCCAATCAATGGTTGACCAAACTCATATGAGAGTTCCTTGACGACCTAGAAGACTGAATTAACAGTCAAGGAGTGAAGTTTTAAGCATTAGGGAGAGTTAGCGGTGGCGACTTCGCGATATTGTGCCAATTCAAGTTTTAAACTTCCGGAATATTTCACAGAGGCTTTCTCCTCCAGGTCGAAAAGCCAAACTGAAAGTATACTATGGGTATCTTGCTATTTGCTGCATGTACACGTAAGCGCAACCATAAAAGTCATGTCACTGTTTAAAAGAAAGAATTTGGATTCTGATTCTCCTTTCCGGTTTCAATCCATTATGGAATGCTTTATTACCATTAGTTGCTCGGGAGGAAGGGTAACCGGTAACCTCGAGGAGAGCATTCCTATGGCTTTACATTATGAGGAGAAAGGGGGCCTATAGGCCGGCTTTAGCTCCAAGATTCGGTGCCTTTTTTTTTTCTTTTCAAAAACTCGCCAGACTCGAGCTGACACTGTTCTTCCGGGCTTACGTTTACAAGACGATATCTAGATGGTAAGACAGTACATGTGGTTTTCAATATTAGTAAAAATGTTTTCTTTTTGTAATATTGTTAAAATAAAAAGAAATTTTTGTTTAGATATTTTATTTCACTATTTTTACAAATATCTTTTTGTAAACAAAAATAATAATCACAACCCACAAAGTGTGCAAACCAAATCACATGTAATTTGGTGCATCGGATGATAAGATGTACTACTTGTATGGTATAATTTCTCTTAACATAGGAGGCGGGTCTCATAGCTTCGTTGAATTCAACGCCTGTGATTCCAAAAATGACCCTGGAAGTGTGTGGAAATATAGAATCTTAACAAACAAGGTAGGGAAGTAGGGGTAGAAAGACTGGAGGGTGTTTTGGGAATTTTGTCGTTTTTGGTCGACGAATATATATATTGAGAAATGTATGTTTATGGGGTTTACTTTCTGGACAAGTATAGAAGTTGGTTGTTATATGAAAGGTAGGCATGCAGTTTGTGTGACAAGTTACACCCAATTGCCAAATAAAATAAATAAAATATTTAATGTGAATCTAATTAGAATATTATTTAAGGAATCCAATTCGAACTGGCTTTTATTTATTTAAGGATAAAAATAGGTTTAAAGTTTTTGGGTAAATTAATATAGACTTTACGTATAAATATTATCAATATAAAATTAACGTTTAAAAAATATATTAATTTAGACAAATAACAAAATATACGTGTCATATTTCGTTATCAATATCTAAATTT
This sequence comes from Euphorbia lathyris, assembly GCF_963576675.1. Lineage (NCBI taxonomy): Eukaryota > Viridiplantae > Streptophyta > Magnoliopsida > Malpighiales > Euphorbiaceae > Euphorbia > Euphorbia lathyris. Next base: position 19,378,750 of record NC_088914.1, on the reverse strand, counting down.
GTGTTTTTTTTTAAATGTTAAGTATCCGTTTGTTTCTATTTTTTAGAATTGCGTTTTGCCTTTCAAGTCTAAAAAGGAGACAAAAAGAGTTTGGTAAAAATTCGAAACAGTTGCTTTTTATACAAAAAAAAATCAACTAATATCTGTTGTTTATTCGTAATAACAACAACAAATAGCAAACAGCAAATATGAGCAGTTGAAACAAACGGATCCTAAATTTATATTGATGATATTTTATATATGCAGTTTAAATTGATATTTTTCCAAAAACTATAAACCTATTCTCTTTATTTATTTAATTAAGTTTAGCACACAATTGAATAGAATGATTTTTGCTTAACTTTTAACAAATTGAACAAGATTGGTGAGGAGCGGATGCATCGTACATATATGAAAGTGGTTCCTTTTCTTGGAGCCCACTCCGTTGTTTGGAGTGAAGTTAAAAAACAAAAGTGGTTTAAATTTTTTCAGTTTACAAAATGATTATGCAGTTTACAAATTTAATAATTTTATTAAAAATTATTATAGTAACTGATTCGGAATGTCTTTTAAAGGTCCAATAGGTCCATAGGACTAGCGGGCCCAAGGGCTAAGGAGGCGAGAGGCCTCAAAGGTCCAAGGGGACTCACTATAAATAAGAAGGAGGCAACCAAAGCAAGGGGATCGGGTAACATACACTCTAACTCATTTTGAATAGATTATCAATACTCTCGAGCAACTAACTATCTTGATCGTCGGAGTGTTCCCAGGGACCGCTCCCCGCACAGAGACGACCCTCGAGGAACACGAGCACCCCCCCGAAGAGAGCTCGGATCACTGTTCCGCGTATCCTAATTATTTGGTGCGATGAGCGTGGAGTACAAGTGACCTCGGAGCCTCCAGCGAGATGCAAACGCCGACTGGGTCCACTCCAACGGAGGCGCCGGAGATCGGAGCAACCAGTTCTATGACAAACGTGGACCGGTCCGCACCGGTCATCCCAATTTCCCCTAGAAACCTGGCTCCACTAATGGAGGAGGTAAGCTCGGAAGAAGAGGAAACTTACAATACCACGCAGCTCCTCAGTGCGATACAAGGTTTTCAAACCACTCAAGCTGTTCATACGGCGGCTCAGATGAAGATCATAGAACAACAGAGAAGCTTGTAGGAGGAAAACGCCAAAATTTGGCAATACCTTAAGGCAGCAGCGGAGATACAAAGAGAAGGCATGTCCCCGGGGCAGTCCTTAGGACCCGAGATACCCACGGGGAGAGGGGCCGGAGCCGCCACAACCGGAGGAAGCGGTGTACCACGGGAAGAGACAACAACCATGAACAGCGAAGACGCGTTGGAACTGAAGATCCAGCGCTTTTTAGACAAGAGGGCCCTCGGAGGCGTCATGGGAGGAAGCATCACCTCTAGCAAAACGCCGCTAGTACAAAGAATCATCGAGACAAGGTTCCCACGAGACTGGAAGGCTCCTCGCCTGACGCAATATTCGGGAACCGAAGACCCAAACGACCACGTGGCATCCTTCATGAGCACTATCAACCTGTATTCAAAGGACGAGGACATCATGTGTAAAGTTTTTCCCACCACACTCTCATCCAGTGCCCAAGAGTGGTATCGAGGACTGGCTCCCGAGTCAATTGACTCGTTCGATCTACTAAAGGACTTTTTCTCTCCCGATTCGCCGCGGCAGCAAAGGTAAGAAAGATCAGCTCGGACCTCAATGGGCTCAAGCAGCGAGCAACTGAGCCACTGCGTAACTTTCTTTCCAGGTTCCACCACATGGCCTCCCAGGTCAAGGGCCTCAACCTAGAGGTAGCTCATGATGCCCTAGCGAAGGGAACCTCGTGCGAGCCCCTAAAGCAAAGATGCTGCGATCCTTCGAGGAGCTCATGACCATGGCACAAACCTTCGTCCGGTATGACGACTGGGATCGCCCGACAGGATACGAGGAATCGGAAAAGGACAAGGCCAGAGGAGATGTGCCCAAAGAGGAGAAGAGCAGACCAACCACGGAGGCACGAAACGAGGGCCGGGCACGCAGGGAGGCACCCATACCTTTCCCGACACGGGTCGAGCCGGCAAACCTTGAGCGCAGGGGGGACCGATCCCGTGGAAAGGAGGTACACTATGCTGCTCAAAACCAGCCCCATCGTTACGCCCACCTAACTCCCCCGGCAGAAAAAGGAAAGACCCGTGTCGAGAAGGAATACTGCAAATACCACAAATCCTCCGGACACTCCACAGAGAATTGCTATCAACTATAGAAAGAAATCGAGCGAATCACAGAGCAAGGTGCACCACCGAAGACTACCAGGAAGAGGGAACAGAGCCCGAAGCAACGAGACACCGGCCGAACAGATGAGGCCAAATGACCAAGATTCCATGGAGAAATCCATGTCATAAGAGAGGGAGCGTCGACACTCTGTCCTCATCTGGAAAGAGAAAAGTAGCTGATCAGACCCTGACGCTACAGCCACCACTCCGAACCAGCCATTCGGAGGCCCTCGTAGTCACCATCAACATCGTCGGCTTTAAAATGCATCGGGTGCTGGTGGACACAGGGAGCTCGGTGAACCTGCTTACCTGGAGAGCGCTCCGTGCTATGAAGAACACTCACACGGCCCTCCGTGCCGGAACCTTTCCCCTGGTCGGTTTGTCAGAAATAGAGGTCCCCGTGAAGGGAGTCATCTCTCTGTCAACAACCTTTGCCGAAAACGACCAACAAGTAGAAGACACCGCTGAATGGGTGGTGGTGGACATCCCCTTGGCCTATAACGCCATTATCGGAAGACCTCTGCTGGCTGACCTCAAAGCCATAATTGATATCTCCGACCTATGCTTGACTTTACCGCGTCGAAACGGCAACATCACCATCCAAGGAGATCGCATCCTGGCTAAGAAGCTGCAATGGGAGGTGACTCAACCTCGGACGGCAGTCTACCTTGAGGACGGTCTGATGGATATGAGGGGGTACAATCCCACACCGATTGAACCTGTCAGCGACTGCCCCGTCGGGGAGAACAAGACACTAAAGATTGGGACCAAGCTCCCACCTCCTCTGGCTAGCGAGATAAAGGCCATCCTAATAGAGCATTCAGACGTATTCGCATGGTGCACCGAAGACATCACAGGAGTCTCGCCCGAGCAAGCAACTCACAGATTGAACATCAACCCTTCCGTCGAACCCCTAAAGCAGAAGAAACGGATACAGGCGAAAGACAAGCAAGCTGCCGTCAATGAAGAGATCGAGAAGCTATTAGCTGTAAAATTTATTCGAGAGGTCCACTATCCGGATTGGCTTTTTAATGTTGTACTTGTAAAGAAAGCCAGCGGAAAGTACCGCATGTGTGTAGATTTTACGGATGTGAATAAAGCGTGCCCCAAGGATTCCTACCCGCTGCCTAACATAGATCAGCTTCTAGACCAAACAGCCGGTCGCAAAATCTTGTCCCAGTTTGATGCCATCGCTGGTTTTCAGCAAATCCCTCTAGATCCGGCCGATGCCGAAAAGACCTCCTTCATAACGCATGAAGGTACGTATTGCTACAACGTGATGCCTTTCGGTTTGAAGAATGCAGGAGCCACATATCAGCGACTAATAGACAAGATGTTCACTCACCTCATCGGCAAGACGGTACAAGTATACATCGATGATATGGTCGTCCTAAGCACTGAAGAGAGCGACCACCCGCGGGACCTGGCGGAGGTGTTTAAAATTTTCAGGGATTACAACCTCAAACTAAACCCGGAGAAATGTTTCTTCGATATTCGAAGCGGCAAGTTCCTTGGTTGCGTGGTTTCGAAAAAGGGTAGCGAGCCTAATCCCGTAAAGATCGAGGCAATCTTAGAAATGGAAGCACCACACAACTTACAGGGAGTTCAGAGGCTCAACGGGAGGATTATCGCCTTAGGACAATTCATCTCCTGCTCGGCACAACGTTGCTTGCCTTTTTACAAAGCAATCAAGAAGGAGCATCCCTTCAAGTGGTCAACGGACTGCCAGGCGGCATTCAAGCCATTAAAACTTTCCTCACCACACCGCCACTACTATCAGTACCAAAGCAAGGACGGGACATCCAACTATACTTCACCATTGGCGATGAAGCTATGGCAGTGGTCTTGACTCAAAAAGAGGGTACGGAGCTCTATCCGATTTACTTTTTGAGCAGGGTCCTGAAGGCTGCGGAAGCCCGATACTCTGAGGTTGAGAAGGCTCTGTTTGCCATAGCGCAAGCATCCGAGCGTCTCCGACCATACTTCCAAGCGCATACGGTTGTGGTCAAAACCAGCTATCCTCTCAAGAAGGCAGTCCAGAAACCAGAAGTCTCCGGACGGATCACCAGCTGGTCGGTTCGACTATCGCAGTTTGACATACGTTTTGAACCCCGCACGGCGATCAAAGCTCAAGTGCTGTCCGATTTCATTGTTGAATTCACCGGGTCCTCGACTAGCGACCTCACGCTGGCAAAAGCTCATAATAGTGACCTATGGACCATGAGTGTGGACGTTTCCTGTGGCCCAGGACGAGCAGGTGCAGGCATTGCCATTCAGGGACCTAACAACCTCCGACTATGGTACGCCGTCCGACTCGACTTTCCAACCACGAACAATCAGGCAGAATATGAGGCCGTGATCGCAGCTCTTCGGTTAGCCAAAATAATGGTAACCGGACACCTGACAATGTACTCAGACTCCAAACTCGTGGTCAGCCACGTCAGCGGTACTTATAGAGAAAAAGACCCAACGATGTGTCAATATCTGGCGCTCGCTAAATCCCTACTCGAGGATCTCAAGAACAAAGGAGTAACCTTTATCCTTACACTCGTACCGCGAGAAGAGAATGAAGAGGCAGATGCCATTGCCGCTCTCGCAGCAGGAGAGAAATCCCGTGACCCGCATACCCTCATAGAAACCGCTGCGGCCCCAGCCATTAGCACAAAATGTTCGTTGCAGATCGACACAACAGATGCAGCAACAAGCGCCTGGAGGAGCCCGATAATCAGATATCTAGAAGATGGAACACTGCCGGAGGATCGGACGCAGGCATCCCTCGTGGTTCGGCGTTCCTGGCGGTATGCGATGCATGACGACCTACTCTATTGGAAGTCCTCCAAACAACCTTGGTTGCGCTGCATATCCGAGGAGGAAGGAGATCACTGTCTAAAAGAGATACACCAGGGCGTGTGTAGCTCGCATCATGGCGCTCGATCCATTGCAAAGAAGGCCCGACTACAAGGACTTTACTGGCAGACCATGGACTCCGATGCAGTCAGTCTAGTGCGCAGTTGCCAAGCATGTCAAGTCCACGCTAATACTCATCATGCGCCGGCGGCTTCCCTCAAGGGCATCATCACACCCTGGCCCTTCGCAGTATGGGGAGTTGATCTACTTGGCCCTTTTCCAATTGCCTTGGCACAAAAACGCTTCATAGTAGTCGCGGTCGATCATTTCACAAAATGGATTGAGGCGGAGGCTATCGCCAAGATAACCGCCGACAATGTTATAAGCTTCCTAAAATGAACAATAATATACCGATTCGGAGTCCCTCATTCGTTCATCACAGACAACGGGCGACAATTTGACTGCACTCAGTTTCGCAATTTCTGCGACGAGTGGGGCATAATAGGTCGATACACCTCAGTCGCGCATCCTCAAAGCAACGGGCTCACTGAAGTAAGCAACCGCACGATCCTTCGCGGTATAAAAGCACGCCTTTTCGACAAAGGGCAAGCTTGGCCCGACCATATCTCAGCAGTATTATGGTCATATTGCACAACCCCGCACTCCGGCACATGGCGGACCCCTTTTTTCTTAACCTATGGAGCGGAGGCAATGACACCATCCGAGGTCATCCTTCGATCTCCTTGACAAATAACTTTCGAACAAACTAGCAACGATGAAGAGCTTGTTGAGGCCGGAGAGCGATTGGAGGAAGAGCGCCTTAACGCACTACTTCAGATCACGACCCATAAGCAAAACTTAGCACGATATCACAACAAGCGAGTGCGACCCCGCACTTTCCAAGTAGGGGACCTGGTGCTCCGAGATGCGGCCGCCTCTCAATCCCTACTCGCCAAAGGAAAGCTAGGGCAGACATGGGAAGGGCCCTACATAATCGACACGGTCCTACACAACGGGGCCTACAAAATCGCCTCATTAGACGGGACGATCTTTGACATAGCTGGAACATCCAGACACTAAAGAAATATTATCAATGAACTCCTGTAACCTGAATCATGAATAAAAGTACATGTTTACATAACACTGCGTTATCCCCAGATCACGAACGTCTCTCCGATTGCGCCAATAACCCTATGTTATTACCAACCACACCGAAACGCGAGCCACCCAATAAGGTCATCGCCACAAATAACTCAAATAGTTATTCCTAGGCTTCTCGATCATCTCGAAACGCCTTTTCGCAAATCGCTTAGACAACCCCATGTTGTTACTGATTAAACGCGAGCCACCCAATGAGGTCCTCGCCACGAATAACTCAAAAAGTTATTCCTAGGCTTCTCGATCATCTCGAAAATGCCTCTTCGCAAATCGCGTAGCCAACCCCATGTTGTTACCGATTAAACGCGAGCCACCCAATGAGGTCCTCGCCACGAATAACTCAAAAAGTTATTCCTAGGCTTCTCGATCATCTCGAAACACCTCTTCGCAAATCGCGTAGACAACCCCATGTTGTTACCGATTAAACACGAGCCACCCAATGAGGTCCTCGCCACGAATAACTCAAAAAAGTTATTCCTAGGCTTCTCGATCATCTCGAAACGCCTCTTCGCAGATCGCGTAGACAACCCCATGTTGTTACCGATTAACCAAAACGCAGGCCACCCAATGAGGTCCTCGCTACCAATAACCCAAAACATTATTTCAAATTTTCACAAGCATCTCGACCGCCCCATGAAAACACGGGGTCAACTCGATGTTCTTTCCAAATAGGACTTGATAAAAGAATACACATTGGGACACATAGGCAAGAAGCATCGTTAAATTCATCATAAGTCGATACAACATATCAAAAGCATAAATTCAAAAATTTAAAACATTCATGCGAGTTGCACGTTTACACGGTCCGGATTAGGGATAGCTTCGTCATCCATCAAGTCTTGATACATCGCTCGCCAGTCAACACACTCATCAGTGTTATGCCCGTTCTGCCTATGATACAGACATGCCTTGCCAACATGGGTCACGCGGTGGTTAGGGTTCGCTGGAACCGGTCCGAGACAGCCTTCCCTAGAAAACTCGAGAAACACCACGCTCCGAGGCTTCAAAGGATCGACAAACGTCGGACCATATGGGCGAGTCGGTGAAGCATGACACCCCACTCGACGATACTCCGTTTCATGAGGAAGATTAGTTACCCTCTCCAGCTCGTCGGCAAGCAGCCTATTAATCCAATGAGGATTTAAAACAGGAGAACCTGTTTCATCAGGGTTAAGATAGCCGACCCCTTCCTGCGACCAGATTTTCTTCTCAGTTGAAGAAAACACACTTATCGCCACCTCACAGGAATCCTTCACCGACCCAGTATACGGCATGGAACTCTCGCTTTCCATAGTCCTTTTTTGAGAACTTGCGCTCCGCCTCATCCACACCGGGGAGGCATATCGCACCTTTCTGTCCAGATCATGATCATCCCTTGGCGGACAATACACATAAGGATGAGGCATCACCGAGATCGCTTTCTGCACCTCAAGCACCTTTCCGGAATCCACAATATCCCGAAGCGATATCGCACGAAAATAGGGATAAACAAACGCCTAAGAATACAAACGAACGAAGCAAGAAGGACACCCCATGAACGAAGAACACAAACAAAAACCAACTCCTATTTATAGCAAGAGTAGACAAGACATGACAAACACATCACAAAACCTCAAATCAAATCAACATGCAAGATGATGTTTAAACTTAGCTGCCAAAAGATCACAAAAGATTCCAACCGTACGAAAAATTATTACATCTTTGAATCAAAGAAACAAAAGGAGCAGGCTATCTCCATCTACCACTATTTCTTCTTAAAACGGCCACAAAACTCTACGGCTTTCGCCTGGGCAGCTTTATCATACACATTCGACGAGAATATGACCTCCAAAGGAACCTCATACCCGGCAGAGTGAGCAGCAGCAATAAGCATCATTCGATCCATTTTGATCAGCTTCTCCTCGCATTGTCCCGTGAAGGCACGCAGATCATTAGCCTCTTTCCGAGCCACCTCAAGTTCTCGCTTGAGTCTCTCATTCTCATCGAACAACGAAACGGCTTGCCTAGCTCTCTCCTCGACCTTCTCCTTCACTCGACGAGTCCATAAGATGGCCACCTTAAGCAAAACCTTGTAGGAACGGAGCTCCTCAGCATCATGTGCCAACCTCTTCGACAGCTCCACTCGGCCTCCTGTCTCCACTTTAAGCTGCTCGGTCAGCACTGCGATCTCGCCCTCACGGCGCTCCAACAACTCCCCGGCGGTAGCTAACTTCCCATTCGCCGTTTCCAGCTCCTTCACAGCATTCCGCAAACCTTGCTCCATATCTCGAAACAAATTCTCATCATTCACACACATGTCGAATACCGTGTTAGCGTTTTGGATGGCCTGCATAAAGTTGCACAAGTCAGGATACAGTCATTAGAAACAAATCTGAACGAGCATATCAAGAGAACTTACCACACCAAGCGCCGACAAAGTTTCCACACCAAGGTTCATTTTGGACACGCCGTCCATTCGGTGAACTTCTCCGGGCACCTTAGCAACACGAGCCATCACCCGCGCAAGGTCCGACGTTGCCATGTCAGAGTGCACCGACAAACCCATAACGTATTCCCGAAACTTGGCAATCTGGGTGATCACCTACTTGATCCATCATATCCGCTGAAAGCTCGGCCTCACCATCAGTACACGCTCGCTAAGAGCCATCGCTTGCCCCAACAGTATCATCCCCAGCGCAAAAAATTTCACCTTCAATTCCAGCAACTGACTTGCCTTTCTCTTTCTTACGCTTCCGAGTAAGCACCCCCTGAATCTGGTTCTCGACCTTTTCCGGTTCAGCAGCTATCACCTCCGCAGTTTCCTTCGCCTCACTTTCCAGCCCGAGCATACCTTGCGGTATGTTACCAGTCACATCAGTATCCTCGTGCGTAGCAAGCACCCCGCCCATGCTCTGAACCACTTGGTTCGCATCCTCAAGCGAAGAAAAAGAGGCCAAGGAACCTGATGCACCGGCAAATGCTTCCTCCACAGTTAGGGCCGTTCCTGACCTTTTGTAGGCCCGGGGCGACAGAATAAAATTGGGCCCTTTAATACCAAATTGATAAAAAATAAAATTTCTTTAAAAGTTGAAATAGAGGTTGTCGGACATCCCAACTAGGTTGGCACCCCCTAACAACCCCCAAACACATGTTGTAATTTTAAAATGTGCTAAACAAAATCAATATTATTAAGAATACAACTTCAAAATATACTAAACATAATCAAAATTATTCTAAACCACTAAAGAACGGTCTCTATGTTGATATTCTTCAATTTCTAACTCTTTTCCAACCTTGAATATCATCTTTAATTGCCTACAAAACAAAGTATGCAAATAATTAAAAAAGTTTACTTCTCCGAGCATTACAAGAGGCAAAATCATTAATGATAATATCAGCATCCATAGTTCCCAAAATTTCTTTCTCAATAGATAAAATTGCTAAACCACTCAACCTTTCTTGAGACATTGATGACCTCAAATAAGTTTTTATTAACTTTAGTTTTGAAAAGCTTCGTTCAGCTGATGCTACAGTCATAGGCAAAGTTAATAAAATCCTATAAGCAATAGAAACATTTGGATAACAATCTGCAGCTTTAACAAACTCAAGAATTTCAATAGTTGACATTAATTCATCAGATGACAAAGTAATTTGCAATACTTTCAATTCAGAAAAAAAAATCATTTAAATCAAAATCAGATACACCATCATGGGAAAAAGTAGAGTGAAGATTATCACAACAATTTTTTAAATCATTAGAATCTAATGATTTCAATTTTTTTGAATTAAATAAAAATCCAAAAATGCTTTCGAAATATTTTAACTGCTCAAATCTACTTTCTAAAGAAACTAAAGCCATGTCCACAACAATCAAAAAATACTCTTCTTTAAATAACTGTTGGGGAGTCTTAATTTTCTCTTCATAATCATTCTCATCAAATTGTTTTTTTCTAGTAATTCGACGTTTTGTTGGAAAAATAGGCTCAACATCCATATTAAAAGCAACATCTTTAGCAGCATTCAAACAAGATTCATAGCCTTCATCTCTAAACTTTTGTAAAAATAATATTACACCTTCCAACTGTTTCATGGTAGAGTCAATGCACATAGATTTAGATTGTAATTTCTTGCTTACCATGTTAATAGCAAACAAGATTTCATACCAAATAACCATACTAAGCAAAAACTCAAAACTCTCTATGGCATCTACTAAACTATCTGCATCACTCTTTGATTTGGCATCATCACAGTTTTTTTTTTAATTCCTCCAAAGCCAGTTTAATTTGAGGAGTTTGAAACCTAATAGGTTTCACACTTTTAATCCGACTCTCCCAACGAGTATTGCACAAAGATTTTAAAGTTAAACCAGGAACATTATCAAGAAAAACTGGCCATCTTTTTGTAGAGCCCGCAAATAATGAATATATACGTTGAATAACCCCAAAAAAAGAAATAGTTTTAACACAAGAATGAGTCATATCACAAAGAGTAAGATTAAGACTATGGCAAGCACATGGCATATATAAAGCTCTAGGATTAATTTCAAGTACCCTAGTTTGGACTCCTTGGTGTTTTCCTTTCATATTTGAACCATTGTCATAACCTTGACCCCTCACATCATCAACACTAAGATCAAGACCTTTCAACACTTCTAAAAGTTTATTAAAAAGCCCTAATCCAGTTGTATCATCCACTTTTAGAAACTCAAGAAAGTACTCCTCAATTTTTATCTTCTTACCGGACATATTAACACATCGTACTACTAAAGTCATTTGTTCTTGATGACTCACATCAGGAGTACAATCAAGAATAATGGAAAAATATTTGCTTTCTTTGATTATCTTGATTATTGAATTTTTAACATTTTGAGCCAAAAGACAGATTAACTCATTTTGCATTTTATGTCCAAGATAATGATAGTGAATTTCATGATTTTCAATACGTCGTACATGATCTTGCATTACAATATCAAATTCCACAATCATTTCAATCAATCCTAAAAAATTGTCATTGCTATCTTGGTATAACTTTTCATTAGAGCCTCTAAATGCCATATTATGTTTAGCAAGACATTTCACAATAGAAAGGATTCTAACTAAAACTTGTCTCCAACGTTCTTTCTCTTTCATAACCTCTTGTTGCAAGTTTTTATCAATTGTTACACTCTTATCCAATCGAACTCTTAATTCATTCCAAGTATTCATATTAGTCATATGTTCAATACTATTCTCATGTTGCCCAAGTCTCTCAACAAGATGCTTCCAATCATTATGTCCATCATTTGCTAACAAAGATTTGTTCGTACTAGATTTGAACAATTTACAACAAAAACAATAAACTTTATCAACATGTTTAGAATAAACCAACCACTTTCTATCACGTATCTCACCATTGTTTAGTTTTCTAGAGTATAAGGCATATGAAAAATGTCTAGACAACTTGTCTAAAGGAAAACTCAAATTCTCTTCCCTTATAGGTCTCTTTTCAACTAAAATGTTTCTTTCCTTATTATCAAGGCTTTCCCAATTTCTAGGATCATAAATATCATTAAAAGGATGGATTGTTTGTTCTTTACCAACATCGGGATTTTCAGACACCTCATTTACCTCTTTCAAATCATTAGCATTATGGTCACTAATATCATTTTCAACCAAATTATCTATTGACTCGTCCACATTAGTTGCACCTTCCCCATTATGATTCTCATTCGAATCTTTCTTCTTAACTATAAATTTATCAATAGCTCCTTGTTGTGATTTTACTAAAACATCTAATCTTTTTCTCTTTTTTCTTTTTTCACTTCCGGACAAATGCTTTTTAGACAACATCTTATGATTTAAGAACAAAAATAATTCAAATAAAATATAAAAAGAAAGATAACACCTTGATAATAAGATGTTCCCTCAGATTCTTCTAAACTTTAATAACTTGATTTGATAATAAGACGTTCCCTGAACTCTTCAAAAAAAATTGATGCTCCTGCTTGACTCTTCAAAAAAAATTAATAAATATAAACAATATCAGTAACATAAACTAGTTTAAAAAATCAAACAGCAAGATCAAAATACTTGAACTAAATTATGTAAACACCAAAATCAAATCAAATATCAAACTTATCTAAAAAATCAAACAACAAAATCAAAATATATATACAGCAAAATCAAAAAATCAAACAACAAAATTTGAACTAATAAATAAATTATAAACAGCAAAATAAAAAAATCAAAATCAGAAAACATAAACAGCAAAGTAAAAAAATCAAACAGCAAAACTTGTGAACTAGTAGTAATAAATAAACAGCAAAATCAAAAAACATAAAAAACAAAATAAAAAAATCAAAACAGCAAAACTTGAATTGAAAACTAACTAATAAATAAATTATAAATTCATGTTTTTTACTTACCAGGACAGGAGGAGCAGAGCAACAAGCAAGCAAGCAACGGAAGTTTTCAAAGCAGGAAGAGACAAAACGCGGCTGAGGAGAGAATTGCGGAAAGAGATCGTGGAAAAATTCGCTGAAGACGCGCAACGCAGGAAACAAAAGAAATCGCGGAAGAAAGAAAGAAGGAGACGCACGCTAGCTCGACGCTCACGCAAACAACAAACAACGGTAGGTTTTTTTTTTAAATATATATACTAAAATATAAAAATTAATTTGGGGCCCCTTATATTCATGGGCCCTGAGCCTACGCCCCAAAATTCAAGGCCCAGGGCCGGCCCTGTCCACAGTATCCAGGCCAACAACAAACTCATTCGGGTCAAAATCCATACTCACGCGAGTATCACCTGGACCTACATAAGGAGCAACACGATCAGTCTATTTCAAGCAAACACACGAAACACATGCAAAATAAAATCCACAACTCGGACCCCTCACATACGACAGCGATATTCACGGTTATCGCCTCCAGCTCCGCTAGCTCTCCGGTTGAAAAGTTGTACCCACGTTTCCACTTCTCGAAATCTATCGGCGACCAGCCGGATAGCTGAGCCATTCGCCACTGGTTCCAGATGTAATACCCTGCGGTAAGAAAATGACCAACGAGCTCATCCACATCCTTCTTACGTTCTTTATCCGATGGCAGCCCTTTTAAGTACTTCACGAGATGCTCCTCAGATGGCAACATCCGGCGCGGTTTTAGCCACCGACTAGAATCCATGGGATCCCCATTCCATGACACCCGAAAAGGGAAATCGCCATCCAACTTCCGCACCAAGAAGTAGCGATGCCTATACTCAGGAACCTTATCCTTCAACCCGCCAAGAACCTTGAACTTTTGGTGCGAGAAGGTCACATGTTGTGATCGGGGTCCCTTGTTCGGATGAAAGAACTCACGAAACACCAGCCCAGTAGCTCGATATCCAGCCGATCGGCATAGCGAGTAGAACGCCACCATCATCCTCCACCCGTTTGGATGGATCTGACCAGGACACAAGTCGTACTCCTTCAATACCTCCACAAAAAAGGGAAGAAGAGGTAGCCGCATCCTTGACTCCAACTGCTCCTCGTACACCACTAGCTCATTCGCTCCACCCGTATGATGAGCACGATCATCTTCTTCAAGCGCAACCAACTCGTATGGCTACCCTAATCGATACACATCATCCACCGAAAAGGACTCCGGTCTCTTCGGACGTTGCCTCCCCTCATAACGTTTACCATCAACACTAGTTACACCCGACGACCGCGTCCACACTCTCTCACGCATCTCTTCGTAAATCAAGGCTAAGGGTCGATCTTCGGTAATCACACCCTCCGGTACAACCACAATCACTTCAAGAACGTCGGCGGCAACTCCTCCTAACGGCCGCTCAACGCTGGGCGCCGCACGCACTACGGCGGTTTTCTTTTTCTTTCCAACAGCGACACCACTCTCCTCTTCCGTCCCTACTCGCCTTTTTCGTTTCGTAGATCGCGTTCGAGAAGCGTCACGAAGCGTAAAGTCACCCGGTGTCACTGGCGGCAGTCGTTTTAAGGCTCCCCGCGAAGAACCCTCTGACATACTCTCCCTCCCAAGATAAACAAACGAAATAACAACGAAAGAGAAAAGATGAAAAAGAGGCACGACTGACCTCAAACGACGTCACGACAACAAGGAGAAACTGCCCTCAAACGACCGCCGAACGCAGACAAACCCGGTACTCAGCAAATTCCGACAAGCAACGGAATGCAGACCGCAATGCCGGCAAGGAAGCAAGGAATCCAAAGAAAGAAGTAGACTAAGAACACACACCAAGTGAGAATTTGCAAAAGGAAATAATGCCTTCTTTCCTATATTTTATATCTCAAACGGGGGTGCCGGCAGAACACGGTATCCAATGATACTTTACGGCGCGTGCAGAAGCATTAATGTGCAAGCAATTAATTCTGCGTTAGAAACTAGAAGCGCATGCTGAAATTGGAAGGGTCTTTTTCTCTCTCACAAAGCGAGCAGCGTTTTCAAAGCTTACCCCCCGCTCACTAGGTGAACAGAAGGCTCCCAGATTCACAACTACACCTCGCATGCAATACTCGATATGCATGATCGGGGGGGGGGGGGGGGACTACCTGATTCGGAATGTCTTTTAAAGGCCCAATAGGCCCATAGGACCAGCGGGCCCAAGGGCTAAGGGGGCGAGAGGCCTCAAAGGCCCAAGGGGACTCACTATAAATAAGAAGGAGGCAACCAAAGCAAGGGGATCGGGTAACATACACTCTAACTCATTTTGAATAGATTATCAATACTCTCGAGCAACTAACTATCTTGATCGTCGGAGTGTTTCCAAGGACCGCTCCCCGCACAGAGACGACCCTCGAGGAACACGAGCACCCCCCGAAGAGAGCTCGGATCACTGTTCCGCGTATCCTAATTAGTAACTATATACATAAAAAAACAATTTTATTAATAAAAAAAATTTGATTTTACAAATTATTTTATATATAAAATCTCCGTGGTGGGTGAATATAGGATTGCTGAGGGAACCTTTTTTTTCTTCACTATACGTTTTTCTGAAAAAAAAAATCAAATTCATTTTACAATTTTCTAAATCAAAATTTTCTTAATAAATATATTTGGGGCATCTTGAACCCTCAACTCTCAATCTGCTAGAGATAGGAGATCAAAACAGACCATGATAGATGATTCCGAGAGTTGGGGCCTCTTGGCTCCGTCAGAACCGGTTCATGATTGTTTGAAGTCCTAGACGAGATATGAATTGTAAGCTATTTATATATAAATAAAATTTTATAACTATATATATTTATATAATTTCAATTTGACGAAAAAATGTATATTTTATGGCTTTTTTTTTGCTCTATGTAGTCTTTTTATTCCATCGTTGATCTTGTATTGACTTAAGTCTCTACTTATATGAGATTTTATTCTTTACATTTTTTTCGATGAAGTTTTTTTTTATTTAGTGAAATGATACAGGCATTTTCATAAAAAAAATGATAAAAAAACACATTATAACTTTAAAATTTGGAAAAAAGAAAAAAATATTGATAGAAACATAAAAATATATTATCTAAGAACTCCTCCGCCTTTGTAGACGTAAATTCACTAATTAAAATTTATATTCAATATCCTTTTATTTTTATTTTTTTAACCGATGATACAACTATTCCATAAAATATATAATGATATATTAAGAAAAAATTATTATATGGACCCTACTTTTTGAGGGCCTAAGGGCAGAGCCGACCCTGGGCTCCACCTCTTGTAATATTTGATTTTGAAAATTAGCTAAATCATTAATAATTTTTATTGAAATAATGACTTGCATATTCCTTAATTACAAACCACAAAAATTACATATTCATTTAAAAAAAAACATGATAACGCTCATGTATGGAGACAGATGACAACCATCCATATAAGGAGAGATATTATAACCATTTATAACAAAAAAAAAATAAATAAAGAAGAAACTACAAAATTTATCATAATAGATCAATCAAAAAAATATTTAATAGAAAAAATAAAGCAAAGAACAGTTATTTTTTTTTGGCTAAAAATCGGAAGAAAATATAAAAAATGAAATGAAGAAGACAAAAGTTTCTTGGGGGCTAGGTTAAGTTTCAACCATTTGAACTATAACATACTTATTTTTTCAAATTTTTAAACTAAGAATGCGTTTGTAAATTGAATACAATACAAGTACTTATTTGGCTTAATACATCATTTGCCCCCTGAACTTGTCTAAAATGGTTGATTGGTCCCCTGAACTTTCAAAGTGTCTTGATAGCCCCCTAAACTTGCATAAAATGTTCAGTTAGTCCCCTGAACTTGCATAAAATGTAATCAATTAATCACTCGGTTGTAAAAAAAGTAAGTTAAATGCGGAAGATATGTTGCACGCATCTTAAAAAAGTAAAACGACCAAGATCGGAGTATGCGATTATAATATTAGAAAAGAAAATGTTTTATAATTGAATAAGTAAGAAATTCTTTTTTAACATGTTTTAATTTATTTTGTGAAGTATGTAATGACATTCTAAGGCACGTGTAACATATCTTCCGTATTTGACTTGCTTTTTTACAACCGAATGATTAATTGATTACATTTTACGCAAGTTCAGGGGGCTATCGAGATGCTTTGACAGTTCAGGGGGCCAATCAACTATTTTGGATAAGTTCAGGGGGCAAATGATGTATTAAGCCTACTTATTTTGTATACTTTACCTTTATTTAAGGGGATAAACGGCAAAAATACCACTAATGTTTATAGTCAGAAGCAATTTTACTCTTAACGTTTAAAATGGTGCAATTTTACCCTTAACATTGATAACTAAGAGCAATTTACTTCTAATGTTGACAAGTTGGTCAACTTAAAAAATAACTCATCAAACTGTTTTTTCGATCGTGTCATCTATTACATGTGTGTCATTTTATCACTCATTAGTAACGACATATCAAAACATATGATTAGAAGTGAAAAAATATTAAAAGATATAGTTGGACAAAAAAATTCTAATATTTTGTCAAATTAAAAAATATTAATCTCCAATTTTATTATTAGATCACAAAAAATATAAAACCTTTTTTTAGAACCAACTATTATGCAATTGGTGAGAATGATATCTAAAATTGACCATTCTTGTCAACGATAAAGCTAAAATTGCTTTTACCTTGCCAACGTTAGGAGTAAAATTGCATAATTTTAGATGTTAGAGATAAATTTACTCCTAACGTTAGAACTATTTTTACACCTTATCCAAAAACAATATTGTTATATATGGATTTAGAAATTGAATTGGACCCAACACAAAATTTAAATGGGCCCATGAAATTTGAAAAACACTCTGTTGCTATTAAGTGAACCTCCCAACAAAATCCTAATTAATATTATAAAAAGAAAAATCACTCATAATTAAACTTTTGAATTTTTCTAGTTTATAGATTGAGTAACTCATCATTTTTTTTTGTAAGATTAAACTTATAAATTTTAATTTTTATATATATTGAACCACTCATTAACAACTTCACTATATAAATCGTTATTTTTTTTGGTTCGTAAGGGTATCCACCGTCGACAACAGTGACTATCCCTTTCGCAGATGGTTTGCACCTCTATGGGTGGGACTGCTGGCCACGGAAATTCTTTCTATTCCCAAAGGTGAGGATCGAAACTATATAAATCGTTAATGATAATACGTATGAAAATTAAAAATCAAAATCTTAATAAAAAAATTATAAAGATTGAAAATTTAATGAAGAAAAATTATAAAGATCTAGGTCTTAAGAATATATATTTTTTTTGCCTATAATACAAAAACCAAAGATAAATTGAAGAGACACAAATTATTATAAATTAGCTAATTATATCATGCCAAAAAATATTAGGATATATGTGTCCCCATCTTAAGCTTACAAGGACGTCCGGAGTAAGGAAGACCGCCAGATCAAACTAAATAGGAATAAATATTCCTCAAGGCATGTGAACCTTTGAAATACACTCTAAATCCTCAACGGATTAAGACCCGGGAATCCTAATTCGGGTATTATCACTAATTACCTAAAGTATGTCCACCTGTCGCAATCTAAGGTAATTTTGACATTGACTATCGATTTTGCCTCTGGCTCCCTATAAATAGAATGAGACTTCATAGTCAATATATATATATATATATATATATATATATATATATATATATATGGTAATTAATTTATTAGTCTCTATATTTTGACAAAACACACTGTTTAATCCCTGTATTTTCAAAAACACATGGTAAGGTCCCAAACCTTTTTCTCAATGAACTGTTTAGTCCTTCCGTCTGTTTGTTAGATTTTTTACCGTTTATGACTTCGGAAATGATTAAATTACCCTTTACTATTTACCTTCAAACTTCAGAAGAGGAAATCCAATTTAGAAGAAGAAGCTATTTGTATGGAGAACAAGAAAAAGAACAGACCCAATGCTTACGAATTTGAACGATTAAGAACAACACTCAAAGTTGATTTCAGATGCATTAGAGTTTAAAAGAAAGAAAAAAAAGAACGCAAATCCAAATTGACTAACAGAATTTTCATGAGAATCTGACGGCAGGGTCTAAACAGTTCACCGAGAAAAACGTTAGGGACTTTACCATGTGTTTTTAAAAATATAAGGACTAAACAACGTGTTTTGTCAAAATATAGAGACTAATAAATTAATTACCCATATATCTATTGCAATTTTCTATCAATCAGTTAGTGCTCTCTCATCATAAACTCTATTACTTAGGCATCAAAGTGGAGGCGCTGGTCAACGGTCTCACCTTGATCCTTTTTGTGTTTTACTTCATAAATTAAAAGAATTTTCCCCTCGTCAGAGCACTACCACATATATTCAACCGTAACAAATTTGTGCAGTGAGCATGTATTGAACACACAAAAGAAATAGCATCATAGTGGTATGAGAAACTCCCCCGTCGGATCCATCACTATGAGAAACTCTTCGGTCGAAAAAGAAGAGCACCTATCACTATAGGGCTAATGATCAATGTTGTTGATGATTTAGCCTTGAAAACCAAAGATGGAAGTTATAGAATTGCCACTCAATCTATTAGACAGGGAAAAAGTGGTACAATAGATAGAGTTCCCGACTACCATCCCTTTAGAGACGGGTTCGTGACAACATGTACTAATCTTTAACATGGACACTACTTAAACTCTGGTGATTGGTTTGATTTATGTCTAGCTGGAATTGATTATTTAATACACATCCAAATATGAGCAATAAATGAAATCATTAGTTACATATTTACACCGGCTAACTGGATGAGATACAAAATTGGAAATAACGAGATTTACATTGTGAAAACAACCCTAAATATATAATTTATTATGAACCTGCAAAACAGAAACAATTAGGGTCGCGGGCCATACATTGAACCTGAATTCTGAATGCTTTTAGGATGTCAGACTCAACACATAAAACTCATATAAAGACTTTAACCATATAAACAAGAATGTAATCATGACATTGTCTTTAACTTATCTTGACCTTTAATGGTTATAACTTTGACTTAGGTAGAAGATATTGTAATAGGGTAGCTCACTCGGTAGCACAAATGGTAACTAATTACTTTTTATCATTTGATTTTTTTCTATTTGTTGTTGTAAAAATCAAACCAGTTAAAGAACAAAAAAGATAAAAGACTAAGGATTAGAAGTTGAGCCTAAATCCAAAATATCAGGTGAAAAATGATATTTTTATTTTCATTTATTCCTCTAATATAGAAAAAATTAAACAAAAAATTATACTACTTACTACTACTAATATATTTTTATTATCAAATTATTAAATTAACAAATTTAACATAATAAAATCAAAAGATTAATATAATAAATAAGTTCATAATATAAAATATATTACACTTAAACTTAGTATAATTATACTAGTAATAGCAATGTTATTTAATATCAATTCATATTTATTTTAGATAAATATAATAATGGAAGCTTAAAAATCAAACTCACTCCAACTCGTCGAGAACTTCTCCATCAAGACCTACCCCCAACCTAGAGTGGCGAGGTAGGGAAGTAAAATTAATCCTTGTTCATACATTGGTTTTTCGGTACAAAATAAGCCACTTCAAATAGGTTCATTGTTCTGATCCAGAATACAATTAATTCAGCATGAGCTAAACACATGTCGAGTTTATGTTTCACCAATTGAACAGTCCAAGTAATGGAATTTTTTTATCAGTTTTAGACAAATGTGGTATTTGATGCATTTTTAGATTGGTTTATCTATTGGATCTAGTTAAACTGGGTTAATTTGATAGTTAGACTAGATTAATCAAGTCAAATCGAGCCGAGTTTGACAACGTTGCTTATATTCATTATAATTGTAACTGATGGAAGAATTGTGACAAAGAAATTCTTTGATGCCAAAGAAAAATTACAACTAAACTGAGAAATAATTAAGAAAAAAAAATCAAATATATAAGTAACAATATTGGAAGAAACATAATTTGAATTTGTTGATTTGAAAAAGGGAGGGAGGGAGGAAGTGGGCCAAACAGAAAACTGAAAACGAAGTTAGTTGGTTAAGTACCCGCGTTTATGTTTTGGCGGTGACCCGGAACTCCAGGGGAGATTTCATACTATATTTACGAGAGAGCGACGGTTGGGCTTAACGGAAATCTCGCCGACAACTAATAACAACGGTAAGAAAACTAAATCAACAAACACTAGAATGTCATTTGGTTTGTCAAAATTATGAAGACCAGAACACCTTTTATTTCTTTTAGGCAGATATTTTTTCGTTCTAGTTTGAATTTGTTTGACGTTGATTTGCACAGCTCCGGTGGTGGTGGTGGCGCTGGTGCTGGTGGTGGCGGGTGTTTTTGATTTGAATACGTTTTTCAATTCTGATTTCCCTAATCTTAATTTCTCATCTCTTGATTTTTTAAAACTTTGATTTCGGAGTTTTTGACTTCTTTTGTTTGTTCAAATTCAAATGAAATCTCTGGGGGAAGTTAAGGATTCATTTACCTGAGGGAATTGTATGTTTTGGGGAAAAAACAAACGGCTCAATTAGATTACGGAAGGCAATGTCAGACTCGGCGGAGACGCCGAGTTCATCGACTGATCAAGTTCCTCCAGCATCGCCACCTCCTTCAAATAATTCGTCGCCACCACCGGCACACTCAAGTCCGCCGCCGGCGCAAGCAAGTCCGCCGCCGGTTTCTCATGAAGATGGAGTTTCTGAGAGTGAAATATCAACCCCTCCATCTCCTGATAAGGAAAGTGATTCATCACCACCGCCACCAACGCCGGAAGCATCTTCACCTCCGCCAAGTTCTCCGCCTCCTTCAACTCCAAAATCATCATCGCCACCGCCTAATCCTCCTAGTTCACCGCCGCCAGCAGAGAATTCAGAGGCTCCTCCAGCCTCATCTCCGCCACCAAATTCACCATCGCCACCAACTTCCACAGCTCCGCCTGCTATTACCACTCCGCAGAACTCGTTGACGCCTGTAACTGACGGATCATCTCCATCTCCTCCAGCTCAACAACAACCCTCGACATCGATATCACCACCGCCAGCTGTTCAATTCGTTCCTTTACCGCCTAATTCTGTTGCAGTAAATTCTCCACCTCTGTCGACAGAATTTAGAGCCCCTCCTCCTCCGATTTCATCAACTTCAAGCGACACTCCTTTAAGTGAATCTACACCAAGCCAATCTGGGTCTAATGGATCATCGTCTGGCACATCTTCTGGTTCAGCAACAAACAACACCACCACCGCAGCAGGAAGTACTACTACAACAACTAATGCAGTTATCGGCGGTGTACTCGCCGGAGTGGTACTAATTGCTGTTGTGGTACTCTTTTTTATGGTGAGGAAGAGAAAGCAAAGAAAGGATTTCTATTCTTCCGCCTATATGCCACCAAAGAATTTCACTGTTAAAACAGGTAACTAAAATCTTCCTGCTTGAGGCCTTCTTCCAACATTACTTTTTAATGCAGGAAAAAAAAATATTCATAGAACTGATCTTTTCGATTTTCATATACGAGTTTCTGATATTTCAATTTAATACATTGAACCTCATTGAGGCCTGCCCTGACCATTGAACTCAGTTAAAAATTTAGAGGGACCTCGTGATGCTTTTTCCCTCTTTAATGTGTGCCAGAATCATCTTTAATTCCTAGTGCAGATGGAGCTGTATCAGGTTTCTCGGGGCCAGCGCCTCCGAATTACTCATATGATTCGCAGAATCATTCACCGGATAGCTATGGGAGTAAACTGTTGAGTTCAGAATCAAATTTTCTAGGCGCCACTAAGACCCATTTCAGCTATCATGATGTGATGGAAATAACAAAAGGATTTGCTAGGCAAAACATTATAGGAGAAGGAGGGTTTGGATGTGTTTTTAAGGGGAATTTATCATGTGGGAAAGCTGTTGCTGTTAAACAGTTGAAGGCAGGCAGCGGACAGGGTGACCGTGAATTCAAGGCTGAAGTTGAGATTATAAGTCGTGTTCATCATCGCCATTTAGTCTCCTTGGTTGGATATTGCATCAGTGCTCGTCAACGTTTGCTTCTTTATGAGTTTGTTCCTAATAAAACTCTTGAACATCATTTACATGGTAAGGTGATTTTCCACTTTACTTATTCAGCTGTTCCTTTTCTTTCTGTGTCTGCTGATATAGTGGCAGTTGTGTATGTTCTTATGCAACTGTGTGTTGATTTGTGCAAACAGCAAAAGAGATGCCAGTTTTAGATTGGTCTAAAAGACTCAGAATTGCTATTGGTTCGGCCAAGGGTTTAGCGTATTTACATGAAGATTGTAAGTAATCTTTCATGTACGTTTTCATTAATCATGCGACACTTCTTGCTTGAAACATAATACATCTATCTTGTTAGAAATTCTGAAGAAATTTTAATTCTTTGATGAACATCTCAAACAGATAAGTGATTAATTAGTATTTGATCCGTTTGTAGGTCACCCGAAAATCATTCACAGAGACATTAAGTCAGCCAACATTCTGTTGGATGATAACTTCGACGCACAGGCAAGCATTCGCAGTGCGATTCAATATTTTGCTACCTTAAGTATTAATATTTTAGTCCTGCATTTTGATCTGAGAATCACTGCATTTTTCAGGTAGCAGATTTCGGGCTTGCCAGACTCAATGATTCGACTCAGACCCATGTATCAACGCGAGTCATGGGGACATTTGGGTAGGTATCTGTTCTATGCAGCATCTAAGCTTCATTCTCATATTTTTCTTTTATGGTTCTGTTATTCTCTTTCTATAACCTGCTACTAGCAGAAATTGCAGTGAATCCTGTTCCATAAAAATAAAAGAGTGTCGTATAATTTTGTGTTGAATTTTGGAGAGCAAAGGACCATAATGAAAATTTTTGGTCTATTCACAGGTATCTGGCACCTGAGTATGCATCAAGTGGAAAGTTGACTGACAGGTCTGATGTATTTTCATTTGGAGTTGTTCTTCTTGAGCTTCTTACCGGACGCAAACCTGTTGATCCGACTCAGCCTTTGGGGGATGAAAGTTTGGTTGAATGGGTACGAATAACTATTGAAATCATATATAAGATAATAGAAATGCTGAATTAATTCCCTTTCTTTTCACTGTTCTGTGGAGGTTTTGTTATCCTTGCTTCTTCAACAATAAGCGCTCTAGTTTCGACCGTAAAACTGACATTTGTCTATTGGCAGGCTCGACCACACCTCCTTCATGCTGTTGAAACTGGTGACATTAGTGAATTAGTTGATCCTAGGCTTGAAACCCGTTATGTGGAGAGCGAAATTTTAAGAATGGTTGAGACAGCAGCTGCATGTGTTCGCCATTCTGCTCCGAAGAGGCCCCGGATGGTACAGGTGAGAAATCAAACTTCGATTTTCTTTCAACCAATTTCTCATCAAATTAAGCAATTATCAAACTAAATGGAAAAAACCTAATGCAATGATCAGGTGATGAGAACATTAGACTGCGACGAAAGTGATCTCTCAAATGGTGTGAAGTATGGGCATAGCACTGCCTATGATTCTGGTCAGTATAATGAAGACATTAAGAATTTCAGAAGGACAGCATTTAGTACTGATACATCAGAGTTAGAAACAACAACAAGTGGTGAGTACACGTACACTTCGGGAGATTTATCGAATTATACAAGTATAGAGTTAGAAACTCAAGCCATGAGATATGGTGGAGGGAAGAGATAATTAAGGCAGACATGGAAACACTGTTAATATACTTTTTTTCTAACATATTCACCACCACCGAAAAAGACCAATACCTGAAAGAGCTTGAACCGTTGCACTTCTAACTACTACATGGTCTGCATAATCAGTGTGGATACAAATTGTATATATATATTACCTTTAACTTCTCACTGAACTCTTACTGAGTTATTAGTTCCATGATCAGATGATTACCTGAGTTCCAAGCTCGTAATGCACGAGACTTACTCAAGAATTTTATGTTTTTATTATATTCTTGTTGCTGTCTTCAGAAGTAATGTATTGATAGTAGAGCAAAAAGGATTCAGTTTAGGGTACATATACATAGATTTACTTATGAGAAACTTCTACTTATTTGTAAAGAAAAAAATGAACTCAAAAGAAAAATTAGGTGTATCAGCTATCATTTCTTTTGCTTTGTTTTTCTTACACATGCGTACTCTTTTTTCTCAAATTACGATGTCATTACATATCGGACAATAAGAGGCCAAACTGAACCGGAACTATGATTAAAATTTCTGTAACACTAAAAGTTTTACATTGTTTAGAACTAGATGTTAAATGTGAATTTCGTAGTCAACTATTCGAGTAGATTAATATATGTTATGCCACTACCTATGTTAGGTCTTCATTTACCGGACTAAAGATACCATCTGCTCCTATATTGGACCTTCTGCTGTCTGAACTTTTTCTACCCTCCCAGCTTCAGCAATGACTCTCTCAGTCTCTTTGGTTGTATGTCCTTCGAAATAGCCTTGCAGAAGAAACAAATTTTCGTAAATGCTTAGTACAAAAAAGAGAGAGGATCGAGAATGATGAGTCAAGTTTTTTGCAAGATGCAGAACTGAAACATGTAACTTATGTTTCATATGCTAGTTTTCGACAAATAACGAAACGTAACTAGTTGAATTCCAGGGAACCTGAAACATATAAAAACATTTAGGATGCAGTGTACAAATCTCACCTCAACCGTGAGAACGGTCTGGACCTGGCAATTACATGTTGTCATATTAACATTAACAACTTGAAGCCCCAGTGAATGTATCAGATCTATCAGTCTCCCAAACCCTCCTTTTTTCTGCTCAGATAAGACCCTGATCAGGAATTCTCTTTTTCCAATCTGGTTTACTTCTGTCTGCTCCTGAGTTATAATAAATGCTAATCTTAGTTAGAGTATCTAACAAAGATTGTCAAAACTAATTAATTCATCCTTTTTTCTTCTCAAATAGGAAATAGTTGTAAGACTTTTCTGGTTAGTATATACCTCAATCTTTTTCTTTTCGCATGAACTATCGGAATTGTGATTGATCTCATTAGAAGGCAAGTGTTTTTTGTCTTCTAACGATGTTTCCAACCTTGAAGTCGTTAGTTCTTTGTTTCTCTTTCTGAATTCTTCTTCTTCTTCTCCTTCTTCAATTTCTTTGAGCTCATCCTTTAGATTCTTAACCTCATCCTCCAACTCAAGAATATAATTGATTGCATCCCCAAGAGTAGCCACTTTATTCATCTATTTAATAATGAACAAATACAAAGTTATATATAAGTGATCCAAATATAGATATTAGGATAAGGAAACTTCAACGAAGCTAAGCAGATTTAACTATCCTAACCTTGGTTATCTTCGGGACTAGAGAGCGCAAAGTGAATATCCCATCATTAATCCTGCTCCTTCTCTTCCTCTCAGTAACAAGATTCTTGGATCGAAATTCAGACTTGTTGGAAGCTTTTGAAACTTTGTTCTTACAATCTGGAACTTGGTCTCCTTGATGTCTCAAACTGTTGTCATTACTCTCGGATTTTCTTAGGCCAGAGGGTTTTTCAATTGAATGCTTCAAGACTCCGTTCTGTGAAAAGTAACCAGATCGCGAATGCAAAGATGGATGATCATTTGAACTATCTAAACAACAGGAAGTTCCTTCAAGGCTAGAATTTGGGTTGGACTGGTTTAATGGGCGAACAATGTCTGTTCGAGGAATCAAACTTACTAAATGGCTTTGAGCTGGCAATATATGCAAGTTCTCCTCAAGAAACGGATCAAGACCAAATTCATTGAGACTGGAGTAGCAGTGTTCAACCATACCCTCTTGTTTTAGAACATTACAATGAGCTGTAATGAAGTCTATAATCTTCTGATCTTTTGGTATCTGAAAAAATGAACAATTTTTCCACTGATAATTAGAGGATACCTTAATCGTACTATCAAATTCGGTAAGACGAGAAGCTATGAACCTTACATGTTTTGCAGCAAATAGCTCAATAAGGCCACCCAGTACTGGTATTAAAACTCTGGTTCCAACAGATTCCTGCCACATTCATTTCTTCATGTCAATAATGTAAAAATTAAAATACATTCTTTTGCAGAATGCATGATGTATCTCAAGCGCATCATACCAACAAACAACATCAACAAAGCTTAATATATAATTACACACCTAAACTTGTCAATTTAACTTATATTTGAACTTTCATACACCCAAGCTTAATAAAATTTGGATCTCCGGCCGGCACCCTTATTTGCTCATTTGGTGTGGAACGCGTTTAGGTGAAAGTTTGACTCAGCGGTGCCATGTCAACTTTGAAGTCTGCCAAATGAGTAAATAAGTATGCCAAAGGTCCAACATTGACAAGTGTAGGCATATGGGTAAAGGCATATGATAGATCCAAGTATAAGTTTAGGGTGCCAAACATGAAGTCTGCCAAATCAACAAATAAGTATGCCGAAGGTCCAACAAGTGTAGGTACATGATAGGTCCAAGTATAAGTTAAGGGTGCCAAACGCCAATAAGTAACAAATTTAGGTGTGTAAAATTATATATTAAGCCATAGAAACAATTTCTAGTTTCTGATAAAAGAAATCAGGAAACAGAATGTTTTCTTCTCTCTGCCTAATTTACTAAAAACCAAAACTGCAAAACCATTAGAAAAAAAGCAGCGATTCCTTTTCTTATTTGATCATTTGTTCTAATCAGCAAGCAAATGGGATTAAGAAATGAAAACTGGAACTCACATTGTAGGAATTTGAATCAGGTGAAATGGAATGTGCAAGCCACTTTGATTGATTTGAAGTCACCACCTCTCCATGAATCCTGCTTCCAATTTCACCAGAAAAATCAGATTCCGATAAACAAACAAACAACTGAAAAACTTCAACAGATGAAAGCAAAAAGAGTACCCCTCAGAATACAAAGGTATGAAAGAAGGAAAACGAGCCAGAGCTTCACAAGCTTTAGTCCGAATCTTATGCCTAAAATACAAATCCCTGCAAAGAGGAAACGATTCATTCTCTACTCTACTTTGCTTCTCCACTTTACCACCGCCGCCGCAGCAGCAGCAACCCATCCACTCGATAAACCTACCAAAAATTTCATCCAAACAATGAGAAAAAATCCAGAAAAGAAACTGAAATTAGAAATGCAGTAACAATAAGCAAGTTAAACCTTGAAGGATCATCGCCTAACTTCCAAACAACACAATAATCCCAATTCTTAGAATCAATCAACGGTCTAAGCAATTCCAGAGCTCTCTCTAATGCTTTCATTGTCTCCTCCTGTCACAACAACATATTCGCTATTTCCTGGTTTTTTTAGCTTTGCTCTAAAAGGGAAAAAAGAGAAAGAATGGAGGAATGGAAAGCACACGGAAGTAGACGACAAGAGTGACAAAAATTGCTTTTCGTTTTTAATAAAATGGAGGAAAGAGAATCAGAAGAAAATCTGTTACAGAGAGGAATCGCAGAGTCGGTTTTTGACTGACAAAGAAAATCATCATTTACAGAAATGGTAACCGGCAAAATCTGTATATTGTATTGAAATGTACCACCATAACCATAACTAGTGTAAGTTTAATCCTCAATAATTCGTACTTGTGTGGTTAATATAAGAATTACTTTTATCTTTCCCTTTGTTCCATTTGCAATAGGCCTGTAATCCAATGAAGATTAGCTTAGCCGAGATTTGACTTGTTCATGCTCGGCTCTCTAGGAAATTGATGAATTCGAATTTTTTGTGACTTGTTCGTGGTAAGATCGCATGCAGGTCTTTAATTATATTCATGAATTTGACTCGCGAATAATTATTCATTTGAAATTTACACAAAACTATGTAGTTTTAAAACCTGTTAAACTAAAATTTATACAACATTCTTGTTTTACATTTCCCCCTTGAAATACTTTTATTAAAAAAGTAATCGAAACAGTTTATTCACGGTCTTATTTATGAACATTGTAATCGAACTTATTCATGAACCTATAATCGAGTCTTCTCCCGAGTTTTTCCGTACTCAAATTTAACTCGTTTATAAATCGAAACATGATCAAACTTATATCGAACTCCGCTCATTTATAGCCCTAATTTATACTAATATAGTGAAAAATTCTATCGTACCAAAATAAATATTGATCCCTCCATCAAAATGATGTCACGTCAACCGTTGAGCAGGCCTCTTTTTAAGGTTTGGGTTTTCCCTAATTCACATTTAATGATGGATTGGATCATTTCTTAATTTACATATGCAAGATTTTTCGTTAATGATTTTCTTTTATTCCTTTATTAATGATTGGATGAAGGGTATAAAAGTTAATAAGAAATGGTGCCTTCTATGGTTACTTTGTTTTTAACAAAGTACCATTACTTGGTGTGTTTTCACCATTGGATGATGGAGCAGAAAATTAATCTAATGGTGAAAACACACAAAGTAAGGCTTACTTTGTAAAAAACAAAGTAAGCATAGCCTTTACCAATAAGAAATAATTGGTGTTAACAATAAATATGTGTAAGTTTCATTAATTAATTAACTAATTAGTTGAATCAAATTAACATTGAGGTAAATAATATCAATATTATCACATCATAATTAACAGTGAGGTAAATAGCATCAACATTAGGAATTGGAAATCGTAATTTATGAAGCAATGACTGAATCCGGAGCAATTCAACCGTGACATCAATGACTTTATATTCACTTTCGGTAGAAGATCGAGCAATCGTAGGTTACTTGCGAGTATGCTAAGAGACCAATCTTTTTCCTAAAAAGATGCAAAATGATACAGTGGATTTACGATCATCCGAGTAACCACCGCAATCATGGTGTGAGTATCAATGATTAATGGTTTTATATGATATTATAAAAGTATGCGTAATTCATCATATGCCCTCCAAATTTGCTCCAAAATGCCAACTGACCCTGGACTTTAAAAATATTTTATTGATCCATATACTTTTTTAAAGTGAACATTTAACCTCCTAAAATCTATGTGACAGAGTAAGGAGATATATTAAAAAAGTTGAAATGTGTACACTTTAAGCAAACTCAAGGGACTAGTAGATCAATTTAAGAAAAATCAGAGGGTTAATAAGTACCTTTCAGAGAATTAATTGGTCACTTTAAGCAAATTCAGGGAATAAATAAAACTTTTCAAAGTATAAGGGGTAGTTGACTTTTAAAAAAAAAAAATAAGTATAAGAGGCGGGATGTAAATGGGGCGGGGATTCCCCGTCTCCGTTGGTGAGCCGCCTTGATGGGAACGGAAAATCCCTGATAAGAATCCCCATGAAACGTGTGAAAGCACATGTAAAATCGGCCCCTAACCGAGAAATTTTGTATTCGCCATTGGGAATAGGAATTCCCCGACTAGTCGGGAAATAGGGATGGAAAATGTATTCCCGCCCCTTCCATCCTTACCTGAAAATTCATGTATGAATGCAAAGTGTTTTAATGGATGCGAAGTTTTTTTTTTTTTTTTGGTAACATAAAAGTTTAGGTAAGGGTAGGGCTATCACCAATAAGAACTAAATTTTAACGGAGTGAAGAATCGAACCTCAAACCTGTCAAGCAGAGGTCCAATGCCTTACACTCGAACTAACCCTCATTGGCTTTTATCAAAGTATTTTTACACGGTAAAGTTTTGGATATTGGATGTCAATTTTATGAATTACAAACATAAGAATTTTCCTTATTTCTTAACCTTCCAAGTTAGTATGATTTTGGATTTTCCAAATTTTTTTTATTTCATAATTACAATGTATATTATATTTGAAAAATAAAAAAAGTAAATAGATTTTTTTAATAAAATATGTTTTTGTCTTTTCATAATATATTATTTAAAAATAATTTAAACCATAATATCTAATTAAGGTTCTATTTTTATTAAAGGTTAATTTTGCAATTTTATTATTTTCTTTTTTTGAAAAGGCAATTTTATTATTATATTACTATCCATCACCAATTTTTTTTCCTTTCGAGAAAAATGTTCTAATTTCATTAGATGAAAAAAGAAGAAGTATAACAAATAAAATATAAAAAATAAAATCTCACATAATTACATGTTAAAGTAAATATAATATCCACTAAGGGATAAAAGGGACTTAAAAAACAAAAAAAAAGACATAAAATACATAAAAAAACAAAATAAAAAATATATTTCTCGTAAATCTATACTATCTACCATTACCATCAAAACAAACGCATCAACATATTCAAACAATTATAGAGCAAGGTATAAAATGGAGGTTAATAATAATATAAGTTAAGTGAGTGTTATTTTCAATCCTGTTAAGTTTTTTTAAGATCCGCTTAGATTTGGAGTATTAGTTAAATAAACAGAAGTTCTTTCAAAAAAAAAAGTTAAATAAACAGAAAATATAAAAATAAATCTTGTGGTTTGGCTGATTGGTAAAAATAATTTTCTTAGTTTAAAAGTTTACAAACAAGTCTGTGTTTTTTGCAGTTTACAAACTTAGTAATTTTTCTAAAATTGTTATGACTATTTATCCTAAAATGCAATGATTTGGAGTAATTAAAAAGATTGATTTTGTATATTATTCAAAATATAATGTCTAACTTTGCAAATTGACTTAACCATAAGTACTGTTTGACTAAAAGATTTATTTATGTATCCTTTAACTGCAAAATTCATAGACTCTTAGTTACAAACTTTTAAATCAGGTAAATTATATACTGGATTATTTTCTTAATTTTATCTTAAATAAAGGGTGTAACGTCTATTTGAAAAATAAATAAAGTGTAGAAACGTCTGTGGTGATTGCGTAGGGAGGGACCATATTTAGGTAAGGGAACATATCTGTAGCAAATATAATCAATCATCAACAGCTCGTACATGAGGACAATTAAACAGAAAAGCTTAACTGTTTTCTACCTTTTCTTTTTTAATTTTGCTACAGCAAACAGTAAAATAAGTATTTTTTTTTGAAACAAAAAAATAATGCATTAATACATCAGATCATGGCAAAATTGTAACAATGAAACAGAAACAGAACTCGGTAATAAATTAAAAACATAAGGGCAAGTAGATAAACGAGAAGACTGTGCTAACACATGTGCCATCCCATTCGCTTGCCGCCGTATCCATTTGACTGAGTAAGAGTCATTTGATATTAGAATTGATCGTATTTGAATAATTTTATCCCCAAATTCAGAATCATCAAAAGAAGTAGAATTTATTGCATCAATTACTTGTTTAGCATCAGATTCGAAAACCACATTTCTTATTCCATCAACTTGTAGCCATTGCATAGCTTGTAATAGAACTTTGGCCTCACATTCTCGTGTTGTCGGACAACATAACAGACCCGCACATCTCCCTATTACAAACTGCCCATGTGCATCTCGTACTGCTGCTCCTATCCCTGCACGACCATCAGTGTTAAAACATGCAGCATCAACACAACACGAGAGAAATCCTTCTGATGGTGGGTGCCAAGCCGTGCAACCAGCAGATGAAATATTTCCTGCTACTGTACTTCCGATCTGCTGTTCTCCCGTACCAGTCCGATTTCTCAAGGCATTTGCTTCTGACCAATCATTAAGTACTATGCAAGCTTGAGCCACTATTTGATCTGTTGTACGAATCTCATACTGCCAAAGACGGGTATTTCTAGCCTGCCATAAGCTCCAGAGGTGTGTCAAAAATGTTTTCACAATTTGTTCCGGTGCTGCTCTAATCATATTATGAAACCATACTGTCAAGTTCTCAGCCACTGCCGCCTTCGTATTAATTCTAATAATAAAATAAATACAATTGTAAAAATTACAAGATTAAAAAACAAAAATAGAAAGTTGAGACCTAAATTTAGCCGCAAAAAAAAAAAAACTTATGTATCCTTCATTTATGATGTGAAGTTTTCTTTCTGTTTTTAGCCGAAAAATAAACTTATTCTTTACTTTGTTTTTTTTTTTTTTTTTTTGCTTTTTTTTATTCAATAAATTTTTTTATTGGTCTACTATAATAGATTTGGTAGTTTTTTTATTTTATTTGTAGTTTTTTTTGTTCTTTCTCCTTCTATGAGGGATCATTCTCTATCTTCATATATGAGTATTATCATGTTTCCTTCATAAAAACAGAAGGGTTTTGTCAATCATCATATAGATCTGACTCAGTGAAAGAAAGATCATGAAGTCATTGAAGAAAAAAACTATGAAGTTGATTCTCGGTGGAATGTGTTTTTCATCGTTGTGCTAAAAACAATTACAAACACGATCTAATGTTATCCTATTATGATCTATGATATTGAAGATGCAGATTCAAACTTTTATGATGATGTATTTATAAATTGTAATTTTTTAATTATTTACGTTGAGATATATTTATTTTTACAAGAAATGAATTGGCTTAAAGCATTATTTGGACCCCCGACCTATCCAAAATTGTGTCATTTGGCCCCTAACCTATTATTTGATCACATTTAGCCCTTGACATATCCCATTTGGTGAAATTTCACCCAATTTTTATGAATACTTAACGGAATCGTTATCTCATTGATAAGTAACGATATTTTGACACTTAAACTTGAAACGTGATATTTCTTAAAGTTTTTTTTTCTCCACATTATGTGGAAATAATTAATTAGATTTAAAAAAAGAAAAAAACAAAAAACAAATCCAAAACTAAAATCTATTAAGTTCAAGTATCAAAATATCGTTACTTATCAATGAGATAATGATTCGGTTAAGTTTGAATCCAAATTTGATAACTTGCTGGATCCGATTTGATGATCTCCGCCGTAGTTACCTGCAAAACAGAACCGGAGACAGGATCTCCGGAAAAACTCTCCGACGATCAAGTCAGTTTTTGTAGGAGGGTTGGTAAATTGACCATAGTATTGTGGGAAAAATGTGAATGTACCTTTCCCCCTTTGGCCTTAGGGCTTTTTATAAGTGTTCTTAAGTAACCGCCGAGGGCGGTTACCCCTTCCAGGCCATGTTCCGAGGGCGGTTACTCCTTTTTAGGTCATGCCCCCTCTCGTGGCTTTCGTGGCAACAAACGTGGTATCGTTTGTCCTGAGTGGGAGTTTTAGTGCTCCATTTAGGAATTCGGGGCGGTTACTCACTTCACCCGCTTCCTCTATTCGGGTCCCATCCCATCTTAGACCATGGATCTAAGTATGGGCTGGGCCCGTGTAATGAATTCGGCCCGGTTTGGCTTCGCGGGTCATCAAAATTAGATGGGGTAAATTTCATCAATGGTGTACAACCTTTATCCCATTTCACACTTTGGTACACAACCTTCAATTTGTCTTAGTAATATGTACGAACTTATAGGTGACTTCCCACTTTGGTATACAACAGGTAAAAATGACTGGTCAAATCTGCCACATCATCATATTTTATTCAAATTAGGGTATTGCTATATATCGCGTCCAAATTCCTTATCACCGCACTCATTGGACCATTTTGCCCTTGGCATAAAAATTTTGTCAAAATTGGGGAACTTTTTTTTTGAGAGAAAATTCAAAATTTAGCCTAAATGGATGCGGCATACCATTCCCACCATGGTGGGAACGGATGCGACATCCGTTCCCGCCATGGTGGGAATGGTATGTCGCATTTGTTCCAGCCATGGTGGGAACGGATGCGGCATACCATTCCCACCATGGCTGGAACGGATGCAGCATCTGTTCCCACCATGGTGGGTCCGTTCCCGCCATGGTGGGAATGGTATGCCGCATCCGTTTAGGCTAAATTTTGAAATATGAAAAATTTTAAAATTTTTAGTGACGAAAAATATTAAATCATTCAATTTTTTGTGACGAAAAATTAAAAATTCTCCTATTTTTTGTGACGAAAAATGCAAAATCGTCATGAAAAATATGTATTATTTTCATGAGTTCTTTGATAAAAAGATGTAAATCTTAATGTTTCCGACTCGTAATCATCCATTTTCGGGGTTCGGATTGTCACACATCAATTATTTTCATAATTTCAATTATTGTTGTTCGGCTTTATGATTTTGGAGAGAGAATTTTCAGTTTTTTATCAAAATTATGAGAAGGACAAAAAAGTGCAAAAGTGGCGGTGAAAAGGAATTTGATAGCGGTATTTAGCAGCTCACTTTAAATTATTAAGGATAAATTACAAAACTAGGTCAAATGGGAGGCTCATTTACATATTTAACCCATTTACTCAACCTACTACATATCTAGACTGTTTTTGTGTGATTTTCCCATAATACCCTCAATATTTACACCCGGTTGTCTTACTCCCGTCTGACTTCGCAGAGGTTAGCATATATGCGAAGCCTGCGAAGCTAATATGCGAAGTCTGCGAAGCTAATATGCGAAGCCTGCGAAATGAATTTTTGGTTTAGTTTATGATTTTAGTTAGCATATGCGAAGTCTGCGAAGCTAATGTTTGATTTAGTTGATGATTTTAGTTAGCATATGCGAAGCCTGCGAAACGAATGTTTGGTTTAGTTGATGATTTTAGTTAGCATATGCGAAGCCTGCGAAGCGAATGTTTGGTTTAGTTGAACAAAAAATGGCAAACAACAACAGATTCTAACATTAAAATCATAATATTATCAAAATTTACAACAAGATTATGGAGAATATCGGAGATGAAAGCCAAAGAAAATGAAGAATATCGATCGCCTAACGGAGAAACTGAGAAAACCGATGGGAGATGAAAAACAGAGAACCAATAGAACCAAAAAATTGAGAGAACAACCACAACTTGAAGAGGAAGACAAGAAAACCAGTAGTAAATCGCAATAGTAGAAAGAGAGCTGTAATACCAGAAAAAAATTCAAGAACAGTCGAACCAGGAACCACTGAAGCAGATGAAGAATATATGGCAGTGATATAAAAGAAACGATCGCTGTCTTAGTCGAGAATGGAGCGAGAGGTGAGGAAAACGTGTTGAAGATCTTGCAGGTTAGATCCATGTGGAAGGAGGAGGAGGAGCCATTTTGGGTGAAGCCACAAAAATCGTGCATTTGGAAGAGAAAGGGGAAGGAGAAGATGAAAGATTGAGGTATTATGGGAAAGTCACATAAAACAGTCTAGATATGTAATAGGTTGAGTAAATGGGTTAAATATGTAAATGGCTCTCCCATTTGACCTAGTTTTGTAATTTTCCCAATTATTAATAAAAGTGAGACCCACAAATTATAAAAAAATTAATTTTTATTTTTTTTCTTTTTTAGCCTTATCCCTTCATCTTCTTCCCTCTATTTTTTTTCTCTCTCTACCTCCTCTCTCTCTCTTCATTACTTTGGTAACAGTTGAGATCGAATTTCAAGAGTTCTTCATTGCTGGATAAAATAAAGATCCAAGTTCAAGAGCTTTTCAATCTGCCAGTGGAGGAGAGGAAAAGTTTTTAGCAATATCCTGGACAAATCGAGAGTTACTCATCAGAGAGAATTTTGGAATGAAAAACAACTTTAGATTTTAATTAAGGGAATCAGGAACAGCTTCAACCTTTTCCGCCGACTTACTT
Organism: Euphorbia lathyris; assembly: GCF_963576675.1. Taxonomy (NCBI): domain Eukaryota; kingdom Viridiplantae; phylum Streptophyta; class Magnoliopsida; order Malpighiales; family Euphorbiaceae; genus Euphorbia; species Euphorbia lathyris. The sequence goes on along the minus strand of NC_088914.1, from coordinate 19,342,591 downwards.
CTACTATTCCCCAAAACTTCATCTTTCTTTTCCTTAATTGATAATCCATTTGTTGTTTCGACACGGAAAAAAATTGGACTTACAACAGTTTTCTTCAGATCTAATCGGTTTTGTTCTCTTCCTTGCAGCTCTTTTTATAGTTTAGATTTAAAAGGTTCAGTTTCGAGAAAAAGAACAGAGAGAAACAATAACAGGGAGGAGAAAGAAGATGGTAATAGGCGTGATTGAATCGAAAGGACAAGAATGTTAATATAATATATTTATAGCGCTTTAACTGTTCCCTTTCGAAAACCTGTTAATGGCTTAATGCCGACTCCACTACCTTAACCACCGCCGCAACAGATCCCCAATTTTCTGCAATTCAATTAAGCTTTGACAAATAGCCTGAACTTTTGCATCAGAGGAATGGAGAGGTTTGTACTCGCCGAATTTACCTTTGATACGATCTGATGAAGGTATGAAGCTAAATAAAGAGACATTAATTTGTTTAAGGTCATATATAATAACCATGTTGAAAGCTTTTCATGACAATGTTGATAGGGAGTTGAAAGGATCATAGTGGTGGATTTATGAAAATAAAATAGTTTAAGAGAGAGAAAAGCAAAAGAGAGGAAGTTAAGATACTTTAATGGTGTTTAATGGTGGTTTTAGGAAGAAGAATCTTTTATTAAAAAAGAGGAAGAAAATCAAAATAAGGCTAATTTAGTAATTACACATGTGATTATCAATTTTTGACTTTTCGACCGGTCAAACTGCTGATGTGACGCGTTGACCGGTCATTTTTACCTGCTATATACCAAAGTGGGAGGTCACATATAAGTTCATATATATTAGTGAGACAAATCGAAGGTTGTACATCAAAGTGTGAAATGAGACTAAAGTTGTACACCATTGATGAAATTTACCCAAATTGGGTGAAAGTTCACCAATTTGGGATAGATCAGGGGTCATATGTGACCAAATAATAGGTCAGTGGCTAAATAATAAAATTTTAGATAGATTAAGGATCAAATAGTGTTTTAGTTATTTTTACTAGAAATATCTAGTTTTACTAGAAATGAAATAATTATATTTCTTTTAAAAAAACAAAAATAAAGTTCTTAAAAAACAAAAATAAAAAATCGCGTTGATAATTTATGAGTGTTGTTATTTACCGCTCCTATTTTCCCACTTACTGCCCCTTTTTTACCATATTTGCCCTCAATTTTTTTTAAAATTTAGAAAATATTCAATTTTTTAAAAAAATTCCAGAATTTTGCCTTGGCGGGTGAATGACCCGCCATCCCTTAAGGAGTGGCGGGTCATTCACCCGCCACTCCTTTAGGGATGGCGGGTAATTGACCCGCCAAGGCAAAATTCCGGAAAATTTGCCCACACATCTAAAAATTTCCGGATTTTTGCCTTGGCGGGCCAATGGCCCACCACTAAACAAGGAGTGGCGGGTCAATGACCCGCCATCCCGCCACTCCTTGTCTAGTGGTGGGTCATTTGGCCCGCCAAGGCAAAAATTCGAAAATTTTTAAATGTGTGGGGGAAGGGGTTTGAAATTTTTTTTTCCAAAAAAAAGGAAGAGGTTAATATGTCTTTTTCCGGGCGGTAAGTAGCAATCCACTAATTTATTTATAAAAATTCAATTTAAATGTTGAATAAAATACTAGTGAATTTAATTATAATCTACATCTTGAATTTAATAGAATGATTTTTCTGAGACCTTTTGTTAATGGATGTAAAAAATGGTTGAAAGCATCTGGTATTTTTTATTATCACAAGTGATGTGATGTTAAAGACAATTGATTTCCAATTCTAAGCATACCATATAATAAAATAAATAATATAAGATGGAGTGTAAAATTCATCCAATGTTGAAAGATACAAAGTAAGGTTTATTTTATAAAAAACAAAGTAAGAATAGCATCTCCTATAAAATAAATAATATAAGGTGGTTTAAGGGCTTTTTTCCAAAATAAACCCAACTAGAATATCAATAAGGAGAATATGGATTTTTTTTGTTAGATAAAAGAAGGCAAGAAGCCCAACAAAAAAGAAAAACAAGAAGAGGAGAAAAGAAAGTCTAACTACGAATCAAACTACTAGAAACATAACCCTTGTAATCAGCTGCAATAACTTCCTAGAGGCATGCAGGAGGCACATCAAACTCATGGTGATCCAGTGAATAAGAACCTGCGAAATTTGCCAACCAGTTGGCTGCCTTATTGCCTTCACGATACGTATGCATAAAGAGAATGCTCCGTTGTCTGTCCCGGAGTTCAGTACACCTATAGATAAGCTAGCAAAACGGGTGATGCATCTCCATGCCCCCTATCATGTACTGTAAAGTAATCTTCGAATCCAACTCTACAATTAGTTTTTGATGCCGCGGTCCCAGGCTAACTTTAGCCCAAAATAGAGACCCCATAATTCCACAACAGCTGAAGTACAGTAACCAATATTGGCACCAAAACCTCCACACCAACGTCCCTGCTCATCTCTAAGCAGACCACCTACTGAAGCCATCCCAGGATTCTCTTTACAGGCTCCGTCCGTATTTAGATTCATCCATCCCGGATCAAGTGGGTGCCACGAGATCCAGATCATATGTTTGCAAATAGGTGAGCTAGTGTGTTGGAGCTTTTGAGCTCAGATGAATTCTTCATAGAACATGGTGATTTTGTCAATGGAGTAAGCGTTAAGAGCTACATAAGAGAAAACCTTCTCGTTTCGCCACTTCCATAACCACCAGATACTATACACAAAGAAAGTTGGTCACGAGATGTTACAAAAAGTCCTTAACTGATCAAAATTGGAATTTAGCCACCAATTGAAAGAAGAGGTGTAAAAAGTGTAAAAAATCATTTGTGAATTAGCTGGAATCACTTTATCCCATATTTTTCATGCAACCTGACAGTCCCGAAGGAGGTGAAGGAGAGTTTCAGGCTCCTTACAGAAAGGACATGTTTCTTTACTCGAGATATGTCTTCGTACTCCGTTAACATTATAAAAGACTATATTATGCTTGAGTTGACATATGAAGCATTGCAATTTTTTTGGAACTTCCAACAGCCAGACCTGAGACCAGCTTGTATTTGGATTCGAGGCTTGAACAGAAGGGCTGATACAGTCATAGCCAGACGGACTGAGTAATCTCCCGAGGAAGCAAGGAACCAGTACCAGCAATCAGCAATTGGAGTATCAGGACAAACCGTTAGAGAGGCAAGCCGGAGGATTGTCCTGGCATCCAAAAAATCGGTAAACATGTCCCATTTCCAGGTACTATGACTGGGATCCTAGAAAAAAGGATACAGGCTGGTTCTGCAGATGCTCAGGAGGCGGGATAATAGCTTTGCAACTGAGAGGTTCTTCACAACACCAAATGTCGAACCAGAAGCTTGTTGTTCTCCCGTTAAAAATAAGTTTACTGTTGTCCTATGATGTGACTCTAGCAAGTGTACTGGATACAAGTAATAAAGTGATAAGTCAAGTATCGTATCCATAGGGATTGAGATCAAAATGATATGAGAAAATCGTTGCTGAACAGAGTGTGTGTGTATAAAGGTATCTTCTTAGTAGGATTGATTGTTTGAGTGTGATAGTTAAGACAACAGTGTGCTAAAGCTATGACAAATAAATAACAGTTTAAAAGATAGAACAGGCCAGGCACTGCCGAACAGGTTGTGCAAAGTCTTACAACATTCCAACGAATTAGTGATGATGCCAATGAAGCCAAAGTATCAGCTTTAATGCCCGCTTAAGTCAACTTTCGTGTGTTCTTAAGTTCCTGAGATTTACTAGAACCTTTAGCGTCCTAAAGATACGTTCTTTCTTGCATTAAGATCGAAGCTGCATTTCTATTTAAGAAAACCTTCGACACAACCATCTAACAGGTCTGCTTCGAGGTTGCGAGATTAATAGAGATATCAGTGAAGATGCAAGCAGTGTCCTAACATTCATCTATCACATGCATAAATGCCGAAGCACAGAAGTTAAACCCTCATCAATCACAACATTGGAAAAATACTACACATTAATTGAAAACGATATACGACTTACATTACTGGCCCGGACTGGCCTTGCCCATTCAAAATGGATTACTCACTCATATCGAGCAGTGAGTAATCAGTTGTTCTTGATACATTCAGAGACTCCATTCGAGTTCTCCTCCCTTCCTTTGCTAAAATAACTTATCTATTCTAAAAAGCTAAAACTATCCGAACTCCCTATCTTTCCTTTGCTACGCCTACTTAAAGGAGAAAGACAGGGACAAAATTGGTACATGAAAAGTACCCTTACAGAAATTAAGTCAACTAATACTAAATAAAAATAAATTGAAATGATTAGGAATCCTTTTTTACCCTTGAACACTCAAGGGTCGATACTTCATGTCATCTTGCTTCTTTGAGTAATGCCACCTTAACACTTTTCCACCTGCTGCTCTGCCTCTGCCTCTGCCACCTCTGATCTGTCGTTGTCCGTCATCGAGTATCCGGCGTTTGACCGCTAGACTGAAGAAAGGTTCCACTCCTCTTTTGGCAGTAGCGAAACAAACTATTTCCAGCGTGTTTAGCATTAATCTTTACTTATATGCAAAAAGACATTAATCAGCCCTTATTCTTTGCAATGTAACATAAAAAAAACACCCAAATTCTCTTATAAATATTATGTTAAACTTAGTCAATTTCATGCCTAACAAATACCCCCAAATTGAACCTTTGCTTGTCCTCAAGCAACAAATTGTAATAAAGAATACTGTAACAGAAAAGAGTTAGGAATGAAATTTTTCAGAGAAAGAAAAAGGGAAACAGAGATTAGAGCTTGTTTTAAACAGTCAGTCCTTTTACTCGAGAACTTCCTTAAAGCTAACCCGAGCTCGGAGAAGTAAGAGATAAGAGGGCCCCATGGAAAATGTGGTCAGAAATCCATAATTTTAGACTTCTACTTTCACAAGAAGCTACCACTCGCCAAACATGCCTCGCTAAGGAATGGAATAATTCACTCACTCTCGCATGGCATTTATTTACCATAAGAAACAGAATTCGATTTCACTCCTCAGCTCAGACACCACACCCTTAGGGTGTGAGTTTGCCTATTGGTCCTGAATCTATGGGTCAAAATTCTTTCAAGCATAGTCCAAAGGACTTGACAAAGGTTGTAATATTAGGCTCGGGTTCTGGTTTGATAGTGAAAAGCTATTTCAGTGTATGAATTCTGTCTGTATGCAATTTATTGAACCGATACCGCTTTCAACAATCAAAGTGATTTAACCATTTCCACATTCAAACAGCCTGTTTTCTTAAGACAACCTATCCTTTCTAATCATATCAATCATTAAAGATCTTTCCATCTAAACACAAACTTCCCAGGTTCCTTTCTATCTTATCTTTATTATCTGCACAACTGCCTTTGCTGTGTAATTTTAAAAGCACATGATTTCAATTTAAACAGTTGGTTTTGAAGCACCAGACAGAACTCAGGATATTTGGGAATATCAGTGAAAGGACGGGGTCACTTTGCGTGGTTTTCAGAAAGAAAAGGTTATGGCTCAAGTTGGGTACCCTAAAACGTGAGTGCAAAGAACAGGTGGCTTTTTGTGTAGTGGAAGGGGGAACTAATGCCTTTTTCTTCCTATGCTTGTCAAAAAGAATCTCCATTTCAACAGGGCAAACCAAGGCAAATCCTCCCTAAAGATAGTGAGCGCTGGCCCTCTCAGAAAAGAATCAATGCATACTATAGATGCACTCTCAGGCTCGAGTTCTCACTATTTTTGGGGAAATGCAGTAAGACAAGGGTTACTAATTGTGAAAGAAGATTTAAAAATTGCAAAATTTTTGGAACTTCCCGATTCGGGGAGACAAAGTTCAAACAAACAAGTAAAACCCAATAATTCCTTCAAAACACGCACAGTCTGTTTAGTGAATCACATTGAACATAAAGCAATCGAATAGATAATGATTAAACAAGGAGATGAGAACGAAGAAACGGAAATCACAGAAATCACAAAAGGACCTATGCATAAAAGATTCTCAAGGGATATTTGTTCTACATCAAATTACTAGTTAAACAACAGAATTTAGCATTTATCATGTTATGCCTGCATTTATTGTGAGACACAACCCCCACCCCCAAATTAAAACAGAACATTGTCCTCAATGTTATAATGATGGCAGCAGATTGTAGATAATTTAAAGCATACAACACAGGCATAGCACAGTTGGATAGAGTAAGGGTGTTAGAGGTTACCAAATGCTAGGACAGCGACCATGTTGACAGATCAGGCGGGCTGGGAGAGAGAGGAGTTAACCTCTCTATCCGCAGCGGGAGGAATGCCTTCCCCTTTCGAGGAAGTTTCAGCATTAGCATTAGCAGTAGCAGGTGTTTCAGGCATTTTTCTTACCGGACTTTTGACAGAAAAACCGGATGGACTCTCCTTACCATGCTCCTCAATACAGATTGTTTTGAGCATGTCGATCGATACCTCATGGGACTCATACTTTTGCTCGAGTGCAAATATCATCTCACGGTTGGCTTGGTTTTGAGCACACAGGGCATTTAACCTGTCAAGGATGTCCTCGTTCGAAAGCTTTGCACATTTCTTATAGAAGTTCAGATCCTTTGGCAGCTCGACCTATTCAGAATCCGATGAGACCGATACAGTTGGCTCATTCTTTCTCTTCCGGCTCCCAACTTTCCTTGATGTCATAAAGTCCGACATCCAAACCCACTTCCCGTTCACCATTTTACCAAACAACATCTTCTGCAGGCTCTTTAGGTCAATCTGGTCTGGGTGGTTCATAATAGTGAGCCGAGAGTGGTCTTCGGGCTTAAAAACTCCGATAGATTCAGCAATCCTTGTGACGATGCTCCCGCAGCAGATGAGTGAAGAGTTCTTCTTACAGAAAGCGCTGATGTATTCTCCAAACCAGTAACCAAGATTCATTCTTGGCCCAACTTCCATACTCCACAACGCTGTCAGATCTGCATGTGGCATGGTGGCTTGATTTTTTCGTGCGAAGATCATGCCGGAAACCAACTTGTGCAAGTAGCGAACAGCATAGTCGTCAATATTGGATGCCTTGGAGACACTCCCGTCATAATGCTGCTGACCTGTAAGAGAATTCCAGAAGGCAGTAGGGTCAAAGACATCAGGGGTCTTGGTGAATGCTTCCTTGTAGCTCTCGGACTCTAGGTCATCATCATCCGCAGCACCTAACATTTGGTTGAACAGGTTCAGCGAAGGCCTCTGAGTGTGACCCATAAGCCGGAAACTGAACTTCCCTTCTTCTTCAGGATCGGTGATCTCAGTATCGTGCTTGAAAGTAGCCAGGAATTCGAGCGTCAATTCTTTGTACGCAGGTTCTTTCATCTCAAAGAAGCAGCCGAAATGGCCTGCCTCCATGAGCGTGCACACATGATCTTCAAGCTTTAACCGCCTCAAGGTATCCCAACAAACTGTTCGGATGGGTCCGAATTCAAGTTTAGCCAGCTCTTCGTAGTAAGCTTGAACTGTTGCATCTTTGAACTGGGAGAGTTTCTTCACTAGCTTTTCATCTGGAACAAAAGCTACAGTGCTGGGTTCCGTCATCTTCCCTTTTGCCTTTTCTTTCCTGGCCGAACCCTCAACTTTTACATGTTTTCCCGAACCATGGGTTCTCATGCTGTGCTCTAATTTAAATAAGGTTTCCCAGTGATAAAGGGCACAGAGCATGTGATGCCTAAGTGAAAGGAACTAACAAAGGAAAAGAAAATACAGTGAGCGAATGACCGTAATAAAGTAGATCTCTTTAAGTAGGGAGAACAGAAACGTTCCGTTGCCAATTTGTCCTTATGAGGGCGGTCCAGAGGACGCCACCTAGACAAATTAGACAAAAGGCGTGTTCGTTCGAATAAGAATAGGGGTGACGAATGGTCATGATTTAAATTTCGAATTTATTGCTCCCTATCCGTTTGATTTCATCGAGGAAGACAGGCGAAATGAGTGCCTAGGGATATAGGATTAGACGTTTTTACTTTTTCTGACTTTTATTTCGCCGCCCAACTTCCCATGGTAAACCACTCCCTTACTGAACAGGTACATTCGTAAAACTTCACCTTTAGGAAAGGGTGTGAGTTTTACGACTGTGCTTGTTCCTGAGATACTCATTACGGATCAATGCTTGACATAAAGTGACTTTATTCTACAATTGATACTACTTAACAAAATTTTGAAAATTAAAAAAAAATAATTTAAATGCAAAGCTACTTGTGCTACAATTGGTGTTTGTAGGGAACACCCTTTTCGCTTCTACTGGCTTGGGGGATCTTGAAAGTGAACTGTATCTATCTTCCTTGTGTGATCGCTCTCTAAATATGGTTTCAATGACCTTCCCTGCCAATCTCAACTGCTCCATGACCAAACACCTTGCGCACCAGATAAGGTCTCGTCCATCTTGACTTTAGCTTCCCAGGAAACAACCTGAGTCTTGAATTGTACAGGAGGACTCTCTGACCTTCATGGAACGTCTTTGTCTGGATTTTCTTATCATGCCACACCTTTGTCTTGTCTTTGTAATTCACGGCATTCTCATATGAGAACAACCTGGACTCTTCCATGTCACAGAGTTGAAGTCTTCTCTGATCTCCAACAGCTTGTTGCTCAAAATTTAAGAAAGTTAATGCCCAAAAGGCCCTGTGTTCCATTTCTACTGGCAGGTGACACGATTTCCCGTATAACAATCTAAACGGAGACATTCCAATTGGTGTTTTATAGGCAGTCCTATATGCCCAAAGAGCATCGTCAAGCTTGTTTGCCCAGTCTTCCCTAGAATTGCCAACAGTTTTTTCTAAAATTCTTTTGATTTCACGATTGGAAATCTCTACCTGTCCACTTGTTTGTGGATGGTAAGGTGTGGCAATTCTGTGAGAGACTCCAAGCTTTCCCATCAGATGTTCGAATTTGGCATTGCAAAAGTGGGTTCCTTGATCACTAATGATCGCTCGTGGGACACCGAATCTGGCGAACAGCCTTTTCAGGAATTTTACAACCACACGGGCGTCATTGGTGGGACTAGCCGTTGCTTCAACCCACTTGCTCACATAATCTACAGCCACTAAGATATATTTATTCCCAAAAGATGTAGGGAATGGCCCCATAAAATCTATGCCCCAGATATCAAAAATCTCACAAACAACTATGTTGTTGAGGGGTATAGCATTCCTAGCCGAGATGTTGCCTGTTCGCTGGCACTCATTGCAAGTGCTAACGAATAGATGGACATCTTTGAAAAGTGTTGGCTAGAAAAAACCTAATTGAAGAACCTTGGCTGCAGTTCTGCTAGCGCTATGGTGTCCTCCAGCTTCACGGTCATGACAGTGGCTTAGAACATCATGTCCCTCTTCTTGCGATATACATATTTGAATAATTTGATCAATGCACAACCTGAAAAGATAAGGGTCATCCTAAAAATAATATTTAATTTCAGAAAAAAACTTCCTCCTTTGATTCATGGACATGTTGTGTGGCTTGAGCGAACTCGCAAGGTAATTAGCAATATCGGCAAACCACGGCGCAGACTGTGCGGCATATAGATGCTCATCTAGAAATCTTTCTAGAATTTATGGTTGTTCCTGGCTACTTTGGTGAGAAATCCTTGACAAATGATCAGCCGCGACATTTTCAGTTCCCTTTTTATCCTTAATCTCGAGATCAAACTCTTGAAGTAACAATAGCCAGCGGATTAATCTCGGCTTAGCATCCTTTTTCGCGAACAAGTAGCGTAGCGCAGCGTGGTCTGTGTGCACAACTACTTTGGATAACACCAAGTAAGGTCGAAATTTGTCGAAGGCATACACAACTGCAAGAAGCTCCTTCTCTGTAGTTGTGTAATTCTGTTGTGCATCGTTTAGCGTCTTGCTTGCATAGTAAATTGGCCTAAACTTTTTCTCTATCCTTTGTCCAAGGACGGCCCCCACACAAGTATCGCTCGCGTCGCACATCATCTCAAAAGGTTGCTCCCAGTCTGGTCTTGCCAGTATAGGCGAGTTGATCAGCTTGGTCTTTAAGAGCTTAAACGCCTTTAAACAGTTTGCATCGAAAGAGAATTCGGCTTCCTTATGAAGTAAGGCCGACAAGGGAAGCACAATTTTTGAAAAATCTTTGATAAACCTGCGATAAAACCCTGCGTGCCCCAGAAAACTTCGCACATCTTTTACATTGGCAGGCACAGCTAGCTTTTCTATCACCTCTACCTTTGCTTTGTCCACTTCCATCCCTTTCTCTAAAATTTTATGCCCGAGGACAATTCCTCCCGTGACCATGAAGTGGCACTTCTCCCAATTTAAGACCAAGTGAGTCTCCTTGCATCGCACAAGCACATCTTTGAGGTTGTTTAGACAGCTATCAAATGAGTTTCCATAAACCGAGAAGTCGTCCATGAATATTTCTACGGTCCGCTCCACCATGTCATGAAAAATGGACATCATACATCGCTGGAAAGTGGCTGGAGCGTTGCACAACCCGAACGGCATTCTTCTGTAAGCATAAGTCCCATACGGACATGTGAACGTTGTCTTCTCTTGGTCCTCACTATGAATTGCGATTTGGTTGTATCCTGAATAACCGTCGAGAAAACAATAGAATGCATATCCTGCTAACCGCTCTAGCATCTGATCAATGAAGGGCAAAGGGAAATGATCCTTCCTCGTGGCTTCATTGAGCTTTCTGTAATCAACACAAACTCTCCATCCTGTAATCGTTCTTGTGGGTACCAACTCGTCTTTCTCGTTGAGGACTACTGTTGTTCCTCCCTTCTTTGGCACAACGTGAACAGGGCTTGTCCACACACTATCAGATATTGGGTAAATAATGCCAGCATCGAGAAGCTTGATCACTTCTTTTCGCACAACCTCCTTCATGTGGGGATTTAGTCTGCATTGCGGTTGGACAGTTGGTTTGTGCTCCTTTTCCATCAAGATTCTGTGAACACAGACTGCAGGACTGATTCCTTTTATGTCATCAATTTTCCATGCGATTGCATCCTTGTTTCTTCGCAAAACCGCCATGAGTTGCGCCTTTTGATCAGGAGTTAACTTTGAGGATATGATGACCGGACTTCCGCTGGGTGGTTCAAGGAACGCATACTCGAGGTGTGCAGGCAACGGTTTCAATTCTGGTTTAGTCACCGGCACAGTTGGTATCTCCAGTGGTTCTTGATGAGTAGGAACAGTAGGATCGAAAGGAGGTGTCGGTAGGTTGGTTTCAATGGAACAGCCTGTTCCTTCGCATATGTTCACCTCCTCTCCCAACAAAGTTTCTAGAGTGTCTTGTTCCTGCAAAGTAGACAAACTTTGAAAGTCATCCAAGAAACAGCATGTGTCATCATTATTATTTGCACGTCTCATTGCCTTATTCATTTTGAAAATGACCTCTTCACCATTGATCCTTAAAAATAATTGTCCCTCGCCTACGTCTATCAATGATTTCCCCGTGGCTAAGAATGCTCTACCTAGGATGATAGGAACATGCAAGTCTTCATCAATGTCCATTATAATGAAAACAACGGCAAAATAAATTTCCCTACTTTGACTAACACATCTTCCACAACCCCCCTAGGATAGCATACTGAACGATCAGCTAATTGAATAGACATACGAGTCGGTTGGGGTTCTCCTAATCCAAGTTTTGCACATACAAAATAAGGCATCAGATTTATACTAGCTCCTAGATCACATAGTGCATTTTCAATATTTAGCTTTCCAATTGAACAAGGAATAGGAAAACTCCCTAGATCTTTTAGCTTCTTAGGTAGCTGCTGCTTGTTTTGTAGTATGGACGAACAATCTCTGTTGAGTTGTATCATGGAAATGTTTTCCAGCTTCTTTTTGTTAGACAGGATGTCTTTGAGGAATTTGGCGTATGTCGGCATCTGTGCCAGTGCTTCTACAAAAGGAATGTTGATGTGTAACTTCCTTAAGGTATCTAACACTTTCGAATTCTGTTCTTCCAGCTTTTTTTTTATTAGACGTGTTGGATATGGCACAGTTGGAACATACGGCGGTGGTGGTTTATACATTCTTTCGCCCTCCTCTTGATCTGGCTTACCTGTGTCGTTCGCCTTCCTTGTTTCTTCATCACTAGGAACAGTCTGTTCCTGCTCCCCTTCAGCTTCTTTGGACGTTCCTGCACACTCAGCATTCTTATCAGTCAAAATAATTGGTTGAGTTTCCTTACCAGACCTTAGGGTGATTGCCATGACGTCACCCTTTGGATTTGGTTCTGTGTTGCTCGACATTATTCCCTTTCCTTTTGACGTGGATGCAGCTAACTGGTGAACCTGTGTTTCCAAACTTTTTATTGATGCTTGTGTCTGTTTCATAAACTGTATCATCATTGTTTTCATATCTGGCTCTACGTCTTCCTTTGGTGGCACAGGTTGCTTGTATTGCTGCTGAGGTTGTCTTTGGTACTATCCTCCTTGCTGTTGTTGATACCTTAGCTGGTCTTGATACCGTGGTTGCCCCAGCTGGTCTGGTTGGCCTGTTCATCCAAAATTTGGATGGTTCCTGGTTTCAGAGTTGTATGTGTTAGAATAGCGATTAGGCTGGTTCCTTTGATTATACCCTGCGTAGTCACATTCAGCCTGTGTGCCCTTTCCCTACTTAACTCCGGGATAATTTATGTTGAAATGAGCTCCTCCGCAAAAATCACAAATGTCATTGAATGGTGGTTCATTATGGATCGAAGACACATTTATCTTTCCCAACTGTCGAGCAAGCTGTTCTAATTGGCTTGTTAGTTTCAACACCACATCTTCACTTGCCGACTTCTTTCCTTCACTTCTGGCGAAGTGCCAGTTGTAACTTATGCTTACCACCTTCTCAATAAGGTCATACAAAGCATGTGGCTTAAGATCTTCTGGATTACCGTTAGCAATGGATTCGATTTGAATTTTGTAAATGTTGGTCACGCCATTGTAGAAATTTTGCACTTCCATCCACATAGGGATACCATGATTTGGCACCCTTCTCAACAACTCTTTATATCTCTCCCAGGCTTCTGCCAGCGACTCATCCTCTTCTTGTATGAACCGAGACACTTCATTTCTTAGTTTTATGGCTTGTCGTGGTGGGAAATATTTCATCAGAAAAGCTCGCGCCATCTCTTCCCAACTTGTGATTGTTCCTGGCTGTAAATTTCTTAGCCAGTTCTTCGCTTTATCCCTCAGGGAAAAAGGAAACAGCTTCAATCTGATTACATCATCAGAAACACCTCTGTTCGATCTGAATGTGTTGCATAACGTGATGAATTCTTGAATATGCCCATTTGGATCTTCAGATTGAAACCCATTAAATTGTACTGAGGCCTGGATCATCTGTATCATGGACCCCTTCACTTCGAACATGTTGTTCCCCTCGTTGGGTAACACGATACATGATGAATGTCCCTCTGTGGTTGGCCTCGAATAATCTCTGATTCGTATAACAAGAGGGTTATTATTCTCTCCTTCTTCTTCTTGGTTTGGTGGAACTGGTTGTTCGAGTGGTACCCTTCCAGCCATTCTTCTCTCTCTTTGTCTTTCTCTCTATCTAGCACGTCGAGCTCCCGCTCTGTTTCGTCTACACGTCCTCTCTAATTCGAGATCGATAGGAAAAACAGGAGGTCCAGCTCTGCGCATAAACAGGTTAAGAACTTTCTTTTTTTTTCTTTTCTGCACGCCTTAGCAAATAGATTAAAAACACCCCGTTTCAAAGAAATTTCAGATATATTTTGTTGCTTTCAATCCCCGGCAACAGCGCCAAAAACTTGTTGTCCTATGATGTGACTCTAGCAAGTGTACTAGATACAAGTAATAAAGTGATAAGTCAAGTATCGTATCCACAGGGATTGAGATCAAAATGATATGAGAAAATCGTTGCTGAACAGAGTGTGTGTGTAAAGGTATCTTCTTAGTAGGATTGATTGTTTGAGTGTGATAGTTAAGACAACAGTGTGCTAAAGCTATGACAAATAGATAACAGTTTAAAAGATAGAACAGGCCAGGCACTACCGAACAGGTTGTGCAAAGTCTTACAACATTCCAACGAATTAGTGATGATGCCAATGAAGCCAAAGTATCAGCTTTAATGCCCGCTTAAGTCAACTTTCGTGTGTTCTTAAGTTCCTAAGATTTACTAGAACCTTTAGCGTCCTAAAGATACGTTCTTTCTTGCACTAAGATCGAAGCTGCATTTCTATTTAATAAAACCTTCGACACAACCATCTAACAGGTCTGTTTCGAGGTTGCGAGATTAATAGAGATATCAGTGAAGATGCAAGCAGTGTCCTAACATTCATCTATCACATGCATAAATGCCGAAGCACAGAAGTTAAACCCTCATCAATCACAACATTGGAAAAATACTACACATTAATTGAAAATGATATACGACTGTTAGACGAGGTGCCGCGGCCTAATCTCCCGGGCGGACCGGGGGGTGGACACCTCATGGCGACGTAAGCAGTGATTGGCGCCGAAAGCAACCGATCATGGAATCAAGCTGCTCGGCAGGACCGGAGCTCAGAGATATGGAAGAGTCGCCACCCACGAATGGGAAAATGAACACCGATCCCTTCCGGGAGACCGGTGTGGGTTCGGGAAACTTAGGTACGAGCCGAGAAGGCTAGCTCCTTTCCGGAGAAAGGCTACTAGGCACCCCGACATCGTCCGGTTATGAACCACCGGCCTCCTACTCAGCATGTTAGGCGATAACGGACTAATCGTATATTTCTTTAAGTTTAAAATTCATTTGAAACCTTTTCTTTCTCGTTTTGAAAACCGTTTTGAGCATATATTATTGAAAAGCCACTTTGGTAAAGAATCACCCATTTACATCAGTTCAAAAATACATAGGAAAGAGAGGGGGAGAAGGAAGAATTGATTTATTTACAACGGGATTTACATGTCGTGTTGCGTGTTAATTCTATACTAATTCATTTTCCCAAAATGAGTTTATTTACATGGTTCGTACCTTAATCGCCGTTGGAACGATTTAGGTACGTTTCAAAACCCCGTTTGATGAAGTTCACCCGAATCGCCGTTGGAACAACTCAAGCGTTTGAAAACATCAAGATAAAAACCTTTAATAAGAAAACGTGGTTAAGCATACAAGTCAATTTATTTTGTACAAATCATTTAAGAAAACGATTCAAAACTCTATTATTTACAATGAAAAACGATTATAATTACAATGTTCACTTAATCCGTCGTTGGAACGGACTAAGGTTTTAAAACGTGATGTTTTAAGAAATGATTTAAAATGTCAAGAAAACACTATTTATTTACATTAGGAACCTCTAAAAAACCTTTAGTTTAAATAATTAAATTGAAAACTCTTTTTGTGATTTATTTTCCCATTTTTACTCAATAGACTCTTTACTTGTCATAATTACAACAATGAACATATTAAATCAAAATTCACTCCAAATAAAACCCATTTAAAGTATGGACCCATAAATGTCCAAAGAATAAAGAAAATAATATAGGCATATATATATATACATTTATTTGAAAATAATGATATACATATAACTTTAGAAAACCAAGTAAAGGATGCTACTCAATAGCTAAATATATTCATAATAATGAAAATGAAAGATACTAAATATACTTTTACCTTACTAAAAAAAACATGTAAAATAATAAACAAAATTCATTGTTAATAAGAAAATAAACTCTATATCCCAAAATGACTATTGTAATATATAGAAAATGACTTTCCCAAATATACATCAAACATTAAAATAGTACCTATTTATCCTCTAAATATCTACTAATTAATTACCTCAAAATACCCAAGTAAATAACATTTTAAAATAAAACCCATTATTACTTAAATGAATAAAAAGGAAAATATGTATACATACATATACTTATATTAGATTAAATTAATGAAAATGGTATATAAACATTCTAAATAATTATATGTACCAAATATCCAAAAATAGTTTGAAAATAAATATTAAATAACTATACATATATATATAAAGGATCAAAAGCTTAAAAGTTAAGAAAGAGGGACCAAAACAGCATTTTTTACATTCCAGTAGATTTACCGACGGAAAATCCGTCGGTAAACAGCAATTAGTGACAGAAACGGAAAATTACAGAACTACTCCAACTGTTTCCAGATTTATTCAAAAGCTTTAAATTAAGCCTAATTCAATCGTTTTGGATTTCCGAACTACAAAAAATGGATCATAGTCAATAACGGAGTTTCCTAAAACGACGTTTTTATTTTAAAACGTTATTCGGAAATATCTTTTCAAAAACTTATAATTACAACGTCTTTAATACCCGAACTACCTTTTAATCGGATCACGGTTCGTATTGGGATATCAAAACGAGGTTTTCACTTCAAAACAAAACCGAATGTTTAACTAACACGAGACGGGAATTAAATAAATACGAAGAATTAAATAAAACGTGGTAAATAAATAATAGCTAAATAAATAAAATTATAACATAAAAATAAATAAAGGAAAAGAAATAAATTAAATAAAATAAAACGAGTCTAGTCCTCGGATAATACCTCAAGTTCGGTATCTGACAGTCGAAGCCGATTGATTCCACGAGTCGTGATTTTCCAGTTTTTTATGTTTTTTTAGTAAAAATTTAACTTTGGAAAATTTGGATTTTTTGGGAAAAAAAATATTTTCTCAAAAAAATTGACTTTCTCTCTCTAAAAATGTTTAGAGTGAGAAAGCTCCAAAGAATCCACCCCCCCTCAAATGCATGGGGATCCGTGCCTTTTATAGGCATTTGGATCCCCGGAGAAAATGGACGACGCCCGAGAAAGATCGGGCGTCGCCCAAAAGGGTTGGGCGGCCGCCCAAGCCATGTTGGGCGGCCGCCCAACCTTCGTTGGGCGATCGCCCAACAGTAGTTGGGCGGCCGCCCAACATTTGTTGGGCGATCGCCCAACGGAGTTGGGCGACCGCCCAACTATCGTTGGGCGCGCGCCTAGCCGACGTTGGGCGTTCGCCCAACGTCGTCGGGCGCACACGCCCCGTGGCCGTCGAGCGCGCGTCCCGCGCTGCCGGGCGCCCATGTGCCGTGGCCGCCGAACGCGCGTTCCGCGCCGCCTGACGCACACGCCCCGTGGCCGACGAGCGCGCGCTCCGTGCTACCGGGCTCATACGTCGCCCGGACGTCGAGCGTGCGCCATTCGCGGTCGGACGTGTGCGTCCGATGGACGCCGAGCGTGCGCCTCGTGCTGTTGAGCGGGCGTCCGACTGTCGTCGGACGCGCGTCGGCTGCCGCTAGGCGCTCGCACCACGCTGCTAAGCACTCGCGAGCCATCCGATCGACAACAGCGACCCGTTGTAACTTTTCCTTCCTTATTTTATTTTTATTTTTTTATTTTATTTTATTTTTGTTTTTCAAAACTTCCGGAATCAATCGCTTCAACCGTCTTGTTTTCAGGTTTTCGTCACAGGTCCTCCGACTCGGTGTCTACAGTTGCCCCTACTTTGCTATTTTGACAGTGATGTGTGTGTTTTGAAAACGTTTTTTTTGCTAACGCAACGCATGCAATGTAAAACATATAAAAAGTAAAAGACACGTAAAGAGTAGGAGGGAGAATACCTGATCTTCGCGCTGCGCGTTCCGGTGTCGTTCTCCGATTCTTTCCAGCCTTGCCTCTGAATCGGCCGTCGGTGGATGTTCTTCTCTCGGAATCTAGCCTATGTTGACTATGGGTAAGAAAGGCTCAAGAGTAACCCCTATCTAAGATCGTAGGTGGAAACGGCTCAAAAGCAACCCTGGTCTACGACCGTGGGTAAAATGGCTCAAAAGCGACCCTAGTCTACGGCTATGGGTAAAATGGCTCAAAAGCGACCCTAGTCTACGGCTATGGGTAAAATGGCTCAAAGGCGACCCCGGTCTACGACCGTGGGTAAAAGGGCTCAAAAGCGACCCCAGTCTACGACCGTGGGTAAAATGGCTCAAAAGCGACCCTAGTCTACGACTGTGGGTAAAATGGCTCAAAAGCGACCTCGGTCTACGACCGTAGGTAACATTGCTCTCTCTAGCTACGCTAGTCTCTAAATCAACCGCAGGTAAAATTGCTCTTTCCAGCTACCCTAGTTTCTAAATCAACCGCAGGTAAAATTGCTCTTTCCAGCTACCCTAGTTTCTAAATCAACCGCAGGTAAAATTGCTCTTTCCAGCTACCCTAGTTTCTAAATCAACCGCAGGTAAAGTTGCTCTTTCTAGCTACCCTAGTTTCCAAATCAACCGCAGGTAAAATTGCTCTTTCCAGCTACCCTAGTCTCTAAATCAACCGCAGGTAAAATTGCTCTTTCCAGCTACCCTAGTCTCTGAATCAACCGCAGGTAAAGTTGCTCATTCTAGCTACCCTAGTTTCTAAATCAACCGCCGGTAAAATTCTATCATTCGCATATCTCGAAATCAATCGTTCGACCCTAATCTCTATATTGATCGCAGGCATTTCCTTGTATTGTAGATCTCCAAATCGAATATTCGACCCTAATCTATACATCGATCGCAGGCGTCCTTTCGTTTGTATATCTCCAAATCAACTGTTCGACCCTAATCTCTATATCGATCGCATGCGTTTTCTTGTATTGTAGATCTCCAAATCGAATATTCGACCCTAATCTATACATCGATCGCAGGCGTCCTTTCGTTGATGATAGCTGGGCTTTATCACTCGTCCGAGAGTTTGTGACCGCAGTCGCTTTGATATTCGGGCTTTATCACTCGTCTGAGAGTTTGTGACCGCAGTAGCTTTGATATTTGGGCTTTATCACTCGTCCGAGAGTTTGTGACCGCAGTCGTTTCTTTTTACCAGAATCGTCTGCGTTTGACCGGAGTCGATAATGCCGTAGATCGAAGTCCGTAGCAAGGCCTGTGCCTATTGATGATGCCGTGGATCGCAGTCCGTAGCGGGGCCCGTGCCCATTGATCGAATTTTAGTTTACCTATCGGAGCCTGCCTAAACTCGCACGGATTTCCTGGAGCTGCATGCGGCTCGACGCCCATCACCTGGTGAATATTTTTATGGTATGACCTAGTGTAGTGATATGTATGCACATGATTATGAATGAATATTTTCCTCTCTTTTTCTCTTTTTTTATATACATTGCTTCCC
The DNA here is from genome assembly GCF_963576675.1 of Euphorbia lathyris. Lineage (NCBI taxonomy): Eukaryota > Viridiplantae > Streptophyta > Magnoliopsida > Malpighiales > Euphorbiaceae > Euphorbia > Euphorbia lathyris. Next base: position 19,323,472 of record NC_088914.1, on the reverse strand, counting down.
TCCTATTTTCTTTACAGGGAGACCTCCATTCTATTGACCGAAGATTACAGGAGAACGTGGCGGTTGGGCAAGGGGAGTGGCTACTGGACGCTAACACCCAGATCGGACGTCGCTGTCGGGATAGGGAGGATGAGCGCTCCAACTAGGAGGAGCGAAGTTGAGCAGCCGAGGAGAGGAGCCGTGTGGATATAGAAGCCCAGCGAGCTGCTGAGGGGAGTTTGTGGATTGCGGCGGAGAGCCGCCGAGTTGTCGAGGAGCGGGAACCTTACTTCGGAGGCTTTGATTCGTTTGAGGGCTTTTGGGACTTTGGGATTCCTTCTTGTTGATAGTCCCGTCATTATTTCGGTTTACAACTTTATTAGTACTACCGTGATGTACGGCGGGTATATGTGAAAAAGATATTTGGGTAGGCTTTTTATTTGGTGGTGGGGAAAAGAAATGTATAACTCATGACTTACAATACCATGCATTCAGTCGATCATAATAATTCCAATCATCCTCTTCAAATATATTCATGCCTTTATTTATTTACAAACAACATAAATACTTAGCCGCTTATACATTATTTTTATAATTGCTCAAGATACAACTACTGTTACCAAGACCTGCCTTTTTTCGGTTTTCAGATCCCAGCGATTTTTCAACTCTCCTTTTATTATCCCGGAATTTTCAAATGAGCGCCCTTTCGGGTTTTCACCCATTGGGATGTCCCTTATTGTTGCATAGGTCGCCCTTTGCGGGTTTTCGACCTATCGGGAATTTTTCTTTCTTTTTTTTTTTTTTTTTACGAAAAGTATTTCTTAAGCCTATCCAGATTGGTAGGTTCGGAGAACTCCATGCCGTCCATAGTAGCAAGCTTCACCGCCCCTTTGCTTAGGATCTTCTTCATGAGAAATGGTCCTTCCCAGTTTGGCCTAAACTTGCCCCTAGGGTCGGTGCGCGTCATTCGGATCTGTTTCAGCACCATGTCTCCTTCTTTGGTAGGACTGACATTAATCCTTTCGTCGAAAGCCCGGGCCATCATTCTTTGATATAGCTGTATGTGGTAAAGGGCCTCCATCCTCTTCTCGTCTACCAATGCCAGCTGTTCATAACGCTTCTTTACCCATTCCGCTTTGGGAATCTCTACTTCTACCGCGATTCTCAGCGATCGCTTCTCAACCTCAATAAGCAGAACCGCTTCTGCCCCATATACTAAGGAGAACGGCGTTGCCCCAGTTGACGCTCTAACCGTCGTGCGATAAGCCCATAAAGCGAGCGGAAGCTGCTCGTGCCAATTCCGATGCGATGCTACTGTCTTTACGAGAATCCTCTTAAGGTTCTTATTGGTCGCTTCTACTGTCCCGTTAGCTTGTGGGCGATATGGAGACGATCTATGATGCTCAATACCGTACTCTTGGAAGAGACTTTTAACTTCCCCTTGAAACTGGATCCCATTATCCGTGATCATGTGGTGAGGCACCCCAAACCTGGTGATTAGACGCTTTTTAATAAACTTTCTCATCTGCTTCGATCCCAGTTTACTAAACAATTCTGCCTCCACCCACTTGGTGAAGTAATCAATGGCAACTACGATGGACTTATGTCCATTTGATGCATTAGGCCTCACCTCACTGATGATATCAATGCCCCAAGCTTCAAACGGCCAAACGGGTGCCAACACGTGCAGTTCCATAACTGGCAGGTGATTATAATCGCCATGGATTTGACAATCGGGGCATTTCTTCGCATATTCATTGCAATCTCTTTCCATGGTGACCCAATAGAAGCCTTGCCTTATGATTTTGCTAGTACTGCTCCTCCCTTGTGGGCTCCACAAATTCCCGAGTGCACTGACTCCATTGCTTTATGGCCTTCTCCCTCGTCTAAACATCTCAATTGTAAACCATCGGCGTGCCTTTTGTAAAGCAAATCGTTGTGGATGACGAACTGCTGGGCTAACCTTCTGATCACGGCTTGATCCTTAAGCTCTAATTCTGTCGGATAAGTTCCACTTTTCATGAAGTTCACGATGTCGAAATACCAAGGCTTTCCATCCACTCCTAACAACATTACATCTTCGGAGCACGGTTTGTAAGACCTCCTCAATACCAGAGGCTTTGAGGCAATATTCTGTGGATTATCCCATACCGACACCAACGTGGCCAAAGCATCTGTCGCTTAGTTCTGCGCTCGAGGAATGTGATAACAACGACACTCGCAACCTTTCTTCCCTTACTTCCCAGTTTCCCTGCGCTTGTTCGATAATCAGTTTTGAGTCGCCCCAAATTTCAACATACGATGCTCCCAGTGCTGCTAACGACTCTAAACCATAAATGCACGCTTCATATTCGGCCATATTATTGGTGAGAGGGAAGGATAACTTCTTTGCCATCGGGATTCTTTCTCCTTCCGGTGAGGTAAGTAGTACTCCTACTCCGGCTCCATTCGAATTAACCGCTCCATCGAAGAACATTTTCCACGGTATAACTTCTATTGCGTTCAAGTGTTCATCGGGGAAATTATAGCTTATCTCTTCCTCTTCTGCATTCAGAGGTTGGTTGGCCAGAAACTCTGCCACGGCCCTCCCTTTGACAACCTTCTTCGTTACATATTCAATGTCGAATTCTGACAGAAGCAACAACCATCGGGCCAACTTTCCGATTAAGGATGGAGTTCGGAACAGATACTTTACGGGATCCATCCGGGAAATAATGACCACTTTGTAAGACTGAAAATAGTGTCGCAGCTTCTTCGTTAGGCATACTACCGCCACGCATGTCTTTTCGATCATATTATACTTAAGCTCGTATTCCAGGAACTTCTTACTCAGATAATACACCGCATGCTCCACACCGGTGTCCCCTTCCTGGGCCAACATTGCTCCAATGGATCGCTCCTCGATCGCTACATATAGGAGAAGTGGTTTTCTGAGCTTGGGTGGCCTCAAAACTGGCGGATTAATCGAATAGGTCCAGATGCTCTCCAAAGCTTGCTGACATTTGTCGTTCCAAACCGTCGGTTGATCTTTCCGAAGTAGTTTAAAGATTGGTTCGCAGATCATGGTGAGTCGTGCTATGAACTGACCGATATACTGAACTTGCCCCATAATTTCTCTCACTTCTCTCTCATTCTTCTGTGCCGGCATTTCCTGTAGGGCATTTACCTTGTCGGGATCCACCTCGATCCCCTTGTTACTGATCACGTAGCCTGAGATTTTCCCCGATGAAACACCAAAGAAGCACTTCTTCGGGTTCAACCTCAGCTTGAATTCCACGATTCAGGCCAAAAACTTCTCGAGTGCAGCGAAATGCCCCTCTCTCATCTCCGACTTGACCATCACATCGTCCACATAAACCTCCACCTCCTTGTGTATCATATCATGGAACGATGCCATAGCCATCCGTTGATAAGTTGCCCCGGAATTTTTCAAATCAAACGGCATTACCCTATAGCAGTACGTTCCCCACTCAGTTGTGAACGAGGTCTTTGCCTTGTGCTTTTCTGCCATTTGAACCTGCATGTAGCCCATGAAGCTGTCAACATTTGTGTGCAAGACGCTTGATGCAGCACTGTCGATTAATACGTCGATGTGAGGCAATGCGAATTCATCTTCAAGCCTTGTTGAGATCTCTATAGTCGACGCGCATTCGCACCTTACCATCCTTCTTTGCGATTGGCACTACATTTGCCACCCAAGGGGGATAGTCGATTACTTCGATGGACCCTGCTTCTAACTGTTTCTTTACTTCCTCTCGGATCTTATCTGCCCATTCCGGCCTCATGCGTCGGAGTTTCTGTCTCACGGGCTTAGCATCGGGGTATGTCGGAATATGGTGAGTTACGATTGATTGATCGATTCCTGGCATGTCTTCGTATGTCCAAGCAAACACTATTTCGTATTTTTTTTTGATTATTCTCTCAAATTCTTTTCTCTCTTCAATAGTTAATTCTTGAGCAATTTGTATAAGTTTAGGATTTTCATCCGTGCCAAGATTTAAAGTTGACATTTCTATTGCATTGATTTCAAATGTAGGCATGTTATATGAATGAGAATGCATGGAATGATCAGAATCAACATTAAGCAAGTAAGCAAAATCAGAATTCATTTCATTGATAGTATTGGTGAGTACATCATCAGATTCAAACAAAAGGGGTAATCTAGTCGTCAACAACAGGGTTCTCGGGTTTCTCATAAGTCTTGGAGGTACTAGGCTCATCCACCGCTCCCACGGTAGCCTCAATAGTGATCACCTGCTCCTCGGCATTAAGATCTAACATCATGATCTCCTCGATGAAACAGCTTGCTTCTCCCTTGCCCTAGTTGGTAACATCATTGAAGATCTCAAAACCTGGCAGAATCTTTCCTTCGGTGCTAGCAGCCATTTCCAGCTCATCATCAGACTCATCCCAGATGTTGATCGGAACTCTCTGATTGATACCCTTCTCATCGGAGGAACTTCCACAAATATCCATGACCATCAGATCCATTACGTGAGGGACGTTCGGATTTACGTAGGAAGGGTCTGGCGATCCATACCATGCCCAGCCTATCAGTTCTTCATAGTCCCTGAGGAACACTCCATTCATTCTTCTAGCGACGAGTGGAATAGCACCCCTTCGGATACACATGAGTTGCTCTTGATCGCTCAAAGTGACCCGACATAAGGCATACTTGAACCTCCATCTCCTAGCATAATCCACGAATGCCTCCTCGGGAAATTGCTTGATCCTTCCTAAATCTTCCAACGACCTAGTCCATGGGATGTACATCTCATATCTCTGCACGAAAGCCTCCATTAGGGACCCCCAGTCCCCTTTTGCCTTTGCCGAGAGCATTCGGTACCACATCAAAGCTTCTCCTACAAGTGTCTTTGGAAAATGCTGAACCAACTCACTTCGATAGAGTCCTGCGTCAAACATGTAGGCATGGAAACCGTTTACGTGGTTGATGGGGTTCTCACCTCCTTCGTACTTAGCCATGGTTAACACCGCCTCAGGTGTCTCCTCATCGGGTAACATCGGCACTTCCTCTGGGTATCCCCCTACGGTGTACTTCTTGATGAATCTCTTAGTCATTTCGGCCCAATTCACTTTAACTTTCATCGGAAGAGACATATACCACATTAGTGACTCTCCCGCCAACGAGTTGCAAAACAAACTCGTGATTTCGTCCTTTTTGAAGCCCAAAGGACCCATAGCGGATAGGTAAAAATGCAAGTGCTCCATGGGGTCCTTGCCTTCATTATACTTGCCGACAATCGGAAACGGACGTTTGATAGGCCCCATTTGCATCGCGCTATGTTCCCCTGCCTGTGTTTTATCTTTTCGATACTTCATCAAAAAAAAGCTTGACATCAGTGACCAATCCTGCTTAGTCGAGTCAGGTAGCGATTGAAACCACTTCAACGGTTCGCCCACCAGCGAAAGATAGAACCATGGAGTGACTTTTTCCACTTTGTATGGCTCCCCAAACATAGCATACACATACCCATACAAATGAGCTTCGGGGTCTTCTACCCCACTAAACAATTTCAACACAGGCATGATCCTCCGAGATGATACTTCCTTGGTTTCCTCAGTTTTAGTTCTATCATCCATCACTTCTTCCGTTGGCTGTTCCTCCAAAACAGACACGTATAAGCCATCTCCCACATTCCTTCTCTCATTGGAGTCCAACAGTTCCTCCTTAAATTCGTAGAATGACTCCACCACAAAGCTCTCTTCCAACCCAGATCCAATTATGCTCACCCTATGACTAGGCGATGGATTGCACCTAAGAGGAGAGTTTCCTGACGATGGGTCGACTATTTTCTGTTTATCAATCAGATCCTGGATCTCATGCTTTAGCCTCTCACAATTTTCAATGGTGTGCCCGTAGTTACTATGGAACTCGCAATACCCCCTGGTCATCATCCGTGGTGTGGGCCCTGTCTTGTTTTTGGGAGTAAGGGCTTTCAGTAACTCCTTTTTCTGCAATCGTTCGAAAACTTTTGCATAGGTCAGATCAAATTGGGCGAACTGCCTTTTCCCGATAGCGTTAAGTTCAAGCACTTTCACTGCGGTAGGTTCTATATTAGTACTTGGCCCTCCGGCACCATACCCCGACTTCGTACATTTAGTATAAGCTCTTTTCGGCTCTCCATCCCCCTCAACTGTCAAAGCATAGCCATATATCTTATTAAAATCGGTGAAAGGCATACACCGTAGCTCATTCCTAATATACGGCAAAGTATTACCGATTACCGCCCGGATCTGGTCCTGCTCCGACGGCTTCTGTTCCATAATTATCGCCTTAGCTCTCCACCTACTCACAAAGTCGGACAAAGACTCCCCAGCCTGCTGCTTGGTGCTCTCTAGCTCCCTCAAAGTGACCTCAATCATAGTGTTGAAGCTATATTGGGCGATGAATGACTTCACTAACTCCTTCCAATCCCTCTTTGTCACCAGCGGCAACGCATGAAACCACACGAGGGCACCCCCCTCCATATAAGCACTGAATAGCCCTAAGATCTGTTCCTCAGTCAGAATTGTATGCTCCATTACCGCCACGTATTGGTCCACATGGGCGGTAGGATCCCCAGTTCCATCAAACTTCTTCATGTCGGGAAGCCGGAACTTCAAAGGCAAAGCCGTTGCCGATGAATAGTTTTTCAGATTATAAAAGTCTTGACCTCCAGAACTTACCCCACGTAGATCATGCACTTCCTGAGTGATGTGCTGCTTCCATTCCTCTTCCATTTGCTTTCTCTTCCCCAAACTGCTTGTTACGCAATCCTGATAGTTATCTCCAAAACGGGGACCCGCGCTCACGATGTTCTCAGCTGGTTTACTGCTACTCTTGTTACTCTTAATTGCAAGCTCGTCCAGCTGGACTAAAATTGCGGTTAACTGATCGTTGAGGTTGTTTACCACTCTTTCTAACCTTGATATTCTCTCATCTGGCGTAGACATACTGACCGAATACTGAGCTGATTCGGACAACGATGATTCGGACGTCACAACTGCTGATTTGGAACTGACGATCCGTAACTGATCAAACTGTCTGACAAGCCGATTACTCTCGCGAAACCACAACCGCTTAATGATGACGTCTGCGCGAACGGTATCTATTAGTATGTATGCATGATTTTATATGCATGATTCGTGGTGTGTGCGTTTATTTATTTACGGTTATATAACATAAGAAGAACAAACGTCAGTCTAATTACATGTATCACAACATCTCTCTTCCACCCTTATTCCTCCACACACTCGTTTGTCCAGGTCTCTTTCCTAGGATTTCGGTTTTGGGCTCACATTGCGGTCCCGGGGACGCGTGATGCCGTCGATTATTGCGGAAAAAGTAAATCATCCATCGGACAATACAGTTCGTTTTGACGTATCAACGTTCAGTGACTAAGAAATCGACCAAGTTGGATTGTCCTTTTGGAATAACTCGTCTTTCGTCCTTTCGTGAGACGCATTAGTTCGGGTTTTGACTCCCTTTGAGCGCATCTCGGTTTTTAGACGTGGTACGAGTTATTCTTCTAGTCCAATCGTTCGTTATTGACGATGACCCGTTCCCTTTTATTTGCGTGAGTTCGTGTCTCGATTTTTCGATTACAACGGGATCTTTTGGATCTATCGAGAGACGCAGCCACGTGTTTATTTAGTGATGAAATCACCTTTGGATTTTATTTTAGGGAACGGACTCATCGCGTAACGCGTTTGTTCTTAGCGTCGAGGATCCGTTTGCTCATTTTAGCTACGTGAAAAGACGGCGAGTCTTATTTTGAGTGCACGGTAATCTTTCGGCTAGCAACAATTCATTGTTCTTCCCAATCCACGGGATATATCATCTTAGTGTGGTTATAGAAAATCAACGTTTCGTTGAATCGCGTGTTTGTTCGAAGCGAGGATATCACCGTTTTCTTTCCTTTAGGCGTGAATTAAGCAAACACATACATCGGGCCATATTTCTTGCAGTTTTGGTAACGGTCGAAATGATCGAGTCGTTAGTCAAAACCCGCAGTCTCGTCCATATGGCGCAATTATGCGGTTTGGCTTAATTCGGCTTCGAGATTTTAAACGGGGTATACACTCGTTCGAGGCACGTATTCAACGGCATTGGTTTATTTTCTTTAACTACTCTCGGGATTGACATATATCGTAGATTCGGAATGATTTTGGTCGTTTAGTTCATTTTTCGCTTTTCTTTTCTTAGTCACTTCTGCGGACACGTCCATTTCTCTTAAGAACGACACGGGGCATAACGTAAAAGCTCGTCTTTTATTCGGAAGGGACAGGCTACTTGTGCGAAACTTTTCATGTTACGACAGGGTCGTTCAAAACAGAAATGTTCTTCATTTTCGTTTCGTTATGATCTCGTTTTATCCCAATTTATTTAAAGAATGTGAATAACGGCTACTGTTAATATAGTCTTTTGTATCGGAATGTAACTATCCTTAACACCAAACCGATTCATACTAATATGTGCTTACGTCATAACGTATTTCCTGAACGTGTGCCTTCGTCGGGACACAGAAAGGGACAAGGCGGGCCACACATGTTCATTCATACGAGATGGCTAAGTCGTCTTTAGTTCAAATCGTTTCGATGTTTTAGGGTAATTAGTACACCGATTCAAGAGTATATATTAACGCATCGTCTCATTTTCTTTATATACTTTAGGATTTAGACACGTATCATGGCGATTTGAAAACACGAACTGATTCATTTATCACACCAAAAATAGTAACGGGTAATCCTATGGCAACTTCTAAGGCTACTATATGCTGACACGGCTGAGCGCGGGACCTCACAGGATCGCACAAATTCGCCCCTAACGAATGGATGGGGACCCTTTGGCGCCTTACTGTAAGGGGGAACTTACACTAGCCTCTTTCGAGCGACGAATGGACTCTCGCTAGAGGTTTCGCGGAAATTACCCAAAAGGTTTGCAATAATGCACATGAATGCATACGAAAAGAAATAATACGATCCGTCCCCGTTAAGGGCTTAATACACGCCTTCCGGAATCAAATTTCTCGCTTCCCCAGCAGAGTCGCCACTTGTTAGACGAGGTGTCGCGGCCTAATCTCCCGGGCGGACCGGGGGGTGGACACCTCATGGCGACGTAAGCAGTGATTGGCGCCGAAAGCAACCGATCGTGGAATCAAGCTGCTCGGCAGGACCGGAGCTCGGAGATATGGAAGAGTCGCCACCCACGAATGGGAAAATGAACACCGATCCCTTGCGGGAGACCGGTGTGGGTTCGGGAAACTTAGGTACGAGCCGAGAAGGCTAGCTCCTTTCCGGAGAAAGGCTACTAGGCACCCCAACATCGCCCGGTTATGAACCACCGGCCTCCTACTCAGCATGTTAGGCGATAACGGACTAATCGTATATTTCTTTAAGTTTAAAATTCATTTGAAACCTTTTCTTTCTCGTTTTGAAAACCGTTTTGAGCATAGGAAAGAGAGGGGGAGAAGGAAGAATTGATTTATTTACAACGGGATTTACATGTTGTGTTGCGTGTTAATTCTATACTAATTCATTTTCCCAAAACGAGTTTATTTACATGGTTCGTACCTTAATCGTCGTTGGAACGATTTAGGTACGTTTCAAAACCCCGTTTGATGAAGTTCACCCGAATCGCCGTTGGAACAACTCAAGCGTTTGAAAACATCAAGATAAAAACCTTTAATAAGAAAACGTGGTTAAGCATACAAGTCAATTTATTTTGTACAAATCATTTAAGAAAACGATTCAAAACTCTATTATTTACAATGAAAAACGATTATAATTACAATGTTCACTTAATCCGTCGTTGGAACGGACTAAGGTTTTAAAACGTGATGTTTTAAGAAATGATTTAAAATGTCAAGAAGACACTATTTATTTACATTAGGAACCTCTAAAAAACCTTTAGTTTAAATAATTAAATTGAAAACTCTTTTTGTGATTTATTTTTCCCTTTTTACTCAATAGACTCTTTACTTGTCATAATTACAACAATGAACATATTAAATCAAAATTCACTCCAAATAAAACCCATTTAAAGTATGGACCCATAAATGTCCAAAGAATAAAGAAAATAATATAGGCATATATATATACATTTATTTGAAAATAATGATATACATATAACTTTAGAAAACCAAGTAAAGGATGCTACTCAATAGCTAAATATATTCATAATAATGAAAATGAAAGATACTAAATATACTTTTACCTTACTAAAAAAACATGTAAAATAATAAACAAAATTCATTGTTAATAAGAAAATAAACTCTATATCCCAAAATGAATATTGTAATATATAGAAAATGACTTTCCTAAATATACATCAAACATTAAAATAGTACCTATTTATCCTCTAAATATCTACTAATTAATTACCTCAAAATACCCAAGTAAATAACATTTTAAAATAAAACCCATTATTACTTAAATGAATAAAAAGGAAAATATATATACATACATATACTTATATTAGATTAAATTAATGAAAAATGGTATATAAACATTCTAAATAATTATATGTACCAAATATCCAAAAATAGTTTGAAAATAAATATTAAATAACTATACATATATATATATAAAGGATCAAAAGCTTAAAAGTTAAGAAAGAGGGACCAAAACAGTATTTTTTACATTCCAGCAGATTTACCGACGGAAAATCCGTCGGTAAACAGCAATTAGTGACAGAAACGGAAAATTACAGAACTACTCCAACTGTTTCCAGATTTATTCAAAAGCTTTAAATTAAGCCTAATTCAATCGTTTTGGATTTCCGAACTACCAAAAATGGATCATAGTCAATAACGGAGTTTCCTAAAACGATGTTTTTATTTTAAAACGTTAGTCGGAAATATCTTTTCAAAAACTTATAATTACAACGTCTTTAATACCCGAACTACCTTTTAATCGGATCACGGTTCGTATTGGGATATCAAAACGAGGTTTTCACTTCAAAACAAAACCGAATGTTTAACTAACACGAGACGGGAATTAAATAAATACGAAGAATTAAATAAAACGTGGTAAATAAATAATAGCTAAATAAATAAAATTATAACATAAAAATAAATAAAGGAAAAGAAATAAATTAAATAAAATAAAACGAGTCTAGTCCTCGGATAATACCTCAAGTTCGGTATCTGACAGTCGAAGCCGATTGATTCCACGAGTCGTGATTTTCCGGTTTTTTATGTTTTTTTAGTAAAAATTTAACTTTGGGAAAATTTGGATTTTTTTGGGAAAAAAAATATTTTCTCAAAAAAATTGACTTTCTCTCTCTAAAAATGTTTAGAGTGAGAAAGCTCCAAAGAATCCACCCCCCTCAAATGCATGGGGATCCGTGCCTTTTATAGGCATTTGGATCCCCGGAGAAAATGGGCGACGCCCGAGAAAGATCGGGCGTCGTCCAAAAGGGTTGGGCTATCGCCCAAGCCATGTTGGGCGGCCGCCCAACATTGTTGGGCGGCCGCCCAACAATTGTTGGGCGAGCGCCCAACTATCGTTGGGCGCGCGCCCAGCCGACGTTGGGCATTCGCCCAACGACCGTTGGGCATTCACCCAACGTCGTCGGGCGCTCGCCCAACGGCCGCCGGGACGCATCTCGCACCGTCGGGCGCACACGCCCCGTGGCCGTCGAGCGCGCGTCCCGCGCTGCCGGGCGCCCATGTGCCGTGGCCGCCGAACGCGCGTTCCGCGCCGCCGGATGCACACGCCCCGTGGCCGACGAGCGCGCGCTTCGTGCTACCGGGCTCATGCGTCGCCCGGACGTCGAGCGTGCGCCTTTCGCGGTCGGACGCGTGCGTCCGATGGACGCCGAGCGTGCGCCTCGTGCTGTCGAGCGGTCGTCCGACTGTCGTCGGACGCACGTCGGCTGCCGCTAGGCGCTCGCACCACGCTGCTAAGCACTCGCGAGCCATCCGATCGACAACAGCGACCCGTTGTAACTTTTCCTTCCTTATTTTATTTTTTTTATTATTATTATTTTTTTCAAAACTTCCGGAATCAACCGCTTCAACCGTCTTGTTTTCAGGTTTTCGTCATAGGTCCTCCGACTCGGTGTCTACAACGACTTACATTACTGGCCCAGACTGGCCTTGCCCATTCAAAATGGATTACTCACTTATATCGAGCAGTGAGTAATCAGTTGTTCTTGATACATTCAGATACTCCATTCGAGTTCTCCTCCATTCCTTTGCTAAAATAACTTATCTATTCTAAAAGCTAAAACTATCCGAATTCCCTATCTTTCCTTTGCTACGCCTACTTAAAGGAGAAAGACAGGGACAAAATTGGTACATGAAAAGTACCCTTACAAAAATTAAGTCAACTAATACTAAATAAAAATAAATTGAAATGATTAGGAATCCTTTTTGACCCTTGAACACTCAAGGGTCGATACTTCATGTCATCTTGCTTCTTTGAGTAATGCCACCTTAACACTTTTCCACCTGCTGCTCTGCCTCTGCCTCTGCCACCTCTGATCTGTCGCTGTCCGTCATCGAGTATCCAGCGTTTGACCACTGGACTGAAGAAAGGTTCCACTCCTCTTTTGGCAGTAGCGAAACAAACTGTTTCCAGCGTGTTTAGCATTAATCTTTACTTATCTGCAAAAAGACATTAATCAGCCCTTATTCTTTGCAATGTAACATAAAAACACTCAAATTCTCTTATAAATATTATGTTAAACTTAGTCAATTTCATGCCTAACATTTACCAACACCTTTATTCAAGACACAACCTCCTGCCACGATGCACCTCCAAGTGTATGAGTGGTTGGCTGAAGCATGAAAGATTTCCTGACCCTCCTTTGTATGAGTGGTTGGCTGAATCATGAGCAGCCGCAGATAAAAAGAGGAAAAGTATCCACATGACGTGTGACCAAAAAAAGAAAGATTCTTCTTCCTTTTATTTAATTCACATGACGCGTGGATATTGCAACATGTTGTGTGGATTATCAGAGTTTCACACCATACAGCTTGTGACATGACTTAACCATCAAACTCTTCCATCTTTGCTTTGTTCTGATTACAAATTTGCCACTATTTATTTACATTTTCTCCTATAATCTATTTACTAGTTTGTCATTGCTTTATTTTGTACTCTTTCTAGCCCTAATGCTTTAGGTTATGTTAGTTATGTCTTTTCTATCCTAGGATTTAAGTGGTATATATACCATTCTTTTTATAATGTATGCATCTTTTTCAATCTAAATCAAAATTTATCTCCATTGGAGACATGGGTTCAATCTTTTTGGATTATTTCCTTCAAGTTTACAATTAAAATTATCATATCGTTATCGATCCGTATCAGTTGGTATCAGAGCCAATCATTTCCTAACTTGAGACTTTTTTTGCATAGTGCAATCAAGAATCCCACAAGAAACCAATGAAGGATGATGACAAGAAGATAGATGAGTTGAGATTTGAAGTGAGGGAGCAACTAAGGATTGCAAATGAGCAACGAAGGAACTCGGATGAGGAAATAAGAGCTACTATGGAACAAATGAAGATAGACTGTCAAGGCATGTTCCAATAAGCTTTGGGAGGGCATCCAAAGAGAAATGAGGGAGGTACTAATCCGTAACCACAACAACAGCCATCACTACACCTTCACCTCCACCTAGGAGAAAACCGTTTCCACCAAAGCCGAATCCGAAGGGTCGAGATCATAAGAGGTAAGGCGACCTAAATATTTAATAGTTGATAATATTGATAAAAATCATAAGCATGCTAGTGTTAATGATAAGTATGATTTTATGATAAAAATTATGGGCGCCTTGATGATAGAAATGTAGGATTTGTTGAGAGAAATCTAATTAGTGGGAATGAGCATGTTAGAAATCCACATGGAGCTAATTTTGATAGCGATGATGCGTTTAAATTAAAAGTGGACTTTCCTGCTTTTGGGGGAGAGTTGGATATAGAAGGTTTTTTTGATTGGTTGTCGGAGGTTGAGAGGTTCTTTGAATATGTGGGAATCTCGTATCAACAGAAAGTGAAATTTGTTGCCTATGTAAATATACACTAAGAAGTATGCATATATTGATTAGAAAACTAAGCATATGAAATCTATGTTTAAATCAATGTATCTTTATGTTTTATCTATATAAGAATGATAAAATGTGGAGATTTTATTTTTCTTATGAGAGATAGTATTTGACAGGTTTATTTTTGTGATATAAAAAAAATGAGCACTGATTAATTAATATATATTTATTATATACATCGGAACGTATTTTAGCTGAAAATAATAAATTATTTATTAATGATTTTGGACTGATATGATTGTGAGATATGAACCGGGGAAAATGATTGAGCATTCGTGTACACAACACGTCAATGATATAAAGGTATTATCTTGACAAATCATATTATTATGGGGGTATATGATTATATATGTTTGTTATAAGTTCTTCCATTGTGGTGGAGATCTTTTGTAACTCACAAAATTAGCAATTGAAATTGAAAATTGTAGTAGTCTCTATAAGAAGATACATTTTCATTGAGATAATGAGATTAAACAAGCTCTTGAGAAATGAGGTAATTGTCTTAAATTATGTCAAATCTGAGAGGAATTTAGTAGATTCTCTAACTAAAAAATTACTAAGAAGAGTTGTTTTAAAACGTCGAGTGGAATAAGAATAGAACTTATTGATTGAGGTAATATGGTGGATACCATTATTTGGTCAAATGAAGCCATATTCTCTTTTTTTAGCATTGTATTTCTTATTCTTATGACGTATGGTAGTGCGTGTTTATCTATAGCCATAATATTGGTTGTTCATTTACAATGAACTTAATGAATAATATTTTTTGGAGGTTGAGTTTTTGAGAAACTCTTAATGATTTCATATAGAAATCACATACTTGAGTATAAGGGTGGGTTGTCTTCTATGGAAGACTATGGATTAAGGTGTGTGCAATGTCCTTTAAAAGCGCTGAAAGTTTTAAAAGCACTGAAAGTAAATCTAAGATCGCGGAACAACAATTTGACTTTTTTGAAAGGTTTTAATGTGTTATGAGGGTCTCAAATTTCAGTTATAGAAGTTCTGATGCGAAGCATCTCATTCGAGGATCGATTCCGGGAAAGGGAAGTCGGAGGAGGAACCAACTATGGACAATCAAGCGAGTAAGGGGCCAAAAATAGTCCCACGTGGCGAGTCATTAAAGTGACGCTCCGCATGGAGTATGAGTTGATCTATGGGAAGTGGCACTCATAGAGTCAGCAACTAACCCACGCTCCGTGTGGGAATCCCACGCTCTGCGTGACTTAAGTGACGTTCCGTCTTACTTTTCCCACACTCGATGTGGGCTCTTTTAAAAAGCCTTACAAATGAACTTTGCTCCTCACTCCAGCTTCCTCCTTATTACAACTTTGTCATTCCTTAATTACAACTCATGTCACTTCATATTTACAACCATGCCACCCCTTTACCCTTATCCCATTTTACCCTTAATATTACCCTTTAATTAATTATGTAAGTTAGGCTTTTATGTAATTTGTTCTTTAGGGTTTTGAGATGATACAAATTCACCTCTTTCTTTGTAATGTTTTAACTTATGAATACAATTTTATCATCTTCTTTATGAAGTTTTTATTAAGGTTTTAACCTTCAACAATGAAGGATTTCATATTCCTACGGTTTAGTCCGTAAAATCTGGGATTAACTCCTTCAAGTTTAGCTTGAAAAGAACCTCTTTATTAGTTTAAGATCAAAACTAACTCGTCCCGAAAACCGATCCATATCATTTGGTATCAGAGTCGATCGTTTTCCTAAACGGAGACTTCATTCGACAATGATCCAATGGAGTTTTACCACCAAAAGCCTTAAAGAATGGGAAGCCGAAGAAACCGCCCATAAAAAATGGGAAAGCCTTGATATATAAGTGTTTAAATCTTTTTTTTTATCGTCCAGTAAATTTTTATGTTACAATGTTCTCACAACAAAGTCATACGTGAAAAATTGTTATAATAATAACTTGTTCTAACCTTTTTATTGGATATTTTTAAATGAATAAAACATATATTAACTTTGATAACTGAGTCATTTAGTTTTATATTTAAAATTAATTTTAAATTTTGTAACCGATATAGCAACCGTTCTTGTAGGAACAATTACTATAATAAATAGTCGGTTATAAAATTTAAAATAAAAAAATGTTATTAAAATAAATAGTTGGTTAACAAAATTAATATATATTTTAAAATTTTCAATAAAAAATTTACAACAAGTATTATTGCAACATTTTATATATAAGAAAACAAAGAGTATGTTAACTAATTATATAGATCAAAAGATTGAAAAATAAGGGATAATTAATCAACTCTATTAATGTAATTACATATTTTAGCTTAGCTTGTTGATTGAAATTAATCTAGAAAATTAAAAGAAACAACAAAAAGAAAACCACATTAATATAGAAATGAAAGCTTAATTAAATATAGAAGAATACTACCCCTTTATTATGGATCCGGCTTGAGCTGGCCACCGTTTAGAACATAACTTTCACCACCACCACCACCACCTCTTCCTCCTCCTCCTTTAACATGTCCTTTTTCCGGTATATTGAACTTGATATGTCCTCTTTCATCTCCTTTTCCGGGCGGTTTTCCGGGCCGAAATCCCTTATCAAATCCAAACTCAAGGTCCAAGTCAGCATCTATTTCTCTTCCCTTCATTCCCTCTCTTTCCCTCGGGCGAAACTTAGGGTTTTGCTGCTGAAAATCAGGGTTTTGCTTGTTATTGCTCACCGCCGATTTGCTCTGTTTAGTTCCTCCACCGGCTTTACGCTTGCTGCACAGTCTTCCAAGGCAACAAGCAATACCGGAAACAACAATGATGACAGCAAGAACTATAAACACAGTCCCAAATGATCCATTTGAGTGAGAATAATGGGCCGTCTGAGGAGGTGGTGGCTGACCGGAGACGGTGTTCGGGTAAACTACCACCGGTTGTTGCTGCAGCTGCGGTTGCGGTTCGGCGGTGGACATAATTTGATCTCTCTCTTTAGGGATTTGGTGTTTTGATTTGGATTTTTTTAGGGTTTTAATTAGGATTTGAGCATATGGAGAAAGAGATGGTAATTCTTTGAGTGTAAATAAAGGGAGAGATTTAGGATGGAGTGAAGTTAGAAGCAATAAATTGCCTAATAATGGAGTTATGTATAATTTGAAGGCTTAATACACTCTCAGCCCTCTCAAGTTTGCCCAATACTGCAACTGACTCTCCGTACTTACACTTTTAACAAGTAACCCTCAACTTATTTATTTCGAACAAATAACCCATCAAATAGGTTATGTCGGGAGTTTTTTTTTTGTCCTTTACTTATATATCACTAGATTAGTTAGATGTAGTAACCGATAATTTGAAATCTTTTATTTCTGATGTAATACTATGTCTAGGGGTTATTTGTTCTAATTGAACAATTGGAAAGGTTATTTGTTTCAAATAAACAAGTTGATGGGATTATTTGTTAAAAGTGTAAGTATAGGAGGTCAGCTGTAGTATTGGGCCAACTTGAAAGGGGCTGTAAGGGTATTAAGCCATGTTTGAATTCAATAAAGGGAAGGGAAGGGGCTTTAATTTAATTAATGAAAGAGATAATATTAATATAGTTTAAATAAAGATATTCTTTGTGGTCTTTAGTGAGTGTGTACAAAGGAATATATAGTTGGGAATTTGCCTTGTAACTAGAGAAAGTTAGATTTTGGCTTGTGGGAAAATAAAGAGTATCATTTGTTTACTTCTTGTCTTCCTGTCTTACTTTTTTCAATTGTCCTTTTTAAGTTCTATTTAGGATTTTCTAATTTAAACCGATCATTAATAAGTTGTATTTAAGTGTATTATATGTAGATAATCACCATAAAACTCGAATTTGATTCTCATTAGATGCAAATAATTATATGATTAGGGTTTTTGCTTATGAAAGTTTTTCGGTGCATATAAAGTTTATTTTATTAATTTTTTATTATAAAAGAGTGCGTTCCAAAACTAACAATCTCTCGCCTCTTTTAAGCTATGCTTGTTTGGTGATATAAAATTATTTTCCTTGTTAAATTAAATGAATTTGATGTTCATTGTTAAAGGGTGTTGTTATACTTAGCCACAAATTCCCACCCCTAGCCCCGTGAAAGGACGAAAATGCCCTTTCATTGGTTTTGGGTGGAAAAAGCTTTTTTTTCCTTCCCGACATACAGGCGTGTGGCTATCACACCTCACTGTGTGGTCGGGCGTGATAGCCACACGCCTCACCTTGTGGTCGGGCTTGTAGCTATCACGCCCGACCACACGGTGTGGCGTGTGGCTATCACGCCCGACCACACGGTGAGGCGTGATAGCCACACGCTCGACCTCACGGTGGGGCATAATAGGCACACGACTTTATATTAGTAGCAGAAGAACGAATCACTACGATCTTTATATTATCGGCCACGCTTCAACAACATCGTGGTTAATCGAGAGAGGAAACGACAAATTACGAACTAAGAGCGATTGCGCGTGAGTAGAGGTGAGCAAAACCAACCAAAAACTCAAAGACCGAAAAAACCGGACCAGACTGGACCAAATTGTATTTCGTTTTGGTTCGGTCCTAATTTTTATTATAGTTTAGTTTTCGCTTTAGTTTTGGTTTGGTTCAGTTCAAAACCGAACCAAAATACAATATATACTAATTGTGGGGTTTTAAATTAATTAACTTATTCCTGTCAATTATTTAACTTGCCTAGATCTATTAATTATTTTAGATATGCACTTCAATGGGGAATAGTTGTTTATTTACTCAATGACTTACTTTTTTTTTATGAACTACTCGATGAGTTACTTTATGGTGCAAGTTTATACTCAACCTTCATTCAAGTATTTTATAATCAACCTGAGGAGTTTCTTCAAACTCGAACCGAACCAAATCGAATCGAAAAAATTGGTTCAGTCCAAATCAAACCAAATAATAATTTGATTTGGTTCAATTATTTTTGGATCAAACCAAACTATGCTCACCCATACACATGAACGAGAGAGATGGCAACATACATGTGATAAGAGGGAGAGAGGAAAGCAACATTTTATTACTCTTAATTTACAGAATTGATTAGATTAAACTATCTATTTATAAAAAGCGATTATAACAAACATTGACCTTCTTCCTCCTTAATGAATCCGGACCATTCCGGTCGCATTTTATTTATATTTTATATGCGGCCATATCCCAATATTTTGAACATGTTGATTTTGTATTAGAAAGAAAGAAAGCCATGAAAATGAAATTAAGAATCAAGATTATCAACCTATATAAAAGGAGAAAGAAAAAGTAAAGAAAAACAAAATCTGCGGATACTGCCAAACTCGTACTTCCATTAAGATTTTTGGTCCAACTTGCAGAAACTTTAGAAATTAAGACCATACAAACAAAAGAACATTAGGGTGGTGTTTTCGGGATTTGTGTAAGATTTATTATATAATCACAAACTTATAATTAATTAAAGTTAATTACGTGCTTAATTAGAATTAGTTGATTTGTTTAGTGGACCATCTTATTCTCCTTTTTTAGGCGAGAGAAGAATGGAGAGATGGAGCTTGATCTTGTTGCTTTTAATGATTGCTCAATGCAAAACAATAATTAGATAGTTTTGTGATCATTTGTATTACCTTACAAAGGGAGTTTCAACATAGGCAAATTCAACCCTAACTATGGGTAAAGTTACGAGAAGATTTTAATATGGAGTGGCGAATGGAGCATATTAACGTAAGTTTATGGTTGAAACCGAGTTGGTATAAGCAACATTATAAGGGACATGGACTAATTTGGTGTTGGATCTCCACCACCTTTTGGGTCAGTAGTCGGCACTGATTTAAGCGATCCATCCCAGTCCACTAGGAACTAGGAGAGTCAGACATTCTACTTTCATGAAGGGAGGTGAATGTCTCCATAGGGTGGAACGACTATGGACATTATGGGCTCCAGGGTTAATCCATAGTGCATGTCCTTTTTAGGATGAGATTTAATGATAAGGAGTCCTACTGGGACGGAATGCCGATATACGTATTGACAAAACGCTTAAAGAGAATAGACTAGCCAAAATTTAGAGAAGTCTTGACCCCGCATGAGGTTTTGGTCTGACTCATTGCTGGATGACATTTACTTCTCTATGCAAAATCCCCTATGTGCTCTCTTTTTTTAGAATATTTTAATTTAAAATATTTAATAATTTTTTCTAATATATTTAATTATTGATTACTAAAAAAATTGAAAGATCTATTTTTATTCTCAAGGATCCTGTTTGATAAAGAGTTTTTTTTACGTAAAATTAGAGGTTTGAACCACTTTAGAGATTTTAACTAGTCAAATCTCTAATAGTGGTGTTTAGTGAAGATGGGTTTGAAGAGTTTACTGGATCCAAAAAGTTAATTTTAAAAAATCCCATTTTAGGAGTTTTTTCAATTAGCTTATTGCTTCATCTCTTTTTGTGGACATCTTTACCTCTAAATAATACCATTTAATCTCAAATAAATGTTTTACCATGTTCTTATTTGTCATTTTATACAAACAACTATTAGCAATCAGTTAAGTTTTACCAAACAAGTTCACACAATCCGCTAGTCAAATCAGGTAATAAAAAAGGTAATCAACTAACAGCTAATATAATCAGCTATCAGCTAACAGCTAATTGCTAAGCATGACCAAGATATTTATAAAAACGATAATTATGTTTTACGTAACATAGTATATATATAAAAAAGTTGACGCAATAAAAATGGTTTTTTTTATGTATAACTTAGCGCAAAGTCGAAGTAGCATGGGTTGTATGGTCCGGTTGTATTTTTATGTGGCTAAAAGCATAATTAAGTCCCTGAACTTTAGCTGTTCTAAGGATTAAGGCTCTGATCATTTATTTTTCCATATTGAGTCATTGATCATTTATTCTATTATGAATTAGGCTCTTATTTAACTTTTTCGTCGACTTTGAACTGCATATATCGTTAGGGCGATTCAGCTTGTTGATATGGACAAATAAAAATAAGAATTCCTTGACTAGGAGAGATAAAAATTAAAAACTAAAATGGAATTATAGAAATTAATTTCCAGTATATTTTTTCAAACTTGATTTTCTCCTCTCCCATTTTGTGATTTTTAATATTAGAATCATCAAATCGAGCTTCTCATCTCCTAAACTCGATGGAAAAGTTAAATAACAGCCAAATCTATAACAAAATCAATAATCAAAGGTTCAATATGAAAAAATAATTGATCAAAGACTTGATCCTTAAAGCAGATAAAGTTCAGGGGCTTAATTATGCTTTTTACTTTTTTTCATATGTATAACTTTATAAAAATATGTTAGTAAAATAATATTGTAATTAAAAATATTTTATACCTACTAAAATTTTAAAAGACATTTTCTTAAGAGAAAAAGTACGATTTAACATTTTACGTTGGGTTCATGTAAATATGAAATTAATACATTACTTAATAAATTTAGGATTAAGGTGTAAAAATATCTTTAAATTTTTGAGCCATGAGCAATTTTATCCCTAATGTTGATAGCCAAGAGCAAATTTATCCATACCGTTGATAATTTAGGTCAATTTCAGCCACTATTATAAAACACAAAATTTTTTGTCCTTATTTTGCACCAATTGCATATCAATTCGTTCTAAAAAAAAGGATTTTCATGTTTTTTATAATTTAATAATAGAATAGAGATTAATATTTATAAGTTCGGTAGATTTTTTGAATTTTTTTGTCCAATTCGTACAAAAGACAGTATTTTTTTCATATTCCAACATATGTTTGTCATTTGTTACTGATAAAATGACGCACGTGTGAACTGTAGATGACAAGATTAATAACCGAAAAGACAGTTTGATGAATTATTTCTCAAATTAACCAAATTTATCAATGTTAGGGGTAAAATTGATTTTGGCTTCCAACCACTACAACAAATCATCACTTGCGCCACGAATCATGCCACGAGAATTCAAAATTCGTGGCATATTTCCTTTAAGCCACGGGAAAAAGAGATTCCTGCGGAAACTCTAGATTACTTGATATATTTATGCCACGGGTAATGATTTTTCGTGGCAAAAATATACTTATGCCACGAATTGTGCCACGATACATTGTTTTTCGTGGCTAAATCTATTTATACCACGAAAAAAGTTTACATGTGGTATAAAATTACTTATGCCATGAATAATTTATTTCGTGACAAAATATCAATTAATTTTTGAATAAATAATTAATATTGAGGTATTTTAATCTATTATACTAGTTAGTCCATATATATATATTAAGGTCCTTGAGTTTTTCTTGATCAACTTTTTAGTCCCTCAATATATTTTTATATATTAAAATATAAAATTATCCTTAATTATATAAATGAAAACTTATCTTTTTAGTTTTTTTAAATTTAATTAATATATTTACAATGAAAATTTGATGCAGTATATTATATATACACAATAATAATTCTATACTAATATAAAAATATTCTATTATTTATTATCTTAAATTTAAATTTGTGTTTTCTTCTTTATTATTGTTTAATATAACGATGGAAATTATATCAGGGGATTTAATTCTGCTACTCTCTATATGTATTCCCTACAAAAAAAAAATCCACTACTCTCACGGTGTAGTAAACTAATAATAAAACGATATTTTATTTTTTTAGGTATAGTATCCATTTGGATCTCTAAACTAAGGCTTTAAATTCAATTAGGACTCTAAACTATCAAAATCATCAATCAGGTCCATGAACTAACTAAAAATCATCAATTGAGTCCCCATTCTAAACAAAAATCTTCAATTGAGGTCTCATCAAAAATTATTCGGTTGAACAATTTCATACATTCTTTCTCAAACTCATTTTGAATTAACACATATATTATTTTAGGATAGGATATGAATTGAACTGATAATTTTACTTAATTCAAGGATTTAATTGATAATTTTTATAGTTTAAGGTTGTAATTAATTTTGAAGGCTTTTTTTTTAGGTATGCAAATGGGTCTTATACTTTTTTTACAAGGGAGAGGCGGGAGTTGCATATTATTCTCCCTCCCATTTTTTCATTACCAAACGTTCTCTCTTCCTCGGTCTCGATCTTTCCCACACCCCTGTCTCTCCACTCCCCTCCTCTCTCATCAGTTCTATTTACTCATCATTTTAACTGTACGATTCCTGATGGGAAAACTACTTCTCATCCCCGATTGAACCACCCCTGTCGACCATTGAACCACCGCTGTCCACTACTCTTAAAATTCCGAATTTTTCTTTGTTTTTTGGACGGCGGCAACATCAAACACCAAAGTTTTCTTCAATTGAGGTGAGTTAACCCTTCACTTTGAATGGATTTAGGGATTTTGAATGGGTTTGCTTGAATGTGATATTTTATATAGAACGAGTGTTTGCTTGGGATTAGGGATTTTGAATGGGTTGAGAGATTTTGAATGGGTTTAGGGAAACTCCCAATATTCAAGGAGAGTTTAATTGGTTAAGGGAAATCTTAAAGGTTTTACATACTATATGGTCTACTATTTTTCAGTTTATATAGGTTAGAGAAGGTATTAACTAATGACAGTCTTTCTCTTGTCACTTCAACTCATGTTAGTTACTACTTCCTATTAGTTTACTTCTCATTGAATATGATGCGTTGAGTATGATAGAAATTGATGATAAGCCCATGTCAATTGTTGACTTGAAAGAATATAATGTCTCGTTTGTAAATGTCAATTTATAATTCATTTGGAATTGTTTATGAACCATTCATAAATAATATGATATGATTCTATTGATGAAAATTGCTATAAATATCTCAGATGTCATGTTTTGAAGGTTTTGGAATCCAATAAGCTTATAAAAGGGATGAAGAAGTTTAATCACTTAGTGTTAAGTGAGAAGAATTTCAGGGAGAAATATATTGATCAATTCATAGATGAAATCCTGGTTTGTTGGAGTCTTATCTTGGTATCAAGGAAGCATAAAGCTCGATGGAGAAGAAGTAAGTTTTCCTTTACAATGAAAATAGATTAATAGTTCTTAGTTTTACTAATTATGGTTTTGTCTTTCAAATGCTATCAGTATTGAATTCAATGTATATATTTTGGGAACTGGTCTAAAACTCTCTCTTGCATGCCTTCAATAAGATTGAAAGAAAACACCTGTTGATTAGAGGATAACAATTTTTGGCTTCGTATCAAAATCATGTTTAGGTGCTTCTAGTGAATGCCTTTTTGTTGAGGAAAAATATTTTCAATTTCCCAATGCAATCATATTGTTCCATTCTGCCATTGTTTTGGCTGTGTTCTTTTGGTTCTTACTTTATATTGGATAAAGAACACCAATCAATTAATGGTCCTTTTCTCTGTTGTATAATTAATGGTCCTTAATTGTCAAGCATTCTGGCCATTACAAATATTCTTGCAGAATTCAGTTAATAGGCCAAAGTGAATACATATGCTGAAATGTCAATATTACTAGTTTTCGGAAGCCCCCTTTACTTAATGTTCCATCTCAAGTATTACATACTTTCGAAATAAGAAAAATAAACTTTTAAATTGGTTGGTCCTATGACAGACAATATCCAATTAATATAGACATGATATGTGCAGATATTAATTATTCAGGGTTTAATATGTTAAATTAAAAGATTAACAATGTAGTGTGTAAAAGTTGAAAAGTGATATGTACAAATATTAATTATTGAGGGTTTAATATGTTAAACTAAAAGATACCAAAATAGGTCTATGGTTTTTGAAAAAGTATCAATTTAAGCTCTACGTACAAAATAGCACCAATATAGGTTTAAGGTTTAAAAAAAGTACCAATTTAGGCCTCGATAACAGAACGAGACACTTCATTGATATTACTTCGTTAAGTTCTGTCAATTGTACGTGGAGGGAGAAATCAGAATTTAACTGAGTAATATGAATGACATGTCTAATCCGTTATCGATGCCTAAATTGATACCATTTTTTAAATGTTAAGCCTATATTGGTGCTATTTGTTCGTGGATTCTAAATTGACACTTCTCCAAAAATCATAGGCCTATTTTGGTACCTTATCTCAAAGATTAACAATGTAGTGTGTAAAAGTTGAAAATTAAAACAGCCTCATGATATTACCATACCTTTTTCTCATCATTTGTTTATCTTCTGTATGGAATTTCCTTCGATGGTTGGTCCCTCTTTTTCTCTATTGATCTTCGACAAATGACTGCTTACCCATGCTAAGTTGGTTAAGATCTGTTCTTCAAGCTCAATGATGGAAGGTTCAATGTCCAATCCTAAACTTGCAGCTTTCTCTTCTTATTTCATTTTGCTTTCTTGATCGATTCCTCTTCTTATTTTTGCACTCTTTTTTTATGAACAAACATAATTTTATCTTTACCAACCAAACATGCAAAAGCCCAAGTTGGTCAGATCTATTTTTACCTAAATTTACAGCCTTTTAGGTTCTTTTGTATCCCTATTGCTTTTGATTAGGAATGCTCACGTTGGGTTTTCCTATTGATAAATTTATTTTGCTTCTGGTTTTTTCTTAACTGTTGTATCTATGAGAACATCTCATAGAGAAAGCTGCACTTTTAAGTTAGTTTCTGGTTCATTTTTTTCTCAGTTTCCCCAAGTTGAGTTTCTAATATGGTCCTTCAATTCCCTATTATTTGCTTATGGAATTTTTTTTTTCTTTCTTGGATACTCTCTTTCAATGTTGCTTTCATATCTTGTTCTTCATGTTCCATTTTTTTCTGCTAATTAGATAATTAACTATCTGTTTCTTCTTTGATTTTTGTTTTATTTTCCTGCTTTTCTTTTTTATTTTGAGTTGATGAGTTCAAATATTGGTCTCTTGAATTTTGTAGGAGAGATCATATTTTGTTTTTGGTTAATGCTTCCAATCTCCATGTGTAATTGTTACGCTTATCCAAATTCTATGAAGAGTTCAAATGTTTATATTAGGAATTGTGCAACTTTATGAGATACATGTCAAATTTTAGTTTACAATTTTGGTTGTGGATTTGACTATAGACTATAATCTGAGTCTTTATTATGAATTGATTTTTCTTAATTGGCATTTACATCCATGAAGTTTAATAAACTGATTTTTTTTTGTAGTCTCAAAACTCCGACATTTAGCTTGGCTATTTACCAAGGTTTTGTTTTTGCAGCTCCTTTCTATGATTGCTGTGAGAGCTCTTCCTATTGCAATTAAAGTTGATATGCATTTCCCTTTTTGCTATTTGAGCTCATTTCATTAAGGAAACTTCCTTTTTATTTTTGCAGTATTTGTATAAAAGTAATCTTCAATCTTTAAACATCATATATGAGCTCTCAACTTTGAAGCAATATGAGGTCCTAATTTCTTATTGAATTTCCTTTTTTTAACTATTTATATGTTTGTATTATCTCTAATGTATTTTGCAGATTGATCTATATGTTTTTGTAGGGTGTTAGATTGGAAATTCGATGCCAAGTGAAAGTTAATGAGATCACAATTGACCTCTAGCCTCATTGAAGTTTAAATTCTCTGTTGTTAGAGCTCAATTCACTCGAAAAGAAGCTTAATTCCTCATCTCAATGGTCAGAAAAAAAAATAGAAGAATTTAATTTCTAATAAGTCAATCTTCTAATTGGAACAGAACAATTGTTGACTATAGCCTCAGTAATGATAGTATTATTTAATTTAGTTATAGAGTCGTAGATCTATAAATTATTTTTTTGCATTTTTTTCTGCATACTCTAATTATGAAAATGCTATGAAGTTCATTCGTAAAACCGATACATTTCCATGATTTCTACTCTGTATGGGAATTAGGATTGAATTGACAAAAATAGTGAATACCTTGACTTCAAACATTCTTAGGAATTTATATTTTCCGTAAAGCTCGGGCCTTCAGTTCCACCTTGTTTAGTTCCTTCACTGCAGCACAAATGACTCATGTAAGATAAGATATCTGAAGAATAACATAGTTAAGAGTGGAAAGAGAGAAATCACATATTGTATTATGTTATAGTAGAGATCAAGATGAAGCATATACTTGTATCAAATTTGAACTTCGCTCCAAAGATAACAGGGCGACATAGGAAATTGAATTACATGCTTCCTTTTTCTTTTTGTAATTTGCTGTTTTTGTCTTATGTACCATGCACAAGGAAACTATCTTGTGAGTTCGTTTCAGCTTTTTTTATTCCCGTTAAACACATCTGCTAAGTGGTCAAAAAGCAACGAAATAAGGATTATACTTGAACTTAAATCTGTAGCATTTGTGCCTATATTTTTGTCTCAATTAAGATGCTCTTCATTGCTATTTAGTAGTAATGTTCCTTATTAATTTTATCATTGTTATATGAAGCTTTGAATCTCATCACCTGCATTATTTTGATTGAATTAGTTGCTATTATTAATAGCTTATACTCTTCATCAGGAGTTCTTGTACTGTCTGGGCAGATTGCTTCTGTGGGAGACACGTGTGCTGAAGGGTAGTAAGGTTTTGCGAGTCAGGCTTTAGATATAGTATTTAAGTAAATTTGATATTATTATTTGTTATTCCTTTTAAATCATGGTATCAGTTTTATTCATATCATGCTTATATTTGTATTTTATAGATGCAGGTCTCTAAACAACAATTTTTTAAGCGGATATATACCAGATTATTTGCAGTCGCTTACATGATTGATGAATTTGTAGGTTCTTAATTATGTTACCAAAATGGAATAGAATTGAGAGATTTATTTTTTGTTGATAGGAGTTTCTTTCTTGAATTTTTCTGTTGAATGATAGAATTATTGGTGTTTAATTATTAATTATTTATTTTTTGTGATTAAAATTTTAGACTTTGTTTATTTTTTATTCTTTTCTTATTGAATTTAATGCAGCTATGTTCAATCCAAAAGTTCTTATAATAATAACAATAATAATGAAAGAAATTAAAAATTAATTCAAAATAAATTGTCAAAATTTGATCAAGTTTGTGACGATTATATTCGTGGCTAAGCAAAGTCTCTAGCTACAAGTGTTTTATGTTCGAGGCTAAGTAAAGTTTTAGCCACGAATGTTATAATTTTGCCACGGTTATACTTGTGGCTCAGTGAGGTTGATTGACATGAGCCATTATATCTTGCCACATGTATTCTACTATTGCCACGAATTTGCATGTGGCAAAGGGATATGATTAGCCATGGATGTTTCTGTGTCATAAAACTCAATTTATGCCACAACCATCATTTTCCCGTGGCCACTACCTAGCCACGCTCACTTGTGCCACGGGAGATTTATTTTGAATTTTCGTGGCTAAATACTATAGCCACGGAAATATTATACTTGTGCCACGACTCTAACCGTGGCACAAGTGATGATTTGTTGTAGTGAACATTAGGGGTAAAATTGCACTATTTTAGACGTTAGGGGTAAAATTACTTTTGATTCAAAACGTTAGAAGTATTTTTGCACCTTAACCCAGAAATTTATATATCTAGAAATTTTTAGAATGCTTTCTAGGACCGGTTCTGAGATTTCGAGTGTCTTATTCAAACCTTAAGAAAAATGTCCAATTTTTTTTTTTTTTTTTTTGATAGAAAAAGAAAAGAAAAACGAATAACAACAAACTACCCAGGAATTAGCCTAGGGAAGCTAACCCCAATCCTATCTTCTAAGAGAAGATGAGAGATGAAACTAGGGGAAACAGGAAGGGTAGTAACGCCTAACGTCCCTTCATGGCCCGCCGCCGCCAAGCGATCAGCAACACGATTCTGCTCTCTAAAAATGTGTCTGAACTCTACGAACTCAAAGGAGGAGCAAAGCCTTATAATAGCTTTGATGAGGTTGCGACTGTTAAGACCCATAGAATGATTCTCAGAAATCATTTTGATTGCTTCCAAATTATCAGACTCCACAGAGAGCCTCTTAACACCCAGCCTTTTAGCAAGATTGATTCCAGTAAGAATAGCCCAGAGCTCCGCAGAAAAGGAAGAACCCAACCCTAAATTCTGGGAGAACCCAGAAAGCCAGACGCCCCCTACATCTCTAAGCACACCTCCAGCCGCAATCTTACCGTTACTGAGGCAGGAACCATCAGTATTCAGCTTCACAACCCCCTCTCTTGGCCTGCTCCATCCCACGAGATGGACATCACAACACTGAGAGGCTCTGGCAAGGGACTCTCCTTTGAAACTATCGATAATAGAGAAAAGTTTTTTCGAGAAGAAATCAGCTAAGTTTGTCATAAAAACAGTTTTATCTCCAAAAATCTCCTCGTTTCTCCATTTCCAAACTTGGTGACAGATAATAGCAAAGAAAATGTCACCATGCTCCATGTATGGAAGCAACTTTCCTCTAACACCATCAGAGAACCAGTCGACCTCAGAATGTGCCATGAAGGAAGAGAAAATATGGTGTGGGAGAATTTTCCTCCAAACCTCTTTACTATTAGAGCAATCTCTAAGAGCATGGCACAAAGTCTCAACATGGCCTCTGCATCTACTGCAAGCTCCAGAATCAGCCAAGTGCCTTCTGTGCCTATCCGAATTAGTAAGAAGCCTGTCCTTAACGCCCAGCCACAGGAAACTCCTAATACGGAAAGGAACTTTAAGGGTCCAAATCGACTTCCACACATCCGAGGGAGGATCAGATCTAAAGAGAGAGAAAGCTTCAAAGGCCGATTTGCAAGAATAAACTCCATTGTTAGTCAGCGCCCAACAGTGCCTATCCAAGTCTTCCTCTTGATTACTCACCTTCACTCCCCGCATTCTAAGGAGAGTCTCAAGGCTAAAGAAAGTATCAAACTTTGACCAGATCCAGTCCCCTTCCGAGTCAACCATATCGGCAATCCTCCAGTTGCGTATATCACTAGGCGGGGGGGAAGAACACACCTCAATTAACGGTTTATCCCCAATCCAGTTATCAAACCAGAAACTAATGGACTTACCATTCCCCACCTCCAAGCCAACTCCCAAGCAGAACTCATCAAACACAGCACTAAGTCCTTTCCAGAGGAAGGAACAATTAGCAACTCTCTCTTTCGGGCCCCCGAAGATTTTGTCTTTCCGATACTTACCACAAAGGAGGCGAACCCAAAGAGAGGAAGGGTTTTGCCACATACGCCAAAGGAGTTTCATTAATAAAACTTTATTATTGTCCTTTGCTTTCCTAATACCCAGACCCCCAGAATCTTTAGGCTGGCAAACCTCACTCCAAGGCACAAGATGGATCTTCCTGCCCTCCGTAGCTTCCCCCCACAGGAACCTACGGTTAATCTTGTCAAGATCATTAAGCACAGGATCCGAAAGCTTACAAGCCTGCATGATGTGATTGGGAGCAGCACAATTAACAGATTGAATTAACGTGAGGCGGCCAGCGAGAGACAGAGTCTTGGCTTTCCAAGTGGCACACTTTGAATTAGCTTTATCCAAAGTCTCTTTGAAGGAGCCTTTAGACACACGCTCACTATGGAGGGGAACACCCAGATACTTCCCAAGAGAATCAGTAAGAGGAATACCTGAGAGATCACTTAATCTCTTACAGACTCTCTGATTCATATTCTTAGAGCACATCATCCTAGATTTCTGGATATTAAGCTTCTGCCCAGAGGCCGAACAAAAACAATCCAGAATATCCATAATGACTCTCAACTGCTCCTCATTACCCTCAAGAAAGATAAGGACATCATCTGCAAAGAATAAGTGAGTCACCTGGGGACAGAAGCTGTTGATCGCCATAGGGTGGAAACTCCCATTATCAATCGCATCCTGAATCAGGTGAGAGAGCCTCTCCATAGCAATAACAAAAAGGAAAGGGCTCATAGGATCCCCCTGACGGATTCCTCTGCCCGGGGAAAATTCCTCCGACATATCCCCATTGACCATAATTTGAAACACAGGAGAAGAAATACATACCTTAATTAAACTTCTCCAACTGTCCGGGATTCTAGCTCTCTCAAGGCTCTCCATCAAGAAATCCCAATTAATTCGATCATAGGCCTTCTCTAAATCCAGCTTCAGAGCCACAATGCCTTTCCTCCCCTTCCTAATCTTCATCGTGTGGACCATCTCTTGGGCGATCACCACATTATCCATCATTTGTCTACCAGGCACAAAGCTACCCTGATTCTGACAAATGATCGCAGGAAGAATGCCACGGATTCTATTAGCCACAATCTTTGTAACAGTTTTGTAAAGAACATTACAAAGACTGATAGGTCTCATATGCAAAAAGGAAGAAGGCTTATCAATCTTAGGAATCAGAACCAGGAGGGTTCTATTAACCAGCTCAATATCCTTCGAACCACTGAACACCCCCAAGACAAAATTATAGATGCCTTCCTTCACTACATCCCAATGCTTATGGTAAAAGCCCGCCGGAAGACCATCAATCCCAGGAGCTTTAGAAGCCCCAATGCTGAAGATAGCTTGGTCAATCTCTTTTCGGGAAATAGGTTGAAAGGCCTCCTGACTACAATCCTCACTGATTAAAGGAAATGTAGCAATAGAGTGAGCCCTCTCCAAAAGAACAGGTTCCTCTTTGAACAGCTCTCTATAGAAATCCAGGGCTAAGTTCCGAATAACCTCATCTTCATAAACCCAATCACCATTAGAATCCTTAATGGCCTCAATTCTATTTCTCTGCCTTCTGATCAGGGTAGAGAGATGGAAGTATTTGGTATTACGATCCCCATCTCTAATCCAGGACTTCCGAGACTTCTGGAACCAAAGGAACTCCTCCTGCCTAAGCACAGCCTCCAGCTCCTTCTGAAGGGTTCTGAGGAGGCCCTCAAGGCTATGATCAAACCTCCCCTCCAACCTGCGTTGAATGCCCTCCATCCTCTTTAATAACTTGTTCTTCCTTCTGATAATATGCCCAAACACATTCCTATTCCACCCCTGCACCTTATTCCTGAACCCTTCAGCAGCTTGCAGTACATACGAATGAGGTCTCCAACTCTCATGAACGAACTCTTTAAACTTAGGATGGGACTCCCAAGCCAACTGATACCGGAACGGTCTCTTACCCCTAGGATGCTTACCTCTCAAAAGTCTAAACAAAATAGGACAATGATCCGAATGACGGAACGGGAGGTTCAACACAGAGCACTCGGGGAAGGAAGTTAGAGCTAAAACATTAGCGTAGACTTTGTCCAATCGAACAAAAGTATTATTACGCTTCCAAGTGAATTTATGACCAGAAGCCCCCAGATCGGAAAGCCCACATAAATCCATACTATTCTTGTGATGCAGACAGCGATTAACATAATGATTGGATCCCCCTCTCTGATCACTCATAAAGGCGATATCATTGAAGTCACCCGCCACAAACCAGGGCTCCGAAATGCTGACACTCATAGAATAGAGAACCTCCCAGAGCCGTTTTCGATTAGACAAGATAGGGTCAGCATACACAAGGGTAATAAAAAAGGAAGTATTGCCGGAAATACTCACTTTACAATGAATGAACTGCTTATCCATGCTAAGAATATCAAAATGAATCCGATCTGGCCTCCAAAAAAGCCAAATCCCCCCAGCCCGGCCAGTTGCCTCCGATCTAACACAGTGCCAGTTCTTAAACTTCTTAACCACCTCATCTGCTTTCTCACCACTAATCTTAGTTTCCAAAAGAGTAAAACAAGATGGATTAAACTGCTTAATAAGATCATTAATATGGATACGGGTAGCCTTGCTAGCCGCACCCCTAACATTCCAAAATAACAAATCCATAGAAAGGAGGACAACTGACCACACCCCTACCCTAAGCTAGGTATTTACTAGGGGCTCCTGAGAGCCTTACCGAGGTACCCCCGTGCCCCCTCTTATCTGGAAACGCCAAAGTGTTAAGGCCACTTTTTTGTTTTCCTTTAAGCTTTTTCATATTAGTTTTGTTAACTCCCATAGATTTCCCAATCCCAGGATCAATACCAGGAACAGGAATACTAACCTCATTTGAATTCTTCATCCTTCTAGCTGCAAGGGTCAGGGTCCCCCCCTGGGCTTCATCCTTAGAGACAAAAAGTGGGTTCACAGATTCAACCACCTTCTCGACTGGATCTACAGACTCTAATCCTGGAATACTCTCATCCATATGATTCTCATCTTGGTCTGACTCTTGAACTTCCTCAATCATCAGGGCCCCAAATCTGGACCCAGGCAAGGCTACTGAAGAAACCCCAGCCTCCTTTCTAGCTTTGAGGACAGGCTTCTCCTTGACATTTGGGATAACAGTAGCTTTAGGAGAAAGGGACTTAGAATTTGTGTTGATATCAGGAGGACGATTGTGAACCACTGCAGGTTGATTCCTACGTCTAGCGGGCCTCTTTGCCACCATCCAGGGACCAAAGTTCCCTTCATACCCCTGGTTCCCTCCAGTAATCCGCACACTACTCTCAACCCTCTCTATAACAACCCTCTCCCTTTTAGGGCAACCCTCCTGAGAATGACCATACATGCCACAATCATAACAGATGTTATGTAAACCTTCATACTCAATAAAGAACACTTTATCCTGAACACAGAACTTAGAAAGTAAAGGTTTAGCCAGATCAACATCTATACATACCCTAGCAAACTTACCCCTAATGGCCCCAATTGTAGTCTTATCCACATGGTGGACCTTACCAACCAAACCTCCTATTTTACTCAAAAAGTTTTCACTGTAGTACTCAATGGGAAGGCCCGGGAATCTTACCCAAGTCAAGATCTTGTTAACCGAACAGTCGTGAGGATTAAAATTAGGAACCCAAGGCCTTAAGGCCAAAACATGATTGGAAATGATATATGGGCCTCCCTTGATAACCGAATTATAATCCTCAACCCTAGTAAATTTAATGACATAGTAGTCATTTTCCAGGTCAGTAATACTGACTTTACCTTTCCTTGCCCACTGCGCTTGTATTCTTTGGGCAAAATAGTTAAAACTAATTCGCTTACCCAGGACAGTAACAATCAAAGACACCTTCCACTTCTCTCTAAGCTCACGCTTCTCTGCAGCGGAAAGTCTAATGACCGGACAGAGAGGATCCTCCTGGCCATTATCTTCCTCATCAGAATCCGAGAACATATCATCAGAATCTCCCACCATTAAAACTTCCTCTAAAACCGGCTCTTCCTCAGCCACCCCCATGACCGTGTCCTTCCAAGAGTTTTTACCAATCTCGCTCATCTGAACCCTAGGTCTGGGGGAGACCGTCTTCCCATGAGCTACTCCTACAACACCCACCCTTCCCGAATTATTAGAAACATCCAGACCCGAGGCAGCCTGCCTCCCCGTCGTAGCCCCTGCCTGCCCCTCACAGCCCGGAGGAGAGGATCCCGCGCAAGGCACTGCGCCGACAGCCCCAGCCCACTGCCCGACCGAGGAGCCGGCAGCGCCTGGGCAGTGCCCGGCACTATCGGCGCATAGCCCTGCGCCAAGCACCCCCGGCCCCACTTCTCCCCTCGAGATTGGGGGAGCCTTACCCCCGGCATCAGAAAACCCAGCCGTCCGTATCTCCCATTGATCCGCACCCAGCCGCGACAACCTTGTCGAATCTTCCGCCTGTGGATCGCAAAGATCCGTCCCCAGCCGCACGGGCGGCGCCCGTGAGAACCCTGCCGACGCACCATCCATGCCCACGAGATCCCTACCGACGCCCCTGGATTCCCCTGCCTCCACCCCGCCAAGCGCCCCGCCCCGATCTACACCAGGTGCACGCTCGCCGCCAACAAAACTTGCCTCACCCTTCTCGCCCCAAACCACCAGGCCACCGCCCCCTTCCTTGCCGCAAATCCCCTCCAGATCCGACCCCCCCTCGCCGGCCACAGCCCCCCTCTCCCTAGATCTATCCTTAACACGCTTTACCATGAACCCTAGCCGAGAGAGAGAGAGAGAGAGAGGAGATAGATCTAAAAGAGAGAAAAAAAAAATATAAAATTCTAAAAATTAATTACAGAAAATCAAATAAAAATAATTATTCTTGCATATTTAAGCAAAATCACACATTAGAGTCTTATAATTAGCATGTTTAAGCAAATCATGTTTAACAAAACTAATCGATTTAATATTTTTTGAGACGTAGTTGACCGTAAATATGATGAAAGTAACTTTAATTTTGAATAACTCATTTTTGGAGATGCAACAGTAAATGGTAAAGTTAATAATATCCTATAGCAATAAATACATTTAGAAAATAATCAAATTATTTCAACTAACTCAATATCTCAATTGTATTGTCTTTTTTTTATAAAATACAGTTCCAAATTTTTTTAACTCTTGAAACAAATCTTGGCTATCAATATCATAAAAATCTTTATAGTGATCCTATTATTTGAAAGTCATGTATTGTCGCATTTTCTGCACACTCTCAAAATCGTCGTGACGCCTCTGTTCAATAGTTAGGAAAGTAATATTCTTTTTATCAATTACTTTTGTTATTTTTCATAAAGTATCACCAAAAAATTTACTAAAAATT
The DNA here is from genome assembly GCF_963576675.1 of Euphorbia lathyris. Classification (NCBI taxonomy): domain Eukaryota; kingdom Viridiplantae; phylum Streptophyta; class Magnoliopsida; order Malpighiales; family Euphorbiaceae; genus Euphorbia; species Euphorbia lathyris. The sequence continues at coordinate 19,288,057 of NC_088914.1, read as the reverse complement.
CAAAGTTAAACAACAATCATAATTAATGTTGGAAGATTTATTCACACATAAATCTGCATAAATAAATGGGTAATCGGGTTATCTTTTGTAGCGCAAATTACTCATGTAATATGTAATAGAATAAATTGAACTGTGATCGTGTATTACCAGTCACAAAACTTCTATGACAAACGACTTCGAGATAAAATATGATAAATCAACGAACTAAATGCAATTTAGTTATATTGTGAGTGTTTTGAATTTGCATTTGAGTATTTTATATCATAGAGATTAGGTATAATCTCCCAAATGATTATACACCACAAATCCTTAATTCATTTGGATTAAGGAGATTTAGTTACAGATTAGGTTGGATAAAGGGTATTTTAATCCTTACTAAAATACCTTGAATATTATCTGATCAGTAATTCCGTCTTAACCTATTTACTTTTAGAATCTTACATGATCTTTTCAATTACAAACGAATATCAGTTTTAACTCCGACTATAACTCTAACATCTCCCACTTGCATGTAACGGAACATATTCATTGCCTCATCTTATTCATACTTACAAATAGTTTGTGCGACCATCATACCGTCAAGAGCTATAGTGTTATATACTACTAGGAGATATATAGCATCTTGATTAACATATATAAAAAAAAGTTGTATGCCTTATTCTAGATTCCATATCACATTCATTGTAATCCTTTTGATCTATACAATTTTCTATCAACACAATTACGTTTTTATGCATAATTATCCAGGTAGTGAAATTTAGAAACTTGAAGATGTGAACACCTGAAAATATTTCCCTTTTATTATATTCCTTCCATCATAATCTAACTCGTTTGTCTGATCGGTCCCTTCTAGGACAAATCATCCATGACCCTTACATAGCATTTTTTCAAGATAACCACATTAGACTATACATCCAGAATAAGTTAAGGGTCCTTAGGATAAAATTTCAAAAAATTAGAGTTTTATGAAGTGAGTTTCACACTAGGAAAAGTTGAGATCATCATTTCTTTCCATCTCAAGGTCGTTAAGCACACATGACATGAACTCATAGGTTATAGTGTTCCTCCATTTCATTTTGAAAAAAGCACATGTCTATTGTAAACAACATATGAAAGCTCTCAATTCGTTCAAAAATAGCATCATCCTTATATTTGTAAACACAATGGAAAAATAAGATCGTAAACATTCATGTGAGTGAGTTACTTTTCTATCGGATATGCATTATAATATAACAATAAGTAACAACGAATAACATTCGCACTTGTGTATTGTATAAATTAAAGCTTGATTGAATTAATCATGTTTCTCAAAATACATGAAAAATAAGTATGGTTAGATTGGAAACAATAGTTGGATCTAACATGTTCAACACTTGTCACTATAGGTATGATAATTAGATCTACTACCATGTCATGAGTTCAACATACTTCATATTAACTTTGTCAAGCCCGACCCTAAACAGAATCGGGTATGAACGGAGAACAGAATAACGAACTTCTAACAGCTTGAAAGCCAAACTGATTTTCTCATAGATAAAAATTTATTCGGACTACCTAAATTTTATTTAATTATTTGGCTTGGACTCGATAATTCTATCAAGCTTCCTACGTATCCCAAACGTCTTTTGATTTTTAAATCGGGAATCAAAGCCACGTAGTTCTACCAATTTTAGGTAGTTCCCTTCATTTAAGTAGTTCTCTTAACTTTAACTCGTTTTAACTTATGGACACGTTCATGATTGAACTGTCTACTTCACTTTATTATAATTTTATATATATAACTCATTTAATCGAATCGAATCAAAACAAATAAACGTTTCATCAAACCAGTTCATAATCAAATAAATGTTTTATCAAACCAACTCGCAATCAAATCAATGTTTTATCAAATCAACTCGTAATCAAATAAACTTAAAACCTTATATCAAAATCAATCATAACCGAAAACATAATTCAAATGAACTTAAAACATTGTATCCATCCTCGAGTTTCTCCCCTTAAGTATCAATCCATAACCACATATATAGTCGAGACGTCTCTTAACATTGGCTATCTCATATGGTCTTACCCGACACTTCTTTGCCATACCCAATAGGTCTTTCAGACTGTGTACACAGACCATGTCTCTCACTGAACATGGTCTTCAAATGTAAAACCACCGATCCGGATAACTCTAGATGGATATAAAATCATAACGTGCTCAAATTTCCTTTCACAATCAAATTCCAAACTATTTCATAACCACAAATCATTTGACTTCAATTAGCTCTTTTCTAAAAATAACCACAGTTATTCAAAATATCAATCCTTAATCAATAAAAATTCCAAAGTTAATCAATCAAATTAAGCCTTAAATCAACATAAGCAAGTAAAATCTGAAATTCACATAGAAGCATAGTCAATAGCTTCATTTGAAGCATAATTTCACAATAAAAAACAAGATCGTGAAAAATCCCAATTTTACAAAATCATTTAAAATCAAATACTCTTTTAATTGTCAAAATTCGTATAAAATCACCGACTCATAATTTAATCCAAGTCCATAAATTAACTTGCTTAAAATATTGTATCGATAAACCTTAACATCGTTTAAAATTAAATATTCTTATCGGACTATTTTCGATCACCGGAATAATAACAGATAACACTGTACCTAAACAAAATCATCGAAATATGATGATATAAAGTTAGACTTACATGTATCACCATAGCTTTCTCAATATGTATCATCATCTCCCATTTTCAAATAAGAACAATATATATATCCTAATAGTGTTATTCATGTTTTCTTTCTTATCCTCCCTCCTCGATATAAATGAATTATATTTTTTTATATATCCCCCACAAAATCACATTCAATTTCATTATATAATATGGTTGCATCTTGCATGTAGAACACGTTTTTGCCACTTAATATATTGAAGACACATTTTGTTTTTTTTCCAATGTGTGATAATCATATAAATGACACATCACTTATCATCATACCCATTAATTATCATTAGTATTATTATTTTTATAAAGCTTGTCTAACATTTTCGTAATAATATTATATTTGTCATTTATCCTTTTAGTTTTAAATTTTTATAAAACTTACTCAAAACTTTAAATTTACACCTAAAATATTAAATTATAACCAATAATATACTTAAATTTATAATTAATTTACGATATCTACTTCAGAATTAAAGGTTGGAAATTTTAGACCCAGACGTGACAATTCTTCCCACCTTAACGAATTTCGTCCTCGAAATTCATATCGGTCTTTTCACTATCGTACTATATATCCCTCGGGATTTCTATCACTAAATTTTCATATTCTTAAATCACAATCCACATTAGGTCCGAAGAATATAACCTTGACTTATTTATTTTCGTAAAACCTCGATAATCAAATCCTTACAATAAGAAAAATCAATATAGATCATTGTTATACCCATCATCCTACATCCCATTAATAACTCCAAATAAATTTAAGTTTCTCATCAAACTATATGGATAACAAATACGATTTACTTAAATCGCAATGTGAAAGTTTTTGAAATCTCCAAGCAATATCCTCAAACACAATAAAAGCCTACAAATTTTATAATGTCATTCAATTTCTTTATTTGATCTATAAACACTCAATTTGATCATTATATAAACTTAAACCATAATCACACAAACTTCAACTAAAAATAACTTCTATTAACAATATATGTTCTCCAAAATTTCAATGATCAACATATATATCCTCTTATATCATATTTATCTCTTAATTTCCTACCTCAAGCTGTGCTTAAGATCAGCAAAATTTGTCCTCAAAATTCATATCGTAATTATTTCCTCAAACACTATTTAAGCTTACCAAATTTTCATATTTGATCATCAAATCATGAACTCTAATATATTCTTCCACTGTACTTCTCATTAATCACTAACATCGATATCTCTCTAACCATTATTTATATAACTCTAACCTCAACCCACTGAAGTTCACCAATAAAACAGTAATTTAAATTTCAGATCTCATTTATTCAACTTAAGATTCTATAATACACTAAATTCATGTTATAATCTCCCAATTATTACTCAACTTCCAAATCCATTAAATGAAACCTCCATATTTCCAATGTGTGATAATCATATAAATGACACATCACTTATCATCATACCCATTAATTATTATTAGTATTATTATTTTTATAAAGCTTTTCTAACATTTTCGTAATAATATTATATTTGTCATTTATCCTTTTAGTTTTAAATTTTTATAAAACTTACCCAAAATTTTAAATTTACACCTAAAATATTAAATTATAACCAATAATATACTTAAATTTATAATTAATTTACGATATCTACTTCAGAACTAAAGGTTAGAAATTTTAGACCTGGACGTGACAAACTTTCCTACGTGCAACTAGATCTCTAACAAAATGATACTTCTGTTGAACAGCACCTACTTAAAGATATAACTATCTTGAGCTGATCCCGATAAATGGCTGAGAACAGCACTCGTTTCCTTCCCGGAAATCAAACAACACAGATACTCCCTGAGGGATTATCAATTAGTCGGCCTCCCCTATTCTTTGGATCTAATTATACATTCTGGAAGAATAGGATGAAGAACTTTATTCAAGCCACAAACATGAGTGCATGGCTTGCAATAGTTCAAGGCCCATACGTGCCATATAAAACTATTAACAATGAGAAAGTTGTTAAAAGTGAAACTGAGTGATCAGAAGATGACCTTAGAAAACTTCAAAACAATGCTTCGGCTATCAATATGCTTCACTGTGCTTTAGATGCTGCAGAATACAATAAGATTTTAGGTTGCGAGTCAGCACAGGAGATTTGGAAAAAGCTTGAAGTAACCTACGAAGGCACAAGCAAGGTCAAGGAATCAAAAGTAAATCAGCATATGAGATTATACGAGTTGTTCGAGATGAATGATAATGAGGACATCTCGGGAATGAACGCTAGATTTACCAACATTATAAATGAGCTGAAAAGACTTGGAAAGAACTTCACCGAGGAAGAACATGTAAAGAAGATCTTGAGAAGTCTTCCCAAAAGCTAGCAGGCCAAAAAGACTGCACTGGAGGAAGCTCAGGACCTGACTACGTATAAGTACGATGAGCTGATCGGATCATTGCTGACTCATGAAATATCAATGAAAAACTTTGAAGAAAAAGAGAAGTCAGAAGACAAGAAACAAAAATCACTTGTCATGAAAGCTGACTCCACCGAAGCTGACTCATCTGATGATGAGGAAATGGCAATGTTCACCAGGAAAATGAAGAAGCTGTTCAGGAAGAATGATAGGAACAGCAAAAGGTCATTCAGAAGAAATGACAAATACAAAGCTGAGCCCAGCGACAACAAATATAAGAAGGACAGCTCAAAGCTTGTCACATGTTTCGAGTGCCACCAAACTGGGCACATCAAGTCAAGTTGTCCCATGCTGAAGAAAGACAAGAAGGGGAGCAGAAAGGCTATGGTAGCCACATGGAGTGATAGTGATGAGTCAACCTCATCATAAGCTGATGCAAATGAAACAGCAAATATATGCTTCATGGCCGATGATGCTGACCGTACTTATTCTGAGCAAGCTGACCTCTCTGATGAAACTGGCCAGGAGGAACACAATAATGAGGTAACATCCTTACTTTTGCTTAGAAATGAGATGATAAACGCCCTGAGTGATTTATATGCGCTAACTAAAAAGTGCAATAAGAAAGTAAAGGCACTCAGCAGGCGGTGTGATGAGATTGAAGAGGTCAAGCTGAGTGACCTCCGATATCTTCTCCAAGACAATTCAACTTTGCACAGTAACATAGAACTTATGCATAAGTTTGTCTCGGAGGTCCAATCAGATTCAAAAAAACTAAAAAAGGATGTCACTACCCTACAGAGCCAAATAAGAGGCTCAAACAAAAATAAATCCCATGCTGAGTACTCAAGTACTAGTCAGCATAAACAGTTCACGCAATATGACTGTTGCGGGAAAAAGGGGCACACAAGAGAAGTGTGTTGGTACAATAAGCGGATTGTCCAATGTGACTTCTGCGGAAAGAAAGGACATACCACTAAGGTATGTTGGCATGCTCAGCACAATAATGCTGACCACACTCAACATCACCCTCAAAGGGAAATTCACTGTGACTTCTGTGGTAAAAGTGGCCACACTATAAAAGTATGTCGTCACAAATTAAAATATGACTTTGCACCTGTTTATGCTAACAAACGAGGACCCAAAAAGAATTGGGTACCTAAAGATGAATAGTCTAAAATGCAGGTGAGCCTGAGATGCGTGGAGAAATCAAAACTGTGGTATATAGACAGCGCATGCTCGAGGCACATGACTGGTGATGAAACTCAATTCATCACACTAGAGCTTAAACGAGGTGGAAGTGTAAGCTTTGGAGACAATAAGAAGGGTAAGATAGTCGGCTCAGGTATTATCGGAGGTAACCCTACTATTGAGTCAGTCTCCTTAGTTAAAGGTCTCAAATACAATCTGCTGAGTGTAGCTCAGCTTTGCAAAAGCGGCAGAAAGGTTGTATTTGATGATACTCAATGTCAAATACTCGAGGGAAAAACAAACGAATTGATTTTAACTGCCCCTCGTGTAGACAATGTATACATGCTGAGTTTAGAAAAACAGTTTTCTAAAAATATATGCTTAGTGTCTAAAGAGGATAACTCCTTGCTATGGCATAGAAGACTTGGTCATGTAAGCATGGACCTTCTTGCCAAATTAGCTAGAAAGCAACTAGTTGAGGGATTGCCCAAACTTAAATTTGAAAAAGATCAATTGTGTAATGCTTGTCAGCAAGGTAAACAAACTAAGAAGTCATTTCAAAGTAAGAATATTGTCTCAACCAAGAGACCATTGGAATTACTACACATGAATCTTTTCGGACCTGTCCAACCACTCAGCTTGGGAGGTAAGAAGTTTTCCTTAGTCATTATAGACGATTTCTCTCGGTACACTTGGATCATCTTGCTGAGTAGCAAGGATGAAACATTTGAGATGTTCACAACATTGATTAAGAAACTTGAAAATGACAAAGACCTAAGAGTAGCTCATATTAGAAGTGACAATGGTGGAGAATTCTAAAACCAACAGTTTGATGAATTCTGTGAAACCAGTGGTATTGACCACAATTTCTCTGCTCCTAGAACACCTCAACAAAATGGGGTTGTTGAAAGGAAGAACAAAACAATTGTCGAAATAGCTAGGACAATGCTGAGTGAAAATAGGCTTCCAAAGTATTTCTGGGGTGAAGCTGTCCACACAGCATGCTACATTCTCAATAGGGCTTTAGTTAGACCTATTCTTAAGAAAACCCCATATGAACTTTGGAAAGGACGAAAACCCAACATTGGTTACTTTCGTGCCTTTGGGTGTAAATGTTTTATACTCAATACAAAAGATAACCTTGCTGAATTTGATGCTAAAGCTGACGAATCGATCTTTTTAGGGTACTCAACTAACAGCAAAGCATATAGGGTGTATAATAAACGAACTCAGGTTGTAGAAGAGTCTGTCTATATTGAGTTCGATGAAGCTGACCCTGCAGGAAAGTCACTCAGCTCGCTGAAGATGAACCAAGCTCAGCTTCCGCTGATCAAAATGGAGCCTCTGAGTCATCAATACAAGGGCTGACCAAAGGTAAACAAGAAATTGAAATAACCTTTGCTGACCAATCTATTCCTGCAGAGATTATAGAAACACCTGTTCCAAACAACTCAACATTGCCCAAAGAAATAAAAATTCCAAGAGGACATTCAGAGACGTCCATTCTTGATGCTGCTGACAACAAGCTGATGACAAGAGATCAGCTTAGGAAGTACCTCAGCAATGTTGCCTTCGTCTCAATACATGAGCCAAAGAATTTCGCTGATGCTGAGCACGATGAATATTGGATCAACGCTATGCAAGAAGAGCTTGATCAATTCACAAGAAATGAGGTATGGGATTTAGTACCTAAACCTAGGAATAAAAAGACCATAGGAACTAAGTGGGTCTTTAGAAATAAATTAGATGAGCAAGGCAACGTAGTCAGAAATAAAGCCCGACTTGTAGCCCAAGGCTATAGTCAGCAAGAGGGCATTGACTACGGTGAAACCTTTGCACCCATTGCTAGGTTAGAGGCTATACGTATACTGTGTGCATATGCTAGCTATATGAATTTTAAATTATATCAAATGGATGTTAAGAGTGCATTTCTTAATGGCTTTATAAACGAAGAGGTATATGTTAGTCAGCCTCCTGGGTTTGAAGATCCAAAATTTCCAAACCACGTTTATAAACTCAAAAAGGCCCTATATGGCCTAAAGCAAGCTCCAAGAGCTTGGTATGAGAGGTTGACCAACTTCCTGCTGACCAGGAATTATGTTAGAGGCAAAGCTGACACAACCTTGTTCATTAAGAAAAAGGGTAAAAATACCCTACTTGCACAAATTTACGTAGATGACATAATTTTTGGTGCTACTGACGATTCTATGTGCAAAGAGTTTAGTAAACATATGCAAACTGAGTTCGAAATGTCTATGATAGGCGAACTCAACTTCTTCCTTGGACTTCAAATCAAGCAAGGTAAGAATGGCATCTTCATTAGTCAGTCTAAATACGCCAAAGAAATGCTAAAGAAATTCGATATGGAAGAATGCAAGCCCATATCAACCCTAATGGGAACTGACACGGTCCTTTGTGCTGACGAGAAAGGTAAGTCAGTAGACAGCAGGTTATATCGAGGTATGATAGGCTCTCTACTTTATCTTACTGCCAGCAGATCTGACATTCAGTACTCAGTATGTTATTGCGCAAGATACCAAGCTGACCCTAGGGAATCTCACTTAATAGCTGTAAAAAGAATTTTCAGATATTTGCAGAGCTCAGTTAATGCAGGTTTATGGTATCCAAATACAAGTGACTTCACACTGATTGGATATACTGATGCTGACTATGGGTGAGATAAGCTAGAATGAAAAAGCACTTCAGGAGGATGTTATTTCCTAGGAAGCTGTCTGGTTTCGTGGTTTAGTAAGAAGCAGTCATCAGTGGCCTTGTCAACAACTGAAGCTGAGTACGTTGCTGCTGGAAGCTGTGTGGCCCAAGTCCTATGGATTAAGCAACAACTTGAGGATTATGGTGTCAAAACAGAAACAATAGAGGTCAAATGTGACAACAAGAGTGCCATTGACTTATCTAAGAATCCAATCCAACACAGCAGGATGAAGCATGTCAGCATAAGGCATCACTTCATCAGAGATCATGTACTCAAGGGTGAGATTAAGCTGACCTACGTATCAACAGATGAACAGCTTGCGGATATTTTTACGAAGCCCTTGGCTCGTGAGCAATTTAACATATTAAGGGAAGCTATCGGTATGTCTAATCCTTTTCAATAATTCTATGTGCTTAATTGAATGTTGAGTGATTACCATGCTGAGTGATTTGTGATAAATTAGTAACTGTTGCATGCTGAGTTAAAAAAAATGACATGAAATCACCCTATGCTGAGTAGATATACATGCTGAGTGATTATCCTAAGCTAAGTTACTAAGTCCACAAACAACTATCCTACGTAAAACTGACTACTCAGAATCTCAAACGTTTAATATTCTTAATGCTGAGTAAAACCCATTTAAAACATTAAATGCTAGCACACGTATTAAATAGCCACCTAGGATAACGTAAGCAATAATTAAAAACCCATGCGCCGAACATGTCATAAATGCCAGGATCTCTGTCGGTTGATCATCTCGAGGTAAAACGGCTAGTTCAACGAATAGGATCGATTCGCACCTCTATAAATAGTGGAAGAATTCCCACTTAGAACTCATTACATTAAAAAATTTTGGCATTCAAATCTCTCTCTCTCAAAAATCCCAGAACCTTCAAAAACTCTTAAGAAAATGTCTGACTCCCAAAACCTCTCCGGAGCTGATTACGATCAAAATCACTCCGATGAAAATCCTTCATCTTCTACTCAGGAGGAGTATGAAGAAACATCAACAGAATCCCAAGAAGGCGGTCAGCCGGACCAAACTCAGGTCAGCACCGTCGCCAAAAACCCCAAAGCTAACCAAGCTGGCTCATCAAAGGAGACTCAGAAAGAGAAAGGTAAGAAACCCAGAACCTACTCACTAGTATACAACCACGTTAAGGGGGACAAGATTGATCATTCACGTTGGTTCTCAAAAGGGTTTGTGGAAGCAGAGAAACCATTCTGCGAATGGATATCTAAGAACGGCTGGGAAGGACTATTCTCCATTCGTGAGGCTACCTATCCTGAACTGGTGAAGGAGTTCTACACCAACTTGAAAGTAGCCAATGATAATAGGGATTACTTGGTCACTGAGGTCCAGGGAAAGGAGATTTTCATCAATCCTCACTATCTGGCTAAGTTGCTGAAGTTGAAGAACAAAGGGATAGAACTTCGAACCACAAACGACCATGGCAAAATTAAATTTCCAGCTGAATTCTGTAGACCTCCCGGTTACATAGGAGAAGTATCTAGTACTTGCATGGGTCGAGACCAAAAGATGGCCCATTACATCCTGACCAATTTTATCTTTCCAAAAGTCAACTGTGCCTCCTCAGCAACAAATTTCGAGCAGTGCTTCATCTGGCACATGCTGACCTACCAGCCTCTGAACATGCCAGTCTTTCTCATTGGTGGATTTCTACGAAGTTCTGGTACGCTTAGGTTAGGATCCCTCATAACCAAAATCCTCAAGGATTATCAAGTCAGTTTGGTTGAAGAGATCGAAGTTTGGGGAACTGAGATCACTGCTGGTATCCTGTTTGGTTTGGCTTTTGACCAACCAACTAAGTTGAAAAAGGGAAAGAAGGTAGCAGGTGAAGCTGAGGAAAACAAGGGTATGCTGACCAGGAAGGGAAAGCAAGTGAAAAAGGCTGATGCTGACCGAAAAAGGAAAGCTCTCCAAACCAGCTCAAAAGATGTTGATGCTGTTCCGAAGAAAATCCGGATTGTCTCAAAAGGGAAGAAAGTTGATGCTGAGCAGGATAAGTCAGCAGAGAAAAGAAAGAGGCAAGATGAGCCTAAGGAACTAGAAAGTGAGGAAACCCCTCTGAAGAAGAAGAAGAAAACTTCTGATCTAAGTCCAGTTGATGCTGTCCCTCTCGGCTTTGCAGTTCCTGATGATTCCCACTTCATAAGAAGCCAAGAGATTAATCTTGAGCAAATTCCTGCTGATCAAGAAGCAGAAGAACTAAGCAACAATGAAGGTCAGCATGATAATGATGAGGATGTTGAGCAACATCAAGAAGCTCATGCTGAGCAAACATGGAATATTAAGCAAGTTGAAAGTCCAGCTGTACAGAGTAAGACAGTTGATGCTGAGCTCACAGAGCAAGAAATGGTGATGGAAGGCCTCAACACTGATCTCGGGGTAGAGTCATCTCTTGATTCCATTCCTGCTGACCCTTCTCCTCCAAAGACCAAAAAGTTGAAAAGGCTTAAGAAGAAGGCCTACAAATCTCTAGTTATTGACCTCCTGGATGATTCGCCTCTGAAGGATCAAATCACTGACCTTACAGATACTCAATTTAAGTTCTTCTCAACGCATCCTGAGTCTTCTACACTGGAAAAACAAGCCTCTGTTACTCATACTGAGCAACACGCCAAGACTCCAGAAAATCCAAACCAAGCCGAGCAAGAGCTCGAAGTCCTAACTGCTCAAGGAGACAAGCAAGCTAAGGAAAATCCTGCTCAACCTGAGGTGCCTCTTCCTGCACCAACTCAAGTCCATGTTGAGTAGGTAAATATCTCTACTGATCCACCTCCTTCCCATCCCATCTCGCAGAATATTGAGCAGTCAGTTCCTGCTGCTAATCAAAATCAAAGTCCAGCTGCTGACCATACTGGCACTTCCACTCAAGGATAGCACCATTCACCTCCTCCATCTAGTGCTACTAGAATCTCGGCCACTGAGCTAAATCCTGAGGCACAATTTGCCTATCTTCATGCAACTGAGTCTGGACGTCGCATCATTGACTCGGCTCAAAATTTTCTCCAGGATTTGAACACTTCTCATACCGATGTTGATGGGTCTGCCAATGCTAAGTCACACGAATTCTCGTCTGCCACTCAGCTTCTCAATGAGATCAAAAATCTCAAAGATCTAGTAAGTGTCATGACCACGGTCTAAGCCCAGCAACCCAAGCAAGAATCCTTTGTCAAACTGGCCGAACTGCAATTGATGATGGTGAATCATATGAATTCACTTCAGGGACAAATCAACGCTCTACCTACAGTCAACATGGGCTATGCTACATCTGTTGAGTTAAGTCACTATTTTACCTAGTTAACTTCTGAGCTGACTGGCACTCGTGAACTTCTCTCCTCAACTTCCCAATGTTCGATGGATGAAATTAGCGAAGCTGTCCGTCTTCTAAACCTGAGTAAAGAGGAAATGGAAACTGACTTGGTCAAAACCAATACTATCCTATAAACCACTCAGAGCTTATTTCGACATGTGCATCACATAAACGCTCAACGTGACATTTATGACAAGGCTGTACTTCGAATGTACCATCAATCTTATGCCCAGCTAACTGATGCAATATCATGGCTAACTAAGTCATAGGAATACATACTCAGCATGATCAGCGCATCTATTCGAGTCCCCGGTTCAGTTCTGGATGATGGAGTCCCAGTGCTTGATGGGTTATTTGAAAGCACGAAACGTCTAAAGACATATTCGGTCAAGCTGACTCGTGCTGCTCTCAATGACACCTTCATTGCTCCTCCGCCTGATGGTGGCAAAACGGGGGAGAAAGCACAAGCTGATGACTAAAGGCATATTCGGTCAAGCTGACTCATGCTGCTCTCAATGACACCTTCATTGCTCCTCCGCCTGATGGTGGTAAAACGGGGGAGAAAGCACAAGCTGATGGAACTCAGCTAAAGGCAGGAGAAACTTCAGGTAGTAAGCAAAAGAGGAAAGACAAAGGCAAAGGGGTAGCTCAAGCTTAGCTTTAAGAAGTTGACTTGTGTATTTTTGTATGCTGACCATTTATATCATCTTAAGCATCTTTTCATTCACATTATTTTTCATAAGCGATGCTTACTATTATACTGATCTGTCTAAAATTGAACAAACAAATTCAAATTAAAAATATACTCAGTACACATTAACTCTGATACATCCGCACATAAACTCTGATACCAAAACTATTCATGTATCAAACTGAATAAACATTGAACTCTTCTGAAAGTTGACCTAGGTTCATCTGAATTAGATCTTAGAATGTCTATAATTGAACTAAGTCAGTATAAACAGGTTTTCCCTTATTACTCAATTAAATCTTAGAAGGTTTAGAGTTAAGTTAAGACAATATATGCAACCCTTACGGGGGAGTAATTTCAGAAGAATAAAAAGTAATTCAATCATGGGAATTTCAATACTGAGTTCCATAAATTAAATATTTTGCCAACATCAAAATGGGGGAGTTTGTTGAAACACCTTTCCACAAGATTTTGTTTTGACAAAATCATTTAAGTTTAATCCATGATTAAGAGACAATTAAATTTAAGTGCTTTGATTTAATTGTACTAATCCGTTTGTTCAATATTGAGTATAAATATAAATGCAAAAGGAAATAAAAATTAAGACAGGACAAAGTCAGCACAAGCTGAGTGAAGAGCAACTCAGCTCAAAAGAAGATAAGTCATCTTCAAAACAACAGCTTACGAATGAAGCTGATCAAAGAAGCTGAGTGGAACGAAGCTCAGCATAAGAGAAGTCTGCTTCAGAACTAGATCTTGCAAAACGAAGCTGACTATGGAAGCTGAGTGAAAAAGAACTCAGTATGAGATTTGGTGACAATCAAAGACAATGACTATCGAAGTGAAGCTGAGTGATCTTCAGGACAGCATGAATGATCCGTTAGCTAAAAGACAAATCCGACAACTGTCTGCACCAATAATTGAAGCCTTGGAATTACGCAAAAGCCAAATTCCAAGATGCATGGGTCAACTGTTCGTTGCTATAAGACAAACTGCCGCAAGAAGACAAAGCCTGTAGGAAGAAGACAAGTCTGACATCTGAAGAAATCAGAAAACATGATTGGCCTGCACATCTGAAGCTAACCAGAAGGTTGTCCCCCAAAAGAGCCGTTTTGGATTCAACGGACAAATCAAATTCAAATCATTTGATCCTCAAAATACAACTATAAAAGGACAAGCAATCCTCTTGGATCATTGCCGAAATACAGAACATACAAGAGAGAAAAATACAAGCTCAAAGCACTCAAAAACAAGAAAGAAATCTTACACCAACTTTCTATTCCTGTGTAAATGCTAGATTGATTGTTTTGTAATCATCTAAAGTGTTCTTTAGCTGAAAAATAGCAAATTGTATCAATTGTGAATTGAGAGTGTTGTGCTGAGTATTTGGTTGTAAATACTCAGTGGTAGAGAAATCTAGGTGCTGGGTTGTAGCACTTAGTGTTGGGGTTTTGGTGTCCTATAGACAATTGTTCTAGGATATAAACTTAATATAAATGAATTGTTCTTTATATCATTTGTTTTAATGAGATATATGTTTTATAACTATATAAAGGCAATCCCTTTTAAGCACTAAATAAAGTCTAATAAAAGGAAATCCGTAAGTTTGTTTAAAGTGATTATAAAGTGTTCATACAAGCATGAAGTGAGACAAAACTTTATAATAAACTAATAAACTTAAAACCACCCCAAGTCAAGTGATATGTTTAGGATTGATATATCACTGTTGAGACTTGTATGTAACAATGTCTTCTGTCCGACAGAAAGCTGATCTCACAAGCTTCATATATACAGATATCTGGACAGTTACATAGATCCGATGAAACGTTGTTCATTAGGATTGGGGATCCGATTTGAGATAACAGGATGGGTAGATTCATCCTTGCCACCTGTTCATCTCATTGGTATTAATAGGTATAACTAATCCTCAGACTCAAAGGAATGTTAATTGGTCATCCTGAATTACTGAATGTGAGACTTTGATCCTGTTGTCCCACGATCCTTAACAGAGATGACTCTGGGGTGTGAACGGCAAAGGTTGGGTGTCACAGGAGGTAATGCCAGGGTAGTTATACATTGGATTGAGCATTTATCACTCCCGATTAATGGAAGATACATCCAAGGATCGCTTGTGAAAGACTCGACTCTAAATCCTTGCAATGTGATAGCTTAAGAGTAAGAAATACAGATACATTCGTAAACCACTCCCTTACTGAACAGGTACATTCGTAAAACTTCACCTTTAGGAAAGGGTGTGAGTTTTACGACTGTGCTTGTTCCTGAGATACTCATTACGGATCAATGCTTGACATAAAGTGACTTTATTCTACAATTGATACTACTTAACAAAATTTTGAAAATTAAAAAAAATAATTTAAATGCAAAGCTACTTGTGCTACAATTGGTGTTTGTAGCGAACACCCTTTTCGCTTCTACTGGCTTGGGGGATCCTGAAAGTGAACTGTATCTATCTTCCTTGTGTGATCGCTCTCTAAATATGGTTTCAATCTTTGCCCATTTACCTTAAAATGTTCCTGACCTTCCCTGCCAATCTCAACTGCTCCATGACCAAACACCTTGTGCACCAGATAAGGTCTCGTCCATCTTGACTTTAGCTTCCCAAGAAACAACCTGAGTCTTGAATTGTACAGGAGGACTCTCTGACCTTCATGGAACGTCTTTGTCTGGATTTTCTTATCATGCCACACCGTTGTCTTGTCTTTGTAATTCACGGCATTCTCATATGAGAACAACCTGAACTCTTCCATGTCACAGAGTTGAAGTCTTCTCTGATCTCCAACAGCCTGTTGCTCAAAATTTAAGAAAGTTAATGCCCAAAAGGCCCTGTGTTCCATTTCTACTGGCAGGTGACACGATTTCCCGTATAACAATCTAAACGGAGACATTCCAATTGGTGTTTTATAGGCAGTCCTATATGCCCAAAGAGCATCGTCAAGCTTGTTTGCCCAGTCTTCCCTAGAATTGCCAACAGTTTTTTCTAAAATTCTTTTGATTTCACGATTGGAAATCTCTACCTGTCCACTTGTTTGTGGATGGTAAGGTGTGGCAATTCTGTGAGAGACTCCAAGCTTTCCCATCAGCTATTCGAATTTGGCATTGCAAAAGTGGGTTCCTTGATCACTAATGATCGCTCGTGGGACACCGAATCTGGCGAACAGCCTTTTCAGGAATTTTACAACCACACGGGCGTCATTGGTGGGACTAGCCATTGCTTCAATCCACTTGCTCACATAATCTACAACCACTAAGATATATTTATTCCCAAAAGATGTAGGGAATGGCCCCATAAAATCTATGCCCCAGATATCAAAAATCTCACAAACAACTATGTTGTTGAGGGGTATAGCATTCCTAGCCGAGATGTTGCCTGTTCGCTGGCACTCATTGCAAGTGCTAACGAACAGATGGACATCTTTGAAAAGTGTTGGCTAGAAAAAACCTGATTGAAGAACCTTGGCTGCAGTTCTGCTAGCGCTATGGTGTCCTCCAGCTTCACGGTCATGACAGTGGCTTAGAACATCATGTCCCTCTTCTTGCGATATACATCTTTGAATAATTTGATCAGCGCACAACCTGAAAAGATAAGGGTCATCCCAAAAATAATATTTAATTTCAGAAAAAAACTTCCTCCTTTGATTCGTGGACAGGTTGTGTGGCTTGAGCGAACTCGCAAGGTAATTAGCAATATCGGCAAACCACGGCGCAGACTGTGCGGCATATAGATGCTCATCTGGAAATCTTTCTAGATATTCTGGTTGTTCCTGGCTACTTTGGTGAGAAATCCTTGACAAATGATCAGCCGCGATATTTTCAGTTCCCTTTTTATCCTTAATCTCGAGATCAAACTCTTGAAGTAACAATAGCCAGCGGATTAATCTCGGCTTAGCATCCTTTTTCATGAACAAGTAGCGTAGCGCAGCGTGGTCTGTGTGCACAACTACTTTGGATAACACCAAGTAAGGTCGAAATTTGTCGAAGGCATACACAACTGCAAGAAGCTCCTTCTCTGTAGTTGTGTAATTCTGCTGTGCATCATTTAGCGTATTGCTTGCATAGTAAATTGGCCTAAACTTTTTCTCTATCCTTTGTCCAAGGACGGCCCCCACACAAGTATCGCTCGCGTCGCACATCATCTCAAAAGGTTGCTCCCAGTCTGGTCCTGCCAGTATAGGCGAGTTGATCAGCTTGGTCTTTAAGAGCTCAAACGCCTTTAAACAGTTTGCATCGAAAGAGAATTCGGCTTCCTTATGAAGTAAGGCCGACAAGGGAAGCACAATTTTTGAAAAATCTTTGATAAACCTGCGATAAAACCCTGCGTGCCCCAGAAAACTTCGCACATCTTTTACATTGGCAGGCACAACTAGCTTTTCTATCACCTCTACCTTTGCTTTGTCCACTTCCATCCCTTTCTCTAAAATTTTATGCCCGAGGACAATTCCTCCCGTGACCATGAAGTGGCACTTCTCCCAATTTAAGACCAAGTGAGTCTCCTTGCATCGCACAAGCACATCTTCGAGGTTGTTTAGACAGCTATCAAATGAGTTTCCATAAACCGAGAAGTCGTCCATGAATATTTCTACGGTCCGCTCCACCATGTCATGAAAAATGGACATCATACATCGCTGGAAAGTGGCTGGAGCGTTGCACAACCCGAACGGCATTCTTCTGTAAGCATAAGTCCCATACAGACATGTGAACGTTGTCTTCTCTTGGTCCTCACTATGAATTGCGATTTGGTTGTATCCTGAATAACCGTCGAGAAAACAATAGAATGCATATCCTGCTAACCGCTCTAGCATCTGATCAATGAAGGGCAAAGGGAAATGATCCTTCCTCGTGGCTTCATTGAGCTTTCTGTAATCAACACAAACTCTCCATCCTGTAATCGTTCTTATGGGTACCAACTCGTCTTTCTCGTTGAGGACTACTGTTGTTCCTCCCTTCTTTGGCACAACGTGAACAGGGCTTGTCCACACACTATCAGATATTGGGTAAATAATGCCAACATCGAGAAGCTTGATCACTTCTTTTCGCACAACCTCCTTCATGTGGGGATTTAGTCTGCGTTGCGGTTGGACAGTTGGTTTGTGCTCCTTTTCCATCAAGATTCTGTGAACACAGACTACAGGACTGATTCCTTTTATGTCATCAATTTTCCATGCGATTGCATCCTTATTTCTTCGCAAAACCGCCATGAGTTGCGCCTTTTGATCAGGAGTTAACTTTGAGGATATGATGACCGGACTTCCGCTGGGTGGTTCAAGGAACACATACTCGAGGTGTGCATGCAACGGTTTCAATTCTGGTTTAGTCACCGGCACAGTTGGTATCTCCGGTGGTTCTTGATGAGTAGGAATAGTAGGATCGAAAGGAGGTGTCGGTAGGTTGGTTTCAATGGAACAGCCTGTTCCTTCGCATATGTTCACCTCCTCTCCCAACAAAGTTTCTAGAGTGTCTTGTTCCTGCAAAGTAGACAAACTTTGAAAGTCATCCAAGAAACAACATGTGTCATCATTATTATTTGCACGTCTCATTGCCTCATTCATTTTGAAAATGACCTCTTCACCATTGATCCTTAAAATAATTGTCCCTCGCCTACGTCTATCAATGCTTTCCCCGTGGCTAAGAATGCTCTACCTAGGATGATAGGAACATGCAAGTCTTCATCAATGTCCATTATAATGAAATCAACGGGCAAAATAAATTTCCCTACTTTGACTAACACATCTTCCACAACCCCCCTAGGATAGCATACTGAACGATCAGCTAATTGAATAGACATACGAGTCGGTTGGGGTTCTCCTAATCCAAGTTTTGCATATACAGAATAAGGCATCAGATTTATGCTAGCTCCTAGATCACATAGTGCATTTTCAATATTTAGCTTTCCAATTGAACAAGGAATAGAAAAACTCCCTGGATCTTTTAGCTTCTTAGGTAGCTGCTGCTTGTTTTGTAGTATGGACGAACAATCTCTGTTGAGTTGTATCATGGAAATGTTTTCCAGCTTCTTTTTGTTAGACAGGATGTCTTTGAGGAATTTGGCGTATGTCGGCATCTGTGCCAGTGCTTCTACAAAAGGAATGTTGATGTGTAATTTCCTTAAGGTATCCAACACTTTCGAATTCTGTTCTTCCAGCTTTTTGTTGATTAGACGTGTTGGATATGGCACAGTTGGAACATACGGCGGTGGTGGTTTATACATTCTTTCGCCCTCCTCAAAATACAACTATAAAAGGACAAGCAATCCTCTTGGATCATTGCCGAAATACAGAACATACAAGAGAGAAAAATACAAGCTCAAAGCACTCAAAAACAAGAAAGAAATCTTACACCAACTTTCTATTCCTGTGTAAATGCTAGATTGATTGTTTTGTAATCATCTAAAGTGTTCTTTAGCTGAAAAATAGCAAATTGTATCAATTGTGAATTGAGAGTGTTGTGCTGAGTATTTGGTTGTAAATACTCAGTGGTAGAGAAATCTAGGTGCTGGGTTGTAGCACTTAGTGTTGGGGTTTTGGTGTCCTATAGACAATTGTTCTAGGATATAAACTTAATATAAATGAATTGTTCTTTATATCATTTGTTTTAATGAGATATATGTTTTATAACTATATAAAGGCAATCCCTTTTAAGCACTAAATAAAGTCTAATAAAAGGAAATCCGTAAGTTTGTTTAAAGTGATTATAAAGTGTTCATACAAGCATGAAGTGAGACAAAACTTTATAATAAACTAATAAACTTAAAACCACCCCAAGTCAAGTGATATGTTTAGGATTGATATATCACTGTTGAGACTTGTATGTAACAATGTCTTCTGTCCGACAGAAAGCTGATCTCACAAGCTTCATATATACAGATATCTGGACAGTTACATAGATCCGATGAAACGTTGTTCATTAGGATTGGGGATCCGATTTGAGATAACAGGATGGGTAGATTCATCCTTGCCACCTGTTCATCTCATTGGTATTAATAGGTATAACTAATCCTCAGACTCAAAGGAATGTTAATTGGTCATCCTGAATTACTGAATGTGAGACTTTGATCCTGTTGTCCCACGATCCTTAACAGAGATGACTCTGGGGTGTGAACGGCAAAGGTTGGGTGTCACAGGAGGTAATGCCAGGGTAGTTATACATTGGATTGAGCATTTATCACTCCCGATTAATGGAAGATACATCCAAGGATCGCTTGTGAAAGACTCGACTCTAAATCCTTGCAATGTGATAGCTTAAGAGTAAGAAATACAGATACATTCGTAAACCACTCCCTTACTGAACAGGTACATTCGTAAAACTTCACCTTTAGGAAAGGGTGTGAGTTTTACGACTGTGCTTGTTCCTGAGATACTCATTACGGATCAATGCTTGACATAAAGTGACTTTATTCTACAATTGATACTACTTAACAAAATTTTGAAAATTAAAAAAAATAATTTAAATGCAAAGCTACTTGTGCTACAATTGGTGTTTGTAGCGAACACCCTTTTCGCTTCTACTGGCTTGGGGGATCCTGAAAGTGAACTGTATCTATCTTCCTTGTGTGATCGCTCTCTAAATATGGTTTCAATCTTTGCCCATTTACCTTAAAATGTTCCTGACCTTCCCTGCCAATCTCAACTGCTCCATGACCAAACACCTTGTGCACCAGATAAGGTCTCGTCCATCTTGACTTTAGCTTCCCAGGAAACAACCTGAGTCTTGAATTGTACAGGAGGACTCTCTGACCTTCATGGAACGTCTTTGTCTGGATTTTCTTATCATGCCACACCGTTGTCTTGTCTTTGTAATTCACGGCATTCTCATATGAGAACAACCTGAACTCTTCCATGTCACAGAGTTGAAGTCTTCTCTGATCTCCAACAGCCTGTTGCTCAAAATTTAAGAAAGTTAATGCCCAAAAGGCCCTGTGTTCCATTTCTACTGGCAGGTGACACGATTTCCCGTATAACAATCTAAACGGAGACATTCCAATTGGTGTTTTATAGGCAGTCCTATATGCCCAAAGAGCATCGTCAAGCTTGTTTGCCCAGTCTTCCCTAGAATTGCCAACAGTTTTTTCTAAAATTCTTTTGATTTCACGATTGGAAATCTCTACCTGTCCACTTGTTTGTGGATGGTAAGGTGTGGCAATTCTGTGAGAGACTCCAAGCTTTCCCATCAGCTATTCGAATTTGGCATTGCAAAAGTGGGTTCCTTGATCACTAATGATCGCTCGTGGGACACCGAATCTGGCGAACAGCCTTTTCAGGAATTTTACAACCACACGGGCGTCATTGGTGGGACTAGCCATTGCTTCAACCCACTTGCTCACATAATCTACAGCCACTAAGATATATTTATTCCCAAAAGATGTAGGGAATGGCCCCATAAAATCTATGCCCCAGATATCAAAAATCTCACAAACAACTATGTTGTTGAGGGGTATAGCATTCCTAGCCGAGATGTTGCCTGTTCGCTGGCACTCATTGCAAGTGCTAACGAACAGATGGACATCTTTGAAAAGTGTTGGCTAGAAAAAACCTGATTGAAGAACCTTGGCTGCAGTTCTGCTAGCGCTATGGTGTCCTCCAGCTTCACGGTCATGACAGTGGCTTAGAACATCATGTCCCTCTTCTTGCGATATACATCTTTGAATAATTTGATCAGCGCACAACCTGAAAAGATAAGGGTCATCCCAAAAATAATATTTAATTTCAGAAAAAAACTTCCTCCTTTGATTCGTGGACAGGTTGTGTGGCTTGAGCGAACTCGCAAGGTAATTAGCAATATCGGCAAACCACGGCGCAGACTGTGCGGCATATAGATGCTCATCTGGAAATCTTTCTAGATATTCTGGTTGTTCCTGGCTACTTTGGTGAGAAATCCTTGACAAATGATCAGCCGCGATATTTTCAGTTCCCTTTTTATCCTTAATCTCGAGATCAAACTCTTGAAGTAACAATAGCCAGCGGATTAATCTCGGCTTAGCATCCTTTTTCATGAACAAGTAGCGTAGCGCAGCGTGGTCTGTGTGCACAACTACTTTGGATAACACCAAGTAAGGTCGAAATTTGTCGAAGGCATACACAACTGCAAGAAGCTCCTTCTCTGTAGTTGTGTAATTCTGCTGTGCATCATTTAGCGTATTGCTTGCATAGTAAATTGGCCTAAACTTTTTCTCTATCCTTTGTCCAAGGACGGCCCCCACACAAGTATCGCTCGCGTCGCACATCATCTCAAAAGGTTGCTCCCAGTCTGGTCCTGCCAGTATAGGCGAGTTGATCAGCTTGGTCTTTAAGAGCTCAAACGCCTTTAAACAGTTTGCATCGAAAGAGAATTCGGCTTCCTTATGAAGTAAGGCCGACAAGGGAAGCACAATTTTTGAAAAATCTTTGATAAACCTGCGATAAAACCCTGCGTGCCCCAGAAAACTTCGCACATCTTTTACATTGGCAGGCACAGCTAGCTTTTCTATCACCTCTACCTTTGCTTTGTCCACTTCCATCCCTTTCTCTAAAATTTTATGCCCGAGGACAATTCCTCCCGTGACCATGAAGTGGCACTTCTCCCAATTTAAGACCAAGTGAGTCTCCTTGCATCGCACAAGCACATCTTCGAGGTTGTTTAGACAGCTATCAAATGAGTTTCCATAAACCGAGAAGTCGTCCATGAATATTTCTACGGTCCGCTCCACCATGTCATGAAAAATGGACATCATACATCGCTGGAAAGTGGCTGGAGCGTTGCACAACCCGAACGATATTCTTCTGTAAGCATAAGTCCCATACAGACATGTGAACGTTGTCTTCTCTTGGTCCTCACTATGAATTGCGATTTGGTTGTATCCTGAATAACCGTCGAGAAAACAATAGAATGCATATCCTGCTAACCGCTCTAGCATCTGATCAATGAAGGGCAAAGGGAAATGATCCTTCCTCGTGGCTTTATTGAGCTTTCTGTAATCAACACAAACTCTCCATCCTGTAATCGTTCTTATGGGTACCAACTCGTCTTTCTCGTTGAGGACTACTGTTGTTCCTCCCTTCTTTGGCACAACGTGAACAGGGCTTGTCCACACACTATCAGATATTGGGTAAATAATGCCAACATCGAGAAGCTTGATCACTTCTTTTCGCACAACCTCCTTCATGTGGGGATTTAGTCTGCGTTGCGGTTGGACAGTTGGTTTGTGCTCCTTTTCCATCAAGATTCTGTGAACACAGACTACAGGACTGATTCCTTTTATGTCATCAATTTTCCATGCGATTGCATCCTTATTTCTTCGCAAAACCGCCATGAGTTGCGCCTTTTGATCAGGAGTTAACTTTGAGGATATGATGACCGGACTTCCGCTGGGTGGTTCAAGGAACACATACTCGAGGTGTGCATGCAACGGTTTCAATTCTGGTTTAGTCACCGGCACAGTTGGTATCTCCGGTGGTTCTTGATGAGTAGGAATAGTAGGATCGAAAGGAGGTGTCGGTAGGTTGGTTTCAATGGAACAGCCTGTTCCTTCGCATATGTTCACCTCCTCTCCCAACAAAGTTTCTAGAGTGTCTTGTTCCTGCAAAGTAGACAAACTTTGAAAGTCATCCAAGAAACAGCATGTGTCATCATTATTATTTGCACGTCTCATTGCCTCATTCATTTTGAAAATGACCTCTTCACCATTGATCCTTAAAATAATTGTCCCTCGCCTACGTCTATCAATGCTTTCCCCGTGGCTAAGAATGCTCTACCTAGGATGATAGGAACATGCAAGTCTTCATCAATGTCCATTATAATGAAATCAACGGGCAAAATAAATTTCCCTACTTTGACTAACACATCTTCCACAACCCCCCTAGGATAGCATACTGAACGATCAGCTAATTGAATAGACATACGAGTCGGTTGGGGTTCTCCTAATCCAAGTTTTGCATATACAGAATAAGGCATCAGATTTATGCTAGCTCCTAGATCACATAGTGCATTTTCAATATTTAGCTTTCCAATTGAACAAGGAATAGAAAAACTCCCTGGATCTTTTAGCTTCTTAGGTAGCTGCTGCTTGTTTTGTAGTATGGACGAACAATCTCTGTTGAGTTGTATCATGGAAATGTTTTCCAGCTTCTTTTTGTTAGACAGGATGTCTTTGAGGAATTTGGCGTATGTCGGCATCTGTGCCAGTGCTTCTACAAAAGGAATGTTGATGTGTAATTTCCTTAAGGTATCCAACACTTTCGAATTCTGTTCTTCCAGCTTTTTGTTGATTAGACGTGTTGGATATGGCACAGTTGGAACATACGGCGGTGGTGGTTTATACATTCTTTCGCCCTCCTCAAAATACAACTATAAAAGGACAAGCAATCCTCTTGGATCATTGCCGAAATACAGAACATACAAGAGAGAAAAATACAAGCTCAAAGCACTCAAAAACAAGAAAGAAATCTTACACCAACTTTCTATTCCTGTGTAAATGCTAGATTGATTGTTTTGTAATCATCTAAAGTGTTCTTTAGCTGAAAAATAGCAAATTGTATCAATTGTGAATTGAGAGTGTTGTGCTGAGTATTTGGTTGTAAATACTCAGTGGTAGAGAAATCTAGGTGCTGGGTTGTAGCACTTAGTGTTGGGGTTTTGGTGTCCTATAGACAATTGTTCTAGGATATAAACTTAATATAAATGAATTGTTCTTTATATCATTTGTTTTAATGAGATATATGTTTTATAACTATATAAAGGCAATCCCTTTTAAGCACTAAATAAAGTCTAATAAAAGGGATAGCTTAAGAGTAAGAAATACAGATACATCCAAGGATCGCTTGTGAAAGACTCGACTCTAAATCCTTGTAAGGTGATAGCTTAAGAGTAAGAAATACAGATTTCACTTAACCTATCTATTTGAGTTTACTCGGCATGTACAAGTAAAACGAACGTCTCGCTATATGTGACTTGACATCACCCATAGTCATAAGATTCAGTTCAAGGATGTAGTTGATAAAGGATCGAATTATACTGTAACTAATACGGAAAGGTTAACGACAGAATCAACCTGTCTTCTTAACGGACTCTGGGGGAATGATTACAGACTTGCCAATAACATACTCAGTACATCATTCCATTATGCAAAGATTAAATATAATTCTTGAAGAAATTAATTTAATAGTTGCATACGGCCAGAAGTAGTAAGAACCTAATGGATCACACATAAGACTTGGAACCAAAAGAGAGATGGATGTTATTAATTGATGGAAGCCCAATTGAGCCCAGTAAGGCCCATTTAATTAGAGGGGGGCCGAAATTTATATATAATAAATAAGGAATGATTTTAATTCTATTAATCCTAATTTGATTAGGAATATGAATTAAATTAATTAAGAGATAATTAAGTTAGGAGTTTTAATTAGATTAATATACTCCTATTATTATCCAATTAGGTTATTTATTATTATCCTAGATATATTAGATATATAGTGAGATAATAATTGGGAATTCTATTCCGAATTGAATTCCTATTAAGTAACCTATTCCTATCTAACTAGGGTTTAGATACAAGTGATTATATATACCCCCTACTACATGAATTTCGACTAAGCCAACATAACTCCCCTTTGTGATTTTCGAAATTTGCAAGTTAGAGAGAGAAAGAGAATTCGACTCCCCTAGTTCGTGGACAAGAATTCACACGGCTTCCATCGATCGATTAATTTCATCTATCTCCTTTTTCTTTGATCTTGTGTTGGTTAATTAGAGGCAATCTATTTTGGTTGCATCTCATACGGTTGATTCTAACTTAACCTCACCGTGTTTTACTTCGTGCTTGGGAACTCGGAGAAGAGTTGTGGGAACTTCATTAACAACGGTAGATTGTTCTTCAAAAGGTATTTCTTCTTATCCCTCTTTATATGAAATAACGATTAACGGATCCTATGGTTAAAAGAAAGTAGGCTAAAATTTTTTATATTTCCGCTGCTATACCTTAGCCTAATTTCCTTCACTTAGTAGGAGTTGAGTAGACGAATAGAGGAAGGTACTCTTGCATATTCAACTGCCTTGTAACCGGTTTGGGCTCTACCGTTAATGGCTTAGTATTGGATTCTAAAAGCCCGGAGGAGTCTGGGGACTGGACGTAGGCGGAGAGGCCGAACCAGGATAAGTGATACTGAGTAATTTCTTACTCTCTTAAATATATATATATATATGTGCATGTGTTGCTTGTTATATTTACTCAGCATATAAACTGTTTAAAGCAGACACTGAGTAAATTAGAGTGCTGAGTTGGAAGCTGACCACAAAAGTGTCAATTCCCATAATCAAGTGAAACAGTCTTAGTCAGCATCTGACTAAAGTTGTCTTACACTAAGATCGGCCAAGCTGACCAAAGCTGAGTTAATAAACTCACCAAAATTATCAAGTCAGCAAGATTAAGTAGCGAAAAAGTTACATTAGTTCCTAACCCCCCCTTGGAACTAATCACACGGGACCAACAACTTCATCTTTATGTGTTTGGAATTGTTATGGAACATTTTATCCTTAGAAAAATCTATAGCATATTGGTTATCAATGTTAATCACTATTAGAGTATGTGAGGGACTGATACTTAAATGGTTCAGAAACCACTTTAATCATAATACCCTTGCATTATAGACGAATATAACGCATACTCAATTGTTATGGCATTTAGGAAACACATGTTTCTCACTACTCAATAAGTATGTCACCTTAGCCTAACGAGAAAACATAGGTAGACGTAGATTTTCTCACAACCAAGTCTCCTACCTAATCTACATCTGTGTATCCTCTTCATTTCAGACCATTTTCTTGATAACAAGAAAGTAATTTGCAGGTGCTTTAAGATACCCCAATATCCTTTTCACAACAGTCCAATATACTTGTCTAAGATTAAATTGATATCTACTCACCATCCTAACATCGTGATAGATATCAGGTTTTATACACAACATAACGTACATCAGACTACCTACAACACTAGCATAAGGAACATTTCTCTTATGCTCAATAATTTGTTATGTTTGAGGACACATTTAATTGCTAAAGGGTGAAAAACTCCTATCTTTTAGTACGGTTTTTTGGATATTTTTATGTCAATTCTAATAAATTAGTGTCAATTTTATAAACTTTATTTCACTTTCCTTCACTTATTAGTTTCTTATTCTTTTGTTTAGCACTTTGTCATTTTTATGCTTTATTTATGTCATTTTCAATAAAATATTGCCAAATTAGGTGTTCATTTAATTATCCTTAATCTCTAAGCTATTTAATTCACCAAATATCAAAATGAATTGACTTGGTATTTAGACCTCGTTTGGTGAATCAAACTAGCTTTAGAACTAATGATTCGGAGATTTTGGTGAGATTTTGTAGGAAAAAACCGAAGGGAAAGAATGATAAAGAGTGTAAAAGAAGACAAATCCGCTCCTGACCCCCTACAAACGAATTCAGACTCGAACTCGAGATCTAGCTTAAACGACTTGATGCCCTTTACCACCTATAACCTTAATTGGTAATATTTAAGGGTTTTGATTTTAGGCTTTTAATTGAATTGAAAATGTGATATTTAAGATTAAATTGAATTGATATATTTAGCTTAGAAGTTTAATTGAATTGATAATATGATATTTAAGATTAAATTAGATTGATATATTTAGTTTAGAAGTTTACTTGAATTGATAATATGATAACATTTAAAGGTTTAATTAAAGTGAATTATGTAACCAAATAAAATTAAAGTGAATTATAATATGATAAATTTTAGGGGTTTAATTAAAAACTAAAAGTATTAAAATTAAAACTATTGAAAGTACCATACCGCATTAGGAGCTTCCTGTGGCTTGGGGCTAGGAATAGGTTGCTTACTAACTCGGATAGAAAAAGGAGGCACCTGGTGGATTCTGGAGCTTGTGGCAGATGCAGAGGGTTTGAGGAGACGTTGTGCCATGCTCTCAGGGATTGTGAGAAAAGTTTAGAGGTTTGGAGAAGAATTCTCCCTAGGGATGTGCTTCCTTCCTTTTTAGCCCATTCTGAAAATAATTGGTTTGTTGATGGTATTAATGGGATTCTTCTGCCTGGGAATCAAGGTATTCTTCTTTTTGTGGCGGTGTGCCATCAGATTTGGAGGTGGCGGAACGAGGAGATCTTTGGAGGAGGAGTGGTTTCTATGCCAAATGTCCTTGATTTCTTTTCTAAGAAGATTAGTACCTGGGTTGAGAGTTTTGGTGAGGACCCCTTAGCTAGGGTGGTTCAGAGGAAGGAGGTCAATCTTTTAGGCTGGTGTAGGCCGAGTGAAGATGTGGTTAAGCTCAACACTGATGGTTCTTGTCTGAGAGACGGGAGAATTGCTGCAGGAGGGGTCCTTAGAGACGATGGAGGCAGGTGGGTTTCTGGCTTCTCTCAGAATTTGGGTATTGGTTCTTCCTTTTCTGCAGAGCTTTGGGGGATTCTCTCTGGCCTGAAGCTGGCTAAGGATCTAGGGGTGAAGAAGCTTCTGGTTGAGTCAGTTAACCAAGAAGCGGTTAAAATGATTTCTGAGGGCAAGTCTGTTTGCCGGAATAGCTTGAATTATTATTAAAGGCATTAAAAGGATTGGGTCCTCCTTTGAGTCTATTAAGTTTGTTCATATTTATAGGGAGCAGAACCGCGTCGCGGACCGTCTTGCAATGGAAGGGCACTCTGGTTTGTTGGGTCTTTCTACCTTTTCTTCTCCACCGGGCTTCATTTCTTCTTTGATCTTGGAGGATGTGGTGGGGGTCAGTTTTCCTAGGCTGATCCCGGGTTGAGTTGTTTTGTTTGTTTGTTTTTTTTCTTTCCTTTCCTACCAAAAAAAAACTATTAAGGTTAACTTTAAATACTAAAAGTTAAAACTATTAAAAAAAGTTAAATTTTAAAAACTAAAACTATTAGTGAAAGTACTTAAATTTAATTATAAAACTAAAACTATCAAAGTTAAAACAAAAAATAACAAACTAAATACTGTAAAGTTATTATGTTATCAACGCAGTATTTCTAAACCATTTTATTTTCTTAGGAACACAATATGTAAATTCTTAAAATTGGACAAGATAAAAAAATGTTAGGTTTTTTATACAAATCAATAGTCGAGTAAGGATTTTAATCTTAAATCCACAAAGAAAGTTCTTCTCAAACCTTTGCTTGAAGGAGTGAATCTTTAATAACTATGAATAATAGCTCCAATTGATGCTAAAGTTTTGATTGATTGATAAAAAAGTTACATCTTTTACAAATTAAAGGGTATATATAACCCTCCTAAAAGGCAATAAGGCCACCATTAGGGTTACATCATAAAGAACAAAGAATGAGGTAATAAAGGATAAAAAAAGATTAAATGGCATTTGGGTTAATAACCCCAAATGGAAAAATAGTAAAAAAGTTAGTGGCAAAGCAGTAATAATCAAAATTTGGACAGAAAATCAGCAGTGTCCTTCAAATGGTCGGAGTGCAGATTTCAGGACCACACGTCGTGCCAACTAACCCACACGGCGTGTGAGTCAAGTGACTGAAGTCATTCTGATTCAGATCAATAATGAAGTTAAAGTTGTACGACTTATTAAGAAGTTTTTATAATACACGTTTAAGTTCTTTATACAATTTATATCTAATCAATCTCAACTTCAAACTAGAGTTCAGTTCGAAAAAGATACCTAGGTAAACTCTAATCACCCTTTAATTATAATGTTCGACTTTGATTAACTAGAAAACATGCACAGAGAACACTTATTATTGGTTTGGAATTAGCTTAACGTGTGTTCAGCTAATAATTGAAAGATTAATGGTTTATATAGTTCTTTCATTTGTATCATAAACAGTTATAAAAGCTACGTAACAGAAACATAATACGTCAAACCAGGCTAGGAAAAACAAATTCTCACATTTCAATCAATCAATGAAACCAATAATCTCTCGAAAATGGAAGTTCTAACAAAAAAAACCACTTGTTCAAAACATCAAAAATAAAACTAGAACTTTAAACTCATCCGAAAACACTAATAAATAGGTTCTAACATATAACACCTGGACACATCAACTACATAGGCTCTAAAGTATGACTTTCTCACTGGAACATATCTCATGACAAGTACTATATACCTATCAATGTTCCTAGTCAGGGTGCTAGCGTACACACGGGTAGAGATTAGCTTTCCCGATCGCAGAGTTATAGTCGAACTATTTCGAGGAACTCTAACACCACTATCTCCTATCATGCTCATGAACAACTGCACAGCCTTTATGTAGCTGTTCTCGCGAGTTAACCATGTTGGATCTATGATTCTTTGAAGCTTCTCATATTGCAATGATTCACGGAGTCGCATGGATAAGGCATACTCATCGTACCCTTTAAATAAACCATTTGTCTGAATGCATTCTTGCATCTGAGTATGCAACGACTCCAAATGATGCGTAATTGTCTCAATGTCATTCTAGATGATTTGTTTATTTAAGCGAAACCTTCTTATGTTCCTCTCCATTCGGCCTAGTCTAACACGCTGATTGGAGAAATGAGCAAGGAGTGGAATCCTTATAGTGCCGACCATAACTGTCATGACACAGAAGAAAAGAGAAAGATTAGATCATGAACTAAATCTTTCGGGGATCAAAAATCAACTTCAATCCATTTCTTTGAGGAACATACGACTCACGACAAAAACAATTTCCAGATTGCGTGTATGTATGATCATATTAGTTACACAATATTTGCAAACAGACTACATTCATACAGTTATACACAACAGAAGACATATAAATTTAAAAATAGTATTTGATTATCTATCATGAAATAGATAATCAATGGATTAGAAAAAAACATTTCTAATAATTATTTTTAATCACATGTACATTCAAAATATATTAAAAATACATTTTGAATATTTAAAAATTAAAAAGCATAATAATAATCTTTTATTAAAAATACTTTTTTTTTATCAGAAACGAGTCTCTAAAAAATTAATTTTTAGAATCTGAAAAATGTTTTATATTACTGTTATTTAATTTTAATTTAAGTAAGTTTCTGGATATTTATAAATATTTTTCACATATTAAATATTTTAATTTTAGACACTGCTGGGCCTTGACTAATAATGGTTCTTATTCTTGCAAATCGGCCTATGAAGCTTTTACCCCTAATAGGGCTGATCCTCCTTTGGAAATTTGGAAGTCCATTTGGGCCCTCAAAGTCCCCTACCGCATTAGGAGTTTCCTATGGCTGGGAGTCAAAGACAGGCTCCTCACGAATGCAGATAGACACAGAAGGCACTTGGCTGTATCTGGTGCCTGTAGCAGATGCAGCGGCCATGTGGAAACCTTGTGCCATGCTTTGAGGGATTGCCCGAATAGTAGAAAGGTTTGGGAAGGGGTCCTTCCTCACCACATCCTTCCTTCCTTTATGGGGTTCTCTGATATTGACTGGTTCTCTGAAGGCGTTAATGGGAATTTGTTGGCCAGTATGGAGCACGGGGCTATTCTCTTCGCTATTATTTGTCACCAAATGTGGAAATGGAGGAATGAAGAGTTATTTGCTGAGAAGACTGTCTTTATTCCTGACCTCCGGTTTTACTTCTCGAAAAAACTCTCTGTTATTACAAAGAGTTTTGAAGGAGAGCCCCTGGTTCACCCCTCCCCGGTTAAAGAGGTCCAGTTAGTTGGTTGGAGGAAGCCCAGGGAAGGGGTTGTCAAGTTGAATACGGATGGCTCCTGCCTTAGTAATGGCAGAATTGCTGCTGGTGGAGTTCTTAGGGATGCTGGTGGCGCCTGGCTGGCTGGGTTTACCCATAACTTAGGTACGGGCTCCTCCTTTACTGCAGAGCTCTGGGGGATCTTGTCTGGCATTAAACTCGCCATTCGCATGGGTGTTAAAAGACTTTCGGTGGAGTCTGACAATTTGGAGGCTATCAACAGGATTTCGGATAGACAGGCTGTTTGTCTTAAGAGTCAGAATCTCATTAAAGCCATCTTGAGGCTTCGTCCTGCCTTCGATTCTCTTACCTTCTCCCATATTTATAGGGAGAAAAACCGCGTGGCGGATCGCTTGGCAGCTGCT
Source organism: Euphorbia lathyris (assembly GCF_963576675.1). NCBI lineage: Eukaryota > Viridiplantae > Streptophyta > Magnoliopsida > Malpighiales > Euphorbiaceae > Euphorbia > Euphorbia lathyris. The sequence continues at coordinate 19,255,966 of NC_088914.1, read as the reverse complement.
GGGCATGGGGGGATGTTAGGTGTTTCTACCCTTTCCGTTCCTCCTTCTTTTCTGTTACCTTCTCTTCTTGAGGATAGGATTGGGGTCAGTCTTCCTAGACTGATCCCGGGTTAGGTTTTTGTTTGTTTGTTTTTTTCTTCCCTTCTTACCAAAAAAAAAAATCAATTACAGATTCCTAATTAATTCAATATCAATTACTCTGTACATCCAAAAATAAATAAAAAATTACAGAAAAATTCCTAAAATTAATACGAGTTGTTGGTCCCGTGTAACGTGACAAGATTAGATCCAAGGGGGGGGGGATAGGAACTATTCAAAAAATTTGTCCGTTAAGGCTGACTTCTTTTCTTTAAGAAAAGGTTTACACAGCAGTGCTGAGTGGTTTAAGACACAAGCTTAGTCAACTGGTGACTAAGTTTGTTTCTTTTGTTGAGTCAGGAGATAACACTTGAGTCTATTCCTGAACTCAGCTTCTCAATGCACTTAACTCAGCGTGAGTTCGTTACTTAGTCAGTTTTATAGCAAGCAATATATAAAGGAGTTAAGGGTTAGAAATATGTTACTCAGCAGACATATCCTGGTTCGGCCTCTCCGCCTACGTCCAGACCCCGGAGTATACAAGAGTACCTTCCTCTATTCCTCTACTCACTCCTATTACTACCCTTGAGTACTATAACCGAGTACTCAGCTTCTCCTTTCTATACTTCTAGAAATGATAAGTGTTTGTCCTAAACAACAATTGCTAAGACACTTTAGATGAATAAAATCACTCTAGACTTTTACACAAGATTGGAATTGGTGTAAGATTTGCTTTGCTTTTCTCACAGAACATCAAGTATGAATTTGGTCAGCGTTTCGACTTAATTGAAGATCTGCATCGAATGAAGCATTTGAGAGGCCTATTTATAGTGACACTTCAAGCATCGGTGATTTCGAATTTCGAAATAACCGTTGGAGCCAAACGGCTTCCTGTCGCTTTCACTCAGTACATGCTCAGCGTCTTCGGCCAATCATATTCTTGTATCTTCTGTCTTCGCCAGTGCTCAGCAGCTTTTCGTCAGATGAAACAGAATGTTCCCACATTTATGGCAAAGTCTTCCAGACAGCTTCCTGCGCCTTTTGAGCTTTACCCAAAGTAGAAATACTTTGTCTTGAAGTTTGTTCTGTTTTTCCACTGACCTGACTACCTTATCGCTCAACTCAGCAGCTTCGTCTTGAAGCCATTTAGCTAAAGGCTTCTCGATCCTTCTTCATGCTGGGCTGGCGTTTTACTTGGAACGACTGCGTTTTGTCTTCATGGGCCGTGAGGTATTGATCTATTGACTTGGGCTTGACTTCCACTTATGGGCTTTTAGGCTTTTTATCTTAATGTCTTATAAATCAAATAACTCAACATTGAACAAACACAACAGTATGAATAAATCAAAGTATTTAAATTTAATGTGTTGGAATATTTTTATCATACATAAATACTTTTGTCAAATCAAAATCATGTGGAAAGGTGTTTCAACAAACTCCCCCATTTTGATGTTGGCAAAAATATTCAGTAAGGAACTCAGTGTTGAGCTCCCCCATGATAGTTGACCTTGTTTTTCTAAAGATACTCCCCCGTAAGGATTGAGCTACTGACTTAGTTTTACTTTAAACATTTCAAGGTTTAATCAAGTAAGTCTAAGATCAGTTTTTCTGGATTAGGTCAGCTCATGGAACATATTCTTTTTACTCAGTTAAGTTATGCAGAAGAGTGAGTTTAGATATCAAAGTACGCTGAGTATTTCTTTGTTCAATGAGTTTTAGTTAAGAAGACATATAAAAGAGGTCAACGTTTAGATCAACACAGCAGACAATCATAAAGCAATGTGAATAAATAACACAGTTGATTTAATGAAGATACGTTAGTGTTTAGCACAAAACATAAACAAGCATCACATAAACTTTAGTCAATTTGAATAGTAGATGCATAAGTTTAGATTAGATGGTCAGCAAGACAAAATACGCCAGATAACAACAAAAATACAAGTCAAAATCTTAACAAATATAGCCAGAACTATTTCTTTCTGTTGACTTGGACAGTGCTATCTTTGCCTTTTCCCTTGGCGTGTCTTTGTTGCTGCTGACTGCCAGATGCTTCTCCTGTATGCTGAGTTCTACCAGCTTGTTCTTTCTCCCCCGTTTTGCCAGCATCAGGTGGAGGAGGAATGAAGGTGTCGTTGAGGGTAGCACGAGTTAGTCTCACGAAATATGCCTTAAGCTTTTTCGTGCTTTCATTGAGACCGTAAAAAACGGGAACACCATCATCCAGGATAGAACGGGGAACCCTGACCGAGGCACTGAGCATACTCAGAATATATTCTTGAGACTTCCCAACCCAGGTTATAGTATCAGTCAGCATGTCATAGGCTTGATGAAACATCTTAAGCAAAGCCGAATCATAATACTGACGCTGAACGTTCGTGTGACGCGCATGTTTGAAAATGGATTAGGAGTATTGCAGAAGCTCATTTGTGTTGAGTTGGTCAGTTTCCATCTCTTCCTTACTCAAGTTGAGTAGATGAACAACCTCACTAATTTGCTCAATGGAGCATTGGGAGGAGGAAGAGAGTTGCTCGTTTGTCTTGGCTAGTTCAGAATGAAGCTGGGTAAAGAGATTATGAACCTCAGCAGAGGTGGCATACATTGAGTTCGCAGCTGATGGGTTTTGAAATTGACACTGGAGAGAGTTCATGTGATTTACCATAGTCAGCTGGAGTTCGGCCAGCTTTACTAGTGATTCTTGCTTGGGCTGTTGAGACTAGAGAGATGTCATAACGCTCAGAAGATCCTTAAGACCTTTGATTTCTGTGAGAAGCTGAGTGACAGAGGAAAGTTGAGTTTGCTCAACATGAACTGACCCAGCGGCTTCGACATTGGATTGATGAAGATCCCTGAGTAAGGCTTGAGCTGAGTCAATGATTCTTCGACCAGACTCAGTGGCGTGCAGGTAAGTATAAGATTCATCAATGGTTGGCCCAGATGCCGGAATATGAGTAACACCAGATGGAGGAGGTGATTGGTGCTGTTCATTATTTGAAGTGCCAGCGTGATCAGTGACTGGACTTTTATTTTGACTACCAGTAGGAATTGACTGGTTGATATTCTGCTCTTGAGGATGTGGGAGAAGTTGATCGGCAGAGTCATTTACTTGCTCAGAGTCAGGCTGAAGCTGACTAGTTTGAGGAGGTTGAGGAGTTTCAGAACTGACATGAGCAGGTGTTTCCTTTGCTATCTCAGTATGTTGAGGAGCAGGAACTTCGAGCACTTGCTCGGTATCAATTTGAGAAATAGAGGCTTGCTTTTTCTGTTGCTCTGGTGGAGAAAACTCAGTGGGATTGGAGAAGAATTTAAACTGCATATCAGAGAGATCAGTTATGGGATCCCGTAGAGGTGAGTCACCCAGAAGGTCAATAAATGGGGATTTATGATCCTTCTTCTTAAGTCTCCTCAATTTCTTAGTCTTTGGAGGAGAGGGGTCAGCTTGAATAGAGTCAATTGAGTCAGAAGGTGAAGTTAACCCTAGATCAGCATGATCCTTTGCTATTGGCTCAGCTTGTTCTTCAACCTGATCAGTGTTGGTTGTTTCATGTTGCTCAACATCTGCTGTCTCCTCAGCATCAAACTGACCTCCAAGATTACCCAATTCTTCTTCATCTTGGTCAGTGGGGGTTTTCTCAAGATCAATGCCTTGACTTCTCATGAAATGTGAGTCTTCAGAGATAACGACGTCAAGTGGGGGTGCATCGATAGGACTCAACTCAGAGGAGATTTTCTTCTTCTTCTTCAAAGGCTGCTCAGGAGTGTCCTCTTTTTCTTCTTCCTCAAGCTCAGCTTGCCTTTTAAGGTTTTCTGCTGACTTGGGTCCAACCTGACCTTGTTGAACTTGAGGCTTTGTTCCTTTGGACACAAACCGAATCTTTTTCGGTGGAGCGTCAGCATCTTTGGAAGAGGTTTGAATAGCTTTCCTCTTTCTGCCTTGCTTATCAGCTTGAGCTTTCCTTACTTTCTGTCATTCTCTAGTCAACATCCCCTCAGTTTCCTTACCAACGGCCCCTTTTCCTTTCTTGGGCACAATCGGTTGGTCGTAGACCAAGCCGAACAATGCAGCTGCGGTAATTTCAATTCCCCAGACATTAATTTCCTCAACCAAACTCACTTGATAGTCTTTGAGGATTTTGGTGATAAGTGAGCCTAACCTAAGGGTTCCAGTATTTCTTTGAAAACCACCGATTAGAAAGACTGGCATGTTGATCGGCTGGTAGGTCAGCATGTGCCAGATGAAGCACTGCTCGAAGTTCGACGTTGAGGAAGTGGAGTTGACCTTTGGAAAGAGGAAGTTGGTCAGTATGTAATGGGCCATCTTTTGATTCTGACCCATGGAGGTACTCGAGATTTCCCCGACATAAGCGGCAGGTTTGCAAAACTCAGTGGGATAGTCAATTTTTTCATGGTCACCTGTTTTTCAAAGTTTAGCTCCTTCAGTTTTCAGTTTTAGCAGTTTGGCAAGGTAAGGAGGGTTGATGAAGATATCTTTCCCTTGAACCTTGGTGACCATGTAGTCCCGGTCATCATCAGTGGCTCTTAGGTTAGCGTAGAACTCCTTCACTAACTTAGGATAGGTGGCTTCTCGAGTCGAGAATAGCTCGGTCCAGCCGTTCTTTGAGATCCACTCACAGAAGGATTGCTCAGCTTCCACAAATCCCTTTGAGAACCAGCGGGAGTGGTCAACCTTATATCCCCTTATGCTGTTGTAAACTAGAGAGTAGGTACGTTCCATTAGTTTCTTTCCCTTATCCTGCTTCTGTTTCCCTTTCGAGGAGGTAGCTTGGTCAGCGTGGGATTTCTTGCTTGGTGTTGTGACCTTAGAATGGTCATGCTGACCTTCTCCTTGAGATTCAGTTAAGGTCTCCTCGTGTTCTTGCTCAGTTTGGTACGATGGATTTTCATCGGAGTGGTTGTCATTGTAACCGCCTCCGGAGAGATTCTGAGAATCCGACATGATTTTCAGAGAAATTTGAGAGGTTTGAGAATTTTAGAAAAGAGAGGATTTGAATACCAGAAATTTCTAAGCGTAAAGAGGTACAAGTGGGAATTCGTCCACTATTTATAGAGGTGTCGAGTTGATCTGAAGCGTTGAGGTGGCAGTTTGACCTCGAGATACCGACAATGATTCTAGCATTTATGACACAATCGACGCATGTATTTTCTAATTATTGCGCTTACGTCATCCTAGGTGGCTATTTAATTTGCGTGTTTAGCATTAATTGTGCAATGGATCTTTACTCAGTGTTAAGAATTCTAAACGTTTAATGTTTTGAGTAGTCAGTTTTACGCAAAGGAATTATTCGTGTGCTTAGTAACTCAGCTTAAGATAACCACTCAGCGTGTATATCTACTCAGCATGTAATAGTTATTGATTTAGCACAAATCACTCAGCATGGTAATCAACTCAGCATGCATATATCACATATTATACTTGGAATTTATTGAAGAGGATTAAACATACCAATGGCTTCTCTAAGTATGTTGAATTGCTCACGAGCCAGTGGCTTTGTGAAGATATCAGCAAGCTGCTCACCCGTTGGGACATAGGTCAGCTTGATCTCTCCCTTGAGTACATGATCTCTGATGAAGTGATGTCTTATACTGACGTGCTTCATCCTGCTGTGTTGGATTGGGTTCTTTGATAGGTCAATAGCACTTTTGTTGTCACATTTGACTTCAATTGTTTTAGTCTGAACACCATAATCTTCCAGCTGTTGCTTTATCCAGAGGACTTGAGCAACACAGCTTCCAGCAGCAATATACTCAGCTTCAGTGCTTGACAGGGCTACTGACGACTGCTTCTTACTGAACCAAGACACAAAATAGCTTCCAAGGAAATGACATCCTCCTGAGGTGCTTTTTCGTTCAAGATTGTCTCGTCCGTAGTCAGCGTCAGTGTATCCAATGAGTGTGAAGTCATCAGTATTGGGATACCATAAACCTGCATTCACTGAGCCTTGCAAATATCTAAGGATTCTTTTTACAGCTATGTAATGAGATTCCTTAGGGTTAGATTGATATCTAGCACAATAACATACTGAGAACTGAATGTCCGGCCTGCTAGCAGTTAAGTAGAGTAGAGAGCCAATTATACCTCGGTACAGTTTGCTGTCTACTGACTTACCATTTTCGTCAGCACAGAGGACAGTGTCAGAGCCCATTGGAGTAGATATTGACTTACAGTTCTCAAGTTCATACTTCTTCAATATCTCCTTAGCATACTTGGTTTGACTGATAAAGATGCCATTTTTCCCTTGTTTGATTTGAAGTCCAAGGAAGAAGTTGAGTTCTCCCATCATTGACATTTCAAACTCAGTCTGCATCTGCTTACTAAATTCCTTGCACATGGACTCATTATTGGCACCAAAAATAATGTCATCAACATATATCTGAGCCAGTAGGGTATCTTTACCCTTCCTCTTAATGAATAAGGTTGTATCAGCTTTACCTCTGACATAATTTCTAGTCAGCAGGAAACTGGCCAGCCTCTCATACCAAGCACGTGGTGCTTGCTTAAGACCATACAGAGCCTTTTTGAGCTTATAAACGTGGTTTGAGAACTTGGGATCCTCAAACCCTGGAGGCTGATTAACATAGACTTCCTCGTTTATAACTCCATTAAGGAATGCACTTTTAACATCCATTTGAAATAACTTAAAGTTCATGTAACTTGCATATGCACATAGAATTCTTATAGCCTCTAGCCTTGCCACTGGGGCGAAGGTCTCACCGTAGTCAATACCTTCTTGCTGACTGTAGCCCTGAGCTACAAGTCTTGCTTTGTTCCTGACTATGTTCCCTTGCTCATCTAGCTTATTGCGGAAGACCCATCTTGTTCCTATGGTCTTCTGGCTTCTTGGGTTTGGCACTAAGTCCCATACTTCATTTCTTCTGAACTGGTCAAGTTCTTCTTGCATTGCACCCATCCAGAACTCATCGTGCTCAGCTTCAGAGAAGTTCTTTGGTTCCAGAACTGAGACGAATGCTACATTGCTGAGGTATCTCCTGAGTTGATTTCTGGTCATCAGGGTGTTTTGAGCAGCATCAAGAATAGCACTCTCTGAGTGTCCTCTTGGTATTCTGATCTCCTTTGGTAGATTGATGTCTTGAGCTGGTTATGTTTCAACAATCTCTGCAGGTATAGATTGGTCAGTGAAGATAATTTGAGTTTCGCTTTTACCGTTGGTCAGCCCTTGAGGTAGTGACTCAGCGGCTGTTTCTTGGTCAGCAGGTGCTGAGTATGGATCATCCTCAGTTATCTGCTTGTCTTTTCCTGCAGGGTTAGTTTCATCGAACTCAACGTGTACGGACTCTTCTAAGACCTGAGTTCGTTTATTGAAAACTCTGTATGCTTTGCTGTTTGTTGAGTAGCCTAAAAAGATAGCTTCATCTGCTTTTGAATCAAACTTAGCAAGGCTATCTTTAGTATTTAAAATGAAACATTTACAGCCAAAGGCACGAAAGTATCCAATGTTAGGTTTTCGTCCTTTCCAAAGTTCGTAGGGAGTCTTCTTTAATATGGGTCTGACTAGAGCCCTATTAAGTATGTAGCAAGCTGTGTTGACAGCTTCTCCCCAAAAGTACTTTGGAAGCCTATTCTCACTCAGCATTGTCCTGGCTATTTCAACCAAGGTTCTGTTTTTCCTCTCAACAACCCCATTCTGTTGAGGCATTCTAGGAGCAGAAAAATTATGGTCAATGTCGCTGGCTTCACAGAATTCAACAAACTGTTGATTTTTGAATTCTCCACCATTATCACTTCGGATGTGAGCTAACTTTAGGTCTTTATCATTTTCAAGTTTTCTTACTAATGTTAAAAACGTCTCAAAGGTTTCATCCTTGCTACTCAGCAAGATGATCCAAGTGTACCGAGAAAAGTCATCTACAATGACCAAGGAAAATCTCCTACCACCCAAGCTCAGTGGCTGGACTGGTCCGAAGAGATCCAAGTGTAGCAACTCTAGTGGACGCTTAGTTGAGACGATGTTTTTACTATGAAAAGATTTTTTGGTTTGTTTTCCTTGCTGACAAGCATTGCACAATTGATCTTTTTCGAACTTAAGTTCGGGCAATCCCTCAACTAATTGCTTTCTTGCTAATTTGGCCAGGAGGTCCATTATTACATGACCAAGTCTCCTGTGCCATAGCCATGAATTTTCTTCCTTTGACACTAAGCATACATTTTTTGAAAATTTCTTTTCCAAATTCAGCATAAAGACATTATCCACACGAGTGGCAGTTAAAATTACTTCATTTGTTTTTCCCTCGAGTATTTTACATCCAGTGTTATCAAATATAACTTATCTGCCGTTGTCACATAGCTGAGCTACGCTCAGTAAGTTATATTTAAGTCCACTGACTAGGGAGACTGACTCAATAATAGGATTACCACCAACGGTTCCTGACCCTACTATCTTACCCTTTTTGTTGTCTCCGAAACTTACGCTTCCACCTCGTTTACGCACAAGTGTGATGAACTGAGTTTCATCACCAGTCATATGCCTCGAGCACGCACTGTCAATGTACCACATTTTTGACTTCTCAGCACACCTCAGGCTTACCTGCAATATAGCTAGTTATCTTTAGGTACCCAAGTCTTTTTGGGTCCTTGTTTGTTAGGCTCAGCAGGTAAAACATCATATTTAATCTTATGACGACACACTTGGATAGTGTGCCCATTTTTTCCACAGAAGTCACAGCTGACCTTCCGTTGGGGATATCTCACTGACTGGTCAGCACCCCAATGCTGAGCATGCCAGCACACCTTTGTGGTGTGTCCTTTCTTCCCACAGAAGTCACACTGGACATTCCGCTGAGGATTCCATCTCTGCTGACTAGTACTTCGGTACTGAGTGTTCAGAGGAATATTTCTTTTATTCGAAACTTTGAATTGGTTCTGAATAGATGTGATGTCCTTTCTCAGTTTCTTAGAATCTGATTGGACCTTTGAGACAAACTTGTGCATAGTTTCTATGTTGCTATGCAAAGTTGAGTTGTCTTGGAGAAGATATCGAAGGTCACTGAGTTTGACCTCTTCAATCTCGTCACATCGCCTGCTGAGTGCTCTAACCTTCTTATTACACTTTTTGATAAGTGTGTAGAGGTCACTCAAGGCATTTATCATTTCATTTCTGAGCAGGGGTAGTGATATTACCTCAGTTGAGTGTGCCTCATCGTCAGATGTAATGGAAGGGTCAGCATGCTCAGAAACACAAGGCTCAGCAAGCTCATCAGCCATGAAGCAAATCTTTGCTGACTTAGTGGCATCAGCTTCTGATGATGATGAATCATCACTGTCACTCCAGGTTGCCACCATTGCCTTCTTGCTGTTCTTCTTTTCCTTCCTCAAGGTAGGACAACTTGATTTGATATGGCCAGTTTGATGACATTCAAAGCATGTAATAGGCTTTGAGCTGTCCTTCTTGTACTTGCTGTCGCTGGACTCAGCTTTGTACTTGTCAAACTTCTTGTAAGGCTTCTTAGAATATTTGTCATTCTTTCTGAACAACCTTTTCATTTTTCTAGTGAACATGGCCATTTCTTCATCGTCCGTTGAGCTGCCATCAGTGGAGTCAGCTTTCATGACAAGAGACTGTTGCTTCTTGTCCTCAGACTTCTCCTTTACCTCAAAGTTCTTCATTGAGATCTCATGGGTCAGCAGAGATCCAATGAGTTCATCATATTTGTAGGTGGTCAGGTCTTGAGCTTCCTCAACAGCAGTTTTCTTGGCTTGCCAGCTTTTGGGAAGACTCCTCAGTATCTTCTTGACTTGCTCTTCCTCAGTAAAGATCTTGCCAAGTCTTTTGAGCTCGTTGATTATGTTTGTGAATCTTGAGTTCATTTCAGAGATTCCTTCATCATCATTCATTTCAAACAGCTCGTACAACCTCATGTGCTGGTTCACCTTGGACTCCTTAACTTTGTTGGTTCCTTCATAGGTGACCTCCAGTTTCTTCCAGATTTCCTGTGCTGACTCACAACCTGAAATTTTGTGGTACTCTGCAGCATCTAACGCACAGTGAAGCATGTTTATAGCCGAAGCATGATTTTGTAGCTTCTTGAGGTCATCCTCTGTCCACTTAGTTTCGGCTTTAACAACCGTTTGGCCGTCAACAGTTTCAACAGGAACAAATGGGCCTTGGACTATGGAAAGCCATGCACTCATATTTGTTGCCTGAATGAAGTTTTTCATTATGTTCTTCCAAAAGGTGTAGTTAGACCCGAAGAACAGAGGGGGCCGAGTAATGGACAGTCCCTCAGGAAGAATCTGAGTTGTCTGATTTCCTGGGAGAAAATGAGTGCTGTTCTCAGCCATTGTGGGGATCAGCTCAAGATAGTTATATCCTGCTCAGTGAGCTTTTAAGCTCTGATACCACTTGTTGGTCCCGTGTAACGTGACAAGATTAGTTCCAAGGGGGGGGATATGAACTATTCAAAAATTTTGTCCGTTAAGGCTGACTTCTTTTCTTTAAGAAAAGGTTTACACAGCAGTGCTGAGTGGTTTAAGACACAAGCTTAGTCAACTGGTGACTAAGTTTGTTTCTTTTGTTGAGTTAGGAGATAACACTTGAGTCTATCCCTGAACTCAGCTTCTCAATGCACTTAACTCAGCGTGAGTTCGTTACTTAGTCAGTTTTATAGCAAGCAATATATAAAGGAGTTAAGGGTTAGAAATATGTTACTCAGCAAACATATCCTGGTTCGGCCTCTCCGCCTACGTCCAGTCCCCGGAACTCGTTCCGAGCTTTTTGAATCCTCTACTGAGCTCTTTACAGGTAGAGCACGAAACCTTTTACAACAGAAGCTGAGTATACAAGAGTACCTTCTTCTATTCCTCTACTCACTCCTATTACTACCGCTGAGTACTATAACCGAGTACTCAGCTTCTCCTTTCTATACTTCTAGAAATGATAAGTGTTTGTCTTAAACAACAATTGCTAAGACTCTTTAGATGAATAAAATCACTCTAGACTTTTACACAAGATTGGAATTGGTGTAAGATTTGCTTTGCTTTTCTCACAGAACTTCAAGTATGTATTTGGTCAGCGTTTCGACTTAATTGAAGATCTGCATCGAATGAAGCATTTGAGAGGCCTATTTATAGTGACACTTCAAGCACCGGTGATTTCGAATTTCGAAATAACCGTTGGAGCCAAACGGCTTCCTGTCGCTTTCACTCAGTACATGCTCAGCGTCTTCGGCCAATCATATTCTTGTATCTTCTGTCTTCGCCAGTGCTCAACAGCTTTTCGTCAGATGAAACAGAATGTTCCCACATTTATGGCAAAGTCTTCCAGACAGCTTCCTGCGCCTTCTGAGCTTTACCCAAAGTAGAAATACTTTGTCTTGAAGTTTGTTCTGTTTTGCCACTGACCTGACTACCTTGTCGCTCAACTCAGCAGCTTCGTCTTGAAGCCATTTAGCTAAAGGCTTCTCGATCCTTCTTCATGCTGGGCTGGCATTTTACTTAGAACGACTGTGTTTTGTCTTCATGGGCCGTGAGGTCTTGATCTGTTGACTTGGGCTTGACTTCCACTTATGGGCTTTTAGGCTTTTTATCATCTTAATGTCTTATAAATCAAATAACTCAACATTGAACAAACACATCAGTATGAATAAATCAAAGCATTTAAATTTAATGTGTTGGAATATTTTTATCATACATAAATACTTTTGTCAAATCAAAATCATGTGGAAAGGTGTTTCAACACGAGTAGATTGAAAAAAATCGACGCCAAGCAGATGTCTGGAGACGCCACACGCACGCGCCACACACACTACGCGTGTGGGAGGTGGCCGACGACATTTGTAGGCCACGCACCGCCTTCCTGGCGTCCGACAGCCTCAAAACTTTATCCCATGAGAGGTTTTTCGGGGTCTATGAGTTTGATGGTGTGGTCGGTTTCGGTTTTTGGCGACTGGACATAGGCGTAATAACATAAACAGACCCTAATTGGTATGCGTTAAATCCTTAAATGCGCAGAAAATTTCATCAGCCACAGGGAGATTTCGGCAGACTAAAAACATCCCGAGATACATTAAAAACACATATTTAAGACATGACTCAACCAAGCATGCATTCATCCAATCAAACAAATTAATAGAATCATAAATCATTATAAAAAGTTCGTAACAGATGGAACACGGAGCTAAAAGGGCTCTGATACCAATGAAAGCTCTTTAAAATAGCCATAATGGATTTCTCTAACCTCTAAGGAACGGGTAAGGAATCCGGATACATGAATAAATAAATCAACAGATTTAGGATTACCTCTTGTAGCGCATATTCGTTGAACAATGTCGCAAGTAATCAACCTTGACTTCGTATCACCAATCTAGGAGGTTACACACTAAAGGAGCAATCTCCGTTGTTCCATGAACTAAAAACACAATCCGAGAACAAGAGGGGGCGGCAGCTATGCGAGAGGGAACATAGGGATTGTCTTATGCAGTTTCTCTGAGTATTGTGCTATTAGGGTATTAGGTTTAGTCTCCATAACTATCTATTTATAGGTTAAACCTAAAGACCCTAACTCTAACTGATTAGGTTACGAACGGGCCATAAATGGATCAGTAAATGGGTTAGAGACCGTTTACTCCATTTATTCACAAACACACACACACATATATAGAGTGTTAAGTGTCCACATCTTTTTTTTATATAAATCATTTTTCAGCCTAATAGAATGAAATGAGAGAATTGAAAATTTAAATGAGTTCTTAGATAGTTTATGATAAACCACTTAATATCAAATTTATAAACCATTAAACCCATCCAATAAATTATAACTAGTTTCATGGGTTAGATGAGTTGAGATAAGGTGGATTATAATAACTCATACAATTTTGAACAACCTTAATTCATCGTACTGAAATTTTATGTTACAAAAATGTTCTCTCCGCTTTAAATAGGAAGTAGGGCTGTACTCATTTTATCATAAAATACAATAGTAATTTTAACATAATTTTATCTTTATTTACCTTTAAACCAAATACAACAAACTTTATTAAACTTTTACCTTAATTTACCTTATAATTTAATGATACCTTATCTAAATACAATATAAGCATAAAATCTTATCCTATACTATTATGCAATCTTCACATTTTAATATAACTTTACGCTGTCGTCCATGGCTAATATGCTTAACCATTGGCGTTCCCTTATCGAAACACCTTTCCAGTTCTCATGCTAGACACTAATGGCCTTTTTTCATTCTCTGCCAATTGCAACTTACAAGTTAATCCTAATCTTTTCCATTGTTTTGATTTGTATTCAAGATATATGGTCTATTTTTTTTTGGAAATTGGATCTAGATAACGAGACATATACCAATTTTGAATTTAGATAAAATAAAAATCTTACATAGGGTCAAAGGTGGAGGCATATGGTGTCACACACCTCAACCATCATAAACTATATTTTATAGAGATAATCTCCATTTTCATTTGCGGGATGCTCATATATCCTAACAAATGAAAAGTTGTCCGTCTTTTTTTTCTTCACTAATCGTATCGAGATAAAAAAAATGGTACAGTAAAACCTCTATATAGGAATACTCTATATAGGAATAACCTCTATTTTGTTATAAAAAAACTCGGTCCCAACTTGGGCCAGTTATAAATAGGAATAACCTCCCAAACGTTATTTGTTATACACTTTTCAAGTCCCACCTTTAGAAACTATGCCTCTATATAATAATAATGATATATATATATATATATATATTGAAATTATCTATGAGTTGGAAACACAAACTACAACTTGAAATTATAAATATTTAGTATTCTCGTTGGTGTTTACATTTTTTCCATAAAAATCTTCCAATTATCTATATTTTGAAAACCTAAACTCTAAATTGAAATTCTAAATATTTAATTTGTTCTATTGTTATACATTATATATAAACCATGCATGCCTATGATAAAAAAAATTAAAATTTTATGTGTTGACCAAACTCTATTTAGTAATAACCTTCCATTTGTTATACAAATAGCCCGGTCCCAAGTGTATTCCTATATAGATGTTTTACTGTATCATGTTGGTCTTAGTAGGGCAAAAAGAATTTAAACCCAGGCTGAGTTTGCTTTCGACATTCCAATAAGTCAAATGTTGACTCTTCCATTGAGCTAAAAAATGCTTGGTATTAGAAATGTTGTGTTACATTAGTGTGTATATATACTTGCCCTAAACATCTAAGCAAATTTACACTTCTATTCCTTAATTTTTAATAACTAAACGACGCCGTTTTACTTTACTTTGGACCTAGAAGCCTCTGTACAGATATTCGTGAATAATCGGAAATTCATTTCTTGCTCAACACTACGGCAGCACGGCTCCGTTCCAGTGCCACCCTCATTTCTTTTACCTCTTTTCTTCTTTTCCGATTATCACTGTCTAAACTCCAAAATGGGAAGATACGGTTGGATATCAGCGCTAGTAAGTCTTGTAAAACCTATGTACTTAAGAAATTACAACCGATTTTTTTTTAAGCTCTTTGAAAGCAATGTTCCCTGCAAATTTGATACTTCTCATAGTTATTTGCTTGGAAATTTCTTCTGCTCAGTGCCGGCGGCATTTGATATCTTCTTCTGTCGTAGAATCGGCTGTCGATGGAGGACATTGGCTCCGGAATATCTCTAATTTACACCAAGACTTTTATCGTGATCGATGTATGTTCTTTGTCTCAAACTTGAGCTAATTTATTAAGTGCTAAATTTTGTGCGCTTGTAGTACTTCCATATGTGATTATATTTTGTCCTAATTTGTAATCCTTTAGCTTAAATTTATTTTTTCTTGGATAAGTTTTGCACAGTTGTTGTTTTGATACTGGGAAACGTAATGGTTTTATGACGGCTGAAATGCAGCTGATCAAGTGCAGATATATCCATGGCACAGGTCTTTAACTCCTTTTGCACTGAAGTAGGAGAATGCACCTTTATTTGAAGTTGAATTCATTGATAATTATATTTAATTTTTAATTATTATTCTGTTTTCAGGAATCCATTGCTCTAAGGAACCGAGTTACTATGAAGTTCTTGGTGTTTCTGAAAATGCTAGCCAAAGTGAGATAAAAAAGGCTTTCCATTCGGTGAGTACAACTTGAGAGTTGCATCTCTGGCCAAGATGCGATTTTGTGAATCTATTTCTTTGCATCAGTTTGACCTATGTAATATAGTTGCATCCATTTTACATACGACTTTGTAAGTGATTCTATTAAATGTGTTTCTACATAAAGAGCAATAATATTGGGTGAAGTATGGGAATACCTTATGGACTACTCCATGAAATTAATTAAACATTTATGATGTGCAATGGAAAAAGCTATTTGACTTCATGTTTATAATCAGTGTCAAATGTCCACCAACTAGAAGTTCCCTTGATTGCTCAGAAGATATATGCTGTGATCTTTGTTTTGCGTTTAATATTTGGAGAAAGTTAATGAATATAGGTTTTTAATATCACGCTCTCTTGGAGCCATAGAACATTTCTATCAAGATTTCTTTTAAAAGAAAGAAAAGAAACGAGTTCTACGCCTTTCTTCTCATTGCTCTTTATATTATTTCTGCAGCTAGCAAAGAAGTATCATCCAGATGCAAATAAGAATAATCCGTCTGCAAAGAGAAAATTTCAAGAAGTACGAGAAGCTTATGAGGTTTGTATTGTTTATTGGTTGATATATCATTTGTCATGATTTTAGTGCTTCCTCCGTGGTTTCTCTTAGCAAGGAATTACTATAGTTTTATCTCCTTGACGGTGGGAAAGTTTATCAGTTTGTTAGAAATTCAGTTATGTGATATTGATGTCTTTACCCTTGCTTTGTAAAATTCAGACATTGAAGGATTCTCAGAAGAGGGCCGAATATGACACTGTAAGAATTCTCTTTCTCTTTGAAGTTTTGGAAGTTCCAGAGGTTGTCCAAATCAATTTATGCTTTACTGAGTATTCATTAACTCTTTTCTTGTCTACACTGCTTTTATGCTGACTTCTAGATTCTTAAAGGTAACAGTCAACATGTGTTGACTTGAAAGCATGCATTTTGTGTTAACTCCCGTAAAGAACTAACTTAATTGCTCTTTTTATTCTTATGTCTTGTGAAGAGGCATTCTAGAAGCTCAGAGAGACCAGAATATGGTGGACATAATGCTGATTGGTTTGGATATGGTGCCGATGATGCAGCAAGGAATAGGTATGGTGCTGGAAATGCAGGGGGCTTTACATATTCATATCAAACTATTTTCTCTGATTCATTCCAAAAAATATTCTCGGAGGTACAGTGTAATCTCTATTAAACAGTTCAGCTTGATCTAGTAGTCCTTCATTATAGGGATCCTGAAACTACAAGTCATTTCATTCTTTGCAGGTTTTTGAAGATGAAACCAATCAGCTTTCACCAGACATCCAGGTGATTGTGCTTATTTTGAACTGATTTTTTTTTTTTTTTTGAGCTTGACACATGTTATTTTGTTGAAATGATATAGGCGGAGCTAGTTCTCTCTTTTACAGAAGCTGCAAGTGGATGCGTAAAGCACTTGTCTGTTGATGCATATGTTCCATGTGATTCATGTGGTCAGTAATTAACTGACACTTTATTAAAATCATATCGCATATGTGAGATCCTTGAAGCAAAACATCTTGAATAATGTGTTTAAAATTATGAATAATTTCTTTGCATGTTATCACTATTTGTTTTTCATATTTAATGAGATTGGGAATCTTGTTTCAATAATGTAGCCCTCACTGATTTGTTTCATTTATTTATTGGGTGGGAGAGAGGGCGAGCCTTGGCGCAACGGTAAAACGTTGTTGCCGTGTGACCAGAGGTCACGGGTTCGAGTCTTAGGAGCGGCCTCTTGCCAATTAAATTGGCAAGGGAAGGCTTGCCCCCAATACACCCTTGTGGTGGGACCCCTCCCCGGACCCTCGCTCAGCGGGGACGCGTAATGCGACCGGGCCGCCCTTTTATTTATTGGGTGGGAGGGGTAATGCGTAATTTGGAGCCTTTTGAAGGCTGAAATATGCTCCATGCTTCTAACATGGAAGATAAGAATTGGTGGGTTCTTTTTTTCTCTGTAAATTCATAGGAGGAACTTTTTTTGGAAGACTGAAAAGAATAAATTGGTAGAAAACATTCAGAAAAGAATATCTAGAATTAGCTTCTCTTTTTGTTGTGTGCTTCAAGTTTTTTAACATCTTGCTACGAATGATTGATTCCTAATTCCCTGTGTATTCCCATAACGCAGATGGGCGTGGCTTTCCAGTTGATGCCACAACCAAAATTTGCCCAATTTGCAGGGGCATTGGAAAAGTAAGTTTCAGTAAGATCTAAACCGATGACAATTAGTGTGTAATCAGCATGAAAATATTAACTTTTTTGTTACATAGATTTCTTTTTGTATTATTTTTCTATTATAACATGGAAGAATTCAACCAGATCACAGTTCCACCATTTACGTCAACATGCAGTAGCTGTAAAGGGGCAGGTCGAATCATAAAGGTTAGACTTGGGTTCCAGCAACAGATCCATTTAATTTTTCTATCTTAGATCTGTTAGTTATGGTTTATTCATTTGGTGCAGGAGTATTGTATGTCATGCAGAGGATCAGGAGTAATTGGAGGTGTTAAAGAAATTAAAGTTAAAGTACCGGCAGGTTGGTTTTCATGGTTCTGTGTGAAGGTTGGATGTGGGGGACTAGATCCTCTAAGATTTTCCTACTTATAAATGGGAAGGATGGGGTTAACTAAATTATTTCCGTGGACTTGGTCTCAACACAATTATTACTGCAAATCATGGCTCAGTATTCACTAGTCACCATAATTGTTAAACCAGCCATCACATGGTGGCGTAACAAAACATGGAATTTATGTCTATGATGAGTACTTCTGCCAGTAGCTTCATGATTTAGGAATATCATATTGTATCGTTAATTATTTTGCAGGAAGAATCTCCATCTGTTATGTATGCACTACCTCTTTTAGGTTTGTCTTTTAAAAAAAACTGTTGTCCAATAAGTATGAGTTTTGTTTCTTTATTGGACTTGTATGCAAGGCACCTTACTGAAGGACTTTTAGAAATTGAAAAGAATACAACTGAGGACCAAAATTGAACATGCTCTCCATGTTTAAATCCTAAATTTACTTTGGTTTCTTTATTGGACTCGTGAGCAAGTGATATGCAGGATGAAGTAAACAGGAGACATCTTGCTTTAGTACTTCTCTGTGTTTTGTATCTTCGGCACCGTTTATGATATTGTTCATGCACTTCTAATCAGTGTTCATCTTTATGTCTTTCACTCTGATTTTTATTGAATAAATGTTTTAGGTCTCGATTCTGGAGATACAATCAGTGTTCCAGGTGCTGGTAATTCTGGCGGACGTGGGCGTCAAGCTGGCAACTTATTTATTAAAATCAAGGCACATTCTATTTTTTATATTTAAACCTTTCATGCATTTCAGTGCTAAATATCTTTCTCAAGCAAGTCAATTATAAAACTTTTATTGTTGAAATTTTGCATTCTTTATATTGCGTAGATTATATGCTATTGTTTTAGATCCTTCATTTCTCTTTTCTGTTCATCTTCTTGTCTGTAATGTCTCAAGTTATTACCATGAGGAAATGTTGTTGACTATGAACTTCTTTGATTAGATATCACCTGGCAGCTTATTTATTAACATCAAGGCACATTCTATTTTTGATATTTTATCCTTTCACGGGTTACAATGCTAAATACCTTCCTCATACAAGTCAATCATAAAGCTTTTAGTGTCGAAATTTTGCTTTCTTTCTATTGGGTAGATAATATGCTATTGTTTTAGATCCTTCATTTCTCTTTTCTGTTCATATTCTTGTCTGAACGTTTAAGTGATTACCATGAGAAAATGTTGTTGCCTATGAACTTTTCTATGAGATAATTGGTTGTAACTTTGTTTTCATGTGCCAAAAGCTTGTAATTTTTTTTTTTTTTTTATGGAACCATTAGATAACTGCTACTCTGCCTGTCTTCACTAAGAAGATAACATTATATTTCCTTTTTTAATTGATGTTAAAGCCTCTTAATACTGGGAAACTCTTTATTAAAATTATTCCTCTTTATTGGTCTAAAATTCATGGCATATCTCCTTTTTATAATGTGTGGTAATCAGTTGTTATGAGCTCTCCCTTTAGTTGTCTTTATAGTTACCTGGGATATACGAGAGTGTGATGTTTATTTTTATGATAATTGGCAGTTGCCATTTTCCAGAAATAGAATATGACTCCATTTATTCTAGAATCGCTCTCTTTTTCTAGCATTGCCTTGTAATTTGGATCTTCAATGTGGTTAATGATTTTGCATTCTCGAAATTGAAATAATTTGCCTCTTGTGAAAATGCAGGTAGCCGATGATCTTATCTTTACTAGGGATGGAGCAGATATCTACGTGGATGCTAATATTAGCTTTACTCAAGTAAGAACTGAATTCACACGAAAAAGTAGCTTTTTTGTTTCCTTTAGATTATTTCCAGGGAATAGATATATACTCACTGCTTTTGATCACAAGTCTTTCTATTGAGCATTGACATGCATTGTTATTGTTTATGTGTTTTCTTTTTTGAAACATTAGTCAAATTGTCTGCATAGATTAAGCTTTACGATGCATGTGACATTAGAATCTAAAACGGATGTCTCTGTACTCTTTTGTGTTCCCTAAGTTTTGCATGTTGATGATCACTCAGTGCTGAGCTTTTGAAAATACGATTGAAGTTAGGTGGTTCTGAGTTTCTGGCATGGTAACCATTGTCTCATCCATACTGTTAATGCAACTGAATTCATAATATTCTGTCTTGGATCTTCATTTTAGTGCTAGGGATAAGTGCCAAAAATCCATGCATATTTATGCATTCATAGATTTTTCAATATAGGTATTTTTTGTCAATGGATCAAATTTTTTCTTTTCTTCTATATATTTCTCTTGCAGGCCATGCTCGGTGGTATGGTTGATGTACCAACTTTGGCTGGAAAATTCCAAGTGAAGGTAGAAAGTTTGTACCTTACAATTTTTTGAGTAATTATCAAAGTGAAAAACATGAACATTTTTGCTTGCAATTTTGAATAAGTTGGAGCATCTACATCTACTGTGATCAAGATTTAATGATTTCTACTAGGATTGGAAATGGATGCTTTATTTTGCTGATAAGAAAGATGAGAGGGATTCACAACATAGTCCAGTGTGCCTTGAATTCCTGTAGTTTGACGAGCTAAGTTTAGTAAAAAATACAATTTGCTTGAATATGGAAGCATGTTAAGAACTGGCATGGTTTGCTTGTGGATGTGGCAAAATTTATAATTGAAGGATATGGACAGTAAAGACTAACGATGAGCAAGTTAAAAATATATTGCCTTGTCCAATGATTTTGACCCCATAAATTATTTCTTCTGAAAATTTGTAACCAGCAACACTAGTTGTTTTCATAAGAGTTAACGCATTGTTCTGGTTACTGATACAAACTCCTCATGCCCTCTTTCAGATACCAAAGGGGGTTCAACCTGGACAATTGCTTGTATTGAGAGGCAAAGGTATATTATTGATACTCTGGCTTCTTCAATCTACACCTTTCATTCCTCAAAAATCTTCTTACATGTTTGAGTTCTTGTAGGACTACCAAAGCACGGTTTCCTTGTAAACCATGGGGACCAATTTGTTCGGTTTCGTATTAACTTCCCCACGTAAGCTCTCATGTTTCCTTTATCTTTTCCCTGGGAGGGAGGTTCATGTTAGTCAAGTTTCAGGTATCTTGTTCATATAAAGATGGGAGTTGTCATTTCAAGCTAGATTCTTATTCAAATTATTCTATAGCATGAATATAGCTTTGGGATCTGTTGTGGAACTGTGAATTTCTAAACCAAGATGTATTACACAAGCTAGATTCTTATTCAAATTATTTTATGTATGAACATATGCTATATATGTTACATAGTGCTTAGCAAGTGTGGAAATGAGATTACTTCTAAAAAGGTGCTGAACACTTGGGGCAGCAACAAGACTTTGGGATCTAGAGTATTCAAAACTAATGCCTAGTGGGTAGAAGTGTCACACATCTATAACATAAGCTGTGGGATTGGACCCAATGAAAACCTAAGACAAGTTTCAACTAAAATAAACCACCTTGATTGAATATGTCTCAGCTTAGCACATTTTTGTGTGTAATCAAATGCATGCCTTCTGGTTCCTTGGTGAATTCCCATTTAGGGTTATTTATATTTTGTTGCTGCAAAAGAGAGTTTTCACGACTAGGAGTGCAAAACTTTTTTTCTGTCAGGATACGCAATGCTTGTATCAATTTTCTTATGATCTACATGCATTGGTCAACCAGTGTGGCTCTCTTGATCACTTGATCTTTACAAATTTGTTTTTAGAATTAGTACAATATCTGAATAGGAAGCTCCATAATTATGCACTGGCATATGTTTTGCTATCATGTTACCAAGAGCAAAACATCAAAATAGAATGTGCAGATGATCTCATATCTTTTTTTTTTCTTATTCTAGTTATAGCGCACTAAATGAACGCCAACGTGCCATATTAGAAGAATTTGCTCTGGAGGAGATAAACAATCATAACAGAACCCTCAATGATAGTAATTGGTAAGCATGTGTTTTCGACAATGTTTTTTCTATCAGAGTCTGCCTGTGCTATATTTTGTACTATATTTGCTTTTTAATTTAATATATTTTAACCATGGTGTGATTGTTTATTGATAATCTGCTAAATTTACTTGCGTTGATGATCATGCACAATAATCATCTGATAGACGAGGTCTAGAGTGAAACAAATGCAAATTGATGTTTGACTTGGTAGTATGTACTATGCATGAACATGAACATGAATATGAACACTTCAAATAAATTAAAAGGAAAACTATTCAAATTGCTGCTGCTGTTAATATATAATTGTGATTGGTAATTTCATTTGGCCTCTTTTGGATCTTAGATGGAACTAAATTGACACTGATTGAATAAAGTTATTAGTTACAGATCTGTTTTACATTCCTTATCTTAATGACTGTTCTTTTGTCTTCCAATTGCGGCATTCCTTTCGAACTTAATCAATTTGTTAGCATTTTCGAGTAGTAAACTAGTATTGGTTAAGAGAACTAGATCGAACGAGTTATCTGATATTTCAATTTGGAGTAGTATATATCAAATGCCTAGATATTAACTGCAAATGGTTGGCTTCTTCAGTAAAATTTTCTTCTCACTTTATTTAATGAGGATCCTGAAATGGGTAACAGGCTTTACCAGCAGCTATCTACTGGTTGAACTTACAGGTGGCAGCATTTTCTTGAGCATATGATGAGCCCGAAATTTATGCTTGAATTTTCCGTGTTCATGCTAGTCCTGCTGTTCCTTAACAAAATCACAGGATGAATACGGACTGGAGGTGGCATTCCATCGAAAGAAGCATTAAACCCTCCATTTACATATAATGAGAAGTCTACTGATGGAAGGTATCTATTTCTAACACTGACATCAGCAGAAACACGATAGCATTTTCTCTTCGTCAATTTAAGTCGTCTTGCATTTTCTAATTTACGCCAATTGATCTACTTATTCGGGGAGGGGGAGTGCTTGTTTGGTATTATCAGAAATGATAGTTCCAAATCACAGTTGCAGCATTTGATTTATCAGTGATTCAAACTTAATCGAATAAAGACGGGGAGAGTTTTCCGAAAGAAAACTAGATGAAGATGAAATTTGAAAATTAGTTCACATTTTTCAGATGGTGGATAGTGCAATCTCTTTTATAACAACTCATTTTTACACTCAGATGAATTGGTGAGAATTGAGAAAAAAGCATTACTCAAGAAGATATGGATACAGACAGAATAAATCAATGTATATGATTCTTGAATCAAAAACATTATTTGATTTCCATTTGCGATGTAAATACCAGAAGCAGAACTCTAAAAATATTTCTCTGTTGAAGTAAATACATACAAGACTGTAACTTTACAATTGGGCCCGAATGAGCTTATTTGGGTGATTTTAGAATGGATTAACGTCGCTTGTCATTAGTATTATGTATTATGCTGGTCTGGATATATCCAATGGTATCTATGAGTCAAAATTTTTTTTTTTTCCGTTGTAATGCTATTTTTAACCATGTCAGATTACGTATGATACTGGTTGTCAGATTTGAGGTTCGATAACTCGGTCAAAATTTAGCACCTTATTGGTAGGTAATTTGTAAATTTCACTTTAAATATTTACGGAGGTTTGTGGTTTGCCTTGATTTTGAGAATGGGAGCGGGTAGATTTGTCCTTATCTAATTTTTTTTAATTGGATTCCTATAAATGTCTGTTTTGATATCTGGCAGTGTTAGTTCTGACACCTGGCACTGGCATCAGACGTAAAACCTGACATATAACATTTGTATTCAATGGATTATTTATATTGAAACAGGCATGAATTGTATCAGATATGACATTCACAAGTTCATTACATTTGAAAGCAATGTTTTAAACTTGTTTTGTACAACTTTAGGCCTGGTTTTGTACAACATCAGGGGAATATTTTTCTCAGCAAAGATTATTTTGTAGAAAATTCTCATCCTAAGGCTAAAGCATCAAGTTCCTTTTCACTTTCTCTTATTTTAGAATAAAGGGATAAAGTGCAAAAATACCTTTAATGTTTACAGCAAGGAGTAATTTTACCTCTAACGTTTAGAATGATGCGATTTTACCTGTAAGGTTGACAGTCTAGAACAATTTTTACCTCTAAATTGGACCAATTTTAAAAATAATTCATCGAACGGTTTTATCGGTCATGGATCTTGTCATCTACATTTTCTATATGTCTTCTCAGTCCCGCTCAATTGGACCTCAAGGACTGATAACATCGGGATATTATCTAAGGGATCAAAGAAGATATTTACCCAAACGACCGCGTATTGAACCGGTCAAAGAAGGCCATGGCGTATCAAGCAAAGACATCCGACGGGCGGATCATCAAAACTCCGCCACACGAGATCCGTAGTCCAACCTACGTTAGATCCGCCATCACCCTTCGATCCGCCAGTTGAACAGCTGAGCCGATTACTCAATAAAGGCAATTAATGAGCTATTAATAAGCTAACAGACATACTTAAAGGAAACCAGTAACCGCCATTAATAAAGCATTAATGGAGATTTTCTAGTTACTAAGGGTTACAACTTCATGACTATATATAGCTTGCATCTCAAGCTATCAAGGTACACATTCTCACAATCCTAGAATCCCTACTTTGTCAATTCAATTTATTCCCCCATACTTGATACTGACTTTGGCATCGGAGCTTCCCCCGTCGAACCCAACGACGCCCCCACAGGGACGGAAGCTAATCGAAAATTCTCCACTAGTCATCAATTGGTGCGGTGAAGGTGGAACCCTAACCAAATAAGGGTTTCGTTCACATTGTAAGATATGACGAGTGGAGGGTCTAATCCCTCAACAGGGATTGAAACACCATTAGTAACACCATCAGCCAATCCTATTGCGAACGCTGGTCGCGTTGATCCTGACGCTCCTACGGTACATGGTGAGGGAAGTATGTCACCAGATTCATTTCTTGAAATATGTGCGGGATCCATAGGAAGAGAGTTTGGCCCTGAGATGGAAAGCCGCTTACGGTCGTACATGTTAATTCCCCCGCTTAGACGTACGACACCAACTCCTACGGCATCCCAATGGCAAAATGTCACCATAGGACCAAACGCTCGTGATTCTTCGTTTTTTCAATCTCAACCCGCAGATTCCACAGTGATTACTCATGTAACAGCCAGTGACCCGCCAATAAATCGGCGACTGTTTTCTGACGGAGCAGAAGGGAGTCGGAGGAATGATCAAACTTTTCCTGAGGGATCTGCAAACCCCAGGATTAACATTGACGGTTCTCGAGCTCTTAATAACGCCAGGTCTAACCCCCCCGAGGGCGGACCAGAGGGTCGGAGACACAAAAAGCGTAGGAAAACGGATGGCAGGGGACGATCTAAATCTCCATCTCGCTTAAAGCATAGGTCTTCCCAACGAGGTAGATCTCCTCCACCCCCCGAGCGTCGGAGAAGTAAGCGGCCAGTTGAGGAGCCTCGTCAAGATAGGCAACACCCACCTCCGAATCAAAGAGCTAATGGGCAGGCTCCACCAAGAGGACGTGACGGGCGTGGTTCGCCATCGGATCCTTCATCTAATTCCAGTTCTTCATCTTCTCCGAGCAGATCCCCACGTAGAGGATGCTCCAGGGAGAATCCCGGGAATATAGCGGATCTAATTAGAGACGAGGTGCGCCGCCAGAATGAAGAGAATATAAGACATAATCCATTCGCCAATAGGGATTTGCCCTTTACAGCATGGATCGAAGCTGAGGAAACGGATAGGCATTTTAAATTCCTAATATCCCAGTCTATACGGGCGTGGACAACCCTGAAGCCCATGCCAGGAAGTACCGCATGTTGCTTAGCCTTAACCGAGCCAGTGAAGCGGTATTATGTCAGATGTTTATCACCACGCTTGGCGGACCCGCTTATGATTGGTTCCAATCTTTACCTCCTAGATCAATAGACAGTTGGGATCAGTTTAGTAGAGAGTTTTGTGCAAAATTCGCCGGGTGCATCCCTCCAGTGGTCAAATCGCGGAAGCTTTTTGAATTGAAACAGAAAGCAAATGAACCCCTTCGAGAATATGTAGATAATTTCAACAAATTGTGTATACGAATTGTTGATGTGGATGTCTCCATGGCAGTGGAAGCTCTAGTGAAAAACACCACGTGTAAAAGCTTGCAGGAAGATCTGATCAGAAAGAAGCCTAGAGATATGGCAGAATTGATAGAAAGATGCAAGGATTTCATGGAGGTAGATGACATCCGCAGGGAGTCGATTTCTCCGTCTAAGAGGGACAAGGGCGAATCTCGTAGACGGGATAAGGAGAAGGACAAACATCCGGACTCGTCATCCAGAGGCAGCCGTAGAGGCTCTAAGAACAAATCGGCATACATACCATCGTTTACACCATTAAACGCCTCCAAAACCGAAGTGCTGATGTGGATAGAAAACAGCCAGCACAAGCGGAGCATTTCATACCCCGAACCAAAAGGAGGGGAGTACACCAACACGGGGAAAAATCCTAAAAATTATTGCAAGTACCATAGGAGGAATGGTCATGATACAGACGCGTGTTGGGAGTTGGCCAGGGAGATAGAAAGGCTTATAGAAAGGGGAAAGCTAGACAGGTTCGTCCAAAATGATAATAAGAAAGGAGATAATGATAAGTCAAGGGATGATCAGAAAAAGAAGGCGAAAGGGACCATCAATGTCATAGCAGGCGGACCAGGATATCAACCCGTGCTGAAGAAGGCAAAGACCACCGCTATGGATAGAGCATCACTCAATCGCCCTTTTGCGGACGTAGGCCCGGAGGTTCCCCCTCACGCAGATGCTCTAGTCATTACCATGATGGTAGAAGGATGGGAAATGAAAAGAGTAATGATTGACACTGGAAGTTCGTGCAACGTCATTACAAGAGGAGCATTCGCCAGGCTTATGGTCGATCCTGTCCAAGTGGAAACCACTATTGTGGACATCCTAGGAGTAACGGGGCACACAATCCAAACGAAGGGACAAGTAACGTTAGATTGCGAGTTGGCGGACGAAGATCAAATCTGGAAGGGAGATCTGGAGTTCTCCATTATAGATGGACAATTGGCCTATAATGTCATCCTGGGTCGGCCTTTCATCTCTGAAGCAGCAGCTCTCATCTCCATCCGCCATCTAGCCATTTACATCCCCACGGCTAAGGGAGGAGTAATGGTCAGAGGAAATCAAAAAGTTGCTCAGGAGACATATTCGGCATCCTTGATGATTCGCCCACAGTCTAAAGATGAGGAAGAAGAGGAACTTGTCACCATGGCTCTGGGTGAAACAGAGATGTACCTTATGGCGGATGAAAAGCAGGTACGAATCGCTAAAGGGCTAAGAGGTGAGGTTAAAGAGGCTATTACAAAGGTTCTCCATGAGTCAGAAGATGTTTTTGCATGGAAGGATGAGATTCTCCCAGGGATTAATCCAGATGTGATCACTCATAAGCTCAATATTGCCGAAGACGCTGTCCCAATAGCACAAAAACGGAGAAACCATAGTCCTGAAAGACAGAAAGTAATAGAAGAGGAGATTGCTAAGCTTAAAAAGGCGGACGCCATCAAAGAAGTACTTTACACACAATGGCTGGCGAATGTGGTGCTAGTCAAAAAGGCAGGCGGATCATACCGCATGTGTATTGACTTCACAGATCTCAACAAAGCTTGTCCCAAAGACAACTACCCTCTACCGTGTATTGATATTCTAGTAGATGGAACTGCGAGACACACCATGTATTCCTTCACTGATGTCAAGTCGAGTTATCACCAGATCCCGATGGAGCCTTCCGACAGAATCAAAACTTCGTTCGTGACGCACCAAGCAACCTACTGCTTCAAGGTCATGCCCTTTGGGCTTAAAAATGCAGGAGCGACCTATCAACGGATGATGAACAAAATATTCGAAGAAAGCAAAGGTAATAACTTTTCTGTCTACGTGGATGATATGATCATCAAAAGTTCCACTGTTGAGAAACACGCGGATGATATAAGGGAGATCCTAGGTGTACTCCGACATCACAACATTAAATTGAATCCAGAGAAATGTACCTTTGGGGCGGCATATGGAAAATTCTTGGGATTCATGATCAGCCAGAAAGGAGTGAGCCCAAATCCGGATAAAGTTAAAGCAGTCCTGGATATGAAAACACCACAGAACATCAGAGAGGTGCAACGTCTGAATGGGCGTATCGTGGCCTTGGGCAGGTTCATCTCTTGTTTGGCTCGCAGATGTCAACCCTTCTATGAGGTGATCAAAAAACAAAAGACATTCGAGTGGAATGAGGACTGTAAGAAAGCCTTCGAAGGGATCAAGCGATTTCTCACGGAACCACCTCTGATGAGTCGGCCCTTGAAAGGTGAGAATCTTTACATGTATGTTTCAGTTACAGACAAAGCTGTTTGCACAGTCATGATCAGGGAAGAGGATGGACAGCAGTATCCAATCTATTATGTGAGTAAAGTGTTAAAAGACGCCGAGACCCGATACTCCAAATTGGATAAAATGGCACTGGCCGTTGTCACCACCTCAATACGTCTCAGGCCCTACTTTCAGGCACATACTGTCATAGTCCGCACAGGCATACCCATGAGGAAAGTATTACAAAAGCCAGAAACTTCGGGAAGATTGATGGAGTGGGCAATTCGCTTAGGCGAATTTGATGTTCGTTATGAAAGTCGATCTGCCCTGAAAAGTCAAGTCTTGGCAGACTTTGTGAATGAATTCACTGAGGAAGGGATGAATCTCCCTAAATCTAAAGTCGAAGAATGGACGATGTATACAGATGGGGCTTCTTCGGCGGAAGGCGCATGTATAGGCATCGTGATCAAAGGTCCCCAATATATAAAACTGCATTACGCAGCAAAAATGGACTTCCTCGCAACCAACAATGCAGCGGAGTATGAGGCCTTAATATTGGGACTACGCCTGTTGAAGGAAATCACTCCCGAGCGGATCGTAATCTACAGTGATTCCAAATTAATGGTCAACCAGGTAATCAAAAATTTTGAGGTGAAAGATGACATTCTGGCCAAATATGTTGAAAAGGTTAAGAAATTGCTGAACCACCTCGAAGCCAAAGAAACCAAGTGGGAACTGATCCATGTTCCCCGAGGATCTAACACCGAGGCCGATCACCTAGCTAAAATGGCTTCAAGCAAGGAACATTGGGCGGATCTACAGTGCCCGTTCGAGGTCAATACAGCACCGACATTCGCCTCAGAAGAGGTATCCTTACTTGCATCCGTCGAAAGTGATTGGAGGTCACCAATTCGCCAGTACCTGATAGATGGAACTCTGCTTCAGGATAAAGAAGAGGCTCGACGGACGGTAAGGAAGGCCGCCTATTTCTCCGGGATAAATGATTGCTTATACAGAAAGTCTTTTGGCCACCCCTGGTTGAAATGCATCGTGACAGAAGAGGGACAACAGATCCTCAAAGAGTTGCATGAAGGCACATGTGGAGCCCATGAGGCATCTGCCACCATTTTGAAGAAGTCCAGGTTAGCAGGATTTTATTGGCCCACAGCGGAACTTGATGCCCAAAAGTTAGTGGAATCTTGTCATAATTGCCAGGTGCATGCAAATGAATCCCACACAGCTAAACACCTTCAAAGGCCCATCATTGAAGGTCGACCCTTTGCATTTTGGGGAATTGATATCGTTGGTCCCTTTCCTCCTACCAAAAGACAAAGAAAGTATGTAGTGGTGGCTGTGGATCATTTTACTAAATGGGTAGAGGCCGAAGCTGTCTCCTCTATCAACGCCGAACGAATGGTGGAGTTCGTCAAGGATAATATCGTTGGAAGGTACGGGGTTCCCCATACAATTATCACAGACAATGGGACGCAATTCAATTGTGGAGAGTTCAAAACTTTCTGTGAAAAGCTGGGCATTCAAAACAGGTTCGCCTCTGTTTACTATCCCCAATCTAATGGGATGACCGAGGTTACAAATCGGACAATCGTTAAAGGAATAAAGAAAAGGTTGGGGGAGCATGATAAAAAATGGGCGGATCAGTTAATGAGCGTCCTATGGGCGTACCGAACCACTCCACGAACGGCCACGGGCGAGACACCATTCGCTCTTTCTCACGGCGTGGAAGCTGTAATCCCTGTTGAAATACAGGTCCCTAGTGACAGAGTTGCATTCTATTACGAGGATGAAAATAGCCGAAGGTTGAAAGAAAGTCTCGATCAAGTGGAAGAGAAAAGAGAGAAGGCGTATGTACGCATGACAGCCTACAAGCAACGGATCGCAGCTTATCATGATAAAAATGCAAAGCTTGTAAATCTGAATGTTGGAGATCTCGTGCTCCGAAAGGCGGATAAAATCCAATCTATGGAAGGAAGAGGAAAGCTGGGGATCACCTGGACAGGTCCATACAGAATAATCACCAAGATTGGATCCGCCACGTTTAAAATTCAAGACATAGAGGGGAACACACTGCCACGTACGTGGAACATCCAAAACCTCCGCAAATATTTCATCAGAGAATAGAATGTAATCAAGGTCTTGAGTACTTTTTTTCCTTTAGTAAGTTTTTATCCCATGAGGTTTTTCTTATTAAAGGTTTTAATGAGGCTCGCATGTAAGACCCACTTGCTGTAATAAGGCACATCGCCATTCAATAAAAAGCAACTTTTGTCCTATCAATTCTTTTTTAAGTATTTTCTTCTAGCAATATAAATATTCCAGATTAAAAAAGAAGAGGGCCAACACACGCATTCCCACACATGGGATAATGCTATCATGGCATAAACTACTTTCTCCTAAAAGATAGGAGAGCCATCTCAACGGTGGATCTATCTACCTCAAAGATAGGAAACACATTGATCCCCGTCAGAGATAGAGTTAAAACATTTCTCAGACGTGAGATCTTTACACTCTCGTACACTCTTTCCAAAAAAGAGTCCAAAGTCCTAGTGGCAGATCGATTCACCTCAAAGACAGGAAGCCAATCGATCGCCTAAGGCAGCTTAACTTCCTCTAAAGGAATAAAAGCTCCAAGCCTTCACAAAGGCTCACACTCTGAGGTATGGCTGGCCACCTACTTCAATTCAATCCTAAAACCTATAGATTTACTTGCTGAAAAACATAAAGCGTAAAGTAAA
The DNA here is from genome assembly GCF_963576675.1 of Euphorbia lathyris. Lineage (NCBI taxonomy): Eukaryota > Viridiplantae > Streptophyta > Magnoliopsida > Malpighiales > Euphorbiaceae > Euphorbia > Euphorbia lathyris. The sequence goes on along the minus strand of NC_088914.1, from coordinate 19,225,131 downwards.
GATAAAGGGTTATAGCAAGGATTAAAAATTGTACTTAGTTTTACAAAGAACTAAACATCTAAAGGAGCATCCTCCTTAGCATCTTTTACACCAGATGTGCCCTCCAGTGGGGCTTCCTTCTCTACAGAAACAGTACCCTCCTAGGGAATGGTACAATCAGTTATCAGCTCCTCACTCTTATCACCCGCCTTCTGGGACACTTCATCAAGGTCCTCTGGTTCAAGATCGACAATGGGTTTACTCTCTTCGACGGATCCATTCATCACTTTGCGAATGTGATCACAGATGTAATCCTTCACGTTTGGAATTTTGCGATACTTAAGGCAAACCTCCACGTCAGGAACCACGTACTCCGGATCGGTAAAATCAATCTCGGGGTGAGCAAGTTGAACATACGCCATGATCCACTTGCCATAATAGTAAGCTCGTTCCCCTGCCAGGATCTCCGTGTCTAGTAAGGCAGCCTTATGCTCTTTAGCATCCGCATCTATCTTCTCCTTCAATCTAAGGATCTCAGCATCCTTACTCTCATTAAGAGCCACGGCGGAAGCAGCGTTTGCATTGGAAATAGCAAGCTCTTTCTCTAACCTCTCTATGGTTGCCTTATCTGCCACTCCTTGAAGGAGATCCGCTTCCATAGCACGCATGCGAGTGTATACCTATCAAGGCAAAAGCTAATTCAAACAAAAGAATAAACAACAAACTCTCCCTAAAAGAGATCACTCTTTCATCCAAAAATGCAAAAAAGGATAGAAGAAACTTACTGTAAGAAGCTCTGTTTTTCCCATCTGGACATGGGCTGATCCAGAGATCTTATTCTGGCTCTTCCGTACCTCGCCTAGTTGACCAAGAGCTTCGTCCAAATCATTGATGACAGATTCATTCTTTAATGATCCTTTGTCACCATATTTGGCGAACCAGTAACCTCCTAAGTCCGGCTTCACCACCTATACAAACATTAAAAAGCAGAAAATAAGATCCAAGTAAGAGAAGAGAAAATGATAAGATAGACGCACCTCTTCAAGCCTCGCCATTGGTTTCTCGGCTCTCATGGCATCCGCCAGTAGCTTCCTTCCACTGTTAGACATAGATTTCTCCTTTTTTGGGAGAGGAGGATCAACCATATCACCAGTAGGACGCTTCTCAGAACTCTTACGGGGATCCGCTACCTTCCCCTTCTTTCGAGCCTCCTCCTCCTTCTATTTCTTGCGTATCTCTACAAGGGCGCGACTGGCCTCAGATAAACCCCTGGCAAGGGAACAATAAAATAATCAAAGTTCAGGGAAAAACAAAATTACCTTCATCAAGTTGTGTAAACTTCGCGTAAGTGATCTTGTCCCCTTCCCGGCGGATCAAGGGAATGTCATTCATCATGAATTCCAAGGCGTCAGCGTATGTCCAGGCATCCGCCTTGATACTTTTCATGAGATCCGCCACTTCCTCATCACTGTCCGTCAATATACGCATGTCTCCAGCCATATGTAAAGGTTTGGCATTCCAAACCGACAGGAATCCTAGAGATTCGCCCTCTCTTATCTTTACAAAGAAAAATCTTTCGTCCCAAAGATGGACATTTGACATCTTACCGCAGAAGGGTGAATAAGTTTTGAATTTAGCGAAAGTGAGGAAAGATTCGGCCTTTCGCTTCGTCGGTTTGTGAAGAGACCGAAAAACACGAGGGTTACAAACTACCCCTAAGTTTGAAGCTAAATAACAATCCAGAGCTAGATCTAACCAACCATTTGGATGCAGCTGGCAGACAGTGATTCCAAAGTATGTCAAGATGTCCGCCATCATCTTAGGAAGAGGAAGCCGGAACCCTCTTTCTACATGACAACTGTACACAGACAAATATCCCCTTGGAGGACAGACGGGTCGCTGATGGGCAGCCGCCAATTCAGTCTCATAATTCTTAATCCATGGATAACGATTCGCCAAATTCGCTAGATCCGCGGTGCTCATACGAGACGGAGTGGACTCCGCACGTGGCGCCTTTTTCCTAGACGGGGCTGAAGAAGAAGCCTCCATCCCAGAAAACTGCCTAGAATCTATTGCCGGAGCAATGCGAGAAACGACGACGGGAAGGTTCTGAGCCCTACTTAAACGAGTTCTATAGTTACTACACACCGAGTTACACAACTCGGCTAGGTCACAACTGGGAGTACCTTCGGAAGAATCGGAATTTTCCGAAGAAGTAGTCCAGCTAATTACAGTTTCAGAGGAAGTGGTCAAATTAAAGAGTTCGAGGGTAGACTCAGAAGAAGAAGAACTCCTAAACATTCAGAAAACAGAGCAAAAGGATTCACTTACATGAGAGTTAAAGGCTTTGAGGATTCTAAACTCCGGAAAAAGCTCTGTAAAAAGCTCAAAGGAAGACGAAGGAGAAAGACGCAAATGAAGTAGAAAGAGAAAAGGGAGGGGGAAGAAGGCGTTTTCTCTTCCCTCGAGCATCGCGCCTATGACACCTGTCACTCAACGAATGGCATCGAACAGAGTGGCCATCAATGCAAATCATCATGACGACGCGCGAAGAAGCTCAAAAGCCCTAAAGGACTTTAAAGGAACTTTAGGGGGGCTTCTGATAACATCGGGATATTATCCAAGGGATCAAAGAAGATATTTACCCAAACGACCGCGTATTGAACCGGTCAAAGAAGGCCATGACGTATCAAGCAAAGACATCCGACGGGCGGATCACCAAAACTCCGCCACACGAGATCCGTAGTCCAACCTACGTTAGATCCGCCATCACCCTTCGATCCGCCAGTTGAACAGCTGAGCCGATTCCTCAATAAAGGCAATTAATGAGCTATTAATAAGCTAACGGACATACTTAAAGAAAACCAGTAACCGCCATTAATGAAGCATTAATGGAGACTTTCTAGTTACTAAGGGTTACAACTTCATGACTATATATAGCTTGCATCTCAAGCTATCAAGGTACACATTCTCACAATCCTAGAATCCCTACTTTGTCAATTCAATTTATTCCTCCATACTTGAAGTTGATACTGACTTTGGCATCGGAGCTTCCCCCCGTCGAACCCAACGACGCCCCCACAGAGACGAAAGCTAATCGGAAATTCTCCACTAGTCATCAAGGACCAAATTATATTTGGTCATTGACCATTAAATTAACTCTGAATCCTACGGTTAACAATTATCAATTAGTTTATATTTAATTTATTCCATTTTCTTTTTTTAATCAATTAATAGGCTAGAGATCCCTACACCAATTAATATCATAAAATAATTCTTCTTGAAAATAAACAACTGTTTATAGGGAGAGAAACCACCTCTTTCAAGTTCCATTTCGAAGTTCCATTTCGATCAAGTGACTCTTACTGATACAATCAAATTTCTATCTCAAATTTTCTGAAGTTTCAAGACCTTTTTCTGAAATTCTTTTGGTATTTTCGTTTAGGAGATTGAAAACACTTACAAGCATCGAACAACAAAAGCACAGAAAATTTATCAAACCCAGAACAATAAAAGCACATAAAATTCATCAAACCCAGAAAATTCATCAAGCACATAAAATTCATCAAACGACTCCCACCTAACTATTAAATTACTAATGAAAATATTTTGTGGTTAAAATTGTTGGAACCAAAAGCCAAAAATGTTTTGAGTTGGAAAATAATTTGGGATGAGTTTTGATTTATTGGTTTTTCAATTCCAGCAACTAACCAGTTCATGTCTAATCACTCTTCTTGGTCAAATTTTGCTATTATCCATTATCCACCTCTTGTGACTCAAAATTAAAAATTACAAAGACAATCTTTGTCTTCTTTTAATTAAACCAAATTGAATTGTCTAATAATTCCAGAAATATGTAGAAAACCCGACAAAATTCTGAAAGGTTTCGTTGTTTCGTTTCAGCGGTATCAGCCATAGTAATTTGATGAATTTCCTTTGCTGTTCAATAAATTCTTGTATCAATATTCAATATGCTAAAAGAAAATAACAAAAACAACCAGAAAAATGTCTTGAAACTCCAGAATTTTTCTGAGATGAATCGATTGTATTAGTGATAATCGAAAGAGGTGGTTTCTCTCTCTCTAAACAGTTGCTTATTTTCAGGAGTTATTTTATGATATTAATTGATTAAAAAGAAAAAGGAATAAATTAAATATAAACTAATTGAGAATTGTTAACCGTAGGATTGTAATGGAGTTAATCTAATGGTCAATGACCAAATATAATTTGGTCATTGAGGTCCAATTGAACGGGACTGCTTCTCTTCTTTTTTATTACTAATTAGTAACAAATCACAAACATGATTCGACGTGGGTTTTTAAAAAAAATTCAAAGAATATACTAATTTGCCAACATTAGGGATAAAGTTGCTCTTAGCAATTAACCTCAAGGATAAAATTGCACAATTTTAAACAACTAGAGGTAAACTTGTTCCTAGCTATAACGGGGCGTTTGGTATTCTATTGGGATAGGGATAAAGATAAAGGTTGAGATATAGACAAAGATAAATGGTTAGAATAAAGATAAAAATATAATAGTCGAGAAATATTATTCAATGTTTGGTACGTGGGATATAGATAGGGATAAAATAATACATTTTACTATTTTAACCTTATTTAAACTACATAACCTTAATTTGAGGGATAAGACAGACTTTTCCATCCTATTAAAATCGCAGAAGCTTATCTCATCTCCTTATACCATCTCCCTCCTGGGTATAGGATTTGAGGGATAAGAGGCTTATCCCTCATCTGTCTCACTCTTCTATCTCCCAAACAAACACGAGATAACTTATCTCGTATTTTTTATCCCCATCCCACCTCCTATATCCCTTCTAACAAACATCCCGTAAATATTAGGTGTATTTTTACATCTTATCCCTAGAATAAAAGTACGACCTAGCAAAAGAAGAAATCGCCCCTTCATCAGTATTTCTAAACTATTTATTTTTTTCTATGTCATTTTCTTTTTATTTTTTTCTCAAAATTTTAAACTATTCTTAGTGCTATTACTTTTTCATACTCCTTTTAAATAAGGGATAAAGTATTAAAATATGCTTATGATTTTTTGGAAAGTATCAATTTAAGTTTCACGTACAAAATAGTACTAATATAGGTTCAACGTTTAAAAAATGATACCAATTTAGGTCTCGATAATGAAATGTAACACATAATTCACATTACTCTGTTAAGTTCTGATTTTTCTCTCCACATACGATTGACAAAACTTAACGAAATAATGACTGATGTGTCATGTTCTGTTAATGAGGTCTAAATTGGTACCTTTTTAAAACGTCTGTATTGATACTATTCCTGAAATGATACTATTCCTAAAATGATATTTTTCCATGATACCTTTAAACAATAAAGAGCTTATATCTTAGGTGTTAATTACAATCGTGAAACAGTAATTTGCAACAATTAGCAATTCTGGCAATTGAAATCTTCGGAGATCCTTAATTTAGCTGTAATTAATAAAGAATTGAATTTAAAAATTTCTTCAGCTTTCATGCAAGTGCCCACACTTTCATTTTTTTTTTCCATTACATCACTTTAGAAATTGAGTTGATTTTTTTTAATGTGAACAAATCTTTTAAACATGATTCGCTAACAATATCAAATCTTCAATAATTATTCGATCATGGTCAATTAATTATTTGAAAGTTCTAGAAGAATAAAAATGTCTGAAGTAAGTACTGTAATTTATTCGGAGTATATACTTAGAAAATATAATCGGAACATGGACGGTGGTAGTAAATTTTATATAAAATGATTAAAGAATTTTAATACGTGGAAATGAAATTGCAAGTTAATTCGAAGTACAATTTTTATACGTTCGACTGATTTTACCTAGCTCTACAGGAAAAAGAAAGTATATTCTGAGAGTCAAGACTATAAAATTAAAAAAAAGGTTAATTTTGTCATTTCAGTAATTTTAACGGTGTTAGATATTTTGTTTTGATTTTGATAATAGAGCAAATCATAAAATTAATTTTAGGTAAAAAGAATCACATATACCAATTTACGAATTCATTTTTTTTGGTACGAATAGGAAAGGAAAAAACAAAACAAAGAACAATTAACCTGGGATTAGCCTAGGGAAGCTAACCCCAACCATATCTTCTAAAAGAAGAGAAGAGAGAAAGGTAGGGGGATCAGAAAGGGTAGTAACACCTAACATCCCCTCATGGTCAGCCGCAGCCAAGCGATCCGCAACACGGTTCTGCTCTCTGAAAATGTGACTGAACTTTAAAATCTCAAAGGAAGAGCAAAACCTCTTAATAGTTTTGATAAGGTTGCGGCTATTAAGACCAATAGCATGATTCTCAGTAATCATATTGATGGCCTCCATATTGTCAGACTCCACAGACAGCTTCTTAACGTCCAGGCTTTTAGCAAGCTTGATACCAGAGAGAATACCCCAGAGCTCCGCAGAGAAGGAAGAGCCCAACCCAAGATTCTGTGTGAACCCAGAGAGCCAGACGCCCCCCGCATCTCTAAGAACACCTCCGGCAGCAATCTTACCATTGATAAGGCAGGAGCCATCCGTATTTAATTTTACAACCCCCTCGCTCGGCCTGCTCCACCCCACGAGATGGACATCACTTTCCTGGGTAGACCTGGCAATGGAATCCCCTTTAAAACTCTCAATAATAGTGGAGAGTTTTTTCGAGAAGAATTCAGCTAAGTTTGGAATAACAACAGTTTTATTACCAAAAATCTCCTCATTTCTCCACTTCCAGATTTGGTGACAGATGATAGCAAAGAGAATGTCCCCATGCTCCATGTAAGTCAGTAACTTCCCACTAATACCATCAGAGAACCAGTCATACTCAGAGTGGGTCAGGAAGGAAGAGAGAATATGGTGAGGGAGAATTTTCTTCCAAACCTCTTTACTTTTAGAGCAAACCCTAAGAGCATGGCACAAAGATTCAACATGGCCACTGCATCTACTGCAAGCTCCTGAGTCCGCCAAATGCCGTCTGTGCCTATCCGAATTAGTAAGCAACATGTCCTTAACTCCCAGCCACAGGAAACTTCTAATACGGTAAGGGACTTTGAGGGCCCAAATAGATTTCCAAATATCCGAGGGAGGATCGGATCTGTTGAGGGTAGAAGCTTCAAAGGCAGACTTGCAAGAATAAACTCCATTATTAGTCAGCGCCCAGCAATGCCTATCCATGTCCTCCTCTTGATTACTAACCTTCACTCCCCGAATTCTAAGGAGAGTCTCCAGGCTAAAGAAGGTATCAAACTTTGACCAGATCCAGTCCCCCTCAAAGTCCACTACATCTACAATCCTCCAGTTATGGATGTCACTAGGAGGGGGGAGCTACAAACATCAATTAACGGTTGATCCCCAATCCAGGTGTCAAACCAGAAGCTGATGGTCTTACCATTACCCACCTCCAGACCAACCCCCAAGCAGAACTCTGCAAACACGGCGCTAAGCCCTTTCCAGAGGAAAGAACAATTGACAACTCTCTCCTTAGGGCCCCCAAAGATTTTGTCTTTCCTATACTTACCACAGAGAAGGCGAACCCAAAGAGAGGAGGGGCTCTGCCACATACGCCAAAGGAGTTTCATTAATAAAACTTTATTATTATCCTTTGCTTTCCTAATGCCCAGACCACCAGAAACTTTCGGCTGACAAACCTCACTCCAAGGCACCAGATGGATCTTTCTTCCCTCCACAGCTTCCCCCCACAGGAACCTACGGTTGATATTATCAAGATCATTAAGAACAGGACCCGGAAGCTGACAAGCCTGCATAATGTGATTGGGAGCTGCACAATTAACTGATTGAAATAACGTGAGGCGTCCAGCGAGAGAAAGAGTCTTGGCTTTCCATGTGGCACACTTCATATTAGCTTTGTCCAAAGTATCTTTAAAGGAAACTTTAGATACTCTCTCACTGTGGAGGGACATGCCTAGATACTTCCCAAAAGAATCAGTAAGAGGAATACCAGAGAGATCACTTAACCTTTTACAGACTCTCGGATTCATATTCTTAGAGCACATCATTTTGGATTTCTAGATATTAAGTTTCTTCCCAGAGGCCGAACAAAAGCAATCAAGAATATCTATAATAATACTCAACTGCTCTTCCTTACCTTCCAGGAAGATAAGGACATCGTCTGCAAAGAATAAGTGAGTCACCTGGGACAGAAGCTATTGATAGCTATCGGGTGGAAACTCCCATTATCAATTGCATCTTGAATCAGGTGCGATAACCTCTCCATAGCAATAACGAAAAGGAAGGGACTCATAGGATCACCCTGACGGATACCCCGGCCCGGGGAGAACTCCTCCGACATATCCCCATTAACCATAACTTGAAACACAGGAGAAGAGATACATACCTTAATTAACCTTCTCCAGCTGTCCGGGATCCTAGCTCTCTCCAAACTCTCCATCAGGAAATTCCAGTTGATACGATCATAGGCCTTCTCCAGATCCAGCTTCAGAGCCACAATGCCTTTCTTCCCCTTCCTAATCTTCATAGTGTGGACCATCTCTTGGGCAATCACCATATTGTCCATCATTTGTCTACCGGGCACAAAACTACCCTGATTCTGACAAATGATTGCAGGAAGAATGCCACAGATTCTATTAGCCACAATCTTTGTTTTTTTGAAAAAAAATTGATTTCATGAATTCATCAATCTTCACAAAAATAGAACTAAGTGTAAGAGAAACAATTAAAAAAAACTACTTTGCACTGTGAAACTAAAGTATGTGTATTATAGGTCGCAGTTGATGTAACTGCGAAACAGGAGTCAAACTGTGACTCCGTAATTTATTCAATCTCTTCATAGTTTGTAACTGTGAAACCACAAATCACCTTAGCACTCATGAATCTCTTCCTCAGTGGACACAATTGTTATGATTTTGTTTCACAATTTGCATCCACTCAGGAAGAAATTTATGACTCCGAAAGTGTCTTTATGGTGAAATAAGGTCATTTTTAACATTCAATATGCAAAAATACATCACAAATAACATTCTAACAAGAAATGACACTAAAAACGCAACAAAACCTTAAACCTTAAACCAAAATTGTAAAAAAAAAAACACTAAATGCAAACATACATTAGAAATAACATTATATATACATAAACCTTAAACTCTAATCGCAATATATATATAAAGAAATCGCAACAAATCCTTAAACCCTATATCAAATCGCAACAAAACAAAAAATGCAAAAATACAGTAAAAATAATGTTATAACTTATCTTGTTTTTGACCATTGCCATTGAAATCACAAAAAAAAAAAAAATCGCATAGAGAATTCGTACAAATAATAGAATATGTTTTCGCACAATGGTGAAGTGAAAGAATTGGTTAAGTTATTATATATATACACTAAAGATACAATGGTAAAGTCTAATTTAAAAGGTCTAATGCTCCTCCAGCCCCTTAACTTGTTCAAATTGGTAATTTTACCATTCCAAATCATCGAATGTTCTATTTACCCCATTAACTTTATAAAAATGATATTTCTCACCTCTTTAAATTGTCCAAATTGGTCATTTTACCCATCATCAACTCATCGAATATCCTATTTACCCCATTAACTTCATAAAAGTGATATTTCTCACATCTTATGTAAAGTATAACATTGTAAATCATAGAATAGGCAGGGGCTTTTATGTAAAATACTTCAACTCAGTTAGTTACAAATCAGTTGCAATTATGACTATATAAATGCAACTGATTCGCTAGATTAAACAAGCCGTCTTCTTCTTCCTTCGACTCTGTAATTGTACAACTCTTTCTCATTCTCCATTAATGAATTCTCCTTTCATATTCTTTTCATCTATGATTCTTTATATGTTGACATGGTATCAGAGCATTTAGTTTTCCGCATTTAGATTTTTTTTTATCTCTTGTGAGATTCGATTTCATTGTTGAAATTCCAATCGTTATTTCTTCTTTCTATTTCTCTCGATCCCAATTTTCTTGTGAAAATTCATCAATGGCGCAACGAATTACAGGGACTAGTCCGTATTATATACACCCAAACGAGAATCCTTCGCTTGTTCTGGTGTCTCCAGTGCTCACTGCCGCGAATTATCATACATGGTCGAGGAGCATGAAAATGACGCTTTTATCCAAGAACAATCTGGATTTCGTTGATGGAACCATAGATAAGCCTAATTCTACAGAGTCTTTATATCATTTCTGGAAAAGATGCAATAACCTCATCTTATCTTGGTTCGTGCACTCAGTTTGGCCCAATCAACTCCATAAAAGTGATATTCCTTACCTTTTATAGTGCAAAGTTAATAGGACTTATTCAAATGAGTTTGAAAATATATTTTTTTAATATCAACTTTTTATTTTTTGTAATTTGATAATTATATTGATCCTTCATGTGTTTATTAGAATAATATTGTATTACAATAATTAGATAATCAAAATTTAACTAGACAAAAAAGTTGAAAAGAGAAGAAATGAATAAAAATTTCTAGTAACAAAATATTAATATAAACAAGTTAAAAGACATTATATTTAGGAATAAGGTACCAAAATAGGCCTAGGTTTTTGAGGAAGTATCAGTTTAGGTTCCACATACAAAATAACACCAATATAGGTTTAACGTTTAAAAAATGATATCAATTTAAGCCTCAATAACGGATTGTAAGGGGTGAGTAATACCACTTTTATTGAGTTAATGAGGTAAATAGGGTATTTTATGAGTTGAAGGGATAAATGGACAAGTTGATGGGTGAGAAATATCACTTTTATGGAGTTAAGGAGGTAAATAAGACATTCGATAAGTTGGAGGGATAAAATGATCAATTTAGACAAATTAAAAGGGCTGGACAAGCATTGGGCGAATTAAAAAATGTCTAGTTTTGTAAAAAACGTACTGTAATGAGGCCGTTTTATAATTTATACTTTTGGAACATGTTTTCCATTTGTTGAAGAGAAATTCCAAGAAATTTCTGTAGAGTGAGAAAAGAACAAAAAGGAAAGTAGGATGACGATGATGGATGATGTGATGATCCTACTCGATGTGACGCATAAAACTCTAATTTGGTCATCTTTTCTTAATCATCAAGCAAATCATCTCATACTTGCTTCCTTTAAATACTTTTCACTCCAACCTTTTCTCTTCATCTTTCTTCTCTGTTCTACTCCGTAAAAATCCATTTCACTACTTATGGCCGCCGCCGATACGGAAGCTACCGGAATTTCTCATGATTTTGTCTCTCTTCTCTCCTCCTCCGAGAGGGATTACCTCATCCGTAACAACGGTGATCAGGTTTTACTCTCTTTCTCTCTTTTATCTGATTCCTTTTCCTTTTATTTATTCGGGACGAGTTTGTTGTAATTCCTTTTCGAACTATGAATTTCGTTTGGATTTGAATTCGGCTTCACTTTTTGATCATTTTTTTTATCAACTCGAACTATAGAAATGTTTTTTTTTTTGGCGAATTTACTGAACTAAGATTGACGATTGAAGGAGAAAAAGATGGTTGGTTATACTGTTCATTGAGTGTTTGAAAACGATTTTTCTGGTGTTTTTGCGTTTTAAACTTGGGTAAATTCTGGATTTGAAAGGTTTGGTCCTTTTGTATAGCTCGTCAATTGGAATCAGAACTCTCGCAATGCAGATAAAATGCTTGATAGATGGCCTCTTCAGACAGAACTACAGACTAGTTATATACATCAATTTTTATGAACTAATTTGAGTGAATTTGTGTATTGTTATTGGACTGTGTCTTTGATGTGCATTATTTCTAGGTTTATTGCTGTTTAGTAAAAATTGTTCGTTATTGGGATGACTTTGAAGGGGGTAATTCATAATGTTAAGCTTTTTACAGGTTAAATTAGACCAATTGAAGGGGAAGAAGCTTGGTTTATATTTTTCAGCATCATGGTGCGGCCCATGTCGAAGGTTCACCCCTACCTTGGTGGAGGTTTACAATGAACTTGTTCCAAATGGTGATTTTGAGATTGTTTTTGTCACAGCTGATGAAGATGATGAATCATTCAAAGAGTACTTTTCGAAGATGCCGTGGCTTGCAATCCCCTTCTCTGATTCAGAGACGCGTAATAGTTTGGATCAGCAATTCAAGGTCCAGGGCATACCTCACCTTGTGATCCTTGATGAACATGGAAATGTTTCAACTGAAGATGGTGTTGAGATCATTCAGGAATATGGAGCTGAATGCCATCCTTTTACTCTAGAGAGGATCAAAAAATTACAGGAGCAAGAGGAGGAAGCCAAGAGGAATCAATCATTGAGATCAATTTTGGTATTCGGGACTCGTGACTATTTGATCTCACATGACGGAAAGAAGGTTCGCGGAGTTCTTGTCATAGTTTTATACACATTTGATTTTCAGTTGACATGATTTTCTTTTCTTCTGATGCTAGGTACCTGTCTCTGAACTGGAAGGGAAGACAGTAGGCCTATATTTTTCGTTGTCCTCATACAAGTCGTGTGTTGAATTTACTTCAAAGCTTGCTGAGGTCTACGAAGAATTGAAAGTGAAGGGTGAGAACTTTGAGGTTGTTTTAATATCACTGGATGATGATGAAGAAACTTTCCAGCAATCCATAGAAAACATGCCTTGGTTAGCATTACCATTCAAGGATAAGTGCCAAGCGAAGTTGATCCGTTACTTCGAGCTCTCAACTGTGCCCACGCTGGTCGTTATTGGACCAGATGGAAAAACTCTCAATACCAATGTTGCTGAAATCATTGAAGAACATGGAACTGAAGCATACCCTTTTACCCCCGAAAAGCTTGCAGAGCTTGCTGAGATAGATAAAGCAAGAGAAGCTGCACAAACCCTGGAATCTGTTTTGGTTTCCGGGGACCAGAATTTTGTCATTGGGAAAGATGGAGCGAAGGTAAAATCTTATTCTTCAAATGTTTCCAACAGATCAGCACCGCTTCGTATTTTCTTTTTCTTTATCTAATTATCTCCCACACCTAGTTTATAGATTTTTTCTGTTTAGTGCAAATGATAACCAGAGTCTTTAACTTTCAGGTTCTCGTGTCTGATCTGGTTGGGAAGAACATCCTCATTTATTTCTCAGCACATTGGTGCCCTCCGTGCCGTGCTTTTCTGCCTAAACTCATTGAAGCATACAATGAAATCAAGGCAAAAGATGATGCATTTGAGGTGATTTTCATCTCGAGTGACAGGGATCAATCCGCTTTTGATGAATTCTTCTCCACAATGCCGTGGCTGGCACTTCCTTTTGGAGACGCGAGGAAAGCATCCTTGAGTCGAAAATTCAAGGTCCAAGGCATACCCATGCTTGTAGCTCTTGGACCAACTGGCAGAACCGTCACAAAAGAAGCCAGAAGCCTCATCATGCTACACGGTGCTGATGCTTATCCCTTCACGGAGGAGCACATGAAACAGATAGAAGCAAAATATGAGGAGATGGCAAAGGGGTGGCCTGAGAAGTTGAAACATCCTCTTCATGAGGAGCATGAGCTAGTGCTTGCTCGTCGGATGGGTTATAACTGTGATGGATGTGACGGAGAAGGAAACATATGGTCGTTCTACTGTGAAGAGTGTGACTTTGATCTTCATCCAACATGCGCCCTGAAGGAAGATAAGAAAGAGAAAGATGATGAAAATGGCGAACCGAGTGCAGAGGATGGGTGGATCTGTGACGGGGAGGTCTGTCGCAAAGCCTGAGAAAGCAAGCATTATTATACTACCTTAGACTGTGCTCACCCTTTTGTTGCAGATGGTTGTGTGTTCTTTTAAGTTTTCCTTGTATCATGTTCTTTTATCTCTGGGTGATTAGTATGTTCATCTTATGTTCAATTTTTCTTACTAAAGATGAAGTGAATGAAATTTCTAATGTTGTCCAATCGAGAAATACTGCCACATCCATAAGATGTCGGTGGCGGAATGTTGGGCAGTGAAACACTGCCACATCCATAAGATGTCGGTGGCGGAGATGCGTATGTTGAGATGGATGTGTGGTCACACGAGAAAGGACCGGGTGCGTAATGAAATAATTAGGACAAAAGTAGGGGTCACATCTATTGAGAATAAAATGAGAGAAAACCGACTAAGGTGGTTTGGCCATGTGAGACGTAGAGCGCTTGATGCGCCGGTTAGGAGAACCGAAGAGTGGCAAAGGGATGTAGTGGTGAGGGGTAGGGGAAGACCTAAGCAAACTTGGAGGAGGGTGATCGAGAGTGATATGAGTTTATTGGGAATTGAGGAAAATATGGTAGTGGATAGGACGGAGTGGAGGGAGCGAATCTGTGTCGCTGACACGACTTGATTTTCACGGTTTTATATGATGGTTCATGTTAGCCGACCCCGAATCATTTCGGGACTAAGACTTTGTTGTTGTTGTTTTGTCCAATCGAGAAATACGTGTTGTCCTATCTTTATCATTTTAAAACCTAGTTTGTGTTCAGTTATGCTACTGTGGCCATTACTAATGTGGAACTTTTTTTAGACAAAAAACACATCTTGAACGTCTTAATCATTTCATTTGATTTTTTATTTCAATATATCAGATTCTAATTTTTATCAGATTCACATTAAAGTTTTTTCTTGTTAAATTGAGGTAAATTACACCCATGACTACTGAACTTTAGTTCAACGAACATTATCGCCATTAAACTTCAAAATGTAGTATAAAAGTCACTTAATTTTACACTTTCTAACATTATGATTATTAAATTTCAGAAAACGCCTCAAAATGACCATTGATAACCTCAAAATAAAAGAATTCAAGAATCAAGGATATTCTAAGAAACTTTAATACCTTAAGGTGGTTGTTTGATTAGTTGAGAGAAAATGAATGTTTAGAGAGAGCTATGAAAATTGTGATTTTTGAAAATAAAAAACATGGTTCAATGGTAAATGTGGTTTTAAACAACTTTAATTCTAGGACATTTCTATTTTGAGGTCGTTAAAGATCATTTTGAGGCGTTAATTGAAGTTTAGTAGTATAATGCTAGCAAATGTAAAATTGAGTGACTTATATGTTATATTTTGAAGTTTAATGTTGATAGTTTGAATATGATAAAATTAAGTGACAATGGGTGTAATCTACTTTGTTAATTAAATTAGTTAATTATGAACATTTAATTTAATTAAAGCAAACGTTTATTTATTATCCATCTGAATGATCATGCTAAAGATTTCCAGAAATAAAAGTACTAAAAAGGTTAAATCAGAATTGTCATAAACAGTGGAATTCCATCTTTAAAAATTGGGAATAGAAAGGCCAAGGAACGAATTTATTTTATCATTAATCTCATTGACCCCAAGCAAAGTCTTCGTCATTGCTAGGAAACCTTGGAGTTAATTAAAATAACAATTCGGCGGATGAATCAAAGGAGTATAATTTATTGTATTATATGAGAAGTGGAAACTTAAATGTTGAACAAGTCTACCCTTTGTTTTTGCAGTTAAACAGCACAGCAGGAAGAAGAAAATAAAAAGCTATGGCGAACGAGGTTGTTGGTGTTTCTCATGATCTCTTATCCCTCCTCACCTCCAAAGACACAGACTTTCTCATCCGCAACAATGGTGATCAGGTACTCTTTCCATAAATTCAAACTTCTTTTCTTCATTTTTCTTAATACACTAAAGAAAACATTAACACATTAACACCGCTGGCGGATTTAAAAGTGTTACAGAAAATAGCGACGGATCTAGAATTCACTGATAATTGATAACTTTTTTTTATGGAAATATCTTCCGGTATGGTTCCCTTTTGGATCCGTAGTCGTAGAGGTTTGTTGACCCTCCACGTAGGGAAATAATGAAAAATTATAGTACATGAATTTCTCAGTCTTGATCACATGCACCTTAATGAGCATGTAGAATTTGCTCATTCACCGTTAGATCTATGATTATTAGAATCCTAAGGTGGAGATCCAAAATATCACGAGGCTTAGATTTAATAAGCCTATATCTAACGGTAAATGAGCAAATCCACTTGCTCATTAAGGTGCATGTGAAAATTCCTGTGAATTTCTACCACTAAATGTAAATTTTTTTGTCACTAGTTACAGTTTATTCCGAATTGGTAACGGATTTGGTTTTAGACAAAATCTGTGACAAAATCACTGTTCTAATGCTTAGTCTAAAAAAAAATCTGAAATTTTTAGAATTAAGGGTCAAACTAGTTTTTAAAGTTGACAGTCAAAATCAATTTAAACCAAATTGAAGTTTAGGTATTAATTCGGTCTTGAAGTTGGTAAATTTTGACAAAGTGACACGAATAGTGTTGATTTTGACTTTACATCAATAAACATATTTTCAAGCAAAACTTGAAGGAGCCGTGAACCCCTCAAAATTCACGAGTTAAACCCATAGAAATAAAAAACCTCATTGATAAGAGAGATGAACCCTAATACTTCTCAAAGAGAAAAAACGTTGATTCGTTACAAAGAAAGAGATGAATTTATATCCTCCTTAAACTTAAAAATAACATTACATGAAAGGATAAATACATATAATTAAATATATAAAGCTTAAAGGGTAAAATGGAGTGAAGTTAAAGGGGTGACAAATTTATAAATAAGCTGATGACTTGTAAATAAAGAGGGACAAAGTTGTAATTAGGGGAAGCTCAAGTAAGAGGCAGAACTGATTTGTAAGGGCCCTTTAAAAGTCCACGCAGTGTGTGGGTTTTCCATACGGTTTGTAGGATTCATTTCGAAAAGGATTGATGCCTTTTATAAAGTCCACATGGCGTGCGGGTTTGGTTCCAGAAATAAGGAGGTGCCTTTTAAAAATCCACAATGCATGTGGGATATGTTTTTTACATAAATTTTATTCTCTTCCCCTTGATGGGTTGCTACTTTGGCTCTGCTTCTTCCACCGCTCGTTTTTACACATTTAACCGACTAGATGCCCGCATCAATAACTAAACTTTAATTGGGCTAAATTGATCATGGTTGTGGCTAAATTGACCGTGGCTGTCAAATTTGAGGGTCATTTTGACTCTTATTTGTAATTTTTAACATAGTTTAGTCTATTGACCCTTCGAGTATTTTGTTATGGCTCCACCCTGCTTACAGGTTAAAGTGTGCAACTTGGTTGGAAAGATTGTGGGATTATATTTCTCAGCCTCATGGTGCAGACCATGTAGGAATTTCACCCCAAGCTTGATTGAAGTGTATGAACAACTTTCTTCCAAAGGAGATGATTTCCAACTGGAGCTAGTTTTCATTTCTTCTGATAGAGATGAAGAATCTTTCAATTCATATTTCTCAAAAATGCCTTGGCTTGCAATCCCATTTTCTGATGACGAAAACCGAAAGCGGCTCAAGGAGTTGTTCAAGGTTAGGGGGATTCCTAATCTTGTTTTTCTTGATGCTAATGGTGAGGTTTGTTGTGATCAAGGGGTGAAAATCATTAGAGACTATGGAATAGAGGGTTACCCTTTTTCACAAGAAAAAGTTGAGTATTTCAAGAAAGAAGAAGAAAATGCTAAGAAGAATCAGGCACTGAGTTCTATCTTAGTTTCGGGTTCTCGTGATTATCTGATTTCAAAGGATGGAAATAAGGTACGTACTTTTTATGTTAATGGTTTTGTTATGATGTATGTTGAGAATGAATCAAAATTTAATTTAATTAGATGTGTTTGAAGTCAAGAATTTGTTTCGGGTTAAGCTGTTGTGTTGAAAATATAAAAGACTTTGAAAATTGGATACTAAAAGATAAACAGGTAAGTCTCATCAGCCTCGTAGATAGGGGTGGACGCTGGATAAAGTTACAAGGGCTAAAATTTTAAAAGGTGTTACTAGGCTGGACTGGGGTAAGTTGAGAATTTTGACTGGTCAAAATCATTCTCCTACCATACTAAAATGTACTTTTGGACTGGCTAAGGGGTCAATACCTCCCTCAGCCATAGTGTCGGTGCACCCCTGCATGTAGATATTGGTAAAATTAATCGAACCATGTAAATATCACGTTTTGATTAAACTTACACTTTTTTTTTTTGTGCATATTAAACTTGCTTGATCAATATCGGATCCGTATTAAATTGGCAGGTTCATGTTTCCGAGCTTGAAGGGAAAATGGTTGGGTTGTATCTCTCAGTGAATTCACATCCGTTATGCCTGGAATTTACTCCCAAACTCGTGGAGATGTACAAAAACCTCAAGGAAAAAGAAGGGAAGTTTGAGATTGTGTGGATATCTATAGATTTTGAAGCCAGTGACTTCAAACAAGGCCTTGAAACAATGCCTTGGTTAGCATTGCCATTTGAAGAGAAGAGTCGCGAAAAAATAGCACGGTATTTCGAGCTTAGGGGCCTACCGTGTCTTGTCATAATTGGCGACGATGGTAAAACTCTGCAGCAAAATGTAGCTGAGCTTATTGAAGATCATGGCATCAATGCTTACCCGTTTTCGCCTGAGAAGCTTGTTGAGCTTGCGGAGATTGACAAGGCTAGACTTGAAGCACTCACACTAGAATCTCTTTTGGTTCATGGGGATCAAGATTTTGTCATCCAAAAGAGTGGTTCTAAGGTTAGTCCTTTTAGTATGCTAATTCTTATCGAGTTGTCAAAATGGGTCATGATACTGATAACATAATTACAGAACCTGCAAATTGAACGAGTTAGGAATTAAAGCTTAATAGATTTGATAGTAAACACGTTGACACGTTTAAACCACAAAATAAATGGGTTATATCATGGGTTGACTCATTAACTCCTTGTGATCTGTATGATTTTTGATGAATTGACGGGTCATATCAACCCGATCCATTTAAAATATCAATGTTAAATATATTTATAAATAATATAAATTAGTATCGATTTTATCCTAATTTATATAAATTATTTTTGATATTTTAACATGTTTTTTTAGAAAAAAAAATGTTAATAGTGTCAAATTGGTCTTATTATTT
This sequence comes from Euphorbia lathyris, assembly GCF_963576675.1. NCBI lineage: Eukaryota > Viridiplantae > Streptophyta > Magnoliopsida > Malpighiales > Euphorbiaceae > Euphorbia > Euphorbia lathyris. Next base: position 19,206,278 of record NC_088914.1, on the reverse strand, counting down.
TATACCTTTATTCAATTCATTTAATTAATGAATTAAGGATGAATTGGTTGTCAGTAGACCTGGCAATTGTCGTGTTTCGTGTCAAAATCGTGTTATCTCATATTCATGTTCCATATGGTTTTATATGTTATAAATGCTAGAAAAATGACTTTCGTGTCAATCGTGTCGTGTCAGTCGGGTTGGCTCTGTTTTCGTGTTTTCGTGTCAGAAATTGCCACCTCTAGTTGTCAGTATCAATTTAGTTCAAACCGAATTTTAGACCCAACTTTTAAATTGATAGCTTTTGATAAATTAGTCTAAATTTTGGGTATGAAGTTTGGTGAACTAGTTCAAATTTACAAATTTTAGGTATTAAAATAGATTGTGTTTGGTCTGTCAAAATTTACTATAAAATTCGATTTGGACTTAATTGGTTATGACTACTAATGTAAGAGTCATTTTGACCCTTAATTTTTTAATTAACCGTGTCAATCCCTTTAAGTTTCGTTTTTTCATCGTGTCAATCCGTTTTAAATAGACTACATTCGGATTAACATGTAACAAGTACTAGAGTAGATTGATACGACACATTTGTAACCGGACAACCTAATTTGACACCCTACTTAGTTAATCTTATCAAGCATTTGTGATCTGTTGTTATATGGTTTTGTAGGTGCAAGTGTCTGAACTAGTTGGAAGGAACATTGTGCTATACATGTCAGCAAAATGGTGCAAACCCTGCCGAGACTTTTTACCAAAAATGAGTGAAATATACCATCAAATCAAGGCAAAAGACAATGATTTTGAAGTGATCTTCATCTCAAGTGACAAAGACCAAACCTCTTTTGATGAATTCTACTCAGAAATGCCTTGGTTAGCCCTTCCATTTGGTGATGACAGAAAATCAATCCTGCAAAGCAAATTCAAAATAAAAAGCATTCCTGCAGCCATAGCTATTAGCTCAAATGGGCATGTGCTAACAAAGGAAGCTATGAAACATTTAAAATCATATGGAGCAGATGCATATCCATTCACTGAACATCATTTGAAACATTTGGAAGAGAAGATGGAGGAGGAAGTGGTGAAAGAGTGATATGAGATTTGTGGAAAGAATGAATCTTCAAGCTATCAAATCTAAAATGGCACTCTGTTTTCGTTCGTAACTAATATGTATTTTTATTACAATAAAGGACAAAGGTATATAAAATATCCCTGTTTTAATTTTAACGTTTGTGAAATAGTGCAATTCTAGACTTGGATAACAAAATGTAACTCCTTAACAGAAATGACTGGTCCACATGACAGCAGAGTGTCATGGGGCTCAATCTGAGTTAGGTCAAAATCCTGTGCGGCACCAAAACTTTCATTGGCCAACCAATTTCTACCAAAAGGGTCTATCCTCTTTAAGCGTTTCGTCAATGCATTTGTTGGTATTCCATCCCGGATGGCCTCACTGTATTCAAACCTCGCCCTAAAAGAGGCACGCGCTATGGCTTCTAGGAGCTGATAGAAACATAGAATTCCCCTTTATGGTCCGACTCTCCTGTCTTTAGTGGACTAGGGTGGATCCAATACCGATAACTGATCCAGAGAGTGATGGAGATCCAACACCAAGTTTAATCCATGTCCTCAATATTAGACAATATATTTAGTAGATAACTTTGTATCACACAGTTAGTTCCTCATATCTAGGCCTGTATCTAGATTAGGCATTAAACTCAACACAAACTGTACTCTCTTGTATAAATAGACAATTTGTCATCAATAACAATTACGGAAGAATCCAATTTGTTACATGGTATCAGAGCCTTTAGGACCAAACGGTCGAGGGTTCGAGTCCTGACAACCTCATTAATGTGTGGAATTAAAAACATATGGCGGGATGGGCCTGTGTTGTGCACGCTGCAAGCCCAAGGTCCTAATTTCTGTTCGTCAATTTACTAAAGATAATCGAGTCTCTGTTGAATTTGATCCTTTGGGTTTTTCTGTGAAGGATTTACAGACGGGTACCAATATCATGAGATGTAACAGTAGCGGGGACCTTTATCCAGTCGCGTCTAGCTCCCTTCCGTCACCGTCATCCGCTTCTGTTTTTACTACTTTGTCTTCTGATGTCTGGCATAGTCGTTTAGGACATCCAAGGCTTCCGGTTTTGAATGCCCTGTTGAATAAAAATTTGCTTTCCTGTAATAAAGTTCCAAATGTTTCTGTTTGTTCCTCTTGCATTAATGGAAAACAAGTAAAATTACCATTTCAGTCCTCCTATAAATCCGCATGTATGCCATTTGATTTAATTCACAGTGATATATGGACATCTCCAATTTTAAGCTCAAGTGGTCACCGTTATTATGTCTTGTTTCTTGATAACTACACAAACTTTCTGTGGACATTTCCCCTAGCTCATAAATCACAAGTCTTTAACGTCTTTCTTGCATTTCGTTCTTTAATTCGCGCCCAATTCGAACGCGATATTAAAGTATTTCAATGTGACAATGGGGGCGAATTCAATAACAATTCATTTCGTCAATTTTCTCACACTCACGGAATGCAATTTCGATTCTCATGTCCATACACCTCTTCTCAAAATGGTAAATCTGAGCGAACAATTCGCACAGTGAATAACATAATTCGCACTGTTATGAATCATGCATCAGTCCCGTTTAAATTTTGGCATCATGCTCTTGAATTGGCAACTTACCTGTTAAACATCTATCCACACAAAATTTTAGGATATCACTCCCCAACTAAAATCCTGTATCAAACAGACCCAACCTATGCTCATTTACGAATTTTTGGCTGTCTATGTTTTCCTTTAATCCCTTCCGTGTCACGTCATAAGCTAGAGGCTCGTTCACGTCCTTGTGTCTTCCTCGGTTATCCATCCAATCATCGTGGGTATAAATGTCTAGACATATCTGTTGAAACACCTTTCCACATAATTTTGATTTGACAAAATTGTTTAAGTATAATTAAAAACAATATTCTAAACACACTAAGTTTAAATGCTTTGATTTGTTATACTAATGTGTTTGTTCAATGTTGAGTTAAATTGTTTATAAGACACAAAGTTTAAAAGGCCCAAAGCCCAATAAGGAAGTCAAAACCCAAAGTCAAACAGTTTAAGGCAACTCGGCCCGCGTATGTCAAAACGCTGTCGTTATGTAGAAAACGTAGCTCAGCGGAAGAAGGATCTAGAAGACCTTCAAGGAACAACTTCGGGACGAAGCTGCTGAGTTGATTCGACAAAGAGTACAAGACAGCAGCTTGCTAAGAACAACTTTCAGACAAAGTATTTCCATTTTGGGTAAAGTTCAGAAGACACAGTATGCTGTCCAGTTGACCTTACCATAAATGGAGAGACATTCTGCCGAGCTGACCAAAAGCTGACCGAGGACAGAAGATACTCAAATCTGATTGGCCGAGAGCTCTGAGCAAGACAGGATGACAACGACAGGAAGCCGTTTCTCTCCAACGGTTATTTCGAAATTCGAAATGACCGACACCTCAGACATCTCTATAAATAGAGCCCTTCAGTTGCTTCATTCATACAGAACTTGATCAAGCCATTACGCTGACCAAATTTCTACGCAAAGTTCTGCAAGAAAAAGCAAAGCAATCTTACACTAAATTTCATATCTTTTGTGTAAAAGTCTAGAGTGATTATTCAATCATCTAAGGTGTCTTAGCAATCATTGTTTAGGACAAACACTTATCATTTCTAGAGATTAGAAAGGAGAAGCTGAGTACTCAGTTATAGTACTCAGCGAGAGATTAGGATTGAGTAGAGGTATAGAGGAAGGTACTCTTGTTATACTCAGTTGCTAAGATTGTAAAATGTTTGATGCTCTACCGTTAAAGAGCTCAGTAGAGAATTCGAAATCTCGGAACGTGTTCCGGGGACAGGACGTAGGCTTGGAGGCCGAACCTGGATAAATCTGCTGAGTAACATATTTCTAACCTTTAACTCCTTTATATATTTATTGCTTGCTTAAACAAAAAACTGACCAAGTAAAGAGGTCAAGCTGAGTTGTGCGCATTGAATATCTGAGCTCAGGAATAGACTCTAAGTGCTATCTCCTGACTCAAGTAAAGAAACTGACCTAGTCACTAGTTGACTAAGCCAGTATCTTACTATTCACTCAGCGCCGCTGTCCAAACCTTTTTCTCACGAAAAAGAAGTCCGCCCTAGCTTAAAATTTTTAAATAGTTCCTAACCCCCCCTTGGAACTATACTTGTAACGTTATAAGGGACCAACAAGTGGTATCAGAGCTTAAAAGCTCACTGTAAAAGGTTTAACCACCTTAAGCTGATCCCCACTATGGGCGAAAACAACACTCGGTTTCTCCCAGGAAACCAAACAACTCAGATCTTACCTGAGGGGCTGTCCATTACTCGGCCTCCCCTATTCTTCGGGTCTAATTACACATTCTGGAAGAATAGGATGAAAAATTTCATTCAGGCTACAAATATGAGTGCCTGGCTATCTATAGTCCAAGGTCCATTTGTACCTATCGAAGTTGTGGCTGGCCAAACAGTTGTTAAAGCTGAGGCCAAATGGACAGAGGATGATCTCAAGAAGCTACAAAATCATGCTTCGGCTATAAACATGCTTCACTGTGCGCTCGATGCTGCAGAATATAATAAAATCTCAGGTTGTGAGTCGGTGCAAGAGATCTGGAAGAAGCTGGAGGTCACCTACGAAGGAACCAATAAAGTAAAGGAGTCCAAGGTGAACCAGCAAATGAGACTGTACGAGCTGTTCGAAATGAACAATGATGAGGGAATATCTGACATGAATGCAAGGTTTACCAACATCATCAATGAGCTCAAGAGACTTGGGAAGATCTTCACTGAGGAAGAACAAGTCAAGAAAATACTCAGGAGCCTTCCCAAAGGCTGGCAAGCAAAGAAGACCACTGTTGAGGAAGCTCAGGACTTAACCACCTATAAATATGATGAGCTCATCGGCTCGCTGCTGACCCATGAAATCTCGATGAAGAATTTCGAGGTGAAGGAAAAGTCTGAAGACAAGAAGCAAAAATCTCTTGTCATGAAAGCTGACTCCACTGGTGGGAGCTCAACAGATGATGAGGAGATGGCTATGTTCACAAGGAAGATGAAAAGGCTGTTCCGAAAGAATGACAAATATTCTAAGAAGCCTTACAGAAAGTTTGATAAGTATAAAGCTGAGTCCAGCGACAACAAATACAAGAAGGACAACTCAAAGCCCATTACATGCTTTGAATGTCATCAAATTGGCCATATCAAGTCAAGCTTGTTGAAACACCTTTCCACAAGATTTTGATTTGACAAAATCATCCATGATTAAGAGGCAATTAAATTTAAATGCTTTGATTTAATTGTACTAATGTGTTTGTTCAATATTGAGTGCAAGAATATATATATAAAGTAAAGACAGGACAAAATTCAGCACAAGCAAAGCTGAGCAAAACGGAAACTCAATGTAAGCGGAGTGGAGTAGAACTCAGAAGCAAAACGAAGCTGACTAAAGTTAAAGATTTCTTCAGAAGCGGTTAAACAGAACGGAGCTGGCCAAGAAGGAACTCAGCTCAGAAGTTGAACATCCAAAGACAAAGCTGAGTGACAGTCAGGACAGCATGAAGGATCCGTTCACTAAAGGACAAAGTCAGCCAATCTTCTGCACCAATAATTGGAACCTCGAAGACACACAAAAGACTAATTCCAAGAGACATGGGTCATTGGATTATTGGTAAAAGACAACTGGCACAAAAAGGCAAGCCAAACGCAAGAAGACAAACCTGACGCCTGAAGAAAATAGAGAAAGGGAATGGCGGAACAGTCTGAAGCTGACCAGAAGATGTTCCCCAAAAGAGCCGTTTTGATGTTAACGGTAACAACAATTCAAATGATCCAAATATGCAATTTCCTTCTATAAAAGGACAATGAAGAACCTTGGATCATCATAAAAGTATCAAGAGAAAAATACAAAGAGAGAAAATCTTGAAAGCACTCAAATACAAAAAGATCTTACACCAATTTTTCTATTCTCTGTGTAAATGCTAGATTGATTGTTGTGTAATCATCTAAAGTGTTCTTTAGTATAAAAAGAACAAGTTTCGTGATCAATAGGAATATTGAGAGTGTTAAGCTGAGTGCCTGGTTGTAAGCATTCAGTGGTAGAGAAATCTAGGTGCTGGGTTGTAGCACTTAGTAGGAGTTGAGTAGACGAATAGAGGAAGGTACTCTTGCATATTCAATTGCCTTGTAATTGGTTTGTGCTCTACCGTTAAAGAGCTCAGTATTGGATTCAAAAAGCCCGGAGGACTCTGGGGACTAGACGTAGGCAGAGAGGCCGAACCAGGATAAGTGATACTGAGTAATCTCTGAACTCTCTCTTATATTGTATGTGTTGTTTGCTATATTTACTCAGCATATAAATTGCCTAAGCTGACCTTGAGTAAATAAGTGGTGCTGAGTTAGAAGCTGACCTCCAAGAGTGTCAATTCTTAACTCACAAGAAAACAACTTTAGTCAACATCTGACTAAAGCTGTCTTGAAATATATCTCACCAAGCTGACCAAAAGCTGAGTTAATAAACTCTCAAAATAACTTCCAGTCAGCTTAATTAAAACGCGAAAAAGTTATATTAGTTCCTAACCCCCCCCCCCCCCCTTGGAACTAATTACCAGGGACCAACAAGTGGTATCAGAGCCTAAGCTCACTACTCAAAGATTTGACAATCTTGAGCTGATCCCTAAAAATGGGTGAGAATAGCACTCGGTTCCTTCCAGGAAACCAAAAAACACAGATACTCCCTGAGGGACTATCAATCACTAGACCTCCCCTATTCTTTGGGTCAAATTATACATTCTGGAAGAATAGGATGAAAAACTTTATTCAAGCCACAAACATGAGTGCATGGCTTGCAATTGTTCAAGTCCACATGTGCTATACAAAACTGTTAACGATGAGAAAATTGTTAAAAGTGAGGCTGAGTGGACAGAGGATGACCTCAGAAAATTACAAAATAATGCTTCGGCTATAAACATGCTTCACTGTGCATTAGATGCTGCAGAATACAATAAGATTTCAAGTTGCGAGTCAGCACAGGAGATTTGGAAGAAGCTTGAAGTAACCTATGAAGGCACAAGCAAAGTTAAGGAGTCTAAAGTCAATCAACATATGAGACTCTATGAGCTGTTTGAGATGAATGAGAATGAAGACATCTCAGAAATGAACACAAGGTTCACAAATATTATAAACGAGCTAAAAAGGCTTGGAAAGAACTTCACTGAAGAGGAACAGGTGAAGAAAATTCTGAGAAGTCTGCCTAAGAGTTGGCAAGCAAAGAAAACAGTCGTAGAAGAAGCTCAAGGCTTGACTACCTATAAATATGATGAGCTGATCGGATCCCTGCTGACCCATGAAATCTCTATGAAAAACTTTGAAGCTAAAGAGAAAGAAAAATCAAAAGATAAGAAACAAAAGTCACTTGTCATGAAAGCTGACTCGACTGAAGCTGAGTCAACTGATGATGAGGAAATAGCCATGTTCACCAGAAAGATGAAGAAGCTGTTCAGAAGGAATGATAGAAACGGCAAAAGGTCATTTAGAAGAAATGACAAGTATAAAGCCGAGTCAAGTGACAAGTACAAGAAGGACAGCTCGAAGTCTGTCACATGCTTTGAGTGTCATCAAACTGGGCACATCAAGTCAAGCTGTCCCAACCTCAAAAAGGAGAAGAAGGGAAGCAAAAAGGCTATGGTAGCCACATGGAGTGACAGTGATGTGTCAACATCATCCGAAGCTGAGCAAAATGAAACAGCCAACATATGTTTCATGGCAGATGATGGAGCTGACCAATCCCAATCTGAGCAAGCCGACCTCTCTGAAGATTCCGAGCAGGAGGAAAACAACAATGAGGTAACATCCTTACTTTTGCTTAGAAATGAAATGGTAAATGCCCTGAGTGACTTATATACACTAACTAAGAAGTGTAACAAAAAGATTAAGGCACTCAGCAGGCGCTGTGATGAGATTGAAGAGGTCAAACTGAGTGACCTCCGATATCTTCTCCAGGACAACTCTGACTTGCATACCAACATGCAAATCTTACATAAGTTTGTCACGGAGGTTCAATCTGAGTCAAAGAAACTTAGAAAGGATATCACAATGTTACAGAGTCAAGGGAAGGGCTCAAATAGAAATAAACCCCATGCTGAGTACGCAAATACTAGTCAGCATACGCAATTTACTCAATGTGAGTGTTGTGGAAAAAGGGGACACACAAAGGATGTGTGTTGGCATAACAAGCGGATTGTCCAATGTGACTTTTGCGGAAGAAAAGGGCATACCACAAAAGTATGTTGGCATGCCCAACACAATAATGCTGACCATACTCAGTTCAACCCACAAAGGGTACCTTTTTGTGATTTCTGTGGTAAGCCAGGCCACACCATAAAAGTATGCCGTCACAAGTTAAAATATGATTTTGCACCTGTTTATACTAACAAGAAAGGACCCAAAAGGAATTGGGTACCTAAAAATGAATAGTTTAAACTGCAGGTCAGCTTGACATGCGTGGAGAAGTCAAAACTATGGTATATAGACAGCGCATGCTCAAGGCATATGACAGGTGATGAAACTCAGTTCATCACACTAGAGCTTAAACGAGGTGGAAGTGTAAGCTTTGGAGACAACAAGAAGGGTAAGATAGTCGGCTCAGGTACTATCGGAGGTAACCCAACTATTGAGTCTGTCTCCTTAGTTAAAGGTCTCAAATATAATCTGCTGAGTGTAGCTCAGCTTTGCAAGAGCGGCAGAAAGGTTGTATTTGATGATACTAAGTGTCAAATACTCGAGGGAAATACAAATGAATTGATTCTAACTGCCCCTCGTGTAGAAAATGTATACATGTTAAACCTAGAAAAACAGTTTTCTAAAAACATATGCTTGGTGTCTAAAGAGGACAACTCCTGGCTATGGCATAGAAGACTTGGGCATGTCAGCATGGACCTTCTTGCCAAATTAGCTAGAAAGCAATTAGTTGAGGGATTACCCAAATTAAAGTTTGAAAAAGATCAACTGTGTAAAGCTTGTCAGCAAGGCAAACAAACTAAAAAGTCATTTCATAGCAAAAATATTGTCTCAACCAAAAGACCAATGGAATTACTATACTTGGATCTTTTCGGACCTATCCAGCCACTCAGCTTGGGAGGTAAGAAATTTTCCTTGGTTATTGTAGATGATTTCTCTCGGTACACTTGGATCATCTTGCTGAGCAGCAAGGATGAAACTTTTGAGATGTTTACCACACTGATTAAAAAGCTTGAAAATGACAAAGACCTAAGAGTAGCTCACATTAGAAGCGACAATGGTGGAGAATTCAAAAACCAACAGTTTGATGAATTCTGTGAAACCAGTGGTATTGACCACAACTTCTCTGCTCCTAGAACACCTCAACAAAATGGGGTCGTTGAAAGGAAAAATAGAACTATTGTCGAAATAGTTAGGACAATGCTGAGTGAAAATAGGCTTCCAAAGTACTTCTGGGGTGAAGCTGTTCACACGGCATGTTACATACTGAATAAGGCTCTAGTTAGACCTATACTTAAGAAAACCCCATATGAGCTTTGGAAAGGACGAAAGCCCAACATTGGATACTTTCGTGCCTTTGGGTGTAAATGCTTTATACTCAATACAAAAGACAACCTTGCTAAATTTGATGCTAAAGCTGAAGAGGCGATCTTTTTAGGGTACTCAATAAACAGTAAAGCATATAGAGTATTTAACAAAAGAACTCAGGTTGTAGAAGAGTCTGTGCATGTTGAGTTCGATGAAACTGACCCTACAGGTAAGCCAGCTCAGCCTGAAGAAGATGAACCAAGCTCAGCTTCCGCTGATCAACCAGAAGCCTCTGTGTCATCTATACAGGACCTGACCGAAGGTAAGCAAGAAATTGAAATATCATTTGATGACCAATCTATTCCTGTAGAGATTGTAGAAACACCTCTTCCAAACGACTCAACATTGCCCAATGAAATAAAGATCCCAAGAGGACATACAGAACATGCCATTCTTGATGCTGCCAACAACAAGTTGATGACCAGAGATCAGCTTAGAAAATACCTTAGCAATGTTGCCTTCGTCTCAATGCTTGAGCCAAAGAATTTTGTTGATGCTGAGCAAGATGAATATTGGATAAATGCCATGCAAGAAGAACTTGACCAGTTCACCAGAAATGAGGTATGGGATCTAGTACCTAGACCTAGGAATCAAAAGCCCATAGGAACCAAGTGGGTCTTTAGAAATAAGCTAGATGAGCATGGAAACGTGATTAGAAACAAAGCTCGACTTGTAGCCCAAGGCTATAGTCAGCAAGAAGGTATAGACTATGGAGAAACATTTGCACCTGTTGCTAGGCTAGAAGCTATACGTATATTGTGTGCCTATGCTAGTTTCATGAATTTTAAACTATACCAAATGGATGTGAAAAGTGCATTTCTTAATGGACTTATAAACGAAGAGGTATATGTTAATCAACCTCCTGGGTTTGAAGACTCAAAGTTTCCAAACCACGTTTATAAACTCAAAAAGGCCTTATATGGCCTGAAACAAGCTCCAAGAGCTTGGTATGAGAGGTTGACTAATTTCCTGCTGACCAGGAACTATGTCAGAGGAAAAGCTGACACAACCTTGTTTATTAAGAAAAAGGGTAAACATACCCTACTTGCACAGATATACGTAGATGATATAATATTTGGTGCTACTAACGAGTCCTTGTGCAAAGAATTTAGCCAACAGATGCAAACTGAGTTTGAAATGTCAATGATGGGTGAACTCAACTTCTTCCTTGGACTTCAAATCAAGCAAGGTAAGAATGGCATCTTTATAAGTCAGTCTAAGTACACCAAGGAAATGTTAAAGAAATTCAGCATGGTAGATTGCAAACCAATATCAACCCCCATGGGTACTGATACTGTCCTATGCAAGGATGAGAAGAGTAAGTCAGTTGATAGTAAACTCTATTGAGGTATGATAGGTTCTTTACTCTATCTCACTGCTAGTAGACCGGATATTCAATACTCAGTATGCTATTGTGCTAGATATCAAGCTGACCCCAGGGAATCTCATCTAACTGCTGTGAAAAGAATTTTTAGATACTTGCAAAGCTCAGTTGATGCAGGTCTATGGTATCCAACCTCAAATGACTTCACACTCATTGGATATACTGATGCTGACTATGGACGAGATAAGCTAGAACGGAAGAGTACTTCGGGAGGATGTCATTTCCTTGGAAGCTGTCTAGTATCTTGGTTCAGCAAGAAGCAATCATCCGTAGCTCTGTCTACAACTGAAGCTGAGTACGTGGCTGCTGGAAGCTGTGTTGCACAAGTCCTATGGATAAAGCAACAACTTGAGGATTATGGAGTCAAAACAAAGACAATAGAGATCAAATGCGACAACAAAAGTGCCATTGATCTATCTAAGAATCCAGTCCAACACAGCAGGATGAAGCATGTTAGCATAAGGCATCACTTCATCAGAGACCATGTACTAAAAGATGAGATCAAGCTGACCTATGTGCCAACAAATGATCAGCTTGCAGATATCTTCACTAAGCCCTTAGCACGAGAACAATTCAATATACTGAGGGAAGCCATTGGTATGTCAAATCCACTCTAAATAATTCTGTATGATTGAATGACTGCTATACTGAGTGGAAATTTGAATGAATGTGCAAATGCCATGCTAAGTAAATTAACAATAAATATCTACTCTCTATTAAGTTTAAAAATAGAAAAATAATCTCATGCTAAATAGACATAAACATTGAGTGGTTATACTGAGTAGATACAAATGTTGAGTAAATATCCTATGCTGAGTAGATAGACATATTGAGTCTTCATCTTATGCTGAGTAGAAGCACATACTGAGTGCTAAAACGTATGCTGAGTTATTTAGAGATAGACAAAACATGGGCACTCAACATCACGAATGCTTCGAATTCTAGAAAAATCAAAAAGAAACCCACTCGCGTAAAATGAACCTACACGTGTAACCTCTGACACCTTGGAAAGACGCACATTAATGGAAAATCCGATGCGCCGAAGATGTCATAAATAACAGAATCTTTGTCGGTTGAACGTCCCTAGGTAAAACGGCTAGTTAATGAATAAGGGCCGCCGTAAATCTATATAAAAAGTGGAAGAATCCCCACTCTTCACTCTTTACGTTTGTAATCTCTTGCAATCGAACTTCTCTCTCTCCTTAAAACCTCAAAACCTTCAACAATGGCTTCCGGCAAAGACAAAACCCCTAAAACTCAAACCTCAAACAAACCCACTCAGGCTGACCATGCGGGTCCTTCGACGCAAATAGAAAGGAAAATGATCAAAGTACACAAAAAGGTCAACAATCTGGAGGTTCTGAAATGCAGATGGTTCTCTCCAGGATTCGTCACCTCTGAGAAGCCCTTTTGTGACTGGATCGAGAAGAACAAGTGGACGGGGTTCTTCTCTCTCTCAGGAAAAACTTACCCCAGGTTAGTACGGGAATTCTACTTGAATCTGCATGTTGATGAGGACGATTCTGATTATTTGGAGACCTCGGTTAAAGGTCAGAAAATCACCGTTACTCCTGCCTATCTGGCCACGTTACTAGACTTACCAGACGAAGGGATTGAGTTTAGGACAACTAAGGAGAAAGTACCAAAAGAGACGCTTGATAAAATAAAGGGGTTCTGTAAACCCAAGGATCACAAAGGCGAAATTCCCAGCACGTGTATGGGGCAAGCACAAAAGATGGCTCACTACATGCTGACCAACTTTATCTTCCCCAAACTCAACTCAGCTTCATCCGCATCCAACTTCGAACAGTGCTTCATCTGGCACATGTTGACCTACACTCCGCTTGGGCTCTCTCATTACAAAAATTATTGAGGACAAGCAGATGGAGACGGTGAATGAAACAAGTACATTGGGGAGTGAAATCACTGCAGTTCTACTGGAAGGACTGTTGTACAATCAACCCTTAAAGGGATATGAAGGAGCTGGAGATGCTGAGGAAGATGAAGAAGCTGAGCATCCAGAAGTTGAGCTTGAACCTGAAAAAGAAGTGGAGGCTCATGCTGAGTCTCCTAAGACAGCTCAGCCTGAGCATAAGAAGAAGAAGGCTCTTGAAACTAGCTCTAAAGATATTCATGCTGTCCCAAAGAAGGTAAGACTTGTGTCTCAAGAAAAAGCTAAAGCTGACAAGGCTAAAGAGCAAGCTGAGTTAGCTGAGAAGAGAAAGAGGCCAGAAGGGCCTGAAGATGAGGAAGAAGACACTCCTGAATCCCCTTTAATAAAAAGGAAGAAGGGTAATTCCTTAAAACCAGTTGAAGCTGATCTGATAGATTGGATTGTATCCTCCCAAGGTCATGGAACTAACCTAGAAAAGGACACTGAGAAAGAAACTAAGCAAAGGGATGAACAAGAGCAGGAAGCTGAGAAAGGAACTGAGCAACACGTTGCAGATAAAACTCATGCTGAGGAAGAATTTAATACTGAGCAGGAAGAACCTACCAATGTTGAGAAATCTCAGGATGATGCTGAGCAGGGAGAAAGAGAAAGTAATGCTGTTGAGGGTCAAATTGAGCAACTTGTAGAAGAGGAGACAGTTGCTACTGAGTCAAGTGAAGGTATTCAAGCTGATCCTTCACCGCCAAGAGCTGAGACACGGCGAAGACTAAAAAAGAAGGCACAAAAACAAATTGATCTCATGGACGACTTTCCTATTGATGAGCTTGAAACTGACCTCTCTCCAATCCAGTTCCAGTACTTTTCTAATGAGACTGAGTCACCACCAGAAAATCCTGTAGAAAAACAAGCCTCTGTTACTCAGGATGAGGAACAAGCCAAAAACCCTGACGATCCAATCCAAGCTGCTCAAGGTGGCACACCCTCTATCTCAACTTCACCTCTCCAAGCTGAGCAGACTGACTTGTCTAATCAAACTCCACCTTCAACACAACATGTTGATGACTCAGCTCATCCAATCAATCAAAGTCCAGGTACCAATCAAGGCACTCAATCTGGCAGAGAGCCAACTCGTCCACCACCATCAAACTCAGTACCAGCCTCTGAGTCTAATGCTGCTACATTTGCATACTTGAATGCTACTGAGTCTGGCCGACGTGTCATTGCTTCTGCTCAGTCCTTGCTTCAAGATTTCAATACTACTCAAGCTGATGGTCACCAATCTACTCAAGCTGAGTCCTCCCACCTATCAGGTATTACTCAGCTTCTGAATGAACTTCGAGGACTAAAAGATCTGGTTAGCATTATCACTACGGTTCAAACTCAGCAACCGAATCAAGGGCAAATAGCAAAACTGACCGAACTGATGCTTACAATGGCAACCCATATGAATTCACTTGAAGGGCAAGTTCAAAAATTATCGGCAGTCAATCCAGGGTATGCAACTTCCACTGAACTGCAAGAATATTTTGTTAAGTTAAATACGAAACTGACCAAATCTAGCGCCACTGCCCATACTAAGTATGCTACCTCTGCTGAGTTGCATGATTGTTTTACCAAGCTGAATGCTGAGCTGACCAAATCAAGTCCACCTGGCAATGCTGAGTTTGCCACCTCTGCCGAACTTCAACAATGCTTCACCAAGCTTCATGCTGAGCTGACCAGTACACATGACTTAGTATCCTCCTCTTCTCAGTATACTATTGACCAACTAAGTGAAGCTGTCAGGTTACTCAACATCGACAGAGCACAGATGGATGTTGATCCAATCTCCAACAGTGAACTCATGAGCTTTTCACAAGCTATCATGAAGGCAATGCGCATCAACAATGTCCAGCGCATGTTTTATGATTCTGCCCTGCTAAAGCTGTACCATCAATCTTTTGGTCAGATCACAAGCTCGCTCACCTGGCTGAGCAAATCCCATGAATGCCTCCTTAGCATGATCAGCAGCTCCCTTCGGGTTTCTAGGCATGTCCAGGACGATAGTGTACCAGTCATTGATGGCTTGGGTGAAAGCACTAAAAGGCTTCAGCGTTACTCCCATTATCTCTCATCTGTAGCTCGAAATGAAACCTTCCTCTACAAACCCGATGATGGCAAAACGGGGGAGACAAGTCAAGGAGGAACTCAGCCTCAGGCTTCAGGTAATGCTTCTGGAAGTAAAGAGAAAGGCAAAGGAATTGCTCATACTGATCACTCGGCTCAGAAAAAGAAGAAGTAGAACTAGATATAGTCTAGTAAATGTTGTTTGTTTAGAACTTGCATAGAAACATTCTGCTTAGCTTTATTGTTTAGTTTTATCTTTTTGCTTAAATCTATGGCAAGTACAAACTGGTCGATAAAATTGAACAAACAAATTAAGAAGTAAAGAATACTCAGTTACAATAACACCCAGGTAATAAACTGAATAACAACATACTTGAAAGCTGACTTAAAATTAAAAGAAAAATATTTAACTAAGTCAGCATACACAAATGTCTTAAAACTAATTCAATTAAACATTGGAAGGTTTAGAATTAAGTTAAGACAAAATGTGCAACCCTTACGGGGGAGTCATTTCAAAAATATCAATCATGGGGTAACTTATAACTGAGTTCCATAATTATGTATTTTGCCAACATCAAAATGGGGGAGTTTGTTGAAACACCTTTCCACAAGATTTTGATTTGACAAAATCATCCATGATTAAGAGGCAATTAAATTTAAATGCTTTGATTTAATTGTACTAATGTGTTTGTTCAATATTGAGTGCAAGAATATATATATAAAGTAAAGACATGACAAAAGTCAGCACAAGCAAAGCTGAGCAAAACGGAAACTCAATGTAAGCGGAGTGGAGTAGAACTCAGAAGCAAAACAAAGCTGACTAAAGTTAAAGATTTCTTCAGAAGGGGTTAAACAGAACAGAGCTGACCAAGAAGGAACTCAGCTCAGAAGTTGAACATCCAAAGACAAAGCTGAGTGACAGTCAGGACAGCATGAAGGATCCATTCACTAAAGGACAAAGTCTGCCAATCTTCTGCACCAATAATTGGAACCTCGAAGACACACAAAAGACTAATTCCAAGAGACATGGGTCATTGGATTATTGGTAAAAGACAACTGGCACAAAAAGACAAGCCAAACGCAAGAAGACAAACCTGACGCCTGAAGAAAACAGAGAAAGGGAATGACGGAACAGTCTGAAGCTGACCAGAAGATGTTCCCCAAAAGAGCCGTTTTGGTGTTAACGGTAACAACAATTCAAACGATCCAAATCTGCAATTTCCTTCTATAAAAGGACAATGAAGAACCTTGGATCATCACAAAAGTATCAAGAGAAAAATACAAAGAGAGAAAATCTTGAAAGCACTCAAATACAAAAAGATCTTACACCAATTTTTCTATTCTCTGTGTAAATGCTAGATTGATTGTTGTGTAATCATCTAAAGTGTTCTTTAGTATAAAAAGAACAAGTTTCGTGATCAATAGGAATATTGAGAGTGTTAAGCTGAGTGCCTGGTTGTAAGCATTCAGTGGTAGAGAAATCTAGGTGCTGGGTTGTAGCACTTAGTAGGAGTTGAGTAGACGAATAGAGGAAGGTACTCTTGCATATTCAACTGCCTTGTAATTGGTTTGTGCTCTACCGTTAAAGAGCTCAGTATTGGATTCAAAAAGCCCGGAGGACTCTGGGGACTGGACGTAGGCAGAGAGGCCGAACCAGGATAAGTGATACTGAGTAATCTCTGAACTCTCTCTTATATTGTATGTGTTGTTTGCTATATTTACTCAGCATATAAATTGCCTAAGCTGACCTTGAGTAAATAAGTGGTGCTGAGTTAGAAGCTGACCTCCAAGAGTGTCAATTCTTAACTCACAAGAAAACAACTTTAGTCAACATCTGACTAAAGCTGTCTTGAAATATATCTCACCAAGCTGACCAAAAGCTGAGTTAATAAACTCTCAAAATAACTTCCAGTCAGCTTAATTAAAACGCGAAAAAGTTATATTAGTTCCTAACCCCCCCCCCCCCTTGGAACTAATTACCAGGGACCAACAAAGCTGCCCCACGCTGAGGAAAGAAAAGAAGAGCGGCAAAAAGGCAATGGTGGCAACATGGAGCGACAGTGATGAGTCTTCATCAATAGAAGCTGAGGCCACCGAGTCAGCGAAAATGTGCTTAATGGCTGACGAACTTGCTGAGCCGTACGTCTCTGAGCATGCTGACCCCTCCATTGCATCTGATGATGAGGAGCAATCAAATGAGGTAATATCACTTTCCCAGCTCAGAAACGAAATGGGTAATGCCCTGAGTGACCTTTATACACTTGTCAAAAAGTGTAATAAGAAAATTAGAGCACTCAGCAGGCGTTGTGACGAGGTTGAAGAGGTCAAGCTAAGTGACCTCAGATTCCTTCTTCAGGACAACTCAACTTTGCATGATAACATGGAGATCATACATAAGTCTGTCACTGAAGTCTAATCAGATTCAAAGAAACTGAGAAAGGACGTCACAAATATCCAGAACCAACTAAAGGTTCAAAATAAAAGAAATATTCCTCTGAATGCTCAGTACCGAAGTACTGGTCAGCAGAGATGGAATCCCCAGCGGAATGTCCAGTGTGACTTCTGTGGGAAGAAAGGACACACCACAAAGGTGTGCTGGCACGCTCAGCATTGGGGTGCTGACCAGTCAGTGAAAAATCCTAAACGGAAGGTCAGCTATGACTTTTGTGGAAAGAATGGCCATACTGTCCAAGTATGCCGCCATAAAATAAAATATGATGCTTTACCTGTTGAACCTAACAAGCAAGGACCCAAAAAGAATTGAGTACCTAAAAGTAACTAGTTACAATTCAGGTAAGCCTGAGGTGTGCTGAGAAGTCAAAGATGTGGTATATTGACAGCGCATGCTCAAGGCACATGACTAGTGATGAAACTCAGTTCATCACGTTTGAGCGTAAACGAGGAGGAAGCGTAAGTTTTGGAGACAACAAAAAGGGTAAGATAGTAGGGTCAAGAACCATCGGAGGTAATCCTACTATTGAGTCAGTCTCCCTAGTCAGCGAACTCAAATATAACTTACTCAGCGTAGCTCAGCTATGTGACAATGGAAGAAAAGTTATATTTGATGCTACTGGATGTAAAATATACGAGGGAAAAACAAATGAGTTAATTTTAACTACCCCTCGGATTGATAATGTCTTTATGCTAGACTTAGAGAAAAAGTTTTCAAAAACTGTATGCTTAGTTTCAAAGGAAGAAAATTCCTGGCTATGGCACAGGAGACTTGGTCATGTAAGCATGGACCTTCTGGCCAAATTAGCAAGAAAGCAATTGGTTGAGGGACTGCCTGAACTTAGATTTGAAAAAGATCAATTATGCCACGCTTGCCAAGTTGGAAAACAAACCAAACAATCTTTTCATAGCAAAAACATTGTCTCAACTAAGCGACCGTTAGAATTACTACACTTGGATCTCTTCGGTCCAGTCCAGCCGCTGAGTCTGGGTGGAAGAAGATTTTCCTTGGTCATTGTAGATGACTTCTCTTGGTACACTTGGGTCATCTTGCTGAGTAGCAAGGATGAGACCTTTGAGACATTTTCAAATTTGGTTAGAAAACTTGAAAATGATAAAGACCTAAAATTGTCTCACATCCGAAGTGATAATGGTGGAGAATTAAAAAAACCAACAGTTTGTTGAATTCTGTGAAGCCAGTGGCATTGACTATAACTTTTCTGCTCCTAGAACGCCTCAACAAAATGGGGTTGTTGAAAGGAAGAACAGAACCATGGTTGAAATAGCCAGGACAATGCTGAGTGAGCATAGGCTTCCAAAGTACTTTTGGGGAGAAGCTGTTAACACAGCGTGCTACATTCTTAATAGGGCTCTTGTTAGACCTATACTAAAGAAAACCCCCTATGAGCTTTGGAAAGGACGAAAGCCCAACATTGGATACTTTCGTGCTTTTGGCTGTAAATGTTTTATTTTAAACACTAAGGATAGCCTAGCTAAGTTTGACTCAAAAGCTGATGAAGCTATCTTTTTAGGCTACTCAACAAACAACAAAGCATATAGAGTTTTCAATAAACGAACTCAAGTTTTAGAAGAGTCAGTACATGTTGAGTTTGACGAAACTAACCCTGCAGGTAGATACCAGCCGCTGACCGAGGATGATCCACACTCAGCATCCGCTGATCAAGATACAGTCGCTGAGTCATTCCCTCAAGGGCTGACTAAAGGTAAAAGTGAACCAAATATTATTTTCACTGACCAGTCTTCACCTGCAGAGATTGTTGAAACACAGACAGCGCAAGACATCAATCTACCCAAAGAGATAAGGATTCCAAGAGGGCACTCAGAGAGTGCAATCCTTGATGCCGTTGAGAATACCCTGATGACTAGAAACCAACTCCGGAGGTACCTCAGCAATGTAGCCTTCGTCTCAGTTCAAGAACCTAAGAACTTCGTGATGCTGAGGAAGATGAATTCTGGATGAGCGCAATGCAAGAGGAACTTGACCACTTCAGAAGAAACGATGTATGGGAGCTAGTGCCACATCCAAGGAGTCAGAAGACCATTGGAACAAGATGGGTCTTCCGCAACAAGCTGGATGAGCAAGGAAATGTAGTCAGGAACAAAGCAAGGCTTGTAGCTTAGGGCTACAGTCAGCAAGAAGGTATTGACTACGGTGAGACCTTTGCCCCAGTGGCAATGCTAGAGGCTATTAGGATTTTATGTGCATATGCATCTTACATGAACTTTAAACTGTTTCAAATAGATGTTAAGAGTGCATTCCTTAATGGAGTTATAAACGAGGAAGTTTATGTTAATCAACCTCCAGGGTTTGAGGATCCTAAATTCCCAAACCACGTTTATAAACTCAAAAAGGCTCTATACGGCCTCAAGCAAGCACCACGTGCTTGGTATGAGAGGCTGAACAGTTTCCTGCTGACTAGAAACTATGTCAAGGGCAAAGCTGATACAACCTTATTCATTAAGAGAAAGGGTAAAGATACCCTGCTGGCTCAAATATATGTTGATGATATTATTTTCGGTGCTACTAATGAGTCAATGTGCAAGGAATTTAGCAAGCAAATGCAGACTGAGTTTGAAATGTCGATGATGGGAGAACTCAACTTCTTCCTTGGACTTCAAATCAAACAAGGGAAAAATGGCATCTTCATCAGTCAAGCTAAATATGCCAAGGAGATATTGAAGGAATATGATCTTGAAAATTGCAAGCCAATATCCACTCCTATAGGCACTGATACTGTCCTCTGCGCTGACGAGAATGGTAAGTCGGTAGACAGCAAATTGTATCGAGGTATGATAGGCTCTCTACTTTACTTAACAGCAAGTAGATCGGACATTCAGTTCTCACTATGCTAGATATCAATCTAACCCTAAGGAATCTCATTACATAGCTGTAAAAAGAATCCTTAGATATTTGCAAAGCTCAGTGAACGCAGGTTTATGGTATCCCAACACTCATGGATTTACACTCGTTGGATACACTGACGTTGACTATGGTCGAGACAAGCTAGAACGGAAAAGCACCTCTGGAGGATGTCATTTCTTAGGAAGCTGTCTTGTATCCTGGTTCAGCAAGAAGCAGGCGTCAGTAGCCTTATCTACCACTGAAGCTGAGTACATTACTGTTGGTCACTGTGTTGCTCAAGTCCTATGGATTAAGCAACAGCTTGAAGACTATGGTGTACAAACAAAGACAATTGAGGTCAAATGCGACAACAAAAGTGCAATTGATCTATCAAAGAACCCAATTCAACACAGCAGAATGAAGCATGTCAGCATAAGGCATCACTTCATTAGAGACCATGTACTCAAGGGTGAGATAAAGCTGACCTACGTCCCAACGGATGAGCAGCTTACGGATATCTTCACAAAGCCACTGGCTCATGAACAGTTTAGCATACTGAGAGAAGCCATTGGTATGTTTAATCATCTTCAGTAAATTCCTGTTCTAAAATGTAAATTTATACTGAGTGAATTACTATGCTGAATGATTCATGCAAATGCATGCTGAGTGATTGTTATGCTGAGTACTTAACGCAAAATACATATCAAAACTGAGTAAATATGCACACCGAGTAGTAATCTCAAACTGAAAAATCATCCTTTCATATACTACTGACCACTCAGAATATAAAACGCTTAGTATTCTAAACGCTGAGTGTTAGACCCGTTGCATTAAATGCAAAAGCACGCGAATAGCCACCTAGGATGACGTATGCGCCGAATGTGTCATAAAAGCCAGGATCTTTGTCGGTTGACAATCCCAAGGCAAAACTGACACATGGATTCGATAAGATCCACTCTTCACCGCTATAAATAATGGGTAAATCCCCATTTTTTATTTTCTTTACACTTACCGAATTCTCTGGCAAAGCATTCTCTCTCTCTAAGAATCTCAAAGCTTCCCAATCCTTTTTCTGAAACAATGACTAGAGTTTCCGTCAACATCTCCGGTGCCGGTCACCCTAAGACCAGCTCCAATGAACCCTCCAGGCAAACTACTGTGCCTGAAACCACCAAGGTCACTACGCCGAGCAAAGGCAAAGCTGGCCAAGCTACCTCAACTAAGGGTAAGCCGACCAAGGCCAGAACCTATACCAAGGTATTTGAAGACATTAGCGAATGGAAAGTAGACTTCTCACGATGGGTTTCTAAGACCTTTGTGACATCCGAGCAACCCTTCTACGAATGGATATCGCAAAATGGATGGACCGAGCTGTTCTCCATTAGGGATCACACCTATCCTGACCTAGTAAGGGAGTTCTACCACAATCTCCGAGTTGCTGATGATAACCAGGACTATCTGGTAACTGTGGTAAAGGAAAAGACCATTTTCATAAACCCTACTTATCTCGCTAACTTGCTGAAGTTAAAGAATGAGGGAACAACACTGAGGCGATCTGGAGATCATGAAGGTACTGGGTACGATACCACCTTCTGTAAGCCCGCTGGCCACTCTGGAGAAGTCTCAAGTACCTCAATGGGTCAGCGCTAAAAGATGGCTCACTATCTGCTGACCTACTTCATTTATCCCAAGATCAACTGCACCACCTCAGCAACGAATTTTGAGCAATGCTTCATATGGCATATGCTTACATACAAGCCGATCAACATACCAGTATTCTTGATTGCTGGGTTCATAAGGAGCACTGGAACTCTCAGGCTGGGATCACTCATCACCAGAATCCTCTTAGATCATCAAATTGATCTATCTGAGGAAACTAAGGCTAGAGGATCTGAGATAACCGCGGCTTCGCTGAGGGCTTTGAAGTTCAATCAGCCACTAAAGAAAGGAAAAGCTGCTGCTGAACAACAAGCTGAGGAAACAGCTCCAAAGCAAAGCCAAAGGACAAAGGCTCCAGCTGCCCGCAAGAGGAAAGCTGCTGTGACTCCTTCAAAGAAGGCTGAGCCTCAGGCCAAGAAGTCGAAGTCAGCTGCTGAACCAGGTTAGGAGAGACCTAAGTCAGCTGAGAAAAGGAGCAGGCAAGATGAGCCTGAATTTGAGGAAAGAACAAATGCTGATGAGCAACCTCAAAAGAAGCAGAAGTCTTCTACACTGACTCCTATTGATGCTATTCCTACTGACGTCGTTGTTCCTGGTGATTCTCACTACACACAGTGTCTAGGAACTGTAACTGAGCATCAAGAAGATGATGTGCATCTGGACGATCAGTTCATTGCACAAGTTGAGGAAGAGTTAGATGGCGATAGTGAAGAAGATGAAGAACAAGAAGAAGCAAGAGGTCAGGATGACGATGAGGACACTGAGGAGACATCTAGTGAGATTGGAGCTGAGCCAATCAATACTAAGCTGGCTGCTGGAGATGAACAAGAACAAGCTAACCAGCTTAATGCTGATCAAGAGGAAAGTTCTCCCTCTCACTCAGGAGAATCTATACAAGCTGACACTCCTCCTCCAATAAGAAGATTAATCAAGACAAGTCAGAAGTCTGTCATTGACCCTCCTGTTCAGAAACCAACTGTCCCTGACTTTGTTATCCAGAAGCCGACCTAAGACCCTTCTAAACTCAAGCTGAAATTTTTCAGAAAACAACCATCTTCTACTCCATCGGCTTCCCTTGAAAAGCAAGCCTCTGTCTCTTCACCAAAGGAACACGCCGACTTGAATGCTTCCGCCAACTCTACAAGCCAAGTGGAGCCAATTCCCGTCAATGCTGTCACTACAAGCATTGTGCTGACTCAGAACATCCCTGCTTCAGTCAGCACAGACAGCATTCGGATCACTTCTTCTCCAATCAACACATCTGCTGATCAATCAGCTCTACCAGAACCTCAAGTGAAGATTGAAAGCACATTTCCAGTCACTGACCACGTTCTTCCTCTGACTCCTCTTCCAACCGGTCATACTGAGGCAACAAGGCAAGTTAATGAAGGCCCTCTTAGCTACTTGCATGCCACCGAGTCTGGAAAAAGAATCATCGACTCGGTGCAAACACTAATCAAAGACCTTCATCAAACCACTCCACCTGCTGCTGGGTCTTCTACTGTTGATACCACTCAGCTCTGCCATGTAACTCAGCTTCTCAATGAAGTTAAGGGATTCAAGGACTTGCTGAGTGTCATCGTTACCTTTCAAGCACAGCAAGCTAAGCAGGATTCCATCACAAAGCTGGCTGAGCTCCAGCTGACAATTGTTCAACATCTCAATTCTCTTCAAGGTCAAGTTCAGACCCTGTCAGCTGCGAACACGCGATATGCCACTTCTGATGAAGTTAAAATGCTCTTTGCTCAGCTTCACACCGAGCAAATCAAGACCAACGAGCAAATGGTCTCCTATTCTCAATGCTCAGTGGAGCAAATTGGTGAGGCTGTTCGACTGTTAAACTTGAACAAGCAAGAGATGGACACTGACGCCATGAAGCAAAATGAAATACTGTCTATCACCAGACAAACCTTCAACCATATACGTCATAGCAACATTCAGCGTCAATACTATGACACATCCTTACTGAAGACTTTTCATCAAGTCGTTGCTGGTCTGACCGATGCACTTACCTGGATAGGTAAATCTCAAGCTTTCATAGTAAGCATGATCAGCGCTGCTGAACTCAATATACCCGCCGAGGTATCAGATGATGGAGTTGCTATCTTTGACGGCGTCAATGAAAGCGCCGATAGACTTAAGACGCTATCCACAGAACTGACCAGAGCCGTCTTAACCGACGCCTTTAGGATTCCTCCTCCTGATGCTGACAAAACGGGGGAGAAAGAACAAGCTAGAACACAGCATGAGCATAAGTCAGTCCAAACAAAAGAAAAAGAAATAGAAATTAGGCTAGCTCAGTTATGCTAAGTTTGTAGTCTCTATGTTTATGCTTTTCTTTTGTTGTATACGCTGACTACTTCTAGTAATATCAATACTTGCATCTTTTTATCCAAAAACTGAGTTATGAGTTATTATATACGATGCTGAGTATTAAGTTATTATGTATCTTCAATCACACCCAATGCTGATAACATGTTTGACATTGACTTGTATGTTTATAAAACATTGTCTTATAAAACTCATTGAACAACAAATTACTCAGCGCCCTCTGAATGTTAAAACTTCCTCTTAAACACTGAGTAAAATAGAATATGTTTCATGAGCTGACCTATATCTGAAAACTGACTTACTCGATTAAACCTTTAAATGTTTAGAGTAAAACTAAGTCAGTAGCTCAACCCTTACGGGGGAGTTTGCTAAGTTATATTAGGTCAACTATCATGGGGGAGCTCAATACTGAGTTCTTCGCTGAATAGTTTTGCCAACATCAAAATGGGGGAGTTTGTTGAAACACCTTTCCATATAATTTTGATTTGACAAAATTGTTTAAGTATAATTAAAAACAATATTCTAAACACATTAAGTTTAAATGCTTTGATTTGTTATACTAATGTGTTTGTTCAATGTTGAGTTAAATTGTTTATAAGACACAAAGTTTAAAAGGTCCAAAGCCCAATAAGGAAGTCAAAGCCCAAAGTCAAACAGTTTAAGGCAACTCGGCCCGCGTATGTCAATACGCTGTTGTTAGACGAGGTGCCGCGGCCTAATCTCCCGGACGGACCGGGGGGTGGACAACCTCATGGCGACGTAAGCGGTGATTGGCGCCGAAAGCAACCAATCGTGGAATCAAGCTGCTCGGCAGGACCGGAGCTCGGAGATATGGAAGAGTCGCCACCCACGAATGGGAAAATGAACACCGATCCCTTGCGGGAGACCGGTGTGGGTTCGGGAAACTTAGGTACGAGCCGAGAAGGCTAGCTCCTTTCCGGAGAAAGGCTACTAGGCACCCCGACATCGCCCGATTATGAACCACCGGCCTCCTACTCAGCATGTTAGGCGATAACGGACTAATCGTATACTTCTTTAAGTTTAAAATTCATTTGAAACCTTTTCTTTCTTTTTTCAGAAACCGTTTTGAGCATATATTATTGGAAAGCCATATTAGTAAAGAATCACTCATTTATATTATACATACACAGAGAAGGGGGAAGAAAGAAGTGATTTATTTACAACTTTATTTAAATGTCATGCCGTGTGTTTATTCTACACTAACTTATTTCCCCAAAACGAGTTTATTTACATGGTTCGCACCTTAATCACCGTTGGAACGATTTAGGTGCGTTTTAAAACCCCGATTAGTGAAGTTTACTCGAGTCACCGTTGGAGCGACTCAAGTGCTTTGGAAACGTTTGAGACAAAAACCTTTAGTTAAGAAAACGTGGTTAAACATACAAGTCAATTTTATTTTGTACAAATCCTTTAAGAAAATGATTCGAAAACTCTATTATTCACAAAGAAAGCGATTTTAATTACAATGTTCACTTAATCCGCCTTTGGAACGGATTAAGGTTTTAAAACGTGGTGTTTTGGAAACGATTTGAAATATTAACAAAAAACAACTCCATTTATTTACATTAGGAACCTCTAAAAATTCATTAGTTTAAATAATCAAATTGAAAACTCTCTTTCTTTTGATTTATTTTCCCCTCTTATTTAATGGACTCTCTCTACCTATTATAATTACAATAATAAACCCATTTAAAGCAAGATTCATAATCAAATAAAGCCCATTTGAAACATGGACCCATGAATGATCCAAAAGAATAAAGAAAGTAATTCTAGCATATATATATACATTTAAATCAAAAAGAGAATATGAAAATAAAAGTTAATAAAAGGAAACTATATAATACATATATGAAAATATTAGATAAAATACATTTATACTTTAAAGATGTGAAAATAGTAAATAAATCTCATAAATAAGAACCTAACATTTACCCAAAACAATTTCATTCAATAACCAATAAAATAACTCAAATATCCCAAAACTACATATATACATAACTATTATAGTTTTAAATATCAAAAAATAACATATACTAATATCTATTGATTATTTCCCAAAATGCCCAAGTAAATAATCTTCAAAATAGGATCTAATATAACTCAAATGAATAAAAGAACAAATATATATATATACTTATGTTTTAAAAATTAAATAAAGAATGATATACAAACATCCTAAATAATTATATACACTAAACATCTAAAATAATTTGAAACACATATATTACATAACTATACATATATATATTAAGGATTAAAAGCTTAGAAGTTGGGAAAAAGAGACTGAAATGGCATTTTTTGCGTTTTGGCAGATTTACCGACGGAAAATCCGTAGGTAAACAGCAATTAGTGACAGAAATGGCAAATTAAAGCAGCACTCTAATTGTTTCCAGATTTATTCAAAAGCTTTAAATTAAATCTAATTCAATCGTTTTGGATTTCCGAACTACCAAAAATGGATCATAGTCAATAACGGAAGTTCCTAAAACGATGTTTTTATTTTAAAACATTATTTGAAAATTTCTTTTAAATTAGAAACTTATAATTTCAACGTTTTCGATACCCGAACTACCTTTTTATCGGATCACGGTTCGTATTGGGATATCAAAACGAGGTTTTCTATTTTAAAACAAAACCGAATTTTATTCAACACGAAACAAAAATTAAATAAATACGCTAATTAAATAAAACGTGATAAAATAAATAACTAATCAAATAAAGAAACTATCACATAAAAAAATAGAAGAAGAGAGTAAATAAAATAAAATAAAAGAGTCTAGTCCTCGGATAATACCTTAAATTCGGTATCTGACAGTCGAAGCCGATCGATTCCACGAGTCGCGATCTTCCTTTTTTATATTTTTTAGTAAAAGTTTAACTTTAGGAAACTCGGAATTTTTGAGAAAAAAAATATTTTTCTCAAAAAAATTCACTTTCTCTCTCTAAAAATGTTTAGAGTGAGAAAGGCTCCAAGAAATCCCTCCTCCCCCTTTGCATTGAGATCCGTGCCCCTTATATAGGGAAACGGGTCCCGGAAATTTTGGGCGACGCCCGAGCAAAATTGGGCGTCGCCCAAAGCCGTTGGGCGGCCGCCCAACATCACGTAGGGCGAGCGCCCAACGCACGGTTGGGCGCGCGTGCCCAACTGCCGTTGGGCGTCCGCCCGACGCGGTTGGGTGCTCGCGCCCCCCTACCTTTGGGCTTCCGCCCAACGCGATTGGGCACTCGCTCAACGACCGCCGAGGCGCGCCTCGCGCCGTCGGGCGTGCACGCCCTGCAGCCGTCGAACTCGCGTTCCGCGTCGTCGGGGGTTCACGCGTCGTGACCACCGAACGCGTGTTCCGCGCTGCCGGTTGCACACGTCCCGTGGCCGATGAGCGCGCGTCCCATGCCGCCAAGCTCGTGCCTTGCTCGGACACCGAGCGCGTACTATTCATGGTTGGGTGCGTGCGTCCGACAGACATCGAGCGCGTGCTTCGCGTCGTCGAGCGTGCATCCGACTATCGTCGAATGCGCGCCGGCCGTCGCTAAGCACTCGTACCGTGTCGTTAAGCATTCGCGAGCTATCCGATCGACAACAGCGACCGACTGTAACTTATTTATTTTATTATTTTTGAAACTTTCGGAATCAATCGCTTCAACCGTCTTGTTTTCAGGTTTTCATCACAGGTCCTCCGACTCGGTGTCTACAGCTGTCGTTATGTACAAAACGCAGCTCAGCGGAAGAAGGATCTAGAAGACCTTCAAGGAACAACTTCGGGACGAAGCTGCTGAGTTGATTCGACAAAGAGTACAAGACAGCAGCTGGCTAAGAACAACTTCCAAACAAAGTATTTCCACTTTGGATAAAGTTCAGAAGACACAGTATGCTGTCCAGTTGACCTTACCATAAATGGAGAGACATTCTGCCGAGCTGACCAAAAGCTGACCGAGGACAGAAGATACTCAAATCTGATTGGCCGAGAGCTCTGAGCAAGACAGGATGACAATGACAGGAAGCCATTTCCCTCCAATGGTTATTTCGAAATTCGAAATGACCGACACCTCAGACATCTCTATAAATAGAGCCCTTCAGTTGCTTCATTCATACAGAACTTGATCAAGCCATTACGCTGACCAAATTTCTACGCAAAGTTCTGCAAGAAAAAGCAAAGCAATCTTACACTAAATTTCATATCTTTTGTGTAAAAGTCTAGAGTGATTATTCAATCATCTAAGGTGTCTTAGCAATCATTGTTTAGGACAAACACTTATCATTTCTAGAGATTAGAAAGGAGAAGCTGAGTACTCGGTTATAGTACTCAGCGAGAGATTAGGATTGAGTAGAGGTATAGAGGAAGGTACTCTTGTTATACTCAGTTGCTAAGATTGTAAAAGGTTTGATGCTCTACCGTTAAAGAGCTCAGTAGAGAATTCGAAATCTCGGAACGTGTTCCGGGGATAGGACGTAGGCTTGGAGGCCGAACCTGGATAAATCTGCTGAGTAACATATTTCTAACCTTTAACTCCTTTATATATTTATTGCTTGCTTAAACAAAAAACTGACCAAGTAAAGAGGTCAAGCTGAGTTGTGCGCATTGAATATCTGAGCTCAAGAATAGACTCTAAGTGCTATCTCCTGACTCAAGTAAAGAAACTGACCTAGTCACTAATTGACTAAGCCAATATCTTGCTATTCACTCAGCGCCGCTGTCCAAACCTTTTTCTCACGAAAAAGAAGTCTGTCCTAGCTTAAAAATTTTAAATAGTTCCTAACCCCCCCTTAGAACTATACTTGTAACGTTATAAGGGACCAACAATATCCAATAACAAAATTATAATCTGCAGACACGTTGTGTTTGACGAATCCAAGTTTCCATTCTCGTCAAACAACCCGTCGTCCAATTTAAATTCCGGGACTGCTGCGGAAGTCGATGGCGGCTTGCTATCTGCTAGTCGCCTAGACCAATCGCACATTCAATCCCCTTCTTCTCTCCCGTCCGTCGAGTCTGCGTCGCCCTTGTCCCCTTCGTCTTCTACGTCTGCAACGTCCCCTGCGTCAGTCCCGTCGAGCCAATCTCCAGCGCATGCGTCGTCGTCTGCGTCTCCTAATTTCCCATCTCCCGTGTCTGTCTCGTCGTCCAGCTCCAAATCAAGTCCTCCCTCGCGTCGTTCTGTGCCTCACACATTATTATCCCCGCCATCTTCTCTACCATTGATCAGCAATGACACTTCTTCTATCCAATCCCCAACAGAACCATCAGATCAGCCCTCACATCCCACATTACATAATATGGTCACACGAGCTCAACACGACATACGAAAACCACGTCGTATGCTGAATCTATCAGTCTCTACACAGCCAATCATCTCCTTCATACCAAAGACACCAATTCTTACATTAAGTGATCCAAACTGGACACAGGCCATGACTGATGCGTTTGAGGCTTTAATTCAAAATAAGACGTGGGTACTCGTACCCCGTCCCCAAAATGCTAATGTTATTCGTAGTTGGTGGATTTTCAGGCACAAAACACATGCAGATGGATCCTTTGAGCGTTACAAAGCCAGATTGGTGGGAAATGGTTCAGGTCAGTTGGCTGGCGTGGATTGTGGTGAAACATTCAGCCCTGTGGTTAAACCGGCAACAATTAGAGCTGTTCTCAGTATCGCTTTATCCAGAAATTGGAATATTCGGCAATTAGATGTCAAAAATGCCTTCTTGCATGGAGATCTCAATGAAACTGTGTACATGCATCAACCTTTGGGCTTCCGAGATACTCAATTTCCTGATCATGTTTGTCTGCTCCGCAAATCACTTTACGGTCTTAAGCAGGCTCCTCGAGCTTGGTATCAGCGGTTTGCCAACTTTGTAATCAAGGTGGGATTTACCAACATTATCTCCGATAACTCACTATTTGTCTGCAGACAAGGTACAAATATAGCTTACATCCTCTTGTACGTCGATGACATCGTTCTCGTCACTTCGTCAGACAGGCTACAGACATCTATTCTATCTCAATTGAATTCTGAATTTGCAATGAAAGATTTGGGTCCGTTACATTACTTCTTGGGTATTTCAGTGACCCGCTCTCCTAGCTCAATTTTTCTATCCTAAAAGAAGTATGCATCAGAAATTATTGAGAAAGCCGGTCTTGGCTCCTGTAATGCAGCAAATACTCCTGTCGACACGAAACAAAAGCTTAGCGCTTCATCCGGCTCCGCGTACCACGACCCCACCGAATACAGGAAACTTGCCGGAGCTCTCCAGTATCTCACTCTCACAAGACCAGATATATCTTATGCAGTACAACAGATTTGCTTGTTTATGCACGATCCAAAAACCTCACACATGGCTGCCCTTAAGCGCATCCTACGGTATGTGCATGGTACTCTTGATCTTGGTCTCAATCTGTTAGCCTCCTCACCCACTCAATTGACATCGTACACTGATGCTGATTGGGCTGGTTGCTTAGACACACGTCGCTCCACTTCCGGCTACTGTGTCTTCCTCGGCGACAGTCTCATCTCTTGGTCAGCCAAACGACAGCCTACACTGTCCAGATCCAGCGCTGAAGCTGAATACCGTGGGGTTGCAAATGTTGTTTCTGAAACATGCTGGATCCGCAACCTCCTTCTTGAACTTGGTTGTCCAATTGCAAAATCCACCTTGGTTTATTGTGACAATGTTAGCGCCGTCTATCTCAGTGGCAATCCTGTTCAGCACCATCGCACCAAACATGTTGAGATGGATACACTTTGTTCGGAAAAAAGTAGCAAAAGGTGAAGTCCGTGTTCTACACGTCCCATCTCGTTATCAGATTGCCGACATCTTCACCAAAGGCCTACCATCACCTCTGTTTGAAGACTTCAGATCTAGTCTCAATGTTCGCCATCCGAACCCTTCGACTACGGGGGTGTATTAGAGAATATATTTAGTAGATAACTTTGTATCACACAGTTAGTTCCTCATATCTAGGCCTGTATCTAGATTAGTCATTAAACTCAACACAAACTGTACTCTCTTGTATAAATAGACAATTTGTCATCAATAACAATTACGGAAGAATCCAATTTGTTACACTCAATAGTGTTTCTTATACCAACTCGGCCTCTATCTTCAGTGTACGTTGACATGCTCCATTCTCCACTCTATATCGAAACCTTCTTTTAACCTTGTTAATATTTGGGATTGAGTTTCCCTATGATCCAACTCTTCCTACCGAGCCATTCTGAATTCGAGGCGCCAGATGCAACTCAATTGAGGCCTCGCGTGCGTCATACGGTTGATTTCTTCAGTGTATTATTACAAAACTAAGGCACAATAATAGTTTACATACTAATATTATTAAGATGCTTTTTAAAATAACAACTATTACGGGTTGCATCCATTGTTCAAAATAACAAACAAATTATACCTACTAAAGTTGCTTGATGGTTCTGATTGATGGTTTTGAAATGATAGGGACCATTTGTTTGTTTATTTTTTTTTTTGAAGGGACCCAATTGGTTTTGGGTGTATAGATTAAGGGCTTGATTGGATGGAGGGTTTAGAGGGGTTAGTAAGGGAATGGTTGATAGAAACCCTTGTTTGGGAGAAGGAAGGGTTAGTAAGGGTTTCTACAAACCCATGTTTGGAACACAAAAAAATTAGAAGGGTAAGGGTTTGGAGGGGTTTTGAAGGGTTTCTTTTTAACAAATTGCATCCAATTTTGAACCCTCCAATTTGATGGGGTTGGAAGGGTTAGAAATTACCCTTCCTTCCTCTTCCTTCACTTTCCTTACCTTTCACTACCATTCTCTACCCTTCCTTTATTAACCCTTCCCTACCCTTCATCCAATCAAACCCTTACCCTCCTAATTTTTGTTGTGTTCCAAACATGAGTTTGTAGAAACCCTTACTAACCCTTCCTCCTCTCAAACAAGAGTTTCTATCAACTCTCACTAACCCCTCTAAACACTCCATCCAATCAACCCCTAAGGGGCAAATTAAACCTTATGCCATTTTTTAAATGAACCTTATCCTATAAAACAACAAATCGCTACCGGCCACAAGCCATTCATAGTGGAATACCGATCATTGGATCAAGTAGGGGTAGTTATAAGGTGGATCTTGTTGTCAATCGGTGTCTAAAAATTTGACTTCAAAGGGACTTTGCATCACTATCAAGTAGTCATAGAAAGTCCAAAAATCCACATGCTAAACGAAAGAATTCATGCTGCAAATCCCAAAAACAAATGGATAAAGTTCAAATTTAACATTATGATTATTAAGAAAGGTCAGATTTAACCTTCTAATTTAAATTTAACATTTATTGGAAGGTCTAATTTTACGTTTTATTAATAGAAACTAGACTTGTTCAAAAGCTCATTGGTCCGCCCAGCCCGTCCAAGCCTGCTCTTTAAAGATTGGGCTTGGACGTATATGTTTCATAATAAGTCCGGCCCGGTCCAAGCCCGCTTAGGCCCACATATATAGTAGGTTGGGTTTGGGATTTGTCTCAAAACCCAGGCCCAACCCAGCCCGGCCCGAAATTTTAATAATAATTTTAATTTAATGACTTTTATAGTTTAATAAACTTTATATTCCAAAAATAAAAAATTTAAATTTCTTCAACATAAAAATTTCCACACCATATATTTTTTTAGAATTGGTGAACATGTACATATTTTTGTTACTATTTTATTTATTACTATCAAAAAAGTATTTTTTTTAATTTCGGATTGCGTTAATTGATTTTTATTGAAATAACCCTCTAAACTTTAGTTTATTGTATTTTATTATTTATATTTATAGTTTAATTTTAATTTTTTAAAAATACAAAGATATTAGTTGGGTCGGGCCGGGTTGGACTTGGGAATTAGTTCTTTTAGCTTGGCCCAGCCCGGCCCGAGCCCGATATAAATATAGTGCGGGCTTGGTTGGGCTTGGACAATGTAATTATGTGATAAGCCCGGTTAGGCCCGGCCCAGCCCATAAACAGGTCTAATAGAAACTAAGTTTTTTTTATTAAAAAATGTACAATTTTAAATTTTATTAATACATCAAAATGCAAACAATAGACAAATGATTAAATTACACAAGAAAAATCTTTCGTATTATATTTTTTTATAATTTATCTAATTTTTTAGATTTGTTACGCTCTTTAGATAAATTATTTTTTTTGAGACCCTTATGTTAATAAGGCCTAATAATATCTAATGGCCTAATATATCCTCAACCCTCTCTAACAAAAAAAATATCATCAACCCTCTAAATTGTTCAAAAACTGTAACTGATTTTTTAATTTTAAAATATTACAAACATATTGAAAGATTAGTTATAACACTTTAAAATTCAACTGATTAGTTACGGCTTTTGAAGAATTTGAAAAAGTAAAAATATATTAAAGCATTTAATTTTATATTTTTTCTAATATTATAATAACTAAATTTTAATTAGTGTCTCAAAATAACCATAATGATATCAAAATAATTAATATAGCCATAATTGTAATTTTCCAATAAAGATAAGCCTCAAATCGTACCTTATCCAAAAAAGTAAAGAAGAGTTGAAATAGCATATTATTATCGGTAAGGAACACCATTGGACATGACGACCGTGTCCACATTATAATTTCCCATCACCGCAAATCAGCGTCGGATACGGTTGTCTATACTGGTGGAAATTTGTCTAGTATGGTCAAAACGCTCTCTTTTTTCTTTTCTTATTCTGCTTCTTCGTTGAAATCGTTGCGTCGCTCTTTCTCCATTTTCCATGGATGAATATCACGTGCTTATTGCCCTCCGATTCCTCATGAACAAACCTACAACTTAAATACGGAGGAGAATGAGTATATTCATTCCATTCTGCAAGGGACTTGGATTAGATTCCATCTGCTTGTGATTCCTGTTCTCTGATTCTTCCCCTTTATTTGCATTTTCTTTTTTATTTTTTCTTATGGTTTTCGTCTTCAATTTTGCTGCCATTTGTTTGTTTTATGGGTATGTCTCTTAATTGTGACCGGATTTCATTGAGATTCAACAACTTCGCCTAAATCCATACTAGTTGAGCTTGGATTTATTGGTTTTCACTCAGAAAACTAGGGAATTATTGAATTTCTATTGCTTGAATTTTACTCAGATACTTCCCTGTTTTGCCTACCAAAAATCACTTGTGGATCCTGCATATCTTTCTGGTATGCAATTGAGATATTGTGGTTTTTGCAACAATTAGCACATTGCTTTCTTTAGTCATGGACTTGAACTTCATTTTTTTCACTAATCATTCTCGAATATTTTTATGTACCTAACTTATTTTATGCCCCTTGTCAACCAAAAAGTTGTTTTGGAGTATGAGTAGAATATTGGCCAACAACGAATCTGGATACAACTTCTCTAGTATGTATGGTTGAAGAGTGAATATATGTTAATAAGAACTCTTGTTTGTATCAATTCAGGATTTAATGGGTGAGTTAGATGCTAAAGGATCAAGCATGGAAACTCCCAATGCCAATAGCATGAGAAATGGAAGCAAAAAGGCATTTGATCCGTCATTTCTGGTTCAGCTGCCAAACAAGCTTCAAAATTGTTTAAAGGTGTGAGTTCATCCATATACGTGAATCATTAGGTTATATGTCCTAGCAGTAGGATGAAATAAGTGAATTCAATTCTTTTTACAGTTACAGCTCAGGAAATTAGGAAAGGATAACGAAGGAGCAATCTCATTGAAAAAGCAAGAAGAGACATCTACTACTTTGAAGGTTGATTTGGAGAAGCAATTACAAAGTTGGAGAGAAAATCCATTATGGAATGATGAACCCCCACAAATAAAGGTGAGAAAGCTTTTAGGAGGAAAAAGATGATTTTTTATACAGATTTTATTTTCACAGAACGAATTGCGTATCTTCTTGTTACCACAATGTACTTGGGGTTGATGTTATTCTTGGCAGGTCAGTGTACCAAAAGGTTCTTTGTGCAATCTTAGTGTAAAATTCGATGTTGGGTTGCCTCCAGATGCAGTGTACAATATTGTAACTGACCCCGATAATAGGAGAGTTTTCAAAAACATCAAGGTAAATTGCAAGTTTCATTTGAATTTCTAAAATCCATGATCAAATTTCAGAGATACTATGCCTTATTCCTTTCATTTTTCTTAGTACTTAGTTTTGTCAGTTTCATAACTCTTTTCTGACTTGAGAGTCCAGGAAGTAATATCGAGGAAAGTTTTGCTTGATGAAGGTCACAGGCAGTTGGTCGAATTAGAACAAGCAGCCATATGGAAATTTCTATGGTGGTCAGGGACGATATCTGTTCATGTTTTAGTTGACCAGAACAGAGAAAATCGGACAGTAAGGATTAGCAATTTGCATACCATTTTATATTATTATTGTTGCTATAAAGAATTTGAAGCATGTCACAATGCAGATCGGGAAACTTAGTTCGTGTACTTAATTGCTTGTTAAGCGAATCAGATCAGAAACAGATCCCTAATTTACATCATGACAGGAAGAAATATAGTAATAAGACAAGGATAAGGTGCCACTTGAGCCTTTATGTTGCGGAATAGTTATACTCGGTTTACACTCGGTGCATTTCGGACACCTAGATAACTATAAATTCTCTAATAACTGAAGATAAGTGAATTGACTAGTTTCTTATCCCTTTAATTGTAAAAAAAAAAAAAAAAAAAAAAAGCATCAGCAGAGTGATCTGATTCATTCAGTACTACATTAGGGAGCATGTTATACCCAATCCCTTACTTACTGCTCAATGGTGGATCTTAACTCTAGTGTGATTCTTTCCTCATCTTTTAGCATTTCTATCTGAATTCTGTGATTCTTTCCCATATCTTATTCAGGAACTCACATTTGTGATTTGCTTTCTGGTATACATCAGTAATGATTTATGAAAACAGATGGTGATATAGTGTCGTATTTGATGATTGATCAACAGATGAAATTCAAGCAATTGAAAACCGGATTCATGAAACAATTTGAAGGATGCTGGAGAGTAGAACCTGTGTTCATTGATGAAAGCCTCTGCTATCCGTTCAAACCGAAAACATGGGGAGAGTATTGTTCATGTACAGGAGGCAAAGGAAGAATAGGATCAAAAGTGAGTTTGGACCAGTTAATCCAACCAGCATTAGTTCCACCACCACCCATTTCCTGGTATCTAAGAGGAATCACCACTAGAACTACTGAAATGATTGCAAATGATCTGCTTGCTGAAACTGCCAGAATTAGGGGAGATTTTACTCCCCAAAATTCCTCACAATCAGAAAATTGTATGAGCCCATCTGATGAACAAGAAAAAAACAAATCATCTAACATTAAAGAGAGATGGGCACAGTATAGGAAGAATGCAAAACAGCAAAGTAGAAGGTTGTTGACTGCTGAATGATCTCTACATGGTTTTGTATCCTAACTGAATTTTCTTGTAGTATTAATAGATTTAATATTAGCATTATGTGTTTGTGTGAAAACTTTCATTGTTTTTCATCATTCTTCTAGTGTTATAATGTATGCCTAATTCTAATCCCCTATTCAAGATAGGCCGAATGTAACGGGGATGGACTTGGACAAGGCCGACATCACTGTGTTATGTAAAAATCAGTCGACTTTCACGGGGACAGTCTTGGACAAGACCAACATACTTGTGTGACGTCGAGATTTTCTCAACCCATCAGTCGGTCCACTAATATAAATGGGATTTCTCTTCCGCCAAGTCTAACAAGTAATACTCCTTAGTCACTTCCGAATATCATCATATCCCCGTCCCCGTATAATAGTTTTTATATCATTCAATACTCCTTGTTGAAGCTTCTTAATTGAAATAATTTTTTCTTTATGTAATATGTAATTTCTAATATTTTCACAAATCCAGTAAAAAGAATGTGAAATTCTTTTTCAAAAAATTACTGCTCAACGTGAAGAAATAAAGAGAGATTTTACTATACAACATTAATTTAATGTGACATTACATTTTAGTAAAATATTATCTTGAATTATTGATGTAATAATGAAGTCACTTATGAACCATTGTTGAGTATAATTTCTAGGCCCTATCAAAGAGAAATATGGCCCTCAGTCAGATCCCAATAGTTTCATTCCTTTAAAACACATTAATTTAGCAACACTGTATTTCTATATTTTTCAGGTCATTTAGAAAATGATAACACTTGATCAAAGTGCATATTAGCTTGGAACTCCACTAAACTTGACTATCTATTATTATTTATTTGTCACTTTTTCAAAATGTCTTTCATGTATATATAAACTTAGAAATTTGTTACTCTTTCTTCTTTCTCTCTTTTTTTTTTTTTTTTTTTTGCGAACTTGACACTCCGTTTTTAAGGTCTAACCCTTTTTCAGCCCCTTAAACTTGTTACTTTTTTCCATTTAGCCACTTTAACTTTAGGTCTTCCCATTTAGCCATTTAAACTCAAGGTCTAACCCCTCCCCAACCTCTTAAACTTGTAACTTTTTTCATTTAGCCACCTTAACTTTAGGTCTTCCCATTTAGCCACTTAAACTCAA
Organism: Euphorbia lathyris; assembly: GCF_963576675.1. Lineage (NCBI taxonomy): Eukaryota > Viridiplantae > Streptophyta > Magnoliopsida > Malpighiales > Euphorbiaceae > Euphorbia > Euphorbia lathyris. The sequence continues at coordinate 19,168,424 of NC_088914.1, read as the reverse complement.
ATATTGTAACTCTTTTGGTCTCTTTTTCCAAATCAAAATTTAAAAAATTAGCAATTCGTCAAATGCAGTTGTTAATTCATCATAACCAATGAAGTTATTAAACAACTAATCCCATAATTTGGACATCCATAAAACAATCTTTTCCGGATTTGAGGGTTTTCGTGATACTTTAAGTGGTGAGATTTTACCGTTATACAACCTAGAGGACAATCTTTCCAGATTTGAGGGTTTCCGTGATACTTTAAATGGTGAGATTTTACCGTTATACAGCCTAGAGGACAATCTTTCCGGATTTGAGGGTTTCCGTGATACTTTAAGTGGTGAGATTTTACCGTTATACAGCCTAGAGGAATAGAAATTTAATATCCTACGTGCCTCCTAATGTTTGGAAAGACAACAAGTGACACGTAAGTACCATGTAGGCTTATAAGGGCTAAAGGTGTCTCATTTGTTGAGTTTAAGTGGCTAAATGGGAACACTCCAAGTTTAGGTGGCTAAATGAAAAAAAGTTACAAGTTTAAGGGGCTAGGAAGGGGTTAGGCCCCGTTTTTAATTATCGACTCATATACGTAAAATCTTTCTTCTTGCAAATTTGGCACTCCGTTTTTTAGTATTTTGTACATTTTTCCCAAGATAATATTTCTCGCATATGATTTTACTTCGCATTTTCACAAACTGTGAAGCCTGCGAAGAGAAATACTACTTCGCAGAATGAGTTTGCTTCATAGTTTTCGCAAACTGCAAAGCAAATTCATGTATTGAAGTAGTATTTACCTTCGCAGTTTGGGGAAAATGCGAAGTAGTATATTTTGTTATTTGCCTAAAATATACACAAGTAAACATGTATAGCAAAATGACATAAAAAAACATAATATTATCAAAATGTACAACAAGATTGCAACAATAATTCAAACCCTAAATCCCAATAATGACATGAGCACCAGTGTACCACGGTAAACCCGAATTGGAGTGCTTTCAGGCTTTACAGAAGCAAGAAAAATTGGCAGCATCATATAGACTTGATGGCCTTTGGGAGGAAGTTCAAAAGCAAAAGGAACTAGAACATTTGGTCTTCACTTTCTTCATCACATCCCAATCACCCCCTCACTGTGGTTGATGTCTTTGTATACAAGCTAAATAGATACTTGAATTTGATGCTTTGTATTCAACCTTCACAAAAAAAATTAAGTCATTTTAGAGAAATAATGAAAGAAACGCTTCACAGAAAGCAAAACTGCGAAGAGAAATACAACTTGACAAAGAATGATTTTGCTTCGCATATTGCGAAACTGCGAAGAGAAATACAACCTGACAAATGATGATTTTGCTTCGCATATTGCGAAGTCTGCGAAATTATTTTCTGGAGAAAATACTACTCCGGAGGATGATTTTCCTTTGCAGGCTTCACAAAATGTGAAGCAAACTCATTCTGTGAAGTCATTTTCTGGAAAGAGAGAAAGATTAACGAAGAAATACAGTAGGTACTTACCTTCTTTCCACCTTTTGCCATTGAAATCGATAATAAACATATGATAAATGCAGAATAACATCAAAGAACGATTCATTTGATTCGCACAAGAAGAAAGAAACAAACAGAGGAAGAAGAAACAGGAAGATGAAGAACCATGCTTTCGATTCGCACAAGAACAGAGAGACAAAGAGAGGAAGAAGAGACAAGATGATGAAAAAATGGCTTCCATTCGCACAATAAAAAGAAAGGAAGGGGAAGGTGAAACGATAGAAAGGAATGGGGGAGATGAAATGTTTGGGGTATTTTGGGAAAGTCACAAATAAATAGTCTAGATATGTAATGTGTTGGGTAATTGGTCTAAATATGTAAATGACCCTTCAATTTGACCCAATTTTATAATTTTTCCTTATTATTATTTTTTTATCAGTAAAAATGAATTGAATAATAGCAAACAGTTGAGATATACTTACAAAACTCATGTTACAACAAACTGTATATACAGACTACACAAAATTACAAGGAAGTTTAATACTCCCTAACTTTAATTTCACAAAGAAGCAAATAGAACAGGTAATAGCTTCTCCATCGAAGTCTGTCCCCTAAAAGCAGAGTTTATTTCTTGCAATCCAAATTTGATAACCTGTAATAGCAAAAGCAGTTCTGCGAGAACAAGCAAGGAAAGATTTCCCTTGAGATCTCCTACATAACCAACTAATAATACGCCTTCATTCCATATTTACAGTTTTCTTCATGCAACGGTTAGCAATAGACCGCCAAATCTCTTTAGTGATAGGACACTGGAAGAAGAGATGTTCAATATTCTCATTTCCATTGTTACACAACACAGAGGTTGCCATGGGAATAATACCCATTTTAACTAATCGTTCCTTGACTCTAAGCCTTTTGTGCAAAGCAAGCCAGAGGATAAAACTACAACGCAGTATAGAGCCCCTACCCCAAACAAGGTTGTACCAAGATATAGTCTCACTCTTTTCTCTTAACACATTCCATGCTGATGCATTAGAATAACATCTAGATTTTGTATGTGGGCAAGTAACATTATCCTGAGTATCTTGAAGAATTTGAATACTGCATATTTTAGCCCAATCCCTTTCGGTAGACCTGTCTACTAGTCTTGTAGATGTCATACCCCATTTCTGCACACATCAGTAACCTTACAGTTCTTAGGAATATCAGTATCAACAAAAGTTAAACCAGGAAAAGAATCAATCACCAATTTCCCATCAAGCCAGGGACCAAACCAAAACAAGAATTTCTAACCATTCCCCAACTTGTACCTGAACTGCTCCTTGTAAACTTCTCTTAATTTGATAAGTTTCCTCCAAGTCCAGCTTGCATCAATAGGTTTAGACACCCCCTAGAAGCTTAAGTTGTTGGTCCATTGTGTTACAAGAATAAGTTCCTAAGAGGGGGGGGGGGGGGGGGTTAAAGGAACTATTTAAAATTTTGAACTATTAGGCTGACTTGTCTTAGTTATGACTTAAGATTTTTCTTTAATTCTTAGCACAATGATATTTGGTAAGGTCAGAGGCAGCTTTAATTCATCAATGACTAAAGCTGCTTCTAACATTGAGTCAGGGAATAACACTTGGGAGTCTATTCCTGAGCTCAACACCAATTCACACAACTCTTTTGGGTAGAGCCCAAACCCCTTACAATAGTTGGTGAGTATATAGAGTACTATCCTCTACATTCTATACTCAACAATATCTACCTCTGAGTGCTAAATACCGAGCGACTCAGAGTCTCCTAACAATTTTAGAATTGATAAGGTTTTTGTTATAATAACAAAGAACAATTCGAAGGGATTTGTGGAGGCTGAGCAACCCTTCCGTGAGTGGATCTCAAAGAACGGCTGGACCGAGCTGTTCTCAGTCCGAGAAGCCACTTATCCTGAGTTAGTGAGGGAATTCTACGCTAACCTAAAAGCCACTGATGATAACCGTGACTACATGGTCACCAAGGTTCAAGGGAAGGTTATCTTCATCAACCCTGCTTACCTTGCCTCACTGCTCAAGCTGAAAAACGAAGGAGTTCAACTCAGAAAATCAGGTGACCAAGACAAAATTGAGTATCCCGTTGAGTTCTGCAAACCCACTGATCACGTAGGAGAGATATCCAGCACTTCCATGGGTCAGAATCAGAAGATGGCCCACTACATATTGACCAACTTCCTTTTCCCCAAGATCAACTGCACCAGCTCAGCAACGAACTTCGAACAATGCTTCATTTATCACATGCTGAACTACCAGCCGATCAATATGCCAGTCTTTATTATCGGTGGTTTTCAACGGAGCACTGGAACCCTTAGGTTAGGCTCCATTATTATCGGTGGTTTTCAACGGAGCACTGCAACTGCACTGTTCGGCTTGGTCTACGACCAACCGATTATCCCTAAGAAAGGAAAAAGGGGCCACTGTTCCGGATACAAAGAGGATGATGACCCGAAAAGGAAAGAAGGAAACGAGAACTCAAGCTGACCCAAAGGACAAAAAGAGGAAAGCTGTTCAAAGCCCCTCTAGAGACGCTGTTTCTCCACCGAAAAAGCTTAAGTTTGTGTCCAGAGGAACTAAGCCTCAAATTCAACAAGGTCAGGATGGACCTAAGTCAACGGAAAACCTCAAAAGGCAAGCTGAACCTGAGGTAGAAGAGAAAGAGGACACTGATGAGCAACCACTGAGAAAGAAGAAGAAAATCTCTTCTGAGTTAAGTCCAATCAATGCACCTCCCACTGACTTCGTCATTCCTCCTGACTCACACTTTGCACGAAGTCTTGGCATTGACATTGAGCAACCACAGGGTGAACAAGATGAAGAAGAACTGGGTGGTCAGTTTGATAATGAGGAAACAGTGGATGATGAGCAACATGAGCCATCAGATGTTGAACAACATGAAATAACCTACACTGAGCAGGTTGAAGAAGAAGAAGCTGAGCCAACAGCAGAGGATCACACTGATCAAAGGGAAACTTCACCTACTGACTCTATTAAGTCCATTCATGCTAACCCCTCTCCTAAAAATACTAAGAAATTAAGGAGACTTAAGAAAAAGGCACATAGATCCCCTATCATTGACCTTATGGGTGACTCACATCTGCGGGATCCAATCACTGACCTATCATATATGCAATTTAAGTTCTTCTCAAATCCCACTGAGTCTCCACCAGAGCAACATGAAAAGCAAGCCTATGTTTCTAATCCTAAGGAACATGCCGACTCAACTGCTCTCCTAAGCCAAGATGATCCCGAGCAAGTGCTCGAAGTTCCTGCTCCTCAATATGTTGAGCTAGCTAAGGAAATACCTGCTCAGGTCAGTGCTGAAACGCCTCAACCTCCTGAAACCAGTCAGCTTCAGCCTGACTCTGAGCAAGTAGATATTTCTGCCGATCATCCTCTTCCACAAACACAAGTGCAGAATATCGTCCAGTCAGCTCCTACTGGAAATCTAAACTCAAGACCAGCCGTTGATCATGTTGGCACTTCTAATGTTGAGCAGAACCAAACACCTCCATAATCCGGTTCTACTTAATGAAGAACTTTGAGGTGAAGGAGAAGTCTGAAGACAAGAAGCAAAAGTCTATTGTCATGAACACTGACTCCACTGATGGGAGCTCAACAGATGATGAAGAAATGGCAATGTTCACTAGAAAGATGAAAAGTCTGTTCAGAAAGAATGACAAATATTATAAGAAGCCTTACAAGAAGTTTGACAAGTACAAAGCTGAGTCCAGCGACAGCAAGTACAAAAAGGACAGCTCAAAGCCTATTACATGCTTTGAATGTCATCAAACTGGCCATATCAAATCAAGTTGTCCTACCTTAAGGAAGGAAAAGAAGAATAGCAAGAAGGCAATGGTGGCAACTTGGAGTGATAGTGATGAGTCATCATCATCAGGAGACGATGCCACTGAGTCAGCAAAGATCTGCTTCATGGCAGATGAGCTTGCTGAGCCTTGTGTTTCTGAGCATGCTGACCCCTCTGTTGCATCTGACGATGAGGCACACTCAATTGAGGTAATATCACTACCCCTGCTCAGAAATGAAATGATAAATGCCCTGAGTGACCTCTACACACTTATCAAAAAGTGTAACAAGAAGGTTAGAGCACTCAGCAGGCGATGTGACGAGATTGAGGATGTCAAACTGAGTGACCTTCGATATCTTCTCCAAGACAACTCAACCTTGCATAGCAACGTAGAAACTATGCAAAAGTTTGTCTCTGAGGTCCAATCAGATTCTAAGAAACTGAAAAAGGATGTCACATCTATTCAGAATCAACTCAAGGTTCCGAATAAAAGAAACATTCCTCTGAACACTTAGTACCGAAGTACTAGTCAGCAGAGATGGAATCCTCAGCGGAATGTCCAGTGTGACTTCTATGGGAAGAAGGGACACACCACAAAGGTGTGCTGGCATGCTCAGCACTGGGGTGCTGACCAGTCGGTGAGATATTCCAAACGAAAGGTCAGCTGTGACTTCTGTGGAAAATATGGACACACTGTCCAAGTGTGTTGGCATAAGATTAAGTATGATGCTTTACCTGCTGAGCCTAACAAACAAGGACCCAAAAAGACTTGGGTACCTAAAGAAAACTAGCTATATTGCAGGTAAGCCTGAGGTGTGCTGAGAAGTCAAAGATGTGGTATATTGACAGCGCATGCTCGAGGCATATGACTGGTGATGAAACTCAGTTCATCACATTTGTGCGTAAACGAGGTGGAAGTGTAAGTTTCGGAGACAACAAAAAGGGTAAGATAGTAGGGTCAGGAACCGTTGGTGGTAATCCTACTATTGAGTCAGTCTCCCTAGTCAGCGGACTCAAATATAACTTACTCAGCGTAGCTCAGCTATGTGACAATGGGAGAAAAGTTATATTTGATGACACTGGATGTAAAATATTCGAGGGTAAAACAAATGAGTTGATTTTAACTACCCCTCGTATTGATAATGTCTTTATGCTGAATTTAGAAAAGAGATTTTCAAAAACTGTATGCTTAGTGTCAAAGGAAGAAAATTCCTGGCTATGGCACAGGAGACTTGGTCATGTAAGCATGGACCTCCTGGCCAAATTAGCAAGAAAGCAATTAGTTGAAAGACTGCCAGAACTTAAGTTCGAAAAAGATCAATTATGCCACGCTTGTCAAGCTGGAAAACAAACCAAACAATCTTTTCATAGTAAAAACATTGTCTCAACTAAGCGTCCATTAGAGTTGCTACACTTGGATCTCTTCGGTCCAGTCTAGCCGCTGAGCTTGGGTGGTAGAAGATTTTCCTTGGTCATTATAGATGACTTTTCTCAGTACACTTGGATCATCTTGCTGAGTAGCAAGGATGAAACCTTTGAGACGTTTTCAACTTTAGTAAGAAAACTTGAAAATGATAAAGACCTTAAGTTAGCTCACATCCGAAGTGATAATGGTGGAGAATTCAAAAACCAACAGTTTGTTGAATTTTGTGAAGCCAACGACATTGACCATAATTTCTCTGCTCCTAGAACGCCTCAACAGAAGGGGGTTGTTGAAAGGAAAAACAGAACCTTGGTTGAAATAGCCAGGACAATGCTGAGTGAGCATAGGCTTCCAAAGTACTTTTGGGGAGAAGCTGTCAACACAGCGTGCTACATACTTAATATGGCTCTAGTTAGACCCATATTAAAGAAGACCCCCTACGAACTTTGGAAAGGACGAAAGCCCAACATTGGATACTTTCATGCCTTCGGCTGTAAATGTTTTATTTTAAATACCAAAGACAGCCTAGCTAAGTTTGACTCAAAAGCTGATGAAGATATCTTTTTAGACTACTCAACAAACAACAAAGCATATAGAGTTTTCAATAAACGAACTCAGGTCTTAGAAGAGTCGGTACACGTTGAGTTCGATGAAACTAACCCTGCAGGAAAAGACAAGCAGCTGACTGAGGATGATCCATACTCAGCACCCGCTGACTAAGAAACAGCCGTTGAGTCACTACCTCAAGGGCTGACCAAAGGTAAAAGCGAAACTCAAATTGTTTTCACTGACCAATCTACACCTGCAGAGATTGTTGAGACACAACCAGCTCAAGACATCACTCTACCAAAAGAGATCAGAATACCAAGAGGACACTCAGAGAGTGCCATTCTTGATGCTGCTGAAAACACGCTGATGACAAGAAATCAACTTAGAAGATACCTCAGCAACGTAGCATTCATCTCAGTTCAGGAACCAAAGAACTTCGCTGAAGCTGAGTACGATGAGTTCTGGATGAATGCAATGCAAGAAGAACTTGATCAGTTCAGAAGAAATGAAGTATGGGACTTAGTGCCAAAACCAAGAAGCCAGAAGACCATAGGAACAAGATGGGTCTTCCGCAACAAGATGGATGAACAAGGGAACGTGGTCAGGAACAAAGCAAGACTTGTAGCTCAGGGCTACAGTCAGCAAGAAGTTATTGACTACGGTGAGACCTTCGCCCCAGGGTGCATTCCTTAATGGAGTTATAAATGAGGAAGTCTATGTTAATCAGCCTCCAGGGTTTGAGGATCCCAAGTTCCCAAACCACGTTTATAAACTCAAAAAGGCTCTGTATGTTCTCAAGCAAGCACCACGTGCTTGGTATGAGAGGCTGACCAGTTTCCTGCTGACTAGAAATTATGTCAGAGGTAAATCTGATACAACCTTATTCATTAAGAGGAAGGGTAAAGATTGTAACATCCGTATCTAAAATTTTATTTTTCGAAATAGATAGCGTTAATTAGTTATGAATTTAAAATATATTATATTGTTCAATTTAATGTTTTTAGATGGAAATTAAAAGTTTTGGGAATGTTTTATAAAGAGATAAAATTAAAGGGGCTAAAATCTATATTTTCCAATTACATTATATATACATAATTAAAACATTTGTATTTGAATTATTATTATTATTATTATAATAAAGTGGTATGTGGTATATTATAATTATAAAAAAAATATATATATAAAATAAGGACAAATGTCCTATTATATGTCTTTGTTTTAAGAAAGCTAAAATACATGTGTCTTATAACATGTTTTGTTTATTTAATTGTGTGCCATGTGTATAAAATATGTATAGATTTTAGACACAATTAATCTAAAATATGACCTGTGTAAAGTTTGAAATATATATACATTGTGGGTGGATGATAAGAGGAGGAGGAGATAGATATTTTTATCAAAAACATAAATAAATATAGGTAGTGTTTTTGTTGTGTTAATAAGGAAGTGATTTTTATATAGTTTATTTTATAAAGAAAGTTTACCATTTATTTGAATTTACGTTTTTGGTGGTATTAATTAAAGTGAATATTTTTACAAAGAAATGTTTTTCTTAATACGAAAATAGTTTAGAAAATGGGATTTCATATACATAAGAAAAAAAAGAAAAAAGAAAAGAAAAGAGGGAGATGAACCTTTCTTTATTTTTCTCAAAACATAATTTGAGTAAAAGTATATAGAGTTTTCAATTAAAGGAAATATTTCGTGTGGCCGGGTTAAATATATAATAATTGGAGCAATTTGTCAAGCTTTACGATAGTCATATGAGCGGCGTGAATCAACAGTTGTCAATGGATCATATCTATGAATTTTCGATGACCGACAACGATATTTCGGTGACCGACGACGACATTCCGGTAACGAAATTTTATACCAAATTATTTTAAAAATGTTATAGGTATGAGTAAGTTTTGTTTCGATAGTTTCGTTAAATTTTAATAGATTTATGATTAATAATTTAACGTGTATATGAATTACTAATAAAATATAAATTTGAGACTAGTTGTCCTTTAGATTTATCGAAGTGAAATTCCGTATTAAGATTTTTAGCAGTGTAACGAGTTTAAAAGTATAATCGGTCCAAAATAATTAAGTCGGTTTAGAATTTATATCTCAGTGACCGAAAATAATCCAATAAGAATATTTTAATTATTTTAAATTCTATAATAAATATGTTAAGCATTTTAATTTGTTAGAGTTCAAATGAGTTATAAATTAAAAAAAAGGGACTCATACCGATATTTGCCTATCAGAGTCCTAATATAAAGGTTAGTACAATACTTCGAATATAAAAATCTATACGGATAAACTTTTAGCAGTGTTACGAGTCTAACTGAACCTTCGGTCATAATTAACGATACAAGTTTAGTATTACAGATTACAATTTCAGTGACGAACATAAATAGTCTAATAGAAACGTTCGGTTTAAAATTTAATTTTATATAATAATTAAGTGACGTTAATTTATCGAATTAAAATACCTTAAAAATAGAAGGACTAATACTGATATTTATCCAATAGAGTCGGTCTAAAGTCGAATATAAAATTAGTACAAGAGATTGAATTTAAAACTAGTTCAAATAAACTTATGGCAATATAACGAGTCTAACGGTGTACTCGGTCTAAATTAATTATATCGGTTTAATGTTATACGTATGACAGATAAAAATACGTTTTAGTCTTAAACTATTTAAGTGGTTTTGAATATGTTTTATTAAACTATTTAAAACATATTGTTTAAAATATTCGTACACTTTTGATTTTGATTATTTAAAGAATAATTATTTATTATCATGGTATTTCGTAAATTTGGCCGAAAGAAATGAATTTGACAATCTTATGTGAATTGTTTTTGGATTGATGAAACTGTTTCGGTTGTTGTTAATATTTATGAGATTTGGATTGAAATCCAATATGATTTTTATGTTGCGATATTTTGAAAGATAGAAAAATGGTTTTGTCCATCTAGGATTGTCCGGGGTAAGACTTGTAAGTTGTAAGACCATACCTAAGGGCGGTATGGCCAGAGTGCACGGCTGGTAGTCCTAACGTTAGGCAAGGCGAGATATGAATGAGATATCTCGATTATTGATATGATTAATGTTATGATAAGCTACACGGGTGGAATTCGAGGATGGACACACACGCAAATTTTGTATTACGTTTTGATAATGTTTGATGATTTGAATTATAATGTTTTACGATTTATTTGATTATGAGTTGGTTTGTTAAAGCGGTTTATTCGATTTGATTCGTTTTGAGCAAACGTTGTTCGATTTGATTCGTTTTGATAAAATGATTTATATATATTAAATTCTATAGTAATAAAGTGAAATATAAAATTAAGTTATTAGCGAATCAATCAACGTGTTAATAAGTTAAAATGAGTTCATAAGTTAAGAGAACTACCTAATTAAGAGAACTACCTAAAATAGGTAGAACTACGTGGCTTTGATTCCCGATTTAAATATTAAAAGATGTTCGGGATACGTAGGAAGCTTGATAGAATTATCGAGTCCAAGCTAAATAATTAAATAAAACTTTAGGCAGTCCAAATAAATTTTGATTTATCAGAAAATCAGTTCGGCTTTCAGGCTGTTAGGCGTTCGTTATCATATTTTCTATTCATACCCGATGCCGTTTTGGGTCGGGTGTGACAAAGATACCCTACTGGCTCAGATATATGTTGATGACATTATTTTTGGTGCCACTAACGAGTTGATGTGCAAGGAATTTAGTAAGCAGATGCAGACTGAGTTCGAAATGTCAATGATGGGAGAACTCAACTTCTTCCTTGGACTTCAAATCAAACAAGGGAAAAATGGCATCTTCATCAGTCAAACTAAGTATGCTAAGGAGATATTGAAGAAGTATGAACTTGAGAATTGCAAGTCAATATCTACCCCTATGGGCACTGACACTGTCCTTTGCGCTGACGAAAATGGTAAGTCAGTAGACAGCAGATTGTACCAAGGTATGATTGGCTCTCTACTCTACTTAACTGCTAGTAGGCCGGACATTCAGTTCTCAGTATGTTATTGTGCTAGATATCAATCTAACCCTAAGGAATCTCATTACATAGCTGTAAAAAGAATCCTTAGATACTTGCAGGGCTCAGTGAATGCAGGTTTATGGTATCCCAATACTCATGATTTCACACTCATTGGATACACTGATGCTGACTACGGACGAGACAAACTTGAACGAAAAAGCACCTCAGGAGGATGTCACTTCCTTGGAAGCTGTCTTGTGTCCTAGTTCAGTAAGAAGCAGGCGTCAATAGCCTTCTCAACCACTGAAGCTGAGTACATTGCTGCTGGAAGCTGTGTTGCTCAAGTCCTCTAGATTAAGCAACAGCTAGAAGATTATGGCGTTCAGACTAAAACAATTGAAGTCAAATGTGACAACAAGAGTGCCATTGACCTATCAAAGAACCCAATCCAGCACAGCAGGATGAAGCACGTCAGTATAAGACATCACTTCATCAGAGATCATGTACTCAAGGGAGAGATCAAGCTGACCTATGTCCCAACGGATGAGCAGCTTGCTGATATCTTCACAAAGCCACTGGCTCGTGAGCAATTCAACATACTTAGAGAAGCCATTGGTATGTTTAATCCTCTTCAATAAATTCCAAGTATATTATGTGATATATGCATGCTGAGTTGACTACCATGCTGAGTGATTTATGCTAAATCAATGTCTATTGCATACTGGGTAGATATACACGCTGAGTGATTATCTCAAGCTGAGTTACTAAGCGCACAAATGATTCCTTTGCGTTGAACTAATTACTCAAAACCTTAAACGTTTGGAATCCTTAACACTGAGTAAAGATCCGTTGCAAAATTTAATGCAAAACACGCGAGTTAAATAGCCACCTAGGATGACGTAAGCGCAATAATTAGAAAATACATGCGCCGAATGTGTCATAAATGCCAGAATCCTTGTCGATTGAGTATCTCGAGGTCAAACGGCCACCTCAACGCTTCAGATCAATTCGACATCTCTATAAATAGTGGACGAATTCCCACTCTTACCTCTTTACGCTTAGAAATTTCTGGTATTCAAATCCTCTTCTCTAAAAATTCCCAAACTTCTCAAACTTCTCTAAGAATCATGACAAAAGATTCTGAGAATGTCTCCGGTGCCGGTTATGTCGATAATCGCTCTGATGAAAACCCTCCATCTCCTGCTCAGGAGGAACATAGAGAGACTCCCACCAAGTCTCAAGAACCTGGTCAGCATGACCATTCTAAGGTCACTACCCCAAGGAAGAAAAATCAGGATGACCAAGCTGCCTCTTCAAGAGGGAAACAACAGAAGGACAAGGGTAAGAAACCCATAGAGAGAACCTACTCACTGGTATACGAGAGTGTTAGGGGGTATAAGGTTGACCACTCTCGCTGGTTTTCGAAGGGATTTGTGGAGGCTGAGCAACCCTTCTGTGAGTGGATCTCAAAGAACGGCTGGACCGAGCTGTTCTCAGTCCGAGAAGCCACCTATCCTGAGTTAGTGAGGGAATTCTACGCTAACCTAAGAGCCGCTGATGATAACCGTGACTACATGGTCACCAAGGTTCAAGGGAAGGTTATCTTCATCAACCCTGCTTACCTTGCCTCACTGCTCAAGCTGAAAAACGAAGGAGTTCAACTCAAAAAATCAGGTGACCAAGACAAAATTGAGTATCCCGTTGAGTTCTGCAAACCCGCTGATCACGTAGGAGAGATATCCAGCACTTCCATGGGTCAGAATCAGAAGATGGCCCACTACATATTGACCAACTTCCTTTTCCCCAAGATCAACTGCACCAGCTCAGCAACGAACTTCGAACAATGCTTCATTTATCACATGCTGAACTACCAGCCGATCAATATGCCAGTCTTTATTATCGGTGGTTTTCAACGGAGCACTGGAACCCTTAGGTTAGGCTCCATTATTACCAGAATCCTCAAAAATCACAAGGTGAGTTTGGTTGAGGAAATCCACACCTGGGGAACAGAAATCACTGCAACTGCACTGTTCGGCTTTGTCTACGACCAACTGATTATCCCTAAGAAAGGAAAAGGGGCCACTGTTCCGGATACAAAGAGTATGATGACCCGAAAAGGAAAGAAGGAAACGAGAACTCAAGCTGACCCAAAGGATAGAAAGAGGAAAGCTGTTCAAAGCCCCTCTAGAGACGATGTTTCTCCACCAAAAAAGCTTAAGTTTGTGTCCAAAGGAACTAAGCCTCAAATTCAACAAGGTCAGGATGGACCTAAGTCAACGGAAAACCTCAAAAGGCAAGCTGAGCCTGAGGTAGAAGAGAAAGAGGACATTGATGAGCAACCACTGAGAAAGAAGAAGAAAATCTCTTCTGAGTTAAGTCCAATCAATGCACCTCCCACTGACTTCGTCATTCCTCCTGACTCACACTTTGCACGAAGTCTTGGCATTGACATTGAGCAACCACAGGGTGAACAAGATGAAGAAGAACTGGGTGGTCAGTTTGATAATGAGGAAACAGTGGATGATGAGCAACATGAGCCATCAGATGTTGAACAACATGAAACAACCTACACTGAGCAGGTTGAAGAAGAAGAAGCTGAGCCAACAGCAGAGGATCATACTGATCAAAGGGAAACTTCACCTACTGACTCTATTGAGTCCATTCTTGCTGACCCCTCTCCTCAAAATACTAAGAAATTAAGGAGACTTAAGAAAAAGGCACATAGATCCCCTATCATTGACCTTATGGGTGACTCACCTCTGCGGGATCCAATCACTGACCTATCAGATATGCAATTTAAGTTCTTCTCAAATCCCACTGAGTCTCCACCAGAGCAACAGGAAAAGCAAGCCTCTGTTTCTAATCCTAAGGAACATGCCGACTCAACTGCTCTCCTAAGCCAAGATGATCCCGAGCAAGTGCTCGAAGTTCCTGCTCCTCAACATGTTGAGCTAGCTAAGGAAATACATGCTCAGGTCAGTGCTGAAACGCCTCAACCTCCTGAAACCAGTCAGCTTCAGCATGACTCTGAGCAAGTAGATATTTCTGCCGATCATCCTCTTCCACAAACACAAGTGCAGAATATCATCCAGTCAGCTCCTACTGGAAATCTAAACTCAAGACCAGCCGCTGATCATGCTGGCACTTCTAATGTTGAGCAGAACCAAACACCTCCATAATCCGGTTCTACTCGTACTCCGGCAACTGAGCCAAATAATGATGGATCCTACTCTTATTTGAATGCCTCTGAGTCTGGTCGAAGAATCATTGACTCAGCTCAAGCTCCTCTCCAGGACCTCCATCAAACAAATACCGATGCCGCTGGGTCAGTTCCTGTTGAGCCAACTCAGCTTTCGTCTGTCACTCAGCTTCTCACAGAAATCAAAGGTCTTAAGGATCTTTTGAGTGTCATGACTTCACTTCAGTCTCAACAGCCCAGACAGGAGTCAATAACAAAGCTGGCCGAACTCCAGCAGACAATGGTCAATCACATGAACTCTCTACAGGGTCAACTTCATCAACTGTCAGCTGCGAACTCAATGTATGCAACTTCTGCTGAAGTTCATTAACTCTTCAACCAGCTTCACACTGAGCAAGCCAGAACAAATGAGCAACTCTCTTCCTCCTCCCAATGCTCCATTGAGCAAATTAGTGAGGCTGTTTGTCTACTCAACATGAGTAAGGAAGAGATGGAAACTGACCAACTCAAGACGAATGAAATTCTGAAGTACTCTCGAGTTACTTTCAACCATGTGCGCCACTCAAATGCTCAACGTTAGTATTTTGACTCAGCTTTGCTAAAGATGCTTCATCAAGCCTTTGCCATGCTGACTGACAGTATAACCTGGGTTGGAAAGTCTCAAGCATACATCCTGAGTATGCTCAGCGCATCGGATATCAGGATTCCACGTTTTGTCTTGGATGAGGGTGTTCCTGTTTTTGATGGCATCAATGAAAGCACGCACAGGCTTAAGGCATTCTCTAACCGCTTAACTCGTGCTGCCATTAATGACACCTTCATTCCTCCTCCTACCGATGGTGGCAAAACGGGGGAGAAAGAACAAGCTCAAAGAACTCAACAATCAGGGGAAGCATCAGGAAGTCAGTAGAAATTCAAGGGAAAGGGAAAAGCTAAAGAGCATGAAGCCCAACTCAACTATAAGAAAAAATAGCTTGGCTAGGATTGCTAGACTTAGATTTTAAAAAAACTTGTAGTCTTTCCCTTATGAATTTGGTTGTGCTGACCCTGAATACAAAACTATGCATGCATCTACCTTTTTCAAAAATTGACCAATCTTATGTGATGCTTACTTATGCTTTGTGATAAACTCTAACGCATCTTCATTAAATCAACTGTGTTAATTGTCTACATTACTCTATGATTGTATGCTGTGTTAATCTATAAGTTGACCTCTTTTATATGTCTTCTTAAACACATTGAACAAAGATATACTCAGCACTCTCTGATATCTAAATCTTCCGCATAAAATGAGTTAAAAAGAATATGTTCCATGAGCTGACCTATTTCTGAAAACTGACCTTAGACTTACTTGATTAAACCTTGAAATGTTTAAAGTAAAACTAAGTCAGTAGCTCAACCCTTACGGGGGAGTATCCTGAGTAATATAAGGTCAACTATAATGGGGGAGCTCAACACTGAGTTCTTCAACTGAATATTTTTGCCAACATCAAAATGGGGGAGTTTGTTGAAACACCTTTCCACGTGATTTTGATTTGACAAAATTATTTAAGTAATTGATAAAAAATATTCTAACACATTAAATTTAAATGCTTTGATTTATTCACACTAATGTGTTTGTTCAATGTTGAGTTTATTGATTTATAAGACATTAAGATAAAAAGTCTAAAGGCCCATAAGTGGAAGTCAAACTCAAGTCAACAGATCAAGACCTCACGGCCCAAGAAGATTAAACGCAGTCGTATCAAGTGAAACGACGACTCAGCATGAAGAAGGATCGAGAAGCCTTCTAACAAAAGCTTCAAGAGGAAGCTGCTGAGTTGAGCGACAATGCAGTTAGGTCAGTGGCAGAACAGAACCAACTTCTAGACAAATTATTTCTACTTTGGGTAAAGTTCAGAAGGCGCAGGAAGCTGCCTGGAAGACTTTGCCGTAAATGTCGAAACATTCTGTTTATCTGACGAAAAGCTGTTGAGCACTGCCGTAGACAGAAGATGCAAGAATCTCATTGGCCAACGACACTGAGCACGTCCTGAGTGACAACGACAGGAAGCCGTTTGCCTCCAATGGTTATTTCGAAATTCGAAATTACCGGTGCTTGAAGTGTCACTATATAAAGGCCTCTCAATTGCTTCATTCCATGCAGATCTTCAATTAGTCGAAACGCTGACCAAATTCATACTTGAAGTTCTGTGAGAAAAGCAAAGCAAAATCTTACACCAATTTCCAATCATTGTGTAAAAGTCTAGAGTGATTTCAATCATCTAAAGTGTCTTAGCAATTGTTGTTTAGGACAAACACTTTATCATTTCTAGAAGAATAGAAATGAGAGGCTGAGTACTCGGTTATAGTACTCAGCGGTAGTTATAGGAGTGAGTAGAGGTATAGAGGAAGGTACTCTTGTATACTCAGCTTCTATTGTAAAAGGTTTCGTGCTCTACCTTTAAAGAGCTCAGTAGAGAATTCAAAAAAGCTCGGAACGCGTTCCGGGGACTGGACATAGGTGGAGAGGCCGAACCAGGATATGTCTGCTGAGTAACATATTTCTAACCCTTAAACTCCTTTATATATTGCTTGCTATAAAACTGACTAAGTAACGAACTCACGCTGAGTTGAGTATACTAAGAAGCTGAGTTCAGGAATAGACTCTAAGTGCTATCTCCTGACTCAAGGAAAGAAACAGACTTAGTCACAAGTTGACTAAGCTTGTATCTTAAAACTACTTAGTGACGCTGTGTAAACCTTTTCTTAAAAAAAGAAGTCAGCCTTAACGGACAAAATTTTAAATAGTTCCTATCCCCCCCCCCCTTGGAACTAACCTTGTCATGTTATAAGGGACCAACAGTTATTGTTCAGTAGTATGACTCCTGTGTTTTTCCTTAGTATTTCCTTTTTCTTTCTCCCCCTTTTTGCCAACACCAGTACTGGGTTGAGAAGAAGAAGAAGAAGGGAGAGATTGTCCAGCAACGCCACTTCTTGCAAGTTGAGTTGAAAATTTCTTAAGCTCACTTGAACTTGCGGAGAGTCCATTCAACAAAGACAATCCGGAAGCCATTTGTTCTGACAACACAGCACCAGCTGCACTCATATTACTGATAATGAATTGGAATGCTTTAGTGTGCCAAGACATTGAGTCAGTAAGCTGAGCGATGCACTTCTGATGAAGGCTCAGTATAGCGTTGTCATGGCTCCGGCGTTGATGTGATAGTTGTTGGACATGCCCATGAGTCTGTTTTGTATTATGGTAGATGGCAGAGGTATTTTTGTCAACAACTTCCATGGCGGCACGGTTGATGTCGATGAGTCGAATTGCCTCACCGACTTGATCAATGGTGCACTCAGAAGAAGAGCTAACTATTTTTCGAACTTTAGAGAGGTCAGAGCTCAGCTGTTGGAAGAGAGATTTTGCTTGATCAGAGGTCATAACATTGGAGTTGATGTTTGAGAGAACCACAATCTTCTCCTTAAGACAGTCCATGTGCTTGATCATCATCAGTTGTAGTGCAGCCATGCGATCAGCAAACGTTGAGTAGAGTTGTTGAGAGACCAATGCAGTTAAGGAATTTAGGAGTCCTTTAATACTGTTGACCTTATTCAGTATCTGCATTGTCTCGCTGGTGGAGTGGACTCAGCAAAGGTGGTGGTGGAGGTCACGTCTGAGACTTAGCTATGTCATGGGCCAGGTCAAATGCAGGTTGAAGAAGCCGTTTACCTTCCTCGGCGGCATTGATAAAAGATTGTTAAGGATTTTCCCTTTCGGGGTCAGCATTAGTCTCATCAGCCTTTTCTTTGTCCTGCTCGGTAGATAGGGTTTGAGGTTGAGGAGTTGGGATAAGAGTTTCAGAATCATTGGTTGTATGCTCAGTGGTGGAAGAGTTGGGAGCAACGGCATTGGATTTAGTGGGCCCAAGTTGGGTTCAGAGAAGGCTTGTTCCTTTGGATCAGGAACATAGGCTTGATTTTCCTGAGTTGAGGGCTCAATCAATGGAATGGAAGTTTGGAAGAGTGGGAAGGTGATATTTATTTCTAATCGGTTAAGATGAGTGGTATCATCATTCGTTGCCTCATTAACAAAGTGAACCTTTGGTTTGGTGCTCTTCTTTTTATATCTCCTTTCTCGGCTTGACTGATGGTGTTTATGTTTAGGAGAGGAAGTGGGGATAGGAGCTAGTGATGGAGGAGGAGTTTGGTTTGGATGAGTAGGTTCCTCCTCAGTATGGATTGGTTCATCCTACTGGTCAGTGGATGGTTCAGTTGTAAAAGGAACGGAGAACACATTAGGTGGTTGTTGAGCCGGAGCAGAGGTAGAAACGGGAGTGACCTCAGTAGCCATCCCTTGTGATTTGAGGAAGTGAGAGTCCTCGGGTATGGCAACAGCCAGCGACGCATATGTCAGTAGCTTGATCCTTATAGTTGTTTTATTCTTTAGAGGCTGCTCATCCTCTATATCCTCAGTAGAGGGCCATTTCTGCTGCATCTCAGCAGGAGTAGGCTCAGAGTCAGGTTTGGAGACTCTGACCTTCTTGGTTACATCCTTAGGGGACTTGGGCTCAGGAGATTTAGGCTCATCAGCCTTTCGTTTCTTGCCCTTACTGGGCTTGGCAACTTCAGTGCCTTCGTCCTTCTTTCCTTTTAGCACTTGCACTCTGCTATGTGCAAGAGTCTGGAGACACTCAATAGTGATCTCAGTGCCTTCCTTAGCCTTCTCACCCTCAAGATGTGCTTGAGAATGGCCGTAATGAGTGAGGCCAGTCTGAGCTTCATAGTACTGTGTTGAAAAGCACCGACCAAGAAGACCGACATATTCAGTGGCTTCTTCTCAAGCATGTACCATATTATGCACTACTCGAAATTGAGGCAGATGTGGTTGAGTTGAGTTTTGGAAAGAGGAAAATTGTTATCATATAATGGGCTTGCCTCTGAGGTTGGGAGAGGGAAGTGGCGGAGCCTTCACTAGTAAAGCCCTTAGGCTTGCAGTACTCCTTGTCATAGTCAACATCTTTTTGATCCCCAAATTTTCGGAGCTCAGTTCCTTCATCCTTTAGCTTCAGTAGGTCAACTAAATATGTTAGAGTGATGGTGAGCTCAGTGCCCTTGACAGAGATGACCAGGTGGTCGCAGTTGTCGTCAGCAACCTTCAGATTCTTGTAAAACTCCTTTACAAGTGTTGGGTAAGTGATTCTGAGGAGACCAAAGAGGGTTCCCCATTTTAGGTCAGCTATCCACTTGCAGAAGGGCTCCGCTGACTTAATGAACTCAGGGGAGAAGTATCAGGAGATGTGGATTTATGGATTTTCAATTTTCTCCAGTACCTCATACATCGTTAAGAAGGTTCGTGGTTTGGGTGTTTTTCTAGCCTTTTTAGGTTTTGGCTGAGATGACTCAATAGGCTACTCAGTGGTGTTCTGAGTTTGTCCAGTTTGAAGCTCAGGCTCAACATTTTCAATTTACTGAGACTCAGATTGTTCAAGGTCCTGGGTTTCAGTCACAAGTTGTTCATTTTGTCCGGGGTTCGACTGATGTTCAGGTGAGTCTTCGTAGTCAACTTGTTCTTCCTCAAGTGAGGAGGGATTGATATTAAAGGCTCTGTCCTCATACTGATCAGAGCCATTGGATGAGGTTTGTTCATTGTGAGAAGACATGGTGTTCTTGCGGTTTGAGAAGAACAGATTGCAGAAGAAAGATAGAAGTTGAGAGAGAGAGAGTGCAAATTTTTCAAGCGTAAGGAGAAATGAAAATTTTTTCTTCTCTATTTATAGCCGAAGATGAGAGAGGTGAGGGGTCAGAGACCCAACGGTCAGATTTCAACCACTCAGAGTCATTAACTCTGACATTAATGCTAATTACGGTGCATGGTTCCTTAATGATGATTATTACATCATCCTAGTCACTACCTATATACACGTGCTAACTTTAGAAAATAGATTATCTACTCAGTATCAACTCAGATCATGCAAGTCAGTTTATCACTCAGAACAGTTTATACTCAGAGTTATTGGAGAGGATTAAACATACCTATTGCTTCTTTCAGTGCGCAGAATTGCTCATGAGCCAGTGGCTTTGTGAATATATCAGCTGAGAGGACAATGTTAGTACCCATAGGGGTTGATATTGACTTACAATTCTCCATGTCATACTTCTTCAATATCTCCTTTGCATATTTTGTTTGGCTAATGAAAATTCCATTCTTTCCTTGCTTGATTTGGAGTCCAAGAAAGAAGTTGATTTCTCCCATCATGGACATTTCAAACTCAGTTTGCATCTGTTTACTAAATTCCTTGCAAAGAGACTCGTTAGTAGCACCGAATTTAATATCATCAACGTATATTTGTGCCAGTAGAGTGTCCTTACCCTTTTTCTTTATAAATAAGGTTGTATCGGCTTTTCCTCTGATATAATTTCTAGTCAGTAGGAAGCTTGTTAAGTGTTCATACCAAGCACGTGGTGCTTGTTTCAAACCATACATAGCCTTCTTGAGTTTATAAACATGGTTTGGGAACTTTGGATTCTCAAACCATGGAGGTTGATTAACATACACCTCCTCATTTATAACTCCATTTAAAAATGCACTTTTAACATCCATTTGAAATAATGTCTGAATATTTTTCGTGACAGTATTTTAACTGTATGTCATCTTAAGGCGAAATAAAAAATGCGCTTGATTCTCAGATGACATTACGATTACAGAATCCTGTCATCCAAAAAAATACGCGTTTTCGTTAAATTTGATGCGCTCAACAGATGACACTTCTAATAAAAGAATGTCATTGTATGCCGAAAACAAAAAAGCGGCAAATGAAATTTCACTTACGCGGTCATACCAAATTTTAGGCGCTCTATATCATTTGACTGAAATTTCAGCTGATGTATAAACCCTCTCTCAATCCCCAAACCCCAGTTTTAGGTTACGTAAGCTTCACCCCTCTCTATCTCCATGGTTGATTTGAACATGCAATCACTGGGTGAGCTGGAAACATGGTACTGGTAAGCCATATTTTCTTCGTTCCTAGATGTATCATTGTTCCTTACTCTTATCTTTTCCTCATCCGATTTACTTTTGTGTATTTCGATTTCAGCAGCTGGTATATGTTGGAAATTAGGCTAAGGTATAGTAGCAGAAATATAAATTTTTTAACCTATTTCCATTTAACCACAAGATCCGTTAACCGTTATTTCATATAAAGAAGGATAAGAAGAAATACCTTTTAGAAGTTCTATCTACCGTTGCAAACGAAGTACCCACAACTTCAAAAGAGATAGAAACTGTCTACCAATCTGCCCCTATCCGAAACAGACCTTCCAGACCTCTGAACGACAATCCCTTCGGTGGAAACGTGGAAAAATATGTCTAGAAGCTCCTGTCCAAATATCGCGACGATCCGACGGTTCAATCTCCGAAAATCCGCAAAATCGTGAACTGACCTGATGTAGGAGTAGTAAAACGAATTTCTCCCTTTTGTTTGTTTTTCTTCTTCGATTTCCCAAACACGAAATAAAACACGGGAAGATTAATTTAGTATCAACCGTTGAATAGCAACCAAAGTAGATTGCCTCTAACTAATCAATACAAGATCAAGGATAAAAGAAATAGATGAAAATTAATTGATCAAACGAAGCCGTAGAGAAATCTCGTCCTCGAACTAGGGGTGTCGAATTTTCTCTCTCTTGGACTAGGTGAATTTCGAAAATCACAAGTAGGGTATGGCTTGCTTGGATTTCGAAAATCTCAAGGGAAGGGGTATTTATAATCTCTTGTATCTAATCCCTAGTTAGATAGAATTAGGTTACTGAATAGGAATTCCATTCGGAATAGAATTCCTAATTATTATCTCACTGTATATCTAATATATTAAGGATAATAATAATAACCTTATTGGATAATAATAGGAGTATATTAATCTAATTAAAACTCCTAACTTAATTATCTCTTAATTAATTTAATTCATATTCCTAATCTAATTAGGATTAACAAAATCAAATTAATTATTCATGTATATTACTACATGAATTTCGACCCCCTTATGTCCATGGGCCTTATTAGGCTCAATTGGGCTTCTATCAATTAATTAACATCTATCTCTCTTTTAGGTTCCAAGTCTTATGTGTGATCCATTAGGTTCTTATTGCTTCTAGCCGTATGCAACGTTATTAAATTAATTTTCAAAGAATTATATTTAATCTTTGCATAACGGAATGATGTACAGAGTATGTGATTAGCAAGTCTGTAATCATTCCCCCAGAGCTATAAGAAGACAGGTTGATTCTGTCGTTAACCTTTCCGTATTAGTTACAGTATAATTCGATCCTTTATCAACTACATCCTTGAACTGAATCTTATGACTATGGGTGATGTCAAGTCACATATAGCGAGACGTTCATTTTACTTGTACAGGCCGAGTCAACTCAAAAAGATAGGTTAAGTGAAATCTGTATTTCTTACTCTTAAGCTATCACCTTGCAAGGATTTAGAGTCGAGTCTTCCACAAGCGATCCATGGATGTATCTCCCATTTATCGGGAGTGATAAATGCTCAATCCAATATATAACGACTCCATAATTACTTCCTGTGATACCCAACATCTACTGTTCACACCCCAGAGTCATCTCTGTTAAGGATCGTGTTACACCAGAGTCAAAGCATCACATTTCGTAATCCAGAATACCAATTAATATTCCTTTGAGTCTGAGGATTAGTTATACCTATTAATACCAATGAGATGAACAGGTGACAAGGATGAATCTACCCATCCTATTATCTTAAATCGGATCCCCAATCCTAATGAACAACATTTCATCGGATCTATGTAACTGTCCAGATATCTGTATATATGAAGCTTGTGAGATCAGCTTTCTGTCGGATAGAAGACATTGTTACATACAAGTCTCAACAGTGATATGTCAATCCCAAACATATCACTTGACTTAGGGTGGTTTTAAGTTTATCAGTTTACTATAAAGTTTTGTCTCACTTCATGCTTGTATGAACACTTTATAATCACTTTAAATAAACTTACGGATTTCCTTTTATTAGACTTTATTTAGTGCTTAAAAGGGATTGCCTTTATATAGTTATAAAACATACATCTCATTAAACAAATGATATAAAGAACAATTCATTTACATTAAGTTTGTATCCTAGAACAATTGTCTATAGGACACTAAACCCCAACAGTATAAGGATCTTGTGATTTTCAGACCTATCATTGAAAGGTTTAGATCTCTCGCTTAGCTACACTGATTTTATTGTATTTAGATTCACTGCTGTAAAGCTTGGGTCTTTATCTTTTTTAATCTAGGGCAAGATAGTGCCTGATACAGTAGATGGTATGAACTCATCTGTTTCCTTTTTATTTGAACACTATTTGCAGGGATAGTAAGAATGCTTCAGTACATGGGACGACTGACTGAAGAGATTGTCAATCGGTTCATGCCTTTAGCATATGGGAAGATTTCTTTAACTTACTGAATATATATATATTAATGTTATGTTGGTTTGAACTGATTGGTCATGCTTTTAGAAGTGATTGTGTATGTTTGATGTACTGTTTTGGAACCTAAAACTCATTGATTTAGGAAACTAGCCTGATTTAGTATATATATTGTTATGTGGGTTTGAACTGAATGATTACATATATGTATGATGTTTTGGGTGATGATGAAATGATTGGTATGAACTGATTGGTTATATATAACTGTTTAGGAAGCTATGACTCATAGACTTTATGTATGAATGATCATTAAGCATGTGGATGATTAGGCATACTCTAAAGCTTTGAATGTTCATTGAGATTGGCACTGCTCTTACACCTGATGCGCGCGGCGCCTAGGTAGAGCTTATGAAATATATATTATGATAAGTGCGTTACGACTATGGATGTGATCTTCCTAAATGCTCTATCTTTACTAGACGCTACTACTTAGGGGCAAGTGTACCCCGTCGTATCAAGTAATAATCCGGTTAAGACCGGGTATCGAATCCACGGGATTTATAACTACAAGTATTAAACGACTCAGTTTTATACGTTATCTAAGCGGTGAATACTTTGAGTTGATTCGGGGAACAACTACAAACTACTCCTAACTACGGGTGAGACAAATTTATATAACAAAAACTCTACGAAATGATATGGATGGTGATAAGTTATAAATATGACAAACAATGACTCCCACTATATATACGGTTAATGGTTTGCTCTTGCAATGACGACTACGTGTAGTGTGACCGACCCGTGAAGTACTTAGACTACATGGTTCCTAGTCAAGGCGTGTCTAATGCTCGGGATCAGAAATTAGGGCCCGTAAGTTCCGTGGTTTGTCAATCCCTACGGTTTCCGGAGCGTCACTTCCGGTAAGGCAACACCTATATGAACCCCTAAAGATAGCCCGAATGGCATCGGAAATCGCGTTCTCCTACACAATAATGAATTACGAGTATCAAAACAAGTAACAAACATCAACACATATATAGAAAAAGAGATTATGAATCATAAATTATAAATATGGAGAATGTAAATATGGAATACAACCAAGCCTAGTACATAGGAAGAGTACAAGCTAATTAGCAAGTGAAAAGGGAAGAATCCACCCTCGGAACTAGCTAACCGGACTCAAGGCCGTCTCTTAGGACTTGGAGGTGGAGCTTTCGAGCTTGGTGAACGGAGATGGAACGGAACTTTGACGGAATGTCGGAATCAACGAACAAGCTCTCAAGGTGATAGAGTTTTGCTATGTAAAATAAAATCTAAAACTAAGAAACAAGAGCTTAGTGTACATCAAGAAATATATATATCAAAAGCTATCTAAATGAGTGCTAGTCACTCCTATTTATACACATCAAGCTAGGGGTAGAATTGTAAATTCACAAGATACAAGTATGGAGCTACATTATTTCTGCAGTTTTCCCATGACACGTCCCGCGTATGGTGGAGGATGCCCCGCGTATTTGCCCATTCCGTCAGAAATCTCCTGCATGTGGACCAAATCCGGATCTTGTTGTCTCAACCACGCCCCACGTATACTGGGGTACGCCTCACGTGGTTGAGCTTCTGAGATTTTATTGCTTGAATTAGGTCCTTTACACCCCGCGTAGTCTGAAGCACGCCTCGCGTAAATGAGTCTCTGGTTTTTTGGACTGAAGAACTTCCCATACACGCCCCGCGTGTATGGTTGTACGCCCTGCGTATTGTCAGTTGACTTTAGAAGATCTTGCAGTCTGACATTCATGATTGAGACATTATTGCTTATCATTGCTCATACGCCCCGCGTGGAGGGTAGGATGCCCCGCGTGGCAGTGGGTAAGTTCCACTTGGTGCCTGTGGATTGAGCAATTATTTCTGAAAATGTGTTCCACGCCCCGCGTGGAGGGTGATACACCCCGCGTATGTCGGTAGATTTCTGCTCCTTGCTCGTACCTGAAATACAATTCTCGAGAGCCGAGTTAGCTTAACGTTTTATTTTCTAAATTAATCAAAAATAAGGAAAATTAACCGAAAGTACGGAATTTATTTTTATTTCATTATTTTATTAAAATCTACTTATTTTTGTAATTAAACTTATTTATTTAGTCTAAAATTCAATCATAAATCACGCTAAAAGATAGGGACAAAACGCCCCTATCAACACCTATGAGTTATGCTGCTAGAAGTGATTGAGTATGTGTATGTGTATGAAACATGTTTATGTTTGATGTTCTGTTGATGCTTATGTTTGAGGTGCCTAATGAGTATGTGTATGATTGTTCATTTGGGCATGTAGCTTATTAATCATGCATCAAGTATTAGAGGAACATTGTAAAAGGGTCATTAAGCATGTGGCTGATTAGGCATACTCTAAAGCTTTGAATGTTCATTGAGATTGGCACTACTCTTACACCTATGAGTTATACTGCTAGAAGTGATTGAGTATGTGTATGTGCATGAAACATGTTTATGTTTGATGTTCTGTTGATGCTTATGTTTGAGGTGCCTAATAAGTATGTGTACGATTGTTCATTTGGGCATATAGCTGATTAATCATGCATCAAGTATTAGAGGAACATTGTAAAAGGGTCATTAAGCATGTGGCTGATTAGGCATACTCTAAAGCTTTGAATATTCATTGAGATTGGCACTACTCTTACACCTATGAGTTATACTGCTAGAAGTGATTGAGTATGTGTATGTGTACGAAACATGTTTATGTTTGATGTTGTGTTGATGCTTATGTTTGGGGTGCCTAATGAGTATGTGTACGAGGAACATTGTAAAAGGGTCATTGAGCAGGTATGAAGCATGTACTGATATGGCTTGCAAATGATAAGATATATCCATACTCTTTTTGAAATTGAACATGACCTATGATGATAAGTAAGGAATAAGTTGTCTTGAATAACTTGTTATAGCATGTTAGGCATACTCTTAAAGCTGAAAATGTTATGAACTCAACTGGCTCATTTTTATTTGAAATGATAAGTAAGGATTCTGAATGCAATTCGTTTATGAAGCATGTATGAAGCATGTATTAAAGGGTAAATTTAGGCTAATTGCATGTACTGATATGGCTTGCAAATGATAAGATATATTTTGATTAGATAGAATATACATATACATACGAACTGAATAACAAGCTGTACATAAAGGGTTATGTATGTGCATTGGCCATACTCTTACTATGTTCCTTTCCACTAGGTTTGATATCGTAACAACAACATTAAACATGGTGATAGGTTTATGATGCATTCAGCACAAACAGAGTCCCTTGTTTTGACAGCATCATAAACCTCATTACCAAGTTTAGAGTACCACGAGTACAACCCAAGTGGAAGGAGTATTGTAAAAGGGTCAGTTTAGTCTACTTGCACATACATACAAACGGAATAGCAAAGCTCTACGTTATATTACAAAAGGGGGGGATGAGTGTTGCCTTTCGGTTGTAATTGACAGTCCAAAGTTCCTTAGCTGTTTTGACTAGTGAAAGGAAATTTGGAATTGGAATGAGAACCACATTTGGATATCACATTGCCTTTCAATTCTCCTTTCACTTAGCCAAGACAGCTTAGGAGATTTGAACACCCTTCATATTTAGCACAAACAGAGTCCTTTGTGGTGACAGCATCATAAGCCTCATTACCAAGTGAAACGAGCATTATAAAAGGGTCAGTTTAGGAGCACACAGCTCTACGTTATATATTACAAAAGGGAGGGAATTAAAGGTCCAAAGCTCCTTAACTATTTTGACTAAAGAAAGGAAATTTGGAATTGGAATGAGAACCACATTTGGAGCTCACATTGCCTTCTGATTCTCCTTTCTCTTAGCCAAAATAGTTTAGGAGATTTGGACACCCTCATATACACTTTGCATACTCCTCAGTCCATATCCGGGCGATCCCCTCATACTCTTCCCTGTTGCTGCGGTATTGCTCAGCAACTGCTTCTTGCCCAGGAAATGGCTCCTCACTGTGGGGCTGTAGAAGTAGATCATATATGTGCCACAGACACTACAAAATGCATAGAATAATTAGAACAAAAATATGATGTTGTATGTTTATCAAATGAAATAGATAAATGGTTGCATTATACCGTGGCAGTGGAAAAGCGATGGTCATTAAGGATACGGGGAAGATGAATCGACCCATGAGGAGCCACGTTAGGATGATATATCCTATTCCGGAACCAAAACTGAGAATAAGAGGAGAGCTCTATTAGTGTATGTTTCATATAGGGGATTATATCTTACTAATCTGAGTTAATATTACTCTTGCAGGTCTGTTTGGGAAATCCGGATGGTATCTGATTCTGATTTCAAATACACCCCTTTGATATGGGTGTATTGGGGGCCTTTCATTCTGATCGACCATTGGAAGAAGTTACCATCGAGAGGACCTGTACGTTATCATCCAAGAAGAATCATTAGAAATACATAGAAGAAACCAGGAAGGGTTACAGAACAACTATGGATTGACATACGTACCATTGATGGCCAGAAGCCACTCTGGGTTCTCCATGTACAAGTTACCCAAGTCAGCAATTATTTCTCCTGGAGTTTCAACAAGGGGATCCATTGTTGGTAAGTTTTCTGGCTGTTGAAGGTATGATTCTGAATTATGATGCATATATTTATAGTGATATGATTGTGGTAAGTGAAAGGCCGTGTTAGGGGAAGGGTCATGTAATTACTACTGAGTTTAGGGTTGTGTGTAATATTAATGACCTGCTTGGCTTTTGCAGATAGCAAGACCTTTGGGATTATAGGCCTAATTATTACTCCAAGATATGGATTGACTTATGGAAGATATGGATTGACGTTAGGCACAAATGTATTGCTTATTATTTTGGTATTTTAATTCAGAAATGTATTGATATGGATTGACGTTAGGCACAAATGTAAACATATTATGAGTATTGGTCTCCAATAAAATTAAAACCATTGACATACAGAATTTCATCTTCATATTTTAGAATGTTTCTGTATTCAGGTATAAAAACCAGAAATTCAAACGAAGAAGAAGGCATAAAGTGACATTTTAATTTTTAAAAATGTCATCTAAACAGGCTATAACGTCAGAAATTATTATACGAACTGTCATCTAAACAGGCTATAACTTCAGAAATTATTATACGAACTGTCATCTCAAATTGAATATGCCTATTTCCCACACGCTAACCTGACGGTTTTAATTGTAAAAATGTCATTTGATGACATTAAAGACGACGACAGTAATAAATAAGCTGCATCGTAACAAGGGTAAAATGACAGTAAGAAAATAGGCTAATGTAATGTGTGATGACGAAACATGACAGAACCTGACCGTCGTCTGAAGGTACAATAGACGGCAGCGAGCCCTGTGACAGATTTATATCGCGCGGGACGACGGTTTTTAACCGTCGTCTGAAGAGGGTTTTGGCGTAGTGTGACCTCCGCAGGGTTGGTCTTATCAAACTCAATATGGACTAACTCTTCTAAGACTTGAGTTCTTTTGTTGAAAATTCTATATGCTTTGCTGTTAGTTGAGTAGCCCAAAAAGATGGCTTCATCAGCCTTGGAATCAAACTTGGCAAGATTGTCTTTAGTGTTTAAAATAAAACATTTGCAACCAAAGGCTCGAAAATAACTTATGTTAGGTTTTCGTCCTTTCCAAAGTTCGTATGGGGTCTTCCTCAGTATAGGTCTGACTAGAGCCCTATTGAGTATGTAGCACACTGTGTTCACAGTTTCTCCCTAGAAGTACTTTGGAAGCCTATTTTCACTCAGCATTGTCCTGGCCATTTCTACCAGAGTTCTGTTCTTCCTTTCAACTACCCCATTTTGTTGAGGAGTTCTAGGAGTAGAAAAATTATGGTCAATGCCATTAGTTTCACATAATTCATCAAACAATTGGTTCTTGAATTCTCCACCATTATCACTTCGGATATGAGCGATTTTTAAGTCCTTATCGTTTTCAATTTTCCTACAAAGGGTTGAAAACATCTCAAATGTTTCATCCTTGCTACAGAGCAAGATGATCCATGTGTAGCGAGAGAAATCATCTACAATGACTAAGGAAAATCTTCTACCACCCAAGATCAGTGGCTGGACTGGCCCGAAGAGATCCAAGTGTAGTAATTCCAAAGGACGCTTGGTTGACACAATATTTTTACTTTGAAAAGATTTTCTTGTTTGTTTCCCACACTAACAAGCATTGCACAACTGATCCTTTTCAAACTTGAGTTTTGGCAATCCCTCAACTAGTTGCTTTCTTGCTAATTTGGCCAGGAGGTCCATGCTTACATGACCAAGTCTCCTGTGCCATAGCCAGGAATTTTCTTCCTTAGAGACTAAGCATATTTCTTTTGAAAAATTCTTTTCTAGGTTCAGCATGAAGACATTATCAATTCGTGGAGCAGTCAGGATTAAATCATTAGTTTTGCTCTCAATAATTTGACATCCAGAGGCATCAAATATGACCTTCCTACCACTGTCACACAGTTGAGCTACGCTCAGTAGGTTATATTCAAGCCCTCTGACTAGGGAGACATTTTCAATAGTTGGGTTTCCTCCTATGGTTCCTGACCCTACTATTTTACCTTTCTTGTTGTCTCCAAAACTTACACTTCCTCCATGTTTGTGCACAAGTGTGATGAACTGAGTTTCATCACCCGTCATATGCCTTGAGCATGCACTGT
Organism: Euphorbia lathyris; assembly: GCF_963576675.1. NCBI lineage: Eukaryota > Viridiplantae > Streptophyta > Magnoliopsida > Malpighiales > Euphorbiaceae > Euphorbia > Euphorbia lathyris. Next base: position 19,137,827 of record NC_088914.1, on the reverse strand, counting down.
AAATATACCACAATTTTGACTTCTCAGCACACATCAGGCCTACCTGTAATGGAAATAGTTGCTTTTAGGCACCCAAATCTTTTTGGGTCCTTTCTTGTTAGGCTCAGCAGGCAATACATTATATTTTACTCGGTGGCGACACACTTTAATCGTGTGGCCTTTCTTCCCACAAAAGTCACAGTGGACATTTTGCTGAGGATACCATCTGCTCTGACTAGCACCTTGATACTGCGCATTTCGATGGTAATTATTTTTATTCGGAACCTTGAGTTGGTTCTAAATTGATGTGATGTCCTTCTTGAGTTTCTTAGAATCCTCTTGGACTTCTAAGACAAACCTATGCATGATTTTAAGATTTTCATCTTGCCTGGTATTGTCTTAGAGGAGATGTCGGAGGTCACTGAGTTTGACTTCCTCAATCTCATCACACCTTCTACTAAGTGCTCTTACTTTCTTGTTACACTTTTTAACAAGGGAGTAAAGATCACTCAGTGCATTTATCATTTCATTTCTAAGGACAAGGAGAGATATTACCTCAGCATTTTGCTCATCATTCTCAGAGGCATACGAAGGTTCAGGCTGCTCAGAGGCACAAGACTCGTCAATCTCATCAGCCATGAAGCAAATGTTTGCTGTCTCAGCAGCACCGGCTTCAGAGGAAGATGACTCATCGATGTCACTCCATGTTTCCACCATGGCTTTCTTCCTGTTCCTTTTGTCTTTCTTCAGAGTGGGGCAACTTGACTTGATGTGGCCAGGTTGATGACATTCAAAGCAAGTAATAGAGTTTGAGTTGTCCTTTCTGACCCTGTTTTCATTGTACTCAGCTTTAGACTTCTCATACTTTTGATAAGGCTTCTTTCCATATTTTTCATTCTTACGGAACAGCCTCTTCATCTTTCGAGTAAACATGGCCATTTCCTCATCATCTGAGGACCTGTTGTCAGTGGAGTCTATGTAACATTCCTAAAACCCTAACATATAAGTCTTCCCACATTCATATATGTTTTCATGATTGAATACATACATTTTAGATTCATCTCATTGTCATTGGAAGTTTCGTATGCATAATGCGATTACCGTGCGATTAGGAGGCGATTAGTGTATCGTTAAGATGTAACGATTGGTTAATTAAGTTAGGAATTAAATGAATGAACAAATATGACCTTAATTGATTAAATTAGACTTATGGAGGGCTGGAAATGAAGTTTGTGAGCAAGCACCTCACTAAGCATGAGGTGTCACCCAATAGTAAGACAAATTACACCTCTTTAGTTAAAAAGGATATACACAACTCAACTCTTATCATTTGCTTCTCAAATTTCGACCATATATTCAGATAACCTTCCTATTGCATACCCTAAACCTCTTCAAAGAAAACTCTTCCATTTTCTTCAATTTTCAAGCCAAACAAGTCAAGTTAGGAAGCATACTAGGTGATTGACACAAATTGAAGGTTAGTATGTAGTTTTAGCTTCTTTTTATGAGTTTGAGATTCTGAAATACCTAAGTATGATGATAGGATCTGTTGTAGATGAGTTATGATTGAGTTTGTTAAGTTTTCAGTCATCTTGGAACATGTTTTTCATCTTGATATTGTTCGAATTTGGAAATATATACAGAATAAACTATGTTCGTATATATGTTAAGAAACTCTCTGTAAAATATGGGACTTTAATTCAATGTATAGATGACTAAAACCTAGATGGAACATGACTTCCTCAAAATTGAAAGTCATGTGAGGCAGCCATGTTGATGTAGCATTTTGAGGACCTTAGAGTCATGATTTGAGAAAGTTTATTTATACAAAATTGTTCCTAACTACTTGAAGTATATTATGTAAAAGGATTTGGCAATCCATTGTGTTTAGTGTGAGCTAGGTTGAGTGAATTATGGTAGATGCAAAGCTGGGTAGTCTGTTTTTTGGCTGGAAACAGGACAAAATAATTTTGCATGCCATATATTGTGTAGAAGTGATATTAATGTGAAGTTTGGATATGTTATACCCATATATTTCTAGTTTCAGTAGGTTTAAGAAACAGGGAATTTAGATTCATATAGAGAGAGTTATGGCAGAATGTGTGCAAGTAGGTCATGTGATGATGTAAGACAAAAGGATTAGATTGCATGAACTTTGTGGAGTTAGTGTCTTATAAATCATGTAGCATGCATTAGTTTACATCTTCATTAAGTTTATGTTAAGACTAATTTTATAAATTTTATGTGACATTAGGAGGACAAGGTGCAATTGAATGCACACCCGATCGTGTAGAATAGATCGAACCGAGTGCGACGGTAAGCATATTGCTTATATCAGTCTTGATCACATGCACCTTAATGAGCATGTAGAATTTGCTCATTCACTGTTAGATCTAGACTTATTAGAATCTTAAGGTGGAGATTCAAAGCATCCTGAGGTTTAGATTTAATAAGCCCATATCTGACGGTGAATGAGCAAATTCACTTGCTCATTAAGGTGCATGTGAAAATTCATGTTGCTTATATATATGTATGAATGTATTGTGGATTGTGACTTATTGAGTGTGAGATGTAGTTGAATCTGATGTGAATGATGTGAATAATGTTTGAGTGTTGGTGATACGATGTGATAGATAAGAAAGTGATATGATTGAGTATGTTGCAGTGGTATGAGTACAAATGTGGCATATTGATCCTTGTGCACATACTTGAACTGGATAATGGTTGGATAAGAAATGAATATGAGCTTGCTTAGATGGATATATGAAATGGTCCAAGTTGAGAGTGATATCCGAATATTGTGACCCAGAAGCACATGTGTTGAGATATATGAGTACGTGAGTTGAGTTTAATGTTGGTCCCTTGTAAGGTTGCAAGTATAGTTCCAAGGGGGGGTTAGGAACTATTTAAACTTTTTCGCAATTAGGGCAGACTTCTTTTTCTAAAGAAAAAGGTTTGAACAGCGGCGCTGAGTAAACAGCAAGATACTGGCTTAGTCAACAGATGACTAGGTCAGTTTCTTAGCTTGAGTCAGGAGATAGCACTTAGAGTCTATTCCTGAGCTCAGACGTTCAACGCGCACAACTCAACTTGACCTCTTTACTTGGTCAGTTTTTGGTTATTTTAAGCAAGCAATATAAATAAGGAGTTAAAGGTAAGAAATACTTCACTCAGCAGATTTATCCAGGTTCGGCTTCTTCTAAGCCTACGTCCTGTCCCCGGAACACGTTCCGAGATTTCAAATCCTCTACTGAGCTCTTTAAAGGTAGAGCCTCAAACCTTTTACAATATCAGCAACTGAGTATGACAAGAGTACCTTCCTCTATACTTCTACTCAATCCTAATCTCTCGCTGAGTACTAAAACCGAGTACTCAGCCTCTCCTTTCTATCTCTAGAAATGATAAGTGTTTTGTCCTATACAAAGATTTGCTAAGACACTTTAGACGATTGAAACAATCACTCTAGACTTTTACACAGATATAAGAAATGTAGTGTAAGAATTTTCTTTGCTTCTTTGCTTGCAGAACTTGTAGAAATTTGGTCAGCGTAACTGCTTGATCAAGTTCTGTGTATAATGAAGCTTGTGATGGCACTATTTATAGAGACGTCTGGGCATCGGTCATTTCGAATTTCGAAATAACCGTTGGAGGGAAACGGCTATATGTCGTTGTCATCCTGACTTGCTCAGAGCTCTCGGCCAATCAGAATTATGTATCTTCTGTCCTCGGTCAGCTCAGCAGACTGTCTCTCCTTTTATGGTAAAGTCAACTGGACAGCATACTGTGTCATCTGAACTTTGCCCAAAAGGGAAATACTTTGTCTGGAAGTTTTGCTATGTCAGCTGCTGTCTTATACGCTTTGTCGAGACTACTCAGCAGCTTCATCTTGAAGTTGTTCCCGAAGGTCTTCTAGATCCTTCCGTTTGCTGAGTTGCGTTCTGTTTAGAACGGTAACGTTTTGACAAACGCGGGCCGAGTGTACTGAGTTGTTTGACTTGGGCCTTGGCTTCCGTAATGGGCTTGGGCCATTTAATCCTTATATCTTATAATAGTTTTAACTCAACATTGAACAAACACATTAGTATAATAAATCAAAGCATTTAAACTTAGTGTGTTTAGAATATGTATTTTAAGTTATACTTAAACAATTTTGTCAAATCAAAATTATGTGGAAAGGTGTTTCAACAAACTCCCCCATTTTGATGTTGGCAAAACTATTCAGCAAGGAACTCAGTATGAGCTCCCCCATGATAGTTGACCTAGTATGATTTAGCAAACTCCCCCGTAAGGGTTGAGCTACTGACTTAGTTTTACTTAAAGCATTTAAAGGTTTAAATGAGTAAGTCTAAGGTCAGTTTTCAGATATAGGTCAGCTATTTCAACATATTCTATTTACTCAGTATAAAGCGGAAGGTTTAGTCATATAGAGCACGCTGAGTAATTTCTGTTCAATGAGTTCTTATCAGACAATGTTTTATAAGCATATAGGTGAATGTCAAACATGTTATCAGCATTTGATTTAATCAAATAATTTTACAAGTGTTAAACATGGCTGATTTAATTGAAGATACTTAATAACTCAGTATTTAGCAACATATATCATAACTCAGGATTTGAATAAGAAATGCAGATATGATATATATGATAGAAGTCAGTAGTTACATATCAACACATATATAGATATGGCAACAAAAAGATTACAACTGTTTTGGCCTATGCTGAGCTAGCCTATCTATTTCTTTTTCTTGCCTTGTGACTGACTTCGCTCATACTGACGTCGCTCATGCTGAGCCCTAGCTACTTGTGCTTTCTCCCCCGTTTTGTCAACTTCGGGGAGCTTGAATGCATCGGTTAGGACAACGCGAGTCAGTTCCTGAGAAAGCTCCTTTAGCTTCTCAGCGCTTTCATTTACGCCATCAAAAATGGCAACTCCATCAGCTGAGACCTCTACGGGTATTCGGAGATCAGCAGCACTGAGCATATTGACACTGTAAGCTTGAGCTTTGGCTTGCCAGATAAGAGCTTCAGAAAGGCCGGCAAAGATTTGGTGGAATGTCTTTAAGAGAGCTGAGTCATAATGATGACGTTGGATATTGTTATGACGGATGTGGTTGAAAGATTGTTGTGCGAGAGATAGCAACTCACTTTGCTTCAACGCGTCAGTATCCATCTCTTGCTTATTTAGATTAAGCAGCCTGATAGCCTCACCGATTTGCTCTACGGAGCACTGAATGTATGACACCATTTGCTCGTTGGTCTTCAGTTGCTCAGTGTGAAGCTGAGCAAAGAGCATTTTGAGTTCAGAGGAAGTGGCATAGTCAGTGTTCACAGTGGACAACTTCTGGACTTGGTGATGGAGAGAGTTCAGATGTTGAACTGTTGTCAGCTGTATCTCTGCCAGCTTGGCAATGGAATCCTGCTTAGCTTGCTGGGCTTGGAAGGATAAGACAACATTCAGCAGATCCTTGAGTCCCTTAACTTCGTTGAGAAGCTGAGTGACCTGGGAAAGCTGCGTAGTCTCGAGAATTGAAGAACCAGCAGCAGGAGGAGTGGAATGGTGAAGATCTCTGATCAAAGCTTCCACTGAGTCAATGATCTTTTTGCCTGACTCAGTGGCATTCAGATGGACATCAGTATGACCAGAAGGAAGTGGAGTGATAGGAGTACCGTGGTTAGTGACTGGAATAGTATGCTCAATCTGCTCTTGAGTTTTAGGGAGAGTTGATTGATCGGCAGAGAATTTAGTTGTGGAAGTTATAACCCGAACACTGTCTGTGCTGACGGCAGAAGGATGGGGAGTCAGCACCATGCTTGAGGAAACAGCATGAACAGTAGACGGCTCAACCTGACTGGTTGATGTTGCTGAGGCATTGGGGTCGGCATGTTCCTGTTGAGAAGAAACAGAGGCTTGTTTTTCTAATTGCGCCGATGTAGTGGAAGTGGATTGGCGATTGAAAAATTTAAGTTGGACGGTAGAAGGGTCCTTAGTTGTCTTAGAGAGGACAATGTTAGGAAGAGTTGGAAGTTGCACAGGAAGTTCAATGACTGGTTGTTCACTGGCCTTGACCAACTTTCACCTTCTACGAGGTGGAGTGTCAGTAGGAGCAGGTTCTTCTGAGTGAGTAGGAGAGGATTCCTGTTGCTCAGTATGAGTCTGGTCAGCTTGCTCTTCAACTTAATCAACAGTGTGTTGGTCAAGTACTTGCTCAACTCCCGCAGCCAACTCAGTGTCGACATGCACATCTCCACCAGCTAACCCAGTGTTAGCATCCTCAGCTTCATGTTCGCTGGCAGTTTCCTCAGAATCCTCAGCGTCATCCTGACCGCTGGCTTCTTCTTCTTCTTCCTCCTCAGTACTATCTCCATCAAGTTCTTCCTCAAATTGAGAGATGAAGTGATCATCTAGTTGGACCTCAGGTTCCTCAGACTCAGCAACTGTACCTTGACACTGGGTGAAGTGAGAGTCACCCGGTATAATGAAGTCGGTCGATATGGCTTCCAGAGGAGTCAAAGTTGAAGTCTTCTGCTTCTTCTGAGGTTGCTCAGCAGCTTCCTCAGTTCCAGGCTCACCTTGCCTGGTTCTTTTCTCAGCTGACTTACCAGCTGACCGCTGCCTCTTCGCTGGAGACTCAACGTTTTTAGAAGGAGTCTCAGTAGATTTTCTTTTGCGAGAAGCTGGGGCCTTAGTTCTTCGCCCCTTCTTTGGCTCAGCAGTTTCCTCAGCTTGGCCAGCATCAGCAGCAGCAGCAGCAGCAGCTTTACCTTTCTTCAAGGGCTATCCAAATTTCAGTGCCCTCAGCGAGGATGCTGTTATCTCAGTTCCTTTAAATTTCTCCTCTCCTTCGAGGTCAATTTTGTGGTCAATGAGGATTCTTGTTATGATTGACCCGAGCCTCATTGTACCAGTACTGCGAAGGAACCCAGCAACGAGAAAGACAGGCATGTTGATGGGGGTGTACGTCAGCATGTGCCAGATAAAACACTGCTCAAAATTTGTTGCTGATGTAGTGCAGTTTATCTTTGGGTAGATAAAATAGGTCAGCAAGTAGTGAGCCATCTTCTGGTGCTGACCCATTGATGATGCTGAGACTTCTCCTGAGTAGCCCTCAGGTTTGCAGAATTTGTGTACATAATTAGTCTTGTCCTGATCTCCCGATTTTCTCAGCCTTGCTCCCTCAGTTTTCAGCTGGAGAAGATTCCCTATGTAGAGAGGGTTGACGAAGATGGTTTTGCCTTTTACCTCAGTGCACAGGTAGTCAGTGTTGTCATTGGCAACCTTGAGGTTGTGGTAAAACTCTCTCACGAGGTCAGGATAGGTTTCATCCCTGACCGAGAACAGCCCAGTCCATCCATTCTGTGAAATCCATTCGCAGAACGGCTGTTCATTCTGTACGAAATGTTCTGAAACCCATCTGGAGGGTTCAACTTTCCATTCTCGCACATTCTCAAAGACTTTGGAGTAGGTATGAATTTTCACAGTCTTTCCTTGACCAGAGTTTGAGTTTTGGCCAGTTTTTCCCTTGCTCGGCGTAGGGGGATTTCCAGTAGGTTCATCGGAGCTGGTCTTTTGGTGGCCGGCACCGGAGACATTGAAAGATAACTTAGTCATTCTTCGAAGATGGGAAGGTTTAGAGGAATTTTAGAGAGAAGGAGTTCAAAGCAGTTTCTTTGCCTTTAGAATTGATTAAGCGTAAAAAATAAAAGATGGGGAAATTCCCATAATTTATAGACGGAATGAATGGTGTGGATCTTAATCGAATCCATGTGCCAGTTTTGCCTTGGGATTGTGTACCAACAAAGATCCTGGCATTTATGACATATACGGCGAATACGTCATCCTAGGGCTATACGCGTGCTTTTACATTTATGCTAACGGATCTAACACTCAGCATCTAGAATGTCAAGCGTTTGATATTCTGAGTGGTCAGTAATGCATTTACGGATGATTTTAAAGTTTAAGTTTAAACTAATTTACTCAGTGTGCAAGTTACTCAGTATTTGATGTTCAGTCAGTTTCGATGAGTTACTCAGCAAACAATCAATCATTCAGCATAGTAATTCACTCAGCATTCATATTCATTTAGTACAGGAATTTACTGAAGAGGATTAAACATACCAATTGCTTCTCTCAGTATGCTGAACTGCTCACAGGCCAGTGGCTTCGTGAAGATATCCGCAAGCTGTTCGTCCGTTGGGACAAAGGTCAGCTTGATCTCCCCTTTGAGTACATGGTCTCTAATGAAGTGATGTCTGATGCTGACATGCTTCATTCTGCTGTGTTGAATTGGGTTCTTGGAAAGATCAATTGCACTTTTGTTGTCACATTTGACTTCAATTGTCTTCGTTTGAACACCATAGTCTTCAAGCTGTTGCTTAATCCATAGGACTTGAGCAACACAATGACCAGCAGCAATGTACTCAGCTTCAGTGGTAGACAAGGCTACTAACGCTTGCTTTTTGCTAAACCAGGATACAAGACAGCTTCCTAAGAAGTGGCATCCTCCAGAGGTGCTTTTACGTTCTAGCTTATCCCGTCTATAGTCAGCGTCAGTGTATCCGATGAGTGTAAAATCATGAGTATTTGGATACCACAGACCTGCGTTCACTGAGCTTTGCAAGTATCTAAGGATTCTTTTTACAGCAATGTAATGAGATTCCTTAGGGTTAGATTGATATCTAGCACAGTAGCATACTGAGAACTGAATGTCCGGTCTACTGGCTGTTAAGTAAAGTAGAGAGCCTATCATACCTCGATATAATTTGCTGTCTACTGACTTACCATTCTCGTCAGCGCAGAGGACAGTGTCAGTGCCCATAGGAGTGGATATTGGCTTGCAATTCTCCAAGTCATATTTCTTTAATATCTCCTTGGCATATTTGGCTTGACTGATGAAGATGCCATTCTTTCCTTGTTTAATTTGAAGACCGAGGAAGAAGTTGAGTTCTCCCATCATGGACATTTCAAACTCAGTCTGCATTTGTTTGCTAAACTCCTTGCACATTGATTCGTTAGTTGCACCAAATATTATATCATCAACATAAATTTGGGCCAGCAGGGTATCTTTACCCTTTCTCTTAATGAATAAGGTTGTATCAGCTTTGCCCCTGACGTAATTTCTAGTCAGCAGGAAACTGGTCAGCCTCTCATACCAAGCACATGGTGCTTGCTTGAGGCCGTACAGAGCCTTTTTGAGTTTGTAAACATGGTTTGGGAACTTAGGGTCCTCAAAACCTAGAGGTTGATTTACATAAACCTCCTCCTTTATAACTCCATTAAGAAATGCACTTTTGACATCCATTTGGAATAATTTAAAGTTCATGTAAGATGCATATGCACATAGAATTCTAATTGCCTCTAGCCTTGCCACTGGGGCAAAGGTCTCATCATAGTCAATACCTTCTTGCTGACTGTAGCCCTGAGCTACAAGCCTTGCTTTGTTCCTGACTACGTTTCCTTGTTCATCCATCTTGTTCCTGAAGACCCATCTTGTTCCGATGGTCTTTTGACTCTTTGGATGAGGTACTAGCTCCCATACATCGTTTCTTCTGAATTGATCGAGCTCCTCTTGCATTGCGTTCATCCAGAATTCATCGTACTCAGCTTCAGCGAAATTCTTCGGTTCTTGAACTGAGACGAAGGCAACATTGATGAGGTACTTCCTGAGTTGATTCCTCGTCATCAGGGTATTCCCAGCAGAATCAAGGATTGCACTCTCTGAGTGCCCTCTTGGGATCCTTATCTCTTTAGGTAGATTTATGTCTTGTTCTGTTTCTGTTTCAACAATCTCTGCAGAAGTAGATGGGTCAGTAAAAGTAATCTTAGGTTCACTCTTACTCTTGGTCAGCCTTTTCGTGAATGACTCAGTAGCTGGTTCTTGGTCAGCGGTGGTTACTGAGTGAGGATCATCTTCGGTCAGCAGCTGGTATCTACCTGCAGGGTCAGTTTCGTCGAACTCTACATGTACTGACTCTTCTAAAATTTGAGTTCGCTTATTAAAAACTCTGTATGCTTTGCTGTTTGTTGAGTAGCCCAAAAAGATAGCCTCATCAGCTTTTGAATCAAACTTTGCTAAGCTATCTTTGGTATTTAAAATAAAACATCTACAGCCAAAGGAACGAAAGTATCCAATATTGGGCTTTCGTCCTTTCCAAAGTTCATAGGGGGTTTTCTTTAATATAGGTCTAACTAGAGCCCTATTAAGAATATAGCATGCTGTGTTAACAGCCTCTCCCCAAAAATACTTTGGAAGCCTATGCTCATCCAGCATTGTCCTGGCTATTTCGACCAGAGTTCTGTTCTTCCTTTCTACAACCCCATTTTGCTGAGGTGTTCTAGGAGCAGAAAAATTGTGGTCAATGCCGCTGGCTTCACAGAATTCAACAAACTTTTGGTTTTTGAATTCTCCACCGTTATCACTACGGATGTGAGCTAATTTTAGGTCTTTTTCATTTTCAATTTTTGTAACCAAATTTAAAAATGTCTCAAAGGTCTCATCCTTGCTGGTCAGCAAGATAACCCACGTATACCGAGAGAAGTCATCTACAATGACCAAGGAAAATCTTCTTCCACCCAGACTCAACGGCTGGACTGGACCGAAGAGATCCAAGTGTAGTAACTCTAACGGACGTTTAGTTGAGACGATATTTTTGCTATGAAAAGATTGTTTGGTTTGTTTTCCAGCTTGGTAAGCGTGGCATAATTGATCTTTTTGAAATTTAAGTTCAGGCAGTCCCTCAACCAATTGCTTTCTTGCTAGTTTGGCCAGGAGGTCCATGCTTACATGACCAAGTCTCCTGTGCCATAGCCAGGAATTTTTTTCCTTTGATACTAAGCACACAGTTTTTAAAAACTTTTTCTCTAAGTCTAGCATAAAGACATTATCTATTCGAGGGGCAGTTAAAATTAACTCATTTGTTTTACCCTCGTATATTTTACATCCAGTAGCATCAAATATAACTTTTCTCCCATTATCACATAGCTGAGCTACGCTGAGTAAGTTATATTTGAGTCCGCTGACTAGGGAGACAGATTCAATAGTAGGATTACCTCCGATGGTTCCTGACCCTACTATCTTACCCTTCTTGTTGTCTCCAAAACTTACGCTTCCTCCTCGTTTACGCTCAAATGTGATGAACTGAGTTTCATCACCCGTCATATGCCTTGAGCATGCGCTGTCAATATACCACATCTTTGACTTCTCGGCACATCTCAGGCTTACCTGCATTGTAACTAGTTACTTTTAGGTACCCAATTCTTTTTGGGTCCTGTCTTGTTAGGTGCAACAGGTATAGCATCATATTTTATTTAATGGCGACATACATGGACAGTATGGCCATTCTTTCCACAGAAGTCACAGTTGACCTTCTGTTTAGGATTTTTTACTGACTTGTCAGCACCCTAGTGCTGAGCGTGCCAGCACACCTTAGTGGTGTGTCCTAACTTCCTACAAAAGTCACACTGGACTTTTCGCTGGGGTTTCCATCTCTGCTGAGTACCTTGGTACCGAGTTCTCATAGGAATGTTATTTTTATTAGGAACCTTTAGTTGGTTCTGGATGGTTGTGACATTCCTCAGTTTCTTTGAAACTGACTGGACTTCAGAGACAGACTCATGTATGATTTTCATATTATCATGCAGAGTTGAATTGTCCTGAAGAAGGAATCTGAGGTCACTCAGCTTGACCTCTTCCACTTCGTCACAGCGCCTGCTAAGTGCTCTAATTTTCTTATTACACTTCTTGACAAGTGTATAGAGATCACTCAGGGCATTAACCATATCATTTCTGAGCTGGGGAAGAGAAATTACCTCATTTGATTCCTCCTCGTCTTCTGATAGATCAGCATGCTCAGAGACGTATGGCTCAGCAAGTTCGTCAGCCATGAAGCATATCTTAGCTGACTCGGTGGCCTCAGTTTCTATAGATGAAGACTCATCGCTGTCGCTCCAAGTAGCCACCATTGCTTTCTTCCCACTTTTCTTGTCTTTCCTCAGCGTGGGGCAGTTTGACTTAATATGGCCAGTCTGATGGCACTCAAAGCATGTAATGGGCTTTGAGCTGTCCTTTCTGTATTTGCTGTCACTTGAGTCAGCCTTATACTTATCAAACTTTTTGTAAGGCTTTTTAGAGTATTTGTCACTCTTCCTGAATAGCCTTTTCATCTTCATTGTGAACATAGCCATCCCCTCATCGTCAGTTGAACTCCCGTCAGTGGAGTCAGCTTTCATGACAAGTGACTTCTGCTTCTTGTCTTCAGATTTTTCCTTCACCTCAAAGTTTTTCATGGATATCTCATGGGTCAACAATGAACCGATGAGTTCGTCATATTTGTAGGTGGTTAAATCCTGAGCTTCCTCAACTGCTGTCTTCTTTGCTTGCCAGTCTTTAGGAAGACTCCTGAGAATCTTTTTGACTTGTTCTTCCTCAGTGAAGATTTTCCCAAGTCTCTTGAGCTCATTAATGATGTTGGTAAACCTTGCATTCATGTCTGAAATTCCCTCATCATTGTTCATCTCGAACAGCTCGTACAGTCTCATCTGCTGATTCACCTTGGATTCTTTTACTTTATTTGTTCCCTCGTAAGTGACTTCCAGCTTTCTCCAGATCTCTTGTGCCGACTCACAACCTGAGATTTTATTATATTCTGCAGCATCGAGCGCACAGTGAAGCATATTGATAGCCGAAGCATGGTTTTGGAGCTTCTTAAGATCATCCTCTGTCCATTTGGCCTCAACTTTTACAACTGTTTGGCCAGCCACAACCTCGACAGGTACAAATGGGCCTTGGACTATAGATAGCCAGTCACTCATGTTTGTAGCCTGAATGAAGTTCTTCATCCTATTCTTCCAAAAGGTATAGTTTGACCCGAAGAATAGGGGAGGCCTAGTAATGGACAGCCCCTCAGGCAGTATTTGAGTTGTTTGGTTTCCAGGGAGAAACCGAGTGATGTTTTCGCCCATGGTAGGGATCAGCTCAAGGTTGTTAGACCTTTTAGAGTGAGCTTTTAAGCTCTGATACCACTTGTTGGTCCCATGTAAGGTTGCAAGTATAGTTCCAAGGGGGGGTTAGGAACTATTTAAACTTTTTCGCAATTAGGGCAGACTTCTTTTTCTAAAGAAAAAGGTTTGAACAGCGGCGCTGAGTAAACAACAAGATACTGGCTTAGTCAACAGGTGACTAGGTCAGTTTCTTAGCTTGAGTCAGGAGATAGCACTTAGAGTTTATTCCTGAGATCAGACGTTCAACGCGCACAACTCAACTTGACCTCTTTACTTGGTCAGTTTTTGGTTATTTTAAGCAAGCAATATAAATAAGGAGTTAAAGGTAAGAAATACTTCACTCAGCAGATTTATCCAGGTTCAGCTTCTTCTAAGCCTACGTCCTATCCCCGAAACACGTTCCGAGATTTCAAATCCTCTACTGAGCTCTTTAAAGGTAGAGCCTCAAACCTTTTACAATATCAGCAACTGAGTATGACAAGAGTACCTTCCTCTATACTTCTACTCAATCCTAATCTCTCGCTGAGTACTAAAACCGAGTACTCAGCCTCTCCTTTCTATCTCTAGAAATGATAAGTGTTTTGTCCTATACAAAGATTTGCTAAGACACTTTAGATGATTGAAACAATCACTCTAGACTTTTACACAGATATAAGAAATGTAGTGTAAGAATTTGCTTTGCTTCTTTGCTTGCAGAACTTGTAGAAATTTGGTCAGCGTAACTGCTTGATCAAGTTCTGTGTATAATGAAGCTTGTGATGGCACTATTTATAGAGACGTATGGGCATCGGTCATTTCGAATTTCGAAATAACCGTTGGAGGGAAACGGCTACATGTCGTTGTCATCCTGACTTGCTCAGAGCTCTCGGCCAATCAGAATTGTGTATCTTCTGTCCTCGGTCAGCTCAGCAGACTGTCTCTCCTTTTATGGTAAAGTCAACTGGACAGCATACTGTGTCGTCTGAACTTTGCCCAAAAGGGAAATACTTTGTCTGGAAGTTTTACTATGCCAGCTGCTGTCTTGTACGCTTTGTCGAGACTACTCAGCAGCTTCATCTTGAAGTTGTTCCCGAAGGTTTTCTAGATCCTTCCGTTTGCTGAGTTGCGTTCTGTTTAGAACGGTAATGTTTTGACAAACGCGGGCCGAGTGTACTGAGTTGTTTGACTTGGGCCTTGGCTTCCGTAATGGGCTTGGGCCATTTAATCCTTATGTCTTATAATAGTTTTAACTCAACATTGAACAAACACATTAGTAGAATAAATCAAAGCATTTAAACTTAGTGTGTTTAGAATATGTATTTTAAGTTATACTTAAACAATTTTGTCAAATCAAAATTATGTGGAAAGGTGTTTCAACATTTAACTCCTCCGTAGCACATATGATTGTATTCCGAATTTAGTGAGCTGGGATACAAATTGGGCCCAAGGACCATTTTATATATATCATTTAAGTATAGCAGGGCCCTTACTTACTAAAATAAGTATTATTATAATAAGTGAAACAAGTGAATATCTTTCTATTGAAAATCTAACTTGGTATTGATGATATATTTTGATCTGTGTTCTTTACATTTCTTTTGTATACATATATGCGTAATATGTTTATTGAGTAGGTAGCTCACCCCTTGCCAACAAATTTTTATAGGTTAGGTGGAGTTCTTATTGTTTAAGGTTGCACCGGTAGTGTCAGTCCATTCTCGTCTAGCCATTTTGGAGTATTGTGATGTACTTTTGTTTTGTAAATCCTCTATGTAGGATAATGACGTAAACATGTATTGTAGATTGTAAACGGTTTCTCTTATGTATAATATGTAAAGTTTATATGAGATTGAAGTTTAAATGATTAAGATTCTAAAGCATGTTTGTAACTGATGTTGTGTGAGATATCATGTGATTCTAGTGACGGGGGTTACAGTCTGCCTTCATGACCAATGACTTTTGCTTCTTGTCCTCTGACTTCTCCTTGACCTTAAAACTCTTCATGGAGATCTCATGAGTCAAAAGAGATCCAATCAGCTCATCATATTTGTATGTGGTCAGGTCCTGAGCTTCCTCAATAGCAGTCTTCTTGGCTTGCCAGCTCTTTGGAAGGCTCATGAGTATCTTCTTGACTTGCTCCTCTTTTGAGAAGTTCTTCCCAAGCCTCTTGAGCTCATTTATGATGTTGGTGAATCTTGCATTCATCTCAGAGATGCCTTCACCGTCATTCATCTCAAACAACCTATAAAGTCTCATGTGTTGGTTCACCTTTGACTCTTTCACCTTGCTGGTTCCTTCATAGGTGACCTCGAGCTTCTTCCAGATTTCATGTGCTGACTCGCATCCTGAAATCTTATTGTACTCTGCAGCATCTAACACACAGTGAAGCATATTGATAGACGAGGCATTATTTTGTAATTTCTTGAGGTCATCCTCAGTCCACTTAGCCTCATCTTTGATGACTTTTACATCATCAACAGTTTCATAGGGAACAAACGGGCCTTGAACTATTGCTAGCCATGCACTCATGTTTGTTGCTTGAATGAAATTTTTCATTCTGTTCTTCCAAAAGGTATAGTTAGACCCGAAGAACAGAGGTGTCCTAGTGATGGACAAGCCCTCAGGTAAGATCTGAGTTGTTTCATTTCCTGGGAGGAAACGAGTGCTATTGATAGCCATATTAGGGATCAGCTCAAGATAGTGTTATCTTGTGAGTTGAGCTATTAAGCTCTGATACCACTTGTTGGTCCCTTGTGTTACAAGAATAAGTTCCTAAAGGGGGGGGGGGGGGGGTTAAAGGAAGTATTTAAAATTTTGAACTATTAGGATGACTTGTCTTAGTTATGACTTAAGATTTTTCCTTTAATTCTTAGCACAATGATATTTGGTAAGGTTAGAGACAGCTTTAATTGATCAATGACTAACGCTGCTTCTAACATTGAGTCAGGGAATAGCACTTGGAAGTCTATTCCTGAGCTCATCACTAATTCACATAACTCAGTATTCATTCAGTTAAGAGTTTACTAGACAAAATGAAAAGCAAGCAGATAAAGGAGTTAAGGGATAGAAAAGGTTACTCAGCAGTTTTATCCTGGTTCGGCCTCCTGCCTACATCCAGTCCCGGGAATCATTCCGAGCTTTAATCCACTACTGAGCTCTTTTGGGTAGAGCACAAACCCCTTATAATAGTCAGCGAGTATACAGAGTACCGTCCTCTATATCCTATACTCAACATTATCTACCTCCGAGTGCTAAATACCGAGCAACTCAGAGTCTCCTAACAATTTTAGAATTGATAAGGTTTTTGTTCTAATAACAAAGAACACTTTGAATGATCTAAAAACTAATCTTTTACACAAAAATGAGAGTTGGTGTAAAATTGCTTTGCTTTGCTTTTGCACAGAACTTCAAGGAAGAATTTGGCCAGCGTTTCAACTTGTTGAAGAACTGCATCGATTGAAGCAAATGAGAGGCCTATTTATAACGACACTTGAGCCATCAGTTATTTCAACCCTTTCATTCCTCAATGCTCAGTGTTGCGGCCAATGAGAACGTAGTCTTTTCTGTCTTGATCAGTGCTGCAGTTGCTTTTGGTTAGTAAGCGTCAGTGTTGAGCGATTTCCGCAAGTGCACGGCTTCGCTTGTAGTAATAAAAAGATATCGATCCCACAGGGAACACTTTTTAACAAAAACTTATTTTAATTAAGTTTGATTCACGTTTTAGGTTTATAATATGGAAAATCGTTTAATTGGATTTGGTTTTGAGATTGATAGAATAAGAATTAGGTTAGAATATGTAGAATGTTAGAAATCAATTCTGTTTTGAGTATGAATTGCAAAAACAGAAACGTTTAGTGTTTAAATTAAGGGAATAATTGTGTTCGTTTGCATTAAGCAAAGAAAACAACTTTAAACTTTGTATAAATTATAAAAATGTAATAACGTAAACTCCTTCAATTAAAAGGCTTTGAACCGCAGACAATCCTCCTACGGTCGGGTTAGATTGCTACCTTAACCAAATTCATTCTTACTTCCGATAAGTCGACTTAACGATATGATCATATCATCCTTAAGAATGAATTTGCCCAAGTGTTCAACAAAGTTTCCTTGTAAAGATATTGAATTCAACTACGTTTTAATGAAAACACCAGAACTCACTTCGGATCATTTACCATAAGTGCTACATAAAAATTTATTGAATTGCATGAACTTTATTAGATGAAGTATGAATTTGATACAAGTTTACAGAGAACAAAAAGCATGGAAGCTTTCAAACGACATTCAAGTTCCGGGTCGTCAATCCTTTCCTCAAACCTTGCTAGAGTTTGTCAGGTTCGTGGGTCGAATCCTCTACTTAGTCTTCTCACTGAATCTTCGGAATAGAGACGGGTACTTCTACTACCAAAATGTAAACTAATATAAACAGTTCTTAATCTACATCTAAATGCTACTGTGTTTGTATTAATGAGTAAACAATGTGTGTACGGACAAATTACTTTACAGAAATCGAACTCTAATCTCTGACTCATTTCTGAGTCAGAGTTTCTGCATAAACTCTGCACTAATCTTACAAATCTAACTCCCTTCTTTCAACTCTGAATCAACTCTTTATTTATAGATGTTGAAGAGTCGTGATTGAAAGGTCGTATCCATTGTGAAGAGTCGTATCCGCTGCGAAGAGACGTTTCTATCCACCCGAACGAACGCGTTTCTTGGTTTTTAACATGTGAATGGTATGCTTGCCAGAATTTCTGATCTTACCGAGAACGGGGAACTGTTGATTTGTCTTTGAAATAAAGGAGAGAGGCGCCAGAATTTAGCATGTCGCGACCGAGAATTTGGATTCTCGGTCGTGACCCATAATTCTCTAGCGAGAATAGGAATTTTTCTCCCATTTCTGACTTCGTTCTCGTCTTCCTCGTATCAGTGTGCTGATTTCTTCGTCTTTTGGCTCCTAACTTAGGGTTTTTCCTTCGTTTTTGACCTCTTTTCGTTCCTATTTGGATTTTACCAAATATTTAGGTACCTTGCATGAAAGAAACATATTCAGACGTAAAAGTACTCTAAATAGATATAAACAGCACGATTTTATAGCAAAACTGATGTAAATATTAATGATATTTTAGGTATATTTTGGGCTTAACAGTCAGGTTGTCTCTCCATTTTAGGCAAAGATTCCTAGACAGCTTTTCTGTTGCATCTGATCCTTTCCTCATTTGGATTAGTTTTGTATCCAAGTTTATTGAGTCAACTCTTGCTTTGTCTGTGTTGTCTGTTGAACTCAGCGGCTTCATTGTGAAGGAGTTAGCAATCTTCTGGATCCTTCTTCTTGCTAGGCTGAGTTGAACCACAAGCTTTTGATCTGTTTGACTTAGCTTGGGCCTTGACCTTGCTTATTGGGCTTTGCGCTTAATCTTAATGTCTTTCACACTAATATAGTTTGAATACTCCAAACAATACTCAACAAACACATTAGTAACAAATAAATCAAAGCATTTAAATTTAATGTGTTGGAATTTTTATCTTAGGGATTTAATTCTAATTTAAATAATTTTGTCAAATCAAAATCAGTGTGGAAATGTGTTTCAACATAAGTTCCTTAATTTATTTATCTTGATCCATTGTGCCCAAAGAGACTGCTGGTTAGACACACTATTCCAGATGGATTTACCCACAATTGCCACATTCCAGGACTCCAATTCAATTATGCCCAAGCCCCCTTCTTTTTTTTTGGTTTACATACGTGTTTCCATGCAACCATAGCACCCTTACCAGAACTGCAACCCTTCCAAAGATAGCTACAACACCTCTAGTCCACGACTTTAATGATAGTTTTTGGTAATATGAATATTGAAGCCCAATAAACATGTATACTATGGAGAACAGAAACAGTTAGTTGTAAACGCCCTGCATATGACAAGTGTTTTGCCCCCCATGATTCTATCCTCTTAGTGATTCTATCCACAAGACTAAAGCAATCCGATTTACTCAATTTTGTGGAAATCAAAGGTACACCTAAATAACGTATAGGAAAAATTCCTTCTTGGAAGCCAGAAATAGTCAAAATAGAAGCTCTGTGAGCACTAGAGACACTTTTACTGAGAAACACATTGCTTTTATTACAGTTAACCTGCATGCTAGACACACAGTCAAAATGATGCAAACCACTCATCAATTTTTGTACTGAATTAGGTTCCCTTTTGCAAAACAAAAATAGATCATCAACAAAACAAAGATGGTTGAGCCGCATACTCTTGCAACCTTTATGATACTTAAAATGTGGTGACAAATTAAAAGTCAGCAAACGAGACAAATACTCTAGGAAAAGTACAAAAAGAATAGGAGACATAGGATCTCATTGTTGTAAGTCCCTGGCTCTAGGAAAGAAGCCCTCCAGGCTTCCATTGATAATCAGGGAGAAATAAGGACTCCTTATGCAAGTCATCGCCCATGGAATGAATTGTTGAGGAAAATTCAGTCCAATTAGAACTTCCTCTATAAAGTCCCAATCAATTGAGTCGTATGCCTTCCTTAGATCAATCTTCATTGCATAATTTAAACTTTTATTATCCCTCTGATAATTCCTCATGAGCTCGTGATCCAATATCACGTTATCTGCGATCCTCCGGCCAGGCACAAATGCTGACTAATTAGGGCCAACTAACTTGTTGATTACCAGATTGAAGCGCCAGGTTAAGATCTTAGTAATGATTTTATAAATCATAAAACAACAAGTAATACGCCTAAAATCGTCCAACCTTGAGGATTACTAATATTAGGGATTATAACTAATGCAGTAACATTAACCTATTTCAATAATTTCCCACTGAAGAAAAATTCCTTTACTACTTGACAATTCTCAGGGCTTACAATAGACCAGCCATGTCTAAAGAAGAAGAAGAAGAAGAAGAAGCTGTTAAAACCATCAACACCATGAGCTTTTCATGTATGATGCTCCATAATGCAACTTTAACTTCTTTATCAGTGACAGGACTACACAAAATGTAGCATCTGTATCCTGTAAAATAATTCCTTTAGCCAACACATTCGAATTCAATATGTTCTCTATTATCTCTAGAAGTGCCAATAAGATCAATGTAGAACTGAACCATAGCTTTACTGATCTCCTCTTGACTATTAATCACAGAACCATTTATTAAGGTTATTAATTGAGAAACTTTATTGAAGGCCCTCCTAACTTTAAATTGCTTATGGAAAAACGATGTACTGCTGTCCCCAAGATTAAGCCAACTAATTCTGGATTTCTGCTTGTAATTTTTTTTCTCCAATCTCAGTAAGTGAAACAAACTCATAACTCTCGCCTCCTCCTGTAGGACTTCATTGAAAGGGTCAGACTGTAGATTAGTTTGCATTTGTGCAACCATATCTCTTTGTATCTGAGCTTTGTTTGAAATATCACAGAATTCCAGGCTGTTAAGGTTCTTGAGTTCATACTTAAGCAATTGCAGCTTCTTCCAAACTCTATAAATACAACAACCATTCACAGATTTAAGGCAAACATTTTGCACAATGTCATGGTACAAAGGATGGGACACCCACATATTAGAGAACCGAAACATAAATTTCCTTCTCGCAGCATCAATCTTCAAATTAACAATTATAGGAGAATGGTCAGAAACTCCACTAGGCAATATTGCAACAATACTATGCTGAAATTTATCCATCCACTCCTTATTAACAAAAACCCTATCCAATTTACTTCAAATTCTATCCCCACCCAATTGGTTGTTAGTCCAAGTGTACAGTCCACCAATATAATTGAACTGAACTAGATTAGTTACCTCAACCATTGTAGCAAAGTCAAAGAAAGCCAAGTCAAAAGGAGCACCTCCAAGCTTATCCTCTTGGCAAAGAAGGTCATTAAAGCCTCCTTGAACAACCCAAGGCCTAGAAATATTCAAACTCTATAAATTATTCTACAGTAACTTCCTCTCATCTCTGCTATTCTTCCTATAAACAATTGACCATTCAAAATTGTACTGTCCCAAAGTGACTTCACAATGAATCATCTGGCCAGTTTCAAATAACACATGCACACTCACTACATCAGGGTTATACAAAATCCAAATCCTGCTAGTTGGAACACAGGAATTACAAAACCAATTCCAATTAGGTAATCTAAATCCTGACCAAAACTTAGGTTTATTACCATCTTTAACCTGAGCTTTAAGAATACCCAATGCACAAAACCTATGTTTGGCAACAAGAAGAGAAGCTTCATGTTGCTTTAAAGGGTTATTAAGGACCCTTATATTCCAACAACCAAACATTTATTAGGGGGGGTTAACACGCTTTTTCCCCACACTAGACTCACCAATTATCCCAAAGCTTCCAGAAGATATGTAGTAGTTATGTTCCAATTGCTTATCCTTCTGTCTAGATGCCATTTTCATCCCTTGTTGCACAGTTACCCATTCATTTGGCTTCTCCTTCCCAGGCCGAATTTCCTTCCCAACTAAAACGTTCTGATTAATAGGTTGAGGGTTAGTAAGAGTAGGAACATTCTCACTATCAATTGCGATAGCAACTTTAGGTTTCCAGATCTTCCTAGAATTATACACACAATGTTTGGCATCATGCCCTGCATGTTTACAGTAAGAGCAAATATAGGGAATCCACTCATAAACTACAACTTGACTCATTCTCTCATCAGATTCATCAACAAGAGTGATTTCAGAAGGAAATGGACCAGAGACCTGCATTTCAACTAAAACCCTCACATACGTCAACCTAGTTTTATTCATGGTGAACTATTCACAAAACATAGGTTTCCCCAATATACTAGCAATTCTACTTAGAATCTCAATAGACCAAAACTCACATGGAAATCGAGGCAATTGCACCCAAACAGAAACAATATGGACAACATCAAAATCTAATTTCATACGAGGTCTCTAAGGTTTCAACATAAATGGCCTGCCATTGAATGACAAAGGCCCACCCTCTAACATACAAGACTGACCATCCAACGAATTGAAATTGAATAAGAAGATATTATCACGCACCTGATGAACAAAAGTTAAGCCATACCTCTTCCATCGATTAACATCATAATTTTCAATCTGGTAAAATCGTGGACGCAACCCTAAGACACACCCAACAACAGTAAACTTCTACTTAGCTGCCTCTTCCACAAGTTCCGACGAGTGAAATTGTGCAATGCATTCACCATTAGAAACCACTGGAGGAATAAAATTTAAAGAATGCTCAAGTTGCAAGACCCGATTAGTGGATACCACATCACTCCATGACTCGCACAAATTCATCGAAGCTCCAATATCCTCCTTATGCATCACGTCTTTATTCTCTAGAGTCTGGTGATGAACCTCAGGTAGCTGACCTCCATATCCAGAGCAATCCACCAGAAAGACCTCTTCATTACTACGATCCTTGGGGGTGGAAGGTTCAGAAATAGTTGAGTCCCCTACCACAGCCCCCGATTCAATCGTTTTTATTTTTTTTTCAAAATTATTACCATATGCGTATCATATATATATGCCATTTTCATAAATATATATATTTTTTAAATTATGTCTTAAATATGTTAATTAATGTATTAACATATGTGTTACCATTTTTCTCCTACTTCCATATTTGTATATAATTTTAATTAATGCATTAACATATGTCTTCTCATCTTCCCCTACATACTTCTATTTATTTAAGAGCGCGTCCAAGCTTGGATTTTTAACCTATTATTGGCGTCTTCTTTTTCAGAAGATCCAATGGATCAGGTTGCATTTTTTCTTTTTTGTTATCACCATTTCTTAGAAAGAAAACTTCTATCAATTGAGTACGATTATATTAATGATAAAGATTGAGTTCAACAATGATTTTCATTTTATTGTTTTAGAATTTTCATATATGGATTGAAAATTTTGTGCATTGTGTAGATTCCGAGCTATGATTTCAATTATTGTCGTCCTATTTTTTTTAGAGAAACAATTGCATTGGATTAACCATTTTTCTCCTTTTTTGTTATCATTATTGTGTAGGAAAAAAACTTCTATCAATTCAGTACGATTATCTCAAGTCATTATGTGGATTGTAAACCTTACTATCGTACAATGTTTTGGTTTTTCAAGGAAGAGTTCAGAAAGCAATACAAAAAGGAGCATTCTTCCTATCATCTTTTGGTTTTTCTCCTCTTAATTACTATCTTCCCTCTATATAGAAGTAGATTCACTATTCTATTTCATTTGCAGAAAAGTGATTGAGATAGTGGCCTCGAGACTATATCTTCCTCTCAATGGTACTCTTGATAAGATTATAAGAGAAGAAGATGAATAAGGAAGAAAAAGAAGTGAAAGTGTTGGTATTATTTGTGTACATATTTTATATTATTTCTTTTTAAATTCGTAAGGGTTTTGTTTTGATTAAGTTCGATTTTCGGCTATGATTATATGATTGTATGATTGTCCAGTCATTTTGCAAATAGGAGAAAATTTTTCCCACCATACTTCTCAGTATCTTTTATGCGCATCGAAAGTGAGGACCACGAGCCTCAAAAATGCATAATTTATCATTTTAAAAAGTTAGAAATTATGACTTCTTTTTATTTTTATTATTAATATTTTTTTATCTAATCTATTATCTTTATGTAAAAGTGGTCCGCTTTTGCAATTGGGTCGTTGCGATTATGGGTTGGATGTCTAATTGTCCAGGCGGTAATGATAGTATCTTGTACCTGAATCTATGGCTCACTTTTTCTAAATAATGGGGAAAAGGACCGAAACATGCCACTGAAAGACTCTACTGAGACAAAGATGGGCTGTCAAGAACGTAGAGGAGGCAAGATGGGCAGTTGATCAGATCTAGTATGGATCATACATGGACTATAGTTGGAGTCAGCGGCTCTCCTAGGGTTCTCTCATTTGGGATCCCTAGGGAAGAGGATCAAGTTGGCCCTTGCGAACAGATGCACTCATATTTTTTCAATTAATCAACATAATTGATAATGTGCAAAAAAATATAAAAAAATAGTGGAAATTTATGTATATATCTTTCACCAATACTAATTTTTTTTTCTGTTTCTTGCTAAAACTAATTGTTGATTTTCACCCTAATTCTCAATTACTCGATTTAATATTGTCTCTTCTTATTTCTAAAATTAATTTATCATTTTTCACCTCATCTTATTAATGGAATAAAATAAAAGGAACTTAATTTCAATTATTTTATTGTCAAGAATTCATGCCTTAATAAGGATGAAATAAGATGAATGTATGTTCTACCTTTATTGGTTGTTATGCTAAAGGTAAATCAACACTCAATTGTTAAAAGTTCATAGAAGTTGCTCCTTTGTCAAGTGTTTCAATCATTAAAGTCACTATATCTTGATCATACAAAACTTTTTTTCGGGCTTTGAATATTACAGGGGTGATAAAATCTGTTGTTGGTGTAGTCTTAATGAAACCATCAGAATTCGTTTTAAATTCTAAATGGTAGTTATTAAAGAATTAAATCTCATTAATGGAATTAAATTTAATTTTGTAAAACAGTTTAGTGGTTACACTGGTTTTAATTGTCATTAACGTTAATTCAGTAAGATTAGTTCTTCATTATAAGTGAACTAATTCTTCACAAGTCCATTTAAAATGTATATGTCTACAAAAACAAATTGTATCATAATATCTATAATATATTTTGGAGTGAAAAATTAGCTAATTTCAGATTTCAATGTTGCTTTAATATATACATAATTCTTTTTTAAAATCAATTCATCTGTTGTTATACCCTTTATCAATTTTGATGTTGACTTGAAATAAAAGAAAAAACTCTATTTTCTAACAAAAAAACTCTTTGCCGAGATAATGGTTTACTTCTTCACATTCACCGTGCAATGCATGTAGTTATTGATAGACAGAAGAATTATGGTATACATTTTCATGTACTAGCTAAGGCGTTGGTATGTCTGGTGGAGATCATATTCACGCTGGTACCATAGTAGGTAAACTTGAAGGAGAAAGAGAGATCACTTTGGGCTTTGTTGATTTACTGCGTGATGATTTTGTTGAAAAAGATCGAAGCCACGGTATTTATTTCACTCAAGATTGGGTCTCTTTACCTGGTGTTCTACTTATAGCTTTAGGGGGGTATTCACGTTTGGCATATGCCTGCTCTAACCGAGATCTTTATACATGATTCCGTACTACAATTCGGTGGAGGAACTTTAGGGCACCCTTAGGGAAATGCACCAGGTGCCGTAGCTAATCGAGTAGCTTTAGAAGCATGTGTACAAGCTCGTAATGAGGGACGTGATCTTGCTTGTGAGGGTAATGAAATTATCCGTGAGATTGGAAAATGGAGTCCTGAACTAGCTGCTGCTTGTGAAGTATGGAAAGAAATTAAATTTGAATTCCCAGCAATGGATACTTTGTAATACACTAATTGACGTTCGTTCTCTATTTATTTTCAAGTTAATCTAGACATCAAATATACTTGATTAATATTCAAAGAGATAAAATTTGAAAATGTATCATAAACAATATAGAAAAATATTAAATAGTGATAATTCATATTATTAAATTTGTAAAAGAACCTAAATCATTATTAATTTTATTTATTTGTAATTACTGATTATTTTATTTAAAATATATAAAAATTGCATATCATGTGCATCGCACGGGTTTTCAACTAGTATATATATATATATATATATATATATATATATATATATATATATATATATATATATATATATATATATATATATATATATAAATAAGTTAAACCTCTCATCATACATCTATATCATCAACTAAAAAATCATTTATAAGACTTTGCACATCATGTAAATGATGACATGTCATTTTCATAAATGAAAAAACATCTATGTCTTAAATATGTTAATTAATGCATTAACTCATGTCTTATCATCTTCCCTTTACTTCCATCTCTGTATATAATTTTAACTAATGCACATATGTCTTCTCATCTTCCCCTACCTACTTCTATTTATTTAAGAGCACGTCCAATCTTCAATTTTTTAAGCTATTATCACCATCTTATTTTCTAGAAGATCCATTGGATTGGATTGTATTTTTCTCTTTATTTGTTATCACCATTGTTTAGAAAGAAAGCTTCTATCATTTGAGTATGGTTAAATATGCATATGACAATGGTAATAATATCATTGGGGATGATAAAAGTTGAGTTCAACATTGGTTTCATTTTATTGTTTTAGAATTTTCATACTGATTGAAAATTTTATGTATTGTGCAGATTTTGAGCTATGGTTTCCATTATCGTCGTCTTATTTTTTGAGAGAAACAATTGCATTGGGTTAGCCATTTTTCTCCTTTTTTGTTATCATTATTTTGTAGGGAAAAAAACTTGTATCAATTTAGTATGATTATCATAACATGTTTATTGTAATTTTATTTTGTTTTTCTTCAATTCAATAAAATTATTATTATCTTTGAGGATCCATCACTTATGAGTATGATTTCGCTTGAAGAGTACAAGAAGACGAAGTCATTACTTAAAAGATTATCATTTTAGACTTTGTGAAAACAAACAAAGTAGCAAAGAAAGAATAGATAAAGAATAGAAATAGAGAAAAATTGTCACATTGTTGTCCGTTTGGCATTTCTAGGTGTTTGTCTTTTGTAGATCTAATTGAAAGTTTGGATTTTGTGTATTGTATAGCTATTGTGAGACTACCTATTTTGTTTTGAAGAAGAAGATACATTTTGTGTTGTTATACGTTTAAATCAACTTTAAAATATGTAAATAGAATTGTGGAAGAGTGTAAGTATACTTGACGACCAAGATAATGCCTAGGGGTCCATCTTATACTTCAGTCAAATTTCCAAATGAAAAGAAGTCAAAGTCCAAGTCCAAGAATCACATAGTACATCCTCAACTGCCAACTCAACATTCTTATGTGCCAGATAAAATGTAAATCCTCATTCTTTTAGCTATTCTACCCAAGTAGGCGTTAAATCTTTCATTGTGATAAACTAGTTCATCTTATTTATTTTATAGTAGGTTTGAAATATGAATGTTCTTTTGCCATTATGGCCCCACAACAGTCTAATATTTGGACTGAATCTTCTAATCGAGCAAAAGAATAAGTCTTTTGTGGACCTGCCTTGTCTTTTGAGGAGAAGATATATATGTTATTGATGTTGTTGTTTATCCTTGCCTTGATGCCAAACATTTTCCTTCGTGGTGTTATCTCTCAATTGTAAATAGTATCAGTAATTTTTTCCTCTTTTCTAATATATTTTTCAATAATTGAGAGATAACACCACGAAGGAAAATGTTTGGCATCAAGCTTATGATAAACAACAACATCAATAGCATGTATACCATCTCCTCAAAAGACAATGCAGATCCACAAAAGACCAATTAGTTTGCTCAATTAGGAGATTCAGTTCAAAAATTAGATTATTGTGGGGCTCTACACGTATAATGGCAAAAGAAAAGTCATATTTTAGATATACTTATAAAATAAATAAGATGGACTAGTTTATCATAGTAAAAGCTTTAATATCTACTTGGACAGAAGAGCTAGAAGAATGAGGATTTACATTTTATCTGGCATGTAAGAATATTGACTTGGCACATGAGGATGTACTACATGATTCTTGGACTTGGACTTGGATTTCTTTTCATTTGGAAATTTAAATGAAGTATGAGATGGACACTCAAACATCATCTTAGTCGTAAAGTATACTTGCACTCTTTCTCAATTCTATTTACATATTTTAAAGTTGATTTTAAATGTATAACAACACAAAATATATCTTTTATTTCAAAATGAAATAGATAATCTCAGCAATATCTATATAACACATAGAATCCAAACTTTCAGTTAGACCTACAAAAGACAAACACCTAGAAATACCATGATGACAAATTTTCTCTCAGTTGTTTTTTTATCTATTATTTCTTTGCGACTTTGTTTGTTTCCCATCACCAAGTCCAAAATGATGATCTTTTAAGCACAGACTTCATCTTCTTGTCCTTTCAAGACAAACCATACCCATACGTGAATCCTCAACCACCATCTTGGTCATAAATTATCAAACTATTTCTCTCTCGTTTATACTAATTTTAACATGTACTTTTATGCTTAAACTCATATGTCGACTTATGCGTATAAAAATTGATAAACATATCTTAACAATATCAATTTATAAAAGAAACTACAACATGAACCTAATACTAATTTTATTGAATTGAAGAACAAAAATAATAAAATTACAACAAAATGGTTATAATAAACCTTCAGATGAACTAGCTGAACGGAGAGATCTATCATCTCTCTCTCAGATCTGTCTCTCTCTCAGATTTGTCTCTCTTCTCTTTTTCAGAGCTATCTTCTCACAAGTCACCAAGTACCAGCGCAAGATCAGGTTTGTTGATCATCAAGTCGTTGGATATGCAATTTCATATTCCAGGAAGAAATACAATTTGACATTTGCAACTGTTAAGGAAAATTAGAAGAAAAACTAAAACCTTCCTAAAAACTCCAAAACCTGCCTTACTAAATTATAAATCAATTATAGCAAGAAAAGGAAGTATCCTATAAAGTTATGGAGATTCAAATCTGCCTAAAAAGACTCCAAAACCTTCCTTACTAAATTCCAAATCATTTAGGAATCACTCTTTATCCACCATGGATTATTTAGATAACTACCTCGGTATAGAGGTTCTCTTTAATCCAAAGGCCCCTTTTCATAATTCGCAATCGCGTATCCCGCAACCACAAATTGCTTCGATTTCACAGGATCCTTTGAGAAAGCCTAATTTGGCGGTGCAGGGCAGGTCATTTGCGAAGGTCCTTACTGGGAATCTGGATCCGACTCCTTGCTCATCTGCTGTGATTTCTGATATTGGCGATCTTCGGTCGGTTAGAATTTCTCAATCTGCCTATGATAGGCGTGCGGCCTGATGGGCGTAGGATCTAGGTGTGTAGAGCTTTTCTAATGACGACTTAAATGTGTATTGTGATGAATGTGCTACTAGTATGGATGTGATCTTTCTAATGCTCTAACTCTACTAGACGCAACGACTACTTAGGGGCAAGTGTACCCCGTCGTATCAAGTAATAATCCGGTTAAGACCGGGTATCGAATCCACGGGATTTACAATTACAAGTATTAGACGACTCGGTTTCGTATGTTATTTAAGCGGTAATTACTTTGGGGTTAGGTAAGACACAACTACACACTATTCCTCACTATTGGCGACACAGATTTATGTAGCTAAAACTCTATGAAGTGGGATGAATATGATAAGTTATAACCATGATAAATAATGACTCTAAATGTATACGGATAATAGTTTACTCTTGCAAAGATGACCAAGTGTAGCAGAACCGACCCGTGAAGTACTTAGAATACGTGATTCCTAGTCAAGGCGTGTCTAATGCGGGGGAATCAGAAACTAGGGCCCATAAGTTCCGTGGCTTGTCAATTCCTACGGTTTCCGGTTTGTCACTTCCGGTAAGGAAACACCTATATAACTCCCTAAAGAAAGCCCGAATGGCGGTGGTAATCGCGTTCTCCCACACAATAATCAATTATCAATATCAAAACAAGCAATAAACATTAACACATAAAGGGAAATAGAGATTATAAATCATAAATTATAAATATGGAAAGTGATTAGATGAAATACAACCAAGCCTAGTACATAGGAAGAGTACAAGCTAATTAGCAAGTAAAAAGGGAGAATCCGCCCTTGGAACTAGCTAACCGGACTCAAAGCCATCTCCTAGGTCGTGGAGGTGGAACTCTCGAGCTTGGTGATGAATGGTGGAACGGAACGTCAATGGAACGCCGGAACAACGAACAAGCTCTCGAGGGGGAGAGTTTAACTTACAAAATCTGAATCTAAATTACAAGGAAAGAAAAGAGTATAGTGTAGCTCTCTAATATGTAATTGGTGTCAAATGAAGTTCAAGAGCTTCTTATTTATAGACATCAAGCAAGAGCAAGTTTGTAATTTTACAAAGCACAAGTATGGAGCAACATTATTTGGTGCAGAAATCCCATGATACGCCCCGCGTAAATTGGTCTACGCCCCGCGTAAATGCCCATTCCGTCAGAAATCTCCTGCATGTGGACCAATTCGTTGTCTTGTTGTCTCAAGTACGCCCTGCGTAAAGGATTGTACGCCCCGCGTGTTTGAGTCTCTGAAGTTTTATTGCTTGAATTGGTACTTTTACGCCGTGCGTAGCTGAAGTACGCCCCATGTAAAAGAGTCTCTGATATTTTTACGTTGAAGAATTGCCTTTTACGCCCCGCGTATATGGTGGTACGCCCCGCGTAAGGAGAGTTGACTCTGGGAGACAATGCAGTCTGACTTTCAGGATTAGGCCAATTATTGCCGACATGTGTCATACGCCCCGCGTAGAGTGGCATACGCCCCGCGTGCGTATGCTGAGTCAGTTCCACATGGCTTCTGCGGATAAGGCAATCATTACCGACACCATGTTTCACGCCCCGCGTAGGGGATTATACGCCCCGCGTATGGAGTGGATTTTTGCTCCTTTCTCGTACCTGAAATACAAATCTTGAGAGCCGAGTTAGCTTGACGTTTTTATTTCCTAAACTAATAAAAAACGAGGAAAATAAACTGAAAGTACGAGATTTATTTTTATTTCTTTATTTTATCAAAAACACTTTATTTTTGTAATTAAACTTACTTATTTTATCCAAAGTCAACCTGTAAATCACGCTAAAAGATAGGGGTAAAATACCCCTATCATGACCCTTTGCTCCTCATCTCTGATTGGCAGGTTAATCTTAAACAAAGGAGATGCCCCATGGAAGGTTCTTTCTCTTAAGGAAACTTTAACAAAGGTTTGGGGTTTGAAGGATTCTTGGCGACTGATATCTATCGGGAGAGGCTTTTTTCATGTGGTTTTGGGATCCCAGGAGATCAAGAATCAATTGCTAGCGCGGGGCATTATCAATACTAAGCCAAGTACTTTCCGTTTGCAACCATGAGTTCCGGACTTTGACCCCTATGCTGAGAAGTCTACAAATGCTCATGTTTGGGTTAGATTATATTCTCTTCCATGGGAGTATTGGGATCCTCAAATTCTTTCAGATATTTCAAAGGGTATTGGAGGGCTTATACGATTTGATAATACCACTCTTGAAGGTGAGTTTGGTCATTATGCTAGAATGTTAATTGATGTGGATTTGATGAATGAGCTTCCTATTAAAATGGGTATTGAGAGAGAAGGAAAACAAATTTGGATTGATGTGGTGTATGAGAGATTACCAAGCTTCTGTAAAGTTTGTTCAAACATTGGCCACATGGCTTATGACTGCAGGAAAAATAAAAAACCATTGGAAAAGGTTCTAGAGGCTCCGGTTATTGAAAAAAAACGTACAATGGTTTCACAGGAGAGGAAGTTTGTGAAAAAGCCTAATGCAATTCAGACCGAGGTGACTGTTTAACATGCCACTTCACGGATTGTTTCTGAGCTTAGGCCTCCTGCTGATACTGGATGTGTGGTGGAGGTTGTTCTACCTGGCAGCCCGCAACTTAGGAAGGAGGATGAATTCAGTTGTGATAAAACTGATAGGCCGGATTCACCTGGAATGGACAATATTCTCACTAGATATGAGGGAGCTGATTCAGCATCTGAATCATCATCCCGTACTAAATCCTGGGCTGATATGGCAGAGGAGGATGACAATAGCTGGAACACAGTTAGCACTAAAAAAGTAAGGCAGAGGGAAAAAATTATGACAACAACGGAGAATTTGCCAGCTCGAAACAAACGAGCCAGTAAACCTCCGGTAAATGATCTTTCTTTACTGGAATTGTAGGGGTATTCTTAATAGGGATACTCAGGGTTACTTGCATCATTTGTGTTCTCTTCATAAACCGGATTTTCTTTGTTTAGCTGAGCCTATGGTGGAGTTCAGTTCTGTTAATGAGGCCTTCTGGAGAAGGCTTGGTTTGTCTTTAATTGCTATGAACAATAAGGAGCTTCCAACTCTATGGGTTTTTGCAAAGATTAATTCTTCCATGGTTACCAATATTTGTTTCAGACATGAACAATTTGTTATTCTGAGTTTGTCTAATTTAAATACTTTTGTCTGCTTTGTTTATGGGAGCATTTGGGCAAATAGACGTGTCACTATGTTTGATGATATTTTGGCTCATCAAAATAGGTTGAATGGGTATTGGGTGCTTCTTGGAGATTTTAATTCTGTCCTTGGATCTCATGAGAAATCGGGACGGGCTCCTGCTTTGCGTCCTTGTAGGGAGTTTTGTGATTTTATTGATTCTGGTTCTTTTGTTGATGGTCCTACTCATGGGGCCTTCTTTACTTGGTCTAATGGTAGGTCTGGCTCTGCGCGGGTTGAATGTCGGCTGGATAGAGTTTTATTATCTGCTTTATTCTCGGACTTCTGGGAATCGATTTGCAGTTTGGCTTTGCCGCGACATCACTCTGACCATTGCCCTTTGATGTTTAGCTGCTCCAAGGGGAATCGCCCTATCTCTAGATTCAGATTTCAGTCTATGTGGATTCTGCATCCGGGGATTAGGGAGGTGATTGCTGATTTTTGGAATGGAATGCATCCTAGCTTACCTCCTATGCAAGCTTTATGCGATAAACTCAGGCGACTTCGGCCGGTGCTCCGTCACTGGAATAAAGTGGTTTTTGGTAACATTGATATGTGTCTCACTGATGCTGAGACGGATCTGGCCCGTGTGCAGGCAGAAATCTCTGAGAATGGGTTTACTCCTGAACTACATCATGAGGAGATGAATGCTCATGCACACTTGGATAATATTTTGCATAGAAAGGAGGTTTTTTTTGCGTGACAAGAGCAGAGTTAGATGGCTTAAGGAGGGAGATCGAAATACCAGCTTCTTCCATCGTATGGCATCTATTCGAGCTGCTGCCTCTGGGATTTCGGTGCTTCAAATTGAGGATGAGCTGGTCTTTAATCCGAATCAAATTGGGACACATATTGCTGAATTTTATTCAAGTCTTTTTAAAAATGACGAGGTCTTACCGCAGAATTATGATCTAGTTTATGAGGTTGTTCCACATCTTATCTCTGACTTGGATAATGATTTGCTTACTCGTTGTCCGGATATGAATGAAGTTCGTATGGCAGTCTTTGCAATGGATAGCAGTAGTTCTCCTGGACCTGATGGGTTTTCTAGGGTCTTTTTTCAGTCTTTTTGGGATATTGTTGGTGCTGATGTGTTTGCTGTTGTCAAAAGCCTCTTTATGAGTGGCATGATACATCCTGGCCTGTGCTCCAGTATTATGGTCCTTATCCCGAAGGTGGAGGGTGCGATATCTCTTGATCAGTATAGGCCTATTGCAATGAGCAACTTTAGTTATAAAATAATTGCAAAAATTTTGGCTGATAGACTCGCTTCTATTGCATCTCGCATTGTTTCTCAGAATCAATTTGGATTTATTCCTGGATGAAGTATTCACCAATGCATTTCGCTTGCTTCTGAAGGCACTAATATGCTTCGTAAAAAGTGTTTTGGAGGGAACTTAGCCTTGAAGGTTGACATCAGGAAAGCTTTTGACATTTTAAATTGGAATTTTTTACTTGCCGTGATGGACGCTTTTGGTTTCTCTATTCAATTCAGAGACTAGATTCTGAATGTTTTATCTGCATCTCGGATTTCAATTTTGAACAATGGAGCCATTAGTGGATATTTCAGATGTTCAAAAGGGGTTCGACAAGGCGATCCGCTGTCTCCTATATTGTTTGGTATTGCCGAGGACTTTCTTAGTCGTTGGTTGCTTCACCTCGTCGATACTGGGCGACTTGCTCCAATGCAATATACTTCTGCAAAGGTGTTTTCGACTCATTTATTTTATGCTGATGACATTCTTCTCTTCTGCAGGGCCTCTTCGGGTAATCTAGCTGTTATTAAAGGTGTATTTGAGTTGTATGGATCTATCTCGGGTCAGTGTGTTAGTTGGAACAAATCTGAATTATTTCTAGCCCTTTGATGTTTAGCTGCTCCAAGGGGAATCGCCCTATCTCTAGATTCAGATTTCAGTCTATGTGGATTCTGCATCCGGGGATTAGGGAGGTGATTGCTGATTTTTGGAATGGAATGCATCCTAGCTTACCTCCTATGCAAGCTTTATGCGATAAACTCAGGCGACTTCGGCCGGTGCTCCGTCACTGGAATAAAGTGGTTTTTGGTAACATTGATATGTGTCTCACTGATGCTGAGACGGATCTGGCCCGTGTGCAGGCAGAAATCTCTGAGAATGGGTTTACTCCTGAACTACATCATGAGGAGATGAATGCTCATGCACACTTGGATAATATTTTGCATAGAAAGGAGGTTTTTTTTTGCGTGACAAGAGCAGAGTTAGATGGCTTAAGGAGGGAGATCGAAATACCAGCTTCTTCCATCGTATGGCATCTATTCGAGCTGCTGCCTCTGGGATTTCGGTGCTTCAAATTAAGGATGAGCTGGTCTTTAATCCGAATCAAATTGGGACACATATTGCTGAATTTTATTCAAGTCTTTTTAAAAATGACGAGGTCTTACCGCAGAATTATGATCTAGTTTATGAGGTTGTTCCACATCTTGTCTCTGACTTGGATAATGATTTGCTTACTCGTTGTCCGGATATGAATGAAGTTCGCATGGCAGTCTTTGCAATGGATAGCAGTAGTTCTCCTGGACCTGATGGGTTTTCTGGGGTCTTTTTTCAGTCTTTTTGGGATATTGTTGGTGCTGATGTGTTTGCTGTTGTCAAAAGCCTCTTTATGAGTGGCATGATACATCCTGGCCTGTGCTCCAGTATTATGGTCCTTATCCCGAAGGTGGAGGGTGCGATATCTCTTGATCAGTATAGGCCTATTGCAATGAGCAACTTTAGTTATAAAATAATTGCAAAAATTTTGGCTGATAGACTCGCTTCTATTGCATCACGCATTGTTTCTCAGAATCAATTTGGATTTATTCCTGGATGAAGTATTCACCAATGCATTTCGCTTGCTTCTGAAGGCACTAATATGCTTCGTAAAAAGTGTTTTGGAGGGAACTTAGCCTTGAAGGTTGACATCAGGAAAGCTTTTGACATTTTAAATTGGAATTTTTTACTTGCCATGATGGACGCTTTTGGTTTCTCTATTCAATTCAGAGACTGGATTCTGAATGTTTTATCTGCATCTCGGATTTCAATTTTGAACAATGGAGCCATTAGTGGATATTTCAGATGTTCAAAAGGGGTTCGACAAGGCGATCCGCTGTCTCCTATATTGTTTGGTATTACCGAGGACTTTCTTAGTCGTTGGCTGCTTCACCTCGTGGATACTGGGCGACTTGCTCCAATGCAATATACTTCTGCAAAGGTGTTTTCGACTCATTTATTTTATGCTGATGACATTCTTCTCTTCTGCAGGGCCTCTTCGGGTAATCTAGCTGTTATTAAAGGTGTATTTGAGTTGTATAGATCTATCTCGGGTCAGTGTGTTAGTTGGAACAAATCTGAATTATTTCTGGGCTCCTTTGTTTCTTCTGGACGTGGTAATCGTCTTGCTGATATTATTGGTATTCGTCAAGGGTCTGTTCCATTTCGCTATCTTGGAGTCCCTTTGTTTTTTGGTTTACCAAAGACACGACATCTGACTAGTTTGATGGATAAGGTGCTTGCTCACTTTGCTAAATGGAAAGGGCATTGTTTGTCTATGGCTGAGAGAGTGGCTCTGGTAAATTCTGTAATTACTGGTAGCTTCATTCACTCTTTTAGCATTTATAAGTGGCCCTCTGCGCTGCTTACACGTATGACTAGGCATATGAGGAATTTTATTTGGTCTGGATCCATTAATTGCAAGAAGCTTGTCACTGTCCCTTGGAAAATTTGTTGTCAAAACTTCAAGGACGGAGGTCTTGGAATCAAGAATCTATCTATTCTAAACAAAGCGTTGAATGGAAAGATGGCTTGGGGTCTTCTTCAAGAAAAGTCTCTCTGCTTTAACTTACTTAGAACTCGTTTTCTCAATAAAGCGGGACAGTCACGACATTATATCATGAATTCTTCTATTTGGGGCTCGATAAAATCCATTTATTCTGAAGTTGAGCATCACTGTTTTTGGTGGATTGGTCAGCACTCTGAACTTAATTTTTGGAATGGGGCCTGGATGCGTCCTTCACTGGCTGCACAGGTTGGCTATCTGTTAGTCAACAATGTCGTTGTTTTGATTTGGTGGACGATTATTTGGATGGTAATAATTGGCACAATCTGCCCGTGTTACCTGCGGATGTGGAGAATATATTGCGGAATATTTGGCGGGGTAGGGACGATGTTGATATTTGGGTTTGGAAGCCTGCTACGAGTGGGGTTTTAACCGTTAAGCTCTTGTACGCTTGGCTTAGATCTCCTCCTACTCAACAGCCTTGGAGTCGTTTTTTAAGGTGTCAGAGTGTTCCTCCTACACACTCGCTTATTGGATGGCGGGCTTATCTTGGGTATTTGCCAACACATGATCAGCTTCAGTTGCACGGCTGTCAAGTTGTTTCTCGTTGCAGTTTGTGCTTGTTAGATTCTGAAATGTTGGACCACCTTTTTGTCTCCTGTCGGTTTTTCAAATTTATTTGGCATGGTGTTAGCTCATTGTTTGGAAGACGATTTAACACAGACTCGACTCTTAAGAATCTAGTTGATCATGCTGTTATTCAACGTTTCAGTACTCAAATCGCTGATTTATGGGCGGCTGCAATTGTTAATACAATTTGGGCTCTATGGCTTGCTCGTAATAGGTCCATTTTTGAGGATGAGAGGGTTGATACTTCCATCACGCTGAGACGGATTTGGGGAGCTGTTCGTGAATCTGCTCACACTGGACGGGGCTCCGTTTGGAATTCGAAAGTTGAACTTCAAATCTTAGGTGAGCTCAGGATTGAAAAGCGTCTTGCTAAGGCTCCGCACATTACTCCGATTTTTTGGCAACCACCTCCGAGGGATTGGATTAAGATCAATACTGATGCGTCTGTCATGGGTGCTCCTGGTCCTGCGGGTTGCGGAGGTATTTATCGCTCGCATACTGGCATGTGCCTTGGTGCGTTTGCCTTTCCGATTGAAAGTTCCTTTGCTTATCTTGCTGAACTATCTGCTGCTATTTACGCCATTGACATGGCTATCAGCAAAGGTTGGCGGAAAATTTGGCTTGAAAGCGACTCAATGTATGTTGTGCAGATGTTCAAATCTAAATCTTGTTCGGTCCCTTGGTTGCTTAGACAAAAATGGTTCAATTGTTTAAATCAGATCGATTCTGTGGCTTTTGTGGTGTCTCATATTTTTCGTGAAGGAAATCATGTTGCGGATTCGCTTGCAAATTATGGACGGACGACAACAACTTCGACTTGGTGGGATGTTGTCCCAGATTTTTGTGGATCGGTCTTTTTTCATGATCGTGTAGGACGTTGCGTTTATCGCTTTTCCTAATTCTTTAGCTTCATTTTATTCTTTTTTCTTTTTGTATTATGACATTTATTTACTCTTTTAATAAATTTGGTTCGGAGCTTTTTTGGGTCTGTGGTAGGGGTGTCAGCATAGCTGGGATGTCCGCCGCTTACTCTTCCTCGCTAACCAATCTTTAATAAAAAAAAACTAGCTGAACGGAAGAAGAAGATTCTGAGGTCTGATGAAATCAGTCTCCTTAAGATAGATTTTACCGCAATGGACAATAATCTCGTAGGATACGACAGAAGTATGAATCGAACTCTAACTGTGTGTGCCAAATTATATCTAGACAACCAAGAAATATGACAAACAAATCGAAAAAAATTTAGGGAGCTGAACAAATTTTGACAAAGAGAAAACAATTTAAATGAACTATCTATGTATTTCGAATGAGGAAAAAATCACTTTTATAGGAAAAATGTTGAATGTTTTTCTTAGTTAATTCACTTAATGAAGAATTAATCTTACTGAATTAACATTTAATGACAATCAAAACATTACAAAATTAATAACAAACGTCACTTCAATTTAATTCTATTAATGAGATTCAATTTTGTAGTAACTACCATTCAAAATTTAAAACGCATTCTAACAGTTTCATTAAGATTAAGATTAATGACTTAAAAAAAAAGATTAAGATATAGTGATTTTAATGATTAAAACTGTAACATCCTAAAAAAATATATGATAAAAATAATATTATTTATAAGCACCTCTAATGCTTGTGACTTCTATTTTGATGAATTGGTAACAATGAACGATTAGAATAGTTGTTACTAAATTTGATTTGTTACTAAAATTAGTAATAACTATTTTTCTCTCTATTTCCACATTTACGTCCTTTTTCTACACTTTTTTATAGTCCTCTTTTTCTACATTTAAGTCCCTCCTTTTTTCTTTTGTTACAAAAGAAGTTGCTTTTTACTTATAAAATACGCCCAGTCCTTATTTTTTAATTAATATTTTTTTACCCTATATAAAAATTTAAATTAACAATCAACTTTAACAGATGTTATTTTTCATTGTCATTTGTTCTAGGTGGCACTAAAAATTTATTAATACCAGAATAAGTTGGACCTCAATTATTACAAGTTGTCAATCTTTATTAAAATAAAAATGATAATATATTTTTTTAGAATAACAGAGTTCTAGACGAGAAATTTTTTATACTTTTAATTGAATAGATAAATTCAAATTTTATTTATTTTCTTATTATTAAAATTTTCAATTATTTTATATGGTTAAGATTTAAATTTACCTGAATGATTTAAATTTTTTTTTATATAAGTCATTGTTTTATTGTTTTCAATACCTAAGATTTGTATTATATTTTTAATTGAAAGTTAGATATTTTAAGATTTTATTATTATTTTAAAAGTGTTTTATTGGATTGAGTGGTGGAATGGTTAGAGCAACAATAGTGGTAGGGATGAGGGACTGATCTGCCATTATTATTGTGTCTAACCGTTATATTATGTAAAAATTGGTGTATTCAAATATGGAGGGTGTCTAAAATTAGACAATGATCTGGGAAAGAAACTAAAAATTAAATAAAAGACAACAAGGTGAAGGAAGTGGTTGATGCGCCAGATGTGTCTTATATAAGAGCATGAGTGGTGTATAAGCTCCTCGATAGCGCATGAATCAATATTTTGGAAAAGCGAAGTCTACTTTTGTGTGGACCCCTCATCTATTTGGGGTTTCCAAAATTGTATTTCATAGAAATATTGATGTATTTACTTTATTTAAAATCTCAAACGGAAACCTATGATTATCGTTTTAATTTAATGCATTAGCAGTCTCATTAAGACAGATTTCGTCGTTATTGATCATCCCTCAAGATACAATATATTATGCAAATGAACTCTTACCGTGTGTAGATTTGTTATCACCGGAGTAGGAAAACAAGAATAACATGAACAAACAGAGAGTAGAAAATTCCAGAGAATCTTTTTCCAACAATCTATGAATTTGACAGTTCTATTCTATATAAATAGCACTCGAAAGGACACGTTTGTTCACGAACGAACACGACTATTCACGATGGATACGACTATTCTTGAACAAACATGCTTATTCATGAAGGGAGGTGTTTGTTGACATTTAAATTAATTATATAATTTTATTCATTTTTATCCAACAATCCCTTACATGAATAAAATTGGAAACGAGACGATTACGATGTGATGATAACTTTCTACAGTCGATATCTGCATAGGATAGATAGACAATGTGTCTTGAACATTCCATTGTGAAAGTATATTTACTTTACTGGCTGACTAATAGACACAATGTCCTTAAAACATCGTTTGTGTACACAATGATATACTCCATATAAATACCAACATAAAACAATATTGGTTCTCATGGTTATATTCGTTATGGTCATGAATATCGTTTGGTTCTGCGAGAGTTTTAGAGAACTAGGCCACATTAGTCTCCTTTGAAGCGACTCCACTTCACCCTTACATATGTGATTTATTTTCTCAGCATTTCTGACGCACAATGTATCATTAAAAGCATATAATTTAACATTTTTTCCCTTTTTTATATCACTGTTTACATATAGAAATGGACTTGGGTTTAACCCCCCACAGTGACCATACAAGGTTCATGCAATTAGATTGTCTCTCTGAACCTAGATCTTGGGATCTCCAGTTAACAAGGTAGGTGTTCCTTCATGTAACGCCTTAAATTTAATGGGTTTGAGTCTCATTCCTTTCGATGTCTTTTCAATGTGATCTCGGTTTAATTTTTATGTTAACGGATCTAATGTGTTATCTTTTGATTCTACAAAATGAATAAGGATGACACTCGTTGAGATCAATTGACTAATGATGTTATCACACGAAAGCTTTTTTACCCGAGTTCATCATTCAGAAGCTTTTTATACCGCTTATTTACCAATTGATATGATATTTTTGCTTCACTTCCATCATTGTGATGACTTGTTTTAAGGCGATTTGATTTCTCCATTTTCAATGACTTTCACAAATTAAATTTCTAGCCAATTAATGTTCATCTACCAACGTCTAGCTCGGGTATATAATATCATTGCCCAAATTTTTCAATTTGTGACATTTCACATTTCATATGAGAATGTCAAAATATGAAATTTTCGCATATCATCATCATATCTGAAGAAAACATCTTTTCTTTTGGCTAAGTCTTAAAATTCACACTAATGGATTATTTAGACTTTTATTGTGGCTTACACGTTGCCACTGGTACAAGTAGGCCTAAAGCCTCTAAAGTGACCGTGTTCTTAGAACCAGATCCATCTCCAATTAACACATGTACCAACACATGTCAAAAGATAATTAAGAAAATAAACCAACAATTTATTTCCTAAAATTCCAAACAAATCAAGTTAGAATCAAAAAAAATTATAACATGTTTAAACAAACACAAACATAACAAAAATTAACAACAAAATATAAACTATCATTATTTAGTTGGTGTGTTTTCACCATTGGATGATGGAGCAGAATGATAATCTCTTCCCACATGAACACAACACTAACTTAATAATTGTTACCCCGACATTAAACCTTTCTTCCTCTCATTCACTATCGAATTAAATTTTGAAGCTCCCTTAGTCCTGTTACTAAATTACTCCTACTAGTAGTACTTGTCTAATAAATAATTAATTCAAGTATAAGACCGGTACATATCCTATTTTTGATAATTAAATGAACATTAATAGATGCCTACCTTATTAATGTTTTTACATTTATTGTTTCTTTTATTTTAATTTTTTTTTTTTTATTAAACGAGTCATTTTCTGTATTAAATCGTACTTTTAATAATTGGGATTATTAGCATGTTTTATACATTTTTTTACTTTTTATGAAAAGATTTGATCTGGTAAGTAAGCTTTTTATAATAACATTCGAATTATTTTCCGGTGCCGTGAAAGCTTTTAGAAGAATCAGACGTCCAACTGTCAACTGCAAATCCTGGAAAGAAAGAAAGTCAAACGGAGTAAAAACGAAAGAGAAAAGGAAGAAATAATTGTTAACCAAAAAAATAAAAAACCGGGCATTTTCATATTCAATCGCTGCTGCTGCATTGAATGACTCTGTATTCATCGATTTGAGAGAAAGAATAATCTGTTCTTTTAGCGGATAAGAGCCTCGAAATATGAGTGGGTAAGTGGGATGGGTTAGGTACAGAGTGGGGGGTGGTAGTTTCATTTTTCCGGTATAAAAAATTTCAACTCAGAGAAGAAGACAAAGTTGAATTTCTTAACAGAAAAGGGAGAAACTTATGGATCTAATTCAGAGTCAGACCGATTTCAATGAGAATAAAAAGGACCCAATTCAATCTGTTGGTCAAATATCTCATTTGGCCCTCGATATCGGAGGTGATTTTCTCATATTCCGGCTTCTTCTTTTCAATTTCGATTTGAGTATCTCCGTCATTATTATAATTGTTCTCTTTCATGTCCTTTGATTCATTTTGGTAATGAGTTATTTCTTCAATCGAATGGATTTTGGGTTTCTTTTTTATGTCCATTGAAATAATGTTCAAGTGAAT
Organism: Euphorbia lathyris; assembly: GCF_963576675.1. Lineage (NCBI taxonomy): Eukaryota > Viridiplantae > Streptophyta > Magnoliopsida > Malpighiales > Euphorbiaceae > Euphorbia > Euphorbia lathyris. Next base: position 19,095,870 of record NC_088914.1, on the reverse strand, counting down.
TTTGAATTCTGAATTCTCCATCAAGCAATCGTGAATAGTTATCCAGAGACGTTGTTTATTCGCTGTGACCTCGAATTTTTGCTTTCAGGATCTTTGATCAAAGTGGTTTATCTCTCGAGAAGTAGCGGTAATTCTGCTGATCATGAGGAGGAGACACCTGATTCTTCGAATGGTACTCTTGGAGTTCCTAATTGTGATGGCAAACATCCTATTTTTGAAGGAAAGATTCATTTCGCGAAATTCGAGACAAGCAATATAAATGATTGCCTGGATTTTATAAATTCTAAGAAACTTCACCTTGGAGGTATGTGTTCTGCTTATTGACATAATGACATACTTGAGTTTATTGTAATTTTAGTGCCAACCAACATTTTCAAGCTTGTCCATATAAATTGGATTATCTTCAGAGCAGGGCCGGAGACAGGGGTTCCGGCCCCTTGTCTCCGGGAGATTGGGGTTGGAGTGTCAAGATAGCATGGACAAAAAAAAATTATATAAAAAGGTGTAAAAATTGTCCCAGCTTAGTATAGCACTCTGTATTCGCCACTGCTTCCGAGTTAGTTGATTGTAAAGGTCAAGCTCATGTTGTACGGAAACTCTTTTCATTAGCTTTCTGCATTTCATGTTTGTTTCAGTTTCTTTTCCGATAATTCCTAGCTAAATTTTCTTAAAAATAACGTTTCCCGTTTCAGTTTCTGTTTCCGTGCAATATAGGGTCACGCTAGTAATTGGTTATGCTTCCGAAACATGAACTCTGTAATCAGTGATTGTTGATCTATTTGGAAGTAGTTTGGTTAACATTGTGTAATGGTGTCACTAGAGTTGCCTCTAAGCTTTGGATGCTCTTGTTTGATGGGCAAATAAGCTTCTTAAGATAGGCATTAGAAGTTCACATTTTGAGAGTTTTGTGCTTTTGCATCAATACAAATTACAGTTCTTATATGACAGGGAGTGCTAGTAGTTGTGGAGCTAAGGAAAAATTTCTTCTGCCATTTTTGGGGAGAACTAATTCTTTATGCTATGCTATGCACACATACACACACAGATGTATACAATGATGACTCATTTTGAGGCGGTTACTCCTCAGAGTTGATTCTTTCGCAGAGCACACATAATTATATACGTTTTTGTATACTTCTGTTCATTTGCTTACAATTTCAGATGAACTCAGGTTTCCAGCATCATGATGATCTGATTAAGGAGAAGAATTTCATTAAGGTATGCTTAGTTTGTATGTTTTTTCCGAAGTTTGATTTCTGAAGAAGCTAAATAAATAGATGACCTGTCTATAGATGTTAGGTCTTCTTATAGACGTCTACAAGAAGGGGCCCGAGTTCATTTTAGATTTGATTTGACAGAAGCACTTTTAGGAGTTCAATTTCTGTTGGACGCTAGTATGAAATTCATCAAATTACTGAAGTGTTTTATGCAGTACCACAATTTTTTTATTATTATTTCGAAAGCACTCGTATCTTTTAACGAGTTCATTTTGGTGAAGGCCACAGGTGGTGGGGCATACAAGTTCACCGATCTTTTCAAAGAAAAGCTTGGTATAAGTCTTGACAAGGAAGATGAAATGGATTGTCTTGTGACAGGAGCAAATTTTTTACTTAAGGTGAGGTTTTTGACATGAGCTGGTTGGTATTTATCAAGTTGTTATGTGTATGACGAGATTCCTGCCTTTTATTTAATCCTCTGGTCTATGTCAAGTTTTTCTTGTGTCTGTTTTGTTTTATATGCATTGTAGGTGGGAGGATAGCATGTTTTTGTAATACCACAGCTAGTCATAGATTTTTATTTATATCTTGTTTATCTCACTAGTCTTAATCCCAATTGCGGTTACTTTTTTGGAGTAGGCATTTGACCGTGAAGCCTATACATACATAAACAGTGAGAAGGAATTTGTGCAGATTGACCATAATGATCTGTACCCCTATCTTCTTGTGAATATCGGGTCTGGTGTTAGCATGATCAAGGTATTCTTATTAAATTATTTATTTTATTCAAACGCATTTTCATTGTAATTATAAAGTATAAACCTTTAAATTTGAATTAATATTCAGATTTGTGGTTATGTAGGTGGATGGAGATGGCAAATTTGAGCGAGTCAGTGGAACAAATGTTGGAGGTGGCACCTTTTGGGGTTTGGGAAGGCTATTAACAAAATGCAAGAGGTGATTTGATTTACTTCCATCTCTTTCTTGTCCTCCACTCGGTAGTTTCTCACTAGGGAATGTGAATGTGTTTTCTCTCTCAGTTTCGATGAGTTGTTGGAGTTAAGTCACAAGGGAAATAACCGAGTTATAGACATGCTTGTTGGGGACATTTATGGTGGAACAGATTATTTAAAGGTATATTTGTGTCCCTGTAAAGTGTCTTTAACGTGTAGGGTCAAAGGTCATCTCACTTGGGATTATATAATGTTCTGGCTATACTTTTATTTCCCTAATTACTTCATCATGTGTTTATGACTATTGCAGATTGGTCTCACATCGACAGCAATTGCTTCCAGCTTTGGGAAGGCTATTTCTGACAATAAAGAGCTCGAAGACTACAACCCCGAAGACATTGCCCGGTCCCTTCTTAGAATGATTTCAAATAATATTGGACAGGTAACTTTCAGTGAATACAAACTTTTTTTCTATTACGGTTTCGAGATTGTGGTTTCAAGCAGCAAGGAGAGTGAATGTTCTTCTGAATTCTTACTGGAGAACCAGAGTTAAGGAATAAAATAATAATAACATATTAAGACAACATTTTTGCGCAACCGAAGTTCAGAATTGGTTGCCAAGCTTGAATTTATATGGGAGAACAAAAACTAAACATTAAAATCGATAACATATTGAAGTACAAGAAAAGGTTATTGCCCTGGAATTTGTCCAGAGTTAAGGAATAACATAATAATAACATATTAAGACAACATTTTTGCGCAACCGAAGTTCAGAATTGGTTGCCAAGCTTGAATTTATATGGGAGAACAAAAACTAAACATTAAAATCGATAACATATTGAAGTACAAGAAAAGGTTATTGCCCTGGAATTTGATTGTTAGATCCTTGAGATTTTAGTGCTTTTCCATTCTCTATAATGGGATTAGAAAATATGATTCGGACAATCTCAGTGAATATTCTTATGGCTGGAATTTGCTTGAATTGTGTACACTGCACAATTTTTGAAATGAATTCTCAAAAATTTGGTCCCTCGGTAATGGTTGTAATCAATATTAACAAGAACTGAATATTCGGATATCAAAATTCAATATCTTATTTCCTTCTCCCATGCCTTAAAAGGTGCATAATAGCAGAAGATTATTCTTTTTCTTCTTTTTCAATATGTAAAGATCTCAAAGAGCACTTTCAAGGATGTTGCTTTCTTAATGATTGTTTGATAGCACTTAGTCGATTAAATCGCTAAATAGAAGATAATTAGGTGGCTTTTTACCCTTTCTTGTGTGTGTGCTTTATATGTATGTATATGCTTCTGCCAAATTTCTATTGAAAAGATGTGTCATTTTGCATTTTTTTCTTCAGGATATTTATCTCTTAAATCTCTATCACTTTTAACTTCAGCACTAGCCAATTAAATTCATAGATCATCGCATATTTGCATTCTCCTTCTCTTAGCCTAATTATTTTTTTCTGTCTTCCAGATCTCTTACTTGAATGCACTGCGATTCGGTCTAAAAAGGATATTTTTTGGAGGATTTTTCATTCGAGGTCATGCTTACACCATGGACACAATCTCTGTTGCAGTCAATTTTTGGTAATAATCTGGAATTCCTTGTTTTCACATGATGGATTATGTTAAACGAAAAGCAAAACAAATCGAAGCACCAATCGTGGCAAATGAAATTATAGTGATAGACTTCTTTGACATTTTCAATGATATGTTTTTCCTTCTTCTTTATCCAGCAATGTCATAGCTTCGTGGTATATGCATAACCATAGTTTTCCTTTGTTTTTTTTTAAAGGTCCAAAGGCGAGGCAAAAGCAATGTTCTTAAACCATGAAGGATTTCTAGGAGCCTTAGGCGCTTTTGTGAGCTATACAAAACACAACCTCGACACAACTTAGTGGTCAATCAATCCGTGGAACAGCTAGTTGGTGCAGACAAAAATGGTAAACCCATTAAACAGTAACTTAAAAGAGAATGACTTTATACAGTGCAGTGTCTATGCATCATACAAGTGTGTCTTACACGCCGCATATGAGAGGGATATAATCAGAAGCCTATATCAGGTTAGCGAAAACTGTAGAACGTGTATCATAGTTGAAACCTGCTTGAGACCAATTATTTAGGATGATTATTATAGGATTGATAGCTGAAGTGTTACTATAGTGCAAGATAAGAAAGAATCAAAATAAACCTTTTTACTTAATTTATTTTTTTGTTTGTCAAACACATCTATATTATGTTGTATTTTACAAGCATACTTCATAAATTCAAATAAAGATTGCTACTTTATTATTCAATAAGCATCACTAAAGTTTGTAGATAGAAACGCAAGTTTCATACACTAAACGTGATCGAACTCATTACTTAGCAGTTAGCACATAAATATTATACTAGATCTCTATAATACTAAAGATCAGCATTGAGCATAACTTTAGTTCTGTAATTTTGGTTATATTAATTGAAAATTTTGCCTCTCGAGTCTGCAATGAAATAAAACTTCTTCTTATAGCATAGAAGACAGATCTATTTATGCTGCACGAAAACTTCTCATTAGTAGTATTTCTACATTTCGTGTCTGTTTTGGTTCCTTTCAAAGACTATGTTTTAATTTAAAGATAACATTTATTGGTGTTGGTTTCCATAGATTAGCATCCACCTCTGCACTGCCTGAAAAAAATACGAACGTAAATTAATAAAAAAAAGTTAATAATACATCAATCAATAATTATATTAACAGAATATACCTGAAATTCCACCAAATTTTGTTCCATAAACGATCAAGGAAGAGATAATAAGCATGCCTCCATGGTCTGTTGAGAACTAAATGGAACAAAATACTCCAAAATCCGAAAAAACTGTGAAGAGTTCCAAAACCAATTTGGAATAGTACTAGAAATTCTTGAGCTTGACAAATCTAAATCATACAGATGTTTTTGACAAATCTAAATCATACAGATGTTTTAGCGAATGAAGCCAACCCGAAAACTGTGCACCTATATCCCAACTTCTTAATCTCAAGACTCGAAGAGAACGAAAAGGTGGAATCCAATTCGAACCGACTTCCAAAATCAACTGATTCATGGACCCATCAAACCTTCTTAAATTTGTAAGATTTGCAAAATGGATTTCAGAAACTTTCCCCTGTAACAAGTTGTAAGAAATGTTCATATTCACCAATTCTGCAAGCCCTCCAACCCAGACAGGAAGTGTTCCTCCCAAGGACATGGTTTCTTCTGGTGCAAGTATTGGGATAGTACCTGAAATGAAATTATTCGACAGACAGACGAAGATAGGTCAAGTTCTCAAATTTGCGAAGTTGATTTCTGAGTTCTCCAGATAATTCACAGTCATGTAAATCTAAAGACTCTAGCACATTTGAAGGACGACCTGATGGAATAATGTCAAGGATTTCATTGATTTCTTGGCCTAACTTGGTCCTTGAAAAAGATAGAGACCTCAAGTTACAGAGATTTTTTTAATGATCTAGGAATTCCTCCCTCGAATTCGAGATTCGAACTCAAGTCAAGACTCATGAGAGAGGTCAAGTTTTCGATGGCATTCGAAATTTTACCTTCCAATTGATTGAACCCTAGGATGAGAATCTCAAGCTGCCTAAAACTATACAACCAGTCAGGTATGGAGGAATTAAAATGATTTGCTGACAGATCGAGTTCCTTAATCGATGAAAGTTGTTTAAGTTGATTCGGAATTGGACCTCTAAACCAGTTTCTTCCTAAATTAAGTATCAAAACAGATAACTTAAGATTTATTAGAGGCGGGATTTTGACAAGATTGCAAGCTGACATGTGAAGTTCTACTAAACAAGGAAGCTTGTTAATGTTTTCCAGCCAATTAACATGACTCAGATCAACAAATTCAAGCATGGAAAAACCAGAAAAGCCAATCGAAACTATCACTATATGTAGAAGCAGAATGGAGATTAAGGTAACGTAAATTCGAAAGATTTCCAAGTTCACGAGGAATCATTCCCTCAAAATTTGACTTATCTCCCCACCAAATGTCGAAGGGAGATTTCCGAGATGGAGCTCGAAAACATGGCCAGTTAGGTTGCTGCAGACGACTTCATACCATTTACAGCAATCACTGTTAGCAGCCAAAGATTCGAGTCGATCCGAATCATCATTAAGCTCGTCCTTGAACTGCAAAAGAGCCTTTATCTCGCCTGGAATGCAAGCAGAATTAAAGCCAAAACTAATGAATATTGTAATGAAAAACAGAATTAAAGCCAAAGCCATTGGTTTCAGGTTGCAAATACTAATTCTCTGATTGAGACTACATTTATTAATTTTAGCCAGTGGAATGCTATTTATATATGTTAATCATTATGATTTCAAAGTCTTGAATTAATTTGATAATATTCTTTCAAGTCAAGTCAATTATGTTTATGCTGTAAATCTTGACACAAAATCCTTGTGTTTGTTTGGGTTTGGATGGTCGGAGAAAAGGAAAAGACATCTTTTGAAATTGGAGTCCATGGTTTTGTCACCAAAAAGCTAGTGTGGAAAATTACACCCATGGCATACGTAAAGTATAACTATAATAAAATTAAAATTCGTTCAATTGGTAAACTTTATGAGTATAATGGTACATGATTGTACTATTTACGTTAAGAGTAGGTGAACGAAAAAATAGTTTCATAAGGTCTACTCTACCAAATACGTGTTTTATTGAATAAACAAGCAAGCAATTAGAAAACAATTGGATCTGGGGCACAATCGTAGCGTGTCCGACTTCAGAACAGAAGGTTGCATGTTGGAATTACACTCACTCATGATTGTACTATTTTTAAAATAGTTGCATAAGGTCTACTCCATCCCATATAGTAAAACATTTGTAAATTAATACTCGATAAATTAATGGAAAAAGTACAAAAATAAACCTTGTGGTTTGGGACATTTTCAATCATATACTACGTGGTTTGAAAGTTTACAAACTGGTACCTTGAGGTTGATTCCGTTAGCAAACAGGGTCTAAAATGACTAACGGTGTTAAAAAAGATGAGGTGGCAGTCAAAGTCAAAAAATCTAAAGGGTATTTTTGTCAATTCATTTATTTTATAATTTATAATTTATAATTTATTATATTTTTAAAATTCTAAACTCTACCCACTAACCAACTGACACCTCACCACTCCTCTCTCTCCTACGTCTTTATCGTCTTCTACATTGACGGTGACTCCATTTCCAAATCTCTACACTTCAACACCACCACATCCTCCTCCGCCGCCACCCCTGACCACCACCACCACTTTTCCTAGATTCTCCATTTTTTCACCTCTACTATTCCTTAAGAGCTTTCTCAGAACAAACTTTTCCCTTTTAAAAAAGAAAAGGAAATTTTTTCTCATCATCTGAAACAAATTTTTAAGATTTTCCTCTTGAATTAGTTGAAATTTGAAACAAAAATTCGCTTATGTTGTTTTTAATTCCTCCTGTGTTAATAAATTAACTTCATCATCAGAAAGTTGTTTTCTTTTTAATTGTAAAGTTAACAGTTGTATCCAATCATGGAACCACCGGAGAACTACGACTGCAGCGATGTTGCGGTGGTTCTCGTAGATGCACCAAAGATAATTCTCCGGTCACCGGTGTCGGAAGAAGCTAGAGAGAGGATGATCTTTGAAGGCGACAGAGATGAAGTGGATCGGTACTTAAAAGCAGTAGATGAACTTCAAAAGACCATGTCTTCCACTTCCATCCCTGACGATCAAGACAAAGTCAACTCCTCCACCATCGAGATCGTCATGGCTAGACTCGAAGATGAGTTTCGCAACATATTTCTCAACCACACAACTCCCGTCGAGTTAGACTCACTCGCCGCCCCGATCCCGACACATCAGTCCACTCCTCAATTAGAAATGAATAAGAAGAAGACGATCAAGTAGCCGATGACGATGTCCAACATCCAATCAAACGAGCAGATTCAACGGTGAGTAACAGCAGCACGAGTTACCGATCCACCAGCAGTATTAGCGAGATCGATCTTAACCGCCGGAAGCAGCAGCATGTGACCAGAAAAAGGAGAGGTTTGGGAGAGACGAGGTGAGAGATGGGAGAGAGAGAAGAGAGGTGAGATGTATTGTGTATTGGGTGAGCTTTAAAATTTTAAAAATATAAAAAATTATAAAATATAAAATAAATGAATGGACAAAAATACCCTTTAGATTTTTTGACTTTGACTGCCACCTCATCTTTTTTAACACCGTTAGTCATTTTAGACCCTGTTTGCTAACGGAATCAACCTCAAGGTATCAGTTTGTAAACTTTTAAACCACGTAGTATATGATTGAAAATGACCCAAACCACAAGGTTTATTTTTGTACTTTTCCCTAAATTAATACAATTAAAATAATAATTTCTTCTGGTCCCGACTTGGCCCAGTTCAAAAAAGGATCAATTTTAATAAATTAATAAGATAATAATTTTCTGGAATAACCCTTTATAAATACATTGTATTATTGCCTCTATAAATTAATAATTTCTCATATACATATGCGAAATATATATAGATATACATACTTAGGATAATTTAGCAAAATATGAATCTATAGTATTTTGTTTTTTCTTGAAATTTAAATCTAGTTTAATTTCATCTCTAACTATTTTCAGTGCATTCAAAAGTTCTGGTGTATCATTGTCAAATTGTAATAAAAAATTGTAAAGAGTGGATGATGTTATAATTGTTTCCTTTCCTTTGACTGGTTTCAAAAGTACCGAATTATCCTCAGCTTCATCCTCATTTTTGGTATGATTTGAAACAATACTCCATATAAATTTATATAGTAATTCATTAACTATGATACATTGAATATTTTTTAACATAAATACAATGAACTTCCAAGTTCAATTAACTTATATAATGCACATTTAATTTTATTTGTTCATTGATTTTAGATAAAAACTTCATTTAAATTAGTAATTTAAAATTTATTTTTAAAAAATTTAAAATCACTCTATAAATTGATAATTATTAATTTATCGATTAATTAATAACTCTATAAATTAATAAATTTCCATGGTCCCAACATTATTAATTTGTAGAGGTTTTACTTGTATGTGGTTTATTGAATAAATAAGCAATTACAAAACAATTGGATTTGTGGTGCAATGGTAGCGCGTCTGACTCCAGATCAGAAGGTTGTGTGTTCGATTCATGTCAGGTTAATGGTAGCACCAAATCTGTGGTTTATTGAATAAGCAAATAGTTAGAAAACAATTGGATTTTATTATAAAAAAGAAGAAGAAGAAAACAATTGGATTTGTCGTGTAATGGTAGCACATCTAACTCCATATTAGAAGGTAATGGTAGCACATAATTAAATTTGCATAAGGTCTACTACACTAAATATGTGCTTTTATTGAATAAACAAGAAATTAGAAAACAATTGGATTTGTCACCCACCCATGATTAAATTTGCATAAGGTTTACTACACTAAATATGTGTTTTTATTGAATAAAGGCCTAATACACAAATAACCCCCTAAATTTGTCCAAATATTGCAAATGCCCCCCTCAACTTTCAATTGTAACAACTTACCCCTTAAACTTGTCCAATTGTAAAACATAACCCCAAATTGGAAATTTTTTTACCCCGTATTTGAAGCAACCGTAAAAAAGTTTTCCCGGATTCGTATCACGTCAAAGATCTGATTATCATACTCTACGAGCGTTGCAGATTTTGCATTTCACGTGTTTCTTCAATTGCAGTCCATGTCAGCAATTTGGGGTTGTGTTTTACAATTGGACAAGTTTAAGGGGTAAGTTGTTACAATTGAAAGTTGGAGGAGGCAGTTGCAACATTTGGACAAGTTTAGAGGGTTATTTATTTATTAAGCCTTGAATAAACAAGAAATTAGAAAACAATTGGATTTGTCGTGTAATGGTAGCATATCTAACTCCATATTAGAAGGTTGTGTGTTCGGTTCATATTAGGGTTTTTTTTCTTGCTTAAAAACCCAATTAAGAGTATAATTGTACTATTTACGTTAGGGGTAATTATAGTAGTTGAACGAAAAAAATAGTTGCATAAGGTCTACTCCACCAAATTTGTGCTTTATTGAATAAGCAAATAGTTAGAAAACAATTGGATTTTATTATCACAAAAAAGAAGAAGAAAACAATTGGATTTGTGGTGCAATAGTAGCACGTTTGACTCTGGATTAGAAGATTGTGTGTTCGATTAAAATCTTCAATTAACTATTGTTTAAAAGCTATGATTATAATTATTCTCTCCTTTTTTTTATCTTCTTTACCTCAAAACTCTTTCATCTTCCTCCACTTTCTCTTCCTCATCACTTCCATCAATGGCACCAATGCAAAAAGGAGAAAATTTGCATCTTCTTTTTCATTTGCTCGGTCTTAAATAATTGTCTCTGGCCGAAGATCAAATCGTTGGATCGCCGCAATTTTTTTTGGACATAAACTTCTTCTAGACACCTTGTTCCTTATTCTGTCCGGAGGGATTGTAGTTTTGGAGGTCTAGAAGACCAGTTTGTGTAGGGAGCAGATTGTTGGCAGATTTTGTCTCTTAGAGTATTTTTCATCTTTTGTGTTTTCTCTTTGATTCCATATTTATTGGAAGATATTTCTAAGAGTGTGATGTTGATTGTGTATGCTTTTAGTATTATCTAGGGAAGAACAATTGCATTACCCATTCTTTTTGATATATATGAAGATTTAAACGGACTATGGTTCCTGTGATTTTTACTCCTCACATTGAGGGGGTGTTAGATGAGGTGCCGCGGCCTAATCTCCCGGGCGGAGCGGGAGGTAGACACCTCATGGCGACGTAAGCGGTGATTGGCGCCGAAAGCAACCAATCGTGGAATCAAGCTCCTCGGCAGGACTGGAGCTCGGAGTATGGAAGAGTCGCCACCCACGAATGGGAAAATGAACACCGATCCCTTGCGGGAGACCGGTGAGGGTTCGGGAAACTTAGGTACGAGCCGAGAAGGCTAGCTCCTTTCCGGAGAAAGGCTACTAGGCACCCCGACATCGCCCGGTTATGAACCACCGGCCTCCTAAGGTTGAGAAAGAGGGACCAAAACATCATTTTTTACATTCTTGCAGATTTACCGACGGAAAATCCGTCGGTAAACCGCAATTAGTGACAGAAACAGTAAATTACAGCAGCACTCCAATTATTTCCAGATTTATTCAAAAGCTTTAAATTAAGTCTAATTCAATCGTTTTGGATTTCCGAACTACCAAAAATGGATCATATTCAATAACGGAAGTTCCTAAAACGACGTTTTTATTTTAAAACGTTATTTGGAAATTTTTTTTTTAAGAAACTTATAATTACAACGTCTTTTAATACCCGAACTACCTTTTTATCGGATCACGGTTCGTATTGGGATATCAAAACGAGGTTTTTATTTTAAAACAAAACCAAATTTTATTCAACACGAGACGAAAATTAAATAAATACGCAAAATTAAATAAAGCGTGATAAATTAAATAAATAAAATTATAACATAAAAATAAATAAAGGAAAAGAAATAAATTAAATAAAATAAAACGAGTCTAGTCCTCGGATAATACCTCAAGTTCGGTATCTGACAGTCGAAGCCAATTGATTCCACGAGTCGTGATTTTCCGGTTTTTTTGTGTTTTTTTTAGTAAAAATTTAACTTTTAGGAAATTCGGAATTTTTAGAAAAAAAAATGTGTTTTCCCAAAAAAAAGTCACTTCTCTCTCTAAAATGTTAGAGTGAGAAATTCCTCTCCCAAAAATCCTCTCCTAAATGCATGGGGATCCGTGTCTTTTATAGGCATTGGATCCCCGGAACGAATGGGCGACGCCCAAGCAAGATCGGGCGTCGCCCAAATGGGTTGGGCGGCCGCCCAAGCCGTCCAACATTGTTGGGCGATCGCCCAACAATAGTTGGGCGGCCGCCCAACCGACGTTGGGCGTTCGCCCAACGATCATTGGGCGTTCGCCCAACGTCGTTGGGCGCTCGCCCAACGGCTGTCGAGCGCGCTCGCCCGACGCCTGTCGGGACGCGTCTCGCACCGTCGGGCGTACACGCCCCGTGGCCGTCGAGCGCGCGTTCCACACCGCCGGGCTCGTGCGTCCAACGGACGTCGAGCGCGCGCCACTCGCAGTCGGACGCGTGCATCCAACGGACGTCGAGCGCGCGCCCCGTACTGCCGGGCAGGCGTCCGACTGTCGTTGGACGCGCGTCGGCTGCCGCTAGGCGCTCGCACCGCGCTGCTGAGCACTCGCGAGCCGCCCAATCGACGACCGCGACCCACTGTAACTTCTCCTTCCTTATTATATATATATATTTTTTTGTTTTTAAAACTTCCGGAATCAACCGTTTCAACCGTCTTGTTTACAGGTTTTCGTCACAGGTCCTCCGACTCGGTGTCTACAGTTGCCCCTACTTTCCTATTTTGGCAGTGATGTGTGTGTTTTGAAAACGTTCTTTGCTAAAGCAACACATGCAATGTAAAACATATAAAAGTAAAAGACACGTAAAGAGTAGGAGGAAGAATACCTGACCTTCGCGCTGCGCGTTCCGGCGTCGTTCTCCGATTCTTTCCGTCCTTGCCTTTGAATCGGCTGCCGGCGGATGTTCTTCTTACGGACCCTAGCCTAAGTGGACTGCGGGTAAAAGTGGCTCAAAAGCTACCCTAGTCTACGACTGTGGGTAAAATGGCTCAAAAGCGACCCCCGGTCTACTACCGTGGGTCAAATGGCTCAAAAGCAACCCTGGTCCACGACCGCGGGTGAAAGTAGCTCAAAAGCTACCCTAGTCTACGACTGTGGGTAAAATGGCTCAAAAGCGACCCCGGTCTACTACCACGGGTCAAAAAGCTCAAAAGCAACCCTGGTCCACGACCGCGGGTGAAAATGGCCCAAAAGCAACCCTAGTCCACGACTGTGGGTAAAATTGCTCTTTCCAGCTACCCTAGTTTCTAAATCAACCGCAGGTAAAATTGCTCTTTCTAGCTACCCTAGTTTCTAAATCAACTGCAGGTAAAATTGCTCTTTCTAGCGACCCTAGTCTTTGTCTCGACCGCAGGTACTCTTTCGCTTTGCATATCTCAAGATCAATCGTTCTACCCTAATCTCTACATCGATCGCAGGCGTTTTCTTATATTATAGATCTCCAAACCGAACATTCGACCCTAATCTATACATCGATCGCAGGTGTCCTTTCGTTTGTATATCTCCAAATCAACTGTTCGACCCTAATCTATACATCGATTGCGGGCGTCCTCTCGTTTGTATATCTCCAAATCAACTGTTCAACCCTAATCTATACATCGACCGCGGGTGTCCTTTCGTTTAGCGTATCTTTAAATCAACCGTTCAACCCTAATCTATACATCGATCACGGGCGTCCTCTCGTTTTGCATACCTCAAAATCCATCGTTCTGCCCTAATCTCTACATCGATCGCAGGCGTTTTCCTGTATCGTAGATCTCCAAACCGAACATTCGACCCTAATCTATACATCGATCGCAGGCGTCCTTTCGTTTGCACATCTCCAAACCAACCGTTCGACCCTAATCTCTACATCGATTGCAGGCGTCCTTTGTTGATGATAGCTGGGCTTTATCACTCGTCCGAGAGTTTTTGACCGCAGTCGCTTTGATATTTGGGCTTTATCACTCGTTCGAGAGTTTGTGACCACAGTCGCTTGGATATTTGGATTTTATCACTCGTCCGAGAGTTTGTGACCGCAGTCGCTTCTTTTTACCAGGATTGTCCGTGTTTGACCGGAGTCGATGATGCCGTAGACCGAAGCCCGTAGCATGGCCTGTGCCTATTGATGATGCCGTAGACCGCAGTCCGTAGCGGGGCCTGTGCTCGTTGGTGATGCCGTAGACCACAATCCGTAACGGGGCTTGTGCCCATTGATGATGCCGTAGACCGCAGTCCGTAGCGGGGCCTGTGCCCATTGATCGAATTTTAATTTACCTATCGGAGCCTGCCTAAACTCACACGGATTTCTTGGAGCTATCCGCGTATTTCTGCATGCGGCTTGACTTGAGTCACGCCCCTCGCCTGGTGAATATTTTTATGGTATGACCTAGTGTAGTGATATGTATGCACATGATTATGAATGAATATTTTTCTCTCTTTTCTCTTCTCTTTTTTTTATACATTGCTTCCCTCTTATTTTCTTTACAGGGAGACCTCCATTCTATTGACCGAAGATTACAGGAGAACGTGGCAGTTGGGCCAGGGAAGTGGCTACTGGATGCTGATGCTCAGATCGGACGTCATTGTCGGGATAGGGAGGATGAGCGCTCCAACTGGGAGGAGCGAGGCCGAGCAGCCGAGGAGGGGAGCCGTGTGGATATAGAAGCCCAGCGAGCTGCTGAGGGGAGCTTGCGGATTGCGGTGGAGAGTTGCCGGGGAGCGGGAACCTTACTTCGGAGGCTTTGATTCGTTTGAGGGCTTTTGGGACTTTGGGATTCCTTCTCATTGATAGTCCCGTCATTATTTTGGTTTACGACTCTATTAGTACTACCGTGACGTACGGCGGGTATATGTGAAAAAGATATTTGGGTAGGCTTTTTATTTGGTGGTGGGGAAAAGAAATGTATAACTCATGACTTACAATACCATGCATTCAGTCGATCATAATAATTCCAATCATTCTCTTCAAATATATTCATGCCTTTATTTATTTACAAACAACAGAAATACTTAGTCGCTTATACATTATTTTTATAATTGCTCAAGATACAACTACTGTTACCAGGACCCGCCTTTTTTCGGTTTTCAGATCCCAGCGATTTTTCAACTCTCCTTTTATTATCCCGGAATTTTCAAATGAGCGCCCTTTCGGGTTTTCACCCATTGGGATGTCCCTTATTGTTGCATAGGTCGCCCTTTGCGGGTTTTCAACCTATCGGGAATTTTTCTTTCTTTCTTTTTTTTTTTTTTACGAAAAGTATTTCTTAAGCCTATCCAGGTTGGTAGGTTCGGAGAATTCCATGCCGTCCATAGTAGTTAAATTTACCGCTCCTTTGCTTAGTATCTTCTTCACGAAGAATGGCCCTTCCCAGTTAGGCTTAAACTTGCCCCTAGGGTCGATGTGCGTCACACGGATCTGTTTCAGCACCATGTCCCCCTCTTTAATAGGGCTGGCCTTGACCTTTTTGTTGAAGGCTCGGGCCATCCTTCTTTGATATAGCTGCACATGGTAAAGGGCTTCCATCCTTTTCTCGTCAACCAAAGCCAACTGCTCATATCGCTTCTTCACCCATTCCGTCTCGGGAATCTCTGCTTCCACTGCGATTCTCAACGATCGCTTTTCGATCTCAATCGGGAGGACTGCTTCTGTTCCGTATACCAAGGAGAATGGCGTTGCCCCAGTTGAGGTTCTAACTGTCATGCGATAAGCCCATAACGCGAGTGGGAGCTGCTCATGCCAATTTCGATGTGATTCCACCGTTTTTATGAGAATTCTCTTAAGGTTCTTATTAGCTGCTTCTACTGCCCCATTAGCTTGTGGACGGTACGGAGAAGACATGTGATGTTCAATGCCATATTCTCGGAAGAGACTTCTTACTTCCCCTTGAAACTGGACCCCATTATCCGTAATCATGTGATGAGGCACTCCGAACCTGGTGATCAAGTGTTTCTCAATGAACTTTCTCATCTGCTTGGATCCCAATTTGCTAAACGACTCTGCCTCTACCCATTTGGTGAAGTAATCGATGGCGACTGCAATAAACTTGTGCCTATTTGAAGCATTAGGCCTTACCTCCCCAATGATGTCAATGCCCCAAGCAGCGAATGGCCAAATAGGTGCTAACACATGTAATTCCATGGCTGGAAGATGACTACAATCGCCGTGGATCTGACAATCGTGGCATTTCTTCACATACTCGTTACAATCTCTTCCCATGGTGAGCCAATAGAAGCCTTGTCTGTCGATTTTCTTGGCTAACACTGCTCCTCCCATATGGGCCCCGTAAATTCCCGAGTGTACTGATTCCATTGCTTCGCGGGCTTCTTCCGCATCCAAGCACCTCAGCTATAATCCATCGATGTGCCTTTTGTAAAGCAAGTCGTTGTGGATGACGAACTGCTGAGCTAACCTCCTAATCACGGCCTGATCCCTAAGTTCCGATTCCGCCGGGTATGTTCCACTCTTCATGAAGTTTACGATATCGAAATACCACTGCTTTTCATCTGCCCCTAATAGCATTACGTCTTCGTAGCATGGTTTGTGAGATCTCCTCAATACCAACGGCTTCGAGGCAAGGTTTCGGGGATTATCCCAAACTGACACCAAAGTGGCCAAAGCATCCGCTGCCTGGTTCTGTGCTCGAGGGATATGATGAAAACGACATTCCTGGAATCTTTGTGCCAACCCATCTAGCTGGTCTAGGTATGGACGCAACCTTTCTTCCCTCACTTCCCAGTTTCCCTGCGCTTGTTCGATAATCAGTTTTGAGTCGCCCCAAATTTCAACATATGATGCTCCCAGTGCTGCTAATGACTCCAACCCATAGATGCACGCTTCATATTCGGCCATATTATTAGTGAGAGGGAAGGATAGCTTCTTTGCCATCGGAATCCTTTCTCCCTCTAGTGAGATAAGTAATACCCCTACTCCGGCTCCATTCGAATTAACTGCTCCATCAAAGAACATTTTCCATGGTATAACTTCTATTGCGTTCAAGTGCTCATCGGGGAATTCATAGTTTATCTCTTCTTCTTCTGCGCTCAGGGGTTGGTTGGCCAGAAATTCTGCTACGGCCCTCCCCTTGATAACCTTTTTCGTTATGTATTCAATATCAAACTCGGACAAAAGTAACAACCATCGGGCTAGCTTCCCTGTTAGAGACGGAGTTCGGTACAGATACTTCACGGGGTCCATCCGGGAAATAATGATCACTTTGTAAGATTGAAAATAGTGCCGTAGTTTCTTTGTTAGCCATACTACTGCTACGCACGTCTTTTCGATCATGTTATACTTAAGCTCGTACTCCAGGAACTTCTTACTCAGATAATATATCGCGTGCTCCACGCCCGTGTCCCCTTCCTGGGCCAGCATTGCCCCAATGGATCGCTCCTCGATTGCCACATAGAGGAGCAGCGGTTTTCCCAGTTTAAGCGGTCTCAGAATTGGCGGATTAGACAAGTAATCCCGGCCCTTCTCTAAGGCATGCTGACACTTATCATTCCAAATCGTGGGTTGATCTTTCCGTAGCAACTTAAAGATCGGCTCGCAGATTGCAGTGAGTCTTGCTATGAACCGGCTGATATACTGAACCTGCCCTAGAAACCCTCTCACTTCTTTCTCATTCTTTGGTGCTGGCATTTCTCGTATGGCCTTCACTTTGTCGGGATCTACCTCAATTCCCTTGTTTCCGATTATATGGCCTAAGATTTTCCCCGATGAAACGCCGAAGAAGCACTTCTTCGGGTTTAACCTTAGTTTGAATTCTGCAATTCGGGCTAAAAACTTCTCGAGTGCGGCAAAATACCCCTCTCTCGTCTCTGATTTGACCATCATGTCATCCACATAAACTTCTACCTCCTTGTGTATCATATCATGGAACAGTGCTGTAGCCATTCGCTGGTAAGTTGCCCCGGCATTCTTCAAACCAAACGGCATTACCCTGTAGCAGTATGTTCCCCACTCAGTTGTGAACGAGGTTTTTGCTTTGTGTTTCTCGGCCATCTGAACTTGCATGTAGCCCATGAAACCGTCCACATTCGTGTGTAAGACGCTCGATGCTGCACTATCGATCAATACGTCAATATGAGGCAATGCGAACTCATCTTTCGGGCATGCTTTGTTAAGATCTCTATAATCGACGCACATTCTCACTTTGCCGTCCTTCTTCGCGATGGGCACTACATTTGCGACCCAAGGGGGATAGTCGATTACTTCGATGAACCCTGCTTCTAACTGCTTCTTCACTTCTTCTCTGATCTTATCTGCCCATTCCGGTCTCATGCGTCGGAGTTTCTGTTTCACGGGCTTAGCATCGGGGTATGTCGGAATACGGTGAGTTACGATTGATCGATCGATTCCTGGCATGTCTTCGTACGTCCAAGCAAACACTATTTCGTATTTTTTAATTATTCTCTCAAATTCTTTCCTCTCTTCAATAGTTAATTCTTGAGCAATTTGTATAAGTTTAGGATTTTCATCCGTGCCAAGATTGAAAGTTGACATTTCTATTGTATTGATTTCAAATATGGGCATGTTATATGAATGAGAATGCATGGAATGATCACGATCAACATCAAGCAAGTAAGCAAAATCAGAATTCATTTCACTGATAGTGTTGGCGAGTACATCATCAGATTCAAATTAAGCAGTAATACAATTTTCATCATCAGGGTTCTTGGGTTTCTCATAAGCTTTGGAGGTACTGGGCTCGTCCACCGCTCCTGCAGTTGCTTTAATAGTGATGACTTGCTCCTCGGCATTCAAATCTAACATCATAATCTCCTCGACGAAGCAACTTGCCTTTCCTTTGCCCCAGTCAGTCACATCATTGAAGATCTCAAAACCTGGCAGAATCTTTCCTTCGGTGCTAGTCCATGACTCGGGAGTCCCCGAATAAACCTTTCTGTGCCCCTCGTTCATAAAATACTTCCTTAGGCCCACCTTTCCTTCACCACTTGCGTTGGACGGACCTCCCTGTTCATATCCTAAACCCCTTCGGGTTTTCTGACTCTTGAAATCCGGAAATTCTGGCAACCCTTGATGGTGTGCTCCCAAGCCCATACCAGGGATGAAGCCTCCCTTCATCATTTTCACCACATCGGTGGTCATGCTAGACTCATAGATCCCAGAAACTTGGAATCCGGAGAACAGTTGAGGCTCAATTCCCAATGCTGCCACCGAGCTCAATTTCTCTGCTCTGATCGTCACTATCTCCTCCCCGAAGGGAAACTTGATCATTTGATGGAGCGTGGAGGGCACACCTCCCAACTTGTGGAACCAAGGGCGTCCCAACAATACAGCAAAGGTTACCGGGATATCCAGCACCGTGAATTCAGTTTCTTCCTCATGCGGCCCCACTTTTAACTTGGCCTTAAAGACTCCTTCAATATGCCTACGGCTATCATCATAAGCCCTAATCACAGTTTCCGAGGCTGTCAAGTCTCCTCTTTCCACTCCCAACTTAGACAAGAGTTTCAACGGGCAGACATTAATAGCCGATCCATCATCGACCATCACACAGCTAGTCTTCTTCCCGTTGATTTCCGCTCGGATGTACAAAGGCTTATTGTGAGCCTTCCCTTCTTCTGGGAGATCCTCATCGGTAAACGTGATTTCAGTTTTCTTTCGAGCCATGATTGCCCCTACTAGTGCTGCCGGTTCGGTATCGGCAGAAATAACCAAATTCTGCAGCTCTTTCATCAGGTTTTCACGGTGGTACTTGGAATGGCATAAAACTTCCCACACTATGGACTTAGCTTGTGTCTTCTTCAACTGCTCAAGAACTTGGTCATCGGGCTTAGGAGCCGACCCTTCCCCTATCTCAGTCTCAACCATAGGTGCCTTTCCCTCGGCCACTCGTCCTGACCTTGTCATGATGGCGATTTCTGGCTCATCATCCGATTCATCCCAAATATTGATAGGAATCCTCCGATTAGCATCTTCCTCGTCCGAGGAACTTTCCCAAATATCCACAATCATTAAATCCATAACGTGAGGAACGTTCGGATTCAAATAAAAAGGATCCGCCGATCCATACAAAGCCCAACCTATCAGATCATTGTAATCTCGGAGGGACACTCTGCTCATCCTTCTAGCTGCCAACGGAATAGCTCCTTTCTGTATGCACATAAGCTGCACCTTATCACTCATTGTTTCGTGACACTGTTCATACCGGTGCCTCCACCTCCTAGCATAATCCATGAATGGTTCCTCAGGGAATTGCCTGATCCTATCTAGATCTTCCAGGGATCCCGTCCATGGAACATACATCTCATATCTCGCCACAAAAGCACTCCTAAGCGGTATCCAATGACCCATTTCCTCCTCTGATAGGCCTTGGTGCCACAACAAGGCTTCTCCCATTAAAGTTTCCGGGAAATGTTCATGTAATTCACATTGCGGGAATCCAGCGTCGTACATATGGTTGCGGAATAACCTCGCATGCTCAACAGGATCCTGGTATCCACCATACCTAGGCATTGCCAACACTGCCTCGGGCGTTTCATAAGAGGGGGAGTCTGGGGTTTGATCCGCCAACATCCATACCGTATACTCTTTGATAAACCTCTTCGTCATTGCCGCCCAATCGGTCTTAACATACATCGAAAGTGACATATACCACATCAACGGCTCACCCATCAATGAATTACAGAACAAGCTGGTGATCTTTTCTTCCTTAAAACCCAAGGGCGCCATGGCCGACAAGTAGAAATGAAGGTGTTCCATCGGATCTTTGTTTCCATTATACTTACTGACCCTCGGTAGAGGACGCTTGATAGGTCCGATCTGCATCGCAAAGCGCTCTGCAGTCCTGTCCTCAGCTCTTTGATACTTTTCTAGAAATAGATCTGACAATTGATCCCAATCATACTTGCAAGAGTCGGGTAATGAGTGAAACCACCCCAAAGGCTCGCCTATCAGCGAATGGTGGAACCACTGAGCAATCTCATCCACCCCGAAGGATTCAACAAACATATCGCGCATATATTCACGCAAGTGCACCTCGGGATTTCCCCCTCCACTAAACAGACCCAAATTAGGCACAATAGTTCGAGACGACCCTTCTCCGATCTCTTCGGCACTATCTTTATCATACGGTGCTCCACCATCCAATCCCTCTCCTATCGGTTCATCCTCTTGTTCCTCGCCAAGGAAGGACACATATAACCATTTCCTACATTGTTCCTTTCGTCGGAATCCAGCAACTCCTCTACGTTCTCCTCGAAGGATTCCATCACTACGCATTCTGTCAAACCAACTCCGATCATGCTCACCCTATGATTAGGCAATGGATTACGCCTAGTGGAAGGGTTCGCTGACGAAGGATCAGCTATCTTTTTCTCCTCGATTAAATCTTGGATTTCGTGTTTCAGCCTCTCACAATTCTCAATTGTATGCCCATAACTGCTGTGGAACTCACAATACCCTCTAGCCTGTATCTGCGGAGTAGGTGGAGCTTTATTATAAGGGGTAAGGGCTTTCAACAATCCCTTTTTCTGCAAACGTTCAAAAACTTTTGCGTAAGTCTGATCAAACTTGGCGAACCGCCTCTTTTCGATAGCATTAAGATCAAGCACTTTTACTGCAGCAGAGTCTGTACTCGCACTTGGCCCTCCGGCACTATATCCAGACTTCGTCCACTTGGTATATGCTTTCTTCGGCTCTCCATCCCCCTCAACGGTCAAGGCACAGTTATACATCTGATTGAAATCGGTAAAAGGCATATACCGCAACTCATTCTTAATATACGGCAATGTGTTACCGACTACCATTCGGATCTGATCCTGCTCAAACGGATTTTGTTTCATAACCGCGGCCTTGGCCCTCCATCTCCTTACAAAATCGGAAAATGACTCCCAAGTCTGCTGCTTAGTGCTCTCTAGCTCTTTCAAAGTGACCTCAAGTATGGTATTGAAGCTATACTGAGCGATGAATGACTTCGCTAATTCCTTCCAATCCCTCTTCGTTACCATCGGCAATGCATGAAACCATGTGAGGGTAGCCCCCTCTAGGTAAGTGTTAAACAGCCCCAGGACTTGATCCTCAGTCAGGATCGTGCGCTTCATCACGGCGATATACTGATTCATGTGGGCAGTGGGATCCCCAGTTCCATCGAACTTTTTCATGTCAGGGAGCCGGAATTTCAAAGGCAAAGCCGTTGCCGATAAACAATTGTTCAAGTTATAAAAGTCCTGACTCCCGAAACTTCCCCCACGTAGATCCTGCACCTCCTGAGTGATGTGTTGCTTCCACTCCTCTTCCTTAGCTTTCTCTTTCTCAAGCTGCTTTCGGATATAATCTTGATAGTCATCCTCATTCCCAAAGCGAGGTCCATCGTTCACCTCATTCTTAGCGTGTTTACTGCCACTTTTGTCATCTCTCATGGCCAGCTTAGCTAACTGGGCCGCTATCACCGCTAACTGCTCATTAATGTTGTTCACAGAGTTTTCCAATCCGGCCACTTTTTCGTCGGTCGCAGACATACTGGCTGAAGACTGAGTATACTCGGACGAAGATGATTCCGAAGCCACAACTGCCGATTCAGAACTGTCAATCTGTAACTGGTCAAACTGCCTAACTAGCCGACTGCTCTCTCGGTACCACAATCGCTTAATGATGACATCTGCGCGAACGGTATCCATTAGTATGTATGCATGATTTTATATGCATGATTCGTGGTGTGTGCGTTTATTTATTTACGGATATATAAGATAAGAAGAACAAACGTTAGTCTAATTACATGTATCACAACATCTCTCTTCCACCCTTATTCCTCCACACACTCGATGGTCCAAGTCTCTTTCCTAGGATTTTGGTTTGGGGCTCACATTGTGGTCCAGGGGATGCGTGATGCCGTCGATTATTGCGGAAAAATAAATCATTCACCATACAACACAGTTCGTTTTTGACGCATCAGCGTTCAGTGACCAAGAAATCGACCAAGTTGGATTGTCCTTTCGGAATAACTCGTCTTTCGTGAGACGCATTAGTTCGGGTTTTGACTCCCTTGGAGCGCATCTCAGTTTTTAGACGTGGTACGAGTTATTCTTCTAGTCCAATCATTCGTTATTGTCAATGACTCGTTCCCTTTTGTTCGCGCGGGTTTGTGTCTCGATTTTTGGATTACAACGGGATCTTTTGGATCTATCGAGAGACGTAACCACGTGTTTATTTAGTGATGGAATCACTTTTGGATTTTATTTTAGGGAACGGACTCATCGCGTAACGTGTTTGTTCTTAGCGTCGAGGATCCGTTTGCTCATTTTAGCTACGTGAAAAGACGGCGAGTCTTATTTTGAGCGCATGGTAACCTTTCGGCTAGCAACAGTTCGTTGTTCTTCCCAATCCACGGGATATATCATCTTAGTGTGGTTATAGAAAATCAACGTTTCGTTGAATCGCATGCTTATTCAAAGCGAGGATATCACCGTTCTCTTTCCTTTAGGCACGAATTAAGCAAACACGTACATCGGGCCATATTTCTTACAGTTTTGGTAACGGTCGAAATGATCGAGTCGTTAGTCAAAACCCGCAGTCTCGTCCATATGGTGCAATTATATGGTTTGGCTTAATTCGGCTTCGAGATTTTAAACGGGGTATATACTCGTTCGAGGCACGTATTCAACGGCATTGGTTTATTTTCTTTAACTACTCTCGGGATTGACATATATCGTAGTTTCGGAATGATTTTGGTCGTTTAGTTCATTTTTTTGCTTTTCTTTTCTTAGTCACTTCTGCGGACACGTCCATTTCTCTTAAGAACGACACGGGGCATAACGTAAAAGCTCGTCTTTTATTCGGAAGGGACGGGCTACTTGTGCGAAACTTTTCACGTTACGACAGGGTCGTTCGAAACAGAAATGTTCTTTGTTTTCGTTTCGTTATGATATCGTTTCATCCCAATTTATTTAAAGAATGTGAATAACGGCTACTGTTAATATAGTCTTTTGAATCGAAGTATAACTATCCTCAACACCAAACCGATTCATACTAATATGTGCTTACGTAATAACGCATTCATGTGCCTTCATCGGGACACAGAAAGGGACAAGGTGGGCCGCACATGTTCATTCATACGAGATGACTAAGTCGTCTTTAGTTCAAATCGTTTCGATGTTTTGGGGTAATTAGTACGCCGATTCAAGAGTATATATTAACACATCGTTTCATTTTCTTTACATACTTTAGGATTTAGACACGTATCATGGCGATTTGAAAACACGAACTGATTCATTCATCACATCAAAAATAGTAACGGGTAATCCTATGGCAACTTCTAAGGCTACTATATGCTGACACGACTGATCGCGGGACCTCACAGGACCGCACAAATTCGCCCCTAACGAATGGATGGGGACCCTTTGGCGCCTTACTGTAAGGGGGAACTTACACTAGCCTCTTTCGAGCGACGAATGGACTCTCGCTAGAGGTTTCGCGAAAATTACCCAAAAGGTTTGCAATAATGCACATGAATGCATACGAAAAGAAATAATACGATCCGTCCCCGTTAAGGGCTTAATACACGCCTTCCGGAATCAAATTTCTCGCTTCCCCAGCAGAGTCGCCACTTGTTAGACGAGGTGCCGCGGCCTAATCTCTCGAGCGGACCGGAGGGTGGACACCTCATGGCGACGTAAGCGGTGATTGGCGCCGAAAGCAACCAATCGTGGAATCAAGCTGCTCGGCAGGACCGGAGCTCGGAGTATGGAAGAGTCGCCACCCACGAATGGGAAAATGAACACCGATCCCTTGCGGGAGACCGGTGAGGGTTCGGGAAACTTAGGTACGAGCCGAGAAGGCTAGCTCCTTTCCGGAGAAAGGCTACTAGGCACCCCGACATCGCCCGGTTATGAACCACCGGCCTCCTACTCAGCGTGTTAGGCGATAACGGACTAATCGCATATTTCTTTAAGTTTAAAATTCATTTGAAACCTTTTCTTTCTCGCTTTGAAAACCGTTTTGAGCATGTCATTAAAAGCCATCTTAGTAAAGAATCACCCATTTTGCATAAATTTAAAGTACATAGGAGAGAGAGTGGGAGAAAAAAGAATTGATTTATTTACAACGTGATTTACATTACGTGTTGCATGTTAATTCTATACTAATTCACTTCCCCAAAACGAGTTTATTTACATGGTTCGTACCTTAATCGCCGTTGGAACGATTTAGGTACGTTTCAAAACCCCGTTTAATGATGTTCACTCGAATCGCCGTTGGAATGACTCGGACGTTTGAAAATGTTGGGATAAAAGCCTTTGATAAGAAGACGTGGTTAAACATACAAGTCAATTTTATTTTGTACAAATCCTTTAAGAAAACGATTCAAAACTTCATTATTTACGATGAAAATGATTTTAATTACAAGGTTCACTTAATCCGTCGTTGGAACGGATTAAGGTTTTAAAACGTGATGTTTTGGAAATGATTTAAAGATGTCAAGAAAACGTTATTTGCACTTTGAGAACCTCTAGAAAAGCTTTAATTTAAACCAACCAATTAAACTCTCTTTTTGTGATTTTATTTTTCCCTTTTCACTCAATTAGTCCTTAACATTATTATAATTACAACAATAAACCAACTAACACAAAATTTCTCAATTGAAACCCATTTTAAAACCATGTCCCCAAATGTCACAAAAAAAGAATAAGGAAGAAACATATACATAATTATATACATATATTTGAAAATAATGGTATAAACATAATTTAGGAAACTAAATAAAGAATATCACCCAATAGCTAAATATATACATAATAATGAAAATAAGAGATACTAGATATACTTTTACCATACTAAAAAGATATGTAAAATAATAAACAAAATTCATTGTTAATAAGAAAATAAACTTTATATCCCAAAATGACTATTGTAATATATAGAAAATAACTTTCCCAAATATATATTAACATCAAAATGACTCCTAATTATCCTCAAAATATCTACTACTTAGTTACCTCAAAATACCCAAGTAAATAACATTTTAAAATAAAACCCAATATAATTTGAATGAATGAAAAAAAGAAAATATATATACATATACTTTATTAATTAATTAATGAAAAATAATTTATAAACACATTAAATAACTATATGTATAAGGTATTTAAAAATAACTTGAAAGTAAATGTTACATAATAATACATATATATACAAAGGATTAAAAGCTTAAAAGTTGAGAAAGAGGGACCAAAACAGCATTTTTTACATTATGGCAGATTTACCGACGGAAAATCCTTCGGTAAACCGCAATTAGCGACAGAAACGGTAAATTACAGCAGCACTCCAATTATTTCCAGATTTATTCAAAAGCTTTAAATTAAGTCTAATTCAATCGTTTTGGATTTCCGAACTACCAAAAATGGATCATAGTCAATAACGGAAGTTCCTAAAACGGCGTTTTTATTTTAAAACGTTATTTGAAAATTTCTTTTTTAAGAAACTTATAATTACAACGTCTTTTAATACCCGAACTACCTTTTTATCGGATCACGGTTCGTATTGGGATATCAAAACGAGGTTTTTATTTTAAAACAAAACCAAATTTTATTCAACACGAGACGAAAATTAAATAAATACGCAAAATTAAATAAAGCGTGATAAATTAAATAAATAAAATTATAACATAAAAATAAATAAAGGAAAAGAAATAAATTAAATAAAATAAAACGAGTCTAGTCCTCGGATAATACCTCAAGTTCGGTATCTGACAGTCGAAGCCAATTGATTCCACGAGTCGTGATTTTCCGATTTTTTTGTGTTTTTTTTAGTAAAAATTTAACTTTTAGGAAATTCGAAATTTTTAGCAAAAAAAATGTTTTTTCCCAAAAAAAGTCACTTCTCTCTCTAAAATGTTAGAGTGAGAAATTCCTCTCCCAAAAATCCTCTCCCAAATGCATGGGGATCTGTGCCTTTTATAGGCATTGGATCCCCGGAACGAATGGGCGACGCCCGAGCAAGATCGGGCGTCGCCCAAATGGGTTGGGCAGCCGCCCAA
This sequence comes from Euphorbia lathyris, assembly GCF_963576675.1. Lineage (NCBI taxonomy): Eukaryota > Viridiplantae > Streptophyta > Magnoliopsida > Malpighiales > Euphorbiaceae > Euphorbia > Euphorbia lathyris. The sequence goes on along the minus strand of NC_088914.1, from coordinate 19,069,024 downwards.
GCCATGTTGGGCGGCCGCCCAACATTTGTTGGGCGATCGCCAAACAATTGTTGGGCTATCAACAGAGTTGGGCGAGCGCCCAACGATCGTTGGGCGCGCTCGCCCGACGCCTGCTGGGGCGCGTCTCGCGCCGTCGGGCGCACACGCCCCGTGGCCGTCGAGCGCGCGTTTCGCGCCATCGGGCTCGTGCGTCCAACGGACGTCGAGCGCGCGCCCCGTACTGCCGGGCAGGCGTCCGACTGTCGTTGGACGCGCGTCGGCTGTCGCTAGGCGCTCGCACCTCGCCGCTGAGCACTCGCGAGCCGCCCAATCGACGACCGCGACCCACTGTAACTTCTCCTTCCTTATTATATATATATATTTTTTTTTGTTTTTGTTTTTAAAACTTCCGGAATCAACCGTTTCAACCGTCTTGTTTACAGGTTTTCGTCACAGGTCCACCGACTCGGTGTCTACAGGGGGTTTTCCACATAAAAATTGTTGCGTGTGGTGCTTGGTGTGTGGCTGCCATTTTCTATTCATCATTACATTGTTGTGCTTGGTGATTGCTCTATTTGACAGTTTCCTCAAAGATTCATTGAAGTCGGGAAATGATTGATAACAAAGTTTAATTCCGCATTGTTATTGTTTCTGTTGTTAGTTCATTTTTCCCATCACATTGGTACTAGAACTTTGGCTATTATCATTGTTGTTGGACTTGTTTGAATGATGGAGGCTAATATAAGTAGAATGGTTAATTTAAATGGTTCAAATTACCATGTTTGGAAATTAAAGATAGAAGACCTTCTTTATGTGAAGAATTATTACTACAAGTATTCATTAAAGATAAACCTAAAGATAAGTCAGAGTCAGAATGGACTATATTGCATCGACGGGTCTATGGATTTATTAGGCAATAGGTGGATGATAATATTTTGAACCAGGTCGGTGAGGCAAATGGATGTTAGTTGTGGAAAAAACTTGAGCAGTTGTATGCTAGAAAGACAGGGAATACCAACCTATTTCTTATAAAGTAGATGATGAATTTGAAGTACCGAGATGAGACTCCTTTCTCAAGTCACTTGAATGCCTTCCATAGAATTATAAATTAGCTTTTTGAAATGGGATCAGTTTTGAAGAGGGAGTACAAGCTTTATGGCTCCTTGGTACATTACCAGACTCTTGGAAGACATTTAGAACGTCATTGTCTAACTCCGCGCCAGATGGGGGTTATTTCCATGGAACTGGCTAAGGGGGGGTGTGCTTGATGAAGAGATTGTAAGAAAGTCATAAGGTTCTCTTCATAGTCAGAAGTCTTAGTCACAGAAAAGTGGGGGAGAAATCAGAGCAGAAGTCCGAGTAACAGAGGGAAACAACAAAGCAATTCTAGGGGCAAGTTTACCAACGTTGGTGCTAACCATTGAGGTAAAAAGGGGCATACTAGAAGATACTGCAGACAACTGAAGATAGAGAACAATAAGGGTACTGAGAACAATCAGAAGAAAGATGACAGTGGTACTGAAAATGCTGAGGTAAATGCTACTACTGATAATTTTCTAATTTGTGGTGATTGTGATGTTATTAATCTTGCACATGGTGATTCAAGTTGGGTGGTTGATAGCAGTGATGCATGTCATGTTATATCATATAGAGATTTTTATTCATCCTACATACCATGTGACTGATTTTTAGATGGGTAATAATGGGCTATCAAAAGTTATGGCTGTCGGAGATATCTGTTTGAAGTTTGACACTAGGATGGAGTTGGTTTTGCATAATGTGAAACATGTTCCATATATGATAATGAACTTGATTTCTACAAGCTTGCTTGATGATGATGGCTACCACAATAGCTTTGGTAATGGTCAATGGAAGCTCACTCGAGGTTCTTTAGTTGTGGCAAGAGGGAGTAAGCACTCTAAGTTGTACATGGAACATCCAAAGATCTACAAGAGCATTGTTAATGCAGTGGAGAATTATGATGTGATTGACGTGTGGCATAAAAGACTTGTCCATATGAGTGAAAAGGGCACGTCTATATTATCAAAGAAGGAAAAGTTATCTGGTGTGAATGATATTAACTTGAAGAAATGTTTTGACTGCTTGGCTGGTAAACAGACCAGAGTTTCTTTTAAGAGCCATCCTCCTCATAGGAAGGAAATGATACTTGATTTGGTGCATTCCGATGTATGTGGTCCTATGTCAACTAGGACACTTAGTGGTTCTCTTTGTTTTGTTACATTCATCGATGATTATTCATGGAAGATATGGGTGTACAACTTGAAAACTAAAGATCAAGTGTTAGATGCGTTCAACCAATTTCAAGCCTTAGTTGAGAGACAAACTGGAAAAAAGCTGAAGTGTTTCCGATTAGATAATGATACTTGATTTGGTCCCTTTGATGCATATTCTAGACAACAGGGTATTCGGCACCAAAAGACTCCACCAAAGACCCCACAGCTGAATGGCTTAGCAGAACGGAAAAACACAATATTGGTTGAGAGAGTCATATGTGTATTGTCTTGTGCAGGGTTGCCTATATCGTTTTGGGGTGATGCTTTGAGTATTGGGGTACATGTGCTAAACATTACACCTAGTGTTCCTTTGCAATTTGATGTTTATGACAGGGTTTGGAGAGGAAAAGACGTTTCTTATGATCACTTGCGTGTCTTTGGATGCAAGGCTTTTGTGCATATTCCTAAAGATGAGAGTGTTGAAACACCTTTCCACATGATTTTGATTTGACAAAATTGTTTATGTTAATCCCATGATTAAACAATTAAATTTAAGTGCTTTGGTTTAATTGTACTAATGTGTTTGGTCAATGTTGAGTAAGTAAACTGACTAGAACAGGAACTAAGTGCTCATAAAAAGAAAGACAGAACAAAGTCAGCATAAGCAGATCACACAGCAGAAGCTGAGTGGAATACAACTCAGCGTTGCAAAAGAAATGTCTTCTTTAGGAAAGCTTGAAGGCGAAGCTGCGAAGTCAAGCTGAGCAAGATTCAAGACGCCGCTAAGTCAAGCTGAGTGATAAATCAAGTCAGCGTCCGATTACCCGTCAACTTGTGAGACAAAGTCTGACACATTTCAAAAGCCTCGGAAATCCATTTCATGGACCTTTTCGAGATGCATGGACCGTCTGACGTTTGGTAAGAAGACAAACCTGGCGTTAGAAGACGAGCCTGGCGCAAGAAGAAGAAACTGGCAAGCCTGCCTCCTGCGCAAATCAGAAGACAGGATTGACCTGCGATTTTGGAAGCTGACCTCATGAATGACGAAAGAAGACCGTTTACTCACAACAGATATGTCTTATTTCACAACAGATATGTCTTATTTCAAATCATTGAAGCTTCAGAACACATACAAGAGATATAGACAAGCAAAATCTTCACTATGTCAAAAATTCCAAAAGAGAAGCTGTCTGAATAGAAAAAGAAAGTTCTTACACCCAATTCCAATCATTGTGTAAAAGTCTAGAGTGAATTGTATTCATCTAAAGTGTTCTTCGTTTTTTGAGAACAATCTTGTATCAATTTTAAAGGTTAGAAGAGTGAAGCTAAGTACTCGGTTATAGTACTCAGTGGTAGAGAAAATCTGAGCACTCGGTTATAGTGTTTAGTGGAAGATAGGATTGAGTAGACGAATAGAGGACGGTACTCTTGCATACTCAGTTGCTATGTTGTGCTCTACCTTTAAAGAGCTCAGTAGTGGATTGAAAAAGCCTGGAGGGATTCTGGGGACTGGACGTAAGCGGTGAGGCCGAACCAGGATAAGTCTGCTGAGTAATCTCTAACCCTTTCTCTTTATATATATGTACATGTATGTGTTGCTTGCTTAAATTGCTCAGTAAATAATTTGTAAAAGCCGACGCTGAGCAATCAGAGTGCTGAGTTGGAAGCTGGCCTAAAGTGTTACTTCCCAACTCACAATTGAAACAACTCTAGTCAGTTTCTGATTAAAGCTGTCTCACATCTCATTCAGCCTTGCTGACCTAAAACTGAGTTAAATCGTCAAACATTTAATTAAGTCAACATTATTAAGAGAAAAAGTTATATTAGTTCCTAACCCCCCCCCCCCCCTTGGAACTAATCCTACTACGTTACACGGGACCAACAAGTGGTATCAGAGCTCAGTAGCTCACTATTCAAGATAAAACTATCTTGAGCTGATCCCTGTAATGGCCGAGAACAGCACTCGTTTCCTTCCAGGAAATCAAACAACACAGATACTCCCCGAGGGATTATCTATTAGTCGGCCTCCACTGTTCTTCGGGTCAAATTATACATTCTGGAAGAACAGGATGAAAAACTTTATTCAGGCAACAAACATGAGTGCATGGCTAGCTATAGTCCAAGGCCCGTTTGTTCCCTATGAAACTATTGATGGTGTAAAGTCCGTCAAGAGTGAGGATCAATGGTCAGATGATGGCCTTAAGAAATTATAAAATAATGCTTCGGCTATAAATATGTTTCACTGTGCGTTAGATGCTGCAGAGTACAACAAAATTTCAGGTTGTGAGTCAGCACAGGAAATCTGAAAGAAGCTGGAGGTTACCTATGAAGGAACTAGTAAGGTCAAGGAGTCCAAAGTGAATCAACATATGCGACTGTACGAGCCGTTCGAGATGAATGATAATGAAGACATCCCGGAGATGAATGCAAGATTCACCAACATTATCAATGAGCTTAAAAGACTCGGCAAGAACTTCACTGAAGAAGAACAAGTGAAGAAGATTCTAAGAAGTCTTCCCAAAAGATGGCAAGCAAAGAAGACAGCTGTAGAGGAAGCTCAGGACCTGACCACGTACAAGTATGATGAACTCATTGGATCTCTGCTGACCCACGAGATTTCAATGAAGAACTTTGAGGTGAAAGAAAAGTCTGAAGACAAGAAGCAAAAATCCTTTGTCATGAAAGCTGACTCAACTGATGCTGACTCATCAGATGATGAGGAAATGGCTATGTTCACCAGAAAAATGAAGAAGCTGTTTCGGAAGAATGACAAATACAGTAGAAGGTCATTGAAGAAAGGTGACAAGTATAAAGCTGAGTCCAGCGACAACAGACACAAAAAGGACGGCTCAAAGCCAGTCACCTGCTTTGAATGCCATCAAATCAAGCTGTCCCACCTTAAAGAAAGATAAGAAGGGAAGCAGAAAGGCAATGGTGGCCACATGGAGTGATAGTGATGAGTCAACCTCGTCAGAAGCTGATGCCACCGAGTCAACTAACATCTGTTTCATGGCTGATGAAACTGCTGACCACTGTCTATCTGAGCAAGCTGACCTCTCTGACGAATATGATCATGAGGAACATACTACTGAGGTAATGTCTCTACGCTTGCTCAGAAATGAAATGATTAATGCCCTGAGTGATCTCTATACACTAATCAAGAAGTGTAATAAGAAAGTAAGAGCACTCAGCAGGCGATGTGATGAGATTGAGGAGGTCAAACTCAGTGACCTTCGACATCTCCTTCAGGACAACACTAGGCAAGATGAAAATCTAAAAATCATGCATAGGTTTGTTTCTGAAGTCCAATCAGATTCCAAGAAACTGAGGAAAGATATCACATCAATACAGAACCAGCTGAATACATCGGCTAAGAAGAGGTTCCATCCAAAAGCTGAGTACTCATGTACCAGTCAGGAAAGGTGGAATACTCAGCGGAATGTCCAATGTGACTTCTGCGGAAAGAAAGGGCATACCACAAAGGTATGCTGGCATGCTCAGCACAATCGTGCTGACCAAAAATGGAAACACACCCAAAGGGTAGTTTTTTGTGACTTTTGTGGAAAAGATGGCCACACTATAAATGTATGCCGTCACAAGATAAAATATGATGCATCACCTGTTGACTCTAACAAACGAGCACCCAAAAAGAATTGGGTACCTAAAGATAACTAGTTTAATTGCAGGTGAGCCTGAGGTGCGCGGAGAAGTCAAAGCTATGGTACATTGACAGCGCATGCTCGATGCATATGACTGGTGATGAAACTCAGTTCATCACACTTGTGCATAAACGAGGAGGAAATGTAAGTTTTGGAGACAACAAAAAGGGTAAGATAGTAGGGTCAGGTACCGTTGGTGGTAATCCTACTATTGAGTCAGTTTCCCTAGTCAGAGGTCTTAAATATAACCTATTGAGCGTAGCTCAACTGTGTGACAGCGGTAGAAAGGTTGTATTTGATGCCACTAAGTGTAGGATACTCGAGGGAAAAACAAATGAATTGATTTTAACTGCCCCTCGTGTTGAAAACGTTTTTATGCTTAACCTGGAAAAGAAGTTTTCAAAGAATATATTCTTAGTGTCAAAGGAAGATAATTCCTCGCTATGGTATAGGAGACTTGGTCATGTAAGCATGGACCTCCTAGCCAAACTAGCAAGAAAGCAATTAGTTGAGGGTTTGCCCAAACTTAGATTTGAGAAGGATCAATTATGCAATGCTTGTCAGCAAGGTAAACAAACCAAAAAGTATTTTCAAAGTAAAAATGTAGTCTCAACCAAACGCCCATTAGAGTTACTACACTTGGATCTTTTCGGACCAGTCCAGCCGCTGAGCTTGGGTGGTAAGAGATTTTCCTTGGTCATTGTAGATGACTTTTCTCGGTATACTTGGGTTATCCTGCTGAGTAGCAAGGATGAAGCTTTTGAGATGTTCTCAACACTGATTAGAAAACTTGAAAATGACAAAGACCTAAAATTAGCTCACATCCGAAGTAATAATGGCAGAGAATTCAAAAACCAACAGTTTGATGAATTCTGTGAAGTCAGCGGTATTGACCACAATTTTTCTGCTCCTAGAACTCCTCAACAAAATGGGGTAGTTGAAAGGAAGAACAGAACCTTAGTTGAAATAGCTAGGACAATGCTGAGTGAGAATAGGCTTCCAAAGTATTTCTGGGGTGAAGCTGTCAACACAGCTTGCTACATACTCAATAGGGCTTTAGTTAGACCTATACTTAAGAGAACCCTCTATGAACTTTGGAAAGGACGAAAAATCAACATTGGATATTTTCGTGCCTTTGGTTGCAAGTGCTTTATTTTAAATACTAAAGACAACCTTGCTAAGTTTGATTCTAAAGCTGATTAAGCTATCTTCTTAGGGTACTCAACAAACACCAAAGCATATAGGGTGTTTAATAAACGAATTCAGGTCGTAGAAGAGTCTGTACATATTGAGTTCGATGAAACTAACCCTGCAGGGAAGATAAGTCAGCCTACCGAAGATGACCCATGCTCAGCTTCCCACAACCTCAAGGGCTGACCAAAGGTAAGAACGAACCTGAAATTATCTTTGCTGACGAATATAATCCTGCAGAGATTGTTGAAACACCGACTCTTGAAAACTCAACACTGCCAAAAGAGATCAAGATTCCAAGAGGACACTCAGAGAAGTCCATTCTTGATGTTGCTAAGAACACCTTGATGAACAAAAATCAACTCAGGAGATATCTCAGTAATGTTGCATTCGTCTCAGTTCATGAACCGAGAAACTTCTCAGAAGCTGAGCGTGATGAATTCTGGATAAACGCTATGCAAGAGGAACTTGATCAATTCAAGAGAAACAAAGTATGGGATTTAGTGCCTAAACCGAAGAATCAAAAGACCATAGGAACAAAATGGATATTTCGCAATAAGCTAGACGAACAGGGAAACGTAGTCAGGAACAAAGCCAGACTTATAGCTCAAGGTTACAGTCAGCAAGAAGGTATTGACTATGGTGAGACCTTTGCACCCGTAGCTAGATTAGAAGCAATAAGAATATTGTGTGCATATGCTAGTTTTATGAATTTTAAGTTGTTCCAAATGGATGTTAAAAGTGCATTTCTTAATGGAGTTATAAATGAAGAGGTTTATGTTAGTCAGCCTCTAGGGTTTGAGGATCCAAAATTCCCAAACCATGTTTATAAACTCAAAAAGGCTCTATACGGCCTAAAGCAAGCACCACGTGCTTGGTACGAAAGGCTGACAAGTTTTCTGCTGACCAGAAACTATGTCAGAGGAAAAGCTGACACAACCTTATTCATTAAGAAAAAGGGTAAAGATACCCTGTTGGCACAAATATATGTAGATGATATTATCTTTGGTGCTACTGATGAGTCTATGTGCAAGGAATTTAGCAAACAGATGCAAACTGAGTTTGAAATGTCAATGATGGGAGAACTCAACTTCTTCCTTGGACTTCAAATCAAACAAGGCAAAAATGGCATCTTTATTAGTCAGACTAAGTATGCTAAGGAGATATTGAAGAAATTTGATATGGAAAATAGTAAGCCAATATCTACCCCAATGAGTACTGACACAGTGCTCTGTGCTGATGAAAAAGGTAAGTCTGTAGATAGCAAATTGTATCGAGGTATGATCGGCTCTCTACTCTATCTAACGGCAAGTAGGCCAGATATTCAGTACTCAGTATGTTACTGCGCAAGATATCAAGCCGACCCTAAGGAATCTCATTACATAGCTATAAAAAGAATCCTTAGATATTTGCAAAGCTCAGTGAATGCAGGTTTATGGTATCCAAACACAAATGATTTCACACTCGTTGGATACACTGCCGCTGACTATGGACGAGACAAGCTTGAGCGGAAAAGCACTTCAGGAGGATGTCAATTCCTTGGAAGCTGTCTAGTGTCTTGGTTCAGTAAGAAGCAGTCATCAGTTGCCCTGTCAACAACTGAAGCTGAGTACATTACTGCTGGAAGCTGTGTTGCACAAGTCCTATGGATCAAGTAACAGCTGGATGATTATGGAGTTCAAACCAAAACAATTGAAGTCAAATGTGACAACAAAAGTGCCATTGACTTATCTAAAAATCCAATCCAACACAGCAGGATGAAGCATGTCAGCATAAGGCATCACTTCATCAGAGATCATGTACTCAAGGGTGAGATCAAGCTGACATATGTTCCAACAGGTGAACAGCTTGCAGATATCTTCACGAAGCCATTGGCTCATGAGCAGTTTAGCATACTAAGGGAAGCTATCGGTATGTCTAATCCTCTTCAATAAATATTTGAGCTAAATGAATATTGAGTGATCATTACATGTTGAGTAGCTATCATATGCTCAGTAAAACTGAATGCAATAAAATCACTGTATGCTGAGTTGCTATATATATATTGAGTGATTACTAAATGCTGAGTTACTTCACATGATATGAATCCCTTCTACCCTAAACTGAGCACTCAAAACACCAAACGTTTAGTATCTTAGATGCTGAGTAAGGCAACTTGCGAAATTTAATGCTTGCATGCGTATTTAAGTAGCCACCTAGGATGACGTCAGCGTAATGATTAGAAAACCATGCGCCGAATGTGTCATTAATGCCAGAGATAACTGTCGTTGATCTATTCGAGAATGAACCGCCATTCCGACTGATCAGATCAACATGCACCGGCTATAAATTGTGGATGATTTCCCACTAACTCCTCTTTACGCCTGAAACATTTCGCACTTGATCTCTCTCTCAATTCCCAAATCTTCTGCATTTCTCAAATTCTCAATGAACACCATGTCGAGCGATTCCCAGAACAACTCCGGCGAGAACTACGACGACAACTGCTCAGACATTAATCCTGCCTCACCTGCTGAGCAGGAATATCAGGAGAATTCCTCAGAGTCTCAAGGACAAATCCATAGTCAGTATGACCAAGCTATGCCCGAGGTCAGCATCCTCGGTGAAAACCCTCACACTGACCAAACGACTCCTTCGAAGAAGAAGAAGAAGAAGAACAAACAGCCTAAGGAAAAGAAGTTCTTCAAAGTCTTCAACAGTATAAAAGGCCTGAAAGTCTACCACTCTCAAAGAGCTTCGTCAAAGCTGAGAAGTCGTTCTGCGACTGGATATCAAAGAATGGGTGGACTGACCTGTTCTCTCTCCTTGGAACTACTTACCCACAACTGGTGAAGGAGTTCTACGCAACCTTAAAGGTCACTGAGGACGATGATGACCACTTAGTCACCACGGTTAAAAATAAGGACATCGCCATCACCCCCTCCTACCTTTCTACCCTGCTAAAGCTTAAAGCAGAAGGTGCTGAACTGCGTAGCACAAATGATTATAAGCGGATTAAGTACGTAGCTGAGTTCTGTAAACCCAAGAACCACAGCGGTGAAATCTACAGTACTAACATGGGTCAGTCTCAAAGGCACTCACACTACCTTTTGACCAACTACCTGTTTCCTAAGGTCAACGCCTCCTCCTTAGCCTCAAATTTCGAACAGTGCTTCATCTGGCACATGTTAAACTACAAACCGCTCAACATGCCCATCTTTCTAATTGGGGCTTTCCAACGTAGCACTGGGATCCTTAGGATGGGTTCTCTTATAACTAAGATTCTACAGGATCACAAGGTCAGCTTGAAGGAAGAAATCAGTGTGATAGGTACTGAGATCACTACGGGCATCCTACTCGGCTTGGCCCATAGTCAGCCTATCAAGCCTAAGAAAGGGAAAGGGGCTGTTGTTAAAGAAGAACCTGCTGAGGATGATATGGATGAAGGACATGCTGAGTTATCCCGGAAAGGAAAGAAAGTTGTGGTTGACACAGAACCTGCTGAGCGAACTAGGCAGGAAAGGAAAAGAAAAGCTGACCAATCCTCAACTCCACTAGCCAAAGAGATTAACAAGACTGCCAAGAAAATCAGGGTGGTGCTTGGTGGAAAGAAAACTACACACGTTGAGTCAGTGCAGAAGAAAGCAGAGTCAGCAGAGAAAAGGAAGGAAAGAGTTGACCCTAAGGAAGAGAGTGAGGAGACTCTTGAGCAACCCCTAAAGAGGATGAAGACCTCTGGGATGACACCGTTGGAAGCCAACCCCATTGACTTCGTCATTCCCAAAGAATCTCACTTCCTGCGAGCTCAGGAGATCGACCTAGAAAAGACACCTTATGATCAGGAGGAAGAACAAGGTTGTACTAAGGAACTGGCTCGAGCTGACAAGGTACATTCTGCTGAGCCAAGTAACATAGCTGCTGCTGAGCAAGCTGAAGAGCAAAGAGCTGAGTCTCCAGTGAAGGACAAGGTTGTGGAGAAAATTTATACCGATCTTGGACTTGACTCCTCTTTTGAGTCTCCAGACTCTATTGCTGCTGACCCTTTCACTCAAACCAAAAATCTAAAGGGCAGTACTGACAAGCGGTTCAAACGTAAGGCCCAAAAGCCCAACGTCATTGATCTGTTGGATGAATCACCGCTAAGGGACCCCATCACATACCTCACTAGGCTCCAGTTCCAATTCTTCACCACCATCACTGAGCCCATTCCGGACCAAGTAAAGGAAAAACAAGCCTCTGTTTCTCAAGCTGAGGAACAAGCCACTAAGGGTCCAATTTCTGCCGACACTTCTGCTCATCCTTCCACTGAGCAAGTGCTCGATGTTCCTGCTAATAAAGAGTTAGCAAAGGAAACTCCACCTGCTAAAGACAGTGTTGAGTTGCCTCCACCTTAAAGTTCTACTCAACTCCAGACTAACCCTGAGTAGGTAAATCACACTACTGAGCAACCACTTCCTTCTACTACTGGGCAGTTAGAAAAACAGGCCACTCCTGCTGGCCTCAATAAAAGTGCAGCTGCTGATCAGGCTGGCACTTCTACTTCTTGGCAGCATCAAACTTCTCCAATTCCTGCTGCTAACCAGAAAACGGCCACTGAGCACAACACTAATGATTCCTACACGTATTTGGATGCTTCTGAGTCTGGAAGAAGAATCATCCAATCTGCACAAACTCCACTTCAAGAGATACATCAGTCTCAAGCCGATGCTGCCGGGTCCATTCCTGCTGAGCCAACTCAATTCTCCTCCGTCACGCAACTTTTGACCGAACTCAAAGGTCTTAAGGAGCTGATGAGTGTTATGACTTCACTAGTCTCTCAGCAGCCCAAGCAAGAATTTATAGTCAAGATGGCTGAACTTCAGCTGATGATGGTTAACCATATGAACTCAATCGAAGGGAAGATCAATGCCCTGACTGCTGCGAACTCATCATCCGCCACTTCTGCTGAGGTCACTCAGCACTTTACCCAGATGACTGCCAAGCTAACTGGGGCTCGTGAACTTATATCCTCCTCTTCTCAATGCTCCATAGAATAAATTGGAGAAGCTATACGCTTACTCAACTTGAGCAAAGAGGAAATGGATACTGACCAGGTCAAGACCAATGACATTCTGCACTGCACCAGGTCAACACTTGCGCATGTTCGGCACATCAACGCTCAACGTCATTCGTATGATACTGCGATGCTCAGGATGTACCATTAATCCTATACACGAATGACCGACTCTATCACTTGGATTGAGAAATCTCTTGAGTATTTACTCAGTATGCTCAGCGCCAACATTAAAATCCCAGCTTCGAGTATGGCCGATGCCGTGCAAGTCTTTAAAGGTCTTAGAGAAAGTACGGGTCACATGCAACACTATTCATCCATACTGGCTCGTGCTTTTCAACAAGGGAAGTTCCTTGCTCCTCCCCTTCAATCAAATGATGCTGGCAAAACGGGGGAGAAAGATCAAGCTAAGCAAGCTGTCGGAACTCAGCAGAAACCAGGGGAGAAAGCGAAGGATAAACAGCCAGCTGCCGGAACTCAGCAGAGGCCTCCTGGTTCAACTTCTGCTGTCCCGAGCAATCAAAGTTAGCAACAAATAATAGCTAAGGGCAAAGGCAAATCTAACCAATTTCAAGTCAACATGAAGAAATAGATTAGCAATAGTCTTAGCTTATGACTTGTGATTTTGTATCTGGCATATCTTTGTTGAACTGACTATCTATACAAGCATCTTTTTCTTCAAGCTGATTATATTTATGCGATGCTTACTTGCTGTGTTTATATGTTGATTGAACACATAACCACTCATTGAACAACAAATTAAAACTTGTGAACATAGAGATTACACAAGTAAATCATACTCAGTACACCCCAACTTTGATAAATGAATCCAACTCTGATACCTGAACTTAACATAATATCTCTGATACCTAAAGATAAATAAGTATCAAAGCTGAGTAATGACCATATGTTCCAAGTATTGACCTACTTCTGAAAACTGACCTCAGGCTCATCTGAATTAGATCTTAGAAGGTCTAAAATTGAACTAAGTCAGTAAACGCAAGCCTTAGTTTCACTCGATTAGATCTTAGAAGGTTTAGAGTTAAACTAAGTCAATAGATGCAATCCTTACGGGGGAGTAATTTCAGAAGAATAGGAAAGGTCAACTTTCATGGGAGCTCAACGCTGAGTTCAAACTAAATACTTTTGCCAACATCAAAATGGGGGAGTTTGTTGAAACACCTTTCCACATGATTTTGATTTGACAAAATTATTTATGTTAATCCCATGATTAAATAGTTAAATTTAAGTGCTTTGGTTTAATTGTACTAATGTGTTTGTTCAATGTTGAGTAAGTAAACTGACTAGAATAGGAACTAAGTGCTCATAAAAAGAAAGACAGAACAAAGTCAGCATAAGCAGATCACACAGCAGAAGCTGAGTGGAATACAACTCAGCATTGCAAAAGAAATGTCTTCTTTAGGAAAGCTTGAAGGCGAAGCTGCGAAGTCAAGCTGAGCAAGATTCAAGACACCGCTAAGTCAAGCTGAGTGATAATCAAGTCAGCGTCCGATTACCCGTCAACTTGTGAGACAAAGTCTGACACATTTCAAAAGCCTCGGAAAATCCGTTTCATGGACCTTTTCGAGATGCATGGACCGTCTGACGTTTGGCAAGAAGACAAACCTGGTGTTAGAAGACGAGCCTGGCACAAGAAGACAAAACTGGCAAGCCTGCCTCCTGCGCAAATCAGAAGACAGGATTGGCCTGCGATTTTGGAAGCTGACCTCATGAATGACGAAAGAAGACCATTTACTCTCAACGGATATGTCTTATTTCAAATCATTGAAGCTTCAGAATTCAGTATAAATGGACAAGTTCATCACTTGGATGATTCCCGAACACATACAAGAGATACAGACAAGCAAAATCTTCACTATGTCAAAAATTCCAAAAGAGAAGCTGTCTGAATAGAAAAAGCAAGTTCTTACACCCAATTCCAATCATTGTGTAAAAGTCTAGAGTGAATTGTATTCATCTAAATTGTTCTTCGTTTTGTGAGAACAATCTTATATCAATTGTAAAGGTTAGAAGAGTGAAGCTGAGTACTCGGTTATAGTACTCAGTGGTAGAGAAAATCTGAGCACTCGGTTATAGTGTTTAGTGGAAGATAGGATTGAGTAGACGAATAGAGGATGGTACTCTTGCATGTTGAAACACCTTTCCACAAGATTTTGATTTGACAAAATCATCCATGATTAAGAGGCAATTAAATTAAATGCTTTGATTTAATTGTACTAATGTGTTTGTTCAATATTGAGTGCAAAAATATATATATATATAAAGTAAGACAGGTCAGAAGTCAGCATAAGCCAAAGCTGAGTTAAACGGAACTCAGCATGAAAGTATGAGAAGCTGAGTGGAGTAAAACTTAGCATCAGGAGCTTCCTTCAAAGTCGCCAGAACGAAGCTGACTAAGAAGGAACTCAGCTTGGAAGTAGAACATTCGGAGATAACGAATGAAGCTGAGTGACAGTCAGGACAGCATGGAAGATCCGTTCACTAAAGGACAAAGTCTGCCAATCTTCTGCACCAATAATTGGAACCTCGAAGACACACAAAAGACTAATTCCAAGAAACATGGGTCATTGGATTATTGGTAAAAGACAGCTGGCACAAAAAGACAAGTCTGATGCATAAAGACAAAACCTGACGCCTGGAGAAAACAGAGGAAGAGAATGGCGGTAAAGACTGAAGCTGACCAGAATCTGTCCCCCAAAAGAGCCGTTTTGGTGTTAACGGTAACAACAATTCAAACGATCCAAATCTGCAGTTTTCCTTCTATAAAAGGACAATGAAGAACCTTGGATAACGACTGAAGCATCAAAAAGAAAAATACAAAGAGAGAAAATCTTGAAAGCACTCAAATACAAAAAGATCTTACACCAACTTTTCATTCTCTGTGTAAATGCTAGATTGATTGTTTTGTAATCATCTAAAGTGTTCTTTAGTTGAAAAAGAACAAGTTTGTGATCAATAGGAATATTGAGAGTGTTAAGCTGAGTGCTTGGTTGTAAGCATTCAGTGGTAGAGAAATCTAGGTGCTGGGTTGTAGCACTTAGTAGGAGTTGAGTAGACGAATAGAGGAAGGTACTCTTGTATATTCAACTGCCTTGTAATTGGTTTGTGCTCTACCGTTAAAGAGCTCAGTATTGGATTCAAAAAGCCCGGAGGACTCTGGGGACTGGACGTAGGCAGAAAGGCCGAACCAGGATAAGTGATACTAAGTAATTTCTAAACTCTCTCTCTTATTGCATGTGTTGTTTGCTTTATTTACTCAACATATAAATTGCTAAAACTGACCTTGAGTAAATAAGTGGTGCTGAGTTAGAAGCTGACCTCCAAGAGTGTCAAATTCTCAACTCACAAGAAAACAACTTTAGTCAACATCTGACTAAAGCTGTCTTGAAACATATCTCACCAAGCTGACCAAAAGCTGAGTTAATAAACTCTCAAAATAACCTTCAGTCAGCATTAATTGAACGCGAAAAAGTTATATTAGTTCCTAACCCCCCCTTGGAAATAATTACCAGGGACCAACAAGTGGTATCAGAGCCTAAGCTCTCTACTCAAAGATCTAACAATCTTGAGCTGATCCCTTAAAATGGGTGAGAATAGCACTCGGTTTCTTCCAGGAAACCAAACAACACAGATACTCCCAGAGGGATTGTCAATCACCAGACCTCCCCTATTCTTTGGGTCAAACTATACATTCTGGAAGAATAGGATGAAGAACTTTATACAAGCCACAAACATGAGTGCATGGCTTGCAATTGTTCAAGGTCCACATGTGCCATACAAAACTGTTAACAATGAGAAAATTGTTAAAAGTGAGGCTGAGTGGACAGAGGATGACCTCAGAAAATTACAAAATAATGCTTCGGCTATAAATATGCTTCACTGTGCGTTAGATGCTGCAGAATACAATAAGATTTTAGGTTGTGAGTCAGCACAGGAGATTTGGAAGAAGCTTGAAGTAACCTATGAAGGCACAAGCAAAGTTAAGGAGTCTAAAGTCAATCAACCTATGAGACTCTACGAGCTGTTTGAGATGAATGAGAATGAAGACATCTCAGAAATGAACGCAAGATTCACAAACATTATAAATGAGCTAAAAAGGCTTGGAAAGAACTTCACTGAAGAAGAACAGGGGAAGAAAATTCTGAGAAGTCTGCCCAAGAGCTGGCAAGCAAAGAAAACAGCTGTAGAAGAAGCCCAAGACTTGACTACCTATAAATATGATGAGCTGATCGGATCCCTGCTGACCCATGAAATCTCTATAAAAAACTTTGAAGCCAAAGAGAAAGAAAAATCAGAAGATAAGAAACAAAAGTCACTTGTCATGAAAGCTGACTCGACTGAAGCTGAGTCAACTGATGATGAGGAAATGGCCATGTTCACCAGAAAGATGAAGAAGCTGTTCAGGAGAAATGATAGAAACGACAAAAGGTCATTTAGAAGAAATGACAAGTATAAGGCCGAGTCAAGTGACAAGTACAAGAAGGACAGCTCGAAATCTGTCACATGTTTTGAGTGTCATCAAACTGGACACATCAAGTCAAGCTGTCCCAACCTCAAGAAAGAGAAGAAGGGGAGAAAAAATGCTATGGTAGCCACATGGAGTGACAGTGATGTGTCAACATCATCTGAAGCTGAGCAAAATGAAACAGCCAACATATGTTTCATGGCAGATGATGGAGCTGACCAATCCCAATCTGAGCAAGCTGGCCTCTCTGAAGATTCCGAGCAGGAGGAAAACAACAATGAGGTAACATCCTTACTTTTGCTTAGAAACGAAATGGTAAATGCCCTGAGTGACTTATATACACTAACTAAGAAGTGTAACAAAAAGATTAAAGCACTCAGCAGGTGGTGTTACGAGATTGAAGAGGTCAAGCTGAGTGACCTCCGATATCTCTTCCAGGACAACTCTGACCTACATACCAACATGCAAATCATACATGAGTTTGTCACGGAGGTTCAAACTGAGTCAAAGAAACTTAGAAAGGATGTCACAACTTTACAGAACCAAATAAAAGGTTCAACTAAGAATAAACCCCATGCTGAGTACTCAGGTACTGGTCAGCATAAACAGTTTACTCAATGTAGCTGTTGTGGGAAGAAAGGGCACACAAAAGCTGTGTGCTGGCATAACAAACAGACTGTCCAATGTGACTTCTGTGGTAAGAAAGGTCATGCTACCAAGGCATGCTAGCATGCTCAGCACAACAATGCTGACCACACTCAATATCACCCTAAAAGGGCAACTATGCGTGGCTTTTGTGGTAAAAGTGGCCATACTACAAATGTATGTCGTCACAAGTTAAAATATGACTTTGCACCTGTTTACACTAACAAGAAAGGACCCAAAAAGAATTGGGTACCTAAAAACGAATAGTTTAAAATGCAGGTCAGCTTGACATGTGTGGAGAAGTCAAAACTATGGTATATAGACAGCGCATGCTCAAGGCATATGACAAGTGATGAAACTCAGTTCATCACACTAGAGCTTAAACGAGGTGGAAGCGTAAGCTTTGGAGACAACAAGAAGGGTAAGATAGTCGGCTCAGGTACTATCGGAGGTAACCCAACCATTGAGTCTGTCTCCTTAGTTAAAGGTCTCAAATACAATCTGCTGAGTGTAGCTCAGCTTTGCAAGAGCGGCAGAAAGGTTGTATTTGATGATACTAAGTGTCAAATACTCGAGGGAAATACAAATGAATTGATCTTAACTGCCCCTCGTGTAGAAAATGTATACATGTTAAACTTAGAAAAACAGTTTTCTAAAAACATATGCTTAGTATCTAAAGAGGACAACTACTGGCTATGGCATAGAAGACTTGGGCATGTCAGCATAGACCTTCTTGCCAAATTAGCTAGAAAGCAATTAGTTGAGGGATTACCCAAATTAAAGTTTGAAAAAGATCAACTGTGTAAAGCTTGTCAGCAAGGCAAACAAACCAAAAAGTCATTTCATAGCAAAAATATTGTCTCAACCAAAAGACCATTGGAATTGCTACACTTGGATCTTTTCGGACCTATCCAGCCACTCAGCTTGGGAGGTAAGAAATTTTCCTTGGTTATTGTAGATGATTTCTCTCGGTTCACTTGGATCATCTTGCTGAGTAGCAAGGATGAAACTTTTGAGATGTTTACCACACTGATTAAAAAGCTTGAAAATGACAAAGACCTAAGAGTAGCTCACATTAGAAGCGACAATGGTGGAGAATTCAAAAACCAACAGTTTGATGAATTCTGTGAAACCAGTGGTATTGACCACAATTTCTCCGCTCCTAGAATACCTCAACAAAATGGGGTTGTTGAAAGGAAAAATAGAACCATTGTCGAAATAGCTAGGACAATGCTGAGTGAAAATAGGCTTCCAAATTACTTCTGGGGTGAAGCTGTTCACACGGCATGTTACATACTGAATAGGGCTCTAGTTAGACCTATACTTAAGAAAACCCCATATGAGCTTTGGAAAGGACGAAAGCCCAACATTGGATACTTTCGTGCCTTTGGGTGTAAATGCTTTATACTAAATACAAAAGACAACCTTGCTAAATTTGATGCTAAAGCTGACGATGCGATCTTTTTGGGGTACTCAACAAACAGTAAAGCATATAGAGTATTTAATAAAAGAACTCAAATTGTAGAAGAGTCTGTACATGTTGAGTTCGATGAAACTGACCCCACAGGTAAGTCAGCTCAGCTTGAAGAAAATGAACCAAGCTCAGCTTCCGCTGATCAACCAGAAGCCTCTGTGTCATCTATACAGAAGTTGACCCAAGGTAAGCAAGAAATGGAAATATCATTTGCTGACCAATCTATTCCTGTAGAGATTGTGGAAACACCTCTTCCAAATGACTCAACATTGCCCAAGGAAATAAAGATCCCAAGAGGGCATACAGAACAGGCCATTCTTGATGCTGCCAACAACAAGTTGATGACCAGAGATCAGCTTAGAAAATACCTTAGCAATGTTGCCTTCGTCTCAATGCTTGAGCCAAAGAATTTTGCTGATGCTGAGCAAGATGAATATTGGATAAATGCCATGCAAGAAGAACTTGACCAATTCACCAGAAATGAGGTATGGGATCTAGTACCTAGACCTATGAATCAAAAGCCCATAGGAACCAAGTGGGTCTTTAGAAATAAACTAGATGAGCATGGAAATGTGATTAGAAACAAAGCTCGACTTCTAGCCCAAGGCTATAGTCAGCAAGAAGGTATAGACTATGGAGAAACATTTGCACCTATTGCTAGGCTAGAAGCTATACGTATATTGTGTGCCTATGCTAGTTTCATGAATTTTAAACTATACCAAATGGATGTAAAAAGTGCGTTTCTAAATGGCTTTATAGACGAAGAGGTATACGTTAATCAACCTCCTGGGTTTGAAGATTCAAAGTTTCCAAACCACATTTATAAACTCAAAAAGGCCCTGTATGGCCTGAAACAAGCTCCAAGAGCTTGGTATGAGAGGTTGACCAATTTCCTGCTGACCAGGAACTATGTCAGGGGAAAAGCTGACACAACCTTGTTTATTAAGAAAAAGGGTAAACATACCCTACTTGCACAGATATATGTAGATGATATAATATTTGGTGCTACTGACGAGTCTTTGTGCAAAGAATTTAGCCAACAGATGCAAACTGAGTTTGAAATGTCGATGATGGGTGAACTCAACTTTTTCCTTGGACTTCAAATCAAGCAAGGTAAGAATGGCATCTTTATAAGTTAGTCTAAGTACACAAAGGAAATGTTAAAGAAATTCAGCATGGTAGATTGCAAACCAATATCAACCCCCATGGGTACTGATACTGTCCTATGCAAGGATGAGAAGAGTAAGTCAGTTGATAGTAAACTCTATCGAGGTATGATAGGTTCTTTACTCTATCTCACAGCTAGTAGACCTGATATTCAGTACTCAGTATGCTATTGTGCTAGATATCAAGCTGACCCCAGGGAATCTCATCTAACTGCTGTGAAAAGAATTTTTAGATACTTGCAAAGCTCAGTTGATGCAGGTCTATGGTATCCAACTTCAAATGACTTTACACTCATTGGATATACTGATGCTGACTATGGACGAGATAAGCTAGAACGGAAGAGTACTTCGGGAGGATGTCATTTCCTCGGAAGCTGTCTAGTATCTTGGTTCAGCAAGAAGCAATCATCCGTAGCCCTGTCTACAACCGAAGCTGAGTACGTGGCTGCTGGAAGCTGTGTTGCACAAGTCCTATGGATAAAGCAACAGCTTGAAGATTATGGAGTCAAAACAAAAACGATAGAGATCAAATGTGATAACAAGAGTGCCATTGATTTATCTAAGAATCCAGTCCAACACAGCAGGATGAAGCATGTTAGCATAAGACATCACTTCATCAGAGATCACGTACTAAAAGATGAGATCAAGCTGGCCTATATGCCAATAAATGAACAGCTTGCAGATATCTTCACTAAGCCCTTGGCACGAGAACAATTCAATACACTAAGGGAAGCCATCGGTATGTCAAATCCACTCTAAGTAAATCTACATGAAAAATTGAATGTTGAGTGATTGCCATGATGAGTGAAATGTTGAATGTTTGTGCAAATATCATGCTGAGTAAATTAACAAATAAGAAACTTCAATTCACCAAAGTTTGAAATGATCACCCTATGCTAAGTTGACATATACGTTATGTGATTATACTGAGTAGATACAAATATTGAGTAATCACCTTATGCTGAGTAGAAGTACATGCTGAGTAATCAACGTATGTTGAGTTATTTGAAGAAAGAAAAATCATGTTAACAGAAACTAGGTACTCAACATCGCGAATGCTTCGAATTCTAGCAAAATCAAAAAGTAAACCACTCGCGTAAAATACCTACACGTGTAACTTCTGGCACCTTGGAAAGACGCACATTAATGGCAAAACCCATGCGCCGAAGATGTCATAAATGACAGAATCTCTGTCGGTTGAATGTCCCTAGGTAAAACGGCTAGATAATAAATAGGGGCCACCGGAAATCTATATAAAAAGTGGAAGGATCCTCACTCATCACTCTTTACGCTTGCGATCTCCTATAGTCGAACCTCCCTCTCTCCATATAACCTCAAAACCTTCATCTGCAAAAATGGCTCCCGGCAAAAACAAAATCCCTAACCTTCCTACTCAACCTGGCCAAACCTCTGGCAAACCCACTCAGGCTGACCCCGCGGGTCCTTCGACGCAAATAGAAAGAAAGATGATCAAAGTACACAAAAAGGTCAACAATCTGGAGGTTCAGAAATGCAGATGGTTCTCTCCAGGATTCGTCACCTCTGAAAAACCATTTTGTGACTGGATCGAGAAGAACAAGTGGACTGGTCTCTTCTCTCTCTCTGGAACAACCTATCCTAGGTTAGTACGGGAATTCTATTCGAATCTACATGTTGATAAAGATGATTCTGATTATTTGGAGACCTCAGTTAAAGGTCAAAAAATCACCGTAACCCTTGCCTATCTAGCCACCTTACTAGATTTACCAGACGAAGGAATTGAGTTTAGAACAACAAAAGAGAAAGTGCCAAAAGACAAGGCTGAGAAGATCAAGGGGTTCTGTAAACCCAAGGATCATAAAGGTGAAATACCCAGCACCTGTATGGGTAAAGAACAAAAGATGGTCCACTATATGCTGACCAACTTTATCTTCCCCAAACTCAGCTCAGCTTCATCTGCCTCTAACTTCGAGCAGTGCTTCATATGGCACATGCTGACCTACACTCCGCTCAATCTTCCCGTCTTCTTAGTTGGAGCTCTTCAACGAGGTGGTAAGAAACTCCGTTTGGGCTCTCTGATCACAAAAATTCTCGAGGACAAGCAGATCGAGACGATAAATGAAACAAGTAGCTTGGGGAGTGAAATCACTGCAGTTCTGCTGGATGGATTATTGTACAATCAACCCTTGAAAGGCTATGAAGAAGTTGGAGATGCTGAGGAAAATGAAGAAGCTGAGCAACTAGAAGTTGAGCTTGAAAATGAGCCTGAAAAGGAAGTGGAGGATCATGCTGAGTCCCCTAAGACAGCTCAGCCTGAGAAGAAGAAGAAGAAGAGGAAGGCCCTTGAAACTTGCTCCAAAGACATTCATGATGTCCCAAAGAAGGTGAGGTTGTCGTCTCAAGAAAAAGTTAAAGCTGACAAGGCTAAGGAAAAAGCTAAGTCAGCAGAGAAGAGAAAGAGGCCAGAAGAGCCTGAGGTTGAAGAAGAAACACCTGAATCCCCTTTGATGAAAAGGAAGAAGGTTAACACTTTAAAAATAGTTGAAACTGATCCCCTAGATGGGGCTATCTCTGAAGGCCATGGAACTGACCTAGAAAAAGAAACTGAGAAAGAAGTGGAAGCTGAAACTCATGCTGAGGAAGAAGTTCATGTTGAGCAGGAAGAAACCACTAATGTTGAGCAACATCAGGATAATGCTGAGGAGACAGCTGAGGAAGGAGAAAATGTTGTTGTTCAGGATCATGCTGAGCAACTTGAGAATCCATATGTAGAAGAGGAGACAGTTGCTACTGAGTCCAGTGAAGGTATTCCAGCTGACCCTTCATCCCCAAAAGCTCCGACACGACGGAGACTCAAAAAGAAGGCACAAAAGCAAATTGATCTTATGGACAACTTTCCTATTGATGATATTGAGACTGACCTCTCCACAATCCAGTTCCAGTATTTCTCGAATGATGCTGCAACTGAGTCACCTCCAGCAGATCCCGTACAAAAACAAGCCTCTGTTACTCAGGATGAGGAACAAGCCAAAACCCCTGAAGATCCAATCCAAGCTGCTCAAGGTGGATCAAATCCTGTTTCCACTTCACCCATTCAAGATGAGCAGGTCAACATGCCTAATCAAACTCCACCTCCAACTCAGAATGTTGATGACACAGCTCCTGAAATCAATCAAAGTCCAGGTACCAATCAAGGTACTCAATCTGGCAAAGGACCAACTCCTCCACCACCATCAAGCTCAATACCAGCCTCTGAGTCTCATGCTGCAACATTCACATACTTGAATGCCACTGAGTCAGGACGCCGTATCATTGCTTCTGCTCAGTCCTTGCTTCAAGATTTGAACCTTCCTCAAGCTGATGCAAATCAATCTACTCAAGCTGAGTCCTCCCATTTGTCAGGTATCACTCAGCTCCTGAATGAACTCAGAGGACTAAAGGATCTGGTCAGCATCATGACTACGGTTCAGACTCGGCAACCCAATCAAGATCAAATAGCAAAACTGACTGAATTGGTGCTCACAATGGCAAACCATATGAATTCGCTTGAAGGCAAAATTCAACAGCTAACGGAAGTCAATCCAGGGTATGTCACTTCTACTGAACTTCAAGGATATTTTACCAAGTTAACTGAAGAACTGACCAAATCAAGCGCCCCTGGCAATACTGAGTTTGCCACCTCTGCCGAACTTCAACAATGCTTTACCAAGCTTCATGCTGAGCTGACCAGTACGCGTGACCTAGTATCCTCCTCCTCTCAGTGTATAATTGACCAGTTGGGTGAAGCAGTAAGCTTACTCAACATCAACAAGGCACAGATGGATGTTGATCCAGTTTCCAACAGTGAACTCCTGAGTTTTTCTCAGGCCATTATGAAAGCCATGCGCATCAACAATGCCCAGCGGATGTTCTTTGATTCTGCCTTGCTCAAGATGTACCATCAATCTTTTGGTCAGATCACCGGCTCACTCACCTGGCTGAGCAAATCCCATGAATGCCTACTTAGCATGATCAGCAGTTCCCTCCGGGTTCCTCGGCATGTCCAAGATGACAGTGTTCCTGTTATTGATGGTTTGGGTGAAAGCACTAAGCGGCTTCAGCGCTACTCCCATTACCTTTCCAATGCAGCACGAAATGAAACCTTCCTTTACAAACCCGATGATGGCAAAACGGGGGAGACAAGTCAAGGTGGAACTGGAACTCAAGGTGGAACTCAGCTTCCAGGAAATAAAGACAAAGGTAAAGGAATAGCTCAAGCTGACCACCAAACTCAGAAGAAGAAGAAGTAGAACTAGATGTAGTCTAGTAAATGTTTGTTTAGAACATGCATAGAAACCTTCATGTATGTGTTTGCGTTATTTTCTTATTTAATCTATGCCAAGTACTATTTTCTCAATATAGTCGATAAAATTGAACAAACAAGTTAAGAAGTAAAACATATTCAGTATAAATTAACACTAAAACACTTAGATAATAAACTAAGTAACAACATACTTCTAATATTTTTGAAAGCTGACTTAAAACTCAAAAATTCAGATCTTGAAAAATCCACATTAAAACTAAGTCAGTATACACAAATGTCTTAAAGACAATTCAATTAAATCTTGGAAGGTTTAGAATTAAGTTAAGACAATATGTGCAACCCTTACGGGGGAGTCATTTCAAAAATACCAATCATGGGGTAACTTATAACTGAGTTCCATAATTATGTATTTTGCTAACATCAAAATGGGGGAGTTTGTTGAAACACCTTTCCACAAGATTTTGATTTGACAAAATCATCCATGATTAAGAGGCAATTAAATTAAATGCTTTGATTTAATTGTACTAATGTGTTTGTTCAATATTGAGTGTAAAAATATATATATATATATATATATATATATATATATATATATATATATATATAAAGTAAGACAGGTCAGAAGTCAGCATAAGCCAAAGCTGAGTTAAACGGAACTCAGCATGAAAGTATGAGAAGCTGAGTGGAGTAAAACTTAGCATCAGGAGCTTCCTTCAAAGTCGCCAGAACGAAGCTGACTAAGAAGGAACTCAGCTTGGAAGTAGAACATTCGGAGATAACGAATGAAGCTGAGTGACAGTCAGGACAGCATGGAAGATCCGTTCACTAAAGGACAAAGTCTGCCAATCTTCTGCACCAATAATTGGAACCTCGAAGACACACAAAAGACTAATTCCAAGAAACATGGGTCATTGGATTATTGGTAAAAGACAGCTGGCACAAAAAGACAAGTCTGATGCATAAAGACAAAACCTGACGCCTGGAGAAAACAGAGGAAGAGAATGGCGGTACAGACTGAAGCTGACCAGAATATGTCCCCCAAAAGAGCCGTTTTGGTGTTAACGGTAACAACAATTCAAACGATCAAAATCTGCAGTTTTCCTTCTATAAAAGGACAATGAAGAACCTTGGATAACGACTGAAGCATCAAAAAGAAAAATACAAAGAGAGAAAATCTTGAAAGCACTCAAATACAAAAAGATCTTACACCAACTTTTCATTCTCTGTGTAAATGCTAGATTGATTGTTTTGTAATCATCTAAAGTGTTCTTTAGTTGAAAAAGAACAAGTTTGTGATCAATAGGAATATTGAGAGTGTTAAGCTGAGTGCTTGGTTGTAAGCATTCAGTGGTAGAGAAATCTAGGTGCTGGGTTGTAGCACTTAGTAGGAGTTGAGTAGACGAATAGAGGAATGTACTCTTGCATATTCAACTGCCTTGTAATTGGTTTGTGCTCTACCGTTAAAGAGCTCAGTATTGGATTCAAAAAGCCCGGAGGACTCTCGGGACTGGACGTAGGCAGAAAGGCCGAACCAGGATAAATGATACTAAGTAATTTCTAAACTCTCTCTCTTATTGCATGTGTTGTTTGCTTTATTTACTCAGCATATAAATTGCTAAAACTGACCTTGAGTAAATAAGTGGTACTGAGTTAGAAGCTGACCTCCAAGAGTGTCAAATTCTCAACTCACAACATCTGACTAAAGCTGTCTTGAAACATATCTCACCAAGCTGACCAAAAGCTGAGTTAATAAACTCTCAAAATAACCTTCAGTCAGCATTAATTGAACGCGAAAAAGTTATATTAGTTCCTAACCCCCCCTTGGAACTAATTACCAGGGACCAACATTGCATACTCAGTTGCTATTGTAAACGGTTTGTGCTCTACCTTTAAAGAGCTCAGTAGTGGATTGAAAAATCCCGAAGGGATTTTGGGGACTGGACGTAGGCGATGAGGCCGAACGAGGATAAGCCTGCTGAGTAATCTCTAACCCTTTCTCTTGATATATATGTACATGTATGTGTTGCTTGCTTAAATTGCTCAGTAAATAATTCGTAAAAACCAACGCTGAGCAATCAGAGTGCTGAGTTGGAAGCTGACCTAAAGTGTTACTTCCCAACTCACAATTGAAACAGCTCTAGTCAGTTTCTGATTAAAGCTGTCTCACATCTCATTCAGCCTTGCTGACCTAAAACTGAGTTAAATCGTCAAACATTTAATTAAGTCAGCATTATTAAGCGAAAAAAGTTATATTAGTTCCTAACCCCCCCCCCTTTAGAACTAATCCTACTACGTTACACGGGACCAACAAAGAGGTCTAAGCTTAATGTGAAGACTAGAGAGTATGTGTTTATAGGCTATAACTAAGATAAGTTGAGTTAGAAGTTGTATGATTCAGTTCAGAAGAAAATTGTGAGAAGCTACTACCACAATTTTTTACCAACACAACAAATCACTGACACAAATATTCAGTCGGTGTTTTGTGTTGGAAATTCTGACTATGTTTAGTCGGTGAAATCAGTTGGAAATTCCGATAATATTACCGACCCATGTGTCGGTGATGTATTTTTCGAAATATTTATTTAAATAAATTACGGACAAATAGTGCGTCGGAAATCACGAATTATTTTCAAAATATTTTATTTTATTTTTAATCAATTTATTTGGATTGAAGGGAACTCTCTCTCATATATATATATATATATTAAAGTACCACTTTTAGGAAGTAAAAGTTATCATTAAACAGGTGCAACCTAAAAATTGCAAAAGTTACAAGGAATACAAATGAAGTTAAGAGAACTAAAACAAGAAGCAAACCTAGAAAGATCAAGATCAAGATCAAGTTTGGACAATGAGATTGAGGTGGCTCAGGGAAAACTATTGCTACCCCAATTGTAGAACAATCATTTGTTTCACATATTGCCCAAACACTTCAGTAAAACTTTGAGACAACTTTTGGATCAAGGGAAGAACAAAGTCAATGGTAAAAATTATACACTCAAGTAATTGTGCAACTGCTATGTTGTCAACCTAGAAAAAATAAAACCCAATTAGATCACATGAATTGTCTTTAAGACCTGGGAAAATAAGCAGTTATAGACTTTATTCAAATTTATCTTTTATTTTTTATGCACAAGCAGAAATGCACTTCAACAAACGAAAATGGAAGAAAATGTAACAAACATAGTCATGGTATTTTATTCTGCCAATTTCTACAAACGATAAAGATCATTTATTAAAAAAAAAATTACTAACCAACGATTGAATAAAAAATAAAAGCAAGATCATTTAAAGAAAGAAAATCATGTATATTTAGGTGGGAATAAGGGTTAAAATGGCTCCAAAATTTGCAGGCAGTCAGTTTAGTTCAAATAGAAGTTTAGCTATCAATGTAGTCCGTATTTTGCAAAGCTTAATAACTTAACCCAAATTTGATAAATTTTTAGGTAGTAAAACAATTGCTTTTGGGCTAATTTATCAATTTGTGCCAATTTTAAGACTAAATTGATACCTAAATTTCGATTTAGGCTAAACTGACAACGCTTGCAAACTCTAGAATCGTTTTGACCCTTAATTAATTTAGGTGGATGTAGATGCCACCATCACCGTAAAGGAAAGAAACGCATGTGTTTATATTGCATGCAGATAAAAAATTAATTAGTTTAAGAAATGTCAATCAGCTTGAAATGTATCCATATCCTCTTAATTTCAATCATTACCATCACCCAATTATCTGTCTTAATATAAGACCAATATAACATTTTTGTTCATGAATGGTCAAAATATTAAAAGAAAACAAAGATAAACATTTATATGAGAAAGACCATTCTATGTAATACATGTTCAAAAGCAGGACTTTACAAATGGGGTATGGCCCCTATGTTTAGGTGTTTTTTTATACAAATCCCACCACGAGCATGTAAACTACAAAACAATATCATCAAATATCTCCTTTAGGTTGCTTACTCAAAAAGGAAAAATAGTATTATAAAGGAGGATATCAAATTTAAATGTCATTAGCACCAAGAAATAGAGTCTCTCAAAAATAAGATAACTATTAGCAATCAGAGCTCATAAACACATATACTGATTGTTTAACAAAAGAAATCGGTCAGAAGATACACCTCAAAGTCTCAAATGAATTCTATAATACTCAACACAAATCAGAACTGGAAAAGTATGCCGAGATAAATAACTTTAATACACATAACTTTCATGGAGCATTGGCCCTGGTACAATCTAACTTCACATCACTCACTAGATATAAAATTAGTGCAGCATAATCCATGTGAAGCTGATTAATTAGAGAAACCAGAAACACAAAATTAGAGAAACCAGAAACACAAAACCCAAAATCCAAATCAAACAGACAATGTTGAGCAGGAAGAAACCACTAATGTTGGGCAACATCAGGATAATGCTGAGGAGACAGCTGAGGAAGGAGAAAATGTTGCTGTTCAGGATCATGCTGAGCAACTTGAGAATCCATATGTAGAAGAGGAGACAGTTGCTACTGAGTCCAGTGAAGGTATTCCAGCTGACCCTTCATCCCCAAAAGCTCCGACACGACGGAGACTCAAAAAGAAGGCACAAAAGCAAATTGATCTTATGGACAACTTTCCTATTGATGATATTGAGACTGACCTCTCCACAATCCAGTTCCAGTATTTCTCGAATGATGCTGCAACTGAGTCACCTCCAGCAGATCCCGTACAAAAACAAGCCTCTGTTACTCAGGATGAGGAACAAGCCAAAACCCCTGAAGATCCAATCCAAGCTGCTCAAGGTGGATCAAATCCTGTTTCCACTTCACCCATTCAAGATGAGCAGGTCAACATGCCTAATCAAACTCCACCTCCAACTCAGAATGTTGATGACACAGCTCCTGAAATCAATCAAAGTCCAGGTACCAATCAAGGTACTCAATCTGGCAAAGGACCAACTCCTCCACCACCATCAAGCTCAATACCAGCCTCTGAGTCTCATGCTGCAACATTCACATACTTGAATGCCACTGAGTCAGGACGCCGTATCATTGCTTCTGCTCAGTCCTTGCTTCAAGATTTGAACCTTCCTCAAGCTGATGCAAATCAATCTACTCAAGCTGAGTCCTCCCAATTGTCAGGTATCACTCAGCTCCTGAATGAACTCAGAGGACTAAAGGATCTGGTCAGCATCATGACTACGGTTCAGACTCGGCAACCCAATCAAGATCAAATAGAAAAACTGACTGAATTGGTGCTCACAATGGCAAACCATATGAATTCGCTTGAAGGCAAAATTCAACAGCTAACGGAAGTCAATCCAGGGTATGTCACTTCTACTGAACTTCAAGGATATTTTACCAAGTTAACTGAAGAACTGACCAAATCAAGCGCCCCTGGCAATACTGAGTTTGCCACCTCTGCCGAACTTCAACAATGCTTTACCAAGCTTCATGCTGAGCTGACCAGTACGCGTGACCTAGTATCCTCCTCCTCTCAGTGTACAATTGACCAGTTGGGTGAAGCAGTAAGCTTACTCAACATCAACAAGGCACAGATGGATGTTGATCCAGTTTCCAACAGTGAACTCCTGAGTTTTTCTCAGGCCATTATGAAAGCCATGCGCATCAACAATGCCCAGCGGATGTTCTTTGATTCTGCCTTGCTCAAGATGTACCATCAATCTTTTGGTCAGATCACCGGCTCACTCACCTGGCTGAGCAAATCCCATGAATGCCTACTTAGCATGATCAGCAGTTCCCTCCGGGTTCCTCGGCATGTCCAAGATGACAGTGTTCCTGTTATTGATGGTTTGGGTGAAAGCACTAAGCGGCTTCAGCGCTACTCCCATTACCTTTCCAATGCAGCACGAAATGAAACCTTCCTTTACAAACCCGATGATGGCAAAACGAGGGAGACAAGTCAAGGTGGAACTGGAACTCAAGGTGGAACTCAGCTTCCAGGAAATAAAGACAAAGGTAAAGGAATAGCTCAAGCTGACCACCAAACTCAGAAGAAGAAGAAGTAGAACTAGATGTAGTCTAGTAAATGTTTGTTTAGAACATGCATAGAAACCTTCATGTATGTGTTTGCGTTATTTTCTTATTTAATCTATGCCAAGTACTATTTTCTCAATATAGTCGATAAAATTGAACAAACAAGTTAAGAAGTAAAACATATTCAGTATAAATTAACACTAAAACACTTAGATAATAAACTAAGTAACAACATACTTCTAATATTTTTGAAAGCTGACTTAAAACTCAAAAATTCAGATCTTGAAAAATCCAACATTAAAACTAAGTCAGTATACACAAATGTCTTAAAGACAATTCAATTAAATCTTGGAAGGTTTAGAATTAAGTTAAGACAATATGTGCAACCCTTACGGGGGAGTCATTTCAAAAATACCAATCATGGGGTAACTTATAACTGAGTTCCATAATTATGTATTTTGCTAACATCAAAATGGGGGAGTTTGTTGAAACACCTTTCCACAAGATTTTGATTTGACAAAATCATCCATGATTAAGAGGCAATTAAATTAAATGCTTTGATTTAATTGTACTAATGTGTTTGTTCAATATTGAGTGTAAAAATATATATATATATATATATATATATATATATATATATATATATATATATAAAGTAAGACAGGTCAGAAGTCAGCATAAGCCAAAGCTGAGTTAAACGGAACTCAGCATGAAAGTATGAGAAGCTGAGTGGAGTAAAACTTAGCATCAGGAGCTTCCTTCAAAGTCGCCAGAACGAAGCTGACTAAGAAGGAACTCAGCTTGGAAGTAGAACATTCGGAGATAACGAATGAAGCTGAGTGACAGTCAGGACAGCATGGAAGATCCGTTCACTAAAGGACAAAGTCTGCCAATCTTCTGCACCAATAATTGGAACCTCGAAGACACACAAAAGACTAATTCCAAGAAACATGGGTCATTGGATTATTGGTAAAAGACAGCTGGCACAAAAAGACAAGTCTGATGCATAAAGACAAAACCTGACGCCTGGAGAAAACAGAGGAAGAGAATGGCGGTACAGACTGAAGCTGACCAGAATATGTCCCCCAAAAGAGCCGTTTTGGTGTTAACGGTAACAACAATTCAAACGATCAAAATCTGCAGTTTTCCTTCTATAAAAGGACAATGAAGAACCTTGGATAACGACTGAAGCATCAAAAAGAAAAATACAAAGAGAGAAAATCTTGAAAGCACTCAAATACAAAAAGATCTTACACCAACTTTTCATTCTCTGTGTAAATGCTAGATTGATTGTTTTGTAATCATCTAAAGTGTTCTTTAGTTGAAAAAGAACAAGTTTGTGATCAATAGGAATATTGAGAGTGTTAAGCTGAGTGCTTGGTTGTAAGCATTCAGTGGTAGAGAAATCTAGGTGCTGGGTTGTAGCACTTAGTAGGAGTTGAGTAGACGAATAGAGGAATGTACTCTTGCATATTCAACTGCCTTGTAATTGGTTTGTGCTCTACCGTTAAAGAGCTCAGTATTGGATTCAAAAAGCCCGGAGGACTCTCGGGACTGGACGTAGGCAGAAAGGCCGAACCAGGATAAGTGATACTAAGTAATTTCTAAACTCTCTCTCTTATTGCATGTGTTGTTTGCTTTATTTACTCAGCATATAAATTGCTAAAACTGACCTTGAGTAAATAAGTGGTACTGAGTTAGAAGCTGGCCTCCAAGAGTGTCAAATTCTCAACTCACAACATCTGACTAAAGCTGTCTTGAAACATATCTCACCAAGCTGACCAAAAGCTGAGTTAATAAACTCTCAAAATAACCTTCAGTCAGCATTAATTGAACGCGAAAAAGTTATATTAGTTCCTAACCCCCCCTTGGAACTAATTACCAGGGACCAACATTGCATACTCAGTTGCTATTGTAAACGGTTTGTGCTCTACCTTTAAAGAGCTCAGTAGTGGATTGAAAAATCCCGAAGGGATTTTGGAGACTGGACGTAGGCGATGAGGCCGAACGAGGATAAGCCTGCTGAGTAATCTCTAACCTTTTCTCTTAATATATATGTACATGTATGTGTTGCTTGCTTAAATTGCTCAGTAAATAATTTGTAAAAACCAACGCTGAGCAATCAGAGTGCTGAGTTGGAAGCTGACCTAAAGTGTTACTTCCCAACTCACAATGTAATGTCGGTCTATAACCAAAATTTGTTGGTGACTTTCCGACATTTATAATCACTAACAATATATGTCGGTGATTGGGGGTGATAATAATCTCACCAATAGTCACCTATGCATTCTGAAATATGTAGGTAAATGTGTAGGTGATTTCCGACCAATGTTTTTTATCGGTATTCTGTTGGTAATTCCGATACAAAATTTTCCGTCGGTCAAATCCGTCGGAGATAGCGTTTTTTCTTATAGTGTATGATTGCCATTTTACAGAAAAAGAGAAGGAAGAGATGGATAGAGTTTCATATGCCTCAGTATAGGAAGTTTAATGTATGATATGGTATATACACGACCTGATATAGCTCATGCAGTAGGTGTTGTTAGTGAAGGAAAATAGACAAGCCTATGCGCAGCGGAATAATAAAATTTTATCTATTTCCCTTTTTCCAAGATCTGTTAATTGTTATTTCATATAAAGAGGGATAGAATGAAATACCTTTTCTGAAGAACTATCTACAGTTGCATACGAAGTGCCCACAACTCTTAATCCATGTATCACGAACAACAAAAGAAACAACACAGAAAAGAATAACTAATCAGTAATCAACCTTAATAATAGCAATCGCAATGATTGCCTCTAACAGAAATCGATACGCGATCAAAGAGAGAGTAAGAAATAATGTAAATTAGCCGAGACGAAGACGGAACGGTTCCTCCTCCTTTCTTATTGTGTTGGTCGAAATATGGGATTAGGGAGTCTATTTATAGACTTCTCAAAACCCTAATCCCAGTTGTGTTAGGTAATTAATTAATTAGAATCTTATTCGGAATAGGATTACTAATTAGATAATTAAATAAACATTTTATTATTATCTAAATAATAACTAATTATATCTAGATAATTATTATTAATCAAATTAATAATTTAATTATTATTAGGGATAATTAATTAGAGTTTCAATCACATAAAAACTTCTAATTAATATTATCAGATAATCCTTTAATTTAATTTATAATCATAATCTAATTATAACTATTAAGTCAAATTAATTATCCATATTTACTTAATAAATTTCGGCCCATTATTAGTGTCTCACTAATTACATTTTCGTCCTCTGGTTCCAAGTCCCATATGCGACCCATTAGGTCCTTTATTGCCACTAGCCGTATATATCATTTGAGATTAATTCATCACGATTAATTCCAACATATATATATAACGGAATACCGTCGCGAGATGTTACTAGCAGAACCTATGATATTCCCTCAGAGCTATTAAGAAGTCAGGTTGATAACTGACGTTAACCTTTCTGCATTAGGTACAGTATAATACGATCCTTCATCAACAAGATCCTGTCGGTCAATTCCCTATAACCATGGAACGTGTCAAGGTTACATATAACGAAGAGTCCGTTTTACTTGTACAGGTTGAATTCACTATGAAAGATAAGTTAAGTGAAATTTCTATTTCTACTCTTAACTCTATCACCTTGCAAGGATTTCAGTTAATTCACCACAAGCGGCCATTTGGATATATCTCCCACTTATCGGGAGTGACGAATGCTCAATCTGACATTAACTATTCTGCAATTACTTTGTGTGATACCCAACCCTGCTCTCACACACCCCAGGCTCTCACCTGTTGGATCGTGCTCGCACAGAATCAAAGTACCAGACTCCATAATCCAGAATCACTAATTAACGAATGTTTGAGTCTGAGGATTAGTTATACCTACTAATACCAATGAGATGAACAATTGACACATTAGATAAATCAATCCATACTGTTATCTCAAGTCGGGTCCCAATCCTAATGAACTCCTTCACCGGATCCATGTAACTGTCTAGATATCTAAATATTTAAAGCTTGTAAGATCAGCTTTCTGTCTCGACAGAAAACACTGTTACATGCAAGTCTCAACAGTAATACGCCAACCCTATAACATATTACTTGACTTGGGTTTACTTTAAGTTTATTGATCTTGTTATAAAGTATAGTCTCACTTCATGCGTGTATGAACACTCTATAACTGCTTAAATAAACTTAGGATTACTTCCTTTATGAAAGATTTGTGCCTTTATATATAGTTACATTTTAATGCTATATATCTGATTAAACAAATGATTAAATAAATAATTTATTCATTAATATTAATATCCTAAAATAATTGTCTTTAGCACATAAACCCCAACATTCTCCCACTTGGACTAAAGCCAATTGTTTTCTAAAAACATTCCCATAAACGTTCGTATGACAATCATGAACTTTTTGGGGTAAGGCATTCTTTAAATGGATCTATAAGATTGTGCCTTGGTGGGCACTCTTTTAATTCTCACATCTACTCTTGTTGTTATCTCTCAAAAGAGATGGTAACTACTGAGGTGGTGTTTGGACGTATTATGAGACTGCGGGCCCTTAGCAAGAGCAACAGCCCTATTGTTAATCTCATTAACAAGGTCAGGTACCACACCTAGTTCATTGATGAACTTCCATTCCAAACTTCCTTTTAGCTGCTTCCGAAGCTGCTACATATATATATATATATATATATATATATATATACTCTGATTTAATTTACTAGCTCGGTCACGATTTCCTGCTTGGAACTATTCCAGCTAACCGTACCTCTTTTAGAATAAACTTGTATTCTGTAAGATCATCTTTATCTGTAAGATCATCTTTATCTGTTTGATGACTTGTATCTGAAAGTCTCCAACTTTCAAATTTCATCTCCATATACCCGGAACATATCTTCAGTCATTTTAAGTACTTAAGAATGTTCTTGACACCAATCCAGTGACCATCACTTGGATTGACCTATAATTGACTTTGTCATGCTTAAAGCAAAAGTGATGTTAGGTCTAGTGCAAAAAAACGCTTTGAGCACTTTGTCAACGTATTTAGACTGGGAGCGGTCAAGCAGTCTTCTCAATCTATCTCCATAGATCTTAATCCTTAAGATGTAAGCTGCTTCTCCTAAGTCTATTATGGAGAATTTTATCTGATAACCAAAATTTTCACCGATTGCAGTATAGCTACGTCGTTCCCATTAGTAGAATATCGTCGACGTATAATACTAAGTAAACTACCAAGCTCCCACTAGTTTACACGTAAAGGCTCATACGAGCTCCCACTAGCTTACATGTATAGGTTTACAAGAGCTTTCCCATAAGTCGTAGGTTCATTGTCTAACACGTGAACCTCTTCGTCGTCTCCCACTAGAAATCCAAATCTCTTTGGGATTTCATCGGCTCCCACTAGAAATCAAAATCTCTTTGGGATTTGATGAACTCGACCAGGCATATGAGTTAGTAATGTCACCAGTGTCTCATCCTGTGAGACAGATTCAGGTTCCACCTATCACTTCCGCTATTTCAGCCAATCCTTCTTCTTGAACTTCTTCAAGTTCAATCACGCTTTCTACTTGTGTTTCTAGAAGAAACTCTTTCTTTAGAAATATAGAGTGTTTGGATACTATTACTTTCGATCATCCGAATGATAGAAGTAATATCCTACTGTGTCTTTCGGAATTCCAATGAAGAAATATTTATCAGATTTAGGGTCTAACTTAATCTGATGCTATGCATTTAACATGTGCTGAACACCCCTAAATTCTTATGAAAGAGAAACTAGGTTTCTTTTCCAATGAACAATTCAAATGGAAGAGAACTTGGCGGTTTTGTGGATACTCGGTTCAAGGTAAATAAGGTGGTTTCTAGGGCGTGGCCTTAGAACATCTTTGGAAGAGAGGTTGTGCTCATTATGGATCATACTATATCTAATAGAGTACACTTTCTCCTTTCAGATACATCGTGGTGTATACGGAGGAGTCCATTATGAGTGAATCCATATTCATTTAGATAATTCAAGAAATCATTTGAAAGATATTCTCCACGACGATCTAATTGAAGCACTATGATATTCTTTCTTGTTTGATTTAATACTTCATTCTTGAATCATTTGAACTTTCTCAAAATATTCTAACTTATGCTTCATCAAGCAGATGAATCAATATCTGGTATGATCATCTTATGAAGCTAATGAAGTGACTGAACCTTTCTCTTGCTTGTGTTGACGTATGACTATATACATCTGAATGCACTAATCTTAGAGTGTCTGATACACGTTCTCCTTTATTGCTAAAGGGTGTCTTTGTCATCTTTCCTTTAAACAAGACTTACATGTGCTCATTGATTCAAAATCAACTGAGTCTATAAGCCCATCTTAATGTAGCTTAGACATGAGTCTCTTACTTATATGCCCTAGGTGACATTACCACAAGTAAGTTGAATTATCTATCTTTTAATTCCAAATGTAAAAGCACCATCCTGACTCTTCTTCTAGAGAGAGTCTAAGTACTTCTTACAGTTCCTCTTTCAATTCCCTTCTTTACCATATTGGTGGCATTCCCTTCTTGCTTTTATTGACTTGGGTTTAATGCATTTGTTCTTCTTAGAATCTTTAGAATTGGGAAACTTCCCTTTCTCTCGTGAGATCCCTCAATAACAAGTGCTGACATCACTTTCTTAAGATTTGGGCTCAACCGACTTGAGCATATTCAAGAGCTCTTCTAGAGAGGTCTTTGAGTTTATTCATCTGACAGTTCGTGATGAACTTATGAATAAATCTATGGGAGGGATTGCAGAACTAAGTCGATACTTAATTCATTATCCATTACAAATCCAATACTAGAAATCTTTGGTGATGTAGTCAATCATCTTGACACAAAGTGCCACAACAGAAGAACCTTCTTGCATCTTGGAGCGAAACAATCATCGCTATCTCATAGCATTCGCATTTGAGTCTGTTTCTCAAAACACCTCCTCCAAGTGCATAACCATGGAATACACATCCATGTTCTTATGTTGCCTTTGTAACTCTAGTGCCATAGCTGCAAGTATGATACATCCTGTATGTTCGTCATCTGATTGGTGCTTCCGGTAAACATCAATCTTCTTAACAGAAGCATCATCAACAAGGACATTGGGTATCGACGTATCTTAATACATACCCAATCTTTTCGAACTTCAAAACAATTTGGACGATGGGTATCAGTGTATCTTAATACATACCCAATCATTTCGAACTTCAAAACAATTTTGAGTTTGCCAAAATAGTTGGTGAATTTTGAACTATTCAATTTTGTTATCGGTTAAAATATTATGTAGATCCATTTTAGATATGATGATTCAGAGTATTTACTTTAACTTGAGAGTGAGATAGAGTGACGGATGTTATTCATTTGTTTAATTCATTTACAATTTAAATACGTAGGACTTTATTTGTTTTTAAATTGCTCCCACTATTTTACCAAATTAATAACCCTCTATATTAATTCGAAGAATCTTATACAAACTCTTTAGTAAGCTAGGATCCTATATTGTGAAGCTTACCTTGAATGACTTAAACAAGTTCACTCCCTTTAATAGGTAGATTCAAGCAATCAATCACATCAACCATGTGATTCCTAGGTTGTTGGGTTACTAACCACATCAGTAATATGTTTTAATATTAATCCCAACCATATTGCCCAATAGCTTTAAATAATCCAGACGACTCGCCCAATTACTCTCAGCCACTTTAAGTGATTAACCTTATATATTCGTGAAAACATTTTTCGATAATTCAGGTGTTATCCATAAGACCTCAAGCCCTGAGACTCTCAGTCGCCCAAAGGCCCCCAGATACTGCAGGCTGAATTATAATATTAGGGGGGCAACCGATTTTATAACTTGCTTATTAACTTAACTTTTGTTTAGTGAGAGATTTTTATTTTAAGTCTCATAATCTAACCTAGTCTTGATTTCCTTTAGCATACATCAGACACATACAATTTACATTGGCGGTTATGGACATATTATCTAAATTTATTCCATTGGGCCAGAAACGGAATAAAAGGTCACCCTAGGGTAAATACTAACTATTACATATTTATCCTTCAAGTCCTCCGTCTTTTCCATGGCGCCTTGATTTACGACAATATTTAATTTCTATACTACTTTAGAATACTTCAACTAATTTGAAGGGATTTATGTGAAAAGAGAAATACAATAGAGAGTAGATAAGGCAGGACATGTAGGTCCTATTTTCAAAAATACCAAAAGACTAAATAACAATTATAGAGGGGTCTGAATATGTCCATAACACCAAACATGCAAAGACTCAACTAAATAAATTTAATTGGTTGATTACATAAACTTTTTATGTAATATTTTAGTTAATCAAATTAACCCTTAAATTAATTATACTTTCAATTTAGTCCTTTAATTAACTTTACTATCAAATTAACCTTTAATTAAATTTTGTGTCATTTATATTTTATTCTAATTAAATATATCAAATATAAACTTAATTAGACAGTCAAAATATAACTATACAAAATATTAATTATTTGTGTTCAATTATTTTACCAAAATTATTTAATGTGTTTAATTCAACCGTATCACATACAAATAATTAAACATCAAATAACTTTGCAAAATCAATTCCAAAACACAGAACTTTTAAGACGAGAGATTATTAAATTATTGTGTTTAACTATATTACCGAAACTGTTTAATGTGTTTAACTAGTATATCAAGTATAATTATTAAGCACAAAACAGTTTGCAAAATCAAATTAAAACACATACAATTACCATATCCTTTTATTAATTATAACAATTATGTATTAATAAACTTATATGGGCTGATTCGTTGTTCCAAACTTTTAATTTTGTATCAATGAAATAGTTCGTCTAATTAACCGTATCAAAATATCTTTAATTAGACAACTCAATTCAGTCTATACAATTTTAAAATAGACAATGATTAAATCATGTGGATTAATTAATTCTATATATATTAATTTTAGTTTTCTGAAAAACCAAAATATTTTGAAAAACTCAAAAACGTAAAATAAACGTGACGGTGACGAAAACCGGGTTCGTGCCCATCGCGGATCGCATCCGCGCCATTGGGTGGAGTTGCTGCCAAAAGGCAGCAATGCCGCCCAACTGAGTTGTTGTGTCCAACTCTTCTTTTAATTAGAAGAGTTGGAGCACGACTCCTTTTCAAAGGAAGGTTGGACACAACAGCAATTTGCTACTGTGTCCGATTCCTTCTTTTCATATTTATTTATTTATTTTATTTTTATTTTATAATTAAAATCTTGTTTTTAAATTAAAACCTTTTATATATAAACCGTATAAACCAATTTATAATTTGATAACATCGGGATATTATCGCAAGGACCAAAAAAGATAATCGCCTCAAGTATGCCATGAGGCATAGGAAGCCGCCCGGCGGATCCCCCTGGGTTAGCTCTAAGAGATCCGCTGGCGGATCTCTAAGGCGAATCTCTCCATTTACTTAAGTAACGGCTAACCGTCAACTCGGCCATAATGATCATTAAATGAATCATTAATAGTCTTAACCCGCCAGGTTAAGAGTAACTTGCAACCGCCATTAAATGAGCATTAATGGAGACTCTCTAGTTACCTAAAAGTTGCAAATCCATCTACTATAAATAGCCTACGTCTAGGCTATCAAGGTACATTCACTCATACTTACTCTTCGCTAAGCTTTGTCCATTCAGTTTATTCTCCATATTCGTTACTGACTTTGGCATCGGAGTGTCCCCGGCCGATCCCAACGGCGCCTCTCAGGGACGTGATCCGATCGGAAGTTTCACTAGTGTTATCAATTGGTGCGGTGATCGTGGAATCCTTAACCCAATAAAGGATTTTTCGGTCACATTGAAACATCATGAATGATGAAATACTAAATCCCTCCTCAGGGATCGAGTCGCCAGTAATCACACCATCCAGTGCTGGGCACACGAGTACGACCGCTCCCACAATGAATATCGATGGAAATATGCCCCCAGCATCCTTCCTTGATATGTGCGCTCTGGATATCGAGGCGCGATATGGGATTGAAATTGGAAACCGCCTTCGAGCGTTCACGACTATTCCTCATAGTAGTACGGTTTCTATGTCAGTGGTCTCGTCTCTACCTCCGTTAAACTTTGGTCTGAGACCAGGGGCTCGTAGCTCTTCATTCCTTCAAGCTCATAACGTTGACTCTACGGTAACTACCATGGCGCCAAGTGGATCACGACCAGTTATGAGGGAGCTGTTTCCTGGTGAAGGAAGCCGCAGGAATGACGTGGTCCCCCCTGACGGATCAGAAGTTCCAAGGTTTAATCTTGATGGGCCGAATGTACCCAGACGACCACGGACGAATTCGTCCCTTGGGGGATTTAAAGAGCCCATTCGCAAAAAGCACAGAAAGAACAAAGATAAGCAGCCAAGATTTCCTTCGCCCCGGCGAACAAAATCTTCACGCCGTGGCAGATCTCCTCCATCTACTGGTCGTAAAAGGAGTAAGAGACCGAAAAAAACGTCTCATTTAGGAGGACCGCCACCCCATCCATCTTCGGGAACTGTTGGACACACTCTGACAGGAGGTCAATAAGGAGGAAACGAGCTGAATCCTCCAAACAAAGGAAGTGGGGGAGGAGGCAATGGAGGAGGAAGGGGAGGCGGGCGAGGAGGACATTTGCCATCGGATTCATCGTCCGAATCGAGTTCTTCATCTTCTCCGAGCAGATCGCCACGAAGAGATCGTCCCAGGGCGGAGCCGGAGAATTTTGATGACAGAGTCAGAGCCCTAGTGCTTCAAATGAATGAAGAAAATGCTAGGCATAATCCATTCGCCAACAGGGATTCACCTTTTGCGGCTTGGATTGAAGCAGAGGAAACCGAAAGAGCGTTTAAAATCCCTAATCTGGCAATTTATACAGGTAAAGACAACCCGGAGGCTCATGTTCGAAAATACAGAATCATGGCCAGACTCAATCGAGCCACCGAACCTGTGCTTTGCAAAATTTTTGTCACCACGTTAGGAGGCCCGGCTTATTTGTGGTTTCAATCCCTACCTCCAGGCTCAATAAACAGCTTCGATCAATTGAGCAGGGAATTTTGTGCTAAATTCGCCGGTTGCATTCCTGCAGTGGTGAAATCCGGAAAGCTTTTTGAGTTAAAACAAAAGGCGAATGAATCCCTCCGAGACTATGTAGACACTTTTAATCAATTGTGTATACAGATTGTTGACGTAGATATCTCCATAGCTGTGGAATGCTTTGTGAGAAACACTACTTGTAAAAGTTTGCAAGAAGACCTCATCCGCAAGAAACCAACCAGCATGGCGGAGTTAATGGAACGTTGCAAAGATTTTATAGAGGTAGATGATATTCGCCGAGGCTCACCATCATCGCCAAAGAAGGATCGGGGCGAATCCCGCTCCCGGGGTCGAGATCGGGACAGAGACAAACGTCAGGA
This sequence comes from Euphorbia lathyris, assembly GCF_963576675.1. Lineage (NCBI taxonomy): Eukaryota > Viridiplantae > Streptophyta > Magnoliopsida > Malpighiales > Euphorbiaceae > Euphorbia > Euphorbia lathyris. The sequence continues at coordinate 19,027,411 of NC_088914.1, read as the reverse complement.
TTCTCCTCGAAACAAACGAAGAGATTCCAGGAACAAATCAACATTTGTCACCTCCTTCACACCTCTTAATGCTTCTAAAAGTGAGGTTCTTATGTGGATCGAGAACAGCCAGCACAAACGGAGCATTTCATTCCCCGAGCCAAAAGGGGGGGAATATACCAATAAAGGCAAGGATCCTAAAAATTATTGCAAATATCACAGGAAAAATGGCCATGATACGGATGCTTGCTGGGAGTTAGCTCGAGAAATTGAACGACTCATTGAAAGAGGTAAATTGGATCGGTTCATCCAAAAGGAAGGAAAAGACGATGATAGATCCAAGGAGGATTCAAAGAAGAAAGGAAAGGGCACTATTAATGTCATAGCTGGTGGACCTGGTTATCAGCCAGCATCAAAAAAGGCAAAAATGATCAACCTTGATAGGATATCGTTAAATCGCCCTTTCTCAGACGCAAGTCTGGAGATTGCACCCCATGCGGATGCACTGGTCATCACAGTGATAGTTGAAGGCTGGGAAATTAGACGGGTGATGATTGATACGGGAAGTTCATGTAACGTCATCACTCGAGAAGCATTCATCAAACTCAAAGTTGATCCTGTCCAAGTGGAACCAACTATGGTCGATATTCTGGGAGTCACTGGTCATACCATTCAGACGAAAGGCCAAGTTATTTTGGAGTGCGAACTTGCTGGGGATGATCAAGTTTGGAAAGGAGATTTGGAGTTCTCAGTCCTAGATAGACAATTGGCCTACAATATTATCCTCGGACGACCATTTATCTCCGAAGTTGCAGCCCTTATCTCTATTCGCCATCTAACACTTTACATTCCTACGGTCAAGGGGGGAGTGATGGTTAGAGGTTGTCAAAAAGTGGCTCAAGAAACTTATTCGGCTTCGTTAATGATTCGCCCTCAATCTAAAAAGGAAACAGAAGAGGAATGCACCACAATAGCAGTGGATGAGGATGATGCGGAGGACAATACATTACCACACATGGCGAATCTCTCGAGCCGACATAAACACTTGGTTAGAGAATGAAATACACCTATGGTCTTGAGTACTCTTTTTTCTTTAACAAGCTTTTTCCCACGAGGTTTTTCTTGTTAAAGGTTTTAATGAGGCTCATTTGCAAAGACCTATTTCCTGTAATAAGGTGTTTCTTCCATTAATAAAGATTGTTGGTTTTATTATCCATTTTCTTTTTTATGATTCACTACTGCAATATCAATATTCCAGTCATAAAAAGGAGGCATCCAACGCTCCTCACAATCACAACAGATCCGCCACTTGGCAGATCATGGTCACCAATAGAGTTAAAACGTTCCTTGGACGCAAGGTCTTTACACTCTCTTGTCCTTCCCTAAGAAGGACTTACAAGTCCTGCGGGCGGATCGTTTCACCTCAAAGATAGGTGGCAAAACGAACCCCTGGGCAGCTTTACTTCCTCTAAGGAGGAATAGAACAGCTTCAAACCTTCACAAAGGTTCATACGGTGAAGTATGGCTGGCCACCTACTTCAAACAAAAATCCTGAACATATTCACATTCAAAACACTATCGGGCACAAAGTGTAAAAGTGAATTAAATAGCAATGTTTGGAATCATACTGGTTTTTACAAAAACTTATACAAACAAAAACTAAATGATAGCAGGGGCATCCCCTTTTGCTCTTCCCTCACCCGCAGGGCTCACCGGAGGATCCTTTTTTTCCACAGTTGTAGATTCGCCACCAAGAGATACCTCCTTGTCCCCTTTTAGTTCTGAATCAGCCTTAGACGGTATCTCCTGAGGATCATCCTCCACAACTATGGTAGAAGGCTTAGCCTCAGGCAAGGTTCCTTTCATCCATCTTCTTACATAATCGCGGAGATACCCCTTGGCACCAGGCATCTTCTTGAACCTCGCCACATCCTCCGGCTCAGGAACGGCGAACTCAGGATCTGTGAAATCGATTCCGGGATGAGCTAAGGAGAAGTACGCCATAAGCATCTCTCCATAAAAGAATGCCTGTTCGTCTGCCGTGTATTCCGCCTCCCCGAGAGCATCATCATGATTTTTAGCACCGGAGGCTATCTTTGCCTTTAGCTTCTATATCTCCTCGTCTCGGAGAATCAAAGCAGCTGTGGCAGAGGCCAAGTTCGCATTAGCAGAAGCAAGGTTGGCATTGGCGATGGCAAAAGAAGAATTGGCATTTGCCAACTCTTTCTCCAGCTTCTCAACAGTAGCCCTATCCGCCACATTCTGAAGCAGCCCGTTCTCCAAGGTACGTAGGCGGGCGTACAGCTGAGAAAAGCAAAATAAGTTAGCCAAAAAGCAGAAACAAAGAAATCATCACACTCTTCCAAAAACTTACTGAAAGAAGCTCTGATTTTCCCTTTTGGACGTGGATCGATCCGGGGATTTGGTCATAGCCCCTTTGTACTTCTCCTACTTGTCCTAGAGCTTCGTCCAGGTTATTCAAAAGCGATTCATCCTCGAAAGTTCGTCCAGCAAACTTGGCGGACCAAGACTCGCCAGTACTGGGCTTCACCGTCTGCATAAGTAAGAAAGACCATACGCCACTTCAAAATCCGACGAGCAGGAAAAAGAATTAAGAGATGCATTACCTGAACCGTTTTTTCAGTAGTCTTGGCAGATTTAATGGCATCCGCCATTATTTTGGTACTCCCAACGGTATTGGGCCGCCTCTTCTTTAGTGGCGGATCAGCAGTCATCTCCATATGGCGTTTGCCCATATCAGTTTGAGGGATAGCCTCTTGATTTTTCTTACGGGCTTCCTCTTCTCGAAACTGCCTGCGCGTCTCTGCAAGAGCACGATTTGCCTTAGATGCAGCCCTGCCAAAAGAAGATATCAAAATAAATTAAAGCTCCAAAAATAAATAAGGTACCTTGATCAAATTGAGTTATTTTCGAGTAAACAAATTGATCCTCCACTCGGCGGATCAAAGGAACGTCGCTCATCATGAAGGCTAAGGCATCCTCATAGGTCCAGGCATCCGCCTTAATTTGCTTCATGAGATCCGCCACAGCCTCATCACCAAGCGTTAAGATTCGCATGTCTCCCGCCATATGTAGTGGACGAGAGTTCCAGACTAAAGGAAAGTCCAAGGGCTCGTCCTCCTTTATCCTCACATAGAAGAAACTCTCATCCCAGCTATGCACGTTAGACATTTTGTGGTAGAAGGGCGAATAAACACCAAATTTGGCGAATGTAAGATAGGACTCTGACTTCCTCTTAGAAGGTTTATGAAGGGCTCTGAAGATACGGCCATTATACGCTACGCCTAAATTCGACGCCAGATAACAATCCAAGGCCATATCAAGCCAACCATTAGGATGTAGTTGGCTGACAGCGATGTCAAAATACGAGAGGATATCCGCCAACATCTTGGGAAGAGGAAGGTGAAACCCTCTCTCAACATGACTACAAAAAACAGTAAAAAAGCCTGTCGGCGGATTGGAAGGGCGTTGATGTGAAGCAGGGAGTTGGGTTTCATAGTTTTTGATCCACGGAAAGCGATCCGATAGGTTCGCCAAATCCGCGGCACTCATGCGAGACGAAGTGGATTCTGCTCGAGGTTTCTTCTTCCTAATAGGAACAGAAGAAGAAGCCATTGAACCCAGAAACCGGTTACGGGCACCGGCCGGAGCGAAACTAGAAGGAAAAGAAGGATTTCCAGAAGAACGAGTCCGATAATGGCTTTGCGCCGAGTTATTGAACTCAGCTAAACCGGAATTAATTTCTCCGGCGAGAGATTGGGAATCCTCCGACGAAGACGAAGACGAGGACCAACTAAAATCTACTTCAATGCGAGGAGAAGAGGGCAAATTAAAAAGTTCTGAAGTTGATCCCGAAGACGAAGATGAACTTCTAAACATTCAAAAAATGATATAAAGAACACTTACATGGAAACGCAAAAGCTTGAGGTTTCTGAGAAAAAGCTCCGAAAAGCAGAAGAAAATGGAAAGCAAGAGAGAAAGAGAACTCCGGAGAAAGAAGACGGCTTTTTAAAACGCTCCTAGGGCAGTGTGATTACACGTGTCAACCATCAAAGAACCTCGAACAGAGTGCTCATTAATGCGGAAGCGTGTGACGGCGCGCGGAAGTCTAAAAGCCCTAAAGGACTTTAAAGGCATTTTGGGGGGGCTTCTGATAACATCGGGATATTATCGCAAGGACCAAAAGAGATAATCGCCTCAAGTATGCCATGAGGCATAGGAAGCCGCCCGGCGGATCCCCCTGGGTTAGCTCTAAGAGATCCGCTGGCGGATCTCTAAGGCGAATCTCTCCATTTACTTAAGTAACGGCTAACCCGTCAACTCGGCCATAATGATCATTAAATGAATCATTAATAGTCTTAACCCGCCAGGTTAAGAGTAACTTGCAACCGCCATTAAATGAGCATTAATGGAGACTCTCTAGTTACCTAAAAGTTGCAAATCCATCTACTATAAATAGCCTACGTCTAGGCTATCAAGGTAAATTCACTCATACTTACTCTTCGCTAAGCTTTGTCCATTCAGTTTATTCTCCATATTCGTTACTGACTTTGGCATCGGAGTGTCCCCGGCCGATCCCAACGGCGCCTCTCAGGGACGTGATCCGATCGGAAGTTTCACTAGTGTTATCATAATTATATATAACCATTTTCAATATATATCCCTAATTACTCGGTTTTAACCGTTTCGTTTAAATCGTTTAACAAAATCAAATATTTCAATGATTAATCTAATTAACTCTTTTAACGATTCAAACGGTTAAACCCTTAATCCACAAAACACATATATCACATATACAAACATCGTTTTAATCAACCGTTTAATACTACAAACCCTTTGTTAATTAACCGAATAATAAAACATCTTAATCTCATCTTAAACATTTATCTTTAGATTAATTAACTAATCAAATTTATTAATCAACCTAACAATAAATTTATTCAATCTGATTGAACACCCTTTTATTTACATATATGAAATAACATATTAACATAGGCTCTGATACCAATGAAGGAAAATAGACAAGCCTAGGCGCAGCGGAATAATAAAATTTTATCTATTTCCCTTTTTCCAAGATCTGTTAATTGTTATTTCATATAAAGAGGGATAGAATGAAATACCTTTTCTGAAGAACTATCTACAGTTGCATACGAAGTGCCCACAACTCTTAATCCGTGTATCACGAACAACAAAAGAAACAACACAGAAAAGAATAACTAATCAGTAATCAACCTTAATAGCAATCGCAATGATTGCCTCTAACAGAAATCGATACGAGATCAAAAAGAGAGTAAGAAATAATGTAAATTAGTCGAGACGAAGACGGAACGGTTCCTCCTCCTTTCTTATTGTGTTGGTCAAAATATGAGATTAGGGAGTCTATTTATAGACTTCTCAAAACCCTAATCCCAGTTGTGTTAGGTAATTAATTAATTATAATCTTATTCGAAATAGGATTACTAATTAGATAATTAAATAAACATTTTATTATTATCTAAATAATAACTAATTATATCTAGATAATTATTATTAATCAAATTAATAATTTAATTATTATTAGAGATAATTAATTAGAGTTTCAATCACATAAAAACTTCTAATTAATATTATCAGATAATCCTTTAATTTAATTTATAATCATAATCTAATTATAACTATTAAGTCAAATTAATTATCTCTATTTACTTAATAAATTTCGGCCCATTATTAGTGTCTCACTAATTACATTTTCGTCCTCTGGTTCCAAGTCCCATATGCGACCCATTAGGTCCTTTATTGCCACTAGCCGTATATATCCTTTGAGATTAATTCATCACGATTAATTCCAACATATATATAACGGAATACCGTCGCGAGCTGTTACTAGCAGAACCTATGATATTCCCCCAGAGCAATTAAGAAGTCAGGTTGATAACTGACGTTAACCTTTCTGCATTAGGTACAGTATAATACGATCCTTCATCAACTATATCTTGTCGGTCAATTCCTTATAACCATGGAACGTGTCAAGGTTACATATAACGAAGAGTCCGTTTTACTTGTACAGGTTGAATTCACTATGAAAGATAAGTTAAGTGAAATTTCTATTTCTACTCTTAACTCTATCACCTTGTAAGGATTTCAGTTAATTCACCACAAGCGGCTATTTGGATATATCTCCCACTTATCGGGAGTGACGAATGCTCAATCTGACATTAACTATTCTGCAATTACTTTGTGTGATACCCAACCCTGCTCTCACACACCCCAGGCTCTCACCTGTTGGATCGTGCTCGCACAGAATCAAAGTACCAGACTCCATAATCCAGAATCACTAATTAACGAATGTTTGAGTCTGAGGATTAGTTATACCTACTAATACCAATGAGATGAACAGTTGACACATTAGATAAATCAATCCATACTGTTATCTCAAGTCGGGTCCCAATCCTAATGAACTCCTTCACCGGATCCATGTAACTGTCTAGATATCTGAATATCTAAAGCTTGTGAGATCAGCTTTCTATCTCGACAGAAAACACTGTTACATGCAAGTCTCAACAGTAATACACCAACCCTATAACATATTACTTGACTTAGATTTACTTTAAGTTTATTGATCTTGTTATAAAGTATAGTCTCACTTCATGCTTGTATGAACACTCTATAACTGCTTAAACAAACTTAGGATTACTTCCTTTATGAAAGATTTGTGCCTTTATATATAGTTACATTTTAATGTTATATATCTGATTAAACAAATGATTAAATAAACAATTTATTCATTAATATTAATATCTTAAAACAATTGTCTTTAGGACACAAACCCCAACAGTTAGCCGGTTTCTGGCAAATCCGAGTATGAAGTATTGAGAAGAAAAGTATATTGAAAAGGTGTTTTGCAGATTCAATATGAATAAAGCTAAAATGGTTAGTTCTCCTCTTACTACCAACTTTAAACTAACTGAATGTGATTGCCATTTTATAGAGAAAGAGAAGGAAGAGATGGATAGAGTTCCATATGCCTCAGTAATAGGAAGTTTAATGTATGATATGGTATATACACGACCTGATATAGCTCATGCAGTAGGTGTTGTTAGCTGGTTTCTGGCAAATCCGAGTAGGAAGTATTGAGAAGCAGTTAAGTGGATATTCAAATATCTACGTGGTACTTTTAAATTGGGTCTTACATTTGGAAATGAGAAGCCATTGCTTGTTTGGTACATAAATCTTAAATGGCAGGAAATAAAAAAAATAGTTTGAAGTCCACTTCTTGTTATTTGATGTCCTTTACATGGGGAGTTGTGTCATGGCAATCAAGATGGTAGAAGTGTGTTGCCCTTTCTACAACACAGGTTGGGTATACAGCAGCAATGGAAGCATATAAGGAGATTTTGTGGTTGAAAAGGTTTCTGTAAGAGTTTGGTTTTAAGCAGCAACATTATGTGGTTCTTTGTGATAATCAAAGCGCGATTCATCTTGCTAGAAACTCTACTTACCATTCTAGAAGGAAACATATTGTTATGAGATATCATTGGATTAGAGATTCTCTTAAAGAAGGGTTGTTTGAACTTGTCAAAGTTCACATTGATTATAATGGTTCTGATATTTTAACAAAGGCTTTAGCAAGCGAGAAGTTGAAGGTGTGTTGTTCCATCACCGGGATGGCAGAAAAGTAGCCTAAAATCTCATTTTTTTTTTACATTTTAAATGGTGTGTATTTAGGGCCCGTTTGGTTTACATGTTGTTTGCTATTGGAAAAGTAAGAATTTTATGCTTTTGGAAAAAGCTATTTTTCATGTATAAAAGGGAAACAGTAGTTCCCTAACCAAAATACCTAAAATCTCATTTTTAATATGAAAAGGCAAACAAGAGGAGAAAATGGAGTAAACAAACACCCCCTTAATCTTTTATTTTATGCTTAGAATAATACTAAAGATATTATTTTACAATAATTCGATAAATATTTATCTCATTTAATTTAACCAATATTCCTATAAAATATTACCATTATAGTGAAATAGTTCAATTGTTTGTGAATAGCGTTATCATTAAAATATTTCATAACTCAATAATCTGCCCCCTTTTGATGATGACATCCTTTTCGAAAAATCCTGAGTACAGTTGAATATTGAGCGTTTGTTGAGAGATAAATACTCCGAAATTTACACAGTTTTCTTTTGAGGATAAAAAGAGGTGGGCATTCCCGCTCTCCATGAACAAACACAGAAACTACTGTCTTAGTTAAGCAATGGATTGCAGAATTTGTTAAACGCTTGACATAAGAGATTGACACATTATCTAACTCTTTAATAAATTTGACACACTCCAGAACCACATCAACCAAATATGATAAATGATGAACCAACTTATTAATGGTCTTATCAACCGAAAGACAGTCAGATTGAATTACCACATTATGTCCACCTGATAATTTAATCTGCAAGAGCGTTTTCCAGATCGTTATTGCTTACGCCATGACTGGTTCAATACATCCTGAAACAGAAGAATTATGAGCAAATAAACATTGTCCATCCGGATCTTGAAGGTGAAAACCAATCGAACTATAAGCATGTTCCTTAAAAGTCCCAATATCCACATTGCAGTACAGATAACCCGATGGAGCCTTCTGCCATTTATTAGAAACGAGACTTGAGCCCCGAGCAGAGTTCATATGAGACTTTTGTACGGGCTGCCATCCACATACTCCTATCTGGCAACTGTTATTAACTGAGCGGGTCGTCGCATTTTGATTTTTCCAAATTATCCAAATGAGCATTGCTATCTTTGCAAAATGAAGTGGCGAATCTAACGACAGCAGATTACCAAACCGACATTTAAAGTCTCTAATAGACTCCATTCGATTATCTTCAAAGAATATCCCCCAAGCAGTTTTAGTCGTTAGGCAATCAAGAAAAGCATGAATTTTCTCTCATAAACTGGAAATATATTAGCAAGATTGCTATACATGTATGCAAGATTGCAAAAGACAATAAGTACTAGTCGGGTAGACATAACCCTCGAGGATTAATCAATGATTAGTCGGGAATTAATCGGATTTGTATTTTAGTATTTTGTATTTATTAATTAACAAATTTTTATATAAATTCAATTAAAATATGTATTATACTATCTAAAAATAATAATGTAAAATTATTTAATATAGAAAAATACGTATATTTATAATATATATTTAAAAATGTGCAAATATCAATATTTCAACAACACTATCATTGAAACAACTAAAAAATGAAGGGTAAATAATTTATTAGTCCCCTAATTTTTACTTAACATACTGTTTAGTCCTCCTATTTTGAAAAACACATTTTAAGGTCCCTATCTTTTACCAATATTAACCATGTGGTCCTTTTATCTATTTTTTTTTATATATTTTTAACCGAATATATCTTAGCTTTTAGGACAACCACAGTACAATACAAGTTGACCATGTTACTCTGTTATTTTGTCTATTTATGCTAAAATATAACGGATACAAGTCTAAAAAACTAGACAAAAGGACCAAATGGTTAATATTGGCAAAAGATAAGGATCTTAAAATGTGTTTTTCAAAATAGGTGGACTAAACAGTGTGTTAGGTAAAAACTAGGGGACTAATAAATTATTTATCAAAAAATGAATGATAATAAAGTAAAAAATAAATTCATAATAAAAAATGATTTTGTCCATTGTCGCTTAAACGGTATCTAGACGGAGCCCAAACAGTTAAAAGTCATCTAGGGGTAAAAAAAAGTCGTAACCACGCAGATTTATTGATCCACGGATAAGATAAACTGTAAGATCCGATAAAATATATGATACAGACAAAACAAAAAACAATAATAATAAAAATTACAGAAACCTAACCCGGTAGAAGGAGGAAAAGGGAAGACAAACTTCCTCCTTGTTGTAGATCAACAAAACAGGAAACTTTGACACGCAGAAAGAGAAGAGAAGAGGAAGGATGGAGATGGGAGTTATTTTTTCTCTTTGGAGTGGAAGAGGCGGAAGTTTTAACTGCAGTAGTTCATACAGATTAAAATACTTAAAGCGTCAAAAAAATGTAGCTCTCTGGTGCTGGTCGGGTTGGACCCGAGTAGACGCAAGCCCAAGCCCGTAATCCATGGTGCTGTTTGTTTTATGTTATTCATTCAATGTCGCGCGGGAGGTTCCCTCCTTTCTCAGTGCTTTGCTCCGCAAAATTTATATGATGCAGGTTTCTACTTCGGTTGCAGAACTCTGCGTAAATGTGAGTATCTGCTTCTCCTATAACCATCTTCCTCCAATGTTTCTTCATCAATTACATGCGTTAATTTATTTTATGTCGATTTTATTTTTCCAAATTTGAATTTTCATGTAAAATGTTGCAGTTAATTTCTTCTGCATTTCAAAGATGCCGTGCATCTGAAGATGTTTGCAGACTCTCAGTCGTTCTCAAATCATCTTTACCTTCCGATCCTTCAGCTGTTCGAATTTCGAGTAAAATGCTCTCTCTCTCTCTTTGCTTTTGAATATTGCCTTGTGAGTTGCTGATGAACTGTTTAACATATGGTTATACTTCCAATTCTTCTACTTAGAAGTGCTTGAAGTACTACATTAGCTAAATTGGCTAACTCCTATATTTTCTTTTCAATTTTGTATTTATCATATATAGTTTCTGATACCGGTATTGGAAGCAGTTTGGAGGAGTTTCAGAGTCTGAAAGGCACCTCCGAAGCCCTTGATGCGGAACAGTGGGGTTAGCAGCCTCGTTTTTTTTTTATCCTTGTTTTCAGCCATCTGCATATGTGTCGGAGAGTGTTTTACATTTTTCTGTATGGTGCAGATGGATTGCTCCGCGTCACAACTACCAGTAAGCTCTATATTTTTCGAGGGTAACTGAGTTGAATTTTGGTATTTGTCATTGGATAGTAGTTGGATTAAGTGACCGCCTTCTTGACTGTGCCTCCCACTTCACCGCGATGATGATTTTAATCTATAACTATTCACGCTATCCAGTTTTCATGCTAGACGTTTTTTCCTTTGTGTACTTTGCTTAGGAAGCTCATAATTTGGTTAGATTTAATCAATTAAGTATCTAATTTGGTTTTATATACTATTCTCCATGAATGTTGCAGGTGCTTCTGATAATGAAGTATATTTCTATCTTCTAAATTTCAGAGAAACTAGTTCTAGCAGAAGATTGACTCGGCTACCCTCGAAACCTAAAAATGGTGCCAAATTCAGGCAAGTACTATTACTTTTGTATTGTGGATTTTCCGTAGTCTTATTTGAACATTTGGTATAATTATTCTACAGTGGGACTGAAGCATACCTATCCATTTCTGATAGCATTGATGTCTTAGCGGAAGTAGTAAAGCACTTCTTTCAAAAGGTTAGTTGGTTGTATTATAGAGACCACGTCATGTGCACAAATCAATTAATTTACTTCATTGTAAATAATTGATAATGTTTGTCAAACCATGGTTCTTAATTTGCATAAACATACTAAAAATTTTGTGAGAGAGAAAGGAGAGAAGCATGTTTCTATTTTGTTGATCTAGTCTTCAAGATACTGCTTTAATGGGGATTGAGCCAATATAGCTTAAATAAGACAGGACTCAGTATCATTGTTAGGACATGGTCATTTTATGTGCTAAAATTAGCTTAGAAGATGAGTTTCTTGTGAATCAGTTCATAATGACAAGCTTAGATTTTAAGAATAGATTCTAGATGATTTTGGAGTTTATTTTGAATTTTTTCTTGAAGGTAAAGGAAGGCACACACACCACTAGGGTTGTTGTTCAAATGAATCAAGTGCTGTCGGGATCCAGAATAGGCTTACTTGAGATTTATTAACTTATTTTAGTTCAGTTTTCTTGTTTTCTATTTCTGGGTTGGGCAATAAGCCTATAACTTAATTATTATTTTTTTAGTTCAGATTTTTGTTAGTACACTCCATCTGCAAACAGTTGGTTGGTAAAACTCTTCTAAATTCTTCCATAATTTCCCATTTGTTTTGCAGATTCTCATCCTGAAGATTCCTGTAAGTTAAACAAGCAACTCTAGTTCTCTTTTTATCAAATGACTTCTGTTATTAGTTGTCCCCAATTATATTCAAATAGAATGTTGACACTAATAGTTTGATATTGCCTCAAACATGGATATGCTCTTAAGGTTTTATGTTCTTAATATGTCTTGAAGTCACGAGAAAATTGTCTTGGTCTATGTTGGACAAACGCATACCAATAGATAACACATGAATTTGGCGTAGTTGGTGACAAATTCATCTCAAAGACTAACCACTCTATATAAAAAGCTTATAGAGATGGGTGCCCTTGTAAGTTTTACCTTCAAAGTTGAAATCTCAAGGGATAAATTGACTTTAACTTTTAGTCAGCTGATTGCTAGTAGATATTTTTTCTCTAGTTCTACTGCATATTTGGCTCATGGAATTACCACAATTCTTGTTGTATCTGATCTGCTTAACAGATTTTTTTTCCCAGAATGTTGCAGTTGAACTGGTGATTGAACGTGAGGATGTCCCTGGATCACGGCGTCAAAATGTATTTTTAGCAAATGAGAGCAATACAATGCCCTGTTTTACTTCAAATGTTGAGGGTTTGAAGTCTGGCCTTGAAGATTATGTTCTAAAGCATGGCCATAGATTAACTCAAAATTGCGATTCATGCTTTCCAACTCGGTAAGCCTTTACTGATTTTGTGCAAATGTCGTGTTCATGATTGGACTTCACTGCATTCATTTTGTTGGTATGTAAGTTATGTCTCAGCTCATTTAAGCATTCTAAAATTAATAGTTCGCGAAGTAAATATTCCAATGGAAGTCTACAAATTCCTTGAGTTTATCAAGTGACTGAGGTACTAGTTTGAGTTTTGCTATACTACCATCCGTTTCTGGCACTTTCAGTACTTTATCTCAGTTGTTACAAGTTGGAATCACGAGTTCTGTCACTCGGAAAGTCGGAATTCTGTCAACTAAGATAGTCATCTTTATAATAGATATAGATAATTTTTTGTATAGATGTTGAATTGGATTCTTCCTCCCTGCCAACTCTTTCACAGCTTAATATACATAAGACCACTTTAAAATTCATTTCCAGATACTCTCACTATCAATTGGTGTCTCAGAAGCTTAAACTACAAAAAGTGCTAGCACTCTATGAATACATATATATTTTCAAAACACTGTGTCCAAAAATTTCAAGATTTCGTGATGTATAGGTTTTTTTTGTTTTCTTTTGTGAACTCTGAAAAAACGTCTTTCTCTTGGGTCATCAATCGCCACAACTTCTAGAAACCTCAACAATGTTGATTTTCTAGGCGAGCCTTAAGTAGCTTGTCTTAGGCCCTGTTCTTTATTACTTAATTTCAGTAACAATCAGTTCAGTTCAGTAGTAATCAGTTCAGTATTCAGTTTCAGTATTCAATAATTTATCATTATTTATTATAATTATTATATATTATTATTATTTATATATAATTTATTATTATTATTATTATTTATTTATAATTTCAGCAATTTATTATAATTATTATAATTTATTATATATTAATTTATCTATTTTCATTATAATTATATTTATATATAATTTATGCTTTGTCATTATATATATTATCATTATTTATTATAATTATAATTATTTGGTGCAACTTATTTGCAAATTTTGCGAAAAGTAAATAAATATTATATTAATACGTTTACATTACAATGTTCTAAAAAATTAACTGGCTCAACTATCTTAATATCTCAAATAGTGCAATTTTATCCCTAATATTAGAAGCCAAAACGTTAGGAGTAAAATAACCCCGGACCCAAAACGTTAAAGGTATTTTTGTACCTTAATACTTAATTGTAATAAAAAGTTAAGAGTGTGTATTCATATAAAAATTTGTATTTAATTTCATAGGCTTTAAATTATATATAAATTTGTGTTTGTATGTAATTTATATTTTTAATTTAAATTAGACTCATTTTTATTTAATGTCATAGGATTTTATCGAGCCTAGATTTTATTTGATATTTAATTTAGTTTAATCTTTAATAATATGTTTATTTATTATTGATATTATTTTTTTTTGGTAGAAATATTATTATTATTATTATTATTATTATAAGCTTATTAATAGAGGGCGAGCCTTGGCGCAACGGTAAAACGTTGTTGCCGTGTGACCAGAGGTCACGGGTTCGAGTCTTAGGAGTGGCCTCTTGCCAATTAAATTGACAAGGGAAGGCTTGCCCCCAATACACCCTTGTGGTGGGACCCCTCCCCGGACCCTCGCTCAGCGGGGACGCGTAATGCGACCGGGCCGCCAAAAAAAATAAAAAAATAAAAAAATAATAAGCTTATTATAATGTCCAATATTATCATTAAATTATTTTAAAGTCTAATATCATCATTATTGTTACGTTCGGTTAAGTTCAGTAGCATTCAGTTCAGCCTTACACCCTTGTTTAGTTCACATATTATAATGTAACTTTTCATAGGAAATTTATCACTATTAAACCTTCATTCTTAATTTTGTTTGGCAAAGAATGAATATGTTATAGTTATTAGGTTTTATGAGTTTGTGAAACATGCGATATAGCCTTAAATATGTTTGAAATGTCTTGGTTCCTGTCTTCGATCATTCAGGGAGTATCTTAAGGTTGGGAGTGGAGTCGTATCCAGCCTGGAAAGCCATGGGAGTTCTGGACTGATAATGGAAGTGGCAATTACAATAAGTGAGTTAGATCCTACCTGTCCTTGCTTCAGTCAATGCAGCTCAAAAACAGAGGTCCATATCTGTTTTCTTCCTCCTTCCTTCCTACCTATTTTTTCCCTTTTATTATTATTATTTTTCCAAATAATAGGTTGTTTGTTTAGGTCTATTATGGCAAAAAGGTTCCAGCAAAAAGAATGTTGTAACTTTAGAGAGTGATTGTCGACATTTTAATGACTATATATAATGTTTGAATAAAACTAAATGCAGAATGTGAAAAAGCATTGGGCTAGGATTATGACCTTGATGATTTTATTCTCATTAGTTTTGGTTCCTCGTAGTAAATTGAGACCCTAAATACAGATGATTAGAGGAGCAGAAGGAGTTGCTCAGTGGTAAAGCACTTCTCACCTATGACCTTAAGGCCCTGGTTGGACTCACCTTTAAGAGGTGGGATTTTGGGAGAATCAATACATAAAAAGAAGAAGAAGATACTAATTAAGATGTATAAAGAGCTTTGTCAACAACAACAACAACAACAACAAAAAACAACTATAGATGTTGGAGCACTGATTGTATTGTAAGTTTAGATATTTATGGTTCTTTTGAGATGTTTAGTGGACATGTATAATATAGGTCTATGCTTGAAACTTGTCAAATGGTTTGATGTCTGCATTAAGAGCGTTGCAAGGTGTTACATCAGTATTTAGGTGAATGGTTTATCTTTTCCTGCAATAATGAATTATATTCTGGAAGTTTAATTCAAGAAGACCCATATAGACTGTGTGAACAGAGAGGGAGGAAGCTTGCCTCAGTCATATCAATCTCTCTACCAATTTTATGGAGCGGTGGTAGAGATCAATTAACACGCAATTTACAACTTGTGTTATACTTTTTGAGGGGAAGTGCAGTCTATCTTGCTTTGGGACTGTGGCCTTTAAAGTATTGCACATCTCGTTATTTGCTTTAGTGTAATTTCTTTGCAAGTTGGTATATCTTTTGACCTTGTATACTCATTTGTAGGTTTTATCGTTTGAAGATTTCAATCCTTGTTCAATTTCCAAATCATTCCTCAATGCATTGTCCAGCATTGACTGGAAAAGTTATGGAATGACTTTAAGGAACGTTGTGGACCAAGGAGGCTGCTTTTTAGAATGGGATAACTTACCGTCTCAGAATCATATGACTATGGTTCTCCACTGTTACCATAAGCAATATCCACCGTTCCCTGTTAAATTATATGCTCAATTCTACACTGCTGTTCCTATCTCTCCCTACAACTTGTATGCTATATTTTTCGCCAAATACATCCGTAGCCTCTTCAAGTTGGCATAAAAGCCGATTGTCACCCGAACTTTGAAACCGGCCCATAAATTCTTTGAACTTGCTTAAAGTGACCTATTAATTCCATGAACTTGTTTAAAGTGATCTATTGGCCCCTAAACTTTACTTAAAGTAACCTATTAGCTCTCTAAAGTGATCTATTTTCTCTCTGAATTTGCTTAAAGTGATATGTGGCATATGCCTTCAACTTGTCCAAATCTTCTTTTTCTTTGCCATGTAGAACTTAGAGGTTAATCATGTTACTTTAAGCAATTTCAAGGGGTTAATTGGTCGTTTTCAAAGTTCGGAGAGCCACTATGCTTTATGAATAAATTTCGGGCTACGGATGTATTAACCGACACCTACAATTTTTCCTTGACAATTTTCCAAGGCCATCGTACCATCAACGAGGTGTAAGACCCAATCCAATTGTAATCTTGTAAAAAGAGCGCTTAAAATTGCGTTGGATGATTTGAAGGAGAATTGTGCCGGAGTTCTTCTAAGTGCACATGCCCTCAAGGTGAATCTCCCTTCCCCGCTCTTTAGTATTCTTCTTTTCTTTTTTACTTAATATATAATTACACATGTGAACTTGTAAAATTTTGCCGTTGGCACTTTATACTTATATTTTGATCTATCGCACACTTTAATACTATCAATTTAGACTTATTATCAATTAGACTTATTACACACTTGAACTGACACCCTTCTTTGTTGATTTGGCACCTTTTATTATCAAGGATTAAAAATATATGTTACATGTTATGCTATTACCTAATCAGCAAATAAGATTTGGTAGATTCAAAATTGACAAGTTTAGATGTGTAATAGGTCCGAATCACAAGTTTAGGTAAGTGATAGGTCTAAGTATAAGGACAGGGTATTGTGTTAAAAATGTAATTATTACTTGAACGATTTCATGCAGATTTTTTTTTTTTTTTTTTATTGCAAATGCACTGACATGGTGAGATTTCTGTTATTGAAAGTAGACCTGTTTACGAGTTCACTAGTCCTCCTAGTGGATTTAAAGTCTGTAAAAATAATGTTGTCATTCCCAGATCCGAAGTTATGCTCCTGACCTTGCAAGGTCTATCGCTGGCCTCATCTTGTCATCTAATGATTCAGACTTCAAAGAGGAATGCCTTTCTCTTATTGGGTTGCAGTGTAAAGAAAGTGAAGGGGAAATTGTTAAAGATTGTATACAGGAGAAGATCGTTTCAGTAATAGATATGAATGACAGGAAGCCCCAGAGAAGAAAAGAAATGGCAGCAGCAGTGGCAGTGGCACCTTCCCTTTTTGAGGACGACCGCTGCTGGACTTCCAACTTTCGAGACAAAGAATACCAAGGTGAGGATGATAGTGAGGATTTGTTTGATTTCTTAGATTAATTAATTAATTTTTTCTTTGCTAAGTTTCATAATGTATCTTTCCAAGATCCTTTGTCCTTGTTAAAATGTGTTAACTTCTTGTTATTGTTACTAAACTAAATAGGTTGATATTATTGTTTACTCCCTCCATCTTTAAATTTTTTAAAATGTCCTGGAGGAAAACTTTGTTCTTTGCAAATATTTGTCATTTTATAAAGGGAAAAGTTAGAAAGAGAAAAACTATCATTTCGCCTTTTGACATTTTTAAGTGATAATGTAGAATCCTTGCCTTTCCATTCATTGATAATGTGATATATATACACAAGATATATGTGTGAACATGATAATTACAAATCAATTATATTCCTAAATTACAGCAGAAATATCCATATCTAATACACCCCCGTAGTCGAAACGGGAGGTGGTCGAACGTTGAGACTAGAGCGGAAGTCGTCGAAAAGAATTTGTGGTAGACCTTTGGTGAAAATATCTGCAATTTGATGACGAGAAGGAACATGAAGTACCCTAACCTCTCCTTTAGCAACCTTTTCTCGAACAAAATGTATATCCATCTCAATATGCTTGGTACGTTGGTGTTGTACAGGATTACCAGTGAGGTAAACTGCACTCACATTGTCACAATATACCAAGGTGGATTTACTAATAGGGCAATGAAGTTCAAGAAGAAGATTTCTAATCCAGCAAGTTTCAGATACGACATTAGCAACACCACGATACTCTGCTTCAGCACTAGAACGAGATAAAGTGGGTTGCCGCTTAGCAGACCAAGACAGAAGATTGTCACCAAGGAAAACACAATATCCTGAAGTAGAACGTCGAGTGTCAGGACATCCCCCCCAATCTGCATCTGTATAGGAGACCAAGGAATCTAGTGAAGAGGTTGTGAATGTAAGTCCGAACTCCAGGGTTCCTTTAACATATCGAAGAATCCGCTTGATAGCTGCCATATGAGACGTTTTGGGATCGTGCATGAATAAACAGACTTGCTGAACAGCATAACTGATGTCTGGGCGAGTGAGAGTCAAATACTGTAATGCACCAGCTAAACTTCGATACTCAGATGGATCATGATAAGCAGAACCAGATGAAGCACTCAGTTTTTGCTTAGTGTCAACAGGTGTTGTACAGGAATTTGCTGAAGAAAGACCGGCTTTAGAAATGATCTCAGTAGCATACTTCTTTTGAGACAGAAAAAGAGAGCCGGCGCTCCGAGTGATAGATATCCCTAAAAAATAACTCAATGGGCCAAGATCTTTCATAGCAAATTCGGAACTCAATTTGTTGATAATTGACTCTCGTAGAGCAGTGGAAGAAGTAGCTAGAACGATGTCATCCACATATAAGAGTAGATATGCCATCTCTGCTCCCCGACGAAAGACAAACAGTGAATGATCAGATTTACTGTGAGAAAAACCCATGGTAGACAAGAAAGAGGCAAACCGTTGGTACCACGCCCGTGGTGCCTGTTTGAGACCATAAAGAGACTTTTGAAGAAGGCATACATGATCTGGATAGTTGGGATCCCGAAATCCCAGTGGTTGATGCATATAAACAGTCTCATGAAGATCCCCATGAAGAAAAGCATTTTTTACATCCAGCTGATGTAGTGGCCAACCTTTAGAAAGTGCAATACTTAATACAGCTCGAATTGTTGCTGGCTTAACAACTGGACTGAAAGTATCACCACAGTCTACCCCAACAAGTTGATTCGCCCCATTTCCAACAAGTCTTGCTTTGTATCTTTCAAAAGATCCATCTGCATTAAATTTGTGCCTGAGAATCCACCAACTACGAAGAACATTAGCATTAGAAGGACGGGGTACGAGGACCCACGTCTTATTTTCAATAAGAGCCTTATATTCTTCAGTCATGGCTTGTTTCCAATTAGGGTCTTGTAAAGCAAGTGAGGGATTAGAAGGAATAGGAGAAATAGTGGTGGTGTGTAAGTTGAGCTTTCTTTGGGGTTTGAAAATTCCAAGTTTAGCTCGGGTTGTCATAGGGTGAGTCGGTTGGGTTGGGTTGGCGTGTATAGGATCGGGAGAAGGCGGGGAAGTGGGCTGTTGTGGGGAGGTGAGCTGTTGTGGGGAATTTGTGTTTGGGCCGTGTTGAATTGGAGAAGGAAAGGGACTGTCGAGAGGAGAAGGGGGAAGTGCTGGGCTGTTTTGGGAAGATGGGTTGGGACTGTTGGGTCGTGGTGAAACTGGGCTTTGGTTAGGAGTGGACGCATTAGTGGGGAAGGGAATAATGGGTTGGGTTGTTTGTGTAGGTGAGTTGGAAATAGAAGAAATGGGAGGGGAGGCCGAGACATGTTGAGTGGAAAATGGAAATTTGCTTTCATTGAAAATAACGTGACGAGATATAATTATTTTCCGCGCGGAGATGTCGTGACACTTATAGCCTCGATGATTGGATGGATATCCAAGAAACACACATGGAGAGGACCTAGGTTGAAGTTTATTTCTAGAGGAAGAAGGGACAAGTGGGTAACAAAGACAACCGAAAGTGCGTAAGTGAGTATAAGAAGGAGTACGATTGTAGAGAATTTGAGTCGGTGAAAGAAGACTAAGATTTTTGTGAGGGAGAATATTTAAAAGATAGGTCGCATGAGCAAGAGCATGAGGCCAGAAAGAATGAGAGCAAGAAGCATGTGTTAGAAGAGTGCGAATTATATTATTGATTGTTCGAATCGTTCGTTCAGATTTACCGTTTTGGGAGGAAGTATGTGGACATGAAAAACGGAATTGCATACCATTATTGTTAAAAAAATCATGAAAATGACTATTGTTATACTCACCACCATTATCACACTGAAAAGTTTTGATATCTTTTTCAAATTGAGTACGTACGTAATTTCGGAATGTGAAGAACACAGAAAAAACTTGAGATTTATTTGCTAAGGGAAAAGTCCACAGAAAATTAGAATAATCATCTAGGAAAAGAACATAATATATATAGCCACTAGAACTTAGAACAGGAGATGTCCATATATCACTATGAATAATATCAAACGGCATTGATGACATATTTTTAGAAGCATAAAAAGGCAATTTAATATGTTTCCCAAGCACACAAGAATTGCAAATAGAAAAATCAACATTTTTAGGACAAGAAATAAAATTATTAGTTCGAAGATTGTCTAAAATTTGAGGACCAGGATGGCCCAATCTATTGTGCCAAACTGAAGCAGATAAAACAGAAGCATTTAAAGCATAAGAAGACTCTGAAGAGGAGGATGTGACTGGATATAAATCACCGGTGCTATTACATCTCATAATAGGGATCCCCGTGCGCAAGTCCTTCACAGAGAAACCAACAGGATCAAATTCAACGGACACATTATTATCAATAGCAAATTTCCGCACAGATATAAGGTTTTTGATTAATCTAGGGGCATGTAAAACATTGTTCAATTCTAGGGTTTTGTTGTTTGTTTTTAAGGATGCATTACCAAGACCGATAACAGGAATACAAGTGCCATTACCTACTACGATACTCGTGTTAGGACTCTTATTTAAATAAGATGTGAGTTTACCTCCATCCCCGCTCATGTGAGAAGTGGCGTCGGTGTCCATATGCCAAGGTTCTGCAGGTGGTGTGATTGTCAAGGTGTGCATAGCCGCCTCAATGTTTGTTGGAGTGTAATACTGGGCCAGATGGGCCTGCGGATGGGCTCCCAATATGCCTGGCTGGACTGCAGAAGAATTGTTATTAAAAACAGGCCTGCGAGTTGCACCATGAGTTGCACCATGTGAAGAATTGGGCCAAGAAGGATAAGGACATGGGGGATAGGCCCATTGGGGCGCCTGTCCAGTCCATGGCCCGTACCCCCATGGCTGTTGTAAAGAAACAGCCCCTGACCAGCGAGGACCGCTATTTTGCTGCCATCGTCCGCCTCTGCCCCGTCCGCCTCTGCCACGGCGATAATAACCCCGGCCACCGCGAGCAGCGCCAGAATTTTGAGGGAAAGAAGGCCGAACGTGATTTGAATATGGAGGAGCTTGATTCGACGGGGACTGTTGGGCGATAGTAACGGCGGCAATTTCAGATCCGACGGTGGCGGCTGTGCGTTTTTTACGGGCAGATTCTTCCAATAATAACATGGACCTTGCCTTTGTGAAATTGGGCAGAATGTCATTGTGGCGAATTTGTGTTCCGATTGTCTCGTAGGCGTCAGTGAGCCCCGAAATTAATTGAAGAACGAGACGATCGTTGGATACGGCAGCCCCGACGTTGCTTAATTGGTCCGAGAGGGACTTCAAATGTTGGCAGTAGGCAGAGATATCATCAAAATTTTCAAGTCTAGCATTGGACAGTTCTTGTTGTAAATAAAGGGCTCTTGAATTTTTATTATCGGAGAATTGTTGTTCTAGGAGTTTCCAAGCGTCGGCGGCTGTTAAATTTGGTCCGATGATACTGTTGAGAAGGTCTGAAGATATGGTTCCATAAATCCATTGCAACACGATGGCATCAACACGAGACCATAAACCTGGATTCTTTGCTTTCATAACCGAAGAAGAGGTTTCCGATTTATCGTCGGTTTCAGGAAGGATATGATCAAGAACTTGAAAAGCACGGGCATGTGTTTTAAAAAGTTCAGCCCAAGTGGTATAGAGGCCTTTGCCGGATTCGAGAGGATCACGAATAAAGGAGGTAATGTTGATAATGGAGAGGGCCGGATGAGTTGGTGCGGCGGCGGCACCATTGTTTTGTTCATTGTTTGGCATGGTGGCAGTAGAGTTTTTAGGGATGAAGAACGGCAGAATGAGGAAGAGAGAAAGAAGAGATTTGGGTGGGATTAGGGAGAGAAATTTTAGGAGAGAGTTTTTAGGAAAGAAATTAGGCTCATGATACCATGATAATGTAGAATCCTTGCCTTTCCATTCATTGATAATGTGATATATATACACAAGATATATGTGTGAACATGATAATTACAAATCAATTATATTCCTAAATTACAGCAGAAATATCCATATCTAATATTAAGATTGTGCAATTTTTTTTTTCTTTTCGAAAAAAAAAGATTGTGCAATTTTTTATATGAGAAAATGGTATTTGTGAATTATAAGTGAGGAATTAAGGTTAAAGTGGCTTTTGATGTTGGCAAAAATGATCCATTTAGCTCAAATTAGTTTAAATTTGATAAACTTTTAAGTATTGAAACTGATTGTTTGTCAAATATTGTCTAATTTTAGAACTGAATTGATACCTAAACTTCAATTTGAGTTAAATTGATCTGTATGTAGATACCCATTTTAGAGAATCCGGTTGCGACAATGTATATGAAACTTTAGAAACAATTTTGACCCTAATCATAAAGTGAAAGGGGGAGGATTTAATTGGTGTAAGAGGAGTGATGGTGAAAGTAGGAAGAAGAGTGTGTAAGTGAAGTGACTAGCTAAGTTGGAAAACAAACATGCATTGAAGTAGATACTAGCGGAGAACGCATATAAGAAGGCCATGGGACCTTTTCAGGGTATTGTTGTGCTGACAGTAGCCAATGGAATGTTGAAGAGAATAGGTTCATGTTTTCTCGCAAAGCAAGCATACAAGTACCCATCTTCCAATTCAAACAAATGGTCTATGTTCTTCGATACTTGAATATCTGAATGCATCCAGATGTATCATGTTGCTATACTCCAGCAACAACTTGAAAAAATGATAAAAAAAAAAAAACTTGGTCAATCAGATATTATTGGAGTCTCTAATGGCAGATCGACAGTTTTAACTTTCAAGTAGAAAGGGTAAGCTAAAAATTTAGTTTATGGTTATTCGAGAATATTGGATTTAGTCTTCATATATCAAACAGTGTACAATCTTAAATCTAATGTTTATTAGATAGTGTAATTTCAAATCTAATTGATAAAAGATGAGACTAAATTCACTCTCGTCCCATAACTATAGAACTAAATTTGTACCTTCATCCGTAAATAAAATCATCGTCAAACCATTTTTTTTTCTCTAAAATTTATTCCTTGTTCCATCTATTATTGTCTCCAACAATGGTCGATCATCCATTTATTCGAGAGAGAATAATCGATCACTTTTTGAATAATTTTTTAATCTTTTGGATTCATGATTGTAATAGTGGATTAAGCTTGAAAGAATACAAAGTAAACTAAGGAACTTTAATATGCGCTATCCTCTGCGATTAATGGAACTAAGTCCTCTATCTCTAACTTCAATTCCAAAATCTTTTAGTCGTAGATAGACAACCTAAAAAATTAATGAATGGGGAAGATACCACACACTTGATTTATTATATTTTATGTTTACAATACAATTGTTTATATAGCTAGAATTCTTATTACACGTGGCTAATCTTGAAATCACATCTTACTACACTTAGTTGAGACTTCCCTCCAACTACCTTGCTAATACTATTAGTAAAGAAAGAATCAGTTGCATCACTACCTACACTTTCTTTAATACACTTGCAATTCTAACACCCCCTCTCTAGCAATACCAATCCCAAGTTGCTTAAGCTCGGGCTCATCTGACTTGTCCTAATGGCTTGATTGGACAAGCTATGCAAGGTGTTGAAATGAAATTCTTCAGCAAGCATTTTCTGACTATATGACAGTCAATAGCTATGTGATTTGTGTACTAATGAAATAATAAGATTTGGTGGATGTTTGTATTAAACAAGCAAATAAAGATTTACAACCTAATGCAACAGATTTACTCATGCACACTTGAAAGCTTTGGGATTTCAAGACATGCTCAAATGAATGGCCTTGGCACCTATTTATAGGCCTTGGCACCGACCTAGGAAGATTCTAGATCATATACAACATGTGGCTATATTTACAAGCCTACATAGATGGAAAATTGATTATCACAATTAGCATAGACATTTCTGGTTTTATACCAAATTCTCCAAGTAAACAAGCCACTTCAATTCACAAACATTCGTTGCCATGTGCTTATATTCCGCCTCTACATAAGACTTAGTGATAGTTCATTGCTTTAGATTTCCATGAATTCCCTAACATCACACAATTACTAGTAATTGTTCTTCTAGTTATCTTACACTCCACTCAGTCTAAATCACAATAGATATAGAATTTAAAATCACACTTAGATGAGTAAAACAATCCCAAAAGAGATGTACCCTTCAAATATCTCATGCAAAACTATTTGCATATGATTTTTGGTTGACAGATTGATAGATTGTCTTGCTTGTTGAGAGATATAGCTAATGGATGGCATGGGTAAAGCCTAAGTAAAGTAATCTTCCTACTTATCTCCAATAGAAAAAGGGTTATTTGCTAGTTTAGAATTCTCCACTCCAACATCAAATATTACGTCTTTGATGTATTTTTGCCGAGTCAACAAAATACTAGCAGATGACATTACTAGTTCCACTCCCAATAAGTACGTTGATAGCCTACTAAGCTTGGAAAAATACCAAACAAAGTTAGGAACTTTAACATGTGCTATCCTTCACGATCAATGGAACTAACCTTGAAAGAACTTATCGGTTCCTAATAACGTTAGATTAGTTCCAAATGGGAGATGAATGAAACTATTGGTTAATTTTAACCTTTAATAATTTTTCTCCTTTTACTTCAATAGCAAGCAAAGAGGCAAACTTCAGAATCAGAGGCAATTTTAGTCTACTGAGTTAATTATTTTACTGGGCTTGGTTCTGCTTCTGACTTTTTCGCTCAGAGGATTACTTTTTTAGTGGAGCTTCTGAAGATCCTTAAGATAGATAATATTTAATGTGCGCACACAATATTCAAAGCTTAGAGGTGAGATAAATAATCGGAGGAAACAATATTCAGAAGTAATAAAGGCAGAGTTAAGAAAGAAGTTACTCAACAAATTTATACTGGTTCGGCCTCCTGCCTATGTCTAGTCTTCAGAATTCCGTCTTCCGAGCTTTAATTCACTAATGAACTCTTTCACAGGTAGAACACAAATCTTTTACAACAGACAAAGCTTAAGTAAAGTACTTTCCTTTACAACAACACTCTACTATCTACTCTCTTGTTACTTGCCTATAACCGAAGCAATAACAGAGCTTCTGATTTACAATAGAAATTGGGTTTGATATGAAAATCAATTGAACTACTCTCTCTATTGAATTACACAAATATGAAAAGGAAAGTGTATAGCAATTTGCTTTAGTTTTTCACTTGAAAACTTTATCTCTTTTCGCGTGAAGATCAGTTGTGAAAATGAACTTTGAAGTAGGCTTTTATAGTGGAGCATTTGAAGAAGACCGTTTGAATTTCAAAAGATCTGTTGGAGGAAAAATGTCTTCTGTCTTCACAATTGCTTCTGACCACTGTGCCAATTTATCCATTAAAGGAAAGTTGCATTTTCCAAATGAGGCTTTTGTCGATCATTGAGTCGCGCGTCAAATGATCGTTAATTCTGTCTTCTGAAGTTTTACTACTTTTGGAACACCCTGAGTTGACTGCTTATCAAAGGCTTCTAGTTCCGGTTCTGGGTTCCGAGCTGACTTAGGTTTGGATCTTTAATTCTTTTAAGGTCTTTTAAGTTGCTTTTGTTTTATGCTCCAAATTAGAATAAATATTCAACAAGCACATTAACATAAAAACAACTTAATTCAATTCTAAATTTAAATATCTTTGGGATCTAATTTCTTAAGTATTAAACTTACTTTGTTTCTGGA
Source organism: Euphorbia lathyris (assembly GCF_963576675.1). Taxonomy (NCBI): domain Eukaryota; kingdom Viridiplantae; phylum Streptophyta; class Magnoliopsida; order Malpighiales; family Euphorbiaceae; genus Euphorbia; species Euphorbia lathyris. Next base: position 19,001,378 of record NC_088914.1, on the reverse strand, counting down.
TACTCACCCATAAGGGTTGAGTTACTGAATTTTGTTAAGACTGAAAACACTTAGAGGGATTAAATAGTTCAATAGCAAAAATGTGTTCAGAGCTAAAAATAATGAATTAGTATCAGAGACATAAATATATTAGATATGGAAGTATTAATCAGAGCTTGATGTAAGTTAATGTTTAAATGGTTTCTATATAAGTCTAAATTAATTTATCAGAGCATGAAAGCATGGTAAAAGACATTTCAGAAAAGATAGTAATTTAAACAAGAGTAAGTATTTAAGCAGTTCAGAATCGGAAGTATTTATATTAAACATGAGAAGTGAACATTAGAAGCAAATACATAAAATATAAAGCTAGGCAGCTTATATGCCAATTACAAACTCCTAAAGCCTAGTTAGACTATTTTGAAGGTCTAATACTGCTTAGGTGGTTTCTGGTTTTTGGGTTTGCTTAAAGTTACTTCTGGTTGCTTATTCTTCTCTGTATCTTTCTTCCCCTTTTTGTATGCAGAGGAAGAGGGCAGAGAGGAAAAGCTAAGAGGGATAGGCCTTACGTTCGACTAAGTTATATACTACTGAAGACGTTCAGCGCTCTGAAGTAAGCCATCATGTATACCTTTGCACATGCGTTGTCCTTCAAGAGAGAAGGGGCCATGCTTACTCGTCTCAACAAGAAGAAGTTGAATTGCCTTATTATTCCAGATGGCAGTATCAGAGAGAAAAGAAATGTACTTCTGATTGATACGTATAAGGGCATGATCTAGAGTATGATGTTGATTGGAAATAAATTGAACATTCCGGTGCAAAGTTTCTTGCTAAGCGTAGATGGCAGTGATTTTTTATCTACAGTCTCCATGGCAGTTCTATTAATATTTAGATGACGAAGGGCATCTGACAGAGATTCAGCAATGTTTTGGTCTTTAGATTATTCAAAATGGCCATTCATTTTTCCAACTTCTGTAGCAATCTTTCGGAACTCGGTGGAGAGACGATTTGATACTTTTTTAGCAGTGGCAGTGCCAAAGGGAATAAACCTTATAGTATGCTCAAGAATGCCATATGTTGAATCATGCTGAGTTGGATGGCAACCATTCTATCGGCATAGGTGTGAATGCCTTGTTGAGAGATCATCGTCGCTACTATATGAAGCATGCTTTTGATGTTGGCCAACTCATTCAATAGAATGGTAGTTTCACCTATTGAATATGTAACCATCTAAGAAATTGATGGAATTGATGGCAGAGGGGGGCTGAAGAGTAGAAGAAGCTTTAGCAATTTCTACCATCTTAGTGGCAGCCACTTGAAGAACGTTCGGAATCTCTTCTTGAGAAAGGGTATGAGAAGTGGAAGCACTTTGATCCTTTATTTGCTAAGTGAGTTCAACGCCTTTATCTTTCAGAGCTTAAGATATGTTAGCAAGTGAAGTAATATCACCGCCATCAGGAGTGGGAAGCTGCTGAAATGGGGCATGAGGAAAATTCAAAGCAGCAAGATAAGATGCTTCAGAAGCACTGGTGGAGCTCTCATGAAGGATTGGCTTTTTGGCCAAGTTATCCATAACGTCCTTATAAAGAGAGCTGATGGTTGCAGTCATGGACGAAGTTATTAGAATGTGCGGAGTGGCCAATTGGTCAGAGGCTCCAACATGAATTGTTTCAGAAGACTCGCCATAAGCATTTACCTTAATAAAGGTTTTAGTTGTCAGAGTTTCTAAGACAGAATTGTCCTTCAGAGGATATATAGTAAGAACCCCTATTGGAGAATTTTCCTTAGCAGACTTGATTTGGAACTTAATCAACGAATCTGCAATTGCAATTGTGGTGGCAAGATTGATAGCAGTTCATCTCAATTTAGCCCGCTTCTCTAATTCGCCAGCCTGCCGATAATATTCAGTCTTAAGGGCTTTCTTGAAATCTTCCCAAGAAATGATAGAACACGTACCTCTCCGAATTTCTTATTTCTTCTTGCGCCACCAAACCATTGCGAAATCTTGCGAGTATAACGACATGACATCAAGCACTTTTAAGTCTTCCACAAAACCAAATGCTCTAAAATAGTTCCATAAGCTCTAAAGGAAGTTATCAATCTCCTTTGAGTTTCTAACACCATCATATACTTTTTTTGGAACCTCTAATCGTTGCGAACTAGAGATTTCAATGTTGACGCTTCGCATGCAAGTGCTCTCTTGCACAGCACCAACTCATCCTTCTTAGTAACCATCTCGACAAGCACTTTCTCTAGTTCTTATCGAAGAGAAGCAACTTGAACATCAAACATCTTGTTACTTCTCCCACTATTAGCGACGACCTTATTCACAAGCCAACACCTCTCCCCAAAACTCTTCCCCTACGTCTAGGCGCTTGTCTACCTCTCGAGCTTCTCCTAGCCCTCTACTAAAGCAAGCTCTACGTTTGCTAACCAAGTTGAGATTCCAATGCACTAATTCTAGAACCCTCTAGCCAATTCTTAAATTTTGTGAAAGTGCCTCATGCCTTCTCTATTGTGTCTACAACCTACATACGAATCTATATAAGTCAAACTATAAGGGAGAGTATACACTGCGCCCCACAAGCATAGGCACGCTGCCAGGCACGCTGCCCAGCTGCAAAAGAACTGTTGGTTTTCCAACAAGGCCTAGTGTAGGGAAATTAGGGCGGACCAACCGTGACACTATCTGCCAAGCGCCTTATCTATCAGCCACGCGCCTTTCTTTTTTAGTTTTTTCATCGCAGACCTTATAAAAGAGCAGTAAACATTCTTTGAGGCTGGCACCTTACAATTTTCGCAATGCTAATCTACTTACCTAAACTGAAATTAATAAAATAAATGGCAATTCAATTGCTGCATAGTCTACTAATAGTATCTATCTACATACAGGGCCTGAAAAATAAGTAACAATAAAAAAGAAAGGCGGAACAAAAATACAGCCCATATTTTCCGATTACACCTAGAAGCATCGCAGTGAAATTTAGATAAGTGCTCGACAGGACAGCATATCCAGCAAATATTTCTATTACAATAAGGTCACCATAAAAAGAAAATCATTCAGGCGTAAACACAATCCATTCTCTCAAAACACCAAAAATAAGTAAAAGATAAACACTAGATAATATTCACCCTGCATCCAGAATTGCCATTCCACAAAATGTTTCATCATTTGCCTTATGCCTGCACGGGTAATCAATAAATTATATAATTATCAATTAAGACCTAAAAAATAGCTAAAATATTTAATAATATAGTGCAACTCAGCATCTTACAGTCAAAACCCGCAAATCCACTGAAATTCACTAACCATTAAAGTATATACAAATTTAAGAAGTTTTACTAAACCACTTGGAGATTGAAAGATCTACCTAAATTCTGTTAAAAAATGCAGAAAGGAATTATTTCTTACCTTGTTAGCAATGTTATTTGAGAGCCAATCCAACCCCTCATAAAGACCCTCACCAGATGTTGCACAGGTGCTCTGGATGTACCTGAAAGACAAAAGAGGAGATGTTGATTTGCCCATAGAACTGGAAAACTGAAAAGAGGCAGACACAAACAAAAAAAATGCAGCTGTATAATAGACATATACGTTGTATCAACTATGCAACAAGATAAATAGGAAGGTTTACCAGTGACGCTGGCGGAGTGAATGTAACCCAAGCTTGTCAGTAATCTCAGCAGCATTCATTGCATTGGGAAGATCCTGTTTGTTAGCAAATACAAGCAGCACTGCATCTCGCAGCTCATCCTGAAATTAATAACCATTGAACTTCCAGAATTTTAGGCCACTTCAGCTTTGAGCATCATACAAAACAAAAATATTTGATGCCTTGGATAGTTGGATTGACCTATGAACCGTGACATCAAGACGAGAACTTTGAACCATGACAAAACGGAAGACCCAGAAATCTATCCACTTCCGGGTCCTAGAGATTGCATGCAAAATCTCAGCCTTTAATTAAAAAATAGTTTAATGGGCAAAGGAATGTAGCCCATTGGACTAAGAAATTTGAAAATTCAGATTACTTTCTAATACGTGCACGCAAACCTCAGCAATACATTTAAAAGAATTCACAACTGCAGACTAGGTTTTATAGACGAGTGATATTCCTGGTAGAAGTAATATTTTGAATAAAATAACAGCATGCATGAACTAATAAACTAAGATAATAAATATCCACGTACTTGTGAAGAATTTAAGTAAAGTTAATTACCTTATCAAACATCAAACTATTATTCAAAAAACAGCCCTTTTATTTCAATAAATGATATGTAAAGGCAATGCAATTATTCAATTGAATAAGAAAAAAGCAAAAGTAAAATTTATAATCCAAATAATATTGTTTGACATTGCAAAATGCCTACAAAATAAACATGCTTATTCATGTCATTCCACATAAAGACAAGATTTAACATAACATCACGATCATAATTAGAACAGCAAGATTCTTAATAGGGCAGTCATCGCATATTAATGTGCTTTCACATAATTTTTCTGCATTCATTATAAGCTTCATATCCATTTAGATATACCTGGTAAAACAAGTTTCGCTCGTATTACCTTAACCTGAATTTGATTAAAGGTACATACTCCTTTTAATAAAAAGCCACATCAGCAAAAAAATAATCATAATCAATGACCACAGACATCTAGGTAGCACCAACTAAATGCATACCTCATTCAACATCCTGTGCAACTCATCCCTAGCTTCAACAACACGGTCTCTGTCATTGCTATCCACCACAAATATGAGACCCTGGGTGTTTTGGAAGTAGTGCCTCCACAAGGGACGAATCTGTGTAAAAATAAGCATTAAAAAAAACGAATTAACCTCCACAATCATTTTATAGCGAAGTTGCCTCTTACTAAAGTATTAGAAGTTAGAACCAACTAAAAGAAAAAAGCAAAGAAAAAAGAAGAAAACTTGCTCTCTCTCTCTCTCTCTCTCTCTCATCAAGTTGAATGACATGTAATAAGACTTTGCTAAAATTAGAATAAAAAGATCAAGTAAAATCCCATACCTTGTCCTGACCCCCAACATCCCATACAGTGAAACTGATGTTTTTGTATTCAACGGTTTCCACATTAAAACCTGCAGAAATGAATATATACTTAATTAAAAAATGGCACTCAAAAGTTTCCACAAGACCACCAGCTATCCAATAAGTGCAAACCATTGTAACATATATACAGCAACAACAACAACAAAGCCTTAGTCCCGAAATGATTCGGGGTCGGCTAACAAAAACCGTCATACGAAACCGTGAAATCAAGTCTGTCAGCGACATAAATTCTCTCCCTCGACTCTGTCCTATCCACTACCATATTTTCCTCAATCCTCAATAAACTCATATCACTTTCAATCACCTTCTTCCAAGTTTGCTTAGGCCTTCCCCTACCCCTCACCATTGCATCCTTTTTCCACTCTTCAATCCTTCTAACGAGCGCATCAAGCTCTCTTCGTCTTACATGACCAAACCACCTTAGTCGGTTTTCTCTCATTTTATTTTCAATAGATGTAACCCCTGCTTTTGTCCTAATTATTTCATTACTCACCCGATCCGTTCTCGTATGACCACACATCCATCGCAACATACGCATCTCCGCCACCAATATCTCATGAATGTGAGAGTGTTTCACTACCCAGCATTCCGTGCCATATAACAATGCAGGTCTAATTGCCGTGCGGTAGAATTTTTCCTTCAATCTATTAGGCATGCCGGGGTCGCAAAGGAAACCCGTAGCATTCATCAATAATATAAATGTCACTTTACTAAACTCCAATTCTATTTCCTACTGCCTAAGGATTGATTTTTTCAACATTTTATGACATTTAATTGAATTTGACAAGTGATGAGTTCCCCTGATGCCATGAAATTATATGCACATATAATAGTCCTACTGTCGTCAGGATTATAAACTTTAACCAACCATATACACAACCAAACATTGTCAACCTGAGTCAAATTTTAAAATAAAAAGATTTCCCCATAAAATGGAATGTCATGTTCACAAATCTTATTTTTGGGCCTATAATAAATCAATTCGACAGACCAGTAACTCAAGATCATAATATTTTTCTTGGTGACATGGAAGCTCCTAAAATATTTTAGTTGCACAAACAAATATATGTTTGTGATTGAGCATAATCACAAAAAAAAAAAAAAAAACAAAACAAAACAAAAAAAAAACTAGGTATTTGTACCAGTATGCATGTCACACTATCATATTCATCACATGGGCGTGCACATACATCTCTAATCATTTCCTAGGACATGAATAAAGTTCACACAAACTTGTCAGCATCCTAGTTTGAGCTGAAAAGAAGGAACATTACTTACTCTCCTCTTCAGCCATTCACAAAGAACTTTAAATATATATATAGATAGATAGATAGATAGATAGATATGTATATCTTTAGTTTAATTGATGCTCTATCGTTTCTTGAAAACAGATCCTAGTTAGATGGGCTCTGATCATGGACTTGAATTTGGTACTTAGTTCTAATCTAATAATGCTTCTGATATACATACTATATTCAGTTGGATCTAATCACTGAAAGAACGCAATTCATGAATGAGTACTACAAATTGTTTGAGCGCAACAAAGAAAATAAATTATGATAAACCAACAGTGATAATCGATTCAAAAACAAAATAAGCAGAAATTAAAGGTGAAAAAGGAAATCAACAATTAATTTGCTTCAAGCCACAAGCATGCCATTCAACAAAATCCATGGATCCTCTTATTCCAACAAACCTAGCAGCACTAAGTTGAACGAACGACCAAAATATTTAGCGCATCAGAAATCACTCACCAATAGTGGGAATGGTGGTGACGATCTCTCCAAGTTTGAGCTTGTACAAAATTGTAGTCTTACCAGCTGCATCAAGACCCACCATAAGAATTCGCATTTCCTTCTTGGCAAACAGCCGGCTAAAAAGTTTCGTGAATGTCAATCCCATATCTGCTTCCTAGATGTTGATCCCTGTAAACAAGTAGCAATACAATCAGCCAATCTCAAAAACTTAAAACTAATAGCAGTTTCGAGAAATCGATCTATTCAGTGATCCAAATAAAATTTACAAAAAGAAACAGATCGAATAGATCCCAAGCCAAATACTAAACTAGTCGTGATAACATAAAGTGAAAACCATTCCAAGATTCACAATCTAACGAGCATGATCCAACCAACTCCGTGTCAGATCAGATGAGGAACAGAAAGGCTAAAAACAATCAACAACAGAAACTTAAAAAAACCCTAGATAGCATCAACATGAACTGCAAAATTCGAAAAATACATCAAAAAAAATCCGATTGCAATGAGAAGAATTGCATTAGATCGATCATGACTGTCGAATTACCTTTCTGGAGAGGGATCTGAGATTGGTATGAAAGATCAATAAAGCAAGCGGTTGAGAGTACGAGGGAGAATTAGAGACGAAGCTTAGAACCAACGCGTAAATGCAAAAGAGAAAATGAGAAAATGAATGCGAATCTATACGAGGGAGTAAGTCAGGGTGATATAAAGGCAAATTAATTATCATTTTCATATTTTTGAATTAACTGAAATGCCCTTCGTTTTCCACTATATTATTGATTAGGACTCACGCTATGCTCCTCCCAATGAACCAATGCCACGTAGCTTCAGTTTGAAATCTGGTGTTCTTGCTTATGAAATATAACCAATCGGATAGTTCCGCGTCACCTACGACTTTCAACGGTGATTTTCAGTTCAAATTTGGCAAGGCAATTTAACATCCCGTTCCATTTGTGGAAATTAATTACTTTTTATCTTCAAATTCTAAATAAAAAAAACAAGAGGTGTATTTGATAAAAATTACTAGTGGCCAAAATAATTACAGTAATAAATATCTATCAATAACAATAAATAGTAAGGTGTCCGACACCTCACATCTTATTCTTGTACAATTACGTACGTTTTACCTGTTATCTTTTTTCCGTTACTTTCAATTTCTCACTCTGGTAATTATCTTATCGTTTCTTTCAAAATTCTAATTTCGTTCATTACTGGTTCCGATCTAGAGTCTGTCCATTGGTCTGTCAATCACTGCTGTCACTGCTCCTCACGGCTGCCACTTTCGGTTTTTGCAAATCTGGCGTATCGGTTGCTATTCAATTTGTTTCTTTCTTCAAAAAACCTCCACTCTCAAGTATACTACAACAATCACAAAATTGTTTTTCTTCAAGAGAACCGAAATATGTTATCAATCTTCATTCTAAGCACCTCGAACAGAGATTAATTAATCACTTTTTTTATTATAAATCATTTTATCTATTACTATAATATAAAGAGTACAATACTCATGATAAGTATAATAAATTTTATTTTATTAAACTACTTATAATTAAATTTTATAAAATACTCAATCATATGATACTATTAATTCATAGTTGTTAATTCATTTTTTAATTAACAAGTTAATTAGTTGATATAATTAGTTTAATAAGTTTAATGCCATATCAGTATAATTAATCTTGTATTAATTAGAGAGTTTACTAGTTAAATCTTATGAATTTTCATTAACTTCTCTAGAGATGCTTTAATTCACTTAATCAAAAAAAATTATATTATACTCGTATTCTACCCTTCAAAAGAATATTTCTCCTCTAACCAAATACTCCTTATTTAGAGTAATTAAAAAAAACAAACACTTATTATAATATTAATAACAATAATAATAATAATTTTATTTTACTGGTAATTCATATCAGTAATTAATGAATTTTCATATTGTTATTAAATTATACACCAATAAAATCCTGAGATTTACCTGAATAGGTTCTAGAAAATAGGAGGCATGGAAATTCCAATGTTGTGAAGAAAAATAAAAGGTATAATATGAGAAGAAATCATAATCTCGACTTTGGAATTCTCTTTTCACATTGAGGGATTCCTTTCATATGCAGAGGAAAAGAAAAAGTTATTAGAAATGTCAAACTCTAGTCCTCATTTTTTTTTTAAATATTCTTAACAATAATGTTATATACAACTACATTATTATAAAACAATAATAAAAACATGTATAAATTAGGGAATCTCATTGCAAAGAAATATACCCTTTTCAAACTAACTAAGCATATATGAAAGGTTAGGATTGTGGGTAAAGTATTAAATTTCTCCTTGAAAATCTTAAGCTCTGTCTTGGATAATGGTAATTGAAGAAAATGTGAGTTTTTTCAGATCCAATTAATTTGTTTGAGATTTATTCTCATTTCTCACAATGATTATTGTTTCTTTTATAATCAAATTCCAAATTTAGTTTAAATTAATAAAAATTAGTTTCACCAATTAAGGTTGATTTAAGCGATTAAGGGTTTTAAGTCGCTTAAATTAGAGATCTCAAATTTGAATCCTAATATACGCAAAAACATTTAATTGAGAGAAGATACGTCTAAAAGGTGCATGACGAGCCTCGAACCCAAAATATCGAACAAACTATAAAATAATATAAAGATGATTTTCACTAAAATCAATCTTAATTAGTTGGAAAAGCATGTGAGTCGCCAATTTATCTGTGAAATTGATGAACATCTATTAACGTTAAAGAATATATTTACTAAAAAATAATTAAAGTTTCAAAACCTTATAATAAAATAGATTTTTTTAAATATCATTTATTAGAGATTTAATTGCACGTAGAGTTTTAGAGTCATTTATTAGAGATTTAATTGTACACAAAGAAGTTAGTATAAAGTATGTATCGACTTATGACTTGGTAGGAGATCTCGTTACTAAACCTGTCATAAGAGATGTTTACGTAAAACATGTTAGATCCTAAGGTCTATGTTGAATCTAAACATACTTCTATTAATTTATCAAATAATGACAAATGTAAGAATGAGGTTGTTTTTTTAACAAATTGGAAGCTTCAATAACAAAAGCCACCTTATTTGAGCTACAAAAGTGACTTCATTAAAGAGCAAGATGATACATATACATGCTAAAAAGCACATGTATATAAAAAAAATTATATGTAATCTAAATATCAAGTTAAATATAACTTAAACTCTTATGTCTTTATAGTTGAAAGCAGACTCTAATTGGATTGAACTAAGGTTGGATGTTTGGCACATCAAAACTGATATCTTGTTAATGAAAGATATATGCTTCTTTCAAAAGAAAATGGTAATTTACATACAAGGTGTTGGCCCAAAATAAATAAATTTTATTTTCATATGTATAGAAAGCTTATGTTTAATTTTAGGGTATAGTTTCCATTTTGTATACAAATTTTCAATTCTAGTCAATTTATAGAATGGGGTATTTGTTGGGCCAATAAATAAATTTTATTTATTTATGTAAATATATATGTAAAAATATGTAAATAGAGTATATAGTCAATTTTAATGAAAGTTTATTGAAATAAAATTATATAAGAAAATAAAAAGGAAACAAAAATAATAATAAAAAAAATAAAGCTTTGGTAGGTCTCGGCGAGACCTATAGAGGTCTCGGCGAGACCTACCCCTGGAATTAATTTCCAAGGCTTCGTTCGTCTCATCCGGTTTCCCCGACGCGCACCGAACCGCAACCAAAGCTGACCCACGAAACTTAACCCTTCCTCACACCTATGACCCTTAAATCTCTCCCTAACCTTGATTTAGCTAAATGATGTGGCATGTTAGTTGGTGGAAGTTGGAAGAGATTGAGGGAAGTTAGGAATTGGTTGATGGAAGTTTAATTGGTTGATGAGGTGTCATTTTGTGGTGAAATTCTGAGAGAAATATAAGGAAAGTGGGGTGAAAAAATGACACTAATTGTCCTTCCAAAAAACTATAAATAGACCCTCTCACTCTCATAAAAAAACACTCACTCAACACAACACAAATCCCTCTCAAAGCTCCAATGCTTAATTCCTAGTTTTTGTTCTTTGTTCTTCAAGTTCTTAGTTCTTCTTTCCTTTTTCTAGCTCTTTCTCTAGCTCTTTTAGTATGCTTTAGCTTTAATTCAAGCCTCTTTTCAAGTTTTTCAATTCAATTTAGCATTCATAAGCCTTTAGTTTACTCAATTCCTTAGCTATAATTAGTTTGCAAGTTAATTTTTCCAGATTCGTCCAAGTATTTTCAAAGCCCGATTTCGTCCATTTAAATTCATTTATTGCTTTCGATCTCTTCAACAAAGTTGTTCCTGACGTCTTTAATTTCAATCTAGTATATTTATTTTCCTAATTCTGTGCTCAGAAACTATAGTTACAAGCCAATCTTTATAGCCCAAATTCGTTTAGCTAGTCTGTTCCTAGAATTTTCCAGATTCGTCCAGTTGTTTTCAAAACTCAATTTTGTCAATTTAGAGTCCGTTTTAGCGTTCGATCCCTTATAGAAGTTTGTTCCTGACCTCCTGAAGTTAAATTTAGCCTATTTACTCGTCCAATTCCGTGTTCTTAAGCACTCAAACGAGCCCACCGAAATCAAAGGTTAAATCTGCCCCATTTGTCTACCATACGTTTTGACATTGCCAAGATCATATACCATACGGGCCCAACCGACCGCAACCCTCCGAGAACTTCAAGCTGACATCAAAGTTCAACGTCCAGCCGAGATAGCTATTGTGGCTCCGAGTTTGTCGTTGAATTTCAATTTTATTTTAATTGCATTTCAATTCCTTGTATTGATTTGTTTTTTCCAATTCAATTGATTGTCTATATGTTTAGTATAGAAATTTTTCAATTGTAATTCATTCTCAATTTCATGCTTTTTGAACATATGTATTCGAACCTTGATCAAATCAATAAAATACCAATTTTTTTACCAAATCCCGTGTCAATTTCGCACTTTTAATTTCTTTATTTTACCCATCTTCAATTTATACGCTTAGCTTAAATAAAAATAATTAATCTAGCAAAGTTTTTATAACGGCGTTAGAGACCCAAGAGGGACTTTTTCAATCCTTACGTCCCTCGCCAATCGTTTCGATTAGAATTCATGTTTTTGGCGCACAATTTCATAAACTTAACCGTCTTTCATAATTGAGAAATAATTTCTCTGGCACGCCCGCACCCTAACCATACGTGACAAGGTTGAAATTAGCATATTTCGAAAATATCGCTAACAATTTTTGGCACGCCCAGTGGGACCTTTTTATTTAAGCTTTCTCAAAAATTTCAATGCCCTTTTCCGTATAAACACGATTTTTTTTTCTCACACTCAGCTTTTCAGTTTAGCTTATTATTATTGCATGCTCTTACTCTATGCAATTTTATCTATTTGCTTTATTTACTTTATTTTCATGATAAACTTGGTAAATGTCAATAGGTGCAAAGCAATCGAACCATGACGAGGACATCATATGAAGATGCAAGGGATGCTACGATACCGGTGTATTTTGGTGGTTTCAATCGAGATCGACATTATACAATAAGTGCAACCGAATTGTGGGTCCATTGGTACACCGTATTTAGATGTTACAATGATGGCTATATTCAGTTCATTCATAGTGACGAGCATAATATTGACTGCAAGTGTTGTGCTTATGTTCAAACTACGTCATTCTATGATGATCGATATGGTTGCTATGTGGAGCAAGTCCAGGAGTCCCATAAGAATCCACATGGTCCTGATTATGTTGAAGTATGGGAGCATCTACGGATGAGTAATCCTCATTGCCAAAATAGTTATATTTGTAATTATAGGGATGAAAACCTCCATTTTCATCGTCCTTGTCGGCAATCTTGCTTTGGAAAAAGTACAGTCATGGCTCCAATCGAGCATAAGACATATGAAAATGTTGTGTACTCTAATATGAGTTATGACCAAAATTCTTTCAAGGATTCTAGTCGTGTGGCAGAGGTGGAAGCAGTCCAAGTTGTTGAGGATGATGGAGAAATCGAATCATTACTTATGGAGGAGAACCAATCAAAGGACGATGAATATCAACGATTTTTGGATCAACTCGAGAAACAGACGGCTAATATAGCAGCTTCTTTTAGAGCCTGCATTGAAGGTTGTATCAGGGCCATCCAAGATGGAGAACTTCATCACAATACAAAGCTAGAAGCATTTCCCACACGCCCGACTCTTCCAAAAATGAAGATTCCTAACGGTGAGACGGCAATAGAAAGTCAAGAGGATGGGGACGATCCCTATGTCCATGATTCTAAGTCCATGCAAGAGGATGATGCCGCTTCCAATGATCTTGATTCGGGGAGCATCCACGAAACTCCTATAGAAATTCAAGAAGAAGAAGGAGATGTTTTTAGGAGCTATGACTCAGAATCCAACGAAGTGGATGACGTCGTGTCTAGTGATCTTGATTCGGCAGCATAGAGGAAGCAACTCAACAAGAACCCACTCTAGAAGTATTGCCCATATATGCAAATCCCCAAAGGTCAATGGGATTTTTATGGAGCCTCGACATGAACGAGAAGGAAGTTATGCAAACCCAAGACGAGGATGAAGATGTATCTCATGACCTCAATTCAGGTTTCAGCCAGGAGGATGATGACCTATCAGATACTCCGAACTCGGGGGGCATCCGTGAAACTCCTATAGAAATTCAAGAAGAAGAACGAGATGTTTCTAGGAGCTACGACTCAGAATCCAACGAAGTGGATGATGTCGTGTCTAGTGATCTTGATTCGGGGGGCAGTAAATGTTGGGGTTTAGTGTCCTATAGACAATTGTTCTAGGATACAAACTTAATGTAAATGAATTGTTCTTTATATCATTTGTTTAATGAGATATATGTTTTATAACTATATAAAGGCAATCCATTTTAAGCACTAAATAAAGTCTAATAAAAGGAAATCCGTAAGTTTATTTAAAGTGATTATAAAGTGTTCATACAAGCATGAAGTGAGACAAAACTTCATAGTAAACTGATAAACTTAAAACCACCCCAAGTCATGTGATATGTTTGGGATTGACATATCACTGTTGAGACTTGTATGTAACAATGTCTTCTGTCCGACAGAAAGCTGATCTCACAAGCTTCATATATACAGATATCTGGACAGTTACATAGATCCGATGAAACGTTGTTCATTAGGATTGGGGATCCGATTTGAGATAACAGGATGGGTAGATTCATCCTTGTCACCTGTTCATCTCATTGGTATTAATAGGTATAACTAATCCTCAGACTCAAAGGAATATTAATTGGTATTCTGGATTACGGAATGTGATGCTTTGACTCTGGTGTAACACGATCCTTAACAGAGATGACTCTGGGGTGTGAACAGTAGACGTTGGGTATCACAGGAAGTAATTGCGGAGTCGTTATATATTGGATTGAGCATTTATCACTCCCGATAAATGGGAGATACATCCATGGATCGCTTGTGGAAGACTCGACTCTAAATCCTTGCAAGGTGATAGCTTAAGAGTAAGAAATACAGATTTCACTTAACCTATCTTTTTGAGTTGACTCGGCCTGTACAAGTAAAACGAACGTCTCGCTATATGTGACTTGACATCACCCATAGTCATAGGATTCCGTTCAAGGATGTAGTTGATAAAGGATCGAATTATACTGTAACTAATACGGAAAGGTTAACGACAGAATCAACCTGTCTTCTTATAGCTCTGGGGGAATGATTACGGACTTGCTAATCACATACTCTGTACATCATTCCGTTATGCAAAGATTAAATATAATTCTTTGAAAATTAATTTAATAATGTTGCATACGGCTAGAAGCAATAAGAACCTAATGGATCACACATAAGACTTGGAACCTAAAAGAGAGATAGATGTTAATTAATTGATAGAAGCCCAATTGAGCCCAATAAGGCCCATGGACATAAGGGGGTCGAAATTCATGTAGTGATATACATGAATAATTAATTTGATTTTGTTAATCCTAATTAGATTAGGAATATGAATTAAATTAATTAAGAGATAATTAAGTTAGGAGTTTTAATTAGATTAATATACTCCTATTATTATCCAATGAGGTTATTATTATTATCCTTAATATATTAGATATATAGTGAGATAATAATTAGGAATTCTATTCCGAATGGAATTCCTATTAAGTAACCTAATTCTATCTAACTAGGGATTAGATACAAGAGATTATAAATACCCATTCCCTTGAGATTTTCAAAATCCAAGCAAGCCATACCCTACTTGTGATTTTCGAAATTCACCTAGTCCAAAAGAGAGAAAATTCGACACCCCTAGTTCGAGGACGAGATTTCTCTACGGCTTCGTTTGATCAATTAATTTTCATCTATTTCTTTTATCCTTGATCTTGTGTTGATTAGTTAGAGGCAATCTACTTTGGTTGCTATTCAATGGTTGATACTAAATTAATCTTCTCGTGTTTTATTTCGTGTTTGGGAACTCGAAGAAGAAAAACAAACAAAAGGGAGAAATTCGTTTTACTACTCCTACATCAGGTCAGTTCACGATTTCACGGATTCCCGGAGATTGAACCGTCGGATCGTCGCGATTTTTGGACAGGCGCTTCTAGACATATTCTTCCACGTTTCCACCGAAGGGATTGTCGTTCGGAGGTCTGGAAGGTCTGTTTCGGATAGGGGCAGATTGGTAGACAGTTTCTATCTCTTTTGAAGTTGTGGGCACTTCGTTTGCAACGGTAGATAGAACTTCTAAAAGGTATTTCTTCTTATCCTTCTTTATATGAAATAACGGTTTACGGATCTTGTGGTTAAATTGAAATAGGTTAAAATTTTTATATTTCCGCTGCTATACCTTAGCCTAATTTCCAACAGTAAAGAGGAAGCAATTCAGCAAGAACCCACTCTAGAAGTATTGCCCATAGATGCAAATCCCCCAAAGTCAATAGAATTTCCAGGGAGTCCTGACATGAACAAGAAGACAGTTGTACAAGCCCAGAAAGAGGAGGAAAATATATCTCATAACCTCAATTCGGATTTCAATCAAGAGGGTGATGACCCATCAAGCACTTCTAACTCGGAGGGAATCCATGAAGGACCTGTAGAAATTCAAGAAGATGAGGAAGACTTTTCTTGGAGCTATGATTCAGAATCTAGTCAAGAGGATGAGGTATCCAACCTGGGGGGCATCCAAATGGAAGAGGTGCAAGAATTTATTCTAGAAGAATCTCTCATTCTTGTGAAGTCTTTAAAATCGGAAGATTTTATGAAAAGTTGTGATATCGAAGAAGAAGCGGCTTCAGAAACACAGGAAAATAAGGAAGATATTTTCTACGATTGTAATTCGCAATTCAGCCAGGATGAAGAAAACTTCTATGATCATGGTTTGGGGGGCAGTCAAGATCAAAAGATTAATCGAGAATCCACCTCAGAAATACCTCTAATGATTCTTCCAACAACTCATGTTTTTCCAGAGCCTATGATCACTATGAAGTTTGTTAACTCAAACAGGGGACCAAGTTTGCAGACCATGATTCTTCTTTTCGCCAGTCTACTTCAACTT
The DNA here is from genome assembly GCF_963576675.1 of Euphorbia lathyris. Lineage (NCBI taxonomy): Eukaryota > Viridiplantae > Streptophyta > Magnoliopsida > Malpighiales > Euphorbiaceae > Euphorbia > Euphorbia lathyris. The sequence continues at coordinate 18,985,006 of NC_088914.1, read as the reverse complement.
TCCTACCATCCGGACAAGTCACAAGGTTTCTACTTCTTAACCTTGTTTATTTATGTAGACTCTAGTTTATAATTATACTTTATTATGCGGAAAGAAAGTCATAAAAATAAGATCATCAACATGGAAACTTGCATCCCTCTTGTAGAAATATTATTGGGCATCTTATTATATGAGGCTATAATATGATTTTGTACTTACAACATAGCCCATAAGACCATTTGTGGCCAAAATAAGTTGGTGTTTTTGGCAGCACAAAAAAAAAATTGAGCTGGAAAACTTCCAGCTTGGACGAGCTGGAAACCCCTAGCTCGGTGAATTGGAGCTCGGCGAGACGCCTAGTGTCTCGCCGAGACACCATGTCGTCTCGTCGAGACCCATTTGGTCTCGACGAGACGAGCTAGAGCCTAGGGGCCAGGCCAAAAAAAAAAAACAACCTTCAATTCTAGGTTCAAATTCGTAATCTTCAAATCCCAGTTTCTCAAATTCAGTTCAAAAGATCAGTCAAATTCATATCTTCCAATAAAAATTTTCTCTAATTCTATTCTATATAATTGCCATCTGATGATTCAAATATCTTAGTTAAGTCTAATACACGATTCCTAATCATTGATCTTGATTAATTTTACTCATCTCATAATCTGTCATTGTCATCTTCTTCATTTGCTTCGAGCTCTAGCTCATAAACCGGAACACTCAATTATTACCCTTTTCTAAATCGTATTTGCAATTGATTAGTTGATTCCAATTAAATAAAATACCCAGAACCAAGATTTTGAAAATTATTGATCTCAAAATCATAATTTTCATCAAACAACTGTTCTGGTTAGCTTTTTTTTTCTCCAAAAGTGATTTCGGCCGCCATAAGCCACATTTTCCGTCAAAACCAATCTCAATATCTTCGTTGATATCCAAATTATAACTCTCAACTTTTATTTCACTAAAAAAGATTTCCTATAACCCCAATTTTCTCACTCGAAATCACCCCATTGTCATTTGATTTGTCTTACATCAAATAACTTGTGTATTTCTTTTTCAATTAATTAGCAAAATGACATTTGAACCCTTCAAATTTTAAAATGATTCCAACACGTCCAATTTCAACGTCCAATCCAACAAAGTCCAATCTGGTTATTCTAGAAGTCCATTTAGCTTGGATAGACATTATCCACTCCTCAATTCAAGCCAATTGTGTCCAAATCAATTTTCATCATTATTATAGCTTTAAGTTATTTTTCATTAACCTGAAATTCTTCAAACTCCAAATTATGAGCCATTCTCTTGTTACAAACCATTTCCATATCATTTTCAGAAGCAATCCTTGATTCTAAAGTATCAATTATCTCAGAACCAGGCTTTTGGTATTTATTTGATCTCAAATCAAATTTAATCCCATCAAACAACTGTTCTGAACAACTATTTCCTTAAATTTATTCTGACCACTAAGACCATTCATCGGTCACGAGGTCAAGTTTGTTATTTTTGCACAATTATCTCGATTAATTTCGTCGTACATATTGCTTTGTTTTGTTTAAATTACGTTTTCAAGTTGTAATTTTCCTGCTTTATTTCTCACATTTTCACAAAAAAAAAAGTAAAAAAAATAATCCATGAGCCCAAACGAGGCTCTTATGAAAAAAAACGGAGCAAAAAAAATAAAAAAAAAGAAAAATAATAAAAAAAAGAGTTCAGAAATCCTAAATACATTCTTTTGTGTACAAACTTTCAATCCTAGTCAATTTATACACAAAAGAGGGGGGCAATTGTTGGCCCAAAATAAATAAATTTTATTTTCATATGTATAGAAAGCTTATTTTAATTTTAGGGTATAGTTTCCATTTTGTATACAAATTTTCAATTCTAGTCAATTTATAGAAGGGGGTATTTGTTGGCCCAATAAATAAATTTTATTTATTTATGTAAATATATATGTAAAAATATGTAAATAGAGTATATAGTCAATTTTAATGAAAGTTTATTGAAATAAAATTATATAAGAAAATAAAAAGGAAACAAAAATAATAATAATAAAAAAATAAAGATTTGGTAGGTCTCGGCGAGACCTATAGAGGTCTCGACGAGACCTATAGAGGTCTCGACGAGACCTATCCCTTGAATTAATTTTCAAGGCTTCGTTCGTCTCATCCGGTTTCCCCGAAGCGCACCGAACCGCAACCAAAGCTGACCCACGAAACTTAACCCTTCCTCACACCTATGACCACCCTTAAATCTCTCCCTAACCTTGATTTAGCTAAATGATGTGGCATGTTAGTTGGTGGAAGTTGGAAGAGGTTGAGGGAAGTTAGGAATTGGTTGATGGAAGTTTAATTGGTTGATGAGGTGTCATTTTGTAGTGAAATTCTGAGAGAAATATAAGGAAAGTGGGGTGAAAAAATGACACTAATTGCCCTTCCAAAAAACTATAAATAGACCCTCTCACTCTCATAAAAAAACACTCACTCAACACAACACAAATCCCTCTCAAAGCTCCAATGCTTAATTCCTAGTTTTTGTTCTTTGTTCTTCAAGTTCTTAGTTCTTCTTTCCTTTTTCTAGCTCTTTTAGTGTGCTTTAGCTTTAATTCAAGCCTCTTTTCAAGTTTTTCAATTCAATTTAGCATTCCTAAGCCTTTAGTTTACTCAATTCCTTAGCTATAATTAGTTTGCAAGTTAATTTTTCCAGATTCGTCCAAGTATTTTCAAAGCCCGATTTCGTCCATTTAAATTCATTTTTTGCTTTCGATCTCTTCAACAAAGTTGTTCCTGACGTCTTGAATTTCAATCTAGTATATTTATTTTCCCAATTCCGTGCTCAGAAACTATAGTTACAAGCCAATCTTTATAGCCCAAATTCGTTTAGCTAGTCTGTTCCCAGAATTTTCCAGATTCGTCCAGTTGTTTTCAAAACTCAATTTCGTCCATTTAGAGTCTGTTTTAGCCTTCGATCCCTTATAGAAGTTTGTTCCTGACCTCCTGAAGTTAAATTTAGCTTATTTACTCGTCCAATTCCGTGTCCTTAACCACTCAAACGAGCCCACCGAAGTCAAAGGTTAAATCTGCCCCATTTGCCTACCATACGTTTTGACATTGCCAAGATCATATACCATACGGGCCCAACCGACCGCAGCCCTCCGAGAACTTCAAGCCGACATCAAAGTTCAACGTCCAGCCGAGATAGCTATTGTGGCTCCGAGTCTGTTGTTGAATTTCAATTTTATTTTAATTGCATTTCAATTCCTTGTATTGATTTGTTTTTTCCAATTCAATTGATTGTCTATATGTTTAGTATAGAAATTTTTCAATTGTAATTCATTCTCAATTTCATGTTTTTTGAACATATGTATTCAAACCTTGATCAAATCAATAAAATACCAATTTTTTTACTAAATCCCGTGTCAATTTCGCACTTTTAATTTCTTTATTTTACCCGTCTTCAATTTATACGCTTAGCTTAAATAAAAATAATTAATCTAGCAAAGTTTTTATAACGGCGCTAAAGACCCAAGAGGGACTTTTTCAATCCTTGCGTCCCTCGCCAATCGTTTCGATTAGAATTCATATTTTTAGCGCACAATTTCATAAACTTAACCGTCTTTCATAATTGAGAAATAATTTCTCTGGCACGCCCGCACCCTAACCATTCGTGACAAGGTTGAAATTAGCATATTTCGAAAATATCGCTAACACAAGGTGTACACCTTTACCCTATTTCACACTTTGGTGTACAACTTTCATTTTTGCACACAAAACTCTACCATTTTATGAAGATTGTACACCAAAGTGTGAAAAATAATAAATGTTGTACACCTCGTGTGTAATTTATCCCAAAAAGAAATGATAGAACACCATAACACATGATTTCATACTAGGGCTGGGCGCGGATCTTGGAGATACTGGACTGGACCGAATATCCGAGAAAAAAACTCCGAAATTGGACCGAACCGTTGACTTTTTTTGGAGAACCGAATTGGATTGGACCGTTGACTTTTTGTCAAAAAACTGGACCGAAATTTATCCAGAACCGGACCGATAACCGAATTGGATTGGATTGGACCGAACTGGATTGAAATAACCGAAAGTTTAGCAATAATAAATTTATATTTCATACATTAACTTTATTTACACTCTATATATATTTTTTTAATTTAATTTTAAATGATATTATTTGATATTATTATAAAATATATACTATATTTTATATATATATATATATATATATATATATATAAAAAGAGAAATATTATATAATATATAGTTATATATTTTTGTAAGGTTTGGTAAACTAATTACAATAATATAAATTTATAATTTATTAATAAGGTTAGTGAGTTATAACATTATTAAATAAAAATTATTAAAACGAAAAGTCGTAAAAATCATTATTAAACATTAGGGTTAATTACAAAAAGTACCATGTGGTTTGGATGCTTTGCGATGTGGTACTTGCGGTATTTTTTTTTTTTTTTGCAAACACAATCCTATGGTTGTAAAATTTTACATGTTTTTTTACTGTACCAAATTAGGCCGATAACGGCCTCAAAATGAAAATTTTCAAGAATTAAATTTGTTTGGTATCATATTTACTATGAAACCATATTCTTAATTTTTCAAAATCATCATTTTTGGAGATTTCTCTCTCTAAACATTATATTTCTCTCTCATAAAAAACAACACCTAAATGACCTCAAACCGAAAAGGTTGAAGAATTAAAGTTGTTTAAAATATCATTTAACTCTTGAAAATGTTCATTTCGAAGTCGTTATCGATCAAATTCTGACAAAGTGAACTCAAATGCAAAATTTTGCAAACCATAGGATTTTGTTTGCAAAAAAAAATACCACATGTACCACATCGCAAATCGGACAAACCACAGGGTACTTTTTTGTAATTAACCCTAAACATTATAACCCTTAGCTGTCACCGAATTGTACAACGAAAAGTCTCTCTGTTCTTTCTTTCTTCTTCCTTCTTCACCACCGCCCCTTCTCATATCCTTCTAATCAAATCCGCGATTGCTTTGGGATTTCGTTCTTCATTTGCTAGACGTCGGCTTCGGATTTCTATTGCTCTCTATTCTCCCTCTTCATGCAAACATCTCTCAATTGCTATTTCTCTGGGTGTTCTTCAAATCTTCTTCCTTTCTTGAAACATGTTTTTTTTTTTTTTACTTTTTTCCTTTTTTTTTTGGTCGATGCATGTGTTAAATCTGGACTTTTATGATTATTTTTGTGATACGTTTTGGTGATTTGTGATCTGAATTTCCTTTTTGTAGTTTCACAATATTTTAGCTTCTAGATCTGGTTTTTTTAGTTTATGTTATTTTTTAATTGATCAAAGTTTCGAGATTTTGATATTAGAGTCATGTATTGAAATTGAGATTTTGATTTATGTGGGATTTGCTATGATTTCAATATTGAGTGAGCAAGGGTTTAACTGATGTATAGAATCGTCCATACTCTGATATCAATAGCTCCTTAAATTCTATAAGAAGACCTGACCCGTATTCAGTGAGTTTATTTACAGCTTTACGGTGATTTTGTGTTTAATTTCCCTTTCAGTTTGTACCCAGTGATTAATTTAGTCAATTTAGCATAGAAATGATCATTTAAACTGCAAATCAGTATATATGATGAAAATCAAAGTATCTACAGAAATAAGATCTAAGTTAAAGGATTTTGATGTCATGAAATCTTTTTTATCTTTTAATTTTTGCATGAAAGTTTTTTTTTTTTGGTTTGGGGTTTGAAATGTCTATGCATATGGGATAAAAGCTGCTATAGGTGGTCCTTCATTGTTGTCTTATTGATTCATAAGTCATAAGAAGAAATACACAGGGAGATTCTTCCTTTGCTAACTCGCTTTTCTCCAAACTCAACAAGTGTTGATTCTAAGTTTATCTAAAGTTGTAAAATATGTTTTTGCAATTCTATAAGCTAACTGGCCAATGTTATAAGATATCCTGCTTTATCCAAAGTTGTAAAAGATGTTTTTTCAATTCAATGCTCAACTGTGGCTTCTGAATCTACGTTTAGCACAAGTGGTAGAACTTTGGATCAATTTAGGAGTTCTTTAACTCCTGCTACAGCTGCGGTTTTGATTTGTTGTTAAGATTGGTTGAAAACTTCAACTCAAGCTTTCAAGCATGAAGAAGAAGTTGAAGATCTTGAAGCTATTGAAGAAGGTAATATTTACTTAGCAATTATATTTCATAGTTTTATTTTAATTAAATGTTTATGAATACTAACTATATAAATGTTATTTAATTTTGTAGAAATTAGTTCTGATCCTGAAGTTGCATCGTCTCTTTTATCCATATTTCAATTGGATATCTAAGGTTTTTTAACTCAAACAAATGCACTTTGGTAAGCATATTTTTTTCCTTTTACTTTTTACTAGTGTGTTGATTAATTTTATTGAAGTAAAAGCTAATTAATTTGCTCGAGGTTGTTTTGCGTTTCGAGTAGATACCCCCTCTGGGCATATTTCCGAATTGAAAGACGTTATTTTTGCTATTCAAATTGCTTGGGAATAAGAATTCCACAAAATATGGGTGTTTCTGTGGTAAATTTGCTTAGGAAGCGCTCTCTAGTTGTTCCTTGGACACTACGACAGGATTGGATTGCTTGTCTTCGACATTGTTCTTCTATGGATTTAAATATTACCCATATATTTTGCGAATGAAATAGAACAACTTATGCATTGGCTAAATTTGGAGTCACAACAGATCATGTTGTTTGGTGGAATTCTACATCAGCTTTTTGCATAGATTTATTTCTGATGATATGTACTGTTTAGAACACTTTCGTTTCTCTTAATTTTTCTCATGTATTTTTTCCTCCTTTTAATAAAATTCGGGTCTGGGTTTTTCATTGGGTTTGTGGAAGTGCCAACCTAGTTGGTCTTTTTGCATTTCGATCTTAGCTTGTAACCCAGCCTTTACTTAAAAAAAAAATTAGCAGTGGTTGATTCACTAATATGGTAAATTTTATATGTTCAGATTGATGTTTGGCTTTTACTGATTTTCTTTTGGAAAACACGGAATTTGTTGTGTTAAGAAGCTTCAATTACAAATTGGGATGATGATTAGAGAGATTGTGGTCTGATCATATTTTGCTAATGAAGTGTTGTCTTTTTGAAATTAAAGGTTGTTTGTTTTTATCGATTTGTTATTTTGTAGATTTGTTATTTTATAACTTTGATTTTGTAGGTTATTTTAGCCTTGTTATCTACTGGAACTTTTAATGAATGTTGTTTACTTCCTTAAAAAAATATTATTTATTTCAAGTTATCTAAGATAATAAAATTCTATATTTTATTATCTTGTAAATTAAAATTTTAATTTATTTTTTAGAACTTAAAATATTAGATATTTATCCGAATCACCAAAAAATTATATTGGATTAGACCGGAACCGAATCTCTGAATCTCCGAACTGGACTGGACTGAAATTTTGGGACAATTCAATTCTGGAGATTTATTCTTTCAATCCAATCATGGAGATTTCCTTTTATTAATCTCCGAATTTCAATCTAATACTAGAGATTCATGAATCCCCGACTTAGCGACCATGCGATGGAAAAGATACAATCTCAACTTTTCCTCGTATGGGACTCACATCACAAAATTATGGTTTTTCTAATTTCATTTATCTGGTGGGACAAAATCTCCAAAAATCATTCGATAAAGATGCAAAATAACTTAAAATGCCAACAACTAACATATAGAAAGGAAAATTGAATTTAGATTGCAAAGAATGAAAAGTTGAGTAAAAAAATTGGTTAAATCATAATATATATACTAAGAGTATTTTGGAAATGTCTAATTTGATAAGAGGAAACGTAATAGGTCTAAATATGTAAACGAGTCTATCAATTGAGTGCCAGAGATTAATATAAGATATACTTGAGTTTTTAGTTCAATTGGTTCCATGATATGGTATCAGAGCCTCTAGGACCAAACAGTCAAAGGGTCCGAGTCCTAGCAACCTCATTAATTCGTGGAATTAAAAACACATGACAGGATGAAATGTGTTAGAGATTAATATAAAATATGCGATTGAGCCTTAACTATCAGCTTAAACTTTTAGTTCAATCGGTTCCATAGCATGATATCAGTTTGAACCGTTAGTAAGGAACTCAATACGTATTGAAAATGTGTATGAAATTTAAATATCAATGCTTAATCCTTAAAACCATTAAAAAAAAAAATTTGACTTAATCTAAAAATTAAATCCTTAAAATCATAGAAATTTAAGGGTTTAAATACGGATTTAGCCTTGGGATTCATAAAGTAAATTCGAAATTAGATCTATGATCACAAAATCAATTGTTTAGCCTAGGGGATCCATGTAACAATTGAATTTTGTCAATTGCAATATATATTTCACGAATAATTCAATAAATAACTCAAAATGCAGAGGATGCCTTAGATACTTCATCAAACAAAGAGAAAACAACAAAACAAAAAATCTACATAATATCTAACATCAGTACATACAATACAAACATGTTCTCCAGGAATTTTCACATGCACCTTAATGAGCAAGTGAATTTGCTCATTCACCTTTAGATATAGGCTTATTAAATCTAAGCCTCAGGATGCTTTGAATCTCCACCTTAGGATTCTAATAAACCTAGATCTAATGGTGAATGAGCAAATTCTACATGCTCATTAAGGTGCATGTGATCAGGACTGACATATTCTCTCTTTAAATTTTATTTCGGAAAAAGAAATGTCCGAGTGTAAAAGCAACCCATGGTTCTCTCTCTAGACTACCAAAACAAATAACCATTATCAAAATAGTACCAAATTGATTGTATTTTCTTCATAGATTCATATGCTATAATTTAATTTAATTCAATACAGACTAAAATAATTTTATGCATAATATTCCCTCCAAGTATTCATGATCACACTTCATGTGGGCAGGAAATCCACTCTGAAACGAGATAGACGAATTTTTTTATTATAATAATAATAAATCTCAAGAGTTTATATTTTATGAGCTAAAAATCAAAAAATCTCTCTACCAACAATCTAGTCTAGCCCTCCACATCAAGGATTGGTAATTACAAAAAGGGCCATAGTAGAAAGAAGTTTTCAGATGTCTTAATTGTGAGAAATTCTAATGAGGTCCGGGACCAACCGGTCCTCAACCACTCAGGAGATGACACATCATCCGTGGTGATGTCGTGTCGCCACCTGAACTAGTCCTTGACTATTGTAGAAATTTTCCAGCAAGCCGGACAAGACAATTACTGCAAATAGGAGTATTTTAGGAAGTTAATGTATTATTTATAGTTAACAGAGGAATTGTGTTTATCTCATGGGACGTCAAAAAGGTGAATTTGTGCCTATATTCGTGGGCCGGAGGAAGTAAGTTCAACAAAAATAATTTGTGCCCCTACACAAGAAGAGTTTCTAACTACTTGAATTCATGCCTAATGACTGAACCATAAGGACTGAGACCTGCCAGATGCAGGTGGCACGAAAACAGGAAGATTCAGAAGTTAATTTTGTAGTATAAAGCAATAACTTCCTCTTATCATTCAGTACGATATCACCAAAGTTCGGATCCGGAAACAAAGGATGTCATTCAACTATATAACCGCACGCAATAAGGAGAGAGAGCCATCTATTTCAGTTTCTTTTAGCAAGCAAACTTGATGAGTTGCATGCTAAAACATGACAATGAAGAGCATTCAACCAGAGTATTAAATAGTTCCGAATGTCGTGAATAGAGATGAATGTATTACCAAGTCAGAATCATTGTGGTCGGAATCGTGGTTGTAGATATACTGAAAATTTCTTTTCTACTATGCCATTTACATATATTAATGGATTGAAGAGCTGCAATCCGGTCCAAGCCACTACCTGCAAACGAAACAAGCACTTCAAACTACCAAGAGAATGAGACGGAGAGATTCATCTTCCGCGGATAACTACTCTTACAAATGAAGAAATCACCGAGCAAGAACAGGAAGAGGTAAATAATGACAGAAACAAAACATACCTAGCTATTTACAGAAGCATATACAAACTAATATATTTGTCGGATTATCGCCAGTATTGAGCCCAGCGATGAATAGTCTCAACCATTTGTGGAAATAATGCACTAACACTCTCATTAATAAGATCTTGGAAAAAGTGTATGGCAGCCTCATCGTCCAAATCTAACCGAAATTTCTCTTGAAGCTGCAAGCAACAAAAAGCTCAAATTATAATTGAAATTAGCGTTCAGAGCTGGAACAGATTGCAATTGTAAAGGAAGTTACTTTAAGAATGCTTTTTTCAGGATCTGAAGCTATGTCAGGAATGTTGGAACCCGCCATTAGATGGAAAAGATTCAGAATTAGGTTACTAGATTTTCGAAGGATGTTGTATGCTTCACAACAGTATGATTTGAACCTGGTATAATATTGGCTGCAGAAAAGAACAGCAGTAGGAAAGTAACATAATTTCTGTTATTAGCAATTTCAGATTCACGCCAACACAAACTAAAACAACAGCAAAGTGATTAAAATTTATCATTGTAGAAGATAGAAAATCACCTTTCGGCACCACCCATAGCCTCAACCATTTCCTTGCAGAGCTTCATTGGCGGTGGAAATGGTTTGGGGTCTCGGCCAAGAATAAAACCAAAGTCAACATGGAAAAGACCTCCATCATCCCTAAGAAGAAGGTTGTCAAGGTGCCTGTATATAAAAAAAGATTAGTGCCTTAAAATCTTACAACTCTATCTTCGAAACATTCAACATTTTGGAAGTAGAAATTTAGGATGCTAAAACAAATAATGAAAGTACTACTTTGAGTTCTAATTTGTACTCTGGTATGGAATGTTAGATCTGATGTCGCACTGACCATCAATAAGCCATAAACCGAAGCTATTCTTTTTATTTTCGTCACATTGAATCAAAGGTAAAGATTCACTTTCCATAAAACAAACATGGATAGGAGAGGAATATTGTTAAATGATATTTCTCTAGCATAAATTGTGAGAAATCACTAAATTAAGCATTTATTTTTTTCCCAATTTAATTTAATGCAAATCTGATCCATACAACATGTCTATACACCTAAAAGAAGAATAAAATTTTGCATAATTGAACTGTTCAGGAAAGATCTCTCAACAACCTGAGTTTTTCAAAGCACAATAATAGGATAAATTACACCCATGGCCACTCAAAGTTGCTGTTACTAGCACTATGGCCACTCAACTTCAAAACCTGACATAAAAAGTCAGTCATCTTCGCCCTTTACTAACATTATGGCCCCTTATGAAAGTAAACGGCCTCAAAATGGAAGAGTAGAACCACATTTACCATGGAACCACGTTTTTTATTTTCCAAGTCACCATTTCGGAGCTTTCCCTCTCTAATAACTTTCTCTCTCCTAACCAAACAAGATCTAAATGACTTGAAAACCAAAATGTTCAAGAATAGTTGCTTATACTATCTTTTTCATCACCTCTATAATGGAGGGTTACCTGCCATTAGAGTGGTCAAGGTTGAGTGCCTTTTATGTTAGTAAATGGCAAAATTGATAGACTTTTATGTCAGATTTTCAAGTTGAGTGGCCACAATGCTAGTAAGGGCACCATAGGTGTAATTTTTCCCTCAGTAATATAAATATCATGTTCAGTACCTATTATAAAAAAACCCAATATCAAGGTATAGAAGTTGCAAGTTTCAAGAACTAGTTATTCCTTATTCAACCCCACTCTTTCCTATAGCCTGCCTACAAAATGAAAAACATTAAGGGTACGTTTGGTATGTTGTAATGCAATGTAATGTAATCAAGATTGTAATGTGTCAGATATTAATATAAGATATATGATTGGGCCTTAACTATTAGCTCGAGCTTTTAGTTCAATCGGTTCCATGACATGGTATCAAAGCCTCTAGGACCAAATGGTCGAGGGTTCGAGTCCTGGCAACCTCATTAATGTGTGGAATTAAAAACACATGGCGGGATGGGCCTGTGTTGTGCACAACATTTGCGTGTGGGGGTGTGTCAGATATTAATATAAGATATATGACTATCAGCTCGAGCTTTTAGTTCAATCGGTTCCATGACATAATGTAATCAAATGTGTAATGTAATGGAATAATGATTTCATTACTTAGTTAAATGATACTTGGTTGACAAATTTTAATAAAATTATTTTTATCATTACAATATGTATGTTTATTTAGTTAAATGAAATTTTAATGTTTTTCTCGTTTTTTCTTTCGTTTTTCACATTCTTTCGTGTTTTTGTGTTTTTTCCGGGTTTTCCCGTTTTTCCGTTGTTTTCCTCGTTTTTACTTCCATTTTTTCTCGTTTTTCTTTTTTCGTGTATTCATGTTTTTTTCGCCTTTTTCCTTTTTTCCCTTGTTTTCCTCATACTTTTTCTTTTCCATTTTTTCTCACTTTTCATGTTTTTTCTCGTTTTCCTTTTTTCGTGTATTCATGTCTTTTTCCATTTTTCTGTTGTTTTCCTTATATTTGCTCTTTTCCAATTTTTTCTCATTTTTCGGGTTTTTTCTCGTTTTTCTTTTTTCGTGTTTTCATGTTTTTTTCCCGTTTTTCAATTTTCACATTTTTTCGGTTTTTATGTTTTCATGTTTTTTTTTCGTATTTCATCATTAGTACTAAAAAATAAGATTAATTGTAATGGAGATTCATGCATGTTTTGTTCGTAATGCCCATTACATGGATTTGCAAAGAAAAATTAAGTGATGTATTCATGATTCTATTATGACAAAAATGATATGACTAACCAAACATGGTAATGAGCCTCCATTGTAATGGGCATTCCATTACAACGTACCAAACGGTACCTAAGGGTTTAATTGGATGGAGGATTGGGAAAGGTTAATAAAGGTAGTATTAGGAAGGGAAAGGAATGATTTTGAGTAGGAAAGTAAGGGATTGACCTTACCATTGTTTGGGAGGAAGGTATGGGTTCACAAAGGTTTATACCCTTACTTTGTTTGGTTTGAAGGCTTCATAAGGGAATGATAAACAATAAATTACTGAAATGTCCATCTTATAAATAGGTTATCTAATTTTTTTTCTTTTGAGCATATTGGCAATAAAGAGATTGAATAAGAATTCTTAATCCTCCTAAACACTCCAATTTGGAGGGTTAAGAATTGGAAGGAAATTGGAGGATTTGTAACCCCTCATAAACCCTTCCATACCCTTACCCCACATAATTCGCCTTCTTCCAAACAAGGGTTATTATTAACCTTTACTAACCCTTCCTAGCCCTCCATCCAATCAAACCCTAAAGTGGTACCTATTCAAATCAATCTTCCCTATTTCCAACAGCCTTTTGGCGCATCAGAAGATTTCAAGTGATTATCCAAGTGGCAAGATTCATATCTCAACATTTTAGCATACATAACTAAATAAGTACCTGTCTCCAATGCCCAGTATGTATGTAATGACAGAGTAGCCAGCACAGCTTTTTATGAATGTTTCAAGGCAGGAGGCTGTAATCCCAAATGGCCCATGGTCATCAGGATGGAACTTCTGTAAATAGCTTGTGATGCTGCGGTGCTCAGAGAGAATCTGGATTTCAGAGATGCATCTTAGTAATATATCCCAAAATTATACATAATCGTTAATGCATCTGCATGACTAAATTCTAACAAATAATCCAAATTCAGGATCATGGATAAGAAATCAATAACATCAATAATTTAAGGTCATTGGATTCTCAAGAAGAACAAGGAAAGAAAGACAGAAACTAATCCATCCACAGAAAGAATGAGGCCCCGTTTTTTTGCCCTTCATTTCCCTAGTATGTTTTAAGATCAGGTGAGAATAGGGATCTTCTACATCTGCAAGAATTTCACATGAATTCTCATAACAGTATAGACCAATAGCCGAGTTACAGGTCAACTAGTCGTTTGAAATACAAAATGTATAGTTCAAATCCAACATGATTTCTCAAAAATTGACCTCCATTTTTATGGTATGAACATGGTTGAAAGTATTAAAACAACAAACTCAATATTAATATAAATTAACTTTTCTACATCATAGTTCCTCTACATTACACAAAGGGATTAACCTTTGGTTTTTAAATTCAATTATTTCTCATAAAAAGAAAAGATAATCGCATGCATGTACTGCAATGGATATGGAAGAAGCTCATCTGAGGAAATACAATACCTGAGCCAATGATCTTGATGGTATAAATTCAAGCATGCCTTCATCTGGTCCAGTAGCAAGCACTTTATATGGCGTTAGGTGCAGATCCAAGTTTTCCAACTTAAGCAGCCGATCCATAAGAGATACCATTTGAACAACCTACAAGACCAAATACATAAGCATATTATACAAGCAGCAAGCTGCCCCCTCCCTCCCCAATACTCAAGTGCTATTTATATAAGTTCACATCATGATTTGTGTGTATTTTGTTGGAGAACAAAAAGGTATAAAGAGAGCAATTTATGGAGTTAGTATTAAGAATTTACCAATTGGTCTTGCCGAATATCATCACCCTTCTTAAATATGATTTTGTACGTTCCACCATTTTGTGTTCGGAAAGTCAGACGCAGTGGATGCAATGCACTTTTGAATATTGAAGACTCTGATGGCACAATACCAGTAATTAGGACACCAGGAGCTAGTGGTGATCGTATTGGCTGAAAATGAAAGAGATCACGCTTAAATAAAACACATAAATATTTGACAGCCATATGCAATCTGAAAGATGACAGAATAAAATGTCAAAGAAGCTGCAGAAACTTAATAGACAGAGTGAGAGATGAAACCAAAATCCCAATTAACATATACCTCTTCAAAATAGGTAAGCTCACTAAGAAGACCGGATAGAAGTTGCCTGAGCTTTTCAATCTTTTTCTGAGTATTGCCTCGCACATTTCTTACATCTCTCATTATTGAGCATAATTGGGCTGTCAATTCGGTCTGACGCACCAAACTCTGCCACGACTTAAATCCATCTTCTTCTCCATTTGGACCAGCTGCCAACTGTGATGATGATAACAAGAAAATAAATAATCAAATATGTTATATCATCCCAAAAGTTTAATTTTCCATCAGCCAAGCCAGATAGTATTTCTGGAAATTTCAAAGTGAACTACAAATTCCTTCATCATCTGCTACTTTTACATTTTAAGCACCAATCTTTTCTTATCGGCCAAATGACAAAAATAATTCACGTCTTTGTAATTGTAGCTACACAATAATTGGTTTTGTGGTAACAATTTCAAGCATTGTAGCAAGGGAAAAACAAAAGGTATTTCTGTTAACCTCACCAGCTGTATTAACTGTCAACTTCTTTTTAGTTTTCGGGGTGCTAGTTATATGAAACATTAATTTCTTTAAAAATGTCAAAAACATGTATACTGATTTATCTTATAATGATTTAAATAAGTAAGAAAGAATATGATAAACCAAAAAGTTTTGATAAAAGCTAGGAACCACCACACTTCTAGGAGGTTAATGTACGAGTGTCGGACACTCCGACACTCTAGGGAAATGCACCCAACACTCCAAAATAACTGTCCCTTTTTTTTAAATATGGGGACAAGGCTTCTGAGTTAATTTAGTAGAATATAGGGATTTTCTTAATAATTTTACAAAAAAGAGGGGTTGATATATAAAATAAAATAAAACCCTAATATAAAAATAAAAGAAATCAAAATCAAAATCTAAACAAAAGGATAAAGCAGCCGCCTCTTTTTTGGTATTTTAAATAGTTTGAAGTATTCTCATTTTTTTTTAAATGTAGTTTGCCACACCTGCACCAGAACGAGTACCCGTGTCGGTGCTTCTAAGATAAAGGTAACAATTGAAAAAAAGAGCATTGAAGAGAAACAGAAGTTATTTATCTATTTATTAAATAATGAGGCCGCTATGTAGGCTTCACTTGTATTAATTTGTGCTCACTGAATTGGCCAAAAATGTCATCAATGTCTTAGATCAAGCAGAAGCTGATAAAACACAAGGAGCACATAAAATTGAATAAACATCTGGGTTTAAATATTTTTATCACAAGGTATTTCTACAATTCATACAAAAAGAGTCTAGCACCTCTTTTTTGTTTTACATATGGAGGAATATACATACATAACGTATCTTAAGCTAGGCCTATAATCGAGCCGAGCCGAGCTTTGGCCTGTTCAAGCTCGGCTCACTATAAAATTAACGAGCTCGAGCCGAGCGTTGGCTTGCTCAAGCTCGGCTCGGCTCAGCTCATTAGAAAATAAACGAGCTCGAGTTGAGCTTCGAGCTTGTTTCGAGCCCAAAATCCTCTTTGAACTTGGTTCATTAAAAAAATTATCTAACCATAAATTGTTTACGAGTAAATCATTAATTATATTTATGAAATTTGCTTGCAAATAGCTCTTTAATTATGTACATAAACAAGCGCACAAGCAAAGTTCATGAATAAATAAACAAGATGCTTACAAATAGTTCGTCTATTACTCATTTATTACGTTTGTGAACGAACTTATCTAATAGAAAATGGAATAATATTAAATTTAGATATTTATGAACTAACACAAAACTATATAGTTTTCTATAAAACTAAAATCTGTTCATAAATGTTCTAATCGAGCCTGCTCACGAGCTTTCGAGCGGAGCTTTGGCCTGTTCAAGCTCGGTTCGTTTACAAATCGAGCCGAGACGAGTCGAGCTTTTATCGAGCCGACCACCGAGCCACTCATGAGCGGCTCGGCTCATTTACAGCCCTATCTTAAGCGTACTTTCAGTAGCCTACTCATTGTTTCATATGTTACATAATCTATGAGTGGGAAAACCCGCAATATAGCATTCTCCGAGAGCTGTCAAAATCAAAGTGAATCTCATTCCGAAAAGTTATCATGAGTTGCATCTAATGGACAGGGAAAATAGTATCTATGATAGAATGAATGGCATCAATATTTTGGGAAAATAAACTGCAGAAATGAAAAATTAAAATATTAGAGATGCACACCTTCATCATATTTTCTTCCAGGATCTCGTAGGTACAATAAAATCTTCTAGCATATCCAGGATCATAAAGTTCTACAGCAACAAACCAACGAAGAAAGCTAGCCAACTCAATGTTACTTAGCGCTGTCAAAGATCCATTACAGTCTCAGATGAAGGACACAAAGTAGGTTATATGTAAGATTATATATGCAGAGTGCACATTTATGCACATAACAAAAAGCAAGCATAAAGTAAACAAACTGAACCGTAAGAAGCATTGCACATATACACATGCTCATGCACACATTAAATTAGCAATTGCCGTATAATACATACAGCGTTGGACAAGGAAATGAGAAAGGCGAGATTTATCAGAGCGCTCAAACCGAAGAGCTTGAACCAGTTGAAGTAAGTAACACTGAAGCTCTTCATCGTCAGCTCTCTCAAGAATGCTGACAGCATATGCACGAACCTGTTAAGTATCGTCCATTAAACAGTAAGGAGCATATGACGTGAATTCATGATAACTGAATCATTCACCTCTAAGAAAAATTTGTTGTCTAGAGTATTATGTGCAAACCAGCCTTTCATACTCTATAAAGAAAGACGGCGCGCAAAAAAATTCTGTTCTTTAAAGAAAATGAAAATTATCGTTTGGTTATTTTTAATGTTTAAAAGGCCATCATTAACTTCCTTTTATTAGAGTCTTAGGAAATATATTATGGGAGTTTTGAAATAATCTTCTCAAAGATATTTCCTCGAATCCCAACCCATTACTAGGAGTCTTGGGTGGATGAAAACTGCAGGACATCAAGTCAAAATCTTATTGCCACCTACCTCTTCACTTTCAAAA
This sequence comes from Euphorbia lathyris, assembly GCF_963576675.1. Lineage (NCBI taxonomy): Eukaryota > Viridiplantae > Streptophyta > Magnoliopsida > Malpighiales > Euphorbiaceae > Euphorbia > Euphorbia lathyris. The sequence continues at coordinate 18,967,222 of NC_088914.1, read as the reverse complement.
ACAGGTGACAGAAGTTCCAATGCATCACAAACATCAATCATTTCCCACCTCCCCATCATTTCTAATGCCTGTTTCGCTTCCTGCAAAAGCATCAGGGCAACAATCTTCATAAATGAGCTAGTTCTCTAGCACCAAAAAAAGGACAAAATAATACAGCATGCAAAGTAGGTTGTTAGTTCCCCATTATTAAAATCGGGAATGCTGTATTAATCAACGCATCTAAACTAGACCAGCTACTGAAATAAACTAGCACATAATCTTGATAATTTTCCAATACTGCATGGTTTTCTTTAAGTTGGGTTCTAAAAAATCATATGGGTTCTAAAACTTCATAGAAGACGAAATGTAAAGAGACAAGAAATTTAAGAAAAGAAGAGAAGATGAAAAGCATGCTTCAACTATTTTAGCCTGCATAATAAGTTACAATGAGCCACAACAAAAAGCCGTTCCCCCAAGCATGAGTCACTGCTTTGTAAGAGTTGGGTATCATGCATAGTCTTTCCCCAACCTTTTTTTTTTTTTTTGTAGAAAGATTCTTTCCAAAAGTTAAACTTGTCATTTCTGGGCACAAAGAAACTGCCTTCTTATCGTTTCAAGGCTCGTCCTCACTAAGAATAGCTACACAAGAAGCTGATAAAATAATGCTAACCTGAACATCGCTCCATTCAACACACCGCAGAAACTTTGTGAGAGCTCTCTTCTCAGACATTAGTGAGAAACGGAATTTCCACAGGAGCTGTCTCTCATCTCCATTCAAAGTCCTTGTTGGTGGGTATTTTAGAATTCGTTGTATAGACCTTATAAAAAAATATACAAGTTAACCACATTCCTGAGACTCGTGAAAAACCTGCTCAAAAAACAAAACAATGATAATAAAAAAAGCATAGCTTAGAGAAAATATATTATAAATGACTTAATAAGTCCCTGATGACACATCAAGACCAAGAGGAGATTAATGAGTCATCATTATCTCACAGTTATATGATAAAAGACCAAGAAGATATATTGCCCCAAAACCTCATATCAGAAACTTCCACAACTTCAGCAAACTAAGTAAGGTGCTTTTAACAAAAAGGTGAGACAACTAATATGCTAACAGGAGAGACACCACAAAAGTAAGACTAACTTCATAAGAGAGATTTAAGTAATTCAGTTCCATCTTTTAAGATAGGATGAAGCTTACTTTCGCTCATTGTTACTTGGCTTCAGATCCCTGTCAATAATACCACGGGTTAAACTCCTAGCCAACTTCAGTTGCTTGTGCTCTGAGGGATTTGGTCTTCCCAGTTCTGGGTCCCAAACAATAACAAGCTCATTTGTCGAAGCTATAGGAGATGGTAATAAGAAATTTGCTCCTGATTCCTATATGTTTGAACGAGAAAGTTCATAATCATGCCAATGTTCCAACCAAAATCATGAGATATCATTATTGCAACTGCTATGGGTATGTTGCCATCAACATAATTTCAAAACAATTTACGAGGTCAACATGATGCAATAATTAGAAATTGATCATGAATAAAATTGAATGGTCGGATTATACAATAAATGAACATAAACTGCAATTAGATTGTTTAAATTTTCCTTAAATAATTTTGTGGCCTATTTGAACTGAAACGACTTCAACATTATTATCATGCTCACCTGATAACTCAATTTTACATGCTAATGGCATGACAACCGAGATATAGAATACCATTATAGCCACCTATATGCATGCATATATAGATATTTCATGTAGCAACTTCCATAGAAAAAAAATGCAGCTGTCATTTTCTCGAAACAGAAAGCAATTAATACATAGTCATATACGTATTTCAGGAGGGTTTATTCCATCTACTGGTTTCTGCCAATGTAACAGATTCAGGGGCTTACATGTGTAGTTTTATTCACTAGGATGGTCACACTTTGTCACGACTATTAATGGTTTGAAAGGGAGAGTTAATCAGGTTCTAAGTATTAGTTTTTATAATTCTGTTTGCTTCCTTCTAGTTATTTCGGTTATTTCCTTAAAGGGTCCTATGAGCTAAAGTAGCTAGTTGTTATGAGTTTGTTAGGATTTTGGATTGTAGTGCCAGCTGTCGTATATCACAGCTGTACCAACTGTTCTGGCCTTCTCTTCTATAAGAGGTCACGCATTGTACTAACAATTCACCCAAGAATTAATGAAGTCACTTTTATCTTTTCTCTCCTAAATTCTTCTCTTTTCTATTCTTCCTAATCTCTGTTCCTTCCTTCTTCCTCTAATTCTCTACTTCTTTCCTTCTTTTTATTCCGAAATTCTCTCATCAGAACTCAGGTTCTGACACACTTGCGGTAAGATTTTTGATACAGGCAATTAAGTACTGTTTTGTAGTAATTACAACTTGAGGAATTAAAAACAATACACTAACATATATTTCCATAACTCATGGTGAAAGTAAGGCTGGCAAAAAAAAAAGACATAATAAAGTTCAACATAAGAATTTGACTTCTGAATTAACATAGTAACAGGGTATTTCTAGCCATCATCAACAAGACGCCCTAACATCATATGACCATTCACCATGATAAAATGAATTTTAATAACACTGATATCATTCTTTGACAGATTATAACAGTTGACAAAAGTTAAAAAACATATAACAATAAAATTGAGATTCTAGAATGTTTAAATACTATTCTGGTGCTAGAGGATACTCAAACCGAGTAAAAGTGTCAGCCAAAAATTAATCTAATGGAAATACCTGAAAAACAACTCGATGTTCAAAACCACAGAAATCAACCACCAAGTATAAGTGAGAACATCCATTTTTTGAGCTCTCACGTTCTTTTATTTTATCCATAGCCTTGAAAGTTAGACGGTCAAGCCAATCAACGCACTGAATCTGACCCCTCTCATATTTATTCACAAGCTTCTCTAAGCGCTCCAACTCTCCACGCTCATGCCTGGGGACCTATCATCAGAGAAATGTTATTAAAAGAAGTAAAATTTGAGAATATACCTCATATCTTATAAAACACACAGATATAAGTTGGAACCTTTCCAGGAGTAGTTGTTGGAAATGATCCATCTGCTTCTTTTCCTAACCAAAGTCTAAGCTTCTGCTTGCCAGTTTTGAGTTGCATCTTGCTGTTAAAAAGAAGAATGGTAGCCCCACCAACCAATCCCTCATTCTTCCCACGTGAAACATCCCAAACCTAAATTTCCAAGCAGACAGACAATTAGTGAAAGCCAACATTTTAAGCATGTGAATAAAATGGCCAGCCTGTAAATTATACACACGGAAAACAGAAGTATACTGTGCAAAAGTTTTAGTTTCTAAAGGAATATAAACTGAAGGTGAACTCTGAACTCAGCAAATCAGCAGGCAAATAGAAGTTCAAGGGACTATTAGTTAACACCATAATGTATGTTAAAATAAATCTCATGATAACAACAGGAAGTTACTTCAGTAATGGCTAAACAAGGTAGAACAGTTCTTCTGCATTTTATTTGTATTTGTTGAAACACCAATATCATATAATTTAGTAAAGTAATGGTTCCTTAGACAACTACAGTGTTCTAACCAGCAGATTAACTTGTAGCTTTCCCTGTAATTTTTCTTCAGGTAAAAATATTCATGTTGATAACAAATAAGTTAAGCAAAGACCCAAACATATAAATATACCAGACAAAATAAAGCTCATATAATAAAAATAGACAAAATTCAAGGGCATCATGGTTCGTTTAGAAGCCAAAGCCATATAATGGAAAAGTTGCATGGGCAAATTTAGTCTTTTTTAGGAGATATTGCTATATAATTAGTTTGCCAATATTTTGGTTGTTTCATTCACTACAACGCAAAATGCACATAAAGGTAAGGAAGAATGCAATTGCTTTACTTCACAAAAGTGGCATTCAACCCCTTCTTCTCAAGAGAGAAACCAGAAAATTGAAGATCTCCAGCTACTAGTAGTCGTATCCGATAGTTAAGGGATCCCTTGTCTACGATTCTAAAGTTTATTAGGTGTTCTCAAAACAAGACATGGAGTTATTAAACAAAAACTTACAAGTTACAACACATGCATGGCCTCCACCCAAAACCCAACCCGACCCAGATCTTATACAATAACAAACTTGCATATCAAAAGACTACTTTACCTCTAACATCAGAAGTACACACAAAGCTTGAGCAAGTAAAATTGCAAACTTACTGTTACAGCAAGCTGAGAGTGTGCAGTTAAGTCTCGATATTTAGTACTTAATGTAATCAGCTCATTCCAACAATACGATGGACCATTCGACTCCAGCCTAATAAATCAGAAGAACTTTTCAAATCCAAAAACGAAAGGAAGGAAACCGGACAGGGAAAAAGAAAGGGGCAATAAGTTCAAGTTCACCTCGTTTTCATGGGAAGGCCGAATGGAGCGCCATCAATATACAATGCACACTCGACATAAAGCTCCGGTCTTCTTTCCTCGGTTGAAGAATCAATTCCTGCATAATAAATAAAACCCAAAAAACGATAAACTCACTCAATTAAGCTAATGTGAGATGGTTTAATTGGAACGGAAAATTAAAAAGACTGACCTGAGTAAGGTGATTTAGTCGCAGGCAACGATCCTTCTAATCTCTCAACGCGAAAGGTAACGGGGAGATTGATATCGCAGGACAGGAAGAAGCGAAACTCGTTTCCACTCATGATTTGATCTTCCTCTCTTATGCACCTTATAATTAATGCAGTTTCATGAATTACAGAGTTTCGTTTTCGAACTGGGGAATTTTGAATGGCAGTTTAAGAGCTGAGTGCGAAAACTAGAGCTGGCGTAGAAGAAACTGAAATCCAAGAAGAAGAAGAAGAAGAGAGAGAAAGGCAGGCGGATTCTGTACCGGAGTACCACGTAAGCTGGCCACAAGAGGTGGGCCCTAAGGTCAACGGCTTCGTTAAAACACTAATAAAAGAAAAAAATATTTGAAAATAATGTGAAACTAACAAAATTATTAATATATTTTAACAACTATGAATTATAAATTTAAGATATATTTTTTAAGGGAAAATTACAAAACTGGATCAAATGGGAGGCTCATTTACATATTAAACCCATTTACTAATTCTACTACATATCTAGACTGATTTTGTGTGACTTTTCAAAAATACCCATGACCTTCCCACTTCCACCACTTGCGAATCGCCGCTCCCTCTATCTCCTTGGTTATGCGAAAAGTTGCTCCAGCATTAATGATTTCAAGACTTTTGATCTTCCTTTCTTCCTTTAAATTACACGAAATCTGCACCATTTAGTCAAAATCATAATGAATTTCTCTTTTTCATCTCTTCATCTCTTGATTCTGCAACTTCCCAACCCTAGAAAACGAGTAAATGGTTTTTCATCTTCCTGTTCGTTGCTTGGTTTCTTTCTTCTTGTTACCATCAAAGAAATGGTTTTTCTACGTTATTTCCTTCGTTCTTCCCATGTTATCATATTGTTATTGTCGCTTTTGGGGGTGAAAGGGGCGAAAAATGTAAGTATCTGTTTTTTTTCTGCGTTTTTTCATGAATTCACTTCGCAATCGATGGTTTCGCTAAGCTTTGCGAAGAGAACGAGCCTGGAAAGTGATGATCTACTTCGTGAATTGATGATTTCGCGAAGTTCTGCAAAGAGAAAGAGTCTGAAACGTATGGATCTACCTCGCGAATCGATTAGCTCGCGAAGTCTGCGAATAGATCCTCACGTTTCAGACCTCGCAGACTTCGCGAATGCATCGATATGCGAAGTAGAATCACCTCTTCCCCTGCACATTTACATTCGCATGCTTCGCTAATTGTCATTTCGCGAAGCCAAAATCGTCCTTTTTCATAACTAACACGTTTAATTTTTTCTGTAGATGGTTGAATACGTAACATCCCTTTCTGGAAGGCGGCGTACTGGGCTGCAGGGGAGATGATTTTCCTTCCTGTATAGGGATGAACTTCCCCAAGATTGACACATTCACTCCTGAAATGATTCGTTAGGAGAGGTTGTGTTAATCTCGGGGTGCACCATGGGACACGTCCATCCCATGGTGCCAATCTTCAAAGTGGACCTAACTTAATCCGGTGCCAAGATTACTCATTCGTTTCAAAATTGGTACCGGATTAGTTAGTTTCACTTTAAAATGATTGGTTAGTAGAGTTCATTGTGGCAATCTTGTTGTAAATTTTGATAATGTTATGATTTGAATGTTGTTATTGTGGCAATTTTGTTGTAAATTTTGATAATGTTATGATTTTAATGTTCGAATCCGTTGTTGTTTGCCAATTTTTGTTATATACCACTTCGCGTATTAGCTTCAAATCATATCCAGCATTCGCATATGCGAACTAAATTCATCAAGCAAAACAAACTTCAGCTTCGCAGGCTTCGCATATGCGAACTAAATTCATTAAGTAAATTAAAACATTAACTTCGCAGGCTTCGCATATGGGTGAACATGCGAAGTCAGACGGGATGGGGCGAGCTCCGCGTAAATATTGAGGGTATTTTTGAAAAGTCACACAAAATCAGTCTAGATATGTAGTAGAATTAGTAAATGGGTTTAATATGTAAATGGGCCTCCTATTTGACCCAGTTTTGTAATTTTCCCATTTTTTAATTTATCAAAAAAATATTTTTTAAGATTTAAAATTTATAAATTGAGATTTAAATTTATAAATTAGGACATAAAATTATATTTTATTTGTGATATATAGAAAATAATGACATATTAAAATTTAGATTTTATAATATGATTTAATTGTAACTTTATAATCAGATATAATTTCAGATAAATAATCTAAAAAATGTAAATTTTATTGTACAAGTGAATTGTTTTTTTTTCCTTTAGGAATTATCAAACATATTTTGTTTTATAAGGGTTTTAAATATTTTTTTACGGGATAAATATTTTAGGGAAAAATGGCCAAATTACTACAATATGATAAAGAGGGGTCTTTGCCCCTTCCTTTTTGTTATTGCAATGGAGAGGTTGTCTCATCTGATCCAAGATGCTGTTGATAATGAGAATTTCCACCCAGTGGCTATCAATAGTTTCTGTCCCCAGGTTACTCACTTATTCTTTGCGGATGATGTTCTGATCTTTCTGGAAGGTAATGAGGAGCAGTTGAGTATTATTATGGATATTCTTGACTGTTTCTGTTCGGCCTCTGGGCAGAAACTTAATATCCAGAAGTCTAGGATGATGTGCTCTAAAAATATGAACAATAGAGTCTGTAAAAGGTTAAGTGATCTGTCGGGTATTCCTCTGACTGGCTCTCTAGGGAAGTATCTGGGTATTCCCCTCCACAGTGAGAGAGTGTCTAAAGTGTCCTTTAAAGATACTTTGGATAAAGCTAATATGAAGTGTGCCACGTGGAAAGCCAAGACTCTCTCTCGCTGGCCGCCTTACGTTAATTCAATCTGTTAATTGTGCAACTCCCAATCACATTATGCAGGCTTGTCAGCTTCCTGAACCTGTGCTTAAAGATCTTGATAAAATTAACCGTAGGTTCCTGTGGGGGGAAGCTGAGGAGGGGAGAAAGATCCACCTTGTTCCTTGGAGTGAGGTTTGTCAGCCTAAAGATATAGGAGGTCTGGGCATTAGGAAAGCCAAAGATAATAATAAAGTCTTATTAATGAAACTCATGTGGCGGATGTGACAGTTTCCTTCAGCTCTGTGGGTCCAACTTTTATGCGGTAAGTATCGGAAGGATAAGGTGTTTAGGGGGCCTAAGGATAGAGTGGTTAATTGTTCCTTTCTTTGGAAAGGCATTAGTGCAGTTTTTGCTGAATTTTGTTCTGGGATTGGGTGGAATGTGGGTAATGGCAGATCCATCAGTTTCTGGAAGGATATTTGGATAGGTAAGAAGCCTTTATTGGAGGTTTGTACTTCCTTGCCTCTGTTGGACATTCAGGACTGGAGGATTGCTGATGTGGTGGATTCTGAGGGTGAGTGGATTTGGGATAAATTTGATTCCTACCTCAGTCTGGAATTGCTCCTTACTATTAGAGGTGTTCAAATTAGTAATCATATTGAAGACAATGATAGTTACTGTTGGGCGTTGACTAACAATAGGGCCTATTCGTGTAAATCTGCTTTTCAGGCGTTCTATCAGGGTTTGGATTCTTCATCCCCTGGGGTGTGGAAGACGATTGGGGCCTTAAAAGTGCCGTATCGTATTAGGAGCTTCCTGTGGCTTGGGGCTAGGAATATGTTGCTTACTAATTCGGATAGAAAAAGGAGGCACCTGGTGGATTCTGGAGCCTGTGGCAGATGCAGAGGGTTTGAGGAGACTTTGTGCCATGCTCTCAGGGATTGTGAGAAAAGTAAAGAGGTTTGGAGGAGAATTCTCCCTAGGGATGTGCTATCTTCCTTTTTATCCCATTTTGAGAATGATTGGTTTGTAGATGGAATTAAAGGGATTCTTCTGCCTGGGAATCAAGGTGTTCTTCTTTTTGTGGTGGTTTGCCATCAGATTTGGAGATGGCGGAACGAGGAGATCTTTGGAGGAGGAGTGGTTTCTCAGCCAAATGTCCTTGATTTCTTTTCTAAAAAGATTAGTACCTTGGTTGAGAGTTTTATTGAAGACCCCTTAGCTAGGGATGTTCAGAGGAAGGAGGTCAATCTTTTAGGCTGGTGTAGACCGAGTGAGGGTGTGGTTAAGCTCAACACTGATGGTTCTTGTCTAAGAGACGAGAGAATTGTCGCAGGAGGGGTCCTTAGAGACGATGGTGGCAGGTGGATTTCTGGCTTCTCTCAGAATTTGGGTATTGGTTCTTCCTTTTCTGCAGAGCTTTGGGGGATTTTCTCTGGCCTGAAGCTTGCTAAGGATCTAGGGGTGAAGAAGCTTCTGGTTGAGTCAGATAACCAAGAAGCGGTTAAAATGATTTTTTGAGGGCAATGCTGTTTGCCGGAATAGCCTGAACATTATTAAAGGCATTAGAATGATTGGATCCTCCTTTGAGTCTATTAGGTTTGCTCATATTTATAGGGAGCAGAACCGCATAGCGGACTGTCTTGCGATGGAAGGGCACTCTAGTTTGTTGGGTCTTTCTACATTTTATTCTCCTCCGGTTTTCATCTCTTCTTTGATCTTGGAGGATGTGGTGGGGGTCAGTTTTCCTAGGCTGATCCCGGGTTGAGCGGTTTTTTGTTTGTTTGTTTTTCTTTTTCTTTCCTACCAAAAAATAAAAATAAAAATAAAGAGGGGTCTTTACTTTTTAAAGTTTACAAGCTCAAATTCGTTAAAAATTATTATTATAACTATTAACTCTAAAAGAGTTCGATTTATAGTAATTAAAAATATGAATGCAATTGTTTGTCAGAATTGGATACCTGTTAAACTGTCAAGGAGGGGACCTTTGCTCTCCCGTGTTTTTTTTTACAGATGATATAGTTTTATTTGCAGAAGCTTCTATTGCTCAAGCTGTTGTTGTTAAGAATGTAATCAATTTCTTTTGTGATTGCTCTGGACAGAAGGTTAGTTTGGCAAAATCTAGAGTCATCTTTTCTTCTAATGTTTCTTCTCACTCCAGTCGAGCCATATGTGATGTGTTGGGGTTTGAAAAGACTGATAACTTGGGGACTTATCTTGGTATGCCTTTGCTACACTCTAAAGTGAATAATGAGACCTACAGACACATAGTGGGTAATTAAGGTCGTGATGCATATGGCTGGATGGAAAGCTAAGTGTCTCTCTTTAGCTGGCAGAATTACATTGATCAGATCGGTTGCATCCTCTATATCTACTTATTCAATGCAAACAACAATCTTACCTACTGGAACTTGTCTGAAATTGGACAAATGTAATCGGGATTTCCTATAGGGTTCTCCTTCGGATAAACGGAAGATACACTTGGTAAACTGGAGTAAAGTGCGTCTCATAAAGGTGAAAGGTGACCTCAGCATTAGGACTACTAAGGAAGCTAATATGGCAATGGTGGCAAAACTCTCTTGGCGGGTTTTAACTGATAATGAAGCGTTGTGGGTCAGGTGTCTGAAAGCTAAATATTCTGCTAATAGAGAGGGACTAGATATGTTCAAGGCCAAGAACTCGCAATCTAATATATGGAGGAGCATTGTGATAGGATCCAGTCTTCTGGCTAAAGGGCTTGGTCGGGTTGTTCATAATGGTAAAAATACTCTCTTCTGGCAGGACATCTGGTGTGGAGAGGATTGTTTGCTTGATAAAGTTGTTGTTGATATTCCTAAAAACTGGCTAAACCGTACAATGGTGGATTATTGGCAAGGGTCGTCATGGGATTGGCAGTCTCTAAGGGCACTGCTCCCTGAATGCCTGCTGATGGAAATTGCTTCTATGGTTATTATTCTAGAAATGACGTATACTGATGACTTGTGTTGGCGATTCTAAAAAACGAGCTGATACACCGCTACTACTGTTTTTGATTTAATAAAAAAACCATGTTGATAGGAGCAGCAATGGTACTCCACGTATGGAAGTTTGGTCATCGGCCAGATTATGGGCAGTGGTATGGCGTCTTGAGATTCCGGAACAGGTTCGCAGTTTCATATGGTTAACTGGACATAACGGACTGCTGTGTAATGAAAATAGGAAGGCACGTCACCTTACGGATAGTTTGGAATGCATTGAGTGTGGAGAAGCAGAGAGTCAAATACATGTTTTGCGCGATTATCCAAAAACAGCAGAAATATGGCTCAAATTCATTCCAATTACTCATCGTACCCGATTTTTCAATATGGATTGCAAAAATTGGCTTTGGAAAAACTTAACGTATACAGCTGTGTATGATGGTATCCCCTGGTCGTGTCTGTTCTCAATGTGCTTGTGGTGAATTTGGAAATGGCGCTGTCAAATGGAGTTTGGAGATGCAGAGTGGGTACGAGATAAGGCGATATTCGTCATGGCTCGAACAAAGAAAGTCATAAATGCACTACTTTTGCTAGTTAATACCGCATGTGCTAAAAGTAGGGATATTTGGATTCGATGGTACCCTCCGAACCCATCTTGGATTAAGGTAAATACTGATGGTGCCAGTAAAGGGAACTCAGGCGAAACATCTGTTAGGGGCTTAATCAGGGATGAGCAGAGACACTGGAGATGTGGATTCATAGTTAATCTCGGCGTTTGTACAACAGTATTAGCCGAGCTCTAGGGTCTTTATTTTGGGCTTAAAATGGCTTGAGATAGAGGTTACAGAAGGGTCCAACTGAAGCTTGATTCACATACTGTCTTGGCAATGATACATGAGGAGACTGGAAGGTACCACCGATTAGCATGGTTGTTGACGAGATGCCGGGAGTATAGGAGTCAAGATTGGGAGCTGAGTCTGATTCATACGTTTCGTGAAGGTAATCAGGCTGCTGACTGGATGGCGAACTTCGTAGGGTCATTTCCTTTAAGTCATCACGAGTGTGATGTGCCTCCTGTAGGCCTCCAGGCTATTTTTTTGTAAGGATCGGCTTGGCCGACACTCACATAGGATAGGTCGTTAATTAGTTTCTTTTCTTTGTTTTGTTTGGATTTTCACCCTCCTCCAATTACCAAAAAAAAAATATGGATTTACAAAATACCTCATATTATCATATATATAAAGTATGAGACTACAAACTAACTAAACACGTGTATTGTTTAATCCAAAGTTGAATCCTCGATCATTTAATAATAAATTTCAAACATCATACTTATATTGCAAAGTTTTTCCAATAATTTATTAGTGCTTAATTTTTTTTTTTATCTAATATATTTTTTAAGTTCTCATATTTAATGAGGGGAAAGTACCAGAAAAAAATGTGGTTTATCCTATTTACAAACAAATGCATGTGGTTTAAAAGTTTACAAATAAAGCTACGTGATATTTTTTTTTTCAAAATAAAGTATTTGAAATTACACTGTTAAGTTCTGATTACAATTTTTCTAAAAAAAAGTTCTGATTACAGTAAAAAAACATTTTTATTTTAAAAAAATTATTCTTAGATATCGATAAAATACAACCTTCTCCAAAACGCAGTTTTCTAAATCGAAACCATAAATCATAGGGTAAATTACATACATGGTGTATAACTTTTACTTATTTTGACACTTTGATGTACAACCTTCAATTTTGCATATAAAATTGTACAACATTTTGATTACCTCTCATTAAAGTGTACAACCGGTAATTATGATCGTTCAATCCAAAGTCCATGGCAGCGTAAACGCAGAAGGTGGGTTTTCACCCATCTTCTGCGTTTTTTGAGGTTGTTGCTGCACAAAACGGTTGTAACAACCTAAAAAAACAACAGATGGAAAGAGCAAAAATTCCATTTTCTACTTCCTTTTCTACTCTCACTCAATTTAAGTAAGTTCTTTATTTTCCGTTATTTATTTTATTTCTAGGTTTTTTTATGAGTTTTAAATTAGGGATTTCTAATTTAGGGTTTTTTCGAGGGATTTCTAATTTAGTGGTTTTTGAAGGATTTCTAATTTAGAGTTTTATTTAGGGATTTCTAATATGTTGTTTGCTTAGAGATTCTAATTTAGTAATTGTTGAGGACTCGGTCGAATTATTCGTAGAGGTTCCACCTGTCCTGGGAGCGGTCCCATGTAGACACTCCAACGATCAAGTTAGTAATGACAGTATAGAGAGAGAAAGTTCAAGTGCTTAGAGAGAGAAGAAATTACCTTTTTGTGGATTATGTTTGGGGGTATTTATAGGTTTCCTCTTTGAGGTGGCCAATAAATGACCATAGGACCCCTGAAAATTCTCTTATGTGGAGGCGGGACCCTTCCTTTAGGCCCGATGGGTGCTGGAAGTCGAAGACTGGGATTGACATCTCGATTACTAGGTTGCATGTAAATATCAGATTTTGATATTATTTCTTATCCCAACAATAGAAAACAAATTGATATGTATGATAATAATATCGGTCAAGATAAATTAAATATACATTACTTATGAAAATGGCTCTGCCAATCAAAATGCCATATATTTCCTCGAACTAATTTTTATATAGTTTAGTTTAAATGAGTTTTCAAACAACTTGGTTTGATATGTTTCCGTGGTTAGAGTACAATGTATCCAAAGATGATGCATTTTGTTTGTATTTCTATCTGTTTGGTAGAGGAAATATGTTTGAGGATAAAGTATTTTTTACAGAAATTTTAGGGATCATTATATCAAGTCCACACAAATATGCTACATAGCGAGTTTTTGGATTTCAAAATCAAAGGCTAAATATTGATTATATGTTGACAAAGTCAAAAGAAACAAATGGAATTGCTTATCATACTCATATCACAACAATTATAAAAGTGATTCGTTTACTTTTAAAGCCAAAGTTTGACTTTTCATAGACACAATGAATCACATGAATCACTAGAATGACGTAACTTTCTTGAGCTTTTCACATGTAGCGTCTACATGGAGTGAATTTAATGGAAATTAACTTACGTTTGATCTGCCATTAATGGAGCCTACAATTGTTCCATCTATTTAATGTTGGTGTTAATATTATACGGATTTTATATAGGTAAAATTTAAATTTGTTATTATTATGGCTAAAATTGATAGCTTATTTCTTTATAGATTTGTAATGACAAATGCCTTTTAAATCATAAGAATAAGGCCTGAGGCCTATCTACAAGATTTTATTGAAAATTTATCTCCACCAATGTGGGAAATCATAATATGCAACATTGTTCATTACAATCAACAAATGATTCCATACGATGGTAATGCCAACAACATTAAGGTCGCCGTGGAAATCTAGAGAAATTTGGGCGTCTACGTTCCATATATGCATTCTTACCTTCCTTACCTTCCTCAGTCCCATAGAATATAAGCGTGGCATCGCCAGCAAGTTCCTATATCACAAATCACAATAAGAAGATTTTTAGGAGTTTCATTGTGTTGGTAAGAGAAGAACAATACAAGAATTTGAAATATTGTTGGACATGGTTAAAGATGCATTAGGTTTCCGAATTGGCAAAAACCATCTTGAGACCTCTAATCATTCCGATTTTGGTGGATTGAGTCTCTAATCTTTTATTTCAATTTTGAACATATCAGGTACCTAATCATTTATATTTTGTCACATTAAACCCTTGTTTGTCAAATAGTTAAGTTTGAACCATCTAATTCAGTCTGTGTCTAAAATTGCATTTTTACGGTTATGTTTGCCAAATAGTTAAGTTTGAACCATCTAATTCAGTCCGTGTCTAAAATTGTATTTTACAGTTCGAAATAAAGTTTCTACAATTTCTCCATAGCCCTATGACACATAAAAGGGCGGCCCGTGGGTCCAGGGAGGGGTCCCACCACAAGGGTGCATTGGGGGTTTCCACTGTCAAATTTTTGGCAAGAGGCCGCTCCTAAGACTTGAACCCGTGACCCCTCGGTCACACGGCAACAACGTTTACGGTTACGCCAAGGCTTCAAAGGCGACTTTTCTAGTAATCAGGAGTTTAAAGTGTTGAAATGAAAAATTAGCAAAATCAGAGTGATGAAGAATCAGAATAACTATTGTCTTTTCTACCAAAAAAAAAAAAAGAATAACTATTGTCTTTTAAATTTACCTGGAGTCCTGCATGGCCATCATCTACTGCATTAAGAGCTGATTTGAGTACTCGAATTGCTGTTGGACTATTCCTTAGAATCTCTCTACACCATTTAACTGTTTCTTGCTCTAAATTATCCAACTGTATCAGCAAGATCACCAATCAAATAATGAGGAACAGAGGGACAGGTCAGGGGATTTGAGCACCCACTTATCGCCGAAAAACGTTAAATTTTTATGAAAACTGTGTTCAGGCTTTGAACTTTTTACGTAAAAACACCAAAAAATAAATATAAATTTAACATCCATAAATCAGGAAAGATCATCACAAGAAACATCCATAAATCAGGAAAGATCATCACAAGAAACATGTCCTCTGTTAAACAATGCAAGAGTAAAGATGAACTCACAGGTACAACAGTGTTGACAAGTCCCATTTTTTCTGCTTCGGAAGCTGTATAGAACCTTGTTAGGAACCACATCTCACGTGCCTTTTTTGGTCCAATCTGTTGAGCCAAATTTATATCTTCACTCAGCCCTATAAGTACTCAAGTAATAATCTGTCACTAATTTAGCATATATTTAGACAAAACAAGGCAAATACATTATCACTACTACGGATGAACGTGTTTTGATTCAATCTGGGGATTTAATTTTTTTAATAATTATACCTAATGAAAATTAATCTTATAATTCGATTTGGTCCTAAAAGAATAATTTTGGATCTTTTTATTTGGATATTTGCTCCGGTTAAAGAACCTCTAACATCACTATTCAGCTAGAGAAATCTCTAGAATTGTAGCTAATGAAAGTCAACGGTATAATTCGGTTCAATAATAAAAAAAAAAGTAAATAGTTCAATTTAATTCTAGATTTTTTTATTTGAATATTTGGTCCGGTTCAACAATGTCCAAGATCTGTTCTCAGCTCTAATCACTAAACAATAAATTCTGAAGAATAAACAATTCGTATCCTTCAAAAGGGGCGTGCGCTTGCTTACCAAACGAGACATAATAGAACTTCCATAACCTGCGTCAAAGCTTCCAACCTACCATACCACACAGAAAGAAGCAAATCTCTATTAGAGGAAGAACAATTACTAGATTGCACAAGCAGAAACATTGAAACGGCTGAAAAACTTAGCATGACAAATCTATGTTGCACGGAAACTCTTCTTCATTAGCGTTTTAACGTTTCGTGTTTGTTTCATTTCCATTTCATAGGTATATTTTTTTTTATAAATAATGTTTCCCGGTTTCAGTTTCCGCATTCGTGCAACCTAGTGACAAACAAAGGGATGGAAGAGTTACCTTTGGACCAGTTTGGCCAAATATGGCATTGTCTGCTGCAATTGTGAGATCACAGACCATATGCAATATGTGACCTCCTCCAACAGCATAACCTGCAACCTGATTTGTACTGAACTATATAATTAACTCCAACATAGTATGAATATAAGGATAAAATCATGGACTTGAATTTCTGGTAATATAATGGAGGGATGTGGAATTGTACTGACACGACAACATGCGCTTTACAGAAACAAGTAACAACCCACCTGACACGGCCCATTTGACATGATTATACTTTTTGTTGCATTCATATCATATATAATTATGTGAAATATATATAGATCATATAATACGATTACAACACGACAACTGATTTTGACACCCCTATGAAATTGGACCATGGAGTCTCATAATCATATGAATCAGTTTCAACAAATTTCAAGCAATCTAGACATAGTTGCAGGGTTAACTAGTACATACCATTGCAATTACTGGTTTGGGAAGACGCCGAATCTGTACCTGCATTAAGATTAAGCTACAGATGTTAAAAATTTGCAGAATGATTGAAGGTGAACCGACATAGTAAGTCATATCTATATCTAACATATATCAAAGAGATTTTGGATTTGATGAAAGCGATTCAAGGGTTGTAAAATTGGAACCTGCAAATCTAAAACGTTTAGACGCCCCATATCATTAGGATCAGCATAACCATCTGCTGTTCTTAATGACTGATCACCTCCACTGCAAAATGCCTTAGTTCCCTGCAAATTTCAAATAGGATAGCCTCATATTCTAAGTACAAGAGCGGCCCGGTGCACTACGCGTCCCCGCTCAGCGAGGGTCCAAGGAGGGGTCCCACCACAAGGATGTACTGAGAGCAAGCCTTCCCCTACCAATTTATTTGGCAAGAGGCCGCTCCTAAAACTCGAACCCGTGGCCTCTTGATCACACGACAACAACGTTTAGCGTTGCGTCAAGGCTTGCCCTCTCATATTCTAAGTACAAATCGAGAAAAAAATGGATCAGAATAACGTTCACAATGCTAGAATCCTTGTTCTAAGTGAAGTTACAGGATGAATTACTAGTAAGTCTGCTTGGATGGGGGTTAGAGGAGGTTTGTTATTTTCCTAACCTTACTTGGGAAGGAGTTTAAATGGAGGTTATTTTTCTAACCTTGCTTGCTTGGCTGGGAGTTTAAGTTTAAATGAAGGTTAAATGAGGGTTAAATGGAGGTTAAAAAACCTTGAAATAACCTCAGCCTTTGTTTGGGAGTTTGGAGGTTAATGGAGTTGGGAGTTAAAGGAGGTAATGGAAAGGGAAGGGAAGTGATGGAAAGGAAAGTTAAAAATTAATCTTGTTTGGGAGTTTATAGGATGTAAATGAGTTTAAATGTTTAACCTTGTTTGAGAGTTTAAATATGGAGGGGAAGGAAGGTTAAATTTACTCTGCAGAGACAAGAAATTTTAAAAAAGTTTACGTTACTCCCATTAACTCATAATTTGGAGGTTAGAGTTTGGAGGTCAGAGGGAGTAAACATTTAACCTCATTAACCTTCATTTACTCTCAAAAAATATCTCCCAAACAAGGTTAACTTAATACTTAACCTTCCATTACTTTCATTTACGCTCATTAACCTCCTCCCAAACAAGGGCTCAATTTCAGTCCCACCAAATTGATGGGATTACGGAAGTTCTATGAATAATCTCCAATCCCTTCCCTTCCCATCCCATCCCATCCTATCACTTTAATGAACCTTGTGAAACCTTGTGAAACCTTGTCCAAGCAGAGTATATTAAGAAAATACCTTCCCTGATAGAATGATAACCCCAATAGAACTATCGTCTCTAGCATCATTAAAGGCGCGAATAAGCTCCTTAATCGTCTGTGGCCGAAATGCATTTCTTCTCTCTGGTCTATTAATTGTAATCTAGAAGAATCAAATGGACAAGAAGAACCACATGAGAAACCTCAGTATTAAATTGTAATTCTTTCAAAGCGCAATAAATACTAAACCTTTGCAATCCCTTCGCCGACCGATTTTTCGTATATAATATCGTCGAATTTCTTCCCGGATTCGTCACCGGCACTACACCAAACGACTGGCTCAGTGGAGACTCCACCATGGACTCTGTGATAGTTATCGTTCATGGAAGTGTTGGATAATGCAATTGAACCATAATTTGAAGCTGGAGGAACTGGAATAAGGTGATTGGAAATTGAGGACACTCTCCTTCTCAGTTTATCCATATCCATCTCCTTCTCTGAGATTTTCTTCATTGGGATACTCTCCTCACACACTACAGTTCTCTCAATTTCTTTTATCAGCTTTTGAGTCGTTGAAAAATGGCGGTTAGTAATTGTATTCTCAAGATAGCGATCGGATAAGATAAGGCTACTAATGGGAAAATGAAACGACGTCGTTTAATTAAAAAAAAAGGGCCAAAGCGGCGCCAAGTGCGTGCGTTTCAATGGAGTATGCAGTATGATTGCATCCAAAGAGGAGAATGCACATTGCTCTTGCTTTCGAAGTTCGTTGGCCGCGTTGGAGAAGAAGCGGCAGAGATTTGGTTCTTGTGAGTTAGTTTTGAAATGGAAAAAATGTTGATATTCAGTGACTGTGAATCCGATCAAAATCCTTGTTTATACTATCGATAGTTCAAATATTATGGTTCTACTTTCTACGCTTGCAGATTGATGGGCTCTCAAAAGTTCAATATCATTTCTTCCGTTTGAGTGTTTTATTATTGAAATGTATTTTTGGATATGCTTTTAATTACTTCGAATTGATTAATTAGTCTGAAAACTGTTCTTGAACTGGATATTCTGTAGGTAGGTTTGCATGAAATGAGTCGAATTCTGAGGTAAGTGGATATTAATTAGATTGCCTGAAGTAAGATTTGAGCGATTGAGTTATCTGAATTGTTAGCATTGATATTTTTCTTGATTAGGCTAGTTCCTCCACCTCTCTCCTGTTAGTTGCAAATTGTTCGTGGAGTTTGATTTCTCTTACTTGATGTTGTTTCATTGAAATTTTAGATGTTTATTGATGAAAGATTTATTTATTGCACAAAGTCACAGACAGTAATCAAGCACTTAGTATATATCTCTCTCATATATAAACAATCTATTATTACAGCAAATAAGAGTACTACCTTATGTTCTTCTACCAGACTATAGCTGATAATACTTCCTGTATACTCTCACACAATGGGAAATTATGTAATCCGTCGAAGAAGAATTACTTACAAAATAGGACTCTAGTTATATATGCTTTACCTAATATGCTAATGGTGAGATAGGGGTCACAAAATCATGCCGACCACACAATTCAATTCACCGTTATTAACTAGGCAAAGCTTAGCACACATCGTGATCTGATTGAGGCCGGTTGCTTGTGGGTTTACCAATCTGTAGACAGTCAATTGGAGGTGTAGTAGGAGTATTCAACTCTCCGAATGTTTGCCAACAGAAAGGATCATACATGTGATACTTTTCTTGCATTGGTTTCAGCTGAATGGTAGTTAGGCTTACATCTATACATGGCAGTGCATCACTGCAGGCAAAATGTACTGGTTTTACTGTATATGTTCCTCGAATTTTTTCATAGGTAATTCCTGATAGGGCCACAGCTGCTGTTTGATTCTTGCAAGTTCTTTTATCACAATAGAATTGGTCAATTACAATAGGAAGTTGAACCTCAGAAACTTGAATGTTTGAGAATAGTACCCCCTGTACAGAGCCTGATCCACCCTGCAATTCAACATTTAAGATAATATACGTGTGAGATGCACGGTTGACTAGGTTGTTTTGGAAACTATTCGACTAGTTCACTATGTGAGAAAATTCCAGACTGGTAAAATTTGTTCCTATCCTGTGTCAATTTGAACAATTTATGAATAAGGTATATCATTAGCTTGAACTGCATTTGGAGTCACAGTTAGAAGGCTCATTCCAATTTTCTGATAGTGAGAGGAACTTCCCCAATTCTTTTATCTTATTTGAAACTGTCAATCCTCAAGCTTGTTAATAAATAGAAGGGTTGGCAGAGTGTTTGATATTGTTTGAAATTGAAATGTAAAACCCTTTCTGAAGGTGGAAATGTTTAGTGGTTTTTCATCTCTCTTTAGAACATAATATGATATTTTTGGTCAGTCTCAAACTCTCATGCTTAGCTTTCTATCTGTTTTGGTTTGTAAAAGTCAACTCGACTCAACAGATTGTGCACAAAATGGAAAAACAAATGCTATTTTTACCTGCCATGTCTTAATTCTGACACCATTCATTGTGTTGTGCATGATAACATCTCGAACTGTGATGTTGGAGACACAGGCTTTGGTGTTATCCTTTCCCAGACTTCCAATGCTGATTCCATGTCCTGGCCCACAATTCACATTGTGTACGTATACATTGGAGCACCCAGTTTGTATGGAAATACAATCATCTCCTGCATAAATCACAACATTTTCATGGTTCATTAGTTTGGACATAAATATGAAAATTTAAGAACAATTTTTTTTTTTTTACATTCATTATATATCTAAGACTAATTGGCTTTAGTTCAAAGTTAAGTTTCCATATCATTTAATTCATAGATTTGAGATCTGATCTTTTAATCTTAATGCATTTCTACTTTGTAGGGATTTTCTGTAGGATGAGTTGACTTATGAATCTGTTTAACGTTTGTGGCTATGCCATGCTAAGACTTGTCAGGTCTCCACTTAAAGAAGCAGGCAAGTTGAGATGGATAATGAAGCAGATGAAACAAAATTTGTGTTCTGTGTGTTTAGGAGCAAACCTAATCCCAATGATGATATAGGCATTACACATGCCAGATGACTTGCAGCTAACGTACTGAGATAAAGTTGACTACAAGGATAAGGTTGTGCCTTGTTGTATAGAATCTTATCTCAGGTTTCAAAAAGTATGTGACTTTTCTGTCTTTAGTTACAACAGCGGCATCAAAGTTCACAAGTTTTTCTGTAGTGGTTGAGCCTATAACATCCTTTTCACCTGTGGGTCTTATTCTTACAAGTCAATTTCAGGCTCAAACCTATGTCACCCGCAATTGTGAGTGGTATCTATATTAGTTATTTGCAGGCAAAATAATTACCGCAAGCAAGATTACTGCTGTGAATTAGCGCGTCTTTGGTGTTCTGTAGGTGAATTCCATCTGTGTTAGGACTGTCTCCGGGTGATGAAATTGTGATATCATGCACCACAACTCCCATACAGTTATCAAACTTGAGGTGGCATTGAGGACTGTTTTGAATTGTAATGCCTGTGACTGTAGCATTGAAGCTTCCATAAAATCTCAGTGCCTGTAAAAAGAAAGAATGATAATCATGTTAGGAAACTGAATGGTTGTGATGTACGGTAGAAATTTTTATAATTGTGGAGTGGTCCTTACTGTTGGCTTGATGCTTGGCATTCTCTTTCCAAGTTCACTTCTTACCTGCCACACAATTTAGAAGACAAAAATGAATAGGTGTGGATAATAAGAGAGTAATTGCAGTTGAAGTACAAAGCAAAGGTAATTACCGGCATTGGAGGGTGGTGTTCTAATGTGTTGTTTAGTGGGATAATAAGTTTTGTTTCATCATCTATAGGTTCATTAACTGGATAATCCTGCCACCATACTGAGCCACTTCCATCAATGGTCCCAGTTCCCTGTATTGTTATTCCTTTGAGCTTTGTGAATTCAATCCACCACATTAGACCTTTACCCCAAATATAGGAGTTTGTTGGAGCAATAATTTTTCCATCCAGCTGAGAAAATTTTCAATTGAATTCAGATTAGTAGATTGTTGTTAATAATTGAATCCCATATATTGTTTTCTTCTGTATTTTGTTAGATTTTCTGAGTCAACTCTTGATTTTATCATGTTTGATGCATATTGTAAGGAAAAATTATGGGCATTATTTTAGACAGGAATCTTCATATACAATACTCCCGGAGCAATACACTCGGCTGATCAATTGATGCCACTTGCACAAGTTTATATTTTTTTAAAACTGATCATCTCACATGAAGTGGTATGCATATTTCTTTTGATTGGTCGAGTGTATTATTCGAAAAGCATGGTAGAATTTCTCGAGCGGACTATTTGTAATTTTTACCTGAAAAACAATATTTGCTTGACAGTATGGACCAGAGAAAGAAACAGGTCCCACAAGGAATTCGTATTGTGCTGGAACGAGCATTGTCGATGCCTCCACCTTACAAGCTGCTGCCCATGCGGCTTCAAATGCCTGTGATACACCATACCAAAATATACTTTTTTACTAGGTAAGAAAACATAACGCAAAAGATTCTGGTTGGTGTTCTTTATATATATATATATATATATATATATATTTCTAACTGCATACAATAATTGCTGGGCCTGAACAAATTTTATATACATATAAATATTAGGGTGGACCCCTTTCTTGGGTTAGTAGTTATGTGGTTCTCATGTCTTATATTGTTTGTATCCTTTTTCTTGTTAGGTCTCTTGTTGTTTTCTTGTGCAATTTTCTAAACCTCGAGGAAAACAAAACTGAGTGTTAATAGTATTGTAGTAAATTCCATATATATAACCTTCCTTCCAAGCTCACGAGACCGAAATTTGATGGGTTTTTTGGCTGTAGTGATCTTTGCTTCTTTGTGAACCGTATGCACTTTTAAATTAGTGTGAAATGTAAGAACAATAGGCATATGGATGGCAATGTGGCTGAATTGCCTGAATTTTTAGTCTGAGGAATATAAAGAGATGTTGTGAAGTGCACATGACACTAAAAAAGGTTCTTTTGTGGATGAGTGATGAAATTGTTAGTTTGTGGATATGTTAAAGGCTAAGCCAACGACCTCTATAGAAACATCCTAGCTGTTAAAACTAGAAAACAACATTCGTGCATTTCATCTCTGAAAAACCTTGATCAATTTAAATTTTTGTTGAGTGAATTAAAGTACCAATTCATGCATTGATGCTATGAGTATGAAGAAGAAAGGAATAGAGACTAAACCTTTGTATCATCACTTTTTCCATCTCCCTTAGCACCGAAATTTAGCACATTAAAAGTTCCGGTTTGCGAGCTAGAAGGTGGTGCATCTTTCTTAGGTGGCTTTGTTGCAGGAGGCAATGGAGGTTTTGTTTTTGAACCTCCCTTATGGTGGCTATGGCTGCCACCATGGTTTTTTGCTTTCTTTTTATACAGAGCAGCTCTGTTTTGCCTCCAATGCCTTCCTCTTCTAGCAATGCAAGTATCCATAGCTGAACACCAAACTAGTATAGCAATGAAGAGCATGAATGTGAAGCTTCTGAAATTGAAACCACTCATTTTCCAGTTTATGTGTGTGGCTGAGTAGAGATAGACAGGTAGCTAGATAGATAGAGAGAGATAGAGAGAGAGAGAAAGGGTGCCTATGTCTATGTGATAATGAGAAGCATGAGAGAGCTTCTTTTGGACTGCCAAAAACAATAAGTGTAGCTTGTGTTTATATAGTAAGAGCAATCCAATGCTGGTCAGATATAACAACAGAAGATTATTGTCTTTTTTTTTTTTCTTTTAAAAAATATTTCTGATAATGCTAGGTATTAATGTTTATTCTCCTTTCTCTTTTTTGCTCTTTAATTAATTACCTGTTTTCCTTTCTGTGAAATTTGGTTGGGGCTAATTTAGCTCAACTATAGGTGCTTTTTTTGTGCCACATGTCAATTTGTATTTAATTATTTGTACGAAACTGTCCTATTATCAATTCTCAATTTATGCTCAATTGAAATTCTATTACTTTTTAAGTTCATGTTAAGCTACCCTTAGGATTTACTAACAAATGCACAAAATCAAGAGTAACATTAAATGCATTTTTTACTCTGGAACTTTTATTAGGGGGAATAATATGATGAGTAATGAAAACCCAATTTATGATTAGGATTTGAGAGTAGAACTTTGTGTTTTGTATATTTATTGATTGTAACTGAAAATCAAAGAATAGTTCAATTAATTACTAGCTAGTGACATAAAAAAAATAAAAAAAAATTGTGTAATAATTGGTTGTCCACATTGGGTAGTAATTGTAAAATAAAAAAAAAAGAATAGAAATTGATGAAAAGCCAAAAGGACATGTGAGTGGGTCTACAAGGTGTCAAAGGGGGGGCACTGATTATAACAGCTCTTTTATGGTCACATGCAACCCTTCACGGGCATATTTGAGTTTTTCTTGTTCTTTGTCCTTTGTTTCTTCACTCTTCCCCCTCCTCTCTTTCAACCCCTCTGTAAAATTCTAGAATGGTCCCTATCTTAACTGAACTTTCAAAACAGGAAAGATGAATGTCTAAGTTTGAATTAGTGAAACAATAGAGAGTAATTAAGAAAATTTAGAGACTCATTTGCCTAACTAGAAAGAGTTAGGGAGGGTCCACTGATCCTCTGGCCGAAAAACTCCGGGACTGCCTCTAACTCTTGCCATAGTAATGTAGGACTGTTATTTGAGAGAGAGGTCAAATTACACCTGCACTCCCAACCCAATCTTTCAAAGACACTCCGAGTATGGGTGATTCCGGCGGCTGAGTGGCTGTCTTCGCCCCTGAATTTTTTTTTTCTTAAAACATCTCTGAGTCCTCGTCCGCTCTTTTAAAATAATATAAACAATTGACTCTTAGTGATTTGAGGAGCGACTAAGACATTATCTCCAACCATATTCCTCATATTCAATCTTTATTTAATATTTTATTATTAAAATTTGTAAGTATTGTAGTGAGAAAAACTAATCAATACAAAATTATTAATAAAAAAATGAAATAAAAAGGCATTGGTGCTCCTCAATAATAAAAATGATGGAGATGCTCTTAGTGATTTGAGGAGTCACTAAGAGGGTGTTGGAGTTGGTTTTTAACTCTCTCTTCTCAAATTTTAATTTGAGCTCAATTAAGAGGTCGTTGGAGATGCTCTTAGTAGTTGCCGGTGATTTATGGCTTAACTAAGTAGTATCTTGATGAGTTGTTATTTTAGACTGATATTAGTCTTGGTCTAATATTATTTTATTGTTTGATGTTGTTGTTAGCTATTTATTATTACGGATACTTCTGAATTAGCTATCAGTGATTATTTTTCAATCCTAAGCAAACATTTTTGTTGGGAGTGAAAAAAAATAAAAAGGAGCTACATTTTGACACATGAACTCTTTTACTATTATAGTTTATTTTCCTTTTTTACTATTAATGTCCAGAAATCCCCAGGCAAACGTGAAGAATAAATCATGTTCTATATGTAATTTCTCCCAAAATGCTCTACATTCTCTGTTTGGTGTGTACTGTAGAAATTACGTTGGTATCAAATGTCTATATTAAACCTTTAAAATTCCATTGCTTTGGAATTTGGATCAGTTCAAAAAGAGCAATTTCAAAAACAATTTTTTTTATGGGAAAAACATAAATTAATGTTTACAGCATGTGTTAAATATAATCTTTATAAATTCTTTGAGAGATAAGGTGCAAAAATACATTCAATCTTGATAGTTAAGAGTAATTTTATCCTTTACGCTATAAATGGTATAATTATACTCCTAACGTTTACAAGTTGGACCACTTTTAAGTTAAAAAAATATATGTATGTATTTTTTATTTGCTTCAGAACACGAGATAATTTTTTACATTTTAAATTTTTTTTCGCATGTATACACGTTTTTAAGGTGATCCCTGGTGAGAGTACGACAACCCAACATAGAGTAGTGGTGCTAGATTTTCAAAGTAGGAAATGTATAAGAAAACAAACACCACAAGTAGAGACTAAGATTAAGTGGTGAAAATTGCAAGGGGAGAATCAACAAAAATTTGTGGATGAGATGACCAAAAAAGATATTTGGACTTGCAATATGGATTCAGATATAGATTCGATATGGAATAAGATGGAGCATAGTATAAGGGAAGTAGCGAAGGAAGTTCTAGGGGAATCTAAAGGTAGCATGCCATCGGGTAAGGACACATCTTGGTGGACAGAAGAAGTACGACAAGCAGTAAAGAGTAAGAGAGAATCCTATAAACTATTGGGGAAATGTAGGAGTGACGAGAACTACGAAAAATACAAAGAGGCTAAAAGGGAAGTAAAGAAGGTCATACGAGATGCTAGAGCAAAGGTGAATCGGGATCTGTATACAAGATTGGATACGAAAGAAGGGGAAAGAGACATATATAGAATTGCTCGGATGAGAGATAGGAAGACGCGAGATCTCGGAAAAGTTAAATGTGTGAAGGACGTGGATCAGAAAGTCCTAGTTGGAGATAAGGATATCAAGGAACGATGGAGGTCCTATTTTGATGACTTATTTAATGGAGATCGCCAACAAGATGTTTGAGATATAAGTATCCATCACGATATGATAAATCATGAATGCCTGCGGAGAATTCAAAATGGTGAAGTCAAAATGACATTAAGTAAGATGAAGTTGAAGAAAGCAGTAGGACCTGATGGCATCCCTATTGAGATTTGGAGATGTTTGGGAGAAAGAGGAATCGAATGGTTGACGACGTTCTTCAATAAAATTTGGAGAAACAATAAGATGCCATCAGAATGGAGGAAAAGTACCTTAATCCCTTTGTATAAGAACAAAGGCGATGTCCAAGATTGTGCCAACTATCGGGGAATCAAATTAATGAGTCACACTATGAAACTTTGGGAGCGAGTGATCGAACAAAGGCTAAGGAGGACGGTGAAGATCTCGGAAAACCAGTTTGGCTTTATGCCGGGAAGATCAACTATGGAAGCCATCCATCTAATGAGACAATTAATGGAGCACTATCGAAATAAGAAGAAAGACTTGCATATGGTTTTCATTGACTTGGAGAAAGCATATGATAAGGTACCAAGGGAAGTACTTTGGTGGGCCTTGATAAGGAAAGGCATTTCACGGAAATATATTGACATCATAAAGGACATGTATGAGGGAGTATGCACGAGTGTACGTACTAGTGTTGGGAAGACTGAAGAGTTTCCTATTACGATTGGAGTGCATCAATGTTCCGCACTAAGCCCATTTCTTTTTGCCATCGTTATGGATGAACTAACAAGTTCACTTCAAGATGGTATACCATGGTGCATGCTGTTTGCAGATGATATTGTGTTGGTTGATGAGACAAAAGAAGGAGTGGAGAGGAAGTTGGAACTATGGAGACAAACTCTAAAATCTAGAGGCTTTAAGTTGAGTCGAAGTAAGACAGAATATTTGGAGTGTAAGTTTAGCGGCTGTAGGAGTAGGGAGGCAGGGACAATCACCCTAGATGGGAGAGTTGTTCAGGCCTCGGATTGCTTCCGGTATTTAGGATCTATTATCCAAACGGATGGAGAAGTAGATGGAGATGTTGCTCATAGGATTAAAGCTGGTTGGTCGAAGTGGAAGAGTGCTACGGGTTTCCTTTGTGATCCCGGCATGCCTAATAGATTGAAGGGAAAATTCTACCGGACGGCAATTAGACCAGCATTGTTATATGGTACGGAGTGTTGGGCAGTGAAACACTGCCACATCCATAAGATGTCGGTGGCGGAGATGCGTATGTTGAGATGGATGTGTGGTCATACGAGAAAGGACCGAGTGCGTAATGAAATAATTAGGACAAAAGTAGGGGTCACATCTATTGAGAATAAAATGAGAGAAAACCGACTAAGGTGGTTTGGCCATGTGAGACGTAGAGCGCTTGATGCGCCGGTTAGGAGAACCGAAGAGTGGCAAAGGGATGTAGTGGTGAGGGGTAGGGGAAGACCTAAGCAAACTTGGAGGATGGTGATCGAGAGTGATATGAGTTTACTGGGAATTGAGGAAAATATGGTAGTGGATAGGACGGAGTGGAGGGAGCGAATCTGTGTCGCTGACATGACTTGATTTTCACGGTTTTATATGATGGTTCATGTTAGCCGACCCCGAATCATTTCGGGACTAAGGCTTTGTTGTTGTTGTATACACGTTTTTAATATGCTACTGATGAGTGATAACATGACACACAAGGAGCGGAAATAAACGAGATTCATGACTGTGTTGAGTACACCATTAAAGAAATTGGTCAAACTTTTAAATTTTAAGAGCAAAATTGGTTCAACTTGCAAAATATTATATCATTTATGACGTGAAGGATAAAATTACTTTTGGCTACCAACGTCATGGTATTTTTTTCACATTATCCCATTTTTTAATTAGCTGATTAACCTCTAACATTTTTTTTAAGTGTGTCATTTAGCTTAAAACTCTACCCTTGTTCTTATTTCACAACATTCATTTATATTAGCATTAGGTATCTCTAAATCAATAATATAGCTAACTTCAACTAAAACTGTTAAATGAGGATAACATTAAGGGACCGTTTGTTATACCTACTGTTTGCTGTTGCTGTTTGTTGTTTGCTGTTACGATTGCCATTTGCTGTTACGGTTTGTTGTTTGCTGTTACGGTTTGCTGTTTGCTTTTTGAAAAAGCTGCTTTTCCAAAAAAGCAGAGATTCTCTGCTTTTGTAAAAGGCTGCTTTTCAGGTGTGAAAGGCAAACAGGAGGTCACTAACCAAACACCTAATGCTGCTTTTCAGATTTAAAAGGCAAACAAGAGATAACTAACCAAACACCTAAAACTCTCCCTTTTGAAATGAAAAGGCAAACAGGAGCGTGAAAAGTAGCCACCAAACGGACCCTAAACTAGTTATTTTGGGTTAATCAACTCATAATCATCAATCTTTTCGGATAAATTACAAAGTGGTCCAATGTTAATCCAATCATCAAATCCTATGATATCCAGTGCTATTTTTATCGTTTAAACACTAGTTAAATTGTACTTTTACCAATTAGCCACGAATTAAAATATATTGTTAGTTAGTTAATGATAAATTTTATATCAAATCTCTTAAAATAGTGGTACCTTGAGCTAAAATTTTAGCCATAGAGCTAGAATTTAAGATTGCACCCATGGTGATTGAAGTTTAGAATGTTATAAAAAGATCATGAATTTTATTTTATTTCAATGAAGTCCTCAGGGATAAAATTGTTGCAATAGTAATATAGCAGCCACTTAAAAAAAAAAAAATTGTTTTTGCATATGACATGAGTGTCAAGACTAAAAAAGCTTTTGATGGTGTTGAATTAAGTAATTAAAAATATTTTTTTTTTATCGACATGGTTGCAATATTATGCTTAAAAGCTAGTCTTTCCCATTGTGGATGCTATAAATTATACCGGTGATTTTTTCTGTCTGAAACTAAACAACTAATGGAGTCATCTCATCGGTTATGAATTATGTTATCTCCATTGCATATGTATGTCATATTATTATTGATCAGTAAACATAAAAAGAAAACACATATATACATGTAGGAATTTTTTATCATCTCGTGTTTTGCATATGTTAGATAAATAACATAAAATTCAAATATTTCGTTGAGTTTAAAGGAATTCTATCTCCAAATCTATTCCAAAATCGGGAAAAAAAAAACGCAAAATCTTTTTAACACAGAAAAATAATATATTAATATATATGTTTTCTCAAGGGCTTCAATTATGCGAAGGTGCATATAAATTATTTCCTATTATTTATGTTAGAGTATTTTTGGGAAGAAAATCTATTGTTTCTAATTTATATATCTTTTATTCAGTAACATACTTGCACTACTTTAATCCAAATTAATAGAAATGTAAACATAGCCTCAACTATACACCTCGTGATTGAATATGAAATTTGAGACACTAGAATTAAACAAATAAGCATAATTTTTAATTAATAAGTAAAAAATTCAAATTGCATATATTTATATATATATAGATAGACAGAGAGTTCATATACATATTGCTTAAAAAAGAGAGGAGGAAACCAGGAGGCGCCCCTGGTATTGATTTCATCCCATTGATGTTCATTATATTTATATTAGTACTCTTTTGAAATAATTGAAATCGTTTCCAACCAACCACAATTTAGCTCACATTTTAAATAATAAAATCCATACCATCAACAAAGAAAACAAGCAAAAGAAAAAAAAATCCATCACATGTATAATTTCTGTTACTTAGATATAAAAGTAATATATTGTTTTTTATTATATCCTAAAACCCGTGGCATGAACCCTTTAATCTTTCATTCATTGTATACAAATTAAAGAGCAAGGATATCGAGATTATTCTAGAACTTTCAAAAGTTGATTTGGAAAAGAAGATTTGTACAAATTAAAATTAAAATGTGTATTACTTTAATGGAACAATATATCATTTTAAATCAATAGATTAATTAAGTAAGTTTAGAAAGTTAAGGCATAATTGGATAATATGGAGGAGTACAAAGAGCTTATAATGTATTAAGCATTCATTAGGTGTCAAACTATTATATAATATCAGCACTATGCATGTCTTTAATTTAGTTACCTACAAAAATAATAAGAGAGTGTTTGGTTCTCACAGAAATAAAATCTAGAAAAGAAACAAAGAAGGAAAGTGAAAAATATACTACTAATTTCTTTTGTGCTATTTGGTTCAAATGAGAGAATCAATAGAATTGTGGATTCTTTTTTACTATAATTTTTAAAAATCAAAAGACAGTGAAATGGAAGAAACTAACACAAAATTAATAAAAAAATGTATAAAATTATATTTTTTTTTTGGGTAGGGAAAAGCTTAGGTAAGGGTAGGTCTACCCACTCCCAAGGTCAGGCAGACCTCGATGAGGATTTACAGTGGAATTTACAGATTACCTGCCAATGAGGGCTAAATTTTGACGAATATATTTTAAAAATAAAATAATCATTTCAAAATAATAAAAAATAAATATTAAAACTGAAATAGTGTGATGAAATAAAAAAAATTATTCAAAATTGATTTTGGGATAAAAAAAGTAAAAATAAATAAATACAATGATTAAAAGTGAAATTAATCTAGGGATAAAAAGGTAAAAATAAATTAGTACAAGGAATAAAACGAAAATTAAAAGGTAAAACATAGATTAAGTAGAATTTTATAAGAAACATTGATGTGCATAATAGTAAACGAAAGGAAATGGAATGAAAACCTTAGACGGTTGAGTAATGAGATTAGAAAAATTTGAGGCAAACTCAAAAGTGATAAAAGGAATAATTGTATTAATAAAATAAATACCAACCAAAATGAAATCTCTTCTTTCTATTTCCTTTTCTTAAAACACCTAAAACAAATGCAGTTAAATGTTTTCAGAGTTAGGGTGAACATAAGACTACAAGAATAAAAGTTATTTCGGATATGTTGAAATTTGCTTTTATTGTTTCGGGGTTTTAATGGTATGGCTACTGAACTTTATCTATTTTAATATTGTGGTCATTTAACTTCAATTTTTAATGGTATGACCATTGAACTTTACACTTTTTAACGCTAGTGTCCATTCAACTTTAACTAACTCCTCAAAATCGTTAACGACATCAAAATGAAAATATTCAAGAATTAAAATTGTTCAGAACGACATTTACCATGAAACCACATTTTTTATTTTCCAAAATCACATTTTTTGGAGCTTTCTCTCTCAAAAAATTCACACACTCTCTCCTAATTAAACAACACCTAAATGACCTCAAAACGAAATTTTATTCAAGAATTAAAGTTCCTTAGAATTTCATTAACTGTTTAAATTTTTTATTTTGAGGCCATCAATAGTCATTTTAAGGCGTTGGGTGGTCACCTGTGTTAAAAAGTGTAAAGTCCAATGTGTATACTGTTAAGAATTGAAGTTTAGTGGCCACAATGTTAAAATGAATAAAATTTAATTGCTATAGATATAATTTACCCAAAATTTAACCTTAAACAAACAAAGAAATTCTCAAACTAAACTGGTAGGATTATAAATTCTGAATTAGTAAGGGATGAATCCTAAATCTCTCAAAAAGAAATTGTAATTTTTATTGATAGAAAATGCATTAAAAGATGAATAGCTTATATACCCACTAAACCATGGAAATGAAAATACAGTAAAATCTTAAAGATAGCTAATTTAATATAAATTAAAAGGGTTAGAAAGGACAAAGTATAAATAGTAGAACTGTAATTAAACTAATGGCTGAAGTGTAAATAATAAGTGGTGCAGTTGTAATTAGAAGGCGGAGAGGGTCCCAAAAAAATTTTCTAAACATGAAAATTAATTTTTTTATAATATAAATAGTGATAAAATTATATAGGAGGGCCTATTTATTTCTGAAAGCCCGTTGATAATTTTTTTTAAAAAGACATGTCCAACTTTTATACTTTAAGAGGTCCTTATTGCTTATTTTGTCTAGGCCCCCTAAATTGTCAGGACCGGCCCTGAGACAGCCGGAAAGGAATGAGTCCTGCTGATTTTAGAAGTTCATACAATGTGTCGGATTTTGACATGGCTTGTGAATTAAAATTTTAGAAGCATAAACTTTTCGTGGAGTCTGGTGCGTGCAGTAGATGCAGAGGGCATGAAGAAACCATTTGTCATGCTCTTAGAGACTGTGATAAGAGTAAAGAGGTGTGGAGGAAAGTTCTCCCTAATCGGTTGTTGTCTGCTTTCTTGTCCCACTCTGATCTTGACTGGTTTGTAGATGGTGTGAGTGGGAAGTTATTGGCCGAGCTGGAGCATGTAATATCATCTTTGCAGTCGTCTGTCACCAGATTTGGAAATGGAGGAATGAGGAGATTTTTGGAGGAAAAACTGTTGTTATTCCTAACTTGGTTGATTTCTTCTATAAAAAGATTTGTACTATTGCAGATAGCTTCAAAGAGGATTCTCTTGCTAGGTCTATCCAGAAGAAGGTTGTTCATCTCTTTGCCTGGTGTAGGCCTAATGAAGGGGTGATGAAGTTAAATACTGATGGCTCTTGTCTAAAAAACGGTAAAATTGCTGCTGGAGGAGTTTTGAGAGATAATGATGGTGTTTGGGTGTCTGGGTTCTCTCAGAATCTTGGTATGAGTTCTTCCTTTTCTGTAGAGCTTTGGGGATCTTTTCTGGCCTCAGACTTGCTAAGAGTCTGGACTTAAAGAAGTTGCTTGTGGAATCTGATAACCTCAAAACTATCAAAATGATCTCTGATAATAATGCTATTTGTTTAAATAGTCAAAATTTAATCAAAGGTATTAAAAGTTTTTGTTCTTCTTTTGACTCCATCAATTTCAGCAATATTTTCAGAGAACAGAACCGGGTGGCGGACCGTCTTACGGCTGAGGGCCATGAGAGAATGTTGGGAGTCTCAACTTTCTCTTCTCCTCCTCAGTTCCTTTCCTCTTTCCTCTTGGAGGATGTGGTGAGGGTTAGCTTCTCTAGGCTAATCCCGGGTTAGGTTTTTTGGTTTTTTGTTTTGTCATTTTCTTTCATTTTCCTACCAAAAAAAAAGAAGCATAAACTTTTCGTTCTCAGCTGCACGACATGTGCACACGATGTCTTGAGAACTCCATACGTCGTATGAACTCTGGTTCTCTCCACACAGTTTGTCATTTCTTCCACTCGGCGTGTTACCCTTTTGATCCAACTTCTCTCAACTATCTATTTTCACATTTGGTCAACTTGATGCCCTCATAAAAAAAAGTGTAGATTTACCTCTAACTATAAAATGCTACAAATTTAGCTCTACATTTCCAAGCAAGATCAATTCTATTACTACTATGTGACAAAAAAAAAATTGACTCGGCTGATTTGACAGTTACTTTATTGTTATATTGGACCTTCCCAATATATTTATCGGTAAACTGAAGCAGCTTTGTATATTTTGATAGATAATTTGTAATTATATTAGTAACACGAGAAACATTACAAACACTTTGATAGTATCCTTGTAATTATTTATATGTAGTTGGTTATTCATATATTAATAGTACAGTAAATATTTTAGACATGATTAATGTTTGAAAGATTCGATATTACAGTTAAATAACAATGAAATCATCGTGTTCAAAATTTCCATTACATAAGTAATTGAATTTTTTTACCAAGTTGGAGAAATTGTGATAGATCCAGCCGACATAGTAGATTAAACAATTGGAATCTGGAAGATTGAAAAGGCTGCAACTGTACATCTGCATTTTCAAATAATGGTACCAAAGATTTGGTGTATAGTTCCTGGATTTAAAGTGTATACCTACATTACAATACAAACGAATATCTTTTCTCATTTTTAGAATATATGTTATTTTGGATACTAGCATAGCAATAATTCTCTATCTCTTTTCATTTTCTATTTAATCTGGGGGTTCAATTTTTTTTTTTTTTTTTTTTTTTACTATTGTCAGTTCCAGATCATGCAGCTTTTGGCCCTCAATTTGATGATTTAAGGAAAAAAAATCTTATGGTTATAAGTGGAAATTAAGTCCTAAATTATTTTTAAAAAATTTGAAAAATGTCCTACTATTTGAATTTGTGTCAGGAAAACTTTGTATCTTTTATTTCGTTAGTAAATTACATACGTCGTGTATAACTTTTGTCATATTTTACACTTTGGTGCACAATCTTCAATTTTACATATAAAAGTTATAACTTTTTGGTGAACTTCCACTAAAGTGTACAATCGATAATTGTGGCCTATCAATGCGAAATCGACGCGCCACATCAGCAATTTGACGTTCTTAATAGTCAAAATTGATCGGTCAACGCAAAACTCAACACGCCATGTCATCAATTTTGATTTTTATGAAGGTCAAATTGCTGACGTGACATGTTGACTGGTCATAATTACCGATTATACATATCAGTGTGAGGTCACCGAAAAATTGTATAATTTTGTGTGCAAAATTGAAAGTTCTACACCAAAATATGAAAAATCCAAAAGTTGTAATATATAAAAAATTAAGTCAGAAATCAATGCTTAACTAGCTCAAAACGCTACCAAGTAATATGCTACTCTTGAGAAAAAAAAAGGCAATATGCTACTAAAAGAATAAGATATACCTTTAAAAAAAAAAAAAAAAAACCCTTCATTCATCAATAGGATGAACATCCTAATCAATTACATTGTTACACTGGAAAATTTCACTAGCATCAGAAAGAGCGTATCTCGCAATCGCGTGAGCCACTCTACTCGCTAAGCGGAGAACAAAGGACATTATATAGTCCGAATAAATACTAAGTATCTCCTTACAATCTAAAATGCGAGTGCCACATTCCGATAAATCTTAGCTTGCCGCACCTAACCCGTCAACCACTATTTTAGAATATGTTTCAAACACAACATTACACATGCCTTTAGACTGAACCCATAATAAACTACTCTGTAATGCCAATCCTTCCACAACCCGAACCTCCTCGACGCATGTTATCAGTCCATTGTCACCTGCTTGTACCAGTCTTATTTCGCCCCGGACAATAGCCTCCCACCCACTCTGATCAACAACTGCAAATACCGCCTCATCTAGGTTGCACTTTAGAAACCCCGACTTCGGTCTCCGCAATAGCATCGTCGCTGTAGGGACCGTCATAAGCCGTCGTCTTCCTCTATTAGCCTGGGCCGTTGTCTAGGTTGCTACCAATTGTTGTGAGGACCGGACACACTCTACCGCCATCTCCACAAGATATTATAATGTTGATACCAGATTCCATACATGATCACTACTACTATTTTAACCAGCTCTTGTCAAGTTGTTTCACAAAAAATCTAGAAACCAGTCTGATGTCCCGTCAAACTGACCCATTAAGGGTGTCATTCTCGTTACATGCGAATAATGTCTAGCAAACGAACAGTCCGCAAACACGTGCCAACCATGTTCAACATCAATACCACACAACACTCAATAGGCATCGAGACATGCTTAAGACTTAACACATAGCATAATGGTAAACTCTTAGAGTAAAGTTTTCAAATAAAGATTTTGATTTTTGATGGAAGATGAAGATTCTATAGTTTTTCCCAACCACCAATCAATGTTCTATCATTCATTCTCCCGTCTAACAATCAATAGCCATACTGTTTTTCGTGTAATGCCACACTAAGCCGCCCGCACTAAGCGGCCTCGAAGTTACTCGCCGAAGTATTACTGCTGCATCCTCATTCTGAAATAGAGTATCTATTTTCCTACAGTCCCTTACCTTCGATCCCTCCATAAACAGTTCTTCCAGCCATATATTCTCTAGCCCGTTTAGACACTAGGACTGCACACAGAACTCAGTAACACTTGGCAACCATTGGTCTTGCCACACCCCTACCCTCCCATCACCAATTAGCCATCTCATACCATGCCAAATAATTTCTATCGAATGCCAAACACTTCTCCAAATAAAACTGGGATTAGTGCCCAAATTTGAAGATAGGAAAGTGTCCCTCGAAAAATATTTAGCTTTGAACAATCTGCTAACTAGAGCCTACGGCTTCGACATGAACTTCCACCCTTGTTTTCCTAATAGAGATAAATTAAATTGATGTAGATCCTTATACCCGAGTCCCCCTTGATCCTTATTATTGCATAATCGATTCCAGTCAAACGAGTGAATGCTACCCTTTCCGTTTGTCTTCAACCCTACCATAACGAATTCATCATTCTCTACAGTTCATCACATGTAAATTTGGGCTAAAAAATACTCATACAGAAAGTAGGGAATGCTTGTGCTACATTTTTAAGTAGAATGCCCTTTGATGCATTAG
Organism: Euphorbia lathyris; assembly: GCF_963576675.1. Lineage (NCBI taxonomy): Eukaryota > Viridiplantae > Streptophyta > Magnoliopsida > Malpighiales > Euphorbiaceae > Euphorbia > Euphorbia lathyris. The sequence goes on along the minus strand of NC_088914.1, from coordinate 18,930,887 downwards.
ACAAAAACCTACAACTCCAACTATCAAAACTGATAACTTGTGAAAAAATCCTTGATCGGAGCACTTCCCTGTGAGGCACCGTTGGAATCGGCCGGGGACACTCTGATGCCAAAGAATAATCAGTAATCACAAAGTATGTGTGTGTACCTTTGATCACAAGAAGCTAGGGTAGTTATATGCAATTCTGTAACAGTCGCATTAATCCTCTTTATTATCCTTGAATGTGGGTTTTGATGTTATTTTAGTTATACTCGATGGTTTCAGTGTTAACGGAGTTGTTAGTACCATCAATTTCGGAGGATTCTCCTTGATAACGGTTTAGAAACCCCTAGATGGATCCGTCTCAAGAAACTTCCTCATGTTCACCTGGCGGATACCGATCTCTTTATTAATGGCTATTAATTTCTATTTAATTGTATTTATTCTCCTTCATGGATGGTTATAAAGTGCGCATTTTGGTATTCTTAGAACCGTCAAGGCGTATGTATTCTCTCCTTGAGAACTATGGCGGGTCTCCATTATTCGCTCTCATCGGGCGTATCTTTCTATGGCGTGTCTCGTCGTAGTCCACGCGACGTGGCATAATGCTAGAGACTCTTTCCTTTTTCTTCATTATTTGCATATTCACCCCTGCATTAATTATCATTAATTCCATATTAATCATGCATAAATCCCACTTTTATAAGGAATACTGGTTTGCCATTATTTCTATTAATTTTTCCTTTATTCCTCATTCTAGAATAATTTGGGTTGTTATAAAAAACGTTTCTTTAACCTGTTAATCAGAAATGCAAAAATATATCTTTTTGATCTTCTAATCAAAGACGGAAGACCCAGATATCTACATGCATCCAAAGGAGAGTTAACATTCAATAGAATTAACTACAAGTGAAAACCATTAAGCGAAAAGGAAGAATAATAATAGATTCAACACAAAATCTATCGGACGAGTTCAAAAGATTTATTCTGATGTAGAAGCACAACTGCAATGTTCACAACAATGGTATAAGGATCGTCACGACAAACATCGCAAGCCATGTAACATTAAAGAAGGTGACCTAGTATGGTAAAGAGTGGTTAGAAGGAGAAGGAAAGAAACTCATCCGTATCAGATATGGATCATTCAAAATCCTCAAATAAATTGGTGATAATTCCTTTTAGCTCGATCTACCACCATACATGCATATGTACTCGGTCATTAATGTTGAAAATTGGAAGGTCTTTGAACCATCTTTACCTTGGACGATAATCCTATTAAGGAGGGCACTCTACTACTTCAATTGATGAATTGAATATGTAATGAGAAGACCCTTTAAAGGAAATCAATTATGTATACAAAGAGGAGTCTTATAATGAATTTAAAAGACAGTGAAAAAATAATTGTTTTAATTTATCACTTCCCTTTTCTCTACAAATTCCATATATCTTCTCTTATTAAGTAGTTCCCTTCCAAATAGAAGTAATAGCAACACTTAATTTCTATTGCAGCACTATCATAAAAAAAAAAGCTTTGGATTAAGTGAAGTTAACACGATTCATGACTAAAGAGGGAGTAACGATGTCTGAAATTGGTCTAATTTACCAACATTAACGATAAAATTATTATTTATGTTGCTAAAAGTAAAATTACTTTTAAACCAACTTTATGGATATTTTTATACTTTATCCCATAATTAAATATATATAATGATGGTATCATGTTGAGACTCGAGAGCGAAAATTAGTACATGTTTATTTGCATTTTTTGAAACTGTTTTTTGCCTTTTAATCCTAAGTAGAAAATAAAAAATGTTTGATAAGATTCCGAAATATCTAAAAATAACTAGTATCTACTATCTATCATCAAACAACACACGGTTAACAACAACAGCAAACAATAAAAAAGAACAACTGAACCAAACATGACCTAAGCCAAAATCATCCTCACTAAAAGTAGGTAGGGTCTCCTAAAATTAAGGGTCCCAACTATTTTTAAAGTTACTATTAACTTTGTATTTATATTAATATGTACGAATTGAACTTTTAAGGCAAAGTTTTTTGCATGGGGCCGAAGTTTTAAGGCCTGCCCTAACTGAAAGTGTGAGTTGAGAATATTTTCCTATCGAAATAACTTAACTAATCACAGCTAAAACTCTTCTAGTTCCAGTGGATTAGAGTGAATTGCTTAACTAGTACTGAGGTCTAGGGATTGACAGAGATCCGACGCCAAGATATCTCTGTCCTCTTATAATGTTTCTTATGCTAACTCGGAACTCCTGGCTAGTGTACATATCAATGTCTCATTCACCACGCGCTATCCAATCCTCTTTGTAGTCTTGCCAATGTTCTTGTCAATGCTTGAGATGGATTTACCACTGGATGAGGTTTAGTTTGCTTATGATCAAACTTCCCCATTAACAATACCAACGTTTGGCCGTCACAAACCAGTTATCTCTGTGGTAACTTTTCTAACGATCCAAAAGTGTAAAGAATCGATAGACCACGCTTTCACACTTCGTATTCCTACTGGAAATCATCATCAAACGGAGCTTTTACCTTTTGGTTTTCTACTAATGCGATGTAATTGTGGTAAGCAACTTATTAGTATCTGTCTGTATCTTCACAATTAATAAGGAAAAGTGTTTTGTCGGAAACTACACACCTACAATTAAGTTTTATGTCAGAACTCTTTGGCCCTTTCTACAATCTTTTACTTTTTCTTAATGCAAAATTCCCTCTTCTTAATGGCACATTCTAACCCATTCTCCCTGTCATTTTCCCAAATTAATATACATGTCTATCTGTGTTTCGATCAAAAAGTTTCTTCTTATCACAAATATTTATCAATGATTTTTGGCATATAGCTCATATTATCCTCTAAACTATACTTTAAAAATCAATTACCTCCCCTAAACTATTAAAATCACCAATCAAACCTCTAATTTATATAGAAATCAACAATTCTCACCCTCTTATCTAATGATATTAAGAATTAATACTAATCTAATCCTAATATAACAATTAAACACATAATTAATATTGTATAGGGTATGAAATATATTCATCTCAAGTCCCAAAAAGGACCCAAGATCAAAAAGAATTTGAACAAGGAAATGAAGTTAGAAACTTTATTAAGAAGGGAGAGATCTCTCACTTTTGCCAACGGAAAATAGGAAATAAAATCCAAGATGAAGTGAAAAGGAAGAAATTGTAAAAAAATGTATTAAAAATGTATTTAATTATTGAATTAAAATTAGATTATTATTATTTCTTAAGATCGTTAGAACATAGGGTTTGGATTGTTTATTTTTAAATAACTTAAGGGTTTAATTGGTGATTTTTAGTAGTTTAGAGACTTAATTGATTTTTAAGCTATAGTTTAAGGGCCAATATGAATGTTATGCCATGATTTTTTATGCGGTTTCATGGCGATAACGATGATTTTGATCTTAAATCAACATAGAACAATCTATTCACTGGCTAAATTAGTGGGAAATAATATCAAGAGTTGATAATCATTGCTTCCAAAGAGGAAAATGTATTTGATTAATAAAAAGTTGTTTATTCTTATAAAAAGTTGAACTTAAATACCTTCCTGAATCTATAAAGAAAAGACCCAAAAGCCCTCATTAAGATTACAAGTTTGAATTATATGTTAAGAATAAATTGGGAGGAACTAGACTAATGACAAATCAATAAATAGGTCTAAATGGAAAAACAGTAAATGTCAGGTGGCAAAACACTAAATAAGTTGGAGCAGACTTGTGGCAAGCTTGTCTTCCTTGGTCGTTAAGTAGAGCCAGTGGCGAATCCAGGATTTGAGGGAGCGGGGGGCAAAATTCTACGTAAAAATTTTTTAGACAAAAAATGTAAAATTATTCAATTTTTTATGACAAAAAATGCAAAATTGTTCAATTTTTGGTGACGAAAAATGCAAAATCGTTCAATTGTCATTGTCATGCATTATTTTCATGATTTTTTTTTTGATAAAAAACGTAAATTATAATGTTTCCGACTCGTAATCCATTTCCGGGATTCTCGGGTTGTTACGCATCAAATATCCCTAACGTTTTGGGTCAGGTGCAATTTTACCCCTAACATCTAAAATGATGTAATTTTACCCCTAATGTTTGTAGCCAAAAGCAATTTTATCAATAACGTTGATAAATTGGATCAATTTCAGACACTATTATTCATGACCGAGAATACAGTTTGATGGACAGTTTGATGAATTATTTCTCAAATTGACCCAATTTATCAACGTTAGGGGTAAAACTGCTCTTGACTTCCAACATTAGGGATAAAATTGTACCATTTTAGACGTTAGGGATAAAATTGCTCTTGACCCAAAACATTAGGGGTATTTTTACACTTATTTTTGGATTAATTTTTTTTTTTTTTAAATGGGAAGGGGGGGGGGGGGGCAAATGCCCACTTTGACCCCCCCTGAGTAGAGCCACATGACGTGTGTGGTCTATCTGACACGTCGTGTGGCTAGGTCTTCAGACTTCGCTTAGCATGTGATGAAATTATAAGACCTGCCAACCATCTAATCCACACGGCGTGTGGTGTAAGTGACACATTGTGCAGCTTAATTAATACAGAACTAAGGACTAGTTTCAGTTGCGTGCGGTTTCAGCACGCTGTGTAGAACTTCAATGATCAATTCTCTCATCTAACATGGTCACACGACGTGTGGGATAGATGACCCGACATGTGGTCATTTCTCTGTTGGTTTCCACTTATTCGAATTTGCTCATACTACGTGTGAAATTAATGACACGTCGTGTGAACGCACTTTTACTCTTTGGACCGGCTTGCTTGAGGAGATGCTCATGATTTTTTTACTCCTCTTTTATTGTGGCAGCTTTTACTTGGCCATTGTAATTTTTTATTCTAAATTCCAGCAGTTTATATTTGAGTGTACTTGAAAACCTTAACACTATTATGAAATGATGCATATATTAAGAATAAGTAGACAAACTTGGAATATGCCTCTGATTAGAATATTTATGAGAAATTGACTAATTAATTCCTGTATTTATAAGTTTCTTTTATAGGCAAAATGTTTAATTAATATGGAAAAATGTTATTCTTACAGGTATATGAATTTTGTCATTGACTAAAACTAGGTATTCGTGCTCATAATATTTTATACGAGTTAGGTATAGATGCATGGCTGACATGATTTTATATATATAATTAAGATTCTTAATCATTCTAATTTTGACAGATTTAGTTTATAATCTTTTATTTAAGGCATCAGATTTTTTATTTTGTTTTGTTTTGTGGGAGTAGGGTATATTAAGGTCGTAATTATCATTTTTTTTTTTTTTTGAAATGATGGTAATTATCAAATTAGTTAAATGTCAACATCTATTTTAAATTTATTTAAAATAGATATGTTCACGGGTTCACATACCCGTCTTGTCCGTCCAAACCCGTGTCTTATGAGCTGAGCTTGGGCATAAAAAATTGGGAAAATTACACAGAAATTCATCTTTTAAAAACTATTTACAACTATGTCAAGTCATAATTTTAGATTATATCAAACTAGTAAAATCAGTACTTTTGATATATTTTCAGGATTCGAATTTATAAATTAGAAGTCTAGAATATATTTTCTAAGGTTTATGATTTATGAATTGGAGTCTAAACTTTTAAAATTATGGTGTAAATCATAATATATAGAGAATAATAACATATTAAGAATTAAGTTTGGTGATATGACTTAATTGTAATTTTGTAGTTAATTATGATATTCATGTATTTGCCCCTAAAAAATTATCCTTAGGCCCAGCTGGTGCAAGTTCGTTAAAGTCTGTCTATTTTTTGACCGGAGTTGGGATTTATAAAAATAGCAAGGGCAGGTTTAGCCCGCCCGTCTATTCATATTAGTTAATAAATTTAGGTATTTATATATTAATATTTATTTTTAGTATAATTTTTTATTTTTTATTATTAAAATTATAAATATATATTTAGGTGGGCTTATATGGGTTGGACTTGGGATTTGATTTTTAGCCTGAGCCCGTCTAAATTAACAACGGGCAACATTTTTAGATAAAAGCTCGGCGGGCAAACCCGACCCATGAACTAATTTAAAATACTATTCAATTATTTTATCATATGTTGAATTTTAATCGATATATGGTTGCTAGGATTTGAACCCTTGACCACCGGGAATTATTAGAAGTACCTTCCATACACATTTTGTCATGTGTAACATGGACCCACACATATATAAGAGGTTACACTATTTTAATTATTATATGGGATCACAATACATGTGTTCAAATGTTAATTGAAGGTCTTCCAAATGACATGAAAGACCAGCTGTTTAATATAAAAACCTTTTGACTAGTGATGGAACCAAGATCCATGACCCGGGGTTCAAACATATCAGTAAAAAAAAATTCAAAACGTAAAAAAAAATCGAAATTAACTGTACGGTTGACGGATTTATAAAAATAGCAAGGGCAGGTCTAGCCCGCCCGTCTATTCATATTAGTTAATAAATTTAGGTATTTATATATTAATATTTATTTTTAGTATAATTTTTTATTATTAAAATTATAAATATATATTTAGGTGGGCTTATATGGGTTGGACTTGAGATTTGATTTTTAGCCTGAGCCCGTCTAAATTAACAACGGGCAACATTTTTAGATAAAAGCTCGGCGGGCAAACCCGACCCATGAACTAATTTAAAATACTATTCAATTATTTTATCATATGTTGAATTTTAATCGATATATGGTTGCTAGGATTTGAACCCTTGACCACCGGGAATTATTAGAAGTACCTTCCATACACATTTTGTCATGTGTAACATGGACCCACACATATATAAGAGGTTACACTATTTTAATTATTATATGGGATCACAATACATGTGTTCAAATGTTAATTGAAGGTCTTCCAAATGACATGAAAGACCAACTGTTTAATATAAAAACCTTTTGACTAGTGATGGAACCAAGATCCATGACCCGGGGTTCAAACATATCAGTAAAAAAAAAATTCAAAACGTAAAAAAAAATTGAAATTAACTGTACGGTTGACGGATTTATAAAAATAGCAAGGGCAGGTCTAGCCCGCCCGTCTATTCATATTAGTTAATAAATTTAGGTATTTATATATTAATATTTATTTTTAGTATAATTTTTTATTATTAAAATTATAAATATATATTTAGGTGGGCTTATATGGGTTGGACTTGGGATTTGATTTTTAGCCTGAGCCCGTCTAAATTAACAACGGGCAACATTTTTAGATAAAAGCTCGGCGGGCAAACCCGACCCATGAACTAATTTAAAATACTATTCAATTATTTTATCATATGTTGAATTTTAATCGATATATGGTTGCTAGGATTTGAACCCTTGACCACCGGGAATTATTAGAAGTACCTTCCATACACATTTTGTCATGTGTAACATAGACCCACACATATATAAGAGGTTACACTATTTTAATTATTATATGGGATCGCAATACAGTGTTCAAATGTTAATTGAAGGTCTTCCAAATGACATGAAAGACCAGCTGTTTAATATAAAAACCTTTTGACCAGTGGTGGAACCAAGACCCATGACCCGGGGTTCAAACATATCAGTAAAAAAAATTCAAAACGTCAAAAAAAATCGAAATTAACTGTACGGTTGACGGTAAATTTTTAATCTAGACAAAAAAAATTTAGCCTCCAACGCATTAAAACTGTAAAAATGTTATCATTTTTTTTAGAAACCAACTAATAGAAAATTAAACATGTTAACTTTTTTTTAATGCTAAAGACATAATAAAAATGAATATTAAATATGTTTACTTTTTTTTAATGGTAAAGACATATTCAAAATGAATTCAAAAGTGTATCAAAATAAAAATAAAGAGTTCATTTAAATTAGTTAATAATGGTAACATGTTTTTATAATTATTAAAAAATAAAATTAAAATAAATAAAAACTTTTTAAAAGAAAATAAGGATGAAGGGAGTTGAACATAGGACCTATCAAATAAAAATAAGCATCCTTAACCATCTCATCTACTTTCAAACATTGAAATAATACTACATAGAGTCAATATAATTCTCTGCAAAATATTACCAGACACCATTACTAAAAAAAAATTTCTCAATTCTCGGACGGTCTGTCAGGGCTCGAGCCCCCCTCCCCTCTTGATTCCGCCCCTGCTTTTGACCATTTGATCTACGAGGCTATAATATCATATTATGAAACCGTTTGAATTAACAATTTATATTAATTTTTTACAAGGTAATATTGCATGTATAATATGCAAATAAATTAGAATATTTTTTGAGAAATAAAATAGAATATTAAAAGTCTCCTTCCTGTACCTGAGGACATAAAAGACATACATAATCTTTTTCTAATACAAGTTTTGTAGTCCAGTGCACACAATTTTGATACGTGTACATGTGAATTAATTATAAAATAATAATAAAGTAGGGTGTGACAACCAAAATATAGTGTATGATTTGGAGGTTATTGGAAATAAAGGAAGTAGGACCTTCTTCTGGTCGTCTTTTTGTGCTTATTATAATAATTATATATGCTCGTGAACTTTGAGTACTCTTCTGAATTTCTTCTTTTCATCTCATTGGGGTTATCTCCATCATCATCATTAGTATTATTTTATAATTTTATTATTCGGAAATTTTATCTTCAAATTGAGGGCATGAACTATGAGGGTGTCAAGTGAACCAAAAATGTTAAAACGGATAAATGAAAAAAGTCAAGTAAAAAAAGGTTCAAATCAATATAATGGGGAACATCATAGATCATAACGAGTTTATTCAATTGAGAAAAGTGTTTAAATAGATACTCGGAAAATGACAAACGATAGATGTGTGTTTAGAATGCATCGAGAAAGTGGTGGGGAGTGTAATGAGAGAGTTTGATCATAGGCAAACTCAACCCCAAACATTGGCAAAGCTACGAGAAGGCTTCAGCATAAAATGACGAATGAGGCATATCAACTTACGCTGATGAAAATGGTGGAGTTGGTATAAGGAACACTATAGGGGATAAGAACTATCCTGGCGTTGGATCTCCGTCACCTCTGAATCAGTAGTCGGAACTGGCTTAAGCGATCCACCGTTGGACCGAGCCCATAGTGCGTGCCCATTATATGGCGGGGTTTAACCACATGGAGACCCTCCGGAATGGAATACCGACTTATGCATTGACGGGACCCTTCAGTAAGAGTTGGCTGGCCGAGACTTGGGGAATGTCGAGGCGCCACACTGGATTTTAGCCTGGCTCAGACTTGGCCCCGTGACATTGCAAAACGTGTATGGAGGAACATTTTCAGTGGCCCAGATCACCGACCCAGCCCCATAATGACATCTTCCAACTTTTCTCGAGTAAAATGATAGTCAACTTCTATATGTTTGGTTCTTTCATTAAACACATAGTTATTTGCAAAATAGATAGATGCTTCGTTATCACAATACAAATTAATATGTTTTGTCTGAACAAACCCAATTTCACCAAGTAGACAATGTAACCCCACAAGTTCACATATAGTGTGTATCATAGCTCGGTATTCAGATTCTGCAATGGATCTAGAATTTATACCTGGCTTCTTACTTCTCCAAGAAACAAGATTTCCCCCAACAAACATACAATATCCAGTAGTAAAATGGATGCCTAAAAGATTCCCAGCATAGTCTGGATCGGTGAAGCCTTTTACAACATGATTTCCATGATTTTGATATAACAAGCCTTGTCTAGGAGCTCCCTTCAGATACCTCAAGATATTAATGACAATATCCCAATGCATTGTCCTAGGTGAGGACATGAATTGATTTACCACACTCACTGGAAATGAAATGTCTGGACGAGTGATTGTGAGATAATTCACCTTACCAACAATTCTTCTATATTTCTCAGGTTCCTTAAGTAAGTCATTATCACCAAGCTTCAACTTCAGATTTGGTAACATTGGAGCATCACAAGTCTTTGCATCAATTAGACCTGCATCTTTCAACACATCTAAATAGTATTTTCTTTGAGTTAAGCAAATCCCTTTCTTAATAAGGAATACCTCTATTCCTAAAAAAGTATTTCAAAGGACCAAGATCCTTTGTCTGGAAGCAAGTACCAAGCAACTCATTCATCTTCTTAATCTAAGCAACATCGTTTCTCGTAATTCCAATATCATCAATATACACAACCAGTAGAATGCATCAAGAAGTGGAACTGAAGTAGAAAACTAAAGGATCAGTTATGCACTCCGGTGTAAGCCGAATTCCATCAATGTAGTGCTAAATTTTCCAAACCATGCACGAAGAGATTGCTTCAAACCATATATAGACTTTCTTAATTTTCACACCTTCTCAGACTCTCCATATAAACCACTTTACACATATCAACATTTAAGAAGGCATTTTTAACATCGAGTTGATGAAATGTCCAACTGTAAGTGGCAGCCAAAGAAATGAACAGACGAACATAAGTAAGTTTGGCAACTAGAGAGAAAGAATCAAAATAATCAATACCATAAGTCTGAGCATAGCCTTTGGTAACCAAGTAAGTCTCGAGTAGAGAAACAATACCACCAAGATTTATCTTAACACCAAATACCCATATACAACCAATTCGCTTCTTTTGTGCCGATAAAGGATAAGATCCCAACTGTGATTCTATTCCAGTGCCTTTAGTTCTTCTTTCATTGCTTCTAGCCAAACAGCGTGAGCCATAGCTTATGAAATGGATGACAAAACAACAATGGAATCTAAAGAGGCTACAAGACACTTGGAGGAGTGTGATAGGGCATTATAAGAAACAAATGAGAAAATAAGGTAATTGCAAGATTGTGTACCTTTTCGAATGGCAAAAGAAAGGTCATGACTGATATCAGATGAAGGTGGAGGATCTATAATGGAAATAAATGAGGAAATATTAGTGTCTGGTTCTAGAGCAAGTGCATCAACCGTATGCTGCATACGTCATGAATAAACTTAACGAATAACAGGCCGAGAGAAAACCTATTCACTTATAGTATATATCATAATTTTACCGACTTCCCTTGCCTACATTGTTCCATAGACCAAAGGTTGTTCACCTTGGAGACCTGATGTGGTTATGAGTACGACCGGGCGTGGAAGGCACTCGGTCCTCCGAATTTTCAAGGGCCACCGTGCGACGTGCATTGCTCTTCCAGCCGCTGGACCCTACCTCCGACTGAGTCGTTTCCAGGGTGGGCAGGCTGTTAAACAAAAAAGATAACTCTTCCCGCTTATCAAAAGGCAAAGTTGGTGAAGGTAGAGACAGATGAAAGAAATGAGTGTTTTCAAAGAATGTGGCAGAAACAAGATAGCCCCCAAAGATGGAGAGTAACAACGGTACCCTTTCTAACTCCGAGAATATCCCAGAAAGACACACTTTAGAGAATTGGATCAAGCTTGGAGACTTGATGACGAATATCTTGAATAAAACAAGTACACCCAAAAATGCGGGGAGCAAGAGAAAAGAAAGACTAAGAAGGAAAGAGAATAGAGTATAGAATCCGACCCTAAAGAACAGCTAAAGGCATACGATTGATGGGGTAACAGGCAACAGAAACATCATCTGCCTAAAACATCAAGTAAATGGCGATTGTTTCGTTTAGCCATGCCATTTGCTGAGGCGTAACAACATACGATATTTGATGAATAATATACCATGTTGTAAAATATAAGACTGAGAATTGTTGGATAAGTATTCTTTGACATTGTCACTTTGCAAAATGCAAATATTTTAACTAAATTGAGTTTTAATCGCAGCATGAAAAGCACAGAAAATAGTAAATAAATATGAGTGGTACTTCAAAAGATAAAGCCATGTTACTAAAAAAAAAATCATTCATAAAAGTCCCAAAATAACGATAACCAAGTTTAGAAACAACATGACATATTGTTTGGTGTTGCATTTACGTATGAAAGTGTTGCTTCAAAAAATTATGTCGCATTGAATGGTGTTGTATTTACGTATGAAAGTGTTGCTTATATTTTTTTTTCTTGACAATATATGCAAAACTTTGATTGTAGTTGTAATATAGTAGAAAGAGTGTTTCTATAGACACCTATAGTAACATGTTGTTTGGCGTTGCATCAGATAAGAAAAGGGTTGTTGTAAGCATATATGGCAACACTCATACTTGTGTTGGTGTATATGGAAAAGTGTTGTTGTAGACCGTTATGTCTACACTAAAAAAATCAACTTCTTTTAAAAAGAAAAGTGGTGCCTTTGTCTAATATATCACATTTATATAGTTTATTGGGGGTTGTATTAGACCATCTATGATACAGTGAGATAGACGGAGATAAGGGAAAATTGTAGGTGGGAATGAGACTACTTTCTTCATCATTGTCCCCCGCTTTGTTTATGAAATAAAAAAGTTGTACATCCTTATCTCTATGGAAATCTACATTCTCCATTTTTTAAATTATAATATTTTTATTTTTTATATTTAAAATTATTAATTAAATATTAATTACATACCTCCCCCATCTTTTATATATATATATATATATATATATATATAATTTATTAATTATATTTATATTTATTAAATAATAATAAAATGGAACTCACTTAAAAAATTCTAATTCTAATTCTAGTCTTTATCTATTTAATATATATAACTTTCTTCGTGGGAAAGAGGGCACGAGAATTGACCTTGCAATACATGCAATCATTAATAAACAGAAGTATGTACTAATTAAGGCTTTACGTACGTCTAGTGCTATTCTATGAAATTTTTTATTTTCTATTTTTAATTAAGCAAGCTTGCAAATTTTCTCTTTAACGATATATATATATATATATATATATATATATATATATATATATATATATATATATATATATATATATATATATTTATATAATATGTTATGTAAAATTAAATAATTTAGAGGTGAAGACACTCTTCCAAGTACTTTCCATCTTATCAAGCAAGCATTCTTCCAAGCACTCTTCATTGGAGATGCTCTTAAAATCCTAGGGTTGCAATTCAAAGCATTCTAAAACTTACATTCAATAAACATGGATCTAACGGTGAATAATCAAATATATATATATATATATATGGTCGTTAAAATCCATGTGACATTGTTGAAGATGATGAATATTCTCTTATTATTATTATTATTATTGATTTTACTAGCTAGTAATTAACAACATATTCCAACTGTAAATGTATATAAAAAAGAATTGAATAAGAATATTTTGTTGGGCTGTTTTATGTAGATATAGGCAGATAGACTATAAAATAAAAACCGCAAAAGCATGATATGGAATGGATGAGATATTAATGCCTATTTTTGGGATATCAAATTTCAGTTGAGAAAATAACAATACAATGCATGTGATTTTTGATCTAATCACATTACCCCATTTCTAGGAGAATTTATACCGTGTGCCTGGCACACCACGTCAAAAACTGATGTGATGTGCCATAGCCAATGAAATAAAAACATCTGGCATTAGTTAAATTTCTCTAATAAAAAAAATTAAAAAAAGAAAAAACTTAATTCCATCATTAACCTGCTGTCCCTTCTCCTTCCATCCGTCCTTTCTCAGAAAACTACCAGCGGTAACCACCACCTTATTTCATTCCGGCCAAAGCAACAACACAACCAAACCTCTGTTTTCTTTTTAAAGTACCCATATCTTGTTTCATCCCATCGAACCACGAAAGCTTGAATTCTCCTCCCGACGCCATTTTATTCAATTTTAAAATAAACTATAGATCCCAGGAACATTTAACATATGAACTATGAAGATAAACCAGATTCAAATTTAAAAAAATAAATTAATGGGTATGTTTCAATTTGTGTTAAAAGCTTGATTTGGGGTTTTTAATGGTTAATCAGAGGAGACAATTCCTAATTGGAGATTGCAAAACCTTAATTTCTTCAATACATAAACTTTCAAAACAAATCAGATTAAGGGAAGAACTCATATGAGAGAGAGCTGAGCTAAAAATCATTGTGTTATCCTGAGCCCAACCTCTCTGCATCCCATGATTAAAGATAATTATTCCCTACCGATCGTGAAAACCAACTGATGCTTCATCGTGGTCTGAAATCGCTTCATCTCATGGTTCTCCTCGCCGGAAAAACACAAGAAGCCGAGCAGGTGGTTTTGCGTATTAGTAGAGAAGGAGCTGTAAACTGAATTTTCTTGTAATGACTAAGGTGCCCTAACTATGGTTTTCTGTACTTTTATTTCAAAAAATTAAATTAATACGTGTTTTTATCTCATTGGCTATGGCACACCACATCAGTTTTGACGTGGTGTGCCAGACATACAGTATAAATTCTCCATTTCTAGAGATCTCAGTGGCACTGTTAATTGTGTTGTGTGCATGTGACTTTTATTTTTCTTAAAAATAAAAATGAGAAATAAAATTTTCTTTTTCCTATTTGGCAGCCAGGTCGTTTTGTTATTAATATTATTTAAATATTTCAGTATTTTTCAGAAAGACATTCATTTTTATTTTTGTCTCCATGTCATATTTTTTGTCTCCATGTCATATTTTATTATAACATAAGATCCTGAATTTGTGGCCCTAAAAACCCATCTAAGCAAGGTCACGGATTGCTTTTCTTTATTTTATATATAATAATAAAAGCTAGGTTGAAGCAGCATAAATAAATAATTAATATGAAAAAAAGTCAGTAATATCATCTACAAGATTGAGGACTGTAATCGAGCCAAGCCGAGTCTTGGCCTGTTCAAGCTCGATTCGTTATAAAATTAACAAGTCCGGTTCAGTTTATTAGAAAATAAACGAGGTCGAACCGAGTTTCGAGCTTGTTTTGAGTCCAAAATCCTCTTTGAACTTGGTTCATTAAAAAATTTATTTAACCATGAATTGTTTGTGAGTAATTTGTTAATTAAATTTATGAAGTTTGCTCGCAAATAACTCTTTAATTGTGTACATAAACAAGCTCACAAGCAAAGTTTGTGAATAAACAAACTCATTTATTATGTTTGTCAACGAACTCATCTAATAACAAATGCCATAATACTACGTTTAGATATTTGTGAACTAATACAAAACTGTATATTTCTACAAAACTAATTTTTTTTTCATAAATGTTCTAATCGAACCTGCTCGCGAGGTTTCAAGCTGAGCTTTGGTTTACTTATGCTCGGTTCGTTTACGAACCGAGCTAGTCAATCGTACTCATGAGCGGTTCATTTACAAATCGAACCGGCCATCGAGCTGCTCATGAGCGGCTCGGCTCATTTATAGCTCTACTCGGATTGTATCCTCAATATTAAGTGTGCAAGCCTATTTTTCTAAGAACCATTACATTTGTTTATATTTTCTCTTTATTATTTACTGTTACTAATATCTAATAGATATTAGATGGTTTTTTTTTTGAAGTAATTATTTTTGAAATTTTATCAAGCAAATTTTAATTCATGTTTAGAATAAAAGTAAAAAAAGTAGAACCAAACAGAAGTTAAAACTAGATATTTCATTGAGTCAATGAGGATTAAGTTTCTAAAATCAAACCCTTTGCAATATAAGATAGTGAGATTATCACGATCGAAACAATATTTTGTCAGGATATATATTTCAATCATTAATTATATTTTTTTTTATTAAAAGTTGGAGACGGGAAAGGTTGAAGCTGAACATCTCAACAAGGTAGGCATCCTCAGTAAGACAATCAAAAAATATAAATCCGGTGTATTATTAAAAGAGAGAAAAAAAATACAAAAAAAAAGAAAAAGAAGAAAACTAAAGCAAACTGATATAAATCATGGAAGTTAAAATTACAAAGAAACTAGAGCAAAAATCAGGATACGAATCTAACAAAACTGATGTATTATCTTGAATAATCTACAACAATGTGTTGGAGATGAAGAGAATTACAAAGGAAGGGAAAGAATTACAAAGGAAAAATGAAATTACAGAAGATTGGAGAATGGGAGAGATTGAGAAAAGGAGAATGAGAATCTGATACATATCTGTTATAACCATTGTTGTTTATATAGATCAGCTCCGTGCTTGTTACCGTTGTTGATAAACAAAAACGGTACATTTTTACTCGTCCTGAAACGTAGCCGTTTCACTAGCTTGTTACCCCCCCCCCCCCCCCCCCTTAAGCTAGGCATATATGGAAATTAGGCCGAGCTTGATGACATTTCGTTGGAAGGGTCCTGATGCTAATGCTTTGGTGAACATGTCAGCAGTTTGGTTGTTTGTTGTGACTGGAATTGGCTTTATAATTCCTTGCTGGAGTTTTTCCCGAATGAAGTGGCAGTCCAATTCAATGTGTTTACTCCTTTCATGGAATGTGGAGTTCGTAGTTAGATATATGACGGAAAGATTATCACAGAACAGGGGTACTGGGATGTTGTGACTGATCTTCAATGCATCTATGAGGTATAGTATCCATTGTACTTCAACCGTTGCAGAGGACATGGCCCTGTATTCTGCTTCTGTGGAGGATCGAGACACAGTGGCTTGCTTCTTGCTTTTCTAGGAAATTAGAGCATTTCCTATGTAAATACAGTAACCAGTAACGCTGCGTCTAGTATCGACACATGTAGCCCAGTCTGCGTCGGAGAAGGCCTGTAATTTCTGAGTTGGTGCGCTTGAGGGATAGAACGGCCCTTTACCTGGATCATTTTTAATATAATGCAAAATCCTATGTGTTGCTTTCAAGTGAATGTCAGTGGGTGTCTGTAAAAACTGACTAAGAGTGTTAACAACATACATTATGTCAGGCCTAGTATTGGTCAGATATACTAATCGACCAATCAACCTTCTATACACAGTAGGATCAGGGATTGGGACGCCTGCATCTTTACTAAAACGAGCAGTAGGGTCCATGGGGGTTGTAACCGGTTTCGAAGCTAGTAGACCACTATCCTTTAGTAACTCTAGAGCATATTTGCGCTGAGAAATGCAAATTCCCTTTCCTGATCTAGCTACTTCAAAGCCTAAGAAGTACTTTAGAGTACCTAGATCCTTTATTTTAAATTCCTTATCTAAATGCTTTTTGATGCTTTCTATCTCAGCTAGATTAGTGCCTGTGAGTATTATATCGTCAACATACACGAGTAAGACAGTGATAAGGTTATCAATAAAAAGGGAATGATCAGATGAACATTGAATGTAATTGTGTTTAAACAGAAATAATGATAACCTTTCGTACCATTGCCTACTCGCCTGCTTTAAACCATAAAGTGACCGTTGTAACTTACAGACAAGATTAGGATTAGAAGTCTTCATGCCAGGAGGAAGAGCCATATACACTTCCTCATGCAAATTACCATGGAGAAATGCGTTGTTAACATCACACTGGTATAAAGGCCAATCCTGTAATGCTGCAATAGCAAGTATAAGCCTCACTGTAGTTAGTTTCACCACAGGAGAAAAGGTGTCTAAGAAATCCACACCCTCTATTTGGGTATAACCCTTTGCGACAAGCCTTGCCTTATATCGCTCAAGGGTCCCGTCGCTTTTAAGCTTAACTTTAAAGGTCCATCTACAACCCACCTTTTTCTTTCCTTTAGGTAACTCAACAAGTGTCCAGGTATGAGTAGCTTCTAGCGCATCTAATTCTTTCTGCATAGCTTCTTTCCAATAATTATGTTTCATAGCCTCTGTGTGACTCTTTGGTTCGGGCACTATGGTCAAATTCATGACATAATTCCTATGTGGAGTGTTTAACATTTGATAGGATAATACACTGGAAATGGGATACTTGATTCTAGTGTTTATGTCATGGCTCCTAAGTTGATTACAGTGGTAATCAATAAGATAAGAAGGCTGCTTCTTATTCCTAGATGATTGCCTAGTTCCTTGAATAGGTATATCAACTGATGTAGTTGCTTGTGTGTCTTGACTTATGTGAGTATGAGGATGATTATCAACACTGTCTACAGCGCTATTGTGCTCAATAGACCTAAAAGATTCAACAGGAACCTCGAGGGTTGGTATAGTTACTGATGGTGTTGTAAGTGATGGACTAACGGGGACATGATTTTCTGTTGTTACTACAGAAGACTCTAAAGATGACAAACTCTCAATGAAAGAGTTGCTCAGAGTCTGATACTCAGGTATTGGCTTATGATCCAAAGACTGCGCATAAGGGAAAAAATGCTCAATGAACTTGACATCTCTTGTCAAGGTATATGTTTGTGTGTGAAGACTAAAAACCTTAAAACCTTTAACATTAGGCTTATATCCCACAAAGACGCCAGGCGTTCCCCTATTATCCATTTTGTGTTTCCCTGGTCTAAAATTATAACTGTATACTAAACACCCAAAAGTTTTTAGACTAGTATAATCAAATTGAGTTGAGTATAACATGCTATGAGGAGAACTATTGTCTAATAATGGTGTAGGCATGATGTTTATCAAAAAAGCGGCATGCATAATACAATCGGTCCAGAAAACTAGGGGTAAGGATGCTTGTATTCTAAGTGTTCTAGCAACAGCAAGCAAGTGCTGATGTTTCCTCTCAATAGTACTGTTCTATTGGGGGTATAAGGGCATGAAAACTGATGTTTTATTCCTTTTTCAGAGAACAGAATTGCCAACTGTAATTTAGGTGCATTGTCACTCCTGATAGACTTAATCTTTAGGTTAAACTGTGTCTCTACAAAGTTATAGAAACCCTCAATACATTTAGGTGCCTGAGACTTATTTTTCAACAAGTATATCCATGTATATCTACTGTAGTCATCAATCATAGTCAAAAAATATCTATAACCCGTATGAGACTCCATAGAAAAGGGGCCCCATACGTCCAAATGTACGAGATCAAAAATATTCACAGTTTTATTTTGACTAACAGGGAAAGGCAAACGCTTGAGTTTAGCCTGTGGACATACAGTACAATCAAAAGATGCAAAATGTTTTACATTGAGAGGTAAAAATTTAAATTTTTCAACAAGCAAGTGTCCCAATCTAAGATGACACAGATTCAAATCAGATACATGTTGTTGTTTTTCTGCAGATATGGAAGGCACAGTTGGTTGATGTTCATGAGGTATGACATACAAGCCCTTTTTGAATTTAGCTAAACCAATCATCAGCTAAAGTTTTGTATCATGTATTTCACAAACATCAAATGCAAAAACACAATTCACATCATGCTGTTCTAATAATCTGCTAACAGACATAATGTTGAAGCTAAAAGTGGGAATGTAGAGAACATTATGCAAAACTAGATGATTATTGACCTTAACTGTCCCTACTTGAGTAACCCTTAACTATTCATCGTTAGACAATCTTACTACTATTTTATTAACAGTATGAACATCATATAACAAATCCATGTTATTCACTATGTGTTCAGTGGCGCCACTATCTAAAATCCATTCTACCTTAGTAGATATATGTTCAACAATATTAGGCAATACAACACAAGTATAATGATTAAGATTAGTTAACCAACTAGTAGAGTTGTGAGTGATACCTGTAGAGTGAATGTAACTCGCTGGACTATTTGCACTCTATTGTAGCTGATTGCCATGTGCAACTGGAGCATGGTCAGTCACTATACTGCCCACCATATGTGCATTAGCGAAATTAGAATAGTTGTTGGAGGTATGATGTTTAAGCTGATCTTTTTCTTCTAATATGCTCATTAACTTGCTATATTGTGACTTAGAAAGAGTAATGCCCGCATCATATACTTGGGTCTGCTATGTTGAAACACCTTTCCACAAGATTTTGATTTGACAAAATTATTTAAGTTAATCTCATGATTAAGACAACTAAATTTAAATGCTTTGGTTTAATTGTACTAATGTGTTTGTTCAATGTTAAGTATATTAATAAATGAGAATAGAAAGTAAGACAGAACGAAGTCAGCATGAGTCACAGAAGCTGAGTAGAACACAACTCAGCATCATAGAAGAAAAGTCTTCTTCAGAACAAACGCTTGAAGACGAAGCTGACCGACGAAGCTGAGTAAAACATAACTCAGCCCCGTCAAAGGAGATCTTAAAGGCAACGTCAATTAAGTCAAGCTGAGTGTTCGTCAAGACATCACCAATGATCCGTTGACTAGAAGACAAAGTCTGACAAAGTTCTGCACCAATTTTCAGAAGCCTCAGAATTACGCCAAGAGACCTTTTCGAGACGCATGGATCACCTGGCATTTGGCAAGAAGACAAACCTGGCGCTAGAAGACGAAACCTGGTGCTAGAAGATGAAACTGGCAAGCCTGGCGAATGCTGACCAAATGAATGATGCAAGCAGATCGTTTGAATTCAACGGATAAGTCCGAATTCGAATCATTGAAGCTTCAGAAATTGATATAAAAGGACAAGTTTATCACTTGGATTTTTTGCCGAAATACAAGATAGCACAGGCAGAAAAGCAAATCTTCACAAGAGTGAAAATCCAAAATAGAAGCTGTCTAAATAGAAAAAGCAAGTTCTTACACCCAAATCCAATCTCTGTGTAAAAGTCTAGAGTGAATTTGTATTCATCTAAAGTGTTCTTCGTTTAGAGAGAACAAATCTTGTATCAATTGTAAAGGTTGAGAAAGTGAAGCTGAGTACTCGATTTTAGTACTCAACGGTAGAGAAAATCTGAGTGTTCGGTTATAGCGCTCAGTGGGGTTGAGTAGACGAATAGAGGACGATACTCTTGCATACTCAATTGCTTTGTAAACGGTTTGTGCTCTACCTTTAAAGAGCTCAGTAGTGGATTGAAAAAGCCCGGAAGGATTCTGGGGACTAGACGTAAGCGGTGAGGCCGAACCAAGATAAGACTGCTGAGTAATCTCTAACCCTTCTCTTGATATATATGTATGTGTTGCTTGCTTAAATTACTCAGTATATAATTTGTATAAGCCGACGCTGAGTAATCAGAGTGCTGAGTTGGAAGCTGACCTTAAGTGTTATTTCCCAACTCACAAGTGAAACAGTTCTAGTCAGCCTCTGACTAAAGCTGTCTTACATCATGCTCAACTTTGCTGACCAAAACTGAGTGAAGTTATTTAAACAGTTAAATTAAGTCAGCATAATTAAGCGAAAAATTTACATTAGTTCCTAACCCCCCCCCCCCCTTGGAACTAATCCTATTACATTACACGGGACCAACAAGTGGTATCAGAGCTTAGTAGCTCGATATTCAGGATAAAACTATCTTGAGCTGATCCCTGTAAATGGCTGAGAACAACACTAATCAAACAACACAGATACTCCCTGAGGGATTATCGATTAGTCGGCCTCCTCTATTTTTCGGGTCAAACTATACATTTTGGAAAAACAGAATGAAAAACTTCATTTAGTCAACAAACATGAGTGCATGGCTGGCTATAGTCCAAGGCCCGTTTGTTCCCTATGAAATTGTTGATGGAGTAAAATCTATCAAGAGTGAGTCTAAGTGGTCAGAGGATGACCTTAAAAAGTTGCAAAATAATGCTTCGGCTATCAATATGCTTCACTGTGCATTAGATGCTGTAGAGTACAACAAAATTTCAGGTTGTGAGTCAGCACAGGAAATCTGGAAGAAGCTGGAGGTGACCTATGAAGGAACAAGCAAGGTCAAGGAGTCCAAGGTGAACCAACACATGAGACTATACGAGCTGTTTGAGATGAATGAAAATGAAGACATCTCTGAGATGAACTCAAGGTTCACCAACATCATAAATGAGCTTAAGAGACTCGGCAAGAACTTCACAGAAGAAGAACAGGTGAAGAAAATCTTGAAAATTCTCCCCAAGAGCTGACAAGCTAAGAAGACAGCCGTGGAAGAAGCTCAGGACCTGACCACATACAAATATGACGAGCTAATTGGATCTCTGCTGACCCACGAGATCTCCATGAAGAATTTTGAGGCTAAAGAAAAGTCTGAGGACAAGAAGCAAAAATCTCTTGTCATGAAAGCTGACTCAACGGAAGCTGACTCATCAGATGATGAGGAGATGGCCATGTTCACCAGAAAGATGAAGAAGCTGTTTAGAAAGAATGACAAGAACAGCAAAAGGCCATTCAAAAGAAGCGATAAATATAAAGCTGAGTCCAACGACAGTAGATACAAGAAGGACAGCTCGAAGCCTGTCACTTGCTTCGAATGCCATCAAACTGGGCACATTAAATCAAGCTGTCCCACTCTGAAGAAAGAAAAGAAAGGTAGCAGAAAATCAATGGTGGCAATATGGAGTGATAGTGATGAGTCAACCTCATCAAAAGCTGATGCCACTGAGTCAGTAAACGTATGTTTCATGGATGACGAATCTGCTGACCACTGCCGATCTGAGCAAGCTGACCTCTCAGATGGATATGACCAAAAGGAGCACTCCAATGAGGTAACATATCTTCTTTTGCTCAGAAATGAAATGGTTAATGCCCTGAGTGATCTCTATACACTGACCAAAAAGTGTAACAAGAAAATACGAGCACTCAGCAGGCGATGTGATGAGATTGAAGAGGTCAAACTTAGTGACCTCTGATATCTGCTCTAGGACAACACTAGGCAAGATGAAAATCTAAAAATCATGCATTGGTTTGTCTCGGAAGTCCAATCAGATTCTAAGAAACTGAGAAAGGACATCACTTCAATACAGAACCAGCTGAGTACGTTGGCTAAGAAAAGGTTCTATCCAAATGCTGAGTATCAAGGTACTGGTCAGCATAGACGGTACACTCAGCAGAACAGTCTGTGTGACTGTTGTGGAAAAAGAGGTCACACCATAAATGTGTGTTGGTATGCTCAGCACCATCGTGCTGACCAAAAATGGAAACACCCTCAAAGGGTAGTTTTTTTGTGACTATTGTGGTAAAGATGGCCACACCATAAATGTATGCCGTCACAAAATAAAAAATGATACTACACCTGTTCATGCTAACCAACGAGGACCCAAAAATAATTGGGTACCTAAATATGAATAGGTTAAATTGCAGGTGAGCCTGAGGTGCGCAGAGAAGTCAAAGCTATGGTACATTGACAGCACATTCTCGAGGCATATGACTGGTGATGAAACTCAGTTCATCACACTTATACATAAACAAGGTGGAAATGTAAGTTTTGGAGATAATAAAAAGGGTAAGATAGTAGGATTATGTACTATCGGAGGAAATCCTACTATTGAGTCAGTCTCCCTAGTCAGGGGTCTCAAATATAACCTACTGAGCATTGCTCAGCTGTGTGACAGTAGTAGAAAGGTTGTATTTGATGCCACTGAGTGTCGGATACTCGAGGGAAAAACAAATGATTTAATTATAACTGCCCCTCATGTTGACAATGTTTTCATGTTGAGTTTAGAAAAGAAGTTTTCAAAAAATATATGCTTAGTGTCAAAGGAAGATAATTCCTGGCTATGACATAGGAGACTTGGTCATGTAAGCATGGACCTCCTTGCCAAATTAGCAAGAAAGCAATTAGTTGAAGGTTTACCCAAACTTAGATTTGAGAATTAAAGATCAATTATGCAATGCTTGTCAGCAAGGTAAACAAACCAAAAAGTCTTTTCAAAGTAAAAATATTGTCTCAACCAAACGACCATTGGAATTACTACACTTGGATCTTTTCGGACCAGTCCAGCCGCTGAGCTTGGGTGGTAAGAGATTTTCCTTGGTCATTGCAGATGATTTCTCTCGGTATACTTGGGTCATCTTGCTGAGTAGCAAGGATGAAGCTTTTGAGATGTTCTCAACACTGATTAGAAAACTTGAAAATGACAAAGATTTGAAATTAGCTCACATCCGTAGTGATAATGGCGGAGAATTCAAAAACCAACAGTTTGATGAATTCTGTGAAGTCAACAGCATTGACCATAATTTCTCTGCTCCTAGAACTCCTCAACAAAATGGGGTAGGTGAGAGGAAGAACAGAACATTATTCGAAATAGCTAGGACAATGCTGAGTGAGAATATGCTTCCAAAGTATTTCTGGGGTGAAGCTGTCAACACAGCGTGCTATATACTCAATAGGGCTTTAGTTAGACATATACTTAAGAAAACCCCCTATGAACTTTGGTAAGGACGAAAACCCAACATTGGATATTTTCGTGTCTTTGGTTGTAAGTGTTTTATACTCAATACGAAAGACAACCTTGCCAAGTTTGACTCAAAAGCTGACGAAGCGATCTTTCTAGGGTACTCAACTAACAGTAAAGCATATCACTACAACAAATCACCACTTGCGCCACGAATCATGCTACGGGATTTCTAAATTCGTGGCATAATTTCATTTAGCCACGAGAAAAACAGAATTCAGTAAAAATTAATGATATCCCATTACATTTATGCCACGGGTAAATTTTTTTCGTGGCAAACATACACTTATGCCACATTATTTTTTTTGTGTGGCTAAATCTATTTGTGCCATGGAAAACAAATTTCTAATGGCATAAAATTATTTATACCACGATAATTTATTTCGAGATAAAAAAAAGTTGTTTATTCTAAAGGATTAAAGTGCAAAAAAAGCCTCTAACATTTGGATCATGAGCAATTTTACCCCTAACATTAGTAGCCAAGAGCAATTTTACCCCTCATGTTAATAATTTGGATCAATTTCATCAGGGGTAAAATTGCTCTTGGCTTCCAACATTAGGGATAAAATTATACCATTTTAGACGTTATGGTAAAATTGTTCCTGACCCAAAACATTAGGGTATTTTTACATCTTAACCCTATTCTAAAATTAATTTTAGTATATTTTTTCCTTATTCTAGAATTAAATTCAATTTATTAATTTTTGCCTTTTTTTTTCCAAGTGGCAGTGAACCAAAATTCATTTGCACCCAAAAAATTAATTCATGCCATTTCCCAAATTTTCCTTTCCCGCTTTTGTTTTTAAGAAAATTTCCCTTTGGCTCTCTCATCTACCCTAATTTTTGATTCTCTTTCTGATTCTAGGCTTTCAAGTGTGGAATGGCCTACGACTGTTCACTAACTCGCTTGTTTTTCCTTTCCTGAAATGCATCCTTCTTTCTACTTGAATTCCACCGGACACCCACTATGATTCCGACCTTACATTCACAACGATTGCCTGCAATCCGATCCTCGAGCGGCAGCGCAACCCTCAGAACATGTAAGAACTGCAAAACCCAGTTCGACCCTACCCTAACCCTCATGTGTATCGGTTCCACACTGCCCATTTTGGAGGTAATTCTTATTATCTTTGTTGTTTCAAACTAAGAAACATGATATTTGATTATCCATTAATTAGCTAAGTTTTGGTGTATTATGTTTGGTGTATCATGTTAATTTTATTAGTGGTTCATTCTGCAATTCATTGATTTCCTCTTTACTCTTGTGGTTTCCCCTAAAAAATACCATTCAACTGGACTTTATGCGAACTTTGCAATTCAGTATGGATATCAAGAAAGTATCTAGGCTTACCTCCCAATGCTTATTATGCTAAACATTGTTTAGTTTTAATGCTTATTATGATGAACATCATTTAATTTTATATGTTCTCTACTTTTTTTCAGTTTTGTTCACTTTTATTTAATCACGTGAGCATATTATTGGGTGGATTTAAGCTGTAAATTATAAGATTGTTAGTATGTTAATTGGTTTCTTCAACTCAATTTTATTATTTGTGACTATGTTTGTAGGCATCCTTGCTCTGGATCAGCTTTAACTATATGAAAAATTGCTATTCAATTGAACTAACTATCAAATATTATGGTAGGTGAAAGCTGCTTACAAGAAGAAGGTGTGCGAGTCTTATTCCATTCTCTTTTAGAGCAACGAAAAGCCTTGCACTGGGTTCCGGTTGAAGTGGTAAGCATTGCTACTCTTTTGAACAATTTCAGAGTCTAAAACCTAAAGGATCTGAAATGCTTCTAAATGTATTGAACTTTGTACTTCTTTAATTTCATGTTTAGTAACATTATTATTCTGTTGGAAAAATTAGAATGGTAATACCTCAATTGTGAAAAATCCATGGATGAACTTTTGATAACAATAATATTTTGAAGTCCAGCGAGTAGATTTTTGTTGAATCCCTGGTGGAATTGTTGTAAGGCTTATTCACTTGTTAGCGCTATTTAAACTTGTTTTTCTCCCTGTCAAGCTCCATATATTGTTAGCTTGCTAATATTATTACAAAAATTACTCCTTTTACAAATTAAGGTCAAGGCTCCATGAATCTAAAATTAAGGTCAAGATTCCATGAATCTTGTTCCACTCTTCTGCACAACATGTGCATCAATACTATTAATTTGAGTTTTGTTTTATCCCAATTACGATATCAATATGTTGTCTTTTTACGTGATCATCAAAGTCTAATCATTATCCTTAATTAATTTAATGTAGTCAGTTTGTCTTCATTAATTGTGCTCAAGTTAAATGGCCCAGAATGAGGGGAAAAATGGACCAATTATTCATTATGATATACTTCCATTAAATATGCCCAGGAGCTGCCATTTTTTTTATATGATTCTTTTGATGTGGACAAGTCTCACCATTGCAAAAGGTTAATGTTATAGATAGAGCTTTAACTTAGTCCCTTCAAAGTGAAGGTTCGCTGATGATCTTTAACTTTACTCGATCATATATGTTAGTAGAAACCATTTCAGTATCTTTAACTTAGTCCCTTTAAAGTGAAGGTTGCTTATGCGGGAGACACATGTGCCAAAGGGTGGCAAGATTCTTTGGCATTTTGGTTATTTAGGGAATGCTCTTCTCAACTTAAATTTTCTTCGAGTTTCGTAGAGCTCTTTCTGCTATTTTATGCAGAAATCAAGGCTACAGGTGATGCTGACTATCACATTGTCAGAGCTGATGTCTGATGTGCAAGTGACTCAGATGAGGTCTGATGGGAACTGGAAGAGAGTGGTGAAGCTCGACGCCTTCGCAAGTCACTGTAGGAAATGGCCGATGAATATAAGAGTGCCAGCTTATTATAGGAATGTGGGCTAACTGAAAATTTCCTAACAGTAATATTGGAAAGTTCCCTGAGAATTGATGGTCGTGGTTGGAGGTGAAACGTCTATCGGAAAGTCTAATTTTGGCCCTTGATGCTAGCCTGGAACATGCACTTGTGGTAAGTAACGCTACCAGAACAGTCTTCTCTGATTTTACCATACCGCAACTACTATTGGGTACATAAATTAAGCATGGATGTCTGGTTACTCTTCATTTACTCCATTGAGAAACAACTTGCTCATTCATATGACATTGGAGTTTTTAATTTTTTATTGCTATGTTTGTCGGAGGATTTAGTGGTTCCAGAATGGGCCAGTCTCACACTGCTCTTATTTTGTTCATGATAATTTTTATGATCTAGATATACAAGTTCTTCAGCTGTGATCTGGATGAATAATTTGTGCTGCATGCTATTTAACAGGCTTCTCTAATGACTATAGATATATATGTTGCGGCAGAGAGCTATTATAAACTTGCATTTGCTCCTGTTCCCGATCTTCACATTATTATTTGGTAACATTTAAACCAAAAGTTGAAATAAATATGGATTAAAGCACTATTTGGCCCCTGATCTATTCAAAATGTTGGGTTTTGACCCGACTTATTATTTGGTAACATTTTCCCTCTTACCTATCTAAAATGCTAGTTTGCTCACTGACCTATTATTTGGTAGTATTTGCCCTACCTATCCAAAATTGGTGAAATCTCAAACCATCCACACTGGTAGAAATTTCACCAATTTTGGGCAGGTTAGGGGGCAAATGTTACCAAATAATAGGCCAGGGGCAAAGATGAGAATTTGGGATAGGTTAATGTTTTCAAATAATAGGCCGGGGGCCAAATAGTGCTTTAACTCAATAAATATGTACCAACTGCATGTAAATTAGCAATTCGATTGGTTGATCTCTTTCGAGTTTGAGGGTATTTATTCCTGAATAGCAGTTGAAAAACTGACAGCTGTCTAAACTCTTATCCACAAGTACTTTCAAAGATAGCAGCTAGCCTACCAGTTGATTTTGCCTGAAAACTCAGCTGATTAGAGGCCACAATGTTTCCTGGATGGTTTGTATTTGAGTAGCTAGTTCAGGCAGTGAGGAATTTTAGTTAAAATCATGATGTTAGCAATCACTTATTCCCTAATTTCAACGATTATCGAATGGACTTCTTTGCAGGCTCTTGTGGCTAGAAAGATGGTGCTTGGAGCAGAGATCATGTAACTGCACTGTGTAAAATTTGTCCAATGGTCAACAGTGAGATCTATTCTGAGGCAGCCGCAGCAGAAATGGAGGGATACAGTGCTTCAAAGCTTGCAGTTGATTCTGCTGTTAAACATCTGCAACTTGCGAATAAGCTTTTTTCACAAGCTGAGCTCTATCACTTCTGTGCAAGCATTCTGGAACTTGTAATTCCAGTTTATAAAAGCAGACGGGCATATGGACAGCTTGCTAAGTGTCATACATTGCTCACTAATATCTATGAATTGATTCTTGAGCAAGAATCAAGTCCAATTCCGTTACGGATGCCACATACTATAGGGTTGGATTCTATGGTGAGAGATTTGGGAAGCTGGACAGAAAGGAATATGTATACCGGGAACCACGTGATGTACGACTAGGTGACATAATGGAGAAGTTAAGTCATTTATGAGTCTAGGATGGATGGCACTCACACTTTGCACATCATCCCGGATTCTAGGCAAGTAAAGGCGGATGAATTGCAGCCTGGTGTCTGTTACTTGCAGATAACTGCTGTTGATCCAGTAATGAAAGATGAAGATTTAGGAAGTAGACGGGAAAGAATATTTCTGTTGAATGGTAGAATGATGGATGTTTACTTATTATTTTTTTTTTTGTTTTCCTGATTACAATTTTGGACTTTGTTTTTATTCTTTTGTTCTTATTGAATTTAATGTAAATATGTTCCATCCAAAAGTTCTTATGACACTAACAATAATAATCGAGGAAATAAAAAATTAATTCAAAATAAATTGCTAAAATTTGATCAAAGTTTGTGACTATTATATTTGTAGCTAAGCAAAGTCTTTAGCTACAAGTGTTCTAATTTTATCATGGTTATGCTCGTAGCTAAGTAAAGTTTAAGCCACGAATGTTATAATTTCGTCACGTTTATACTCGTGGCTCAGTGAGGTTGATTGATATGAGCCATTATATTTTGCCAAGTCTATTTTACTTTTGCCATGAATTTACATGTGGCAAAGGGATGTGATTAGCCACAGATGTTTCCGTGGCATAAAACTCAATTTATGCCACAACCATCATTTTCCTATGGCCACTATCTAGCCACGCTCACTTGCGCCACGGGAGATTTATTTTGAATTTTCGTGGCTAAATACTATAGCCATAGAAATATTATACTTGTGCCACGACTCTAACCATGGCGCAAGTGATGATTTGTTGTAGTGTATAGGGTGTTCAATAAACGAACTCAGGTCGTAGAAGAGTCTGTACATGTTGAGTTCGATGAAACTGACCCTGCAGGAAAGTCAAGTCAATCTGCCAAAGATGACCCATGCTCAGCTTCCGCTGACCAAAATGGAGCCGCTGAGTCATTACCACACGGGCTGACCAAAGGTAAAAACGAACCTGAAATTACCTTTGCTGACCAATCTAAAACTGCAGAGATTGTTGAAACACCTGCTCCGGAAAACTCAACACTCCCCAAAGAGATCAAAATTCCAAGAGGACACTCAGAGAAGTCCATTCTTGATGCTGCTGAGAACACTCTGATGACTAGAAATCAACTCAGGAGATATCTCAGTAATGTTGCGTTCGTCTCAGTTCATGAACCAAAGAACTTCACCGAAGCTGAGCACGACGAATTCTGGATCAATGCGATGCAAGAAGAGCTTGATCAATTCAAGAGAAATGAGGTATGTGATTTAGTGCCAAAACCTAGGAATCAAAAGACCATAGGAACTAAATGGGTTTTTCGAAATAAGCTAGATGAACAAGGTAATGTAGTCAGGAACAAAGCCAGACTCGTAGCTCAGGGCTACAGTCAGCAATAAGGCATTGACTATGGTGAGACTTTTGCACCCGTAGCTAGGTTAGAGTCTATAAGAATATTGTGTGCATATGCTAGCTTCATGAACTTTAAACTATTCCAAATGGATGTCAAGAGTGCATTTCTTAACGGAGTTATAAACGAAGAGGTATATGTTAGTCAGCCTCCAGGGTTTGAAGATCCAAAATTTCCAAACCACGTTTATAAACTCAAAAAGGCCCTGTACGGCCTGAAACAGGCACCACGTGCTTGGTACAAAAGGTTGACTAGTTTCCTACTGACCAGGAACTATGTCAGAGGTAAAGCTGACACAACCCTATTCATTAAGAAAAAGGGTAAAGATACCCTGCTGGCACAAATATACGTAGATGATATTATCTTTGGTGCTACTAATTAATCTATGTGCAAGGAATTTAGTAAACAGATGCAAACTGAGTTCGAGATGTCAATGATGGGCGAACTCAACTTCTTCCTTGGACTTCAAATTAAACAGGGAAAGAATGGCATCTTCATTAGTCAGACCAGGTATGCCAAAGAAATATTGAAGAAATTTGATATGGAAGAATGTAAGCCCATATCTACCCCAATGGGTACTGACACTGTGCTTTGCGCTAACGAGAAAGGTAAGTCAGTAGACAACAAGTTATATCGAGGTATGATTGGCTCTCTACTTTATCTAACTGCTAGTAGGCCAGACATTCAGTACTCAGTATGTTACTGTGCGAGATATCAAGATGACCCTAGGGAATCTCACTATATAGCTGTGAAAAGAATTTTTAGATATTTGCAGAGCTCAGTTAATGCAGGTTTATGGTATCCAAATGACTTCACACTCATTGGATACACTGACGCTGACTATGGACGAGACAAGCTGGAGCATAAAAGCACCTCAGGAGGATGTCACTTCCTTGGAAGCTGTCTAGTGTCTTGGTTCAGTAAGAAGCAATCGTCAGTGGCCCTGTCAACAACTGAAGCTGAGTATATTGTTGCTGGAAGCTGTGTGTCTAGCGATTCTCAGAACAACTCCGGCGCCGATTACGACGACAATCGCTCCGATCTGAACCCTCCGTCTCCTGCTAAGCAAGACTATGAAGAGACTTCCACTGAGTCTCAAGAATAAGGTCAGCATGACCAATCTATTCCTAAGGTCAGCATGACTCATAGAAACCCTCAAGCTGACCAAGCAACTCCGTCAAGAAAGAAGAAGGAGAAAAAGAACAAGCAACCTAAGGAAAAAGTTTTCCTCCCTATTTACAAAAACGTCAAAAATCTCAAAATCTTCCGATCTCGTTGGTTCTCCAAAGGATTCGTAGAAGCTGAGAAACCTTTTTGCGAATGGATCTCCAAAAACGGATGGACCGAACTCTTCTCTTTTCCTGGAACCACTTATCCACAGTTAGTGAGGGAATTCTACACGAACCTCAGAGTTACCGAAGATGATGTTGACCACTTAGTCACCAAGGTCAAATACAAGGACATCACCATCACTCCGTCCTATCTCGCTAAACTGTTAAAGCTGACGGCCAAAGGATCAGAACTCAGGTGCACGAACGACTACACGCGCATTGATTACCCTGTTGAGTTTTGTAAACCAAAGAACCACAAAGGAGAGATTGCTAGTACCTGCATGGGTTAGCCTCAGAATATGGCCCATTATATACTAACCAACTTCCTATTCCCCAAGATCAAGTGTCCTCCTTGGCTTCAAATTTTGAGCAGTGCTTTATCTGGGACATGCTGAACTACAAGCTGCTCAATATGCCCGTTTTTCTCATCGGCGCCTTCCAACGCAGTACCATGAAACTCATGATGGGTTCTCTCATCACAAAGATACTGCAGGATCACAAGGTCAGCATAGTAGAGGAAATTGAGATTTCAGGTACGAAAATCACCGCAGCAGTACTGTTCGGCTTAGCCTACAACCAACCGATAAAACCGAAGAAAGGAAAGGGGGCTATGGTTGAAGAAGATCCCGCTGAGGAAGATATAGAAGGGGATAATATGGTTGAAGCAGCACAGGATGCGCTAACCAAAAAAGGGAAGAAAGTTGTGGTTGAAAGGGAACCTGCTGAGCGCACTAGGCAGGATAAAAAGAGGAAAGCTGACCAATCCTCTACCAAAGACATTAACACATCTCCTAAGAAGCTTAGGATAATATCTAGTGCAAAGAAATCTGCTCTTGTTGAGCAAACTCAAGGAGAACCTAAGTCAGCTGAGAAACAGAAAAGGCAAGATGAGCCTGAGGAAGAAAGTGAGGAAACCCCTGATCACCCTCTAAAGAGGAAGAAAACATCGGGGTTGAAGCCGATTGAAGCTGACCCACTTGACTTCGTGATTATAAAGGAATCACACTTCGTGCGGAGTCAAGAAATTGA
The DNA here is from genome assembly GCF_963576675.1 of Euphorbia lathyris. NCBI lineage: Eukaryota > Viridiplantae > Streptophyta > Magnoliopsida > Malpighiales > Euphorbiaceae > Euphorbia > Euphorbia lathyris. Next base: position 18,898,630 of record NC_088914.1, on the reverse strand, counting down.
TCTAGAAAAGTGATAACATTGGAATATTATCCAAAGGATCAAAGGAGATATTTGCCTAGAACGGTCGCGTATTGATCACCTGATACTGAGATGTAATGGCGTATCAAGCAAGGAGATCCGACAGGCGGATCACCAAGACTTCGCCACAAGAGATCCGCAGTCATGTCTATGTGGTGATCCGCCATAACCTCTCAATCCGCCAGCGGAACAGCTGAGCCGATCCCGCAATAAAGGCCATTAATGAAGCTATTAATAAGCTAACGAGCATACTTAAAGGAAACCAGTAACCGCCATTAATGAAGCATTAATGGAGACTTTCTAGTTACTAAAGGTTACAACTTCATGACTATATATAGCTTGCATCTCAAGCTATCAAGGTACACATTCGCACAATCCTAGAAACCCTACTTTGTCAATTCAGTTTATCCTTCCACACTTTATACTGACTTTGGCATCGGAGCTTCCCCCCGTCGAACCCAACGACACCCCCAAAGGGACGGAAGCTGATCAGAAATTCTCCACAAGTCATCAATTGGTGCGGTGAACGTGGATCGAACACGCGACCTTCAAAAAGTCGCTGATGAGCTTCCGCCAATTGAGTCTCGTATTCCTTTATCCAAGGAAAGCGATCCGCCAGATTCGCTAGATCCGCGACGCTCATACGAGAGGAAGTGGATTCCACACGAGGTGCCTTTTTCCTAGACGGGGCTGAAGAAGATGCCTCCATCCCCGAAAGCCGCCTAGAATCTATTACCAGAGAAAAACAAGTAACGGCACCGGGAAAGTTCTGAATCCTACCTGAACGAGTTCGATTGCTATTACACGCTGAGTTACGCAACTCAGCTAAGTCACAACTGACAGTACCTTCGGAAGAATCAGAATTTTCCGAAGAAGAAGAAGTCCAGCTAACTACGGTTTCGGAAGAAGTGGTCAAATTAAAAAGTTCGAATGTAGACTCGGAGGATGAAGAAGAACTCCTAAACATTCAGAGAAATAGAAAGAAAAGATTCACTTACATGGAAGTTAAAGCTTTGAGGAATCTGAACTCCGGGAAACTCTGGGCAAAAAACTCGAAGGAAAATGGAAGAGGAATGCAAGTGGAGTGGAAAGAGAAAGAGAGGAAGGAAGAAGACGTTTTCTCTTTCCTCGAGCGGCGCGCCTACGACACGTGTCACCCATCGATTGGCATCGAACAGAGTGACCATCAATGCAAGTCATCATGACGGCGCACGAAGAAGCTTAAAAGCCCTAAAGGACTTTAAAGGAACTTTAGGAGGGCTTCTGATAACATTGGGATATTATCCAAAGGATCAAAGGAGATATTTGCCTAGAACGGTCGCGTATTGATCACCTGATACTGAGATGTAATGGCGTATCAAGCAAGGAGATCCGACAGGCGGATCACCAAGACTTCGCCACTAGAGATCCGCAGTCATGTCTATGTGGTGATCTGCCATAACCTCTCAATCCGCCAGCGGAACAGCTGAGCCGATCCCGTAATAAAGGCCATTAATGAAGCTATTAATAAGCTAACGGGCATACTTAAAGGAAACCAGTAACCGCCATTAATGAAGCATTAATGGAGACTTTATAGTTACTAAAGGTTACAACTTCATGACTATATATAGCTTGCATCTCAAGCTATCAAGGTACACATTCGCACAATCCTAGAAACCCTACTTTGTCAATTCAGTTTATCCTTCCATACTTTATACTGACTTTGGCATCAGAGCTTCCCCCCGTCGAACCCAACGACGCCCCCACAGGGACGGAAGCTGATCAGAAATTCTCCACAAGTCATCAAAAAGACTCCTTCTGGTCAGGAGGAAGAACAAGGCTACACTGAGGTTCAACCTCAAGCTGACGTGATGGGTCATGCTGAGTAAAGTAAACCAGTTGATGCTGAGCAAGATGAGAACCCCACTGAGTCACCAGTGAAGGACAAGGTTGTGGAAGGCCTTGATGCAGACCTTGGACTCAATTCTTCTTCTGAGTCCCTTGATTCTATTGCTGCTGATCCCTCACCTCAAACCAACAAGGTCAAACGCAAAGCCCAAAAACCCAACATCATCGATTTGTTGGATGACTCCCCGCTCAGAGATCCAATCACAGACTTAACCGGGCTTCAGTTCCAGTTCTTCACCAACGTCACTGAGCCAACTCCGGACCAAATCAAGGAAAAACAAGCCTCTGTTTTTCAAGTTAAGGAACAAGTCGACCCAAAACTCACTAAGGGTCCAATTTCTGCCGACACTTCTGCTCATCCTTCCACTGAGCAAGTGCTCAAAGTCCATGCTGCTCAACCCAACGAGTTACTAAAGGAAACTCCTGCTCAAGAAAGTTCTGAGTTACCTCAATCTCCAAATCCTACTCAGCCTCAGACTGACATTGAGCAGGTTAATAACTCTGCTGGTCTACCTCTTCCCACTCCTACTAAGCAGAATGAAAACCAGTCAGCACCAGCTGCTGATCTGAATAAAAGTGCAGCTGCTGACTATGCTGGCACCTCCGTTTCTGGACAGCACCAATCACCTCCTCCATCTGGTGCTCACAACATTCCAGCCCCTAAGCATAACATTCATGATTCCTACACTTATCTAAATGCTTCTGAGTCTGGAAGGAAAATCATTGACTCAGCTCAAGCTCTACTTCAGGATATTCATCAAACTCACACTGATGCTGCTGGGTCTGTTTCTGCTAAGCCAACCTAAATATCCTCTGTCACTCAACTTCTGACCGAACTTAAGGGTCTTAAAGAACTGATGAGTGTCATGAGATCTTTTGTTTCTCAACGGCCCAAGCAAGAGTCTATAGTGAAACTGGCTGAACTCCAGCTGATGATGGTAAATCATATGAACTCCATCCAAGGTCAACTCAATACCTTATCAGCTGTGAACTCAACATATGCAACCTCTGCTGAGGTCAATCAACTCTTCTCCCAGCTGACCGCTGAGCTGACTGGAGCTCATGACCTTATCTCCTCCTCTTCTCAGTGCTCCATCGAACAGATTGGTGAAGCCATTCGCCTACTCAACTTGAGCAAAGAGGAAATGGACACTGACCAGGTCAAGACCAGTGAGATTATGCAATGCACGCAATCCACACTTACGCAAGTCCGACACATAAATGCTCAGTGTCAGACATACGATACTACGCTGCTCAGGATGTATCATCAATCCTATGCCCGGATGACAGAATCAATTACTTGGATCGGGAAATCTCAAGAGTATTTACTCAGTATGCTCAATGCCAACATTAAAATCCCCGCTTCAAGTATGGCCGATGGCATGCAGGTCTTCCAAGGTCTAAGAGAGAGTACGAGTCAACTGCAACTGTATTCATCAAAACTGACTCGTGCTGTTCAATAGGGGACTTTCTATGCTCCTTCTCCTCCATCTCATGATGCTGGCAAAACGGGGGAGAAAGAACAAACTCAACAGAAAACGGGGGAGATATCTAAGAAGCCAGTTGCCGGAACTCAGCAGAAGCCTGGTTCAACTTCTGCTGTCCCGGGCACCCACACTCAGCAACAACGAACTGCCCAAACCAAACCCAAGAAATAGTGCTAGCAATAGTCTATATAGTCTTTGCTTGTAACTTATATTGTATGACATGTTCTTGTTAAGCTGAGTAATATTATTTATAAGCATCTTTTATCCAAACTGACTCATATATACAATGCTTACTTGTTGTGCTTATATGTTGATCTGTCATACTTAACTATCCATTGAACAACAAATTAAAACTTGTGAACATAAGAAATATACAAGTAAAATAATACTCAGCATAAACTCTGATACCTAATTTGACACTGAGTAATAACTATATGTTCCAAGTATTGACACACTTCTGAAAACTGACCTTAGGCTCATCTGAATTAGATCTTGGAAGGTCTAGAATTGAACTAAGTCAGTAAAGGCATGCCTTAATTTTACTCGATTAGATCTTAGAAGGTTTAGAGTTAAATTAAGTCAATAGATGCAATCCTTACGGGGGAGTAACTTCAGAAGAATAAGAAAGGTAAATAATCATAAGGGATGCTCAACACTGAGTTCCTTAATTAAATATTTTTGCCAACATCAAAATGGGGGAGTTTGTTGAAACACCTTTCCACAAGATTTTGATTTGACAAAATTATTTAAGTTAATCTCATGATTAAGACAATTAAATTTAAATGCTTTGGTTTAATTGTACTAATGTGTTTGTTCAATGTTAAGTATATTAATAAATGATAATAGGAAGTAAGACAGAACGAAGTCAGCATGAGCCATAGAAGCTGAGTAAAACACAACTCAGCATCATAGAAGAAAAGTCTTCTTCAGAACAAACGCTTGAAGACGAAGCTGACCGAAGAAGCTGATTAAAACATAACTCAGCCCCGTTAAAGGAGATCTTAAAGGCAACATCAATTAAGTCAAGCTGAGTGTTCGTTAGGACAACACCAATGATCCGTTAACTAGAAGACAAAGTCCGACAAAGGTCTGCACCAATTCAGAAGCCTCGGAATTACGCCAAGAGACCTTTTCGAGACGCATGGATCACATGGCATTTGGCAAGAAGACAAACCTGGCGCAAGAAGATGAAACTGACAAGCCTGGTGCCTGCTAAATTCAGACGATAGGATTGGCCTGCGATTCTGAATGCTGACCAAATGAATGACGCAAGCAGACCGTTTGAATTCAACGGATAAGTCCGAATTCGAATCATTGAAGCTTCAGAAATTGCTATAAAAGGACAAGTTCATCACTTGGATTTTTTGCCGAAATACAAGATATATAGGATAGGCCCCATGAAGCAAACAAAAGGTTATAGGAGCGTCGGATCTTCAACTACTACAAGTAAGAACCCCATGTCTGAAGATGCTTAGCAATTCAAAATGGAAATCAGAGAGGACCTCAGAGAGGAAGTTAGAGATGAAGTGAAGAATGAGGAGGAAGTGAAAAATGAACCATCAGCTCATCTTGAATTTCTTGTACAGAAGTTGAGCCTTATGAACCGATCACTCAATGAAAATTTGGATGGTGTTCTTCCTACAGTTCGTTCAAATGAACATGACGACTGATTTATTTATGCTTGTGATGATACTTTAGGATTTGGGATTTTATTTTCTAGGTACTATTGGATGTTGATATTTAAGTACTTTTAGATTTTGTTGCTTGTGGATGTTTATTTAAACAGGGGTTGACTTTTGGGTTATAAATATCATCGTTGCCTTTATGTTACAAACATTGTTACCTTATGTTCTAAACGGCGTTGCATATAAAATGAAAAATTGTTGCCTTAATTTACAAAATGTTGCATTAGTAAGAGAAACATCGTTGCTATAAATTAAATTCGTTGCCTTATCTATAAAACTGTGTTGCTTTTGCTAACTAAAAACCGTTGATTTAGAAAAATAATTGTTGCCTTTGACAAAAACATCGTTGCATTTGTATAACATTAGGTGTTGCTAATTGTTAAAAAGTCGTTGCCTCTTCATAAAGTACCGTTGCTTTTCGACGCGAAATAGTGTTGCCATTGGATTAAAACGTTGCCTTTGATTTGAAATAGTGTTACCTAATAATACTAAAGGCAACGATAGTAATTGCAAAATCGTTGCATTAGGGTTCATTTTCGTTGCCTTTTAGTTGTAGCGTCAACCGTTGCATATGGCTCAAAACAAAAGCAACGATATCTGCATTGTTGCATTAAAGAATATTTTCGTTGCCTTTGAGAGAAAAAGCAACCATGAATTAACCAACGAAAATAAATGGACCAAAATCGTTGCCTTTGGCCATTTTTGGCCAAAACGCAACAGTTTTTGGTGTCAAACGTAACGAATCAGCATCGTTGCAATTGGCATTCTATGGTGTAGTGATAGCACAGACAGAAAAGCAAATCTTCACAAGAGTGAAAATCCAAAATAGAAGCTGTTTAAATAGAAAAAGCAAGTTCTTACACCCAAATCCAATCTCTGTGTAAAAGTCTAGAGTGAATTTGTATTCATCTAAAGTGTTCTTCGTTTAGAGAGAACAAATCTTGTAACAATTGTAAAGGTTGAGAAAGTGAAGCTGAGTACTCGGTTTTAGTACTCAACGGTAGAGAAAATCTGAGTGTTCGGTTATAGCGCTCAGTGGGGTTGAGTAGACGAATAGAGGATGGTACTCTTGCATACTCAATTGCTTTGTAAACGGTTTGTGCTCTACCTTTAAAGAGCTCAGTAGTGGATTGAAAAAGCCCGGAAGGATTCTGAGGACTAGACGTAGGCGGTGAGGCCGAACCAGGATAAGACTGTTGAGTAATCTCTAACCCTTCTCTTGATATATATGTATGTGTTGCTTGCTTAAATTACTCAGTATATAATTTGTATACTCCGACGCTGAGTAATCAGAGTGCTGAGTTGGAATCTGACCTTAAGTGTTATTTCCCAACTCACAAGTGAAACAGTTCTAGTCAACCTCTGACTAAAGCTGTCTTACATCACGCTCAGCCTTGCTGACCAAAACTGAGTGAAGTTATTTAAAGAGTTAAATTAAGTCAGCATAATTAAGCGAAAAAATTACATTAGTTCCTAATCCCCCCCTTGGAACTAATCCTATTACATTACACGGGACCAACATGCTATCCATGCGAAAAAGGAGTGGGCTGTTGACTTATCTCAAGATCTTGATGATTTTCTTCAGGTGAATAATCCGTAGACACGTTAGCATTGTAGTTGCTATTGTGTCCTCCTGTATTATACCCACTGCCACTGCCCTTCTTTTTAGTGAATTTAAACCCTACTGGAAAACCATATTTTTTTATAGCACTAGTCAATGGTGTGCCCAGGTTTATCATAGTATGTGCATTTAGGTCCTTTCTTTCTATTGTCTTGATATTGCCCTCTAGCCATGTTGACTGTAGACTCAGTAGAAGTAGGTCCTATTTGCCTCTCTTGCTGTGTAACCAAAGTTAAAGTAGTGGTAATATCTGGAATGGGCTTTATAAGAAAGATCTGAGATCTAACAGCAGCAAAGTCTGGTCCTAAGCCTTTGAGGAAACGAAGTACACAATCCTCTTCCTGATACTTTTTAGACTCTTGTAACCATTTAGAACAAGAAAAAGCAGGTGTACAATGACAAGTGTGCAATGGTCTATAATTGATCAACTCTTCCCATAAAGTCATCAATTTCGTGTAATAGTCTGTGACAGATAACGAACCTTGGGTAAAGGAGAACATCTCTTCCTGCAACTCAGCTATCTTCAACGAATCGCCTTGAGCAAATCTAGATTTTAGATTCTTCCAGACATCAGACGCATTATCGAACCATTGGATGCTTTGAGCAATGGAAGGGGTGATAGATCTTGTAATCCATGAAAAGATCATGGTATTGCAACGATCCCAAACTGCTTTGTTTGGATCTGTTTCAGCCGGTGAAGGAAGCGTGCCGTCGATGAAAGAAATCTTGTTCTTGGCCTGTAAAGCCCTTTGAATTTCTCAGCTCCAATGCTTCCATTCAGTAGCTGTGCTACCAAAACTAATCATGGGTTTTCCCCTGAATGAAGATAATAGCAACTTGAGGGGTTTTGTGAAAGATCGAGAGTAACGTTGGCAGTAGTATTTTTTGGTGCCATTTTTCGGTTTTTTTTTTGGCAAAAAGAAAAGAGGGATCAGCGAAAGATTGACTGAATTTCTTCAATCAAGAAAAGGAATTGATTGAAATTTTCAATCAAGAAAGTAGTGTTTCGATCCTGATCTTGGAATGAAACAGAAAAGCGTATGAATGACTGAGAACTCTGTAACGAAAAAGATAATCAAACGCAAAGCGTGAGCTCTGATACCATAAAAAAACTGATGTATTATCTTGAATAATCTACAACAATGTGTTGGAGATGAAGAGAATTACAGAGGAAGGGAAAGAATTACAAAGGAAAAATGAAATTACAAAAGATTGGAGAATGGGAGAGATTGAGAAAAAGAGAATGAGAATCTGATACATATCTGTTGTAACCATTGCTGTTTATATAGATTAGCTTCGTGCTTGTTACCGTTGTTGATAAACGAAAACGGTGCATTTTTACTCGTCCTGAAACGTAGCCATTTCATTAGCTTGTTAGAATCTCATCATTATGACTCAAAATAATCCTATTATAACTAGCAGAGCATCTGCCTCTAAAAGTTAAAATTTTAATAATTAATTAATTAATTTACACAATTGAATAATTAAATCTCAAATATTAATTTTGTAACTAATTATCTAAATTATAACATGACCTATAAAATTAAAATTCAAACTTGACAAGTTCTAAATCCATAATAATCCATAAAAAAATGCATAATAATCGCATTAACAACATGTTTGGTTTATCTCTTAGTTGATAGTTGTTGTTAGTTGTTAATTATTATTGTTAGTTGTTTATGATAGTGATTAGCGGTTTGTTATTACTCAATTAATAATGGCTTAATACATCATTTGTCCACTGAACTTGTTCAAAAAGCTTGATTGCCCCATTGAACTTTCAAAGTGTTCTGATAGCCTTTTGAACTTGTATAAAATGTTTAGTTAGCCTTCTGAACCTGTCCAAAAAGTTTGATTGGCCTCCTGAACTTTCAAAGTGTTCCAATAGCCCCCTAAACTTGCATAAAATATAATCAATTGATCACTCAATTGCAAAAAAAAAAGTAAGTTAAATGCGGAAAATATATTGTATGTGTCTTAAAAAAAAAGTAAAACAATCAAGATCGGGGTATTGCAGTTATAATATTAGAGAATACAAGGTTTATAGTTAAAAATTCAGAAGGTGAATCAAACTTCTTAGACAAGTTCAGAAGGTACTTAATATACTAAGTCATTAATAACAACTAATAACTTTATTTTTACTCTTTTCTTGAATTATGTAATGACATTCTAAGACACGTGGAATACATTTTCGCATTTAACTTACTTTTTTTTTTGCAACCGAGTGATCAATTGATAATATTTTATGCAAGTTCAGGGGTCAAGACACTTTAAAAATTCAGAAGGTGAATCAAACTTCTTAGACAAGTTCAGAAGGTACTTAATATACTAAGTCATTAATAATTATTGTCGCTGTTAATGTGTAAAAAGTATATTATAAAAGTAAAAGAAAAAGAATCTAAAAAACTGAAAACCTCTTAAATTCATCTATGGTAAATTGATGGGACATTAAATATAGTTTAATGAATTTTGTCCTATGAACTTTCCTCTTTAATAATGCCAACATGTAAATGATAAAATTGTTGAATAACCAATAAGTATAAAACAAATCAGTACTTTGATTGCAAACAAAGAAAAACAATTGCAAAACAAACAAAAACATTCACCTTTTTTTACTGTATAAACCAACCTTATTATATATATGACACCTATCTCCCTTTTTAATGCCATATAAAATATTTTTTTGGGAATTTGATATTCTTAATTTATTAATTAATTACCTCCTAATAACAATTAACTGGAGATATGGAACTAAAGACACAATTTTGAAGGCTTCTTTGGCAATTACTCTTTGGAATATTCCATTTTCTCTCTCTCTAAATCCTTCTCGATTTTTTTAAATAAGAAATAAATAAAGTACTAGAAAATGCCAAAATAGAAATCCTTGTATGTGATTTCTGCAGGCTTCTTCATTAGCGGTCGCAGAAACATCTTCAATAGTAGAAACCATGAATCATAAATTATACATCCAACTGACGAGTCAAAAAAATTAAGTACTATCGTACCGAGTTTAGGAGTTGGAGATAAGTAGACTCGAACTGATGACATCCGCCACAGGTCGAGACTAACTTAGAATTTGTATAAAATTTCAAGTACTATCTCAAGTAATTGAGGAAAGCTTGTGATTCTAGTTATTAGAATATGGTTAAAAAGTGTATCACTTTAAGTAAGTTCAGAGAAATTAATAAAATATATTGTGGAATAGTCTATAAGACGATCAGTTGGTCAATTTGAAAATGTTTACAAATAATAAATTATTGTAACCATTTCAGGTAATTAATTGGACAAGTTAAAACATGTATTATTTTAAGTAATGTCAGAGATAATAAATTATTGTAATCGTTTCATATGATCAGTTGATCACTTAAGTCATTACGTAAATTTAAAGGATTAATGAGGTATTTCTAAAGTTTGGGAGTCAATTAGATAATTTTGTTAATGAGCCAATTGCATGAAACATTTGACAATATGATTGTTTCAAATGACTTCAAAGTGAATGCATCTACTATAAATATGAACAGTGTTTGCACTATTATATGCTTATATGTTGATGATTTGCTAATCTTTAGATTTAATATTCACGATTGTGAATTATGTGAAGTCTATGTTGTGTAAAAACTTTGACATGTAAAATCTAGGAGAGGCAAATGTCATACTTGGCATCAAGATAACTATGTCTGGATATAAAATTTCTTTAGATCAATCTCGCTACATTAATAAGATTCTGAATAAATATAATTACTTTGAATATAAACATGCATGCACACCTTATGATCCTAGTGTAAAACTTTTTAAGAACACTGGACACAGTATAAGACAATCAGAATATGCTAGCATAATTGACAGTCTTCGTTATGCCATTGATTGTACTAGATTCGACATAGCTTATGTCGTGGGACTATAATCAAATTTACTAGTAGACCTAGTATTAAAAATTGGAATGCTATAGAAAGGGTCACGAGATACCTTAAAAGAACCATGAAACTTGGATTACATTATCAAAGGCTTCCAACAGTCATTGAAGGATGTAGTGATGCTGACTGGAACACCATGTTAGATGATTCCAAGGCAACTAGTGGCTATATTTTTAATATAGCTGGTGGTGTTGCTTCATGAAAGTCCAAAAAACAGACTATTCTAGCTCAATCAACTATGGAATCAGAACTTATTGCACTAACCACAACTAGTAAAGAAACAGGTTGGTTGAGAATTATGTTAGTTGAGATTCCCTTATGGGAAAAACCTATTCCAACGGTATAGATCTACTGCGATAGTATAACGACTATTGCTAAGATTCAGAACCGTTATTATAACGATAAGAAACGACAGATACGTCGTAAGCACATTATTGTTAGGGAGCTTCTCTCTAAAGGAGCTGTTAGAGTGAATCATATACACTTTGAAGAGAATTTAGTCGATCCTTTGATGAAATTATTAGCTAGAGAGAAAGCCCAAAATATCGTAAATAGTATGAGACTTATATGCCCCTACAGTGATGAGTTACACATAATGGTAACCCAACCTATAGACTAGAGATCCCAAGAAATAGGTTCAATGGGTAATAAGTTGTGATGTAATATGAGTTAGATCATGCATTTTGAAGCATGAACTTCCTGAACCGATGTTAGGTTGAGATAATAGAAACTCTTAATGAGATCTATACCCCATTTGGAGTGAAGTACATAGCTACATGAGTACTTCTGATAGACGTACCTATATGAATCTGGAAGTGAGACCGCTTCCTATGATTTTAGGGGAAAACTCTAGAGTTCATTATACCGGGATAAAAGTGCATGGCCATGAACATGCGGACTACTAGATCTACACTCTGAAAAGGTTATGACGTAGTATAATGTCAGACATAGAGTTCAAGACTACGAGTCACTGTAGTATGATCTGAATTATACTAACTACGCAAGGGTTCAAATCTAAAGATATTTTTGTTTATGCTTTACCATATGTATCTGCCCAGTAAATATTTTTAAAAATTCTAGTGGGGGATTGTTGGGCTAGGCCACTGGGTCCAATTTGAATTTATGAAAGAAAGCAACCTTCAAAGAGCTTTAGAAGAGTAATAAGCATCCCGCATTTCTTAGAAATCACTTTGTAGCGATATTTATAAAGAGGGTCCTTACATACTTGGGTGTGTCCGAAGGGGCACTCCAGTTTTGTGAAAGAGTGAGGACCTAGTTAATGCGTGCACGCGGACCGACGTTCGTCTGATCCGAGCCGGGCCAGACCCGACCGATGTAGACTATATTTTTTGAGAATAATAATAATATTTATTTAATTAATTTAATTCAGAATTGACAGTTACTTAATTTATTTTTGGAATTACCGAATAAGTCTTTATTTTTTTTTGGTAGAAACAGGAAAGGAAAAACAAACAAACAAGGAAAACCTAACCTGGGATCAGCCTGTGAAAGCTAACCCCGATCCTATCTTCTAAAAGAAGAGACGAGAGAAAGGTAGGGGGCTCAGAAAGGGTAGTGACGCCCAACATCCCCGTATGACCAGCCGCCGCCAAGCGATCAGCAACCCGGTTTTGCTCTCTAAAAATGTGGTTGAACTTAATGAACTCAAAGGAAGAGCAAAGCCTTTTAATAGCTCTGATAAGGTTACGGCTATTACGACAAATAGCATGATTATCTGAAATCATATTGATGGCCTCCATGTTATCAGATTCAACAGATAACATCTTCAAACCCAGACTCTTGGCAAGCTTGATACTAGAGAGAATGCCCCAAAGCTCTGCAGAAAAGGAAGAGCCCAACCCCAGATTTTGGATGAACCCAGACAGCCAGGCGCCCCCTGCATCTCTAAGAACGCCTCCGGCAGCAATCTTCCCATCCTTGAGGCAGGAGCCATCCGTATTCAACTTAACCACCCCTTCTCTCGGCCTGCTCCAACAAAGGAGGTGGACCTCTCTTTTTTGGGTAGAGCAAGCAAGGGAGTCCCCTTTGAAACTCTCAGTAATGACAGAGAATTTTTTCGAGAAGAAATCCACTAAGTTAGGAATAAAAACCGTTTTATTACCAAAAATCTCCTCATTCCTCCATTTCCAAATTTGGTGACTGATGATAGCAAAGAAAATATCACCATGCTTCATGTTAGCCAGTAATTTCCCACTAACACCCTCAGAGAACCAGTCATGCTTAGAGTGGGCAAGGAAGGAGGAAAGAATATGGTGCGGGAGGATTTTTTTCCATACCTCTTTACTCTTAGAGCAGTCCCTAAGAGCATGGCACAAGGTTTCATTATGGCCTCTGCATCTACTGCAAGCTCCTGAATCCACTAAATGCCTTCTGTGCCTATCCGAATTGGTAAGCAATCTGTCCTTAACCCCCAGCCACAGGAAGCTCCTAATACCGTAAGGGATTTTAAGGGTCCAAATGGATTTCCAAGTATCAGAGAGAGGATCAGACCTATTGGGAGAAAAAGCTTCAAAGGCCGATTTGCAGGAATAAACACCATTGTTAGTTAGGGCCCAACAGTGCCTATCCTTGTCCTCCTCTTGATTACTAATCTTCACTCCCCTAATTCTAAGGAGAGTATCCAGGCTAAACAAGGTATCAAACTTGGACCAAATCCAGTCCCCCTCAGAGTCCACCACATCGGCAATCCTCCAATTACGGACATTACTAGGCGGAGGGGATCTACACACTTCTAATAACGGTTTGTCTCCTAACCAGGTATCATTCCAGAAACTGATTGATTTGCCATTACCCACCTCCAGGCCAACCCCCAAGCAGAATTCTGCAAACACAGCGCTAAGCCCTTTCCAAAGGAAAGAACAATTGACAACTCTCTCATTAGGGCCCCCAAAGATTTTGTCTTTTCGATACTTACCACAGAGAAGACGAACCCAAAGAGAGGAAGGACATTGCCACATTCTCCAGAGAAGCTTCATTAATAAGACATTGTTATTATCCTTAGCTTGTCTTATTCCAAGACCCCTGTAGACACCGAGTCGGAGGACATGTGATGAAAACCCACGACAAACGGCTAAAGCGGTTGATTCCATTAGTTAGGAAATTTAAAAAATTAAAGGGAAACTCGGAGAGCCGGCATGTGATAGCCCCGCTAATAAATTCAGCATCTCCTGAGTAAGGTCGGGCACGTTCATCGTCATATCGATAAATGAGAGGGCCCCGGAGGTCGAGCGTCGACCGATGAATGACCAACGTCGCTCCCGGCAACCATCGTCGCTCCGTAAATAACGGCACGCGACGCGTCGAGCGCCCGCCCGACGAACCGAGCGTTGAGCGTCGCCCGTCGAACGGTGGACGTGGCCCGTCGAGCGTTGGGCATGGCCCGACGCACGATTAACGTCGCCTAACGACGTCGAGCGAACGCCCAACGTTCGTTGGGCGAACGCCCAACGTTCGTTGGGCGGACGCCCAACGGCTGTTGGGCGCGCGCCCAACGTTTGTGGGGCGCGCGTGCCCAACAGAAGTTGGGCGTTCGCCCAACTGATGTTGGGCGTCCGCCCAACCTAAGTTGGGCGTCGCCAACTCCCGTCGGGCGACGCCCAACCTTCGGGATCCGTGCCTATAAAAGGCACGGATCCCCATGCATTTGATGAATAGGATTTTTTGGAGAGCTTCTGTCACACCCGACCCTAAACGACCTCAATCGGCATCGGGCGTGAAATAGAAAGATCACAATCAACACCTAAAAGTCTCCAAAATATCCAAATATCATAAATATCACTTTTCTAGGTATTCATCTTAAAGGTATATTCTAAACAAATCCATATTCCTATTACATTAAAACCTCAACATATTTACCAACTTCATCATATTACATTTCTAACAATAAGCAACAACTTCTGATCCTCGCCTAATCGGTCGGTAACCTTCTTTCTATCCTGTACTTTCTCACCTAAAAACATTAAAACATTTAAAAAGGTGAGACAAAAATCTCAGTAAGCAATTATCAACTACATAAAGTACTTATACTCAAAATAACTATATATATATTTTAATTTTCAAAATGCATCATATAAAATTCATATCCTTAAAAATGAACACTTTATGGATTAAACCATAATAAAATACTCAAAGTTGTACTTTTAACCAAATATGCATTTTCAAATATCATAAGCTTGCTATCATTTCTCAAAATACCACACATAGTCAAAACGTAAATCACTGTATTAAAACACATAATATAAAACTCATATCCAAAATAGCTATATATATTTTATTTGTTTAAAATCTCAACTATACAAAATAAATAGGTTCGTAATTAACCATTTACTCAAATCAACCGTAAATCAATAAATGCTTCATAAATCGTATTTCGATAAATATTTCATAAACTGTATATCGATAAATACTTCATAAACTGTATCTTAATAAAAGCTCCATCAACTGTATCTCAATAGATACCTCACAAATCGTATGTCAATAATTACTTCACAAATCGTATATCAATAAATACTTCGCAAACCGTATCCATCCGAGAGATAATCCACGTATGTATCAATCCCCACAATATAATAGAATCGAGATATCTCATAATTTTGCCTAACCCTGCATGGTCTTACTCAACACTTCTTTGCCATGCCCTATTAGGTCTTAACTGTGTACACATGCCGTATTTCTCACTAAATACGGACTTTAATTAAAGCCACCTATCCGGATTACTCTTGATGGATACTAAAAATATTATAATTTCATAATATAATTTAAAAACAGAAATATATATATATCAAAATATATATATAACTCATAAAAAAACATCATAAAGTTTTATCAACACCTTTACTCAATCAATTTCCAAAATATTCCATCATAAATCATTATTGTACTAAAATCATCAATTAATAATTTAAAAATATACTTTATTTCAATAAATCATAAATTCATCAAAATTGCAACTTTAACAATCTTTAATTAAAACTAAAATTTACTTTGAGAAATAAATTTATAGAAAATCACTTAATATATAAATATACACTTGTTCATAAATCAATTATCAATAAAGTTTCTTAACAAACTTTTCTTTGATTTTTAACTCTTCAAAATATCAAATCTTACACAAATATTAATCAAATATACTAAGTTCATCAAAACCAAATTTTAATCATATATACATAAACATATATTATAGGTTGAAATTGACATGCAAATACATATATAATTACTTGAACTTAACTTTAAGCTCATGTTAACAACTAAATCATAAAAACTCCAATTAATCAAATGCATGTCAAAAATCACCACAAAAATTTAATTTCTGGAAAATATAGAGTGATTTATACATATATATACATAAAAACTCAAAAGGGTAGTTGATAATTACTTACTTTAGCCATAATTGAGGAGAAAACACATTAAAACCTCAAATTCATCAATGTAATCTGCCTAGGTCGAACCCCATGATGGAATTCTCCAAATCAAAATCACACCAAACACAATGTGTATTAGGATGTCTAGAACCTACTGTAAAAAAATCAGCTCGATCCAACGGTTCAATCTCTAGATATCAAGGTATGATCAAAGTTTGGTGTTTTGGATTAATGGAGAGGAAGATGGAGGAGATGTAGAAGATGGAAAATGCAAAGTATGATTCTTTTTTTCTTTTTGTTTTGGGTATCCGAATTTCATGTTTGGAAATGTGTGATTTATATTCCCAATAAGGGAAAGTCTTTATTTCGGTCCCTTTAAACTTTAACTTCTTTTAAAACTTGCCCTAAACTTTTAATTTTATACTTAAAGCTTAAAATTAGCCTCCAAACTATATCCATAATACTCAATTAACTCTCTAATCAATAAATAAATAAATATAATATAACTTTATATTAGGGTATAATAACTAAAATTAGGGACACGGATGTGACAGCTTCTCACTCTAAAACATTTTTTAGAGAGAGAAAGTGAATTTTTTTGGGAAAAATATTTTTTTTCCTAAAAAAATCAAAAATTCCTGAAAGTTAAATATTTTACCAAAATCATAAAAAACACCGAAAAATCATAACTAGTGGAATCAACCGACATCAGCTGTCAATATCGATCTTAAGGTATTATCCGAGGACTAGACTCGTTTTATTTATTTATCTCTTTTATTTCCTTTATTTAGTTTATAATTTTAATTTCTTTAAGTTAGTTATTTATTTATCACGTTTATTTATTTTCCCGTATTTATTTAATTCCCGCCTCGTATTAAATAAAGGTTTCGTTTTGTTTTTGAAATAAAAAACCTCGTTTTAAATCCCAACACGAACCTTGACCCGATTTAAGGGTAGTTCGGGATTAAAATGTTGTAAATATAGGTTTTAAAAATATTTCCAAATAACGTTTTGAAATAAAACATCGTTTTAGGTGTCTCCGTTATAGACTATGATCCAATTTGGGTAGTTCGGAGGCCCAAAATGATAGGATAGATTAGATTTTAAACGTTTTCATAAATCTGGAAAGTTTGGGACTGATTATGTAATTTCCTATTTTCTGTCACTAATAGCTATTTAGCGACGGATTTTCCGTCGGTAATCTGCTAGAATCCGAAAATTGCTCTTTTAAACTGATTTTCTTAACTTTTTGACATTTGATCCTTGTATATATAAGTATATAATCATGTAATATATTTATGAAAGTTATTTTTGAGTCCTATAATTATTAATTACATATTATGTACCTATTTATCTCATATTTGAAACTTAATTCATTTTGATTTAGTTTTGTAAAGCAGCATATTTGTATATATATATATATATGGTTTTTTTTTGCTCATTTAAGTTATATTAGTTATTATTTATGGTGGGGGCTATTTTCTATATGATTTTAAGTAAAAAACTATTTTGAGGTAAATGTGATTTTCTTATTTGTAAACTTTGTTCATTATTTTTACATGTTTCGATAAAAAAATATACTATACTATACTTAGTATTATTTTTATTATTATATATATACCTAGTTATAGTGTATAGTATTTCTTTACTTATTTTCTTATCTATAGATATACCCTTATTTTTAGATAAAAATGTATATATCTATATCTATATTCACTCCACTTTTTGGCATTTATATGTATATATTCCAAATATGTTTGTTTGGGTGGTGTTTTGGGTTTAATTGGATCATTCTTGTAAATATGTTCAAGTAAAGATCAATTGAGTGAAAAAGAGAGAATAAACCACAAAAAGAGATTTCAACTTGATTATTTAAACTAAAGATTTTTAGAGATTCCAAATGTAAGTAAAAGGTTTTTGGTTTTTTTTTATCATTTTTAAACGATTTCCAAAATATCACGTGTTGAAACCTTATTCCGTTCCAACGACGGATTAAGCGAACCTTGTAATTAAAATCGTTTTTACTTGTAAATAATGAAGTTTTGAATTGTTTTCCTATCCAAATGGTTTTGTACAAAAATAAACGGACTTGTATGCTTAATCATGTTTTTTGTTAAAAGCTTCTTATCTCACGTTTTCAAACGCTCAAACCGTTCCAACGGCGGTTCGAGTAGAAATCATGTAAATCAATGGGGTTTTGAAACGTACCTAAATCGTTCCAACGGTGATTAAGGTACGAGCCATAAATAAAAACTTGTTTTTGGGAATGAGGTTAGCTTAGAATTAACATGTAAATTGAAGCATAAAACCACACTGTAAACAAATCAATTCTTACTTCTATCTCCCTCTCTCTCCTATATATTTTAAATTCATGCAAAATGGGTGATTCCTTACTAAAATGGCTTTCAATGACATGCTCAAAACGGTTTTCAAAACGAGAAAGAAAAGGTTTCAAATGAATTTTAAACTTAAAGAAATATGTGATTAGTCCGTTATCGCCTAACACGCTAAGTAGGAGGCCGGTGGTTCATAACCGGGCGATGTCGGGGTGCCTAGTAGCCTTTCTCCGGAAATGAGCTAGCCTTCTCGGCTCGTACCTAAGTTTCCCGAACCCTCACCAGTCTTCCGCAAGGGATCGGTGTTCATTTCCCATTCGTGGGTGGCGACTCTTCCATACTCCGAGCTCCGACCCTGCCGAGCAGCTTGATTCCGCGATTGGTTGCTTTCGGGGCCAATCACAGCATCTGTCGTCAACAGTGTCCACCCCCCGGTCCGCCCAGGCGAGGCCGCGGCACCTACAAGTGGCGACTCTGCTGGGGAAGCGAGAAATTTGATTCCGAAAGGCGTGTATTAAGCCCTTAACGGGGACGGATCGTATTATTTCTTTTCGTATGCATTCATAAGCATTATTGCAAACCTTTTGGGTAATTTCCGTGAAACCTCTATTGAGAGTCCATTCGTCGCTCGAAAGAGGCTAGTGTAAGTTTCCCCTTGCAGTAAGGCGCCAAAGGGTCCCCATCCATTCGTTAGGGGCGAATTTGTGCGGTCCTGTGAGGTCCCGCGATCAGCCGTGTCAGCATATAGTAGCCTTAGAAGTTTCCATAGGATTACCCGTTACTATTGTTGGTGTGAAGAATGAATCAATTCTTGTTTTCGAATTGCCATGATACGTGTCTAATCCTAAAATATGTAAAGGAAATGAAACGATACATTAATATATACTCTTAAACCGATATATAAACTACCCCAAAGCATCGAAACAATTTGAACTAAAGACGACTTAGTCATCTCATATGAATGAACTTGTGCGACCCTCCTGGTCCCTTTCCGCGTCCCGAAGAAGGCACATGTTCAGGAAACACATTGTGATGTAAGCACGTATTAGTACAAGTCGGTTTGGTATTAAGGATAGTTATATCTCGATTCAAAAGACTATATTAACGATAGCCGTTATTCACATTCTTTAAATACGCTAGGATAAAGCGATATTATGACCAAACGAAAACGAAGAACATTTCTGTTCTGAACAACCCCATTGTAACGTAAAGAGTTTCGTAAACATAGCCCGTCCCTTCTGAATAAAAAACGAGCTCTTACGTTACGCCTTGTGTTGTTCTAAAAAGAAATGGACGTATCAGCAAAAGTGACTAAGAAAATAAAAACAACCAAAATCATTCCATATCTACGATATATGTCAATCCCGAGAGTAGTTAAAGAAAATGAACCAATATCGTTAAATACGTGCCTCAAACTGGTATATACGCCGCTTAAAAATCACGAAGCCGAATTAAACCAAACCACATAATTGCACCATATGGACGAGACTGTGGATTTGACTAATGGCTCGATCATTTCGACCATTACCGAAACTACAAGAAATATGGCTCGATCTGCGTGTTAGTTCAGTTTGTGCCAAAGTGAAAAGGACGGTAATATCCCTGCTTCGAATAAGCATGCGATTAAACGAAACGTTGACTTTCTATAACCACGCTAGGATGATATATCCCGTAAATTGGAAGAAATAAAAAGTTGTTAATAGCCGAAAGATTATTGTACGCTCGAATAAGACTCGCCGTCTTTTCACGTAGCTAAAATGAGCAAGCGGATTCTTGACGCTAAAAACGAACACGTTACCCAATGGATTCGTTCCCTAAAATAAAATCCAAAAGTGATATCATCACTAAACAAGCACGTGGTTACGTCTCTCGATAGATCCAAAAGATCCCGTCGTAATCCAAAAATCGAGACACAAACCCACGCGAATAAAAGGGAACGAATCATTGTCAATAACGAACGATTGAACTGAAAGAATAACTCGTACCACGTCTAATCTGAGATGCGCTCAAAGGGTGTCAAAACCCGAACTAATGCATCTCGCGAAATAACAAAAGATGAGTTATTCAAAAGGACAATCCATTTGGTCGATATCTTAGTCACTAAACGCTGATGCGTTAAAACGAATTGTATTGTTTGATGAATGATCTATTTTTCCGCAATAATCGACGGCATCACGCGTCCCCTGGACCACGATGTGAGCCCATACCAAAATCCTAGGAAAGAGACTTGGACCAACGAGTGTGTGGAGGAATAAGGATGGAAGAGAGATGATGTGATGATTGTGATTCTTATCTAACGTTTTTCTTATTGCGAACTAATTACGTGTTATGTACGATTTTCGCTAACTAGTTTGTTTATATAGATTTATATCTTGTTGTACATCAGTCGAGTCAGATTTAAGTTATAATGCATTCTATGCTTAACGAATCATTGCAGTCATACCATATAGAGCGTTGCATGCTAACCGAATTGCGTGCAGCCATTCTAGGTTTCGTAGACTTAGGACGTGTTTATTAGGAATGTGAGAAAGAGTCGATCCCAGCGTCATGTGTCCATCAGGAGGCATACCAGTTATGTCATGACGTATCCCATACGTCTTTGCCTTGTCGTACCTATGTGTTGGGACGCATCCTATGCATCCTTGGCACGTCTCGTGCGTCTTCACGGTGTCGCTTGT
Source organism: Euphorbia lathyris (assembly GCF_963576675.1). Lineage (NCBI taxonomy): Eukaryota > Viridiplantae > Streptophyta > Magnoliopsida > Malpighiales > Euphorbiaceae > Euphorbia > Euphorbia lathyris. The sequence goes on along the minus strand of NC_088914.1, from coordinate 18,877,623 downwards.
ATGCTAGCTAGGAGACATGTCCCTTATGTCATGACGTATCCTATGCGTCTTCGCCTTAGCATACTGTGCGTATGGTAGCGTACCTCGTACATTTTTCCAGTATCGTAGGCACTAGTCGGAAGGTACAACGCTTATGTCATGGCGTATCCCTTACGCCTTGGTTTTGGCATACCCCGTATGTCGCGGCATTTCCAATATGTCCTTACCCTGTCAAGAGGCATAATGTTCTTTCGTGATGTATCCCCTATGTCCTTGCTGCTTCGTGTCATCACGCGTCCACCCGTCAAGAGTCCCACCGGTCATGTGGTGACGTATTCCTTGCGCATTTACTTGGTCGTACCCCGTAGGACGTAACGCACCCCATACATCTTCCGTTAATCATTTAGACACTGATCAAGAGGCGTACCTGTTACGTCGTGACGTATCCCATATGTCTTTTCCCGTCATGCCTTGTATATGGTGACCCATTCCTTGTGTCTCTACCGTGTCATTACACACCGGTCAGAAGGCGTACTAGGTGTGTTATAACATATCATGTACATCTTCGCCTCATCATTTACACCAAACGAGGGGCATGAGCTTCACGCCCCATATGTCATGGCGTATCATGTGCTTTTTCACCATGTTATATACGTTAGATGAGAGGCATACCATTTGGGCCGTGACGTATCCCATACGTCCTTGCCTCGTCCCACCTTCCATATCGTGAAGTGTCCCGTGTGTTGAGGTTTAGTGTCCTATAGACAATTGTTCTAGGATACAAACTTAATGTAAACGAAGTGTTCTTTATATCATTTTTTTTAATGAGATATATGTTTTATAACTATATAAAGGCAATCCCTTTTAAGCACTAAATAAAGTCTAATAAAAAAGGAAATCCGTAAGTTTGTTTAAAGTGATTATAAAGTGTTCATCCAAGCATGAAGTGAGACGAAACTTTATAATAAACTAATAAACTTAAAACCACCGCAAGTCAAGCAATATGTTTGGGATTGACATATCGCGGTTGAGACTTGCATGTAACAATGTCTTCTGTCCGACAGAAAGCTGATCTCACAAGCTTCATATATATAGATATCTGGACAGTTACATGGATCCGATGAAAAGTAGTTCATTAGGATTGGGGACCCGACTTGAGATAACAGGATGGGTAGATTCATCCTTGTCACCTGTTCATCTCATTGGTATTAATAGGTATAAATAATCCTCAGACTCAAAGGAATGTTAATTGGTCATTCTGGATTACTGAATGTGACTCTTTGATCCTGTTGTAACACGATCCTTAATAGAGATGACTCTGGGGTGTGAACAGTAGAGGTTGGGTATCACAGGAAGTGATTGCGGGATCGTTATACATTGGATTGAGCATTTATCACTCCCGATAAATGGGAGATATGTCCATGAATCACTTGTGGAAATCTTGACTCTAAATCCTTGCAAGGTGATATCTTAAGATTGAAATGAGATTTCTCTTAACCTATCTAATTGGAGTTGACTCGGCCAGAACAAGTAAAATGAACGTCTCGCTATATGTGACTTGACATTACCCATAGTCATAAGATCCAGTTCAAGGACGTAGTTGATAAAGGATCGAATTATACCGTAACTAATACGGAAAGGTCAACGACAGAATCAACATGTCTTCTTATAGCTCTAGGGGAATGATTACGGACTTGCTAATCACATACTTTGTACATCATTCCGTTATGCAAAGATTAAATATAATTCTTTGAAAATTAATTTAATAAGTTTCATACGGCTAGTAGCAATAAGAACCTAATGGGTCACACATAAGACTTGGAACCCAAAAGAGAGACAGATGCTAATTAATTGACGGAAGCCCAATTGAGCCCAATAAGGCCCAATTACTCAAGGGGGGTGATTTATGTATGTAGATACATAAATAATTAGTTTGATTTTATTAATCCTAATTAGATTAGGATTATGAATTAAATTAATTAAAGGATAAATAAGTTATGAGTTTTAATTAGATTATATTACTCCTATTATTATCCAATAAGGTTATTGTTATTATCTTTTATATTTAGATATATTAATAGATAATATTTAAGAATTCTATTCCGAATTGAATTCTTATTCAATAAACCTAATTCTATCTAACTAAGGATTAGATACAAGAAAGATTATAAATACCCCCTATGTAGATTTTCGAAATCTAACCCTAGTATTCAAGAGAGAGAATTTCGAATTCCAACCCTTAGAAGAAGAGAGAGAATTTCGACCCCTTGCTCGAGGACGAGATTTTCCACCGCTTCCTTCCGTTCAATTGATTTTTATCTCTTTCTCTTTATCCTTGATCTTGTGTTGATTAATTAGAGACAATCTACTTTGGTTGTTAATAAACGGTTGATTCTAACTTGATCTTCTGTTGTTTTGTTTTGTGCTCGGGAACTCGAAGTAAGAGTTTTGGGCACTTCGTTTGCAACGGTAGATAGAACATCTAAAAGGTATTTCTTCTTATCCATCTTTGTATGAAATAACGGTTAACGGATCTTGGGGTTAATGGAAATAGGTTAAAATTTTTATATTTCCGCTGCTATACGTTAGCCTATTTTCCTTTAGTGGTATCAGAGCCTGCGTTAAATCCGTTATTTCATATATGAAAATTTAGAAGTTTTTCAATCAGATTGAATAAATATTTATAGTTAGGTTAATTAACAAAACTGTTTTGATTAATTAGTTCTAAAAGATAAATAAGTTTTAATTAATTGTTAATTAAAATAAGTTATGCACATGTTCCTAATAATTTTGGTTGATAATCATTGTAACAAAATCTATTAGTTTTATGGTTAGATTGATAAAATCAGTTTTATTTATTCTAAGAGATAAAACGGAAAATCTATGATAGTTTTTCCTATTTTCTGAAAATCGTTTTAAAATCGTTTTAAAACCGATATATATATATATATGTTTTATATTTATATAAAAAAAATTACAGCAGTTCGGGTCGCGCCTTATGGCGCGACCCGACTGCTATTGCGCGGTTGCTGCCGCGCGGCAGCAACCGCGCACGGTGCCTGGCCGCCGCTGCCGCAAGGCAGCGGCGGGTCAGACGCCTAGGGCTGCTGCCAAACGGCGACAGCCCAACCTCGGGCCCGGCCCGAGACCCACTTAATTTTAAATCGTTTAAAATTAGTTATATATATATGTATATGTTTCAGAAATTAATAGTTTTCTGTTTTGATTATCGAATGAAAATTTATTTAAAAGTTTGTTTTACCTATTTGTAAATCAAAAGGTTTTAAATGAATTCAAATCAAAATAACTGGGACGTGCATAATTAAAGTTTTGTATAGTTATATTAATCTAAAAGGATACGAAACTGTTAGAAGTAAAATTGGATGAAAGTTAATTTGATGAGTTAATGTGATTAACCTAAATATTACATAAAATACTTATGTAATCAACCAATTAAATTTATTTAATTGAGTCTATGCATGTTTGGAGTTATGGACATATTTGGACCCTCTTTTAGTCTTTTGGTATTTTTGAAATAGGGCCTGTGAGTCTTGCCTATCTACTATCTATTGTAATTTCTCCTCTCATCTAATTCCCTTCAATTCAATTGAAGTTTTCTTTAGTAGAATAGAAATTAATATGTAATTTCAAGGCGCCATGGAGAAGACGGAGGACCTAAAGAGAAATATGTAATAGTTAGTATTTCCCTAGGTTTGACCTTTTATTCCGTCTCTGGCTCGACGGAATAATTTAGATAATATGTCCATAACGCCAATGTATGTGTCTGATGTATGCTAAAGCAAATCAAGACTAAGTTAGATTATGAGACCTAAAATAAAATCCCTCATTAAAAAGTTAAGTAAATAAACAAGTTATTAAAATCGGTTGCCCCTCCCTAATATTATAATTCAGCCGGCAGTACTGGAGGCCTTTGGGTTGTTGAGCAAACTCAAGCTCGGGGTCTTACGGTAACACTTGAATTATCGAAAATTACTTTTCATGAATATGGGGTAATACTTAAATTAGATTATGATAATTGGATGAGCAAACTCATGTTGTCATAAACTAATGGGCAATATGGTTGGGATTAATGTGAATAGCATATTAGTTACTAATGTGGTTAGTAACCCAATAACCTAGGAATCACATTAAAGTTGTGATTGATTACATGAATCTACCTAACGAATGAGACTAGCTTGTTGAGCAAACTCAAGGCGAAATCTCAGGAGTTAGGATCCTAGCTCACTAAAGGATTTGTGAAATTCTTCGAATTAATATGGAGGGCTATTAATTTGGCAAAATAGTGGGAGCAATCTAAAATAAATTAAAAGGCCTATAAATTTTAGATTGATATACTTTAAAGCAAATGAATAACATACGTTTACTCTTTCTCACTCTCAGGTTTAATTAAACACTCTTAAAATCATGACTAACACCAATCTGCAAAACATACTTACCGATAACAAGTTGAATGGTTCAAACTTCAACGACTGGTTTCGTAACCTCAAAATTGTTTTGAAGTTCGAGAAGAAAGACTATGTACTTGATACACGGATACCCCCTTACCCAACGGATGATGCTCCCTACCAAGAATTTTATGCTTACTTGAAGCATAAGGCTGATGACGATCAAGCGGGAGACATCATACTTGCATCTATGACACCGGAAGTAAAAAGGCAACTACATGCAGATATGGATGCCTATTCCATGGTTAAGCACCTAAAAGAGTTATTTGTGAATCAAACTCGGTGCGAACGCTTCGAAATAACAAAGCAGTTATATGGATGCAAGATGCAGGTGGGCACATCTGTAATGGCACATTATGCCAAGATGATTAGCCTTATCACCAAGTTTTCTAGTATTGGAGATGCGATGGACCATGAACTAAGTGAGAACTTACTTCTTCAGTCCCTCCCCGAGAGTTACTCGCAGTTCATCATGAACTACCAATCGAGTGGTTTGCAAACCTCTCTTGAAGAGCTTGCAAATATGCTCGAGACAGTCGAGCCCAATATAAAAGAAAACGAGGAGATACCAAGCCTTGCTATTGAAGGATCAAAGAAAAGGAAAGGGATATCTCCCGATCCAAACCATCCTGAAAAGGGCAAGGAGGCAATGCTCACCGAAACAAAGGGAAAGGAAATAAAGAAGCCCAAAGGCAAGTGCCACTATTGTGGTGAAGTGGGGCATTGGAGGAGAAATTGTTTATTGTACCTAGCTACCCTCAAGAAGGGAGAAGTCGGGACTTTAACATCTGGTATGTTCTATATTGAAATAAATACAATTTCACAGTCTGAATCTTGGGTACTTGATACCGGATGTGGATCTCATATTTGTACAAATATGCAGGAACTAAATCGGACTAATGAATTAAAGAAAGGAAGCATAAACTTACGAGTAGGAAATGGAGCAAGAGTTGCCGCCCTCGCAATTGGAGATTATGTTTAAATTTACCCTCTAGGCTTGTAATAGAATTAAGGAACTGTTTATACGTTCCTCAAATGTCTCGCAACATTATTTCTATTAGCCGTCTTGTTGACGACAGTTTTCATATTTCAATAAAAGACAAACATTGCGATTTTTATAGAGATTCGATTTTCTATTTTTCAGGAATATCACAAAATGGGATTTATGTGTTAGATGACAAAATTTCTGTTTTCGCAATTGATACCAAAAGGCATAAGCTAGATAATTCAACTTACTTGTGGCATTGTCGCTTAGGCCATATAAACAAAAGACGCATGCTTAAGCTACATCAAGATGGGCTTATAAATTCAATTGATCCTGAATCATTGGAAACATGCGAAGCATGTTTAAAAGGTAAAATGACAAAGACACCCTTTAGCAATAAAGGTGAACGTGTGTCAGACACTCTAGGACTCATTCATTCGGATGTATGCGGTCCTATGTCAGTCCAAGCAAAAGGAGGATTCAGATACTTCATAAGCTTCATAGACGACCATACCCGATATGGTTATATCTACTTGATGAAGCACACATCTGAAGCTTTTGAGAAATTCAAATGCTTCAAGAATGAAGTAGAAAATCAATTAGGAAAGAAAATAAAGACACTTCGATCTGATCGAGGTGGCGAATATCTTTCAGATGATTTTCTGAATTATCTAACTGAATGTGGGATATGCTCACAATGGACACCTCCCTATACACCACAACACAATGGTGTATCCGAGAGGAGAAACCGTACCTTACTAGATATGGTACGATCCATGATGAGCATAGCATTACTTCCAAAGACATTCTGGGGCTACGCCTTAGAAACCGCCCTCTTCACCCTAAATCAAGTACCAACTAAATCCGCTAGTTCCACACCATATGAATTGTTCGTTGGTAGGAAACCCCGTGTTCTCATTCATGAGAATGTGGGGTTGTTCAGCATATGTCAGACGCATTGCGTCCAACAAACTAGATTCTAAATCTGATAAATGTTTCTTCGTTGGATACCCAAAGGAAACTGTGGGATATTACTTCTATCATCCAGATGATCAGAAAGTAATAGTATCCAAGCACGCAACCTTCTTAGAGAAAGAGTTTCTCGAAGACACAGAAAAGGGAAGCATGATTGAACTTGATGAAGTTCAAGAACAAGAAACACCAACTGAAACAACAGAAGCGGTTGAGGAACCCGATGCAGTCCCATTAGATGAGACTCAAGTGCCACCCCTTCGTAGATCACAAAGAGTTCATGAACTCCCTATTAGATATGGTTTTCTAGTGGGAGATGATAATGAGGTTCCCGTGTTAGACGACGAACCCGAAAACTGTTGGTCCCTTGTTTAGTTGCAAGTATAGTTCCAAGGGGGGGTTAGGAACTATTTAAACTTTTTTCGCAATTTAGGCAGACTTCTTTTTCTAAAGAAAGTTTGAACAGCGGTGCTGAGTGAACAGTAAGGTACTGGCTTAGTCAACAGGTGACTAGGTCAGTTTCTTAGCTTGAGTCAGGAGATAGCACTTAGAGACTATTCCTGAGCTCAGACGTTCAACGCGCACAACTCAACTTGACCTCTTTACTTGGTCAGTTTTGATTACTTAAAGCAAGCAATATAAATAAGGAGTTAAGGTAAGAAATACTTCACTCAGCAGATTTATCCAGGTTCGGCTTCTTCTAAGCCTATGTCCTGTCCCCGGAACACGTTCCGAGATTTCAAATACTCCACTGAGCTCTTTAAAGGTAGAGCCTTAAACCTTTTACAATATCAGCAATTGAGTATGACAAGAGTACCTTCCTCTATACTTCTACTCAATCCTAATCTCTCCGCTGAGTACTTAAAACCGAGTACTCAGCCTCTCCTTTCTATCTCTAGAAATGATAAGTGTTTTGTCCTAATACAAAGATGTGCTAAGACACTTTAGACGATTTAAAATCACTCTAGACTTTTACACAGATATGAGAAATGTAGTGTAAGAATTTTGCTTTGCTTCTTGCTTGCAGAACTTGTAGAGATTTGGTCAGCGTAATGGCTTGATCAAGTTCTGTATTTTGTGAAGCTTGTGATGGCACTATTTATAGAGACGTCTGGGTCATCGGTCATTTCGAATTTCGAAATAACCATTGGAGGGAAACGGCTATGTGTCATTGTCATCCTGACTTGTACAGAGCTCTCGGCCAATCACAATCGTGTATCTTCTGTCCTCGGTCAGCTCAGCAGATGGTCTCTCCTTTTATGGTAAAGTCAACTGGACAGCATACTGTGTCATCTGAACTTTGCCAAAAGAGGAAACACTTTGTCTGGAAGTTTTCCTTTGCCAGCTGCTGTCTTGTACGCTTTGTCGAGACTGCTCAGCAGCTTCATTGTGAAGTTGTTCCTAAAGGTCTTCTAGATCCTTCCGTTTGCTGAGTTGCGTTTTTGTTCAAAACGGCAACGTCTTGACATACGCGGGCCGAGTGTACTGAGTTGTTTGACTTGGGCCTTGGCTTCCGTATTGGGCTTGGGCCTTCCAATCCTTATGACTTATAACATTTATACTCAACATTGAACAAACACATTAGTAGAATAAATCAAAGCATTTAAACTTAGTGTGTTTAGAATATGTATTTTAATTTATACTTAAACAATTTTGTCAAATCAGGGAGCTTGAACGCATCGGTTAAGACAGCACGAGAAAGTTCTTGTGAAAGTTCTTTTAGTTTGTCAGCACTTTCGTTTACGCCATCAAAAATGGCAACTCCATCAGCTGATACTTCGACTGGTATATGAAGATCAGCAGCACTGAGCATATTTACACTGAAAGCTTGAGCTTTGGCTTGCCAGATGAGAGCTTCTGAGAGGCCAGCAAAGACTTGGTGGAAAGTTTTCAAGAGAGCTGAGTCATAATGATGACGCTGGATATTATTATGACGGATGTGATTGAAGGATTGCTGTGCGAGAGATAGTAGCTCATTCTGTTTCAACGCGTTAGTATCCATCTCTTGTTTGTTGAGGTTAAGTAGCCTGATGGCCTCACCGATTTGCTCGACTGAGCACTGACTATAGGACACCATTTGCTCATTTGTCTTAAGTTGCTCAGTATGAAGCTGAGCAAAAAGCATCTTGAGTTCTGAGGAAGTGGCGTAGTCAGTGTTCACAACAGATAACTTCTGAACTTGCTGATGGAGAGAGTTCAGATGTTGAATTGTTGACAGCTGTATCTCTGCCAACTTGGCAAGTGAATCCTGCTTAGCTTACTGGGCTTGGAATGACAAGACTACATTCAGCAGATCCTTGAGTCCCTTGACTTCGTTAAGAAGCAGAGTGACCTGGGAGAGCTGAGTTGCCTCAGGAATGGATGATTCAGCAGCAGGCGAAGCGGAATGTTGAAGATCTTTGATAAGTGCTTGCACTGAGTCAATGAGCTTTTTGCCGGACTCAGTGGCAGCCAGATGGACATCCGTATGACCAGTAGAAAGTGGAGTAAAAGGAGTACCCTGGTCAGTGACCGGAAGAGTTTGCTCAATCTGCACTTGAGTCGGAGGTAATGTTGATTGATCGGTAGAGAGGTTTGTTGTGGAAGTAATAACCCGAACACTATCTGTGCTGACGGCGGAAGGATGGGGAGTCAGCACCATGCTTGAGGAGACAGCATGAACAGTGGACGGTTCAACCTGACTGGTTGAAGTTGTTGAAGTGTTATGGTCGGCATGTTCCTGTTGAGAAAAAACAGAGGCTTGTTTTTCCAACGGCGCTGAAGTAGAGGAAGTTGATGGCTGTTTGAAAAATTTTAGTTGAACAGTAGAGGGGTCCTTAGTTCTTTTTGAAAGAACAAGTTCAGGAAGAGTCGATAGTTGCACAGGAGGTTCACTGACGAGCTTCTCACTTGCTTTAACCAACTTTCGCCTTCTACGTGGTGGAGTGAAAGTAGGAGCAACTTCTTCTTTTGAATGAGTAGGAGAGGATTCCTGTTGCTCAGTATGGGTCTGGTCAGCTTGCTCAACTTGCTCAACTTGCTCAACTCCAGCAGCTAACTCGGTGTCAGTTTGCACAGCTCCACACTCTAACCCAGTGTTAGCATTTTCAACCTCGATTTCGCTGTCATACTCTTCAGATTCCTCAGCGTCATCCTGACCACTGGTTTCATCATCTTCCTCTTCCTCCTCAGTATTATCTCCATCAAGTTCTTCCTCAACTTGGGAGATGAAGTGGTCATCTAACTGGACCTCAGGTTCCTCAGCATCAGTACCTTGGCATTGAGTGAAATGAGAATCACCCGGTACAATAAAATCTATCGGCATGACGTCGAGAGGTGCCAGTGTTGAAGACTTCTGCTTCTTCTGAGGTAGTTCAGCAGCTTCCTCAGTTCCAGGCTCATCTTGCCTGGTTCTCTTTTCAGCTGACTTTCCAGCTGACCTCTGCCTCTTTGCAGGAGACTCAACATTTGGTGAAGGAGTCTCAGCAGACTTTCTCTTGCGAGAAGCTGGGGCCTTAGATCGTCGCCCTTTCTGAGGCACAGCAGTGGATTCCTCAGCTTGGTCAGTTTGACCAGCAGCAGCAACTTTTCCCTTCTTCAAGGGTTGTCCAAATTTAAGTGCCCTCAGCGAGGCAGCTGTGATCTCAGTTCCTCTGAAGGATTCCTCGCCTTTGAGATCAATCTTGTGGTCAAGAAGAATTCGAGTTATGAGTGACCCAAGTCTCATCGTACCCGTGCTGCGTAGAAACCCGGCAACTAAGAAAACCGGCATGTTGATGGGGGTGTACGTCAGCATGTGCCATATGAAGCACTGTTCAAAGTTGGTTGCTGATGTAGTGCAGTTGATCTTTGGGTAAATGAAGTAGCTCAGCAGGTAGTGAGCCATCTTCTGGTGCTGTCCCATTGAAGATGCTGAGATCTCTCCCGAGTAACCCTCAGGTTTGCAGAAGGTATGGATGTAGTCGGTTTTGTCCTGATCTCCTGACTTCCTCAGCCTTACTCCCTCAGTTTTGAGCTGGAGGAGATTTCCTATGTACAGAGGGTTGATAAAGATGGTTTTCCCTTTTACTTCAGTGCTTAGGTAGTCGGCGGAGTCACTGGCAACCTTGAGGTTGTGGTAAAATTCCCTCACTAGGTCAGGATATGTCTCATCCCTGACCGAGAACAGCCCAGTCCACTCGTTTTTAGAAATCCATTCGGCAAATGGCTGTTCGTTCTTCACAAAGTGCTCCGAAACCCATCTGGAGGGTTCTACCTTCCATTCAGATATATTGTCGAAGACCTTGGAGTAGGTCCTGATCTTAACAACTTTCTCTTTTCCAGTAGTTTGGCCAGTTTTACCCTTGCTCGGTGTAGAAGGGTTTTGTGAAGGTTCATCGGAGCTGGACTTTTGGTGGCCGGCACCGGAGACTTTGAAAGATAACTTAGTCATTCTTCGGAGATGGAGGAATTAGAGGAATTTGAAAGAAGTTCTAAGTGATTTCTTTGCCTTAAGAATTGATTAAGCGTAAAGAGTAAAAGATGGGGAAATACCCATAATTTATAGACGAAATGAACGGTGTGGATCTTAATCGAATCCATGTGTCAGTTTTGCCTTGGGATCATGTACCGACAATGATCTTGGCATTTATGACACATTACGGCGAATACGTCATCCTAGGCTATACGCGTGCTTTGCATTTATGCTAATGGATTAATCACTCAGTATTTAGAATGTCAAGCGTTTGATATTCTGAGTGGTCAGTGCATTATTTAAGAATGATTTTAAGGTCAAGTTCTAAACTAATTTACTCAGTGTGCAAGTGTACTCAGTATTGTATATTCAGTCAGTTTCAATGAGATACTCAGCAAACAAAAAAAAATCATTCAGCATGTAATTCACTCAGCATTCATATTAATTTAGCACAGGAATTTACTGAAGAGGATTAAACATACCAATTGCTTCTCTCAGTATGCTGAACTGCTCATGGGCCAGTGGCTTCGTGAAGATATCAGGAAGCTGTTCGTCCGTTGGGACAAAGGTCAGCTTGATCTCACCCTTGAGTACATGGTCTCTAATGAAGTGATGTCTGATGCTGACATGCTTCATTCTGCTGTGTTGAATTGGGTTCTTGGAAAGATCAATTGCGCTTTTGTTGTCACATTTGACTTCAATTGTTTTCGTTTGAACACCATAGTCTTCAAGCTGTTGCTTGATCCATAGGACTTGAGCAACACAATGACCAGCAGCAAAGTACTCAGCTTCAGTGGTGGACAGGGCTACTGACGCCTGCTTTTTGCTGAACCAGGATACAAGACAGCTTCCTAAGAAGTGACATCCTCTAGAGGTGCTTTTTCGTTCCAGCTTATCTCGTCCATAGTCAGCGTCAGTGTATCCGATGAGTGTAAAATCATGAGTATTTGGATACAACAAACCTGCGTTCACTGAGCTTTGCAAATATCTAAGGATCCTTTTTACAGCAATGTAATGAGATTCCTTAGGGTTAGATTGATATCTAGCACAGTAGCATACTGAAAACTGAATGTCCGGTCTACTGGCTGTCAAGTAAAGTAGAGAGCCTATCATACCTCGATATAACTTGCTGTCTACTGACTTACCATTCTCATCAGCACAGAGGACAATGTCAGTGCCCATAGGAGTGGATATTGGCTTGCAATTTTCCAAGTCATATTTCTTTAAGATCTCCTTGGCATATTTGGCTTGACTGATGAAGATGTCATTCTTTCCTTGTTTAATTTGAAGACCGAGGAAGAAGTTGAGTTCTCCCATCATGGACATTTCAAACTCAGTCTGCATTTGTTTGCTAAACTCCTTGCACATTGATTCGTTAGTTGCACCAAATATTATATCATCAACATAAATTTGGGCCAGCAGGGTATCTTTACCCTTTTTCTTAATGAATAAGGTTGTATCAGCTTTGCCCCTGACGTAATTTCTAGTCAGCAGGAAACTGGTCAGCCTCTCATACCAAGCACGTGGTGCTTGTTTGAGGCCGTACAGAGCCTTTTTGAGTTTGTAAACATGGTTTGGGAACTTAGGGTCCTCAAAACCTGGAGGTTGATTTACATAAACCTCCTCGTTTATAACTCCATTAAGAAATGCACTTTTGACATCCATTTGGAATAATTTAAAATTCATGTAAGATGCATATGCACATAATATTCTAATTGCCTCTAGCCTTGCCACTGGGGCAAAGGTCTCACCGTAGTCTATACCTTCTTGCTGACTGTAGCCCTAAGCTACAATCCTTGCTTTATTCCTGACTACGTTTCCTTGTTCGTCCATCTTGTTCCTGAAGACCCATCTTGTTCCGATGGTCTTTTAACTCTTTGGATGAGGCACTAACTCCCATACATCATTTCTTCGAAATTGATCGAGCTCCTCTTGCATTGCATTCATCCAGAATTCATCGTACTCAGCTTCAGCGAAATTCTTCGGTTCTTGTACTGAGACGAAAGCAACATTGCTGAGGTACTTCCTGAGTTGATTCCTCATCATCAGGGTATTCCCAGCAGAATCAAGGATTGCACTTTCGGAGTGCCCTCTTGGAATCCTTATTTCTTTGGGTAGATTTATTTCTTGTGCTGTTCCTGTTTCAACAATCTCTGTAGAAGTAGATGGGTCAGTAAAAGTAATCTTAGGTTCACTCTTACTCTTGGTCAGCCTTTTCGTGAATGACTCAGTAGCTGGTTCTGGGTCAGCGATGGTTACTGAGTTTGGATCATCTTCGGTCAGCGGCTGGTATCTACCTGCAGGGTCAGTTTCATCGAACTCTACATGTATTGACTCTTCTAAAACTTGAGTCCGCTTATTAAAAACTCTGTATGCTTTGCTGTTTGTTGAGTAGCCCAAAAAGATAGCCTCATCAGCTTTTGAATCAAACTTTGCTAAGCTATCTTTGGTATTTAAAATAAAACATCTACAACCAAAGGCACGAAAGTATCCAATATTGGGCTTTCGTCCTTTCCAAAGTTCATAGGGGGTTTTCTTGAGTATAGGTCTAACTAGAGCCCTATTAAGAATGTAACATGCTGTGTTAACAGCCTCTCCCCAAAAATACTTTGGAAGCCTATGCTCATCCAGCATTGTCCTGGCTATTTCAACCAGAGTTCTGTTCTTCCTTTCTACAACCCCATTTTGCTGAGGTGTTCTAGGAGCAGAAAAATTGTGGTCAATGCCGCTGGCTTCACAGAATTCAACAAACTTTTGGTTTTTGAACTCTCCACCGTTATCACTACGGATATGAGCTAATGTTAGGTCTTTTTCATTTTCAATTTTTCTAACCAAATTTGAAAATGTCTCAAAAGTCTCATCCTTGCTGGTCAGCAAGATGACCCACGTATACCGAGAGAAGTCATCTACAATGACCAAGGAAAATCTTCTTCCACCCAGACTCAGCGGCTGGACTGGACCAAAGAGATCCAAGTGTAGCAACTCTAATGGACGTTTAGTTGACACAATGTTTTTACTGTGAAAAGATTGTTTGGTTTGTTTTCCAGCTTGGCAAGCGGGGCATAATTGATCTTTTTGAAATTTAAGTTCGGGCAGTCCCTCAACCAATTGCTTTCTTGCTAGTTTGGCCAGGAGGTCCATGCTTACATGACCAAGTCTCCTGTGCCATAGCCAGGAATTTTCTTCCTTTGTTACTAAGCACACAGTTTTTGAAAACTTTTTCTCTAAGTCTAGCATAAAGACATTATCTATCCGAGGGGCAGTTAAAATTAACTCATTTGTTTTACCCTCGTATATTTTACATCCAGTAGCATCAAATATAACTTTTCTCCCATTGTCACATAGCTGAGCTACGCTGAGTAAGTTATATTTGAGTCCGCTGACTAGGGAGACAGATTCAAAAGTAGGATTACCTCCGATGGTTCCTGAGCCTACTATCTTACCCTTCTTGTTGTCTCCAAAACTTACGCTCCCTCCTCGTTTACGTTCAAACGTGATGAACTGAGTTTCATCACCCGTCATATGCCTTGAGCATGCGCTGTCAATATACCACATCTTTGACTTCTCGGCACATCTCAGGCTTACCTGCATTGTAACTAGTTACTTTTAGGTACCCAATTCTTTTTGGGTCCTGACTTGTTAGGTGCAACAGGTATAGCATCATACTTTATTTTATGGCGGCATACATGGACAGTATGGCCATTCTTTCCACAGAAGTCACAACTGACCTTCTGTTTAGGGTTTTTTACTGACTTGTCAGCACCCCAGTGCTGAGCGTGCCAGCACACCTTAGTGGTGTGTCCTAACTTCCCACAAAAGTCACACTGGACTTTTCGCTGGGGATTCCATCTCTGCTGAGTACCTCGGTACTGAGTTCTCAGAGGAATGTTATTTTTCTTAGGAACCTTTAGTTGGTTCTGGATGGTTGTGACGTCCTTCCTCAGTTTCTTTGAAACTGACTGGACTTCAGAGACATACTCATGCATGATCTTCATGTTATCATGCAGAGTCGAATTGTCCTGAAGAAGGTATCTGAGGTCACTCAGTTTGACCTCTTCCACTTCGTCACAACGCCTGCTGAGTGCTCTAACCTTCTTATTACACTTCTTAACAAGTGTATAGAGGTCACTCAGGGCATTAACCATATCGTTTCTGAGCTGGGGAAGAGAAATTACCTCATTTGATTGCTCTTCATCATCTGATACGATGGATGGATCAGCATGCTCAGAGACGCATGGCTCAGCAAGTTCGTCAGCCATAAAGCATATCTTCGCTGACTCGGTGGCCTCAGTTTCTGTTGATGAAGATTCATCACTGTCACTCCAAGTAGCCACCATTGCCTTCTTCCCACTCTTCTTGTCTTTCCTCAGCGTGGGGCAGTTTGACTTAATATGGCCAGTTTGATGGCACTCAAAGCATGTAATGGTCTTTGAGCTGTCCTTTCTGTATTTGCTGTCGCTTGAGTCAGCCTTATACTTATCAAACTTTTTGTAAGGCTTTTTAGAATATTTGTCGTTCTTCCTGAACAGCCTTTTCATCTTCCTTGTGAACATAGCCATCTCCTCATCATCAGTTGAACTCCCGTCAGTGGAGTCAGCTTTCATGACAAATGACTTCTGCTTCTTGTCATCAGATTTTTCCTTCACCTCAAAGTTTTTCATGGATATCTCATGGGTCAGCAATGAACTGATGAGTTCGTCATATTTGTAGGTGGTTAAATCCTGAGCTTCCTCAACTGCTGTCTTCTTTGCTTGCCAGTCCTTCGGAAGACTCCTGAGTATCTTTTTGACTTGTTCTTCCTCAGTGAAGATTTTCCCAAGTCTCTTGAGCTCATTTATGATGTTGGTGAATCTTGTGTTCATGTCTGAAATGCCCTCATCATTGTTCATCTCGAACAGCTCGTACAGTCTCATCTGCTGATTCACCTTGGATTCTTTTACTTTATTTGTTCCCTCGTAGGTGACTTCTAGCTTTTTCCAGATCTCTTGTGCCGACTCGCAACCTGAGATTTTGTTATATTCTGCAGCATCGAGCGCACAGTGAAGCATATTGATAGCCGAAGCATGGTTTTGAAGCTTCTTAAGATCATCCTCTGTCCATTTGGCCTCAGCTTTTATAACTGTTTGGCCAGCCACAACCTCGACAGGTACAAATGGGCCTTGGACTATGGATAGCCAGGCACTCATGTTTGTAGCCTGAATGAAGTTTTTCATCCTATTCTTCCAGAAGGTATAGTTTGACCCGAAGAATAGAGGAGGCCTAGTAATGGACAGCCCCTCAGGCAGTATTTGAGTTGTTTGGTTTCCAGGGAGAAACCGAGTGCTATTTTCGCCCATGGTAGGGATCAGCTCAAGGTTGTTAGACCTTTTAAAGTGAGCTTTTAGGCTCTGATACCACTTGTTGGTCCCTTGTTTAGTTGCAAGTATAGTTCCAAGGGGGGGTTAGGAACTATTTAAACTTTTTCTAAAGAAAGTTTGAACAGCGGCGCTGAGTGAACAGTAAGGTACTGGCTTAGTCAACAGGTGACTAGGTCAGTTTCTTAGCTTGAGTCAGGAGATAGCACTTAGAGTCTATTCCTGAGCTCAGACGTTCAACGCGCACAACTCAACTTGACCTCTTTACTTGGTCAGTTTTGATTACTTAAAGCAAGCAATATAAATAAGGAGTTAAGGTAAGAAATACTTCACTCAGCAGATTTATCCAGGTTCGGCTTCTTCTAAGCCTACGTCCTGTCCCCGGAACACGTTCCGAGATTTCAAATACTCCACTGAGCTCTTTAAAGGTAGAGCCTCAAACCTTTTACAATATCAGCAATTGAGTATGACAAGAGTACCTTCCTCTATACTTCTACTCAATCCTAATCTCTCCGCTGAGTACTTAAAACCGAGTACTCAGCCTCTCATTTCTATCTCTAGAAATGATAAGTGTTTTGTCCTAATACAAAGATGTGCTAAGACACTTTAGACGATTTACAATCACTCTAGACTTTTACACAGATATGAGAAATGTAGTGTAAGAATTTTGCTTTGCTTCTTGCTTGCAGAACTTGTAGAGATTTGGTCAGCGTAATGGCTTGATCAAGTTCTGTATTTTGTGAAGCTTGTGATGGCACTATTTATAGAGACGTCTGGGTCATCGGTCATTTCGAATTTCGAAATAACCGTTGGAGGGAAACGGCTATGTGTCGTTGTCATCCTGACTTGTACAGAGCTCTCGGCCAATCATAATCGTGTATCTTCTGTCCTCGGTCAGCTCAGCAGATGGTCTCTCCTTTTATGGTAAAGTCAACTGGACAGCATACTATGTCGTCTGAACTTTGCCAAAAGAGGAAGCACTTTGTCTGGAAGTTTTCCTTTGCCAGCTGCTGTCTTGTACGCTTTGTCGGGACTACTCAGCAGCTTCATTGTGAAGTTGTTCCTGAAGGTCTTCTAGATCCTTCCGTTTGCTGAGTTGCGTTTTTGTTCAAAACGGCAACGTCTTGACATACGCGGGCCGAGTGTACTGAGTTGTTTGACTTGGGCATTGGCTTCCGTATTGGGCTTGGGCCTTCCAATCCTTATGACTTATAACATTTATACTCAACATTGAACAAACACATTAGTAGAATAAATCAAAGCATTTAAACTTAGTGTGTTTAGAATATGTATTTTAATTTATACTTAAACAATTTTGTCAAATCAAAATTATGTGGAAAGGTGTTTCAACAAAAACTATGAAGAGGTCTTAACAGTCCAGATTCTAAAGCATGGCTTGAAGCCATGGATTCTGAAATGGATTCCATGTATACCAACCAAGTGTGGACTTTGGTTGATCCACCCGAAGGGATAAAACCCATTGGGTGCAGGTGGATCTTCAAAAAGAAGACTGAATAAAACCCATTGGGTGCAGGTGGATCTTCAAAAAGAAGACTGACATGGATGGAAAGGTTAGCACCTACAAAGCTAGGTTAGTAGCGAAAGGATATCGTCAGAAGCAAGGAATTGATTATGATGAAACTTTCTCTCATGTGGCTATGTCCAAATCAATCAGAATAATGCTTGCTATTGCCGCTCACTACGATTACGAGATTTGGCAAATGGATGTGAAAACAGCTTTCCTAAACGGAAACCTGCTTGAGGATGTATACATGATGCAACCTGAAGGTTTCATATCAAAGGATGCAAACAAGGTTTGCAAACTTCAGAGATCCATTTATGGACTCAAGCAAGCATCTAGAAGCTGGAACAAGCGTTTTGACGAAACCATAAAACAATTTAGTTTCGAACAAAATTGCGAAGAAGCTTGCATTTACATGAAAGCAAGTGGGAGCTCTATAGCATTTCTGATATTATATGTGGACGATATATTATTAATGGGAAATGACGTAGCTCTACTACAGTCGGTAAAAGTTTGGTTATCTGGTAACTTCTCAATGAAAGACCTCGGTGAAGCAGCTTATATACTTGGTATAAAGATCTACAGAGATAGATCACGAAGACTGCTTGGTCTTTCACAGGCTACATACATCGAAAAGGTGCTAAAGCGGTTTAGCATGCTTGAATCGAAACGAGGTAACTTACCCATGCTACATGGAGTAAAGTTAAATAATCATCAATGTCCTAAAACCGATGATGATAAGAAGTGCATGGCTGTAGTCCCGTACGCCAGCACAATCGGTTCGATTATGTATGTTATGCTATGCACTGGACCTGACGTAGCGTTCGCGTTAAGTATAACGAGTCGTTACCAAGGAAATCCGGGAGACGAGCACTGGATTGCCGTAAAAAACATTCTTAAGTACTTGAGAAGAACTAAAGATATGTTCCTAGTGTACGGAGAAGGGGATCTGAAAATAGAAGGATTTTCATATGCAAGTCATCTCACAGATGAGAATGATTTTAAATCCCAATCAGGATACCTATTTATCTTGAATGGGGGCGCGGTCAGCTGGAAGAGTTCCAAGCAAGGAAGCGTAGCTTTCTCTACGACCGAGTCAGAATATATCGCTGCTACGGAAGCAGAAAAGGAAGCAGTTTGGATTAAAAAGTTCATTACTGAACTTGGTGTGGTGCCTGACATTGTAAATCCCATTACACTGTACTGTGATAACAATGGAGCCATTGCGCAAGCAAAGGAACCACGGTCTCATAATGCATCCAAGCATTACCTAAAGCGATACCACATTATAAGAGAAATTGTGGCAAGAAGAGATGTGAGAATAGAAAGAGTACCTACAGAGGACAACATTGCAGATCCGTTGACAAAGCCCTTAACCCAGAAAGTACATGATCGTCATCTAACTTATACTAGGATAAGTTATAGAAACAATTGGCTTTAGTCCAAGTGGGAGTATGTTGGGGTTTAGTGTCCTATAGACAATTGTTCTAGGATACAAACTTAATGTAAACGAAGTGTTCTTTATATCATTTGTTTTAATGAGATATATGTTTTATAACTATATAAAGGCAATCCCTTTTAAGCACTAAATAAAGTCTAATAAAAAAGGAAATCCGTAAGTTTGTTTAAAGTGATTATAAAGTGTTCATACAAGCATGAAGTGAGACGAAACTTTATAATAAACTAATAAACTTAAAACCACCCCAAGTCAAGCAATATGTTTGGGATTGACATATCGCGATTGAGACTTGCATGTAACAATGTCTTCCGTCCGATAGAAAGCTGATCTCACAAGCTTCATATATATAGATATCTGGACAGTTACATGGATCCGATGAAAAGTAGTTCATTAGGATTGGGGACCCGACTTGAGATAACAGGATGGGTAGATTCATCCTTGTCACCTGTTCATCTCATTGGTATTAATAGGTATAAATAATCCTCAGACTCAAAGGAATGTTAATTGGTCATTCTGGATTACTGAATGTGACGCTTTGATCCTGTTGTAACACGATCCTTAATAGAGATGACTCTGGGGTGTGAACAACAGAGGTTGGGTATCACAGGAAGTGATTGCGGGATCGTTATACATTGGATTGAGCATTTATAACTCCCGATAAATGGGATATATGTCCATGGATCGCTTGTGGAAGGCTTGACTCTAAATCCTTGCAAGGTGATAGCTTAAGATTGAAATGAGATTTCTCTTAACCTATCTAATTAGAGTTGACTCGGCCAGAACAAGTAAAACGAACGTCTCGCTATATGTGACTTGACATTACCCATAGTCATAAGATTTAGTTCAAGGACGTAGTTGATAAAGGATCGAATTATACCGTAACTAATACGGAAAGGTCAACGTAAGAATCAACCTGTCTTCTTATAGCTCTAGGGGAATGATTATGGACTTGCTAATCACATACTTTGTACATCATTCCGTTATGCAAAGATTAAATGTAATTCTTTGAAAATTAATTTAATAAGTTGCATACGGCTAGTAGCAATAAGAACCTAATGGGTCACACATAAGACTTGGAACCCAAAAGAGAGACAGATGATAATTAATTGACGGAAGCCCAATTGAGCCCAATAAGGCCCAATTACTCAAGGGGGGTGATTTATGTATGTAGATACATAAATAATTAGTTTGATTTTATTAATCCTAATTAGATTAGGATTATGAATTAAATTAATTAAAGGATAAATAAGTTATGAGTTTTAATTAGATTATATTACTCCTATTATTATCCAATAAGGTTATTGTTATTATCTTTTATATTTAGATATATTAATAGATAATATTTAAGAATTCTATTCCGAATTGAATTCTTATTCAAGAAACCTAATTCTATCTAACTAAGGATTAGATACAAGAAAGATTATAAATACCCCCTTATGTAGATTTTCGAAATCTAGCCCTAGTATTCAAGAGAGAGAATTTCGAATTCCAACCCTTAGAAGAAGAGAGAGAATTTCGACCCCTAGCTTGAGGACGAGATTTTCCACTGCTTCCTTCCGTTCAATTGATTTTCATCTCTTTCTCTTTATCCTTGATCTTGTGTTGATTAATTAGAGACAATCTACTTTGGTTGTTAATAAACGGTTGATTCTAACTTGATCTTCTGTTGTTTTGTTTTGTGCTCGGGAACTCGAAGTAAGAGTTGTGGGCACTTCGTTTGTAACGGTAGATAGAACATCCAAAAGGTATTTCTTCTTATCCCTCTTTGTATGAAATAACGGTAAACGGATCTCTGGGTTAATGGAAATAGGTTAAAATTTTTATATTTCCGCTACTATACGTTAGCCTATTTTCCTTCACCGTGCGTCTCCATCACGTCAGCTATACACTAGTCAGGACGTGTACTCGATGCACCGCCATGCATCGCGTACATCCGGGTATTGTCAAGGTTGTACATCGCGATAGGTCGCATAAGCGTCTTCCATATCGGGTACACTAGTCTAGAGCCATGCCCTGTATGTCACGACTTGAGTTCTCGCCTTGCTAGGTGCCTAACAGAAGACATACCCCGTATATCGCAATGTATCTCGTGCGTCTTTACCATGTCTCGCATACCCGTCAAGAGGTCTACCCCGCATGTTATGATGTGTCTCATATATTAGTCCGAGGGAGTACCTTTAGACCCTAAGGTATTCCCTACATCTTCGGCATGTTATACTTTGTGGGGGATACACCGCACATATCTTTATCATCCCGTTCATACCATTAGAGAGTGTACCTGATGCATCGTGACATGTCACATGCGCCTTCACCATTGTGTTTACGTCATCCGGAGACATATCCCATATGTCGTGATGCATCCCGTATCCCTTTATCATGGTTAGGCTTGTTTGGTGGTCATACCCCACTTATCCTGACATTAACATCGTGGGGCAGGTCCTGTATACTGTCCTCACGGTCAACTCAAGACATACTAGGTGTGTCGCCACGTCACCGACAACGTATCAGTAGTTCAAAAAAAAAAATTTCACGGCGTCGGTTCCCCCGAGACTCGAATTAACCATTCGTCACAAGTCTCATACACGTCCTACTTACGCCTCAAGACATACTGTGTATGTCGCTACGCCTTAGCCAACACATATCAAGATTATGACTGGTACCTTGATCTCAAATAGAACCATAATCTCACGGGTCGTCGTCACCTCCTTTTCGTATCTCAAGACATACCCACGGATGTCGCCACGCTATACACAATGCCCAGGTGATTCCAAATTATGTTGTTGTATTATCCATGCCCCTCACCTCGTAGGTTGCCATCATGACCTTCGTACGCTAAGACATGCCACATGTGTCAGCGCGCCGTGCACCTATACTCCAAAGTTACGTGGTTGTAAGATCGGAACCTTAGGGTCGAGTGAACTGTTTCATACGAATCTCGTTTACCCATCGTCATTCGCATCTGGGGATGTGGTCCATACGTAGCACCTCCGTATTTCAGAGTTGTGGGCAATACCCTCAGCTCCGAAACGAACCCTTAACTCGTGTGTTGACCACACCTCCCATTTGCATCTTTAGGTGTGCCACATGAGTCATCACGGTGTCCCCTCGTATTTACATCGTCCCCCTATCCGGACCCTAGGTCCACATTGACCGTCTGACGCACGTTTTATACGAAGCCATCGCGTCACATCCACACTTTAACCGGTGCCTTATATGTCACCTCATCACATCTAATAAATCCATGCGTCAGGGTACTAACCTCTTAGCTAGTAGGTCATCCTCATGCCCCATTGGTACTCTCGGTCGTACCTTGTATATCGACGCGTCGTTGTACTAAGGTAACCCGCACATCCTTGGCCTTCTCGAGACACCCCGTCGCATCTTCAAAACGGGCAAATCGATATGAGACATACCCAGTGTGTCATCATATATCATAACACATCAGTATTCCAAACACGTGACACTAGTGCTTCGAGCACGTATCAGCTTTCGGTGCATATCCCGTATGTCACCGCTTGTGCTTTAGTCATACGTTGGGCCTTGTCAAAACGTGCCCCGCATGTCGCCTTGTCATCGGCAATATTTGTAGTCCGCGAATATGTCATTAGGCTATCCAATTCTAGACCGACCTTTGACGCGCGTTCCGTATGTCATCCCTCGCACCTTACTCACATATCAAAGGCTGAATCGTTTATGCCATCCAGTCAGGGTTAAGCTTGGGGCACATACCCCCATACGCGGTTTGGTACGTCCCATCCGTATGTCAAATGTCGAGTCATTCATGTCATCGAGTTCAAGTCGAATCTGGGGCAAGTATCATATATGTCATCATGTGCAGCTCGCTTACATCTCCAATGTCGAGTCATTTGTATCGTCAAGTTCGAGTCGAACTTTTGTCACGTACCCGTTATATAGAGTGATTCATGTCGTCGAGTCCAAGTCATACCATTAGGCACGTACCCTATGGGCCGTCTCGGGCGTCTCGCTCACACCTTGACACACTGAGTCGTTCATGTCGTGAGGCTCCTGTAAAACTTTTGACGTACGCCCCGTAAGTCATCACTCATGTCTTGAGTACGCCTCAAACAGCGGTCTGTTTATATTGTCAAATCCTCAACACGCTCCCCCTACATCATTGCTACCTTCGTCCATGCGCCTCAAACTCCGAATTGCCTTATTTACGAGTCTAAGACATATGCCCTATGTGTCGCTATTTGGGTCTCGCTCGTATCAGTAGAATCGAGTTGTTCGTACCGCGTCGAAGTCCAACATTTAGCACTTACCTCGAAGGTCTTGGTTTGCACCTTCGTTGCTCCTCGAATCGTTCATAGTGATAGGTTCCAGTCGAACTATCGACGTCTACCCTGTGTGTCATTGTTGGTATCTCAAATATCGGTGATGGACCAAATACGTCATAAATATCCACGTAAGATCTTTAGGGGTTCTCATAAAACATATCACCGTCGGGTTTGCGCTATTGACCTTTGACACATACCAGGTAAGTCGTCGTTTCCATCTCATTGGTACCTCGATCGGATTAGGACACCTCTCATTCTACCAGATGCACCGATGTCCGCAAATTCATCGAGGTATTAGTATCTCTAGCTTGAGTTAATCCTTAGACTGCACCCTGCGTGTCGGTATCGTGTCTAGCTGACACCTCCAATGTTGTTAGGAGGTACCTCTTGAGTCATCTCTGTGCTTCATCTATGCCCAAAGTTGGTCAGATAACACGTGTGTCGTACGTATACCCTATTCGTGTCTCGTACCTAGCATGTCGGATTTCCCCCGCGACGGTCAAAACCCCAAAATCAGGCCATCACATTGTTCGTAAGTTGTGTATAAGTCAACCATGGGGGCACATCGAGTGTGACTCCCATCATGCCTTTTGGCTACCTCTGAAGCACACTATGTATGTCACCGTATTTCCTAAAGGCACTGGGTTTCAAATCACTCTGCCGTGATATTAGTAAGCCAAGTAGGAGTTAATAACTGGCACATACCTCGTATGTTGATGTATGCATCCTATTCGGACCTCGAGTATCGGGTATGCTGCGTTCATTGTCCCGTCAAATAATACCCCTCATTGTAATACTAGCTTTCCAAGAGAAGTTGACAATTAGTGCACATCACGTATGTCACTCGCGTCTTCTTTATGCCTTAACCTGTTTGGGGCGTACCCCGTGTGTTACCACTTTCTGCATGGCACGCCAAGGTTCCATTGGTACGTCTACTTATTTGTATCTCGGGTTTAAACTAACCATTGACCCACGCCCCATATGTGGTGATCACGTCCTGCTTGCTTCTAGTTTAGGACACACCCTCTATGTCGACCTGTTTCAGGAAGCTTGTGTTTCCCAGAAAGGCGGTTCCCTGTTATTAGTATCGATACCAAGTAAACTATGGACACATGCCCTGCACGTCTCCATCATGATCTGTTTAAGTCTCGGACGTACCGTGAGCGTCACATCAGCCCGTATAACGCCCCATATCTTCAAAGTACATCGTTACAACCGATGACGATAATCCCTCACATACACCTTATGCATAGTCGCTTATGTTGTTTTTTTAGATCGTGAGTCGTGTCGATGTACCAAGTATTTCATTCCCCCCACTCATGTCGCTACCCCTCGAATGTATCTACACATCACGGATATCATCGGGGTACACTCTCGTCTACCTAGTGTCCTAGGGAATTTTACTTATCGTGAGGGTCGTCTCAATCTCACAAGCGTCAGTCGTGTCGAGCATCATTCAACGTCGTACATCTTGTAAAGCATTATATAGTAAACTCGTAGGGTTCATACTAATGTGTGCATAACAGTTGAAATGGTTTCAGGCATCCGCACTTCCAAACATGTAAGTTAGCACAGACGATCGAAGTGCTGCCGACAGCTCTGGTAAAAAAAAGGGAGTTTAGCTCTATTCAAAATCGTGTTTATGTTGTAAGAAATAAAGCGCACACCACGAATCATGCATAAATCATACATCCATCGATAGGAGGCACAAGTAGATAGCTCTGGCATTCGCATCGCACGTGCATCGCATCATCAAAATTCATAATGCCTAAAAATCTCCACTCACCAATCCTTTCTCTTTCCTTATTAGAAACCCAACTCATGGCGCAGTCCAGCAATTCAAACCACGATCTGGAGAGCCGTGTGCAAGGGGCTTTAGCCAAATACATCTTTTCTGATGAGTTCAAACGTGCTCTTAATGATCCGGAGGCTGCTAAGAATGAGGGGGTTAAGAGTTCTCAGGAGATGATAGGAGATTTCAATCTCATATCAGAAATCGAGCGAGTTCTTCCCGATATCCTTGCTTCAGATGAATTCAAGATAGAGCTGAAAAGGTTGGTCCGGGAGGTCCTGAGTGAGTCACTGGTTGCAGAAATCCCGAAAGTTGCTATAGAGAAACCTATTTTCCAGTTCGCATCACAATCTAACCCACAAACATTCACTCCACTAAGGGTAGCCTCACACCATGTTTCACAACAAGCTCCACACCATCGGGGATATGATATTGCCAAGGTTGTTCGCCCTCCATCACCCGCTCAGTATAGAGGGGAGGGAAGGGAGTTCTCCACTTTCACTCAACCCTTATTTAAAGTGTTGGAGGGTCTACGAATGCATCACATACTTCATCCTCTGCCAGCCAAGGGAGGTCAAACCACTGAGTTAGTCAAACGCAGGGGCTACTGCCACTTCCACCAGAAATATGGTCATGAAACAAGTACTTGCATGAGGTTGAAGCATGAAATTCAAGATCTCATCGAAGCTGGAAAGGTAAGTGATCCAGATCCTTCTCATCAGATGAAGCCTTCGACTTGTTACTTGAACGGTGAAGTCTACAACGGATCAGGATAAGCTAAAGAAGTTCTCAAGATTGAGGACACTTATGAAGTGGAAGAATCTGAAGCTTCCTGAAGTAGCATGAGAGAGAGGATTGCACTTGTAGTCTTTATCCTATCTTCTATTCCACAAGATGTTATTAACCTCCTTTTGAATTCAATGAAATTTCGTTTTCGCAAATTTTATCCCAAACATACGTACTTACATTTGATATCCACTCAATTAAGATATTCCCGATTCTATCATGGCATGGACATAAGCTCTAGAATATACTTATTGCTCAATACTTAACCACTGAAGAGAGAAAATTAAGAGAGTAAAAAAAAAGAAAAAAACAAATCATGAGAAGCGATTCCCTGGCTCTACGATGATAAGTCGGGCATAAACCCATCAAACGAAGGGTTCTCACCGGCTTGTGCCAAAAAGAAGACCGATCGACAATCAACAAAGTCCAAAAAGAGAAAAAAGGAGAAAAGAAAAGAAGGAGCAAGCAACGAGCCCTCAGAACCATGCTAGCACTGAGGCACTGACAAAAATTTCCCCCCCAAAGGGGACACTAGTACATGAGTGCACCATTCAGAACAAGACGGGGGCAACTAACCTATCAACGATAAAGGATCCTGTTCCAGGATCAATGAAAAGGTTCAGATCTATGATGACTCAAAGTAAAAAGAAAAAAAAAAGAAGAGAAAAAAAGGTAATGCTGACAAGGCTCAGGGGCAAAGTCAAGCCAATCAGAAGTAAAAGAAAATTATTCAAATAAAAAGCAGACGTGACTAGCCAAGGAGCGTCAAGGTGACAAGAGCGGTTGACATTGCCCAGCAAATGGGTGATCAAATGTACGAGAAAAGCTCACTTTAGCAAAGAAAGATCAAATGCGTGGTCGAATGAAGACAAAGGCGGCGACAAAGTTTAGAACTACGGTCAATCTCAAAGGAACCAAGGAATCTTTCTCATGAAAAGTAAAAAAGAAAAGAAAGAGAATCCCGATAGGTTGAAAATCCGCAAAGGACGGCCTATGCAACAATAAGGGACACCCCAATAAGTGAAAACCCCACGGGGCGCTTATTTGTAAATTCCGGGGGTAAAAGGAGAGAGTTAAAATAACTGAAATGTGAAAACCCGAAAGGGCATACTTTGGTGAAAGTGGTTAATAAACTGAGCAGTAAACAATTCAATGTATGCTTGCCAAGTGTTTTACTTAAGCTAGACGGTTGCATTTGCAATGAAAGCACCCGCATCAATAGACACCCCATCTCAACTGAAATCACCTCAACACCCATAAACCAATCCAAAATCTAAAAAAAAAAGAAACTAAACAAAAAGAGAGTATTCTTCTCTCTCATGCTCCATGAAGTTTGGTTCCCCTGCTTCTCTGTTGTCCTCTCAAGAGTCAAACTTCGACCGAAGCGACTACTCCCAACCGCAGTATCCCTAGCTTGAATGCACATGAAATCTCACCTCAAGTTTGCAGGGGCATACGCTCGCATCAACTTCTCATCCACACCAAGACGGTAACGTCAATCGGGGGCATGACCATGCAATCGGATCACCATCCATCTCGCTCCGGAAGCTTCTCCATTAACGAAGGCATCAGGCATGAACTCATTGTCAAACGCTCAGCATAGAAGTGGCCCATAGATATGAACCCCTTGTGCTATCCGGTATCATTTATGATCAAGGAAAAAAGAAGAAAAAACTGAACAAACAAGAGTTGGATTGAAAACCTCAAAAGAGGCGATCCAAGCAAAAGGAGAGATAGAGAAAATCTGTGAGATGTAGAAAAGATGAATTGAAAACCCCTAGGGGCGGTTCATGCAAAAGGAGAGATAGAGAATATCAGAGAGACCCCGTTGAGTTGAAAACCCGAAGAGGGCGGCTCAAGCAAAAATTAGGGAAAAAAATGAATACATCAATCTCTGGTTAAAGGCAATAGCCACTTGACACAAGCTCATCAAGACCAAATCCCCATCCTTACAACCCTTGGTATCAAACTTATGCTCTTCCTCATCCTTGCACACCTTGGGGATGGCCTGAAACATCGTTTCTCAATCTGAAACTACCAAAACCCTCAAGCCTATGAAAAGGGAATCCATCCGACCAGCTCATCCGCACATACATAGTTTGCATACACACATGTCCATACATCCGCACAAAGCAAAATGCATAGGCCACGCTTACATACATTCAAACACACGCACAGTCACCTGCATACACACACATAGGTGGTTACACGCATCCATAGATTAGGCTACATCCACCCATCTATATGCATCACTACACACATGCGGTCGATTTAGAGACTAGGGTCGCTAGAAAGAGCCATCTTACCTGCGGTCGATTTAGAGACTAGGGTTGCTAGAGAGAGCCATTTTACCTGCGGTCGATTTAGAGACCAGGGTCGCTAGAAAGAGCCATTTTACATGCGGTCGATTTAGAGACCAGGGTCGCTAGAAAGAGCCATTTTACCTGCGGTCGATTTAGAGACCAGGGTAGCTAGAGAGAGCCATTTTACCTACGGTCGATTTAGAGACCAGGGTTGCTAAAGAGAGCCATTTTACCTGCGGTCGATGACCAGGGTTGCTAGAGAGAGCCATTGTACCTACGGTTGATTTAGAGACCAGGGTTGCTAGAGAGAGCCATTTTACCTGCGGTCGATTTAGAGACCAGGGTTACTAGAGAGAGCCATTTTACCTATGGTCGATGACCAGGGTTGCTAGAGAGAGCCATTTTACCTGCGGTCGAAGACCAGGGTTGCTAGAGAGAGCCATTTTACCTGTGGTCGATGGCCAGGGTTGCTAGAGAGAGCCATTTTACCTGCGGTCGAAGACCAGGGTTGCTAGAGAGAGCCATTTTACCTGCGGTCGATGACCAGGGTTGCTAGAGAGAGCCATTTTACCTGCGGTCGATGACCAGGGTTGCTAGAGAGAGCCATTTTACCTGCGGTCGATGATCAGGGTTGCTAGAGAGAGCCATTTTACCTGCGGTCAATTTAGAGACCGGTGTTGCTAGAGAGAGCCATATTACATGCGGTCGATTTAGAGACCAGGGTTGCTAGAGAGAGCCATTTTACCTGCGGTCATTTTAGAGACCAGGGTTGCTAGAGAGAGCCATTTTTACCTGCAGTCGATTTAGAGACCAGGGTTGCTAGAAAGAGCCATTTTACCTGCGGTCGATTTAGAGACCAGGGTTGCTAGAGAGAACCATTTTACCCGCGGTCGATTTAGAGACCAGGGTTGCTAGAAAGAGCCATTTTACCTGCGGTCGATTTAGAGACTAGGGTCCCCAGAAGGAGCGTCCGCCGGCAGCTGATTCAGAGGCAAGGACGGGACAGCGAAAGTGAAGATTGAAGACAAGGCAGGAGCGTGCGGTGCGGAGATCAAGTATTCCTCCTCCTACTCTATATGTGTCTTTTACTTTAATATATTTCCATTGCATGTGTTGCGTTCGCGAAAAACGTTTTCAAAACACACACATCACTGTCAAAATAGAAAAGTAGGGGCAACTGTAGACACCGAGTCGGAGGACCTGTGACGAAAACCCACGACAAACGGCTAAAGCGGTTGATTCCATTAGTTAGGAAATTTAAAAAATCAAAGGAAAACTCGGAGAGCCGGCATGTGATAGCCCAATTAAAAAATTCAGCATCTCCTGAGTAAGGTCGGGCACGCTCATCGTCATATCGATAAATGAGAGGGCCTCGGAGGTCGAACGTCGACCGATGAATGACCAACGTCGCTCCCGGCAACGCTCGTCACTCCGTAAATAACGGTGCGCGACGCGTCGAGCGCCAGCCCGACGAACCGAGCGTTAAGCGTCGCCCCTCGGACGGTGGGCGTCGCCCGTCGAGCGTTGGGCGTGGCTCGACGTACGATTAATGTCGCCCAACGTTCGATGGGCGGACGCCCAACGACGTCGGGCGAACGCCCAACGTTCATTGAGCGGACGCCCAACGGCTGTTGGGGGGCGTTCGCCCAACTGATGTTGGGCGTCCGCCCAACATGAGTTGGGCGTCGCCCAACTCCCATCGGGCGACGCCCAACCTTCGGGATCCGTGCCTATAAAAAAGGCACGGATCCCCATGCATTTGATGGAGAGGATTTTTTGGAGAGCTTCTCACTCTAAAACATTTTTTAGAGAGAGAAAGTGAATTTTTTTGGGAAAAATATTTTTTTCCCTAAAAAAATCAAAAATTCCTAAAAGTTAAATATTTTACCAAAATCATAAAAAACACCGAAAAATCATAACTCGTGGAATCAACCGACATCAGCTGTCAATACCGATCTTGATGTATTATCCGAGAACTAGACTCGTTTTATTTATTTTATCTCTTTTATTTCCTTTATTTAGTTTATAATTTTAATTTCTTTAAGTTAGTTATTTATTTATCACGTTTATTTATTTTCCCGTATTTATTTAATTCCCGCCTCGTATTAAATAAAGGTTTCGTTTTTGTTTTTGAAATAAAAAACCTCGTTTTAAATCCCAACACGAACCTTGACCCGATTTAAGGGTAGTTCGGGATTAAAATGTTGTAAATATAGGTTTTAAAAATATTTCCAAATAACGTTTTGAAATAAAACATCGTTTTAGGTGTCTCCGTTATAGACTATGATCCAATTTGGGTAGTTCGGAGGCCCAAAATGATAGGATAGATTAGATTTTAAACGTTTTCATAAATCTGGAAAGTTTGGGACTGATTCTGTAATTTCCTATTTTCTATCACTAATAGCTATTTAGCGACGGATTTTCCGTCGGTAATCTGCTAGAATCCGAAAATTGCTCTTTTAAACCCATTTTCTTAACTTTTTGACATTTGATCCTTGTATATATAAGTATATAATCATGTAATATATTTATGAAAGCTATTTTTGGGTCCTATAATTATTAATTACATATTATGTACCTATTTATCTCATATTTGAAACTTAATTCATTTTGATTTAGTTTTGTAAAGTAGCATAGTTGTATATATATATGGTTTTTGGCTCATTTAAGTTATATTAGTTATTATTTAGGGTGGGGGCTATTTTCTATATGATTATTAAGTAAAAAACTATTTTGAGGTAAATGTGATTTTCTTATTTGTAAACTTTGTTCATTATTTTTACATATTTCGATTAAAAATATACTATACTATACTTAGTATTATTTTTATTATTATATATATACCTAGTTATAGTGTATAGTATTTCTTTACTTATTTTCTTATCTATAGATATACCCTTATTTTTGGATAAAAATGTATATATCTATATCTATATTCACTCCACTTTTTGGCATTTATATGTATATATTCCAAATATGTTTGTTTGGGTGATGTTTTGGGTTTAATTGGATCATTCTTGTAAATATGTTCAAGTAAAGATCAATTGAGTGAAAAAGGGGGAATAAACCACAAAAGAGATTTCAACTTGATTATTTAAACTAAAGATTTTTAGAGATTCCAAATGTAAGTAAAAGGTTTTTGGTTTTTTATCATTTTTAAACGATTTCCAAAATATCACGTGTTGAAACCTTATTCCGTTCCAACGACGGATTAAGCGAACCTTGTAATTAAAATCGTTTTTACTTGTAAATAATGAAGTTTTGAATTGTTTTCCTATCCAAATGGTTTTGTACAAAAATAAACGGACTTGTATGCTTAATCATGTTTTTTGTTAAAAGCTTCTTATCTCACGTTTTCAAACGCTCAAACCGTTCCAACGGCGGTTCGAGTAGAAATCATGTAAATCAATGGGGTTTTGAAACGTACCTAAATCGTTCCAACGACGATTAAGGTACGAGCCATAAATAAAAACTTGTTTTTGGGAATGAGGTTAGCTTAGAATTAACATGTAAATTGAAGCATAAAACCACACTGTAAACAAATCAATTCTTACTTCTATCTCCCTCTCTCTCTCCTATATATTTTAAATTCATGCAAAATGGGTGATTCCTTACTAAAATGGCTTTCAATGACATGCTCAAAACGGTTTTCAAAGCGAGAAAGAAAAGGTTTCAAATGAATTTTAAACTTAAAGAAATATGCGATTAGTCCGTTATCGCCTAACACGCTAAGTAGGAGGCCGGTGGTTCAAAACCGGCGATGTCGGGGTGCCTAGTAGCCTTTCTCTGGAAAGGAGCTAGCCTTCTCGGCTCGTACCTAAGTTTTCCAAACCCTCACCGGTCTCCCACAAGGGATCAGTGTTCATTTCCCATTTGTGGGTGGCGACTCTTCCATACTCCGAGCTCCGGCCCTGCCGAGCAGCTTGATTCCGCGATTGGTTGCTTTCGGCGCCAATCACAGCATCTGTCATCAACGGTGTCCACCCCCCGGTCCGTCTGGGCGAGGCCGCGGCACCTACAACCCCCCAACTTTTTCGGCTGGCAGACCTCCTTCCAAGGGACAAGGTGAATCTTTTTCCCCTCCCCAGACTCTCCCCAAAGGAAACGCCGGTTGATTTTGTCAAGCTCATCAAGAACTGGCTCAGGTAATCTGCAGGCTTGCATGATATGATCAGGAGCCGCGCAGTTGACAGACTGAATTAAAGTTAGACGGCCTGCCAGGGAAAGAGAATTGGCTTTCCAACTAGCACACAACCCATTAGTTTTATCCAGAGTCTCTTTAAACGAGGCTTTGGAGACTCTGTCGCTATGGAGAGGGACCCCAAGGTACTTACCCAAAGAGTGGGCAAGAGGAATACCAGAAAGATCACTAAGCTTTTTACAAACTCCTTTATCCATATTTTTAGAGCAAAGCATCCGAGACTTTTGGATGTTAATCTTTTGGCCAGAAGCAGCACAGAAGCCATTAAGGATATCCATAACCACACCAACTTGCTCCTCATTCCCTTCCACAAATATCATCACGTCGTCAGCGAAGAACAAATGGGTAATAGGAGGGCAAAACTTGTTGATGGACACAGGATGGAGACTCCCCTTGCTCATAGCTTCTTGGATCAGGTGAGACAACCTCTCCATAACAATAATAAAAAGGAAGGGGCTCATAGGATCCCCTTGACGGATTCCCCTAGAGGGAGAGAAATCATCAGACATATCTCCATTGATCAAGATCTAAAAGACCGGAGAAGAAATACAGTCCTCAATCAATCTCCTCCAGCTATCCGGGATACCAGTTTTCTTCAAACTATCCAGAAGAAAACTCCAGTTTAAACGGTCATAAGCTTTCTCCAGATCCAGCTTGAGAGCCACAATCCCTTTCTTACCCTTCTCCATCTTTATGGAGTGAACCATCTCCTGTGCAATAACCACATTATCCATCATTTGCCTGCTAGGAACAAAACTGCCTTGATTCTGGCTGATAATCTCAGGAAGAATACGCCGGAGTCTATTTGCCACAATTTTAGTGATAGCTTTATACAACACATTGCAAAGACTAATCGGCCTCATTTGTAAAAAGGAGGAAGGTTTTTCAACTTTAGGGATAAGAACCAGGAGGGTTTTATTAACCAGCCTAATATCATTGGATCCGCCGAAAACACCTTTAACAAAGCTGTAAATGCCTTCTTTCACAGTTTCCCAGTGTTTGTGGTAAAAACAAGCAGGAATACCATCGATCCCCGGAGCCTTGGTCGCTCCAATACTAGAGAAAGCCAGATCAATTTCTTTCTGGTCAATAGGGTGGAAAGCTTCCTTGATAGTATCCTCCTCCAACCTAGGAAAGGAAGTACCAGAAAGAGCTTTATCCAGATCCACCTCATCTTCTTTAAAAAGGTCTTTATAGAAGTCAAGGGCCAGGCGACGAATATCTTCATCCTCAAAGACCCAATCACCATTGGAGTCCTTAATAGTGTCGATATGATTCCTTTGCCTCCTAATAATAGTAGAAAGGTGGAAAAACCTGGTATTCCGGTCCTCATCCTTAATCCAAGCCTTTCTAGATTTCTGAAACCAAAGAAGCTCTTCCTGTCTAAGTATTCGCTTCCCTGATTTTTCTTCCACCTTCTTCTCCAGCAAACTAGAACAACTCTTTTTTGTTCTATAAATAGTTATGCAGATTCTTGTTTTCATCATTCAATTCTTCCTGCTTTCTAAAATTAGATATTGAGCAAATTTGAGTGTAGTCAGACTGAATTCGTAATGTACAATACAAATCCATATTACAAGTGGGCTATTTTATACTCAAGGCGACCGGGCTCAATTTGTTTGTTATATTATTTATTTTTTACAAATCTGAACAAATACAAAAGTGCCCAGCCCAATATATTAAGCCTTCATTTATTTTCCAAATTGTATTAGAACAGTTGGATTGTGGGTGTTATTAAATTAATTAATGGATTATGGATAGAAATTGAAGATCTTAATGGCCCCTAAACTAATTATCCTATTACAATTAATGTTTATTCATCCCTATTATAGGGACAATTATAAAACTAGCCCTATTTTATAACCCATTTACATTTTTAGCCTAGTGCTCCAACTTTTTACAAATCTAGGCAGTTTTAGTGTATTTGGACAAAAATACCATTGTCTTCCTTATTCCCCCTTCTTCCTCATCAAACACATTCACCATTACTCATTCATCACACTTGCATCACACTTTCCTTCTTCTCTTCTTTTTTTCTTTCCATTTTTTACAACACTTCATACAACAATCAAGTGAACAACAATGAAGTGAATAATCGAAGAGTTAAAGCTTTGTTCATTCATGTAAGTATAGTGTTGGATTTGACCTAGATTTCAATTTTAATCTCAATACAATATCATATGTGTTTAATATGATGTATATAAGATGTATATGTCAAATTCAAACGAAAATAGTCTAGGGTTATGTATTTCGGACCCATTCAACCCATTGAAAGTCTGTATTTTTTCAGTTTTTTCGTGAACGTTTTTCTGGGATTTCCGACTTTGTCGTATCTGTCGCACCACGAAATAGTGCGATAATGGCCTGGTGTTTTAATGTTGTCGTATTTGTCGTATTTTTTCACGGTGCGACAGAATCCAGAAGTATGATCTTGTCGTACCTGTCGCATTTTTTAGGGTGCGACAAACTCTCTTAGTATAAGCTTGTCGCTTTTGTCGCATTTTTTTAGGGTGCGACAGACTCTCTTAGTATATGCTTGTCGATCTTATCGCTTTTGTTTGTTAATATGTGTTTTTTTCTCAAATGTAGAAGTATGTCGTTTGGAACTGTTCCCTGCATGTTATTGTGGCACGGCCATTGGAAAACCGTTCGAGAAGATATGACATATATGGGCGGTCAATCGAAGTTCTTCCGTTTTGCAACTAACATCGATTTGCAAATGTTAAAAGCGAAAGTGTACACTTCAGTAAGTATTGATGCAACCGATTTTGAACTACATATCTCCATGAAGTCGACATACGGTTCAAACAAAGTTATTGGAATAGTAGCACCAATTCAAGATGATGAGGATGTTATGGTTTTTATAGACTATTGTCGTATGAATCCGACTGATTTGATTCCTCTCTATGCTACCTTTATACCACGAAGAAATGATGAACAAAAAGACATACAAGGTCAGGAGACGAGGAAGCCCCAAGAAGAAGAGACACGAACAAAAGTTGTGCTTGTACAATCAAACCATGCTTCTACACACGAATTTGACGCCCGTGGATTAGATGATATAATGGAGGATCGAATTTGGAATGATGATGATGATGGTTGTGATGGTTATGATGATGAAGTACCTATTCGGCAGAGTGAAGCTAGCAGTGTCAAAATAGAGCCGCAAGTTGATCATGTCCCAAAATATACTGAGGATGATTCAAAAAGGCAAAGAAGAATGACTGATCAATTGCGGTGGATTCCAGAGGCCCCCAAAGCACCCGCGTTGGCTATAGAAAAACTTACAGATAAAGGTGCCTTCAGTTTAAAGGTGGATGATATTTTTGCCAACAAAGTAGAACTGCAAGATGCACTCGGGAAACATGCAATCTTGAATGTGTACCAATGGAAGGTATACAGATCTAACAAGTCAATGTTTGAAGTAAGATGTACATATGTTGAAAAATGTAAATGGCGGGCTAGAGGTATTGTGATACCTGGTTCTGAAATGTTTAGACTTCGAAGAATGGATGGTATCGATCAACACACTTGTCCAAGAGATCAAATATTACCACACCATAGACAGGCGGGGAAACGAGTTGCTGGCAAACTGCTTTGAGATAAGTTTGATCTCTCGAATCGAGTGTACCGACCAATTAACATTGCTGAATATTTTCAAAATGATTACAAAATTAACATCTCTTACATGCAAGCCTGGAGAGCAAGGAATTGGGCCATAGATGCTCAAAGTGGTTCACCTGAAGAGTCATACATGTTGTTGCCAGATTACTGTGCGACATTGAAGGCTAAGAACCCCGGTACGGTGATACATATTGAAACTGATGATGATGACCACTTCAAATGCTTTTTCCTTGCTTTTGGTAAAACTTTATTTAACGTGTAGGAGATGGCAACTATCTGGGATTCCATGTCTACACCTGTGTAAGTTTGCTGCAACGTTTAATTTAACGGATGCATATCAGTGGGTCGATCCTTACTACACGAACGAAAAAGTGAAACTGACATGGGCTGAGTCTATTTATCCAGTTGGTCACCAATCAGAATGGTCAACCTGCGAGCCCCCTATGAGAATTTTCCCCCCTAAAGTTCTTAGTAAGCCATCTAAGGGTCGTCCAAAGAGTCAAAACAGAATACCGTCACAAGGCGAAGAAGTAGTTCGCACAACATGTAGCAGGTGTGGGAAATAATGCCTAATTATTTAACACAAAAGCCGAAGCAGAAATGAATATACCAACATCAACGTACTAAATCTACTACCCATGTCGCACCTGTCGTATTTTAAACATCAGTGTACCAAACTACATGCTAGTTTAAACATCAATGTACTAAATTACAATGTCTAACTATCAGACAAAAGCAAACTCGCTTCTAGATTATCTACTAGTAACTTCTGATGATACAACTCGGCTGCAAAACGCAATCTAAAATGGACGCCATAAGATCCGTCAAAGTTGCACACAAACTGATCATGTCGGGTTTCACACCTTTCAGTTATAACTTGGGCAAAAGCACAAGTGAATACGCCACAATCATTTGAACCACTTAGTTGTTGTGGACAACCAGGAACTCTGCTCCAGGTTATGTCTCGTTTCACTTGTGCCTCCGACCAATGACCATTCTTATCCATGAGTCTTCTAATGATATACAGACGTAAACTTAAAAATATTTCTAGTGATTCCTCACTGCAATTTGACACCAGGCTGTCATATATGTATAAATGCATTTCCTGCAGCATAAGAACCCCTAGGAACCAGTGCTCGTTTTTATAGTTTATCGGAATAAGTACCATCTGAACTTCACTCCACGTCCGGATGAATTGCGTTGGCATCCCATTCACTCGGTCAAGAAATAATGATCCATCCCAACCTTCCTCCTTGTAGCCCTTCACACAGCAGTCTTGAGACATGCAACCAATGAACTCTGAGTCGACGGTAGTCCATATGTTAGTCTATGTGTAAGAACGACGTCGGAGTAAAGTAAACCACCCACTGACATGCTGTTTCAATATTTAAAATAAAAATTTGTAAGAATATGTAAAAACATGAAGCCATATATGTAAGAATAAATACAATACGACATCAAGACACTTACATCATTGTCGACCCTTTCACCAGATGTTTGTAACTGTTCAAACCAAGCTTTACTTGGCAAGTGATATTGCACCCCAATGACACACCTCTATTCTTTTGGATCTGCCATTCTTAACCACTCAGCGTATTTGAGAACCGCATTTGCATCAAGCAGATCCCTTTTATCATCCAGAACTCCACTTTTCTCACCGGGGATGCGTTTCTTCTTACCTTTCTTTGTGAAAGAATCGGCGAACGGTGAGCGGAGAAACTGACTGGCTATTCCTCGTCGAGTTGGTCTTCCTATACCCTTGCACATAGCTAAGTACTTCCGGCCACCCGTTCTTTTGGATGTAGCACTTCTATCGCTCTGTCACACAATAAATTACATACATAACATATTCAAAAACAGAAAAAATACTATGCCGCACTACAACAAATGCGACGAAGGCTTTTTACCTTTTCATTTTCCATTAGTTCATTTAAATGTCCCCCAAACTTCAAGTCCAACAGACACCTCTGTACTAAGTCTGATGCACTCTGACCTTCATCCTTTTTAAATACAAATAAAACAAGTAAAAGACAAGTTGAAAAACAGTAAAGTAAAATAAACAATTCAAGTAATCAAACTACATACCGAAATTGATGCTGCCTCCTGCGCAATCTTTTCATCTCCTCCATGATTATCTTCAATTTCAGATATCCGGGCTTCTTCATCGTCTTTCTCCTCACCTTCTGCTCTCTTCTCACCTTCTTTGTGCTTCTCTCCTTTTTTCCTCTCCTCACCTTCATCTTGCTTCTCATTACCTTCTTCTTTCTTATTCTCATCACCTCCTTCTTCATCACCTTTCTTCGCATCCCTATCTTTCTCCTCCTCTCCTTCATCATCTTTATTCGCATCCCCATCGTTAATTGTATCATCTTTCTCCGCATATTGGAGTTCACCCTTTAGGCTCTTAACATCAGCCTCTACAATCGACTCCCTAAGCTTAAAAACTGCTCGCTGCACCACTCTTGATGGGTGGTCATCATGTGATTGACCCTTTTCCATAATTTCATCCACAAGTCCCCTTCTCCTATGCATTCTTGGACGGATTACAAAAGGCAATCCTGTAATTATCCCAAACTCCTTTGCAGTGTATCTCAACTCCAATCCCCTCATATTGAAACATATCTCCTTATCACATGTTTCAACTAGAGTAATCTGTCTAGTTAACAACGTGTGGATAAATAACTCGGACAGAGAGGGAAAATCTCGTCTGAGATAAGCTCTGAAACAGCATGCCCTAAATAAGTCTAATTGTTTAGGAGTCAAATTTTTTCTGATAATTGCACGCACGAACGTGTTAAACCTATTAGATACTTGAGCGGATGAATTTAGGGCAAATGGGAATTTGAACTTTATCTCAGTCTTTCTCCTTTTGTTCTATTGTGATACCCTTTGATGATGCTGCAAATAAGACAAATAATCAGACAAATACAGAGAACATAATAGAAAATATACGTCAAATAACAGAATCTATAGGCTGTCGTATCTGTCGTATTTTAAAAAAATGCAACAGGCGACAGATTATATAGTATGTCGTACCTGTCGTATTTTCAAAAAATGCGACAGGCGACAGATTATATAGTCTGTCGTACCTGTCGTATTTTTTAAAATGCGACAGGAGACAGATTATATAGCCTGTCGTACCTGTCGTATTTTTTTCATATACAATACAACTGATCTCCTTCTAGTTCATCCAATCACAATCATAACACCACAAGGTCAATATGAAGTACAAAAAGAGCCACAAAGTATCGACAAACATATGTCAAATATCATTTATAAGAATTCCAAATGCAGACATAGTAATGTAATATACGAATTCCAAATACAGACTTGTTATGATGCAAAAGCATGATTTCAAAAAGGATCCAAAAGCACTGATATGGGGTAAGCCACCAAGGGTTATCGGCAGAAAGCTCCTCGCTTCTGGTTATTGGTAAGAATTTACTTGATCATAATTATGAAAATTTTCTATCCTTGTTATTAAGCGGTGGTATTACTAATTGACTGGTGTGCAAATCGTTGGAAAATTCAGTTTGTCTGAATGATATAAGCTGAATCTGTATAGGAAACGTATAAACTGTATGTTTCAAACAAATGGAAAACTTAAGGGAGACAATTAATGATGCAAATAAAAGCAACCTAAATGCCGCAGCAAGGTTTAGTAGTTGAACTCAATTCTTCAGCAATGTTTATGCTATGTCAGTTAGAATATTGAGTGAGGGTGTCCAGTTTTGGAAGTTAATGCAAACAGGAGAGAAAATAGATAGGATGAAGGGTGTTTAAGAAGAAGCAAGAACGCCAAGTGTTAATGAAGGATGCATGCAATGGACTCATAAATCTTGGTGAGTTCAAAAACCTTGGCGCTGCAATTGTTACATTTTATAATATGCCTCTTTTATTCCATTTGCTTATGTTTCAAACAAAAAAGGACAGGGACACGAAACAGACACAGATATGAAATGAAACACAGAATGCACAGGTATCAAACATTCAGAAAGGTATTGAAAAGAAATGTATGAAATGTGGTCAAATTTACAGTTCATATATCTATTTGAGTGTCCAGAATCATCAATTCAAAACCCAACTCTAAGATTGTGCATATCATGAATCTTAAAAGTTGAAAAGAAATGAAAAATTTAAGATTGTTTACCTTTCATTTGCTCTGAGATTCCTTTTTACCCTTACCCATGGTGGAACGAGATTGACGGAACGGGATTCCTCCTCCTCCTCTCACCGTTCGACTTCTTCCTTCTCTTCCTATCACCGCCGCTTCTCCTCCTGTTCGCTTCGCCGCCGTTCGCTTATGGTTCGCTCCCCCTCCTCCTCGATCGTTCGACTTCTTCCTTCTCTTCCTATCACCGCCACTTCTCCTCCTGTTCGCTTCGCCGCCGTTCGCTTCCTATCCCTGTTCTCTCGCCCTTCGCTTATGGTTCGCTCCCCCTTCTGGGTTAGTCGATTGTTCGATATGTTTAGCGCGTATAACAGGGAATGGGAAAGATAAGGGCAAATTTGTCCAAATACACTAAAACTGTCTAGATTTGTAAAAAGTTGGAGCACTAGACTAAAAATGTAAATGACTTATAAAATAGGGCTAGTTTTGTGATTGTACCCCTATTATATTTAGATCTTGTAGCCCTATTTGATTGCTATTCCAACCTAAGTCCTAACCTATGTTTTGGATTTTTCACTTGTAATCTACGATAATTTCTACAATTAGAATATTTTACTAAAATCCCATTTTTGGTTTCATATTTTCAATTTACCCAACAATTTTAGGGGATTTTTTTTGGAAAAGACATTCCAACATCTCTCATCATTCTGATTTTAAAGGATTAAGCTTTTCATTTCAACATATTA
This sequence comes from Euphorbia lathyris, assembly GCF_963576675.1. Classification (NCBI taxonomy): domain Eukaryota; kingdom Viridiplantae; phylum Streptophyta; class Magnoliopsida; order Malpighiales; family Euphorbiaceae; genus Euphorbia; species Euphorbia lathyris. The sequence continues at coordinate 18,836,593 of NC_088914.1, read as the reverse complement.
AATAGTAATTAGGGTTGTAAACAAAGCGGGGTGAGGATTGCATTAACCATCCCCGACCACTGGTCTATCGAGAATTCCCCGTCCCCGTCCTGAATAACATATGGAAAAAAAATTGGCTACCATCGCCCCCCCGCGGGGAACCCCATCCCGTTTAACTTTTTAATTTCTTTACTTTTTAAGGTTTTCAAGGTTTTGATTATCTAAAATTCTCATCCTTGCGGGGAATCTCCATCCCCGGTGCATGCATTACTTATTAACTTTCAATTTTTTATTTTATAATTTCTATTTCTAATTGCATAGGTTTCGTTTTAATTTTAAACCAACCTAGTTAGAGCTCTTAATCTATCTTAATTTTTACATGAAAGATTGGGACGCGATTAAGTGGCTAGACATCCCAACTAGGTTGGCACCCCTAACACACCAAATCAACCCGAAATATTATTAATAAAAAAAGAAAAATTACAAAGGGAGGAAAGAAAAAAGAAGGTTATTATTTTAGAATATATTCCATTTTAAAGCAACGAGGTTACAACTCAATCTTTTTAGTTTATTATTTTTTTAGTTTATCCAACTCACATATATATTTTTTTAGTTTATTTTTTTGATATATAGGTATTTAGTCGGGGATCCCCGTTGGGAACATTCGGGGATGGGGATGGGGATGGGGACGGGGACGGGGATGAAACACTTACAACCATACCCACCTCGTCCCCGACTATCGGGGACAAAATATAAACCATCCCCGTCCCATGAGGATCACAAACGTGGATTCCCCGTCCCCAACGGGTCAGGTCTCCAACGGAGATGACGAATCCCCAACTAATTGACAGCCCTAATAATGAGTAAATTTAACATAAAGTCAACTTTAAATATATAACTGAACTAACAAAGCGAAATTTACAGTTTTGATAGTTTTGTTGGACCTTAAAATAAAAATTTATTTTTTAACCTTACGTAAATAAAAAGTATATAGTAAATTTAACATAAAGTTCATTTGAAAATAGCTCGCATGTCGTGTGAGCTGCATAAGTTCTCAAGCACACAAGTCAAAGCCTACTCACACAGTGTGTGGAATAGCCATATCGTAGCATTCGGATGTTTCTGTGCAAAATAAGTTAATTCACACGACATGTGGCCTAACCCACACGCTGTGTGAAACATGAAACGACACTCAAGACATGTGCAAAATGAAGCCACACGCCGTGTGCTCTAGATTTCCAGTTGTCACGAACACACGGTTCGACGATATGGGACGTCCGACACGCACCAATAGGCACCAGACTGAACCAAGGGCTCACATTTGAAGTCTGATTCCTTACTCGCACATGTTCACAACCATCCACTACCCACTAACCCAAAAAAATAGAAAAGAGTGGCTAAAGTGGCAAGTAGTGGGAGTGAAGTTAGGAAAAAGTTGATAAGTGGAAGTAGTGGGTAAAATCTGAGAAAAATTTAAGGGTAATGGGCAACATTTACAGAAGAAACAGTTCTAAAAAAATTTAGGGTTAAGGTGTAAAAATACCTCTAACATTTTAGGTCAGGAGCAATTTTACCCTTAACGTCTAAAATGGTGCAATTTTATCCTTAACGTTGGAAGCCAAGTTCAATTTTACCCCTAACGTTGATAAATTGGGTCAATTTCAGACAGTATTATAAAACACAGATATTTTTGTTCATTATTCTACACCAATTGTATAACAATTTGTTCTAAAAAAAGGATTTCATGTTTTTTATAATTTAATAATAGAATTTGAGATTAATATTTATAAATTCGGATGATTTTTTGAATTTTTTTTTGTCTAATCTGTACAAAAAGACAGTATATTTTTTTATTTTTTTTTCACATCCCAACAAATGTTTGTGATTTATTACTGATAAAATGACACATGTATGAAGTGTAGATAACAAGATTCATGACCGAGAAGACAGTTTGATGAATTATTTCTTAAATTGACCCAATTAATTAACGTTAGGGGTAAAATTGCTCTTAACTTCCAACGTTAGGGGTAAAATTGCACCATTTTAGACGTTAGAGGTAAAATTGCTCCTGATCCAAAACGTTAGGGGTATTGTTGCACCTTAACCCAAAAATTTATAAATAGGTCCTAAGTATCATTCCCAAAACCCCAACTAACAACCCCAAAAAACACATACTATATAGGGATAATTACTAATCTGACCCAATCAAGGACCCCAATTTACATATCTAACCCACCTTACCTCAAAGTTACCAAATTAGACACTTTCACCCATTTTGGACAAAACTAACCTTAGTTCTATTTGATGAATCGATCGATCTTCTTCTTCTTCTTCTTCTTCCTCCTCCTCTACTTCATCCGCTTCTTGTTCTTCTTCTTCTTCTTGTTCTTCTTCTTCTTCGTTTCAACTTCTTCATCTTCTTCAATTTCTTATACCAATCGTTAACGATTTTTGAGATTTTTGACATATTATGTTCAATTTCCCGTACAAATGGTATATTTTTTGCTTATACGCTTGCTTTTCTCGTTGGTTTTGCCTCTTTCTTCATCTTTAATGGTATCGTTTCAATTTCCTCTATTTTCCATAATTTTATTTTCATTTTCGTCCATTGTTGTCGCATTTGTGACGAAATTATCGCATTTCGTCGCAAATGCGACAAGAACTGTCGCATTTGTTAATGCGACAACTCTTGTCGCATTTGTGACCAAATGCGACAATTTCGTCACAAATGCGACAGCAATGGAGGAAAATGGAAAAAATTATGGAAAAATAGAGGAAATTGAAACGATACCATTACAGATGATGAAAGAGGGAAAACCAACGAGAAAAGCAAGCGTATAAGCAAAAAATATACCATTTGTACGGGAAATTGAACATAATATGTCAAAAATCGCTAACGATTGGTATCAGAAATTGAAGAAGATGAACTGAAGAAGAAGAAGAAGAAGAAGAAGAAGAAGAAGAAGAAGCGGAGGAGAAGGAGGAGGAGGAGGAAGAAGAAGAAGAAGAAGAAGAAATCGATTCATCAAATAGAACTAAGGTTAGTTTTGTCCAAAATGGGTGAAAATGTCTAATTTGGTAACTTTGAGGCAAGGTGGGTTAGATATATAAATTGAGGTCCTTGATTGGGTCAAATTAGTAATTATCCCTACTATATATATGTCAAATTTTCCTTATGCTTTAGGCTTTATTTCTTCACCATTTCTAGCTTTCTTTTCACTTTTCAATCACGTTTTAACTTCAATTCATTTCCTTAGTGTCTCGTTTTCAAGTCCCTTATATTCAATTACCAATGCCTAGTTTAAAAGTTCACTAAAACCACGTTTATCCTTTTTTTAAAAAAAAAAATTCTGTCCAACATTTTTCTAACTTCATTTTAGACTCTTTAAAGTGCAATTTTACTCTCGATTTCTTATAAACATTCATTCCTAACACTTTGAACTTAACTTTAGCCTTTCGTTTTATTCGATTCCATTTTCTTAAACTCTCGTACGAGTTATCCAAAGTTCTATCTAAATCTGCTCCTGATTTTAATTATTTGTGCCACTTTCAATCCACTCAAATACAGTTCAGTAATTCGCGAAGGAAGTCAGCCACATCCTTTGTCGACCCCTCGAAGTGTTCGTGAATCCAAAGCCAACGTCAATTCAAGGCCTCGCCGAGAAAGCCAACTGTGATCCTGAATTTGTCGCTTGAATTTCAATTTTCATTTCCGTCATTGTACTTAATGCGATTTTATTCTTGCATATGTTATTGAATTATTTCTGCTTTATTTTGCAATTGTTCAACTATATGTTGGTATAGAGATTTCAATTATTACGTATCTCAAACACATGTATTTAGACCTTCATTTACATCAATATATGAATTTTTTTACCAAATCCAATATCAATTTCGCATTTTTTTTAACTTAAATAGAATTCAGTATCTAACAAAGTTTTATAACCGAGCTAGAATCCAAAAGGGACTTTTTCAACCCTTGTATCCCTTACCAATCATTTTGTTTAGATTCAAATTTTGGCGTGTAAATCCATGAACTTAACTATATACCTTAATTGAGAATTAATTTTTCTGACACACCCGCATCCAAACCACACGTGATAAGGTTGAAATTAATATATTTTCTAAATAATGTAATAAGTTCAAACACATTTTTTATATATATGTAATGTGGTTGTAAAAAACTGTAAAAACGTATTTCGTATTATAAAAAAAATACAAATTATGCAAATGAAATTATTAACATTTTTGTAACTGAATCAGAACTACTTGATCATGAGTTTAATCCACTGGAATCGGAATCATTGGAACCATCAGGGTTTGACTTTTTTATGGGGTTTAGATTTTGGTTTCTCATTAAACAAAGTTTGTGTTTTTTTTTGTGAGCCCAGTCCAAAGTAACACAGATTTTAGTGGCACAAAGAAAAAGTCATCTAATCAACAATAATGATTATAAAGGGTCAATTGGACTATTGAACTTGTTTCACAAAATTAATCTGACCCAAAATCAACTTTAAGCATTAATTCTAAATATTAATTAAATTAACTTTACGCATTAATTCTAAATATTAATTAAATTTATAAAAAAAATGAATTAAAATACCATTTATTTCTCTTTTAATAATTATCATTTTCTGTAAAAATTATTAAATTAAATCACTTTTCCATACCTTTGAAAATTTAAAAATCTTCATATCTTTGAAAATTTAAAATAACAAACAAAAAGTACAACGTTAAACTCATTAAGAACGATAAAATAAAAAAAAATATTACCTTGAAAATTTAAAATAACATATACTCTTATGGAACAATGAATTTTTTTCTCTGTATAACAATTATTTGGGACCGAATTAAGTAATTTGATCAAAGAAGAAAGATTACATAAGATACCGGAGATTCCATCTAAGGAGGAGATTGCTTTAGCACTCTGATGTCATGATTGTTTTAATCTCTCAGCTCCTTGAGCACCCCCAAAATTTTTTGTTCTACTTTTAGTTAAATCAGTTCTCAACATATAATTCGTGATTTTTGTGTGCCTATTAATTTCTGACACTGACACGTATATATTTATATTAATTAATAACACTATCGAGTTGATACCTCGGTTGAAACATTAACGGGAGGAAGAAGAAAGAAACATAGTATTCAATAAGCAAAATAGTAATATATCTGATGAAATTTACATAACTTTCCATCAAATATCAACTGCATCATAGGTTTCTTTCTACCTTTATATTTTAAGTGCAGCTTTTATGAATCAGCTATATAACCTCCATAAATTCCCAGAAAAATTTGACATGGGCACCTCAATCCTTCCAACAAAACTATTATATTAGTAAAACTACATTCCCAATACCCTGTTGTGTATATTGTTATATTAATTGCTATAATATTGTATCTTTTAATTTAGAGTTCAGTATGAACAATAGCATCATCATCCTTTGATTCTTCAAGCTCTTCGATTTCGGTACGATGTTCAACAATATCTGGCTCAATCTGATCAATAATGCTATACTCTTTGTCTTCAGAACTTAGGCAATCTGCTGAAGGATGAACAACTCCATATCCAAAGCCTTGAGCAGAATTGCAGTACGTCTCGACTGAGCCGTCTTTTTTCTCTAGGTTGATGTTGCTCAGGACTATGTTGCTACATGGAACTGTGTCGCTGCAGGAAAACTTCATTGCTTTTGCACTTTTTGTAGTTCCGGTGACATTTCGGTACATGACTTCGCTTATTTTTACAGCTGATGTCTAAACAATGTTAAAAACAATTATCAGGATGCTTACAAGTACGTTATTTTCGGTCGAAATTAGTGCATAAAATACTACTTTAACTCGTGTCGATAGACTTACCTGGTTTTGGCATTCTTTTGGGGAATCACAGTAGAATTGATCGATAATAATCGGATTTGCAACATCATCCATCCTTATGTTTTCAAAACGTATCCCACGAACATATCCGTTTCCTCCCTGAACAGAAAAGCAAAATGAGGATCCTAGATGCACATTTCGAAGTATTCACGAGCTAACCTTCAAACACTTGTTACCTGCCATGTTTTGATCCTAAGGCCGTTGGTTGTTTCTTTGAGGAATGCTGTATCTACCACCACTTTTGTAACGATCCCGGTGGAGTTGTCCTTCCCAAGGCTTCCAATACTGAGCACGAAATTTGCACAAAAAATAACATTACAGAAAGTGAGAGCAAAATAAGAGTTTGATAGCCAGCTCCTCTTTAGTCCATTGCTTGGATAGCACAAGACTAAAATGTTTCTGAACAAAGAATATCTCAAGAATACGCGATAAATACCTGATTCCATGTCCAGGTCCGCAATAAATTCTCTTCATTTTGATGGCCGAGCTACCATTGACAATTGATACACAATCATCTCCTGAATATCACATGCAGACCTGTCTTAGTATATTTATCATAGTATCATGATCCGCAGATAATGACTTTTTTCTGTCATTTTGTCATGTGAAAACAAATGCTTATAAATTTATAAGTATGAGGATCAAGAACCTGTCCCAATTTTGCAGTCTTGGAGAGCAACATTAGTTGAATCAGTAATATGAATTCCATCAGTGTTCGGGCTGTCTCCTGGAGCAGAGACCAGCACTCGAGACACTCGCACAGATGCACACCGAGAGATCACGAAATTCATCTGCTGGCTGTTCTGGATTGTCAGGCCTTTTACCTTCACTGAGGAGCTTGAATCAATAGTAAACGCCTGAGCAAAAAAAAAAGGTGAGACACATTTAGTAGTTGTACACATAAATGTTTTGCATATCTGTTTTCGAAGAAGAACAATCAACGGAAAAGATACTTACTGTTGGCGCTCCTCTGCAAGGCTGAAAATTCAAACAAAGAAACATCAACTACATTTTTATTTGAATCTGAAGTACTTAATACAGATAGTGCAATAAAGTGAAAAAGATTAATCACATTTGTCTTGTTCTTTTTGCAAGATGATGCCCACCATTTGCTTCCCGAACCATCGATTACTCCATTCCCTTGGAAACTGACTCCATTCAGTTTAGAGAAATCGAGCCAGAGTCGGGGAAGGTTTGGATCCCAGTTCTGAGGCTCATCAGGTGCTACTATAGTCCCATCTATCTGCATAACCATCATGAAAATGCAAATGTTGGCACAAAAGGTAATATGATACAATGACAAAAATTACACTCCTGGGTACCTCAACTTTCAAAAAGCATTGAACTCTACCTGAATGACCAATTTATCCTCACATGGCCCCTTGAATCTCGTTGCATTAACTAAATAGCGCCGTCCTGGAGGTACCAAAAAGACCGATTTTGATGTAGAGCAGGCTGTTTTCCAAGCATCCACAAAGGCCTGTGATAGCATTAGAGAAAACTTAATCTAAAAGATGAAATTGAAGAACTGACTTGTAACAAAAGATTAAGCAACACTAAACTGCAGATTAACCATCAATTCTTAGTTTTCAGCACTGATTTTGTTGAATATAAAAAAATGCAACAGTTTATTACGTTAAGTAAACTAAAAAAAGGGCGGCCCGGTGCATTACGCATCCCCACCAAGCGAGGGTCTGGGGAGGGGTCTCACCACAAGGGTGTATTGGGGGGCAAGCCTTCCCCTGCCAATTTTTGGCAAGAGGCCGTTCCTAAGACTCGAACCCGTGACCTCTCGGTCACACGACAACAACGTTTACCGTTGCGCCAAGGCTCGCCCTCAAAGTAAAAATCTCCAAACCCGTTTAAGAGTTAAAATATGCACCTTTGTGTCATCAGAAACGCCATCTCCAACTGCACCAAAGCTGTCAACATTCACAAGCACCTTGCTACCTCGTTCACTTGTCCACGACGGAATATCAAAGAATTCCATTTCCATATCATCTTCTTCATCTACTTCGAAGTTTTCAAGTTCGTCTAGCAGCCCAAAGTTTCTATAGACCATGTTTCCTGCAACTCCATGAACGACGCTAAGCAAACCAAGAAAGAAAATGATGAGTAATTTATCCATGATGCTTTTCTGCCTGCCTGCCTGCCTGTTCAAGACTTGATTGATTTGTATAAATCCATAGAAACACTAAGTTACAATTTATATGTGGGGATTGGATTAAAGAATGAAGGGTTTTGCAGGCTTGGCTTAAAAGTGTATGAAGAAACATTTTCTACATGCCCACACTTAAAGTACAAGGGAAATATTTTTTTAAGTTGTTTGCTTTACTCTTCAACCAGTACACAGAAGTTAACTATACAATAGAAAGTGGATTGTATCAAGTAGTTTCTCCAAACCAAATGATTTTTCAGCAACTTCATTTCTATTCTATGAATTCTAGGATTAGTCCCACATGGAAAAAACATAAAATCCTAAGAGGTCAATTGCTATTGCTTTCGCTTTCGGGACCATAAGAGGCTACAGAAAAAGCAGATCCTGCTTGTCCACTACATGCAAAACTATGTATATGCTTAAAGCAAAAGAAAAGTATGAAACTTTCCGTCTATGGACATAGATGTGGACTTTCATATGAAAGGTTCACCTCATGAAAACAAAGTTGACCTTGCTGCATGATGTTTCAGTTTGTTGAAGTCGAAATCGTAACGGGAAAGATTGGAATTAATTAAACTGTGCCCAATTTCCCTTGCCATCTTCCTTGCTATAGCAGATTCCCTAATCTGCCTTGAGGCTTCGAACTCTCCGATCAACGAATAGAAGTTGGATACTTGTAAATGAACTGCTGCATCTTCTGGATCAAGTTCCAGCAATGCTTTTGCTGCTCTTCTTCCAACAATTTCATTGCTGTGGACTCGACAACTTCGCAGCAACGAGCTCCACATCACACAGTCACCCTTTCCGGGTGCCTGTTGCAGCAACGTTTCAGCTTCGTCTAGTAAACCTGCTCGACCTAACATATCTACCATACAGGAAAAATGTTCCCTTTCTGGGGGAACTTCATGAATTGATTTCATTGAGTTGAAAACGTGTCTTCCGTCTTCAACTAACCCAGAATGGCTGCATCCATTCAACACGCATAAGAACGTTACTTTATCAGGTTTTAAACCCTTCTGGATCAGTACTTGGAGCATCTTAAGACATTCTCTTCCCAATCCACATCGGGCAAACCCACTGATGATCGATGTGAAACAGAAGACGTTCGGACAAGGAAGTTGTCTAAAAACCTGCTGCGAAAGTTGAACATGACCGGACCTTGAATATGCATTCATCAAGGAACATGAAACTGAAACATCAGATTCAAAACCTAATTTTATTGCAAAACAATGTACCAATTGGCAGCTAGCTAAGCACATCAAATCTGACTCTGATAATGCTTTCATCGCCGTTGAAAACGTAACCTCGTCGAGTCCAATTCCTTCATCAACCATCAAACAAAACATCTCAATCACATCATCAACAATGCCGCAATACAACAGAGAGGTCATTAACGAGTTACAACACACCAAACTCGTCTTCGAAGAACTTTCATACACGGATACCGAATCCTCAATGTCCCTGCATTTCCCATACATGTCAATCAATGCAGATTGTACATAGACACAGCCATGGTCAAAACCCAGTTTCAAGACACAACAATGTATCTGCTTTCCAAATATAACGTCGCCATTCATACTCGACAGATTAAGGAACCCCACAAACGAACGAATTGATGATTTCATACCCCAAAACTGCATCATGTAGAACAATTCAAGAGCTTCAAAAGATAAGCCATTATCTGCACACACTGTCAATATTGAATTCCATGATATTACATCCCCAAGAGGTATAGATTGAAATGATTTCTTCGCATCGCTTAGGCTTCCACACGCAGAATAAAAATCTACCAAACTATTCGCAACGAAATTATTTGAATCTACAAATCCAACCTTAATCACATGACAGTGCAGCTGTCTCCCTTCGTTGAAAAACCTCTGGTGGCAACATCCACGGATCAAATAGCAAAGAGTAAGCCCATTTTCCTGTACATTTTCCAGTTTCATCTCAATGTACAGTCCTAGTAAGTTATCAAATCGACCCATTTCACAAAACCCACGAAAAACCATATTCCATGTGGCTAAATTTCTTTCTGGCAATTCATCAAACACCCTCGAAGCTAAATCTACAAGTCCCATACTCATATAAAGACCAACAAGTGAACTTCCGACATACAAATTGAAATCCAACCCAAGCTTAATAACTCTGCAGTGAACTTGAATTCCTTCTCCACAAAATCGGGCATCGTTACAGATACTTAAAACAGACGAAAACGTGGATGGGCTCTCTTTAATTCCGTCGGAGAACATTTCACAGTACAGATAAAGAGACTGTTCAGGCATTCCACATTTTCTATACCCAGAAATGAGCAAGTTATAAGTAACAACATCTCGCATAGGCATTTCATCAAACACCTTGCGAGCATTAATGAAGTTCCCAGATTTAATCCAATTATCAATAATCCTGTTTTTGGTGTAAATGGCATCGCCGGGATTCTCTTCGCAATACGAATCCAGTTTGTCGGTTAAAGATGAGAAAGGTAGATACCTCGGTGTTAAAGATGTAAGTGTACGGACATGAGGAAGTAATTTGGTTCTCAGCATATTGTAACATCAGATTACAACATCGTTCCTTTTTTAGGAGCTAAATCCAAGAACCCAGACGCTTGTCTTGGGGTTTGAACCAGATAAATCCGCAAAGTTCAAATTTTTATTCGCTAAAAACCATGAATTCCTTTTCCTAACTTCCTATTTTTTTTAACAGAAATAAATTGCAATTTACGTTCCCCTTTGCTGGCCAAATTAAAGGATGAGTCTTCTGCGTCAAGCAAAACTCCTTGATGAACCCACCATCAGATTGATTTTTTTTTTTTTTTTTTTTTTGCAGACATAGAAAAAGGCCTAATATATAATTACATACCTAAACCTTTTGCCATTTGACATATGAACTTATACTTGAAAAAATCATACACATTAATTTATCAATTTTGGACATTCAACACCCTCATTCACTGATATAAGTTAACATGAAATGTGTAGTTGAAAGTTTAACTTGTTGGTGACATATCAATTTTGAAGCCAGCCAATTTAACAAATAAGGATATTGGAGTTCTAAAATTGATAAGTTTAGGTGATAGGTCCATAGAAAACATTATTGCTAAAAAAGTAAAAGCAACATCAACATGGGGAAAACAAGAAAAAATGATACAATTGTGAAACATCAAGATCAGAAGGTACAAATTTCAACAGTTGGTTGACAAAAAAGGTACACAGCAGTCCTCCATTTGTTTTTTTTTTGTTATGATACTGATGCAGCAGTTGATGTACAAGTACCAGCACATGATAAATACTGTGAACTGAAATTATATTAACAGGTGGAGGCAATGGCCTCCAGAAGGGAGGCCACAAATCGCATTTGAGTTTCTTCATCAATTCTTGAGAAGAGAGGAACATGGACGAAAAGAGATTTCTGACCATTCTCTCCTGCAAACTTAAGAGAGTGGTAATAGACATAGTTGCATACGAAACGCCCTGCATCGTCCGATGCTGTCACATCGTAGCCCTTCTTCTTCAGTAACTTCAGTATTTCTTCAGTGCAGCAGCAAGTCTTCACAAATCAATATGATCATAGTGTTAATACATATTAATAGAAAAAGGTTCATTTTTCTTTTAAGTTTGAAACCTAACCATAGTTATCAAAGGCGCACCTCGTGCTCAAACCGGAGGTGTGGCTAGGCGCAAATTAGAAGCTACACAATGTTTTTTAGGGTTCCAAGTTAAAAAATTGGATTTTTTAATCTGTCCTTTCTTATCTATAGGATCTATGGCTGAAATTAAATTAGAATAAAAAGAAATGAATAAAAAAGAAAAGAAGATTTGGACAGTAGAAAGATCCAAAAGAAAAAAAAACACACAAAAAAAACGTTGCTCCATTTTGAATAGTTTAGAAATATCACAAATGAAAACTCTAGTCGATTAACTTAGGATTTGATTGAACTAAGATTTATAGTTTTTATTATGAATTATGATTATGGAAGAGTTGGTAGTTAATTAGGAACTCATTTCATGCATTTTATAGTTAAGAGTATAGATAATTGGATATTATTTAAGCATGCGCTTGAGCCTTGTGCCTAGGCTACAGGATCATCTTACGCCTTAGTGCAAGGTCGCTTGCGCCTTTAATAACTATGAATCTGACTGTGAAGTAAATGCAGAAAGTAATCCAACTGGAAGTTTCCCAAACTTGTTTAGAGATCCTTAACTTAGGCAGCATGCAACTATCATCAATAGACTAGTTAATATTCTTTAAAAGGAGATCATAATGTACCTCTCTTGTGCAGGAAGTTCCTCCATCCTCGGAGACTATTGGATGTTGCTGTAAATAGCAAAACAAAACAATATGAATATAAATATGATGGCAACCATAATAGCTCAGTAATGAAAATTGATAGTTTGCCCCTGTAATGAAAAACAATTAAAAAAAAAAAAAAAAAGCTCTTCAAATGGACGAAGTAGTATCACCAGAGGTTGCCATCCTAGCTCATCCGGACATCGGAAGGTGGCTTCATTTACTGCCAGCCGCTCAATGGCAAATTTCATTGCTCCACTGTTCACCCCTAAGTGAACCTGAACAAGCAATAAAGACCTTACTTTAATTTACAAGTTATAGATCCAAAAAAAAATGGAGAAAAAAGAGAGCAGCAAATGTTGAATCTAGCTTCTTTTTCCCTTTTGATTGACTCATTAAAAAGAGGTGAACTTTATCTTACCTTTATTATGTTACCCCTATTAAATGGCTTTTTCTTATTGACATGTGAATTGTATTGTATATATATTACAAAAAGTTTAGGGATGGGACGGGTATCTCCAGTCCAGGGGCAGAAAAAGCCTCAAGGCCACAAAGGGTCTTATGGGAGGGCTTACATATTGCTACACCTACAAAAACTCCAACAACGGCAGCGGGAATTAAACCCAGGTGGGGATGCTAGAAGAGTTACTTCCTTACTCTTGTGCCCACCTTTCACTCCACTTGCTTTGCTTAATTCACTCCATGTTCTTCCTAAACTACAGTTCTTCCAAATTAACCAAATTAAAGGAGTTGCACATTTTTTGCCAGGGATCAAAACAGAGGCAAAGACAAAAACAGATCAAAACAATTCTAATTAAAGGATCAAAATTAGATTCTCTAATTCGAATGCAACATAAAAATGGATAACGGAAACTCACCCACACAACTTGCTCATTCTTGCCCTCGTTTGTGGCTGAAATGCTCGATCCCAAGACCTTGTAAAGCATGGGAAGAGCACCATCTCCAGCAGTCTCAAGAATAGTGCAACTTCCAAGAGTAAATCCAGTAGCCAATCCTCTCTTTTCAAGATAATTCTTCAAATTGCTAACTATTGTTTCTGTAGGATTATCAGCTACCCCTTGAAACTTTTTGAATCCAGTAACATGAATTATTACATCCTTTGGCCCTTCAGATCCCATCTCTCCACTTCGTACACGAATGCAATTCCCAATTTTTGTTTAATTAACGGTTCAAGTGAAGCCTGTGGAATCCACCACGTTCACCTTCCTAAAACAGCCAAAAAGAGAAACAAAAACCTTCAGAATATGATACGAGCAAAATCTGGAACCATATAATAGCTTAATACATTAGGGGCTCCATCAACTTGGCCCAGATTGGTCCCTGAATTTTGAAGATGTCTCATTAGCCTGAACAAGTGATCCATTGACCGCTTGAACTTGCTAAAAGTGGTCTACTTGCTACTTGAACTTACTTAAATGACCTAATTCCCCCTTGACCTTGGTTAAAGTGATACACACTCCATATTTGCTCAAATCCTCTCTTACTCGGCCATGTAACACTTAGGGATCGTGTCAATTTAAGCAAATTCATGGCTAATGAGATATCCTTATAGTTTAGGAGGTCCACTCAGTTTTCCGGGAAAGTTCAATCGGTTTTATGGCCAAATTCAAGGCAACCGCTGATGAATTAAACCTAATAAAATTCTTGTGAACATGGACTCAAACACTTGGTATTCAATTGCCTGGAACAAGAAAAATTTATCCTTTCCAGCAAAAACACCTAGTTTATGTGTATTTAATTGCTAAAGACATGCCACTAAAACTAATCCCCCAATCAGAATCAAATGAAGATACGTCACAACATTTCAACTAGGAAAGCCTATGATTTACAGCTAATTCTCAGAAGAACGACACAAGTTCAGAAGAGTAACACAAAATTTTCACTGGGAACAGAAACAGGCACCGCACACAATTTTAACAAGTGGAAAAGAGACAGAAAAGACTAAATCCGAATTACAATTTGACTATGAACATCGCTAAGTGAAAGAAAACAGTGAGAAGAACTGAAAATTCGGAAACAAAAGAAACTCAAACAGCTACTTAAGGGGAAAATTAAGATTAGAGAGAAGCGGACCTCGAAGTTCACGCTCGCTTGCCACCTAGATGGCTATATCTTCTGCTTGAAATCGGAAACCCAAGATTTGCCACTTCAGAGTAACGAAGAAAGTTGATTTCTTTCAAATATGAGTTTGGCCCTTTACCGGTTAATAAATATTTGGAACGATGTTTGAAGAAGGGCTTCAATTTCAAAACAATTGCGAAACTACCACTGCTTCTCTTTAATAATTTATTTGGAAATAGATTACATTACAATAATTGAGAATTTGACAAAAATGTCTGCTTATTGGAGTGGCCGGTGACGGTGGCCTGCTGTCGTCAAAATCTAATAATTGGCATTTCTTGACACGTGGTAAATTATAATTGATTATGATTTTAGAAAAAGGAATTTGAAACCCTAATTTTAGAGATCAAAGTTGGGATATTGGAAATACAATTGAGAATTACGTCAAATACCTCCAAATATTATGCATTTCTGATTTTTTTTTTAGTGTTTATTTGTTTAGAAAAAATAAATTGATGAAATTTCACGCTAGTTAATATAAAAAATATAGGCTTAATAGGTACCCAATCTCTAAACTTGTAACTTATTTTCACATGGCCCTTTCAACTTAGGGGACAACCTCTCAACCCCCCAACTCTTCAAAAACATCACATACAGCCTCTTACACCCTATGTTCGGTCAAAATATTGACCCATGTAGAAAACGTGTTTGACTATTGACCACACCAATGTCACGTGTCACTTTTTTATTAAAATTTTCCATTCTGGCATAAGAATTCTGATCGAAATCCATCTCTGCTAGTTGCTCGCCGAGCACAAATGGGCTTGCTCGCCGAGCAGGGATCTCAATGGAAAAATTTAATAAAAAATGACACGTGGCATTGGTATGGTCAACAGTCAAACGCGTTTTCTACACGGGTTAATATTTTGACTGAACATAGGGGTGTAAGAGGCTGTATGTGATGTTTTTTGAGAGTTGAAGGGGTTGAGAGGTTGTCTCCTAAATTGAGGGGGCTAGGTGAAAAAAAGTTACAAGTTTAGGGGGTTGGATACCTATTAAGCCAAAAATATATTCTTTCCATTTCAAAATAACGGTGGTTTTCACCTGGTTAGTGGCTGATTAAATGAATTTGATCGGCCACCGTTAGATCTAGGCTTGTTAAAATTATATGGTGGAAATTAAAACAATCATATGGCTTAAATTTACACATCCTAAATCTAATTATCAAATTTCATTAAATTTTGTTATTTTATTTCATGTAACTAACCATTACATCCTTTCCCAAAGAGTGAGCAATCATCATAAGAAAATCCTCATTATAAAGCTGCAAAGATAGATCTGGAAAGCAAGCTCATACTAAAATAGAAGCTATCGTGGCAGAAGCTGCCACGAAATCTATTGACCATATGCAAATAGTGAAATAGTGTCTTTGAATTATTCAAGGGCCCTCTTGAATAACTCGTTCTTTGTCCATCAACTGAGCAAATTGTACCAAGTAGAACTCATTCCCAACATTCACGATACCTTTTGGTTTCTAAAGTTCCAATGCCCTAACAATCAACGTAGTTGTTCAGGGTTGAGTCTATTCTTCTAAGAGTTGTGGAACCACAGTGAAGCTAGGTTTCAATAGGTTATCAAATGAGACGGTCACAAGCCCTTCGCTCCTTGAATCCTTCACTTGTCGAACTTCTTTTATAGTTTCCTCTCCAACTACAGAGTCCCTATACAATGGAGCCCAAGATTGTGTAGGAACCGAGCTAGCCTCCTGTGAGTGCCTTCCGTCGTCGTCAGGAGGGCCACCAGAATGATGGCCATTCAAATGTTCATTTCTCAATCAACTTTGATGTTCTAGGACTGGAGATTGAAAATAGAAGCTTGATCTCTATTTTCTAGGAAACAAAAATTAATCAATTATGAGATTCCTAAAACCCGTTACTACCATTTTAATCTCTACCTTGACGTCTTCTTATTATTGGCTAATTTGTTATTTGAACGCTACTTATACATTTCATTATTGTTTTTATAATTAATTTTTAAGGAGAAAAGTCTTTATAATTTTTAAGTCTTTACCTGGGAACCACGCAATGATTTATTATATGAATTATTTTCCAATTGTCAAACTGTTAATAATATTAATAACTTAATATTTGATTTCAACTCCATTAACAATGTTACTTGTGACAAAGCCAAAAGCCCTGAGCAATAGTGGTTTCGTCTTTTATAGCCAGTCGCGGAGCAAGTTCAGGATTTGAGGCTTCGGTCCCCCGACCGTCAGCTTCACTCTTAAATAAAATCCATTCGGTACTTGATAGTTTCCACTAATTTTATTTTTTATGAAGACTTATTTATAGTGTTATTTCGATATCTTAAAATAGTTAGAATTGGTTAAAAGGTATGTTTTGTTACGAAATGTGATATGTTCAAACTTCTTAAACCTCTTTTTTTTTTTTTTTGCTTTTATCTTCTTAACCCTTTTGAAATATATATTTTTTTCAAAATTAATTTTTTAACTTTTGGAACTAAAAAAATAAATTTAAAATTAAATTTTACTTTATAAAATTTAAAAACAAATTTATAATTAAAAATAAAAAAGATAAAAATGGTATAACTTTTAAAAAATTAATGTTGGATTTATAAAACATTAAATATATCTACTTCTTTTAGTCTTAACACTTTCAATTTTTTTAACATTCAACACACCAAAACGACAAAAATTTAGGGATCTTAATTTAGAAAATCAGCGTTGAACATATAGAAAATTAAATATGTCTATGTTTTCAGTCGGACACTTTTAATTTTTTAGTCACTACACCAAAACGAAACAGTTTTATTATATTGGAGGCTAAAAAAAAAATTGCACAACCCTAATGGACTGAACTTTGAAATATTTTTTTCTAAAAATTAATTTTTTAACTTTTTAGAACTAAAAAAAATTAAATTTTACTTTATAAAAATTAAAAAAATTCATAATTAAAAATAAAAAGATAAAAGTGGTATAACTTTAAAAAAAATTAAATATATCTACTTCTTTTAGACTTAATACTTTTAATTTTTTAACATTCAACACATCAAAACGATAAAAATTTAGGGATCTTAATTTAGGAAATCAGCGTTGAACATATAGAAATTTAAATATGCCTACGCTTTTCACGTTGGACACTTTTAATTTAGTCACCACACCAAAACGTAGCAGTTTTATCATGCTGGAGGCTAAAAAAAATTGTTCAACCCTAACAGGCTAGACTTTGAAAAACTACCATAAACTATGAAGTTAAATTAGCCCCCCAAATACGAAATCCTAGCTCCACCACTATTTGTAGTCCCCTAATAGTGGTTTATATTTACATTTTTACAGTGTTATTTCAATATTTTAAAGTGGCTAAATTGATCTAAAATGTATGTTTTAATGTAAAAGATTATGTGTTCAAATCCTATGAAACTCGTTTTATTTTTAAAATGTATCAGAACGTACGTAAGGCTAATAAATGAATTAGTATATCTTGAGTAGTGTCTTACTCTATTTATACTATAATCGAGCTATGAGAGACGGTAATAAACTTACGTGTGTCTTATATCGTACTGAGTGGATTCATTGTGATAATTTTTAAGAATTAACATTGAACTTATAGAAATTAAATATGTCTCAGTCTTTTCATGTAAATTGTGTACTTTTAGTTTTTTTAGCCAACACACCAAAACAATAAAGTTTTAGCATGGTGACGGTTAAAAAAAAATTTCAACTCTAATGGACTAGATTTTGAAAAATTACCCCAACCGTAAGACTAAAATTAGTTCCAAATGTATGAATTCATCGCTCCACTATTAGATAATTAGGAGTGTCTTGGGATCGGTGTATGAACATGTGAATCCAACTTTTCTCGAGGCTAGGCATCTTAGGCTTAACATGTAAATTGAATTGTATAACTTGCAACTAAATAAAAAAATATTAAAAATATATGCAAAGCACGCATATTTTTTAATCTGATTTCTTTAAAAATTGCAAAAGTGGATTAAATTACAATTTTTATTTAAATTTTGATTTATAAAATAAAAGCAGTTCATTATCCTTTTATTTATTAACTTTCAAACAAACACAAAAGTTTCAAATCGCACCATAGATCATTGTCCAATTCACATCGCACATGGATCGCTATCTTTATGATTCATAACATATAGATCCATGGCCGTCTATAGCTTGAAAATCCAATGGTTGAGATATACCCAATCAAAATCACTTTCACTATAAACAAAAATGGCAATGATTCCTCGATTTCACTCATCTAACTGTCCAATTATCTGAAAAAATCCATGCAACAAATCAAAAGAACATCATTTGTTATCATACATTGAATAGCAATATCAAAAGCAAAAGCAGATTTCTCACTAGGTAAGTATTTATGTAGAGATATTACTTTCTAAATTACAATTCACAAACCTAATTCTAAAAATTACATTAATCTTGCTATAAATGAAAGATAAAGCCACAAATACCATTATGCCTTAATTAGTTTGCAGTTATAACTTTATTGCGTAAAAATAAAAAGGGAAATTTACATATAAATTCATATTTGAAAAATTATCTATAATTGTATTAAGTTTTAATTTTGAATTATGTCAAACTAATAAAATCATTACCTTTAATCTATTTTAAGAATAGAGTTTATAAATTAGAGGTCTAAGATATATTGTCTAGAGTTTAGGATTTATGAATTGGAGTTTAAAAGTTTTAAATTAGGATATAAAAACATATTTTATTTGTTATATATGAAAATATAATGACATATTCAGAATTAAATTTAATAATTGTAATTTCATAGTTAATCTGATATTCAGATAGCAAGCCCAAATAAAAATATGTTAAGTTTAGAATCTTGGGCTTGGCTTTAACCCCTAAAATGAATAAAATTTCATTTTGCATTTACGAAAAAGATATAAAGTTTTTAGGCTCAGTTTTTTAGACTTCAAACTTTCAAATTGTATTCCATTCCAAGTTTTTGAAGCAAAATCTAAGGCTTGCATAATTAATAAAAAGGCTTAATGCATATTTACATCCTTAAACATGATAAATTTTGTCTATTGTCATCTTGAACTTTTAAAATAACCTATAATATATATATAGTTGACTTTAAAAACCTATTACACACCTATAATTGGCTTTAGAAACTTATCACACACTTAGTTAGTTCATTCAGACCTATTGCACACAAAACCATTGATTTGTCCATCTTTGATAGATGATGTAGCATATGCGTGCTATAGAAAAAAAAATGTGTGAGTTTGTTATGTATGCACCTCATCTATCAAAGATGATAGATCGATAATTTTGTGTGCATGAGGTTAGAATGAGCCAACTATAGGTTTGTGATTGGTTTTTAAATCCAACTATAGGTATATGATAGGTTTTTAAATCCAACTATAAATATATAATAGGTTATTTTAAAAGTTCAGGATGATAATAGGCAAAATTTACCAAATTTAAGGGTGTAAATATGTATTAAGCCTAATAAAAATATGAATCATCACATTTTTATTAGGCATAATGCATATTTACACCCTTAAACTTAGTAATTTTTGTCTATTGTCACCCTAAACTTTTAAAATAACTTATCACATATTTATAGTTGGATTTAAAAACCTATCACACACCTATAGTTGGATTTAAAAACCTATCACACATCCATAGTTGGCTCATTTTGACTTTATGCACACAAAATTATCGATCTGTCATCTTTGATAGATGGGGTACATATAAACGAACTCACACATTTTTTTTCTATAACATGCACATG
The DNA here is from genome assembly GCF_963576675.1 of Euphorbia lathyris. Lineage (NCBI taxonomy): Eukaryota > Viridiplantae > Streptophyta > Magnoliopsida > Malpighiales > Euphorbiaceae > Euphorbia > Euphorbia lathyris. The sequence goes on along the minus strand of NC_088914.1, from coordinate 18,816,427 downwards.
TTACTTCATCTGTCAAAGATGACAAATCAATGATTTTGTGTATAGGAGGTCTGAATATAATAGGTTTTTAAAGTCAACTATATGTACGTGATAGGTTTTTAAAGTCAATTATAAGTGTGTGGTATGTTATTTTAAAAGTTCAGGATGATGATATGTAAAACTTGCCAAATTTAAAGATGTAAATATGCATTAAGTTTTTTTATTAATTATGCAAATCTCAGATTTTGCTTCAAAAATATGGAGTGGAATACAATTTAAAAGTTTGAATACTAAAAAGCTAAGCCTAGAAACTATCTTTTTAATAAATACAAAATGAAATTTTATTCATTTTAGGGGCTAAAGCCAACAAAAGTCCAAGATTCTCAATTTGACATTTTTATATGTGGGTAATTAAGTTATAACTGTAAAGTAATTAAGGAAAAATGGTATTGGTGGTTTTATCTTTCATTTATAGTAAGATTAAGGTAATTTTTACAATTAGGTTAATGGTTTTATTTTCATAAAGATTGGTTTTGTGAATTATCATTTAGAAATTAATATATATATATATATATATATATACCTAGTGAGAATGCTACTTTTGATATTGATATTTAATGTGAAATACATTGTGCACAAACTTCATCTATCTATACTAAAGTTGGCACAGTTTGGTCCAATCCGGTCTAATTTGGATTGAAGTTCGAGGATTCCTAAACGGAAATCTCCAAGATTGGATTGAAATAATAAATCTCCAGAATTTGATTGCCCTAAAAATTTGGTCCAATCCAATTCGGGGATTTCAAGGATTCGATTCTAGTCCAATCTGATCCAATACCATACAGTTATATATGGTGATTCAGATAATTATCTAATGTTACAAGATGTAAAAGATAATAAAAGCTAATAAATTTATAACTATTAACTATTGACTATATTTACATCTATTCACACTATAACACTCCCCTCAAGCTGGAGCCTTGATATTGATCATGTGCACATCTTGTTACAAATATAGATAAGACAGTCTTAAAAACAATACAATCAAGATATTTCAGAATATAAAATATAATTTGGGACATGCAACCTAGAAGAATAAATCAGACAGGAGAGACGGCATCAGAACATCAAGCTTTCTCAGAAATAGATAAGAAAAACTCAACTGAAGCAACACGCAAGAGGTTACTAACAACGTTAATGCATAAAAGGAGATTCGCCGAAAGACTAACTGGACAGACAATTCAAAAACATAGAGGCAATGGTGGTGGAAGAAGAACTGAGACTTTTGAAACCCTAGATCTAAACAATCTTCTTACAAGGATAGATGCTAAAGATGGAAGAAATACTCAAAAATACAAACCCGTAAATTCTACACACAAGGATAGAAATTGAAGCTCAACTAGGAACCTAAAAATTTTGCACACAAAGGCAAAAATTGAAGCCAAATAAGACTTTGGTACCATGTTTTTGCTTTTTAGAAAAATGCAACCCAAAAGAACAAAACACATACCGAGAATTTAACTAGGATATGATACCATGTAAAGAACAATAAAAAAAAGATTGAAAAATGTTTTTCTGTATTATTAGTGATTAGCTATAGTTATTTATATAAGATGTAAAAAAATAAATAAGGAAAGCTAATAAAAGCTAATAAAATTACAAATATTGACTATTGAATATTGACTATTGACTATTGAATATTGACCATAACTATTGATTATTTACAACTATTCACACTATAACATTAATTCTAAAAATAAATTAAAAATATAATTTACAAGATAATAAAATATAAAAATATATATTGTTCAAAAAAAATTATACAAATATATTGTCATACATAACTTCAACTAAATAATATTCATTCCTATGACATGTAAGAAAAATATAATAATAAATCTCTAATGATCTCTACTACGTAAAACTTTAATACCAACAATAAAATAAGGGATAAGGTCCAAAAATACCCTTAACTTTAACAACCAAGAGCAATAATACTCTTAACGTCTAAAATGGTACAATTAAAGACCTAATGTTGGCAATTGAGTTCAATTTTAGACAAACTAACAGATCTTCTTTGCTCTGTTAAAATTTCCGTTTGCTGCTATCTGTGTAAAATGTATAGATTAGCCAAATGTAATCTAAATGTTCAAAACCCTTATCCAAAATAATCCATTTTTTCTCAATCCACTTCGATTCCTTTCAGTGATTCAAGAAGGAAAAAACTTCCCATGATAGAAACTAAAATGATAAGCAAATGGCGAAATTCAATGCTCAAAGTAAAAGAAAAGAAGAAGTCAGTTCATATGGGTTTGGTGTGAGAAAACTGGGAAAACTTTCATATGTTTATTTTTCATTGTTGTGAAGACTCCAAGAAATTAATGAGAAAGGAAAATTTGAGAAATTAAGATTAGAAAGATGTGTTTGTTTTGACTTAGTGATGAATTGTGCTTGATTCAATCGAAAGAGAAGAAATTGATGAGGTTATGTCCCTTCCAAGCTAAGGGATGATGAAACTAAAGAAGAAATTTAGGCATTTGTAAGTTTTTTGGATTAAGAAATTTGGGTGAGGAATTTGAAAATATAGATTTGGGATCCTTCGACACATGTAGAATATGAGGGTACAAATGACATTTATCTGATTTTAATCAAGCTGTATTTTTAACAGTTCAAACGGATCTGTTAGTTTGTCTACAATTGGACCAAATTATCAACATTAGGTCTTTAATTGCACAATTTTCTATGTTAGGAATATTATTGCTCTTGACTGCTAATGTTAGGGGTATTTTTGCACCTATATCAATTTTTTTTAGGAAAATAAATAGGTTCTACGAAATAAATATTCTTAATAAGTCAAAATAAATAACAATTGTTTACAAACCCAAATATTAATTTCACCGTAATAAATCAATTGGTGAACCAAATTTGTAGAGCAAGAAAACTAAAATCAGTGCACTTCAGTTCGTAAACCATATGCTTCCTTCCATTGAATAAACTAGTTTTTAGCTAGTGCGATGCACAGATTCATCTTGACATATAAATATTAAAAAAATTATAATTTAATAATTAAAATTAATGACATAAATGCGTTATCTAAATTAAATTTTATTATTTTATTTTTGCATTTAATTTGAATAAACATTTTATAGATAAATATAATATAATTAAAATTAATATATTATATTATATTTTTTATTAGTAAAAAATGAGGAAGTGACACCTTAGTTTTTTTTTTTTAAAAAAACAATTGTGCGCAATGCACTTATATTAAACAAAGAAAGATTACATTAAAAAGAAAGGAAAGCACCTCGTGGTGAAAGGTTCTCGTCGCCTAATTGGTACTGGTGTAACAACTCGTATTTGGGACGACCCATGGCTCCCTGATAATGCAGACCTGTTTATTGAAAGTCCCCGGATTGATGGAGTGGAAGCTGTGGAAGTCTCAGATCTGATCGATACTGATAATGGATGCTGGGATTGGGGATTAATTACTGGGCTGTTTACAGTCAGGGATCAGAGGCTAATTGCGAAGATCCCACTGAGTAGAAGACGAATTGTCAACAGCTGGTACTGGTCTGAGGAGCGAAAGGGACTGTATACTGTTAAAAGTGGTTACCGGCTGCTGATGAGGGACTACAGAGGGGCTGATGCGCTGTTGGAAGATGAAATTTGGAATAAAACTTGGCGGCTAGCTGTTCCGTCGAAGGTCCGCGATCTGATATGGCGTGTCCTAACAGATTGTTTGCCATCTCGTAGGGCCCTGCGGCTGCGTCGTGTAGAGGTACCAGGTCTATGTCAGCTATGTGGTAATGGGGATGAGGACGACTTTCATGCCTTGGTCCGGTGTGCGAGGAAGCGAGACGGGTCTGGAGAAGATCGCGATTTGGCGATAGAGCGGCAGAGTTCACGAATTTTTATGAATTCTGGTGCTGTGTTGCTGCTGAAGCAGATCAGGTGGTAACCCAGGCAGCCATGATATGCTGGAGAATTTGGAAAAACAAGAATGACCTTACCTGGAATGGCCGGACTGCTCCTGATTCGGTCCTATTCTTAACAGCCTGTCAGATGTTGGACTCGTGGAAAGAGGCGCAGCAGGTTTTGGCCACTTCTGCTACTGCAATGCCGGTACGCTCGGGGACGTCTGATCCGATGCTACCTGGTTTTGTCCGTATCAATGTTGATGCGGCAACCTTTCTGACTGACCCTTGTACGGGATTTGGATGCTTGGCGGGGGATGACAGTGGAAGATTTATTGCAGCGAGGAATGGATTAATCGAAGGCAGGGTGGATGCTACGATGGCGGAAGCAATTGCGCTACGTGAGGCTCTGTCATGGGTTAAGGCTCGTAGTTGGCGCAGCGCTCTGATCGAAATGGATGCACAAGTTGTAGTAATGGCTATCCAACAAACTGCTAGCGCTACGTCCCCGTTCTTCCTACTGATCCAAGACTGCATTTCCTTGTTAAAGGAAATCCCTCAGTGTTCTGTCCGTTTTCTTCGTAGAATACACAATTCGAAGGCTCAGAGAAAGGAAAACCCTCAACCCACCCCCACCCCATGTGATTTGAACTCATGACCTCTAGGATCATAGGTAAGCTCTCAACCAACAGGCTAAGAGCTTCACCACAAGAAGTGACACCTTAGTTCCATCGTTGCCGTTTTATATTATATATAGATATGCAGAAAATTAAAAAAGATTTTAGGAGAGAATTTAGGGATTAATCTAAATTCTATAGAACTCTTAGGTATAATACGAATAAAATAATATTTTTATAGATAAATATAATAATATAATTAAAATTAATATATCATATATTAAATTATTTATCAGTAAAAAAGGAGAAGTGACACCTCAGCTTCATCGTTATTGTTTTATATTATATATAGATATGCAGAAAATTAGAGAGATTTTAGGAATTAATCTAAATTATATAGAACTCTTAGATATAATATAAATAAAATAATTTTTTATAGATAAATATAATAATGTAATTAAAATTAATATATCATATATTATATTATTTATCAGTAAAAAAAGAGAAGTGACACCTCAGCTCCACCGTTACTGTTTTATATTATATATAGAATATAGATATGCAGAAAATTAGAGAGATTTTAGGGATTAATATAAATTCTGTAGAACTCTTAGATATAATATAAATAAAATAATATTTTTATAGATAAATATAATAATACAATTAAAATTAATAAATTATATATTATATTATATTATATTTTTTATATATTATATTAAATTATATATTATATTATATTAGTATGATCTCTAATAACCATGTTGTTTGTCTTAGTAGCCAGAACCTTATCAAAGCTATCAGGAGCCTTGGTTCCTCCTTTGAGTCCCTAGAGTTTAGCCACATCTTCGAGAACAAAATCGGATTGCAGATCGCTTGGCGGCTGCTGGGCATGAAGGATTGTTAGGTGTTACCACCCTATCTGATCCTCCTATCTACCTCTCGTCTCTCCTCTTAGAGGATAGGATTGGGGTTAGCTTTCCCAGGCTGATCCCAGGCTAGTTTTGTTTTGTGTTGTCTTTCTTTTCCTATTTCTACCAAAAAAAAATATTATATTTTTTATCAATAAAACACGAGGAAGTGACAACTCAGCTCCATCGTTACTGTTTTATATTATATACATAGATATGCATAGAATTAGAGAGATTTTAGTATAGATTCTAGGGATTAATCTAAATTATATAGAACTCTTAGATATAATATGAATAAAATAATATTATTATAGATAAATATAATAATGTAATTAAAATTAATATGTTATATATTAGATTATATTTTTTTATGAATAAAAAATGAGGAAGTGACACCTTAGCTCCATCGTTACTGTTTTATATTATATATAGATATGCAGAGCTAGAGAGATTTTAGCGATTAATCTAAATTATGTAGAACTCTTAGATATAATACAAATAAAATAATATTTGTATTAGATAAATATAATAATGTAATTAAAATTAATATGTTATATATTAGATTATATTTTTTATCAGTAAAAAAAGAAGAAAGTAACTTCTCAGCTGCGTCGTTGCTGTTTTATATTATATATAGATTACTCAACTCATTTTCCACTGAATATATAATTAAAAATATTAGTGAAATAACAAATATTGAATTAATTAATGTGTACTTGAATAAAATATTGATTTATCGGAACACCGTACAAGTTTAAAGGACCAATCAAGCTTTTTCAACAAGTTCAAAAGATGATGATGTATTAACCATTTGTTTAATTAATACAAGCTGTGACCCGGATCTTGCAGTTATTTCAAGTCCAACCCTTCATATTATTCATATATATACAATTATATAAATATAATATTTAGGGTTTAATATATAGGGTTTAAGATTAATATTCACATGTTACTGTGGGGTTTAGGGTTTAAGGGGTATGATTTATGGTTTAAAGCTTAAGATTAATATTTGTTGTTGTGATTATAAATTAATGAGTTAATTTCAAAACAAACTTTGTGGTTTTATGTTTGTTTTTATAGATCCGTACATGTGGTTTTTTGTGTCCCAAAACAAACCCTATGATTTCTGTCGTTAGAAGAAACGCAGAAAATTCCTTAACTTCGTTAAAAGCATGGGTATTTTTGTCACTAAACCACTTCTTCTTCTTCAAATTACTCCATGTTTTCTCTCCAAAAATAACTCCTCCTTTCTACAAAGTCGATTCAATTAGTTTTCTGGCAAGATCACATCCAAACATTACAAAATTCAATAAAACCACAACAAACTCACTTCTCCCCCTAAAATTTCATCATTAGAAACACTTCTTCTTCAACACTTTAGCCTTGGAGACATATACAAATCAATACACATCATCTTCTGTAATTACCATTAACCCAAAAATCTCTATCTTAAAACAACAAATTGGTACCTGCAATGTTAGACGATCTCATCCGCTTCTTAGACATATGCAACAACACAAGAGATTACTTTCTATCTATGAAACAATCCCTTCGATAACTTTAGTCATCTTTCCGGTGAAGCAAAGTCACCAAAGGCGACCAATTCACCTTTGAAAGTGATATTACTACTTATTATTTTTACTCTAGAAAGAAGATGAAAAAGGAAGCAACAAAGTTTGTGTCTTTATTGAAGATCATGTTGGGGATTAATCACGGAAAATCAACAGAGCGCAGCAGAATGCTATCGTTAATTTTCTATAATCTATAGACCATGTTAGACTGTCACAGATCAAATCTCAAAAACAATTCTAAAACATGGATTAGAGACTTACAGGTTATGTATCTTCTAGAGACGGTTGAAGATATCCACAAGTCGATAGATATTCCGAAGTCCGGTAAACCCGCTTCGATGTCTAAGTCAGTCTATGAACAAGGATCGAATAGAGGGGAATGGACTAGTTAGAAATAGTAGTTAACGTACCGAACCTTGTGTCTATACCTGTGCATCTATAGTGTATGGTTAGGTTTAAGGTTTGTCACCTCCTTAGAAATCCTTACAAGTTTGGAATTCTGTATCCCTCAGGGATTCCACATATTGGGAGGAATTCTTTATCTTGTGGGATTCTAGAAAGTCCTTTGAGGTGTTGAGACTTGGAGCCTTTTGTGATTGGTGATGGGCCTCCGCTTGTTTGGGCTTGGGCCACATCAAGGGATTTTGCCTTGTCGGAGTCGTTTGGGCCTTTGTTATGTGTGGGCCTAGGCTGTAACGATGATGGTAATGACGTCACGCGTGTGATATTGTTTAATCACATATCAAAAAGTAATATGTGTTACCTTTCAATTAAATTAGATTTTTTTAATAGTGTTCAATCTGAAAATACTCTATGTTTGGAACAGAAGTAATACTTTAAAATATTAAATTCAGAATAAACTAAATTTTCGTTCGTAAAATCACCTTATTAATTCAATATTAGAAAAAAAAATCATAATAATATTTTATATAAATTATATTATTTGTCTATATTCATAAGATGGATGGAGTATAGTTAAATATGGATTTGGGCGAATGGGTCAACTTGTTTATTATGGGGAAAATTACACAGAAATTCATTTTCAAAAAACCACAGAAATTCTTTCCATTCTTAAAGGTGAGGATCGAACCCTAGACCTTTAGTTAAGGGAAAATGAGCCTTTACTACTCCACCACAACCTTATGGTTTAATATAAAATTATAATATATAGAGAAAGATGACATATTAAAAATTAAATATGGTGATATAATTTAGTTGTTTTTTTTGTACTTAATTAATTATGATATTTATGTAGACCCTTTATTATGACAGAGCTTTTTCATTTATTTGGGTAGTTAGTTATGTATTCTGCTGGACCTGGGTCAAAGGTCACAACTTTTATCTTGGACTTGCTATTTATCTATCTTGTATCAAAGTTAATTCATAATTTCTTTTGAATATTGTTTCCGAATATACATGAAATATGGGTAATTTCATGGGTAATTTTCCCTAATAATTATAAGGGCCGTTTGTTTTATCTACTATTTACTGTTGTTATTTGTTGTTTGCTGTTACGATAAGTTGTTTGCTGTTGGAAAAAGATTAATTTTTCAAAAAGCAATATTTTCTACTTTTGTAAAAGGCCACTTTTCAGATATAAAAAGCAAACAAGATTCCATTAATCAAACACCTAAAACTCAAACAAGAACATGAAAATGAGCAACCATACAACCCCTAAGTGTATATCCCATTTGAAACTAACGTCTAAGGAAAATGTTTCATTTGAGAGGATCACACAACACATTTTTATAAATAATAGATGTACTCGGCTTATTTTATTGGAGGATCCATTTAAACGGAGTATTTTGTTTTAAATAATGGAGCATTCTTATTAATTGTTAGTTTCAAACAACTTTATCAGACGCGGATCGAACCGAGAACCGACCAGATCTTTAATCTAGGTTTATTAATCTTCAACAATCCAACAAGAACCGAGGTCAACCCAATACCCAACATCAACGGTCCAAACATTACCCGGCTTGACCTCGGTTTTTTATTTTCTTATTTTTTTAATTATTAAAAAAAGGTAAAATATAAAAGAAAATCAGTATTTTTAGAAAACTTTGAATCTTAACTCTCATTATTTTTATAATTACTGATTTTTTTTCTTCCTACCAAAATAATAAAAAGCGTAACTTTGAAATACTAATAGTTTGATGTGAATTTTTTTTATAATTAGACTAACACATGGTGGTGATGAATCCATAGAGCTTATTTGGTTCCACTTGGAAAAACAATTCCAATTTCCAAGTGATATATCCCTAGTTTATAATTTTAAATTATATATATATATATATATATATATATATAATTTATTTATTATATCATGCAATCCAACTGATCTGACTTATTTAGTTGAATCGAATGATCTATAACCGAATTATAAATCCAGTTTGATGTCCGATCCAGTTCTGACAATATTGGTAGTAGAATGACCACTTGGAACTATGAGAGCGTAGTATAAAACCTCCAACTCCTTAACTACCTACCACACTCAGGATAAATACGTTGAGGTAACTTTAACGATGACCATTGAAGTTTGGGTAAATTTCACAAAGGTTACTAAACTTCGTTTTATTTCAATAACGTCATTAAACTTTTACCTTTTTTTTTATTTCTATAAAGTTATTTCGATCAATCTAGACAAAAAAAATTCCTCAAATAGTGATGTGACAATCACATTGAGAAGAACCTATTTTTATACATAACATAGCAACCAATTTGTGCCGTGACAACTTAAAAAATAAATAATGAATAATATTTTTGACTTCCACGTAGCAGTTTCAATGAGTTAAAATAAGTAAATAAAAAAGATAATTTTTACTTTTTTTTTGTGGCCATCATGTCATACATTAAGTCATTTCCAACATGGTTGCACGTCACTATTTTAGTGATTGCACTAAACGTTGTTCGAAACCAAGGCTGCTTGGACCGTCTAGACGCTTGAAACTAGAAATCCGTTCCGATTTTCTCCGATTAGTCTCTCTATGCGTTTTTTTCACCCCTAGGCAATTTTTAGCCGCCTGGGCTCTACCTAAGCCACCTCGAACCCACCTCGACCGCTAGATGCTGCCTAAGCAACGATGAACAAAAATATTTTTTTATTGTTAATTTATTTTTTGCTTTATTATAATTCACTTTTAAGTTGTTTTCATGATATTGTTGTTAAAAATATTGATGTTTGTACATTTTTAAAGATACATGTTATAAATATTTATGTTTTTCTATATTAAATAATATTATATTATTACTTTTAGATAGTATAATACATATTTTAATAGAATTTATATAATTATGTATTGATTAACAAATAAAAAATATAAAAATACAAATCTGCAGGACCCTGTCCGCCCGATTAGCATCTAAAGTTTTTTAGAACCTTGGCATTGAATAATCTTATTTACAGAAAACCAACAAACAAATACATTTCAACAAGTTATAAACCTTGATTTCTGTTCAGCTTCCATGAGCAGTTGAGTTTGAGCAGCACCAGCAAATCATGAATGGCAAATGCAGTTAGATGAGTTTCACTAGATTCTTCGTCTATTATCAACCCGTGTTTTCTTCGATGCTGGCGCAGCTTCTAAATGCTCAGCACTCGACTCAATCTATAAAACACAAATATTCATTACTTCCTTTACACGTTTGAAAATATGTAGCATCAAGATTGTTCACCTTATTGAGCTTTTCTCTCACCAACTTAACAGTATGATTCATTGAGTTGGAAGGAAAATACTCCTGCAAACAATCACAATACAAGTAAATTTAGCACAGCCCTATCTAAGAATGACCCTAATTCAGAGAGTCGAAGAGAGTTTTCTCCGTCAAGAGAAGCACGAAAACCAACCTGATCAGAGGAAACTCGTGTAATAGGAGGATTGTTTATCTGAGGCTTGTGATTTGATTCTGCAGAGCTCCTGAAAGGGGTAAATCCAATATATCTAAGTAAACCTAAACCTACAAACGATAATTTTATATAGGAAAACGAGTTCGAAAAACCAACCCAAACTGGTTATAGTCTAGATGATGAGAAATGTAGTCTGTTTGGGGAGCAGGTGCGCGCAACAAAGTCTCACTTGAAGTACTAGAGTTATGAACTCTAGGGCCATTGGATCTTCCAGCTGAAATTACAAAGAAATTATGTATAACATGTAAATCATTAACCGAAAAGATACTCAAATTAGCATTGTTTCATTAGCATAGATATAATATGTATGGATACAGAAACTAACAGTTCAATCGGGAAAGCACCTCCTTTCGTCTTCCCTCTAACTTGTCCTGAGTATCGGACAGGGTCTCAAATTCAGGCGCATAAGAGACTTGCAATCGATTTCCCAGAAAAACAAACTCATCCAGTTTTCTCTTTGCGAACCTGTAAATTAAGATTGATTCAATACAAGCCAAACTCAATTGTTAGACATAAAATCTGATTAAAAAGAAAAAAGAGGAAATATAAAGCTATGAATAGTGCAATTTCAATCACCTGGCATTGCTGACAAAACGAAATTTGATCCAATAAACATCAGTAAATGACTCACAATCCTCAGCATCCATAGGTTTAAGGCTAAAAACATAACAAAAATAAAATGAATATAGCACTAGCAAAAACACCTATAGAAAGAGTTAGAAGAACAGAGGAAGAAGAAAAGACTTACTTACTCTTCAACATCCCCATAGGAAGCGAAAAGCTTCAGCAAATCATCACCACAACCCAAAGCAGGAACATTTCTTACAATCAAATATCTGTTCCCAGAAAAGCAGAAAGTTCTTAGACTAAGAGTGACATTATTGGAAATGAAATGGCTTTAGAGACAAAAACACACACCTCGATTCATCACAGACAGTGTAAACACGAACCGCAGTAGGCTCATCTTTGTATCGAGGCATTGTTAATATTTGGAGCTTCCCTTCTCAAGAACTCAAATTATAAGTTATCATCCATTCATGCTTTGAGTTTGAGCACTGCAAATCCAAAATTGAGATTGAACCAACAATTCTAAACAGATAAGTAGACACCAATTTCAATGTCAGCCCTAATACACACCAATGTCACACAATTCTAATTCTAGTAGACACCAATGTCAATGTCAGCCCTAATCATCCCTATAATTTGGGCAAGTGAGGCTTATTCAATTTTCAAGAGCAAGCAAGAACAGCTACTCTCTGTTCCCAGACTTGTTTAACGTTTTACTATCCTTAGCATGAATTAAAAAGCAACATTATGGATATTGATCAATCATATTATACTCCAAGAATCATCAATTAACCACGCGAATACATCAGTAGCGTAGTCCACGCATCAAATCATGACAAAGATGCAGAAAGGTATGAAAATAAACATACCAAATAAGGAATGAAGGCCCCGATTGTTTGGATGGTGAAAACCCGAGGCTGGAAGGAAGAAAACGATGACTAGCTAGATTGACTAGAAGAACCGATTTCAAGTGTAGTGCAGGTTTTCCAAGGGGAGGGAGGACGAGGGATTTTGAAACAGGTTGCCAACAAATAAATTAGGGATTCTGAAATTTTATTTCATTTTAGGTAAGGTTGAATATATAATCAATATGCTCATAATTTTTTATACTAATAATATCTATACAAAAGTAGAAAGATTATTTTTTTAACAACATTAACCTTTACATATATAAAATTTTTAAGCAAGTCTCTACCGCCGTGCGAGTTTTAGGTCTCCGCCTCTAGTGGGAGTTTTTGTCGATCATTATTTTTTCTCGTTGCTTCTAATCGGAACCCGGTCACCTACTACGGGTTTGAAGTGCGGTTTTCTTTTCGTAGTGAGGAGGAGAGCTGCGATTCCCTGAAAGAAGGAGGGGGAGTCGAGAAGGTCTGGTGGTCCTGCAGCTTGGTGGTGTCGCCGGCTATTTGGGGATGAAGGGGGCGGTTCGGACTGCGGACTGAGAATTGGGCCTGGTGTGTTATTCCGATCGGAATTAAAGAAGGCAGAGGGTGAGAATCGAGAGGTCGAAATTCAGGGGTAGAGAAGATGGAGAGGAATGCCGAGAGAAATCAAGAAGAGGGGGATGAAGGGCTAGGGTTGGACTTGGGGCTGGTTGCTCCGGTGGAGGCCGAACCGCGGGAATGCCTATGCCTAGTTGGTCGGTTCGTGTCGGACAAAGTGCTCAATGTCCCCGCGATGAAGATCATAATGGCAAATCTGTGGAGACCAGACAGAGGTGTGACAATCCAAGAAATAGGTATGAATCTGTACACTTTCGAATTTTACCATATAATTGATCGTGATAGAATGCTAGGGGGAGGCCCGTGGAGTTTTGATAATTATGTGCTAGTGACAAATTACCTCCAGTTAGCTGAGAACCCAGAAAATGTCAACCTGAATTGTATGGAGATATGGGTACAAAAAAATTTATTTGCCTTTAGGTGCTATGTCAGAACATGTAGGAAAACAACTGGGTAATTTTATTGGGGAATTCAGGGAGTATGATGTGAACAACAGTAGTGGCACCTTCAGATCCTATATGCGGATAAGGGTAGCTGTAGATGTGACCAAGCCTCTTAAGAGGTTCAAAAAAATTCGTCGGGCTCAGGGTGACTGGCAATTTGTGAATTTCAAATATGAAAGGCTTGGTGTCTTTTGTTATCTGTGTGGGTTAATGGGTCATGCGGACCGTTTTTGCCCTCGGTTGTTTGAGCAAGGGGGGCAGAGATGAAGAGGGAGTGGGGAGAGTGGCTAAAGGCACCAGTACGTAGAGGAGGGAACCAAGGGGGGTCGAGGTGGTTGAGGGAACCAGGGCAGGGGGAGTAGGAGATGGGGAATTGCCTAGAGCAATGGGAGAGTTGAGGCTGAACACTAGACTAAATCGACATCCTGTCCATAACCAAACTACAAGGATGGTGTTTAGAGGGGGGTCAAGTGGTAGGTTTCTTGTAGAGGGAGATACGAGTGATGCAGAGGGGAGGGAGAAAGAGAATGAGGGGATTGATATCTACGATGACAGGAAGAGGAGAAGGGAAGAAGCAATGAGAGGAGGGGAAGGGACAGTATTGCATGATATTAGCAATCAGGGAAGACAAGGGCAGATGAGTAACACCGGTACTAAAGTGGGTAGCTCTTTTCTGCAGACAGATATAGAGCTTCCTTTGACGTTTGAAGAGGCGAGACCTGGAAGCCAGGTCCACCCGGGGCAATGAGTTGCATTAGTTGGAACTGTCGGGGGCTGGGAAACACTCGGGCAGTTCGTGCATTAGGGGAGTTAGTCCGGGCTAACAAACCTGATTTGGTTTTCCTAATGGAGACACTATCAGATGAGAATAGAGTTCGAGGGCTAGGAAGGAAGTTGAATTACAAAGGGGTTATGAGTGTGAATGCAAGAGGTAGGAGTGGGGGTCTTGCCGTGATATGGAAGGAGGGGATGGATGTGGAGGTAAAGGGGTATTCTGATCATCATATGGACCTGGTCATAAAAGATCCGGTTCAGGGAGTGTGGAGATTTGTAGGGTTCTATGGGCATGCAGAAAGAAGTAGACACCGAGAGTCATGGGATCTTTTGCGGAATGTGGCAGGATTGTCAACGCTCCCTTGGTTAGTTTTGGGGGATTTCAATTGTATCTTAAGTCCGGAGGAGAAATTGGGAGGTATAAGTTACCCGGTGGCGTTAAGTAGGGAGTTTGCGAGGGCGGTGGAAGATAGTGGACTTATTGAGCTTGTGGATGGGGGTAGTCGCTTCACTTGGGAACGAGGGAGGGGTACAGAGGGGTGGGTGAGGGAGAAACTAGATCGGGGGTTTGCAAGTGAGGAATGGTTCCTGAAGTTCCCGAACTATAAATTGAGGAATGTGATGTCACCTTATTTTGACCATCTTCCACTGGTATTGAAGATGGAGGGGAGTGAGGAGGGAAATATGGAAGGGGGCTTTCGATTTGAATATGCTTGGGTAAAAGAGCCGGGGTTTAGTGAGGTGGTTGAAGGAAGTTGGGGGAGTCAGAGACAGGCTGATATCATGAAAAAACTAGAGGGTTGTGCAGGTGCAATGAACAGATGGGGAATAGAATATAGAAGGAGGTTCGCGGAAAAGAAGATGGGATTGACGAAGAGAATGCAGTTCTTAAGGGACAAAGAAGGTAGACAGTTTGAGGAGCAATACCTGAACATAAAAAGACAGTTGAATGTGGTTCTAGAGCAGGAGGAACAATACTGGAAGTAGAGAGCTAAGGTCTTTTGGCTGAGGAGTGGGGATCAAAACACCAGATTCTTCCACTCGTGTGTAAAATCTTGAAGAAAGCAGAATGTGATTTCGGGTATCCTAGATGATAATGGAGTGCAGATTGATGATCCGGGTCTGCTGGGACAACATATCTGTGAGTACTTTAAACATCTTTTCTCTCCATCTATTTTTTAGCAGAATGATACAGTAAATGTCCTGGAAGAAGTAGTAACTGACGGTATGAACCAGAACCTTATTGCTCCTTTCAGAATCGAGGAATTCAAAGCAGCAGTTTTCTCCATGCATACTGATAAATCGCCTGGGCCAGACGGGCTTAGTCCAGGGTTCTACCAACATTTTTGGGAGTTAATTGTGCCAGACATCTTTAGGTCGTGTGTGGATTGGTTGGAGAAGGCACAATTTCCTGCACACCTAAACGATACAACAATTGTGCTAATTCCAAAAATTGAGGTTCCTTTGTCAATCAAGGACCTTAGGCCTATCTCCCTGTGTAATGTTTTGTACAAGATAATTGCAAAGGTCTTAGCCAATAGGCTCAAAGCCTATTTACCTGACATTGTGCATGAGAGTCAATCGGCTTTTGTACCTGGTAGGTCAATAATTGACAATGTACAGATTGCATTTGAGACTATACATCATATGAATAGGAAGAGTATAGGGAGAGAATGAGAGATTGCCCTAAAGATTGATATTAGCAAGGCCTATGACAGGGTAGACCGGGGCTTCTTAAAGGCAGTATTGGTGAGAATAGGGTTTCATGAGAAATGGGTAGGGTGGATTATGCTCTACATTACATCGGTAAACCATAAGGTATTAGTAAATCAGAAGCTTGAGGGACCAATATCACCAGGCAGAGGGCTCAGACAGGGTGATCCTTTGTCACCCTATCTATTTATACTGTGTGCCGAAGTCTTGTCAAAGCTAATTGTAAAATCTGAGTTGGAGAACAAGATTCAGGGAAGCAGGATATGTAGAGAGGCGCCATCAATTAGCCACCTCTTTTTTGCAGATGACATTTTCTTGTTCTTTGGAGCAAGTATTACACATGCACAAAACATTGTTGACATTCTACATGAATATGAAGCGGCTTTAGGACAGGCGATAAATCTGAACAAATCAGGAATATTTTATAGTAGAAATGTCCAGGGAAATCTGCGTGAGGAGATTGGTACAATGCTAAATGTTACCCAGCCGCTTGATACGAGCCGATATCTAGGGCTGTCGTCCTTGATTGGCAGATCAAAACGGAACATTTTTGCATTTCTAATCGATAGGCTCAGAAAAAGATTTGGAAGTTGGGGGTTCAGGTTTCTTTCTAGTGCGGGTAAGGAGGTTTTGCTAAAATCGGCTGCACAGGCTCTACCAACGTTCTGTATGAGTACGTTTTTTATCCCAAAATCCATCTGTGTAGAATTGCAACGAATGATGAATTCGTTCTGGTGGGGAACGAAAGAGGGCGGTAGGAAGAATCTGCATTGGTTTGATTAGGCCACTTTGTGTCGAAGGAAAGATCAAGGAGGGCTAGGGTTCAAAGATCTTCACTTGTTCAATCTGTCACTATTGGACAAGCAGGGGTGGAAGCTGATTAATAGTCTGAATACTATGGTTAGTCGAATGTTCAAAGCTAAATATTTTGCTACTAACTCTTTTCTGTCCTCCAAATTAGGCAATAATCCTAGTTTTGTTTGGAGAAGTATTTGGGGGTCTATTGATTTGTTAAAACATGGGATAAGGTGGAGGGTGGGAGATGGGAATTCAATACAAGTATGGGGGGCCCTTGGATCCCTTCGTCCCAAAATTATACTATACATTCGTACTGTATTGAGGGAATGGAGGGGGTGAAAGTAGCAGAGTTAATGAAGGAAGGGGTTAGGGAGTGGGATGTCGAAAAGATGTAGGATGCTTAAATGAGGAGGAAGCTAGAGAGGTCTGTGCTATAACGTTGCCAGTAAGGGTTACAGAGGATGTCCTGATGTGGAACTTTACGAAGGATGGGCGTTACTCCTCTAAATCCGGCTATCGAGCTTTCGAGCAAGTTCTCTATGACAGAACACCAATAGAAGGGTGGGAGAGGGTTTGGGAAATGTCAATTCCACCAAAATGGAAGGCGTTTGTATGGAAGTTGTGTTCAGGGTGTTTACCTACAAGAACAAATCTGGTCAGACGTCACGGTCCGATGCCTCCTGAATGCACAATTTGCGGAAGGGAGGAGGAAACATGTCAACATTTATTCTCACTATGTTCTTTTGCAGGTAATTGCTAGAGAGAAGCGGGAATTCCTCAACCAGAATGCGTGCGGAAAGGTGATATGTGCGATATGGAGACAAAGGAACAACTACCTATGAAACCAAAAAGAAGTACCGGCTGCCGAATGCGTGCGGAAAGGGAACCTATATTTGCAAGAATGGCGGTCAGCGAAACAATTAAACCCGCCGGGAAGCAGAGGCACAGCAGCAGGTATTCAACGCGGAATCGCGTCGATGAGAGTAGATGCGCAAGGCGCGGATGGAGTGAGGGTAGGAGAAAGGAGCGGAGGGGGGTAGTGGACACGACAGAGAAACGATATCGCTCCGAGGTCGTTTGATCAAGGGGAGGAGACCGCGATTGGGGCGGAACCGCAGACGAACGCAGCAACAGAACCGCAAGTTGCAGACAGTAGCGGCAGTAACGGACTGCTTTGTTACCGACCTGTGACGAGTTCAGGAATATATCAGCAGATGGTTAATTGGCGGAAACCGCAACAAGGATTCATCAAGTGCAATACGGACGGAGCTTTATTCAGAAACCCAAACGAGGGAGGAACGGGGGCTGTAGTGCGAGATGATTCAGGCAATTTCCGTTGTTGTTTGAGCCAAGTTCGGACAGGTACGTTCTCCCCTATGTTAATTGAAGCTCTAGCCGTTAGGGATTGCTTAGTTTGGCTTGTCGGAACCCCATGGGAGAAGGTTGAGATAGAAACAGATGCAAAAGTAGTAGTTAATGCAATCTTGAACCGCTCAAACGATCTAACCGAATTTGGATTAGTAGTTCAGAATTGTATAGAGTTGTAGCAAATAACCGAGAATTCTCGGTTTCATATGTTCCTAGATTAGCGAATGAGTCTGCTCATGTAGTAGCAAGGCATTCCCGTTCCAATGCTAATTATTATTTTTCAAATGCAATGCCTCAATGGCTGTCAGATGTGTTTGAACAGGATCTGCGAACCTGTTCGTTTTAATTGAAGGTCTTCAGTTTGTTTCAAAAAAAATAATATCTATACAAAATTAGTTACTCTTTTTTTTGTGCACGTGACAAAATATTTTGTGTAGTAAGCACGAATTTTGACTTGATGACATCCTTGATCCAAATTTTTAACTCGACATATCCATTTGCATTATGAGTGGAAAACTACTTGAAGATTTTGGCGGAGGGACTAGGAGCATGGTATTGGCACATCTAATGTCAGAAGTGTCCACGTAGATCTACTACTCTTTTTAATGAATTAGATCAACTCAAACCTTCAACGTATGAATCAAACTTGGATAACAATCACGAGTAGAACATCTCTAACGGTATCCACACGAACTAAGAAATGAATGAATCAACGAGGTAAGTATTTTATGTTGAAAATTAGAGAGAGATTTCCTATTTTTCTTAGTTTTATAGGTCAAATACCCTTGTGTGCATTTATAAGGGTGTTTTTTTTTTGTGAGGTTTATAGGATTATATTTTCTTTAATTGCACTTGTGATCTCATGCTTTATTTATTAATTAGTATTCTGATTAGGTTAACTTAATTTAATAAGAAATATAATTATTAATTAATTATATATATATATATATATGTCCTTTTAGGACTATAATTAATTTAATTAGTTAATTTATAATTATAATCTCGTTATAATTACACTATAAATCAATTAAATAATTTATTTTAAATCATTGTGCAATTTTCCGCCCTCTCTAATTTTCCTTAAAATCGAAACAATTCTAAATTACTATTTCGTCATTTAGTTTTAATTCTATGTTTTCCGCATTTTCCTGTATTATGTATTTTTTTTTCTCGTATTTGGCGTTTTTCACGTTTTCTTCTTATTTTCCTTTTTTTCCGTGTTTTTACTGTATTTTGTATTTTCAGGTATTATGTCTTTTTCATGTATTCTATGTTTTTCGCGTTTTCTACGTTTTTCACGTTTTCTGTTATTTCTCTTTTTTCCTGTTTTTCGTATTTTCCCTTTTTCTACGTTTTTCTCATTTTTGTGTTTTTCTCATTTTCTGCGTTTTCCACATACCATGTTTTTTCTATTTTTCGTATTTTTCTATGTTTTCTTATATTCTACTTTTTTTTTTCCTGTTTTTCACGTTTTCTTTCTATTCTATATTTTTTTGTATTTGTCGTTTTCCCTCTTTTCCATGGCAAAAAAAAAAAAACAACCTAATGAAGGAATAGGTTAGGAAGCTATTTTGTTCCTAGTCTCTTCCGCGAATCAAACGAGCCCTAAGAGATTGACACACTTTTCTTCTTTTTCCTTTGTTCAGTTGATGTTTCTATCACGATTGGTCCATTTTTCGAGCTTTACAATACTCGTCTTGAATTGTGGGGATAGTTTAATGACTTCTCATGGCGAGGGACCATTTTCTCTTTCTTCAAACCAAACCGTCATTTTCTATTTCTCCGATACAAGTTTACAATTCATTCACTCCATTTTCAACTTGAAGGGGAGTAATGGAAGAATAGCAGTCTGTATTGAGCTAGGAGTGTTCCTGTAAATGATTTGTAATAGATGTTCGTATTAGATTAGGGCAGAGTCTTGAATAATAGCAATAATATTCGCCCAGTTGGAGATTAAAAATAAATTACTGTTGAATCTAGACTTACTAAAATTTTAAAGCGATCAACATTCTGATAAACGACCTGAGACTCTAGTTAACCTTAAAAGGTATACTTTTAAAGAACATAACTATGAATATCAGAATGGAAGAAAAAGATTGCAGCATCAAAACTTCTGCAGAAAATCACCCATGTTTCATTTTTTTAAGAAATATATAGAGTTTACTCCATATACAAACTCATATTTCAAGGAATAACACTCCGGCATCCACACACCAACGAAACGATTGCTAGCGACATTTTTAGAGTGATTTCTTGTGATTATGTTAGGACAAGTACACTTGAACACTAGAAGTTTTGATCAACTGGCATACAGGACACACATTGGTTAACATATCACAGTCTTTACATAAACATAAATGCCTGCAAGGCATCAACAACATGCAAACCTCCTTTGATTTGCACGTCCGACAAGTCATATGTTCCTTCAAGCCCTGGTAATTCCTCGAGAGCGGTCTTCCGGTTGCAGCCCCAACTGGGAAGTTCAGGAAGTTGTTAGGGTCAATGTACGAAGCGGCATCATCAACCTCGCTATCCCCAAATCCTTCCTTTCCTTGATCAGCACCTTGTGATATTGCCTGTTGAAGGTTGCTCTTAAGAACGTTGACAACTGACTCATTGTATTTTGCTCTGTAGTGCCAATTCTGTGCTTCCATAGCCACCTGCTTTATTCGATCGATCAATTCTTTGTTTTTACGATTCATGTTCTCTATTTCGAGATCTTTCTCACGCAGCTTCTTGTTTACACCTTTCTCAATAGCAGAAACAAAAGAAGCAATATGTCTCTGTTTCATGTCCCTCACCCCCTTAGCGAGGTGCTCTTCCTGTTCCAAGCCAAAGGGACTGATGTTAATAAAACACTGTAATAGACAATTGAGAAATCCACGAACACGAACAAGTTTGGATTATTGTAGTTGCAGTAATACCTGAATCTTGATATACTGGTCGAACTCTTCTTTCTGCCGATCAAGCTCAGACCTGATATTATCACCAAGGGACAAGATCATTGATGGTGCTACAGTCATACTTCCACTTGCGGAAGTGACAGTTGAGTTGCGTTCATCATCATCATACGATAACCGTAATCCTGTTGATACAGGGTTAGGATTTGGAATGCTTGCTGAGCGATCAGCTTCATCTTGAATGTTATAATTTAAAGAAATCTGTAACTTTTGCTGTCTATTGAAATCTTCTGCTTCCCGACCCCTTTTATTGGGCCGAAGCATAGGTGTCATATGCTCATTCCCGAAATAATTCACTGGATCAACACTACATCCAGCTGGGACTGATGATAAAAATTGCATACCAGTATCAGTAAAAAGTACACTAAATTAAGAATTATAATAATACCCAGAGAGACCACACATCAAATCAGAGGGAGGAGGGGGGTGGGGATCCTATGATGTAAACTGAAACTAAAAATATTTGTAGCTCACGCATCAAACAGCCCATAATAATCTCAAAACTCGCAATTGTTATTTTATTATCTTATACTCATGTCATGATGTGCCGTTATGCTTGCCAAAGCTAAGACTACAACTAGCAAAAGACAATTCACAGTTTAAACCTTCATATTCCTAGTATTTAATGAATACGAAAATGCTCAGGTTCCCAACCTCTCCACACAACTTTAATGCCCCATTAATTTTCCTTCTTATTCAGATTCCAGATATCTAGAAAAAATGGTATTGGACAACTAATAACAAGCACAATTAAACAAATCCATAATCCTTCAGAACCAAATTTCAACATCGAGTAAATATACAACAATCATTGAGTAAATATATCAAAATTGATAATTTCTCATCAATTTTTTTTGTCACATATCTACACCTCATATGTTGAATCACTACAGAAGCAAGTTCTACTTTGCCACTATCAACCAGAAGACAACTTCAGAAAATATGTCGGACTCCAGAAGTCAATCACTATATCAATTTTCAATCATCAACCAGCAACATACACATTCAAACACCAAACTGAATGAAGTCCTATGTACAGGTCACAAAAGAAAACACATCTTGTAAACTATGGGAGACAAGAACTCACAATTACCGAATAACTGCAGCTGATTTGAAGGATTAGTCTGGTACTGTATATGATTATCATCCACAAAAACTGGAAGCAGAGGATTATTGTTGTTGCCTCCCAACATTTTCTAGTTTAATGTAATTGTCTGGCGTCCGACAAAATAAATAACCCCAAACTAAATCTGCAAATAAAAAATCATCTTTCAGCAACTAATTTTTCAAATTTCAAGACCTTTCAGAGCAACAAATATAATCAGCACTTCAATCAATCAAGGGAGATATAGATAGAGAACAATATGAATAATTGACAGGAATAGAGTTGAAAAGGAAACTAACTACTTTGTCTCGTTGAAATCCAATACATTGTAAAGGATAACAATTGCTTTCCCATTGGAAAAAGAGTAAAACAGAGAAATTAGGAAAATTACCCAATGAAGTAGGAAGAAGGAACTAGGAAAGAAACACATAGTTTTCCAACATAATGGACATGTAAAAATGAAAGACTGTCTGGTTTATGAAAATATCCTAAACATAACGCACTTCTATATTTGGAATACAAAAAAAAAAAAAAAAAAAAACTACTACAAAAACCAAAACAGTAATTTATGACAAATTCCTTGCCTATTCTTGTTAGAAATTTAGGCTTTATACCCACCTGTTTTTGGTAATTAATAATCGCATCAGACAGTCGACTTACATGATTCAGTAGTATGGCAAAGCCTTCGCATTAAAAATTTCAAACAGAAATGTGAATGCCGCAGAGAAGATATAATGCAAAATCAGACCAGACACCTAAAAAAAGAGTGGAATTAAAATAAGGAAAAAGTACAAAAATAAACCTTGTGGTTTAGGTCATTTTCAAACATAAACCATGTGGTTTAAAAATTGACAA
Organism: Euphorbia lathyris; assembly: GCF_963576675.1. Taxonomy (NCBI): domain Eukaryota; kingdom Viridiplantae; phylum Streptophyta; class Magnoliopsida; order Malpighiales; family Euphorbiaceae; genus Euphorbia; species Euphorbia lathyris. The sequence goes on along the minus strand of NC_088914.1, from coordinate 18,793,443 downwards.
ACAAGTAACTCGAGGTTTATTCCGTTAGCAAACACATTCCAAAATACCAACGGTGTTAAAAAAAATGATGATGTGGCATTTTTAGTAAAAAAGTGCAAAGGTAAGCTTAACGTTGAAATTTTATCTTGCAGGTTGAAAACCAAGAAGTGCTTGCAAATTTTGATGACATCTTAGCAAATTCAGATGCATTTATGGTGGCACGTGGTGATCTTGGAATGGAAATTCCGATTGAAAAGGTTTTCCTAGCACAGAAGGTGATGATTTACAAGTGCAATATACAAGGAAAACCAGTGGTTATTGCAACTCAGATGTTGGAGTCGATGATCAAATCCCCCGACCGACTAGAGCTGAAGCAACTGATGTTGCTAATGCAGTTCTTGACGGCACTGATTGTGTTATGCTGAGTGGTGAAACAGCAGCTGGAGCATATCCAGAACTTGGTGTTCGGACAATGGCAAAAATATGTTTAGAAGCAGAAAGCATACTTAACTACGGTGACGTCTTCAAAAGAATCATGGAGCACTCACCTATACCTATGAGTCCATTAGAGAGTTTGGCGATTCAGCGAAAGCAACTATCATATTGATCTTGACCAGGGGAGGAAGTACTGCAAACCTGGTCGCCAAATACAGACAGGGATGCCTATATTATCTGTGGTTGTACCTGAGATTCAGACCGATTCTTTTGATTGGTCGTGCATTAATGAAGCTCCGGCAAGGCATAGCCTTATTTATCGTGCAGTAATGAAGCTGCAATTTTATATGCAGGATCTGCTAGAGCTTCTAATGAGGAGGAGACAACAGAAGAAAGTCTGAAGAGAGGAAGAAAGAGGCGTGAGAGAGTGGTGAGTTGAGGGAGATGATGACTGTGATTGCTAACCTGTTTGTCAACTTTTAAACCACATAGTTTATGTTTGAAAATGACCCAAACCACAAGGTTTATTTTTGTACTTTTCCCTTAAAACAATTATATTTCTCTGAAATCCACCTTCCGAAAATGGATCCCATCCAACATTTCATTTTCCCCTACAATTATCACTAAATATAGCAAGAAAATCTACATCTATCTATCATATTTTCTCCTCAAACCTCTAATAAGTTTCATTTTCTTTCACTATTTACCCTAAAGTTTTATCATCTTTTCAATGACATGGATGTGCCCAAAAAAGGAGATTGATAGAAAACGCGCATTATCATTGATCAATATTCTATTTGAAGGTTGAGGCAAAACATTCTGTTTTGACCAATAAATAGGTTCCCAAAAGCCCGTCAAGTGAGAATCTAGAGAATATATGTGAATTGAACATCGTATTGAGAAAAGGTCTGTTAAAAGTGAAGTTGCCTTGTAAAAGAAGTGGGAACTCAACTATCTGCTAATAGCTTGAAAGGGTTAGAAAATGAGAAATTCCTGTTCTACAAGAGTCTGGTTCGTTTAACAAAAAATACAACACAGAGTGGATAAGAAGCGAAGTAATCAGACCATAAGCATTTATCTGCTCGTTAAAAAAAAAACTGGAAACACATCAACAATTAAAGACCATATAATTCCAAAATCATGCGAGGAAGCATATCACGGTCACCAAATTGTATTTCATCATTCTCACAGGTATCAGAAGAAAGAAACACATTAGAAAAATGGGATGAGAAACTCCTTATATATAAAAATACAGTCACCTATTAGTGATGTTAAACCAAAGAATGATAAGAAAGTAATAAAAAATAACGATAAAAAATAACGTTTCGAAGGAGATCAATTTATATATCAAAACTTGATCCAAAAACAAAATATACAGTTTTAAACAAATCTATTCAAACAAGCCCCAACTAAAAAATCTAGATAAATAAAAGATAGATACGTGGATTCAAAGCATATCCAAAAAATCCTAACAGAAATTGCACAAAGATTGATTGTGATCCTATTTGGAGATGATCATCACTAGATACGGTAAATCAAAAAATTATCCGTATCTCATCTATAAACAAAAAGATCATTTAGATCTTCCGATCAATCATCAAAACAACAAAGACGAGAGAAACCAAATAACCTGAATAGACAAAACGGGTAGATTCCTATCGGAGAAGAACACGAAGTGCCTCAACAGATCCTGCAAAAACCAACACCATCGCCAAAAATCAGACTCAAAAATAAATAAACACCAAGATACAATAAACGGAAGGACAAGAAATTTACCAGCCAAACAGGGGGGGGGGGGGGGAACCAAAAAAACAAAGTACCTCAAAGCAGATATCGGTTTTTAGAATCCGATCATGTAGGATCTGAAACTGAAACAAGCCGTCTAAATACAAAACAGAAACAAGAATAGTAATAGGAGAAGGTTAATAATAATGTAGGGCAAAAGATAGATGGAGAAGAGAGGGGGAAGTTGAAGAAACAAATAATTGGTAGAAATGAATGAATAATAAAAAAATGAAAGTACTGTTGTGGTGGTAGTATAATTTCTAGACTTTCATCTGTTTCCCTGTGTTTTCTCTTTTTGCCATGGAAACAGGTGAAAAAGAAAGGAAAGGAAAGGAAAACGTCTTGATTATTTACAGGGAAGAAAGGGACCCACCTCTGCCACTGCACAGAAGTGGAAGATGGAAGAAAACTGAAAAAAAGGAGGAAGATGGAAGAAGGTTTCTTTGATCAAAGTCTATCCACCCAAGAAAAACAAAACCAAAGAAAATGTTTTTTATAATTTATAATATATTATTTTCCACTCGCCGTCTCCGGCCACCACCGTCCACCTTACGCCAACCACCCACCCGCCACCAAACTTTGTTTTATTTTTGAGCTGTAAATCTTTCACCCGATTCGGTATTCAGCGGTTGAAAATTTAAAAATTGTCTAAATTTAAATATTGTGTAAATTTAATGGGGTAAATAATTATAAGGTTCTTACGTTTTTACTTAACACGTTAGTAAGTCCATTATGTTATTATAAGGTCCTTAAGTTTTATCGTAATCAATTCTTTAGTCCTTCCATCTGTTTTTGTAAATGAAAGTCCAAATTTATCCCTAGTTATATACATTAAAAAATTAATCTTTTAGTTTCAAATTTAATCTAATTAGTTTTAATGAAGTTTTTGAACTACATATACACCGAAATTAATATACTTGAAAAAATGTATTATTAATTTTCTTAAATTGTAATTATTTTTTTGGTATACATATCTTTAAAATAATATTAAATATTATTATAATTTTTTTTATAATTTTTTAAAAATCATATTTTTTTTCTTCATTCGTAAAATTTATTAGAATTGTAAAACCTTTTTACAATGATAGTTTTACTCCTATTTTAATAATTTTTTAAATATTTTTCATTTATTTTTTGGTCAATAGATTTTATGTTATTAAATTAAAATTCTATAATTTTATAAAAATTAATAAATCAATTACTTTATATTGGAGTTTATAATGTAAAGATTGTGATTATGTAGGAAAAAAGAAAAAGAAAAAAATATAAAATATGAAAAATAGATGTTTTATTATTAAAACATAAAGTAAAGGGTAATTTTGGTATTTTAAAATTTATTTAGTATAGTTTGACCATTGACCCAAGCATAAGGACTAAGGAGTTAACAAAAACAAAAACTCAAGGACTATATAATTATTTCTAAAAACATAGGGACTAAGTAGTATATTAGGTAAAAATACAGGGACCTTATAATTATTTATCCAATTTAATACTATGGATTTTTATTGCTATATTTATGATTTTTTAATTAAATGTATATCCATAATTTGGCACTTCCTTCCTTTCCAAATAAATAATACTAAAAATTCAATAAATAAATAATTAATAAATAAATATTATATCACATTGCTGGTCCGCCTTAATACTGAACAGTGGTTTTTCTATCCGCTTCATTAGAAGACAAGCTAATAGCTTTGCCCATGCTCTGGCTCGGGCAGCTAATCATTATGCTAGTCATATATATTTTGATGTTTTCCCGTCTTTTATTTCTGATTCTGTATTGAATTTTTGCCGGTCCTTTAATGAAAATTTATCTTCAAAAAAATAAAAATAAATAAATAATACTAAATTCAATTTCATCAAAAAAAAAAATAATAATACTAAATTCAATGGATGAGAGAATTTAGACCGATGTGTTGTTATTAATTCGTAATTTATATTTTGAGGGAAATAAATATACATGCCCATAATTTAGTTTATGCATATGTATTTTTCCTTGTTTTTGGTAGAAGGATATTTGGTTAGGATTCGAAACCGACAAATTATTTAAGATTAAGTTCGGTTCTCAGGAATGAAATGAGAAGCGACTAAAAAAACCCGATCATTTTAATAATTTTTATAAAACCTTAGAAACAGAAAAACAATGAGAAATAAAGAAAGGAAACAACGAGAAATAAAGAAAGGAAACCCGAACAAATTTTAATAAAACAACTTCCTAAATCTACTCGTTTGAATAACTTTAAAACAACTTTCTAAATCTACTCGTTTGAATAACTTCTACTGCCTATTTAGAACAACCACTCCAATTATTTGCTCTACTTCTGCTATGTTTAAATTCCAATCTTATTTTCCACCTAACATCCCTGCTTATGATTATTTTCTTCGTTACCGAATCCTATAACAGATAGATAAGCTTTAGACTCGTCACTGACTCAAGTAAGATGCATATGCAAGGTTGTAAAAAACGATAGGCGCTAGTCGAACGGACAGGGCCCTCGAGGATTAGTCGGGGATTAATCGGGATTAACCAGATTTTTATTTTTGTATTTTTTATTTATTAATCAACAAAATTATTATATAAATTCAATTAAAATATGTATTATACTGTTGAAAAACAATATTATAAAATTATTTAATATAGAAAAACACGTATATTTGGAACATGTATCTTTAAAAATGTGCAAATATCAATATTTTAACAACAATATCATTAAAACAACTCAAAAGTTAATTATAATAAAAAAAAAATTCACAATATACAATGATTTTCTTCATCGTCAATTAGGCGGTGCCTAGGCGGAGCTATTGGCTAAAAAACGTCTAGAGGGACTAATTGAAGAAAATCGGGACAGATTCTCGATTTCGAACGCCTAGGCAGTCGAGATGGCCTTCGTTTTGAACAGTGCATTTATGACTTCGATCATCAAGTTTAATTCTTTTCTGTTTAGGGATGCACATGTGCAAACGAGCCAAAAACTCTGAAATAGTTTACTTTTGGTTTTGATTATGTTCACCTCTCCTTATGTACCATATCTTTCATTGCCTTTTTATGTAACTTCGGTTCGAAACATGAGTCGTCCATCTAACTGCCTCTGGCCATAGTGGTTTCATCATCTCCTTCGACTTTGTTGAATTCATTTGACGTAAATTCTTCTCCTCTGCCAGTTCTTAGTCCGCATATGGCTATATTCGCTTCTTTTTCAGCAAAACTTTTGAAGGTTTTGGATGTTTCAAAAGTTTCTGCTTTATCTGCAAGAAAATAAATCCATGTTTTCCGAGAGAAATCATCTACAGTTACCAACAAATACATCTTGCCACTGTAAGAGATTAGAGTGATTGATTTACAAAGGTCTCCATGAATTAACTCTAATTTCTCTAATGCCCTCCACTTGCTTCTTCAGAAATTTTCTCCTTTGATGTTTTCCCACTTTGCACAATTTGTCTGTTTCTTTCAGTCAGCCTTTTCACCATCTTTCTCTGCTGCATGATTTGAATAAATTTATTGTTGAAATGTCCATATCTCATGTGCTATAGATTCCCCAAGTTTTTGTCCTCCATCTTCAAACATTTACCAGGCAATGGCTTTATCTTTGCATAGATTAAAAAAAATGATATCAATGGTCATTAGTGTGTGCCTCTTTGTTGATGATAAATTTTGTAGGTAAGTTCGTTAATTAAAGTCACCAGACGTTTCTTCTGTAGTTGTCCTAAACTTAGCAAATTGTTAGTGAGATTTGGGACATAGTAGACGTTCGACACTGTTTGTGTAATGCTTTCTACTTCAAATTCGACGATGCCTTTTCCTTCAACCGCCATTTTTGGATTGTTGTCTAATCTCGCAGAATGTTTGAATTTTCTATCAAGCTCAATAAACCAAGTTTTGTCTCTTATCATGTGATTTGAGCACCTGAAATCAAGAAACCAAATACTTTTTCCTTCATCTGTGTGTGGCATCAAAAGTAGTTCTTCCTCCTCACTCAATTCAGCATAGTAGATGACTCCATTTCCTATATTTGAGCATTCAAATTGATAGTGTCCTTGCTTTCCACATCGAAAGCAGTTAATGGATGGCCTATTGACAAAAGGCCTAGCTCTTCCTCTCCTCTAAAATGGCTTCTTCCTCACTAGAATGTGTCTTTTTCCTCTTCCTTGTATATTGATTGGCTCATTCTCCACCTGTAAACTTGTTATTCCTCCTCTTCTCAATCACCTTTTGTTCATGTACAAGCAAGGATGCTTGTAATTCATCTACTGTGAGTTTGTCAATGTCCTTAGACTCTTCAATTGAGCATACCACAAAATTGAAATTGTCTGTAAGACTTCGAAGTATTTTCTCAACAATTTTGAAATCGCTCATGTCTTCTCTGTAATTCATCATATCATTAGTGGTAAACATAACTCTGGCGAAGTATTCAGACACACTTTCTACTGATTTCATCTCTAGAATTTCAAATGTTTTGCAAAGTAGTTATAGTTAAGCACGCTTCACTCTTGCACTTCCCTGATATTTGACTTTTATTGATCTCATAGTTGTATGCCAGTCTCCTTTTGGGTGATGGTTTTCAAGATACTATTGTATATAGATTGAAAGAAATAGTTGTTGGTTTTGAAATCCTTGAGCCTTGCTTCGTCGATTGCCTTTTGTTGTGTTGTGCTTATTCCCCTTCGATTCTTCAAAACCAAAATGAATTACGCTCCAATATTCCGTGGAACGCAAAAGATTCTCCAAAATAAAACTCCAATGATTGTAGTCTCCATCAAATTTCGGAACACATGGTGTTTTGAAGTTTCCTAAATCTGTTGCCATTTCTTTTCCTTTGTGCTTTTCCTGTCAAACACTCTTGCAAGCTTTTCTTATTTTCTCTTAGTTTTTTTACTCTCAAACACTCAAATTTTTAAGTTATTCTTATTAGGTCCTTTTCTGCTCTGATACCAAATAAAGGAAATTGATAATCTTATTGGAAGTTAATTCCCAATTGATTTTAATGTTATTGGAAGTTAAAAATCTAGCAATTGGAATAACTTCTTCTGCCTATTTCTTGGTGTTGATAATATTTTCAGAATATCCCAGTTTCAACCATGGCTTTTGTGAGTGATTATGCGGGCGTGTCAGGGAAGTTAATTCCCAATTAATTTTAATGTTTTTGGGGTTGTAAAATGCGCTTTAAACTTGACTTTTAGAAAACGAAACGATTGAACGGAGGATGCAATGATTGATAAGAATCCTTCTTAGGTTCCTAGCTCCACTACAGAAAGCTTAACTAGCTAAAACAATTATGACTAAAAAAAAACAACACAAAGGATTTGGAATTTTTTTTCCTTTTTATTGATTTTGCAAATACTATTGTGATTATAAATGATAAAAATTGGAAATGAAAGCAATAATTACAACTGAAAATAGTACACTAATTTCGTGGAGAAATCACATTTGATAAAAGAAATTAATCATAAGAATGAAAATATTGACAGAATCTGAAAATGAGAACAACAAACTTGAAATTGAATTAAATTGATGACTTTTCGGCATCTAGAGTTGAAATTTTTTCTTGTAATGTGGATGGCGACTGCCGTGATTGATCAAACGGAGAATTGAATGAAAATGTAAAACGAAAACTAGAACTTGTGTTGAAGGGTATTTCAGAGCTTTTGGGAAAGATGACAATGGTGACTTTATGGGAACTTAGTTTCAAACAATTTGAAGGTTTAAGAATGAAATTAAAGGCTAAAAAATAAGGTTTAAGGCTGAACGAAATTTGATCGGTTGGAAAAGATGGGTTTTGAAAGAACAATTTCAGAGAATGAACTGGATTTTTGCAGTAGAGATTGATTGGATTTTGCTTGGGGTGTGATGGAAACTTATTTCAAACGAATTAGAAGCTTGAGGAATGAAGGTAAAGACTTAAAACGAAGATTAAAGAGCTTGATTGCTTGAGAAAAACGAATTTTGGATGAACAATCTCTGAGAAAGAATTTGAGTTTTTTGTTGGGTTGGTTGGTTGGATTTGTTAGGGTTTGAAAAGATGATATGAGGTCCTCTTTATAGCAAAGAAATCCAAACTCCATGTCTCATGATTTCTATCTTTTTCTCACATCGGTTCCACTAATCCATATTGCAGAGATGGTGCCAAAAAACGTGGATAGTGAATGCATGAGTGGATATCGAGAAAAATAACTTCAGGACTACGTCTCGCCGAGACGAAGTTTTCAAGGAATTTTTTTTCTAGGAGCCCGACCCGCCGAGACGGGCAAAATATATATATATATATATATATTAATATTTTTTCCTAAGTTTTTATTTTTTAATATTTTAATAAAAGAAATTATTTTTTATTTTCACTTCCAATCACTTAGTTATAATGTAGTAAACTAAAACAACAACTTTCTTCCAAAAAAAAAAAAACTAAAACAACAACTCCAACAACTACCGATGCATTCTCAATTAAAGGGTGAAGGGGTATCGAAATTTGAGGATAATGTTTAAATTCACTCCTATCATTTTTGGGAAATATAAATTCACCTCTAACATATAAAATGGTAAAAATTTGTCCCTAACTTTTTAAAGTAGGATTAGTTTTACACGTATCAGACAAAAATATTTGAATAGACTAGTTTATCGTAATTTAACTCACTCGCTATTTAATGTTACATCGGACTTTCTAAACATCAATAGTTTCTAATATTATGTTCCAAACAGTTAAAAAAAACTGTCAAACTATCAAAAATTAAGTTTAAAATGTATAAATTGATTACAAAAGGCTGCATGAAATATTTATTACGTTATTAACACAATTACTAATGATCTGACAAATTACACGAAACTGGTTCAATTTATTGACACACTTATTTGAAAAGTTCTATGTAAAAGTCAAATAACGGTCAAACTGATATGTTCAAATTTTAATATGAGGTAGGCGTACAATTTATCCTGCTAAAAACATTATGGGATTTAACCTTTTTTTAGGTTAGGAGTAAATTGCACTTCTCTCGGAATGATATAGACGAATTTAGACTTTATCCCAAAATTCCGAAAGTAATTACTGATTTTAAAGGCAACGTGCAAAATTTTGCTCCCACTTCGTCTCTTATACTCTAATTTTCAAGATTTTAAATAACCGGTAATTTTTTTAAATTCATATTTTTCTTTTTTAAAATTTATCTTTATGTTGTATATGAGTTTAAAATTTTAAAAGGTATGTATGAAGAGGTTCAAACTTATTATTTCGTCCGGCCGATTTGATTTACCTACAAAAATGATTTTTTTGTTCCAGTTTTATGCTTAGCCCTGAATGATTGTTGTGAGCAAGCTTTATGAGAATGATTTTTTTATGAACCAAGTAATCGTCCCGAAGTGACCGGTTACAAACAAAAAAGAAAAAATAATAATGAGAAAAAGGTTCTGGTTCTACAAAGTTCTATATCTATATATTATGAATTACATGAATTAACTCTACCCGCATTTCATTAAGGCGAAGTTCCACAAAAAAAACCCTATGTAAACCATGGATAAATCCAAACGGCTTTTCCTTAAGTCCAAGCGATCTTTTCGTAGGCGTTTGCCCCTGATCTAATTGAGTGATCGAATTGATTATAAAAACACGAGTTTAAGTAATCGATTTATCAAAAGTTAAATCTCAGTCCATTTAAGATAAACAACATATTTTGATAAGAAGCTTGAAGTTTTTCATTAAAAGCTAAAGCTTTTTCTATTTATTTGATTTTCAATTAAAAACACATCATTTCTTTTTATAAAATACAACTTTTATTTTTTAATAATATATTTATAAAAGTAGAGATTATGCGTACTTTTTATATTGTAAAATATAAAATATTAATTCACTGATATTTTTGTATGAGTAAAGAAAATTTATTATCATTATAAAAAAAAATTATTATCAAAACACACCAACAATACCTTAAGCGTAAGCCTTTTTATATAATAATGAAAATTTGGGAAAAATTAATATTAAATATTTTATAAAGTTGTTATCATGAACTTAAAAAAATTAATTATTTAGATTCTTTTTAGGATATTATTTAGATCTTTTACTATATTATATAAAATTTTATTTTGTATAATTTGTGTATATATATTATCAATTAGGTGATGACAACACTCAACCAATAATATTCAACCCTTTTAGTATGTGTAATCTCTGAATATCTAGTAAAAATCTAATAATTTATATATTTTTTTTTTGAAGCAATAAGTTATTTTGACATAGTAATTATCAAACTAAACAACCCTTTCATCCAAAGTTGACGGCAATAAAAATAAAAAAAAAATAAAGACGAAGGTTTAATTAATATTATATCATTTCAAATTGACAACAAATCCATATAATTCATGATTTGATTTTATAATAATTCATATAGCAATGAATTTAAGTTAAACAATAATTAAAGTTTATCATCGTTATCCTACCTTCCATATAGTGCTCAATAATAATTAGGGAAAATAAAAGAGAAATGGCTAAAAATAAAAGAGATGGAGTTAAACAAATCTCTACGCAAATCAATTGTTGTTTGCACGTTATTTGCATTATTTGGGAGGTTAATTTAGCTTAAACTTTAATTTAATTAGGATTAAATTGCATTATACGGGTTATAGAAAACTAACTGAGAAAATAAATTACTGAAATCGATAAATTAGTTCATTCTAAAAATTGATGCTTAATTGAAACCGAAAGATTAAGTAGGAAGGGCCTAAACCCTGAAAACAAAAGCAAAAAGACTTAAGAAGGAGCCCGAGCTCTTCTAATAATACCAGAACCGCAATTATCCGTATTGATGATGTCCATTAGGCATGCAGGGGGATTGTCACACCCGTGGTATCCTAAGCTCATTGTGCCTGCGAAATTTGCCAAAAAATCTGTTGCTCTGTTTCCTTCGCGAAGGATATGAACAACTTTGACTTCCCAATCCGAACCAATGCGTCTCCTACATTCTTCAATCAGCCAATCATAACGATAAGAGCGAGTTCATTTCTTTCTAATTATATCCACAACCACCTGCGAATCCATTTCAAACACGACTTTCCTCCAACCCATCTTCCGAGCTAGATCAATACCGTAAAACAGTCCCCATATTTCTGCTAAATCGGGCGAGCAGATGCCCAAATTGCAGCAGTACCCTTTAATCCAGTTTCCGCGATTATCACGAGCCAAGCCCCCACAAGTAGCCCAGCCCGGCTCCCTTCCCCTCGCACCATCGCTATTAATTTTGATCCAATCGTCCGCCGGAGGCGCCCACTGCACCAGCCAATCTGCAAAAAACGGTAACGCCATGCTGCTATTTTGACAGCAACGCGTAGCCCCGGCTTGCTCCTTTGCTTGCCGGATAACCTCATCGATCCTCTCTACCAGTCCACGCCCTACGCCTTCAAACACGAGCTCATTCCTCCATTTCCAGAATAGCCAACAACAGATACCAAAAACTGAAGCCCAGGCTATCCCATTCCATCTCTCCTTAGATTTTATGTTTCTCATCATCCACGCCCTCAAATCGCCGGAGAAGAACTCCAAATTCCAACTAGCCGGGATTAGGAACAGCCAAATTCTACGAGCTTCAACACAATCTCTCAGCAAGTGTATCAGATCCTCCTTCTCTCCGTAGCACCCACACTTATCATCCATACTAAGATGTCGTCGAACACGATTTGCGTTTGTAAGAACTGCTTCATGCCCAACAGTCCATAGGAAGAATCTGATCCGCTCAGTTACCTGAACACCCCAGATCGATTTCCACTCCGCGTCAGACCAACTACTGGCCACAACGCTGGATTGATTCATTTGCAACTCGTATGCAGTTTTTGTCGAGAAGCTCCCTGTGCTGTTCGGCTCCCAAGTCCAACCATCCCTGTCAGTTTCCTCTCCAAATAGGACAGTAGCAGCGAGTCTGAATAGTTCATACTGAGGAAGTACCAGGCGCAGGCTATCCCAATCCCATCATTGACCCTCTTGCCAGTAGTCCGCCACTCTCTTCCCCTTATCTTCATCTGTCAACATAACTAGTGCTTTCTCGCATAAGAGCCCGTCAAACAGCCACATGTCCATCCAAAACTTCGTTTCCCGCCCCGTTTTGACTAGGCGGCTAATGCCTTGCTTTAGAATAACCGCCCCTTGAATAATACTCTTCCAAATGTTACTCTGAGGATTCTTCTTCTTGAACAGCTCCATGCCACTCCTGTTACCCCCATAAATCCCTTTGAGAACGCTAACCCAAACACAATCCGGCTCCGTGAGAAGCCTCCAACCCAACTTCACTGCATTCGCGAGATTAGCCTTTCTGGTCTGCCTAATTCCTAGTCCCCCTTTATCCTTTGGGCTACAAACTACATCCCACTTTACGAGGTGCGTCTTCTTCTTACTAGCTGAGCTTCCCCACATAAAGCTTTTATTAATGATGTCTAATCTCTTACTAACACTAACTGGGAAGACCGCAGTCTGCATGGTGTAAACTGGGAGTGCCGACAAGACGGATTTTACCAACGTAGTACGCCCTGCAAAAGACAGGCTCTTCTCTTTCCATCCCGCAAGCCGGTTCCGAACCCTGTCAATCACGTAATCGAAGGAGTGCCTGTTAATTTTCTCATGCGCAAGTTGAATGCCCAAATACTTCCCAAGGTTTCTGGTGCTTCTGATCCCCAATGTCTTAGTAATCTGGTTCTGGTCCTGAAGTGGGACATTAACAGAGAAGAAGCAGCATGATTTCTCAAGGCTCACCTTCTGACCAGAGCCATCACAAAAAACACCCAGGATTGTTTTGATCACCTCCGCTTGCTCCTTTGACGCCTCTGACATTAACACAATATCATCAGCAAAAAAAAACAATGGGAGATTTTGGGGCCATTCTTGGATAGAGTAGCCGGTTTCCACTCCCCAGCTTCTATCGCATCCTGGATCAGGTGATTTAGTCTCTCCAGGCAAAGAACAAAGAGATAGGGAGACAAAGGGTCACCCTGCCTGAGCCCCCGTGTCGGTCTAAAGCCTTCCCATTTATCTCCATTCCACAAGACATGCATCACTAGAGTAGTTCATCCTTGCAGTGATGAGTCCAAGGGGAATGCCAAGCAATCTAAGAGTATCCTGTAAAAAATTCCAGTTTATCCGATCGTATGCCTTTTCCAGATCAAGCTTCAACAACATATGCTTCTTCTTATTCTTATTGTGTTGAAAGGAGAAAATGGTTTCCTGTATCAGCACAACATTATCCGAGATCTGTCTTCCTGGCATAAAGCTACTCTACATAGGCCCCACAATATCAGGAAGGATCAATTTCAGCCTATTTGTGATACATTTAGTGATTAGTTTGTAACTGACATTACAAAGACTAATTGGTCTGAACTGAGTGAGACTCTCGGGGTCCTTTACTTTCGGAATAAGGGAGATAATCGTATTATTCATACCTTCCTCAAGCTCCCCTATATTAATGTAACCCCCTCACTTGGATCACATGATATCTCACACAATATCAGTTATAGACATGTTTTCAATTCTCAATCATATAAACTTCAATCTCATATAAACTTTACATATTATACACAAGAGAAAGCATTTACAATTTACAATACATGTTTAAGTCATTATCCTGCATAGAGGATTTGCAAAACAAAAGTACATCACAAGACTCCAAAATGCCTAGATGAGAATGGACTGACACTGCTGGTGCGACCTTAAGCAAGAAGAACTCCACCTAACCTGTAAAATTTGTTGGCAATGGGTGAGCTGCCTACTCAATAAACATATTACGCATATATATATATACAAAAGTAATGTAAAGAGCACAAAGCAAAATATATCATTAGTACCAAGTTAGAATTTATTCATTTGTTTTACTTATTATAGTAATACTTATTTTAGAAAGGCCTTGCTGTACTTAGACAATATATATAAAATGGTCCTTGGGCCCAATCTGTATTCCGGCTCACTAAATTCGGAATACAATCATCTGTGCTACGGAGGAGTAAACTCAACTCACATACTCATATATCTCAACACATGTGCTTCCGGCTCACAATATTCGGATAGCACTCTCAACTTGGACCATTTCACATATCCATCTAAGCAAGCTCATATTCATTTATAATCCAACCATTATTCAGTTCCAGTATGTGCACAAGGCTCAACATGTCGTATTTACTCATAACACTGCAACATACTCAATCATATCACTTTCACATCTCACACTCAACAAGTCACAAGGAACAATATATTCATACACATATATAAGCAATATGCTTACCGTCGCACTTGGTTCGATCTATTCAACACGATCGGGTGTGCGTTCAATTGCACCTTATCCTCCTAATGTCACATAACATTTATACCATTAGCCTTAACATAAACTTAATGACAATATACACTAATGAATGCTCTATGATTTACAAGACACTAACTCCACAAAGTTCATGCAATCTAATCCTTTTGTCTTAGATCATCACATGACCTACTTGCACACATTCTGCCATAACTCTCTCTATATAAATCCAAATGCCCTGATTCTTGAACCTACTGAAACTAGACATATATTGGTATAACATATCCAAAATTCACTTTAATATCACTTCTACACAATATATGGCATGCAAAATGATTCTGTCCTGTTTCCAGCCAAGAAACAGACTATCCACATTTGCATCTACCATAATGCACTCCACCTATCTCACATTAAACACAATGGATTTCCAAAAACTTTTACAAACATATACTTCAAGTAGTTAGGAACACGTTTGTATAAATAACCTTTCTCAAATTATGACTCTAAGGTCCTCAAAATGGTACATCAACATGGCTGCCTCACATGACATTCAATTTCGAGGCAGTCATGATTCATCTAGGTTTTCTTCCTCTATATATGGAATTAAAGTCCCATATTTTACAAAGGGTTTTATAACACATATAGGAACATATGTTATTCTTTATGTATCTTCAAATTCGAAGAATATCAATATGAAAAACATGCTCCAAAATGACTGAAAGCAGTACCCTAGATTTCTGTTTAGGGCACTTGATACATATCTTTCATTTGGACAGCCTATAACCACTTTAAACAACACCAAAACTCAACAAACTCAATCACAACTCATCCACAACAAATCCTATAATAATATCTAGGTATTTCAGAATCTCAAACTCATAGAAAACAAGCTAAAACAACATACTAACCTTCAACTTGTGTCTATCACCTAGTATGCTTCCTAACTTGACTTGTTTGGATTGAAAATGGAAGAAATTGGAAGATTTTTCTTTGGAGGGTGTTAGGACATGAAAAAGGAAGGTTTGCTGAAGCTTTGGTCGAAATTGTGGCTGAATATCATAAGGATTGAGTTGTGCACATCCTTTGTAAAATGAAGAGGTGTATTGTGTCTTAATATTGGTGTGACACCTCGTGCTTGCTCACAAACCTCAAATTCAGCCCTCCTAAAGTGTAAGTTAATCAATTTAGGACATATGAATTCATTCATTCATTCATTTAAGTCTTAACTCAATTAACCAATTGTTACATCTTAACGACACACTAATCGCCTACTAATCGCACGATAATCGCATTATGCATACAAAACTTCTACTGACAATGAGATGAATCTAAAATGTATGTATTCAATCATGAAAACATATATGAATGTGGGAAGACTCATATGTTAGGGTTTTGGGGATGTTACAGTTCTTCCCCCCTTAAAGAATTTCGTCCCCGAAATTCACTTACCAGAAACTTCAAATAGGTAAGGATATTGTGTCCTCATATTTTCTTCCACCTCCCAAGTTGCCTCATCAAGTGTTTGATTATGACTCCATCTCACCTTAACCATTGGAATTTCACGGTTTCTGAGTCGTTTCATTTCTTGTCCCAAAATCTCTAAAGGTTGCTCACGAATAGTCAAGTCTGTGTTCACTATCGCAATCTCAGGTTCAGGAATCATATCACTTGGGTCTGATCTATATCTTCTTAATACTGACACATGAAATACATCATGTATTAAAGACAATTCTGGTGGCAAATCTAACCTATAAGCCAATGGTCCAACTCTCTCAACGATCTCATAAGGCCCGATGTATCTTGGATTCAACTTCCCTCTTCTACCAAAACGAACTATTCCTTTCCATGGGGATATTTTTAAAAACACTTTATCTCCAACTTTATATTCCATCTCCCTTCGGTGCTGATCCACATAGGCTTTCTGACGTTCCTGTGTAGCTTTTAAATACTTCTTTATGACATTGATCTTCTCAACAGTTTCCTGGACTAACTCAGGTCCTTCCAATTGCCTCATTCCTTCAACATCCCAACATATAGGGCTTCTACACGGTCTTCCATATAATGCCTCATAAGGTGTCATGCCTATACTCGAATGATAACCATTATTATAAGCAAACTCCATAAGAGGTAAATGTATATCCCACTCACCTTGGAAATTAAGAACACAAGCTCTCATCATATCCTCTAAGGTCTGAATAGTTCTTTATGATTGTCCATCTGTCTGTGGATGAAAAGCTGTACTGAAATGCAATTTTGTTCCCAAGGAGTGCTGTAAACTGCCCCAAAATCTAGATGTAAATCTAGGATCACGATCTGAAACAATAGATATAGGTACTCCATACAACCTCACTATTTGTTCCACATAAAGTCTAGCCAATTTATCCATCGAGTCTGTCTGTTGAACCAGTAGAAAGTGAGCAGATTTCGTAAGTCTATCCACTATCACCCATATACTATCGTGTCTACGCCTTGTTCTTGGTAATCCCATCACAAAATCCATAGTGATCCTCTCCCATTTCCACTCTGGTATGGTTAAAGGTTTTAGTTTTCCCACGGGAGCTTGATGTTCGGCTTTAACCTGTTGACATGTCAAACATTTGGAAACAAAAGTAGATACATCTTTCTTCATTGTAGGCCACCAGTAAAAAGGTCTCAAATTTCTGTACATCTTTGTCATTCCTGGGTGCATAGCATAAGGAGAATTATGTGCTTCCTGTAGAATTTCCGATCTTAAATTTGCTACATCTGGAACACATAATCGGCTACCGATCATCATAGTTCCATCATCTTCCACAGAAATATCAGGTCTTTTACCTTGTTGTACACGATCTTGCATTTTCTGTAAATAAGGATCATGCCACTGTGCTTCTTGGATCCTTTCTTTCAAATCTGGTTTTACCCGTAGTGTAGCCATCAAACATGTTACTTCATTTACTTCTAACTGCACATCCATGGCTCGCATCTCCACTAGTGAATTCAAACTATAACTCTTCATACTAGCCACAATATCAACACTCTTTCGACTCAAAGCATCTGTAACCACATTAGCCTTTCCTGGATGGTAATCTATTGTACAATCATAATCTTTTAATAGCTCAATCCATCGTCTTTGTCTTAGGTTCAGCTCCTTTTGTGTAAAGATGTACTTCAAACTCTTATGATCAGTGAGAATCTGAAATGTCTCCCCATATAGGTAATGTCTCCATACCTTCAATGCATGGATGACTACTGCCAACTCTAAGTCATGTGTGGGGTAATTCATCTCATGAGGTCTGAGTTGCCTAGAAGCATATGCAATGACTTTCCCATTTTGCATTAGAACACATGCCAAACCTTGTCCCGAGGCATCTATATAAACAACAAAGCCACCACCTTCAGAAGGTAACACTAACACTGGTGCGGAAGTCAATCTCTTCTTTAGTTCCTCAAAGCTTTGGTGACATTTATCATTCCACTGGAATAGAACTCCCTTTCTCAGCAATTTAGTTAATGGGCCTGCAATTAGAGAAAAACCCTCTACAAATCTCCTGTAATAACCAGCTAACCCAAGAAAACTCCGAAGCTCTGTAACGTTCTTTGGCGGTTCCCATTCATCAATAGCTTTAATTTTGGAAGGGTCGGGTTGAACCCCTTCACCTGACACCACATGACCAAGGAATACAACTTCATCCATCCAAAATTCACATTTGCTCAGCTTTGCATACATCTGATTATCTCTTAAAATTTTCAAAACAATTCTCAAATGTTGTTCATGCTCACCCACAGTTCTTGAATACACTAGGATATCATCAATGAACACCACAACAAACTTATCTAGATATGGCTGAAAAGTCTTGTTCATTAATGCCATGAAAGCTGCAGGAGCATTAGGCAAGCCAAAAGGCATCACAAGAAACTCAAAATGACCATACCTTATACGAAAAGCAGTTTTAGGTATGTCAGCTTCTGCAACTCTCAACTGCCAATAGCCCGATCTTAGATCAATCTTTGAAAAATGACGAGCTCCTCTAAGCTGATCTAGCAAATCATCAATCCGAGGCAATGGATACTTGTTTTTCACTGTCATCCTGTTCAATTGTCTGTAATCAATACACAATCGCATACTTCCATCTTTCTTCTTCACAAATAATACAGGTGCTCCCCACGGTGAAGTACTGGGTCGTATAAACCCCTTCTCAAGTAGTTCTTCTATTTGTTTCTTCAATTCTTGTAATTCCATTGGAGCCATTCTATATGGAGCAATTGATATAGGAGATACTCCTGGCATGGTCTCAATAGGAAAATCAATCTCCCTATGAGGTGGTAATCCTGGTAGTTCATCTACGAATACATCTGCAAAATCTCTCACCACTGGAATATTCTCCAATTTGCCTCCATCCTCCCTAGTGTCCACAACATGAGCTAAATATGCCTCACACCCATTTCTAATCCATCTGATTGCTTGAATTGCAGATATTAAACAAGATGGCACAACCTTTCTCTCCCCAACAAATAACACAGTTGATTCTGAAGTAAAATGTAACACAACTTCCTTTGAACAACAATCAACTTTAACTTCATATTTACACAGCCAATCCATCCCCAAAATAATATCAAATTCTCTAAACCCCATAACTACTAAATCTATAGGGAACTCACTTCCCCTCACTTTTATAGGACAATCTCTCAGAACCTGATTTACAATAACATTATTCCCAACTGGTAGGATAACTCCCACATCATATCCTAATGGTTCTACCTTCCCATTTATTTTCAATAGAAACTCAGGTGTTATGTATGAATGAGTGGATCCAGGGTCAATCAAAACAAAAGCTAAGGTATCAAGGATAGAAATTGTACCGGATATAACCTCTGGTGCTATTTGAGCTTCACCCCTCGTCATATTGAAGGCTCTGTTTCGTGGTAAATTTTGTGTCTGTCCACCCATAGGAGCATCATGTCTACCCCCTCTATCTCCTCCTCGACCTCTGCCTCTGCCTCTATCCACTCCAGATGCACCACCTCCTATATTAGACTGAGGTTGAACTCTCTCTCCTCTATCAACTAATAAGGGACAATCATTACGATAATGGCCTGTTTCTCCACACTCAAAACATGTACCCTTCTTAAATGAACCATAACACTCTCCTGTGTGAGATCGGCCACAAACCAGGGAAGGTCCCCAACACTCACCTCTGTGTACCCGTCCACATGTCTGACAAGCTGGAAAAGATGTTGTCCTCGCTCCTCTTCTATACCCACTATTAAACCGACCACCTGAAAATCTGTTACTACCCACAGATGGAGCACTACTCAAAACATCTCCAAATCCGCCCCGTGATCTAGTCCCACCACGATGGATACTACTACTACCTCTCAATTGTTGAGAATAGACTCTAGAAGAAACTGAGAATCCACCTCTCTTTGATGGCCTGCTAGACTGGCCCTCTGTATCAAATCTAGCCCTTTTAGTTACAAAAAGTTGTTCTTTATCTTTCACAATTTCCTCAGCTCTGAGTGCAGATTCTACTAACAATCTAAAGCTCATTTCATGTGCATGAATCCCCATTCTAACATCTGGGTGTAGACCATGTTCAAACCTGCGACACTTTACTTCTTCTGTAGCCACATTTGCAGGTGCATATTTGGCTAAGGTGTTAAACCTAAGCTCGTATTCAGCCACAAACATATCCTCCTGCATAAGGGTCAAAAACTCTGTTTGTTTCCTATCTTTGTATATCATTGGCATGTACTTATTAGTGAACAACTTCTTGAAAATATCCCATGTTATTTCAGTTCTAATTCTTTTCCTTTTTATAGATCTCCACCATTCTAAAGCTTCTCCAGTGAAAAGATTAGAAACATATTTGACCCTTGAGTCTAGTCGACATTCTGTGTTCTCAAGTACATCTTCAATCTTGGCCCACCATTTATCAGCTATATCAGGATCTGTGCTACCCTCAAACTCTGTTGCACCCATCTTTTTAAGCCTTTCAAAAATTTTATCAAATTTTTTTATCAAAGATTGGCGCATCTCGACGAGCTTGAACACGTGGCTGAGGCTGACCTTGAGCCAAATAGATTCCCATCATCTGTTCAAACTGGTTGTAACCCTGAGGATAACCTGCATGTTCTGAAGCTCCTATATGTTCTGAGCCCCCAAACTCATGAACATGACCAACTGAACCATGACTAGACACATTACCGGATTGTCCATTCTCACCATCAAACTCCATAACCCTACATGAAACATGACCATGTCAACATGCTTTAGAATAAGAAAATATGATTATGTGGTCTTAACCTAGGAATCCAAAACAAGTCATACACAACCTAATCCCTAGGAAAGTAGACCCGCTCTGATACCACTAAATGTAACCCCCTCACTTGGATCACATGATATCTCACATAATATCAGTTATAGACATGCTTTCAATTCTCAATCATATAAACTTCAATCTCATATAAACTTTACATATTATACACAAGAGAAAGCATTTACAATTTACAATACATGTTTAAGTCATTATCCTGCATAGAGGATTTGCAAAACAAAAGTACATCACAAGACTCCAAAATGCTTAGATGAGAATGGACTGACACTGCTGGTGCGACCTTAAGCAAGAAGAACTCCACCTAACCTGTAAAATCTGTTGGCAATGGGTGAGCTGCCTACTCAATAAACATATTACGCATATATGTATATACAAAAGTAATGTAAAGAGCACAAAGCAAAATATATCATTAGTACCAAGTTAGAATTTATTCATTTGTTTTACTTATTATAGTAATACTTATTTTAGAAAGGCCTTGCTGTACTTAGATAATATATATAAAATGGTCCTTGGGCCCAATCTGTATTCCGGCTCACTAAATTCGGAATACAATCATCTATGCTACGGAGGAGTAAACTCAACTCACGTACTCATATATCTCAACACATGTGCTTCCGGCTCACAATATTCGGATAGCACTCTCAACTTGGACCATTTCACATATCCATCTAAGCAAGCTCATATTCATTTATAATCCAACCATTATTCAGTTCCAGTATGTGCACAAGGCTCAACATGCCGTATTTACTCATAACACTGCAACATACTCAATCATATCACTTTCACATCTCACACTCAACAAGTCACAAGGAACAATACATTCATACACATATATAAGCAATATGCTTACCGTCGCACTTGGTTCGATCTATTCAACACGGTCGGGTGTGTGTTCAATTGCACCTTGTCCTCCTAATGTCATATAACATTTATACCATTAGCCTTAACATAAACTTAATGACAATATACACTAATGAATGCTCTATGATTTACAAGACACTAACTCCACAAAGTTCATGCAATCTAATCCTTTTGTCTTAGATCATCACATGACCTACTTGCACACATTCTGCCATAACTCTCTCTATATAAATCCAAATGCCCTGATTCTTGAACCTACTGAAACTAGACATATATTGGTATAACATATCCAAAATTCACTTTAATATCACTTCTACACAATATATGGCATGCAAAATGATTCTGTCCTGTTTCCAGCCAAGAAACAGACTATCCACATTTGCATCTACCATAATGCACTCAACCTATCTCACATTAAACAAAATGGATTTCCAAAACCTTTTACAGACATATACTTCAAGTAGTTAGGAACACGTTTTTATAATAACCTTTCTCAAATTATGACTCTAAGGTCCTCAAAATGGTACATCAACATGGCTGCCTCACATGACATTCAATTTCGAGGCAGTCATGATTCATCTAGGTTTTCTTCCTCTATATATGGAATTAAAGTCCCATATTTTACAGAGGGTTTTATAACACATATAGGAACATATGTTATTCTTTATGTATCTTCAAATTCAAAGAATATCAATATTAAAAACATGCTCCAAAATGACTGAAAGCAGTACCCTAGATTTCTGTTTAGGGCACTTGATACATATCTTTCATTTGGACAGCCTATAACCACTTTAAACAACACCAAAACTCAACAAACTCAATCACAACTCATCCACAACAAATCCTATAATAATATCTAGGTATTTCAGAATCTCAAACTCATAGAAAACAAGCTAAAACAACATACTAACCTTCAACTTGTGTCTATCACCTAGTATGCTTCCTAACTTGACTTGTTTGGCTTGAAAATGGAAGAAATTGGAAGATTTTTCTTTGGAGGGTGTTAGGACATGAAAAAGGAAGGTTTGCTGAAGCTTTGGTCGAAATTGTGGCTGAATATCATAAGGATTGAGTTGTGCACATCCTTTGTAAAATGAAGAGGTGTATTGTGTCTTAATATTGGGGTGACACCTCGTGCTTGCTCACAAACCTCAAATTCAGCCCTCCTAAAGTGTAAGTTAATCCATTTAGGACATATGAATTCATTCATTCATTCATTTAAGTCTTAACTCAATTAACCAATTGTTACATCTTAACGACACACTAATCGCCTACTAATCGCACGATAATCGCATTATGCATACAAAACTTCTACTGACAATGAGATGAATCTAAAATGTATGTATTCAATCATGAAAACATATATGAATGTGGGAAGACTCATATGTTAGGGTTTTGGGGATGTTAAGCCCTCGGAGAACACAGTCCCTGGTACTAGCTTCAACCGTATCCTAGAATTTCTGAAAAAATCCCGCCTGGAACCCATCAGGCCCTGGTGGCTTCCATAGCGCCATGCTCCGCAAAGCCTCCTTGACCTCCTCCGCTGTAAAAGGGTGATTCAACTCCGTGTAGCTAGAACTGTTAATCGCAGGAAATCCATGCGCAGTGTGGAGTTGGATCCTGTTTGGGAGGTCCTCAAAATAAAGTTGTTTGAAGAACTCACCAGCCATGCTACGAAGAATTTGCTCATCCCAAATCCAGTTTCCATCCATGTCCCGCAAGCCCATTTTACAGTTGCGTCTATTCCTGATAATGGTTGAGAGGTGGAAGAACTTTGTGTTTCTATCCCCTCCTTAAGCCATTGAACCCGAGATCGTTGAGCCCAGTACAATTCTTCTTGGCTTAGAATGGTCTCCAGCTCCTTTCTCACTTTGCTCTCCAGCCTTAATATCCCGTTAGTGCATCGACTAGCCAGTCTTGCCTGAATGCCTCCCAGGCGAGCATAAGCTCTCTTCTTCCGGACGAATAAATTGCTGAACTCATTTTTGTACCAAATCAGAAGCCGATCAGCCAGGTTACTAAGTGCGCTGCCAAGTGTATCCGAGCCACTCCAGTTTTGAGTAATAATGTCATTCAATGAGTTACGCTCTAGCCAAGTTGATATAAACCGAAAAGAACTCCTTGGTCTGCTTGTTTTATTAAGAAAGTCCACCAGAATCGGGGTATGATCAGATTTGATTCTTTGTAGGTGACGAACAACAGCAGAAGGGAACTTAATCCGCCACTCGAAATTGCAAAGACCCTTATCCAACCTGCACATCATATGGGTTCTCGGTGTTGAACCCCTATACTAGGTATACTTCAGCCCCACATATCCCAAGTCGACTAACTCGAGCTTATTAATCCAGGAGGTAAAAGGCCCACACCTATTCAGCGTCCGAACCGACCCTCCTTGCTTCTCACTCCCCTCTTTAATGCAATTAAAATCCCCACAAAGAAGCCAATGTCCCGTCGTGTTTCTTTGTAGCTGTTCCGTATCCTTAAAAAATTTCCGTTTGTGTATTAGTTCAGGTCGAATGTAAACCGCAGTAAGATCGAAAGTATGGTCCCTCCACTCGCCTTCCTTCAACAATAAAGTGCAATGAATGAATTGATAATTCTTCTCCTTAACATTAATCTGAACCTGGGCTTCATCCCAGAAAAGCCAAATTCCACCACTAAAACCCTCCGCCTCAACAATTTCACAATTTGCAAGTCCCATCTATTTACCAATTACAGGAGCCCTGGTTCCAGGAATCCGAGTCTCCAAAAGGCAGATAATCTGGGGTTTATGCACATTCATCATATGCCCCAAAGCTCTCTGAAAAGAAGTGCCACCGGCACCAAAACAATTCCAGATGATGACCTTCATAATCAAAAGTGCAAAGAGAGTCACAACAACAGACCGTAACTCAATTAGAGTTCAACCCTGGAGGCTGCTCCTCCATTCTCACCATTTTCCCCATGCTCAATCCTGCTGACCTCTCTTTCAATTTCTGGATCAGACGGTCATTTCCCTTCATAATTGGAGACTCAATCATCACATTGGAGTTCATCTCACTGAGAGGCATTCTGAAGTCCAGTTTAAATCGGGATCTTTTCCCTCTCCCATTCATGGTGCCAGTCGTATCCCCTACCTGGTCCCCTTCGCCAGGCATACGGCTACCTTCCTCTATCTCCATCGAATCTTGGTATAGGTTGGCAAACTTGTTTGAATGCACAATCTGCCCTTGTTCCCTGTTCTCTTTTTGTTTAGATGTCAACTTTCCTGCTCCCTTACTTTTCTGTTTACGCGCTGTAATGCCTCCTGTGTTTCCACTTTCATTACAATCCTTTTCCATCACATTAAAGCCCTTGAATATCACCTTACTTGTACTGGCCTGGTCCCGTTCTGGACAGCTTGCGAAAGGGTTCAGATTTGGTTCTTTCCAGTACTCTTTCCCCCCCCTTTGCTATTAATCCCTTGGTTGTTATTGCGAACCGGGTATTTCCTCCTATGCACAAGCTTCCAGGGGCCATAGTATTCTGAATTTGTCACTTGATTCTCACTTCTGGGCTCAGGTATCGAGGAGGCTTCGGTCACCTGCGCTTAACTGTCGACTCCTTTATCAGTTTCCTCTGTCACCATGTCATGAGTCACTAGGGGCATCTTTGTCGGCATCACACTTTGCCAACAACACTCTGTTATAAGATGCCCATATCTACCACAGTTTGTGCAAGAAGTATGGAGACCCTCATATTCCACTCGCTGCATCTCCCCATCCAACTCAAATTGTGTGATCAAGGGCTTCAGAAGATCAATCTCCACACAAACTCTAGCAAATCTCCCTCTGGCCTTCTTTGCCGTATTGTATAAAATGTTCAAATAGTTTCTGAATTTGCATAAAATGTAATAATTAATCATTCGGTTGTAAAAAAGTAAGCTATATGTGAAAAATGTATTGCATGCACTTTAAAATTTTATTACATAATTCAGATAATAGATTAAAACATGTTAAAAATGAAGTTCTTAGTTGCTTAATTATGAAACTTATATTCTCTAATATAAGGTGTATGTGAAAATTCCTATAGAACCAGATATCTCGACCTTAATTATTTTACTTTTCTAAGATAAATGCAACATATAATTTAACTTACTTTTTTACAACTGAGTAATTAATTAATTAATTACATTTTATACAAGTTGATGGAATCATCCGGATATTTTATTTATGTAAATTGAAAGGATCAACAAAAGGATATTTTAAGTTTTTCAAATATTACGAATTTTGTTACTGAATTTGATATCTAAATTGATTGGTTTAAATGTGTAGATTTCATGATGATTTTCACGCTTTTTAAAAAATTGTTAATAGATTTGTTTAATCGGTCTACGTACACCTCTCTGATTACAAGATTGTAACCTTTTTCTTTTTGATTTAATGGTCTTTCGCCGGAATAAGTGGCTAAAAAGAAAAGAAATGACATATTATATTTATTATTTATTGAGAATGATGAAATAATGGGAAAATAAAATAAAAAGAGAAAATTTTATTATTGAAGGCAGGAATCATAAGAAGATGTGAAGAGTGGGTACGATTACAAATACACGGTAGGCCATATTCTCACTGAACATGGACCCCACCACCCCCTATATTGGCTTGGCGGGTAAATTTTGGCGCGTAAGGCGAAACGGTGCGTTTTATTAATAGATGCTATCAAATTATCCAAATATCATGATACATATTCCTCGTTGGAAAAAAGATTGTTTTATAAAACCAATTAAAATATTAATCCCCTAGCATAATATTTACATATCATATTTAATAATACATTATGAGGTTTTTTTTTTTAAGAAAATACCAATTTATTCCTAACTAAGAGAAACATCCCGAGTTAGACTATTCTCAATACATACCGGAGCAATTAAATGAATGAAAGAATTAGTGTAAACGAGCATGTCTTGCTAACACATGGGCTGCACCGTTTGCTAACCATGAAACAAAAACCACCGAAAACCTTTGGTGATTACAAAAAATATCTCTAATGTCGTCTATGATACTCTTAGGTGGTGTTTGTTTACATACTTTTCACCTCCTGTTTGCCTTTTCATTTTAAAAGGCAGAGTTTTAGGTGTTTGGTTAGACTTCTCCTGTTTGCCTTTTACAGTGGAAAAACAGCATTAAGTGTTTGGTTAGTGATCTCCTGTTTGCCTTTTACACTCGAAAAGCATCCTTTTACAAAAGCAGAGAATCTCTGCTTTTTGGAAAAGCAGCTTTATCCAATAGCAACCAGTAAACAGCAAACCGTAACAGCAAACAGTAGGTAAAACAAACGGGCCCTTAAACTCAATGATGTCCCGTCATCATTGTGAGGTTTTTAATTTTGTTTATTCAACAGTTTAGTCTATTTATTTACTTATTAAAAATAAATTATATTTTCAATAAATCAATTTTAATATGTTTTTATTTATATACTTAAATTTATTGTTACTTAAAAACTACATTATTATTTTAAATATTAAAAATATATTTTTATATTTTTTATTTTTAAAAAAAAATTGTTATCCGCCTCTCTTTATCTTCAATCTCTCTCTTTTCCTTATCTTATTTTTAATAAAAAAAATATAACTCAAATGTTTTAATAAATAAAAATGAAATTGTTAAAATAAAATTATTTTAAAAATGTTTTTCTCAGTATCTAAACTTTAATTGAGAGCAGCGGCATGGGAGCGGTTATTAGGGACGAAAGGGGAGCATTTCCCTTTTGTAGTAGCAGTCTTATCCCAAGCATTAAGGAGCCATGTGTCATTGAAGCTCTTGCAGTCCGCACGAGTTTGTTATGGATTGCTAATATGGGTTTTTCTGCTGTTATTTTTGAGTCTGATGCTAAGGCTGTGGTTGATGTTATTCACTCTGAAAAGCAGGACATTTCTGAATTTGGTATGATTGTGGAAGATTGTCGAGTCCTGCTAAGATCCACCTCATCTTTTAAATTAGCTTTTATTTCTCGTTTAGCGAACAGTGCGGCTCATTTGGTAGCTAGGCTTGCCTGTTCCAATGCTAGCGATTTCTTTTCAACTATTGTGCCAGACTGGCTTGTGAACACTATTTATATGGATGCAAATCCATCATCTATTTAAGCTTCGCTTTCAGGTTCAAAAAAAAAAAAAATCTAAACTTTAATTTTATCCCTAATAATGTTATTATTTAAAATATTAAAAATACATTTGCATATTTAATATTTTTATATTTTACGGTAAAACTTTTATAAATTAATACTCGATAAGTTAATAATCTCTTTAAAATAATAATTTTTTCTGGTTCCGATTTGGACCAATTCAATAAATTAATACTCGATAAATTAACATCTTTATGAATTAATAAAATTTCATCGATCCAATATTATTAATTTATAGAGGTTTTGCTTTATTTATATTTGTTTGAAAAAATATTTTTATTTTTCTACATTAAAATATTTGAATTATTTTTTAACAAATTAGACTAGAGAAAGAGAAGATGATAGGAAAGAGAAAAAGATGTCGAGAACATATTTTTTTTAAAAATAAAAATGAGAGTATAAAAGTGTATTGTTAATATTTAAATAATTTTAAGTGATAAAATAAATGTCAAGTATCAAAGTGAAAACTCGTTAAAATTTAGGTACCAAAAATGTACATTACTGTTAATAACTAAAGGGCAAATCCATAATTTAAATGAATAGGGGAACTAAACTGTTGAATAATATAAATTAAGGACCACCGGGACATAAGACCAGTGAAACAAATACCATCCTCTTGACACAAAGAATACATCCCACCATCTGCCGCCAACCATTCCCCATGATCTATCCGGGCGTCAAATTGAACTCTTTTAAGACCTCCACGAAGAAGAAGGGAAGAAGGGGAAATCTCATCCTCACATCCAACTAATTTTCATGGATCATCATCTTATTCTGATTCACTGGATCATCCGTCCTCTCAGTCTGTAACATGGCAGACTGTTAGTAACGTCCTACTAATCCGCTATAGAGTAGTAATTGCCCATAAGACCCTACCAATAAAGCTAAAAATATAGGAAAGAAGTCGTTGGATTTTTCCCAATGAATGGCTAAAGAGTGTGGGTATATTAAAAAACTACTACTATAATATGTGTGATATTTCTCAGTTTTGACCAAAAATTGCTTAATTAAATTGTACAAAAAAGCATTGAAATAAAATATGGCACGAAACACGTTTTTTGTTGGTATGCTTTCTTTGATTTGAATTTTTAAAGCCCATTAACATTTCTTTTCAACTCCATTCGTAATTTTCTATATTTTGTTATTCAATTCTCTCCATTCTTTATCTTTATTTTTCCAGAATGGTTAAACCAACAGTAGTATTAATTTCTGGAAATTAATCTTGGACGGCTGAACTCGAACCTAATCGCAAGATTCTATTGAAAGAAATAGAAGAATTTATCTTCGAGATTAAAAATTGGTTGAGTCGCGTATTTATTATGAATTACAGGCTTAAATCACTATTTGGACATCGATTGATCCAATGAATCTTGTCATTTGACGTTTGATCTATCCAAAATTTTATCATTTGGCCACTGAACTATCCCAATTGGTGAAATTTCAATCCAATTTGAATGGAAACTTAATAGAATTATTCACATATGATGATATTTTGATAACTAGACTTGATAAATTTTAGTTTAGAGATTTGTTTTCTTATTTTAATCTCATTAATTATTTGGGTAAATCAACTTTAAAACGTACGACATGTCAAACCCATATGTCAAAATATCACCACATATCATAAGGAAACAATTTTATCAAGACTTCATTAAAATTAAGTAGAATTTCATCAATTTGAATAGTATATGGTCCAAATGTGACCAAATGATAAATTAGTGGCCAAATATTAATTTAAATAAATCAAAGTCTAAATAATATTTTATACCAAATTACAAATTATAATTTATAAGTGCATTTCGTCTTGTAATTAAAAAAATAAAAAATTTAAAAATCACTACAATAAGAAAATAATAGTTTATACATTGTTTCCAAATATGAAAAAAGTTCAGAAAAAATCAGTATATATGTTGTCAAAAGAAAGAAAAAAAATGAACCAATAAAAGTTGATCCAAAGAATCATCAAAATTGAGTTAAATTTCATCAATTTAAATAGTTTATGGTCTAAATGTGATCAAATAATAAATTAGTGGCAAAATATTAAAATTTTAAATAAATATAAATAACATTTTGCACCAAATTACAATTTATAAGTGAATTTCATCTTGTAATTTATTAAAAAATAAAAAATTTAAAAATAACTACAATAACAAAGTAATAATTTATACATTCGTGGAATTGAACCCTCACCCTTGTAAACATCTCCACTATGTCTTTACCATTCAATCTAACAGTATCTTTTGTTATATATTTAAATCTATATACCTTTTAACCACATTGTTTTTAATAATTATCAAATTTTAAAAAAATTCCGATCGGAGGCCCCCGTAAGTCGGAGGCCCTAGGCGGCCTCCCCCTAGAGCCGGCCCTGGCCGGACCAATGAATGAATGAGAAATTGATGCTCAAATTAAACCATTTAAAAAGGGTTTGAAGAGAATAAAAATAAATTAAGTTTTCTCATCTCTCATGAGAAAGAAATGAGAACCGTCACTAGTTTATAAGTGAGAGCTTTTATAAGCCTTTAATCAATTACTATAGGAAAGACTCTCTCACGTGCAGGGATGCAGTTGAAACACCGTCGGGTTAGGAGTGCACATATACGGCGCAGATGATACGAATGCCGCACCAAAATGGGAGCCCTTAGGCCAACTTACTTTCGCTTCGACCCATTATTATTCTTATCCTTTAAGGGGGTGTTTGGTGAAGGCAATGAATGTATGGAATGAGAATGGTTTTTTCCTTTTATTAATGTTTGGCTAGTTAATATTTATTAGGAATTGGATTTACTTTCCCATAAATATGGGAATGAGCGATTCCTCCATCGTACCTCACATCAATCAACGTTTTGGTTCCCTCCCTTATTAATTTAGTGAGCTGCTAAATACCGTTCCCAAATTACTTATCACCGTCCCCATTTTGACTTTTTTGTCTTTCTCATAATTTTGATCAAAAACTAAAAATTCTCTCTCTAAAATCATAAACCCGAACAACAATAATTGAAATTATGAAAATAATTGATGTGTGACAACCAGAACCTCGAAAATGGATGATTACGAGTCGGAAACATTAAAATTTACATTTTTTTTTATCAAAGAACTCATGAAAATAATACATATTTTTCATGACGATTTTGCATTTTTCGTCATAAAAAATTGGAGAATTTTGTATTTTTCATCATAAAAAATTATACGATTTACTATTTTTCGTCACTAAAATTTTTACGATTTTTCATATTTCAAAATTTGGCCTAAACGGATGCGGCATCCGCCCGATCCATGGCGGGAAAGGATGGCGCATCTACCCAGCCCATAGTTGGGGCGGATGCCACATCCTTTTAGACCAAATTTTGAAATTTTCTCTCAAAATTTTTTATTCCCAGTTTTGAATTTTTTTTATACAAAGGTTAAAATTATCCAAATGGAAGGGGTAAATAGCCTGTAACTAATCCTCACATCACTAACCCACATCCACCCTTTTTGTTTTTGAATTTTTTTTTTCCAACGTAAGTTGGTAAAATGGCTACAGATTTCTCAATTAAATATGCATCCATAGATTTTCTTTATGTATATAATATAGTCCCATAAATATGCATCCATAGTTTTTTCCCTTTAATTTTTTTCGCCTAATACATCACCAGCTCCCTGAACTTGTCCAAAATAGTAGATTGACTTCCTAAACTTTGCAAGTATCTCACCAGCTTCCCAAACTTGCTTATTTTGTATCACCAGCTCTCTAAACTTGTCCATAAAAGTAGATTAACTTTCTAAACTTTGCAAGTGTCTCACCAACTCCTCAAACTTGCTTATTTTGTAACGATTAAATGCAAAAATCACAATACTAACTCTCGATCCCCATCCATTCAATCTCTCAAACCTGCAACATTAACTCTTATAATAGGTTGAAAGGTCGTAGAAGCGAAAAAATCACCTCTCGAATAGATGAAGACGTATTTTTAGAATTTAGGTTTAATAAGTTTTTGTATTTAGTTGTTACAAAATAAGCAAGTTTGGGAAGCCGGTGAGACACTTGCAAAGTTCAGTGAGCTAATCTACTTTTATAGACAAGTTTAAGGAGCTGGTTATATAAAATAAGCAAATTTAGGGAGTTGGTGAGTCACTTGCAAAGTTCAGGAAGTCAATCTATTATTTTGGACAAGTTCAGGGAGCTAGTGATGTATTAGGTCTTCTTTTTTAATCAAAATTTTATTTTACATTTTCTCAAAAAAATAAAAATTAAATCCTTATATATATAGGAGAGGGCTCTTGTGAGAACCATTTCCTAGGTGAGAACTCACCTTAGGTGAGAACCACCCAAAACTACGTAGTTTTGGGTAAGGAAATTTAAAAAAAATGCTGCTGCTTGCTAAGGGGTTCAAACCTAGAACATGTTCATCTATACTCCATGTTGTTTACCACTGAGCCAATTGTCTTTCTTGTGTATTATGTGTCGCGCTGCTTAATATATTATGACCCATTTAGCTTCCATTGTTTAATATTTGATGCATGCACTTATTAATATCAATTAAATATACATAATAATAAATTATTAATAAAAAAAAATATTCATAATAATGAATTATTAATAGAAAAAAAATGCAAAAACATGCTCTAATTTCTTATTTATTTAATTCCTCTATATTTTTGTAATTTATATTTTAAAATGTTAAGGACGATGTTCTAAATATTGTTACATATATTCTAAACTTTATAATTTGTGTTCTAAAAATTAAGTATAATGTTTAAAAAAACAGTAAATATATGGACCATTTTTACATTTGTTCTATAATATAATTTATAACACTCATATTCTAAATAACATAATGTATGTTCTAAAAAACATAACGCATGTTCTAAAGTTTATATTTTGTGTTCCAAAAATTAAGTATAATGTTCTAAAAAAATCAGTAGATATCTCGATCGGTTTTTCATTTGTTCTATAATATAATTTATAACTCATGTTCGAAAAAACATAACACGTGTTCTAAAAAACATAACGTATGTTCTAAAAAATATGTCGTACGTTCTAAACTTCATAGTTCGTGTGTTAAAAGTTAAAATATATGTTCTAACGTTTGTTTTAAAAAATATATAGTTTGTGTTCCAAAAATTAAGTATAATGTTCTAAAAAAATCCGTAGATATTTCGATCGTTTTTTCACTTGTTCTATAATATAATTTATAACTCATGTTCGAAAAAACATAACACGTGTTCTAAAAAACATAACATATGTTCTAAAAAATATGTCGTACGTTCTAACTTCATAGTTCGTGTTTTAAAAGTTAAAATATATGTTATAACGTATGTTTTAAAAAATATATAGTTTGTGTTTTAAAAATTAAGTATAATGTTCTAAAAAATCAGTAGATATCTGGATCGTTTTTTCATTTGTTCTATAATATAATTTATAACTCATGTTCGAAAAAACATAACACATGTTCTAAAAAACATAACGTATGTTCTAAAAAATATGTCGTACGTTCTAAACTTCATAGTTCGTGTTTTAAAAGTTAAAATATATGTCCTAACGTATGTTTTAAAAAATATATTTTCCTATGTAACATAAATTACAAAAAAATATAAAGGAATTAAATAAATAAGAAATTAGAGCATGTTCTTGGATTTTTTTTTATTAATAATTCATTATTATGCACATTTCTCTTTTTTTTTCTATTAATAATTCATTATTACGCACATTTCCTTTTTTCTATTAATAATTCATTATTATGCATATTTAATCGATATTAATAAGTGCATGCGTCAAATATTAAACAAAAAAAACAATAGAAGCTAAAAGGGAGATGGTATATTAATCAGCGCGCGAAATAATATACAAAAAGAGCAATTGGCTCAGTGGTAAACAACATGGAGCCTAGATGAACAGGTCCTAAGTTCAAACCCATTAGTAATCAGCAGCATTTTTTCTTAATTTTCCTACTCAAACCTACGTAGTTTTGGGTGGTTCTCACCTAAGGTGAGTTCTCACTTTTGTAAAAAACAAAGTAACCATAGATATATATAAGCTATATATGAAATTTGATGTTGGCTTTATTTGATTTAAAAAAAAATTCGACCGAAGTTAATTATTATTATTTAATAAATTATTTTAAATAAATATTATATTCAGATTCCGATGATTAGAGAACCAAACAGGTTCAAAGGGAATTTAAATTGAACCAAACAGAATAAACGAAAAGTCATTCTGATTCTAATTCCGTCTTATTCCGATTCCGATTCCAAATTTCAAACCATACACCTCCTAAATACTTTGAGTTGATTTTTGTTCATAAGTACAATTTTTTTTTAATTTCAATAGTCACCTCTGTTCCTGAACATTCGTTTGTGTTCATGAACAATTATGTCTATTCGAGTTCTATATATACATAATCGAACTATTAGTTTTCTTAAGTGCAACATAATCAAACAGATATGTGTATTCGCATTCCGACACGCCGTGTCGGTTTGACGGAAAGCTTCTGATCCTTTTTTTTAGTCCATTGACACATCGTGTCACTTTCCGACACGCCGTATGTATATATATATATATATATATATAAAAGCTATATATGAAATTTGATGTTGGCTTTATTTGATTTAAAAAAAAAAAATCGAAGTTAATTATTATTATTTAATAAATTATTTTAAATAAATATTATATTCCGATTCCGATGATTAGAGAACCAAACAGGTTCAAAGGGAATTCAAATTGAACCAAACAGAATAAATGAAAAGTCATTCTGATTCTAATTCCGTCTTATTCCGATTCCGATTCCAAATTTCAAACCATACACCTCCTAAATACTTTGAGTTGATTTTTTGTTCATAAGTACAATTTTTTTTTTTAAATTTCAATAGTCACCTCTGTTCCTGAACATTCGTTTGTGTTCATGAACAGTTATGTCTATTCGAGTTCTATATATACATAATCGAACTATTAGTTTTCTTACGTGCAACATAATCAAACAGATATGTGTATTCGCATTCCGACACGCCGTGTCAGTTTGACGGAAAGCTTCTGATCCTTTTTTTAGTCCATTGACACATCGTGTCACTTTCCGACACGCCGTGTCGAGCTCCTTAAAAAAAGCCTTGCAATCAGAGTTGCCCTCCACTCCAGCTCCTTCCTAATTACAACTTTACCACCTCTTAATTACCATTCATGCCACCTCTTTACCTCTAACCCATTTTACCCCTTTAAGTTTTATATATTTAGTTATATGTATTTACCCTTTTATGTAAATTGTCAATTAGGTTTTGGGATGCTATAAATGCATCTCTTTCTTTGTAATGTTTAACTTTCATCAAATTAAATCATACCTTCTTCTTTGAAGCTTTTATTAAGGTTCTTAACCTTCAACGATGAGAATTTATAGTTTTCTACGAATTTAGTCCGTAAAAATCAGGATTAACTCCTTCTAGTTTGGCTAGAGAAGAAACATCTTTATTAGTTTAAGATTAAAACTAACACGTCCTGAGACCGATCCGTATCATAGTTATTAAAACCTCTGATACCAAAACTAATCAGCTTGGCAAGTGTCTTAAATATCCGTTGTTTTCTTTTCTTTTGTTGGCTTTAAATATTGTTTTGATATTGAGATATGCTAGCTTTATTTTTTTTTTGTGGAAACAGGAAAGGAAAAACAAACAAAGGAAACCTAACTCGGGATCAGCCTGGGAAGGCTGACCCCGATCCTATCTTCTAAAAGAAGAGACAAGAGAAAGGAAGGAGGCTCAGAAAGGGTAGTGACACCCAGCAACCCTGAATGACCAGCCGCCGCCAAGCGATCAGCAACCCGGTTTTGCTCTCTGAAGATGTGGCTGAACTTAATGAACTCAAAGGAGGAGCAAAGTCTTTTAATAGCTCTAATGAGGTTATGGCTATTACGACAAATAGCATGATTGTTTGAAATCATATTGATGGCCTCCATGTTATCAGATTCAACAGATAACATCTTCAAACCCAGATTCTTGGCAAGCTTGATACCAGAGAGAATGCCCCAAAGCTCCGCAGAAAAGGAAGAGCCCAACCCAAGGTTCTGGGTAAACCCAGACAGCCAGGCGCCCCCCGCATCTCTAAGAACACATCCGGCAGCAATCTTCCCATCATTGAGGCAGGAGCCATCCGTATTTAGCTTAACCACCCCTTCTTTCGGCCTGCTCCAACCCAGAAGGTGAACAGCTTTATTCTGGGTCGAGCAAGCAAGGGAATCCCCTTTGAAACTCTCATTAATAACAGAGAGTTTTTTCGAGAAGAACTCCACCATGTTAGGTATATAAACCGTTTTATTACCAAAAATCTCCTCATTCCTCCATTTCCAAATTTGGTGACAGATGATAGCAAAGAAAATGTCACCATGCTCCATGTTAGCTAGTAAATTCCCACTCACACCCTTAGAGAACCAGTTATGCTCTGAGTGGGCAAGGAAGGAGGGAAGAATATGGTGTGGGAGGATTTTTTTTCCACACCTCTTTACTCTTAGAACAGTCCCTAAGAGCATGGCACAAGGTTTCAATATGACCTCTGCATCTAATGCAAGCTCCTGAAGCCACCAAATGCCTTCTGTGCCTATCCGAGTTAGTAAGCAACATGTCCTTAACCCCCAGCCACAGGAAGCTCCTAATACGGTAAGGGACTCTAAGGGCCCAAATGGATTTCCAAGTATCAGAGAGAGGGTCAGACCTGGTGGGAGAAAAGGCTTCAAAGGCCGATTTGCAGGAATAAACACCATTGTTAGTAAGGGCCCAGCAGTACCTATCCTTGTCCTCCTCTTGATTACTAATCTTCACCCCCCTAATCCTAAGGAGAGTATCCAGGTTAAAGAAGGTCTCAAACTTGGACCAAATCCAGTCCCCCTTAGAGTCCACCACATCGGCAATCCTCCAATTACGGACATTAATAGGCGGAGGGGATCTACACACATCTAATAACGGTTTATCACCTAACCAGGTATCATTTCAGAAACTGATTGAATTGCCATTACCCACCTCCAGACCAACCCCTAAGCAGAATTCTGCAAACACATCACTAAGCCCTTTCCAGAGGAAATAACAATTGACAACTCTCTCCTTAGAGCCCCCAAAGATTTTATCTTTACGGTACTTGCCACAGAGAAGACTAACCCAGAGAGAGGAAGGGCATTTCCACATTCTCCAGAGGAGCTTCATTAATAAGACTTTGTTATTATCCTTCGCTTGTCTTATCCCAAGACCCCCCAACATCTTCGGCTGGCAGACCTCCTTCCAAGGGACAAGGTGAATCTTCTTCCCCTCCCTAGACTCTCCCCAAAGGAACCACCGGTTAATCTTATCAAGCTCCTCAAGAACCGGCTCCGGCAATCTGCAGGCTTGCATGATATGATTAGGAGCAGCGCAATTGACCGACTGAATAAGGGTAAGACGGTCTGCCAGGGAAAGAGAATTGGCTTTCCAACTAGCACACATCCCATTAGCTTTATCCAGAGTCTCCTTAAACGAGGCTTTGGAGACTCTGTCACTATGGAGAGGGACCCCAAGGTACTTACCTAAAGAGTGGGTAAGAGGAATACCAGAAATATCATTAAGCTTTTTACAAACTCCTTTATCCATATTTTTAGAGCAAAGCATTCTAGACTTTTGGATGTTAATCTTTTGGCCAGAAGCAGCACAGAAGCAATTAAGGATATCCATAACCACTCTAACTTGCTCCTCATTCCCTTCCACAAAAATCATCACATCGTCAGCGAAGAACAAATGGGTAATAGGAGGGCAAAACTTGTTGATGGACACAGGGTGGAGGCTCCCCTTACTCACAGCTTCTTGGATCAGGTGAGACAACCTCTCCATAGCAATGACAAAAAGGAAGGGGCTCATAGGATCCCCTTGACGGATACCCCTGGAGGGAGAAAACTCATCAGACATATCACCATTGATCAGGATCTGAAAAATAGGAGAAGAGATACAGTCCTCGATCAATCTCCTCCAGCTATCCGGGATACCAACTTTCTTCAAACTATCCAGAAGAAAACTCCAGTTTAACCGGTCATAAGCTTTCTCCAGATCCAGTTTGAGAGCCACAATCCCTTTCTTACCCTTCTTCATCTTCATGGAGTGAACCATCTCTTGTGCAATGACCACATTATCCATCATTTGCCTGCCAGGAACAAAACTGCCTTGATTCTGGCTGATTATCTCAGGAAGAATACGCCGGAGTCTATTAGCCACAATTTTAGTTATAGCTTTGTACAACACATTGCAAAGGCTAATCGGCCTCATTTGTGAAAAGGAGGAAGGTTTATCCACTTTAGGGATAAGAACTAGGAGGGTTTTGTTAACCAGCCTAATATCGTTGGACCCGCCAAAAACACCTTTAACAAAACTGTAAATGCATTCTTTCACAGTTTCCCAGTGTTTATGGTAAAAGCAAGCAGGAATACCATCGATCCCCGGGGCCTTGGTCGCTCCAATGCTAGAGAAGGCCAGATGAATTTCCTTCTGGTCAATAGGATGGAAAGCGTCCTTAATAGTATCCTCCTCCAACCTAGGAAAGGATGTACCAGAAATAGCTTTATCCAGATCCACCACATCTTCTTTAAAAAGGTCTTTATAGAAGTCCAGGGCCAGACGACGAATATCTTCATCCTCATAGACCCAATCACCATTGGAATCCTTAATGGCTTCGATACGATTCCTCTGCCTCCTAATAATAGTAGAAAGGTGGAAAAACCTGGTGTTCCGGTCCCCATCCTTAATCAAAGCCTTTCGAGATTTCTGGAACCATAGAAGCTCTTCCTGTCTAAGCACAGCTTCTAATTCGTTCTGGAGAGATCTAAGATGACAGTTCAGACTGTGGGCAAAGCGGGTCTCCAAACTGCGTTGAATGCCTTCAATTCTTCTCAAAAGTTTATCTTTCCTTCTGACAATGTGGCCAAAGATGTTTTTATTCCATCCCACTACATTTTTCCTAAACCCCTCAGCGGCAAGGAGAATATTAGAATGAGGTTGCCAATTGTTTTTAACAAAAATTTTGAACTCAGGATGGGACTCCCAGGCAACCAGATACCTAAAAGGTCTATTCCCTTTACGCCGATGACATTTCACTAGTTTAATGAGGATAGGACAATGGTCAGAATGACAGAACGGGAGATTCAGCACGTTAGCCTCGGGGAAACCATAAATCGCAGCCACATTCGCGTAAACTTTGTCCAACCTAACAAACACGCTATTCCTTTTCCAAGTAAACTTATGACCAGCGGCACCCAGGTCAGACAGCCCACATAAATCCATATTCTGCTTGTGATTGAGACACCGGTTAACATAATTATTACCCCCTACTCTCTGATCACTCATAAGGGCAATATCGTTGAAGTCCCCAGCCACCATCCAAGCATCCACCATGCTAGTACTAATGGAATACATAATCTCCCACAGCCTCTTACGGTTAGCAAAAACAGGATCGACAT
The DNA here is from genome assembly GCF_963576675.1 of Euphorbia lathyris. Lineage (NCBI taxonomy): Eukaryota > Viridiplantae > Streptophyta > Magnoliopsida > Malpighiales > Euphorbiaceae > Euphorbia > Euphorbia lathyris. The sequence goes on along the minus strand of NC_088914.1, from coordinate 18,754,241 downwards.
AAACAAAGGTGACAAAGATAGGTTTATTACCAGGGTAGCAAACCTTACTATGAATGAATTGTTTATCCATACTGATAATATCAATTTTAACCCGACCTGCCTTCCAAAAAAGCCAGATCCCTCCAGCCCGACCAGTAGCTTCAGATCTGACACAACTCCAGTTCTTAAACTTTTTAACCACCTCATCTGCTTTAGCACCACTAACATTGGTTTCAAGAAGAGCAAAGCAAGAGGGGTTAAACTGTTTAATAAGATCATTCACATGGATGCGGGTAGCCTTGCTAGCCGCACCTCTAACATTCCAAACAAAAAAGTCCATCAGATCGGAAGACTACAGACCCCAGGCACACACCCTAAGTTTATTTTCTCAATTCTAAGCCCACGTATTATATTTCTCATTGCTTTGGTGATTAAAATTAAGTATTTTTTATAAAATCAGTCCAAGCAGCCGTTAAGGGGATTTTTAGAACACTATCCCGATTTTCTCAAATCGGACGGTATAAATTGGTTTATTGATTTTTGGCGGCTCCAAGTGACTCCCAAGAGGATTCAAGCAGCCTTTTTAGAAAATTAGCCCTCGAATTTTATGTCAAATTTTCAATTTTAAATAAAATATCTAAAAGATTGCACATCCCCAAATGTACATTCTATTAACTTAAAAAATGAGTGAAATATGTGTATATGCTATTGTTCTTTTAACTGATTTTTTTTTATTGAAAGTGGGGGACAAAGGAAGAAGACCTAGGAATCCCAATAAGGTTGGCATCACCTAAGCTTCCAAACTCAAACCCGAATATATTAAAAAAGATAGAAAAAGTCACAAAAAGTCAATAGAGTGAAAGAAATAACCCACAAACTAAGCGAACTGATACAAGGCTCGACCGTTAAAATTGTCTCAGAGAAAGCTAGAACAAAAAATCGGAAAAGTGTCCCACTATATAGCGTCAGAGCAAGTCCTAGCAAAGTTTGCCAGCGCGTCAGCAACCTGATTCCCTTCGCGGTAGACATGCGAAACGACAAAATGCATTCCAGAAATCATACGTTGATTTTTAGTCCTATGTTGATTGTTGATTCAGGTTCCACGTACCATGTGACTAAAAATCGCGACACCTTCGTCGAATTTTGATGGATCCTATGAGGATCTGGATCTATAGAGTTGAAGTTAAAGGGATCCGAACATGTAGAATGAACCTACTAGGTGGTCAGACTCGTCTCCTACATGATGCCTTGTTTGTTCCTGAAATTCGAAGAAATTTAATTTTTGTTAGTCTTATTGAAATTATGGCATAATTTCTATTTTAAGGATAATAATTTAAGATTGTGTTTGGAAGACACATACTTTGGTTATAGTTTAATTGTTTTGGACATTGATTTTGAAAATGATGGAAATAATAATTTTTCCTTGAATACTACTTCTTTTCTTGTGTGTGATAAGGATGTTTTATTATGGCATGCTATACTAAACCATATAGAACAAGATCGTATGAATCGACTTGCTAAGGAAAGTTTATTAGGTAATTTAACTAAAGTAGAATTACCATCATGTCATTCATGCCTTAGAGGAAAAATGTTTAGAAAACAATTTGGAAAAAGCCACTAGAACTTAAAATGTGACGGCTAGGCATGATGTCTGTTATTTCATCACCTTTAGTGATGATTATATGAGATATGATCATATCTATCTAATTTCTCACAAGTCTGAGGCTTTGAGCTATTTCAAGAAGTTCATAAATCGTATTGAAACCAATTAGATAGAAAAACTAAAGCTTTGAGAACTCATCGAGATCAGGAATATCTTTTAGATGAATTCCAAGTTTTGTGTGATGAAAAGATAATTAAATATCAGTTGTCGATCTCATATACTCCACAACAAAACTGTTGGTCCCTTATAACGTAACAAGTTAGTTCCAAGGGGGGGGGGGGGGATAGGAACTATTTAAAATTTAAGTACGTTAAGGCTGACTTCTTTTTCTTTGAAAAAGGATTACACAGCTCGCTGAGTAAATAAGACACTAGCTTAGTCAACTGGTGACTAAGTCAGCTTCTTTCGTTGAGTTGGGAGATAGCACTTTGAGTCTATTCCTGAACTCAGATACTCAATACACACAACTCAGCGTGACCTCTTTACTTGGTCAGTTTTGTTTAAGCAAGCAATATATATATTAAGGAGTTTAAGGTTAGAAAGATGTTACTCAGCAGATTTATCCAGGTTCGGCCTCTAAGCCTACGTCCTGTCCCCGGAACACGTTCCGAGCTTTCAAATTCTCTACTGAGCTCTTTAACGGTAGAGCATCAAACCTTTTACAACTTAGAAGCTGAGTATAACAAGAGTACCTTCCTCTATACCTCTACTCACTCCTAATCTCTTGCAGAGTACTATAACCGAGTACTCAGCCTCTCCTTTCTAATCTCTAGAAATGATAAAGATTTGTCCTAAACAACAATTGCTAAGACACCTTAGATGATTGAATAATCACTCTAGACTTTTACACGAAAGATATAGAATTTGGTGTAAGAATTTGCTTTGCTTTTTCTCACAGAACTTTGAGCAGAATTTTGGTCAGCGTAATGGCTTGATAATGTTCTGTGTTCTTAAAATGAAGCAACTAAAGGGCACTATTTATAGAGACTTCTGAGACATCAGTCATTTCGAATTTTGAAATAACCGTTGGAGGGAAACGGCTTCCTGTCGTTGTCACTCAGTCTTACTCAGAGCTCTCGGCCAATCAGATTTGAGTATCTTCTGTCCTCGGTCAGCTTTTAGTCAGTTTGGCAGAATGTCTCTCCATTTATGGTAAGGTCAACTAGACAGCGTCCTGTGTCTTCTGAACATTACCCAAAGTGGAAACACTTTGTCTGGAAGTTGTTCTTGCTCAGCTGCTGTCTTGTACTCTTTGTCGATTCAACTCAGCAGCTTCATTCTGAAGTTGTTCAACGAAGGTCTTCTAGATCCTTCTTCCACTGAGCTGCGTTTTGTACATAACGACAACGTTTTGCACAAGCGGGCCGAGTGGTCTTGATCTGTTTGACTTGGGCTTTGACTTTCGTATTGGGCTTTAAGCCTTTTAGTCTTTATGTCTTATAAACAATTTAACTCAACATTGAACAAACACATTAGTGTAATAAATCAAAGCATTTAAACTTAGTGTGTTTAGAATATATTTTAATTTATCTTAAATAATTTTGTCAAATCAAAATCATGTGGAAAGGTGTTTCAAAAAAACTCCCCCATTTTGATGTTGGCAAAACTATTCAGCGAGGAACTCAGTGTTGAGCTCCCCTATGATAGTTGACCTATTATTACTTAGCAAACTCCCCCGTCAGGGTTGAGCTGCTGACTTAGTTTTACTCAAGGTTTAATCGAGTAAGTTTAAGGTCAGTTTTCAGATATAGGTCAGCTCATGGAACATACTCTATTTTACTCAGTATTAAGCGGAAGGTTTAACATTCAGAGTGCACTGAGTAATCATTTTTTCAATGGGTCTTATGAGACAGTGTTTTATAAACATACAAGACAATGTCAAACATTTAATCAGCATAAGATACAATCAACAAGTATTATAGTCAATAAACACAGTTGATGTATTTGAAGATACATAATAACATAATACTCAGCATCGTATGAAATAACTCAAGTTAGGATAAAAGATGCAAGTATTGTATTGAAGTAAAGTAGTCAGCATACATAGCAAAAGATGAGCATAAAAGAACATAGAGACTACAAACTAAGTACAAAAAAACTAAGCTAGCCCATTTCTACTTCTTTTTCTTTTGCTTAGACTGACTGCTTCTAGGAGCCTCCTGCTGAGTTCTAGCTTATTCTTTCTCCCCCGTTTTGTCAGCATCGGGTGGAGGAGGAATTCTAAAGGAGTCGGTTAAGACTGCAGTGGTCAGCACGCCGGACAGCTCCTTAAGTTTATCGGCACTCTCATTGATACCGTCGAAAACAATAACGCCTTCATCCAAGACATCTTTAGGTATACCTAGTTCAGCGGCGCTGAGTAAGCTTAGGATGTAGGCTTGAGACTTACCTACCCAAGTAATTGTATCTGACTGCGCAACAAAAACTTGATGAAAGGTCTTCAGTAGTGCTGAGTCATAATATTGACGCTGGATATTGTTATGACGCACATGGGTGAAGATCCTTTGAGAGTTGACCAATATCTCATTCTGCTTCATCTGGTCAGTGTCCATCTCTTGCTTATTCAAGTTAAGCAGGCGAACTGCTTCGCTAATTTGCTCCACCGAGCATTGAGAGTAAGAGGCCAGATGATTGTTGGTCTTGATCTGCTCAGTGTGAAGCTGTTCAAAGAGCATCTTAACTTCATCAGAAGTTGCATACTGAGTATTCGCAGCTGACAAGGTCTGGAATTGGCCTTGAAGAGTGTTAAGATGTTGAACAGTTGTCAGTTGGAGCTCAACCAGCTTAGTTATTGAGTCCTACTTGGGTTGATGTGATTGAATTGAGATCATATCACTTAGCAAATCCTTCAGTCCTTTTACCTCATTTAAGAGCTGAGTGACTTGGGACAGCTGAGTTGATGCATTGCTACTTGACCCAGCAGTAGGTTCAGCAGTTTGATGAATGTCCTTAATTAATGACTGCACCGAGTTGATGAGTTTTCTACCAGACTCGGTGGCATGCAGATAGCTGAGGGATCCTTCATCATGCTGCCTTGTTTCCTCAGTATGACCAGTTTGTGGAGGAGTCAGAGTTATGACGTGGTCAGTGACTGGAAAGGAGTTTTCAGTCTGCACTTGGTGTTCTGGAAGAGATGGTTGATCGGCAGGAATTATGGTTGGTGAAGTAGTAACCCTAATGGATTCAGTGCTGACGGGGGCAGGAATGTTCTGAGTCAGCACAGTGCTTGGAGCAGCAACATTGACGAGAACTTGCTCGATTTGGCTTGTAGAGTTGGCGGAAGCATTCAAGTCAGCTTGTTCCTTTTGTGAAGAAACAGAGGCTTGCTTTTCAAGAGAAGCTTGTTGAGAAGAAGGGGTTTGCTTACTGAAAAACTTCAGCTTAAGAGAAGAAGGATCTTTAGTCGGCTTTTGAACAGGAAGGTCAATGACAGTTTTCTGACTTGCCTTTACTAATCTTCTTCTGCGAGGAGGAGGAGTGTCAGCTTGGATAGATTCTCCTGAGTGAGAAGGAGAAGTTTCTTCTTGATCAGCATTGAGCTGGTCAGCTTGTTCTTGTTCTTTATCTGCACCCAACTCAGTATTAGATGGGTCAGCAGCTTCCTCTTCACTCGCTGTCTCCTCAGTGTCATCCTGATCACTTTCCTTTTCTTCTTCTTCTGCTTCCTCATTACCCTGATCTTCGTTATCTAACTCTTCTTCCACCTGAGTGATGAAGTGATCATCCAGTTCCACATCATCTTTTTGATGCTCAGCTTCAGTTCCTTGACACTGTGTGAAGTGAGAATCACCAGGAACAATGATGTCAGTGGGGATAGCATCAATTGGGGTCAGCTCTGAAGACTTCTTCTTCTTCAGAGGTTGCTCAGCTTCCAGTCTTTCCTCAGTATCAGGCTCATCTTGCCTGCTTCTCTTCTCAACTGACTTAGGTCTCTCCTGACCTTTTTGAGCAGCTGACTTTAGCTTCTTGGAATGAGGCTCAGCCTTCTTTGAAGGAGTCCCAACAGCTTTCCTTTTTCGGGCAGCTGGAGCCTTTGTCCTTTTTCCCTTCTTTGAGACAGTTGTCTCCTCATCAGCCTCATCAGCATTTTTGCCTTTCTTAATCGGTTGGTTATACTTTAAGGTACGCAGCGCAGCAGCTGTGATCTCAGAGCCTTGGGCCTCAGTTTCCTCGAAGAGATCAATTTGATGGTCTTTGAGGATTCTGGTTATGAGTGAGCCCAGCCTAAGAGTTCCTGTGCTCCTTTGGAAGCCAGCGATTAGGAAAACTGGCATGTTTATAGGCTTATAAGTCAGCATGTGCCATATGAAGCACTGCTCGAAATTCGTCGCTGAGCTGGTGCAATTAATCTTGGGGTAGATGTAATTGGTCAGCAGGTAGTGTGCCATCTTTTGATGCTGACCCATTGAAGAGCTTGAGATTTCTCCAGAATGACCATGGGGTTTGCAGAAGGTGGCTACGTACCCAGTTCCTTCATGATCACCAGTTCTCCTCAGCTTTGTTCCCTCATTCTTCAATTTCAGCAGATTGGCAAGGTAAGTAGGGTTGACAAAGATGGTTTTCTCTTTTACCACTGTTACTAGACAGTCCTAGTTGTCATCAGCAACCCGCAGATTATGGTAAAATTCCCTTACTAGGTCAGGGAAAGTTGGGTCTCTAATTGAAAACAGCTCGGTCCAGCCATTCTTCGATATCCATTCACAGAATGGTTGCTCAGTTGTTACGAAGGCCTCAGAGAACCATCTCGAGAAGTCTATCTTCCACTCTCTGACGTCCTCGAAAACGTTAGTATAGGTTCTTACTTTGGTCGGCTTTCCTTTGGAGGAAGTGGCTTGGCCAGCTTTGCCTTTGCTCGGTGTGGTGGCTTTAGTCGTTTCAGGCAAAGTAGTTTGCCTGAATGGTTCATCGGAACTGGTCTTAGGGTGACCGGCACCGAAGATATTCACGAAAACCTTAGTCATAGTTTCAGAGAGAGATTAGGGAGTTTTGAGAGAGAGAATGCTTATGCCAGAGGATTTGGTAAGTGTAAAGAGATAACAATGGGTATTTGCCCATTATTTATAGCGGTGAAAAGTGGATCTTATCGAATCCATGTGTCAGTTTTGCCTTGGGATTGTCAACCGACAATGATCCTGGCTTTTATGACACATTCGGCGCATACGTCATCCTAGGTGGCTATTCGCGTGCTCTAGCATTAAATGCAACGGATCTTATACTCATCGTTTAGAATACTAAGCATTTTATATTCTGAGTGGTCAGTTTTATACAAACGGATGATTTCTCAGTTTGAAATAACTACTCGGTGCCAATGTTTGCTCAGTATGTGATATTCATTCATTCAGCATTAATCACTCAGCATACATCTATTCCCTCATTAAATAATAGATCACTCAGCATGTTAATTCACTCAGCATGAATATATATTAAGAGCTGGAATTTACTAAAGAGGATTAAACATACCAATGGCTTCTCTCAGTATGCTGAACTGCTCACGAGCCAGTGGCTTTGTGAAGATATTCGCAAGCTGCTCATCCGTTGGGACGTAGGTCAGCTTTATCTCACCCTTGAGTACATGGTCTCTAATGAAGTGATGTCTTATGCTGACATGCTTCATCCTGCTGTGTTGAATTGGGTTCTTGGATAGATCAATTGCACTTTTGTTGTCACATTTGACCTCAATTGTCTTTGTTTGAACACCATAGTGTTCAAGCTGTTGCTTAATCCATAGGACTTGAGCAACACAGTGTCCAGCAGCAATGTACTCAGCTTCAGTGGTAGATAAGGCTACTGACGCCTGCTTCTTGCTGAACCAGGATACAAGACAGCTTCCTAAGAAGTGACATCCTCCAGAGGTGCTTTTTCGTTCAAGATTGTCTCATCCATAGTCAGCGTCAGTGTATCCAACGAGTGTGAAACAATGAGTGTTGGGATACCATAAACCTGCGTTCACTGAGCTTTGCAAATATCTAAGGATTCTTTTTACAGCTATGTAATGAGATTCCTTAGGGTTAGATTGATATCTAGCACAGTAGCATACTGAGAACTGGATGTCTGGTCTACTTGCTGTTAAGTAAAGTAGAGAGCCTATCATACCTCGATACAATTTGCTATCTACCGACTTACCATTCTCGTCAGCATAGAGGACAGTGTCAGTGCCCATAGGGGTGGATATTGGCTTGCAATTTTCAAGATCATATTTCTTCAATATCTCCTTGGCATATTTAGCTTGACTGATGAAGATGCCATTTTTTCCTTGTTTGATTTGAAGTCCAAGGAAGAAGTTGAGTTCTCCCATCATAGACATTTCAAACTCAGTCTGCATTTGCTTGCTAAATTCCTTGCACATTGACTCATTAGTAGCACCGAAAATAATATCATCAACATATATTTGAGCCAGCAAGGTATCTTTACCCTTTCTCTTAATGAATAAGGTTGTATCAGCTTTGCCTCTGACATAATTTCTAGTCAGCAGGAAACTGGTCAGCCTCTCATACCAAGCACGTGGTGCTTGCTTGAGGCCGTACAAAGCCTTTTTGAGTTTATAAACGTGGTTTGGGAATTTAGGATCCTCAAACCCTGGAGGTTGATTAACATAAACTTCCTCGTTTATAACTCCATTAAGGAATGCACTCTTAACATCCATTTGAAACAGTTTGAAGTTCATATAACTTGCATAAGCGCACAAAATTCTAATAGCCTCTAGCCTTGCCACTGGGGCAAAGGTCTCACCGTAGTCAATACCTTCTTGCTGACTGTAGCCCTGAGCTACAAGCCTTGCTTTGTTCCCGACTACATTTCCTTGCTCATCCAGCTTGTTGCGGAAGACCCATCTTGTTCCAATGGTCTTTTGACTCCTTGGATGTGGCACTAACTCCCATACATCATTTCTTCTGAATTGGTCAAGTTCCTCTTGCATTGCGCTCATCCAGAATTCATCTTCCTCAGCATCAGCGAAGTTCTTAGGTTCCTGAACTGAGACGAAGGCTACGTTGCTGAGGTATTTCCTGAGTTGGTTTCTTGTCATCAGGGTATTCTTAGCGGCATCAAGAATAGCACTCTCTGAGTGTCCTCTTGGTATCCTTATCTCATTTGGTAGATTGATGTCTTGTGCTGTCTGTGTTTCAACAATCTCTGCAGGTATAGATTGGTTAGTGAAAACAATTTGAGGTTCATTTTTACCTTTGGTCAGCCCTTGAGGGAATGACTCAGCGACTGTATCTTGATCAGTGGGTACTGAGTGTGGATCATCCTCGGTCAGCGGCAGGTATCTTCCTGCAGGATTAGTTTCATCGAACTCAACATGTACTGACTCTTCTAAAACTTGAGTTCGTTTATTGAAAACTCTGTATGCTTTGCTGTTTGTTGAGTAGCCTAAAAAGATAGCTTCAGCAGCTTTTGAGTCAAACTTAGCTAGGCTATCTTTGGTGTTTAAAATAAAACATTTATAGCCAAAGGCACGAAAGTATCCAATGTTGGGCTTTCGTCCTTTTCAAAGTTCGTAGGGGGTTTTCTTTAGTATAAGTCTAACAAGAGCCCTATTAAGAATATAGCACGCTGTGTTAACAGCTTCTCCCAAAAAGTACTTTGGAAGTCTATGCTCACTCAGCATTGTCCTGACTATTTCAACCAAGGTTCTGTTCTTCCTTTCAACAACCCCATTTTGTTGAGGCGTCCTAGGAGCAGAAAAATTATGGTCAATGCCGCTGGCTTCACAGAATTCAACAAACTGTTGGTTTTTGAATTCTCCACCATTATCACTTCGGATGTGAGCCAATTTTAGGTCTTTATCATTTTCAAGTTTTCTAACCAAATTTAAAAATGTCTCAAAGGTCTCATCCTTGCTACTCAGCAAGATGACCCAAGTGTACCGAGAGAAGTCATCTACAATGACCAAGGAAAATCTTCTTCCACCCAGACTCAGCGGTTGGACTGGACCGAAGAGATCCAAGTGTAGTAACTCTAACGGACGCTTAGTTGAGACAATATTTTTACTATGAAAAGATTGTTTGGTTTGTTTTCCAGCTTGGCAAGCGTGGCATAGTTGATCTTTTTCAAATTTAAATTCTGGCAGTCCCTCAACCAATTGCTTTCCTGCTAATTTGGCCAGGAGGTCCATGCTTACATGACCAAGTCTCCTGTGCCATAGCCAGAAATTTTCTTCCTTTGAAACTAAGCATACAGTTTTTGAAAACTTTTTCTCCAAGTTCAGCATGAAGACATTATCAATGCGAGGGACAGTTAAAATTAACTCATTAGTTTTACCCTCGTATATTTTACATCCAGTGTCATCAAATATAACTTTTCTCCCATTATCACATAACTGAGCTACGCTGAGTAAGTTATATTTGAGTCCGCTGACTAGGGAGACTGACTCAATAGTAGGATTACCTCCAACGGTTCCTGACCCTACTATCTTACCCTTTTTGTTGTCTCCAAAACTTACGCTTCCTCCTCGTTTACGCTCAAATGTGATGAACTGAGTTTCATCACCAGTCATATGCCTCGAGCATGTGCTGTCAATATACCACATCTTTGACTTCTCAGCACATCTCAGGCTTACCTGCAATCTAACTAGTTACTCTTAGGTACCCAATTCTTTTTGGGTCCTTGCTTGTTAGGTTCAACAGGTAAAACATCATATTTTATTTTATGGCGACATACTTAAACAGTATGGCCATTCTTTTCACAGAAGTCACAGCTGACCTTCCGTTTAGGATTTCTCACTGACTGTTCAGCACCCCAGTACTGAGCGTGCCAGCACACCTTTGTGGTGTGTCCTTTCTTCCCACAGAAGTCACACTGGACATTCCGTTGAGGATTCCATCTCTGCTGACCAGTACCTCGGTACTGAGTATTCAGAGGAATATTTCTTTTGTTTGGAACCTTTAGTTGGTTCTAGATAGTTGTGACGTCCTTTCTCAGTTTCTTAGAAACTGAATGGACTTCAGAGACAGACTTATGTATGATCTCCATATTATCATGCAAAGTTGAGTTGTCCTGAAGAAGGAATCTGAGGTCACTCAGCTTGACCTCTTCAACCTCGTCACAGCGCCTGCTGAGTGCTCTAACTTTCTTATTACACTTTTTGACAAGTGTGTAGAGATCACTCAGGGCATTAACCATTTCATTTCTGAGCTGGGGTAGTGATATTACCTCATTTGATTGCTCATCGTCATCAGATGCAATGGAGGGGTTAGCATGCTCAGAGATGCACGGCTCAGCAAGTTCATCAGCCATAAAACAGATCTTTGCTGACTCAGTGGCATCAGCTTCTGATGATGAAGACTCATCACTGTTGCTCCATGTTGCCACCATTGCCTTTTTGCCGTTCTTCCTTTCTTTCCTCAGCGTGGGGCAGCTTGACTTGATATGGCCAGTTTGATGACATTCAAAGCATGTAATGGGCTTTGAGTTGTCCTTCTTGTATTTGCTGTCGGTGGACTCAGCTTTATACTTATCAAACTTTCTATAAGGCTTTTTAGAATATTTGTCATTCTTTCTGAACAGCCTTTTCATCTTTCTAGTGAACATAGCCATCTCCTCATCATCTGTTGAGCTCCCATCAGTGGAGTCAGCTTTCATGACAAGAGATTTTTGCTTCTTGTCTTCAGACTTTTCCTTCACCTCGAAATTCTTCATTGAGATCTCATGGGTCAGCAATGAGCCGATGAGTTCATCATATTTGTAGGTGGTTAAGTCTTGAGCTTCCTCAACAGCAGTCTTCTTTGCTTGCCAGTTTTTAGGAAGACTCCTGAGAATCTTCTTGACTTGTTCTTCCTCATTGAAGATCTTCCCAAGTCTCTTGAGCTCATTGATGATGTTTGTAAACCTTGCATTCATGTCAGATATTCCTTCATCATCGTTCATTTCGAACAGCTCGTATAGTCTCGTCTGCTGGTTCACCTTGGACTCCTTCACTTTGTTGGTTCCTTCGTAGGTGACCTTCAGCTTCTTCCAGATCTCTTGCGCTGACTCACAACCTGATATCTTATTATATTCTGCAGCATCAAGCGCACAGTGAAGCATATTTATAGCCGAAGCGTGATTTTGTAGCTTCTTGAGATCATCCTCTGTCCATTTGGCCTCAGCTTTGACAACTGTTTGGCCAGCCACAACTTCAACAGGAACAAACAGGCCTCAGACTATTGAAAGCCATGCACTCATGTTTGTTGCCTGAATAAAGTTTTTCATCCTATTCTTCCAGAAGGTGTAGTTAGACCCGAAGAATAGAGGAGGCCGAGTAATGGACAGCCCCTCAGGTAAGATCTGAGTTGTCTGGTTTCCTGGGAGAAGCCGAGTGCTGTTTTCAGCCATAGTGGGGATCAGCTCAAGGTAGTTAAACCTTTCACAGTGAGCTTTTAAGCTCTGATACCACTTGTTGGTCCCTTATAACGTAACAAGTTAGTTCCAAGGGGGGGGGGATAGGAACTATTTAAAATTTAAGTACGTTAAGGCTGACTTCTTTTTCTCTGAAAAAGGATTACACAGCACGCTGGGTAAATAAGACACTAGCTTAGTCAACTGGTGACTAAGTCAGCTTCTTTCATTGAGTTGGGAGATAGCACTTTGAGTCTATTCCTGAACTCAGATACTCAATACACACAACTCAGTGTGACCTCTTTACTTGGTCAGTTTTGTTTACGCAAGAAATATATATATTAAGGAGTTTAAGGTTAGAAAGATGTTACTCAGCAGATTTATCCAGGTTCGGCCTCTAAGCCTACGTCCTGTCCCCGGAACACGTTCCGAGCTTTCGAATTCTCTACTGAGCTCTTTAACGGTAGAGCATCAAACCTTTTACAACTTAGAAGCTGAGTATAACAAGAGTACCTTCCTCTATACCTCTACTCACTCCTAATCTCTCGCAGAGTACTATAACCGAGTACTCAGCCTCTCCTTTCTAATCTCTAGAAATGATAAAGATTTGTCCTAAACAACAATTGCTAAGACACCTTAGATGATTGAATAATCACTCTAGACTTTTACACGAAAGATATAGAATTTGGTGTAAGAATTTGCTTTGCTTTTTCTCACAGAACTTTGAGTAGAATTTTGGTCAGCGTAATGGCTTGATAATGTTCTGTGTTCTTAAAATGAAGCAACTGAAGGGCACTATTTATAGAGACTTCTGAGACATCAGTCATTTCGAATTTCGAAATAACCGTTGGAGGGAAACAGCTTCCTGTCGTTGTCACTCAGTCTTGCTCAGAGCTCTCGGCCAATCAGATTTGAGTATCTTCTGTCCTCGGTCAGCTTTTAGTCAGTTTGGCAGAATGTCTCTCCATTTATGGTAAGGTCAACTAGACAGCGTCCTGTGTCTTCTGAACATTACCCAAAGTGGAAACACTTTGTCTGGAAGTTGTTCTTGCTCAGCTGCTGTCTTGTACTCTTTGTCGATTCAACTCAGCAGCTTCATTCCGAAGTTGTTCAACGAAGGTCTTCTAGATCCTTCTTCTGCTGAGCTGCGTTTTGTACATAACGACAGCGTTTTGCACAAGCGGGCCGAGTGGTCTTGATCTGTTTGACTTGGGCTTTGACTTCCGTATTGGGCTTTAAGCCTTTTAGTCTTTATGTCTTATAAATAATTTAACTCAACATTGAACAAACACATTAGTGTAATAAATCAAAGCATTTAAACTTAGTGTGTTTAGAATATATTTAATTTATCTTAAATAATTTTGTCAAATCAAAATCATGTGGAAATGTGTTTCAACAAAAACGGTATTGCCGAAAGAAGAGATAGAATTCTTTTTGATATGATAAGGTTTAAGCAAATCTACCAATTTCTCATTGGGCAATACATGGCTCAGATCCACTTATTTCCTAAACCGAGTACCCTCAAAATCTATAATTTCTATTCCATATGAGTTATGGACAGATAGTAAACCCGATTTAAGTGAACTTAAACCATAGTCATACAGTTTTTTCTCACGACACCTCGAGTAAGTTTGGCAAACTAGGCCCGAGAGATAAAAAGAGCATCTTATGGATTGAGCCTACCTCGATAAGGTTTTCACCCACAGAAGGATCGTCATGACGCTACAGTACTGTTTGGACTCGGAGTCCAATTGAAAAAATGACAACCTCGATAGGACCGATGTTAAAGAAAGAGTTGCCGTAAAAATGTTATAGAGATTCATTGCAGGAAGTAATTGGCCCGAGAAGTTAGGTACACTTGGAGAATGTTAATATTCCCTCTGAATGAAATATTAAGTACCCCCAAAATCGCCTAGTGAACCCGCCAGTCTCGTACTTAGCATTCTAAACATGATATAATTTAAATACGGTTGTCTTAGAAGGGTTTTCTGATGGGCTAGGTGATAACTTAGCTCGGAAAGGGACCAACTAGATAAGCGAATTAAAATTATGATGGAAGGAATAAAGTTGAAGGGAATGATTATCATTTACATATATTTCAAGTTTCTACGTTTCACAATCCGGACAATTAGATATACTGAGGTGTATAATTGTGAAAATAAAAAATTGTAGAGATCTAAGTAAAGTTAGAGGAAGAGTGATATGAAATTTGGGATAATAGGATACAACCTTTCGATACCTTTTGTAAGATGCTATATATTCCTAGTAGGTGTATAATACAATATTATCGAGATATTATATATATATATATATATATATATATATATATATATATATATATCTAACAAGTATATAACAAGCATGCTCTCGATGGTATGTTGGTCGCACGATCTATTTGCAAAATAAAAAGAGATTGGATACACGAATATATTACGTGCGAGTGAGAGATGTAGGAAATATTCGTCCGTATTAATTCGGATCAGATGGATTACGAATTCGAATTTTATCTAATTAGTTATTAGATAATTAGAAATCCTAAATATATTGAGAGATTAATTTCTAGTGTTAGAATTAAAGTTAATTAAGGAATCCTACTCACATCATCTTGCAAATGGTGTGAGATGGAATTCCACAATTTGCTAACGACTTGATCCACATACACCAATTTAGGAAAAAACACAAATACCATTTTTAAAAAATGTTAAATTACACGTGATTTTTTCGTAATTTATCCAAGGTTTAATACATCAGGTGTCCCTAAATGTGTCTAGAAAAATTGAGTGACTCCCTGAACTTGCTTAAAATGACTAGCTATTAGGCACCTGAATTTGTTTATAAGTGACATATTTGCTTCCGGAATTTGTTTATATAAATCTATTAGTCTCTAAACTTATAAGTGATATTTCTTTTTCGAATAAACTAAAACACTTTCAGAGTTTCATCATGTAATTAAAAAAAAAAACTAAGAAAAAAAAAACCCTACCATTAACAGTAAGAAAGAAAAGGACATTGGAATTAGCTAAAATTGGTCAATAATTAAAAATAAAAAAATTTCTTTGGTCGTCGATTACATGAACGTGGAGGAGGCTAGAACGACAACACAAGCTAGGGTTTCCACGACTACCAAATAATATTAAGAAAAAAGAAATTATTTCTAGGTTTGTAAATGGGACCATCACCCATTGAAAATAGTAGGACCCAAAATATGCACAAGGAAATTAAATGATTGAATATATATAAGTTAAATCACATTTATGACCTTGAACTTCTCAAAACTTAGAGGTGTTTGTTTCAGCTTTTCGAATGAGTGTTTAGCGTTTCACTCCAAACCGCAGGGAATATAGCGTTTGGTTAGGTTTATATAACCACAGCGTTTAGCATTTTCTCTGGAAACTGCAGCGTTTTGGAGCGTTTCACGAAAAGCTTCTATTTGGAGCTTTTCATAAACAACTGTTTGTAGTTAGTTGTTATTGACAAAATTATCCTTCTTATTTCTACAAAATATGTTTATTCTTTAACATTATTTATATTTCTACAACATAATTAACGGAAAAACAATGTTTTGTTGCATTCAATAAAATTTTTTATTTTTTATATAGATTATTTTTATTAATCTGTGTAACACATTTTTATTTTATAATAGGATAAAGTGCAAAAATACCCCCAACATTTATAGCTAGAAGCAATTTTACTCTTAACGTCTAAAATGGTGCAATTATACTCCTAATTTTAGCAGCTAAAAGTAATTTTACCCATAACATTGACAAATTGGGTCAATTTGAGAAATAATTTATCAAAGTGTCTTCTCGGTCATAAATATTGTCATCTACACTTCGAATATGCACCATTTTATCATCGTTAGTAACTGATCACAAACATATGATTAGACCTGAATTTTTTTAAGAAAAAAAATATTGTCTTTTGTATGAGTTAGACAAATTTTTTTCCAATATATCATCGAATTTATAAATATTAATTTTTAATTTTATTATTAAATCACAAAAAAAATATGAAATCTCTTTTTTAGAACTACTGGTATGTGCAATTGGTGTATAATAAGAAATAAAATATCTATGTTTTCTAATAATATCTGAATCGACCCAACTTGACAATGTTAGGGGGTAAAATTGCTTTTAGTTGCCAGTGTTATGGATAAAATTGCACAATTTTAGACATTAAGAGTAAAATTATTCCTAGTTGTAAATGTTATGGGCATTTTTTTACATTTTCCTTTTATTAATTTCATCGCTGATTAATTTAAAACATGTCTATTTTAGACATTTTAAATCCCAACAGCAACAGTTCAATATAATTTTACCAAACACTAGTAATTAAACAGCTAACAGCTTACTGCAACTGCAAACAGCTAACAACAACTGCAACAGCTATTAGCTAACAGCGGAACCAAACAGGCCCTTAATATTATAGTCCATAAACTTTGCACTTTGTTAAAAATCAAAATGACTTATGCCGATCTTAAAATTAAAAAAATTTTAAAATTAAAATTGTTTATAACCACATTTTTCATAAAACTACTATATTTAATTGTCCAAGTCATTATTTTCGTAATTTTATCTTTCTAAACAACATTTTCTTTCTTTTAACCAAACAACACTTTTTTTTTTAATCAACCAACCAAACAACACTTAAATAACTTTAAAACAAAATTCTTATAATATATGATAATATCACTAAATAAACGGGCTTATGTATAAAGCCCCAACCGAATCTAAGGTATGGACCTAATCCGGAAAGCCCGAGATCACTAAGGATCGAATACATGAAATCATCTACAAAAGCTACCTAAAATGGACACGTGGATCAATAGTTGTCTCGGATCTCAAAGACACGCTTCTAGTTCCTACAAAATGTGGAATGATATAAAAGAATAAGTCTGAAGCAAGTAAGAAGCTGACACGTGTAAAAGCGTATCAACTATTCATGTATTCAGTTATCTATAAATAGCTTTGAAATTTGAGCCTCAGGCACATCATTCATTCACTGTGTAATCAATCAATTGCTTCGCACTTTCCAGTACTCCACTGGCTTAAGTATCGGAGAGGGTTTGTCGGAATCAGGGGCGGAGCCAGGGGGTAGGGGAGGGTCTCCCGACCATCCGACCCTCCGAAACACCTTTGATGAACAGTGGTTTAGTCCCGGGCAGCCCCTAAAATAGTTAAAATTAGTACTTATAATGCAGAGTGTGATTATACAACATAAAACTAAGTTTGCATAGTTGGTTGTAATGATAATTAAAGGAATCTATACATCTAATTGGTCCTGTGTTCAAATCTCATTCTCTTCACTTTTTATCTCATTTTAATTTTTTCTCTTAAACCTCATTCCCCTTTATCAATATTAAGTATCATTTTTAATCATTATTGACCTCATTCTCCTTTATTATTTTTAATTGTATTTTTTGAGTTACAAAATTCATGATCGAGAAGACAATTTGATGAATAATTTTTTTCAATTGAACAA
The DNA here is from genome assembly GCF_963576675.1 of Euphorbia lathyris. Classification (NCBI taxonomy): domain Eukaryota; kingdom Viridiplantae; phylum Streptophyta; class Magnoliopsida; order Malpighiales; family Euphorbiaceae; genus Euphorbia; species Euphorbia lathyris. The sequence continues at coordinate 18,736,801 of NC_088914.1, read as the reverse complement.
ACTTGTCAACGTTAGGGATAAAATTGCTCTTGGCTGCCAACGTTAATGGTAAAATTGCACCATTTTAGACGTTAGGGGTAAAATTGTTCTTAGGTGTAAACATTAGAGTATTTTTGCACCGTATCCTTACTTTATATTGAATCTCAGTTGTTTTGTACCTTAATGTTTACAATTATGATCAAATTTATCCTTATATTATAAAAAAATTGAAAATTTGATTTGACTACTATGAATCAAAGTTTTAAGTCGTTATTAAAAAAAAAAAATCTTCATAATGGAGCCCCTCCAGACTTTGAGCTCTGGCTCCACTGCTGGCCGGAATCTGCCCCTCCCTAATTGTTTGCTATTGTTTCAGATCATCGAAAGCATAACGAAAATTATATTCAATATTAAGGACATGAATATCATTTTCATTAGCTTTACAATGAAAAGTTACCTACTAAGTAGTCATTTTAATCAACGTTGAAAAAGATAATTATATAATAATGTGCAAAGTTTAAGAATCATAATCTTCTATTTTAAAGTTAAGGAACATAATGAAAGTAATAGAAAAGTTGAGGGGGCATAATTTATCCCATATATAGGTTCAAGTGGCTATGAACTTGGCCACGAATGAAATTAATTATATGTGACAAAAACACTAAGGAAGTTATAGGGTATCAATAAATGTTGTTATCGGGTGAGATGAGGTGAATCTATCATTTGGATTTCTTATGCTATTTTGGCCTTTCACTTAGATACCAATTGGATAGAACACTCTCCATTTCTTTTTTATTTTTTATTTTATTTTATTTTTATTTTTATTTTTTGCTTTATATAGAAATTCTACTCCAAATATCTTTATATATTTCATTTGGGTTCTTTTATTTTTTGTCCATTTCTCTATTCAAAAAATGTACTATTATAAACACTACCATGATCTCCACCTTCCTTGTTTTCATTGCCAACCTCATTCCTATATTAGAATGGTAAAAAATAATATATATTTTTTTATTATCATGAATAGCTATTTATATATTATATTATATTATATTAAATAATGATTTGAATTGATGAAAACAGGTTCATTTTCTAATAGAGAGATGCTTGCTTCTTCAAATGAGCAGAGATCAATGCATTAGAGCACTTGCTCATCATGCCCGGATTCGCCCTCTTGTTACGCTTACAGGTAAATATCGTGTTATGTGATTTATATAATTTACGCTGTTTTTACGATTATGTGATAATAAACATTATATTAATAAATATATGTGTGTTTTTGCAGTGTGGAGAGAACTGCAGAAAGTAAATAGAGATTTCTTTGAATCATATTCTCCTTGGAGGCCTTTTTCAGGTAAGACCGTTATATATCCTAATTAAAATATGATCATAGTGATATTAATTGATCTTATTAATTTGATTTATAGGATAGAATTAATTAGAGAGAGTGATTAATTATATTATGGTACAGATTGAAAAAAATTAATGTATATTCAATGTCATGCAGACAGGAATATGCAAAGAGTGCCCAGATTTGGAAGAAGGAAACAGTATTGGAAGTAAGATGAGAAATTGTGTATGCAAAGGCTAATTAATGAAGAATTTAATATAGATACTTGTATCTGATAATCCATAATTATAAGCTAATTGTTTAATTAGGGTTATCAGAAAGGATTAGTGAAATTATATATATACTAAATTAATGAATTTTAATCTAAGTAGGGTTCTATGAGCATCTTCCAGAAAATTATATAATCATTTATGTGTTTAGTATTTTTTTTATATATAGATATATATGTAATCAAGATTGTAAACCGCTAGGTGTTACTGGTGCAGATAGCGCTCTTGAAGTAATCGGATTTGTATTTCTATATTTTTTTTATTTTTAGTAAATACAATTAAAATATGAATTATAATGTGTAAAAATAATAATATAAAATATTTAAGATAGAAAAACATATATATTTTAATATTTGTTATATTATTGAGATAAAAATATGTCAACAAAATAACATTAATAACAAAGTATGCCAACAAAATAATATTAATATAATTAAAAATAACATTTGATGGTTTTAGGTCTCTTCTTTTAATTTTTAATTATTTATTTAAAATTAAAAAATCGATATAAAATTTAAAGGTTAAAATTTTTAAAAGGACCATCTGAATCCGCATGGAACCATCCAAGTGGTTAAAAATCAGTAAACCAATTTATACCATCTGATTTTCTAGTCGGGATGGTGTTCTAAAAATCGCGTCGATTTTTAAAACTTATGTAACTTAGACATCTATATACATGTTGATGCACCCAGACCCAGTTTAGCTAGGATAATACATGAATATCATAATTAAGTACAGAATTATAACTAAGTTATATCATCAAACTTAATTCTTAATATGTTATTATTTTCTATATATTATTATTTTCCATATATTATAATTTTACACCATGATTTAAAAATTCTAGACTCTATTTCATAAATCATAAATCCTAGAAAATATATTCTAGACTTCTAGTTTATAAATTATAATTCTTAAAATATATTAAAAGTACCGATTTTACTAGTTTCACATAATTCAAAAGCATTACTTGACATAATTGTAAATAGTTTTTTAAAAGTGAATTTATATGTAAATTTCCCTAATTAATTAGTATATGGTTAATGAGTTTACATATATTTATTTATTGATGTAGCATTCTGATTTTACTGTTGGAAATCACATATAAACCTTAATCAAGGTTAATTAATTTGCTGCATTTTCCATCTACTTGCATGATGCTAATCATATTTTAATTTTTTGAGGAAAAAAACATGTGTGGCTATTAATTTTCCGATTTTTATTGATTAAATCTGTAATTTTACAACTTGATACATTAAACATTCGATCAATTGATTATTAATCGCATATATATTGAACTTCTAATTAATAAAACGATTAGTTGTGAATATCAAACTTGGTTAAAAGCATTTGACTAATTTTATTTACATATAAAATTACACTTTTAATCGAGTTTGATATTAACAGTTAATTCTTCTATGAACAGAAAAAATTGAAAAGATGAAACAATTCTTCCTTGCAATAATAAAATAAAATAATTAAACCCTGTATTCACAATAATTAATTTAAAAACATAGAATTAAAAACTGGGAGTACAGTAAGATGACCTCATTTCCATTCCCAAGAGCATCTAAACATATGATTCAGAACCCTAAAACTGTACTAACATTTTTTTACTTATTTTCTTCAGTCAAAAGGTGTCATTTTCTCCCATATCAAATGAATAATTTGGACTCTTTCTTTCATTACCTTCAATGTTCACCTGTAAATTTAAAAACAACACTTACTTTAATACCATATTACAGTAATTTACAGTGACTTCATTTTTTCTAATTAAAATGTTGTCGTTTCATAAATTTTCCAACTGTCCTATTACTGTAATTAGGTAAAAATACTGACCAGCTTTGGAACTCAAGATTCACTAACTTTACGTCACCAATCATTTCTACAACATCTTGATTATCCATAAACATCTTGTTTTCATTTTTCTTTAAAAATAATTAACTACAAAAATAAATCTCGCGGTTTATCTTGATAAACTTTTAAACCATAAAAACATTTTTACAAGTGTGTAAATTACAAAAATTATTTTCGTACTTTGCCCTAAAAAACATCATTATTTAAAAAAAAAATACATTTTTTAAAGCTATAAACATTATAATATATATATATATATATGAGATCAATAAAACAAAGTTTTCAGAATTTTTACCTCTGGTGCATCATCAAAGCTCCATGTTATCTTTTCCTCTTCATAGCCACAATTCTGATCTCCATTTTCTTTACAATGAATTGGAGGGAAATTGGCCCACTGGAAAACAATTAAAAGAAAAATGTTCGACAATAGACCCGACTAATGAAAAATAAGATGGACCGGAATCATAATAGAATTTCAAGTAAAATATGTTGGAATTACATTTTTTGCAGCTGTACTGAAGGCTTCTTTGTGAGCCATGTTTGGATTTTGAACTTTGAGCCTTCTGATCTCTTCTCTGCTATAAACATATACATAAGAATAACATATTCCCAAACCTAAATAATTAATTCAGGATTAATTCTTACTTGATGAAGCAGTTGTAAGCAGATGGTGCTCTTTGCCTTTTCTCTGGTGCTGTAGAGAATTTAAAAATTAATTAATGCAATGATTAACTTTTCTTAATCAAATTAAGTTTAATCAGCTTAATTACGCTTATTAATAACGCGATTCACGGGGTTATCTTCTTCTTCAAATTCATTCTCTGCCATTGATGATGATCTTTGTGTCTCAATAGTTTTCTGAGTATCTCCTAATTCTGGACTTACATCTTCTTCTTTCTGCAACAGACACAAATAATCAAAGTCTTTTAATAATCGAATTGATATAACTCTAAAACACGTAATTAAGGGTAACTTAAATAGTTTCTCATTTAATACTAACTAAGGGATCATTAATTTTGGAGCACCTCATAGAATTTTATTGCTTTGATTCGACTTAATAAACATAGACCGTCATCTTAAAGTTATTAATCTCATAATTAAAGCTTTCACTATAACAGAACCCATATAAATTGGTTTGTAGCTCTTTTCATAAGAACTCGGAACAGACTCAAGCCAACCTTAATTGATAGAGCGAGAATATATAGAATAAAATTGAGACCTTATCATCATGGTCAAGAGAAGCTAAAAGGTGTTGAAAAGGGACAAAAGTGACTTTCATCATATTGACAGAAAGAAGACTGGAGCAGTGCCCACATCTCACTGTTACAACCATTGACAAGCTGCTACATGGGACACTTACCTATGACAGGAACAGAAACAAAAAAGACATCAAATTAACATAAAAGAACAAAGTTACAAACTTTATAATATAATAGTAATAAAAATACCAGTAAAATGGTGTCACAGAAACCACATTGTACATAACAAATCTGGTCTGGGGGGAAGTCAAAGAGATGGTTCATTGTAAGAAAAGGGGGTTGAAGAGATAGATAGGTAGGTAGCTAAAGAGGGTTGAAAATTGTGGGTCATATGGTAATAGAAAGTGTTGATTTTTATAGGTGTGTGTTAGAGGATAGATAGCAATAATGAAGTAATTATATATGTGTTTTGGGGATATTTTGTTATGCCAAAATGGTGGAATCTCATTATTGTCTTTCAGTAAACAACTTGTACATTCATAACTCTTTGCTGCTGCTCCAATTTATTGCACCTCAATTGTTTTCAGATATATTGATATGAACTCATCATACATATTTACTTTTGTTTTTGTTCTGAAGATTCTGATCATTTAATCAGATTGTGAAACTAAATAGCAATCAGACACATTCAAATTAAATCCTATTGTTTACCAGTTTACAAGCGGTAAAGCACAAAATATTATCAGCGTTGATACAAATCTCATTCTTTGAGTCTCACAGTTTTAAAACATATCATGTATTAGAAGCATATCTTATTAATATAGATACTGTGCGTTTTGATCTGAGTGTCTTTTCTTCTGTTTCTAAGGCCGTGTATATGTATGAACTGAAACACACCTTACTAATATTACCACAGTCACTCTCTCTTTCCATTTTGGATGTGGGATTAAATTCATTCATGCCCCTGTTAGCATCGCTCAAGACCGCTCATTGCTCATACCTTTTACCCGGATGATGCTCCTCTGGACCGAGTCCTTACTTTCCCACCATATTACATCTAGTTCATCCCCAAACCAACACATAATACGTGGAGTCAGCTTGATACCAATTGTATCGTGATTCGATACCATGTAGATATTATTGTCTGCTTTAGCCAAAGTCTCATTCTTTGTATCTCATGATTGTAAAACGTGTATACATGTACTCCAGTCAGACTCTCTCTCTCTTTCCAATGTAAGATTTGATATATTCTTACCCCTATCGTCATCTCTTAAGACATTCTCTCCATTCATGTATTGGAATCACACTTTACTAATATATTCTAGTCAAACTCTTTCTCCATTTCCAATGTGAGATTCGATTTAATCATCCTATTGTCATCAAAGTCAGGTTCGATTTATTCCTACCCCTATCGTCATCTCTCTTGCTCAGACCTTTTATTCCAGAATCAGATGGTTACACAGTCCCTTCTTCGTTTCCGATGTGCAATTCAATTCGTTTGTTTCCCTATCATCATCCTTTTTAGGGTAACTACTTATTCAAGCCTTACAAATAAAAACCTGTAATTTTGTAAAAGAAAAGCTAAACAAAAAGTGAGAAAAGGAAAAGGGTTCAAATATCAAAGAGTGGTGCCAAAATGTTTCTGTAGTAATAAGTCAGCTATCAGTCATTGAAGAGAGAGTGAAAGTGGAAGAAAGATTTAACCATAAGAAGAAGAAAGGTAAGTTCCAGAAGAGTGCATAGAGAAGGAAAGGAAGGCATATTAGGCATTTGTCTTTGCTGATAGAAAGGAAACTTTAATTGACTATGAGAGATGCTTTCTTCAACCCTCTTCAATGCCTAACCATCTACTTTGTCAGCTTTCCTCTTCCCTTTATTTCACCCATGTGATTGCACTTAGATTATCAACTCTCAAATAAGGTTGTAAACGGGACGGGATGGGACGAAGCGGGAACAAAAAATGGCTTTCCGTCCTTGTTTTCGAATATTTCAAGGAATTTCCGTGCTTATCTCCGTATATGAATCGGAAAAAAATTATTTCGTGGGACTTCCCGTTCCGAATATTTTTTTTTAAAAATCTCATTCTCCGTGGCGTGTCCCCATTCCGTATATTTCAAGAAATCTCCATCTTTGTTCTTCTATATGACGTTTTATATTTACAATACACTTTTGATAGATAAATAAATAAATAAATTCAATTTTGCTCTTATTTAGCGTAAGAAAGAATATTAGTATTAATGTAAATAATTTTTTTTTATAGATAGTAGAGTGTTAAGATGGATATGTATGTTGAGATGGATGTGTCGTCATACGAGAAAGGATCGGATGAGTAATGAAATAATTAGGATAAAAGTAGGGGTTACATCTAATAAAATGTGGAAAAACCGACTAAGGTGGTTTGGCCATGTAAGACGAAGAGCGCTTGATGCGTCGGTTAGGAGGACTGAAGAGTGGCAAAGGGATATAGTGGTAAGGGGGGTAGGGGTAGACCTAAGCAAACTTGGAGGAGGGTGATTGAGAGTGATATGAGTTTATTAGGGATTGAGGAGAATATGGTAGTGGATAGGACAGAGTGGAGGGTGAGAATTTGTGTCGCTGACACGACTTGATTTCACAGTTTCGTATGACGGTTCATGTTAGCCGACCCCGAATCATTTCAGGACTAAGGCTTTGTTGTTGTAGTAGAGTGTTATGAAAGAAGTATTAAGGCTAAATTAATCATTATAATAGTATAATTTTTTAGGAATGTAATTAGTTTTAATATAGCTCCTTACAAAGTATTTGGTTTACCATGGTGTCAGAGCTCTAGAGCTTCTGAATCTTCATCTCCTTCTTTTGAATCCATCAAAATGAGTCGTCTTAGTTATATTCATTCATTAACTAGTGAAGAGATACCCAATGATTCAACAAAAACTATTAAAGATAGATCTAATTCTTCAACCAGAAAGAGTGAAGATTCGATGCAGAGAACACAAATTATTCTGCGCATTAATTCAAAACATTCAAGCTTATATTCTTTTGAATTCATGTCTGCTGATAATCCCAGTCTGATACTTATCTGGAACCGTCTGTTAAATAGGCCCTCCGAATAAAATGGTTCGGGCGAAAAGTAGTCATTGTATAGATGTTCTGCAGTAACTTCACAATTCTGTTTCACATGTTTCCTTTGTCGAGGTTCTAATGGTTGCTTTTTAAAGTAAATAGAGATTCAGGCGTTGTTCATATACAGTTGTGGAGTGTTGGATATGACTCATAATATCCAATGGGCTTATCCCGGAGCGGAGCGGAGTGGATCGAGAGGAGCGCAGCGCATTGAGCGGAACAGAGTAATTTTATACACACTATAAATACATGTAAATTGTATCTCTTTTACACGATCAATAAGAAATAAACCGCTCATCGCTCCCGGAGACGTAGGCAATTAAAAACTGCCGAACTTCGTTAACAAATCCTTAGTGTTCGATCTTTGCTTGATTAATTATGTTTTATTTAGCTTCGTTTTTCAACAATTGGTATCAGAGCTACTTTGAAGAAGCTATATCAGGAGGTGCGAGATTCGAAGTTGCGAAATTCAATGGCCACGGAAACTTCAGTTTATGGCAGACAAGGATGAAGGACTTGTTGGTGCAGCAAGGGCTGTTGAAGGCTTTAAAGCCGACAAAGCCAGATGGGATTGATTTGGATGACTGGGGGGAACCGCAGGCGAAGGCGGTCGGGACCATACGGCTGTGTTTGGCAGACGAAGTCATGTATCACGTGATGGCTTTGAAGAAGTCATGTATCACGTGATGGCTTTGAGTAAACCAGGAGAAATTTGGGCGAAATTGGAAGCACAGTTTATGTCAAAAACCCTAACGACTAAACTGTATCTCAAACAAAGGTTGTATGGGATGAAGATGAAGGAGGGCAGCGATTTGGGACAACATGTGAACACCTTCAATCAGATTGTCTCAAACCTAGCCCAACTCGAGGTAGCCATTGAAGATGAGTACAGAGCGATGATTTTGCTTTGTTCGCTGCCACCTTCCTATTAACATATGGTGACTACTCTGACGTATGGGAAGGAAACTATCAAACTTGAAGAAATTATTGCAGTATTGTTGGCTCATAACCAGCGGAAGTAGAATTTGGGAGAGACATCCTCTTAAGGGGATAGTTTATTCATTAAGGGTGGCCAGGATCGTAGAAGAAGGAAGGACATGGATCAATCTGGAAAATAACATTCTAGGTCGAAATCTAGGGGAAAAGGGACGTTTCAATGCCACAAGTGCAAGCGGCCATGTCACATTAAGAAGAACTGCCCGATGATGAAGAATTGGGCTGATGGTCAGAACAGCAATTCATCCAAGTCTGTAAACGTGGCATAGAATGACAGTTCAGATGGTGACGATGGTGATATGCTTTCAATTACGACTACTCAGATGTCAGAGGCATGGATTCTTGATTCAGGTTGTTCCTATCATATTACTCCTAACAAGGATTGGTTTACCATATACAGGTCAGTTAATTCTGGTTGTGTCTATTTGGGTGATGATAGATGTTGTAATATTGCTGGTATTGGTGATGTCAGAATTAGGATGCATGATGGTATTGTTAGGAATTTAATTGATGTTAGGCATATTCCTGATGTGAAAAAGAATCTGATTTCCATGGGTACTTTACATAAGAATGGTTTTATTCCTAAGGCTGATGACGATAGAGAAACCATTAAAATTGTAAAAGGGTCATTGGTTGTTATGAAGGGTAAATTGATTGCTGGAAATATATATAAACTGTTAAGGAGTACAGTTGTAGGTGGAGTTCAATCTGTTGAGTTTAATGATGATGATACAAAACTCTGGCATATGCGTCTTGGTCATCTTACTGAGTCTGGTATGGCTAAGTTGCATAAAAGAAATCTGTTGCATGGTGTTAAAAGATGCAAGTTAGATTTTTGTTAGTTTGTGTTATTGGGAAGCAGACAAAGGTCAGTTTTAAGACTGGAAAGCACACAACCGAATGAATTCTTGATTATGTGCATTCTGATGTATGGGGTCCTGTCAAAGAGTCTTCATTGGCCGGATCTGTGTATTATGTTACTTTTAATGATGATTTTTCTAGGAAAGTTTGGGTATATTTCTTGAAACAGAAATCTGAAGTCTTTGCTAAGTTTAAGCTGTGGAAAGCGGAGGTGGAGAATCAAACAGGAAGAAAAATCAAGTATTTGAGGACTGGCAATGGCAAAGAATACACAGATTCGGGTTTCATCAAGTTCTGTGAGGAGCATGGAATTCAGAGGCACTTCACAATGCGTAAAACTCCACAGCAGAATGGTGTTGCTAAAAGGATGAATCAGACTTTGACTGAAAGGGCTCGTTGTTTGAGACTGAATGTGGGGCTTCCTAAACGCTTCTGGGCAGAGGCAGTGAGTATGGCATGTTATCTCATCAACCGATCACCAAGAGCATCTTTGGGAGGAAAAACTGCAGAAGAGGTATGGACTAATAAAGATATTGGTTTTGGTCACTTACGTATTTTTGGTTGTCCTTCTTTTGTGCATGTACCTAGAGATGAGAGGTTGAAATTGGATGCAAAATCAAAGCAGTGCATCTTTCTGGGTTACAAAAAAGGTGTCAAGGGCTACAAATTTTGGGATCCAGTTGCCAAGAAGATGCTGATTAGCAGAGATGTTGTTTTCGATGAAAAGTCCATGTTGCAACAGAATAAAGAGATGGAGCAGATTGAGTCAGATGAGACTCCATCAGAAACAGTTGAGAGAGGTGAAAGCTCGGATTCAGCTTCAGGTGGTTCCAACACCACTGATTTGCAGGACTATAATTTGGCGACAGGCAGAGGCACACAAATGTTAAGGCTCCAACCAAATTCGGGTTTGAAGACATGGTCTCTTATGCACTTCATATAGGCAGTGATGATCCAGCCACTTTTCAAGAAGCAATCACTAGCCGGGAGAAAGAAGGATGGATGGGTGCAATGGTAGAGGAGATGGAGTCCTTACAGAAGAATCAGACTTAGGAGTTGGCTCGACTTCCAGAAGGAAAGAAAGCTCTTCGGTGTATGTGGGTTCTCAAGAAGAAGCTACCAATATCAGAAAAAGGGGGGAGATGTTGGGGTTTAGTGTCCTATAGACAATTGTTCTAGGATATAAACTAAATATGAATGAAGTGTTCTTTATATCATTTGTTTTAATAAGATATGGTTTCGTAACTATATAAAGGCAACCCCTTTTTAAAGAACTAAATAAGTCTAACAAAAGGAAATCCCTAAGTTTGTTTAAAGTGATTATAAAGTGTTCATACAAGCATGAAGTGAGACGAAACTTTATAATAAACTAATAAACTTAAAACCACCCCAAGTCAAGTAATATGTTTAGGATTGACATATCACTGTTGAGACTTGCATGTAACAATATCTTCTGTCAAGATAGAAAGCTTATCTCACAAGCTTCAAATATACAGATAATCTGGACAGTTGCATGGATCCAATGAAAGGGAGTTCATTAGGATTGGGGACCCGACTTGAGATAACAGGATGGGTAGATTCATCCTTGTCACATGTTCATCTCATTGGTATTAATAGGTATAAGTAATCCTCAGACTCAAAAGAATGTTAATTGGTGATTCTGGATTATGGAATGTGATGCTTTGATCCTGTTGTAACACGATCCATAACAGAGATGACTCTGGGGTGTGAACGGCAGACGTTGGGTATCACAGGAAGTAATTGCAGGATAATTATACATTGGATTGAGCATTTGTCACTCCCGATAAATGGGAGATACGTCCAAGGATCGCTTGTGGAAGACTTGACTATAAATCCTTGCAAGGTGATAGCTTAAGACTTGAAATACAGATTTCACTTAACCTATCTAATTGGAGTTGACTCGGCCTGTACAAGTAAAACGAACGTCTCGCTATATGTGAATTGACATTATCCATAGTCATAAGATTCAGTTCAAGGATGTAGTTGATAAATGATCGAATTATACTGTAACTAATACGGAAAGGTCAACGACAGAATCAACCTGTCTTCTTATAGCTCTGGGGAATGTTTCGGATTTGCTAATCACATTTCGCGTACTCATTCCGTTATGCAAAGATTAAATATAATTCTGTGAAAATTAATTCAATAGTTGCATACGGCTAGAAGCAATAAGAACCTAATGGGTCACACATAAGACTTGGAGCCCAAAAGAGAAACACATGTGAATTAATTGATAGAAGCCCAACTGAGTCCACTAAGGCCCAGTAGATAGGGGTGGGGCGATTTTTATGTATGATAAATACATAAATATTTAATTTGATTTTAACAATTCTAATTAGATTATAATTGTGAATTAAATTAATTAAAGGATAAATAAGTTAGGAGTTTTAATGAGATTAAATTGCTCCTATTATTATCCTATAAGGTTATTATTATTATCTTTATATTTAAGATATAATTGTAAATAATAAATAAGAATTAAATTCCGAATTAAATTCTTATTCAGTAACCTAATTCTATCTAACTAAGGTTTAGATACAAGAGAATATAAATACCCCCCTTATATGTGATTTTCGAGATACACATACTCAACCCGGGAGAGAGAATTTCTGCCCACACTAGAGGACGAGATTATCCACTGCTTCCTTCCGTTCAATTGATTTTCATCTCTTTCTCTTATTCCTTGATCTTGTGTTGATTTATTAGAGACAATCTATTCTTGATTGTTTTATACAGTTGATATCTAACTTGATTTTGGATTGTGTTTTTGTCTTGTGCTCGGGAACTCGAAGTAAGAGTTGTGGGCACTTCGATTGCAACAGTAGATAGAACATCGAAAGGTATTTCCTTCTATCCCTCTTTATATGAAATAACGATTAACGGATCTTGGGTTAATGGAAAAAGGTTAAAATTTTTATATTTCCGCTGTCAAACGTTTGCCTATTTTCCTTCAGGAGAAGTTCAAGGCTCGATTGATAGCCAAAGGTTTTACACAGAAGAAAGGAGTGGATTATGATGAAATCTTTTCTCCTATGGTTTGACACACTTCAATCAGGTCAGTACTTGCTTTTGTTGCCACTCAGGATTTGCATTTAGAGCAGATGGATATCAAAACTGCCTTCTTGCATGGTTATTTGGAGGAGGAGATTTATATGCAGCAGCCTGAAGGTTTCGTTCAGCCCGACCAGGATCATTTGGTTTGCAAGTTGAAGAGATCTTTGTATGGACTCAACCAGTCCCCAAGGCAGTGGTATAAACGGTTTGACTCCTACATGATTCAGATTGGCTATAAGCGATGTGAGTATGATTGTTGTGTGTATGTTAAGAGCCTTACTGATGGTTCTTCTATTTTTCTGCTACTGTATGTTGATGATATGTTGATTGCTACTAAGAATATGGATGATGTTATTGGTTTGAAAGCTTTGTTGAGCCAGGAATTTGATATGAAGGACTTAGGGGCTGCAAAGAAAATTCTTGGGATGGAGATTCGCAGAGATAGAAGCTCTAGGAAATTGTGGTTAACTCAGAAAGGTTATGTTGAGAAGGTGTTAGACAGATTCGCTATGAGCAATGCAAAGCCTGTGAGCACTCCATTAGCAAATCACTTCCAACTTTCTGAAGAACAGTGCCCTGAGACAGACGAGGAGATTGAAGATATGGCTAAGATTCCTTATGCTAGTGCAGTTGGGTGCTTGATGTACGCTATGGTATGCACTCGTCTTGATTTAGCTCATGTTGTTAGTCAAGTTTGCAAATACATATCTAAACTAGGAAGGCGACATTGGAAGGCAGTCAAATGGATCTTCAAGTATTTGAAAGGTACTGTTGGGCATGGGTTATTATTTGGTGGTCAGCATGGTGATCCGTTGTTTGAAGGGTATGTGGATGCAGATTATGCCGGTGATCTGGATAATAGGAGGTCTACGACTGGGTATGTGTTTACTCTATGTGGAGGACCTATTTGTTGGAGGTCAACTCTTCAGTCTACTATTGCATTGTCGACGACTGAAGCAGAGTATATGGCATTAGCTGAAGCTGCAAAGGAAGCTCTATGGCTTACTGGATTGGTGAAAGAATTGGATGTTCAGCAAGGTGGAGTTGAATTACATTGTGACAGTCAGAGTGCCATTTATTTGGCAAAGAATCAGGTGTATCATACTAGAACCAAGCACATTGCTGTTAGGTATCATAAGATCAGAGAGTTGATTGCATCTGAGGAGATTTTGTTGCTGAAAGTTCATACTTCAGAGAATGCAGCTGATATGGTGACCAAACCAGTTACTTCTGACAAGTTCAAACATTGTTTGGACTTGTTGGATATTCGCAGTTGCTAAGAAAGTGTGGTAGCCGGTCCACATAGCGTGTCTAGAGGATGCTTATCTTCTAAGGGGCAGGTTTATTCGCTAAGGTGGAGATTTGTTGGATATGGCTCATAATATCCAAGGGGCTTATCCCGGAACGGAGCGAGATGAGCGAAGCAGAAATAAACCGCTTATCGCTCCCGGAGACGTAGGCAATTAAAAATTACCGAACTTCATTAACAAATCCTTGGTGTTCGATCTTTGCTTGATTAATTCTGTTTTATTTAGCTTCGTTTTTCAACATGGAGGATATGACTGCGGTTGAAGTTGCACGACATCATAGATTAAATACCTGGCTGATTTATAAGCGTGTGTGGTCTTATGTGAAAGTTTCGGGACATATGATACATTTGAAGCCTATTGGTAACTCTCTGAAATTAGTTGGATCTGATATGTTTGGATATTAGATATATTTAGGGCCAGTTTTTAGGAGCTTTGACCGTTGGGATATTAAGAATTTCCATCGTAAGAATAATATTATTGAATTCGTTCTGGTTATTCTCCATTTGAAAAATATGATCTAATAAAATGAAAAAAAAATGTCAAATTTGACTAAAAATGAAATTATATATAGATTTTTTTTTATGGTTAGTCAATTTTTTATATTAAAACAATTTAATATAAAAAAGTCCAACGAACATATACTTTACGATTTGAATACTTGTTATTGGATTTGCATTTGTCAACTATAACTCTCCCATTTATACTTTTCCGGGTTTAGCAAAAGTAGAAGCGTATTATCTTATACGTGTGATCTACGGGGTTGCACCAATAGAATGGACTCAAATCCAAATTATCAGAAGAAACTAAATGATGACGATTGGTTTGCAGTTGCTTTCATACGGATTTGGATTTAAGAGAAGTATGAGATTTGTTATCTTTTTATTTTAGTTGTACCTTTTATGACTTTTTTTACTCTTTATATTTTAATTACTTTATGGATCTTGTATTAGGTTTGGTGAGTTTTTATTCCTTATAATTGTCATGTTGTACTTGTATTTGCTCATCTAATGAAATATAGAAGTATTTTTATCAAAAATATATATATATATATATATATATATATATATATATATATATATATATATATAACATAAAATAATTCCATTATTTTTCCATTTGAAATTAAATTTTCAATTTGACAGTTTTTTTTATCTTTTATGCAGGTGGAGGTTGGGTCCCTCGCTACAGTCCGACAAAAGCTTGTAAGTTTCAAGCGACGTGGATTGCACAACACACACCAATCTCCAATTGTCACGTCACGCACGTCTCCCCCCTTCCCAACGTCACTCCATTCTCTTCGGGGTTTTTTTCAAAACACTCTCCGAATGGAGACAATACGGATCGGAAACAAGATACGTTGTTGGTTCTACCGGTTGGATAGCACTTTTACATTTAAAGTAAATACAGAATGGTCCTTTGAAACAAGTAGAGATGCTCTAAGTCTGAAATCACTATCAAGAATTTGGTTTGCTATTGCATATGATTAGATTTAGTTGATGACAATGAGCATTGGAGTCCAATTTGGGTAGGCATTGGAGTCTAATTCTGAATGGCAATATGATTGAGAAAGGAGAAACAAAACACCAAAATTTTGATTTGAATGCAATAAAAAAGAGATGGGTTATTATTGCACAACTACCACTGCCTCTGTTTCAGACAACAGAGGGACCACAACCCACTTCCTATAAGAATTAAGAACATACCATTTGGGACTATTCTTGAACTTTGAGGAAATTTTTATTTCTGAGTTTAGATGTAGATGATACTATTTCATAAGTTTTCATTTATGATTTGACTCAATTTAACATTTGCTTCAACTACGACAGCTTAGTTTGTCCTGTAACTTTCACCACTCATAGCTGTCATGCTACTAAGACCCAAGCAAAACAAAAAAGACATTTTTTAAAATTACTAAGAGTTTTGAAATTTGATCATTCTATGCACTACAATGTTGAAAACATTGCAATCCAACATATTTAAGCTAATTTATTGTCATTGTTTTTGAGCTTAGGAGCTCGAGAAGACATTGCTTAGGTGAAGAAATTGCTTAAACGGTCTAAAGTACAAAGAAACATGTTTGGCTCGCCCTTTCGTGTATATCTATTGCTTGTTACCAATTTTATAGAATTGTTTACATCTACAATTCATTGTTGCTTATCTACCGCTTTTCGACTCAGCTATTGAGTGTAATTCAACTTTTGCTGATAGAAATGAGCTGATCGTTCTAAATAGCTATCAACAATTATTTCTAAACCCAAATCAAACACTTCTATTCTATATTATACTTGAGTAAAAAAAAAAAAAAGAACTCCTAAAAGTAGAATTGGCCAGCTCAATTCCAAATCAAACACTTCAATATGATACTAAGATTACATTGGATCAAATGCATTTCTAGCTTTCCCCAGCTCAATTCCATCATCTAATTGTCTGCAAGTTACAATTCCATCAGCTCAATCTAAGGCTGTCAATTTCTAACACAACACAATTACAAAGACAACCCGCACGACATGATCCGTTTGACATGATTATCATTATTGGATCATTTGTATCATATATAATCATATAGAATATATAGATCAACATAACAAGATTATGACACGATAGCAACACCTCAACATATTTGACATACACCATGAGCAATGGAAGTGGATTTTTACCAGAATGACAAGTAAATCCTCACACAGCATTGGACTATGCCTACCAATTAATTAATCTCTCATTGAAAGCTCCAACCATCTTTCAAACATGTAAAATTCAAGGTGACTCCCAAAAGTGGTCATGACTATTAAAAGGTAAAGTACCCTAAGTGGAAACCTGCACCCAGGCACAGAATTCACCATTCATCCTCCATTTTGATTGAACCAACACTCTGAGTCAACAGTATTAAAGCATCATCCTGAACTATAATCAGCTCAGTTCCATCATCTGATTGTCTGCAAGTACAAGATACTATAAAGATAAACAATAGCACACGAGGGAGGCAATTTCAAAGCTATAAAAATGCCTCGTCGAACAAGGAATCACATCTGCTGATTATACACAGTATATCAAACAGATCATACAAGTATGGTCTATACAATATATCAGATGTGAATTAACCCCGGTACACAAGTGGAACATTGTGCACTGCAATATAATATTCACAACAAACATAGAAAAAACTGACATCTACTTTCAAATTCCAAGAAGAAACCAACAACATATTTATATAGACAACCATGACTATATCCCAACTTTATATATACAATCAAGACTATATCCCAACTAGTCGAACATGGATATACGGATTCTTCCAACCAATAATTTAACCTCTATGAACATATTGGTAAAACATACAGCAGTAACATTGATGAGCAAAGATTTTCAAGTTTGTTACAATGTAGAGATGCACAACTTCTATATCAAAGAACATCCAATAGACCAAAATAAGCTGTGAATGAAAACCTCACAAGACAAAAGGCCATGTACAATAGACAATGCCTACCATTATCTATAGAATTTGTAGATATGCAAGACAATAAATCCATGAAGCATATAGAAACAATGGCAAGCATGAAACAAAAATAATAAAGACATGGCAAACGCCCAGAACTAGAGAGAAAACATTACTTATAGCTAAATGGTTAGCAACTGTATAGCAAAGTTATAACTTTGTAACAACCAATGTAGACAATTGCGATCCCTTAATTTTTGAATATACAAACTTTTTTTTGACGAAAGGCAAAAGTAATTTTAAAGTTGAAAAAAAACTGCCTAATCATTCAAATCTTTTTATGGAGTCTATAAATTAGACGCGCTCTGATCGAATTATATTTCAGGACCTCCTAAATGGAAGCATTTCTTAAAATAAAGGCATATGCACAAAACTTACTTCGTTTCCCCCAAATCCAAACATAGAGGAATGCAAATTATTTAAACACATCATAGAAGTAAAAGGGCAACCAAAAGAACAGGACCAGAGGACCAAATTCCTCCTAATTTACTTATGCTTACAACGCTACCTACAAGGCATTCAACCAGCTTTTGTATCTAGTAAGCAGAAAACTTAAACTACAACATCCAGTAGCTAAGAAAGCAGCTCTAATTAATAATTAGATATTGATTATACGAAGCAACTAAACCATCAAAATCCAGCTATTAATATCCAAGCAGAAACTTAACTTAAACTACAAGATTCAGTATCTAAGAAAGCAGCGCTAATTAACAATTAGATATTGATTAAACGAAGCAACTAAACCACCAAAATCCAGGTATTAATATCCAAGCAGAAACATAAAATCCAGTATCTAAGAAAGCAACTAAACCATCAAAATCCAGCTATTAATATCCAAGCAGAAACATAAAATTCCAAGAATTGGAGTATTGAAAATTAAACAAAAAGTACCAAACTTAAATTGCCAAATCCGATATAACAAAACAAAATCGCATTAAGAGAAACCTAATCGCCGCCAGCCTTATTGTAAACATAAGTCAATCCACACTTGCCGCAGTAGTGCCTGTCAAAGTGGTTAGCCATGAAAGTTCCGGCTCCACACTCAGCATTCGGGCACTCCTTCCTCAACCTCTGCACCTTCCCAGAGTCATCGACCTTGTAGAATTGGAGCACCGCGAGCTTGACCTTCTTCTTCTTGTGCTTGATCTTCTTTGGCTTGGTGTAGGTCTTCTTCTTTCTCTTCTTAGCTCCACCACGAAGACGAAGCACCAGATGGAGAGTGGACTCCTTCTGGATGTTATAGTCAGCGAGAGTGCGGCCGTCCTCCAACTGCTTTCCGGCGAAGATCAATCGCTGCTGGTCAGGAGGGATTCCTTCCTTGTCCTGGATCTTTGCCTTGACATTGTCAATGGTGTCTGAGGATTCAACCTCTAGGGTTATTGTCTTCCCCGTTAGGGTTTTCACGAAGATCTGCATGATTGCAGAGAAGGATAGGTATCTGCAAGTGTGGGTATTAAGGGTGGGAGACGATAAATGGGGAAAGAGGGGTTTATATATGGGGCTTTCTCTGATTTAGGGTTTGTGTAACTCACTGAGTCAAAATGAGATACTCGAATTTTATCAACCTTTTTTTTTTTCTAAACAGAATTTTATCCGTCTTTTAAAAACCGAACCGAAAGTCGAACCGAATTGATGCCTAGATTATGAATCAATTGGTTCAACCGGTTAATTCAGATTGATTGAACCAAATAACCTCATAAATAATATATATTAATTTACTTTAAATTATAAAATTTACTAAAAAAAATTAAATTAAATTTTATATATATTTAAAATTTACAATTTTTGTTTGGTTCTTTCATGGAAAATTGCAGACGTGCCAGAGAATTATAGTATTCTCGAACTATGGAATGAAATTGAGTGCACTTTCTAACTTCTACGTATCAAACGATTGTATGGAATTAAGAGACCGTAAAATTCCAAATATTCAATTATCAAAACGATACCGACCTTACAGAAATGATTGAACAACAAATAAAATAAAAATGTACTAGGAAGCGAGAATGAAACTAGAAATCTGAAAATTGAAACTAAGGGAATAACTAAGAATTATAAAAATGTTGAAGTCTAGAGATAATTTGCTAGAGTTTTGCTTGAGTGTGTTGAGTTGTTTTCTTTCTTTTATAGACATTTGAGGTAACTTTCTGCTTCTTTCCACTAATCCACGTTCTCCACCATATTGAGTAACCTCCACTTTGACTTCCACGATGGATTGATACGTACACTTTCTGATTTTTCTTGCTTTTTAATTGGCTCACAAAAACACGTTAAAATATTAACTGGTCATTGGTTCCCCTATGTTTACTTTAAGCCCCCCTGATGTCCACTCTAGGAAGTTGGTTTTCCCTGAGTTACACTATAGGAAGTAGGTTTGCCACGAGGTACACTACATGGTTTTCCATGAGGTACGCTATGGTTTCCCCTAAGGTACACTATAGGAAGCTGATTTTCCTAAAGTACACTAGATCGTTTCCCCTAAGGTGAGAGACACTGAGGGTCACTCTAGGAAATCCTAAGTGAACGATGTGCTAGGAAAATATGACAAGTTTCCCGAAATGAAAAATTTCTTAAACATACCTTTTAAGAAAAAGTTTCCTAAAATATTCTTTTAAAAAAAAATTCTAAAAAGAAAAGTTTATCCCATAAAAAGAGTAAACCAATGTATACAATAAGAAAACTTTATTTTTGGTGAAAACAAATATTAAATAAACTTTATTTATATTATAAAGATCAATTAAGTTTTTAATAATATTTATTAAAATATATAAAAAATAAATACTAAATAATATTTTAAATTTTAAATTTTCAGAATTAGTATAACATAAGTATATAGTTTCATTATTAATCACAAGTTGAAAGTTAGCTTAGTGGTAATATGTTTTATACTTAACGGTCCAAGTTCATATCGCACATTAAACATATTTGTTTTTTTAATTAAACATGTGTGAATGACTAACCGAATCAAATCGTTCAATCGGATCGATTCACGATTGATATTGAAAACCAATATCAACCGGACTGAAAACCTGACTAGTTTGCAGTCGAACCAACCGATCCTGTTCGATTTTCATAACATTGGATTTTATCAGAAGTAAACAACGCTTTTATGCTTTGATACTCATACTAATTCAAACTACGTGGTTTTGTCAGGGATGGATAGTTTTTTTTATTAGAATCCTAAAGAATGAGGATGGCGATTTTGTTATCCTCCACAAGCAGGGATGAGGATATGTTTTCTGTCTTGTGGGATCTCCGCACTCGTTCCCGATATGCTTTACAAGGATCTCTTCGAATTTCCCAATTAATTTCATGTTTACCATTTATTTTTTAGTTTTTTTTATATTTTTTGTGATTATTTTTAAAGTTATTAGGTTAGGTCAATTTTATTGTTTCTTTCCGCCGCTTAATTCAAAACTCAATTTTATTTTTTTGTTATTATATTATGTCAAACGTAAAAAAAAAATGGAGAAAAATAGGATAAAAAAATATTTATAAAAAAGCAAAATGAAAAAATGAAAAAGGAAATGGGATCCCCATTTCAAAATTATATTTTATGACTTTTGAATTTCACACTTTATTAACACAAAATTTCTCTACAATAAAATTTTAATTTTTTTATTTTTTTATTTTGATATTGATTATAAAAAAAGTTTTGGAAATAAAAAATGTGAATTTAAATATAAAAAATATTAGTTTTAAAATATAGTACTAAATAATTTATGGTGAAACTCTTACCCTAGTGGTTGAGAGTTTACCTATGATTAGGGAGGTCATGGGTTCGAATAACATCCAGGTCTGGTAGGGATTTTTCTTTCTTCTTTAATGTAAGCGCATTGTGCGTAATTTTTTATTTTTTTTAAAAAATATAATACTAAATAACTTTAATTTTTTTATTTTTATGTTTTTATAAATCATTTTAATTTGGTTAATGGTCAAACTTTTGAAATTAGGAGAGCATAATAAAAGGCTTAAGGTGTTATACCTAACCTATTCAAAATTTTATCATTTGGTCCATGATCTAATATTCAATCACATTTGACCCTCTAAACTATCTCAATTAGTGAAATTTCACTTATATGTAGCGATATTTTAACAAATGAAATTGATACGTCACATATTTTGAAATTTGTTTGACACATAAACTCTGTTCTGTGAAGATAATGAATTAGATTAAAAAGAAAAAAAAATAAAAATAAATGTCTGAACTAAAATTTATCAAATTTAAGTGTCAAAATATTGCCACGTGTCAATAGAATAACAATTATGTTAAATCTCTATTTAAATTGGGTGAAATTGAACCAATTGGGATAAGTCAGAGACCAAATGTGACCAAATAATAGATCAAACAAAAATTTGGATAGGTCGAAGGCCAAATAATGGTTTAAGCCCATAATAAAATTAAGGGTTCGTTTGTCTTATCTATGGTTGTTTGCTGCTACGGACATGTATTAAAAATTAGTTGATTTTTGCTCTAATACATCACCAGCTCCCTGAACTTGTCCAAAATAGTAGATTAACTCCCTGAACTTTGCAGGTATCACCAGCTCCCAAAACTTGCTTATTTCGTATCACCAACTCCCTAAACTTGTCCATAAAAGTAGATTACCTTTCTGAACTTTGCAAGTGTCTCATTAACTCCCTAAACTTGTTTATTCTGTAACAACTAAATACAAAAACTTATTAAACCTAAATTCTAAAAATACGTCTTCATCTATTTGAGAGGTAATTTTTTCACTTCTACCTTTCAACCTATTATAAGAATTAGTGTTGCAGGTTTGAGAGATTGAATGAATGAGGATCGAGAGTTAGTATTATGGTTTTTGTATTTAGTTGTTACAAAATAAGCAAGTTTAGGGAGTTGTTGAGACACTTGCAAAGTTCAGGAAGCTAACCTATTTTTATAGACAAATAAGCAAGTTTAGATAGCTGGTGAAATACTTACAAAGTTAAGCAACCAGTCTATAGTGATGACCTTAATTTTTCTATTAAAATTTAAAAATTTAAAATGTAAAAAGGTTGAGAGGACATAAGTGTAATTTACTCCTATATCGTCTATCCGGTTTTCGCCCGCAATTTTCAGTCCATCTGTCTCTCTCTCACTCTCAGCAACTGATAAACCAGAAAAAAAAATCTCTTAGCCTTGCAACTGCAATCATCACCATTGACCAATAATCAGTTACTGGATTATGAAAAATTAAGATAAAGGTTCTCCAATGGCGATTGTAGCTTCTTTGCCTGGACTCAACCTCTTCTCTTCACTCCCATCATCGCCACGGAATGACCCAACATCTACTTCTTCTTCTTCTTCTTCTTCTGCTCCTCCTCCTCAACCACCCATCCCAATCCCCAAATATCCTCCTCCTCTCAGGAAATCCAAAAATCCCCAAAATTCCACTCCCAATCCTGCCTTCAAGCTCCCCCACAGTCGAACCAAGTACTACAAGCCTGTCAGAGACGGTGTCGTTTCATCCGAAGGTGACCGCTCCGTCCTCATTGGGGACAATGGCGTTTCTTATCTACTCCCTGATGCTCCCTTCGAATTTCAGTATAGCTACTCTGAGATTCCTAAAGTGAAGCCGTTAGCTATTCGTGAACCGCCTTTCTTGCCTTTCGCGCCTCCAACAATGCCGCGACCTTGGACGGGGAAAGCTCCGTTGAAGAAGTCCAAGAAAAAGATTCCTCTCTTTGATTCGTTTACTTCGCCTGATAAAGAAGGGACGAAGCGCTTGGAAATGCCTGTCCCGTTCCCTATGAGGAAGTTTCAGGAGGATCAGAGGTCGAGAGAGGAGATTCTCGGGATGCCATTGAAGAGGTGGGAAATTAAAATGCTTATTAAGCCTCTTTTATCCGATAATCGCCAGGTTAATCTCGGTGAGCTTTGTTTGTTACAATTTCTTGCTTGAATTCAATGATTTTGTTCCCTGGGGCCTTTGCAAATGTCAGAATTTGTTTTATTTCTGCTGAATAGGAAGAGATGGGTTAACGCATAACATGTTGGAGTTGATACACTCGCATTGGAGGAGGGGGCCTGTGTGTAAAGTTCGTTGTAAGGGAGTTCCAACTGTGGATATGGATAATATTTGCCACCATTTGGAGGTAATTGCCTTGTTTATGAGTATGAAATTGTATATTACTTTTGAATTACTCTTGTGTAGGGGTGTCAAAATGGGTTCTCGTGTTACTCTTGTGTTCAGTCCAATTGTCTATATAAATCATGCGTTACTCTTGTGTTGTCTATGTAAATCATGACGTCGTATCAGCATAGTTATTAAAGGCATACTAAGGCGCAAGGGGTCCTGGAGCCTTGACACCAGGCATAAGGCCCAGGCGCGCCTCTGAGTGACACAAGGCGCACTGAAAGAATAAAGAAAGTATAAAATCATAAATGATAATATTTAGAATATAAGAAATGAATTTTTTTTAAATCAAAATGCGAATAAGTACTAAATCATGACAATATTGTTAACCATAAATTCTAATATGCAATAAACCTTATATTCTAAAGTTCAAGTGTTCAACTAAATAGTAAATCCTGAGTTTACTAATAGCTACTTCTCATCAAAAGTCTCCATATTCATCAATCATCACTCTCCTCATCTCCAACATCATCAAAATCTTCTTCAAGGATTTGATCGTCTTTATCCTCAGTATGTTCATCTATAAAGTTAGTTATCCAATGCTGGAGATTAAACCCTAAAAAATCCTACAAAAAACCCATGTGAAATATAGGTTCGCCTCTTATAATCACGGCTAGGCGCACAAAGGCACGCCTTGGCGACAACATGCGCCTTTGGGGTGCTAAGGTGCTCGGTCTAGTGCCTTGTGAGCCTGGAGCCTTAGGCGCACCCTTAACAACTATGCCTGTCAGAAATTGACAGCCCTACTGTTGTGCACTGGAATCTGTATGCAGTGTTACTTTTGACTTCATTTTGAGGTTTTGCTTTTTCCTCAAGGTTGATGTAGAGTCATAACAGTTTTGTTTTCTTTTCTTGTTATACTTCTAGGAAAGAACTCGTGGTAAGGTCATTCATAGAATTGGTGGTGTAGTTTATCTTTTCGCTGGAAGAAACTATGAATATAGAACCCGTCCAAAGTACCCTGTGATGCTCTGGAAACCAGCAGCTCCTGTTTACCCAAAACTCATCCAAGAAGCACCTGAAGGGCTGACAAAGGCAGAAGCTGATGAATTCAGGAAGAAAGGGAAGAGTCTTCTGCCAATCACTAAACTAGGTAATTTCCTAATCATTCACTGAAATAACCCAGTTTCTACGTGGCTCTTCTTCCTGGTAACTCAGTAATTGTTAATTCAGAAGGGTGACACAACCTTCTTTTACATGGTTAAGTTTCCTGTATTCCTAATTGTCACATGGAAGCTAATATTCACAGCTCTTATAAAACAAGGCTAATGTGTATATCACTCTTCCTCTCTGATGGTAATTTCTTAGTTTGAAGAGCTTATTTTTGCATTCAAATTGCAGCTAAAAATGGAGTCTACATTACCTTGGTAAGAGATGTAAGGAGTGCCTTTGAAGGAAGCCCATTGGTGAAGATAGACTGCCAAGGGATGAATCCTAGTGATTACAAGAAGTTGGGTGCTAAGCTTAAGGTATACAAAATATCCTGTGTTTTAACTCCTGATACTGCATCTTATATTCTGTCTTTTTGGTGCAAGGGCATGAAATATTGTTGCGTGAAATTTATAAACAAGATTCTTCGCTAAAAAGTTCTGTTGAAAACTAAGCATGTATAAGCAGAATGAAAGATGACTAAACGTCTCTTTCTATTTTGCCATTTTATCTATGATTTGTTTTTTTTCCTAATATTGCAATGACATTATGTGAATCTGAAGAGATGCAAAAGAATGTTGATATATCCTTTTCCTCTTCCCATTCAAGTGCTTAGGGCCCATTAAGCTTCATTCTTTGTATTGAAGAAACATAATTTTCTTAGCATTTTCTAGATTGTAGGCTAAACTGGTGAACGAGTTACATAACCTTGTCAGAAATAGGTGTCTGTGTATAACATATAACATGAAAGAAATATTGTGGGAGATGGAGGCTTGGGCCTCCACGCATTAGAACTCCCAGACATATAGTGGGATTTGTGTCCATTTTAAGAATAACATTATTATCAAATTCCAAGAAGACTCCCCCAACAGGCAACTTCTGAATCCCTGACATCATTTCTTCCCCTACAAGACTTGAGAAGGCAATAAATCTGAGCAAGAAGTGAATGATAATCTCAATGGTTTTCACTCTCAAGCACTGAAATTGTTGAAAGTGTCTTATTATGGTTATAGATTTTTACAAACACAATAGAAAAGTAAAAATGGATCTATGTGATCCTCAATATTTTTAAATGACCACCCATTTGCACCTGATTTTTATCGGAACTCATGTTAAGATCTGAACTTTTCAACTCATACCAATCACTGTGGTGAAATAATACATGCAGTGCCTCCTCACAGAAGACAACGAAACTTTACAGTTCTCATTTTAAGTTTCATCTATAAAAAAATTCTTCCTGGGACCTTATTTTTGCTTTATTTGGATCTACAAGCATTTGGAGGAAGGAAAAGGATAGTCATTGGTCCTGTTATGTACTTTTCCTAAATTTTCCTTACATTTTTCAACCAAAGAGAGGATGTGTTTGTCCACATAGTATCGGGCTTCACTGAAATGGTTTCTGGACCAATAACATTTCCTGTTCAAGTGAGATGTAGTGTCCACATAGCGTGGAGGGATGGGAACCCATGTCCCATAGCACAGGGTGAGGCATCATTTATATGAAAAGTCTAGTGAACTTTGCAAGAAGGAGAACCTATCTGTCTGGAAAGCATTTGCTGGTTGAGAAATCTTTCTGTTGTTAGGTTTACTCATGGAGCAGGAGTTTTTCTTTGCTCTTTTGTTCATACTGCATTTCGGAAAGAAATATCCACAGAAATAACAACAACAACAACAACAAAGCCTTAGTCTCGAAATGATTCGGGGTCGTCCAGTATCCACGGAAATGCTTAAAAAAATAATTGTTTGTTTTTTTGGGGGGATGTAGTGGTAAAAAAACATATGACCTTTAAAGCTTTAGTTGATGGTATACCATTATAATTTTGTTTGCAAAAGACTTGCTTAATACAAACTTCTTGAAGTTAAATATTTGGTATAGTGCTCTCTGAAAAAGTTTGTTGAATTCTATTATAGTTCAACATTGCTTCATTTATTTGAGCAACATCATTTTATTTAAGGATTTCAATGTTGATTTTCCAGGAATTAGTACCTTGCGTTCTTTTGTCTTTCGATGATGAGCAGATATTGATGTGGAGGGGACAAAACTGGAAATCAATGTATCCGGACGTTCCTTCAGTTAAACTTCCTACTGAAGATGGAAGCGGTACAGATGATTCAGGTACGTCTTAAAAAGCACAACAGAAGTAGTGCATTACATTCCCATAACTTATTCTAGAAAATCGCAACCTGTTTTCAGCCTATCGTGACACAAGATTTAGTTGCTGCAGTGATACCTTGCTGCTACAAATTTCTGTACATTAACATTATATTTTAATTGTTGGTTTATTTATTAGATTGGTGTAGGAACACACTTAATTCGGATGAGTTTCATGGCATTAACTTTAATGTAACTATTCAATTTATGTTACCTACCTCTGGTTGGATTAGAAGATAGCAAAGCAATGTAGAGCATTTTAGACAATTGGTAAATTAAGGATATACTCTGGACTTATATGAAGGTCTCACCAATGCTAGTATCCTAAACTATATGAACAATGAAAAATTGCAAAAGTACAAGGAAGCTTCACTTGGCTCCTTGAACTACATGAGATATGAAAAACAATTATTTGTAAACCCATATTGTCCACTAGGATCATTTGTCTAAAACGGCTGAAACCTCGCTCTCTGATATTGCAATGAAGTAGTTTCATGGAAATGAAATGTCCCTATTGGATGTTGAAATGAAGTAGTTTCCTAGCACCTGCATTCTTGAAAGGCACATCGAATCTTTGCTGAGGAGAAGAGAGCTTCATACAGTTTGTCTACTGTTTTTTGTCTCTTTTCTTGTTACAATATCACGTCATTTGATATACAATGTCCAGAACGAGCTTAATGATAAAGACTTATAACGGAAAATAGAATTGAAGAACAAACACTATGCTTTTCTTCTTGATATTCTGGTAACACATTACTATTTTCCTGGTCAATTTCTGATAACATTTGGATGTCACTGATGGAAAATCTTATACCTTTGATATCTCTGAGCTGTTTACATGATTTTTTTTTTCTCATGTAGATTCAAGTACCTCGGATAATATATCATACTCGAGCCCTAAGATGATGTCCCTGTGGAAGCGCGCAATTGAATCAAGCAAGGCAATTGTGCTAGATGATATTCATCTCGGACCCGATGATCTTCTGAGGAAAGTCGAGGAATTCGAAAGCATTTCACAGGCCACAGAACACTCCTACCAAGCTGTAATTCTGCCTAGTGAGGATGGTACCAATAATACAATGTCAGTAATTGGGGATGGCTCGAGTTTCGATGAAAATGATGGGTATACTGATGATGAATATGAAGATGAGGAACATTTTGATGATGACCCTTTTGAAGAGGTAGAGAATACAGTCCCTCTAGGATCATTACCTGTTGATTTCATAGCAGAGAAACTGGATCAAGAATGATATGGAAGATAGAATGTATTATTGCCATGAAAGTAGAAGAAACAGATGTAAATTTGGGGAAAATGCCAAAGTGAATATTTAAACCTTTCTGGCTCAAAGGCAGCAATTTAATCTAGTTGTACATTTGTAGAGATTGTAACAGGTAGATACCTTGTATTCTTACCTTATTTTTACCTTTTTTACTCGATGTTGCTGTCTGTGTCCCATAAGGTATGGAATAAGCTACGGTGAAGAAGGCATGAGATTTGAGTATCCACTTGTTACCAGAAAATGCTATACCGAAGCTGTGTGTACGGATATTCCCTCTTGGATCCGTCTACAGGACCCCCTTACATAAAGATAGTAATCAATCATCAATCATTTCATTTGATTGATGGATTCATTAAATAATCAATCACCAATCATTTCATTTGATTGATGGATTAATTAACTGAATCCCATGGTGTGAATGGAAATCCTTCTTTATTTTCCGCTTCAATATCTAGAATAAATTTTTGTAAGAATATAGTCTCCATTTCTTTAGTGGAAAATAATCTTTCGAATTATATTTTTATTAATTAACAAAAAAAATCTGTTTTGTATTAACGAGAGTGAAAATATTTTTTTTTACTGTGTTTTTGGAAAATATTAGGTAATGGAAAATTTTGTGTTGGAAAATAAAATATTTTTCGGTATTTAGTTGTAATACTGGAAAATGAAAATAAGTGGCGGGTGACTACCTAAAATTTTTTAAGAAAAAAGGCTGGGTGTTAAGAGGCTCTCTGTGGAGTCTGATAATTTGGAAGCAATTAAAATGATTTCTGAGAATCATTCTATGGGTCTTAACAGTCGCAACCTCATCAAAGCTATTAAAAGGCTTTGCTCCTCCTTTGAGTTCGTAGAGTTCAGACACATTTTTAGAGAGCAGAATCGTGTTGCTGATCGCTTGGCGGCGGCGGGCCATGAAGGCACCTTAGGCGTTACTACCCTTCCTGTTTCCCCTAGTTTCATCTCTCCTCTTCTCTTAGAAGATAGAATTGGGGTTAGCTTCCCTAGGCTAATTCCTGGGTAGTTTGTTGTTGTTCGTTTTTCTTTTCCTTTTCTACCAAAAAAAAAAATTTTTTTAAGAAAATATTTTACTATACAAGATTTTCGACAAACCAATGAACCAAGTTTGGAGATTTATTATTCCTTGAGAGGCACAATGTAATATTTTTAGAAGGTTATCATTAATATAATACATCTTACTTTTAGCACATCGACAGTTAGGAGGTAATGGAAAGGGAAGGGAAGCGATGGAATAGAAAGTTAACAATTAACCTTGTTTGGGAGTTTATAGGATGTAAATGAGGTTAAATGTTTAATTTTGTTTGAGAGTTTAAATATGGAGGGGAAGGAAGGTTAAATTTACTCTGCTGAGACAAGAAATTTTGAAAAAGTTTACGTTACTCCCATTAACCCTCAATTTGGAGGTTAGAGTTTGGAGGTTAGAGGAAGTAAACATTTAACCCCATTAACCTCCATTTACTCTCAAAAAATAACTCCCAAACAAAGTTAACTCAATACTTAACCTTCCATTACTCCGATTTACTCCCGTTTACCTCCTCCCAAACAAGGGCTTAATTTTAGTTACTCAAACAATTATAATCAAATCAAAATGTACACGCATATTACTCGTGATAGAAATTTTTACTCCATCCTCCATAATATGTCACTTTTGTTGTTTTTACTTAACAATTGGGTTGTTTTTACTTAAGTAGTCGACACGATTACACTGTGTCTTTTTCTCTACGTCTAGCGAACAGGGGAGCTCATGTTGTTGCACGACATGCCCTGTCAAATGCTAACGAGTTCGTATCTTTTTATGCTCCGAATTGATTGCAGGGGACTATTTCTGCTGACTTGATTTAAGGAATGAATTACTATTT
This sequence comes from Euphorbia lathyris, assembly GCF_963576675.1. Classification (NCBI taxonomy): domain Eukaryota; kingdom Viridiplantae; phylum Streptophyta; class Magnoliopsida; order Malpighiales; family Euphorbiaceae; genus Euphorbia; species Euphorbia lathyris. The sequence continues at coordinate 18,706,714 of NC_088914.1, read as the reverse complement.
GCTTCAAAAAAAAAAAAAATCAAAATTATTTAACGCATAAACTTAAATTCAATTGCCTCTAAATAATAAATTTAATACATTTTTTTTTTGATAGAAAAGGAAAAGAAAACGAACAACAACAAACTACTCAGGAATTAAGCTAACCCCAATTCTATCTTCTAAGAGAAAAGGAGAGATGAAACTAGGGGAAACAGGAAGGATAGTAACGCCTAACGTCCCTTCATGGCCCGCCGCCGCCAAGCGATCAGCAACACGATTCTGCTCTCTAAAAATTTAATACATTTTTTAATATCAAACCATATTTGATAAAAATTTCTTTGATATTTTATTTTTAACAACCGATAAGCAAAACATTTTCCGGCAAACAAGGGTCAAAATCTACAAACACAATACAAGAAAGAAAACGAATTGAATTAACATTACAATATTCAAGATAGAGACCAACCATCCAGGTGGATATGATTATGATTAATTGTAAATTATGGAAATAAATAACAAAATTGCAATTTTTGTCACATTTTGTTTATTGTTATTTCGGAAAACGTGTCAAACCTTCCTCCTTCGTTTCCCCACACTGGCATATACTCAATTTGCCTTAGCTTCACTCGTTTCTCTCTGGTTTTTCCTCCAAATTTCAATTTCTTCCTCCAAATCGAACCATTCCAGCACAATATAATTAGTGCCAGATCATACCCTTTTCAATTTTCCATATTAAGAATCATACCCACAAGTCAAAATCGGAAACTTTCGAATCATCTGAATCTTCTCCTATTTCTGTAGATATTGAGAATCAGAAGGATTCTCTTAAAAAAAGTATTGTTTTGTTAAAAACCTCGTGTCTGGTATCTCTGTTGCTGAGGATTGTGGAGAAGAAAAGCATATTCTTTTGCGTGATCAGCATTTCAATTTAGAAGCAGTAAGTTCCACGCCTTTGCCTTGCTTTTTCTGTTTTTCCCCTCTTTTGAATTCGATTGCACTAGGGTTTTTCTTGTTTTGTTTTTTCATTTTAATATTTATGATCTTACCTTTTATGGATTAATCACATTTTAAGTAAAGAATCTCTGAATTTTTTTTTTTTTTTTTTTTTTTTTTTTTATCTTCATGTATGCAAACTGTTTGTTTTATTGTTCATTCAAGGGTTAGGGAGTGAAGAAAAGAACCTAAAGGAGATTCTTTTATTTTTTTAATTTTCTTTTTACTGAGGTTGATTTCTTGAGTGATTTTGAGATTCTCAGGACTGACACTAGCTCAATTGAATAATTAATGGGTCATTCACCAATCTCCTTTTTCTGAATTCTTATAACTTGCTTCTGTGTTTGCTTTGAATTCCTCTTAATGACTATTTGATTTATTTATTTGATTTACATTGCTTATTCTTTAGACTACTTTTGTTCTTTAGGGGTGTGAAAACATGTTTCTAGATTTATATATTCAATATGATTATATATGATATAACGGGTTGTATCTGTAAATCGTGTTGTTGTGTCAGAAATTGAAAACCCTATTTATCATATCTTGTAAATAGTTTTCTTGCAATGACTCACTGAGGACTTGTTTGGGGGTTTTAAGTTCTTCAAAACTGTGAAATTCATTTTTTGGGGTTTGGTTTCCTCATAGTGAGCTTGGAAAGTTGGACTGACACTAGTTTTTCTAGTGAAAAATAATTTCATTCCTCTACAATTTGCTTATCAAATTTTCAATTTTTGAACCAAGATAAGATAGAAAATATGGCGATTAATGGAATACGAATAAACGATTTGAGTTTCTTAACAGGATCTTCGAAACATACTTGGCAGCCGATCATGACTGCTGATACAACAGTTTTAAGTTATTGGTTGAACTGGAGGTTCTTCCTTTGCTTTGTATTTCTTTTTGTTGCCATGGTCTTTGCTGCATATCTAACATGGAAGCATGAAGGATACAGAAATTCGAAATCCGAGAGAGAAAATCGACAGGAATGTATCGGACATTTGTATAAGGATGAAGCTTGGAAAACTTGTCTCCGAGGAATTCATCCTGCGTGGTTACTCACTTTTAGGATTACTGCTTTCATAATCATGTTCTCACTAATCGCAACAAATACGATTGTTGATGGAGTTGGTATCTTTTACTTCTATACTCAGTAAGTCATTGAACCGCATAAACGAATTACTTTACTTATTTGAGGCATTTGTAATTGTTTTTCTTCGTTTCCTTTGTGCTGCACAGATGGACTTTTACTTTAGTCACCATATATTTTGCGGTACGTTTCCTGCACCGATTTATATATACTATGAATGATTTGAAAGCCGAATTTGTTGATTACATTTGGAAGTAGGCAGCAGCCACTTTTGTCTGATTCGCTTATGTCGGTCTGCACACGTATTTATCTCTCAACTTCAATATTTGTAGCTTGGATCTTCATTCTCCATTTATGGATGTCTCAAACATCGAAACGGACTCAATGGTGATATGGCTGTTCATGAGGATTTGGATGCAGAGCAGGGCAACTATATAGCACCGTCACTCGGGGAAACTGCAGGGACATCTTCCTTCTCGAAAAATCAAGTTGTGACCGGAATAAAGCATAATCGCCAAACTGCAGATGCATGGAGTTATTTGTTTCAAATTGTTTTTCAGGTGATGTTTCGTTTAGAAACATTTGTTATAGCTTCTGTGCAAAAAATGAAACCTTTATTTTAGTTCTTTTTATTGTCAATCTTTCATTTTTCTTTTCTACCTGCAGCGAATGCCATGTTAAATTAGCATCATTAAAGTAGTCTAGAAGCCGAAATACAAAGATATCCATGTTTCGGTGTGTCTTGTAATTGTTAATGAACAAGATTTGAACTCATTTATCTGCAGAAATAGCGAGTTAAAATGATCAATAATATTATCCTGAGCTGAAATAGCTCGTCTTATGTTCATTCTGGATGGTTAAAAATTGTTTCAAATCCATTTTTTGTTTGAAATAATATAATTCTAGCTATTAAATCAAGTTATGGATCCAGCTATTCCTCTACTGTCCAATGTGGATACTAGGATCGTGAACTGAGTCTACTGTTGAAAATCATTTTCAGGTTGCATGCCGATGTGTCTTATTGAAATGTCTGGCTCATTAGTTTCTTTTTCACACATGCGCAGACTTCAGCAGGGGCCGTATTGCTTACCGACATTGTATTCTGGTTCGTTCTTTATCCGTTCCTGATGGCTAAAGATTTCAGTCTCGATTTTGTGAGTATATACCTATTATTCCGCTGCTTCTTTGCGACCATCTTTTTATATTGGATAGCAAAAGCTACTTAAGGTTACGAGATCGATGCATAAAAACAAGAGTTAGATGAGTTTACTTAACGTTTAAAATTTGTTTTACAAGTTCGACGGCTTGGCTTCTTTTTATCAAGAAATTACTTATCGTTTATAGTTATATAATTTATCTTTTGCAAATGCAGATCAATGCTTGCATGCATTCTGTCAATGCTATTTTACTCCTTGGGGACACAACTTTGAATTGCTTGGTAATCTTAATTCCTCAATGTTACAGTGTTTTTTTCGGATCTAGTTACTTGAAACATGAGTAAAAATTTGTAATCGTGTTTTTTTTTCTTCTTCCAGCGATTCCCAGTTTTTCGGATTGCATATTTCATTTTGTGGACTAGTGTATTTGTCGTCTTTCAATGGATCATCCATGCTTGTGTTTCAATGTGGTAAGTTAGTTTATGTTTTGCAAAAAGCTGTTATGTTCGCGTAACTTTTACTTCAGTTTTTGTTCATGATGATTACTCTCCTTTTCTGATAGGTGGCCGTATCCATTCCTTGACTTATCATCCCCGTATGCTCCTTTATGGTACGTGATCACCGGTCTGATATCTTTGGTTACTGCTGCTTATGAACTAATAACTTATTCGCATGGATATAGGTACATGGGGGTGGGATTGATGCACATACTATGCTATGGTTTATTTGCCGCAATAATTAAGCTGAAACATTTTTGGTTGTCGAGATCGTTTCCGGACTCCTACGAGGGGTTTAAGTGAGAAAATGATCCACAGGTTAGTTATACTGGCTAATTCCGGGCACCTTCATATAGCATTTGGAATTGGTTGCTGAAGAAAGTGAATACCTTTTGACAGAGGAGCAGCTGTGCATAAGAGATATATCAGTGTCTTTATTGTTGCGAGGTTATTATTATTTTTGAAAAAAATGAGTTTTAAGGTTGGTTTTCCATTGTAGAAGCTACAGCAGATGGAATGTAAAGATTGTCACAACACAACACTATAACATATAAGTTATAACATATTTTTTTTGTAACTTGTAAAGATTGTTTCATATAGTTACAGCAAGGATATATTACTTCTTTCTCTTTTTGTTTTTCTGGTTAGACATCTGCCAGTGTTGCAGTAATTTGTAATTTAATTTGTTATATATACTAGAAAGCATTTAAAATGTTATATATATAATTATAAGCAATATTTACTTAAAAGAGTTCATCATATTAGACAGAAATTCTTGTCTGCATTATGCAATTAGGTACAAATTTAGTACCATGGTTATTGAACAAGGACAAATATATATTTGACATCTAAACTCGTGAAAAGTTAATATTTACATTATACAGTAGTGTTCACCTGGACCGTGAGTGACAAAATGAATTTGGTCATTCACCGTTAGATATATGTTTATTAAATCTACATCTTAGGATGTTTTGGATATCCACTGCAGGATTATAATGAGTCTATACTAGGTGAACGCTACTGTTACATTATATATATGAGCAATTTCAAACTCTATTAATGGAAGATCAGACAAGTTCATTTTCTGTTAATTTTGCTCGTTTGGTGCACTAATCGTTTGGTTCCACTCAGACGCTAGTAGAACTTAGATGGTACATTGAACTAAATCAACATAAAGTGGACTTTTGTTGAATCTGTTGTAATGGTGTACGTAAAGTGAACTTTTGTTGGATCTGTTGTTACTTTGTAGATTCTCCCCCAGTAATCATGGTACTAAATGTGTACCTTATTCCAGTTATTGTCAATAGGATGTAAGCAATCATGAACACCAACAAACAAACAAAATAACACATTGCCTGTCATCAAATACCAAAGCATAGGTTCTAAGAAAATTAGAATGCCTAATGCAGACTCGTCTAAGTGTCCGTTTCGTTTTAGGATTAAGAAACTAACTGCCGAATCAACTAATGTTTACCAGCTATCGGTAACAACAGTTGAATCACAACCCAAGTTGTAGATGTTATTCAGTTAAATGGTGATCCCAGCTCACAGAAACATAAGCAAATTTCACAGAAAGAAAAAGAGGGCAAGGCAGTTTGGCAGGAGAAAAGGAGTTTATTAACAACAGACTTCAAACAATTACCACCATTTGTCTTTGAATAATTGTTCAAAACTAAACTAACCAACAATACTAATCGACCAAATTGGATATATTCCATCTCTGTTCTTTCACATTTTACTTTCCCTTTCAATGGTTTCTTCCAGTGAGTTAGGTGGTTCCTCTTGAATTACTTGAACGATCAAAGAGGCAACAGTAATCGGCTTCCGATGATCTTCGTTATGCAGTATCAAATAAAACATAAGCCTATGGCTTTACATGTGCTCTAATGAACTGTTCCACCTCAGATATATCACCATTCAAGCCAGAAGATTCTGCAACTGTGACTTTGTTGCTGCAATGCGAGAATGAAAACGCTTCCCCAGGGATCCCAAGAGTAAAGTCATTTGCAATGTCAGCCTCAGATACTCCACTTCTTGACGGTCGCAATTTGTCACTACAAAATGATAGAATATAATGGATCAAAAATCGAAAGATTAGTTGAATGGAGGATATTGCATACTAATTAATAATAACACGCTATGACTCTTTCAGAAGTTGTTCAACATCCATTATACTAGTATCTAGTGATAAGCATCAGAGAAGAAGCAATTTGACTGTTTCCACAGCACATGACCCTCCCTGTAAAGTTATCTATGTATGGATCAGGAAAATAATTTGATATGATAAGAGGAAAAGCATTACACTTCTTTCTCGAGTTGTTTCCGGATGAACTCCTTGCTATGTGCTGTCACTTTATCTGTCTTGTTGCAACAGATGAGAACTGGAACTTTCCTTTTGACAACAGTTGCCTTGGTCAAAATATCATATAGATACCTTTCAAATAAAAAAGCTTTGAAATATTAGAATGTCACCGCATTTGAAGTCGATATTGTGGATGTGAATGTGTATGTTGCACTATGTGCTTGATGAAAAGAAAAAAAAATACTCTGAAACTCCACGCAAGTTGGGTAAGAATTCCAATGCATCAACAACAAAGACTATGCCAGCAGCTTGAGGCAGGAATTCATCCAATTTAAGTCGAAGACGAGAATGCCCAGGAACATCAACTAGATAAACAGGTTTTACTTTGCCCTTCTGTTGAGGTAGAAGCAAGGAAAAAAATTACGAAGAAAAAACATGAGGGCATAAGTTTCATTCTAATACCATTCCAACACACTATTTAATCAAAATAAAAAAGGACAGAAACAATGTGCAATTATTTTGTCCCAAATGTCAAAAAGAATATGGCAAATGTTCTCATTTGAAGTGAAGTCAAGAAAAGAACCAAATTTATAACGACGAGCTATGCACCTTAGAGCTTTCAGAATGAAGAATGAAAGTGCCCTCATTTGGTTCCATTGAAGTAACAGTGCCCTGATGTGGAGAACCATCTCGAAGCTAGAAGAGACATCAAATGATAAAATTAGGATTATGAGATGCACAAACAGGATTTGTTCTCATAATTTTAATGGTTGTTGTAATCATCAATAGGATGTAACAAATAAGTAAAGTTTATGTTAAATAAGTACATTTCATATCTATATAACATGAAACATATTCAGTACGACAAATTCCTCTCAGATTTTCAAGGAATTACACAAGGGACATAAGAGGCTTACTTGATAGAAAAGAATAGTTTTACCACTCCCACTAAGCCCAGTGAGCACAATGGTGTTAGATTTTCTGCGCTTAGATAAGCGAACTGCAAAGGAAGGAAGAGTTACAGTTTAACAAAATTAATACATAATATTCAGAATTAGACTACATTGTGAGATAACATTTTTGCAGTCTTCCATACCAAGTTTGCTTTGACATTAAATGAAATTGAAAGATTGGACACACCAAAGATGGCATTCATTCAAGAAAGCTATGGGTTAAATGCACAGTCGTTCACTCAACTGTTGGTAATATGTCGATAGTCACAAACCTTCAATTTGTGCCAATAAAATAACTGAAGGTTTATTTTGTTTCAATAAAGTCACATTCTACAAATTTTCGATACTTTCAAAGTCGAAATGCTGATTACATGGTTAGAATAACACCAAATTAACCTCACATCAGCACCACATATCAAAATCTGAACCGACCTGTTCAATCATTCATATCTAAATACGGCCACATTGCCAACAAAATTTTCAAGAATCTCAAAATTTATTGATCTAGGCGTAGAATTTTGACACAAGGCAGTGAAGTGACGTTAATTTGATAGTTCTAACCATCCTAGACAGCTTTCCAGCATTGAAATTGCCGAAAATTCGTCAAATCTGACTTTATTGAAATAAAATAAAACTTAAGTTATTTTATTGGAGGAAATGAAGTTTTGTGACATTAACAAAACATTAGAAATAGTTGAATGACTGTGTGCATTTAACTCTGAAAGCAAGTAATTCTTTGCAAGTAAAGGAATCAATAATGTCATTGTTCTCTAACCTAGAGAAAGCATGAATCAGATTTTATGACGAATCCCCCTCGCACTATGTATCAAATTGTACTCAGTTTCCACAAACTTAAACCCTAATTCTCTGGATATGCAATTTACTAAAATAGCCTAGGAAACTAGCTTGTGAACAAATACTAACTGCAAGTGCAAATGCAAATGATGTTCATGGCAGTTACCTTGAGAAATTGACAAAAAGGAAATATAAAAGAAACTGATAAACAGTGATATTAGCACTCTCCAGTCTCCACAGTTTTCTCAAACGTAAAGTCGCAACCAAGAAATCCAAAAAGATAAAACAGGCAAACGCAAAAAAACAAAACACAGTCGAATAAGAAGAAGAGAAAGAAAGGGAAAGGTGAGAGAGAGAGTGTGTAAATTACTGATTAAGAGGACAAGTGTGGAGAAAATTAATACGGAAGCCGCGACATAGAGCTGAGTGGGGGGTATCTGATTGACATATTGAATTCCTTGATCCAACCATTGCTTGGCCTCCATTTTCCACTGCTCCATCCCTTCCATGGTTCGCGAATCTGCAAAATCAAAGTTCGCAAACTGATTAAAATCAAAAGAAAATGTACTTCAGCAGCTCAATTCAACATCGCCGGAGAAGAAGAAGAAGAAGAAGAAGATTATTACACTTGACACGCCCTAAAATGGGACAAAATGCCAGAGAAGGGGGAGAAATTCAATATTTCTAGCTTCTTCTACCAACTAATTGGGTTTTTATTTGGTTATACCATTAAATGGGCCTCAAGAATAATTTGGTATTAACTGGATCGGCCCAAATATTAGACCCATCTGGGTTGCCTGGCCTGACCCTTTTGAGGAAATTGCATCAAAAGGAAATTATTTGACAATATTTACAATTTGATCAATTTAATTTCTTTGTTTTGTCAAGTCAATTATTACGAGAGATGAACGTAATTATGGTATATTTACGGGAGAAAATCTACCATAAGGTGACATATTTAATATACTTTAATCTTTTAATACTATTAATTTGGTTAATCTAACTTTTAACCCTATTAATTTAGATTAAAGTATGGTAAATATGACACGTATAATAAATTGAATGAGAAATATGTAAAAAGGTAAAGAATTGGGTATAATAGATTTTCTTCTCTTCATTCATTTTTGTTTAGATCTGATTGAGGGATTGATAGATCAATTTTGTTTAATTGGAATCAAGAGGAGTATTTTAGAGGATTAAAAGGATCATATTGAAGACTCAAGGAGCAAGTAGCATTTTGGACATTATGCATGGAGGAGTAAGCTGATTGTGCATCCTTAATTTTTTTTAAAAGTTTAAGAGGGCTACATTGATATATTTTAGAGAAAAGTATAAAAATAAATCGTGTAATTTGATCGATTTTTAAACATAGTCCCATGATTTATTTTTATAATTTTTTCCTATATTTTACTTAAAAGAAATAGGCACATATATATACAAGACATTCTTAAAATCACTCGTTAAATCATGGAAATATAGTAGCCCTACTAGCAATCTAGAGTTGCCTTGTTGTAGCAATCTATAGTCAACAAGCATGTTATACATTTATTACATTGATTTATTCTATAACGCTCTTCCTCAAGCTGAAACATAAATACAAATAACATAGTCTTAAATATAATATGTTCAAGATATTTTAGAACATAAAATATAATCCAGGACACACAATTTAGAAGAACAAATTGAATAGGAGAGACATCTGAACATCAAGTTTTATTGGAAATAAACAAACAAAACTCAATTGAAGGAACACACAAAAGGCTCCCAGAAACGTCAATGCACAAAAGGAGTTTCATAGGAAAACCAATCGGACAAGCACGTCAAGAACATAGAGACAATCATGGCAAAAAAAACCTGAGATTTGAAACTTTAGGTCCAAATAATCTGTTCACAATGGCAGACTGTGAAGTTGAAAAAAAAATAGCCTAAAAAATACAAACCCTTAAATTCTGCATTGATATGGTTGTACATTCTTAATGGATCGTGTACTGTTATTTTTCATTATTCCGTATAAGACCCACCTTGTATTCATTTTGGAGAAAATTACAAAAAAAAATAATTTGTGATTTGGCAGATTTGTAAAGACAATCTTTGTGGTTATAAGTTTGCAAATAATAAAAGGGAAGTAAGTTTGCAAATAATAAAAGGGAAGTAAATAGGCACCCCTCTACGTATGAGAGCGTCTTTCCTTTAGTAATTAGTTAAAAGTTTATAAATATTATTTATTTATAAATTGGTTAAAATTTCGATTTTTTCTTATGTAAAATTAGAAAGGTTAATTTTTTTTTATCCTCTTCCAAATATTTTAAGTGGTTCATTTTAAACATCAATTTTTTTATTTACCATTTATCCATTTTAAATTTATAATATACCATAAAAACTGTCGTAACAAATCCACCAAACCATAATTTTATTTTATTTTACTTTTTCCCATAATTTTAATCCTTAACCTTCTTTACCACTCACCATCTATATTATATTAGAGGTCAATGTTCAAACTATGCAGAACTGGCATTACAATTTCACCTTATTTTGTGAAAAATATCTAATTCGTTTGAACAAAATAATAAATTGTCACGAGTGGGATATTTAATTACAATATTAATTAATAATTATTTTGTAAGATACTAATAACACCAATATCTTCACGTTTGAGATTAACAATGTGCAAATATATGATTCCTACCACCTTCCTGGAAAGTATAATTCTTAATTAATTATATATATATAGAGAACATCGGAATTAAATGGGTTATTAATTAATTAATTAGGAAAGTTATTAATATTATATATAAATTTGATGTAAAGAAATACTAGTACTCGGTAAGATAGAAATGATTGTGTTTACTTTTTCATAATTTGAGCAAAATAAAATTGATGATGCATAATAACTTTCAAAAAATAATTAAACTTAGCATCCCCAAAAATTTCACAAACTTGAACTAGTTGAACCAATTTGGTGATAATGAATTTTAATTATGGATTTATATCCTCTCAATTTGAGTTTATATTACGGAGTTTCCGGTCCGGCTAACCTGTGTGTCTTATGGTATAAGGATAAGGTATAATTTTTTTTTTTTGGTAAGAAGGGAAGAGAAAAAAACAAACAAACAAAAACCTAACCCGAGATCAGTCTAGGAAGACTGACCCCAATCCTATCCTCAAGAAGAGAAGGTAACAGAAAAGAAGGAGGAACGGAAAGGGTAGAAACACCTAACATCCCCCCATGCCCAGCAGCTGCCAAGCGATCCGCCACGCGGTTTTGCTCCCTATAAATATGGGAGAAGGCAAGAGAATCGAAGGCAAGATGACTTTAATGAGATTCTGACTCTTAAGACAAACAGCCTGGCTATCCGAAATCCTGTTGATAGCCTCCAAATTGTCAGACTCCACCGAAAGCCTTTTAACACCCATGCGAATGGCGAGTTTAATGCCTGACAAGATCCCCCAGAGCTCCGCAGAAAAGGAGGAGCCCGTACCCAAGTTATGGGTAAACCCAGCCAGCCAGGCGCCACCAGCATCCCGAAGAACTCCACCAGCAGCAATTCTGCCATTACTAAGGCAGGAGCCATCCGTATTCAACTTGACAACCCCTTCTCTGGGCTTACTCCAACCAACTAGCTGGACCTCTTTAGCCGGGGAAGGGCGAACCAGGGGCTCTCCTTCAAAACTCTTTATAATAACAGAGAGTTTTTTCGAGAAGTAAAACCGCAGGTCAGGAATAAAGACAGTTTTCTCAACAAATAACTCTTCATTCCTCCATTTCCACATTTGGTGACAAATAATAGCGAAGAGAATAGCCCCGTGCTCCATACTGGCCAACAAATTCCCATTAACGCCTTCAGAGAACCAATCAATATCAGAGAAACCCATAAAGGAAGGAAGGATGTGGTGAGGAAGGACCCCTTCCCAAACCTTTCTACTATTCGGGCAATCCCTCAAAGCATGGCACAAGGTTTCCACATGGCCGCTGCATCTGCTACAGGCACCAGATACATCCAAGTGCCTTCTGTGTCTATCTGCATTCGTGAGGAGCCTGTCTTTGACTCCCAGCCATAGGAAACTCCTAATGCGGTAAGGGACTTTGAGGGCCCAAATGGACTTCCAAATTTCCAAGGGAGGATCAGCCCTATTAGGGGTAAAAGCTTCATAGGCCGATTTACAAGAATAAGAACCATTATTAGTCAAGGCCCAGCAGTGTCTGTCCTTATCCTCCTCCTGATTACTAATCTTCACACCTCTAATATTAAGGAGGGTCTCCAGGCTAAAGAAGGAGTCGAACTTAGACCAGATCCAGTCTCCCTCCGAGTCCACCACATCAGCAATTTTCCAAGAGAGGAGATCATTCGGCGGAGGGGCGATGCACACCTCAATCAACGGTTTGTCACCAATCCAGGTGTCATACCAGAAACTAATGGATCTCCCATTACCCACCTCCAAGCCAATCCCCGTACAGAACTCAGCAAAAACAGCACTAAGCCCTTTCCAGAGGAAGGAACAGCTGACAACCCTCTCCTTCGGGCCACCAAAGATTCTATCTTTCCTATACTTGCCGCACAGAAGACGAACCCAAAGGGAGGAGGGGGATTGCCACATTCTCCAAAGAAGCTTCATTAACAAGACTTTATTATTGTCCTTAGCTTGCCTTATACCAAGACCCCCCTTGCTCTTAGGCTGGCAGGCTTCCTTCCAAGGGACCAGGTGAATCTTCCTCCCATCCCCAGACTCTCCCCACAGAAAACGCCGATTAATTTTATCAAGGTCGTTGAGGACCGGCTCAGGGAGCTTACAGGCTTGCATGATGTGATTTGGAGCAGCGCAGTTGATAGACTGGATTAAAGTAAGGCGACCTGCAAGGGAAAGAGAATTAGCTTTCCAGCTAGCACACAAACCGTTAGATTTGTCCAAAATGTCTTTAAAAGAGGCTTTGGACACCCTGTCACTATGAAGAGGGACCCCAAGGTATTTTCCAAACGATTGAGTCAGGGGAATGCCAGACATCTCACTCAGTCTTCTACACAAGCTATTATCCATATTCTTGGAGCATATCATACGGGATTTATAGATGTTAATCTTCTGGCCAGAAGCCTCACAAAAGCAGTCGAGGATATCCATCACAGCCTTAATTTGTTCCTCATTACCTTCCATAAAAAGCATGACATCATCAGCAAAGAGTAAATGGGTAACAGGGGGGCAATGTCTGTTGATGGAAACAGGGTGGAGAGTCCCTTTGCTCACCACCTCTTGGATCAGGTGAGACAATCTTTCCATGGCAATAACAAAAAGGAAGGGGCTCATAGGATCCCCTTGACGAATACCCCTGGATGGAGAGAACTCATCCGACATATCCCCATTGATCATAACCTGGAAAACAGGAGAGGAGATACACTTTCCAATCAAATTCCTCCAGTTCTCCGGGATACCAGCTTTGGCTAAACTATCCAGAAGAAAGCTCTAGTTCAACCTATCATAGGCTTTCTCCAGATCCAGCTTGAGAGCCACGATCCCTTTCTTGCCTTTCTTAATCTTCATAGAATGGACAACCTCATGGGCAATAACAATGTTATCCATCAATTGTCTACCAGGAACAAAGCTCCATTGGTTTTGGCTGATAATATCCGGAAGGATCTTCCGGATTCTATTAGCCACAATCTTAGTAATAGCTTTATACAAGACATTACAAAGACTGATGGGTCTCATCTGGAGAAAGGAAGAAGGCTTGGCAACCTTAGGAATCAAGACAATGAGGGTTTTATTAACCAAACTGATATCGTTCGAACCACCAAAGACACCTAACACAAAGCTGTATATACCCTCTTTCATAGTGTCCCAGTGTTTATGATAGAAACTAGCGGGGATACCATCAATACCAGGAGCCTTAGTGGAACCGATGCTGGAGAAGGCCAGATCAATCTCTTTAAGCTCAATAGGATGGAAAGCATCATTAATAGCATCCTACCCCAAACGAGGAAAGGAAATGCCAGAGTGGGCACTCTCTAGGTCCACAGCTTCCTCTCTGAACAGGTCCTTGTAGAAATCAAGGGCAAGGCGCCGAATGTCCTCCTCCTCAAAAATCCACTCACCACTGGCGTCTTTAATAGCCTCGATCCTATTTCGATGTCTCCTAATGATCGTTGAGAGGTGGAAAAACCTGGTATTCCGGTCCCCATCTTGAATCCAAGCCTTCCTAGATTTCTGGAACCACAGAAGCTCTTCCTGTCCAAGCACAGCTTCCAACTCGTTCTGAAGAGCTCTAAGGTGACCATTTAGGCTATGATCGAAATGAACCCCCAAGCAACGCTGAACACCTTCCATTCTCCTCAAGAGTTTGTTCTTCCTCCTGATAATATGACCAAAAATATTTTTATTCCAAACAGCCACATTCCTCCTGAATTCCTCAGTAGCGAGGAGAACATCAGAGTGGGGATGCCAATTGCTTTTAACGAAATCCTTAAACTCGGGGTGAGACTCCCAAGCCACCAGATACCTAAAAGGTCTATTACCTTTCAGCCGATTCCCTTTGACCAAATTAAAGAGGATAGGGCAATGGTCAGAGTGACGGAAAGGGAGATTAAGCACCTTGACCTCAGGAAACCTATAAATCGCTGCAACATTAGCGTACACCTTATCCAACCTAACAAACACACTATTCCTTTTCCAGGTAAATTTGTGGCCAGCAGCACCCAGGTCTGAAAGCCCGCACATATCCATACTTTGCTTATGATTAAGACACCGGTTCACATAATGATTACCCCTTCCTCTCTGATCACTCAAGAGGGCAATGTCATTAAAATCCCCGGCAACCAACCACGCCTCCACCATGTTAGAGCTAAAAGAATGAAAGATCTCCCACAGCCTTCTTCGATTAGTCAAAACAGGATCAGCATAGACGAAGGTAATAAAGAAAGGTTTATTACCCGGGTAACACACCTTACTATGGATGAATTGACTGTCCATAGTAACAATATCAATATTGACTTGACCTGGCTTCCAAAAGAGCCAAATCCCCCCTGCCCGGCCAGTAGCCTCCGACCTGACGCAATTCCAATTCTTAAACTTTCTAACCACCTCATCTGCTTTGGCTCCACTGACCTTGGTCTCTAGAAGGACAAAGCAGGAAGGGTTAAACTGTTTAATGAGATCATTGACATGAATGCGGGTAGCCTTGCTCGCTGCACCTCTAACATTCCAAACGAAGAAGTCCATCAGAGGGGGAGACTACAGATGCAGGCCCAAACCCTAGATCAGGTATTTGTTCAGGGCTCCGGAGAGCCTAGAGGAGGTCCCAGAAGGACCCCTTTTATCCCAAGAATTCAAACCATGAAGGTTCTTTTTAGGTTTCCCTTTGGGATTCTTCATGTTTAACTTACTCACTCCTATAGCTTTACCAATAGGAGCATCAACAGGAGGATGTAGAATACTCGCCTCCCTACTCAAACCCTTCCCAGCTGACAGGATAGACTAGGGAATCTCTTTGGCTTTAGCAGAAGCATTAGAGACAAAGAGAGGATTAATAGAATTACCCAGACTAGAGGCATGCTCTACCGACTCCAGACCAGGCATGCTTAAATCAATCTGCTTATCAGAAGGATCCGAGTCCTGATCTTCCTCCATAGACAAAACACCGAACCTTGACCCGGAACCCGAAGCTGAGTCCACTCCAGTCTTAATCCCCTTCTTAATATCCGGGGGTCTGACCTTGATCTCAGGAGCAATCTGGAGAGTAGTCATCTTCGTACTGATATCTGGTGAATGATTAGAATTAACATTAGCCCGTGGCTTCCTTCTCACTGGCCTCTTGGCAAGCATCCATGGGCCAAAACTCCTTACTTCCCCTTGACTCTTCTCAGCTTCACCTATGATAGGTTGCACCAACTCCTCCATGTCCTTCCTCCTCTTAGGACAACCCTCAAGGGTATGGCCAAACATACCACATTCATAGCAGATGTTGTGTATACCTTCATATTCAATATGATAGACCTTGTTTTGAGTACAGAACTGAGAAAGAAGAGGCTTAGCGAGATCAACATCGATACAGACCCTAGCAAACTTGCCTCTCACTGCCCCAATGGTAGTCTTATCAACATGGTGGACTTTCCCAACAAGGCTACCAATCTTGTTCAGGAACCTATCACTGTAGTATTCAAGAGGTAGGCCCGGGAACCTAACCCAAGTAAGGATCCTGTTAACAGAGCAATCATGTGGATCAAAATTTCGGACCCAAGGTCTCAGAGCCAACACATGATTGGAGATAATATACGGACCACCATTCACAACAGCATTGAAATCCTCAGCCCTTGTGAATTTAATGACATAATAGTCATTTTCAAGGTCTGTGATAGTAACCTTTCCTTTCTTTGCCCATTGAGCCTGGATCCTCTGGGCAAAGTAATTGACACTGATCCTTTTCCCCAACACAGTGACGATTAACGCCAATTTCCACTTCGATCTCATGACCCGCTTGTCTTCTGAGGATAGCCAGATCCTAGGACACAGCGGGTTATCAGGCTCTCCATCCTCAGAATCGGAATCAGAGAGAAAATCCCCGGAATCATTCTCAAAAGCATCCACCTCCATCATGGGATCCTCCTCTGACACCCCTAGCAACTTATCCCTCCAGGAGGGGGCTCCCAAATCCACGAAAACTCCCGCTTGAGCGGCTTGCGCAGCCTGTGCGGCTTGCGCGGCTTGCACGGCCTGTGCGGCTTGCGCGGCCAGGGCGGCCAGCGCGGCCAACGAAAGCCGCACGGTATGCTCATCATGCTGGGGAGAGACGGCAGGTAATCCATGTGGCCCAAGCACCGGAAGCGGCCCTACCACTCCGGATTCATGCGCGCCTCCATCCGCGACAAACGAGTCCAGGGCCGCGGCCGCGGCACCAACACCTTCCAGCCCCCGATCGGCCGCCGCATCCCTAGAAACCCCCAACGGAACCGTCGCACCCCTAGCACCCCCCGTCAAACCCACCGGATCCGCCTCCCCACCATCCACCCACTCCGATCTGCTCCTATCCCTAGACCGATCCCTCTGAATCCCGTTGCTCCGCCTCCTCCCCCGAGGAGATCCCTCGGATCTCCCATCATCCGCCGCCGCCCACGCCTTATCGATCCCGGAGTCATTGCCCTGCCCGCGCCCCGCCACCACCAGATCCGACGCAGGCTAGCCGCCTGCCTTCACCGACCCATCCCCCTTAACCTTCACGATCGCCTTGGTCATCGCTTGGAGAGAGAGAGAGAGTTTTTTTCGGATAAGGTATAATTAATATCTCTTAATATTTAGTTTTTCTAAGTAATCATATACAATTAATAAAGGCAAAAAGTATAATTAAGCCTCTGAATTTTGGCTATTTTAAGGATTAAGCTCTTGATCATTTATTTTTCTACATTGAACCCTTGATCATTGATTTTGTTATAGATTTAGCCCTTATTTAAATTTTCCATCGAGTTTAGGAGTTGAAAAGATCGATTTGGCGATTCTAATGTTGAAAATCACAAGCTGAATTCTAATTTCGTTTTAGTTTTTAATTTTTATCTCTCCTAGTCAATGAACTCTTATTTTTATTTGTCCATGTCAATAAGCCAAATCGTCCTAACGATGTATGCAGTCCAAACTCGACGAAAAAGTTAAATAAGGGTCCAATCTATAATAGAATCAATGATTAAGGGCTCAATGTGGAAAAATAAATGATTATAGGCTTAATCCTTAAAACAGTCAAAGTTCAGGGGCTTAATTATGCTTTTTGTCATTAATAAAATATAATTAATATTTTCATATAAAAATAATAAGCACTATACTCATTTGGTAATTTTGCAGAAAATTGTATTATCTCAAAGGTAATTTTGCCCCAAATTTTCAGTTCCATGCAATAGGATGGAGGAGGAAGAGGGTGTAAGTGAAAGAAATAGAAAAATAGAGTGACTGTTATGAGAAAAAAAAAACTCTGATTTTAATGGAGTTCGGGAAACGCATATGCATTATTTTTTTTAAAGCAGATAAACCTGTGCATTATGACACAGGTTAGATTTGCCGATTTATGAATTATATAATATGAATATAAAGATTAATACAGTGAAGATTCGAATGGGGAGAAAAAATATAAGAGTATAATTTTTTTTTATGTTTGTGTATATTATAAATTGGAGAGATAAAACTTATTTATACTAATAAGTTTACAAAATGTATGATTCTAATACCGTTAATCATAACATGTGCAACATTAATATATGTTTAGATATTGGTGGACATCTATTGAATATATCACATTAATTATTACATAACGCTCCTGATTGAATGTCCATAGTTATAAATAAGATATTGTCCTAATATCTTTCTGACAAACTTGGGCTTTTTCATGTCTGGTGCTAATAACTCCGTTTTCATTCAACACACTCGGACTAACAAAATCTTTTTTTGATATGATATGTGCATGACATTCTCATTTCCTGATCCAACTCTGAGTTAATTCAATCCACCAATCAAGCTATCGAGACAGAATTCTCAATTCAGAATTTAGGGTAACCATCTTACTTTCTAGGGCTTGAAGTCCGTTATACGAAGTAGGGTCTTTATCTCTATGAGGCTAAATACGTTGGAGATATTCTTGACCGTGTTAGTATGATCGATTGCAAATCATGTTCCACACCAATGGCCACTACCCTCAATCATGTTCCACACCAATGGCCACTACCCTAAATCTTTCCCATGATCATGGCACTCGTCTATTGACGGGTGATGAGTATCCCAACACTATTGGGGCTTTACAGTACTTGACGCTCACTCGTCCAACCATTACCTTTTCTCTTAACAATCTTTGTCAATTTCTGCACTGTATCAATGAACATTAGTAAGGTGTCCAACACGTTTTACAATATGTTCAGGGAACTCGTGACTAAGTCATTATTTTTTTCCTCTTCTCCTATCCTTGCTATCCATTGCTACTCTAACAAACACTGTGATGGGTGCCCTGATAATCGTCGTTTAACTAGAGCCTTTTGTGTCTACATTGGTAAAAGTCTGATGTCATGAAACACTCGCAAGCAATCTACCATAGCTCGATCCTCCACTAAAAGTGAATACAATGCAATAACTAATGCCACAGTTGAGTTACTCTGGATTCAATCTATGTTGATTAAAATTCATTTTTCCATTCCTCATCCGGTTCAACTATGGTGTGAGAATATTATGACTATTCAACGACCAATCATGTATTCTATGCTCGTACGAAACACATTGAAATTGACTATCGTGTTGTTCATGAACAAATGGCAATTGGGTTTATTAAGGTTCGTTTTATCCTTACAGAAGATCAAGTAGCTGATATCCTTTACCAAGCCGTTATCAAACACTCGTTTCTCTATTCTGGAATACATCTTCACTTGTGCTCTACACATTGGCTTAAGGGGGGCTACCGAGGATAAAGATTCCTAGTGAATCTTTATCTCTTTCATTGAATGTTTTACTCTAATTAATCTCTTAAACCCTTTTTACATTCTTAGGGATAACACTTCCTATCCCTACTCTATTTATATTTCTCTAGTCTAATTAGGAGTTTTTGCCTGTATATACTTGTATATTCTATGTTTTTAATTCAAGTGAGATTATTATTCATTCATCTATACACAACTTTTGAAGAAATCAATTAGGTGTTTTGGCAACGATGAAATAAGTCATTTTCTTGTTATGACTGAAAGATGATATTTGAGTTGAATTAATACACTTAATTAAGTGCTTTCACCACTCACTATAGCCTTATAGGTCAACATTCAAAGTATATATGCAATTTACATTATTTTCAACCTACCCACCTTCACATTTTGATTTTGGGTATAAAAATTAAACACACAAATAATATGGTTGGAGTGTGGAAAGTAATCCTCCTTCTTTATTTCTATTAGATTAAATGTTTATTTGGTTATACAGTTAGCTAATAAAATAAAAATAAATAATTTTTTTTGGTAAACAAAGAAGGCACGAGGTCCACGGAACAAAAGAAAAAGAGATTAAGAATACGAAATTCTGTTAGACATCACTCCTCTGCTATCATCAGTTAGGATGTCCTGGAGGTCTACATGAGGCACATCAAACTCATGATGGCCTATGGATAAAAATCTGCGAAGTTCGCCAGCCAGTCAGCAACACGGTTACCTTCTCTAAAGTGTGAGCAAAGTGAACGGACCAATCTCTATCTCGAATCTCCTGACATTGAATAATTAGCCATGTATACAGGTGATGGAGTTCCATTATACTTGTAAGAAGGTGAAGAGCAGTAAGGGTGACAGTGCAATAGCCTATATTAGCTCCAAAACCTCCTAACCAACAACCCCTCCAGTCACGAATCATGCCTCCTGCAGAAGCATGTCTCGGATTACCTTTACACGCACCATCTGTGTTGATTTTAACATGGCTCTCACGCGGCATCTGCCATCAAACCCAGACACATCTCGGTCTATCATCCCACGTGTCCCTGATAATAGTCCGAACATGTTTAAATTCCTCACATGCTTCGTGAATAAAAGAGGCTCCAGTAGCAGGCTTGTCAGTCCCTTGAAATACAAAATTGTTCCTCCATTTCCATAGCCACCATATGTCGAAGGAGAAAAGAATTAGCCACTGTATGCCCCAGATAGTCCCTGAATCGTTTACGTTCAGTTTGAGCCATTGAAGAAGATCAAACGAGAAAAAGGTAGGCCGGTTGTGCAGCAGCAGAAAGTTGCTCCAAAAATCTCGAGCGCTACCACAATCACGGTGCAACTCTGATTCCTCCGCCTGACAGTACAAACAGTTCAAACTTGAGGTAAGGTGTTTTCGTCTTCGGTTAACGTTACACATGAGGCATCTGTGAATAAGAATCCACATGAAGCATTTAATTTTCTCCGTAAATATAAATAAAGACTTATTAAATATAATTAGATAAAAGTATATGGTTATTTCAAACTTTTAAAAGTAAAAAAATATAGAGCAATAGATATATTAAGCAAACACTTTTTACATAAAAATAATATTTCAGTCCACCATTCTGTTTAATCAGATTCAAATTTAATTAAATCTTAAAATTATGGCTAAATTTTATTTTTAGGTCGTAAACGGTAACAATATCAATCTAAAGTCCACGATTTGTAAATATGAACCAAGTATAGTCATCATTTTCATTAATAAAATACCACAGTCCTCCATTTATAAACTTCACAGTGTAACTACATGAGTTTTTTTTTTTTTAAATTAAACTTAAAAATACTATTAGAGTAACTAAAACCAACTCAAACAAAAGTAGATAAATCATTGAACCAATTATCCTATCTTAGAGCATCTCCAATAGAGGGTGTCCAAAAGAGTGCCAAAACTTGACACATAATTTCAAAATATAATATTTTATTGTCTCTTTCATCCACATCACTTTTGACAACCTTTATTTAAAAAATGATCCAATAAAGGTTGCTTGAAAAGTTGCCATTATAATCCTACAAATTATTATTTTATTAAAAATATTAAAATAAAAAGCTACATATTTTATTATTTCTAGGAGAGGGACCACCTATTTCATATTAAAAAACAATAAACAAGGTTGCCAAAAATTGACAACTTTCCTTGGCACCCACAATCACTCCAATAGTGGGCACCCTTTAAAAGTTGCCAAAGCTGATGCCACATCAGCTGGCACTCTTTTGGGCACCCTCTATTGGAGATGCTCTTAGTAGTTGTAATTAAAAAGTAGAGTTTTTACCACTTTTCATCTTTTTCCATTTTTTTTATGTTTTTTTCCGTTTTTCATGTTGTTTTATTTTATTTTTGTTGCACTTTATCGCTTTTTACATTTTTTCTTATTTTACCAATTTTCATGTTTTTACCGCTTTCATGTTTTTTTTACATTTTTTTCACTATTTTTATGTTTTTTCTGTTTTTACCATTTTTCATATTTGTCAAGTTTTTACCGTTTTCTATGTTATTTTCATTTTCGTATTTTTACTATTTTCAGTTTTTTTATTTTACTATTTTCTATATTTTTCCATTAAATAAAATATTATTTATAAAAATTACTTTTAGGTTAAATTAAGGAACAATTATGGAGTTCTCCTCCCCCTTCTTTTTGTTTGTTTTCCTTTCTCTTCTCTTGTTCAAATATTCATTTTTTTCTTTTATTAATATATTGCGGGTTTGTCAGTTCTTGGGCCATGAATGCTCATCCCGTCCAAGTTCTGTCTCGTCCCAATTTCTATAAAAAAAAGGAACAAATTATGAAGTACAAATTCTATGAAAAAAATCAAACAGTGAAATAGAGATTTTGTATAATCATAGTCAATCAAACCACATCTTATACTAAAAAAAATTACTTTCATTCTCTTCTAATTTCTTTATTTGTTTTGAACATATTTCATATAAAAATTCCAGAGATATTCTTATAGATTCGGTTTGTTGCTGTCTAACTGAAGGAGACGAAAGAGATTTTATATATATTTTTGCAGAATATCTTATATATTTTACCCGATATCTTAAATGATTGACTTTCTTAAATGAATTGGCAATAGGCATTTCAAAAAAAATATTGGAAACTTCATCATGTTCCATCAAAAGTGGTTGTTAGAACCCTAATGTTAATGAATTGAGTTTATTGAGCAGAATATAATAATAATAATATAAAGGGCCATATATATAATTAATATTAGGTAGGTGGCAGTTAGTTAATTTAAATAATGCATGAATTATCAACAATCATGTATGCATGGTAGGCCTCTACACACTTCATTTATTTTCAGCATTTACACATCTCACTTTTTTTAGTTTTTCCTTTACAAAAATAACATTGATAGAGGCCACGACGAGAATATAAAAATACAATCACAACCAACATATTTCTCTCTTTTTTAAATCATGCAAATGATAGCTTTTACTTAAATATTTTAATAGTTAAGGGTCTCAGATCGTTTAAGGTAGATTTTGAGTAATTGTAAGAGTATCCACTTAAAAGGTATCTGACGAGTCTCGAACCGAGAAATTGGACAAAATGAAAAAAAAAAATGATTCGAATACAAGAACAATTTCTCGGATTATCTCTTGTAGCACGAAATATGTTGAGATTGATTGTAGTCAAGAAATGAACCTTGATTGTGTATCGTCGGTCACGTATCAATTGCACTCAGACATATAGGAGCAGATACAAAAATCAACGAACTAATAACGAACGAACAAGATGGAGAGAGGAACAAAAGGGTGACACAATGAGTAGGAGAGGGATAGAGTTTGAGTTTTTTTTCTCCGTATTGTATTATGTTCATCTGTTTATAATTTAGACTTAAGTACGTCATTTATGTACTTAAGTGGATGAGTCAATCCAAACCCATAACCCTGACCAGCTCTATATCCGTTATGGATGGATTATTTGGCTCATGTAAAATTTCCTACATCTCTCACTCAGGGCCGGCCCTGGGCCTAGGCCAGGAGTGCGCTGGCCTAGGGCCCAAGGCCGTAAGGGGGCCCAAAATTTTTATCAGATGTGTAACTCTATATAAAGCCATAAAACAACAATTTGTTTTAAAGTTAGATAAGTCTCCTGGTGGTAAAGCGTAGAGTTTCCATTCAAAGGGTTCATGTGTTTGATTCTTGACTAGAGCATATTTTTTTTTTAGACAATATTTTTTAGACCAGTATAACGAAATCATTTTTTTTTTAAAATTAGTGAATATAAATTCACTTTTAAAAATTTATTGATATTTATAACCTTGATGAAAAATTAATTAATTTGTTATTTCTTTTTGCCACATGACATAATTTTTGACATGTATACGCGATAATTGATTTAATTTTTTATCATATAGATTTAATATGTAGATAAATAAGGAACTAAATTTTTTTCGCATATTTATCTACGTATTAAGTCTATATAGAAAAATAAAATAAAAAAATTATTGGTATAACATTTAACAAATCGATTATTTTTTTTTTTATATAAAATGAGTTAAATTTCCTTTATGGAAATACTATAATGAGCAAATGTTATCAAATAATACCACATTAGCGAAATGATAAAATTTTGGATACCACATGGGTCAAGTAGGAGTTTAATCTATAATTTAAAGAAATTGTGAAACATCCTTCATTTTGGATAAACTTGTATTAACTGAACGTAATAATACATACATACAGTATAATTACTAGTAAAATATTTTTTATTTATCCTGTATTGAAATATATTTTAATTTTTTTTATGTAATTTTTTTTCGTTAAAGGGGCCTTTATTTATTATTTGGCCTAGGGCCCATAAATTATCAGGACCGGCCCTGCTCCCACTTGTACATGACGGAACATATTTCATCTCAATTCTCTCACTCCTTCGCATTCGTAAATAGTTCGTGTGAACGACATACACACGAAAGTTGTAGTGATATATACTCGTTGGAGATATATAATGTCTGGATAGACATGCATCAAGCCCAGTGCTATACACTCGTTGAAGGTACATAGTCCTTTTGTTTGAACATGTGGATATTAACAGATTGTATGATTTATACTGAATTCCACATCACATCCACTACAATAATTTCAATCTCTACAGTTTTCTATTGTCACAATTGCGTACAAGTGCATAAATTTTTTGACGATGCAAAATAGAATTCCAAGATGTGAACACATGGAATTTTTCCCTCCTACTCTATCATGTCCATCATAATCAAACTCGCTTGTCTGGTCGGTATTCTACAGGCTGAATCATCTCACGGCCCTTCAGATTATCCTTCCAAAATAGTCATATAAGATCATATTTTCCAAATAAATCAGGGGTCCTAAGGGTAAAATATGTAAAAAATCAAAGTTTTACAATATAAGTCTCACACTATGAAAAAATTGAGATTGCACTTTTTTCATCTCATGGTCACTAAGCGCATATGATACCCATAATGACATGTTATGGTGTTTCCATTTTCAGATGAAGTGCATGTCCTCTACTAATATTGTACGAAAGCATCAGTTACGATGTATCCAATTTTTTTTATTTTACAAAATTACATTTTTGGAGCTTTTTCTCTCTAAAAATTTACTCTCTCTCCTAACCAAACAACACCTAAATTACCTCAAAATGAAATTTTTCAAGAATTAAAGTTCCTTAAAATATCATTAACTCTTCGAAATTTTTATTTTGAGACCGTCAAAAGTCGGTTTGAGACGTTGAGTGGCCACCGATGTTAAAAAATATAAAATTATGTAGTCATACCGTTAAGAATTGAAGTTCAATGGCCACAAAAAATATGAGTAAAGTTCAGTAGTCATAGGTATAATTTACTATAATCTTTTTTGATATAAGTTTATCAAACATTGATTATCAATAGTTAATAATAAGTAATAATTATTAGCTAACAGCAAATAACGTGCTAATATTAAACTTTAACTCTGACGATGATACATGTTTAAACTAACAATTACTAGTCGAAAACCCGTGCGATGCACGGGATATGAAACTTTTATATAATTTAGATAAATAAATAAATTGACATATTTACTTTTAAATAATTTTATATCATGCTATGAAAAAAATTTATATTATGTATATTTGAAATTAATATATATATTTTAATGATAATTCAAATTAAATTAATTTTAAAAATAATTGACTACTTTTTTATAGAATTTTAACTAAAGATGAATGATTTATTTATTTTTATAAAATTCAATGATTTGTACTTTTTAGGAATTTTAATACATTTTCATATTCCAAATATTTTGTGAAACAATAATAATAAAATAGCAGATTAATTAAGAAATATATTAGAATATAATAAAAAACCAAAAATTGAATTAAACTATAATTAAAATTAAATATTATATTTACGATACAAAAGAATTACAATATAGGTTAAACAAAAATTGAATTAAACTACAATTAAAATTAAATATTATATCTACGATACAAAAGAATTACAATCTATGTTAAAATGGAAGCAACATCAATATATTATTCTATAAACTATTACAATCAATACTTTTCCAATGTTGCATACGAAGAAACTTTATCAATTCAATATGTTGCATATAAAAAAAAATTCATTAATAATTAGTTACAAATTCATCTTGATGATAATTATTTTGGTTGATGGAATTTCATGATCACTAATTATTCGAATTCAATTATTCATTCTGCTACAATAACCCAATATATCTAATTGAATCAGTTTAAGATGATGATTTCTCATATTTTCATCTCGTAATATCTCATCAAGACATTCGATCAATTTGTTCTTCATTCTTTCACTATATAGAATATCAGCCATACTCGCAGATATCACTTATTTTACTTCATTAATATTTTCTAATAATTATATATTCTTGAATTTTGTAAGTAAGAAAAACAAACAAAAGAATTGAAAAAAAAAATAAAAGGACGAAAAAGATAATTAGGAGAGAACTATCTTCCTCTCGAGTTTTTTTTTTTTGAAAATAAGAGAGAATGTCGAGACATAAGCGTATAAAGAGAAGAGTGAAAATATTTTTTGCCCATTAATTAAACATTTTATTTTTTCTTAATGAAGTATTAAGTTCATAAATTAATTTTAGTTAAATAGAATTAAATCGCAATTGTAACCACTCAGTACAAAAAAAAAAAAAACGTTTTATAATTAATATGTGAAATTAATTATATTAATTAGAATCATTATGCTCAACATTTGAGAATTTGAAGAGATTCAAATAATAATATTTTCTTAATTAATATTTTTCAATAATTTGTCCTATGATCATATTTCATTTTCATTTGTTAAAAACTCTTGAAATACTAACAATTTTGTACGAACCATAATATAATAGTTAAAAATTATATAAGCAAATGTTGCAAAAGCAATTATCTCAATATCCATAATTAATGTATATTTTTAGGATTTTGAGCATCAAAATTTATTTTTATTTACCTTGATTTTGAATTCGTATCTAGCATAATCCACATTCTTCAAGAATAAACATCTTATCAAGCGTGTTAGACGCTTACAATCTCCTTGTCTAGAAAATTGGGAAAAAATAACTTCTTGATAATAATAATAATAATATAACATAATTTATATTGAAATAAACTTCATTGTAAGTATAATATTCCAATATCTCTTTAATATTTTATTTAATATGTCTCAAACTTCAATGAACAACTATCGTGTGAAACTTTATATCTATTTGTACCAAAATACATAAAAATAAAAAAATACAATCCATATCAATTAGCTAGACTCAAACTAAAAAAATGAGTGGATTTCAACATGTTCCGAATTAGAAAAATTAATCTAACTTCAATTAAAACTAAAAATTGAGTTGATAAAAAGCCGAAAATCTAAATTTTAGTTAGAGTTAACAATCAAAACGATAACACCTAGGAACATATACTAAAAAAGAATGCAAATATACAAAATCTTTATTTTAGTCATTTTGAAAAATAAATAAATAAAAAAGAAAACATGGATAAGGTAGCGAGAGGTATGAAATCTGGATAACGACAGAAATGGAATTTCATCTCTGAAAGATGAAACTATAACAACAATTATTTAATAAAAATAAAACAACAGCACAATTGAGAAAGCCAAAAATTGAGTTCATATAAAGCCGAAAATCTAAATTTTAGTTAAGAGTTAGCAATCGAACCGATAACACCTAGCAACATATACTAAAAAAGAATACAAATTTACAAAATCTTTATTTTAGTCAATTTGAAAAAAAAAGACAAATAAAAAAGAAAACATGGATAAGGTAGCGAGAGGTATGGAACATGGGTAACGACAGAAATGGAATTTCATCTCTGAAAAATGAAACTATAACAACTATTGTTTAATAAAAAGAAAACAACAACACAATCGAGAACAAAAATAACTACAACATATGAAAAAAGTCGAATAATTACCTTGAGAAACATAAGAATTTCTTGTAATTTTTGACACTTTTGTGTTTTCCGGTTTTAGTTGTTCATGCATCTTCTATTTCTGTCGGATTTCTTCAATTGAAGCTATCAGTTTGGAAAAAAAAAGACAAATAAAAAAGAAAACATGTATAAGATAGCGAGAGGTATAGAACCTGGGTAACAACAGAAATGAATCTGAAAGATTAAACTATAACAACTATTGTTTAATAAAAATAAAACAACAAAATAATTGAGAACAAAATAACTACAACATATGAAAAAAACCCGAATATTTACCTTCAGAAATATAATACTATCTATCGTGACTAATGAATATAATGGTGGAATGCTATCTATCATGCTTTATATAGAAGTTTATTTGTGACTTTTGGATTTCCTTTGCTTTGTGTTTTTTCATCTTCCCGTAACTCTTGCTTTCTTTTATTATTTTAATTAATAGGCTAATAATTATTTAATATATTATAAATATAAATTTGTTATTTTTAATTAATTAAATATTTTTAATCTGATTTTTTACTACGTTGACAACTCATCAAAAAGACTTCTAAAACACTTCTTCTCATTTCTCTCTGCTTCCATAATTATATATAGTATAGATTAGCTAACAACAATTAATCGTGCTAATATTAAATTTTAACCCTGATGATGAAGATACATGTTTAAACCTATTGCAGAAACCGAGACATCAACAATAAATTAAACAACAATTTTTTTGGTAATTGTATTTATTACAATTTAATAAAGTCGTTTTTTACCATCAGTTACCTATATAAATTGCATTTGATACTTAAAAAATGCTCTTAATTTATTTTGGAGATAAAGTTTAAATTTACTATCCTAATATTAAACTTTAGATAGACACTATGACTATTTTGTTTTTTTCTATCATTAGATAATGACTTTATTTTTTTTATTATTGGATTAATTTTCAATTTCATCATCTAATGGTAAAAAAACAAAATAATGGTTATTTTGTTAAACACAAATTAACCATGGCTTGCACCTAAAATTTAACTCTTAT
Organism: Euphorbia lathyris; assembly: GCF_963576675.1. Taxonomy (NCBI): domain Eukaryota; kingdom Viridiplantae; phylum Streptophyta; class Magnoliopsida; order Malpighiales; family Euphorbiaceae; genus Euphorbia; species Euphorbia lathyris. Next base: position 18,678,051 of record NC_088914.1, on the reverse strand, counting down.
GTAATGATATATGTTTAAACATAAGGTAGAAACGGAATTGTTGGCAATAGTAAACAACATTTTTTGGGGATTGTATTTGTTGCAATCTAATAGATTAGTAAAGTCGTTATTCACCTTTAGTTACCAGGATAAGCTGTATTTATTGCTTAAAGAAATGCTCTTAATTTATTTTAGATAAAGTTTAAATTTACATCTATCGTTTTTAAAAAATAATTCTTATTTCTAACATATGGTCATAATGTTCCAACAATTAGGATCTAATTTTAGGTTTATTTAAGGAGAATTTTGAATTTACTAGTTAATCATTATTTAATTGTCAAATCAAAACATCGTATATATAATATTTACTATGTTTTTTTAAAATCAAATATTTATTATGTTACTAATATATTTATAAACAATATGCTAAATTAAAGAGAAATAGATTGAAATATAACTTTTATAAGTCTATTTTTTTTTTATCTGAGTAGATAAAGAAAAATTGATTGAAATATAATTCAATTAATTTAAACAGTATCAATATCAAAGTTTTTTTTTATAGCAATATCAAAGTTTTCAAACAAGGTAAATATTAATTATTTAATTAAGTATGCATCATAAATTCGTATTTTTGGACAAAAGAATATAAAGCATGCAGAAAACATGATAAAACGAATCAAACAGGGATCAGAATCATCATACTATCCATTAAAAAATGGAATTTCTCTAATTATTTGGATTTTGGAACAGAAAATCGGATAAATTACACCCATGGCCCTTAACTTTTATTTTACTTTCTTTATAGTCCCTAAATATCAAAATCGGATAATTGTTTTGAACTTAACCATTTATTAACATAAAGGTTCCTAATGATTTAATATTTTACTATTGGAATAGTATATAACCCTTGATCATAGAACTGATACATATTTTAAAAACTTTGATTTTAATGTTATTTAGATATTGTTTGGTTATTAGAGTGGAAATGACTAATTTTTTTTTTTTTTTAATGAAAGAATAGTTGTATTAATAAAGAATCAATCAAATGATAAAAGACTTACAATTGACAGAGGGATAACATCCGTTATAGTCAAAATTAAAGAAGAGAAGCCTAGTCTAGCTGCTTCGTCCGCCACACGGTTAGCCGAACGCTTGACAAAGCTAAATTCGCATTGAGGAATAGAGTCGAGATTGAACGGCAATCATCGAGTACTGAACCAGTATACAAGTAGTTCTCCTCCTGTTCTTGAATTAATACCTTGATAATGATTTGAGCATCGCCCTCCACACATACTGTAGAATCACCACGTTCCTTAACCTAGCTGAGAGCTTTCTTACACAAAATTGCTTCAAGGATCCTTGGATTGAACCGTATCTGATCGCAATAAAGTGTCCCTGTGCATTTTGAATTACCGCCCTGAATCCCATATGATTTCCATCGGGATGAACTGCTGCGTCGAAGTTGATTTTCAGCCCAACTATAGGAGGTCTCCAAACTTCAGTCTGAATCCGAGTATCATCGGTTGCTCCAATTACTGATATTACATGTGCTTCCTTCCAAGCTGAAAGAAACGTTACAACCCGCTCCCCCATCAGTTCAGGAGCAATGAAGGTCCCGTTCTAGAGCCATTGATTCCTGCAATACCATAAATACCATACGAAAGTGGCACACTGACCCGCAATTTCTGCTGAAGAATTACTTAGCAGTTCCGCCCACCATTGCGTAAATTCCATATTCTCCGGGCCCCTAAGACGAGCCAAGCTCGAGTTATTCCAAGCTGTGATAACAATGGGGCACCGAAGTAGAATGTGGGATAGGTCTTCGTTTGAGTTCGAACAGAAAGGGCATAAGAGATCAACATCAACTCGTCGAGCGGAAGGAGAAACCTTAGTTGGAATAATGTTCCAGGCAGCCCGCCATAGAAATTTTTTTACCTTAGGGGGGTAATTCATTTGCCATAGCTTACTCCAGGGTGCCTTATAAACCGCCTCCAGCGGCTTTGGGTAAACCTCTATTAGAGCGTAGTAAGCTGTTTTGACGCTATAAGTGCCTTTCTTCTCCCTCCTCCCTCCTCCAACACCATTGGTCTTTCTTATCACGCAAGGAAAGATGAATTTGTAGGATACAATTCCTATCCTCCGGCGAGAAAAATTCATCGAGCATATCCAATCTCCAACTTCCATTATTGATGAACCGATCTACCATGCAGTCAGGGTTAGATTGATCTAATGGTGATTCCGGGATCCTCATGGCTGACGGAATCCATTTGTCTCTCCAAACTCGTGTGTCTCTGCCATTGCCTATCCTCATGAAGACTTCACTGTTAATCAAACATTGTGACTGAAATATACTTGCCCAAATCACGCTCGGGTTCGAACCCAGTACAGCCCCACAGAAATCAGACCTCGGGAAATATCGAGCTTTGTAGAGTCTACTTACGAGTGATTCAGGGTTAGATAGGAATTTCCAAGCTTGCTTGCCCAGAAACACCACGTTAAATTCATGAAACCTGCGAAAGTTCATCCCCTCCCCCACTCGCGTCTCTGACAGAGGTAATTCCAAGCCTTCCACTTTACACCCCTTCCCCACCAATAGGAATTTAACATCACTTCCAATTTGGAGCATATGGTTTTTGGTAGGAGGACGATCTATAGAATATAAGACGGTATTGATTGAGCGACAGCTTTGATGAGTATTTCTTTCCCTCCCTGTGAAAGGTGCTTGCCATTCCATCCCCGAATTCTTTTCTGTAATCTGTCAATTACGTATCCAAAAGTTGAAGTTCTGTTTCTCCCCACAACTGATGGTAGCCCAAGGTATGTGTCATTACTGTTCGCCTGCTAAACATGTAAGAAATTGGCAAGTTATTGGTGCCGATCAGCGGGAACTTTGGCGCTGTAGTTAATTTTAGACTTGGAGAAATTGATTTTTTGTCCGGAAGCTTTTTCATAGTTCACAAAAATCTCCTTAATTTCTTCACACTCGGCGAGAGATGCCTTAAAGAAGAAATAGCTATCATCGGCGAATAGAAGATGCGATAGAGGCGGAGCACCCCGGCTAATTCGAACCCCATGGACGACTCCCTTTTCCTCAACTGCTTTTAACATGGCTGTCAGGCCTTCGGTACAGATAATGAACAGATATGGTGATAGTGGACCACCTTGGCGAAGACCTCGGGTTGGTGTGAAAATTAGAAATTCAGCGTTTTTGTTCACAATTTGATATTCTACCGTTGATACATAGCTCATGATCAACTCAATAAAAGGAGTCGGGAAGTTCATCCGTACCATAATAGCCCTCAGGAAGCTCCATTCCACCCTATCGTATGCTTTTGACATATCAACTTTCAGTGCAGCATAACCTTGACGACCTCCTTTACCTAGTTTGAGAGCGTGCCCAACCTCATAGGCAATCATTATGTTATATGTGATGGCTCGTTTTTAGAATGAATGCACTCTGGGCCTACGATATGATAGAGTTTAACATCCTCTTCAACCTATTTGCGATAGCCTTTGTCATAATCTTCATCAGGACATTGCAGAGGGCTATAGGACGAAGGTCCGAGATATTATTCGGAGAGCGGATCTTGGGGATAAGAACCAGGTTCGTTTTGTTTAGAGATGATGGCCCTTACCTGAATTAAGACAAGTAACACAATAGTTAGTAATATCAGTACCCAGAGTTTGCCAATGTTGCTGGAAAAATCTCAGGTTGAGACCGTCCGGCCCCGGGGATTTATTCGGCTGCATACTGAACACGGCTTGTTTAATTTCATCCGCTGAGTATGGTCGAAGTAATTGTCTGTTCTGATCGATCGATAACCGTGAATGAATCGCTTCTAGGCATTCAAGCCCCTCACATCCTTGAGTCATGAATAAATTTGTAAATTGGTTTTGAATTGCTTCTGCCAAGCTTGAAGACTAAGAGCACCGCATTCCTATGTCGTTAATCAGAGAGTCAAAATCGTTTCTCCTCCGAAGCAATTTGACAGATGAGTGAAAAAAACGGGAATTTCTGTCCCTTGCGTGTAACCACTGGATTTTAGATCGTTGTTTCCAGTCAACTTCTTGTTTGTGCCTAACTTTCTCTAAATCTTGTCTGACTTGATTAATTTCCGTTACTTCATCTGACCCCCTTAGCTCTTCAATACGATTTCGAAGGGTTCTGGCCCGTCCCCTAAATTTGAGGCGGAAGCGATTACCCCACCCTTGTACCTGGTTTCTACAATCCGCAAGCCTATTAGTGAAGCTCGTCCCCTTGGATGTATCCCAAGAGCTCCGTATCAGCTGCTGGCACCCCTCCTCGAATCCCCGCGCGTTTTCATAACAGAACTGTAGCGAGTGGATCTGAATGCGCTCACCCAATTTCAGAATTAAAGCCGAGTGATCAGACTGCGTTGTATCAATATTGAGGATCGACGCTGAACTGAATCTGTCATGCCAGTCTTGGTTCGCGAGTCCCCTGTCGAGTTTTTCCTCTAAGATCGACTGTCCCAGGCGGCTCCTGCGCCAAGTGAATTGATATCCCTGCATAGGAATCTCGGTTAAATTACAAGCGTCAAGTGTATCGTTGAACCCTTGTAGTAGATATCTTGGTTGTCTCTGTCCTCCACGTTTTTCGAATGTATACAGCATGTCATTGAAATCTCCCAATATAGCCCAGGACAAATTAGAAATTCGATATAGATCCTTTAAACATTGTCATGACTGTGCCCTCCTACCTCTTTCTGGAAAACCATAAAAGTCGGTAAATCTCCAATTCTCAGTATGCGGTTTTGAAACTTTGACATCAATAAAATTGGGGCCAAATTTCAACAGGTTAACAGTTATCTCATATTTCCATAGGAGCGCTACTCCTCCTCCTCCCTGAATGCTTGGTACAGAAAAGTGACTATCAAGTCCCAGGCTAACTTGTAAATTTTCAATTGAACGATTTCCCACCATCATTTCCATCAGGAAAATAATGTCGGGTTTGTAGGTATGGTTGAGCTCTTTAAGCTCTCTGACTGTCTCGAGGTTACCCACGCCTTGGCAGTTCCAGCTTAGGCAGATCATAGCTTCCGGCTGACCCCTTCTATAGGGTCTGCCGATATCTCTATTTCAATATTCACATTCTCCTCCAAACTCTTGTCACTTGAATCCACACTTCTCTTGCGTTTGGCGAGTGGAAATGACTAGTTAGAAAGAGAAAGTTACAAAAAAAAAAAAGATTTAAAAAATCGAAAACTTAATTCCACAAAAAATATGGTTCTAATTAACTTTATTTTTTAAATAATTCCATTTAAAGTCGTTCACTAGTCTATCGGTTAGGTCCCATTTGTTTACTGAAAAATATTGGATAATGATTTTTTTGTTGGAAAATAAAATATTTTCCAGTATTATGCCACGACATAAAAAAAAAACAAAAAGAAGTGATATGTAACTGTTGTTTTTAAAAAAAAGAAGTATATTGTTCCAAAAAGATTTAATAAAATGTTTTTTTCACTTTCTTTGTATATTTTTCAATTGACTAACTTAAAATTTTTATGTTAATTTATTTTCCTACACAAAACAAATACCGAAAAATCAGGAAAATATTTTCATATATAATATTTTCTAACAAACAAATGAGTTAGTTAGTTTACGTTTCTACAGAGATTTATGTATGTATAAGGCCTCATTTAATTGTCAAAAAATATTGTGTTTTGGAAAATATTAAATAAGAGAAAATTTTATGTTAGAAAATAAAATATGTTTCGGTGTTTGACTACAACACCGAAAAACGAGAAGAAATGGTGGGTGCCCGTCAATTTTAAAAAGATAAGAAGGAATATAGTGAGTTCCAAAAGCATAGGAAAATGTTTTACCCTTCCACTTCCTTTGTAAATTTTTTTTGTTGACTAAACTAAAATTTTATTTATTTTGCTAGGCAAACAAATACTAGATTTTCCCACACATTATTTTTGACAAACAAACGGGACCTAAATGGCAAATTTTAGAGACCTTTATGTCCGTTTTGAAGTTCAGGGGTAATAGAAAAAGTAAAGCCAAAGTTGAAGCGCTACTAAGTGTAATTTCGGCCAGAAATTCACAAGACAAAAATGGTTGATACGGAGTCGTATGAGGGTAGGTGGCTCATGTGGTCTCCTACTAAGCATAACTACTCTAAATACCTTCCCGCTAACATATTGCGTCTGATTTCAGAAAGAAAACAACAAACACATTTTTTCTTATTTAATTCCATTTTTTTTTTCCTTCAGCTGAATTTCCCACTATAAATACTCTAACCATACCCATCAAATTCAAGTCTTTCTGTTTCTTGCTTCAGCTCTTCTCACTACCTAATTCCTCCATTTTTCCTATTTTTTCCTCCTCTCCCAACGGTAACGGACTCATATCCAATTATCTTTTTGATTTTCAGTCATTTCCCTCTTTTTTCATCTCTAAATTCAATCAAGATTCCTGTTCTTTCAGAATCCAATAAAGAATTCAAAACCCATTTTGAGGGTTTTTGTTATTACTTCTGGGTTTCTAGTTCAATGTAGGACCTGTTATTCAGGTTGTTGGAATTTACAGCCTGTGGGTAGTTGTGGATTGTGGTCGAATCAATGTGATCATTAATGTTCTATCTAGATCTATATTGAATTTGGTTTTGATTTTGATTATATTTATGGGTCTTTCTTTGTTTTGAAGATCAGTGAACCAATGGCACGCAAGAAGATCAGAGAGTACGATTCCAAGAGATTGTTGAAGGAGCATTTCAAGAGGTTTTCTGGCTACGAGTTGCCTATCAAATCAGCACAAGTAAGTGCAGTATCGAGTCAGAAATTTTTAGATCTTGTATGTGTAATTACTGAGATTGGTTTAGAATGTAAGATTAGGTTAAAAATTGGGGATGTTTTCATTCTTGAAGCATGATAATGGAGATCCATGATCATGCTAATGTTTAATCTAAAACAGTGGTTCTGTTGTAGTTCCTTTGTTGATAAGATTATGTCTGAAGGATATTAGAGTCATATCCATAGCTGTGAGGATTGAGTTTGAAGCCTAATCCAAGTCAGTGAAGGATCCAGCATTCACTGCCAGGGTGCTATGGGTGCTTAATTGAAATTTTTTGGGTGCTATGGAGCTTTCCCGGCGACTATTAGGTGCTGATGCGCCTTCTTGACCCTTCTAGATCCGTCCCTGGTCCAAGTCCTATCTCCCACAAAAAGAGAACCTATATGCATTAATCCAGTCCTTAATGGCATACTATCTTATTGACATGTCAAAACGGGTTGTCGTGTTATCTGATCCATATATTTCTCTGTGATTATATATAATGTAAATGCAATAAAAATGATAATCGTGTGAGGTGTTGAGTCAGAGCGCTACTATCTTATAATATAAATTTGTATATGTGATCGATCAGGTTACGGAATCAACTGATTTTAAAGAGCTAGCAGACAAGGAACCCTGGCTTTCATCAGGGAAACTGGTTGTGAAACCTGATATGTTGTTTGGAAAACGTGGAAAGAGTGGCTTAGTTGCCTTAAATTTAGATCTGGCTCAAGTTGCATGTTTTGTTAAAGAACGCCTTGGCAAAGAGGTAATTTTTGTCTCATTTTATATGTTTTTGACTTGGTTTTCTAAGCAATTTTGCTTTTGGGGTTAAATTTATCTCTATTGGGTTTAACAGGTTGAGATGGGTGGATGTAAAGGACCGATAACTACGTTCATCGTTGAACCGTTTATCCCCCATAACGAAGAGTTTTACCTTAATATTGTATCTGATAGACTTGGCTGCAGTATGAGCTTTTCAGAATGTGGAGGAATTGAAATTGAAGAGAATTGGGATAAGGTACTCTTAGATGTGGATTTTTCTGATGTTTAAAATGTCCTTTTGTCTTCGGTTATGTGAAGTAAGCATTGGACTGCCATTTATATGTTGGCTTTTGTTCTTTACAGGTTAAAACTATATTTGTTCCAACAGGGGCATCATTTACCTCAGAAGTTTGTGCTCCACTTGTCGGAACACTTCCATTGGAGGTAATTTCCGTGGCATCAATAATCTGTTGAGTAGTATGTTTTTTTGCTTTTGTTTGTTGCTTTTGATGGTATATATGTGATTCGTTCTGTTGAATCTCACATTAATCGTAAACTGCAATCTGGAATGCAGATAAAAGGAGAAATTGCGGAGTTCATTAGAGTGGTTTTCGGTCTATTTCAAGGCATGCTTATACATTTGATTTTGGAATTCTGAGATAACTTTTTTGGCTATAAGAGTTCTGTATTAACTTTGAAAGTTTATGTGATTCAGATCTAGACTTCACTTTCTTAGAGATGAATCCTTTCACTTTTGTTGATGGAAAGCCTTATCCCTTGGATATGAGAGGCGAGCTCGATGATACTGCTGCTTTCAAAAACTTCAAGAAGTAAACTGCATTTGCTTGCTGTTCTAAATTTTTTTAATCTTACCATCAAATCTTGTTATTATATGAATGCATTTCGCTCTTCGGTATTTTCTTACACTATGTTTTTTTCTAGGTGGAGCAACATTGAATTTCCTATGCCGTTTGGCAGAGTTATGAGCGCTACAGAACGGTTTATTCATGGGCTAGATGAAAAGGTACTTTACATATTAAGATGCCTCGGAACCATATGTTAGAAATTGCTTCTATCTCTAATACTATGTTAAAGGTTCAAATTTTAATGCTTATTTTCTTGCAGACAAGTGCATCTTTGAAATTCACAGTTTTGAATCCAAAGGGAAGAATTTGGACTATGGTTGCTGGAGGAGGTGCAAGCGTTATCTATGCAGATACGGTATGAATATTTTTCTTCAGATGCAGGATTCCTTTTATTTTTGCCATTTACACGGACCTCTAATGTGATATCAATTATTCTCATTAGGTTGGAGATCTTGGTTTTGCTTCCGAACTTGGCAATTATGCAGAATATAGCGGAGCCCCCAATGAAGAGGAAGTGTTGCAGTATGCTAGAGTTGTGATTGATGTAAGGACTCATACTCTACATTAGTATTGGGTCCAAGGTTGATGTTCTTATGCGAGACATCTCATATAGTTGCCTAATCTTGTCTAGGGTTTTCGGGAAATTATACATACTCACAAAATAAGCACGATTCTCATAAACACTTTAATAATTGTTCTTCGATTCTCATAAATGCTTGGATGTGGACTATTCGTTTGAATGCAACTGAACAATTGATTTATTATTCCTGCGTAGTGTGCAACTTCTGATCCTGATGGCCGTAAGAGAGCACTTGTAGTCGGAGGAGGAATTGCAAACTTCACGGACGTTGCTGCTACATTTAATGGCATTATTCGAGCCTTGAAGGAGAAGGTGAGCATAGATTGATTCTGCTTTTCACCCATATGTAAAATAAATCCCGCTTTAATCCCAAAATGTATGTTCTTCAAAATCGCATTTTATTCTATGGGAAGTTCACAGTTTTTTCTACAAAAATTCAGGAATCCAAACTTAAAGCAGCAAGAATGCACATTTATGTAAGGAGAGGAGGTCCTAATTACCAGAGAGGCCTTGCGAAAATGAGGACGCTTGGAGAAGAAATCGGCATTCCTATTGAGGTAACTATTTCTGCAAAATCTCCCAGAAAATATTTTGCAATAAGGGTGTCAAAACGGGTTGTCGTGTCATATATTAAGTGTCTATTTTTCAAGACTGTGAATCTGAATTTATCGTTTTTGGGTTATTGTTTTGAATAGGTTTACGGTCCTGAAGCAACAATGACTGGTATATGCAAGCAGGCAATTCAGTGCATCACTGCAGCAGCATAAGCAGAGAAGCTGTCCAACTGGTCTGATGAATTTGTGTGAATTTGTCTATTTTTATTTTGCTTATTTGTTGGTTACATCTTTAAATAGCAATTTCCTTTGCAACAAATGAAAATGTTAGCATCTTAATTCACAAGAAAAAAGAAACAAGGAAAATAAATGTTACTGTATTTGCTGTTTCACATCCTTCTTAAATTTTGCATCTCATTCATTTGCATTTGTTGGTTATTACATTTTTGCTTCTCTGGTTCTCTGCTGTATGCTTTCAAAACAGGTTGTTGTGTTACAATCGTATTATGTGATTTATATTTTTCACACCGAGTTATTTTTATATATGAAATAAATGCCACAAAATGAAAATAAAATTGTGTTAAACATGTCAAGTTGATTTCGCGTTCTTTAAATCATATTGTTCTCTTAAAAATTAGCAGTCCTACACTGCTCTGACTCTGCAAATTTCTGGTGTAAATTGTAATAATCTCATATACCTGCTCTCTCGCTCAACTTTTCGCTATAATTTACAAGTTCAAACTTGTTATATTTGAAGTTGTTAGGTAAGAACAATTTTATCTTTAGTATTTACAGTAGTAAAATTACACTTCTAATTTTTGTAAGTTCGATCAATGTTACTAAGACATGTATAAACAGGCGAAAAAACATTAAAAAGTTAACACGATATCATTTGTAAAAGAAAAAACATTTAAATTGTGCTGTTTATCTCTACCACATGTGGTTTATGCATATCTTTTAAGGAGTCATCAGCTTTGCTTTCTGGAAAAAGAAGATTAATGATATAGCCAAATTATTTATTTAAAGCTTGTCTCCATCAAAAATTGGCGTTGGATTTTATTTTATTTTCTTTCTTAATCTAATATCTTGTTTTCATTCAATCTATAAGAATTACTTTAGTTAAATAAATTACAAAGAAAAATCCAATAATTGCATATTTTCACAGCATGTCAATTTTTAAAAGTTTTTCACAATAGTAACGCTTGAATTTACAACCCATTGCAAGCATTAATTCTGAAAGTTACAACTAATATTACCAGATAACGACATGTGTCAATTTAATCCTAATCAGTTTAACATTCTAAACGTTTGCTTAACTTTAATTGACTCTAATGAATCCCAACTCTAGTTAACATTAATCACCAAGTAATAGAACTCTTTGCAACATTCTTCCAATTTTTTCTTCCCAGTCGATCAAGGAGACCAAGCATCTTCTTCCTTTTCCAATCAATTGTGATTTCTTCCAATTTTCTCTTCCTGATTGATTAAGAGATCAAGTATCTTCTTCCTCTTCCAATCAATAAAAAATCCAGTAGCTCAATTTCATAAATAACATAGAGGGTAGGTGTGACAATTCGGTTTTCGCATCAAAATTATGTTATATACATATAAGAAAAATAGGTAAAAATTATCATGATGTCTTGATGTTTTTTTTTTTTTTTGGTTTATTAAGTGTTTCATCATGAAATTTATTTGGACATATTAATTTTTTTTTATCATATTTTTGTTACATTAAGTTATTGCTTGCTAAATTAGTTAGTTGTAAACATTTAGTTCGGTTAAAAATGCGTTATTCATTTCAACAGCGTTAGAAATTACTATATTATTTTGTAATTTAAAATAAGATTTTTACAGTTTTCCTATAGTCACATCACACATCAAAAACTGTGTTCAGACTTATTATTCATGGAACTTGGATGAAAGGAATAAATAACACTTTTTTAATCAAATTTTATGCTCAAAGCTAACTTGTTTTGATAGAAGTTTAATATAACAAAAAAATAAAAGATCGGATGCATAATGTGTACAAATAAAAGTTCAAGGGTTTAATTAATAGTATAATTCGACAAGTTGAATTAATGCACATCGTATGTTATAGTGTCAGATTGTGTTAGAGATTACTATCCAAATACGGTTGTAATCGAGCTGAGTTTTGTCTTGCTCATACTCATGCTTGAGTTCAACATTTTGTTCGTGGCTGTTCGTGAACTTGTCAACGAGATTTGCGCATGAACAACTTGCTAATTTAGTTCATGAACTTCTCTCGTCAACAACTTTTTTTTTTTTTGGTAAGAAGGGAAGAAAAAAAACAAACAAACAAAAACTTAACCCGGGATCAGTCTAGGAAGACTGACCCCAATCCTATCCTCAAGAAGAGAAGGTAACAGAAAAGAAGGAGGAACGGAAAGAGTAGAAACACCTAACATCCCCCATGCCCAGCAGCTGCCAAGCGATCCGCCACGCGGTTTTGCTCCCTATAAATATGGGAGAAGGTAAGAGAATCGAAGGCAGGACGAAGCCTCAAGATGGCTTATATTGATTATGTTCCCTATTTTTTTTTTTTTTTTTAGTAAGAAGGGAAGAAAAAAAAAAAACAAGCAAAAACCTAACCCGGGATCAGTCTAGGAAGACTGACCCCAATCCTATCCTCAAGAAGAGAAGGTAACAGAAAAGAAGGAGGAACGGAAAGGGTAGAAACACCTAACATCCCCCCATGCCCAGCAGCTGCCAAGCGATCCGCCACGCGGTTTTGCTCCCTATAACAACCTATTAATTATGTTCATTAATTATATTGATTTGAAATTTCTTTAACACAAAACTACATAATTTTGAGATCTTCAAAACTAAAATTTACACAAAACTACATTGTTTTACAGTTTTCCTTTTATAGAAATAGTATTATTCAAAAAAGTAATAAAACCAAGCTTGTTCATGAGCGTGTTCATGAACATTATAATCGAGCTTGTTCACAAACTTATAATTGAGTCTGTTTGTGAGCTTTCGAGTGGGGTTTCATCATGCTCAAGCTCGGTTCATTTATAAATTGAGTCGAACATAATCGAGTCTTTATCGAGCCAAATACCAAACCGCTCATGAACGGCTTAACTCATGTACAACCCTAGTCCCAAAGAGAGAGACCTAGGTGGACTTGACTTTAAATATACTCTCAAATTTAGTCCATTAAATATTTATGTTATCCAAGCCCAAATGTTTAAAGTAAGAATATTCTATATGTAGGCCCCGTTTGTTTTATCTGCTGTTTGCTGTTACGGTTTGCTGTTTGGTGTTGCTGTTACGGTTTGCTGTTAGAAAAAGCTGTTTTTCAGGTGTAAAAGGCAAACATGAGGTCACTAACCAAACACCTAAAACTCTCCATTTTGAAGTGAAAATGCAAACAGGAGCACGAAAAGGAGCAACCAAACACCCCGTAGCCAATTAGTACTATTTCACAAATTCATTGTAAGAAGTTTAGAATTGAAAAATCAGTCACTACATTTTCTAATCCTTCAAAGATATATTTTTTTTTTAAATGAATTCACGTTAAAAAAAATATTTTAAATAATATTTACTATAATAATTTAGTTTCTTCATATTTTCAATTTTAAATTTTGATCTTTCATTTTTACGTTTATTCCTTTAGCTTTTAAAATTTCTAATTGTTCTATAATCAATTACCACTTTATGTAAATTTGAAACATAAAAGTTAGTTAGCTTTGAAAAGTTCAGAAAACTCATAGTTTGTTCATCTGATCTGAGCCCAGTCCAACCAATATGGATGGTCTTCAAGAAGCCCAATATGGTGATATTATGAATTGCTGATTACATGTTATGAGTCTTAGAAGGATAAGTCGGTTTAAATCACCCTATGTTTATGCAACTCTGGTTAAGTTCTTAATTATATTTGGTTTATCAGTTGATTGTCAGTATTATCGTATCATTCCATTTCAATATAGGAGATTGTGAATTTGCTTTGGATCAACCTACAAGTAGAATAATTTATAATTAAACTCAAAATCAATTTATCATTGCCTAGATAACAATTCAACATCTACTAGTCCGGTACTTGCGGTATAAATCTCGTGCATTCGATACTTGGACTTGTCCAGATTATTATTTGATAACGACGGGGTACGCTTATCCTTTAGTGAGTCTTTGAAAGTTAGCTCGAGGCGCATAGTCTGTTCAAAGTTAACGAGCTTTTTCCATACTCAACAAGTAACTTGAGGTCAAATTCTTTTTTCAAGAGGGAGTGTATGATGTAGACATCCAGTCGATTAGACGAGAGGGGACGAGTGGTGGAAGAAGTCGGGTCAAAGGGGCAACACACCTAGGAAGCAAAGGCCATTTATGTGAAATTAGACCCCACACATCGTGTGGCTAATCCCACATGCCATGTGGATTACTGAAATAAACATCAAAGTTTCAGCAGTAATCCTCCATGTCGTGCGGATTACTGAAATGAACATCAGAGGTTCATCAGTAATCTCACATGTCATATGCACTTCAAAAACAACAACTATTTTCCCGACATAAAGCTCACACGTCGTGTGGATTTTTAAAATGCTAAACAAGACCAATCTTGGCCCTCACTCCAGCTCCTTTCTAATTATAACTTTGCCACCCATTAATTACAATCCATGTCACTCTTTATTTATAACTTATGCCACCCTTTTACCTCTATCTCATTTTACCCTTTACGTTTCATCTATTTTAATTGTATGCATTTAGCCTTTATGTAATTTCATCTTTAAGTTTAGAGATGATATAAATTCATCTCTTTCGTTTGTAACACTTAACTTTTTATCAATCAAAACTACATTTCTTTTTTAGGGCTTTATTTAGGATTCATCCCTTTATCAATGGGGATTTCACAATTTCTACCGATTTAGCCCCTGAATCTTGGGATTAACTCCTTCTAATTTAGTTAGAAAATAACTTTTTTGTTAGTTTACGATCAAAACTTCACTCGTCATTAATCCGTATCATTATCACATAAAATGATATTATATGAAATATATATTTAAATTAAAATACTAAATTATTATAAATTTAATTTTTTATTTTTAATTGAAAACACATTAAATAATTACCTAAACTTTTTCATACAAAAAAAAACACATTAAATAATAATATACTTTTATTTAATAATATTAATTTTCATTCTTGAATTAGTATAATACAATAAAACCTCTTTATAGGAATACTCTATATAGGAATAACTTCTATTATGTTATAAAAAAATTCGGTCCGAACTTTGTAATAACCTCTATTATCAAACTCTATTTAGTAATAACATCTTAATTGTTATACAAATAGTTCAGTCCCAAGTGTATTCCTATATAGATGTTTTACTGTAAAATAAAATTATATAAGACTTATTTAAATATATATAAAAGTTAATTACTGATAAAAGGGTAAACTTGTCACTTTATATGAAATTTATAGAAGTTTTGTTAAAAAGAAACCCAGGTGCATGTGTTTCTAAAAATAGAAAGACTAACTAGTATAATATGCATAAACTTATGGATTAATGATAACCATTATTATCTCCACCTCATCCGAAAAAGGTGATCATTTTCTTTCTAATCCGTACGCTATGAAAATGGATATTGAGGATTCTTCGATACTAATGAAACAGAATCCGGGTTTGGGTATCACCACTCCTATCGATAAACTTAATCAAACCAACTTTAATTGGGGGTATGATATGAAACCTAACATCTCAATAGATTGAGTTTCAGAAATCATATTAAAAATCAAATACGTTGATCCAACCCCCTATGATAATATATAATATTTGCATTATAAATTTTTTGGTCAATCATTGTAACACATAATATAAATTAATATTACCTCAGATCTTTCTTACCAAAAAAATCATATTAATTAATCATAAACTAATATTCTCTTCAAAAATAAAATCATAAACTAATATTACCTCAGATCTTTCTTACAAAAAAAAAAATCATATTAATTAGTATGGGCTATTAATCATATTATATATATATATATAGTACTAGGTGGTGATATCAAGCAATATGTGATCCTTTCTAGTACCTTCTTGAGTAACCTCAAAAAGAAGTAACAGCTGGTTAGAGAGGGATACACATTCAGTAAACCAGCTCTGATGCTTCAATTAGCAAAGTTTGAAAGAAAGTTGATGACAATGTATATATTGGAGACTGTGATGTTTAAATACATTTGAGGAATGCTCGCTTTACCTATAAAGTAGCTCCCAGGAATGATTGTTGTAATCTTGGGAGTATGCCCTTATCACTCACTAGACAAGTGTCGTCATTCAGTTGGTTCTAAAACTTTCATATTGATATGACTTCATGTGTTGCACCCTGTCATTTAGCATGCGTCCTGACAAGTTTCATTATCTTATTGTTTCTAAGGCCTTCAGACCGTTATGACATCAAGTGGCGCACTCTGTCATGTAGCAGTTGTTCATTATGTAACTGCATCTTGTAATCAAAGGGCTATCCTTCTTCCATTGTATCGATACCGGAACAAACTGTGGATATTGATCCATGTAATCAGAAGGTGTCGTTAGTATATTTGAGAGAGATTTCATACTTCGAATTGGATGGCTCCTGCGAGTGTTCTTGATCCGAATGGTAATATTGATCCACGTGTAAAAGATTTCCTTAAGAGTATTCTAGAGAATATTCCGTAAGGTATCACTATAGGTTATTAATTATTAGGATAGAGTCTAAAAAACTAATGTGCTTTCACTTTTTTGTCAAACTGGTACCTGTAAATTTTTTTTTATCCAAACGGACACTTAAGTTTTCGTTTTGTTAAAAATGAGGATCGTTTGGTTTAACACTATAAAAATGACTGTTAACGACCTCACAGTGAAAAATTCTAAAAATTAAAGTTGTTTGGTATCACATTTACTATATAACCAAATTTTTTATTTTCCAAAATCATAATTTTATGAGCTCTCTTTCTAAACATTCACTTCCTCTCTCCTCACCAAACAACACCTAAATATGGTAATTTACAAAATTGGCCTAATAAAGACGTTCATTTACATTTTTAGACTCATTTAAACATATGCTACCAAACTAGACTCTTCCAATATCTTTTTCCAAAAATACCCTTATAAACCCTTCATTTTCTTCGACCTCATCTTCTTCTTCAATCTATCTTCTAAATGTTTATAGTAAATTTCTACAACCAAAGAAAAACAAAGACAACAGAAATAGAAACTAATTATAATGAAGAATAAATAGAAGTAAATTTTGAATGTTTAGAGTAACTTTCTACAACATCATCTTCTTTTTCAACCCATCTTCTGCGTAATTTTGAATGATTAAAGTAAATTTAATAGTTTACATTTTATGATATAAGTTTGCATTTTATGAAATGAGAACGCCAATAAAATACGAGCCCATATCATAAAATGTGAAACCCAAATGGATTCTCATTTTACGAAACCAATATCCTAAAATGAGAACCCATTTAGAATTTTCATTGTAATAAAATGCAAACTCATATCATAAAATGAGTATCCCAAAATCACATTAATTTTAAATTCACTCCCAACAGTCATATTAATTTCAAATTCACTCCCATCAAAATCAATCCAAACGTGAAACATATATCTAATATTGACCGACAATAGCATTTGGGGGATTTGTCCAATTAGAAAGAACAAATGTGAGGCCAAAACCTGGACTTGAGGCAATCTCCGACAAGACGGAGAAAACAAATGAAGTGGAGAAAGAAGAAAGAGCCGTTGAGTTTTGGGTTGGTTTCATCGGAACTCTGGTTGGGTAAAAGATGCGATCCAAGGAGTATTGGTTGTTTTCGTTGGTGAGGAGGAGGACGGAGGAACGACTCTGTCATCATTGAAAAGATTAAGGGTATTTTGAGTATAAAGGGTTTAAGGATCTAGTCTGCTATCATATGTTAAAATAGATCTAAAAATATAAATCGACCTCTACAAAAGCCTAATTTTATAAATTTTCCACCTAAATGACTATAAGTGAACAACTTTAATAATTTCTTAATCTCAAACGAAAACCACAGTCATTCTTCAGTTAAAAATAATATACAAACACCAATTTGACCAAAAAAAACACATAATTTTTTTTTTTCGACTTTACCTAATTATTATTTTAATTGAGAGGTCTTATCTCATGTACACTCAATACGCAATCCTCAACTTGTGCCAAAATAATAATAATAATAAAGGTAAACTTCAAATAAAACTTACGTGGTTTCACTAATTTTCAGATAAAGGACTATAGTTTACTTTTTGTCAAAACGAGGATTGAGGTTTCACACTTTTAATAATGCTATTAAAACTATCTTTAACGACCTGAAAATGAAAATTTTCAAGAATTAAAGTTGTTCAATGCCATATTTTCTATGGAACTACATTTTCGATTTTAGAAAATCATCTTTTTTGGAACTTTCTCTCTCTAAACATTAACTTTCTCTCTCTTTATCAAATATCATCTAAATAATATCGAAATAAAAAAGTTGAAAAATTAAAGTTGCTTAGAATATTAGTAGTTTATAAAATATGTCATTTTTGAAGTCGTCAAGGGTGATTTTAATAGTATCAATCGAAAAAGTTCTTATTTTGCTAAATTTGAAAACCTCAGTCCTCGTTTTGACAAAAAGAAAACCACAATCCTTTATCTGAAAATTAGTGAAACCACGACAGTTTTATTTGAACTTTACCCTAGTAATAATAATAATAATAATAATAATAATAATAATAATAATAATAATAATAATCTAAAATTGCTGTACTGAACAAAATAGTGCGATGTTAGTTGAAAATGGATTAAAAAGGATGATTTCAAAATATTAGAAGACTAAAGTGTTTTGCCCATCATAATGAGATTTTTATCTCATTAAGGCCCAGTTAAACATTTTGTCCACTGTGGAGCTTGTTTAACTGGGCTCGAAACCGGAAGGCTGGCTTCCGGTTTCATTTTGCAAAGAAACCGGAAGCCAACCTTCCGATTTCTCTATTTTATTTTTATTTTATTTTTTTAAATACAAAAAATAGAAACTGGAAACTACTAATATATATATATATTTTTTATAAACTTCCGTATCCACTTCTGCTGTTAAAAAGAATTTAAAGTTAAATTTTAAAAAAATAAAGGGATTTTTTTGAAATTTAACTTTAAAAATTTTTAAACAGCGAAAGTGATATGAGAGTATGTATGTATATATATATATATATATATATATATAGAATGGGTAAATTCTAAAAAAAACCCCTGTGGTTTGATGTTGTTCCAAAAAAACCCTTGTGGTTTGGTTTTACAAAAAAAAGGACCGTGGTTTCGCCGTTACCCGAAAAACGGAAAATGACTTAACACCGTTAAAATGCTAACGTGGCACAGGGGTAAAGTTGGAAAAATCGATTTTTTTTTTATTTTTTTCTTTTTCTTTTTTCTTTTTCCTCTCTCTCCTCCTTCTTCCTTCCTTCCTCTTCTTCTGATCTCCAGATCGTCTCTGAAAGCTACCGGAAGACGAAGGCGCCAAAACGTAGCAAAGAAGAGAACGACCTAACATTGAGATCGTAGTAATAACCCCAACCACATAAAACACCATAACCAATCCAAGTACCCAAGGCATCAACAAAAATCCAATAAAGAACATCAATGATCCACACAACATCAAAGCCAATGAAATCCCCAACATCAAAGACGCAAATCCCGCCGGCGAGATCTGTGGCGGCGGCGCAGATGATCTCCTCTTCGGAACGAAGATTGATCGGAGAGCGTCATCGGCGATTGCGGTGATCGAAGCAGGTTCAAAACAAGAACAGATAGCTCATGGAAAGCCTTCGATAATTGATCTTGCTGATTATTTCTCATCATTGTTCTGATTTCAATAATCCCCCAAATTCTACTCCAATAATCCTAATTGCTCCATGAAAAATCAGAATCCCAAACGCACAAACTCAATGTTCCTCCTTAATCGATTAGCAGCAAGGGTAAAGGAGGTGAGGAAGATTGTTTGGATCGGTGGTGACGGCGAGATCGAGAGCGTCGTAGTAAGAGAGGAAGTGGTGGAGGAGGAGATTGCGATGGGAGGAGTGAAGAGAAGAGCCGAGGAAGAGAGGGATTAAGTGAGGAGAGGAAGAAGAGGGTTCTTGAGAGTGTTGAACCAGTCGGTGTAGTAATCTTTGAAAGGAATTGCTGCGTTTTTTTCTGGCGGAGAAATCTGGAACAGATTTCAGAGAAGAGATGAAGAAGAAGGAGGAGGAGAGAGAAGAGGGAAATAAAAAAAATATATATATATTTTTCCAACTCTACCCCTTGCCACGTCAGCATTTTTAACGGTGTTAAGTCATTTTCCGTTTTTCGGGTAACGGCGAAACCACGGTCCTTTTTTTTTTTGTAAAACCAAACCACAAGGGTTTTTTTGGAACAACATCAAACCACAGGGTTTTTTTTTGGAATTTACCATATATATATATATATTAATAGAAACCGGAAGGCTGGCTTCCGGTTTCTTTGCAAAATGAAACCGGAAGCCAACCTTCCGGTTTCGAGCCCAGTTAAACAAGCCCCATAATAGGCAAAATGTTTAACCCGGCTCTGAATGAGGATTATTCTCATTAAAAGCCTCATTTTTAGGCAAAATCCACTAAAGTTATTATTTGCAGTTGAAAGGAGGACTATTAGCTAATTAATTAAGTAACTAATATGGTTTAGGTTACTTAATTTCAAGTATCAAGTCTATTTAAGATCTCTCTTTGAGATTCTATTATATAGATCTATTCATCATGCCGTAGATGGAGTGTGCAAGGAGCCCTTCCACACATGCTTCAAAGTTATAAGGGTCCCTGAAATTTAAGACGTGCTTAGTTAAATATGGATATTAGTTTTTATTGAAAAAAAATGGCTGAAATCACAATTAGACCTCTGATCTATCCAAAATTTTATCATTTGGCCATTGACCTATTATTTGGTCACATTTGGCCCCTGATCTATCCCAAATTGATGAATTTTCACCCGATTTGGATTCAAACTTAACGGAATCGTTATCTCATTGATAAGTAACGATATTTTGACACTTGAACTTAATAGATTTTAATTTAGGATTTGTTTTTTTTAATCTAATTAATTATTTCCACATAATTAATGTGGGAAAAAAACTTTAAGAAATATCACGTTTCAAGTATAAGTGTCAAAATATCGTTATTTATCAATGAGATAACGATTCCGTTAAGTATTCATACAAATTAAGTGAAATTTCACCAAATGGGATAGGCCAAGGGCCAAATATGGCCAAATAATAGATCATGAGTCAAATGACACAATTTTAGATAGGCCAGGGACCAAATAATGCTTTAACCCCAAAAAAATTAATATAATGTAATATGATCCATTTCTACACTTTCACTACATCGAATTCATATGTGATTTAGATATTCGACCATTCAAAATTCACACCCTTACAATCCATTCATTCTCTTTATATTTTTTTAATACAAAATTCTATTAAATATTAATAGTTTGATAAAAAAAATTATCACAGGACCCCCAAAAAGTTTAAGACGAATCTGCTATTCATAGGTTAGGTTTAATGGGCTGTTTATGTAAAAATACTTGATCCAAACTCGGTCCTGCCACTATTAATTTAAACGGTTAGGATCAGACTTAAAAATTAAATCTCAAACTCAACTCTTACAATTCACCTAAAAATAATATTTAAATTTTAATAATAAAAAAATAAACATTTATATTTAAAAATAAACATTTAATTTATAAATATATAAATTTGCTAATTAATATTAATAGGTAGATCAAATTACGCTACTTTTATAAATCTCAATTCCATCAAAAAAAAAATTAAATAGACTTTAGTGGACTATGACCTAAAATGATTTTCCTTATTCAAATCCCAAACCGAAAACACGGCTCCGAACAGTACCTAAATCGTAAGATCTAATACCATGTGAATATATATTGGAGTTTTCACTACATGGCGCAATTCTAAAAAAAGATTTTAGAAAAACATGTTCTTCTTAAAAAGCTTCATTTACTAGAGCTATCATCATATAGAGGTCTTCACTTAAGTGTGACACAATGAGTTTTATATAATTAATGTCTAAGAAAATTTACATAGGGCTGTAAACGAGTTGAGCCGATTCAAACTTTGGCTTGTTCAATCTTGGCTCATCATAATGTTAACGAGCTCAAACCGAGTTTCGAGACTCATTTAGAAGCTCGTACGTATAAAAAATGAATTCTTAATTAGCATTCAAATTAATTCTTCAATTATTTTTGTTTTGAAAGGTTCTTTAGTTATGTTTCTTCACAAAAAGTAAGGCCCTGTTCTTTATCACTTAATTTCAGTAACAATCAGTTCAGTTCAGTTCAGTTCAGCATTCAGTTTCAGCATCCAGTTTCAGTATTCAGTAATTTATCCTTATTTATTATATTATAATTATTTATATATAATTTATTATAATAATTATTATTATTTAATTTATTATTATTTAATTTATTATTATTATTTATTATTATTATTTATAGTTTATCATTATCTATAAATTAGATAAAAGTTAAGAAATGATAGTCAAGAAATGATAGTTTATTAAAGTATATATCGTTTAATAAAAAAATTAAAACTAAAGTATGCTTCCATATTTAAAAATTAGGAATTGCACTCAAATTTATCGAATTTATCAATGTTAGGGATAAAATTGCACCATTTTAGATGTTAGGGGTAAAATTACCCATGACCCAAAACGTTAGGGATATTTTTACAATTTAACCCTTAATTAGAATAAAAAGTTAAGAGTTTGTATTCATATAAAAATTTATATTTGATTTCATAGGCTTTAAATTATATGTAAATTTGTGTTTGTATGTAATTTGTATTTTTAATTTAAATTAGACTCATTTTTATTTAATTTTATAGGCTTTTATCGAGCCAAAATTTTATCAAACCGAGCTTTTATTTGATATTCAATTTAGTTTTATCTTTAATAATATATTTATTTATTTATTATTGATATTATTAAATTTATTAGAACCATCATTATTATTATTATAAGTTTATTAATGTCCAATATTATCAATTAAATTATTTTAAAGTCTAATATCATCATTATTGTTTAGTTCGGTTCAGTTCAGTTCGGTAGTATTCAGTTAAGTTCAGTAGTATTCAGTTAAATTCAGTTCAGTTCAGTTCAGTATTCAGCAGTATTCAGTTCAGTTCAGTTCAGTTCAGTTCAATTCAATTCAGTTCAATTCAATTCAGTTCAGTTCAATTCAGTTCAGTTCAGTTCAGTTCAGTTTTTTTCAGCAATAAAGAACAGAGCCTAAGTCCTTAACTTACCTAAACGAATTTTATCAAAAACATACATCTTCCATCACAAGTAGAAGTAGGGATGACAACAAGTACTCCACCCATAGGTATCCAGCATTACCAAAGTCTCATAGAACTACATGTATCATGTATAAAAGGGTATGAGACGGGTATGAGATCAAAACCATTACCCATTAGGATAATGGGATGGTTATGGGAATTGCCCCAGGGTACCCGTTACCCATTACCGTTATAACTCTCTTGTATATTAAAACATATTATTGTTTTTTAGATGTAAGATGTAAGATTTGAACCCTAATCTTTTTTTCTTCAATCATTGAGAGATATCACTAAGGTATTTTATTTTTATTGATTAAGGTTCAATTTGTTCAAGATAGATGATTTTTTAAATTTATATTTTGTTAAATTTTTAATATTTTTTATTTTATTTATTGATTCTTAACGGGTAAGGGTACCTGCGGGTACCCGTGAATTAAATGGGACAGGTACGCATAATTAAAAAATAAACAGGTAATGGTTTGGGATTGACACTACCCGCGGGTACCCTAACCGTTGCCATTCCTATTCACAAGTTAATAGATCATTGATTTTTATTTATTTTATATAAAAAATGAGATGTTATTATTATAAGAACGAAACATCAGTAAGCATTTAAGCACTTCTAGAAGCGGACTCAGAATGCGAAACTGTAGGTGTAGCTATAGATAAAGCAACACTCGCTAAATAATGCGCTACTTTATTGGTTGGTTTTTTAACAAAAGAAACAAAAATCTCAAAATAATTAACAAGTAACCTATTATAGAAGTTAATGATTGCACTAAATTTTGATAAATCATACGTATTGGATCAACCGCCATAACTACTTCTTCTGCATCTATCTCAACAATGATTTTTTACCAGCCCTTGTCAGCAATAAAAAAATAACGTCTGGTGAAGGCCTAATGCTCCAGCCATCCTCAGAGGAAAAATACCAAATTTTTTTAAACCGTAAGCACAAAGAAATGATCCAGCAACATCACGACAAACACCCCCCCAGTCGGATAGAGCCATCCCCTAGTATAGACGCAATATGAATGTTTAGTTTCAAGCCGCCACCTATAGGCGCTACCCATCTTTCTACCCGCCAGTCACCAATGTTGCTTTCTGAAATTGCTGAAGAAAGTCCTTACATAGAACGCAACAGGCATTAATGAAACAAAATTGTTCTCCCAGTAGTTCAAGTATCATTGACACCAAATCTTCCACAATCTTATATACGGTATACGGTAAATAACACCCTTGTAAATATATCAAATTAACTTAAAACAATAAATGCTTTATCAATTCAATAAAAATATTATCAAAAATTTAACAACTTAATACTCAATCAGTATTTTTTTTTTTGAAAGACTTATATTAGTAAGTTAAATAAGAGTAAAATATACAAAATTATAAATAAAGTTTTTATTTTAATTATATTTTTTAGGGGGAAATTATAAAAAAAATATTTATAGTTTACCCAATTTACAAACACAAACATATAGCTCATAAACCCTTATACCATAGGTTTGATACTTCATGTCTGTAACCGGTGAAATATCATTACAATGAAAGCATATGCTAATATTTTGTTCATTATCATTTTCATGATAACAACGTACTAGAGATATCTAGATTAGTATATTATTACCTTACAATTTCACTTTCTCGGGTCATGAACCCATCAAACCTGAGCAGATACCTAATCAAGTATACTCCATTAAGTTTATTCGCACAAGTAAATAAACAAAACAAATTATTGTCTTACAACTAAGGGTACTATTTAGATATAATGTCTCAGGGTTAGGGCCTAATCCAACATCATGTCAAATATTTCCAACATCTCCCACTCGCACATAACATATTCCTTATATCTTTTCATTCGCATTCATACTTACAAATAGTTCGTGCGAACGGCATACACTCGAGAACTCTAAAAGGTATACACCTGTTGGAGATGTATAGTTGCACGATAACTATACATTCGTTGGAGATATATAGCCTTTTGATTGTACATGGATTGCTACAGGTTGTATACTTCATCTCAGATTCCATCTCACAACCATATATAATACATTGATCTCATTACTATTTTCTATTTTCACAAGTATGCACACACATATAAATGTCATGACCGTGAAATATAGAAATGCTTAGATGTGATAAAATGGAAATCTTTCCCTCTTACTCTATTTCTTTCATCATTATCCAATTTGCTTAAATGGTTGGGTTTTTTTACGGTCTGAATTATCTTATCGCCTTCGAAAATTTCTTCCAAGATACGTCAAATCATATCATACTTCCAAAATAAGTTAAAGGTCCTAAGGATAGAATAAATTCGAGAAACCAAAGTTTCACGATATGAGTTTCACACAAGGAAAAGTGGAGATCCATTATATACAATGTGTTTCCATCTCGTGGTCGCAAGCACATATGTTATGGAATCATGCATTCTGACGTTCTATCATTTCCTTATGAAACAAGAGCATGTCTATCTCAATAACACCATACAGAAGTCTCGGTTAAGATGTGCCAAAACATCTAATCCTAGTCTACACCATATAGAGACTACTTCCGAAAGACGAACATCCATCTGTTATAGGTCAGGATTCCCGAAAACAAAATAGTGCAACTTCTCTAGAGATAACAAGGAAGATTGATCCTTGGCTAGAGGATTGATTTTCTTCCTACACAGTTTATCAGTCTCAAAAGGCCTCTTGGGATTTAGCTTTTTAGGAGCCATGACCACAGTCAAAGAAACCAAAATAACCCCACAACTCAAAGAAACAAACATAAGAAAACAAAACAAAAGTTAAAACCAAGAAAATTTATGTGCAAAATCGCCAGATTTCCAAAAAAGAAAAGTAGAATAACCCATGAGAGAAACACTAGACGAAAGAAGAGTAAAAAGTACCTTAACGAGCATATCGTCCTTTTGTAAGATACAAGGAGAAAATGAAATGATGGCTATCATCATTACCCATCAATAATGATTAAAAAACCTTAAATGCTCCTAGCATGCCTGCACAAAAAAGACGTCACCAACAATATGTGGCAAAAGGAGATAGATGTCAAATCAAACAACGCTTGGCACAGATAAACACGACCTGGCACATCTGCATTTAAGGCATGTGAAAATACGGGTAATTCAATTGTTGAAAGCCCGCATATACACCTCAAATCAGTCCGCCCTTTTTAAATCACCAAGTCATCAATCTAAACCCCCTCAAAATGGATTTGGGCCTCTGATAGGGGTCGAAAACCCCTATCTTTAGGTACAGTTTTTAGGATAGTTTCGATTAGTTTTCGTTCGATAAGTGAGCATTTCTCGCATTTTTATGCATATGTGCGTGTTATTTAGTTTTAGCACATGTTTTATTTACTTTTGTAGTTTCTAGTCGTTTCTGATTGTTTTCAGGCAAAATATTGCCAAAATAGCACACACGTTAAATACAGCTTATTTATTTCGGCTAATTGATCCACCAAAGGTCAGTCCAAATGGATTTTTTACTCAAATCTAATGACTGGTGGGTCAATTTAGCCTTTGGACTAATGTTTTTAGAGTTTATGTGTGTGTGCAGGTTAAACGGGATCAAATTCGGGCTAAAATCGCATCTTGGGGACCCCGACAGTTGCTCGACAAACTGGGCATCACTAGCCCGTCGAACTGGCCTCTACAGGCCTGCTCGACGAGCTGGCCTGCGGGAATCGGCTAAAATGCTGATTCCTGGTCCCACGACTCCACGATTTCGCATCCAGTCTTCCACCTGCATCGGGAAACAAGTTAGACTAGGTTTTAGACACAAAACTACAACTATAAATAGGACTTTGTAACATTGTATTAAATATCTTTAGTTTTTGTAAAGAAACCCTAACCCCCATCCTTGAAGAATCCTCCTCCTTCCTCCATCTACCATTGAAGAACACCAACCTCCATGCTCAAAGAGGATTATTCAAGGCTTCCGTCCTTCAAGTCCTAGGAAGACGTCTGCATTGGTCGACAGGTTCCCTGAAAGAAATTTCTTTCTCTTTTATATTCTGTTTGCCTCGGATCCATTCTATGAATCCTAGGCTAATTGTATCATCGTGACAATACTTTCTTCATCTTTAATATTAATCTAAGTTTTATTTTATTCAATTGATTGTTATCATTATTCTGAGTCTTACGCTTTGCTTTTCTGCGTTAACTCATTCATAAATCCAAATATCACCTGGGCACATATTGCGAGCTCAATCTGACTAAGTCAGAGCCTATAAGATTGACAACCTTATGGAAGATTAAGCCCAACTTTCTAAGCCTTAGAGCTAGTTTCGGCCTTACAAGGAAATCACACGTTACGAACCATAGAAGGATAAGTAGGGTTAATCGCCTTAGGCACAAGTGACTCAGATTAGGTTAACAATTGAATGTTAAAATAGGATTAGAATTGATGTTATCATATCACCCCATCTCCTTCCATGTTAATTTACCTAGCTAAAGATCAATTAGGAGTAGATTTAACTTAATTAGGAGTAGTTTAACTTAGAAACCTTCACTCTCAAACCCCCCATAGCCTAGATAACATTAGAAGCCTAGTAGTTTGGTACTTATGGTATAAATCTTGTGGATTCGATACCTGGACTTGTCCAGATTTATTACTTGATAACGACAGGGTACACTTATCTCTTAGTGAGTCTCTTGGAGCGTTAGCTCCGAGGCGCATCAGCCTTTCGAGCCAACATGACCAAATTGAAAGCAAGGCTCTCTAGGGTATGATCAAAGAAAATGCTTCTCGTCCTAAAGAATGTAAATCATGAACCAAGGAGAGACATCTGATATCAGACGAATATAAACTAGTCTATGTGACATAATCAGGAAAGACCACGTGATCACACATGAATTGGCATCCATGTGGCGTCATTGTAAAAGATCACACAATCACCCACAATAGTGGGTGAGAGTACACGATCTGGGGCATCGATACTGTCAAACATCAATGTGTTACAAGCATGTTGCCTGCAATCCCACCAATAATGGACTTAGTGTGCTTGAAGTAAATGCATTCCGGCTCAGTGGAGACAAGTCCGCCTATTAACAGGCGACATATATCCTTAGACGCTCCTTAATTTGTAACCATCTTAGTCAGCTTAAGTGCATTATAAACAGAGTGAGACATTCTCCAAAGTACACATTTAATCATTCAGTTTGCTCATTATTCACAACTTTGGTTTATCATTATCTCATCCCTAAAAAGGTTATTTAGGCATCAGAATGGGTTAACCGGTCTTCGGCTCTTCCTTTGATCTTTTTTCATTCTTAGTTACATACTCAGGGATTTACAGGATTCAACAACATATATAGTAATTTTATATATATATATATATATATATATATATATATATATGGAGGAGTTTTCAATGGTGAGTCTCCACCCATGGTGAGTCAATAGGTGACCTGCTATAGCAGGTTACCAAGTTACCTAAATACATATTTCTCTCTCCATGATAAATACCATTACGTTTTTTAATAAAGGCTATTACGTTTTTTTTAAAAAGGTTTCTCTCACCACATTAAATTCTCTTCTTCACCATCGCTATACCTCTGGTGTCTGGTTCTATAATAATTTTTGTATTAATCTTACTCATGGATACTAAATCCATATCTTTCTTTACGGTCTTTTTATGTTAATTTTTCTGATTGATTCGAGATCCATATCGTTATAATAAATACATATCATTCTTGTTAATTTTTTTCTGGCTGATTCCAAATATATATCGTTAACACATCTGATTCGAAATATAATACATGGAAGGTATTTCGATTTCCTTTGATTCATAAATCGATTTTGGTTTCTGATTACGACCACCATTTTTATTAGTAACTTCATTCAAGTTCATGAAGTTGAAGATAAGCTTATGGATTTAAGTTGATTATATAATTATGTATTCGGTTAATTTCTGATTTGGGATATACAATTAGAATTGGAAATTTGGGATTGGAGTATGATCAAGAAGATGTCTACATGGAAGTGATAAAACTATGGGTATATAAAGGTGTTGATGCTTCAATTATGAAAACTGCAACAATTTGTAACGAGGAATATGATCAAGAAGACGTATACATATTTTGTAGAAATTTGAAACATAAGTATGAAGAAGATGTCTTCTTATGCCATATATATCAGAATCGTATAACTATCAATAAAATCTATATACTATTTTAACGATGTAATCTCTTTATGTAATATGTCTCACTCAATTGTTCACAATTCTTTCTGATTTGAGTATGAGTTGCAAATTGTTTAATTAAATGAAAGATATCCTTTTTTTGTATTGTTTTTTTAAGTTACTAAAAAAATAACAACCATGAGATATAACATTGCTAAATTATGTTGTAGCTAATATTAAATGAGCAATGAAAAGGTACAACAAGTAAAGATTGACATTCGATGAACTAATCAATATTGCTATCAGAGTTCTCTTCCAAATCGTCATCCTTAAATTTATGACAATTCCTTGAATCATGACCAGTCCGACCACACGTTTTACAATGGTTAGGAGTATTTCTTTTTCTTTTGGTCTGGCCTTTGTTTTGGGGTTTTGATGAAGAAGCAACCTGCTTTGATTTCAGAGTAGTAGCCACGGTAGGTCGACCCCTTGGTTTGCTAACAGTGGAGTCCAAAACAGGATCATAAAACGTTCCTTCAGCATTTTGATGATGTTGGGTCTCGTCTTCTGCGGGGTATTTGGACAATTCCACATTCAATGCAGACACAACTTGCATAGCCCTTTGAAAAGATTTGTCTGATTTTGAAGCAAGGTATGAAGTTATACCACAATTCTTTGAAAGTGATCCGTACCTCAAATTTCTAGCTGATTCTGGATGAGGGTACTTTCTTTCCTCATGGTTGGTTAAATAATCAAAATGTTTAGCATCTTTCAGCCAACGACGATTGACCAAACAATCAGGGAAATTCAGTATCTCCAAACTCTTCATAGATGCAAAAATATGTCTGCATGGAATTCCTTTCGTCTCAAATGAATTGCAATCACATTGAATTGTTGCTCGATCATCGGAAATCGTAACCGTGCGCTTTTCCACTTTACCCCCAAATGGTTTTACATTACAAACAGCTTGATTCTCCTCACGGTCTATGATTGTAACATATTTTTCCGAGCGTTGCATCTCCCGCTTTATCCTTTTATAAATTTCCCTGGTGAAAATTGAAGAAACAGCATCCTCCACACTTGGCATCGAAGTTTGGTTGGGCAATGTTTCGGTCATATTGGTTCTATAGTGCTCTTCCATCTCGTTGAAGTGTAACATTGACAGAGAAAACTCAAAGTGTTTGAAAAACTTCCACAATGATACTTTGTTATCCAAGTCTTTTTTCAACAAAGAATTCATTGACTCGCATCGGCCCGTAGCTTTTGCACCGCCAAAATAATAACCACGAAGAAAAGTGTTTGCCCACTGCTTTCTAGTTGCATAATGTGCATCTATCCATGCATTGGCTTCCAAATTGTATTCTTTTACCATCCCATTCCATTTAATCTCCCATTCGGCCTCTTCGTAGTATCTAGTGTGTTAAAAAAAATATAAACCGCGTTATCAGTATTGAAACCAGTAATGAAATTAGTATCAAAGGGATCGTAAACTTAAAACCATAAATATAATTTTTTACCTGAAAATAAACTTTCTAAAATCTGTATTGAAACCTGAGGCTTTAATATGTGCAACTGCATTTTTCAATATGTGCCACGAGTAATTGCCATCCATACACCCTAAAAATGTTTCCAATAGCCAAACATAATTTTCTGCTATCTCATCTTGGAGGAGTGCAGATCCAAACACACATGTCTTGTCATGATTGTTTGATCCAAGTAGAATAACCAATGGTTTTCCGTACCTGTAAGGAGTATTATGAATCAGATACAAAGAAGAGATCCAATAGTAAAAACTTATTAGATTTTATTGTAACTAAGAAGGGGTTTATGAAAACATACCTGTTAGTCTTGTAAGTAGCATCAAAAGACAAACAATCGCCAAACAATTTGTAATCAATTTGGCAACTCCCGTCATACCAGAATAAATTTCTTAGTCGTCTATCCTCATCTACCTCATACTTGTAGAAAAACTTATCATCTGCTCCTTTTTTCGATTCAAGTAAACACATCGCTCTATTTGTGTCGGTATCATCCAATTTGAATTATCTTTTGCAATTGCCCTGTACAGGTCTTTTTTCAGGAATCCTAAATCTTTCCAATTACCATTTACTTCTACAAAGTAGTTGTAACATTGAAATGTATTAATTCCAGCTCTCTTCATTGAAAATGCTTGCTCCTTAGTAGGATCATCTATTTTTCTGTGAGACCTCAGAAATATTTTTTCGCTCGATACTGCTAGTTTGTGTGTATGGCTGGTATTGAAGCATTTAACTATCCAATTTTTATTTACCTTATCGATATTAATTCTGAATTCCGCTGCACACATCAATCTTGTTACAGGACGTACTTCCCGAATCCTATTTTCTGTATTATAATATTTTGGTTCTCGTTTACCTTCGCACGAGCAAACCCAACTTCTAACAACTATATCATTGTTTTTGTCTTTCCTTTTTAACTTTTTCCTAACACTAAACCCCACCAGCTTTGCATATAACATATAAAAAGACTCAGCTTGTTCAACACTTACAAGTCTCTTGTTATCGAAGTTCGATAACTGTATATCCATTGGATCTTTGTTGATTTCCAGAAAATCGAGCAGGCTATTCCACTCTTCAATATCTGGTTCGATCCATTTTCCGTCCGCCCCTGTTTCTACAACCAACTCATCTTCGTTGACATCAGTCGTCTCTTCCTCATGTCTTCCATCATTACTATTTTGGACATTGCGGTCTTCACAATCAGCATGCTGTTTTGAGCTCTCCATATCCTTTCAACAATTGTATTTGAAATGAAATTTGTTGATAAAATGTTTACAGTAATCCAATTTAACGTTTGTGTTTATTTTAAATTCAAATTTTCGCGAGCCCCAACGTTATTAATCGACAGTTGTGTCGACATTAATTACATATTGTAACCCCCCCCCCCAAAACACCTCTAATATTAGTATATGTAGAACGATTTCAATAATTTGAATTGGATGGGTTGGTTTGAGTTGTTTCAATTAAAAGAGAGAGGTTGGGGTTTCGAACCCCCTGAATATGAAATATTAAATTGTGCTTTTATATAAAGACGACTTTTTAGAACGGTTTCTCTAATTTGCCTCCTATTTATGCAAATAAACTAAATTAATACATACAAATTGATGTGGGTAAATTATTAATGTTATTAGTCTCACTAATATTTCATTAACATATTAAAAAGAACGGAGCGAGTCGTTACAATGTTTATGTTAAATATTTTTTATTTTCAAATAAGTGTATTTATTTTAACATAATTGAATTATTTAAGTAGTGGGGAAATAAGATTTGGCAATTTGTGATGCATTAAGAATAAATAGTATAAAAAACATATATCAAAACGATTCCAATTATACATACTACCAATTAATTCGCACGTTGTAATTCATGCACACTAGCTTACAAAAAAACACAATAACAATTGTAATTTAAATAAATGATTGTGCTTTTTCTAATAGTTCGGTTTTCCTCTTATTATAGTCCGACTTCGCAATCCACCAAGCTATTCGACATCTTTCTTTATTGGAGTTGAACTACAAAACAAACGGAAGAAAAATAGAATTAATAAAGTGTAGTGTATTTAAAAAAAATGAATTCTCAATGACTATTATAAATATTACCTGAAAAGTACTTGAATCAACCTGACAATGCTTGATCATAAATAAAATCACAAAAACTCCACAGTCGAAATTATTTGGTTGTCTAGGAACATTTCTTCCACGGACAATTGCAAAGCTAGCGAAGTTGTAATTTGCGGGTTTGCTTTTTAGTTGTTCCTTGAAGCCCATGTCTAACGCGCGTAACTACATTTATTAATATACATTATTTCATAAGAAGATAATAATTGTTTTTTGAACTGAAGTAGTATTAAAAATCAAATAAAACTTACAATTCCAACAATCAATGTCTTATGATATATTGGTGTGTCGGGATGAGCAAACGAGTCCCAAACTTCTACTACTCCCTTGTCAATCATAATCCGGGATAGAATGAAGTGATTTTTATGTAAAATAGGGATATAAATCTGATAGACGTCTTCTACATTAGAATTTATATAAGAATTATATACAAAATTTGAACTTATATCTATGTAGTTGCTTACTTCATTGCACTCGTCAAGTAGACCCATGTAGCGCTCGAAATATCTCATACATTCCCAAGATTTGGACAATGGTAGATTATGTTGAGGCAAGTGCTCTTTCTGTGTTTGGAGAAATATAAAAGGTTGGTACCAACAATGACATGTAAGTGTATCACAACAAAAATAATAATAAAAAAAGCCTACCGTAATTCTTGCTGGTAGATACCAGTTTATTTTTCCACCATTTTTTGAGGTTGACCTTGCATGTTCTGTCAATATTGATGACACCATTGTAACAACCTGTTAATATGTAAAAAGATCAGCATCATATCTTGTCTGCAATATTTTAGATATTTATTTACAAATAATACCTCAACTTCCAATTCTTCATTTGGTCCGAGAAAACGAAAATCAAACCGACTTAGTGAACAAATATCGGTTTGAGCTATAATTTCGTTGTATTAGATGAAATTAAACCTTTTTTAGAAAACCATAACAACTCCAATGATTAATGTAAAAAGAAATTGCAAAAGGAGTTTTAAAATTATACATGGAACTTGCATTTGAGAAGATGTATTCCAATAAAGGTATTTCTTTAGGAGATGTTTTGTGTTTTAAATTAAAATCTAAAAATGTCACAACTCTAGGAACTTCTGTCTGAAGTTTGTTGTTTACAGCTTCATTAGTAACTCCATCTATTTGAGAATCACATCTTTTACGGTTAACTGTTGCTTTGATTCGCCTACTCAAAGGTGACACCCTCCTTTCAACTGAACTTTGCCATTTCTTGTCATTAGCCATTTTCAAATTCTTACAAATAGGTATGTATGGATTATGTGGATGAATAGGTATGTATCTATATGTTTTGGTATTGTATATGGTTTGATTCCTTGTTATTTTAAAAATAAGAAAGTTTTAATTGCTAAAGTATTGATTGAATAAAAAAATGCACAACTTCCTATATATGAGTTATTTATAGCCTTTTTTTTAATGTGACTCTTCGTTTTTCTTGGTTACATTTAGGCAAAAAATCGAATAGTATTTGAAAGTTGGTGGTTAATTTCACAATTATGATAAATGGAGTACATCTTTATAAATTTTCACATTTACCAATAAGAAGGCGTCTTCAAATTTATATTTATGGCACCACATAAAAAAACTGCACTCATAAAAGTATGTTCGGTCAAATTAAAAGATAATATTAGGAAAAAAAAAGATTTGATAAACAAGCGACTCGAACATGTGATCTGACGCTTAGAATTAGTATGTATTAACAGCTGAACTGGGAACAATTATTGTCTAGGTTGCATTTAAGAAGTATAACATAAGATACACGAGTACATCTAAAACAGAATTACAACAAAATAATGGAATTAAGTTTAAGATAATATAGTTAGGGTGTGGAATTCAAAGTATTAATTAAGTAATAATCATTTGCAATTAATGTCTTATTGCCTTCTATATAAAAAAAAGGTTTTATTTCCTTGCATAGGTTTAAATAACGTATCATAACGTGAATAATTAAGTAATAATCACTAGCTCCATGCAAAAGTCCATAGGGTTTCTCAGCTCGTTAGTCGAACGATTGTATTTTATATTCATCCAATAATATTGTTTTTTTTTAAATTTTGAGGTCATGAAACCTTATCGTAACCTAACACCGTCGGACTTAACGTATCTTTGTATGACTAATGAAGTAAAATTAAATCGATCTCCATGCAAAAGTCCCTAGGGTTTCTCAGCTCGTTATCCGAACGATTGTGATCAATCATTTATCTAATAATATTTTTTTTTAAATATTGAGGTCATAAAAGCTTATCGTAAACTAATGCCACCGGACGTAATGTATATTGGTGTGACTAATTATATTAATTCAAACGATCTCCATACAAAGGTCCCTAGGGTTTCTCAGCTCGTTATCCGAACGATTGTGATCAATCATTTATCTAATAATATTTTTTAAAAAATTTTGAGGTCATAAAAGCTTATCGTAACCTAATGCCACCGGACGTAACGTATATTGGTGTGACTAATTAAGTAATAATCACAATCTCCATACAAAAGTCCATAGGGTTTATCAGCTCGCTATTCGAACGATTGTGCTCTATATTTATTTTATCGATCATTTATCTAATAATATATTTTTTTAAAATTTTGATTTGAGGTCATTAAACCTTGTTGCAACCTAACGCCGTCAGACTTAACGTATCATAATGTGACTAATTACTTTATAATCATGATCTCGATATATAAGTCCATAGGGTTTCTCAGCTCGTTATTTGGATGATTATGTTCTATAATTATTTAATAATTATTTTTTTTAATAATACTTTATTTATTTTAATTTGAGGTCAAGAACTCGATATATAAGTTCATGTAAAAAAATAATCAAATGTATATTGTACCCTCCTCATATTCAATAAAAAAAAAATTAAAAAATTTTAAGTCAAATAGCTAGCATGGTTGGAGGAAATCATAATTGTAGATAAACTAATTATAGTAGTAGCATTTTATTTAGGTTTTCTTAGCTTGGTTTGTTAATCAATTGGTGTTACTATTAATTAATTGCTCCCTTACCTCAAAATTCGAATGCATTAATTTCACAAATACATTAAATGCAAATCAGAACGCATCCATATGAAACGTGCTCATTAATTAGTAAATGAAGACGTCTTATACTAAAGAGTGAAATATAATGAAACTTGGGAAAAAAATTTGCCAACAAGGGGACTCGAAACAGTGACACACAGATTCATGAGAACGTGTTATACCAACAGATCTACGAATAATTACTGTTTTACAATACGGCGGAATTCATAACAAGGCAAACCATAATTCATACAATTAGAAAGATATTAGATTGATTCAATTGCAATTAAGGTTCGTACTCTTTTTTCCATTAATATTATTATTTCATATGAAAAAAAGTTGCATACATTTTGACATTATAGTTGTTCAAATTTAATTAAATTCATTAATTACAAAATTTGCTGAAAAGGGGAATCGAACATATGACCATAAGATTCAAGGTGAGTTGCTATACCATCACGACAAGGAGCTATTTCTATTAATGTTTACACCGACTTATGTAAGATGACTTTCTAATACATTTTGTTTAATAATATTTTCTTTATTTCATTTGAAATTAAGGTCTTATTGCCTTCTATAAGATGACTTGGTGTGACTAATTAAGTAATAATCATGATCTCCATACAAAAGTCCATAGGGTTTCTCAGCTCGTAAAGTATTAATTAAGTAATAATCATGATCTTCATACAAAAGTCCCTAGGGTTTCTCAGCTCGTTATTCGGACGATTGTGTTCTATATTTATTTTATCAATCATTTATCTAATAATATATATATATATTTTTTAATTTTGAGGTCATGAAGTCGTACTTAACGTATCTTTGTGTGAATAATTAAGTAATAATCATGATCTCCATACAAAAGTCCCTAGGGTTTCTCAGCTCGTAAAGTATTAATTAAGTAATAATCATGATCTTCATACAAAAGTCCCTAGGGTTTCTCAGCTCGTTATTCGGACGATTGTGTTCTATATTTATTTTATCAATCATTTATCTAATAATATATATATTTTTTTTAATTTTGAGGTCATGAAACCTTATCGTAACCTAACACCGTCGTACTTAACGTATCTTTGTTTGAATAATTAAGTAATAATCACGATCTACATACAAAAGTCCCTAGGTTTCTCAGCTCATTATTCGAACGATTGTGTTCTATATTCATATAATAATATAGTTTTTTTAACTTTTATTTGAAGTCATGAAACCTTATCGTAATAATCAAGTAATAATTAAGTAATAATCACTAGCTCCATAAAAAAAACTCCCTAGGGTTTCTCAGCTCGTTAATTGAACGATTGTGTTCTATATTCTACATTTATCAAACATTTTTTGTATCATTATTTATAAAAAAAATTTAATTGGAATTTAATCACTGTGAATGTAAAAAATAATCAAAGGTATATTGTCCCCTCCTCATATTCAAAGTTAAAAAAATAAATCTAAAAAATATTAAGTCAAAGAGCTAGCATAGTTGGAGGAAAACATAATTATAGTAGTAGTATTTTATTTAGGTTTTCTTAGCTTGGTTTGTTAATCAATTGGTGTTACTATTAATTAATTGCTCCCTTACCTTAAAATTCGAATGCATTAATTTCACAAATACATTAAATGCAAATCAGAACGCATCCATATGAAACGTGTTCATTAATTCATAAAGGAAGACGTCTTATACTAAAGAGTAAAATAATATAAGTGAACTTAGGAGAAAAAAATTGCCAACAAGGGGACTCGAAACAGTGACCCAAGGATTCATGAGGACGTGTTATACCAACAGATCTACGATTAATGACTGTCGTAAAAAATAGCGCGGTATATAACAAGGAAAACCTTCATACGTACACTCACAAATATATTAGATTGTTTCAATTGCAATTAATGTTCAAATCTTTTTTTTTCTATTAATATTTATTATTTCGGCATATGGAAAAAGTTGCATACATTTTGACATTATGGTTGTTCAAATTTAATTAAAATAAAAATTTATAAAATTTGCTGAAAAGGGGAATCGAACACATGACCTTAAGATTTAAGGGGAGTCACTATACCATCAAGACAATGAGCTATTTCTATTTATGCTTACATCGATTTATCTAAGGCGACTTTTTAATTCCTTTTGTTTTAATAATATTTTCTTTATTTCATGTGCAATTAAGGTCTTATTGTCTTCTATATAAAAAAAAGGTTTTATTGCCTTGCGTAGGCTTAAATAACGTACCATAACGTGAATAATTAAGTAATAATCACGATATCCATATAATAATATAGCTTTTTTAACTTTTATTTGAAGTCATGAAACCTTATCGTAATAATCAAGTAATAATCACTAGCTCCATAAAAAAACTCCCTAGGGTTTCTCAGCTCGTTAATTAAACGATTATGTTCTATATTCATCTAATAATATTTTTATTTTAATTTTGAGGTCACGAAACCTTATCGTAACCTAACACCATCGGGCTTGACATATCTTGGTCTGACTAATTAAGTAATAATCACGATATCCATACAAAAGTCCCTAGGGTTTCTCAGCTCGTTATTCGGACGATTGTGTTCTATATTTATTTTATCAATTATTTATCTAATAATATATATTTTTTTAAAATTTTGAGGTCATGAAACCTTATCGTAACCTAACACCGTCGTACTTAACGTATCTTTGTTTGAATAATTAAGTAATAATCACGATATACATACAAAAGTCCCTAGGGTTTCTCAGCTCATTATTCGAACGATTGTGTTCTATATCCATATAATAATATAGCTTTTTTAACTTTTATTTGAAATCATGAAACCTTATCGTAATAATTAAGTAATAATCACTAGCTCCATAAAAAACTCCCTAGGGTTTCTCAGCTCGTTAATTAAACGATTATGTTCTATATTCATCTAATAATATTTTTATTTTAATTTTGAGGTCACGAAACCTTATCGTAACCTAACACCATCGGGCTTGACATATCTTAGTCTGACTAATTAAGTAATAATCACGATATCCATACAAAAGTCCCTAGGGTTTCTCAGCTCGTTATTCGGACGATTGTGTTCTATATTTATTTTATCAATCATTTATCTAATAATATATATTTTTTTAAAATTTTGAGGTCATGAAACCTTATCGTAACCTAACACCGTCGTACTTAACGTATCTTTGTTTGAATAATTAAGTAATAATCACGATATACATACAAAAGTTCCTAGGGTTTCTCAGCTCATTATTCGAACGATTGTGTTCTATATCCATATAATAATATAGCTTTTTTAACTTTTATTTGAAGTCATGAAACCTTATCGTAATAATCAAGTAATAATTAAGTAATAATCACTAGCTCCATAAAAAAACTTCCTAGGGTTTCTCAGCTCGTTAATTAAACGATTATGTTCTATTCTCATCTAATAATATTTTTATTTTAATTTTGAGGTCACGAAACCTTATCGTAACCTAAAACCGTCTGACGTAATTAATTAATAATCATGATCTACATACAAAAGTTATTATGGTTTCTCAGCTCGTTATTTGAATGATTATATTCTGTAATTATTTTCTCAATCCTTTTGTTTAATAATATTTTATTTAACATAATAATTATAATAACAATTTATAAATCATAAGGGTTTTTTTTAACTTATAAATATAAATTAATTGGTGTGAATAATTGCTCCCTTACCTCAATTTCGAATTCACATTATATATAAAAATATACTGCTTGGATTTGAGAAATACATTTAATGCAACATGGATCGCATTTACATGTATAACTGGAAAATTAAAACACATATGAAGGCGTCTTCTAATTGGCGAACGCTTACCATATTAAATTAGCAATTCATTTATTTTAACGCCACATTAATGACATTCATAAATAGCGCGGTACATAACCTTCATACGTACACTCACAAATATATTAGATTGTTTCAATTGCAATTAATGTTCAAATCTTTTTTTTTCTATTAATATTTATTATTTCGGCATATGGAAAAAGTTTCATACATTTTGACATTATGGTTGTTCAAATTTAATTAAAATAAAAAATTATAAAATTTGCTAAAATGGGGAATCAAACACATGACCTTAAGATTCAAGGGGAGTCACTATACCATCAGGACAATGATCTATTTCTATTTATGCTTACACCGATTTATCTAAGACGACTTTTTAATTCCTTTTTTTTTAATAATATTTTCTTTATTTCATGTGCAATTAAGGTCTTATTGCCTTCTATTAAAAAAAGGTTTTATTGCCTGGCGTAGGCTTAAATAACGTACCATAACTCCCTAGGGTTTCTCAGCTCGTTAATTGAACGATTATGAAATATTCATCTAATAATATTTTTATTTTTATTTTGAGGTCATGAAACCTTATCGTAACCTAACACCGTCGGGCTTGACATATCTTGGTCTGACTAATTAAGTAATAATCACGATCTCCATACAAAAGTCCCTAGGGTTTCTCAGCTCGTTATTCGGACGATTGTGTTCTATATTTATTTTATCAATCATTTATCTAATAATATATATATTTTTTTTAAATTTTGAGGTTATGAAACCTTATCTTAACCTAACACCGTCGTACTTAACGTATCTTTGTATGAATAATTAAGTAATAACCATGATCTCCATACAAAAGTCCCTAGGGTTTCTCAGCTCGTTATTCGAACGATTGTGTTTTATATTTATTTTATCAATCATTTATCTATAAATATATATATATTTTTTAATTTTGAGGTCATGAAACCGTATCGTAACCTAACACTGTCGTACTTAACGTATCTTTGTGTGAATAATTTAGTAATAATCACGATCTAATACAAAAGTCCCTAGGGTTTCTCAGCTCGTTAATTGAACGATTGTGTTCTATATTCTACATTTATCAAACATTTTTTTGTATCATTATTTATAAAAAGAATTTAATTGGAATTTAATCACTGTGAATGTAAAAAATAATCAAATGTATATTGTCCCCTCCTCATATTCAAAGTTAAAAAAATAAATCTAAAAATATTATAGTAGTAGTATTTTATTTAGGTTTTCTTAGTTTGGTTTGTTAATCAATTGGTGTTACTATTAATTAATTGCTCCCTTACCTCAAAATTCGAATGCATTAATTTCACAAATACATTAAATGCAAATCAGAACGCATCCATATGAAACGTGTTCATTAATTCATAAAGGAAGACGTCTTATACTAAAGAGTAAAATAATATAAGTGAACTTAGGAGAAAAAAATTGCCAACAAGGGGACTCGAAACAGTGACCCAAGGATTCATGAGGACGTGTTATACCAACAGATCTACGATTAATGACTGTCGTAAAAAATAGCGCGGTATATAACAAGGAAAACCTGCATACGTACACTCACAAATATATTAAATTGTTTCAATTGCAATTAATGTTCAAATCTTTTTTTTTCTATTAATATTTATTATTTCGGCATATGGAAAAAGTTGCATACATTTTGACATTATGGTTGTTCAAATTTAATTAAAATAAAAATTTATAAAATTTGCTGAAAAGGGGAATCGAACACATGACCTTAAGATTCAAGGGGAGTCACTATACCATCAGAACAATGAGCTATTTCTATTTATACTTACACCGATTTATCTAAGACGACTTTTTAATTCCTTTTGTTTTAATAATATTTTCTTTATTTCATGTGCAATTAAGGTCTTATTGCCTTCTATATAAAAAAAAAGGTTTTATTGCCTTCCAAATATATTACATTAATTCAATTACAATTAAGGTTCCTTTTTTTTATTATTATTACTAATATTATTATTTCAGAGTATCTTATATTAAAAAAGTTGCATATAACTTTGACAATATGGTTGTCCAAATTTAATCAAAATCAATAAACAAAGAAATTGCTGAAAAGGGGAATCGAATACATGACCATAAGATTCAAGGGGACTCATTCTACCAACATGACAATATGGTTGTCATATTTAATCAATAATTTATTTAATAATTTTTTTTTAACCTCACGTAACCTTAGTCTAAACTAATAATAATAGTAGTAAATTAGTTAGATTTTGTTATACTATTGGTTTGTTAATCAATTAGTTTTAATAGTAATTAATAGCTCTATTTTCGAATGCATTGACTTCACAAATACATTAAATGCAATTCGGAACTCATTCATATCAAACGTGCATATTTACGGACATAGTATATTGATTCAACTATAATTAAGGTTTCAATAATAATAATAATAATA
The DNA here is from genome assembly GCF_963576675.1 of Euphorbia lathyris. Classification (NCBI taxonomy): domain Eukaryota; kingdom Viridiplantae; phylum Streptophyta; class Magnoliopsida; order Malpighiales; family Euphorbiaceae; genus Euphorbia; species Euphorbia lathyris. The sequence continues at coordinate 18,636,123 of NC_088914.1, read as the reverse complement.
AATACATACTTGTTCGAATTAAAATAATACTTGCCAAAATAAGGTGACTCGAACACATGATCATTTATTTCAAGGGGAATTTGTTTTACCAACTGGACAAGGGGCTATTACTACTAAGATTAACAACAAATTATTTGAGATTATTGTGTTGTATATAAAAATACCTAAAATGGGAACCTTGGTTATGAGGGGAATTGAAGTAGCATGTTCAACTGCTAACATGGAATCAAAGTGGTAGAAGACATCCAGAATACGTCGGCACCCCTTTCGACCAGATAAACAAAACCCAAATGAATAAATAATCAATAACCCGAAACAAAACCCAAATGAATAAATAATCAATAACCCAAAAAAGAACATAAGCAAATTAAAAGAAAACATGTTTAAATGCTAACATGGAATCAAAGTAGAAGAAGACATCCAGAATACGTCGGCACCCCTTTCGACCAGATAAACAAAACCCAAATGAATAAATAATCAATAACCCGAAACAAAACCCAAATGAATAAATAATCAATAACCCAAAAAAGAACATAAGCAAATTAAAAGAAAACATGTTTAAATGCTAACATGGAATCAAAGTGGAAGAAGACATCCAGAATACGTCGGCACCCCTTTCGACCAGATAAACAAAACCCAAATGAATAAATAATCAATAACCCGAAACAAAACCCAAATGAATAAATAATCAATCACCCAAATAAGAACATAAGCAAATTAAAAGAAAAGCAAAGATGAAAACAACTGATGTCAAAGCTCCCTGATGAAATCAACCGATACATAAATGTTTGCTCAACTGATGTCAAAGCTCCCTGGGGTACAATTATACAAATGAGTAACTATTGCAGCCCATGAAGTTTAGACATTAGTTCTTCAAACATTTTTTCTTCTCTTGAAGGTATATTTGTCTCGCCTAATTTGTGGATTCTCCACAAGTAGTTTAATAGTTTTTTTTTAGAATACATAACACAGAAGAGAGTTCCATTTCAGTTATTTATATGTAAATGTCAATGCAGTTGGAGACTCTTCAGTTTCCCATCATCAATGAAAGGAATATCAAAAAAAGGCTGCAACTCTTTACGTATAAAAGTGGTAAAATAATTGAGGATGACCAGTTAGATCAGTCATCTCCCATTCTCCATCATTGAATATACTAGTAATAACTTAAACAAGTAATATAGTAATAATAATTTAACTAGAAGATATGATTACACGATATCCATAATGAATCTATATTCAATAATTCAGACAGATGCATCATATAAAGACAGAAAATAATTAAAAGACGTCTTCCAGTATTCTTTCGTTTCAAATTTTTAACTTATCATGCATTTATTATACTGTCACATTAATGGCATAAAATCGACCTTGCATTTATTATTGTATGCAAGAAATTTGAAAAGAATTTTTAGTAGTAGTATAAATAAGCTTGAATCGATGGAAATCATTTAAAGTATAACATTGGCTATCAAAGTTTATCAATCATTTATCATTTCATCTTCAAATATAATTCATATTATATGGATAAGTCTGAAAAGCAGATTGGAAACATTATGGGAGAGAAGGATGATGTTACTGATACCGATGCCACAAAAGCATTGGCTGATTTTTCAAACATGATTACAAGTTTTAATGATTCATTCGTGGAAGGAGATGCAGATTCAATAATAAACTTCATGCAGGTGATTGCATCTGCCACAAAATTGATGTATGAGTCAGCGGCTAAATCTATGAAATCCGAATTGGAAGAGATTGAGGAGTTGAAGGATGAAGTTGAGGAGGCGAAGGAGACGTTGAAGGCTTTTAACAAGATGAACAAAGTATTGGATAGGTTGGAATAGTCAACTACACATGTTATGTTTGCTTTGTTTAATATTGTTGTTTTGTGAGATACCGTAAACACAGTTTTTATTTTAATGCAAAATAATTTCTTATCTACTGAAGTTTATATTAATAATTGCATTTAAGAGTATATTTGATTTGAGTTTTCTCTATTTTATGTGTAGTGAGGCAATAAAATTTGTAAATACTTAAAATATCCGTTTTTTCATATTACATATAAAAACTTGTAATTTTAAAGTACGATTTGCATAGGGATAATGAAAATGTGTTGGTGCTTAAATTGTTAAATTAATTGTGTAGTGAAACAAGTATAATTTGAAAATACCTAAAACATCTGTTACTTCATATTACATCTAAAAACTTGTAATTTTGAAGTACATTATAATTTCGTGATATAGTCGGTTTAACATGAAAAGTTTAATTATATTTAATTAAGATTTGTAATAATTAATATTTAATAAAGGATATCGTAGGTGTAATTTTATGGACTAATTTTTTTCCGTAGCTCAATTTTTTTTTGGGGTTGTCAAAATATTATTCTACTCAAATATAATTTGGAAATACCTAAAACATATGTTTCTTCATATTACAATTCGTTATATAATCGGTTTTACATGAAAAGTTTAATTATATTTAATTGATTTAACATAATATAAACCTTAATTTTGACATCAATAATTTACAGTTAATAAATATAAAAAACATAATATTTCAATATTAGTGAGATTGTGATGATAGAGAAAACCATAGTACTATTATTGAAAATGAAAAAGAACTGTGTAAACATAAGTAAAACAACAAATAAAAGATCCATAAAAAAAACAACAAAATAAAGTAAAAGACAAAAACATCACAGTTTATCTATTCTTAAATCCACATTCACATTATGTGCAACATTAATTTTTGCCTTCAGATCTTCCAGCTTCTTCACCAATTTCTCCTTCTCCTCCATTTTTGACTCAAAATAATCAGCCATTGAATCAGAGAGAAACACTAATGCAGATGAAACAACTTTCATGAATTTTAGGATTTCATCCTTGTCTCCACGCTTGAGTGCAACTTGTACTCCATTTAGAACACTTTCATAATAAACTCCCAATTGAGTATCATCACTACCCTCACTATCTTCGCACGTCTTTCTCTTTTTACCTGAGGACTCACCTGCCACGTTACCAAGATTCTCTCCTGACATATTTATCAGTGATTACAACACTTTGATAGTGCTATGTGAAATGGTATGCATGGTAAGAGACTATTTATATAGATTAACACACCTTTTCAAATGCACACTACATGTAACTGAAAACTGCTTTTATTTCACGAATACATTGAATCCAATACGATCTGTATTCAGTTACATTTACCATACCAACATAATGGCATTTAAAAAAGTATTAATACATTGAATACAATCTAATGAAAAGACGTCTCTGTATTTAAGTGTGATTATGAATAGACTTTACAAATTAAGTACATTAATTCCGAAATTTTCTATATAAATAGGAGTATGTAAGACTCTCGAAATGTTATACTCGCTCTTAAAATATGGACTTGGTAATACTGGACGATTCAGCAGAGCCTTCCAAAGAGCCTTCCAAAAATGAAGACAATTTCCATCCATGCCTATTTGAAGATGATCCTAATGAAGCAATTTCTCCACTCAAAAAAATAAAAGTAGAAAAGTCTAAAAAAGAATCAGTGGGGCCTTCGTCGCAAAAGAAGAAAAAGGGTCAGCAAAAGTTGGGTGTGAAGGAAGGGAATACATCCAGGAAGCTTATTATTGGGAAGACTGATGACGGTGTTAATCCGTTGGGTGCTACTCCATTTCCGATAAATCAAATTGAAGATGTTGTTCAAAAGTGTGTCAAGAAACATATGCGTCAACATACAGCTGAATTCTTAACATGCATCAAGTCCATCGCCGTATCCTTAGATATTTTGCATGATTCAATGCGTCTTTGTTTGGAGTCGGATTATCAGGAGATGGAAACTAATGATGAGAAGCTGGATAAAGGGAAAGACAAGAAGATGTAGATCCACAAAAGCATTTGATTGTGAAAAATGCTTTAATAAGTTTCATATTCTTAATTATGTGTGTCTTGACTTACTGTAAGACATTAAATTTCAATAATATATATGAAACATTGATTTTCAATATTTTATTTCTTAGTTTCATTATTGGATGATAACTTAGTTTTCAAGTAATACCTAGGTTACATATATTTCAATTTGTATTATAATGATAACAATTGCTAATTTTTACAAAAAATTAACCATTCATATAATACCAAATATTAATTCATAAAAAAATACATTTAATATCAAGGTGCCTTCTATGGTTACTTTGTTTTTGACAAAGTACCATTACTTGGTGTGTTTTCACCATTGGATGATGGATTATAAAATTAATCCAATGGTGAAAACACACAAAGCAAGAGTTACCTTGTTAAAAACAAAGTAACAATAGACTTTACCTTAATTATCAAACTATAATTCGCAAGTAATACCTGAGTTGAATGAATTATAAATTAATGCATTAAAATAAATTGTATATAAACAAGACGTTTAATTAATTAACAAAATAATTTGAATATAAATACCCAATTCGAACGATTAAAAGTGATAATTTTCAAATAGTAGCTAATTTGGATGCATTATAAATAAGTACAAATAAGAAGACGTCTTCTGATTGTTATTTCTTTTTAAAAATGCATTTAAAATAATTTTTAAAACCAATTTAAAAAAAATACCACTGGCCGGTTTCGAACACAGGACCAAATGATTTTTACGGTAGTTGCTAACCAATTGATCTACGAACATTTACTGATGCGATTGATAATTAATATGTTTTAACGTGTTTATATAATAATCTGCGAAAAAATACAAAAAGGAGCGCGACGTTGGGGTCGAAAATGGGTCGGCTTGTTTAGGTCACCAAACTTACCGCTACAGTAGACCGTCTTAGTGATACTTCTCTCGAATTAAATTGTAACACGTGTTATATGGGGTTTGTTTAATCCTGGAGAAATAGGAACGCCATTGTTTCCGATCAAAATCCTCGACAAATTCCCAATACCGAAACCTAACTTCATCACCAGCGGCATCGATTTTTCCTTACCACTACACAGATTTTCTTATCATCCTTCATTTCTAAATCTTCAAATTTCAAGCTCCAATTTCAAGCTCCAATGGCTAAGACAAGACAGAGTACAGCTAGTTCACGAAGCAAGGGGAAGCAGACATTGCAACCTAAGAGGAAGAACAAGGCTGTAAAAAGGCATAGAACTTGCAATGCCGGAACATCTAGTACCAGAGATAGAGTGGCGAAGCTGGATAGTATGCCTGTGCTCAAAGGTATGCCCGTTGATATTGAATCCCTGAAAAAAAAATCGATTTTGATGTTTCTCCTTACATTGAGCATTTAAAATTGAGGAAATTGTTGACTCTTAAAGTCAACACATACGATGAATTGGTTAAGGAATTCTATAGAAATCTTCATAGGAATAACAGGGGAACAGAGATATCTTCTAGTGTAAAAAACGTTAAGATCAAAATAGACACTGCTTTGTTAAATGAACTTTTTGATATGCCTTCGGTTGAGGATGGGTTTTGCATTAAAAACCCAGCTGATAAAAAAATAGAATGGGAGGGGTATAATGATACCCATTTCATAAAGGAAGTCCTACACGAGTCTGGTTTACCCCTTGCCACGACAAACATGACGGCTCATGCCCGATTTTTACATCAAGTGGTGATAGAGACTGCTACCTAAGTATGGTAGCAGGGAAAAATGCTCATTAGCCGAAAGGATTATTTTGTGGCATCTGTTAAAGGGGAAACAGATGAATTTTGCTCAACAGATTATCTATCACATACTGAACAGGTTCAGAGCGGTTAAGAAAGACCGTCAAAGGAAAATCCATCTACCTTATGGTAATCTTTTGACGGTAGTCTTTGAACATTACAATGTTCCTGTGACTGTGAGGGATAACCGATCAGTCAATACAAATCTCATGGATGCTCTATACTTGTTAAGTATGGCAACTATGACGAGTAATAGAGGCTGGATCCTTTCCAAATTTGTCAGAGCTGAAGATGAAATTGTGTTTGATAAAAAAACATATTTAAGGAACGTGGGGAATGACGGAGAGGATGTTGAGGTTGAGCTGGAAGGTGATGGGCCTGTGGATGATGACATAGAAAGTCTGGATGTTGGGATGGATTGTTTTGATTTTGAAGATGAAGATGTTGGGATGGGTGGTGTGGAGATGGAGGGTTCAGAGGATACGTTAGAGGCTGATGAGCCAAGACCCGAAGAGTCTGACGAAGAAGAGGAGGATGAGTATGAGATTGTATTCCGGACGGTGGAGCAGCCAGAAAAGGAGAAAACAATGGAGGAAAAAGTTGATGATGACAGCAATGTTCTGATGCTGTTAACTTATCCTGAAGCTGAACTATCGACACCCTCTTGTCTAATGAAGAAGCTTCTGATTTTAGACTTGAATGAGGTACTTATATGCTCGCGAACCGGTCGCCATCGCCCACATATCACTCCATTCATGAAATTCTGTTTTGATAATTTTACGGTTGCAATTTGGTCATCAAAGATGAGGTATTTTTCACATTCTTATAAGGTTCATTGAATTCTAAACATTTGATCCTCTTTTTACATTCTTCTTAAGTTCATTGAATACTTTATCATTATAGTGTCTTCTTATGTGTTTTCCAGGAAAAACATTGACAAGATTCTTCCAAAAATTAGAATGTCATTGGCTGATGAAGTTCAAATGTTGTTTGTTTGGGTTAGACAATTGTTTCCAACTTTTAGGATTCTTTTCTGTTCCAACATCAACTATTGAAATATTCATGTTTCCTATATAATAGTTTACTACACTGTTTGATTTTCAGGGTCAAGAGCATTGTGTTGTAACAAATGTCACATTTGGCGCCCGTGATAAAAAATGTATAATGTTTAAAGATTTGAAGCATGTTTGGGATAGCTATCCACAATTCAATGCTTCAAATATTGTGTTGATAGATGATTCACCATACAAGTCACTACTGAATTCTGTAAGTGTACCATCTTTATTACAATTACCCTGTATTATGATGCATTATAATTTCATGTGTTGGATTCTGTAGCCAAACAATTTCATCTACCCCACAACATTTGATTCAAAGAACAGATTGGACAATTATCTAGGTAAAGCTTCCTGTCAATATCTATGTACTTTATTTACCAAAATGTTCATCTAACTAAAATAATGCAATTTGCAGAGCCAAATGGAGGTTTTGTAACCTATTTGGAAAGACTATCACGCGCACAACACGTTGCAGAATTCATCCAGAGGGAACGAATCGGTCAAGATCCCATTCGAGAGGATGATGGGCGAATGGCTAAACTGCAACAAGCTATAGATTATGCTATGACATATGGAAGATGGCAAAAAATACTTTGTCAAATGTAAATATATATTTTGACAAACAGTAACTAGATATTTTTGGCATACTATGTGAAAACAATTGTTTCGGCGATCAATCTGTGTTACAAATTTATATTTGTTTAATTATCATTTGGTTGTGTCAATTTCGACAGGCTGTGTTAAACACAAATTTATAACAGTTTGTATATATGAATTATTCCATAAAAGACATCTTCTTTGTAGTATTTAACAGATAAGAAGACATCTTCGTTTGACAATATATTCTATACGCTAAAAGGTAACACCAAATTATAATACATCATTTTTTTTTGTTTTACATTGTTTACTTATCACAAATATTTACTCATATACAAATGACACAGATGACTGGAATTTCGGCTATGCTTCATATTTGATTGATAATAAGACAACCTCTTATGTATATTCTCTAATATGATATCGAAACAACATTTTTTTACATTGCATTTTCAATCCATTTATTTATCAATGAGGATTGAAATAGAGTGGTAAATGATTAATCTAAAACTAAGATTAGTTCTGGTCGAATAGAGGCTGCCTGAGATTAATTCCGATCACTTTGAGACTGCCTGCGATTAATTCCGATCATTTTGACACTGACTGAGATTGATTCCGATCGAAAAAAGTCTGCCTAAGGTTGATTTAGCATCGTCAATGGCTGCTATGAGAGAGAAATCGTATTCCTTTGGTTGCACAATTCAACGTTATGCATTAATTTGGAAAGAGAAAGAGAAGATGATATTAATTGATGAGAGAGAATTCGGTTTTTAAAATGCACAAGGTTTTAAATTACAACCTACATGCAGCAGATAAAACCTTTTTAATATTAAATGCCAACTTAAATTATGGACCATTAGATCTTGATCCAATGGATATTAATTGCTCACCACCCATGGAGATAATTTAGTGCTCACCATTAAAACCAACCTCATATATATATATATATATATATATATATATATATATATATATATATATATATATATATATATATATATAGGTGAGATCCAGTGTGACAAGAGGTTAGGGTGTGATAAGGAGTTTATTATGTGACATAACAAAACTACGTAGTTTTGATGATAATTAAAAAGGGCAAGGTGGCAAATTTGTAAATAAAATGAAAGAGATGATAGAGAAAATTGTTTTATTTCTTTTCTTTAAAATAAATTTTCCCGACATCTCTAACATCATTTTTCGAAATTTTTTATACTATTAGACTCGTCTAAATTAGACGGTCATTTTAAGATCCCTGAAGGTCAAGTTAAAAAATTTCTGGTGAACGGAATCCGGGTGGACGTATTCCGTCGAGAAAAAAAGTGCCCAGAAAATTCTCAAAAAAATTCAGAAAATGTAAAACATTATTCTAAGAAACTTTAATTCTTGGGTCGAAGCGGGATTTCTTACGGTTTAGTCCCAATAAAACTTTTTCCTGAATTTTATCTATTTTACATGCTTCAACAATTTGTTGGGTCAAAACTGTAAGGAATCTCGTTTTCAGCCAAAAATTAAAGTTTCTTAAAATGATGTTTTAAATGTTTTGAAATTTTTAGATAATTTTCTGGGCACGTTTTTTGTCCTACTTATATTGTTCCAAATCAGTGTCCTATTTGTTCCAACAGAAAATTGTTTTATATCTTTTCTTTAAAATACATATTTTCGACATTTCTAACCTCGTTTTTCGAAAAATTTTATACTATTAGACTCGTCTAAATTAGACGGTCATTTTAAGATCCCTGAAGTTCAAGTAAAAAAAATTCCGGTGAACGGAATCCGGGTGGACGTTTTCTGGCGAGAAAAAAAGTGCCTAGAAAATTCTCAAAAAAATTCCAGAAAATGTAAAACAGTATTCTAAGAAATTTTAATTCTTAGGTCGAAGCGGGATTTCTTACAGTTTAATCCCAATAAAACTTGTTCCTTAATTTTATCCATTTTACATGCTTCAACAATTTATTGGGTCAAAACTATAAGGAATCTCGCTTTGAGCCAAGAATTAAAGTTTCTTAAAATGATGTTTTGGAATTTTTTGATAATTTTCTGGGTACGTTTTTTGTCCTACTTACATTGTTCTAAATCAGTGTACCATTTGTTCCAAATCAGTGTACCATTTGTTCCAACATAATACTTATATTGTTCCAACAGAAAAATGTTTTATTTCTTTTCTTTAAAATACATTTTTCTGACATTTCTAACCTCGTTTTTCGAAAAATTTTATACTATTAGACTTGTTTAAATTAGACGGTCATTTTAAGATCCCTGAAGCTCAAGTAAAAAAAATTCTGGTGAACGGAATCCGGGTGGACGTTTTCTGGCGAGAAAAAAAGTGCCCAGAAAATTCTCAAAACATTTCAGAAAATGTAAAACATTATTCTAAAAAACTTTAATTTTTGGGCCGAAGCGGGATTTCTTACGGTTTTGACCCAATAAATTGTTGAAAGATGTAAAATGGATAAAATTATTCCAATATATATATATATAACACAAGAATGCAATATGATAAGATGAAATTGAGAGTCGACAACAATAGCACGTAAAGCTTCTTGTTTTCAATCACCAAATCTCAACAACAATAGCACAAAATGAGCCTCTAAATTTATTTCACAACTTCTCTGTTAATGATAATTGGAATAAGTTAAAAAAATTGTCATATAGTTATTCGGGGAAATCAAATGTCTTACGCACAAAACAATATAATCTTAAACCAAACATTTATAATTCATTGCAATTTCAAGCCTTAAATCATTAAGAATCATTTTTTCCTCCCTAGTCTATTATTGAAGAGTTTCTTCTCTCCACTCATCATATCTCTTTATTTTATTTTTTTATTAATAATTTATTAATAAGAAATCTATGTCATACATAATAAATGATGAGAATCAATTGTTTATATTATTTTTAAAGAGTGAAAATGCTTCAAGCTAGGAGACCTTCTAATTACAGTTAATGATTTTTAAAATAAAAAATTCCAAGAAACCAATTTTACTAACGACCCAATTTTTTTTATTTTTCAAGATTATTATTTTTAAAATTTTCTCTCTCTAAACATTCACTCTCTCCTTATAAAAAACACTAAAATAACTTCAAAACTAAAAAGTTCAAGCAATTACAGTTTCTTAAGTATTTGAAATTTTCAAATTTGAAAGCGTCAATAATCATCTTAATTTAAAGGTCATTGTTTCAGCAAAACGAAAAATCTCAGTTATCTTTTGGCCGGACAAAAAAAACATTACATGTTTTACAAAAACCTTTTTGAAGGAATTTTTTTAAAAACTTTACACATTTAAATATTTAAATTATATGGAATATTTAAATGAGGAAGAAGGATGTCAATTGTCATACTCAGTTCGAAGAAGGAAGCACGTTGTTATTATTATATAAACCCACTCCATCTTCTTCTTCATTTGTCATTTTTTAGTGCAAATTCTTCCAAATCCTTTTTTTATTCCACTGGAAAAACCAGTAGAAAGAGAAAAGCTATCAACAATGAAAAACTCACAATTCGGACAAAAAGAAGCAGCTATCCATGGAGATGTATTGGAGTCCATATTTACTCACGTGCCACTCATCGACCTCGTGCCAGCTGTCCACGTCAGCACCTCATGGAAACGCGCCGTTTTAACCTCTCTCCGCCATTTCAACAAACTCAAACCATGGCTTTTCCTCCATTCCCAGTCAACTCGCTCCCCTTACTCAGTGAGTCTTCACGCTTTCGATCCTCGCTCCCAAATCTGGATTCGGATCATCCTCCACCGTCCGATCCAATACATCTCAGCCATCCGATCTTCCCATTCAAATCTTGTTTACATGTTATCCCCTTCCAAATTCTCCTTCTCTTTTGACCCTATGTATCTCACCTGGTACCAAATCAACGCCCCGCTCCGCTGGAGAACCGACCCGATTGTTGCTGCCGTCGGCCGCCGCATCATCGTCGCCGGAGGAACTTGCGATTTCGAGGATGATCCTTTATCCGTCGAAATATACGACCTCGAGACTCGCTGTTGGGAAACCGCCGACTCCATGCCTTCCGTCTTCAAAGACTCTGCCTCATCGATGTGGCTCTCCGTCACTGTTAACGGTAATAGAATGTACGTAATGGAGAAAACCACCGGCGTTGCTCACTGGTTCGATCCGGAGACCAAATCTTGGTTCGGACCTTTCAATTTTCGTCCTGATGTAAACATATGCAGCTCCTCCATCGGATTCGCTAACGATCGTTTGATTTTGATTGGATTGATTGGAGACGATGAGGAAGTGTTGAGGAACTTGAAATTGTGGGAGATAAGCGGCGAGTCACTGGAATTTTTCACAGAGATCGGTGATATGCCGGAGAAGCTAGTGGAGAAGCTGAGAGGTGAGGAATTTTACATGTCGTCGGCGGTGGTGAATGTAATGGGGAATTTGTTGTATGTAAGTAGTAGTTCCAATCCGGGAAATGTGTTCCTCTGTGAAATCCGCGACGGCGCGTGTAGTTGGAGCAGTGTTGAGAATGTGGTGGTGAATGAGAAATTCCGGTTGACGGAGAGGATGGTGTTTAGTTGTGGGAATGTTGGTTTAGGGGATCTGCATAAGGCCATGGCGACGGACGGTAGAGAGTTTGTTGCAGTAGGGAAATATTGAAATTTTCATGCTTTTTCTTTTTCCATTTGTAATTTATCTATGGTTAATTACAAATAACTACCACGTGGTTTGGCCGATTTGCAGACCATTATCTGTGGTATTTTTTTTTTACAAACACAATCTTGTGGTTGTAAAATTTTATATGTTTTTTGACTTTGCCAAATTTGACCGATAACGACCTAAAAATGAAAATTTTCAAGAATTAAAATTGTTCGGTATTATATTTACTATAGAACCATATTTTTAATTTTTTAAAAGTGGATTGCTAAATGCCGTTCCCAAATTACTAGTTACCCTCATTTGGACTTTTTTGCCCTTCTCATAATTTTAATTAAAAACTGAAAATTCTCTCTCCAAAATCACAAACCCGAACAATAATAATTGAAATTATGAAAATAATTGATATGTGACAACTCGAATTCCGAAAATGGATGATTACGAGTCGGAAACATTAAAATTTATGTTTTTTATCAAAAAATAATGAATTTTTTTATGACGATTTTTCATTTTTCGTCATAAAAAATTAAACAATTTAGCAATTTTCATCGCTAAAAAATTTACAATTGTGCATAGGTGGCCTAGACAGGTGCCGGGATCCCGCTAGCCATTGGTTGGGAGGATGCAGCATCCGCCTGACTATTGAATGGGCAGATGTCGTATCCTCCGAGCCATTGGCCGGGCGGATCCGGCATCTTCCTAGGCCAAAATCGGCGATTTCTCTCAAAAATCCAAAATTTTCAATTTTATGAAAATGGCAAAATTGCCTAAATAGGAGCGGTGATAAGTAATTTGGGGACAGTAAATAGCAATACTCCTTTTAAAATCATCATTTTTGGAGTTTTCTTTCTTTAAACATTAAAAGGTTAAAGAATTAAAATTGTTTAAAATATAATTTAACTCTTAAAAATTTTCTATTTTGATATCGTTATCGACCAAATTCTAACAAAGTGAACTCAAATGCAAAATTTTGCAAACCATGGAATTGTATATGGAAAAAAAATACCATAGATACCGATCTACAAATCGATCAAACCATGCTTTATTTATTATGTTGTTGAATCTTTTACCGAGTTTTAATTTTTTTTTTTAATTTAATTAGATTGTTTTTTAATATTACCAACAAACAATAATTTCCATTACATAATGATAACATGATATATAAAAAGAGCCACAATTAAAGGAAAAGTTCTATTAATAATATCTCAAATGGGAGAACTTCTACCGTGAAGTGAACTTTGTATAATGATCTAACCAATAAAAAAAAGAAAATAATATTATTTTATTATAAGATGATTATTATAAGAAAATAAAATGTACAATTATCATGTTTTTATTAGCAAAATCCAATGGATCAATGCTATAATAGAATTTCTCCTCAAATTGGTACCAAAACTCTTAATTATATCTTTTGTATTCTAATTATATTTTTTTTTGAAATGGAGTTTTGCCTATAATTATTTATCAAAAAATGACTACTTTGTAAACTAATCCGTTAGTTGCTTGTTATTTTGTTCCATTCATTATTTTTTGGCTTAATAGGTACCCTCCTAAACTTGTAACTTTTTTTCACCTAGCCCCCTCAACTTAGGGGACAACCTCTCAACCCCCTCAACTCTCCAAAAACATCACATACAGCCCCTTACACCCCTATGTTCGGTCAAAATATTGACCCGTGTAGAAAACGTGCTTGACTGTCGACCACACCAATATCACGTGTCACTTTTTTATTAAAATTTTCCATTATGACATAAGAATTCTGATCGAAATCCATCTCTGGTAGTTGCTCGTCGAGCACAAATGGGCTTGCTCGCCCAGCAAGGGTCTCAATGGAAAAATTTAATAAAAAATGACACGTGGTATTGGTGTGGTCAACAGTCAAGCGCGTTTTCTACACGGGTCAATATTTTGACCGAACATAGGGGTGTAAGGGGTTGTATGTGATGTTTTTGGAGAGTTGAGGGGGTTGAGAGGTTGTCCCCTAAGTTGAAGGGGCCAGGTGAAAAAAAGTTACAAGTTTAGGGGGTTGGGTGCCTATTAAGCCTTATTTTTTCTAAAAATAATAGTTTTTGGATGTCAAACTCAAATCTGATGAAGAGGTTGAAAGCTTGAAAGCAAAGGTATTAAATGATGGTTTATGACATAATTTCAATTTCAAGATTAATAATCTTTTAAACGACTTTAATTTTTCTATAAGAAAGTAAATGTATAAAATAATAGTTTTTTCAAATAAAAAGTATGGTTTCGTATTAAATGCGATTCTAAACAATTTGAAATAATTAACCGTTATTAGAAGATTTAATTGAAGTTCAATCATCATAATATTAAAAAATATAAAATTAAATTAATTTATATTACGTTTTAAATTTTAATGATAATAGGTTCCTGAACTTTCAAAGTATCTCGATAGAGTTTCTTCAACTAGCATGAGATATTAAATTAGCCCCTTGAACTTGTGTAAAATGCAATCAATTAATCACTCAGTTGCAAAAAGTAAGTTAATGTGAAAGATGTATTGCACGCGTATTTAAAAAAAAATAAAACAACCTAGGTTGGGGTATACGGGTCTAAAATTAGAGAAGACAATTTTTACAGTTGAGCAAGTATGAACTTTTTTATCATATAGTATGTGAATTATGTAATAACATTCAAAGGCGCGTGCGACACATCTTTCGGATGCAGTTTACTTTTTTGGAACTGAGTTATTAATTGATTACATTTTACGCAAGTTCAATTATCTAACTGAATATTTAATACAAATTGAAGAAACTGTCGAGACACTTCGAAAGTTTAGAAGATCAATTAAACTTTTGGACAAGTTGAAAGCAAATAATGTAATAAACCATGATAATTCTACAAAAAAAAAAAATAATAATGAAAATTCAGTTGTCATTGCTATAATTTACCCAAAAGGTAAGATAAGATTATGCTATTTTCAAATTTGTTTTTTTCCTAAAGTGAATAAACAAAAGGACAACAAGGAAACTAATTTTGTTTTTTTTACGAAAGTCTGGTCTCTCTATTCTCTTTTGTCCGTTTCACCTCACTCCGTTATCTAGCTATTAGGGGGCGTTTGGTTCACACAGGGATAACAGAATAGAATCAAGAAAAGAAAACAAGGAGAAAGGAATAGAATAAATGACCTGAATTCCCTTATCTGTTTGTTTCATCAGTTCCACAAAAGGAATGATATACCCATGATTCCATTTGTGGCTGTTTGGTTCAAATGAAGTGATAAGCTAGAGTTGTATTTTTAATAATAATTTCTATACATACATGTGTCTATATTAATAAATTAATCACATGTAAATATCAGAATGAAAATCAATTTATTCGACCATTAAAATCAAAAGAATGATGAAACAGAAAAAATTGAAATAAAATAAATCAAAGAAAATGCATAAATATTCTATTTTAAAAAGAAAATAATTATTTCAAAATAATTAAAAATAAATACCAAACCGAATAATGTGATAAAAGAAAAATATTTGTCAAAATTATTTTTCAGGATAAAAAAAGTAAAAACAAATAAGTATAAGGATTAAAAGTGAGATTAGTCCAGGGATAAAAAAATATAAATAAATAAATATAAGGATCAAAACAAAAATTAAAAAGTAAAAATTAGTCAAAAATATTTTTTGAGAATAAATAAATAAATAATAAGTATAAGGATCAAAAGTAAAATTAATCTAATGATTAAAAAAGTATAAATAAATAAATATATGAACCAAAATAAAAATTAAAAACAAAATATAGACTAAAATGAAATTTTATAAGGAAAGAGAGAGGAGAAAGTGAATGGAAAACCTTAGAGGGGTTGGGGGAATGAGATTAGAGCCGTTAGTGGTAAATCCAAAACTAAAAGAGGGTAAAAGAAATGATTGAATTTATAAAACAAACACCAACAAAAGGAATGAAACATTCTCTTTCCTTTACCCTTTCCTAAAACCCTCAAAACAAACAGCCTCTTAGTGTATCTTTTCTCTAGGGTTGATGGGTGTTTGTTTTGGCTTTTTAAAAAACATTTAACATTTTATTCCAAACCGCATGAAATATAATATTTGATTAGCTTTATATAACCGCAATATTTAACATTTTTTCTGGAAACTGCAGCACTTTGAAGCTTTTCATAAACAGCTGTTTGTAGTTATTTGTTATTCACAAAATTATCATTCTTATTTCCACACAATATTTTTCTTTATTAACATTATTTCTATTTCTATAATATAATTACCGAAAGAACAATTTTTTGTTGCATTCAATAAAAAAAATTATATTTTTATTTTTTTATATTTAAATTACTTTTATCAAATGTATTTAATTTATAATTTATTTATTGATTAATTTAAAACATGTACATATTGACAAAAAAAATTTGGCAAAACATATTGACATTTTAAATACTAACATCAACAGTTTAATATAATTTTACCAAACACTGATAATTAAACAACAAATAATAAATAAATAACAACTTACTGCAACTACAAACAGCTAACAACAACCGCAATAACTATTAGCTAACAGCTGAACCAAATAGGTCCTTAATAAATTTAGATCAAACGGTTAATAACTAAATTAATTTGATCATTCAAATTCTATGTAAACACCACTTGATTTATGACAGTTTTGAGATTTTGTTTTTAAATAATAAAGTGTTTTTAAAAATACTAGGTAAGAGAAAAAAAAAATTGTTGGAAATAAAATATTTTTCAATATTTGATTACAACACGAGAAATTTTTTTACGGTGTTTATTTATATTATAAGAAAATTTTCTTATTATTAAGTTAAGATATATAATGTTATATTCTTTTTGGAAGAAATTAAATGTTATATTTTACGGTGTTTATTTATGTTATAAGAAAATCTTCCTATCACTAAGTTAAGATATACTTTACCTAGTGACAAAAGGGCGGACATAAAAAAGAGATGGCAGGAGATTGAGGGGTGCTGGTCAGATACCTAAGTCACTAAGGGAAATGATACCGAGCAACGTAAAGTTTAGGTAACCAAAGGAAATGAATTCAATATTTTTTGATGTATGTACTTTGTATTTATAGAAAAGTAAGGTTTTGTGCCCTAAATAAGAGTTGGGAACGTAGTAGTCAGTTAATAGTGAGAACCGACTGTCAACCAGGGGCTGCACATGTGATTCAGCAAATCACGGCATTGGACGTGTGTAAGAATGTGCGCAGCTTTTTAACAATCCATGTAATTTCGACGATTATTATTAACGAATGAATTTTTTATGGTCCATATATTATGCTAAATTATGTCACATCACAATGTAAATCATGTACTCTCTTTTATAATATACTAGAAAGATACCCTTGCTTCGCTTCGGGAAAGAAATAACGTGTTAATTTTTATTAAATTGAATTGTATTTTAATCATTTGAACCATGCGATTGGTAGTACTTTAGTTATGTTTCTAGTTACAATAGATACATAATAACTAAAAATATAAAAGTTTTCTACACTGAACGCATACTTAACCAAATCAATATCCGAACTTAAAAACCTCACAGTCAAAAAATTAAAAACAGCTAACGCAAAAATAAAATTATGTAAATAATTTTATTCTTGGTTGAAGGATTAGGCTGGCATGAGAAAACTTTTAAAGTAGAATTTTTTTTAATAAGATCAGAAAACTCGAAGTGGTAATAATAATAAAAAAAATTCAATCCGAGTTATAAAATTATGATGAAATTAAGGAGCGCATTTACGTAAAAATAAACGGTATTTTCTATGATTACTTTGTTTTTGACAAAGTAGTCATTACTTTATGTTTTTCGTCATTGGATGATGGGGTGTAAAATTTATCTAATGGTGAAAACACACAAAGTAAGCATAGTCTAACCCAAAAGTAAACTATTACTATTATTAGTAGTGTTCATTGGATATTTCATAACCAAATAAATGAATTCGGTTATTCACCTTTACACCATGACTTATTAAATCTAAGGTTTAGAATGTTTAGAATTTTCACCTAAAATTTTTAGTAAGTTTGGATCTAATAGTGAATATTCAAAAATAAGATAAAGGCTTATAATGCTTAACGGTATGACTACTGAACTTCACACTTTTAATATCGGTAGCCATTCAATTTTAACTAACTCCTCAAAATGACCGTTAACGACCACAAAATGAAAATATTCAAGAATTAAAGTTGCTCAGAACGAAATTTATCACAAAAGCACATTTTTTATTTTCCAAAATCACATTTTTTGGAACTTTCTCTCTCTAAATATTTACTTTCTTCCTAACCAAGCAACACCTAAATTACCTCAAAACGAAAATTTTCAAAAGTTAAAGTTCCTTAAAATAGCATTAACTCTTCGAATTATTTATTTTGATACCATCAATGGTCGTTTCGAGGTGTTGAGTGGTCACTGGTGTTAAAAAGTTTAAAGTTCGCTGACTATACTGTTAAGAATTGAAGTTCAGTGGCCATGGGTGTAAATTTAGCCTCTTTCAAAGCAAAAACAACCGTGTCTTTTTGTTATAGGTGGGTGGGTGCTACAAAAGCTCATGTTAAAGAAGGTGTAATTGAGGATAAAATTGGAAAGTGAGTGGAAGGGTGAGATGGGAATAAATTTATAAAAATTAGGATAAAATTGGAAAGTGAGTGGATGGGTAATATTGGATCAAATTGAAAAAAAAAAATGAGATTGGTACTGTTTATATGCTTTTCAATTTTATAAGTATATATAATATGTATCAGAATTCTACACTTATAAAACAATGAAACAATAAATTATTCCATAAAAAAGAATACTATATAGTTTTGCCCTAAATAATTGAAAATAAAATAAAAATAATATTGGTGGGCCATTACGCAACTTGATGTAGAAGTGAGTGAAGCAAACGTATATGGCATCTAACCTCATTCGAGATGCATTCATTTTAGTTGTTAGGTTGTTTAAACTAAGCATGACTTTTACATTCTTCATCCATTTTATTATATTATTTCAATTAAATCAACTTAATAATACAAGTTTCATGGGTTATCTATTTATAATATTCTTGTAAAGACAACTAATGTATCATGCTTTGTCATTATTATTTTGCCAGATCTTCAAAATAGTTTTCTCAAATAAAAGCATCAAAATTATTTTCTTTAAAGCATCCTAATGAGAAGCGTTTGAAAGGATTTTTTATAAGATATATAGTGTTTGAAAGACTGTCTTGCATTAAAGTAACAAATATCACTTAAATTATTATAGTGTTGCTAATTTTTTATACCCTTACTTTTTTTTAATATAAAAAATTGGTTACTTGCTTACTATTAGCGGCAATATTTATAATTAATAATGATTTGTGAGATTATAATAGTAATTTTTAGAGTTGTTTAACCTTGGAGCATATTTTTTTTAAAAATATGCTAAAAATGATGTGGATGAGAAAGAAAATAAAATATTAATATATTATTAAGTGATGTGTTAAGTTTTGGCTTGCTTGCATTGGAGATGCTCAGGCTAGAAAATCTGCTTTTTAGAAAAAAGCTATAATTTATAGTTGGAGAAAATAAGTGTCACAACTTTTAAAAAATTTAGAACAAAAATAGTCATAACTATCAATATAATTTAATATTATATATTTTTACTTTTTATTTCTTTTTTTTCTGATAAAACAAACCATATATTATGAAACACCGGTTAATACATCAGTCTGAACACAAGAAGAAATACAATGTGGAAAATCTTCAATAAAAATTTCCATATGAGAAAGAGATCGTGCCCAATCAGTTAAGATATGTGCAGCAGTATTCGCTTGTCGTCTTTCATGCACGAACTCAATTGATGCAAAATAATGAGCTACCTCCAAAATATCGCCTACAATCACCCCCAACCAATTTGACAAAGTTAAATCACCTTTAATAATTTGGATAGCTGAGGCTGAATCAGAAGCTACCACAATTGAACCCACAATCTTGAACCACACGTAATGAATATAGTATCCCAAATAATTCTGCATGTAGTACTGACAAAGTAGATCCAATAGGACCACCGCCGGACATAGAGACTAAACCGTTACAATCTCGAACAATCATGCCGAATGATTTTTAACATTTAAAATTTTAAAATTTTATTTCTTAACTTTTAAAATTTTAATTCTGCATGTAGTACTTTTTATTTCTTAACTTTTAAAATTTTCATTATGTCTAAATTTTTAGCTTCTTCTTACATTACTTTCTGTTAGCCACAATAATGTCAAACTGATTTTTAACACCTAAACTTTTAGATGAACGCATCTCAATTTGTTTTTATTGCTATTTTTTTGTAATTTCAGTATCTATTATTTTTGTTGTTGTTTTTAATCGTTAGAGTGTTTTACGTGGGATATTGAGGATTTTGCCTCCATTTGGGGCCATACGAGAATTTAATCATCGTAAGGGTCCTGGTTTAGTATATTACCTATTGTGAATCTCTACTAATCAAAAGTAAAACTGATAATTTTTCTACCGATTTTATTTTGTAAAAAAAAAAAACCGTTAGATTAACTACCAGTTTCATAATAAAAGTAATTGTTTTTTTTTTTTAAATTAATGGAAACCGGTACAATATTTACAAAAATATCAAAACTGGGGTGTTCGTATATGAATTCGAAAGTTGTAAAAGAAAAACTCAAAACAAGTCCTATATATTTTGAAAATTTTAATTTAACTCTAAACCATTAATCTTTAAACTTCACTATTTAATTTTGAAAAATTGTTATTTAGCTCTAATATGCGAAATAGTACAGATTTAACGTAACATTTCTAAGCAAAATCAATTTTAACCTAACGTCACTGCAAATTTGAAAAGACTTTTTGACTATTATTTAATTGTCAGTTCACACTTTCCAATCATCAATTATGTCTAAGATATTTAATATGTTACTAAAACAATACAAAAAAAAAAAGCTAACAATTAAGCTGTTAAAATGCTAATAACTAAGGTTTGATGTGACAGTTAAATAACAGTTAAATCAATTTTTTCGATTTCAGTAATGTAAGACTAAAATTGATCTTTTTTAGAAATGTTATGGCTAAATTAGAAGGTGTGAAATGACCATTAAATAACAGTCAAAACAGTACTCATTTAAACATGTGTAAGCAACTCCTCAACATATTTCACTTGATGTAATGTCATACCTCTGAAATCTCTTATACGATTCAAGAATCAATATATAGTTGAGTGGCAACAAAATTATTCTCACTCGAGATAGCTTAGTTGTTTGGGTTTCCAATTTCTAATAAATCTTAGATATATATAAAATGAAAAATACACTTTTAATCGAGTTCTAATATTCACAAGTAATTTTTCTATTAACCAATAGTTCGTGTGGACATCCTTTTTAGAAGATTTGAGTCCGAATAGAGAAGTCACAACTCAGTAGGAGTAGTTTGGTTCCTCTTATTTAAAGTGTTTCGGTCCCCCCGGAGAAATCCCTTCGGTACCTTTTCTTCGGCTCCCTATGTCTAAATTGTTTCGAACTTATCTTAGCGCTACCAATCTTCGGTTACTTGCTCCACAAGGAGACCAGAATGACCTGATTCGTACAAGACATAGCTTTACTTACTGCACAATGAGACAAACCTGACACGCCGCCAGCATGGTACTGTTCATTGTGCCATGGGTAGTGCTTTTCTACAACCTATCTTATCCCTTAAACTTCTATCTTTTTATTGTATACATTTACACCCTTTTCTCTAATTTGCCAATTAGGTCTATAAATCCATCTCTTTCTATGTTATTCCTTAACTTTTATAAAATTAAAAACTATTATCTTCATATTGAAGTTTGTTAAGGTTCCCATACCTTCAACAATGGGGATTTCATTATTCCTACGGATTTAGTCAGTGAAACATGTGATTAACTCTTTCTAGTTTAGCTAGAGAATAAACTCTTTATATGGTTTAAGATCAAAACTGTCATTTTCGATGTTAATCCGTATCAATAGTTTTTCTTCCCATGAGGGCTATAATGAAATGATGATTTTTCATATTAGGATGATTCAAATATTAATATAGAAGTAAGATTCCTTAATTTAATAATTCCTATTAATTAGATGATGTTCTAGTTGATGATGTTTTAAGGCTAATACTAGGTGTTAAATGCACCATTGGTCACTGAACTTATATGATTGTCTCAAATGGCCACTCAATTTCAATTTGTCTCAATAAAATCACTCAACTTTGAGTTTTTTCTCAATTAGGTCATTCTACCAATTTCAGTGGTTAAAAGACATCGAAATAATGACATGTGTGATACGTCAACATAAATCAACTCAGATTTCTGACCGAAACGAAATGTGACAGCCACGTGCCAGTTATTTTTATGAAAAAAAACTAAAAAAAAAATCATAAAATTAATTGACGCGGAGAGCCAGATGGCATATATGTGGATGTCACATTTCGTTTCGGTGAAGATCAGAGTTGACTCATACTAACGTGCCACATATGTACTCATTCTGATGCTTTTTATGAAATCGCGAGAGTGACTTAATTGAGACAAAACTCAAAATTAAATGATTTTATTGAGACAAATTGAAATTCAATGTGCATTCAACCCTAAGTTAGCTTAAAAGTCATATCTTAAACTAGCTAAGAATGTTTTGGATAAGGAAATGTGGTCCGAACGTGAATATGATCCTCATAAATATTTTTGATAATGAAATGATTGTTTTGGATAAGGATTACAAATATCTGAATATATAATAAATGGTGTTTCTAAACTGGTGGCCTTCGACAATTGAGACCAATTTCTTATCTTTGGACTTGCATACTTCATAAATCTCCATCACACTCCTCTCCTCAATAAAACTTCACCCAATTGGCTACTCATAAAACATGAAAATAATTAAAGAGGGTTTTGCACGTAGTCCGCACTTTCATGCTTAAGTCAACAAACTTAATAGAAAAAATGATACTGAAGAGTATCTAAATTGAGTATCCAAAGAGAATGTTTCATTTATCTGCATTGTTCGCCTTTCTACTACAGAGTGGCATGATGTACCCTTAGATAAATTGGATTTCGAGTGTCAGTTGCTTAATGGAAGAGGTTTGTTATCAACCTGAAACGGTTGTACCAACATTAACCGTTATCCATGATTCAAGGCGTAAGACCTGGGTGAATGTGTGTGCCCGTTGGTCTTCCTTAAATAGTCCACGTGGCACTAGCCGTTATTTCTTTAAGAGAGGTTATCTTCATTGCGCCACGTGTAACGCGATTATTATATCGTGATATCAGATGCCTCCATCCCCTTTTACAAAGTCGATGAGCCCAAGTGCTTTAAGGCTTTTCTAGTGTCAATGACCGAAAGAGAGAATTCTGTGTGGAGCTTCGGTCTATGCATGAGACGAAGCAATCGTCATGTTGGGCCATCCTTGTGATCTTTATGACGGTGTCAGCGCGTGTGTTTTACTTCTCATAGAAACCACCCCTACCATGAATGGTTTCGTCCTCCAGCCTCTAGAACTATCCCTATTATGGATGGTTTTGACTCCTGTTTATGATAAATTAAGGTTTCTGGAATGATTATAAAATTCAACTAAATTAATATGTGATAAGAGATAAATTCATCTAAGTTTGTATAAAATAACTCAATTTTACTTTTGTATTCCAAATCTAGTTTAATTTTGAGAAGTTTTATATTGACATGTAAAAATTGGTTTTGGACCACTTAGCTTCCTCCCCAACTTCTTCTTCTTTTCTTTTTTGACCAACCTAACTTATATAATAAAGGACTAATTACTAATCTAGATCTTTTAATATATTTAATCCACTTTGTTTGCATCTTATCAAACTAGACACTTTTATTTACTTTGGAGAAAAATACTCTTATTTCAATTCACCTTCTTCCTCAAACTCTCAACGCCTTCTTTGCCATCCCATACCGACGAAAGCGGCATTACCGCCAAGTCTAGAGAGAGAAAAGATGGTGGTTTATAGAGAGAGAAAGAAGAGATTATGAAGCTCTATTACAAAAATGGCATCGTTTCAATTTCCTAAATTTTCCTCCATTTTTATCACATTTGTGACGAATTTGCCGCATTTCATCACAAATACGACAACAGTTGTCGCATCTGCAATGCATTTCGTCACAAATGCGACAACAGTTGTCGTATTTGTGACGAAATTTGTCGCATCTGCGACAACATTACTCTTGTCGCAGTTGCGACAACGTAGATGCGTCAACTGTTGTCGCATTTATGACGAACTGCAATAAATTTTGTCACAAATGCGACAAAAATAGAGAAAAATGGAAGAAATTGAAACGATATCATTTTCTTCCACATAATTCTTCTTCTTCACCGCTGCAAAATCAAACAATACCATTTTCTTCCACATATTTCTTCTTTTTCTTCTTCCACATAATTAAATTGCCCTATTCAGACCTCTTCAGTTGGAAGAAGAAGAAGAAGAAGAAGAAGACATTATGTCATTTTTCCTTTCACATGACACATATTTGTTTTTGTATCGTCTGATTATTTTTTGTGACAGTATATTAAAATTCTGTCATCTGAAAAAGTAAATTTAAATCAGCTAAATTCAAATGTGACATTCCGATGACACAACTCTGTCATCTATAAAAAGCACGCGTATAAGTCAAAATTTACTTAATCATCAGATGACATTAGTTATAAATAACTGTCATTGTTTGCGGAAAACAAAAAAAGTGGCAATGAAATTTTCACTTACGCGGCCAACGAAAACTGATGCGAAATTTATCGTGCTCAATAGGTTTGACTAAAATTTCAGCTCATATATAAACCCCTCTCTCATTCCAAATCCCAAACTAGGTTTTGCGCAGCTTGTCTTCATCTCTCTTACGCCTCTCTTTGTCTATCTTCGGTCGGTTACTTTCTCACTGGGTCGAAACAAAGTAATGGTAAGCCATATTTACTTCATTCCTGGATGTATTAGAGTTTTGATTGTTCCTTACTATTCCTTTTCCTCATCTGATTTACTCTTGTGTATCTTGATTTCAGCATCTGGAAACGATATCTATTATATCATTGAAAAGGTTAGATCTCTGGTCTTTATCTTTTTTAACCTAGGGCAATATATACTTCGTAATGCTATTGTGGGTGATGTTGACATAGGTAGATATTGCTCTTTTTATTTGCAGGGATAGTAAGAGTGCTGAAGTATATAGAACGGCTGATGGAAGAGATGGTTTCATGCCTACAACATATGGGAATATTTCTTTAACTTGTTGAGTATATGTATTATTATGTTGGTTGCATTGCATGTATGATGTTGTTGTATGCCTTAGTCAGACATGAGTATGTTTATAAAGGGTTGTGTATAGGAATTGCCATGAACTGAATTCGTTTATATACAATAGTCAGACATTATTATGTGATAAACAATGGTTATGTATGTGTATTGCTATGAAGCTTATGGTTGATGTTCTGTTTAGGGAGCTAGAACTGACTAGGAGTATGTTTATGAACATGCTTAGTGCTACTTGTATATAACGGGTAAATTTCATCAATGGTGTACAACTTTTGCCTCATTTCACAATTTGGTGTACAACCTTTATTTTGTCTCACTAATATGTACGACCTTACGG
Source organism: Euphorbia lathyris (assembly GCF_963576675.1). Taxonomy (NCBI): domain Eukaryota; kingdom Viridiplantae; phylum Streptophyta; class Magnoliopsida; order Malpighiales; family Euphorbiaceae; genus Euphorbia; species Euphorbia lathyris. Next base: position 18,610,645 of record NC_088914.1, on the reverse strand, counting down.
GTGACCTCCCAATATGGTGTACATCAGGTAAAAATGACCGGTCAATGCCTGGTCAACGCGCCACCTCATCAGTTTCATTTTATTCATTAGTAAAAATGGGACCCACAAATTAAAAAAAAAAATAAAAACTTTTTACCTTTCTCTCTTTTACCCCTATCCTCCACTCCATCTCTTCATCTTCTTCCCTTTTATAGATTTAAATTTAATTTTTTCTCTCACTTCAAATTTCATTCTCTCTCTAAAACCCACTCTCCTCCTTACTTAATTTCTTTTTCGGATTCTTAAAACCCAATAATTCCATTAGAACTATTCGTACTTCAAAAAAAAATTGTGCTTTGTGTTCTACCTCTCCTCACCTCAGGCTTTGTGTTCTACCGATTATAAGATCATTGATACTAAAAAAAAATAAAAATAAAATAGGATATCAAATGGCTATGGAGGCAACCTCTGATGGACTTATTAAAAAGATAATCCAAGCTAATAACCATTTTCCTGGTTCAGATTATACGCATATATAAAAATCAACACAAATTCAAAACTGAATTAAATTCAAATTAATTAAATTAAACCTAAGATCACGCCAAAAAAACACAAAATCAAAGTGGTGCTCTAACTAGATTCCAATCAAATCCTAGGTTTTGATACAAAAAGTGTGAAAAAAAATGGTTTTTATAAATCAAGAGTGATTTAATTGTTTCTCAGATTTTTTATAAACCATCTTTTCTTTCTCATATTTTTTCATTGTCTGCGAACCAACCTTTCAGTTTTTGAAAATGGGGGAGCTTTAATTCTTACAGTTGTTGTCTCTTTCTTAGCATTGTTTCAAGTTAATCTAACTCCTCTCTCTTCTTCAGCAACCACTCTTTTCCTCTTTAACTAATCTAACTATCGAATCCCTCTTTAACTGATCTGATTATTGAATCCTGTTCGAATATTCGAATATTGGGAATGAAGGTCAGCAAGCTGCTGACTGATATTACACCAAATGTGAGCGGGAGAGGTTTTTGGGTTTTGATTAAGCAACATGAAATTCAGGTTTTTGGGTTTTGATTTTGATTAAATGTTCCTTTTGTGTTTGATTATTGAAGTTAGAGAGAGAGAGGAGTTAACAAGAGAACAGTACTTAGAGAGAGAAATGAAAAATTAGAAAGAGAAACCATGGAAGCTCCTGTTTTGATAATTGAAGAAGATGGAAATACAGTATAATGGAAAAAGATGGAGGGGAGGGTATAATGGTAATTGAACATAAGTGGATCCCATATTTTTAAGAAATGAGTTGAAAAAAATGTGAAATGGCAGGTTTGACCAGTTTGACCGGTCATTTTTACCCACTGTACACCAAAGTGGGAGGTCACCTATAAATTCGTATATATTAGTGAGACAATTTGAAGATTGTACACCAAAGTGTGAAATGAGACAAATGTTGTACACCATTGATGAAATTTACCCGTATATAACTTAATCAGTGAAGTATGGTGATATAGTCAAATGTTGTTATCTGTGTCACTTGAGTACAGTGAAGCATAGTCATATGGTCATTTAAATCTCCATCACTATGTATCGTGTCACTTGGCTTGGTATGCTTATAGAAAAGCATTCAACATGGTGATGAAATTATATGGTTCTAACACCACAAGTTTATGACTACGCTTGTGGTGTTAGAACCATACACTTCATCATCGTGCTCATTTTTCATGAACTGTACAATCCAAGTGGCAGGTACATAGTAAAAGAGATTCGAGTTTATGGTTGATGTTCTGTTTAGGAAACTGGAACTGTTTGAAGCATGTTGCGGTTTGGTTGAGTATTGTGATTGGCCATACTCTTATGCTATGAATGTTCATTGAGTGAAGTAATGTTCATGTCTACAACATATGGGTTGCGTATAGGAATTGCCATGTACTGAATTCGTTTGTATATAATAGTCAGACATGAGTATGTGATAAACAATGGTTATGTATGTGTATTGCTATGAAGCTTGCATGTATGAAGCATAGCCACCACAGTGAAGCATAGTCATATGGTCAACTAAATCTCCATCACTATGTATCGTGTCACTTATGGAAAAGTATTTAACATGGTGATGAAGTTATATGATTCTAACAACACAAGTTTATGACTAAGCTTGTGGTCACAGTATCATACATTTCATCATCGTGCTCACTTCATCATGAACTGTACAATCCAAGTGGCAGGTACATAGTAAATGAGCTTTCAAGTATAATACCCTTCATCACCGTGCTCACTTCATCATTATATATAGCATGTTCTGTGTCTCTTGTATATATTGTGATTGGCCATACTCTTATGCTATGAATATTCATTGATTAAAATAATGATGCAAGGACTGAAATGAGTATGTGTATGAAAGAGATGGTTTCATGCCTAGAAGATATGGGAAGATATTGCTCTTTTTATTTGCAAGGATAGTAAGAGTGCTGAAGTACATAGAAGAGATGATTTCATGCCTACAACATATGGGAAGATTTCTTTAACTTGTTGAATACATGTATTGTTATGTTGGTTGTATATATGATGTTGTTGTATGTCTTAGTCAGACATGAGTATGTTTATAAAGGGTTGTGTATAGGAATTGTCATGAACTGAATTTGTTTGTATACAATAGTCAAACATGAGTATGCAATAAACAATGGTTGTGTATATGTATTGTTATGAAGCGTATGGTTGATGTTCTGTATAGGGAGCTAGAACTGACTATGAGTATGTTTATGAACCTGTTGCTATCTGTGTCACTTGAATATACATATAGCATGTTTTGTGTCAGTGAATTATAGTGATAAATTTATGATGCTATCAGCATAAGTTTTATATCAATTTAGGAATAGACATGTATACATGAATAAGTTGTGTACTTGTTATATAGCATGTTCTATGTCACTTGAATATACATGTCTACTTGAATAAGTTGTCTATTTTGTATTATAAAAAAAGGATAGCGTGCAAGGGGGGCATGATGATGTGACGTGCGAATAGCGTACAAGGGGGGCGTGATGTGCGAATAGCAACAAAGGAGGTGTGGATGCTAAACAAACACTAGAGCTGCATGGTGTGGACTACTAGAGGTTGGCTCCATGCCTCTCTAGTACTCCACTCCATCCATCTCCAGTGTTTGTTTAGCATCCAAATCTCCTTTGTTGCTATTCGCACATCATGCCCCCACCCCCCTTGTACGCTATTCGCATGTCACATCATCATGCCCCCCTTGCTTGCTATTCACACATCATCATGCCCCCTACATGCTCTTGAGTCCATCTCCTAGCAATTGCTACATAACTTGTGTTGGTCCCTAGTAATTAGTTCCAAGGGGGGGTTAGGAACTAATATAACTTTTTATATTTTAATTCCTATTGCTGATGTATTGCTCAGCAATTCGCTCTCGGTCAAGAAATGGCCCCTCGATGAAGGGCTCTATCAGCATTCCATAAATATGTCACATCAGCTAGAAAATGCATAGATAAATTAGACCCCAAACATGAATAGATAAATTAGACCCCAAACATAGGCAAATGCATAGATTTATAGCATCATCTTACCGTGGAAACACTATAGGAAGGGCGATCAAGTAGCTGGGACATAGATACACGCTCCAATGGACTGATATTAGGATGATAAATTTTGGTCCTGAATATGAACTGAGAATAATAGTAATGTCATGGGTGTATATGCATATATATGAACTGATTACTATGTGTTAATAAGTTCATGTTCTTACAACTAGAGGTGTGGAGGAGAAATCGACAGGGAAGTCCATGAGGGCCCTTCATCACGATAGACCATTGCCGATGGTGAGGACCTGCATATATAGCAGCAAGCGTACATGAGTTAGCAGAAATAAAGAAGGAAGAACAATGCACAACTCCGTGAGTAAGATACATACCTGTAATATTGAGAAGCCACCCGGGTGACTCCTGCCAGAGTAGGGAAATATGCGTCTCAACACGAAAATTGAGGCCCCTCGTACGATTGTCCATGATCGATATAACTAGGGTAAGTATACTGTTGGGTCGTGGACTCTTGAGAATTGGTAAAAGTCTCATATTTATATTATGGGTGGGTAAGTAAAAGGTCTAGGAAGGGGAAAGGGTAAATGAGTTATTAGTTCTCTCTGTATACGGTACGTAATTTCTAAAATGCATTTGGTTTTGCAGATATCAAGACTTGGGGATTCTAGGCCTAATAATGAGTTAGATATGCAGATCAAGTTGTATTTTTCTTCCAACACCACGCCAAATTTTGAAATTTTGAAAGATTGAAAGATTGGAGATGTATTGCTTATTGTTTTTACCTTATATTAATTACATTCAGAAATTTATCTAGTTCAAATGTAAACAGAAATTCTTGTTCATTTGATTATGTTTCATTACCAGAAATTCATTCGAAGAAGAATGCAAGAGTGACATTTACGTTTAAAAAAATGTCATCTAAACAACAATAAAAACACATTAAAATAAACGAATCTGTCATCTGAAAATAAATCTATTGACATGATTGATTAAGACATATGTCATCTGAAACAAGCTACAACGATATAAATTATTAGAGCAAGTCTAGTGGTTCAATTTTGGATGTGTTTTCTGTGAAATAGAAGTAAATAACCATTAGACATGTTACATACAATATTAGTTTGTTAACAAAATTGGAAGTGTACGGAAAGATAGACTGAAAAACAATAAAAATACGGGAAGTTAACATCACGCATGCGCCAGAGGCTGCTGCCTCTGGCGCGTGTATTGCAGGCGCCAGAAATGGTGTGTCTAGCGCATGCAATTCAACAAAAAAAAAAAAGAGATGCTGTTTTTTTTATCAAATATCCTTTTTAATCCAGTTTTATTAATTAATTATTATTTTTTACCCCCATATAATTTTTATTTCACTCCATAAAAATTTTAATAAATAATCTCCTCTAATGGTATGTCTTTTATGTTTGTTCTTTGGCTTAGGTGGCATTAAAGAGATGTTTACACCATTAAAGATGCTTTTATAAAAAACTGGCATCGCGAATACCAATATGCCAATTTCTCATATATCTACTTGACATTTTTAATTATTAGTGTGTTATGTGATGACATTAAAGGTGACGTTAATAATAAATAAGTCGCATCGTAACAAGATTAATATGACGGTACGCAAATAGGCTAATGTCATATGTCGTACCTTCACATGGCAGAACCTAACCGTCGTCTGAAGGTGCAACAGACAGCAGCGAGCCCCGTGACAGATTTATATCTCGCGAGACGACGGTTTTTAACCGTCGTCTGAGAGGCTATTTGGCGTAGTGAGAAGAAGGTAAAAACAATCAGTTAAAAAGTGACAAAAAAAATATCTCTGCTTTTTAAAGAAGGAGGAGGAGGAGGAGGAGGAGGAGGTAAAAACAATTAGTTAAAATGACAAAAAAAATATCCCTGCTTTTTAACGAAGTTAAAGAATTTGCCACGTTTTCTCTAACGGCAGAAACCACAAAGTTTGTTTTGAGACACAAAAAACCATATGTACGGATCTATAAAAAAAACATGAAACCACAAGGTTTATTTTGAAATTAACCCATTAATTTATAATGATAACAACAAATATTAATCTTAATCCTTAAACCATAAATTGTACCCATTAAACCTTAAACCCCACAGTAACATGTGAATATTAATCTTAAATCCAATATATTAAACCCTAAATATTATATTTATAATTGTATATAGGTAAATTCTATAGTTACTTTGTTGGAAACAAAGTAACCATACTTTGTTTTAGTATCCAATAGTAATTAGACATGTGTTAATAAAAATAATATGAATTAAAATTAATAAAAAAGGTAACCTCCTATAACAGGTAACATTTAATTATGAAAATTTTAAAGGTTATTAATTACAAGGTAAATAATATATGAGTCCATATATTTTAATCTAATTACTATTTAGTCATTATATGTTAATAATACACTATTCAGTCTTTAATTTTAGCTTGTTCCAACAGTTTAGTCCCTTATAAAGGGATTACTCTGTTCAATAATTTAAAAATTTAAGTAACAAAACTATTGATCAAAAAAAAAATAAGAACTAAACAATATATTAATAAAATACGAGAACTAAACACATATGTTAGATATTTAACATAGAGACTGATAAAATAAAAGATTTACGTAAAATTCATAGGTTTTACGTAAAACTCTATTTTCACAAGGTTTGTGAATTTTTTTCTCCTAAAATAAAAAGGTTAAGTAAATTTAGTAAAACTATACCTAAATTATATTTAAAATTAAAAGATTTACGTAAAGTTCAAAGGTTTTACGTAAAACTCTAATTTTAACAAGGTTTGTGGATTTTTCATCCTAAAATAACAAGGTTACGTAAATTATGTATAACTTTACGTAATTTATGTCAAACAATAAAAGATTTACGTAAAATTCATAGGTTTTACGTAAAACTCTATTTTCACAAGGTTTGTGAATTTTTTTCTCCTAAAATAAAAAGGTTAAGTAAATTTAGTCAAACTATACATAAATTATATTTAAAATTAAAAAATTTACGTAAAGTTTAAAGGTTTTGCGTAAAACTCTAATTTTAACAAGGTTTGTGGATTTTTCATCCTAAAGTAACAAGATTACGTAAATTATGTATAACTTTACGTAATTTATGTCAAAAAATAAAAGATTTACGTAAAATTCATAGGTTTTACGTAAAACTCTATTTTCACAAAATTTGTGAATTTTTTTTCTCCTAAAATAAAAAGGTTACGTAAATTTAGTCAAACTATACGTAAATTACATCTAAAAATAAAAGATTTACGTAAAGTTCAAAGGTTTTACGTAAAACTCAAATTTTCTCAAGATTTGTGGATTTTTTCTCCTAAAATTACAAGGTTATGTAAATTGTGTCCAACTTTACGTAATTTATGACAAAAAATAAAAGATTTACGTAAAATTCATAGGTTTTACGTAAAACTCTATTTTCACAAGGTTTGTGAATTTTTTTCTCCTAAAATAAAAAGATTATGTAAATTTAGTCAAACTATACATAAATTATATTTAAAATTAAAAGATTTACGTAAAGTTCAAAGGTTTTACGTAAAACTCTAATTTTAACAAGTTTTTGGATTTTTCTTCCTAAAATAACAAGGTTACGTAAATTATGTATAACTTTACGTAATTTATGTCGGAAAATAAAAGATTTACATAAAATTCATAGGTTTTACGTAAAACTCTATTTTCACAAGGTTTGTGAATTTTTTCTCCTAAAATAAAAAGGTTACGTAAATTTAGTTAAACTATACGTAAATTACATCTAAAAATAAAATATTTACGTAAAGTTCAAAGGTTTTACGTAAAACTCAAATTTTCTCATGATTGTGGATTTTTTCTCCTAAAATAACAAGGTTATGTAAATTATGTCCAACTTTACGTAATTTGTGACAAAAAATAAAAGATTTACGTAAAATTCATAGGTTTTACGTAAAACTCTATTTTCACAAGGTTTGTGAATTTTTTTCTCCTAAAATAAAAAGGTTATGTAAATTTAGTCAAACTATACATAAATTATATTTAAAATTAAAATATTTACGTAAAGTTCAAAGGTTTTACGTAAAACTCTAATTTTAACAAGGTTTATGGATTTTTCTCCTAAAGTAAAAGGGTTACGTAAATTTAGTCAAAAATTTAGTCAAACCTTACGTAAATTATGTCTAAAAATAAAAGATTTATGTAAAATTCATAGGTGTTACGTAAAACTCTATTTTCACAAGGTTTGTGAATTTTTTTCTCCTAAAATAAAAAGGTTACGTAAATTCAGTCAAACTATACGTAAATTATATCTAAAAATATAAGATTTACGTTAAGTTCAAAGATTTTACGTAAAAATCTAATTTTCACAAGTTTTGTGGGTTTTTTCTCCTAAAATAGCAAAGTTACGTAAATTTAGTCAAACCTTACGTAAAACTCTATTTTCACAAGGTTTGTGAATTTTTTCTCCTAAAATAAAAAGGTTACGTAAATTTAGTTAAACTATACGTAAATTATATCTAAAAATAAAAGAATTACGTAAATTTCTAAGGTTTTACGTAAAACTCTAATTTTCACAAGGTTTGTGGATTTTTCTCCTAAAGTAAAAGGGTTACATAAATTTAGTCAAACCTTACGTAAATTATGTCTGAAAATAGAAGATTTACGTAAAATTCATAGGTTTTACGTAAAACTCTAATTTTCACAAGGTTTGTGAATTTTTTCCTCCTAAAATAAAAAGGTTACGTAAATTTAGTCAAACTATACGTAAATTATATCTAAAAATAAAATATTTACGTAAAGTTTAAAGGTTTTACGTAAGACCCTATTTTCAACAAAGTTTGTGGATTTTAACTCCTAAAATAACAAGGTTATGTAAATTTAAACCAATTTTATGTAAATTATGTTTAAAAATAAAATATTTACGTAACATTCCAATGTTTTACGTAAAACTCTATTTTTCATGAAGTTTATAAATTTTTCTCCCAAATAAAAAGGTTACGTAAATTTAGTCCAACTTTACATGAATTATGTCTAAAAATAAAAGATTTAAGAAAAGTTCAAAGTATTATGTAAACCTCCAATTTTCACAAGGTTTATGAATTTTTCTCCAAAAATAACAAGGTTACGTAAATTTACTCCAACTTTACGTAAATTATGTATAAAAATAAAAAGATTTACATAATGTTCAAAGGTTTTACGTAAAAGTCTATTTTTCACAAGGTTTTTGGATTTTTTTCTCCTAAAATAATAAGGTTACGTAAATGTATTCCAACTTTACGTAAATTATGTCTAAAAATAAAGGATTTATGTAAAGTTCCAATGTTTATGTAAAACTCTATTTTTCATAATGTTTTTGGATTTTACCTCCTAAAATAACAAGGTTACGTAAATTTAGTCCAACTTTATATAAATTATATCAAAAAATAAAAGATTTATGTAAAGTTCAAAGGTTTTACGTAAAACTCTATTTTTCACAAGTTTTGCAGATTTTTTCTCCGAAGAGAACAAGGCTACATAAATTTATTCAAACTTTATGTAAATTATGTCTAAAAATAAAAGATTTATGTAAAGTTTCAATGTTTTCCGTAAAACTCGTTTTTCACAATATTTATGGATTTTTTATCCAAAAATAACAAGGTTACGTAAATTTAGTCCAACTTTACGTAAACTATGTCAAAAAATAAAAGATTTACGTAAAGTTTAAAGGTTTTACGTAAAAATCTAGTCTCCACAAGGTGTCTGGATTTTTTCTCCTAAAATAACAAGATTACATAAATTCAGTCTAAATTTACGTAAATTATGTCTAAAGCTCAAAGATTTACATATTCAAAGGTTTTACGTAAAATTCTATTTTTCACAAGTTTTATGGATTTTTTCTTCTAAAATAACAAGGTTACGTAAATTTAGTCCAACATTACATAAATTATGTCTAAAAATAAAAGATTTACGTGAAGTTCAAAGGTTTTATGTTAAACTCTATTTTTTACATGCTTTATGGATTTTTTTCTCCTAAAATAACAATGTTACGTAAATGTATTCCAACTTTACGTAAATTATGTCTAAAAATAAAAGATTTACGTAAAGTTCAAAGGTTTTACATAAAAGTCTATTTTTCACAAGGTTTGTGAATTTTATCTCTTAAAATAACAAGTTTACGTAAATTTAGTCAAACTTTAAGTAAATTATGTCAAAAATTAAAAGATTTACGTAAAGTTCAAAGGTTTTACATAAACTCTATTTTCACAAGCTTTAGGGATTTTTTCTTCTAAAAGAACAATGTTACATAAATTTATTCCAACTTTATGTGAATTATGTCTAAAAATAAAAGATTTACGTAAATATCAAACGTTTTACGTAAAACCTGTTTTTTTAACAAGGTTTATGGATTTTCTCTCTTAAAATAAGGTTACGTAAATTTATTCAAACTTTATGTAAATTATGTCTAAACATAAAAGATTTACGTAAAGTTCAAACGTTACGTAAAACTCATTTTTTCACAATGTTTATTGATTTTTCTCCTAAAATAAGGTTACGTAAATTTAGTCAAACTTTACGTAAATTATGCCTAAATATAAAGATTTACGTAAAGTTCAAAGGTTTTACGTAAAACTCTATTTTTCAGAGGGTTTATGGATTCTTACTCCTAAAATTACAAGGTTACGTAAATTTGGTCCAAGTTTACGTAAATTATGTCTAAAAATAAATAAAATTACGTGAAACTCGAATTTTTGCAAAGTTAGTGATTTTTTTTTTTTTTGTAAAAATACAACTTTACATAAATTAAGTCCCACTTTACATAAATTATATCTTAAAATAAAGGATTTATGGAAAGTTCAAAGGTCTTATGTGAAATTTGATTTTTCATAATTTTGTGGATTTCTTTTTGTATAATAACAACTTTACGTAAATTAAGTCAAACTTCATGTAAATTAGGTTTAATAAAAGGATTTACGTAAAATTTAAAGATTTTACCTGAAACTCAATTTTTCGCAAAGTTTGTGCTTATTTTTTTATAAAATAATAAATTTACGTAAATTAAGTCTCACTTTACGTAAAGTGTTACGTAAATGAAGTCCCACTTTACGTAAATTATGTTTAAAAATAAAGGATTTACGTAAAATTCGATTTTTCATAAAGTTAATGTTTTTTCATAAAGTAACAACTTTACGTATATTAAGTGTCACTTTACGTATATTTTAGACATGATATTTTAAAATTCTGATGTGATAATTAAATAACGAGTCAAACAATAGTAAATCAATCTATTTTAAATTTCTGATAGGTAAACGTAAAAATTAATTTTTTACTTATCCCTTCTTTTTAGAAATATTAAAACAACGCGTCCCAATCCTCTATCCCTCTCGATTTTTCTCGCATAATTCCTCTCCATTTCACTGATTAGAAATCTCATAAACCGTCGTTCGTTCATCGCTTCTACAAGGACCTATACTCTAACGGTAATCGGTCACTATTGTCGCTGCTTCCCACCATCGATTGGGGCTAGTCGTAGATTCTCAATTCTACAAGTGACTGGTCTTATAATAGACGATTTGCGTAAATTTCAAAGGTTTTTGCGAAGTTAGTGATATTTTTTTGTAAACTTATTTTACATAAATTAAGTTCATTTCAAGTAAATTATATCTAATAATATATGAATTATGTAAAATTCAACGGTTTTACGTGAAACTCGATTTTTCGAGAATTTTATGATTTTTTTTTTGTAAAATAACAAATTAATGTAAATTAAGCTCACTTTGCGATATTATGTCTAACAATAGAAGATTTACTTAAAGTTCAAAGTTTTACACGAAACTCAATTTTTAGTGATGTTAGTTAATTTTTTCAGTAAAATAATAATTTTACGTCACGTAAATAAATTATATCAAACACTTAGAGAATTTTGAATTGATTTTTTTTAATTAAGGAGTCGAGGTTATAAGCTAAGATCTGAATTGATTAAATTAAAGTAGATGGTTAGAAATAAGAAATTTCAAAGAACAACGACGAATGGAAAGAAGAAGAAGAAGAAGAAGAAGAAGAAGAAGAAGAAGAAGAAGAAGAAGACAGTGCCGTAGAATGGCAATTAGAAAAAATTATATGGAATGGAGCAAAGTTGTAAATCCATAAAGTCAGATAAAGAAGAAGAAAAAGGGCTGTAGTGGTTAATTAGAAACTAATCTCTAACTGAGAGAATAAGTAACCGGTTGAAATTAATCTAATAAATAAATGGATGAGATTTGTATGTTTTTTAATCAACGGCATGAAACACAAAGTATGTCTACTTTGTATTTTAACAAAGTAACAGTAGCACGCACCTTGTATATATGAATAATATGTATGATTGATATATGATATCATATATAAATATATCTAATATGTATAATATATATAAGAGATTGGAATTGAAATATTTGTGAGATTCGAGTCACAGTTTGTATTAATTAAACAAATGGTTAATACATCCTCCTTCTTTGAATTTGTCTAAAAATCTTGATTAGTCCTTTAAACCAATGTTTTAAAAACTGGACCAGACGTCGAACCGGATTGACAACTGGATCAAGGGTCAATTGGTTCAACCGGTAGGCTCGGATTGGTTAAACCGGATGACATCATAAATAATATATATATATATATATATATATATATTAATTTCATTTAAATTGTAAAATTTACTAAGAGTTTAAAATTTTATTTTATATATATTTAAAATTTAAATACTAAATTAACTTTGTTTATATTGCAAAGATTAATTAAGTTTTTAATAATATTTATCAAAATATATAAAAAAATAAATACTAAATAAAATTTTAAATTTTAAGTATCAGTATAATATATAAGTATATAGTGTTGTTTTCAGTCACAAGTTAAAAGCTAGCTTAGTGGTAAAATGTACCTAGTGGTCCCTAAAGGTCTATTTTTGAATCTCATCTTCAAAATATTTATTTTTTAAGTTAAACATGTGTGAATGGCTAATCGGACCAAACTGCTCAATCGGACTGGTTCACAGTTGACCTGGCCGGTTTAAGCGGTTCAGTCCGGTTCGTTGAACATATTAAGAACCAACATCAACCGGACCAGAGATCTAACTGGTTCGTGGTTGAACCGATCGAACCGATCGGTTCAGTGCGGTTTTCATAACATTGGTTTAAACTTGTATGGGGTTCCAATAACTTAATATATTTTATTCAAATACACGTTAATTAATTCAATATTTGTTATTTCACTAATATTTTAATTATATATTCAATGGAAAATGAAAAAGAGTTGAGTAATTTATTCATTAGAAACAACAACAGTGGATGGAAGCATATGGTTTACGAACTAAACTCAACTGATTTTAGTTTTCTTGCTCTAGCAATTTGGTTCACCAATTGATTTATTACGGCGAAATTAATATTCGGGATTGTAAGCAATTGTTATTTATTTTGATTTATTACGGCGAAATTAATATTTGAGATTGTAAGCAATTGTTATTTATTTTGGCTAATTAAGAAAATTTATTTTGTAGAACCTATTTTTTTTAATAAAGAATGATGTTATTTAATAATCAGAAAGAATAGCATTACAAGCAAACGGAGGCGGATGCGAGATCCATTCTCCACGACCAGACACAGAACCAACTGCCTTTGCAAAACAATGGGCAACCAAATTCGCTGATCTACGAACAAAAGTGACCAACATATTATCAAGGTCCTTTAAAAGACTCTTACAATCATCTACTATGAGCTCCAGTGTCGAACTGCCGCTAGTTTCTCGCTGTAAAGCATACACTAACATTTGTGAGTCTGATTCGAGCATACAGTTCCTCCACCCATTCCTCTTCAGCCAGCTTAACGCCTCCCTGCACGAGAGGGCTTCAACGAGCAGCGGATCTAATTCACAAATCAAGGTGTCGTTTGTTGCAGCAACGAACTCTCCCCTGCCATCCCTCACTACTACCCCGAAGCCTCCAAATCCCTGACTCGCAAACATCGCGTCATCGACGTTGACTTTGTACATACCGATAGGCGGGGGAGACCAACTTTCCACTCCCTGAGATCCCCGAGCAGCTCCTCTGCTGGTACTGATCTGCGCGGTTTGCCACTGCGATAGGAAGGCCATAGCCTTGCTGAAGGAAATTCTTGCTGTCGTGCTACGCTGCTGCCAGACAGCCTCATTACGATCGAGCCAAATAACCCAACAGATTGTTGCGGCCTGTTCCACCATATACCTCGGCTTACCAAATGAGACAAAGGACCAGAATTCTGCAAAATTCACAAAGCTACCACTCACATCCCCAATAGCTTAATAATTCCACACATGTCTCGCATACATGCATCCCACCAGGGCGTGGAAAGGAGATTCCTCCCTACTGTTGCAACGCTGGCATACCGTAGCTATCGGAACATGCCTCCGACTAAGGACTGAACATGTCGGCAAACAATCGGCTAGAGTTCTCCATAAGAAATTGTGGATTTTTGGCGGTACCCGCAGTTTCCAAATAGCTTTCCAGTCCACCCCAACAATACAATGCCGTGAGTCCGACACCTCGCGCATAGCCTGCTGATATGCACTACTGACCGAGAAGCAACCCGACATCGACCAGCGCCAGCTCCATGAATCTGTGACATCATGTAAACTAAGCTGGACTCTCGCAATTAGGGAAGCATCCCTCTCAGTAAACAGGCCCTGGACCAAGTTCATATCCCAGCCCCTTTCATCCGGGATCCTCAACTCCGATACCATCTCACATTCAAATCCCTCCATTCTGTCACTTTCCACAAACGGATTGTCATCCGGAAGCCAAGGCTCCTCCCATAAATTAATATTCTCCCCTGTACCCACCGTCCTCCTCACCCCGCCAGTGATTAAACTATGGGCAGCCATGATGCTCCGCCAAAGGAAGCTCGGGTTGTTGTTTATCTCAGCTTCCCAAAAGGAAGAATCGGGGTAGTAACGGGCTTTATACACCCGGGCTACTAAGGAACTTGGATTTGAGAGGAGGCGTCACCCTTGTTTAGCCAACAAGGCTAAATTAAACTGATGCATTCGTCGAAAGCCTAATCCACCCTCCGTCTTAGGCATGCATAATTTATCCCAGGATTTCCAGTGGATGCCAGCACCCTGGCTTCCTGTTAAGCCCAAAATATACCTAAAATATCATTAATATTTACATCAGTTTTGCTACGAATTCGTACTATTTATATTTGTTTAGCGTACTTTTACTTCCGAATATGTTTCTGTCATGCAAGGTACCTGAATATTTGGTAAAATCCAAATAGGAACGAAAAGAGGATAAAAACAGAAGGAAAACCCTACAAAAGGAGTCAAAGACGATGAAAATCAAACACACCGAAACGAGGATGAGGACGAAGTCAGAAACGGAGTAAAAACCTCCGTGTCGCGACCGAGAATCCTCCATTCTCGGTCGCGACATGCGTCGATCAACAATTTCTCCCTTCTTTTCAAAGGCCAAAACCTGCTCCCCCATTCTCGGCCGAGAATTTATTATTCTCGGTAAGATCAGAATTTCCAGAAGGGCTATTCGTACACATTCGTTTTCAAAGAAACGCGTCCATTCGATTGGATAAGAATGCCTCTTCGCAGCAGACACGTTCCTTAAACCTGACTCTTCAACACCTATAAATAAAGAGTTGATTTCAGAGTTGAGGATATATTAAAGAGAAGATTAGTACAGAATTAATGCGGAAATTCTGAATCAAGCGATTCATAGATTAGATTTCGATTTTGTAAAAAGCAATATGATGTACACACATTGTTCACTAAATAATTACAACTCAGTAGCGTTTAGATTTGTTCATATTGGTTTACATTTTGGTAGTAGATAGACCAGCCTCTATTCTGAAGATTCAGCGAGAAGATTTAGTAGAGGATTCGTCCCAGAGCCTGACAAACTCTAACGAGGTTCAAGGAAAGGATTGACAACCCGTTCGCTTGAAAGTCGTCTAAAGCTTCCATGCTTCTTGTTCTCTGTAAACTTGTATCAAATTCATACTTCATCTAATAAAGTTTATTCTATTCGATAGATTTTTATGTAGCACTTATGGTAAATGATCCGAAGTGAGTTCTGGTGTTTTCATTAAAACGTAGTTGAATTCAAAATCATTACAAAGAAACTTTATTGAACACTTAGACAAATTGATATCTTGAAAAAGTATTAATTTGGTTAAGGTAGCAATCTAACCCGACCGTAGGAGGATTGTCTGCGGTTCAAAGCCTTTTAATTGAAGGAATTTACGTTATTACATTTTTATAATTTATACAAAGTTTAAAGTTGTTTTCTTTGCTTAATGCAAACGAATACATTTATTCACTTTTCTAAAGCACTAAATGTTTCTGTCTTGTAAATTCATCCTTAAGTCAGAAGTGATTTCTAACATTCTTCATACTCTAATATAATTCTTATTCTATCAATTTCAAAACCAAATCCAATTAAACAAATTACATATTATAAACCTTGAAAGTAAATCAAACCGATTTAAAATAACTTTTCGTTAAAAAGCGTTCCCTGTGAGTTCGATATCTTTTATTACTACAAGTGTATACCGTGCACTTGCGAAAATCGCTCAACACTTCCCGCGGATCCCCACCAGAAGGAGTTCATCAGTTTCTCTAAGTTATCACAAAGAGATACATGAAGCAGAAATAGACTCATAGCATACGATGGTATTGATTGAATGATGGATTTAAGCAAAATCTCTTTACCTGCTCTAGATAGGAATTTAGCATTCCAGCTATTCAGGCGAGCCCGAATCTGATCCTCCACATAATGGAATACCTCTGTTTTATTTCTGCCCACCAGGGATGGGAGCCTCAGATACTTACCAGGAATTATAAGCATAGTGATATTAAGGAGGGAGCTTAAGTTTGAGCGTACAACCTGACTGCAGTTCTTACTGAATAAAATAGAGGACTTATTAAAATTCACCTGCTGGCCTGAGGCTTTCTCGTACATCTCTAAGCAGTGTTTGACAGTATTACACTCTTCAACTGTGGCCCTGAAGAACAAATAAATGTCATCAGCAAAGAACAAATGGGATATAGGCGGAGCTGCGCGAGCCACGCGACACCCGTGAATTAAACTCCTCGATTCTATGTGGGTTAATGTAACTGAGAGGCCTTCCGCACAGATCAGAAACAGGTAGGGGGAGATAGGGTTGCCCTGTCTGAGGCCCCGGCTAGGGGTAATAGGGCCGATAATGTGTTCACCACTCACTACATGGTATGTGGCTTGGGTTACACACTGCATTACAAGATGAATCCACCTACCATCGAAGCCCAACTTTTCCATCATTGCACTCATAAACTTCCATTCCACTCTGTCATAGGCCTTAGCCATATCCAGCTTTAGAGAAGCATAGTCGTTCCGCCCCTGCAATTTCCTGTTCAGAAAATGATTAACCTCAAATGCTAGCATAATGTTGTCCGTTATTAACCGTCTTGGGATAAAGGCGCTCTGTGCAGGAGAGATGATAAGGTTGAGGACTGATTTTAGCCGGTTAGCAATCGCTTTTGACATAATCTTGTATATGATATTACATAATGCTATCGGTCTGAGATCAGAGACCAAATCCGGTTTTTGTTTCTTCGGGATCAGAATTAAATGAGTATCATGGATGTTATCTGGTAATTTACCTAAATTAAGCCAATACAGGCATGAAGAAACCACATTCGGTCCCATTAAGTCCCAATAATGTTGATAAAAGCACGGGTTGAATCCGTCTAGGCCCGGGCTCTTATCCGGATGCATAGAGAATACTGCATTCTTGATCTCAGTGCTAGTGAAGGGTCTTAGGAGCCTATGATTATCAGCTGCTGAAATCCAGGGCTGAACGCAGTTCAATATGAAGTCAGGGTCGCTACCCGATGATAAGAAGATGTCACTGAAGTATTCTGAAATAAGCGACGCCAAAACGGATGACCAATCTACCCAAGAGTCAGAGCTGTCTTTCAAACTGAGAATGGTATTCTTTTTTCTGCGACTGGAGGCCGCTGCATGAAAGTACTTGGAGTTGAGGTCCCCTGCCTGTAGCCAGAGCCTCTTGCTCCTTTGTTTCCAGAAAACCTCTCTTCGTAACAGTAACTCATCCAGCCTCTTCCACGCCTCAAGGAACAGCTCTTGTGAGCTCGTGTCTTGTCCTGATTTCAATCGTCTGATATCCCTTCGGCAGGCTGCGATTTCACGGTGCGAAGCCTCACGAAGTTGACGCCCCCATGCGTTTAGAGCAGTACTACAGTCATATTGTTTTTGGGTAATATCCGTAGCTAATCCCGGTTTCCATGCTAGCCGAACCGTTAACTCACACTCTATCTCCCCAATCCAGCTGTTCTCGAACCGAAAACACCGATTCGAGATCGACGCAGGAGCCAACACTGATAAGTAGAGGGCCGTATGATCACTACTCTCGGTATCCTCATTCGAAATTACAGCCCTTTGGAAAAGTGCTAACCAGGACCCCGTAGCCAAACCCCGATCCAGCTTCTCCTCTATACAGGCTGATGAACCTCTGCTCTTCTCCCAAGTAAATGGGTAGCCTATCATCTGTACCTCCACTAATCCGCTATCAGAGATTGCTTTTTGAAAACCACACATTAGGGAATTCGGGTGCCTGTTGCCCCCTCTCTTCTCAGAAGGAATCAGAATGTCGTTAAAGTCTCCAATAACCAACCAAGGTCAGGTGGACATAGTGCTTAAAGATGTCAGCATATGCCAGGACTCTGCTCTTCTGGCCCTCTCCGAGAAACCATAAAAACCGGTTAATCGATACTCCGGCAAACCTTGAACAGAAATTTTAACATCAATAAAGTTAGGAGAGAATCTAAGCATATTAACTGAATCAGACTTCTTCCACAGTAAAGCAAGACCACCACCACAATTCATAGGATCCACACAAAATAAGCCAGCAAAATTAATTTTTTGTTTTATTGCTTCAACTTTAATACGGTTACATTTAACTTCCATTAAAAAAATAAAATCCGACTTCAAACGGGATACCAGTTCAGCGAGTTGTCGAACCATACAGGCGTTCCCGAGACCCCTACAGTTCCAAGATAACACGCTCATAGCCCCTGGCGGGTCTGATCATCAGATCCCGCGACAATCACATCAACATTCTTACCTTCAATATTACCACAAGGATTCATAGCATATGTCTTAACCCCTTCACCACCTGGCTGTTTCTGCATATTCTGACTCTCTACTCGCTTGCGTTTGGCTTTTGAGATATCGACCCCCTCGTTGTCAGTTTCAGAGACCAGAGAAGCCCCTGCCCCCTTCCCGCGACCAAACCCTGGCGGACCATGTTTCTGCCCTTCTGGTCGCTGGCCACCTGCCTGACCCGACGCCTTGGCTATTTTTGGAATTTTGTACGATGAACTAGCACTGCCATTAGTGTTAGCAATATCCGAGAACACAGGGGAGGCTGCTGTTTGTAACGGATTAGATAGGAGGAAGCGAGACTGTGGCTGGCTGTTTGTGCATCTGTTTGGTGCCCACATCCAGGTACCATACACTTTCTCTACCAATTCTGGTTCAGCTACTTCTAACAGGGCCGGGCAGAACTTGTCAGCATGTCCGATACATCCCCAGTAAAAGCAAAAGGTGGGGAGCCTTTCGTACTTGAATTGCACCCAGAATATAGACCATCCTTCTTTGCATATTTTCATTTTCCTCTTGAGAGGTTGATATACGTTCAGCGACACCCGTATACGGAGGTAGGTTCTCCACACACCCGTGAAGTTATTTGAATCCGCTTTTATGTAGGTGCCTAGGAAATTGCCAATACTCTTGGCTACCGATTCTGACATAAAGCCTGCGGGGAGGTCATAAACTTGGACCCAGAATTCTGTGTCTGTTAGCTGTACCTCCCTAGGGTTAGATCCCTTTTCTAGCTTCTGGATAATCAGGAGGTGTTGATCAAAGGTCCAAGGCCCTCCTCTCAGAACCCTGTCTCTCTCAAGTGGATGGTAGAACTCAAATTGAAACCGATTATGTCCTAACTCCTCAATATAAAGCCCCTTAGACGGCATCCAAATGTTAGCCATGGTATTCTTCATGACCGGCACCTTCACTGTTCGATCGGTTAGGAAGGATCCTACAATGCTCCAAGTCGGGGCACACGGAGTCGCAACGACATCAGCCGCCTGGAGAGTAAGGCCAGTGACGTTCTCAGAGTCTAGGGTGATGTGTTCACAACGATCAGTAATGGATTCCATCGGAAGGGTGGCAGAGCACGATGATTAGGGTGACGACGGCGATTAGGGTTGCTCGACAACAGCGAGATATTCTCAATTCTTAGTTTTTTTCCTCTTGATGATTGTAGAACCTATTTATTTTGTTATAACAATTTGATATTTATTTGGTTGTTGGTATTAAAGTTTTGTGTAGTAGAGATCATTAGAGATTTATTGTTATATTTTTCTTACATGTTAAGAATGAATATTATTTAGTTGACGTTATGTATGACAATACATTTTTATTTTTATTTTTTTAACAATATACATTTTTATGTTTTATTATCTTGTAAATTATATTTTTAATTTATTCTTAGAATTAATGTTACAATGTGAATGGATGTAAATAGGCAATATTTATGGTCAATATATATATAATATTCAATAGTCAATAGTCAATATTTGTAAATTCATTAGCTTTTATTAGCTTTCCTTATTTAGTTTTTTACATCTTATATAAATACTTATAGCTGATCAGTAATAATATAGAAAAACACTTTTCAATCTTTTTATTGTTCTTCACATGGTATCAGATCCTAGTTAAATTCTCGATATGTGTTTTTGTTCTTTTCGATTACATTTCCTAAAAAGCAAAAATATGGTACCTAAGTCTGATTTGGCTTCAATTTATGCCTTTGTGTGCAAAATTTTTGGGTTCCTAGTTTAGTTTCAATTTCTACCCTTATGTGTAGAATTTATCGGTTTGTATTTTTTGGTTATTTCTTTCAGCTTCAGTATCTTCCCTTTAAGCAGATTGTTTGGACCTAGGGTTTCAAGTCTCAGTTCTTCTTCCACCACCGTTGCCTCTCAGTTTTTGACTTGTCTGTTCAGTTACTCTCCCGGTGAATCTCTTTTTGTGTATTAACGTTGTTAGAAACCTCTTACGTGTTACTTCAATTGAGTTTTGCTTCTCTATTTTTGAGAAAGCTTAATGTTCCAATGTTGTCTCTCCTATCTGATTTATTCTTCTAGGTTGCATGTCCCAAATAATATTTTATATTCTAAAGCATCTTGATTATATTGTTTTTAAGACTGTGTTATCTATATTTGCAACAAGATGTGTGCATGATCAATATCAAGGTTCCAGCTTGAGGAGGAGTGTTATAGTGTGAATAGATATAAATAGTCCATAGTTATAAATTTATTAGCTTTTATTATCTTTTATTATCTTTTTACATCTTGTAACATTAGATAATTATCTGAATCACCAAATAACTGTACGGTATTGGACCGGATTGGATTGGAACCGAATTCTTGAAATTCCTGAATTGGATTGGACCAATTTTTTGGGACAATCCAATTGTAGAGATTTATTATTTCAATCCAATCTTAGAAATTTCCATTTAGAAATCCTCGAACTTAAATCCAAATTGGATCGAATTGGAGCTGTGCCAGCCTCAGTATACATAGATGGAGTTTGTGTACAATCGTATTCACATTAAATATTAATATCAAAAGTGGCATTCTCACTAGGTAAGTATGTATGTATGTATGTAGAGATGTTAATTTCTAAATTATAATTCACAAAACCAATCTTTATGAAAACAAAACCATTAACCTAATTGTAAAAATTACCTTAATCTTACTATAAATGAAAGATAAAACCACCAATACCATTTTCCCTTAATTACTTTACAGTTATAACTTAATTGTCCAAACATAAAAATATGTGAAATTGAGAATCATGGACTTTTGTTGGCTTTAGCCCCTAAAATGAATAAAATTTCATTTTATATTTATGAAAAAGATATAAAGTTTCTATGCTTAGCTTTTTAGTATTTAGACTTTTAAATTGTATTCCACTCCATATTTTTGAAGCAAAATCTGATACTTGCATGATTAATAAAAAAAACTTAATGTATATTTACACCCTTAAACTTAGCAAGTTTTGCATATTATTATCCTGAACTTTTAAAATAGTCTATCACACACTTATAGTTGGGTTTAAAAAGCTCTCACACACATATAGTTGGCTTTAAAAATCTATCACACACCTATAGTTGGCTCATTTGGACCTCATGCATACAAAATCATTGATTTTTCATCTTTGACAAATGAGGTAGCATGTGCATACTATAGAAAAAAAATGTGTGAGTTCGTTCTATATGCACCTCATCTGTTAAAGATGACAAATCGATAATTTTATGTGCATGAGGTCGGAATGAGTCAACTATAGGTGTTTAAAGCCAACTATACATGTGATAGGTTATTTTAAAAGTTTAGGGTGATAATAGACCAAACTTGTCATGTTTAAGGGTGTAAATATGCATTAAGCCTTTTTATTAATTATGCAAGCCTCGGATTTTGTTTCAAAAACTTGGATTGGAATAAAATTTGAAAGTTTGAATTTTAAAAAACTGAGCCTAAAAACTTTCTATCTTTTTTATAAATGTAAAATGAAATTTTATTTATTTTAGGGGCTAAATCCAACAAAAGCTCGGGATTCTAAACTTGACATGTTTTATTTTTAGGCAATTAAGTTATAACCACAAACTAATTAAGGCATAATGGTAATTGTGGCTTTATCTTTCATTTATAGTAAGATTAAGGTAATTTTTAGAATTAGGTTAGTGGTTTTTATCTTTCATAAACAGTGGTTTTGTGAATTGTAATTTAGAAAGTAATATCTCTACATAAATACTTACCTAGTCAGAAATCTGCTTTTGCTTTTGATATTGCTATTCAATGTATGATAACAAATGATGTTCTTTTGATTTTTTGCATGGATTTTTCAAATAATTGAGAAGCTAGATGAGTGAAATCGAGGAATCAGATTGTCGTTTTTATTTATAATGAATGTGATTTTGATTGGGTATATTTCAGCCATTGGATTTTCAAGCTATTGACGGTCATAGATTTATGTGTTATGAATCATAAAGATAGCGATCCATGTGCGATGTGAATTGGACAATGATCTATGGCGTGATTTGGAACTTTTGTGTTTGTTTGAAAGTTAATAAATAAAAATTGGGATAATGAATTGCTTTTATTTTATAAATCAAAATTGTAATTTAATCCATTTCTGCAATTTTAATAGAAAGTAGATTAATTTTAAGGGAGAAATGAAACAAATCTCACAAAGAATGGAATAAAACAAACCTTGTCATAGTTGACATTTTAAGGGAGAAATGCATGTTTGCATGTTTTTTACCTTAAAATCTTACATACCTAATGGAAGAAGTTCATATTGCCAAATATATAATGTTTAACCTTTTCTGCTTTCATTCCAATGTCGTCCTCTCTATTTTCAGATTCTGGCTTTCATACTGCAACATTTATAGTGATCGGCGATAGATCTATTGTGGCCATATCTCTGTGGTTTACTAGTGTATGCGTGCTTTGCATATTTTTTTAATATTTTTTATTTGTTTAAATCAATTCAAGTTATACAATTCAATTCAGATGTTAAGCCTAAAATGCCTAGCCTCGAGAAAATTTCAATTCATATGTTCATCCACCGACCCCAAGACACTCCTAGTTATCTAGTGGTGGAGCCAGGAATTCATACATTTGGGGCTAATTTTAGCCTTCCAATTGGAGGTAATTTTCTAAGAAGTAATTCATACCTTTCTTGTGTCACGATAATTCTCCCTAACTCTGTGCTCCCTCGAGTCTGTTCTATTAACCAATAAGTCCTTACAGGTTACCAATGGCGGGGACAATTTGCCACAAAAAGAACCAGGACCATTCCCATCTGGAGGGACCAGATGCAGCATAAGACGGAGAGGAGAAGAGGGGGACGGTTACGAATGCTCAGTCGTCATAGGTTTTTTCTAAAGGTTGTGTAGTTGGTCCATAATTAATCTGATAATTGATTAATTTTTGTTTCCTAGAGAATAGAGATCAAGCTTTAATCTTCAATCTCCAGTGTTTGAAATTTAGCTGCTTCGTGTTTCTCGGACAACCTAGGATATTGACTTTGATTGAAAAACGTAACATTTGAATGGTCGTCATTCCATTGCCCCCCCCCCCCCCCAATGGAGGTGGCGGACACTCACAAGAGGTTGGCTCGGTCCCTCTGCAATCATGGTGAAGGATTTAAGGGGAGAAGGGCTCGTGACCGTCTCGTTTGATAACCCATTAAAACCTAGCTTCACTGTGGTTCCACAACTCTTGGAAGAATGGGCTCAATCCTAGACAACTGCATTGATTGTTAAGATTCTTGGCAAGAATCTAGGATATATTGCCTTGCAGAGGAGGGCATTGGAACTCTGGAAACCGAAAGGTACCATGGATGTTGTGGATATTAGGAACGGGTTCTACTTGGTACAATTTGCTCAGTTGATGGATAGAGAATGGGTTCTTCAATAGGGCCCTAGATAATTCAAGGACATTATCTCATTGTTCGCATGTGGTCAGCAGATTTTATGGCGGCTTCTGTCACGATAACTTCTACTTTAGTATGGGCTCACTTTACGGATCTACCTCTGCAGCTTTATAATAAGGATTTTCTTATGACAATTGCTGACGCTTTGGGAAATGGTGTGAAGGTTTATCGCAACACCATCAAAGCAATCCAGTGACGATTTGCCCGTGTCTGCATTGAAAATTATCTCCTGAAACCACTTGTTGTATAATTTGAGGTAAATGGGACTTCATATCGAGTGGAGTATGAAGGTTTGCACATGTCATATTTAAGGTATAGTGGGTATGGCCACTCGAAATCAACTTACACCTAGTCGAGTGCTCACTCCACTTTAACATTAGAGTAGCGAACCTTGGACATGGCAATGCAAGAGGAGTCGGATTATGGACCATGGATGATGGTTCCCAAGAGACGTGTTGCTAATAGAGGCAATCCAATGGTGGTTGGAGACACAAGACCTTCGGGTTAGATGACATCCATTGACCGATTAGGGCCACGACTGCCCATATCAGCACCTAGTATATAGGGGAACATTACTGAAGTTAGGCACAAACGGAAAGGGGTGTTGCAAACTGATAAGGAGACGTCCAAGTCTGGGAGTACTATGATCTTTGTTGCAAAGTTAGGGGGCACCCATTTGGGTTTCGAGAAATAGCAAGGAATAATGCCTTTGGGGACTGTAACTATTTGTCCTATGTCTGGAACGGCTAAGTCTCATGATTGAAGATGTTATCATTTGTTAGAATTGGAAGTCGATTACCCTTTCACGAACAGGCCCCTGCTCTCTCTCATATGTTTTTTGCTTACGATATTATAGTGATGGCGGAAACTAATGTAGATCACACCATAGTTATTAGTAATGTTATTAGCCAGTCATGTGGTGTCTCTGGGCAAAAAGTTAGCCAAACTAAATCTCGCATTTTCTTTTCATTGAATGTGCCTCCTGTGACTAGTAAGGCTACTTGGGCACCTATTTGGGGATGTCACTGCTTCATTCTCGGGTTTGCAAAGACATGTTTAAGCATGTCATTGATAAAGTGCATATGTGTTTATCAGGATGGAAAGCGACTTCTCTCTCATTCGAAGGTAGGCTCACATTGTTGAAATCAGTCTTAATGGATATCTCAAGTTATTCCATGCAAACTCTAGCTTTACGTATAAGTGTTTGCAACAAGCTAGAGACGTGCAATAGGAAATTTCTCTAAGGCTAAAGTGTAGAGAAAGATTCATTTGGTGGGATGGTTGGTTGTGAGTCGGCCTAAACAGGAGGGTGAACTTGGTGTTAGGTGAGTTCACAACATTAATTCAGCTTTATTGGCTAAACTTAGTTGGAAGCTGTTAATTGAAGACAAATCGTTATGCGTTTGTGTATTAACTGCAAAGTATTATGGGAATAAACAGGGTTCGACAAAATTTTAGAATTGGACAACTAAGTCTGCAACTTGGCGAGGCATTCTCCTAGGTGCTATTATGTTTAGGCAAGGAGTGGGTCAGAATATATAGAACGGAAGCACCATCTTATTTTGGACCGATGTTTGGTTTGGGCAGAGGGCTCTGGTCAATTTTACGTCACAAATGATCCTAGAGGATTGGCAAAGCTGGCTGGTGAGCGGTCTATAGACTTGTTAATACTGTATCTATAAGAGACCATGCGTTTGAAGCTTGTTGTGGTTATGATCCTGCCTCAAGCAATAGCTACGGATGACTAGACTTGGAGGTTGTCGAACTCAAGTGAGTACATAGTAACTTCGGGTATAAACTTGCTGCATGCTGAGAAGTTCTAATATTATCACATTGCACTGGTGAGAAATTTAGGTTGCTGCTATCCCCTAACAGGTTAGATGCTTCGTGTGGCTGGTCATGCAGAATCAGACTCTATGTAATGAGAATTATAGTCGTTGGGGCTTAACCATGGAATTTTCATGTCTGGTTTATTGACGAACGAAAACTCAATGTCATGTCCTACGAGATTGTACGGATGTTCGTGGGCTCTAGACAAGTTCGGTACCGTCTTTTGCACACTCCTATTTTTTTCTTTTTAAATTGTGATAATTGGTTGAGTGCAAATCTGCAGGCCAATTTTCTGATTAATAGTATCCCTTGGCCTGTTTTGTTTTGTGTGATTATTTGGTGGCTCTAGAAGCTTCGAAATGCCATGGTTTTTGAAGGGTCCATGTTCTCTGGTTTTAGAAATGATTATATAGTGCAACACGCATTGGAAGTAATGATAGTTGTTGAGTCATCCTTTTAGTCTTCACGGACCTTGAAGGAGGCCAGATGGATTTGTTAGAAACTTCCTGATGGTAATTAGGTGAAGGTAAATAGAGATGGGGCTATTAGACGCAACCCGGGAGCTGCATCGGCGGGAGGGCTCTTACGTAATAATCGTGGTGAGTGGTTAGGCGGTTTTGGTGCAAACATTGGCATTTGTACTGCGTTTCTAACCGAATTACTGGGTTGTTACTTTGGTCTTTTGCTTTCCTATGGGAAAGGCTACAAACAGGTTATTATGAAAATGGATTCTTATTCGGTATTGCGCTTTATGACTAGGAGAGGGGGTGATGAGCACCATCCTCTCTTTTGGCTAATTGGGAAATGTCGAGAATTATGTGACCGGGAGTGGGACGTTTCCTTTCATCATGTGTATCAGGAAGGAAACCAGGATGCTGACCGGATGATGAGTTTCGCATGTTTTTAGATTTGGGTCATCACGAGTGTGATGTGCCTCTTGCAGGCCTCTAGAATATTCTTACTGCAGATCGGGCTGGTCATTTTGTCAGAAGGATGATTCATTGATAATTTTGTGTTTTTTTTTGCTGGGTTAACACCCTCCTATTTACTAAAAAAAAAAGTAGCGTTCAAATGGATCCCAACTGATCAAACTTGATTTTGTCGGTCACCATTAGATTTGCTTTACTTTAATCTTATGATTGTTAATTTATCTAAT
This sequence comes from Euphorbia lathyris, assembly GCF_963576675.1. Taxonomy (NCBI): domain Eukaryota; kingdom Viridiplantae; phylum Streptophyta; class Magnoliopsida; order Malpighiales; family Euphorbiaceae; genus Euphorbia; species Euphorbia lathyris. The sequence continues at coordinate 18,583,588 of NC_088914.1, read as the reverse complement.
TAAATATAGTATAATTTTTTTTAATTTTTTTAAGGCTTGATGCTTCTCTAGCTCCCTTAACTTGTCCAAATTGGTTATTTTACCCCTCCAACTCATCGAATGTCCTATTTACCCCCCTAACTCCATAAAAATGGTGTTTCTCACCCCTTTAACTTGTCCAAATTTGTCATTTTACCTCTTCTTAACTCATCGAATGCCCTATTTACCTCATTAACTCCATAAAAGTGGTATTTCTCACTTCTTATGATCCTATTTACCCCCTTAACTCCATAAAAATAGTATTTCTTACCCCTTTATAGTACAAAATTAACAGGACTTATTCAAATGAGTTTGAAAATATATTTTTTTAATATTAACTTTTTATTTTGTTTTAATTTTATAATTATATTGATCATTCATGTGTTTATTACAATAATATTGTATAATTAGATAATCAAAATTTAACTAGCCAAAAAAGTTGAAAAGAGAAAGAACGAATAAAAAATACAAATAACAAGAACATTAATATAAACAAGTTAAATACATTATATGTAGGAATAATATACCAAAATAGGCTTATGATTTTTGGGGAAGTCTCAATTTAGGTTCCACATAAAAAAATATATAAAATAGGTTTAACGTTTAAAATGACTAATTTAGACAAATTAAAGGGACTGGGGTAGCATTAGGCATTTTTTTAATTAAACACCTTATTAATTGATTCTTAAAAGTAAGCAATAACTTTAATGTATGCCTACAACTAATTAATTAACTCATGTTTTTCTATATTTTTCACGTTTTCTCCACTTTTGTGTGTGTTTTCTATTTTTCATGGTTTTTCGATTATAATATACAAAATTTAGTAGAAAATAAAAATTATAAATAAATATAACATTATATACTTTAAATTAGTGATAAGAAAATATTTTCCTATAACATAACAAAAACTGTAAAATATTTTTCGTATCATGTAGCCTAAAACCGAAAAATATTGTCGAACAAAATTGTTTCCTTACTTAATATTTTGCAAAACATCATTTTTTTTCAAACAAATAGAACTTGATTACATATAAAAGTTTACACATATCCATAGTTTAAGAGCACAAGATCGAAAGCAGTCATTGCAAATAAAAATTAGGGAATAAGACAACCTTAATCATTTTTCTAATAAAATTCACTTAAAAACGTGTTTTCAATTCTTATTTTAACTTTTTAATCTAAATAGTATTATAAACATACCTTAACAGTTTGAACCCACTTTAATCAAATTAGCTCAAAATGGCACACATGTTATCAATATAAAATTAGTAATTTTTCTAAGACATGTTGGTTTTCCATGTGTTATTTAGAAGCAGTTTGATCTAAAATGACAAATTAATACTGAAACTTTATTTTAAAGTACATTTGCAATGGGAGCTAACTTGTTGAGGGGCTTAATTAACTCTTTATCCTATATATTTTTGGGAAATTTACATAAAAAAATCATTTTTAAAAAACTATATATAATTATGTCAAGTCCTAATTTTAAATTATGTCAAACTAATAAAATCATTATTTTTAATATATTTTAAAGATTAAAGTTTATAAATTAAGGGTTTAGGTTATATTAGGATTTATGAATTCAAGTTTAAACTTTTTAAATTAGGGTGTAAAATCATACTTTATTTGTTATATAGAAAAAAAATGATATAATCACATAATCTGATTTAGTTGTAATGTTATAGTTAATTTGATATGGGTCAAATACATGAATATCATAATTAAGTACAAAATTACAACTAAATCATATCACCAAACTTAATTCTTAATATGTCATTATTCTCTATATATTTTACTCTATAATTTAAAAATTCTAGACTCCAATTCATAAATCATAAACTCTAGAAAATATATTCTAGACTTCTAATTTATAAATTCTAATCCTTAAAATATATTAGTACTGATTTTACTAGTTCAATATAATCTAAAATTATGATTTGACATATTGTAAAAAATGAATTTCTGTGTAATTTCCCCATTTTAAAACTTCTTTTTCGTTGAGGCCGTTCATATGTATGATTGTGGATTCGTGGGCCTTACCCAATTGAAATTGTTTGGGCCGATTTATTGCTAGGAGAATGGGTCACTCAAGTTAATTTCTATTGTTGACATTTATCATTCTCATCATTCTAAATTTGATATAATCCAATTGTTAAATTTATTTAGATATAAATCTAAATAAATAAATGTGAAATTACCTCTTTTAGTACAAGATTTTATTATAAATATAGTAATAATACTAATCAAGCATTAAAGAAACTCAAATAATATGATATTTTATATTTAAAATTGATTTAAATTTCTATTTTAAATTTTTAAGTACATTCTTTATTAAGGGTTTTTATCTCTTATTTCGTCTAGGCCTATAAAATACTTTAAATTTTATCTGATCCGTAATTCAATTTAACCTAATCATCTTAAAATTTTACTTGATTCATTTCAGTTACAAACGAATATCAATTCTAAGCTGGCCATTAATTCCAATATTAATACCGATGATAGGAGTTTCCCTAAAAAAAATCTCTTCTTTTTCTTTAAAAAAAAACTAACCGTTATTTATTTATTTATTTATTGAGTGATACTAGATTTTTATCCTCATACTTCATTTTGTGTATTCATATTAGTGTGCATTTTGTTTACTTTCATTCATATTTGTCATTAAATTTCTTTTCATTTGATTTACATTTTTCACTCATTTTTTTTCATTTTGTGTATTCATATTAGTGTGCATTTTTTTTCTTTTTTCATTTTTTTTCTTTTTTGGAGTTTATCACGAGTAGAAGTAATTTATCTAGATAACTAATTATTAATGCAACATAAATTATTATATTTATTTTATTACAGTAGAGTCAATGTATATCGTTTATTTAAAAGGATTCCAGTAGTAAAATTTGATTTTTTTTTTTTTTTTTTGTTTCTTACTGTTCTATATTTGTAAAAAGTATTAATATTTTTTAATGGAATGACATAACCCAAAATAATACAAATGATACTATGGACCAAATTAAGCCTCTAAATAAAGATAGATAGTGAAATGAATTGGTTATCCTAGTCTAGATGAAATAAATAGAGAAAAAAATAAGTGTCAGTTGAAAGCATCACTATCAAGTAGGACGACTCACCAAATCCTGAGATTATTTAGAAGCATCAAAACGCATAGCAATAGAAAAAAAAAAAAGGAGGGAATAGTTGGTGTGAGTAGTTGGCCCACCATAGGTATCATGATAACATGGATATGGGCCCACTTTACCCAAACAAAGTAGCTTATGTCATCAATCATGGGCCCCATTTTTATATGTAATCATCTCTTTTTTTAACTGTTTGTTTTCACTACCCAACTTTAACTATAACCAAACACTCCTCCCCTTTTCTTTTATTTTCTTTTGCCTTTTGGGTCACTCACTCCACTTTTATTTACAAATATATCATTTTAACTATTATTTTATCACTAATATAAATAAATACGGTAACATATACTTTCTAAAATTATAGACATTAAATTTTAAATATTAAATTGAGTTTAAATGTATTTCATTTTTAAATGTATAGTGAAATAAAATATGATATTTTTTATTATCAATATTAGACTCTTAAAAATATTATTTATGATGTTAATTGGATTAGTAATGTAAGAGATATCTATTATACTTTATCTTTTTAACTTTTAAATTATCTTTTTTCAATGTAATTTCGGTCTTCTCTTTTATTCAAAAGTTTCAAACTTTTTGTACCAAAAGAAAAGACCCTTTTGCAGCTTTTTAAAATTATTTTATTTAAAATTTCATATTTTTACCAAACAATTAACCATTTCATTTGTAATTATTAATTATAAAGAATATTATTATTGCTGCAATTTAAAATTCCGTATGAATTATTGTCTGGTATATTACAAGAATCTCCATTATAATAATCAGGTTCAAAAACCAATTTAAAATTAGTTTGTTTAATACTTTTATCATTGAAAATAATTATTTTTAATGATATGATCGGAAGATATAACAAATAAAAAAAAATTGTATTTTGCGTCTGGACTAATAGAAAGTAAATAATAAAAGTATGATATAATGGGTTTGTTTTCATTTTTTTAAAATTACTTTTTATTTTTTAATTCTAAATACGAAATAAAAAAAGTGTTTGTTTTTCTAATTGATCAATCAAAAAATATCTACTAATACCAATGTAAACAATAATAATAAAAAAAAAAAGTATTCAAAGTATTGCATCATGAAATGAAGTATGGTACCATTTACTGTTACAAAAATGGACCAATAAAAGGGGTACACGTCAGCAAAATTGAATAAAGAAAAAGAAAGTGTTGAGTTAAAAAGGAGTTAATATGTTTTGTCTGATATGGATGAATGGTTTTGATTTGAACCTAACATGCTGTCAAAGATCTTCTTCTGTACTCAAATATTTCTTGATGGATAGATGAAACTCTGTGGCCCCCACCACCCCTCCATTTTAACCCCTACTCTCTAATTTACCCTTCTTTCTTACTCTTAATCATATTCCTAATTAAGAGTTATTTCTCAAGGAATCAAGATTCATTGATATAATGGTGATTTGTGGATAAGTAATTGATATGTTTTTGGATGTTTTTGCAAGAGAAGAAAAAAAAGAGTAAAAGTTTGCATACAATTTTGAATTTTTACTGTGAAGAATGCTCCATTTAAGCGTTATTCCAATAGAATTGTCCGGTTAGAGATGATTTCACTGATAGTACTCTACTAATCAATGTGAAGTAAAACTACGTATATAGTTTTATTGACTTTTTCGGTGTTTTTTAGCAACCGTGAATTTGTAGTATATGCCTGAATCGTAATTCTTTAATCTTACGCGTGAATTAGTGGTCATAATCCGGTGAGGATTCAGAATATATCTCATTGGCCACGAGTCCTAAGGTTATTTACTTCAATACGATCTGATCTAAATGACATTTTTATTTCATACATCATTCTTAGCTTGAGATGAGGACAAGGCTCTACCTTGATGGCGCTCCAATGAGTGGATTTGACATGAGACTATCTGGAACTTGGCCTGATGGAGATGCACATGCCGTAACGATAAGGATGACTTTGTCGGAATCTATGCTCGATTGATGCTCTATGACATGAGAATCTCCCTCCCACGCCCCATTGTTGATGTCATGGATGAGTTTCGTCTGTGCAACCCAACCGATTATCGTCTAATGCTTGGATGGAGTTTTTCGCTTTAAACAAGTTTGATGTTTAGGTTTAATGTTGAATGAGGCAATTTTTCATCAATTATGGAAACCACAACGAGAAAGGGTGATGATGTCTACTTTACATCATAGGAAACCGGAGGTCCGCTGTTGAGCGATTTTCGCAAGTGCACGGTTTCACTTGTAGTAATAAAAAGATATCGAACCCACAGAGAACGCTTTTTAACGAAAACTTATTTTAATTCGGTTTGATTCACGTTTTAGGTTTATAATATGGAAAATCGTTATATGAATTTGGATTTGAGATTGATTTAATAAGAATCAGATAAGAATATACATAGAATGTTAGAAATCAATTCTGTTTTGAGGTTGACGTACGTGGTGAACAATTGCTCCTCTCTTGAACAACCTAAATGACGCCCCCTCGGCCGCCGTCGTCAACCTTGGACCCCTCAAGAAAGTCGCCACCGCCGATTCCACCAGATAAAAACTGCGACTATGCTAGGCCAGAGATGAGCCTGGCGAAAACAACATGGACAGACCTCCTCGTTTCCAAACCTGAGCTGATGAGGAACCGGATACGCAAGAATTACAGGGAAGCAGGGCAAGTCCAAATTAGTTTTGAAGAGAACAATCCCCTAGAACCTGTTGTAACTATTGATCCTAACCTAAAGAAAGACCTAATGAAACAATGGGAAAGTGCCTTGATTGTCAAGCTATTAGGGCGAAACCTAGGGTTCTTGGCTTTAAGCAGAAGGTTGAAGGAGCTGTGGAAACCAATAGGGGAGATTACTGTCATGGACTTAGGGCATGGATTTTACTTAACCAAACTGGACAATGATCTTGACAGGGAACACGTTATTAAAGATAGTCCTTGGATGATACAGGGGAACTACCTAACGGTCAGAACCTGGAGCGCAGACTTCTCACCCTCTGAGGTGTTGTTGGAGACAACGATGGTTTGGATCCGGCTTCCGGAACTCCCTTTGTGGTACTATGATGAAGACCTACTGATGGCAGTGGCTGAAGCCGTCGGGAAACCAGTTAAAGTGGATAAAAACACGGCAAAAGCGACTCGCAGAAAGTTTGCTAGGGTTTGTGTGGAGATTGATCTCCGAAAGCCATTAATCGCAAGGTTCTCCTTGGAAGGGTCGGAGCAACGGGTTGAGTATGAAGGGTTATATACAGCTTGCACACGGTGTGGAAGATATGGGCATCTTTTGAAGGACTGTCTGTTTGAAAGCAGCTTGCGTATAGCTCAAGTATCTAATGGCAGCAGAATGGATGACCAGTGCATGCAGAACGTGGAGGAAACACCAGAACATCATCAAGCCTCAGTTTTGGAGTATGGCCCATGGATGATTGTGCCCAGACAAAAATTCAACCGTGCTCGGAATGTCCTACCAATGATGAAGGAGGGGCCAGGTTCGTCCAACGTTGAAGCCAAGGATAATATGGAACACCAGCTTGGGGACCCCGGGGATTTCCAGTTCAATGCTCAGGAGATGGAGACCCTAAGAACTGAGAGTCGACGAGCTACTAGCCAATCGAGAGACACAGGAAAGCACAGGGCAAGCAATTCGGAACAGGGCCCAGTAAGAAGGATAAGGAAAGCACCAGCGAAAAACGTCGCCCCTCCCAAAGTTAACGAAAGCAATCCTGTGCAAATAGGTACAGAAATACCAATCCGCATTTTGAGTCGGGATTCAGAATTGGAAAAGCGGGGAAAACGCTATCGGAGGGAGCCTAAAGGCAACCCATTCTCAATTCTAGCTAACCTGTCTGAGGAGCTTGGTGAGGGGAGCTTACCCTTGTTTAGTAGTACAGTGAATACAAATGATGCCCGAACAGAAGAAAATTTATATGGGGCCTCGAGGATGGAAGGTGTGGATGTGGATCAAGCGATCCCCTAGGTTGGCATCTGTCAGGGTCTGTTTACTTTCCAAAGTTATAATGCAGAGAAATTTTCTGGAATTGTTTTGGTGCGGGAGGTGGTCGGTTCCAGAGAACCATTAAACACCTTGTTCAAACGAAGAAACCGGGGATCCTCGTCCTGGTCGAGACACGGCTTCCGAGCAGTAGGGCGGATGCTCTTCGACAGTCTCTAGGTTTCACTAATATGGAGGTTATCGACACGGACGGCTTCAGGGGTGGTATTTGGATGTTTTGGGATAGCAGTAAGGTTATGGTTTCTATTCTGGAGCAGAATTGTCAGTTTCTTCATTCTCTGGTAGAACTCACTGGGGGAGTGTTCCGATGTGTGCAGTTCGAGCTCACTTCAGTCTATGTTCGCCCTCAGCTTAGCTTCAAGACACAATTCATGGAGGATATTCGTCAGCTCAAAGATTCAGTTTCGCACCCGTGGATGTTGGCAGGTGACTTTAATTGTATCAAAAATGCCTCTGAAAAGCAAGGAGGGTCAGCGGCCAGTCCTACGCGGTATGCACGGTTTGCTGAGTGGATCGATGATCTCCATCTTATTGACCTTGGCTTTGTGGGTCCTCCATTTACGTGGTTCAGGGGCCATTCTCCACGAACTCGAGTTGTATGCAGACTTGACCGTGCTCTTTGTAGCATCGATTGGCGCCACTATTTTCCTGAGGCGTCGGTACGTCACCTGGCTCGGCAGAACTCCGACCATGTTCCGCTACACATCGTGCTTGGGGATAGTTCCAAGAGGTCCACCCGAGCACCAAACCAATTTCAAGCGGCTTGGCTGCTCCATCCGGGGCTGAAGCAAGTCCTTTCGAATGGTCTGGCGGGTCAGGTAAGCATGACGGATGCTCTTAAGAACTTGCAGCAACAGTTGACCGTGTGGAATCGGGATTGGTTCGGTAACATTTTCTACCGGAAGAAGCGGCTTCTGGCTAGGCAAGGGGGCGTTCAGACCCGGTTATGCCAGGAAGTAACAGGAGGTCTCCTAAAACTTGAAAGACGACTTACGAATGAGCTAAATGCGGTATGAGACAGGAGGAGGTGTTGTGGTTTCAGAAATCTCGCGAGAAATGGATTATCTGTGGAGACCGGAACACTACGTTCTTCCATACCTCAACCTTAATTAGGAGGAAGAAAAAAATCGAATTGAAGGGCTCCAAGATGGAAACGGTGTGTGGATTTGGGATGATGATGTTCTTAGAGGGATGGCGGTGTCCTACTTTAAAGATGTCTATACTGAAGAGGATAACTGTCGGCCTGACCTGGTAACCTCGGCGTCGTTTTCGCCGTGGGAAGATGGGGGGCTTCAGTTGATGAATATGCCATTCACGATGGAAGACATGAGATCGGCCATCTTTGCTATGGGTCCTCTGAAAGCTCCGGGTCCGGATGATTTTCCTGCTGTGGTTTTCCAAAAGTTCTGGAGTGAGACTGGCCCGTTAGTCTCGGAATGTGTGTTAAAGGCCCTGAATTCTAGAATCCTTGAACAAGGAATTAATGAAACCAATTTAACCCTTATCCCAAAGATTCCGGGGCCTAAGCAGTTTTCGGATTTTCGCCCGATCAGCCTGTGCAATGTCCTCTATAAGACGATTACAAAATGCTTGGTTCAGCGATTGAAGCATCATTTACACTATCTAATTGGGCCCGTCCAGAGTAGTTTTGTCCCCAGGAGACAAATAATTGACAATATCATTGTTATGCAGGAATTCCTCCACTCTTTCAAAAATAAGATGGGGAGGATGGGCTTCATGGTTCTGAAACTAGACCTAGAAAAAGCCTATGACAGAATCAGTTGGAGCTTTTTACATGATACATTGTTTGCGCTTGGTTTACCAGATCACTGGATCCATCTTATTATGCAGTGCGTGTCAACTTCATCAATAAAAGTGGCATGGAATGGGGACATTTCTGATTGCTTTTAACCATCCAGGGGGATCCGACAGGGAGACCCACTGTCGCCCTACCTTTTTGTGATTTACATTGAGAGGCTCAGCCATTTAATTATGGATGCAGTGAACGGAGGATCCTGGAGACCAGTTTAGATTTCTCGAGGTGGGCCGAGTCTCTCCCATCTTCTCTTTGCTGATGATATAATTCTTCTTGGGGAAGCCTCGGTTGAGCAGGCTAGGGTGATGAAAGATATCCTGGATCAGTTTTGCGCTAGTTCAGGGCAACAGGTTAGCCCCGCTAAATCACGTATTATGTTTTCCGACAACACTCCGGCTTCGATAAGGAATGGTATTAGTATGGAACTCGGGATGCAGGTAACTTCTGAACTTGGGAAATATTTGGGCTATCCATTGAACCAAGGTCAAGCCAACAGAGATCAGTTCCAATTTGTTGTTGACCGAGTGCAACAAAGACTAACAGGCTGGAAATCAAAAAGTTTAACAATGGCGGGCCGTCTGACCCTAGTTAAAGCAGTGACATCGGCAATTCCGGCGTATGTCATGCAAACCGCTCTTATGCCGTCGTCCATCTGCAACCGCCTGGATAAGCTTAATCGGGATTTTATATGGGGTAGTTCGGGACAGCAAAGGAAAATTCATTTAGTTAGATGGGATGTCATCCCTAAACCAACCTGTTTGTCCCTTATAACGTAACAAGTTAGTTCCAAGGGGGGGATAGGAACTATTTAAAATTTTAGTAAGTTAAGGCTGACTTATTTTTCTTTGAAAAAGGATTACACAGCGCGCTGAGTTAATTAAGACACTAGCTTAGTCAACTGGTGACTAAGTCAGCTTCTTTCTTTGAGTCAGGAGATAGCACTTGAGTCTATTCCCGAACTCAGATACTCAATGCACACAACTCAGCATGACCTCTTTACTTGGTCAGTTTTGTTTAAGCAAGCAATATATATATTAAGGAGTTAAAGGTTAGAAAGATGTTACTCAGCAGATTTATCCAGGTTCGGCCTCTAAGCCTACATCCTGTCCCCGGAACACGTTCCGAGCTTTCGAATTCTCTACTGAGCTCTTTAACGGTAGAGCATCAAACCTTTTACAACTTAGAAGCTGAGTATAACAAGAGTACCTTCCTCTATACCTCTACTCACTCCTAATCTCTCACTGAGTACTATAACCGAGTACTCAGCCTCTCCTTTCTAATCTCTAGAAATGATAAAGATTTGTCCTAAACAACAATTGCTAAGACACCTTAGATGATTGAATAATCACTCTAGATTTTTACACGAAAGATATATAATTTGGTGTAAGAATTTGCTTTGCTTTTTCTCACAGAACTTTGAGTAGAATTTTGGTCAGCGTAATGGCTTGATCAAGTTCTATGTTTTATGAAGCAACTGAAGGGCTCTATTTATAGAGACATCTGAGGCATCAGTCATTTCAAATTTCGAAATAACCGTTGGAGGGAAACGGCTTCCTGTTGTTGTCACTCAGTCTTGCTCAAAGCTCTCGGTCAATCAGATTTGAGTATCTTCTGTCCTCGGTCAGCTTTTAGTCAGTTCGGCAGAATGTCTCTCCATTTATGGTAAGGTCAAGTAGACAGCGTCCTGTGTCTTCTGAACTTTACCCAAAGTGGAAACACTTTGTCTGGAAGTTGTTCTTGCTCAGCTGCTGTCTTGTACTCTTTGTCGATTCAACTCAGCAGCTTCATTCCGAAGTGGTCTTGATCTGTTTGACTTGGGCTTTGACTTCCGTATTGGGCTTTAAGCCATTTAGTCTTTATGTCTTATAAACAATTTAACTCAACATTGAACAAACACATTAGTGTAATAAATCAAAGCATTTAAACTTAGTGTGTTTAGAATATATTTAATTTTACTTAAATAATTTTGTCAAATCAAAATCATGTGGAAAGGTGTTTCAACACAACCAACGAAGGGGGTCTGGGTATTCGTGTGGCGAAGGACGTCAACTTGGCTCTCCTTGCGAAGCTCAGTTGGAGAACGCTGGTGGAGGAGAACACGCTTTGGGTAAAAATGGTGAGGCACAGATACGCCAGAAAGAAGGCAGGGTTGGAAATGTTTGTGTTTAAATCTGGTCAGAGCCGTCTTTGGAAAGGAATTGTAAAGGGGGCTGAGCTTCTGAGCAAGGGGGTCGGGAAATCAATCACTAATGGGAGAAATACGCTCTTTTGGGTGGATCGTTGGGTCGATGAGGCTCCACTGATCGATGATGCAATTGCGGTACCTATGGATGCCCGAACTCGCACCGTCGCTGATTACTGGGATGAGGGAAGTGGCTGGCATTGGCAGCTGTTGAAGGACTTCCTACCTCCGGATAGCCTTAAGAGGATAGCAGCGGTGTTAGTGGTCCCTGAGGCAACTGGGGACGATGGCTGGGACTGGCACGAAACGAGCTTAGGGGTGTTTAATGTGGCGTCTGCGTATTCTTTGTTACAACATGGAAGTAGCACTGGGAACTTGGAGATACAATGGGGAAAATTATGGAATCTTGAAGTTCCAGAGAAGATTCGGGTGTTTATGTGGATGCTCCGTCAGGATGTGATCTTAAGTAATGTGAACCGAGTGAACCGCAATCTGGCAAGCTCGGATATCTGCATGGTTTGTGGTTTATTAGAGTCGGCGCTTCATATTATGAGGGACTGTCTGTCTGCGAGATGTATTTGGCAGTTTTATTCCAAGAAGGGAGCAGGGTTCGTTTATATCCGTCAACTTGAAAAACTGGATCGACCAGAACATTGCACGGACGGACAGGATATACGAGAGGAAATGGAATGTTGCTTTTGCGATAATTTGTTGGTGGCTGTGGCGTTGGAGATGCCAGCGCGTCTTTGACCCAAACTGTAGCCTCCCAACTGATAAACATGAATTTTTTATTAACAGAGTGCAGGAATGTGAAAAAGCCTTCGCTCTAAGGGAAATATCGTGAACCAGCTTAACGAATATTCTGCATATACGTTGGAACCCGCCAGAGGACAGATGGATGAAGTTGAACTGTGATGGTGCGTGTAAAGGCAATCCCGACCCTGCCTCGGCTGGTGGTTTGGTTCGGGATAGGCAAGGGAATTGGGTCTGTGGATTCGCGGTGAATATCGGGATTGGCACGTCCATGGTCGCGGAGCTTTGGGGCTTGTTCATGGGGTTAAAACTGGCATGGAATCAGGGAATTAGAAGACTTAAAGTGGAGATTGACTCTAACCTTATTGTCCAGCTGCTCAAAAAGAATAGAAGATCAGGAAGTAGAAACGCGGGGCTGCTACAGAGATGTTGTGAAATGCTAACGTAGGAGTGGCAAGTGGAAGTGGCTCATACTTATAGGGAAGGCAATCGCTCAGCAGATTGGATGGCAAACTACGCAGGACAATTGTCCCAGGGATATCACGAGTGTGGTGTGCCGCCTGCAGGCATCCAGGAGTTGTTGAGAGCTGACTCTAGTGGAGCTGAGCTCGAACGCATTGTTCGTATAGCTTAGCTATTTTTGTTTTTGTTTAGTTTTTTCCTTTCTTTTCCTTTTCTGCTCGGGGCCTAGCCCCTCCTTGTAACCAAAAAAAAAAATTTGTTTTGAGGTTGAATTACAAAACAAAAACATTTAGTGTTTAAATCAAGAGAATAATTGTACTCGTTTGCATTAAGCAAAAAAAATAACTTTAAACTTTGTAAAAATTATAAATGTGTAATAAACGTAAACTCCTTCAATTAAAAGGCTTTGAACCGCATACGATCTTCCTACGGTCGGGCAAGATCACTACCTTAATCAAATTAATACTTATTTCCGATAAGCCGACCTAACGATCATATCGTCCGTAAGAATGAATTTGCCCAAGTGTTCAACAAAGTTTCCTTGTAAAGATATTGAATTTAACTACGTTTTAATGAAAACACCAGAACTCACTTCGGATCATTTACTAAAGTGCTACATAAAAATATATTGAATTGCATAAACTTTTATTAGATGAAGTATGAATTGATACAAGTTTACAGAGAATAAAAAGCATGGAAGCATTCAAGAGGACTTAGTGAGTCCGGGTTGTCAATCCTTCCTCAAACCTCGTTAGAGTTTGTCAAGCTCCGGGGTCGAATCTGCTACTTAAGCTTCTCGCTGAATCTTCGGAACAGAGATGGTATTTCTACTACCAAAATGTAAACTAGTCTTCTAACAGATCTTAATCTAAATCTAACTGCTACTGTGTTTGTAATTAATTAAAGAATAATGTGTGTACATCAAATTGCTTTTACAGAAATGAAATCTAATATCTGACTCATTTCTGAGTCAGAGTTTCTGCATAAATTCTGTACTAATCTTAAAAATCTAACTCTCCACAACTCTGAAATCAACTCTTTATTTATAGATGTTGAAGAGTCGTGTCTAAGGGTCGTGTCCGCTGCTAAGAGACGTTTCTATCCACCCGAACGGATGCGTTTCTTTGAAATTAAACATGTGAAAGATGTGCTGCAGGAGTTTCCGATGTTACCAAGATGGGGAAATCTCTACCGAGATTAGGGAAGCAATTTCTGTGCTTCAGAACAAACAGGCGAAATGCCTCAAAAGAGCGTGTCGCGACCGAGATTAGGGAATCTCGATCGCGACCCAGAATCTCTACCGAGATTGTTTAATCTCTGCCGAGATTCGGGATGTTCCTCTTGGTTCTGACTCCGTTCCCGTCTTCCTCATATCGGTGTGCTGAATTCTTCATCTTTTTGGCTCGTAACTTAGGGTTTTTCCTTCGTTTTTGATCCGTTTTCGCTCCTATTTGGATTTTACCAAATATTTAGGTACCTTGCATGAAAGAAACATATTTGGACGTAAAAGTACTCTAAATAGATATAAATAGCACGATTTCATAGCAAAACTGATGTAAATATTAATGATATTTTAGGTATATTTTGGGCTTAACAAATCTCTACACTTAATCTTTTGCTAGTCCCGAGCAAAATTTCACTGAATTTATCCTTTAACTAATCTCTTTATGAAAATAAAACATATATATTTGTATTCCTTTTAAAATTAGTTAAACCGAAAAGATTAACTTTGCATGAAAAAATTATTTGCAAAATATCAAACTAACTAGTATAAAGGTGATATATCATTCGTCTTGTATTTCAATTTTTAAATTGAAGTATTCGGGACGATATAAGCACGCATGTTATTGAGTCTTTCGTCTCAAAATTTCAAAGCACAAAATTTCCTTTCCCAAACCTAAACTATTATATGAATTATATATATATTAAATGAATAAGTACTTGGATTAATTTATTTGCTTAGTTACGCCCAAGAGGTACCGACCATGCCATAGGTGGACGCAATCGTTACTTTAAACTTAAACACGCTTAATTTTTGCTTTTATTTTAACGTTCCTTCCATACCTCGATTGTGATATAGGTGGTCGCAATCGTGGCCAAAAGTACCGTTTACTTAATTTTTTTCCTTTTCATACCTCGATTGTGATAAAGTTTGTTAACTTGAGGAAAAATCCTTGATCGGAGCACTTCCCTATGAGGTGCCGTTGGGATCGGCCGGGGACTCTCCGATGCCAAAGTCAGTAAGATGGATCAAGGAAACCAACGGAATTGACAAGAATGGTGAGAATGTGTGTGTACCTTGATGACCTAGGGGGTCAGGCTATATATAGCTGGGAAGTTGTAACCTTCAGGTAACTAGAAAGTCTCCATTAATGCCTCATTAATGGCGGTTACGGGTTATTCTGAACCTGGCGGATTAGCTAATTAATAACTCATTAATGATCTTTTATGGCCGAGTCAGCGGCCAGCCGTTATAGAGGCGAAGGGAGAGATTCGCCCTATAGGTCCGCCAGCGGATCTCTCTGAGCTGATCTGGGGAGATCCGCCAACCAGCTTCCTTTTGGAGACCACTACGCGACGTACTTTGAGGTGAATACCCCTTTTGGTCCTCAGGATAATATCTCAATGTTATCAAGGTTGATCTCAATCGTGGCCAAAAGTTAAGAATATGACTACTTGATTCAATTAACATGAATTTATAAAATTAAAATTTGTAACTTGGGAGAAAGAAAAATATCACATTCATCCTATATTGACTTAAAATTTAACATGTATTATGGCTAAAGTTTCCTTAAAAACTTCAATTGGTGTTAATGTAAGACGAAAATCAACCCGAGCTAAAAATTGTTAGTTCAATTTAATGCATATAAACCTAATTGAAAATTTAAAATAAGATTTATTGTATCATGAATTTTGCATGATATAAAATAGAGATTAAGAATAAAGATTTTTTTACTTAAATACATTCACTCGAGACGTTTTTACTTAAAATCGTATCGGAGATTTGTGAAAATTTTGAAAAATATTGATTATATAGAAATATTATTTCTATCGATAATGATAACCTAAAAATAATCATAAGTTAAAAATATTTTTAAACATACGAAAAATGTTTAGTGTATGAAAAATAATGTCATTTTGAAAAATTGTGTTGCAATATATGTTGCATTAGCATAAAACAAGTGTTGCATTTATATATGTTGCATTTAACATGTATTTTTGTTTAAAATAAATCATTTATTCTTATTCGTTACATTTATTTGTACTAAAAATAAAATGATATATGCAATATCTCCTCCCACACTTAATTTGGACCATGTCCTCATTGGTGCAAAAATTGATAAAACACGAAAAATTGTACGAAAATAAATCATACGAATGAAGAAAGAAAAATTATGATATTAAAGCATCCAACATAAGATATTAAAATTGGAATTGTACCAAACGTAATAATAAAAGCATTATACCAAACTCAAGTAAAAACAACACAAAAAGATAAATGAGTTTGAGAAAAGATAAGATAAAACCTAGTCTTGAGTAGGCGAATCCGGTGGAGATGGTGTGGTCACAACGTTTTGACGACGGAAAAATGATAACATCCGGCGTCGGGTTGACGTGTGCTCTCCCCTCAAAGTATGGGTATTGGCATCCACCGCGTTAATTCTTGAACTCATCTCTTGATTGTTCTCCACAATATCATCTAACCGCGAAATCATTTGCCGATTGGGTTCGTTCATTTGGTTCAAAATTCTTGGCAAATCAACTAGATCATCAATATTGTGTTCTTCTCCAACATGCTATTGTGCTTGTGTTTGGGCTTCAACATGCCCCTCCTCCTCACCTTCTTCATCCTCCGCATCTTAATGCATATTGTCATCCCCATCAAAATGCGCCTGCTCATTACCATCCTCTTTAATACCATTACCATGTGAACTTGAAGTACCAACATCGAACTTGCAAAACTAGCCAACATTGGCTAACCACTAAATGAATGTGTAAAATTGCGGCATAATCCAACATCAGAAAATAATTAGGAGTAAGTGATTGAAAACTACTCCATGATACTCGTATCATCCAAAACAAAATCCGTAATCAAAGTACGCATAGTAATTTCCTTATTGGTTGAAACGGAAGCACGGTTAAAATTGGCAAAAAGTAATCCAATGCTATTTACCACTAAAACCAACGACTAAAACCAACGATCTTTAATGAGCTTGCTAGTAGCATTCTTGGAATTAAATCCATCCAAACTAGGCAAATATGTCCAAACCGGATTGGTTTGAAAATTGATGGGCTTAACAATAAATTGTTTTGTATGATATCCAAACCAAATACTCATCTCTGCATCCCCAACTTCATAAATTGGAACCTAATTCCTAAATGTAAATCTTTGTAGCAAAATCCAAAAGAGAATATCGTGAAACATGAATTTTGGCCCAAAAGAGTGCATATACCGCTTCCCTTCCTCATATGAAATAAAGTCGAATGTGGCCACATATTCAACATGCAAACAATTATTAGAGGTAGAGGAAACCATGTGAGTAATTTTGAACTTTAAGAGAAATAAAATAGAAAAATTGTGTAAAAGATAGAAAAATGGAGGAGTAGGTTATGGAATTTGTGTGTGGGAAAGAAGTATTTTGGTAAAAAGTAAAGGTGATATGGTGTGGAACTAATTGTGGAAGAAGAAAATGTGTTTGAAATAGAGTTGATGTAATGTTTGTGTTAGTGATAGGTTTATATAGAGGTGAATATAGGTGTTAGGAATTAGTGTAGGAATAGGAAAAAGGTTAATTTTTGTGCAAAATTCGTATCTCCCCCTGCCTACAGATCGCGTGTCGCGACCGAGATTCATGAATCTCGGTCGCGACATGGCCATTTCAGGGAGCTTTGTTTCTCCTGAAACTTGTTGTCTTCGCTGAACTTGTAGGGATTCCATAATCCCTACCGAGATTCACGTCCTGGTGGCTGAAATACGTGTATATTAACTCCGTATTAATTTAATTTCCTTGCACATATGCCCTACGAATGAATATATTAATACCTGAAACTTAAAAACACAAATAAAACATTAAATGAAGGAAAACGCAAAGGTTTAACCTTATTAAATTCTGATTAATGAACCAATTAATGACTTAAAGTGTATTTAAATGGATCATAAATGATCATTAAATTTTTAAGTGAATTGAATTTAAACATGAATGTACATTAATCTTTTTAATGTTTAATCATTATTATTACTTATTAACCTTTTATCAGTCAGATATACAGATTCATATAAAAACTTTATAAATTAAACATACATCATTCACAACAAAAGATTCAAGCATGAAATCCTAATGAAATTTTATTGAATGAAAAGCATATGTACAAATAAAATAGAAAGAACATAAATACATGAAATATAAACAACCCTAGTTACATAAATATATAATTCAAACAAAAACAAAACAACATAAAATCAAAGGACATCCCGGTAAATTGGGATACGCCTTGCTCTAGCCCGATCGATCTTGGCTTGCATGAAGATCTGTCGTTCCTCAGGAAAGAGAAATCGTGGACCGATTCTAAACACTCTTTGAACAAGTCTCACTTTCAAGGAATTCATAGTCAAGAACGGGAAATGGTTCCTTATCAGTCCATGGAACTGATACTGATGATTCCACAAATAATGTTCCCGAACCCAACCTTTCGTTCCTTCGAACGTGATGCGGCAACTAATCCCTCCATAAAGATTTTTGAGGAATTAACTGTGTTGCCTTGGAAGATGTCTCCCAACACATATAATTAAAAGAGGAAGTCATGTTTGGAAGAAAATATGTCTGTAACTTTTTGTTTTAAAGAGTGAGAAGAATATCAGAATTCTGATAGAGATGAAAATGAAAGTAAAATAATTCTGATCTTCTCTTTAAAATATATATAGTGGAACAGAACGAATTAATGTGTCTGTTAGGAATGAAATGGTGTCAAGTTGTGCCTTTTAGGGTGAAAAACTTGACAGAATTTTCGAATTTTTCAGCAAAAGATGTAAGAAAAATGGAGAAACGAAGGTGACAGGTCGTAATAACGACCGTGTCGCGACCGAGATTCCAGAATCTCGATCGCGACACGCTTTTCCCCACCTGGGAAAAGGCTTATCGAAACCTCCTTTCGCTCGTCTCGGTAGAGATTTGATAATCTCGGTAAGTTTAGAAATTTCCTAGCTATTTCTGAAAAACCTAAACTTGAAATCTCTACTGAGATTTCTGGAATCTCAACTGAGATTTCTGGAATTTCTCTAAACACATTAAAATTTTCGGAAAATCAATTAAAAACATGACTTTAATGAATTTTTATTGAATATAACTAAGTTGTACACACAAAAAAACTAAATAAAAATAAAATCATAAAAATAAACAAATGTAAATTAAATTTAAAAACAAGTAAAAATAAAAATAAAACAACAAACAAGATTAAAGATAAACAACAAAAGGTATGAAAACTAAGTAATTAATTTTCATTGAATACGTCCACTGATTCAATTGTTTGAATTGGAGTGCCTTCGTACTCAAAATATTTTATCAACTAAATATGGACTTGTCCATTTTAACTTACCTGGAAATAATTTCAATTGGGAATTAAAAAGTAGAACTGTATCCCAAACTTTGAAAATATTATTATTATTATTATGCGTTTTCTATTTTTTAGCATTTTTTAAGCGCTTTCCTTTTTAGCGTTTTCTCAATTTAAGGATATAATGATTTCGGTTGAATTTCCGAACTTCTAGTTCTGTGCACGAAGAAAAACTACGCACATGAACCGAAAGTTTTAAAGCTATATTAAAAGTATACAATTCCTTCCTACCGGATAAGATAATTTCATCATACTTCTAATATATCTGTCTGAGAAGAGTTGATCAGCTGTTCTTAGAGAGATAAATGTAGGTGTTTTAAGAAAATGATAAAAAGGAAAATTATTTGGGTTTAGTGTAGGAATTAAAATTTTTTACAAAGAGATATGATATTTTAGTGAAGGGTTTGGTTTATAGAAAAGAGTTAAATGTGTTTGGGAAAAGGTAAAGTTTTCTGGAAAAGTCATCTGTCACGTCTGACATCCTGTTTCCAAAAAAATTTCTTTCCTCTCTGATGTATTTCCTAGCTGAATTTCTTTTTTGTAGACTCTTTCCGTGAATTTTATAAATGATCAAATCTCCAGTTTATCTTTGAAAAAACTTGGATTTTTTTTATCTGCAAATATCTAAATGCAAACGTTAAATAACAACGAGGATTTAGTCCTAGTTGTTGGTCCCGTGTAATGTAATAGGATTAGTTCCAAGGGGGGATTAGGAACTAATGTAACTTTTTCGCTTAATAATACTGACTTAGTTAAATGTTTGATAATTTAACTCAACTTTAGGTCAGCAAGGCTGAGTGAGATGCAAGACAGCTTTAATCAGAAACTGACTAGAGCTGGTTTGGTATTGAGTTAGGAATTAACACTTTAGGTCAACTTTCAACTCAGCACTCTGATTACTCAGTGTCGGCTTATACATATTATTTCCTGAGCAATTTAAGCAAGCAACACATACATATATATCAAGAGAAAGGGTTATAGATTACTCAGCAGACTTATCCTGGTTCGGCCTCACCGCCTACATCCAGTCCCCAGAATCCTTCCGGGCATTATCAATCCACTACTGAGCTCTTTAAAGGTAGAGCACAAACCGTTTACAAAGCAATTGAGTATGCAAGAGTATCGTCCTCTATTCGTTTACTCAATCCTACTGAGCGCTATAACCGAACACTCAGATTTTTCTCTACCGCTGAGTACTAAAACAGAGTACTCAGCTTCACTCTTCTAACCTTTACAATTGATACAGGATTGTTCTCTCTAAATCAAGAACACTTTAGATGAATACAAATTCACTCTAGACTTTTACACAATGATTGGAAATTTGGTGTAAGAGCTTGCTTTCTTTTCAGACAGCTTCTAATTTGGATTTTCACTCTTGTGAAGATTGGCTTTTCTGTCTGGATTTTCTTGTATATGTTGTACATTCCAAATGATGAACTTGTCTATTTATAATGATTTATGGTCTTCAATGATTTGAATTCCAAATAGTCGTTGTTTGTAGAACGGTCATCTTTGTCATCACTTGGTCAGCTTTCAGAGCTGCAGGACAATCCTGTCGTCTGATTTTAGCAGGCGTCAGGCTTGCCAGTTTCGTCTTCTTGCGCCAGATTCATCTTCTAGCGTCAGTTTTGTCTTCTTGCCAAATGCCAGTTGATCCATGCGTCTCGAAAAGGTCTCTAGGCGGATTCTCGAGACTTCTGAATTGGTGCAGACCTGTGTCGGGCTTTGTCTTTTAGTCAACGGATCATTGACGCTGTCCTGACGAATACTCAGCTTGATTATTTGGCTTTGCCTTTAAGATTTCATTTGACGGGGCTAAGTTACGTTATACTCAGCTTCTTTGGTCGGCTTTGCCTTCAAGCGTTATTCTGAAGAAGACTTTTCTTTTAACAATGCTGAGTTACATTTTACTCAGCTTCTGCTGTGTGTCTTTGCTCATGCTGACTTTGTTCTGTCTTTCTTTTTATTGAACACTTAGTTCATGTTCTCGTTAGTAAACTTACTCAACATTGAACAAACACATTAGTACAATTAAATCAAAGCACTTAAATTTAATTGTTTTAATCATGAGATTATCTTAAATAATTTTGTCAAATCAAAATCATATAGAAAGGTGTTTCAACACTAGTGACCATCCTCAATAAATAAAATAAAACTAGAAAACAAATAAATACATATATTGTAAACCAAGGTTCGGAATAAAACACGAAAAATATAAATTTTTGTTAAAAATTTTGGCGTTCTCCGGCAACGGCGCCAAAAACTTGTTGAGCGATTTCTGCAAGTGCACGGTTTCGCTTGTAGTAATAAAAAGATATCGAACCCACAGAGAACGCTTTTTAACGAAAACTTATTTTAATTCAGTTTGATTCATGTTTTAGGTTTATAATATGGAAAATTGTTATATGAATTTGGATTTGATTGATTTAATAAGAATCAAATAAGAATATATGTAGAATGTTAGAAATCAATTCTGTTTTGAGGTTGAATTACAAAACAGAAACATTTAGTGTTTAAATCAAGAGAATAAATGTACTCGTTTGCATTAAGCAAAGAAAACAATTTTAAACTTTGTAAAAATTATAAATGTGTAATAAACGCAAACTCCTTCAATTAAAAGGCTTTGAACCACAGACGATCTTCCTACGGTCGGGCAAGATCGCTACCTTAATCAAATTAATACTTATTTCCAATAAGCCGACCTAACGATCATATCGTCCGTAAGAATGAATTTGCCCAAGTGTTCAACAAATTTTCCTTGTAAAGATATTGAATTTAACTACGTTTTAATGAAAACACCAGAACTCACTTCGGATCATTTACCAAAGTGCTAGATAAAAATATATTGAATTGCATAAAATTTTATTAGATGAAGTATGAATTGATACAAGTTTACAGAGAATAAAAAGCATGGAAGTATTCAAGAGGACTTAGTGAGTCCGGGTTGTCAATCCTTCCTCAAACCTCGTTAGAGTTTGTCAGGCTCCGGGGTCGAATCCGCTACTTAATCTTCTCGCTGAATCTTCGGAATAGAGATGGTATTTCTACTACCAAAATGTAAACTAGTCTTCGAACAGATCTTAATCTAAATCTAACTGCTATTGTGTTTGTAATTAATTAAAGAACAATGTGTGTACATCAAATTGCTTTTACAGAAATGAAATCTAATCTCTGACTCATTTCTGAGTCAGAGTTTCTGCATAAATTTTGTACTAATCTTAAAAATCTAACTCTCCACAACTCTGAAATCAACTCTTTATTTATAGATGTTGAAGAGTCGTGTCTAAGGGCCGTTTCCGCTGCGAAGAGACGTTTCTATCCACCCGAACGGACGCGTTTCTTTGAAATTAAACACGTGAAAGATGTGCTGCAGGAGTTTCTGATGTTATCGAGATGGGAAAATCTCTACTGAGATTAGGGAAGCAATTTATGTGCTTCAGAACGAACATGCGAAATGCCTCAAAAGAGCATATCGGGACCGAGATTAGGGAATCTCGGCCGCGACCCAGAATCTCTACCGAGATTCGGGATGTTCCTCTCGGTTCTGACTCCGCTCTCGTCTTCCTCGTATCGGTGTGCTGAATTCTTCGTCTTTTTGGCTCGTAACTTAGGGTTTTTCCTTCGTTTTTTATCCGTTTTCGCTCCTATTTGGATTTTACCAAATATTTAGGTACCTTGTATGAAAGAAACATATTCGGGCGTAAAAGTACTCTAAATAGATATAAATAGCACGCTTTCATAGCAAAACTGATGTAAATATTAATGATATTTTAGGTATATTTTGGGCTTAACATCCGCCTTCCTATATGGCAAGACAACATAAAAGGCTTCAAACAAATGTGGTTTTGATCAGTACCGAAGAAAGGTTCTTCTGACTGCTCGTACTCAAAGGGCTTTCCCTTTAAAACCTTCTCGAATCTGGATCTAGTTGAAAAACATGATAAAATTTCTAACGTGTTTTAAAGGCGGAAAATAAAATATAAAACACAGAACATCTTATTCCCACAGATCATGTATCTAGAATAGAGTTAGAGAATTAATTCACTTTTTCATCGCGGAATGAGAGATGTTTCTGTTGTTGAGTTTTATCTGATTCGAGATTAAGGAGTTGAAGAGCGAACTCCCTCTAGGACTAAACGAAGCTTGTAATCACCTAAATAAAATCTCCCTGAATTCGAACCCGTCTTGGTCGAATAGCAGTAGAGGGCAGCGACTCAATCAATCTCTCGGTTTCTTTATTTCTCAAAATAAATATATGAAGGCACACTTAATTATACTTAAATTAACCTAGGTTTAGTCCAACTAAACCTTATATACTTCTTTCAAAAAAAAAACCTTGTATACTTATTAGTAGATTTAATTAATTATAAAATAAAATAACCTATTGTTTTTCTAACAAACTACTTATTAAATTGGAGATAATCTGCATAATTATCTTCCTTCCAACTAAACCTTATATACTTATTGCGAAGAGTAAGAATGTGTGGAAGAAAGTGATTCCGAGCCCGTTGCTACCTGGCTTCTTTGCCCATTCTGAAAACGATTGGTTGTTAAATGGTGTTAATGGTTTTTTATTGCCTGAGATGGAGCATGGTGCTATCCTCTTTGCCGTTGTCTGTCACCAGCTTTGGCAGTGGAGGAATACTGAGGTGTTTGGAGAAAAAGCTATAGTGATTCCTAATCTACATGATTATTTCTCCAAGAAAATTAACACTATTATCAATAGCTTCAAAGGGGATTATTTAACCAGTACTAGCCAGAGATCTGTTGAGCATCTTTTGGGTTGGAGTAGACCGGGGGAAGGGATTATGAAATTAAATACCGATGGCTCGTGTCTTGCGGACGGCAGAATTGCGGCTGGAGGGGTTCTGAGAGATGCTGGTGGCAATTGGGTGTCTGGCTTTACTCAGAATCTAGGGATGGGCTCTTCCTTTTCTGTTGAGCTCTGGGGTATCTTCTCTGGACTTCGATTGTCCATTAATCTGGGGCTGAAAAGGCTGCTCGTGGATTCTGACAACCTTAAAGCAGTTAATATGATTGCTAATAACAAAGCTATGTGCTTGAGTAGCTAAAACCTTGTTAAAGAGATCAGAAGATTGTGTTCTTCATTCGATATCATCTCCTTTGTCATTTGTACAGGGAGCAGAATAGGGTGGCAGATCGTCTTGCTGCGGAGGGCCATGAAAGGATGCCGGGAATTTCAACCTTCTCTTCTCCTCCGAACTTCCTTTGTTCGATTCTGTCAGATGATCGAGTGGGGGTTAGCTTCCCTAGGCTAATCCCGGGTTAGTTATTGGTTTTTGTTGTTTTTTCTTTCCCTTTCCTACCAAAAAAAAATTAGTAGATAAAACAATCTCAAACCTAGTGGAATACTAAGTGGATGGTGGGATAATAGGGTGAAAATTTTAATTAATTTTTCTTTCAATGAAATCTTATTTCCAAAATAGAATTAATTCTTGCTAGAATTTATATTTTCAATTTAATCCAATTAAAATGAAATTATCATTTACACAATTTTATCCTTTTCTTTTTGTTTATCTACTGTTCACATGGACCCACATAACACTGATTTATATTCGTATAAACATTTACATGTATCCTAAGACATTCTAAAGACCTTCTACTCCAACTCGTCTTTTTTGCGAGCAATCCTGATAGGCCCATCTAGAGATGGTAGCTAAACCGAATCTCTGGTTCATCTTACCAATCATAAATATGCTTTAGCTGACTTTTATGACCATCCACTCAAATAATAATCTCGTGTTTAACTTTCGAGAACCTAATAGTAACCTCTCAAGCAATCCTTTTCTATGCGATACTCAGTCCAACACGAGGCATGGTTAAGTCACCCTCATCTATTGCTCGGACATTTCTTAATCTCTAATGAACTGATAAGACCGAATGAGCAATTAAATATTACCTCATTCGGATGTGGCCACGCGCTTCTCAGTCCCACTCATCAAGTGGCTTGTGACATTTAATCTATATATGAGATTCAACAATCTCTCACTTCACTCATAATTTCTAAGCACGACACATGATGCACTTGACTTAACTCATATTTGGCACCTTGTTACATGCCAATTAGGCGATCAATCAAAATACATTGCAAGTCATTCTAGGCCCTACGATGAACGTAGTCAAAGGATTCAACTTAAAGTGTTACATGAGAACCACCTATGATTGTTCTAACCATGTGGTATTCTCATGGCGGATCAATCCAGAGTTTACTGTTTCGCAAACCCTAATACACATATCAAGGTACATACTAGTCTTTAGTTAGTTATCATTTTCACAACAGTAATTAACCAAGGATATTCAGATCAATATGTTGTTGCCTCACAGATTCACTTGATGAGGTTATGAACCAACCAAACGTGAGAAGATCACTAATCTTGGATAATCTGTTAATCAGTTTGCATAAGTAAGAGGGCTTAACATATTATTGCCTTACACTTAATAATTTTATCAGATATAATGTCTTGGAACTAAGACATACTCCAACAAAAGAGACATAAAAGAAGTCGTGAGCCTTAATCCTGAATGAAGAGCGATCATTGAAGGAGATCATAGCCTTTCCAATCTGGCACTGGACAGATATGCTAGAGATGATCAACGAAGGGCGTCTTGGTGCTGTGAAAGTCGAAGAGGGAACCTTCTATTTGGCTAGAGAAGACTGTTATAAAAAAAAATTGAAGGTGCTTTCCTTTTTAACTTTGCTTTATTTTTTATTCTTTAGTTATATGAAAGACTTTTAATATGGGTGTCTGCGATCATATCATAGGGATAATATAAGGTTATTAAATATATTTGGAAAAGAATAGGGGTTTATTAAATGTAATTAAACAATAATTTACTGAATACAATTAGATAATAATAGGAGTCATTTAGAACTTTTAAAAGTTTAGGAGGACGCTAGAAGTTTTGGTCCTAATACAAAATGTATTAAGCTTTTTATTTATATTCGAATTTTATGGAGATAACAACTATTATAATTATTAGACTTAACATATCATGGGCTATGAACTTCTAAAAAGGCGATTGGCCCTATAACTATATAACATCTAAAGACCTAAGCCAGAGGGGAAGACAAGAATATACTTAGAAACTTTACCTTCAATAAGAAACTTTGAAAATATCATTATAATTCTTGAAGAATGAGGGCGATCGATAGAAAATTTGAGTAAGTAGCGATTCTAAGCGATTCGATGACGGTGAGGTAAGAATGATCTGAATTCCACGTAAAAAACGGAGGGGGAGTGATAGTGTCTTGTTGTTAAGATGAATTTCTAATATATATATATATATATATATATATATATATATATATATATATATATATATATATATATATATATATATATATATATATATATATATATATATATACTTGTTTTAAAAATGTTGGATTTGGATCAAAGCGGACAATGTCTACATAAAACATTGGACCAAATTGTTACGCTTAGCAACATAACCTACTATCGACATACGATGTGTTAGTTCGAGAACGAACCTGATGGAAGCTAATAGGTTTATAACGATCTGGTTCAGAGTGAGTAGTTCCACAGTAGAAAGCCCGAGCAATGAGCAATCTTAAAAGATAGTAATAGAAGCATGAATGAATTGATCTCACATAAAAAAAATAGACCACGAGTGATTAACGCGTATATTTGTAAGATGGATTTTAATATATATAGAAATGCTTTAAAGTACACTTGAGCATTGTAACTTAAAGTTATTATTTGGTTAAAAAAAAGGCATTGTTATTATTATTATTATTATTTGAGTTTAAAGAAATTAGTAGTAATGAAAGGGAGATTAAAAATGGGGAAGTTGAACTTCCCAAAACGACCAAAATACCCTAGTAGGTAGGACACGTAGAGGTTTTAGGTGATACTAGGAGGGTAGAACATTTTATGGGACTATAAATAAAATTCTCTGCCACATGTAACATATTAGCAGATGTTTTTAAATTAAATTAATTAATTAGGGGATTAAGGCGGGAGGGAATATTCAGTTTTCCCAATGCGACAAAAATGCCCTTGGGCTTTGGGTCTCTTTCTCTCTCTCTCTCTCATTTTCCCTTCTTTTTAGACTCCTATTCATACTACTTTAACACTTCACTTTTTCTTTTCCATTTTTGACCTTGTCCTCTACAACCACCACTTTTTTTAAACACTAAAAAAAACAAATTATTTTCTAAAAAATACAATTTATCAAAAAAAAAAATCTCCATTTTATGCATTTAGCTGATAAATCCTAGTAATTATTATTATTATTATTTTATCTATTCGATTCCGTTGTTGTTTATTTTATTTTATTTTTGTTATAAAAGAAGACTAAGGGGGTGTTTGGTAGCTGCTTTTCGACCTCTTGTTTGCCTTTTTACTTTGAAAATGAGAGTTTAAGGTGTTTGGTTAGACACCTCCTGTTTGCCTTTTGTAGCCGAAAAGTGGCTTTTTATAAAAGCAGGGAATCCCTGCTTTTTGGAACAGCAGTCTTTTCAAACAGCAACCCGTAACAGGAAACAGCAAACAGCAGGTAAAACAAACGGACCCTAAACACCTACTAGAAACACCAAAATGAAAAAAAAGGTCTATATTACGGTTAGTTGTTTAATATTTGTTTTTATTGTTAGTAGATAATAAATTAGCTATTTTTCTTTCGAGATTTATAAAGAGTTAATTTTTTATGGCAAATTACAAATCTAGACCAACTGAAGTGGTCTATTAATATATCTAACTCACTTTGTTTTTATCTTACTAAATTAGATACTTTCATTCATTTTGGACAAAATTACTTTTAGTTCTATATAACCTAATATCCAACAATCTCCTCTTTCTCTTTCAATTATTTTCAAATTCTTACAACAAAATTCATCCACCCAACCCAAGATTTAAATATATTCATACATCATTCAAGTTCATGTAAGTATCATTTCTTCATTTTTCATACACATTACTTGAATACACAGTTGGTTATCTGAATGTTGTTGCGTGAATCCGTCATTCTTCGATTTCCCATTTTCGCCCGACTCCTCGCATTTAGTTTCCGTAAATGCGACAACTGTTTGTCGCATCTGCGACAATATTGCTCTTACTGCAGCTGCAACAACAAATTCAATTGCATTTAAATGTCGCATCCGAGCGCATGTCGCATTTATCGTCGCATTTACTGTCGCATGTAGTTATAATTGTCGCATTTACTGATTCCTTGCTTTTGTTTTTATTATGTGTTTATTTCATAAATGTAGAAGTATGTCAACCAAAGAGAAGTGTACGTATTTTTTGTCTTGGAACGAACAATGGAGTACAGTGAGATATGTGATGACATACGTCGGTGGTAAATCGAAGTTGCTGGTAACACAATCATTTCTACCAGATAACATAATCAACACACATACACAAATATTAAATTTAACCATTAAAGCTTGTTGCAGTTGAGAGCATTCAACACAAATGCGACAAATTATATGTATAATCGGTATCGCAGTTGAGCTCATTCAATCCACATGCGACAAGGTTTACATATAAAACTTTATCGCATTTGAGCGCATTCATAAAAAAATGCGACAAGGTTTGTACATAAACATTGTCGTATCCGAACGCATTCAACACCAAACTACATTGTCGCATCCAAGCGCATTTACACCATAATGCGACAAGGATTACATATACATAAACGCGACAATAACTATATATTTCACAGTTTCTATTATTTTTGCATTCGAGCGTATTCCGGCTTCCTATGTCGAAATTTAACGAAGAAGATGAAGGCTGTACCACTTACCGCCTCATTTTCGGCTGCTTTCCTTCTTCTAGTCATATCGAACAAATGAAACGCAGAGATGAAACGCAGCGATGAATATATCAAACGAACGAACGAGATTAAAATACACCCTCAGAATGAAGAACATAAAAGTTGAATATATATAAAGGGACGAAATGAAACGTATAATGAAGTTGAAACAAGCTGAAACTGAAAAAGATGAACCAAGCAGAAGTTGAAACGAAGAAGAAGAAGAAGGAGCAGGAGCGGATGGATGGAGAAGTCGAATAGAACAAAGGGTAATTTTGTCCAAAATGGATGAAAGTGTCTAATTTAATGAGATGGAAGCAAAGTGTGTTATATATGTTAATAGACCCCTTCCATTAGTCTAGATTTGTAATTTGCCCATTTTTTACATGTCATATAATTGTCGTTTTTTTATGTGATGCTTTGTACTAACAATGTATTTTTCAAAATTTATCATAGATTTAGTATTAAACAAAAAATTTCTAAAAGGAAATTTGAGATAAAGACTAAATTTAACTCTAATATTTCAGAGAAAATGCAGATTCAGAATGGTAAGAGTTTAATCTTGACTTTTTCAAGTAATATCAATTTTAGTCGCAAGTTATTGAAAAATGAAAATGTTATTTGATTTTTAATTGTCATATCGGAGCTTTTAAGTAAGTTTATTAATAAGCAGAAGCAATTTCGTATATTTTTAGTTAGTTATTTGCATCTATATTAGTAATATATTAAAGGGATAATAACCAAATCTAGCCCTAATATTTTTAGTGAAGTGTAGATTTAGCCCTAACATACAAAACGTTCCAAATTTAACCATGATATTTTCAAGAAAATCAATTTTAGTCATACATTACCAAAAATTTGAAAAGTTGTTGTTATTTAACTTTCACATCGAACGTTTCAAATATCAATTATGTCTAAAATATTTAATGTTTTACTGATAATATTACAAAAACATGTTAAATTGCTAACAACTAAGTGTGCTACATATAAGTTAATAAAAAAAACTTTATCAAATTGTCTAATATAATTGTGATACTAATATAATTATAAATAATCAACAAAAAATGTATGAAACTGCTTCAATTTATCGATAAACTTGTTTGAAATGTCTGATGTGACAGTTAAATAACTGTTAAACCTTTTTTTTCAAAATTTCAGTAACGTAGGTCTAAAATTGATCATTCTTGAAAACGTTTGGGTTAAATTTGCACCATTTAGTATGTTAGTATTAAATCTGTAAATCGCCAAAAATGTTAAGGCTAAATTTAATCATTATCCCTACATTAAATATTTTAGACACTTTGACAAAAAAAAAAATTGTGATTAACTTATATTATATGTGCAAGACTTAATTTTAGTAGTTTAGCATGTTTTTTTTAATTTTATTAGTAACACGTTAAATATTTTAGATATAATTAATATTTAAAAGATTAAAAGATTTGAAGAGATGATTAAATAACAATCAAACTAGTTTTTTAAAATTTTCAGTAAAATGTGCTTAAAATTGATTTATGAAAAGTTAAATTAGTAATTAAAAATTTGTTAAATTCATTATTTCAAGAATTTTTTTTACATAGAAATGATAGAAATTACTTGACTCAACAATTAGTTAGTTAAATTAGTAATGATAGAAATTACTTGGATAGACACTGTTGGGCGCTGACTAACAATGGAGTTTATTCTTGCAAATCGGCCTTTGAAGCTTTCTCTCTCTTTAGATCTGATCCTCCCTCGGATGTGTGGAAGTCGATTTGGACCCTTAAAGTTCCTTTCCGTATTAGGAGTTTCCTGTGGCTGGGCGTTTAGGACAGGCTTCTTACTAATTCGGATAGGCACAGAAGGCACTTGGCTGATTCTCGAGCTTGCAGTAGATGCAGAGACCATGTTGAGACTTTGTGCCATGCTCTTAGAGATTGCTCTAATAGTAAAGAGGTTTGGAGGAAAATTCTCCCACACCATATTTTCTCTTCCTTCATGGCACATTCTGAGGTCGACTGGTTCTCTGATGGTGTTAGAGGAAAGTTGCTTCCATACATGGAGCATGGTGACATTTTCTTTGCTATTATCTGTCACCAAGTTTGGAAATGGAGAAACGAGGAGATTTTTGGAGATAAAACTGTTTTTATGACAAACTTAGCTGATTTCTTCTCGAAAAAACTTTTCTCTATTATCGATAGTTTCAAAGGAGAGTCCCTTGCCAGAGCCTCTCAGTGTTGTGATGTCCATCTCGTGGGATGGAGC
The DNA here is from genome assembly GCF_963576675.1 of Euphorbia lathyris. Lineage (NCBI taxonomy): Eukaryota > Viridiplantae > Streptophyta > Magnoliopsida > Malpighiales > Euphorbiaceae > Euphorbia > Euphorbia lathyris. Next base: position 18,552,575 of record NC_088914.1, on the reverse strand, counting down.
AGGCCAAGAGAGGGGGTTGTGAAGCTGAATACTGATGGTTCCTGCCTCAGTAACGGTAAGATTGCGGCTGGAGGTGTGCTTAGAGATGTAGGGGGCGTCTGGCTTTCTGGGTTCTCCCAGAATTTAGGGTTGGGTTCTTCCTTTTCTGCGGAGCTCTGGGCTATTCTTACTGGAATCAATCTTGCTAAAAGGCTGGGTGTTAAGAGGCTCTCTGTGGAGTCTGATAATTTGGAAGCAATCAAAATGATTTCTGAGAATCATTCTATGGGTCTTAACAGTCGCAACCTCATCAAAGCTATTATAAGGCTTTGCTCCTCCTTTGAGTTCGTAGAGTTCAGACACATTTTTAGAGAGCAGAATCGTGTTGCTGATCGCTTGGCGGCGGCGGGTCATGAAGGGACGTTAGGCGTTACTACCCTTCCTGTTTCCCCTAGTTTCATCTCTCATCTTCTCTTAGAAGATAGGATTGGGGTTAGTTTCCCTAGGCTAATTCCTGGGTAGTTTGTTGTTATTCATTTTTCTTTTCATTTTCTACCAAAAAAAAACGAAAACCTTTAGCCATGGGAATAATTTAGGATTGGTAAAATACCAAAAATACCCATGTGGGGCAACAAAACCTGGCAACTGGCAGATGGCCCGGTGGGCGCATTTTAGAGATTCTGTCACGGTGTTCAACACAGAATATCATATAAAGGTACAAAAGAAAGCTAGCTAGCCAGGCACCTCCACCATCACCACCACCACGGCCGCTGAGTATTTTAGTCCTTTTACATCTATCTATATTTTAAATTAATTACGTACAACATTTCTGAAATTTTTCTTAAAAAGAAAAACAAAACGTATGTTTCAATCCTAAATTTCACTTTGTGCTAGAATTATTTTTTACATTATTTTATTGCTTAAAATACCTTAGAATTCAATTAAGCATACGAACTCCTAAAATCATCAAGTAGGTCTCAATTTATATTAAAAATTGCAAATTAGCTCCGGACGCAAAATTTGCTAATAGCTGTTGCGGTTGCTGTTAGCTGTTTGTAGTTGCAGTAATCTGTTAGCTGTTTGGAGTTGCAGTAAGCTGTTACATGTTTGTTATTAGCTGTTTAATTACTAGTGTTTGGTAAAATTATATTGAACTGTTGTTGTTCGGATTTAAAATATCTAAAATTGACATGTTTTAAATTAATCAACGATGAAATTATAAAAGAAAATGTGAAAAAAATGCTCATAACGTTTACAACTAGGAATAATTTTACTTTTAATGTCTAAAATGGTGCAATTTTACCTATAAAGCTGTCGGCTAAGATCAATTTTACTCATAATATTGGTAAGTTGGGTCAATTTCAGATATTATTAGAAAACGTAGATATTTTATTTCTTATTATACACTAATTGCATATACCAGTAGTTCTAAAAAAGAGGTTTCATATTTTTTTTGTGATTTAATAATAAAACTGAAAATTAATATTTATAAATTCGATTAAATATTGGAATTTTTTTGTCCAACTCGTACAAAAGACAGTATATTTTTTTTATTTTCTTAAAAAAAAATTCACGTCTAATCATATGTTTGTGATATATGTTACTAATGATTATAAAATAGTGCACATGTGAACTGTATATGACAATATTCATAACCAAGAAGACAGTTTGATAAATTATTTCTCAAATTGACCCAATTTATCAATGTTATGGGTAAATTTGCTTCTAGGTACCAAAATTATGGATATAATTGCACCATTTTAGACGTTAAGGGTAAAATTGCTCCTAGCTAGAAATGTTTGGGATATTTTTGCCATTATCCTATTATAAAATAAAAATGTGTTACACAAATTAATAAAAATAATATATATAAAAAATAAAAAAAATTATTGAACACAACAAAACCTTTTTTTCCGGTAATTATGTTGTAGAAATATAAATAATGTTAAACAATAAACATATTTTGTGGAAATAAGAAGGATAATTTTGTCAATAACAACTAACTACAAACAGTTGTTTATGAAAAGCTTCAAATATGAGCTTTTCGTGAAACGCTTCAGAACGCTGCAGTTTTCAGAGAAAATGTTAAACGTTGCGGTTATATAAACCTAACCAAACGCTATATTTCCTGCGGTTTGGAATGAAACGCTAAATGCTCCTCCGAAAAACTTAAACAAACACCCTCTAAATTTAGGATAATTTGTAAAAAAACGAAATAGTTAACAACTATATTATTATGGTATAATGTATAAATTTAGTCATATAGTTATTAAGGAAGAACAAATTTAGCCTCCACATATAAAATAATGCAATCTTAAGTCTAACGTTTACCAAACAATGCGATTTCAAGAATCATTAACTAAATATGATTATTTTTTCATGTGCGATTTCATAATCTAGCTATCCTCCAACCTTTAGCGTTTTTACTACCAATAGGGCTTGAACTTGCACATCTTTTGTTAATGGAAAAAACTCATATTCTGTTAATGAGGTTATCTTCCGTAAATGCTTAAAATTGTACTATTTTATATGTAGTGGCTAAATCAACTCTTTGTTTAGAGAGAAGTTGTGAAAATAAATTTTTTAGTCCATGCTATTTGTAACACCCTGGTCCAATACCATGTAGATATTGTCCGCTCTGACCCAATTCCAACACATTGGGCCTCACGGCTTTAAAACGCGTCTACATGTATCAGATTCACATCTTACTAATAAGCCCCAATCACTCCCTCTCCATTTTCGATGTGGGATTCGGTTCATTCCTGCCCCCATCGCCATCCCTTAGGGCCGCTCCTTGCTCAGGCCTTCTTACCCCGACGCCACCCACTCCGGACCGGGTCGTTACAGGCCCACCAGCTTCCGCCTGGTTCGTCCCCGAACCACACATCGTGCGTGGAGAGTCGGCTCTGATACCAATTGTAACACCCTGGTCCAATACCATGTAGATATTGTCCGCTCTGGCCCAATTCCAACACATTGGGCCTCACGGCTTTAAAACGCGTCTACATGTATCAGATTCACATCTTACTAATAAGCCCCAATCACTCCCTCTCCATTTCCGATGTGGGATTCGGTTCATTCCTGCCCCCATCGCCATCCCTTAGGGCCGCTCCTTGCTCAGGCCTTCTTACCCCGGCGCCACCCACTCCGGACTGGGTCGTTACACTATTATTGTAAGATGCGTTGACTGAAAAAAAAAACAATGTGTAATTTTGTTGATTTTCGATTCTATTTTAGCATATTATTTCCTTATTTTCTATATATGATTATTATTAAATTCAATTACGAGATAATCTTGAATTTTAAATAATAGGAATCAAACCCTCTAAATGGAAGTTATTAAACGTACATCTATACAACAATTCCTAAAATTGCCCTTGAATGGAAGGCCCTAGGCGGAAGCCTATGTCTGCTCTCCCTGTTAGAGATATTATTACACATTATCTCTTAATTAGATTCTTATATCGGGTAATCTTTCATACTTCTAGACTGCGACCTTCTTATTTTCCTAGAGCTAGGAGTTGTTTGACCAACGAAAGGTACGACTTCATGATTTGCTCCTTAGCTTCCTAACTTCTTGTCAATTGGATGATTGCCATTTTTGAGTTGCTTTTCATGATTTCTCGATCCAACTTAATGGCATTTATGATCTTTATTCCTTATAATAGTGCCTCATATTCTTCAACGTTATTTGAAGCTGAGAAGTTAGTTGAAGCAATGTACCTTAAATTTATCATGTTGGGTCCTTTTAGGAAGAACCTGATGCCTGCTCTGTTCGTCCTGAGCTCCCATCTATATACACTTCCTAAACATCTTTTGGTGTTGGGCCTTCCTTGTTGCTCGCAGTTTCGACTAGATAATATGCTAACGCTTGGGCCTTTGAAGCTTTTCGTGGTTCATACTGGATGTCAAACTCTGTCATTTTTAGGGTCAATTCTTCTCATCTCTCGGATGTCTCTGGTCTTTGCAATACCTTGCGGAATGGAGAGTTCGTTCAGACAATAATTGTATGGCTCTAGAAGTAGTGAATGAGCTTTTGTTAGGCCACTACCACTCCTTATGCCAGCTTCTCCAATCTGGTATCTATATCTCGAAGGACTCGATTGACATAATAGATTGGGAACTAATCTGATCCTTCCTTCTAAATGAGAACCATGCCAATTGATTCGTCTGCTACACTTATGAATAGGTAAATTGTTTCTCCTAAGACAGACGACTAAGCAGAGGAGGTGATGCCAAGAACCCTTTGAGCTTCTTGAAGGACATTTGGAATTCCCCTATGTAGTTGAAGTCATTTCCCCTTTCAAGATCTTGTAGAACAATATGCATCATTTCAATGTGCAGGAAATTAATTGCCCTAGGTGTTTATTTTCCTATTTAGCTTCTAGATGTTGTTGGCCCTCTAGGGAGGAGCCATATCAATTAACGCTATAATCTTGTTAGGGTTTTCTTCTATTCCTATTTGGGATATCATGAACCCTACGAATTTTCCCTAGCCAACATCGAATATACACTTCTCTAGATTAAGTTTTATGTCGTACTCGTTTAAAGTTTTGAAGACCGTCTCTAGATCTGCAACATGTTGTTCGACTATTTTTATTTTCACTATCATATAATCAATATAGATTTCGACTTTCTCTGCTATCATGGCTTCAAATATCATGTTGACGAGCCTTTGGTAAGTAACACCGACATTTTTTAGCCCAAATGGTATAACCTTGTAGTAGTATATTCCTTAATTAGTTTTGAAGCTCCCGTTTTCCTTATTGAATGGTTTTATAAGTATCTAGTGGTATCTTGTTATATGATCTCGTAGTGGTAGATCACATACCTTATCGTAAAATGTATGAGCACATCGATGCGGGAAGCGAATATGAGTCATTTAGGCAAGATTTGTTCACATCTGTAAAGTCGATACATAGCCTCCACTTTCCATTTTCCTTTTTTACTAGAACCATATTTTGGAGCCAAGTTGGGTATACGACCTTCTTGATATGCCCACAATCCATTAACTTCTTCACTTCAACCTGGATGATCATTTATTTTTTGGTGCCATGGTTCCGCTTCTTTTGGTTGGCTATTTTTGGCCTTTGGGTTGATGTTCAAAGAGTGGGTCATTACCTAAAAAGAAATCCTGACTAAGTTTGTTGGGAACCAAACGAAGGAAGCAATGTTGTCTTTCAGCATTTCAACTCTCTCTTTCATTATGGGAGGTGGTATTTTTGCTGAAATTGGCTGACTTGCCTTCTACTAGCGAGACAGATTCCAAGGCCCCTACTGGTTATGCGTATCTCTTTCTTCTTCGACGGGATCAAATTTTGATGGCTTCATTTCCAATGATGCCATGTATATTTGTTAGGCCAGCATTTGATTTCCTTGGACGATGGCCATTCCTTTGGACATGAGGAACTACTATGCTAAGTGACAGATAGTAGAGGTCCTCCTACTACCACGTTGTATGGTAAACCGACATCTATCACAAAGAACTTAGCTTTCGACTTTTATATAGGGTGGTAATCCCCGATCTTAATCTTTATGACAATACTGCCTAGTAAGGGGATTGTATATCCACTAATTCCCATTAAGGGAGATTTTATAGGGCTCAACCTACTTGGTTTAAGCTTTCTTTGTGATAATATTGGTTGAGCTTCATGTATCTAGCAATACCATGTGAATGTCGAGGTCTTTAATCCGGTCTTCCATCACCAATGCATCATCATGTGCTATCTTAGGGGTATTTTTTGTTTTGTCGAATGAGAAGTATGACCTCAGTGTCTCAAACCTCTCATTATCAAGGGACATTCTTCTTAGACACTTGTCCTAGACTAGATCCTTTTTGGATGATGTTGATAATGCCTCAAGGGGCTTTGTCATTGTTGCACCTGTCTTTTTGCTCTAACTTCGAGCCTTGCCTAATCTTCTTAAGGAAATGGTCCAACTTTCCTTAGGCAACCAGCTTCTCCAACTCGGTAATGAGTTGTCTGTAATCTTCAATGTCATATCCTTCACTTTTGTGGAAGTTATAATGCAATAACGATTTCTTCATCTTCGGAGGGTAGGTGATGTGTACCATGTTTCTCTTTACCTAGTACAAGACTTCCGTTCTGGGAGCATTCAGGGAGATTGTTGTTCTCTCATAGTGCTTTTGTGATTTTTTCTGGTCCCGATCACTGTCGTTTCTAGATCGTCTATGTGCACTGGTGGAGGTGGCCTTATCTTTAAGTATATGATTTAAGTTATAGGTCTCCTATCTACAGAAGTCCCTTGCTTGAGTCATCAGGTCTTTAAAGGTTTGGGCCTATTGGTTGTCAGTTCGCAGGACAACTCCTTATTGAGGTGATTGGTAGCCATGATTCCCACTGTTCCCTTTACATTCAGTACATTAATCTAAATGACTTCCTACTAGAATCACTCCATGTAGTCTTTCAGATTTTCATTTTTATGTTGGACGAGGTAGTTGATATCTATCATAGTTTTACTCCCAAGGATGGACGTCACGAAGTAGTCCGTGAAGAGCCCTAACATTTGCTTGAAACCGGTGATCGTTCCTATGCTAAGCTACTCGTACTAGTAGGAGGCAACATCCTTTAAAGTAGTGGGAAAAAGGCGACACATCACCCATCTGTTGTTGTGGAACTATCCATATCACACCTTAAGTTCCTTATATGAGTAATAAGGTCTCCTTTCTCGTTGCACTCTTTCAGGAGTGGATATTGGATATTTAAACCCTCTTGGCATGGGTTCAACCATGATCTTTTACATAATGATATCTTTACCTATGTTATGTCGGGCTATTTTGGGTCTATGTTCGCCTTCAAGATGGTGCTCTTAAGATTGTTCAGCTCTTTTTAGAATGCTTCAAACTTAGCCCCGAGATCTTCGCCCTTTCCCAAGATGTTCCTTTCCTTAGGCGCCCATCGATCCCATTTCTTCGGTTCGATCACCTTCTCATGGCCGATGGATCAGGATTCCATAGATATGCGATGGGTCCTTCTACAGTTTGAGTCTCAGCTCCTCCTATTTAAGGAATGTAATTTTTCTTCTCTCACCCCGACTGATCTCATATGAGATTGCTCGTTGACATTCATTGCATTTCATGCCGGGGGGAGTTCTCGATCTGTTGCACCTTATTGGGGAGTCTTCTCTTCCTCTTGATTGGCCGCTAGATTCTCTTTACCGATTTATCGATGACTAGTCTAGACCTGTTCATGAGCCCATTGGCTTGCCCAACCCATCCAGGCCCGTCTTTTATGGGTTGGGCTTGGACATGCATATTTAGCATTTAGCCCGGTCCAGCCTAAGCCCGTAAAAGCCCGAACTTAAAATGGGATGGGTTTGGGATTTATATCAAAACCCAAGTATAGCTCGGCCTGGTCTGAGCTATCAAATATCTATATAATTTAATTACATTTAGTATTAAATAAATGTTAGTTTTAATTATTCAATCATGTTTACGTTCCTCCACTCTATAAAATTTACACATTCTTATTAAGCAGTTAAAATGGTAGTAGATTGATATTTTTTATGGTCAGCAGTTTGATCTTTTTGCATCTGTATTGTTATTGATATTTTTTATGGTCACCAAATTGATCTTTTTGTATCTGTATTATTTTTGTAAACTCTTAATTATTAAATTATAGTTTATAAGTATATGTTTGTTACATTTTTTCTTATTTAAAATAATACTTTAATATGTTCATTTGTATTATTTATAATCACAATTTAATTTTAAGTTATATTAAAAGCTTTTAATATAAATATATTAAATGGATGGACCGGGCCGAACTGGGTTTGGGAATTGATTTTTTTAGTCTAGCCCAGCCCGACCCGAGTCCAATATAAATATAGTGCGGGTTGGGTTGGGTTTGGACACAGTAATTATATGTAAAACCCGGTTAGGCCCGGCCCGACCCAGCCCATGAACAGGTCTAGACTAGTCTCAATGATGACGAAAGCTTCAGACAGTGTGGTGTTTAGTAGAACATGATGTATTCCTAATTTTTTTCATGTATTTGATGGTGTCTTCTAGTCTCTCTAACTTCGGCCATTTAGATGGCATGCTCTTATCGCAATATGCTGACAACGTCATGGACCAATCCAAGACTTTATGCCAATCGTCTACAAATTGCATCTAAAAACCTTTGTTGTTGTGGCTTTAAGGCTTCAACATCCTCTACCATTTCCAAAGCGAGGTCGTGATCAACCTGAAGCTGTCGACGCTATGCAAGGATTGTATTGGATGAGGGAAATTGAATGGAAATGTTTAAGTGAGCCATTGTTATGTTTTTTCCATGCTCACCGGCCGATTTGATGTGGTTGAATCTTGTAAGTTCACTTGTAAACCTGTGGTCAAACAGAAGCAATGTCAAGGGGCCCCAAAATCCAGCTAACCCATTATGACACCTAAGTCGGATTTAAAGAAAGACTTGACGATGAACACAACAGTAAATGAAAGCTGTAATATAAGTTTAATGAGTGAATGAAGTAATATACATTGAGCAATGTCTTTCTCTATTTATAATGTAATCATGTTGTAGAAGACGATTATAAGCTTAGGAGTGGGATGCGCTATGTGTCACCTGTCGATAGATGAACGTGTGTCAGTATATCAAGGCTCAATATCTCTCAAGCCCACTAGATCCGTGATTTACGGAATCGAACGTGATTACTGTAACAGGTGAATCGTTGATGGGATTTTTAATGACTTTCCAATCCAAGACCTTAACAAGGGATCGTATTAACTAGTTTCACTGTGGTAACTCTACGTAGTCTCTTTTTCAAGTGATGGTTCGAGCTTCGTAAATGACACCAAATTATGTTAGCAAAATAAGTAAAAATAACAAATAGGAATGCCCATCTTTTGAAATACTACTCCACAAAAACACACAAATACAGATGGAGCATGATGGTGAGAAGCAAAGGGCGGGCAGGACAGGGATATATCGTACTAATTGGATCAATCATGACCGTTGATGGGATTTAACGATGCATTGAGAAGCGCGAAAAACGGAAAAAGTAACCAAAGGAATTTGCGGGTCCCATTCAAGTAATAATAATGTCGTTTGATGCTTTATAACATAAACATATTAATATTCACCCTTAACTACCTAAGCACACACAACACATGTTTTATCCATAAGCATATTAGTATTAAATAGAAAAAATGCATATTTAAATTCAATTTAATTTTTTATTGATTAACTTCATGATATTTTAAATAGATAAATTAAACCATTTAATTATATTTTTAACATATTAACGGATCATTTGGTTTACATGCCGTTTGTTGTTGGAAAAAACGATTTTTCTAAAAAGCATGTGTTTTTGTAAAAAACTGATCCCTAATCAAATACCTAATATGCTGAAGAAACATATTTAATGGTAAAAAATAGAGAGTTATTCATATTTTAAATGGAATTTGAATTATTCATATAACAAACTCATCAAATACGGATTTAATGGTAAAAAACAATTGTCAAGAACTTAGAATATTAAATGATCAAAAACTTAATGATGTCGTAATATCGAATCACCACTCCTTAAGACCTATAAAACAGAACACTGTCAGATAGGGAGCCGGTAACCGGCGAACCCTCTCCGAAGCTTAAGTCAATATGTGGATAATGGACTTAAGATGGAAACTATGAGTAGTAGAGTATAGAAAATAATGTGTACCTTTCTTCTTGTGCTGAACCTCTATTTATAGTAATTCGGGCTTCCACTCATGTACACGTGCCAGCAGCATATTAGTCTGGAACCTAAATTCCCTCTCTAATTGAGCTTAGCGCGTTTATGAGGCCCGAAACCTCATTTTCTAACTGGACTCTTTCGGGGACCCTAACTGGACCGGCCCAAAGAGTAAGTTATGGGCTTTCTGGAGGCTCATTCAATATTATTTACCATATCAGGAGTCCCCCCCCCCCAAAACTTATTTTGAATACATCCTTTAGGATTTACTTTACTGATCCGTCATTTAATGCAGCCGTTTTGCTTACGTCATCTATGTTGAAAGAAGACAAATCTGGCCCTTTGTCATCATTGATGCCGCTACCTTACCCTTCTTACTAATACTGAATAGACGTTTTGACAAGAACTCTCCGTTTATTGTTTTTTAGAAAGAAAAAGTAGAAAAAGCTTTCTTCTTCAACTTCCTCGATTCAACTGTAAGTTCTCTTCTTCTTCCTTTATTTCCATGACACCTAAAGCTGTTACGAAAAAGATTCATGAACCTAAAACATTACTTCTTCCTCCAAATCTTCCCATAGAAGAAATAGATGAAGAAATTCTTGAGATTCCTAAGAAAACCAAAAAATTAAACCCTAGGGTTCCTGACCAACCATCCATTCTTACTGAAACAGATTTAACAAATTTGAAGGAACAATATGAATGGTTAAATACCATGACTTTATCCCTCTTGTCTCCAAATGAGAGAGCCAATCTTTCCCCATCTTCTTTGAAATTAGGCATCTTTTTCCAATTTTTAGAATGGGAAATGACCTTTCCCCTGGGCGACGGTGTGGTCTCTGTGCTGAATGAGTTTAATCTTAGCCCCTGCCAAATTACTCATAATGCTTGGCTGGAGCTGTTAAGTTTTAATGAAGTTTGTCTTGATATGGGTTAGAGCTTACTGGTTCTCTTTTTCGTTTTTACTGGAAACCCATAAAAAAGGGTAATGACGATATGATATACTGGAAGTATCATACCAGACGCGGTGGCTTCATTAAAGACAAAGTTCTGAGCCATAAGGATTTCAAACCGAAATGGTTTTGGATTGAACCTAATGGCTTAGACCTTAACCGAAACCCCTACGCCGTCCGTGGATACCCCTTCTCCACCAAATGGAATGCCAACCCAACTTCTTCTACATCTTGGAAACCCGAACGACCTTTATCTGCTACCGATGAAGCTTCTTGCTCTCTTATTGAAGACTACAAATATGATTGGAACTATAAAGAGATGTTGAGAGTCCTTCAGACCCGAGGCCGAACTTGCTTTTACTCTCGACGATTCAGGATTATCTACCCCAAAACTCAAATGTTTATTGATGCCGAAGGTGATCTTCTCAATTTAATTCTTAATTCTTTTTTATTTTTTATTTTGCAAGTCATTTTGACCATGTCTACTCGTGCGACCATATTAGATCGAATGAGGAGGGCGCATAAACGAGAAGAAGTTGCAAAGAAGAGTCTACCACCTGCCACTCAGAATCAACCTCTGATTTTGGATGCAACTAATCCTACCTCCAAAAGAACTCCTCCACAAACTGCGAAGGTCAAGCCAACGAAGGCAGCCGAAGCCACCCCTTCCAATAAAACAAAGAAACCTTCTTTTCCGAAGCCTACACCTCCTTCGGTTCCAAAACCCACTACTCCAGAGGTTGTTATCCCAATAGTAGATTTTTCAACTCCTCCAACCAGAAGTAACATCCAAATGGACACTCCTCCGTCCCTTGGTCCTTTTGGTGCTGCCCCTATCATTCCAGAGGTTGAAACAGAAATAGAAATGGCAGTTTCTACTCAACTACCTGAAAACTCAAGTTTGATTGTTCCTTCTTCGAAGGTCAGTCTTCAACCTTCGAAATCCCAGCCTCAACCTTTGAAAAAGGACTTTGCTTCCTCCTCCAAAGCTCCAGAACCTGCTTTTGATGAAGTCATTCTTTCAGATACCGATTCTGATGTATTTGATACTGAAAAATCCATTCGGCTGGAGCGGTTTACTAAAAGAGAAATGGAGCAAAGTGCCATTCTGGAATGTATGATAACATCCGCTAAGAGAATAAAATCTTTGAAATGAGTAAATTACCGAACAGTGAATCATATTACTGATACTGTTGATTTGAATGAACTTTTCGAATTCCATCAATATGATCGCCCTGAGGTAAGCTACCCCCTGCTTTCACTTTCTTTACTTGCTTAATCCTTTTATATATTTTTTTAAAAAATAAAATGTTTGCAGCTTTGGAAGAAACTTTACGATAACCAAGTGTCTCTTGATGTTCCGAGGATAGTAAGAGACATCTCCCGTCTCTCTATTATGCCCCAAGACACAGAGTATTTCAAACAGATTAACGTTCTCTCTACCTGTGAAGAGGTTCTGAAGAGAAAAGCTTTGGTAATTCCTTCGGCTGTTTTAGTTCTTTTTTTTTTACATTTACATTCTAAGTTTTTGACTTTTCTTCTCTTTCTAGGATCAAGCAACTACCCCCATTTTAGTGGACCAATACCGGACCACTGCTGAAAAGTACAGCGAACTTCATCGAATCAACCAAAAGCAAGCTGCAGACATCTTTCTTTTGAAGAAAGAGCTGGCCGAAGCTAAGGCGAAAAAGCTGCTGCCGAAAGGAGGGAAAAACTTTGCTTAATGATTGTTGCTAGAATCCTTTTAGCATGCATAAGATTAGCTTTTTTGATTTAATCATTAAGTAACTCTAATTATGGATGTTTAAAATTGATAGAAAGAATATTCTTATTGAATCGACTACTTGAAAAAGTAGGATTTGACAATATTTATTGAACTTACAAAGATGAGTAAATTTAAACAAAGCCTGAATCAAACTATCTTTTTGATAGGTTTACTGATAAAACTTTCTTAACGTAACTGCATTTCAGGTGTTATGAATAGACTTTCCATTCAGTTCTCGAAGCTTGTAGGCATGAGTACCCACACATTCTTCAATCTGAAAATGGTCCTTCCCAGTTTCTTCCTAGTTTTCCTTTATCTTGACTGGACTGCGAAGCTTCGACATTTCTCATTACCAAATCTCCCTGAAAGAACTGTCTAGGCCGAACCCGTTTGTCATGGGTTGCCTTGATTTTCTGTTTATAAGCCGCTATTTTGATAGCCGCTTGCTCCCTTATTTCCTCTAGGTAATCAAGTTTCATCCTCATTCTTTCTTCAGTGTCCTCTTCAGAATGATAAACTGCTCTTAGGCTTAGACTCCCAATTTCCACTAGGATGAAGGCTTTAGCTCCATATGTCAGAGAGAAAGGCGTTTTTCCTGTTGCTGCCCATAGAGTTGTTTTATATGCCCATAGGACATATTGTAATTCTTCCACCCATGAACCTTTTGCCTTGCCCAAACGTTTCTTCAATCCTTGGACAATGGTTCGGTTCGTTACCTCATTCATCCCATTGTTCTGCAGATGAGCTACTGAAGTGAACCGAAGTTTAATATGCAAAGAATTGCAAAATTCCCGAAATGCCTTAGAGTTGAATTGTTTGCCATTGTCCGTTATGATAGTATGAGGGACACCGAACCTGCAAAAAAATCATTTTTCCACAAAAGTTATAATTTGTGTTGAAGTGATGGAACTACTGCTTCAGCCTCTGCTCATTTTGTGAAATGATCAACTGCTACTATCAAGAATTTCTTCTGATTTTTAGCTTTTGGGAAAGCTCCAACGATATCAATCCCCCAAGTTGCAAACGACCATGCCGGTTGAATAACCCTCATAGCCGCCGCCGGTGATCGAACAATTGGTGCAAATTGTTGACACTGCTCATATTTTTAAACCAAATCGGCATCATCTGCAACCATTTGAGGCCAATAAAACCCATGTAGTTGTGCCTTTCTTGCCAGAGCATCTCTTCCTTCATGTGCCCCACATATTCCTTCATGAATTTCTTGTAAAATGAACTACCCCCACCAAATCTGATACATTTCAACCATGGCCGATCGAATGACCTTTGGTATAAAATGCCTTCAATAACCAAATACCTTCCCGACTTTCTCTAGATATTTACGCTTTCCAACATATCATTAGGTAAAATACTTGTAAGCAGATAAGTAAGAATAGGATAGTACCATTCAGAAGACTCATCGATGGCCATGACTTCATCTTGATTAATACTCGGTGCAAGGATTCGTTCGATTCTACAAGCACAACTTCTGGACCCGTCTGGAGTCGAAGCAAGTTTCGCCAAATAATCAGCCTCCTCATTTTCTTCCATTGGAATTCTCTGAACCTCCAAGCTTCGGCCTTCGGCCTTACTTTCCACCAACAAATTTTTGACCAATGCTAAGTATTTTTTCATTGATTCAGTGCGAGTTTCAAAATTTTTCGTTAATTGGCAAACCACTAATTGTGAATCACTTTTCAAAACCGCCCTATCCGGCTTAATAATGTTCAAGACCCGCAATCCCTGCAACAAAGCTTCGTACTCCGCCACATTATTGGAAGCCACAAAACCCAACAAAGCTGCATACCGAAACCTGATTCCTTGAGGTCCTCGCATATAAACACCAATTCCTGATCCATATTTATTCGAACTTCCATCAACAAAAATTTCCCAAACTTTTTTTTTATCAGGAATTAAGTTTGTATCCTTCGGTATTTCTATCAAAAATCTGCCAAGGCCTGAGCCTTAAAAGCCTTCCTTGGTTCATACCTGATATCAAACTCAGTGAGCTTTAAAGCTCATTCGACAATCCTTCCCGAGGCTTCGGGTCTCTGCAAAACCTTCTGAAGTGGCATATCTATTCGTACCACAATGGAATGGCTCTAAAAATAGTGTCTTAACTTTTGAGCCGTAAATACCACTCCGAACGCTAACTTTTCCAGCTTCGGATACCGAACCTCAGCCGACCTTAAAACCCTGCTTATATAATAAACAAAAAATTGCTCTGATCCTTCTTCTCTAACTAGAACCGTACCCACTGCCTCCTCTGAAACACTAATATATAGATATAATGTTTCATTCGGCAAGGGCCTGCTCAAAAGTGGCGGTGTTGCTAAAAATTCTTTCAACTTGAAATTGTTCATCCCCTTTAAACTTTTGTAGAATGGCATACATCTTCTTGCGGAACAAGAGATGAAGCGTCCCAAAGCACTTATCTTTCCATTCAACTTTTGAACATCGTTGAACCTTTTAGGTGCCTCCATATTGATGATCGCCTGAATTTTGTCTGGATTTGCCACGATTCCTCTCTGCGAAATCATAAAACCCAAAAAATTTCCTTATGATACGCCGAAGGTACACTTATCAGGATTTAGCTTCAAGTTATGCTCTTGTAATGTAGCAAAAACTTTAGCCAAATCCGTTGCATGTTCCTCCACCGATCTACCTTTAATGATCATATCATTAACGTACACCTCCACCTTATCCCTAATAACATCTCCAAAATTTTTGTTTACAAGTCTTTGGTAAGTTGCACCTGCATTTTTTAACCCAAAGGGCATCACGTTGTAACCGTAGGTTCCCTCATCAGTCCGAAAGCAAACATTCGTGAGGTCTTTGGGATTCATAGGAATCTGATGGTACCCAACTGCAGCATCCAGAAGTGAATAGATTGTATATCCAGCGGTTGAATCAATCAAAATGTCAATGCATGGAAGAGGATACGAATCTTTCGGACATGCCTTATTTAAATCAGTAAAGTCAACACACATCCTCCATTTCCCATTCGCTTTTTTCACCAAAACCACATTTGCGATCCACTATGCATAAACCACTTCCTTAATATGCTTACAATCTAACAGCTTTTTAATTTCGGCTTTAATCACTTGCTGTTTTTCAAGGCTATGATTTCTCAACTTTTGCTTTATTGACTTAGCTACTTCCTGGATATTTAATGAGTGCATCATCAAATCCGGCGAGACACCCATAATATCCGTAGGACACCAGGCAAAAGCAGTCACATTTGCCTTCAGAGTATCGACAATATCTACCTTCGGTTTCTCTAGAATATCCAAAGCCATTTGCACCGATTTGCCTTCGACCAACCACACAGTCTCCAAATCACCGACAGGTTTCGCACGCTCCCGATCCTCAATCATAGGATCCTGAGTTGGCTTCATTTTTAAAGATGCCAAATAAGTTTCCTGCGCCACAACTTGATTTACCTGAGTAACTGCCATGCCCTCCTTAGTCGGAATCTACCATGCCAAATGATGAATTGACAGAGCCCCTTTTGATTCAGCCAAGAGCGGTCGCCCTATGATGATGTTGTAAGGTAATCCAAAATTAATAACCAAAAATTCTGCCCTTGATCTCCATTTTACCGGACCATCACCAATGGAAATTTGTAAATACACACTTGAGATGGCAGGAATAAGTCGATCATACTCGAGATTTAAAACCTCAAAAAGCCTTTCTTGCAATAATATTTACCGAGCTCCCTGTATGGATGAAGACTCTACACACTTTGAATTCTTCAACAATGGCCTCAATCACCAAGGAATCGTTATGTGCTTGTCGAGTAAAATTTCCAAAAGAGAAATCTACCCTTGAGTCAGTAATCTCTCCTTTTCCCTTTTCTACCATTCGGCGCTTTGCAGAATGATCCACCCTATTTCCTCCAGCAATCATATTAATCAACCCCTTAGAGGATGATCATTCAATTGCTTTTCCTTTGGCTCTTTGTTTCTGATAGCATTTTTGAGAAAACTATCCAGTTTTCCCTTCACACTTATGAAATTCACAACGTAGGCCATTGTGCCTTCGTTTAGATGACTTAAGCTTAGGAGGATACTGAATATGCTTTCTGTTACTTTCCACCCAATACAAAACTTCCTTTCTAGGGGCATTTAAAGGAATATAGTTGTGCTCGATATGCTCCTTGGCCTTCTTACTCTCTTCCATGCCCCTGTCGCCTCTTCCTTCCTTCGGCTGATGAACTGAACTCAACCTATCCTTCAGCAAAGGATTCAGACGATGACCATCCTATTTAACAAAATCTCTAGCTCTTCTTATGAGATCTAGGAATGTGTGAGGTCTTATGGTGGTCAGCTCCTTTGACAAATCTTTACTACGACAATTCCCAACCATCGCCTCAACTGCTCCACCCACATTGAGACTTTTAATTTGAATTTCCACCTTCTAGAACCTTTCCACCCATTCCTTTAATGACTCGTTCGGCTCTTGAACCAAATAATTCAAATCCTGCATGGTTTTGCTCTCAAAAATGGATGTGATAAAGTGATCACAAAATTCTTGAGACATTTGCCTAAAAGACCGAATAGATCCTGGAAAAAGCTGATCATACCAGTAAGCTGCTGAATCTCGAAGAGTTGTAGAAAAAAGTCTACACATTACAGCGTCTGTAACCGTAGTAGTCTGAAGTGCTCTTTGAAAGTTCTTTACATGCAATGTAGGATCTGTCATCCCGTTGTAATCCTTCAAAACCGGATATTTAAATCCTCTAGGCATGGGTTGGCCCATGATATCTGCGCTCAAAGGAGTCTCGGTCTCCATGCCACCACTCATTTGGATACTAAACCCACATCCTTCATTGACTGCTTCAACTCACCTCTCAATAGATTCAATAGTTCTTCTTTTAATGATAACTCTCTTGAAGCCTGATTCGGCACGGCAGCCCTTCGGTTACTAGGAGATTTAGATTCATCCTGACCTCTTCTTCGAGGATTGCCTTGCTTCTTTCTTCGGGAGAATCTTTACGAGGATCCATAGATCCTAGACATGCCTCAATTTGCTGCTCCAAAGCTGGCGTTACAAACAAAGGTGTAATCGGATGATTACTATCATCCACCAAACCCCTAGGAAGAACAGCAGAAGAACTTGGGATATCCTCCACTCTCTGACTGACGGCAGGTTAAACAACTTGTACGTTTGTTGATTGAAGTAAAGGGTCCATCACTGGATGGATTATAGAAGATTTAACATAAACCATTCTGAAACGAGTAATGATCCACGATGACTGCACCAAATGATGTCGTAATATCGAATCACCACGCCTTAAGACTTGTAAAACAGAACATTGTCAGATAGGGAGCCGGTGACCGGCGAACCCTCTCCGAAGCTTAAGTCAATATGTGGATAATGGACTTAAGATGGAAACTATGAGTAGTAGAGTATAGAAAATAATGTGTACCTTTCTCCTTGTGCTGAACATCTATTTATAGTAATTCGGGCTTCCACTCATGTACACGTGTCAACATCATATTAGTCTGGAACCTAAATTCCCTCTCTAATTGAGTTTAGCGCGTTTATGAGGTTCGAAACCTCATTTCGTAACTGGACCCTGTCGGGAACCCTAACTGGGCCGGCCCAAAGAGTAAGTTATGGGCTTTCTGGAGGGCCATTCAATATTATTTACCATATCACTTAATATATTAAAAAAAAATTGATGATAAATTTAATGTATTTATTTGTGTATTCAAAGCTTAACAGGTTAATTAATAAAAATTAAATTGATTCAAATATGCATTTTACCTATTAAATACTACTCATAACTAGTATAATTTCTTCTTCTTATTTTTTCTTTATGAATTACAACAATTTTCTCATGAATACATTCCAGTTACAATATTTTTCCTAATAAATAATAGAATTTTAGGTTAAATATTGCAAAGTACTAAATGAAATTCCATTTTTTTACTGTTTACCACATTCTTAATTAATTAGGTAGAGAATATATTCACTTTGTTTTTTACCATTAAATTAATCTAGCAATAACTTTTTTTTAAGATATTTAAATTATTTGAAAAAAAATACAATTGATTGTAAAAAATATTTTTTACTGTAAATAAAGTAATTTTTTTATTAGAAGGTAGAGGACAAGGAAATGAGACCCGAGACATCCCAACAAGGTTGGCACCCCTCAGACAACCACCCCAAACCCAAATCAAAATAAATAAATAAATAAATAAATAAAATAAAAACCAATAATGTCAAAGAAAGGAATGGTAAAACTAAACGAACCGATACAAGTCTCGACCGTTACAATTATCCCAAGTATAACTATAATAGAAATGAGGATGTGAGTCCCACCAGCGAGGCTTCGAACTGATCATGCCAAAGTTGGCCAGCGCATCTGCAACCTGATTACCTTCCCGAAAAACGTGCGATACAACGAAATGCATTTCATGAATCAACGCGCGACACTCCATAAGCTCCTGATGTTTCTCCTAGGGGGATGATAAGTCGACATGACGAAGTAGAGATACCACATAGGTCGAGTCACTTTCAAGCCAAAGATGATGCCAGCCCTTATTGAGGGCCAAACGGATCTCATAAAGCGCAACACAGAGTTCCACAATATGCACCAGGGAACGAGTAGTCGGAAAAGCAAATGAACCCACTGAGTGTCCAACAGAATCCCGAAACACACCTCCAAATACGGCATTAATAGTGGTAACAGAGGCATCCGAATTACACTTGATCCAGCCAGGTGGAGGAACGGACCAACGGACCGGTAGAATCCTAGGCGCCCGGGACCGACGAGGCAACAACTGAAGATCAGTCCGACGAATTTGAAGCCAAAGAAGACTCAGCGCAAAATGAATATTAGGGGACAAATCTGAAAAGATGGAGTTATTGCACGTCTTCCATATTACCCAAAGCACATGAAGGATTGCACTGCACCAAAGAGCAAAAATCTGAGAGCTAAACCTCTGATCTGCAGCCCAGCTAAGCAGATTGGCAATAGATGATGTGATAATTCGTCGGCCAAACAACAAGGACACACTTTGCCAAAGCGTCTGAGCAAACCGACAATCCAAAAACAGATGTTGTATCGACTCACAATTCATGTTACTACCTCTTATCACTTTATGTAAGGAATTATGATTGAAAAAATGATTAATTTATGAAAAAAAATACGAAAGAATTTTGCTTCACAGTACTTTGCATTTAATGTAATTGACGATCTTCCTATAAATACATACCATGATGTGTAGATTAAAAAAAACTTATGATGTGTGTATTATACATAAGATCTTCTTCATTATTGATTCATCCCATTATATGTTACTTTTGAGCTATGAACAATAGATGCATAACTACTACGAGTTATGAAAAATAAGAATGTTGTTCAATCAAGTTGTGATCCCACCATTGAAGTTGACACTCATCGGCCATTGAAATAAAATGTCACAAATTTCAACTTCATATCCAACCCTGATTTAGATGATATAAGCTTGAATCCATTTTGTGATCCTAGAGAAACAGTTTACGAAGAATATATTTGGGGTCCTTAAAACCCCAATGATGATGATTATGAAAATTATAATGAAGCACAACCTATCAAGTGGAAACAACCTCCTCGTGAAGGTGTTCTCGAAACAAATGCACGGGTTGACCATGTCTCATTAAGTATCTATGAGATGAATGATGAAGAAAGAAGAAAAACAAGGACTGGTCCATTTCCATGGCTGCTAGAGGTCCATGATGCACCTATGATCCCTATTGAATCTAGTGCATAAAAAGGGTGGTCAGTTTAAAGATGCATGATATATTCTCAAACAAACGATAATTACAAGGGACCTTTAGAAAATATGTAGTTAAAAATAGTCTCAAATGGAGAGTGTACAAGTCTAACAAATCCTTATTTGAAGTTAAATGTAAGCATGATGAGACATATAAATGGAGGGCTATATGTAATTTGATACAAAATTTTGATATGTTCAAGCTTCCAAAAAATGGATGATATGCACCAACACACATGTGTCAAATATCAAATATTACCACATCACATGCAAGCGGGAAAATGAGCTGTTAGCATACTACCTGCGATAAGTTTCATCTCGAGGATAGAGTTTATCGACTAAAGGACATTGTTAAAGATTTTGAGAAAGTATATAAAATCAACATGTCTTACATGCAAGCTTAGAGAGCAAGATGTTGTGCTTTATTCACCGGAAGAGTCATATATGTTGTTATCAGACTACTTCGAGATATTGAAAAAAAATACAATACAGGTACGGTGACCCATATTGAAACTGATGATGATGATGATCACTTCAAGTACTTCTTATTGGCTTTGGGTCCTTCATTTAAAGCGTTTAAAGAACATATTCGACATGTTAATTATGTTGACAGAGCTTTTTTGAAAGGTAAATATCCCGACCAATTGGACATTGCAGTTGGCAAATATAGTAATAACTAGATTTATCCTCTTGATTTTGGGGACTGAACGAAAGTAATGAAGCACAGACTTGGTTTATGACCAAACTAAAAGAATGTATTGGCGATGTTGAGAATTATGCCATAATATCAGATAGACACAAGCCGACATCAAGAAATGATCACTCCTCTCCGTCTTTTGTTGCTCCTTGGTATCATATTGTCAAAGTAGTATCAATCAAAACCAATTAAGTAATAAACTCAAATATTTTATGGTCGGGCTATTTAGTTGTCTCAGTCTAAAAAATGCCTCGTTAAAATCGAAAGCTTTAGCAGCTTACCAATACACATCATCTATCTTTCTATTTTTTTCAGAATTTGGCCTTCATGTTCATTCTCAAATGTTGACAACAACATCCATGTATCACAAATACCAAATTCACTACATAATCAATTTCCTTATGCCTATCTGATACTATGGAAAAATTGAAGGGTGAGTAATCCTAATACATAAATCCAAGCTCTCAATGGAGGCTAAAATGTTTGATTTCATAGAAGTTGTGTTTTCTTACAAGATAAGAAGTATATATACCCCTCTCTAATTTAAGCAAAATAATCAAAATGTCTCACTAGGGCTACAAGCATATAGTAAATCATAGGGATAAGATAAGAAGAGATAAATAGAAGGGTAGTGATAGGGGTCAAAAACCCCTATCTTTGGGTACGGTTTTAGAACGGGTTTTAGAGTTATTTAGTTAATAAGCGAGCAATTCTCGCATTTAAATGCTTTTGTGTGAGTAAGTTAGAAATTGGAAATGTTCTATTTACTTTTCGCCGTTTAGGCTCGTTTTGTGATCAATTTAGGCAAATACGGCCGAAATAACATGCATAGTATAATTCCGTTATCTTTTGAAGCTAATTGGTCCGTCAAAAGTCGCACCAAACGAAGCGTTTACTCAAAATAAGCGATTGACAGATCAATTTAGCTTTTAGACTAATGTTATCTGGAGTTTCTATACGTGCGCAGGTGTAAATTCGGGCGAAAAAGGACATCGAGGTTGTTCGGCACGCTTCGGGAGCATTCCGGGCGAAAACGCTCGACGAGCAGGGCCCCGTGGGCCATTTCTGCTCGCCGAGCAGGCCCCTGGAGGCCCACTCGCCGAGCAGGAGCCTGCTCACCGAGCAGGCCGCCAGGCGCCTGCTCAGCGAGCAGGGGGCTGCTCATCGCGAGCAGCCCTGCTCGGCGAGCAGCCCTGCGGGAATTGGTCAAAAAGACCAATTCCGCCCCCACGAAGCCACGATTGGCCCCATGTCTTGCTACACCAATAAGGACACGAAAATAGGTCAAAACAAGGCCCGAACCGCGTCTATAAATAGGATTTTTCCATTGTAATTTAAATATCTTTTTCCTTTGTAATTTTCTTAGCTTTTCACCTTGAGAAATTCTCTCCACCTCCTTCATATCCTTCAAACCTCCATTGAAGACACCTCCGAAGCTCCATTCACCGAGGATTGCTCAAGCTTCATCCTTAAATCCTAGAAAGACGCCTGCATTGGTAGACAGGTTCCCTGAAAGGGATTTTTCTTCTTTTACATTCTGTCTAGCCTCTGATACATGCTATGAATTCTAGGTTTATTGTAACTTCGTGACAATGTTTCCATCTTTGATATATGTTATAGTTCTTGTTTATTCAAGTGTTTTGATGTTTTAATCTTTGTCTTACGCTTTGTCTGATTGGTTTAACTCATTTGATAATCCCAAAATTAGGTTGGCACATATTGCGAGCTGAATCTGACCTAGTCAGTGCCTATAGGATTGACGACCCTATAGAAGATTAAGCCCAAATTACTGAGCCTTAGAGCTAGTTTCGGCCTTACAAGGGAATCACGAACTAGGGACTTTAGGAGGATAGGTCGGGTTAATCGCCTTGGACACAAGTGACTTAGGTTTCAATTCAATTGTTTAAACATTCTATTTTCATTATCATCGTATCCCTTCATGTTCCTTCGGTTAATTGCATTGGTAAAAGATCACTTAGGAGTAGTTTAAGTTAATTAGGGGTAGAGTAACTCAATTAGGCGTAGAATAACTTAGTTAGAATCGGATAACTTAGCTAGGAATAGTGTAATTCAACCTAGGAGTAGATTAATTTAAACAAACCAACTCAAAACCCCCTAAGCCTAGATAACATCCGAGATCGAGTAGCTCGGTACTTGCAGAAATAAATCCTGTGGACGATAACCTGGACTTAAACCAGAAATTTATTACTTGATAACGATGGGGTACACTTATCCCTTAGTGAGTTCTCATCTAACCTTAGGTGAGGGCGTATCAAGTTTTTAGCGCCGTTGCCGGGGATTTATTTCTTCTGCAATATCGAACCAAAGGTCGATTTGTTAGTTTAGGCATTCATTGTGAATATCCTTTGTTTATAATCGTTTATACTTGTTTATATATAATCCTTTATACTTTTCTTTTTGTGAATATTTGTTTCTAATTTTTATTGTTATTTCTAACGATTCTTCTTTTTTGAGAAAATGGCTAGAAATAATGGAAATAAGGAGTCTATTACGCATTTGCTTAACTTTCTATCTACTCACCAAGATCAAACTGACGATTTGTATGCCTCAATTAAAAATTTATGCATACAAAAAGGGATCCTAGTTGATTCAACCGCGGACGAATCAATTAAAGAACCCAATTTGGTAGGTCAGGTTGATAAGGTAATATCTTTTCCCATTAACAATGAAGTACTGATCCCTAATTATGAGAAACCGAAAGTTTCAATATTAATTGAGGAATCAGTTGAAATTGAGCCTCTAGAGAAGAATCCAAAAATAGAAGAGTTCGGTTTTGCTCCAAGTCCAGAAATTTCCATTCTCTTTGATTTACCAAGAGAATCAAAAAGGGAGCAAACTAAATTTTTTCATAACTTATTTAAATTTTATCCGTTGTTTTTATTAAAATTCTTTGAAACTGATAATCCGTTTTGCAGGTACGGATTATTTATTCAGGAATTTGAATTCCTAACGCGAGTAGAAGCATACACCTAGACGGGAATTCTATGTCGAGCTCACCGACTATAACGTAGCGCTTCTTGGGAGGCAACCCAAGTTTTAATAAAACTTTTCAGGTTTGTTTTATTTAGATTATACATTGATCTTTTAGTTTAGTCTTTTTAGTTTTCTTTTACGTTTTTTTGTTTAAAAGTGTTCGTTTAAAAAAAAATAATAAATAAATAAAAATAAATAAATAAATAAATATTTTTTTTTATTAGTTTAGTTTTATTTTATTTTATTTTATTTTAAAGTTTTCAGGTTTAAAATAAAATTTAAAAAAAAAAAAATTGGCCCCAGGAGGCCCAGCTCGGGCGAGCTGGGCACTGCCGCCCAGCTCGGCGAGCAGGGCCCTGCTCGCCGCGAGCTGGGCGCTGGCGCCCAGCACGCCGCTGGGCACTGCGCCCAGCCCGCTGCTCGGCCGAGATAAGCAGCGGTTCGGGATTTTTTCCCGAACGAAGCTGAAATAAATAAATAAATAATAATAAAAAAAAATTTGCCACCGCAAATCGTCAAGCTTTTGGCGATTGCGCTAAAATCAGTAATTTGTCTTCTCCACCCTAACTTTTTGCACTTGTACTCTATGGTTTGTGATGCAATGTTGGAACTTATTGCATATTTTTAGTGTGAGGAGGAGGGGTAGACAAACTTACAAAAATTGTATAATTTTTAAATTTTTGTTGCGTCGTGTCTAGTTTAGTTTTGCGTTTTCCGGGTTTTATTTAGGTTTTGCATGTTTAGGACCTAAAACCGTGAACCTCCTTCGAATCTAAACTTCGTTATTTATCTTTGAGGGCTGAGAACCGAATCTAAAATTGCATGACAACTAGTTTAGGTGTGGGACACAACTCTTGTATCTGTAAAAGCATGAGCTAAGGTTTGCATTTAGACCCTACTTTTGAAGAAATGCTAAAATCATTACTTAGGTAGATAACTTAAGAATCGAAGGCATGTGACATTAAACTTGAGTTTGGGGAAAACTAGTAAACACAAAATTGAAACCCAAAGAATTGTGAGTTGAATTTGAGCCTAAGAGCAAACATCAAAAAGCTCTTTTTCTTGATATTTTTGTGTGAAAGCTTTGACTTGTGGAAGATTACAGATTTTGCACCTAATACTGTGTTGAACCTACATGCGATGGTTTGAGATGATAAACGATGAATCAGCCTCATTAGAATTAACCATTTTCTTTACCTTATTTTTTCTTTTTCATCCACTCTAGGAAGCCCCTTTGAGCCTATATTTTTGTAGTTTATAGATTTTTTTTTCGTTCTAACCTGTTTTTGCAAACCACAACTTGGTTTGCTACTTAACCCAATTTCTTGTGCAAAGCTCAAATAGAGCCTTTGTTTTCTTCTAGCGCTTTATCTTTATTTATGGCATTACAGTAGCAAGCCAAAAGGCTAAGAAGTGAATGAGCATCACTATCCCAAAAAGAAAAAAAAAGAGAAAAACAGAAAAAAAGAAAGAAAAGGAAAAGAAAAGAGACGAATAAAAGGGAAGAACTTCATTCCCCAGTTCTTAAAAATAAAAAACGTCTCAAGAAAACATCCCAAAAAGAAAATAATAAGGGATGAATAAAAAGCTCAGTCACTTCATATTTGCTAAAGCCATTTAAACTTAGTTTTTGTAGCGATAGAACTATTAACCCTTGTTGTACCTTTAACCCTCTAACCACATTACAACCCCGATTAGAGGTTGTTTTTGATATCATCGGAATCATATAGCATAGTAGAGGAACGCGGATGAACGTGCAAAATCAACGTAATCCTAAGCAAGAACATAAGCCGAGAGTAAACACTTTAGCCACCAAAATTGTGTGAAATGAGTGAACTACCTATGGTGAGGTGTTTTACTTAGCGATCCCCTCAAGCTCGTTTAATTGAACATGTGTCCTTTTGCTTAAAACTATGACCTATGATAATTGAAATGCGGCTTTTTGATATCGTGTCTCTACTTTGTATTTCCGAATGCATGTAATTACAGATGCTCGAAATTGTGTCAAGCACCTAGTCAAACCGGGAGGTTTTCTAGCTTGCTTGTGATGGCGGGTTTAGTTTTTTAGTTTACTTGGGGACAAGTAAAGTTTTAAGTGCGAGGAGGTTTGATAGGGGTAAAAAACCCCTATCTTTGGGTACGGTTTTAGGACGGGTTTTAGAGTTATTTAGTTAATAAGCGAGCAATTCTCGCATTTAAATGCTTTTGTGTGAGTAAGTTAGAAATTGGAAACGTTCTATTTGGTTTTCGCCGTTTAGGCTCGTTTTGTGATCAATTTAGGCAAATACGGCCGAAATAACATGCATAGTATAATTCCGTTATCTTTTGAAGCTAATTGGTCCGTCAAAAGTCGCACCAAACGAAGCGTTTACTCAAAATAAGTGATTGACGGATCAATTTAGCTTTTGGACTAATGTTATCTGGAGTTTCTATACGTGCGCAGGTGTAAATTCGGGCGAAAAAGGACATCGAGGTTGTTTGGCACGCTTCGGGAGCATTCCGAGCGAAAACGCTCGACGAGCAGGGCCCCGTGGGCCATTTCTGCTCGCCGAGCAGGCCCCTGGAGGCCCACTCGCCGAGCAGGCCCCTGGAGGCCCACTCGCCGAGCAGGCCCCTGGAGGCCCACTCGCCGAGCAGGCCATGCCTGATCGCCGAGCAGGCCGCTAGAGGCCTGCTCGGCGAGCAGGAGCCTGCTCGCCGAGCAGGCCGCCAGGCGCCTGCTCGGCGAGCAGGGGGCTGCTCGTCGCGAGCAGCCCTGCGGGAATTGGTCAAAAAGACCAATTCCGCCCCCACGAAGCCACGATTGGCCCCACGTCTTCCTACACCAATAAGGACACGAAAATAGGTCAAAACGAGGCCCGAACCGCGTCTATAAATAGGATTTTTCCATTGTAATTTAAATATCTTTTTCCTTTGTAATTTTCTTAGCTTTTCACCTTGAGAAATCCTCTCCACCTCCTTCATATCCTTCAAACCTCCATTGAAGACACCTCCGAAGCTCCATTCACCGAGGATTGCTCAAGCTTCATCCTTAAATCCTAGAAAGACGCCTGCATTGGTAGACAGGTTCCCTGAAAGGGATTTTTCTTCTTTTACATTCTGTCTAGCCTCTGATACATGCTATGAATTCTAGGTTTATTGTAACTTCGTGACAATGTTTCCATCTTTGATATATATTATAGTTCTTGTTTATTCAAGTGTTTTGATGTTTTAATCTTTGTCTTACGCTTTGTCTGATTGGTTTAACTCATTCGATAATCCCAAAATTAGGTTGGCACATATTGCGAGCTGAATCTGACCTAGTCAGTGCCTATAGGATTGACGACCCTATAGAAGATTAAGCCCAAATTACTGAGCCTTAGAGCTAGTTTCGACCTTACAAGAGAATCACGAACTAGGGACTTTAGGAGGATAGGTCGGGTTAATCGCTTTGGACACAAGTGACTTAGGTTTCAATTCAATTGTTTAAACATTCTATTTTCATTATCATCGTATCCCTTCATGTTCCTTCGGTTAATTGCATTGGTAAAAGATCACTTAGGAGTAGTTTAAGTTAATTAGGGGTAGAGTAACTCAATTAGGCGTAGAATAACTTAGTTAGAATCGGATAACTTAGCTAGGAATAGTGTAATTCAACCTAGGAGTAGATTAATTTAAACAAACCAACTCAAAAACCCCTAAGCCTAGATAACATCCGAGATCGAGTAGCTCGGTACTTGCAGAAATAAATCCTGTGGACGATAACCTGGACTTAAATCAGAAATTTATTACTTGATAACGATGGGGTACACTTATCCCTTAGTGAGTTCTCATCTAACCTTAGGTGAGGGCGCATCAGGTAGTGTGGTAAATAGGGAGAATGACACAATAGTAATATTAAGAGTGACAAAACAATAAATAGTTGACGATAGTTCTTGTGTCCTTTTGAATCAACTTGGCGGAGAAGGCAACTCAAATAGATTTACACGTCGTGCCATATGACTCACACGGTGTCTGAGTCCATTGCTGGATTCTTAAAGTTCTTCGCCTTTCATTCACACGCGAGTGGCACGTCGTGTGAAATATGGCTCGACGTGCCATCATGATCCTGGTCACTCTTCATTCCGGCTCTGTTAGTGGCATCTGGTTCGGGGTGCCGCACATATTCTGCCCAATCCGCGGTCTCTGATCTCCTTGTTGCCTTTGAGGTAGAGATGTTCTTATTATTTTCCCATTCTTCAAGAGAGTTGGATCCCGACTCGCCCTTGGTGGCGGGAAGCGAACCCTCCAGTTTCCATAAGCTCAAATCGCGCATATTAAAGGAAGGTGGCATTTTTCCAAACCAATTTATATGTACAAATTTATGTTAAAAGCTGGATTTTTCAATTATCAAAATTTTAATGATTTAAAATGAAAGATTAAGGATTGGATGGACCAAAAGTAAAATCATCAAGGTATCAATATATATATATAGGTAGATAGTTTTTTCAATTTTTCAGTTCGAGGCTTGTCAGGTACTTTTTAAATGAATATTTTTTTAATTAAAACTTTCTGCATAAATTCAAAATTTAGTTTAAACGAATTAACCCTTATCCATTCAAGCTGGTGTAAATTTTTTAATTCAATACTATATTGTATTGTGTGAATTATAATTGGGACATCTTTCTAAATCAATAATAAGGCGCATTTTAGCAAGGTGGGCCATAGGGTGCAGAAACTTTTAGCAAAATGAGATTAAAAAAATGAAATTTTACAAAATGAATTTGAAGGCAGAAGAAGCAAACAAAGGCAAAGACAATCCAACCACGTGACCTGCCAAATCCTTCCCCTTAAATAATAATAAAAAAAATACTTTTTCTTTTCCCTTTTCATTTATAATTTTCTTTTAATCTTTCTTTACAAGACATCCCCAATCTTTTTTATTGTTCCTTCTCATCACTCCCATACATACCCTTCACCTCAATCCAATCACTGAATTTCAAATAAATTATAATATTAATAATAATAAAAAAATTACTTTTGGAAAATAAATTCAAATAATTTCCAACTGAATTAATATTCCCTCTTCTCTAAAAAAGAAAAGAACAGTTATTTAATTTTCCTTTTTCTCCCCTCTTTTCTTTTCTTTTCTTACTGCCCTCTTTATCTGTATCTCTGTACTCTTTGGCATTTTGTTTTGGACTATGGTCTTTTCCTTCTTCTCACTGTAAACATCTCATTTGAGTTTAATGGTGGTTGCAGAATCACATAAGAGGAAATTATAGAGACACTTCATCCAATTTCTGGGGATCCCCCTAATTTTTCAGATCTCTCTCTGTTTGTTTCTCGAGAAAATTCTCTTTTTCCTCTTCAGCTGAGTATTGATTTCACCAGAGGGATTCAATTTTGGTACATTTCCATGTTTTTATCTGGGTTTTCACCGTATACACTAGTGCTCTTGTAATTGGCATGGTGGGTGTTTCCTTTATGTGGTTCTGATTCTTAAAGGAGCTTGCTTTTTCCTTTTGGATAAGATAATTTAAAAGTTGAGAATATGGGTTTGGGGCTTGATGGTTACATGGTGCTTTTGATCAGATAATAGTGTTCCATTACAGAGAGGGGATTTTGTTAATTGAGGTTTGGAAAGATGATAATGGAAGGTGGGAGTTTCTGGCTATGGAAACTGGGGTTTCTGGTTTTGACATTAATGGAGATTTCTTCTGCTACTCTTTCTCCCACTGGTATTAACTATGAAGGTCAGTTTTGTTTCTATGGGATCTCTTATTCTCTCTCTCTGTGTTTAATTCTAACATTGAA
The DNA here is from genome assembly GCF_963576675.1 of Euphorbia lathyris. Lineage (NCBI taxonomy): Eukaryota > Viridiplantae > Streptophyta > Magnoliopsida > Malpighiales > Euphorbiaceae > Euphorbia > Euphorbia lathyris. The sequence continues at coordinate 18,522,965 of NC_088914.1, read as the reverse complement.
TGCTACTTGTACTTTATTTCATCTACTTTTATTGACCAATTTATTATGAAAACTGTGTTTTCATGACCTTATTCTGATGATATTTCTTGTTGTTCTTGTTCTAGTGGTTGCTTTGGCAACTATAAAAGCTGCTTTACATGATCCTTACAATGTTCTTGAGAGTTGGGATAGCAATTCAGTTGATCCTTGTAGCTGGAGAATGGTTACTTGTTCATCAGATGGATATGTTTCTGCTCTGTAAGTTCTTCGATTATTCATGTTTATCTTATCTCCTCCATTTTTGTGTTTTTGTTTTGTTTCAAAGAATGAGAGGAAGTCACTTTGTTCTAAATAGGGGGCTTCCCAGTCAGAGCCTGTCCGGGACTCTATCACCTTGGATTGGAAACCTTACTAACTTGCAATCAGTGTAAGTTTCCCTTGGTTATTCGAGTTATTCGAGACTATGAATGTTCGTGTTCTCGATTTCAGCTCGTTGATTCATGTCAATGATCTGTGTAATGTGCAGGTTGTTACAGAATAATGCCATTTCAGGTCATATTCCTTTTGAAATTGGGAGGTTGGAGAAGCTTCAAACACTTGATCTTTCCAACAATACATTCACTGGAGAAATACCTGCTTCTCTGGGGGACCTCAAGAACCTAAATTATCTGTAAGTCTAGTGTAGTTTTCTTTCGTATCATTTAGCGGATAATCATGATAAAGATTTGGTTTATTTATCTTACACAAAGTGTTTGTTGATGTGCAATTTAGGAGGTTAAACAACAATAGCCTTAGTGGTGAATTGCCTGTGTCTCTATCCGAAATCAATGGTCTCACTCTTGTGTAAGCCCTTGCACCTTTGATTGTACTTTTCGCGTTTTGCTGCAATCGTTTCTGTAAGTTCTTTACTGTAAAATGTTCGTATGTAGGGACCTTTCGTATAACAATCTGAGTGGTTCGTTGCCTAAAATATCAGCAAGAACATTCAAGTGAGCAATTGCTTCTTCCCTTGTTCTAAATAGCATTTAGCTTCTTGTCCTAGCCTAAAACGTTTTAATGTTTTTGTTGATTACAGAGTTATAGGCAACCCGTTAATATGTGGCCCGAAAGCTGATGATAACTGTTCTGCTATCTTCCCAGAACCTCTTTCTCTCCCACCAGATGGTCTGAAAGGTACCTTTCATGTAATTACATGTAAGTTCCATCTATCCTTGAAAAAAACATTTCTGAGTTTCTGTTCTTTGATTTCTTAGGTCAATCAGACTCCGGGAGTAACAGCCATCGCTTGGCTATTGCGTTTGGTGCAAGCTTTGGTGCTGCCTTTTCGGTCATAATTGTTATGGGGTTGCTTTGGTGGCGATATAGACGCAATCAACAAATTTTCTTTGATGTTAATGGTCAGTTTCTTTACTTAATCATTCATCATCTTACACCAAATTGTGCAATTATTAACCGCTATGTATTGCTTGGCAGAACAATATGATCGAGAGGTGTGCCTTGGCCATTTGAGAAGGTATACGTTTAAGGAGCTGCGGGCTGCAACTGATCATTTCAATTCGAAGAACATACTTGGAAGAGGCGGGTTTGGGATAGTGTACAAGGGATGCTTTAGTGATGGAACAGTAGTGGCTGTCAAAAGGTTGAAAGATTATAATGCAGCCGGTGGCGAAATCCAATTCCAGACGGAAGTAGAGACGATAAGTTTAGCTGTCCATCGAAATCTGCTCAGGCTTTCGGGATTTTGCACCACTGAGAGTGAGAGGCTTCTTGTTTACCCCTATATGTCAAATGGAAGTGTAGCGTCTCGATTAAGAGGTCTGTAATCATTTCATTTTATCTAGTACTATTTTTCTTTGCAACATGTGATCTACTAGAAACTAATGTGAACACTTATGCTTCCAACATCAGATCACATTCATGGGCGACCGGCTTTGGACTGGGCGAGGAGAAAGAAGATAGCTTTAGGTACAGCTAGAGGACTGCTCTACTTGCACGAACAATGTGACCCGAAAATCATTCACCGTGATGTCAAAGCAGCCAACATTTTGTTGGATGAAGATTTTGAAGCAGTTGTTGGTGATTTCGGGCTGGCTAAGCTTTTGGATCACAGGGATTCTCATGTAACCACAGCTGTTCGTGGTACCGTTGGCCACATTGCTCCCGAATACTTGTCAACTGGTCAGTCATCAGAGAAGACAGATGTTTTCGGGTTCGGTATATTACTTCTTGAGCTTATCACAGGTCAAAAAGCTCTGGACTTTGGAAGGGCAGCTAACCAGAAAGGCGTCATGCTTGATTGGGTAATCTTTCTTTCTCGTCTCCCTCATTTCATTCCTGATCGAAACTCTTCTTCGTTCAGCTAATTAACGTTTTTGGTACAGGTGAAGAAACTCCATCAAGAAGGGAAACTGAATGTGCTAGTGGATAAAGATCTGAAAGGAAATTTTGACAGGGTTGAATTGGAAGAAATGGTACAAGTAGCACTATTGTGTACTCAATTCAATCCTTTACATCGTCCGAAAATGTCGGATGTATTGAAAATGTTAGAAGGAGATGGATTAGCAGAGAAATGGGAGGCTTCACAGAAGGTAGAGACTCCAAGATTTAGAACATGTGAAAGCCTTCCTCAAAGATATTCAGATTATATAGAAGAATCATCACTTGTGGTAGAAGCAATGGAGCTTTCGGGGCCTCGGTGAGCGAGAAAAAGGCGTAATCTTTAGTTTACTCTCTAATTAGTAATTATAAAAATAGGGAAAAGAAATGAGGAAACTGGCATTGTTGGTGTTGATAGTTGTTGGAATGCAAGTATTCATCTGTAAAAATAGCAAAAAGAGGAAAGTGAAAGTCACATGTATAAGGAAGTTGTCTTTTTTCTTTTAATTTTTGGAATGGTCTCTTGACAAATTTTGACAATGCATATGTTGTTGTCTGAGTTTGTCTTGATGACCAAAATGGTTTATCGTTACATTGCTCATTGAAATTGAAATATGGTTAGGATGTGATCACATTCACACTCTATCTATCTATTAATTCTTTTTATTGTTTTTCTCTCATTTCCTTCTAATGGACTTTGAATTCCCAGAGTATCGCAATTTTGACGATAATATAAACACTCTTCTTTACAAATATATAACTTTTTTCATTTTCGAAGTACAATACAATCTTTTATTGCAGTTACCAAGATTTCCTGGAGTTCTACCATGGTTTTATCATAAAACAACATAAAAAAAAATGTAATAAAAGAAAAAAATAAATAAGAAGAGAAAAACAAGGGTGAACAAACATTATGGGCAAAGTGCATCCATGGTCACTGAACTTTATCAATTTTCATAGTGTGATAATTTTACACTTCGTTACACTATGAAAATGATCGTTGATTGCTTCAAAATAAAAAATGATAAAAATTAATAATATTTTAAGCAACTTTAATTCTGAAAATTTTCGTTTTGAGGTGATTTAGGTGTTGTTTGGTTAAGAGAGAAAGTGAACTTTAGAGAGAGAGAGCTCCAAAAATAGTGATTTTGAAAAATAAAAACATGGTTTCAGGGTAAATGTCATTCTTAAACATTTTCATTTTGAGGTTGTTAAAGATCATTTTGATGAGTTAGTTAAAGTTTAGTGGTCACGGGTGTAATAAAATATAAAAGTCAATAACTTTTATGTTAAATTTTGAAGTTTAATGGCCATACCTTGAAAACTGGTAAAGTTCAGTGGCCATGAGCGTAATTTACCCCAAACATTATGAAAGCAAGGGAAATTAAAAATTTGAATTTGAAAAATATATATAAAAATTTACAAACAAATATTTTGGTACGGAGAGAATAAAGTTTTATAAATAAGGCACTTTTAGTAATTTTCCTAAACCGGTTATGGAACTAAATCATATCATCAAACTTAATTCTTATTATGTCATTTTTTCGGAATGGGCATGTTTATTTTTTTTTAACACTCAACATATATCAAATTGTCGTTTTGATGTGTAGGAGGTCAATTTTTTTTATCCAGCCCATAAAGGTTGGGCCTCAAAAACATACCTTAGCTCTAAGAGTCGTATATGAGGTCCAATAGTTTATTTTGTCTTACAAGTTGTCGGTTCATGACGCATAGGATGTAAACGGGACGGGGCGGGAAATGCATTTCTCATCCCTATTTCCCGAGTAGTTGGGATTCCCTATCTCTGTCCTTGCAAGTTAAACGGGAACAGATTTGCCCTCATCCCTGTGCGAATCCCCATTCCCCGTTTACAAATGTTCCAAAAGCTTTTTCTCCATTCCCCGTTTCCCGCGTGGAATCACCATTTATGTTTAAAAAAATAGTAATGCCTAAAACTTTTAAAAATCAGTAGCTAATAATACCAAACATCAATAATTATTCTCAAAATTTTCAAACCACAAAAAACTAGAACTTGAAAACAACCAATCACCTAATTAAAATGTACTTAAATCATCCAAAAAAATCAATTATCACGGAAAATGGTCGGAGATCCTCCAACGTGGATTAAAGGGGTGGGGACGGCGATTTTATGGGGCGGGGATACCTTTCCTCATCCCTACCCTACCACAGGGACAAAACTAATATACGTCCCATGGTGATTCTTATCGGGGATTCTTCGTCTTCATTGGGACGGATCACCAGAGGAATCCTCGTTCCATTTACATCCCTAGTGTCGCATAAAAATTGAAAGTATAAATTAATCCCACAAAAACTAAATTCTTTATTGTTTGAAATACAAATACAGACTAAAACTACAACAACGACAAAACTAACTTCAGATTCTCGGGAGAGTATAAATTATACAAACATGTCCTTTAAATGTTAAAACATGTATTGAGTTTTTTACAACTTGAAATAGAAAAAAAGAAATTGCAAACAAATATTCTGATACGGAAAGAATAAAGTTTTATAAACAAGGTACTTTTAGTAATTTTCCTAAACTGTTCTGCAAAGTTCGAAACCTGTTAATTTGGGCTGCCCGGAGCCTAAATTACTGGATTTGCATATGCGGCCCACTTCAAGCAAAGCCCAACTTTTTAAAAGGGAACTGAATAATATAGAGAAAATTACATCATAATTCAAGTTTGAATATTATAATTCTCAAATCTGACGTTAAAAACATATTATATAATAGTTTTGAAATATAAAAATAGACGTTAGATATCAAAATGTAAATAGGATAAATTTTCGATATTAAAAATATATTATACTTTCAAGGATCACTTGATAATGTATTCATTTCAGGAGTAAATTACATATGTGGTGTATAACCTTCAATTTTATATATAAAAGTATATAATCTTTGAACTCCCACTAAAATGTATAACCGGTAATTGTGAACGGTCAACGTGTCACGTCAGCAATTTGACTTCTATAAAAGTCAAAAGTTGACCGGTCAATGTAAAGTCAACACGTCACGTCAACAATTTTTAACTTTTATGGAGATCAAATTACTGATGTGGCGTGTTGATAGGTAATAATTACTGGCTCTATATTTTAGTGAGAGGTCACTAAAATGTTGTGTACTTTTGTATATAAAATTGAAGGTTGCACACCAAAGTGTAAAATATGATAAAAGTTGTACATCACGTATATAATTTACCCATTCTTTGATCATTCCTGTAAACTTTAAAGATTGAGTTATATCCAGAGATTGATATTGATATGTATTCCCTTTACTTTTTATTATACGACGTTCTGACTTTTTTTAATTTATTTATTGTTATATATCTTTTTGTATTATCAATACATTTATAGAAATATTTTTTTAATTTTATTTTTATTCATGATAAGCGAGAGAAATTTAGTATTAATAAATAAATCTTAATTAAGATATAAAATTTAGAGGAAAGTTCAAATAAAACTCATGTGGTTTCACTAATTTTCAGATAAAGGACTGTGGTTTACTTTTTGTCAAAACGAGGACTGAGGTTTCACACTTTTAATAATGCTATTAAAACTATCTTTAACGACCTGAAAATAAAAATTTTCAAGAATTAAAGTTGTTCAATGTCATATTTTCTATGGAACTACATTTTCGATTTTAGAAAATCATCTTTTTTGGAACTTTCTCTCTCTAAACATTAACTTTCTTTCTCTTCACCAAACATCACCTAAATAATATCGAAATAAAAAAGTTGAAGAATTAAAGTTGCTTAGAATATTGGTAGTTCTTAAAATATGTCATTTTTGAAGTTGTTAAGGATGATTTTAATAGTATCAATCGAAAAAGTCATTATTTTGATAAAGTTGAAAACCTCAGTCCTCCTTTTGATAAAAAGTAAACCACAGTCCTTTATCTGAAAATTAATGAAACCACATGAGTTTTATTTGAACTTTACCCTAAAATTTAAGAATAAAAAGTAGTATATTAATTTAGGAGAGATGTATTAGGGTAAATTAGTCATATTAATTGTGTAATTAAAGTTGCATTGGTTTTGATGAAAAAACTTAAAAGAAGAAAGGGACTAAATTGAATCTTATTGTAAACTTTAAGGGTGAATCTGAACATTTATTCGATTAAATTTGGACTTTATGCTCATTATATGTCCATGTGTCAGTTCGTAAATTGAAAAGAGGAACGGTGAGAGTGTGGTGCTTCTGTGAGAAACGGAAACACATGCGCACGCGCGCATCATGCTTTTCTTTTTTATGTGTTTGATGAGGCGCCACGTGTCCTCTATATGTCGGCGGTGCCGATCTTTGGTTCGAATAATAGTCGCGGCAAATTTACAGCTTTGAAATTCTTTAGAAATTAAATAACTTACGTGAATTGACCAAACTGCACCTCAGCTTTTATTCCTTTGCTTAATGTTTTCCGTTCAAATTCATTCTTTTATGAAATAATTTAAATTCCAACTAAAGGTGCCCGCTATGGTTATTTTGTTTTTTTACAAACTATCGTTACTTGGTGTGTTTTCACCATTAGATGATGGAGCATAAAATTAATCCAATGGTGAATATGAGCATAAAGTAACGGTACTTTGTAAAAAACAAAGTAACTATAGCGGACACCCCATACTAAATGAGGAAAGAAGTGTGAAATTAATTTTCTTTTTCTGATTAGATTTTCAAATGTGAAATTAAGGAAATTAATTAAATTATTAAGAATTTATATTTTTCCAAATTAATTTCCTTATTTTTTCTAGGCATCATACATGTACTTGAAATAAAAATTAACCAAGTAGAGTATACCACTATTAAGAGAAATAAAACAAATTCATGACAATAATTAATTGGCAAAAATCAATTCCACTCCTCTTATCATTCAAATTTTTATGAATTAACTTTCTTACCTCTCATTTTAACACAATAATTTATTATTTTTTAGAAACATTAACCTCCCCATGATTAGAAAAATCTACGTACATACGTGATTGTAACAAAAGAAAAGATCCAGATCTAAATATTTGGAATGATCTAAATGATGAGGTTTGGATTAAACATTTTTTCTACATATTTGGATTTTTTTGAGAAGTATATGTTTTGTGTTTTTTATACCTTTTATAACTTTGTTTGCTATTTGTAGTCGTTTTGATTCATTCGTGAATCTTGTATTGACTTTAGTATTTACTTGTGTGAAGTTTTATTTCTTACATTTTATTTATTGTACTTTTTCTTTTTTTTTTCATCTAATAAAGATATAAAAGAAAAAGAAGAAAAAAATCCTTATTAGAAAAGTCACATTTAAATATAAAACTCAATTAATTTTTATTTATTTTGTTCATCTTTGAAATTCACATTTTGAATAGATTGAAAACCATTTTATATATGTATAATGAGACCAGAAAAATCGTAAAAACATTTTTGAACAGTAATTTTTTTTTTTTTTACTAAAATAAGTAATATTTTTTAATTGAATTAGATGTTTATAATAATAAAATGAGCTAATGTAATTAAAATAAATAATTTAAAAGTGTTGTGGATAAATCCACTAAAATTAGAATAATCAAGGATCCAAAGATGGTTTTCATCAAATAATTTGAAAATGTAAAAAAGGAGTTTCTAGTAAATATACAGATGCAGTTCCCTCTCATAGATACAGATACAAATACAAATCAAATCCCAAACTTTTCTTCATCTGATTAGCTGTGTTCGTTGTTTCTTTCTCTCCCTTTTCACATTTATCGAGGCGCAATCAGAAACTCTTCTCTGTAATCTCCGTACATAAAATTCCAAATCTGAATCTCTTCTTCAACAAACACTGTTCACATTTCCCTCTCTTTTGTCTCCTTTTTCTGCTTCGATTGGCATGCTTTCTTTGCTTCCTCTCTTCAATTATGGATGCGATGAAACTTGCATTTCATGGCCAGGTTTTATCGCCGACTAGAAAACTCATTTCCGGCTTCGTTTTGTGGGTTTGTGCTTCTCTTATTATACTCTCTGTTTTTCTGCTTGGTAATTCCTTAAATGGCCGTCTAGTGTTGTTCAGTGCTGGTACTTTTAATTCTTCTCGTGTTTCATGGCCTTTTTCGTTTTCTACTTCTTCTTCTGTTAATAATGGGAATTTGAATTTCACTTCCAATTTTAAAAATGGAAGTATCAATGTTGAGCAAGGAAGTGCAATAGAGCAAATACAGGAAGCGAATGCTGGAAACTTTTCGGATTTGAGTGAGAATAGGAATCGAAGTGAGAGTGTTTTGGAAAAGGCTCATTTGGGTACTTTATTTAAAAAGGTAAAGAATGAAAGTTTAGTCAGTGAAGAAGGAGGTTTAATTAGGAATTCTAGTCTCTCCGGCGATGAAGTTACGAATGGAAACGGAACAATTGAGGTGAAGTTTTTAGGGAATTCTAGTGATTTAAACAGTAGTTCTAGCAATAGAGAAGAGGGTAGATCCTCTGGTTTGGAAGTGGAAGAAAATCAAAATACAAGTTTGGAGAATTGTGATATTTTCGATGGTAGGTGGGTAAGAGATGAATCAAAGCCCTATTATCCAGCAGGTTCTTGTCCTCATATTGATAGAGATTTTGACTGTCATCTGAATAGAAGGCCTGATGATGGATTTCTTAAGTGGAAATGGCAGCCAAATCGATGTAATATCCCGAGGTATGTTCCACCATTATGGTTTCTTATGGCTCTTTTCAATTGGTTTTTGATTCCTACTCGTTAGAAAAAGAACCGTTTGAAAATAATTATTAATTTTTTCACGATTGTCATTGAATTTTGCTTGGTACTATGGATCATTTTGCTCCCCTGATTATGATGGCACGCCTGCTGATGTACTTATCTAGAGTAGTAAAGCTGTGTGTAATTCATGATGGAGGAACATGATAAAACTAGGGGATAAGGTGAAAATTGCCTGGCAATTTGACACAATAACATAATTTATAGAGATAACCAACTGACACAACACACAATTAACATTTTTCTTGCATTTATATCATATATAAGTATATGGAACATATAGATAACGCATCATGATTATGACATGATAACTTGAATTGCCATCTCTCAATGTATTTGGAAATGTTTAATTTGAGCCCTGCTGCCTTTTGACTTAGTGTTTGGTCCAGGTATAGTTGAATAGATTAGTCTTGCTTAACATTGAGCCAAACAAACTTGTTGAAGATGGATTACATTGATCAGCCACCAGTTCGAGCTTAGGACATAGGACGAAAGTGTGAGACCTAACATTGCACCCAAATAAATGTTATCCTTAAGACTGAACTTCCACAAATGCAAAAATGTTGGCCTTAAAATAAACTTTCAACATATACATTTGGTGCAATTTTGATTATGTTGCATGGAAATGGAAATTGAATTAGAAAAGAGAATTTCAAATTTTCTCATAATTTCGTCATAGGATATATTTACAAACTTTTTATAGTTTAGTAATTGTGTTTGAACTTTGATCTATTAATTCAAACTTTTTGTGCATGATTGCGAGCATCCTTTAATCAAATAAGAGATGTGGACACTTCAGTTGACTTTCACACAATACTGAGTTGTTGTCATGTGAGGACTGATGGAGTGTTTAATCAATTTCTGAAATTCAGCCAATTTTATGATTCTTTTGCATGGAAGATTGGTTGTTCTTAGAATCGGTTAGAATGTGAGTTTGAGTTTATTTATTTATTTTTAATTTTTAATTGATTGCTGGTGTTTTCAGTTTCAATGCAACAGATTTTCTAGAGAGGTTAAGAGGACAGAAGTTGGTTTTTGTTGGGGATTCACTGAACCGGAACATGTGGGAGTCTCTTGTATGCATCCTTCGTCATAGCATCGAAAACAAGAAAAGAGTTTATGAGATCTCAGGAAGAACAGAATTCAAAAAGAAGGGTTTTTATGCATTTAGATTTGAGGTAAGTAACATTCATTTGTTTGATTCTTAGGAACCAGAGTGCAACTCTCTAACAGGCTGTGATTTCTATGTTTTAGGACTATAACTGTACAGTGGATTTTGTTGGTTCTCCATTTCTTGTTAGAGAATCATCCTTCAATGCTAAAAATGGAACAATTGAGACCTTAAGATTGGATTTGATGGACCAAACAACAAAAATGTACCATGATGCTGATATCATAGTTTTCAATACAGGTCATTGGTGGACTCATGAAAAAACTTCTAAAGGGTGAGTATTACCAAAAGACTGATTTCATTTTGTTCTAAATTGTGTGCAATACATATCATTTTCATCAACAGATGACATCTTTTTATGTTCTTTCATGTTTTTATAGGGAGGACTATTATCAAGAAGGTAACCATGTTCACTCAAGACTGAAGGTCTTAGAAGCATATAAGAGAGCACTTATGACTTGGGCCAAATGGGTCAACAAGAACATAGACGGCAATCGTACACAGGTCTTTTTCAGAGGATATTCAGTAACCCATTTCAGGTACGTACGAGGCTATTTTTGCTGTGTTTTGCTTCCATTTGTGTCTGCAATCAACTTGTATGTATTGTTATTCTTTTTCATTTACATCATATTATTGTTATTCCTAATATATTTACTTTTTGATAATAAAATACCTCTCCTCAGCCCACCCTCTTTTCTTACTTGTCTTTTTCTCCTTTGAGTGAATTCTAATGCGTTGTAGGCTATTGAAATACTACGTGATTGTCTATAAGCTGGTAATTGATGGTTGATGAAAGATCCTGAAGTCAGTTCTTTGATTGTTACTTGCATTTAGATCAAGAGTTATATATATATATGGGATAAAGTCGAAATTTTCCCCTAACGTTTTTCTGGAAAGTGCATATACCTTTAACATAAAAGTAAAATTTTGTAATCAACGAAACCAATGTGGAACAACTTTTTAGACCCAAATAATGGTACATGAAGCAATTTTCCAAGTAAAGGAGCATAGGTGTGCTGGCGCACCGTTTGCCATCCAAAACTATCCCTTATAGGAGTGGTTAAGGGGTGGTTAAGGGGTGGTTCCGCTCCTGCGCACCTCTCCATCTTCATGTGTATGCTCCCTGCCTGGCTGTCTCCGCTCTGGACTCTGGTAGGAGTCATGTTTTATGGATTCTGTTACTTGAGTCCAAAATTGCTTCTTATACTGTTATTTGGGTCTAAAGTTGCTCTAAGTTGGAAACATTACTTCCCCATAAATGTTAGAGGCAAATTTGAACCTTACATTAAATTGGCAATTGATTGGTCTCCTGCTTATGGATGTGGGCAGTGAAGCAACTTCATAAAATTGCCTAATTCCTTGCTTACATGAGATATAATTTTCTGATATGTTTTTTGTGGTTGAAGAGGAGGGCAGTGGAACTCAGGAGGTCAGTGTCACAAAGAAACAGAGCCTATATACAATGAAAAGTTCTTGGCAAAGTACCCTTCGAAGATGAGAGCATTGGAGCTTGTGCTTCGAGAGATGAAAAGTCCGGTTACATACCTTAACATAAGTAGATTAACAGATTACAGAAAAGATGGCCACCCTTCCATCTACAGAATGCAATACAAAACAACCGAAGAACACATTGCAGCGGAGAGATCTCAAGATTGCAGCCATTGGTGCTTACCTGGAGTCCCAGATTCTTGGAATGAGTTGTTATATGCTTCCCTATTGAAAGCTGGGAGAGGATCATGGAGAATCTGAATAAGGTTGTGCAGTTACCAGGTATCTTTTATAAGTTGTTCTATTGAATATAATTATGACAAGAGTATAGAAACAGAATTCTAGTTTTAGTTCCCCTTAGAACTAGAATTATGTGAAGTAAAATCACAATGTATATTTTTACCAATGAATCAAGCAGCAAAGTTAGTCATGTATTTGCATTACAAATTAATATTTTTACCAATAGAAATGGAGAGAGAAAATAGTTACTGATTTTGATAACAAACCAAATTTGGTAACAACTATTTTAATAAATGTTTCAAATTTCATGAAACATTTGAAGTTTTAGGGTTGCCGAATGCAACTAGATAAGAATTGAGGGATATTGAATACAATTTGACAAAAATAAAAGATTATTGTATGCAATTGGAAAAAAATAGGGAGTTATTGCATCCAATTAAACAAAAATGTAAAGTAATTGGGAATTTAAAAGTTCTGGACAAATAAAGTTTTAGTCAAGTAAACGAAACAAATATATTAAGCCAAATGTGTTATTCGTTTAGGGCAAAAATCACCTCACGAGTTGCACTTCCAGTATTTTATTTCAAGGGACAAGTGTAAAAATATTTTTAATATTGACAATTATAAACAATTTTATCTTTAAAGTCTGAAATTGTATAATTTTACTCCTACTATTGTCAATCAAGAGTAATTTTACTCTTAGCGTTAACAAACTGGGTCAATTTCAAACATATTATAAAACACAAATATTTTGTTCCTTATTATCAGTGAAATATCAGTTGGTTCTAAAACAAAATTCACATTTTTTGCGATTTAAAAATAGAATTGGAGATTAATATGATCCGATGAAATATTTAGATTTTTTTGCCCAACCCATATAAAATACAATATAATTTTTTTATTGGCTTAATACATCATTTGTCCCTTGAACTTGTCCAAAAATATACTCGTGCACACTCTTTGCACCTTATGAACAACTCCGGTATGAACTATAGATGTATTGTTCGTAGTCGGGTGGTAAGAATCGTTCCCTCAATATTAGATTTCATCCGTAACCAAGACCATATTGGTTCCCTTCCCCCTCTTCTTTTGTCTTTCTTAACATGGTCCCACCAAACTGATGCCCCTCCTTTTAACCTATATGCAACCAAGCGGACCTTCCTCTCATCCGGTATTCCCCTATATTCGAAGAACTTCTCAGCCTTTGACAACCAATCAAAAAACCCCTCAATATCAAGCTCACCCCCAAATGAAGACAAGTCTATCTTCAACTTTAAGTAATTACCGGCATATCAGCCTCTAGCATTCACATTCTCCACATATAGGTTTCCCCCAACATAATTCATATGCTCATGGCCAACCATACCAATATCATCATTAATACCCATATTTCTAGCAATTATATTAGGCTCAAATTCATTACATCTCCGTCACTATCACTATCGGCATTGTGAATAATAACATGGTTAAGACGCCTTACCTCAGGAGCCCTAAGTCCCATATATGGTTGAATAATATTTCGCCTTTAGGGTGGAGACGGTGCTGGGGTCGACTGCCTTTGAGGTTGAGGTCTAATAACCTCCTCTTGCCTCTAGTGAGGACCTTCGGTGGGTTGTTGACGGGTATTCTACATCTCTAACTTGAACTCCTCAAGAGAAACGGCTAACTCCCACATTCTTGCGTCATGCCTTTCATTTTGCTCCATGAAGCCTTTCTAAATCCTTTCATACAAGCTTTCATGTCTTCAAATCTCTTATTAATGGATTCCATTGTTTCTTGTGATAGTCGGGGTAAAACCATTGCCAAGAAGAAGTCACCATTGCCAAGAAGAAGTCTTCGGGAAGGAAGACGACTCGACTCTAATACCAATGGATACAGACATATGTTGAATGTGTTGATTTTGATCGTAAACCAACAAAATAAGTTCTCCTCAAGCCTAGTTTGAAGGAGTTAATCCCAAATACTAGGTTTAAACCTTAGCTCCAATGGAGGCTGAAATTTGATGGATTGATTAAAAGATCCCTTCATAACAAAAGAAGGAGGCTTATATACCTCTCCTAATTTAAAAGCAAAAGACTTAGGTACCTTAACTAGAGTTACAACACAATAAAAAGGAATATGGGTAAAGAGGGGATAAAAGGGAAAATGATATTTAGGTTATTATCCCCAAATGATAAGACACCAATTACAGTAATGGAAAAATAGTAAATTATAGAAACGAGCAGAAAATTGACAGCCCTATCTTTGTTCGGATTGCTGAAAAACTATGCCACACGGCGTGAGGCCTTTCTCAGCGCCCAGCTTTCACCCTTCTTCGGAGTTTACTCAGCGTGTGGGCAGTGGCACACGCCGAGTAAATTAAGCTCAAAAGTTCCAGGGGCTTTCCTTCATGCCCACATGCCCCCGGTGACACGCCGTGTGGGAAGAAATTTCACACATTCGCGTGAGGTCCTTTCACTCCACTCCTTGTCTTCGTGTTGGAGATGTTCGCATCAAACTACTAATGTAATTCGTTAATAGCTAAACTCTAAACTCCATTTGCAAAATATGGTCAATGTCTACTATCAGCAACAACAACAACAGCTAACAACTAAACCCGTTATAAGTTAGTTGTGAATATGTAATTTAATTAAAAGAGTGTTACTTATTTTATACCTATCTTAAATTGTATTTTTTATATTTAAAAGTTTCTCCATGAACATGTTATATATGTGTATATATATACATTGCTTTTAGGTGCCGTTTGGTACGTTGTAATAGATACTGTAATGGAATGTCAATTACAATGGAAGCTCATTACTATGTTTGGTTAATCATATTGTTTTTGTGGTAATGGAATCACAAATACATCACTCTATTTTTCTTTGCAAATTTATATAATGTGAATTACGATAAAAGCATGCATGAATTCCCATTACGACTAGTCTTTCTATTTTTTTTTATTATTAATGAAGAGAAATGGAAAAATATGGAAATGCAAAAATGGAGAAAAAGTAAAAAATGGAAAAACACGAAAAATAGAAAAACTGAAGACAACAAAAAACACAAAAAAAGACAAGTGCAAAAAAGAAAAATGGAAAAACGGTGAAAATGATAAAATGTGAAAAAACGCAATAAAAAATGAGTAAAAAGAAAACGAAAAAATATAAAAACGTGAAAGCAAAAAGACAAAAAGTAGAATTGAGATAAAAATGTGTCAAAAAAACTTTTAAATTTGATTCATTACTTTTTTTTTTGGTAGGAACAAGAAAAGGAAAACAAAAACAAAAACCAAAATTTAATTCATTACTGATTAATTAGAATGTTGATTATTGTTTGTGTTGCTTTTATCCTAGATATAATTAGAAAATGTTCCAAGGACAATATACAAGCGAGTTATTGGATTACGTAACCCTATCATTTTTAATTCATATAATTGAAAAACCAATATAATACATGTCATTGCTAGTAAGCCATGTGATTTTTCGTGTTTTTCATAGTTTTTTACCATTTTGCATTTTCCCTTTGTTCTCGTTTTCTTTTTGTTTTCATGTTTTTCTCGATTTTTACGTTTTTCTCCCTTTCATGTTTTTCGTTGATTTTAATTATATAAATAAAATTTTATGATTACATTTAACTAACTAAACATAAGTGTTGTAATGGTAAAGACATTTCATCAATTTTTTTAAGATTTGACAATCAAACATGGTAATTGAATTTTCATTTCATAACATTACAATTTTAATTGCATTACAACTTTTGATTACGTTACATTATATTACGTCGTACCAAACAATGTCTTAAAGTGTTAAAATTATAAATTTTGATCACCAATGTAATGAATAATGTTTTTTTAATTGAGTTTTATATTTAAAGCTGATTTTTATGGAACTTCTGGTTTCGTGTATGGAAATAAAAAATTAGAGGTATGGAGTTCATTTTTAGCCGTGAGATTTTGTGTGCATATACAAAATTCAAATAAAGTGTCAAATTAATGAATTGAAAAATACAAAATTTGGAATTTCATTTTAAAAAATAAACTAAAAATAGTTTTTTTTTCATTCTTGTTGGGATAAACATATATTCACAACATATATATTTATCCGAATAAGTAAACGGGTTTACGGATTACCTCTTGTAGCGCAGATCCCGTTCTTGATTTGCAACGGAAGGATTTCGGATCAATCACCCGATCTAGTATCACCGGTCAAGCCTTCAACCACGCCAATAGAATTGGGAGAGGAAGACAATTGGTTCAGGAACTAAAGCGACGACGAATCCCAAAGAGAGAGGGGGCGGCGGCCAAAAGGAGGAAGCAGGAGAGAAAAATTCTCTTCTAATTCTCTTAGAATTATGATGGATTAGAATTTCTATTTATATTGAATAAATAGATCACTTAACCCTAATTCTTATTGGGTTTGGGCCCGTTCCATTTCGGACGGGCCTAATTGGATCCATATCCAATTAATTCCAACAATTCTTTTTTGAAACAAAATCAAAAAATCACTAATTAGATTTTTGTAACCAATATCTTCAAGCATGATTTTGATCACATAGACTTTAATGATCATATGGAATTTGGTCATTCATTGTTAATAAATCATATTTAAAGGTTTGCATAAAGACCAATGTTATATTTATTAGATTCTTAAAAGGATAAATAATTACAAGGTTCTTAAATTTTTATGTAATACACTAGTTAACCACCGTGTTTTTAGAAATGATTATATATAGTCCTTCAATTTTTCTTCCTGTCAACTCTTTAGTCCTTATATTTGAATGAATTGTCAAATTAGACTAAATAAAATTTAACATATCAAAATGACCATTTACTGTATGTTTTAATAATAAAATACGTATTTTTTCTATTTTATATTTTTTCGTTAATAATAATAATAATAATCTCTCCAATACTAGTTAATTGTTTTATTAATTTTTATATAATTATAATTTTAATTCAGTAGTGTAGAACTTATTCATTAAAAAATGAATGATAAATATTATAAAAATTATTAAAATTGGAGTAGAACAATATAAAACTATAAAAGTGATTTTTTAAGAGAATAAAAAAAATATATTTTTTATAATTAATATACATAAATATAAGAATTTCGGTGTATATATACTACACAAACTTCATTAAAATTATTTTGATTAAATTTAAAAAACTAGAATATAAGTTATTTTATTTGTATATTAGGGGCAATTTTATACTTTCATGTATAAAAGTAAAATCTAAGGACTTTATAATAACATGATGGACCTACTAGTGAGTTAAATAAAAATACAGGGACCTTATAATTATCCCTTTATTAAAATGACTAATTTATTACTTAGCTACTATATTTCTACATTCTATGCGAAAATTCTTACTCAACTTAAATTTTATGGCTTCATTAGAACTAGACCTGTTCAGCAACCCGCTGGCCCGCCCAGCCCGCCCAAGCCCGTCCTTAATGGGTTGGGCTTGGACATATATATTTAATAAATGGCCCGGCCCGGCCCAAATCCGTCTAAGCCCGAACATAAAATGAGTTGGGCCTGAGATTTATGTGATAAACCCAGTTTAGCCTGGCCCGGCCCGAAATTTAAATATTAATTTTGTTAAGATTAATAATCCTTAATAATAATAAGTTATAATTAATAGGTTAGGTATTAGTTAAAAAAAATATTTGCATACAAAGAGTTAAATATATATGTATCATAGAGTGCTTAAATCTGTTTGTTTTTTTCAAAGAAATTGTTTGTTAATTTTTTATAATAAGGATTTGATTTTGTTAAAATTAAAAGCTACAGTATAAATATAATTTCACGTTTTATAGTACATATTAATGAATTAAATTTTAGTTGTAATTTTTATTTCTTAGAATTTTAAATAATTTTTGTTTTAAATTTTTTAATATATATATTAGTTGGACGGGCCGGACTAGGCTTGGGAATTCATTTTTTTAACCTAATCCAGCCCGGCCCGAGCCCGGTGTGAATATAATGCGGGCTGGGCTGGGCTTGGACAATATAAATATATGACAAACCCGATTAGACCCGGTCCAAACCCGACTCGACCCAACCCATGAACATGTCTAATTAGAACTGTATGTATTAATACTAAACTCTTTTTTACGATAAATAAGAGCAAATTTAAAATAAAATATTATTAAAAGTGCATTTGGTATCAAAAAAAAAAGTTAAAAGTGCATTAATCGTATAAAACGACATTTAAAAATAAATAAATTGATGAAAAATAGACATAATAAAAACTGTATATAATAATGGTAATTTTAATCCAACTATAATTTAAATAATTTATTTTTTTTTATATTTTTTAAAAAAGTAGCTTTAATTTTAAAAAAACTCATTTGTGCACAACTGAGTGCCGACCTGTTTCCACTTTGGCAAAGTGTAGAAAATTTCATTACCCAGCATTGAGGTATTAGAATGTGACAATTAGGTCCAAAAAAATACTGACATGTAATACAAGAAAAACTCAAACGGTATAAAATGTTTAATATGTTGCTAATATAATTATAAATAACAAAAAAAAATATTAAACTATTTAAATTTGTTAATAAAATCTAATATGATAATTGGAGAATTATACATCCGTTCGAATTTTTCAATTTTCCATTAGATAAGGATAAAGTTGATCTTACTTATTTGAGTATTGTAGTCGGCACCACCATAACCGTTTTGGTTACCATTTATTTTTAATTAATTAAATATTTAGTTTTTTTTTTCATTTATGGAAAATCTGATTTTTTTACTATAATTTTATGTTCTAATTAATTTACTTTCCTTAAATTAAGTTGACTCTAATTAAGTAATTATATTTATTTTAGTAATATATGAATGTAGTTACATTTAATATTTATTTTTAACATTGATTTTAGAAAAAAATAAATAAAGAGGACGGAGTCCTTTCTAGAATCCCGGGGATTAAGATACATGTCGCCACATCGAACGAAACGTGTCAATGTATTAGACATAGGAATATGGTTAACGTCATCAGATCAAAAAGATAAACGAGGTTAACATAAAACATGGTTACCGTCACTAGATCAAAGAGAAGCACATGCACGTGGTTAACACGTAGTCATTACTGCTGAGTGATTATTTACGTTTATTTATATAAATTAAATCAAATATACTATTATTGTTCATAATATATTTACATTTTTCTTCAAAAAAATATATTTAGATTCTAATATTTATTGCTTAGTTACTTAATTATGTGCACAAGAATTTATTTTTTTTATTTACTTAAAATACATTTCAAAGTAATGTACATTTATAAAATAATTTGACCATTAATATTATTAAAATATTAAAGTATTTATTAATTGAAATTGATTTGAATGGTTAAGAGTCTCTAAATCGCTTAAGTTACAAATTTTAAGTCATAGTATATGCTGTAAACTTTAATTAGAAGAGCATCCACATAAATGGTACCTGACCTAGTCCTGAATAGACCTGTATACGGGTCCGAGTACCTGTCTGACCCGTGTCCCTTGGACCGGGCTTGGACATAAAAATTTATCTTTAGGCCCAAGCCGGTTCAGGCCTGTTAAAGCTCGTCTCTTTTTTGGACGGGCTTGATATTTATAAAAATAGCACGGGCCGGTCCAATCCAACCCATGAACATGTCTAGTCCCGCACCAAGAATAATCGGATAAATTATAAAAAAGATGTTGAAGTATTTAAACAAACCCTTTAAACTGTAAAGGAAATGGATACGAAACACGGAAACCCTAATAAAGAAAAGTTTTCGTGCAACATAGCATATAGCAAATAAGATGAAGAACACATTTTTATTGTACTAGTTTAGTATGCAATACATCTTCAAAAACTAACAAGAACAAGAAAAAGAACAAGAAAAAGAAAAGAGCAAAAACAAAGCCAAGGAAGACTCATAAAGTGAGCCTGTTGCCGATCTGTGACTTGCCGGTCCGGTCCGCCCGCCATTAGAGAACAACAACACCATCCTTTCTTCTGCTATTGTTTTACTAATGAACACAAGCAAGACTGTTTCAATTTTGTTTGGAGAAGCTGGGGAAATGGAATATTCCAACTCCATGCTTGCTCCAAAGCCCCCCTATACCTTTTCAAGAAAACCCATTCTTGGAAAGAGATGAGCTTTTTTGCTGTTTCAAAGCTAGTGGGTGTGGGTGGGGGGAGGGTTTAACTCCATTCTTACTTGCCTTAAATAGAGATGTTGGAATTATTATGCACAACACAACACAACTAGTGCTTGCTTCCCTCATCATCAAATAGGATTATCCACATTAAATATTCCTCCTTTCCTTTTTCCTTTTTTTCAATCACTACCTTTTTCTATCACATTTATCTATTAATAAGTGTTCATCTATTCATGCTTGAAAAAGTTGCTTCTTTTTCTATTTCTATCACAATTTTACCCTTTCTTTTCTTGTGTATTAGACATTGGATACTCAAATAATTCTTGCTTTTTCAAATTGGGATATTGAGCCATTAGGTTATATATATCGAAGTATGGGTTCACCTTCCTCATAAGTTCGACACGATACATATTTCAATCTCTAGCCAGTCGCCAAAATCGATGACTTATGAGAGATAAAATATGGTTCACATTTTATTGTGGGGGAGGAAATGAATGAAGACACAAAGTTAATTAAAACTGACAATAGAAGTGGTGTGAGACATGTGAAATAATTGATTAAAGCTGACAACAGAAGTGGCGTGAGGCATGTGAAGCGGTTGATTAAAGCTGAAAACAGAAGTGGCATGAGGCATGTGAAGCGGTTGATTAAAGCTGACAACAGAAACGACGTGAGGCGTGTGAAACGGTTGAGAAAGTATGAAAAAATGTCAATGTGGGCCATGATATTTTAATTGTAATTATTGCAATAATTTTTTATTTTTTTAAAGTAATTCTTTATTTTTTTTTTGGTAGAAAGTAATTCTTTATTTTTAATGCTTGTTAAATTGATTTAATTTGAATTGATTTGACTAATAAAATTTTATTGTTTTTTAATAAAATTTCTAACTATTAATTTGTGGCTAGAATAGTAGTGGTTAAAAAAAGTTGAGTTAATATTTCTAACAACTCCCATCACTAAAATTGCTCTAAAATGATGAAAAGATATTTTTATAATTTTTATATTTAATAAAAACTCATGTAAAATTTAATTTCATTTAAAATGTAGGAATTATGTTATTATTTTATTAAATTAACTTTTTTAAATTATTTTGTTTTGACTTAGCAAAATTTATCTTGTAAAGTAACTTTTATTTAAAATGATAAATAATTAATACTAGCTTCATATCATTATAGCATAGTAAAATAAGTTACCATAGTTAATGCATTATCAATCTCAATAATTTATTTAAAATTTTAATGTGGACTTATATTTTTCAAATTGATTACTGTACTATTTATTAAAACAACAAATAAAGAGCTTTTTACTGACGAAATTTATCTGGACGGTTTTAACTATCACTACAGACTACAGTTCCTATCAACAGTTTCCAAAATCGTAAGTACAATAAGCGTTGCTATAGGAACAACTAGTTTGTACAATTTACGACAGTTTTGAAAAGCTTTTAGCAATAGTATTATTTATGTAGATTAAACCGCCTCTAGGTCATTTTTTATAATAAAAAATTATTTTTATTTTATATATAATATTAGAATACTTTTTTTATAATAAAATATATAATTACAAAATTTCTTAACAAATTCCATCAAATCAATTAATTTTTTAAACCAAAAAATACACTTTCATATATCATCTAATCTAATGAAGTAAATTTTCATTTTTTTTAGGTCTAATACACAAATAACCCCTGAACTTGTTCAAATATTGTAACTTTCTTCCCCCCAACTTTCAATTGTAACAACTTACCCCTCAAACTTGTCCAATTGTAAAACATAACCCCAAATTGGGATTTTTTTTACCCCGTACTTGAAGCAACCGTAAAACATTTCCCCGGATTCGTATCACGCCATGAAACCTTCAATGGAGCTATTTCTCCATATAAACACCTTTTCACTCCCATAATACCCCAAAACTTTGAATCAAAAAATCACTAAAAAAACGAATAGAAATAGCAAAAAGAAGAAGAAGAAGAATGAAGGATTTCTGATTTACCGTTAGGTTGAAGAATAATTTGAAGAAATGGGGATTTGGTTACTTAAATATTGATTTTTTTGGCTCTAAAGATCTGATGATCACATTCCACGAGCGTTGCAGCTTTTGTATTTCACGTGTTTCTTCAATTGCAGTCCATATAGTACAGACATGCTCATTTGTGTCGCACCTCTTGTGTCGTGCGTTCTGTAAACGCGACACACCTAAGTATTCTGTGTCATCACTTGTGTCATGCTTGAAGAGCATGCGTCACAAATGAGTTACTTCTTGTATCGACTGTTTTACAGTGTGACACAAGAGCAAGCTTGTGACACGCCTTTACCAAAACGACACAAGGAGTGTATTATTTTTGTGACACGCTTTTATAAAAACGACACAAGGAGTGTGTTATCTTTGTGTCGTTCCTTTTTAAAAGTGCGACACAAATAATACGAACTACTATTTGGAACGACCTAATTAAGCTTAATTCAAACAATTAGGTACATGATTAAAACATGGAGGGGTCTAATTGACAGGAGACAAAGTGAACAGGTTCAGATTCATAAGTATATAAATCAATGGGGGACTAAATTATAGAACGGGAATGGGTTGATTTGGACAAAAATTGGATTAGCAGGGACTAAACCTGAATAAACAAAATAAGGCGGGTTAAAAGAATAAAAAGCCTATTATATATTCTCAATTAGGTTAAGGATCATTTCGTAGCCCCCTCTTTCATTCCAGACTCTTCTCTTCCTCTTCATCCTTCAACATCATGAATCAAGAGCTTTCAAGCTCTTGTCCATGGCTTCCGGAAGTCCCCTGCCTTTTTCCGGCTGCCTCTTTCTCTCCCCCCTCTCTCTCTCTCTTTCCTTTAAACGCTCTCTCCCTTGGTCTCTGTTTCGTTCATCCTTTTGTACGGGTTCACGAAGATGAGACTCTATTTTTCCTAACCTGAGAAGGGTTTCTCGGAGTTTATTTACTCCGATTTGGGTTTCTGGAGGTTCTAACAGACTGTTCTCGGCTTTCCGATGATCACCCGGTTATCGTGGAGGCATTTTCAAGCCATCCCGAGGCCCAATCGATTTTCTTCCTAACATGCAGAGGTAAAAGAAAAGGGTAGGTCTGGGTTTGTTCCCCTTCTATGCTTTTTGTTATTCTTTGGTTCAGATGCTTTTTGATCGGGTTATTTTGAGGTTTAAAATTACTGCCTTTGGCTATTTTCTTGGCTATGTGTTGTATGCTCTATGTTATTTTTTTGGAAGGTTCTTCCTTTGATTCATTGAACGAATAATTCTTTTCTACTGGTTCTAGTTTTTGTTTGACTGATGTTGGTTTTCCTAAAAAGGGTCATTTGAGACCCTCAAACATGTTATTTGCCTTGAAGCCCTTTGCTTCACATATGTTGGGTGTCTTTTTTCCCGTAGGGAGTCATTTGAGACCTTCCTGTTCGTCTTGAAATGCAACCAGAGCCATCACTGGCTCTAGAGGGTATTTCGAGACGTAAACCGGTTCGTCACGGTGAAGGATTTAAACTTCTAGCCTTCATTCACAGTTAAGCATTTAAATGATGAAGATGAAGAGAAGAAGCTCTTGATTTCTTCTTTGAAAAATGCTTTGTTTACATATGACTTTCTTTCTTGTTTACAGAGTGTGTTATCATGTTCCTAATTGTTTGAATTAAGCTTAATACCTAAAGTGTCAGTTGACTTTGTTGAGATATGTTATTTACATGAACTTATTCCCGTGCCGTCTTCATATGCTAAGAAACTTAGTGGAGCAGAAGGTAGTTTCACGCAATGGCCAAAAGATTTGGTTCTTCTTTGTCATGATAATGAGGTAACTAAGTTCTCACTATAATTTATGATCATTTGGGATGGTTGAGTAATTTCTTATTTGATCATGATTATAACTTTGACCTTTTACATGTAGGAACCATTGATTCTTCTTGTGCTTTCTTTGGCTAATCGCGTTGTACATGTATTTGATTCTAACAAGTTGGGAGTTCACCAATTTGCAATTAGACTCATCATGAATAAGTAATTGAGCTAGTAGAAGTTATTAGTTCTTTATTTGTTACACGATCTAATATCCATTTCAAATTTATAGGGCTTTCAAGAACATTCAAATAGAGAAAAGAGCTCATAGAAATAATCAATCGTTGGAATGGAGAAGTGAAAATGTATAATATTGTTTTTCAACCTCAAGTTATATGTAATCTACTGGCATATGAATTAATATATTTAAATTTCATGCCCTCAACAAATAGGTGCAACGGAGTGTGGCTTCTATGTAATGCGCAACATGTTTGAAATAGTGCAATATCACTCTGAAAGTGAGAATCTAACAAGGGTAAGAGTTACAATTTTTTTCATTCTAGTCCTTCGTGTTTTTCCTTAAGTTAATTTGCTACTATAATATATTGATATTTTATGTTTACTTTCTTTGAAGGATTTTGCAACAACATCAATGACATATTTTGAGGAGGAGATTAATCGAGATATTTAGGCCGATTATTTTGTAATCAAAATCACAAGTGGCTAGATATTTACATTAGTGTTTTTGTGGAAGTTGTTAGTGTTAGTTCATCTTCCTAGTTTATTTGGCTACAAACTTGAATATGACAAGTAGGTAGATATATTTGCTTAAGTGTTTTTGTGGAAGTTGTTAATGTTTGTTCATCTTCCTAGTTTTTTTGGCTACAAACTTGAATATGACAAGTTGAATTAATTGTTATATACAACTATTTCTTGAAGAAATTAAGTTGTGATTATATTTTGAATATGTATGTATTTATGCAATGTGGTACTTGTAGTTTTATTGTGTATGTTCTATAATATCATGTAGAATCAAGTAAATTTTGATTATAAAATTTTATGTTGGATGTTGGAAAATTTTATAAAATTAAAAAAATCAATATTTTGCGTCGCGCGTGGTGAATAAGCGATACAAAGTGTACCAGATTAACCGGGGAGCTTATGTTGCGCACCTTTGGAGCGCGTCATAAGAATTATCATATGTTGTGTTGCGCGCGTGTGACAAACGACACAACGGATGAGTAGATTGTGTCGCTCTCAAGAACGATGTAAAGTTCTTGTGTCGCACTCTTGTTGTGTCACACAAAAGTGCGACACAACAACCTGAAAAAGTGCGACACAAGTAAGCATTTCTGTACTTATGCATGTCAGTAATTTGGTTTCTGTTTTACAATTGGATAAGTTTGAGGGGTTATGTTTTACAATTGGACAAGTTTAAGGGGTAAGTTGTTACAATTGAAAGTTGGGGGGAGGGGGAGGGAGCAGTTTGCAACATTTGGACAAGTTAGTGCCTTAGTGCCAATATATGAGTCCATACAAATGAATAAGGTAGCACCACAGGCGAAAAAAGCCTTCTATTATTTCTTGATAAAATGTAGCATTACTAGAAAAATGCAGATTTCTGACAGAAACTGCTGACAAATTGTCAGAAATTTCAAACAGAATTTCGTCAAACTGTCGACGGAAATATTTGATGGAATAAATATTCCGTTATGAAATTCTGGCGAGAAAGTTCCCGCCATTTTTCTAATGCTTGACTGTGATAAGATGTTTTTCCGTAAGATCTTATGAAGGAAATTCTAGCTGAAATGCTGACGAAAATCCATCACCGACCCGACAAGAGAAACGTGAGAGAAGTTTTGCATCAGTCGAATCTCCCACATCCGGCGTCCATCACCAATTCCGCCAGTAAACCTATTTTCTGACGGAAATAGATCGATTTATGACAGATTTTTCCGTCGGAGATCAGCTATTTTCTAGTAGTATATGTAATTGCGTCTTAAAACGAGTCATCATCGTCTTTGCACTATGCAAGTACTAGTAAGTATGCAGCCACTGATAGACTACAATCTCCAACACTGCAACAAATAAAGCAATCTTATTCGTAACATAGTTAACCATCAGTGAAGTGAAGCTGTTTCAGGAGATAGCTACTAAAGCATAAACGAAATTCTGAAAGAACAATGATATAAACAATGTTTAAATTGATTTACTTTGAAGGCCAAACTTGGACACGAGGGCACACTCAGATCATTCGACAACTTTTTACACAATTGCATTCATATATTGGGAGAATGCGTACAAGTGTGAGGTAGAATTAATGGCGAAAAGAATACAGAGAGGGAGAGGGAGAGAGTACCTGTAGGATCTCCATATGATTTTTGGAGTTCAACTACATGTAGAAATATGGACTAATTTCAAACACTCGGTACAATTTGAAAGATATATACAAGTTAAACATTTGTTTTGCAAGCAATACACAATCCGACTTGTATTATCAATTCTTCGTAGTGAAAAAGAACTTTGCTTGTTTACATACCTCCTCAAAAGTTGCTCCACCCATACTTAAGTTGAGATGTAGAAACATATTACCTTTGCTCACCTTGGTTTATATAGCAGCTTCAAAAACACTGCACTTCTCTGCCTGTTGAAAGGGTCCTGCAGCATGAACCACAAGATCCACATCTACAACCAAAATCAAGAAAAAAAGTCGTAAATAGTTCACTCATTGTGCATGAATCATCCAAATTATACTACAAATTGCTCAATAAAAAAGTTATATCATTTTCTTCGATTATACTTGTTATAATGTACGAAAAAACCTACCAAATTACATAAGAAATCGGACTTGAAATATTATTTAGAAGAAATATTATTGACAACTAAATAGATAATATTTGCAATCTATCATCGGTAGTGGATGATGAATAATAATGTTAGTTCTCATTACCTAATGATAGGGATAAGTAAAAAAAAAAATCTATAGTAGCCCGTTAGGAATAATTTTACTCCTAATTTTATAAATAATACAATTGAATTTAAGTCAATTTCAAATATCATTAACGAAGTCTTTTCTTAAGTTATTCGATTATTTTACGCTACTTATATATCATATTATCATTCATCAATAACAAATCAAATATAAATCTACACATCTGGCATCGTGTGGATCTTATCTTATTCGGATTCTTATCATACGTTCTGCATGTTTTAACCGACGGATTTTTTTGACTTTAGCGGTGGTTTTAACCGCCCTACAAATATTACCGATGGTTTTCCGAACCGGAAGAGTGTTGTTAATGCTTCCGTTCCTACATTACCGACGGGTTTTTTAGGGCGTCAGGGTAAGGTTTTTTAATAGGGACGTTTTACTACCCGCGGTTAAAACCGCATCTACCATCAATTTTGAAAAACACTTATAATAGACATTACTGACTGAAGAATCCGTCGGTATTCTGTCCAAATTTAAATTTTACTGACGAAATCATGTCGTTAAATTCCTGATCATTAATGCTGCATAATTTTTTTTGGGGATTATAGACTAAATTTAAGGTATTAAACAAGTTATAACCATATACATCAATAAACTCAATTCCTCTGAATCCAGAAATTGGATCTTAATACAAAAACAAATACCAAAGTTTGTTTAATAAATTGTATCTCAATACAAAAACAAAAACCATTTGCAAACTATTACTAATAGAGATATTAGCGATATCCATTTGCAAACTTTGATTTGTCTGTTCAAAACCCTACGTTTCTTGATTAACTTAATAGTTGCAACTATCGTACCACCTGCAATGAAACAAAAAGGACTTAAAATCAATGGTTACATGAAATAAAGACATTTGATTCTAATCTACTCTAAAATCCTAAAAAACACGTAAAACCCTTCAAATAAATTGACTTAATTTATTATTTATCTACATTAGACTCTCAATTGGACAGTTATGATGTAAAAGATAAAATTACACACTGAAATATTTTTTTTTTATAACTTATTTGTTAATGATAATATATTGAATGTCATTTTAGCAATTGGAGAAAGATATTAACGTCAATAATTATAAAAAAACAATATACTGTTTTGAGGTGCAGGACTTTTGATTATTGGAATATATATGTTGAATTGTAGGAAGGATATCCACTAAACTCATGCTAATCTCTAATTTTTATTTATTTATTTTTTATACGACCAACTTTTTCTTCTTTAAATCTTACTAGTCCCCACTAGTCTCATATTTCGTAGCTACCAAGCTTTTTTTTTTTTTGAAACAAATACTTCATTTAATAAAACAATCAGTTAACGTTTACATCTTGAGACACCAGATTCCTGATGAAAGGAGGACCCTGGGACCAAAAAGAAGGGCTAGCGTATAATCGTGCCGCACGAGCAAGGCTATGCGCAACACTATTAGCTTGCCGATAGACAAAATGATAGCTGACAGAATCAATACAACTAAGCAAATTAAAACAATCTTCGATAATCAAACCAAATTCACTAAGATCAGCAGTACGGGACTGGAGAGCGAGGATACGCGTCTTAGAGTCGGTCTCGAGGATGACATTGGTGAAAGAGCTAGCCTTGAGCCATGTTAGGGCCTCCCTAAAGCTGATTGCTTCAGCCAGTAGAGGGCTTGGATTCCCCGGGACAGTCCGGGTGCCGCTGTTTACAACACTGCCCTGATGATCACGAAGGACAAAACCACATCCAATTGCACGAATATCACTAAAGATGGCTGCGTCGACATTGAGCTTGAGGAAATTTGACGGAGGCTTACTCCAATGCTTGGTATGCTGACTAACCCGTAGCGTGGAGCACCGAGCAGCATCAGTTCGAGCCGCACGGAACTGGTGCAGGAAGCCAAGAGATAAATGGACAGCAGCCCAAACTGGGGGCGAGTGATTGTTCCACAGCTTAGCGTTACGGTTTCGCCACACCGACCAAAGGACCATACAAACCTCTTCCATCCTACTCCGCTCCGTGTTCTGTAATAAGTGAACGAACCAAGCATAGAAATCATGGTTCGGCCCCTGTGGGAATTGCAGATCAGCAGCCAGCCATGCTTCACGTGCCTGGTCACAATCTAAGAAGAGATGCATGCTATGTTCACCCAATGAATCGCATAAAACACAGGTATTAGCTATTTCCATACCTTTGAGGATAAGACGCTCCCTGGTGGGTAGGAAATTAGCACAGCACTTCCAAAGGAACAACAAGACTCTAGGGGGTAAACGGAGCTTCCATAAGTCGGCCCATGCCACATTTCGATCAGCCCCCTCGTTATCAAAAATCTGCCTGTCCGCTATAAACCGATATCCCGATCTGACCGTATACTGACCCCGCGGATCCCAATGCCAGATGAGCCTATCATGACGGTCCCGCGAGCCTCCGGGCAGGGAAAGGATCGCAGCCGCATCCTCGGGGCAGAAGAGATCCTGAACTGCCTCAATGTCCCAGTTTGCAGTTCCCGGTATCCATATCTCATTAACCAAACTCAATTCGCAGCCCTGGGGAGCAGGGGTAGAGACGTGAAGGCCCTCAACCGGAACCCACGGGGATCCCCATATGCGGACTAAGTTACCGTCGCCAATACGCTAGCGAAAACCACTAGATAAGTTTGTTACCGAATGCCAAATGTCACGCCAAAGTTGGCTTGGGTTTGATCCCAGTGTAGCCAATAGAATGTCCCCACTAGGGAAATATTTAGATTTGAGGAGCCGACATACCATAGCATTTGGGTTTGATATTAGGTTCCAAACATGCTTACCCAACATGGCAATATTGAAGGAGTGAAGATGACGAAAGCCTAATCCACCATTTTCCTTTCTCTCACAGAGCCTGACCCAGGAGGCCCAATGAATTCGTCTAGGTCCGTTAGGGGAGGATCCCCACCAATAGGAGTTCATAAGCCTTTGTAACTCGTCACATAGAGATTCAGGGAGGAGAAAGGCACTCATACAGAAGACTGAAATAGCTTGAACAACTGATTTGAGGAGGACCTCCCTACCCGCCTGGGAGAGCATTTTACCGCTCCAACCATGGAGCTTCTGCCATATTCTATCACGGAGGAAGCTAAAGATGGCTCTCTTATTTCGTCCTACAGTAGAGGGGAGACCCAGGTAACGGCTAGTGTTTAGCTGGCTATGGACGTTGATCAAGTCCCGAATCTCCTGCTGCACATGTTGAGGTACATTCGAACTAAACAAGAGCCCCGACTTCTGGAAGTTCACACTTTGCCCCGAATCAGCCTCAAACTTTTGCAGGACAGCCCGAATAACCTGGCATTCAGTGATAGAGGCGCGAAAGAACAGCATACTGTCGTCTGCAAATAAAAGGTGGGATATTATAGGGGCACCCCTGCAAATTTGAGTACCGTGTAGTTCCCCTGTCGCAACGGCACGTTTGATCAAGTGGGATAGCCCTTCTGCACATAGGATAAAAAGATAGGGAGATAGCGGGCATCCCTGCCGTAGGCCTCTCTTGGGAATGATGTACTCGGTTTCTGTTCCGTTCAGCACTATACGGTATCTGACAGATGAGACACACTGCATGACCCAATTAATCCACATAGAAGGAAAGCCCAACTGCCCCAGCACAGCCCTTAGATAGGGCCAGCGAACTCTGTCATACGCTTTCCGTATGTCAATTTTAAGAGCCGCAAAGCCTTTCTTTCCTTTAGTTTTTCTCCTCATAAAGTGTAACTGCTCGAAAGCAATAATTAGGTGTGTTTAATTATGTTGTTACGGTTTACTGTTTGTTGTTTATTATTGCTAATAGGTAGTAGATATTAATTAGTAATTTTTTTTTCTAAAGACCGTTGTTTCAAAATTTTACAAATACTTTTTATTTCCTGATTAAAAATAAAAAATATTTCAAAAAAGGAAACCAAACATACACTTTATTAGGGGTGGGCAAAAAAAACCGATCAAACCGGTAACCGAACCAAAAACCGGTAAACTGAACCGGAAAATGTGGTTAACCGAACCGACGGTTTTCTTTGAGGGTTGAAAAAATAGTCTGGTTCGGTTTTTGGTTTCGGTTTGAAGTGTACGAAAACCACGGTTAACGGTTAACCGAACCGTTTAATATATATATTTAAAAATATATATTTATTTATTGGGTAAAGTTCAAATAAAACCCATGTGGTTTCACTAATTTTCAGATAAAGGACTGTGGTTTACTTTTTGTCAAAACGAGGACTGAGGTTTTCAACTTTAGCAAAATAAGGACTTTTTCGATTGATACTATTAAATTCACCCTTAACAACTTCAAAAATGACATATTTTAAGAACTACTAATATTCTAAGCAACTTTAATTCTTCAACTTTTTTTATTTCGAGATTATTTAGATGATGTTTGGTAAAGAGAGAGAAAGTTAATGTTTAGAGAGAGAAAGTTCCAAAAAACATGATTTTCTAAAATCGAAAATGTCGTTCCATAGAAAATATGACATTGAACAACTTTAATTCTTGAAAATTTTCATTTTCAGGTCGTTAAAGATAGTTTTAATAGCATTATTAAAAGTGCGAAACCTCAGTACTCGTTTTGACAAAAAGTAAAACACAGTCCTTTATCTGAAAATTAGTGAAACCACAGGGGTTTTATTTGAACTTTCCCCTTATTTATTTACATAAAATACTATCGTGTTTATTATTATTCTACCCATTCTAATTTGTCTACCCAAAAACTAACCTAAAGGCTAAAATCTAAAAATTAAAAACCCTCGTTTGTTTTCTCTTCTCTTACTTCCTCCGTCGCAACTCAAAATCGCAAAAACCTTTGTTCTCTTGTTTGTCTTGCTTCGTCCGCCGCAAGCACCACCACCGACCGCACGCCGCACCACCGAACGCACGCCACACGCAACACCACCGAACGCACGCAGCTTTCGATCTTTCGATCTCGCTTCGTAGCGCATCTTCAAGGTAAGAAACAAATTTATAAACAGATAAAACTTTGAGGACCCAATGTTAACAGACCCACTTTAATCTGCACCAAATACGATCGAACCCTAGAAATTTGGGGTTTTCATTCTGATGCTGCTCGTCTTCCTTTTCCTCTACCTCTTTCCCTGTCCAGCGATTAAAGTAGCACTAGACATGTTATATTACCATATTTGAGTGATTAATTTGTCAAATTGATTGATGCTCTAGTGATTTTTCTGCAAGTAATTCATTATTTTAATATTCCACATGAAATCTTTATATTCGATTTCCATGATTGGACAATGAGTTTCTCGCTGAGTGTTTGTTTTTATTTATCTGGATTAAGTTGATGTTGATGACTTGACTTGAAACAAATTCATCTTTAAAACCAAGTCAGAAAAAGTTAAATAAGTGTGTTTGAAGTCTCTTGAATGCGTTTTTGCTTGTTTACTATTTTAGTATTCGATTTGGTGAGCAGCTAGCTTTTAAATTAAGCTTGTCTCTTTACTTTTGGCCTAGTGTTGAACTGTTAAAAAGAAGTTTTGTTGTTTACTGAATACTGATACCTCATTTTGCCTCGGTTCGGTTTTGTTTTAATGTTGAACTGTTAAAAAGAAGTTTTGCCTCGGTTCGGTTTTGTTTTAGTGTTGACAAAGCTTGTTTACTGAATACTGATACCTCATTTTGCTGTTTGTTTGATAGCTCATTAAGGTATTTCTGTTTGTTTGCTAATGTTTGTTCGGATCTCTCACTGTTTGTTGTAAATTTTGATTTATTATTACTATTTTTAAATTAACTGTTATTCATTTTTTCTTTTGCTGTTTGTTTCTCTTTGTTATTCATTTCTCTTAAGTTATTCATTTTTTCTTTTGTTGTTTGTTCTCTTTGTAACTGAGTACTCTGCTTTGTCCTATTTTCAGATGTCTAGCATGGGAGACAATGATAAAACTAAAAGTACGGGAGACAATGATAAAACTAAAACTACCGGCGAGGGTACTTCAAGTGCTCCGTTAATGGTGGAAAGTCTTGAGAAAACTATATCCAAGGCTACAACTCAGGAATACACTGCATCAAAGCCACCTATCCCTAAACCTGATACTAAAGAGGCGCGTAAAATAAAACCAAAATCATGGGTATGGGAGCACTTTGTTAAAAACAATGACGCTAATGATCCTAGAGCTTCATGTAAGTATTGCTCTACGTCTCTTGTATGTCCATCTTCTAGTGGCACTAGTTGTATGAGTAATCACTTGAGTAGGTGCAAGAAGTATCCTTAAAATGTTGCTAAAGATCAATTTGTTTTAGCTTTTGGACCTGTACCCACGTTTTCTGATGATACCGCTATTAATTTGCTTGCTAATTGGAAGTTTGATCAAGAAGAGTGTAGGAAATGGCTTGCTAGGATGATAATAATTGATGAGCTGCCTTTTGTGTTTGTTGAGCATGAGGGTTTTCATGGATTTTGTCGTGTAATGCAGCCACGTTTTCTTGTTCCTTCACGTAGAACTATTGGTAGAGATTGTTATCACATCTACCAAGAGGAAATGAGTAATTTGAAACTGAGTTTCAAGAAGTTATCTTCTAGGATTTGTTTGGCCACTGATTCATGGACATCAATTCAGAATTTGTTTTATATGTGTTTAACTGCTCATTTCATTGCTGATGAATGGAAACTGTATAAAAGAATTATTTCTTTTTGTCCTATTTCTGGTCATTCGGGGGAAGTTATTGGTATGGCAGTTGAGAGATGCCTGCTTAATTGGGGGATTGATAGAATCTTTTCAGTGACCGTTGATAATGCGGCTTCAAATGATGCAGGGCTCCAATATTTGAAAAAACAACTGAATAGTTGGAAGGGAACAGTTTTAGGGGGAGAATACTTGCATATGAGATGTGCTGCCCATATTTTAAATTTAGTTGTGAAAGATGGTTTGTCTGAATTGAATGAATCTATTGTGAGAATTCGTAATGCCATAAAGTATGTGTGATCCTCTTCTTCTCGACTCCAAAAGTTTAATAATTGTATAGAGAAGGAGAAGATAAAATGTAAGAGTCATGTCTGTTTAGATGTTGATACACGTTGGAACTCTACATATTTGATGTTAGAGGCAGCAGTGAAGTTTGAGAAAGCCTTTGATGAAATGGAAGTGACGAATAGTAAATATACCGTGGAACTTACTTTGAAGACTGACACACCTTCTAGTGATGATTGGGATTATACTAAATCATTGTTGCCTTTTCTTAAGGTTTTTTATGAAACTACTTTGGGCTTATCTGGTTCTTTGCATGTCACTAGTAATGAGTATATGAAAAAGATTTTTGGTCTTGGTTTGATGATTGATTCAAAGATTGAAAATAATGATGCTAATTTGAGATGTATGGCTGTGAAGATGAAGAGAAAGTTTGGGAAGTATTGGGAAAATGTTGACAACATTAATGTTTTGTTGTACATTGCAGTGATTCTTGATCCTAGATGTAAGTTGGAATATGCGAATGTCATGATTGAGAAAACTTATGATGTTGCAAAGGGAACTAAATTGAAAGATAAAGTTAGAAGTGTTTTAGAATCTTTATTCCAATCTTATGACACATCCCAACCTTTATCTAGTGAGGCTTTTTCTAGTGTTGAGAATAACATGAATCCTAGTTTATTAGGTGATATTGATGATGTGGTCAAATATGCTGATAACTTTTTTAAGAAGCAAAAAGTAGGTGATACAGGTGGAGATTCAAAATCTGAATTGGAAAAGTATTTAGATGAAAACCGTGAGACAAATATAGTGACTTTATTACCATTTATAACTTTTCTTTTTTCCTTCATGCTAAATAGTCAAAGACTATTGCATTATGATAACAAAGCTTCGCCTTTACACACATGCATGCCTCAAAGTAATAATTTCTAACATGATAATATATTTGTAGAAACAATTTAATCGACACAATATATTTCTGATATATTAATAGTAGAAACAGAGAAAAATCAATAAAGAAAGCTTTAGAAGGCCCTTTACTAAATTGACATAATAAAAATCTGCTATATAGAAAGTAGTTTATTATATGAATTTCTTAATTTTAGTTTATTCTCATTATTTCTACACTTTTTATATGGTAATTATAAATTTACAACTTAAACAGAAATGGTTTTATGAAAATATCAAAAGTTATTATCATATAATTATAAATTTACAACTTAAACATAAATATTTATGAGAAGATCAAAGTTCTGCCTCGATCGGCTAGTAAGCCCTCTCATGATAATTGTTATTTGCACGAAGATTGACATGTTGTTGGAGAATTTTGTGATATTTCCAATATGAGAGGTGAAATGGTTTACATTCCCCTCAATAATCTATTGCTAATACTCTCAAATGCACTAGAAGGTAAATACAGTTAAATTAAACATCAGACATTTGCAACACAGTTATGATCTACTATTAATATAAATTTATGACAATTAAAAAATAATCAAATACAAAATTAAAAGAACAAAATGTAATCTTTAAAATTAGTCTTGGACGAACAAAATAGATAATGCGATGGACACATTCGAATAGCCAATGTAGCTCCTACATATAAAATACCACAATTCCAGTGTCTACATTTGTCAAATGACACAACTACAACCTTCACTAATAGAAATTGATATATGTGATGACATAATATTTATCAATTTGTAATGTTAAAAGATGAAAGTGTGATACAGATTAATTTCGGAATGTGTTAGTTTTAATCGTAAACTAACAAAGATGTTCTTCTCTAGCTAAACTAGAAGGAGTGAATCCCGGGTTTCATGGACTAAATCCATAGGAATAGTGAAATCCCCATTGTTGAAGGTGAAAACCTTAACAAACTTCAATAAAGAAGAAGATATATTTTGTATTGATAAAAAGTTAAAGATTACAATAGAAAGAGATATATTTATATCATCTCAAAAACCCTAATTGCCAAATTACATAAAGAGCAAATTACATAACTAAGTAAAATATAAAGATAAGGGGTAAATGGGTTAATTATAAAGGGGTGGCATGGATGGTAAATAGGGAGTGCCATGGTTGTAATAAGGGAGTGGCAAAGGTGTAAATAAGGAGTGGCAGGATTGTAAATAAGGAGGAAGCTGAAATAAGGAACAAGTTCCTTAAAATGAAGGTACGCGGGGCGTGCCTAATTATACGCGGGGCGTACTTTGGCTGTTGAACTCTTCTCCGGATCAGACACTCAAGTACGCGGGGCGTGCCCAAATCTACGCGAGGCGTACTTTGGCTGTTGAACTCTTCTCCGGATCAGACACTCAAGTACGCGGGGCGTGTCCAAATCTACGCGGGGCGTGCCTTAGCTGTTGAGCTGTTATGTGGCCCTGTTTTGGCCTCTTTACTCGCTAGTTGCTCGTGCTTGGTTCTTCCTCCGACTTCCTCGTCCGGACCCGATCCTAGGGAAAGATGCCCCGCATCAAAGTGATATTGGATCGGGAAAAACATGGAGTCTAAATGTAGAGGGGTTACTCATATAGTCATCTAATGTGTCAATTTCTATTTGCAAGGACTTTAATTGTACCATTTGAAAAACGTTGGACTGAAATGATGTTTTTTTTTATATAGTTTGTCTGATTTCTCAGTTCGAGACTCGTCAGACACCCTTTAAGTGCGTCCTCTCACAATTAAAGCTTTTTGTATAAGCTAGGACTCGAACTTGAGATCTAACTTAAGCGGCTTGAGACCCTTAACCATTTAAACCAACCTTAATTGATCTTGGAAGGTTGAATAGACTCTTTCCAAAAACCTTAAAGTTATTTTCATATTTTATCACGAAGTATTCGATATAAATAAAAATAACAATTGGCCTTTTTAATTTGGAGTCCTGTGCAACAAATCGCGTTGCATATCTCAAATGTCTTTTCACATAAAAAATCATAATTAGTTATAAACTTACAAGTAACTTGTATTATCAATTTAATTCTTAATATGTCATTATTCTTTATATATCACAAATTTATAAATCGTAAACTCTAAAAAATATATATCCTAAATCTCTAATAAACCCTAGTCTTAAAAATATGTTTAAAAATATTGATTTTCTTAATTTTACATAATTGAAATTATTAATTAATATAATTATAGATAATTAAAAAAAAATGAATTTCAATGTAAATTTCCCTATCTCAAACTAGGGCCTGCAAATATCAAGAAAATAAAATAATCAAAATCAAATAAAAATCTTAACAAACAATTATAATCAAGTCAAATGTGCTTTCTATATTATTTTAGCCCTACTTTATTTATATTTTGTATTTTATCACAATCTTTTTAATGAAAATTTAGCAATAAAATAAAAACTAGATCATATATTAATTTCTCCACAAAAAAAAAAAACACCATTACAAAATAAGAAGATAAAATATATTAATTCCAAATAACCCAAATCTATTATATCTATTATATATATAAAGTGTGGAACAAAAGTAACACATGTCATAATTTTAGAGATTTCGGTAACTGATGTGGCTAAATAAGAAAGCAGGAGCTGATGTGTCATTTTGTCCAATAAAACGATTTTTCAATTAGTAAATAATCTAATAATTAATTTTCTCCTCTAACTAATCAAATCCTTAAACCCGCTATCTCTATCTTTTATCCCTTGATTCCTGGTGGTGCTCTAATGGAATCCTAATAGAATTCTTATGTCTATTATCTATCAAAATCTTCCCAATTTTTTTTTAGATCTTCCCAAAAAGTCTCCCTAAATTAGCACTATTTTTTTTATGTCCCTGCACTATTTTTTATTTTCTTAGGAACATAAACTCCTTCCAAAAGCCAACGTAATTTGGATATTTCAATTGCATGAGTTATTTTGAATTTCTTTACAAAAACGATTAATATTGATAGTAAACCATTTGAAATATCTAGAGATTGGAGTCAATATGCATATATACAAAAAATGGATGGTACATGGTGTGTTTTTTTTTTTTTTTTTTTGACAAATAAGCATCGTTAGGTTTTTAATCTTTCATTTTTTGGTTCATGAAGCCCTTAATCTTTTATTTGGATACATTAAGCCACTGATTATTTATTTTTTGTTTCAGTAAGCCCTTGATGACCAAGAAAAGTAATTTTGAACATAAAATTCGGTTAACAGACTGTTATTCATTGCACATGCATTTGAAATTTGTATTTTTTTAATAATTTTAAATACAGATGAAGTTAATAACATGTTTTTAATAGAATTACATGTTTATAACGTACTAATTTGGTCATAAAGGGCTTAATGAGACAAAAAAAAAAGATCAGAGGCTTAATGTATTCAAATAAAATATCAATGGCTTAATGAACCAAAAAATAAAAGATCAAGAGTCTAATGATATTTTTTGCCTATTTTTTTCCAACCCAACAGAGTTTGTGCGAATAGTATATATATATATAACAAAGGAAATAAGATGAAATATTTCAAGATATTAAAGCATCTAATTTAAATGTGTCAATTTAATGAACTTTTAATTTGTTCTCCAGTCAGATAATACTGACCTATCTAAGTAAACTACATTTTAGCAAAACTAACTCCTCTCAATCTATCTTAATCTTCTCATGCTAAATTGTCGAGAAAACACTCACTCACACTTTATCAACAACTAATTGTCAATAGAATTCTAGCCTGCAACAATCTCTGCTTCACTCTCTCCGATTAAAACATGGTATGATGAACAACTGATAGTTCGATGGAAAACAAACTGTTTTTGCTGAATCCCTAATCTTCTACAACTTCTCTCTTTCCATGGATTTCAAAAACTGCTTCAATTATTAAGCTATTATTGTTTCTCAATTAGGGATTCCATTATGGTGGCTGAGACTATATCGAAGTTAGTGACAAAAATCTGCTGGTTTAATACACTGCAGGAGGACAAAGCCAAGAGGAATGAGAAGAGGAGGAAGAAGAAGGTACGTTTGAAACAGACACCGAAGTCGAACTTAGGTCTTGTTTGATAAAAGAAAAAAGCACTTAAATTATTCAATTAAGCTATTATTCACTTAAATTGATAAGTAGATTTTTTTAACTTAAATTTAAGACTTAACACGCTAAGATATAATAGTTTGATTGTATTTAAACCTATTTACTATTATACCCATAATTTTTTTTATAACAAATGCCAATATTTTAACCTAACAGATGCACTGGAATTGTGCACTTCAACACCTCCTTTCTATAATGCCTGAATTTTTATTTTTTTTAATATGATGGTTGAATTTTCGTTACCATTATTTTAGTTTTATTTTAAAATTTATAATATTTATTAATTCTTCAAAAATATAATATTTATTAAATTTATAATATATGTATTCGATTTATTTTTATCTTTAAATTAATTAAATTATATAAAAGGGTAATATTGTCTTTTTTATAGTTTTATAATTTTTCTTATTATAATTATCAAACAGATTAATTACATTCAGCACTTAATTTTCAGTATAAACCAAACAGTTTCAAAATTTAATATTTTCAGCTATTATAATATTCGGCACTTAAAATTCAGCACTTAAATTTTCAGCACTTAATTTTCAGTTTTATCAAACACCACCTTAATGCTTATTGATAATTCAAACAATGATATTGATCTTAGTGACGATAGTAGTGATTAATTTTCAATTAAATTTATGTTGTTATATGTGCTATTGTTGATTTTGTTTGTAATTTGTACCTAACTTGTGGCTGAGATTTATATTTGGTGATATAGACCTGAAGCTAAGATTGTACTCATTCTAACTTGCTTTTAATCTCCTATTAGATATGAACTACAAATGCAAATCCTGATCTTCATGGAATTGATCTACAACTCTTGAAGATGTGAGAAAAACTCTTGAAGAGGTAAAGTTTCTCCAGTCCATTTTGTAATGAATTTGGTGGATTATTCACTTTTTCTTCCATTTTTTCCTCTTTTGATTAAAGCAACCCTATTGCTATTGTTGAAAGGTTCTATTTTTATAATTATAAAGTATTGTCTGGGTAAAATGGAATTGCGGGATAGTACAGACTATTATGATAATTTGCGTGACGTCTAATATGTTTCATATTATTTTTTCCATTTAGCACAGATAATATATATATATATATTTGAAATTATAAACATTTATTCTTAGATGTTTTCTTGAGATTCTGCTAAGTAGTCCTTATAATCGAGAAAGGTCATTCCATTATTATATTTAAGTGCAGAATGAAATATTTAGTACTATTTTCACCTTTATTACTTTAAATTTAGTATAGAAGTGGCAAAATGATTATGAAGGGGAAAAGAGAGGGTATAAATGAATTGATCCAATTTTGTTCTTATCTATTTATTTTTTGTTTTTCAATTTTATTTGTATTGATTCAGTTTTGTTCATATCTATAATTTCACAGGGATGATAACTCTACAAAGCAAAGTTGGGGAGGAACAATGCTAATCTGAAAAATAAAAACATATGGCCAATATATATTTCTGATTTTGTCATTTAATGAGATAAAAGAAACTTAGATCATAAAATATTTGTCTATTTGTATTATTCTTATTAAACTAAATAATTTATTTAGTCCCCTATTTTGAAAAACACATTACAAGATCAATATCTTTTGTCAGTATTAAGTTTTTGGTCATTTTGCCTTTTTTTTTTAGATTTTTAACCGAATATATCATAGTTTTTAGGACAACTATAGTATAAGGTTACTATGTTATTTTTTGTCTGTTTATGTTAAATATAACGGTTGAAAATCTAAAAAAAATAGACAGAAGGACTAAAAAATTAATATTGACAAATGATAGATACTTTATAATATGTTTTTCAAAATAGAAGGACTAAACAATATGTTAAGTAAAAAATAGGAGACTAATAAATTATTTACCTTCGAATTTGAAAACTTCCAATCCTATTTTCCTTTGTAGGAGATATTAGTACTGCTGACTTATATTTTGATGTTAAAATTGAATATTGAAAAGGTAAATAATTGCATATACATGTTGGAAGCTATATACATCTTCAAAATTCATGTCAATTTATTATCCCTTTTACTCCTTCAATAACTACCAACACCAAGTCCCAAATATCCATTCTATAACAGGAAAATGGAAAAGATTCCTAAATAAACATATAAACTTGAATGTGTAAGTTGAGAGTCTACAAAAAAAATAAATAAAAAATAAACAACTTATATTATTAAAATCATTAATATTTGAGCAGGGGGGGTCTTGGTAT
This sequence comes from Euphorbia lathyris, assembly GCF_963576675.1. Lineage (NCBI taxonomy): Eukaryota > Viridiplantae > Streptophyta > Magnoliopsida > Malpighiales > Euphorbiaceae > Euphorbia > Euphorbia lathyris. The sequence continues at coordinate 18,481,929 of NC_088914.1, read as the reverse complement.
AAGGCAAGCTAAGGACAATAATAAAGTCCTGTTAATGAAGCTTCTTTGGAGAATGTGGCAATCCCCCTCCTCCCTTTGGGTTCGTCTTCTGTGCGGCAAGTATAGAAAAGATAGAATCTTTGGTGGCCCGAAGGAGAGGGTTGTCAGCTGTTCCTTCCTCTGGAAAGGGCTTAGTGCTGTTTTTGCTGAGTTCTGTACAGGGATTGGCTTGGAGGTGGGTAATGGGAGATCCATTAGTTTCTGGTATGACACCTGGATTGGTGACAAACCGTTGATTGAGGTGTGCATCGCCCCTCCGCCGAATGATCTCCTCTCCTGGAGAATTGCTGATGTGGTGGACTCGGAGGGAGACTGGATCTGGTCTAAGTTCGACTCCTTTCTTAGCCTGGAGACCCTCCTTAATATTAGAGGTGTGAAGATTAGTAATCAGGAGGAGGATAAGGACAGACACTGCTGGGCCTTGACTAATAATGGTTCTTATCCTTGCAAATCGGCCTATGAAGCTTTTACCCCTAATAGGGCTGATCCTCCTTTGGAAATTTGGAAGTCCATTTGGGCCCTCAAAGTCCCCTACCGCATTAGGAGTTTCCTATGGCTGGGAGTCAAAGACAGGCTCCTCACGAATGCAGATAGACACAGAAGGCACTTGGCTGTATCTGGTGCCTGTAGCAGATGCAGCGGCCATGTGGAAACCTTGTGCCATGCTTTGAGGGATTGCCCGAATAGTAGAAAGGTTTGGGAAGGGGTCCTTCCTCACCACATCCTTCCTTCCTTTATGGGGTTCTCTGATATTGACTGGTTCTCTGAAGGCGTTAATGGGAATTTGTTGGCCAGTATGGAGCACGGGGCTATTCTCTTCGCTATTATTTGTCACCAAATGTGGAAATGGAGGAATGAAGAGTTATTTGCTGAGAAGACTGTCTTTATTCCTGACCTCCGGTTTTACTTCTCGAAAAAACTCTCTGTTATTACAAAGAGTTTTGAAGGAGAGCCCCTGCTTCACCCCTCTCCGGTTAAAGAGGTCCAGTTAGTTGGTTGGAGGAAGCCCAGGGAAGGGGTTGTCAAGTTGAATACGGATGGCTCCTGCCTTAGTAATGGCAGAATTGCTGCTGGTGGAGTTCTTCGGGATGCTGGTGGCGCCTGGCTGGCTGGGTTTACCCATAACTTAGGTACGGGCTCCTCCTTTACTGCAGAGCTCTGGGGGATCTTGTCTGGCATTAAACTCGCCATTCGCATGGGTGTTAAAAGACTTTCGGTGGAGTCTGACAATTTGGAGGCTATCAACAGGATTTCGGATAGACATGCTGTTTGTCTTAAGAGTCAGAATCTCATTAAAGCCATCTTGAGGCTTCGTCCTGCCTTCGATTCTCTTACCTTCTCCCATATTTATAGGGAGCAAAACCGCGTGGCGGATCGCTTGGCAGCTGCTGGGCATGGGGGGATGTTAGGTGTTTCTACCCTTTCCGTTCCTCCTTCTTTTCTGTTACCTTCTCTTCTTGAGGATAGGATTGGGGTCAGTCTTCCTAGACTGATCCCGGGTTAGGTTTTTGTTTGTTTGTTTTTTTTCTTCCCTTCTTACAAAAAAAAAAATCATTAATATTTAAAGTTAAGTATTTATTATAAAATAAATATAATTTCAAAAGGTAAAAGGAAAAAAAGTTAAAATATATAATTATATTTAAAATATAATTTTCATTTAAGTTTTAATAATATAAAGTATCTAGTATATTTAATTACGTTATTTTAATATAAATATGGAATAATATTAGTATCTTTTCAATTTATATTTTCATTATTTTTTTATATATTCAATAATCCTATTTATATAAAATATATTAGTTAAGAAATATAAAAAAAAATCCGTGCATTGCACGGGCTTGAAGCTAGTATATTATATATCTAATAAAATTTCACACAAATCTCAAAATCATAAGAACATTAAGAAAAACCAACAAAATAAAGAAAATGTTAGATAAAAGATAGTGAAGGAATTATATATATATTGCACTTCATTCGGACTAATACAAATATAATATAAGTTATTACCTTTTTATTAAATGCGCGAAGATCTAATATACACGTAATAATCCTATATATATGCTAATAAAATTTTGGGTAATTAATTTATTAGTCCCTATATTTTGACAAAACACACTGTTTAGTCCCTGTATTTTCAAAAACACATGGTAAGGTCCCTAACCTTTTTCTCAGTGAACTGTTTAGTCCTTCCGTCTGTTTGTTACATTTTTTACCGTTTATGACTTCGGAAATGACTAAATTACCCTTTACTATTTACCTTCAAACTTCAGAAGAGTAATCCAATTTAGAAGAAGAAGCTATTTGCATGGAGAACAATAAAAAGAACAGACTCAACGCTTACGAATTTGAACGATTAAGAAGAAAATTAAGAACAAGAACACTCAAAGTTGATTTCAGATGCATTAGAGTTTAAAGGAAAGCAAAATAAAGGAAAAGAAGAACACAAATCCAAATTGACTAACAGAATCTTCATGAGAGTCTAACGGCAGGGACTAAACAGTTCACCAAGAAAAACATTAGGGACTAAACAGTTCACCGAGAAAAACGTTAGGGACTTTAGTGTGTGTTTTTGAAAATACAGGGACTAAACAGTGTGTTTTGTCAAAATATAGGGACTAATAAATTAATTACCCTAAAATTTTGTGATGGTTTGTTTCCATTTTTTGAAATTAATTTTTGCCTTTTAATTTTAAATAAAAGATAAAAAATGTTTGGTAAAATTTTGAAATAGTTACTTTTAACAGAAAAATCGATTAATATCTACTATCTATCGGTAATAATAAACAGTTAGCAATAGGGGCGTCTCCAGTATTTTGGAGGCCCTACGCAATTTTTGTACTCGTTTTTTTTTGCATTTAAATTTAATATTATTTTTTAAAAATAATAAATACTAAATAGTAAAATGAGTATATTATTAACTATATACTACATATTAATTGTTGTTGAAATGAACTTTTTTTATCGTTTTTTTTTTTTTTTTTTTTTGTTACAAGGGAGTGAACTATTTGGGTTTTTGAAACAACAGTTTTGAGGATATTGTTTCATCTATGCTTTTTTGGATTAAATGCACCATTAGTTACTGAACTTTATGGTTGTCTCAAAATGGTCACTCAATTTCAATTTGTCTTAATAAAATTATTCAATTTTTGATAACGGGTGATGAACTTCTGATTGGATTCCTTCCCTGTGGGGGCGTCGTTGGGTTCGACGGGGGGAAGCTCCGATGCCAAAGTCAGTATAGGAATAATGAATAAACTGTATTGACAAGAGAAGGGTCTAGAGCTAGAATGTGAATGAATGTGTACCTCAATAGCTTGTGATGCAAGCTATATATAGTCATGTGATCGTAACTCCTAGTAACCAGAAAGTCTCCATTAATGCCTCATTAATGGAGGTTACAGATCTCTTTTATGCGTGGCCGTTAGCTCATTAACGGATCATTAATTGCCTCTATTGGAATCGGCTCAATCGTTCGGTGGGCGGATCGAGGTACGATGGCGGGTCTCACGTAGGTTTGACTATGGATAATGCGTGGCGGAGTCTAGGTGTTCCGCCACTCGGATGACTTGCTTGATACGCCATTGCTTCCCGGGCCACCCAAATACACGGCCGTTTTGGTAAATATCCTTTTTGATCCCGTGGATAATACCCCGATGTTATCAATTTTGTTTCAATAAAGTCACTTCGGCAACTTTAAGAACAAACTGATTTGTATTTAAAAATAAAAATAAAGTTATACGATTATACTATATAATCTAATATTAACATTTGTAGTCACATGTTGTTTCAATCAACATTGAAAGCTGACTACTGCTGATGTGGCACATGCATCATTTTTAGGTGTTTTTTTGCTTTCAAAATCGTCAGAGTAATTTTATCATAAAAAAATTCAAAGTTAAATGAATTTATATATTGAGACAATTTGAAATTCAGTGATGAGATAACAATCAAAGTTTAGTAATTAATGTTGCATTTAACTTTTTTTTTTTTTTTTTTTTTTTTTCTCAGAATGTTTATTATACAAATGAATGCTAGTTCTTGAGATGTCTGATTTTTCCTTTGAAGCTATTCAGTTATATATTTCATGAGCATTCAAAATTGATATTGAAATGATTGATTTAAGTAATTTGGTGTAAGTTATTTTAAATTTATAATATGCAAGTCCTTAAGCATGTAGACTTGCAATTTAAGAATTTATAAATTACCACAAAGTTTAATAATAAAATGAATAGAATAAGTTCAAGAAATTAGTTTGTATTGTAATTTATACAGTGTCAATTTTTGTTTTTATAGAATTTAGTTTATATTGTAATTTATAGTCAACTTTTGTTTTTATAAGAATTTTTGTCTCCATGATAATTGAGCAGGATTAAGAAAGAGAAGACAATAGGTGTTTCATGTAAAAAAAAAAAAAAGTGAGCAAGCGGTGTGGTTTGTCTGTTGTGATAAGATTTTATTTAAAAAATATATAAAAGGATAATTATTAATCTGACCCAATCAAGGATCCCAATTTACATATCTAACCCACATTGTCTCAAAGTTACCAAATTAGACACTTTCACCCATTTTGGACAAAACTAACCTTAGTTCTATTCGATCAATCGATCGATCTACTTTTTCTTCTTCTTCTTCTTCTTCTTCCGCTTCATACGCTTCTTCTTCTTCTTCTTCTCCGTTTCAACTTCTTCTTCGGTTTATCTTCTTCAATTTCTGATACCAATCGATAGCGATTTTTGAGATTTTTGACATATTATGTTCAATTTCCCGTACAAATGGTATATTTTTAGCTTATACGTTTGCTTTTCTCGTTGGTTTTGCCTCTTTCTTCATCTGTAATGGTATCGTTTCAATTTCCTCAATTTTCCATAATTTTTTTCCATTTTCCTCCATTGTTGTCGTATTTGTGACGAAATTGTCGCATTTCGTCACAAATGCGACAGCAATGGAGGAAAATTGAGAAAAATAGAGGAAATTGAAACGATACCGTTACAGATGAAGAAAGAGGTACCAACGAGAAAAGCATGCGTATAAGCTAAAAACATATCATTTCTACGGGAAATTGAACATAATATGTCAATAATCTCAAAAATCGCTAATGATTGGTATAAAAAATTGAAAAAGATGAACCGAAGAAGAAGTTGAAACGAAGAAGAAGAAGAAGAAGTGGAAGAAGAAGCGGAAGAAGAAGAAGAAGAAGTAAATCGATGATTGAATAGAACTAAGGATAATTTTGTCTAAAATGGTTGAAAGTGTCTGATTGGTAAGATGAAAGCAAAGTGATTTGCCACGTCAACATGGAGAACTAAATACTCTTCACTTTGCCACATCAAATTGGAGAAAATTAAAATGAAATTTTGTTGAGTTTCTTAACATTATTATATAAACATATGTTTAATTAATTAATTAGGACCTTAATCATGTCTTAGAGGCAGTGATCTTCCACTTATAAATGCACCCAATAATAGGAGTTGGACTTCCAACTCATGCCCTCAATATATTTCTGCTTTTCCTTTATAATGCGACAAACAAACAAAAAAAAGAAAGTAAAAGAAGATTATTAATTTTGCCATTTGAAAATTGATATTGTATTTTAGTGTTTATAATAGTGAAAGATTCCATATATGTATCAATTGGATTGGATGGTAATTAAAATATAACCGGGTAAATTACACCCATAGCTGCTGAACTTTATCCATTTTAATATTATAATCCCTGAACTTCAATTCTTAACGGCATGACCACTTCACTTTATACTTTTTAACACCAATGACCACTCAACTTTAACTAACTCCTCAAAATGAAAATATTGAAGAATTATAGTTGTTTAGAACGATATTTACCATTAAAACACAGTTTTTATTTTCCAAAATCAATTTTTTTAGAGCTTTCTCTTTCTAAAAATTCACTCTCTCACTCCTAAACAAACAATACCTAAATGACATCATGAAATTTTCAAAAATTAAAGTTCTATAGAATGTCATTAACTCTTCGATTTTTTTTTTATTTTGAGACCGTTAACTAACGTTTTAAGGCGCTGAGTGGCAATCGATGTTAAAAAGTGTAAAATTCAATAACCATACTATTAAAAATTAAAGTTCAATGACCACAATGTTAAAATAGGTAAAGTTTAATAGTATGAGTGTAATTTAACCAAATATGCCCTAATCTCCTTTTTGCTAAGTCCACTGCAATTTAATGGATTTACGACTATTTAGCATGTTATATTATTGTATAATTAGTGGTCCATTCGATTCAACTGTTATTGCTTACTATTTTTGTTACTGTTCTTTTTATTGCTATTAACTTTTTACTGCTATTAACTAGTTGATGTTAATTATTAATATTTGATAAAGTTTTTATGAATTACTAATCTTAATAATTAGGGAAAATTACACAGAAATTCATCTTTTAACAACTATTTACAAGTATGTCAAGTCATAATTTTGGATTATGTTAAACTAGTAAAATCAGTACTTTTAATATATTTTAGGGATTAGAATTTATAAATTAGATGTTTAGAGTATATTTTTTAAGGTTTATGATTTATGAATTGGAGCCTAGAATTTTTAAACTATGGTGTAAAAATCATAATATATAGAGAATAATGACATATTAAGAATTAATTTTGGTAATATGACTTAGTTGTAATTTTGTTCTTAATTACGATGTTCATGTAATAATTAATCATCGTTAGATGGTTGGGTTGTCAACCAGCCCATTTATGTCTTCTTATCATATTTTTTCCGTAGATAATCCCGTTCTTTTTTTTTTTTTTGAAGAGAATCATTCCATTATGAAAGCGTTAACGCATCATTACAAAGCATTGGCCATACAATATCTGGACTATCATCATGTAGTATCATTGGTGTTTGAAAATTCCGCGCCCATCTAGCAAGTTGGTGTGCTACCCTATTTCCCTCTCTCCCAATATGTTTGAATGTGCAGCTATTGAATGACTGGGCAAGCTGCAGTACATCCAGATACAAGAAATGCAGGGATGAATCAGGAATAGGACCATGGGTGAGGGCTGCCACCACTATTTTTGCGTCCGATTCAACCCAGATGTTGGCTAGTTCATGGTCACGAGCCAGCGTAAGGGACTCCCGGATGGCGTGCAACTCTGCTGCTTCCACTGAGATACACGGTAATAAAGGGATGCCAGTTGAAATTACCACATGAGCGTGGCAGTCCCGAGCAATTACCCCGATGCTTGCGGAGAGGCCATTGTCCCCCCATGCGGCGTCACAATTAAATTTTGTAACATCATCGGGAGGAGGATACCAAACCTTGTAAGCATCAAGAGGCGTATTGCCCGGAGTAATTTGTTCAGCCACCATTTTTCGCGTTTGCCAGTCTGTGTGGAAGCGTTTCGCCTTGTCAATAAGCACATCCACCTCCATGCTTTGGCCTTCATGTAGCAGTAGGTTTCTATTGAACCAAATCCACCACAACAAGATCAAACCGAGTTCACTATCCTCTGTGGACGACTTCGCCCAGCATTCCTACAGCCAACCTTGAATATTCCCTGCTCTAACTTGATCCCAGCGTAGCGATAGCCCAGCAGACCTCCAAACTTTACCTGCAATCGGACAGTCAATGAACACATGCTTTATTGTCTCCTCCACGGCATGACATGCCTTACAGCCCCCATTTGCATTAATACCACGCTGTTTAAGAACTGCAGAACACGGCAGAAGGTTGTTCAGTAGACGCCAGGCGAAATGCTTTATTTTTGGTGGAGTTTTGATCTGCCAGAATTTTTTCCACTGTGAGCTACTGCTCTCGGATGAAGATGGTGAGCTTCTTTGGGCACGTCGTCTTTGTTCAATGAGGAAGTAGCATGATTTGACGGTAAATCTCCTGTGCGTCGTGCCCCGCCAGAAATAGCCATCGCTGTAACGCGATTCATTGATCCCGATTTTGCAAATCTCTGTAATATCAGAGGGTACAAAGCAAGAGTTAAGCACATTAAAATCCCAGCCATTACCTGTGTCATTTATCAGCTCCTGTACCAGTTTCGGACGTGGTGTAATCAGTGAAATGAGCGGTTTTCTCGCATTAAGGGTAGGTACCCAATTATCATCCCAGATGCGGATTGTTTGTCCATCCCCCACCTTCCACATAATTCCGTTTTGTACCGTCTCATGAGCAGCCCAGAGGCTTCGCCAAAGATAGCTCGGGTTGTGGCTTAGCCTAGCCTCGAAAAGATTCGTGTTTGGGAAGTATTTTGCCTTTAGGATCTGTGAGCACATGGAGTTAGGGTACTGTATCAGACGCCATACCTGTTTTGCTAGTAAGGCCATATTGAACGAGCGGAGCCACCTAAAACCCACCCCTCCATCTTCTTTAGCCTGACACATCACTTCCCATGCCATCCAATAAATTGGTTTGTGTGTATCCGAGCCTCCCCACCAAAATTTGCTAATCAGTCCCTGTATCTCAGCACAGAGAGTGTCGGGTAGTAGGAAGCATGACATCACATATGTCGGGATTGACTGAATAACTGACTTTATCAACACTTCTTTACCCCCTGCTGACAGGAAACGCTCTTCCCACCCTTTAAGTCATTTGTGGATTCGGTCCTTCAACATGGAAAACACAGCTTTTTTGCTCCTTCCGATAAGTGTAGGTAATCCGAGATAACGAGGGAGTGCTCCCGTTTCTCGGACCGCCAAAGTCTATGTTATCAACTCCCGTCGTGCCATAGGTACCCCTACACTAAAGAAGATTTCGGACTTCTCGAAGTTAATAGCCTGTCCAGAGCACCTTTCATATTCCTTCAGTATATGTCGAAGACCTGCAATTTCAGACAGTGTAGCTCGCCCAAAAATAAGTGAATCATCAGCAAAGAACAAGTGAGTTATACTCGGGCTACCTCTTGCCACCTCCAGGCCATGTAAACCACCCATTCGTTCCGCTTTACTGATATTTGCAGATAGAGCTTCAACACAGACCACAAATAGGTAGGGTGATAATGGGTCACCTTGTCTGAGCCCCCTAGCCGATTTCAGCCAACCTTTCGCCTGCCCATTGATAAGAAAAGACATAGATACTGAGGTAACACACATCATTAGCAACTTGATAAAGTGGTCCGGGAAGTTCATCTTAATTAGCACACATTCAAGGAATTTCCACTCAATTCGATCGTACGCTTTGCTCATATCAAGCTTAAGAGCAAAATTCCCCCGATTCCCTTTTATCCTAGCCTTCATACTGTGAAAAGCCTCAAAGGCGAGGATAGCGTTGTCAGTTATCAACCTCCCCGGAAGAAAGGCAGCCTGTGTGTCAGAAATAATGCTAGGAAGCACTACCTTCATTCTATGTGCAAGAACTTTGGATATAAGCTTATATAGAACGTTACAAAGCGCTATAGGCCTAAGGTCTTTCATTGTGGTCGGGTTTTTTTATCTTTGGAATAAGAGTGATATAGGTATGGTTTAGCTTATCAGGAAGGGTTCCTGACTGTAAGCAATTTAGTACAAGATTCACAATATCATCACCAATTATAGACCAATAGTGTTGATAAAAAATGGGGGACATACCATCAGGGCCCGGTGCCTTTGTCGGGTGCATTTGTTTCAGGGCGTGAACGACCTCCTCCCTCGAGAAATTAGCTGAGAGGGTACTTTCTGCTCATCTTGCAGATTTGTCTCAATTGCTTCGACAAACTCATCATAGGGGCCTCTATCCGTGCTATCAAAAAGTTCAGCAAAATAATCTGTCACCACCTCAGATAGGGCCACCCCGCCTTCCCTCCACACGCCTTTCTTATCCTGTAATCTCTGTAGTTTATTATTTCTGCGTCTGGTCGTGCATCTCGCATGGAAATAGCCAGTATTGCAATCCCCCGATTTTAACCACTCAACCTTTGCTCGTTGCTTCCACTTTAGTTCTTCCCTTGCCTGCAGCTCGATTATCCGGGTAGTTAATCTGTTCTCTATCTCCTTTGTGGTAGGATCTGCTTTTTCCTGGACAGCCAGTAAATTTGCCCCCAATTTCTTCAATTCAGCGCGACAGTTTCCAAAGGTTCTGGAACTCCATCGGATTAGATTTTGGGATACAGCCGCAATCTTCTCTTGTACATTCTGACCCGATCTCACTTGCCTCCACCCGTATTCGATTATATTTCTACATGATATGTCCCGCGTCCATATTGATTCGAACCGAAAGATTTTCCTCTTTGGTTGCGTTATCCCTTCCTCCTCTCCACATATTAAAATCGGGTTATGGTCCGATGAAATCCGTGCCAAAGTGTGGACTTTTGTTGCCGGGAACAGTCCGATCCAATTTGGATCCGCCACGGCTCTATCTAGCCTTTCCCAGATGGCTCCTTCACCCTGTCGCCGATTGTACCACGTGAATTATGAGCCGACATATCTCAGATCGACGAGGTTACAGCTGTCTAAGCAATTATAGAAGTCCGCCATTAAATGGCTCTCTCTGGCTCGGCCTCCTTTCTTCACTGATAACCACAAGATTTCATTGAAATCTCCAAAACTAATGAGAGGCAAGTTGTTTAGCCCGCTGATATGTGTAATCAGGTCCCATGTGAGTCTTTTATTTGCACATTCCGGCCAACCATAAATTCCAACCCCTCTCCATTTTGGCACCTCATTTATTCGAATTGTAAAACAGATACAGTGGGCCGAGTAGCCCGTTATTAAAACATCAATATCTTTCTTCCAACCTAAGATCAGACCCCCACTTAACCCAACAGCATCAACAATAAAAAAGTTGTATTCTTGAAACGTTTGGTAGAAGTGAGAGCAATCGCTTTTCTTTAATCTGGTTTCCATCAAGAAAAGCATGTCTGGGTAATTTTCCCTCATTAACCGTTTGAGGGTACGGAATGTCCACGAGTTACCCAACCCTTGGACATTCCAGCTCAGTACTTTCATAATATAGGGTGGGGCCTATCAATGGCCTCCACCCTCTGGTCGGAACTCGTGCTAGTTCTCTTACTTCCTGTCTCCAGCCCCTCCCTCCTATCCTCCAGTGCCACTGACTCATCTCTAGACCTTTTTGATCCCACAGATACTGGCATACTGATTCGAGGAGTAACATTCGACTGTTGTCCCCGAGCAAGCTTCTTCAATTTTGTCCTTTTCGGGCCCTTTCCCACTGCCGTAAAAACAAGGCATGAATCCTTTGTCTTTCCTGTATCCCCATGTGTACTTGCCGCCAGCCTATCTGCACAGCTTGCACTCTGCCCATCCTGGTGCTGTATTATCACCTCGGCATTACCCGACCCTTCGGCTTCCATCTCGTCGACTGGTTCTGTATCCTCTTCCATATCCGTGGGGGTACTGTCGAGCTTGTTCGGCTTACCTGAGCCATTTAAATGATTTTGTGCATGTGTCGCCTGCCCAACATCATGCTCTGCGATCAAGCGTCGCCTGGCATAAGTGGAGCCCTCACCATCCCCTTTTTTGCCCACCTGTTATGACCCTTTTCTGTCTCTGTATCCACAGCTAACTGTCCGCAGTCTGGTTGGAGAGGCACGGAGGGAAGGGTCGTATGGCCATTCTGCATCCAACTGATTTTCCGATGATTCTTCACAGTCCTCATGCACATGTCCTATCACACCACAGAGGTAACAGAAGTTAGGGAGCTTTTCATATCGTACCGCCATCCATGAGGAGTTTCCTTCCCCGATGCTCAGCTTTATCCCCCGCTGGAGCTTTTTCGAGACGTCTAGCCGCACTCTTACTCGAATATAGGTTTGCCCAATTCTCAATACTTTCCTCATCCACATGCAGCACTTCCCCTATTCTGCCTGCTATTTTCTCAACCAACGACGGCTGTCGAAACTATAATGGCATGTCTACGAGCCGCACCCAAAAATCACACAGAGCCATATTAAGCTGAGACAGTTGTGACACTCCTTCCAGATTTGCGAGGATGACCAAGTGACGGTCATAATGCCATGGGGATTCCCGAAGAACCCTCTCTTTATCCTTCATTGATTGAAACTCAATTATAAATAGTCCATCACCACATTCGTTGACTTTGAATCCCTTGTACGTGCGCCAGATTGCATTGAACGCGTTTGACATCGAGCGGATGTTCAAGGGTTTCGACGAGAGGAGTCGTCCCACAACCTTACGAGTTGTATCAGTAACTATCGGCGTCTCAGATTGATCGAGCACTACAGCCACATCCTCCTCGGCAGTTAGTTTCAAGCGTTGCCATTGTTTTTCTATGCCTTCCATCGTTATTAGCGTGAGGGAAGGTTGTAGAAGGGAAGATCGTAAGATCGTAATGCACCAGGGACGGCAAAAAGACCTAGCCGCACGTGAATACGTCGCAGGTTAGAGAGATAATCCTGTTCTTTTAATTTATTGCATTACGACTTTTTTTTGCAATATATATATATATATATATATTCTACACAGAATTTTGTACAACAAATTGTTTTTAATATATTTTGCATAGAATAGGATTAAAATTTGGACAAGAAATATTGAAATCCAGTTTTCAATTTTTTAATCCAATCACATTTAAAAAAAAAATTAAGATAACATTTTTAATCATTTCAACTTTAACCAACCAAAAAAATTGCTCTAAAAGAGAAAGGTGTACTATTAGGCAATGTGTCATTGCCCAATATTATCATTTATAACATATAATTCTTCTAAGAGTATATATTAGTTCAAAGTTTCAATATTAATTTTTTTTTTATAAACAAAAATCTTGCATTACGAAACAAGTAGCATAATATCATTCTGAATACAAGATGACACACAAACAGAAAAATCTCAATGCAAATTTCCATATGAGAAAGAGATTGCGACTAAACAACTAAATTATGTGCAACAGTGTTCGCTTGACGTCTCTCAAAGACGAACTCAAGTGAGATCGAGCAACCTCATAAATATCTCGTAGAATCACATCCAACCAGTTTGACAGAACTTGGTTACCTTTAAGTAAATTAATAGCTGAAACTGAATCAGATGCAACCAATCCTTTGATATCCACAATCTCGAACCACTCATAAAGACCAGAGAATTGCAATTAATTCTGCGTGCAAAACAGAAATTATAGATCCCATTGGCCCTCCACCTGACATAGACACCAAACCGTTACAATCCCAATCCTTAGACTGAAAACGAAGCGTCGCAATTAAGTTTATAACCATTTATTTCCGGAGGCCGCCACCTAAAGCTTGTACTTGCCGCATCGTCTAGATGTGAAAAAGCATTTTCAAATCTCCATCTCGCAGGACTAGATGACGAAACAACATTAATTGGATTGGAATGTTGTGGATCCACTTGACAATTAAATGCCAAATTTGTAGCAACATACAAATTATTTCTAAATAAAAATCCACAAGCTCTTGCATTGCATACCACTCTAGAAAAAGCATCTCCACTCATCATTTGTAAATTCGCCTGCTTTCCTTGCTGATAGCAATCCACTCCATTGCCAATACTGCTTATATAATCACAACCTCACACCTGCTCTGCGCAAACTTTCATCTGCAACATTAAAACCAGCTCCTATATTATAATTCACCTCATTCTCATCCAAACAAAATCTTCTTTCACTCATCAGCTGAATTCCCTGCATATCAGAAAATCCACCAACCATTTCACGAACAATTGCTACCGACTTTATTTCCCCAAAACACATTTTTCCATAATTAATCTGATTTCTCTCAAATCAGATAAAATGAATTATTCCACATAACAAAGCAAACTCCATCGGGGATAATAAATTCATGACAGTAATAAACCAATCCAAACAAGACAGGCCTGAAACCTTATTCACAGAGTATAAAAGATTGGCATGTTTCCAATATGATCTAGTTCTTGAACAGTCTTTGAATAGGTGAATTAAAGTTTTTGCTTGAAACCCACAAAAACAACATTGATTAAGCACATTAATCCATTTTTTCAAAAGATTTACATAACAAGGTAATACATTCTTAGCAGCATTCCAGACTGTATGGATAAACTTTGAAGGTGCTTTAACCTTCCATAAAGAATGTCAAAATTCATTCGCACCCAAGGAAGACGCGACAATCGAGGAGGAGATCTGTAAAACACCATTTGCAACTTTATAACCCGATTTCACAAAATACTTCCCATTTTTCGAGAAAGACCAAAATAAAGAGTCAGTGATAATCCTTCTGCTCAAGGGAATTTTCAAAATAGTAGCAACAACGTCAAGAGAAAAACAGAAATTTATCAAATCCTTTTTCCAACCGAATTCATCAAAGTCGATCAAACAGGAAACTCTTTGTGAGGGAGTTGGATTCAGCAGATAAAGTGGACGATTACACGGAACGTCTAGAATCCAACGAAATTGTAGCAAATTAACAGATCTACCATCTCCAATTCTCTAACAGTTTCCATCAGAGATAACATGCCTAGCCTTTATAAGACTTTGCCAAACATGACTTCCATCAAATATTAATTCTAAATAACAATTAAATATATAGGGTCAAATACATGAACATCATAATTAAGTAAAAAATTACAACTTAGTCATATCTCCAAACTTAATGCTTAATATATCATTATTCTCTATATATTATGATTTTATACCGTAATTTAAAAAATTTACACTCCAATTCATAAATCATAAACCCTATAAAATATATTTTAGGCTTTCTAATTTATAAATTTTAATCCTTAAAATACATTAAAAGTGCTGATTTTATTAGTTTGACATAATCCAAAATTATGACTTGACATAATTGTAAATAGTTTTTAAAAGATGAATTTCTGTCAAATTTTCCCTAAATGTTATGTTGAATAAGAATAAGTTTGAGGAGCCCAAATTGTTAATAAACCAAGTTTAAAAACATGAACACCGGATGGAAAAGTTTCCAAAGAGTTGACAGAACCTTTTCAAGATGAGTGACTACGGGCCATGGGCATGACTACAGGCCCACTTCCATATAGTAAGCCTTTTTTGGGTCAAATACATAAATATCATAATTAACTATAAAATTACAACTAAATCATATCACTAAATTTAATTCTTAATATGTCATTATTCTCTATATATTATGATTTTAAACCATATTTTAAAAAATTTAGACTCCAATTCATAAATCATAAACACTATAAAATATATTCTAGACTTATAATTTATAAATTCTAATCCTTAAAATATATTAAAAAATACTGATTTTACTAGTTTGATATAATCCAAAATGATAATTTGACATAGTTGTAAATAGTTTTTAAAATATGAATTTCTGTGTAATTTTCCCGCCTTTTTTCTTTTTACCGGATTGAATTTTGTAATTTAAAAGTTTGCAAATAGGTTAGGTAATTTTATAAACTACTCAAAAAAAATATTATCATCACTATTTACCTAAAAAATGATTTAGAAAAATTAAAAACACTGACTTTACAAATTATAAGTGTGACTTTACAAATAAACTAAAACACAATTAGTATTTGATTAAAAATCAGATTCACATATTCTTTAACTGCAAACTTGATAAACCTTAAATCTCTATTTGAAAATTTTTGAATCACGGAATCATTTTACAAATCAAAGAAATCATGTGTTGTTTTTTTTAACTTGAGATAAGTTTTAAAAAAGTTACTGTTAAGTTTCAACCCAAAGTGGCTTTGAATTTAGGGTCAAATACATAAATATCATAATTAAGTATAAAATTACAACTAAATCATATCACCAAACTTAATTCTTAATATGTCATTTTTCTCTTTATATATTATGATTTTACACTATAATTTAAAAAATGTAGGCTCCAATTTATAAATTATAAACCCTAAAAAATATATTCTAGACTTCTAATTTATAAATTCTAATCCTTAAAATATATTAAAAGTACTAATTTTATTAGTTTGATATAATAAAAAATTATGATACAGTTGTAAATAGTTTTTAGAATATGAATTTGTGTGTAATTTTTCCTTGAATTTACAAAACTCAATCAGAATCCCGAGTTCACTAATTTATGGGCGTTGGATTGATTGTTTTAAATATTTTTAAAGAAAACATTAAAATTCCTTTCACATCCATAGAGTTTTTTTTGACATTTTCCAATACTAATGGATCATTGAAATCTGTCATCAAACTTAATGATGGAATCTCAATTCTTCGATATTCTCTTGCAAAGAGCTACTAAAAATATAGTTTGTACATATCCAAATCCCATATAAAACTGTTGGTAAAAATTGAGTAATAATAGCACCGTTTGAAACAAAGGCCGTTTGGATCGTCTAGGTCTCGTCTAGGCGTTCGAAATCGAGAATCCGTCTCGATTTTCTATGATTAGTCCCTTTAAGCGTTTTATTGATTTATAGATAATTTTCAGCCGTTTAGGCTCTGCCTAGGCCGCTTCGACATCGCCTTGACGGCCAACAAAAACATTTTTAATTGTGAATTTATTTTTTATTTTATTATAATTCACTTTTAAGTTGTTTCAATGATATTGCTGTTGAAATATAGATGTTTGCACAATTTTAAAGATATATGCTATAAATATAGGTGTTTTTTTATATTAATTAATTTTATATTATTATTTTTAGATAGTATAATACATATTTTAAATGAATTTATATAATAATTTGTTGATTAATAAATAAAAAATAGAAAAATACAAATCCGATTAGTCTTCGACTAATCCCCGATTAATCTTCGAAGATCCTATCCATCCGACTAACACCTAACGTTTTTTACAACCTTGAATAATAGTTAAATTATCCTTTTTAATAATTCTAACTCTATCTCTTTTATATAGAATTAAGATAAATACTCACTTATCCTAATAGTTGGATTAGAATTATAGTATAGATAATATTTTGTGTATTTTATCTTAATATTAAAGAATGTGCACGTGTGAAACGGATTTGCAGATGCCATTATAGTTGAAAGAGTCAAGTTGCCCATTTAGGCAACTTGACAATAAAATGTTTCCATTATGATGTCAAATTCATCGTGCTTCACCATTTAATGTTTCCATATCAGTTTTGACTAATAATGATTTCTATCCGCCTATTCAATACATATGCCGCATCCGCCATATATATTTTACTTACGGGTGTAATCGAGCCGAGCCGAGCCGAGCTTTGACCTGTTCAAGCTCGGCTCGCTATAAAATTAACGAGCTCGAGCTCGAGCTCGAACCGAGCTTGCTATAAAATTAACGAGCCGAGCCCGAGCCGAGCTTTGGCTTGCTCAACGAGCTTCGAGCCCAAAATCATCTTTTGGACTTTGTTCATTAAGAAAATTATCTAACCATGAATTGTTTGTGAGTAAATTGTTAATTATATTTCTGAAGTTTGCTCGCAAATAACTCTTTAATTGTGTACATAAACAAGCTCACAAGCAAAGTTCGTGAATAAATAAACAAAATGCTTACAAATAGTTCGTCTATTACTCATTTATTATGTTTGTGAACGAACTCATCTAATAGCAAATGAAATAATATTAAGTTTAGATGTTTGTGAACTAACACAAAACTATATAGTTTTCTACAAAACTAAAATTTGTTCATAAATGTTCTAATCGAGCTTGCTCGCGAGCTTTCGAGCCGAGTTTTGGCCTGCTCAAGCTTGGCTCGTTTACGAACCGAGCCAGTAAATCGTGTTCACGAGCGGCTCGTTTACAAATTGAGCCGAGCTTTTATCGAGCCGATCACCGAGCTGCTCATGAGCGGCTCTGTTCATTTACAGCCTTAACTTTACTACAAAACTCATTCAGTAAACTCAATTTCATTAAACTATTTCATCCAATTGTATAATCACTCAATCATATATAACTTACCTATTAATTAAATCACATATCATATTATTTTTTTAAAATAAAATAAAAAATATTGTAATTTAAAAAGGCCGTCAAATATAACCTGTTTGGCAATCAAAAAGGCACAAGATCTGTTAGCGGATAATCGTTGTTGTTGTTAGCTTTAGTTATTGTAGTTAGTTGTTTACTGTTTGCTAGCAATTGATTAATTATTAAGTTTTTGATAAAATTTTGATAAGTTGTTATTAATATGTAGAATATCTAATGCGCACATATTTTAAAATAATCAACAAAAAATTAAAACAATACAAATTTCCAATTATGATCCATTTGGTTTCGAAAATAATCAATAAAAAAGGAAAAATTCTAAATATAATCCATTTGGTTTCGCTGATTTGTAAATTAATGTCTATGTTTTTTTATTGCAAAAATAGGATCGAAATCTTCATCGTTATTAAAAAAAGTATCAATTTTTAGATCGACACTCTCAATTTTAATTGTTGACGAACTCAAAATTGAAAATTCCAAGAATCGATTTATGCACATCTTTAATTCTTTTACTTCTCAATTTTGAGATTATTTATATATTTTTTTTATAAGGAGAGAGAAAGTGTACATTTAGAGAGAACGCTCTAAAAATTAAGATTTTGGAAAATCGAAAATGTAGTTTCATGGTAAATGTGGTACTAAATAAAATTAATTATTGAGATTTTCTAATTTGAAGTTATCAATGATTAAAACTAATATCAACCTTAAAGTTCTTAGTTTTGCTAATGTGGGAGCTTTAGTTCTCTTTTAGCAATAAAAAAACCACATGCACCAATTTATAAATCGGCGAATCCACATAATTATTTTGAAATTTCCCTAATAAAAAATAAAATCCAAATTAATAAAAATGATCCAAGTAACTAAATATAAATTTTATTTAATGCAACAAACCCTTATTTTTTCGACAATAGTGTTATAGAAATAAATATAATATTAAAGAAGAAATATGTTTAGAAAGATAATTTTTTCAACATCAAACATATATAAATAATTTTTCATGAAAAGTTCATTTTTAGAGTTTTTCGTGAAACACTCTAAAAAGCTGATGATGTATAAATATAACCAAATATTATATTTTCTACACCTTGAAGTGAAATGGTAAACGATGTTCTGAAAAGCTAAAACAGATACTATTAATGAGTTATTGATTACATTCCATTGGAAATGTAATCAATTTACACCTAAGTAGATTAACGACATCCAAGCAGGATCAGGTGAGTTTGATAAGATCAAGATGGACCTGACAGCCCAACTTCATAGTATCTATCTACTTTATCCTTTAGGAGGATTTCTACGAGCAAATATGAATAAATGGGAAAATACCATTCGGTTGTCAAATCTATAACCATTACCTTAGCTTTGTGGATGCTTAGTTGTTGAATAATTTCGATTCAAAATGGGCAGAATTTTCACCCATTTGGGGTCGATACTATTTTAGCCAAGTTGTCAAACTCACAAATCTCTTATATGGGAATGCGCCTTATCTCACGGTTCGTCTTTCCTGTTGATCTTTGGTCATTATTTGTTTAATAACGGCAAGGTATTACTACCATCTTGATTTCGCTCTTCATGATGGCGTTTAATATTCAAATGCCCTAAACTCGTGCTTTGTACTATGATGCGTTGTTCGATGCTGAAAACCTAAAAGAGATAACATACTTCAGTGTGATTCCTTTAGGACCTTTTACATAAACAGTAATATCAGCATCTTCCTTGTTAAACCTTCCATCAACAAAAACTTCCCATGTCTTTTGAGACCAAATTTATCTTAATTAGGGATCTCGATCAAGAAATCAACCAGTGCTTGAGCCTTAAATGCTTTTAAGGTTTGAATGTAACATCAAACTATGTTAACTTGAGCGCCCATTCGACTATTCTTCCTGATGTTCCGACCTTTGCGACATTTTCCTAAGTGAGGTGTTTGTTCTCACAAAAATAGAGTGGTTTGAGAGTAATGTCGTAGCTTTTGGGCAGCAATCAGAACTCCATAAGTCAACCTATCCAACCTTGGGTACCTCGTTGCGGCATCATGTAAGACCCTACTTATATAATAGACTAAAAACTGCACAATGTTCTCCTTCTAATTAAAATCATTCCAATGGACTCGTCGGCCACACTGATGTATAAGTATAGTATTTCGCCAAGAATTAGTCTACTTAATAAAGGTGGAAAGGCTGGAAAATATTTGATAATCTCAAAAGATGTTCGGCACTTGGTTGTCCAGTTGAAGTCTTTGGCTCCTTTTAGGCTTTTATAAAAGGCTAAGTATCTTTTGGCCAAACATGATGTGAATTTGCCAACGGTGTTGATTTTTCCATTCAGTTTATAAACAACATTTAGCTTTTTCGATGGTGTTATAACAATGATAGCCTGAATTTTGTCTAGGTATGCTTCGAGTCCACTTTCAGAAATCACAAACCCTAAAAAATTCCATAAACCTACAACGAAGGTGCATTTTTCTGGATTCAGTTTAAACATGTACTTTCTTAGCGTTGCAAAGACCGTTTAAAGATATGAACTATGCTCTTCCACCGTTTTACTCTTGATTGCCATGTCATCTACATATATTTCAATTTTATCGACAATGATGTACTTGAATATTCCATTCACACGTCTCCAGTATGTTGCCTTGACATTTTTTGAGACCGAAAGGCATATGACCCTGTACTAATAGGTTTCTTCATGTGTTGTGAAGCTTGTTTTTTTTATATGTACTAAGTTCATTGGCAACTGATGATATCCGACGTCAACGCCCAATAATGAGTAAATCTTATATCCGACTGTGATATCCGAGAGAGGGTAAGAATCCTTTGGGCAAGCTTTGTTCAAGTCCATGAAGTCAACACATAACCTCCACTTCTTGTTGGCCCTCTTTACCAAGACCACGTTAGCCATCCACTTTGGATAATGAATGTTCTTAATGTGGTCGCAATCTATCATGTTTTTCAGTTCAGCCTTAATCATTTCTTGCCGCTCTACACCAAGGTTCATCTTCTTTTGCTTCATTGGGGTGGCCTCTGGAACCACGTTTAGGAATGCATCATGACTTTTGGAGAAATGCCTATTACGGCAGTTGGACACGAGGCGAAGGTTGTGATGTTTTCTGCCAGCATAAGCACCATTTCCTCCCTTGATTCCTTCAGTACTTCAGTCAAGATTTTAATTAATTTTCTGTCTACAAGCCACACTATTTCAAGATCACCCACTAGTTCAGCTTTTTCTCTTACTTCCTCGATCAAGTCTACAATTAAGGGAGGCCATTTACGTCTCTTATGCAATCACATGGTTACCATGCTCAACAACCACGCTCTTTGCGATAAGTATTTGTCGGGTCAAATGATAAATGGAGAGAGCTCCAGCGAATTCAGATAATAGTGGTCTACCAACAATGGCGATGTATGGCAAGACTGTATCAACTACTAGGAAATCTATTTCGATACGCCACTTTTTGTAGCCATCCCCAATTGCGACTTTCATTCTCATGTTGCCCAGCAACAGTATTGCATGTCTACTTATTCCAACTAGTAGAGACCATATCGATATCAATCATTCAAGATCCAATTAGAGGCCTCGAAATGTACTAAGGTGCACGTATCTACAACACTCTTTGGACTTTGAAGTCCTTTATCAAAATTTCAATAACTAAGGCATCTTCGTGGGACCTTTTGGAAGATTTTTCAACCCTTCGAACAGAAGTTCAAAACTGAATTAGTACTAACATTTTTGCCCTCAAAAATCCTTTTTCGCTCAATGGGCCTATATTTTTAGATCCTCCAACAATGAGATTTATGACCCAATAGGCTCACATTCGACCGAGCATCTATCTCGGTGCTGGGGTGCTTTATTTTGGGTTTTCAATAACTTTTCCAACTTACGTTGTTTCTCCACATATGCTCTACTCCTTGGTGGTCTAGTCGATGTGAAAAGGATGTTGGATGATCTACGAACCACAAAGCTATTCAATTAAGTCATGGTGTTCGACCGTTTAAGTCCACATTTATCGCACCAATTTGATATGATGAAATTTGAGTGAGCTTGCTAGGACTCTTTAGGTCTCTGGAATCAAACAGAAAAATGATCAAGGAAGGGTCAAGGACCGACCACCCTATTCTGATGGGAAATATACTAAGTGAACAAATATAATGAATTGGATACCTTTTAGTATATTATTTACCTTCTACTTAAAAAGGGTCAACCAAAAATGATTGTAACGGTTACACCTGTAATTCAGCGAATCAAGATAGCGTACGCAAGTGTAAACATGCATAATCTTGAAGTCTCATTTGTCGATGCGCAATATAATTAAGGGGAAAGTTCAAATAAAACCCCTGTGGTTTACTTTTTGTCAAAACGAGGACTGAGGTTTCGCACTTTTAATAATGCTATTAAAACTATCTTTAACGACCTGAAAATGAAAATTTTCAAGAATTAAAGTTGTTCAATGTCATATTTTCTATGGAACTACATTTTCGATTTTAGAAAATCATCTTTTTTGGAACTCTCTCTCTAAACATTAACTTTCTCTCTCTTTACCAAACATCATCTAAATAATCTCGAAATAAAAAAGTTGAAGAATTAAAATTGCTTAGAATATTAGTAATTCTTAAAATATGTCATTTTTGAAGTTGTTAAGGGTGATTTTAATAGTATCAATCGAAAAAGTCCTTATTTTGCTAAAGTTGAAAACCTCAGTTCTCGTTTTGACAAAAAGTAAATCACAGTCCTTTATCTGAAAATTAGTGAAACCACATGGGTTTTATTTCAACTTTACCCTATAATTAATTGTATGATATAATGTACATTGCAGCCGTGATACAGGATCTTCAAAGCAAAAATTTAAACTTAACGGTAACAAATAAACAAATATTATTTTTATTTATTTTTCACATAATTCAACAATTATGTACTCTAGGTAGGAAATTCTATAATGGACAAAAAGAAAATATATTTATCCTGATCACTATTCTGATTCAGCATTTCTTTTCTTAAGAAAATGTTGATTTGACATAAAGAAATTATTTTAAGAGTAATTTTGCATCTGTAACAAAATGCACATCTGGATTTATAATCCAAAATAGCATTTCATTATGGATGCAAATTGAATGGAAATATTTACAATGCAGAATACAAATCAACTTATCGCCGCCCCCATTCTTTTCTAGGGAGATGATCATTTGGATCCGCAGCTAATATATGCATCAGGAGGCTGGCTAACACATATCATCAAAGTTTAGTGAATTGTAAATCAGTCATCAGGGAAAAACTGTCCAGAAAGATTATGATCCATAATTGGAAATTGCATGCTTTCTGAAGGTTTCCAGTGACGCTTTCGTTGATTTATAAACCAATTATTGATTTGCTTCTGATCTAGACCCGTTGATTCTGCCAGACTTATCTTATCTGCTTCCTGGATAGTTCAACAATATTTTAACTCTTCAATGAATGTTGTCCCTAGTCTCAATATTTTAAATACAAAAAAAATTTCTCCTAACGTTTTTGTTTTTTTGGAAAGTAGAGATATATTCTCTCATCCCCACCACGGGGACAAAGTTATCCTCATCCCCATCCTATGGGGATTCTTATGGGAGATTCTCTGTCTCCGTCGGGCACCGATGAGGACGGGAATCCCTGATAAGAATCCCCATGGGATGGGGATGAGGATAATTTTGTCCCCCGTGGTGGGGATGCGGCTGCCGAAATCCCCATCCCCGTCCCATTAATCCTCGATGGGGATCCCCTATTATTCTCCATGATAACTAAAATTTTTTTGGATGATTATGTACATTTTCAGTATGTGATTGGTTGTTTTCAATTTTTAGTTTTTTGTAGTTTAAAAAATTTGAAAATGATTATGATGGTTGGTATTATTAGCGATTGCTTCTTAAGAGTTTTAGGGTTTACTGATTTTTTTTAAACATAAAAGGTGATTCCCATAGGGAATGAGAAGCAGAGAAAAAGTTTTTAGAATATTTGTAAACACAGAATGGGGAACCCCGCGGATGGGGATAAATATATCCTCGTTTAACTCGTGGGATGAAGACGTGGAATCCCCGACTAGTCGGAGAACGGGGATGGACAATGCATTCCCCACCTGTTTACATCCCTAGTTAACGGCAAATTTTAAACTTCTACCTAAAGTTGGGGCAAAAAAAAAGTATGAAGTCTAAAGTCTGTTTTCAAATATGTTTAGTAAGAGCATGGAAATGGAAGTAAAGCAAGAAAAAGAGATACGTACAGTAGGGTAAGGCCATTTATAGTGAACATTCCACCATTGAAGTAGGGTTTGTCTAGCTTCCTTAGGTAGCTTCCCTTTCTTTTTCTTCTTTGAAAACTCAAGTTTCAGCGAGCTAATATGACTTCCATACCTCCGCATAAGTCTATCCTTAATATCTCTATCTTCACTGCTTGGCTGTACCTCGGTTTCTCCTCCACTCAACTCCTCCTCTGAGGACGGTGCACCACCTTCACCTGAGACACACACCAAATAAGTGGTATCAGGCTAAGTAAAATTTGTCACTTACATGCAACCAATTTCAGTATTAAGATCACTTTAAAAAAATAGTTGCTAGATTGCAGTTCTGTGTGGGCTTATTTTTCTCCCAAAGAAAGGCTTCTGCAAAGTTCTCAAATCAAAATCAATGTTGTTAATTGTGTTACTAAGGCCTGTCGGAAAATATTGTGCATGAAAATAATTTGTTGATTTTCTAATATTTGTTTGCTTAAGAAAGTAAATCAACCAAAAAAATTTAGGTTAGTCAACCAACATTTTCCTAAGCTTTTATAACAATACTCCATTCATTCTTACCTTTTTAAACATATAGTTACCCACAACTTTTTCTCGTTTTCATCGTTTTCGGTGTTGTATCCAAACATAGAAAGATATTTTATTTCCAATACAAAATTTTCTCTTATCCAATATTTTTGCTGACAAACAAACAAACCTAATTGACAGATGAATAAAATATTTTTGGCCACTAAGCTCGTGTGAATTTCAACTTTAGGCCCTATAATTTGTGGAAATTGAGTCACTAAACTTTAATTTCTGTTCAAATTTAACCCTAAATGAACAGAATCGTAACATGTGAATGCCAAGTGCGAATAAAAAAGAACAAATTCTTATTGAAAAAATATGTTTGTATGAACGCTACACACGTAATGATGTCACGCAAAAAAAATAACATTTTAACAAAATGCTCAATGCATCAACTACTCCTTATAATTGGTCAAATAACATGATTGTTAAGCTTTAGAAATATCTATGAATTAGAAATGTCTGTGATTTGTTTAGAGTGACGGTAAATCCTTCAAGTCCTAGATAAGTAAGGAAATAAAAATTTGGACAAGTTAAAAGCAAAATCAACAACAACCAGTGGCGAATACAGGATTACTCGATTGGGGGACCGATTTTACACGTGCGTTCGGGAAATTTTTTGTTTTTGCTAAATCGAACTTGCTTAATTTTTTTTGTATATATGAGTGTTATAATTTGAATTGTCAAGAACCACTTTTAAGTATTAATGTACAATTTTTCAAAATTAAGCTAGATTTCGTTTATAGTCCTAATATGTAAAAAAAATTGGATTTAGGAAGGGTTGAACATATAAAAAAATTAAAAAAAAAATTGATTTCAGATGACCTATCAGACTAAAAAAATTAATGATTTGGATTTATAGAGGCCTAACAGGCAAAAAAAAATTAGAAATTTGGATTTAGAGATGCCTAAGAGGCCTATAAAAATTAAAAATTTGGATTTAGGGAGTATTTAATAGGTCCAAAATATTGAAATTTTAAAGTTTGAACAAGCCTAACACGTAATGAGATATATTTAATTTTCTTTATTAGTTCAATACTAGTTTTTAAAAAAATTATAACATTTTTACATTTTTTTATGTTTAGTTTTAAAATTTTAAAATTTAATTTAGAAATTAAGTTGTTTGAGTCTCAAAAATAAGAAATTAATTTTTTTTTAATGGAAAAGACATAATAAAAATGAGTTCAAAAGTATTATGAAAATAAATAAAGTAATTAATAATGGTAACATTTTCTAAAATAAATTGAGGCTGGGGGAATTGAACCTAGGACCTTTTAAAAAGAAACAAGTGTTTCAACCATCTCATCTACCTTTAAACAATGAAATATTACTACATAGTTTCAATATAGGCTAATATTAGGGGAGGCCGAAACTACTCGTGACTATGGTATTTCCGGCGGCCGGAGGGGCCCGGGCCCCCTGTATACGCCCCCTGACAACAACAACAACATCAAAACCTTAGTCCCGAAATGATTCGGGGTCGGCTAACATGAACCATCATATAAAACCGTGAAATCAAGTCGTGTCAGCGACACAAATTCGCTCCCTCCACTCCGTCCTATCCACTACCATATTTTCCTCAATTCCCAGTAAACTCATATCACTCTCGATCACCCTCCTCCAAGTTTGCTTAGGTCTTCCCCTACCCCTCACCACTACATCCCTTTGTCACTCTTCGGTCCTCCTAACCGACGCATCAAGCGCTCTACGTCTCACATGCATTTAAGTAAATACTCCCTCCATTTCAAAATAATTGTCACATTTGACCAAAGCACACATATTAAGGAAATGATTGATTTGCATTAAATTTATGCAACATGGACTAGAATACCCTCTATCTCTCTTCATTAATAATTATCATTTTTGGTGTCTCTCATTAAATTGAACCTCTCTCCATACATTGAAAACTTAAAATAGCAAAAAGTGTAATTAATATTAAACTCATTAATAGGGGTAAAATAGAAAAAAGTTGCATTGGAAACTAAACCTGACAAATCATATGAAATGGAAAAATTTGATCAAAAGTCACAATTATTTTGAAATGGAGGGAGTAACTTCAAGTGAGCTGGCCTGCTCGTATAAAGTTTATGAAAGGTTAAATAAAGGTTTATGGAAGGCATGGATGATGAATTAGGGGTGTACTTGGATGGATGGAAGTAAAGGTTTTCAAGGATTTATAAAAAAGAATCATAATAAAGAAAACACCTCTAAATCCCTTCAATTTGATGGGATTTAAAACACCCTTCAATTAAGCTCCACCCAAACTTTCCCACAAAGGTTAACTTTCCTTTATTTAACCTCCAATAACTTTTATTGACATCCTTACAAATTCATAGAATTAAAGTATGATAAATATGTAAGAGCATAGAAAATTAAGGAAATTTTCTTGAATTCTGCCAAGTAACTTTTACAAGATATCCACTCCATGTCCAACTGGAATAGCTGGTGGAAATATATGGGAAAAAGCAGCTCTATTTAATAGATGGCGTTCCATGAGGGATAACAGGAATGATAAAGAGGACCCACATGAACCCATTCGAGAGGTCATGCAACGGCACAGAAAACAGATTTGACCCAAGAGTAAAAGAGAGGGATGGACTGCAGGTAAGTGTCTGGTTATGTCGTTTGTCAGAGACTCAGGACTCGCAATACAAAAGATAGTACTATTTGCCCACTAGGTAAAAATGGGAATTTTTATTCCGGAATGTACCCATACCATACATATTTCATTAATTGTTACGGGAGTTAATTATCTCGCAACGATCAAAACATTTAGTAGCTAATAGTAATATCCAATACTTGACCCCAGATAGGGTTCCTTCACATCATCAAATAAACTAGTTCGCAATTCACGTCCTGAATTTAGTTCCTGATTGAGTTAATGATTTTCATTTCAAGATCCCTAAATTTTTTTAATCACATTAACTCATCTTAACAAAAAAAAAAAACAATTTTGAACATAAAATTTAGTTTATAAAACATTAATCATCTCATTTGTATCCCAAATTTGGTCTTTTCACAACTAGAAAGTAGTTTTTTATGTTTAATTTATTTGTTAAGATTATAAAAACATTATTTTGAATGGTTAAAAAAATAAAATTTCAAAGGAAAATAAAATGAATGACATTTTTTTAATTGATTTAAATTTTCACGACTAATTAATTTAGAGAGCATGGACTTATAATGAGTTTTTGCTATAAGAAATAATGAAGTGTATCAGAAAAACATCGAATTTATTTCACCAAAAGTTTTTCCCAGAAAACCTGTACTTCCCTCCCAATATAAATCTTTGAACTCCGACAAGATGATGACGAGAGTTTTGATCTCAAGTGGAAAGGCAGAGAATTCAGTGGTATGAAGAAAGCCATACCGTACCCCATTTATTTGAGTGGAGAAGGAACAAAAGTAGGTTTTATATTTTAATTAAAAATGAAGAATATAATGGAATAGCACTGTTTGGGACCTCTAGAAACTAGAGGTGTCAAAATGGCTAAAAAGATTGACCCAACCTATTTAATAAATGGGTTGACCCAACCCAATCCATTTAATAAATAGGTTATAATAACCCATTTGTATATAGGTCAAAATGATCCAACCCATTTATTAAATGAGTTACATGGATTGACCTATTTAACCCATTTAACCAAATCTAATTAAAAATTAATCAAAAAAAAAACGTAAAAACATAAAATGAAATAAACGTGAAAGTGAAAATGTAAAAATTACACGGATCGACTCGTTTAACCTAATTAACTAAAATATAATATAATATTTGCTTATTCATCTTTTTACATGATATAGTTTCTTAATGTAATTAAAATTCAATTTGACCAATTTAAATTCAACTATTAGCGTCTTCATTTAACGTCAATTCATTTGTAATTAACATATAGTAACTCGACCAAAAGCTTATTTTGTTACGTATCAGTAACCGTGTCATATCATGTGACTCTACAAAAGCTGAATTTCAATAATACCCATTTCATTACCCTTTATTTAGACAAAAGTTTAACAAAACCAATTATTATAAGTACAAAAGTTTAACATAAATTACAACATAAACCAATTTCAGCAAAATAAGTTTAACAAAACAAAAACTAATTGCAAATCTAGAGTGGAAATTTAGCAAAACTGAAGTTGAACAAAATAAAAACCAATTGTCTAAATTAGGGGTGTTCAAAAATCGAACCAGACCGAAATAACCGACCGAACTGATGTATTTCGATTTTTCGGTCTATTAGATTCGGTTTCGGTTTTATTTTATAAAAAATTTCGGTAATATCGGTCGGTTTGGTTTTTATGATAAAATTACCGAATTAACCGAACCAACCGAAATAGAAGTTAATTAGATTTATTATTTATAAATTATTTGTAAACGTAGTTTTATTGTTTCTTTTTCTTTAAATTAGTTATTAATTAATTTTAATATTAAAGTAAGAGATTAAGAGATTATATACCTTTTACTTCAGTCCAATATCTTAGAAGTTTCATATTTTATTGTTATTATGTAATTTAAATTTAGATTTGTCCTACTGTTTTTAATTAAAATATATATTTATCCATTTTCGTAAACTTTATAGTTTAGACATTAAATTCTTGCGTATTTTGTGATTAAAAATTGTAATTACATGATTATATATTCAAGAATATGTTATGATACATAAGTTACACAATAACAGGTATAAAATTATAAAGTATAACTAATCAGAGTTTAGAAATTTTATAAAATTATATTTATTAATCTGTGTTTTACTTTAACTATTTAATATGTGTTGAAACCGAAAACCGAACCGAACTGAACCGAAATATTTAGGTCGATTCGGTTCGGTTTGTTAATATTATTCGGTTAGGTTCGATTCTCATTTTAAGTGTTATTCGGTTTTCGGTTATTTCGGTTCGATTCGGTTTTCAAACTGAACCGACCGTTGAACACCCCTAGTCCAAATAAGAAAACAGTAACTCGATCAGAGTTAATCAAATTTTGCAAGACTATAGCAAAGAAAAATAAAGATAAAACACAAAGGAAGCAGATACTTAGAAAAAGGGAAGAGCCGAGAAATAAAAAGAAAATACCTAGAATTTATATATCGCAGAAGGCGGAATATTAATTTTAAGATGAATAAGAAACTAATGGGTTATTGGGTTGACCCTGTCAAAAACCTATTCAACCCTTTTATTATATGGGTTAAATAGCTCAACCTCTTTATGATCCAGCCCATAAAAGGATCAACCCTAACCTATTTAAATGATGGGTTAAATGGGTCAATAAATGGGTTATGACTCATTTTGACACCTCTAACCCAAGTGAAAAGCCAAAAAGACAGAGACACGTGTGGTGCCCATAAATAAGCACCTATACCCACAAACAACCACAGAAATAAATTAATGCCCATGGAAATGACAACCACTTGGGCTACCAGAAGCCAGAAGCCAGAAGCCAGAAGCCAGAAGCAGTAGCAGTTCTAGCTCAGTGGTGGCATTGATTCATGAATCCTCTACTTATAAAGCTGGTGGTTTACAGCGAAGTATGCGGGAGTCTCATGTGAACTCCGGCAACCCGCTCAACCCGGGGAATAAAAAGACTCGTGAAAAGTCTTTAAATTGATTACAACCTACATTTACCATCACCTGACCCACAATTATAAATACATGCATACAACATATTAACAACCTAAAGGATAGTCTAAACTACTATTTTAGTCCACCCTAATTGACCTAACCATAGTCTAATAACTGTTTTAGTCCAATTAGATCTAATCTTTCTTTTTCAACAACCCTACTCACTACATGCACGTGACGTTACATCTATGAAGCCAAATAATTATTTTGGCATTATATTTTGGTTTTTTTTTGTGATTAGTAATTGGGGGGTAAAACACATCTTATGGTCTCTAAAATTCATATCTGAATATAAATTACTTGAGCTTTTTACATTATTATAATATTAATAATATTAAATCCAAATTGAAGAAAATAAGTTAAAAAAATTTAACAAAATAATAAACTGAACAAGTGTGACTACACCATTGGTTCGCTTTCACTTCAAGTCACCATAAATTACGATCAAATATCTATTTTTAGATCATCATTTCACATTTTCTTGATTTAAACTTTAATATTACAATAATGTAAAGTTTCAAGGACTTTTATACCACGAAACAAAACTTAGGATCATAATGCTAGTAGCAACTATTCTGGGGCCACGCATATATTTACTCTATAATTTGGCCTATTTACTGAATTTACCAATGTAAAGAAGAGAGTTCTTCCTTCCGAGCATGCAGTTTTTCTTAATTTGAAATTCCACATGAAATACCAACAATATAGATGAATAATAGCGAGAAACAATGAAAATATACAATTTTCATATGATGAGCATATCTTGCTCCGTTTATCTAAAGGTTGAAACATTTAATATTAATTGATTTACTTTTCACCTAAGCTGAACGTGGTCAAATGATGGATTAATCAATGTTATATTGGCCAGAAATGAAAATACCATTCCTATTCTAACTCATACTCTCTACCCCTGTCAAATACCACATAGGATCATTCAATTTCCTTCCCGCAACAGAATCAAAGTTGCTGTAAACATTTAGCATATATAAAGGGGTAAATAAGTTTTTAGTCACGAACTTTTTACCTGTTACACTAGTCAAGCTCCATATTAGCAAAACTACATAGCAAGGTCGCTAAGTTTTGTCCCGTTAACAGTTTAGTCCTCTGTTAAAAACCATCCAAAAATATGTTGGTCTTAACTTTGACTAACAGATTCTTCTTATAAATTTGACTACTAAATTACAAATTCTTGAGATGGTTTTTAATGGAATGACTAATTTGTTGAGGAGAACAAAAATTAAGAACCTAATGTATTTTTGCTAATATGTGACTGACTAGTGTAATAGGTAAAAGCTAAGGAATAAATTTTTTTTGATCTTTGCTAAGGAATAAATTAATTTACCCTCAAGTAACTTCAACATGATTGACACAGCAAGTATTAATTAACAAAATCAACAAATGAGCATAAATTATTGTTTCTTAATAAGAATGGCCGCTGGCATATACTATTAAACACAACCCAAACACGTGAAAGTATTTCATCCTACATATATAATATGATAAAGTGGACATCTATATATTATAGTGGCATTTATCGAGAATCTTAGTCCTTTTCTTATTCAAGTAAGTTTGAAGAATCTTAAATTCATTGAAGATTGCGGAAAATCTACAACTAAGTAGATAAGAGAACAAAGTACACAAGAGGCTAATAAAATATGATTGGAACATTACTCAAAAAGTAATCTGTGTACTTTCAAAGAAGAACAATCCCAGGTCCCAACCAAAAATCTAATTTGATAACCATCTTGTGAACTACTAAGGCTGCTATATATACCGTGTGCAATTTGCACGATCTCCATTCCAATGAACGTATAGAAAAAATAGTAGCTATTTTTTAACTTTTGGTAGATTTTTGAGAAAAGTTGTAATATTCACATCCCTAGATTTCCCACTCAAATTTAGTGAACATGTGTTTTTCAACAACTATGGATATTAGTTATACATACAGCCTAGAAAGGGCTCAAAAGAATTCAATTAGTGATGAAAAAAGAGAAAGGTATATCAAACAAGCAACGTGGGAAGTGCTCATAATCAAGCTCCAGCAAAATTTCATCCAGAAAGTGACTTTGACCTATACTCACACATGATTAATAATATTCGCTTATGCCAAAACCTTGTTGTTCATTATCATGAACATAGGTAAAATACACCAATTATTTTTTTAAGATTTTTTATTCAGGATCTAAATGTGGGGTATGTTGTATCTATTCTGAAAACCAATGCAACTTCCAAGATGATACAACCACCACGAGAAGTATCAACCTCCAAAGGAAGACTGATCAGTCGTCCTCTACTATACAATTTCCAAAGTTGCAAGTGACCTATTCATGCTTTATTGGAACTTGAAGCAGATTAATAAACCATAACAGACATTTTCAGATCTTTATTATGCAACCGAAATTAGTAAAAAAAATGAAAAAAAAGTTGAGGAATTTGAATTTTCAAGCCATTATATTAATGAGATTGAGTTAATAAAATATCCTAGTCCTAAGCAAGAAAGAAAAGAGTTGGATTTTTAATAGAATAACTCTTGGAGAACAATTTTTGTTCTGCATACTTGCTTTTAGAGTGCGAGCCTTGACGCAACGGTAAACGTTGTTGCCGTGTAACCGAGAGGTCACGGGTTCGAGTCTTAGGAGCGGCCTCTTGCCAAATAAATTGGCAGGGAAGGCTTGCCCCCAGTACACCCTTATGATGGGACCCCTCCCCGGACCCTCCGGGCCGCCTTTTTTTTTATACTTGCTTTTAGAGCAGTACTTCACATAAATTTTATATGAGGGAAATAAAAAAAACTCAACCAATACATTTTTTAACATAAAAGTTGAGGGAAGATGACAGCAGTTAGCATCTGTTCAAAAGGCTATACTTGATGATGATTATCTAGTTGTACTTCATTCTATCAGAAGTGCGCCAGGCCGATCTTAATTGAGCTTTTAAATAAATATTTTAATACAATGAGACAGAATCAGAATAATTTGAGGCAACGTTCCATTTCCTGGCTGGGGAAGCGAGATAAGATTTCATCAATTTGGTATTACCTATTTTCAGATTCTAGTATTATCTTGGTAGATTCAAGATAATTAATCCAACTCCAAAAAAAAAAATTACACGGAATTGCAATATACCTAAATTTTTGTAACCAGAACGAAACTTATTGCAAATTTAATTACTATTTACAGTACTGGTTGAGAAGGAAAACAAAGCTTCATTTCATTTGCAATCGATGTTGCCAGAAAATTTTAGGCAAATTTAGAGATGGACAGTGTCAAAGGAATAACCACAATTTAAACCATTCTTGCATTGACCATTTGGTTTCAGAAATGTGAGAGTAGTTCAGTGATGCACATAAGCCATCTAGGGATTGCCAACAAAATGTAAGTTAAAACTAAGATGATGTTATGTAATTCAACTCTCGACTGTAATAATATAAGAAAGAGAGTCGGACACTATATACGGCAGAAAGATTAACCAGGTCAATTATTGGCTTTTAAAATTTGAAAGAAGCCAGGAATTATAGAAATTAGAAAAGCAGTAGTTGGCCTTGGCCAATAACTTTGTAATCACTGATAAATGGTGTGGCAAGCACCTTTGTTTGTTGGAAAGTACGGTGTTTTGAAAAATATTGGGTAATAGAAAATTTTGTGTTAGAAAATACAATATTTTCATATATTTAGCTACGATACTAGAAACCGGAAGAAGTAATGAGTAGCCTACTGTTTCCAAAAACTTAAGAAAATATTTTAATATTTTTAAAAGGCTAAAATGTTTTCTCACTTTCTTTGTAAATTTTGTTAGTTGACTAATCTAAAAAAATTCATTGATTTATTTCCTAACTAGACAAAAACCAGAAAATCGGCGGAAATTTTTCCCCACAATATTTTTGTGCAAAAGAGACATAAATGTCCTCAGTCCATCAAAGCACTGTTTACTGAGTCGGTTAACTGAACTCTGAGTATGAAATGTCAAATTAAGAATCACACTAATAACAAAAGGTCTTTGCTTTCAAGTCTCATTTTTTACTGACACAACTAAAAGGGAAATAAAAAAGATACAACAAGAAGAAAGGAATTTAAAAGTGGAATTCAAAGGCAACAAAGAAAGGATATGTTGGAAATGCAAGTAAATTGAAGTTGGTAATGTTATTTGAGCTGAAAAGCAAAAGTTGCAACAACAACTACAAAATCCATGGAAGCATAACCCTTTTTAGCAAGCCCTTAAATTCATCTATATATCACTCAATGAAGATAGATTAAAAACATAGCATAAGATAACATAAATCCAATTGGAAACCTACATATGTATATAAGGAAAAGAAATCATTGCTTAAAAAAAAGAAGGAAAAGAAAGCATTTTCAATCATTAATATTCTTAACCGTTGCTACTCTCCCATTAAATGCCAGGAGTCTCCACAGAGTCTAGGGTTTTGTTGTTTGTTTGTGCTATTATTGTCATACCCCTAAGCTGAGCGTTCGTGGTCAATGAGTGGATTCTTGCAGCAAAAGAAAAAGGGTAGGTACTATAGTAGTAGTAGAGTCTATAAGTAGGAAAGCAACGTTTGTCGCTTCATTTTTCATGTGGGCTTTCTATATCCGAACCGCACCATTTAGTGAAATCAAAGAAACACAGATTGCCAGTCAGTACAAGTGATGGTTATGGAGTTTTTAAAGGATATTTATGATTCGTAAGTAGTTTATGTAATTGGCATAGATGATGCAGTAACAGTGGAGGACTAGGAAACTTAAATTGAATTAAAAATAATTTCTCGCACAAAAACCGATGACTAGCAGTAGAATAGAAACAAAATAACCAATCTAATTAATAAAAAAATGGAAGAAAAGAGAAGAGTTTACTCACCGGATAGAGTTCTGGCGGAGGCACCGGTGCAGAGATTACGAAGCTGCGTTTCAATCTTGTTCAAGAAGGTACTTGCTTCATCAAAAGGCCTTTCAAGGTCAGATTTATACTTCATCAACACACAACAGTAGGTTTCCTTTAGAATAATGAAGAGGAGATGGGTCAGATAATAATCGAATTTAAAAAGCAAAATCCGAAGCCCAGAAATCGAGACCGCACCATGAAATCGTCAAGATCGGGATCCACTCCCAAGCATGAGAGCGTAGCATTTCCCTTGCAGAGCTCATTTTCTCGACGGATTTCATCTAACAAACACGCTATTTCCGGCGGCGCTCCTACCTTAGGAAAGATAAAATAAAAATGGCCTCAAAAACACAAGCATTAAGATACTAACAACTCTTCAGGCAAATTTCCTTTGAAGAAATAAGAGAATAGATAAAAAAAAAAAAACGCTTCGTTTCTCATGACGTATTTCCTAGAAAAATGGTTTCTCGTGTTAAAATTTGAAAACCGTTTTTGGATCTTCAAAATCCAAGGAGTAAAATACACGAAAACGAAAAACAAAATCTCCGAGAATCCCGCAATTGAAGAAAAGGTTTGAAAAATTAAGAACAACTGATCTACAGATTGAACAATTATATAAGTAATTAACTAATCTCTCCTTCTGAGGCTACTATAATTTAAGAGCAGAACTGTTTCCCTCATATGGCTTCCATCATCGAGTACTAGCCAAATAGTTCTGACACACAGCTCCATAATTGGAAAACCAGAAAAACAGGTGGTATAGTATCTATCTACCGAAATAAAGAGGACTCACGTTATAACTCACTCCTCTTTCTCCTTCGTTATCGTTTTCTTCTTCTGAAGAGAGAAAAAAGCAAGACAGAAGAAAGGAAAGAGAAGGAAGAGTTTGTGATTTTGGCAAACAAACAGTTTATAGTTTTCACCTTCTGGCAATCGATGTAGGCTTGAAGCAAGCGAGCATAAGAAGGATGAGAAGCGATTTTGGCTTTGATCAGATTAAGCATGTCTTCTTCTCGAGGAATTTCGGGGGCGATTGAAGCGCTCTCCGAAATCGCAGACGCAGCAGAGAGTAGCTCATCCGATATGAAAAGTGGAACCCGATTCTGGAAGGTTTCTGAAGAAAGAAAACTCGAGTAATCTGAAGGTAAAATCAGATTTTCCGGTAACATCAACGTCTTATCAGAGTAATCTGCCGTCGAGCGCAAACCATATATTCCATCCATAATTTTATTTCCGTTTTTACTTTCTCCTCCAAATCAGAAAAGTAAAATAATAATAACCAGTTATAATAAGCTGATCAACTAAGAAATTATATTATAAATGGATTAAGAGAAGATTTAATTCCAAATTTTATGGAACATTAGAGAAAGAAAAGTAATGGAAGGATGGGAATTGCTGGAAATGGAAATGGAGGAGCATAGAGGAACTTGAAGCAGTACTGTTATGAGGACTGATCTTTTTGGCAAGCAAGCAATTGTTTATGCTTTGTGGACTTGTTTTCTTTATTTTTATTTTTATTTTTGTTTTTATTCTCATGATATTATTATTTGATGTTACTGTTGTTTATTGTTACTTTATTAACTTATAAAATAATTAGGGCTAGTTTGTTTCGAATTTTCGGAGCAGTGTATATTATTCACTTAAACCGTAGAAAATATAGTATCTAACAACATCAGCATTTTGGAATTTTGTGTGAAAAAGATTTTTTTTTAATAAAGAATGAATTTATTGAATTAAATATGTAGCAATAATAGAAATAAGAAAGGGGGAGTACAATACCACTTCCCACGGACAAACTCAGAATTGACTGTTCTAGCTAGGCTGTGAGCTGCACAATTCGCTGAACGTTTAACAAATGAGATAATATATTATCTAACTCGTTTAATAAAGAATTACAAACAAGAATAATATCAAACAAGTATGATAAGGAATAATTTCTGTCGTTGAGGGCATGTACAATTGACAAGCAATCAGATCGCAGCTCAATATCCTTGTACTTGTTCCTCTTTAGTCATGTCAATGCCTCTTTTACTGCCATAGCCTCCGCAACGACTGACTCAAAGAATCCAGGAAGTGCTGCATGTGAGGCGAAATTGCAAATCCCAATATGGTCGCGGAGTAGGAACCCGTATGAACAATACCCATCCTCATGAAACACACATGCATCGACATTGCAGACCGTTATGAAAAAGTATTTATATATTTGATGTTGATAAAATTTTCTTTTTAATTTTTAACAATATTTTTTTAATATTATTCTTATTTCTCTCACAGAGGGCGAGCCTTGGCGCAACGGTAAACGTTGTTGCCGTGTGACCAAAAGGTCACAGATTCGAGTCTTATAAGCGGCCTCTTACCAAATAAATTGGCAAGGGAAGGTTTGCCCCCAGTACACCCTTGTGGTGGGATCCCTCCCCAGACCCGTAGTGCACCGGGCCACCCTTTATTCTTATTTCTCTAACATTAGTACCGAAAAACAATGTTTTGTCATATTCAATAAACTTATTATTTTTAAATTTTATTAATTTAGATTATATTTTTATTAGAAAATTTTCCAATATGACAATATTCCCCGATTTACAAATAGTTCTTATGAGTTTTTTTTTTTTAAAGATGAGTAAAGTTCTCACCGTTACCAAAAGTAAAAAATTTTAGGTTGATATTATCATTTTTTACCGTTAATAACCTCAGTTTAGAAAATTTTAAGAATTAAATTTTTTTAGTACCACATTTATTATGGAACTACGTTTTCGATTTTTCAAAATCATAATTTTCTATTTTGAGTTCATCAACAGTCAAAACTGAAGGATCAACCTACAATTCCCTAGTTTTGCTAACGATGATGATATTAATCCTTTTTTTTTGTAACAAAAAAATATATAAAAACCAAATTAAAAATTAGTGAAACCACATTAATTATATTTGAAATTTGCCCCTTTCTTATAATTTAATTATTGATTAATTAAAAATATGCTTATATTAGAGATTTTACATACTAATAGCAATAGTTCATCATAATTTTACCAAACACTAAAAATTAATATATTAATATCAAACAGTTAACAGTAACAACAAAAAAACTAGCTACAATAAATAACAGTAACATCAATAACTATTGTATAATTGTTGAACTAATGATTCTTAGTATGTAAATGTTTTAAATCTATTAGAAAATAAATTATAAATATATAATATAGAAATTAATATAAATTACAAATATATTTTTTTCATAATTATCTATATATTTTTTCAAAAATTACTGCAAGTGATACTAAAACAATCAAAATATTTCTTTAAAATTCATTCACATGGCTATATGGTATTTGGTGGGAAATAAGATGACGTTTGTTAGAGAGGATAAATGAGCATTTAGTATTTTTTTTTTAACCCAAAATAATGCATTTCATAGATGAATAGGATTTGCATCCTCAAAAATAACGTTAGATAACCAATTTGGCACAACTAAAGACAAAAAAATCGCTAGCATTGGAATAGGTCTGCCTAGCTACCAAATGAGCAGCCCTATTCGCTAAACGACTAACAAACGATACTGAGAAAGTAGGATTAGATTCAAGGATAACTCGACAATCATGAATGAGCGTTCCAAATTCTGAGATATCCTTTTTGTTGGAAAGAATTGCATCAATAACAAGCTTGGCATTTGATTCAAATTCAACATGCGTATAGCGCATAGAAGCAAGCCAGATCATACTCGTGCATAAAGCTAATGCCTCGACGACCTTAGGTGCTTTAATACTAGCAATGCAACTGCTGCTATAGAACAGAAGGTACTTGTGTCATCTCTGATAACTGCTCCCATACCGCAGTTGCCAGTTTCCTTAAAGATAGCACCGTCGACATTGCACTTCACTGACCCCCTTTTCGGCGGCTTCCAATTTACCCTTTCCTGAAATTGGTTAAGATCATTGTTTGCACGGTTTTGTTCAGATACCGGCGGACCAGTCGCCGCTGCTGCTGCACCGGAGGATGATCCAGACGCCGCGGCTGCAGTCGTGGATGTTGTTTCCATAGTCGGGGCAGGTGGTGCGCTGGTTCCAAGGTGATTTCGTTGTCTATTGTCCGGCAAAAAACCAGAATTCACCCTTGGCTTATTCTGCTGATAAGCCTGCCAATCCCGCAGTTCATCGATGCCATGTCGCCAGCTAATGTCCACCGACCACCATGACAAGTGCCAATGGACTCTGTTACGGTGATCCCCAAATGGCCTTTAAAGCACAACAGAGTCTGTCAGTGAACTCCAGATTCGGACCATAAATTGCCTGCAATAACCAATCTGCAAAATTCATCCCGTTAGTTTGTGGGATTGGGAGGCTGGCTATTCGCCAAAGATCACCTGCAAAACAACAATCAACAAATAAATGGTTATCCATCTCGTCCTGCTCCACACACAGGGCATTCAGTTGTGATTGGTACGCGTCGTTGGGCCAGTCTAGCCCGAGTAGGTAGGCTGCCCAAGCAAATTCTCCATATAAATAGCTTCAGTTTAGGGGGCATATTCAGACTCCAAATCCTCCTCCACCCCTCATTCGCTAACCTCTCCTCTTCCACCTCCAGCCCAACAATATAACCCGAATGCACATTGTAAAAACCATTTTTTGACCAGTTCCAAACTCTTCTGTCCTCACTGACAGTGAACGGCAAGATAATGTCACAAATAGCAGATCTTGTAATCCATGGACCAAAAAAGAATTTATGCAAAACTCGCTCAGTTTTGGTACCCATGCATCCTTCCAGACTCTAATTGAACTACCATCTCCCACCTTTCACATTATACCCAGGCCACTCCAAATACTTCTCCAAACCATACTAGGATTATTGCCTAATTCAGAGAAAAGCAAGTCTTCCTGCGGGAAATATTTCGCTTTGAACATTTTACTCACTAAAGTATTTGGATCATGTACTAATTTCCATCCCTGCTTACTTAAAAGGGCCAAATTGAATAAATGCAAATCTTTGAAACCCATACCCCCTAATTCTTTAGGTTGGCATAGCCTGGCCCAATCAAACTAATGAATGCTTTTTTTTCCCATCAGGTTTCATACCCCACCAAAAAGAGTTCATAATTTTTTGCAGTTCGTCACAAATAGATAAATGTAAAACGAACGTACTCATACAGAAGGTAGGTAGAGCCTGTGCCACTGACTTTAACAACACCTCTTTGCCTGCCTGGGATAAGAATCTAAAGCTCCAAACTCAGAACTTTTTCCTCAGCCTATCAACCAAAAAGCTAAAAATCCTCTTCTTGGATCGCCCAATTAGCGAAGGCAAACCCAAATATCGGCCTGTATCCAGAGGTGCATCAACCTTCAATATTCCTTTGAGCTCGTTCTGCAAAGTAATTGTGACATTAGCACTAGAGAAAATACCCGACTTGCTCAAATTCGAAGCCTAACCGAAGCCGTCTCGTATTCAGACAAAATACTCATTACCTTTCTAGCTTCATTAGCTGTTGCTCCAAAGAACCAAAAACTATCATCAGCGAAGAATAAGTGTGTGACGAGCGTGCCCTTATGCAGATTCGACACCCTGAAATTAAACCCTCACTTTCAGCCTTCGTTATCAATTTAGAGAGAACTTCAGCACACAATATGAACAGGTAGGGAGAAAGTGGATCGCCCTGCCTGAGTCCCCTGCTAGGGACAATTTAATTAGAACATTTTCTATTTACTGACACCTTATACCTAGCCGTTGTTATACAAAGCATCATCCATCTGATCCAGGTCTCATGAAAACCCATGCGAACCATCACCAATTTCAAGAAATTCCAGTCCACCCTATCATAGGCTTTGCTAATATCAATTTTTAGGGCAGCCTGCCCAAAGGTTCCCCTATTCTGCCTTTTCATAAAATGAATGCTTTCAAAGGCATGATCGTCATCTAACTTCTACTGGGATAAGTTGTAGAAACAATTGGCTTTAGTCCAAGTGGGAGTTGTTGGGGTTTTAGTGTCCTATAGACAATTGTTCTAGGATACAAACTTAATGTAAATGAAGTGTTCTTTATATCATTTGTTTTAATGAGATATGGTTTCATAACTATATAAAAGGCAATCCCTTTTAAGAACTGAATAAAGTCTAATAAAAGGAAATCCGTAAGTTTGTTTAAAGTGATTATAACGTGTTCATACAAGCATGAAGTGACACGAAACTTTATAATAAACTAATAAACTTAAAACCACCCCAAGTCAAGTAATATGTTTAGGATTGATATATCACTGCTGAGACTTGCATGTAACAATATCTTCTATCGCGACAGAAAGCTGATCTCACAAGCTTCATATATACAGATATCTGGACAGTTACATGGATCCAATGAAAAGAAGTTCATTAGGATTGGGGACCCGACTTGAGATAACAGGATGGGTAGATTCATCCTTGTCATATGTTCATCTCATTGGTATTAATAGGTATAAGTAATCCTCAAACTCAAAGGAATGTTAATTAGTAATTCTGGATTACGGAATGTGACGCTTTGATCCTGTTGTAACACGATCCTTAACAGAGATAACTCTGGGGTGTGAACGGCAGACGTTGGGTATCACAGGAAGTAATTGCAGGATAGTTATACATTGGATTGAGCATTTATCACTCCCGATAAATGGGAGATATGTCCATGGATCGCTTGTGGAAGACTTGACTCTAAATCCTTGCAAGGTGATAGCTTAAGATTAAAATGCAGATTTCTCTTAACCTATCTAATTGGAGTTGACTCGGCCTGTACAAGTAAAACGAACGTCTCGCTATATGTGACTTGACATTATCCATAATCATAAGATTCAGTTCAAGGATGTAGTTGATAAAGGATCGAATTATACTGTAACTAATACGGAAAGGTCAATGACAGAATCAACATGTCTTCTTATAGCTCTGGGGGAATGTTTCGGATTTGTCAATCACATTTTGCGTACTCATTCTGTTATGCAAAGATTAAATATAATTCTGTGAAAATTAATTTAATAGTTGCATACGGCCAGAAGCAATAAGAACCTAGTGAGTCACACATAAGACTTGGAACCCAAAAGAGAAACAGATGTTAATTAATTGATGGGAGCCCAACTGAGCCCAATAAGGCCCAGTTAATGAGGGGGGCGATTTTATGTATATAAGATACATAAATAATTAATTTGATTTCATCAATTCTAATTAGATTAGGATTATGAATTAAATTAATTAAAGGATAAATAAGTTAGGAGTTTTAATTAGATTATATTGCTGCCTATTATTATCCTATAAGGTTACTAATATTATCTTTATATTTAAGATATAATTATAGATAATAAATAAGAATTATATTCCGAATTAAATTCTTATTCAGTAACCTAATTCTATCTAACTAGGGTTTAGATACAAGAGGATATAAATACCCCCCTCCTATGCAATTTTCGATACACCAGTAAGCCAGGAGAGAGAAAATTTCGACCCACACACTAGAGGACGAGATTATCTACCGCTTCCTTCCGTTCGATTGATTTTCATCTCTTTCTCTTTATCCTTGATCTTGTGTTGATTAATTAGAGACAATCTATTTTGGTTGTTATAAACGGTTGATTCTAATTTGATCTTCAATTATTTTGTTTTTGTGCTCGGAAACTCGAAGTAAGAGTTGTGGGCACTTCGTTTGCAACGGTAGATAGAACTTATGAAAGGTATTTCTTTTATCCCTCTTTATATGAAATAACGATTAACGGATCTTGGGTTAATGGAAATAGGTTAAAAAAAATTTATATTTCCGCTGCTATACGTTAGCCTATTTTCCCTCAGTAGTATCAGAGACTGCGTTAAATCCGTTATTTCATATATGAAAATTTAGAAGTTTTTCAATCAGGTTGAATAAATATTTATAGTTAGGTTAATTAACAAAACTGTTTTGATTAATTAGTTCTAAAGATAAATAAATTTTAATTAATTGTTAATTAAAATAGTTTATGCATATGTTCCTAATTATTTCGGTTGATAATCATTATAACAAAATCTATTAATTTTATAGTTAGATTGATAAAAGTTAATTTTATTGATTCTAAAGATAAAACGGAAAATCTATAATAGGTTTTCTTATTTTCTGAAAATTATTTTGAAACCGTTTTAAAACTGATATATATATATATATATATATATATATACATAATTTAAAAAAAAGACAGCAGCTCGGGTCGTGCCTCACGGCGCGACCCGGCTGCTGTCGCACGGTTGTTGCCCCGCGGCGGTTGGCCGCCGCTGCCGCAAGGCAGCGGCTGGCCAGACGCGCTAGGGCTGCTGCCAAACGGCAGCAGCCGCGTCCTCAGGTCCGACCTGAGACCCACTTATTTTAAAAGTGTTTTAAAATCAGTTTTAAAATATGGATATATATATATATATATATATATATATATATATATATATATATATATATATATATGTTTCAGAAATTAATAGTTTTATGTTTTGATTATCGAATGAAAAGTTTATTTAAAAGTTTGTTTTACCTATTTGTAAATCAAAAGTATTAAATGAATTGAAATCAAAATAATTGGGACATGCATAAATTAAAGTTTTGTATAGTTGTATTAATCTAAAAGGTTAATATAGAAAATACGAAACTATTAGAAGTAAAATTGGATGAAAGTTAATTTGATGTGTTAATGTGATTAACCTAAATATTACATAAAGTATTTATGTAATCAACCAATTAAATTTATTTAATTGAGTCTATACATGTTTGGAGTTATGGACATATTTGGACCCTCTTTTAGTCTTTTGGTATTTTTTGAAATAGGGCCTGCGAGTCCTCTCTTTCAACTATCTATTGTAATTTCTCTTCTCATCTAATTCCCTTCAAGTTAATTGAAGTTTTCTTTAGTAGAATGGAAATTAATATGTAATTTCAAGGCGCCATGGAGAAGACGGAGGACCTAAAGAGAAATATGTAATAGTTAGTATTTCCCTAGGTTTGGCCTTTTATTCCGTCTCTGGCTCGACGGAATAATTTAGATGATATGTCCATAACGCCAATGTATGTGTCTGATGTATGCCTGACGTAGCGTTCGCGTTAAGTATAACGAGTCGTTACCAAGGTAATCCAAGAGACGAGCACTGGAATGCCGTCAAGGACATTCTTAAGTACTTGAGAAGGACTAAAGACATGTTCCTAGTTTATGGAGAAGGGGAACTGAAAATAGAAGGATTTTCAGATGCAAGTCATCTCACAGATGAGAACGATTTTAAATCCCAATCAGGATACCTGTTTATCCTGAATGGGGGCGCGGTCAGCTGGAAGAGTTCCAAGCAAGGAAGCGTAGCTTTCTCTATGACCGAGTCAGAGTATATCGCTGCTGCGGAAGCAGCAAAGGAAGCAGTTTGGATTAAAAAGTTCATTACTGAACTTGGTGTGGTGCCTGACATTGTAAATCTCATTACACTGTACTGTGATAACAATGGAGCCATTGCACAAGCAAAGGAACCACGGTCTCATAATGCATCCAAGCATTACCTGAAGCGATACCATATTGTAAGAGAAATTGTGGCAAGAGGAGATGTGAGAATAGAAAGAGTACCTACTAAGGACAACATTGCAGATCCGTTGACAAAGCCCTTAACCCAGAAAGTACATGATCGTC
Organism: Euphorbia lathyris; assembly: GCF_963576675.1. NCBI lineage: Eukaryota > Viridiplantae > Streptophyta > Magnoliopsida > Malpighiales > Euphorbiaceae > Euphorbia > Euphorbia lathyris. The sequence continues at coordinate 18,437,191 of NC_088914.1, read as the reverse complement.
ATCTAACTTCTACTGGGATAAGTTATAGAAACAATTGGCTTTAGTCCAAGTGGGAGTATGTTGGGGTTTTAGTGTCCTATAGACAATTGTTCTAGGATACAAACTTAATGTAAATGAAGTGTTCTTTATATCATTTGTTTTAATGAGATATGGTTTTATAACTATATAAAAGGCAATCCCTTTTAAGAACTGAATAAAGTCTAATAAAAGGAAATCCGTAAGTTTGTTTAAAGTGATTATAAAGTGTTCATACAAGCATGAAGTGAGACGAAACTTTATAATAAACTAATAAACTTAAAACCACCCCAAGTCAAGTAATATGTTTAGGATTGACATATCACTGCTGAGACTTGCATGTAACAATGTCTTCTGTCGCGACAGAAAGCTGATCTCACACGCTTCATATATACAGATATCTGGACAGTTACATGGATCCAATGAAAAGAAGTTCATTAGGATTAGGGACCCGACTTGAGATAACAGGATGGGTAGATTCATCCTTGTCACTTGTTCATCTCATTGGTATTAATAGGTATAAGTAATCCTCAAACTCAAAGGAATGTTAATTAGTAATTATGGATTACGGAATGTGACGCTTTGATCCTGTTGTAACACGATCCTTAACAGAGATGACTCTGGGGTGTGAACGGCAGACGTTGGGTATCACAGGAAGTAATTGCAGGATAGTTATACATTGGATTGAGCATTTATCACTCCCGATAAATGGGAGATATGTCCATGGATCGCTTGTGGAAGACTTGACTCTAAATCCTTGCAAGGTGATAGCTTAAGATTGAAATGCAGATTTCTCTTAACCTATCTAATTGGAGTTGACTCGGTATGTACAAGTAAAACGAACGTCTCGCTATATGTGACTTGACATTATCCATAGTCATAAGATTCAGTTCAAGGATGTAGTTGATAAAGGATCGAATTATACTGTAACTAATACGGAAAGGTCAACGACAGAATCAACCTGTCTTCTTATAGCTCTGGGGGAATGTTTCGGATTTGCCAATCACATTTTGCGTACTCGTTCTGTTTTGCAAAGATTAAATATAATTCTGTGAAAATTAATTTAATAGTTGCATACGGCTAGAAGCAATAAGAACCTAATGGGTCACACATAAGACTTGGAACCCAAAAGAGAAACAGATGTTAATTAATTGATGGGAGCCCAACTGAGCCCAATAAGGCCCATTTAATGAGGGGGGCGATTTTATGTATATTGTTGGGGTTTAGTGTCCTATAGACAATTGTTCTAGGATGCAAACTTAATGTAAATGAAGTGTTCTTTATATCGTTTGTTTTAATAAGATATATGTTTTATAACTATATAAAGGCAATCCCTTTTAAGCACTAAATAAAGTCTAATAAAAGGAAATCCGTAAGTTTGTTTTAAAGTGATTATAAAGTGTTCATACAAGCATGAAGTGAAACAAAACTTTATAATAAACTAATAAACTTAAAACCACCCCAAGTTAAGTAATATGTTTAGGATTGACATATCACTGCTGAGACTTGCATGTAACAATGTCTTCTGTCCGACAGAAAGCTGATCTCACAAGCTTCATATATATAGATATCTGACCAGTTACATGGATCCGATGAAAAGTAGTTCATTAGGATTGGAGATTCGACTTGAGATAACAGGATGGGTAGATTCATCCTTGTCATCTATTCATCTCATTAGTATTAATAGGTATAAATAATCCTCAGACTCAAAGGAATATTAATTGGTATTCTGGATTACGGAATGTGACGCTTTGATCCTGTTGTAACACGATCCTTAACAGAGATGACTCTGGGGTGTGAGCAACAGAGGTTGGGTATCATAGGAAGTGATTGCGGGATCGTTATATATTGGATTGAGCATTTATCACTCCCGATAAATGGGAGATATGTCCATGGATCGCTTGTGGAAGTCTCGACTCTAAATCCTTACAAGGTGATAGCTTAAGAATGAAATTAGATTTCTCTTAACCTATCTAATTGGAGTTGACTCGGCCAAGAACAAGTAAAACGAACGTCTCGCTATATGTGACTTGACATTACCCATAGTCATAAGATTCAGTTCAAGGACGTAGTTGATAAAGGATCGAATTATACCGTAACTAATACGGAAAAGTCAACGACAGAATCAACCTGTCTTCTTATAGCTCTAGGGGAATGATTACGGACTTGCTAATCACATACTCTGTACATCATTCCGTTATCCAAAGATTAAATGTAATTCTTTGAAAATTAATTTTAATAAGTTGCATACGGCTAGAAGCAATAAGAACCTAATGGGTCACACATAAGACTTGGAACCCAAAAGAGAGACAGATGTTAATTAATTGACGGAAGCTCAACTAAGCCCAATAAGGCCCAAGTACTAAGGGGGGTCGAAATTTATGTATGTTAGATACATAAATAATTAATTTGATTTTATCAATTCTAATTAGATTGAGATTGTGAATTAAATTAATTAAAGGATAAATAAGTTAGGAGTTTTAATTAGATTAAATTACTCTCATTATTATCCAATAAGGTTATTATTATTATCTTTATATTTAGATATATTAATAGATAATAATTAAGAATTCTATTCCGAATTAAATTCTTATTAAGTAACCTACTATCTAACTAGGGTTTAGATACAAGAGATTATAAATACCCCCTTAGTGTAATTTTCGAAATACACAGAGCAACCAGGAGAGAGAATTTCGACACCCCTTGTTGAGGACGAAATAATCCACCGCTTCCTACCGATTCAATTGATTTCATCTCTTTCTCTTTATCCTTGATCTTGTGTTGATTAATTAGAGGCAATCTATTTTGGTTGCTATTCATCGGTTGATTTCTAATCGTTTACTTGTTTTGTTTTGTTGTGTTCATGAAAGAAGAAAAACAAACAAAAGGGAGAAATTCGTTTTACTACTCCTACATCAGGTCAGTTCACGAGTTCGCGGATTCCCGGAGATTGAACCGTCGGATCGTCGCGATTTTTGGACAGGAGCTTCTAGACATATTCTTCCACGTTTCCACCGTTCGGATTGTCGTTCGGAGGTCTGGAAGGTATTTTCGGGTAGGGGCATAATGGTAGACAGTTTCTATCTCTTATGAAGTTGTGAGCACTTCGTTTGTAACGGTAGATAGAACATCTAAAAGGTATTTCTTCTTATCCCTCTTTGTATGAAATAACGATTAACGGGTCTTGTGGTTAATGGAAATAGGTTAAAATTTTTATATTTCCGCTGCTATACGTTAGCCTATTTTCCAACATATATAAGATACATAAATAATTAATTTGATTTTGTCAATTCTAATTAGATTAGGATTATAAATTAAATTAATTAAAAGATAAATAAGTTAGGAGTTTTAATTAGATTATATTACTCCTATTATTATCCTATAAGGTTACTAATATTATCTTTATATTTAAGATATAATTATAGATAATAAATAAGAATTATATTCCGAATTAAATTCTTATTCAGTAACCTAATTCTATCTAACTAGGATTTAGATAGAAGAGGATATAAATACTTCCCTCCTATGCAATTTTCGATACACCAGTAAGCCGGGAGAGAGAAAATTTTGACCCACACACTAGAGGACGAGATTATCTACCGCTTCCTTCCGTTCGATTGATTTTCATCTCTTTCTCTTTATCCTTGATCTTGTGTTGATTAATTAGAGACAATCTATTTTGGTTGTTATAAACGGTTGATTCTAACTTGATGCTCAATTGTTTTGTTTTTGTGCTCGGAAACTCGAAGTAAGAGTTGTGGGCACTTCGTTTGCAACGGTAGATAGAACTTCTGAAAGGTATTTCTTTTATCCCACTTTATATGAAATAACGATTAACGGATCTTGGGTTAATAGAAATAGGTTAATTTTTTTTATATATTTCCGCTGCTATACGTTAGCCTATTTTCCCTCAGAAGTCCCATCCCTTTTCCCGTTTAGAAACTCCATTTCTCGCCTCCATTTCCTGATCTGGCTCTGAAAACGCACATTGAAATTTTTTCCCCAATCAGCCATTTTTCTCACACACTCCTTCAACTTCTCCGGCACGGGTCTGCAACCCTGCCCCACCCACACCTGCGTCACCAATTCAGTAAACGCAATCTCCTTTAGCCAACTATCTTCAAAATAGAATCTTTTCATTCGCTTATGTGATTCTGTTTGCTCCAGTCTAAGCAAAAGGGGAAGATGGTCAGAGTAGCCTGTCATGCAAGTTTTAAATTGGTAATTAGCAAAACGACCCAACCACTCAGCCGAGGCAAAACACCTGTCCAACTTTTCTCTCACCCAGGCCTCAGTTCCCCTCCCTCTTTCCCAAGTGAAAGAGCTACCTTTCAATTCTAGCTCCGACAGCCCACATTCCTCAACTGTTCTACCAAAATCCTACATCAAATAAATGGGGGAAAATAGCTCCCCCAAGCTTTTCATCTGCCCGCAGAATGTTGTTAAAATCCCCTATTACCACCCAAGGAAGGTGTGACTTGCCAGCAATTCTCCTTAGTAACTCCCACGATTCAGCATGTCTATTACGGTCTGCAAACCCATAAAAACCTACCATCCTCCAGTCCCAAAACGACGCATCACTAATTACCACATCAATGTGATGCTCAGAATAGCTTTTAACCATAGTCTGAACCCCTGCTTTCCATAGTAATGCTAATCCACCACTTCGCCCTCTTCTATTCACAGAGAAAGCCCCCTCATACTTCAATTGTTGTTTTATAGTAATTATCCGATGATCCTCAACCAATGTTTCCATTAGAAAAATAATATCCGAACGTTGGGAAGAAACTACCTCTTTCAAGGATCGAACTGGCCAGTGGTTTCCAGACCACGATAGTTCCAGCTTAAACAACTCATTCCGCCTGGTGGCCCTGTGCATGAGGGCTCGCCAAAAAATTTCCTTTAGGAATCCCCTTATCCGAGTTTAGAATAGAAGTTCCTGTCACTTTTGCCTCTGCCGAAACCCCCTTCATCTCCTTCCCCTCCATTCTCCTTTTCTTTGCCTCCAACAACTCCATTTCAGTGTCCTCATTTCCCTCCTTACTCCCTCCCCCCTCCCCTCATTTCTCTTCCTCCTCTACTTTTTCAGGATCCCAGAAATAGGACATATTTCCACCTCTCTCTCCCCTATCACCATTGTTGCCGGTGTCCTTCTCCCCCCTGCTTGCCCCCATGTTTGTAATGTCCCTCAGGATACCCGATCTCCCTCCCCTCTGACTCCCTCGACCTCCCATGCCCCTCCCTAGTAATTCGACCCTAGTCCCCTCACGCAGCCACTTTGCCCCACTTTGATCCCCTCCTCTCTTAATAGGAACTTTAAGCCACTCTCCCCACTCACGCCTCACTTCCCCTCCCTGCATATCAAACACCTTATCACAATACTGGTCCGTGTGCCCCATTAGGCCACAAATGTAACAGAAGATCCCCAATCTCTCATATTTGAAAGTGGCCAGAGACCATACATTTCCTGCACTCTTTAATTTTTTGAATCTCTATAGTGGTAGTCTACTATCAATGCTGACCCTAATTCGCATGAATTGTTTATGAAATCCAATGTTATTATTTCGGTTATACTCCTCAAAAGATCCCAGGAAATTCCCTATTTGTTTGCCCACAATCTCAAACATTGTCCCCCCAAGTAATCCAAAGAATTGGACCCAAATTGGCATCATAACTAGTTGAACCTCCATTGGATTCACTCCTATACTCCAATCATTCATAACTAACATGTAATTGTCAAAAGTCCAGGGTCCTCCAGCAACTACCCTTTCTTTATCAATAGGGTGGAAAAACTCAAACGAGTATAGGTTTTGGCTGACCTCCTAAATATCGACCCCCCGACCAGGTCTCCACAAAACCGCTAGGCGGTTACGTAGCACTATAAAATTCAACGGCCTGTCAGCCACAAATCTGCCCAGGAGCCATAATCCCGAGTCCTCAAAAACCTCCTCATTAGCTGGTGTTTCCAATTCAAGATGCCCCGACTCTCCCTCGCCCAACGTCAATTCTGCCATTACTCTCTCCATCTTCCCCACAACAACACTTCCACACAAAAATCAGCAAGAAAACAAAAGCAATCTCCCTAGAAGCAATGGATTAGAAGCAGTAACTCAAAAAACCAGATATGCAAACTGTAAAATAATCAAGAAGAAGGGAGCAAAATACCCATCAGCCCGACGGAACCCCACCCCACTTATGCGCAAACAAGAAAAGTTCCCAATGGAACCTCAGCACCCCCGACCAAAAATAAAGAAATGCAAAATACAGGCAAGCAATCAGCCGAAAACAAAACCAATTCGCCTGCAACAGAAAGCACATAAAAAACGACCAAATAGAAACACCCAAGAAGAAAATCCCAATTAAATCAACACAGCAAAGTTCGTCCCAACAAGCGCATATAAACAGAACAACCAATAAACCAGGTAACCGGACGTCGCCGGCACCAAATCAATACTTCAAATCGGATTCCCAAGCATCAAAAGAAAAAAACGCAGCAAAGAAACTAGAAAAACTAACCGTATACAGAGAACTCAAAGCATGGCTTGAGACAACCCCCAACCACAACGGAGGACCGCACTCATCGGCAGAGATTCAGGGCGGCGGCGGTCGGAGATTGCGACGTCGACGGTGGTAGCGGCGGCTAGTCACGAACTGGGCGGTGGCGACGACGTCCCGTTCTTCATCGCACGAGAGGCACTTTAATTAAGATTGTAGCATTTAGTATTTGATGGGTAAGGATAAATGTTTTGAGATAATGATAAAAGATTGTAATAAAATAAAAATAAGATAATTGTGAATTATTATTTCATATTTGTTTTGTTGAATTGAGATGTGGATAAATAATACATTTTACTCTTTCCATTATTATTATTATTAAAGGCTGGTTAACGAGAAAGCGTAAAAATCAGACATCTCAGCTATGCTGGCTCCTCTAAAAATCACAGCAAACCCGAACCAATATTATTAAAATAGCAAAGAAAATTTACAAAGAACCAAATACAAAAGCTCAAAACAAAACTATGTCAAGAGAAGTGGAAAAAACCACGCCCCTCAAGATCATGCAAAAAAGTCGAACAACAAAAATCTGGAATCAAATCTCACCAATGTAAACTATCAACCATACGACCAAAAGAGGCAAGAGAATCAGCAACTGCATTTCCTTCACGATAAATGTGAGAAATGAAAAGTTGCATTGAATCAATTTTTGACAAACAATCAATCCAACTCCGTCGAACCACCCAAGGAACACTATACGACTTACTATGCAACAACTGAACCACATAGGTCGAGTCACTCTCTAACCATAGGTGACGCCAACCCTTGTCAAAAGCCGTATGAATGGCATGAATTGCAGCCTTCAACTCAGCTAAAAATGCAAAATAAACATCAAACGGAAAAACAAAAGCACCAATATACGTACCATTTGAGGATCGGTAAATACCATCACAACCTGCAGCACCCGGACTACCCAAAACAAAAAGGTCAATATTAACCTTAATCCAACCAACCGGAGGAAATCTTCTAACAATTCTCCCTCCATTTTATAATATTTGTCTTCTTCTTGTTGTTCTCTCTTCTTCTCTCATCCACATCACATTTGACAACTTTTAAACAACTCTAAAAGTTGTTATTATGGTCTCACAAATCACTATTTTATATATAATTTATTTTAATAATAAATATTGTCATAAAATTTCACTAATAATAAGCAACTAAACCATTTATTTATATTAAAAGAAAAAGTAAGAGTGCCAAAAATTAAGATCAAGCACCCTCTATATCAACTTTTGTTACTCCAATGCAAGACACTATCTCAAGCACCCTCTATATCATGAAGCACAATTCGAAGCATCTTGCATTGAAGATGCTTTCAAGTCAATCTTACTTACAATTCAAATTAAATGTCATTTTTTGCTCAAATTACAAGGTAATCTTGGATGGTTCGTACCACCGCGGCGGTACCTTTTCATGTCTACATTCAGACTGTCCTTGTTCGCTGGTTTGTAGGCACTTCAAATGAGTGGAACAGCCAGAGAAGATTGTAATTTTCAATATTAATCGAATTGTATGAGTGAGTTTCATAGTCTTAGCTAAGGGTAAATTACACCAATGGCCAATGAACTTTATCAATTTTTACATTATTGCCATTAAATTTCAAAATTAACATAAAAATCACTAAACTTTTACATTTTGTTACACATATAGCTACTAAATTTCAATTAACGCCTTAAAATAAAAAATTCAAAAAACTAATCTTATTCTAAGAAACTTTAATTTTTACAAAGTTTATTTTGAGGTCATTTAGGTATTGTTTGAAGAGAGAAAAAATAGATTTTTAAAGAAAAAAAGCTCTAAAAATAGTGATTTTGAAAAATAAAAAATATAATTTTATAGTAAATATCATTTTAAACAACTTTAATTTTTAAATATTTTTATTTTGATATTGGCAAAGATCATTTTAACGAGTTAGTTAATCAACCTATATAACAAAATATAAAATTCAATTACTTTTATAAGGAACTGTTTGGCTATGGTAAAAGAAAATTACAGATTTGATTGATAGATTGACTCATCAAATTTAACTGACAAATTAAAAAAAAAAAGGAAGGTGTTTGATTCATTGCCTGACCAAAACTACACCATCATTATGAGTTTTGAAACCTTCCCCGTAAATTGGCAAAGAGCATTAGTCATTTATTTTTTTTCATTAATTTTTTATTTAAATACATTAAATCCCTGATATTTTATTTTATCATGTTAAGCCATTGAAAATAAAAATAAATCAGTTTTAACATAAAAATCGGTTAATATATTGTTAATAATTTCATATATGTTTTGAAATTTATAATTTTCTCTGTTTGAAATCAATTTTTGATGTGTAGTGTGACTATAAGGAAACTGTAAGGTCCAATTTGATATGTTGTAACGAGCGTTGTAATTGAATGGTCATTACAATGAAGGCTTATTACCATATTTGGTTAGTTATATCATTTTTCGTAATAAAACCACAACTACATCATTTATTTATTTATTTGCAAATTTATATATGGCATTACGAACAAAATAAGCATGAATCTTCATTACGATTAACCCTTGTATTTTTATTACTAATAGAGAAATACGGAAAAAAAATGAACACATAAAAACCGAAAAATATGAAACATAGGAAAACGTGAAAAAACTGTAACCGGAAAAATGAAAAAACGCGAAAAAAACACGAAACGAGAAAACCGAGAACAAACACGAAAAATGAGATAAAATTGAAAAGCAAAAATGAGGAAAACAACGGAAAAAGGAAAAATGAAAAAATATGAAAAAAATATGAAAACACGAAAAAAAGAAAATGGAAAAATATGAAAAACGAAAACAAACGAGACAAACATGAAAATTGTATTCAAACTAAATAAACATACATATTATAATGATAATTGCATTTTATCAATTTTATTAAAATTTGTTAACCAAACATAGTGATGAAATCATTATTCCATTCCATTATATTAAACGTTTGATTACATTACAACATTAATTACATTACAACGTATCAAATAAACGCTAGTTTACATGATTCAAGCAATATGGACATGTGTTCATTTACTAGCTTTTTTATAATTAATTGTAATTTGGCAACTTTTTGTAGTCCAAAAACTATGGCATTGTACATAATATCATATCATTGGTCTGTTTGGTTCAATTATTAGTTAATAGTTGTTGTTGCTGTTAGCTGTTTGCGGTTTCTGTTAGTTGTTTATTATTAACTGTTTTTTTTTTAAAGAATGATGTTTATTAATAATCAGAAAGAATAGCATTACAAGCAAAAGGAGGTGGATGAGATATCCATTCCCCTCGATCAGTCACAGAACCAGCCGCCCTTGCAAAGCAGCCAGCTACCGAATTCGCTGATCTACGAACAAAGGTCACTAAGTTGTCAGTAATGTCGTTTAATAGACTCTTACAATCTTCAACAATTAGCTCCATGGTCGAACTGCCACTAGTTTCTCGCTGTACAGCATACACTAGCAATTGTGAGTCCGACTCGAGCATGAAATTTCGCCACATTTTCTTCTTCAGCCAGTTTAATGCCTCTCTACATGATAGAGCCTCAATAAGTAACGGATCTAAGGCACAATGTAGGGGGCCATTTGTCGCAGCAATAAAATCGCCCCTATCATCTTGTACCACAACACCAAAACCACCCATTCCTTGGTTTGTGAATAACGCTCCATCAAAATTGACCTTGTATTTTCCGGACGGCGGAGGAGACCATCGATCTATCCCATGTTGGTCTCGTGAACGGTCGTGCGAACTGTTCCGTGCAGATTGCTATTAAGAAAGATAAGCCATTGCCTTCCCGTATATTATCCCTGATGCTGTCCGACTCTGCTACCACACCACCTCATTCCGGTCAGTCCAAATAGCCCAGCAAATCACCGCTACTTGTTCTAAGACAGCCCACAGCTTAGAGGTTGAGACGTAATTTTAGAAATCCTGGAAGGACGCTACGCTGCCACTTAAATCACCAACAGCAGAGAAATTCCAAACATGGCGAGCGAACCTGCAATTGACAAGTGCGTGAAAAGGAGATTCCTCCCCTGCATTACATCTCTGACAGTTCGCATCAATCTGTACATGTCTCCTTCAAAGCACTGCACAGGTCGGAAGACAGCCCGCCAACGTTCGCCAAAGGAGATTCCGGATTTTGGGGGGCACCTGCAGCCGCCAAACTGACTTCCAATCCACACCTGTTATATGATGATACGGGTCTGAAGACTCAATCCTAATATGCTGATAAGCCCTACTCACCGAGAATCGGCCCGACGACGTCCAACGCCATCCCCACGAGTTTGCAACCTTGCAAAAACTAAGATGAACTCGTGCTATTAAACCAGCATCCCGCTCAGTGAACAACCTGCGGATCAGATTCATATCCCTAACCTATTCTCCCGGAATCCACAAATCAGCAACCGCTTCACACGCAATACCATCCATTCTGTCACTCTCCACAAACGGGTCATCATCCGACAACCAAGGTTCCTCCCAGATATTAATACTTTCCCCAGATCCTACAACTCTTCTCACACCTTCAGTAATGATGTTTTGAGCAGCCATGATGCTCCTCCAAAGAAAACTTGGATTAATGTGAATCCCTGCCCCTAGGAAGTTTGATTCAGGATAGTATCGAGCTTTATACACCCTAGCAACTAGGGAATTCGGATTTGTAAGCAATCGCCAACCTTGTTTATCCAATAAGGCTAAATTAAACTGTTTAATTATTAGTGTTTGGTAAAATTATATTAAAATGCTGCTGTTAGTATTTAAAATACCCAATATGAATATGTTTTAAATTAATCAACAAATAAATTATAAAATAAAAAATGTATTCCACAAATTAATAAAAAAAAATTAAATAAAAAAATTTATTGAACGCAACAAAACATTGTTCTTTCAGTAATTATATTATAGAAATAGAAATAATGTCAAGAAGAAACATATTTTGTGAAAATAAAAAGAATAATTTTATCAATAACAAATAACTACAAACATTTGTTCATGAAAAACTCTAAAAGGCCGCAGTTTCCAAAGAAAATGTTAAACGTTGCGGTTATGTAAACTTAACCAAACACTATATATTTCATGTGGTTTGAAGTGAAACGCTAAACGTTTATCCGAAAAGTTGAAACAGACACCCCTATATTTAAATAACAGAAAGAGCTTCCATCTGCTCTGCCCCCATTGATATCAGATTTCAACCTCACAAAAACATTCCTAGTTTCATTTCTTTGTATTCTTTTTTTAAGGACATTTCTTTGTATTCTGATTATTGAATAATGGGAAAATTAGAAAACTGGGTCAAATGGGAGACCCATTTACATATTTAACCCATTTACTCGGCCTATTACATATCTAGACTGATTTTGTGTGACTTTCCCATAATACCCCTAACTTTTCCACTTCCCACCACATCGCGAACGACCGCTCGCTCCCCCTATCTCCTTGGTTACGCGAAAAGTTGGCTCTTGCATTAATGATTTGAAGACTTTTGATCTTCCTTTAAATTGCACGAAATCTGCATCATTTCGTCAAAATCACAATGAATTTCTCTTTTTCCTCTCTTCATCTCTTGATTCTGCAACTTCCTAACCCTAGAAAACGAAGCCATGGTTCTTCATCTTCCTGTTCATTACTTGGTTTCTTTCTTCTTGTTACCATGTTAGAAATGGTTATTCTACGTTATTTCCTTCATTTTTCCCATGTTATCATATTGTTATTGCCGCTTTTGGGGTGAAAGGGACAAAAAATGTAAGTATCTGTTGTTTTTTCTGCGTTTTTTCATGAATACACTTCGTGAATTGATGGTTTCGCGAAGCTTTGCGAAGAGAAAGAGCCTGGAAAGTGACGATTTACTTCGTGAATCGATGATTTTGCGAAGATCTGCGAAGAGAAAGAGTCTGAAACGTGTAGATCTACCTCGCGAATTGATTAGTTCGCGAAGTCTGCGAATAGATCCTCACGTTTCAGTCCTCGCAGACTTCGCAAAAGCATCGATATGCGACGTAGATCGTCACGTTTCAGACATCGCATACCTCGCGAAAAAATCGATTAGCGTAGTAAAATCACCTCTTTCCCTGCACATTTACATTCGCATGCTTCGCTAATCCTCATTTCGCGAAGCCAAAATCGTCTTTGTCGCTGCCTAACACGATTAATTTTTTCTGTAGGTGGTTGAATACGTAACATCCCTTTCTAGAAGGCGGCGTACTGGGCTGCAGGGGAGATGATTTTCCTTCCTATATAGGGATGAACTTCCCTCAAGATTGACACATTCACTCCTGAAATGGCTAGTTAGGAGAGATTGTGCCAATCTTGGGGTGCACCATGGGACATGTACATCCCATGGTGCCAATCTTCAAAGTGAACCTAACTAATCCGGTACCAATTTTGAATCGGATGAGTAATCTTGTTGTGCACCATGAGACACGTCCATCCCAAAAGGTCTGGACTGCCATTTTTGGGATGAGAAATGGAAGTCAAGACCTTTTGGGATGGATGTGTCCCACGGTGCACACCAAGATTACTCATCCGATTTAAAATTGGTACCGGATTAGTTAGGTTCACTTTGAAGTGCTTTGTTAGGAGTTTATTGTGGCAATCTTGTTGTAAATGTTGATGTTGTTGTGATTTTAATGTTGTTATTGTGGCAATCTTGTTGTAAATTTTGATAATGTTATGATTTTAATGTTAGAATCCGTTGTTGTTTGCCATTTTTTGTTATATACAACTTCGCGAATTAGCTTCAAAACATATCCAGGCTTCGCATATGCGATCTAAATTCATCAAGTAAACCAAACTTTAGCTTCGCAGGCTTCGCATATGCGAACTAAATTCATCAAGTAAACCAAACTTTAGCTTCGCAGGCTTCGCATATAAACCCAAACATTAGCTTCGCAGGCTTCGCATAATATGGAATCTGCGAAGTCAGGCGGGAGGGGGCGAGACGCGCGTAAATATTGAAGGTATTATGGGAAAGTCACACAAAATCAGTCTAGATATGTAGTAGGTTGAGTAAATGGGTTAAGTATGTAAATGGGCCTCCAATTTGACCTAGTTTTGTAATTTTCCCTTGAATAATTAACCTCAATAACGTGATTAACTAAAAATAAACAAATACATTTACAAAAATTAAAATAAACAAATAAAAGTTTTGATGACACACGTGTTCACTATCACACCTAATTATTGAAGGATTAAAATAAAAGAGTATCTCCAACCGTCCTTTAGAGCATCTCTAATGATTTATACCCACAACCACTTAATATATATGACGTATCATCATTATAATACTTTTTAAATAAACTTCATTTTATTAAACTATTAACTACAATGGTTACTCAATCATAACAGATCCAACCAATCACAAGAGGTTTACCAATTAATTAAACCTATCATATTATTTTAAAAATTAAAAATATATTATAAAAATAGTCAAAAGCTTAATAAACCACTGAATATCTATTACGTGATTGATAAATGTTCAATATATTAAAGTCACTTCAATGGGAAAAAGTATAATGAAAGAGTATAACGAGTGGTTCATTATACTGTTGGATTAAAATCCAACATTATGGGCTTTACATGTATAATTGTAATTATGGGCTATCATATGTATGAGCCCGATTAAGTGATCTGAATTAGTTTATGGGCCTGTGGCATATATAATGGGTATGGGCTTAAATATGTGTAGATACCCAGTTGTAATTTACTAATACTATGATGGGCAGATTAGTAATTGCGACAATTAGGTTTTCAGTATAAATATAGGGTTATGGTCCCTAGGGCATTAGCATTCTAAATCTACAGCCTCCCCCATCAAGTGTAGATGTGCTAGTTGCTTTTAGCCCTAGAAGACCAATCAACCTAAGGTGTCTCTGATTCTCTTTAATCCGCTGCGCTATTGATTCAGGTACGCTTCCGCTTTAGATCTTAATGGATTAACATGAGTTTATGATCTTATGGTTTGTGGATCTAATTCCAATAAGTATTTCCAACAAGTGGTATCAGAGCTACTCATGGTAGATTCATTGAGATTTTATTTTACTTCGATGAAAGGTTTTTCTTTTGGTTTTCGCCAATCTTATGCTAACGATTTAGGAATCAATATTAATTGATTCAGAGACATTCAATTGAATATCAATATTCTTTTAAATTTGGTTTTCTTATGTTTTAGTTTATCAATGTTTTCAGTACATCGTTTTTTTTCCTTTGTTTCTAAACATGGAAAAATCTTATGGTCTTGCTTTTGGATCAAGTTTTTTTTACTTGTATGTTATGGATTGAGAATCGCTTATGATATCTATTTTTATTTTTGAGGTTTTAAACATTGATTCAAAGATTTTAATTTGATGAACTCTTCAAACTTTTCAGTTGATTTGTTTTATTACAAATCAAAATTTTTAGATATTAATGTCTTTTATATTGTTTTTAATTCATAAAAACTTCATAATTTTAGATTTTTGAAGTTTTTGTGTTTTAATATTTCGGTTACAAAAAAATATTTGTACCAACTTTGGTATTTTGATCAAATTAAAGTTTTGGTTACAATTGTTTTTGTAACAACTTTGGTATTTCGGTTACATTAATAGTTATAAATTTTTGTAACAATTTTGGTATTTATTTCCTCATATTCATGTGTTGGTTATAAGTTTTTTTTTTAATAACTTCAGTATTTATTTATGCACATTAATGTGTTGGTTATAAATTTTAATAATAACTTCAGTATTTATTTCTTTATGGTTTGGTAATAAAGTTTTGTAACAATTTCAAAATTTATTCCTTACATTAGTGTTTCGGTTACAACATTTTTGTAATAACTTTTGTATTTATTAAGCATTATGTTTGGATTTTGAAATTGATTTATGGTTCGGTTTTAAGTTCTAAAAAATTTCAAATCATGGTATAGATGTCAATTAAATATGTAATAATTATTTGGGTTTCCATGTAAATATTAAACTTATCCAAAGATATGTTTATTATTTGATATGATTTATTGTTAATATTTGATTGATACAATAAGATTACCACTTACAAGTTAATATTTATGTCCAAAGACAAAATATTAATGTTGTGCTAGGTGTCTTATAATGAGATTAACCTTGATTTGATTTTTTTTTATTTGCCCAATTTTCTGATAATAAACTTTTGTGATTTTATTTGAGACAAATACATAATATTGGGCGATTATGTGAATTAAAGAAAAAAAAATAATTTGGGCGTAATCATTTTATGCAGTTATTTAGTTTCGATGACCATACTTTTGTTATGAGAGTTTGTTATGACTAAATATTTATATATTGTCAAAAATATTTTTTGGTTTTTAAGTTACATATGATAATATATAAATATTAAAGTTTTTTTATGGTCAATTATGTATACTTGTCTCATCTGTATTCAAGTCATGGTTATAGACATTTTATATAAATTAGTTTAAGCAACATCCCGCCAAAGTGGGCTCTCTTGTGGAGATTAATTTGATATATAACATCTATTCAGTTTTGTGTGTCTGTAAATTCATGCGGATATTACCCGGCCCAAAGGAAGGCTAATATTTGGCCGAATTACATGCACACCTGTGGCAATAAATATGTAACAATTATCTAGTTTTCCATGTGAATAATAAATTTGTCCAAAGATGATTTATTATTTGACAGGACTTATTGTTAATATTTGATTGCTACAACAAGATGACCACTTACGAGTTAGTATTTTTGTCCAAAGATAAAATATTAATGTCGTGCTAGGTATCTTGTGATGGGATTTGCCATGATTTGATTTTTCTGTCCGCCCAAATTCAAATATATATAACTTATGCGAGCTTGATAACTTCTTTGTTATTGAATTTACTGCCATTATATTTGCTCATAATTCATTCAATTTGCATATTGAACGATGTTATTTAAGGTTTGAAAGAGAACATTATGTTAGTTCTCAATATGAAGTTTTGAAAGAGAACATTATGCTAGTTCTCAATATTGTTGATCTGGGCATTGTATTAGGAATTGATTAACTCACTGTCGTAATGACATCCGGTACTGATAATGATAAAATTCATCATTGGAAGTGAGAAGATCAAATTGCATGAGTCTAATGATCATGAAATGTTTCATTCTATAAGTTTTAAGGGTATTATATTGACTTATGAGGTATCTACAGATAAGGTTTCTTTGCTGAAATTGAGAAAAGATTTGCAAAGAATGAACATGATGATACCATTAAGGATAAGGAAAATGAAACATTATGGAGCACATTATAGAGATGTCTCATCTTGCTTTTAAGTTAAATACACTTTAAGTTGCAGTTGTCTAATGACATGCTCGTGTATAAGGTTGTAATTTATCTTATTGCACAATTTGATAAATTTAAGATGAGCTATAATTGTCATAAGGTCAAAAGGATATAAGATGGGCTCATTTTTTGAAGTTAATTTATCTCCAGTACCTGGACATACTTTGTGGGTAGATTCTGGTGCTACTACTCACATTAGCGCGTCCATGCAGGGTTGCCTAAGCTGCCGAAAGCCAAATGATGGTGAAAGACACATCTATGTGGGAGATGGCAAGGCAGTAGAAGTAGAGGCAATAGACATATTTAGATTACTTTTGAAAACTAGTGCTTATTTAGATTTGAATGAGACTTTTATTGTGTCGTCTTTTAGACGGAATTTGGTTTCTATTTCTACTTTGGACAAGTTTGGTTATTGTTCATTTGGAAATAGGAAATTGAGTCTTTTTTAAAATTCAGTTACCATTGGCATTGGTTCTTTATCTATTTATGATTATCTTTATATGCTTGGTGCTGTTTCTTCTTATAATGAAACCTAGTACACGTGGTGTGGTATGAAGAGAAAATTAAATTATGAGAATTCTGCTATTGTGGTACAAAAGATTAGGACACATTTCTCAAGAGAGAATTGAAAGGCTTGTGTCTTATGGAATTCTCAATTCCCTTGATTTCTCAAAATTTTAATATATGTGTCAGTTGCAAGAAGAGGATATACTTCAGCAAAAGAGATATGAATGTGTTTATAAGGCATCCACTTCAAATGATAAAGTTAAGAAAAATATTAAAGATACATGTATTGTGTCATTAAAGTGCAAAAGAGACAAAATTCAGAAACTACTTGTTTCTTATGCAATAAAGTTGGACATAATAAAAAAAAATCATGTCAAAAACTGTGCTTGGCGTATAAAGAAAGGTACACTTTTTTTTTGTTTGTTCTAAGGTTAATTTTTATGCTTGAACACACTTGATGAATTATATTTTTGGTATTATTATTCATATTGATGTGTTTGTGCGAGATTGTCTAACCTAACATTCATTTGATGGTGAAAGATACATCTATATGGGAATGTTAAGGTAGAAAGTATTGACAATATACATATTAATATTACATTTGAGGACCGGTGTATATTTATATTTGAAGAAGACTTATTGCACCACCCTGTTAGGTGGATTTTGGTTTCTATTTTAAACAAATTCAAATATGTTTGTTTAAGAATAGGAAATTGTCTTTATCAAAATTTAGTTATGATGAACACTATACCTTTATTTATATTTGGCAATCTTTATATGTTTGATATTGTTTTCTAAAATAATGAAACCTTGCAAACTGGTGCACATTTTGAGAATATTAATGAAAAATAATTTAGAAGACAAGTAATTCAAGATTCTTTGAGGATGTTGAGCTTGCAGGGGGAAATATGGTTAAATGATTCCTCATCCAGAAGAACAATTTCAACAACCTCAAGAATAAATGTCAGTAAAGTGAAATTCACTAGAGAAATGAGAAATACAATGTTTGATCATTATTTTGTATATCTCTAAGAACATAAAGATGGTATTGAGTTATCAATGCCTTAAGGAGTTCCAATTCTCGATTGTGGGTTGATGCCATTAATTTAGAGTTTTCAAATCTTGTCAATTTTCTCAAAGACAATTATGAAAAGATATAAGGTATTTATTGTTGTCAAAGACTTCAGACGAAAAGAAGACATTATTTGTGAAAAACTTTCTTTCTAGCTTCATTAAAAGATTCTTTAAAGTTATAATGGCATTGCTAACTGGTTATGATCACAAATTTCATTAAGTTATTGTCTCATTGATTTTGAGATGAATTTGTTTGATAATTATGTATATTTTGGATTCAGTGGGAGGAAATTTATTTTTCTATTTGAGAACTCCAAATCAGGTGATACCCTTATAATTAAAGGAGACGATTTTAGTCTCAAATAGTGCCCAAACAGTTATACATTATTTTTGTGTGCTCAAGTACGTATGCATTCTGATATGTATTCATATTTGAGGTAATAAGCAGATATGCAAATATTTTAGTTTTGAAGTTTTAGAAAAGCAGCTAATAAGGTCATGCGCTATTCACATAGAATAAAGCTCGCATATAATATGTCAGAGTCAAATCAAGTAGAGATCATTATGTATACTGATTCTGATTATATCGGATGCTCATTTTGTTTAAAGTTCATTTCAGTTTATTAGATGGGTGAATCATTTCTTCCATCATGGCAGCTATATCTGTAGCGCATTATGAGGCATCTAGTTGTTTGGTTGACTGTGAAATTGTCATTAGGCTGCAATTCAGATATAGAAAGATAATATATTATGACAATAAGTCAACACTTATGTTCTACTAGTAATTAAATATCTAGTAGAGATTTCAGAATGGACCGGTGTCTAATGAGCATATTAGGACAAACTCTATGGATCCGCTCAGTTAATGATTATTGCCCATTATCTTTCATGAGCATATTGCTAATTTGGGTCTTGAATTGCTTAAGAAAATTTGAGTTTAGTGGGAGTTTGTATTTTGGATGCTCTTCAGTTTTAGACATGTTTGTTTATTCGGTACCGATTCCAGTTAATAAAGTTTTAAGTTTATTCCATTCTGGAAGTGTTATAGTCTTGATCTCACTAAAGTAGGACCAGTTGGAAATAGGCATGTTAAGGTCACATTACATGTAATTTCCATGCTACACATCCATACTTAATTCATGTCATTTGGTTATGCTAACATATGTGATCATTGTTGGTAAGGTTACACTAAAGGTGATTGATTCTGCTTTGGTTCTATGTTAGTATGATTAATGGACGGAATTGTTGGTATATGCCTATAGTAAATATGATAGCATATTTTGACGTCATAAAGGATTCATAATTTACAGGAATATACATGTTTCGCCCAGTGGGAGATTATTGGATTAAAATCCAACATTATGGGCTTTACATGTATAATTGTAATTATGGGCTATCATATGTATGAGCCCGATTAAGTGATCTGAATTAGTTTATGGGCCTGTGGCATATATAATGGGTATGAGCTTAAATATGTGTAGATACCCAGTTGTAATTTACTAATACTATGATGGGCAGATTAGTAATTACGACAATTAGGTTTTCAGTATAAATATAGGGTTATGGTCCCTAGGGCATTAGCATTCTAAATCTACAGCCTCCCCCATCAAGTGTAGATGTGCTAGTTGCTTTTAGCCCTAGAAGACCAATCAACCTAAGGTGTCTCTGATTCTCTTTAATCCGCTGCGCTATTGATTCAGGTACGCTTCCGCTTTAGATCTTAATGGATTAGCATGAGTTTATGATCTTGTAGTTTGTGGATCTAATTCCAATAAGTATTTCCAACATATACTCCATTGGAGATGCTCTTAATTTGGTTCTTAAGTTAAAATTTGAAGAGAGAATTAAAAATAAATTCCAACAGTCTTTTATTAACTCTTCAAATTACTAAGAATCTCAAAATCCTCTCTGTTAATAAGGAGTCACTCCCCACTCACAGTGTCCTCCTTATTTTTCACTTTTCATTAATAATTTATTATTGAGGAGTCTCTCTAATCTCACTATTAATAGATATAACAATAATTAATAATTTTAATAATAAAATAATAAATAAGGAGTGAATATGATAACTATTGTTGGAGATAATATGTATTAATAACTCTTTAAATCACTACGAAACTAATTATTTATATTATTTATAAAGAGTCAGAAATACAATAATCTAATACTTATTGGCTTTGAAAACCATTTAATATAATTGGTCAAAACCAAAGAGGGGAAATTCAGTAAACACCACTTAAAGGAAAGGTGTATTTTAGGAAGATTTAGTTATCAATGATATTGGAACATTAAAGGTGGGGTGGCATAGATTCATTGTTGTGAAGTTGAAATAGCCTTACAAGTCTCTATCGGTTCAAGATTAAATGCCTTTAGTTTCTAAGATTTTTATTTTACTAATCAACTTTAAGCCACGTTTTAATAGATAATTAATATTTTTTTAAATACAATTGCAATTTATACCTCTAATTAAGATTCACATATTTACATGATTTATCATTATCTATGTTGATAATTTTGTTTAATTAAAGCAAAACATTGAGAAGATAATGATTTCAGGAATACAAAACATTAAGTAAAAAGTGGCTAACAACATGAGTAAAAAGGTAATATAAATAGAGGTGGTCTCAAAATCTCAAAGTAGTCAAAGAGGAGGAGAAGACCCGAAAAGATTCGGGCAATCCTAAGCTCAGGTCGCCGACCCCAGCCCCAGGTCAGCGACTTGGCCCCTGAAAGTGCTCCTTACAAGCGTTTTGTTCTCTGATGCGCTCCAAACACTCACACTCTCCAACATGTCCCGAACACTCATATTTCCATTTTCTACGTGTTTGATGCCCCCACAATTTTTCCCTTCTTGAAAAGAGTTGGACTCCAAGCCTTGTGTAGGGTAGCCAAGAGTCATATCTCAAATCTTTCAAATTGAACGAAGGAGAAGCCTTTCCTAATCAATTTGGAAGTTCCACATGTTACACATTCGGGCTCAACTCTTTTACAATCTTGAATGGGCCATACTTCTAGGGTCAAATCTTACTACTAGGTGTGCTTGCTAGTCGTTCCTTTCTCAAATACAATCTTGAATGGGCCATTCTTCTTTTCCATTCTTGTTTTGACTTCCACATGCATTTATTGAATCTATTGGGCTAGTTTGTGGGTGGGTTCATTAACTTTCTCCCCTCTAGGAATGTTACAAGGTCAAGGGTTTGATTAGGAGCTTTGACGTATACTACCTCAAAAGGTGATTTCCCGATGATCGAGTGAGTGGCCCCATTATATGAAAACTCCGCTTGAGCAATCATGCAATCATATATCCCTGGCTTGCCTTTGCATTTGCTTCTCAATAAATTACCCAAAGTCTGGCTCACAACTTTTATTTAGTTTTTGATTTGAGGATGAGAGGCAGTGCTAAACTTTAAGGATGTATCAAATAATGCCTGAGAGTTCTTCAAATGTGGCTAAGGAACTTAGTGTCACGATCAAAGACGATGCTCTTAGGAACCCCATATAACCTTATGATCTATCGGAAGAAAAGATTAACAATGAATGGAGTGTCATTTTTCTTCATACGTGGAAGGAAGTGAGACATCTCTGAGAAGCTATAAACCAGCATAAAGATATAAACCATCCTATTTTGGTTTCTTAATATCCCCAACACAAAATCCATTGAGAGATCCTCCCAAATGGTGTTCGAAATCGGTAATGGCATGTAGAGACCCGAGTTGTTTGCATATCCTTTGGAGATTGACACACATGGAACCTTTCCACTAATTAATTTACATTATGCCTGATCCTGGACGAATAATGATGAGAGCTCATGACATCATAACTCTTGTCTCTATCTAAATTCCTCGATAGATTCCTCTATGTAAGTCCCAAATTACTCTTTCTCGAATAGAAGTACAAGGAAAGCAAAGTTGACCCCCCTTTATTAAATACCCATCAAACAAATGGTAATGACTCTCACCTCCTTGGTCGGAACATTTCATCCAAACAACCCTAAAGTTTGAATCTTCCTTATAGTCTTCTTTCATGTGCTCAAATATTTCCACTTCAAGGGTTGTCGTCTTTAGCAAAGCTATCCTTCTACTTAAAGCATCGATTACCCGATTTTGTTGTCCGAACTTGTGAATAAGCTTGTAAGGGAACTTATCCATAAAGGTGGATCACCTAGCACACGTGAAACTCTGAAGTTGCTTTTGACTTCCCAAATAATTAATGATCCGTATACAAGATGAACTCCATCCCAAGAAGGTAATGCTCCTAAGCATTTAAAGCTCTCACTATTGCATGGAAGTCTTTGTCATAAGTATCCCATTTTTACCTTGAGTAACATAATGTCTCATTAAAATATGCATTTGGTCACTTCTCTTGTGTCAAAACATCCTCAAGTCTGACTCCACTAGCATTCATTCCACTTCAAATAATTTGTCAAAATACTAAAATGGAAGAACAATTGGCGTGCTCAACTTCTCTTTGATAAGTGCAAAACTACCCTCTAACTCATCTTCCCACTTGAATCCTATAACATTCTCCAAAAATTCAGTGCGAGTGGCTGATAGGGGTCAAAAACCTCTATCTTTGGGTACGGTTTTAGGACGGTTTTTAGCGTTATTTCGTGAATAAGCGAGCAATTCTCGTATTTATATGCTTTTGTGTGAGTTAGTTAGAAATTGGATATGTTTTATTTAATTTTCATTGTTTAGGCTCGTTTTTTGGTTATTTTAGGCAAATATGGCCAAAATAGCATGTACGTTAAATTTCCATTATCTTTTATAGCTAATTGATCCGCCAAAAGTCGCACCGAACGGAGTGTTTACTCAAAATGAGCGATTGGCGGGTCAATTTAGCCTCGGAACTAATGTTATTTGGAGTTTTCGTGCATGTATAGGCTAAAACAGGAACGAGTTCGGGTGAAAGTTGCGTTTCGGGACATCCATCAGTCGCGCAAAGCGTTCTGGGCAATCCCACTCGTCGAAATGGCCTTTTTGGGGCCGGATCGGTGAGCTGGCACTGCCAGCCCGTCGAGCAGGCCTTTAAGGGGCCAGCTCGACGAGTTGGCTATGCCAGCTCGGTCGAGCTGGCTCGCCCAGCTCGGCGAGCTGCCCTGCGGGAATCAGTCAAAAGACTGATTCCCAGCCCCACGAAGACACGATTGACCCCATGACTTCCCACCTGCAAAAGGATACGAATTAGGTCAGAAAGAGGGCCCGAACCGCGTCTATAAATAGGAATTTCCAATTGTAAATTAGACATCTTTCATTATTGTAATTTTCTTAGCTTTCCCCCTTGAAAAATCCTCTCCACCTCCTCCACCTCCTTCAACCTCCATTGAAGAACTTCTGAAGATCCATCCACCGAGAATTGTTCAAGGTCCGTCCTTAAGACCTAGGAAGCCGGCTGCAGGGTAGACAGGTTCCCTGAAAGGGATTTTCTTATCACCTTTTATCTTACAATGTTTGTACCCTTTGATACAGTCTATGAATCCTAGGCTAATTGTATCCCTTGACAATATTCTTCGCCTTTAATAATATTTTAACTCTTGTTTTTTTCTATGATTCATTTATTTAATCTTTGTCTTACGCTTTATTCAATTAGTTTAACTCATTCAAAAGCCCCAAAATCTAGTAGGCACATATTGTGAGCTGAATCTGACCTAGTCAGAGCCTAGGAGATTGACAACCTCTTAGTTAATTAAGCCCAAAATGCTGAGCCTTAGACCTAGTTTCGGCCTTACAAGGAAATCACGCACTAGGGACTTCAGGAGGGTAAGTAGGGTTAATCGTCTTGAATACAAGTGACTTAGATTAGGTTTTTAATCTATTGACCTAATAACCTATCTTCATTATTATCGTTCATACCATGTTCCTTCGGGGAATTGCATTAGTGAAAGATCACCTAGGAGTAGTTTAACTTAATTAGGAGTAGAATAACTTAGTTCGAATTAGTATAACTTAGCTAGGAGTAGCATAATTCAACTAGGAGTAGATTAACTTAATCAAAACAAACTCAAAACCCACACAGTCTAGATAACACATGAGACCAAGTAGCTCGATACTTGCAGGAATAAATCCTATGGATTCGATACCTGGACTTTCCAGATTTTATTACTTGATAACGACAGGGTACACTTATCCCTTAGTGAGCCTTGCGGTACCGAACGTCGTGAGGCGCATCAGTGGCCGCAATGGTGATAAAGTTTCGAAATGAACCTTCGGGGGAAGGTAGCTAGCCCATGAAACTTTGAATATCCCCAACATTAGAACGTGTAGGCCATTCCCAGATATCTCTCACTTTCTTATTGCCAACCCGGATACCATCTCCACTCACACCAAATCCCAATAATAATAAGATCTCCATTATAAAATCACACAATAAAGTTGGTACTTTTCAACAAATCAAACACAATATGTAAATGCACAATACGTTCTTCTAGAGTTTAACTATGGACAATAATATCAACAAAATACACAACATCAAACTTACCAATCACAAGGCGAAGGACTTGGTTCATAAACCTTGTGAAAGTACTAAGAGCATTGGTCATCCCTAATGGCATCACAAGCCACTCATACAAGTCATCTCGATTCTTGAAAGCAGTCTTCCATTTATCTCCCTCTCTAATCTGAATTTGGTGATAACCACTCCTTAAGTCTATCTTGAAAAACACTTTGGAGCCACTCAATTGATCAAGCATATTATCAAGGCATGGAATTGGGAATTTGTATCGGATAGTGATTTTGTTGATGGCCCTACTATCCATACATATTCTCCAAGTTCTATCCTTCTTCGGAGTGAGCAAATCTAGAGTTGTACAAGGGCTCATACTTTCTCGAACATACCTCATCTTAAGTAATTCTTCTAGCTTCTCCTCATAATTTCACTCTCTTTAGGACTTATCCGTAATGAGGAAGACTATGTAAGCTAGCCTTGGGTAACAAGTGAATATGGTGTTGTATCTCCCTCAAGGGTGGTAGTCCATGTGGAAGCTCTTTGGTAAAGAGATTTTGGTAATCCTTCAGCATAAACCTCATCCCCATGGTAGATCTCGCTCTCCTTCATCTTTCCCGTTAATATCCTTCCCTATGACAAAATAGACTAGTTGACTCTCCTCGCACTCCTTCATGAAGGCATTTCAGTTTGGACCACAATAAGGGTGACCCTCTTATTTTTACTAGGTTCACCCATCATACGAGTGAGCAGGTATTTCACCATGTCCTTTATGAACTTGTAAATGTTTTGTCTTCCTAAATGTGTAACATCCATATCATATCGACACGACCTTCCCAACAACACATGACACACATCCATATCTACCCCATCATAATAAACTTCTTATCCCCAATCATAAGGTACCCTGCACCTTTGATTGACTCTAAACTCTCCCACATTCTTGATACACCCCACACTATACGGACTAAGATGTGCTTTAACGGTCAATCCAAACTTCCTCACAGCGGTTTGGCTAATAATATTCCCTTGGCTCCCACTATCAATAATTATGTTGCTATTCTCACCTTGCACTAAGCACTTTGTTCGGAACAATTGGTGCTTTGGATCTTCCTCAATTTGATTGGACATGAGCAACCTCCTCATAATATGCACATGGGTATCCTCTAACTCACCAGCCTCGTGATCATCAATGGGCTCATAATAGATACCATCATCATCCTCATAATCATCAATGTGCTCACAATAGATACCACCATCATCCTCATAATCATCTTCACTATTAAAACCATAAAATTGATTAAGATCGAGTCTCCTTACCTCATGATTTCTCGTACCTCTAAGGTTTTGAGGTGGTTGATATGCGTTTCTTGGCTCCTTTATTGGGGGAGGTGATAGAGGTGATGGTGGTGGAAGAGGACCTTCATCTTCTCATCTTTGACTCTTCTCTAAGGTATATCTTGACTTGATTCTTCTCTAAGGTATAACTTGACTTGATTCTATTATGGAGAGCCTCAACTCTTCAAGTTTTTTTTTATCATAAATCTTCATTTGTTCTTGAAAATTTATTTCTTGAACCATACTAAAGAAGTTTCTAGTTATGAAATGGTTGGCTCTGATACCAACTGGTGCACAGAGAGATTGAGAGAAAGAAAGACGCTGATTTTGACCATAAATCAGCAAAGCAATTTACAAGCTAAAGTTGTAGGAATTTAGAAAATCCTCAATTTTATTGAAGAACCCTAACCTCCATAGGAGTTTCGGAAATTTGATTGATAAAAGTTAGGGTTGCAAATCAGAAATGATTATATATACCCTTACAATCCTATAAATAAGATTACATAAACACCCTCAAACTTGAAGTAACTAAAACGAATTCTAGGGACAAATAAATAAAAGAGGGCTAAAACATGATAAAAAGGTAATACAAATAGAGATGAGTTCTATGGTCAAGGAATGTCAAGCCAGTCAAGGTGGAGGAGAAGGTCGGATAAAATTCATCCAGTACATCGCTCAGGTTGCCAACCTTGTGGGTGGTCGTTGATTTGGGTTGCAATTTGCCCAAAATTTTATGGTACTGGGTTGGCGCCATAGGTCGGCCGACTTGGGCTCCTGAAAATTTTTCCTCACTCACTTTTTGTTCTTTATGCTACCACCGTGTCACATTCGACCCTAAATGACCTCAATCGGCATCGGGCGTGAAATAGAAAGATCACAATCAACACTTAATAGTCTCCAAATATCATGAATATCACTTTTATAGGTATTCCTCTTAAATGTATATTCTAAAATAATTCATATTCCTACTACATTAGTCATTCGAGGACCTCAACGTATATTTACCAACTCTATTATATTACAATTGAAATACCAAAGTTCTAACCATAATTCGAATAATAAGCAGCCAACTTCCAAACCTCGCCTAATCGGTCGGTAACCTTCTCTATATCTTGTACTTTCTCACCTAAAAACATTAAAACATTTAAAAACGTGAGACAAAAATCTCAGTAAGAAACTATCAGCTATAAAAACCAACTTTATTTAACATAGCTACATATATACATTTATAAAGGGATTTAATCAAAACCTTATAAAATATACTCAAAATTTAAGTTCATAAAATAAAATTTGTGTATGTGTATCCATCCTCGAATTCCACCCGTGTAGCTTATCATAACATCATTCATATCAATAATCGAGATATCTCATTCATATCTCGTTCCTTGTCTAACGTTAAGACTACCAGCCGTGCACTCTGCCCATACCGCCATTAGGTATGATCTTACAACTTACAACTCCTACCCCGGACAATCCTAGATGGACAAAACCATTTTATCTTTCAAAATATCACAACTCATACAAATCATATTTGGACTTCAATCCAAAATAATAATAACAATAACCGCAACAGATTTCTCAATCCAAAAATAATTCGTAAGAAATCATCAAATTCATTTTATTCAATATATATATACATTGAAACCAAAAACATATATGTATATATGTATATACTTCAGTTGTTCATAATCAAGCTCACAAGTTTTCAATTCTCCAAAACACAAATCCTTAATCAATAAAAATTCCAAAGTTAATCAATCAAATTAAACCTTAAATCAACATAATCAGGTAAAATCTGAAATTCACATAGAAGCATAATCAATAACTTCATTTGAACCGTAATTTCACAATAAAAAGCAAAATCGTGAAAAATCTCAATTTTACAAAATTCCTGCATAACCTTAAAATATCAATTTATGAAAATTCTTTGATTATATATATATATATATATATCTATATATAAAAAATTCAAAATATAGTTGATAGTTACTTACATTGGTCACTAATTGAGGAAAACACATACGTTCAATTCTCCTCTAAATTCTGTCTAAGATGTTTCCCCTCCAAACACTTTCGAAACTCAAAAACTCTTCGGTTAGGACTTAGAACTATGTATAAGGATGCTATGGTTTCAATTTTGATTGATTCGGACAGTCGAATCTCCGTAAATCAAAAAACGGTGGAGAAACGGTTCAGAGAAAACTGATGAACTTAAAAGGAAATAGAAAAAGAAAAGAAAAGACAAAAGAAGATCACGATGATGATGGAATTCTCTGGAATAATTGAGATTTATATCTTAAATTTGGCAAATATCACGTTTGATCCTCCATCTTTATATAATCTTTTAAAAATTACTCTAAACTTTTAATTTACACATAAAACCATCAAACTAACTCCAAACTTTTCCCATAACACCAAATTAACTTCACACACCCAATAATTATAATATATACTAATATCAAAATATAAATTCTAGAAATTTAGACACGGACGTGACACACCCCATCCTCTAACATGTCCCAAACACTCGTATTTTCTTTTTTCACGTGCTTGATGCCCCATCACAAAGTGCGTAACATAAATCTCACAGTAGTAAGATTTAAGAGACAAAAGTTATCAAGATTAGGCTATTCGCCTAGCTATATATGGAGGAGCATTTGGGGTTCTTAGTTATTGCTTAAAAAAGGAGGTAGATGGAAGATTGGTGATGGTAAAGATATTAATGTGTGGAGTGATCCATGGCTACGGGGCTCGCCTTCACTGACGATCACAACTCCGATGGTGGCGGGCTTGGAGAATTTGCGTGTAGCTGATCTGTTTATTCCCAATTCGATAGAATGGGATGTTGAAATGCTGCAAGAACTCTTCTCTGAACAGGACATTACAGCCATTATTCGGTCAACACCACGACTTGGGGGAAAAGGGACCAGTTTATTTGGCATGAATCAAAGGATGGATATTATACTGTAAAGAGTGCCTATAGACTAGCAACAGAAGGAATCACGAATAGCCAAAATCTTCATATTAAGGGTCTTTGGCAATCTATATGGAAAGCGGAAGTTCCCTACAAAATTCGATACTTTATCTGGCGTTTGGCAAGAGACTGTGTTCCTATGCGATGGAAACTTAGAACAAGAGGAATACCTGTGGAAGCTGAATGTGTATTATGTTCCTTGGATATGGAAGATGTGTGGCACCTGTTCATCCTATGTCCCAAAGTACAAGAAGTGTGGAGAGAAGCAGGCCTTGAAAGCATTATTGAACGAATCAGTAATGACGCGGAGAATTTCGCTTCATTCTTTTTCCATTTCTGCAGGGTTGGCGGTACTTCATAGGTGGAGAACTTGATGATGCTCCTTTGGAGCTGGTGGCGCATGAGGAATGAAAAGTTGTGGAAACAGACAACCACTTCAGCAGCAGGAATAATCGCAGTCAGTAATAGGTGCCTGCGGGACTGGAAACTGGCGAAGGAGAGGCAAAATCCAGGGGGAGCTACTGCTGCGCGAAGATGTGGCACAAACCACCGCATGAGGTGTTATCTTGCTGCACAGATGCTAGTATTTTCACTATCCTTGGAAAAACTGGCAGCGGATCGGTGTTCCGAGATGCTAACGGAACATTTCTGAAAGCTAGAGTTGCGATCGTCGAAGGATTGATGGAGCTGAGGGAAGCGGAAGCGTGGTCTCTGCTGCAATCAATTAGATGGGCTTCTGAATTGGGTTATGGAAAAGTTCTATTTGAAACCGATTCACAAATATTGACAAAGGTGCTCCTGTCGGACAAAACGGATCAATCTGAATTTGGTGATATTGTTGCCCAATGCCAGACACTCATGTTCGCTAACAAAGGATTTACTATCCAATTTATCAGAAGACAAGCAAATAGCTTTGCTCATGCCTTGGCAAGAGCGGCTTCCCAACATGCTAGTCCGTGTTTTTTTGATGATATCCCAAGTTTTATTCCTTGTTCTGTATTAAACTTTTGCCATCTTTTGGCCCATTAATGAAGCTTTATTTCGGAAAAAAAAAAAGACAAAAGTTATTTTTGTCCAAATTCGCCTTTCATCAAAGCTTAAATATGTGGTTTGACTACATTAACTATGAGCAATGTCATTTACTTAAATCTAGAGAAAATAATGATGATGGGTCATGAACTCTTAAATTGAGTTGTGGGTTTGTTGATAATTTTGCCTAATTAAAGCAAAACATTGAGAAGATAATAATTTCATGTATATATGATGCCTTTTGCAATTTTATATAATTTATGACCATAGATTGATTGGTGTCAAGGCAACACATAATTGGATTTATGAGAATCTAAAAGCACCCAAAAGGAATATTAAGGAGGATATTATACTTTTGGGACCTTTTCTCAGGAGATTATACTTTTTGGACCTTTTCTCTTCGCTTTCTTTTATCTTGGCAATGATTAATTACAATAGGAGTTAGATGTCAAATATCCAAATATAAAATTTAGGATGCTGAATTCAAGAAAATTTAAATACACTAGCTAAATTGGATAATAAAACTAGAGGCTTAATACATGATTTTACTCTTTGTCTATGAAATTTGATTGACCCGTAAATTTTTAAAGTGTCTCGACAGTCTTTTTAACTTGCTTAAAATATTCCAATAACCCTCTCAACTTGCTTAAAATATACTCAAGTAATCACTCGGTTGTAAAGAAGTAAGCTGCATACGGAAGGTCTGTTGCACGGACCTTGAAAAAGTCAAACGACTGATATTGTCGTACGAGGTTTTAATATTAGAAATGACATGTTTTACAGTTGAACAGATAAGAACATTCCAAGGCACATGCAAGACACATGTCGAATGTAGCTTATTTTTTTTTGCAACCAAATGATTAATTGACTATATTTTAAGAGAGTTTAGAGGGCTATCATAACACTTTAAGCAAGTTGAGAAGATTATCAGAATATTCTAAAAGTTCAAGGGACTAATTAAATTTTTTAGACAAATTCAGAGATGAAAACGATATATTACATCTAAATCCGAATAAGCTAAACTATGTTTTAAAGGCATTGGGTTTATTAATTAATTAAATTTAAACAATTAAAAAAAATACATACAAATTCACTTTTAAAAATTATCTACAATTACGTAGGATTATAATTTTAAATTATGCCAAACTAATAAAATCATTATTTTTAATATATTTTAAGAATTAGAGTTTATAAATTAAGGGTCTAGTATATGTTGTTCAGTGTTTAAGATTTATGAAATGAAGTTTAAATTTTTTAAATTAGGTTGTAAAAGTATATTTTATTTGATATATTTTTAAAGTTTGATAATCTGATTTAGTTGTATTT
The DNA here is from genome assembly GCF_963576675.1 of Euphorbia lathyris. Lineage (NCBI taxonomy): Eukaryota > Viridiplantae > Streptophyta > Magnoliopsida > Malpighiales > Euphorbiaceae > Euphorbia > Euphorbia lathyris. The sequence continues at coordinate 18,405,648 of NC_088914.1, read as the reverse complement.
TTATAGTTAATTATGATATTCATGCAAGAAGCCCTAAAAAAATTCATTCTTTTGCACGAATTTAGGGTTATATATACAGTATAGGTGTAGGGGCGATCGATATTATGATTGGGGGCCTTCGCCCTCTTACTCAGCTCAAAAATACTTTTTAATATGGTGGGTGAAGGATTTTGGCCACCATCAAAATCTACGACTTACCCTCCAACCTAGCCAGCAGCCCCCTTTAAAATTTTAGCCCCCTATAACTTTATGTTGTTCGCTCCTGTAAGGGTGTAAGACCATCTCCAACCATCTATTTCATTTTACCTGCTCCAATTTCATTTTCTCTACCTTATCTTTTAATATATGTATTTTTTGGAAATAAGAAACAAACTAAACAAAAATTCAGTGAGGGAGGGAGACTCCATCAATATCATCTCTCAGGATTTGGGCAATATCACTGGAGGGATCCATTAGGACGGTGAGGCCAAGGGGGTATAGAGGAGCCAGACTTTGCCATAAGATCAGCACAACGGTTTTGCTCGCGGAAGACATGAATAAACTTGCATTGGATGCCATTTGAACTAAGGTCTCAGATGGCAATGGCAGTAATCAGATTTCTGACCGGATGGTGGATGGGAGAGGGCACTAGAATTAGGGAGATGACTTCTTTGTAGTCGTTTTCTACAATTAGCTTTGGAATATCAAGCTGACGAGAGACAATAATTCCAGATAAAATCCTCCGGACCTTGGCTATGAAAGAGTATGCAACTGCTATACAGTGAACATAACCACACATCCTGATCCCCTGCTCATTTCAGATAACACCAGCAACCCCTGTTATTCCATTTTCTTTACAGAAAGAGCCGTCAAAGTTCAATTTACACCAGTTCGGAGGAGGTGCTCCCAAGTCAGGAGAATTTTGTTCGCTGGCGCGGAGGAAGCAGCATCAAAGGTAGTCCCGACTGTAGCATAATCAGCAAACTGAAGATGAAGAAAGCGCACCTTATCTTGTGGGATGTCGACAGCTTTATCAAAACAAAAAAAATTTCGCCATTTCGAAAGAAAGTAGCAAGTGGTGAGAAAGCTCTATCTTTATCTTTAAATATATAGTTATTACAATAAAATTTCTTCAACCATCTACTCTATTTATAACACCAAAAAGAATATTTTTTTAACGAACAATATTATTATTATTATATTAATTTTTTCATATAATATTTTTTTTGCAATTTATACGACATATAATAATTATAATTATATAAGATATTGTTTGATAAAACTGAAAATTAAGTGCTAAAAAAATAGGTACTGAATTTTAAATATTGAATATTATAAATACTGAAAATATTAAATGATGTAACTGTTATAAAAATATTAGTTGACCATGTTTAACTTTTAAAATGTTAAGTTAAATATTTTGACTTATCAAAATAAAGGATTTTTGACTTAATTGATCAATTTAAATAGTGGAAAAATAACGCTTATCAAATACACTTATATTAAATAAGTATTTATCATTTTAATTTAAGTTATTTAGTGAGTTATTAAATACCGCCCAAGTATCGTTATAATTGTTTTTTCTTAAAAAAAACAGCATTGTTATAATTTTTAACAACAAATAAAATAATTAAATAAAAAACTAATATAAAATTTTAAGTTCTTAAAAAATATAAAATCTTAATTTAAAAAAACCTTAAGTTTTAAAAATAATATAAATATATATATTTTTTTTTTGTCTTGTGCTCTTTGCCACAAGGTAAAGTGGTACTCTAAATATAAAGTACCACAAATATTACGGTAAAGATGTCGTAAGGTCTTAATTTCAAATAAATTCTTCGTGGTTTCACGTTTTTACAGATTTGTATCTACGAGTTTTTGTTATAAACCAAATCTTGTGGTTAGTAAAATTTTCATTTTTATAGACTTTGACTTTGTCAAATTTGGCCAATCACAAACTCAAAATGAAAAATTTTAAGAATTAAATTTTTTTAGTATCATATTTACTATGGAATCACATTTTTAATTTTTCAAAATCATCATTTTTTTAAATATTAACTTTCTCTCTCATAAAAAAAAAACAACACCTAAATAACCTCAAACCTAAAATTGAAGAATGAAAATTGCTTAAAATATCATTTAATTCTTGAAAACTTTCATTTTGAGGTCGTTATTGGTCAAATTTGGTTAAATCAATAAAAATAAAATTTTTGCAAACCATAGAGATCGGTTTGTAAAAAAAATACAGATATCGATCTGCAAAAATGTAAAACCACAAGACATTTATTTAAAATTAATCCTATCTAATATTGTTGAAACTCAATCCTGAAGCTCCTACTTAGTAAGAGAGGCCTTTATACTGGAACATAATTACCCGAAAAGGCTAATTCGAGGCTCGTCATGTACTTTTTTTAGATGGATACTTTTTTAATTTAAATTTTATGTACACATTAAGATTCGTACACGAAATTTCTGACTTTATATAATAAATTTTAACTGAGAAGAAAACCACCAAAATAGAATATAACTAGCCTGGAATCGATTAGAATGTGCTTAAAAATAAACAAAATGGAAAAGTTTGGAAAAAAGGATGGTCAAAGGGAAGAAAAGATCCAAATATAGCCGTTTTAGGATAAAGTAGTAAATTGAAGATGTAAGGGTTTCTAATGCTATATATCTTATCTTCTTCATTAGGAAAAGAACAACATTCTCACTCATTAGCTTTTGACCTAATTTATTTATGATATGTTAATTAATTATACTCCAATATTCAATGTGGACTTTTTGTTAGTGCTCTAATATCACTTGAGAATTAGAATTCAAAAAAGGTTAAAGATATATATTAGAAATTTTGAGAGCTAATAAATGGTGAAGTATTACTTAGGTTGGTTTGAGTGAAAAAGATAAATAACAAACTTTAATTGAAATAAGAGTTATGGTTTAATATATTTTTTGCTCTTTAAACTTTAAAAATGTCGTTTAAATTTATTTAAAGTGATATTAAATGCTTAATCAATCAAATCGTAGCAACGCAAGTTGAGAGAAGGAGAAACCATAAGCGTGTGACAATTCTTTGTTTATCTTTCGAATATGCTCTAATTCTTTGTTTAGTCTTATTCAAAATTCAAAATTTCAATATTTTGGGTCTATTAGATACTTTCTAAATCCAAATTTCTATTTTTTTTTGGATCTGTTAGACCTCTCTAAATCTAAATTTTTTTTTTGGTATGTTAGTCCTCCCTAAATCCAAATTTCTAATTTTTTTGACATGTTAGGCCCTCCTTAAATCCAAATTATTATTATTTTTTGGCTTGATAGGCCCTTTCAAATCAATTTTTTTTAATTTTTTATATGTTAGGACTCTTAAACGAAATCTAGCTTAATTTTGAGAAATTATACACTAATACTTAAAAATTGGTTCTTGCTCATTCAAATTATAACACGCATATATACAAAAAAATGAGCAAATTCGATTTAGCAATTTTTTTTTTTTTGCGAAGGCACGTGTAAAATCGGTCCCCCAATCGAGTAATTCTATATTCGTCACTGACAATATTCCACAATAAGTATTTGAGCTCTTTGTTCTTAAACCTTTATCTAATATCAGTGTACATATTGTATGTGATTAATCTAAATAAACAGAATATATAAATATTAAAGATGAAGTAACAGAAATTAAGTGAAAGTATAGAAAAATATACGAAACACTTAAAGATAAATAAAAAAAAAAGAATAGACTTCGACAAATTTGAGGTTTATACAAACAGATTTCTTAAAATAGATTTTGTCGCTATTGACGATCATCTCCTAAGATATAACAGATTACGTAAGCGAACTTTTACCGTGTGTAACGCGTTTTCACCGGACATAGAGAAGAAACAATACTTCAAACATAAACAATTTGTCAATAATTAAATTTGCCCATTATAAGTTAATAATAAAAAAAGGAAAAAGTATAAAAATAAAACTTGTGGTTATATCTGTTTTCGATTACATTCCTGTGGTTTAAAAATTTATAAAATGATACATTGAGATTCATTCTGTTAGCAAACACATACCAAATTGACTAACAGTGTTAAAAGTCAAAGGAAAAAGAGTTAACTTGGTCATTATATTTATTTATTTTATAAATTAACCCCCTTATTTTCTAATTATCATAAACGAATCCCAGAATAAAAAAAAATCAATTATACCATCTTCCCATATACGTCTCTTTTACAGGCTCGGCTGACCAAATGCCATCTGAATCTGCTTCTCATTTTTTTGCCAGAATGCTTTCTCGTTTGCTCCCTTAATCTTCCCATATATGTCTACTATCTAATCTCTGTTCCAAGTCTCCTTCAATTTCTCTTCCTCCTGGCATCTCTAATTCCAATTTCATTCCCGGACCATTTTCCAGCAATCACGGCAATATCAGAGACGAAGTTTCTGCCTCTAGCACATGGAAACTCAATGGAGAAGATGATGATAAGTTAGGTGTTGTTTGATAAAACTGAAAGTTAAGTACTGAATTTTAAGTTCTAAATAATATTATAAGTGCTGGAAATATCGAAAGATGTAACTTTTATAAAAAATATTAGTTGATAATGTTAACTTAAAATATCAAGTAAAATATTTTGACTTATCAAAGGGATTGTTTTTAACTTAATTAACTAATTTAAGTGGTGGAAAAACAATCGTTATCAAATGCACTTAAATTAAATAAGTACTTAATATTTTATTAACATTATCATAAATAAATATAAAGACCAAATTAATTGTTTTCCCTTTGATTTTTAACACCGTTAGTCAATTTGGTAGGTGTTTACTAACGGAATGAACCTCAAGGTACTATTTTATAAAATTTTAAACTACAGGGGTGATCGAAAACAAGTGTAACCACAAGATTTATTTTTGTACGTTTCCCTAAAAAAAATTGGCTAAATTTTTTACTATGTTATTAACGCAATTATAAACAACTTGTTAAGATGTACAAAATTGATTCAATTTATCGATAAATTTATGTAGAATGTTCGATATGACAGTTAAATGACGAAACAAGTTTCTTCCATTTTTTTTTGTTAGATAAAATTTAAAAATGAAAAAAAAAGTAAAGTTTTACTATTTCTTACACAAAGGTGAATTTACATTTACTCAAAACAATAGGATACATTTTCATGTTATCCATAAAAATAATAATTGTATTAATGAGTAAATGGGCCCTAAACAGGTGTAGTGGTATAAGAGCTAAGACGGCCCATCCATATTAATGGTTTTGTGTTATCCATTTATCACAATTTTAGAACATAGGAAAAGGAAAAGAAAAAGGAAAAGGAAGAGGAAGCTCTAACTCCAATGTCTTCTCTTTACCTGAATTTATCCTCTTCTTACAATCCGCCTCGCCATTTAATTTCTCGCACAACTTTTCGATGCAGTAACGAACGTCAGGCTTTGTTTGGCCGTATTGCTCCTGTTTATGACAATGTGAGCTCAATTTTCCTTTAATTAATTTAATTTCGAATTACTTTTGACCTTGTTCATTGTTGGAAAATTCAGTTGAATGATTTGCTAAGCTTGGGTCAGCATCGGATATGGAAACGAATGGCTGTATCCTGGACTGGGTAAACAATCTTTCCCTTTGTTTTCTTGAGATATGTAGAAATTTGAAGAACCATAATTGAATGTTTGGAACAGGGCAAAATTGGGAGACAGTGTATTGGATTTGTGTTGTGGAAGTGGGGATTTGGCATTTCTTCTGTCTCAGAAAGTTGGCTCCAATGGCAAGGTTTCATCTTCCTTTCTCCTTGTACTGTTATCTTAATAATTTCATCAACAGAAAGTGTATTTGATGAGAAATTTGGACTTTATCCCTTTGAATTCTTTTCTTATTCAGTATCTCGTAAGAAATTTGAGTCTACCTTAATCCAATTTCTGACTAACTAGTCAATTTGGGATATTTAACACACATCTAATGCCAGAGGTAGCGTGAAATTTGCAGAAATGAACATTTGTGCCTAGCTTAATATTAGAATATGCAGTTCTTTTGGTAACATGTTAACAAAGTTTGGTTAAACTCCGTCCTAAACGGTACCTAAAAGGCGCGGGTAGCCTCACATATCTAATGGACTTCATCCATCATTAAGTAGGCCGTGTATTATATCTAACAGTAATGATAATACTACTGAAAGTTCTAGGAATTGAAGTAATATGCATTATAATCTAGTTGATTGTGATATATCATATATGTTTATGTAATGTAATGTAGTCCTTTTTCTTAAACCCATTGATAATATGCAGGTGACTGGTCTTGATTTTGCAAGGGAGCAGTTGTTGGTTGCATCATCTCGCCAACAGATGCTTTCGAGGGACTTTTACAAGAACATCGAGTGAGCATTGGTATATATCAATTTGGTGAATGAAAATATGCTTTTATGTTCAGTGATTTAGAAGGATGCTATATGAGGGTTGACATAAAAGAAAGAACAAAACTATGTTAAGAAATGTATGTCAAGTTCCTTATGGTGTAGGTAGAACCGAGAGGTTTAGGTTTCAGTAATGTGAATGATATGATATCATGCTTTACAGATTTATTTTCTTGTATTGATCACAGGTGGGTTGAGGGTGATGCGACTAATTTGCCGTTCTCTGATTGTTACTTTGATGCTATTACCATGGGATATGGGCTACGAAATGTTGTAGATAAGCATAAGGCCATGCAGGAGATGTTTCGAGTTCTCAGACCAGGTTCTCTTTTTTCCCTCTGACATGAAGTACCGAATGAAATAATAGCTTAACCGGAATTTCTCATTCAAGCTTTTGTTTGTAGGTGCCAAAGCATCTGTTCTTGACTTTAATAAGAGCACTCAACCATTTATTGTATCATTTCAGGTATTTCAGTTACAAATTAGAGGCTTTTCTTTTTCCCAATTTTGAGGATGAAGTTTTTGTGCTTCCAATCATGTTATTGTACTACGAAATTCAATTTGGTTCTTCTTAGTAGAAATTCTTGCATGATAGACATCAAGGTGTTGATTACTGGAATTTTGCTTCGAACATCGGGGTGTGGATACTTCCACTGATATTTATTAGATGTTTGAAAAATATGCAAAATCGAATCTTTTGTTTGTTTTCTGTTGCAAGGAATGGATGATTGATAATGTTGTTGTTCCCGTGGCTTCTGGCTATGGCCTCACAAAGGAGTATGAATACTTGAAAAGCTCAATAAGAGAATTTTTAACAGGTTCTTTTTCCCACTATAACTTGTGCATTGCCTTTTACTTTCTCAGTTGAATGGTGTTGATTTGAAAATAGTACCAATGAAACTTCAATCCTATTAAAAATGCTTATGTTATTGTTTTTCCTGTCAAAATATTAATCCAAATTGTTGGATTATCCGTATGCATCCTTGCACAAGATTTCCCTTTTACAAAGTTCTCGCTCTTCACCAGAAACATTAGTTCTTGCTGATTGTATGCATAAAAAATTCGTCAACCTGATGTCTTTTAAAACATTCTATCAAGTTTGTGATGTGTCTTACCTTCTCTTTTATTGACTCGGGTATCGATGGTTTAATCTTGGTACAGGAAAAGAGTTGGAGGAACTTGCTATGGAAGCTGGATTTACTACTGCCAGATATTATGAGATTGGTGGAGGCATAATGGGGAATCTCGTAGCTACACGTTAGATAAGATTGATATTCTTACTTGCAGAATTTTTAATTCTGCACCCGCCCGTTTAATATCCCACCTTAATTATCCATGCTTCTCTTACTAGTAAAAGGAGAAAGTAGATGACAAAGTTATCAGTGTGCGAATTTTCTAATTTTATCATTGACAGAAAAGTAGGGACACCTGCAACTGCAGAGTGGTATCCCGGCTTCAAAAACTGAGAGAAGCAAATACAGCTTCACAACTTTACAGAATGATGTAATTTTATCTCGTTGTGTAATAAACATTCAAAAATTGGTGTTACTATTCTCCACTTTGTATCTAAAAATCATTGGATGCGTATGCTTTTCGTTGGCAGCTCCTTTAACGTACTCCACCATCATGTTCCTGCAAATACCAGCTGAATATGCCTCATCGAGGCAATGCTGGTGATATTTTCTGGTTCATTTTGATGTTATTCCTTTTCTGGTTATCTTGGATAGAAGGAACTGTCTTCGACAGTAGCTACCGATAGAGAAAGGCCAGCATTAAGCGGATACCAAGGGTCCTCACTTGTATCATTAAGCTCCATGGTGTTTTCATCTGTAAAAGGCGGATGAGTGGGTGCAGGGAGGTGTTCTTCTGTTGTTAGCATCTGTAGTGCCTTTGCCATTGTCGGTCGAAGTGATGGCGCCTCTTGTATACACAAGAGTCCTACATGTACTACTCTGAAAACGTCATTCTTCACGTTGCTGTTATGGTGATTTTGTAGCATTAGATTTGGGTCGTACAGCTCCTCCAGAGTCCCTGCTTGAAACCTCTTCCATGTCTGTTTTTTGGAGAGGACAATAACAAGTGAGTAATTTGAGTAATGAAGATGATTTAGTGAAAAATATTAGGAAAGGTGAGACTTATCGAACTAACAATTGTGACTAGGCTTTCCGAATATTCTGCACTTTTGCTCCTGTTATTCTGCTTTCCTGTGACAATCTCCAACAAAAGCACACCAAAGCTATAGACATCCGCCTTTTCAGTTAACTGGCCATGAGCCAGGTACTCAGGAGCCATGTATCCTCTGCAGATTTTTAAAACCGAAAGTCATTCCTTCTTGGAGTTATGCAGTTAACATTATGCTCATTGTACGAAAATTTTGAAGGCAAACACTCCAAAAATGTACTAAAAAGAGAGGGGTGGGAACATGTACTCACAGTGTTCCTGCAATGGCTGTGCTGATGTGGCTCTTATCATCTTGGAAAGACCTAGCCAAGCCAAAATCAGCAATTTTAGCACGAAATCTGGAATCCAATAAAATGTTGCTGGCCTTTATATCTCGGTGAATGATCCTGGTCTTGGAGTTCTCATGAAGGTAGACTAAACCTTCGGCTGTGCCAACAACGATGTCATATCTCTTCTCCCAGGTCAGTACTTTACCTTTGTTTTGATCTGTTGCATTTATGCATGATTCAAAATATTGTCAATTTCAGGTTAAATTGGAAATAAGCAAGTGGATTATAGTCTTTGAATAGTAAATCTGCTGGTGAGCAGTTAAGTAGCTTTAATTTCTACCGTTGGTTGATATAATTTTAGCAACCTCATGTGAAAATTCTAGTACTTACCGAAGATAAATCGATCAAGACTCTTGTTTGCAAGGAATTCATAGACAAGGAGGCTTTCAGGTCCAGAACAACTGCATCCCAACAACCTGACCAAATTTTTGTGTTCAACACTACTTATCATGTTAACTTCATTGTAAAAATCTGCAGCTCTATGTCTGTTGTTAAAAAATAGCCTCTTCACGGCAATCTCTCTGCCATCAGGCAGAACTCCCTGTGTCAAAAAGAATGAGATCAAAACTGGCTATTAGTTTCCATGCTTCCCTGTTACATACTAGAAGTTGTAGCAAAAGTTGCACAGGAGAAAAACTACCTTATAAACCGACCCAAATCCTCCTTGTCCGAGCTTGTTGACATTGTCAAAAGATCCTGTAGCTTTCTCTAGGGTAGAGTATTTAAAGTTCAAGCTGCTGTCATGAAGGGTTTTAACCAACTTTTGTGCATCATTTGAGCCTGGAAAATTAACACTTCAGCATTCATACACAAGGAAAATTAAATCGATGACTAATTTCAGTTATATGTATTACTAATGCCTTTATTCTTGCACAACCTATCCTGCATTGTCTATTATGCTGCAAATTTCACACTGATTAAGCACACATCAGGGGATTTATTACCTCTTCTTTTTTTTTGTATGTATCTTTGCTTCCGGATATAAATTCCCGTCGCTACTGCAACACCTAAAACCACTAGAGAGCTGACAACTGAAACTACGATCACTGTAACGTTCCCTGCAATTCATTGCTCGAAAAATCAGGCACTTTTATCTAACATACTAAGTTTAAACCCCCATAAACATGCTTAGTTAATTGAACACCTGCAGTCAAAATCACTATACGAGTTCTTTACCTCCTGAACCTCCATTTCTTGGCACTGGATTGAGAAAGTCTCTGTCTGAGTATCTTACAAAACACCCAGTATGGAGTGCCCTCCCTTCCGACCAAGGCAAACATCGTGATATAGATGCAGAAGCATTCTCTAAGCACGCTCTGCATGAGCTAGAATTCAGTGTCCTCCAGCAATCTGCCAACACATAAGCTGATTCATTCGTCCCTGGAATAGCAACTTGAGCCCTTCCGTGATATCTTTGATCATTTGGTGCGGTTGAAACTGCCATCGACAGAGCCTGCCTTGCAGATTCCCCAAATGTCGAAGTCTTCCTTGTTGTATTTCCACACACAAACTCATCTTCTGGCCCTTTGTAATCCTCAAAGAAGCTATAGTTCTCAGATCTCATGAAGCAACCATCTAGAAAAATGCGACCACCATTGTTAGGGTAGCATTGAGGAAGAACTGTACGTGCCTCGGCGTAGCACAATACACAGTCTAGTAAAGAGAGATCTCCATAACATTGAGCCAGGCCATAGCTAGTGTCAAGCCCAGAACCTGTAGTTGCTACTCCAAAACCAGATGTACGCATTTGCTCGCTGATGTTTTCCATTGTGGCGACGAAATTTGGCACAAAGATGCTCCCATTGTTCTCGAGTTGGCGTGCACATCTAATCTTCACTGTTCGGGCTCTAGCATCCCCTGATACTCCTCCAAATCCAATAAGACACAAGAAAATGCATTGATAGTAGAGAAAAATGATCGCTTTCTTCATATCCTGGTTAACTTGCATGCTCGGGTAATTTTAGTTATCAGACTGCCTGTCATTAACATAATAGCTTTGAGTCACAGAAGCAAGAAGAACATAGACCGTGGAGTCAATGAATGCTAAAGTGTTTGACTTGAAGAAAATATGAGAATGGAAATAAACACGAAAACATTTTTTTTGCTTTCTAGTATTTGTGTCTTTAAAGGAAAATAAGCTAAAGAAAGATATTTTCCAAGTGAGGAAAATCTTTCGGAAAAAAGAAAATTTAACTTTCCCTTTTTATTAAGCAGAATTTGTTTTTGGCAGGAATGTGAAATTACAAACAATGTTAATTTATCTTCACATGCCATAATTATTTTTTAGATAGTCATGTCCCCATTTTATAAATTTTTATTTAATTTTCTCTTAACATTTTCATGAAAATATTTTTACAAGAGAAATTATTTCTTATAAAATAAAAGGAACCTAAATGGGATAAAGAGTTACCTTCAACTTGGATCCAAAACTTATAATCCCTTCATCCCAAATTGAAAGATTACTTTACCATTTTAAACCACCCCAAATTTTAGAAAAAAAATTATTCTATAAAATTAGTTATTTTCTAATTTTTCTATTATACCACTTATTTATTATGAATGAAGTACATCAAATTATGGAATTGTTAATACTCTACTAATACCCAACACATGTTATTAAAACTTATAATAATTTAATATTTGACCTAATCATATAGTAATTTCAATAAGGGAAAATTAGCAATATTATGTATAAAAAGTTATCTTTCAACTATTTAAACTATATTTCTTTTAGATTAATTAAAGGCTCAAAGTGATGTATCTCTTTTGGGACAGAAGAAATATTTTTTTATCAGTCTAAAATTACACTTGTTTGTTATCATATCATTTGCATTTTTTAAAGGATCATTTGCATTTTTTAAAACTTGCCATTTTAAACTAATTTATTAAAAAACTGGAATCAAAATAGTTATATACGGAAAATAAAGATATATTCAGAATTAAGTTTACTAATCTGATTTAGTAGTAATTTTGTAGTGAATTATGATATTTATGTAATTAAGCCTTGAATTTATCCAACTGACATTTTGTGACACAAAAAAAAAATCCAGCTCATTACTGAGACTGATCATTCTTTGGGTAGTTTTTATCCAGGAAATTCAGGAGGAAGACCATGAATTAATCGAAAATAACTAAACCCAATAAATAACAAGGAAAAGGTATCAGACTGAGCTGTCATTCAGCCTTTCAGCAAAACATGAAATGCAATTTTTAGCAAGAAGTGTGGTAAGATTTTCCACAAGCCGAAGTCAAAAAGTAGGTACGCAATTTGTGGCACTAGACCCGTGTCAATGTAACCGGCCTATCGGAAGCTTCCTAAATTTTCTATACAGATATGCCTTGCCTAATTGAATTGTAATTAAAAGGTTTAATACATTATTGTGTAGCTGTACAGAGTTTGATTTAGCTTTTAAATTTTTAAAAATTCCTATAGTTCTCTCAACCTCTCGATTCGTATAAAATATAATCAATTAATCAATCGGTTGTAAAATGTAAATTACATATAAAAGACGTGTTATATACGCGTCTTAAAAAAGTAAAACAATCAAGACTGGTATAAGAATTTTCCTTTTAATATGTTCTAATCTATTCAATTAATTACGTAATAATATTTTTAAGATGCGTGTGCACGCAGTTTACTTTTTTTTTCATTTGGGTGATTAATAGATTATTTTTTAACCACGTTAAAAGGACTATCGGAACATTTTAAACAAATGGAAAGGATTATTGTATTAAGCCAAATTAAAAAAAAAGAAAGTAAGAAATAATGCTCAATTATTGAATAACACTTTTGCTAAGCAATTAGGGATGGCAACGGGTAGTGTACCCACGGGTATCCGGCACTACCCGACCCTAATGGGACTACCCGTACCCTGTATAAAAGGGTATGTGATCAAAATAATTACCCGTTAGGGTAATGGGACGGGTATGAGAATATCCCTCAGGATACCCGGTACATGTTACCCGTCATAATTCTTTTATATATTAAAAAATTATTGTTTTTTAGATGTAATATTTGAGATTTTAACCCCAACCTTTTGTTTTTCAACCATTGAGTGATACCACTAAGCTACTTATTCTTATTGATTAAGGTTCAATTTGTTCAATTTTTAGATAAATGATTTATTAAATTTATACTTTGTTAAATTTGTAATATTTTTTATTTTATTTATTGATTTTTAACGGGTAAGAGTACCTTTGAGTACCCGCGAATTAAATGAAAATGGTATGGAATGCAAAAATATACCCGTTAGGGTAATGAGACGGATACGAATAATTAAAAAATAAATGGATAAGAGTTTGACCCGCGGATACCCTATCCGTTACCATCCCCATAAGCAATGCAAGCCAAACAGGGACTAATCGGAGGAAATAAATGGGGCGGCCATAAAAATTGACATTTGAAAAAGAGTAAACTAGAAGATCCAGCATTCAAACAGAATGGATTGTGGGGACACAAACAATATTTCTAGAAACGATGTCGATATGCATAACAATAACATTATCAACACCACAAAATAGTCAATCGCAACCAAATTCTTTCAATTATCCGCATCCAAATTCAAAATCGGGCCCCCCCCTCCCCGCCGCCGTCACCCTCACCAGTGGTTCCAGGCGTCATCTATCTAATTCTATACCGGACAACTAATTCTACGGCTACCTTTACCATTCTACACAAATCTAAATTCTATTTAATTCATTTCTCAAGTTCTCCAATATTTTCCGTCCAATAAAGCTATAAGAAAATCACATATTCCGATACTGTAAATACTAATATGATCATAAACAACAAAGAGACGCAAAAAAGCAGAGTAGATGCAGTAGTTGATGGATATTGGAATCGAACAGAGTATATATATCATAAAATTAAGAATCAATAACTAGAAATTGAAAGTTGCAGAAGAAAAAAAGGGAAGATGAGAGATGAATTCGTACCTCTTAGAGCAATTACGGAAGTGAGCTGAAAATTGTTGAGGTTTGTTGAGTTGAGCTGTGATGAATGGAAGAAGAGGTGAAGGAGGAGGATAAAAGTCAAAAGAGTTGAAAATGGAAGAAATAAGTTTATTTTATTTTATAAAATCAGAATTCAAAGTTTAAAAATAGGAAAGTGGTGTTCCATTTCCATTATTGAAAAACGACGAACTCAAAAACAAATGGAAAAAACGCGCTCAGCTTCGGAAACAAAGCTTTCTTTCTTCTTTTTTAAGTTGTTGCGGCAAAACTACTTCTTTCATATTTACCTCTCTGCCCCTATATCAATATGGCTATATCCAATACGTATCCAGTCAAATATGTATTTAAATATCCCGGATTAATATAATAAAAATATCCCGGTTTAATAAATTATTTATATTTTTAAAATAAAAAAATGAGAGAAAATTTACTTTTTTTTTTAAGGCAAGTATGACATATTTGCAACATTAAATTACATGATCATGATCATGGATTACTACGAAAAACTCACGCTAATGGGAGTGTTCGAAAACTCACCAAGTATTAATTTGTCATGAAAGAATTATACCTACTGATATCAGACGAATATAAATTCGACACGTGACATTTACAAAATCCTAACCATCAGGCAAAAAGAAAATGTGATATAACAAAACTGATTAATACGACTCTTTATTGGAGACATTGACTTGAAAAGTCTCAAAAGATCCAGTCAAGGATCCATCTGTTATAATATTCACGTTTGATACCGTGAATCACAGACCTAGTGGACTTAAGGGATATCAAGTCTCAATATATGAGCGCATATTCACCTATCAACAGATGACACGTAGCACATCCCAGTCCTAAACTCATAACCGTCTTCTACAACTTGATCATAATATAAATAGAGTAAGAACAACTCAAGGTGCATTACTTCATTCTTTCATTAAACTTACAACTTATCTTTGATTTACTATTGTATTCCTCCTCAAATCTTATCTCAAACTGGCTTAGGCATCAGAGCTTAAACAACTACTCATTGTCTTTTGGGCCTAACGTCAACTACATAGAACAACTACGAGTGAAACATCTTTCTCACCCACATACGGGACCAAAACTGACCGAACTTTGTCCCAATTGAGGTAGGAGTAGCCAGTCCTCGCTAAACTTTCTACTTTGAAAAAAAGAGAGACCAACATGATGCATTAGTTGGACCTCCTTGAAGGAGAGAAAGAGCTTTCATACGCATGGAGGCGTACAAGCAAAGCATCAAGTCCGTCCATGACAAGAAAGTCAGACCGCGACAATTCTTTTTTGGCGACCTCGTGATGCGCAACATCGGGTTATCTCAATCCAAAAAAATGCAAGGGAAAATTGGGACCCGGTGGAAAGGCATGTACTAAATAACAGAATGTGTAAATTTGCACATATACAAGTTAAAAGAGTTAGATGGCACACCAGTCCCTAAGACCTAGAACGCTAGCGCACTCAGAAAATTCTACCAATGAATCCTTCTCAACTGCCCCATGCTCCTCAAATAAAGATTTTCGGTTGTAATCGTTATTTCAACTTTTTATCTACATAGGTAGTAAAAAAATAATAGAAATTTCATCATTTCTTTATCTTTGCTTCAACTTTAGTGTGATTGTTAAAGTTCCCTTAGATTATATTAAAGGTTAACCATATTCATGCTACAAGGATTTCGATCACAATCTCTGGTTGAAAAGACTCTAACAAAACCCTATTGAACATATAAACGACTTTGAACCCTCCAAGGCTCGCATCTACGCCTATTTAATAAAAAACCATAGTACAAAGATTGAAGCAAAAATTTGAAATGTTTAGTCAAATTTTGATAAGAGAAACATCTTAATCAAAACTACTTTATATGCATTAAAGTATAAAATTTCTTTAAATTAACAAGGAACAACAAAGCAAAGCCAAAAAATGCAAGAGGTTAGAAAAATTCCAAAAGGAATACCAATAAAGATTCACTTTCGAGTCCGTATGAAGAAAATGATGCCATATGGTAGCGTAGGGGTACAAGGGAGGCTAGGTTGATAACCATGCCCACACACTCCCGTTTGAGATCAAACTCAACAAACTGAGCCACGATCGTTTCCACAACATCAGTCAACTCCCTTTCTTCATTATACCCATTGCTTAGTTTGAGCTTCCAGAGATGATGGAAGATGGCTTAATTCGGCTTAATACTCAACCACACGTCGTGTGCGCAGGTGTTGGATGAAGAAAACCATGATGATGGATCCACACGGCGTGTCAGATGGGCACATGGCGTGTGGATGGCTCGCTGAGCTCTTGGAACTTCTGTGATAATTCACAAGCTTTCCTCACACGTCATGTGATCTGTTGAGAGAGGCCATCGAAGACCACCCTGAAACCATTCGAGCCGTTGGAGTTCTTGAGCCAAACGAAATGTCAGACAAACCACACATCTTGTGGGATTACTTCCTCACCATGGAGACCATTCTATCAGAGCACTATTTCATTCTAATTATTGTTTTGCCATTAAGCCTTATTTATTACTTTTCCATTTATCCTTCACATCTTACCTTATCCCTACTTCATTAGTTATGAGATGTAACCCTAATGAGAGTTTTATCGTCTTTTGTTTTTATTTTAGGGGAGGTATTTAAACCATAATCTTTGTAAAAATGAATATCTTTTCTTTAATCAGATAGAAATTTCTCTTGCAGAGCAAGGTTTATATCTATCATTTGAGATTCAATCCTTCTAGTTTAAACTAGTAAAGAACTTCTTTGTTGATTTAAGATCAAAATCAACACATATCGTCATTAATTTTATCGGCTGACGTCGAAGGGAACTTGTGTTGCCGTGAGGATGTTGGGTCATACATGTTTTCTTGATGATCCATGGTTTCTTGGTTGGTTTGATCCGCTTTCATCGCACCAATACGATACCATAGAATCTGTGTGAAAGTATTTCGTCGCCTAGGAAGGGTTCTCCAGTGCATGTGGTAAGACAAAAAGATGATCAATGTGTGACCGTTGATCGACAATTCCACTCTGATGCCAAAGTTATCAGGTTATATAATAGAGTATTAAAAAATTGAAAGTAAATTACAATATATATATATATATATATATATATATATATATATATATATATATGTACCTTGACAATAAAGTTGTATTATTATTTACACAGAGCTTAGGAGTAAAATCACTAGTCACTAGTCAATACTCTCCTTAAATTCCTCAGAAGATAACTAAGTGATGAACAGATTTTAGGTAGTTTATATTATACTTGATTTGAAATTCCTTAAATCTAATAGCATTTCATTGATCCACGTGAATCTCTCTATTCTCTTTGTAAATTCTGATTTGAGTGTTGAAGTGTCTCACCTATGGGGAAGGAGATCAAATAATTTGTGTTCTCTTTACAAATTGTTCAACCATGGCTTTGGTAATCCTAATTCTCTTTTTTTATTCTCTCTCTTTACAAGTTGTTTGACTATGGCAAGATTTGTCTAGTAGTAGACCTAGTTCATGCATTGGTTATAATATCAAATTCAGCTAAAATATTACTCATTTTATGTGTCTAAATCTGCAATATTTATAGTTGGAAATGATATTTTTACAACTTTTCTACAGTACATTAGACATATATAAAATTACTTTTAAATAAATAGTAAATGAATAACATTAAAAAATTAAAAAAAAAACATTAAAATTTTAAGCTTTCTAGTTTTTAAATTCAATGTTTGTGATTACAATTTATCAAGCGCTGAATGTATTAAATTCAAAAAAATAGAGATAATTAAAAAAAATGAAAAGATAAAAAAAGCTTCAGGATGTTTTTTTTTTTTGTCAATAAAAAATTTTGAATGAAAGATTGGCATTTTAGTGAAGGAGAAAAAAGGAAAAAAAAGTCAAAGTACCAACTACTGTTGACTACTTAATGTTTGACTTAATTTGTACTAAGCAATATCAAGTGCAATAACTCCGGTATTAGTTTAATCACTTCTCTCTCCATCATGTGATATATATTATGGGAAATTTACAAAACTAATGCAATGGAAGGTCTATGTATACTTTTAGACCCATTTCAACATATGCTATTAAATTATATATTTACAATTGTTTAAAAATAAGACCGCCTGAACGGTGTAGGAGCTTGAAATCGATAATCCGTCCGATTTTCTTTAATTAGTCTCTTTGAGCGTTTTGTGACTTGTAGACGACTTTTAGCCATCTGGACTCTCCTTAGGTCCCGTAGAAGTCGTCTAGACCGCCTAGGCACTGCCTAACTAACGTTGAATAAAAGTGGTTTATATTGTGATTTTTTTCTTTATTGTAATTCACTTTTGAGTTATTTCAATGATATAGTTGTTAAAAGGCAAAAAGTATCATTAGGCCCTTGATCTTTCATTTTTTGGTTCATTAAGTCCTTGATCTTTTATTTGGACACATTAAGCCCCTGATCATTTATTTTTGGTATCATAAAGCCCTTCATAACCAAATTAATAAGTTGTAAACATCTAATTCTGTTAAAAATATGTTATTAACTTCATTTGTATTTGACATTATTAAAAAATATATTTTTTACAGTTTGAATTAAGGTTTTTACGATTTTCCTATAACCGCATTACACATCCAAAACTGCTTTCAAATAGTGAAAAAATACAAATTTCGAATGTAGGTGCAATAAATAACAGTTTGTTAGCCGAATTAGATGTTCACAACTTACTAATTTGGTAATGAAGGGCTTAATGATACCAAAAATAAATGATCAGGGGCTTAATGTGTCCAAATAAAAGATTAAGGGCTTAATGAACCAAAAAATGAAAGATCAAGGGTCCAATGATGCTTTTTGCCTTGTTGAAATGTTAATGTTTACACATTTTTAAAGATACGTTACAAATATACATGTTTTTTTTATATTAAATAATTTTATATTATTTTTTAATAGTATAATACATATATATAACAATGTGTTGATTAACAAATAAAAATACAAAAATACAAATTCGAGTAATCCCCAGTTAATCTCTGACTAATCTTCGAGCGTTATGTCTGCTCGATTAGGGATGGCAACGGGTAGGGTACCCGCGGGTAATGCCATTCCCAAACCCTTACCCTTTTATTTTTTAATTACACGTACCCGTCCCGTTACCCTAACGTGTATACTTTTTGCATCCCATACCCTTCCCATTTAATTCGCGGGTACACGCGGGTACCCTTACCCGTTAAGAATCAATCAATAAATAAAATATTACAAATTTAACAAACTATAAATTTAATAAATCATCAATCTAAAAATTGAATAAGAATAAAGTAGCTTAGTGGTGTTGTCAAAAAAAAAAGTAGTTTAATGGTATCACTCAATTGTTGAAAAATAAATGGTTAGGGTTTAAATTTCATGTCTTACATCTAAAAAACAATGATATTTATTAATATAATTTTTTTTTATGACGGGTAACGGGTACCGGGTACCCTAGGGGGTATTCCCATACCCGTTTCATTACCCTAACGGGTAATGATTTTGATCCCATACCCTTTTATACAGGGTATGGGTAGTCCCATTAGGATCGGGTAGTGCCGGGTACCCGCGGGTACACTACCCGTTGCCATCCCTGCGCTCGATTAGCGCCTAGTATTTTTTACAACCTTGCTTAAAATACCCATAAAACCCAAAATACCCTTATTCTCACAACCCCCTTACCTTCTCCTTGCTATTTGTGAACAAAAAAAGGTGATTTGCGATTTGCGACACTATTCTATCTCAGGACAGTTATAGATCGAAGGTTTAGAGTTTATTATTTCACAAATTTAGTAATTGCGAAGTAAACTCGTAAAATGCTTCATTCAATTTCTACACCAATAAATCAAACAAATACATTCCAAACGAGTTCAAAAATCATCATGATACCATTAACACTAGTCCTAACCAAACATAATATATTAAATCCATGCTCAATCGGAAAAAACCCAAAACCTAATCAATATACCATTAAATCGTGTTATTTTGATGCGAAAAGATAGAGAAAACTTACATTTGATTTGTTGTTATCAATCTTTATCGTCTTCTATTTGTATTTCCCCATGAATAATTTCCATGAGAATAGTTTTGCAAATTGCCCATTTGTTCGCAAATAGCAAGGAAAAAGTGAGGGGTTGTGAGAACAAAAATACTTTGGGTTTCACGAGTATTGTAAAGAGGTATTTGATTACTCATTTTTCTTCTCAGGTTTGCCTTTTTCATTAAAAAGTAGCTTTTTAGAGAATTCATAAACAATTTTTTTCCAAAAACAAACAACAGATAAACTAAACGGATCATAAATATATAGTTTAGTAGCATGTATTAAAATGAGTCTAAATACACATTCTTGTCGTTGAATTAGTTTTGTAAATTTCCCCATGTATTATTCTTTTAATAGACTCTCGTTAGTTTGCAATTAATTTAGGTGTTGAACAAATCTACCTCTCTTGCTACAGTCCAAATTAATTTAATAATAATGTTCTCGAAACTCTATCCTATTTTTTTTCAACAACTCAATTATTATTTTTCGATTCAAATGTGAATGAGATTATATTGGCAGATTTTGAAGAATTATGTATTATTATATTAAGACAAACATTATTTGTTTCTGCCAAATTTGTGATTATGTATGTTACAAGATTCAAGTATTTATTTTATTAAATTCAGAAACTTCCATATCTCCAGTTGATATCTTCTACTTGGGAATTCCTTTTACGCGCAATGAATAATTATTTTCTGGGAAAATCTTTTTTAAAGATTATACTGAATTTAAAAATCCAAAATCCTCAATTTAAAGAATAAAGTCAAACTCCTGAATTTAAAGAATAAAGTCAAAATTCATTTTAAATACGAACTAAACTCGGGTCGAAATAAATCAAAATTAGAACTTAAATCAATTATAGATGTTTTTATCCAACGGTTTTGATTGGATTCTCATGAGCTCGCTATCAATTTATTTTTTATTAATTAAGCTCCTAATTTTCAAATTGATACATTAAATCATTAAAGAATTATTTTTTAAGACATTAAGTTCCTATTGAATATGTGTTACGTAAATAATTCAAATTCCATTTAGAATGCGTAAAATTATTAGAATATCACCATTAGAATCTAATGTAAAATAGTTAAGAAATCATATGGCGTGACAAACTATACATCAGTTTGCAGACCGAAACAAAATGGTTTTCAAGCAAATATTTATTAGCTCTATCAAATTAAAAGAATACATATATTACAAGAATCAAGGGTTATATACTAGTCTAGAATTGGATTAATTTGTTCTGCTATATGCATCTCTGAGCTATAGACAAAGTCCGATTTCCAGAAGAACGTGCCCGAACTCTAGCAGGAGAGTCATAAAATCGATTCATCTGGGTTCGATCCAGCTCTGTGTCATGCTATTTCCTGAAGACTGGGTGTAAGAATCGGGCTGAGAACTCGAAGATGAAGGTTTCACGTTCAGATTGAATTCCGGACTGCTATTATTAGCATTCAGAAACGGCGGTTGTGTTGGCTCCATAATCTCATGGTTATTTTCAAGCATTTTCACAACAATTGACATTGCTGGACGCAGCTCTGCCGATGCTTGAACACAAAGTAGCCCTATTTGGAGCATTCGCGACGCTTCCTCTTGTCGATAATTACCATCTAACGCCGTATCAACAGCTTCACATAATCTACCGGTTCCATACAGATTCCAAACCTTTTTAACAAAAGCACAAGCATGTTAATTAAGTGAGTTTATTGCTTTGTCTGATTTAAGTTAGGGGAAAGAATATTACCATTTGTAAGACCGAACTCGAATTTTGAACGAAAGCGTTATTCCTCTTTCCAGTCACTACTTCAATCAGAACAACTCCGAAACTGTAAACATCGGCCTTCTCGGTCAATTTTCCACGTACAATATATTCCGGCGCCATGTAACCTCTGCGAAAGCGAAATTAATGATCAAATCAAATGCTATGATGGTAAATTGGTAAAGATGATCAAACTTACAATGTGCCAGCAATTACAGTTGTGATATGAGTCTTGTCTTCTGGAAACAATCTTGCGAGTCCAAAATCAGCAATTTTCGGCGAAAAATCTAATTCGAGCAATATATTGCTTAATTTTATATCTCTATGTATTATTCTCAGCTTTGATTCCTCGTGAAGATATGTCAAACCCTCAGCTGTACCGAATATAATGTTGAATCGCATCTCCCACGATAGAGGAGAAACGTTGTTCGCATTTGAACCTAATTAATTGAAGATTTGTAAATAAGCACACTTAAGAATAAGAACAAAATGTTAAGTAAGGCTAAAGCAATTACCAAAAAGATAATCATGGAGGCTTTGATTCGGAACAAATTCGTAAACAAGAAGGCTTTCGGGTCCTGTGATGCTGCATCCTAACAACTTCACAAGATTCTTGTGTTGAATGTCACTAATCAAATTGACTTCATTGAAGAAATGATCTACCCATTGCCTTGTATTGAATAAAAGTCTTTTTACAGCGACAACTTTTCCGTCAGGCAACGTTCCCTAATCGGGTCAATTAATCGAATAAGTTAATCCAATGGTTGATGATCTAACTAAGGAAATGAAAGCTTAATCACAAACAAAATTTCCTACCTTGTAAACCGAACCTGATCCTCCTTCTCCTAGCTTATTGGAAAGGTGAAAGTAATTCGTCGCCCTTTCAAGAGTTTCGTATGTGAAATTGAGCTTGGAATTATTCACAACGCTTAAAAGAGCACCCAATTCCTTCCTTTCTGAGCCAAAATCAAGATCAATTTACCACATTAAACTTCATATTGATTACTAATCATCTTAAATAAATAAATAAAACTGAATTTCTCCACCATAGCAAAACAATATTTTAGTGCCTGTACCTGATCAAATTTTGACAAAATTTTCATTCAAGAAAATGTTTACACAATTTCGAGTTTCTCTGTCCGGGGAGTTTATGGCCTCTAACGACAGAAACTATACTTTTAACGACAGATACTATACGTTTAACGACAGAAACTATACTTTTAACGACAGATACTATACTTTTAACGACAAAAACTATACGTTTAACGACAGAAACTACACTATTAACGACAGAAAATCTACTTTTAGCGACAATGTCAGTCGTAATTCTAGTTTTCCCCTGAATTTGACCAATACAGTAGCTAAACTTTTTGTTTTGCTATATGTAAATACTTACCCCTTTTCTTCACTTGAAGCCTCTTCCTTACGAAGAACACAACCGTCGTCACAATCAATACAACCGCCACAGAGGAAGATGTGACAGCTAAAATTACCGCTAAATGGCTGCTTCCTGTCACCAAAAAACTACTAAAATCAACAAACAAACTACCATTCTTTCCTCTTCCACAACACAATCCATTTCTCAATTTTCACAAAAAAACACACATCAAATTTACCTCCATCGTCACGAGTTGCATTGCTCGAAGAATTGTCATAAAATTTCTGAGTGGAAAATCTCAAGTAACAACCAGCATTCAAAACCCTTCCTTCTTCTTCATTAGAACTACAATTAGCAATTTTAGCGACGGCATTTCCCAAACAAACCTCGCAATTACTCCTATTAACCAATTCCCAACATTGTGCCAATCCATAAACAGTAACATTCTCTTTCGCCACCGATCCTACAAAAAACCCATCATTTTTCGGAGCTTCAACGCTCAAATTCCTCGCTAATTCCATCGCATTAGAACTAAACAGAGTCTTATTTCCACCACTAAAATCCCCAATTTCACACACAGTTTTATCCTGAGAACTGAGTCTCTCATTGAAGAAATTATAATCATCGTACCTCAAATAGCAGCCATCGAAGTTAATTCTTCCGCCGCGAGTGCCTCTTTGGAAAGGAAGACATTTCAAAATCTGGGTTTTGCATTGGGCAAAACAGAGATTGCAATCGGTTTGATCAAGATCTTTCATACACTCCCCAAATGTATAAACAGTGAGATTTCCAGTTCCGTTTATTGCAGATCCGAATTGTTGCCGATCAATTAAAGGAGACATAAGATCCATTGTGGCTAAGAAATTTGCAACGAACTCTTGTCTCACTGGAATTGCTGCTGTTCTGTTTGTACACACCAGAGATTGTCCTGTTGTTCGTGGATCCGATTTTGCTAAACATAAGCATGAAAGCAGAGAGATTAGAAAATACTCATGTCGATATGGGTGGAGAGTTACCATTTTTGCTCAGTTTTCTTTCTCGGGAACCAAACAGAAAGTGAAAGGGGGTTATAGAAAATTGATTGCGGAAGGGTTGACTGAGAAGAAAGAGAAAGGGAAAGAGGCCATGAAAATCGACATGGAATGTTCAGCGGAGTGGAAGTGGGACCTAAAATTGGATGGTTTGGTTGAAGAGGAGACTTGGGTAGTTGCGTTTTGAGAAGGATATCTTTCGCCATTTTTGTCGATTAAAGTATAAATGAAAGTCAAATAGATGCTGAAGACTGGGTTTTCTTTTCTGATGACAACGCAGCAATAAGAAGCCAAACACCACAGCTTCCTGATATTTCTTTTTGGCTTAATACATTTCACTCCTAAATTTGTAAAAAAAAAAAAAAATTGACCCCTACATTTTTAAAGTATTTCCATAATTTCTCAAATTGTATAAAATATTCGGTTAGCTTTTAAATTTATGTAAAATGTAATCAATTAATCATTCGGTGGTAAAAGATTAAACTGCATGCGGATTATGGGCCCGTTTGTTTTATCTACTGTTTGTTGTTGGAAAAAGCTGTTTTTCCAAAAAGCAGAGATTCTCTGCTTTTGTAAAAGGCTGCTTCTCAGGTGTAAAAGGCAAACAAGAGGTCACTAACCAAACACTTAAGTCTGCTTTTCAACTGTAAAAGGCAAACAGGAGGAGCCTAACCAAACACCTAAAACTCTGCCTCTTGAAATGAAAATGCAAACAAGAGTTGAAAAGTAGGTAAACAAACACCTCCATATATTGTAAGCGACTCAAAATGTTATTACATTATTATAGATTAAAAGTATTAGTCAACTGCATAACTTGTCAACTGCATACCACAACCTTGGTTGGTTTATTTTTTTAAGACGCGTGCAATACATATTCCGCGTTTAACTTATTTTTTTTACTGGGTGATTAATTGATTATATTTTTACTTAAATTTAGAGAGCTAATTTGATATTTTATATAAATTCAAAACTTAAAGTTATATACATTTCAATTTGTCTAAATCTATAAATAAATTCAAATCTTAAAAAATAAAGGTCTAATTCGTGATTCCAAGTCTTCAAAATAAATTAACTTTCTGTTTATACATCTTTATAACGTTTTTATAGATTTAGAGACTTAATCGTGATATTTTAAGCAAGTTTATAGAACTAATAAGTCACCATATAAATTCAAGAAGCCAATCAAACTTTTTCAACAAATTTGAAAGGCAACTGATGTATTTTATCTAGTTTTAAACATAAATATCCATTAACATAATATTATTCATTTCATTATTTGAATTATATTTTTCACTAGTAAAATTAGTTTTTTATACATATATATGATAAATTAATTTCTTATTTGATACTATAAAATTATATTTTTAAACTAAATAACATTATTTTAAATTAATTAAAAGTTTATAATTAAAGTTCTGTTTGATTTACATGCTGTTGGAAAAAATGAAGATTGTTTTTCAAAAAGCTACTTTTCAAATATAAAATGTAAATAGAAGATATCTCCCGCGGGGGCAGAGGCGGGGCAGATCTGGGCGTGGACGGTGCTAGGAAGGGCTTCGGGTCAGGCGGCTTGGGTGGTTCGGCGCCTGGTGGGCAGGTGTCTGGCGGTAGAGGTAGATCGGCGCCTGGTGAGCAGGCGGGGGCTAGGCAAGGGGCAGGTGCGGGAGTTGGGGCAGATCCGATGCCGAGGGAGGTCGCAAGGGCCGGGGCAGGCGGTGTCGGTCTTGGGGAGGCTCCGCCGGCAGTCCAAGGGGAGCAAGGGCTGGGTGCGGGTGTGGGCGCCGGGGCAGTGCCAGGGGAGATGGGAGATGGGGCAGGCAGGAGTGCCGATGGCTTGCCGGCTATCCAGGCGGGGGGCCTGGCATTCTAGGCGGCTGGGCAGGCCTACCAGGCGGACGGCCAGGCGTTTCAGGAAAGAGGCCAAGCATTCCTGGCAAGCAGGCAGGCAGGCCAAGCGGGCGGCCAGGTAGCCCAAGCGGGCGGCTAGGCATTCCCGGCGGGTGGTCAGGCAGGCCAAACAGCTACGACTCAATTGGGGAAAATCTCCTGGAGAGATACTGTGATGGGGGTGGCCGAGGATGAACCCGAGTTAGATGAGGAAATTGTAAAAGATGAATCTGACGAGGTCTATTCTGACTCTGATGCTGAGGACGGAGAGCAGGATGACCCGTTATATCCGGTGATTAGGCTGTCCTCGGCAGATAAGCGCGCCCTACGTTCCAAATGGAAGTTAGCTTTAACTGTAACTGTGCTTGGGAAACGAATCAATTTTAACTATTTCGCTCAGAGAATTCGGGCATAGTAGGCTAAAAAAGGGAAAGTCACCATTACTGACTTAGAGAATGACTATTATGTGATAAAATTTACTAGGGTGGAGGACTTCAATGCTGTTATTAATGGGGGGCCCCTATATCATTTCTAATCATGTTCTGGCATTAAGGCCATGGGTTCCTAATTTTAATCCTCATGACTGTTTAGTCAATAGGATCCTCACTTGGGTAAGATTCCCGGGTTTACCTATTGAATACTATAGTGAAACCTTTCTTAACAAGGTTGGTGGTCTTGTTGGGAAGGTTCACCATGTGGATAAAACCACCATTGGGGCAGTGAGAGGTAAATTTGTCAGGGTCTGTATTGATATAGATCTTTCTAAGCCTCTTTTATCTAAATTCTGCGTTCAGAATTCGACTTACTATATTGAATATGAAGGCATTCATAATATTTGCTTCGAGTGTGGTATGTTTGGCCATACTTTTGAAGGGTGCCCTAAGAGAGAGAAGCTGGTCAAAGAGGTTATGGTAGCTGACAAAAATGGAGAAGAGGGAAATCAAGGTGAAGGGAGGACCTTTGGCCCCTGGATGCTGGCGAAGAGGTCGGTGAGGCGTAGGACTCGTGCTATTGTTGTTCATAATCACCCTCCTGACATTAGCAAGGAGATGAATTCTCTACAAATTGCCCCTGTGATCAAAGTAAGGCCCTCCAATTTAAAAGCTGGTTCTGGTAATGATACGGTTCTCGGATCTGGATCGAGATTTGGGGTCCTGTCAAATGAGGAGGCTCAGGAATCTGATCACTCAAGCGAGCATATGGAGCTTAGTATGCCGGGGTTAGAATCTGCTGAACCAGAGGCCAGTAAAGTTGAGACTACTAACCCCCTGTTCGAATCCAGAGTTATTGCTTTGGGAAGCTCATCGAATCATACCTTAGGTGGGAATAAGAAGCTCAATGAGGTTAGTATCCCGAAAACCCAGGTTGATATTTCAAATGGAAAGGTCATGGGAGAAAAGGGGACCTACTGGTACCTCCTCAAGGCTCTCAGGAGCCCCGAATAAATACCTAGCTTAGGGTGTTGGGCCTGTGGTCAGTAGTCTGCCTTTTTGATGGATTTCTTTGTTTGGAATGTTAGAGGTGCGGCTAGTAAGGCTACCCGTATCCATGTTAAAGATTTAATTAAACAATTTAACCCTTCTTGTTTTGCTTTGATGGAAACTAAGATTAGTGGAAGTAAAGCAGATGAGGTGGTTAGAAAGTTTAGTAATTGGAATCGTGTCAAATCGGAGGCTACTGGCCGGGCTGGGGGAATCTGGCTCTTCTGGAAGCCAAATCGTGTTCAGATTAACATTGTCAGCATGGATAAGCAATTTATCCATAGTAAAGTGTGTCTTCCTGGTAATAAACCCTTCTTTATCACCTTTGTTTATGCTGACCCTATCATGGCTAATCGTAAAAGGTTGTGGGAGGTGTTGTATTCCATGAGTACAAGTATTTTTGATGCTTGGCTCGTGGCTGGTGATTTTAACGATATTAGTCTTCTGAGTGATCAAAGAGGGGGTGGGAACCACTATGTGAATAGGTGCCTCAACCATAAATAGAATATGGATTTATGTGGGCTTTCGGATCTGGGAGCCGCTGGTCATAAGTTTACTTGGAAGCGCAATAATGTTTTTTTTCGGTTGGACAAAGTTTATGCGAATATTGCGGCTATCAGTAGATTTCTCGAAGTGAGAGTATTAAATCTTCCCTTTCGCCATTCTGACCACTGTCCTATTTTAGCTCAGTTGGTTAAAAACCATCGGTCTAAAGGGGATAGACCTTTTAGGTACCAGGTGGCCTGGGAATCTCACCCTGAGTTTAGAAACTTTGTTCAGAATAACTGGCAGCCCCGCTCCAATGTCCTCCTTGCTGCAGATGAGTTTAGAAGAAATGTGATGGGTTGGAATAGGAATGTCTTTGGGCACATTATCAGAAGAAAGTATAAACTGCTTAATAGAATCGAAGGCATTCAACGTAATTTGGAGTTTCATTTTGATCATAATTTGAATTGTCTTCTTAGATCTCTTTAGAAAGAATTGGAAGCCATGTTGAGGCAGGAAGAGTTCCTTTGGTTTCAGAAATCTAGGAAAGCTTGGATTAAAGATGGTGATCGCAATACCAAGTTTTTCCACCTTTCAACTATTATTAGAAGGCAGAGGAATCGGATTGATGCGATTAAAGATTCAAATGGAGATTGGGTCTATGAGGATGAGGACATTCGTCGCTTGGCCTTTAATTTTTACAAAGATCTGTTCAAAGAGGAAAGGGTGGATCTGGATAAAGCTTTCTCTAGGATTTCCTTTCCTAGTTTGGATGAGGGTATGGTTCGGGATGCTTTCCATCCTATTGACCAGAAAGAGATTGATCTGGCCTTCTCTAGTATTGGTGCCACCAAAGCTCCGGGGATTGATGGTATTCCTGCCTGTTTCTACCACAAGCATTGGGATACCGTGAAGGAGGGTGTTTATAGTTTTATCAAAGGAGTGTTCAATGGTACGGAAGATATTAAGCTGGTGAATAAAACGCTTATTGTCTTGATTCCTAAAATTGAGAAACCCTCCTCTTTCTTACAAATGAGGCTGATTAGTCTGTGTAATGTGCTATACAAAGCTGTTACTAAAATTGTGGCAAATAGGCTCCGATGTATTCTTCCTGATATTATCAGCCAGAATCAAGGCAGTTTTGTTCCTGGTAGACAGATGATGGATAACGTTGTTATTGCCCAGGAAATGGTTCATTCCATGAAAATAAAGAAGGGCAGGAAAGGTATTATGGCTCTTAAGTTGGATCTTGAGAAGGCTTACGACCTCTTAAACTGGAACTTTCTTCTGGATAGTCTTAAGAAAGCTGGTATCCCGGATAACTGGAGGAGATTAATCGAGGTCTGCATTTCTTCCCCTGTTTTTCAGGTCCTGATTAATGGAGATATGTCTGAAGAGTTTTCACCTTCTAGGGGCATCCGGCAAGGGGATCCTATGAGCCCTTTCTTATTTGTTATAGCTATGGAGAGGTTGTCTCACCTTATCCAAGAGGCTGTGGGTAATGGTGTTTTCCACCCTGTTTCCATCAACAGATTCTGTCCTCAGATTACCCATTTGTTCTTCGCAGATGGCGTTATGATCTTTGTGGAAGGAAATGAAGAGCAAATTGGTGTGGCTATGGACATTCTGAACTGTTTTGGTGCTGCTTCTGGCCAGAAGATTAACATCCAAAAATCCAGGATGCTTTGCTCTAAAAATATGAGTAAGAGTGTTTGCAATAAGCTTAGTGAAATTTCTGGTATTCCTTTAACTAGTTCTGTAGGCAAATATCCGGGGGTTCCCCTCCATAGTGACAGAGTTTCTAAAGCCTCATTTAAAGAAACTATTGACAAAACTAGTGGAAAATGTGCTATTTGGAAAGCCAAGACTCTTTCTCTCGCTGGCCGTCTTACTTTAATTCAATCGGTCAATTGTGCGGTGCCGAACCACATTATGCAAGTGTGCAAATTGCCGGAGCCTGTTCTGAATGACCTGGATCAGATCAATCGGTGTTTCCTTTGGGGGGATTCAACGGAGGGGAAGAAGATCCACCTGGTTCCTTGGAAGGAGGTTTGTCAGCCTAAGAACATGGGGGGTCTTGGGATAAGACAAGCGAAAGATAATAACAAAGTGTTATTAATGAAGCTGCTGTGGAGAATGTGACAACTCCCCTCTTCTCTTTGGGTCCGTCTCCTCTGTGGGAAATATAGAAAAGATAGAATCTTTAGGGGCCCCAAAGAGAGAGTTGGTAATTGTTCTTTTCTCTGGAAAGGCCTTAGTTCTATCTTTTTAGAGTTCTGCTCTGGGATTGGCTGGGAGGTGGGAAACGGCAAATCTATCAGTTTCTAGAATGACCCATGGATTGGTGGTAAACCCCTTTTAGAAGAGTGTATTTCCCTTCCTCCTGATAATGTCCGCAATTGGAGGGTTGCGGATGTGGTGGATGCTGAGGGGGATTGGATTTGGGATAAATTTGCATCCTTTTTTAATCTGGATATTCTCCTAAAAATCAGAGGAGTTAAGATTAGTAATATGGAGGAAGATAAAGGTAGGCATTGTTGGGCGTTGACTAATAACGGTGCTTATACCTGTAAATCCGCTTATGAGGCTTTCAATCAGAATGGGGCGGGGTCCATCTCTGATGTCTGGAAGAGTGTTTGGGCTTTAAAAGTTCCCTACCATATTAGAAGCTTTCTCTGGCTTGGGGCCAAAAATAGGTTGCTAACTAATTCAGAGAGGAACAGACGGCATCTGGTGGATTCCGGTGTTTGTAGCAGATGCAGGGGCAATGTGGAAACTCTTTGTCATGCTCTTAGGGATTGTACTAAGAGCAAGGAGGTGTGGTCGAAAGTTCTTCCTCATCATGTGCTCTCAAATTTCTTGGCCCACTCTAATGTTGACTGGTTTGCTGATGGCGTTAGTGGGAAGCTGTTGGCCAACCTTGAACATGGTAATATTCTCTTTGCAATTGTCTGTCACCATATTTGGAATTGGAGGAATGTGGAGATTTTTGAAAGGAAAACTGTTGCTCTTCCTAATTTGGAAGGTTTCTTCTTGAAAAAATTATCTAATATTTTGGCCAGTTTCAAAGGTGATGGCCTTGCTATTTATACCCAAAAGAGGAATATTCATCTCCTTGGTTGGTGTAGGCCTAGAGATTGGGAGGTTAAATTAAACACGGATGGTTCGTGCCTTAAATCCGATAAAATCTCGGCAGGAGGGGTTCTTAGGGATGATGGAGGTGGTTGGCTGTCTGGGTTTGTCCACAACTTAGGCATGGGGTCTTCCTTCTCAGCTGAGCTTTGGGGGATATTTTCTGGCCTAAGGTTGGCAAAGAGTCTGGGGTTGAATAAACTGCGGGTTGAATCGGACAACCTTGAGGCCATCAAAATGATTTCCGATAATAATGCTATTTGTCTTAATAGCCGCAATTTAATTAAAGGCATTAGAAGGCTTTGCTCTTCCTTTGACGTCATCAGTTTCAGCAATGTCTTCAGAGAGCAAAACAGGGTTGCGGATCGTTTGGCTGGTGATGGACATGAGCGGATGTTGGGCGTCACTACCTTATCTTCTCCTCCTGATTTCTTATCTTCTCTTGTTTTGGAAGATGTTATGGGGGTTAGCTTCCCTAGGCTAATCACAGGTTAATTCTTCGGTTTTTTTGTTTGTTTTTTCTTTCCTGTTTCTACCAAAAAAAGAAGATATCTAATTAAATACCTAAAACTCTCATTTTTAAATTAAAACGATAGATAAAAGGATAAAAAAAATAGTAACTAAACACCCCTGCCTACTTTAATGAATAATAATTTAATATAATTAGAAATAAAAAAGGGTAAATTCCAAAAAAAACCTCTGTGGTTTGATGTTGTTCCAAAACAACCCTTGTGGTTTGTTATTACAAAAAAAAAGGACTGTGGTTTGCGCCGTTACCCGAAAAACGGAAAATGGCTTAACACCGTTAAAGTGCTGACGTGGCACAGGGGTAAAACGGGAAAATCGATTTTATTTTTATTTTTTTCCCTCTTCTCTCTCCTCCTTCTTCCTTCTCCTCCTCCTCCTCCTCCTCCTCCTCCTCCTCCTTCTTCTTCTTCTTCTTCTTCTTCTTCTTCTTCTCCCCTCCTCCATTCTTCTTCTTCTTCTTCTTCTTCTTCCTCCCTCTTCTTCTTCCTTCTTTTTTTTTCTTTCTTCTTTTAAGTTTCGGAAATTTCCGACCAGATTAAAATTTCCAGATTTCCGGAAATCTGTCCAGATTTCTGAAAAATTTCCAGAAATCTGGAAATTTTCAGATTTCGGAAATTTCCAGATTTCTTCGAGTAAGGAAAATTTAAAAAAAAAAGAATAGAAAAAAAGAAGAAGGAGTAAGAAGAAAAAGGAAGAAGAATGAGTGAAGAGATGAAGAAGAAGAAGGAGTGAAGAAAAAAGAAGAAGTAGGAGGAAGAAGAAGGAGAGAAGAAAAAGGAAGAAGGAGAGAAGAGATGATGATGAAGAAGAAGAAGGAATGAGGGGGGGAGAGAGAGGAAAAAAAAATTAAAAAAATTAAAAAAATTCGAATTTCCAACTTTACCCCTGTGCCACGTCAGCATTTTAACACCGTTAAGCCATTTTCCATTTTTCGGGGTAACGACGCAAACCACAGTCTTTTTTTTGTAATAACAAACTACAAAAGTTTTTTTGGAACAACATCAAACCAGAAGAGTTTTTTTTTAGAATTTACCCAATAAAAAATTAGTAATTTAAGGTGTCTAAATAAAAAAATTAAAACTTAATGAAACAAAATATAAAAACCATCGAGATCATGATGGTTTTATACAATAACTTTAATCTATGGGGGTGTGAATTCCATGAATTCGGCGTTGAAAGTTTGCCTAGTGGATTATAAAATTTCGCAACTTGAGTCGCTTAATTTGAAGATGATGAACTTGTTTTTGTCTTTTGTTTTTTCTGAAAGAAACTTGTTTTTGTTTTTAGTTTTTCTTTTTGCAATCTTTTTATGTAAAAGAAAGAAAGATGATTGAATTATTATTTTATAAGGGATGTTATGGGCAATAGCCGGAGCCTTCATTCAGTGTCCGGTTATATATATTTTTTGGTAACTACGGTTTTTAATTTTAAATAGAAAATAAAAAGCGTTTGGTAAAATTCTAAAATAGCTGTTTTTAATGAAAAAAACTTAATTCTAATTTAAGCGATTTGAAACTTTTAATCACTCAAATCAACGTTAATTGGTAATATAAAATTATTAGTTAGTAATGTTTAATTTAAAAAGTTACTTTCATAAAGTATAGTCTCACTTCATTCTTATATGAACACTTTGTAATTACTGTTATAAACTAGAGATTACTTCTATCTAACTGTTTAGTTATGATAAAAGATAATATGTTTTTATTATAGTTACACTTACTATAACAAATAAATCAAGTAACTCAATGATGAACAATTCTATTATTAATAAGTTATGTCCTAAAACAATTGTCTATAGAACACTAAACTAACAGTATGGACAAACAAACTTCACAAATGTGACTGGAGATTCCCAAAACTACAAATTCAAGACCAACGGAGACCGTTTTGGCAACTCGTGGCATGCACGCACCACCTGTAGGGTCGATGCGCCTCTAACATGTTAGGCCATGTGTCACACATTGATTCATTAATATGTGACACACGACCCAACTTTCCTTATTGCTAGTTGCCACGTATTGCGCGTGCAATATGTGCACCAATTGCATCGTGACACGTGACAACCCACTCACAATCTGTGCACGCCACGTGGTGCACGTGGACCGCTCACACTAAGTACATGGGAGGCACGAGAGGTGAGTGTGGTGCCCTTTGAGCGAGGCTCAACTGTCATTTTTTGTTTTGACCCTTTTTTTTACAAAATTTTTGGTGTATTTTAATTTTTTTTTATAGATATAATATCTAAAAAAGGTTTTAAATTTATAGAAATTATTTTTAAATGTCCATATTTTTTTTATTAAATTTTAGAAAATCAGAAACTATTTTTGGATTGTTTTTAATTGATTGAATTGTGTGATTGATTTTTTTTTTGAAATTAACCCCTTTTATTATTACAGATGCAATGATTAGAACACTTAACGGTTAGATATGTAAATAATTCTATTATTTAGGAAAATCCTATTGTTTAGGAAATAGATTATTTTCTTATTATTCCCTTAATTGTAGGCTTAATTGTGTTGTGTATATAAACACTTCTTAATCAATGAAAACGTCAAGGGTTCTACGGCCCTGTTCTTTTTGACTGAAATTAAATTAAATTAAATTAACTTAACTTAACTGAACTGAACTGAATGCTACTGAACTGAACTGAACTTAACTTAACTTAACTTAACTTAACTACACCAAATAATTATAATTATAGTAAATTATATATATAATGATATATTTTATATATAAATAATTATAGTTATAATACAAAATGATAAATTATATATAATAAATTATAAATTATATATAAGTAATTATAATTATAATAAATAATTATGAATTATATATAAATGATAATAAATAATAATACATTATATATAAATAATTACAATTATAATAAATAATGATTAATTATATATAAATAATACTAATTATATATAAAGAATATGGTAAATTCCAAAAAAAAACCCTGTGGTTTGATGTTGTTCCAAAAAAACCCTTGTGGTTTGGTATTACAAAAAAAAAGGACCGTGGTTTGCGCCGTTACAAAGAATGCAGAAATGGAGAAAACGCCGTTTAAGTAAGTGACGTGGCAAAGGGTATATTTGTCTGAAAATGTTGGGAGACCTATATAAGCTCCAGAACTTGTTCTTCTTTCCCCAATTTTCTGCTTCTTCTCACTTTCTTCGTTCGTTCGAAAACCTAAAATCAAAATTCCTTCAAATCATGTTGAGTAATTAACATGTTCGTGTTTCTCTTGATGTTTCGAAGGTAAACCCCAAGATTTCGAGTTCCAATTTCGCCTAATTCGTGTAGAATTGAGTGAACCCTAAAAGCTTGAAGAGATGAGTTCATCGAATTCAGGGTCTTCTCAAATTTCATTGGGCCAGTGGTATGAATCGTACTGCTTCTGTGGGTTTAGAGCTCCAATCCGCCGAGCATCAACAAAGGTAAACAATGGAAGGAGGTTCGTTGGTTGTGCGAAATATCCTGATCGAGCTGCTTGTCGTTATTTTGAGTGGATTGATCCTGATTAGTTAGAAGTTTGTCGTGCTCGCTTGGATGAACTCGAGATGGAGTTACAGTCTATTTCTGAGGGTAAAAAAAAGGTAGAGATGGAACTCTTGCAGGAGAAGGAAGAAAATGGAAGACTGAGAAAGGAACTTTTGCAGAAGAACGAAGAAAACAGGAGATTGAAATCAGAAAATGGGTGTTTAAAGAAGAAATTAATTGTTATTGGGATTGTATTGATAATTGGATTGATTGTGAGGATGATTGCCAGCTTAGAACATGATAGTAGGGTAGATGGTAGATTTGGGTTGCCTTAGTGGTAGGCATACTACACTGTGTAGTTGGATTGTAATCAAAATTTGTAATGCCATTTACCTGTTTGAGTAAATGCTTGTGTGAAAAATGAAGTTGGATTGTAATGCAAATTTGTAATTTTGTGCAACTTATTGTCTTGTGATTTTGATTTTGTGCAACTTATTGGATTGTGATTTTTGTGCAACTGATTGGCTTGTGATTTTGAGTTTGTGCAACTTATTGGCTTGTGCATTTTGTGCAACTTATTGGCTTGTGATTTTTGTGCAACTTATTGGCTTGTGTTAATTGTTACCCAAATGAATTTGGCTTGTGATTTTTGTGCAACTTATTGGCTTGTGTTAATTGTTACCCAAATGAATTTGGCTTGTAATTTTGTGCAACTTATTGTTAGCTTATGATTTTGTGCAACTTATTTGCTCCTAAATGTTGGGTTGTTAATTGTTCTTACACAAAAATGTTAACAAGTTCATATCACATAATATGTAAATTGCAAAGGTATTACATATAAGTCATTGCATTGAACCTTAATTGTCAAACAAAAGGTATTACATATAAGGCATTGGAAGGTACCTATAATGCCAAACAAAAAGTAGTGTATGTATATATGAAGGGCATAAGTTGTGATTACCCTATACACAAAGTGGTGTACCATAAAGGTCACAATTCACAAAATATACAAAATGGGCAGCAAAAAGTAGTATTCCAATATGCATATCAACCATGTTAGTAGTCTTCAACATTTCCATTGAAATGGCCATGCCTCTTGGCTAAATCAGCAAGGTTTGCAGCCCTTCTTGGTCTTCTTGGGACACTTGGCTCGGCTTCATTTGGGTTGGCTCGTTTCCTGGAGGTAGAAATGGTTGGTGCTATGAAATTTCTGCCCCT
The DNA here is from genome assembly GCF_963576675.1 of Euphorbia lathyris. NCBI lineage: Eukaryota > Viridiplantae > Streptophyta > Magnoliopsida > Malpighiales > Euphorbiaceae > Euphorbia > Euphorbia lathyris. Next base: position 18,369,382 of record NC_088914.1, on the reverse strand, counting down.
GCCCCTACCTCTGGCTCTGGCTCTCACCACTGGTTCAGTTGGACCTATTGCGGAAGGTTGTGTTGGGGGTGGCTGTGAAGCACTTCCTCTACTAACACCACCAACATTTGCTCGTGGTTGTGTTGGGGGTGGTTGTGAAGAACTTCCAATTACATGTCCTTGCTGCATCATATTACATCAAGATATAACTAAATTGCATTATTATTCCAACAATCATCAGGAAAGCAGCAAATCCAACAAATCCAACCAACTTACACTATAATGTACAGGGCTAGAAGTGGTTGCATTAGGGACCTTTTTAGGCATGCCTACCTTCCTAGGTGGACTTCCCTGCAAATATAAGAAAAGAAATACGCATTTGCCTCAAACATAAGAAATGTTACATGGCCATATAATGTTGATTATCCAAAATTTGTATAAACTTACTTGAACTTGGTTACCACTCCTTTTGTTGTTTAACTTGCGCTGCCTTCTTTGCCACGGGGTTTCACCTGTAACTCCAGCTTTGCAACCCCTAGCATTATGTCCAAACCATTGACAAAGCCCACACTTCACACCACCTCCTATCCTCGAAACCTTATGAGGGTTCCTTGGTTCATCGGCCCTCCTATTCCTTCTCTTCTTTGGTCTTCCAGGTGGTTTAAGTACAATTCCAGCATGAATGTCAGGTAGTGTTGTCCTTTCCCATTCCTCTTGTGATGGCACAGGCTTGAATACATGTTGATATACTGCCAAATACGTTGTCTTCGAAAAATATGCATGCACATATTGCTCTGGTTGTTCTCTTTGATACATGATGGCAGCCACTGCATGTTTACAAGGAATACCAGAAATGTCCCACATCCTACATGTGCATGTCTTATCCTTAAGATCCACAGCAACATTCTTTCCATAATGACTAACCTCGTACAACTGATCACCTGCTCGAGTGCAGAAATAGTTTCTACTCTCCACTTTTACCTTCTCAAGTATTTCCTGGTAATTTGGACACACATTCCCAGTGTAGTTCTGCATACCAACGAACTTAGTATACTGTCTCGCCATGAAGGCTTGCCTGATCCACTCCAGCAGACTAAGTATAGGCAACTCTCTACAAGGCAATATCATCCTGTTAAATGACTCACATATGTTGTTTTGAATTGCGTCACACTTTGTTCTAGGGTCGAAGTGACTCCTTGCCCATGTGTGAGGATCATGGTCCATCACCCATTGATGAGCCGCAGGGTCAAATGCTTTTAGTTTCTCCATATGATTCTCCCATAACTTTTTAGTACCAGCTGATGCAGCCTGCCATAAATGGTCTTTGTATTCAACCCCTTTGAATCTCATTTTCATGTTCTCGTACATATGCTTGACACAGAAACGATGTTCCACATCTGGCATTAGCTCCTTCATAGCTTGAACTAGCCCTTACAAAAGAAGAACAAACCATAATTAGTCAATTGTAAATCAACACTAACAAGTAAGTACTAAACGTGACTAACCTTTTGTTGATCCGACATGAAGACCCATCCAGTTTCTCTAACCGTTCCATAATCATCCTGCAAAACTTGTAGAAACCATGCCCATGATTCTTTGCACTCAGAGTCAACAACAGCAACAGCAATTGGAAATAGGTTCTCATTGCCATCTCTACCAATTGCCGCCAACAACTGCCCCCCCTATCATTCCTTTCAAATGACAACCATCGAGGCATATAATTGGTCGTAGGCCAGAGAAGAATCCTTGTTTTTGGGCAGCCATTCTTACATACATGTGTTGAAACAGAACAATCTCCCTAGGAACTCCTACCCCATGGTCTAGCTTGAGCTCGGTTTTGATTTTCACAACAGTTCCTGGATTAGTGACTTTGAGAGTCTCTGCATAATCATACAGCCTCTTATATTGATCCCTAACTTGACCAGATATAATTTTTCTCGCCTCGCTCTTAGTCCTATAGCACTTTCGAATAGATACCTCATACCCCAAATCCCTCTTAATCTTATTCTTCAAGTATGCAACTTTCAAATCCTTATCATCCATCATGTCTTCCAAATACTTTTCACAAAGGTATGAAACCTTGACAAATTTCTCATTGTATTGCCTAAGACACGTATGGTTGAGATTACATGTCTTTATCTTGAAAGTTTGAGTGTTTCTAACCATAGATCCTCTAATCCTGAACTCACAATCCTGGGAATCACATCTCACATGCACCAATGATGGTCCATTCTTACTAAAACGAAATGTATGCCCTCCCTCTATTGCCCAAGCCCTCAATGCCTTTCTAAACTCCTTAGCACTCCTAAATGTCATACCTAATGCCAAATTTTTAGTCCTTGCATTGTAGTCTACATTAGGCGTTACTCCCTCATCCTCGGAACCTTGCAAACTTCTTAACTCATCATCTAAGTCAGGAGCAGCCTCATTGAACTCAAATTCCACCTCCCTCCTGTTTGATAGGTTCTCATTGCCACCCTCATTATGCATTTCTCTATTAGGGACATTACTTGTACCTATATTTGGAATTTCAGTGTACAAATTACCTTCACTATATAATGACACATCATCACTATCTGAGTTGTCAGACCCTGAATGAACTTCAAAATCACTATCTTCACTATCCTCACCATCACTACCCTCATTGTCCTCATCACCATCACTACCATCATTGTCCTCCTCACCCTCACAACCCTCATTGTCCTCATCACCATCATTGCCATCATTGTCCATATCAGGACTGTCGCCACTTTCTTCCCCCTACCAGCTCCCATATCATTGTCAAGCCCTACTGCATCCCAATCCATACCTATATCAAGCCCTACTGTTTCATCAAATATGTATCCTCCATCAACACCAAACCCCTCTATTACTTCTTCTCTAGCTTCCACTGCTTCATCCATTGTTGCATTACCATCCCCAACTAGCTCTACATGTTCCCCTTCTACTTCCCCAACTAGCTCTACATGTTCCCCTTCTACTTCCCCAACTAGCTCTACATGTTCCCCTTGTACTTCCCCAACTAGCTCTACATCTTCCCCACCTACTTCCCCAACTAGCTCTACATGTTCCCCTTGTACTTCCCCAACTAGCTCTACATCTTCCCCACCTACTTCCCCAACTAGCTCTTCATCATCCCCACCTATATTCACAATTCCTTCATCAACTCTTTCTCCTTCATGCACTATGGCTTCATCACATACGTCTGGACCACCCTCACTATCTAATGACACATCATCACTTTCTGTGCTATCAAACCCTGAAACAAATTCAAAGTCACTGTCCTCACTATCTTCACTATCCTTACTATCATCACCTCCAGGCACACCTACATCCACGTCCTCAACTTGGTGATCTCCATCCACACCTACATTCACATCATCAACTGGTTCGTCTCCATCCACACCTATTTCCTCAGCTACTTGAACTCCAACCATATCATCAACTAGAGTTAAATCCTCTATCTCCCCTACCATCACCAACTCAAGACCACCAACTTTAGAACCTAAGCTATTATCTGAGTTGGATGCGTTGGACTCAGCTGGTGCATGTTCATCACCATCAACCAGATTCACAAAAACATCATCCCTAATCATTGACACGGGTTTAGATAAAGCTTCAAAATATACATCCCAAGTATCCCAACCCCTATTTGCATCTGCCACGCTAAAACATGATTTATCATCTACGATCTCCCAATAACTCCATTCACCTCTAAGTCCTATAACATGCATCCACATCCTACAACCACCTGTATACTTTAACTGCCTATAATAATCCAACAATCTATAATACCCTAAATAATCTTTGTCTAATGTAATCTCAGCTTCATCTCCCCCTAAATACTTCATGGAGTCATCAAATGAGGACCACTTGCCTCCATGGTGAAAAACCAGGGTCACATATCCAGCCATCTGCACCCCTTCATGCAACATACCAGCAACAAAACAAACAAACCAATAATAAATAGCCAACAACAAAACCATAATATCAAACCAACAACAAACAATAGCCAACACTAATCGCGTAAATAGAAACAGAGAGATGTATCAAACGACTCGATTCAACTAGAACCCTAACTATTTCAAACAAAACTCGACAAACGATAATATACATGCAATATAACTGTTGATGATTAATATACCCAACAAAAAAATCACAAATCCGATTATTAATCGTACAAAACAGAAAACCCTAACTATTTCAAACAAAACCCGAAACCAAGAACAGATGTAACATATGAAAAAATCGATTCTTCCATGGATATTGTTAGCTTACATTGGCTGACACGTAACCCCTTGGAGAGCCTTGAAATGTGGTTGCTCTACCCACTTCGAACAATCGATTCTAACGTCTATCTAATTTCCTCGCTTACGAAATCAAACCCCTTCAGTACAGTAGTAGAAACGATGATCGAAGTGCTTAGGGATGAGTTCTTCCTTAGCTGACCCTTCGTATCCCGATTAGGAAATCGTTCACTGCAAGTGAAATATGGAAAGTCACTAAGATAAACTCTGTTAAAACAAGTTCTGGAGCTTATATAGGTCTCCCAACATTTTCAGACAAATATACCCTTTGCCACGTCACTTACTTAAACGGCGTTTTCTCCATTTCTGCATTCTTTGTAACGGCGCAAACCACTGTCCTTTTTTTTGTAATATCAAACCACAAGGGTTTTTTTTGGAACAACATCAAACCACAGGGGTTTTTTTGGAATTTACCCTAAAGAATAATAAAGAATAATACATTATATATAAATAATTATAATAAATAACGATGCACTAAATTATAAATTATATATAAATAATTATAATTATAATAAATAATGAAGAATATAAATAATATCAAATTATAAATTATAATAAATTATATATAAATAGTTATAATTATAATAAATAATGACGAATTATATATAAATAATATTGAATTATAAATTTTATATAAAATAATATTAAATTATAAATTATATATAAATAATTATAATTATAATGAAGAATATAAATAATATCAATTTATAAATTATAATAAATAATAATAAATTATATATAAATAGTTATAATTATAATAAATAATGATGAATTATATATAAATAATATTGAATTATAAATTATATATAAAATAATATTAAATTATAAATTATATATAAATAATAGTAATAATTATTGAAATTAAATTAATTGAACTTAACTGGTTAGCATGGAGTTGGGAGACATTTTATTTGCTATTATCTGTCACCACCTTTGGAAGTGGAGAAACGAGGAGATCTTTGGTGAGAAGACTGTTTTTATTCAGAACTTACCCGAGTTCTTCTCTAAAAAGCTCCTTACCATTACGGGAAGCTTCAAAGGGGACCCCCTTGCCAATTCTACCCAGAATAAAGAGGTTCAACTCGTTGGGTGGTGTAGGCCGAAGGATGGGGTGGTTAAGTTGAACACGGATGGCTCCTGTCTCAACAATGGAAATATCGCGGCTGGAGGCGTGCTCAGGGACGCGGGAGGTGCCTGGTTGTCTGGATTCACCCATAACCTGGGTTTGGGCTCATCCTTTTCAGCGGAACTTTGGGGTATTCTTTCTGGAGTCAAGCTTGCCAGAAAGCTGGGTATTAAAAGGCTTGTTGTGGAGTCTGATAATATGGAGGCTATTAGTATGATCTCTAATAATCATGCTTTTTGTCTTAGTAGCCAAAACCTTATCAAAGCAATAAGAAGTCTTGGCTCCTCCTTTGAGTCCTTAGAGTTCAGCCACATCTACAGAGAACAAAATCGAATTGCGGATCGCTTGGCGGCGGCTGGGCACGAGGGGATGTTAGGTGTTTCCACCATTTCTGATCCTCCTATCTATTTTTCTTCTCTCCTTTTAGAGGACAGAGTTGAGGTTAGCTTTCCTAGGCTGATCCCAGGTTAGCTTTTGTCTCGGTGTTGGTTTGTTTTCTTTCCTGTTTCTACTAAAAAAAAAAAAAAAATTAATTGAACTTAACTTAACTGAACTTAACTTAACTGAACTTAACTTAACTGAACTGAATGCTGCTGAACTGAACTGAACTGAACTGAACTGAACTTACTTATGCTGAAATTAAGTCAAAAAGAACAGGGCCTACCTCTATTATGGTATCAGAGCTTAAATCCGCACTGCTGCACTCGCCTTCCCTTTCACTTCTGCTACTTTTTTTAATCCCAAACCAACCATGACCGAAAAACCTGCCTCATCTTCTCCTCCTCCTCCTCCTTCACCCATTCATCCCCTTTCATCATGGGCTTCTCAACCTGGAATTTTGGGGCCCGTCCTTCACCTCCACAAACTCATGTTGCTCATACTCACCAATCTTTCATTCCCACTGATATTACAGAGGCTATGCATACCATGACCATTGCACCAACGCCCAAACAATGACATATGGACACCGGGGCTACATCTCATATGACCGCTGATAGAGATACGCTCACATCTTATTTTAATGAGTCAAAATCGTAACATAATTGTTGGTAATGGTCAAAGTGTTCCAATTCGTGGTTATGGCAATGCAAGTTTACCCGGATCCACCATCCATTTGTAATTAAATAATGTTTTGCATGCACCCCAGTTGATTAAAAACCTTATATCTGTGCGTAAATTTACTACTGATAATCATGTGTCGGTGGAATTTGATCCCTTAGAATCCTACATATCATGAACGAATGAAACATATATAAATGGACTTTATAAAAAAAAACATATATAAATAGATTGTGATTTCATGTGAGAACAATTACAAGCTGGATTGGTGAAACTTGTTCAGGTTACTTTCAGCTCAGCTCATGTATTTCATTATTTAATTTGTTTTTTTAGGGATTAGCAATCTCCACCTACCAACTTGGGGAGGACTATTAAAATTAATTATTCTATTATTGATTAGGATTACATTAAATAGCTTCCAAAAAAAAGGATTACATTAAATATTCTTCATAAAAAAAATAAGATTACATTAAATATCAGTAGTTAGTTGCTTACAGGTATATATCACGTGGTTTTTACCTGACCAGTGATAAGTGAATTTGATTAGTCACCGTTAGATTTAAGATCTAGGTTCATTAGAATCTTAAATCTAACAATGACTTATCAAATTCACTTATTAGTCCATCACTGACTAGGTAAAAATTACTGAATGACATAGATGTCTTCAAAGGAAGGCTCCTAAAAATAACTTCTTTCCGCTTTTATAATTAAATACATTAAGTTTCTAATTAATTATTTTAATTTTTCTGTTTTTTAATTTTTTACTCATTTTTTACATTTTTTTAGAATTTATCATTTTTTTTACAAATTAGTAAATGAGTTAATAAGTCAACCAACTAACTCACGACTCAACTCATTTATTATGACGATTAGGTTAGGTAGATCAACCCGTTTATAACTCAATTCATTGTACTCTTTTCTCTATAATGTCTCTCATTGTATGGAATTTCCTCCTCCTTTTCCTCATTTCAAAATTTGAATTCAATATCTTCGCATTAATTTTACCTCGACAAAGTAAGATAAATTTTAGGGGGTGTTTGTTTGCTCATTTTCATGCTCCTGTTTGCCTTTTCATTTTAAAAGGGAGAGTTTTAAGTGTTTGGTTAGTAACCTCCTGTTTGCCTTTTAAATCTGAAAAGCAATATTAGATGTTTGGTAAGTAACCTCCTGTTTGCTTTTCAAAAAGCAGCATTTTACAAAAGTAGAGATTCTCTGCTTTTTGGAAAAGCAGCTTTTTCCAACAGCAAAACAGCAAACTGTAACAGCAAACAGCAACGGAAAAAGGCAATAACAAACAACAAACGGTAACAGCTAACAGCAAACAATAGGTAAAACAAACGGACACTTAGGTGTCGTTTGATAAAACTGAAAATTAAGTGCTGAAAAAATAAGTACTGAATTTTAAGTGTTGAATATTATAAGTGTGTGATATGTTATTTTAAAAGTTCAGGGTGCCATTAGACAAAACATGCCAAGTTTAGGTGTGTATATATGCATTAAGCCTTAATAATTATTTGACATGTATTATTTCTTTATTAGGACATATGTTAATTTGAAGTTATTTGATTCTAGATGGAAAGTTGAAAGGTGATATATAACCGAAAATTAATTTTAAATTAAAAGGTTAATTATAAATAATTACTATGTAGTTTGATCGATTTGCAGATTGATACATGTGGTATTTTTTTTCTTTGTAAACACAACTTTGTGGTTCTAAAATTTACATATTTTTTTACTTTGCCAAATTTGACCGATAATGATCCCAAAATGAAAATTTTTAAGAATTAAAGTTGTTTAGTATCATATTTACTATGGAACCATATTTTTAATTTTTCAAAATCATTATTTTTGGAGTTTTTCTCTCTAAACATTATCTTTCTCTCTCATAAAAAACAACACTAAATGACCTCAAACTTAAAAAGTTGAAGAATTAAAGTTGTTTAAAATATCATTTAACTCTTGAAAATTTTCATTTCGAGTTCGTTATCGACCAAATTCTGATAAAGTGAACTCAATTTTTTTTGCAAACCATAATGTTGCGTTTGTAAAAAAAATACCACATGTACTGATCTGCAAATCGACCAAACTATAAGGTAGTTATTTGTAATTAACCTAAATTAAATTGATAACTTTGAGAAACTAATTGATCATTTAATCCTTCAATTTGTGATAATAAACAATGCACCCCAATATATCTCCTGCCACCACCACTATATTATAGAAATAATAAAAAAAAGTAGTAATATATTATTAGCAAGGAGACTTTTGTATTGTGTTGGTTGATTTGGAAAAGCAGAATTAAGAAGATACAAATGTTTGAATAGACCGTAGACTCGTTGAAATCGAAGACTAGCCATCCACCCCCTTCCCTTCTTATTGACTAAATAGACCCATCAGATCAGATGAGTTTATGATATCAAGTACGTACGAACCAGTCTTGATCACATGCACCTTAATGAATATGTAGAATTTACTCATTCACCATTAGATCTATACTTATTAGAATTATAAGGTGGAGATTCAAAGAATCATGAGGCTTAGATTTAATAAGCCTATATCTAACAATGAATGAGCAAATTCACTTGCTTATTAAGGTGCATGTGAAAATTCCTACGTACGGACATGAGGTGCCGGAGCACCTCTAACCGTTTGGAATCGTTTATTAAAAAATGGTTCAATTTTGAGAGTGTTAAAATAGACACCTTATATACGGGTTAGGTCCATAATAACACAACCAATTTAATAAACATATAGACACAATCCATTTAGTAACAGGAATTTAACTCGTTTAACCCAATTCGGGTCTGGTTTGGTGGTTTGTTCGGGGGTGCCAACATAGTTGGGATGTCCGTCTTCCGCCTCTCCCTTCCTCGCCTTTAATCAAAAAAAAAAAAAAAAAAACTCGTTTAACCCAATTAAAATGAGTAAAAATATTGGTAAAAAATGATATTCAAACATCCCTTGAATTCAAGTGAGCTGCTAAATATCGTCCCCAAATTATTTATCACCGTCCTCATTGGACTTTTTTGTCATTCTCATAATTTTTTATCAAAAACTGAAAATTCTCTCCAAAATCATAAACCTGAACAACAATAATTGAAATTATAAAAATAATTGATGTGTAACAACCCAAACCCCGAAAATGGATGATTACGAGTCGGAAACATTAAAATTTACATTTATTTATCAAAGAACTCATGAAAATAATAAATATTTTTCATGACGATTTTGCATTTTTCGTCAAAAAAAATTGAACGATTTAAGAGAATTTTGCACTTTTCAAAATTTGGCCTAAACGGATGGCGCGTTCCCTCCGGCCCATGGTGGGGGCGGATGCGGCATCCCCCCGACCCATGGTGGGGGCGAATGCGCCATCTGTTCCCGCCATGGGTTGGGCGGATGCCGCATCCGCCCCCACCATGGGCCGGAGGGAACGCGTCATCCGTTTAGGCCAAATTTTGAAATTTTCTTTCATTTTTTTTTTCAGTTTTGCAAATTTTTTATGCAAAGATCAAAAGTATTCAAATAGGAACGGTGATAAGTAATTTAGGGACGTTAAATAGCAAACACTTTCATTAATATTAAAAAAATCAAGAAAAAGTTTTTCTCAAATTCTTCTTCTTTTTTTTTCCGATTTTTATTGTTTATTTCATTTCCATGTTTTTTATTTTTATTTTTATCTGTATAATAGTTTTATGTGAGTTTACTTTTGCAGCATCGATTGATATGCCATTATTATAGTGATTTTTATGTTTTAATTTTCCAAAATGATTTTATTAAAATAAAAATAAAAACTCAACAATTTTATTGAAATAAAATAAAATTCAATGACATTTTTAAAATAGCCAACAAACTTTACTGATAATTTATGCAATTTATCCAAATTTTTTGTTTTGACTATAAAATTTTACAACTTGAACTAAAGTTGAGTCCGTTAATTTGAAAATGATGAATTATTTATTTTTGAGATAATTAGGCGATGTAAGAAAAAAAAAAAATACTAATAAGAACTTTCATGTCAAATGGAGGATCCTCATACACATTTGGATATGTGTAGTGCAGATCCATATATTTCCATCATTCTATTTTTTAAGTGGGATTATAATGTATATGTTCAATTGTGAATTGTGGATCTTCCATATGGCATGGAAGATCTTATACCTAGTATAAAAACTCATAAAAATACTTTTTTATATCTCTTCATTGTCAAGAGCGAACATATAAATATATGAAGAGCTGATGAAAATAATATTCTAAAGAATTTTAACTTTTAATTTTTTTTTTATTTTGATATTATTTATATGTTGCTTGGTTAAGATGGAGAACTTAGTTATTTAGAAATAAAAAGTTTCGAGACTTACAATTTTGGAAAATCTAGAAAATGGTTTCATAGAAATTGTGGTTCTATCATTATGAAATTTTGTAAATAATGTGTAAAAATACATCTAATATTGATAGTTAAAAATAATTTTACTTCAAAATTTACGATTAAGAATAATTTTATCTCTAACTACCAAATTATTTTGGTATTTATGGGCCTCTGAAGGACCTGGTATGGGTGTTGGGCCTCAGCTAAACTCTACGAGTCTCATGCCCATATCAACTTTGACAATTTTGTGCATTATTTTACACCATTATTTACAACATTTTGGTTAAGAGCTAGACAGAGGGAAAGAGAGTATTGTGGTAGGGATGGCAACATGTAAATCATTTACATTAGTATTTTTACTTTTTTACATTTTTAATTATCTTTTTTTTTTGTACCACCCATTACTCTAACGAGTATATAATCCTAATTTTATTTCCGTCTTACATAATTTTTGGATACGAGTATCTTTACATGTTAAATATAAAAATTTAATAATAAACAAATAAATCATAAATTTAATAAAATATAAATAAACTTAATATTCCGCAAAATGATTAATAAATTTAACAAATGGTCCGTTTGGTTTACATGTTCCGTTAGCTGTTTGTAGATGTTAGTTGATTTAGTTGATTGGACAAAGATTAACACTGATGCCTCTGTATTGGGTTCCCCTGGACTGGCCGGGTATGGAGGAATTTTTCGCTCAAGTACTGGTTTGTGTCTGGGAGCATTTGCTTTTCCAATCACCAGTTCGTTTGCCTTCCTTGCTGAGCTGTTTGCGGCTATTCATGCTATTGATTTGGCTTACAACAAAGGTTGGCAGATGATTTGGATTGAAAGCGACTCTATGTATGTAGTGCAGATGCTGAAATACAAATCCACATCGGTTCCTTGGATAATTAGACAGAATTGGTTAAATTGTTTGACACAGGTTAAAGCTATGAACTGTGTTATTTCTCATATTTTCCGCGAAGGCAATCAGGTTGCTAACTCGCTTGCAAACTTTGGACGAACGACTTCTAGTTTTATGTGGTGGGATGATATTCCGGGCTTCTGTGAATCGGCTTTTCTTCACAATAGGGGAGGACGGTGCTCTTACCGTTTCTCTTGATCATGTTCTGTATTTTTTATTCTTACATTCTTTTGTATTCAGATTTTTTATTTTTATTTTTTCTTTTAATAGTATTGGTTCGGGGTCATGGGGTTGAGGTTGGGGGTGCCAGCATAGCTGGGATGTTCGTCTTCGGCTCCTCCTCGATAACCAGCCTTTAATAAAAAAAAGAAAATGAAAACAAAAGGTCAAAAAATCATTTACAAAATTAATAAATAATTCAAACACTTAAAGTTCTAAGTAACATAAGATAAAATTTAAAATTAGGGATAAGAACAAAATTTGACTCTAGAGTTTTGTAGGAAGTGTAAATTTGGCTACAACGTACGAAATTATATAAATTTAACCCTGCAATGTTTCTAAGTAAGATCATTTTTATCCATATGCTACCAAAAATTTGAAAAGATTGGTTTAACTGTTATTTAACTGCTACATAAGACCTTCCAAATATCATTTATGTCTAAGATGTTTAGTATGTTATTGACACCATTTCAAAAAATATATTAAAATACTAACAACTAAGTCTTCCACATATAGAAAAAAAAGCCATCCACATATAACTTAATCATAATTTTTTTTCCTTCAAAGTGTCAGAAATGTTGTCTAAGATGTTAAGTATGTTACTAAACAGATTACAAAAAATGTTAAAATGCTAATAACTAATTCTCTCACGTATAAATTAATCACAATTTTTTTTTTGTCAAAAGTGTAAAATACTTATTGTGTTACTAATATTGTTATAAATAACCAACAAAAAATTGTACGGAAATGATTCCGTTTAACGACAAACTTATTTGGAATTTAGATATAACAATCAAATAACAGTCAAAACTTATAGAGAGTGTTATAATATGTCGTACCTTTTGCAAAAGACCCTTTTATAGGAGTAAACTCGCTATATATTTTATTAGGAAGTAGAACTGAGAATGTCGACCTTCCTTATGTATACGACACTATCTTCTGGAAGCATGAGTTGGGGGTATTCGTCCAGTGTGAGAAGAGGATCAGGGTCTACTTAAAACCGAATCTCAAGTATTTACTTATGTTATTAAGCACATAATTTAAAAAACCTCAACTAAACAAGCTAAAATTCAATAAAACAAATCAAAATTCAAGTAAGTAAAATAGAATTATATTATTTATAGTTAACTAAAACAGATTATTAACAGGTTGATGAGTCAATTTGCGACTCAATCTGTTTATTTTACGTATTACTTATATCGACCCATTAATTATGACCCGAATCCGTTAAACCTCAAACCCAATTCGTTTAATTTACGAATTACGCGAATGGTATTATTGTAGTTGGCAGCACTAATTTCATGTGACCAACTCTTTGGGTCTATTAAATTGAGGTGTTATCAAAATGCAAATGAATAAATGGTGGGAAGCCCTAAAGAAAATGGCACCGAGAATGGCCCTCGGCGTGCTAGAAAAGGACAAGCCTTAAAAAACCATTCCTTTTATCCAAAAACATCCGCCGGCCCATGCTTGAGGTTCCATTAAAACTGGAAGGTCCTGACCTACTAATTACTCAAATAATTAGCTGCCACCCCACAAATGCCTCTTTTCAACCCTTTATTCCTTTTGTCCCCATTTCTCCCATTTCTTCACTTCATGCTTCTTTTTATTTTATTTTTGTTACAAAAAGTGTTGGTAAAGGAGGAACAACTCCAATATATGTTCAGGAAAAGCGTTACGGCTAGGACTTACGAAAAGATTTATACATTGTTCTATTTATAGCAACTCCAGCAACGATAACGGAAATCGAAATGTTATAAGAATCAGTTCCTTACTGTTGAATTCCCTCTCATAGACTATATATTTTTTTTTTCCAATCATACAACGATAGTGTTATACAATTTCTCTTCTAGTATGTATAATTTATTTATGAGATAAGATATAAAACTACTCTTAACATTGTTAGAGAAGAGTAGTTTTTATCTCTAACATTATAAATGTACAACTAAAAGACTCGCGCTGACAACCTAAATCAATTTTAGATATTATTAAAAAAGTACAGATATTTTGTTCTTGCATTTTTCACTGGTTGCATATTAATTGGTTTAGAAAGAAAGAATTTTGAGGGGTTTTTTTTTTTTTTGTAATCTCAAAATAGATTTGGAGATAAAATACTTAGATCTGTAATTGACCCAAGCTTTGACCTGCTCATTCTTGGTTCATCATCAAATATCTTTAAGGGCTACTTAATTTATCATTTTCATGGTTGTTAAAACTGTACAAGTCATAGAACCAAAAAAAAGACAGGGTCAACGATTTTAAGGTTTAATCGAGGTTCAACCGACATTCACAAAATCCAGTAAAATATAATATTTTTATTCACATTTAACCTTATAATATATAGTATAATAAAATATTTTATTTAAAAAAATAGTAAAATATTAACATTATTATAAAAAGTATACTAATAAAAATATTTCTTTAATATCAATTAATAATTTTTTTTTGGAGATATCAAATTTATAAATAAAAAATATAATGGGTAAATTACATTTATGGATACTGAACTTTACCCATTTTAATATTGTGGCAACTAAACTTCAATTTTTAACAGTATGACCACTGAACTCTACTATTTCTAACACCGGTGACCACTCAACGCTTCAAAACGATCATTGACGGGCTCAAAATAAAAAATTCAAAGAGTTAATGATATTCTAAGGAACTTTAATTATTAAAAAAATTCGCTTTGAGGTTATTTAGGTGTTGTTTGGTTAGGAGGGATAGTGGATTTTTAAAAAGAGAAAGCTCCAAAAAGGGTGATTTTGAAAAATAAAAATGTGGTTTCATGTTAAATGTCGTTCTGAACAACTTTAATTCTTGAATATTTTCATTTTGAGGTCGTTAATATTCATTTTGAGGAGTTGGTGAAATTTGAGTGGCTACCGATGTTAAAAAGTGTAAAGTTCAGTGGTCATACCATTAAGAATTAAAGTTCAGTAGCTACAATGTTAAAATCTGTAAAATTCAGCGGTCATGGATGTAATTTATCCAAAATATAATCCAATTCAATACCCATAACAATTTAAAAATATAAAATATATACTTCTTAAACTAAATAGTTATTATTATTAATATTTTTTTTATAATAATATTATTATTAATATTACTTACATGTAAATATAATAAAATAATAGAATACATATTTTATATTTTAATTTTATATAAATATATAAAGTTTATATTTTTTTTATTAATATTAGAAAAATAAAATAATTTTGTATAATAATTATCAAAACATAAAATATATAAAATAGTATTAAATGGTATTTCAAACATTTAAGTTGTAACTAGCGGAGGAGCTGAACTGTGGCTGTTGTCAGGAGGTGGAAACCGAATTGCACCTACTCAAAGACTATCCTGTAGCTTGACTATTTTGAAACCAACTCCTCCTTCAACAATCTGGAATGGCCTTCTTCTCAATTAGCCTACCGGACTAGTTCAAGGATATCGGTGGTTATCGCTCTTCTCTTTCAGAGTGTGGTGGCTATGGAGGTGGATGAATGCACTAGTGTTTGAAAAGAAGGCTTGTCAGTCTAATCGACCTGAGGTTGTTAAACGTCTCTATGCAGAATTTCAGCAAACGCGATTGCTAGGCTTAGCGTCTTCAGCTATGGATCATAAATGTATATTGATTATATGGCAGCTCCTAGAGATGGATTGAGTTAAGGTCAATACAAATGGGGCATGTAATGGAAACCTGAGAGCTGCTTCTGCGAGAGGTTTAATCTAGGATGCAATGAGTTCATGGCTAGGGGTTTTGGAGTTAACATTGGGCTTTTTTTATTCTCACTCTAGCTGAAATATGAGATCTCTATTATGGTATTTTCCTATAGCTTGAGGTAAGAGATTCCATAAGGTGGTTATGGAGTTTGATTCAAAGGTTGTACTATAGCTTCTGACTGATGTCATGGAGCTCCATCACCTATATGCATGGTTGATTACCCGCTGTCAGTAGCTCCGAAAGAGAGATTGGACTACTATCTTTGTGCATGTTTATAGAGAAGACAATCGTGCTGTTGACTAGTTGATGAACTTCGCAGGTTCTTATCACTTAGGTCATCATGAGTTTGATGCGCCTCATACAGGCCTCCAAGAAATTCTCTCTACTAATGCGAGAGGGTTAATGTTTAGCAGATTTGTTCAGGTGTAATTTTTCCTGTTTTCCTCTTTCTTCCTTTCCTGTCCTGGGCCTTGAGTCTTCATTGTTTACAAAAAAAAAAAAAAATAATTGTTGATAAATAAAATAAGTTGTATATTAGTCTAGTGGTTGAGGATAGACGTCCCAATTCAAATCCCCTTGTATGTACAATTTTTTAAAAAAAAAAATTAAATATCAACCCTGAAAGATGGCTTATTCAGACCGGTTAATCATCCAGACCGAAATTGTCACGTACGTGTCTAAATTTTTATAATGAGTATATTTTATAAGGTTTTGATTAAATCCTTTATAAATGTATATATGTAGCTATGTTAAGTAAAATTGGTTTTTATAGCTGATAGTTTCTTATTGAGATTTTTGTCTCATTTTTTCCAAATGTTTTTAATGTTTTGTTTTAGGCGAAGAAGTGCAAGGTACCGAGAGGGGTACTCGATCCTAGGGCGAGGTTCGGTTACAGCTATGAGGTTCAAGTCGTCTCTAGGGTATTGCATCCATTTTGTTCATGTAAATATATGTGGATAGTATATGTTTAAGGACACTTGTATATCTTGTTTTTGGTAGTGTCCTTTTGTTTGGTATGTATTGTCTACATATATAAAGAATTAGCTGCAGTTGAGAATTTGTGAAGTAGTGTGATATGTGTTATGAGTAAGTCATAACTTGTCTATATAGGTGATGCTGGAAAATCAGATTCATACCTGAATTTTGTGATGCATTTTTCGACCAGATATAGGCCGAATCTGTCATGGAGTCCTAAATGAAAGTTTTTTATTTTTATCTTACGTTTCCAGGGGTTTTTGAATTGCCTTAATCGGACTCCGTATGAAAAAGTTATGCTGGAAACGACATATGTTGATCATTTTAGCTTTAAACTAGAATTTGGTTTTTGTTTTGATTTTTCTCCTTATTTGAGAGATACTGCTACTGGTTTATATAACAAATCAGTGGTAATGTCTCACCGTCTTATCTCATCTTATTTTAGGTCGGGTTTGATAGAAATAGTAACCGGTTCCGGTTGAATCGGGTTGCCGGTTCTTACAACCTTTATTTTTTTAATTTCAAATGCATTTTATTTTTATCTTTTTTTTTGTTCTATACGTGGTCTTATGATAATATAAAACACATATAAATTAGAAATAATAAAATCCATGACTCAGATGCTACTTTAATAATGTTGTAATATAATGTCTTATTAGTTGTAACAAAAAAAAAAAAAAAGTCTTATGACTAATATATTGCTAGATACTGAATTATAGCATTCATAGGGTAAAATGGCTTTTAGGATGATATTCTTTAATTATCCCATTTATTTATCTTTAATCATAAAAGGCATAATAGTCATTTGGTTCTCTGAACTAAGACTTCACAGTCAATTAAAACCTTAGACTATCAAAATTATCAATTAAGTCCCTGAACTAACCAAAAATCATTAATTGAGTCCTCATTCTAAGCAAAAATCTCCAATTGAGGCCTTATCGAAAATCATTCGGTTGAATAATTTCAGACCCTCTTCCTCAAACTCATTTTGAACCAACATAAAGATTATTCCAATCTATATGAAATAGTCACAGTTTCTGATTTTAGGATAAGGTGAGGACCAATTGATGATTTTTGCTCAATTCAGATATCTGATTGACGATTTTAATAGTTTAGGTCCTAATTAACTTTAGAGCTTTAGTTTAAAGATACAAACGACCATAATGCCATTATAAAAAGATTTAAAGTAGGCATAATATCCAACTGAGTCGTTAAACTATACATACAAAATCTCATTCTTCTAAAATCAACAAAAGTCCCTATTTTTTACCAGAACCACTAATTGGACACTTGTTAACAGAGAAAGGTAAGGACTGATTTTATTTCTGTCAAACTGGACAAGTGTAACATTAGGCTCAATCATCATATTCCTATTCAATTGCAATTCTAAATCTTCCATTTGCTCCTGGCGAATTGAATTTATTCCAAAACCGAATCCCATAAATTCTGCTAGTTAATAACAACACCTACGCATCATTAACATTAGCCTCAATCTCTTGGTGAAGAATCTCACATTCTCTAAGAACCAAAACAATTTCGTAATACTGTGTTCACATTAATACCGTCAAACATACGAGAGTATTGATTGCATTCTGATTAGGAGTAGAAATTTCTAAATCTATCTCCTAAATTGGTATAATAGGTATCAAGTCCTTGTAATCTTACTTTCTTGTTCTATCAAAAGTCCGAGAGAACAGGTGTCCAATTGTTCATTTTCCTAAAATATAAGGACTGATTTGATGATTTTAGAAGAATAAGGGCTCAATTGATTTTTGATGTATAGATTAGGGGCTCAATTGGGCTTTATGTCTTTAAAGTAATTAAAGTTAGAATATGTATATAATATGATTTCCATAGCTTGACTGGTGGGGTGGCCAATAATATTTTGTCTGCATTTTAATTACAACCTAGCTATGCCTCTAAATTTGAGGTTTATTTTGGACTATTCACAAGTATAACAGGAATTCCGAGTTGGACACTTCTCTTTATTTATTGATTTATAGTTGGCTCTTTTCATAATAAAACAAACATACAATCTGTTATTGACCTCAAATATTAAACTAGTCCTTTTCTATCTTATAATGAGGGCATAACCCCTTGGATTTAAGGGCAACATTTGTTTAATTAAGAAAGATTATCCACACCACACCATATTGCTAAAGCATGACATGACTTATCCATTATATCTTCCACTAATTTAAATTCAATAATCTCTTATCTTGCACTTAAATATGGATGCGATTTTTATTTTTTCATTTTAATTAGGGATAGGGTGTAAAAATACTCTTAACGTTTACAACTAGAAGTAGTTTTACCATCTAACGTCTAAAATGGTGTAATTTTACCAATAACGTTGTCAAATTGGGCCAATTTTAAATATTATTATAAAACTCAAATACTGTGTTCCTTATTCTGTACTAATTGCATATCAGTTAGTTAAAAAAAAATGATTTCATATTTTCTATGATTTAATAATAGATTGAAAATTAATATTTATAAATTCGGCGAAATATTTTGATTTTTTTTTTGTCTTACTTGTACAATAGACAATATATTTAAAAAAAATTAAATTTTTTATGATATGTTATTAATGAGTGATAAAATGACTCACACGTGAAGTATAGATGACAAGATTCATGACCGAGTAGATAGTTTGATAAATTATTTCTCAAATTGGCCGAATTTGACAATGTTATGGGTAAAATTGCTCTTCACTGCCAACATTACATACGGTTTGTTTGCTGTTACGGTTTGTTGTTTGCTGTTGGAAAAAACTGATTTTCCAAAAAGTTGGGATTATGTGCTTTTGTAAATGACCGCTTTCCAGGTGTAAAAGGCGAACATGATGTCATTAACCAAACACCTAAAACTCTCATTTTTTGAGTGAAAAAACAAACAGGAGCCTGAAAAGTAGCTACCAAACAACTTTGGATCAAATAAATAAACTTTCATAGGTATTTATAGATTACAGACATGACTATTAGTAAACAATATAACTTTCTATGAATACAGATAAACAATAACTCTTGATAAATACAGAAATGACTCTTGAACAATACAGAGTTATATTTGGACTAAAATACTAATCCCATTCAAAATATATCTGTTAAGTTATTTACTTATTGCCAATCTCTTATAAGTTGTTTATTGTCACCTAAAATTTAAATCCAAAAATAATCCTCGTCTATCCCCATTTTCGTGCCCACAGTTTCATAGCTTCAAAATGTGAGATTCCCCTCTATATATTAATAATTAATAAATGTATATTTTAAAGAAGGTACAGTCCAAGAATTTTAGCTTTATATAAACCGTCATAACGACCTCTGACTCCAATATTTCAGCAACTCACATTCTCAAAGAAAAAAAGATGCAGAGAAACAAGAAAACATCACTAGTGTTTTTGATATTTGTTATTATAGCAACCTTCACTATGTTTGCAATAATATCAGTAGAAGCAAGAAAACATCATCACAACAACAAGAACAAGAACAATTCCAATATCAAAGATAAGAGGAACAACAATCACAGCAACCCTCCAATTCCAAGTCCAGCCCCAGCCCCATCACAATCCAGTACTTTTGATATTCTGTCATTTGGAGCCAAAGCTGATGGAGTTTCTGATGATTCTAAGGTACCCTATCCTTAAAAACCACGAGGTTTATTTTTGTAATTTTGCCTTTTTTATTTATTTCTGTAAACAGGCACTTTTAGCAGCATGGAAAGCAGCCTGCAAGGTAACTGGTGCAACTGTAAAAATTCCAGCAAAGTTAAAGTTCCTTATCAACCCCATAACTCTTCAAGGTCCATGTATGCCTCACCTTGTTCTTCAGGTAATTACCTTTAATTTTACTGACACTCCAATTAATTTATGATTTCTGTTAAAAAATGCAAAGAGTATATTCTTTCCCATTTTTTAAGTTAATTAAATATTGGAATTAAAGGTGTAAGTGGAATTCCATATATGCAGATAGATGGAATAGTGTTAGCTCCTCCAGAAGTAGGTTCATGGCCTAAAACCAGCCTCTTTCAATGGTTTAACTTCAAATGGGTTCATCAATTTTCTATTCAAGGTTCTGGTTCTGTTAATGGCCAAGGATTTCATTGGTGGTCTCCCAGCTCTAATCTTTATTTTGTTCAGGTTAATTAATTACACAATTTTTTTTTTTATTATAATATCTTCTTTCAAATGTTGTGATAAAAGAGAAAATTCAACAAATTAATTATTTATTTATATACCAACTAATTTACCAGACCTCCTTAATTATATAATGTACTTTTGCAGAAGAAATCCAAAAACATTCCTGACATGAAGCCCACAGTAAGATTTCTTCCTTTTTCTTGCTTTTCAGTTATGGCCATACTTCTATATTTCATATATATTCCAATAGGGAAAAAATATCGAGACTACTCAATAGGGTAAATTACACCGTGCGTACTGAACTTTGCACATTTTAACATTTTAGCCACTGAATTTCAATTCTTAATGGTATGATCACTAAACTTTACACTTTTTAACATCGGTGACCACTCAACATCTCAAAATGATAGTTAACGGTCTCAAAATAAAAAAATTCGAAGAGTTAATGATATTCTAAGAAACTTTAATTCTTGAAACTTTTCGTTTCATTTAGATGTTGATTGGTTAGGAGAGATAGTGAATTTTTAGAGATAGAAGGCTTCAAAAAATGTGGTTTCATGATAAATATCGTTTTGAACAACTTTAATTCTTGAATGTTTTCATTTTGAGGTCGTTAACGGTCATTTTGAGGAGTTAGTTAAAGTTAAGTGACTGGTATTAAAAAGTGTAAAGTGGTCATACTCTTAAGAATTAAAATTCAGTTACCACAAACAATGTTAAAATAGATAAAATTGAGTGGTCATGAATGTAATTTACCCCTACTCAATAGTTCCAATTTTGGTGATTGAGTTAACTATGAACAACTAATTTTATCATAAGAGTGTTATCTATAGACACATTTAAAAGGTAAAATTTAAATCTAGATGAAATAAATAACGTTTTGTTAACAGAGATTTATATTCAAATCTAACTTTCTTATCATTAGAGTTTAAAGTGACTAAAAAAATCTAACTGCTTAATGTGTTGAATGAAAACTTAGGACTCCATTACTAAAATTGGAATGTTAAGGGGCCTGAAAATGAATTTTGCCTATAATATATATATTTTTTTGCAATTCTAATATGCCTAATTTGCTTATAATTGATTTTTTTTCTTAATAGGCTTTGAGATTCTATGATAGTTACAATGTTACAGTTCGTGACATAGAAATCATAAACAGTCCTCAGTGTCATCTCAAATTTGACAGCTCCAAGGGCATAATAGTCAACAATATTACAATATCTTCACCTGGAGATAGCCCAAATACTGATGGAATTCACTTGCAGAATACACAAGATGTTGAAATTCAGCATTCTAATATTGGAACTGGTAAGAATCATTTCACCTATAAATATAAACTTAAGATACTAATTAATATAATTTTAATATTATTTCTAAATATGTATAATATACGTAAATTGAATTCTAACCGAAACGACACATGACATCCACATGTGCCACACACTCGATTGTCAGATATCGGTTATTTTTACGAAAAAAAGTTTAATTTTTTTTCATAAAAATAGGCGACAATTGGCTGTCACGTATCGTTTCGGTCAGAGATATTATTCGGATGCCTTTTAATCGTTAAAATCGCGAGAGTGATCTAATTGAGACACTATTCAAAGGTAGGTGATTTTATTGAGATAAATTGGAATTGAGTGATCATTTTGAGACAACCATGTAACTTGAGTGAACATTAAGCTTAATGCATCATTTGCCCCTGAATTTGTCCAAAAAGCTTGATTGACCCCTGAACTTTCAAATTATCCCCATAGCTCTCTGAACTTACATAAAATTTCAGTTAGCCCCTTGAACTTGCGTAAACTGTAATCAATTGATCACTCGGTTGCAAAAAAAGTAAGTTAAATACTGAAGATGTATTCCACGTGTCTTAGAATGTTATTGCATAATTTAAGAATAGATTAAAAATAAAGTTATTACTTACTCAACTATAAACTTTGTATCCGATCTTGATTGTTTTACTTTTTTTTTAAGACGCGTGCAATATATTTTCCGCATTTAACTTATTTTATTTGCAACCAATGAGCAATTGATTACATTTTATATAAGTTCAAAGGACTATCGGGATACTTTAAAAATTCAGGGGCCAATCAAACTTTTTGGATATGTTGGGAGTACAATGTATTAAGCCTAATTAATTAGATAAAAGGAGTAGAACAGTCAAAACATAGTCATGTTGCAATATGGATGGTGCATGTCATGTTATTAAGTATACAGAAAAAATATATCGGTTTCTGCCACTTACATATGGATATATATAATAAATACAAATAGAGTTAGGTTGAAAGAAATTTTTAAAACCGCACATTAACTGTCACTAAACTAACTTTTGAGACAAGCATGAGCAATGAAAGCAACTTTTTCAGTAGTATATTCTTTGTTTTAATTATAAGTATATATATGTTTGGTACAGGTGATGACTGTATTTCCATACAAACTGGTTGCTCCAATATTCATATCCATCATATTAATTGTGGCCCAGGACATGGTATAAGGTAACTTTTCCTATTTATTTAACACCATATATATATATAAGGGCGGTGTTCATGGATAGTTATTTTAAATTATATATTAATTTATTCGGGATAAAAAACAACATTTTGACTTCGGGCAGTTTGATTCAGCTGTTAATTAATAATAGTGACTGATTTTAGCTGTTAATCGTTAGCGGTTATAGTAATTTTTTTTGATGTTAGTTGTTAATTGTTAGTGGTTGTAGTTAATTTTTTGATGTTAACTGTTAGCTGTTTATTATTACCTGATCAATTATTAGTGTTTTTGGTAAAATTGTAATATGGATATATTTTAACTCTTACGGGGCGTTTGGTATTCTACTAGGATAGGGATAGAGATAAAGGTTGAGATAGGGATAAGGATAAATGGTTGTGATAATGATAAAAATATGATAGTTGAGAATTATTATTCAATATTTGGTACGTGAGATAGAGATGGGGATAAAATAACATTTTACTATTTTAACCTTATTTAAACTACATAACATTAATTTGAGGGATAAGATGGACTTTTCCATCCTATTAAAGTCGCAGGAGCTTATCCCACCTCCTTATACCACCCCTCCTAGGTATAGGATTTGAGGGATAAGAAGCTTATCCCTCATCCGTCTCACTCTTCTATCTCGCAAACAAACACGAGATAACTTATCTCGTGTTTTTTTATCCCTATCCCACCACCTATATCCCTTCTAACAAACACCCCGTTAGAGTTTTCTAATTTGAGCCTGTGTTCAAAACTGACATTGTCAACCTAAAAGTTTTTAGTTTTGTTAACCACGAGTACCTTATCATTTTTTAGGAACAAAAAAAACCACAGGCACTCATTTATAAATCGGCGATACCATGAGTTTAATAAAAAATACAATACAAATTAGTAAATAATCTGAATAAACTAAATTAAAAGAAAAAGGCGAAAAATTTATTGAATAGGCAAAACCTTGTTATTTCGGAAATAATATTATAGAAATATAAATAATATTAAAAAAGAGATATTTTTGAAAATTATAAGGATAATTTTGTTAACGTCGAATATATATAAATAACTTTTCACGTTTCCTTAAAAAATGTTAAACAATGCCGTTGTATAAACCTAACCAAAAGCTGTTGTTGTACAAAATGTTGTTCAGAAAAACTGAAACTGACACTGTTCATATTATGCCCTTTATGTTATATTAATTAAAACTCTTATATATCCTCTTATCATTAATTTTCTTTTTATCTTGTAATTTCAGTATAGGAAGCCTGGGAAAGGATAAAACTGCAGCATGTGTTTCCGATATTACTGTTGAGAAAATCTCCCTCAAAAACACACTAGCTGGAGCTAGAATAAAGACATGGCAGGTTAGTAATACATAGATTACTCAAATAAAGATAAAAAAAATACCCCCTTAAATTATAGTACTTCCATTCCATATTATTTGTCACATTTATCAAATTGTTCTCTCCCTAATATATATCATGGAACCGATGGAGTATCATTAATGTTTAATGAGCAATTACTGTCATTTGTATATTTTTATCCTTCACAGGGAGGCGTGGGAATAGTGAAAAATGTAACATTTTCAAATATCGAAGTAACAGATGTGATGTATCCGATAATAATAGATCAATTCTACTGCGATAAGCATAAATGCAACAACCAAACCGAAGCAGTGGCGATTACGGGAGTGAAATATGACCAAATAATAGGAAGTTACACGAAGCAGCCAATTCATTTAGCTTGCAGCAAAAATGTGCCTTGTGTGGAGGTTGATCTAATAAATATTCAGTTGAAAGCTTCATCATCAAATAATAATGTTGGGTTAAAAAGATCACAAGGTTTGTGTTTGAATTCATATGGGAAATCAGAAGCACCACTTTTGCCTTCAAGTATTGATTATTGTTTATTAAAGGATAATAGTTTTGTTAAGAGGATTGCAAGGTCACATGAACATCTATGCTAGCTAATTGTGCCTTTTTTTCCATGTTTATGCTTCCCTTCTGCAAACCTTTTTTCAATGTGGGAAGGTGATGATATGTAACATGTTTGCAATAAATGTTGTTTGTGGCAATTGATCCGTTCGAGATGCTATATCCTGATGTTGCATAATCACTTCATTTTCAATACCGACGAAAAAGTTTTGGACATTTCAGAATAGTTTTCTTATTTGTTTGGAGATTTATTTTTCCATCCATGTTATTAGGGTCCGTTTGGTGTGCCGTAATACAGTGTAATGTAATCAAAGTTGTAATGTAATGAAATGGAATAGTGATTCCATTACCATGTTTGGTTGACAGATAAAAAATATACGATGAAATGTAATTACCATTACAATATTTATGTTTGCTTAGTTAAATGTAATCGTAAAATTTTATTTACGTAATTAAAATCAACAAACAAAACATGAAAAACGTGAAATTAGTATATAGTTTTCCGTGTTTTTATAGTAATTTTTTTTTACATTTTTCTCGTTTTTTCGTTTTCCATTTTCACCGTTTTTTCCTATTTTCTCATCTTCTTATTTTTCATTTTTCACATTTTTTTTTTCGTTTTTGAGAATGGTGAGATTTGACAAATGAAAGGATAAATGGAACTTTAAAGATAGAAATTAGATTATATGCTTTGGATGTAATGAGAATTCAAGCCATTTTTTTATGTAATGGGGATTAAAATAGTTGTTAAAAAAATTTAATCTATGAATTTTTCATTCCATTACAATAAAATTTTAATATGCAACCAAACATGATAATGACCCTTCAATGCAGTGGCGGAGCCAGAGTTTGAGATTAGGGGGGGCTAATTTTAGCTGTAAAAAAAAAATCTATGTACATAGAAAAAATTAAAGATAAAACTATATAAAAAAATTAATTCTATTGCAAAATAATAAAAAGTAATTTTTACAGATACGATACCGATAAGTATATAACTATTTTGAAAAATAAATGAGCTACTAACAATCTACAATCTAGTGATAGTTGGCAATAGTGTTCTACGAGACCGAATATTCTGAAATTTTTGCAAAATAGCTTCATTCTACAAAACATCTAATTTGTAAACTCAATTCAAAGTCATAAATTAAACCCCTAAATTTATATCACAAAACCTCTAATTTATAAACCCAATTCGAAATCATAAATTAAACACCTAAATTTATATCAAAAAAATCACTATGTATATCACAATTTGAAACCCCTAATTTATAAACTCAATTCAAAGTTATAAATTAAACCCCTAAATTTATCCCCTAATTTAACCCTAAATTAGAAAATTCTAAATTCATCAAAATTTACATTACTAAATTAAATTAAACCACACAAATAATACTAATAATTCATAACAAACATCAAATTAAATATATACTAAGCTAAATTAGAATTTTTAGAACAAAATGCACCCAAATAACTAATAACCTAAAAAATTAAATATTAAAGAATTAAGAGAAAGAGTAAAAAAATAGAGTATTATCTTAGTTTAATAGTTTGGCTTGTTAAAAGAAGACAAAAAGAAAATTAAATGTGAAGAAGAAAAGAAGAAAAAATAATGGCTGCTTTGTTTTTGGTTGGTCGAAAAAGAAATGGAAAGGAGGAGAAGCAAGCAAATAAGAAAGTGAAGTGAGTGAAAGAAAAAGGTAGGGTAGGGGCAGCAAAGAAATGAAATGAAATTCACACGCTGATAATTTGATCTAATTTTTTTAAAATGGACCCAGACAAAACGATGCCGTTTTTGACTGGGCCAATTAAAAAAAAAATTAGTGCCCAGCCCAGCATTAACTGGGCAGGGCACTAAGATCTGTTTCTTCTTTGTTGAAGAAGAAACAAGGCGAGCGGCTGCGGCATCTCCATTGTTGGAGAAGGGGGTGCTTTTCAGGGGCGGAACAGTACCATTCCTAGGGGTTTTGCCGGAGCTGGGGGGGGGGCTTCGGCCCCCCCAAGCTCTGGGCTGTCTCCGCCCCTGCTTCAATGTAATGGGCATTCCATTACATCTTACCAAACGGACCCTTAGTACCTATCTACATCTCAGAATTCTACTCCGACAATTACACTCTATATTTATCTTTTAACTAGATACTTATATGTATTCAATTGCGGTTTTTTGGTGATAAGGTTTCAGTGAGTTTAGCATACTCAAACAGTACATATTAAACTCTTTAAAAGATCCACGTCAATTAGGATTCTAGCATAATGTCCCATCTCTCCTTCAACCGTATTTCGATCAAAACGAAGTGGAATTCCTACAGCACTTGCAATACTAGCCATTATACGTCTATCCCAAAATTCTCAGGGAAGATTGTAGAATCTTACCCAAACTTGAACCGAGGAGGATTTATAAGAGTCCGGATTGAAGCCCGGGGACCAAGGAATGAGTCTCATAACCCCAGGCTTAAGGACGACTGCCCCTTGACTCCAAACTGTTTGTAAGGCTTCCGCCGTTGGAAGAAGAATGTGATAAAAACCCCTACCAAGTGAAATTAGCTTCCAATCCATACTAAGGCCCCAAAGTGAATTGAGTTTACCTTTAAGAGCTTGATGTTTCCAAGAGGATTCCCCTTTGGAGAGAGTAACACGTCCAATTACAGAGTGTTTGCAAAAATCAAGCCGCTCATTGTAAATAGCCTGTTGAATTTTAATTGCCCTAAATCCACCCTCATCGGAGATTTGAGGTTGAATGGGGCCCGGAACCGATGATGAAGCCACCGCACTGGTGAGTGTCGCTGCATAGGTTTTACGCCCAAATTTAGGGATTTGAGACGTGACAGAAGTCGGACCAAGAATACCCAACGGAGGCTTCGTAGGTTGCTAGCAGACAGAGTATTTGAGGAAGGCGGATCGAGAGAATAGGTGTGCAATTGAAAAAGAGGTCTCCGGCCCCGGAGGAGCCATGGCGGCAGACGGAAATCTCAGGGACAAAGAGGGGTTAGGTCATGGGAGCCGCCCGAAAGTCGAGAGTTTTTTAACAGCAAAAAAACCAAAGCACAAACAGCCAGCCAAAACCACAGTAAACAAAAGAACCAGATCGAATATCCAGAAATCAAATCGCACATCGAAACCACACACAAGCCATACAAGTTTCAATAAAACGAAATCAAGAAACCAACAATTAATTTCAGGGAAAGAAATCGCACAGGCACAATCGCGAAGGGATCGCCCAAAACATCCGTCAATATCTTTTTAATAATAATAAAATCGTGATCTAGGGCAGGGAGAAGAGCGATCAGAGATGGGCAATGAAGGGGATGTGATATGTCGCTTGCCGTATGGTGGTGACCTTCCTTCAACGAGATTCTGGATTGTTGATGGTGGTGATCTTCAATGTTGACGATGGAAAAACCTTCTTTTTCTTCTTTGGCTTATCGCATCTTTTCCCTAAAAAAGAATATATTATTATTAACTTTGATAAGTAAAAAAGGGGTAAAAAAAATTGACAAAAATATTGTTTGTCTTGTCATTATTTCTGATGGTGTTAGGCCAAAGTCCATGATTTGCTAACGGTGACAACCAAATTCACCTTTTTGACAAAAACAAAATAAAAAAACAAAAAATAAAACCACAGACTTGCATTCTGCAAAACAGTGTAATCACATGAGTTTCTTTTGGAATTAATCCTAATCAAAACTATGCAAAAGCATTAAACTTACAAAACAAACTGTGATGAAGTATGATGATGCATATCTACTTTAGAAATGACTCTTTTATTACCTCTTCCCCTTATGCTATTATTAGCAAATTTGAGGCTTGAAATATGTAAACCTTGTCCTTTCTCATTTGAGCTACATTCAGACATGTAATAGTTTTCTTCCCTAGAAACATTTGATGGACCTAAAAGCATTCCACCCCATGGTGGGAAATGTATAAACATATAGGAATTGTGAAACATATCATCATTATCCCCATAAGTGGTATCCTTGCTTCTTTCAAGTATTTTGATCCTTTGATGAATAATAATTGTGTTAGCACTGCTCCTAAATTTCCACCTCCTCCTATCATGCCTCATATTAGCCCCAATGACCTAATCAAAGACACAATACGATGAATTACCATTTTTCTTACATTTATATATCTAATGATCAAATATATAATATAACACGATTTTGACATAATAACCCGAAATTACCACCTTTACTTGTGTTCTAATTTTCAGAGTAAAATTGTAAAAAGTAGCTACGAAAAAGAAAAACTAAACAAATATTTACTCTTAGGAGTAGATTTGATTGCACCTTATTTACGAGGCTCCGCTAAGTCTTAAAACATTCCCCTAAACCCTAATACTTCAACCAAACAGATCTAAATCTTGTTCACACACCAAAAAAATTTCATGAATTTTAAATAAATTGAAAAAAGTTCACCTTCTTGAGACAAAAGGAACCACACCAAATGTGAGTCCACAAGCACCTTGGTAGACAAAAGAGAAAAAAATTATGGTTACAACTGAACCACTTAACGAAGACATTCTTCCCAGAATTATGCAAAAAACACCACATATTGTCTGAACTATCCACAGAGCCCAAAGTCTACCTCTCATCTTATCCTATATTTTTTTCGATCATGTCCGAGATAATTCCTCCACTAGGTCGAGATACAATATTTGCCAATCCAAAACGCGCTGCAATTATTCCTACCGTGTGTAATTTTAGATCAAACATGTCATAAAAATATTTTCCAATTATATTATCAATTGTTAGTTCCACTCCAAAACAATACCCGTATGTCAATGCCAAAATCCACCCTTCCATGGTAAAAATGATTGAAAATTTATCTTTATGTTTATCCCTCGATTTCTTTAGCTGCATGAAGTTCCCATCTGGTATATCTTTGACGAACATCAACACATCAAACACAGAAAGTGTTTGAAACATTGCAGGAATTAAGAACGATACTCTCCAAGCTTTGAATTTCGCTACTCTAGTATCTCGGATTAGGCTAAAAATTAGCGACATAATCAATTGCGTTGCTTTTCCTTTGAGATTCCCCTACCATGCGGAAACACTGTTGGCTGTGGCGACCATCGGAGCAGAAAATATGGAGTTCATCTAGAATTAAATGGAGACAAAAGTGGCTAAAGAGAAGCCGGTGAAGAATTAGATAAGGAGGAAAGAGATTGGGGAAGAAACGATGGAAGTGAAGTAAACTATTAGAGCAGGAAGAAGGATGAGAGAAGCTGAGGCAAGTCGAGGACCAAAGAGATCGCAAGCAGTTTCCATAGCTATTTGAGCTAAAACTGCACGAGAAACTGATGTAATTCATGTCATGTCCGTGTCCAAGAGTTTCAATCTTAATTATCGGGGTGATAGTATATATATTTCGAGTATTAATTAATTCGGCATTATAACTATATTAATGAGATTATTAGAAAAAATTGTTTAGAAAGAAAAATGGAAAAAAAGAGGGATTAGTTTTGATCCTCGTGTAACTTCTCAGATCCTCGTGGCCTTCAAATATCATCCCTGCACGGGGAGCGATCCCTGTGGACACTCCGACGATCCAGAAAGTTAGATGTTCGATATGGTTACTAAGGAAATAATCGAGGAGCTTAGAATGTACCCGATCGAGTAATGAGAGTGAGAAAGAGAGTTCATCCCTCTACCTTCCCTTTGTTGGGGTATTTATAGTGAGTTGTGGGGTCTCTCGGGCCTCCTAGGGCCTTGCTTGTGCTGGGCCTGGGCCTAATGGGCCCTCTGCTCACATTCCTTATCAAGTAGTCCTCCCGCGATGAAGTAAAGAACGAGTATTCCATGCTAGTTGCTAGTGGTTCGCGGGTGCCGCTGTCGGCGAACAGAAAAACATATGTCTGGTCCGGCCGATTTTTGAGAAAAAACCCTTAGGCTCCCACGCGTGCGTTTTTCTGCCATTTTGGCATTAAATGCTGGTCATCAAAGCATCTCTGCATGCACCGTCATATGTCTCGATTGGATTGCTTCGTCGGCGCCCCTCTTTTCTCTTGATATAAAAAGGAAAAAGAGAGACTCAAACGCATTTTTCTTTTTGCCTCTTCCTTTCACAGTGCCTTCCTTTCTTCCCTGCTTTCTCTATTTTTTGCAAGGTGTCGTCCCCTGCTTTTCTGAGCGTAGTGATATCCGACTGGAGTGTCCATCGGCCGGTGTTCAGTAGGCGACGGTGTAGAGGGTGCTTCCGCCGACTGTTGCTATGTAGAGTGAGGTCAGTCATCCCTCTTTCCTTCATTGTGTTTTTGCTTTAATCTGGGGGGGAGGGGATTATGTTAGAGGGTTCTTCTCGAGGAGCCTTGAAGCGACTTCCGCCTGTGATTCCGGGTGACTTTGCTCTTCATGACGCATCGCGCACTCGTTCGTCTAAACGGAATAGGCGGATAAAATCGGAGGGGGAAACCAGTTCTCTCGTTGGAAAGACGCAAAAGAAAAAATGTGCAGTGCCGCGTGCTGTTCCCAGCGTCGAGCGGCCAGTTGGTGGTGTCGCGGTGGGTATCCACGAAGTGATTATGGAGGTGCCAGACGGTCTTGTAACGGAGGATCGAACCCTCGCCACCCTATACGAAGAGATGACAGCGAAGTTGTGGATAAAGTTACCAGGTGTGGGGGGAATCGATGGTAAACGTTTCGAGAGGTCGTAACGGCCAAAAAGGCCGGAGTCCTTCTCAATAGAGGATGCGCACATCATCACCGTGTCTGCGGACTTGGCCTCCATCTTGGCAGTTTATCGGATAGGCTAGCCGTATGAGCTGATCGCGCTTCGCGAGGAGGATCGTGCTCACCATGCAGGCGGGGCCAACGAGCTGGTAGTGTACGAGGAACAGCTGGAATCCAGAATGCGGCTTCCCCTGCTGCCTTTCTTTATTGAGGTGCTAAAGGAGTACGATCTTTGCCCTGGTCAGATCCATCCGAATGGATGGAGAATGATGGTGGGCTTTTACTCGCTGTGTAGATCAGCGGGGTTTCGAGCAACTGGGCTCGTTTTCCGCCAGTTTTTCTGTCCGAATAAAGGGCCGCGATCGCAGCACGTAACTTTCTCCCATCATAAGTTCAAAGTGATTGGAGGGCTTAAAGACAAGATCAATGAATACAGACACTGCTATTTTCTTGTTCGCAAGCTTGACGGGGACTTTCCTTTCCGGGTAGTTTGGAATGAGGACCCCATAGACTCAGGTTGCTGGTTGATGCCTCAGGAGATGTTAGAATCAGAGGAGCAATTAGTGAAGTATTTGATGAAGGAAAATAGGCAAACGTTTGGCAGCAGAAATATAAATTTTTTAACCTATTTCCTTTAACCAAGATCTGTTAATCGTTATTTTATATAAAGAGGGATAGAAGGAAATACCTTTCGATGATCTATCTACTGTTGCAAGCGAAGTGCCCTCAACTCTTACTCCGAGTTCACAAGCACAAAACAAACACAATTCAAACGAAGTTAGAATTCAACTGTATAATAACACTCAAAGTAGATTGCATCTAATTAATCAACACAAGATTAAGGAATAAGAGAAAGAGATGAAAAATCAATTGAACGGAAGCAAGTGGTGAAGAATTGATCCACTATGGTAGGGGTCGATTTTCTCTCTCCCGGGATTGCTTGTGATGGCCAAAATTCACAGTTAAGGGGGGTATATATAGCCTCTTCCATCTAAACCCTAGTCAGATAGAATTAGGTTATTGAATAAGAATTTAATTCGGAATAAAATTCTTATTGTTAT
This sequence comes from Euphorbia lathyris, assembly GCF_963576675.1. Classification (NCBI taxonomy): domain Eukaryota; kingdom Viridiplantae; phylum Streptophyta; class Magnoliopsida; order Malpighiales; family Euphorbiaceae; genus Euphorbia; species Euphorbia lathyris. Next base: position 18,336,417 of record NC_088914.1, on the reverse strand, counting down.
TATCTATAATTATATTAAATATAAAGATAATAATAATAGAAGCAAATTTAATCTCATTAAACCTCCTAATAATAACTTATTGATAGGATAATAATAATAACTTATTGGTAGGATAATAATAGAAGCAATTTAATCTCATTAAACCTCCTAACTTATTTATCCTATAATGAATTTAATTCATAATCATAATCTAATTATAATTGTTTAAATTAAATTAATTCCTTTGTGTGTTTTAATATACAAATTCGCCCCCCTATGCTACTGGGCCTTATTGGACTCAGTTGGGCTTCCGTCAATTAATTAACATCTATTTCTCTTTTGGGTTTGAAGTCTTATGTGTGACCCATTAGGTTCTTATTGCTTCTAGCCGTATACAACTATTAAATTAATTTTCTCAGAATTATATTTAATCTTTGTATAACGGAATGAGTACGCGAACTTTGACTGGCAGATCCGAAACATTCCCCCAGAGCTATAAGAAGACAGGTTGATTCTATCGTTGACCTTTCCGTATTAGTTACAGTATAATTCGATCCTTTGTCAACTACATCCTTGAACAGAATCTTATGACTATGGGCAATGTCAAGTCACATATAGCGAGACGTTCGTTTTACTTGTACAGGCCGAGTTAACTCCAATTAGATAGGTAAAGTGAAATCTGCATTTCAAGTATTAAGCTATCACCTTGCAAGGATTTAGAGTTAAGTCTTCCACAGGCGATCCTTGGACATATCTCCCATTTATCAGGAGTGACAAATGCTCAATCCAATGTATAACTATCCTGCAATTACTTCTTGTGATACCCAACGTCTGCCGTACATACCCCGGAGTCATCCCTGTTATGGATCGTGTTACAATAAGATCAAAGCATCACATTCCATAATCCAGAATCACTAATTAACATTCCTTTGAGTCTTAGGATTACTTATACCTACTAATACCAATGAGATGAACATGTGACAAGGATAAATCTACCCATCCCGTTATCTCAAGTTGGGTCCCCAATCCTAATGAACTCATTTCATTGGATCCATGTAACTGTCCAGATATCTGCATATCTGAAGTTTGTGAGATCAGCTCTCTGTCTCGACAGAAAACATTGTTATATGTAAGTCTCAACAATGTTATGTCAATCCCTATTCAAAACATATCACTTGACTTGGGGTGGCTTTAAGTTTATTAGTTTATTATAATGTTTCGTCTCACTTCATGCTTGTATGAACACTTTATAATCACTTTAAATAAACTCAGGGATTTCCTTTTATTAGACTTATTTAGTTCTTTAAAGGAGGTTGCCTTTATACAGTTATGAAACCATATCTTATTAAAACAAATGACATAAAGAATAATTCATTTACATTAGGTTTATATCCTGGAACAATTGTCTATAGGACACTAAACCCCAACATTTGAAAGATCTTCCCTCCGACAAGGATCATAAGAAAGACATGGATGAACTCATCGGGCATTTCCTAGCCTCGGGGTACTATATCTGGAATCAGTGGCGGATAGCGCAGCTATCGAGTTGGTCCACGAAGGATTTTGATAAGTGGAGGAGAGGTTATAACTTTTCTACTGGTGAGCTCACCGAACTGGAGTCGATTACTATGAATGTTGCCGTTGTAGGTGAGGTATCTGGGTTGTTGTTCGAGGGGTTTTGATATTAATGTTGCGCGTTTGCTTGAAAAAATATTAAGTGTGCTTTTCTATTTCGCAGGTGCCGGGGATCCTCGTGTAAGCATGGACTTTGACCCAGATGAATTCGGTGTGGGTATTGATAGTGCGCAGGAGGCGTTCGTTGGTGCTTCGGCCTCCCTAGCTTCTTTCTCCTCGCTGGAGGACGCAAACCAAGTGATCCAAAGCATGGGAGGGGTTCTCGTAGCGTCCGAGGATGGTGGAGTTGCTGCTGATATTCCTCAGGGGATGCCCGTGCGAGGTTTCGAGGAGAAGAACGCTGAAAAGGAGCTGGAGGTGATCTGTGTTGAGGAAGAGAGCGAGGGCGGCGAGGGGCAAATTGAAGTTTTCCTAGTTCGAAAACGTAAATCTGACAAAGGGAAGATGGTGGCAGGTGTTGAGAATGAAACTCGGACTGCTGATGATGATGTCGCGGGTGCAATTGAGAGCTCTAAGCGAGCGCGCACCGAAGTGGGGGCTGAGCTGGCGGCCGACTTAGTGGATAGGGTGGGCGATCATCTAGAGATGGTAAAAGAATGGAAATTAAACTTGCAAAGTTTCACGACTTCATCCTCGGGCTGGCGGTTGATGCAGATATGATGACGTCGGACCTACCACGTGTAATGGCCCGCGTTGTGAGGGTGCCCGGGGAATCACACCGGATGGAAGGTGTGTCAAAGATTGATCTGGGAGTAGAAACACTATTTGCACTCGGGGTGGTAAGGTTCTTCGAAGTAGGCTATTTGTATAAACTGCTATGTATCTGAGCGTGACTTTTGTCTTATGTTTCGTATGCAGGCCATGTCAAATGCCAACATGGTTTTTGACATGTGCATCAACGATGAGCATGTCTTCCGAGAAATGGAGCAAGGTCTGCGGAATTCTGTGGCCGATCTGGAGAAAGTGAACGTGAAGTTGGTCAAGGCGGGTGAACTTTTGGATGAGCGGGAATCCGAGATTGCGGGCTTGCGTGACCAACTTAGGATGGAAAAAGTAGAGAAAGTGGGGCTGCAGCTAAAGTTAGCTGATGATGCCGAGGAGCTTTGTTGTCGCAAAGTGCTGTTGAAGGCGGCAATGCTCTGGGTTCGTCGGGTCAAGGAAACTTTGGTTGAGAAGAAACAGCAGCTTTCTTCGTTGGGCGAGGAGAAGACAAATATGCAAATGGAGAATGAGAAACTCCAGCGGGAGCTCGAAGTAGCCCGCAAAGAAGCTGCTGACCTGCGTGCTTTCGCGGGGCAACGTGAAGAGAAACTTGTCAAGATGGACCGTATAATGGTTATTGGTGCCGCTCATGCTACCGGATATACGGTTCCCCCGGAGGTCGTGTTTTCTCTAGAGATCTATAACAAAAAGGCGCAGGGGAAGGCCGTGGAGTTTTGTGGTCACTTTAAGAAGAAATCGGTAGGCTAGATACACTTACACTTGTCCTCCTTCCGATAGTCTCCTTTGGCCTTATCCTTCTCCGACTCCTCATAACCGGTCGGGCGGTCGCAGTCGTCGTAACGGATGAAAGTCTGCACCGTGGTCATCAGTTCCTCGAATGACCGCGACATTTTCCTGAAACATTTCCGTTTAAGGGGTTCGCAACAGGTTCCCTTTGCGAGGGCGTCATGAGCTACCTCTAGGTTTAGCCCTTTGACCTGAGAGGCCATGTGGTGGAACCTAAAGAGGAAATTGCGTAATGGCTCAGTGGTTCGCTGCTTGAGGCCGTTGAGGTCGGAACTGATTTTTCTCACCTTTGCGGCTGCGGCGAACCTTGAGAGAAAGAGATCTTTAAACAGGTCAAAGGAGTCAATAGATTTGGGGGCCAGCCCCCGATACCATTCTTGCGTGCTTGCCGATAGTGTGGTGGGAAAGACTTTGCACATGATGTCTTCATCTTTGGAATAGAGGTTAATGGTGCTCATAAAAGAGGCTACGTGGTCATTGGGGTCTTCGGTCCCCGAGTATTGTGACAGGCGAGGACCCTTGCAGTCACGCGGGAACCTCGTTTCGATGATTCGCTGCACCAACAGAGTTTTGCTGGACGTGATGCTTCCCCCCATCACTCCTTCGAGTGCCCTCTTGTCTAGAAAGCGATGGATCTTCATCTCCAACAGGTCCTCGCTGCTTACGGCTGCCTGAACCTCGGATGCTACGGCCTTCCCCGCTGGTGTCGTGTTCGTGTCCTCAGGCCGTCTCTCGACAGACGCTCCTGGGACCGCGGATCTCCCTGCGGTCATGTCTTCTCGTCGCGGCTCTGCGACTTCCTTGAGGTATTGCCAGATTTTGGCGTTCTCCTCCTATAGGTTTCTTTATTGCTCCATGATTTTTACCTGAGCCGCCGTGTGAACAGCCTGAGTGGTCTAGAAGCCACGTATTGCGTTGAGGAGCTGTGAGGTGTTGTAAGCCTCCTCTTCCTCCGGATCTACCTCCTCCATCAGCGGGGCCAGGTTTCTACGGGAGATTGGGATGACTGGCGCAGAACGCACTTCGTTAGTCATGGAGCTAGTTGCTCTGGTGTCCTGTACCCAGGCCTGACCCTCTGAGATGACACTTCTTCGGATTTTCCTTCCTCATTTATCACTTCCTCTGTTAGTCCTTCTCCTAAGACGGATACATGCAATCCACTTCCCACATTTATCTTTTCATCGGAGTCCAACAACTCCTCTTCATCCTCCCCGAAGGGTCCTACTATCAAGTTTCTTCCTAGCCCAAGTCCAATCATACTTACCCTATAGTTAGGCAAGGGATTAAGCCTAGTGGAAGGGTTCGCTGATGATGGATCGGCTATCTTCTTCTCCTCAATCAAATCATGAATCTCATGCTTTAGCCTCTCACAATTTTCAATGGTGTGCCCGTAGTTACTATGGAACTCGCAATACCCATTGGTTATCATCTGTGGTGTGGGTCCTGTCTTGTTCTTGGGAGTAAGAGCTTTCAGTAACTCCTTTTTCTGCAATCGTTCGAAAACTTTTGCATAGGTCTGATCAAACTTGGTAAACTACCTTTTCTCGATAGCGTTGAGTTCAAGCATTTTCACTGCGGCAGGTTCTGTATTTGTGATCGGCCCTCCGGCGCTATACCCAGACTTCGTCCACTTAGTATAAGCTTTCTTCGGCTCACCGTCCCCCTCAACTATCAATGCGCAACTATACATCTGATTGAAATCAGAAAAAGGCATATACCGCAGCTCATTCTTAATATATGGCAAGGTGTTGCCAATTACCATTCGGATCTGGTCCTGCTCAAGCGGCTTCTGCTTCATAACTACCGCTTTGGCTCTCCACCTCCTTATAAAATCAGACAGAGACTCTCCAGCTTATTGCTTAGTGCTCTCTAGTTCTTTCAACGTAACCTCAAGTATAGTGTTGAAACTATACTGAGCGATAAATGATTTTGCCAACTCCTTCCAATCTCGCTTTGTTACCAACGGCAACGCATGAAACCACACGAGGGCAGCCCCCTCCAGATAAGTATTGAATAATCCAAGAACTTGTTCCTCAGTCAGGATCGTGTGTTTCATCACTGCGACATACTGGTTCATGTGGGCAGTGGGATCCCCAGTTCCATCAAACTTCTTCATGTCAGGGAGCCGGAACTTCAAAGGCAAAGCAGTTGCCGACAAACAATTCTTCAAATTATAAAAGTCCTGACTTCCGGAGCTTCCCCCACGCAGGTCCTGCACCTCCTGAGTAATGTGCTGCTTCCATTCCTCCTCCTTAGCCTTCTCCTTCTCAAGCTGTTTCTGGATATAGTCCTGATAGTCATCCTCATTCCCGAAGCGGGGGCCAATGTTCACTTTATTCTCAGCACGCTTACTACCGCTCTTGTTATCCTTTAGGGCCAACTCAGCTAGCTGGGCCAGGATTGCGGCCAACTGATCGTTAATGTTGTTCACAGAATTCTCCAATTCGGCCACCTTTTCGTCGGTCGTAGACATACTGACCGAAGACTGAGTATACTCGGACGAAGATGATTCAGAAGCCACAACTGCCGACTGCGATGGTTCAAAACTGTCAATCTGCAACTGGTCGAACTGTCTGACTAGCCGACTACTCTTTCGAAACCACAACCTCTTAATGATGATGTCTGCGTAAGAAACACTCGTTTCAGTATGTATGCATGATTTTTATATGCATGATTCGTGGTGTGTGCGTTTATTATTTTCGAATATATAAGATAAGACGAGCAAACGTTAGTCTAAATACACGTATCACAACATCTCTCTTCCACCCTTATTCCTCCACACACTCGATGGTCCAAGTCTCTTTCCTAGGATTTTGGTTTGGGGCTCACATTGCAATCCAGGGGGCGTTTGATGCCGTCGATTATTGTGGAAAAATAAATCATCCATCAAACAATACAATTCGTTCTGATGTATCAGCGTTCAGTGACTAAGATATCGACCAAATTAGATTGTCCTTTCGAATAACTCGTCTTTCGTTATTTCGCGAGATGCATTAGTTCGGGTTTTGACTCCCTTTTGAGCGTATCTCGGATTTAGACGTGGTACGAGTTATTTTTTTGGTTCAATCGTTCGTTATTGACAATGATTCGTCCCCCCCTTTTATTCGCGCGGGTTCGTGTCTCGATTTTTGGATTACGACGGGATCTTTTGGATCTATCGAGAGACGTAACCACGTGCTTATTTAGTGATGATATCACTTTTGTATTTTTTTTAGGGAACAGACCCATTGCGTAACGTGTTTGATTTTAGTGTCAAGAATCTGTTTGCTCGTTTTGGCTACGTGAAAAAGACGGCGAGTCTTATTCGAGCGCACGATAATCTTTCGGCTAATAACAACTCTTTATTTCTTCCAATTTACGGGATATAACATCCTAGCGTGGTTATAGAAAATCAACATTTCGTTTAATCGCATGCTTATTCGAAGCGAGGATATTACCGTTCTTTTCACTTTGGCACGAGTTAAGAAAACATGCAGATCGAGCCATATTTCTTGTAGTTTTGGTAATGGTCGAAATGATCGAGCCATTAGTCAAACCCACAGTCTCGTCCATATGGCGCAATTATGCGGTTTAGCTTAATTCGGCTTCGTGATTTTAAGCGGCGTATATACTCGTTCGAGGCACGTATTCAACGGCATTGGTTCATTTTCTTTAACTACTCTCGGGATTGACATATATCGTAGATACGGAATGATTTTGGTCGTTTGTTTATTTTTGCTTTTCTTTTATTTTCTTAGTCACTTTTGCGGATACGTCCATTTCTCCTTAGAACAACGCAAAGCATTACGTAAGAGCTCGTCTTTTATTCGAAAGGGACGGGCCACGTTTGCAAAACTCTTTACGTTACAACGGGGTCGTTCAAAACAGAAATGTTCTTCGTTTTCGTTTCGTCATAATCTCGCTTTATCCCAACGTATTTAAAGAATGTGAATAACAGCTATCGTTAATATAGTCTTTTGAATCGAGATATAACCATCCTTAATACCAAACCGATTTGTACTAATACGTGCTTACGTCATAACGTATTTCCTGAACATGTGCCTTCTTCGGGACACGGAAAGGGACCAGGCGGGTCGCACAAGTTCATTCACACGAGATGACTAAGTCGTCTTTAGTTCGAATCGTTTCGATGTTTTGGGGTAGTTTATATATCGGTTCAAGAGTATATATTAACGTATCGTTTCATTTTCTTTACATAGTTTAGGATTAGACACGTATCATGTCAATTTGAAAACATGAATTGATTCATTTATCACATCAAAAATGGTAACAGGTAATCCTATGGCAACTTCTAAGGCTACTATATGCTGACACGGCTGATCGCGGGACCTCACAGGACCGCACAAATTCGCCCCTAACGAATGGATAGGGACCCTTTGGCGCCTTACTGCAAGGGGGAACTTACACTAGCCTCTTTCGAGCGACGAATGGACTCTCGCTAGAGGTTTCGCGGAAATTACCCAAAAGGTTTGCAATAATGCTTATGAATGCATACGAAAAGAAATAATACGATCCGTCCCCGTTAAGGGCTTAATACACGCCTTCCGGAATCAAATTTCTCGCTTCCCCAGCAGAGTCGCCACTTGTTAGCCGAGGTGCCGCGGCCTAATCTCCCGGGCGGACCGGGGGGTGGACACCTCATGGCGACGTAAGCGGTGATTGGCGCCGAAAGCAACCAATCGTGGAATCAAGCTGCTCGGCAGGACCGGAGCTCGGAGATATGGAAGAGTCGCCACCCACGAATGGGAAAATGAACACCGATCCCTTGCGGGAGACCCGTGTGGGTTCGAGAAACTTAGGTACGAGCCGAGAAGGCTAGCTCCTTTCCGGAGAAAGGCTACTAGGCACCCCGACATCGCCCGGTTATGAACCACCGGCCTCCTACTTAGCGTGTTAGGCGATAACGGACTAATCATATATCTCTTTAAGTTTAAAATTCATTTGAAACCTTTTCTTTCTCGCTTTGAAAATCGTTTTGAGCATGTTAAAGCCATTTTAGTAAAGAATCACCCATTTTGCATGAATTTAAAGTATTTAGGAGAGGAAGAGGGAGATAGAAGAAAGAATTGATTTATTCACAGTGTGACTTATGCTTCAATTTACATATTAAATCTACACTAATCTCACTCCCCAAAAATGAGTTTATTTACATGGTTCATACCTTAATCGTCGTTGGAACAATTTAGGTACGTTTCAAAACCCCGTTAATTTACATGATGTTCACTCGAATCGCCGTTGGAACGACTCGAGCGTTTGAAAATGTGAGATAAGAATCTTTAACCGGAAAAACGTGATTAAGCATACAAGTTCGTTTATTTTTGTACAAAAACCGTTTAAACACAAAACGATTCAAAACTCTATTATTTACAAGAAAACGATTTTAATTACAAAGTTCGCTTAACCCGCCGTTGGAACGGGTTAAGGTTTCAAAACGTGACGTTTTAGAAAACCATTTTAAAACAACAAGAATAGAACTTTTATTTACACTTTTAAAGACATCTAAATACCTTTGACTTAAATAACCAAATTAAAATCTCTTTTTGTGGTTTATTCTTCCCATCTTCCCTCAAATTAATCCTCACTTAACATAATTATTATAATGAACAAATTAAATCCAAAACCCACCCAACCTAAAATATCTAAAATATATACATATATTCATACAAGAGAAATATTTGATAAATACAAGGAAAATAGTTTTATAGCTATATGTATAAATAGTAAAGAAATAATAATAGTAGGAAATATTATGAATAAACCTATAAATAATATAGTATAACTACTTTAACATAGTAATATATATATATATATATATATATATATATATATATATATATATATATATAATAAATCGTGACCATATACCCGCCCTATACATATATATACGCGAACGACATACGAAAACAAGTAAATACATATATACATATAGACTAATATATATAAATCAAAATTATTTGAGGTAAGTATATATATATATATATATATATATATATATATATATAAACTAAAATCGACCACTATGTAATAAAATAGTAACTAGACCCAAAAAGAGAAAAATCCATTTGATATACTAATATACACCTATATATATACCTATATAACCATTAAAACAATTCTAATATACCCCATGAAACAAATATAATATAACCCATACATAAATATACATACATACTAATATACCATTAAACCCCCTCCCCCTCTTTGTCCGTATATATATATAAATGGGCCAAAATGGAAAATACCCAAATCAATCCCTAGTTTTATAAAGATTTAGAAAAAGAGACCCAAAACATAATAAAACAAAAAGATGTAAATATCAGAAACAGTCCCTTTGAAATTCCAGATTTATTGAAACTTATTAGATCTACTCTATTTCATCGTTTTGATCCCCGAACTACCCAAATCGGGTCATGGTTCGTAACGGGGAACCTCAAAACGAAGTTTTATTCCCAAAAACAGTTTGAAAACATTTATAAACACACGGATCTACAACGCTTTAATCCCGAACTACTCCTAAATCGGATCACGGTTCGTATTGGGATTTAAAACAAAGTTTTATTTTAGATCCAAACCCAAATATTAGTAGAATCAAAACAGAAAATTAATTTGACAAATCTAAACAATAAAAGTGCAATAAAAGAGTAAATGAAGAGATCTAAATAACAAAGATATAATGAAAGAGTAAACGGGTCTAGTTCCTCGGATTATTACCTCTCAATCGGTAATGGGAATGCCAAATCAAGTCGATTTATTGTGTTTTGAGTCGGTTTTTTTGTGTTTTTGGACGAATTCGGGTCTCGTCGAATTTCTCCAGGGGTTCTGGTTTTTTCTTCCTCCTTTTGTGCATTGAGCTCCATCCTATTTATAGGCATGGAGCCTTCACAATTAAGGTTTTTTTTTACTTGGAACCTAAGGGTAGGCTCCAAGTAAAGCTAAATTAGCTTACTCTTGACTTGGAGCCAAGGGTAAGCTAATTTGGCTTAATGACTTATTATTATAATTATTATTATACTTATTATTATTATTATTTGATTTTAATTTTTAATTTTTTTTTTATAAATCCTAAGCTAAAATTGTACTTGGCATTTGGCCAAGTGCAGCAAAATGCACTTGGCCGAATGCCAAGTGCAGGGGGCTGGGCCTGGGCGGCCCAGCCCCGTCACGGGCCTTCCAACGGCCCGTGACGTAAATACCGGCCCCCGACGGGGCCGCGTTTAAATATACTAAAAAAATAAAAATGTTTAACTAACAAAATACATCTAAAAATAACCAAAATCAATAACGATTTTCATCGAAAATGATTTTCGTCAAAACTGATTTTATAAAATTAGCTTTTATAAAATCGATCTTTTTACAAAACCATATATATTTTTTGGATTGCTCGAATACCAAAATAAAACCCTCTATCGTCCCGAGACTCTATTAATAATAAAATAAATAAGAAAAGGGCGTGAAATACCCCGAACTCGGCGAGACGATTTAAGATTTCACTCGCGGAACCGATTCGCCCGTCATCTCGATTCGATTTCCGAATTCGATCAAACCGGTCTCCACGGTTCCTTCGAACAACGTTTTTTATTTATTTATTTATTATTTTTTATTGACTCATCATTTATTTCAATCGACTGATTTGGATCCCTTTTTATAATTTTTCTTCATCGGTCCTCCGACCCCGGTGTCTACAATAGTCTCTGGAAATTTGGGTGTTTTTGGGGCTCGATGTTAATTCAAATTTTATGGGTTCCAGATTTGATAAAAAAAAGTTCAGAGCTTGTAAAAAAGATAAATGATTAAATCTTTAATCACCTATGTGAAAAAAAGTGGTTCTATGAACGACCCATCTCATCAGCTTCGTGAAAACACATAATTTTGTTTGGCCTTTACTCTATAAAAGACGAACACCTCTGTAGACACCGAGTCGGAGGACCTATGACGAAAACCTGAAAACAAGACGGTTGAAGCGATTGATTCCGAAAGTTTCAAAAATAATAAAATAAATAAGTTACATTCGGTCGCTGTTGTCGATCGGATAGCTCGCGAATGCTTAACGGCACGGTGCGACTGCTCAGCGGCAGCCGGCGCGCGTTCGACGACAGTCGGACGCCCGCTCGACGACGCAAAGCGCGCACTCGACGTTTGTCGGACGCACGCATCCAACCATGAATGGTACGCGCTCGGTGTCCGAGCAAGACACGAGCTTGGCGGCACGGGACGCGCGCTCGACGGCCACGAGGCGTGTGCGCTCGGCAGCGCGGAACACGCGTTCGGCGGTCACGACGCGTGAACGCCCGACGTAGCGGGACGCGAGCTCGACGGCCGCAGGGCGTGCACGCCCGACGACGTGAGACGCGCCCCGGCGGCCGTTGAGCGAGTGCCCGACCGCGTCGGGCGGAAGCCCAACGGTAGGCGGGCGCGAGCGCCCAACCGCGTCGGGCGGACGCCCAACGGCAGTTGGGCGCGCGCGCCCAACCGCGCGTTGGGCGACCGCCCAACAATGTTGGGCGGTAGCCCAACGTAGTGTTGGGCGGCCGCCCAACAAGCCTTGGGCGGCCGCCCAACGGCTTTGGGCGACGCCCGATTCTACTCGGACGTCGCCCATTGTTCCGGAACCCGTTTTCCTATAAATAGGGGCACGGATCCCAATGCGAGAGGAGGATTTTTGGAGCCTTTCTCACTCTAGACATTTTTAGAGAGAGAAAGTGATTTTTTTTGAGAAAAATATTTTTTTTCTCAAAAATTCCGAATTTCCCAAAGTTAAATTTTTACTAAAAAAAACACAAAAAACCGGAAAATCACGACTCGTAGAATCAATCGGCTTCGACTGTCAGATACCGAACTTGAGGTATTATCCGAGGACTAGACTCGTTTTATTTTATTTAATTTATTTCTTTTCCTTTATTTATTTTTATGTTATAATTTTATTTATTTTGTCATTTATTTATTTATCACGTTTTATTTAATTTTTCACATTTATTTAATTCCCGTCTCGTGTTGAATAAAATTCGGTTTTGCTTTAAAATAAAAAACCTCGTTTTGATATCCCAATACGAACCGTGATCCGATAAAAAGGTGGTTCGGGTGTTAAAGACGTTGTAATTATAAGTTTTAATTTAAAAGAATCTCCGAATAATGTTTTAAAATAAAAACGTCGTTTTAGGAACTTCCGTTATTGACTATGATCCATTTTTGGTAGTTCGGAAATCCAAAACGATTGAATTAGACTTAATTTAAAGTTTTTGAATAAATCTGGAAACAATTGGAGTGCTGCTATAATTTTCCGTTTCTGTCACTAATTGCTGTTTACCGACGGATTTTCCGTCGGTAAATCTGCTGGAATGTAAAAAATGCTGTTTTGGTCCCTGTTTCTTAACTTTTAAGCTTTTGGTCCTTTGTATAGATATGTATATTTATGTAAGGTTTATTTTCAAACTATTTTTAGACATTTGGTCTATATAATTATTTGGGATGTTTATATATCATTTTTTTTATTTTATTTTAAATATAAGTATATGTATATATATCTTTTCTTTTCCTTTTCCTTTACTTAAATGGTAACGAATTTCATTTTAAAAGAATATTTACTTGGGTGTTTTGAGAGTGATTAATTAGTGGATGAATAGATATTATTTTGACATTTAAAATTACATTAGTTATGTATATATATAGTTTTGGGATATTTGGGCTATATTAGTTAGTATTAAATAAAACTATTTTGGGAGATAAATGTTATTTTCTTATCTAGGAGCTTTATTTACTATTTTTACATATTTAAAATAAAAATATATTATACTTAGTATTTTCATTATTATTCTTTATACATGTATTATATAGTATCTTTTCACTTATCTTTATTTCATGTTTCCTTTTTTGGCTAAAATGTATATATATACCTATATTATTTTCTTTATTCTTTTGGGCCATTTAGGGGTCCATGTTTCAAATGGGCTTTATTTGGGAGTGAATTTTAGTTTAAATATGTTTATTATTGTAGTTAAGACAAGTAAAGAGTCCATTGAGTGAAAAGAGGAAAATAAATCACAAAAAGAGTTTTCAATTTAATTATTTGAACTAATAGATTTTTAGAGGTTCCTAATGTAAATAAATAGTGTTTTCTTGACATTTCTAATTGTTTCTTAAAACACCACGTTTTAAAACCTTAGTCCGTTCCAACGATGGATTAAGCGAACCTTGTAATTAAAATCGTTTTTATTATAAATAATAGAGTTTTGAATCGTTTTCTTAAATGATTTGTACAAAATAAATTGACTTGTATGCTTAACCACGTTTTCTTATTAAAGGTTTTTACCTTAATGTTTTCAAACACTTGAGTCGTTCCAACGGCGATTCAGGCGGACTTCATCAAACGGGGTTTTGAAACGTACCTAAATCGTTCCAACGGCAATTAAGGTACGAACCATGTAAATAAACTCGTTTTGGGGAAATGAGTTAGTATAGAATTGACACGCAACACGACATGTAAATCCCGTGGTAAATAAACCACTTCTTTCTTCCTCCCCTCTCTTTGTATGTATATCAAATTGATGTAAATGGGTGATTCTTTACTAAAGTGGCTTTTCAATAATATATGCTCAAAACGGTTTCCAAAAAGGGAAAGAAAAGGTTTCAAATGAATTTTAAACTTAAAGAAGTATACGATTAGTCCGTTATCGCCTAACATGCTGAGTAGGAGGCCGGTGGTTCATAACCGGGCGATGTCGGGGTGCCTAGTAGCCTTTCTCCGGAAAGGAGCTAGCCTTCTCGGCTCGTACCTAAGTTTCTCGAACCCACACCGGTCTCCCGCAAGGGATCGGTGTTCATTTTCCCATTCGTGGGTGGCGACTCTTCCATATCTCCGAGCTCCGGTCCTGCCGAGCAGCTTGATTCCACGATTGGTTGCTTTCGGCGCCAATCACCGCTTACGTCGCCATGAGGTGTCCACCCCCCGGTCCGCCCGGGAGATTAGGCCGCGGCACCTCGGCTAACAAGTGGCGACTCTGCTGGGGAAGCGAGAAATTTGATTCCGGAAGGCGTGTATTAAGCCCTTAACGGGGACGGATCGTTTTACTTCTTTTCGTATGCATTCATGTGCATTATTGCAAACCCTTTGGGTAATTTCCGCGAAACCTCTAGCGAGAGTCCATTCGTCGCTCGAAAGAGGCTAGTGTAAGTTCCCCCTTACAGTAAGGCGCCAAAGGGTCCCCATCCATTCGTTAGGGGCGAATTTGTGCGGTCCTGTGAGGTCCCGCGGTCAGCCGTGTCAGCATATAGTAGCCTTAGAAGTTTCCATAGGATCACCCGTTACTATTTTTGATGTGATAAATGAATCAGTTCGTGTTTTCAAACCGCCATGATACGTGTCTAATCCTAAAGTATGTAAAGAAAATGAGACGATGCGTTAATATATACTCATGAATCGACATACTAATTACCCTAAAACATCAAAATGATTTGAACTAAAGACGACTTAGTTATCTCGTATGAATGAACATGTGCGACCCGCCTTATCCCTTTCGGTGTCCCGACGAAGGCACATGTTCAAGAAATGCGTTACGACGTAAGCACGCATTAGTATGAATCGGTTTGGTGTTGAGGATAGTTATACTTCGATTCAAAAGACTATATTAACAGTAGCCGTTATTCACATTCTTTAAATAAATTGGGATAAAACGAGATCACGACGAAACGAAAACGAAGAACATTTCTGTCTTGAACGACCCTGTCGTAACGTGAAAAGTTTCGCACAAGTAGCCCGTCCCTTCCGAATAAAAGACGAGCTTTTACGTTATGCCCCGTGTCGTTCTTAAGAGAAATGGACGTGTCCGCAGAAGTGACTAAGAAAAGAAAAGCGAAAAATAAACTAAACGACCAAAATCATTCCGAGTCTACGATATATGTCAATCTCAAGAGTAGTTAAAGAAAATAAACCAATGCCGTTGAATACGTGCCTCGAACGAGTGTATACCCTGTTTAAAACTTTGAAGCCGAATTAAGCCAAACCATATAATTGCGCCATATGGACGAGACTGCGGGTTTTGACTAACGACTCGATCATTTCAACCATTACCAAAACTGTAAGAAATATGGCCCGATGTACGTGTTTGCTTAATTCGTGCCTAAAGGAAAGAAAACGGTGATGTCCTCGCTTTGAATAAGCATGCGATTCAATGAAACGTTGATTTTCTATAACCACACTAAGATGATATATCCCGTGGATTGGGAAGAACAACGAACTGTTGCTAGCTGAAAGGTTACCGTGCGCTCAAAATAAGACTCGCCGTCTTTTTACGTAGCTAAAATGAGCAAACGGATCCTCGACGCTAAGAACAAACGCGTTACGCGATGAGTCCGTTCCCTAAAATAAAATCCAAAAGTGATTCCATCACTAAATAAACACGTGGTTACGTCTCTCGATAGATCCAAAAGATCCCGTTGTAATCCAAAATCGAGACACGAACCCACGCGAACAAAAGGGAACGAGTCATTGACAATAACGAACGATTGGACTAGAAGAATAACTCGTACCACGTCTAAAAACTGAGATGCGCTCAAAGGGAGTCAAAACCCGAATTAATGCATCTCGCGAAAGGACAAAAGATGAGTTATTCCGAAAGGACAATCCAACTTGGTCGATTTCTTAGTCACTGAACGCTGATGCGTCAAAAACGAACTGTGTTGTATGGTGAATGATTTATTTTTCCGCAATAATCGACGGCATCGCGCGTCCCTTGGACCGCAATGTGAGCCCCAAACCAAAATCCTAGGAAAGAGACTTGGACCATCGAGTGTGTGGAGGAATAAGGGTGGAAGAGAGATGTTGTGATACGTGTAATTAGACTAACGTTTGTTCTTCTTATCTTATATATCTATAAATAAATAAACGCACACACCACGAATCATGCATATAAAATCATGCATACATACTAATGGATATCGTTCGCGCAGACGTCATCATTAAGCGATTGTGGTACCGAGAGAGCAGTCGGCTAGTTAGGCAGTTTGACCAGTTACAAATTGACAGTTCTGAATCGGCAGTTGTGGCTTCGGAATCATCTTCGTCCGAGTATACTCAGTCTTCAGCCAGTATGTCTGCGACCGATGAAAAAGTGGCCGGATTGGAAAACTCTGTGAACAACATTAATGAGCAGTTAGCGGTGATAGCGGCCCAGTTAGCTAAGCTGGCCATGAGAGATGATAAAAATGGCAGTAAACACGCTGAGAATGAGGTGAACGATGGCCCTCGCTTTGGGAATGAGGAGGATTATCAGGATTATATCCGAAAACAGCTGGAAAAGGAGAAAGCTAAGGAAGAGGAGTGGAAGCAACACATCACACAGGAAGTGCAGGACTTGCATGGAGGAAGTTTCGGAAGTCAAGACTTCTATAACTTGAAGAATTGTTTGTCGGCAACAGCTTTGCCTCTGGAATTTCGTCTCCCTGACATGAAAAAGTTCGATGGAACTGGAGATCCCACCGCTCACATGAATCAGTATGTTGCTGTCATGAAGCACACGATCTTGACTGAGGATCAGGTCCTAGGGCTGTTTAACACCTACCTAGAGGGGGCTGCCCTCACATGGTTTCATGCATTGCCGATGGTAACAAAGAGGGATTGGAAGGAATTAGCGAAGTCATTCATCTCTCAGTATAGCTTTAACACCATGCTGGAGGTCACTTTGAAAGAGTTAGAGAGCACTAAGCAACATGCTGGGGAATCCTTTTCCGATTTTGTGAAAAGATGGAGGGCTAAGGCTGCAGTGATGAAACAAAAGCCGCTCGAGCAGGATCAGATCCGAATGGTGGTTGGCAACACTTTGCCATATATCAAGAATGAGTTGCGGTATATGCCATTTACTGATTTCAATCAGATGTATAGTTGTGCCTTGACTGTTGAAGGGGATGGAGAGCCGAAGAAAGCTTATACCAAGTGGACGAAGTCTGGATATAGTGCCGAAGGGCCAAGTGCGAGTATAGAGTCCGCTGCGGTGAAAGTGCTCGATCTTAATGCTATCGAAAAGAGGCAGTTCGCCAAATTTGATCAAACCTACGCAAAAGTTTTCGAACGATTGCAGAAAAAGGGGCTGCTGAAAGCTCTTACCCCTTATAACAAAGCTCCACCTCCTCCGCAGATACAAGCTAGGGGATATTGTGAGTTCCACAGCAATTATGGGCATACAATTGAGAATTGTGAGAGGCTGAAACACGAAATCCAGGATTTAATCGAGGAGAAAAAGATAGCTGATCCTTCGTCAGCGAACCCTTCCACTAGGCGTAATCCATTGCCTAATCATAGGGTAAGCATGATCGGAATTGGTCTGACAGGACGTGTAGTGATGGAATCCTTCGAGGAGAACGTAGAGGAGTTGTTGGACTCCGATGAGAAGAATAATGTGGGAAATGGTTTGTATGTGTCGGCTTTGGAAGAGGAGCCAACGGAAGGAGTGATGGATGATAGAACTGAAACTGAGGAGACCGAGGAAGTCTCATCTCGGAGGATCATGCCTGTGTTGAAATTATTTAGTGGGGTAGAAGACCCCGAAGCTCATTTGTATGGATACGTGTGTGCTATGTTTGGAGAGCCATACAAAGTGGAAGAAGTCGCTCCATGGTTCCATCTTTCGCTGGTGGGCGAACCTTTGAAGTGGTTTCAATCGCTACCTGACGCGACTAAGCATGATTGGTCACTGATGTCAAGCTTGTTTTTGATGAAGTATCGAAGAGACAAAATACAGGCAGGGGAATATAGCGCGATGCAAATTGGGCCTATCAAACGTCCGTTTCCAACTGTCAACAAGTATAATGAAGGGAAGGACCCCATGGAGCACTTGCATTTTTATCTGTCGGCTATGGGTCCTCTAGGTTTCAAAGAGGAGGAGATCACGAGCTTGTTTTGCAACTCATTGGCAGGAGATTCACTAGTGTGGTACATGTCTCTTCCAATGCACGTTAAAGCAGATTGGGCAAAAATAACTAAGAGATTCATCAAGAAATACGCCGCACGGGAATGTCCAGAGGAAATGCCTGCATTACCTGAAGAGGAGACACCTGAAGCAGTAACAGCCATGTCTAAGTATAAGGGAGATGAGAACCCCATTGATCACATAAACCGTTTCCGTGCCTACATGTTTGACGCGGGACTCTACCGAAGTGAGTTAGTCCAGCATTTTCCAAAGACATTCATAGGAGAAGCTTTGATGTGGCACCGAATGCTCGCGGCAAAGACAAAAGGGGACTGGGGATCCCTCATGGAGGCCTTTGTGCAGAGGTATGAGAGGTACATTCCGTGGATAGGGTCGTTGGAAGATTTAGAAAGGATCAGGCAATTCCCCGAGGAACCATTTGTGGATTATGCTAGAAGATGGAGGTTCAAGTATGCCTCGTGTCGGGTCACCTTGAGTGATCAGGAGCAACTCATGTGCATCCGGAAGGGTGCTATTCCACTCGTGGCTAGAAGAATGAATGGAGTGTTCCTCAAGGACTATGAAGAATTGATATGCTGGGCTCGGTATGGATCGTCGGACCCTTCCTACATAAATCCGAATGTCCCTCACATAATGGATCTGATGGTCGTGGACGTTTGGGGAAGTTCCTCCGACAAGGAAGGTATCAATCAGAGGGTTCCGATCAACATCTGGGATGAGTCTGATGATGAGTCGGAAGTGGCTGTTAGCGCCGAAGGAAAGATTTCGCCAGGGTTCGAAATCTTCAATGATGTTGCCGACTGGGGCAAAGGAAAAGCGAGCTGCTTTATCGAGGAGATTATGATGCGGGATTTGAATGCCGAGGAACAAGTCATCACCATTGAAGCAACTGCAGGAGCGGGAGATGAGCCTAGTACCTCCAAAATCCATGAGAAGTCCGAAGACCCTGATAATGAAAATTGTATTACTGCTTTGTTTGAATCAGATGATGTAATCACACATGCTATCAATGAAATGAATTCTGATTTTGCTTACTTGCTTGATGTTGATCATGATCATTCCATTCATTCTCATTCATATAACATGCCTACATTTGAAATCAATGCAATAGAAATGTCAACTTTCAATCTTGGTACGGATGAAAATCCTAAACTTATACAAATTGCTCAAGAATTAACTATTGAAAAGAGAAAAGAATTCGAGAGAATAATTAAAAAATACGAAATTGTATTCGCATGGACATACGAAGACATGCCGGGAATTGATCAATCAATCGTAACTCACCGTATTCCAACATATCCCGAGGCGAGGCCCGTAAAGCAGAAGCTCCGACGCATGAGACCAGAATGGGCAGATAAGATCAGAGAAGAAGTGAAGAAGCAGTTAGAAGCAGGGTTCATCGAAGTAATCGACTATCCCCCTTGGGTCGCAAATGTGGTGCCCATCGCAAAGAAGGACGGCAAAGTAAGAATGTGCGTCGATTATCGAGACCTTAACAAGGCATGCCCCAAGGATGAATTCGCGTTGCCTCATATTGACGTGTTGATCGACAGTGCAGCATCGAGCGTCTTACACACGAATGTGGACGGTTTCATGGGCTACATGCAAGTTCAGATGGCCGAAAAACACAAAGCAAAAACCTCATTCACAACTGAGTGGGGAACATACTGCTACAGGGTAATGCTGTTTGGTTTGAAGAATGCCGGGGCAACTTACCAGCGAATGGCTACAGCACTGTTCCATGATATGATACACAAGGAGGTAGAAGTTTATGTGGATGACATGATGGTCAAATCAGAGACGAGAGAGGGGCACTTTGCTGCACTCGAGAAGTTTTTGGCCCGAATTGCAGAATTCAAGCTAAGGTTAAACCCGAAGAAGTGCTTTTTCGGTGTTTCGTCGGGGAAAATCTTAGGCTATGTAATCGAAAATAAGGGAATCGAGGTGGATCCTGATAAAGTGAAGGCAATACAGGAGATGCCGGCGTCGAGAAATGAGAAGGAATTGAGAGGGTTTCTGGGGCAGGTTCAGTATATCAGTCGGTTCATAGCGAGACTCACCGCAATCTGCGAGCCAATCTTTAAGTTGCTAAGGAAAGAGCAACCCGCTACTTGGAATGATAAGTGTCAGCAAGCTCTGGAGAGCGTCCGGAACTATTTGTCTAATCCGCCAGTGCTGAGACCGCCTAAACTGGGAAAGCCGCTTCTCCTCTATATAGCAATTGAGGAGCGATCTATTGGGGCAATGTTGGCTCAAGAGGGAGACACCGGTGTGGAGCATGCGGTGTATTATTTGAGTAAGAAATTCCTGGAGTACGAGCTCAAGTACAACATGATCGAAAAGACATGTGTGGCAGTAGTATGGTTGACAAAGAGACTGCGGCACTATTTCCAATCGTATAAAGTGATCATTATTTCTCGGATGGACCCTGTGAAGTACCTATATCAAACTCCCTCCTTGACGGGGAAGTTAGCCAGATGGTTGTTGCTTTTGTCCGAGTTTGACATTGAATATGTGACGAAGAAGGTTATCAAAGGGAGGGCCGTGGTAGAATTTCTGGCCAACCAACCCCTGAATGCAGAGGAAGAAGAGATAAGCTATGATTTCCCCGATGAGCACTTGAACGCAATCGAAGTTATACCGTGGAAAATGTTCTTCGACGGAGCAGTTAATTCGAATGGAGCCGGAGTAGGAGTACTACTTACCTCATCGGAAGGAGAAAGGATCCCGATGGCCAAGAAGTTATCCTTCCCTCTCACCAATAATATGGCCGAGTATGAAGCGTGCATTTATGGTTTAGAGTCATTAGCGGCACTGGGAGCATCATATGTCGAAATTTGGGGTGACTCAAAGTTGATCATCGAACAGGCACAAGGAAACTGGGAGGTAAGAGAAGAAAGACTACGTCCGTACCTCGATCAGCTAGAAGGGTTGGCACAAAGATTCAAAGAATGCCGTTTCTATCATATTCCTCGAGCACAGAACCAGGCGGCGGATGCCTTGGCCACTTTGGTGTCAGTTTGGGACAACCCCCGGAACCTTGCCTCGAAACCGTTGGTATTGAGGAGATCTCACAAACCATGTTACGAGGACGTAATGCTGTTAGAGGCAGATGAAAAACCGTGGTATTTCGATATCGTGAACTTCGTGAAAAATGGAACATATCCGGCAGAGTCAGAACCTAGGGATCAAGTTGTGATTAGAAGGCTAGCTCGTCAGTTCGTCATCCATAACGACTTGCTTTACAAAAGGCACATTGATGGGTTAGATCTAAGATGCTTGGATGCGGGAGAAGCCCGCGAGGCAATGGAATCAGTACATTCAGGAATTTGTGGAGCCCATATGGGGGGAGCAGTACTAGCTAAGAAAATTATTAGGCAAGGCTTCTATTGGCTCACCATGGAAAGAGATTGTAACGAGTATGCAAAGAAATGCCATGATTGTCAAATCCACGGCGATTGCAGTCATCTTCCGGCCATGGAATTACATGTGTTAGCACCTATTTAGCCATTCGCTGCTTGGGGCATCGACATCATCGGTGAAGTAAGGCCTAACGCTTCAAATGGACATAAGTTTATTGCTGTCGCCATCGATTATTTCACCAAGTGGGTAGAAGCAGAGTCGTTTAGCAAACTGGGATCCAAGCAGATGAGAAAGTTCATTGAAAAACACTTGATCACCAGGTTTGGAGTGCCTCATCACATGATTACGGATAACGGGGTCCAATTTCAGCGGGAAGTAAGGAATCTTTTTCGAGAATATGGCATTGAACATCACAGATCTTCTCCGTACCGGCCACAGGCTAATGGGGCAGTAGAAGTAGCTAATAAGAATCTTAAAAGGATTCTCGTAAAGACGGTGGAATCACATCGGAACTGGCATGAGCACCTCCCACTCGCGTTGTGGGCTTATCGCACGACAATCAGAACCTCGACTGGGGCGACGCCATTCTCCTTGGTATACGGAACAGAAGCAGTCCTGCCGATTGAGATTGAAAAGCGATCGTTGAGAACCGCAGTGGAAGCAGAAATCCCCGAGACGGAATGGGTGAAGAGGCGATGTGAACAGTTGGCTTTAGTTGACGAGAAAAGGATGGAAGCCCTTTACCATGTACAGTTATATCAAAGAAGGATGGCTCGGGCTTTCAATAAAAAGGTCAAGACTAGTCCTATCAAAGAAGGAGATTTGGTGCTGAAACAGATTCGTGTGACGCACACCGACCCAAGGGGGAAGTTTAGGCCTAACTGGGAAGGGCCATTCGTCGTGAAGAAGATACTAAGCAAAGGAGCGGTGAAGTTAACTACAATGGACGGCATGGAATTCTCCGAACCTACCAACCTGGATAGGCTTAAGAAATACTTTTCGTAGAAAAAAAAAAAAAAAAAAGAAAAATTCCCGATAGGTTGAAAACCCGCAAAGGGCGACCTATGCAACAATAAGGGAAATCCCAATGGGTGAAAACCCGAAAGGGCACTCATTTAAAAATTTCGGGATAGTAAAAGGAGAGGAGAAAAATCGCTGGGATCCGAAAACCGAAAGGCGGGTCCTGGTAACAATAGTTATGACTTGAGCAATTACAAAAACAATGTATAAGAGACTAAGTATTTCTGTTGTTTGTAAATAAATAAAGGCATGAATATATTTGACGAGAATGATTGGAATCATCATAATCTACTGAATGCATGGTAATATGAATCACGAGTTATACATTTCCTATCCTACTTTTCACAAAAAGCCTACCTACTATCCACCCCACTCCCTATACATCAGCTATACAGCGGGGAAACTCCAATAAAAGCTACAAAGCAATAATGAAAGCTACAAAGCAATACATAACGAGCCTAATACGGAGGGAAATCCCAATAGTCCTCAAAATCTCTCAAGTGTGATGCCCGCTCCGCAGATAGTGCCTCCTCGGCAGCTCGCGCTCGCTCATCAGCAACTCGTGCTCTCTCATCGGCGACCCGTGCTCTCTCCTCGGCAGCGAGGCGTCCGATCGACTCATCGCGCGCCCTCTCCTCGACGGCAAGGCGACCCTCAGTCTCCCGTCGCATCATCCCTGACCAGTGGTCATTTCTCTCCTGATACACCTGACCGACCCGAGCGTCGGCCTCCCGCACCAACTCGCTCTGCCTCCGCTCGTGGGCATGCAGATCGCTCTAAAGCAAAAGAAAGGAAAAACAGATAAAAATAAGAAGCAGCGTAGGCACGAACATAAATCATACATACATGCATACATTCCACTACACTAAAGTAAAATAATGATACATACCAGGTGATCGGTGCAGCGCAAGCTGAGGCGATCTCGGAGATAACCAGACAGCCCCACGTAATCCGTGCAGGTCTCCCTCGTAGTCAGAGAAGCATCTGAGGGATCAAAGGGGACCCTCGGGGTGAAGATAAGAGGAGCTGTCTCAAATCCCGCATAAGCTGCCCCGGACTCGTCATAACAAATCGTGGCAAAATCTCACTCGTAGTCTGGTAGGGGCACACCTAGGGATGAGCTCTCTGGTCGGGCAGCGCTGGAGGACTCGCCGATATAGTAAGGCTGCTCACACACGGGTGTCTGAGCTCGAGTGCCGTCAAAGAAATCAGATAAATGGGCACTCCTCCAGGATCCCTCCTGCAAAAAAAACACACAATAAATACCGCTAACCATCTCATGAATAAAGGGTAAAAAAGTGGAACCACTCACCGGGACCTCTTCCTGACCAAAGACTGCCGCAACAGCCTCCCTCAAAAATACATCTGCCACCGGATCCACCTCCATTGCTACCGTCGGGGCATCCCTCGCGCTCAGCAGAGTAGACAAGTAAAGCTCACGGCCCCCGGTGTGAACCCACACCGCTCTACCAACGAACCGACGAGACCAGTCCCGATGAACGACCGATAGGGGCATGGTCCGCACCGCAAACATAGAGACGGGGATCTCACCCGGTGTCCAATATGCGTCACTAACTCCGGTGATGCCTCGGTCCCCCAAATACCACACCCGCACGCAGGGGCCGGTGAGCACACACTGCTGCTCCTGGATCATAGATACATACGCATAATCGGGACCGAAGTTGAGGTCGTCCCATCTGAACTTAATCTAAAAAATGCACAAAGAGAAAGTCAGAAAGACTCAAACAAAAATCTAGCACGACTAGGCAAAATCTACCTGTCTGAGGGTCAGCGAGTCTATCCAATCTAGAAGTCGCGGCACCGTCCGTGTCCTCTCGGCACCCAAGTCGAAATCTCTCCACCGGGTCATGAGAGGCGGCCTCGGTACTCTCGGTCGAGGTCGAGACCGGCTGGGAAGGATGTGCCTCTCATACGCCCACACCTGCGGTAAAAACAAGGATTAGGAGTGTGAAAGATGCGAAGAAGATAAGACGGGTAAGTCAAGAAGGCGTCACGTACCAGCAGAGCAAAGGTGTAGCCACCGAAATCCTTGCGCTTCCGGCAATTCAGATCCAAAAACTTGTAGAGAAAGGCTAAGCCTGCCCCCGCCCAATCATAGGAAGCCGCCGCATCCAGATCGCTGAGTGCCTGAATGAGACCCGCGTGTACCTTCCCGCCCTTCGTGCGGAAAATCGTCTCACTCAGAGTATATACCAAGAAACTACGAACCGCCAAGTCGGTATCGTCAGTCTCGCAAAAATCTCGCCGACTCAAAAGGCTCGCGGTGGAAATAAACTTCGCCCGAGTAGATTTGGCGCATGGGCGAACTCCCGGTCCAATCAAAGCAGCGAGCCTAGCGAGGTCGACCCGCGGTCGCACCATGTCGAAATGAAGAGGAAC
The DNA here is from genome assembly GCF_963576675.1 of Euphorbia lathyris. Classification (NCBI taxonomy): domain Eukaryota; kingdom Viridiplantae; phylum Streptophyta; class Magnoliopsida; order Malpighiales; family Euphorbiaceae; genus Euphorbia; species Euphorbia lathyris. The sequence continues at coordinate 18,311,593 of NC_088914.1, read as the reverse complement.
GGGAGTGCTGCTCCCTCGCAATCCTGTCAACAGTGAAAAATCTCTGGGCGAGATGGTCATCTCCCCGAAAGAAAGGTGGAAAGTGTGGGTCGAGTCAACCCACCGCTCACATAAGGCGCGTAGGCCAAAGCGGTCACATACCCCGTTGGTACGGGGCAACGCTGCAATGAAAGGCTCAAAGCCCAACTCGCGCACGCGGGCTCTCGCCGCGGCACCCAGCCTAGCATACCACGAGTGAATCTCGGCGGTGGTCCCAGAAATCTCAATAAACTAGAAAGAACAAGACAAGAAAATTTAAATACAGTTCCTAAAGCATGCAATTAATGAAGACACGTTAAGACTAGGCATTCTTTCATTATCTAACCTAGAGACATCCGGTCAGTTAGGACCAACTTTCTGTAAAAATCTCTCCTTTAGGGTCGTCCATGTAAGGTTTAGTCAATTCTTTAACCCACTCTCGTCTGCATAGACGAGGGGCATAGATTAGGTTTACACTCACATGCATTAGTTAAGTTTGCACTATTCACGTTTTTTTACTATTCACGTGCATTAGTTAAGTTTTTACTATTCACGTTTTACTATTCACATTTTACTATTCACGTTTTCACTATTCACGTGCATTAGTTAAGTTTTACTATCCACACGCATGAGTTAAGTTTTCACTATTCACGTGCATTAGTTAAGTTTTTACTATTCACGTACACTATTCACGTGCTTACTATCCACGTTGTTTTTACTGTTAGCATGCATAAATTCGTAGTGTCGTTATTCACATGCATATAGCGCGCATTCTCACACAGAAATAAACAAGTGTTACTTGTAAGTGAAGAAATTCATGTTTTCTAGCTAAAGTCCTCTAAGGCAATCTAAAGGTTAGCATGCAAATCATGTTCGGATAGGAATGCTAAAGCCTAGAGTTTGAATCAAATAAAAGTGAGAAATTACTTACCTCGTTGCAGCGTGTCCGGCTCAGATGCGTTGTAGGGTCGTGGAAGGGATCCACTCTATCTAGGTTTACGTAAACCTCGTCCATGCCTCTAGTGCCATCCCATTCATCTAAATCCATCCCGAGAATAATCCAAAATCAAAGTCTAGAGAGAGAAAGAAGAGAGAGAAGGTGTGGGGTTGAAATGAAACCCCACCACCTTATATAGTAAGAGGGAATGGCATTCCCGTAAATAGTGAAAAAGGTACGATTTGACATAAAGGTAAAAAGTAAATAATTAATTACTAGGCGCACAGACCTTCGATTCGCAGTCCGTTTCAGCCTGCATTTCTCCCAGACAACATCCAATATTGTCAAGATATGAACTCCAGACAACAGTCAATTTTTACAGAACGGTGACACCAGTCAAAATACAGACGACAGTCAACAGAAAAATAATCATTAGTCTATATCATTCCAGACCAAAACACGTTCCCATTAAACCTCCGAGACACTAGCTCCAGACAATGGTGTTTTAAAAGAATTCAGAATCGTTAGAAAGAACTTTTCTGCCCTTGAGCCATCTTACCTACGGTTCACAACCGAGGTAGCTTTTTAGCCATCTTACCTACGGTTCACGACCGAGGTAGCTTTTTAGCCATCTTACCTACGGTTCACGACCGAGGTAGCTCTTTATCCATCTTACCTACGGTTCACGACCGAGGTAGCTCTTTAGCCATCTTACCTACGGTTCATAACCGAGGTAGCTTTTTAGCCATCTTACCTACGGTTCACGACCGAGGTAGCTTTTTAGCCATCTTACCTACGGTTCACGACCGAGGTAGCTTTTTAGCCATCTTACCTACGGTTCACGACCGAGGTAGCTTCTTAGCCATCTTACCTACGGTTCACGACCGAGGTAGCTTTTTAGCCATCTTACCTACGGTCCACGACCGAGGTTGCTTTTGAGCCATTCTTACCCATAACCAACGTACGCTAGATTCCGAGAAAAGAACATTCATCGACGGCCACTCCAAAGGTGACGATGGAAGGAATCAGAGAACGACACCGGAGCGCGCAGCGCGAAGGTCAGGTATGCTCCCTCCTACTCTTTACGTGTCTTTTACTTTTATATGTTTTACATTGCATGTGTCATGTTAGCAAAAAACGTTTTCAAAACACACACATCACTGTCAAAATAGAAAAGTAGGGGCAACTGTAGATACCGAGTCGGAGGACCTGTGACGAAAACCTGAAAACAAGACGGTTGAAGCGATTGATTCCGAAAGTTTCAAAAATAATAAAATAAATAAGTTACATTCAGTCGCTGTTGTCGATCGGATAGCTCGCGAATGCTTAACGGCACGGTGCGAGTGCTCAGTGGCGGCCGACGCGCGTTCGACGACAGTCGGACGCCCGCTCGACGACGCAAAGCGCGCACTCGACGTTTGTCGGACGCACGCATCCAACCATGAATGGTACGCGCTCGGTGTCCGAGCAAGACAAGAGCTTGGCGGCACGGGACGCGCGCTCGATGGCCACGAGGCGTGTGCGCCCGACAGCGCGGAACACGCGTTCGGCGGTCACGACGCGTGAACGCCCGACGACGCGGGGCGCGAGCTCGACGGCCGCGGGGCGTGCATGCCCGACGACATGAGACGCGCCCCGGCGGCCGTTGAGCGAGTGCCCGATCGCGTCGGGCGGAAGCCCAACGGTAGGCGGGCGCGAGCGCCCAACCGCGTCGGGCGGACGCCCAACGGCAGTTGGGCGTGCGCGCCCAACCGCGCGTTGGGCGCTCGCCCAACGCTGTTGGGCGGCCGCCCAACAATCGTTGGGCGGCCGCCCAACAATCGTTGGGCGGCCGCCCAACAATGTTGGGCGGTAGCCCAACGTAGTGTTGGGCGACCGCCCAACAAGCCTTGGGCGGCCGCCCAACGGCTTTGGGCGACGCCCGATTCTACTCGGGCATCGCCCATTGTTCCGGGACCCGTTTCCCTATAAATAGGGGCACGGATCCCAATGCGAGAGGAGGATTTTTGGAGCCTTTCTCACTCTAGACATTTTTAGAGAGAGAAAGTGATTTTTTTTGAGAAAAATATTTTTTTTCTCAAAAATTCCAAATTTCCCAAAGTTAAATTTTTACTAAAAACACACAAAAAACCCGGAAAATCATGACTCGTGGAATCAATCGGCTTCGACTGTCAGATACCGAACTTGAGGTATTATCCGAGGACTAGACTCATTTTATTTTATTTAATTTATTTCTTTTCCTTTATTTATTTTTATGTTATAATTTTATTTATTTTGTCATTTATTTATTTATCACGTTTTATTTAATTTTTCGTATTTATTTAATTCCCGTCTCGTGTTGAATAAAATTCGGTTTTGCTTTAAAATAAAAAACCACGTTTTGATATCCCAATACGAACCGTGATCCGATAAAAAGGTAGTTCGGGTGTTAAAGACGTTGTAATTATAAGTTTTAATTTAAAAGAATCTCCGAATAATGTTTTAAAATAAAAACGTCGTTTTAGGAACTTCCGTTATTGACTATGATCCATTTTTGGTAGTTCGGAAATCGAAAACGATTGAATTAGACTTAATTTAAAGTTTTTGAATAAATCTGGAAACAATTGGAGTGCTGCTATAATTTTCCGTTTCTGTCACTAATTGCGGTTTACCGACGGATTTTCCGTCGGTAAATCTGCTGGAATGTAAAAAATGCTGTTTTGGTCACTGTTTCTTAACTTTTAAGCTTTTGGTCCTTTGTATATATATGTATATTTATGTAAGGTATATTTTCAAACTATTTTTAGACATTTGGTCTATATAATTATTTGGGATGTTTATATATCATTTATTTTATTTTATTTTAAATATAAGTATATGTATATATATCTTTTCTTTTCCTTTTCCTTTACTAAAATGGTAACGAATTTCATTTTAAAAGAATATTTACTTGGGTGTTTTGGGAGTGATTAATTAGTGGATGAATAGATATTATTTTGACATTTAAAATTACATTAGTTATGTATATATATAGTTTTGGGATATTTGGGCTATATTAGTTAGTATTAAATAAAACTATTTTGGGAGATAAATGTTATTTTCTTATCTAGGAGCTTTATTTACTATTTTTACATATTTGAAGTAAAAATTTATTATACTTAGTATTTTCATTATTATTCTTTATACATGTATTATATAGTATCTTTTCACTTATCTTTATTTCATGTTTCCTTTTTTGGCTAAAATGTATATATATATACCTATATTATTTTCTTTATTCTTTTGGGCCATTTAGGGGTCCATGTTTCAAATGGGCTTTATTTGGGAGTGAATTTTAGTTTAAATATGTTTATTATTGTAGTTAAAACAAGTAAAGAGTCCATTGAGTGAAAAGGGGAAAATAAATCACAAAAAGAGTTTTCAATTTAATTATTTGAACTAATGGATTTTTAGAGGTTCCTAATGTAAATAAATAGTGTTTTCTTGACATTTCTAATTGTTTCTTAAAACACCACGTTTTAAAACCTTAGTCTGTTCCAACGATGGATTAAGCGAACCTTGTAATTAAAATCGTTTTTATTATAAATAATAGAGTTTTGAATCGTTTTCTTAAATGATTTGTACAAAATAAATTGACTTGTATGCTTAACCACGTTTTCTTATTAAAGGTTTTTACCTTAATGTTTTCAAACACTTGAGTCGTTCCAACGGCGATTCAGGCGGACTTCATCAAACGGGGTTTTGAAACGTACCTAAATCGTTCCAACGGCGATTAAGGTACGAACTATGTAAATAAACTCGTTTTGGGGAAATGAGTTAGTATAGAATTGACACGCAACACGACATGTAAATCCCGTGGTAAATAAACCACTTCTTTCTTCCTTCCCTCTCTTTGTATGTATATCAAATTGATGTAAATGGGTGATTCTTTACTAAAGTGGCTTTTCAATAATATATGCTCAAAACGGTTTCCAAAAAGGGAAAGAAAACGTTTCAAATGAATTTTAAACTTAAAGAAGTATACGATTAGTCTGTTATCGCCTAACATGCTGAGTAGGAGGCCGGTGGTTCATAACCGGGCGATGTCGGGGTGCCTAGTAGCCTTTCTCCGGAAAGGAGCTAGCCTTCTCGGCTCGTACCTAAGTTTCCCGAACCCACACCGGTCTCCCGCAAGGGATCGGTGTTCATTTTCCCATTCGTGGGTGGCGACTCTTCCATATCTCCGAGCTCCGGTCCTGCCGAGCAGCTTGATTCCACGATTGGTTGCTTTCGGCGCCAATCACCGCTTACGTCGCCATGAGGTGTCCACCCCCCGGTCCACCCGGGAGATTAGGCCGCGGCACCTCGTCTAACAACCGCTTCCTGAAAATAAGAAGATTTTGTTTACAAAATGATGAGGGCATCTTGTCCGCCCACATGAAATCGAATACTAAGAACGAGGAACGAGAGGAACCATCGACGGACGACCCAAGCAAGAACCTGCAACCTAGCACGCGGGGCGTGCCTGAAAAAGCGCGAGGCATCGAGGCTCTTACTTCAGATAAAAAGCTCAGCAACTCAACCACGTGGGGCGCCTCAACCCATACGCGGGGCGCGCATAGCAGCTTCGAACGAGAATCTCACCAGGAGGTCCAGCACGCGGGGCGTGCGCTTATGACGACAGGCGTAGATGCCAACCCCCATGGCGGCCAAGTTCAGAAGCTCAACTACACGGGGCGTAGTCCCGAGGACGCCACGCGTAGAGAGCCACGTCCAGCGTCCTCAAGCCTAGAGACTCGAACACACGGGGCGTAATCCTGGGGCGCGGGGCGTACTCGTTCAGCATTAAACTTCTCCTCCAAGTTCTTACTAAGGGGGGGGGGGACCAATTTCTGTTGTTCTTTATTTACTATTTGCCATCACTCAATATTTACTAGTTGCCATTATTTCTTACCCCTTCCCATCTCACCCATTGTCCTATGTTTGTTAGAAACCCTATCCAAGGGCCTTTAGTCTTTTCCCTTTTCTTTTGTTGAAGTATATAAACTCCATTGTTTGTAATGAAACACAACTTTTGATGAATTAAAATATCAGCCTCCATTGGAGCACCAAGGTTTCACCTTGTTTGGGTTAACTCAACCTTCAAGTTAAGCTTGAGAAGATTGTATTCTTTGTTGGTTTACGATTAAAACCTTCAATCGACTTTAATCTACATCAGTTGGTATCAGAGCCGAGTCGTTTTCCTTCCCGGAGACTTCTTCTCGGAAATGGTTCAACCACGTATCACAAACGAAGCCACCGGATCCATGGAGCAACGAGTTGAAGCACTAGACGGCAATGTGAAGCATATCACGGAGTCCCTACGAGCGATAGATGAGAAGTACGACGCAAGTACCCGAGACTTGCGCCGCCTTATTGAAGAACTCACAATAACAACCCAAGGAATTCACAACCGTCTAACCGGAGAACCTCATCGGAGACAAGAGGAGCAAGCTCGCCCTCTACTTGAACGGCAACCGACACCACCTCCAAGGATAACTTATGCACCCTAAGCAATGGACCCTCGGGTTCAAGAGGTAATCATTAGAAATGTGGATAGCGATAGTGATGGGGAGATGTTTGATGATTATGATATGCCTAGGATTGCTAGGAATATGGGGATTAGGATGGATGATAATGCCATGAATGATAGACCTAGACATGATATGCATATGAATGATGTTGTTAGTCCCGTGCATGTGCGTGCCAGGAATATGGATATTGTGCATAATGATGTTGTAGGTGGTTATGAACGGGGAGATGTTGGTTTGAATGACCCGTATGGGGGTCGAGGTAATGAAAGGGGCGGATATAGAGGCGAACCGAATGTAAGAATGGGGTTTGGAGGAAATTTTGAAAGAGACGACGCCTTCAAGTTGAAAGTGGACTTACCGTCATTCGGGGGAGAACTCGACATATAGGGCTTCCTCGATTGGTTGCTTGAGGTTGAACGCTTCTTTGAGTATGCGGGAATACCAGAGGATAGAAAGGTCCGTCTTGTCGCTTACCGGCTGAAAGGAGGAGCTTCAGTTTGGTGGGATAATATGAAGGAAGGGAGAAGAAGGGGAGGAAGGGAGCCGATTAGATCTTGGCTTAGAATGAAGTCGATGTTGTGGGAGAGGTTTCTACCACCCGACTATGAGCAGTACATTTACAGTTCCTATCGGAATTGTTCTCAAGGTAATAGGAGTGTGCACGAGTACACCTCGGAGTTCTTGCGGCTTTCGGCAAGGGCTAATCTGCCGGAAACCGAAAGCCAAAAGACTTCAAGGTATCTTGAAGGGCTGAGATACAACATCCAAGATCAGATTGGGACGCAGATGGTGATTCGGGTGCAAGACGCCCGTAATTTAGCATTGAAGGCTGAGGCACAGCTGAGTTTGAGGGGACGTGAAGGCTATAGGAGAGCCGGGGTTGAGAACACTTATGGAGGGAGAGGAGCTCCCAAGGGGATTGATAAGGGCAAGGGAGTTGTAAGTAGTTCAAACGACCCCAAGGCGCCGAGTGCAGGAAAGGCCCCTAGCGGAGATGTGAGGCCTTTTAAGGCGACACAACCCCCTAAAGGCAACAATCCATATGCGAGACCGGCTCCATTCAAATGTTTCCGATGTAATGAGCCGGGTCACCGCTCCAACGAGTGTCCTAAGAGGCGAAGTGCTAACATGGTTGAAAGGTATGAAGATGATTATGATTATGACGATGAGGGGGATGTTTGTTGTGACCCCGTTGATGATGAGTATGAAGGAGATTATGACGGAGGGAAAGCCGTACACGTAGTGAGGAGACTCTTGATCTCAAGTAGAGTGGAAACGGACCAAAGGCATCAGTTGTTCCGAACCCGATGTCTAGTTCAAGGGGTGAAGTGCAGTGTGATTATTGACAGTGGTAGCAAAGAAAACATCATTAGCGATACAATGGCTAAAAATTTTGGGTTGGTTATTGAAGCACACCCGAATCCGTATAGTGTGGGTTGGATCAAGAATGTTGGGGAGCTGAAGGTCACCCAAAGGTGTAGGGTACCTCTTGAGATAGGAGAGTACCGGGATGAAGTCTACTGTGACATTGTAGAGATGGATGCTTGCCACCTATTGTTGGGACGTCCGTGGCAATTTGATAGGGATGCCACCCATACCGGAAAGAAGAACACCTATCGGTTTGTGAAGGACGGGGTTCGTTATGTACTCACGCCTCTTGTAGGAGAACCAAAGGCTAAGGAGAGATCTACTTTGATCGTTTGCCCAACTCACAAGGCGTTTATCAACAAGTGTGAGGAAAGTCAAACGGTCTATGTAGTAATGGTGAAGTCTAGTACACCGTCGGGAAGGATAGGTAGTGAAGAGGAGGAGGTTCCGGAAGAAGTAGGGCATTTGTTGAATGAGTTCCGAGATGTGTTTTCGAAAGAGTTACCCTACGGGCTACCACCCCTTCGGGACATCTAACACCACATTGATCTAGTGCTGGGAGCGAGTTTACCTAGCCTCCCTCACTACCGGATGAGTCCCAAGGAGGGTGAAGTGATGAAGGAGAAGGTGGACGAGTTGATAAGAATAGGCTACATCAGGGAGGGCATCAGTCTGTGTGCTGTACCGGCTTTGTTGACGCCTAAGAAAGATGGGTCGTGGAGGATGTGTGTGGATAGCCGAGCCATCAACAAGATTACCATTCGGTACAAATTCCCGATTCCCCGACTTGATGATATGCTTGATCTATTGGGTGGTTCCAAGGTCTTTTCGAAGATCGATTTGAGGAGTGGGTACCACCAAATCCGGATTAAGGCGGGAGATGAGTGGAAGACGGCGTTTAAGACGCGTGATGGACTATATGAGTGGTTAATGATGCCATTCGGGATGACCAATGCACCGAGCACTTTCATGAGGTTGATGAACCAAGTATTACGTCCGGTGATTGGGAAGTTTGTGGTGGTCTACTTTGATGATATTCTCATCCATAATAAGACGTTAGAGGAGCATGTGGAGCACTTGAGGGCCGTATTAGCTTTGCTCCGGGAAAACCAACTCTTTGCCAACACTAAGAAGTGTGACTTTGTGATGGAGAGCTTGGTGTTTCTTGGGTACGTGGTTAGTGGGAGTGGTATCCGAGTGGATGAAGAGAAAGTGAGGGCCATCCGGGAGTGGCCGACTCCGAAGACAGTTGGGGATATTAGGAGTTTCCATGGGTTGGCTACGTTCTATAGGCGGTTCATCCGAAATTTCAGCACTATCGTGGCTCCTATGACCGAGTGTTTTAAGAAGGGTAGAGGCTTCAAGTGGGGAGATGAGCAAGAGAGCAGTTTTGCCTTGATAAAGGAAAAGCTAAGTACCGCTCCGGTTTTAGCATTTCCAGATTTTGATAAACTCTTCGAAGTTGAATGTGATGCGAGTGGAGTAGGAGTTGGGGGAGTGTTAATGCAAGAGAAGAGGTCCATAGCGTACTTCAGTGAGAAGTTGTGTGATTCAAGACAGAAGTGGGCCACTTATGATAAGGAGTTCTATGCGGTAGTGCGGGCTCTCAAGACGTGGGAGCACTACCTCATCGGAAAGGAATTCATGTTGTACACCGATCATCAAGCCCTCAAGTACCTAGGAAGCCAAAAACAGCTCCGGAGCCCTATGCATGCCCGATGGTCCGCCTTTGTGGATAAGTTCCCCTATAAGCTTCTCCACAAAGCGGGTCAACAAAACAAGGTTGCGGATGCTTTAAGCCGAAGGGTGGCACTTATCAAAACTGTGGCCTTGGAGTTAGTAGACTTGGAGCACCTTAAAGGGGAGTACTGTGATGACCCGGACTTTGGAACTGAGTGGGCGAAGTGTAGAGACGGAACCGAAGGAGGAGAGTATCAGTTGGTCGACGGGTTCCTCATGAGGGGTAGCCAATTGTGTCTCCCGGGTACGTCTATAAGGGAAAGGGTGATCCGAGAACTACATGGAGGAGTGTTGGGGGGTCATTTTGGTCGAGACAAGACCTTTGAGGCGGTTAGCTCCCGGTATTTCTGGCCTAAGATGAGGAGAGATGTGGCGTACATCGTGGAGCGATGCGAAAACTGCCAAACCATGAAGGGGCATGCTACCAATACCGGGTTACGAATGCACCTCCCGATCCCGGAAACCATTTGGGAGGATCTTTCAATGGATTTTGTGTTGGGTCTACCAAGAACCCAACGGGGTATGGATTCCATATTCGTGGTGGTGGACCGATTCTCAAAAATGGCGCACTTCATTCCATGTCGGAAGACTAGCGACGCCACCGCCATTGCCAAGCTTTTCTTTCGTGAGGTGGTGAGGTTACATGGGGTTCCGAGGACCATAGTATCAGACCGGGACACTAAGTTCGTTAGCCACTTTTGGCGGACTCTTTGGGCCATCCTCGGATCCACTTTGAAATTCAGCACTACAGCTCACCCACAAACTGACGGGCAAACTGAGGCGGTAAACCGGACGTTGGGGAACCTACTGAGAAGCAAATGTCGAGATAAGCCCCGGATGTGGGATTATGTGATCGCTCAAGCCGAATTTGCCTACAACTCCGCCGTGAGTTCGACCACCGGGAAGTCCCCTTTTGAGATTGTGTATACTAAGGCTCCGAACCACTCACTTGATTTGGGCGAAGTTCCGAAGGGAGAAAAGAAGAGCGTAGTGGCTCAGAATTTGGCCAATGATTATCACCAAATGCACCAAGAGGTTCGGCATATCATTGAGGAGAAAAACAGTAAGGTTAAGGCCAAGATTGACCAACACCGGAGAGATGTTCAGTTTGAGGTGGGGGATGAGGTGATGGTGTACTTGGGAAAAGAGCGACTCATGCACGCTACTAATAGCAAATTGAGACCGAGGAAGTACGGTCCCTATCGGATCACCAAGAAGATTAGTGCCAATGCCTACCAACTAACCCTTCCCAATTGGCTTGGGAAGATGTCTTCTTCTTTTAATGTGCAGGATTTGAGCTTGTGGAAGCCGGGCGGGTCATTGCCAACCAAAAGGTCCGAGGCGGAGTCCGACTCTTTCAAAGAAGGGGAGAATGATGAGGGCATCTTGTCCGCCCACATGAAATCGAATACTAAGAACGAGGAACGAGAGGAACCATCGACGGACGGCCCAAGCAAGAACCTGCAACCCAGCACGCGGGGCGTGCCTGAAGAAGCGCGAGGCGTCGAGGCTCTTACTTCAGATAAAAAGCTCAGCAACTCAACCACGTGGGGCGCCTCAACCCATACGCGGGGCGCGCATAGCAGCTTCGAATGAGAATCTCACCAGGAGGTCCAGCACGCGAGGCGTGCGCTTATGACGCCAGGCGTAGATGCCAACCCCCATGGCGGCCAAGTTCAGAAGCTCAACTACGCGGGGCGTAGTCCCGAGGATGCCACGCGTAGAGAGCCTCGTCCAGCGTCCTCAAGCCCAGAGACTCGAACACGCGGGGCGTAATCCTGGGGCGCGGGGCGTACTCGTTCAGCATTAAACTTCTCCTCCAAGTTCTTACTAAGGGGGGGGACCAATTTCTGTTGTTCTTTATTTACTATTTGCCATCACTCAATATTTACTAGTTGCCATTATTTCTTACCCCTTCCCATCTCACCCCTTGTCCTATGTTTGTTAGAAACCCTATCCAAGGGCCTTTAGTCTTTTCCCTTTTCTTTTGTTGGAGTATATAAACTCCATTGTTTGTAATGAAACACAACTTTTGATGAATTAAAATATCAGCCTCCATTGGAGCACCAAGGTTTCTCCTTGTTTGGGTTAACTCAACCTTCAAGTTAAGATTGAGAAGATTGTATTCTTTGTTGGTTTACTATTAAAACCTTCAATCGACTTTAATCTACATCACAAAATGGATGAATACGTGGAAGAGTTGTATTCATCCATTTTGTAAACAAAATCTTCTTATTTTCAGGAAGTGGTGTTCGTCCTTTATGGAGTAAAGGTCAAACAAAATTATGTGCTTTCACAAAAGTGATGAGATGGGTCATTCATATAGAACCACTTTCCTTTACATAGCTGATTAAGGATTTAATTATTTATCTTTTTTACAAACTCTGTACTTTTTAATCAAATCTACAAAAATTGCAATCTCGAAAATTTGAATTAACATTGAGCTCGAAAAACACCCAAATTACTAAAGACTACATAGATAAATCGAAAAATAAGTCGAATAGCTAAAATCTAACTTTTATGAACTCATTAAAATAATTGTGGGGCTGTTAAACTTCAGCGAGAAGAAGACAAAGAGATTGAAAATGGAAAGTGTAAACATGAAATTGATACAAAATGGTAAACAAGAGAGAGGTGAGACTGAGAAAATTTAATGAAAAGTCTAAACATGAAATTTCGATTTTTAGTCGACCATCACAAGTCATTTTTTCTCTAAAAGAGGATCTTTCCGATCTCTGATATTAATGATTCGTATTCGGTTGGACTCATTTTGACGATTCAGACGTTTTTTATTCATGACCTAAGGCCAAAAAAAAAAAAAACCCGACTAAAGTTATTGTCCAATTTCACCAGACACTTCACCTAATCATAACGTCTTCGTTGGACCTCAAAATTGAGCCTATTAGGACACTTTTAAGAAAACGGCTCACTAAAATATTCTGAAATGCAATTTGATTCTCTGGAAAATTTAGTTTTGATTTGGAGATGGTTCTCTGACCAAAATATAATAAAGTAAATACTCAGATGGGGTTATCACGGATGATCGGAAGAAGAGGCGGGGCGACGAAAGTGGATACGAAACAGGAGAAGAAAGAAACCCAAAAGAGATGAAATGCTCGAATATGAGGCTGAGATTTAATAGCAGCTCTTCTTCCCAAGGTTAGGGTAGGGTTGAGGAAAAACAGGGAAAAAAGGACAGAGACTAGGTGGATTTCACGTGAGAGTAGCAGTCTAGAAGAAGGTTGAGCAAACTCTCTTATTTTCAGCAAGCGATAGAGAGTAAAGGCCAAACCAGTAGTAGGAGGTGATGAGATAAATGATTAATAAAAGGCAAATTATGAAAAAAAAAATGTTCGTGGTTTGCGAGTAAAATCAATTTTAATTATATACTACCGAAAATTTAAAAAGACTCATTTGAAAATTTGTAAATTGTTTCAATTTATCGATAAACTGGTTTAAAAATTTATAAACTGCTTCAATTTATTGAAATTTGATCTTGGTTGGAAACGTTAGTGTTAAATTTGCACAATTTTATACGTTAAGCTTAAATCTGCACTTCACGTGAAAGGTTAATATTAAATATTTAGTGCACTAACAGCACAGTAAAATATTTTAAACAATTTCAAAAAAAATTATGATTATTTATATGCAGAAGGTTTAGTTTTTTTGAAACTATCTAAAATATTTTACGGTGTTAGTTACAAAAAAAAATGTGCAAAACTGCTTCAATTTATCGACAAACTGGCTTAAAGGGTATGATGTAGCTAAATAACAGTCAAACAAGTTTTTTCAAATTTTCAGTAGCGTGTAGTTAAAATTGATTTTCCTTGGAAACGTTAGGGTTAAATTTGCACAATTTCATAGGTTATAGCTAAATCTGCATTTCGCTTAGAACGTTAGAATTAAATCTATACAATTTCATACGTTATGGCTAAATTTTCACTTCGCTTAAAACGTCAAGTTTCAATATTTAGTGTATTACTAAAAAAAAAAATATTTAGTGCATTAATAGCACAGTAAAATATTTTACACAATTTCAAAAAAAAATATGATTAATCTATATATAGCAGGTTTAGTTTTTTTTTTAAACTATATAAAATATTTTACGATGATAGTTAAAAAATTATATGAAACGGTTTCAATTTATCGATAAACTGGTTTAGAAAGTCTGATGTAGCTACATAGCAGTCTAGAAGAAGGTTGAGCAAACTCTTCTTATTTTCAGGAAGCGGTTCGTCTTTTACACAGTTAAAAGACCAACCAATAGTAGGAGGTGATGAGATAAATGATTAATAAAAGGCAAATTATGAAAAAATGCTCGTGGTTTGCGAGTAAAATCAATTTTAACTATATACTATCGAGAATTTAAAAAGACTCGTTTAAAAATTTATAAATTGCTTCAATTTATCGACAAACTAGTTTAAAAATTTATAAACTGCTTCAATTTATTGAAATTTGATCTTGGTTGGAAACGTTAGTGTTGAATTTGCACAATTTTATACGTTAAGGTTAAATCTGCACTTCGCGTGAAACGTTAATATTAAATATTTAGTGCATTACTAACAAAAAAAAAAATTTAGTGCACTAATAGCACAGTAAAATATTTTAGACAATTTCAAAAAAGATTGTGATTATTTATATGTAGCATGTTTAGTTTTTTTGAAACTATCTAAAATATTTTACGGTGTTAGTTAAAAAAAAAAAAAAATGCACGAAACTGTTTCAATTTATCGACAAACTGGTTTAAAGGATCTGATGTAGCTAAATAACAGTCAAACAAGTTTTTTCAAATTTTCAGTAGCGTGTGGTTAAAATTGATTTTCCTTGGAAACATTAGGGTTAAATTTGCACAATTTCATAGGTTATGGCTAAATCTGCATTTCCCTTAAAATGTTAGAGTTAAATCTATACAATTTCATATGTTATGGCTAAATTTTCACTCCGCTTAAAACGTTAAGTTTCAATATTTAGTGTATTACTAACAAAAAAAAAAAATTAGTGCATTAATAGCACAGTAAAATACAAAATTTCAAAAAAAAAATATGATTAATCTATATGTAACAGGTTTAGTTTTTTTTTGAAACTATATAAAATATTTTACGATGATAGTTAAAAAAAATGTGAAACTGTTTCAATTTATCGACAAACTCGTTTAGAAGGTCCGATGTAGCTAAACAGCAGTCTAGAAGAAGGTTGAGCAAACTCTTCTTATTTTCAGTGAGCGGTTCGTCTTTTACACAGTAAAGGCCAACCAATAGTAGGAGGTGATGAGATAAATGATCAATAAAAGGCAAATTATGAAAAAAATGCTCGTGGTTTGCGAGTAAAATCAATTTTAACTATATACTACCGAAAATTTAAAAAGACTCGTTTAAAAATTTGTAAATTGCTTCAATTTATCGACAAACTGGTTTAAAAATTTATAAACTGCTTAAATTTATTGAAATTTGATCTTGGTTGGAAACATTAGTGTTAAATTTGCACAATTTTATACGTTAAGGTTAAATCTACACTTCACGTGAAACGTTAATATTAAATATTTAGTGCAGTACTAACAAAAGAGAAATTTAGTGCACTAATAGCACAGTAAAATATTTTAGACAATTTCAAAAAAAAATTGTGATTATTTATATGTAGCAAGTTTAGTTTTTTTGAAACTGTCTAAAATATTTTACGGTGTTAGTTACAAAAAAAATGTACGAAACTACTTCAATTTATCGACAAACTGGTTTAAAGGGTCTGATGTAGCTAAATAACAGTGAAAAAGTTTTATCAAATTTTCAGTAGCTTGTGGTTAAAATTGATTTTTCTTGGAAACATTAGGGTTAAATTTGCACAATTTCATAGGTTATGGCTAAATATGCATTTCACTTAGAACGTTAGAGTTAAATTTATACAATTTCATACGTTATGGCTAAATTTTCACTTCACTTAAAACGTTAAGTTTCGATATTTAGTGTACTGCTAACAAAAAAAATATTTAGTGCATTGATAGCACAGTAAAATATTTTACACAATTTCAAAAAAAAAATGATTAATCTATATGTAGCAGGTTTAGTTTTTTTTGAAACTATATAAAATATTTTACGATGATGGTTAAAAAAAATATGAAACTGTTTCAATTTATCGATAAACTGGTTTAGAAGGTCCGATGTAGCTAAATAGGAAGAAGGTTGAGCAAACTCTTCTTATTTCCAGGAAGCAGTTCGTCTTTTACATAGTAAAATAGTAGGAGGTGATGAGATAAATGATTAATAAAAGGCAAATTTTGAAAAAAATGCTCGTGGTTTGCGATTAAAATCAATTTTAACTATATACTACCGAAAATTTAAAAAGACTCGTTTGAAAATTTGTAAATTGCTTCAATTTATCATAATTAAGTATAAAATTACAACTAAGTCATATCATCAAATTTAATTCTTAATATGTCATTATTCTTTATATATTATGATTTTACACCATTATTTAAAAAATTTAGACTTCAATTCATAAATTATAAACCTTAGAAAATATATTCTAGACTTCTAATTTATAAATTCTAATCCTTAAAATATATTAAAAGTACTAATTTTACTAATTTACCATAATTTAAAATTATGACTTGACATAGTTGTAAATAGTTTTAAAAAATGAATTTCTGTGTAATTTTCCCATTTATAAATTGCTTTAATTTTTTGAAATTTGATCTTGGTTTGGAAACGTTAGTATTAAATTTGCACAATTTTATATGTTAAGGTTGAATATGCACTTTGCTTGAAATATTAAGGTTAAATATTTAGTGCATTACTAACAAAAAAATATATTTAGTGCATTAATAGCACAGTAAAATATTTTAGACAATTTCAAAAAAAAATTGTGATTAATTTATATATAGCAGGTTTAGTTTTTTTTGAAACTATCTAAAATATTTTACGCTGTTAGTTACAAAAAAAAAAAAATATAAAACTGCTTTAATTTATCGACAAACTGGTTTAGAATGTCCGATGTATTTTTCGGATTAATTTTTATTGAAGATGAATACTAATGAAGAAAAAGGCTAATGAAGAAGGAGTAATTACGAAGAGAGAGAAAAATGCAATTCACAAAGCAAATCATTTATTATGAGTATTAATTACATTAATTGATTACACCATTGGATCAAAATCAATGGTTAAGATTTTGATTCCATTTAGGGTCTGGATGGTTACTAACACCATTAAGAACAACCTCATATATATATATATATATAAATATATAATTTCTCTCTTAAAGGAAAAATGACTTGTGACGGTTTACTGACGGAAAATTGAAATTTCACGTTCATACCTTCCATTGAATTCTCTCTCACCTCTCTGTTGCTTACCATTTCTGCATCAATTTCATGTTTACACCTTCCATTTTAGATTTTTCTTTTGTCTTCTTCTCGCTGAAGTTCTGCAGCCCCATAGCTATTTTAAAGAATTCATAAAGGTTAGATTCTTCGACTTAATTTTTGATCTATTTATATAGTCTCTGGAAATTTGGGTGTTTTTGGGGCTCGATGTTAATTCAAATTTTACGTGTTGCAGATTTGATAAAAAAAGTTGGGTGCTCAAATTTGGGTTGGGTGCGTTATATTTGGATTTTTACCCAACCTATATAATGAAACTATTTCATGGGTTGGATGAGTTATGGTGGGTTATGTGGGTTAGAATAAATTTTTTTTTTTTGATGGATTGAGTGGGTTGAGTTATATGGGTTAGATGAGTTATAGTGGGTTAACACTTATTTTGTTTTCTTTACTATTTTTCTTTTTTTTTTTATCTCAAATTGTGTAGGTTAAATGCTAAAAAAGTTAAATTGACATTATGTGGTTTAAAATATATTTTTGTTCTTTTTACTTTTATCGAACCACAAATCTCAAATAATAAATAATAAAATATAGGGATAAAGATTAAATTTGACCCCAACGTTTATAGAAAAGTGTAGATTCGATTCTAATATACGAAATAATACATGTTTATCTTTAACGATTCTAAGCAATATCAATTTTACTCTTACATTACTGAAAATTTGAACATCCTTGTTTAACTGTTATTTAAATGTTACATCGAACCTTCTAAACTTTAATTATGTGTATGATATATAGTGCGTTATAAACATAACTACAAAAAAACTTATTAAAGTTTTAATAAGTAAGTTTGTTATATATAATCAAATTAAAGTTGACTTGAGTGGTTAAAAGCCGCAAGTAGAGAAAGAAACACATAACGGGAGACAACCAGCGAATTACCTAGGCGACGGGGTTAGCAGCAATGCTACAGGAACATTTTCAGAATCTATTCATATCAAACGGCACTGAGAAATTGGAGGTTGTGGACACAGTAAGCACCAGACTCTCACAGGAACAGAAAGAGGCCCTCTCACGAGACTTCCTTGAGGAAGAAATCAAACAGGCAATATTTTCTATGCACCCGGACAAATCCCCGGGTCCGGATGGTCTCAACCCGGGATTCTTTCAACAACATTGGCAAACCATTGGTGCATCTGTTTCGTCCTATTGTACTACATGCTTAAATACTGGTAATTTTCCTGATCACCTCAACCGTACAAATATTGTTCTAATTCCGAAAAAGAACCCCCCAGTAACAATGTCTGATCTCCGACCTATTGCATTATGTAATGTGCTAATGAGAGCAATGACCAAGGCAATTGCAAATAGGCTAAAAAGAGTGCTGGATTCAATAGTTTCTCAAGCTCAAAGTGCTTTTGTTCCCAAACGAGCCATCACAGATAATATCATGATTGCATATGAAGCAGGACACGCACTAAGAGCGGGAAAAGGGGGAAGGAAGGGCTATGCGGCCCTAAAAATTGATATGTCAAAGGCGTACGACAGAATTGAGTGGAATTTTTTGCGGGCTGTATTACTACGCATGGACTTCCCCTTAAAGATGATAGAACTGATTATAACATATGTCACATCAGTAGAATATCAAATCACGAACCGAAATGCGGCATTCTCTACCTTTAAACCATCAAGATGGCTTAGACAAGGTGACCCCTTGTCTCCCTATCTATTTATCTTATGCACGGAGGTGCTTACATCACTTCTACGGAGAGCAGAAGAACAAGGTAGTATTCATGGGTGTAGCATCTGTAGGGGAGCACCGACTATACCACATTTGCTATTTGCTGATGACAGTTATTTTTTCTTCCGAGCTACATTAACAGAAGCTGGTGCGATTCAGCAAATATTCCTACTGTATGAGAAAGCTTCAGGACAAAAAGTCAATTTTGAGAAATCTAAAATCATGTTCAGCACAAGAGTACCGGAGGAGCGCACAACGGCTTTGGCACAGTTTCTAAAGGTTCAGATCGTCGATACACAGGATACCTATTTGGGCCTTCCATCTTCGGTGAGAAGAAGCCGCACAACCGCATTTTCCTATGTAGTCGACCGATTAAACAAAAAACTACGCGGATGGCAGGGAAGAAGACTATCACAAGGCGGGAAAGAAGTTTTAATAAAAGCAGTAGCACAATCACTACCATCTTATGCCATGCAGGTATTTTCCCTTCCAAAGTTTATATGTAACAGAATTGAGGTATTACTAAACGGATACTGGTGGGGACGTGGGATTAAATGAAAAGCCTGGAAATATCTATGTCAACGTAAAGCTTGGGGAGGACTAAACTTCAGACACTTCTATGAATTTAATATCGCCTTCCTAGGCAAACACACTTGGAAGTTTCTCACCCGACCTGACACACTCGTATCCCGCATTTTTAAAGCACGGTATTTCCCTAACTCAGACTTCAGAGATGCAAGTTTGGGTTACAACCCAAGTGCAATTTGGTCCAGCATATATAAAAGTCGTGAATTAATGATTAAAGGAACTCGTGTCTGTATTGGTAATGGACGACAAACCAAAATTTGGGAAGATGCATGGCTCGATTCGGATACAGGGAGGCCAAACCGTTTAAACGTCCCGAATGGAAATTGGACGGTGGATAGGCTAATTCATAATGGGGAATGGAACATTCAGATGCTTAATGAATTATTTTCACATGAAGATCGACAAATTATTTTACATATACCGATTGCAAGATGTGAAACGGAAGATAAATTATGTTGGCGGTGGGAAAGGAAAGGAGCTTACAGTGTTAAATCAGCTTACTATGCTTTGGTGGAGTCGCTTCCAAAGCCGTCGGAGGAGGTCTGTGGTGCCCCCTGGAATAAGCTATGGCAATTATCCCGTCCCCCGAAGGTTAAAAACTTCCTATGGCGTGCAGCCTGGAATATTTTACCAACAAATGATAATCTCCGAGTTCGTCAAGTTGATGTAAATTCTATTTGCCCCTTATGTAGACAGGTTGCAGAAACTGTATCCCATGTTCTTCTTGAATGCCCGATGACTATTGCAGTATGGAATCAATCGGCAGTAGGAACATACAGACAAGTGACAACAGCTCCCTTTCACAATTGGTGGCAGGAAGCAATTAACAACAGCTCTGCTGAGGTAGCAGGTATGTGGGCTACATTGCTGTGGTTTATATGGTTCAGCCGCAATAAATGTATTTGGGAGCAAAAAACGTTCACGGCACCGGAGATTGCATCCAATGCGGTTCGTTTCCTAGCAACATGGAGACAAGCACAAGCCCGAAGTGAAGATTTAGCACCAGCACCCCGAAGGAATTACAGCAGGACATGGATACCGCCGCCGACCAGGATAAAAATCAATTTTGACGCATCAGTTCGCAGCGGTGAGGAAAGATTTGGTATCGGTGCAGTGATAAGAAACACGAAAGGCTCCTTTATAGCAGCCAGATTCGAACCAAAAATTGGCATGGTAACCCCGGAGTTAGCTGAAGCAATATCATGCCGGGAAGCACTTAGCTGGATTAAAGAACGAGGTGATAGAATCGTCTATGTTGAAGGAGACTCTCAGTTGATTATTAATGCGTTACGTCTAACTATGGATGAGGATTTCTCAAGTCTAGGATTAATTCTAACAGATTGTCGGAATCTGACAGAGGCAATTCCTAGTTGTAGTTTTCTCTTTGCACCTAGAGAGGCTAATCGTGTAGCTGACGAAGCTGCAAGGTTGGGTTTGCTAGCCCCTAGTTTAACTGTAACCTATCTTATTCCTCCTTCATTTATAAGCCTGATGGCAACAACTTAAGTTCTTTAATCAATTCTTTTATTCAAAAAAAATAAATATATATATATAGTCTTCTAGTTTTTTTCAAAACTCTCTTTGATTAGTCAACGTTGTTTTTTTATCCATTTAAAATTTTAAACACATTTTTTAATGGAGTACATGAATCGGTGAACACTCCCGATTTACCACCGATTCGGGTGTCATGTCCGATTTAGATATGTTTTTTTCCGTTTTAAATGTTTTTTTTTTATTGTTTTCTCAATTCTCCGGTTTTACAATTTTCGTTTTTTCAGTTTAAAAAATATCAAATTATAAATAACCACATTTTTTTAAAATTTAAATGAGATAAATAAAAAATAAAATGAGAATATAGAGAATTACACGGATTGTTAATACAGGTTCATTAAATATAAGATTTATTGGATGGGTTAAAATTATGGGTTGTAATAACTCAACCAAAGATCCCTATCTGCTATGCAAAGGAAAGATCCCTCATCTCATCACCTTCCTCGTCATCTTCCTAGAGGACGAACACCGCTTCCTGAAGATATGAAATTTTGTTTGGCCTTTACCACCGCTTCCTGAAAATAAGAGGTTTTTGTGTATAAAATTTTGTTCAACCTTCTCTGCAATGCAAGACTTCAACTATCACAGCAACAGCAAATCCACATGAACCTCAACGCCTTTCCTAACCTTCAAAAGAGAAAGAGCTGCTATTAATTCAACTCAAACATGGGTTTCCCAATTTCAATTCTTCTTTACCAAAATTAATTTACATGGAGGATTCAAGAATGCAATTCGCTCTTCCGGTCGATTCGGACCATAAACTACTGAATTCAGTCTATTCTCTGCCTCATATGAGAGTAACCGGAATTCAGAAGCCTTATGGTCTGGATCGACCGGAAGAGCGAATTGTATTCCTGAATTCTCCATATAAGATTAATTTTGTTGAAGAGGAATTGAAATTAGAAAACCCATGTTTCAGCTGAATTAACAGCAGCTCTTTTGAAGGTTAGGGTTCACGGGATTTGCTGTGACAGTAGCAGTCTAGCAGAAGGTTGAGGAAAAACTGGGAAAAGGAAAGAGACAGGTCTTTTGAAGGTTAAGGAAAGGCGAGGGATTGAAGCTGAAAAGTGGTGCAATCAAAGGTTTACCAGAAAGTTCAGGAAAAACTGCAGTTCATCCATATGGGTCATTAGATATAATAAACCTTTTTATATTTTTTTCTAAAAGAGTAACTTAATATTAATATTTCTCTTTTGGGATTTTGTACTAAATACTATAGTCAAAAGAATAATTTGAGCTTTATTATCATTAACATGAGTTCATTTTTTTATTTCAATGTATCAAATCACTAGTCTTTTTTATCTTTAATTTAATGATTAGAAAATTAAATTTTGGATTATAAAAAAAAGTAAAAGTAAATTTTGAGCATAAAAAACGGTAATAAAAATGACCGTTAACGACTTCAAAGTTGTTTAGTACCACATTTACTATGGAACCAATTTCTCTCTAAACATTCAATTTTTCTCGTCTCACTAAACAATATTTAAATTACCTCAAAATTAAAAAGTTGAAAACCAAACAATATTTAAATTATCTCAAAATTAAAAAGTTGAAAATTAAAATTGTTTAAAATACCAGCGATTTTTGAAATTTTTAAATTTTAAAATCGTTTAATTTTTTCATTCCAAATATATTTAATTTATTATTAATGAGACACTTGATCCAATTTTTTTTTTTTTTTTGTACTTTTCCTTATATTTTATATAGGGCTATAATTGAATTGAGCTTTGGGCAACTCATTCTCGACTCATCAAAAAATTGACAAGTTTGAGCTCAACATTCTGTTTATGAGCTGCTCACGAGCTTTGTTATCGGCCATCTCGTTAGTTTAGTTCATGAACTCGCGAACAACTCATTAATTATATTGATTTGAAATGTAATTAACACGAAACTACATAGTTTTGAAATGTACAAAACTAAAGCTTATATAAAACTACGTTGTTTTACATTTCTCTCTTTATATAAATATTATTAGTAAAGAGAATAACTGAACCAAGATTGCTCACGAGCGTGTTCATGAATATTATAATCAAGTTTTCTCATAAGGTTGTTTATGAACCTATAATCGAACTTGCTCGAGAGCTTTTGAGCCGAGTTTCGTCGTGCTCAAACTCGACTCTTTTGTTATCGAGCCAAATACAGTCGAGCTTTTATCAAAACAATATATATTATCCATATATATTATGCATCTCCATTGAGATGAATCCTCTGGATCAAGCAACGACATGAAATCTCTGCCTTGTTGCCAATCCTAATTACATCATAGTGCTTTAAACCTTAATTTTAAATACTTAAACATTACTCGATAATAAAAATATCAAATTAAATACAATTGAATAAATTAAAATCCAATCATTCACGAGCGTTTTTCGAGCTCAAGTCAAGCTTAAAAATCCTAGGTTAGACGAGTTTCGAGCTCGAACCGAACTTGATCGTTTCGATTCTCGAGCCGAGCCGAGTCTTAATTATTACAATGAATAAATATAAATAAAGAAAAATCTATATACTCCACAAAATAATTGTAAATTTCTAATAATTTAACACTAATTTCAACAACTCATTAAATACAATCGTAATTATTACAATAAATAAATATAAATAAAGAAAAACTTATGTTTATAAGGAGTTATTATAATATTTCAAGTCACAAAAATCTTCCTATTTTTTCTATCCATTTAATATAATCATTTTTTTTATTAATTGAATATATGATCAATTAATATTGGAAATTTACAAAGGGAAAAGCTATCCGGATATCTATCGGATAGAATGTGAAATTTTGTTTGTTATTAATGAAATAGCCTCTATTTATAGTATCTTTTAATCGCTCCACTTATAAGTTTGCGGTGTTACTTAGACATTTGATCATATAATTTAGGAATTTGTGCTTTGATGGTTTAATTAATTACTGTTTGTTTTTCTTTATCCAGCCATTGATTAATAGTATCAATAGTTAAGATTGTATTTTGTCACTTTTTCTTTATGAATTTTTTTTTCTCTAAAAAAACTCTTTTTTTTTTCTTATCACAAATTTTTATTCTAAACTAAATAATTTATTTTTTGTTAATGTAAATTTGCTATTTGCTGCTAAGTTATGAGTAAAATTGCATCCTTTTAGACATGAATAAATAGGAAGATTCATGTTAATATAGTCCTTTGAGAGTATTTTTACGTCTTATCCCTTAGAATATATATATATATATATATATACACACACTTTATTAATGTTAAATTTTATACTTAATAGATCTAATTATGACACAAATTAAATGCTTAAAGCAGTATTAGTCATCTAACCTATTCAAAATGTTAGTCTTTGCCCTGAACTATTATTTAGTAACTAGAGATGTAAATGAGTCCAGCCGCTCATTGGCGGCTCGGTGTTCGGCTCGATAAAAGCTCGACCGTGTTTGGTTTGATTTATAAATGAATTGAGCTTGAGCATGACGAAACTCGACTTGAAAGTTCACGAGTAGACTCGATATATGTTCATGAAAATAATGTAAAACAACGAAGTTTTGTGTAAAATTACGTTTTGAAGGTTTCAAAACTATGTAGTTTTGTGTTAAAGAAATTTCAAATCAATATAATTAATGAATTGTTCGCAAGCGAAGTTCATGAACTGAATTAATAAGTTGCTCGCGAGCAAAACTCATAAACAAGCTTGTTAAAAAGCTCGTGAATAGCTCACGAATATAATATTAAGCTCGAGTTTGTCATTTTTCTGAAGAGCCGAGCCTGAACAGACCAAAGCTTAGTTCGACTCGATTAAAGCCCTATTGGTAACTGTAACATCTCGATCCAATACAACATAGGTATTGTCCGTTTTAGTCCAAATCCAACATCTTGGATCTCATGTGAGATTCAGTTCATTCCTGCTAAGTATTAGATGTCCACCTTACTAAGCCACCACAATCACGCCCTCTCTACTTTGGATGTGAGATTCAGTTCATTCCTGCTCTTATCGTCATCCCTTAGAGCCGCTCCTTGCTCAAGCCTCCTATCCCGACGTCACCCATTCTAGACGAGGTCATTATAAGTCCACCAGCTTCTGTTTGGTTCGTCCTTAAACAACACATCGTTACAAGCCTAAATCCTTCGGCATTTCCATTAATTCAAATTAATTCTTTTAATTACAACAAGCACCTCCTTCATCAACAATCATTTTTGTTCATGAACAGTGATTTTTAATATATAATATCTAACTAAATTGTTTTTTTATTATTTATTATATCAAAAATTAAGTGAATATTAACTTATCTAGGAATTATCTAAAACCTAAAGGTCTAAGGGTCTTAAAAAGCTCAATTTTATTATTATTATTATTATTATTATTATTATTATTATTATTATTATACAATATCTAATTCAATTATTTTTCTTATATTTATTATATCAAAAATCAAGTTAAAGTATTTCGATGTTTCATTTTGTAAAACATTATTGTTATATGAAAATATTAAAAGTTGGAATTTTGAGTGAAGAATTAATTAGTAGTGGAATTTGTAAAAAAAACAACCATCCTCTAAATTAAATAACCGACTAATGCTTCAAATTAAGTCCAACTTTACATAGTGGTGAAGCTCTTAGCCTAGCGGTTGAGAGCTTACCTATGCCTTGGGAGGTTATGGATTCGAATCACATTCGGGTTTGGTGGAGATTTTTCTTTCTTCTTTAATGTAAGCGCATTGTGTGCAATTTTTTTTAAAAAAAGTCCAACTTTACATAAATTAAGTCCAATTCTACAGAAATTATATCTAAAAATAGAATATTTACCTAAAGTTTAAAGGTTTTATGTAAAACTCAATTTTTCACGATGTTAATAATTTTGTTTTTGTAAAAATACAATTTTACATAAATTATGTCTAAAAATAGAAGATTTACTTAAAGTTAAAATATTTTATGTGAAACTCGATATTTTAAAATTACGCATGCGCTTCTGGTATTAGACACATATCCTGAATTCGATTGCTAGCTTTTACTTGAATATACGAGCCCATTTATTTAATACATATCAGTGATATATAAAAAAATTTATACTAATTATTTATCAATACTATCATGTGTCAAATTTTGTTGTTTTACATCTATTATATTTATTCTTACTTTGTTAGATTTACAAATATAATAAGGTAGTGGAATCAGTTTATATATTTTATTTTCAACTAACACTTTGGATTTTTTTAGTGTTTTAGACGTGGTATCTCTCACAGTAATAAAAACACTAGAAACGCCCAATTTAGCAAGAGTATTTACGAAACAATTTGGGTATGAATATTTATTTTTAGTATTTTATTTTTTTTGGGTAAGAAAGGAAAGGAAAAAAAACAAAACCAACTATTTTTAGTATTTTATAATACATTGGGAATGGATGAGTACAAATTTTTAATATCCAACTTTTTAATTATATTAATTAGTAAATGATAATAAAAAGTCAAATTTATTATTAATGAACAAATTTAAATATATACCATTGGATCTTTGATCTACTGGCTATTATTATAGTACCAATGGATGGTGACAAATGATAATACCCATTAAAAATGAACCCATATATGTATATATATACTTTTTCTCTCTTAAAGGAAAAATGACTTCCGACGATTTATTGACGGAAAATTGAATATTCATGTTTATACCTTCCATTGAATTTTCTCTCTTTCGCCTCTCTCTCTTGCTTACCATTTGTGCATCAATTTTATGTTTACACCTTCCATTTTAGATATCTCTTTTGTCTTCTTCTCACTGAAGTTCCTCAGCTATTTTAACGAGTTCATAAAGGTTAGATTATAGCTCTTCGACTTAATTTTTTATCTATCTATATAGTCTCTAGAAATTTGGGTGTTTTGGGGGCTCGATGTTAATTCAAATTTTATAGGTTGCAGATTTGATAAAAAAAAAGTTCAGAGCTTGTAAAAAAGATAAATGATTAAATCTTTTATCAGCTATTAGGAGTGTTCAAACTTGGGTTGGGTGCGTTATAATTGGATTTTTACCCAATCTATATAAAAAAAACTACTTCATTGGTTGGATGAGTTATAGTGGGTTATGTGGGTTGGAATAATTTTTTTTAGATGGATTGAAATGGGTTGGGTTATATGGGTTGGATGGGTTATAGTGGGTTAAAACTTATTTTGTTTTCTTCACTATTTTTCTTCTATTTTTTTTTTTATCTCAAATTGTGTAGGTTAAATACTAAAAAAATTAAATTGACATTATGTAGTTTAAAATATATTTTTGTTCTTTTTACTTTTATCGAACCACAAATCTCAAATAATAATAAAATATAGGGATAAAAATTAAATTTGACCCCAACGTTTATAGAAAAGTGTATATTCGATTCTAATATACGAAATAATATATATTTATCTCTAACGATTCTAAGCAATATCAATTTTACTCTTACATTACTGAAAATTTCAACATCCTAGTTTGACTGTTATTTAAATTTTACATCAAACCTTCTAAACTTTAATTATGTCTATAATACACTGTGCGTTACAAACATAACTACAAAAAACTTGTTAAAGTTTTAATAAGTAAGTTTGTTATATATAATCAAATTAAAGTTGACTTGAGCGGTTAAAAGCCGCAAGTAGAGAAAGAAATACATAAAAAAAGTTAGGAATTGGAAGTATAATAAAATATATAGTCTTTTAGTTTTTTTCAAAACTCTCTTTGATTAAGCCAACGTTGTTTTTTTTATCCATTTAAAATTTTAAACATATTTTCTTAATGGAGTACATGAATCGGTGGACACACCCGATACACCACCGATTCGGGTGTCATGTCCGATTTAGGTATGATTTTTTCCGTTTTAATTTTTTTTTATTGTTTTCTCAATTCTCCGGTTTTACAATTTTCATTTTTTCAGTTTAAAAAATATCAAATTATAAATAACCATATTTTTTTAAAATTTAAATGAAATAAATAAAAAAATAAAATGAGAATATGAAGAATTACACAGATTGAATATGTTAGACGGGTTGTTAATACACGTTATGATAAACCATCAAATATAAAATTTATAACTCATTGTAACCCACTTAATGGGTTGGATGGGTTAAAATTATGGGTTGTAATAACTCAACCAAAGATCCCTATCTTCTATGCAAAGGAAAGATCCCTCATCTCATCACCTTCCTCATCATCTTCCTAGAGGACGAACACCGCTTCCTGAAGATATGAAACTTTTGTTTGGCCTTTACCACCGCTCCCTGAAAATCAGAAGTTTTTGTGTATAAAATTTTGTTCAACCTTCTCTGCAATGCAAGACTTCTACTGTCACAGCAACAGCAAATCCACATGAACCTCAACGCCTTTCCTAACCTTCAAAAGAGAAAGAGCTGCTATTAATTCAACTCAAACATAAACATGGGTTTCCCAATTTCAATTCTTCTTCACCAAAATTAATTTACTGAAGGACCCAAAAGACGGGTTACCAATAACAACAATCAAATACGCGGAATACCAATAACAACACCACAAGGATCAATCTAACAAACAATCAACCAAAGCACAACCCAAGTTCCAAATCAAAACAGCAACAATAACCACAAGAATGGAAATCCAAAACCACAATCAACAACACAAGATTTATACGTGGAAAACCTCTTCGGTGTGAAGAGTAAAAACCACGGGACGTTTGAGGAGTCCACCCTACTTCTCTTATTATGATAAAATTGAGGGCAAAACAAACCCAATAAAGTCTTACAAAAGGTTTATAACCCACCAATAATCATGAAACAATAAGAGATTTCAAGAAGTAGACAAATACCAAGAAAGAGAAGAAATCAATCTACAATCTGCCCCAACTCCGAACAGACCTTCCCGACATCCGAACGGCAATCCCAACGGTGAGAACAAGGAACAATATGTCTAGAAGCTCCTGTCCAAAAACGTGACGATCTGACGGTTCAATCTCCGGAAATCGACAAAAACGTGAACTGACCTAAAGAGAAAAAGGCCAAATCCAAAAATCTCTTTTGTGTGTGTCTTTTCTTCTTCCTTCACTTCTCTCAATAAATGATAATTAATTCACTTAAATACATATTAACCTAGCTTCTCAAAAAAGCCAAAATTAATATTAAATGGACCTTAAATATGGGCGGGACCCATAACAATCTCCCCCTCCAGCCCATCACGGAGAGAAGAAAAACTCAAATTCTTCAACGTTTGAATCTCATCCCGGAAAGCTTATTACAAAGCTCAAGCTTGCTTCTGGGAACCACCTTGGTTAACATGTCTGCTGCATTTTTATCTGTGTGGACTTTCTTTAATAGAAATTCTTTCTCTTCAATCACATTCCGCAACCAATGATATCTGATATCAATGTGCTTGGTACGAGCATGATACATGGCATTCTTGCTCAAGTCCATAGCACTCTGACTGTCACAGAATGTCACATACTCACATTGCTTCAAACCCAACTCTTGAAGGAACCTCTTCAACCAAATCATCTCTTTACATGCTTCCACAGCTGCTATATACTCTGCCTCAGTAGTAGACAATGCTACACACTTTTGTAGCTTGGATTGCCATGAAATGGCTCCCCCTGAAAATGTAAACACATAACCTGAGGTAGACTTTCTATTATCAAGATCACCAGCCATGTCTGCATCTGTATATCCCTCAAGAATCGGTTTGCCACCTCCATAACACAAACTCAATTTGGAAGTACCACGCAAATATTTGAAAATCCACTTAACAGCTTCCCAATGAACCTTACCCGGATTGGATAAGTATCTACTCACCAAACCAACAGCCTGTGCAATATCTGGTCTAGTACAAACCATAGCATATATCAAAGAACCAACAGCAGATGAATAAGGAACAGAAGACATACTTGCTTTTTCTTCACTTGACTTAGGACAAGCTTTATTACTCAACTTGAAATGAGCGGCTAAAGGTGTATTAACAGGCTTGGCATTCTTCATATTGAACCTTTCAAGCACACGTTCAATATACTTTTCTTGAGATAACCACAATTTTCCAGCTTTCCTATCACGAGCTATCTCCATTCCTAAGATCTGCTTAGCTGGACCCAAGTCTTTCATGTCAAATGACTTGGACAAATCCTTCTTCAAGTTGGAAATCATCTCTGCATCTTGTCCAACTATCAACATATCATCCACATATAAAAGAAGGATAATGAAGTTACCTCCAGGGAAATTTCTAAAATACACACAAGGATCTGTTGAAGTTCTATTATAACCATTCTTTGTCATAAAAGAATCAAACTTCCGATACCATTGCCTTGGTGCCTGTTTGAGCCCATAAAGACTCTTCTTCAACTTGCAAACAAGCTTTTCTTTTCCCTTCTCTTCAAACCCTTCAGGTTGCTCCATATATATCTCCTCATGCAAATCACCATGTAAGAAAGCATTTTTCACATCAAGCTGCTCCAACTCCAAATCAAGACTTGCAGTTAAACCCAAAATGGTTCTTATAGATGTCATCTTGACAACAGGAGAGAAGATCTCATCAAAATCAATGCCCTTCTTCTGATTGCAACCCTTTACCACCAATCTGGCTTTGCGCTTCACTATCTTGTCACCATCTTTCTTGTTCTTGAAAACCCATCTGTTTTTCAAGACCTTCTTGCCTTTAGGAGGCTTCACAAGCACATATGTCTCATTCTTTTTCAAGGAATCCATCTCTTCCTTCATAGCATCAAGCCAAAGATTTTTGTCTTTACTAGACAACACTTCTTCAAAGTTCTCTGGCTCCCCCTCATCAGTGACAAGAATAAACTCTGAGCTTGGATATTTTGTAGAAGGTTTTCTTTCTCTAGTTGACCTTCGAACTGTTGCTTCTTCCACCAAAGGAGCTGGCTGCTCCCCCTGCTCATGAACATCCTCTACATCATTCTGATCATCATGTGGAACATCATCAAATTCTGGTACACCATCACCATCATTATCAAATTCTGGTGCATCACCATCTTCATTTGGTTGTACCTCCTCAACACCATCAAGTGCTGGTTCAACATTCTCATTTATTAGCTGCTCAACAGGAATAGGAGTAGAAACAGAAGAAGTATCAGTAATATCAAAAGACAAATCTGGAGTAGAAGTGTACCTTATACTCAGAAGTTCTGAGCCCATCTCGTGCTCAAAGAATACTACATCTCTGCTTCTCACCACTTTCTTCTTCTCTGGATCATAGAGTCTAAAACCATACTCCTCATCACCATAGCCAACAAATACACAAGGATTAGTCTTGGAATCAAGCTTTGATCTCTGTTCTTTCGGCACATGCATGTATGCCTTGCATCCAAAGACTCTCAAATGTGAATAAGTAGGATCTCTACCCTTCCATGCTCTCTCGGGTATCTCAAAGCCAAGAGGAATTGATGGTGAACGATTGATCAAGTACACTGAAGTATTAACAGCTTCAGCCCAAAATGTCTTTGGAAGATTAGACATTCTAAGCATACATCTCACTTTCTCCACAATTGTTCTGTTCATTCTCTCTGCTACACCATTGTGTTGAGGGGTGCCAGACACAGTTTTTACATGTCTAATTCCATGGTGTGAGCAATAATTCTCAAATTCTTTAGAAGTGTACTCACCACCATTGTCAGATCGAAGACACTTCAATTTTCTTTCTGTCTCCCTTTCTACCATGACGTGAAACTTCTTGAAAGTTTCAAACACTTCACTCTTTGTCTTCAACATGTAAACCCAAGTTCTCCGAGTAGTATCATCAATAAAAGTGACAAAATATTTACTGCCACCAAGAGACTCCACCTCTAAAGGACCACAAACATCAGAGTGTATCAACTCCAACTTTCCTTCCTTCTTTGTAGACTTCTTAGAAAAGGAAGCTCTATGTTGCTTTCCTGCTAAGCAATAATCACAAGGGTCAAAAGAAACAGATTTATCAACATGAATAAGAGATTTACCTGCCAAAAGTTTTAACCCTTTATCTGTCATGTGTCCCAATCTTCTATGCCACAAATTAGGAGAGTTCTTTTCTTCAACTGCATTTAGCTCACCAGAACATACATTCAAGTATGTTTTATACAAAGAACAACACAAATCACCTCGAGCAGCTGTCAATGAACCCTTGGACAATCTCCATTTGCCATCTCCAAAGGTATGTCTGAATCCTTCTAGATCAAGAACATTTGCAGACAACAAGTTAAGGCGTATATCGGGAATATGGCGCACATTCTTCAATATAAGCATGCACCCAACACTTGTCTTCACCCGAATATCACCCATGCCAACAATGCTTGCCAAACTCTGATTTCCCATCTTGACACTACCAAAATCTCCTGCTTTGTAGTTCAAGAAGTATTCCCTTCTAGGAACACAATGATAGGAAGCTCCTGTATCAACAAGCCACTCTGTGCCTGAACCATCAACATGATGACACTCACTAGTTGCACAAATCAAAGAAACACCATCATCACTTTTAGAAGTGACAGCTGCAGTATTTTTGTCATCTTCCTCCTTCTGAGAATCTTGCTTCTTGCCTTGTTCTCTTTTCCAACGGTAGCAATATTTCTTTATGTGACCCGGTTTGTTGCAGTGATGACATACCATAGGCTCTTTCACATCTCTGGACTTAGACCTACCTCTTGAGTTACCACGCCTCTTTGGACCTCTACTCTTGCCTCTACCTCTGTTCTCAACAACAAGAGCTTGTGAATTATCAACTCCCATCTCCTTTCTTCTTATCTCTTCATTAAACATACTCTCTTTAATCACATCCAAAGAAAGTACACCATCTGGAGCAGAGTTACTAATAGTCACAACAAGAGTTTCCCAACTATCTGGCAATGAACTCAACAGAAATAAAGCCTGCAACTCATCATTAAGAATAATCTTCATAGTGGTAAGTTTGTTGATTATATCTTGAAAATCACTAAGATGTTCAGAAACTGACTTCCCACTTTTCAACTTCAAATTAACAAGCCTCTTAATCAAAGAAGCCTTATTATGAGCAGTCTTTCTTTCATAAAGACCTTCTAATTTCTTCCACAAATCATATGGGTCAGACTCTTGAGAAACATGGTTGAAAATGCTAATATCAACCCATTGTCTGATAGTCCCCAAAGTCTTTCTTTTCAACTTTTCCCATTCTCTATCTTCCAATGTTTCTGGTTTGACTGGTTTGGACAAACTACCATCCTCTTTGGTTTCTGCATCAATTGGGTCATACAAATCTTTGCAAAATAACAAATCTTCCATCATAGGTCTCCATATAGAATAATTGGTTGATGTCAATTTGACCATGGAACTATTACTGCTATTAGATTCCACAGCTAACTTCAAAAATTAACCTTGCTCTGATACCAATTGAAGGACTCAAAAGACGGGTTACCAATAACAACAATCAAATACGCGGAATACCAATAACAACACCACAAGGATCAATCTAACAAACAATCAACCAAAGCACAACCCAAGTTCCAAATCAAAACAGCAACAATAACCACAAGAATGGAAATCCAAAACCACAATCAACAACACAAGATTTATACGTGGAAAACCTCTTCGGTGTGAAGAGTAAAAACCACGGGACGTTTGAGGAGTCCACCCTACTTCTCTTATTATGATAAAATTGAGGGCAAAACAAACCCAACAAAGTCTTACAAAAGGTTTATAACCCACCAATAATCATGAAACAATAAGAGATTTCAAGAAGTAGACAAATACCAAGAAAGAGAAGAAATCAATCTACAATCTGCCCCAACTCCGAACAGACCTTCCCGACATCCGAACGGCAATCCCAACGGTGAGAACAAGGAACAATATGTCTAGAAGCTCCTGTCCAAAAATCGTGACGATCCGACGGTTCAATCTCCGGGAATCGACAAAAACGTGAACTGACCTAAAGAGAAAAAGGCCAAATCCGAAAATCTCTTTTGTGTGTGTCTTTTCTTCTTCCTTCACTTCTCTCAATAAATGATAATTAATTCACTTAAATACATATTAACCTAGCTTCTCAAAGAAGCCAAAATTAATATTAAATGGACCTTAAATATGGGCGGGACCCATAACATTTACATGGAGGATTCAAGAATGCAATTCGCTCTTCCGGTCGATTCGGACCATAAACTACCGAATTCAGTCTATTCTCTAAATCTCTGCCTCATATGAGAGTAACCGGAATTCAGTAGCTTTATGGTCTGGATCGACCGGAAGAGCGAATTGAATTCTTGAATGCCTCCATATAGATTAATTTTGGCGAAGAGGAACTGAAATTAGGAAACCCAGGTTTGAGTTGAATTAACAGCAGCTCTTTTGAAGGTTAGGGAAAGGCAAGGGAAAGCAGCTCATTTGCAGAAGGTTGTGGAAAACTACTTTTCTATTTATTGATTTTCTAAACAGAATCTTCTCATCTTCAGGAAGTGTTGTTCCTCTTTTCGAACAAAACATGGAGCTCATCAAGAATTAAGTGGACACAAAAGAAGCCGGTGAAGAATCAGACGAGGAGGGAAGAGATTGAGGAAGAAACGATGGAAGTGAAGTAAACTACTGGAGCAGTAAGGAGAATGAGAATGAGAGAAGCTGAGGCGAGGGTTAAAAAGGAACTGAAATTAGGAAACCATGCTTGAGTTGAATAAATTGCAGGTCTTTTGAAGGTTAGGGAAAGGCTAGGGTTGTGTTTAGGTTCAGGAGGATTTGCTTTGAAAAAGAACTGTACTTAATATTAATATTTTTCTTTGGGGGATTTTGTAGCAAATAAAATAAGTAAAATAATTTAAGGTTTATGATCAATCACATGAGTTTTGATTTTTCATTTCTAACGCGTCAAATCATTAGTCTTTTTTTTTATCTTTAATTATTAACATTTTAATAATTAGAAAAGTAAAATTTAAGCATAAAAAATGATAAACAAAACGTTATTCATTTTATCTATATTTACAAATTTGCATTTTTAAAAGTTTAAAATATATATTTTTTATATATGTAATATTACTATGGCTAAATTAAAAAAAAAACAATGTGGTTATATTTTTTGTTAATTTTTTTTTATCCAAATGGAGATTAAAGTTTTTTTTTTTTTTTTTTAAAACGAGGATTGTTTTGTTTAACACGATTTCAAAATATAAAATGATTAAATCCTTTAACAGCTATTATGGGTGTTCAAACTTGGATTGGGTATGTTATAATTGGACTTTTACCCAATCCATATAAGGAAACTACTTCATGAGTTAGATGATTTATGGTGGATTATGTGGGTTGGAATAATTTATTTTAGATGAATTGAGTGAGTTGGGTTATAATGGTTGGATGAGTTATAATGGTTGGATGGGTTATAGTGGGTTAGAACTTATTTTCTTTTCTTTCTATTTTTTATTATCTCAAATTGTGTAGGTTAAATACTAAAAAAAGTTAAATTGACATTATGTGGTTTAAAATAGATTTTTGTTTTTTTTGCAGAGAAAAAAAAAATATATATATATATATATTTGTTTTTTTTTACTTTTATTGAACCACAAATCTCAAATAATAATAATAATAATAATAATAATAATAATAAAATATAGGGATAAATATTAAATTTGACCCCAATGTTTACAGAAAAGTGTAGATTCGATTCTAATATACGAAATAATACATATTTATTTCTAACAATTCTAAGCAATATCAATTTTACTCTTACATTACTGAAAATTTAAATATCATGGTTTGACTGTTATTTAAATGTTACATCTAACCTTCTAAACTTTAATTATGTCTATGATATATAGTGCGTTACAAACATAACTACAAAAAACTTGTTAAAGTTTTAATAACTAAGTTAGTTTGTTATATATAAACAAATTAAAGTTGACTTGAGCGGTTAAAGGCTGCAAGTAGAGAAAGAAACATATAAAAAAAGTTAGGAATTTAAAGTAATAAAATATATAGTATTTTAGTTTTTTTTTGCAAAACTCTCTTTAATTAATAAGCTAACGTTACTTTCTCGTTAACCAGCATTTAATAATAAAAAAATAATAAGTTAACGTTGTTTTTTATCCATTTAGACTCGTCCGATTCACCACCGATTCAGGTATGCTTTTTTCCATTTTAGATTTTTTTTAATGTTTTCTCAATTCTCCGGTTTTACAATTCTCATTTTTTCAGTTTAAAAAATATCAAAATATGAATAACTATATTTTTTTAAACTTAAATGAGATAAATAAAAAATAAAGTGTGAATATAGAGATTTACACGGGTTGAGTGGGTTAGACGGATTGTTAATATGGGTTATGATAAACCATCAAATATAAAATTTATAACTCATTCAACTCATCTAACCTATTGTAACCCACTTAACATTACCTTTTATGGGTTGGATGAGTTAAAATTTGGTGGGCTATAATAACTTAACCAATTTTGAAGATTTTGCAGATTTTGATAAAAAAAAGTTCAGAGCTTGTAAAAATGATAAATGATTAAATCCTTTATCAGGTAATTAGGGAATATCCTACAGTGATTCGAGCTGCCTTCGAGAATTCTCGCGGTCCTTGGTTCTCGTCTCTGTGCGGGGAGCGGTCCGTGTATACACTCCGACGATCAAGACAGTTAGATGTTCGAGAAAGGTTACTAAAGCAAATAATCGAGGAGCTTAGGAGGTATCCGATTTAGTAGTGAGTGAGAGAGTGTCTTTACCTTCCCCATGTTGGGGGTATTTATAGTGAGCTGAGGTAGCTTTATGGGCCTTGCTTCTTGGGCCTTTGAGCCTTTGTGACATTCTGAATCAAGTAGTCCCCCCCCCCCCCCCCCGCGAATAGGTATGGCGAGTATTTTATGCAAGTGGTAAAGGGAGTACCGTAAATCATCGTGGTCGACTAGAGAAATAGAAGTAGCGGTAAGTTGTCCGTTTTGAATTTGAAGAGACACCTTAATTTTCACGCATGTGCTTTAAGGGCTACTGTTGTAGCATTAAATGCAACATTTACTCCCTCTTGCACGTGCCGCTAGATGTAACGTCCGTGTCCAAAATTTAATCTTTATACGATATTTTATCGTATTATCAATATCGTATTATCTTTTGATTTATTAATCAACCAAGTGGATGTTAAAAGTATATGATAGGAGTTTGTTCAAATTATTTTAAAGTGTAAATCAAGGGATTGGGAAAAAGTTTAGTGACCTTTTGTTAAAACTTAAAAATTATAGGTTAAGTTAAAAAAAAAACTAATTTCGTGATGATGAGGACAACTTCTCCCTGGACGCGGGGCGTAATTTAGAGCACGCGGGGCGTGTTGTCCAGCACGCGGGGCGTGAATCGAACCTTCAAAGAGAACCAGTTTCAGGAGCTCATGTACGCGGGGCGTGCCTCCTAACACGCGGGGCGTGCCTCCTCATACGCGGGGCGTGTCTCCTCAGGCGCGGGGCGTGCAAGTCCACTTTCGGAGCATTCAAACTCAGAGACACTTTCACGCGGGGCGTAGTCCGTGACACGCGGGGCGTGTTTCAGCTGAAGAATACTTCCTTCCCAAGTTCTCCATACTTGGGACCACTCCCTATTTACAACTCTACCACTCCTTATTTACAAGCATGCCACCCCTTTACCATTAACCCTATTTTACCCTTTAGATTTGTATTTTAATTAGCTAGATAATTTACCCTTTTGTAATTTGGCAATTAGGTTTTTGAGATGATATAAATTCATCTCTTTCTCATTGTAATAGGTTAACTTTTATCAAATACAATTTATCATCTTCTTCCTTGTGAAGTTTGTTAAGGTTTTATCCTTCAACAATGGGGATTTCACTATTCCTATGGATTTAGTCCATGAATTTGGGATCCACTCCTTCTAGTTTAGCTAGATAAGTTGTTAGCCTTTGTGAGTTTACGGTTTAAAACTCTCAGTGGATTCCGCGCTGCATCATTTGGTATCAGAGCCGAGTCGTTTTCCTTGACCGGAGACTTCTTCTCGGAAATGGTTCAACCACGTATCACCACCGAAGCCATTGGAACCCATGAGCAAAGGCTTGAAGCACTAGAATCAAGCATGAAGGCAATCAATGACAAGATGAATGAGCTTGAAGAAAAACAAGAAGTGGAACGAAGAGAAAGGCGTCTTGATACGGAGAGGCTTATTCTCGAGTTTCGAAATAGCCGCATCCAACCCGCCGGAGAACCTCACCGGAGACAAAAGGAATGTCTTAGAGCCGAGCTGAGGAAGACGGAGCTCCTATGTGACAAAATGCTAAGAAGGCTAAGGGAGGACTTGGAGCATGGAGAGATGAGGAGGCTCCAAAGGGCAACCACTACTTTACCTCCTAAAGATACATCACCAATCTTTTCTCCTTTACACATTGAAGAGATAAATCCAAAGCTTTCTATTCTTGATGTGGAAGTTGTGGGTATGCCTACTATTAGTGAGGATTTGGTTGTTTGTGATGTTGCTTGTGATGATGAAGTGGATTTAGATTCTTCTTGTGAAATTATTGATAATGAAATTGTTGAGGAGGATTTAGATTCATTTGTGGATGAGGAGGAGAGGTTGTTTGTAGGTAAGGATGTTGGGGAGACCCATATTGCAAGGGATGCTTCCCATGTATTTGATGAAATACCCCTTAAGCATAACCTTGTTTGTATGGTTGAGGAAAGTGGGGGTATTATTCTTGAGGAGGGGAAGAATGGCTTGGGGCTTATTAATCTCTTTGAGGAGCATGAGGAAATCACATTATGTGTGGAGATTGATGACTATGGTGATGGGAGAGATGTTGGTGGTTCTACCATGTTGGGTGGTAGTATATCTTTTGAGTCAAGCGGCTTAGCACGTGGGATAGTCGGCTTGAGCTATAGAGAGAAGCACGTGGGAACGATAGGTCGTGGGAAGAGATGGAATGAGGATGGAGAGGGAAGTGAAATAGTGTATGGTCAAGGAGAAGATGATCTAGGAGAGGAGATTAATGGAGAAGGAAATTTCGAAATTGAGCTACTTAATGATGATGAACTTGACTACTATGAGCGAGAGTTCCGGAAGGGAATCGAGGAAAGTGGAGACGTGGGACCAACGTCCGAAGATAGGGAGTATGTGTCTCTCAACGGACAACCACGGGGCATTCTACCTTTGGGGAAGATACCACGTGACATTGTATGGGATCCGGGAGGTCGTATGCTATGTCTTCCTCATAGTTGCTTGAGCTTAAAGGAAACAGGTGAAGGATATGTTGTGACGCCTCTAGGAAGAAAGGAGATTCCTAGCACACGCACATTAGGAATGAACCGAGCCCCTCACTTGGTAAATTCGGAACTTGTTATTTTGTTCTTGATTGAGATGCATGTGTTGGGATATATGTTATGTTTGTTGGGGGGACATCAACCCTATGAGGAGTCAATGAGCAATGATGTGATGGTGGAGAGAGTAAGCTTCAAAGAATATTTGGTGAACGGGAATGGCCGTCCGGATGAGGTAGAGAGAATGGAAGAGATTCAAGAATGGCGGAATAGTGGCCAAGTTAGTGGAGAGGCGACTCGAGAAGCCGCGAGATTGTTAACCCAAGACAAAGAAGGGATCGATACAAGTGTTCTTAGAATCACTACGAAGTGGGTTGATAAATGTCGTCGGGACATCCCGTTTGATGTCGGCTATGAAGAGATCAGGGGTTGGTCGGTTAGACATGTCGTGGGAGTTTGGAGGAGCTTCCAAGACATTGGGACGAATTGGTTTGATCAACTTCGTCGAGATATTCCGTTTGATGTCGGCCGGACATTGAGGCGAGCCTTATGGGGGATGAGCACCGAGGGCAAGACACGAGTTGAGGTGTGGGAAGAGTGCATAATGAGAGGAAGAAACCGACAATATATGGAGTGGCTAACCCCTACCGAGCACAAGTCTTATTCTATAGTTGAGTTGGGGTCCAACTCTTTTGAAGAAGAGGAGAATGATGAGGACAACTTCTCCCTGGACGCGGGGCGTAATTTAGAGCACGCGGGGCGTGTTGTCCAGCACGCGGGGCGTGAATCGAACCTTCAAAGAGAACCAGTTTCAGGAGCTCATGTACGCGGGGCGTGCCTCCTAACACGCGGGGCGTGCCTCCTCATACGCGGGGCGTGTCTCCTCAGGCGCGGGGCGTGCAAGTCCACTTTCGGAGCATTCAAACTCAGAGACACTTTCACGCGGGGCGTAGTCCGTGACACGCGGGGCGTGTTTCAGCTGAAGAATACTTCCTCCCCAAGTTCTCCATACTTGGGACCACTCCCTATTTACAACTCTACCACTCCTTATTTACAAGCATGCCACCCCTTTACCATTAACCCTATTTTACCCTTTAGATTTGTATTTTAATTAGCTAGATAATTTACCCTTTTGTAATTTTGCAATTAGGTTTTTGAGATGATATAAATTCATCTCTTTCTCATTGTAATAGGTTAACTTTTATCAAATACAATTTATCATCTTCTTCCTTGTGAAGTTTGTTAAGGTTTTATCCTTCAACAATGGGGATTTCACTATTCCTATGGATTTAGTCCATGAATTTGGGATCCACTCCTTCTAGTTTAGCTAGATAAGTTGTTAGCCTTTGTGAGTTTACGGTTTAAAACTCTCAGTGGATTCCGCGCTGCATCACGTGATGCACTATAGTTTATAAGAATGATTATAATCTTAACATGATTAAAATATATTAATAAGTTATAAATTGTATATTGTATAAACATTTTTTTACACGTATATAAAGAATAACTAAAAATCTTAATATAAATCTTAGTTATAAATTTATGACACATGTAAATCATGTGTCTAGCATCACGATATTCTTATTGACACATGGTTTATTAAATTGTTTAAAGTTTGAGATATGGCATATATAATTTGATGAATAAAGTTTGATGAACCGCGAAGCCAAACCGGGCCGAATTCATTATACGGGCCCAGCCCATACTTAGACCCATGGTCTAGGATCGGATGGGACCCGAATAGAGCCCGAATAGAGGAAGCGGGTGAAGTAAGTAACTGCTCCGAATTCCTAAATGGAGCATCAAAACTCCCACTCAGAACAAACAATACCACGTTTGTTGCCACGAAAGCCACGAAAGGGACATGGCCTAAAAAGGAGTAACCGCCCTCGGAACGTGGCCTGGAAGGAGTAACCGCCCTCGGAACGTGGCCTGGAAGGAGTAACCGCCCTCGGCGGTTACTTAAGAACACTTATAAAAATCCATAAGGCCAAAGGGGAGAGGTACGTTCACATTTTTCCCCGTAATGCTATTATTACCAACATTCATACAAAGAACTGACTAGATCGTCGGAGAGTTTTCCCGGAGATCCCGTCTCCGGTTCTGTTTTGCAGGTAACTCCGGCGGAGATCATCAAATCGGATTCAGCAAGTTATCATTGGTGCGGTGAAGGTGGACCTTTTTTACCAACATTTGGTTAAAGGTACACAAAGAACATGTCAGAACCATCACGAACGACCGGCGTTATAACCAGATCAACTAGTATGAACTCAAGGGGTCCACGGACTGCGAATTCGCAGCCTGCGAGTACACAACCTGTGGTGCCTAGCTCGACGAACCCTTCGGGACAATTGAGTCCATTATTGGAAGTCCAAGTGCAAACTGAGATGGAGATGTCCAATAGCGATTTCGTCCAAATGGCAGGACAAGTCTTGGCTTCAAATATGAGCCAAGCGGCGGGGGATCGGATGATTGGTTTACTAACCGCAATCGCTGATCACAATAACGCCGTGGCGGCTGCTCCTCAACAACCTGTTGTCATCTCCACACAACCATCGACTACTGCCACCATATCTGTGCTTCCGCAGCCATCTCGAGAGCCAAATCAATAGGTCAAAGTAGTCGCATGAACCCACACAGCCACCCAGGCAACTACTCGTATCACG
The DNA here is from genome assembly GCF_963576675.1 of Euphorbia lathyris. Lineage (NCBI taxonomy): Eukaryota > Viridiplantae > Streptophyta > Magnoliopsida > Malpighiales > Euphorbiaceae > Euphorbia > Euphorbia lathyris. The sequence goes on along the minus strand of NC_088914.1, from coordinate 18,270,007 downwards.
ATCCTAGTATGATGATCCATCCGACCTGGCAAACATCCCAACCGACGTCGGGAATACCAGGAATCCTTCCACTACAACACACGGAGCCTTTGGTTTACGGGCATTCAGAGTTAATGACGTCTGGGGCGAATACGTCTGGGCAGGGGCACACTTGGAACTTTGATCCTATAACCGGACGGCGGCTAGAACCATGGCGAGAACAAATCTCAACATCAATTGGCGGGTGGATGTCACCCAGAGATCACCAGCAGCGGATGGAGGAGATTCGGCGAATACCCCATCCTGAGTTGGAAGATCAACTACGGAACATGATGGAGCGAATGGGGTACACGCCTAGGGCGAGAGCAGAGGTGCAGAGTGATTTTCCTTTTGCTCCGTCGTTGCGGGAATTTATACCAGATCACAGGATAAAGGCGCCGGCGATACCTAAATACTATGGGGATCCAAATTCTGATCTTGAGGCTCATGTCAGGAACTACAGAGAATTAATGGATGTTGCCGGAGCGAGTGAAAGCATAATTTGCAGATTCTTCTCGACCACTTTGGGCGGAGCGGCATCTGATTGGTTTCGGTCTTTACCTGCTGAATCTATTCACAACTGGAATCAATACAGTCGTGATTTCTGTGCAAAGTTCGTGGGCTGTAAAGCAGCGGATGTGACGGATAGGCAGCTGAAGGAGATCAAACAGATGAACTATAATTCCCTAAGGGAATTTGTTGTCGCATTCAACGATATTCTGGTGCGGTTGCAGAACCCGGATATCGTGAGCATTCGCAACATCATGGCGGATGGAACCACGGATTGGAGCATGCGGGAGGAAATCATCCGCAATAAGCCGCGCACAGTGGCCGAACTCATGAAGATAGCAAAGGAATTCATGGAAGTGGACGATGTCAACAGAGAACATAGAGCTCAAACCCGAAGAGAGAGAGATGCTGCTAGATCCACTTCGGACAATCGGCGCCTGACCCAGTCCAAGGGTAATTTTGTTCGCAGAAGCGATCGCTCCTTTCAAGGGGGAGGATATCAAACACCATTGAATACGACTCGTCAGGAGGTGTTACTTTGGATCGAAAAGAACCCCCTGAAGAAGGATGTGCGGTTCCCCGAGGCGAAAGGCCGAACTAGTTTGGGGCGATATCCTAACAAATATTACAGGTTCCACAGATTGAACGGCCATGACACGAACGATTGCTATGAACTGAAGAAGGAAATAGAAAAGCTGATTGAGAGGGGCAAGCTAAGCCAATTCGTAAGAAAAGAAACGATTGATGAGAAAACAACGCTCCTGCATGAGGGAGAAGCAAGGCCCGAAAAGAAACAGAAGAAAGGGGTGATAAACGTGATAGCTGGCGGGATCTATGAGCCGCCAACAAAAAGGGCTCCCCGTGAACAGCGAAAAAGCAACACGCATAGGGGGGATGCCCTCAATTACTCATTTGCGCGAATCACGAAGCCGCATGCGGATGCCTTGGTGATTACGATGGCCGTAGAAGGATGGGACGTTAAACGGGTCCTTATTGATACCGGCAGTTCTTGTAATGTTATTACTCGGACTGCATTCAACAAGTTGGGAATTAATGACGAGCGAGTGGAACATACATTCATGGATGTAACTGGTTTTGGGGGTCAATCATCTCAAACACGTGGGCAGGTGGTGTTGGAAGCAGAAATGGGCGATAAGAATCTAAAATGGCAAGGTGATCTAGAATTCACAATTGTTGATCTCCTGTTGGCCTACAACATAATTCTAGGGCGTCCGTTCCTATCGGAAACAGAGTCGCTCATCTCAATGAAGCATTTGACATTGCATTTGCCAACACACCAAGGGCGAGTCATAGTTGAAGGAGATCAACTTGTGTCTCAACAAGCCTATACATTGTCACTTGAACCAAAGCCAGATGAAGATGATAAAGTTGATGAGAAGTTGCCGGCAGAAGCATTAGGAGAAACAGAACTATTCGCCATCTCAAATGACAAGAATGTACGAATAGCGGCAGGACTCCCCGAGGAAACGAAGAAAGCCATTACTGAGGTGTTGATCCAATGCGAGTCGGCATTCGCCGCTCCGAATGAAGTGCTGAAAGGAATAAGTCCAGATATAGCAACCCATCGGTTGAATGTGGACAAAGGTGCAACCCCAGTGCGACAGAAAAAGAGAGGACACGCTCCAGAGCGGCAGAAGGCGATTGAAAAAGCAGTGGCGGATTTGCTAAAATCGGATGCGATTTGAGAAGTCACGTATCCGGAGTGGCTAGCCAATGTGGTGCTAGTCAAAAAGCCAAATGGAACGTACAGAATGTGCGTCGACTTCAAAGATCTGAATAAAGCATGTCCGAAGGATATGTATCCGCTGCCTAACATTGATATATTAGTAGATGGAACTGCAGGATTTGAGGCTTTATCGTTCACCGATGTGAAATCCAGCTACCACCAGATTCCCATGGAGAAGGCGGATGAAATCAAGACATCATTCATAACTCATCAGGCAACTTATTGCTTCAAGGTGATGCCCTTTGGACTGAAAAATGCGGGAGCAACATATCAACGAATGATGAACAAAATATTTTCAGACAAATCAGGCGAGAACTTCTCGATCTATGTGGATGACATGATCATTAAAAGCAAGAAGATGCAGAACCACCCGAAGGACATTAAGGAAATCCTGGAAGTGCTAATCAAATATGGCCTCAAATTGAATCCAGAGAAATGCACATTTGGGGCAAGAGCGGGAAAATTCCTGGGTTTCATTGTTAGTGGCAAAGGAGTCGAGGCAAATCCCGAGAAAGTTAAAGCGGTAATGGAGATGAAGACACCGAGGAACATAAGGGAAGTACAGAGACTGAACGGGCGGCTGGTGGCATTAGGGCGATTCATATCATGCTCAGCTAGGAGATGTCTACCTTTTTACAACGCCATCAAAAAGTCTAAGTCCTTTGAATGGACGGCGGATTGCCAAGAAGCATTCGAAGGGATAAAGCGACTGCTATGCTATCCGCCCCTAATGAGCAGGCCGGAGGATGGAGAAGATTTATTTCTTTACGTATCCGTCACCAGTATGGCGATATGCACTGTGATGGTGCGAGAAGAAGAGGGCCAACAATATCCAGTGTACTATGTGAGCAAAGTCTTGAAGGATGCAGAACTTCGGTATTCGAAGTTGGACAAAATGGCTCTCGCGGTGATAACCACGGCGGCTAGGCTAAAACCATACTTTCAGGCGCATACTATCATTGTGAGAACCGGAATTCCAATGCGGAAGGTACTGCAGAAACCTGACGCATCCGGCCGATTAATGGAATGGTCAATTCGCCTGGGAGAATTCGATATTCGCTACGAAGGAAGACCAGCACTAAAGGGTCAAGTACTTGCCGATTTCGTGAATGAATTCACGTGGGATGAAGATGAACGTCCAAAGGCACAAAAAGAAGAGTGGAGCATGTTCACAGATGGGGCATTGTCCACGGATGGAGCTGGACTAGGAGTTGTCATCAAAGGTCCGGAGGTTATTCGCCTGTACTATGCGGCAAAGTTAACATTCGAAACTACCAATAATGCCGCAGAGTATGAAGCAATGATATGCGGATTGAAGCTGCTTAATGAACTTACGCCAGAAAGAGTGGTGATCTACAGCGATTCTAAACTCATGATAAATCAGATCACAAAAAACTATCTAGTGAAACAAGAAGATCTGGTCAAATACCATCAGGTAGTAGGCAGATTGACGCAGGAGTTAACACACAAGGGAGTCATCTGGGAAATGGTGCATGTTCCAAGAGGCCAAAACACAAAGGCTGATGAACTGGCAATCAAAAAGCATGCAATTTGGAGATAAGATTCGCACCGGCATTTGAAGTCGATCAGATTATGGACATTGAAGAGCTGGAAGATGATGAAGATTGGAGGATACCCATCCGCCAATATCTGGAGCAGGGAGATTTGCCGGATGACAAAAGCCTAGCCAGAAAGCTAATTGGACAATCAGCGAGATACTCAATTCGAGATGGAACTTTGTATCGAAAATCATATACATGTCCATGGTTGAAATGTGTTAGCCGCAATGAAGGAGACTACGTACTGCGAGAACTCCATGAAGGAATGTGCGGCGCACATGAAGCATCCACGGCGTTGGTAAGAAAAGTCAAGCTAATGGGATACTATTGGCCAAAGGTGATGGAGGATTCCCAGAAGATGGTAGCGGAATGTCACAGCTGTCAAATCCATGTGAATGAAAAGCACGTTCCCGGAGCCGAACAAATCTCTATAATGACGGCATGGCCATTCGCAACATGGGGAATCGATATAGTGGGTCCATTCCCAGAAACGACAAAGAAAAGGAAGTACTTGGTAGTCGCAGTTGACCACTTCAGCAAATGGGTAGAAGCGGAGGCAGTAACCGCTCAAACACCTGAACGAATGATCGAGTTCTTACGAGAGAACATTATCATGCGATTTGGAATCCCGCAAAAGCTTATAACTGACAACGGCACCCAGTTCAACTGTGTCAAGTTCAAAGCATACTGCGAAAGCATGGGGATCAAGAATCATTTTTCTTCCGTAAACCATCCCCAATCGAATGGTATGACAGAGGTTACCAACAGGGCCATGATTCAAGGGATCAAGAAGCTGCTAGGCGATAAAAAAACAGGTTGGGCGGATGAGATACCCCATATGTTATGGGCATACAAAACTTCTGTAAAAGCAGCAACTGGCGAAACACCTTTCTCGCTGGTTTATGGAGCCGAAGCAGTCCTACCTGTTGAAATCAAGTCGCCTACAGATCGAATAATTTATTATTGCGACACACAAAATCCTATCAACATTAGAGATGCATTGGATTCTGTTGAAGAACGAAGAGAAAAAGCTTACATGCAAATGGCAGTATACCGCAATAGGGTCAAGAAATATCATGATAGAAGGGTGCGAAAAGTGATAATCAACGAGAATGACTTGGTCTTGAAAAAAGCGGATAAAATACAATCCAGAGATGGCAAAGGCAAATTAGGCGTCAACTGGATCGGACCATACAAGTATCCAAGAAGCTGGGACCATCAACTTTTGAAATAGAAGAAATGAGCGGAAAAAAGCTCCCGCGCACCTGGAATCTAGAAAATCTGTGCCTATATAAACGGGCCGGGTAGTTCAGGGAAATGACGAGTACTCTTTTTCCTTTTATGAGTTTTTCCCACTGGGTTTTCTGATAAAAGGTTTTAATGAGGCTTTGATCCCACACATTTCATATACCAATGTAACAAGAAGTCTTTTCTTTTATCAATAAAGATATTCAATTGTTGCATACAGCGTCTGAGTACGGATCCTTTTTAGGACAACCACTTCAGTGTGTTATCTACAAACAAAAGGCGGGTAAATCGCGCAAAAACCTTATGGTTAAACTTAAAAACACATAAATGTGTTGCCTATTAAGAAAGGCGGATGCATGATTACGCATCACTCGCAAAAACCTTATGGTTAAACTTAAAAACACATAAATGTGTTGCCTCTTAAAGAAAGGAGGATGCATGATTACGCATCACTCGCAAAACCTTATGATTAACCTTATGATTATATTATTTTCGAAAGAAAAATTATAAGATAAGGCATAAAATTAAGCGAATTAAGGAGTACTCAAAAAATTGCAAAAAGGGTCTGGCCACCCTAGCGGAAACGAAACTAAACTACGAGGAAATACAAATATGGAGTCGGCAAAAGGCAAGGGTCACGTATGAAAACAAAGGGCAATAAGGAATAAAACAACAATCGCACGTATAGGTAAAGCGGAAAGCAAAAGAAAATATATATATACGGGCAGTTTGTTACATACAACAGTCCAGATATAAATCAAACTATGCTACAGCTTCCTCTCCTTCACCCCTATGGCCCTCCTCGCCTTCAGCGGCTCCCTCATCTCCTCCAGTGGGCGGATCTGCTTCAAGCGAATCCTCAACCCTCGAATCAGTAACCGCTTCAGAGGGCGGTACCTCTTGCTCAGGCTGAGAAAGGTCTTGTGGTGCCTCTTTTTCCGCGTTCTGAGTAGGGATCTCGCAGCTAATTGGAGAGTTCTGAAAACTCTGCCAATCTAAGAAGAGTACCTCATCCATATCAGCATCCTCGGCTTCCAGCTTGTCCCACTTCTCAGTTAGATCCTTTTCGGGGATGGGAACCTTGGGGCGGCTAAGTACTCGATCTGGATGCCCATGCTCATAAGCGGCATGAATTCGCTCCCCATACCAATAGATGCGAGCACCATCTTCGGCTAGAATCTCCTCAGCTTTCTTCTTTTGCATCTCCAGAGCCTCCTTGGATGAATTTAGATCATCAAGGACCTTTTGCAGCTCATCGGACTTAGCCTGGAGGGATCTGAGAGCTTCTCGCTCATAACCTTCTGACAAGCGCCTTCAAGAGCCTTTACCTTCCCTTGGACATCATCATAAAGCGACTTCTGAGTCGCCAATTCAGTACCAAGGTTCTCCAACTCTTTGGCTCGTTCAGCATCCCTTTGGAGAGCGCCCTCCACGAAATTGATAATCTGCATATAAGACGGCTCGTGAATAAAAAGGGCGAATAGAAACATGCGATTACTATGGACACAAGATCCTTGAAAGGGAATGACAAGCCTCTACCCCCAAAACAACAATATACCTCTATGGCACGCTTCTCAATCCCCTCCATTGTAGTAGGAAGCGGTACTTGTTCTCGCACACGGGAAGAGCATATGGAAGAGACAATGTCCTTACAAGAAAAGCTCACGGCCATACCAAAGGTCCTAGTCCACCACCCGCTGATGTCGGGAATCGGCTGCGAATGCATAAGGAGAAAGATCAGGAGAACAGCAGATAACTCATGAGGAAAAGTTAACAACATAAAAAAAGGGGGGGAATGGATTGAGATACCTCGTGAATTGGAGTACTGCTCTTTCCTTTGGACGGGGCGGATACGGGTGTGCCACCAACAGTGAGGGACACAGAGGTGTTTTTCTTTCTGGGACGAGAAGACTCTGTATCCGCATTATGCTTCCGCTTCCTAGTTAAGGGAAGGTCCTCGGAAGCAGAAGCTGGACCTTGTGAAATGGAGGCCCTTACGGGAGAAGCCGCCTCAATAGAAGTAATCGCCCCTCCAGGAGAATTCGCCCCTGCAACGGAGGTGGTCCCCACCATCCGCCTCTTCCTTCTCGCTAGGGCTTTCGCCTCCCGATCTGCAGCGAGTTGAGATAAAGGATCACCCCTGCAAAGGGTTAAAAGAAATCATCAACTTGGAAATAAAAAAATACCTTGAACAAAAACGCGATAAGGGATATAGACAACGCGATCTCCCTCGCGGTAGGCAATCGCTACTTGGCTCCTTAGCATATGGAAGGCCTGATCATATGTCCATACGAAAGGAGGCGTACTCTTCAAGAACTTTATAACAGCGGATTCTTCCTCACTGGGGTAACCGAAGTTCAAACTCTTTACATTGGGCCGGCCCCAGCAGCGAAGGAAGTTTGGATTCCCTTCATTAAACTTGATAAAGAAGTAAGATCGGTCCCACTCGCGGATCTTGTTCAGCTTCTCGTCGAAACCATAGTAACTGCTCTGACGGATGAAAGTGAAATACCCCGTCGAACTTTTGAAATGATGAAGCTTGGAGAAAATTTTGAGCGAGAAGGGAACCTCCAGACAATCCGCCAGAAATTTGTCCAGAGTTAAGTCGGCCCATCCGTTGGGATGCAATTGACCAGGTGCGATTCCGTAACCGCCAAGGACGGAGGCAATCTCATCCGCCAGCGGATACGTGAAACCGCAGATAATCTGGGCGACGAAAATGGTGAAATACCCCTTTGGGTAGTCGCCCGGTCCTCTATCCTCCCCGGGAATGAGGGCTTCGAGACCTTGAAGCCAAGAATACTGCTCCCGCAAGTCATCAATTGTCTCCTGACAAACTAGGCTTCCCGATCTGTCCTTCTTCGGTAGCAAACGAGGGGTTGGGACAGGTGGCGGAATCAACTTTTTAGGGTCAAAACCTAAACCCTCATCGGATGTATTCGCTAGGTGGAGGAAGTCGGCGGGATGAGAATCAGACCCAGGAGAGCTGGTTGAAGCTTCATCAACCATCTCATCGACGTCATGAGATACCTCGCGGACGTAATTTTCGTCGAACGGTGCGAAGTCGAGGTCAGGGTTCGACATATTGATGAAGAAAAATGAACAGAAGTAAAGAGTCGAGCGAGGTACAAGTTGTGGAAAGGAAAACTTACATATGAAAGACTACACAGAGAAGAATGAACGCGAAGAGGTTGATGCCGGAAAAGAAACGACGATGCCGGAAAAGAAACGATGGACAAGGAAATTCACAATTTTTGAATTTTGAATATCCAGACAAAAACGAAGAGTCCCCTATAAAAAGACCCTAAAGGGCTCTTGCCAAACTAAGGGGGAGGCATGTGATGAACCGCGAAGCCAAACCGGGCCGAATTCATTACACGGGGCCAGCCCATACTTAGACCCATGGTCTAGGATCGGATGGGACCCGAATAGAGCCCGAATAGAGGAAGCGGGTGAAGTAAGTAACTGCCCCGAATTCCTAAATGGAGCATCAAAACTCCCACTCAGAACAAACGATACCACGTTTGTTGCCACGAAAGCCACGAAAGGGACATGGCCTAAAAAGGAGTAACCGCCCTCGGAACGTGGCCTGGAAGGAGTAACCGCCCTCGGCGGTTACTTAAGAACACTTATAAAAAGCCATAAGGCCAAAGGGGAGAGGTACGTTCACATTTTTCCCCATAATGCTATTATTACCAACCTTCATACAAAGAACTGACTAGATCGTCGGAGAGTTTTCCCGGAGATCCCGTCTCCGGTTCTGTTTTGCAGGTAACTCCGGCGGAGATCATCAAATCGGATTCAGCAAGTTATCAAAGTTTTATTTCTTATGAAATTCCTATATAAGCTCCATATGAATTGGAAGAGAGATATATTTCATCCATCATTTAGATTAAGGAGAAGGTTGGGGCGAGTGAATTATTAAAAGAAAAAAAAATACATATCATTATATTGGTGTTGATATTTAAAGAAAGTTTGGAGAGGAGATAAATAATTGTGTTTTTCTCGATTCAATCGAACCATGAAGAAATAGTATACGGAACCAAACATCTGACAGCGGCGTGAACCAGCAGTTGTTAACGGATCACACCGATGAATTTTCGGTGACCGACGATGATATTTCGGTAACGAAACTTTATACCCAAATTATTGTTATTGTTAAAATGTTGTAGGTAAGCTTTTTTGAGTAAGTTTGGTTTCGATAGTTTCGTCAAACTTTAATAGATTTATGATTAATAATTTAGCGTCTATGAATTACTAATAAAATATAAATTTTAGACTAGTTGTCCTTTAGATTTATCGAAGTGAAATTATGTATTAAGCCTTTTAGCCGCGTAACGAGTTTAAAAGTATAATCTGTCCAAATTAGCTACGTCGGTTCAAAATTTCTATCTCAGTGACCGAGAATAATCCAATGAGAATATCTCGATTATTTTAAATTCTATCAATAAAATATTTTAAGCAACTCTAACAGGTAGAGTCAAAATAAGTTGAAATAGAAGGACTAATATTGATATTTGTTAAGTAGAGTCGGTATAAAGTCTAATTTTAAGAGTTTGGAATATAAAATTATTACAGATAGACTCGTAGCAGTGTCACGAGTCTAACTGAACCTTCGGTCGGAATTAAGGATATCAGTTTAGTTCACACGTTACAATTTCGGTGACAAATGAGAATAGTCCGATAAAAGGTGTTTGGTTTAAAATTTAGTTTTAAGTTATTGATTAATATTTTAGTGACTTTAAATTGTCGAATTAAAATAAGTTATAAATTAGAAGGATTAATATCGATATTTGTTTCAATATAAAAGTTAGGTACGATAAATTGAATATAAATTTAGGACGAATATACTCTTAATAGTTTAACGTGGTTTAACGAGTCTAATAGTAACTCGGTTTAGAATTTTTGTTTCGGTGATCGAAAGTAGTCCGATAAGAATATTTACTTTTAACGATATCAAATTTTATCGATATAATATTTTGAGCTATTTAATTCTTGGCGTTCGATTAAATTATCACTACAAAAAAAATGATTTTTGGGGACGGTTAAATTGTCCCCAAAAATAAGAAAAATTGTCCCCTATATTTTTGGGGACGATTTTTTTCGTCCCCTTGTTCCGTCCCTTATGCGAGCGTACCTGATGCTATAGGGGACAAAAAACTTGATGTCGTCCCCATTTTGTGGGACGATTATCGTCCCTACCAATAAGGACAAATGTCGTCCCTAGTTTGAAGGACAATTGTCGTCCCTGTTTATAGAGACTATTATCGTCCCCGTGCAAAGGAGGCAACTTTTGTCCTCATTCTTAGGGGGCGGTTTTTGTCTCCAAATAAAGTCGCGATTTTTTATCCCCTAAAGAAAGGAACGATTGTCGTCCCTATACAAAGGGGATGACTTTTGTCCCGTTATTAAGAGACGATTATTTGTCCAAAAATAAAGAGACAATAATCATCCTCATTCAATGTTTCCCCTTTTATACATATAAATTCAAACGAACCTGCCAATTTTCAAAAGTAACTTCACAAAATTATTTACTTTTTCATGAAAATAGAAATGTTATTAAGAACAAACATGTGTCAACACATATCAAACAACAAGAGTACATTAAATTCAAACAATCCACAAATTACTAACAACTATGCAACCTTATCCTTATACTATCACACACTTGCGTAACTGTACAATATTTTGGAGTCACACTATTGTCAAAAATAAGTTTATTCCGACCACTCCAAATTCAGTAAACAGAAGCAGCAAAATACACTGTTTAAAGTCATCAATTATTGTTCCATAGCATTCGACAACCTTACCCTCCAACATTGTACACAAGAACATAATACCAAACATTAGTCAGATATTTTCACTCTTAAAGAATATGAGTCATGTATGTTAGAACTCAACTTAAACATACCTGCACTTCATTGCTCAATGTCAGTTCCTCAACCATGGTTGTCTGAGTCCATTAAACTAGTAACAATAGTAGATCAAGAATGCCTTCTCTGCTACAAAATAGGCAAAAGTATCTGCTCACCTGAAACAGGAAACAAAAGTATGCCTTCTTTTCATGTGTAATCAAGTCAACTCATACCCATACCATATGGTGCTTTGGGATGAGCCGTACTACAACTATGTCAGGATAGCCTAATTTAGAAACACATGATGTAAGGCTGATCATCTATTCCAGTACTATATTAGATCATGAAAGCTGTCCACCATTGTTTCTCTTCTCCTCGAACCTAAAAAAGATAGCAAGGAGTTCAAAAAATCTGAACCAAATTTGAAGCATGTAATAGCAAGGGGATAAAGAAATGAAGGTATAGATCAAAAGGGTCATTAAAGAAGCAAACAATTGATCATTTAGAACAGACCTTGTCAACTCCCTGCGATGTGTAGGACAAATAAGGGCTCTAATCAAGATCATGTGTCAGCCTATGCTGTTTCAGACTGAAACGAAATTGAATAACCTTCACGACTGTAAGAGACAACTGCTGACATGATTTGCTCAATACGGCCTTCGTTGAGAACTGCTTCATGAACAGACATGAACAGACATTTGATGAACTGCTTTCTCCTGGATTTATCATTGCAACTATCTGGTGTCCAAAACTGCAATGAAGCTTGAGATGTGATTTAAATGAGTTATAGAATAAGCAAGAACAAAAAACATCTCATAAATGGTTAGCATATCAAATACTATGAGATTAACATCAGAAGCAAAGACAATCCATATGAACCTTCAACAGAAAGCAAGAGAATCACCATGATAACTCAATTGAACTTTTTGCTGATATATTAATGGATGTGATCTTCCCTATGTATGCCACCCAGCTGCGTAGGCTTGTTCGATTCCAGAACTGATGCATTTGGCAGATTCCATGTCGTGCTTCAGGTGTCATGCATTTTTCTGTTGAAGATTACAAATAGCCGCCACTGAAATCAACAAGAAGTCGGAAGGTTAAGCATGCCGCATTCATCATCAGACAAAAAAGCCCCCTTGTAACAATGGGAATATGAACAGAGCTTAGCTAGCAGTCGATATGACACTAAACTTATTGACACTAAAAGTCAACAATGGGAACTGAATAAGTAGATGAATAAGTTCAAAATAACTACATGAAGCCAGAAAAGTAATACTCATATCACATGGTACCTGATTTCAGAAACACATGTTGTATGACAACTAGCTATCACAGTTACAGTTCTTCTACATCTTAATCAGGCAGCAGATTTTACTACGGAATCTTTTAGTAAAACTTCGAATTGAATTTAAAAAAATGAACTTATAGATCAAAGGGGAAGACATGTAATTGGCATATTGAATAGGTCATAAAAGAAGCAAACATTTAATCATTCAGAACTGACCTTGTAAATTCCAACGACAATTAAGGGGCTTTAATCAACATCGCATGTGTCAGCCCGTGCTGTTTAAGTCCCTTCACCACTGCAATGGACAAGTTAACAGGAGTATAAATTACAAAAATTCCCCACTTTCTGGTACATATTAAACTCAACTTGAACCATATACAATATCCATGTAGAAACATATCAAATTCATAAAAACCGATAATTCTTTCAAATTTTGGTGCGGACGTAGTGCTTCCAATCCCATTTCATCTTTAGCAACAACATTTGCATTCTGAAGCTCATCGAAGTTTAGAGGGAGTTATTATCATTGAGTATACGCCATCCAAGTTCATTCATCTCATGAGCCCGACGAATTCCCAAGCCACCCGAGGGAAGAAACCACACTCCAAGAGACAAGATGGATTTTTTCCCCTACCATAAGCTCCCTAAATTAAGTTTCTGTTAAGCGAATCTAATTTATTGCAGATGCCAAGCCGAAGAGATTGGCCGTGACACTAATACTAAGTTACTGTGCTTTTATTGCTTGATGTGACACTAAATTTATTGACAGAAAAGTTAACAATGGAACTGAATAAGTAGATGACAAATCTTTGCATCTTAGTTCAAAATAGCTAGATGATGTTCTAGATTCAAAATATTAGAAACTAAATAGATGCAAAATAGCTAGATGATGTTCCAGATGCAAAATATTAGAAACTCAATAGTGAGATGACAATTCTTTGCATCTACGCCTTGAAGCCAAATTCAAGTTTTATCCATATCACATGGTGCTACAACTCTTGAACCAAATTTCGTCTTGAAGCTTGAAAAATGAACGAATAGATCAAATGGGAAGACATGTAATTGGCACATTGAATAGGTGATAAAATAAGTTACTTTCAAACAAAAAAAAAAGGTTGTAAAAGAAGCAAACAGTTGATCATTCAAAACTGACCTTGTCGATTCCCTGTGATTTGTATGACGGCAAATAAGGGGCTTTAATCAACATTGTGTGTTACCCCGTTCTGTTTCAGGGTGATACCAAGTTTTGAGACCTTTCATCCCTGCAAGGGACAAGTCAGCAGAGGATGTGGAATTGACCTTTGGGTATAAGTAGTTGGTCAGCAGGTAGTGGGCGTGTCTTTGATGCTGAGTAAGCGAGGTGCACGAGACTTCGCCAACATGCCCGTTAGGTTTACAGAATGTAGAGGTGCACTTGACCTTTTTGTAATCATTGGTTTTCCTCAGCTCAGCTCCTTCGTCCTTCAAATCGAGAAGGATGGCTAGATATGAACGGTTGATGATGATTTGTTTCTTGTTGATGTATGTGACCATAAAATCAACATCATCCGTAGCGACCAGTAGATTTGAGTAGAACTCGGTCACAAGCCTTGGGTAGGTCAGCCCATTTAATGAAAATAGTTTGGTCCATCCGTTCTTGGATATCTAGTCACAGTAGGGTTTCTCAGTTTCGACAAAGCTCTTTGAGAACCATCGTGAAGCCACGACATCTAGTCCTTCAACGTCGGAGAACACAGATCGAAAGGTTCTCTCCTCAGGCTCCTTTAATTTCTTACCCTTGTCCTTCTTTTTCTTTGAAGGAGTTGAGTGTTCAGTATGAGGATCAATACCGAGGATGCTGACTTTATCCATGGGTTTGTCATTCTAACCATGACCAGTGTGAGCCTCATCTTCTGGAGTATCAACATACTCTTGCTCAGGTGGGGAGCCAGGATTGATGTCTGAGCGATTATCTTCATATTGGTCATCAGAGAAATTCTGGGAATCAGACATGGTGTTCTTGAGAATGTCTTTGCAGAAACTTGAAGATCAGAGGTTTAGAGACAGAGAAGGTTCGAGTGCGAATTTCAAGCGTAGAGAGTAAATAGTCAGAAATTGTTCACTATTTATAGACGATAGGTGGTGACTTGATGGGTCGGAAAGAACGGTGGGAATTTGAACCATCGATAGTCAGTTATTACTCACATTAATTGCGAGAAACGGCACGTGCTTTTACTAATGATGACGCTTACATCATCCTAGTGGCTATGTAACTACATATGCAAACCCTAATAGTGCAAGTTGCTTTACACATCAACGTAGTTACTCAGCAGTTCAAGTTCTGAGTGTATAAGGCAGTTTTAAATCATTGTATGGTAAAGACTACTCAGCATGTATGGCAATTCAGCATGTATAGCAACTCAGCATGTAATAACTCACTCAGTATGGATCATACTTAGATTTTATTGAAGAGGATTAAACATACTGATAGCTTCTCTAAGAATGTTAAATTGCTCACGTGCCAGTGGCTTGGTGAAGATATCTGCAAGCTGCTCATCCGTTGGGACATAGGTCAGCTTGATCTCTCCCCTGAGTACATGGTCTCTGATGAAGTGATGTCTTATGCTGACGTGCTTCATCCTGTTGTGCTGGATTGGGTTCTTTGATAGGTCAATGGCACTCTTGTTGTCACATTTGACTTCAATTGTTTTAGTCTGAACACCATAATCTTCTAGCTGTTGCTTAATCCAGAGGACTTGAGCAACACAGCTTCCAGCAGCAATATACTGAGCTTCAGTGGTTGACAGGGCTACTGACGACTACTTCTTACTGAACCAAGACACAAGACAGCTTCCAAGGAAATGACATCCTCTTGAGGTGCTTTTTCGTTCAAGTTTGTCTCGTCCGTAGTCAGCGTCAGTGTATCCAATGAGTGTGAAATCATAAGTATTGGGATACCATAAACCTACATTCACTGAGCTTTGCAAATATCTAAGGATTCTTTTTACAGCTATGTAATACGATTCCTTAGGGTTAGATTGATATCTAGCACAATAACATACTGAGAACTGAATGTCCGGTCTACTAGCAGTTAAGTAGAGTAGAGAGCCAATCGTTCGGTACAATTTGTTGTCTACTGACTTACCATTTTCGTCAGCACAGAGGACAGTGTCAGTGCCTATTGGGGTAGATATTGACTTGCAGTTTTCAAGTTCATACTTCTTCAATATCTCCTTAGCATACTTAGTTTGACTGATGAAGATGCCATTTTTCCCTTGTTTGATTTGAAGTCCAAGGAAGAAGTTGAGTTCTCCTATCATTGACATTTCAAACTCAGTCTGCATCTGCTTACTAAATTCCTTGCACATGGACTCATTAGTGGCACCAAAAATAATGTCATCAACATATATCTGAGCCATTAGGGTATCTTTACCTTTCCTTTTAATGAATAAGGTTGTATGAGCTTTACCTCTGACATAATTTCTAGTCAGCAGAAAACTGATCAGCCTCTCGTACCAAGCACGTGGTGCTTGCTTGAGACCATACAGAGCCTTTTTGAGCTTATAAACGTGGTTTGGGAACTTGGGATCCTTAAACCCTGGAGGCTGATTAACATAGACTTCTTCATTTATAACTCCATTAAGGAATGCACTCTTAACATCCATTTGAAATAACTTAAAGTTCATGTAACTAGCATATGCACATAAAATTCTTATAGCCTCTAGCCTTGCCACTGGGGCGAAGGTCTCACCGTAGTCAATACCTTCTTGCTGACTATATCCCTGGGCTACAAGTCTTGCTTTGTTCCTGACTACGTTCCCTTGTTCATCTAGCTTGTTTCGGAATACCCATCTTGTTCCTATGGTCTTCTGGCTTTTTGGGTTTGGCACTAAGTCCCATACTTCATTTCTTCTGAACTAATCAAGTTCTTCTTGCATTGCACCCATCCAGAACTCATCGTGCTCAGCTTCAGAGAAGTTCTTTGGTTCCAGAACTGAGACGAATGCTACGTTGCTGAGGTATCTCCTGAGTTGATTTCTTGTCATCAGGGTGTTTCCAGCAACATCAAGAATAGCACTCTCTGAGTGTCCTCTTGGTATTCTGATCTCTTTTGGTAGAGTGATGTCTTGAGCTGGTTGTGTTTCAACAATCTCTGCAAGTATAGATTGGTCAGTGAAAACAATTTGAGCTTCGCTTTTACCTTTGGTCAGCCCTTGAGGTAGTGACTCAGCAGCTGTTTCTTGGTCAGCAGGTGCTGAGTATGGACCATCCTCAGTCAGCTGATTGTCTTTTCCTGCAGGGTTAGTTTTATCGAACTCAATGTGTACGGACTCTTCTAAGACCTGAGTTCGTTTATTGAAAACTCTATATGCTTTGCTGTTTGTTGAGTAGCATAAAAAGATAGCTTCATCAGCTTTTGAATCAAACTTAGCAAGGCTGTCTTTAGTATTTAGAATGAAACATTTACAACCGAAGGCACGAAAGTATCCAATGTTGGGTTTTCGTCCTTTCCAAAGTTTGTAGGGGGTCTTCTTTAATATAGGTCTGACTAGAGCCCTATTAAGTATGTAGCAAGCTGTGTTGACAGCTTCTCCCCAAAAGTACTTTGGAAACCTATTCTCACTCAGCATTGTTCTGGCTATTTCAACCAAGGTTCTGTTTTTCCTCTCAACTACCCCATTCTGTTGAGGCGTTCTAGGAGCAGAAAAGTTATGGTCAATGTCGCTGGCTTCACAGAATTCAACAAACTGTTGGTTTTTGAATTCTCCACCATTATCACTTCGGATGTGAGCTAACTTTAGGTCTTTATCATTTTCAAGTTTTCTTACTAATGTTGAAAACGTCTCAAAGGTTTCATCCTTGCTACTCAGTAAGATGATCCAAGTGTACCGAGAAAAGTCATCTACAATGACCAAGGAAAATCTCCTACTACCCAAGCTCAGCGGCTGGAGTGGTCCGAAGAGATTCAAGTGTAGCAACTCAAGTGGATGCTTAGTTGAGACAATGTTTTTACTATGAAAAGATTTTTTAGTTTGTTTTCCATACTGATAAGCATTGCATAATTGATCCTTTTCGAACTTAAGTTCTAGCAGTCCCTCAACTAATTGCTTTCTTGCTAATTTGGACAGGAGGTCCATGTTTACATGACCAAGTCTCATGCGCCATAGCCAGGAATTTTCTTCCTTTGACACTAAGCATATATTTTTTGAAAATTTCTTTTCCAAATTCAGCATAAAGACATTATCAACACGAGGGGCAGTTAAAATTAATTCATTTGTTTTTCCCTCGAGTATTTTACATCCAGTGTCATCAAATATAACTTTTCTACCGTTGTCACACAGCTGAGCTACGCTCAGTAAGTTATATTTAAGTCCACTGACTAGGGAGACTGACTCAATAGTAGGATTACCACCAATGGTTCTTGACCCTACTATCTTACCCTTTTTGTTGTCTCCGAAACTTACGCTTCCACCTCGTTTACGCACAAGTGTGATGAACTGAGTTTCATCACCAGTCATATGCCTCGAGCATGCGCTGTCAATGTACCACATCTTTGACTTCTCAGCACACCTCAGGCTTACCTGCAATATTACTAGTTATCTTTAGGTACCCAAATCTTTTTGGGTCCTTGTTTGTTAGGCTCAGCAGGTGAAACATCATGTTTAATCTTATGACGACACACTTTGATAGTGTGCCCATTTTTCCCATAGAAGTCACAGCTGACCTTCCGTTGGTGATATCTCACTGGCTGGTCAGCACCCCAATGCTGAGCATGCCAGCACATCTTTGTGGTGTGTCCTTTCTTCCCACAGAAGTCACACTGGACATTCCGCTGAGGATTCCATCTCTGCTGACTAGTACTTCGGTACTGAGTATTCAGAGGAATATTTCATTTATTCGGAACCTTGAATTGGTTCTGAATAGATGTGATGTCCTTTCTCAGTTTCTTAGAATCTGATTGGACCTCAGAGACAAACTTGTGCATAATTTCCATGTTGTCATGCAAAGTTGAGTTGTCTTGGAGAAGATATCGAAGGTCACTGAGTTTGACCTCTTCAATCTCATCACATCGCCTGCTGAGTGCTCTAACCTTCTTGTTACACTTTTTGACAAGTGTGTAGAGGTCACTCAGGGCATTAATCAGTTTATTTCTGGGCAGGGGTAGTGACATTACCTCAGTTGAGTGTTTCTCATTGTCAGATGCAATGGAGGGGTTAGCATGCTCAGAAACACAAGGCTCAGCAAGCTCATCAGCCATGAAGCAGATCTTCGCTGACTCGGTGGCATCAGCTTCTGATGATGATGACTCATCACTGTCACTCCAGGTGGCCACCATTGCCTTCTTGCTGTTCTTCCTTTCTTTCTTCATGGAAGGATAACTTGATTTGATATGACCAGTTTGATGGCATTCAAAGCATGTGATGGGCTTTGAACTGTCCTTTTTGTACTTGCTGTCGCTGGACTCAGCTTTGTACTTATCAAACTTCTTGTAAGGCTTCTTGGAATATTTATCATTTTTTCTGAACATCCTTTTCATTTTTCTAGTGAACATGGCCATTTCTTCATCGTCTGTTGAGCTCCCATCAGTGGAGTCAGCTTTCATGACAATAGACTTTTGCTTCTTGTCCTCAGACTTCTCCTTCACCTCAAAGTTCTTTATTGAGATCTCATGGGTCAGCAGAGATCCAATGAGTTCATCATACTTGTAGGTGGTCAAGTCTTGAGCTTCCTCAACAACAGTTTTCTTGGCTTGCCAACTTTTGGAAAGACTCCTCAGTATCTTCTTGACTTGCTCTTCCTCAGTAAAGATCTTGCCAAGTCTTTTAAGCTCGTTGATTATGTTGGTGAATCTTGAGTTCATTTCAGAGATTCCTTCACCATCATTCATTTCAAACAGCTCGTATAACCTCATGTGCTGGTTTACCTTGGACTCCTTAACTTTGCTGGTTCCTTCATAGTTGACCTCCAGTTTCTTCCAGATTTTCTGTGCTGGCTCACAACCTGAAATTTTGTTGTACTCTGCAGCATCTAACGCACAGTGAAGCATGTTTATAGCAGCGGCATAATTTTGCAGTTTTTTGAGGTCATCCTTTGACCACTTAGCCTCAGCTTTGACAGATGTTTGTCCGTCAACAGTTTCAACAGGAACAAACGGGCCTTGGACTATGGAAAGCCATGCACTCATGTTTGTTGCCTGAATGAAGTTTTTCATTCTCTTCTTCCAAAAGGTATAGTTAGACCCGAAGAACAGAGGAGGCCTATTAATGGACAGTCCCTCAGGAAGAATCTGAGTTGTCTGATTTCTTGGGAGGAAACGAGTGGTGTTCTCAGCCATTGTGGGGATCAGCTCAAGATAGTTATATCTTGTTCAGTGAGCTGTTAAGCTCTGATACCACTTGTTGGTCCCGTATAACATGACAATATTAGTTCCAAGAGGGGGGGGGGTTAGGATCTATTTAAAATTTTCTCGTATGGCTGACTGTTAATTTCGAACTTAGACTTTCTCGAAGTATTTTCGCACTGTGAGACTGAGTAAGTTTTAGATACAAACTTAGTCAACAGGTGACTAAGACTTAATATATCCTTGAGTCAAGAGATAGCACTTTGAGTCTATTCCTGAACTCAGCTTCTCAGTTCACTCAACTCAGCTTGTGTTCGTTTTAGCGTTTAACTAGGCAGTGTTATAGCAAGCAATAATTAAGGGAGATAAGGGTTAGAAGGATATTGCTCAACAGACGTATCCTGGTTCGGCCTCTTCGCCTACGTCCAGTCCCCGGAAATCCTTCCGAGCTTTTTGAATCCTCTACTGAGCTCTTTAAAGGTAGAGCACAAACCTTTTACAATAGAAAGCTGAGTATACAAGAGTACCTTCCTCTATACCTCTACTCATTCCTATTTCTACCACTGAGTACAATAACCGAGTACTCAGCTTCTCCTTTCTATTCTTCTAGAAATGATAAGTGTTTTTGTCCTAAACAACAATTGATAAGACACTTTAGATGATTTAGATCACTCTAGACTTTTACACAGAATTGGAATTGGTGTAAGATTTGCTTTGCTTTTCTCACAGAACTTCAAGTAATAATTTGGTCAGCGTTTTGACTTAATTGAAGATCTGCATCGAATGAAGCATTTGAGAGGCCTATTTATAGTGACACTTGAAGCACCGGTGATTTTGAATTTCGAAATAACCGTTGGAGGGAAACGACTTCCTGTCGCTTTCACTCAGTACGTGCTCAGCGTCCTCGGCCAATAATATTCTTGTATCTTCTGTCTTCGGCAGTGCTCAGCAGCTTTTCGTCAGACAAACCAGAATGTTTCCACATTTATAGTAAAGTCTTCCAGACAACTTTCTGCGTCCTCTGAGCTTTACCCAAAGTAGAAATACTTTGTCTCTAAGTTTGTTCAGGTCAACTGCTGACTGGACTATCTTGTCGCTCAACTCAGCAGCTTCATCTTGAAGCTGTTTAGACGAAGGCTTCTCGATCCTTCTCCAAGCTAGGCTTGCGTTTTACTCAGTATGACTGCATTTTGGTCTTCTTGGGCCGTGAGGCTATGATCCATTGACTTGGGCTTGACTCTTTTTCATGGGCCTTGGGGCCATTTAACTTAATGTCTTATAAATCAAATAACTCAACATTGAACAAACACATTAGTGTGAATAAATCAAAGCATTTAAATTTAATGTGTTAGAATATTTTTTTATCATTAATATGAATAATTTTGTCAAATCAAAATCATGTGGAAATGTGTTTCAACAGATGCCCCCCTTCCTCTCCTTCAATTCGAAGCCTTTCCATTTCCTTGTCCATTGCACACAGATACAGAATCCCAACACCCCTCTAGTGAACTGCGGCACTCAAATCAAAATAGACCAGAACTTAACCCAACCAAGCAAACAAGACGGAAAAGTCGAAACCAAAACAAAATAGAACAGAAATCGGCTCATGACAATCAGCAATAAACGGCGATAAACGAGAAAGAAGCGGAGCAAGATCGATATCACAATCAGAGAATGCAACCAGAAAAGCCATCGGCCATACTTCTAAAATTAAGAACAGCAATAAACGACAAAGAAGCAGAGCAAGATCGAGATCAAGACGCTTCCAGAAAAACCATCGATAACAATACAAATCACGAAAGACTCTCAAAGGAATTGAGACTAACCTTCACCAGATCGGATGGACCCTCTCACCGGCAACGGAGACGCACGACGACGGCCACGACTAGGGTAGCTCAGGCGGCAGCGACGACTTCGCAGGTCACGGACTCGAGAGAGACGAGAGTTGTAATCGAAATGTTATTATTTATTAATAAAATTTTATTTTTAAGCGTAATTTGTTTATATTTTGATTATTGAATTTATTTGTTATAAACTATTAATTAGAAATCAATACTAAAAGTTTAATTATAATATAAATTATAATCAAAGTTTGATGTTTACTTTAATATGTGATATTATATTATAATTCATACTCCCCCGTCCAACTTTGATAGGCAATATTTCCATTTTGGGTGTCCAAAAAAGATAGACATTTTTCCATTTTTGGTTGTTAGTTAATGATAAATATACCAAAATATCCTTGCCAATAACTACTCTTATCACTTGCCATTAATTAGTCAAACTTATTCTTCTTTGATTCACGAGTAAGAGTTTTTATGCACAATTAATTTTATCTAACCCTTCAAATATCAAGAAAGTTAAAATCATGCTTCTAATTAATTATCCAACCCTTGCCCTTCTTATTTGAACCAATTAAAACCCTTTGGAAAGTAAAAAAACTTTCAGATTAAAACCTTGAAATGGAAGGAGATAATCAAAATTCCAATTTGAAGACAAAAAATCAAATCAAGAAATCAAAGTCAGTTCTTAATTTGAATCTTCCTCCAAAAGAAGATGGATTTATCTCTTCGGCTCAAGAACGTGATCGAGAAATCACTTCCTAATGTATGGCTTTTATAACCATAATTGGCGGGACTAAATCAAAAAAAATTGGGTCCAATTTTAGTGGCGGTAATTATGGTAATTTTAAAATTTAAAACTAAATGTTTAGATTGGAATTTTTGTCAAATTCTTGCCGCCAACTCAATATGTGAAAGTAAAACTGAATTTTTATTTTCAATAGAAAACTAGAAAAATGCAATCACATTTAATGTTTTGCCCAAGTGGAGTATTTTGAATAGTGGAGTATACTTATTCTCACCTTTTTTAGTTAACCAAATAAATGAGGGTATTATGGTAAAAATATACCCAATTAACTGATTTTCTTAATTCCCGTGAAATGAAAATATTGCCTATCAAAGTTGGACGGAGGGAGTAATTTATATTATATGTGTTTCTAAATATAATTTACGACAAACTAAAAAACTGAGATATTAATCTGACTCATTGACACTTGAATTTTAATTAATAAATTATAACTCAAATTCAAGCAGATTCAATTTTATTCAAAATAATAGGAATATATCTCGAATAGAAGTCATAGCAGGTTAAAATTATACATTAATTCTAGTAAATCACATTTTGAATATAATTCTGTATTTTTATCGGCTTATATCAAAATGCGATAAATTATCTTTAATAACACAATTTTTCTTAATAAGTTATTTCTGAGATAATAATGTATTCTGAATAATTTTTGAGTAAAATTTACTAAATAAATTAAAAATTTGTTCAGACAAAAATGAGTATCTATAGTTGCGAAGTTGATATCAACAACGATACACTATAATGATCAAAATAATTACACTTTGAGCTTGTGAGTTGGATGAGGAATTAACAGCGAGATATGAAGTATGATGATGCATCTACTTTAGGAATGACTACCTCTTTCCCTTATACTATTATTAGCAAATTTGAGGCTGGAAAGATGTAACCCTTGTTCTTTCTCATTTGGGCTCCATTCAGACATATAATAGTCTTCTTCTGTGGTAACATCCGATGGCCCCAAAAACATCCCACCCCACTGTGGAAAATGTATAAAACATATGGGGATAGTGCAACATATCATCATTACTCCCATATATGTTATTCCCGTTTCTTTAGAGTATTTTGTTCCTTTAAAAAATATTAGTTGTGTCAACGCTGCTCCTACATTTCCACCTCCCCCTGTCATACCTGATATTAGTCCCAATGACCTGATCAAAGACACAGTACAATCGATTACCATTTCATACAACATTTTTATCTATAAATAACCCAATTATTATTAATTTTTTTATTAATTTTAAAATAAATTGAAAATAGTTCACCTTCTTGAGACAAAAGGAACCACACCAAATGTAAGTCCACATGCAGCTTGACAGAGAAAAGAGAAGATAATCATGGTTACAATTGAACCACTTAACGAAGACATTCTTCCGAGAATTATACAGAAAACACCACCTAATGTCTGTACTATCCACAAAACCCAAAGTCTACCTCTTATCCCATACTTTTTTTCGACCATATCCGATATCATTCCTCCACTCGGTCGAGATATGATATTCGCCAATCCGAAACTGGCTGCAATTATTCCTGCCGTATGAATTTTGGGTTAAACCTATCATAAAAATACTCGGCAATTATATTATCAATAGTAAGTTCCACTCCAAAACAGTATCCATATGTCAACGCCAAAATCCACCCTCTGTAATTTTTCAATCCATGGTAACAAATCTTTGAAAATTTATCTTTATATTTATCCCCGGATTTCTCTAGCTGCAGGAAGTTCCCGTCCGGCAAATCTTTGCCGAACATCAACACAGCAAATGCAGAAAGTGTTTGAAACAATGCCGGAATGAAGAACGATATTCTCCAAGCTGTGAATTTCGCTGCTCCGATATCTCGTATTAGGCTAAAAACTAGCGGCATAATCAATTGTGTTGCTCCGCCGCCGAGATTCCCCCACCCTGCGGCAACACCGTTGGCTGTGGTGACCACCGGAGCTGAAAACATGGAGCTCATCCAGAATTGAGTGGAGACAAAAGTGGCTAAAGAGAAGCCGGTGAAGAATCGGACGAGGAGGAAAGAGATTGGGGAAGAAACGATGGAAGTGAAGTAAACTGCTGGAGCAGTAAGGAGAATCAGTGAAGCTGAGGTGAGACGTGGACCGAAGAGATCGCAAGCATTTCCCATAGCTATCCGAGCTAAAATAGCACCGGAAACTGATGCAATTCCGGCATTGCCGATGTCTGTAGCTGTAAGATTCAGGTTATCGCGGATGATTAGAAGAAGAGGCGGCGCGACGAAAGTGGATACGAAACAGGAGAAGAAAGTAACCTAAGAGAGATGAAATGCTCGCATATGAGGCGGAGATTTAGAGAGTAGTCGGAATTCAGAAGCCTTGTGGTCTGAATCCACCGGAATGGCGAATTGAATTCTTGAATTCATTGATTTTGATGAACAGGAATTGAAGATAGATTTGCTGTGAATTGATAGGAAATAGACTACTTGGATTTGCTGTGAATTAAGGATTAAACCTCTGCTTGGTGCAAATTTGGGAGATAAATAGGGAGGTGGGGATAGTTGAAAATTAATTACAAGGGAGTGGCTGTTTCTTGGCTGTTTCTTAACTGTGGTTAAGAAACGTAACCATTCCGGCGCATTAGGTGCCGGAATGGGTACCGCTGTGCAAGTCAAACTTGCACAGTGGGTACTATTTAGGACTTTTACCATTCCGGCATGTGTGGCACCGGAATGGTAAAAGATTCCTGCGCAAAGCAAGCAGCTTTGCGCAGGCTTTCGCGGAGTAGCCATCACGGCTCTCTGCACGCCGTGATGGCTACTGTACACTGCGCAAAGCTTTTCAGCTTTGCGCAGTGCTGAATCAGAGTATTCACGGGTCATTTGACCCGTGAACTCTTTCTTCTTACAAAAAAATCACTTCCAGTCCTTCTATATTCTTAACTCTTCATTTTCAAGTATGTATTTTAATTTTGTTAATTATATTTAGTTAAGAAATACTTATAATTATAGTTAGATATGTTAATTTATGTGTTTAATGTTTATAAATTATAATTTATGTTTAGAAAATCTCTTAATTTATGTGTTGTTATGCTTAGAAATTCTTTTAATATATGTGTTCTTATGCTAAGAAATATTAATTTATGCTAATAAAATCTCTTAATTTATAACTTATACATAGAAATATTATATGCATGTTTAGAAAAATTAATTGATGCTTAGAAAATCTCTAATTTATAACTATGGTTAGAAATATTAATTTGTGATTAGAAAATCTCTTAAATTATAAGTATCTTTAGAAATATTAATTTATATGTGGAAAATCTCTTGATTTATAATTATGTTTAGAAAATCTCTCTATCTATAATTATGCTTAACAAATAAAATTTATGCTTAGAATATCTTAAAATGTATAATGGTGGTTAGAATATTTCTTAGTTTGTAAAATTATGGTTAGAAATATGTCAAAATAAAATAATGCTTAAAATATCTTTTAGTTTATAATTATGGTTAGAAATTTTAATTTATGCTTAAAAAATCTCTTAATTTATAACTATGCTTAGAAATATTAATTTATGAAAATTTCATTTATGCTTAGAATATCTCTTAATTTATTAATTATGCTTAGAAATTTAATTAATTTTTAAAAAATATATTAATTTATAACTATACTTGGAAATGTTAATACATGCTTAACAAATCTCTTAGTTTATAAATATGCTTAGAAATATTAGTTCATGCTTAGAAAATCTCATAAGTTTATAATATTTATAATTACAATTGACTTATTAAGTAATGAACTCTATGTTTTATTTAAAAATATTAAGTAAAAAGGTATGATGAACTTACATTGTATGATTTATTTGTTTTATAGATGGCTAAATCATATCTGGTTCCACGTGCATGTATATCTCGTTTTGCAAAGGAAAAGGCTAGACAAAAAATAAAAAAAAATGAAGGAGATGAAAATGCAACGTGGTAGAAGTCTAGTGGAATTTATTACCAATATTAATAGTGAAATCCAAGATATTATAAATACCGGTTATCCTTGGTCGTGAAAAATGGAAGTTAAAGATTTTGTATGAAGGTTTATCATGGAGATACAAAAAAAACATATAATGAAATAATTGAAGCAATAAATGTAAGAAACTATAAAATGGTGGCATTAAATTTAGTCCATTTGGAATATATATGCAAGGATGATTACCCAAGACAAAATTTATTATATAGGGAAATGATGTCTAGAGTTAGACAATCAATCCCATTTATCGCAATGCGATTATTGTAATAGGGAGAACTTTAAGTCTACTTATTAATAGTGTAATGTAATCTTATTATATTATGTTTAATACATTAGTTTGTACTTTCTTATTAATTTGATTATATTTAGTTTAATAAATGATTTTGTACTTTATCATAATTTATCATATAGGCGTATCATATATTAAAATGAAAAATGCAAGGAGAGCAGCACAAATAATACAACCGGGACCAATTTTGGATGATGTTTTAAACATGCAAAGTATTCATAGATCCCAACGTGTATGGCAAAATGAGGTAATCAATGAAATGGAAATTAACCAATAATAATTATTTCAAAATTAAGTATGATATATTTAACTTAATATGATGACATGTTCTACTATGTGGTCAGGATGGAGTGTATGTATTGCGATGTCAAGTTGCAACAAACAGTGAAATGTATACAAATGTAGACCCGAGATTCGATAATTATATACGTCGGGCCGGCTTTGAGGGCATTGTAAAGGTCGATGGAATAAGCGTGGATTATAGCTTAATAACTGCCTTGGTTGAAAGGTGGAGACCATAAACACACACTTTTCATCTAACAGTGGGTGAAGTCACCATTACCTTACAAGATGTTGAGGTACTGACGGGTTTACGTATAGATGGGAATGCAGTAACTGGTACTGCAAACCATGACTTTCCACTAACTTGTCAATTGTACTTAGGAGTTGTACCTCCCCCACGTTCTATGAAGGGAAACTTCATAAAATTATCATGGTTAGCTGAACATTTTGAAATCTTGGCAGCTAATGATGATGATGATACGGTTGAATGTTATGCAAGAGCATTCCTGTTACGTGTCATCGGTGGTTTATTATTTGGAGGGAAGAATAGTGGGTATGTGCATTTTATGTGGTTCCCATTACTACACGATTTTGATGAGGCAGGTGAATATGCATGGGGTGCAGCTGCTCTTGCTCACTTGTATAGAGAAATGTGTAAAGCAACAAAACCCGAGACTGCACAAATCAGTGGATGCTTACAGTTATTACAAGTGTGGGCATGTGAGAGAATTCCTAGGATTGCACCTCGTGTAGAAAATCATTTTGCAATGGATAAGCCATACTCTTTTAGGTAAATATTTAATTAAAAGTTGTTATATGTGTAGTTGGTTAAATCGTCATATGTGTATTTGTTTAAATTATAGGTGGAAAGGACCAGATAGGAAATATCCGGCGTTGGCACATAATTTGAAAGAATTTCGAAGGGCCTTGGATGAACAACAACAAGATGAGATTTGGATTTTGTAAATCAATCTGAATTACATGTATCATATTGAAAAATATGTTATAGATGTGCTGGGAGCCATACAAGAATATGCTCGATCATTTGCCACAATATTGCGTTGATGGTCAATCTGTGTGGCGTTCTGTTGTACCATTAATATGTTTTCAAATTGTCGAATATCATCCACCTGATCGATGTCTGCGACAATTTGGTATGGATCAGCCCATTCCGGGGATTCCACTGCAGGTGCAGTCTCTCCATACTATTGAGTTACGCAATAGTACCGAGGTAGAATGGGAGGTTCGGCATCGGGTATTCATTGAGAAATGGAATGATCGACACAATTCTATAGCATCCACATGGAGATTAAGAGGACCACTTGGTCATCAATCTGAATATATGCAATGGTATGTTTTGTGGACTAGAACATGGATAAGTCCTACTGGAGGTGTCAGGGGTGCAATGGTACGTATATGTATAAAATATTGAATGATTTAATTTATGTACATACACATATATATGTATATATTCGTAATGTGTGTTCTTATGTTTCAATTTACAGGGAGATGGTCTTCAGGCAATGTATCATTTTCGTGAGCAACAAGTAAATAGAGAGGCTATTAGGGGAAGAGCAGCCAGTTTGATTGGAGCTCTAAATCAAGAGCATAACTTAGCTGATACATATATTCCCCAACGTGCTCCCCTAACTCTTAATTTTTCAAGAGTTCTCGAGCCTACACGTGAAGGTAGACGTAGGCGGCGTACTTTTCGGGATCGTGTTGAACCAATTCCTAATCTTCCATTGCCCATCGGTATCCAACAAATTGATCCCCCAATGTTGTATCCTATGTATGGTCAAACTAGTTCTGAACAAGTATACCAAAGTACACCAACCCCAACACCACCAATGGCTTATCCAAATCCACAAAATCCAATGATGACGTATCCAAATCCACAATTTAATCCAATGGGGACATATACAAGTCCACAATTTAATCCAATTGATTATTCCCAGCATAATAATGAGGGGTATACCAACACACCTCATGATCATATGGTACCCGCATTTAGGACACATGCATCTGGTTCAAGTGCCTTTGCAGCATATGCATCTGGTTCAAATGCATTTGCAGCATATTTTTTATTAATTATTACTAGTCCCTCTTTTTATAAATGTGAAATTAAGTTAAATTTAAGTTGTACCAAATAAGTTACATTTAAATTAAGCTGGCTAATAGAACCCTCATGGTTCTGATTCCTAAGAATGATAAGCCTTCTTCCTTTTTGCATATGAGACCTATCAGTCTTTGTAATGTTCTTTACAAAACTGTTACAAAGATTGTGGCTAATAGAATCCATGGCATTCTTCCTGCAATCATTTGTCAGAATCAGGGTAGCTTTGTGCCTGGTAGACAAATGATGGATAATGTGGTGATCGCCCAAGAGATGGTCCACACGATGAAGATTAGGAAGGGGAGGAAAGACATTGTGGCTCTGAAGCTGGATTTAGAGAAGGCCTATGATCGAATTAATTGGGATTTCTTGATGGAGAGCCTTGAGAGAGCTAGAATCCCGGACAGCTGGAGAAGTTTAATTAAGGTATGTATTTCTTCTCCTGTGTTTCAAGTTATGGTCAATGGGGATATGTCGGAGGAATTTTCCCCGGGCAGAGGAATCCGTCAGGGGGATCCTATGAGCCCTTTCCTTTTTGTTATTGCTATGGAGAGGCTCTCTCACCTGATTCAGGATGCGATTGATAATGGGAGTTTCCACCCTATGGCGATCAACAGCTTCTGTACCCAGGTGACTCACTTATTCTTTGCAGATGATGTCCTTATCTTTCTTGAGGGTAATGAGGAGCAGTTGAGAGTCATTATGGATATTCTGGATTGTTTTTGTTCGGCCTCTGGGCAGAAGCTTAATATCCAGAAATTTAGGATGATGTGCTCTAAGAATATGAATCAGAGAGTCTGTAAGAGATTAAGTGATCTCTCAGGTATTCCTCTTACTGATTCTCTTGGGAAGTATCTGGGCGTTCCCCTCCACAGTGAGCGTGTGTCTAAAGGCTCCTTCAAAGAGACTTTGGATAAAGCTAATTCGAAGTGTGCCACTTGGAAAGCCAAGACTCTGTCTCTCGCTGGCCGCCTCACGTTAATTCAATCTGTTAATTGTGCTGCTCCCAATCACATCATGCAGGGTTGTAAGCTTCCAGATCCTGTGCTTAATGATCTTGACAAGATTAATCGTAGGTTCCTGTGGGGGGAAGCTGCGGAGGGCAGGAAGCCTTGGAGTGAGGTTTGCCAGCCTAAAGATTCTGGGGGTCTAGGTATTAGGAAAGCAAAGGACAATAATAAAGTTTTATTAATGAAACTCCTTTGGCGTATGTGGCAAAACCCCTCCTCTCTTTGGGTTCGCCTCTTTTGTGGTAAGTATCGGAAAGACAAAATCTTCGGGGGCCCGAAAGAGAGAGTTGCTAATTGTTCCTTCATCTGGAAAAGACTTAGTGCTGTGTTTGATGAGTTCTGCTCGGGAGTTGGACTGGAGGTGGGGAATGGTAAGTCCATTAGTTTCTGGTTTGATAACTGGATTGGGGATAAACCGTTAATTGAGGTGTGTTCTTCCCCCCCCCCCCCGCCTAGTGATATACGCAACTGGAGAATTGCCGATGTGGTTGACTCGGAAGGGGACTGGATATGGTCAAATTTTGATACTTTCTTTAGCCTTGAGACTCTCCTTAGAATGCGGGGAGTGAAGGTGAGTAATCAAGAGGAAGACTTGGATAGGCACTGCTGGGCGCTGACTAACAATGGAGTTTATTCTTGCAAATCGGCCTTTGAAGCTTTCTCTCTCTTTAGATCTGATCCTCCCTCGGATGTGTGGAAGTCGATTTGGACCCTTAAAGTTCCTTTCCGTATTAGGAGTTTCCTGTGGCTGGGCGTTAAGGACAGGCTTCTTACTAATTTGGATAGGCACAGAAGGCACTTGGCTGATTCTGGAGCTTGCAGTAGATGCAGAGGCCATGTTGAGACTTTGTGCCATGCTCTTAGAGATTGCTCTAATAGTAAAGAGGTTTGGAGGAAAATTCTCCCACACCATATTTTCTCTTCCTTCATGGCACATTCTGAGGTCGACTGGTTCTCTGATGGTGTTAGAGGAAAGTTGCTTCCATACATGGAGCATGGTGACATTTTCTTTGCTATTATCTGTCACCAAGTTTGGAAATGGAGAAACGAGGAGATTTTTGGAGATAAAACTGTTTTTATGACAAACTTAGCTGATTTCTTCTCGAAAAAACTTTTCTCTATTATCGATAGTTTCAAAGGAGAGTCCCTTGCCAGAGCCTCTTAGTGTTGTGATGTCCATCTCGTGGGATGGAGCAGGCCAAGAGAGGGGGTTGTGAAGCTGAATACTGATGGTTCCTGCCTCAGTAACGGTAAGATTGCGGCTGGAGGTGTGCTTAGAGATGCAGGGGGCGCCTGGCTTTCTGGGTTCTCCCAGAATTTAGGGTTGGGTTCTTCCTTTTCTGCGGAGCTCTGGGCTATTCTTACTGGAATCAATCTTGCTAAAAGGCTGGGTGTTAAGAGGCTCTCTGTGGAGTCTGATAATTTGGAAGCAATCAAAATGATTTCTGAGAATCATTCTATGGGTATTAACAGTCGCAACCTCATCAAAGCTATTAAAAGGCTTTGCTCATCCTTTGAGTTCGTAGAGTTCAGACACATTTTTAGAGAGCAGAATCGTGTTGCTGATCGCTTGGCGGAGGCGGGCCATGAAGGGACGTTAGGCGTTACTACCCTTCCTGTTTCCCCTAGTTTCATCTCTCCTCTTCTCTTAGAAGATAGAATTGGGGTTAGCTTCCCTAGGCTAATTCCTGGGTAGTTTGTTGTTGTTCGTTTTTCTTTTCCTTTTCTACCAAAAAAAAAAAAAAAATATATATATATATATATATATATATATATATATATGACTTAAAATATCATTAACTTTACATATACTAATTTCAAACATTTTAAAACCATTTTAAAATATTAGTTACTATATATAAAGCATAAAATATGAAATAATCTTACATATACTAATTTCTAACGTTTTTATACCATTCTAATTTAAAAATAATATGAACAATAAATATAATATTAATAATAAAAAATAATATCTACTTCATAGAATTAACTAACCTCAATTGGCGCCGAAATTTATAATATGTAATGTTTATAACTGCACAAAATCACAACACGCATAATTTTATAAATTATAGTATAAAAATTCTTTTTTTTTAACGATAAAAATTCTTATTATATGTATAAAGCATAAAATATCAATAACTTTACATCTACCATTTTCTAACGTTTTTATACCATTTTAAATATTAGTTACTATAATTTTGTTTAACTAACATTTATATATCATTATTAGAGTTTATAGACAAAAGCTTAAAAATAATATTAACAATAAATATAATACTAAAAATAAAATAAATCATATTAAAATTATAATATCTACTTCATAGAATTAACTAACCTCAACTAGCGCTGAAATTTATAATATGTAATGTTTGTAACTGCACAAAATCACAACACGCATCATTTTATAAATTATAGTATAAAAATTCTCATTATATGTATGAAGCATAAAATATCAATAACTTTACATATACCATTTCCTAACATTATTATACAATTTTAAAATATTAGTTACTATAATTTTGTTTAACTAACATTTGTATACCATTATTAGAGTTCATAGGCAAATTTAAAAATAATATTAACAATAAATCACAACCCACATCACTTTTAAAAATTATACCATCAAAATCTCATTATCATTTATAATACATACAATTTATAAATATTTTTATAGCTTATAAAAATAATTCTAAAAATTGCCTAATATAGTTATATACATTTTTATAACATTTTTTTATGAAAGCATTTTTATAACATTTTTAGAGTTTATAACAATACTTCTAAGAAATATAAGAGATTTCCTAACAAGTTAAGTTTATATTAATAACTACATTGTTGTAAAAAAAAATATTAATAACTACATTACATTTAACAATATTGTTTAAATTAACTACTAAATTCTTAACAAAGCTATATACATTTATAAAATTATTAGAGTTTATAAGCATAATTCTAAAAATATTAAGAGATTTCCTTAAACAATTTAGAGTTTATATTAATAAATACATTACATTTAACAATATCATATAAATTAATTACTAAACTCTTAACAAAGCTATATACATTTTCATAAAATCATTAGAGTTTATAAGTATAATTGTGGTTAATATTATTAGATTTTCTTAAACAATTTAAAATTCGTATTAATAACTACATTACATTTAACAATTTTGTTAAATTTAATTACTAAATTTTTAACAAAACTAGATATACTTTTTGAGTTTATAAACATAATAATAAAAATATTAAAAGATTTCCTTAAACAATTTATAATTTATATATTTATGTACATTATATTTAACATTTTTTAGTCAATATTAAACCATTTAATTAAAATGGTTTACTAGATTTTAATTTACTTATATTTAAATAAATTATAAAATTTTAATAACAAAAAAAAAATACTAACCTCTTATCTTCTTCCCCCAGCAGATTGCAATATTGCAATCTCCCTCAAACTTCTTCCTTTTCTTTAAAGGGAGAGGAGAAGGAATAAGCAGTCTCTTCATAGGTTCACGGGTCTGGCCCGTGAAGAGACTGGACGATGGAATCGTCTTGTACCCATTCCGGCGTCTGGTACGCCGGAATGAGGACAAGTCTCTGCACAAAGTAGTGCTTTGTGCAGAGATGTGACTATGTGTCAACCATTCCGGCTCCACCCGCGCCGGAATGGTATCTGTTCAAATCAGTACTCTATTGCGCAAGCATGGCTTGCATAGTGTTACCTATTCCGGTGCCTACTACGCCGAAATGGTTACATTCCCTTAACCCAAGTTAAAAACAACCCCTCCCATGGAATAATTTCCTAACTATTCCTATCTCCCTATTTATTTCCTAAATCAACCCCAAGCAGAGGTTTAATTCGTGAATTAATAGGAAGGAGACTACGAATTGCATGACTTTTTTATTAGGTAAATTACACCCATGGCCACTGAATTTTACCAATTTAACATTATGACCACTGAACTTCAATTATTAACAGTATGGCCACTGAACTTTACACTGTTAACACCAGTGGCCCCTCAACGTCTCATAATGACCGTTGACTGCCTAAAAAAATCCAAAGCGTTAATGATATTTTAAGGATCTTTCATTCTTGAAAATTTTCGTTTTGAGGTCATTTAAGTATTGTTTTATTGGAAGATATAGTGAATTTTTAGGGAGAGAGAGTTACAAACAAATGTGATTTTGAAGGATAGAAAATGTGACTTTATGCTAAATTCCGTTTTGTACAATTTTAATTGTTGAATTTTTTTCATTTTTAGGTCGTTAACGGTCACTTGAGGAGTTAGTGACAATATTTTTAGAATAGGTAAAGTTGAGTGGCCATGCTGTAATTTGCCCCTTTTTTATTTATTGATATCTTCCTATTTTTCAGGAAGCGGCGAGAGTAAACACCAAAAAGCTTTGAAGGAGATGATGAGATAAAGGATTAAATAAAGGAAAAATTACACAGAAATTCATCTTTTAACAACTATTTATAACTATGTCAAGTCATAATTTTGGATTATGTCAAATTAGTAAAATTAGTACATTTAATATATTTTAAGGATTAGAATTTATAAATTAGAAGTTTAGAATATATTTTATAGGGTTTATGATTTATGAATTAGAGTCTAGAATTTTTAAACTACAATAGTAAAAATCATAATATATAAAGAATAATGATATATTAAAAATTAAAATTCGTAATATGACTTAGTTATAATTTTGTACTTAATTATGATATTCATGTATTTGACTCTTAAATAAAGCAGCAAATCTAGGCCCACTCCAAAACCACGTCGTTTTAGAGTGGAGCCAAGTTTTAAAAATAAATAAATAAAGGGCTTAGTGGACCTTTACAGCAAAGTGGCTCCACATAGCAAATTATAAAAAGCACAAATTCAAGTTATGTTTCTTCTTCTCACCGCGTCACTGTGCAATTATAAATATTTATATTTAGGTTTTTTAAAATAAGTATTTCTATTTAGGTTTTTATTAGGATATTTTTATTTATAAATTATAATTTATGTGATTATGTATAATAGGTTTTAATCAGGATACGTGGAATAATGATCCGGCTCTCTCCGGAAAAGATTCTTGTGCTCTCCGATGATCGTCTCTGTGCGGGGAACGGTCTTTGCGTATACTCCGACGATCAAGACAATTAGTTGCTCTAGAGAATTATATATTTGCTGAAAGAACGAGTTAGATAGTATGTTACCCGGCCCCTTGTCTTGGTTGTCTCCTCCTTATTTATAGTGAGTCCATTTGGGCCCTGCTGGGCCTAATTGGCCAGTTGGGCCCTCAGTTGATCTTTCGAATTAGGTAGTCCCCCCCCCCCTTCGGTCAGGGGTTCCGAGTATTGCATGCGAGGTGTTGTTGGGGAGTTCGTAGCATTTTCACCGTCTAGTGTGTAGGGGGAAACTGAGAAAACGCTACTCGCGTTGGTAGACTAGAAAGGAGAATATCGGGGGATGGGGTGGCCCTTCCAATTGCCGCATTCGCTCCTAGTTTTTTGATGCGAAAATTAATTGCCCCATCATTAATGTTTATGCACGCGCCGTAAAGTGTCGTTGGAACACGTGCTCTGCCGGCGCCTCCGTTTGAGATATAAATAGGGGAAAAAAGGTTCTATCCTTTCTTTACAAAGTCGCATCTGTTGTGTTTTGTTCGCCTACTTCGTTCCTTGGACTCTTTGCTTCCCTTGCCGTCATTGGAATTTGTGCTCCGCTCTCTGTCAGAAATTACCAAACGCCGGGCTTGTCTATTCGTGGCGCTCATCT
Organism: Euphorbia lathyris; assembly: GCF_963576675.1. Lineage (NCBI taxonomy): Eukaryota > Viridiplantae > Streptophyta > Magnoliopsida > Malpighiales > Euphorbiaceae > Euphorbia > Euphorbia lathyris. The sequence goes on along the minus strand of NC_088914.1, from coordinate 18,234,365 downwards.
GAGGGTGGTTTCTCCTCGTTGTCTAGACGCCGTTTGAGGTCAGTCTTGCCTCTTCCTCATTTTTTCTGTTTCGCTATTTCATTTGTTTATCTTGGGAGGGATAGTATGTCAGAGGGTTCTTCGCGGGGAGCCCTAAGACGACTGCCGTTAGTGACACCGGGCGACTTCACACTACATGACGCCTCTCGAACGCGATCTGTAAAACGAAAAAGGCGAGTGACGATGGAAGAGGAGGGCGGTGTCGCTGTTGGAAAGAAAAGGAAAACCGTCGTGGTGCGCGCGCCACCCAGTGTTGAGCGGCCGTCAGGAGGAGCCGCTGTCGGTATCCTTGAAGTAACTGTGGTTGTGCCGGAGGGAGTGATTACCGAAAAGCGACCTTTGACCTTGATTTACGAAGAAATGCGTGAAAGAGTGTGGACGCGGTCGCCAGGTGTGACAAGTGTGGACGGGAAACGCTTTGAGGGGAGGCACCGCCCGAAGAGGCCGGAATCCTTTTCGATGGACGACGCTTATAACATCATTGTCTCCGCGGACTTAGCCGCCATTTCTGTAGTGTACCGACTAAGGCAGCCGTATGAGTTAGTTGCATTGGACGAAGATGATCGTGCTCATCATGTTGGTGGGGCAAACGAGATGGTAGTATACGAGGAGCAGCTGGAGTCAGGGATGCGGCTGCCTCTTCTTTCCTTCTTCGTGGAGGTATTAAAAGAGTATGACTTGTGCCCTGGTCAGATTCATCCAAACGGGTGGAGGATGATGGTGGCGTTTTACTCGTTATGCCGGTCGGTTGGATATCGAGCTACCGGGCTGGTGTTCCGAGAATTCTTTCGGCCGTATAAGGGACCCCGCTCCCAACATGTGATATTCTTTCGTAATATGACTTAGTTATAATTTTGTACTTAATTATGATATTCATGTATTTGACTCTTAAATAAAGCAGGAAATCTAGGCCCACTCCAAAACCACGTGGTTTTAGAGTGGAGCCAAGTTTTAAAAATAAATAAATAAAGGGATTGGTGGACCTTTACAGCAAAGTGGCTCCACATAGAAAATTATAAAAAGCACAAATTCAAGTTATGTTTCTTCTTCTCACCGCGTCACTGTGCAATTATAAATATTTATATTTAGGTTTTTTAAAATAAGTATTTCTATTTAGGTTTTTATTAGGAGATTTTTTTATTTATAAATTATTATTTTTTGGTAGAGAAAAGTTTAAGTAATGATAGATCTACCCACTTCCAAGGTCAGGACAAACCACAGACCTCGATGAGGGTTTATAGTGGAATTTACAAATCACTTACCAATGAGATTATAATAGGTTTAATTTGATATTTTTACATATAGATCGATAACTTGTTTTTTTTTATGTAGGGCTAAGATAACTTGTTTTTTTTCATGTAGGGCTAAAATTAGCGCCTAACATATAATTTTATGGCTCTGTCACTAAATATAACCATGAAAAAAAATTGTTTTTAAAAAATACTCTGCAATTTAACAGTGGTTAAGGATTTATCTTTGATTTTTGTAACAAAATACAGGGTTAGGATTTTGTTTTGGAGGTAAAAATATATAGGTATGAATACGTAAAATTATAGTTTTTTTTTTTGAAATTAACCTTGTATAATATAAAGGAAAAAGTATAAAAATAAAACTTATGGTTTGACCTATTTGTAAAGACAATCCTCGTGGTTTAAAAGTTTACAAATGGATGTCTGTGTTTTTTGCAATTTACAAATTCAGTCATTCCTTTAAAAATTATTATCGTGATTATTTACCCTAAAAGTGAGCGATTTGGAGCAATATGCGAAGCATGCGAAAACAATACTAATTCGCATAATAACTTTCATTTTTGCAGATTTCGCAATATGCGAAGTAAAAGGCATGTTTTTAACCAGTATTGTCTTCACATACTTAGCATATTGCGAAATATGCAAAGTGGTTTACGACAAAAAAAAAAGCAATAACAACAAAGGTGCAACAATAATTCTAACAGTAAAATCATAACATTATCAAAATTTACAACAAGATTGTAACAATAAAACATTAAAAATAATAACATTATCAAAATTTATAAAAGATTGCAACAATAACAACATTAAAATCATAAAATTATCAAAATTTACAATAAAATTACAACAATAATTCAAAACCTAAACCCTAAATCCCAAAAGCAGAGAAAAATCGACGGAATAAGCGTCCTTTTGAGATTAGAAATGAAACCCCAAGTTTGAGAAATGGAATCCAAAGTTTGTGGTGATTTTTCTTTTCTTTTCAGGAAAGAATCCAAGAAAAATCGATAGGTTCCCGCCCCTACATCCCAGTACACCGTCTTTGTATTCAAGCTAAATTGGTACTTCAATTTGATGTTCTGTATACCATCTTCACAAAAATTAAGTCGTGTTAGCAAGAAAAATGACGATTTGGCTTCGTGAAAGAAGAATGCGCGAAGTCTGCAAAGAGAAATATAACAGAAAAAAGACAATTTTACTTCGTGAAAACATATTACACGAAGTCTACGATGGGAAATGTAACAGTAAATGGACGATTTTACTTCCCGAAAGCAGAATACGCGAAGTCTGCGAAGGTAAAAATCAAAAACATTTCTCTTCGCAGACTTCGCGGAATCTATTTTCGCGAAGTAAAATCGTCTGTTTCAGCATCTTTTTCCTTACAGGCCTTCGCAAAACTCATTTCGCGAAGTGATTTTCTGGAGAAAAAATGAAGAGAAAACAGTAGATGCTTACATTTTTTCCATCTTTTACCATTGAAATCGCCAATAACCATATAATAAACGCAGAAAAACAATCAAAATAACGTCGAATACCAATGTCTTCGATCTGCACAAGAAGAAAGAAACCAAGAGACATGAAAATGAAGAACCATAGCTTAATTTTCTAGAAATAGGAAGATGAAGAATCAAGAGAGGAAGAAGAGAAAGACATGGTGATGAAGAAATTGCACAAATTTCGCAACATAAAAGAAGAGAAACCGTGCAAAGAAAAAGAATGGGAAATGACAAATGAAAGGTTGAGGTATTTTAGAAAAGTCACAATAATATAATAGATTGGGTAAATAGACTAAATATGTAAATGTATCTCCCATTTACCTATTTAACCACCTAATGGAAACATTTTTTTTATGAAAAAAAAACCGCACTTAATGTTTGAACTATCCACATAGCTCAAAGTCTACCTCTCATCTGATACTTAATGTTTGAACTATCAAAATTAAAAAAAAAATAGAAGAAGAGAAGAAGAAGAAGAAGAGAGAGAAAGAAGAAGGAAAATAAAAAATGAAAAAGAGATGAAGAATATGATATTTTTTTATTTTTAATTTTAGGGTTTATTTGTGATAATTAGATAATTAGGGGGGTTAATTGATAAAATAAATCAATATAAGGACCAAATTAACTCTTTTCTTTTTGAATTTTAACACCGTTAGTCAATTTAGCTTATGTTTGCTAACGGTCTGTAACACATACCTCTGTTTTTTTTAAAAAAATCACAGGTTCGAGTTTGTAAAACGTGTAAACAACATGCATTTTTTTGTACTTATCCCTAATACTTATATTGTTCCAACAAAATTGTTATAATGTTCCAACAAAATATTGCAGCACATAGTTCTGAAAGGTAAGACCAAAAAGTGCCCAAAAAATTATCAAAAAATTTTAAAATATGTAAAACATCATTTTAAGAAACTTTAATTTTTGGCTCAAAATGAGATTTCTTACGGTTTTGACCTAATAAATTGTTGAAGCATGTAAAACGGATAAAATTAATGAAATTATTTTATTGGGACTAACCCATAAGAAATCCTGCTTCGACCCAAGAATTAAAGTTTCTCAAAATAATGTTTTACATTTTCTGAAATTTTTTGAGAAATTTCTAGGTACTTTCTGTTTTCTTACCGGAAAACGCCCACCTAATCGACGGATTCCGTTGATTTGGGACTAAACCGTAAGGAATATCACTTTGAGTCAAGAATTAAAGTTTCTCAGAATAATTTTTTACATTTTCTGGAATGTTTTAAAAAAATTCTCGGTATTTTTTTCTCACAGAAAAACAAATTGTCGGATTCTATTCACCGTGATTTTTTTTACCCGAGCTTCTGGGATCTTAAAATGACCGTCTAATTAAGACGAGTCCAACGGTATAAAAGATTTTGAAAAACGAGGTTAGAAAAGTCGGGAAAATGCATTTTAAAGAAAAGAAATAAAACAATTTTCTCTTTCCTTTTATTTACAAATTTGCAACATTCCACTGGTTAATTACAAAATTGGTCATTGTGTCAAACCCGACCCTAGACGGCATCGGGTACAACGATGAAATAAAATAACGGATGCCTATTGTTTAAAAGTACATTTCAAATTTCTAAGAAAATGACACCTAAGTTATTACATAAGCATTTATCACCGTCAAATTAATAAAACTACCTCATAACTTAATACTGTAAACCTGCACCTGGGCATTTCGATCAGTAATAAATTTTATTCCCAATCATCTATAGTCACTAAACTATTCTCGAAAACCAAATTCATTCGGCAGTAACATCAAATCTATATTCCTGTCACTTAATTCCTACACTACACGAACACATGATTTTGAAATTTCTATATTAGCTAATCTAATAGTCTAATAAACTCTTTAAAAATCGAACTATAACTAATTTCCTTTATTTTTTCTCTTTAGTCGTTATTCTATTCTCAACATCTAATTCTCTCTTAAATATTATAAAATCTATATATATATTTATCACAAAATTTATCACACCACACGAATGCGACAATCTTAACACTTGTATCTTTACTAATTTAATCTAATAATCAAATAAACTGAAATAAGCATTTTCCTTAAACTCTCTAAGTTAAGGTATTTATTTGGCTTGGACTCAATAGTATATTATTATTAAGCTTCCTACGTATCCCGATATTTTCAAATAGGGAATCAAAGCCACGTAGTTCTTTTAATTAAAAGAATATTTATATTATAAAACAAAGAATCATTTGGCAGTGGGAATTTATAATAACTCATATATATCATCACCTTAATATTAATTATTTCCTAATTAGGCCTTATGGTCCTGTTTCGTCAACTATCATACTTTGATTTATTCCTTAATTGCCAACTCCTTTGTTTTCATTTTAATACTTTGATTATTTCTTAATTATCAACTCTTTTGTTTTCATTTTAATGGTTCTTTCTTAATTTCCTTTCAAGACTAACTTCTAATAAGTTCTCCTATTTTCCTCAAATTTCAGCCACTATTCCATATTCATTCCATCGTACCAAAAACGGATACTCTCTTTATACAATTTTCTCATTGTTAACAGTTTTATATGGAACGTGTGGACCTTGAACAATTGCAAGCCATGCACTCATGTTTGTGGCTTGAATAAAGTTTTTCATCCTATTCTTCCAAAATGTATAATTAGATCCAAAGAATAGGGGAGGTCTAGTGATTGATAATCCCTCAGGGAGTATCTGTGTTGTTTGGTTCCCTGGAAGGAAACGAGTGCTGTTCTCACCCATTTATGGGATCCGCTCAAGATAGTTATATCTTTGAGTAGTGAGCTTAGGCTCTGATACCACTTGTTGGTCCCATGTGATTAGTTCTAAGGGGGGGGGGGGGTTAGGAACTAATATAACTTTTTTTTTGTTTTAATTGTATGCTGACTTAGTTATTTTACTAGTTGGTCAGCTCAGCTTTTGGTCAGCTTGGCCAGATATGCTATAAGACAGCTTTGGACGGATATTGACTAAAGCTGTTTTATTTATAAGTTAGATATTGACACTCTTGGAGGTCAGCGTCTAACTCAGCACTTGAAGTTACTCAGAGTTAACTTTAAACAATTTTATATGCTGAGTAAATTTCACATACAACACATGCACATATATAAGTTGAGAGAGAGTTTAGAGATTACTCAGTATCACTTATCTTGGTTCGGCCTCTCTGCCTACGTCCAGTCCCCAGAGTCCTCCGGGCTTTTAGAATCCAATACTGAGCTCTTTAAAGGTAGAGCACAAACCAATTACAAGGCAGTTGAATATGCAAGAGTACCTTCCTCTATTCGTCTACTCAACTCCTACTAAGTGCTACAACCCAGCACCTAGATTTCTCTACCACTGAATGTTTACAACCAAACACTCAGCACAGCACTCTCAATTTTACAATTGATAAACACTTGTTCTTTTCAAGTAAAGAACACTTTAGAAGATTACAAGTAATCACTGTAGCATTTACACAAAGAATGAAAGATGGGTGTAAGATCTATTTTTGTAACTAAGTGCTTTTGTATCTTTTCTCTCTTGTATTTTTCTCTTGGTAGTCCGGCCATGATCCAAGGATTTTGATTATCCTTATATAGGAGAAAATCTGGAATCGGATCATTTTGAAATGATGTAGCCGTTAAGGTTAAAACGGCTCTTTTAGGGGACAGATTCTGGTCAGCTTCAGACTGTTCCGACCATTCCCTTCCTCTGCATTCCTTCAGACGTCAGGTTTGTCTTCTTGCGTCTGGCTTGTCTTTTTGTGTCAGTTGTCCTTTACCAATAATCCATTGACCCATACATCTCGTAATGTGTCTTCTGTGTATTTCCAAGGATTCAATTATTGGTACAGAGGGGCGGTAATCATTGTCTTTTAGCTAACGACTTTTTCATGCTGTCCTGAAGAATCACTCAGCTTCTACTTCGTAAAACCTTGTCATTTGCAATTTCCAATCTGAGTGTAAGTTTAGTCAGCTCAGCTTCGTGAGACAGTTGTTGTGGGCGTGTATGTCTTTGTCTTTTGATGCTAAGTTTGATTCCACTCAGCTTGATACTTTAGGCTTCTATGCTGACCTCTTCCTGTCTTACTTCTTATATTTATCTTTATTTATATTTACACTCAACATTGAACAAACGGATTAGTACAATTAAAATAAAGCACTTAAATTTAATTGTCTCTTAATCATGGATGATTTTGTCAAATCAAAATCTTGTGGAAAAGTGTTTCAACAAAATCTGCATAAAACACTTATAAGTTCTTTTCTTTAGGAATATTTCGCCTAAATCACATACAAATTGTTATTAACATGTTGTTTAATTGCAGTCATATTCATGCCTAACATAGTCTAAGTACTTCACGGGTCGGTCGAACTACACATAATCGTCTTTGCAAGAGCAAACTATCATACGTACATGTTCGAAATTATTGTTTCTTATATGTTATAACTTATCGTCACCTTTATCACTTCTTTAGAGTTTGAATTATATAAATCTGTCTCACCTTAGTTTAGGAGTACTTTGTAGTTGTCACCCAACCCAAGCTAAAGTATTCACCGCTTAGATAACGTGTAAAACCGAGTAGTTTAATACTTGTGGTTATAAATCTCGTGGATTCGATACCCGGTCTTAACCGGATTATTACTTGATACGACATGGTACACTTGCCCCTAAGTAGTAGCGTCTAGTAGAGTTAAACAACTTAGAAAGATCATATCCATAGTCATAGCACACTCATAACACATATATTTTACCGCTCTACCTAGTTGCTCATCAGGAGCTAGCTCAATTTTTTCTAGCTAGCTTAATGGGTGGGTTCTAGACTAGGTTCGATCAATTTGTGGCAGGAACTAGGCAGTGACTTAAGTCTATCCAGGTCCTATTGGTCCTTCTGAAGAGAGGAAATTCAATCTGAGGCTATAGCATGTGAGTCTAGCTCAATATGATGAGTTACTGCAACCTAGTTTCCATATGAAAAATACAAATCATTAAATGAATTATACATTTCTCTATAGATTTAAGTAGAGTAATCTCCAATTTTAGATCATGGTAGACATAATCTATTTTGATTTAATATCTTATGACTACCATGACATTTAAGTAGGTCTTAAGAGATGAGTATTTTACTAACTGTTAAGGAAAACCGAACAATGAAATGTCCAAATTGCAAATGTTAAATATAACCCTAAAATCACTAAAACAATCAACAAAAGAAGAAAAATATGAAATAAATACACAATTGATCACAAAAGATTCTGAAAAAAAAGTTAAGTTTCATTCTTCTACTTCTTATGCATGTGAATATCTCTGTCTAATATAACAAAACAGAAAATGTCATTGTTTAATTTCATTCTTGATATTCTTTGGACAGGGAGATTCCTTATATGTTTAGTAAGTAGATTACACCAGTTATCACTTAACTTTTCCATTTATTAACATTATAAAAGTTACTCAACTTTGCATATTTCTGATTGTTCAGAGCTGCAAATCACTGTAGAGATTGCCATTAGGCATTGAACACTTGACCAAGCTCAAAGAAATGGAGTTTTTCAACATGCCTCTGAAATTCATCATGACACTGCATCCGAATGGAGAAGCTCAAGACTATTTGAAGGTTGAACGTTGTCACAATTATAGATAGGGATTATCTAGGTATTATTAGGTGGTTAATTGTTTTTACATTAAGTGGTATTTAGCCTTAATAGATGTTATTTAGGAATGTTTACAGCTGTGGCTATTATTAGGCCTATTTAGAGTGAATTGCTATATTTCCTATGCTTATTTAAGGTATGTTATATTTCCTATTATTATTTAAGGTAGGTTAGAATTAATATGGTGATTTAAGATAAGTTAGAATAATTAGGGCCATGAATTTAGGAAGACTAGTATACTTTCCTTTTCCCATTTTTCATATTTAAGAGAATTGTACTGTACCAATTCATTATTCAATTGATTAATGAAATTTTTATTTCTTTCTTATGAATTCTCTCTCTATTCTCTCTTTTCTCTGTTTATCTCGATCCCTCTCTAACCTTCTCTCTTCTTTCTCTATTCTTCTCTTCTCCTAAGATCTTTTCTGCCCTAATCTTACTGCCAGAAATCCCTAATCCTGAGAAACTTGTGTTGGTCCCGTGTAACTTAATATGATTAGTTCCAAGGGGGAGGGGGTAGGAACTAATGTAACTTTTTCGCTTAATAATGTTGACTTAATTAAATGTTTGATAATTTAACTCAGCTTTAGGTCAGCAAGGCTGAGTGAAGTGTGAGACAGCTTTAATCAGACGCTGACTAGAGCTGTTTCAATTGTGAGTTGGGAGATAACACTTTAGGTCAGCTTCCATCTCAGCACTCTAATTACTCAGCGTCGGCTTATACAAATTATATACTGAGTGATTTAAGCAAGCAACACATACATATATATATATCAAAGGAAAGGGTTAGAGATTACTCAGCAGTCTTATCCTGGTTCGGCCTCACCGCCTACGTCTAGTCCCCAGAATCCCTCCGGGCTTTTTCAATCCACTACTGAGCTATTTAAAGGTAGAGCACAAACCGTTTACAAAGCAATTGAGTATGCAAGAGTACCTTCCTCTATTCGTCTACTCAATCCTACTGAGCGCTATAACCGAACACTCAGATTTTCTCTACCACTGAGTACTAAAACCGAGTACTCAGCTTCACTCTACTAACCTTTACGATTGATACAAAATTGTTCTTTCTAAATGAAGAACACTTTAGATGAATACAAATTCACTCTAGACTTTTACACAATGATTGAAAATTGGGTGTAAGAGCTTGCTTTGTTTTCAGACAGCTTCTATTTTGGATGTTCACTCTTGTGAAGATTTGCTTTTCTGTCTGTATTGGCTTGTATGTGTCGTAAGGATCCAAGTGATGAACTTGTCCTTTTATAGTGAATTCTGAAGCTTCAAATCATTTGAATTCTGACATATCCGTTGGGAGTAACGGTCTTCAAACGTCATTCATTGGTCAGCTTCCAGAATCGCAGGCTAATCCTGTCGTCTGATTTTAGCAGGCGTTAGGCTTGCCAGTTTCATCTTCTTCCACCAGGTTCGTCTTCTAGCGCTAGTTTTGTCTTCTTGCCAGATGCCAGTTGATCCATGCGTCTCGAAAAGGTCTCTAGGCGAATTTCTGAGGCTTCTGAATTGTTGCAGATCTGTGTCGGACTTTGTCTTTTAGTCAACGGATCATTGGCGTTGTCCTGACTAATACTCAGCTTGATTGTTCGGCTTTGCCTTCAATCTATTTCTTTATCTATGCTAAGTTACATTCCACTCAGCTTCTTCGGTCGGCTTTACCTTCAAGCGTTATTCTGAAGAAGACTCTTCTTTTAACGAGACTGAGTTTCATTCCACTCAGCATCGGCTGTGTGTCTTTGCTTATGCTGACTTGTTCTGTCTTTCTTTTATGAACTTTTAGTTCTTGTTCTCGTTAGTAAATATACTCAACATTGAACAAACATATTAATACAATTAAACCAAAGCACTTAAATTTAATTGTCTTAATCATGGGAATAACTTAAATAATTTTGTCAAATCAAAATCATGTGGAAAGGTGTAACAAACTCCCCTATTTTGATGTTGGTAAAAGTATTTAATTATGGAACTCAGTGTTGAGCATACCACATGATTGTTTACCTTTCTTATTCTTCTGAAATTACTCCCCCGTAAGGGTTGCATCCATTGACTTAATTCAACTCTAAACCTTCTAAGATTTAATCGAGTGAAACGAAGGCATGCCTTTACTGACTTAGTTCAATTCTAGACCTTCCAAGATCTAATTCAGATGAGCCTAAGGTCAGTTTTCAGAGGTAAGTCAATGCTTGGAACATTTAGTTATTACTCAGTTTCAAATATAGGTATCAGAGTTTATGCTGAGTATGTTTTACTTGTATATTCCTTATGTTCACACGTTTTAATTTGTTGTTCAATGAATAGTTAAGTATGACAGATCAGCATATAAGCACAAGTAAGCATTGCATAAACATAGTCAGTTTTGGATAAAGGATGCATATATATTAGATAGTCAGCTCAACAAAATATAACACGCCAGATATAAATTTACAAGTCATAAAATAAGACTATTTCTAATCTATTTCTTTATGTTGACTTGAACTTTGTTAGATTTGCCCTTGTCCTTGGCTGTTCTTTGTTGCTGACTCTGATTGCCCGGGACAGCAAAAGTTGAACCAGGCTTCTGCTGAGTTCCGACAGCTGGCTGGTTATCCTTAGCTTTCTCCCCAGTCTCTGCTTAGTTCCAGTAGCTTGCTTCGTTTGAATTTTCTCCCCTATTTTGCCAGCATCATAAGATGGAGGAGGAGGATAGAAAGTCCCTTGATGAACAGCACGAGTCAGTATCGAGGAATATTGTCGCATTTGACTCGTACTCTCCCTTAGACCTTTAAAGACCTGCAAGCCATCGGCCATACTTGAGGCGGGGATTTTTATGTTGGCACTGAGCATGCTGAGTAAATACTCTAAAGATTTCCCGATCCAAGTTATTGATTCAGTCATCCGTGCATAGGATTGATAGTACATCCTGAGCAGCGCAGTATCATATGACTGACGTTGAACATTTGTGTGCCGGACATGCGCAAGTGTGGATTAAGTGCATTGCAGAATCTCATTAGTCTTGACCTGGTCAGTGTCCATCTCTTCTTTGCTTAAGTTGAGTAGGCAAATGGCTTCACCAATCTGTTCTATGGAACATTGAGAAGAGGAGGAGATAAGGTCACGAGCTCCGGTCAGCTTAGAGGACAGTTGGGAGAAAAGGTGATTGACCTCAGCAGAGGTTGCAGATGTTGAGTTCGCAGTTAATAAGGCATTGAGTTGACCTTGGATGGAGTTCATGTGATTTACCATCATCAGCTGGAGTTCAGCCAGCTTCACTATGGACTCTTGCTTGGGCTGTTAAGAGATGAAAGATGTCATGACACTCATCAGTTCTTTAAGACCCTTAATTTCGGTCAGAAGTTGAGTGACAAAGGATAATTGGGTTGGCACAACAGGAACAGACCCAACAGCATCGGCGTGAGTCTGATGAATATCATGAAGTAGAGCTTGAGTTGAGTCAATGATATTCCTTCCAGACTTAGAAGCATTCAGATAGGTGTAGGATTCATCAGTGATATACTCAGTGGCCGGAATCTTATCAGCACCGGATGGAGGAGGTGTTTGGTGCCAGCTTGGTCAGCAGCTGCACTTTTATTGAGGTCAGCATCAGGTGCTGACTGGTTTTCTTTCTGCTTGGTAGGAGTATGAAGAGGTTGATTAGCAGAGTTATTAACCTGCTCAGTGTCAGTCTGAGGCTGAGTAGAATTTGGAGGTTGAGGCAACTCAGAGCTGGCTTGAGCAAGAGGAGTTTCCTTTGCTAACTCGTTGGGTTGAGCAGCATGGACTTCGAGCACTTGCTCAGTGGAAGGATGAGCAGAAGTGTTGGCAGAAATTGGACCCTTAGAAGCTTTCGGGTCGGCTTGTTCCTCAACTCGAGAAACAGAGGCTTGCTTTTCCGTCACTTGGTCGGGAGAAGGTTTAACAATGTCTGTGAAGAACTGGAATTGAAGCCCAGTGAGATCAGTGATAGGGTCCCTCAGCGGGGATTCATCCAAAGGTCTATGACTTCAGGTTTCAGAGCCTTGCGTTTGAACCGCTTTTTTGTGATGTCCTTTTGAGTGTTGGTTTGACAAGAAGGATCAGCAGCAATGGAGGCAATGGACTCAGAGGAAGAGCTGAGTCCAAGGTAAGCATCAAGGCCTTCCACAACCTTGTCCTTCACTAGTGACTCAGCTTGGTTCTCATCAGGTTGCTCAGCAGCACTTGTGTTACTTGGCTCAGCAGAACCCATCTTGTCAGCTTGAGGCTGACCCTCAGTATCACCCTGTTCTTCCTCTTGATCACACGGAGTCTTTTCCAGATCAATTTCTTGACTTCGCACGAAGTGTGATTCCTTGGTAATCACAAAGTCAAGGGGGTTAGCATCGATCATTTTCAACCCAGTGGTTTTCTTCCTCTTCAAAGGCTGATCAGGTGTTTCCTCACTTTCTTCCTCGGGCTCAATTTGCCTTTTCTGTTTCTCAGCTGACTTAGGTTCCCCTTGATCTTGCTCAGCAAGAGCAATTTTCTTTGCACTGGATATAATCCTAAGCTTCTTCGGAGCTGTGTTAATGTCTTTGGTTGAGGATTGGTCAGCTTTCCTCTTTCTGTCCTGCCTAGTGCGCTCAGCGGGTTCCTTTTCAACCATAACTTTCTTCCCTTTCTTGGTCAGCTCATCATGTGCACCTTCAACCATATTATCCCCTTCCATATCTTCCTCAGCGGGTTCTATAGCCCCCTTTCTTTTCTTGGGCTTGATGGGTTGGCTGTGAGCTAAGCTGAATAGTACTACGGAGGTGATCTCAGTGCCCTCAATCTCAATTTCTTCTACTAAGCTAACCTGATGATCCTGAAGTATTCTGGTGATGAGAGAGCCCATCCTAAGGATCCCGGTGCTTCTTTGAAATGCTCCGATGACAAATACGAGCATGTTGAGCGGCTTGTAATTCAGCATGTGCCAGATGAAGCACTGCTCAAAGTTGGAAGCTGAGTAGGAGGAGTTGACCTTGGGGAACAAAAGTTGGTCAGGATATAGTGGGGTTGTTTTTTATGCTGACCCATGCAAGTGCTGACAATTTCTCCCTTGTGGTTCTTGGGTTTACAGAACTCAACAACGTAATTGACTCGCAAGTAGTCGTTCGTGCACCTGAGTTCAGATCCTTTTTCCTTCAGCTTTAACAATTTAGCGAGATAGGACGGGGTGATGATGATATCCTTGTTCTTGACCTTGGTGATCATATAGTCATCATTATCATCGGCAACCCTTAGATTCGTGTAGAATTCTCTCACCAACTGGGGGTAAGTGGTTCCAGGGAGAGAGAAGAGCTTGGTCCAGCCATTCTTTGAAATCCACTCACAAAAGGGTTTCTCAGCTTCTACGAATCCTTTGGAGAACCAGCGGGAGCGGAAAACCTTAAGATTTTTGACGTTCTTAAAGACAGGGGAGAACGTCCTCTCCTTAGGTTTTTCATTCTTTTTCTCCTTCTTCTTTCTTGACAGAGTTTCTTGGTCAGCTTGAGGGTTTTTATGAGGCATGCTGACCTCGGGAACAGATTGATCATACTGACCGTGGGTTTTTTCTTGAGACTTTGTGGAAGTCTCTGGATATTCTTGCTCAACAGGAGAAGGAGGATTAATGTCGGAGCGATTATCGTCGTATTGCTCCTCGGACATATTCTGAGAATCATTTGACATGATGTTCTTGAGAATTTGAGAAATGCAGAAGATTTGGGAATTTAGAGAGAAAGAAAAATAGAATGCCAAAGATTTCAAGTGTAAAGAGAAGTTAGTGGGAAATCGTCCACTATTTATAGTCGTTCCACGTTAATCTGATAGGTCGGAATGGCGGGTTGTCCTCGAGTTGATCAATCGACCGTTATCTCTAGCATTAATGACACATTCGGTGCATGGTTTTCTAATTATTACGCTTACGTCATCCTAAGTGGCTACTTAAATGAGCGTGCTAGCATTAATTGTGCAAGTGGCTTTACTCAGTATCTAGAATACTAAACGTTTTGAAGTTCTGAGTGCTCAGTTTTGCGTAGAAGGGATTTTAGCATGCTTAGTAACTCAGCACATAGTAATCCCTCAATATGTATGTCTACTTAGCATAAGTTGATTTTATGTCATTCATATTAGCTCAGCATATGATAGTTACTCATTAAGCAATAATCACTCGGCATATTATAATCACTCAACATTCATTTAGCGAAGAAAACTTATTGAAGAGGATTAGACATACCGATAGCTTCCCTTAGTATGTTAAACTGCTCACGAGCCAAGTGCTTCGTGAAGATATCCGCAAGTTGTTCATCTATTGGAACATAGGTCATCTTGATCTCACCCTTGAGTACATGGTCTCTGATGAAGTGATGCCTAATGCTGACATGCTTCATCCTGTTGTGTTGGATTGGATTTTTGGATAAGTCAATGGCACTCTTGTTGTCGCATTTGACTTCGATTGTTTTTTGTTGTACTCCTTAATCCTCCAGCTATTGCTTAATCCATAGGACTTGTGCCACACAGCTTCTAGCAGCAATGTACTCAGCTTCAGTGGTTGACAGGGCAACTGGCAACTGCTTCTTGCTAAACCAAGACACTAGACAGCTTCCAAGGAAGTGACATCCTCCTGAAGTGCTTTTACGCTCCAGCTTGCCTCGTCCATAGTCAGCATCAGTGTATCCAATGAGTGTGAAGTCATTTGTGTTTGGACACCATAAACCTGCATTTATTGAGCTCTGCAAATATCTAAAAATTCTTTTCGAAGCTATACAGTGAGATTCCCTGGGGTCAGCTTGATATCTCGCACAGTAACATACTGAGTACTGAATGTCTGGCCTACTAGCAGTTAGATAAAGTAGAGAGCCAATCATACCTCGATATAACTTGCTGTCTACTGACTTACCTTTCTCATCAGCACAAAGCACAGTGTCAGTACCCATTGGGGTAGATATGGGCTTACATCCTTCCATATCAAATTTCTTCAATATCTATTTAGCTTACTTGGTCTGACTAATGAAGATGCCATTTTTAACTTGTTTGATTTGAAGTCCAAGGAAGAACTTGAGTTCTCCCATCATTGACATCTCAAACTCAGTGTGCATCTGTTTGGTAAACTCCTTGCACATGGTTTCGTTAGTAGCACCAAAGATAATATCATCTACATATATTTGTGCTAACAGGGTATCTTTACCCTTTTTCTTAATGAATAAGGTTGTGTCAACTTTTCCTCTGACATAGTTCCTAGTCAGTAGGAAGCTTGCCAGCCTTTCATACCAAGCACGTGGTGCTTGCTTTAGGCCGTACAGAGCCTTTTTGAGTTTATAAACATGGTTTGGGAATTTTGAATCCTCAAACCCTGGAGGCTGACTAACATAAACCTCTTCATTTATAACTCCATTAAGAAGTGCACTTTTTACATCCATTTGGAACAATTTAAAGTCCATAAAGCTAGCATATGCACACAATATTCTTACTGCCTCTAACCTAGCTATGGGTGCAAAGGTCTCACCATAGTCAATACCTTCCTACTGACTGTAACCTTGAGCTACAAGTCTGGCTTTGTTTCTGACTACGTTACCTTATTCGTCTAGCTTGTTGCGAAATACCCACTTCGTTCCAATGGTCTTTTGATTCTTCGGTTTAGGCACTAAATCCCGTACTTCATTTATCTTGAACTGATCAAGTTCCTCTTGCATAGCGTTTATCCAGAATTCATCATGCTCAGCTTCTGAGAAGTTCTTTGGCTCATGAACTGAGACAAACGCAACATTACTAAGATATCTCCTGAGTTGATTTCTGGTCATCAGGGTGTTCTCAGCAGCATCAAGAATGGACTTCTCTGAGTGTCCTCTTGGAATCTTGATTTCTTTTGGTAGTGTTGAGTTTTCAGGGGTTGGTGTTTCAACAATCTCTGCAGGATTATATTGGTCAGCAAAGACAATTTCAGGCTCATTTTTACCTTTGGTCAGCTCTTGAGGTGATGACACAGTGGCTCCATTTTGGTCAGCGGAAGCTGAGCATGGGTCATCTTCGGTAGGCTGACTTGTCTTTCCTGCAGGGTCAGTTTCATCGAACTCGATATAGATAGACTCTTCTACGACCTGAGTTCGTTTATTAAACATCCTATATGCTTTTCTGTTTGTTGAGTACCCTAAGAAGATAGCTTCATCAGCTTTAGAATCAAATTTCGCAAGGTTGTCTTTAGTATTTAAAATGAAACATTTACAACCAAAGGCACGAAAATATCCAATGTTGGGTTTTCGTCCTTTCCAAAGTTCATAGGGGGTTTTCTTAAGTATAGGTCTAACTAAAGCCCTATTGAGTATATAGCACGCTGTGTTGACAGCCTCACCCTAGAAATACTTTGGAAGCATATTCTCACTCAGCATTGTCCGAGCTATTTCAACTAAGGTTATGTTCTTCCTTTCAACTACCCCATTTTGTTGAGGAGTTCTAGGAGCAGAAAAATTGTGGTCAATGCCACTGACTTCACAGAATTCATCAAATTGTTGGTTTTTGAATTCTCCGCCATTATCACTTCGGATGTGAGCTAATTTTAGGTCTTTGTCATTTTCTAGTTTTCTAATCAGTGTTGAGAACATCTCAAAAGCTTCATCCTTGCTACTCAGCAAGATGACCCAAGTATACCGAGAGAAGTCATCTACAATGACCAAGGAAAATCTCTTACCACCCAAGCTCAGCGGCCGGACTGGTCCGAAAAGATCCAAGTGTAGTAATTCTAACGGACGCTTGGTTGAGACTACATTTTTACTATGAAAATACTTTTTGGTTTGTTTACCTTGCTGACAAGCATTGCATAATTGATCCTTCTCAAATCTAAGTTTGGGCAAACCCTCAACTAAATGCTTACATGACCAAGTCTCCTATGCCATAGTTAGGAATTATCTTCCTTTGACACTAAGCATATGTTTTTCAAAAACTTCTTTTCTAAACTCAGCATGAAAACATTGTCAACACGAGGGGCAGTTAAAATTAAATCATTTGTTTTTCCCTCGAGTATCCGACACTCAGTGGCATCAAATACAACCTTTCTACTGCTGTCACACAGCTGAGCCACGCTCAATAGGTTATATTTGAGACCCTTGAATAGGGAGACTGACTCAATAGTAGGATTTCCTCCGATAGTACCTGATCCCACTATCTTACCATTTTTGTTGTCTCCGAAACTTACATTTCCTCCTCGTTTATGCACAAGTGTGATGAACTGAGTTTCATCACCAGTCATATGCCTCGAGCATGCGCTCTCAATATACCATAGCTTGACTTCTCAGCACATCTCAGGCTCACCTGCAATTGAACTAGTTATCTTTAGGTACCCAATTCTTTTTGGGTCCTCGTTTGTTAGAATGAACAGGTGAAGCATCATATTTTATTTTGTGACGGCATATATTTATGGTGTGGCCATCTTTTCACAAAAGTCACAATAAACTACCCTTTGAGGGTGTTTCCATTTTTGGTTAGCACGATGGTGCTGAGCATACCAACACACACTTACAGTGTGTCCTCTTTTTCCACAACAATCACACTGATTGTTCTGTTGAGTGTACCGTCTTTGTTGACTTGTACCTAAATACTCAGCATTTGGGTAGAACCTTTTCTTAGCCGAAGAACTCAGCTGGTTCTGTATTGAAGTGATGTCCTTTCTCAGTTTCTTAGAATCTGATTGGACTTCCGAGACAAACCGATGCATGATTTTTAGATTTTCATCTTGCCTGGTATTGTCTTGGAGCAGATGTCAGAGGTCACTGAGTTTGACCTCTTCAATCTCATCACACCGCCTGCTGAGTGCTCTTATTTTCTTGTTACACTTTTTGGTCAGTGTATAGAGATCACTCAAGGCATTAACCATTTCATTTCTGAGCAAAGATATAGATGTTACCTCATTAGAGTGTTCCTCATGATCAGACTCATCGGAGAGGTCAGCTTGCTCAGATCGGCAGTCATCAACAGCTTCGTCAGCCATAAAACAGATGTTTGCTGACTCAGTGGCATTAGCTTCTGATGAGGTTGACTCATCACTGTCACTCCATATGGCCACCATTGCCTTTCTACTGCCCTTCTTTTCTTTCTTCAGAGTAGGACAGTTTGACTTGATGTGCCCAGTTTGATGGCATTCGAAACAAGTAACAGGGTTGGAGCTATCCTTCTTATGTCTGCTATCGCTAGACTCAGTTCTGTATTTATCACTTCTTTTGAATGGCCTTTTGCTGTTCTTATCGCTTTTCCTAAACAGCTTCTTCATCTTTCTTGTGAACATGGTCATTTCCTCATCATCTGATGAGTCACCTTCTGTTGAATCAGCTTTCATGACAAGAGATTTTTGCTTCTTGTCCTCAGACTTTTCTTTAGCCTCAAAATTCTTTATGGAGATCTCGTGGGTCAGCAGAGATTCGATGAGCTCATCGTATTTATATGTGGTCAGGTCTTGAGCTTCTTCCACCACTGTCTTCTTAGCTTACCAGCTCTTGGGGAGACTTCTCAAGATTTTCTTCACCTGTTCTTCTTCTGTGAAGTTCTTGCCGAGTCTCTTAAGCTCATTTATGATGTTGGTGAACCTTGAGTTCATCTCAGATATGTCTTCATTTTCGTTCATCTCAAACAGCTCGTATAGTCTCATGTGTTGATTCACCTTGGACTCCTTGAACTTACTTGTTCCTTCATAGGTCACCTCCAGCTTCTTCCAGATTTCCTATGCTGAATTACAACCTGAAATTTTGTTGTACTCTGCAGCATCTAACGCACAGTGAAGCATATTGATAGCCGAAGCATTATTTTGTAATTTTTTAAGGTCATCCTCTGACCACTTAGACTCACTCTTGATAGATTTTACTCCGTCAACAATTTCATAGGGAACAAACGGGCCTTGGACTATGGCCAGCCATGCACTCATATTTGTTGCCTGAATGAAGTTTTTCATTCTGTTCTTCCAAAATGTATAGTTTGACCCGAAGAATAGAGGAGGCCGACTAATCGATAATCCCTCAGGGAGTATCTGTGTTGTTTGATTTCCTGGAAGGAAACGAGTGCTGTTCTCAGCCATTTACAGGGATGAGCTCAAGATAGTTTTATCTTGAATAGTGAGCTACTGAGCTCTGATACCACTTGTTGGTCCCGTGTAACTTAATATGATTAGTTCCAAGGGCGGGGGGGGGGGGTTAGGAACTAATGTAACTTTTTCGCTTGATAATGCTGACTTAATTAAATGTTTGCTAATTTAACTCAGCTTTAGGTCAGCAAGGCTGAGTGAAGTGTGAGACAGCTTTAATCAGACGCTGACTAGAGCTGTTTCAATTGTGAGTTGGGAGATAACACTTTAGGTCAGCTTCCAACTCAGCACTCTAATTACTCAGCATCGGCTTATACAAATTATATACTGAATGATTTAAGCAAGCAGCACATACATATATATATATATATATCAAAGGAAAGGGTTAGAGATTACTCAGCAGTCTTATCCTGGTTCGGCCTCACCGCCTACGTCCAGTCCCCAGAATCCCTCCGGGCTTTTTCAATCCACTAATGAGCTCTTTAAAGGTAGAGCACAAACCGTTTACAAAGCAATTGAGTATGCAAGAGTACCGTCCTCTATTCGTCTACTCAATCCTACTGAGCGCTATAACCGAACACTCAGATTTTCTCTACCGCTGAGTACTAAAACTGAGTACTCAGCTTCACTTTACTAACCTTTACGATTGATACAAAATTGTTCTTTCTAAATGAAGAACACTTTAGATGAATACAAATTCACTCTAAACTTTTACACAATGATTGGAAATTGGGTGTAAGAGCTTGCTTTGTTTTCAGACAGCTTCTATTTTGGATTTTCACTCTTGTGAAGATTTTCTTTTCTGTTTGTATTGGCTTGTATGTGTCGTAAGGATCCAAGTGATGAACTTGTCCTTTTATAGTGAATTCTGAAGCTTCAAATCATTTGAATTCCGACATATCCATTAGGAGTAACGGTCTTCAAACGTCATTCATTGGTCAGCTTCCAAAATCACAGGCCAATCCTGTCGTCTGATTTTAGCAGGCGTCAGGCTTGCCAGTTTCATCTTCTTCCGCCAGGTTCATCTTCTAGCGCCAGTTTTGTCTTCTTGCCAGATGCCAGTTGATCCATGCGTCTCGAAAAGGTCTCTAGGCGGATTTCCGAGGCTTCTGAATTGTTGCAGATCTGTGTCGGACTTTGTCTTTTAGTCAACGGATCATTGGCGCTGTCCTGACTAATACTCAGCTTGATTGTTCGGCTTTGCCTTCAATCTATTTCTTTATCTATGCTGAGTTACATTCCACTCAGCTTCTTCGGTCGGCTTTGCCTTCAAGCGTTATTCTGAAGAAGACTCTTCTTTTGACGAGACTGAGTTTCATTCCACTCAGCATCGGTTGTGTGTCTTTGCTTATGATGACTTGTTCTATCTTTCTTTTATGAACTTTTAGTTCCTGTTCTCGTTAGTAAATATACTCAACATTGAACAAACATATTAGTACAATTAAACCAAAGCACTTAAATTTAATTGTCTTAATCATGGGATTAACTTAAATAATTTTGTCAAATCAAAATCATGTGGAAAGGTGTTTCAACAACGTGTACCAGATGTGTGTACTTCACCTACTGGAATAATGGCAAGTGGGATAAATCTTCAATTTTTCAATTTTGTTTATTTTCTTCGATTTTTTTCTTTCCAGATTTTGAGATCGGATCCGATGGAGACTGAGGAAGTAGCACTGTGATGGCCTCCTTTGCCAGTTATCAGATTGAACCAGCAATCTCAGTGAGTTTCATTGTCTTCAATTTTTACATTGTGATTTGAATTTCTCTTTTGGTTCACTTGGAATGAAGCTATGTGGAATTTTTAGGGGCTAAAAAGATTATGAATCAAGGATTGATGGCTTTGATTGCTAGTATAGTCTAAATCTAAACGGAATAGATGCAATTTAATTAATGTTGGAGCTGATTTCACTTTGTGTATTGCAGCCTTAACTGTTTCGATTTCACTTTGTTTCTTGTAATTTAGTTTGTTTGGAGATAACCTATTTGATAGTGTTGGCATGAATTAATTCAATTTGTCTATAACATGAGAAATCTGCACAATCGAAAATGAAGCTGATATGAAAGTCCGAAAAAGTTGAAAATAATGAAACAATAGATTTCTCTATTGTCTTTGTAAATCTATAGTGAATTTTCTGTTTGTTATGCAGGAGTTTGCCAAGAGGAAGCTTGGTGTTATTCAGCTAGTATTCTGGAATCTGAATCTAACCATGAATTTAGTGGTGTGGTTGGAGGTATATAATGTCGAATTTTTTTTAACTATATAGATTCATAAGATACCAATCTATTTCATCACTTGAAAAATGTGTAGATTGAGTATGTTTCTACTTTTTTTCTTTCCCTTTACGTTATAAGAGGTTGTTTACTCATCTCACTGTGAGTTCTAACTGGTTCAGTTATCAACCTGTAGACCACTTTTCATCCGGGGGTTCTGCCATTGAAAATATTTCAAACAGAGAAGAAATCATTACGGCTTGAACAAGACTATTCTTGTGAATGATTTTAAGCACTTAATTAGTGTTGGTTTTGGATACTGCAATGTTATTTTTTCTTATGTCTAGAGGTGAAAGTGATAAAGGTTTGTGGAAAAGGGATCATTGGCAGTTAGTCATTCCTAGTTCGGTGCAGAAGGGAATTTTGAAAAGGATGCTCTCTAATTCTGAAGAGGGCTCAGAAGGTAGTTGCTAAAGCTTTTCTCTAGTTGTAGCAGTTGGGTTAGCACCATTAGTAAACAGATATGCAACAACAAGACTGAAGCTAGAAGAAAGGGATTCAGGGCTTCAAACATGTTTTTTTTAATTGAGACTATGTATATCAATTGTTAATCTGTTGATGTTTTTTTCTCTAGGACAAGATTCTTATGCAACCTTGATGTGGTGCTCGTATTCAAATTTGAACATGTAAATCATGAAATTGGTCTATGGAAAAGCAAAAGGATATTTTGTAATTCTGTTAATTAGTATTTCATTGCTGTTTGTTACGAAAATGTTAAGCATATCCTCAGGTTTGCAAGTTTGTGATTCATCAAACACAAGCCACCTTTACTCAATGAATCATGTGGAAATGGAGAATGCCATTTTGAATGCTGATGTTAGCTCAATAAGAATAGTGATGAAAAATGGGAAAATGCCTTACATGTTAGTTCCTTCAAATGACTATGAAGCTTATTGTTGCCTGCTGTTTAGTGGAAAGCTAGAACTTAATAATTCATAAAGTTTACTATGTACTTTCATCAAGCACTTGTATAGAACTCAAGTAAATCACATCTAATGATTCAGATTTTAGATTCACCAACATTAATGGAGATTATCAGAAAAGCTTGAACAACCTCATATACACTTTCCAAAATCTAGCTCCGGCAAATAGCTTCGCTCTTGGTTCTGTAGGCCAAAACATCCAAGACCGACCTTTCAGTCTGAGTCTCTGCAGAGGAGACATTTCAGGCACAAATTGCACAAGCTGTATAGCAGAAGCAAGATCTGAAATCCGAAAACTATGCCCATATAACAAAGCAGCAACCATATGGTACGATAATTGCCTTCTCAAATACTCGGACAATGAAGGTTCGAGCAGAATTTATGGGTTAGCTCAGTGCAGCAGAGATCTTGTGAGGGATGATTGTTATAAGTGTTTGAATGGTGCCATAGCTGAAATTCCAAACTGTTGTGATGGGAAACAAGGAGGTAGAGTTGTTGTTGGTGCAAGTTGCACTGTTAGATACGAGATTTACACATTTCTTAAACCTTATTAGTGTTTTTTTATGTGATTAGTTAATTATTACAGATTCATATTGGTTCAATGTGCATCTTCACATTATAAATTGATGTTCTTTTTCTATGTAAAATTATATTGTTATTGATTGTTAAATAAAGTTTATGTTGCCATTTTTCAAGTATTGCTCGTAGCTTATATGGAAAACAAAAAATTGTGTAATTTAGTTTAGAAATTTGAGTCCTAACGCAACACAATGAATTTTAATTGGAAGACAACCCAGTTAGTACTTAGAGTATATTCAATGGATTATACTACTAACCACTCAATAGTTAGAATACATCATCAATATAGGACCAATTTAATAAACTCTCATACTATTAAAATATCCCCCAATGAATAATAATACAACCACTCAATAATATGAGATCTATTAATTAATTTAATAATATATTATAACCATTTAATAAAAAAAATATATTATAAAACTCAAAAGCTGCCAAGGTAGCTGCTTTTGGCAGCTTTTGAGTTGCTCATACCGCTTGGTATACCAAGCGATATGAGCATGGGGAGAGTTTACTAACTCTCCACAATGATTCATACTACTTTTGGAGATTAATGAGCTTTTCATTAACTCTCATTATAGATGCTCTTACTAGGGGAGGATATAGGCACGGTTCCTCCGGCCACAAGAACCACATGATCAGGGTAATTCCGACCTTCTGTCTCCACAAAATTTAACGTGTTAGAGTGCTATATTGATGAGTTGATTAAACTTTAGTTAGGTATTTGATAAATTGGAGATTTGGTCTAAAACTTTGATTGAGATATAAATTGGGGATTGTTATATGATTAATACAAAATTAACTCATTGAGGTTGTATTCAATTACAAATATGAGGTGGTTCGACTCCATGGCTCCAAGAAATTTTAATGAGATACTGAATTAGCACACTCAAAATTGATCCATGTGCCAAAAATTAGGCTACTCCTGTTAAGTCCCCCCTAAATTCAAATTTCTAATTTTTTTTTAAGTATGTTAGGTCCTCCTTAAATCCAAATTTCTATTTTTTTTGGTACGTTAGGCTCTTCTTAGATCCAAAATTTTTATTTTTTAAAAAAATTTAAGAAAAAATAATTACTTTATATAAAACTGTACAAATGTTACGAAAATTTATAAAGGTTTTATGGATTTTACGTAAAGTAGTGTCAATTTACATAAGGTGATTTGGTGGATAGAATTAAAATTATTTTTATTAATAATTTAACAAAAAATAATTACTTTACATAAAATTGTACAAACGTTACGAAATTTTTTAAAGGTTGTATGTATTTTACATAAAGTAGTGTCATTTTATATAAAGTGGTTTAGTGGCTAAAATTAGAATTCTTTTTTATTAATATTTTACGGAAAAATAATTGCTTTACGTAAAATTTAACAAATGTTACAGAAATTTATAAAGGTTTTATGGATTTTACGTAAAGTGGTGTCAATTTACGTAAAGTGATTTGATGGATAGAATTAAAATTATTTTTTATTAATAATTTAACAAAAAATTATTACTTTACATAAATTGTACGAAGTTTACGGAAATTTGTAAAGGTTTTATAGATTTTCCATAAATTAGTGTTAATTTACGTAAAGTGGTTTGATGGATAGAATTAAAATTATTTTTTATTAATAATTTACCAAAAATAATTAATTTACGTAAAATTTTACAAATGTTACGGAAATATGTAAAGGTTTTACAGATTTTACGTAAAGTGGTGTCAATATACGTAAGATGGTTTGGTGGATATAATTAAAATTATTTTTGTTAATAATTTCATAAAAAAATACTTTACGTAAAATTGTACAAATGTTACGGAAATTTGTAAACGTTTTATGAATTTTATACGCAAAGTTGTTATTTTACAAAAATTACTTTACGTCAATCTTGTACTGATAGACATAACATACTTAAAATAAGATTAAATTTACATAAAGTTGTTATTTTTCGTTGAAATATTATTAAGTTCCCAAAATCGAGTTTCACGTTAAATATTTGCCTTTTACTAAAATCATTTAGTGTTGCTTACCAAATTTATAAATAAATATAAATTAATTAATAAATTATATTATTTTTATTAATAATTTAACAAAAAATAATTACTTTACATAAAATTATACAAACGTTACGGAAAATTTTAAAGGTTTTATGGATTTTACTTAAAATAGTGTCAATTTATATAAAGTGGTTTGGTGGTTAGAATTAGAATTCTTTTTTATTACAAAAAATAATTACTTTACATTTTGTACAAATGTTAGGAAAATTTATAAAAGTTTTATAGATTTTACGTAAAGTGGTGTCAATTTACGTAAAGTGATTTGATGGATAGAATTAAAATTATTAATAAAAAAATAATTTAACAAAAATTTATTACTTTACATAAATTGTACAAAATTTACGGAAATTTATAAAGGTTTTATAGATTTTCCGTAAAGTAGTGTGAATTTACGTAAAGTGGTTTGGTGGATAGAATTAAAATTATTTTTTTATTAATAATTTAACAAAAATAATTAATTTATGTAAAATTGTACAAATATTACGGAAATTTGTAAAGGTTTTATAGATTTATGTGTCAATTTTCGTAAAGTGGTTTGGTGGATAGAATTATAATTATTTTTTTATTAATAATTTAACAAAAAATAATTAATTTACGTAAAATTATACACATGTTACAGAAATTTGTAAATGTTTTATAGATTTTTCGTAAAATAGTGTCAATTTACGTAAAGTGGTTTGGTGGATAGAATTAAAATTATTTTTTATTAATAATTTATCAAAAATAATTAATTTACGTTAAATTGTACAAATATTACGAAAATTTGTAAAGGTTTTATAGATTTTCCGTAAACTAGTGTCAATTTTCGTAAAGTGGTTTGGTGGATAGAATTAAAATTATTTTTTATTAATAATTTAACAAAAAATAATTAATTTACGTAAAATTATACAAATGTTACGGAAATTTGTAAAGGTTTTATAGATTTTTCGTAAAGTAGTGTCAATTTACGTAAAGTGGTTTGGTGGATAGAATTAAAATTATTTTTGATTAATAATTTGCCAAAAATAATTAATTTACGTTAAATTGTATAAATATTACGGAAATTTGTAAAGGTTTTATAGATTTTCCGTAAAGTAGTGTCAATTTTTGTAAAGTGGTTTGGTTGATAGAATTAAAATTATTTTTTTATTAATAATTTAATAAAAAATAATTAATTTACATAAAATTATAGAAATGTTACGAAAATTTGTAAAGGTTTTATTGATTTTCCGTAAAGTAGTGTCAATTTCCGTAAAGTGGTTTGATAGATAGAATTATATTCTACCTTATGTAACTTTAATTTTCCCTATTTAGTGGTAACATGTAATAACAGGTCAACTTTTAATATAATTTATTTTATTTTAAAGTAATTTGACACGTGTCATAATACTATTCGTTATTGAAACAAAGTATGGTTACTTTGTTTTAAACAAAGTAACCATAGCGGGCACCATATATATATATATATAGGGGTGAGATCCAGTGTGGTAAGAGGTTAGGGTGTGACAAGGAGTTTATTGTGTGACATAACAAAATTACGTAGTTTTAATAATAATTGCAAAGGGCAAGGTGGCAAATTTGTAAATAAAAGGAAAGAGATGATAGAGAAAATTGTTTTATTTCTTTTCTTTAAATTACATTTTTCCGACATTTCTAATCTTGTTTTTCGAAATTTTTTATACTATTAGACTCGTCTAAATTAGACGGTCATTTTAAGATCCCTGAAGCTCAAGTAAAAAAAAATTCCGGTGAACGGAATCCGAGTGGGCGTTTTCTGGCGAAAAAAATTACCCAGAAAATTCTCAAAAAAATTTCAGAAAATGTAAAACATTAATCTGAGAAACTTTAATTCTTGGGACGAAGCGAGATTTCTTACGGTTTAGTCACAATAAAACTTGTTCCTTAATTTTATCCATTTTACATGGTTCAACAATTTGTTGGGTCAAAACCGTAAAGAATCTCGTTTTGATCCAAGGATTAAAGTTTCTTAAAATGATGTTTTACATGTTTTGGAATTTTTTGATAATTTTTTGAGCATATTTTTTGTCCTACTTACATTGTTCCGATAGTGTACGAAATTGTTCCAAATTAGTGTATCATTTGTTCCAACATAATACTTATATTGTTCCAACAGAATAAATCAGCGTACCAATTTTTCCAACAAAATAGTTATATTATTCCAGCATAATAATTATATTGTTCCAACATAACAAATCAGTTTACCAATTGTTCGAAATCAATTTTATTATCTATGTCTTAAATTTCAATTTTATTTCTTAGTATTTAATATAGTATCTTCAAATTTATATTAGTTATATTATTTAGAAAATAATTCTAATTCTTATATTCTTCCAATAGAATAATTATATTGTTCCAACAGAATAGTTATATTGTTCCAACAGAATACTTATATTGTTCCAACAGAATTGTTATATTGTTTCAACAAAATATTGCAACACACAGTGGTGAAAGGTAAGACCAAAAAGTGCTTAGAAAATTATTAAAAAATTTTAAAATATGTAAAATATCATTTTAAGAAACTTTAATTTTTGGCTCAAAACGAGATTTCTTACGGTTTTGACCCAATAAATTGTTGAAGCATGTAAAATGGATAACATTAAGGAAATTGTTTTATTAGGACTAAACCGTAAGAAATCCTACTTCGACCCAAATTAAAGTTTCTCAAAATAATGTTTCACATTTTTTGAAATTTTTTGAGAATTTTCTGGGTACTTTCTGTTTTCTCGCCGGAAAACGTCCACCTAATCGCCGGATTTCGTTGATTTGTACTAAACCGAAAGGAATCTCTCTTTGAGTCAAGAATTAAAGTTTTTCAGAATTATTTTTTATATTTTCTGGAATTTTTTGAAAATTTTCTGGGCATTTGTTTCTCACAGAAAAACAAATCGCCGGATTCTATTCACCGGATTTTTTTTACCTGAGTTTCTGGGATCTTAAAATGACTGTCTAATTAAGTCGAGTCCAATGGTATAAAAGTTTTTGAAAAACGAGGCTGGAAAATTCGGAAAAATGCATTTTAAACAAAAGAAATAAAACGATTTTCTCTTTTCTTTTATTTACAAATTTGCCACCTACCACTGGTTAATTACAAAATCGGTCATTGTCACACAATAAGGCTTGTCACACCATAAGAAATGTGTCACACCTGATCTCATATATATATATATATATATATATGGTAAAGGCTATGCTTACTTTGTTTTTTACAAAATAAGTTTTACTTTGTATGTTTTAACCATTGGACTAATTTTATACTCCATCATCCAATGGTGAAAACACACAAAGTAATGATACTTTGTCAAAAACAAAGTAACCATAGAAGGCACCATATATATATATATATATATATATGAGATCAGGTGTGACGCATTTCTTATGGTGTGACAAGCTTTATTGTGTGACAATGATCAATTTTGTAATTAACCAAAAGGAGGTGGCAAATTTGTAAATAAAAGGAAAGAGAAAATTGTTTTATTTTTTTCTTTAAAATGTATTTTCCCAACTTTTCCAACCTCGTTTTTCAAAAAATTATATACCGTTGGACTCGTCTTAATTAAACGGTCATTTTAAGATCCATGAAGCTCAAGTAAAAAAAAAATCCGGTGAACGGAATCCGGGTAGGCGTTTTCCGGCGAGAATAAAAATGCTCAGAAAATTCTCAAAAAATTCTAAAACATGTAAAACATTATTATAAGAAACTTTAATTCTTGGGTCGAAGTTATATTTCTTACGGTTTAGTCCCAATAAAATTTTTTCCTTAATTTTATCCATTTTACATGTTTCAACAATTTGTTGGGTCAAAACTGTACGGAATCTCGCTTTGAGCCAAGAATTAAAGTTTCTTAAAATAATGTTTTACATGTTTTGAAATTTTTTGATAATTTTCTGGGCACATTTTTTATCCTACTTACATTGTTCCAAATCAGTGTACCATTTGTTCCAATATAATACTTATATTGTTCCAACAGAAAATTATTTTATTTCTTTTCTTTAAAATACATTTTCCCGAAATTTCTAATCTCGCTTTTCGAAAAAATTTATACTATTAGACTCGTCTAAATTAGACAGTTATTTTAAGATCCCTGAAACTCAAGTAAAAAAAATTCCGGTGAACGGAATCCGGGTGGGCGTTTTCTGGCGAGAAAAAAAATACCCAGAAAATTATCAAAAAATTCTCACAAAATGTAAAACATTATTCTAAGAAACTTTAATTCTTGGGTCGAAGCGGGATTTCTTACGGTTTAGTCCCAATAAAACTTGTCCCTTAATTTTATCAATTTTACATGCTTCAACAATTTATTGGGTCAAAACTGTAAGGAATCTCGCTTTGAGCCAAGAATTAAAGTTTCTTAAAATGATGTTTTACATGTTTTCGAATTTTTTTGATAATTTTATGGGTATATTTTTTTTTCCTACTTACATTGTTCCAAATCAGTGTACCATTTGTTCCAAAATAATACTTATATTGTTCCAACAGAAAAATGTTTTATTTCTTTTCTTTAAAATACATTTTTCCGACATTTCTAATCTCGTTTTTCGAAAATTTTTATATTATTAGACCCGTCTAAATTAAACGGTCATTTTAAGATCCCTGAAGCTCAAGTAAAAAAAATTTCGGTGAAAGGAATCCGAGAAAATATAAAATATTATTCTAAGAAACTTTAATTCTTGGGTCGAAGTGGGATTTCTTACGGTATGTTCCCAACAAATTGTTGAAGCATGTAAAATGGATAAAATTAAGGAAAAAGTTTTATTGGAACTAAACCGTAATAAATCCCGCTTCGACTCAAGAATTAAAGTTTCTTAGAATAATGGTTTACATTTTCTGGAATTTTTTGGACTATTTTTTTCTCGCCGAAAAATGCTCATCTGGATTCCGTTTCACCGGAATTGTTTTTTACTTGAGCTTCAGGGATCTTAAAATGACCGTTTAATTAAAACGATTCCAACGGTATAAATTTTTTTGAAAAATGAGGTTGGAAAAGTTGGAAAAATGCATTTTAAAGAAAAGAAATAAAACAATTTTCTCTATCATCTCTTTCATTTTATTTACCAATTTGCCACATTTCCCTTTTTAATTATCATCAAAACTACGTAGTTTTGTTATTTCACACAATAAGCTCATTGTCACAACTTAAGCCATTGTCATGCTGGATCTCACTCCTATATATATATATATATATATATATATATATATATATATATACTTTCTCTCCTAAAGGAAAAATGACTTGTGACGGTTTACTGACGGAAAATTGAATATTCATGTTTATACCTTCCATTGAATTTTCTCTCTCTCGCCTCTCTCTTGCTTACCATTTCTGCATCAATTTTATGTTTACACCTTCCATTTTAGATATCTATTTTGTCTTCTTTTCGCTGAAGTTCCTCAGTTATTTTAACGAGTTCATAAAGGTTAGGTTATAGCTCTTCGACTTAATTTTTTATCTATCTATATAGTCTCTGGAAATTTGGGTGTTTTGGGGGCTCCATGTTAATTCAAATTTTATAGGTTGCAGATTTGATAAAATAAAAGTTCAGAGCTTGTAAAAAAGATAAATGATTAAATCTTTTATCAGCTATTAGGGGTGTTCAAACTTGAGTTGGGTGCGTTATAAATTGGATTTTTACCCAACCTATATAAAGAAACTATTTCATTGGTTGGATGATTTATAGTGGGTTATGTGGGTTGGAATAATTTTTTTAGATGGATTGAATGAGTTGGGTTGGATGGGTTATAGTGGGTTAAAACTTATTTTGTTTTCTTTACTATTTTTCTTCTATTTTTTTATCTCAAATTGTGTAGGTTAAATACTAAAAAAATTAAATTAACATTATGTGGTTTAAAATATATTTTTGTTCTTTTTACTTTTATCGAACCACAAATCTCAAATAATAAATAATAATAATAAAACATAGGGATAAAAATTAAATTTGACCCCAACGTTTATAGAAAAGTGTATATTCGATTCTAATATACGAAATAATATATATTTATCTCTAACGATTCTAAGCAATATCAGTTTTACTCTTACATTACTGAAAATTTGAACATCATGGTTTAGCTATTATTTAAATGTTACATCAAACCTTCTAAATTTTAATTATGTCTATGATATACGGTGCGTTACAAACATAACTACAAAAAACTTATTAAAGTTTTAATAAGTAAGTTTGTTATATATAATCAAATTAAAGTTGACTTGAGCGGTTAAAAGCCGCAAGTAGAGAAAGAAACACATAAAAAAAGTTAGGAATTGGAAGTATAATAAAATATATAGTCTTCTAGTTTTTTTCAAAACTCTCTTTGATTAAGCCAACATTGTTTTTTTTAATCCATTTAAAATTTTAAACACATTTTTCTAATGGAGTACATGAATCGGTGGACACACCCGATTCACCACCAATTCAGGTGTCATGTCCGATTTAGATATGTTTTTTGTTAAATAAAAAATAAACTTAATTATTTAAAATAAAATAAAAAAAAAGAAAAAAAAAACAAAGTCAAAGAAGAAAAATGAGAGTGCCATACTCTTTAATTAAGAAGACAAAAAAGGGATGGGGGAGACAAGAAGTTGTAGTTGGGAAGATCATAAAAAATTAAAATAAAAAAGAAGTGGAGGCTATATGTTTACTAGAAAAGGGACAAAGTGTAAAAGAAGTGATTATACTTTGACAAAAAAAAACGTAAATCTAGCCTTCTATCATATATATATATATATATATATATATATATATATATATATATATATATATATATATATATATATATATATAGAGAAGTGATAAGTTTAATGTGAGCGTAGTGAGTGCAAAAGCCAAAAGAAAAAAAATCAAACAAAAGGCTATTGTTATTTTTGTGTCATTGTTTTGAGAGTTTTGATTGTTGTAATTTCTTTTACTAAATAAAGTGAATAATATTTTCAGTTTTCTTGTCCAACAAAGTGGTATCAGAGCCACGTTACGAGAGTCAGTCTTCCGCATAAATAATTTTATTGTCTCAAAACCGAGTGTTTCAAAGACCCTATAAAAATGTCAGATGGTCTCAAACTTCCTTATCAATACTCCCAGCTCACCAAAACCAATTATTCAAGTTGGTGTATTCGAATGAAGGCGTTACTCGGATGTCAAGATGTCTGGGATATTGTTGAAAAAGGCTACGTAGTCCCAACCAACGAGGCAGCGTTGACACAGGCAGAAAAAGATACTCTGCAGAAAAATCGCAAAAGCGATCAAAAGGCGCTTA
Organism: Euphorbia lathyris; assembly: GCF_963576675.1. NCBI lineage: Eukaryota > Viridiplantae > Streptophyta > Magnoliopsida > Malpighiales > Euphorbiaceae > Euphorbia > Euphorbia lathyris. The sequence continues at coordinate 18,201,861 of NC_088914.1, read as the reverse complement.
CTCTCATCCATCAAGGTTTGGATGAATTAATGTTCGAGAAAGTAGCGAAGCTACGACCGCCAAACAAGCGTGGGAAATCCTACGAGTTTCTCTTCAAGGAGAGGAGAAAGTTAAAAAGGTTCGTTTGCAGATGCTGAGAGGAGAATTTGAGATGATGAGGATGAAAGAGACGGAGGCCATCAGTGATTACTCATCCCGAGTAAAATCTATCGTAAATCAGATGCGGCAGTATGGAGAAAAAATTGAAGAGTCCAGAATTGTTGAAAAAATTATGCGATCACTACTACCAAAATTTGATTACGTAGTGGTGGCTATGGAGGAGTCCAGAGACATCAGCGAAATGTCTGTTGATGAAGTTGTAGGGTCATTACAAGCACGCGAGGAGCGGTTTGAGAAACGAAGAGAAGATTCCGCAGAACAAGTCTTAGCAACGAAGGCTGTGTTTAAAAATGGCGAAAGTTGTCAGTCCGGCAGAGGACGCGGAAGAGGTCGAGGAGGAAATGGTAGAGGACGAGGACGTGGCAGAAGTCAAGGTAGAATGAAAACAGTAACAACAACAATGACAGAAGCACTCAATTCACCAGAGGCAAAGGAAGAGGCCGAGGACGCGGTCAAGGAATAGGAAACTGGAGGCCGAATGAAGGACGTGACAAGTCCAATGTTCAGTGTTATAATTGCTCCAAGTATGGTCACTACGTGGTAGAATGTTGGAGTCCGCCTAAGGAGGTGGAGGAGACTGCCAATAATATTCAAGATGAGGAAGTAACTGGTACTGTGTTACTTACCTACGAAGGTGAAGAAAATCACGAAAATAATATATGGTATCTTGACAATGCGGCAAGTAACCATATGTGTGGTGACAAAAAGATGTTCGTGGAGCTCTATGAATCCGTTCGCGGTAATGTTGTATTTGGAGATTCCTCTAAGGTTCCTATTAGAGCCAAAGGAACCATTCTTATTCGGCTCAAAAATGGCGCTCACCAGTTTATTGATAATGTTTATTATGTTCCCAACATGAAAAGCAATATTTTGAGTTTGGGACAGTTACTGGAGAAAAATTATGAAGTTCACATGGTGGACCGAAAACTACTCCTGTTGAATGAGAAAAAGGAGTTGATTGCACGAGTACCCATGGCGAGAAACAGAATGTTCACAATTAACATTCAGACGGACGTGGCCAAATGTTTGAAAGCTTGTGTGCAAAGTCCCCCCTGGCTTTGGCATTTACGGTATGGACATCTCAATTTTGGAGGATTGAAGTAGTTGGGACAGAAGCAGATGGTAAACGGATTGCCTCACATTGACCAGCCTCATCAACTGTGTCAAGGATGTCTTGTTGGAAAACAATTCAGAACCAGTTTTCCAAAGGAGTCCACATCAAGAGCAAAGGCGCCACTTGAGCTAGTTCACACAGACATGTGTGGACCGATCACTCCACAGTCCCTGGGTAAAAATAAATATTTTCTACTTTTCATTGATGATTATAGTAGAAAAACTTGGGTGTATTTTTTGAAGGAAAAAACAGAAGTTTTTGAGACATTTAAAAAATTCAAAGTCCAAGTAGAGAAAGAAAGTGGTCATTTTATTAAAGCACTCAGATCAGACAGAGGCGGTGAATACATGTCCATCTCTTTCAAACAATTTTGTGAAAAGCATGGAATCCGTCATTTCCTTTCAGTCCCCAGATCACCTCAGCAAAATGGCGTAGTAGAAAGAAAGAACAGAACGGTGCTCAACATGGTGAGGAGCATGTTAAAAAGCAAAAATTTACCGAAGGAGTTATGGGCCGAAGCAGTAGACTGTGCTGTCTACCTATTGAACAGATCCCCAACTGTCAGTGTTTGGGATCAAACTCCACAAGAAGCATGGAGCGGAATAAAACCCAGTATTTCTCATTTGCGTGTTTTTGGCAGTGTTGCTCATGTCCATGTACCGGATGAAGAACGCAAGAAGCTAGATGATAAAAGCAAAAAATATTTGTTTGTGGGATATTCAGAACATTCCAAAGGGTACAAAATGTTCGATCCTCAGACTCAGAAAATCATCATCAGTAGAGATGTCACCATTGATGAAGAAGCAGTTTGGGACTGGACCGATGAAAAAGAAAACAGCTACAGTTTTTATCCTTTCATGGATGAAGACAATGATCATGAAGAACCAGCCACAGTCGTAGCCACAACACCAGCAACCAGTTCGACATCAGCAAGCTCATCTAGTTCGAGTTCGTCCTCGAGTAATGAAGACAGTTCAGATGAACATCCACTCGGAAAGCCTAAAAAATTCATACCTATTAAAGATCTCTATGATGTAACAAGAAATCTCGAAGATGAATTAACTCTTTATTGTCATTTTGTTAATGATGAACCAACAGATCCAGAAGAAGCAATGAAAGATGAAAAATGGAGAAAATCCATGGAAGAGGAGATTCATTCGATCGAGAAAAATAAAACATGGGAGCTGACATCACTTCCGGCCGGTCAAAAATCCATTGGAGTTAAATGGGTGTTCAAAGCAAAGAAAGATGCAAACGGTGAAATTGTCCGACATAAAGCAAGATTGGTGGCAAAAGGGTTCAGTCAACGACCCGGAATTGACTACAGTGAAGTTTTTGCTCCTGTTGCCAGAATGGAGAGTATCAGACTGGTAATTTCTGTAGCTGCTCAACACGGGTGGAGAATCCATCAAATGGACGTGAAATCCGCATTTCTCAATGGATATCTGGAAGAGGAAATTTATATCCAGCAACCACCTGGGTATGTTGTGAAAGGTCAAGAAAATAAAGTGCTAAAATTGAAAAAGGCATTTTATGGTCTTAAGCAAGCACCACGAGCCTGGAACAGTCGCAATGACAAATATTTTCAAGAAAATGGTTTTGTCAAATGCCCACATGAATATGCCCTGTATGCAAATGTGAAAAATGGAGATATGTTACTTGTTTGTTTATATGTGGATGATCTCATTTTTACAGGGAACAATCCTAAGATGTTTGAAGAGTTCAAGAAGACAATGGCTCGTGAGTTCGAGATGACTGACATTGGTCTAATGTCATATTATCTTGGCATTGAAGTGAAGCAGAATGACGACGGAATTTTTATTTCTCAAAGTGGTTTTGCAAAGGAGATCATAAAGAAGTTCAAGATGGAAAATTGTAATTTCGTCAGCACGCCAGTCGAATGTGGAATCAAGTTGACCAAAGATGAAGGTGGAGACAGAGTCAACCCGACATTATTCCGAAGCTTGGTCGGAAGTCTCAGATACTTGACATGTACGAGACCGGATATTATCTATGATGTCGGCTTAGTAAGTCGATACATGGAAGCCCCAACGGTGTCACATTGGAATGCAGCAAAAAGAATTCTCCGTTACGTAAAAGGTACAACTAATTTGGGATTACTTTATTAAAAAACTAACGATTTCAAATTAGTTGGATACTGTGATAGTGATTGGGCAGGTGACAAGGATGACCGAAAAAGTACAACTGGTTTTGTATTTTTTCTGGGTGATACTGCATTTACGTGGAGTTCGAAGAAGCAGGCAATTGTGACGTTGTCAACCTGTGAAGCTGAATATGTCGCTGCAACCTCATGTGTCTGTCATGCAATTTGGCTCCGAAAATTGCTAGAAGAATTTCAGATGACTCAAAATGATCCGACGGAGATTTTTATCGATAATATATATATATATATAAGCCAAAAGAAAAAAAATCAAACAAAAGACTATTGTTATTTTTGTGTCATTGTTTTGAGAGTTTTGATTGTTGTAATTTCTTTTATTAAATAAAGTGAATAATATTTTCAGTTTTCTTGTCCAACATTTTTTTTCCGTTTTAAATTTTTTTTTATTGTTTTCTCAATTGTCCGGTTTTACAATTTTCGTTTTTTCAGTTTAAAAAATATCAAATTATAAATAACCACATTTAAAAAAAAAATAAATGAGATAAATAAAAAATAAAATAAAAATATGGAGAATTACACGGATTGAGTAGGTTAGACGGATTGTATGAAGGTTATAATAAACCATCAAATATAAGATTTATAACTCATTGTAACCCACTTAATGGGTTGGATGGATTAAAATCATGGGTTGTAATAACTCAACCAAAGATCCCTATCTGCTATGCAAAGGACAGATCCCTCATCTCATCACCTTCCTCATCATCTTCCTAGAGGACGAACACCGCTTCCTGAAGATATGAAACTTTTGTTTGGCCTTTACCATCGCTTCCTGAAAATAAGAAGTTTTTGTGTATAAAATGGATGAACTGGAGTTTTTCCTTCACAGCAACAGCAAATCCACATGAACCTCAACGCCTTTCCTAACCTTCAGAATTAATTCAACTCAAACATGGGTTTCCCAATTTCAATTCTTCTTCACCAAAATTAATTTACATGGAGGATTCAAGAATGCAATTCGCTCTTCCGGTCGATTCGGACCATAAACTACTGAATTCAGTCTATTCTCTAAATCATATGAGAGTAACCGGAATTCAGAAGCCTTATGGTCTGGATCCACCGGAAGAGCGAATTGTATTCTTGAATTCTCCATATAAGATTAATTTTGTTGAAGAGGAATTGAAATTAGGAAACCCATGTTTCAGTTGAATTAACAGCAGCTCTTTTGAAGGTTAGGGAAAGGCAAGGGAAAGCAGCTCATTTGCTGTGACAGTAGCAGTATAGCAGAAGGTTGAGGAAAGGCGAGGGATTGAAGCTGAAAAGTGGTGCAATCAAAGGTTTAGCAGAAAGTTGAGCAAAAACTGCAGTTCATCCATATGGGTCATTAGATATATTAAACCTTTTTATTTATTTATTTTTTGTAAAAGAGTAACTTAATATTAATATTTCTCTTTTGGGATTTTGTAGCAAATAAAATAAGCAAAAGAATAATTTGAGGTTTATGATCATTGACATGAGTTTGATTTTTCATTTCTAACACATCAAATCATTTTCATCAAAAAAAAAAAAAAACACATCAAATCATTAGTCTTTTTTATCTTTAATTTAATGATTAGAAAATTAAATTTTGGATTATAAGAAAAAATAAAAGTAAATTTTGAGCATAAAAAACGATAAATGACCGTTAACGATCTTAAAGTTGTTTAGTACCACATTTACTATGGAACCAATTTCTCTCTAAACATTCAATTTCTCTCGTCTCACCAAACAATATTTAAATTACCTCAAAATTAAAAAGTTGAAAACCAAACAATATTTAAATTATCTCAAAATTAAAAAGTTGAAAAATTAAAATTTTTAAAATATCAGTAATTCTTGAAATTTTAAAATTTTAAAATCGTTTAATTTTTTTTATTCCAAAGATATTGAATTTATTATTAATGAAACACTTGATCCAATTACTAATAAGGCTTAAAGTTAAAATAAATATAAATGTAATATTTATAAAAGTTGGAGTTGGGCTACCTATTTAAGATTGTTAGATAAACTTGTAAAGATAATTGATATGTTGGATGTTATATTTTTATAATTGGATAAAAATAAATAAATAAATAAAATAAGAAATACTAAAACATGATTAAAATAATTCAATTGTAAAATTGCCGAAACATAGTTAATGGTAAAAGAAAAATCAAACAAATTTATTCATGTATATAATTATAACATACTTAATTATATTAAAATAAAAAAAAAATGTAGGACACAAACATGTCCTCCATGCAAAAGAAAATATAATGAAAAAATTGAAGTCATATGAAATGAGACATTTATGCTACATGTCTTCATTTTAAAAGCCATGTATTTTTATTAGGACATTTATGTTACATGTCTTCATTTTTTTTTTTTTGATTAATTTACATGTCTTCATTTTATACTTTGAAAAGCCATGTATTTTTATTAGGACATTTTAAAATCACGTGTCTTTAATTAGTAGATGCATGTAATTAATTACATAATATTCATTTCATAGCCAAAAAAAGAAATATATATGGAATGTGTGGTTTTTGTTTTAAAAAAGGAAGGATTTTGTAAAATAGTTTTATGATGTGTTTATAGAAAGATTAAAATTTATCGAATTAATAATTTGTATAAAATTGAATATGGTTTAATTTGTGAAATTAGCCCAATAGACCGTGACACCAGTTTAAATTGAGCGGGCTAAATTTTAGAGTTGTGAAAACCCAAAATTCAGTGGGAGCAAAATTGTAATTTGCAATTAAATGGGCGTTAACCATCGGCCATTTATGGACCTTAGTCACACTTTCTCCTTAAATAACTCGACTTAACTTTAATAGATGATTTCAGAATGTCATGATCATGCATTATATTTGTATGTTTTACCGTGCAGTAGCTTATTTATAGAGTTCTATGGGCCCTAAAATAAAGATAGTCTGTGTTTTATTTACTTTGGGAAATATGGCCTGTGTGCCATTCATCTTTAATGTAATTTTAGAATAGTTTATATTTAAAATTGTAAATGATCGTTGTGAGCACGAACTTTTTCTGGCCCTAGTGATGAGTTCATATTATTTTCTTGGTTGCGCTTTCGTGCAAGTGGGTCTCACGTCATTTGTACGGGAACACGAGCTAAGACTCATACTCGTCTTCTTATTTTTTATTTACTTTTTTATTAGCTTGAGCTTTTAGTTCAAATGGTTCTATGACATGGTATCAGAGCAACCTTTAACTATCAATTTTAGCTTTTAGTTCAATTGGTTTCATGACAGAATTTATATAACAATTTGATGATTACCAGATAAAAAATACAAAAATACAAATCCGATTAATCCCCGATAAATCCTTGAGAACCTTATCCGCCGAACTAACGCCTAATGTTTTTTACAACCTTGTTACTAGCTAATTTTTCTTAAAAATAACGTTGTTTCCTAGTATCCCTATCTATTTCATTTCACGTTTCCTTTTCCGTTCCGTGCAACATAGTCAGGAAGACAAACCTTTATAAAAGCGCGGTGTAGCTTAAATTCTCTTCACACTCCCTTTATTCAGATTATGTTAAGCAAAGCATATCATCCTAATTGATTCAATTAGATATTCACATCCATAAAAACTCTAAATCACTTTCATAAATATTCTCATAAAAAAGAAAATATTGAATCAAATAGTAATTAAAATTTGAGAATTTAAATTACACTAACAAGTATCTGGAGGCTCCAAGCTCGATCTTTTCCAACGAGACTTATCAAAGGGTCTATGCTTTGGGAAGTGGGAATCGATCAAGCTGTCGAAATGGTTTGACTTAGATAAAATGCTAAAATAGCTCGACCTCCTGACGATTAAGTAATCGAAAGTCGATTATCGGAGATGGAGAAGATTGAGAAAATGATGTTATTGAGAAGGCATAAATCCCAATTGACTCGTGTATGAGCCGAGCCACTCATGAGAGGCTTGATGTTCGGTTCGATAAAAGCTCGACCGCGTTTGACTCCATTTGTAAACGAGTTTGAGCATAATGAAGCTCGCGAGCAGGCTTGATTATAGGTTCATGAACAAGCTCGATATAAAGTTCATGAACATGCTCGTGAGTATGCTTGGTTCAATTATTTTTATAATAATAATATTTCTATAATAGTTTTGTGTAAACTTTTATAGATTTCAAAACTACGTAGTTTTGTGTTAAAGAAATTCAAATCAATATACTTAATGAGTTGTTCACGAGCGAAATTCATAAACTGAATTAATGAGCTGCTCGTGAGCAAAGCTCGTGAACAGCCTCGTAAATAAGCTTGCGAACAGCTCGTGAGCTGCTCACGAACAGAATGTTGAGTTCGAGTTTGTCATTTTTCTAACGAACCGAGTCTGAGCAGGTTAAAGCTCGTCTAAAAGTGATCAAGAATCAATTTTTAAGTATCAATATAAAACTTTTTAAAAAAATGGATTTAGAGAGACTACAAGTCAACAAAATTTAGAAATTTGGATTTATGAGGCCCAATAGACCAAAAATATTTAGAAATTTAGATTTAGGCCACAAAACCCTCTTCCAAGCACACCAAAGAGGTTTAAGCTCCTGAATTCAAGAGAAAAGAGAAGGAAATGGAAACTGAGGCAAAATGTTAAAAGAATATGAACTTTGTTTTAAGGTGTTAATTTGTGGTTAATTGGAGAGTTTAGTAAAAGTTAAAGACTTTATTGATGATTTATATAATTTGTACTTGATTGATGATTATTTATGTTTGATTGATGATTGATGTAATTTGTGTTTGATTGATGATTTATGTAATTTGTGCTTAATTGCTAATGATTTATGCTTGATTGATGATTTATATAATTTGATAAAAGTTAATTTATGTTTGATTGATAATTTATGTAATTTGAGATGTTAATTGATTTTGGATACATATTTAAGGGGTCAAATGACCTTTATGTTTTGTGGGTAAAAAAATCATAATAAAAAAGAATACCAAAAAATAGTCTAATAAATTTGTGGGTGCTTATTTACCTATCACACATCCCACATCGCCAAAAAAAAGTCTCAGTGATCAATTAACCGAGTTATAAATACAAAAACTAAACCACTCCTAATCAATTTTTAATTATTTGTTTTAATTTTAATTTTAGGTTTTTATTTATTAAGTAATCAATCCCTCAGCCGACTCTCTCCATCTCATGTCTCTCGCTCAATCCCTCAGCCGGCCACCCTTCACACTCTCTCTCTCTCTCTCACTGTATCTCGGAGATCCAGCCGGCCACCCTTCACCAGTTCTTTCTCTCTCACTGTATCACTCTTAGAGCATCTCCAATAGATAATACTACTAACCACTCAATAGTTAGGACACATCATCAATGTAGAACCAATTTAATAAACTCTCATACCATTAAAATATATACTCCAATAGATAATACTACAACCACTCAATAATATAGAAGCTACAAATTAATTTAATGATATATTATAAATTTTTTAATAAAAAAAAATAAATAAATAATATAATACTCAAAAGCTGCCAAGGCAGCTTTTGAGATGATCATACCGCTTGGTACAGACCAAGCGGTATGATCATGGGGAGAGTTTATTAAACTCTCCCCAATGGTCTATATTAATTTTGGAGGTTAACGAGCTTTTCATTAACCCCCATTGTGGGTGCTCTTATCGTTCTACCTTCTTTTTAATTTTTTTTAATTTTAATTGTTTATTTTAATATTAAGTTTTTAATTATTAAGTAAACGCACGACTAATCACAAATCAGGCGATCTCCGGCCGCCCCTCTCTCTCGTGTCTCTCTTTCACTGTATCACTCTTATTTCGGGGTTCGGAATCAGGCAAAATCGCATTCGATGATATGCCAAGCAAAATCGCATTCGGGGTATGCCAAGCTTTGTTTTTCGCATTGTATATTATCATAAATTACTGAAATAATGAGAATTGGTATATTGAGGAACTTTCTTAACCCTCATTGATGTCTAATGAAATTGATAATCCCTATTACAGTCCTAATAAATTGAAATTCATAAACTGGTTATTGTCATTAGGTGGTAAATGATGCAATTGAGGCGTTAAATTTCTAGGATAAACACATAGCATCAACTTTGAATTCTGTCAATTAAAGAGTTATGATTAGCACAAATATTTATGATATTTTACATGATTAGTACGGTGATCCATGTGGCTGGTTTGCTTTTGTAGAATACATGGCTTTGCCTTAAACATCAATGTTTATTGTAAGAGTCAAGAGAAGAGTTTTCAGTTGCATGACAATTACAATTAATCAATTGATCTATTGTACAGTGCTCTGCTGCTATAATTCTTGTTAAAACCACAAAAAAGTTACATGCTGTATTTGGCTTCAGACTTTCCATTTTATGTCATTTCTATGTTTTCATCCGAGTTTTAATAAATTGGTCAATTTTTGGAGAATTTCTCTTGAATGGAATTTTAATTTTTGGGTTTAGGAATTAAGTTGTGTAGATTATAGTGCCATAGCATGGTAAACAAATAAGAACATAGAGGACTTCCTGCTATCTGGTTTTTATGTACCTTTCCCTGGGGAAAAATCAGGTCCTTTTCCCACTTGAGAATTTAGGGAACAATAATATTTTCACATGACATCTGAATTTAAGAACAAAAGGAACTGATAAACCCTACTATTTTCTGTCCAATCACCAATTTTAAATCTTTTTCCCAGCATAATTAGTCTGGTTCTAGAGAGAACTAGGAGAATAATTGAGGGAAGTAAAATGGTTGAAGCTGAAAAGGCAATTGGTTTGCCTCCTCACCCACCTTTAACCATTGGAATAGCCATTGATGGAAAAAGGAACAGCAAATACTTAGTGAATTGGGCATTGGACATGTTCATCCTAGAGGAAAATGTTGCATTCAAATTGTTACATGTCCGTCCTATGATTCTGTTCCCACACCGAGTAAGCTTTCTTTCCTGCCTTAGTCATTGAAGAAACTCAATTGATCTATTGCACAAGTGCGAGATGATAGACAAGTCGAATGCTTCTACCTTTCAGCAACTTTTTCACTCGGAGAAAGGTTCCTCTCTCTCTCTCTCTCTATTACAGTTGAATTTTTGAAACAGAATCTTAAGAAGTACAACTTAAAGCGCGCTCTTTGAATATAGGTGCAAGTAGATGTCATCATAATTGAATCAGATGATGTGGCTAATGGGATAAAAGAGGAAGTTACTAAGAGCAATATCAAAAAGCTTGTTATTGGTGTTGCTCCTCGTGGGTTGTTTACAAGGTAACAATGTGATTATATAGCTAAAAACCCCTTAATTGTGTAGAAACTGAATGCTGGAATAGTTGTTTTATCTATCCTTGTTATATGAATATGTCTAGGATCTAAATTTGTGGCATGATTTCTCAAAAAATAGACGCAACAGAACTAATGTGTAATTGCAATACATTAAGGATGGAGGTTTCGTTATTTTTGCAAATGATCATGCAAATGCACCAGAAATGTGTGGCTGTAGGTTGGAATCTGAACTATAATTTCATTTAGGAAGGATCAATATGGAGAAGTGCTACTTCTAATGTTTTCACTTTCAATGAAAGAGGTGAATCTCCATGATTACAAGACAATGAAAGGAGTCTTTGCAATTGTTAAAAAGTTACATTCTATCTTTGCAATTATTAGAAAGCTCAAACACATAAATGACTATGAAGCACGGACTCTTCCCTGGGGTCGCCGTGGCCGTGTCGGACTCGTCGGACTCGGGGACTCGGCGGGACACGGCGGGGACACGGCGGTGACATGGGACACGGATGGGACTCGGTAGGGACATGGATGAGACTCGGTAGTGACACGGTAGGGACTCGGCGGGACACGGCGGGGACTCGGCTAATTGTGAGAGAGGATGAGAGCATTTTAGGCAGCAAATGGGACCATTTTTATGGAGTTTCTGGGTTCAAAATTCACACAAATTTGAGGGTTTATGGGCCCTGTTTCCAGAGTTGTTAGAAAGGGGCCGGATTTCAGAAAAGACTCAAATTTTAGTAAAAATTACACAGAAATTTATTTTTTAAAAACTATTTACAACTATATCAAATTATAATTTTAGATTATATCAAACTAATAAAACCAGTACTTTTAATATATTTTAAGTATTAGAATTTATAAATTAGAAGTCTAGAATATATTTTCTAGGGTTTATGATTTATGAATTGGAGTTTAGAATTTTTAAATTATGGTGTAAAATCATAATATATAGAGAATAATGACATATTAAGAATTAAGTTTGGTGATATGATTTAATTATAATTTTATATTTAATTATGATATTCATGAATTTGACCCCAATTTTTATAGTTCTAAAATTATAAAAAAAAACATATTTCCTTTCCATTTCTGTTTCATTTGATTCTCTTTCTTTACATTTAGCTTATGAACCAGAGATATGGATAAAGATCGATATTATTGCTCACAAACTTTATTAGTTTGATCCATATCGAGTTCATAAATCTTTTTATATTCAGTCATTTACTTTCTCTGCAATTTAAATTCCAGTAAATAAAATATCAGTCTATAAGAACTATTTGTGTGAGCCTTTTTTCTCACTTGTTACCATATCTCACACTTTATGTAAGTCTGGTAATGATGTAAATTAATAATTAATTAAATTTACTCTTCCGTATGCATATATACTTATATTTTTCTCTATTTTGTTTTTTGAAAATTTGCAGTGTTCCTTCGCACAAGATATTGTCTAAGGTAATGATTTTATCAGATGCACCAGTAAAGTTAATGGAGATGTTTTGGATACACTTCATAACTTTAGGAATGAAGCGACGGTTAATCAAGTTGTTGTCCCACACTTTTGGATTCATTAAAAAAATCACAAACTTTTGAAGGTAAATTTTAACTAGCGGCATTGGTCTAGCTTTAAAAATTATGAGAACAAGGAAGACAATGATCTTGAGAGAAAAGAAGTCACTAAAAGCAAATTGTCTGCGCTTGATGATCAATGCAAAGAGAAACATGTGATCGTATAAATTTGCAATGCCTCTTTGCATTGATCATCAAACGCAAATAATTTACTTTTAGTGACTTTTTCTCTCTCAAGATTTTGGCTTCTTTTTCTCATATTTTTAAAGATATACCAATGCCACTGGTTAAAATTTACCTTCAAGAGTGTGATTTTTTTACTGAATCAGAAAGTGTGGGACAACAACTTGATTAACTGTCGCTTCATTCCTGAAGTTGTGAGTGTATCCAAAGCATATGCATTAGCCTCACTGATGCACCTGATAAAATTATTACCTTAGACCACATATTACGCAAAGAAACACTGCAAATTTTCAAAAAACAAAAATAGAAAAAAAATATAAGTATACATGCATACGGAAGAGTAAATTTTAATTAACATCACAACCAAACTTACATATTAGGGCTTTGGTTCACGACAAGATTTAAGCAGACTCTTTGCTGATAGTATTTTTTTATCGTTCTAATACAAATTTCGATATATGTATATGTATTTTCGAGAGGGTAAGATGTGGATATCATTTACCATCCGTGCTATGAACTATTACTTCTATGTCACAGATGATTATGTAAACTTTGACATAGAGTTCTCTATTGTAGTTGTTGACTTGGACCTGATCATATAGGAATGATCTTACATTGTGAACTTTACTAGTTTCGATGTGGGTTCCAAAATCAAAAGTAGTTTTTGTTTACTAGGATTGTCTTTGTATGCTGTGCATGGTTTATACTTCCACCCAACCCATATATAAAGGCAAGACATAACAAAAAAAAAAATTATAATCTTAAATTCGTCATAGAATGGCATGCATCAATAACCTAAGAAAGCCATAAATATTATTGCATAAATTTTTCAAAGTCGTTGAACATGATCGAGCCACAATGTATTAATTATTAGAGTTACACAACCTATCGTGAATATAAATTATGAGTATAAACGACATTCTTTTGACCCATTATACTTTACCATTAGTCCATGCCCATTTGAAAGTAGTTCTCCCTACAATAAGTTAAATATAATATAAAAATGTTAATGCAAAGTCATTCAAAGCTATTACAAAAGCTAAAGGACAAAAAAAATCATATTTGAAAATTAATAATTAGAATATAGTAGAAAAAAAGATAGCATGTAACTGAAAAATACATTATAGAAATATTATAAGACATTTCTACAAAGAAGGGCCACATGCCTCCAGATGGGATATTCTAATCTCAATATGAGATGAATGTGCAAGGCAAAATGTATTTGATTTGAGGAAAAAAATGTAAGATTGAGCATCTTTAGCTAGCAATAGAATGTCTTCCATCGGAGATAGAGGACCTACAAAACAAGGTAGATACTCCTACGCTCAAGTCAGTTTAGGGTTTAAACATAATAAAATAAAAGTAGTAGATGGAGATGAAACGATTGCAATATTACTCCTACTTATATGCTTACATACTTGCTTACATTCTATTGTTGACTTATCTACTTGCGGACCTCCTTACATTTAACAACCTCTATAACAATATTAATGCAAAGTCATTCAAATGAGGTGGAGAACCTACAAAACAAGGTAGATACTCCGACGCTCAAGTCAGTCTAGGGTTTAAACATAGTCAAAATAAATAAAAAGAGTAGAGGGAGATGGAACTATTGCAATATTACTCCTACTTACTTGCTTGCGTACACGCGTACATTCTACTTCTTCTACTTTTTACCATTGCATAATCCTTGCTTACTTGCTTATAATATTATTTCCAACTTAGCTAATTACCTACTTACGTACCTAGTTACATTCTTGTTTTTCTGTTGCTTTATGACTCCTACTCCTTGCTTAATGACTCTTACTCCTTGCTTACATGCTTATATTATAATTACCAATATACATATTTACATGTTTGCGTATACCTAGTTACTTTCTTCTTCTTGTTCTTCCGACGCTCACTAATTTGTTGCTCCTTGTTTACCTACTTACATTATTATTCTTGACTTAGACACTTACGTATCTGCTACCATTCTTCTTTTTCTTCTGTAGCCCCTTACCACTTCATACTCATTTCTTACCTGCTTAAATTATTATTCCTAACTTAGCTTCTACTTACCTGTTTGTGTACCTGGTTACGTTTTTCTTCTTTTGCTGCTTATTGCTTCCCACTCCTTGCTTACCTACTTATAATATTATTCCTAACATACATATTTGCGTACCTGATTACATTCTTCTTCCGGTGCTTACCGCTATTCATTCTTTACAAATTCCATGCTCATTGCTTACCTGCTTACAATGTTATTCCTAACTTAGCTACTTACCTACTTGCATACCTAGTTACATTCTTCTTCTGCTGGTACTCCAACTTACCTGGGTTTTTTCCTTCTTTCCGTGCTTACTTGTTTCCTGCTCCTTGTTTACCTACATGCATTATTATTCTTTACTTACCTACTTGCGTACCTGCGTATATTCTTCTTCTTCTTCTTCTGCTCCTTACCACTTCATACTTCTTGCTTGCTTACCTGGTGGCATTCTTCTTCTTTTGCTTCTTATCGCTGTCCACTTATCCCTTACCTACTTATATTATTATTCTTGACATACATATTTGCATACTTGATTACATTCTTCTTATTCTAGTGCTTACCACATCATACTCCTTGCTTACCTATTTCCTACTCCTTGCTTACCTCACCTACTCACATTATTATTCTTGACTTCCTTATTTGCATACCTGCTTACATTTTTCTTCTTCTTCTGCTGCTGCTTAACACTTTCTACTCACTGCTTACCTTCTTATCTTATAATTCCCAATATACATGCATGCATACCTTATTCCTTTTTTCTTCTTCTTTTTCTTCTGGTGCTAACCTATTTCCTGCTTACATTGTTATTTTTTAACTTATCTACTTGCGTACATGCTTACAATTAACAACCTCTACAACAATATTAATGCAAAGCCATTTAAGGAGGTGGAGAACATATAAAACAAGGTAGATACTCCAACGCTCAAGTCAGTCTAGGGTTTAAACATAGTCAAAATAAATAATAAAGTAGAGGGAGATGGAACTATTGCAATATTACTCCTACTTATCTGCTTGCATACCTGCGTACATTCTACTTCTTCTACTCTTTATCGTTGCCTACTCCTTGTTCACTAGTACAGAAATAGCCTACGGTCACGCCTTATTGGCTACGGTTCTGTTAGGAACTGTGGCAAATAATGTTATTTATCACGGTCCTATAAGAAACCGTGGCAAATAATGTTATTTACCACGGTCCTACAAGGAACCGTGGCAAATAACAACTTATTTGCCACGGTTCCTACAGGGACCGTGGCAAATAAGCTGTTATTTGCCACAAATTCATAAAACCATGGAAAAAAGTACCCTATTTGTCACGGTTGTTATGAAACCGTGGCAAATAACGTTATTTGTCACGGTTCCTAACAGAACCGTGACAAATAATATTAATTCAATAATACATCAATATTAAATATAATTAAATATTCATTTATCTAATCTAATTAATTTATTTAACTAGCTTATTTAATAATTTGTGAATTTTATAATTTAAATTATATATACAAAGTAAAACATAGTTTCTATCTATAACATATATATATAAAGAATTTTCAAAATTTAGTATAAATATATAATTAAAATTATATTCAATAGATGATGTATTATTGAAAGCTTTTTATATAGTTTGACGCTTTATAAACTATAGTGGCATTTATTTTTCAAGAGAACAAACTTAAGATATTTAAAATGAAATATATAAAAATTTGAGTTAATTAACTTAAGTCAATTAAGTAAGAAAATAATCTAAACTAATGGAAATAAAATGATTTAACTAATGGGTTAACGTGAAAAAATACCCCTAACGTCTAAAATAGTGCAATTTTATCCTAATGTTGGAAGTCAAGAGCAATTTTACCCCTAATGTTGATAAATTGGGTCAATTTGAAAAATAATTCATTAAACTGTCTTCTCGGTAATTAATCTTTTCATCTATACTTCAGGCGTGCGTCATTTTATTAGTAACAAATCACAAACATATGTTGGGATGTGAAAAAAAAATATATACTGTCTTTTTGTACGAATTAGACAAAAAAAATCACCGAATTTATAAATATTATCTCCAATTCTATTATTAAATTATAAAAAACATGAAATAATTTTATAGAACGAATTGTTATGCAATTGGTGCGGAATAAGGAACAAAAATATATGTTTCGTAATAGTGTCTGAAATTGACACAATTTATCAACGTTAGGGGGGTAAAATTATACCATTTTAAACGTTAGGGGTAAAATTGCTCCTTACCCAAAATATTAGGGATATTTTTACATCTTAACCCTTAACTAATTTAGTAACTAAAAGAAATGATTGAAGTTTAATTTCAAAAAAAGAAGAAGAAATGATTGAAGTTTGGCCGAAATTGATAGGAATGATTTAATTTGGGCAATTTAAGACTATTAAAGCCAAATTGAATAAAATATAGATAGAGGGGTGATTTTATGATAAGGAAGACTTAAATATAAATTTGGATATTTAGGGTTCAGGGCTTATTTTTGCACACAGCAGCCACCTCTTCCTTTCCCTTAGTCTTCTTCAGTAAAAAGAGTAGCACCAGCTCTCTGAATCAAGTTATACACAAATGGCATTATCAGCTGAGTTGCACCTCCACCCATGTTTCCCCATCCGACCGTCGTTCCGTTAACAAGTCCTATAATTTGAGTATTAAACATAGTACTCATCCAGTACTGGCATGACACAAATGTTGCAAGCAAAAATCCAATCATAATTCGAACGGCTATGTAACCACTAGCATCCGCAACAAAAGACATATAAAACACAGTAGGTGCAGACAACATTATAAGAAAAGCACATCCATATCTTGGGCCTAATAGATCACAAATAGCACCCATTATAAGCCTGGAAAATTTACTGCCAGACACAGATGCGACACCAGCATTACCAATGTCACTCTTCGTAAGATTAAGATTGTCTCGGATAATAAGAATAAGAGGAGCACCAGCAAAAGTTGAAACGAAATAAGTGAAAAAAGATATCCAAGAAAGGTGAAAAGTTCTCACATGAGGATTAGCTAAAGAAAAGAGTTTGAAAACTCTAGCTTTATCGTGCCAGAACACTTCATGGACTTATTTTGTACCATCTCAAGAGCCATTTACAAGCATGCATTTTCTCTTCACACTTCTTTTCCCTTATAGGAATTCTTTTTCATTCTTTCTTCTTCTTGCAGAAGTTTAGTCTGGGTAAGACTCACCCATCATTATCACAATCACAATCATTATCACAATCCACCACTGAGACTAAGCAACAAGGTCTGGTCAACCATATTTACTAACTATAATAACTACTACTTCCTCACCTCTCTTCTCCTTTATTTTCTTCTTTGCAGAATACACAGAGATCTAGAGCACTAGTCGTTATTTAACACAACAAATCCCTCAGGGAAACAATATTTCCAATTGATGAGTAAAACAATATTCCAATCAATTTAGTCCAATCGGTAGAAACTCTTGTAAGTAGAAACACTTATAAGTAGAAATACTTCAGATTGTAAAATAATAGCATGCTCAAAATTGAAAATCTACAGAAACACTTCAGAAATAAGAGAATGAACCTTACCTCAACGCTAGCGAGCAGACCTCCAGGAAGCCGCGATGAAAAAGGCGGTCTGCCTGGGCGAGGAGGAGTAAATGACGCCAAATGGTGGATTTGACTGGAACTATATTCACCTTGGGGAACGTTTTGGATTCGGTAGAAGCTAGGAATAATGTGGTCTGCCATCTGATTTGAATTTTTTTGTTTATCCTTACTCCATGGATAATTAGAGTATAGTTAATTTAATCAAATTATATATTTATAGGGTATTATCACATAACATATGTGACTACTTATTCAACATGATTAGGTTATATGTATCAGATTTAGTTTGTAATGTTTTAACAGAAATTTTGTAATTTTGTTGGTAATATAATAAATATTTTAGACATAATTGATATATGGAAGCTTTCAAGTGACAGTTACATACCAGTCAAAATATGTTTTCCAATTTTTAATAACTTATAGCTAAAATTGATCTTGTTTGGAAACATTAGGGTTAAATTTGGTTAAATTTGGGGAAATTTGGTCAAATTGATTATGTATACATATACACTCTTTGAATTGTTACCTCTAATGGAAATTAATAACCACATTATTTAAATTTAACTAAATAAACATAAATATTTTAATAGTCCATTGAATTCTAAACATTGTTCTAAAATTTATGTGAAATGACGAAAGTTTACATCTAAAATTCATAGGAGAATAATGATACCGAAGTTAAGGAAATTGTCATTTAGCTAATGCTACCAAAGCCATAATTATCAATTTATTTTATATTTATTCCTTCCATAGATATTTAACTAAATAATAAAAAGCTTCTGAAAAATAATCAAAATTTATTCTAAGAAAATTAAATTAAGCAACAGTTCTAGTGCTACCTATATAACCGAACTTTAATGACGGCTAGACTCCTCTCATTCACCATTCTCGTTTTGCTCCTCTCCTTCACAATCTCTGTTAATATTCTGTCTCATCTTCAACCTATTTATTATTACCGTTTGCATGATTAAGTAAAAGTTGGTTCCTTCATCTTGAAGCATTGCCCACATTCAAAATCATTGTCGTGTCTTAATCCAGCTCCATGGAGAAGCGTATCCCACTTCCTACTTGTGATCGAGAATCTCTAAGTGGAAGGCTTCTTCCTAACTCTTACAATAGAAGTGATACCGGGTGTGTAGGCCATAACCTCTAATCCATTTGTAGAAATTGTGTTCAAGTCGTGCCATGAAGTTATTTGTATTCATAGGCATGTTAAATGCTTGAACCATATCGGTTCTTGGTAAAGTTTTCAGAAATAGAAGTGTATATTCACCTTGGGGAACGTTTTGGATTCGGTAGAAGTTAGGATAAATGTGGTCTGCCATCTGATTTGAATTTATTTGTTTCTCCTTACTCCATGGATAATTAGAGTATAGTTAATTTAATCAAATTATATATGTATAGGGCATTATCACATAACATATATGACTACTCATACTCATACTCATTCAACTACACAAGATTCTTTCTCACTTTTGAGCTTTCCATCCTAATCCTCTTCCACAGACACTAATTTTTCAAAGGTTAAATGAAACATAATCTATTCTCTCTATAAACAATCGTCTTTTCGTCGGTTTGGGATGGTGAAGAAGATGTTGAGAGTCTGAGGAAGAAGGTGAATTGAAATAAGGGTATTCTTATCCAAAATGGATGAAATTGTAAATTGATAAGATGCAAGTAAAGTAGGGTAGATATGTAAATGAACCAAAACAATTTCAATAACCTCATTGAAACAAGGGTATTCTTGTCCAAAATGGATGAAAGTATAAATTGGTAAAATGGAAGCAAAGTTAGCAAAGTAGGTTAGATATTTTAATTATCGTGTTTGCTTCGCTTGTTACTTATCATTGTTATCTTCGAATAGCAAACAACCAAAGCAATTTCCATAACCTCAGATCGAGGTAGACGCAGACTTCCAGAAAATCCTACTCATTTCCCTTTAATTTCCTGATTTCTTCTTCTTCGACCTCCTCCTGTTTGCTGCCAATCGTTTCTGAAGTTCCTCATCGCCACCTCGACCTTTCTCCGAATTTTTCTCAAGATTCACGGTCCCTAAATCATCTGGTAAATGGGACAGCCGCCTTAAATGCAATCTTTACTAGTGCGTTTCTTCATTCCTATTTGTATCGCAATCTCAATTTTATGCTATTTGTAAAGAATTATCAAACTAATATCCCTTATTCTTCTATTAGCTGTCAAGTGCTGTTAACATTGTTAACTGTTAGTTAACAGAGTCAGTTTGTGTTAGTTAACAGAGTCAGTTTCAGTTAGTTAGATTAGCAATATAAAAGATAGAATTAGTTCATTGTACAGGGATCCGATTATATTGTATTCTCTTAGATTACTTTGTTTTGATAACCAGTTCATTCTGATTTCTATCAATACAATTCTCCTGCTTGATTACCCAATCATAGCAGTGCTTCTTTTCAATCTTGCTTTCTTTAGATGGTATCAGAGCAGTAAAGATTCAATTTCGCACAATTAACAATGGCAAGAACCAAGAAGCTTCGAAACAGGAGATATGTTGTTGAAGATGATTTAGAGGATGAAGAAAATGTCAATTCCGATCTGGAAATTTCACCATTACTGGGGAATGGAAACAAAAACAGAGAACAGAAGAAGAAAGTTTCAGATTCAGGAGGGAAACCGAGCAAGAAGAATGGGGAGAAATCGAAATCGATCTCGATTGAAGAACAAGAAGATGATGAAATGGAATCTCTTATGATGCTTCAGAGTTCTGATCATCCAGGGCTTGCTTTGGTGAGTGTTCCACTAACTCCACAGAACTTTCTTTCTTGGAAAAAGGCAATAAAGATCAGTTTATCTGCCAAAGATAAACTTGATTTTATCCTCAGGGATGATCTAAAGCCTGTAATGGGATCTTCCATGTACAAAAAGTGGAAGAAATGTGATAGCATGGTACATGCTTGGCTATTGAACTCAATCTCAAAAGAATTGAAGGAGTTCTTCATGTATGTTACATCTGCTCGAGAATTGTGGATTGTGCTTGAACAATGCTATGGTGAGTCAAATGGGCCATTGATTTATCAAGTAAAGAAGGAATTGACTTATTTAGTTCAAGGGAAGATGTCTGTGAGCAGTTACTATACAAGAATGAAGAAATTATGGGAAGATTTGGCAGAGCTAAATCCCATAATGCTGTGTGAATGCGGTTCTTCAATGAAGAATTTTGTGGAAATGCAGGAAGCAGATCATTTGATGCAGTTCTTGATGGGTCTTAATGAGATGTATGATGCAATTAGAGATTCAATATTGATGCAGGATCCTCTTCCATCTGTGAATAAAGCATATGCTATGGTACAGAAAATGGAAAGGCAAAAGCAGAATGTTAGCATGGCTATGGACAAGATAGAGATTGCTACTCATGTCTCTGGGTCATATAACAAGGCTGAAGGTGAAGAAAGCAAAAGCAAGGATGAAATGGTATGCAGTCACTGTAGTAAGACAGGGCATTTGAAGGAGTCTTGTTTCAAGATAAAGGGGTACCCAGATTGGTTTAAACCCAAAAAGAAGAATGCAAATGGCAAGAAACAAGGCACACAGCAGGCTCATTTGGCTAATTTTTCACAAGAAGGAGACAGTGGTGATGAAAACACAGATAATAGTGCTGAAGCATTCTCTCAAATGTTTCAGAAAGAGTTTCACAAGTTCATGAATCTCAAGAACAAGGAGATGGCAAACCTGTGTGCTACAGGTTTTGCAGGTACCATTTATTCCCTTAATGCTTTCCAATATCCTGATCACACTGAATCATGGATTATAGACTCAGGGGCAACATCCCATATGAGCAAAAATCTTTCTAATTTTGTGGAGATACATGTGGTTAAGGGATCTAATTCAGTTTTTCTACCTGACGGGACTGCTAAACAAATTGTTCATACTGGCATGGTGCATTTTACTACAAGATTCAAATTGATGAATGTGCTTCATATCCCTACTTTTAAGTACAATCTATTATCAGTGGGTCAGTTGCTAAGAGAAGCCGAGATAGAAGTTATCTTTAACCCTGATACATGTGTTCTGCAGGACCAGAAGACTAAAGAAGTTCTGGCAGTGGGTTTCTTACAAAATGGGCTGTATATATTGAATAAAACCTCATTTCAGGGATCCACGTTACAGAAATACACAAAAACAAAACAAATAGCCTTACATACTTGTACTACAGGGTCAATTGATGACAGTCTGGTGTGGCATTACAGACTTGGTCATGTGTCTTGGAAGAAATTAAAGCATGTAGACAGACTGAAAGGTGTAGACTGTTTGTCATCATGCTGTGAGATTTGCCCTTTAGCAAAGCAGCATAGATCAGCTTTCCCTATCAGCCAAACTGTTACGAAGAAGATTTTTGACATACTTCATGTTGACATCTGGGGTCCTTATCATGAGCTAAGCAGCAACGGCTCTAGATATCTTCTGACATTAGTAGATGATTACTCCGGGGCTCTATGGGTTATTCTACTAAAAAACAAAGCTGAAGCCTGTTCATCTTTACATCAGTTCCTTATACTGATACACAATCAGTTTGACACTAAAGTGAAAATTCTCAGGAGTGATAATGGAGCTGAATTTACCAGCAAAGAATGCCAACATATGTTACAAAACATGGGCATTCTGCATCAAAAAGCTTGTGCCTATACCCCACAACAAAATGGGGTTATAGAGAGGAAGCACAGACACTTATTAGAGGTAACAAGGTCTCTACTTTTCCAATCTGGTTTATCTAATGATTTCTGGGGAGAAGCTATAATGACTGCAACTCATATTATCAATCTTTTACCAGTAGAACGGTTGAAATGGAAATCTCCATTTGAACTGCTCCATAAAAGAAAACCAGACTATGACCATCTTAAAGTCTTCGGTTGTCTTTGCTATGCAACTAATTTGCAATCTAAGAAGGATAAGTTAGCAGCCAGAGCTTTCAAAGCTATCTTTCTAGGATATAAGACTGGTCAAAAAGGCTATGTTGTTATGGATTACAATACAAAAGTTTTTCATGTTACAAGAGAGGTGTCTTTTCATGAGAATTCTTTTCCTTACAAGTCTAATGATCAAGATGTTATGCAGTCTACTGAGATACAGATGCAGGTCCCTAGTTCTTCTGCTGACACCAATGCAGAGGAATTATTTTCCTCCACATCAGGATCTGATATTCCTAATTCAGACCTGTTATCTGCTCCTCTATTATCAAGTACTCGCAGGAAAGTACAGAAACCGGCATGGTTGAGTGACTTTGTAGCATCTGTGCAGGCTGTTCAACAAGTCTTTACTTCTTCCACAGAAATCTGTATTGTACCAGAATTCCAACCTTCTCATCAGGCTTTTCTAGCTCACCTAGATGAGAGCAAGGAGCCAAAGAACTATACAGAAGCTTCCAAAGATGACAGATGGATAGCAGCAATGAATCAAGAGATCAATGCACTAGAAGAAAATCAAACCAGGATTTTAACATCTCTACCAGAGGGAAAGAAAGCTATACCTTCTGGATGGGTGTTTAAGATCAAGAGGAAAGCAGATGGTTCTATTGATAGTTTCAAAGCTAGACTTGTAGCCAAAGGTTACAATCAAGTTTATGGGATTGACTACACTGACAGTTATTCACCAGTTGCAAAGGTTGTCTCAGTCAGAGTTTTTCTAGCCATAGCAGCATCATATGGATGGCCAATACACCAAATTGATATTAACAATGCCTATCTGCACGGTTATATTGATGAAGACCTATATATGCTTCCTCCACTAGGTTATAAAAAGGCAGGCAAAGATCAAGTTTGTAAACTGCAAAAGTCTCTCTATGGACTTAAGCAAGCAGACAGACAATGGAACAAAGAGATGGCTTCTAAACTACTCCTCTTTGGTTTCAATAGATCTAAACATGACCATTGCTTGTATACTAAAGAGCGTACAGAGAGTTACACAGTCATTGTTCTATATGTAGATGACTTACTAATCACTGGAAATCAGGAGGGTGAAATCATTGCAGTCAAGCAATTTTTGGATCAACAATTCACCATCAAGGATCTGGGGTATGTTAAGTTCTTCTTAGGCATTGAAGTAGCCAGATCAGAAGAAGGCATGGTTATCTCACAAGGAAAGTATACAAGGGATCTACTTAAGGATGCAAATATGGCAGATGCAGCAGCAGCTCCAGCTCCTTTGCCATCTGGTTATGAATCTAATATTACATCAACTCCACTGAATAGTCCCGATTCATACAGAAGACTGATAGGGAGATTATTATATCTTGGCTTTACAAGGCCTGATATAAGTTTTCCTACACAACAGCTTACTCAATACATGTCCAAGCCTTTCCAACATCATATGGATGCAGCATTATATATTCTCAGATACTTGAAGGGGACACAGAATAGAGGTATATTCTATCCAAAACAATCCGAGATGAAGTTGAAAGCTTATTGTGACTCAGATTGGGCTGTATGCAAAGGATCTAGGAGGTCTGTTACAGGGTATTGCATCTTTATTGGCAAATCCATGGTTTCTTGGAAGAGTAAGAAACAGTCAGTAGTTAGTAGGTCATCTGCAGAAGCTGAATACAGAAGCTTAGCCATTACTGCTTGTGAAGTTAAGTGGATTAATTTTCTACTTAAGGAGTTCAGGATTCAAGTACAGCTGCCTATAACTCTACATTGTGATAACACTTCAGCAATTGCTATAGCTGCTAATCCTATAGATCATGATAGGACGAAGCACTTTGATGTGGATGTTCACTTTATCAGAGATTATGTAGAAGAGGGGTTCATTGCTACACCACATATATCTACAACACACCAGTTAGCAGATATTTTCACTAAGATCATGACAGGTCCTCAATTGAATAATTTTTTGTCTCAACTGGGAATTGTGGATATTAATTTGAGGAGGGAATGTAAAGAATTATCAAACTAATATCCCTTATTCTTCTATTAGCTGTCAAGTGCTGTTAACAGAGTCAGTTTGTGTTAGTTAACAGAGTCAGTTTCAGTTAGTTAGATTAGCAATATAAAAGATAGAATTAGTTCATTGTACAGGGATCCGATTATATTGTATTCTCTTAGATTACTTTGTTTTGATAACCAGTTCATTCTGATTTCTATCAATACAATTCTCCTGCTTGATTACCCAATTATAGCAGTGCTTCTTTTCAATCTTGCTTTCTTTAGACTATTTGTCTTATAATCTGCTAGGAGGCATTGTTGAATCTCTTTTTTCTTTGCTTACACTAGATTAAGTTCCCCTTTGTTTCTCAGAAATTGTAAGACAAAACTTAGGACTTTGCTTCGGATACATTTTGCGGGGTTTTGTTCATCGGAACATAACATGTCAATTTGATAACTAATAAGTCTAGCATAGGCTTTTAATGCATATTATAGTGTACAGCTGGATGAATGTGCAATTCGATTAGTTGGTGATGTAATTTTTATTCAACTATTTCTTCTTGCTGGTTCATGGTGACGCGTGATTGAAATGTTGATTGTGGATCATAAAAGCCATATTTCCTCATTGATTGAATCAGAGTATATCTATTTTCCCTAGCTAAGTTTTAACCTTGACCTATACTACTTGCTTTACAGCTATCGGACAAACTACTTCATTATGATCATTTTCCTTCTTGGTAAGCATACGTTGCTCTTTAAGTGCTAGTTTCTAATATTTGTGAAAAGATTAACGGCATATTGTGATACAGGACGGGGTTTCCTTAGACGACCACTTGCTATAGTGGCTGCTCTCTTATCAGGACTTAGCATTGCTTTTATAAATGATAGGCAAGTTTCTTTAGATCATTCTTTTAATTTCCTCCCCTTTGATTTGTTTGTGTGCATCCTGATTTTGCATTATTGATTTAAAATGAACAAGGTGTAGAAATTGATGTGTGGAAATTTCGATTAGTAAGACTTCAGTCACTTAGTAAATATTCACGTAATTATGAAATGAAATATTTTACTGCTATTTTGTTTGTATGTTGAAAATTCTTATTGTAGTTGAAGAAACCAAATATTTAGGACTCCAAAGAAGCTTAACGTAATGTAGGTAAATTTCTGGGATCTAATGATCTATCTATGAACGGAGTATTTTAGGTTTTATAGAACTTCAAGATATTGTTGACCTGTGATATCAACAAGGATGAGAAATAGAAAAAGACCTGGGAGCTCTTTGAAAGAAGGAACTTGGTTCACACAATATCCTATGTTGCACGGACACTTGTATAAAGACCACGGGAAACATTATTTCTAAAACATAACGTTCATAAATTAACCTTGAAATTAAAACGGATAGGATATGGACACAGGCATGACACTCAGAAAAGCTACTAAAGAGGAATGTCCGTGCAACATAGACAATACAACTGGCATATTTTCAGTGTGTGTATATGGATTATATATAAATGAAAATTAAGAGCTGAAAAACGAAAAACTAAATTTCAATTGCTAAATATTATAACTGCTGAAAAATGTCAAATGATAAATTTTTAAGTGTTGAAAATAAAGTAATAAACATAAGGATATAAAAATAGTTTTTCGAATTTTTATGAAAAGTGATAAAAATAATATATTTTACGAGTATACAAGTCACTTTGAAATATCTTCATTGATAATGTTGAGCTTAAAATTTAAAGATAGATTACTGACTTATCTAATTAAGTGATTTTTTTAATATAACTGAAATTTTGAAGTGGTGTTTGTTTACTTTTTTTAATTTCAAGTGTTACACAATTAGAAGTAAAAAAAAGCTCTATCTCAAAATATCCTATTACTGATCCAGATCCAAATGGATTGGTAATGAGGCATTCAAGTCAGAGAGATTGGAAATTGTGGTATAAGCTGAGAATGACAGTGAAGTCAGCATGTGTACTTACATGTGCATGTAAGAGGCTGTGAGAATATTGACTTAGTTTTTGCACTTGACATATACAACTAATATGTTGATAGCTTCAATGCTAGGCTTTGAAGTTGTAAATTTTATATATTATATTTGAATACAAAATAGTGGCAAAAAATTTGGAATGGTTAAGGAAATTAACAATTGAACATTTGAAATGAAGGAGAGTCAGAATAAGGTATTGTAGCTAATTTGGCTTCCCTTTTACTCTTGTAATGGAGGTCAGCAGAGTAGTGGGGCAACTGAAATCAAGGTCTTGCTGGTATTGTTGTCATCTTATCATCCAGTTGAATTTTTTCCTGGAATTCAGTCTCAAATTAATGTGTCATTGATCACCCCCTTTTCATTATCTAATCGTGTCCAAATTATGTGTTTCTCTCACCTGACTTGGAACATGTTTTCTTCACTATCTTGTTAAATGAAAATTTTGTTGGTGGCAGAACATTAGTAAGTGAGATGCAGAATAATGATATATTATACTTGGAAGTTGTGGTGGGGAAGTTGACTGGAATATCCTAAGGGGTTTATTATTCCGTTTATATCTGGTTATTTTTGTGTCTAGGCACGTGTACACAATGAATAAGCAGTCAGATAACAAGAAATGGCCCATAGTTTTTTTTAGGAAGGATTGGTCAAAGGATGGCTGAGAGTGGGTTTTGGTGATTTTAAGCTATGAAATTGCATTTTAAAGCATAGTGCAGAAAAATAGAAGTATTTTACCCTTAAGGTTATTGGGGAAATTCAATTTTGCCTTCATCGTACAAAACTACTCAATTTTGCCCCCATGGTAGAAATCTTAGCTTAAAAGGAAATTCATCTCTAGTTTTTGTCAGTATTTACTTAGAAATGGCTAAAATTGAACTAGGTTTTATATCATGAGCTTAAAATTGAGCTAAAGTTTCTACAATAGTGGCAAAATTGGACTGTTACCGAACAACTCAATTTTTCCCCCATGGTAGAAATCTTAGCTCAGTTTTATTCTTCTCTAAGGAATTCCGTTGCTAGTTTTCATCAGGTGTTACTTAGAAAATGGTAAAATTGAATTATGCTTTATATCAGGAGGTTAAAATTAAGCTAAAGTTTCTACAACAGGGCAAAATTGGACTGTTTGTACGAATAGGTAAAATATAATTTTCTCAATAACCATATGAGCAAATTTTTTCCTTGTCTCTATTTCTCATGATTACCTTACTTCTTTCCTTATTGCTGTAGCTGTGCTGATATTTCCTCCACTTAAGGTTGCTGAGTGTTTTTCGTGCAGCTTTGCAGGTACTTTTAGTGAGAAGGTAACAAGAACTATGAGGCAAATTTCTCCACATTTAGCTGCTAAGCTGAGACCTCCTCTTTCGTAAGTCCTTATCTGCTTTGTTTGTTGAGTATCTACCTATGAAGCACGGACACGGGTGTGGACGCGGGTGCGGACACGGCAAACGGCATTTTTAGAAAATATGAGACACGGGTGCGGTGGGGACACGGCAAATTTTATAAAAAAATTTAAAAAAAACCCTAATTTTTAATTTTTTTTTTACCCCAGCCGTGTCCCGCCGTGTCCCCATCCGTGTCCCATTTTCCGGCCGTGTCCCGCTGTGTCCCCGCCGAGTCCCCGAGTCCGACTCGGCCACGACGACCCCGGGGAAGAGTCCGAAATTCATAGGTACCTACCATTCCTACTTTGCCTTTTTCATTTTTATTTTTGTTGTCAAACCTATTATTCATGGACGTCCCATCTGCTAAAAGGGCAATTCATATATGTGGTCGGCTCTGTTGGGTATTTGTCCTGATATTCTCTTCTGGTAAGTGCTTACCTTAAGACTGATTTCTTATAAAGCAGTGGGAACTGACCATTTTGTTTGCTAGCCTATATGGAATTTGTTTTAAAATTTAACTGATTGCATGACCATTAACTTTTTTCCCTACTCATTTTGTAGCAAGTTTCATCCTTTGGCATGTCTCCTGTGGTCTCTTGACTGTGCTATGGGCACTTGCCTTCGTAGACTTCTCAGACTTATTCTTCATAACTTATTATGCTTTTCCTTAATCAATTCTTACTTACTCTATTTCTCCCTCTCAGCCACTCTCCTTCATGCAAGCTTTAGAACTCCTAATCTGAAAGCACGTCTGAACACATTTCGTGAAGAATTTCGTGCTGTTTGGCGCAATTACAGTGACCTGTAGATTTGATGTACTGCATGTAAGTAAACATGGGCTGGATTTTTACTGATGCTGGGTATATATATGAAGCCAGGTCTATCAATCCTGTTCCTTATAAAGCTTGTCCACTTATGTCCATATTTTGATTTATTAATTTTTTGTAATAAAAGAAATCACTAGGATATATAGTGTATGTGTGTGTTTTTCTGAGTCATGTCTGGGTCTGGCTTATAGCTGGATTGTGCCAAAAGCGAAATAAGTTCGTTCATATGATCTGAATCAATTCATTGTTTTTATGGTGCTATGGTGTTGATAATGGCATAGCCTGAGCATTCCATTAGCATTAGTTTTTAGCACTCATCACTGAAGTGCTTTTGACCCCGAGTATGACGCCCTCATTTAGGTTCACATATGATTCATGTCTACTCGGTGCTAGAGATGAAATAAGCAATGCCTCAATAAAATCAAAGAGGCTTATAATTGTCTCAGGTTAACTGCTTTCAGATTGGAACATACTACCTTCATTTAGGTGCACATGAGATGCATATATACTTGGGAACTGAGTTCTGAGGTGAAAAAAGGAATGCCTCAGAAGAAAATTAAATCGAAAAAGGAACAAAGAGAGAGAATGGTGATAGGAAGCAGGGGTGGATCCAGCCCAGAGCCCGTGGGGGCCGAAGCCCCCACGGCCATCGGCTCCGCCCTTGAGTGTCGTTATTTTTGTCCCGTGTAGCCCCCAAATATTAGTATATATTTAACCTATGTGGCATTGTCTCAAAAGTTTAAAGTAGTTGAGTTGGTTAAGAGCTTTGTTTTTAGGTGAGAGGTCATGGGTTCAAACCACATCAAACTCATTTTTTGTTTTTACATGAAGTTATTTTTATTATATCTCTTTTTTTTTAGAATTTATTATCTCTTTTCTATAAAACAAATCAATTTCTTATATTGAGATTCAATTTAACTTAATTTCTAAATTAAATTTTATGAAAATTATAAAAAAATTATAGCTAAAAATAAATAAAAAGTTTGAAAATGTTACAATTTTTAGCTAACATACCAAAACCAGAAAGTTTAAGTGTGTTAAAAGCTTAAAAAAAATTCCCACCCCCAACAGACTGGACTTCAAAAAATTACTCCCAATAATCGGACTAAAATCAGCCCCCTCGGACGTCGATTCCTGGATCCGCCATTGATAGGAAGAGTAAGTTTGAACGAAATCATATGTTCTGGTACTTGTGGTGTGAATTGTTAAGACAAGTTTTGAATAGCTTAATGGGGATTCCATTGAAGCTTAAACAATTGTGCAGTAGCATGACCCTCTCTCATTTAAAAGGATCTCTTCTTTAATAACAGTTTCATAGAATTTTCTCATGTATACATTAGTTTTTGTGTAGTAATTCTCATTGTTAGGTTTTCATATTGGACTTGGTGAGCCGGAATAAAAGCCTAGGGCTCAGTATATCAAAATAAAGCAACTTGGTTGAATTGGTAATTTTATAGAATTCTTGGTACTGATACTGTATTATTTTTCTCTTTTTGAGGAAGTGGAAGCAATGAGCATGTTTGTTGGTCCCGTGTAATTAGTTCCAATGGGGGTTAGGAACTAATATACCTTTTTCGTTTTAATTATGTTGACTTAATATAATTCTTTGAGTTTCACAACTCAGTTTTGGTCAGTACGGCCGAGTGAGGCGTAAGACGGCTTTAGTCAGATACTGACTAGAACTGTTTTACTTGCGAGTTGGGAAATGACACTTTTGTGGTCAGCTTCTAACTCAGCACTCTGATTTACTCAGTGTCAGTTTAAACAATTTATATACTGAGTAAATATAGCAAGCAACACATACAGATATATATTGAGAGAAAGTTAGAAATTACTCAGCACGACTTATCCTGGTTCGGCCTCTCCGCCTACGTCCAGTCCCCAGAATCCCTCTGGGCTTTTTCAATCCAATACTGAGCTCTTTAAAGGTAGAGCACAAACCGTTTACAAGGCAGTTGAATATGCAAGAGTACCGTCCTCTATTCGTCTACTCAACTCCTACTAAGTGATATAACCGAACACCTAGATTTCTCTACCACTGAGTACTTAAAACGGAGTACTCAGCACCACTCTCTCAATTTTACAATTGATACAAACTTGTTATTTTTCAGACAAAGAACACTTTAGATGATTACGAAATCAATCTAGCTTTTACACAGAAATGGAAATTGGGTGTAAGAACTTTTTCTTGTTTTGATGTGCTTTGTATGTATATTCTTTTTCTCTTGTATATCAGCCTTTGATCCAAGAAGTGTACTTGTCCTTTTATACTTGAAATCTGAAGACACAATCATTTGAATTCGGATCTATCCGTTGAATTCAAACGGCTCTTTGCTTACGTCATTGTTCTGGTCAGCTTCAGATTTGCAGGCCAATCCTGTCGTCTGAATTCGGCAGGCATCAGGCTTGTCTTCTTCTCGCAAGTTTATCTTCTAGCACAGATTTCGTCTTTTAGCTAGCGGACAGTTGACCCATGCGTCTCAAAATTGTATCCATGCATATTTCCAAAGCTTTCCGATTTAGCGCAGATCTCTGTCGGATCTTGTCTTTTAGCAAACGGATCATTGGTGCTGTCCTGAAAAACACACAGCTTGACTTTGATAGCCGTTGTCTTTGATCGTTGCTATTTCCGATACTGAGTTGCTTTTTCACTCAGCTTCCAAGGTCAGCTTCGTCCTGCAAGACATAATTCCGAAGAAGACTTCTCTTCTTTCATGCTGAGTTGCTTTCTACTCAGCTTCTGTGATCAGCTTCATTTGTAGGCTTCGATACTGAAGAAGACTTTCCTTTTTTCGTACTGAGTTATTCTTTACTCAGCCCGTGCTATGTTATCATGCTGACTAAGTTTATTCTTACTTGATTCCTGTTCTTATCAATATTTTTATACTTAACATTGAACAAATCCATTAGTACAATTAAATCAAAGCACTTAAATTTAATTGTCTTAATCATGGATTAACTTAAATCATTTTGTCAAATCAAAATTATGTGAAAAGGTGTTTCAACAAACTCCCCCATTTTGATGTTGGCAAAATATTTAGTTATGGAACTCAGTTTTGAAATTTCCCATGATTGAATTACCTTACATTCTTCTGAAATTACTCCCCCGTAAGGGTTGCATCCATTATCTTAACTCTAAACCTTCTAAGATTTAATCGAGTAAAAGGTAAACATGCCTATATTGACTTAGTTCCATTCTAGACCTTCCAAGATCTAATTCAGATGAGCCTAGGTCAGCTTTCAGAAGAGTTTAATATTTGGAACATGTATTTACCCAGTTTGATACACGGTCAGTTTAGGTATCAGAGAGATTACATATATGGATTCATGTATTTAGAGCAAATGTATTCATGTATCAGAGCAAATGTGTGTTGAGCATTTTTCTCATGCATGTTCCCTTTTAATTTTAGTGTGTTTGTTCTTTTAAGATAGTTCAGCATATAGCACAACAAATAAGCATCACATGTAGATAAGTCAGTTTGAAATAAAAGATGCTTTAAGATAGATAGTTAGTTAGCATACAAAAAGATAGAATACGCCAAATAAACATTACAAGCCAAGTTCTAATCTATTTCCTCCTGTTGACTTGGGCTTGGTGAGCAATGCCTTTTCCTTTGGTGTTTCGTTGTTGTTGACTATCGGATGCTTCCCCCAAGTTTTGCTGAGTTCCATCAGCTTGGTCTTTCTCCCCCGTTTTGCCAGCATCGGGCTGAGGAGGAGCGAAGGTGTCATTAAGAACAGCACGAGTCAATTTCACTAAGTACGCCTTAAGTTGTTTCGTGCTCTCCCTGAGATCGTCAAAAACAGGAACGCCATCGTCTAGAATGGATCCGGGGACTCGAATGGATGCACTAAGCATACTAAGAATATATTCTTGTGATTCCCCGATCTAGGTGATCGTGTCCGTCATCTTGGCATAAGCTTGATGATACATTTTGAGCAAAGCCGAATCGCAGAACTGACGTTGAGCATTGGTATAGCGGACGTGTTTGAATGTGGCTTGCGAGTATTGCAGAATTTCATTAGTCTTTACCAGGACAGTATCCATCTCTTCTTTACTCAAGTTGAGTAGACGGATGGCTTTGCCAATTTGCTCGATGGAACACTGGAAGAGGAGGAAATTAACTCACGAGCACCAGTCAACTCAGAGTTTAGCTTGGTGAAGTGTTGATTAACCTCAGCAGAAGTTGCATATGCCGAGTTCACAGCTAAAAGATTGTTGATTTGTCCTTGGAGGGAATCCATGTGGTTCACCATCATTAAGTGGAGTTCAGCCAGCTTCATTATTGAGTCTTGCTTGGGTTGTTGAGATTGAAAGGTGGTCATGACACTCACAAGATCTTTGAGACCCTTGATCTCGTTCAGGAGCTCAGTGAAAGAAGAAAGTTGTGTTGACTCAACATTAACAGACCCAGCAGCATCGGCATGAGATTGGTTAAAATCCTGGAGTAGGGATTGAGCTGAGTCAATGATTCTGCGCCCAGACTCAGTTGCATGTAGGTAAGCATAAGTTGTCTCAGGATTTTGCTCAGCAGCCGGAATTTGAGTAGTACCAGATGGTGGAGGAGTAGGTTGTTTTCCAGAACCAGATGGACCAGCTTGGTCAACAGCTGGACTTTTGTTTAAGTCAGCGCCAGGAGCTGACAGTTCAACATTCTGCGATACTGGGTTAGGAAGAGGTGGATCGGCAGAGATGTTGACCTGCACAGTATCAGTCTGAAGTTGAGTTGGTGCAGGAGGAGACACTTCAGAACTTACATGGACAGGATTTTCCTTTGCTCGCTCACCTTCTTGAGCAGCTTGAACTTCGAGCTCTTGCTCGGCAGAAATTGGATTTTCAGGAGTCTTGGCTTGTTCCTCAGTATGAGTAACAGAGGCTTGCTTTTGTGTGAATTTATCTGGAGTTGGCTCGATGACGGAGGAGAAGAATTCGTACTGAAGTCCAGTTAGGTCGGTGATTGGTTCTCTAAGTGGAGAATCAGCCAATAGGTCTAGGGAGTTGGACTTGTGAGCTTTGCATTTGAAACGCTTTTCAGAACTGACCGTTCTGGTTGGAGGTGAGGGGTCAGCAGCAATTGAGTCAAGAGACTCAGATGAAGAATTGAGCCCTAGGGTAGCATTAAGGCTCCTCACAGCTCTGTCTTTTACTGTTGACTCAGCTTGCTTGGTAGTTGGCTCTGCATCAGCTGTCTTTGTTTGCTCAGCAGTGACATCCTCATCTTGCTCATCATCAACCTTTGCTGTTTTCTCAGCTTCAAACTGACCTCCAAAATCTCCCAATTCATCTTCCTAGTCAGAGGGTGTTTTCTCAAGGTCAATCTCTTGACTTCTCACGAAGTGGGAATCGTCGGAGACGACGAAGTCAAGAGGGGCAACATCAATTGGACTTAGACCAGATGTTCTTTTCTTCTTCCTCAGAGGTGTCTCAAGAGTATCATCTTTTTCTTCTTCTTCCTCAGGCTTAGCGGGCCTTTTTCCTGCTGACTTAGACAGCTCAGCAGCAACCTTTTGGGCACTAGATACAAGCCAGATTTTCTTCGAAGCTGTGTTTATGTCCTTAATGGCTTGGTCAGCTTTCCGCTTTTTATCTTGCCTAGTGCGGTCAGTACGGGGTTTCACCGCAGCTTTCTTTCCCTTCTTGGTCGGCACAGCTTGTGCGTCTTCCTCAGCATCAACTTCTTCCTCATTTTCTTCAACAACCCCCTTTCCTTTCTTGGACTTGAGAGGTTGGTTGTATGCTAACCCAAACAGCAGTGCCGCTGTAATTTCAGTTCCCCATGATTCAGTTTCACCGACCGTGCTTACCTGATGATCCTCAAGAATTCTTGTGATGAGGGAGCCCAACCTGAGTTTCCCAGTACTCCATTGGAATGCACCGACAAGAAAGACGGGCATATTGAGTGGTTGGTAGGTCAGCATGTGCCAGATAAAATTCTGCTCGAAATTAGAGGTAGATGAGGCCGAGTTGACTTTAGGAAAGATGAAGTTGGTCAGGATGTAATGAGCCATCTTTTGATTTTGACCCATACACGTGCTGGCTATTTCTCCCTTGTGGTCCTTGGGTTTACAGAACTCAACTGGGTAGTCAAGTTTGACGTTTGTGGTTCTAAATTCTTTACCCTTGTTGGGTAGTTTTAGTAAGGTTGCAAGATAAGACGGAGTTACCGTGATGTCCTTGCCCGTGACCTTTATGACTAGATGGTCAGCGTTGTCCTTATCTACCTTCAGATTCAAATAGAATTCCCTTACTAATCGTGGGTAAGCTTTACTAGAGAGAGAGAATAATTCCGACCACCCGTTTTTGGAGATCCATTCACAGAACGGTTTCTCAGCGGTTACAAAACTCAGGGAGAACCACCGGCAACGGAGTACCTCACAGTTCTTGACACTGTCGTAGACCATAAGAAATTCCTTTTCCTTAGGTTGCTTGTCTTTCTTCTTCTTCTCGTTTTTTGAATAGGTTGCGAGGTCAGCTTGGGGTCTCTTGCTCGGAGTGTTGACCTTGGATTGGTCATGCTGGCCATGTCCTTGAGACTTGGTGGGAGTCTCGACGTATTTCTGCTGAGCAGGAGATGGAGGGTTGTCGTCGGAGCGATTTTGGTCGTAATCGGCGCCGGAGATGTTCTGAGAGTCCGACATGATTTTCTCAGAGATTTTTGAGGGTATTTGAAAATTTAGGGATTTAGAGAGAGAGATGGAAATCAGATGCCAGAGATTTCAAATGTAAAGATATGTGAGTGGGAATTCGTCCACTATTTATAGGGATGTCGAGTTGATCTGATACGTTGGAGTAGCCGTTTTACCTCAAGATGATCAAACGACAATAATCTGGCATTTATGACATGTTTGGCGTATTTGTTTTCTAATTATTGCGCTTACGTCATCCTAGGTGGCTATTTATGGCGTGTGTGCTAGCATTTAATGTGAAATGGATTTTACTCAGTATTTGGAATTCTAAACGCATGTATGTCTAGTCAGCACAAGGTGATTCTATGTTATTCAAGTTAGCTCAGTTTGAGTAAGTTACTTAGCATGCAATGACTACTCAGTATATAGTATAATCACTCAATATTGATCTGGCAAAGATTATTGAAGAGGATTACACATACCGATAGCTTCCCTTAGTATGCTGAATTGCTCACGAGCCAGGGGCTTAGTGAAGATATCCGCAAGTTGTTCATTTGTTGGTACGTAGGTCAGCTTGATCTCACCCTTGAGTACATGATCTCTGATGAAAGTGATGTCTTATGCTGACATGCTTCATCCTGCTGTGTTGGATTGGATTTTTTGATAGGTCAATGGCACTCTTGTTGTCGCATTTGACCTCTATTGTTTCTGTTTTTACACCATAATCCTCAAGCTATTGCTTTATCCATAGGACTTGAGCCACACAGCTTCCAGCAGCAATGTACTCAGCTTCAGTTGTTGACAGGGCCACTGATGAATGCTTCTTGCTGAACCAAGATACTAGACAACTTCCAAGGAAGTGACACCCTCTTGAAGTACTCTTACGCTCTAGTTTATCTCGTCCATAGTCAGCATCAGTGTATCCAATGAGTGTGAAGTCATTTGTATTTGGATACCATAGACCTGCATTAACTGAGCTCTGCAAATATCTAAAAATTCTTTTCACAGCTATAAGATGAGATTCTCTGGGGTCAGCTTGATATCTTGCGCAATAACATACTGAGTACTGAATATCAAGTCTACTAGCAGTAAAATAGAGTAGAGAGCCAATCATACCTCGATATAATTTACTATCTACTGACTTACCTTTCTCGTCAGCACAAAGGACAGTGTCAGTACCCATTGGGGTAGATATGGGCTTGCATTCTTCCATATCGAATTTCTTCAACATTTCTTTGGCGTACTTAGACTGACTAATGAAGATGCCATTCTTCCCTTGCTTGATTTGAAGTCCAAGGAAGAAGTTGAGTTCGCCCATCATAGACATCTCGAACTCAGTTTGCATCTGTTTACTGAATTCTTTGCACATAGATTCGTCAGTAGCACCAAATATTATATCATCTATGTAAATTTGTGCCAGCAGGGTATTTTTACCCTTCTTCTTAATTATTAAGGTTCTGTCAGCTTTGCCTTTGACATAGTTCCTGGTCAGCAGGAAATTGGTCAACCTCTCATACCAAGCACGAGGTGCTTGTTTCAGGCCGTACAGGGCCTTCTTGAGTTTATAAACGTGGTTTGGAAACTTTGGATCTTCAAACCCAGGAGGCTGACTAACATATACCTCTTCGTTTATAAATCCATTAAGAAAAGCACTTTTGACATCCATTTGATATAGTTTGAAGTTCATGAAACTAGCATATGCACACAATATACTTATAGCCTCTAACCTAGCAACAGGAGCAAAGGTTTCACCATAGTCAATGCCCTCTTGCTGACTATAGCCTTGGGCTACAAGTCGGGCTTTGTTTCTGACTACATTGCCTTGCTCATCTAGCTTATTTCTAAAGACCCACGTAGTTCCTATGGTCTTTTGATTCCTAGGTTTTGGTACTAAATCCCATACCTCATTTCTTTGGCTCATAAACTGAGACGAATGCAACATTGCTGAGATATTTTCTAAGCTGGTCTCTTGTCATCAGCTTGTTGTCAACAGCATCAAGAATGGACTTCTTCGAATGTCCTCTTGGAATTTTTATTTCTTTGGGTAATGTTGAGTTGTCTGGAATAGGTGTTTCTATAATATCTGCAGGAGTAGATTGATCAGCAAAGGTAATTTCTGTTTCGTGTTTACCTTTGGTCAGCCCTTGTACTGATGACTCAATGGCTCCAATTTGGTCAGCGGAAGCTGAGCTTGGTTCATCTTCGACAGACTGAGTTGTCTTTCCTGCAGGGTCAGTTTCATCGAACTCGATATGGACAGACTCTTCTACAATGCTTTACTGTTAGTTGAGTACCCTAAAAAGATCGCTTCGTCAGCTTTAGTATCAAATTTAGCAAGATTATCTTTTGTGTTGAGTATAAAACATTTACACCCAAGGCACGAAAGTAGCCAATGTTGGGCTTTCGTCCTTTCCAAAGTTCATAAGGAGTTTTCTTGAGTATAGGTCTAACTAAAGCCCTATTCAGTATATAACATGCTGTGTGGACAGCTTCACTCTAGAAATACTTTGGAAGCCTATTTTCGCTCAGCATTGTCCTAGCAATTTCGACTATTGTTCTGTTCTTCCTTTCAACAACCCCATTTTGTTGAGGCGTCCTAGGAGCAGAAAAGTTATGGTCAATGCCACTGACTTCACAGAATTCATCAAACTGTTGGTTTTTGAATTCTCCGCCATTATCACTTCTAATATGAGCTACTCTTAGGTCTTTGTCATTTTCAAGCTTTTTAATCAATGTTGTGAACATCTCAAATGTTTCATCCTTGCTACTCAGCAAGATGATCCAAGTATACCGAGAGAAATCGTCTACAATGACTAAGGAAAATTTCTTACCTCCCAAGCTGAGTGGCTGGACAGGTCCGAAAAGATCCAAATGTAGTAATTCCAATGGTCGCTTGGTTGAGACAATGTTTTTACTTTGAAAATACTTTTTCGTTTGTTTACCTTACTGACAAGCATTACATAATTGATCTTTTTCAAACTTCAATTTGGGCAATCCCTCAACTAGTTGCTTTCTAGCTAATTTGGCAAGGAGGTCCATGCTTACATGACCAAGTCTCCTATGCCATAGCCAGGAGTTGTCCTCTTTAGATACTAAGCATATATTTTTGGAAAATTGCTTTTCTAAACTCAACATATATACATTGTCAACACGAGGGGCAGTTAAAATCAAATCATTTGTTTTTCCCTCGAGTATCTGACACTGAGTGGCATCAAATACAACCTTTCTACCGTTGTCACACAGTTGAGCTATGCTCAATAGGTTATATTTGAGACCTTTAACTAAGGAGACTGACTCAATAGTGGGGTTACCTCCGATAGTACCTGAACCGACTATCTTACCCTTTTTATTGTCTCCGAAGCTTACACTTCCACCTCGTTTACGCTTAAGTGTGATGAACTGAGTCTCATCACCAGTCATATGCCTCGAGCATGCGCTGTCAATATACCAAAGCTTTGACTTCTCCACGCACCTCAGGCTCACCTGCATTTTGAATCATTCATCTTTAGGTACCCAATTCTTTTTTGGTCCTCGTTGGTTAGCATAGACAGGTGCTATATCACGTTTTAATTTGTGACGGCATACATTTATGGTGTGGCCTTGTTTACCACAGAAGTCAAAATGAGTTACCCTTTTTGGGTGACTTTGTCTTTGGTCAGCACCATTGTGCTGAGCATGCCAACATACCTTGGTGGTATGGCCTTTCTTTCCGCATAAATCACATTGGACAATCCGCTTATTATACCAACACACATCTATTGTGTGTCCTCTTTTCCCACAACAGTCACACTGAGTGGGCTGTCTATGCTGACCAGTACCTGAGTACTCAGCGTGGGATTTATTTTTAGTTGAACCTTTTATTTGGTTCTGTAGGGATGTGACATCCTTTCTCAGTTTCTTTGAATCTGATTGGACTTCCGAGACAAACTTGTGCATAATTTCCATGTTGTCATGCAAAGTTGAGTTGTCTTAGAGAAGATATCGAAGGTCACTGAGTTTGACCTCTTCAATCTCGTCACACCGCCTGCTGAGTGCTTTTATTTTCTTGTTACACTTTTTAGTCAGTGTATATAGATCACTCAGGGCGTTAACCATTTCATTCCTAAGCAAGTGTAAGGATGTTACCTCATTGGAGTGTTCCTCTTGTTCTGATTCTTCTGAAAGGTCAGGTTGCTCAGATCGAGTGTGGTCAGTAGCATCATCGGCCATGAAACAGATGTTTGCTGACTTAGTGGCTTCAGCTTCTGATGATGTTGAGTCATCGATGTCACTCTATGTAGCAACCATAGCCTTTTTGCTTCCCTTCTTTTCTTTCTTCAGATTAGGGCAGCTTGACTTAATGTGCCCAGTTTGATGGCACTCAAAGCATGTGACAGGCTTAGAGCTGTCCTTTTTATATCTGCTGTCGCTGGACTCAGCTCTGTATTTGTCGCTTCTTCTGAATGACCTCTTGCTGTTCTTGTCATTCTTTCTGAACAGCTTCTTCATCTTCCTTGTGAACATGGCCATTTCCTCATCGTCTGATGAGTCAGCTTTAGTTGAGTCAGATTTCATGACAAGAGATTTTTGCTTCTTGTCTTCTGACTTTTCTTTTGCTTCGAAGTTTTTCATACAGATCTCATGAGTCAGCAGAGATCCGATCAGCTCGTCATATTTGTACGTGGTCAAGTCTTGAGCTTCCTCCACAACGGTTTTCTTAGCTTGCCAGCTCTTTGGGAGACTCCTCAATATTTTCTTCACCTGTTCCTCTTCGGTGAAATTCTTTCCGAGTCTCTTGAGCTCATTTATGATATTTGTGAACCTTGAGTTCATCTCCGAGATGTCTTCGTTTTCATTCATTTCGAACAGCTCGTATAATCTCATGTGTTGGTTCACCTTAGATTCATTGACCTTGCTTGTGCCTTCATAGGTGATAGGGGTCAAAAACCCCTATCTTTGGGTACGGTTTTAGGACGGTTTTTAGGTTTATTTGGCTAATAAGCGAGCAATTCTCGCATTTAAATGCTTTTGTGTGAGTTAGTTAGAAATTGGAAGCATTCTATTTACTTTTCGTCGTTTAGGCTCGTTTTGTGATCAATTTAGGCAAATACGGCCGAAATAACACGCATAATAGAATTCCGTTATCTTTTGAAGCTAATTGGTCAGTCAAAAGTCGCACCAAACGAAGCGTTTGCTCAAAATAAGCGATTGGCGGATCAATTCGGCTTTTGGACTAATGTTTTCTGGAGTTTTTATGCGTGTGCAGGTGCAAGTTCAGACGAAAAAGGGTTTGGAAGTCATCCGGTACGGATCGAGCGCGCTTCGGGCGAAAACGCTCGGCGAGCAGGGCCCCCCAGGCCATTTCTGCTCGCCGAGCAGGCTATGCCTGCTCGCCGAGTAGGGCGCCAGGCGCCTGCTCGGCGAGCAGAAGCCTGCTCGCCGAGCAGGCCACCAGGCGCCTGCTCGGCGAGCAGGGGCTGCTCGTCGTAATCCTGCTCGGCGAGCAGACCTGCGGGAATTGGTCAAAAAGACCAATTCCGCCCCCACAAAGCCACGTTCGGCCCCACGTCTTCCTACACCAACAAGGACACGAAATTAGGTCAAAACGAGGCCCGAGACGCAGCTATAAATAGGAATTTCCAATTGTAAATTAAATATCTTTTGTTTTTGTAATTTTCTTATCTTCCACCTCGAGAAATCCTCTCCACCTCCTCCAAAAACCTTCAAACCTCCATTGAAGACGCCTCCAAAGCTCCATTCACCGAGGATTGCTCGAGCTCCATCCTTAAGTCCTAGGAAGACGCCTGCATTGGTTGACAGGTTCCCTGAAAGGGATTTTTCTTCTTTTATAACTTGTTTATCCTATGATACATGCTATGAATCTTAGGCTTATTGTAACTTCGTGACAATGTTCTCCATCTTTGATTAATATAATAGTTTTGTTTCTTCAATTGTTTTAATTCTTTGAATCTTTGTCTTACGCTTTGTTTGATTGGTTTAACTCATTCGATAATCCCAAAATCAAGTTGGCACATATTGCGAGCTGAATCTGACCTAGTCAGTGCCTATAGGATTGACGACCCTATAGAAGATTAAGCCCAAATTACTGAGCCTTAGAGCTAGTTTCGGCCTTACAAGGGAATCACGAACTAGGAACTTTAGGAGGATAGGTCGGGTTAATCGCCTCGAACACAAGTGACTTAGATTTTAATTCAATTGTTTAAACAATCTATTTCCATTATCATCGTATCCCTCCATGATCCTTTAGATGATTGCATTGACAAAAGATCACTTAGGAGTAGTTTAACTTAATTAGGGGTAGAGTAATTTAGTTAGGGTTAGAATAACTTAGTCAGAATTAGATAATCTAGTTAGGATTAGTGCAAACCAACCTAGGAATAGATTAATTAAACAAAACCAACTCAAACCCCTTAAGCCTAGATAACATCCGAGACTTAGTAATTCGGTACTTGCAGAAATAAATCCTGTGGACGATAACCTGGACTTAAACCCAGAAATTTATTACTTGATAACGACGGGGTACACTTATCCCTCAGATCGGGTTCTTCGCGGAATCAGCATCAAGTTTTTGGCGCCGTTGCCGGGGATTTATTTCTTCTGCAATATCGAACCAAAGGTTGATTTGTTAGTTTAGGCATTCATTGTGAATATCTCTGTTTATATCGTTTATACTTGTTGATATATGATTTCCTTATACGTTTCTATACTTGTTCATATCTGTATACTGTTACTTATCAACTTTTGTGCTAGAACTTCACTTTTTCTCAGCATTCTCTGATCAATGAATTGGCAAGAAAAAGTCGAGTGGCAAGCTCAAAAGTTTACTATCCCATCAAGATAATACATTCATACCCTGGAGAATGAGGCTCCCAATCCCTCCATGGCCGACTTAAATGAGAAAATGGATATCTTGATGGCAAATCTGAGCCTCAACACCAATGAAAGTGTAAGTTTTGTGGGTAATCACCAAAGGTATAATTCTAACCCCAATTCTTACAGCTTTTATGGTAGTGATTGGAGGAGACCTCAACACTCAAATCTGTCCTACGGGAACCCTAACATATT
Organism: Euphorbia lathyris; assembly: GCF_963576675.1. Classification (NCBI taxonomy): domain Eukaryota; kingdom Viridiplantae; phylum Streptophyta; class Magnoliopsida; order Malpighiales; family Euphorbiaceae; genus Euphorbia; species Euphorbia lathyris. The sequence continues at coordinate 18,159,040 of NC_088914.1, read as the reverse complement.
GAGGCCTCCAAATAGGTTTGTTAATGAGCACAGGGAAAACGAATTGGGAATGTTCCCTTACGAACAAGCAAGCCAAGTTCCTCCACAACCCTCTAGCTCACGAGATGAGGTGCTGTCCCTTTTGAAAGGGATATCAGCCCGACTTACAATCAACGAGGAGGTTTGCAAGGACTTGAGCAACCAACTGGCTCAAATAAACCAAGAGATGCAAAAGCAATCCCGAGATGCTCTCCCAAGCATAAAGGAAATCATAGAAATCCCACAAAGGGGATCAGCTCAAGCCATCTCTTTGAGGAATGACAAAAAGGTAGAACCAAGTCCACTATCACATGCGTCACTCGAGGTAAGTGAAGAACCGGAAGCGGTAAGCAACCCCGGTTCAAAATCTGAAATTCTAAATCATGTGGTAGAGATAAAAGATCAAATCAAAACTTGTGTATCTCAAGTACCTTTTCCTCAAACATTAGAAAAGTTTAGGTTTGTTTCATGCTCAGAAGTTTTCATTCTCTTCGACCTACCAAGAGAATCCAAAAGGGAGCAAACCAAACTTTTTCATAATATGTTTAAATTCGGCCTCCTACTTTCATTAAACTTATTAGAGGCTCTTAATCCGTTTTGTAGGTACGGATTATTTATTCAGGAATTTGAATTCCTAACACGAGTAGAAGCATACACCTAGGCGGGAATTCTATGTCGAGCTCACTGACTATAACGTAGCGCTTCTTGGGAGGCAACCCAAGTTTTAATAAAACTTTTCAGGTTTGTTTTATTTAGATTATACATTGATCTCTTAGTTTAGTCTTTTTAGTTTTCTTTTACGTTTTTTTTAAGTGTTCGTTTAAAAAAAATAATAATAATAAATAAATATTTTTTTTAGTTGTTTAGTTTTCTTTTATTTTTATTTTTATTAAGTTTTCAGGTTAAAAAAAAAAAAAAAAAAAAAAAAATTGGCCCCAGGAGGCCCAGCTCGGCGAGCAGGGCCCTGCTCGCCGCGCGCTGGGCGCTGGCGCCCAGCACGCCGCTGGGCACTGTGCCCAGCCTGCCGCTGGGCACTGCGCCCAGCCCGCCGCTGGGCACTGCGCCCAGCGGCGGTGCTCGGCCGCGATAAGGAATTTTTTTCGAGATTTTTTTTAAAATCCCGAACGAAGCTGAAATAAATAAATAAATAAATAAATAAATAAAAATTGCCACCGCAAATCGTCAAACTTTTGCGATTGCGATAAAATCCGTAAGTTTTCTTCTCCACCCTAACTTTTTACACTCGTACTTCATGATTTATGATGCAATGTTGGAACTTATTGCATAATTTTAATGTGAGGAGGAGGGGTAGACAAACTTACAAAAATTGTATAAATTTTTAAATTTTTATTGCGTCGTGTCTAGTTTAGGTTTGCGTTTTGGTGTTTTATTTCTGCTTTACTTATGTTTTTGCATGTTTAGGACCTAAAACCGTGAACCTCCTTCGAATCTAAACTTCGTTATTTGTCTTTGAGGGCTGAGAACCGAATCTAAAATTGCATGACAACTAGTTTAGGTGTAGGACACAACTCTTGTATCTGTAAAAGCATGAGCTAAGGTTTGCATTTAGACCCTACTTTTGAAGAAATGCTAAAATCATTACTTAGGTAGATAATTTAAGAATTGAAGGCATGTGATGTTAAACTTGAGTTTGGGGAAAACTAGTAAACACAAAATTGAAACCCAAAGAATTGTGAGCTGAATTTGAGCCTAAGAGCGAACATCGAAAAGCTCTTTTTCTTGACATTTTTGTGTGAATGCTTTGACTTGTGGAAGATTACAGATTTTGCACCTAATACTGTGTTGAACCTACATGCAATGATTTGAGATGATAAACGATGAATCAGCCTCATTAGAATTAACCTTTTCTTTACCTTATTTTCTCTTTTTCATTCACTCTAGGAAGCCCCTTTGAGCCGACATTTTTGTAGTTTGTAGATTTTTTTTCGTTCTAACCCGTTTTTGCGAACCACAACTTGGTTCGCTACTTAACCTTTGTTTTTGCAAAGCTCGAATTGAGCCTTTGTTTTTCTCTAGCGCTTTATCGTTGTTTATGGCATTATAGTAGCAAGCCAAAAGGCTAAAAGGTGAATGAGCATCACTATCCCAAAAGAAAAAAAAAAAAAAAATCACAAAAAAGAGAAAAGAAAAGAGACGAACAAAAGGGAAGAACTTCATTCCCCAGTTCCTAAAAATAAAAACGTCTCAAAAAGAAATCCAAAATAAGGGATGAATAGAAAGCTCAGTCACTCCGTATTTGCTAAAGCCATTTTAACCTTGTTTTTGTAGCGCTAGAGCTTTTAACCTTTGTTGTAACTTTAACCCTCTAACCACATTACAACCCCAATTAGAGGCTGTTTTTTGATATCATCGGAGTCATGTAGCATAGTAGAGGAACTCGGATGAACGTGCAAAATCAGCGTAATCCTAAGCAAGAACATAAGCCGAGAGTAAACACCTTAGCCACCAAAAATTGTGTGAATGAGTGAACTACCTATGGTGAGGTGTTTTACTTAGCAATCCCCTTAAACTCGTTTAATTGAACATGTGTCCATTTGCTTAAAACTATGACCCATGATAATTGAAATGCGGCTTTTGGATATCGTGTCTCTACTTTGTTTTTCCGAATCCATGTAATTACAGATGTTCGAAGTTGTGTCAAGCACCCAGTCAAACCGGGAGGTTTTCTAGCTTGCTTGTGGTGGCGGGTTTAGTTTTTTAGTTTACTTGGGGACAAGTAAAGTTTTAAGTGCGAGGAGGTTTGATAGGGGTCAAAAACCCCTATCTTTGGGTACGGTTTTAGGACGGTTTTTAGGTTTATTTGGCTAATAAGCGAGCAATTCTCGCATTTAAATGCTTTTGTGTGAGTTAGTTAGAAATTGGAAGCATTCTATTTACTTTTCGTCGTTTAGGCTCGTTTTGTGATCAATTTAGGCAAATACGGCCGAAATAACACGCATAATAGAATTCTGTTATCTTTTGAAGCTAATTGTTCCGTCAAAAGTCGCACCAAACGAAGCGTTTGCTCAAAATAAGCGATTGGCGGATCAATTCAGCTTTTGGACTAATGTTTTCTGGAGTTTTTATGCGTGTGCAGGTGCAAGTTCAGACGAAAAAGGGTTTGGAAGTCATCCGGTACGGATCGAGCGCGCTTCGGGCGAAAACGCTCGGCGAGCAGGGCCCCCCAGGCCATTTCTGCTCGCCGAGCAGGCCGCCAGAGGCCTGCTCGGCGAGCAGGAGCCTGCTCGCAGAGCAGGGCGCCAGGCGCCTGCTCGGCGAGTAGGGGCTGCTCGTCGCAATCCTGCTCGGCGAGCAGCCTTTCCTGCTCGGCGAGCAGACCTGCGGGAATTGGTCAAAAAGACCAATTCCGCCCCCACAAAGCCACGTTCGGCCCCACGTCTTCCTACACCAACAAGGACACGAAATTAGGTCAAAACGAGGCCCGAGACGCAGCTATAAATAGGAATTTCCAATTGTAAATTAAATATCTTTTGTTTTTGTAATTTTCTTATCTTCCACCTCGAGAAATCCTCTCCACCTCCTCCAAAAACCTTCAAACCTCCATTGAAGACGCCTCCAAAGCTCCATTCACCGAGGATTGCTCGAGCTCCATCCTTAAGTCCTCGGAAGACGCCTGCATTGGTTGACAGGTTCCCTGAAAGGGATTTTTCTTCTTTTATAACTTGTTTATCCTATGATACATGCTATGAATCTTAGGCTTATTGTAACTTCGTGACAATGTTCTCCATCTTTGATTAATATAATAGTTTTGTTTCTTCAATTTTTTTAATGCTTTGAATCTTTGTCTTACGCTTTGTTTGATTGGTTTAACTCATTCGATAATCCCAAAATCAAGTTGGCACATATTGCGAGCTGAATCTGACCTAGTCAGTGCCTATAGGATTGACGACCCTATAGAAGATTAAGCCCAAATTACTGAGACTTAGAGCTAGTTTCGGCCTTACAAGGGAATCACGAACTAGGAACTTTAGGAGGATAGGTCGGGTTAATCGCCTCGAACACAAGTGACTTAGATTTTAATTCAATTGTTTAAGCAATCTATTTCCATTATCATCGTATCCCTCCATGATCCTTTAGATGATTGCATTGACAAAAGATCACTTAGGAGTAGTTTAACTTAATTAGGGGTAGAGTAATTTAGTTAGGGTTAGAATAACTTAGTCAGAATTAGATAATCTAGTTAGGATTAGTTCAAACCAACCTAGGAGTAGATTAATTAAACAAAACCAACTCAAACCCCTTAAGCCTAGATAACATCCGAGACTTAGTAATTCGGTACTTGCAGAAATAAATCCTGTGGACGATAACCTGGACTTAAACCCAGAAATTTATTACTTGATAACGACGGGGTACACTTATCCCTCAGATCGGGTTCTTCGCGGAATCCGCATCAATAGGTCACCTCTAGCTTTTTCCATATCTCCTGGGCTGACTCGCAACCTGAAATTTTATTGTACTCTGCAGCATCTAGAGCACAGTGAAGCATATTGATAGCCGAAGCATTGTTTTGTAGTTTCTTAAGGTCATCTTCTGACCACTCAGTTTCACTCTTAACAACTTTCTCATTGTCAACAGTTTTATAAGGCACGTATGGGCCTTGTACTATTGCAAGCCATGCACTCATGTTTGTGGCTTGAATAAAGTTTTTCATCCTGTTCTTCCAGAATGTATAATTTGATCCGAAGAACAAGGGAGGCCGACTAATTGATAATCCCTCAAGGAGTATCTGTGTTGTTTGGTTCCTTGGAAGGAAATGAGTGTTGTTCTCAGCCATTTATCGGGATCAGCTCAAGATAGTTATATCTTTGAGTAGTGAGCTATTAGGCTCTGATACCACTTGTTGGTCCCGTGTAATTAATTCCAAGGGGGGGGGGGTTAGGAACTAATATAACTTTTTCGTTTTAATTATGCTGACTTAATATAATTCTTTGAGTTTCACAACTCAGTTTTGGTCAGCACGGCCGAGTGAGGCGTAAGACGGTTTTAGTCAGATACTGACTAGAACTGTTTTACTTGCGAGTTGGGAAATGACACTTTTGTGGTCAGCTTCCAACTCAGCACTCTGATTTACTCAGTGTCAGCTTAAACAATTTATATACTGAGTAAATATATCAAGCAACACATACAGATATATATTGAGAGAGAGTTAGAAATTACTCAGCACGACTTATCCTGGTTCGGCCTCTCCGCCTACGTCCAGTCCCCAGAACCCCTCTGGGCTTTTTCAATCCAATACTGAGCTCTTTAAAGGTAGAGTACAAACCGTTTACAAGGCAGTTGAATATGCAAGAGTACCGTACTCTATTCGTCTACTCAACTCCTACTAAGTGCTATAACCGAACACCTAGATTTCTCTACCACTGAGTACTTAAAACGGAGTACTCAGCACCACTCTCTCAATTTTACAATTGATACAAACTTGTTCTTTTTCAGACAAAGAACACTTTAGATGATTACGAAATCAATCTAGCTTTTACACAGAAATGGAAATTGGGTGTAAGATCTTTTTCTTGTTTTGATGTGCTTTGTATGTATATTCTTTTTCTCTTGTATTTCAGCCTTTGATCCAAGAAGTGTACTTGTCCTTTTATACTTGAAATCTGAAGACACAATCATTTGAATTCGGATCTATCCGTTGAATTCAAACGGCTCTTTGCTTGCATCATTGTTCTGGTCAGCTTCAGATTTGCAGGCCAATCCTGCCGTCTGAATTCGGCAGGCATCAGGCTTGTCTTTTTCTCGCAGGTTTATCTTCTAGCACAGATTTCGTCTTTTAGCTAGCGGACAGTTGACACATGCGTCTTGAAACTATATCCATGCATATTTCCAAAGTTTTCTGATTTAGCACAGATCTCTGTCGGATCTTGTCTTTTAACAAACGGATCATTGGTGCTGTCCTGAAAAACACACAGCTTGACTTTGATAGCCGTTGTCTTTGATCGTTGCTATTTCCGATACTGAGTTGCTTTTTCACTCAACTTCCAAGGTCAGCTTCGTTCTGCAAGACATAATTCCGAAGAAGACTTCTCTTCTTTCATGCTGAGTTGCTTTCTACTCAGCTTCTGTGATCAGCTTCATTTGTAGGCTTCGATACTGAAGAAGACTTTCCTTCTTTCGTACTAAGTTATTCTTTACTCAGCCCGTGCTATGTTATCATGCTAACTAAGTTCTGTCTTACTTGATTCCTGTTCTTATCAATATTTTTATACTTAACATTGAACAAACCCATTAGTACAATTAAATCAAAACACTTAAATTTAATTGTCTTAATCATGGATTAACTTAAATCATTTTGTCAAATCAAAATTATGTGGAAAGGTGTTTCAACAATGTTGACCTAAATAAAATAATGCTTCCCTAGCCCCCTTAACTTGTCTAAATTGGTCATTTTACCCCCTCAACTCATCTAATGTTCTATTTACCCCTTTAACTCCATAAAAGTGGTATTTCTTACCCCCTCAACCTGTCCATTTACCCTTCTAACTCATAGAATGTCCTATTTACTCCTTTAACTCTACAAACCCCTTACAACCCGTTATTGATGCCTAAATTGATACACTTTTTTAAATGTTAAACCTATATTGGTACTATTTTATACGTGGAACCTAAATTGATACTTCTCCAAAAACCATAAGCCTATTTTGGTACATTATCCCTGCATATAATATCTTTAACTTGTTTATATTAATGTTCTTGTTATTTATATCTTTTATTCATTCATTCTCTTTTCACCTTTTTTGGCTAGATAAATTTTGATTATCTAATTATTGTAATATAATATTATTGTAATAAACACATGAAAGATCAATACAATTATCAAATTAAAACAAAATGAAAAAGTTGATATTAAAAAAATATATTTTTAAACTCATTGAATTAGTCTTATTAATTTTGCACTATAAAGGGGTAAGAAATACCACTTTTATGGAGTTGAGGGTAAATAAGATCATAAAGGGTGAGAAATATTACTTTTATGGAGTTAAGAGGGTAAATAGGACATTCGATGAGTTAGGGAGCGATAAAATGACCAATATTGATAAGTTAAGAGGGTGATAAATACCATTTTTATGGAGTTAAAAGGGTGATAAATACCATTTTTATGGAGTTAAGGGGGTAAATAGGACATTCAATGCGTTGGAGGGGTAAAAAGACCAATTTGAACAAGTTAAGGGGGTTGGATGAGCACTTTGCCAATAAAATATAATGGAAGGATTATTTATTTATGGGTTAATATACATATTTGCCCATATATTATCACGGAAAAACAGATATACACTTACATCAAATAAATTCACAAAACTATTCCTAAATTTTTCAAAAACCTGCAATTATACCCTAATCTAACAGAATTACTTATTTAACATAAACACCATCATCCCATAAACATCCCCTAAAAACTTTACTCGAGCACATAAAGAGGAAAAAGGAAAAAAGCACTTAAACTCACCTTCAAGCACAATGCCAAACACAATGTTCTTGCTATCCAAATCTGCACAAGGATCGGAGCCAGTAGTGATCAAGAACTCCACATTCCTGTAATCTGGATCAAGTTTAATATCATCCTCAGCTTGAATGCCTTAGGATCAACCGTCTCTGTGTTTCGCATCAAGCCCACCGGCGGTCTAACATCTCCCTCATCCCTCCTCCCTTGGTGGCCGGTAAGAAAAAACTGGTCGTGAAGATTTTATGGACGTGAGTGTTCTTATAGGAGGAGGTGCACATGGTCTTGAAATTGGAGACAGTGATGGGGACAAGATGGCCGTAAAGGCCGAGGACGACGCGGCAGAGAGGAGCAAATTCAATACATAGTGTGGAAATGTTATCGGAGAGAGTACGGTAGGAGCGGAAGTAATTGGGGCAGTGGGAGAAGTCATGAAAACACTGTCGGTTATGGTAGTGTCAAGTGGTGTGGGAAGAGGGGTGGTGGTGGAGGTGGAGCGGAAGAAGAGGCGGCGGCGGTGGAGGGGTTGCAGGTGAAGCCATGGAAGTGGGTGGACATGATTCATTGAGGAAGGAAGAGAGACGGGAAGAGCTGTGAAAGAAAATGGGGTCTACATTTTCAGTTGAGATAAAATGACGTGTAACTGCAAGTATCAATGAATTATAATTTTTTTTTTACTTTTATCCTGAAAACTACTGCATAGAAGCCAAACAAATGGGGTCTACATTCTCGGAAGGTGATGTGGATCACGCCGTGTATACTAAATAAGTAAGTCTGTTAGATTAGGGTATAATTGCAGGTTTTTGGAAAATTTAGGGATAATTTTATGAGTTTATTTGATATAAGGGTATATCTGTTTTTTTGTAATAATATAAGGACAAATATATGTATTAACCCTTTATTTATTTTGTGATGCTATATTACACACGGAGAAGATAATCCTTATTGGCATGTGAACCTACAGTGGATAGCTCCAAATTTTTCACTAGCTTTCCACACATATAGAATGTTAGATGCATCCATTGAAACCTAATGAATAGGCGTGTATAAACGTTGGCTTAATACATCACGAGCTCTCTAAATTTATCCACAATTGTAGATTGTAGAGGTTCTGTACTTTGCAAGTGTCTCACAAGCTCCTTGAACTTGTTTATTTCGTATTACCAGCTCTCTAAACTTGTCCATAAAAATTGATTAGCTCATTGAAATTTACAAGTGTCTCACCAGCTCCCTAAACTTGCTTATTTTGTAACAATTAAATATAAAAACCATAATATTAACCCAGGTTAAGATGCAAAAATACCCGTAACGTTTTGAGTCAAGAGTAATTTTATCTCTAACATCCAAAATGGTGCAATTTTACCTCTAACATTAGTAGCCAAGAGCAAATTTATAAATTTGGTGAATTTTTTGAATTTTTTTATCCAATTTGTACAAAAGACAGAATATTTTTTTTATTTCTTTTCACATCTCAACATATGTTTGTGATTTGTAACTGATAAAATGACACATGTGTGAAGTGTAGATGACAAGATTCATGACGGAGAAGACCGTTTGATGAATTATTTCTCAAATTAACATAATTTATCAATGTTAGGGGCAAATTTGCTCTTGGCTTCCAACGTTAGGGGTAAAATTACTCATGACCCAAAACGTTAGAAGTATTTTTTGCAACTTAACCCGAGTTAGTATTATGGTTTTGTAGTTCTTACAAAATAAGCAAGTTTAAGGAGCTGGTGAGACACTTGCAAAATTCAGGAAGCTAATCAATTTTTATGGACAAGTTTAGGGAGCTGGTGATACGAAATAAGCAAGTTTAGGAAGCTGGTGAGACACTTATAAAGTCTAGGGAGCCAATCTACTATTTTGAACAAGTTCAGGAAGCTACTGATGCATTAGGCCTATAAACGTTTATCCGCAACTTACATGGTTGTATCCTTGTCGGTATATTGGGATCGTGTGAATCAATAAACACATTCTTACTCTTATCGGCCATTATTTTTCCCCAAACATCTCTACTTTGGATCGTGAAGTAGGTGGGTTAGCAAAAGAATTGGCTAGCAAATTCATTAGTTTTTTTTTCTCTCAAACCATAACCATATACCGATCCGTTGCATGCTGATACTGTTTGTTAATGATCATGGCATAAGCCACTTAGTTGCTTCGATAATATTAATTTCGAATGCTCAACCTGCACTTTTGCAGGGGCAGAAGGTGAAAAGCAGCCAATACTTTGGATTTGAATTGCGAAGTTACGGGGCTGCGATGTTCACAGATCTCCAACATCATGTAAATAAGTGGTGAGGACCTCTTTTCTGTAAAGAAAAAAATGAATCAATATTTGAAAAAAGTTGAAAGGAAACATTGATAGGATAGGAATAGGATGCATGAGGTCGAGCTATTAAATAGCCCTTTGTTGGTGCGAAGGATGCTTAATTGTTTTTTAGAAGCAGCACCAAGTAGTTTCTCTCGAAGCTATCAAAACCCTATTGAATTAAGGTCTGTTTTGGTACGCCGTAATGCAATGGAATCACAAATACATCTCACAATTTTTCTTTTCAAATTTATGTAATCAGCATTACATAAAGAATTAGACATGGATCCTCATTACGACTAGCTTTTCGATTTTTAATTAATACTTATTATGCACAAATTCTTATTAAACAATAAAACACAAAACTAGAAAAGAAATGTTATCAGGCTCGGACCGGACCGGCCGGGAACCGGTCCGAGCCTGTCTGGAACCGGTCCGAGCCTGTCTGGAATTCTAAGGCGGGCTGATTTTAAAAAATTAATCGTTTGCACCCCCCTCCCGGCGCGTGAGAGAGCATTTTCCCTAGTAATTGATTAAAGGCTTGTAAAGCCAATTTACTTATAAACTAGTTAAGTTTCTTCTTTCTTTTCCTATGTGAGATGTAAATGTTTAATTTCATTTTATCTTCTTCCAAACCATTTCAAGTAGTTCACTTTGAGCATCAATTCACTACAGAAAAAATGGGTTTTAATAAGAGTAAAAAGCCTTATTAAAAGTCAAATTTTCCTTATTAAAAGCTTTTAATAAGGAAAATTCCCCCTTATCGACCCCTTAATAAATGCTTCCTTACTAAATATTTTTAATAAGGGAAATATTTTTTTATAAGAGTTATTTATAATAATTAAAAAACCTCTTATTAAAAATTATTTATAATAATTAAAGTTTATGTTATTAAAATTATTTATAATAAATAAAAATCCCATTATTAAAAACTATTTATAATAATTAAAAATTCTCTTATTAAATCATAATATTTACTCTAATTAATGATATTTATTATTTGGACTAACATTTCCAATAATAAAATAAATTAAAAATTGAATTGAATGGAGCTATAACATCAAATAATAATTGGTATCCATGTCACTCCAAAGCAAATAAAATGGTAAATAAATGCAAATCAGCAATATGACAAATAACATACGTATGTAATGATGTTGACCAAAATCTTCTACCAAATTATATTTGCTAATCGGAAAGCTAACGGTAGTCGTGGCAACTATATGGCATGCATGCGAACGGACCTGGTCCGTCTCTACACAACCAAAAGAGAAGTTCATACTATTGAAAAAAATGGTAAAATCAAACCCAAAAATGAAAAAATCAGAAAAGAAAAGGCATAATTCTACAAATATTAGAACTTACTGAACCTGCAAAAGGCAAACGAAGATCCTATGATAAAATATACACAAAATTAACCATGGACCATAGTTTTCCAAGTGTGGCGTAAATGGTGCAAAAGGTATCATGCATCATGCCTAGAGGAGAGCATATCCGTTCTGTTTTACCAGTCAGAGTTATAAAAATGTGAAAAAAGATAAAATGATCTTTTTACTATATCAACATTTGCATTTAATGAACAAAGCCTTCCAACATTATCTTCTATTGCATACAGAGAAGTGGACGAAAACAATATGCACATAGAGAGATCAGAACACAATATAGAGAAGTTTTCAAGACAGAGAAATTTATCTTTCTAAGTTGCAACAGAAGAAACATTGGAACTGTAACTGTGCATGTAAAGATACTGCAACAACAATCTGGATAACATTAAACAGCATGTCTCCTCAGAATGAAGATTAAAAGTTCTATGAAAACAAAAACTGCTGCTATTATTGAGAGAAGTAATGAGATGTGCTCTTATATAAGCACAATTAACAATTTCATTCCAGATATCCACATGAAACCATGTCCACCAAACAAAAACAAAAAAGAAAAATCATCTTATAACTCAATTCAGTAAGAGTATTATAGCTAAAAAGAAAATGTTTCACTGTCAAGAAGGTCAGTGAAGATGCAGTTGTGGCAATGGAGGCTGATAATAAAAACCCAGAAATTTTCACCAATAAAATAGTTGAGGATGATGGAAAAATCTCCAAACTATTGTCAAAGAATCCCAATTCTAGCAGAGGCTTCACTGGATAACGCTTCAATTGACATGTCACCAGCTTTGGTATTAGAGGTAACCAAGAGGTTAAACAATGCAGGTTTTCTTGCATTATCATTCTTCAAATGGGTATATAAATGGAGAGGGTTTATGGATAGCACGGAGAGCTACAATGCCCTAATTGAATCACTGGGCGAGATCAAGCAATTTAACATGATACGGAATTTGGTGAATGGCATGAAGCGAAAAAAGCTATTAACTAAGGAGAAAAGTCAAAGAAGCAATAGATACATTTGAGAAGATGGACAAGTTCAGATTAAAGATTGAATCATCAGATTTCAATAGATTGATTGATACTCTAAGCAAGTCCAGGTAGGTTCAGCGCGCATAAGAAGTGTTAGATATAATGAAAAAGATAATAAGCCAAGAATGCCATAGCAACAAATACTTGATATCTACTACAAACGATGGCAGGACAATATGAGGCGCACTATAATGGAGTAGGCTCTGTTCTTTATTACTGAAAAAAACTGAACTCAACTGAACTGAACTGAATTATACTGAATACTGAACTAAACTGAATTTAACTGAATGCTACTGAACTTAACTGAATGATACCGAACTTAACCGAATTTAATCGAACGTAACAATAATGATGATATTAGACTTTAAAATAATTTAATGATAATATTGGACATTAATAAGCTTATAATAATAATAATAATAATAATAATAATAATAATACTATTTCTACCAAAAAAAATAATATCAATACTAAATAAACATATTATTAAAGATTAAACTAAATTAAATATCAAATAAAATCTAGGCTCGATAAAATCCTATGACATTAAATAAAAATGACTCTAATTTAAATTAAAAATATAAATTACATACAAACACAAATTTATATATAATTTAAAGCCTATGAAATTAAATACAAATTTTTTATATGAATACACACTCTTAACTTTTTATTACAATTAAGTATTAAGGTACAAAAATACCTTTAACGTTTTGGGTCCGGGGTTATTTTACTCCTAACGTCTAAATATGAATTTTCATATGAATACAAAATCTTGACTCAATTTATCAATGTTAAGGGTAAAATTGCTATTGTCTTCTAATATTAGGGATAAAATTGCACTATTTGAGATATTAAGGTAGTTGAGCCAGTTAATTTTTTAGAGCATTGTAATGTAAACGTATTAATATAATATTTATTTACTTTTCGCAAAATTTGCAAATAAGTTGCACCAAATAATTATAATTATAATAAATAATGATAATATATATAATGATAAAGCATAAATTATATATAAATATAATTATAATGAAAATAGATAAATTAATATATAATAAATTATAATAATTAAAATAAATTGCTGAAATTATAAATAAATAATGATAATAATAATAAATTATATATAAATAATAATAATAATATATAATAATTATAATAAATAATGATAAATTATTAAATACTGAAACTGAATACTGAAACTGAATACTGAACTGAACTGAACTGATTACTACTGAACTGAACCGAACTGATTGTTACTGAAATTAAGTAATAAAGAACAGGGTCTAAGAGTTCTACCACAGTAGTTATTGAACATACTGCTGCTAGAATCAGAATTGACAAAACCTGCCATAAATATCAATCAGTTGTTGCTAGTTGTTGCTAGTTGAGTTGGATTCTCATCAATTAGTGCCAATGTGAAACTCCACCGGATTGCTAAACCTATCACTATCACACCAAGTAACTGAAAATCAAACATGGTATCAAAACTTTAGGTACATTACACCCTTATAAGAAAGAAGCAGAAGAGAAAATGGTCTGGCCCATTCTCAACGAGAAGCTAGAACTTGTCCCCATAGAGCCAAGTATATCATCCATGGCCATGAGATATTGATAGGGATATTCTTCCTCAATTGTTGCTTCCTTAAAGCTAAGGGAATCCACCCTAGGATGCATGTCTCTACATTGATTAACAGTCCTATGGAAATAAACTAGACATGGCTCGCAAAAAAATTTAGGAGCTGTTGGATGTGGGAATTCCGCCTCTAGGTAATTTTTTTTAGTAATCTGAAACAAGATCTGCTTGACGAGGGCAAGAAGGACACTGTTGTGCTTTTCACGCAAAAACTAGATACTTCTTGTTTCCAGAATTGACAGTTCTGTTTCCATAATTACTAAAAAACAGAACATGAATATCTCAAATTATGTATAACAGATTCTAGGCATGGATTAGATGACCACACTATAGCATATGTAAACATGTGCAAACAAAATATCATTTCAATTCCATTTAATAATATAGTGATAGAATATATCCTTACTATATGTATAAATGATATATTTTAATAAGTATATTTTACACCCTTATTAAATTTTCCTTATTAATACTCATTTTTCTTGTAGTGATTTCTCATTCATCATTTGTCCGTTTTGAGTTTATAATATATTTTTAAAAAGATCTTATGGCATAGAATACGTTGATATATTTTAATTTATTCTGAATTTAATTTATTCGTTATATATTTAAGACTCAAATTAACAAAAAAAAAAAAAAAACAAACCAAAAGTTGTTTATAATTTATTTCGGATATATATAATGTATAAAAATAATTTTAAATTAATTATATATATATATAATGTATATAAATATTATTTATTTATTTATTACGTCATCCGGTTTGACCAATCCGAACCATCCGGTCCGACCAAGTGACCCGTGATCCTGTCATAAATCCGGTTTGATGTCCTGTCCGGTTCTGATAACATTGAAAAGAAATGAAAAATGAAAAAAAAAATTGAAAATTGAAAAACACGAAGAATGGAAAAATCAGAAAATGGGAAAAACGTGAAAACACGAATAACAAAAAGCACAAAAAATACGGAAATTGCAATAGACTGAGATGCAATCCAATCCAAAGAAAACATAAACAAAAATTAAATTAATAACTATCATTCTTTACACCCACAAACATTATGTATGCATATACACTCTTTGAATTGTTACCGCTAATTGAAATTAATGACCACATTATTTATATTTAACTAAATAAACATAAAATATTGTAATAGTTCATTGAATTCTAAACATTGTTCTAAAATTCAAAAAATTCATAGGAGAATAATTAAGTAATGTAATTACCGTTTGCATGATTAAGCAGAAGTTGGTTCCTTCATCTTGAAGCATTGTCCACATTTAGTATCATTGTCTTGTCTTAATCCAGCTCCATGGAGAAGCGTATCCCACATCCTCCTTGTGATCGAGAATCTCTCAGTAGAAGGCTTCTTCCTAACACTTACAATAAAAGTGAAACCGGGTGTGTAGGCCATAACCTCTAATCCATTTGTAGAAATGGTGTTCAACACTGTGTTATCAAGTCGTGCCATGAAGTTATTTGTATTCATAGGCATGTTAAATGCTTGAACCATGCCGGTTCTTGCAGAAATAAAAGTGTATATTCACCTTGGGGAACGTTTCAGATTCGGTAGAAGTTAGGAATAATGTGGTATGCCATCTGATTTGAATTTTTTTTGTTTCTCCTTACTCCATGAATAATTAGAGTATAGTTAATTTAATAAAATTGTATATGTATAGGGCATTATCACATAACATATGTGACTACTCATACTCATACTCATTCAACTATATACACAAGATTATCATGATTAGGTTATATGTATCAGATTTAGTTTGTAATGTTTTAACAGAAATTTTGTAATTTTGTTGGTAATATAGTAAATATTTTAGACATAATTGATATATGGAAGGTTTGAAGTGACAGTTACATACCAGTCAAAATATGTTTTCCAATTTTTATTAACTTATAGCTAAAATTGATTTTGCTTGGAAACATTAGGGTTAAATTTGAGCAAATTTGGTCAAATTGATTATGTATACATATACACTCTTTGAATTGTTACCTCTAATGGAAATTAATGACCACATTATTTATATTTAACTAAATAAACATAAATATTGTAATAGTCCATTGAATTCTAAACATTGTTCTAAAATTTATGTGAAATGACGAAAGTTTACATCTAAAATTCATAGGAGAATAATGATAGCAAAGTTAAGGAAATTATCCTTTATCTAACGCTACCAAAGCCATAATTATCAATTTATTTTATATTTATTCTTTCCATAGATTTTTTTTTTAAGGAAGAGCAAATTGTATTAATCCAAAACAGCAATATTCGTACAAACAAAAGGCCAAACCGAGGTAGGGCAATCTCCGTGAAGGAGTATAATGGATGTCAAAGGTCGAGCCCACGATGCTAATTGGTGAGCAACCTCATTACCCTCTCTAAACACAAAATTAAAAGAACACAAAGCAAAGTTCGCAACCAAATCGGCAATGTCGCGATACTGAAAATTGAGTGCAGAGAGTGGGTAGTTTCCTGTGTTCAGATTGTCGATGATAACCTTTGCATCAGATTCGATAATAATCTCCATGAAATTCTCATTTTTGGCAAGTTTTAGACCCCCCAAATTGCTTGAAGTTCAACAGCTTCAGCCGATTCACATGCCTAGACTGGCATTCCGGACGAAAGGACTACGTGTCCTTGATTATCACGAGCCACGACCCCAATCCTCACGGAACGACCATTATCCACCCATGCGGAATCATAATTAAATTTTGTGACGCCTTCAGGTGGAGGATGCCAGACCTTTTGAGGATCAAGAGGTGCGCTTCCGGATAATTGATTCATGTCGTAGCCGGTCGCGTCATTCCAGTCAGAGAGGAAGGCTGAGGCCTTATTCAGAACCGTTATGGTGTCAAGTGATGTACCTTCATGAATCGCCAGTTGCGGTTATACCAGAGCCACCAAAGAATTGTCACTCCCATCTCGCTCTCACCCGGGGGAGATTTAGCAAAGCATTCCACCATCCAGGATCCGACGTCAGGCGCACGAACTTGATCCCAACGGATAGATAGTGCCGCTGCTTTCCACACTTTATTCGCTACGGGGCATTGTACAAATACATGATGCTGGTCTTCCCTACTGAAGTGGCAGATCTGGCAGCTAGGGTCAATCGGGACGCCCCGCTCTTGCAAGTTCGTAGCGCATGGGAGAATTTGTTTGATTAATTTCCAAGTGAAATGTGCTATCTTCGGTTGGACTTTTAGTTTCCATATCTTCCGCCATAAGTCGGTGCTTCCACTAGCTGACGAGGATGTACAAGAGCCTTCACGTCTGCGTTTTTCTATGAGAAAATAGCAGGACTTCACCGAGAAGCATCCATGTGGAGTCTGTCCCCAGTAAAAGTCGTCCATAAACCCCGACGGACTGATCCAGATTTTTAGGATTTCAGCTGCTTCAGACATGGAGAAAACATCGTTAATTAAATTTAAGTTCCAGTTCGTACCTATCGGTAGCAGCAGCTCTTCGACAAACTCAGGATGTGCAGCCGTTTGGCATATCAGCGACCGGCGTGCGTTTAGCGTCGGGACCCAACTGTCCCGCTAAACTCTGATCTGTTTCCCATCCTCCACCCTCCAAACCATACCATTCTCGATGAAAGCCCATTCCGCCGTGATACTTCTCCACATATAGCTCGGGTTTGGGCTCGTTCTTGTGTCCAGCAGCCCCGTGTCAGGATAGTATTTGGCTTTCAGCACACGAAGTGTTGGGATTTTTCAGTAGTCGCCAAAGTTATTTGGCAAGCAGTGCTAGATTAAAGGACCGCAGCCATCTGAACCCAACGCCCCACTCCTCTTTAGGGATGGCAACGGGTAGTGTACCCGTGGGTACCCGGCACTACCCCACCCTAATGGGACTACCCGTACCCTGTATAAAAGGGTATGGGATGGGTATGGGATCAAAATCATTACCCGTTAGGGTAATGGGACGGGTATGGGAATACCCCCTAGGGTACCCGGTACCCGTTATAAAAAAAATTATATTAATAAATATTATTGTTTTTTAGATGTAAGACATGAAATTTAAACCCCAACCATTTATTTTTCAACAATTGAGTGATACCACTAAGCTACTTTATTCTTATTAATTAAGGTTCAATTTATTCAATTTTTAGACTGATGATTTATTAAATTTATAGTTTGTTAAATTTGTAATATTTTTTTTATTTATTGATTCTTAACGGATAAGGGTACCCGCGGGTATCCGCGAATTAAATGGGAAGGGTATGGGATGCAAAAAGTATACCCGTTAGGGTAATGGGACGGGTACGGGTAATTAAAAAATAAAAGGGTAAGGGTTTGGGAATGGCATTACCCGCGGGTACCCTGGAATGGCATTACCCGCGGGTACCCTATCCGTTGCCATCCCTACTCCTCTTTTGACGAGCACAATGCCTCCCAGGCTAACCAGTAAACAGGTCGTTTGGCTTCGTTTCCTCCCCACCAGAAGCGGTTTATAATAGTTTGGATTTCACTGCAGAAAGTTTTCGGCATCAGGAAGCATGACATCACATACGTCGGTATTGACTGTATAACTGATTTTATAAGGATTTCTCTTCCACTTATAGATAGCAATTTTTCCTTCCAGCTTGTTAAACGCTTCTGAATGCGCTCTTTTATTATTGAGAAGACTTCCTTCTTATTGCGACCAACAATGGTCGGTAGGCCCAAATATCTCGGAAATTCTCCAGTAATTTGCACTTTCAAGCATGTCGAAATGGTATTCCGTCTCCCTATCGGTACCCCTGAACTGAAAAAGATCTCAGATTTGTCAAAATTGATCACTTGTCTGGAACACAGTTCATAATCCCTTAGCACTTGCCGCATGTGAGCAATTTCCGAGATAGTAGCTCGACCGAAGATCAGCGAGTCATCTGCAAAGAAAAGGTGAGAAATGTTGGGGCTATTACGTGCAACCTGAATCCCATGTAGTGAGCCTTCTGTCACTGCTTTTCTGATATTTGCAGATAGCGCTTCAGCACAGACAAGAAAGAGATAGGGGGAGATGGGATCCCCCTGTCTCAGGCCCTTGGCAGGTCTTAACCAAGCACTTGGTTGTCCATTAATCAGGAAAGACATAGACACTGATGAGACACATAGCATTATCAATTTAGTAAATGGAGCCGGGAAGCTCATGTGGTTTAGCATAATCTCAAGGAAAGACCACTCAATACGATCATATGCTTTACTCATGTCTAACTTTAATGCAAAGTTACCTCTATTTCCTTTGGACCGTGTCTTCATGCTGTGAAAAGCTTCGAATGCAAGTATGGCATTATCAGTTATGAGCCGCCCCGGGACAAAAGCTGATTGTGAATCATCAATTATGCTGGGGAGAACTCGCTTCATTCTATTTGCCAGGACTTTGGACATAATCTTGTAGACAACATTGCAGAGGGCAATTGGATGAAATTCCTTGATGGTTTTTGGCTCTTTGACTTTCGGGATTAGAGTGATCCAAGTGTGGTTCATTGCCGCTGGCATTTTACAGGAATTTAGGCAATCCAGTACATGTGAAGTGACCTCCCACCCCATAATATGCCAGCACTGTTGGTAGAATACAGGAGACATTCCGTCAGGCCCTGGTGCCTTATTTGGGTGCATCTGTTTTACTACTACGACCTCTTCATATCGAAATGGTTCAGCAAGCTGTAGCTGCTGCCTTGTCGATAGCCGATGTGTCACCGCCTCCGCAAACGCAAAGCCACCTTATGGTTCTGAGCAAATAAACAGATCAGAAAAATAGTCAGAAATTACAGCCCCAATATTCTCATCCCCTTGCACCCAATCACCATCTGAATTCTGGATTCGTTTAATTCTATTCGCCTGTCGCCTCGCTGAACACTTTGCATGGAAATATCCGATATTTCTATCTCCCGACTTTAGCCAATCCGATTTTGCTCTGTTTCCATTTAATCTCTTCACAAATCTGTAGCTCGCTGATCTTTTTAATCAATTCTATCTCGCGGTCTGACGCATTCGAATCGTTCCGCTTCTGCACCTGTTCAAGTTCGCGGCTGAGTCTGAGTATCTCCTTTTGAGTGTTTCCATAGTGACGTTGGCTCCACCGTTGGAGACTATCAGCCACGTTATGGATTTTCTGTATTACTGATCTTTGCTCATTCAGTTCGGTCCAGCTTTGTTCAATAATTGGTAAACATGCCGCATCACGAAGCCAAAGCACTTCAAATCGGAATAGTTTGTGTCACCTCGAATCCTGGTATTGCTCCTCCTCAAGTGATATTATGATAGAATTATGGTCCGAGTTTATCCTTGGGAGTGTTCTGCTTGAAGCCAGCTGATGAGTATCCGGTAGAGTGATGAAATGTAATGATGAGTGTGTGCTAGGGTTATGGATGTGATCTTTCTAAATGCTTTGACTCTACTATATGCTACAACGTAGGGGAAAGTGTACCCCGTCGTATCAAGTAATAATCTGGTTAAGATCGGGTATCGAATCCACGGGATTGATAACTACAAGTATTAAACTACTCGGTTTTACACGTTATTTAAGCGGTGAATACTTTAGTGGTTGGGTAACAACTAAAAGCTACTCCTAAACTATGGGTGAGACAATTTTCATGTGTTTCGAGCCCTCTTCGAATGATACGGGTGATGATAAGTTATAACCTAAGATAAACGACACGAAATATAAACGATTAATGGTTTTACTCTTGCAAAGACGACTATTAATAGACCAAACAACTCCGTGATGTTCTTAGAGTCGTGATTTCCCCTTAAGGCGACTCTAATTCTTAAGATCAGAAACTAGGGCCCATAAGTTCCGTGGCTCGTCAATTCCTACGGTTTCCGGTTTGTCAACTCCAGTGAGGCAACACCTATGTGATTCCTAATAGATTTCGGAGCTTGTAAACGACCTACACAATAATCAATTATAAGTATCAAATCAAGCAATAAACATTAACACGTATAGTGAAAACGGAATCGTAAATCATGTATTATAAATGTGGAATACGTGAATACGGGATACAACCAAGCCTAGTACATGGAAAGAGTACAAACTAATTAACAAGTAAAAAGGGAAGAAGAATCAGCCCTTAAGACTAGCTAACCGGACTCAAAGTCGTCTCTTAGGACTTGGAGGTGGAACTCTCGAGCTTGGTGAATGCGGATGGAGCGTAACTTCGGCGGAATAACGGGAAGATTATACAAGCTCTCAAGGTGTGAGGAACTCTAATACATGGAAAATTAAATGAATGAAATGAGTGCTAATCACTCCTACTTATACATAAAACTCGAGGGTAAAATTGTAAATACACAAGTTGAATTATTTCTGCATTCCCCTAGGACACGCCTCGCGTGGACCGGCAGGCGCCCCGCGTGGGTTCCTATTCCGTTGACAATTTCTGGCAAACGGATCAGGTTGAGTCTTGTAATTTGGACCACGCCCCGCGTGGCCATGCAGACGCCCCGCATGGATGACCATTCCGTTGATAATTGACTGTGTGTGGGTCAGATTCAGGCCTGATGTTATGAACACACCCCACGTGGACCGGCAGGCACCCCGTGTGGGTGCCCATTCCATTGATAATTGTCTGTGCGTGGATCAGATTCAGACTGTTTTGTCATAGTCACGCCTCGCGAGGTTGGGGCACGCCCCGCGTATCGATAGAGACGCCCCGCGTGGAGGTGGATTTTTTCTCCTTTACTTGTACCTGTGAAATACAATTCTCAACGGCCGAGTTAGCTTGACGTTTATTCTTCCGAAATTAACTGAAAACAAAGAAAACTAATCAAAAGCATAAAATTTATTTTTATTTTGTTGTTTTATCAAAAATGCATTATTTTTGTAATTAAACTCACTTATTTAGCCCACAATTAGACCGTAATTCACGCTAAAAGATAGGGACAAAATGTCCCCATCAACCTCCTCGAACTTTAAGGTTTTACTTGTTCTCAAGTAAAAGAAATCGAAAGACAAGGGATTGAGATAATTAAGGAACAAACCTTCGGTTGGTTTTACCAAGTGCGTGATTCCGAAGCTAAAGTTTTACGCAAAGTTTTCGGCAAGTACCTACGCAAACGAATGAGTGACCAAAACTTGTTTGAAACCTCCATGATCAAACTTAATAGGAATATCAACGGGGATCGATTATCTTTTGAGAACCTGATTGTACCTCACCAAGGGATTTCACTCTTACGCTCAAATTTTGGTGGGTCGGTGTTTTTGCACTCTCCTTTGCACTTACTCGAAGTCACTATGAGTTTGCATTTTTATCCGGGTTTTTCCTCCTATGTTATGGTTTAGGCAATAT
This sequence comes from Euphorbia lathyris, assembly GCF_963576675.1. Classification (NCBI taxonomy): domain Eukaryota; kingdom Viridiplantae; phylum Streptophyta; class Magnoliopsida; order Malpighiales; family Euphorbiaceae; genus Euphorbia; species Euphorbia lathyris. The sequence goes on along the minus strand of NC_088914.1, from coordinate 18,136,919 downwards.
TAAAAATGAACCCGGAGGGGGGTTGTAATGTGGGTGGCTTTTTAGTGGTTAATTTTTTTAGAAACTCGAGTTCAAACACCATTTTGATGATCGCACCGTATTTTCATTTTGGCCTTAGCGAGTTCGTAAAATATAGCTTGAAATTGCTCGGGTGGAGCTTGGGAATGCCTTTTTGCTCTTTATTGTGTTTTTTTCTTTTTCTTTTCATTTTGAGAGCGGCACAAAAACGATTTCGAAAACTTATTGCGCTTACTTGTTAAGGCCTCGACTTATTTCGGGTAATTTTGATGCGGTTGATTTCATTGGTATTTGAACAAGAGGAAAAAAGGGTTAAATGTTAAAAAGGTATTAGCAAAGAAGTCGGTTAATAGGCTCGAGGGGGCTTCCTAAAGGTTAATGAAAACGAGAAAAATAATTTAAGAAAGGAATTAGCCTAAGTGGGTTTATTTTATCATCTATTGCCCCTTTTACCAAAATAAGTGTACTTAACCCGGTATTAGATGCAAACTCTATGAGTCGAGTGAAGTCAAAGCTCTCAAAAAATTGTGAAAGAAATAGAGTTCTCGTACGAACTCTTTTAGGCTTAAAAATACCTCACAAAAATTTCGGGTTAAATTGTGTACTTTCAAGTTCTCGCCAAATTTTTCAACCATCCCTTTTTTATTGCCTTTTTAAATTTCATTATAGAGATAACCTGTGGGTTAGGACTCAATGATTTTGTTTAGTACGAACCTAGGCTTTGCATAAATTCTATAACTTCAAAATCAAGACTAAAATTTCTTAATTAAACCGATCCTTTATGTTTCGATGTTTTTACTTTTAACGACAAATAACAGAACTTTTAATTATTGTCCGTAGAAGGTAGTGTGTTTGGGTGATTTATGAGTCAATAAATGAGTTCAATTATTTTTTTGTTTATTTTATTTTTATTTTTGTTTTTGTTAGTGCAAAGCAAACTGTAAGTGCGGGGTTGCACGTCCCTCAGCGTGAGTAAAATGACATCTATTCCAAGGACGTCGTAAAAGAAATGAAAACAAAAACAAAAAGAAGGATAAAATGAAAGAGGAAAAAGGACCCTGGAGGTCTGGTCTTACGCGCGGCGTACCTAGGGGGCGCCCCACGTAAGAGATGCATTTTAAATGAGATAGGGCCAGAGACTCGGATACGCGGGGCGCACTCAAAGAGACGCTCCACGTAGACCGAGTAGGAAGCCGTTATTCAATGGTGAAGGCAGGTCACGTGGGGCGTATATAGGGGTACGCTCCGCGTGAACATTATTAAGGTATGCAAAAACAGAAATAACAAACACGTAAATAACGAGTGCGGGTAAAATAAAAGTAGAAGGCCGGAAAATAAAGGAAGAAAACACAAATAGAAATATATATTAAACTAAATGAAAGAAAGTACAATGCGAAAAATACACGAAATAAAAACATAAAAACGGAAAGGGAAAAACATAGAAATGACAAAACAAAAAAAAAACATGAAAACAAAAAACTAGGGTGGAGGCGGAGGAGGATGGCCGTGTATGTTAAAGTGGGTGAAGAAGGTGTGGGTAAAGGCAACGAAGTTGGCTCGGTCCGCTTGCCTTTGGGCCTCGGAAGCGTCGAAGCGAGTGTCCAAGGCGTCGAACCGGGAGTCAAGTGGGCCCGATCGCGTCGTTGGATCCCCTCCAAAATATCCAACCGGGCATAAATAGAGTTGAAGTCGTGGTTGGGAGGTGGGCTATAGTTGAGTCCGAGGTCCGAGTCCCACCCGTCCTTCGCTTGTTGCTCGCCCGCCCCCAAACTCTCACCCAGGCCAGAGGCACGGCGTTTGAGGGATTGGAAGGCATTTTTGTCCAAGGGGCGGGCTTCATAATGGTGCAGGCGGTCAAGGGCGGCGGAGCCAAGAGCCGAGTTGGCATAAATAGTGACTAAGTGCCCGAGCCCGAGTTTGGCATGCCTCCGTGTTGGCATTTGGTGGAGCATGGTGGCAACAAGGTAGGAGAGGTCGAACGTGAGGCCGTTTGCGGAACAATACAGGGCCAAAAGCTCAAGCTTGTTGACGTTGTTAGCCTCGGACTTCCCCGAAAAGTAAAAGCTGATGAAGCGGTGGAGGAGGTAAAGGACGGGGTCGCGGATGCTACCCGGGTGGAGGTTGGAGACGTCGTAGGTGTCCAACCCGGTGATGGTTGCCCAGAATTCGCGGGTAGCATCATTGGAGGGCCAATGGGCGGTGCCGGGATCCGTTTGTATGGTGAAATGGGTGCGGATCCAAGCCGTGTCAATGGAGTGGGGGCGGTTTTGAAGGCGAAAGGTGAAGAGGGCGGCACCGAGGACACCATTAGAAACGAGGGTAGTGTAGAACTCATGAACCAACAACGGGTAGACGTGGTGGCGCGCACAAAAATGGTCGTGCCAGCCAAGTGCGTGGAGGCGATCTTCGAAAGCACGACCAACATCGTAGTGGTCGAGCGCACTGAGGTTGATGTATGGAAGGGCCATGACGGTGGCAGTGGAGACGGTGTGGTAGGTGACCGCCTCGGCTTCAATGAGAAGGTGAAAGGGTGCGTTGTATTGGCAGGTGAGAGGTGGTGTTTCTTCTCGTTCGGGTGGGGGTGGGGATTGGTGTTGGTGGGAACGAGAAGAGCCGGCACAAGTGGACCGCAGGGGACGATCACTAGCGGGTCTCTTGCTTCTTATCATGGTGAAAGGGAGGGAGTGAGAGTAGGAGGAAATTTGGGAAGGTGGAGTGAGTATATATAGGGGAGGAGTGGGAATCCAAGTGAAATGCGGATTCCCAGAGGGGTACGCAGGGCGTGAAGGGGCCACGCCTCGCGTATCCCACCTCCTGACCAAATTCGGTGCAAAAATTCCACGGCACGCGGGGCGTGCAGGGGAGCACGCCACGCGTATCGCACCTCCTGGCCAAAAATGAGTGGAAGAATGGGGAGGACGCGGGGCGTGAGGGGGCCACGCCACGCGTTCGTGACGGATTAAAAACCGTTTTCCATTTTTCAAATTGAAAGGTTATAGATGTGAATGGGTGGTTAATTAATTTTTTTATGTTTTTAATGAGCCATTAAGAAGGTGGTTAAAGGCAAAATTAATGATGGAGGGAAGGTTAAAAAAGTTTGAATTTGAAAAGAAGTGATGTGATTGGAGGTGAGAGGAGGTGGAGTGTAGAAGTGGAAAAAGGTGTGTGGGGAAGAGGGAAAGTTGTTATGGGGAGTTGCAATCTGCAACCCCCCGAGGATACGCGGGGCGTAGAAGGGGGCACGCCCCGCGTAGCCTTTATTTATTTATTTATTTCGTTGACTGCATTTGACTGAGGACGCGGGGCGTGGGAAGTGCGGCGCCCCGCCTAACCGTGCGTTTGAGCACCAAAAGAGGAGCAGAAGCTCAGCTACGCGGGGCGTACTGGTGTGTACGCTCAACATAATTGCTTTGGATTAGTGAGGGGATTTGTTTTTTCGTGGGTTTTTATTTAAAAGAGACGATACGAGCTGGAAAGAAAGACCAACGAAAATAAAAATTGAAAGAAAAAGACAATGCATACGAAAAAAAAGAAAGAAAATAAAAGTGGTGTGAAAAAACCCATATAATACATATAGACACAGGGTTTGGAAAATGCAAACTGGGGCTACGTTTAGAGTCGGAGTAGCTCGACTTTCGTGCGTGCGTGCTTATTGAGTCCGGAGATATGTGGCTTCGCCATGTTGTGGGAGAGCCCCGCCTCGATATATCTTCAAACGGTGGCCGTTCACCCATTGGATTGTGTTGTCGGGACCTTGGATTTCGACTGCTCCGGAGGAGTGTACATTGATGACCGTGTATGGTCCCGACCACCGAATTTTCAATTTCTCAGGGAACAAATGGAGGCGGGAGTTGTACAAGAGAACTTGGTCCCCCTTGTTGAACTCCCGAATTTGCACGTGCTTGTCGTGCCATTTTTTCGTACGCTCCTTGTAAAGTTTTGCGTTTTCGTACGACCCTAGACGAAGTTCATCAAGGACATTGAGTTGAAGGAGACGATGTTCCCCTGTAACCTGCACATCAAAATTTAAAAATTTCAGAGCCCAATAAGCCTTATGCTCCAATTCTACCGGTAAATGGCATGATTTCCCAAAAACTAAGCGATAAGGTGACATTCCGATGGGCATTTTAAACGTCGTACGATAGGCCCAAAGAGCGTCATCGAGCTTTAGGCTCTAGTCTTTCCTAGAGGCACTAACCGTTTTTTCCAAAATACGTTTTAATTCTCGGTTGGAAACCTCAACTTGCCCACTAGTTTGCGGGTGGTAGGGTGTGGATACTCGGTGTGCAACCCCGTATTTATGTAAGAGTTGATCAAATTGACGGTTGCAAAAGTGGGAACCCTCGTCGCTAATGATAGCTCAAGGGGTCCCGAACCGAGCAAAAATGTTTTTCTTTATACATTTCACTACCACCTTAGAGTCGTTTGAAGGTAAGGCAACAGCCTCCACCCACTTGGAGACATAGTCAACCGCTACGAGAATGTAGGCATTGTTATGCGACTTAGGGAAAGGCCCCATGAAGTCTATCCCCCAAACATCAAAAAGTTCACAAACTAGGATTCCCTGCTGGAGCATTTTATGTTTACGGGAGATGTTCCCGCTCCGTTGACAAGCGTCGCATGACTTGACGAAGTCTTGGGAATCCTTCGACATGGTGGGCCAATAAAAGCCGCATTGTAAGACTTTTGCCATGGTCCGACTCGGGCCAAAATGGCCCCCCGGCTCTTAGGTGTGACACATGTGTAAGACGTGGTTGACCTCTTCTTTCGGTATGCACCTACGAATAATATTGTCAGCACAAGATTTAAACAAAAAGGGTTCTTCCCAAAAATAATTCTTAGCGTCGTGAAAGAACTTCTTACGCTGCTCGTAGCTAAGATGTGGGGGAAGAACATTACCGACCTTGTAGTTTGCTATGTCGGCATACCAAGGTAGAGGTGTTACCGCGTAAAGTGTCTCGTCGAGAAAGGTTTCCTTGATCTCCACAGGTTTCGGAGATTCGGTTTTCTCATTTTGTAACCGGGAAAGATGATTGGCCACGACATTCTCCACCCCTTTTTTATCTTTAATTTCAATGTCGAATTCTTGTAGGAGGAGAATCCATCGTATCAACCGAGGTTTGGCATCCTGCTTAGTCATTAAGTACTTAAGAGCTGCGTGGTCAGTGTATACGATAATTTTGGATAACACAAGATATGATCTAAATTTATCGAAAGCAAAAACTACTGCAAGCATCTCTTTTTCCGTGATGGAATAGTTTTGTTGGGCCTCGTTAAGAGTTTTGCTTGCATAGAAAATTGGGCGGAAAAGTTTATCCACCCGTTGGCCCAAACAAGCACCGACTGCCAAATCACTAGCATCGCACATTAGTTCAAAGGGGAGATCCCAATCGGGTTTCACCATGATGGGCGCGTTAATTAGTTTTTCTTTAAGCGTATTAAATGCGATTAAACATTCGGAAGAAAAACTAAATTCCGCATCCTTTAAGAGGAGTTGGGTCAAGGGGGTTGCTATTTTAGAGAAATCTTAAATGAATCGCCTGTAGAACCCCGCATGACCTAAGAAACTCCGGATCCCTTTAACATTGATTGGTGGAGGCAATTTCTCAATTACCTCAATCTTGGCCGGATCGATCGCAATTCCCTCCCTGGACACTTTGTGTCCTAACATGATACAATCTTGTACCATAAACTGACACTTTTCCCAACTAAGAGCGAGATTAGTGTCCTCGCATCGTTGAAGGACCTTATCAAGATTGTTTAAGCAATTTCAAAGGACGACCGAAAAACTGAGAAATCATCCATGAAGACTTCCATGAAATCCTCAATCATTTCGGAGAATATAGTCGTCATGCACCGTTGAAAGGTGGCGGGGGCATTACAAAGCCCAAACGGCATCCGCCTATATGCAAACGTCCCATACGGACAAGTAAATGTCGTCTTTTCTTGATCCGAAGGATCAATGGGGATTTGCATATAGTCGGATAGGCCATCGAGGGTACAAAAGAATTTGTGTCCCGCCATTATCTCCAACATTTGGTCAATGAACGGCAAGGGAAAATGATCCTTTCGGGTGGCTTCATTAAGTTTCCTATAATCAATGTATACTCGCCACCCCGTTACTTTTCTTGTGGGAATTAATTCCCCTTGATCATTTTCCGTTACCGTAGTGCCCCCTTTTTTGGGAACGCATTGGACCGGACTAACCCATTGACTATCGGAGATAGGAAAGATTATACCTGCGTCGAGGAGTTTGATTACCTCGGCCTTTACTACCTCTTTCATGTTTGGGTTAAGTCATCGTTGCAGTTGCACGGAGGGTTTGACTTCGTCCTCCATAAAGATGCGGTGTGTGCAAATGGGTGGGGCTAATCCCTTTGATGTCGTGAATGGTCCATCCAAATGCGCCTTTGTGTCTTTGTAACACCGCAATTAACGCTTCCTCCATTTCCTCTGTCAAAAGTGAAGATATAACAACATGTAAGAAACTAGGAGGTTGTAAAAAGACATATTTCAAATTACGAGGCAAGGGTTTAAGTTCCAAAGTCGGAGGCTCTTCGAGAGACGACTTTGGCTTTGCTTCGCTATCCCGGTCCAAACCCTCGAATCGGCTCCTTGCCAACAGACATTGCTCTATCTCGGAGGAGTATTCAAACGGTTTGTTCAATGGCTCCTCATCCAAATGCTCAATGCCACTTATATCCAAAAAGGTTTCCATGGAAGACATATCACAAAAATCCTCAACAAACAGATCAATAGAGTCTACGGAATTTAAAAAGTTACAATCCTCCATGGTATGAAAAGGGAATTTCATGGAGTTGTACACGTTAAATACTACCTCTTCGTCTTGCAACCGTAGTATAAGCTTACCCTCGTGGACATCGATGAGAGTCCTACCCGTTGCAAGAAATGGTCGTCCTAGGAGGATCGGTACCGAATCATCTTCCGCCATGTCGAGCACCATAAAATCGGCGGGGAAAATGAACTTGTCCACTTTCACTAAGACATCCTCCACAACTCCTTTTGGTCGGGCAATGGATCTATCGGCCAATTGAAGCATCATATTGGTAGGCTTTGGCTCTTCCAAGCCGAGCTTCCTAAAAACAGACAAAGGCATTAGATTAATACTAGCATCCAAATCACATAAAGCTCTACTAAACTCAATATTACCAATCGTGCATGGGATAGAGAAACTTCCTAAATCTTTGAGTTTAGGCGGGAGTTTATTCATTATAATCGCGGAGCATTCCTCCGTTAGCCCTATCGTTTCATTTTGCTCAAACTTCCTCTTTTTGGCGAGGATTTCTTTAAGAAACTTTGCATAGGTGGGCATTTGTTCCAATGCCTCCGCAAACGGGATGTTAATGTGAAGCTTCTTAAAAATTTCCAAAAATTTTCCATATTGGTATCCAATTTTTCCTTTTTAAGTTGTTGCAGAAAAAGGAGCTTCGGTACATAAGTCCCTATTGGATCACAAATATCTTTATTCTTGTCCGAGGAAGTCATGGGTTTCAGATCCGAACTGGGTTTGCTTACCACTTCCGGTTCGTCACTTACCTTTGGAGCGGTTGGAATCGCCTTTGGAACCGGTGGTTCCAAACCCTTACCACTACAGAGTGTAATGGCTTGTGCAGTCTACCAATTATTGGGCCTCGGGTTTTGTTCGATGTTAGTTGGGAGAGACCCATGTTGTCTCTCTTGTTGTTGGCGATTCAATTGGGCCACTTGATGTCCCAAATCCCTACAAAAATCCTCATTGTCAGCAAGACATGAAGATATTTCCTTAAGGAGATTAATTACCGTAGAGTCTTGCGTGTTGCTAGGAGGTTGAGAAGTTTGCCCTCCTTGGGCGTTGGGGGATTGGCCCAAACCTTGCTCCTTGTACTCATTATGAAATCCGGATGGGGGCTTCCACACATTCTGATTGTTTCCATAAGACAAATTCGGGTGTTGGTGTTGAGGCCTCCATCCGTTGTTATTATTATTACGGTGGTGATAAGCATTCGGGTTATGATAGGAGTTATAATTAGAATTGTACCTTGGTTACCCCCCTACATAACTTACGCTCTCGGCATCGCCGGCAAAAGGGCTTCCGGCTTGACAATCTTTACCATGGTGGTCACCACCGCAATGCGAGCACATTAGGACCTATGCTGTATTCTTGAGGCTCATTTGTGCCATTAAGGCATCTAGCTTTTTATTCATCTCAACCATGGAGATCTTGGGAGCCTCGTCTTCAACGGCAAATTTTTGATATCGCGAGGGTCCGGCAAGCCGATCTTCTTGCTATTGGACGCTTTTCCTAGCTAATTCGTGGATGAGTTCATAAGCCTCGCTTACCGATTTCCGAAACAAATCCCCACCTGCAGCGGAATCCACGGTTGCACGATTAGTGGGAGTTAAACCATGGTAGAAGGTACTTACCAAATCATGCTTGGGGATGTCATGGTGGGTGAAGGAAAATAGGCTAACGTATAGCAGCGGAAATATAAAAATTTTAACCTATTTCCATTAACCCCAAGATCCGTTAACCGTTATTTCATACAAAGAGGGATAAGAAGAAATACCTTTTAGATGTTCTATCTACCGTTGCAAACGAAGTGCCCACAACTCTTACTTCGAGTTCCCGAGCACAAAACAAAACAACAGAAGATCAAGTTAGAATCAACCGATTATTAACAACCAAAGTAGGTTGTCTCTAATTAATCAACACAAGATCAAGGATAAAGAGAAAGAGATGAAAATCAATTGAACGGAAGGAAGCGGTGGAAAATCTCGTCCTCGAGCTGGGGGTCGAAATTCTCTCTCTTGCTCTAGTGTAGGAATTCGAAATTCTCTAGCTTAATTGCCTAGGGTTGGATTTCAAAAATCCTATAGGGGGTATTTATAATCTTTCTTGTATCTAATCCTTAGTTAGATAGAATTAGGTTATTGAAATAAGAATTCAATTCGGAATAGAATTCTTAATTATTATCTATTAATATATATAAATATAAAAGATAATAACCTTATTGGATAATAACTGGAGTAATATAATCTAATTAAAACTCCTAACTTATTTATCCTTTAATTAATTTAATTCATAATCCTAATGAAATTAGAATTGATAAAATCAAATTAATTATTTATGTATTTGGCATACATAAAATCGCCCCCCTATAGTCACTGGGCCTTATTAGGCTCAGTTGGGCTTCCGTCAATTAATTAACATTTGTTTCCCTTTTGGGTTCCAAGTCTTATGTGTGACCCATTAGGCTCTTATTGCTTCTAGCCGTATGCAACTTATTAAATTAATTTTCAAAGAATTATATTTAATCTTTGCATAACGGAATGATGTACAAAGTATGTGATTAGCAAGTCCGTAATCATTCCCCCAGAGCCGTAAGAAGACAGGTTGATTCTGTCGTTGACCTTTCCGTATTAGTTACGGTATAATTCGATCCTTTATCAACTACGTCCTTGAACTGAATCTTATGACTATGCGTAATTTCAAGTCACATATAGTGAGACGTTCGTTTTACTTGTTCTGGCCGAGTCAACTCCAATTAGATAGGTTAAGAGAAATCTGCATTTCAATCTTAAGCTATCACCTTGCAATGATTTAGAGTCAAGTCTTCCACAAGCGATCCATGGACATATCTCCCATTTATCGGGAGTGATAAATGCTCAATCCAATGTATAACGATCCCGCAATCACTTCATGTGATACCCAACATCTACTGTTCACACCCCAGAGTCATCTCTGTTAAGGATCGTGTTACAACAGAGTCAAAGCGTCACATTCCGTAATTCAGAATACCAATTAACATTCCTTTGAGTCTGAGGATTATTTATACCTATTAATACCAATGAGATGAACAGGTGACAAGGATGAATCTACCCATCCTGTTATCTCAAGTCGGGTCCCCAATCCTAATGAACTACTTTTCATCGGATCCATATAACTGTCCAGATATCTATATATATGAAGCTTGTGAGATCAACTTTCTGTCGGACAGAAGACATTGTTACATGCAAGTCTCAACAGTGATGTGTCAATCCTTAACATATTACTTGACTTGGGGTGGTTTTAAGTTTATTAGTTTATTATAAAGTTTCGTCTCACTTCATGCTTGTATGAACACTTTATAATCACTTTAAACAAACTTACGGATTTCCTTTTATTCAGACTTTATTTAGTTCTTTAAAAGGGATTGCCTTTATATAGTTATAAAACATATATCTCATTAAAACAAACGATATAAAGAACACTTCATTTACATTAAGCTTGTATCTTAGAACAATTGTCTATAGGACACTAAAACCCCAACAGTAGGGGCAGTTTCGGAGCAACTTCCGGAACCTAGCCCAAGCTGAGTGAAGGGCCTCGCATTCAAGTTGCCTAAAGGACGTGATATCATTCCTCAACTTAACCGTTTTGGACGGCGGGAAGTAGTAGGAAAGGAACTCCTTCTCAAGCTCCTCCCATGATGTAATCGATCCCGCCTCCAACGAGTGCAACCACTCCAACATTTGTCTTGTCAAAGAGAAAGGAAACAGTTTTAGTCGTACAGCCTCAACCTAAACACCGTTTTGCCAAGAAGTATCGGCACACATAAGAAATCTATCGAGATGTTCGTTAGGGTTCTCATGGAGTTCCCCTTCGAATTGGCCAAGTTGTTGGATCAGTTGGATCATGCTAGTCTTTATTTCATATGTGTTGGCTGGGATGGTGGGAGCGACGATTCCGTTTCGATTTTGAGGGCGATGCGGAGCAAGGATCTCCATCATCGATCGTGTGTCATTACCCCCTCCGTTGCGGATGTTGTTCACGGGTTGAATGAGCGGCCTTTAGTTTGACTCGGGTTGGTTAACTCCATTGTTGGCCATTTTCTCTCGTTTTTTTCTAGTATTGCAAGAAATTATAAATCCCCGGCAACGGCGCCAAAAACTTGATGAGTATCCGGTAGAGTGATGAAATGTAATGATGAGTGTGTGCTGGGGTTATGTATGTGATCTTTCTAAATGCTTTGACTCTACTAGATGTTACAACGTAGGGGCAAGTGTACCCCGTCGTATCAAGTAATAATCCGGTTAAGACCGGGTATCGAATCCACGGGATTTATAACTACAAGTATTAAACTACTCGGTTTTACACGTTATTTAAGCGGTGAATACTTTAGTGGTTGGGTAACAACTAAAAGCTACTCCTAAACTATGGGTGAGACAATTTTCATATGTTTCGAGCCCTCTTCGAATGATACAGGTGATGATAAGTTATAACCTAAGATAAACGACACGAAATATAAACGATTAATGGTTTTACTCTCGAGCTTGGTGAATGCGGATGGAGCGAAACTTCGGCAGAATAACGGGAAGATTATACAAGCTCTCAAGGTGTGAGGAACTCTAATACATGGAAAATTGAATGAATGAAATGAGTGCTAATCAGTCCTACTTATACACAAAACTCGGGGGTAAAATTATAAATACACAAGTTGAATTATTTCTACATTTCCCCCAGGACACGCCCCGCGTGGACCGGCAGGCGCTCCGCGTGGGTACCCATTCCGTTGACAATTTCTGGCAAACGGATCAGGTGCAGTCATGTAATTCGGACCACGCCCCGCGTGGCCAGGCAGACGCCCCGCGTGGATGACCATTCCGTTGATAATTGACTGTGTGTGGGTCAGATTCAGGCCTGATGTCATGAACACGCCCCGCGTGGACCGGCAGGCGCCCCGCGTGGGTGCCCATTCCATTGATAATTGTCTACGCGTGGATCAGATTTAGACTGTTTTGTCATAGTCACGCCTCGCGTAGGTTGGGGCACGTCCCGCGTAATTGAGCTTCTGAAGTTTAATTGCTTGAATCATGCCTTTGGCGCCTCGCATGGCTTGGGATACACTCCGCGTGGAAAGAGACATGCCTCGCGCAACTGAGCTCCTGAAACTTATTTGAAGAATTTTCTCATGTACGCCCCGCGTATCGATAGAGACGCCCCGCGTGGAGGTGGATTTTTACTCCTTTACTTGTACCTGCGAAATACAATTCTCGATGGCCGAGTTAGCTTGACGTTTATTCTTCTGAAATTAACTGAAAACAAAGAAAACTAATCAAAAGCATAAAATTTATTTTTATTTTGTTGTTTTATCAAAAACGCATTATTTTTGTAATTGAACTCACTTATTTAGCCCACAATTAGACCGTAATTCACGCTAAAAGATAGGGACAAAATGCCCATATCACCTGCGGAAACAAATGAAACCAGTTTTCATCCGCTACTGCCATATCCAGACGCTCCCAGATAGCTTCAGTCCCCTTTCTTCTGTTGTACCATGTAAACATGTTGCCCTCGGATCTAATCTCAGATAGCTTACAGTTGGCTAGTACTGAATGGAAATCATGCATATCCCCATTGTCACGGCTTCTGCCCCCGTGTTTTTATGATGCCCATAGGATTTCATTAAAGTCCCCGAAGCATATCAGTGGTATCGAATCCAGGCTGTGCACATGTCTAATGAGCTCCCATGTATGCTTTTTATTTATTTTTTCCGGCCATCCATAAACACCCATGCCTCTCCAAGCCACGGTGTTATTTATTCGAACATTAAAATGAATGCAATGAATAGAAAAATTCTGAACAGAAATAATTAAATCTTTCTTCCAACCCAATAATAATCCACCGCTTGAACCTAATTCATCCACCATAAAGAAATTATAGTTGGGAAACACACGGTAAAAGCCGGTGTAGTCGTTCTTCTTAAGTCTTGTTTCCATTAAGAAGAACACGTCTGGATAATTTTCCCTCATCAGTTGTTTGAGGGTACGGAACATCCACGAGTTACCCAGCCCTTGGGCGTTCCAACTCAGTATTTTCATAACGTAGGGTGGGGCCCCTCCATGGCCCCCACCCTCTGGTCTGTCGATAAAAGAATTTTCTTCCTCATACCTTCATTATTCATGTCGCCTATTTTCGGCTGGCTTTCTGTTTCTCTTCCCCTTTTCTACCCCACGGTTTGATTAGCCCCCGGCTGCACACTGCTTGATCGCGGGCCTCTTTTCTAGGTTCTTCAACTTCAGCCTAGTTCTTGCCTTTCCATGGCTTTGAGGTCCCGTCAGCTTGTGGGATATGGCATCCAATGTCTGTTGGTCATTGTGTGCCTTAGGACCGATTTCAGACCGCTCCTCATTTTCACCTGTCATATCCACGTCTTCATCCGGGGTAATCGTATCTCCATGTGGTTCACCTGGTGCGAGTGATATCTCACCCCTCTGGCAGCTGCCATCTGCTGAATTACTTCGTGGGAATACTAGCTGCTTGGCTACCCGGGTTTCGTGTTGCCCTTTTGTGTTATCTCTCGCTGTCCGCGCGGAATCGTTGTTGCCATCAGTCTTCCGCTGCTCGAAACCCATATTGACACTCTGTAGCCGGGATGGGGAGGCTCGTATACTCAGATCATAGGGCCATTGGTCGTTAACTTCTCTTGCTAAACCTGCCTTACAATCATCATGGACATGGCCTATTATTCCGCACAGGTAGCAGAAATTAGGGAGCTTCTCATATTTTATGGATACCCAGTTTTCCTCGCAGTCTCCCTCAAGTAATACAATCCCTCGATGTAGCCGGCGAGTCACATCCAATCTGACCCGAACACGTATGTAGGTGGTCCAGTTTATCAGGCTATCCTCATCCACCATCACAACTTCCCCCACCCTAATTGCTAACTTAGTGATCGCGGTTGTGTTCCTGCAGTTTAGTGGGATGTCTATCATTCGGATCCAAAATTCGCAAATCTTCAGGTTTAGCTGTAAAAATTGCGTGCAACCATCAAGGTTTGCAAGGATAACTAGATGTCGATCATAGTTCCAGGGTGAATCACGCAGAACCTTTTCTTTATCTTTAATTGATTGGAATTCAATTATAAACAAGTCGTTCCCACACTCATTGATCTTGAACCCTTTGTATGTCTTCCAGATAATACTGAACGCGTTGGACATGGCCCTAATATTCAGTGGTTTTGGAGATAGGAGTCGTCCAACTATTTTCTTTGCCGCATCTATGTTGGACCCTGTCTCGCCCGGTTCTACAACCATGACTTCATCTTCCTCTTCGGTAAGTTTCATTTTTCTCCATTGTTTCTCAATGCCTTCCACCATCATGTTCGAACTTGTTGGTACAACGATGGTTCTTGTGATGATCCAAAATGTAAAACCGACGTAAATAATACCAGAGAGGCAGCACCATAAACGGCCGAGAGACCTAGCCGCACAACCAACTGGTTCGCCGCAGGTTAGTGAAACACCTCATATTAGGGCTTCAAAAAAGTACAATGTCCTTCCATAGATATTTAACTAAATAATAAAAAGTTTCTTAAAAATAATTAAAATTTATTCTAAGAAAATTAAATTAAGCAACAGTTCTAGTGCTACATATATAATCGAATGTTAATGCTGGCTAGACTTCTCTCATTCATCATCCTCGTTTTGGTCCTCTCCTTCACCATCTCTGTTAATATTCTGTCTCATCTTCAACCTATTTATTAAAAATAAGAAAAAATAAGATATAAGATATGTACAGTGCATACGAAATCAAATCACCAAGAAAAAAAAGTTAAAAAAATAAAAAAAAATCACTCTCTACTCTCCTTGACTCCCATAATAATTAAATAAAACAGAATAATTAAGTAATGTAATTACTGTTTGCATGATTAAGCAGAAGTTGGTTCCTTCATCTTGAAGCATTGCCCACATTCAATATTATTGTCTTGTCTTAATCCAGCTCCATGGAGAAGCGTATCCCACTTCCTCCTTGTGATCGAGAATCTCTCAATGGAAGGCTTCTTCCTAACTCTTACAATAGAAGTGAAACCGGGTGTGTATGCCATAACCTCTAATCCATTTGTAAAAATGGTGTTCAACACTGCGTTATCAAGTCATGCCATGAAGTTATTTGTATTCATAGGCATGTTAAATGCTTGAACCATATCGGTTCTTGACAAAGTTTTTAGAAATAGAAGTGTATATTCACATCGGGGAACGTTTCGGATTCGGTAGAAGCTAGGAATAATGTGGTCTGCCATCTGATTTGAATTTTTAGAGTATAGTTAATTTAATAAAATTATATATGTATAGTTAATTTAATAAAATTATATATGTATAGGGCATTATCACATAACATATGTGACTACTCATACTAATACCCATTCTCATTCTCATTCAACTACACAACATTATCATGTGATACATGTTGACTACGAAGAAAGAAAGAAAGAAAAGCTCACTTAAGACCGAACAACTATTAATTAAAACCTATAAACAACTATTTAACTTGAGGCCCACTTAAGGCTAATAAAGGGTATAATTACCAACTTACAATAAGTTGTAGAGATAATAATTATCTAATTCAATTCAGGAAAATATCCTAACCTCTAATCTCAACGAGAACACTGCTTACATTATTAGTAGTTCTGAGAATACATCCAATATTTATAGCACTATGAAGTTGCATGTTTTAAGAGACAAATTACATTTTAAAAGTATGTGATCACACAGATATGTTTTGGGATTAAAATCCCGAAACATAATTAATTAGATATTATTAGATAACGTTGAAACTCAACTTGCAACTTGAAAGAATCTCAAATGGAAAAGATATGTTTTTGCAATAGCTTAGAAAAATAGATTTTGAGTTCGAGTTTTAGTTTTAGTATATATAATAAACTTTAATTGGGAGGTGTTATCGAACAAGTGTATAGGCAATCTCAAATCTATTAATCTATTATGATAACTAAACAAAATAATTGCACATGCAAATATATTTTATATTTTCATGTGGAAATTGACATAATGGCAAAGCGTAATGCATACGCGGATATGTGACACTACCCGACAGTGGCGAAGTTAGAACTCCACATCGGGAGGGCTGATTTACCTTTCTGGCCAATGGTTGAGCTATCTCTATGGTATTGAGAGATAATTTTATAAATTCGGCAGGAAAACGCAAACTTTTTTTACTTAAAGCTTGTTAAAATTTCGTCATTTTAAGAAATTCGGAGAGCTGTTCTGTATAAAAGGAGTATTAGTACATCGCTAACTTTTTTTTAATTGTTAATATTTTATCCTTTTGTTTTTACTTATACTTTTGTTTTTTTTTTTTTTGTAATTTTTATAAATTGTGATTAGCTTATATGTATCAGATTTAGTTTGTAATGTTTTGACAGAAATTTTGTAATTTTGTTGGTAATATAGTAAATATTTTAGAGATAATTGATATATGGAAGGTTTGAAGTGACAGTTACACACCAGTCAAAATATGTTTTCCAATTTTTAATAACTTATGGCTAAAATTAATCTTGCTTGGAAACATTACGGTTAAATTTGGTTAAATTTGGTGAAATTGATTATGTGTACATATACACTCTTTGAATTGTTACCTCTAATAGAAATTAATGACCACATTATTTATATTTAACTAAATAAACATAAATATTGTAATAGTCCATTGAATTCTAAATATTGTTCTAAAATTTATGTGAAATGACGAAAGTTTACATCTAAAATTCATAGGAGAATAATGATACCAAAGTTAAGGAAATTGTCATTTAGCTAACGCTACCAAAGCGATAATTATCAATTTATTTTATATTTATTCCTTCCATAGATATTTAACTAAATAATAAAAGCTTCTTAAACACAATCAAAATTTATTCTCAGAAAATTAAATTAAGCAATAGTTCTACTGCTTAGGGCTGTAAATGAACAGAGCCGCTCATGAGCGGCTCGGTGATTGGCTCGATAACAGCTCGGCTCGACTCGTCTTGATTTACAAACGAGCCGCTCGTGAACACGATTTACTAGCTCGGTTCGTAAATGAGCCAAGCTTGAGCAGGCCAAAACTCGGCTCGAAAGCTCGCGAGCAGGCTCGATTAGAACATTTATGAACAAATTTTAGCTTTGTAGAAAATTATATAGTTTTGTGTTAGTTCACAAATATCTAAACTTAATATTATTTCATTTGCTATTAAATGAGTTCGTTCACAAACATAATAAATGAGTAATAGACGAACTATTTGTAAGCATCTTGTTTATTTATTCACGAACTTCACAAATATAATTAACAATTTACTCACAAACAATTCATGGTTAAATAATTTTCTTAATGAACCAAGTCCAAAAGAGGATTTTGGGCTCGAAACAAGCTCGAAGCTCGTCTCAAGCTCGTTGAGAAAGCCAAAGCTCGGCTCGGACTCGGCTCGTTAATTTTATAGCAAGCTCGGCTCGGACTCGAGCTCGTTAATTTTATAACGAGCCGAGCGTGAACAGACCAAAGCTCGGCTCGATTACAGCCTTACTACTGCTACATATATAACCAAACTTTAATGCCGGCTAAACTCCTCTCATTCACCATCCTCGTTTTGCTCCTCTCCTTCACTATCTCTGTTAATATTATGTCTCATCTTCAACCTATTTATTAAAAATAAGCAAACATAAGATATAAGATATGTACAATGCATACGGAATCAAATCACCAAGAAAAAAAGATAAAACAAATAAAAAAAATCACTTTATACTTTCATTGACTCCCATAATAATTAAAAAAACAGAATAATTAAGTAATATAATTACCGTTTGTATGATTAAGCAGAAGATGGTTTTTTTTCATATTGAAGCATTGTCCACATTCAATATCATTGTCTTGTCTTAATCCAGCTCCATGGAGAAGCGTATCCCACTTCCTCCTTGTGATCGAGAATCTCTCAGTGGAAGGCTTCTTCCTAAGTCTTACAATAAAAGTGAAACCGGGTGTGTAGGCCATAACCTCTAATCCATTGGTAGAAATGGTGTTCAACACTGCGTTATCAAATCGTGTCATGAAGTTATTTGTATTCATAGGCATGTTAAATGCTTGAACCATATCAGTTCTTGACAAAGTTTTCAGGAATAGAAGTGTATATTCACCTTGGGGAACGTTTCGGATTCGGTAGAAGTTAGGAATAATGTGGTCTGTCATCTGATTTGATTTTTTTTGTTTCTCCTTACTCCATGGATAATTAGAGTATAGTTAATTTAATAAAATTATATATATATATATATATGGCATTATCACATAACATATGTGACTACTCATCAGGGCCGGCCCTGGGCTATGAAACGAGGGGCGCCCGCCCAGGGCCCATAACATTAAGGGGTCCAAAAAAATATTTTTATATTGTACATATAAAAACGAGATAAATATGAAACATAAGAATTGGTTTGTTCAGCTGGTATTAGCAAGTGGCTTGTAAATCTATTTTAGCTTGTGGTTGGAGGTTCGAACCTCCTCTTCCCCATTTTTTTTTGTTATCGAATATTTTTTCCCTTCCCACCCCATTTGATCACTATCATTTTTATTTGTTTCCTTAAATAAAAAATATCAATTATGTATTCAATAAAAAAAATAACCATTTAATTTTTTCCAATTTTTTTTTATTATCTCATTTCAATTTTTTTTTTCTTAAATTTAACTATCAATATACATATTCAATAAAAAATAATAATATATTTATAGCAAAAAGCATAATTAAACCCTGAACTTTGGCTGTTTTAAGGATTATACTCCGTGATCATTTATTTTTCCATATTAGATATTTGATCATTGATTCTATTATGAATTAGACCCTTATTTAACTTTTATGTCAAGTTTGGACTACATATATCGTTAGGGCGATTTGGCTTGTTGACATGGACAAATAAAAATAAGAATTCATTGACTTTGAGAGATAAAAATCAAAAACTAAAACGAAATTATAGAAATTAATTTCCAGTATATTCTTTCAATCTCGATTTTCTCCTCTCGCATTTTGTGATTTTCAACATTAGAATCGCCAAATTGATCTTCTCATCTCCTAAACTCAACAGAAAAGTTAAACAAGGGTCACATCCATAACAAAATCAATGATCAATGACTCAATGAGAAAAAATAATCGGTCAGGGGCTTGATCCTTAAAACAGGTAAAGTTGAAGGGCTTAATTATGCTTTTTGCCTATATTTATTTACTTCTTTGGATTTTACATGACCACTTGTTATTTTGGTACATAAATAATTCTAGTTAGTATACTCGCTACTACTACACTACTAATTTAGCTTTTATATAGAAAATATTACAATTTTAAATAACGTTTACGAGTTGGTGTAATTTCAAGCCTAGTTGATTAAAAATGAGTTTTTTTTTCATTGACATGAAATGTGTAACTTCAAACCATATTGAGTGACCAGAACGATAGAGGTTGGAGCGAGGATAGAACAAGAAATTACACATAAAAAACCTCATTTTCGTCAATTAAGCGTGAAACTATACCAATTATTAAACGTTAGATTTAAAATTGTACTATTTTATACATGAATACTAATTGCTCTCTTCTAATAACCATATGACTAAATTTGTACCTTATCTCTTGTAATAATAAAAAAATCATCTGGTTTGCAACGAAAAAAAGGAGAATGTATATATGGGGCCCAAATTATCATCTCGCCCTGGGCCTCTAAAAGGTTAGGAACGGCCCTGCTACTCATACTCATACTCATTCAACTACACAAGATTATCATTATTAGGTTATATGTATCAGATTTAGTTTGTAATGTTTTAACATAAATTTTGTAATTTTGTTGGTAATATAGTAAATATTTTAGACATAATTGATATATGGAATATTTGAAGTGACAGTTACATACCAGTCAAAATATGTTTTCCAATTTTTAATAACTTATAGCTAAAATTGATCTTACTTGGAAACATTAGGGTTAAATTTGGTTAAATTTGGGCAAATTTGGTCAAATTGATTATGTATACATATACACTCTTTGAATTGTTACCTTTAATGGAAATTAATGACCACATTATTTATATTTAACTAAATAAACATAAATATTGTAATAGTCTATTGAATTCTAAACATTGTTCTAAAATTTATGTGAAATGACGAAAGTTTACATCTAAAATTCATAGGAGAATAATGATAGCAAAGTTAAGGAAATTTTCCTTTAGCTAACACTACCAAAGCCATAATTATCAATTTATTTTATATTTATTCCTTCCATAGATATTTAACAAAATAATAAAAAGTTTCTTAAAAATAATCAAAATTTATTCTAAAAAATTAAATTAAGCAACAGTTCTAGTGCTACATATATAATCCAATTTTAATGCCGGCTAGACTTCTCTCATTCACCATCCTCGTTTTGGTCCTCTCCTTCACCATCTCTGTTAATATTCTGTTCATCTTCAACCTATTTATTAAAAATAAGCAAACATAAGATATAAGATATGTATAGTGCATACGGAATCAAATCACCAAGAAAAAAAGTTAAAAAAATAAAAAAAAAATCACTCTCTACTCTCCTTGACTCCCATAATAATTAAATAAAACAGAATAATTAAGTAATGTAATTACCGTTTGCATGATTAAGCAGAAGTTGGTTCTTTCATCTTGAAGTATTGCGCACATTCAATATCATTGTCTTGTCTTAATCCAGCTCCATGGAGAAGCGTATCCCACTTCCTCCTTGTGATCGAGAATCTCTCAGTGGAAGGCTTCTTCCTAACTCTTACAATAGAAGTCAAACCGGGTATGTAGGTCATAACCTCTAATCCATTTCTAAAAATGGTGTTCAACACTGCGTTATCAAGTCGTGCCATGAAGTTATTTGTATTCATAGGCATATTAAATGCTTGAACCATATCAGTTCTTGACAAAGTTTTCAGAAATAAAAGTGTATATTCACCTTGGGGAACGTTTCGGATTCGATAGAAGTTAGGAATAATGTGGTCTGCCATCTGATTTGAATTTTTTTTGTTTCTCCTTACTCCATGGATAATTAGAGTATAGTTAATTTAATAAAATTATATATGTATAGGGCATTATCACATAACATATGTGACTACTCATACTAATACTCAGTCAACTGCACAAGATTATCATGATTAGGTTATATGTATCAGATTTAGTTTGTAATGTTTTCACATAAATTTTGTAATTTTGTAGGTAATATAGTAAATATTTTAGACATAATTGATATATGGAAGGTTTGAAGTGACAGTTACATACCAGTCAAAATATGTTTTCCAATTTTTAATAACTTATAGCTAAAATTGATCTTGCTTAGAAACATTAGGGTTAAATTTGGTTAAATTTGGGAAAATTTGGTCAAATTGATTATGTATACATATACACTCTTTGAATTATTACCTCTAATGGAAATTAATGACCACATTATTTATATTTAACTAAATAAACATAAATATTATAATAGTCCATTGAATTCTAAACATTGTTCTACAATTTATGTGAAATGACGAAAGTTTACATCTAAAATTCATAGGAGAATAATGATACCAAAGTTAAGGAAATTGTCATTTAGCTAACGCTACCAAAGCCATAATTATCAATTTATTTTATATTTATTCATTATTTAGATATTTAACTAAATAATAAAAAGCTTCTTAAAAATAATCAAAACTTATTCTAAGAAAATTAAATTAAACAACAGTTCTAGTGCTACATATATAACCGAACTTTAATGCCGGCTAGGCTTCTCTCATTCACCATTCTCGTTTTGCTCCTCTCCTTCACCATCTCTGTTAATATTCTGTCTAATCTTCAACCTATTTATTAAAAATAAGCAAACATAAGATATAAGATATGTACAATGCATACGGAATCAAATCACCAAGAAAAAAAGATAAAACAAATAAAAAAAATCACTATCTACTCTCCTTGACTCCCGTAATAATTAAAAAAACAGAATAATTAAGTAATGTAATTACCGTTTGCATGATTAAGCAGAAGTTGGTTCCTTCATCTTGAAGCATTACCCACATTCAATATCGGATTTTGCCCCAAAATGGGGCTTATAATAAAAATTATTCCTTATTAGGAGCCTAGTTAAACATTTTGCCCACTGTGGGGCTTGTTTAACTAGGCTCGAAACCGTTTTATTTTAAAGTTTAAGAAACCGGAAGTGTATCTTCCGGTTTCTTTTTTTAAAATATATATTTTTTTTCAACTTTGAAGAGGTGGTCTCCACCTCTTCAAATTTTTAACGTAAAATTTCAAAAAAGTCCCTATAGATTTTTTAAACTTGTAATTTAAATTCAATCTTTAACTATTTATTTTTAAATTCAATAATTAAATATTTCCTTGCCAAATTAGTTAGTAGTAAACATCTAATTCGGTTAAAAAAGTTTTATTATTTTAAATGTGAGTTTGAAATTATAATTTTGACAGTTTAAATTACGGTTTTTATGTTGATCAAAAAAATAAATTACAGTTTTTACAGTTTCTTTATAGTCACATTACAGCTTGAAATATGTTTTTGTACTTCAAAATCTAACTGTCACTTCGAACAGTTTAAATTACAGTTTGAAATGGTTTAACTGTCACTTTGAACGAGGGCCGGTCCTGACAATTCATGGGCCCTAGGCAAATTAAGGAATAAAAGCCCCTATGGAAAAAATTTGTACGTAACAAAAATTTTTAAAAATCGTCTTTCAAATAACATTTTTTTTCATTCAAATCACTATTCTACTATTGCTATCATCATCAATAAATATATCTTCTGAAAATCGCCTTTTACGAGTTCACTTTCAATACATGATAAATAGAAAAGTATTTTATTAGTAATTAGACGATATGTTTTATTACGTTCACTAAATATAATTGTTTATCTAAAATAAATAAAAAATGTTTTATAATTTCTTTAAATTATGGATTAAACTCCTATTAGACCTATGTAGTATCCAAAATTTTATCGTTTGGCTAATAAGGTATTATTTGATAACATTTGCCCCTTGGAGTATTTTCATAAGAGACATTTAACTCATTTTGGTTAAAAAAAACTAACCTATTTGTTAAAATGTTTACCAATAATTTTTTTATTGCATGTTTCACAATTAAATCATATCATCAAAATTACTTTTCAATATGTCATTTTTTTCATATATAAGAAACAGAGTATGATTTTTTACTTTAAATAAAAAAATTTAGACTTCAATTCACAAATTCTAAACTTTACTAAATATATTTTAGACTCTTAATTTATAAACCTTAATCTTGAAAATATATTAAAAATAATGATTTGATTTGTTTAACATAACTCAAAATATTATATTTAACATAACTTAAAGTATTATTTGATATAATTGTAAATGAGTTTAAATGAGGTTTTAAAAAAGAATTTGTATAATTTTGGTTTTTGAAAAGAAAATTGCTTTTCCAGCTTTATATCTAAAAAAAATATGCTTTTGTGGGGATTCAAACACAGAAGCTTTAGAATGGAGGTTGCAAATCCTACCACTAAGACATTTGATCAAGTTGTTATAAATTGTTTTTTACCATTTATATACACAACGCAGAATACTAATTTTTTTGGGCCCCCTCACAGCCTTGGGCCCTAGGCCATGGCACTCCTGGCCTAGGCCCAGGGCCGGCCCTGCTTTGAACCGTAACTTCTCGGTGACATCCATAATTACGGTACAAAGTGACAATTTCAAACTGTAATTTAAATTGTTCGAAGTGACAGTTAAATGTTCGAAGTGCAAAAACCATATTTCTAACTGTAATGTGATTATAAAAAAACTGTAAAAACCGTAATTTAAACTGCCATAATTATAATTTCAAACTCACATTTAAAAGAATAAAATATTTTTTACCGAATTTGATATTTACTACTAACTAATTTGGCAAGAAAATATTTAATTAATGAATTTAAAAATGAATAGTTAAATATTGAAATTAAATTAAAAGTTTAAAAAATATATAGAGGCTTTTTTGAAATTTTACGTTAAAAATTTTGACAAGGCGGAGACCAGCTCTTCGAAGTTAAAAAAAAAATTAAAAACAGAAACCGGAAGATACACTTCCGGTTTCTTAAACTTTATAATAAAAAAAATAAAAATAAAGGAACCGGAAGACTAGCTTCCGGTTTCTTTACAAATTGAAACCGGAAGCTAGCCTTCCGATTTCGAGCCTAGTTAAACAAGCCCCACGGTGGGCAAAATGTTTAACTAGGCTCCTAATAAGGAATAATTTTCATTATAAGCCCCATTTTGGGGCAAAATCCTTCAATATCATTGTCTTGCCTTAATCCAACTCCATGGAGAAGCGTATCCCACTTCCTCCTTGTGATCGAGAATCTCTTAATGAAAGGCTTCTTCCTAACTCTTACAATAGAAGTGAAACCGGGTGTGTAGGCCATAACCTTTAATCCATTTGTAGAAATGGCATTCAACACTGCGTTATCAAGTCGTGCCATGAAGTTATTTGTATTCATAGGCATGTTAAATGCTTGAACAATATCAGTTCTTGACAAAGTTTTCAGAAATAGAAGTGTATGTTCACCTTGGGGAACGTTTTGGATTCCGTAAAAGTTAGGAATAATGTGGTCTGCCATCTGATTTGAATTTTTTTTGTTTCTCCTTACTCCATGGATAATTAGAGTATAGTTAATTTAATCAAATTATATATGTACAATGCATACGGAATCAAATCACCAAGAAAAAAAGATAAAACAAATAAAAAAAATCACTCTCTACTCTCCTTGACTCCGGTAATAATTAAAAAAATAGAATAATTAAGTAATGTAATTACCGTTTGCATGATTAAGCAGAAGTTGGTTCCTTCATCTTGAAGCATTGCCCACATTCAATATCATTGTCTTGTCTTAATCCAGCTCCATGGAGAAGCGTATCCCACTTCCTCCTTGTGATCGAGAATCTCTCAGTGGAAGGCTTCTTCCTAACTCTTACAATAGAAGTGAAACCGAGTGTGTAGGCCATAACCTCTAACCCATTTATAGAAATGGCATTCAACACTGCGTTATCAAGTCGTGCCATGAAGTTATTTGTATTCATAGGCATGTTAAATGCTTGAACAATATCGGTTCTTGACAATATTTTCAGAAATAGAAGTGTATGTTCACCTTGGGGAACGTTTTGGATTCGGTAAAAGTTAGGAATAATGTGGTCTGTCATCTGATTTGAATTTTTTTGTTTCTCCTTACACCATAGATAATTAGAGTATAGTTAATTTAATCAAATTATATATGTATAGGGCATTATCACATAACATATGCGACTACTCATACCCATACTCATTCAACTACACAAAATTATCATGATTAGGTTATATGTATCAGATTTAGTTTGTAATGTTTTAACAGAAATTTTATAATTTTGTTGGTAATATAGTAAATATTTTAGACATAATTGATATATGGAAGGTTTGAAGTGACAGTTACATATTAGTCAAAATATGTTTTCCAATTTTTAATAACTTATAGCTAGAATTGATCTTGCTTGGAAACATTAGGGTTAAATTTGGTTAAATTTGGGCAAATTTGGTCAGATTGATTATGTATACATATATACTCTTTGAATTGTTACTTCTAATTGAAATTAATGACCACATTATTTATATTTAACTAAATAAACATAAATATTGTAATAGTCGATTGAATTCTAAACATTGTTCTAAAATTTATGTGAAATGACGAAAGTTTACATCTAAAATTCATAGGAGAATGATGATACCGAAGTTAAAGAAATTGTCATTTAGCTAATGCTACCAAAGCTATAATTATGAATTTATTTTATATTTATTCCTTCGATAGATATTTAACAAAATAATAAAAAGCTTCTTAAAAATAATCAAAATTTATTCTAAGAAAATTAAATTAAGCAACAGTTCTAGTGCTGCATATATAATCGAACTTTAATGCCGGCTAGACTCCTCTCATTCACCATTCTCCTTTTGCTCCTCTCCTTCACCATCTTTGTTAATATTCTGTCTCATCTTCAACCTATTTATTACAAATAAGTAATCATGAGATATAAGATATGTACAATGCATACGGAATCAAATCAACAAGAAAAAAAAGATAAAACAAATAAAAAAAATAAAAAAAAAATCACTCTCTACTCTCCTTGACACCCGTAATAATTAAAAAAACAGAATAATTAAGTAATGTAATTAGCGTTTGCATGATTAAGCAGAAGTTGGTTCCTTCATCTTGAAGCATTGCCCACATTCAAAATCATTGTCGTGTCTTAATCCAGCTCCATGGAGAAGCGTATCCCACTTCGTCCTTGTGATCGAGAATCTCTAAGTGGAAGGCTTCTTCCTAACTCTTACAATAGAAGTGAAACCGGGTGTGTAGGCCATAACCTCTAATCCATTTGTAGAAATGGTGTTCAAGTCGTGTCATGAAGTTATTTGTATTCATAGGCATGTTAAATGCTTGAACCATTTCGGTTCTTGACAAAGTTTTCAGAAATAGCAGTGTATATTCACCTTGGGGAACGTTTTGAATTCGGTAGAAGTTAGGAATAATGTGGTCTGCCATCTGATTTGAATTTTTTTTGTTTCTCCTTACTCCATGGATAATTAGAGTATAGTTAATTTAATCAAATTATATATTTATAGGGTATTAGCACATAACATACGTGACTACTTATTCAACTACACAAGATTGTCATGATTAGGTTATATGTCTCAGATTTAGTTTGTAATGTTTTAACAGAAATTTGTAATTTTGTTGGTAATATAGTAAATATTTTAGACATAATTGATATATGGAAGGTTTGAAGTGACAGTTACATACCAGTCAAAATATGTTTTCCAATTTTTAATAACTTATAGCTAAAATTGATCTTGCTTGGAAACATTAGGGTTAAATTTGGTTAAATTTGGGCAAATTTGGTCAAATTGATTATGTATACATATACACTCTTTGAATTGTTACCTCTAATGGAAACTTATAACCACATTATTTAAATTTAACTAAATAAACATAAATATTGTAATAGTCTATTGAATTCTAAACATTGTTCTAAAATTTATGTGAAATGACGAAAGCTTACATCTAAAATTCATAGGAGAATAATGATACCGAAGTTAAGGAAATTGTCATTTAGCTAACGCTACCAAAGCCATAATTATAAATTTATTTTATATTTATTCCTTCCATAGATATTTAACTAAATAATAAAAAGCTTCTTA
Source organism: Euphorbia lathyris (assembly GCF_963576675.1). Taxonomy (NCBI): domain Eukaryota; kingdom Viridiplantae; phylum Streptophyta; class Magnoliopsida; order Malpighiales; family Euphorbiaceae; genus Euphorbia; species Euphorbia lathyris. The sequence goes on along the minus strand of NC_088914.1, from coordinate 18,109,886 downwards.
AAAATAATCAAAATTTATTCTAAGAAAATTAAATTAAGCAACAGTTCTAGTGCTGCATATATAACCGAACTTTAATGCCGGCTAGACTCCTCTCATTCACCATTCTCGTTTTGGTCCTCTCCTTCACCATTTCTGTTAATATTTTGTCTAATCTTCAACCTATTTATTAAAAATAAGCAAACATAAGATATAAGATATGTACAATGCATACGGAATCAAATCACCAAGAAAAAAGATAAAAAAAATAAAAAATCACTCTCTACTCTCCTTGACTCCCGTAATAATTAAAAAAACAGAATAATTAAGTAATGTAATTACCGTTTGCATGATTAAGCAGAAGTTGGTTCCTTCATCTTGAAGCATTGCCCACATTCAATATCATTGTCTTGTCTTAATCCAGCTCCATGGAGAAGCGTATCCCACTTCCTCCTTGTGATTGAGAATCTCTCAGTGGAAGGCTTCTTCCTAACTCTTACAATAGAAGTGAAACCGGGTGTGTAGGCCATAACCTCTAATCCATTTGTAGAAATGGTGTTCAATAGTGCGTTATCAAGTCGTGACATGAAGTTATTTGTATTCATAGACATGTTAAATGCTTGAACCATTTCGGTTCTTGACAAAGTTTTCAGAAATAGCAGTGTATATTCACCTTGGGGAACGTTTTGAATTCGGTAGAAGTTAGGAATAATGTGGTCTGCCATCTGATTTGAATTTTTTTTGTTTCTCCTTACTCCATGGATAATTAGAGTATAGTTAATTTAATCAAATTATATATTTATAGGGTATTAGCACATAACATACGTGACTACTTATTCAACTACACAAGATTGTCATGATTAGGTTATATGTCTCAGATTTAGTTTGTAATGTTTTAACAGAAATTTGTAATTTTGTTGGTAATATAGTAAATATTTTAGACATAATTGATATATGGAAGGTTTGAAGTGACAGTTACATACCAGTCAAAATATGTTTTCCAATTTTTAATAACTTATAGCTAAAATTGATCTTGCTTGGAAACATTAGGGTTAAATTTGGTTAAATTTGGGCAAATTTGGTCAAATTGATTATGTATACATATACACTCTTTGAATTGTTACCTCTAATGGAAACTTATAACCACATTATTTAAATTTAACTAAATAAACATAAATATTGTAATAGTCTATTGAATTCTAAACATTGTTCTAAAATTTATGTGAAATGACGAAAGCTTACATCTAAAATTCATAGGAGAATAATGATACCGAAGTTAAGGAAATTGTCATTTAGCTAACGCTACCAAAGCCATAATTATAAATTTATTTTATATTTATTCCTTCCATAGATATTTAACTAAATAATAAAAAGCTTCTTAAAAATAATCAAAATTTATTCTAAGAAAATTAAATTAAGCAACAGTTCTAGTGCTGCATATATAACCGAACTTTAATGCCGGCTAGACTCCTCTCATTCACCATTCTCGTTTTGGTCCTCTCCTTCACCATTTCTGTTAATATTTTGTCTAATCTTCAACCTATTTATTAAAAATAAGCAAACATAAGATATAAGATATGTACAATGCATACGGAATCAAATCACCAAGAAAAAAGATAAAAAAAATAAAAAATCACTCTCTACTCTCCTTGACTCCCGTAATAATTAAAAAAACAGAATAATTAAGTAATGTAATTACCGTTTGCATGATTAAGCAGAAGTTGGTTCCTTCATCTTGAAGCATTGCCCACATTCAATATCATTGTCTTGTCTTAATCCAGCTCCATGGAGAAGCGTATCCCACTTCCTCCTTGTGATTGAGAATCTCTCAGTGGAAGGCTTCTTCCTAACTCTTACAATAGAAGTGAAACCGGGTGTGTAGGCCATAACCTCTAATCCATTTGTAGAAATGGTGTTCAATAGTGCGTTATCAAGTCGTGACATGAAGTTATTTGTATTCATAGACATGTTAAATGCTTGAACCATTTCGGTTCTTGACAAAGTTTTCAGAAATAGCAGTGTATATTCACCTTGGGGAACGTTTTGAATTCGGTAGAAGTTAGGAATAATGTGGTCTGCCATCTGATTTGAATTTTTTTTGTTTCTCCTTACTCCATGGATAATTAGAGTATAGTTAATTTAATCAAATTATATATTTATAGGGTATTAGCACATAACATACGTGACTACTTATTCAACTACACAAGATTGTCATGATTAGGTTATATGTCTCAGATTTAGTTTGTAATGTTTTAACAGAAATTTGTAATTTTGTTGGTAATATAGTAAATATTTTAGACATAATTGATATATGGAAGGTTTGAAGTGACAGTTACATACCAGTCAAAATATGTTTTCCAATTTTTAATAACTTATAGCTAAAATTGATCTTGCTTGGAAACATTAGGGTTAAATTTGGTTAAATTTGGGCAAATTTGGTCAAATTGATTATGTATACATATACACTCTTTGAATTGTTACCTCTAATGGAAACTTATAACCACATTATTTAAATTTAACTAAATAAACATAAATATTGTAATAGTCTATTGAATTCTAAACATTGTTCTAAAATTTATGTGAAATGACGAAAGCTTACATCTAAAATTCATAGGAGAATAATGATACCGAAGTTAAGGAAATTGTCATTTAGCTAACGCTACCAAAGCCATAATTATAAATTTATTTTATATTTATTCCTTCCATAGATATTTAACTAAATAATAAAAAGCTTCTTAAAAATAATCAAAATTTATTCTAAGAAAATTAAATTAAGCAACAGTTCTAGTGCTGCATATATAACCGAACTTTAATGCCGGCTAGACTCCTCTCATCCACCATTCTCGTTTTGGTCCTCTCCTTTACCATTTCTGTTAATATTTTGTCTAATCTTCAACCTATTTATTAAAAATAAGCAAACATAAGATATAAGATATGTACAATGCATACGGAATCAAATCACCAAGAAAAAAGATAAAAAAAATAAAAAATCACTCTCTACTCTCCTTGACTCCCGTAATAATTAAAAAAACAGAATAATTAAGTAATGTAATTACCGTTTGCATGATTAAGAAGAAGTTGGTTCCTTCATCTTGAAGCATTGCCCACATTCAATATCATTGTCTTGTCTTAATCCAGCTCCATGGAGAAGCGTATCCCACTTCCTCCTTGTGATTGAGAATCTCTCAGTGGAAGGCTTCTTCCTAACTCTTACAATAGAAGTGAAACCGGGTGTGTAGGCCATAACCTCTAATCCATTTGTAGAAATGGTGTTCAATAGTGCGTTATCAAGTCGTGACATGAAGTTATTTGTATTCATAGACATGTTAAATGCTTGAACCATTTCGGTTCTTGACAAAGTTTTCAGAAATAGCAGTGTATATTCACCTTGGGGAACGTTTTGAATTCGGTAGAAGTTAGGAATAATGTGGTCTGCCATCTGATTTGAATTTTTTTTGTTTCTCCTTACTCCATGGATAATTAGAGTATAGTTAATTTAATCAAATTATATATTTATAGGGTATTAGCACATAACATACGTGACTACTTATTCAACTACACAAGATTGTCATGATTAGGTTATATGTCTCAGATTTAGTTTGTAATGTTTTAACAGAAATTTGTAATTTTGTTGGTAATATAGTAAATATTTTAGACATAATTGATATATGGAAGGTTTGAAGTGACAGTTACATACCAGTCAAAATATGTTTTCCAATTTTTAGTAACTTATAGCTAAAATTGATCTTGCTTTGAAACATTAGGGTTAAATTTGGTTAAATTTGGGCAAATTAGGTCAAATTGATTATGTATACATATACACTCTTTGAATTGTCACCTCTAATGGAAACTTATAACCACATTATTTCAATTTAACTAAATAAACATAAATATTGTAATAGTCTATTGAATTCTAAACATTGTTCTAAAATTTATGTGAAATGACGAAAGCTTACATCTAAAATTCATAGGAGAATAATGATACCGAAGTTAAGGAAATTGTCATTTAGCTAACGCTACCAAAGCCATAATTATCAATTTATTTTATATTTATTTCTTCCATAGATATTTAACTAAATAATAAAAAGCTTCTTAAAAATAATCAAAATTTATTCTAAGAAAATTAAATTAAGCAACAGTTCTAGTGTTGCATTTATAACCGAACTTTAATGTCGGCTAGACTACTCTCATTCACCATTCTCGTTTTGCTCCTCTCCTTCACCATCTCTGTTAATATTCTGTCTAATCTTCAACCTATTTATTAAAAATAAGCAAACATAAGATATAAGATATGTACAATGCATACGGAATCAAATTACCAAGAAAAAAAGATAAAAAAATAAAAAAAATCACTCTAAACTCTCCTTGACTCCCGTAATAATTAAAAAAACAGAATAATTAAGTAATGTAATTACCGTTTGCATGATTAAACAGAAGTTGGTTCCTTCATCTTGAAGCATTGCCCACATTCAACATCATTGTCGTGTCTTAATCCAGCTCCATGGAGAAGCGTATACCACTTCCTCCTTGTGATCGAGAATCTCTCAGTGGAAGGCTTCTTCCTAACTCTTACAATAGAAGTGAAACCGGGTGTGTAGGCGATAACCTCTAATCCATTTGTAGAAATGGTGTTCAACACTGCGTTATTAAGTCGTGCCATGAAGTTATTTGTATTCATATGCATATTAAATGCTTGAACCATATCGGTTCTTGACAAAGTTTTCAGAAATAGAAGTGTATATTTACCTTGGGGAACATTTTGGATTCAGTAGAAGTTAGGAATAATGTGGTCTGCCATCTGATTTGAATTTTTTTGTTTCTCCTTAGTCCATGGATAATTAGAGTATAGTTAATTTAATTAAATTATATATGTATAGGGCATTATCACATAACATATGAGACTACTCATACTCATTCTCATTCAACTACACAAGATTATCATGATTAGGTCATATGTATCAGATTTAGTTTGTAATGTTTTAACAGAAATTTTGTAATTTTGTTGGAAATATAGTAAATATTTTAGACATAATTGATATATGGAAGGTTTGAAGTGACAGTTACATACCAGTCAAAATATGTTTTCCAATTTTTAATAACTTATAGCTAAAATTGATCTTGCTTGGAAACATTAGGGTTAAATTTGGTTAAATTTGGGCAAATTTGGTCAAATTGATTATGTATACATATACACTCTTTGAATTGTTACCTCTAATGGAAACTTATAACCACATTATTTAAATTTAACTAAATAAACATAAATATTGTAATAGTCTATTGAATTCTAAACATTGTTCTAAAATTTATGTGAAATGACGAAAGCTTACATCTAAAATTCATAGGAGAATAATGATACCGAAGTTAAGGAAATTGTCATTTAGCTAACGCTACCAAAGCCATAATTATCAATTTATTTTATATTTATTTCTTCCATAGATATTTAACTAAATAATAAAAAGCTTCTTAAAAATAATCAAAATTTATTCTAAGAAAATTAAATTAAGCAACAGTTCTAGTGCTGCATATATAACCGAACTTTAATGCCGGCTAGACTCCTCTCATTCACCATTCACGTTTTCCTCCTCTCCTTCACCATTTCTGTTAATATTCTGTCTTATCTTTAACCTATTTATTAAAAATAGGCAAACATAAGATATAAGATATGTACAATGCATACGGAATCAAATCACCAAGAAAAAAAGATAAAACAAATAAAAAAAAATCACTCTCTACTCTCATTGACTCCCGTAATAATTAAAAAAACAGAATAATTAAGTAATGTAATTACCGTTTGCATAATTAAGCAGAAGTTGGTTCCTTCATCTTGGAGCATTGCCCACATTTAATATCATTGTCTTGTCTTAATCCAGCTCCATGGAGAAGCGTATCCCACTTCCTCCTTGTGATCGAGAATCTCTCAGTGGAAGGCTACTTCCTAACTCTTACAATAGAAGTGAAATCGGGTGTGTAGGCCATAACCTCTAATCCATTTGTAGAAATGGTGTTCAACACTGCGTTATCAAGTCGTGCCATGAAGTTATTTGTATTGAAACACCTTTCCACATGATTTTGATTTGACAAAATTATTAAATCTCCATGATAAAAAATATTCCAACACATTAAATTTAAATGCTTTGTTTTATTTGTACTAATGTGTTTGTTCAATGTTGAGTTATTTGATTTATAAGACATTAAGTTAAGTGGCCCCAAGGCCCATGAAAGAGAGTCAAGCCCAAGTCAACGGATCAAAGCCTCACGGCCCAAGAAGACCAAAACACAGTCGTACAGAGTAAAACGCAAGCCCAGCTTTGAGAAGGATCGAGAAGCCTTCGTCTAAATAGCATCAAGATGAAGCTGCTGAGTTGAGCGACAAGATAGTCAGGCCAGCAGCTGGCCTGGATAAACTTCGAGATAAAGTATTTCTACTTCGGGTAAAGTTCAGAAGACGCAGAAAGCTGTCTGGAAGACTTTACCATAAATGTGGAAACATTCTGTTCTGTCTGACGAAAAGCTGCTGAGCACTGCCGGAGACAGAAGATACAAGGTTTTGATTGGCCGAAGACGCTGAGCACGTACTGAGTGAAAGCGACAGGAAGCCGTTTCCCTCCAACGGTTATTTCGAAATTCGAAATAACATGTGCTTCAAGTGTCATTATAAATAGGCCACTCAAACGATTCATTCGATGCAGATCTTCAATCAAGTCGAAATGCTGACCAAATTGTTACTTGAAGTTCTGTGAGAAAAGCAAAGCAAATCTTACACCAATTCCAATTTTGTGTAAAAGTCTAGAGTGATCTAAATCATCTAAAGTGTCTTAGCAATTGTTGTTTAGGACAAGCAAACACTTATCGTTTCTAGAAGTATAGAAAGGAGAAGCTGAGTACTCGGTTATAGTACTCATTGTTAGTAATAGGAGTGAGTAGAGGAATAGAGGAAGGTACTCTTGTATACTCAGCTTGCTATTGTAAAAGGTTTGTGCTCTACCTTTAAAGAGCTCGCTAGAGGATTCTAAAAAGCTCAGAAGGAACTCCGGGGACTGGACGTAGGCAGAGAGGCCGAACCAGGATACGTCTGTTGAGTAACATCTTTCTAACCCTTATCTCCTTAAAATATTGCTTGCTATAACACTGCCTAGTTAAACGCTAAAAAGAACATAAGCTGAGTTGAGTGAATTGAGAAGCTGAGTTCAGGAATAGACTCAAGCGCTATCTCCTGACTCAATGATAGATTCAAGCTTAGTCCTTTTGACTAAGCTTGTATCTAAAACTTACTCAGTCTCACTGTGCCAAAAGGCTTTGAGAAAGTCTAAGTTCAAAATTAGCAGTCAGCCATACGTGAAAATTTTAAATAGTTCCTAACCCCACCCCCCCTTGGAACTAAATTGTCACGTTACACGGGACCAACAAGTGGTATCAGAGCTACAATAGCTCGCTAAACAGGATATAACTATCTTGAGCTGATCCCCACAATGGCTGAGAACAGCACTCGTTTCCTCCCAGGAAATCAGACAACTCAGATTCTTCCTGAGGGACTGTCTATTATTAGGCCTCCTCTATTCTTCGGGTCTAACTATACCTTTTGGAAGAATAGAATGAAAAACTTCATTCAGGCAACAAACATGAGTGCATAGCTCTCAATAGTCTAAGGCCCGTTTGTTCCTGTTGAAACTGTTGTCGGACAAACGTCTGTCAAAGCTGAGGCTAAGTGGTCAGCGGATGACCTCAAGAAATTTCAAAATCATGCCGCTGCCATAAATATGCTTGACTGTGCGTTAGATGCTGCAGAGTACAATAAAATCTCAGGTTGTGAGTCAGCACAGGAGATATGGAAGAAGCTAGAGGTCACCTATGAAGGAACCAGTAAGGTCAATAAATCCAAGATGAACCAACACATGAGGCTGTACGAGCTGTTCGAAATGAATGATGGTGAAGGAATTTCCGATATGAACTCAAGGTTCACTAACATTATCAACGAACTCAAGAGGCTCGGCAAGATCTTCACTGAGGAAGAGCAAGTGAAGAAAATACTAAGGAGTCTTCCCCAAAGCTGGCAAGCAAAGAAGACAGCCGTTGAGGAAGCCCAAGATCTAACCACCTACAAGTATGATGAGCTCATCGGATCCTTGCTGACCCATGAGATATCAATGAAGAACTTTGAGGTGAAAGAAAAAGTTGAGGACAAGAAGCAAAAGTCTCTTGTCATGAAAGCTGACTCCACTGATGGTGGCTCATCTGATGATGAAGAAATGGCCATGTTCATTAGGAAGATGAAGAAGTTGTTCCGTAAGAATGACAAGTACAGCAGAAAGCCATTCAAGAAATATGATAATTACTACAAAGCTGAGTCAAGCGACAGCAAATACAGGAAAGAAAGCTCAAAGCCCATCACATGCTTTGAATGTCATCAAACTGGCCATATCAAGTCAAGCTGTCCTACTTTGAAGAAGGACAAGCAAAGTGGAAGAAAAGCAATGGTGGCCACTTGGAGCGATAGTGATGAATCATCTTCATCAAAAGCTGAAGCAACTGAGTCAACAAACATCTGTTTCATGGCAGATGATGATGCTGACTTCTGTCCGTCTGAGCAAGCTGACTCATTGTGTGCATCAGACAATGAGCAACAAACAACTGAGGTCGGCCTAAATGTGCAGAGAAGTCAAAGTTGTGGTATATTGATAGCGCATGCTCGAGGCATATGACGGGTGATGAAACTCAGTTCATCACACTTGAACTTAAACGAGGAGGAAGCGTAAGTTTTGGAGACAACAGAAAGGGTAAGATAGTAGGATCAGGAACCATTGGTGGTAATCCTACTATAGAGTCAGTCTCCCTAGTCAGAGGACTTGAATATAACCTACTGAGCGTAGCTTAGCTCTGTGATAGCAGAAGGAAGGTTATATTCGATGCCACTGGATGTAAAATACTCGAGGGAAAAACAAATGAATTAATTTTAACTGCCCCTCGTGCTGATAATGTCTTTATGCTGAGTTTAGAAAAGAAATTTTCAAAAAATATATGTTTGGTGTCAAAGGAAGAAAATTTCTAGCTATGGCACAAGAGACTTGGTCATGTAAGTATGGACCTCCTGGCCAAATTAGCAAGAAAGCAATTAGTTGAGGGACTGCCAGAACTTAAGTTCGAAAAGGATCAATTGTGCAACGCTTGTCAGCAAGGAAAACAAACCAAAAAATCTTTTCATAGTAAAAATATCGTCTCAACTAAGCGTCCACTTGAGTTGCTACACTTGGATCTCTTCGGACCAGTCCAGCCGCTAAGCTTGGGTGGTAGGAGATTTTCCTTGGTCATTGTAGATGACTTCTCGCGGTACAGTTGGATTATCCTGCTGAGTAGCAAGGATGAAACCTTTGAGACATTTTCAACATTAGTTAGAAAACTTGAAAATGATAAAGACCTAAAACTAGCTCACATCGGAAGTGATAATGGTGGAGAATTCAAAAACCAACAGTTTGTTGAGTTCTGTGAAGCCAGCGGTATTGACCATTACTTTTCTGCTCCTAGAACTCCTCAACAGAATGGGGTAGTTGAAAGGAAGAACAGAACCTTGGTTGAAATAGCCAGGACAATGCTGAGTGAGAATAGGCTCCCAAAGTACTTCTGGGGTGAAGCTGTCAACACAGCTTGTTATATACTCAATAGGGCTCTAGTCAGACCCATATTAAAGAAAACTCCCTACGAACTTTGGAAAGGACGAAAACCCAACATTGGATATTTTCGTGCCTTTGGTTGTAAATGTTTTATCTTAAATACTAAGTACAACCTTGCTAAGTTTGATTCAAAAGCTGATGAAGTCATCTTTTTAGGTTACTCAACAAACAGCAAAGCATATAGAGTTTTCAATAAACGAACTCAGGTCTTAGAAGAGTCAGTACACATTGAGTTCTATAAAACTAACCCTGCAGGGAGTGTCAGTCAAACGACTGAGGATGATCCATACTCAGCAGAAGCTGACCAAAGTGGAGTCGCTGAGTTGCCACTTCAAGGGCTGAACAAAGGTAAGAAAGACATTCAAATTGTTTTCACTGACCAGTCTATACCTGCAGAGATTGTTGAAACACAACCAGCTCAAGACATCACACTACCAAAAGAAATCAGAATCCCAAGAGGACACTCTGAAAGCACCATTCTCGATGTTGCTGAGAACACCCTGATGACAAGAAATCAACTCAGGAGATACCTCAGTAATGTAGCATTCGTCTCAGTTCTAGAACCAAAGAATTTCTCAAAAGCTGAGAACGACGAGTACTGGATGGGTGCAATGCAAGAAGAGCTTGATCAATTCAAAAGAAATGAAGTTTGGGACTTGGTGCCAAATCCAAGAAGCCAGAAGACCATAGGAACAAGATGGGTCTTCCGCAACAAGCTAGACGAGCAAGGAAATGTAGCCAGAAAAAAAGCAAGACTTGTAGCTCAAGGCTACAGTCAGCAGGAAGGTATTGACTACGGTGAGACCTTCGTCCTAGTGGCAAGGCTTGAAGCAATAAGAATATTGTGTGCATATGCAATTTTTATGAATTCTAAATTGTTTCAAATGGATGTTAAGAGTGCATTTGTTAATGGAGTTATAAACGAGGAAGTCTATGTTAATCAGCCTCCAGGGTTTGAGGATTCTAAATTCCCAAACCATGTTTATAAGCTCAAAAAGGCTCTGTACGGTCTCAAACAGGCACCACGTGCTTGGTATGAGAGGCTGGCCAGTTTCTTGCTGACCAGAAATTATGTCAAAGGAAAAGCTGATACAATCTTATTCATTAAGAGAAAGGGTAAAGACACCCTGCTGGCTCAACTATACGTTGATGACATCATTTTCGGTGCTACTAATGAGTCAATGTGCAAGGAATTTAGTAAGCAGATGCAGACTGAGTTTGAAATGTCAATGATGGGAGAACTCAACTTCTTCCTTGGACTTCAAATCAAACAAGGAAAAAATGGCATCTTCATCAGTCAAACAAAGTATGCTAAGGAGATATTGAAGAAATATGAACTGGAAAACTGTAAGCCAATATCTACACCAATGGGGCACTGACACTGTCCTCTGTGCTGATGAAAGTGGTAAGTCAGTAGATAGCAAACTATATCGAGGTATGATTGGCTCTCTACTTTACTTAACAGCTAGTAGACCGGACATTCAGTTCTCAGTATGTTATTGCGCTAGATATCAATCTAACCCTAAGGAATCTCATTACATAGCTGTAAAAAGAATCCTTAGATACTTGCAAGGCTCAGTAAATGCAGGTTTATGGTATCCCAACACTTATGATTTTACACTTCTCAGATACACTGACGCTGACTACGGACGAGAAAAGCTGGAGCGAAAGAGCACTTCAGGAGGATGTCATTTCCTGGGAAGCTGTCTTGTGTCTTGGTTCAGTAAAAAGCAGTTGTCGGTAGCCCTGTCAACAACTAAAGCTGAGTACATTGCTGCTGGAAGTTGTGTTGCTCAAGTCCTTTGGATTAAGCAACAGCTAGAAGATTATGGTGTTCAGACAAAAATGATTGAAGTCAAATGTGACAACAAAAGTGCCATTGACCTATCAAAGAACCCAATTCAGCACAGCAGGATGAAGCATGTCAGCATAAGGCATCACTTCATCAGAGACCATGTACTCAAAGGAGAGATCAAGCTGACCTATGTCCCAACGGATGAGCAGCTTGTAGATATCTTCACCAAGCCGCTGGCTCGTGAGCAATTTAACATTCTTAGAGAAGCTATCGGTATGTTTAATCCTCTTCAATAAAATCTAAGTATAATTCATGCTGAGTGATTTATTACATGCTGAGTTGCTATACATGCTGAGTTCCTATACATGCTGAGTATCTTTTACCATACAAAGAATTAAAACTGCTTTATACACTCAGAACTTGAACTGCTGAGTAACTACGTTGCTGAGTAAAGCAACTTGCATAATTAGGGTTTGCAAGCGTAATTACGTAGCCTCTAGGATGATGTAAGCGTCATCATTAATAAAAGCACGCGCCGTTTCTCGCAATTAATGTCAGTAATAACTGACTTCCGATGGTTCAAATTCCCACCGTTCCTTCCGACCTATCAAGTCACCATCTATCGTCTACTATTTACCTTCTATGCTTGAAATTCGCACTCAAACCTTCTCTCTCTCTAAATTTCTAATCTCTAAACCTTTGCAAAAACGTTCTCAAGAACACCATGTCTGATTCCCAGAATCTTTCTGGCGACCAGTATGAAGATAATCGTTCAGACATCAATCCAGGCTCTCCGCCTGAGCAAGAGTATGATGAGACCTCAGAAGATGAGCCTCACACTGGTCATGGTCAACATGACAAACCAATGGATGAAGTCAGTGTTGGTCCCGTGTGATTAGTTCCAAAGGGGGGGGGGGGGGGGGGTTAGGAACTAATATAACTTTTTCTTTTTAATTATGCTAACTTAATATAATTCTTTGAGTTTTACAACTCAGCTTTGGTCAGCACGGCCGAGTGAGGCGTAAGACAGTTTTAGTCAGATACTGACTAGAGCTGTTTTACTTGTGAGTTGGGAAATGACACTTTTGTGGTCAGCTTCCAACTCAGCACTCTGATTTACTCAGTGTCAGCTTAAACAATTTATATACTGAGTAAATATAACAAGCAACACATACAGATATATATTGAGAGAGAGTTAGAAATTACTCAGCACGACTTATCCTGGTTCGGCCTCTCCGCCTATGTCCAGTCCCTAGAATCCCTCCGGGCTTTTTTAATCCAATACTGAGCTCTTTAAAGGTAGAGCACAAACCGTTTACAAGGCAGTTGAATATGCAAGAGTACCGTCCTCTATTTGTCTACTCAACTCCTACTAAGTGCTATAACCGAACACCTAGATTTCTCTACCACTGAGTTCTTAAAACCGAGTACTCAGCACTACACTCTCAATTTTACAATTGATATAGAATTGTTCTTTTTCAGACAAAGAACACTTTAGATGATTACAAAAATCACTCTAGCTTCTACACAGAAATGGGAATTTGGTGTAAGATCTTTTTCTTGTTTTGGTGTGCTTTTGTATGTCTGCTTTTTCTCTTGTATTTTTCGGCAAAGGATCCAAGAAGTGTACTTGTCCTTTTATAGTTGAGGTCTGAAGCAGAAATGATTTGAATCCGGAATTATCCGTTGGATTCAAACGGCTTTTCATGCGACATGTTCTGGTCAGCTTCAGATTTGCAGGCCAATCTTGTCGTCTGAACTCCGCAGGCGCCAGGCTTGTCTTCTTCTCGCAGGTTTGTCTTATAGTGCAGGTTTCGTCATTTAGCCAGCGGACATTTGACCCATGCATCTCGAAATTAACTTTTTGCGTAATTCCAAGGTTTCTATTATTGGTGCAGACAGTTATCGGATCTTGTCTTTTAGCAAACGGATCATTGGTGCTGACTTAAAATTATTCTGCATGACTTTGATAACCGTTGTCTTTGATTATCGCCAATTCTGATGCTGAGTTGCCTTTCACTCAGCTTCCACGGTCAGCTTCGTTCTGCAAGATATAGTTCTGAAGAAGACTTCTCTTCTTTTATGCTGAGTTGCTTTTCATTGAGCTTCTGTGATGAGCTTCATTTGTAAGCTTCGGTTCTGAAGAAGACTTTCCTTCTTTCGTACTGAGTTATTCTTTACTCAGCCCGTGCTATGTTATCATGCTGACTATGTTCTGTCTAACTTGATTCCTGTTCTTATAAATATTTTTATACTCAACATTGAACAAACGCATTAGTACAATTAAATCAAAGCACTTAAATTTAATTGTCTTAATCATGGATTACCTTAAATAATTTTGTCAAATCAAAATCATGTTGGAAAGGTGTTTCAACAAACTCCCCCATTTTGATGTTGGCAAAATTTTTAATTATGGAACTCAGTTTTGAAATTCCCCATGATTGGATTGTCTTTCGTTCTTCTGAAATTACTCCCCCGTAAGGGTTGCATCTGTTTGACTTAATTTAACTCTAAACCTTTCAAGATTTAATTGAGAAAAATCAAAGCATGCTTGTACTGACTAAGTTCAATTCTAGACCTTCTAAGATCTAATTCAGATGAACCTAGGTCAGCTTTCAGAAGAGGTCAATATGTTGGAACATGTGTTTACTCGGTCAGTTTTAGGTATCAGAGAAAGAGATTATATCTATGAATTTATATATCAGAGCAAAGTGTATTCATGTATCAGAGTAAATGTGTGTTGAGAGTTTTTCACATGCATGTTCCCTTTCGATTTTGATTGTTTGTTCATTTAAGACATTTCAGCATATAGCACATTTAAGTAAGCATCATATGTAGATAAGTCAGTTTAAGTAAAAAAGGATGCTTAAAATAGATAGATGGTGAGTCAGCATACAAAAATAGAATACAAGCCAAGTTTTAAGATTGACTAAGCTATTTCTTCTTGTTAACTTGGGCTTGATGAGCAGGATTCATTTTGCCTTTCCCTTTGGAATTTCGTTGTTGCTGACTACCTGATGCTTCTCCTGCTTCCCCTGATCTATGCTGAGTTCCATCAGCTTGTTCTTTCTCCCCCGTTTTGCCAGCATCGGGCGGAGGAGGAATGAAAGTGTCGTTAAGAGCAGCACGAGTTAATCTCACTGAGTATGCCTTAAGCTGTTTCGTGCTTTCCCGGAGACCATCGAAAACAGGAATGCCATCATCGATAACTGATCCAGGGACTCAGATGGATGCACTAAACATACTCAGAATATATTCTTGTGATTTCCCAATCCAGGTCAGTGTGTCAGTTAGCCTAGCATAAGCTTGATGGTACATTTTGAGCAAGGCTGAATCGTAGAACTGACGTTGAGCATTCGTGGGGCACACATGTTTGAAGGTGGCTTGGGAGTATTGCAGGATTTCATTCGTTTTCACCAAGTCAGTATCCATCTCTTCCTTACTCAAGTTGAGTAGACGGACAGCTTCGCTAATTTTCTCGATCGAACACTGTGAAGAGGAGGAAATTAGCGCACGAGTGTCGGACAGCTCAAAATGTAGCTTGGTGAAGTGGTGGTCAACCTCAGAAGAGGTAGCATATCCCGTGTTGACTGTGGACAGAGCATTTATTTGTCCTTGGAGGGAATCCATGTGATTCACCATCATTAACTGCAGTTCAGCAGCTTCACTATGGAGTCTTGCTTGGGCTGTTGAGATTGAACAGTTGTCATGATACTCACAAGATCTTTGAGACCCTTGATCTCATTCAAGAGCTGAGTGACAGAAGAAAGTTGGGTTGACTCAACATTAGCGAACCCAGCAGCATCGGCATGAGAAGAGGTCAAATCTTGGAGAATGGTTTGAGCTGAGTCAATGATTCGACGCCCAAACTCAGTAGCATTTATGTAGGCATAATTTGCCTCAGGAGTTCGCTCAGTGGCCGGTTGCTTTCCAGTACCAGATGGGCCAGTATGATCAACAACTGGACTTTTGTTCAAGGCAACACCAGGAACTGACTATGCAACATTCTGCGATGCAGGGTTAGGAAGAGGTGGATCGGCAGAGATGTTGACCTGCTCAACATTGGTTTGAAATTGAGATGGTGCAAGAGGAGGTACTTCAGAACTTACAGGATTTTCCTTTGCTCGCTCACCCTCTTGAACAGCTTGATCTTCGAGCTCTTGCTCGGCAGAGATTGGATTTTTAGGGGTCTTGGCTTGTTCCTCAGTATGAGTAACAGAGGCTTGTTTTTGTGTGAATTGATCTGGAGTTGGCTTGATGATGGAAGAGAATAATTCGTACTATAGTCCGGTTAGGTCAGTAATTGGTTCTCTAAGTGGAGAATCAGCCAATAGATCTAGAGAGTTGGATTTGTGAGCTTTGCGTTTGAAACGCTTTTCAGAACTGACCATGTTAGTTGGAGGTGATTGGTCAGCAGCAATCGAGTCTAGAGATTCAGATGAAGAACTGAGCTCTAGGTCAGTATTAAGGCTTCTCCTAGCTTGAACTCTTTCTGTTTGGTCAGCTTGCAGTTCAGTTGGCTTAGCATCAACTAACTTAGTGCGTTCAGTAGTAACCTTATCTTGCTCATCATTAACATTGGCTGTTTGCTCAGCATCAAACTGTCCTCCCAAATCATCTTCCTGTTCAGAGGGTGTCTTCTCAAGATCAATCTTTTGACTTCTCACGAAGTGGGAATCGTCGGAGACGACAAAGTTAAGAGGGCAAGCATTAATGGGACTTAGATAAGATGTTCTTCTCTTCTTCCTTAGAGGTGTCTCAAGAGTTTCCTCATTCTCTTCTTCCTCAGGCTCAACGGGCCTTTTTCCTGCTGACTTAGCTTGCTCAGCAGCAGCCTTCTGCACGCTAGATACAATCCGAAGTTTCTTAGGGACAATATTGACATCTTTCACGGCTTGGTCAGCTTTTCACTTTTTTTCTTGCCTAGTGCAGTTAGTACGGGGTTTTACTGCAACCTTCTTTCCCTTCTTAGTCGGCACAGCTTGTGCTTCTTCAACCGCCGCACCTTTTCCTTTCTTTGGTACAATTGGTTGGTCATAAGCCAAGACGAATAGAATACCTGCAGTAATCTCCGTACCCCAAACTTGAATTTCTTCTGCTAAGCTCACTCGGTGATCTTAAAGAATCTTTGTAATAAGGGACCCCAACCTGAGTGTCCCTGTGCTTCACTAAATCCGCCGATAAGGAATATAGGCATGTTGAGTGGCTGGTAGGTCAGCATATGCCATATGAAGCACTACTCGAAATTAGAAGCAGAGGATTCAGCATTGATCTTGGGATAGATGAAGTTGGTCAAAATGTAGTGAGCCATCTTTTGATTTTGACCCATACACGTACTGGCTATTTCTCCCTTGTGATCTTTTGGTTTACAGAACTCCACGGGATAGTCAATTTTGGTGGAATCGTTTGTGGTTCTGAGTTTGGCTCATTCGTTCTTTAGATTTAGCAGTTTAGCGAGATAAGGAGGGTTAACAAATATCCTCTTCCCTTTGACCTCAGAGACCATATAGTCACTGTCATCGTCAGCAGCTTGCAAGTTGGCATAGAATTCCCTTACTAAGGCTTTGTTCTTTATTGCTGAAAAAAACTGAACTGAACTGAACTGAACTGAATTGAACTGAACTGAACTGAATTGAACTGAACTGAATTGAACTGAACTGAACTGAATACTGCTGAATACTGAACTGAACTGAACTGAATTTAACTGAATACTACTGAACTTAACTGAATACTACCGAACTGAACCAAACTAAACAATAATGATGATATTAGACTTTAAAATAATTTAATTGATAATATTGGACATTAATAAACTTATAATAATAATAATGATGGTTCTAATAAATTTAATAATATCAATAATAAATAAATAAATATATTATTAAAGATAAAACTAAATTGAATATCAAATAAAAGCTCGGCTTGATAAAATTTTGGCTCGATAAAAGCCTATAAAATTAAATAAAAATGAGTCTAATTTAAATTAAAAATACAAATTACATACAAACACAAATTTACATATAATTTAAAGCCTATGAAATCAAATACAAATTTTTATATGAATACAAACTCTTAACTTTTTATTCTAATTAAGGGTTAAAGTGTAAAAATATCCCTAACGTTTTGGTCATGGGTAATTTTACCCCTAACATCTAAAATGGTGCAATTTTATCCCTAACATTGATAAATTCGATAAATTTGAGTGCAATTCCTAATTTTTAAATATGGAAGCATACTTTAGTTTTAATTTTTTTATTAAACGATATATACTTTAATAAACTATCATTTCTTGACTATCATTTCTTAACTTTTATCTAATTTTTAGATAATGATAAACTATAAATAATAATAATAATAAATTAAATAATAATTATTATTATAATAAATTATATATAAATAATTATAATATAATAAATAAGGATAAATTACTGAATACTGAAACTGGATGCTGAAACTGAATGTTGAAACTGAATGCTGAACTGAACTGAACTGAACTGAATTGAACTGAACTGGACTGAACTGAACTGATTGTTACTGAAATTAAGTGATAAAGAACATGGCCTAACTCAGGATAGGTGGCTTCACGGATAGAGAACAGCCCAGTCCATCCATTCTTAGAGATCCATTCGTAGAAGGGCTTTTCAGCTTCGACAAACCCTTTAGAGAACCAGCGGGAGCGATCAATTTTCCATCCCCTGACGCTACCGAAAACTGGAGAATAGGTTCTTTCTGGTTCTTTCTTTTCCTTCTTCTTCTTCTTTTTCGAACAGGTTGCGAGGTCAGCTTGGGGGCTCTTGCTTGGAGTTTGGTCATACTGACCTTTTCCTTGAGACTTAGTGGGAGTCTCGATGTATTCCTGCTGAGCAGGAGATGGAGGGTTTTCATCGGAGTGATTGCCGTCATAACCAGCTCCGGATATGTTTTGGGAATCCGACATGATTTTTAGGGATTCTTTGAGAGTATTTGAAGATTAGGGATTTAGATAGAAATCAATTTGCCAGAGATTTCAAAGTGTAAAGAGATATGAGTGGGAATTCGTCCACTATTTATAAAAGGTCGAGTTGATCTGGAACGTTGAAGTAGCTGTTTTACCTCGAGATGATCAAACGACAATAATCTGGCATTTATGACATGTTCGGTGCATTTGTTTTCTTAATTATTGCGATTACGTCATCCTAGGTGGCTATTTATGGCGCGTGTGCTAGCTTTTAATGTTAAATGGATTTTACTCAGTATTTGGAATTCTAAACGTTTGAGATACTGAGTGCTCAGTTTTACGTAGAGGAAGTTTTCACACAGAAGTAACTCAGCCTATAGTAATCACTCAACATGTATGTCTAGTCAGCATAGGGTGATTCTTACGTTATTCAGTTTAGCTCAGTTTGAGTAAGTTACTTAGCATGCAATAACTACTCGGCATATAGTATAATCACTCAATATTTATCAAGAATTTATTAAACAGGATTACACATACCGATAGCTTCCCTGAGTATGCTGAATTGCTCACGAGCCAAAGGCTTAGTGAAGATATCCGCAAGCTGTTCATCTGTTGGTACGTAGGTCAGCTTGATCTCACCTTTGAGTACATGATCTCTGATGAAGTGATGTCTTATGCTGACATGCTTCATCCTGCTGTGCTGGATTGGATTCTTAGATAGGTCAATAGCGCTTTTGTTATCGCATTTGACTTCAATTGTTTCTGTTTTGATGCCGTAATCCTCAAGTTGTTGCTTAATCCATAGGACTTGGGCCACACAGCTTCCAACAGCTATGTACTCAGCTTCAGTTGTAGACAGGGCAACTGATGACTACTTCTTGCTGAACCAAGACACTAGACAGCTTCCAAGGAAGTGACATCCTCCAAAAGTGCTCTTACGCTCTAGCTTGTCCCATCCATAGTTAGCATCAGTGTATCCAATGAGTGTGAAGTCATTTGAGTTTGGATACCACAAACATGCATTAATTGAGCTCTGCAAATATCTAAAAATTCTTTTTACAGCTATAAGGTGTGATTCTCTGGGGTCAGCTTGATATCTAGCGCAATAGCATACTGAGTATTGAATATCAGGTCTACTAGCAGTAAGATAGAGTAGAGAGCCAATCATACCTCGATATAACTTGCTGTCTACTGACTTACCTTTCTCGTCAGCACAAAGGACAGTATCAGTACCCATTGGGGTTGATATGGGCTTACATTCTTCCATATCAAACTTCTTTAACATTTCTTTGGCGTATTTAGACTGACTAATGAAGATGTCGTTCTTCCCTTGCTTGATTTGAAGTCCAAGGAAGAAGTTGAGTTCTCCCTTCATTTGTCAGCTTCGGTTCTGAAGAAGACTTTCCTTCTTTCGTACTGAGTTATTCTTTACTCAGCCCGTGCTATGTTATCATGCTGACTATGTTCTGTCTAACTTGATTCCTGTTCTTATAAATATTTTTATACTCAACACTGAACAAACGCATTAGTACAATTAAATCAAAGCACTTAAATTTAATTATCTTAATCATGGATTACCTTAAATAATTTTGTCAAATCAAAATCATGTTGGAAAGGTGTTTCAACAGTCAGTATCCCCGGCATTGATCCCAACACTAAACACTCAACCCCTTCCAAGAAGAAGAAGAAGGACAAAGGTAAGAAATCAAAGGAGCCTGAGGAAGGAACTTTTCGATCCGTGTTCTCAGACGTTCAAGGACTTGATGTTGTGGCTTCACAATGGTTCTCAAAAAGCTTCATCGAAGTTGAGAAACCCTACAGTGACTGGATATCCAAAAACGGATGGACCAAAATTTTTTCGTTAAATGGGCTAACCTACCCAAGGCTTGTGACTGAGTTCTACTCAAATCTACTGGTTGCTACAGATGATGTTGATTTTATGGTAACATATGTCAACAAAAAGCAAATCATCATCAACCGCTCATATCTAGCCATCCTTTTAGACTTAAAGGACGAAGGAGCTGAGCTGAGAAAAACCAATGACTATAAAAAGGTCAAATACACTGCCACATTCTGTAAGCCTGAAGGGCATGTCGGTGTAGTCTCGTGCACTTCACTTACTCAGCATCAAAGACACGCCCACTACCTGCTGACCAACTACTTATACCCAAAGGTCAATGCCACATCATCTGCATCCAATTTCGAGCAGTGTTTCCTATGGCACATATTGAACTATAAACCTCTGAATATGCATGTATTCTTGATCGGGGCTATGCAACGAAGCACTAGAGCACTTCGAATGGGATCTCTCATCACCGAGATTCTCAAGGATCACAAGATCAGCTTTAAGAATGAGGAAAGCATACTGGGAACAGAAATCACCATTGAAAGTCTTACTGGACTCGGACACAGCCTCCCCTTTAAATCAAAGAAAGGAAAGGATATGGTGATCGAAGCTGAAGAGGAAGCTGAGCCAACTTATAAAGGGAAAAAGAGAAAGGCAGACACATCAGCTACAGAAAAAGCTAAGCCTACACTCCAAACTGTCAAAAGACTAAAGGTACTAATGACAAATCCCTCTCCCGCTGAGTCAATTAAAAAGAAAGCTGAGCCTACCAAAGCCGCCCAAAAACGACCTACCGCTGTTCAAGAAACTGTGGAGGAACCAGAGAATACTGAGCCACCCCTAAAGAGGAAGAAGGTCTCCGGAGTTACTCCTTTGAATGCAACTCCTCTGGATTTCTCTATTCCAAAGGATTCCTTCTTTCTGCGAGCTCAGGAATCTGATAAAAGCACTCAACCTTCAAACAATCAACAGAAACATTATGTCTCTGCTGAGAAGATAAATGAGAATGACCCAAGCAAATCAACTGCCGAAGAACCATCCACTGAGCCGGAATTTGGGTCCCATGGTGAAGAACAAACTGAGGATGTCCCAAACATCATCACTGTTGATCAAACTCCGTCTCCAAAACAATCCAAGGATGGTAGTGAAAGGAGATTCAAAAAGAAATCACGCAAACCACCAGTGTTTGATATATTGGATGTTTCACCTCTGCATGAACCCATCGTCAATCTAACTGACATGGACTTCAACTTCTTCTCCAAGCCCATTGCCAAGTCCTTGCCAGTTAAGGACAAACAAGCCTCTGTTCCTCACAGTCAGGGACATGCCGAAGCTGACGCTCATCAAGGTCAGAAGTCTGCTGACACCGCTGCTCATGCCTCAACTGAGCAAGTGATCAAAGAAAGCACTGTTCAAGAAAATGAACAAGTACCGGAGAAAACTCCTGCTCAGAACAATCTCGAGCTGACTCCTCCACAAGTCAATACTCAGCTTCAGAATGATACTGAGCAGGTAGACATTGCTGCTGTGTAAACCCATCCCCTTACTGACCAGTCAGCAAACCAGTCAGCGCCTGCTACTGGCCTTAACACTGAGTCTGCCACTCCAATTCCTCAACCTTCAAATAATCAAGAGGGCACCTCCGTTTCTAGTGAGCTACCAAATTTCCAAACACCTGCTGCTAACCAGAACCCAGTTCCTGAGATTCCATCAGCTGATCTACTGAACTTCCTTACTACTTCTGCCTCTGGAAAAAGAATCCTCCAAACTGCTCAAGAACTGATCGCAGACATACAACGCACTCATGCCACTGAGGCCGAGTATCCTTTTGCTGAGCCTACTCAACTGAGCACCATAATGCAACTTCTGACTGAACTCAAAAGTCTTAAGGAGCTTTTGTGTGTGCTAACTGATATGGTTACTCAGCAGCCAAAGCAGGAGTTCGCTACAAAGATGGCTAACCTTCATCTGCATATGGTGCACCACATGGATACCATTGAAGGAAAGCTGCAAACTCTGGTATGGCTCAGTCTGCACAAGTAGCTCAAGCCGTCACTCAACTCAGCACCGAGCTCACTACCACCAGAGACTTGGTTTCATCTTCTTCTCAGTGCACCATTCAGCAAATCGCTGAAGCTATTCGTATGCTCAGCCTCTCCCGTGAAGAAATGAAAACCGACCAGGCAAAGTCATCTAAAATCTTCCAACTCTCCAAGGCAACCTATCAATACGTCACACATCAATCCCATCAGCGCCATCACTATGATGCTGCCTTACTCAAGATGTACCATCAGTCTTACGCCATGAAGACCGACACCATGAGCTGGATGGGCAAGTCCCTACAATTTATACTCAGCATCATCAGCTCCCATATGAACATTCCGGCGTCAAACATGGCTGGAGGGATCAAAGTCTTTGACGGGCTTAAGCACAGCACGGCTCAAATACAACAATATTCATCTCTGTTGACTCGTGCTGTGGAACAAGAGAAGTTTTATGCTGCTGTCTCTCAGCCCGTTGATGTTGGCAAAACGGGGGAGAAAAACAAGCAACCGGCAGAAGGAACTCAAAAGAAGACTCATCCTGCTTCTACTTCTGCTGTCCTTCCCAGCACACAACCTCGGAGTCAAGATACAACCAAGTCAAGTCAGCAAACAAAACCCAAACCGAACCAAGTGTCCGTCAACATTAGACGATAGATATTTTGTTGTGTAATCTTAGTTTTTGCTGACTACATGTTTCTTGTTCTGCTGAGTTAATATATTATCGTATCTTCTATTTAAACATCTGTGTTATCTGTTTATCGCTTTATGTCTATCTGCTATGTTGATCTAAATTCATGACTTGTCTCACATGTCTTCTTATTCGAATTGAACAAAGTAACTAAAGCTTGACAACATTGAATTAATCATGTACCTGGCCACTGAGTAAAACTACTCAGCCTCAACTAACTCACTAAGCATGCTCTGATATCTGAACTTAATCTTCCGCTTAACTTAATATCGAAACTGAGTAAAGTGAGCCTGGTCCAAGAACTGACCTAACTTCTGAAAACTGACTGTAGACTAAACCTTGAAATGTTTAAAGTAAAACTAAGTCAGTAGTTCAACCCTTACGGGGGAGAATCTTAAGAAGTTAAGAAAAGGTCAATCATCATGGGGGAGCTCCACACTGAGTTCCTTATTGAATATTTTTGCCAACATCAAAATGGGGGAGTTTGTTGAAACATCTTTCCACATGATTTTGATTTGACAAAATTATTAAATCTCCATGATAAAAATATTCCAACACATTAAATTTAAATGCTTTGTTTTATTTGTACTAATGTGTTTGTTCAATGTTGAGTTATTTGATTTATAAGATATTGAGTTAAGTGGCCCCAAGGCCCATGAATGAGAGTCAAGCCCAAGTCAACGGATCAAAGCCTCACGGCCCAAGAAGACCAAAACGCAGTCGTACTAAGTAAAACGCAAGCCCAGCTTTGAGAAGGATCGAGAAGCCTTCGTCTAAATAGCTTCAAGATGAAGCTGTTGAGTTGAGCGACAAGAAAGTCAGGCCAGCAGCTGGCCTGGATAAACTTCGAGACAAAGTATTTCTACTTCGGGTAAAGTTCAGAAGACGCAGAAAGCTGTCTGGAAGACTTTACCATAAATATGGAAACATTCTGTTCTGTCTGACGAAAAGCTGCTGAGCACTGCCGAAGACAGCAGATACAAGGTTTTGATTGGCCGAACACGCTGAGCACGTACTGAGTGAAAGCGACAGGAAGCCGTTTCCCTCCAACGGTTATTTCGAAATTCGAAATAACCTGTGCTTCAAGTGTCACTATAAATAGGCCACTCAAACGCTTCATTCGATGCAGATCTTCAATCAAGTCGAAACGCTGACCAAATTGTTACTTGAAGTTCTGTGAGAAAAGCAAAGCAAATCTTACACCAATTCCAATTTTGTGTAAAAGTCTAGAGTGATCTAAATCATCTAAAGTGTCTTAGCAATTGTTGTTTAGGACAAGCAAACACTTATCGTTTTTAGAAGTATAGAAAGGAGAAGCTGAGTACTCGGTTATAGTACTCAGTGTTAGTAATAGGAGTGAGTAGAGGAATAGAGGAAGGTACTCTTGTATACTCAGCTTGCTATTGTAAAAGGTTTGTGCTCTACCTTTAAAGAGCTCAGTAGAGGATTCTAAAACGCTCGGAAGGAACTCCGGGGACTAGACGTAGGCGGAGAGGCCGAACCAGGATACGTCTGCTGAGTAACATCTTTCTAACCTTTATCTCCTTAAAATATTGCTTACTATAACACTGCCTAGTTAAACGCTAAAAAGAATATAAGCTGAGTTGAGTGAACTGAGAAGCTGAGTTCAGGAATAGACTCAAGCACTATCTACTGACTCAAGGATAGATTCAGTCTTAGTCACCTGTTGACTAAGCTTGTATCTAAAACTTACTCAGTCTCACTGTGCCAAAAGGCTTTGAGAAAGTCTAAGTTCAAAATTAGCAGTCAGCCATACGTGAAAATTTTAAATAGTTCCTAACCCCCCCCCCTTTGGAACTAAATTGTCACGTTACACGGGACCAACAAAATGCTTGAACCATATCGGTTCTTGACAAAGTTTTCAGAAATAGAAGTGTATATTCACCTTGGGGAACGTTTTGGATGTTGGAAAATTTATATATATAAATGAAATTAGTATAAAATCCAACAGTCATCCTGGTTCATGAACAGTTGTGTTCGTTCATGATTAGTCATGTCAGTTCATGAACAGTCGCGTTCGTTCATGAATAGTCATGTTCATTCGAGAACAGACATGTCTATTCAAGTTCTATATATACATGATGGAGCTATCAGATTGAATATACTTTTGAAAATTACTCTCAAAAATATTTCTGCTCTCTGTACGTGCTGTTTTGTTCTACTCCGGTGATAGCTATTATACACTCGGTAAGAGTTCGCTTGCGTAATCTGTTGTATCCTGGGAGACGATTGTCAATAGCGGCAAGATCTGTCTTAAGGAAACTGCTAATACAGGCCTCAGATTTGTCTAAACTCTTTCCTTTTAATTTATTATTTACTGTTCATGTTTCTTTCTGTGTTTATTTGTTTTTTGGTTTAACATTTTCTAACATTCTTAAGACAGATTTATATGTTTCTGTTTTTTCCAAAAGACAACACTATGTTTGAAGAACAATAAGCTGTGTGCTTCTGGTTTTTTCTTTTTTGATTTTTTCTGTGGTTTCTTTCCAAAGTTTGCTGTTTTTTTTTTGCTTTGATAAATTTAATAAACCATCAGAAAACTTGAAAAACTTGTTATAGCTTTCGTTTGGGTTACTGTTTTTTTAAGAAAAAAAAACACACTGACAGAAAAAAAAGGAGTTCCAGGCTTTGCATTTTTTGAGATGCATGTCTCTTATTTCTTTTTATTATTATTTTCCGTTGGTGTTGGTAATTGATTATTTGTTGAAAGTTTTTTTCTTTTTGTTGGGTTTAGCGTTCTACTCTTTTACCTGGTTATTTTTTAATTTGATTATTGGATGTTTATTCATCCATTTCAGACTTTATTTCTTCCTTTATTATCATTGAGAGTTAAGTTGCCTTCTAATATATTTTTTTAAAAAATCATATAATACTTTCAATTTCTTTTTGTTTCTTATGATTTCGAATTAAATTAAGATTATTTATTTTCGAATCTTTTCAGTTTGTGAAATAGATTATTGTTGTTTATATCTAACTTAATTTGTTTGAAGTTTCAGAGAAAAAAAAAAGATGGTTGAGATTGGGAATACAAACGGATCCGGTTCTAACGTGAATCAGAACATGGAGATTCCACAGCCTGCTCGTCTGCCAGTATCTGTGCCAACTGCTGTCAGCCACAGTGAACGTCCTGAAAAATTCACAGGTGTGAACTTTAAAACGTGGCAACAAAAAATGTTATTTTACCTTACTATGCTTAATTTGGCTAAATGCTTAAAGGATGATCCTCCTGTAATCAGAGAGGATGAAGTAGATGCTGCTACTGCCTTTAATGCAATGGAAGCATGGAAGCATTCTGACTTCCTTTGTTGTAATTATATTTTAAACGGCTTGACTGATGCACTTTACAGTGTTTACCAAGTCAAGCAAACGGCAAAGGAATTATGGGAATCTCTGGACCATAAATATAAATCAGAGGATGCTGGGGCTAAGAAATTCTTAGTTGGGCAATTTCTGAATTATAATATGGTAGATTCTAAGAAAGTTGTAAATCAAGTGCAAGATTTGCAATTAATTATCCATGAAATCCATGCCGAACGTATGTCAATTTCTGAATCATTCCAAGTGGCAGCAATTATAGAAAAATTGCCGCCTGGATGGAAAGATTTCAAAAATTACCTTAAGCATAAGCGAAAGGAAATGACAGTTGAGGAACTTATTGTCTGATTCCGAATTGAGGAGGACAATAGAGGCATGGAGAAGAAAGACTCCAATATGGCTAGTCAGTCTGTGGCTAAGGCAAATATGGTGGAGACGAATGAGAACTCCAAGAAAGGCAAAGGCAAGAAGCCGATATGGGGTCCTAAAGGTGGCATATCCAAAAATACCAAATTCAGTGAAAAATGCTACAATTGTAACAGAAAGGGTCACATGTCATCTAATTGCAAGCGACCAAAGAGGTTTAGGCCAAATGAAGCACATGTAATGGAAACCATTGAACAAGATGTATCAGAGATTGATTTATGTGCTGTGG
Organism: Euphorbia lathyris; assembly: GCF_963576675.1. Classification (NCBI taxonomy): domain Eukaryota; kingdom Viridiplantae; phylum Streptophyta; class Magnoliopsida; order Malpighiales; family Euphorbiaceae; genus Euphorbia; species Euphorbia lathyris. The sequence goes on along the minus strand of NC_088914.1, from coordinate 18,082,943 downwards.
TGTCAGAAGTCAATATGATTGATTCCAACCCAATGGAATGGTGGCTAGATACTGGTGCCACACGTCACGTTTGTTGTGATAAGGCTTCCTTTGTTAAACTGACTCCTCAAACTGGAGAGAAGCTCTTTATGGGAAATTCTGCTACCTCAATGGTCAAGGGGAATGGGACTGTGATTCTGAAGATGACTTCTGGAAAGGAAGTAAAACTGCAGAATGTTTTGTATGTTCCAGAAATTCAAAAGGACTTGGTTTCAGGAAGCATCCTTAGTACACATGGTTTTAGGATGGTCTTCGAAGCCGAAAAGTTTATTTTGACTAAAGGGGGAATGTATGTGGGAAAAGGATATGTATCTAATGGGATGTGGAAATTTAATGCAATTTCTTGTAATCCAAGTTCAATGAATATTAATAAGAATGACGTTTCTTCCGTTTATATCATTGAGTCATTTGATTTATGGCATGGTAGACTTGGACATGTTAATTCTAATACGCTGCGTAGATTAATTAATTTAGATCATATCCCTTCATTCCCAATTGATTATAAACATAAATGTGAAATTTGTGTAGAGTCAAAATTAACAAAATGTTCATTCCATTCCGTGGAAAGAAAAACAGAACCACTTGATCTAATACATAGTGATATTTGTGACTTAAAGTTCATTCAAACTAGAGGAGGTAATAAATACTTTATTACTTTCATTGATGACAGTACCAAATATTGCTATGTATATTTGCTTAAAAGCAAAGACGAGGCTATAGAGAAATTTATTCTCTATAAACAAGAGGTGGAAAACCAACTTAATAAAAAGATTAAAGTGGTGAGAAGTGATCGTGGTGGTGAATATGTTGAACCATTTGAGGAATTTTGCTCGCAACATGGTATTATTCATGAGGTAACACCACCATACTCTCCTCAGTCTAATGGAGTGGCGGAGCGTAAAAATCGTACCTTAAAGGAAATGATGAACGCAATGCTAAACAGTTATGGGTTGCCACAGAACATGTGGGGGGAAGCTATTTTATCGGCAAATCACCTTTTAAATAGAGTGCCCCGTAAGAAATTAGACAAGACCCCATATGAATTATGGAAAGGAAGAAAACCTACCTATAATTACTTGAAAGTGTGGGGGTGTCTTGCTAAGGTAATGGCTCCATTGCCAAAAAGAATGAAAATAGGTCCAAAGACGGTGGATTGTATTTTCATTGGCTATGCGCTTCATAGTAAGGCATATAGATTTCTTGTGCATGAATCTAAAAATCCTGAGATTCATAAGAACACCATCATGGAATCAAGGAGTGCATCATTCTTTGAAAATATATTTCCTTGTAAGGAAAAAGAAGATGGTTCGAGACCCAAACGGGCTTTAGAAACTGTTGATGATAACAGTCAGGACCCTCAACAAGAAACTGATGTTGAAATTGAGGAAGAGGCTGAGCCTAGAAGGAGTAAGAGAGCTAGGGTAGAAAAATCATTTGGTCTAGATTTTCTAACCTATATGGTAGAGGCAGAGCCTCAGACCTACAAGGCAGCTGTAAGCTCAACGGAAAGCCCTTTGTGGAAAGAGGCTATAAGGAGTGAAATTGAATCCATCTTGCAAAACCATACATGGGAATTAGTAGATCTTCCTCCGGGAACGAAACCACTAAGCTCTAGATGGATTTTCAAACGAAAAATGAAAGCAGATGGAACAATTGATAAGTATAAGGCCAGATTGGTTATAAAAGGTTTTAGACAAAAAGAAGGTTTTGACTACTTTGACACGTACTCTCCCGTGTCTAGGATAACATCTATTAGGATGATACTTTCAATCGCCGCTTTGCGGAACCTTGAAATACATCAAATGGATGTTAAGACAGCTTTCTTGAATGGAGATCTTGATGAAGAGATTTATATGGAACAACCTGAAGGTTGTGTAGCTCCAGGTCAAGAAAGAAAAGTCTGTAAATTGGTGAAGTCTTTATATAGATTAAAGCAAGCACCAAAACAATGGCATAAGAAGTTTGATGATGTCATGATGACAAACGGATATCAAATAAACGAGTGTGATAAATGTATTTATGTCAAAACTACAAATGAAGGATATATCATTTTGTGTTTGTATGTTGATGACATACTTATTGTTGGAAGTAATGACAAGATGGTGAAGAGTACCAAAGACATGTTAAACTCACGGTTTGATATGAAAGATATGGGACTCGCAGATGTGAGTTTGGGTATCCAAATCAAACGTTCACCTAGTGGTATCATCTTGACTCAGTCACACTATGTGGACAAGATTCTTGACAAGTTTAGTAAGAATGATTCTTGTATTGCCAGAACTCCAATCGACACTAGCCAACATTTATGTAAAAATAAAGGTGAAAGCGTTAACCAAGTAGAATACGCAAAAGTTATAGGCAGTCTAATGTATCTCATGAGTTGTACAAGGCCTGATATTGCTTTTACTGTCAGCAGTTTAAGTAGATACACGAGTAATCCAGGGGAAATCCACTGGAAAGCCATTGTAAGAATACTTCGGTATTTAAGATATACTCGTGATTATGGATTGCACTATACGAGCGAGCCTGCCGTGTTAGAAGGATTCTCTGATGCAAGTTGGATATTTGATATAAAAAATTCCAAAGGCACGAGTGGATATGTGTTTACTCTAGCAGGAGGAGCAATATCCTGGAAATCCTCAAGGCAAACAATTATAACGAGATCCACTATGGAGTCTGAGTTTGTAGCTTTAGATAAAGCAGGAGAAGAAGCTGAGTGGCTAAGAAACTTCTTGGAGGATGTTCCTATGTGGCCCAAACCTGTGCCCACAATTTGTATACATTGTGATAATCAAGCAACGATTAAGAGAGCACAGAATGGGATATATAACGGTAAACATCGACACATGCGTCGTCGACATAACTCCGTTAGACAACTGATCTCAACAAGTGTTATTTCTGTTGATTTTGTTGGATCAAAGGATAACACAGCGGATCCGCTAACCAAAGGGTTAAATAGAGATCAAGTTGAAAAATCATCGAAATGAATGGGACTAAAGCCCATAGAGAAGAGGCGTTATGTGAAGGAAAACCCTACCTAGTTGACTGGAGATTCCAAGATCTAGGTTCAAAGGGACAACCTAATTGCATAAACCTTATGCGTTCACTGTAGGGGGTTAAACCCTAGTCCATTCCTAGATGTAAACAGTGACACCAACGGAAAAAGGTTAAGCTATATGCTTTTAATGATACATTGTGCATCAGAAATTCTGAGCAAATAACATCACCTATGTTAGAGTGAAGTGGGGTCGCTTCGATGGAGACTAGTGAGGGCCTAGTACTCTTAAACTCTCGCAGAACCAGGCGATGTTCATGACCATAACGAACATAACCATGAGAACCTATACCGGGTTATGTTGATATCTGTGTGGGGTATATCACTGTTTACACAAACGGCAGAATAGTTCAAAGCATCGCGTCTACTAGTCAGCCAGTAAATTAAATATACTTTCACAAGGGAAGGTTCAAAGCACATTAGCTACCTATCCTATGCAGATATCAGCTGTAGAAAGTTATCACCACATCCAAATCGTCTCGTTTCCAATTTCATTTATGTGGGGGATTGTTGGAAAATTTATATATATATAAATGAAATTAGTATAAAATCCAACAGTCATCCTGGTTCATGAACAGTTGTGTTCGTTCATGATTAGTCGTGTCAGTTCATGAACAGTCGCGTTCGTTCATGAATAGTCATGTTCATTCGAGAACAGACATGTCTATTCAAGTTCTATATATACATGATGGAGCTATCAGATTGAATATACTTTTGAAAATTACTCTCAAAAATATTTCTGCTCTCTGTACGTGCTGTTTTGTTCTACTCCGGTGATAACTATTATACACTCGGTAAGAGTTCGCTTGCGTAATCTGTTGTATCCTGGGAGACGATTGTCAATAGCGGCAAGATCTGTCTTAAGGAAACTGCTAATACAGGCCTCAGATTTGTCTAAACTCTTTCCTTTTAATTTATTATTTACTGTTCATGTTTCTTTCTGTGTTTATTTATTTTTTGGTTTAATCATTTTCTAACATATTCGGTAGAAGTTAGGAATAATGTGGTCTGCCATCTGATTTGAATTTTTTTGTTTCTCCTTACTCCATGGATAATTAGAGTATAGTTAATTTAATCAAATTATATATTTATAGGGTATTATCACATAACATATGTGACTACTTATTCAACTACACAAGATTATCATGATTAGGTTATATGTATCAGATTTAGTTTGTAATGTTTTAACAGAAATTTTGTAATTTTGTTGGTAAAATAGTAAATATTTTAGACATAATTGATATATGGAAGGTTTCAAGTGACAGCTACATACCAGTCAAAATATGTTTTCCAATTTTTAATAACTTATAGCTAAAATTGATCTTGCTTGGAAACATTAAGGTTAAATTTGGTTAAATTTGGGCAAATTTGGTCAAATTGATTATGTATACATATACACTCTTTGAATTGTTACCTCTAATGGAAACTAATAACCACATTATTTAAATTTAACTAAATAAACATAAATATTGTAATAGTCCATTGAATTCTAAACATTGTTCTAAAATTTATGTGAAATGACGAAAGCTTACATCTAAAATTCATAGGAGAATAATGATACCGAAGTTAAAGAAATTGTCATTTAGCTAACGCTACCAAAGCCATAATTATCAATTTATTTTATATTTATTCATTCCATAGATATTTAACTAAATAATAAAAAGCTTCTTAAAAATAATCAAAATTTATTCTAAGAAAATTAAATTAAGCAACAGTTCTAGTGCTGCATATATAACCGAACTTTCATGCCAGCTAGATTCCTCTCATTCACCATTTTCGTTTTGCTCCTCTCCTTCACCATTCTCGTTTTTCTCCTCTCCTCCAGCCCCATTTACTTGTCCAAATTGGTCATTTTACCCTTCCAACTTATCGAATGTCGTATTTGAGTCCCGCTCAATTGGACCCTAATGACCAAGTAAAATTTGGACCTTCATCGTTAAATCTAACCAATTAATAATCGTACGGTTAGCCAATAATATTATAAAACAAATATCTTTTTTTATCCTTTTTATGTATTAATCCTAATTAACCTAAAAATTAGGAAGGATTAACCTAAAAATTAGGAACAAATTTAGGAGAGAGAGGAAGAGATTTGCAGTTGCGGAACAAGATTAGGAGAAAGAGGGAAAGAAATTCATATGAGCAATACCCAAATTCCTAATTTTTTTTTTCTTTTTATGTATTGATCTTAATTAAACCTAAAAATAATAAGGAACAAGTTTAGGAGGTAGGAAGAAATTCCCTCAGCAGTTCCAGAACAAGTTTAGGAGGAAGAAATTCAGAGGAGCAGGTACCCAAATTCCTTTCTTCAACTTTGCAGGAGCCAAAATAGATTGCAGGAGCCAAAATCGATTCTTCTTCGGATTCTTCTTCTTCGACTTTGCAATTTGGATTGAATTTCTTGACTTCACATAAAATTTCTCTCAGAAAATTGAACGATATATTGAACAGTTTAATTACGATTAAAACATAAAAAGGATAAAAAAAAATAAATTTGTTTTATAATATTAAATTGAATAATTGGCTAACCGTAGGATTATTAATTGGCTAGATCTAACGGTGAAGGTCCAAATTCTACTTGATCATTAGGATCCAATTGAGCGGGACTGTGTCATATTTATCTCCTTAACTCCATAAAAATGATATTTCTCACCCTCTTAACTTGTCCAAATTGGTCATTTTACCCTCACCAACTTATCGAATGTCCTATTTACCTCATTTACTCCATAAAAGTAGTATTTCTCACCCTTTATGATCCTATTTACCTCCTTAACTCTATAAAAGTGGTATTTCTTACCCCTTTATAGTGCAAAATTAATAGGACTTATTCAAATGAGTGTGAAAATATATTTTTTAAAATCATTTTTTTTATTTTGTTTTAACTTGATAATTATATTGATCCTTCATGTGTTTATTACAATAATATTGTATTACAATAATTAGATAATCAAAATTTAACTAGCCAAAAAAGTTGAAAAGAGAATGAATGAATAAAAAATACAAATAACAAGAACATTAATATAAACAAGTTAAAGACATTATACGGAGGGATAAGGTACCAAAATATATGGTTTTTGGGGAAGTATCAATTTAGGTTCCACGTACAAAATAGCACCAATATAGATTTAATGTTTAAAAAAGTATCAATTTAGGCCTCGATAACGGATTGTAATGGGTGAGAAATACCGCTTTTGTGGAGTTAAGGGGGGTAAATAGAACATTCTATGAGTTTGGGGGTAAATGAACAAGTTGAGGGGGTGAGAAATACCACTTTTATGGAGTTAAGATGGTAAATAGGACGTTCGATGAATTCAGGGGTAAATGGCCAATTTAAACAAGTTCAGGGGGCTGGGGGTAGCATTAGGCCTAAAATTTGAATTTCTGATAAAATAAGAAAGATTACCTAATTTAGTTATAAATTTAAAGGTAAATAATTTATTAGTCCCCTAGTTTTAACCTAACACACTGTTTAGTCCCCCTATTTTAAAAAACACATTTTAAGATCCCTATCTTTTGCCAATATTAACCTTGTGGTCCTTTTATCTATTTTTTTTAGATTTTTAACCGAACATATCTTAACTTTTAGAACAACCACAGTACAATACAAGTTGACCATGTTACTCTGTTATTTTACATATATATATCTGTTTATGCTAAAATATAACGATTACAAGTCTAAAAAAACTAGACAAAAGAACCAAATGGTTAATATTAACAAAAGTTAAAGATCTTATAATATATTTTTCAAAATAGAAAGACTAAACAGTATATTAGATAAAAAGTAAAGGACTAATAAATTATTTACCCTAAAATTAATGTGAAATATGACTTTTCGATATAATTTCCTCTTTAAGGAAGATCCAACCCGAATTTGATGCTGATTTTGTTGTGGGCTTGAGCCTTTTGGATTTTGGCCTGCTTTGACTATATCCTTTATAGGGAAAATTACACAGAAAAACTATTTACAACTATATCAAGTAATAATTTTGGATTATATCAAACTAGTAAAATCAGTACTTTTAATATATTTTAAGGATTAGTATTGATATTCAGTAAATTTATCAACACCGTAAAGCGTTCCTGTGAGGCGCCGTTGGGATCGGCCGGGGACACTCCGATGCTTAAGTCAGTAATCTTCTCAAGAGAATAAACTGTAATGACAAACTAGGGTTTAGAATAGTGTGTAAGTGTACCTTTGTTGTCATGTTACAAGGGTATTTACATAGGTTTGAGTGATAACCGTAATAACTCCCTTTTAATGCTATTTTAATGAAGTGTAATTCTCTTTTAATGTAGCTTAACTCTGGCCTCTAACCTCCGAGCTTTTACGATTTTTAAGGTATCATCAATGCTAGCTTAATGATAGTGAGTTTCGTCGTATACTTGCTCAGCTTTCCATAAGGGCGGATCGCCATGTGAGGCGGATCCCATATTCTTCTCAAAGGGCGGATCTCGGCATGGACCCATGATACGACACCGTATTTCCAAATATGTATTTATGGGCGGATCGTATGAGGGACTTATGGCACGACACCGTATTTCCAGCTGTACGCCATATATGCTAAGAAGACGAATCTTGTCTTGTCTTTTCTCTCTTCAAGTCCTTTCCATGAGGGAATATTTTTAGCTTAATCCTCCATGTTTTATGGCGGATGTTATCAAGTATTTATAATTTAAAAGTTTAGAATATATTTTCTAGGCTTTATGGTTTATGAATTGGAGTTTATAGTTTTTAAATTATGGTATAAAATCATAATATATTAAAAATAATGATATATTAAGAATTAAGTTTGGTGATATGACTCAGGGCCGGCCCTGGGCTATATGAAACGCGGGGCGTCCGCCCAGGGCCCATAAGATTAAGGGGCCCAAAAAAATATTTTAGATTGTAAATATATAAAACCGAGATGCATAGGTAAAATGAAAATGAATTGGTTCAGTTGGTATAAGTAAGGGGCTTATGCTTCTAAATTAACCTTGTGGTTGTAGGTTCAAACTTCCTCCTCCTCATTTTTATTATTATCAAATGTTTTTTTCCTTCCCACCTATCTTTTCTAAAAAAAAATATTATCTCATTTCAATTTTTTTTTTCTTAAATTTAATTGTCAAAATACATATTACTTTGTAAAAAACAAAGTAAGCATAACCTCTACTTGAAAAATAATATAGGGGAAAGTATGAAAAAAATGCTTGTGGTTTGCCCATTTTGCAAACAGGGGCATGTGGTTTAAAAGTTTACAAATAAAGGTCTGTGGTATGTTTTATTTACAAAACAAAATATTACAATTACACAGTTAAGTGCTGATTACAATCAAATACATTTTTATTTTAAAAAAAAATTATTCTTACTTATCAGCATAACACAACCCCCGAAAAAACAACTTTCTAAATCGGAAAAAAACATTTCAATTTTTTTTTCTTAAATTTAATTGTCAAAATACATATTACTTTGTAAAAAACAAAGTAAGCATAACCTCTACCTGAAAAATAATATATTTATAACAAATAGCATAATTAAATTCTGAACTTTGGTTGTATTAAGGATTAAACCCCTGATCATTTTTATTATTATCAAATGTTTTTTCCCTTCCCACCCCATTTTATCACTATCTTTTTTTTTGTTGTTGAATCAAAAGTATCAATTTATTTATGTATTCAATAAAAGAAATAACCATTTAATCTTTTCTAAAAAAAATTATTATCTCATTTCAATTTTTTTTTCTTAAATTTAATTGTCAAAATACATATTACTTTGTAAAAAACAAAGTAAGTATAACCTCTACTTGAAAAATAATATAGGGGAAAATACGAAAAAAATGCTTGTGGTTTGCCCATTTTGCAAACAGGGGCATGTGGTTTAAAAGTTTACAAATAATGGTCTATGGTATGTTTTATTTACAAAACAAAGTATCACAATTACACTGTTAAGTACTGATTACAATCAAATACATTTTTATCTTAAAAAAAATTATTCTTACTTATCAGCATAACACAACCCCCGAAAAAAACAACTTTCTAAATCGAAAAAATCAATAATATATTGGAATTTTACGTTTTTTACTAAACTGACAGTTTATTAACTAAATTGATATTTAAGTTCATTTTACAGTTGCAATTTGATATTCGTATCTGTATTTTGTCAATATATGTAAATGTAACTAAAAAAAATTAAAAAAATACACTTATTATCATCGATTACTTAAAAATTTAATTTTAAATACTTTGTTTTGTAAAAGAAAACATACCACACACCTTTATTTGCAAACTTTTGAACCACGGACATCTATTCGCAAACAAGGCAAGCCACGAGCATTTTTTTCGTACTTTGCCCAATAATATATTTATAACAAATAGCATAATTAAATTCTGAACTTTGGCTGTATTAAGGATTAAACCCCTGATCATTTATTTTTCCACATTGAATCTTTGATCATTGATTCTATTATGGATTAGACCCTTATTTAACTTTAGAATCGTCAAATCGATCTTCTCATCTCCTAAACTCGACGGAAAAGTTAAACAAGGACAAAATCCATAACAAAATCAATGATAAAGGGCTCAATGTGAAAAAATAATTCAGGAGCTTAATCCTTAAAACAACCAAATTTCAGAGTATAATTATACTTTCTACCTATATTTATTTACTTTTTCAATTTTACATGACAAAACTTGTTATTTTAGTACATAAATAATTCATTGATTTTGTTATGGATTAGACCCTTATTTAACTTTAGAATCGTCAAATCGATCTTTTCATCTCCTAAACTCGACGGAAAAGTTAAACAAGGACCAAATCCATAACAAAATTAATGATAAAGGGCTCAATGTGAAAAAATAATTTAGGAGCTTAATCCTTAAAACAGCCAAAGTCCGGAATTTAATTATACTTTTTGCCTATAATTATTTACTTTTTCAATTTTACATGACATAAATACTTGTTATTTTAGTACATAAATAATTCTAGTTAGTATACTCGTTACTATTGAACTACCAATTTAGCTTTTATGTAGAGAATATTGCAATTTTAAATAACCTTTACGAGTTGGTGCAATTTTAAGCCTAGTTGATTAAAAATGAGTTCTTTTCATTAACATGAAATGTGCAACTTCAAACCATATTGAGTGACCAGAACAGTGGAGGTTGGAGCGAGGATGGAACAAGAAATTACATAAAAAAAACCTCATTTTTGTCAATTAAGCTAGAAACTATACCAATTGATAAATATTAGGTTTAAAATTGCACTATTTTATGCATGAACGTTGATTGCTCTCTCCTAATAACAATATGATTGAATTTGTATCTTATCCTTTGTAATAATAAAAAAAAATCATCTAACCTACAACTAAAAAAAAGAGTAGAATGTATATATGGAGGGCCCAAATTATCATCTCGCCCCGGGCCTCTAAAAGGCCAGGAACGGCCCTGACATAACTTAGTTGTAATTTTGTATTTAATTTGACCCATTTGATTCATGGGGCCTTTTGAATTTGGATCCTATTAAACATGTTGATTTGGATCCGAATTGTTTTGACTTGTGGACATGAACCCGAATTGAAATAGATTCTGGACTAGTAAATAGCTCATCATACCTAAAACTTTTATTCTTCTGAAAAAAAAACAGTAATATTTTGTAATCGCAATGTTATTATTTATTAATAAAATGTTATTTTTAAGAGTAATTTGTTTATATTTTGATTGTTAAATTTATTTATTATAAACTATTAATTAGACATTAATTTTAAATTTGCAATTATGATCATTAATAAAGTTTAGTTTAGAAAAAAGAAATTAATTTTAAATGTTTAATTATAATATAAATTATAAGATGTTTATTTTAATATATAATATTATATTATAATTTACAATTTAATTTATATGTGTCTAAATATAATTTACGACAAACTAAAAAATTGAGATATTAATCTAATTTATTGACACTAGAATTTTAATTAAAAAATTGTAACTTAAATACACTTGAATTTTAATTAATAAATTATAACTTAAATTCAAATAAATATAATTTATTCAAAATAATAAGAATATATCTCAAATAAAATTCATAGCAGGTTAAAATTATACATTAATTCTAGTAAGTCACATTTTGAATATAATTCGGTATTTTTATCGATCGGTTTATATCAAAATGTGATAAATTATCTTTAATAACACATTTTTTCTTAATAAATTATTTCCGAGATAATAACGTATTCTGAATAATTTTTTAATTGTTCATATTTTAAGTAAAATTTACTAAATAAATTAAAAATTTATTCAGACAAAAATGAATATCTACAGTTGCGAAGTTGATATCAACAGCGATAGGCTATAATGGTCAAAATAATTACACTTTGAGCTTATGAGTTGATGAGGAATAAACATACGAGAGATGAAGTATGATGATGCATCTACTTTAGGAATGACTACCTCTTTCCCTTATACTATTATTAGCAAATTTGAGGCTGGAAAGATGTAACCCTTGTTCTTTCTCATTTGGGCTCCACTCAGACATATAATAGTTTTCTTCTGTGGTAACATCTGATGGCCCCAAAAACATTCCACCCCATTGTGGAAAATGTATAAAACATATGGGGATAGTACAACATATCATCATTACTCCCATATATGTTATTCCTACTTCTTTATAGTATTTTGTTCCTTTAAAAAATATTAGTTGTGTCAACGCTGCTCCTACATTTCCACCCCCTCCTGTCATTCCCGATATTAGTCCTAATGACCTGATCAAAGACACAATACAATCAATTACCATTTCATACAACATTTTTATCTATAAATAACCCAAATATTATTAATTTTAAAATAAATTGAAAATAGTTCACCTTCGTGAGACAAAAGGAACCACACCAAATGTAAGTCCACAAGCAGCTTGACAGAGAAAAGAAAAGATAATCATAATTACAACCGAACCACTTAACGAAGACATTCTTCCGAGAATTATACAGAAAACACCACCTAATGTCTGTACTATCCACAGAACCCAAAGTCTACCTCTCATCCCATACTTTTTTCCGACCATATCCGATATCATTCCTCCAATCGGCCGAGATACGATATTCGCCAATCCGAAACTCGCTGCAATTATTCCTGCCGTATGTAATTTTAGATTAAACCTATCATAAAAATACTCGGCAATTATATTATCAATAGTAAGTTCCACTCCAAAACAGTAACCATAAGTCAACGCCAAAATCCACCCTCTGTAATTTTTTAATCCATAGTAAAAAATCTTTGAAAATTTATCTTTATGTTTATCCCCGGATTTCTCTAGCTGCAGGAAGTTCCCGTCCGGCAAATCTTTGCCGAACATCAACACAGCAAATGCAGAAAGTGTTTGAAACAATGCCGGAATGAAGAACGATATTCTCCAAGCTGTGAATTTCGCTGCTCCGATATCTCGGATAAGGCTAAAAACCAGCGGCATAATCAATTGTGTTGCGCCGCCACCGAGATTCCCCCACCCTGCGGCAACACCGTTGGCTGTGGCGACCACCGGAGCTGAAAACATAGAGCTCATCCAGAATTGAGTGGAGACAAAAGTGGCTAAAGAGAAGCCGGTGAAGAATCGGACGAGGAGGAACGAGATTGGGGAAGAAACGATGGAAGTGAAGTAAACTGCTGGAGCAGTAAGGAGAATCAGTGAAGCTGAGGCGAGACGTGGACCGAAGAGATCGCAAGCAGTTCCCATGGCTATCCGAGCTAAAATAGCACCGGAAACTGATGCAATACCGGCATTGCCGATGTCTGTAGCTGTAAGATTGAGGTTATCGCGGATGATTGGAAGAAGAGGCGGCGCGGCGAAAGTGGATACGAAACAGGAGAAGAAAGTAACCCAGGAAAGATGAAATGCTCGCATATGAGGCGGAGATTTAGAGAGTAGCCGGAATTTAGAAGCCTTATGGTCTGAATCTACGGGAAGAGCGAATTGCATTCTTGAATTCATTGATTTTGGTGAAGATGATTTGAATTGAAATTAGGAATTGAAGATAGATTTGCTGTGAATTGATAGGAAAGAGACTACTTGGATTTGATGTGAATTAATAGGAAGGAGACTACGAATTGCATGGCTTTTTTATTAGGTAAATTACAATATGGTCACTGAACTTTATCCATTTAACATTATGGCCACTAAACCTTAATTTTTAACAGCACGATCACTGAATTTTACACTTTTTTAATACTAGTGGCCACTCAACGTCTCAAAACGACCGTTGACGGCCTAAACAAATCTAAAGTGTTAATGATATTTTAAGGAACTTTAATACTTAAAAATTTTCGTTCGAGGTTATTTAGGTGTTGTTTTGTTGGGAGATATAGTGAATTTTTAGGGAGAAAAAGCTATAAAAAAATGTGATTTTGGAAGATAGAAAATGTGGCTTTATGGTAAATGTTGTTCTAAAAAATTTTAATTCTTAAATATTTTCATTTTGAGATTGTTAACGGTCACTTTGAAGACTTAGTGGCATCATTGTTAGAATGAGTAAACTTGAATGGCCATGGATGTAATTTACCCCTTTTTTATTTATTGATAACAAAATCTTCCTATTTTTCAGGAAGGGGCGAGAGTAAAGGCCAAAATGCTTTGAAGGAAGGTGATAAAGGATTAAATAAAGCAGCAAATCATTTATTTTTTAAATTGGCCCACTCCAAAACGATGTCGTTTTGGAGTGCAGCCCATTTTTAAAAAATAAATAAACACAGGGATTGGGGAACCGTTACATTACAGGAAAATGGGTCCACATAGTAATTATAAAAAAGCAGAATTGGTACGCAAAGAGAGAGGTAAGAGGGAAAAAATTCAATGAAAAAGTAGAGTAAAAAATACTTTTTCCCTACCATATCCGATATAATTCCTCCACCCAGCCGAGATCTGATATTCGTCCAGCTGCAATTAGGGGCGGAGCTAGGGGTAAGGAGGGTCTCCCGACCCTTTGGCCCGTCGAAAAACACCACCAGGGATGTTTTCCATGCATGGTTAGGGTTTTAATGATATTTAGGGGTTTGATTATTGAATTGATAATCTGATAGTTTAGGGTTTTAATGAAATTGATAATATGTTAAATTGTAGGGGTTTTGATTAAATTTTGAATTGATAATGTGATGGGGTTTTAATTTAATTGATGATATTTAAATGTTCTGATTAAATTGAATTGATAATGTTTTCATTAAATTGAATTGATAATGTGGTAGGGTTTTAGGGATTTTGATTATAAACTGAATTGGTGAATTACATTGGATTGAATTGGTGATATTTGGGGATTTTGATTAAATTGAATTGGTGAATTGAGTTGAATAAGTGATATTTAAGGGTTTTAGGGATTTTGATTGAATTGAATTGGTCATATTTAGGTATTTTTAGATTTTAGCTCATTAATTACTACTGAACATTGAATATACCAAAAAAAATCCAAAACAACTTTTGTATATAAATACATTTGTAGTAGGAATCAAATTCTTGAGTTCTTGTACGATAAAAAATTTCTACATACAATAGAGCCCCCCGAGGTTTGAGTCCTGGCTCCGTCCCTGACTGCAATTATTCGTGCCGTATGTAATTTTAGATTAAACCTATCATAGAAATAGTCTGGCTGCAATTATATTATCAATGGTAAGTTCGACTCCAAAACAATACCCATATGCCAAATCTTTATATTTATCCTCCGATTTCTCTAGCTACAGGAAGTTCCCATCCGGCAAATCTTTGCCGAACATCAACACAGCAAACGCAAAAAGTGTTTGAAACAATGCAGGAATGAAAAACGATACCCTCTAAGCTGTGAATTTCGCTGCTCCGATATCTCGGATTAGGCTAAAAACGAGTGGCATAGTCAGTGGCGGAACTAGGACCTCGGATGATCCGGGACTCAAACATATCGGTAAAAAAAATTTCAAAACGTCAAAAAAAATTCGAAATTAACTGTATGATTGATGACGGGCTTGGCAAAAAAATTTTAGCTTCCAACACATTAAAACTGTAAAAATATTATCATATTTTTAGAAACTAGTATTAAACTAATAGAAAATTACACATGTTTATTTTTTTTTAATGGTAAAGACATATTAAATGAATATTAAATATGTCTACTTTTTTTAATGGTAAAAACATATTAAAAATGAATTCAAAAGTTTATCAAAATAAAAATAAAGAGTCCATTTAAATTAATTAATAATGGTAACATGATTTTATAATTATTGGTAAATAAAATAAAAATAACTAAAAACTTTTAAAAAAAAATGAGATTGAAATGAGTTAAACATACGACCTCTCAAATAAAAATAAGCATCATTAACCATCTCATCTACTAACATTGAAATAATACTACATGGAGTCAATATAATTCTCTTCAAAATATTACTTACTTAAAAAAAAATCTCAATTCTCCGGCCACCTATCGGGGCTCGAGCCCCCTAACCCCCTTGGTTCCACACCTGCGGCATAATCAATTGTGTTGCTCCGCCATCGAGATTCCCCCACCCTGCAGCAACACCGTTTGCTGTAGCGACCACCGGAGCTGACAACATCGAGCTCATCCAGAATTGAGTGGAGACAAAAGTGGCTAAAGAGAAGCCGGTGAAGAATCGGACAAGGAGGAAAGAAATTGGGGAAGAAACGATGGAAGTGAAGTAAACTGCTGGAGCAGTAAGGAGAATCAGAGAAGCTGAGGCAAGTCGAGGACGGAAGAGATCGCAAGCAGTTCCCATAGCTATCCGAGCTAAAATAGCACCGGAAACTGATGAAATGCTCGCATATGTGGTGGAGATTTAGAGAGTAGCCGGAATTCAGTAGCTTTATGGTCTGAATCGACGGGTAGAGCGAATTGCATTCTTCAATTCTCCATATAGATTAATTTGATGAAGATATGTTAAAAATGAATTGAAATTAGGAAACCATGTTTGAGTTGAATTTATAGCAGCTCTTTTGAAGGTTGCCGGAAAACTGGGAAAAGGAAAGAGACTAACGTGGATTTGTTGCGACAGTAGCATGACTTTTTTTTTTTTTTGTTTTAATGTATATTTACACCCTTAAACTTGTCATATTTTACTTATTGGCGTCCTCAACTTTTAAAACAACCTATCATACATCTATAGCTGGCTTTAAAAATATATCACACACCTATAATTGGCTTTAAAAACCTATTACACACCTATAGTTGGCTCATTTGGACCTCCTACGCACAAAATCGTTGATCTTTGGTCTTTAACGAACAAGATAGTATACATGTTATAGGAAAAAAAAGAAAAGCGTGTGCGAGAGTTCGTTCGGTATGCCACCTCCGTCAAAGATAAAAAAAAAATCAACGATTTTGTGTGTAGGAGGTCGACAGGGCTGGCTCCAGGGGGAGGCCGTCTAGGCGGCCGCCTAGGGCCTCCGACTTACAGGGGCCTCCAATCGGAATTTTTTTTAAATTTGATAATTATTAAAAACTTTATAGTTTAAAGGTATACAGATTTAGATATATAATAAAAAAATACTGCTATGTTGAATGGTAAAGATATAGTAGAGATATTTATAAAGGTGCTGGATTAATATTTTTTTTGTTCACATTTTCTCTTATTTTTTCTTTCTTTCTTTCATAACACGAATTTATAAATTATTACTTTTTTATTATAGTTATTTTTAAATTTTTTATTTTTTTATAAATTACAAGATGAAATTCACTTATGAATTACAATTTGTAATTTGGTGCAAAATATTATTTAGACTCTGATTTATTTAAAATTTTAATATTTGGCCACTAATTTATTATTTGGTCACATTTAGACCATAAACCATTTAAATTGGTGAAATTTCACTCAATTTTGATGATTCCTTGGATCAGCATTTGTTGGTTCATTTTTTCTCTTATTTTGTCTTTCTTTCTTTTGACAACACATGTACTGATTTTTTTCTGAACTTTTTTTCATATTTGGAAACAATGTATAAACTATTATTTTGTTATTGTAGTGATTTTAAAATTTTTTATTTTTTTAATTAGAAGACGAAATGCACTTATAAATTAAAATTTGTAATTTGGTATAAAATGTTATATATTTAGACTCTGATTTATCTAAAATTTTAATATTTGACCACTAATTTATTATTTGGTCACATTTGGACTGTAAACTATTCAAATTGATGAAATTGTATCTTGATAAAATTGTTTCCTTATGATATGTGGTGATATTTTGACATATGGACTTGACATGTCGTACGGTTTAAAGTTGATTTATCCAAATAATTAATGAGATTAAAAGAAAAAAAACAAATCTCTAAACTAAAATTTATCAAGTCTGGTTATCAAAATATCATCATATGTCAATAATTCTATTAAGTTTCCATCCAAATTGGATTGAAATTTCACCAATTGGGATAGTTCAGTGGCCAAATGATAAAATTTTAGATTGATAAAGCGACAAATGACAAGATTCCTTGGATCAATCGATGTCCAAATAGTGATTTAAGCGTGTAATTCATAATAAATATGCAACTCAACCAATTTTTTTATCTCAAAAATAAATTCTTCTTTTTCTTTTCATAGAATCTTGCGATTAGGTTTGAGTTCAGCCGTCCAAGATTAATTTTCAGAAATTAATACTTTGTCGTCTGCTTGCTTCTCGCATGACTAGTGAGAAGAAACTTGATTTTAAATATATAAAAGAAAAATCGATTTTACATATACAAAAGCAAAAAGAATAATAATTTCTTAGTTTTATGTTATTCTTATATGACTTGAATTGTAGTTAATAATTTATTGATTTTACTATTTAATATTTATTATTTCTAAAATAGTATTAGATTTAGATATGAAAAAAATACACAATGTGTCTAGGCCTCCAAAATACTGGAGACGGCTCTGGAGGTCAAATGCGCCAACTATAAGTGTGTGATAGGTTTTTAAAGCCAACTATATGTGTGCCATAGGTTTTTAAAGCCAACTCTAGATGTGTGATAGGTTATTTTAAAAGTTTAGTGTGCCATTAGGCAAAACTTGTCAAGTTTAGGTGTGTATATATGCATTAAGCCTTTTTATTTATTGATTTTGTAAACAAGATCTTCGAGTAAATTACACCATGGTCACCGAACTTTACCTATTTAATATTGTAGTCGTTAAACTTTAATTTTTAATGTTATGGTCACTGAATGCTACACTTTTTAATACTGATAGTCACTTAATATCTTAAAATGACCATTGACAACCTCAAAATAAAAAATTTAAAAAGTTAATGATATTCTAAGGAACTTTAATTCTTGAAAATTTTCGTTTTGATGTCATTTAAGTGTTGTTTGGTTAGGAGGGAGAGTGAATCTTTAGAGAGAGATAATAAAAAATGTGATTTTGGAAAATAAAAAATATGGTTTCATGATAAATGTCATTTTGAACAACTTTAATTCTTGAATATTTTTATTTTGATGCCGTTAACGGTTACTTTGAGCAGTTAGTTTAAGTAACCATTAATATTAAAATATGTAAACTTTAGAAGTCATACCGTTAAAAAGGGAAGTTCAGTAGCCACAATATTAAAATAAGTAAAGTTGAGTGCTATAGATGTACAATTTAGCCATTGATTTTGTAAACAAAAAATCTTCCTATTTTTCAGGAAGCGGCAAGAATAGAGGCCAAAAAAGCTTTGAAGGAGGTGATCAAAGGAGGAGGGTTGCGGTAGGTTTGTGGCGGCCAGCGTAAAACTTAGCCACATCTTATGACATGAACCATAATATAAATACCGTTGGGGCGTTCCCTACTCAGCGACGCGCTGCACTTCCTAGACCCGGGTGTAGTGATAAATGTGCAAGGGTTGCTAGGTCGTCGCCCCGAAGCGGCGCGCCACCCCAGGACCCGGGGGTGGTGTCAAATATGCAAGGGTTGCGGGTAAATAAGCTAGTCCACGGTAATGGTAGGGGTAGGGGTAAGGGTAGTAGGTTACGCTTTGGGACATGGAACATAGGTTCTTTGACAGGAAGATTAGCTGAAATTGTAGATGTTATGAAGAGGAGGAGAATAAATATATTATGCCTACAAGAAACCAAGTGGGTTGGAGCCAAGGCTAGAGAGATAGCTCCTTGGGGTTATAAGCTTTGGTACTCAGGAAAGGATAAGGGTAGAAATGGAGTAGGTATTCTTATTGATAGGGAGTATATTGATGAGGTAGTAGCGGTGTCTAGGAAGAGCGATAGAATTATGAGTGTTAAGCTAGTGATAGGGGATGAGGTTGTGAATGTCATTAGTGCATATGCGCCACAAATAGGATTAGATGTGTCTATAAGACAAGCTTTTTGGGATGACTTAGAGGAAGTGGTGCAACAGGTTCCTAGGGATGAAAAAATGGTACTAGGGGGTGATCTCAATGGACACGTGGGTTCTAGGCGAGATGGGTTTGAGAGTGTTCATGGAGGGTATGGTTTTGGAGATAAGAATGAAGCAGGAAATGATATTTTGGAATTCGCATCAGCCTATGACTTGAGTATCATGAACACATGGTTTATGAAGAGAACATCCCACTTAGTGACTTATCGGAGTGGCGGTAATGCGAGCCAAATTGACTTCTTCTTAGTAAGGAGTGCTTGGAGAAAGAGTTATATTGATTGTAAGGTGATCCCTGGTGAGAGTACGACAACCCAACATAGAGTAGTGGTGCTAGATTTTCGAAGTAGGAAATGTATAAGAAAACAAACACCTCAAGTAGAGACTAAGATTAAGTGGTGGAAATTGCAAGGGGAGAATCAACAAAAATTTGTGGATGAGATGACCAAAAAAGATATTTGGACTTGCAATATGGATTCAGATATAGATTCAATATGGAATAAGATGGAGCATAGTATAAGGGAAGTAGCGAAGGAAGTTCTAGGGGAATCTAAAGGTAGCATGCCACCGGGTAAGGACACATCTTGGTGGACAGAAGAAGTACGACAAGCAGTAAAGAGTAAGAGAGAATCCTATAAACTATTGGGGAAATGTAGGAGTGACGAGAACTACGAAAAATACAAAGAGGCTAAAAGGGAAGTAAAGAAGGTCATACGAGATGCTAGAGCAAAGGTGAATCGGGATCTGTATACAAGATTGGATACGAAAGAAGGGGAAAGAGACATATATAGAATTGCTCGGATGAGAGATAGGAAGACGCGAGATCTCGGAAAAGTTAAATGTGTGAAGGATGTGGACCAGAAAGTCCTAGTTGGAGATAAGGATATCAAGGAACGATGGAGGTCCTATTTTGATGACTTATTTAATGGAGATCGCCAACAAGATGTTGGAGATATAAGTATCCATCACGATATGATAAATCATGAATGCCTGCGGAGAATTCAAAAGGGTGAAGTCAAAATGGCATTAAGTAAGATGAAGTTGAAGAAAGCAGTAGGACCTGATGGCATCCCTATTGAGATTTGGAGATGTTTGGGAGAAAGAGGAATCGAATGGTTGACGACGTTCTTCAACAAAATTTGGAGAAACAATAAGATGCCATCAGAATGGAGGAAAAGTACCTTAATCCCTTTGTATAAGAACAAAGGCGATGTCCAAGATTGTGCCAACTATCGGGGAATCAAATTAATGAGTCACACTATGAAACTTTGGGAGCGAGTGATTGAACAAAGGCTAAGGAGGACGGTGAAGATCTCGGAAAACCAGTTTGGCTTTATGCCGGGAAGATCAACTATGGAAGCCATCCATCTAATGAGACAATTAATGGAGCACTATCGAAATAAGAAGAAAGACTTGCATATGGTTTTCATTGACTTGGAGAAAGCATATGATAAGGTACCAAGGGAAGTACTTTGGTGGGCCTTGAAAAGGAAAGGCATTTCGCGGAAATATATTGACATCATAAAGGACATGTATGAGGGAGTATGCACGAGTGTACGTACTAGTGTTGGGAAAACTGAAGAGTTTCCTATTACGATTGGAGTGCATCAAGGTTCCGCACTAAGCCCATTTCTTTTTGCCATCGTTATGGATGAACTAACAAGTTCACTTCAAGATGGTATACCATGGTGCATGCTGTTTGCAGATGATATTGTGTTGGTTGATGAGACGAAAGAAGGAGTGGAGATGAAGTTGGAACTATGGAGGCAAACTCTAGAATCTAGAGGCTTTAAGTTGAGTCGAAGTAAGACAGAATATTTGGAGTGTAAGTTTAGCGGCCGTAGGAGTAGGGAGGCAGGGACAATCACCCTAGATGGGAGAGTTGTTCAGGCCTCGGATTGCTTCCGGTATTTAGGATCTATTATCCAAACGG
This sequence comes from Euphorbia lathyris, assembly GCF_963576675.1. Taxonomy (NCBI): domain Eukaryota; kingdom Viridiplantae; phylum Streptophyta; class Magnoliopsida; order Malpighiales; family Euphorbiaceae; genus Euphorbia; species Euphorbia lathyris. The sequence goes on along the minus strand of NC_088914.1, from coordinate 18,061,618 downwards.
ATGGAGAAGTAGATGGAGATGTTGCCCATAGGATTAAAGCTGGTTGGTCGAAGTGGAAGAGTGCTACGGGTTTCCTTTGTGATCCCGGCATGCCTAATAGATTGAAGGGAAAATTCTACCGGAAGGCAATTAGACCAGCATTGTTATATGGTACGGAGTGTTGGGCAGTGAAACACTGCCACATCCATAAGATGTCGGTGGCGGAGATGCGTATGTTGAGATGGATGTGTGGTCACACGAGAAAGGACCGGGTGCGTAATGAAATAATTAGGACAAAAGTAGGGGTTACATCTATTGAGAATAAAATGAGAGAAAACCGACTAAGGTGGTTTGGCCATGTGAGACGTAGAGCGCTTGATGCGCCGGTTAGGAGAACCGAAGAGTGGCAAAGGGATGTAGTGGTGAGGGGTAGGGGAAGACCTAAGCAAACTTGGAGGAGGGTGATCGAGAGTGATATGAGTTTATTGGGAATTGAGGAAAATATGGTAGTGGATAGGACGGAGTGGAGGGAGCGAATCTGTGTCGCTGACACGACTTGATTTTCACGGTTTTATATGATGGTTCATGTTAGCCGACCCCGAATCATTTCGGGACTAAGGCTTTGTTGTTGTTGTTGTTGTTGTTGTTGTTGTAGGAGGTGATCAAAATCTTCCTGTTTTTCAGGAAGCGGCCAGAGTAAAGGCCAAAAACTTTGAAGGAGGTGATGAGATAAAAGATTAAATAAAACAGTAAATCATTTATTTTATTTTTTTCTTAATACATCACCAGCTTTTTGAACTTGTCCATAATAATAGATTGGCTCTTTGAACTTTAAAAGTGTATCACTAGGTCTCTAAACTTACTTATTTCGTATCACCAGCTCCTTAAACTTGTCTATTCTGTAACAACTAAATACAAAAATCATAATACTAACTCGGATTAAGTTGCAAAAATACTCCCTAACGTTTTGGATCAGGGGTAATTTTACCCCTAACGTCTAAAATAGTGCAATTTTACCCCTAACATTGGAATCCAAGAGCAATTTTACACCTAATATTGATAAATTGGGTTAATTTGAGAAATAATTCATCAAACTGTCTTCTCGGTCATGAATCGTGTCATCTACACTTCATACGTGCGTCATTTTATCAGTAATTAATCACAAATATATGTTGGGATGTGAAAAAATTTTAAAAAAATATATACTGACTTTTGTACGAATTGGACAAAAAAAAATCAAAAAATTCACCAAATTTATAAATTTGTTATTGGCTACTAATGTTAGTGGTAAAATTGTATCATTTTAGACGTTAAAGGAAAAATACCCCTTATCCAAAATGTTAGGAGTATTCTTACACCTTAATCCGAGTTAGTATTATGATTTTTGGATTTAATTGTTACGGAATAAGCAAGTTTAAGGAGCTGGTGAGACACTTTCAAAGTTCAGGGAGCTAATCAATTTTTATGGACAAGTTTAGGGAGCTGATGATACGAAATAAGCAAGTTTAGGGAGCTAGTGAGATACTTACAAAGTTTATGAAGCCAATCTACTATTATGGACAAGTTCAAGGAGCCGGTGATGTATTAGGCCTTTATTTTTTAAAGAGTAAATTTAATAAAACCTATATGGTTTCACTAATTTTCAGATAAAGAAGTGTGGTTTATTTTTTGTCAAAACGAAGATTAAGGTTTCACACTTTTAATAAAACAATGACCTTTTGGATTAATGCTATTAAAACGATATTTAACGACCTGAAAATGAAAATTTTCAAGAATTAAAGTTGTTCAATATCATATTTGTTATGGAATTACATTTTCGATTTTCGAAAATCATCTTTTTTGGAACTTTCTCTCTCTAAACATTAACTTTCTCTCCCTTTACCAAACATTATCTAAATAATCTCAAAATAAAAAAGTTGAAGAATTAAAGTTGCTTAATTAGAATATTAGTAGTTCTTAAAATATATCATTTTTAAAGTCGTCAAATGTGATTTTAATAGTATCAGTCGAAAAAGTATTTATTTTGCTAAAGTTGAAAACCTCAGTCCTGACTTTGGAAAAAAAGTAAATCACAGTTCTTTATCTAAAAATTGGTAAAACCACATGGATTTTATTTGAAATTTATCCTTTTTTAAATTAGGCCGACGAGCACAAATTCAAGTTATGTTTCTTCCCACCGCTTCGCTTCACTGTGCAATTATAAATATTTATATTTAGGTTTTTAAAATAAGTATTTATATTTAGATTTTCATTAGGATATTTTTATTTAGAAATTATAATTTATGTGATTATATAGAATAGAATAGTTTTAATTTGATATTTTTATTTTAAAAAATTGTGCATACAGAAAGTAAAGGTTTTTTTGCATATAGATCTATAACTTTTTTTTTTCTACAGCTAAACTCCTAACATAAAATCATGGCACCGCTGCTACTGGGTGTAAATATGAAATTGATGTATAATTAGTAAGCACATAGAGAGAAGCGAGAGGGAGAAAATTCAATGCAAAAGTAAAATTAAAAAGATTTTAAAAAAAATTGTTTTTAAAAAATATCCTGCAATCTTAACAGTGTTTAAGGATTTACCTTGATTTTTCTAACAAAATACAAGGTTTTATTTTGGAGCCAAAAATGTATAGGTACCAATCTGTAAAAACGTAAAATTATAATTTTTTTTTTTATTTTTTGAAATTAACCCTATATAATATAAAGGGAAAAATACATAAATAAAATTTATGGTTTCACCGATTTACAAAAATAATCCACGTGGTTTAAAAGTTTACAAACGGACGTCTGTGTTTTTTTTGCAGTGTGTTTAATTTTACTCTTTTAACCTCCAGTTTATTGTTTCTCTTCTAACTGGAGATATAATATTGTTGGTTTAAAAATAAAAAGAAGCCCCTATTGGATGTAAAGACTACTTTTTGAACCAGCACCAAAATGCTGCTGTTTAATCCGTTAATACCCTTCACAATTGAGGTGACTGACCATTAATAGAATTCTTCGAGTAAGTTGTTTTTTCTCATCCTGTTCTTTTTTTTTAAGTCATTTTGGTTATGCATATATTTTTGCTGTGGTTTCCAAAGGTATAATTTTCTTTCTCCCTATTATGCTTTTTGTTATGAGCTTGATTTTAAAATTTTAATATATAGTTTTTTTAATAAAAAATAAACTTATTTATAAATATTATTTTTGTAATTTTTATTTAGTTATTTAGATTATTTTTAGGGATGGGAGTTTTTTTTTAAAAAAAAAAATTTGCGCACAATGCGCTTACATTAAAGAAGAAAGAAAAATCTCCACCAGACCCGGATGTGATTCGAACCCATGACCTCCCAAGGCATAGATAAACTCTCAACCACTAGGCTAAGAGCTTCACCACAAAAAGGGGTTAACTGGTCGCTGGTTTGTGAAGCCAGCCCACAGACAAGATATTACCGTGATGGTTATATTTCTCGAGATTGGAATTCGATTCGTCGATCGGAAGGCGGTTGCTGCCCCGAGGAGCTAGCCCGCGGACCCTCCACTCCTAAGAGCGAAACGGCATCCGAATATGTACCCACGCAAGCCCAGCCTGGTGAGCTGGGCCATACATACCATCACAGTGTTGCCTCCACTGGGATGACAGACTTGCGTTACTAAGCCCGGCTTTTTAGGGATGAGAGTTAAATTTAACTCCAACGTTTTAACCGAAGTGCAGATTTACCCCTAACGTATGAAATGGTGCAAAATTAACCTAAAGTTTCCAATCAAGATTAATTTTAGTCCCGCGCTATCGAAATTTGAAAACCCTAGTTTGGTGTCAAAATGATAGTCACGTGTAAAAAAAGGCCAAATAGACAAATAATTAGAAACTTTTGAAAGTTCATGGGATAATTAAAATTTTTGGGTTATTAAATGCAATTGGACTAGAATGTGAGTTTATTTAATGAAATTGGATAAGAATAAGAGTTTATTGAATGCAATTGGAAAAAAATAGTAAATTATTTAAATTAATTAGACAAGCATAGGGATCATTTAAAACTTTTAAAACTTTTAGAAGCAAGAAGTTGAAGTTTTGAGTCAAATACATGACACAATATATATTAAGTCTTTTTTGTATTTCTTTTCAAAAAAAATACTACCTCCGTTTCATATATGTCTTTATATAGATTCTTTTTTGTTTCATATTACATGTCATTTTATATAATCAGTACACGTTAAGTCATCTTTTTTTCTGCTAAAAACATGAGTTTACGGAAATTAATTAGAATAATGGACTTATTATAGAATAAATAAATATTGGAATCAATAAATAAGGGACAACAATGTTTTTTTTGCAATATCCTTAATTTCTATACAATTCTCTAAAAAGACATATAATATGCAACATGGGAATTATTAAGGGGGTGTTTAGGCGCTCATTTTGGTGCTCATGTTTGCCTTTTCAGTTTGAAATGGAGAGTTTTGGGTGTTTGGTTAGTGACATTCCTGTTTCCTTTTTACACCTGAAAAGCAGCATTTTACGAAAGCAGAGAATCTCTGCTTTTTGGAAAAGCAGCATTTTCCAACAGCAAGCAGCAAACAGTAGGTAAAACAAACGGACCCTAAGGTAAAAAAGTAAATTAATGTTAACATTGCTTTTATTCGGAAGTTAATTTCTTAAATACTTTCCAATGAATTTCATAAAAAAAAAAATTCTAATAAAAGATTTTTTAGGTTTTTTATATGGTAGAATCTTATCTAAGCAAACTCCTTTTTTAACAACTAGAATTCATTTTCCCGAAAAATAAGGAAACGTTATCGTCTTTATTTACAAAAATATGGAATCTAAAGTTTTTGTTGAAAAATTCCATACTTCAATTTGCTTTACATGTATTTGTTTTGTCGCTTTCTTTCCTCATATAAATAATAAAAAAAAAAGGTAATATTAAGAACAAAAGTGATGCAAGAAATATCTTTTGAAATTTTGTGGCAAATAAAATAGGAAAAAAAAAACATTTTGAGGTTTAGGATCATTCTAATTTTATAGTATATGAGTTGATTTTTCATTTGAAAATATCAAATCACTAGTCTTTTATCTTTAATTATTAAACCTTTAATGATTAGAGAAGCGGGGTGGAACTAGGGGGGTTGGGGAGGCTCGAGCACTACAAGAAAAACACTGATCTAATACGGAAAATTTAGTAGGAGAATAATACAATTCTGTAGCAGATGACGGTCAGCTACGGATCTCCTACAGACACAAATCGGTAGCAGAACGTATCGTAGGGGATTGTTTCCTACAGAAATTACGTTCTGTCGGAGAACGCTCCTACAGAAAGTCACCTACAGATGGTTGAAGGAGATATTTCCTACAGATATTTGCTACTAAAGGTCCGTAGGAGATTCTCACACATCATCATTATGAATGTCGTAGGAGACTTTTATCCATCTTTTGGTAAAATGTATTAATAAAAAGCAATTTTGGATTGAAGGGAACTCTCACTTTCTTTATATATATATATATATAAAGAGAAATTTCTACAAAAAAAAAAAGAATTAAAAGATACAAAGGATTATTATTAAACAAATGAACATAATCTAAGCTGAGACATAAACATCTATAAAATAGAAAAATTAAAACATAAGTAGCATTAAATTCCACCACTTCAAAAAGTTCTAGTTGATCTTATCAAACAATAGATCAACATGCAAGAGGAACAACATTATATTAACTACATCGCTAAGTTTCAGACACAAAAATTCAATATAGAAGTCTAGTTGATACTAGGCTAAGTTACATAACCTTCCATTGGCGTGCTTTCTCGAACTCAATAATGTTAGTAATCTCAAGGTCCATGACTTTCCATGGTACATTAAGCTGCTTTGGCCAATGCAAAAGAAGAAACCTTAAGTTAAAATCAAATAATTAAGAAATTCATAAAAGAAAAACACAAGGAAAATAAATTGTATATAGCTTAAAGTGACACCAACTTCTCTTTTTCGAACACATATTGCTTTAACTGAAATAATAGATACAAGAAATAAAAGCAGAGTAACCATGTAAACATGAAACATGACATAACATTGTGTACCTCATCAAAAATCATGTAATCCCATGTGTAACCATCTTCACTTTCCTCATCAGCAAGGTAGCCATCTCCCCGTAATGATTTTAAGTTGTTCCGCACAATATCATAAATTGCAAGGAGAACACCTTTGTCCTGTAAATCAATAAAATGATGGAATCAACAACCAAGAAGCTAGGGAAACCAGTATAAAAAATTCACTTAAAAGCAAACTCACACATCATGATATAAAGACATTTTAGAAAAAAAAAAAAAAACTTCAAAGAAACAATAATAATCAATTATTTGCTTCATAAGGTGGATTATAAGTTATAACAAAACATTTAATATGCATTTGAGAAAATATCATATTTCAACTTAACTTCAATGGCTATCAACCCAATTCAAGTGCCTAGTTCAACAATAAGAGTAAAATCTAGATTTGTTTCTTCCTACCAATTTTCTTGCCATATCATCAGGAAATTCCAAAGCATTATATTGAGTAATCTGAAAAAGGTGCAATAATATCAACAGACAAAGCACCAATGCAACCTGAAGCATGTAATGCAGTTCATATTCCCGAGATTTTGAAGAGGTTTGGAAGTATCTGTATGGAAGTAAAGCAACAGTCAATATGTATGAATGAAATTTTGAGCTTCACATTATACCATCTCCATTTAAACATAGCCTTACTCTCTAATTTTCTCAGAAAGCCCAACAATGGAAAGTTCTTTTATAGAATGAAAAAGTAGTATTTTAGAGGCCACAATCGATGCCCTCTTGACATAGTTATCACTGTGCCTTATGCCTTTTCTTTCAATTTACATATTCGAATTCCCAATGAAACAAATGGGACAATACAGTCAGCAATCTCTGCTTTCTGGCATTGCCTTTGATGTTAAAAGGTGGAACAGTTTAAAAAAAATAAACATGGGATAAGACATAGATGATTCCATCTAAAATTAGACCAAAAGGCAATAGAACCTAAATAATAGCACAGAACAATTTCATATATAGCAAACCAAAAACTCTCCTAAACATATAATTGTTAGTTAAGAATATTTAAAAACTAAAAACAAAATGCAATAACAAATAAATGATGAACTGAAATTGAGTACCTCTAGAGCATGATGGTAACGCTTAAAGTGCAGCGATTCCATCATTATGGATCTTCCGTTTTTCTCAGTGCACAGATCGTCCTTGTTACCCAAATTGATAAAGAACCCGTTCAGTTCAGAGATTCGGCTTCCTAATGAAACCAATCGGATAATACAATCTGCAATCTTTGCTTTCCGATGGTCTGACAAAGCCCTGGTCCAGTATTGCATTTGAGGAGCAATATTTAAAGCCAAGACTATGTCCGGATCCAAAGCAATTCATTTCACGCCGAATCCGAAGAAACCCTAGAAAGTTGGAAAATGAAGAAGAAATTAGAGATAAATTAAACAGAAGAACGAGACGGGAAAGCAAATAAAGAACAGAGGATGAGTGATGAAAGAGAACATGAAAAAGAAATAATAATCTATTTTAGAAACAGCAAAAGACGATCCGAAGAAACATTCCAGTGAATAACCATTGCAACACCGCAAGCCATATCAGAGTTCCTGGAATGAAAAAGAACCTGCATTAGCAGGGCACCGACAACCAAGAGAAAACATTAGAAGAGAAGTAAAAATCATCTATAATAGTGTTAAAGCTTTAAATTCACAGCAAAAAAATTACCTAAGAAACTATTCCATAGAAAATCGAGGCTCAAGCATTTCGCACCGATGAGAGTCCGAGGAGTCACTCGACGGAAAAGTGGGCAGAATAAGAAAGGTGAGAGGGAGGCGTAGAAGCTTGACATAGAGACTTTGAGAATAGTGAGGCAAAAGGATGCAGACTTGATGAAAGGAAAAGAAACCCTAGAAACTTTCCTAGACGGCACCGTTTTCACAACTACCTGAGGGTTTTGAATTATATGGGTAAAAGGGTAAACTCAGATTAGAGGGTAGCATTGGAATAATTGGTGCACAATATTGCATTAATAAATATTCAAAAATTATTTTTCTAAGAATAGATTTTATTATAGAAAGATATACTCGTATTCTAAATGCAAAATAGACAAAGGAAATTAAAAATTAAAAGATATTTAATGAAATTAAAATTCGTTTAAATGATTTTTATTGTATGTGGATTTAATATCACGTTATCGAGTTGTGAATAATTTTTTCACCACTAATTTTTATTTCAACTTAAGGGAGAAAAAAAATGAGAAAATAAATAAATATATAAGTATATTCTTATTATTATCTAACTCCTATAAATAAATGCGTAGGAGAAACAATTAATTTGTAGGAGATTGTAGGTAAGTAATGGAGGGAACCTTTTCTCCAAAAATCTCCTACAATATTTTAAGTTCTGTAGGAGACTTCGTAGGAGAACTCCTACAAAACACGTTTGTAGGAGAAACCGTAGCTCTTTCTTATATTTCCTACAAATATAAATTTTGTAGCAGATTTCCGTAGCAGATCTGTGTTTTTCTTATAGTGGAGCCCCGATAGCCGTTGGAGAATTGAAAAAAATATTTAGTAATGGTTTGATAATATTTTAGAAAGAATTATATTGAGTCTATGTAGTACTAGTCTTGCACCCGTGCAATGCACGGTATATATATATTTAAATATATCAAATATAATTAAATTAATATGATATCTGATTTTTAAAAAAAAATGCATATTTAACCCCTTATCAATTTAATTTTTACATTATTAAGTCATTGATCTTAAACTCTAATATTTTAAATGGAAATATTAAGCTCTTGAATATTTATTTTTTAACATATTAAACTTCTCTTGGACGATCCAGTTATGGGTGAATCAAACTTCATCGTGAATAGAACTGCGGTATGTTACTATTTTAACACGTCAATTGATATATAGATTGTCACACCAGATAATAACTATTTTAGTTAAGAGGAAGAGTGATATCCAAAAGTTTTATGCATGCTAAACAGAGTTTGAATTACTTACATAACCAATGTGTCATAGGCTTAAATCAGTTACGATCATTTATGTATCATTTTCTGGTAAATTAGACAATAAATACACCATCTATGTATCATCAGTTAAATTATATCCATGTATCATTTAAAAATTAGAAACAAATTATATTTAATAAAAAACCAATTTTATGAATTAGGATATTTACGATAGATTTAGAGTAAAAAATCATAAAAAATGCATAGAGGTTATTTAAGGAAAAGAAAATTAAACAACCATGAAAGGCCTCTATTTCAACTATTTTATTATTTGTGTTCATAGAATTTATTTTACTCTTTCACAATAAGAGCTAAGAAATAGAAATAGAAAAAGTTAGGCATTTAAAATTCATGTTAACATGTGCAGAAATAAAAATAGATGAAAAGAATATGTGAAAAATAATAAAAACATAAAGTATGTCCACATGAAATGAACATAACCAGTGAAAAAATACTCAAACCTATAAAGAATATCAATATTACATGAATCCTATAAAACACCTTTAAAATCTTCAACCAAGCATTTCAATTGAAAATTATACAGATGATAACATGACTATAGTGTTACATCCTACTAATCATTTGATTTCCTAAACGTAACCATATCTATTTTGTTCATTAAAAATGTTACTAAACAAATTGTGACAATCACTGTCAATTAGGAACATACCTAATTAAGCTTTTATAAACTAAATATAGTAAGAAAACAAATTTGAAAATAGAAAGAGAACAATGTTAACGAGAAGAACCAAAATAATTAGTCAACATTAGAGTTCATCAACATTTATTGTGGCCTTGTGGAAAAAACAAAGAGACATAAAAAGAAGATGACCTATTAAGGTGGCGGTATGTCAGTAAAAGGAAGACTTATGATATTACAGTAATAAGATAACTATTGAAAAACCTTCAAGTTCATGGACATTATAATAACATGTTATTAACCCGAATCACTTGAAAGGGTTCTCTAGATAAAAAGCACACACTAGATTGTAATTATTGAAGAAAATCCATTATAATACTCGATTGTAAATCTTACAAATACATAGATATATGTTGGCTTAACATAGCTAGAGTTGACGGAGATAGTAGTAGCTTCCTAGCTTTTGCGGGTGTCATACCTGCCCTTTTAATGTACTAAACTCTCTTTCACCCCCAACCTGAAATTAACAATTACAAAAATAAAAATAAAAATAAATTACTTAATAAAAAAATATAATGTAAATTTTAAACTAAAGAATAATCACAAACTAATGTAAATTTCAAAGGTCTTAAAAGAATCAAACAAGTCCAAAACTGAAAATAGTATAATTTTAAATTTAACTAAACATCACATTTAGTCTTAAACATAAAGGAAAATGTGTTCATGAAGAAAATTAAGTTCAATTCGAATTAAGTAATATACTATTAAGAGCATCATCAACATCCAAATCAAATATGATCTTAAACTCTAATACAATAGCGAGTAACATAGACCAGAAATTGAGAACCTGTAGAGAAAAAAAAACATTGAAGAAATAGGTTTCCTTGAATGAGCTATCAGAATTGCTTCAAAAAGCTAAATATGATCTTGCCTCATGCTAGCGAAAAGATTCTCTTCCATGAAAATCAATAAAAACTATCAGAATTGCTTCAGAAAATGTAACCTTCACAATGCTCTATTGTCATGCTCTACGTTTTTGTCTTCAATTTGAGTTCCAATTAGTACGCTCTACTATTTCATTAGAAGACTACCGGAGAATGAGGGAGTGAGAGGATAGCAATCGAGGAAAATAAAAGAATTTGAAATACAATTAGATAGATTTTAGGAGATCAAGGAATCGTTGCAAGAAATGAGATAAGGCATTTAATTTGAAAAAAATAAAATTATCTTAATTATTTAGTTTTATATAAATTAATAAAATTTGTATTTATTAATATTATTTTTTAGTGAGTAAAAAATGAGGAAGTTGTTTTTATATATTTAGGTTATAAACTTTTAGAGAAACCTATCAACTCAGTAGTGTTCACATGGACCTTGATGATCACGGTGAATTTGGTCATTCACCGTTAGATGTAGACTGATTAAAATTCTAAGGTGAAGATTCAAAGCATCCTAAGGTTTAGATTTAATCAGCCTATATCTAACGATGAATGACCAAATTCACGTGGTCATCAAGGTCCATGTGAAAAATACTGCAACTTTCTAACTAAAATTATAGTCCCCGTGCATTTTATTTATTTATTTTGCTTAAACAAATATTGATAATTACTTTATTGTTTTGTATTTTTCTTGGTCCATATTATATTCTAAATGTTCCTTTAACTTCTTTGATTATTATACGTCATTATTTTTTGGATTTTGGATTTTTTAGGATATTCATCATTTTATCTGTGTGATATTAAATCTAATATTTTAGTTGGCAATATTTGTTTATTCACATTAGTAAAAATTGAAGAAAAAAGATAAATAAAGAATTTTATTTTTTTAATCAACAAAAATCGAGGAGTTGACACCTCAGCTCCATCGTTACTGTTTTATATTATATATAGATTATTTCAATATTTAAGGGTACGTTTGGTAAGACGTAATGGACTTCGTAATGGAATGCACATTACATTAAAAGCCCATTACTATGTTTGGATGCAATTTTTAATTTTATTGGAATATAATGAGAAAACCATAGGTTACATTTTGTTTAATAAAGCTTGTAATCCTCATTACATAGAAAAAGAAGTTGAATTCTCATTACATCCAAATCATGTAACCCTAAATGTTACTCTCAAAGCTTGTTTAACCTCTCATTTATCAAATCTCACACCTCAATTTAATCTTTTATCATTCTCAAAAACGCAAAAAGTAGAAAAACATGAAAATTTAAAAACGAGAAAAAGTAATTTTTTTCATTTTTCGTGTTTTTCGTTTTTTGCTTCATCTCATTTTTCACGTTATCATGTTTTTCGTTAATTTTAATTGTGCAAATAAAATTTTATGATTATATTTATTTAGGCAAACATAAATATTGTAATGACAATTACATTTCTTCATTTTCTTTTTATTTAACAATCAAACATGGTAATGGAATCAATATTCCATTCCATCACATTACAAGTTTGATTACATTACATTACATTACATTACGGCATACCAAACGGACCCTAAAGGTAGGTGCCTTCTATGCTTACTTTGTCAAAGTTCATCACCATCCAATGGTGGAAAAAACATAGTAAAGCTTACTTTGTCAAAAACAAAGTAAACATAGCCTAAATCCTTAAAGGTAAATGAGATGGCTAATGATGCTTACTTCTATTTGAGAGGTTGTATGTTCAACTCTCTCCAACCTCATTTTCTTTTAAAAAGTTTTTATTTATTTTAATTTTATTTTTCAGTAATTATAAAAACATGTTACCATTATTAATTAATTTAAACGGACTCTTTATTTTTATTTTGATAACACTTTTGAATTCATTTTGAATATATCTTTACCATTAAAAAAAAGGTAAACATATTTAATATTCATTTTTATTATGTCTTTACCATTAAAAAAAAGTACACATGTTTAATTTTCTATTAGTTCAATGCTAGTTTCTAAAAAATGATAACATTTTTACAGTTTTAAAGCGTTGGAAGCTAAAAAAAATTTCTCTTAGGGCTGGACTTTGAAAATTTACCATCAACCGTGATAACATCCGCCATGAAATGTGAAGGACTAAGATGTAGATATTCCCTAGCAAAGAGGGCTTAAATAGAGAAAATACCTGCCTTCAAGATATATATGGCGAACAGATAAGGATACGACGTCGTCTTAAGCATTCCTTCCGGTGATCCGCCACAAAGCACATAACAGGAATACGATGTCGTGCCAGGGCTACTTACAAGGATCCGCCCAAGAAGGGGTCAAAGGGGATTCGCCTCATATGGCAATACCCTTCTAGAAGAAGCAGAGGATTAGATGGCGTAACTCGTTATCATTTAACTAGCATTGATGATAGCTGAGAATCTGTCAAAACTCGGAAGTTAGAAGATGAAGTTAAAACATATTGAAAGAGCATTACTCTTCATTAAAAGAGAAGGTTATTACAGTTATCACTCAAACTTGTATAAATACCTTTGTAGCATGACAATAGAGGTACACTTTTTATACACTCTTCTTAGCTTCGTTTTGTCATTACAGATTATTCTCTTAAGAAATTTACTGACGTAGGCATCGGAGTGCCCCCGGCCGATCCCAACGGCGCCTCACAGGGACGCTCTACGGTGTTGCTAAATCTCACCAATATCAATTGGTGCGATGATCGTGGAATCCTAACATTAATAGGGTTACACGACGAACATTAAAAAAAATGTCTTCGAATAATCCCACTGGGAATATCCCTACTAACGAAGACCACAATGATGGTCCCCTTGAACAAATTATACCACCTCCTGACGGTACGGTACAACCTTCACATGAATGGTCCTCCGAGTCATTTTTGGACCAGATGGTGGAATCTGTTCGACGGGAACTAGGCAACGAATCGGCGGATAGGGCGCGCGATATCCTCAATAAAAACGATGTAATGGAGCGAGCTAGAAGGGTGCTCACGCAACAATAACCCCAAGGGGGCACGACTAGTGCAGGTCCAGCGAGGAATAATTATGAACCGAGGGATAGATCGAGATCGCATCACAGACATTCGCCCAGCTCACGGGAAAACAACAACAAGGGTCGATATGGCGGATCCCTTTCTCCAGACAGGTTTATAGCGGCGGTAGAGGCACGATTCCATGAAGAATCCCGAAAGCAAAAACAGAATGAAGAACAATACGCCCATCAAGTAAATAGGCATTCGCCTTTTACTGCCTATATCATGGGATTCAAAACAGACGGCCGCTACAAAACCTCCAACTTGCCGCAATACAAGAAGGCGGATAACCCTGAAGCACACGTGAGAAAATACAGGGAACTGATGGACCTAGGGGGAGCAAATGAGGGGATCCTTTGTAAAATGTTTTCTACAACACTAAGCGGATCGGCCTACGGATGGTTCGAATCCCTAGCAGCCGGATCCATAAATAGCTGGGAAGAATTAAGCCGAGAATTTTGTGCAAAATTTGTAGGTAGTATAGCCTGCAAGGTGTCTAGAAAAACACTATACGATTTAAAGCATAAGGAGGGCGAACCATTGAGAACTTATATCAATTGATTCAATGATTTGTGCACGGATATAACAGACGTTGATGTAAATACAGCGGTGGAAGTCATAATAAAAAACACGAGGTGTAAACGATTGCAGAAAAAATTGGTTATCCACAAACCAAAAACAATGGTGGAATTAGTGGAACGCTGCAAAAGATTCATGGAAATTGACGACATCAACAGAAATAATGAATCGTCGGGGCATAATTCACCGGAAAGGAGAGATTGTGGCGGATCTAGCAGACGTGAAAGTAGATGGGCGGATCCTAGACCCAGTGGACGGGACAGCAGGTGGACCGATGACTGGTGGGCGAATCAAAAAGGCAAGCGTCCCTTTAAAGGTGGATCACATTTCACGCCGCTTAACACTCCTAAAAATGAAGTCTTATTATGGCTAGAGAAGAGCAAATTTAAAAGGGACATCACATACCCTGATTTCAAAAGGGAACAGCACATCTCCATGGGGAAAAATACAAAGCAATATTGCAGGTTCCATAGAAGGCAGGGACATGATACGAATCGATGTCTTGCGCTGGATAAAGAGATTGAGAAGTTAATTGAGCGAGGGGTGCTCGACAAGTTCGTTCAAAATGAACAAGGTGAAAAAAAAAGAAAAATAAGGCACCGGAAGCAAGGATAAAGGAGTAATCAACGTTATTGCAGGTGGACCTGGATATCAACCACTCGCTAAAAAGGCAAGAATGCAGGATTCCGATAAGGCGGCTCTCAATAAACCTTTTGCCGAAGTTGGATCCCCTAATGGTCCTCACGCCGATGCACTGGTAATCATGATGAACATTGAAGAATGGGAGATGAGGCGTGTCATGATTGACACTGGGAGTTCGTGCAATGTAATCACAAGAAGCGCTTTCGCCAAATTGAAAATAGATCCAATGCAGCTTGAAACTACTATTGTGGACATCCTAGGGGTGACTGTGTTGGTCCCTTATAACGTTGCAAGTATAGTTCCAAGGGGGGGGGTTAGGAACTATTTAAACTTTTTACTAAGTTTGGGCAAACTTCTTTTCTTAAGAGAAAAGGATTTAACAGCGGCGCTGAGTGATCAGTAAGATACTGGTTTAGTCAACTGGTGAATAGGTCAGTTTCTTGACTTGAGTCAGGAAATAGCACTTAAAGTCTATTCCTGAGCTCAGATGTTTGATGCGCACAACTCAGCTTGACCTCTTTACTTGGTCAGTTTTTGGTTATTTAAGCAAGCAATATATATAAGGAGTTTAAGGTAAGAAATACGTTACTCAGCAGATTTATCCAGGTTCGGCTTCTTCTAAGCCTACGTCCTGTCCCCGGAACAAGTTCCGAGATTTCGAATCCTCTACTGAGCTCTTTAAAGGTAGAGCCTCAAACCTTTTACAATCTTAGAAACTGAGTATAACAAGAGTACCTTCCTCTATACCTCTACTCAATCCTAATCTCTCGCTGAGTACTATAACCGAGTACCCAGCCTCTCCTTTCTAATCTCTAGAAATGATAAGTGTTTGTCCTAAACAATGATTTGCTAAGACACCTTAGATGATTGAATAATCACTCTAGACTTTTACACAAAAGATATTGAATGTAGTGTAAGATTGCTTTGCTTTTTGCTTGCAGAACTTTGCGTAGAGATTTGGTCAGCGTAATGGCTTGATCAAGTTCTGTGTGTTTTGAAGCTTCTGATGGCACTCTATTTATAGAGACGTCTGGGCATCGGTCATTTCGAATTTCGAAATAACCGTTGGAGGGAAACGGCTTCCTGTCGTTGTCATCCTGACTTGCTCAGAGCTCTCGGCCAATCAGATTTGAGTATCTTTTGTCCTCGGTCAGCTTTAATACAGCTCAGCAGAATGTCCCTCCTTTTATGGTAAAGTCAACTGGACAGCATACTGTGTCGTCTGAACTTTACCCGAAGTGGAAATACTTTGTCTGGAAGTTTTTCCTTGTCAGCTGCTGTCTTGTACATATTGTCGAATCTACTCAGCAGCTTCATCTTGAAGTTGTTCCCGAAGGTCTTCTAGATCCTTCTTTCGCTGAGTTGCGTTTTGTCCAAAGCGACAACGTTTTGACAAACGCGGGCCGAGTTGTAATGAGTTGTTTGACTTGGGCTTTGACTTCCGTATTGGGCTTGGGCCTTTTGATTCTTGTGTCTTATAAACAATTTTAACTCAACATTGAACAAACACATTAGTAGAATAAATCAAAGCATTTAAACTTAGTGTGTTTAGAATATTTTACTTAAACAATTTTGTCAAATCAAAATTATGTGGAAAGGTGTTTCAACAAACTCCCCAAAACCATTCAACGAAGAACTCAGTATTGAGCTCCCTCATGATGGTTGACCTAATACACTTAGCAAACTCCCCCGTAAGGGTTGAGCTACTGACTTAGTTTTACTCTTAACATTTAAAGGTGTAACTAAGTAAGTCTAAGGTCAGTTTTCAGATATAGGTCAGCTAATGGAACATATTCTATTTTACTCAGTATTAAGCGGAAGGTTTTATCATTCAGAGGGCGCTGAGAAAATTGTTGTTCAATGAGTTTTATAAGATAATGTTATATAGGCATATAAGTCAATGTCAAACATGTTATCAGTATTGGGTTTAATCAGTAAGTTTTATAAGCCTTAAACATAGCTGATTTAATTGAAGATACAGAATAACATAATACACAGCATCGTATACAAATAATTCATAACTCAGAGTTTTGAACGGAAGATGCAAGTATTGATATTAAAAATAGGTAGTCAGTGTTTACAATCAACAGTTCAAAGATAGGCAAAAAGAAATACAGACTACATACTTAGCCTATACTGAGCTAGCCTATATATCTATTTCTTTTTCTTCGGTTGGGACTGACTTGACCCATGTTGTGTTCTCGCTTGTTACTCTCTCCCCCGTTTTGTCAGCATCGGGAGGAGGAATCCTAAAGCTGTCGGTTAAGACGGCCCTGGTCAGTTCGTTGGACAGCGCTTTAAGACGGTCAGCGCTTTCATTTACACCATCAAAAATGGCAACTCCCTGATCTGCGATTTCATCGGGTATATTGAGTGAGGTAGCGCTGATCATACTGACGATGAAGGCTTCAGACTTGCCAATCCATATAAGTGCATCAGTCAGTCCAGCAATGACTTGATGAAAGGTTTTGAGTAAGTAGGTGTCAAAGTACTGACGCTGAACATTTGTGTGACGGATGTGATTGAAGGTTTGTCTTGTGATGGACAGCATCTCGTTTTGTTTCATTGCGTCAGTGTCCATCTCCTGCTTGTTCAGATTTAGCAATCGAACAGCTTCACCAATTTGCTCCACTGAGCACTGAGAGTAAGAGACCATTTGCTCATTGGTCTTGAGTTGCTCGGTGTGAAGCTGAGCAAAAAGCATCTTTACCTCATCAGAAGTTGCATATCCAGGGTTCACAGCTGACAAGTTCTGTACGTGCTGTTGTAGAGCATTTAAGTGTTGCACAGTTGTCAGTTGGATCTCGGCCAGCTTGGCGATGGAATCCTGCTTAGCTTGCTGTGTTTGATAGGAGATGATGATGTTGAGCAAGTCCTTGAATCCCTTAACTTCGTTGACAAGATGAGTGAACTGGGAAAGCAGAGTAGTCTCAATAGTTGAAGACCCAGCAGCAGGAGGAGTGGATTGTTGAAGGTCTTTGATCAACGCTTGCACTGAGTCGATTATTCTTTTGCCGGACTCAGTGGCATTCAGATAGCTTTGAGAGCCTTCAGTGACATCAGTGTGACCGGTAGGAAGAGGAGTTAGAGGAATGACATG
The DNA here is from genome assembly GCF_963576675.1 of Euphorbia lathyris. Taxonomy (NCBI): domain Eukaryota; kingdom Viridiplantae; phylum Streptophyta; class Magnoliopsida; order Malpighiales; family Euphorbiaceae; genus Euphorbia; species Euphorbia lathyris. The sequence continues at coordinate 18,043,669 of NC_088914.1, read as the reverse complement.
GTCAGTGACTGGAATGGTGTTTTCAATCTGCACTTGAGTTTCTGGTGGGGTTGATTGATCGGTAGAGATGTTAATTGGAGAAGTAGAAACTCGAATACTGTCTGTGCTGATGGGGGCAGATGTGTTTGGAGTCAGCACAATGCTGGGATGGATAGCATTGACAGCATTCGTCTCAACCTGACTTGTTGAGGTGGCAGAAGCATTTTGATCGGCATGTTCCTGTTGGGAAGAAACAGAGGCTTGTTTTTCGATGGATGCCGCAGGTTTTCTACCAACAAATTTGAGTTTTAGAGCAGAAGGGTCTTTGGTTGGTTGTTGAATGGCAAAGGTAGGAAGAGTTGATAGTTCAACAGGAGTCTCACTGACTTCTTTCTGACTTGCCTTGATGAGTTTTCTTCTTCGAGGAGGAGGAGGATTGTCAGCTTGAATAAACTCTCCTGAGTGAGAAGGAGAAGTTTCTTCCTGATCGTGATGAGGGAGGTCAGTTTGCTCTTGGTCTTGATCAACATTGTGTTGGTCAAGTTCTTAGTCTTCTCCAGCAGCCAACCCAATAGTGGTTTGCTCAGCTGCAACCTCACTGGTTGTCTCCTTATTATCCTCAGCGTCATCCTGACCGCTGGTCTCTTCTTCTTCATCATCTTCTGAACTATCACCATCTAGTTCTTCCTCAACTTGTGCAATAAACTGGTCGTCCAGATGCACCTCTTCTTCTTGGTCCTCAGATACAGTTCTTAGACATTGTGTGAAGTGAGAGTCACCTGGCACAACAATGTCAGTAGGGATAGCATCGAGGGGAGTCAGTGTAGAAGGCTTCTGCTTCTTCTGAGGTTGCTCATTAGTGTCCTCAGTTTCAGGCTCATCTTGCCTGCTCCTTTTCTCAGCTGACTTAGCAGCTGACTTCTGCCTCTTAGCTGGAGACTCAGCATCTTTTGAAGGAGTCTCAACAGCTTTTCTTTTCCGGGAAGCTGGGGCCTTAGTCCTTCTCCCTTTCTTTGGGATAGCAGTTCCCTCAGCGTGCTGTTCAGCACTCGCAGCAGCAGCAGCAGCAACTTTACCTTTCTTCAAAGGCTGACCGAACTTCAATGCTCTCAGCGAAGCCGCTGTGATTTCAGAACCCTGAGTCATCTCCTCACCATTAAGATCAACTTTGTGGTCAATTAGGATTCTGGTGATGAGCGATCTTAGCCTCAGCATGCCAGTACTGCGTTGGAAGCCAGCGATAAGGAATACTGGCATATTGATCGGTTTGTACGTCAGCATATGCCAGATGAAGCATTGTTCGAAGTTCGTTGCTGAGGTAGTGTAGTTGATCTTCGGATAGATAAAATGGCTCAGTAGATAATGAGCCATCTTCTGGTGCTGACCCATGGATGAAGCTGAGACTTCTCCTGAGTAGCCTTCAGGTTTACAGAACTTTACTTCATACCCAGTGCCATCCTGATCTCCAGATCTCCTTAGCCTTGCTCCCTCAGTCTTTAACTTGAGCAGATTCCCTAGGTAGAGAGGGTTGACGAAGATGGTTTTCTCTTTCACTACTGTTACCAGATAGTCCTGGTTGTCGTCAGCAACGCGAAGGTTGTGGTAAAACTCCTTTACAAGGTCAGGGTAAGTAGGATCCCTAATTGAAAACAGCCCAGTCCATCCATTCTGTGAAATCCACTCACAGAAGGGTTGTTCGTTTTGTACAAAGGCTTCAGATACCCATCTTGAGGGCTCAACCTTCCATTCCCTTACGTTTTCAAAGACCTTTGTATATGTCCTGGTTTTGATAGGCTTTTCCTTATCAGAGGAGGATTGACCAGCTTTTCCTTTGCTGGGTGTGGGAGGATTTTTTGTAGGTTCATCGGAGTTGGGTTTAGAGTGACCAGCGCCGGAGAGATTGAAGGAAGTCTTAGTCATAATTTTGGAGAAGAAGGTATGAAAATCTTAGAGAGAGAGAGTTTCTTTGCCAGAGAGTTCGATAATCGTAAAGAATAAAAAATGGGGAATTACCCATTATTTATAGAGGTGAGGTGTGGTGTGGATTTTATCGAATCCATGTGTCAGTTTTGCCTTGGGATTGTCAACCGACAAAGATCCTGGCATTTATGATACATACGGCGTATACGTCATCCTATGGGCTATACGCGTGCTATTGCATTTATTCTAACGGATCTAACACTCAGCGTTTAGAATACTAAGCGTTTGATATTCTGAGTGGTCAGTACTGCATAAACGGATGATTTCTAAGTTTAAACTAACTTACTCAGTGTGCAAATTTACTCAGTATTTGCTGTTCAATTAATTTCAATGAGTACACAGCAAAAACAATCATTCAGCATAGTAATTCACTCAGCATGCATATTCATTTAGTTCAGGAATTTACTGAAGAGGATTAAACATACCAATAGCTTCTCTTAGTATGATGAACTGCTCACGGGCCAGTGGCTTCGTGAAGTGATGTCTGATGCTGACATGCTTCATTCTGCTGTGTTGAATTGGGTTCTTTGAAAGATCAATTGCACTTTTGTTGTCACATTTGACTTCAATTGTCTTTGTTTGAACACCAGAGTCTTCAAGCTGTTGCTTAATCCATAGGACTTGAGCAACACAATGACCAGCAGCAATGTACTCAGCTTCAGTGGTAGACAAGGCTACTGACGCCTGCTTTTTACTGAACCAAGATACAAGATAGCTTCCTAAGAAGTGACATCCTCCAGAGGTGCTTTTACGTTCCAGCTTATCCCGTCCATAGTCAGCGTTAGTGTATCCGATGAGTGTGAAATCATGAGTATTGGGATACCATAAACCTGCGTTCACTGAGCTTTGCAAATATCTAAGGATTCTTTTTACAGCAATGTAATGAGATTCCTTAGGGTTAGATTGATATCTAGCACAGTAGCATACTGAAAACTGAATATCCGGTCTGCTTGCTGTTAAGTAAAGTAGAGAGCCTATCATACCTCGATATAATTTGCTGTCTACCGACTTACCATTCTCGTCAGCGCATAGGACAGTGTCAGTGCCCATAGGAGTGGATATTGGCTTGCAATTTTCCAAATCATATTTCTTTAATATCTCCTTGGCATATTTGGCTTGACTGATGAAGATGTCATTCTTTCCTTGTTTAATTTGAAGACCGGGGAAGAAGTTGAGTTCTCCCATCATGGACATTTCAAACTCAGTCTGCATTTGTTTGCTAAACTCTTTGCACATTGATTCTTTAGTTGCACCAAATATTATATCATCAACATAAATTTGGGCCAGCAAGGTATCTTTACCCTTTCTCTTAATGAATAAGGTTGTATCAGCTTTGCCCCTGACATAATTTCTAGTCAGCAGGAAACTGGTCAGCCTCTCATACCAAGCACGTGGTGCTTGCTTGAGACCGTACAGAGCCTTTTTGAGTTTATAAACGTGGTTTGGGAATTTTGGATCCTCAAACCCTGGAGGTTGATTAACATAAACTTCCTCGTTTATAACTCCATTAAGAAATGCACTTTTAACATCCATTTGGAATAATTTAAAGTTCATGTAAGATGCATATGCACATAAGATCCTAATAGCTTCTAGCCTTGCCACTGGGGCAAAGGTCTCACCGTAGTCAATACCTTCTTGCTGACTGTAGCCCTGAGCTACAAGCCTTGCTTTGTTCCTGACTATATTCCCTTGTTCATCCATCTTGTTCCTGAAGACCCATCTTGTTCCAATGGTCTTTTGACTCTTTGGATGAGGCACTAGCTCCCATACATCGTTTCTTCTGAATTGATCGAGCTCCTTTTGCATTGAATCAAACTTTGCTAAGCTATCTTTGGTATTTAAAATAAAACATTTACAGCCAAAGGCACGAAAGTATCCAATATTGGGCTTTCATCCTTTCCAAAGTTCATAGGGGGTTTTCTTTAATATAGGTCTAACTAGAGCCCTATTAAGAATATAGCACGCTGTGTTAACAGCCTCTCCCCAAAAATACTTTGGAAGCCTATGCTCATCCAGCATTGTCCTGGCTATTTCAACCAGAGTTCTGTTCTTCCTTTCTACAACCCCATTTTGTTGAGGTGTTCTAGGAGCAGAAAAATTGTGGTCAATGCCGCTGGCTTCACAGAATTCAACAAACTTTTGGTTTTTGAATTCTCCACCATTATCACTTCGGATGTGAGCCAGTTTTAGGTCTTTATCATTTTCAATTTTTCTAACCAAATTTGAGAATGTCTTAAAGGTCTCATCCTTGCTACTCAGCAAGATGACCCAAGTGTACCGAGAGAAGTCATCTATAATGACCAAGGAAAATCTTCTTCCACCCAGACTCAGCGGCTGGACTGGACCAAAGAGATCCAAGTGTAGTAACTCTAACGGACGCTTAGTTGAGACAATATTTTTGCTGTGAAAAGATTGTTTGGTTTGTTTTCCAGCTTGGTAGGCGTGGCATAATTGATCTTTTTCAAATTTAAGTTCAGGCAGTCCCTCAACCAATTGCTTTCTTGCTAATTGGGCCAGGAGGTCCATGCTTACATGACCAAGTCTCCTGTGCCATAGCCAGGAATTTTCTTCCTTTGATACTAAGCATACAGTTTTTGAAAACTTTTTCTCTAACTCTAGCATAAAGACATTATCTATGCGAGGGGCAGTTAAAATTAACTCATTTGATTCACCCTCGTATATTTTACATCCAGTAGCATCAAATATAACTTTTCTCCCATTGTCACATAGCTGAGCTACGCTGAGTAAGTTATATTTGAGTCCGCTGACTAGGGAGACAGATTCAATAGTAGGATTACCTCCAATGGTTCTTGACCCTACTATCTTACCCTTTTTGTTGTCTCCAAAACTTACACTTCCTCCTCGTTTAAGCTCAAACGTGATGAATTGAGTTTCATCACCAGTCATATGCCTCGAGCATGCGCTGTCAATATACCATATGTTTGACTTCTCAGCACATCTCATGCTTACCTGCATTGTAACTAGTTACTTTTAGGTACCCAATTCTTTTTGGGTCCTTGCTTGTTAGGTGCAACAGGTAAAGCATCATGTTTAATTTTATGGCGACATACTTGGACAGTATGGCCATTCTTTCCACAGAAGTCACAACTGATCTTCTGTTTAGGATGTTTCACTGACTGGTCAGCACGCCAGTGCTGAGCGTGCCAGCACACCTTAGTGGTGTGTCCTTTCTTCCCACAAAAGTCACACTGGACTTTTCGCTGGGGATTCCATCTCTGCTGAGTACCTTGATACTGAGTTCTCAGAGGAATGTTTCTTTTATTTGGAACCTTTAGTTGGTTCTGGATAGTTGTGACGTCCTTTCTCAGTTTCTTTGAAACTGATTGGACTTCAGAGACAGACTCATGTATGATCTTCATGTTATCATGCAGAGTTGAATTGTCCTGAAGAAGGAATCTGAGGTCACTCAGTTTGACCTCTTCCACTTCGTCACAACGCCTGCTGAGTGCTCTAACTTTCTTATTACACTTCTTGACAAGTGTGTAGAGATCACTCAGGGCATTAACCATATCGTTTCTGAGCTGGGGAAGAGTAATTACCTCATTTGATTTCTCCTCGTCATCTGATGCGACGGATAGGTCAGCATGCTCAGAGACGCACGGCTCAGCAAGTTCGTCAGCCATGAAGCATATCTTCGCTGACTCGGTGGCCTCAGCTTCTGTAGATGAAGACTCATCACTGTCGCTCCATGTATCCACCATTGCCTTTTTGCCGCTCTTCTTGTCTTTCCTCAGTGTGGGGCAGCTTGACTTAATATGGCCGGTTTGATGGCACTCAAAGCATGTAATGGGCTTTGAGCTGTCCCTTTTGTATTTGCTGTCGTTTGAGTCAGCTTTATACTTATCAAACTTTCTGTAAGGCTTCTTAGAATATTTGTCATTCTTCCTGAATAGCCTTTTTATCTTCCTTGTGAACATGGCCATCTCCTCATCATCAGTTGAGCTCCCGTCAGTGGAGTCAGCTTTCATGACAAGAGATTTCTGCTTCTTGTCTTCAGATTTTTCCTTCACCTCGAAGTTTTTCATAGATATCTCATGGGTCAGCAACGAGCCGATGAGTTCGTCATATTTGTAGGTGGTTAAATCCTGAGCTTCCTCAACAGCTGTCTTCTTTGCTTGCCAGTCTTTAGGAAGACTCCTGAGTATCTTTTTGACTTGTTCTTCCTCAGTGAAGATTTTCCCAAGTCTCTTGAGCTCATTAATGATGTTGGTAAACCTTGCATTCATGTCTGAAATGCCCTCATCATTGTTCATCTCGAACAGCTCGTACAGTCTCATCTGCTGATTCACCTTGGACTCCTTTACTTTATTGGTTCCCTCGTAGGTGACTTTTAGCTTTTTCCAGATCTCTTGTGTCGACTCACAACCTGAGATTTTATTATATTCTGCAGCATCGAGTGCACAGTGAAGCATATTGATAGCCGAAGCGTGATTTTGAAGCTTCTTAAGATCATCCTCTGTCCATTTGGCCTCAGCTTTTACAACTGTTAGGCCAGCCACAACTTCGACAGGTACAAATGGGACTTGAACTATAGATAGCCAGGCACTCATATTTGTAGCCTGAATGAAATTTTTCATCCTATTCTTCCAGAAGGTATAGTTAGACCCGAAGAATAGGGGAGGCCGAGTGATGGACAACCCCTCAGGCAGTATCTGAGTTGTTTGGTTTCCTGGGAGAAACCGAGTACTGTTTTCGCCCATGGTAGGGATCAGCTTAAGGTTGTTAGACCTTTTACAGAGAGCTTTTAGGCTCTGATACCACTTGTTGGTCCCTTATAACGTTGCAAGTATAGTTCCAAGGGGGGGTTAGGAACTATTTAAACTTTTTACTAAGTTTGGGCAAACTTCTTTTCTTAAGAGAAAAGGATTTAACAGCGGCACTGAGTGATCAGTAAGATACTGGCTTAGTCAACTGGTGACTAGGTCATTTTCTTGACTTGAGTCAGGAAATAGCACTTAAAGTCTATTCCTTAGCTCAGATGTTTGATGCGCACAACTCAGCTTGACCTCTTTACTTGGTCAGTTTTTGGTTATTTAAGCAAGCAATATATATAAGGAGTTTAAGGTAAGAAATACGTTATGTCGCGCCCGTGCCCGCGGACTGCGAACTTTATATCTTTGATATGGCTCTCGCTCTACTGGTTTATTAACGGTGATGGACAGTCCCTCTAGGGAGATAAATCCAATGGTTTTTTGAGTCGCCACCAATCAGTTTGACGGTCTGATTGGACACCGATTTGATTCCGAATTGACCCATTCGGGTAAGCTCGGATAAGGTAATGGTCTGCGATGATTCTAAGCTCGGTTTTCGGTTACGTGTAGGGAAGAGATGTAATCTCACCCTACCCCGCCCGATAAATCGGTACTGTTGTACTTCCAAATGCTCGCTCTATGTGCTTGTGTCTATGATCGCTTTGAAATGTTGTTAATTGTATCGATTCAAGCCTTTGACGATACTCGTAAGGTTGTGGTCATACGACCGTAATAGAATCGTTATCCAACGATCAAAATTGATAGAGGAACCCGTAAATTATTTTTATTTGTTGGTTAAATATAGTTTAAAATATTAACACATTTTTTAAAGATATTAATTATTTATTGTTTATCTATTTGGACCATTATTCAATGATCGAGGTAATCCAATCGTTTTATAATTTCTATTCAGAAATTAAAACTTGATTAATGAAATTTGAGAATTAATCGAAGTAAATGAAATTTAAGTAAAATGGAACTAGTTTCTCGGATCTTTTTCTCGAGCTAATTAATTGCATTTAAATCAAAGAAAACCAATTGAACTAAGTTAAAAGGAATTTACTAATTAGAATTAGGTAATTAAAATAGATGGGTTGAAACTTGACTCAAATTAATAAGAAACCCAATCTCATTTTAATGAAAGGCCCACTTCTAATTTCAGGATTAATATCAGCCATCTGATTAAGTTTGATCAAACGACTATTATTAGCCCTACCATTAATTTAGGATATAAATTAAACCTTTCTCCATAACTTAAATTAGTAAACCCTAGCCTCCATTGTACACCTTCTTCTGCTCTCGTTTTCAGAAACATAGCAGCCATGACCGGCCACCATATTACCACAGCCGGCGTCGTTTCATGCCGTGGACCTCCGTCAGTCTTCGTCCATTCACCTGTCACGGGTAACCGTCTTATGTGTTCAGCCTGCCTCAGCTTCCGCCAGCCTTCTCTCCTCTCAAATCTACTTTCGTGAAAAGAAAAGAGCAGCAGCCATCCGGCTGGCCACCGCCTCATCCGACTTCGGCCGCATCAGTCGTCCGTCGCTTGTCGGTCTGCATCTTCTACCTCCGTCCCTCCTGCCGCACCTCCAAGGGCTGTGGTAACAGCAAAACGACTCAGAACAGTGTGGGACTGGGGTGATTTGAGATCGGAACCACCAGTCATGTTTCCAGTTCGTCTTCTCCGATGACTCAAGTGAGTTCAGTTTCGTTTTTTTTATCCTGATATTACATATTAGTCCATTTTTTATGATCTGTGATGATTGTTGAGTAAGAGGATGTATTTTGCTTTCCAATGTCCTAACCATTTCTCCTGTTACCAGATCTGAGGCTTGTAGAGATTTATTTTCCAGAATCGCTTTCCTTCCTCCGTTATCGGATCCGGTGGCTGCCGTGGTAAGGCTTCTTTGAAGAACACAAAGGGGAGACTAAATGCTATGCTAGATAGATTTAATTATTTTTTGATTTTTCTTTTGGTTTTCTAATTATCTGATAATGATTTTTTTATTTTCTGAAATGATTTTTATTTTCTGAAACTTGTAACAGCAAAACAAAATATAGTGGAAAGCTTATTTTATGTAGATCGTGAGAGGCCGAGTAAGGTTCCGAGTGAGATTTGAATGAAATCAGATTGAATCCTTTTTTAGGGTAAATGAAAAAATAATTTACAAAATTAACTGATTTCAAACTTTAATTAGTCTTTTGCAAAATGTAAACTCACATGATTTATTTAGAAGATTAGAACCAATAAATGGTTAGAATAAATGGTTAGCACATATAATAAAATAGATGGTTAATGCCAATGGAATGTACATAATAATAATAATTATAACAGTATTAGTAAGATAATATTAGCATAGTAGATATTTCATGTTAGTGATTAGTAAAGAATTTCGTAAATGTTAGTGGTTAGTGAGTGATGAATATAAGCAGTTATATACAAATAAAGATATAAAGTTAGTATGATAAGTAAATGTCAGTAGCAAAAATTTAAAATGCATTAGATAATAACATGTATTTAAAGTAGCTGAAAATTAATAGATTTTTATTCAAAGTTTACAAAATCAGTTCATTTTAAAAGCAAAATGGATGCTTTTAATCACTGTTTTTATAAACTAGGAATAAAAACCCTTAGCTCAAAGCTTTGGAGATCAAATAGAGGAAGAATTGATTTATATTGAACTTTGGTGAATACAAGATTTTCACTTCTCAAACTTGAAACTATTACAAAACAATTCTGAAAAATGGCTCTCCCCCTTGCCTCCCCCAAATGAGCAAAAGAAGCTCCTTTTATAACTAGATTCCAGCATGGGCTGTAACTTTTTCAGCATGGCTCTTTTTGTTTCTTGTGTCTTGAAAATGAGATTTCTGTATGGTTTTTGTCTTGATGTCCTATGTGATTTTGTCTCTTCAATCTTGAGAATAGCTTTTCTTCTTGGATGGAGAACCTATGTTGCTGCTCATTTTTTGATTTGCTTCAAATTTGAATTTTGAATTCTGAATTCTTGCCTTGAATTATTTGTTGAGTTGAAGCTTGATTAGGAGTTGGGTTAGGAATATTGAGAGGCTTAATTTCATGTTTACCTACAAAACAAAGAAATGTAATCGATTAGTTTTTGTAAAATGCAAATTTTATTTCTTAATAAAAGCATCCTATTTTTATTTTTTGTTTTATTATTTTTTATAATTTATTTTTTGTTTGAATATTAATTCATTCATCATTAATTGGTTCCAAGGATAAATTATGCTTTAAATATGACTTAGATAAAACTTTATCAAAAATCATATCTCAAACTATATTTATTTCTTGAGAATAATTTTAAATGAATGAGTTAAATTCAAAATATTAACTTAAATATTTAAACAAAAATTGAGTTTAACTAACAATTTGAAATATAACCATTTCAAAATTATATTTACAAACAACATATTATGTCTCACATATAATTTAGCAAGATGGAAGATACTTTTGTTCCAAAGAATTATATCTTGAATGTGACTTGATAATTATATTGGGATATAACAAATAGGTATACAAAACCCTCACTTCTCGGATAAATCATGCGTGGGAATGCAATGTTTTATTTGCGATATAATTTATGAACTTGTCAAAATTTCAAATATTATCAGTTAAAGCATAAAAATGTCCCGGACAAAAATGGGTATCTACACGTTACTCAGCAGATTTATCCAGGTTCAGCTTCTTCTAAGCCTATGTCCTGTCCCCGGAACAAGTTCCGAGATTTCGAATCCTCTACTGAGCTCTTTAAAGGTAGAGCCTCAAACCTTTTACAATCTTAGCAACTGAGTATAACAAGAGTACCTTCCTCTATACCTCTACTCAATTCTAATCTCTCGCTAAGTACTATAACCGAGTACTTAGCCTCTCCTTTCTAATCTCTAGAAATGATAAGTGTTTGTCCTAAACAATGATTTGCTAAGACACCTTAGATGATTGAATAATCACTCTAGACTTTTACACAAAAGATATTGAATGTAGTGTAAGATTGCTTTGCTTTTTGCTTGTAGAACTTTGCGTAGAGATTTGGTCAGCGTAATGGCTTGATCAAGTTCTGTGTGTTTTGAAGCTTCTGATACACTCTATTTATAGAGACGTCTGGGCATCGGTCATTTCGAATTTCGAAATAACCGTTGGAGGGAAACGGCTTCCTGTCGTTGTCATCCTGACTTGCTCAGAGCTTTCGACCAATCAAATTTGAGTATCTTCTGTCCTCGGTCAACTTTAAGATAGCTCAGCAGAATGTCCCTCCTTTTATGGTAAAGTCAACTGGACAGCATACTGTGTCGTCTGAACTTTACCCGAAGTGGAAATACTTTGTCTGGAAGTTTTTCCTTGTCAGCTGCTGTCTTGTACATATTGTCGAATCTACTCAGCAGCTTCATCTTGAAGTTGTTCCCGAAGGTCTTCTAGATCCTTCTTTCGCTGAGTTGCGTTTTGTCCAAAGCGACAACGTTTTGACAAACGCGGACCGAGTTGTAATGAGTTGTTTGACTTGGGCTTTGACTTCCGTATTGGGCTTGGGCCTTTTGATTCTTGTGTCTTATAAACAATTTTAACTCAACATTGAACAAACACATTAGTAGAATAAATCAAAGCATTTAAACTTAGTGTGTTTAGAATATTTTACTTAAACAATTTTGTCAAATCAAAATTATGTGGAAGAGTGTTTCAACAAACTCCCCCATTTTGATGTTGGCAAAACCATTCAACGAAGAACTCAGTATTGAGCTCCCTCATGATGGTTGACCTAATACACTTAGCAAACTCCCCCGTAAGGGTTGAGCTACTGACTTAGTTTTACTCTTAACATTTAAAGGTGTAACTGAGTAAGTCTAAGGTCAGTTTTCAGATATAGGTCAGCTAATGGAACATATTCTATTTTACTCAGTATTAAGCGGAAGGTTTTATCATTCAGAGGGCGCTGAGAAAATTGTTGTTCAATGAGTTTTATAAGATAATGTTATATAGGCATATAAGTCAATGTCAAACATGTTATCAGTATTGGGTTTAATCAGTAAGTTTTATAAGCCTTAAACATAGTTGATTTAATTGAAGATACAGAATAACATAATACACAGCATCGTATACAAATAATTCATAACTCAGAGTTTTGAACGGAAGATGCAAGTATTGATATTAAAAATAGGTAGTCAGTGTTTACAATCAACAGTTCAAAGATAGGCAAAAAGAAATACAGACTACATACTTAGCCTATACTGAGCTAGCCTATATATCTATTTCTTTTTCTTCTGTTGGGACTGACTTGACCCATGTTGTGTTCTCGCTTGTTCTCTCTCCCCCGTTTTATCAGCGTCGGGAGGAGGAATCCTAAAGCTGTCGGTTAAGACGGCCCTGGTCAGTTCGTTGGACAGCGCTTTAAGGCGGTCAGCGCTTTCATTTACACCATCAAAAATGGCAACTCCCTGATCTGCGATTTCATCGGGTATATTGAGTGAGGCAGCGCTGATCATACTGACGATGAAGGCTTCAGACTTGCCAATCCATATAAGTGCATCAGTCAGTCCAGCAATGACTTGATGAAAGGTTTTGAGTAAGTAGGTGTCAAAGTACTGACGCTGAACATTTGTGTGACGGATGTGATTGAAGGTTTGTCTTGTGATGGACAGCATCTCGTTTTGTTTCATTGCGTCAGTGTCTATCTCCTGCTTGTTCAGATTTAGCAATCGAACAGCTTCACCAGTTTGCTCCACTGAGCACTGAGAGTAAGAGACCATTTTCTACCGCCCTAATATCGGTGCGCCATTTAACCATGTAGCCAACTAAAAAAGGAGGAATAATGGTCAAAGGAAGCCAAAAAACGGCTCAAGAAACGTATACAACGTCTCTAACCATACGCCCACAAGAAGATAACGATGAACATGAAAAAGAGGAAAATATGAGCACAGCCGCTCTAGGAGAGACCGAGACATGCCTTATCTCCGAAGGAAAAAGAGTGAAAATTGCAAAGGGGCTACACCCAGAGATCAAGGAGACAATTATGCAAACACTTGTTGAATGCCAAGAAGTCTTTGCAGGTGATAGTGAAATACTAAGAGGAGTAAGCCCGGATCTCATTACTCATAAACTCAATACAATGGATGAAGTTACACCAGTCACACAGAAAAGAAGAAATCATGGGTCGGAAAGACAAAAGACGATAGAGGAAGAAATCGCAAAGCTAAAAAATGCGGATGCGATAGAAGAAGTCATTTATACTGAATGGCTGGCGAATGTGGTTTTAGTTAAAAAAGCTAGCGAAACATACAGAATGTGCGTGGACTTCACAGACTTGAACAAAGCATGCCCGAAGGACAATTATCCACTACCATGTATTGACATTTTGGTGGATGGGACGGCAGGGCATGAGTTCTACTCTTTTACGGATGTGAAATCTAGTTATCACCAGATACCTATGCATCCCGAGGACAGAATCAAGACATCATTTATCACACATCAGGCGACATATTGTTTTAAAGTGATGCCTTTTGGCTTAAAAAATGCAGGGGCCACATATCAACGCATGATGAACAAGATCTTCGAGGATAAGAAGGATAGCAATATCCTATATATTATGTAAGCAAAGTATTGAAAGATGCTGAGACAAGATATTCGAAGCTAGACAAAATGGTGTTGGCGGTAGTAATCACCTCCATCCGCCTGCGCGCATATTTTCAAGCACACACCATCATAGTATGGATGAGTATACCAATGAGGAAGGTGTTACAATGGCCAGAAACATCCGACAGGTTGATGGAGTGGTCCATACGGCTAGGCGAGTTTGACATTCGGTACGAAGGAATGGTAGCATTGAAAAGCCAGGTTTTGGCGGACTTTGTTAACGAATTCACAGAAGAATTCACTAGCTCGCCAAAAGTCAGAAAAGAAGAATGGACAATACATACAGATGGAGCCTCTTCAGAAGAGGGAGTAGGAGCAGGTGTAGTAATAAAGGGGCCAGAGTATGTTCGAATCTTCTATGCAGCCAAACTAGACTTCACCACAACTAACAATGCAACAGAGTATGAAGCCCTAATCCTCGGATTACAACTGTTGAAGGAAATTGTACCGGAGCATATAGTGATATACAGCGATTCAAAGCTGATGGTGAATCAGATAATGAAGAATTTCCATGTCAAAGAGGAAACTTTGGTCAAATATGTGGAAGAAGCAAAGCGGATCCTATCTGTGTTGGAAGGAAAGGATGTGAAGTGGGAAATAGTGCATATTCCCTCGAGAATCGAATATGGAGGCGGATCAGCTGGCTAAAGCAGCTTCCAGCAAGAACCAATGGCGAGACATCACATGTCCATTTACAATCAAAACAAGGCCAGCATTTGAGAAGGAGGAAGTGGCGATCGTCCAACTAGCTAAGAATGATTGGAGAACCGCCATAGTACAATACCTGGAAGAAGGAACCCTGCCTGAAGATAGGAATCATGCCAAGAAGATAGTTAAGAGAGCTGCCCACTATGCTATTGTCGAAGATCAATTATACAAAAAGTCCTTTAGCCAACCATGGTCAAAATGTATCACTACAGATGAAGGACAGGACGCCTTATGGGAATTACATGAAGGGATATGTGGAGCACACGAAGCACATGATACAATTTTTAGGAAGGCAAGATTAGCAGGATATTATTGGCCCACAGCAGAGAAGGATGCCAAGAGAATGGTGAGCGAGTGCCACAATTGTCAAATTCACGCAAATGAAACATATGTACACAAGGCGCTTCAAAGACCAATCGTAAAAGGCTGGCCATTCGCCACCTGGGGCATTGATATAGTAGGGCCCTTCCCGCCTACTAAAAGACAATACAAGTTCATAATAGTGGCGGTAGATCACTTCACCAAATGGGCGGAGGCTGAACCTGTTTCAATTATCACTGCCAGGCGAATGATAGATTTCCTCCACGGCAACATTATCGGAAGATTTGGCATACCCCATACGATCATCACGGATAATGGGACACAGTTCAATTGTGAGGAGTTCAAGAAATACTGCTCAGATTGGGGGATCACCAACAATTTCACCTTCATTTACTATCCACAATCAAACGGGATGACTGAGGTTACAAATCGTATGCTTGTTAAAGGGATTAAGAAAAGATTGGGAGAAAAGAAGAAATGCTGGGTGGATGAATTGATGTCGGTCTTATGGGCGTACCGTACAACCCCTAGGGTGGCGACTGGGGAAATTCCATTCTCTCTTACCTACGGTGTCAAAGCAGTTCTCCCCATCGAAATCAAAAATCCGAGTGGGCGAGTCTCCTTTTATTGTGAGCAGCAGAATGAAGAAAGGCTTAGACAAAGCCTGGATGATCTTAAGACGAAGAGAGATAGAGCTTCTATAAAAATAGCCGCCTATAAACAGCGAATCGCCTCATATCACAACAAAAATGCTCGCCTAATGGAGCTAAATAAAGGGGATTTAGTCCTGAAGAAGGCGGATAAAATCCAGTCGGCAGATGGAAAGGGCAAGTTAGGCGTAACCTTGATGGGACCATACCATGTAGCGGTTAAAATTGGAGCTGCCACCTTCAAGCTCGAGGAGATGGATGGAACAGAGATACCAAGAACTTGGAACATCCAGAATCTCCGCAAATACTTTCAGAAGTAGAATGAAAAGGGCCTTGAGTACTCTTTTTCCTTAGAATAAGATTTTTTCCCAATGGATTTTTTCTTGTTATAAGGTTTTAATGAGGCTCATAAGGGAGGCTATTCATCATTGTAATAAAGGCAAGCATTTCTTGCTTAAATAAAGGAATTGTTGTTAAAGTTAAAGTTGATTTTTTCTTGAATGTTTCTTTTTTAGCATATAATACATAAATGTCTTCTAACCAAGAGGGAAGGCATAGATTGTTCATTCTCTATAGGGTGAGTTCTCCATTGAACGTTCTCCATTGTTTCTCCTGTAGGAGATTTTATGCGAAGTCCCTCCATATCAGGGCAGATTCTCTTCCCCGTGAAAGAATCTTTTAAAAGTCCCTTCATAAGGCGGATCCTAAATTATGAATGTCCCGCGATGGATAGACACTTCTTTGTTGTGAAGTGGTCATTTAGATATCCTATTAATGGGTGGATTGTCCTGCGCAAAGGAAATCTTTAAAAGCTTAGCACAAAAGCTTACCGGGGGACGGCTAGCCACCTACCCCGGAATATGTGGAAGAAGTTTGAAAACTTGGAAAATTCAGAAGAAGTTTGAAAACTTGAGAAAATTCAGAAGAAGTTTGAAAACTTGAGAAAATTCAGAAGAAGTTTGAAAACTTGAAAAAATATAGAAGAAGTTTTCGGAAAAGTTCAGAAATTGGTATACTTAAAAAGCAGTCCAAAGAGTAAGTCTAGGCACTTATGTCTCTCTCAGAAAGCATATAACTAAGTAAATGCTTAAAAGTAAAAGGCATACGTCCAAAAACAAAAACTCCTCAAGAAGAAGCAAAAGAAATATTTAATGTGCAAAAAGATATTGTAGCATTTTTACATAAAAAAGAGACCCTAAACAGTAAGGTCATTAATATTATCATCAAGAGGAGAGGAGTTGGGATTAGCCTCGGTGGGCTTCGACGTAAGCTCAGGGACAGAATCATGATTGCTTTTTGTTTGCTCATCCGCCTTAGGGAGATTCTCACTAGGAGCAGTGTCGCCATCCTCCAAAACGTCCTCCGTGTCCTGAACGATATCATCCAGATCAATGATCCCTTCACTCTTCTTTGGTATAGACGGGGGAGCCAAAGCTTCTTTGAAGATGACCGCCCTAGCATCCACCAAGGAAGCATAGTGAACTGCCTCATTCTCGGAAGGCACCTCCACTTGGGGGTCGTCGAGGCCAGCATCTGGAAAGTCTCGCAAAAGAGCCGCCAGGATGCGCTCACCGTAATAGTAGGCGCGGAGTCCACAAGCTCCCTCCAAGCGTTCCCAATACTTCTCCTGCCTCTCTTGCTCCGCCTTCAGCTCCTCAGACAACCGGGCAGCTTCTGTAGTCTTCTCTTCTAGCTTCTTCTCCAGGTCAGCAAGTTTCTCCTTTAAACCATCCGCCAAAGCACTTGCTGCCCGGGCATTGGATCTGGCGAGAGAGGCCTCATCCTCTAGCTCCTTGAGGCGAGCTTCACTCACTACATTCACGACAAGGTCCGCCTCCACAGCATTTTCAGTGATCAATAGTCTGAGATAGATAATGAAAGAAAGAGTAAGTTAGAAAAGAAAATCACAAAAATATGTCAAAGTCAGAAATAACACTTACCGCCAGAGCCCGACGCTTGATCATTTTAAGGTGAGATAAGGTCTTGTATTTGGCCCTTGTCTCCAGAACAACAGGGAGCTTGCCAATGGCTTCTTCAATGTCATGCATTATGTGCTCCAAAGCCAGGACCAATCCCGGACCATAAGTGGATAGCCAATAGCCCCCAAGATCAGGCTTCGAGGACTGAAAGTTGGAAGAACAGATTAAAGACAAAGGTAAAATTTCAAAATTCCCTATAAAAAATATATAGAAAGAAAAGGCGTACCTGAGAAAAGGAAAAAGAGAATAGGGAGACTTTGGGAGTCTTAACCGGAACCATCTGCTGATCCGGCTCACCAGCTTGTGAAGCCTACACCTGAGGACTGGCCACCCGGGCCTTTTTCGAAGAAGGAGGGGATTGAGCTCCGGAGGTTGCAGGACGCTTCCTGTCCTTATTGCTGAGCGCATTGTTCGCCTTCTCCTGGGCAATCAGAGCTGCTTGAAGCTTACACCTCTCTGCAATAACATCCTTGGCGTTAATTCTCCCCCTGCAAGAAGGGGCGAAGAACAAAAACAAGTCAATAAGGCGAATCAAAAAAGAAGATACCTTCAAAAGCGTAGAAATTATTGTAGCGAATCTCTCCGTCCCGCATTGTTGCCAGAGGTTCGCCAGATTTCATAATAGTCAAAGCCTGGTCATACGTCCAAAAATCATGCTTGAGGGACCGAAGGATCCGCAGGGTACTCTTCTCCTCCTTGGTAAGGTAAAACTTTTGATTCGCCCTTTCTTTTGGATTATAGTGCCATGCGGCAGGAAATCTAAGAGGTACGCCCTCCACTATCTTCACAAAGAAAAATCTTTGCTCCCAACGGTGGACGTTTGACATCTTGCTATGAAAAGGTGAGTACCCTTTTTAATTTGGAAAAAGTAAGGTGACTTTCCACCCCGCGCTTGGATATGGTGTGAAGAGTTCGGAAAAGGCGAGGGCTCAGAATTAAGCCCAGATTCGCCGCCAAGTAAGTATCTAATATTAAATCTAACCAACCATTTGGATGTAGTTGACAAATAGGGATGAGGAAAAATTCGAGAATGTCCCCAATCATCTTAGGGACTGGATAACTAAAGCCCCTCTCGATATGGCTTTGGTAAACTGTAAAATAACCCCTAGGAGGGGATGCAGGTCTTTGATAAGGCGTGGGAACCATACAAGAAGCTGCTCGGAGCCAATGATATAGGGACTGAAGGGTTATCAAAAGGGAAAAGCTAAAACTGGAAGAAGTTACTTCCATTTTAGGGGCCTTTGCCCCTTTCTTTTTAGGAGCAGAAGAACTCGCTTCCTCTCCAGAAGTAGGATTTTGGGTTTTCATGGATGCAGTAGGAATACGAAACGAAGAGGGAGCTAGGGAATAGTTCCAATTCAAACTCGAAGTTCTCTCGGAAGAGGAGGTAGAGGAGGAAAGAAGCATTAAAGCAAACTGAAATTCAAAGGAAGAATGGAGAAACTACAGTAAAAAGATGAACTTACATGAAAAATCGAAGAAGAGAGGAAAAGCTTCTGAGGATGGCTGAAGAAAACCATAGAAAGTAATGGTAAAAGTGATAGAAGTTGAAAGGAAAGCTCTCTCTATTTAGTGAAATGATTAAATAGTTTTGAAAACTGTGTCGAGGACAGCCACCTATAAGAACGTCATTGGCCTAGATAAAGGCACCTGTCAGGAACAATAAATGCTAATAGCATGCGAGGAAGCTGAGAAGTCCTAAAGAACTTAAAAGACCATTTAGGGGGGGCTTCTGATAACATCCGCCATGAAATGTGAAGGACTAAGTTGGAGATATTCCCTAGCAAAGAGGGCTTAAAGAGAGAAAATACCCACCTTCAAGATATATATGGCGAACAGATAAAGATACGACGTCGTCTTAAGCATTCCTTCCGATGATCCACCACATAGCACATAACAGGAATACGATGTCGTGTCAGGGCTACTTACAAGGATCCGCCCAAGAAGGGGTCAAAGGGGATTCGCCTCATATGGCAATACCCTTCTAGAAGAAGCAGAGGATTAGACGACGTAACTCGTTATCATTTAACTAGCATTGATGATAACTGAGAATCTGTCAAAACTCGGAAGTTAGAAGATGAAGTTAAAACACATTGAAAGAGCATTACTCTTCATTAAAAGAGAAGGTTATTACAGTTATCACTCAAACTTGTATAAATACCTTTGTAGCATGACAATAGAGGTACACTTTTTACACACTCTTCTTAGCTTCGTTTTGTCATTACAGTTTATTCTCTTAAGAAATTTACTGACTTAGGCATCAGAGTGCCCCCGGTGGATCCCAACGGTGCCTCACAGGGACGCTCTACGGTGTTACTAAATCTCAACAATATCAAACCGCATGGTTAAAATTAGCACCCCAAATTATTGTGTTAAAAATTATTGAATTTTACGTGATATAATATTTTTATCGTTATAAAAAATGTAAAGTTTGATTGTAGATAAACTGAATAAAGTTATCAGTATAAAAAACTTTACATTTTGCTGCTACTCTTTGGACGACTCTCGGTAGTCTGTTTTGGTTGCGAACTAATTTCACTACTATTAATTTAACTTTTTCTGATACTTGTCGGTAACAACTCAGCCCACAAATGAAAGATCTTTGGAGAGTCGGCGTATCTAGCATCATTTGGATCATCTGAACTTCGCGAAATCGAGTCTGTTTTGAGGATCAGAATCCTAACATACATGTTATGCTTCGTCAACTATGGCGTTTCATCAGAGAGTCAAGTCTATTAATTTCCAGTACTTCTTTTAATCGATAGTCTAACACTCACGTTTTCAGACAACTTGGTATCAAGGGTAACTTACCTCGTGCGTCTCGCATTGTGGAGGTTCATTGGCAAGCCCATAGTCTCGGTTGGACGAAAGTCAGTTTAGATGGCTCTTTTAGTGGTCACAGGGCGGGAGCTGGGGGTGTTTTCTGTAATGGTCGTGGTTTTCCGAAAGGATGCTTCGCTTTTCCGCTCTTTGACACGCATGCTTTTATTGCAGAATTACGAGGTGCAATGCGTGCAATCTTTATTGCCTGAGATAGAGGTTGGCATCAGCTCTGGCTTAAAGTTGATTCTACATACGTATTGAATCTTTTCAAATCTAAATCTATGGTGATACCATGGAGTCTTCGACATGATTGGTTACATTGTTTATCATTAGTTTCGAGAATGGAGTTTTTCATTTCCCATGTATATAGAGAAGGAAATCAGGTGGCGGACGCCCTTGCAAAATTTGGCTCTACAACAGACTCCTTCAAATGGTGGCATGGTGCTCCTGAGTTTTGTAACGAGTTATTAAGTAATGACTATTGTAATAGAGTATCCTACAGGTTCTCTTAGTTCATTGTGATTGTGTTTTTTAGGTTTCTTTCTTTAAAACTTTTTGTATTTGTTCATTTTTTATTTTTTATATATTTCTCCGGGTGAGTTGGTTTGGCTTGGATTCAGGTTCCCTATCGGGTTATCCCTCCTTTCGCCTTTTCCTCCCCCCGAGCTTCTAAGAAAAAAAAAGTTGAAAATTAATTTTTTATATATGTAATATTACTATATAAAAAACATAAAAGAGAGAAAATGGAAGGAGCATACATTTTACCTTAATTCTCTATTACCCCATACTTAATAATTCCTAAACTTTTTCTTTGGTAGATCGTCGAAATAATAAAAAAGAATATTATTTTTACAAAAATACCATTTTTAAGTTAATCTTATTTCGAATTGTAAAAAATAAATTTTAGACACTGACAAGTATCGCTCTTTTATCTGAATTAAATGCTCATATCTAACTAATTTAGTAAATAAAGAATTAAGATGGCCGCAAATAAATGATCATGAATCAAATGTGATAAAATAAAATATCAACGTCTTAATCCATCAAAATCAGAATACTTAGTAGCATCGTGATGTTTAAAATATGAGTATAAAAAAGATGTGTGCAACTTGAAATATTATAGTAATAATTAAAATTGTAATACAAGGTTGAAATTTGAGGCACTAAACAGTAACCGATGAAGTATGATGATGTACATCTACTTCAGAAACAACTCTTTTATTACCTCTTTCTCTTATACTATTGTCAGCAAATTTAAGGCTTGAAAGATGTAAACCTTGTTCTTTCTCCTTTGAGCTCCATTCAGACATGTAATAGTCTTCTTCGGTTACAACTTTTCGAGGTCCCCAAAACATTCCACCCCATTGTGGGAAATGTATAAAACATATAGGAATTGTGCAACATATTATCATTATTCCCATAAGTGTTATCCATGTTTCTTTTGAATATTTTGATCCTTTGAAGAATATCAATTGTGTATGCACTGCTCCTACATTTCCACCTTCTCCAGTCATGCCTGATATTAGTCCCAACGACCTGATAAAGACACAATTCACTATCATTTTTCCCCATTTATATCATATGTAATAATCATATGGCTTAATAATTTACCTTCTTAAGACGAAAGGAACGACACCAAACGTGAGTCCACAAGCAGCTTGGCAAAGAAAAGAGAAGACAATCATTGGTTACAACCGAACCACTTAAGAAAGACATTCTTTCGAGAATTATACAGAAAACACCACCTAATGTCTGAACTACCATAGAGCCCAAAGTCTACCTCTCATCCCATACTTTTTTCCGACCATATCCGATATAATTCCTCCACCCGGCTGAAATATGATATTCGCCAACCCAAAACTTGCCGCAATTATTCCGGCCGTATGTAATTTCAGATTAAACCTGTCATAAAAATACTCGGCAATTATATTATCAATGGTAAGTTCTACTCCAAAACAGTACCCATAACTTAATGCCAAAATCCACCCTCTGTAATTTTTCAATCCATGGTAAAAAATGTTTGAAAATTTATCTTTATGTTTATCCCCGGATTTCTCTAACCGAGCGAAGTTCCCGTCCGGCAAATCTTTGCCGAACATCAACACAGCAAACGCAGAAAGTGTTTGAAACAATGCCGGGATGAAGAACGATATTCTCCAAGCTGTGAATTTCGCTGCTCCGATATCTCGGATTAGGCTGAAAACGAGCGGCATAATCAATTGTGTTGCTCCGCCATCGAGATTCCCCCACCCTGCAGCAACACCGTTTGCTGTAGCGACCACCGGAGCTGACAACATCGAGCTCATCCAGAATTGAGTGGAGACAAAAGTGGCTAAAGAGAAGCCGGTGAAGAATCGGACAAGGAGGAAAGAAATTGGGGAAGAAACGATGGAAGTGAAGTAAACTGCTGGAGCAGTAAGGAGAATCAGAGAAGCTGAGGCAAGTCGAGGACGGAAGAGATCGCAAGCAGTTCCCATAGCTATCCGAGCTAAAATAGCACCGGAAACTGATGAAATGCTCGCATATGTGGCGGAGATTTAGAGAGTAGCCGGAATTCAGTAGCTTTATGGTCTGAATCGACGGGTAGAGCGTATTGCATTCTTCAATTCTCCATATAGATTAATTTGGTGAAGATATGTTAAAAATGAATTGAAATTAGGAAACCATGTTTGAGTTGAATTTATAGCAGCTCTTTTGAAGGTCGCCGGAAAACTGGGAAAAGGAAAGAGACTAACGTGGATTTGTTGCGACAGTAGCATGACTTTTTTTTTTTTTTTTTTCGGTTTAATGTATATTTACACCCTTAAACTTGTCATATTTAAAAATATATCACACACATATAATTGGATTTAAAAACCTGTTACACACCTATAGTTGGCTCATTCGGACCTTCTACGTACAAAATCGTTGATCTTTCGTCTTTAACGAACAAGATAGTATAGATGTTACAGGAAAAAAAAGAAAAGCGCATGCGTGAGTTCGTTCGGTATGCCACCTCATCCGTCAAAGATGAAAAATCAACGATTTTGTATGTAGGAAGTCGCCGGCTCCAGGGGGAGGCCGTCTAAACGGCCGCCTAGGGTCTCCGATCGGAATTTTTTTTAAAATTTGATAATTATTAAAAAAAATTATAGTTTAAAGGTATATAGATTTAGATATATAACAAAAAATACTGCTAGTTGAATAGTAAAGACATCGTTGATATATTTATAAGGGTGAGAGTTCGATTTCTTAGATTAACATTTTTTGTTCACATTTTCTCTTATTTTTTCTTACTTTCTTTCATAACACAAATGTATAAATTATTACTTTTTTATTGTAGTTATTTTTAAATTTTTTATTTTTTTATAAATTAATTACAAGATGAAATTCACTTATGAATTACAATTTGTAATTTGGTTCAAAATGTTATTTAGACTCTGATTTATTTAAAATTTTAATATTTGGCCACTAATTTATTATTTGGTCACATTTAGACCATAAACTATTTAAATTGATGAAATTTCACTCAATTTTGATGATTCCTTGGATCAGCATTTGTTGGTTCATTTTTTCTTTCTTTCTTTTGACAACACATGTACTGATTTTTTTCTGAACTTTTTTTAATATTTGGAAACAATGTATAAACTATTATTTTGTTATTGTAGTGATTTTTAAATTTTTTATTTTTTTAATTACAAGACGAAATGCATTTATAAATTACAATTTGTAATTTGATATAAAATGTTATATATTTAGACTCTGATTTATCTAAAATTTTAATATTTGGCCACTAATTTATTATTTGGTCACATTTGGACCATAAACTATTCAAATTGATGAAATTGTACTTAATTTTGATTAAATCTTGACAAAATTGTTTCCTTATGATATGTGGTGATATTTTGACATATGGGCTTGACATGTCGTACGGTTTAAAGTTGATTTACCCAAATAATTAATGAAATTAAAACAAAAAAAAACAAATATCTAAACTAAAATTTATCAAATCTAGTTAGTTATCAAAATATCATCATATGTCAATAATTCTATTAAGTTTTCATCCAAATTGGATTGAAATTTCACCAATTGGGATAGTTCAGTGGCCAAATGATAAAATTTTAGATAGATAAAGCGACAAATGACAAGATTCCTTGGATCAATCGATGTTCAAATAGTGATTTAAGCTTGTAATTCATAATAAATATGCGACTCAACCAATTTTTAATCTCGAAGATAAATTCTTGTGGTTCTTTTCATAGAATCTTGCGATTAGGTTTGAGTTCAGCCGTCCAAGCTTAATTTTCAGAAATTAATACTTTGTTGCTTGCTTGCTTCTCGCATGACTAGTGAGAAGAAACTTGATTTTAAATATATAAAAGAAAACTCAATTTTACATATACAAAAGCAAGAAGAATAATAATTTCTTAGTTTTATGTTATTTTTTTAATCAGTTTTATGTTAATAATTTATTGATTTTACTATTTAATATTTATTATTTCTAAAATAGTATTAGATTTAGATATGAAAAAAATGCACAATGCGCCTAGGGCCTTCAAAATGCTGGAGACGGTCCTGGAGGTCGAATGCGCCAAATATAAGTGTGTGATAGGCTTTTAATATGTGTGTCATAGGTTTTTAAAACCAACTCTAGATGTGTAATAGGTTATTTTAAAAGTTTAGAGTGCTATTAGGCAAAACTTGTCAAGTTTAGGTGTGTATATATGCATTAAGCCTTTTTATTTATTTATTTATTTTGTAAACAAGATCTTCGAGTAAATTACACCATGGTCACTGAATTTTACCTATTTAATATTGTAGTCGTTAAACTTTAATCTTTAATGTTATGGTCACTGAATGCTACACTTTTTAATACGAGTAGTCACTTAATATCTTAAAATGACCATTGACAACCTCAAAATAAAAAAAAATAAAAAAGTTAATGATATTCTAAAGAACTTTAATTTTTGAAAATTTTCGTTTTGATGTCATTTAAGTGTTGTTTGGTTAGGAGAGAGAGTGAATCTTTAGAATAACTTTAATTTTTAAATATTTTTATTTTGAGACCGTTAACGGTTACTTTTGAGGAGTTAGTTTGAGTAACCACTAATATTAAAAAATGTAAACTTTAGAAGTCATAGAGTTAAGAATAGAAGTTCAGTAGCCACAATATTAAAATAAGTAAAGTTCAGTACCATAAATGAATAATTTAGCCATTGATTTTGTAAACAAAAAATCTTCCTATTTTTCAGGAAGCGGCAAGAGTAGAGGCCAAAAGCTTTGAAGGAGGTGATGAGATAAAGGATTAAATAAAACAGTAAATCATTTTTTTTTTTTTTTTTTTTGCTTAATACATCACCAGCTCTCTGAACTTATCATAATAATAGATTGACTCTTTGAACTTTATAAGTATATCACTAGGTCTTTAAACTTACTTATTTCGTATCACCAGCTCTCTTCGTATCACCAGCTCCCTAAATTTGTCCATAAAAATTGATTAGCTTCATGAACTTTACAAGTATCTCACCAGCTACTTAAACTTGTCTATTCTGTAACAACTAAATACAAAAATCATAATACTAACTCGAAATAAGTTGCAAAAATACCCCCTAACGTTTTGGGTCAGGGGTAATTTTACCCCTAACGTCTAAAATAGTACAATTTTACTCCTAACATTGGAATCCAAGAGCAATTTTACACCTAACATTGATAAATTGGGTTAATTTGAGAAATAATTCATCAAACTGTCTTCTCGGTCATGAATCGTGTCATCTACACTTCATACGTGCGTCATTTTATCAGTAATTAATCACAAATATATGTTGGAATGTGAAAAAAAAAATATACTGATTTTTGTAAGAATTAGACAAAAAAAATTCAAAAATTCACCAAATTTATAAATTTGCTATTGGCTACTAATGTTAGTGGTAAAATTGCATCATTTTAGACGTTAAACGAAAGATACCCCTGATCCAAAATGTTAGGAGTATTCTTACACCTTAATCCGAGTTAGTATTATGATTTTTGTATTTAATTGTTACGGAATAAGCAAGTTTAAGGAGCTGTTGAGACACTTTCAAAGTTTGAGGGAGCTAATCAATTTTTATGGACAAGTTTAGGAAGCTGGTGATACGAAATAAGCAAGTTTAGGGAGCTGGTGATACACTTACAAAGTTCAGGGAGTCAATCTACTATTATGGACAAGTTCAGAGAGCCGGTGATATATTAGGCCTTTATTTTTTAAAGAGTAAATTTCAAATAAAACATATATGGTTTCACTAATTTTCAGATAAAGAACTGTAGTTTATTTTTTGTCAAAACGAATATTAAGGTTTCGCACTTTTTTATAAAACAATGACCTTTTGGATTAATGATATTAAAACGATATTTAACGACCTGAAAATGAAAATTTTCAAGAATTAAAGTTGTTCAATATCATATTTGCTATGGAACTACATTTTCGATTTTCGAAAATCATATTTTTGGAACTTTCTCTCTCTAAACATTAACTTTCTCTCCCTTTACCAAACATCATCTAAATAATCTCAAAATAAAAAAAGTTGAAGAATTAAAGTTACTTAGAATATTAGTAGTTCTTAAAATATATCATTTTTGAAGTCGTCAAAGGTGATTTTAATAGTATCAACAGAAAATGTCTTTATTTTGTTAAAGTTGAAAACCTCAGTCCTTACTTTGAAAAAAAAAAGTAAATCGCAGCTCTTTATCTGAAAATTAGTGAAACCATATGGGTTTTATTTGAAATTTATCCTTTTTTAAATTAGACCGACGTCGTTTTGGAGGGGAGCCCAGTTTTAAAAATAATAAATAACCCAATCCCTTTACAGCAAAGTGGCTCCACATGGCAAATTATAAAATGCACAAATTCAAATTATGTTTCTTCTCACCGCTTCACTGTGTAATTATAAATATTTATATTTTCCCGGTGTAGGTTTTTTTTGTTGGTTTTGTTTTTTTCCTTTCCTTTCTTACCAAAAAATAAATATTTATATTTAGATTTTTTAAAATAAGTATTTATATTTAGGTTTTTATTAGGATATTTTTTTATTTATAAATTATAATTTATGTGATTATATATAATAAGTTTAATTTGATATTTTTATTTAAAAAATTTGTGCGTACAGAAAGTGAAGGTTTTTTTGCATATAGATCTAGGGGTGCAAACCATCGGGGTGGTTCGCAAACTGTCCGAGCTCAGTTTGGTCAAAACTCGACTCGATAGAGCTCGGTTCGAGTTCGGGATTGGCACAAGACATTCATGAGCCAAGCCGAGCTTCCTTAGGTTTGGTTCGAAAGCTCGTGAGCGGGCTCGATTGATTTTTTAATTACTATATATATCAATATTTAATTTATAATGTAACAAATAATAATAAAAAAAATAATTATCTTAATTGATTCTAAAAAAAAAATATAAAGACATTCAATTTGTATTAGACTAAAAAAAAGACGTTTAAATTTGGTATTCCTTAATTCAATTTGACCGATTTATAAAAACAATTCACGTGATTTAAAAGTTTACAAACGGAGGTATGTGTTTTTTTTATCAGCGGCTGTTGTTCAACTTTCAATACCTTTAATACCCTTCACAATTGAGGTGACTGGCCATCATTAATAGAATTCTTCAAACAAGTTTTTTTTATAGAGCTCGGTTCGAGTTCGAGATTGGCACGACACATTCATGAGCCAAGCCGAGCTTCCTTAGGTTTGGTTCGAAAGCTCGTAAGCGAGCTCGATTGATTTTTTAACTACTATATATATTAATATTTAATTTATAATGTAACAAATAATAATAATAAAAAAATTATCTTAATTGATCCTAAAAAAATATAAAGACATTCAATTTGTATTAGACTAAAAAAAGACGTTTAAATTTGGTATTCCTTAATTAGAAGACTGATATTAGATAATAAAATATTAATCAAATATAATTAAGTATATTCAAAACTGTTTTTTCTAAAATAAAAAATCAAAACGAGCCGCTCGAGCCGAACCTATATCGAGCTCGAGCTGAGCTTCAAAATTGCAGACTCGGCAAGCTTCGAGCTCGAGCCGAGCCGGACCCTATTCGGTCTCGGTTCGGCTCGAGTGCACCCTATCTAGATCGATAACTTTTTTTTTCTAGAGCTAAACTCCTAACATAAAATCATGGCACCGCTGCTACTGGGTGTAAATATGAAATTGATGTATAATTAGTAAGCACGTAGAGAGAGGTGAGAGGGAGAAAATTCAATGGAAAAGTTAAAATAAAAAGATTTTAAAAAATACCCTGCAATCTAACAGTGTTTAAGGATTTATCTTGATTTTTAGAACAAACTACAGGGTTTGTTTTGAGCCAAAAAAGTATAGGTATTAATCTGTAAAAATATAAAATTATTGATTTTTTTATTTGAAATTAACCTATATAATATAAAGAGAAAAATATAAAAATAAAACTTGTGGTTTGACTGATTTATAAAAACAATTCACGTGATTTAAAAATTTACAAACAGATATATGTGTTTTTTTTATTAGCAGCTGTTGTTCAACTTTCAATACCTTTAATACCCTTCATAATTGAGGTGACTGACCATCATTAATAGAATTCTTCGAATAAGTTTTTCTGATCCTGTTCTTTTTTTTTTAAGTCATTTTGATTATGCATATATTTTTGCTGCGGTTTCCAAAAGTATAATTTTCTTTCTCCCTATTATGCTTTTTGTTATGAGCTTGATTTCTTAGAATAATTTAAAATTTTAATATATAATTTTTTTAATAAAAAATGAACTTATTTATAAATATTATTTTTGTAATTTTTATTTAGTTATTTAGATTATTTTTAGGGATGAGAGTTAAATTTAACTCTAACGTTTTAAGCGAAGTGCAGATTTATCCTTAGCGTATGAAATGATACAAATTTAATCTAAAGTTTCCAAGCAAGATCAATTTTAGCCCTGCGCTATCGAAATTTGAAAAGCCTAGTTTGGTGTCAAAATGATCGTCACGTGTTAAAAAAAGCCAAATAGATAAATAATTAGGAATTTTTGAAAGTTCATATGATAATTAAAGTTTTTGGGTTATTAAATGTAATTGGATTAAAATATGAGTTTATTTAATGGAATTGGATAAAAATAAGAGGTTATTGAATGTAATTAGAAAAAATAATAAGTTATTTAAATTAATTGGAGAAGAATAGGATTCATTTAAAACTTTTAAAAAATTTGGAAGCAATTCAAGTTTTGAGTAAGTTACATGCGACAACATATATATTAAGTCTTTTTTGTATTTTTTTCAAAAAAAAAATTATTAAGGTAAAAGGGTAAATTAATGTTAACATTGATTTTAATTGGAAGTTAATTTCTCAAATGTTTTCCAATGAATTTCATACCAAAAAAATGTTTTCTAATAAAAGATTTCTTAGTTTTTTTATATGGTAGAATCTTATCTAAAAAAACTCCAAAAAGAATTCATTTTCCCGAAAAATAAGGAAGCGTTATCATCTTTATTTACATAAGAATATGAAATCGGAAGTTTTTGTTGAACAATTCCAAACTTCAATTTGCCTTACATATATTTGTTTTGTCGCTTTCTTTCTTTATATATATAAATAAAAAATAAGATAATATTAAGAACAAAAGTGTGTTTACAAAAAGAAATATATCCCGAAAAATAAGGAAGCGTTATCATCTTTATTTACACAAGAATATGGATCTGAAGTTTTTGTTGAACAATTCCAAACTTCAATTTGCTTTACATATATTTGTTTTGTCGCTTTCTTTCCTCATATATATAAATAAAAAATAAGGCAATGGTAAGAACAAAAGTGATGCTTACAAAAAAAATATATCCCGAAAAATAAGGAAGCGTTATCATCTTTATTTACACAAGAATATGGAATCTGAAGTTTTTGTTGAACAATTCCAAATTTCAATTTACTTTACATATATTTGTTTTGTCGCTTTCTTTCTTCATATATAAAAATAAAAAATAAGGCAATATTAAGAACAAAAGTAATGCTTACAAAAAGAAATATCTTTTGAAATTTTGTGGCAGTAAGATAGGCAAAAAAAAAAAAAAAACATTTTAAGGTTTAGGATCATTCTAATTTTAGTATATATTAGACCTCGGGTTGGGCCGGGCATGTCGGGCTTGTGATCAAATCTGATAATCCCAAGCCCACACTAATATAGTCGGGCTCGGGTTCGGGCCGGCTCGGGCTTAAAAAAGGAATTCCAAGCCCGCCCGCCCAAGCCCATATCTAAATTAAAAAAATCAATTAAAATAAAATACTAACTTTTTTTAATAAAAAATAATAAACATAAATAGTTAATAAGTTTTAGAAAACTAATTGTAAATTGTAAATACTGATTACTTATTTAATTATCTATAAATTTATATATGTAGGGTTTTTATGGACTCATTTAATTTATATAATTAAATTTATATAATTAAATTTATAAATAAATAAATATATATATATATATATATATATGATGGGCCGGGCCGAACCAGGCCCGCCAGGTATTTACATAGCCCAGGCCCGCCCATTTACTAGGCCGGTTTAATCTGGCTTGGACCGGACCGGGCCTGACACTAATTTTATGTGTCTAGACCCGGCTAAATGGGTCTGGGCTCGGACCAGGCTGGCGGGTTCATCGGCCCATGACGAGTTCTAGTATATATGAGTTCATTTTTCATTTGAAAACATCAAATCACTAGTCTTTTATCTTTAATTATTAAATCTTTAATGATTAGAAAAGTAAATTATGAGCTTAAACAGAGTGTTATTCATTTCTACATTCAAACTTTACATTTTTAAAATTAAAAATTAATTTTTTATATATGTAATATATAAAAATTATTACAATAAAAGATGGAATAGTGGTTTGACACTCGTTGAATGAAAGCAAAAGGGACATCATCAACATTAAGCTAAATGAGCAAAAGGAAGATGGAATGAGATACGTTGTACCTTAATTCTCTATTGCCCCGTATTTAATAATTCCTAATTTTTTTTTGGTATTAGGGATCGTCAAAATAATAAAAAAAAATATTATTTTTACGAAAATACCAGTAAAAAATCAATTCTAGATAGGGACGAATATCGCTCTTTTAATTTAATTAAAAGTTCATATCTAACTAATTTAGTAAGTAAGGAATTAAGATGGCCGAAAATAAATGATCAAAAATCTAATGTGATAAAATAAAATATCAACTTCTTAATCCACCAAAATCAGAATAATTAGTAGCATCGTGATGTTGTTTAAAATATGAGTATAAAAAAGATGTGTGCAACTTGAAATATTATAATAATATTTAAAATTGCAATACAAGGTTGAAATTTAAGGCACTAAACAGTAACCGATGAAGTATGTACATCTACTTCAGAAACAGCTCTTTTATTACCTCTTTCTCTTATACTATTGTCAGCAAATTTAAGGCTTGAAAGATGTAAACCTTGTTCTTTCTCCTTTGAGCTCCATTCAGACATGTAATAGTCTTCTTCGGTTACAACTTTTCGAGGTCCCCAAAACATTCCACCCCATTGTGGGAAATGTATAAAACATATAGGAATTGTGCAACATATTATCATTATTCCCATAAGTGTTATCCCTGTTTCTTTTGAGTATTTTGATCCTTTGAAGAATATCAATTGTGTAAGCATTGCTCCTACATTTCCACCCCCTCCTGTCATGCCTGATATTAGTCCCAGCGACCTGATAAAGACACAATTCACTATCATTTTTCCGTATTTATATCATATGTAATAATCATATGGCTTAATACACAATTCACTATCATTTTTCCGCATTTATATCATGTGTAATAATCATATGGCTTAATACATCAGTTGCCTCCCTAAACTTGTCTAAAAAGTTTGATTAGCCCCGAAACTTTTAAGGTGTTAAAACAAAATTCTCTTTTTAAAACAATTTGAAAATAATTTACCTTCTTGAGACGAAAGGAACGACACCAAATGTGAGTCCACAAGCAGCTTGGCAAAGAAAAGAGAAGACAATCATGGTTACAACCGAACCACTTAAGGAAGACATTCTTCCGAGAATTATACAGAAAACACCACCTAATGTCTGAACTATCCATAAAGCCCAAAGTCTACCTCTCATCCCATACTTTTTTCCGACCATATCCGATATAATTCCTCCACCCGGCCGAGATATGATATTTGCCAACCCGAAACTTGCCGCAATTATTCCGGCCGTATGTAATTTCAGATTAAACCTGTCGTAAAAATACTCAGCAATTATATTATCAATGGTAAGTTCTACTCCAAAACAGTACCCATAACTTAATGCCAAAATCCACCCTCTGTAATTTTTCAATCCATGGTAAAAAATGTTTGAAAATTTATCTTTATGCTTATCCCCGGATTTCTCTAACCGAGCGAAGTTCCCGTCCGGCAAATCTTTGCCGAACATCAACACAGCAAAAGCAGAAAGTGTTTGAAACAATGCCGGAATGAAAAACGATATTCTCCAAGCTGTGAATTTCGCTGCTCCGATATCTCGGATAAGGCTAAAAACGAGCGGCATAATCAATTGCGTTGCTCCGCCCCCGAGATTCCCCCACCCACCGGCAACACCGTTGGCTGTGCCGACCACCGGAGCGGAAAACATGGAGCTCATCCAGAATTGCGTGGAGACAAAAGTCGCTAAGGAGAAGCCGGTGAAGAATCGGACGAGGAGGAAAGAGATTGGGGAAGAAACGATGGAAGTGAAGTAAACTGCTGGAGCAGTAAGGAGAATGAGAGAAGCTGAGGCGAGACGAGGACCGAAGAGATCGCAAGCAGTCCCCATAGCTACCCGAGCTAAAACTGCACCGGAAACGGACGCAATTCCGGCATTTCCGATGTCTGTAGCAGTCAGATTAAGGTTATCGCGGATGATTGGAAGAAGAGGCGGAGCGGCGAAGGTGGATACGAAGCAGGCAAAGAAAGAAACCCAAGAGAGATGGAATGCTCGCATATGAGGCGGAGATTTAGAGAATAGTCGGAATTCAGTTGCTTTGTGCTCTGAATCGACGGGAAGATCGAATTGCTTATCTTCCGTTTCCGTTCTTGAATTCTCCATTTTTTGTGATGACATTGAAGGAGGGAAGATGGGTTAAAAAGGAATTGAGGTTTGACTTGAATTAAGAATTGCAGGTCTTTTGAAGGTTAGGGAAAGGCGAGGGTGAGGGTGGGGTTGCGTTTAGGTTCGCCGAGTCTCGTGGATTGGATTGAAAAGTGGTGTAATCAGAGAGATTTAGTAGCAGAAGGTTGATAGTTGAGGATGAGTATTGAAGAAAAACTGGGAAAAGGAAAGAGACGTAACCAAGTGGCACTGACTTCGGAGTTATTTACTATTCATTGACTTTCTTAAACGGAATCTCTTTATTTTATTCTACTGAATCTAAGTGTCCAATTTACCCCTCCTCAATTTTTTTTTTAATTTAATTGCTTTTCACCAAACAACTAGTGTTCATTTTTTTATTTATTTTTGGCTTAATACATTATTTGCCATTTCAACTTGTTCGATCTCTTAAAAAATTTAAAATGTGTCGATAGATTTTTCAAATTATATAAAATATTTAGCTAATTTTTTGAATTTGTGTAAAATATAATTAATTAATTGCTCGGTTGTAAAAATATAAGCTGCATGTAAAAGATGTGTTACACGTACCTTAAAATGTTATTACGTAATTCACAGCATAGATTAAAAATGAAATTCTTCTTTATTCAATTACAAAACTTATCTTCTCTAATATTAGAATTGTATACCCGATTTAATTGTTTTGCATTTTTTAAGACGCATTCAATACATATTCTGTATTTAACATACTTTTTGCAACTGAGTAATTAATTGATTACATTTTACGCAAGTTCAGGGAGCAACTGGACATTTTATACAAGTGGATGGAGCTATCGAGACACTTTGAAAATTCAGATGGCCAACCAAGCTTTTTGAATAAGTTCAGGAGACAAATGATATATTAAGCTGTTTTTTCATCTACTTTTAGTTTTTTTGAGTTAATTCTAAAAAAACAAAGTTATCGTGGGCTAATGGACCTTCAGGCTGAGTAGCTGAAGGTTTCGCGCTCCGCCTCCCAATAAGTGAAGAAGCACCACTGACTTTTTGAGGTACCAGAGTCTCCTTCGCTTCTGATAATTTTTTAATTCGAGCTATGAGTTGGGAATGAAGAAACATATTATCAGAATCACATGCATCCAACAAAATAAAAAAAATGAAATAAGAAAGCGATAACGTAAGGTCCCCTTTGAAATCTTTTTTAGCCCTTATAGATAATTTTGTACTTTTTTTATTATAAAGGTAGAAGGTGTGTTAGTGTGGATCATACCAAGCATTTCATGATATGGTTATTGCTTGTTGTATAATTGTAAGAATATAACTCATTTTTTCTTCGTAAAAGTCAGAGTGCACAGGTTTCCAAGATTCATGATTACAAGACGTTTCATTCCATCTGGTTGCAAAAGGAAATCCTTGAGAATATGGGTCTTTAGCATTGGAAGCATTCGATTTTATCCAAAACCATTTCGGCTTGAAATTATTCACGCTCTGTATTTTCTTGTTTAGGAAGGGGCAGTCTTGGACATTAATTGACCAATAAACCATGTCTTCAGTCACCTTCTTGTTGGACAACACAAAGGCCCATATAACATGTGAAAATTCCCAAAGTGTTTGGAGGAGGATTAGAAGCTCTTTGACTCTCAGAAGGAACGCTAACAAATTCTAACCATGGGTATAATGCTACAGTACCCTCTACCAAAGTATCTTAAGATAAGGTGGAAGGTTAAGAAAACCAATTTAAGTTCACTTGTTTGGCTTTAGCATGAATTTTTTTTAGGATTTTGAGCAGGAGCAAAGGTGGAAGCTTTTTTTTTTATATTTGAATGAGGTAGCTTTTGTGGTTTGGGAACCGTGATTCGAAATAAAATCAAAATATTCTAAAAAACTTTCACAAAGTTAACAAAGAATGCAGAAACATAGAAAAATGAAGCAAAAGGTGTGGGTAAAAACCTTTGGGCGATAGATTTCATGATTATGGCCTATTTTTTATGACTTCTCGAGAAACAATACGTAGGTAATAAGTACATCTACCGAAACGACAGCGCTAGACAATTTTTTGGGAAAGGAAACATTTTCAGAGGGGAAAGTGGGCTTCCAAGTAATAAAATTAGGCTCATTCTTTTCGAAAAAGTGATAAACAAAGCCCTAAAGAGTTTCGACACAAGCCAGTGAGACATCTGATATCGTATCAAATAAATGTTTGGATACGTGGACCAATAAGAAGCTTTACACATAAAGTGTAACCGCCAGTACACGTGGGCCAATCACAAGATCAAATTCTAAAGGTACGTTCCTAATCCCTAAGATACGTTGTGATTTACGGTGAAGGGGATACAGGAGCAAAAACACATGGAATGTAAACCAATCAACTGTCAACACGTGGAAAGCTATTCAATAGTTGGTACCTTTCAGCTATTTATCAATAGTCATTGAATGAACACTAGGTACGTAATCACATTTATCTAAACTCTGCTTTCAAGTCTACTTACTCTTATTAGTAACATACTGACTTAAACATCGGAGAAGGGACGCCGGACTCCAACCCCTCTTTAACAGTTTGCTCATTCTGATCATAGTATTCTATAGATTGACAGACATCACCAAACTGTGTTTAGTATAATTACATATATAACCTATACTATATCTCTCTCTATGAAAGTTGTGTCACAAATAATTACATTTTACCCAACGTTGATTAACAATTACCAGTCTTGAAAATTCTGGCAGGTATGAAAAGGGTAGTTTGGCCATTTAGGTTAGTTGCCTACTAAAACAAATTGAAATTAATAGTGAGTCAAATGGAATCATTTTGGTCCCCATACTGCGGAGTAGAATATTCAATTCAATCAAATATTTAAATACAAATCAATTTCAGCTGTCGATTTCAAATTCTAATGAATCTAATGGCTTAAAATATTTATTGTCAATGTTGCATAAAAAAAAAAAATTTATTGTCAATGTACTTGCTTACAACTTTAATTGTACTCCTTAAGTTTACAAAAGTTCGAAATCATCCTATATTTTTATCTAATCTATATATAATATAAAACAGTAACGATGGAGCTGAGGTGTCACTTCCTCCTTTTTTACTAATAAAATATATAATATAATATATATATATTAATTTTAATTATATTATTATATTTATCTACAAAAAGATTATTTTATCCGTACTATATCTAAGAGTTTTACAGAATTTAAATTAATCCCTAAAATCTCTCTAATTCTTTGCATATCTATATCTAAAAGTTCTACAGAATCTAAATTAATCCCTAAATCTCTCTAATTCTCTACATATCTATCTATATATAATATAAAACAGTAATGATTGAGCCGAGCTGTAAAAAAATCTTTTGTCCCGAATTCCCTGTCCCCCATTCAATTTTTGACACGTGTCCCTTTAACTACACTTTAACCAAAGTTAAGTATATCTAACCATAGTTAGTAGCAATAAAGTAAGATAAAAGGGACACGTGTCAAAAATTGAATGAGGGACAGGGAAGGGGACAGGAAATTCGGGACAGAAGATTTTTTTCCGAGCTGAGATATCACTTCCTCATTTTTTACTGATAAAATATATAATATAGTATATAATATATTAATTTTATATTATATTATTATATTTATCTATAAAAAGATTCTTTTATCCGTACTATATCTAAGAGTTCTACAGAATTTAAATTAATCCCTAAATTTTTTTTAATTTTCTGCATATCTATATATATAATATAAAATAGTAACGATGGAGTTGATGTGTCACTTCCTCCTTTTTTACTGATAACAAATATAATATAATATATAATATAATATAATATATTAATTTTAATTGTATTATTATATTTATCTATAAAAAAAATAATTAAATTAAATGTAAAAATAAAATAATAATATTTAATTTATATAGCACATTTATATCACTAATTGTTATTATTAGATTATATTTTTGTTTTCAGTCTTCCTAGACTGATCCCGGGTTAGGTTTTTATTTGTTTGTTTTTTTTTCTTCCCTTCTTACCAAAAAAAAAAAGATTATATTTTTGTTAATTTTTATATATTAAAATGAATCCGTGCATCGCACGGGTCAAAAACTAGTTATATTCTATAACCCTTTATTATTATCTTTTATTTAAAAAGATAAGTCGTAAAAATACCTCTAACGTTTATAGGTATGGGCAATTTTTACCCTCAACGTCTAAAATTATGCAATTTTATCCCCAACGTTGGCAGACAAGAGCAATTTTATCCTTAATTTGGCAAGTTGGGTCGATTTTAGACATTATTATAAAACACAAATATTTTTTTCTTATTCTGCACCAAGTGTATGTGAATTGATTCTAATAAAAGATTTCATATTTTTGTGATTTAATAATAGAATTGAAGATTAATATTTTTAAATTTGGTGATATATCTTTATAATTTTTTTCATGTTTAATCATATGTTTGTGACCAGTTACTAATGAGTGATAAATTGATGCATATATGAAGTGTAGATTACAAGATTTATGACCGAGAAGATATTTTGATGAATAAATTTCATAAATTGACCTAACTTGCCAACGTTAGAGCTAAAATTGCTCTTGGTTGTCAACGTTATAGGTAAAACTGCACCATTTTAGACGTTAAGGGTAAAATTGCTCCTACCTACAAATGTTAGGGGTATTTTTACACTTTATGCCTAAAAAAATATATATTATTATCCAATTGCACCTTATCTAATTGCAGTTAATAACTCTAAAACTTCAACTGTCCGTAAACTTTCAAAAGTTTCTAATTATTTGACAATTTCTTTTTGGCAAGTGGCGGATAGTTTCCTATTTTTTACATCCAACATTTAAAAAAAAATTAAAAGGTTATTGAATTCAATCAGACAGAAATATGAAATTATTTGGAACTTTTGAAAATTAGCATCCATTAGAAGTTTTACACTAACTAAATGGGGTTCTTTAATCTTATACATACATGTAGTGGTATCTTTTGCTTCGCAGACTTCGCAAAATGTGACGAAAACTTATTTTGCAAAGTAATTTCTGGAAAAATATGAAGATAAAACGGTAGCTACTTATAAAACGGTAGCTACTTACCTTATTTTCACCTTTTGCCATTGAAATCGACAATAAATATATGATGAACGCAGAAGAACGTCGAATAACCATGCATTTGATTCGCACAAGATGAAAGAAACCAAGAGACGAACATGAAACAGGAAGATGAAGAACCATCTTTCACAGAAACATGGAGATAAAGAGAGGAAGAAGAGACAGGATGATGAAGAAAATGGAGGTGATTCGTAAAATATAAAGGAATGGGGAAGATGAACCAATACACGGGAAGAGAAGATGGAAGGTTGAAACCGATAGAATAGAAAAGAATGGAGAATATGAAAGGTTTGAGACATTTTGGAAAAGACAAAAAAAAAATAGTCTAGATAGGAGTTGGATAATTGGTCTAAATATGTAAGTGGACCTCCCATTTGATCCAATTTTATAATTTTCCTCCTAAAAGTTAAAAAGTTAAAGAATTAAAGTTGCTTAAAATATATCATAAAGTCTTTGAATTTTTTTACTTTTGAGGTCTTTGTTTTTTTGTAGAGCAAAAAATCTCAGTTATTTTCTTGTCGCAAACGAAAATATTTCCATTAAAAAAATAATAGGTATCAGTTTAACAAAATGCGAAAGCAGAAGTGTTTTTTTTTTTTTTTTGAGTTTACCTAATTAAAATTTCAAAATTCTTTTTGCCCTAAAAATCAATCTAGGTCCTTTCAAAAAAAATAAAAATCAATCTAGGCTATTAATTAATTTATGTTAATAAATTAATAATTATGTCATGGTACGTCTGATTTTGCATTTGACCATATGCATCATGCTACTTTCAAGTTGAATGGTGAGCAATTTGCTTATTTTAACTCATATTTAAATAAATACCTTAAAATTCTTCTTAAGGGTGTTGCTACTTTCACACCTATCCAATTCCAATTGAATTTTTATTCTCACTCAACTATTTTCTTTTTTCTCCATAAAAAAAACTATTTTCTTTATAAAAAAATTATTGGATGTGATAATCCCATTAATATAGATATTTAAAAAAAAAAATTTTGCTCAATACACTTACATTAAAGAAACGAATATTACATTGAAGAGAAAAAAAAACCCCCCAAAAACTCACTCTACTCATGTGATTCGAACCCATGATCTCTAGAGTCATAGATAAGCTCTCAACGAACAGACTAAGAGCTTCACCACCCATTAATATAGATATTTTTTACTGTCACTGTAGAAATAATATATCTTTTGTATGAATTACTGGGTAAATTTCATCAATGGTGTACAACCTTTGTCCTATTTCACACTTTGGTGTACAACCTTCATTTTGTCTCACTAATATGTACGACCTTATGGGTGACCTCCCAACGTGGTGTACAACAGGTAAAAATGACCGGTCAAACCGGTCAAACCTGCCATTTCACCTTTTTTTAACTAATTTCTTACAAAATGTGGGACCATATTATATTTAATTACCATTATATCCTCATCCCCAACCTTGGAACCCTCTCCCTATCTTCCCCTTCTCTCTCTAACCAGTTCTCTCTCTAACTCCATCTCTCTAAAAACCTGTATAAATGAGCCACCACTAATTTCTAACCCCATTTCTCTCTCTAACACTCTCTCTCTCTAAAAATATTTATATGAAGTCTCAATTTGGTCTGTAATTTTACAAGGGTTGTGTTGATATATATTCCCTTATTATCCCGCTACTTTTCTGGCACTGCTATCTTATTATCTATTCAGATTAACTTTTTTTCCTCTTTTTTTAAATCGCAGGCAACATCCCTGATTTTTGGGCCTCACTGGAAAAGAATGGTTTAATGTCGCGTGTAATTCGCTTGCTGCGTTGCTGCTCCCTTACCCCTGCGACTGCTCCGTTACGCAGCACCGACATCGTTCATCCTCTGATTTCACTTCTCCTCACAAAATTCAATTATTCACAAACAAATACCCATTATTAGATCCGCATGATAGTGTATAAGGAACTATGAATTCTTTGAGGTTGAAGTTTAAGATTTTATGGATTAATAATCATTAATTTACCATTACCCCTTTTTAATCTTCTTTTTTCTTCAAATTCTAATTACTTATAAAAATTATAAACAAAAAATGGAGCAGCAGTAGCTCACATATCGAGCATCATGGAATGGACCCAACGTTATGGAGCACAATCTGGCATTTGTGGTTCTTTCTAGTTTAATTGCACTTCCATTTTGATTTAATTGTGCAGTGTGTGAATTAGAGTTTTGTTTGACAGAGAAGATGCATTTCAGGTAGGAGAAGGAGGAAAAAGAGCTTTCCAAGTTTATTATCTAGAGAGAGAAAGAAAGAGAGGAGAGTGAGTGTAAGAAAGAGAAAGGAAAACTCAAAAACTAATAAAGAAAAAAGTCTTAAATAAGGGCATATATGTAATTTATGATTTTTTTTTACTTTTTGACCGGTCAAAGCTGAGGTGGCACGTTGACTGAGCGTTGACCGGTCATTTTTACCTACTGTACACCATAGTGGGAGGTCACCTATAAGGTCGTACATATTAGTGAGACAAAATAAAGGTTGTACACCAAAATGTGAACTGAGACAAAGGTTGTACACCATAGATGAAATTTACCCGCCTTAATAAATTTCATTTTTTTTAATAAAAAATCAAAATAATTTAATTCTTTTATGTTTATTAAGTTTCTAGCTTTGAGATTATATATATAAAAAAGTTTCTAGCTTGTGAAAATATCATTCCAGACTAAAAAAACATATTATATTACACTATATTTTAATGCTTCAGTTGGAATCCTTCGTAGCTTTAACA
Source organism: Euphorbia lathyris (assembly GCF_963576675.1). Taxonomy (NCBI): domain Eukaryota; kingdom Viridiplantae; phylum Streptophyta; class Magnoliopsida; order Malpighiales; family Euphorbiaceae; genus Euphorbia; species Euphorbia lathyris. The sequence continues at coordinate 18,002,914 of NC_088914.1, read as the reverse complement.
TTCCCTCAAGCCGAAACATGATTAGCCTCAATCTATTTTGACAATTCTCATTCTTATCAGAGAGGGGAGTGCTCTAAAAATCGGTTCACGAGCGAATTTTTAAACATTGTTCTGTTTTCTAAATCGGACGGCATAAATCAGTTTGTCAATTTTTGTCCGTCTAAACGGACTTAGACAGTCATAGACGGTTCGAGAAAGTCCTTTAAAAGAACTGGTCGTGAGACTTTATGTCAATTTTTTCAAAATTTTAATAACCTAAAACTTTAAAAAAAATACTTAAAAACTATTAAATGTTACTCTTAAGATTATTAATCTTAGAAGACTTGCTGGAGAGTCCCAACTTCCATAGATGGTAATAGGGGATTTCAATTGCATTCTGAGTGCTGATGAAAAAGTAGGGGGTGCTGTTTTCCCTACCTATCTGATGCAGGACTTCTCTAAGCAATTGAGGAGTGTGGTTTGAGTGAACTGGAGTTGAAGGCAATCAATTTACATGGGAAAGAGGAAGGGGTTCTGAGATTTGGATAAGAGAAAAATTAGACATGGCCTTTGCATTGGCAGAGTGGGTTAGACGTTTTGCCAATTACCACTTCCAATCCTGTATGTCTGGGTACTCTGACTATCTCCCAATTTCACTTAGACTGGAACAGGAAAAAACCCACAATAATGCTAAAAAGTGTTATTTTGAGGATAGCTGGTTAAAAGAACAGGAGTTCATTGATCTGGTGATTAGAAACTGGGGGGCAGGGGCGTAGGCCTGTCCTTGAGAAGCTGACATGTGTGAAGAAGATGGCAGAATGGGGGAAGAGCTTCAATGTGCGGTTTAAGAGCCAGATTCGGAGATGGAGGAACCAAATGGAGTCTCTGCATGGTAAAGGGGATAGGGACTCAATTGCACAAATTTTCTTTGCCAAAAGGAAATTGAATGACACATTAGAAGAAGAAGAGATGTATTGGAGACAAAGGGCTAAGGTTTTCTGGCTGACAGAGGGAGATAGAAATACTCATTTTTTCCATGCTAGTGTGCAAGCAAGGAGACAACAGAACTTCATTGCATCTGTCAGTGATGATGTGGGAGGAGAATTTGATAACCAAAGTGAGATGCTGAACCTAGCACAACAGTATTTCAGCTCTGTTTTCTCTACCTCTGGCACAGCTGGGCCTGAAACGATTAATGTTATTGATGTTGTGATTGACTCAGCGACAAATGAACTTCTCACGACACCTTTTGAGATGGAGGAATTTAAAAAAGCCCTATTCTCCATGAGTCCGAACAAATCTCCTGGTCCTGATGGGCTGAACCCAGGTTTTTTTCAATCCTTTTGGGGGCACAATAGGTATGGAATTGGGATCGGCCTGTGCGAAATGGTTAAATGATGGGGAATTCCCACCTGGGATCAATGACACTACAATTTTCCTCATTCCCAAAATTGACAATCCCAGAATGCTAAATGATTTTCGCCCAATCTCCCTTTGCAATATGATTTACAAAATTATAGCAAAGGCCTTGGCTAATCGGCTGAAGGGTGTCCTCCAACAAATTATTGGAGAAACACAATCTTCTTTTGTCCCTGAAAAATCCATAATTGATAATGTACATGTTGCCTTTGAAAGCATACACTTCATGAAAAGGCAGAATAGGGGGGAAGTATGGACATGCCGCACTCAAAATTGACATTAGTAAGGCATATGACAGGGTGGATTGGGATTTCTTGAAATTAGTAATGACTAGAATGAGATTTCACGAGACTTGGATCAGATGGATGATGCTTTGTATAACAACAGTGAAGTATAGAGTGGCAGTGAGTGGAGAATGTACAGGGCAAATTGTTCTAGGTAGGGGTCTGAGACAGGGAGACCCGCTATGCCCCTATCTGTTTATTCTGTGCGCTGAAGTTTTATCTAATTTAATCAAAAGGGTTGAACGCGAGGGTTTAATTTCAGGCTGTTGTATTACCCGCAGGGCTCCATCTATTACACACCTATTCTTTGCTGATGACAGCTTCTTGTTCTTTAGAGAAAAGGCAAGTGAAGCTAGAAAAGTGATGAGTATTCTGTCCGAATATGAGAGGGCATCAGGTCAGGCTGTGAACCTAAACAAATTCGGTATATTTTTCAGCGCAAATGTGCATGGTGATTTGAAAGATGAGATCCAAAGTATATTAGAGGTTTACACTCCTTTAGACACGGGTCGTTACTTAGGTTTTCCGTCTCTAATTGGTTGATCTAAACGATGAATTTTCACTTTCCTGGTTGACAGACTACCGAAAAAGTTTGGTGCCTGGGGTTTCAGATTTTTATCACAAGCGGGAAAGGATGTGTTACTCAAGTCAGTTGCTCAAGCTCTGCCTACCTTTTGCATGAGTACGTTCCTCTTACCCTTATCTTTATGTGATGAGCTGCAAAAGTTAATGAATTCGTTTTGGTGGGTCTTGAAACCTGAGGGAAAAAGAAGTATACATTGGTTTGATTGAGCAAAGCTTTGACAATCAAATGACCTAGGAGGCATAGGCTTTAAAGACTTGCATATATTTAATTTCGCTTTGCTAGGTAAGCAGGGATGGAAATTTATTAGGGATCCAAATACTATAGTAAGTAGAATGTTCAAAGCAAAATATTTTGCAAGGGAGGACTTACGTTTCTCTAAATTAGGCAATAATCCTAGTATGGTTTGGAGAAGTATCTGGAGTGGTCTAAGCATTCTTAGGAAAGGGCTAAGATGGAAAGTGGGGGATGGTAGATCGATTAGAGTATGGGAAGATGCGTGGGTTCCCCACCTTCATGATTTTTGTATAAATTCCATTATGGTCCCTAGGATGGAGGATATGAGAGTATCTGATTTGTTGCTTGAAAATGGTAGAGGGTGGGACATAGACAGACTAAATGGTTGTTTTAGTGTTAGCGAGGATATGAGGATTTGGCACTGGTCTAAGGATGGGTTCTATAACATGCGCTTGAGTTATCTTGCTGGGATGGGGATTGTGGAGGGGGTTGTAGTGCATGAGGGATGGAGGTAGAGGTGTCAAAATCGTGTTATCTCATATTTATGTTGCATATAGTTTTATATGTTATAAATGCTAAAAAAATGATTTTCGTGTCAATCGTGTCGTGTCAGTAGGGTTGGCTCTGTAATCGTGTTTTCGTGTCAGAAATTGCCACCTCTAGATGGAGGAGGCTGTGGAAATTGGAGATTCCCCCTAAACGAAAACAATTTATCTAGCGTATCTACACGGGTTGATTACCCACACGAGTTCGTTTGGCCCAACGAAGAGTTTCCATCACAATTGAATGCCCGGTGTGTATTGACCAGGATGAAACGAATAACCATTTATATGTTGAGTGTTGCTTTGTAGGTGATGTTTGGCGAATAGCTGGTCTACAAATACCACGGGGTGAGGAGATGAACATTGGTGATTGGCTGTTATAGGCGCTATGTGGTTCGAATCAGGACATCATTGTCCGAATTTTTTGTGCCTTGAAGACGATATGGAATCATAAAAACAGAGTGGTTTGACACATGATTTGGTGGCCGATGGACACCAGTTGGCGCACTGAAATTGATGATATTCGAGATTGGAGGCCTATCAACACGGCTCATCCGCGAGACCGGTTTTAACCCTGAGCACGAGCTTAACACACCAAAATCAGCAAGGGGAAGTCGACGATCTTGATCTGTCGACAGCAGACCACCATTCCCGCCGTCCTATTCAAGCCGACACCGAAGGATCAGATTTGCGCCTCCCATTAACCGTAATCAGTATACAGCAGCATCGAGAAGAATTTAGCAGAAGTGACCATAATGAATTAACACGACAGCAGGCCTGCAGTGCTGAGTTCATGATGCAAGCGATGACAGCGTCTACTTTAGAAAACCCGGGTCAGCATCGTCAATACCAGCGGCCTTTGATCAGTGACTTCATGGTCCAATTGACGATAAAACATAAATGGCAGCCGCTGGCGATCGGTTCAGTCAAATGCAACATAGACGGAGCCATTTTCAAGGAAGTAAAGAGATGTGGAATGGGTGCGGTGATCAGAAATGCAGTGGGTGCGTTCTTATTCTGCAGTAACAGCTTCATTCTAGGTACAAGAGAACCAATAGTGATTGAGGCTCTTGCAATACGCACGAGTCTGATCTGGTTAGCTTCTATGAATTATTTGCATGTGGAGTTTGAATCTGATGCTAAATTAGTTGTTGATGCAATTCACTGTTGCAAGAAAGATATCTCGGAATTTGCATCGATTATTCATGATTGTCGAGTTATTTTGCGATCCAATTCTACATTTACATTGTCTTTTGTTTCTCGTTTAGCGAATAGGGTTGTACATTTGGTAGCTAGGCAGGTCTATTCCAATGCTAGGGATTTTCTATCAACTGTAGTGCCAGAATGGCTGTCAAACGTTATTGTTGAGGATGCCAATCGTATATTTATATGACAATTCTATTTCAGGTTCAAAAAAAAAAGATTATTAATCCTTTTTTTTTGTCACGTTTTGTTATTATTATTATTTTGTTGGTACAATTTTATTTTTTAAGGACATGATTATAACAAATATTAAAAAATATATATTTTTCTATTATTATTTTTAGAGAGTGTAATTTATATTTTAATATATAATAATTATAAATTATAAACAAATTTAAAAACTAGAAAAATATAAATTCAATTAATTTTCAATTAATCTCTTGATTATCTTCAAGAGTCATGTCCATCCGACTAGCATTAATGCTATTTTGTTGTCACATTTTGTTTTTAATGTTATTTTGTAAACATAATTTTAATTTTTTAACTTTATTGTAACAAGTTAGAATCTTATCGTGGATATTCAAAGCATCATTAGACTTAGATTTAATAAGTCTAGATCTAATGGTGGATGACTAAGTTCATTTGATCATTCTGTGTCCAAGTGAACACTACTGTGCGGAATTAACCTTTGTTATCAATCCTTTCCGAACTTGAATAATCTTTGAGAAAACTAACAAATAGAGCAATAATCAAAACCACAAAAATACAATAATAATAAAAATTCAGTCACAACCATCAAAGACAAAAACATAATATTTTTACATGGAAACCCTCTCAATGTGAGGAGTAAAAAACACGGGATCATAGTCTATTTAAATCTTCCACCATATCAAATAATAATGGGTAATACAATAATTCTTCCCTAATAATGCTAGATGCATACACAATCAATATTGCACTTAGAAAACTCCATAACAAAGTATGGAATCAAAGAAAAAAATACAAAAGATGAGAAATACTCCAAAAGACACAATCTACCTCATGGATGAAAATACCATTCAAAGCTCAAAACCCAATCTTCACCAATCAAAATAAGGAAACCCGGTCTTCACCGATCAAAATAAGGAACGAGATGTGAGAAAGCCTGTGTTAAAAAATCACAGCGATCCAACAGTTCAATTTTTGACAAAAGGTGACATACTGTGGCTGGACGGAATAGGAGGAAAACTACATTTCTCACTTTCTCTTTGTTTTGTAGCCGTATTCTCCTCTCTCATTCTCTCTTAAAACTTACTCTTATGTATTCCTAAGATTGGGTAAATTACATACGTGGTTTACATCCTTTGTCATATTTCATACTTTGATGTACAACCTTCAATTTTGCATACAAAAGTATACAACCTTTTGGTGACCTCCCACTAAAGTCCACAGCTGGTAATTGTGGCCGGTCAACGCGCCACATCAGCAATTTGACCTCCATAAAAGTCAAAACTGCTGACGTGTCACGTTGAATTTGTGTTGACCAGTCAATTTTTGACTTTTATGAATGTCAAAGTGCTGACATGATACGTTGACTTCACGTTGACCGGTTGTTCACTTTAGTGAGAGGTCACCAAAAGGTTGTATACTTTTGTGTGAAAAATTGAAGGTTGTACATAAAAACATGAAATAGAACAAAAGTTATACACCACCACGTATGTAATTCATCCCTAAAATTTACACAATTGACTAAGGTGATTTTGGGTGCTCATTATTAAAAAAAAAAAAAAGCCCAACAATTTTATATATACAAAAAATAATTATTCCTCCTCTCAAGATTTCACAAGAATTTCTTGAATTTGTGAGCAAAAAAACATGTTTAGACAAGTTTCATTTACATTCTCTCATTGTTCCCTCTGTCAACTTATGATTTGTGGACCTCAAAGAATGAAGTAGTAAGGTTGTAAGCTTAAAACCCATTCAATGCTTTGTAATTCCACTAAATCCTTCTTCAAAAGATATGAGACATCACAATCTTTCCAATTCAAAATCAAATTTTTGTTCAAGATAATTAATTAAAGGCCTAATATATAAATAGCCCTCTATAGCCCTTTGAACTTGTCCAAATATTGCAACTGTCCCCCCAACTTTCAATTGTAACAATCTATCCCTCAAACTTGTCCAATTCTAAAACATAACCCCTCAAACTTGTCCAATTGTAAAACATAACCCCAAATTGAGATTTGTTTTACCCCGTACTTGAAGCAACCATAAAAACGTTTCCCCGGATTCGTATCACGCCATGAAATCTTCAATGAAACTATTTCTCCACATAAAACATCTTTTCACCCCCATAATATCCCAAAACTTTGAATCAAGAAATCACTAAAAACAAATAGGAATAACAAAAAGAAGACTGTTAGATTGAAGAATTGGGGATTTGGTTACTTAAATACTGATTTTTCTTGGATCCAAATATCTGATTATCACATTCCACGAGCGTTGCAGCTTTTGTATTTCACGTGTTTCTTCAATTGCAGTCTATGTCAGCAATTTGGGGTTCTATTTTACAATTGGACAAGTTTGAGGGGTAAGTTGTTACAATTGACAGTTGGGGGATAGTTGCAACATTTGGACAAGTTCAAGGGGTTATTTGTGTATTAGGCCTTAATTAAATTATAAAAAGAAAAAAAATGAAAGAAATTCAAACATGGAAATATATATAACGAACAGAAATCTATAAAAATCATTCACAAGTTTATAAAATCTACAAATGTCATTACAAATCCATCAAAATCTATAAAAATCATTCAGTTTGTAAAGTTCTTAAGATTCTTTTAAATTTTAATCCAAGAAGAATTGTAATATACATATATCTCTCTAATTAATTAAATATATTTTTATAAATATAGTATTTGGAAATTTACACTCAAAAAGTAAAAGATTTGTAAATTCCTCAAATTGGTATATCATTGGGCTTTTGGCTTCATTAAGCCTTGAAAATCCTGTAAAAATTGGTCCATCGAGTCATTTCTTAACGTATCCAAGACAAGGCCCAATTCCTAACCATTTTTGGTAAATTACATATATGGTCCCTAAATTCTAACCTTATTATTTATAGTCCTTTTTTATAGTTCTTGAAATTTAAAATCGAACTTAAAATTCTCTAAACTTACTATTTACTAAAATAAAATCACTTCTAAATTTATTTTTCTAAAAATGATGATTCACAAAGAATTAAAGTTGTTTAAAATCAAATTTTCCGGCTACTAATATTTTTTATTTTTTAAAATCACTATTTTCAAAATTAATTCTCTCAAGCATTAAATTTTCCTCTTTAATCAACAACATATAAATGATCTCAAAAGCATAATGTTCAAGAATTAAAGTTAAATGAGTTTAGAGTTTTTTTAAAGCAAGTTTAGAGTTAATTACTTTTTTTTATTAATTTTAAGTTTTTGAGGTATGAAAAGTGGGCGTAATTAAATGAATGTTACATAAAAATGAGAATCATTAATAATAAAAATAGAGAGCATTTTAGTCTATTTTCTATAAATTTAATTCAACTCAATTATTCTTTTAATGTGTGGTTTGGTTATTAATGTGTAATTTGGTTAAATGTAACAAATAATATGGAGGGAGTTGAATTTAAGAGGTCAAATGTTAAGGAACTTACATGTTAATAAATCACAAAATTTATGGACTTTTATCTCTTATTTTAAAGTATAAGGACTGAAAGAGAAATAAGGTCAAAATTGAAAGGTTATGGATAAATTGCCCTTTTCTCTATGTAAACTTTCAGGTTTAAGAGCATCTCCAAGATATTCTTAGTGAGCTCTCTAAAAATAATATAAATAATTGACTCTTAGTATTTTAAGAGTAGCTAAGATATACCATCTCCAACAATGTTCCTTATATTCACTCCTTATTTATTATTAAGATTATTCTTTATTGTTACATTACCAATAGTGTGAGGAGAGAGACACATCAATAATAAATTATTAATAAAAATCAAGTTAGGAGGCACTAAGAGATGGAGAGAGGCTCTCTATTAATAGAGATGATGGAGAGGCTCTTAGTGATTTGAGGAACCACTAAGAGACTGTTAGAGATGAATTTTCATTCTCTCTCCTCAAATTTTAACTTAAGAGCCAACTTAAGAAGCTGTTAGAGATGCTCTAAACCACTATTCCCCTCTTGATCTATCTTAAAAATATTAATTTTTCACTTTTATCTATTCAAATATTGATCTATGTTATGTTTTGGTATCATTTTTTTTTTCACCTTGCACTATTAAAATTGGTGAAAATCTTAACCAATATGAATATTAAATTAACAAAGATTTTTACATCTATTGCCTTGAAATAAAACTTCAATTCTTCGTTAGAATTTTTAAAAGCTCCAAATGACTCATTATTATTGTCTAATTACATTTAATAGCCTTCTATTATTGTCCAGTTATATTCAATAACTCTTTATTTTTGTTCTATTGTGTTCAATAACCTCAAAACTTCAGAAGGCAGAAAAATCGGATTGATGTTATCAAAGATCCTAATGGTAATTGAGTTTATGAGGATGAAGATATCCGTCTCTTGGCCCTCAATTTCAACAAAGAGTTATTTAAAGAAGACCCGATGGATTTGGATGGAGCTCTGTCTAGGTCTACGTTTCCAAAAGTTGGTGAGGATAAGATTATTGAAGCTTTTCACCTTATTGATCAGAAAGAGATTGGCCATGCGGTATTTAGCATAGGTGCCACTAAAGCTCCTGAGGTTGATGGGCTCCCGGCCGGATTTTATCATAAGCATTAGGAAACTGTAAAAGAGGGAATTTACAGTTTTATAAAAGGGGTTTTTGATGGGTCTGAGGATATTAGGCTTGTGAATAAAACTCTTCTGGTCCTGATTCCTAAAGTGGAGAAGCCTTCCTCTTTCTTACCGATGAGACCTATTAGTCTGTGTAATGTGATTTATAAGGTGGTTACCAAAATCGTGGCTAATAGACTTTGGTGTATTCTCCTGAGATTATTAGCCAGAATCAAGGCAGCTTTGTCCCGGGGAGACAGATGATGGACAATATTGTTATCGCTCAGCAGATGGTTCATTCGATGAAGGTCAAAAATGGTAAGCGTGGTATTGTGGCTCTGAAGCTGGATCTTGAAAAAGCTTATAATCGGATTAACTGTAGTTTTCTTCTTGATTGTCTGAAAAGAGCTGGGATCCCGGATAATTGGAGGAAATTAATTAAGGCTTGTATTTCTTCTCCTGTCTTCCAAGTTTTGATTAATGGGGATTTGTCAGAGGAGTTTACTCTTTCCCGAGGTATCCGTCAAGGTGACCCTATAAGCCCGTTCTTATTTGTTATTGCTATGGAGAGGCTAACTTATCTTATTCAAGATGTTGTTAGCACTGGGAGGCTTCATCCGGTGTCCATTAATAAATTTTGTCCCCCCGGTCACTCATTTGTTCTTTGCTAACAATGTGATGATCTTTGTTGAAGGAAGTGATGAGCAAATTGGTGTGATTATGAATATCCTTACTAACTTTTGTTCTGCTTCTGGTCAAAAGCTTAACATCCATAAGTCTAGGATGTTGTGCTCTAATAATATGGACCAAAGGGTCTGTAAGAAGATGAGTGAGATTTCCGGTATTCCTCTAACCAATGCTTTTGGTAACTATCTGGGGGTTCCTCTCCATAGTGATAGAGTTTCGAAAGGTTCTTTTAAAGAGATCTTCGATAAAAAAAACCAATAATAAGTGTGTTAATTGGAAAACTAATGCCCTTTCTCTTGCGGGCCGTCTTATCTTGATCCAATCGGTGAACTGTGCGGCTCCCAATCACTTAATGCAAGCTTGTAAGCTACTGGAGCCTGTTCTTAATGGCCTTGATAAAATCAATCGTCGGTTCCTGTGGGGGAACTCGGAAGAGGGGAAGAAAGTTCATCTGGTTCCGTGGAAGGAAGTTTGCCAACCTAAAAAAATGGGAGGTTTAGGGATTAGACAAGCCAGGGACAATAATAAAGTACTGTTAATGAAGCTTCTTTGGAGAATATGGCAATCCCCGTCGGATCTTTGGGTTCGGTTATTGTATGGGAAATACAGAAAGGATAGGATTTGGGGCCTTAAAGAGAGAGTTCTTAATTGTTCCTTCTTATGAAAAGGGGTTAATGCAGTTTTCTCTGAGTTTTGCTCTGGGATTGGTTAGTCGGTGGGCAATGGCGGATCTATTAGTTTTTGGAATGACACCTGGCTTGGGAAGAAGCCTTTATTAGAGGTGTGTATTTCTCAGCCGCCTCTGGAGATTCATGATTGGAGGATTGCTGATGTGGTGGACTCGGAGGGAGATTGGATTTGGTTGAGATTTGAGGCTTACCTTAATCTGGAAACGCTCCTGAAGATTCGAGGAGTTAAAGTTAGTAGTAAGGAGGAAGATGGGGATAATCACTGTTGGTCCCTTACTAACAACGTGGTTTACTCTTGCAAATCTGCGTTCAAGGCGTTCTATCGCAATTTGGATCCTCCTTCTTCAGTTGCTTGGAAGAACATTTGGGCCTTGAAAGTTCCCTATCGCATTAGGAGTTTCCTGTGGCTTGGTGCAAAAGATAGGTTGCTTACGAATGTGGAAAGAAAAAGGCGCCATTTAGTGGAGGCTGATACTTATAGCAGATGCAGAGCTTAAGCAGAAACTACCTGCCATGTTCTTAGAGATTGTGTGAAGAATAAAAATGTGTGGAGGGAAATTCTTCCGGTCCATTTGCTACCTAAATTCTTGGCCTATTCTGATCGTGATTGGTTTATAGACGGAGTTAGGGGTTTGTTATTGCCTGAGCTGGAGCATGGTACTATCCTCTTTGCCGTTGTCTGTCACCAGCTTTGGCATTGGAGGAATGCTGATATTTTTGGAGAAGGAGCAATTGTCATTCCTAATTTACTTGCTTTTTTCTCTAAAAAAAATTAATACTATTATTAAGAGCTTCAAGGAGGATAGCTTATCTAGTACTATATAGGAATGTGGTTCATCTATTGGGTTGGAGTAGACCTGGTGAAGGGATTGTGAAGTTAAATACGGATGGCTCGTGTCTTGTGGACGGCAGAATTGCAGTTGGTGGTGTTTTGAGAGACGCGGGTGGTGCCTGGGTGTCTGGCTTTGCTCAGAATCTAGGATGAACTCTTCCTTCACTGCTGAGCTCTGGGGGATCTTCTCTGGGCTTAGGCACGCCAAAAATCTGGGTTTGAAAAGATTACTCGTGGAATCTGACAACCTAGAAGCGGTTAAAATTATCTCTGATAACAAGGCTTTGTGTTTGGGTAGCCAAACTTTAGTGAAAGGGATCAAAAGGTTATGTTCTTCCTTCGACACCATCAACTTTGGACATGTCTTCAGGGAGCAGAACAGGTTTGCAGACCGCCTTGCTGCTAAGGGCCATGTGAGGATGTTGGGAGTCTCAACTTTCTCGTCTCGTCCGGATTTTCTTTTTTCTTTGCTTTCAGATGATCTAGTGGGGGTTAGCTTTCCTAGGCTAATCCCGAGTAAGTTTGTAGGATTGTTTGTTTGTTTTTTCTTTTCTTTTCCTACAAAAAAAAAATAACCTCAAAACTTCAACTGTCCCGTGAAGTTTTAAAAGTTTTAATTATTTATCTACTTAACATTTTCTCTTTGATACATAATGATAACTTTGATACGTGGTGGAGTGTGTCGTCAATTTTCTGTATCCAACAAATTCTATTGAGAAATATGAGATTATTGAATGTAGGTGGACAATAATAATATGATAATTTAAAGCTTTTGAAAGTTTTGAAATTTTTGATAGAAGACAATAAATGTATTAGCTTTTTTTAACAATTCTACTTGATAGGTTTTATGGCAAATGTTACAAATTCCGTAAGATTGAATTTGATTTTCTTTGAAAACATTATTGTTCGAAAATATTATAATTAAATTTATATCATTAGATATATTATAATTAAATCTCCACTTCACCAATAACCAATAACATTAGGATTAAAACATTATGATTAAATTTAAACCTTATTCATAATTTTTATAAATCAAATAATAGTGTTTTAAGTCAAATTCAGGATATAAGAAAAACAGAAACATCCAAAAATAGATAGTTGAATAACTGTCTTAACTTCACTCTAGGAAATAATAATAAGGAAAAAAAAACTTCACTCTTAAAAAAAATGTCCTAGAAAAAAAAAATCCCACCAAAGAAAAACTCATCCGTAAAAACCAAAAGTAAAATAAAAAACAAAAACATTGACACTAACGATGGGGAAAAATTACCATATCTCCTTCTCGCTGGTCCTTCTAGCAACATCGGCTCTCTTTCTCGCCGGAGAAGTGAAATGCAATCTATGCAAAGAACCCGATCACGAATCCCTTTGTAAGTCAATCCCGGAAGCAATCTCAGATCCGGTGCGGGTGGTAGAAGCAGCAATTAATCAGGCGATCACAAAAACAAAGGACGTGATAGAACATAGGACGGATGAATTGAACAAGGATGAAAATTCAAAAGTTTGTGAAGAAATGTATGATGATGCAATTTCCGATCTAAACGAATCAATTTCCGATTTGAAAAGAGGCGATTCCGGTGGCCTTCAAGCCAGTCTTTGTTCTGCTATGACTTATTACTCAGGCTGCGATGAAGCTTATGAAGAAGCCGGCCAAAAGAGCCCTTTTGCTTCCATGAATGTTATGCTTGAAAATTTGATTCATAACTGTTTGGCTCTTGCATACAAATTGAAATTTGATTGATTTTCTTTTTTTCTTTTTATCATATCAGAAATTTGAATTTCTGGTTTTTGTGTTGGTAGGTTATACTTTTACGTAATTAATTAATAAATTTTGTTCATGATTTTGAAATCAATTATTTGATTTTTTGTTATACATGTTGATTAATGAAGAATCTAATTCGCTTCTTTTATCGTAAAGTCTTGAATATGGTCATGGAGTTTATAACATTTTAGGACTTATTCAGGGCGTTTGCCTTAGCTTTTTGGAGCAACATTTATTGTTCCACTCTAAATTCTATCGTGTATTAGATTAGATTTATACAATAACGTTGTTTGATATTTTTTTTTTTTTTTATAAAAACAACATGTTTTATAGCTTTTCGGAAAATTTCTAAAATTCAGCTTTTAGTAAAAAACTATTTGTATATTTGATGTGAATGAAATTACCTTCTAATTTTCAAACATATTTCGTTTTTAATATTAAATATATTTCTATAACATTATTGATAAAATAATAAGGTTTTGCTTCCATTCGATAAATTTTAAATTTTTATTTAGTTATTTAAAGTTTTTTTTTTTTTGCACAAATTTCAAATACAATCCCATGGTTTTGTTCGATTTAGAGATAGATGTTTATGGCTTTTTTGTTCTTAAAAGAGGACTAAGGTCAAGGCCATTAGCAAAAGGCTTTAAAACACTATTTCACCCATGATCTACTCAAAATTTTATCATTTACCCTTGATCTATTATTTGGTCACATTTGCCTCTGATCTATTTCAAATTGGTGAATTTTCACCCAATATGGATTCAAACTTAACCAAATCATTATTTCATTGACAAATAACGATATTTTGACACTTGAACTTAAATAGATTTTAGTTTAGGATTTGTTTTTTGTTTTTTAATCCAATTAATTATTTCCACATAAGGTGGAAAAAAACTTTAAGAAATATCACGTTTTAAGTTTAAGTATCAAAATATCGTTACTTATTAATGAGATAACGATTCCGTTAAGTATTAATATGAATTGGGTGAAATTTCACCAAATGAGATAAGTCAAGGGCCAAATGTGATCAAATAATAGGTCAGGGGTCAAATGACACAATTTTGGATAGTTCAGGGGCCAAATAATGCTTTAAGCCTTAGCAAAACTAAAACTGTTAGATTGACATTGTTAGGTTTGATCGTTGATAACCTCAAATTAGAAAATTCTAAGAATTAAAATATGTCCATATTAGACAATTTACATACTACTGTCATCAGTTGATCATAATTTTACCAAACACTAATAATAAATAGCTAACGAATGCAACTAACTACCACTGTAAAAAATGATCATTAGTGACGCACTTTAGCGACATTTTTTTACGCATCACTAAGCCGATAAATTAACATCAAGATATTGAAAAGACTAGTCCAACTCCGATTTAGGTTTCTCCTGAATCATTGAAGCGAGCTCTTGTAAAATATGAAAATATTGAAAACTATATATTGTTCACTATCATAAAATTTAGCAAATTTACTTTCAATTTTTTTTTTTTAGTAATAAACATATTATCGAGATAAAGAGCGAAATGATTATATTTTATCATGAGTTGAGAAAGACGATAAATTAATAGAAATGGTTTATCCATTACACTCACAATGATACTTTAATAAGTAAATAAACTGATTGAAGCTTAATTCAACACCTCCAAGCCGGAAAGATCACCAACAACTGAAAACTTTTGATTTTAATAATTACGGAGTGATATTGAAAAGAGAAAATCAATTGAGGTTGCCAGAATCGTGATATTGCATGAAATTGTTGAATATGAGGTTCCTAAATTTGAAAGTTTTCAATTTTCATAGCACTGGATCTATATTAAGTCGAATTGTATTTTGTGTTTCCTTGTGTAGGTTGGATTTACTTATAAGGAAATTATCTCCCTCTTTCATAAAGCAAGTTCCACAAGAGCTTAGTTCAATAATTCAGGAATAGAAATGGAAAAGTCTAAATCAGAATTGAAGAAGACGTTACCATTGTTGGTTGATGAGAGAAATAAAATAGATTAAAAAGAAATGTGAGAGAAGGAGGAGATGATGAGTTTAATTTTTAGTTTTTGTTTTGGAGTTTGTTTGTGATAATTAGATAATAAGAAAGTTAATTTACAAAATAAATAAATATGAAGAAAAAAATAACTTTTTGACCTTTGACTATCATTTGATTTTTTTAACACCTTTAGTAAGTTTGGACTGTGTTTGCTAGCTGAATCAACTTCAAGATATATGTTTACCAAATTTTAAACCAAATAGTTTATTTATACTTTTTCTTATATAATAATTTTATCAATATTGTGAATAATAGAGTAAATATATAGAAAATAATTGAGAATTAAGAAAATCATAGGTCAAATAATAATACTTGAAAACTAATAATATTAAATATATTTTTTGAGGAAATTATTTTAAATTTTGTTGATAGATACAATTAATCAACTCTAAGCAGTATTTGATAATGTTATGAAATTATTTAAATTATAAATAATACGTGGCCCAATAGCCACGTACATTCTTTAATGCGTTGCTATTGATGCATCAGTAGCGACGAATACTATCCAAAGGCGTCGCTATTAAAAAATTCATTTAAGTTTAGAAAACCATATCAGGGAAAATAGCGCCACACATTACCTATGTGTGTCGCTATTGAGCCATCCAAAGGCGCATACTTCCTATGAACGTCGCTATTTATATAGGAAAATATATTGTCATTTACGATGCGTTTTTAAACGAACTTTGATAGTCATTTGTGACGCTCGTTACATTGATGCGTCACAGATGCTAATTTAATTGTTCATTTACCGACGCATATTATGATAATCGTCATTATTGAGGAGTCACTAATGACCATTTTCCACTAGTGTACAACAATTAACGGTTAACAACAATGACAACAGCTAACAACTGAGCTAAACATGACCTTAGTTCAATTATAGGTGATGTTACTTGTTTGTTATTAGCCAATTATAATAATTAATATTCGATAAAATTATGATGAACTGTTATTGATTGCTAAGCCGTCAATGTCGTATCAAATATAAATCAAATTTATAGTTAGATCATATGACACTTGGTTCAATCAAATGATTATAGATAAAAGGCAAAAAGCATCATGAGGCCCCTGATCTTTCATTGTTTGGTGCATTAAGCCCTCGATCTTTTATTTAGACACATTAAGCCCCTGATCTTTCATCATTTGGTGTATTAAACCCTCGATCTTTCATTTAGACACATTGAGCCCTTGATCTTTCATATATGGTTGTATTAGGCACTTCTGTAAATCAATTAATATATAAGTTTATTAAGGGCATGTTTGGTTAGGTTTATATAACTGCAGCGTTTCGCATTTTCTCTGGACACTGCAACATTTTGGAGCTTTTCACGAAAAGCTCTTTTCATGAACAGTTGTTTGTATTTACTTGTTATTGAAAAATTACCCTTCTTATTTCCACAAAATGTGCTTCAATTTTAACATTATTTTTATTTTTAGAACATAATTATCGAAAAACAAGGTTTTATTGTGTTCAATAAATTTTTTATTTTTTATTTAAATTATTTTTATTAATTTGTATAATATATTTTTTATTTTAGAATTTGTTATTTTTAGAACATCATTTGTTGTTATACCAAACATGCCCTTAATAAACCTATATATTAATTGATTTATGGAAGGACCTAATACACCCATATATGAAATATCAAGGGCTCAATGTGTCTAAATGAAAGATCGAGGGCTTAATGCATCAAATGGTGAAAGATCAGGGGCTCAATGTGTCTAAATAAAAGATCGAGGGCTTAATGCACCAAACAATGAAAGATCAGGGGCCTCATGATGTTTTTTGCCTAGATAAAATAACTTAATAAATAAATAATATATATTAATTATATATATTTATTTGATCTTAATTTATTTTTTTATAAATTATATATAAAAAATAAAATTAATATCTAAAAAAATATTATTACCAAATATAAAATTTAATTTCTCAAAAAATATAGAAAATTTAAAATCATATTAAGATATAAAAATCAATCAAATAATACCTTAACAAAAAATTTCAATACAAAATTAAAAATTTAAAAGTAAGATAAAGATATCACGTTGAAAATGATAAACTTAGGTGAACCGATAAGAACATAACTGGTCGACAAGGGGTTTTATTGATTGAATTAATATTTTCCTCATTGATCTGCTGAGTATAAGGGGGGAGTTTGGCCATAGGTAAATTCAACCCCAAGCATTAGCAAGGCAACAAGAATACTTTGATATGGAGTGGAGAATGGAGCATATCTGTCACATCCGTGTCCTTAATTTTAGTTATTATACCATAAGATTATATTACATTATAGTTATTTATTGAGTGGAGTAATTGAGTATTATGGATATAGTTTGAATGCTAATTTAGGGTAAGTTTTAAAATAAGTTAAATTTTAGAGGAACCAAAGGGGATATTTTCCATCATTGGGAAGCTAAATCCCAAAAATCAAGACCTGAATTCGGATATCAAGAGTAGGAAAAATCAAATATTCATTTAAATATTTTCATATTTCTTCATCTTCTCATTTGCTCCCTTAAATTCTTAACTATACCCATCTTCAATGATCATTTAATATCCGGAGATTCCATGGTCCGATCGAGCCGATTTTTTTACAGTAGCTTTTAGACATCCTAATAAACATTATGGTCAGTGTGATTTTGATTTGGAATTTTTTATGATGGGTTCGAGCCAGACTGATTGGAGGGGCATATTTGAGCTTTAATGTGTGTATTTTCTCAATTATGGCTAATGTAAGTAACTATCAACTACCCTTTTGAGTTTATATATATATATATATATATATATATATATATATATATATATATATATAACTCTATATTTTCTAGAAAATTGAATTTTTGTGGTGATTTTTGACATGCATTTGATTAATTGGAGTTTTTATGAATTAGTTTTAACATGAGCTTAAAGTTAAGTTCAAGTAATTATATATGTATTTGCATGTTAATTTTAACTTATAATATATAATTTAATATATACATGATTTAGATTTTATTTTGATAAACTTTAATATATTTGATTACTAGTTGTGTAAGATTTGATGTTTTGAATAGTTGAATTTAAAAAAAAGGAAGTGTATTGAGAAACTTTATTGATAATTGATTTATGAACAAATGTATAAGTATATATCAAGTGATTTTCTATAAATTTACTTCTCAAAGTAAATATTAGTTTTAATTAAAGATTGTTAAAATAGTAGCTTTGATGAAATAATGGTTTATTGAAATAAAGTATATATATATATATATATAATGATTTTATGTCTTTAGTTTTAAGAAATTGAAGTTATTATTGATAAACATATCAATAAATTATTTATTGGTGATTTTAGTTCAACAATAAGTATGATTTAATATTTTGGAAATTGATTAAGTAAAGCTATTGAGAAAACTTTATGATGTTGATTTATGAGTTTTATATATATATTTATGATTTTAAATTATATTATGAAATTATAATATTTTTAGTATCCATCAAGAGTAATCCGGATAGGTGGCTTTAATTAAAGTCTGTATTTAGTGAGAAATACGACCTGTGTACATAGTTAAAGACCTAATAGGGCATGACAAAGAAGTGTTGAGTAAGACCATGCAGGGTTAGACAAAATTATGAGATATCTCGATTCTATTATATTGTGAGGATTGAGGGGCCATAGGTAAATTCAACCCCAAGCATTAGCAAGGCAACAAGAATACTTTGATATGGAGTGGAGAATGGAGCATATCTGTCACATCCGTGTCCTTAATTTTAGTTATTATACCATAAGATTATATTACATTATAGTTATTTATTGAGTGGAGTAATTGAGTATTATGGATATAGTTTGAATGCTAATTTAGGGTAAGTTTTAAAATAAGTTAAATTTTAGAGGAACCAAAGGGGATATTTTCCATCATTGGGAAGCTAAATCCCAAAAATCAAGACCTGAATTCGGATATCAAGAGTAGGAAAAATCAAATATTCATTTAAATATTTTCATATTTCTTCATCTTCTCATTTGCTCCCTTAAATTCTTAACTATACCCATCTTCAATGATCATTTAATATCCGGAGATTCCATGGTCCGATCGAGCCGATTTTTTTACAGTAGCTTTTAGACATCCTAATAAACATTATGGTCAGTGTGATTTTGATTTGGAATTTTTTATGATGGGTTCGAGCCAGACTGATTGGAGGGGCATATTTGAGCTTTAATGTGTGTATTTTCTCAATTATGGCTAATGTAAGTAACTATCAACTACCCTTTTGAGTTTATATATATATATATATATATATATATATATATATATATATATATATATATATATAACTCTATATTTTCTAGAAAATTGAATTTTTGTGGTGATTTTTGACATGCATTTGATTAATTGGAGTTTTTATGAATTAGTTTTAACATGAGCTTAAAGTTAAGTTCAAGTAATTATATATGTATTTGCATGTTAATTTTAACTTATAATATATAATTTAATATATACATGATTTAGATTTTATTTTGATAAACTTTAATATATTTGATTACTAGTTGTGTAAGATTTGATGTTTTGAATAGTTGAATTTAAAAAAAAGGAAGTGTATTGAGAAACTTTATTGATAATTGATTTATGAACAAATGTATAAGTATATATCAAGTGATTTTCTATAAATTTACTTCTCAAAGTAAATATTAGTTTTAATTAAAGATTGTTAAAATAGTAGCTTTGATGAAATAATGGTTTATTGAAATAAAGTATATATATATATATATATAATGATTTTATGTCTTTAGTTTTAAGAAATTGAAGTTATTATTGATAAACATATCAATAAATTATTTATTGGTGATTTTAGTTCAACAATAAGTATGATTTAATATTTTGGAAATTGATTAAGTAAAGCTATTGAGAAAACTTTATGATGTTGATTTATGAGTTTTATATATATATTTATGATTTTAAATTATATTATGAAATTATAATATTTTTAGTATCCATCAAGAGTAATCCGGATAGGTGGCTTTAATTAAAGTCTGTATTTAGTGAGAAATACGACCTGTGTACATAGTTAAAGACCTAATAGGGCATGACAAAGAAGTGTTGAGTAAGACCATGCAGGGTTAGACAAAATTATGAGATATCTCGATTCTATTATATTGTGAGGATTGATACATACGGGGATTATCTCTCGGATGGATACGGTTTGCGAAGTATTTATTGAGATACAGTTTGTGAAGTATTTATTGATATACGATTTGTGAAGTATTTATGGAGATACAGTTTAGGAAGTATTTATCGAAATACGATTTATGAAGTATTTATCGAAATACGATTTATGAAGTATTTATCGAAATACGGTTTATGAAGTGTTTATTGGTTTACGGTTGATTTGAGTAAATGGTTAATTGCAAACCTATTTATTTTGTATAGTTGAGATTTTAACCAAATAAATGTATATAGCTATTTTGAACATGAGTTTTATCTTAAGTAATTTAATACAGTGATTTACGTTTTGACTACGCTTGTTATTTTGAGAAATGATAGCAAGTTTGATATTTTAAGTTGCAGATTTTGTTAAAAGTATCATTTGACTATTTTATTATGGTTTGATCCATGAAATGTTCATTTTTAATAATATGAATTTTATATGATGCATTTTGAAAATTAAACTATAAATATAGTTATTTTGAGTATAATTAATTTATGTAATTGATAAGTACTTACTGAGATTTTTGTCTCACGTTTTTAAATGTTTTAATATTTTGGGCGACAAAGAGCAACGTATAGAAGAAGTTACGAGTTGATAAACAAGGTTGAAGTATCAAGTCATTGACTTTGTCTTTAGTTAGGACATTTGCCTTTCATTTGGAAATTTGATTGTATTGGGTTATATTTTAGGACTTGAATGTAGTGGATATATGAATTCGTTTTATAATATATCTAGGAGGAATACTTCAAAAGTTTGAAATTTATGATATTTGGATAAGTTGGAGACTCATAGGTGTTGATTGTGGTCTTTCTATTTCACGCCCGATACCGATTGAGGTTGTTTTGGGTCGGGTGTGACAATATTGACATACTCTAATGGAGGGGGACGAGTTGGTATAAGAAACACTATAGGAAACAGATACTATACTTAGCATTGGATCTCCGCCACCCCTTGAGTCAATTGTCGTTACTGGCTTAAGCGATCCAACCTCATCCACAAGGGCATACTATGGACAGTATGGGCTCCTAGAGAGCCTATAGTGCATGCCCATTCTAGGGAAAGATTTGAATAAATGGAGAACTAGGATGGAATACCAACAGATGTATTGGCATGATGCTTTAAAGGGGATAGACCCTTTCGCTAAGAGTAGACTGGCCAAGACTTGGGGGAAGTCTTGGCATGGCACGAGGTCTGACTCAAACCTGGTCCCGTGACATTTGGTATGAGATCCTCAACTAAGCAAAAGCCTTGCGAAGTGGGCAGTAGTGCTTTAACTAAACAAGCTCTATGCAAGGTGGGCGAATGAGTTTGGACTAAACGAGTTCTTTATGGTGTGAGCAAACATTGTTTTAACTAAGCAAGGTTGAAACACCTTTCCACATAATTTTGATTTGACAAAATTGTTTAAGTAAAATATTCTAAACACACTAAGTTTAAATGCTTTGATTTATTCTTCTAATGTGTTTGTTCAATGTTGAGTTAAAACTGTTTATAAGACACAAGAATTAAAAGGCCCAAGCCCAATACAAGTGTTAAAGCCCAAGTCAAACAACTCAGTACAACTCGGCCCGCGTTTGTCAAAACATTGCAGTTTTGGACAGAATGCAACTCAGCATGAGAAGGATCTAGAAGACCTTCGGGAACAACTTCAAGATGAAGCTGCTGAGTAGACTCGACAAAGAGTACAAGACAACAGCTGTCTAAGGAAAACTTCCAGACAAAGTATTTCCCCTTCGGGTAAAGTTCAGACGACACAGTATGCTGTCCAGTTGACTTTACCATAAAAGGAGAGACAGTCTGTTGAGCTGACCGAGGACAGAAGATACACAAATCTGATTGGCCGAGAGCTCTGAGCAAGTCAGGATGACAACGACAGGAAGCCGTTTCCCTCCAACGGTTATTTCAAAATTCGAAATGACCGATGCCCAGACGTCTCTATAAATAGTGCCATCAGATGCTTCATTCTACACAGAACTTGATCAAGCCATTACGCTGACCAAATTTCTACACAAGTTCTGCAAGCAAAGAAGCAAAGCAAATCTTACACTACAATTCTTATATCTATGTAAAAGTCTAGAGTGATTATTTCAATCGTCTAAAGTGTCTTAGCAAATCTTTGTATAGGACAAACACTTATCATTTCTAGAAGATAGAAAGGAGAGGCTGAGTACTCGGTTATATTACTCAGCGTGAGATTAGGACTGAGTAGAGGTATAGAGGAAGGTACTCTTGTTATACTCAGTTGCTAAGATTGTAAAAGGTTTGAGGCTCTACCTTTAAAGAGCTCAGTAGAGGATTCGAAATCTCGGAACGTGTTCCGGGGACAGGACGTAGGCTTAGAAGAAGCCGAACCTGGATAAATCTGCTGAGTAAAGTATTTCTTACCTTTAACTCCTTATATATATTGCTTGCTTAAAATAACCAAAAACTGACCAAGTAAAGAGGTCAAGTTGAGTTGTGCGCGTTAAACGTCTGAGCTCAGGAATAGACTCTAAGTGCTATCTCCTGACTCAAGCTGAGAAACTACCCTAGTCACCAGTTGACTAAGCCAGTATCTTGCTGTTTACTCAGCGCCGCTGTTAAAACCTTTTTCCTTAGAAAAAGAAGTCTTCCCTAATTGCGAAAAAGTTTAAATAGTTCCTAACCCCCCCCATTGGAACTATACTTGCAATCCTACAAGGGACCAAACCATGAGCGAAAATAGCACTCGGTTTCTCCCTGGAAACCAAACAACTCAGATATTGCCTGAGGGGCTGTCCATTACTAGGCCTCCCCTATTCTTCGGGTCAAACTATACCTTCTGGAAGAATAGGATGAAAAATTTCATTCAGGCTACAAACATGAGTGCCTGGCTATCTATAGTCCAAGGCCCATTTGTACCTGTCCAAGTTGTGGCTGGCCAAACAGTTGTAAAAGCTGAGGCCAAATGGACAGAGGATGATCTTAAGAAGCTCCAAAATCACGCTTCGGCTATCAATATGCTTCACTGTGCGCTCGATGCTGCAGAATATAATAAAATCTCAGGTTGTGAGTCGGCACAAGAGATCTGGAAAAAGCTGGAAGTCACCTACGAGGGAACCAATAAAGTAAAGGAGTCCAAGGTGAATCAGCAGATGAGACTGTACGAGCTGTTCGAGATGAACAATGATGAGGACATTTCAGACATGAATGCAAGGTTTACCAACATCATTAATGAGCTCAAGAGACTTGGGAAAATCTTCACTGAGGAAGAACAAGTCAAAAAGATACTCAGGAGTCTTCCTAAAGACTGGCAAGCAAAGAAGACAGCAGTTGAGGAAGCTCAGGATTTAACCACCTACAAATATGACGAACTCATCGGCTCGTTGCTGACCCATGAGATATCTATGAAGAACTTCGAGGTGAAGGAAAAATCTGAAGACAAGAAGCAGAAATCCCTTGTCATGAAAGCTGACTCTACTGACAGGAGCTCAACTGATGATGAGGAGATGGCTATGTTCACAAGGAAGATGAAAAGGCTATTCAGGAAAAATGACAAATACTCTAAGAAGCCTTACAGAAAGTTTGATAAGTATAAAGCTGACTCAAGCGACAGCAAATACAAAAAGGACAACTCAAAGCCCATTACATGCTTTGAGTGCCATCAAACTGGCCATATTAAGTCAAGTTGCCCCACACTGAGGAAAGACAAGAAGAGCGGTAAAAAGGCAATGGTGGCTACATGGAGCGACAGTGATGAGTCTTCATCTACAGAAACTGAGGCCACCGAGTCAGCGAAGATATGCTTCATGGCTGACGAACTTGCTGAGCCGTGCGTCTCTGAGCATGCTGACCTATCCGTCGCATCAGATGACGAAGAGCAATCAAATGAGGTAATTACTCTTCCCCAACTCAGAAACGATATGGTTAATGCCCTGAGTGATCTCTACACACTTGTCAAGAAGTGTAATAAGAAAGTTAGAGCACTCAGCAGGCGCTGTGATGAAGTGGAAGAGGTCAAACTGAGTGACCTCAGATTCCTTCTTCAGGACAATTCAACTTTGCATGATAACATGAAGATCATATATGAGTCTGTCTCTGAAGTCCAATCAATTTCATTGAAACTGAGAAAGGACGTCACAACTATCCAGAACCAACTAAAGGTTCCAAATAAAAGAAACATTCCTCTGAGAACTCAGTACCAAGGTACTAAGCAGAGATGGAATCCCAAGCGAAAAGTCCAGTGTGACTTTTGTGGGAAGAAAGGACACACCACTAAGGTGTGCTGGCACGCTCAGCACTGGGGTGCTGACAAGTCAGTGAAATATCCTAAACAGAAGGTCAGTTGTGACTTCTGTGGAAAGAATGGCCATACTGTCCAAGTATGTCGCCATAAAATAAAATATGATGCTTTACCTGTTGCACCTAACAAGCAAGGACCCAAAAAGAATTGGGTACCTAAAAGTAACTAGTTACAATGCAGGTAAGCCTGAGATGTGCTGAGAAGTCAAAGATGTGGTATATTGACAGCGCATGCTCAAGGCATATGACGGGTGATGAAACTCAGTTCATCACATTTAAGCGTAAACGAGGAGGGAGCGTAAGTTTTGGAGACAACAAGAAGGGTAAGATAGTAGGGTCAGGAACCATCGGAGGTAATCCTACTATTGAATCTGTCTCCCTAGTCAGCGGACTCAAATATAACTTACTCAGTGTAGCTCAGCTATGTGACAATGGGAGAAAAGTTATATTTGATGCTACTGGATGTAAAATATACGAGGGTAAAACAAATGAGTTAATCTTAACTGCCCCTCGCATAGATAATGTCTTTATGCTAGACTTAGAGAAAAAGTTTTCAAAAATTGTGTGCGTAGTATCAAAGGAAGAGAATTCCTGGCTATGGCACAGGAGACTTGGTCATGTAAGCATGGACCTCCTGGCCAAACTAGCAAGAAAGCAATTGGTTGAGGGACTGCCTGAACTTAAATTTGAAAAAGATCAATTATGCCACGCTTGCTAAGCTGGAAAACAAACCAAACAATCTTTTCACAGTAAAAATATTGTCTCAACTAAGCGTCCGTTAGAGTTACTACACTTGGATCTCTTCGGTCCAGTCCAGCCGTTGAGTCTGGGTGGAAGAAGATTTTCCTTGGTCATTGTAGATGACTTCTCTCGGTATACGTGGGTCATCTTGCTGACCAGCAAGGATGAAACCTTTGAGACATTTTCAAATTTGGTTAGAAAAATTGAAAATGAAAAAGACCTAAAATTAGCTCACATCCGTAGTGATAATGGTGGAGAATTCAAAAACCAAAAGTTTGTTGAATTCTGTGAAGCCAGCGGCATTGACCATAATTTTTCTGCTCCTAGAACACCTCAGCAAAATGGGGTTGTAGAAAGGAAGAACAGAACTCTGGTTGAAATAGCCAGGACAATGCTGGATGAGCATAGGCTTCCAAAGTATTTTTGGGGAGAGGCTGTTGACACAGCATGCTATATTCTTAATAGGGCTCTAGTCAGACCTATATTAAAGAAAACCCCCTATGAACTTTGGAAAGGACGAAAGCCCAATATTGGATACTTTCGTGCCTTTGGCTGTAGATGTTTTATTTTAAATACCAAAGATAGCTTAGCAAAGTTTGATTCAAAAGCTGATGAGGCTATCTTTTTGGGCTACTCAACAAACAGCAAAGCATACAGAGTTTTTAATAAGCGAACTCAAGTTTTAGAAGAGTCAGTACATGTAGAGTTCGACGAAACTAACCCTGCAGGTAGATACCAGCCGCTGACCGAAGATGATCCACACTCAGTAACCGCTGACCAAGATCCAGCTACTGAGTCATTCACGAAAAGGCTGACCAAGAGTAAGAGTGAACCTAAGATTACTTTTACTGACCCATCTACTTCTGCAGAGATTGTTGAAACACAGACAGCACAAGACATGAATCTACCTAAAGAGATAAGGATTCCTAGAGGGCACTCAGAAAGTACAATCCTTGATTCTGCTAGGAATACCCTGATGACGAGGAATCAACTCAGGAAGTACCTCAGCAATGTTGCTTTCGTCTCAGTTCAAGAACTGAAGAATTTCGCTGAAGCTGAGTACGATGAATTCTGGATGAACGCAATGCAAGAGGAGCTCGATCAATTCAGAAGAAACGATGTATGGGAGCTAGTGCCTCATCCAAAGAGTCAAAAGACCATTGGAACAAGATGGGTCTTCAGGAACAAGATGGATGAACAAGGGAATATAGTCAGGAACAAAGCAAGGCTTGTAGCTTAGGGCTACAGTCAGCAGAAGGTATTGACTACGGTGAGACCTTTGCCCCAGTGGCAAGGCTAGAGGCAATTAGAATTCTATGTGCATATGCATCTTACATGAACTTTAAATTATTCCAAATGGATGTCAAAAGTGCATTTCTCAATGGAGTTATAAACGAGGAGGTTTATGTTAATCAACCTCCAGGTTTTGAGGACCATAAATTCCCTAAACACGTTTATAAACTCAAAAAGGCTCTGTACGGCCTCAAGCAAGCACCACGTGCTTGGTATGAGAGGCTGACCAGTTTTCTGCTGACTAGAAATTACGTCAGGGGCAAAGCTGATACAACCTTATTCATTAAGAAAAAGGGTAAAGATACCCTGCTGGCCCAAATTTATGTTGATGATATAATATTTGGTGCAACTAACGAATCAATGTGCAAGGAATTTAGCAAACAAATGCAGACTGAGTTTGAAATGTCCATGATGGGAGAACTCAACTTCTTCCTCGGTCTTCAAATTAAACAAGGAAAGAATGGCATCTTCATCAGTCAAGCCAAATATGCCAAGGAGATATTAAAGAAATATGACTTGGAAAATTGCAAGCCAATATCCACTCCTATGGGCACTGACACTGTCCTCTGCGCTGACGAGAATGGTAAGTCAGTAGATAGCAAATTATATCGAGGTATGATAGGCTCTCTACTTTACTTAACAGCCAGTAGACCGGACATTCAGTTTTCAGTATGCTACTATGCTAGATATCAATCTAACCCTAAGGAATCTCATTACATTGCTGTAAAAAGAATCCTTAGATATTTGCAAAACTTAGTGAACGCAGGTTTATGGTATCCCAATACTCATGATTTTACACTCATCGGATACACTGACGCTGACTATGGACGGGATAAGCTGGAACGTAAAAGCACCTCTGGAGGATGTCACTTCTTAGGAAGCTGTCTGGTATCCTGGTTCAGCAAAAAGCAGGCGTCAGTAGCCTTGTCTACCACTGAAGCTGAGTACATTGCTGCTGGTCATTGTGTTGCTCAAGTCCTATGGATTAAGCAACAGCTTGAAGACTATGGTGTTCAAACGAAGACAATTGAAGTCAAATGTGACAACAAAAGTGCAATTGATCTTTCAAAGAACCCAATTCAACACAGCAGAATGAAGCATGTCAGCATCAGACATCACTTCATTAGAGACCATGTACTCAAAGGTGAGATCAAGCTGACCTTTGTCCCAACGGACGAGCAGCTTGTGGATATCTTTACGAAGCCACTGGCCCGTGAGCAGTTCAGCATACTGAGAGAAGCTATTGGTATGTTTAATCCTCTTCAGTAAATTCCTGAACTAAATGAATATGCATGCTGAGTGAATTACTATGCTGAATGATTGCTTTTGCTGTGTACTCATTGAAATTAATTAAACAGCAAATACTGAGTAAACTTGCACACTGAGTAAGTTAGTTTAAATTTAAACTTAGAAATCATCCCATTGTGCAATACTGACCACTCAGAATATCAAACGATTAGTATTCTAAACGCTGAGTGTTATACCCGTTAGAATCATTGCAAAAGCACGCGTATAGTCACCTAGGATGACGTACGCACCGAATGTGTCATAAATGCCAGGATTATTGTCGGTTCACAATCCCGAGGCAAAACTGACACATGGATTCGATAAGATCCATTCCTCACCTCTATAAATAATGGGTAATTCCCCATTTTTATCCTTTACGCTTATCGAACTCTCTGGCAAAGAAATTCTTTCTCTCTAAAAAACCCTCTAAGCTTTTCCATCCTCAACTATGACTAAGGTTTCCTACAACATCTCCGGTGCTGGCCACTCTAAGCCCAGCTCCAATGACACTTCCAGGCAAACCTCTGTGTCGGAACCTACCAAAGTCACCTCGCCGAGCAAAGGAAAAGCTGGCCAAACCTCTGGTCAGGGAAAGCCTGTAAAAGTCAGGACCTACTCAAAGGTTTTTGAAAACGTCCGTGAATGGAAAGTTGAGCCCTCAAGATGGGTATCAGAAAACTTCGTACAAAACGAACAACCCTTCTGCGAGTGGATTTCACAAAATGGCTGGACGGAGCTGTTTTTGGTTAGGGATGACACATACCCTGACCTGGTAAGGGAGTTTTACCATAACCTCCGCGTTGCAAATGACAACACTGACTATCTATGTACAGTGGTGAAAGAGAAAACCATCTTCATCAACCCTCTCTACTTAGGCAATCTGCTCAAATTAAAAACTGAGGGAGCAAGGCTGAGGAGATCTGGAGATCAGGATGGCACTGGGTATGCACACAACTTCTGCAAACCTAAGGGCCACTCAGGAGAAGTCTCAGCTTCATCTATAGGTCAGCACCAGAAGATGGCTCATTACTTGTTGACCTACTTCATCTACCCGAAGATCAACTGCACTACATCAGCAATAAACTGTTGAAACACCTTTCCACAAGATTTTGATTTGACAAAATCATCCATGATTAAGAGGCAATTAAATTTAGATGCTTTGATTTAATTGTACTAATATGTTTGTTAAATCTTGAGTGCAAAAATATATAAAGTAGAGACAGGACAAAAGTCAGCACAAACGAAGCTGAGTAGAAAGGAACTCAGCATGACAGAATAGAAGCTGGGTGGAGCTAAAATTCAGGAACAAAACGAAGCTGACTAAAGCTGAAGACTTCTTCAGGAGCGTTAAATAAAATGGAGCTGACCTTGTAGGAACTCAGCATAAACCGTGAAACATTCGAAAAGAACAAACGAAGCTGAGTAACAGTTAGGACAACATGAAGGATTCGTTCACAAAAAGACAAAGTCTGCAAATCTTCTGCACCAACAATTGGAACCTCGAAGACACCTAAAAGACTAATTCCGAGAGTCATGGGACGTTGGATTATTGGAAACAGACAACTGGCACAAACAAACAAACCAGACGCTAGAAGACAAACCTGACGCCTGAAGAGAACAGAGAAAGGGAATGGTGGTGCAGTCTGAATCTTTCCAGAGATTGTTCCCCAAAAGAGCCGTTTTGGTAGCAACGGTCAAGACATTTCAAAACAATCAAGTCCACAGATTTTCTTCTATAAAAGGACAATTGAAGAACTTAAAACATATGGAAGTATCAAAAGAAAAATACAAGAGAGAAAGTTTCAAAAGCACTCAAATACAAAAAGGAATCTTACACCGACGTTTCTATTCTATGTGTAAAAGCTAGATTGAGTTGTAATCATCTAAAGTGTTCTTTAGTTCAAAAAGGAACAAGTCTGTGATCAACAGGAATATTGAGAGTGTAAAGCTGAGTGCTTGGTTGTAAGCATTTCAGCAGTAGAGAAATCTAGGTGTTGGGTTGTAGCACTTAGTAGGAGTTGAGTAGACGAATAGAGGAAGGTACTCTTGCATATTCAATTGTCTTGTAATTGATTTGTGCTCTACCATTAAAGAGCTCAGTATTGGATTCAAAAAGCCCGGAGGACTCTGGGGACTGGACGTAGGCAGAGAGGCCGAACTAGGGTAAGTGATACTAAGTAATCTCTAAACTCTCTCTTATAACTGCATTTGTTGTTTGCTTTATTTACTCAGCATATAAATTGCCTAAGCTGATCCTGAGTAAGTAAGTGGTGCTGAGTTAGAAGCTGACCTCCAAGAGTGTCAATTCCTAACTCTCAAGGAAACAACTTTGGTCAACATCTGACTAAAGCTGTCCTGTGATATATCTCACCAAGCTGACCAAAGGCTGAGTTAATAAACTTTCGAAATAACTTCTGGTCAGGTCAATTAAAACACGAAAAAGTTATATTAGTTCCTAACCCCCCTTGGAACTAATTACCAGGGACCAACAAGTGGTATCAGAGCAAAAGCTCACTACTCTAAGATTTAACAATCTTGAGCTGATCCCTAAAAATGGGTGAGAATAGCACTCGTTTCCTTCCTGGAAACCAAACAACACAGATACTCCCTGAGGGATTATCAATCACTAGACCACCCCTATTCTTTGGATCAAATTATATATTCTGGAAGAATAGGATGAAGAACTTTATTCAAGCCACAAACATGAGTGCATGGCTTGCAATTGTTCAAGGTCCACATGTGCCATACAAAACTATTAACAATGAGAAAATTGTTAAGAGTGAGGCTGAGTGGACAGAGGATGACCTCAGAAAATTACAAAATAATGCTTCGGCTATAAACATGCTTCACTGTGCGTTAGATGCTGCAGAATACAATAAGATTTCAGGTTGTGAGTCAGCACAGGAGATTTGGAAGAAGCTTGAAGTAACCTATGAAGGCACAAGCAAAGTTAAGGAGTCTAAAGTCAATCAACATATGAGACTCTACGAACTGTTTGAGATGAAGGAGAATGAAGACATCTCAGAAATGAACGCAAGGTTCACAAACATTATAAATGAGCTAAAAAGGCTTGGAAAGAACTTCACTGAAGAAGAACAGGTAAAGAAAATTCTGAGAAGTCTGCCCAAGAGCTGGCAAGCAAAGAAAACAGCCGTAGAAGAAGCTCAAGACTTGACTACCTACAAATATGATGAGCTGATCGGATCCCTGCTGACCCATGAAATCTCTATGAAAAACTTTGAAGCCAAAGAGAAAGAAAAATCAGAAGATAAGAAACAAAAATCCCTTGTCATGAAAGCTGACTCAACTGAAGCGGAGTCAACTGATGATGAGGAATTGGCCATGTTCACCAGAAAGATGAAAAAGATGTTCATGAGAAATGATAGAAATGGCAAAAGATCATTTAGAAGAAATGATAAGTACAAAGCTGAGTCAAGTGACAAGTACAAGAAGGACATCTCGAAATCTGTCACATGTTTTGAGTTTCATCAAACCGGGCACATCAAGTCAAGCTGTCCCAACCTCAAGAAAGAAAAGAAGGGAAGCAAAAAGGCTATGGTAGCCACATGGAGTGACAGTGATGAGTCAACATCATCTGAAGCTGAGCAAAATGAAACAGCCAACATATGTTTTATGGCAGATGATGGAGCTGACCAATCCCAATCTGAGCATGCTGACCTTTCTGATGAAACTGACCAAGAGAATCACAACAATGAGGTAACATCTTTACTTTTGCTTAGAAATGAAATGGTAAATGCCCTGAGTGACTTATATACACTAACTAAGAAGTGTAACAAAAAGATTAAGGCACTCAGCAGGCGCTGTGATGAGATTGAAGAGGTCAAGCTGAGTGACCTCCAATATCTTCTCCAGGACAACTCTGACTTGCATACCAACATGCAAATCTTACATAAGTTTGTCACGGAGGTTCAATCTGAGTCAAAGAAACTTAGAAAGGATATCACAACATTACAGAGTCAAGGGAAGGGCTCAAACAGAAATAAAGCCCATGCTGAGTACGCAAATAATAGTCAGCATAAGCAAGTCACTCAATGTGAATGTTGTGGAAAAAGGGGACACACAAAGGATGTGTGTTGGAATAACAAGCGGACTGTCCAATGTGACTTCTGCGAAAGAAAATGGCATACCACAAAAGTATGTTGGCATGCCCAACACAATAATGCTGACTATACTCAGTTCAATCCGCAAAGGGTATCTTTTTGTGACTTCTGTGGTAAGCCAGGCCACACCATAAAAGTATGCCGTCACAAGTTAAAATATGACTTTGCACCTATCTATACTAACAAGAAAGGACCCAAAAGGAATTGGGTACCTAAAAATGAATAGTTTAAACTGCAGGTCAGCTTGACATGTGTGGAGAAGTCAAAACTATGGTATATAGACAGCGCATGCTCAAGGCATATGACAGGTGATGAAAATCAGTTCATCACACTAGAGCTTAAACGAGGTGGAAGTGTAAGCTTTGGAGACAACAAGAAGGGTAAGATAGTCGGCTCAGGTACTATCGGAAGTAACCCAACCATTGAGTTTGTCTCCTTAGTTAAAGGTCTCAAATACAATCTGCTGAGTGTAGCTCAGCTTTGCAAGAGCGGCAGAAGGGTTGTATTTGATGATACTAAGTGTCAAATACTCGAGGGAAATACAAATGAATTAATTTTAACTGCCCCTCGTGTAGAAAATGTATATATGTTAAACTTGGAAAAACAGTTTTCTAAAAATATATGCTTAGTGTCTAAAGAGGACAACTCCTGGCTATGGCATAGAAGACTTGGGCATGTCAGCATGGACCTTCTTGCCAAATTAGCTAGAAAGCAATTAGTTGAGGGATTACCCAAATTAAAGTTTGAAAAAGATCAACTATGTAAAGCCTGTCAGCAGGGTAAACAAACTAAAAAGTCATTTCATAGCAAAAATATCGTCTCAACCAAAAGGCCGTTGGAATTACTACACCTGGATCTTTTCGGACCTATCCAGCCACTCAGCTTGGGAGGTAAGAAATTTTCTTTGGTTATTGTAGATGATTTCTCTCGGTACACTTGGATCATCTTGCTGAGTTGCAAGGATGAAACCTTTGAGATGTTCACCACATTGATCAAAAAGCTTGAAAATGACAAAGACCTAAAAGTAGCTCACATCAGAAGCGACAATGGTGGAGAATTCAAAAACCAACAGTTTGATGAATTCTGTGAAACCTGTGGTATTGACCACAACTTCTCTGCTCCTAGAACACCTCAACAAAATGGGGTTGTTGAAAGGAAAAATAGAACCATTGTCGAAATAGCTAGGACAATGCTGAGTGAAAATAGGCTTCCAAAGTACTTCTGGGGTGAAGCTGTTCACACGGCATGTTATATACTGAATAGGGCTCTAGTCAGACCGATACTCAAGAAAACCCCATATGAACTTTGGAAAGGTCGAAAGCCCAACATTGGATACTTTCGTGCCTTTGGGTGTAAATGTTTTATACTCAATACAAAAGACAATCTTGCTAAATTTGATGCTAAAGCTGATGAGGCGATCTTTTTAGGGTACTCAACAAACAGTAAAGCATATAGAGTATTCAATAAAAGAACCCAGATTGTAGAAGACTCTGTACATATTGAGTTCGATGAGACTAACCCTACAGGTAAGTCAGCTCAGCCTGAAGAAGATGAACCAGGGTCAGCTTCCGCTGATCAACTAGAAGCCACAGTGTCAAACATACAGGAGCTGACCCAAGGTAAGCAAGAAATTGAAATATCATTTGCTGACCAATCTATTCCTGTAGAGATTGTAAAAACACCTCTTCCAAACAACTCAACATTGCCCAAGGAAATAAAGATCCTAAGAGGTCATACAGAACAAGCCATTCTTGATGCCGCCAACAACAAACTAATGACCAGGGATCAACTTAGAAGATACCTCAGCAATGTTGCATTCGTATCAATACATGAGCCAAAGAACTTTGCTGATGCTGAGCAAGCTGAGTATTGGATCAATGCTATGCAAGAAGAGCTTGATCAATTCACCAGAAATGAGGTATGGGATTTAGTACCTAAACCTAGGAATCAAAAGCCCATAGGAACTAAGTGGGTCTTTAGAAATAAGCTAGATGAACATGGAAATGTGATTAGAAACAAAGCCCGACTTATAGCCCAAGGCTATAGTCAGCAAGAGGGTATAGACTATGGAGAAACATTTGCTCCCGTTGCTAGATTTGAAGCAATACATATATTGTGTGCCTATGCCAGTTATATGAACTTTAAACTATATCAGATGGATGTAAAAAGTGCTTTTCTTAATGGGTTTATAAACGAATAGGTATATGTTAATCAACCTCCCGGGTTTGAAGATCCAAAGTTTCCAAACCACGTTTATAAACTCAAAAAGGCCTTGTACGGCCTAAAGCAAGCTACAAGAGCTTGGTATGAGAGGCTGACTAACTTCCTGCTGACCGGAAACTATGTCAAAGGAAAAGCAGACACAACCTTGTTCATTAAGAAAAAGGGCAAACATACCCTACTCGCACAAATATATGTTGATGATATAATCTTTGGTGCTACTGACGAATCCTTGTGCAAAGAATTTAGCCAACAGATGCAAACTGAGTTCGAAATGTCCATGATGGGTGAACTCAACTTCTTTCCTGGACTTCAAATCAAGCAAGGTAAGAATGGCATATTTATAAGTCAGTCTAAGTACACCAAGGAAATGTTAAAGAAATTCAGCATGGAAGATTGCAAACCAATATCAACCCCCATGGGTACTGATACTGTCCTATGCAAGGATGAAAAGAGTAAGTCAGTTGATATTAAACTCTATCGAGGTATGATAGGTTCATTGCTCTATCTCACTGCTAGTAGACCAGACATTCAATACTCAGTATGCTATTGTGCTAGATATCAAGCTGACCCCAGGGAATCTCATCTAACTGCTGTAAAAAGAATTTTTAGATACTTGCAAAGCTCAGTTGATGCAGGTCTATGGTATCCAACCTCAAATGACTTCACACTCATTGGATATACTGATGCTGACTACGGACGAGATAAGCTAGAACGAAAAAGTACTTCAGGAGGATGTCATTTCCTCGGAAGCTGCCTAGTATCTTGGTTTAGCAAGAAGCAATCATCCGTTGCTCTGTCTATAACTGAAGCTGAGTACGTGGCTGCTGGAAGCTGTGTTGCACAAGTCCTATGGATAAAGCAACAGCTTGAGGATTACGGAGTCAAAACAAAGACAATAGAGATCAAATGCGACAACAAAAGTGCCATTGATCTATCTAAAAATCCAGTCCAACACAGCAGGATGAAGCATGTTAGCATAAGGCATCATTTCATCAGAGACCATGTACTAAAAGATGAGATCAAGCTGACCTACGTGCCAACAAACGATCAGCTTGCAGATATCTTCACAAAGCCCTTGGCACGAGAGCAATTCAACATACTAAGGGAAGCAATTGGTATGTCAAATCCACTCTAACTAAATCTGTATTGAATGATTGCCATGTGAGTGACACTTTAAATGATTGTACAAATGCCATGTTGAGTAAAATATCTGTTCCCAACTAAGCTTAAAAATGAAAAAGCCACCCTATGCATACATGTTAAGTAACGATACTGAGTAGGCATAAAAGTTGAGTAAACATCCCATGCTGAGTAGATAAATAAATCACTCTATGCTGAGTAAATACACATGCTGAGTATGTAACTTATGCTGAGTCAATCAAAGATAGAAAATTGTCTTCACAAACGCTAAGCACTCAATATCATGGACGCTTCGAATTCCAGCGAAACCTAGGCAAAACCCACTCGCGTAAAGTGAAGCTACACGTGTAACCTCTGACACCTTGGGAAGGCGCACATTAATGGCAAAACCCATGCGCCGAAGATGTCATAATTGACAAAATGTCTGTCGATTGAACGTCCCTAGGAGAAAAACGGCTAGATAATGATTTAGGGTCTTCATGAATTTATATAAAAATAGAAGAACCACTCGTCATTCCTTACGTTTATAATCCAAACTTCTTCCTCTCTAAGAACTTCAAAATCGTCAAAAATGTCTCCCAGCAAAAAGAAAACCCCAAAAGCTCAAAACACAGACCAACTCACTGACCATGCTGGTCCTTCAATAGAAAGGGAGAGGACGATGATCAAGGTCCACTCGAAAGTTAACAATCTGGAGGTGTTAAAATGCCGATGGTTCTCTCCAAGCTTCGTATCGTCTGAGACGCCATTCTGTGAATGGATCGAGAAAAACAACTGGAAAGGTCTCTTTTCTCTCCCAGGAACAACCTACCCCAGGTTAGTTCGAGAATTCTACTCGAATTTACGGGTTGATGCAGACGACTCTGATTATTTGGAAACCACTGTGAAAGGTCAGAAAATCGTTATAACCCCTGCCTATCTAGCCACACTATTAGAGATACCAGACAAAGGAATCCAATTTAGAACAACAAAGGAGAAAATACCAAAAGCCACATCTGAGAAGCTAAAGGGGTTCTGTAAACCCAAAGATCATAAAGGGGAAATACCCAGTACCTGTATGGGTAAAGAACAAAAGATGGTCCACTTCATGCTGACTAACTTCATCTTTCCCAAACTCAGCTCAGCCTCCTCCGCATCAAACTTCGAACAGTGCTTTATCTGACACATGTTGACCTCCACTCCATTCAATCTTCCCGTGTTTCTAGTTGGAGCATTTCAACGAAGCGGTAAGAAACTACGCTTGGGTTCACTTATTACGAAAATTATACAGGACAAGAAAATAGAGACCATGGATGAGACGAGTTTGTTGGGAAGTGAAATCACTGCAGTCCTACTGAATGGACTATTGTATAATCAACCCTTGAAGGGGTATGAAGGAGCTGGAGATGCTGAGGAAGATGAAGAAGCTGAGCAACCAGAAATGGAACCTGAAGCTGAGCCTGCAAAACATGTTGAGGCTCATACTGAGTCACCTGAGATAGTTCAGCCTGAAAAAGGGAAGAAGAGGAAGGCTGTAGAAACTTGCTCCAAGGACATTCATTCTGTTCCAAAGAAAGTAAGGCTTTCATCAAGACACAAAGCTAAATCTGACAAGGGTAAGGAGTATGTTGAGAAAAGAAAGAGGCAAGAAGAGCCTGAGGATGAGCACGAAGAAACTCCTGAAACCCCTTTAAAGAAGAAGAAAAAGGGTAACTCTTTAAAGATAGTAGAAGTTGTCCCACTAGCCTCCACTCAACCTGAAGGTCATGGGATTGACCAAGAAAAGGAAGATGAGCAACATGTTGAGCACCAACAAGTTAATACTGAAGAAGAAGAATACCCCAATGATGATGCTGAGCAGAAAAGGAAAGAAGGTAATGTTGAGCAACCTGCAGAAGAGGGGACAGTTGCTATTGAGTCTAGTGAAGGTCTTCGAACTGACCATTCACCGCCAAAAACTGAGACCCGACGAAGATTAAAGAAGAAAGCGCAGAAGCAACTTGATCTCATGAACGACTTTCCCATTAACGAGCCTGAAACTAACCTCTCTACAATTCAGTTCCAGTATTTTTCAAATGCAACTGAATCTCCACCAGAAGATCTAGCGGAAAAGCAAGCCTCTGTTACTCAGGATGAGGAACATGCCAAAAACCCTGTAGATCCAAGTCAAACTGCTCAAAATAAGCCAACTCATACCTCAATTCCACCTCCAACACAAAATGTTGATGACTCAGCTCAACAAATCCATCAAAGTCCAGGTACTCAATATGGCAAGGAACCAACACCTCCATCAGAAAATCCTGCACCAGCCTCTGAGTCCAATGCTGCTAAGTTTGCATACTTGAATGCAACTGAGTCTGGCCGTCGGGTCATTGCGTCTGCTCAGTCCTTGCTTCAAGATTTTCATCCTACTCAAGCTGAAGGTTACCAATCCACTCAAGCTGAGTCCTCTCACATGACAGGTATCACTCAGCTTCTGCATGAACTACGTAGCCTAAAAGATCTGGTCAGTATTATCACTGCAGTCCAAACTAAGCAACCAACCCAAGAGCAAATGGCCAAACTGACTGAATTAGTGCTTACAATGGCCACTCATATGAACTCTCTTGAAGGGAAACTTCAACAACTGTCTGAAGCCAATCCAGGGTACGTCACTTCCACTGAGCTTCAAAACTGTTTTGTTAAGCTAGCAGCGGAACTGACCCCCTCTAAAGCAACTGCCCATACTGAGTCTGCAACATCTGCTCAGTTGCAAGATTGCTTCACCAAGCTATATGCTGAGCTAACTAAATCCAATCCATCCAGCAATACTGAGTTTGTCACCTCTACCGAACTCCAACAATGCTTCACTAAGCTTCAAGCTGAGCTGATGAGTACACGTGACTTAGTATCCTCTTCCTCTTAGTGCACCATTGACCAATTAAGTGAGGTAGTCAGACTCCTTAACATTGATAGAACCCAGATGGATGTTGATCCCGTATCTAACACAGAACTCATGAGCTTTTCACAAGCTATCATGAAGGCCATGCGGATCAACAATGCCCAGCGCATGTTTTATGACTCTGCTCTGCTCAAACTATTCCATCAATCTTATGGTCAGGTCACCAGCTCAATTTCCTGCCTGAGCAAAGCCCATGAATGTCTCCTCAGCATGATCATCAGCTCTCTTCGGATCCCCAGGCACATCCAGGACGATAGCATTCCTGTCATTGACAGTTTGGGTGAAAGCACAAAACGGCTTCAGCGCTACTCTAACTACCTCGGCTCTGCCGCCAGGAATAAGACCTTCCTTTACCACCCCGATGATGGCAAAACGGGGGAGACAAGTAAAAGAGGAACTCAGCCTCAGCCTTTAGGAACTGCGTCTACGTCTGGAAGCAAAGGAAAAGGCATTGCTTATGTTGATCCCTCAGCTCAAAGCAAGAAGAAGTAA
Organism: Euphorbia lathyris; assembly: GCF_963576675.1. NCBI lineage: Eukaryota > Viridiplantae > Streptophyta > Magnoliopsida > Malpighiales > Euphorbiaceae > Euphorbia > Euphorbia lathyris. Next base: position 17,964,199 of record NC_088914.1, on the reverse strand, counting down.
ATCTAGCCAGTTTGTGTCTAGAGATTTGTCACCATATCCTGTTACCTGTTTTTTTTGTGTTCTCTACTGTTTAAGTTAACATGCTTTGTTTTGTTGTTGTTTAAATCCAATATCACAATATCAGTTTTTTCTTCCTGATCTGACTAATCAAGTTTGAACAAACAAATCAAAAAGGTTAACCGCATTAACACTAAAACTAAACTAAGAGACAACATCTTTCCAAAACTAAGTCAGTATACACAAATATAACAAGTCTAATGAAATTAGATCTTGGAAGGCTTAGAATAAAATGAATGCAACCCTTATGGGGGGGAGTCATTTCAAAAATATCAATCATGGGGCAACTTATAACTGAGTTCCGTAATTATGTATTTTGCCAACATCAAAATGGGGGAGTTTGTTGAAACACCTTTCCACAAGATTTTGATTTGACAAAATCATCCATGATTAAGAGGCAATTAAATTTAGATGCTTTGATTTAATTGTACTAATATGTTTGTTAAATCTTGAGTGCAAAAATATATAAAGTAGAGACATGACAAAAGTCAGCACAAACGAAGCTGAGTAGAAAGGAACTCAGCATGACAGAATAGAAGCTGAGTGGAGCTAAAATTCAGGAACAAAACGAAGCTGACTAAAGCTGAAGACTTCTTCAGGAGCGTTAAATAAAATGGAGCTGACCTTGTAGGAACTCAGCATAAACCGTGACACATTCGAAAAGAACAAACGAAGCTGAGTAATAGTCAGGACAGCATGAAGGATTCGTTCACAAAAAGACAAAGTCTGCAAATCTTCTGCACCAATAATTGGAACCTCGAAGACACCTAAAAGACTAATTCTGAGAGTCATGGGACGTTGGATTATTGGAAACAGACAACTGGCACAAACAAACAAACCAGACGCTAGAAGACAAACCTGACGCCTGAAGAGAACAGAGAAAGGGAATGGTGGTGCAGTCTGAATCTTTCCAGAGATTGTTCCCCAAAAGAGCCGTTTTGGTAGCAACGGTCAAGACATTTCAAAACAATCAAGTCCACAGATTTTCTTCTATAAAAGGACAATCGAAGAACTTAAAACATACGGAAGTATCAAAAGAAAAATACAAGAGAGAAAGTTTCAAAAGCACTCAAATACAAAAAGGAATCTTACACCGACGTTTCTATTCTATGTGTAAAAGATAGATTGAGTTGTAATCATCTAAAGTGTTCTTTAGTTCAAAAAGGAACAAGTCTGTGATCAACAGGAATATTGAGAGTGTAAAGCTGAGTGTTTGGTTGTAAGCATTTCAGCAGTAGAGAAATCTAGGTGCTGGGTTGTAGCACTTAGTAGGAGTTGAGTAGACGAATAGAGGAAGGTACTCTTGCATATTCAACTGCCTTGTAATTGGTTTGTGCTCTACCATTAAAGAGCTCAGTATTGGATTCAAAAAGCCCGGAGGACTCTAGGGACTGGACGTAGGCAGAGAGGCCGAACCAGGGTAAGTGATACTGAGTAATCTCTAAACTCTCTCTTATAACTGCATTTGTTGTTTGCTTTATTTACTCAGCATATAAATTGCCTAAGCTGATCCTGAGTAAGTAAGTGGTGCTGAGTTAGAAGCTGACCTCCAAGAGTGTCAATTCCTAACTCTCAAGGAAACAACTTTGGTCAACATCTGACTAAAGCTGTCCTGTGATATATCTCACCAAGCTGACCAAAGGCTGAGTTAATAAACTTTCAAAATAACTTCTGGTCAGGTCAATTAAAACACGAAAAAGTTATATTAGTTCCTAACCCCCCATTGGAACTAATTACCAGGGACCAACACAAACTTCGAGCAATGCTTTATATGGCATATGTTGACGTACACTCCAATCAATATGCCAGTTTTTCTTGTCGCTGGCTTCCTACCCAGCTCTGGTACGCTGAGGCTAGGATCAATCATCACAAGAATCCTCATCGACCATAAAGTTGATCTCGAAGGTGAGGAGAAGACTCGAGGATCTGAGATAACAACTGCCTCGCTGAGAGCATTGAAATTTGGACAGCCTTTGAAGAAAGGTAAAGCTGATGCTGCTGCTGGACAAGCTGAGGGAACTGGTGAGCCAAAGAAAGGGAGAAGGACTAAGGCCCCAGCTTCCCGCAAAAGACAAAACTGCTGAGACTCCTTCCAAAAATGTTGAGTCTCCAGCATAAAGACAGAAGTCAGCTGGTAAGTCAGCTGAGAAACGAAGCAGGCAAGGTGTGCTTGGAACTGAGGAAACTACTGAGCAACCTCAGAAGAAGTAGAAACCTTCTACACTGACTCCCCTCAACGCCATACCTACTGACTTTGTTATACCGGGTGACTCTCACTTCACCTAGTGTCAAGGTACAATAACTGAGTCTGAAGAACATGAGGTACAACTGGATGATCATTTCATCTCACAAGTTGAGGAAGAACTTGATGGTGATAGTACAGAAGAAGAAGAAGAAGAGGCCAGCAGTCAAGATGATGCTGAGGACTCTGAGGAGACAGCCAGTGAACATGAGACTGAGCAGGCCAATGCTGGGTTTGCCGCTGGAGATGAGCAAGTACTTGATCAACACAATGTTGATCCAGTCCAAGAACAAGCTGACCAGCCTCATGATGAGCAACACGAATCTTCTCCTTCTCACTCAGGAAATCCTAGTCAAACTGTCACTCCACCTCGTAGAAGAAGAAAGTTGGTTAAGGCCAGTGAGAAGCCTGTCAGTGAAGATTTTGTGCCACCACCAACTCTTCCTGACTTTGTCATTTCAATGACAACCAAGGACCCCTCATCAGTAAAGCTCAAATTTTTCAAACGCCAACCAACCTCCACTACATCAGCGTCATTAGAAAAGCAAGCCTTTGTTTCTTCTCAACAGGAACATGCCGACCAAAATGCTTCCGCCACCTCAACCAGTTAGGTTGAGCCGATTACTGTGAATGCTATTTCTTCAAGCATGGTGCTGACTACACACACTTCTGCCGTCAACACAGACAGTATTCGGATTACCACTTCTCCAACTCAATTCTCTGCCGATCAATCAACTATACCTAACACTCAAGTGCAGATTGAAAATGTTATTCCAGTCACTGACCAGGTCACTCCTTTCACTCCTCTTCCTTCCGGTCACACTGATGTCCCTGAAGGCTCACAAAGCTATCTGAATGCCACTGAGTCCGGCAAAAAGATCATTGACTCAGTGCAAGCATTGATCAAAGACCTTCAATAGTCCACTCCTGCTGCTGCTGGGTCTTCAACTTTTGAGAATACTCAGCTTTCCCAGGTCACTCAACTTCTCAACGAAGTTAAGGGACTCAAGGACTTGCTGAATGTAATCATTACCTTTCAAGCACAGCAAGCAAAGCAGGATTCAATCGCCAGGCTGGCTGAAATCCAGCTGACAACTGTGCAACACTTGAACTCTTTACAACAACAAATCCAGAACTTGTCAGCTGTGAATCCCGACTATGCCACTTCATCTGAAATCAAGATGCTCTTTGCTCAGCTTCACACCGAGCAACTCAAGACCAACGAGCAAATGGTTTCTTACAATCAGTGCTCAGTAGAGCAAATTGGTGAGGCTATTCGCTTGCTGAATCTGAATAAGTAAGAAATGGATACTGACGTAATGAAACAGAATGAGATGCAGTCTATCATACAACAAACCTTCAACCACATTCGTTATAACAATATTCAACGTCAGTATTATGACACAGCCCTTTTAAAGACCTTTCACCAAATCTTTGTTGGTCTTACTGAAGCTCTCATCTGGCAAGGCAAAGCTCAAGCATTTAGCGTAAACATGCTCAGTGCTGCTGAACTCAACGTACCCGAAGAGGTATCAGCTGATGGAGTTGCAATTTTTGACGGCGTCAACGAAAGCGCTGAGAAACTTAAGGAGCTGTCTAAAGAACTGACTCGAGATGTCTTAACTGATGCTTTCAGACTTCCTCCTCCTGATGTTGACAAAACGGGGGAGAAAGAACAAGCAGCTAGAGCTCAGCATGAGCGAAGTCAGTCGCAACACAAGAAAAAGAAATAGATAGGCTAGCTCAGTATAGACTAAGTCAGATGTAATCTATATGCCTTATCTATAAGTTTTGTTGTGAAAACACTGACTACTATCAATATATCATATTTGCATCTTTTATTCCTATTCCTGAGTTATGATATATGTTAATATATGTTACTGTGTACTGAGTCATTACGTATCTTCAATTAAATCAGCTATGTTTTATACTTATAAATCTTATTGACTGAATCAAATACTGATAACATGTTTGACATTGTCCTATGTGCTTATAAAACATTGTTTGTTAAGAATCCATTGAACAATAAATTACTCAGCGCACTCTATATGATTAAACCTTCCGCTTAATACTGAGTAAATAGAATATGTTTAATAAGCTGACCTATATCTGAAAACTGACCTTAGACTTACTCGAATTAAACCTTTAAATGTTTAGAGTAAAACTAAGTCAGTAGCTCAACCCTTACGGGGGAGTTTGCTAAGTTGAAATAGGTCAACTATCATGGGGGAGCTCAATACTGAGTTCTTCGCTGAATAGTTTTGTCAACATCAAAATGGGGGAGTTTGTTGAAACACCTTTCCACATAATTTTGATTTGACAAAATTGTTTAAGTAAAATATTCTAAACACACTAAGTTTAAATGCTTTGATTTATTCTTCTAATGTGTTTGTTCAATGTTGAGTTAAAACTGTTTATAAGACACAAGAATTAAAAGGCCCAAGCCCAATACAAGTGTTAAAGCCCAAGTCAAACAACTCAGTACAACTCGGCCCGCGTTTGTCAAAACGTTGCCGTTTTGGACAGAATGCAACTCAGCATGAGAAGGATCTAGAAGACCTTTGGGAATAACTTCAAGATGAAGCTGCTGAGTAGACTCGACAAAGAGTACAAGACAGCAGCTGGCTAAGGAAAACTTCCAGACAAAGTATTTCCCCTTCGGGTAAAGTTCAGACGACACAGTATGCTGTCCAGTTGACTTTACCATAAAAGGAGAGACAGTCTGCTGAGCTGACCGAGGATAGAAGATACACAAATCTGATTGGCCGAGAGCTTTGAGCAAGTCAGGATGACAACGACAGGAAGCCGTTTCCCTCCAACGGTTATTTCGAAATTCGAAATGACCGATGCCTAGACGTCTCTATAAATAGTGCCATCAGATGCTTCATTCTACACAGAACTTGATCAAGCCATTACGCTGACCAAATTTCTACACAAGTTCTGCAAGCAAAGAAGCAAAGCAAATCTTACACTACAATTCTTATATCTGTGTAAAAGTCTAGAGTGATTATTTCAATCGTCTAAAGTGTCTTAGCAAATCTTTGTATAGGACAAACACTTATCATTTCTAGAAGATAGAAAGGAGAGGCTGAGTACTCGGTTATAGTACTTAGCGTGAGATTAGGACTGAGTAGAGGTATAGAGGAAGGTACTCTTGTTATACTCGGTTTTTAAGATTGTAAAAGGTTTGAGGCTCTACCTTTAAAGAGCTCAGTAGAGGATTCGAAATCTCGGAACGTGTTCCGGGGACAGGACGTAGGCTTAGAAGAAGCCGAACCTGGATAAATCTGCTGAGTAAAGTATTTCTTACCTTTAACTCCTTATATATATTGCTTGCTTAAAATAACCAAAAACTGACCAAGTAAAGAGGTCAAGTTGAGTTGTGCGCGTTAAACGTCTGAGCTCAGAAATAGACTCTAAGTGCTATCTCCTGACTCAAGCTGAGAAACTGACCTAGTCACCAGTTGACTAAGCCAGTATCTTGCTGTTTACTCAGCGCCGCTGTTAAAACCTTTTTCCTTAGAAAAAGAAGTCTGCCCTAATTGCGAAAAAGTTTAAATAGTTCCTAACCTCCCCTTGGAACTATACTTGAAATCCTACAAGGGACCAACAAGCAAGTCTTTCATGATGCGGGCTAGCGATGCTAAAGATCCTAACCCCTACGAATTGACAGATGGAAATTTTACGATGCTTTAACGAAAATATTTTGTGATGCTTTTCGGTTTGACAAAAAGCATGTGGTTTACCAGGGCCATTGTGCGAGACTTATACCTAATGTGTGGGAGTGCGAACAAAAGGGAATTGAGATGTGAATGCTAAATAGAAAATGCATACTCCCATACGATTATGGGTGATGAAATTCTATGAGATTCGATCCCTTCAGGGGGCAGAGTTCATAGTCAATATCCAGAACTCGACGCTTATGTGAAATAGCATAGTTATCAAGTTGTGGTTGTCATAGATAAATTATTGAGGTATAGTTTGTGCTTGAATCATCCTAATTCGGTTAGACATTGCTTGTTCTCTTCCATGAGTCGAGAAAAATTTGAGCCAAATTCGTGGAGACTTGTGTGAAATGTCATATGAATAGACTGTTGGATTCTTGTTGCTTGGCAATGTAAGATTAGGGAGGCATAATCTGAATTCCGTCCTAGTATACTTGCTAGAAGTCACCTTATTTTGGGAAAACAAGTGGTATATGTCTGACCAAGATGCATCAATTCAAAATTGAACTCAATCCGATCAAGGTCCAAAGAGAATAATTTCAAGTACTCAACATCCTTTGCACCTACAAAACATAAGCAAAAAGACAATGTTAGTTTCAAAAGAAAATATGAAGTAAAAATAGTCACAACATATACATCTCCACACATGTACTTTTGATAAGTTACTGATGCCCTGCCACAGTTACTCTGGTGGCTTCTAAATCCTCTAGGTCTCCCACTATCAACCCCCTACCCTTTAGATATTTCAACAAGTCTTCCTCCTTTATACCCTCGAGGTACCCCATCTGCCACTTAGAATATATAATTAGTAGGATTCCAATAAGCTGGTAATGAACTCCTTGAAATCACGCTTCAGTGAACAAATGATGCCCTTCAACCACAGAAACACATCCATTTCCCTTGTAGCCAAGTTACTCTCGACCAACCAACTTTCTAGGGACGTTAGGTCATGGTTTTATTTCACAGGGTACATGAATGCCAAGTTCGTAGTCTCCACCTTAAAGTAATGATGTCTCCATTCCGATGGCTTATCCGATAACCAACATAGCATATTAAATTTTGCGTGGCCCAATGCATATGCTTGGACTTCTACCCAACTATAGGAGTGAAGAACTTCCTAAAGACAAACCTTGTCAATTGAACCTTGATTTCCCGATATAATGAATACATCGCCACCATCATACTCCACCCATTACCAATTATTTTCCCATTAGCCAAGTTAAACTCCTACAACAGTTAAAAAAAGAACCACCCCACAACAGTGACAATCACATGTCGACATCCAGCTGATCCTCATAAACAATCATTTCGTTTTGTTGTATTGGATCATTCGCTCTCTCGGTCAATCTAGTTGCAGATAGGCGATGTGGCATCCCTATTTAGTATATTATCGAGATCGCACCCAAGTCCTTCTTAATGATTATATATATTGTATGCATCATCCAAGTCTCCCGAACTTCGGATTCAGAGGCCTTTTGAAAGGGTCAAACCTTTTCCCTCTAAAGTTTCCTTTCACCTTAAACCTTTCAGTTATATTTTGTCAACAAAGTGGCGGTACATTGCCTTCAAATTGTTAGTCGCCCTCTTATACACCTCATGGAGAACTATGGGCACCACAAAATTTCCCTAACGATTCACTTGACCTCATCCTCCAAGGTCGACCTTCTTTTCATTCTTCTTCTTTGACCGCTTCTAAGATGTCAAAGGTTTGTTGGAAATCCCCTTCTCAGATGATGGCTCCTTAAATGTCGAAGGCGTGCTAGATGCTTCCCTGGACATACTCATGGTAAAAATTTCAGAAAATTGTGATTTGTAGAGAACTATTTACTCAAATAATACACACCTTAAAGTAATGACAAACTAAAATTCTGTGAAGAAATGCAAAGTGGACTGACCTCACGATTGACAAAATTTTGATGACTTTACACTCCCGGAAGCTAGAATCATACTCGACAAGTCTTAAAGATGTCAAATTCCTTCAAAGCAACACAAAGGTATCTCTAGAAAAGATAAGAAAGAAAATGACCTAACGAAAAGCCAAGATGTCTTATTTATAATACTTGATGGAAAGACAAACCGTCACTTTGGTCATGGTTCCTAAGTTTGAAAAACGACACCAAAAAATCAAATATCTTTAATTCTAAGTATCCTCCAAACGCATTAATGCACTTCCACATTGTAAGGTTCCTACCATGTGTCCTCGACCAGACGAATCAATTCGCATCAAAATGCCATCATCTCTTCCGCCACTTGGGATGAGGAGACTTCCTGAGGTGGCAAGTGGTTTCCACAAGGGAGGCCCAAAACAAACTAGACCTCAAGCTAAATCCATGATTTAGAAGCACCCAAATAATCATGGAAACCTAGATCCTCCGATAAATGGATCGAATTAAGGGTATCCTAATCTTTTCATCACAACGTAAAAGTTATAAATACGGTAGATGATAACCAAAGAAAAGGTTCAAAATCTCTTCTCTCTCCAAGCTCTCTTTTTTATTTCACTAAGTTAACAATTAAAATGTATACCAAGAGCCTTCCACAGTGGAGGATAAAAGAACTCAGCAGACGATCCTCGAGATATCTCATCATATTTTAATTGAAAAAGAAATTATCTAAAGCTACCTACAACTTATAATTGATCATTTTTTTATATTATGTCCGATTTTTCGGTTCGAGACTTATTAGATATTTTTTATGTTGATTATTTCCTAATTAAAACCTTTTACGTACGCTAGGACTGGATCGAATTGATCAATTTTTTTTAAAGATCTAATTTAGGATGGGAATGTTTGATTATTATTGTGGATGTTATATCATAAGATAATTGCGTCAATTATTTTCAATTCAATCATAATAAAGCCCATCCATGACCATGAGATTCAGAATTGAATCTATTGCTTCTTGGATCTATCAATGAGTACAAACAAAGGTTACATCCCACCTTAAATTTACTAAAATACCCTCTAGTATTTCTTTTTCATACGTTTAATTATTTGGACAATGCGAATGAACAATTTGAATATTACGAATTATTTTTAATAATTAGAAAGATTAACGAACCTCAATAATCGTTGTAATTGATTGCTTGATCCTTTTGTCATTTCTAGATTAGAATGAGGTATTTTCTATCAAATTACAATCAATAATTTCAGAAATAATTCTAACTAAACCATCCACTTGCTAGAAGGATAAAAAAACATACTAACTAATTAATAAAAATAAAAATTATATTTGATGAATTTGTAAAAACAATATATGTGGTTTAAAAGTTTTTAAATAAAAATTATTTGCTTTGTGCAATTTACAAATTTAATTTAATTCACTTCGTTAAAAATTATTATCGTGATTATTTATTTTAAAAAGAAATGATTTAAAATAATTAAAAAACTGAATTTGTAAATATTAGCGATAATTTGCGAATATGCTAAATTTCAAACTTATCACGTGTGGTTAGGGTGCGGGCGTGCCAAAGAAATTATTTCTCAATTAAAAATGGGTTAGGTTTATGGATTTGCGCGCCAAAACTTAAAAACTAGAGGCAATTGACAAGAGGCACAAGAATTGAAAAAGTCCATCTTGGGTCTCTAGCACCGTTATATAAACTTTACTAGATAATTATTTTATTTAAGCTAATGCGATTAAGTGAAAGATGAGTAAAATAAAGAAAATTAAAAATGCGAAATTGGCACGAGATTTGGTGAAAATGTGTATTTATTGATATAAATATTGATGATTACATGTGTTCATATAAAATAATGAAATTAATTACAATTGAAATATCTCTATATTAGCATATAGATAATTCAATTGAATTGAGAAAACAAATTAATATATGAATTGAAATGCAAATAAAAAAAATTGAAATTCAATGACAAACTCGGAACCACAATAGCTATCTCGCATGGACGTTGAATTTTGTTGTCGGCTTGAGGTCCTCAGGTGCAGCGGTCGGTTGGCAAGATCAGAATTGATCTAGAAAATTTCTCACTTGTAGTAGGTAAGTATGGAGCGGACCTGACCTTCAACTACAGAGGGACCGTATGGATGCTTACGAATACGGAATCAAGAAAAGTAAAAGGCTAAATTGAGCTTCAGGAAGTCAAAAACAAATATTTAGAAGAGAGCGAAAGCTGAAACGAAATTTAAATGGACAAAGAAGGGCTTAGAAAATCACTGGACGAATTATGATAAAAGTTGGAAACAGAATGTCTAAAACAATTTCAGGTGTAAAGATTGGCTTGTAAACGGAGTTTCTGGATATGGAATTGGGCAAATCAAAAGGTTAAATTGAACTTCAGGAAGTCATGAACAAATATGTAGAAGAAATCGAAAGCAAAAACAAACTCTAAATCGACGAATTGAGCTTGGAAAATAACTGGACGAATATGAAAAAATTAATTTAGATAATGATTATAGCTAATGAATTGAAAACTTGAGACGTAGGAATGCTAAATTGAATGAAAAGAACTTGAAAAACAAAGGAAGAATTTAAGAACTAAACATTGAAATTTAGGAGGTGGGTTTTGATGTATTGAATTGATTAATAATCAAAGAGATTATTAAAGACTTGAATTGAAGCTTAAAAGAGGTAGAAAAGAGAATTTAGAACTAAGAATGTGAAGAACAAAGGAAGAATTTAAGAACTAAACATTGGAATTTAGGAGGGGAGTTTTGATGTATTGAATTGATGAATAATTAAAGAGATTATTAAAGACTTGAATTGAAGCTTAAAAGAGGTAGAAAAGAGAATTTAAAACTAAGAACTTGAAGAACAAATGAAGAATTTAAGAACTAAACATTAGAATTTAGGATGGGGTTTTGAGTAATTAATCAATCCACTAACCCTTATTTTTCTCTCAGATTTTGCCCACTACATTGTCACCTCACTAACTTCCTCAACCTCCACTAACCACCACTAACTTCCTCCTAACTTCCATCAACTTCCATACCACATCACTCTACTACTTTATGGTTAGAGATAACTACTTTATGGTTAGAGATAATGTAGGATAAGTATAGATGTAAGTAGGAGGTTTAAGTTTCGTGGGTTAGCTTTAAATGCGGTTCGGTGTACGTCGCAAAAGCCGGATAAAATGAACGAAATCCTAAAAAATAGTTTCAGGGGTATGTCGCCGAGACCTACTAATTTTTTTTTTTATTTTTTTCATTTTTTTTTTATTTAAGAAAAATAGAAACCATATTTTAAAATTAAATATAAATTTTCTATATACATGAAAATAAATTTTATTCATTTTAGACTAATAATAAATAATTAATTAAATCTTGTTTTGAGTGAATAATTTAATTATAAATTACACAAAACACACTATCGATCGCTCAAATTTATTTTTACGTATAATATTACGAAATTAGGAAATGGGGTCAAGAAGAGTATCAATATGTAATATGTATAAAATAATTGTACCAAAAATGAAGCATTTGTAAAATAATAATTCAAAAAAGAAAAAGAAGACAAAAATCTCGGAACAGGTATGAAATTTTTATGGAAAGCAAGGGCAGTGAGGGCCACAAATTTTTTAAATATCAAAGTCTTCAAAACCGGCCACGGACCCTACGCTTCGCACGTGATATCTCTTACACAGAGAGCTTTTTCCGCTACGTGGTCATATTATAGTTGTACACGTGTCAACTGATCACGATAAAGCGCCATCTCATATTAATTGTCCGTTTGGTTTCGCTCCCGGGGTTCCTCCACTTCTCAGTTCTCACTCAATCTGTACGTAGCATAGAAGAAAAGAAAAAATAAAAAAGAAAAAAGGAAAAGCCATTGCTGAGTTGCTCTCTCAGCTCTACGAACTGTGTATCATTTCTTTGAAAAGATCAGATTTCTATGCGTTTTCTACAGTTTTGATCCAATACAGGTAAATGATTGATCCGCCCTTCTCCATTTTAGTTTCATGTTTCGTTTGGTTCCGGAGAAAATTGGAAAATTAATGTACCAGGAAATGACGAATGGAAGGAATTTTAATGCTAGAATTTTTAGTTGTTTTGCTGCTAAGCACTTTCTATCATGCTTGTTGATTGATCTTCAGCGTTTTATATGATTGTATCTTGTTAGGATCTCTAATATTACTTTCGTGTGACATAATCTTTTATTTTCTTTTTTGTTTTTTGAATTCTTTAATCACTTTGGGAGCTTTCAGGTACAAGAAGTGAATCAAGGAATATGAGTAATAGCATAGGCCACAAGTTATTCCAACAGAGTTTGCTTCGTCCAGCGGTTTTAGAATATCGAAGCAAGCTAAATACTCCTGGCATTCCTTCTGTGAGCCAAGGAGTTGCAGCACCGACGTTACGCACGTCGCCGATATCCACTACTTTTTATGGAAACAGTTTGAAAGTGCGGAAATCGAAATTAGCTGTTGGAACTCGTCCTCCTGCTACGGTCAAGCCACGTGCAGTATTAGCTATGGATCCGGCTTCTGAGGTAACCTCCACATTTTGATCACTGCGACTGTTCAATTTGGATTTTAATGATTTTAATAGGTTTATGGTTTTCAGATGTTAATTATATATGTCTAACCTTGTAGAAAAATTAGTGAATTAGGAAAGTTTGAATTAGGGGAGGAGACACTCTAATTAACATAAGCAGCACTACCACATTGAGACCAGACTGATGTTTAATGCTGAACTAATTAATATCGCGGATCCAAATGCTCTAGGTTGTCCATTGAAACCTTGTTAGTCAAGTTATTTATGGAGATTTCTTTTGTAAAGCAGAGCTAGTACAGCATGTGCCTTGAATTTACAGATCATGATGTTTATCGACGGTTTACAGATCATGATGTTTTTCAACCGTGTCTCTTAGTTGGATCATGGACGGTCTTGCCCCTTTGCATTCTTTGCACCATGAATGTATTTCAAATGGCTCTGTTTACAATTACATCTGGTTTACTTTGAAACGTGATTGTAAATTATGCTGCTACAGACCAATACTTCTCTATCTAAGAAGCTCATCAAATTCATTCAAGAAATCCTAGCTTTACTCACTCTTGTAAATCACTCTTCATTGGTTGGTTATATTCTCTTTATTTATTTTGAAAGATAATAAAACCAACCAATGAAATAGACTACAGTGTGACAAGAAGAGTCACACTAGAGAGTGTCACTAGCATTTCTCAATTCAGAAAGATAGACAGCATGGGTTTACATGCACATGAGTACTAGGCTGATATATTTTGATGAAATCTTTCTTTGCAGCAAGTTCTGGGAAAATTCAACCTTGATGGAAATATCGAATTGCAGGTATGTTGCAGCCAATCCTGTACATATGAACAAGGCTCCAATAAGTTGAGCTCAGTTTTTTATAATTTTATATATTGTAAATCTGATATAGGGTAATGTCGTCCTCATGTAAGTTTCTTCCTTCTAATTGACCAGGTTTCTGTCAGTAATCCTACTAATGGTTCTATCACGCAAGTAAATATTCAGATAACCTATGGTAGTGATTCTTTGCTGTTACACTGGGGCGGGATACGTGATAGAAGAGAGTAAGTCCAACTCTGGTTGCAAGCTTTGACATTTACATTCAAATTGTTGAAATTTCATTTGACGTGGCTACAGTTTATTGCATATTTATTTCTTTCTTATGTTGCTTTTTCCTTTTGTTAGAAAGTGGGTGCTTCCTTCTCGTCATCCAGATGGGACCAAAAATTATAAGAACAGAGCCCTTAGAAGTCCTTTTATTAATGTATGTTCCCAGAAGTGTACAAATGTTGACATCATTAATCATATGTTGTTTGAAAAGACAAAAGATTTATACACGTAAATAAATAATTAGCTAGTTGTTTGTTAATGCAATTTTTTCTGTCTCTAGTCTGGTTCGAGCTCTTACCTCCAAATAGAGATTGATGATCCCGCAATACAAGCCTTAGAGTTTCTTATAGTTGATGAAGCCCGGAATAAATGGTGAGTGTGCTGTCAAATTTTCCTAGATTATGTCTCACAATGGGCTAAGTAAATTCATGTACTATGTTTCTTGTTTGGTTGATTTTGTATTTTCAGGTTTAAAAATAACGGCGAGAACTTTCACATTAAGTTACCTACAAACGAAAAGTTGATAATTCCAAATGTCTCAGTCCCTGAGGACCTTGTACAAATTCAATCATATCTTAGATGGGAACGAAAGGGTAAACAAATGTATTCCCCAGAACAAGAGAAGGTGAGTGTTCTAGGATTTGTACTGCAACATGTGATGCTGAGTGTTAACACATTTATTCAACTAATTTCATTTGGAAAATTGTGTGAGAGAAGCTTTGTTTTTATATGCAGATAGATATAAATGACAACATTTTGGATACATGGTTTTTTTGATATCATTGTATGCCTTTCGAAGCTTATGCGTTTTCTCTGTTTATAGTAATAATTTTTCCTCATCTTAGGAAGAATATGAAGCTGCTCGTACTGAGCTGTTGGAGGAAGTAGCCAGGGGTACTAAAGTTGAGGACATACGAGCAAGATTAACTAAGAAACATGGAAGACAAGAAATTAAGGAGTCAATTGTCTCTGAAATAAAAAGCAAGATACCTGAGGATCTTGTCCAGATCCAATCATATATAAGATGGGAAAAGGCAGGGAAACCCTCATATTCTCCAGAGCAGCAATTGGTAAATTACCATCTCTTTTTTCCTGAGTAACAATATTTAGTGCTTATGCCATAGTAAATATATTAAGCTACCAGGTTTAGCCTTGCACTTGTAGTGAGTGTTTATAATTGCTTATCATTGGCATTTGTTCCTGTGATCTTTTCATATATAGAGTGAATTTGAGGAGGCAAGAGAAGCATTGCAAAGAGAACTGGAAAGAGGTGTTTCCTTGGATGAGATTCGGGAGAAAATCGTTAAAGGAGAGGTTCAGAACAAGGTCTCAAATCAGCTGCAGAAAAAAAGATATTTTAGTGCTGGAAGGATTCAGCGCAAAAAGAGGGACTTAGCGCAGCTTGTTACCAAATATAAAGCTAAGTCTATTGTTGAAGAAGTTTCAGTGGAGCCAAAAGCCTTGAAGGCAGTGGAACTTTTTGCTAAAGAAAAGGAAGAACTAGTTGGTGATGCTGTTCTGAACAAGAAGATTTTCAAGCTTGCTGATGGGGAACTTCTGGTCAGCATGAATAAATATTTACTGTTGATTTTTCCCCTGCTCTCAGATTTACAGTTATTTTCTTTTACTTTCATAAATTATTATGATTTTCAAACTTATTACTTATGAAGGCACTCGTGACTAAGCCTGCTGCTGGTAAGACAAAACTCTATGTTGCCACTGATGTCAAAGAGCCGGTCACTCTTCACTGGGCTTTATCTAGGAAAGAAAGAGAGTGGTCGGTGAGTTTCTTTGTGACTTTTCATTCTAGACACTTTGGGCCTTTGGATTTTGTTTGCCCTCTTTTATATATGTTATCACGGCTTTTTGTTTGTAATTATAAAAATGTATAAATGTTTTGCAGGTACCACCTTCGAATGTATTGCCTTCTGGTTCAGTTGCTCTGAGCCAGGCTGCTGAAACACAACTTACGAATATAATTTCTTCTGCTGACATTCCTTACCAGGTGTGCAAAACGAATTGATTTCATCTGTTGTCACTGGGCTAAGAATCCCTACACTACAGTGCATATCACCTTTCCAGTACACATTTTAAGGGAAAGATTGTATTGCTCCATTCATCAAATGAAGTATGATTAACATATTCTCAATTTGTTTATCAGGTCCAAACCTTCGAATTGGAGATTGAAGAAGATAGTTTTGCAGGGATGCCTTTTGTGCTTTTGGCTGATGGAAAATGGATAAAAAATAATGGCGCAGACTTCTATATCGAATTTAGTGCTGGAACTAAGCAAGTCCAAAAGGTTGCTTTCAATTTATTATACGAACAACATGTTTTATAAAGGATTGCATTCTGCACCTTCTTTCATCAACTTTTTTTACATTAATGAGCTAGATTAATATAATATATAATATGATAATATTGATATACGAAATATAAGTTGATTATATGACTTATTTAACTATTCATTTCAAAAGGATGCTGGTGATGGAAGAGGTACAGCTAAATTGTTGTTAGATAAAATTGCTGACTTGGAGAGTGAGGCGCAGAAGTCCTTCATGCACCGGTCAGTGTTCTTCCCATGATTTAGTTATATTTTCTGGAGAGCGTCTAACTTAATCCTGAATTCACATTGTCTCATACACGTGCATATTTCATATACTTAAGTGGTGGGGATATTTCAGTTGAGTCAGCAGAGCTTGTGTGTTGTATTCAATACCCAGGGACTTCTTCTCCCTAGACTTCTAATGTTGGTGTCTAATGCCAAAGGCTATTGTTTAGATGTTTGATAGCAGGAAAACAAACAATCAAGGAAATACTAATATAGGGGCGTGTAAAGTGTTCTAATTGTGTATTACGATGTATATGGTGGCTTGAATAGAATAACAGCTACTCGTTTGATGGTGCAGTGTCTTCAAAGTTTCGTTTCTCGTATATCATTTTGGTCGGACATATTTTTATTTCTTTTGCTTTTGTAGATTGAAATTTTGTAATTCTCTGTAATAGTTAAGCTTCTGAACCATCTTATGTTCTTTGAATAATCTTTGGTAGTAGTCAATTGTCAATTCTAATGTTGGGATGCTTAGCCCGAATGGCTTTGGCTTGCAGTGCTTTCTGCTTCTTGCACAAAATTTTGCAATTCATAAAACAATATTCTTCAAAAAAAAAAAAAACATAAAACAATATTTCCTAAATGCAATAATACGAACATTCTGTGATCGCAGTGTTCGAGTTATTGTGAAAGTAAAGTGAATCAAAACACACCCGCATTCATCTTGGTCTCATTGTCTCTAATTTTCTATTAGAAACTTGTTTTTACTTCTGAAACTTCATTTCCTTAGAAACCTGCATTTGTTGATTGTTGATATCTAGCGCAGGCAAGTTCTGCATAGAATTCTGAAAATAGAGTGCAACATGTACTATCCTGAATTTCTCTTTTGTGATTAATCTTATTGCTTCTAGCCATTTTACCTTGTTATTATGTACTAGCATTGATTTTTTTTTTCCTCTTGTATTATTACATTCAATTTTAGCAAAACAAGTGTGTATGCATCAGAGACAAATTTGGATTTGGTAGTAGACTAATTCTTGGCATCGGGAATTTTAGTTGATGAAGATCACGGTTGTCTTCTTTTACTTTCCCCTGTTTTACCTTAACTCCTATTGATAAGGTGATAACAAAAAGAGGTACAAATCTTTTTTATTTTGCGCATATGTTTCATAACAATCAGAAAATTCCTGACATCTTGGTGCAAACTCAATTATTTTCCAGAAGTATGAGGTCTATCTCTCATTTAGTTTTTTTTTTTATATAATCAAAGTTAAGATTTTTGTTTTGGTTGATTGATATACTATGCAATTTTGCTGCATTATTTTTTTTGATTTCATTAGAGATTATATCCATCTCTCTCTCTTCCTTAATACTTTTCTTAGATCAGGGACTGAAAAGTCATACTTCTCTTTGTTTTCCTAGATTTAATATTGCAGCAGATTTGGTGGAGCAAGCAAAGGATGCTGGTGAATTGGGACTCGCAGGGATCTTGGTGTGGATGAGGTTTATGGCTACGAGACAGCTCATTTGGAACAAAAACTACAATGTCAAACCACGGTAAATTTGTCAGGTCTATTGGCTTGATATTAAGATGGGTCATGTTTCCTTATGAGCTTCAGACAGTTGAGATCCAAATTTGTGATATTTCATTTGTTGAAAAAGTGGATACTGAAGTAACTGGATCTGTCTAATTCTAACCTTCCTCTGATGCTTAATGAACAAGTTATCTTTCTATATTTGTGCTTGTGATAATGTGTGATGATCTCTTGAAGCGAGTAGACTTCTTTCATCTGTTACAGTGAGATCAGCAAGGCACAGGATAGGTTGACGGACTTGCTCCAAAATATTTGTGCAAGTCATCCACAATATAGGGAGATTTTGCGGATGATTATGTCTACTGTCGGTCGAGGAGGTGAAGGTGATGTTGGACAGCGTATTCGGGATGAAATTCTGGTTATCCAGGTAATTATGAATGCCATCATGCTATTTTCATTGTTGTACACTTAATAGTTTCTCTTCTGGGGATTTCAGCATTTGATAATCTATTTATTTATTGATTTTAGAGAAACAATGATTGCAAAGGTGGAATGATGGAGGAATGGCATCAGAAGCTGCACAACAATACGAGTCCTGATGATGTTGTAATCTGCCAGGTATCGAAATGTGAATTTGGATTTGCAGAGTCAATGACTTCCAAAGTCTCTGTACTTATCTAGAATACCTTGTCATGCAGGCATTAATTGATTACATTACCAATGACTTTGACATCAGTGTATACTGGAAAACTTTGAACGATAATGGAATAACCAAAGAAAGGCTTTTAAGTTATGACCGTGCCATCCACTCTGAACCAAACTTCAGGAGAGATCAAAGGGATGTTCTTTTGCGTGATCTTGGGAGCTACATGAGAACTTTGAAGGTTAGTTGTCTAAACTTTTAGTCTAAAAGATACATAATTCACCATGTTTTTATATAAATTTATGTTTCATAGATTATTGCTGTTAATGTGCTTAGTTGTATTGGACATTTTCATATTCCAAGTATCGCATGATACATACGCCTTCCTTATGTGAGGCAATAATGGGTTTAAGTGATGTTCTTGATTGGATATGTTTATGCCCTCTATCTATTTATGCATTTCGAGAATTGCAAAAGAACCATAGCTCATATATGCATGCATGCCAGTATATATACATACATGTCATATAGTACATGAACAGATGGCTGATCATGACCATGTGAGATATTTCTTTCACACTCATTATTATCTTCATATTATTGATTTCTTTCCAATGTGATTGTAGGCAGTTCATTCAGGTGCAGATCTCGAGTCTGCTATTGCAAATTGCATGGGCTACAAAGCTGAGGTGGTACCATATCCTGTCTGAAGATTCCTGCATGATTTCCTTTTCCTAGGATATTTCAGTATAATGTTTGGTTCAATTCTTTCAGGGTCAAGGTTTCATGGTTGGAGTGCAAGTAAATCCCATTTCAGGCTTGCCATCTGGATTTCCTGTAACGTTCTCACTTTATTTCAATATGCTTCTAGATAGAATCCGTATGCAACAATATAAAACTGTTTTTTTCCCTTTCTTTCTTTCTTTTGGAGCAGGAATTACTTCAATTTGTTTTGGAACATGTTGAAGACAAAAATGTAGAAGAACTTCTTGAGGTATAAGGACAATTTTATTTGTACTAGGTTATCAGTGTAACTGGTGTTTGTGTTGGTATTAACCTTGATTATTTGTTCTTGTTCATCTTTCAACTTCAGGGTTTGCTGGAGGCTCGCCAGGAGCTTAGGCCATTGCTGTTTAAGTCTACTGATCGTCTGAAGGATGTTTTATTTTTGGACATTGCCCTTGATTCTGCGGTTAGAACAGCTAATGAGAGAGGCTATGAGGAATTAAATAATGCTGGGCCAGAGGTAAATTTTATCATCAATATCTATATCTCTTAAAGATTTTGCTCTATATTTCTGTGATCATTTGAATTTATTATTAAGGCATGCCTTCTTTTTCTTCGTTTCTGATTCATATAGTCTTAATGACTTGCTTATTTTGCAGAAAATAATGTGTTTCATTACCCTTCTTGTTGAAAATCTTGCACTTTCTTCAGATGACAATGAAGATCTGATATATTGCTTGAAGGTGAAATTGAACCTCAATATCCTTGGATATCTCAGAACAAATGGCTAATTATGCCTATCCACATGATTTACAATCTCAACACTTTGCAGGGATGGAATCATGCCATAAGTATGTTAAACAGTACAAGTGATCATTGGGCATTATATGCAAAAGCAGTCCTTGACAGAACTCGCCTTGCCCTAGCTAGCAAGGCTGAATGGTATCAGGAAATTTTGCAGCCTTCAGCAGAATATCTTGGATCACTGCTTGGAGTGGACCAGTGGGCTGTATGTTTCTCTCTCTCTAAAGTCCAGACACCTTTTTCTAAATGGTACATCATATAGCTACCTTTATTTTGTACTAACAAATTTTTACAGGTGAGCATATTCACTGAAGAAATTGTCCGTGCTGGATCAGCTGCATCTTTGTCCTCACTTCTTAATCGACTTGATCCAGTTCTTCGGAAGACTGCTAATCTTGGAAGGTCGGTGCAGTATTTGTTACCCTATAAATACCTAAATAAAATTCTAATACTATGAGTGAAGGCTGGGTCTCCTTAACTGAACTTTAATGATGGGGTTTTTTTGAAGCATAACACTTACAGTGATGTTTGAATGAAATTTGGTTGGCCTCGAACAGTTGGCAGGTTATTAGTCCAGTTGAAGCTGCTGGATATGTTGTTGTTGTGGATGAATTACTCTCAGTACAAAATAAATCCTATGACCGCCCCACAATATTAGTGGCAAAAAGAGTCAGAGGAGAAGAAGAAATTCCAGATGGTACAGTTGCTGTCCTGACACCTGACATGCCAGATGTTTTGTCCCATGTTTCTGTCCGAGCAAGAAACAGCAAGGTAATTACATGGTTTACTATCTTTTCAAAATCTTGAGACAACTGTTAATATGCACATAATGGCAGGTTTGTTTTGCCACATGCTTTGATCCCACCATTCTGGACAAGCTTCAAGCCAAAGAAGGGAAATTGTTGCTTCTGAAACCTACTTCAGCAGAAATAGTCTATAGGTAACCCTACAATTTGGAAAAGTCCCTGCATATTATGACTCATGGTGTGCATTACAAAATGCTTGTACATATCTGATGTAGATTGCAATAACTCCAATTTAATCATTCATGCTAAATTGCAGTGAGCTAAAGGAGGGTGACCTATCAGATTCAAGTTCAACTAACTTGAAAGATGTTGGTGCTTCACCAGTAAAGTTGGTCCAGAAGCAGTTCAATGGTAGATATGCCATATCATCTGAGGAGTTTAGTAGTGAAATGGTTAGGCTTGCGAAATGGCTTCTAAAATTATGTTTTATGATTTATTTTCTTTCCTCTTCTTACATAACAATTCAATGTAATAAATGTAAGCATGCCTAAGTCAACTAAAGAATGCTTAAGCTGCTATAGGACTGTTGTAGGCTGCTGTGGGCCTACAATGTCTTCTTGATTGAAGGAGAACCTTGTATATATGTGTGTATTGCTCTTAAGTAAAATATATTAACGTAGGCTCTTAATCTACATGGTATCTCATGGATTTCTCTCTATTTTCATGGTCTATAACACCTCTTATCATCATTCTCTTCTAGTTTTCTAGAGATTGAATAAAACAAATATTGTAGATTATCATTTCACGAATTTGTTGAAGTCTGCTGATCTCTTTTCCTAGGTTGGTGCCAAATCCCGCAATATATCACACCTGAAAGGAAAAGTGCCATCTTGGATTGGGATCCCTACATCGGTTGCCTTACCATTTGGTGTTTTTGAGAAGGTTCTTTCAGATGGTTTAAATCGGGTAATGGTTATCTCAAAACATCCATTAGCTTGATACATTTTAAGTTTGCGGCAACAGTTTTCCACCATTTTCTTGTACAGAATGAACTTAATATTTTTTTTTGAATGTTAAAATGGCTCTTTTAGGTGTCTGCAAGCAATTTCTCTTTTGATACATCTCTTTGTATTTTTGTTTCATAATCTTCTGACAGAAATGATGCTGATATTCCTTACTCCTGCTTAATAGTGTGCATGGGAGAATTCTTTTTGGGAGACCCAATATTTATAAACTAACTAGAAAATTGAATGAATGATCCTTCTGAATTTAGCAGAAAGTAAAATCTAATCCTGACATGAACACCGGAAAGGGATGTGTGTAACATGTACTTCCGGTACTATTTATGATGATACTTTCCAGCTTTTTTGTCCTGAACACTTATTGACGATCATTGGTGAGTGATATTTGATAAAAAAAAAGTATTATATGATAGGGGGTGAACATATCTTGATGCATGGCTGTCTATTTCCTTGTAAAATCTTCGTTCTTCAGTATATTGCTATATGTACAAGATGTAACTGTTTCATAATCTTCGTTGTTCAGTATATTGCTATATGTACAAGATGTAACTGTATTCAAGGACATGTATACATACATTGTGCATAACTTGAGTTACGTCTTGGCCAGCAGAAATTTTAGCTTGTTGGATGCATGTGGCAGTACTTGTGCTTTTTGTGCTTGTTGCTTTGACCATGATAGTTATTTAGGATGTTCAATCTGATTTTGTTCCCATGTGTCCTCTCTAATTGTAGGATGTGGCAAAGAATTTGGAATTGTTGAAGAAAAATCTGGGGAAAGGAGAGTTTAGTGCTCTCGAGCAGATTCGTGAGACTGTTTTACAGCTGACAGCACCACCACAATTGGTAAGTTCTTTTTACCGGCAGTACCAAAACATAATTCACCTTGCACTTATTTTCTGCTTCTGAAAGCCATCCTGAGCAAAACGCACTTCGTTGTAGCATAATTTATCACTTGTAGTTTATCAGGAATTCTGTTTGGAACAGTTGGCTCACATGGGTGGGTTAAAGGGCGAAAGGGCATATAATTTAGTGGGGTAAACAAATAATTCAATTTTGATGCAAGCTGGGTGCATTAACGAAGAATTGACCAAACTTGTGTTTCCCTAACTCTCCAAGTGTCTTGACCAACTCAATGCACCCTCCTAAAATTCTAACAATTGGTTGCCTTTTTCTAAAAGTAAATTTTGGTTCAAGTAACTTTCCACAGTTTGCCCTCTCCCTAACTGCTGTATTCTTTTCTTCCTAACTATGGGTGGACCACATCATAGGTTTGGTACAACTCAGGTAGTTTTATGTTGTCTGTGATTCTTTAAGCACCTTCCTTCACATTAGTTTCAGAAGCCTGCTGATGAGGCAGTCTACTTTCCATGCCTCCTAATACAACTTATTTCATACGTACTTTTTCGAAACTTCCTTTGGAATTGAAGGTGACAGCTTTGAGGGGCTATACTTATTTCAGGTGCAAGAACTGAAGGATAAGATGAAAGGTTCAGGTATGCCTTGGCCTGGTGATGAAGGTGAGCAGCGATGGCAGCAAGCATGGTTGGCTATTAAGAAGGTAATTCCCCTGGCATCTTAGTGCCAATGCAACAGCCCTTAGCTATTGTCCATAATCATGCATCTTGTAAAAGATTGTGTTCCTGTACCCTTAAGCCATCGAATGACGATTGTTATACATGCACCACAAGAATGTGCGTTAAAATTTTCTGTGATGCATCTTTAAAAGATCCAAATATTCATTTGTATGGTTAACATATGATTGCTCGTCCTTAGGTGTTTTCAGTGGTATGCCAGTTATCTTGGTTGGAAAGTTACCCATGCTTCTATAAAATTGGTGCCTTATTATTCTGTTTGCATTTCTCACACATTAGGGTTCAAGTATAGTTTCTTTTGCTTGCATTTGATTGTGACATACTCCCGCCCCAGGTCTGGGCTTCAAAATGGAATGAAAGAGCCTACTTCAGCACAAGAAAATTGAAGGTAGACCATGATCGCCTCTGTATGGCTGTGCTGGTTCAGGAGATAATAAATGCTGATTACGCATTTGTTATCCACACAACCAATCCATCTTCAGGGGACTCGTCAGAGATATATGCTGAGGTATTTTTTTATTAGCTATTTGCTCCTTTGTACAGAAAATTTCACTAACTTTGTGCCAGCAAAAAAGTGGGAGAGAATTGATTTAGCAAGCTCCTTCTATAGGTGGTGAAGGGACTTGGAGAAACTCTAGTTGGAGCTTATCCTGGACGAGCTTTGAGTTTTATCTCCAAGAAAAACAATTTGGACTCCCCTCAGGTAAGCATCTCTCTTTTAATTACCGGAAAGATGACAAATATGGATGGAATTTTTATATTCCAACTTTTTGAACAAATTGTGCGTTGCCACAAACCACTTTGTCATTTTCCAAATTCTAAAAGGAAAAAGATGATGGACTAATCTACAGTTTGGTTACTTCGTATCATAAATACCATTTTGATGAAGTTCATATCGCATGTTTCAGGTGTTGGGTTATCCTAGCAAACCTATTGGACTTTTCATACGACGTTCGATTATCTTCAGATCTGATTCCAATGGTGAAGATCTTGAAGGTTATGCTGGTGCAGGCCTTTATGATAGGTATGCTCCTTGATAATTTACCTTCTCTGGTTCTCGTGTTAGTTAGAAATTTAATGTGGGAGGAAAAAAAAGGAGCAATGGAGAGCCAATGAGAAGTATTCTAGCAATTGCCTTTGCCATAGTACTTTTGCACCCCATCATTGTATCTATGAAGTTCCAAAAAACTCAGTTAACTATTGTGTTTGTGTCAGTCGAAAACTAGTCTTGAGGTTTTCAATTGCTTCTGATTTGGCATCTCTATATTTGCAGTGTACCAATGGATGAAGAAGAGAAGGTTGTGATTGATTACGCATCCGATCCTTTGATGACTGATCACAGCTTTAGACAATCGATCCTAGCTGCCATTGCTCGTGCCGGGAGTGCAATTGAAGAGCTCTATGGAACTCCTCAAGACATTGAAGGCGTTGTCAGAGAGGGTAAAATCTATGTGGTTCAGACAAGACCCCAAATGTAACTTTTTTGTGTTATTTTTTCCTTCTTCCATTTGTATACACGAGAAAATAACACGAAGAGAAACTTGGAAAAAGGAAAATATGAATAAGGAACTAATGAAAAACAATAAACATTAAGAACTTGTAAAATTACCGATTACAAGTTCTTACATGCATTAATTATTCTCATATTTCATCGTTTTAGTTAAAATTGTAATATAGAGAACAGTTGAAAGGCAAGCCAAAGAGATTTCAGAGATTCCAAGTCTGAAGATTGTTACAATTATTGTTACAAGCAAAGAGTACTGTAATCTTACGCAGCCAAATCAATATTTCCTTTGATGGGTAAACATCCATCTATACTGTAACCTGAGACATCAATCCATACTTCATTTAACCTTCCTAATAGTTTTCGTGAAGAATTATATTGTGCAATTATATAGGTACTGTTATTATCTATAGCAACTGTATTTCCAGCTGAGTGTTTCTTTATACTGGCTGCTAAAGCCTCCATTTCATTCTTACTATTCTCATCATCAGCAAAACCTGAAAAGGTTCTAACAGCTACACATTTAGCTTTCCATTTATTCAGTTGCAAACTGAGTTCAGGATTCGGCTGAGGAGGGTTTGCTTTCGAAAGGAACATCATTACATAATACAGAGTCCCGGATGAGGATGAGGATTGGGTGATGCTAGTTAAGACAGGAGCAGTCACTGCCAGTTGAGATGAGTTGAGGTTTGATCCATGGATGTACTGGTAAATCCTAATTTAGAAAGAAAAGCATACGTAATGAGAAATTAGTTAACATGTAATGAAATTAATAAGGTAGATCTTAGTACTTCAAACCTGTGAAACCCATCTTTGGTAGATTTCTGGAAGGATGAGTCTCGGGCAAGAGCAGAAATCCAGGAGATTTCTCTGTAGAGTCTGATTTCATAGTCTGGTTCTGTATGTGTTACAGTGTAGTTAGGAGCATCAGTTGCATTGCCATAAAAAACAAAGTTACTAACACTGAAATAAAGTGCGATTGTGACTAAGGTTCTGAAAGGACCCTCCATTTTTCTGCTGTGATCATTGAAGTGGCTTGGCGCTCTTATAAACAACTCAGCCTAAGTGTCATTTTTAATTATTAAATAGGAAAGATTATAATAAAGGGTGTTTGATTAATTTTGTATAAAATCACATTTTCTCAATGTTTTCACAACGGAACCGGACATTAAATCGGATTGATAGCTGGGTCACGGGTAATTTGGTCGGATCGGATGGCTCGGATTGATCGAACCGGATGATGTAATAAATAAATAAATAATATGTTTAGATAGTGGACTAAAAAGCTATTGGAGATGCTTTAGATTTTTGAAGAAGTACTAATTTAGCATCAACGTCAAAAAAGTAGTACTATTTAAACCTTAATGTCTGTGCAATAGTACTAATTTAGTCATAGGTAATGAAACTTGATGATAAATTGGTACCATTTTACAAATATTAAGATACCATGATATATTAATCGGAGTTAAATTGATATCATTTCATAAACCATATACATTTGGATTGGATTGACCCTTCTCAAAAAAAAAAAAAAAACTTGAAGTCATTTTTATCCGTAGATTTAAACTCAAGTTATGAAAAGAATAGATGACTAGGCCCATTGTATGCAGAAAACATATAGGTTTAGTATATTCAAATTGTAATATTAATATAATTTGTGAGTAAAGGACAAAAATAAAGATTGAGGTTGTGATTTTTAGAGTATTATAAAATATGATTAGTGGCTGCACTTACATCAACTTCACTTTGTTGATTCCCACTTTCATATTAAAAGAATTTTGCCATCATCTTTTGTTGGATGAAGAGATGCTTAAACAATTCTATGGAATCACAAACAAAGCTATATGCAGAGCAGATCTAAAAGTATCTGTATCTTTTATGGGGTTAGTGAGAGCTTCTTAAGCTCCCAATTAAACACTACGAAAGAGAGTTTAATAAGATTGAATTTTTATTAACTGATTGATATCAACCGATTAATAGGTTAAAAAGGTTACGTTCACAAAAACAAGATCAAAGGACGCGGTTGTCCAACTACTCCGCTCCGATACCTAAGTTAATTTATGAAAAGCTAAGAGGATGATCACGTAATATAAGCTTAATAGAATGAATGATCTAGTATACCCAATGTTGTAAAAAACGTTAGGAGCTAGTCGGACGGGCAGTGCCTTTGAGAGATTAGTTGGGAATTATCGACTTTCTATTTTTGTATTTGTAAATCAATAAAGTGTTATATAAATTCAATTAAAATATGTATTATACTATCTAAAAACACGTATATTTGTAACATATATAGTTAAAAACAACAATATAACTGAAACAATTTAAACAACTAAAATATAATGCTCACAAGTAATATAATTCACCAAAAGTTATTAAACAATATCCTTAAAGTCTTAAACTATATCATTAAACAAGTAGAGAACGCAATTAAACTAAAATATCCAAAAATAATAAATACAATTAACGAATAACCATGTGAGAATGTTAAAAAATGAATTGTAATAAAATTAATAATAAAAAACGCTTTTGTTCATCGTCACTTAGGCGACACCTAGGCGGCTTAGTTGGCATCTATACGGTCTAGGCGGAGCCCATGCGGCTAAAAATCGCATTGGTGGACAGAAAACGCTAAGAGAGGCTAATAAGAGAAAATCGGTGCGAAACAGTGAGTGTACTTGAGCTGAACTTAATCTATTTATAATGTTGTCGAGCTGTGGAAGACGTTTATGAATTGAGAAGCGAGGTGGGCCACGTGTCTCCTATTGATAAGAGTACGCGCACCCAGATATTGGGCTCCGATATTCCTCAAGCCCACTAGGCCTATGATTCTCGGGATCGAGCGTGATCATGGTAACAACTGGATCCTTGACTGGGTTTAGTGAGACTTTCCGGATCAAAGTTCATAATATATAGTCGTACTACTTTATTTCACTGAGGAGGCACCACATGCTTTC
This sequence comes from Euphorbia lathyris, assembly GCF_963576675.1. Taxonomy (NCBI): domain Eukaryota; kingdom Viridiplantae; phylum Streptophyta; class Magnoliopsida; order Malpighiales; family Euphorbiaceae; genus Euphorbia; species Euphorbia lathyris. The sequence continues at coordinate 17,936,541 of NC_088914.1, read as the reverse complement.
TTTCCCCGTGTGTTGTTTCAGGTTCTTTAAGCGCCACATGGAAGAGATATATTAATTGGATATCAGATATCCCTTCCGGGTCTAGCTTATCATTCTCTAGGATGAGAAAGCGTTGGCTTCAGGAAGCATTTGTTTTTGCTCACGAACGTGTTTATGAAAATTATAATCGAGCTTGGTCATGAACCTATAACTGAGCCCGTTCGTGAGCTTTCGCTATGCTCAAGTTCGACTCGTTTATAAATCCAACCTATCGACCCGAACCACGAGTAACTCATGATTTACAGTGGTAGACCATACACATTTAGCCATTTATATAAGACGATAAAAATGATTTGTTATATGGAAAAATTATACCTCAATATTTTTGGCATTTAAATCATTTAATGTGATGGTCTTAGATGACTGGAATGTGCTATGTTGCTTTTGCTTGAAGGTGAAAAAAACACAAATTATGGACTTTGAACATGAAACAAGGTTGGAGCATCAATGGGCTGGGCTGGGCTGGGCTGCTGACGAATTATTGATGTTGCACTTAAGTTCTTATACTAAAGAGAAATTAAGTTTGGTGATTACTTAGTACTTATTTATTTATGATATTCATGTATTTACTAGATTAATGGGTCAATTACATGAATATCATAATTAAGTACAAAATTATAATTAAGTTATATCACCAAACTTAATTCTTAAGATATTATTATTCTCTATATATTATGATTTTACATTATAATTTAAAAAATTTAGACTCCAATTCATAAATTATAGACCCTAGAAAATATATTCTAGACTTCTAATTTATAAATTATAATCCTTAAAATATATTAAAAGTGCTGATTATATTGGTTTGACATAATTCAAAATTATGATTTGACATAGTTGTAAATAGTTTTTAAAAGATGAATTTCTATGTAATTTTCCCTAGATTAATATGGAGATTAAGCCTTGATCCAAAATGTCTTTATATATATATATATATATATATATATATATATAATAGTTGATCCAAAATGTCTTAGTATTTTGATGGCTCATCCTCATTTCACCCTTTTGTTCCTTTTTTTTTGTAATAAATAATAATTAAATAAATATCCGGATTTTTTTTCTACCAATCTTTTATATATTGGCCAATAATCTGTCTCGTCCCAATTTTTACCAAAAAAAATATTGGCCAATAAATTTTTGGATTGGATGGTATTTTGTATTACAGAGCCTCTTAGATTAAAGTTTGGAGCTTGAATCTTGCTTGAATTATTTGTATAATGGGACGAATTTATTGAACCAAGCACATTTAAGTATGCTAAAACTGTGGGGTTGCACCACTTTTGCCCACCATACCTCGAACAAGTTTGGTAAACTAGTCCCGAGAGATAAAAAAATGCATCTTTATAAGATATCATAAGTGTCAAAAGAATATGTCCTAGTGTGAGAAAATGAGGAAGGCCATGTAATGAAAATTGACTCAAGAGACGTCTTTTTAAAGAACTTATTCCCTAAACTAGGGCAAGTAGACCATGATTTGGCTTTCTATGAGGAACTTGATTCAAATGAACCTCTCCATTCGAGTGGGAGGAATTTGGAGGAACTAGGACTTGACCTAGTTGATCAAGACCATGATCAAGTACAAGAACTTGATCCTGAACCTCAAAATATTTCGAATGAGATAGATCCAAATTTAAGTGGGAGCATGATTCCTGACTCAAATGAGAATATAGAACAAATCTAAAGGAATGGTTTTAGATTAGGTGAATACTTGAGATATATCTATCAGGATTAAGAACCGTGTCATATTAAAAGGCAAAAAGTCAAACACCGACGTTTTGGTATCAAAGGCACGGCCTTTTTAATCACCTCAAGCGATGATGCGAAGCCTGAAAATGTCAAAGGCACTATCTCTTGCCGAGAAAAAACAAGTGGATTAAAGTGATGCAAGATGAAATATACTCTATGAGATCTAACCAAGTTTGGGAACTAGTTGATCTACTAGAAGGAAGAAAAGCTATTGGGAGCAAGTGGCTTCGCAAAGTGAAGCAAAAAGGCTGACAACAGTATTGAAATGCACGAGCGTGACTTGTCGCTAAAGGCTATACACAATAAGAATGGATAAACTTTGATGAGACATTCTCACATGTTGTAAGGTTTACATCTACTAGGTTAATCTTGGCTAATGTAGCAAGTTTAGACCTAGAGCTACATTAGATGGATGTGAAGACTTCTTTTCTCAATGTAGAAATTTACGAAGATATCTATATGGAACAACCTATTGGTTTTATTATACCAGGCTGTGAGCAAATGGTTTGTAAGTTGAATTAATCAATTTATGGACTTAAATAGTCTTCTAGACAATGGTATATTCAATTTCATAATCAGATGATCTCGAATGACTTCAAGTTAATTGAAGAAGACCATTGCGTCTACATGAAATGCTTAGGTCGAAAATTTATCATTCTGCCATTATATGTTGATGACATCATGATAGCAAGAAATTCCATTGGATTTGTGAGCCAGATCAAAGCTTGGCTTAATACGAGTTTTGAGATGAAAGATATGGTTGAAGCCATATATATTCTTAGAGTTAAGATTTCAAGCGATTGTTCGAAGAACATGTTGGTTCTATGTTAAGAGATCTATGTCAATAAGGTCATCGATTGATTCAGTAAGCATATTTGTAGGGGTGAGCATCGATTCGGTTCGGTTACTAACCGAACCGAAATTTTCCCTATTTTCATAACCGAACCGAACAAGTTTGGTAACCGAATTTTATTTAACCAAAAATTTTCGGTTCGGTTCGGTTCGGTTACCGACCGAATAACCGAAAACATAAAATATTTAATTTTTTCTACATTTTTATTTAATTAGTTTTCAAATAATATCCTTGTACAAAAGTTACAATTGAATAAATTAAAGGCTACTAAACCAAAATATATATATACAAAGATAAAAGTGTATTTTTTAGGGTTGGACTTTTTATTTATATATATATAAAGATAAAATTATATTTTTTATATTTATATATGAAGTTCGGTTCGGTTATCGGTTATACCGATATTTTTTTCAATAACCGAACCGATAACCGATTACCAAATTGAGCTAAAATGAAAACCGAACCGAACCAGAATGTTAAAATAACCGAACCAAACTAAAATTTCGGTTTGGTAATCGGTTACCGGTTATTTTGCTCACCCCTACATATTTACAAGCCTATAGATAGCCTGATGACTAAGGACATTACCCTCAGTATTGATATGTGTCCACAAACACAAAAGCAGAAAGAACAGATGAAAAATGTTCGTTATGCTAGTATCGTTGGTATTCTGGTGTACGCTATGTTGTGTATGAGACTCGATATCTGTCATGCTATTGGGATGGTAAGCAGATATCAGTCCAATTCAGAAAAAGCACATTGGGAAACTGTTAAAAGGATATTAAGGTATCTTAAAGCATCTGCAAACCATTCTCTATATTATCAAGGCAAAGATATCAATATGAGAGGATATATAGATAGATAATGATTAGGAAGGAGATTTGGACAAGAGAAAGTCCATATCAAGCTACGTATTCTTTCTAGGGAATGGTGTCATCTCATGGAGTAACAAGAAATAGAGGTGTGTAGCTTTATCCACCATAGAAGCTGAGTACATATCGCACTCATCAACAGTTCAAGAGGCAGTTTGGTTGAATAGGTTCCTAAAGCATCTAAATGTTACTACCTCTAATACTTTGGTCGTAGTTAATAGTGATAGTCAATCTGATATTGCTTTTGCTAAGGATCAGAGATACCATAGCAAAATAAAGCACATAGAGATTAAGTACCACTTTTTCAGGGACTTAATTACACGCAAAGAAGTTAGGATGAAGTATGTGTCGACTCATGACATGGGTGTGGATCCCCTTACCAAATATGTCAAAAGAGATGTTCATATTAAACATCTAGGGATAATTCTATTTTTCATGCATTTTGTGAACATGATTTATTAGTAAACGTTTCATGAATTTTTCCAATATACAAGTACAAATATTTTTTCTTAATGTTCTGTTATATGTTACAATGCATGTCAAATAGAAAAGTAGCTCACTCATACAAGTGTTTACCCTTGTTTTGTCACATGATGCCAAATAGAAGGATGAGGCTATTTTTCAACAAACTCGAAAGCATGTTCAATACCAAAAGCCGTTTTGCAAAAAGTATAAAAGCAATTTCATCATGGTGCAAGATGATGACATACACTACATGTGTATGAAACAGATTAATTGCAATCTGAAAGGCTAGTTTGAAACAACTTAAAGTCTTCTATCTTTATAGTCGAGAGTAGTCACTATATGCAGTGAACTAAAGTTAGATGTTTTATTACATCTGAATCTATGCTTTTATATGGTGTTAAGATGAGAGACATGCTCATCTTTTGAAGAAATAATTGAGCACCATAACTCATGTTTCATAACATGTGCACTTTAACGACCACAAGAATGTAAAAGACACGATCTCACATTTTCCTAGCATGAGACTTACATCGTGAAATCATGATATCTCGACATTCTTTATTCTAAAGACCCTTAACTTATTCTAGAAGTATAGTCTGATGTGGCTACATTGGGAGGATCATCTTTAAGTTGATGTTATAATTCCAACAAAAAGAATCTGACTGGATAAGCGAGTTAGATTATGATGGAAGGAGTAAAGTAGAAGGAAAAGATATCCATGAAGTTCACATATAAGAGTTTTAGTATTTTACTATCGGGACACTTATGCACATGTGCATATTTGTGAAAACAGAGGAACTATAGAGATCAATGTTAATGTGATGTGAATCTTGGATAAATCATATCAAGTTCAAATCTAAAGACCATATTATCTCCAATGAGTGTCTAGTCCTAAGTTTGATACATGCACATCGAGCAACTATATGTTCCAACGAGTATATAGCACTAAAGCTCTCGATAGTATGTTAGTCGCACGAACTATTTGCAATAGTATGGCTGAGATTGAGATGAGGTTAGGAATATGTTCCATTACATGTGAGCGCGAGATGGTAGAATTATTCTGGTAATGAGTCGAATAAATTAATCCGCTTGAAATGGAATCGGGCCAAGCCCATCTAAAAGTGGAGGATCATGGTTAGGATTTTTAATCTAAAAAGAGGACATATATTGATAGCTATCTAACCATAATCGGTTGATGCATATTCTCCCCTGAGCCTCCACACTCTCTGTGCCTCTCCCTCTTTGTCTTGATGTCCGCTTTAGTTCATGGATTCTTTGTTTTCACATCGTGATTAACATTTATGTGGATGATTCAGGACCAGTGATACAGGATCATGTTGATCCGATTCTTCCACGATATTCTTCGCAACGGATTCTGCTCTACAAGAGATACATTGTAAATCTGTATTTATATTCGGTTTATTTGTTTGATAATCCCTCCAAATCTAATCAATTCCATATATTAATTAAACTTAGAATGAGGTTAGAGGTAAACAGGATAGTAGAGCACTTCTAATCGCTGGGAACCACCTGTGTGAACCCTTGTCCACTAATTTATCTGTCGGAGGTGCAGATTAAGCATTCACATGTAAAAAGCCTATTATAAATGTGTATTTGAGATGATTTTGTAGTAATAAAATGAATGAAAACACAAAGGACATAAGAGATAAATAAAATGTAGTGTAAATAGGCAGCATTAGAACGAGGGTTGTACTTTTTAGAGCAACATCATCATTATATATATGTTCAAATGCAATGCATACATCAAGGGAAGATGGACCCTGAAAATGATGGCTTAAGCATGCTTAAACACCCATTTCAATCTGCTTTTTTCTTCTTATTTAACGTTACCCACCTTCTTAAATCATTGTTTGTAATATCAGCCAGGGGTTGCTCACATTTTTCAGTTTTTATGTCCCTTTTAGGAAATCTTTATTTGAATTTTGATATGGACAAAATCATTCCTTAACTTCAAACTTCCCTACTTACTTTTTCTGTCTTCTTTTATCAACCTTTATTGTTAGAGATAATGTTCCTATTATCTTGTAAATAGATTCCTATATAGTTAGAGTCTCAATTTGTCTATATCACTAGCTAGGTAGAATTTCAATACTTTTATACTTATGTATTGTATTCCTATACAAACTACAATTGTCTCACTATAAATACAAGGCCTCAGAGCCATAATCATTAAGGTGATTCAAAACATTATTGTGTCTATTACTTATCTCTCTCTATCTCCATATTATTCTTGTATATCAAACTATACATTCAACATGGTATCAGTAGTCTCAACTTCCACCTCTTCTGAATCCTCTGATAATCCGCAATCAACTTCGTACACTGAATATCAAGCTGCTGCCACCGCCGATCTGTATATATATAATACATTCTAAAAGCTTAAGCTGACACTTAATGATACGATTTAATAACATCTACATCCGAAGAGCAATACACCTGACCAATTAATTAGTGTCATTTGTACACTTTTATTCTTAACATCAATCATCTTCCAATGAGGTGGTATGCATTCTTCTTTTGATTAGTTGAGTGTATTGCTTCAAAAGTATAGTAGAAAGTCTCGTGTATTATATTTTGAAATTCAACAATAAATTATGCTAGGTCACCATTTGAATGTATATATACAATGATTCAATACTATGTAAATATTGTTTATATTAACTCAAATTTCAGTTCTTCGACATTACCATTTTAAAACACGTCTGTATATTGAAGAGTATATTGTTATATTAGGTCCAAAGGCTCTTATATCATATCAAGAAACCAATTGATTTAAAGTTCAGCTTAAGCTGATGGATAAAATCCAAAAACAACCTTTATATCTTATAAAGTATTCCAAATTGACTAGCTATAAAGGTAATGAACTATTTATAAGTGTGAGTAATCTCCTTTCTCATTCAAGGTGCCTACTAGGGTGAGTCATGTTTATATAGTATGAGAGATATGTTTCAATGTTGGATCTATTGTGCATTAGTATTTGTTTCACGTTTCAAATGATTTTGAAGTGATGGGATATGTTAAGTATCTCACATTATTTAATTAGGATTTGCCTCTTTAATTATAGAGATAAAGATCAAATTTGATTTTAATATTTTTAAAGAAGTATAAATTTAGCTCTAATGTAAGAAAGGATACAAATTTAACCTTAATGTTTCAAAGTAAGATCAATTTTAGTCCTATTTACTGAAAATTTGAAAAAGTTGGTTTGATTGTTATTTAACTGTCACATTAGACTTTCCAAACAAGTTTGTCGATAAACTGAAGCAATTTCGTATATTTTTAGTTAGTTATTTATAACTATATTACATTAATACAGAGTAAACATTTTAGACATTTGACCCCCAAAAAAAATTGTGTTTAACTTTATATGTGGCATACTTTGTTGTTAGCATTTTAATATTTTTGTTTTTGCAACTGTATTAGTAACACATTAAATAGCTTAAACGCCTACTACTCCCCATAATTTTCTAAAAAATTATATGAAACATGTGTATGAAACTTAAATCCCTTTTTTTTATGCAAAACACTCAGGGGGTGTTTGGTAGCTCATTTTCATGCTCCCTTTTGCCTTTTCACTTCAAAAATGAGAGTTTTAGGTGTTTGGTTAGTGACCTCATGTTTGTCTTTTACCCCTTAAAAGTAGTATTTTACAAAAACAACGAATTGGAAAAGCAGTTTTTTTCCAATAGCAAACATCAAACCGTAACAGCAAATAATAACAACAAACAGTAGTTAAAACAAATGAACCCTCAATAAATATCAATTGAGCACTCACAGATCACCATAGAGCATCCCAATCATTTCCTATCACTGAATTCTGGATCTGTTCTGAAGGTACATTTGTTATATGGTTTCAAGCTCTCCTAATTCAATGATAGGATTGTCATTAATTATTAGGTCACATGCAGGTAGATATCTAATCCTATAAACTTCACGCTCCATATATCTAACTCTCAGCATGAGGGAGCGTGTTAACTAGGTTATTTCTTTTAGAAGCGAATAAGACTAAGTTTAAGATATATTATCACTTAGAATATACTAAGAGTACACTAAATGCATCATCAAATTACTTGATAACATCGAGATATTATCATGAGGACCAAAAGAGATATCTGCCTTTAAGTATGCCACGTAGCAAAGGAAGTCAGCTGACGGATCTCCCTGGACTAGCTCTAAGAGATCCGCTGGCGGATCTCTAAGGCGAATCTCTCCATTCACTTTGGTAACGGCTGGCCGCCGGCTCGGCCATAAAGGATCATTAAATGGATCATTAACTGTCTTACCCGCCAGGTTAAGAGTAACTTGTAACCACCATTAAGTGAGCATTAATGGGGACTTTCTAGCTACCTAGAGGTTACGAACTTCTCAACTATATATAGCCTACCATTCTAGGCTATCAAGGTACTCAGACTTTTCTATATTCTCTAAGCTTTGTCAATACGGTTTATCCTTCATATTCTCTACTGACTTTGGCATCGGAGTTTCCCCCGTCGAACCCAGCGACGCCCCCCACAGGGACGAGCTCCGATCAGAAGTTTCTCCCTTGTTATCAATTGGTGCGGTGAACGTGGAATCCTTGATCAAATAAAGGGTTTTTCGTTCACACTGAAACATCATGACCGATGGAGGACAAAATCCCTCCTCTGGGATTGAATCACCGATAATTACACCATCTAGTGCTGATCGCACTAACACAACTGCTCCTGTAACAAATATCGATGGAAACATGCCCACTGCTTCTTTCATCGATATGTGTGCTCGGGATATCGAGGCACGATATGGGCTTGAAATTGGGAACCGCCTCCGGGCGTTCATGACTCTTCCTCCTCGTTGGAGTACGGTATCTACGTCAGCTGTCTCATCTTTACCTCCATTAAACTTTGGTCTGGGACCAGGTGCCCATAGCTCTTCATTCCTTCAAGCTCACAACATTGATTCCATGATAACTACTACGGCATCGGGTGGCGGACGACCGGTTATCAGAGAGTTATTTCCTGGCGAGGGAAGTCGAAGGAATGATACGATCCCTCATGGCGGATCAGAGATTCCAAGGTTTAATCTTGATGGACCAAATGTACCTAGGCGTTCGCGGACAAATTCATCTATTGGCGGATTTAAGGAGCCCACTCGTAAAAAGCATAAAAAGGATAAAAATAAGCAAGCAGGATCCCCACGCCGTGGCAGATCACCTCCATCTACTGGTCGTAGAAGAAGTAAAAGGCCAGAAAAAACATCTCATATAGGTGGACCACTGCCACATCCATCTTCAGGAACTGTTGGACGCACCTCGTCTGGAGGCCAGCAAGGAGGAAATGGTCCAACTCCCCCAGGTAGAGGAAGTGGTGGAGGAGATGGTGGAGGAAGAGGAGGGAGCGGACGTGGTAATGCAGGAAGACATTCGCCATCGGATCCATCATCTGATTCAAGTTCTTCTTCTTCTTCTTCTCCAAGTAGATCGCCACGAAGGGGTCGCCCCAGGGCGGATCCGGAGAATTTTGATGATAGAGTGAGGGCCCTAGTACTCCAAATGAACGAAGAAAATGCTAGGCACAATCCATTCGCCAATAGGGATTCGCCTTTTGCAGCCTGGATTGAGGCAGAGGAAACCGACAGAGCTTTCAAGATTCCTAATCTTGCAATATACACAGGCAAAGATAATCCGGAAGCTCATGTTCGAAAGTATCGAATCTTGGCCAGGCTCAACCGAGCCACCGAACCCATGCTCTGCAAAATGTTTGTCACCACGCTGGGAGGTCCAGCTTATTTGTGGTTTCAATCTCTACCTCCAGGATCAATAAACAGCTTTGATCAATTAAGCAGGGAATTTTGTTCTAAATTTGCTGGTTGTATTCCTGCAGTGGTGAAATCTGGAAAGCTTTTTGAATTAAAGCAGAAGGCGAATGAACCCCTCCGAGACTATGTGGACACTTTCAACCAATTGTGTATACAAATCGTTGATGTAGATATCTCCGTAGCTGTGGAGTGTTTTGTGAGAAACACTACTTGTAAAAGTTTGCAAGAGGATCTCATTCGTAAAAAGCCCATCAGCATGGCAGAGTTAATGGAGCGTTGTAAAGACTTTATAGAAGTGGATGACATTCGCCGAGGTTCGCCATCATCACCAAAAAAGGACAGAGGCGAATCTCGCCCTCGGGACCGGGACAAGGACAAACGTCAGGATTCTTCTTCTCGGAACAAACGAAGGGATTCTCGGAATAAATCAACGTTTGTCACCTCCTTCACACCTCTCAATGCCTCTAAAAGTGAAGTTCTTATGTGGATTGAGAACAGCCAGCACAAGCGAAGCATTTCATACCCCGAGCCAAAAGGGGGGAGTACACCAATAAAGGTAAAAATCCTAAAAATTATTGTAAGTATCACAGGAAAAATGGCCATGATACGGATGCTTGCTGGGAGTTAGCTCGAGAAATTGAACGACTCATTGAAAGAGGTAAATTGGATCGGTTCATCCAAGCTGAAGGAAAAGAAGAGGATAGATCCAAGGAGGACCCAAAGAAGAAAGGAAAGGGTACCATCAATGTCATAGCAGGAGGACCTGGTTATCAGCCAGAATCGAAAAAGGCGAAGACGACCGCCCTTGATAGGACATCATTAAATCGCCCTTTCTCAGACGCAGGTCCTGAGATTCCACCCCATGCGGATGCACTGGTCGTCACCATGATGGTCGAAGGTTGGGAAATGAAGAGGGTAATGATTGATACGGGAAGTTCATGTAATGTCATTACCCGAGGAGCATTCGCTAGACTCCGAATTGATCCCGTCCAGGTGGAGCCGACGGTGGTTGACATTTTGGGAGTGACAGGTCATACCATTCAGACGAAAGGCCAAGTTACTTTGGATTGTGAGCTTGTTGATAATGATCAAGTTTGGAGAGGAGATTTGGAGTTCTCGATCTTGGATGGACAATTAGCTTATAACATTATCCTCGGATGACCTTTTATCTCCGAAGTTGCAGCTCTTATCTCTATTCGCCATTTGACACTTTACATTCCCACAGTCAAGGGAGGTGTGATGGTCAAAGGTTGTCAAAAGGTGGCCCAAGAAACATATTCGGCATCCTTAATGATTCGCCCTCAATCTAAGGAAGAAGATGAAGAGGAGCGTGTCACAATGGCCTTAGGCGAAACCGAAATGTACTTTATGGCAGAGGAGAAGCAGGTACGAATAGCTAAGGGGCTACGGGGCAAGATCAGAGATGCAATCACCAAAGTACTTTGTGAAGCTGAAGATGTCTTTGCATGGAAGGACGAAGTTCTCCCAGGAATTAGCCCAGATGTGATCACCCATAAGCTCAACATCGATAAAGATGCAGTTCCTGTGGCTCAGAAGCGGAGAAACCATGGTCCGGAAAGGCAAAAGGTGATAGAGGAAGAGATCGCCAAGCTCCAGAAGGCGGATGCCATTGAGGAGGTACTCTACACACAGTGGTTGGCGAACGTCGTGCTAGTCAAGAAAGCTGGCGGATCTTACCGCATGTGCATTGACTTTACAGATCTCAATAAAGCTTGCCCCAAGGATAATTATCCTTTGCCATGCATAGACATGCTTGTAGATGGAACTGCCGGTCACGCAATGTACTCCTTTACTGACGTGAAGTCAAGCTATCATCAAATCCCTATGGAGCCCTCAGATAGAATTAAGACCTCGTTCGTGACGCATCAAGCTACTTATTGTTTTAAAGTCATGCCCTTTGGGCTTAAGAACGCAGGTGCTACCTATCAGAGGATGATGAACAAGATATTTGCGGACAATAAGAGCGGTAATTATTCTGTCTATGTAGACGATATGATCATTAAAAGCACAACTGTAGAAAGGCATGCAGAAGATATAAAGGAGGTATTGGGCGTACTTCGGAACCACAACATCAAGTTGAATCCAGAGAAATGCACTTTCGGGGCAACATATGGGAAGTTTTTAGGATTCATGATCAGCGAAAAAGGAGTCAGCCCAAATCCTGACAAGGTCAAAGCAGTCCTAAAAATGCAAGCGCCCCAGAATATCAGAGAAGTACAGCGCCTCAACGGACATATCATAGCCTTGGGCAGGTTTATCTCTTGCTCAGCTCGTAGATGTCAGCCTTTTTTCGAAGTCATCAAGAAACAAAAAGCATTCGAGTGGAATGAGGATTGTCAAAATGCCTTTGAAGGAATCAAGCGGTTCCTCACAGAGCCACCCATGATGAGCCGACCTTTGAAAGGGGAGGATCTTTACATGTACGTATCGGTCACGGATAAAGCCGTATACACAGTCATGATACGAGAAGAAGATGGCCAACAATTCCCAATTTATTACGTGAGTAAAGTTTTGAAAGACGCTGAAACCAGATATTCAAAGCTGGATAAAATGGCACTAGCTGTTGTAACCACGGCAGTTCGCCTTAGGCCATATTTTCAGGCGCATACTGTAATAGTTCGAACCAATATACCAATGAGAAAGGTATTGCAGAAGCCGGACACTTCAGGAAGGTTGATGGAATGGGCGATTCGCCTGGGCGAATTTGATGTAAGATATGAAAGCAGATCATCTTTGAAAAGTTAGGTCCTGGCGGACTTCGTGAATGAATTCACTGACGAAGGGATATCTCATCCCAAGCCTCCATTAGAAGAATGGTCGATGTACACTGATGGAGCTTCCTCGGCGGATGGAGCAGGTGTGGGAGTTGTGATCAAAGGTCTCCACTACATAAGATTGCGATACGCAGCAAAATTAAATTTCCATGCCACTAATAATGCTGCTGAGTACGAAGCTCTGATACTGGGATTACGTCTACTTCAAGAAATCACCCCAGAGCGGATCGTGATATATAGCGATTCAAAACTAATGGTCAACCAAGTAATCAAGAATTACGAGGTGAAAGACGAGGTTCTGGCCAAATATGTAGCAGAAGTCAAAAAGTTGCTGGATCACCTTGAAGTTAAAGAAACGAAGTGGGAATTGATTCACATACCAAGGGAATCCAATACAGAGGCTGATCAATTGGCCAAAATGGCTTCCTGTGAGGAAAAATGGGCGGACCCGGATTGTCCCTTTGAAGTAAAAATGGCTCCAGCATTTGCCTTTGAAGAAGTGTCCCTACTCACAACGGTGGAGGGTGATTGGAGATCGGTCATCCACCAATATCTGCTGAATGGATCATTACCTGGAGACAAGGAAGAGGCACAGAGGATAGTTAGGAGATCAGCCTATTTCTCCTTGATCAATGATGGTCTTTACAGAAAATCCTTTAGTCATCCTTGGCTGAAATGCATTCTACCAGAAGAAGGGCAGCAGATCCTCAAGGAGCTACACGAGGGATCCTGTGGGTCACATGAAGCTTCCACCATGATCTTGAAGAAATCCAGGTTAGCAGGTTTCTACTGGCCCACAGCTGAATTAGATGCCCAGAGTTTGGTAGAATCTTGTCACAATTGTCAGATTCACGCAAATGAGTCACATACTATCAAACATATCCAAAAGCCAATCATTGAGGGACGTCCATTCGCCCTCTGGGGAATAGACATCGTTGGCCCATTTCCCCCAACTCGCCGGCAAAAAAGGTACGTAATAGTGGCAGTAGACCATTTCACCAAATGGGTAGAAGCCGAGGCTGTTTCCTCTATTACAGTAGAACAGATGGTGGAGTTTATCAAGGACAACATCGTGGGAAGATATGGCATTCCACATACCATCATCACTGACAACGGAACACAGTTTAACTGTGACAAATTCAAGGCTTTCTGTGAAGGGTTGGGCATCCTGAACAGATTCGCCTCCGTTTATTATCCTCAGTCCAATGGAATGACCGAAGTTACCAATCGGACAATTGTTAAGGGGATAAAGAAGAGGTTGGTAGAGCATGACAAGAAGTGGGCGGATCAGCTTACAAGTGTTTTATGGGCTTATCGTACCACCCCAAGAACAGCTACTGGGGAAACACCATTCGCCCTTTCTCATGGAGTGGAGGCCGTGATCCCAGTTGAGATACAAGTCCCCAGTGATCAGGTAGCCTTTTATTGTGAAGAGGACAACAACAAACGACTAAGGGAGCGTTTGGATCAGGTTGAGGATCGCAGGAACCAATCTTATGTACGCATGGCAGCATACAAACAGCGGATCGCGGCTTACCATGATAAAAATGCCAAGCTTATAGATATAAAGATAGGAGATCTCGTGCTTCGCAAAACTGACAAAGTCCAATCTCGAGAAGGCAAGGGCAAGTTGGGGCTCAACTGGACAGGTCCATACCAGATAGTAGACAAGGTTGGACCGGCCACATTCAAAATACAAGATATGGAGGGCAATACACTGCCACGCACGTGGAATCTCCAAAACCTCCGCAAATACTTTGTTAAAAAATGAAGTATGTTCATGGTCTTGAGCACTCTTTTTCCTTTAACAAGCTTTTTCCCATGTGGTTTTTCTTGTTAAAGGTTTTAACGAGGCTCATTTATAAAGACCTATTTGCTGTAATAAGGTGTTTCTCCCATTAGTAAACATTGTTGGTTTTATCATCTATGTTCTTTTTATAGTTTACTGCTGCAATATCAATATTCCAGTCTTAAAAAGAAGGGGGGCATCCAACGCTCTCCACATTCAATGTAGATCCGCCACTTGGCGGATCCTGATCACCGATTGAGTTAAAACGATCCTTGGACGCAAGGTCTTTACACTCTCTTATCCCTCCCAGAGAGGGATTCATAAGTCCTATGGGCGGATCATTTCACCTCAAAGATAGGTAGCAAATTGAACCCCTGGGCAGCTTTACTTCCTCCAAGAAGGAATAAAACAGCTTCAAACCTTCACAAAGGTTCATACCATGGAGTATGGCTGGCCACCTACTCCAAACATAAATCCTAAACATGCTTATGTTCAAAGTACCTCTCTACGTAAATGTAAGAGTAAAATAAATAAATAACAGCGTAAAGGATTAACCAGATTGTACTTAGAAGATTTTTTACAAAAAGATCTTTAAACAAAAACTAAATAATAATAGGGGCATCCTCTTTTTTGCTTCCTTCGCCTATGATGCTTGCTTGAGGATCCTTTTTCTCCACAGTCACAGATCCGCCACCAGGAGATACCTCCTTATCCTTCGAAGAAGTAGGACCCAGTGGAAGGACAGAATCAAGAATGGGCTCTGTACCTACTTTGGGCGACATCTCTTCAGAATTGTCCGCCACAACTGTGGTAGAAGGTTTGGTCTCCTGCGGGGGTCCTTTCATCCATTTCCGTACATAATTGCGAAGGTATTCCCTGACATCTGGCATTTTGTTGAACCTCGCCACGTCTTCTGGCTCGGGGACGGCGAGCAGAGGATCTGTGAAGTCAACTTCGGGATGGGCCAGGGAGAAGTACGCCATAAGCATCTCGCCATAGTAAAACGCCTGTACACCCGCCGTGTATTCAACTTCTCCGAGAGCATCCTCATGGCTTTTGGCATCAGAAGCCATCGTTGCCTTTAAACTTTTAATCTCTTCATCCCGAAGAACTAAAGCCGCTGCGGCGGAAGCAAGATCCGCGTTTGCAGAGGCAATGGTGGAATTGGCATTCGCTATATCTTTTTCTAACCTTTCAATGGTTGCCCTGTCCGCCACGTTCTGAAGGAGTCCATTTTCCAAAGTACGCAGACGGGCATACAGCTATAAAAGACAAAATGATTTAGTCCAAGGGCGAAAAAGAGGTGAAGGAATTATCATTATCTACATTCTTTTTGAACTCACCGAAAGAAGCTCTGATTTCCCCTTCTGGACATGAGTTGGCCCAGGGATTTGGTTATAGTTCCTTTGTACCTCTCCCACCTGACCCAAGGCCTCATCCAGATCATTCAGAAGGGATTCATTCTCAAAAGAACCTTGGGCCCCCAATTTGGCGGACTAGTATCCTCCAATATCGGGCTTCGCCATCTGCACAAACAGAGAAGATCCATACATCACTTTAGAATCGGATGAGCAATAGAGGAAATCAAAAGATGGATTACCTGAACAATCTTCTCAGCAGGTTTGGCGGATCGTATCGCGTTCGCCATAATCTTGGTACTACCCATAGTGTTGGGCCGCCTCTTCTTCAGTGGCGGATCAACAACTATCTCTGCAGGACGTTTGCCCGTATCGGCTTGAGGATTAGCCGCTTGACTTTTCTTGCGTGCTTCATCTTCCAAAAGCTTCATGCGTGTCTCTGCAAGAGCGTGATTGGCCTTAGATACACCCCTGCCAAAGAAGACATCAAGATAATCAAGACTTTTGAAGTAACGGAAAGGTACCTTGATCAAACTGAGTAATTTTCGAATAAATAAATTGATCCCCTTCTCGTTGAATCAATGGAATGTCACTCATCATGAAGGCTAAGGCATCTGCATAAGTCCATGCATCCGCCTTGATCTGCTTCATGAGATCTGCCACCTCTTCATCACTGCTTGTTAAGATGCGCATGTCACCCGCCATATGTAGCGGACGAGAATTCCAAACTGAAGGGAAACCTAACGGTTCATCCTCTTTTATCTTCACATAGAAGAAACTCTCATCCCAGCTATGAACGTTGGACATTTTATCGTAAAAGGGCGAATAGACACCAAATTTGGCGAATGTAAGGTAGGATTCTGACTTCCTCTTGGAAGGTTTATGAAAGGCCCTAAAAATACGGCCCGTATAAACAACGCCTAAATTTGAAGCGAGATAGCAGTCTAGGGCCATGTCGAGCCAGCCATTAGGATGTAGCTGACTGACGGCAATGTCAAAGTATGAGAGGATATCCGCCATCATCTTGGGAAGAGGAAGGCGAAACCCTCTCTCTACATGACTACAGAATACAGTAAAGAAGCCGTTAGGCGGATTGGAGGGGCGTTGATGAGAAGCAGCAAGTTGGGTTTCGTAATTTTTGATCCACGGAAAGCGATCCGCCAGATTCGCCAAATACGCGGCATTCATACGGGATGGAGTGGACTCCGCTCGAGGATTCTTTTTCTTAGCAGGGAGGGAAGAAGTGGCCATGGAACCCAGAAACCGGTTACGAGCACCGGCCGGAACGGCACCGGAAACAGGAAAAAAGAAAGAGGGATTTCTGGTTGAACGAGTCTAGTAATGGTTACGCGCCGAGTTATTAAACTCAGCTAAACCGGAATTAATCGCACCTACGGAAGATTGGGAGTCCTCCGACGATGAAGTGGTCCAACTAAAATCTACTTCAATCTTAGGAGGAGATGACGAGTTAAAAAGTTCAGAAGTCGACCCAGAAGACGAGGATGAACTTCTAAACATTCAAGATAAAAAGAAAGGGCACTTACATGGAAACGTAGAAGTTTGAAGAAGAGCTCTGGAAAACTTCTAGGAAAAGCTTCGAAAACGGAGAGAGATGAAGAAACGAAGAAGGAAGAGAAATTAGAAGGAGAAAAAGGTTTCTTTTGAACTTGCCTAGGACAGTGTGCCACCACACGTGTCAACCATCAAATGGCGTTGAACAGAGCGCACATTAATGATGGAGCATATGACGGCGCGCGGAAGTCTAAAAGCCCTAAAGGACTTTAAAGGCATTTTAGGGGGGGCTTCTGATAACATCGAGATATTATCATGAGGACCAAAAGAGATATCTGCCTTTAAGTATGCCACGTAGCAAAGGAAGTCAGCTGGCGGATCTCCCTGGACTAGCTCTAAGAGATCCGTTGGCGGATCTCTAAGGCGAATCTCTCCATTCACCTTGGTAACGGCTGGCCGCCGGCTCGGTCATAAAGGATCATTAAATGGATCATTAACTGTCTTACCCGCCAGGTTAAGAGTAACTTGTAACCGCCATTAAGTGAGCATTAATGGGGACTTTCTAGCTACCTAGAGGTTACGAACTTCTCAACTATATATAGCCTACCATTCTAGGCTATCAAGGTACTCAGACTTTTCTATATTCTCTAAGCTTTGTCAATACGGTTTATCCTTCATATTCTCTACTGACTTTGGCATCGGAGTTTCCCCCGTCGAACCCAACGACGCCCCCCACAGGGACGAGCTCCGATCAGAAGTTTCTCCCTTGTTATCATTACTAATCATAACAAAAATTTCTAGAAATTTACAATATTTGCATTTTTCCCATGTTATTTTCTATAGTTGAGTACATTTTTAGTGAAACATGCTAATATCTTTCCTCTTATAAGAAGGAAAAATATAAAAGAGAAAGGGAATAATGTAGAAAATTGACAAATCTAGTAATTAAGTTATGTCAAGTGATTGTAAATTCATAATTTTAAGGTCCATACGTACATTAATCTAATTCCTAGCTACTATAATGATTATATTCTCTTCTTTTGATGTAGGTTCAAGTGGAATTCCCTTTATTATTATTCCAACTTTTAACTACTGTTCAAAAGCTATATAATATTCTATAATATATATAAAAAAAGCTACATAATATAGAGAGAGATGCTTTGATGCATATTATTATTCTAAAGAAAAATAAATATTAAATCCTTTGGATATAAGTTCTCCCTTTCATATTTTTACTTTTACTTTATTATATATATAGGTTGGTTCCTTGTTTGATGGAAGAAAAAAAAATGTTTTAGAATAATAAATAATTCCTTATCTCTAATCTCAAATTATTTGATGGAACTTTGGGGCTTCTAATTACTTCTTTTGACCTTCTAATTAAATCTTCTTAGAGATCAAAGTAAAGTATTCTATAAAGTTATTTTTTTTATTAAGTTTCATGACTTTTACATTTTTTACTTTCATGCTTCTCGATTGGCTCACAAAATGTGTACAACATTAAATGGCCTCCCAAAATGATTTCTTACGAAGTTTACTTTAGATCTTCCCCGGTTTCCCTCAAGATATATCCCCTAAAGTCTCACTCAAAATGGTTCCCTTGGTTTCCCTCAAAATAATTCCCCTAATTCTCATACTTTCCCTTAAGATGTTTTCCCTGGATTCACTCGAGATGTTTTCGCTAGGTCTCACTCATGATTAGGGAAACTAAGGTTCATTCTAGAAAAATTAAGTAAACGCTACACTAAAAAAGATAAACCACTGAAAGTGACATGCATAAAAAAAAATGATATACCAAGATAACATTATAAAAAAAAAGTCAAAAGTTTTCTAAAACGTTCTCCTTTAAAAATGGTAAATATGTCTAGTAAACTTAAGGGTCCGTTTGACTACTTGATGTTTGTTGTTTGCTTTTGGAAAAGACTGTTTTTTCCAAAAAAGCAGTGATTTCATGCTTTTGTAAAAAAACTATTTTTCAGTTGTAAAAAGGCAAACAGGAGGCGTCTAACAAAAAACTTCAAACTCTGCCTTTTAAGTGAAAAGACAAGCAGAAAGTGAACTGTAGGTAACCAAACACCCTCTAAATTAAACCAATCATATATTATATTTTGGATGTTTGAATTACTTGTGTGTTAAAAATATTTTTGTTGCACGAAACAAATGTTGGATGGATATAGATCATGCATATATAAGAAGATAAGAAGAACCCATTAAAATGAAGGGAAATTTACACAGAAATTCAGGTTTGAAAAAGTATTTACAACAATGTCAGGTAATAATTTGAATTTTATCAAATTAAATAAACCACCATTTCTACAAGTAAATCATCCCTAAAAGCTAGGAATTTCGAAATTCATATTTTCTTTAACTGCTGATATTTTTGAAATAGTTTTAATATTTTTTATATATTATGAATTAAATTACCATTAATGAGTAAACTATAAATATAAATATTATTACTATTCATGTCTTTTATGTAAAAGACCCAAAAATGAATGACATATATATTCTCATATGTCTTTCGAGGTTTGTTTGGAGGCATAATCCTAAAAAGCTAATGTTTGGTTGTTTGTGGGGTTTTATGGATCCTATAGATAATTATATGGTCAACTGGCTTCAGAATTCACCAAACTTAAATCTGGGTTTTGGTCAATTTGGACCAATATTATTGAGGGAGGACAAAGGACCCATCAATCAAGCTTCTAAGGACTTGTTCTCACAAAATGTTAATAATGACTAACATTTTTTACACCAAAAAATAAAAATAAAAATCTTCACATCTATATCTTAATTACTTAATATAATACAAATCTAGAAGAGCAATGACCAATGTGTTGAATGTATAGTTTGATATATGGAGGATTATGGAGATAGAGAGAGATAAGTAATAACACAATTAATGGTTTAAATCACCTTAGTGATTATGGCTAAGAGGCCTTGTATTTATAGTGAGCCAATAGTAGTTTGTATAGGAATACAATACACAAGTATAATCGTATTAGAACTCTACCTAGCTAGGGTTATAGACAAATTGAAACTCTAACTAGATAAGAATCTATTTACAGAGATAATAGGAACATTATCTCTAACACCCCCCCTCAAGCCGATGGCGGGCACGAACAAAGAGGCGGGAGCGTAACATCGTGAAGCGAGCCGGAGCTAGCGGCTTGGTGAGTATGTCTGCAACCTGATCATCGGTGGGAATGAATCTGACACTGAGAAAACCTTTGTGAACTTGTTCATGAACAAAATGATAATCTAGCTCAATGTGCTTCGTTCGGGCATGAAAGACTGGATTGGAGGTGAGATAAATTGCTCCAACATTGTCAGACCATAGCTGAACCGGGGTGGGTAAGGGAAATCCAAGATCCGAGAGAAGAGATTTGAGCCATAGAAGTTCTGCTGTGGCATTTGCCACTGCCTTGTATTCACTTTTTGTTGAGGATCTGGCTATTATGGGTGTCTTGCGGGTCTGCCATGATACAATGCTGGATCCAAGGTAGACACAGAAGGCACCCGTGGATCGTCGGTCATCAGGGCACCCACCCCAATCACTATCTGAGTAACAATGAATGTGCTGTATTGGTTGGACAGACATGACTATGCCAAAGTCTGATGTACCCTGAATATAGCGTAAGACCCTCTTAACTCCTTTCCAGTGCTCATCAGTCGGACAGTGTAGAAACTGACATAATTTGTTAACTGCAAATGCAATGTCAGGACGAGTGAATGTTAGATATTGAAGTGCTCCCACAATGCTTCGATATTCATCTCCAGAGGTTAAGCTGGTGCCTAGCTCCTTTGAAAGTGTTGGCGTGATGGCCATGGGCGTTAGTGTGGGCTTGGAGTCAATCATCTTTACTCTGTCTAGGATGTCAGCCACATACTTGGCCTGACACATGTGAATGCCATCTTTCTCATATTTGATCTCAATGCCGAGAAAGTATTCTGCCTTGCCAAGGTTGTGAATGGGAAACTCATGTTCAATGGCTGTAATGGTGTTGGTGATGTGTGCAGGGTGGTTGCCTGTTATGAGTATATCATCAACATAGCACAAAATGTAAGTCTTTTCAGTTTCGGTGCGTCTGATGAACAGAGAGTTATCAGCCTGTGACATTTTGTACCCAAGGGAGAGGAGGAATGTTCGAAGGCGTGTGAACCATTCTCGTGGTGCTTGCTTTAATCCATAAAGACTCTTTTTGAGAAGACAGACATGATCTGGCCGGTCACTATCCCGAAAACCCTGCGGTTGTTCCATATATATTGTCTCTGATAAGTTTCCATGAAGAAATGCATTAGAGACATCCAGTTGATTGATGAAGCAGTTGTTTACTGCTGCAATGGCAAAGACAGACCTAATGGTTGTAGCTTTGATTACTGGACTGAATGTTTCTTTGTAGTCAATCCCAGCTTTTTGAGTGAATCCCCTTGCTACCAACCGGGCTTTGTGACGATCTATGGTTCCATCAGACTTCTTCTTTGTACGAAAGAGCCACCTGGAGGTGATGACATGCTGATCATGTGGTCTCGGTACAAGTTGCCATGTGCCATTGTCCAGAAGAGCTTGAATCTCTGCAGACATTGATGTACGCCATTCAGGTTGTTTGTTGGCTTTACTGAAGCATGTGGGATCCACTGTGCCATTTGGATGTGTAGCTAAAAGTCCCTCAAACTGTCCTCTTGAGTGAAAAGACGACTGTCGAAGCTGCATATAATGTTGACGTGGACTAATTAGCGGTGCATTGCAAGGTCTAGGCCTTGCAGTTGGAACAGGAGCAGGTGGTGCATTTTCAGGAGGAGGAGACTCTGTTTGTGGCAAGATGTTCTCTTCATGAGGTACTGCATTCTGTACTTCCGGTGTGGTGATGTTCACAGCATCAACTGGTGTGCTAGGATCATTCTGAGCAACAGGTGTTGATGCAGCAGTGACCACTGGTGACAAAAATTGATGTGGAGCTAGTGGAGCAGTGTTTGTGGCTTCAGAGTCAGGGGGTAATTGGGGTACCAGGATGGGGTCCAGAGTGGACAGGTGTGTTGGGTTGGGAGCATGGAACTAAGTTAGAAGTAGACAATATAGGATTGGGATTAGAGAAATTACCTGGATACGGGCCGAGTAAAGATGGTAGTTGACACGATGTGCTTACCCCCGAGTTGCTAGATGAAGGTGATGATGGAGTGACTGCAGATGCAGGAAATACTTCTTCATTGTGCTGCACAAATTTGCAGATGTATATGCGTCCGGTGGCATACTCAAGACAAATATCCCCAGAGTGATTTTCTGATGGACCAAGGTAGACACATAGCTTGGAACGAAAATCAAATTTGTGTTGGTTGTATGGACGAAGAAGAGGATAGATACCACTGCCAAAGATGCGTAATGCCTTATAGGCAGGCTGTTTCTTGTAGAACAAGAAATAGGGTGAATTGTTGTTCAGTATTTTGGTGGGTAAGTAGTTGATTAGCCTAATGTTGTGTATCATGGCATAGTTCCAGAATTTGAGAGGTAAAGCTGCATTGGCTAACAAAGTAAGGCAGGTGTCAACGACATGTCTAATTTTTCTCTCAGATATACCATTTTGTGCATGAGTGTGAGGGCATGCAATTTTGTGTATAATGCCATGTCGTTTGAAAAAAGGTTATAGTTTTTGGAACTCTCCCCTAAGATCTGAGTAAATATTCTTAACCCTTGCACTATACTGATTAGAGATCATGGCATAAAAATCACAGAAGATTGAAAAAACATCACTTTTATTCTTTAAACAGAAAACCCATCCAAATCTAGTGAATTCATCAATGATTATTAAAAAATAACTGTGACCAAGACAAGAAACAACTAGAGCTGGCCCCCAAACATCCAGATGTAAGTTCTCAAAAATAAATGTGCTAGAGCGACTAATAGAGGGTAAAGGGCTTCTAGCAAGCTTGCCCAATGGACAAAAAGAATAATTGCTAACTGATTTTGAAGAGGATAGATTGTTTCCTTTGAGAACTGAGCTGACTGTCTGATTCTGACAATGTCCAAGCCGTGCATGCCACCTTTCAAAAGACACCTTCTCTCCAACTAGCGCCTCTTTTAGGGTGGGTGTAAGCACATAAAGCCCATCTTTACTCGGGCCCCGTAACAGGATTTCCCCAGTTGTTTGGTCCTTCACAAGAAAATGGTTAGGCCAAAATTCAAAGAAACATGAGTTGTCACAGGTAAATTTTTGAACAGATAGTAAAGATTTGGTAAGCTTAGGAACAAGTAGGGCATCATTAATTTTCAAATTATTGATATTTGAATTTCCAAAGTGAGAAATTTGCAAACCTTGACCATTGCCAAACTGAACTGTATCATATCCTGGATATGGCTGCATTTGATGAAGTTGAGTCGGATTTGCCGTCATGTGATTAGTTGCTCCTGTGTCTGGATACCACGGCTGATTAGGACCCATGAATGGATTTGGTGGTTGTTGCCATGCTATGTGTGCTTGTGGTCCAGGATTGTAGTGTGCTCTTGAATTATTCTTTGGTCTTTTGCACTTATCAGCCCAGTGACTTGGATCACCACAATTGTAGCACTTGCCACTTTTTCTCTTCTTTGGATTCTGCTTCTTTGCTTGATTTGTTTCCATGGTGGACACATTGGCCTCCCGATGTGCTGATACACCATCGGTTTGAAGCAGAGTTGTCTTTCTGGTTGATTGAATCATGCCCTCGGCTGTTTTCAAACTGTGCAAAATCTCTTGATAATTGATGTTTGTACCGTGCTAAGTTACAAGAATCCGGACAGTGGAGCGATACTCTTCTCCTAAACCCTTGTAAAGAACTGACGGTAGTAGATGTCGAGGGTAAGGATTCCCTGAGGCAGCCAGATCATCAAGGATGGACTTCACTTTTTGCATATACGCAGTGACTGACATTCCCCCTTGCTCAAGCTCATGCAGTTCGACTCCCATCTGAAACTGCTTGCTGCCTATAATAAGCCCGTAGGCATCCTCTAAAGCTAGCCAAATATCATGTGAGTATTTGAGATATGCAATCTCAGAAAACACCTCTTCGGTGATGGAATTTAGGAGCAAAGTCCTAACCACATTTTCTACATCATCCCATTGAATAAAAGATGGATTTATGATTAAATCCGCAGCTGATGTCACAAAAGCTGTTCTAGGAATAAATTTGGGTGGAGGTGGTGTTGAACTAAGAATGTGGGAAAGAAGATGATAGGTTTGAAGGGTAGATTCCATGGACTTTCTCCATGCTTTGTAGTTGTGCGGGGTTAATTTGATGTTAATGTTGATATTTGTGGGTTGTTGTCTTGGTTGTTCAACATGAGTGGAGATAGGTTCTGGATGGACATGATTGTTTATAGTATGAGGGATGGAGGAGGAAATAAAATTGTGTCTAACATTGTTTGACGGTGCATCAACAGTATTGTGAAACGAATTTGAGAAGAAAGATGGTGAGGGATCATGGGTTAATTGAGTATTATAACAAAACGGCGAAGTATTAGATTCAGAAATAACCTGATGTTTGTTACTGGCTTCAGCTGCCTGATATGCTGCTAGGGCAGCAAGAACTGATGGAGAAAATAGAGTTGGAGGAGTCGAGGATTGTTGCGATTGAATAGATGGCTGCTGAACCGGAAGTTGTTGATTCCGTGAAGGCGGAACGGCCGCCTGATATGCCGCAATTGCGGCTAGCACCGCAACGTCAGCGGCGGACGTTGTCGGTGCTGGTAGCATCGCGGTTTGCACAAACCGCTGATCACGAGCTGCTGTCGCTAAAGGTTCTTGCGCGAGTTGTACAAGAGCCGCGGAAGGGAGATGGCTTGCGAGTTGGACAGGAGCCGCGGTTGTCGTTGGGAGCACAGACGGCGCGCGGGCGCTGGCCACTTGAAACGCCAGGAGTGCGGCTTGGACCTCCGGAGAGAACGAATCCACAGCTGCTGCCATGGTGGGATTTTGCGCGATCTGCGCAGATGGAGCAGCAGCTGCGGTCATCGGAGGAACGGTGGTGGGCGCGCGGGTGCTGGCCGCCTGATATGCGAGGAGCGCAGCTTGTACCTCCGGAGGCAGCGAGTTCGTAGTGGCAGCCGCGGTTGGGATTTGCGCAATCTGCGTAGACGAAGTAGGAGCCGCAGTCATCGGGGGAGCCGTAGTGGGCGCGCGGGCGCTGGCCACTAGGTACGCTTAGAGTGCAGCACAGACTTCCTGAGGGAAGTAATCGCCCACCGTCTGCTGTTGCGGTGGAACTGTCACTGCGGGTTTGGCAGTGGTTGCGGCTAGGAAGTCGGATTCTCCGGTGACGAAGGGTGAGGTGAACCGCCATCCCGAAGATGCAAACGAGCCTCCGAGGGCGTCGTCCGTGTTCTGAGCGGCCGCGGATGTTGTAGCGGCGGTAGGTGCGATGGTTACGGCAGCCACACCGGCGGCGGCGGCGGCGGACGCAGCAGCATTTACGGCGGTAGTGGCGGCGATGACAGTTTTGTATTGAGAATAGGTTGGTGATTGAGGATGATCAGAGGATTCGGAAGATGCGGAAGTTGATACTACGGATACCATGTTGAATTTATAGTTTGATATATGGAGGATTATGGAGATAGAGAGAGATAAGTAATAACACAATTAATGGTGTGAATCACCTTAGTGATTATGGCTCAGAGGCCTTGTATTTATAGTGAGTCAATAGTAGTTTGTATAGGAATACAATACACAAGTATAATCGTATTAGAACTCTACCTAGCTAGGGTTATAGACAAATTGAAACTCTAACTAGATAAGAATCTATTTACAGAGATAATAGGAACATTATCTCTAACACAATGAACAATGAATTAATGTAATAAGTTAATAACTATGGATAAATGTCATGGATAAAAAATGTTATGTATAACTGACGGGTAAATGTCATGGATAAAAAATGTTTTGGTGGAAATATGGCAATTAAAATTGACATAAAAAAGGCATTTGACACTATGGATTGGAATTTCATTTTGGAAGTTCTAGAGGCGTTTGGTTTCTCAGTGGAATTTCGAGACCTTATTCTTAATATTTTCATCTCGTCTAGAATTTCCATTATGATTAATGGGGCCCCTAAAGGTTATTTTCGTTGTTCCAGGGGGCTTCGGCAAGGAGATCCTCTTTCTCCAATCCTCTTTTGCTTGACTGAGGACTTTCTGAGTTGTTTAATATTAAATCCTTTGGAGACGGGGCGTCTCCAGCCTATGTCTTATGTCAGAAACTTTAATTTTCCATCTCATTTGTTTTATGCTGATGATATCTTGCTGTTTTGCAAAACTTATGTGCAGAATGTGAAATTAATTGCTGATATTTTCAAACTCTATGCCACTCTTTCAGGTCAATTGGTAAATTGGACTAAATCTGAAGCTTTTTTTGGCCAAAGAATTACTCCTACTCGCGCTCACATGTTAGCTGAGATTACAGGTTTTAAATTTGGGTCGCTTCCTTTTTCTTACATTGGTGTTCCTCTGTTTCGAGGAACCCCAAGAAATAGGCTGTTGAAACCAATTGCAGACAGAATTATTTTAAAATTCAGTAACTGGAAAGTGAAGTTACTCTCGATGGCTGGGCGGTTAACTCTGATTAAATCAGTGATTTTCATTTCAGTTCTGCATTCTTTTTCAATTTATAAATGGCCTCCCGACCTACTGAACTTTTTAAAAAGATGCACTTTGAATTTCCTTTGGTCGGGCTCGGTGAATGAAAAGAAGCTTGTCATCCCTCTTGGAATTTATGTTGTAAACCCATTGCTGAAGGAGGTTTGGGTGTAAAAGACTTTGCAGATATGAACATGCCATGCTCGGCAAATTTTGTTGGGATTTAATCTCCTTAGATAATTTTCCAATGGGGATTTTGAAGAAACGTTTTCCAAGTAAGATGGGGGGTTAATCTCCTTAGTTTATGTTGTAAACCCATTGGTGGATTGGCGTACACTCAAAGCTCAATTTCTGGTTTAGTTATTGGATCTCCCCAACGGTTGCAGAACGTTTGAATATTTGTGATGATACTGAGCTTAGTGGCGATTCAGTTTTAAATTATTATGGAAGTTCTGGTTGATCGAATCTCCCGACTGAGGTGGAAGATTTTAGGGGTGATATTGCAGATATCAAGGGAGGGTTTGACTCCGAAGATGTGTGCTTCTGGAAGGCTGATCGAAAGAGAATTGTTTCAGGTAGAAGTCTTTACAAATTGATTTGGGGGGTTCAGCCTGAGGTGTCTTGAAAAAACTTCATCTGGAAAAGCTTATTACCACCATCTCGTTCTCTTATCTGTTGGAGAGCAATTTTGAACAAGCTCCCAACTCATGATTTAATCAGTGCAAGCGGTTTGATTTTAATTTCACGGTGTGAACTCTGTCGTCTTAATTTAGAAAGTCATGACCATCTTTTTGTGAGGTGTATCTTCACGACCCAGATCTGGAACACTATTTTTCTTTGTTTGTTCTGCGACTTGGAGTATTTGACAGTCTCAACTCTCTTTTGGCGTGTTTTCAATCACAAAAATTCAGTCCTCAACTCTTAGACATCTGGACGTCTGCATTTGTAAAAACAATTTGGTTAATCTGGAAGGCCAGAAATCAGGCCATCTTTGATTCAATTGAACCAAATATAGCTGTCATTTTGCGGGACCTTTGGAGCGCTCTTGGTGAGGTGCAATTTGGAAGCAAGGGAGTTATGTTTCATTCAGCTAAGGATCACCATGTTTTGTCGCAACTCTCTTTACTTGGTCGCCCTCCTCCCGCACCCTCCTGCGTGGAAGTTATTTGGCATTCTCCACTGCCAGGTTGGATCAAAGTAAATTCAGATGGATCTGTGGCTAATAATTTAGCAGGGGCATGTGGAATTTTCAGAAACTGCAGAGGCTTTCCGCATGGTGCTTTTGCGATGCCGTTTAGCATTTGTCTCCCTTTTGAGGCGGAATTACAGGGTGTTATGCAGTCCATTCGCATGGCTTGGGATAAAGGCTGGAAGAAGCTTTGGATTGAATCAGATTCAAGCTATGTTGTTAATTTGCTAAAATCAAGATCCAAGACTGTTCCTTGGCGTTTTCGACAAGATTGGATGCTTTGCCTTTCCCTTGTGTCCCAAATGACAATTTTTGTTTCGCATATTTTTAGAGAAGGAAATAAGGTGGCGGATTCCTTAGCTAACCATGGTCGATCTGCTTCTTCATTGATTTCATGGAATTCCTCGCCTTCCTTCTACTCACATCTTGTGTCTGATGACTTGGCGGGACTGCCCCAGTTTCGATTCCACTAGTTTGTATGTATTTTATTTCGCTTTTTTATTTGTCTTTTATTATTTATTTTGTACTCTTTTAATAATATTTTAGGCTCAACTCCATTTGATTTGAAGTGTGCTAACCTTGTTAGGATGTTTTGGTTCTTTTGGGTTGACCTCCAAGTCTTCAATTAAAAAAAAGTTAATAACTATCGATTATGACTCATTGATAATTGAGACTAATTATAAAAAAAATAGCACTTTTTAACAAACTTGCTAGAAATACAATTTTATTCCTAAGATCATAAATAATATAATTGAGTATCTAATGTTGGTAAATTAAGTTAATTTTAGATATTATTATCATAATATTTGTTTAGTCATAAATTTTGTTATATCTACTACACATATACATCGTTGATTCCGTATTTTGAATGCATTAGATAAAAAATTAATATCTAAATATTCCATCGAGTTTAAAGACATTTTATCTCTAAGTTTACTATGAAATCACAAAAAAATGTAAATTTTTTGAACCATACTGGTACGCAATTTACGCAGAATACAAAGACAAAATTTATGAAAACATCTCCACTACAAACCCGATGAGAGGAGATGAAAAGACAAATGGGACAGAACTTTGAGTGACATGCTGTGTCACTTTCCGCATGTCGTGTCACTCGGCGTGCCACTGCAGCTCGGCATGCGAAACAAGGACGAAATACCATGGGAGCTCAGGACTGGAGCCACACGTCGTGCGGGTTAAGTGACTCAGTATGTGGGGGCGTTTGAGTTGCCTTCCTCATGAAGCTGGATTAAGAGGACACGGCTGGAATATTTTTATTTACTATTTTGCCATTGAACTAATTACTGTTGTGCTACTAGTCTTATTTTCCTTTCTAGCCTTTTATTTAATTATCCATATTCTTTCCCGAAGGCTCTTTAGTTGCTTGTAGCCCTAGTGGGGGCATTTTAGTATCTTTACTTAACCTAGAAGGGAGTATATAAACTCCTTTATTTGTAATGAAAGTAACTTTTATGAAATTCAATCAAAAATAGCTTCCATTGTTGAGAGCTTTGTTATTATATTTGGGATTCATTCTTTCAAGTTAGGTTTGAGAAGAAACATCTTATAGTGGATTTAATAGTGGTTGTCCTTCAATTATACTATTTATGATATTAGGAATATAATTACTTTTAACTAACAACGTTAGAGATATTTTTATATCTTATTCTTTTATAACCTAAATTTTGGAACAAGCCAATCATAGTAAAATAAAACCTCTATATAGGAATACATTTGGGACCGGGCTATTTGTATAACAATTGAGAGGTTATTAATAAATAGGGTTTGGTATAATAAAATTTCTCAATATATAAAATTTTAAATTTTAACAATAACAAGAATACCTTCCGTTAGATGAACTCGTTTTTTTTTCTTTTGGAGAAATAATACCACTTGAAATTGGTTAAGATTATCATAGGCATGCATGGTTTATATATAATGTATAACAATAGACATTAATGGAATAAATTAAATATTTAGAATTTCAATTTAGAGTTTAGATTTTCAATATATAGATAATTGGAAGAGTTTTACGGGAAAAATGTAAACATCAATGAGAATACTAAATATTTATAATTTCAAGTTGTATTTTGTATTTCCAACTTATAGATAATTTCAATAGTTTTTTTTAGGGATAAGTACAAAAAAAATGCCTGTGGTATACCGGTTTTGCGAACTCGAACATGTGGTTTTTTTTTTTTTTTTTTGCAAACAGAGGTCTGTGTTACAAACCGTTAGCAAACAGAGGCTAAATTGACTAACGGTGTTAAAATTCAAAGAGAAAAGAGTTAATTTGACCCTTATGTTTATTTATTTTATAAATGAACCCCCCTAATTATCTAATTATCATAAATAAACCCCAAAATCAGAAATAAAAATAAAAAATACCATCTTTTCCATCTCTTTTTCATTTTTTATTTTCATTATTCTTTCTCTCTCTTCTCTCTCTCCTCTCTTCTTCCTCCTTTATTTTGGGGTTTATTTGTGATAATTAGATAATTAGGGTAGTTAATTTATAAAATAAATAAATATAAGGACCAAATTAACTCTTTTCTCTTTGAATTTTAACACCGTTAGTCAATTTAGCCTCTGTTTGCTAACGGTTTGTAACACAGACCTCTGTTTGCAAAAAAAAAAAAAAAAAAACCACATGTTCGAGTTCGCAAAACCGGTATACCACAGGCATTTTTTTTTTGTACTTATCCTTTTTTTTAATATTTTAGAATTTGGTTTGAATTCTTAATATATATATATATAGGGGCATAGTTTCTAAATGTGAGACTTGAAAAGTGTATAACAAATAACTTTTGAGAGGTTATTCCTATTTATAACTGGCCCAAGTTGGGACCGAGTTTTTTTCATAACAAAATAAAGGTTATTCTTATATAGAGTATTCCTATATAGAGGTTTTACTGTAGATATTGTTAGAGGTGTCAAAATCCCCCCGAGATTTGTTCAAAATACCATTGAAGGGGAATTAGGGTACTTTGCTAGAGTTCTAATTGATCGATTAGGTAGAGGCGGATCAACCTCATGATACCATGGTTGTGGTAGAATTTCTTAAATAGAACATATCTACCTTATGTGGGACTTCTAGAGCTCTAATTAGTGATGGGAGCACCCATTTTTACAACAAACAATTCTATCAATTACTTATAAAGTATGTCGTAGACTATAAGGTTGCAATCTTATATTATCCCTAAATAAGTGGGTAAGTCGATGTATCAAAATAGAGAGGTAAAATATTAGGAATGTTCACATGCACTTTAATGATCAAATTCATTTGGTCATTAAGGTCCATATAATCAAAACCGTGTAAAATATATGTTAGAGAAGACGAAAAGATTAGTTGCTAAAGTTAGATCATGTATGAGCATAAAGTCAATAACTTGTAAATATAGTTAAAAAGAATTAATGAATTAATGCAAGAAAAAAAAGTCATTGAAATGAGCTCTGATGTCATTCAAGTAATGTTCTAGAGGAGATATACCTTGCAATAAGAAGGATTCATACTCATTATTCCGCCGCCATGGACAATACCTCGCCACCACTAAATCCACCGCCGTTCCAACCTCCAGACCCTCCAGATCAAATTACTATAGCGTCACAGTCTGCTCCTGTCTCTCCTAGACTCTACAACAAGGTTGTTGAAGATGATGTCGAGATTGTTGATGCTCGCACCCTGGAAGATCTCCACGCCCTTGGGTTAGTGTCTTTTGATTTTGTGGATAATAATGAACTGAAGCCAAGGATAAATATTGCCCCTGAATTGATTGAAAGACTCCAACAGCCTTGGAAAAAGGCGCTGATTGTGAAACTGCTAGGGCGGAACGTTGGGTATGTTGCTCTCAAGAATCGTGTTACGACTCTTTGGAAACCACTGGGCGAGTGGGAGATGATGGACCTAGGCTTTGGGTTCCACCTGGTAACCTTTGACAAGGACTCTGATCGGGAACGTGTCGTCCGGGGAGGGCCATGGATGGTCCAAGGGCACTATTTAACAGTCAGAACCTGGTCGCCTGGATTTATTACGTCTGATGCGATTGTGAATTCAACTATGGCATGGGTACGTTTTCCAACACTTCCTTTGTAATATTATGATGAAGATCTTCTTTTGGCAATAGCTTGTATGGTTGGGAAACCTGTTAAAATAGATAAAAACACCATTGAAGCCTCGAGAGCTAGGTTTGCGAGAGTGTGTGTGGAAATGGACCTATCCCGCCCACTTGTTGGCCAAGTTTGGATTAATAATGAACCTTTCAAAGTTGAATATGAAGGTCTATATGTTGCTTGCTCCCGGTGTGGGAGATACGGGCATAATAAGGATGGTTGTACTCTCCCGAGCATCCAGGAAGAAGTAGCAGGGACTATGACCACAAACTCCAATGTGAGTGCTAGCACCCAAACTAAGTCCAATCCGGGAGCCTCTTCATCTGAAATTGGTCCTTGGTTAGTCCCTAAAAGAGTTTACAAGCCTAGAAACAAGCATACTTCTGAGGTGACCAAGGAAAATATTGAACCTGTGACTAGCCCGTCTCTTGCTACTGGTCTCTTGAATGGGGAGATGCTTTGATGAGGGCAACGGTTCCCTCTACCGAGGGTACTAAAAAAAATGGGGCCGATAGAGGCTCCTTTGTCTATTCCATGTCCCGAGCTCTCGTAGATATCACCAACAACAATATTTTTGGCTCCCTGCCTGTTGATGTCCCTAACCAGAATATTGATGCTGGTGGCTCTAGCTCGAAACAAGTAGCTTTAAACCTCGAGAACACCTCCAACCGTGGGAAGAGAAGCCGGACTGAAATACCACACTCCAAAAGCTCTGCTTATCCCAATGGCCATAAGGACAAAGGTATTGTTTTTAACCCTAACAAGAACTTGAATTCTAGTGAAATCTCTGGTCCTTTTAGTCAGAGTGTTAACTTGCAGGAAACCATGGATGTGAGCACCTTTGGTGCCTCTAGTGTGAATGGGAATCTCCTCCCTAATTGATTTGCCTGTTGGCTTACCGTCCTCCCCTTTATTTTCTTATGAAGATTATTTCATAGAATAGTTTTGGGGCTAGTAGCCCTAGTTTCTTGCGTGCATCTAGGAATTTGATTGCTTCTTTTGATCCTGATGTTTTTGTGATTCTTGAACCTCGGCTCCCTGGCTCACGCACTATTGATATTTGCCGTAGACTACGGTTCTCTAATGTTGATTTTGTGGATACAGAGGGTTTTAGTGGTGGGATTTGGGTCTTTTGGCATGCTTCAAGAGTTCAGCTTACCGTTCAATCATATAACAGACAGTTTCTCCATGCCCGGATCTCAAGTATTGGCGGATCTATCCATAATCCTATTTTTGATGCGTGATTTGTCTATGTTCGTCCCCAGATGGCCTTTAAACGCCAGTTTATGGAAGACATGCTTGCTGCCCGTACTAATGTGGTTAACCCGCTCTTAATTATTGGGGACTTTAACTGCATTAAATCCCCATCTGAAAAGCAAGGCGGGTCAATGCGTATTTTGGAAAGGTGTAGCTTCTTTGCGGATTGGATTAATCTCATGAACTTGGTTGATCTAAACTTCTTGGGACCCTATTTTACATGGTTTAGGGCTCCACACCCCGCACTAGAGTTGCCTGCAGGTTGGATAGAGCCCTTTGTAGTCTTGATTGGCGCACTTGCTTCCCGGAGGCCACGATCAGACACTTACCGAGAAACAGTTCCGACCACTGCCCGATTCTTCTTCATCTAAAGAGCCCCACCTCAGTCCCCCGAGCTCCTTTTAGATTTCAGACAGCCTGGCTTACACATGAGGCTTTCCACACTTTCTTTTGCAATAATTGGGATGTCAATTCTAATATTCAGGACTCTATGCTCAACTTTACCGAAACGGTTTCTAATTGGAACAGGAACGTGTTTGGTAATATTTTTCAGCGAAAGGAGAGTCTGTACCGCAGACTAGGAGGAGTTCAGCAACATCTTAGTAACCGTGTTACGAGTGGTCTACTCCGGCTTGAAAGAAAGCTTGTGGCTGAACTTAATAACACTCTTTATCAAGAAAAAATTCTCTGGTTCCAAAAATCTCGAATAAATTGGCTTCAGTTTGGTGATAGAAACTCTACCTTTTTCCATGCGTCTACTGTTATTCGTCGAAGGAAAAATAAGGTGGAAGGGCTGATTGACACTAATGGTATTTGGGTTTGGGATCATAACATTCTAAAAGACATGGCTCTTAATTTCTTTGGCAACTGTACTCGGAGGAAAGCTCATCTCAGCCTAATCTGGTTACTGGTGTTGTTTTTCCTCCTTGGGAGCCCAATGACCTTGAGTTTGTTTCCCGGCAATTTGTTGTCAAGGAAGTACATGATGCTCTCTTCTCTATGAACCCCTATAAAGCCCCTGGCCCTGACGACTTTCAAGCTTGCTTCTACCAGAAGCTATGGGGTATGTTAAAGTCTCAGATGTGCGCTTCTGTGTTGATAGTGCTGAATACAGGCGTTCTTGATCCAGCTTGGAATGACACTCTTATAACCTTGATTCCGAAGATTCCTAACCCGGAGTCAATCACACAGTTTCAACCTATTAGCCTCTGCAACGTTGTTTACAAGATAGTCACGAAGTGCATCGTCAATCGTCTTAAGCCTTTCCTGGGACAGCTTGTGAGTCCCTCTCAGAGCAGTTTCATCCCTGGGAGACAGATCACTGACAACATCATCATCATGCAGGAAGCTATCCACTCGTTTGGGAGGAAAACTGGTCCGATGGGTTTTATGGCCCTTAAGTTAGACCTTGAAAAGGCCTACGACCATATCAGTTGGAACTTTTTGAAGGATACTTTACTGTTGCTTGGTTTGGGATTGCCCATGGTCAATTTGATTATGAGTTGCATTTCAGCCTCCTCTATGGCTCTTCTCTTGAATGGTCAGAAGCTCCCTTCGTTCACCCCTTCTCCTGGCCTTCGTCAAGGCGACCCGCTGTCCCCTTATCTATTTGTGCTGTGTCTCG
Organism: Euphorbia lathyris; assembly: GCF_963576675.1. Classification (NCBI taxonomy): domain Eukaryota; kingdom Viridiplantae; phylum Streptophyta; class Magnoliopsida; order Malpighiales; family Euphorbiaceae; genus Euphorbia; species Euphorbia lathyris. The sequence continues at coordinate 17,901,517 of NC_088914.1, read as the reverse complement.
AGAGACTGAGCCACTTAATTGAAGATGCCATCCGGGGCGGAAGTTGGCATCCTTTTTACCTCTCGGCACAAGGCCCAAGGTTTTTGCACATTTGTTTTGCTGATGACATTGTGCTCTTTGCTGAAGCTAGTATCACCCAAGCCCATGTTATCAAATCCATCCTCAATACTTTTTGTGCGAGCTCTAGGAAGAAAGTCAGCGAAGCCAAGTCTAGAATCTTATTTTCTAGAAATGTTCTCACTAGTGTCAAGCGGGACATCTGCAATGTCCTCGGGTTCAAGAAAACTGATAACTTGGGCATGTATTTGGGAGTGCCCCTCATTCATACCCGTGTTACAAAGGAAACCTATAAATATGTTCTTGACAAAGTTACTCAGCGGCTATCAGGTTGGAAAGCCCATAACCTTTCTCTTGCAGGAAGACTCACTTTGATAAAATCTGTTACTAGTGCTATTCCTAGTTACTCGATGAAAACGACTCTTCTACCAAAAGGTATCTGTAATAAGCTCGATGTCAGAAACCGTCGCTTCCTTTGGGGTGGTACAGACAATATCCGCCAAACCTCTCTTGTGAATTGGTCAATTGTGAGCCGTCCGAGACATGAAGGCGGGCTTGGAATTCGTGATACTCATTCTTTCATTCTTGCAATGCTTGCTAAACTAAGCTAGGCGATCTTGAAGTCCCCTCATCCTCTATGGGTCCGTCTAATCAAGTCAAAGTACTGTCGTGCTCGGAATGATTTAGCTATGTTTGAGATTCGGCACCCATACTCACACACTTGGAGAAGTTTAGTTCGAGGGGCTGCTGTTATTATTGCACGAACTGGTCGAATTGTCAATAACAGGCGCAATACGCGGTTTTGGCATGTCAGATGGGTTGGTGCTGAAGCTCTCCTCGACAAAGCCATGGCCATCATCCCTACTGACCTCTTAGCAGCTTCAGTCTGATGCCTTTGGTTGCCCAGCGGTGGTTGGAACTGGAACTTACTATCCCGATATCTCTCGACTTCCTCTCTCTTCCTTTTGGCCTCAATTGTTATTTTCTCAGAAATATTGGAGGAGGATTGCTGGTTTTCGCCGGAGTCCGCCAGTGGGGATTACACGGTATCCTCGGGATATTGGGGGCTTATTGACACTAGATCAGACCAGCCTTTTTGGTCAGCTGCAATTTGGAAATTGATTTGGCATCCTCAAACTCAAGAACGAATCAGATGTTTCATTTGGTTAGTGGCTCATGAGGGAATTATGTTTAACGCAGTCAGGCGTCATCGTCACCTCGCGACTTCTGGCATGTGTAATGCCTGCAGCAAGGAGGAAACTGTCCTTCATGTGCTTCGTGACTGTCCCGTGGCTACCACTATGTGGAATCGGTTGGTCCCTACCCAGCATAGAGCTATTTTCTTCTCTCTCCCCCTTAGAGACTGGATAACCGCTAATGTTCAAGTGGATTATGTGTTTGATAATATTAGCTGGCCGGTTTTATTCTCTGTCTGCAGTTGGTGGATTTGGAGATGGAGGAACGACTTGGTTTTCAATGACAAGTCCTATCACAATTGTAAGGTTTCCTTTGTCATCTCTCAATCTCAGGATAACTTTAATCCTCATTTCTCTCTCTCTGATCCAAGGCAGAGTTATTGTGCTACTTGTGTTATTTTCTAGAAATGTTCTCACTAGTGTCAAACGGGACGTCTGCAATGTCCTCAGGTTCAAGAAAACTGATAACTTGGGCATGTATTTGGGAGTGCCCCTCATTCATACCCGTGTTACAAAGGAAACCTATAAATATGTTCTTGACAAAGTTACTCAGCGGCTGTCAGGTTGGAAAGCCCGTAACCTTTCTCTTGCAGGAAGACTCACTTTGATAAAATCTGTTACTAGTGATATTCCTAGTTACTCGATGCAAACGACTCTTCTACCAAAAGGTATCTGTAATAAGCTCGATGTCAGCAACCGTCGCTTCCTTTGGGGTGGTACAGACAATATCCGCCCAACCTCTCTTGTTAATTGGTCAATTGTGAGTCGTCCGAGACATGAAGGCGGGCTTCGAATTCGTGATACTCATTCTTTCAATCTTACCATGCTTGCTAAGCTAAGCTGGGCGATGTTGAAGTCCCCTCATCCTCTATGGGTCCGTCTAATCAAGTCAAAAGTACTGTCGTGCTCAGAATGATTTAGCTATGTTTGAGATTCGGCACCCGTGCTCACACACTTGGAGAAGCTTAGTTCGAGGGGCTGCTGTTATTATTGCACGAACTGGTCGGATTGTCAATAACGGGCGCAATACGCGGTTTTGGCATGACAGATGGGTTGGTGCTGAAGCTCTCCTCGACAAAGCCACGGCCATCATCCCTACTGACCTCTTAGCAGCTTCAGTCCGATGCCTTTGGTTGCCCAGCGGTGGTTGGAACTGGAACTTACTATCCCGGTATCTCTCGACTTCCTCTTTCTTCCTTTTGGCCTCAATTGTTATTTTCTCATAAACTTTGGAGGAGGATTGCTGGTTTTGGCCGGAGTCCGCCAGTGGGGATTACACGGTATCCTCAGGATATTGGGGGCTTGTTGACACTAGATCAGACCAGCCTTTTTGGTCAGCTGCAATTTGGAAATTGATTTGGCATCCTCAAACTCAAGAATGAATCAGATGTTTCATTTGGTTAGTGGCTCATGAGGGAATTATGTGTAACGCAGTCAGGCGCCATCGTCACCTCGCGACTTCTGGCATGTGTAATGCCTACAACAAGGAGGAAATTGTCCTTCATGTGCTTCGCGACTGTCCCGTGGCTACCACTATGTGGAATCGGTTAGTCCCTGCCCAGCATAGAGCTGTTTTCTTCTCTCTCCCCCGTAGAGACTGGATAACCGCTAATGTTCAAGTGGATTATGTGTTTGATAATATTAGCTGGCCGGTTTTATTCTCTGTCTGCAGTTGGTGGATTTGGAGATGGAGGAACGACTTGGTTTTCAATGACAAGTCCTATCACAATTGTAAAGTTTCCTTTGTCATCTCTCAATCTCGGGATAACTTTAATCCTCATTGCCCTCTCTCTGATCCAAGGCAGAGTTATTGTTCTACTTGGGTCTCTTGGAAGCCGCCTGACGCTGATTGGGTGAAGATTAACACAGATGGTGCTTCTAAAGGTAATCCTGGGCTCTCTAGTGCGGGTGGCATCCTTAGGGATGGAAATGGAATGTGGTGTGGAGGCTTCCTTGCCAACATTGGTATTTGCAATGCTTTGATGGCGGAGTTGTGGGGTCTATTTTTTGGGCTCCGGTTAGCTTGGGAGAAGGGGTATCGTAAAGTGGTGGTGGAAATGGACTCGATGACAGCTCTTAACTTCATGAAGGATAATGTGAGTCCAGCGCACCCCTCAGCCTGGCTTATTAATGGGTGTCGGGCCTTCCGTGATAAGTCTTGGGATCTCATCTTTCTTCATACTTATCGGGAAGGCAATCGCGCTTCCGATTGGATGGCGAATTTCGCAGGTTCAGTTCCACTGGATCATCATGAGTGTGACGTGCCTCCTGCAGGCCTCCAAAACATCTTATTTGAAGACAGTTGTGGCTCGAGTCTGAGTCGTCTAACTCGAGTGTAGTCCCTTTTGTTGTTTTGTCTCCCCGGGCTTCGGCCTTCTCTGTACTACCAAAAAAGTAATGTTCTAGAGTCAATGAATTTTTTGCAGTGTAAAAGAGGAGAGGTTTTTATTAGGATCCCACTCTTAAATTAAATGTCTAATATAATAATAATATACCATACATTGTGGCCCTATACTTTAATACTTATTGTTAATACATATTTTCTTCTTTTATGGCCTCAAAGCCACACCTAGTTATATCTATTAAACATGAAGTTGGAGACACCATGATTACTTCTAGGTTTAAATCCAATCATGCATCTATATATATTCAAATCAAATACTCTCAAATCATACAATATTATAGTAACTCTAGCTTTATTTTACAATGATTTTTATATTTGTTAAAGGTTATTATAAAACACATGCCATAAAATGAAAATGAAAATTTGAAAAAAAAAAATATTCAAGGTTTCAATTTGACTTAACTGATAGTTACAAAATCAATAGTTAGTTGAGTTAATTGTTGGATATATGAATTATTAGTTTTTAGAATTTAGAATTTAATAACTAAATTTCAAATATTAATGTTATAATTAATAGCTAAGGTGATAACATAATCAACTTAAAAATTTCAACTCCATATATTAAAAAAAATATATCTCAATATATATAAACATATGTAAAGTATTTAACACATCTCCTTATACATCAGTTGTAGGATCTATCATGTATTCCATGTTCTGTATGAGACTTGACGTTGCTTTTGCATTAAGCATGACTAGTCGATACCAGTCAGATTCCAGCGATGAGCACTAGACGACAGTTAAGGCAATCCTGAAATACCTTAACCGAACAAAGGATGCATTCCTGGTGTTTGGAGGACAAGAGGAGCTGGCAATATCAGGCTACACTGATTCAAGTTTTCATACTGTCAGCTGGAGCTTGTTGGGAGCTGTCCGTGATGGATAGAAGCGGACCGCCGGGTTGTTGGGTCTACTACACGGGTCGAGTTTTTGAGGTTTTATGTTTTAAATTTAATTTTAACTCTAGGGTCGTTTTTGTATTAAATAAAATGTTTTGATATGCAAAATGTTTTATTTTAATTAATTCATAGGATTTAAATTATTCAGTATAAATGATTTTAAATCAAAATAAATCATGATTGACATGCATTTTATTTATTATAGTTATAATATATTGTTTTATTTTATGCTATGATAAATAAAATGATGTTAATTGTGAAATTAGTTCAATGGATCATGTCACCGTGCATTAAACAGGCTTTAATTTGAGAATTAATGACGATCCAAATTTCAGTGCGAGCAGATTTGATAATTCTACATAACAAACCTTAGTTATAAAATTGGTAAAATTAAAATGGTTTCATCCTAAGTAACTCGGTTTAACTAAAAGGCTTAAGTCTGCATGGACTTGCTATGATCATGTATTGTATTTATTTTGACTAACCCTGCAAGAATGTGTTTTAATTAATAGAATTCTATGATCCAAATGCGAAGTATAGTTGTAATTTAATTTCAATTTTGCAAATATGACCTGCGGGGCATTATTATTATGTTATTAGATTATGATTTTATTTCAAGTAATTAATATATAATCAAAGCCATGAAGAAAGTAAAGATAAACCAGGATCCATGGTGAAAACTCAGAAGCAACCTGAAATAATAAATTATAGTTAGGACTGTTAGGGACTGTTTTGTATTTAGTTATATTAAGAAAGGGTAGATTAGACTTTTACTACAGGTTTTAGTTAGCGTTTATATAAATTGCCTTCTTCTTCTTCTTCTTTGACTTACTTTTGTACTCTCTCTTTCTCTGTAGCTTTCTTCCTCCTATTCATCAATGTTCTTCATTGACATTGTAAAGCAATTCATGTAGTTCTTCTTCAATTCAATAATACAGTTCCATTTCATTCAATTCTTTCAATTTAATATGGAATCAGAGCTTTAATGCATAATTTTTCATTTTCAAAGATCAGTCTGGTCTTTTCCTCTTTGTTTGATCTCTCGATCTTTTTCTAGATTTTCTTGATCAATCGTTTGTGCGTTTTCAGATTTCAGAATCGCATTCATCTTCAATCTTCAAATTGATCTCTTGGTCGTTTGATTTCATTGTTTTAGAGTGATTTTTCTCACTTTTCTTCCAGAGGAATTTTCTCGATCTAGAAAAATTTTCTTGCTCATTTTCCCCAATTTTCATCTTTCTCGATTGTTATCTCAATTTCTTTGGAAAATGACACAACCAAATTCAGGAGTCACAATTGCTTCTGCCATAGCAGTTGATCCTTCACTTAATCCTTCTAGTCATTATTTTCTTCATTCTGGAGAAAACCCTAGTTTGGTACTGGTTGCGCAATTGCTCACAGGGAACAATTATCATTCATGGAGTAGAGAATTCAAGCGAGCTCTGCATGCCAAGAACAAGATACCTTTTGTTGACGGAAGTCTGGTAATTCCTGCTATTGGCTCTCCTAATCGCGCCGCTTGGGATCGTTGCAATACTATGATCTTTTCCTGGCTTAGTCGGTCTGTAAGTGCTCCTATTGCTCAAAGCATTCAGTATTTTGATAATGTCTATGATGCTTGGGTGAATCTTGAGAAAACATATTCTCAAGGTAATTCTATCAAAATCTCTGAGTTACAGGAACAACTATATTCATTTACTCAGGGTAATTTGACTGTTCTTGATTATTACACTCAACAGATGATTGTTTGGGAAGAGTTGATAAACTTTAGGCCCTTATCTCTGTGTGTTTGTATTCCTGCTTGTACTTGTGCTCATTTGCTGACTAAGGCCAAGACTTATCAAGCAGAGGATTTAGTGATTAGATTTCTTAAAGGATTGAACTCTGAATTCAATGTTGTTAGGTCACAAATCTTTCTCATTAAACCCATGCCTGATATTACCACTGTTTTATCAATGATTTTGCAACAAGAGAGGCAAAATTTGGGGAACTCTATTCATATAGAATCTTCCATCAATCTGGCTAAGGGTCATTATCAGGATAAGAAGAAGTCCAGTTCCAAATGTAGTCATTGTGACAAGTCTGGTCGTACAATTGATCAGTGTTATAGGAAACATGGTTTTCCACCTAATTTCAAATTCACAAAGAGCAAGAAAGGAAATATGACTAACAATGACATTTTAGAAGGGGGATCATTACAGGCAGATGGTGATCGTTCTGCACATCAAGATGATGTTCATTCAGGAGGAATTACTTTTTCTAAGGCACAATATGTAAGGCTCATGGGATTAATTGATGCTGATGATTCTTCAAAAACCACTCATTCTTCACACATAGTTGGCAACGTGGTTTCAGGTTTGTCGAAGCCTTTGCATTTAGTTTCTAATTTACAATCTTTGCACGATAAAAGTGATACTGTTTGTATTTTGGACAGTGGTGCTACTGACCATATGGAAATAATATGGCTAGTTTTATTAGCTTGCATAAAGTATCAAATGTCACGGTTAATTTGCCTAATAACTAGCAGATTATAGTTAACCAAATTGGAAATGTCAGGATCAATGATCATATTATTTTGCAACAAGTGTTCTACATTCCCAGTTTTAAATTCAATATAATTTCAGTTAGTAGATTAAATGAACACTCTAAGGCAGCATGTGTTTTTATTGACAATGTATGTCATATACAGGACACACAACTTCAGCTGATGATTGGTTCAGCTAAATTGTGCAATGGTCTGTATATCTTGACTCAAGAGTGTTCAACTGCTCCTCCTAGTAATATTTCCGCTGTTTTCACACAGTCTGCTGCAAATAAATCTCAGCCTTTTCCTGCCAAGGAATTATGGCATCATAGGTTGGGGCATTTCCCTTTTTCAAAGTTAGGTTTAATAGGTGGTTTACCTATTTCTGCTGATTGTAATAAAGACTCTCATTATGATTGTAGTGTTTGTCCTTTGGCAAAAATGAAAAGATTGTCTTTTCCTATTAGTACTTCTACTTCTAGTTCTATATTTGATTTAGTGCATATTGATGTTTGGGGTCCTTTTTATACTGAGTCTCATGCTGGTTATAAGTATTTTTTGACTGTTATAGATGACTTTAGTAGATATACTTGGATCTATCTTCTTAAAACTAAATCACAGGCTATTAATTGTATACAAGGTTTTTATTCCTATGTTCAAGTTCATTTTAATAAGTGCATTAAAACCATAAGAAGTGACAATGCACCTGAACTGAAATTAGAAGATTTTTGTCTTAAAATGGCCATTCTTCATCAGTTTTCATGTCCTTATACTCCTCAACAAAATAGTGTTGTTGAGAGGAAGCATCAACATTTGTTGAATGTGGCAAGAGCTCTTAGATTTCAATCTTCTTTACCTTTGTCTTTTTGGGCAGATTGTGCTATGCATGCTACATACTTGATAAATTTGTTTCCAACTCCTGTTTTGCAAAATAAAACTCCTTATCAAGTTTTGTTTAATAAAGAACCTGGTTATGATAATCTTAAAGTTTTTGGATCTCTGGTTTACATAGTTAATTTTCAAACAGGAAAGACAAAGTTTGATTCTAGAGCAGTGCCATGTGTTTTTGTTGGCTATAAAGCTAATGTTAAGGGTTACAAAGTTTTTAATCTCATTACTAATTCTTATGCTGTTTCTAGAGATGTGGAATTTGTGGAACACATCTTCCCTTATAAACAAGCATCCCTTTTTACTTGTATTTCTGAGGTTCCTGAACAGGTTTTAAGTGACTCTTTCCTAGATAGCTTATCTTTTCAGAATGTAAGTGCTACTCTTCCAGAGATCTCATCTACACAGGTGCCTTCTCATCCTCTCAGTAATTCTATTCCTGCAGATAATTCTATTTTGTATGATGATGTTACTGCTGATCATTTTATTCCTGCTGATTTGATTGGTGATATGACAAATGAAATACCTGAAAATAATGATAGTTTACATTCAGTTTCTATTGATGCTATAACTGACGTGGTTAATGATATGGACTTGTCTAACGCAGATGATTCTAATCATTCTGCTGAATATCTTTCTGATGTTCCAGTTATAGATAACTCTTTACCTACTAGGCGGTCAAATAGAACTAGAATTAAGCCCACTTATTTGACAGACTATCATTGCAACCAACTTAGTTCTATTCCTGATTCCAATGGTTCTAATGCTGTTAAATATCCTTTATCTAGTGTCATTGGTTATCAATCTTTATCTGAATCACAAAGGACCTATATTCTAAATCTAAGCATTATTCCTGAACCAAAGAGTTACAAGGAAGCTGTTCAACATGATTGCTGGGTATAGGCAATGAATGATGAACTAAAGGCTTTAGATTTGAACAAAACCTGGATTTTAGTTCCGTTACCACCAGGAAAGAAAACAATAAGTAGGAGATGGGTTTGGAAAATTAAACTTAACAGTGATGGTACACTAGAAAGATATAAAGCCAGGTTAGTGGCAAAGGGTTACACACAGGTAGAAGGCATCGATTATCTAGACACTTTTTCCCCTGTTGTGAAATTAAGCATTGTTAGGCTTTTGTTAGCATTAGCAGTTACTCAAAATTGGCCTTTATATCATTGTGATGTTAATAATGCATTCTTACATGGAGAATTAGAAGAAGAGGTTTATATGGATCCTCCAGAAGGATTGGTTTTACCTCAAAAGGGTCTAGTTTGTAAATTACAGAAGTCTCTGTATGGCTTAAAGCAAGCCAGTAGACAATGGAATTCTAGACTTATTTCTTTCTTAACTGCACAGGGTTATTTGCAATGTGAATCAGACCATTCTATGCTTGTCAAATATAATGGTTCATTACTTACCATTTTGCTTGTTTATGTTGATGATATCATTATGACTGGTAATGATCATCATGAAATTGTTCATATTAAATCAGCATTGAATAATGAGTTTAAAATCAAAGATTTGGGTACTTTGAAGTACTTTCTTGGATTAGAGATTGCTAGGAACTCTACAGGGTTACATATTTCTCAAAGGAAATATGCCTTAGAGTTACTTGAGGATGCTGGTTTATTAGCTTCAAAATATGTCGTAACACCCATGGATCCTACTTTGAGGTTGTCCAAAGATAAGGGCATTCTGTTATAGGATCCTTCAGTTTATAGAAGGCTCATTGGCAGGCTCATTTATTTGACAAATACTAGGCCTGACATAACCTTTTCTGTAAACACATTAAGTCAATTTTTATCTAAACCAACTGATATTCATTATGCAGCTGCTAAAAGGGTGTTGTTATGCATTAAGAACAATCCAAGTCAGGGTCTTTTCTACTCAGCAGAGTCAGAGTTGCATCTTAAAGCCTTTTCTGATGCAGACTGGGCAACATGTGTAGATACCAGAAGATCAGTCACATGTTTCTGTGTATTTCTTGGGAAATCTTTAATCAGTTGGAAAAGCAAGAAACAGGTGACTGTTTCAAAATCCTCCACTGAAGCAGAGTATAGGGCAATGTCTGCAGTGACCACTGAAGTGCAATGGTTAACCTATCTTCTTAACTTCTTAAAGATCAAGCACAAGATTCCCATTCCTTTGTTTTGTGACAACAGTTCAGCCATTTACTTAACCAGTAATTCCACTTTCCATGAAAGAACAAAACACATTGAATTAGATTGCCATTTTGTAAGAGAGAAACACAAAGCTGGTTTGGTACATCCTTTGGGCATATCTACTTCACATCAACTGGCTGACATTCTTACAAAGGCTTTGCCTTCAAGACAGTTCAACTTTTTTCTTAGCAAGCTTGGCATTCTCACAATATGTATTCCAGCTTGAGGGGGGGTAATAAATTATAGTTAGGACTGTTAGGGACTGTTTTGTATTTAGTTATATTAAGAAAGGGTAGATTAGACTTTTGCTACAGGTTTTAGTTAGCGTTTATATAAATTGCCTTCTTCTTCTTCTTCTTCTTTGACTTACTTTTGTACTCTCTCTTTCTCTGTAGCTTTCTTCCTCCTATTCATCAATGTTCTTCATTGACATTGTAAAGCAATTCATGTAGTTCTTCTTCAATTCAATAATACAGTTCCATTTCATTCAATTCTTTCAATTTAATACGAAAAACTCAAAATGTTTTTAGATCATTTTAAGTTGTCCATATGATGTCTATTGTTTTATTACTTTTCTGTAAAAATATCCAATATAAATAGAAATGCAATATAATCACTGGATCATCTCACGTATTTACATATTAAATGTTAAGCGGTGTTTTTACAGAAAATAAGTTGCTGGTCAACTAACCCGTGTTTTTCATTTTTATGTCTTTTCAAAAATCAGAAATTTTCACATGCACCTTAATGAGTAAGTGAATTTGTTCATTCACTGTTAGATATAGGCTTATGATGAAGGATGTTCAAAAATATCGAAAGAATCCCTTCAGTCATCAGATTACTAGTTGGAAATCAATTCATTTGATTAAAGATTCCTTTCCTCATAGCCATAACATTGAAAGAATAAATATTCTCTATTTTCTCACCAAAACGAGTAGCTGCGGATTTGTTTATAGTAGCCAGCCATCTTTTAGACATAATTATATTAGTTTTCAGCTTTTATTGTGTTAAGATTATGGAAAGGCTAAATACTAATCGATACATTACAAGTAAAAAGACAACATTATCACATACATACATGGATGTTTTCACTTAACAAAGTATGCTCATCTTCACTTGCTCAATCGTAGCACGAGTATAATATTTTCACAATCAGACTATTTAGTATGAAAATTCAAACGGGATATTCTTGTGACACAAGTGAGCATGGTTAAATAGTTGTCATGGAATAAATAATGGTCATGGCACAAATTGGTTTTTATACCAAACAAAATTCATGGCTAATTATATCCCTTAGCCATGGGTAAAACCGTGGCAAGATAAAATACTTATGGCAAGTCATAATAATCGGTAAAAATCAATTTCACTTGGTCACGAGTATAACCGTGGCAAAAATAGAGAACATGTGGCTAGAAACCTTATTGAGCCCCAAACATAATCGTGGCAGCGGCTTACTGAGCCACGAATATAATCATTGTTAGAAACCTTACTTAGCCACGAACATGATTATAGTTTGTATTCCAGCTTTACATTCTATAATTAATATATATGCTCGTTCATAGTATTTAAACAAAGCCTACTAATAATATTCTGTATTTTCAGAATTAAGTTTCCATGCAATATTTTGTTTTAAGGAAGGTTTCCATCCAACTTCATTACACGATATATGACAGGTAATAATTTATTAATTCTCATCTTTTTATGCAACATACTGTTTAGTCCTTTTATTTTAAATATAAAGTCCATTTTTTATGAACATTAACCCTTCTTTTAGTATATTAACTTTCTAAGACTGTTATAGTATATGATACAAAATGATCATGTTACTCTTGTTATTTTCTGTCTGTATGGTTATATCAAATATAGCGGTTAAAAATCTATAAAAAAAATAGACCGAAGGGCCAAAAAGTTAACGTTGACAAAAGATAAAGACCTTATGACATGTTTTTTTAAAATAAATGGACTAAACAATATGTTAGATAAAAATGATAAGACTAATAAATTATTTACCCTGTAATTAATCCCAAAAATGTTAACTAATTAATTTAGCCATATAATCAAAATAATTCTAATTATTAATTTTTTTTAATTGTTTGCATATATATTAAAGGCTTAATACATTATCAGCTCTTCCAAAATAGTAGATTGACTCCCTGAATTTCGCAAGCGTCTCACCAGCTCTCTAAACTTGCTCATTTCGTATCACCAGCTCCCTAAACTTGTCCATAAAAGTAGATTAGCTCCTTGAACTTTGCAAATGTCTCACCAACTCCCTAAACTTGCTTATTCTGTAACAACTAAATACAAAAACTTATTAAACCTAAATTCTAAAAATACATCTCCATCTATTCGAGAGGTAATTTTTTCGTTTTTCTTACCTTTTAACTTATTATAAGAGTTAGTGTTGCAGGTTTGAAAGGTTGAATGAATTAGGATCGAGAGTTAGTATTATGGTTTTTGTATTTAGTTGTTACAGAATAAGCAAGTTTGGGGAGTTGATGGGACACTTGCAAAATTCAGGAAGCTAATCTATTTTTATAGACAAGTTTAAGGAGCTGGTGATACGAAATAAGCAAGTTTATGGAGCTGGTGAAACACTTGCAAAGTTCAGAAAGCCAATCTATTATTGTGGACAAGTTCAGTGAGATGGTGATGTATTAGGCGTATATTAAATAATTAATATAGTGAAATGAAACACATGCATTACAGCCTAGTCACGCATGGCCTCATCTCTTGATGGTTCTGACCTTTAAAATTTCTATTCACATTTAGCATATAAAGTTAATCTCATTATCAACTCAAACCTTTTTTTTATTATTTAATCCTGATGTTTCTCTATAAAAGGAAAAAATAATATTTATTTACTTTAGCAGCCTTTCATCTGCTGTGATCAGCTTTTTCAGCAGAATATGGAATAATATTTAATTAATTATATTTTAATTATATAAACATATGGAGAACAAAGTCTGAGGAATGTTACTTTTATGTTGGGTTGGGATAAAGCAGTGAAAAGTTAAAACTAAACCTATCCTTATCTCAGAAATTTCCAGCTATATTATTCAACTGAAATGAATCAATTTAAAGTTTAATTTTGGGGGACCATTTCAGTCCCTGGCTCCTCATAAATTTGTTCTCCTACTACCTACAATTTGACAGCTAAATCAGTATCTATTAATTTCGATTTTGACTATAACCACGTACCAATCATACAATTTTATAATAACATCCAAAAATGAAATTGCTACTAAAAAATAAAAAGAAGAGTAATTTTTAATTATTACGGTAAATTTCAAAAAAAACCCATTTGGTTTGGCCGATTTCCAAAAAAACTCTTGTGGTTTGTAAATATAAAAAAAAGGACTGTGGTTTGCGCCGTTATCCGAAAAACGGAAAATGGCTTAACGGTGTTAAAAGTGCTGACGTGGCAAAGGGTAAGGTTGGAAATTCGATTTTTTTTCCCTCTCTCCTCTTCTCCTTCTTCCTTCCTTCCTCCTCCTTCTTCTTCTTCTTCTTCTTCTTCTTCTTCTTCTTCTTCTTCTTCTTCTTCTTCTTCTTCTTCTTCTTCTTCTTCTTCTTCTTCTTCTTCTTCTTCCTTCTTTCTTCTTCCTTTTTCTTTTTTTTCCTCTATTCTTTTTTTTTTAATTTCGGACACTCTCAAATTTTCCAGAAATCTGGAAAATTTCCGGATTTCTGGAAATTTCCAGATTTCCGGAAATTTTCCAGAAATCTGAAAAATTTCCAGATTTCTCGAAAATTTCCAGATTTCCGGAAATTTTCCAGAAATATCCAGAAATCTGGAAAATTTCCGGATTTCTGGAAATTTTCAGATTTCCGGAAATTTTTCAAAAATCTGGAAAATTTCCAGATTTCCGGAAACTTAAAAAAAAAAGAAGGTAGAATAAGGAGGAAGAAAAAGGAAAAAGAAAAAAAAGAAGAAGAAGAAGAAGAAGAAGAAGAAGAAGAAGAAGAAGAAGAAGAAGAAGAAGAAGAAGAAGAAGGAAGAGAGAGAGAGGGAAAAAAATTCGAATTTCCAACTTTACCCATGTGCCACGTCAGCACTTTAACGGTGTTAAGCCATTTTCCGTTTTTCGGGTAACGGCGCAAACCACAGCCTTTTTTTTGTATTAACAAACCACAAGGGTTTTTTTGGAAATCGGTCAAACCACATGGGTTTTTTTTTTAATTTACCCTAATTATTATTTAAATCCATTGGTTCGGTGAATTTTTCATATTTATGATGTGTGTTTTTTTTTCCAAGTTTGGCCATATTTATTGAATAAGCTTCATGCTCATATGCTTGCAATATGGTCCTATTCGTTGTTTGTTTTACGGTTTCTTTCTTGCTTATGTTTTTATTTGGAGTGCAATTGAAAAAAAAGTTGGTACTCACCAGGGAAAAAAAAAAAAATTTAAAAATGTTCACTTAAAAATGACTTGTTTTTCAACCAAAATGAAATTGGAAGCTAAGTTCCCCTTCTTGCACTTAAGGATACATTTACTTCAAAAAAAAATGCAATAAAAATTTGAACATAGTAGGGAAAAGAATCTCCACTCTTACCAAAATATAAATGCAAACATTAAATTGCCTTCTAAAAACGTTATTTTATAGATGGTTAGCTCGACTTAAATTTAAGTCTCACCTATATTTTTCCGGTCACGTAATGAATTCAAATTTCTGGAATAAGCATTACATATTTGCATGTTAGATTCAAAACAATTTATTAAAAGCCATGATAGAAGTTTATAATAATTATGAAAGAGATTCATCTTCTCCCTTTTTCGATTACTTATGCAGCTCACAAATAACATAGAATTCGAAGTTAGGGAGAAGCTTGAACTCTTTTATGGTGAGATTTTTCTCTAAAGGGTTAGACTTAATCGACTCATAATCGACTAGAATTGGAACTTCCAAAACCCTCACAATTGGACGGAAGAGCAATGATCTTTTAAAGTACTTTGTGCAATGGAGTTAATTAGGTCCATATTTAAAATCTTTTGTGGTTGTTTGTAATTGTTATTAGTTATTTGTTGTTTGATGTTTGATGTTTGATAGTATTGATATCAAATAGATTTTAGTTAATTTTCTTTTCAAAATAGTTATAATCGATTGTTTTTCAAATATAATCAAACCAGCCCCTTTTATATCTAATATTGAAATACAACACAATAAAAACTAGCTACAAAAAGAAGAACCAATAGACATTTAATTGGTATTAAAGTATTGTAAAGACCGAGGGGAGGTGGCGTTCTGGTGTAGAAAGCCTGAGAAAAGAGTGATACTAAGGGATGAGGATTCAGGAATAGAGAGATAGTTATTGAGGTAAATAGTATTATGTGTTTCTAAGATATGTAAATGTATTTTAAAGTTGTGAGGCCTAATAAATTAGTTTTGTGATTCGAACTCATGACCCCCTAGTCATAAGTAAGCTCTCAACCACTAGGCTAAGAGCTCCACCACATAAATATTAAAATTGAAGTTAATTAACACAAATTATTTATATTTTTAATTTAGGATTTAATTTTAATTTTTTTTTTATCATCAAATCAGTTTTTAGATTTTAGTTTTTTCCATTTTAAAAAAAATCTTGAAAAAACCGGGATCAATCTGGTTCACTGGTTTGACCTTGGTTTAATATTGTTAAACCGTAGCATTTATAACCGGATCAGACTCATGTCTAGTTTGCGGTCCAATTGGTCCAACCAGCTAGTCTGGTTTTTAAAACACCAAATAAAACTAGAAGAATTATATATTTAAGCCATTGTTCAATTTAATTTTTACTAATTAGGTCTTTAATCTATTAAATAGATATATTAAGTCTTTGATCAATTATTTTTAAACACATTAAGCCCTTTTTTACAATCTAGTTATGTGTATAATTCAAACTCCATTTAGCCACTAAAACTGCCATCATATCATAATTTGACACATCAATTGACATAGATTGTCACTCAAAACAATTTCTTAACTATTTTATTTTAGAGGCATAGTGATATGCTTACAGTTATACGCATGTTAAATGGAGTTCGAATTACTCACACATAATTGGTATATCTAATAGGGGCTTGATGTGTTAAGAAAATAACTAATCAATGGGTTAATATATCCATTTAAAAGATAAGGGGCCAATGTATAAAAAAAAATTAATCAATGATTTAATGTACTTATTTAAAAATTTAAAAATTGAAGGGTTTAACCAATAAAAATGAATTATAATGGGCTGAAATATGTGTTTTGCATAAAATGAAGACAAAGTTTAAGAGAGAATGGGGGAAGGCAGGCATAATTGATAGAGCCCTAAAAAAGTCCCAACCTTGGAGCTCTCACATTCCCTCTATATAATCAACTTTAAAATGAATAAGATAATAGCTCTAATTTAATCTCAATATTTATGAAATTGTATGATTATAATCTCTTCTGATTACCTTGGAAAAGAAAGAGATAGAATATTAAGATTTAATTGATATTATTTCATAAAGGTCGGAATTAAGTTGATAAAAGTTTAGATTATATCAGTACTATTTTATACGGGTCAAATTGGCACTTCCGCAATAACGGATCATTTTAGTAACTTATCCATTAATTTTTTTTAATATAATTAATAATTCTTAAAATAATTTACAGGATTTTATTTTTTTATGTAGAAATGCATGAGGATTATGGGTAACCCTCTCTATTATTTAATTTCAACATTAAATAATTAGCTCAAAGACTATTAAAAAAGTGGGAGACAAATATGAAAATCCAAAACTCCAAGCAATATATAGTGATAAGTGGGTTTGACCATGACCTCACTGGTCTTCTATTCTATTTTATTTTATTTTATTTTTCCCTTGATCGTATAGTCAGTTAGGAAAATTACCTCATGGCCTCAGTAAATCTCAGTTTTCAGTTACAGTAATGTCTTATGAAACTTTCTTCTGTTTGTTTTTTTAACTTCAACGATATTAGGAAAACTGAGAGATTTTCACATGTAATATATTCATATCATGCATGCAGTGTTTTTGTTTACCAATTCAATCGCCATATATGCTCAATATCTTATTATATATTTAAGAATTGTTGTTCAATTGCCAATGGATAATGAATATGTGATGTCCTGATATGTGAATGGTCTTCTGGAATCTTTTTCTTTGGTTTGAAATAAGAATAACAGCTAGTTAGATCCAATGGCTTGAAATAAAAATAACAACTGGTTAGAAAGGAACCGGCTCTAATGCTTAAATTAGCAAAACTCGAAGGAAGGTCGAAGATAATCAAAATATTGACGGATGTCGTATTTAGATACCTCGTATCGATCATATACATTTTCTATTTATAGTGAGTGTCAAAGATAATCATCGTCATTTTGGAAATATGTCCTAATGAGTCACTGAATACGTGTCAATCTTCGATTGGCACCAAGCTCAGACGGTGACGTCATCATGTGATGCACCCTGTCATGTAGTAAGCGTGTTGTCAGGTGGTCACTGTTTCATTGGGTCTGGGCTTTCGAGCCTCGGTAGTGTCAGGTGGCGCCCGCCCTCCGTCTTGTGTCTCGTCCTTTATGCAACGTTTATCTTGATCCAACGGTTGCTTGTTTCCACCCATACGGTTATTGGGATAGATAGTGGAGATTCTTCCATGTGGTTGAAGGGTATCATCCGCATCTTTAAAGCATATTTTTTTGTCCAAATCGAATGACTCCTATGAATTTTCTAGATTCAAAATGTGATATTGATCCACGTGTAAATCAGGTTACAATGCATGCAAAAGCTAATATCTAATCTTAAAACTCCAAATTAACAAATATATGAGAAAGAACACATCTAAAATGTGACATCCTTTTGTTCCACTTTTCCTAAGACAATGTTTTGGAAACAAGTAAATGTTAGATTTGTTGGTGTCGGAATGCAATCTCTAGATGTTTTGTTTTTAATTAAATGGAGAAAAAGCAATTGAGCCCCCAAAACTCAACATAAGCATGCATTTTCATATTCATGCATCATTATATTATAAGAAAATTAACCAATAGAGGGAGTAAGCGTGCCCATCATAATATTGTTTCTAAACTTTATTTGCACAATTAATTTAGCTCAATATTATTCACAGTTTGTTTTATTTTTTAATCAAATCAATCTAAATATAGTACATATATATGTAGTTGTTAAAAAAAAATTTAACACTTATCATTATGAATGGATTAATATAAATAAAAATCACTTTGGGCCAACTCCACAACAAATTATTAGAAGTACCCGGTTCTCCATGTCAAATGGAGGACCTCCTATGTATATTTTGACACGTGTAATATGGATCTACTTATATTATAAGAGATCTCACTATTTAATTATTATGTGGGGTCACAATACACGTGTCCAAATGTGAATTGAGAGTCTTTCGAATGACATGGAAGACCGGGTGCTTAATATAAGAACTCCAACTCGACCCTCAAAAGAAAAAATTTAATTTAAAAAAAATGATTGATGTTGGATGAAATTATTAAAGCCAAAAATAAAATATTTTGAGCTATATATATATATATATATATATATATATATATATATGAGCAAAGTAGATAGGCTTTAATTGAATTGAATTAAAATAAGAAATAGAAAAGAAAATAATGAAGAAGCTGACAGAAAGAACATATAGGGAAGTGAGAAAGAAGAAGGGGAAAGAAACATTGGAAACCCAGAAAGAAAGAATCATTTTTAATTATAGTAAATTATAATTCCTCTCTGTCCCTCTTTGCCAAAGTAAAGAATAACTGAAATATTCATTATTACCATTTTGCCCCTCTCATTACAATAAAGCTAAAGTTTTCAGTCCTTGTATTCTCATTTGGAAACATACCCTCTCATTCCATCCACTATCTTTTTATTTTAAATAAATAATACTAGAAACTCTGAAATTTTGTAATAAATAAACAAAATGACATAAGCCTACCCGTACGATTAGTAGGAAGAACAAATTTAGGGTTTTTTAAAAAAATAATAATTATAAGTAGTTATTTCTTGATGTTAATTGATAAATTGTAAAAATTATTCGATTTATGAGATTTTAAATGTTACTACTATTCAAGTGAATTTCTACAAAACAAAGGAGGTTCCAAACAATCGGTCATAAACACTTTGATATTTAAATTAGTTTTTTTTTTATAAATTTGGGACGAAATCGAGAGCAGAAGTCGAACATCCCAATTAGGGTGACACTTCTTTCCCCCGGCACTGATTAACCCGATATATAAATAAATTTAAAAAGATCACAAAGAAGAGTCGTAGAGAGCATATGTGTGCAATATTACACAAGTTATAAAAAATAAAAGAACGACAGAAAGCCGGGGCCGAGGGCCACTAGAGTATCTCCGGAGACGTCACACCATAACGTGCCAGGGAATCTGCAGCACGGTTACCTTCCCTATAAGATTTACAGCAAGCATCAAATCTGATTCCACCCAAAGCCGATGGCAACCCTTTTCCCATGCCATCTCCACCGTAAACCATCCTTTAGCGAAACCTCTATCCGTGCGAAAAAATCCGCCCGAGCCGGCAGAACCTTGTGTGTCGTCGGCAGACCCATCTGTGTTGACCTTTGTCCATCATGCTGACAGTGCAATCCAACGAACATAGACGTAATCTGGAGTAGGCGGAGGTCGGTGCGGAACAGCAAAACAAAAACTGCTACTAATATTGGGACAACCGAATCCTGCCTCATGGATACAAACTCCAAGCCGAGAGGGAGTCATTTGGATTGAAGGGAGATCGTCATCAAAAATTGCACTGTTTCTGGACTTCCATATTAGCCACGGGCAAGAGATCAACGCAACTTTCTAGGGAGACCCAAAGCCTCGCGGAAGCGGGCGGTCTTGCAAAACAAAGAAGGAAGTGGAGAAGGGAACAGTAGTAACAATAGCATAATCAAACATTTCACCAATTTCTACCAATAAAGCAGATGCAAATGAGCAAGTGACAAACAAGTGGTCTGCTGATTCTAAGTGACACTTATAGAACTCACACTGTGAAGCTAGTGAGAAACCACGAGACTGAAGCATGTCATATGTGGCAATGCGGTGATGAAGAAGTTTCCAGTAAGTGATAGATCGACTAGGCGGGATAAAGTTATTCCAAATAAAGCGACCCCAAGATACTGGCATAGCCAGCGGTGTTAGAGTCTTATACAGTAAACTGGCTGTGAGGAATCCCGTGTCTGCAGGTGTCCAGATGCACAAGTCAGTATTTTCCAGGCCCCGATTTGTCCGCCTAATGTTACCCTAGATATCCACGGGGAGATGGTCAATATTCACCCAAAAATCACCATAGAGAAAAACCTCCACACAAGCAAAGAGGTTGGCCTAAAACTGAATAGGAATACCGAGTTGGTCAGCCACCGATGGAGAAATCTGTGCATCCCTCCAAAAATTAAGAACAGAGTTAGACCCAATCCACAATTTAATGGTGTCATGGATTTCAGAGTAAATATTCTTACAGGAAACCCAAACTAACGAGTTTATAATGTATTTTCTTGGCTGGCTAGATGAAATAAGGATACGGTACCTCAAGAGATTGCTAACAAATGAGTTGCCCTGCAACATCTCCTAGCAGAATTTCCCAATCAGTGAAGAGTTAAAGAGGCTGAAATTTGTTATCCTTAGGCCGCCATACTGAGGACCGCTACAGCAGGTCGACTATGGAACCGTAATCAGCTTGAACGTATCTTTGTTACTCGTCCATAGAAATTTTTTTACTACCCGATTAATTTTGTTCACCAATATAGGAGGCCATCGATAGAGCATGAATGAGTGAGTTAAGGTCCCAACAAGAGCAGATTTAACCAAAGTCAGTCTTCTTGCGAATGATAATGATTTTGTTGGTGTGCCTTAGTTCTTAGGCGTTGGTTCTATGCTATGTATTGAACATTATGTATAATGTTAGAATACATTGTATAAGTCTTATTTAAATAAAGGCATTAATTCATTCTATTTGTATCTTGTGCTATGAACCTGAATGAAGTATCTATTGATTGTTAATCATAAATCTATCTTAGGCTTGTTCTATTCGTGGGAATGAATAAAACCAAAGGGCTATTCATCCAATATCTATGCAGTAGTGTTGAACATAAGACTACAATACTTGTATAGTAAGATATGGATGTAGGTACGTGTTGATGTAGCTCAATACAGGACTGGATCAATTCGCTCTAGAAAGATTCGTGGTGGACGTGTCATTGATCTTTCTATACGTAGAACTCTATCATCTCCAGACCTGATTTCATTATAGTAAACGATGTGGAATCTGGTTTACTTTGATACACGCCTAACATGTATGTAATATGATGCCAAATATGGGTATGTTGGGTGAATCACTGAACACATTGTTGCGGATAAGTGAAGTGAAGGAATTATCACTCATCTAACAGTGAGCTGATATCACCGGCCACTTGGCTATTGCTGATTATGCATCAGACATAATTTTGGTGCCTACATCAGTGCCATCTGTTGTTACTTCCTTGAATCTTCCTATTTGTGATCAGTCCTCGCCCGCAGAAGTAGCTCACAACCACGAACCAGACCCATCATCTATTCCTATGTCTTCTGTACATATGCATAGTCCGACTGACACTACTATAAGTGTTGCTAGTCCATCTGCTCCAATTCCATCAGTTCTGCCAATCGTCGCCTCGACTTCATGTACACATACCATGAATCTTCACAGTCTACACGACACTCCCTTGGACGTTTTATTGCACTCGCTTCCATACAATCTAATGTTGATCCCATCTGCTTTTCCAAGGCAAACAAAATTCCTAAATGGATAATTGCGATGTCCGAAGAAATCAAGGCACTACTTGATAACGAAACATGGGAGTTAGTTCCTCGACCCCAAAATAGAAACATTATTACATATCGTTGGTTATTTCATACAAAACATCATGCCAATGTTCAATCGAATGTTACAAGGCTAGACTTGTTGCTCATGGCTTCTTTCAGCAGTTTGGCTTGGATTATAAATAAACTTTTAGTTCGGTACCATGAATCTTCACAGTCTACGCAACACTCCCTTGGACGTTTTATTGCACTCGCTTCCATACAATCTAATGTTGATCCCATCTGCTTTTCCAAGGCAAACAAAATTCCTAAATGGATAATTGCGATGTCTGAAGAAATCAAGGCACTACTTGATACCGAAACATAGGAGTTAGTTCCTCGACCCCAAAATAGAAACATTGTTACATGTCACTGGTTATTTCATACAAAACATCATGCCAATGTTTAATCGAACGTTACAAGGCTAGACTTATTACTCGTGGCTTCTTTCAGCAGTTTGGCTTGGATTATAAATAACCTTTTAGTCCGGTGTGCAAAGCTGCGACATTTCGTTATGTATTTTTACTTGCTTCCTCCAAAGGTTGGTTCATTAATCAATTGGACGTTTCTAATGCCTTTCTTCATGGCAACATAACTGAAACAATCTATATGGAGAAACCATAGGGCATCACTAACAACAATCACCCAGATTTTGTCTGTCGCCTCAAAAAGTCATTGTATGGCCTTAAACAGGCTCCACACGAATGGTTCACCCGGTTAAAACATTTCCTAATTCAGATTGGTTTTGTTATGTCTCTTGTAGACAACTCTCTATAAAGAAAACTAACACGATCATGGTCTATATACTCTGTTATGTTGATGATATTCTTATCACCGGTATGCTACCAACCCTCATTCAATGGACCATCTCTCAAATTGAGCATGAATTTCCAATACGCAATCTTGGGCGTGCTTTGTATTTTTGGGTCTCGAAATTCGCTATATTTCCAATGGCATCCACATTTGTCAAGCTAAATATAGCAACGATATTTTGGATCGAGTCAAAATGATTGATATGAACCCTGTCTAACTTTGATGGCCACTACCCCATCGTTATCCAAAGAAAATGGCACACTTCTTCACTCTGAGACTGAATTTCGTAGTTATTGCAGTGCCTAACTATCACCAGACTAGACCTTGCTTTTTCAGTCAACAAACTCTGTCAGTTCCTTCACTGTCCCACTATGTACACTGGAAAACGGTCAGACGTCTTCTTCGTTTCTCTAGAGCACCTCTAACACTGGTCTCGCACTTCATTATACACATATTCGACATGTACACTACTACACTAACAGTGACTAGGGTGGTTGTCCGGATGATCATCATTCAACGGGACCCTATTGCATTTACTTGTGGAATAGTCTTGTCTCCTAGCATACCAAGAAACAACCGTGATTGCTTGCTCCTCCACTGAAAGTGAGAATAAGGCAGTTTCCACTGCCACTGTCGAACTACTTTGGCTTCGATCTCTCCTCTTTGACTTGGGTCAACCTATCCCTCGGCTAGTGACTCTTTGGTGTGATAGTGTTGGCGCCATACATCTAACTTTAAACTCCATGTTCCATGCTCGTACTAAGCATATTGAATTAGATTATCGTTTTGTACATGAACATGTTCAATCTGGGTTCATCAACATTCATTTTATCTCAACTGATGATCAAATGGCTGATATCTTGACCAAACCGCTACTGACAACCCGATTTCACGTCCTTCGTATGAGACTTTGCCTCTCATTTTGACATAGGCTTGAGGGGGGCTGTAAATGATATCCAGTCAATTCTCATTATACTCAATTGACTAATTCTCACTTGACTAGTTCTACAGTTAGTTATATCAACTCTTTCAATTTTAATTTCCTTTAATTACTTCTTGATTACACATTATTTTACTCTCTCAAACCTCCATTATTGTAACACACATTACCATTTTTTAGAGATATATTGCATAACCCCAAGCCTACAACTATTCATACCGACTACCTCTTAATCCCCAGAATCCCAACCCCTAGGGTTCTAGATTGTATCGTATTGAATTCCAGTCGGATGTAAGACATCCCTATCGGTTTTATACGTGGAATCTAAATCTAATCTCCTCAAATAACTATGCTAATTATAATAAAGAAAAAAAAGAAACATGATTTAATCACTAGGCGGTATTTATAACTCTACACCCACATGGGGGAAAACTTTAAAGAAAAAACACAACCCCAATACTCTATTTTTCTGTCTATTTTAGTTGAGGTCGTGCATAGAACTTCAACCCCCCTTCTGTCTCAACATTAAATCCAACGCGTAGAAGCACCTATTCTATTCTATTTCTTCTTCTTCTTCTTTGGAAATGGTGAGAAATTGAATTCAAATAGTTGGGAAGAGCATCAGAAGAAAAATTCAACAATTTCTTCAAATTTTTATGATTTTGTTGGATTGGATGGATACAACAACTAGGAATAAATGGTGTTGTCATTTTGATTACAGAAGAAGACAACATCAATGTGCAAAAAAACAAACACATAATACATATTTTGTACAACAAAAAACAAGATCAAGAAATTTCTCATACATGGGTTATGAGATCTCACAATTTGTTTTCTTTCTTCTTTTCCTTTCTTTGATTTCTCCTGTTTTTTCATCGGAGACCGGAAACCTCCACCCTTCCAATCAGACTTTCCGGCCAGGGGAGGAGCTTCAGAAGCTCAAGGTTATAAGAGAACAGCTTAAGAAGATTAACAAGCCTTCTGTCAAGACAATTCAGGCATGTTTTTTTTTAATAATATCCTTATTTTCTTGTCTTTTCAGGTTTTGACTTTAGTACTTCCCCTGTTTTTGTCCTGTTTCTTGCTCTCTATTTCTTTTATATACAATTAGTTCGAGTCTCTTCAAACACCTTTTAGCGGGATGGTTTAGAACTTAGGACTCGAACCAATCTTAATTGGTGTTTCTTGTTCTGTTTTGTCATGTTTCTGCTATTTTTTTAATATAATTTATCTGATTATTCGGTATGGATTTAAATGGATTATATTTAAATTAAAGTTTATTGTATATACTAAAACTCGAATTAACCTTGGTGTTTGTTGCAGAGTCCTGATGGAGATATTATAGACTGTGTTTTGTCTGATCAGCAGCTTGCTTTTGATCATCCAAAATTGAAAGGAAAAAAGCCATTGGTAAGTAAACTATCTCTAATTGAATAATGAATGTTTAGGGATTTTGTTGGAATTGTTTTAATAAATTTATAGGAACAATTTGCAGGAGGCACCAGATAGACCAAAAAGGCATAATCCAACAAGGATGATGTCTCAAAATTACCAATTATGGAGTCTTTCAGGTAAAATCTCAATTTCTGGTATGGAAATACGATTTAGTACGATAATCCAATACAATTATCATTTTTGTGTCATTTATAATAGACGGTAATCCGTTTTGAAACCACTAATTACAGGAGAGACATGTCCAGAAGGAACAATTCCTGTAAGAAGAACAAGAGAAGAAGACATGTTAAGAGCTAGTTCTGTCAGAAGATTTGCCAGAAAACCAAGAAGGCATGTTAGAAGAGACACAAACAGCAATGGACATGAGGTAGGTGTCCTAACTGCAAAATTACATACAACACCCCAAATCTTTTCTTTATTTTCTTTTCTCAAAAACTGAAAAAGAAAAGTGGTCAAACAAATTGGTGAATGAAATTTGACTCTTTTTTCATACCACTTTCTCTTCAACACATACTATTTTCTTTTTCTTTTTCTTATTTTAAAATAAATATTATAAAGAATGATTACAAGAAGAGTAATGATACAAAAAAACTGCTTTTTGAATTCTCCTAAGTTTTCTTTTTCACAATTTTAAAATTTTTTAAAATCCAACAACTCTTTTTCTTTTCTTGCTTCTCTTTTAAACAATAAAAAATAAAGATTTCTTCTAGGTTCCATCTTTGAACAAAGTATAATTTTCCTCAAGAAAAAACAATTAATTAATGAAACCCATAATCAAGAAAGCTCATCTTGTTTATATTTTCAAGAAAATTAATAAACTATCCTCTACTTTTTTTTTTTTATTATTAATTCTTTAATGATAGCATCAGGTAACACCCCAAATTGATCTGTTATTATCTGAGTGGTTCAGAACCAATTGATCCGGACCACAGTATAACTTTTTTTTTTAAGCAAATGAAATGAATTGTAGCTATCAAGAATCCAAAAATTCTTTAAGTAACATATTATGAATAATGATGGTTACAGCATGCAGTTGGATATGTGAGTGGAGAAGAATATTATGGAGCAAAAGCAAGTATAAATGTGTGGGCACCTACTGTTACTAATCAATATGAATTCAGTTTATCACAATTGTGGCTTATTTCTGGCTCTTTTGGTGATGATCTTAATACTATTGAAGCTGGTTGGCAGGTTTGTATTTAATTTCTTTTTCATCATTTTTTTTTTAATACGCACAATACGCTTACATTAAAAGAAGAAAGAAAAATCTTCACCCCACCACCCCACCCGGATGTGATTTGAACCCATGACCGCCCTAGTCATAGGTAAACTCTCAACCACCAGACTAAGAGCTTCGATCACTGTATTTTTTTTTTTTTTTTTTGGTAAGAAAGGAAAGGAAAAAAACAAAACCAACAAAAAAACCTACACCGGGATCAGTCTAGGAGGCTGACTCCAATCCTATCGTCTAGGAGAGAAGGCAAAAGAAAAGAAGGAGGAACAGATAGGGTAGAAACACCTAACATTCTCCCATGCCCAGCAGCTGCTAAGCGATCCGCCACGCGGTTTTGCTCCCTAAAAATATGGGAGAAATTAAGATACTCAAAGGCTGGACAAAGCCTCAAAATAGCTTTGATGAGATTCTGGCTCTTCAGACAAACAGCCTGGCTATCTGAAATCCTGTTAATAGCCTCCAGATTATCAGATTCCACCGAGAGCTTTTTAACACCCATGCGAATGGCGAGTTTAATACCTGACAAGATACCCCAGAGCTCCGCAGAAAAGGAGGAACCCGTCCCCAAGTTATGGGTAAACCCCGCCATCCAATTGCCACCAGCATCCCGAAGAACTCCTCCAGCAGCAATTCTGTCATTGCTAAGGCAGGAGCCATCAGTATTCAACTTAGCAAACCCTTCTCTAGACTTACTCCAGCCAACTAGCAGGATCTGTATAATTAAATTGTATTAGTCCACAACTAGTATTTATTAGGGGTTTGATTGAAAAAAAAAACAGAAATTTCATGTGTTAAAATAAAAAATTTATAATCCAATCCACCAAAATGAAAATGATCAGGGATCTTATAGTGTTTTTTACCAAATTGTTTTAGTCCATTAATAAAAAATTATTATGAAGATTGACAATTAGTGGTATATATCATTTTCAAAATTTATAGCAAGATTATGAAAACATCAAAATCATGAAAAGGAGGATTTAAATATTTTGATGTCACATTTAAATCTCAACAACCTCTCATTTTCATTAATATTTTAGTTATAGCTAATAAAGACAATATTAATACTATTTATTTATTTATTTAAATTTGTGCAGGTGAGTCCAGAATTATATGGGGACACACATCCCAGGTTCTTTACATACTGGACTGTAAGTACATTTATTATATAGAATTTGGCATTTTCTAGTTGCAATTACTTCTATTTCCATTTCTTTTGTTTTTTTTTTTAAAAAAATTAAATAATTATTTTCCTTAATAAGTGAATTTATTTATTATTATTATTTTGATTTCACAGACTGATGCTTACCAAGCAACAGGATGCTATAATTTACTATGCTCTGGTTTTGTACAAACCAACAATAAAATAGCAATTGGGGCAGCCATCTCCCCAACTTCTGCTTACAAAGGAGGTCAATTTGATATCAGTTTATTAATTTGGAAGGTAATTTTATTTCTTATTTATTAATTACTCCATCTGTCCTATAATATTTGTTTTTTAAGTTAAGACATCAGAATTAAGAAATATAATTAATTTTAACGAAAGTTTTTGTTACTTTTACATTAATCGTATCTACTAATTAATTTTTATCTATTTCTAAAATAAAAATGCAACTTAAATAGAACTATATTTGGTAAAACGTTAATTAATATACATAGATTGAACAAAACGTGAAATAATAGGGAACAAAAAAAAAACCTCCAATTAGTGTCTGTAAATTTCATAGAATCTTTTGCCCTTTATTCTCTTCTTTTTGTAGTAAAAGAGAGCTTCCTCCACTCTTTTTTATCTTTTCTATGTTAAGAGGAATATTTCACATCATTACAACCCAACCCACCTCAAAATAAATACAATAAAACCTTCATTTTAAAATCTGATTATTACCCATTTTTAGTTCTATGTACCTATTCACACTGCACATGGTTACTCTTAATTATACAGTAAATTACACCCTTTACCACTAGAACTAATATTATTATCACTAAACTTCAAAACTTAATATAAAAGTTACTCAATTTTTAGATTTTCTAACATAAAAACCACTCAATTTTGACCACTTTAATACTAGGTAACCATTCACTGTAAAACTGATGAAAATGATATTCTAAGTGTTTTGATGTGATTTATGTGTTATTTGGTTAGGAGATAGAAAGTGAATGTTGAGACAAAAAGTTCTGAAAATTAAAATTCTGATGTTGAAAAATAAAATTGTGATTTCATAGTAAATATGATTTTAAACAACTTTAATTCTAAGATATTTTCATTTTGAGGGCCCTGTTTGGAAAATAGTTGTTAGCTGTTAGGTGGTTACATTAGATGTTGGCTAATTACCTTTTTGACTACCTGATTGTGTAAACTTGTTTGATAAAACTTAGCTGATGAAAAAGTGACTCAAACCTTTAAAGTGACTCAAACCTGTAATTTTATCCTAAAAAACTCTTTACCAAACCGGGCCATAATGTTAGAAAGCCCAAAATTGTGTGATTTTTATGTTACGTTTAATGTTGTAAAGTTCCGTGGTAATTAATGTAATTTACCCATAATAGTATAAATAAGCTTAATAATTGAAGTGTTTATGGTATGAAAATGTAGGATCCAAAGCATGGAAATTGGTGGCTAGAATTTGGAAATGGGGTTCTAGTAGGATATTGGCCATCATTTTTATTCACACACCTAAGAGATCATGCAAGTATGGTACAATTTGGGGGTGAAATAGTAAATTCAAGACCATCTGGATTTCACACTTCAACACAAATGGGAAGTGGTCATTTTGCTGGAGAAGGTTTTGGAAAAGCTTCCTATTTCAGAAATTTACAAGTTGTTGATTGGGATAATAACTTAATCCCTTTGTCTAATCTTAAAGTTTTGGCTGATCATTCTAATTGCTATGATATTCAAGGTGGGATTAATAGAGTTTGGGGTAATTATTTTTACTATGGCGGTCCCGGAAGAAATGTCAGATGTCCCTAATCAACAGCGGATCCAGAATTCAGTGACCAATGTATATTTGTGCTTAATTGAAATTTTTTGGGTGCTTTTACCTAAAAAAAAAGGGTTCATACGCATAATCAACGAGTTTTCTGGCGATCGGTGGGTGCTCAAATTCTCTCCCGGCCTTCCTAGATCCGTCCCTGTCCCTAAGGGAAAATGGGTATATAGTTTTTTTTTTTCATTTTTTCTTTGGGTGAAAATATTTTTTTTTCTCAATATCATTGGTGAGTTTGGGGTAATTCTTAGATTTGTTACTTTTTTTTTTTGTCTTCTCTTTGTAATTTTTACCACTTAAGTCAACTAACAGATGATTTGTTAATTATACCATTACCTTCTTAATTAGGGATATTATGTAAATGTGAGAAAAAAAAGGAAAATATTATATTAGTGAATATACATTATGGCTTGTGAAATTGTGATTTTAATTTCTTTCAACTCTTGTACTTAGTAGAAGATTTTCAAGAAACTATGAGAGTTATTCATAAATTGGCTACATTGTGTTAAATTTCCATTTAGTTCTTTTTTTATTGTTTTTTTACTTCAAAAAGTAAATATAAGGTGCTTAGTTATGGGTGTTTGGTTACTCAATTTTCTCCTCCAGTTGAATTTTCACTTTAAAATTGAGAGTTTCAAGTGTTTGATTAGATACCTCATGTTTGCTTTTTATAGCTGAAAATTAGCTTTTTATAAAAGCCAAGAATCTCTGCTTTTTGAAAATGTAGTTTTTTCAAAATATCAACAGCAAACAGCACATAAACTATAAATTCACAAGTGTTGAAAATAGTCATATCCATTCGCAAAAACCATAATAAACTATAAATTTTGATGAAGGTTTACGATGAAATTTAAAATTGTTTATTAAATGAAACTAATTTTGATAGAGTAGAGAATTGAACTCGAAACTTGACAACACAAAATTATCCCATTCTTAGCACATTTCTTAAATACCTTGTATTTTGATATATATTTTTATTAATTTGATTCTATATTTTAAATCAGAACGATATTAACGTGTAATTTGATCAAATATGATACTCCATCCGTTTCATATTACATGACTTTTTAGAGAGTTATACAAAAATTAAGGATATTAAAAAACATTGTTGCCCCTTATTTATTGATTCCAATATTTATTTATTCTATAATAAGTCCATTATGCTAATTAATTTTCGTAAACCCACGTTTTATAGCAGAAAAAATGATGACTTAACGTGTACTGATCATATAAAATGGCATGTAATATGAAACAAAAAAGAATCTTTAAAAAGACATGTAATACGAAACGGATGTAGTAATAATTTGGTACCAGAATGGAGTATTTGCTCAACATTACATTGTCTCTAACTTATTATATTACACTAATGAAGGCATGCTAAAGCTAAACAAACTATATATAAACACTGCAGAAAAGGGTAATTAATTAGTTTGATTATAAATTCATATATCTTAATTACTTGAAGGTGAAGCCTAAATGTAAGCAATTAATATATATAATTGCAGTAATGAAGAGTCCACCTTCCGGTATTATAATTATAATTATAGATATATGCATGTGTAGTTGCATAAATAATAAATAAATTAATAAATAGACAGCTACCTTTCTCTTAAAGTTTACGTCTTTGAATTAAATTCTAATAATTCAACTTCAACTACGTACGATAAAGATACCAACATCATCATTATCATCACTTTTTTTTTTCTCCTAAATTATACCCAACCTATATTTTCTCTTAAAAAAAATATTGTAAATAAAAAATAAAAGAAAAATAAATAAATCCAACCCACATTTATCTAAGATTCTTTGTGTGTGTGGGAGTATCCGAGTCGCTATATATATATATATATAGAGAGGGGAATAAACTAAGCATGGGGGAGATACCTAGTTTATTTTATAATTTTACATATTTAAACCCTTCAACTATGAATTAAATATTGATAAACCTTAGTATAATTAACCGAATACTATGAACAGGCCGCTTGCAACTCAAATCACGATGTAAGCATGTCATATGCTAGAGAACGTTAACATCAGCCCGCTTGGATGAAACTCACATACAAACGAGAGAATTCACCATCCCTATAAGCCACCATAAATAATGATGACGTGGAAACACTATGTAAAAGTATAATCAGCTCTTTAGACTTTCACTCTCAGTGGCGGAGCCAGGAATTCATATCCGGTGGGCTAATATTAGCTCTGTGATCGGATGTGATTTTCTAAAATCCAGCCCACCAGGGCTGGGCAATTTTTTTTTCCCGCCAGAAGATAAAACTGTTTCGTTTTAGTGTGTTAACTAAAGAATTAAAAGTCTCTAACGTGAAAAGCGTAGAGATATTTAATTTTTTATAAGTTCAACTTTGTAAAATGAACTTAAATATCAATTTAGTTTAGAAACTGTATCACTATGTCGGGATATCTTATCTGTCTCTCCCGGAAAATGGATATCTCCAGAAAAGATTTTAAGTTCTATTTTTTTTCTCTCCACCCGGACAAATCCGCCCCCTCAACTTCTTGTATTTAAAGCGATTTGTGTGTCAAATTAGTGTAAAAACGTAAAATGTTCATACTATGATTTATTGTTTCGATTTAAGAAGTTGTGCTAGAGGAGGTTGTGTTTAAAGGGAAAAAAATTAAATTAATTAATAACAATGATAAAAAAAATTAAATTAGATGATAATATTGTGGAATTTTTTTATCATTTGATCAAAATAATAATAGAAAAAAATAAAAAACACATTTTGATTTGAAGAGGGATTTGAGAGAAAAATTTATAATTGGTATTAAATTAGATGATAATATTGAGGAATTTTTTTTATCATTAGATCAAAATAATAATAGCAAAAAAATAAAAACACATTTTGATTTAAGAGGGATTTATTGGTATTAAATTAGATGATAATATTAAGGAATTTTTTTATCATTAGATCAAGATAATAATAGAAAAAAATAAAAACACATTTTTATTTAAGAGGGATAAATTTATAATTGGTGCCGGAGACCGGGGGGCTTCTGGCCCCCCGAGCTCCGAGCTGTCTCCGCCCCTGTTCACTCTTTATATACGTGATTTTTCTTTATAAGAACTTACTAATTTAAATATAGAAGTGTAGGGCTCTCTTCTAACTCTCCCCTGTTTTATAGATTCATTTCTCAAAGTCGTTGAAAATCACATTTTCTCTCATCAAATACATTAAATTCCTTAATTTTTGTTACCAAACACATTAAATTTATTTAATTTTTGTTACCAAACATATTAAATTTATTTAATGTTCTACTATTGTATGAGGGAGGCCGCCTAGGAGACCAATTCGGGTTTGGTTGAAATTGGAGTCGTATATGAAAAAATCAATGACGAACCGATTTTTATTGAAAAGAAAACTGAAAGATCTCCGTTTGCATAAAGGTAAATCCATTCAAACTCATCTTGGAGAATTTTCTACAATTGTTATCGACATCCAAAATATTGATATAGAAAAATGGATTGCTAAATACCTCCCTTTTTTACTAGTTACTGTCTCCATTTGGACTTTTTTTGCCATTTTTTCTCATAATTTTGATCAAAAATTGAAAATTCTCTCTCCAAAATCATAAACTCGAACAACAATAATTGAAATTATGAAAATAATTGATATATGACAACCTAAACCCTAGAAATGGATGATTACGAGTCGGAAACATTAAAATTTACATTTTTTTTCAAAGAACTCATGAAAATAATGCATATTTTTGTACGACGATTTTACATTTTTCGTCGTAAAAAAATTGAACGATTTAGTATTTTTCGTCACTAAAAATTTTACGATTTTGCACTGGCCCAAATTTGGTCTAGGCGGATGCCGCATCCGCGGGTCCCATGGAAGGGGCGGATGCCGCATCCGTCTAGGCAAAATTTTGACCAATTCTCTCAAAAAAAATCAGTTTTTAAATTTTTTTATGAAAAGGGCAAAATTATTCAAATGGGGACGGTGATAAGTAATTTGGGAGCGGTAAGCAATACCCTATAGAAAATGATGATGAGGAATTAGTTATTACCTTATATGTTTCTTGTCCCAATCATGTAAAACTTTTAATGAGACTTTATCGTATGGTAGGAAAGAGATTACTATTGAAGAAGTTAAAACTACTTTGTTAAAATCGAGAACTAATGGATAGTCAGTTGACCAAAAATAATGAGCATGTGGTCGAGGATCTTATAGTTCATGGAAGAACTTTTGAAAGGGATTAAACTAGTAATAAAGGAAAAGGTAGATCTAATTTTAGGTTTCACAAAAACCTAATTTTCCAGTTTTGCAATAAAAGGGACATGTTAGATATAATTACCTTAAGATGAAAATTGTATGAATGAAAAAGATAAACTTGTTAAAAATACTGCGTACACTAGTTTTACTGACGATGATATTGACAGGGACGTCTTTGCTGTCCCATGGGAAATGGATAGATCTGAGTTCGGCTGTGTACTTGATTCTGCATTTCATACCATATATGCCTTTATAAGGAGATGTTTTCTTCATTAAATTTGATTACTAGTGGTATTATTTTGATGGTATTGATTTTCATTGGGACTGCAAAATTATGTATGTATGATGGTATTGTAAGAATATTGTTTAACCCATATTTTAATTTGGATAAATTTTATAATTAATTACTTAATTCGGCCTAAATTATGTAATTGACGAGATTCGGGCCGAATAATTTTACCAATTATTCTGGCATGAATTTTTAATTATTTTTTCCGTCAAGAATTATACAAAATATGAAGTTTTGAACCGATTTGGTAATTTATCAAAGTTCTAGCTGAAATGTGTAATTGCCCCCTTAAATCAAAGAGTTGCAACATCATATTTTGTGGAAGTGGTAGACATAAGTTAGTGGAGTGGAATGTGGATTAGTGTGAGAGAAAGCAGTTTGGAACTTCCTTACTGGGGAGTTATAAAGAAAGGGAGCAGTTGGAAACTTTCTTATTTGTCAGTTATGGAGCAATCTTAGCGAATCCGGGATCTTCCTTACGGAAAGTTGGAACTTAACTTTCTTATTTGTCAGTTATGGAGCAATCTTAGCGAATCCGGGATCTTCCTTACGGAAAGTTGGAACTTTCTTGCTAAAAATGGAAGGAATATCCAACAGTTGGAAGTGGATTAAAACCAGGAGTGGTGGGGATGGAGCGGTTATATGCTCTTGGAAGTTAGTATTAAAAGGAGATTTCTTGGAAGAAACATACAGACACAATCACACAAACCAGATGGAATTCTAAAAATTCTTCAATGGCTGCAACTTAGTTATTTTTACTTCTTCGTTCATCTTTTATTGTGTATGCTTGTTGAAAAAATCTTTAAATGGGACAAAGTAGTCATTGAAGCAATGGTATAAGAGGTTTGGTTCTTTTATGCATTCATATGTTAATTGAAATCATCTTACGATAGTGGTGTTTATCTAATGAACGTTGGAGATTCCTTCATCTATTTTTTATTGTATGTTGATGATGAGCACATCACTTGCAAAGATAAATCTATAATTTGTAAGCCAAAAAAACTTTTGAATGGTGAATTTGAGATGAAAGACTTAGGTGGAGCCAAAAGAATCTTGGAAATAAAGATTGTTAAGGATAGAGAAATTGGTAAGGTATAACTTTGCAAAAAAAGGTATATTGAAAAATTCCTTGAATGGTTTGGCATTAGGAATGAAAAACCGGTGTCTACTCCATTAGTGGCTCATTTCAAGCTTTATACTACGATGTCATCATAATATGAAGAAGAGAATAAGTACATGGCGTTTGTCCCTTATTGTAACATGATGTACTTTATGGTGTTTACTCATCCTGATTTTGCTCAAGTAGTTAATGTGGTTAGTTGGTGTATGTCGTGTCTTGGAAAGGCTCATTAGGAAGCGGTGAAGTAGATATTAAGATACCTACGTGGAACTTCTCATTATTGTCCTAAATATGATGAATCTTCTAGTGGTTTGATTGGATTTTGTGGTTAACTATTCAAGAGATTTGGATAAGAGGAGATCATTGATAGGTTATGTCTTTAACCTTAGAGATACAACTATCAGTTGGAAGGCTTTTCTGCAACTTATAATTACATTGTTAACAATAGAGACAAAGTACATGGCATCGGCTGAAATGATTAAAGAAGAAATATGGCTAGGAATTTTTCTTGGTGAACTTGCAACAAAACAAGAGGTTGTGTATGTTAATTGTGATAGCGAAAGTTTTATACAATTGACAAAAGATCAAACTGTTCATGAAAGAACAAAGCATATTGATAAACATTATCATTTTATTCGGGAAGTTGTGAGCAATGGGAAAATTTTGGCGAAGAAGATTCATACTTCTAAGAATCTGGCTGACATATTCACTAAACTTGTACCATCTACCAAGTTCGATTTGTGTAACGACTTGGTAGGACTTAGAGCGTGATACTTTTTCCCCTAAAGGACACAAAGGGAGGAGGAGAATAAAAAATTAATAATTAAGTAGGACATTGTTAATATTAAAAAATTAATTCATGATTATTAATTAGTCATATGTGAAAGCTTAATTTTTGAACAGTGTGAGAAAGTTTGATTTTTGAATTGTGCGGGAAAGCATGCTTTTAGAATAGTTGGATATATACATAAGTTTTGTGTTTTTATAATCTTCTAAGGCTTATATATGGGCATATAATGTTTGATTTAAATCATAATTGAGAGCCAAGAAATATTGAGAGTTTGGAAATATTTAGGCATTAAATTTATAGAAAATTCATGAATTTGTGAGGTTTCATAAATTTCTCTTATAAGTTGTTATTGGTTTCTTCAATAATAAAATTTTCTCCTTTCCCGTGGAAGTAGGCTCAAATTGACCGAACCACGTAAGTTTCATGCGTTGTTTATTTTTTATTTTATTTTCAATTGTTCGGTTAATTTACATAAGTCGGTATTAATCTCCTAACAATATCTGATGAGGCATTGAGATTACATTGTTCAAATGTTTAAGATTTTCCTTGACTTGCACCAAGAGAGGTCCCTTATATACACTCCGAACATTCAATTGGTGTGGGAGTAATGAAGATAAGTAGAAAGAGTTTTGGATCCCCCTTTAAGGGTCTCAAATTTCTTGTATTTATAGGCTTTGGCTACGGTGAAATGATAGGATTGCCCTTCGGGTCTGGCCTAAGAAGGATAAAGAGGACCCAGGTTGTTCTTATGGCTAATTAGATCATTCGTGATGACTTTTCCTTGACTAGGCCTCGGAGGCTTTGGCTCATTTTGCGCTTTAGGAAGCCCCCCCCCCCCCCCCCCCCACCATTTTAAGTGCGAGGTATTTGATATGAGTTGCTTTGTTGTCATCGTAGGGGGGGAATTTGACAAGGTTGCAGTTAGATCGAATATGGGGCTCGCTTCTTGGTTCATCTTGCCTCTCTGGTATTGGATCGATGCATCATCCCTTCTAGAGCAAGAGTAGTCATGGCCGATACCCTGCTTTGCTTTTTATTCCTTGTCGTGCTCTCTTTTGTTATTCTCCTTTTCTAGTTCCACATAGTTTTCATGCCTAATGTTGTTATCGTATCGAATGAAGCTCTACCCAATGGACCTCATCTCTTCAAATGACTTGTGTAGCTCTTTTCAGGAAGGTTCACAAGTAGTTCCCTTTAACGAGGGCGTCAATGACCACTTCCAATTTTATCAATTTTGCATGTGAGGACATATTATGCAGCCGAGACAAGTAGCCTTTGAGGAGTTCAATGTTGCACTAACGCACATTATTAAGATGAGAGCTTATCATTTTGGTCTTCACTGCCCCCATAAACATTGCCACAAAGAGGTCTTTGAAGAGGCCAAATGAGTCGATGGACTCTTGTTCCAGACCTCGGTACCATTCTTGGGCTACCCCAACCAGGGCTATTGGAAAAATCTTGCACATAACGTGGTCCTCCTTGGAGTACAAGTTTATCATGCTCGTGAAGGTGGCGCAGTGTTCTTATACTTGTGTATGTGGACAGCTTGAGGGTCTTCCAGTTCTTGGGGGAACTAAAATCCATGATTTGTTGAACAAAATGGTTTTGCTATAGGTAACCTTCCCTTGGATGACTTCGCCCAAGGCTTTCTTATCTAGAAATCTTTGGCACTTCGTTTCCCAAGAGTCTTTCGACTCCATTAGTGTTTTCTCAGCAGTTTTTGGTGCTCAATGAACACCAGCAGTAACGTGTACATCTAAGTCTCTTCCTTGAGTTGGTTGGCATGGTTCAACAGGTCGTTTTTCTTATGTGTGTGTGTGGAGGGGGGGTGTTGGTTGGTTGGAGGAATTCCCACTCCTAGATCAAACTCGATCATCTGTCATTGGGACTCGATGTATTAGGCTTGTGCATCCTCGAAGCCTCGTAGGGTTTGCATTATTTTTGTGGTGGGATTTCTAGTATCATCTTCTTAGTCTGTCGAAGACGTCGGTGTCCAAATTCTGGGGGGTGGGATAGGGATCTCCTCCTTATCTACCGTCTGCATGTTGGTCCCGATGATTTCCTTTTGTGGGGGTGATTCCAGGAATGGTAGTTTCCACCATTTTCTGTTTTTCTTCCATTGTTACTAGAGAAGACGAATAGTGCTTTTCTCCACATCCACCGCACTAAAGAATTTTAACTCCCCCTTTTAGGATGTCAAGGGCTTCGTGTTTATAGGCTTGATTGGAATGAAATAACTGGATTGCCCTTTGGATTTGGCTCAAGAAAGCACAAGGGGACCCGAATTGTCCTCCAACCGATTAGGTCGCTCCTGATGAACTTGGGCTTTTCTCTTAACTGGGCCTTAGGGGCTCTTGGTTTATCCATTTGAGATTTCTCTGAGTATATATTAACATCAAATTAAGATATAGAGATACCATATGATAAGGGTGATGTGGAAGAAACTTGTGCTACACTTTAGGTATATGCTTTTATAAGAGCATCTACAATGGTTTATACTCGCAACCACTCAATGTACATGCCACGTCATCAATTTAATAAACTTCATTTTATGAAACTATGTAACTTCAATGGTTAAACTCTATAACCACTCAATCATAATGGACCCACCAATCACAAAGCATCCACCAATTAATTAAACCAATCATAATTGATCCAGCAATTAATTAAACCAATCATATTATTTTAAAAATAATAAAAAAATATATATATAAATAAGCAAAAGCTCAATAAACATTGAGTGGTTGATAATGATTACTTTTTATCATACTCTCTCCAATTGGAGAGTATGATACAATGGAGTATATTGAGTGGTTTATCATGCCCCATTGGAGATGCTCTAAGGACCAAGACCCATCATACTCTATGTTTCCTTTTCGTAGGGCATATGCACAAAAATCAACTACACTAATTTCTACTTTTATTTTTTTAAGAAAAAGAAAACAATTTTAAATTTTCCTATGTTAATTTATTTTTACATTTATCCTCTATCACGGGTTCGAGTCTTAGGAGCGGCATCTTGCCAAATAAATTGACAGGGGAAGGCTTGCCCCCAGTACACCCTTGTGGTGGGACCCCTCCCCGAACCCTCGCTCAGCGGGGACGCGTAGTGCGACCGAACCGCCCTATCCTCTATCAAATTTCATTAAACCTCAATATTTTATAGTTGAGAAAATCTATTATAAAATTGCTTTTAACTTTTCTTTTATGGTTCAAAAAAAACTTGTTTTTTTTTTCTTTTTTGATAAATTATTTAACTTGTTTTTTTCATGTACTAATTTCAGCTTAT
The DNA here is from genome assembly GCF_963576675.1 of Euphorbia lathyris. NCBI lineage: Eukaryota > Viridiplantae > Streptophyta > Magnoliopsida > Malpighiales > Euphorbiaceae > Euphorbia > Euphorbia lathyris. Next base: position 17,862,386 of record NC_088914.1, on the reverse strand, counting down.
TTCCCAACCTAACTATAATGTCTACCTCTAATTAATCCTCAAATATAATATTGGGGATAATCTACACATAGAATACATAATAATAACTACATTTGCATGTACCTAATTTTTCTAATCATAAATACTTCTCATAATAACATATAAATACTATTAAATGTCTCATTACGCCGAATAGGTGGATATGATAAGATGCAGATCCTACTTTATTTGGGTTTTGCTTAAGCAACATAAACTGATAGCTCATATTTTCATTTTAGGATAAGGAAAAAAAAAATTACCCTATTTAGATTTAGTCCTAACGTATAAAATAATATGAATTTAATAGTGCAAATTTAACATCAATATTTCCAACCAACCGAAAATTTTAAAAAAACTGGTTGACTGTTATTTAACTGTCACATCAGACATTCCAAACAAATTTCTTGATAAACTAAAACAATTTCATACATTTTTTATTAGTTATTTGTAACTATATTAGTAACACAACAAACATTTTAAACACTTCGACAAAAAAAAATTGTGATCAAGTCATATCTAGCAAACTAACAGTTTTTTTGTAGCTGTGTTATTAACACATAAATATCTTAGACACAATAGATATTTGGAAAGTCCGATTTAACAGTTAAACAATAGTGAAACTAGTATTAAAATTGATCTTGTTTGAAAATGTTATGGCTAAATTTGGACTATTTTATTTTATACATTAAGATTAAATCTGCACTGTACCAAAAGCATTAAAATCAAATTTGACCCTTAAGTTTAGTATAATTTGATATATACATGTACCATTTTTAGTTTAAGTTATATCAAGTAATGATTTGAATATCCAATGGAGTTGGAATGAAAATTCAAGCAAAAAATGTCAAAAGTATCAAACATGATTCTGACTTGATGAGCTGAGCCATGAGTCGCCGAGCCAATGGGCAAAAAAATGTGCAAGCCAAAGTCACAAGCACAAGCTAAAATTGAAAGTGACTCGCCGAGCTGCAGTGCAAATCCAGTTTTAGACTTTAAATTAGAAGGCATTTATGGGGATGGGAGTTTTTTAAAATAGTAAATTCGGGTAGAGCTGTCAATGGTAAGAAATGAAATATATAATGGAAGAAACAACCACTCTTACAGACCTCTTAATGGAATCCAACAACCAACCATCATCAAATGTTGCCTAACTTCACAATCACCCATAATGCCCAAAGTATTGATATAGGGGTCTTAATGAGGCGGAATAGCTCGTAAACTATTCAAACTCGATTTACTTAAAGGAGATCGAACTTGCGAAAGCTCGTGCACACATGTCAATTATTTTTTTATTATATATAGTTTTTTATTAATTCTATAATCCAAAATAAAATAATTAAAGAAAAAAATTAGTGATTAATCATTGATTCCATAAAAAAAAAAAAAAACACTTAATTGGTGCTTTGGGACTTTGGCTAATAAAAAAAAAATTAAGGCCTAATACACAAATAATCCCCTAAACTTGTCCAAATATTGCAACTGCTCCCCTCAACTTTCAATTATAACAACTTACCCCTCAAACTTATCCAATTGTAAAATATAACCCCTCAAACTTGTCCAATTGTAAAACATAATCCCAAATTGGGATTTTTTTTACCCCGTACTTGAAGCAACCGTAAAAATGTTCTCCCGGATTCGTATCACGCCGTGAAATCTTCAATGGAGCTATTTCTCCACATAAACACATTTTCACCCTCATAATATCCCAAAACTTTGAATCAAGAAATCACTAAAAAACGAATAGGAATAACAAAAAGAAGAAAAAGTTGAAGAATAAGTTGGAGAATTGAGGAATTGGTTACTTAAATACTGATTTTTTTGGGCCCAAAGATCTGATTATCGCATTCCAGGAGCGTTTGCAGCTTTTGTATTTCACGTGTTTCTTCAATTGCAGTCAGTGTCAGCAATTTGGGGTTCTGTTTTACAATTTTACAAGTTTGAGGGGTTATGTTTTACAATTGGACAAGTTTGAGGGGTAAGTTGTTACAATTGAAAGTTGGAGGGGACAGTTGCAACATTTGGACAAGTTCAGGAGGTTATTTATGTATTAGGCCAAAAATTAATGACTAATCATAAAGACTAATCCGCTTCTCCCTCTCCAAGTTACCTCTCTATTTTATCATCGACACCAGTGGCACTAGCAGTTACCTCTCAAATTACACCAAGCAATTACCGTCAGTATAAAACCACGCGGACAAAAAGGTCATTTGCGACCTGTGAAGTTTTCTTTTCCAACAACCAGTAGCAACTATTATTTTGGAAGCTTGGCCATAATTGGTGATTGTTTTTTTAATATAAATCATTTTTAAACTCAAAGTATGATATAGGACTTTTATTTTATTTTTATTTATTTATTTTCTATGTTACTTATTCTATGAATGTAATTAAATCTCAGTAAACACTTGGATCAATCAAAGTTTGACTCGGTCAAAGCTCAAGGCCAACTCAAGAAGTCAACGAGCCAATACCAAACCTACCTCGGTTCTTTTTTATTTGTTTTGCTGACACGTGTTTTTACGTCATGTTAAAAATCATTTATTTCCAACGTAGTTGTAACGCGACTATTCTAGTGACTTTCTGTTGAATTGCCCAAATGACTTTATTGGGGAAAAAAAAAGATATTCAATGAATGGTGGTAAAAACACCAAAGTTCAATGACCACTAGTGCAATTTACCCAAATGCAAGGAATAAACAATTAAACCAGCAACCCTTATGTCCCTAATTGTCAAAAGCACAAGGCAAGAAAAAGTAGTAGAAGCATGGGTTTGTGGCCCTAGGTTTTGGCTCTATGCATAAAATCATAGGTCTGTATGGCTAATATTTTATGCCCCAAAACTGGTTGATGCATGATTGATCGTTTGTACACGCCAAAGACTTCAGAGACGAGAATTCTATAAAATACTAACCGCACAAGTTGGGTAGGACACTCAAATTAATTGTTCATGCCTCAAATAGTCATACCTATGATGTTGTTCCTTACTTGTCAATGTCATGCAGGCTAAAGTACGCATACATTATCGAGTCCGAGTATATACAGAAACAACTTTAATTGTGAAAAGAACTATCTAAAATGTGTGACAAATCTCGAACCAAGTAATTGAATAAATAGTATTGTTACTAATCAGAGTGATTCCAAGAATGTAGATGATGTGAACTTAATGCATATTAAATACTATGAAATTTTGATCTACAGCTAACTACAATGTCGAAACAAATAACAAAAAGCCGTCTCAGATAGGTTATTCATATGTAACTTCTTCCATGTTTAACAAAAAATGGACAAATAAAATTCAATGACCATAGGCTATTTTAGTTTCAGTGAAGGTGCTGCAGATGTCAATTCCCAGTAAAGGGTTTAACCACATTTCATTATTTTACCAAAACTGCAAGTTAAAACCGCACATTTTCTTTCTGCAGGAAATAACATTATGAGAACAATATGAAAAAGCAATTAGAACTCACTCTATGCTTATTACTTCAAGCAACTTCTCGCTAGCCTCACTGACCTTTACTTTCTCCATCTTCAATCTGCGGCTCATCGTGGGACTTGTCCTTCCAGCAGCTGCATAAGTCCTTATCAATGATTCGAACACACTTACCCCTATATCGTCTACAGCTTTCTTCAAAATATCAATAAAACCTTCTGCTCCATCGACATCCTTCTGTTGCTCAAAGTGTTCCATGAAAGACCCAACAATCTCAGGCGAGGGAATCCATTTCTCACCATTCCCTCTACCGACAGATATAGCATTCGCTAAACACTCAGTCGCCAATTTGATCTCCCCCTTTTCAAAATAATAATCCAAAAATATTTCCCAGGTCTTAGAATTAGGCTTGCCCCTTCTGCCCTTGAGCTCTTTCGCCTTTTCAAGCAAACCCTCTTTGGCATAAGCGCTAATGAGCACATTTGGAATCCTCATATCATAATTTGAACAACTGGATTCCCATTCTTTAAAACATTTCTCTGCACCTGGTAAATCTTTTAAGTTAACCAGCACTTGAATCATATTCAAATAGCTTATATTTGACGTTTTAGGAAAAGCCAGTCTCAAAGAACGCCATACTCGATAAACCTCAGTCAACTTTCCTATGCGACCGTACAAAGTAATTAGGAACTGGAATGCAGAATGATCTTTACGTGCATTTTGCTTTTCCAATTCTTTCAGAGCTTTGTCCGCCTTATCCAATAAGCGAGCATCAACATAAATAGATGCTAAGTTACTATACGTTGTCCAATCGGGAGCAACTCGACCATCCCTCTTCATCTCATCAATTACCCTTTCAACACCAGAAATTTCATTGACTGCTGCTAGACCCCTCATCCAGACATTATATGTATACGAATCTGGCATGATATCGCTAGCCTTCATTTCCTGAATGATGGCTGGAATTTTTTGAGGCTGACCAGTTTTTGCATATAGGGTCATTAGGCTATTGTAAGACATTGAACTCAAACCAAGATTGAGTTCCTTCATCTTTTCCATGAGAGCTTCAGCTTCTTCAGTCATCAAATCTTTGCAATAACAGTTTAAAAGGGCCCCATATGTTAGATGGTTCTTAGATGCTTCAGGAAGATCTATGAAGTAATTCTCTGCAGCAGGAATGCCTCTAGCTTTGGCAAGTAAATCAAGATGAATTGCTTGATCACTGACTGTCTTATTCATACCCCTCTTAGACGTAATTTCTGATAGCTGACAATTGAAAAACTTCAATTAACTAACTTTCATGTAAGTTGAGAACTAATTAGCACATGAGTTCCAATAAATAACACAGAAAAAAGGTCAAAATACCATACAAGTGATCCTCAGACCCTAAAGACAAGGAGGATACATCATTGCGCAACCCAACTTTACTGCTAAGCTATTATATTTATAAAGCTCAGATAAAAAAAGTTATTGAGATTCTGAAAAATGCAACTAGTTTGAAGATGTGAAAGTAACTCAATATGCAACAACAACAACAACAACAACAAAGCCTTAGTCCCGAAATGATTCGGGGTCGGCTAACATGAACCATCATATAAAACCGTGAAATCAAGTCGTGTCAGCAACACAAATTCTCTCCCTCCACTCTGCCCTATCCACCCATATTTTCCTCAATCCCCAATAAACTCATATCAATCTCGATCACCCTCCTCCAAGTTTGCTTAGGTCTTCCCCTACCCCTCACCACTACATCCCTTTGCCACTCTTCAGTCCTCCTAACCGGCGCATCGAACGCTCTTCGTCTTACATGGCCAAACCACCTTAGTCGGTTTTCCCTCATTTTATGCAAGTAAGATAAATTGAAGTGCAGAATTTCATGATCAAACCATTAGCTATCTTTCGATTAAAAGATTAAGGTCATGAGCAGAAAGTTGAATGCAACAAAGCTTGCCGTTCTACTAGAACTAAAACATGCTAGGAAAATTATTAAGCACAACACTGTAGAATGGTAATATCTCAAACAAGTAACCATAAAATGAATAATTCTTCAGAGTGGCAACACAATGTGCACTTTCTTAGAATTTAATGCAAAAATTTCTACTGAACATCAGCTAAAGCTTTTCTCAATTCGAATTTGACACAATATAACAAATTCCTTTTCTATTTATACTTATATGCAAACTTTCAAACCCAAGTAACAATCATCCAATGGGTTGGTCTTCACTATAAATGATAAAAAAAAAATGAAGAATCTAAATATACTACAATGAAGAATCCAAATGTGCATAATAAAGGCAACCAGAAAAGGAAATAAGCAACTAATTCTGAAACAAAAAATGCTATTTATAGACTGGGTTAAGGGTATGGAGAGAAAGAACCTTGAGAGCAGGGTAATAAAGCTTGCGATCGCGAAGCTTCTTAATAGTATCGCCAGCTTCCCATTTGTAAACACGCTTCGAGCTCTTGATGAACTGATTCAATTGATGTCTAACGCTGACTTCAGAGCTACCGTCTTTGAAGAGCTGCTTATATAACGGTTCTTCTAAGTACTTCTTCGACCTCTTTGTCACGTTCTTCGTCCGGCCAAACAATTGCGGCATCGCCATTTTAGATCTTGATTGAGTGCAGAATTGGGGGAAGGAATGTTAAAACTTGAAAAAAAACACTTTTTACTGGATTTTAAAAAAAAAATGCGAGATTAAACCCTAACGCCTATTCATTTCAGGGGATCGGAGGGGAAGGTGTAACAAAGGGTTTTGGCTGTTTACCTGGCAATGGAATCGAGGCCCATCCTTATTCCAAAAGCCCAATGAGCTCGTTAAAGCCCATATCGTAAAATCGCAAAACTAACCTTATGCACTGAATAATATGGACATTTAAATAATAATTTTTAGGTTTTTTACATGAAATTTATATATATAATAATATTTATTGTTTAATTAATATTTAATAATTTAATTAATATAATATCAAAATATAAGTTTTTATTTGGTAAATGTCAAATTTTGTAAATGGTTTATTTAATGAAGTTGTAGTGGAAATTCGTTAACTGCCAACTTGACTTAATTCATAATTTTTATTGATAAGATTGTAAATAATCTTTAAAATTTGAATTTTCATGTAAATTTCTCTAATTTTTAATATTTTTTATCAGAATAACAAAAATTACTCAAATACCGAGAATCAAAAGGTTCAACACCGACAAAATTGCGAGATTTCGACCGCCCATAATGTGCGCTATAAACTGGTGGCTAAAGCATTTGAAGAGTTCTCCCCCGAACTTGATTGGTAAGAATCGGTCACTTTTCGCGGGACTGCCTGGTCTTTGCGGACAGAATATTGCAGCTGCTAGACGACATGTTCCATCCACTAGGTGGCAACGACCTTCTAATGGATCCATCAAGTGGAACTGCGATGCGGCTTCATTCACGGCTGAGAATCGCAACGGCATGGGTGCGTTACTTCACTCTTCAGATGGTACTTTTATGGCTTATTGGAGTCGGGTAATCCCGCTTGTTGACGACGTGCGTACAGCTGAGGCATTAGCACTAAAGGAAGCTATCTTTTGGGCAATTCACCTAAATTGCACTAACGTATTCTTTGAAAGTGACTCCTTGTATGTCGTTAATAGCGTTAATTCTGATGGGTTAGATCTGTCAGAGTTTGAAACTATAATTCAAGATTGTAAACTTCTTTTAAGTTCTCGACACGATTTTATTGCGTCCTATCCTCCGCGTCTAGCAAACAGATGGGCACATGTTGTTGCACAATATGTCATGTCCAATGCTAACAAGTTTGTGTCCTTTTCTGCTCCGTCTTGGCTACAGGAAACTATTTGTTCTGATTCGGTCCTTTGATTAATCTATTTCTTTGATTAAAAAAAATAGTATTGATTTAAGTGGTTAAGGGTCTTAATTCGCTTAAATTAGAAATCTCATGTTTGAGTCTTAGAACTTGATTGGTTCAGATGTTAGTTAATAATTTTTGTGGTTGCTGTTAGCTGTTTGCGGTTGCGGTTGCAGTAACTTGTTTGTTGTTAATGTTAGCTGTTTAATTATTAATGTTTGATAAAATTAGTGAGCTGCTATATACCGCAATTTTTTTTTCATCCACCGCACTCTTTTGACATTTATGCCCTTCTCATTTTATTTTTTTTAACAACTCAAAATTTTTTTCTCTCTTTCTCTCCCAAGCCTAAAAACCCGAATTTGACGAAAATGGATCCGAGTATATTCCCGAAGACCATGATTTCGAACACGAAGTAATCTTACGATATAAATTTAAATTAAAAATTCGTTTTTTAAATTTTGAATTTTTTTTTAAGGAATAAGCCTAAACGGATGCGTCACCCAGTTCCACCATACGGTGGAACGAGCGCGGAACCCAGTTCCACCTTACGGTGGAAAGTATGGCCGATGCCGTTGCCACCACGGGCGGAACGAATAGTTCGTCCGTTCCGCCTGTGGTGGCAACGGCGTCAGAGTTCCGTTTAGGTAAAAAAAAACGGGTTCCGCCTCCGATTTCGGAGGCGGAACCCGTGATTTCGGACATATTTTTTTAAAAAAAAACTCATCGGAAGATTCATTAAACCTTTCCCCCTTCCTTTCTTTGGCGGTATGTCGTTTTAGGTCGGGTTTTATGAAAAGCTTCAAAAGCTAGAGAGGATTTGAGAGTTTTTGGTTATTGGTTTGAAATTGTGAGGAGGGCATAAATGTCAAAAGAGTGCGGTGGAAAGTATAACTTTTGTGGTATATAGCAATACCCTAAAATTATGGTGTACTGTTGTTACTAGAATGTAAAATGTTTAATGGACATATTTTAAATTAATTAACAAATAAATTATAAAATAAAAAATATATTACACAAATTAATAAAAATAATTTAAATAAATAAATAAAAATTAAAATACGCATCAAAACATTGTTCGTTCAGCAATGATATTATAGAAATACAAACATATTTTGTGAAAATAAGAAATATAATTTTGTGATTACATATTTTGCTCTGAAACTCACTGTTTTAAAAAAATAAATAAATAAACGCTGTTTTTTTTTTTGGTTCGTAAGTGTATCCACCGCCGACAGCAGTGGCTATTCACTAAAAGCCGTTGTTTTTTAAACTTAACTAAACACTATATTTTTTATTGTTCAAAACATTAAACGATATTCCGAACAATAAAACAAACACATCTTCAATGTACACAAAAAAAAATTCTAATTAAAAGAAAATCAATCTAAAAAGTACCTAACGAATCTCGAATTAAATAACCATATTAACTATATAAAAAAATTAGGACCGATTGAGGAGTTTTTATATTAAGCATCCGATCTTTCATGTCACTCAGAAGACACCCAATTCATATTTGGACAAGTTTAATGTGATACCATGTAATAATTAAAATAGTGGAATCTCTTATAGTATACGTGGGTCTGTGTTATACGTATCAAAATATGTATAGGAAGTTCTCCATTTAACACGGAGAATCCGATGCTTTTATGTTTGAACCATCAACAACAAAAAAAAAAAAAAAAATGTATTATTTTGGGGGCAAAGATGGGTGATGAGCTAAAAAGAGAAACATTTAAAACGTTTTGTGAATTAATTTGTCCAGAACTTTCCAGCACTATAAACTATAAAGTCTATTATTCTATTCAATAATTCTAAAAAACGCAGCCGCGGATAATTTGGATTCACGTGGATACCGCGTTATATTGGATTCTTTTATGGGAAAATTACATAACTAAAAAACTAATGGTGAAGCACATCTATCTATTTAGATCCATTTCATTTTATATTATATAATTAGATTTTTTTATTATTAATTTTAAAAAATACCATTAGTATATATATATTTCAAACACTTGTAAGGACCAATCATTCTCAACATTTATCTTTCAATCACTCTCAAACATTTGTCTTTAAATCACTTGTAAAATCTGAGAATCTTCGACGCAACATTTGTCTCCAAATGTAAGGTAAGTTATTTTCTTGTTGAAGAAAGCATATATGCAATTTATCTCATTCAAATTTTGTATGTATATAACAGCTACATATTTAGGGTATGCCTATTGCAAATCGCAAAATACTGTCCGATTGTAAAATTGTGATAGTCGCATTTTCATAAAATGTGATGGCATTTATCTCATTGATGCTCGAAATTGATCAAATGTGATCGCATTTTCACTCATTTTCAAACTACATTTTGCACAGACATGTCTACATATATTATTATTTGTACGGTACCATGGAATGACCATTGGAAAAAGGTAGCAAATACCATGACGTACATTGGTGGTGAATCAAAGTTGTTCCGGTTTGGAAAAAAAAAAATCAAATTTGAGAAGTTAAAAGAAAGAATTTACACATGTATAGGTGTTGATTCAACCTTATATGACTTGTGAATATCTATGCAAGTAAAAGACAGTCCAATCAAAGTACCTATTGTAGATCGCAATGATCTACGATGCTTTATAGATTATTGATCAATGAATTCGAGTAATGTAATGCCACTGTATGTTGAAATGGTACGTCGCACAATAAATGCATAAATTCGTAGAGGTTGCAAAGAAGAAAATGACGAGTCGAGTAATATTCCAATTGTTGATCAAATGCCACATGAAGATGTGCGGGGTACTTACAACTCTGATAACGACGACGTTGATAATGGGTGGGATACTTATAATGCTGCATATGACGATGTTGGAGATACATTTGTACCGTGAACAACCCTTGTATTGTCACGTGCACCCACTTTCCATTGCGTGTATTCCTCTTGCATGTTCGGATCGATTAAATTGCTCGGTCCTAAAATAGTATGGACCTTCATCATTTGCTTGATCTTTTTGCCTTCATAGTATCGTAAGCAGTCCACGGGGACCGCAGTAAAGGTCCTCGTTTCCTTATACGCCGCTCAGCGATAACCACATTAGGACTATCTATAAGAAGCAATGGTTGCTCAACACATTGTCTATGTTCGTCTTCCCAACGTTAATTAGAATTCAATAAAATAAAATTACGGAATTCATAAAACAATATATAGAATTCAAAAAAGAATAGAGTAAGTACCTCAGCATCCTCCTATCCCGAACCTTCCAAGATGCGGACCTTTTTCTCTAGGATCCGCACATCTTTGACCAAACCCGTGAGCTTGTTATCTAAACACGAAACCTTTTTATCCATCGATTCAAATTGACCCCTACACCACTCTTGGTGCTCGATGAACAAAGTACATATCTTGGATATGACATCGCGTGATGGCATATCTTTCTCATCAACTCCATCACCCACTTCATCCTTACCCTCATAATACGTTTCACCCTCTTCATCATTACCCTCTTGATACGTATCACCCGCCTCATCCTCCTTACCCTTACCAGAATCTTTAACAACATCCTTACCCAACCCGTCAACATCAATAAACGACTCAAACAGCTTATCAAAATCAGGCTAACGACCCTCAATATGATCAACAAGAGCATTATACCAAGAAGCATTCTTCTCGGTATCTTCCACAACAAGTTTGGATCAGGGAGAAGTGTTTTCCTATAAATACATATATCAAACACTAAATATAATGTAAATGTTATGAACATCACGTATAGATACTCACCGTGAGAATCTCAAACACTTGATCAAAAGTCGGGACTTTGATTGTCTTCCATCTATTTACACGGGGTGGAGCAAGTTCGGTTTTCTTCACGTAGAAAGTCTCTGATGCCTTCCAAAGCTCAAATAACCAAACCTATACAAGATAAACAAACAATGATGAGAACATTAATAAAATTTAAAAATACTATTCAACAATATCTACAATACTTACTTGGACTACATGAGCAAATCTAATCAGTTGGTATTTAACTGGAAAAGCTTTTTCTTTGTCGGTAATTGCTCCTTTTCGTTTCGTAATACCTCTTGACATCGTCTTGTACGTTTCAGACCAAGTCACCTCGTCCCATGGGAATGCATCAAATAGCATGGGATAATCAACGAGGACTATCCAATCCACATTCACTGACAGTGATCTCTCAATTGTAAGTAGACAACAATGCACAAAATACAACATCGTCATACTTACGGCTTCATCAACATTCACTTTAGTCCAATCAGTGTCTGACCGCACTCGAAAAATATCACCGTGAGTTATGGTTTTTATCTCACTGAAGTACTTCGTCAATATCTATTCTTTAACTTCTGAATCCTTTTCGTAAACTCGACCAAACCACCAAATCGTAATCTCGACATTAACCCGTATTCCCAATCACTTATACGCAATTCAGCTCCGAAGATATCAAACCACATCTCTCTCTCTCCATTGACTTCTCGTGCACAATCTCTCTCGTTAGCAATAAATGAGTAAATGCACTAGAGAAAGAGAAGTTACCGATTTCCATAAGGTGTCCAAAACATCTGCTTTTGAACGTCGTTCTTTGTTTTTCCGTTAATTGTCCTAGTATGTCAATCATTGCATCAAAATCTCCTCGTACGGTTATCGTTCCTTTTGAACCCCAACTCCAAATGTACTTAAATTCCGTACCACTGTCCTGTTTTGCAGCTTTTATCTTCACCGGTGGCACCTGTAATTGCATTTCATTCATTCATCTAAAATCATTCAGTTGAACAATTTTAGATCCTTTTTTCCAAACTCATTTTGAACCAACACAAAGATTATTACATTCTATATCAAATAGTCACAGTTTCTGATTTTACGATAAAATGAGGATCTAATTAATGATTTTTGCTTATTTTTGTTTAGTTCAGAGACATAATTGATAAGGTTGATAGTTTAAGATTCTAATTGATTTTGAAATTTTAGTTTGGATATCTAAATGCATGTAATGCCTATTATAAATAAGGGATCTCATTTTGATTTCTTACTATATTTTCTTTCGAACGTTAAAAAAAAAAAAGGGGGTAAATTTCCCATTTTCAAGAACAATTTAAATTATGTAATGTGAGTCAAATAAGTTATACGGTCCTCTCCATACCATATGTCATCAAATATCAATGATGTGAGGACCATATTCCACCTGTTGCCTTTCCAGACTCTTCTATTCATTTCTATACACAAGTTTTTTTTTTCCTAAAAGACACACAAGTTTATTTATGGCTAGTAATTTTTCCAATTTTTTTTTTTTTTTTTAAAGTAATTTTTCCAATTTTCTATTGCTTGGAATTTTTCCAAATTTACTGCTAAATAAATAATAATAATAATAAAACATTTTTTTCCTTATCTGGAAATAAAAACCATATTTTTTTTCTTTTACACATTAACTTTAGTAACATTTGGATTCATGAATTCAAAATTTTTAAAATATAAATATATATTTTTTAATTTTCCAATTTTTGGTAGGATTTCAAATGTATAATCCATATATACCCAATATAGAAAATATATTTAACTATTTGCCTTATACGTGTGCAATGAGATCGACATGAATCTGTGACTGGTGCAAAAAAAAAAACCCATCCATTTATAGTGATTTTGTAAATGGATTTATCCCACACATTGGTTGGCAGAGAAAAAAAAAACATTTTAATTTCCTTGATTGTTTTAAATTTTGTTTAATAAATCTCTAATTTTTTCAATTTGACAAATTGAAATAGTTCTTGCACATTAAATTTCTGCTTAACAGATAACTTTAAATATCAAAATCGGTATAAAAACGTGTGACTCGTTTTATTTGCGTTTAAAATTTCATTTTTTATAGTTCAAAATGATTTTTTTTTATATAGTTTTCTTAAACCACATTGTTTGGAATGCAGAGTATGCAATGGTTGTTAGCTAATGCTAATACGGCATAGGATAGGACTCAAATGTAAAGCACGCTTCTAGCATGGTTAGAATTAAGCGTAAATATCAAACTCTGTAGCGGTAGTGTTCATTGTGCAATAAATGAAGTTTATTATCTTTTCTTCTTCTTAGCTTTATGCAATATGATATCACAACTATAGGGTGTGCTTAAATTAAGCTCGTTTTTCCGATCTCACAAATTCATCATATATCAACGCATCTATCTCCATGCTTTACAAAAAGGAGAGGAGAGCATTCACATGATTCTACTGAAACTCATAAAAATCAATCAGATTCTTCAAAACTCGATGATGAAAGCAATAATTCTGCAAACGATGATCAATAACGATGCTATGAAGAAGAAGACAAAATCCCAAGGTTTTTCAAAAAAAAATTCTACCTCCAATTCGATAAATTTGTTTCACGTACAGATGATCCGAGCTTAGTGTTCGTTTCTATTGTTTTAACCAGAAGTGATAACACATTAGGAAGTTTTGTAAAGTTGTCCTACAAATGACAACTAGATGCCTCTAGAGGGGGCGCTTGAGTCCCTAATAGGAACTTGGTGTCCGAAGCCAAAACGTATTTGATATGAAGTCGAACGTCTAAGCTCGTAGCACTTTAGCTAGCAACCAGAAGGAGGGGGGGTCCGTAAAACAAGGTAGATATTCTGACGCTCAAGTCAGTCGAGTGTTTAAGCAGAGAAGAAAACTAGCTCGAGTATGATCGCAAATCGGCAAAAAATATTTTTATACTAAACATATAGATAAATCAATTGAATTGGGGAAATACAAATCAATATAAAGAATTGAAATGTAATAACAACAAATTGAAATTCAACGACAAACTCGAAGTCAAACCAGCTATCTCGGCTAGACGTTGAATTTGGTATCAGCTTGAGGTCCTCGGAGCACCGCGGTTGGTTGGTAAGATCAAAATTGATCTAGCAAATTTTTGATTTATAGTAGGTAAATATGGGGCAGATTTAACTTTCGACTTCAGAGGGACCGTATAAGTGCGTACAAACACGGAATCAAGCAAAGAAAAAGGCTAAATTTAACTTTATCAAGTCAAGAACAAATGTTTAGAAGGGATCTAAAGCTAAAATGGATTTTAAATGGACGAAATTGGGCTTAGAAAATCAATGGGCAGATTATATTAAAAGCCGGAAACGGAATCTATAGAAGATTTGAGGTGCGAAGATTGACTTGTAAATAGTGTTTCTGATCATGGAATTGGGCAAAATAAAAGGCTAAATTTAACTTAAGGAAGTCAAGAATAAATATTTAGAAGGGATCGAAGGCAAAAAAGAAATTTAAATAGACGAAATCGGGTTTGGAAAATAACTGTACGAATTATAACAAGAGCTGGAAAAATTAATTTGGAAATGATTCTAGTTAAGGAATTAAGAACTTTAGGCTTAGAAATGCTAAATTAAATAGAAAAAACTTCAAAAACAACTATTAAAACTTGAATTTAAGTTAAAGCAAACTAAAAGAAGGAACTAGAACTAAGAACTAGGAAGAACAAAAGTTAAGAACTTAAAAACTAAGAACTCAAAAAGAGAGCATTGGAAAAGACTTTTAGGAATGAGTTTTGAGGTGTTGAATGAGTGAGTATTAATGGGAGATTGGAGCTCTATTTATAGCATTTTTGTGATGGCATTTGTGGTAATTAATCAATTCACTACCCTTTATTTTTCTCTCACATTTTCACCAGAAATTGATATCTCATTAACTTCCTTAACTTTCACTAACCACTACTAACTTCACTTAACTTTCATGACACATCATCCAACTAACTTGTGGTTAGAGATGGTTTGGGGCTAAGTATAGGTGTGAGTGGGAGGTTAGATTTCATAGGTTAGCCTTAGGTGCAGTTCGGTATACATTGGAGAAGGCAGGTGAGTCGAGCCAGGACAATGTTTGCTGAAAATATAAGCCACGCGGGCAGGCTTATGTCACACGACGTGTCACTTGCCTTCGTGTATGACTTGTGCTGAAAATAAACTCACACGTCGTGGAAATTGATCCTTTTTTTTGGGACAGAAACTCGGCACACACTGTGCCGATTAGCCACACGGCATACGAAAAGTTTGAGGATATTTTATTTTTACTCTTTTTTTTTCTTTTACATAATCTTTATTCAATTAGAACTTTATTTTAAAATTAAATACATACTTTTATTTACATAAATAAATACAACAAAGATAATCTATCTTCTAATTCAAGGTGAGTATCTTTTGAGTGAATATTTACTCTTCATCCTCATGATTATTAACTAAAAAAAAGGCTTAATACATAATTTGCCTCCGGAACTTGTCCAAAAAGCTTGAGTAGTCCTTTGAACTTTCAAAGTGTCTTGATAGCCCCCTGAATTTACATAAAATGTGCAGTTAGCCCTCTAAACTTACATAAAATGTAATCAATTGATCACTCAGTTGCAAAAAAAGTAAGTTAAATGCGGAAAATATACTCCACGCGACTTAAAAAAAAAGTAAAACAATCAAGATTGGAGTATTGCGGTTGTAATATTAGAGAATAAAAAGTTTATAGTTAAGCAAGTAATAACTTTATTTTCACTCTTTTCTTGAATTATGTAATGACATTCTAAGACACGTGGAATACATCTTCCGTAATTAACTTACTTTTTTGTAACCGAGAGATCAATTGATTACATTTTATGCAAGTTCAAGGAGCTAACTGAATATTTTATGTAAATACAAAAGGCTATCAAGATACTTTGAAAGTTTATCAGGTCAGTCAAACTTTTTGAACAAGTTTAGAAGACAAATGATGTATCAAGCCTTACCAAATTAGGTATAAAAGAAGTGCTTCTCTTGTATATACGGACCCACTTAGTACCATTTATGGTTCAAAAAAAATTAAAATAAAATAAGAAGAAAGAACAAACAAGAAAGAATCCAAAGTATGGGAATTAGGTTGATTGAACAACCTAATTTATTTAATTGTGAAATTGTTCTATCTTTTTCTCGATTTTGTACGTAACTGACCAAACCATAAAACTCTGCATGTGCATTCCTAACCACCCCCATCCACTACAAAACCATCGCCACTCTTATTAAAAAAAAAAAAATTTAAAAGAAAAAAAGACACACAAAAATAAATAAATCAAATATCTCTTCTCCAAATAGGATTTTAGCAGTTTATAGATTTAGGTGTACTCGGTTTGAAAAAAATGCCCCGCATGTCTCATATTATTTATGATTTTATAAGTCTATCTTTTTTTTATATATAAAAAGACTTCTCATTAAGTATTAAAATTATACAAATCAGTACAAATCACACTCCATACAGTAGCAGATAGTCCTCAATATGATACAGATTGAATCGGAACGTGTTAGTTTTAATCGTACACTAACAAATATGTTCTTCTCTTACTAAACTAGAAGGATTGAATCTCGGGTTTTACGACCTAAATCTAGAAGAAATTAGGTTAGAAACCTTAACAAACTTCAATGAAGAAGATGATATATTTGATTTGATAAAAGTTCCACATCCTTACAATAATATGAGCTTATATAGCTCAACAAAATAAAAGGCAAAAGACTAAAAACCCTAACTAGGATTATTGATAAACAAGAGTGCTAAGGGATAGGATGGAAAGGGAACGTCAAAATGACGTTTAGGCAAATAAAAGGAAAGTACAAACAATAGGGTTAAAATGACACAATAGTAATTAAGGGATGTAAGTAATTATGGCAGCCTTGGTCTCCTTGTCCCCTAGCATTGGGTGTCTTTTTTCTTGATATGGAAAGTTGATTCGCCGTCGCTAAAGATCAATATTTCGTCGCTGAAAATCAACATTCTATCGTCGCCAAAGATGGAGCTGCTGCCGCAGAGAGCTCAATGCCGGCAGGGGCATGCCCACACACCGTGTCACTTAAGTGGCATGCCGTGTGGGTCAGATTCTAACTTTAAGAGTGCATTTTCTTCGTGCCACTCCTCTAGATCAGACCCTACTCCACACGACATGCAGAATGATTGGCACGCCGCGTGGGGCAGTTTTGCCCCTTTTCTCGCTTGATCATCCGTGCTTCGTTCCTCTTTCAACTTTCATTGTCCGGACTTGAATTCGTGAAGAAATGCTCCGCATAACAATGAAAACTAGTGGTGAAGATAGATTGCTAGCCCATTCTCCCATGGAACGAGATGCGCTATTACCCTCCCTATGAGAAAATGAAAAAGAGAAGGAACAGAAAACGATATGCAGTGACGTCCTCGTACAGGAAGAAAAACGAGTGCCATGGGGGCGTTTTGGTTTTGAGTGTATCAGTCACGATCTTGGCGTCTGATTCCATGATAATTTGATTAAAACTACAGTCACGTGCTAAGAGAAGGTCTTCCAAAATAGCCATGAGTTCCGCCTCCTCAACCGTCCCACAGTCCACGATAGGTATACCTACAGATGCCATCACGTACCCCCATCGAGTCCCGAGCAATCAACCTGCAAGGCCATATCTCCAAATTTGGTATCACAATTAATTTTGACGATGCCGGCTGGGGGAGGATACCAAACTTTTGTAGAGCCAATGGAAGAAAGACATGTCTCAGACGGAGTGTGTTGCTGCATATTTTATAAGTCTAATTTGTTTTCTCTTGTTGTGAAATAATAATCTAATATAGATATATTTTGAAAGTATTTTAATATTTATTTGTTGTGGTTGAGATAAATTTAATGAGATAATATTAGTGTCAGTTATTCAACATTCAGTTTTTCGGTTCAATTTGGTTCATACACACTCTAATTACATGTTTAATAGTATCATCCATTTATTGCCTTGGACAACGTGAAACTTCATCATTCATTTCTTTTCTAGCAAAAAGCATCCCGAGTTCTCTATATTTCATTTTTTTGTTTATTAAGCTATTAATTTTTTAATTGAATATATTAAGATGTTGATCATTTATTCTATTTTTTATTGTACTAAGCACTTATTAAACTAGATAGTTGTAAACATCCAATTCAATAAAAAATGTGTTAATTCATTTTATATATGTTTCAAATTATATTTTATTAGAGTTTGAAATAAGGTTTTTACCGCGTTAAAAAAAAGAAATAAGGTTTTACAATTTTTAAAAATACTTTCAAACTGTAACACATTTAAAATGAATAACACATTGATAACTGGGCTTTGCGTTCAAAACTGATTTTTTTTTTTATCATGAGATGTTTAATATGCCAAAAAAGAAAAACCAATAGTTTCATGTATCAAAATAAAAGAGTAATAACTTGATAAATAAAAAAACGAAAGATTGTTTCAAAAAAAAAAAAAAAAAACGAAAGATAAGGAGTCTCAAAATGCTTTTTACTTTTCCTTAGTGCAAGAAAAACATCCTCAAACTTTTAATTCATTCTAATTGTGATAAGTTGAGTTTTTAATCTTTTATTTATACATATCAAATTTTATTTATACATATCAAATCATTGATCTTCTAATTTTTTTTTTTTTTATATCATAGACCATCATAACTAGAAAATTCAATTTTGAACATACAATTCGAGTAATACAGTATATTTATTTTACATGCATTCGATGTTTACATTTTAAATAAATTCGAATATATATACTATATATATATATATATAATGTGCTAGAATATTGCAAAAGAATATTAAGTTATTAATCTTCTATCTTTTATTATATAAAATAAAGGCTTAATATATGTAAATTAAATAATCAGAGATGTTAAAATAAAGGGTAAATAATTATAAGGTTTTTTTACCTAATACACTAGTTAGTCTTTCTATTTTTACAAATAATTATATAGTCTGTCATTTTTTATTTTCGTCAACTCATTAGTCCTTATGTTTGATTCAATAGTCAAACTATACTAAAAAAATTTAAAATGCCAAAATTACCCTTAATTTATGTTTTAATAATAAACATATTATATTTTTCTTATTTTACGTTTTTTTTCTCTTTTTTCTACATAATCATAATCTCTCCTATATTAAGTAATTAATTTATTAAGTTTTATATAATTATAGAACTTTAATTTAGTAACGTAAAATTTATTGACTAAAAAAATAAATGAAAAATATTTCAAAAATTATTAAAATAGAAGTAAAACTATACAAAATTATTAAAAGTAATCTTTATTTATCTCCAATAAATTGTATGAATCAACAAATAAAATTTGATTTTTTTTAAGTCATCGAAAATTCATTTAGTATTAAAATATTATATTAAAAAAATAAATAAAATACAATTTTAAGAGAATAAATAATATTTTTTTATGATTTGTGTACACAAGTATATATCAATTTTGGTGTATATATTTCAAAAACATCATTAGAACTATTTAGCTTAAATTTGAAACTAAAAGATAAGTTTTTTTTTATGTATATAACTATGAGCAATTTTATACTTTCATCTAAAAAACAAATAGAAACACTAAAGAGTATTAAATCAAAACTTAAAGACCTTATAATAATATGATGAACTTACTAATAAAAAATATAAAGATTTTATAATTATTTATCTTTTTTTTTTTTGCCTTTTCACCATTTCTTTAAGGATAATTAATTTATTAGTCCCTATATTTTGACAAAACACATTGTTTAGTCATTGTATTTTCAAAAACACATGGTAAGGTCCCTAACCTTTTTCTCAGTGAACTGTTTAGTCATTCCGTCTGTTTGTTAGATTTTTTACCGTTTATGACTTCGGAAATGACGAAGTTACCCTTTACTATTTATCTTCAAACTTTAGAAGAGGAAATCCAATTTAGAAGAAGAAGCTATTTGTATAGAGAACAAGAAAAAGAATAGACTCAATGCTTACAAATTTGAACGATTAAGAAGAAAATCAAGAAGAAGAACACTCAAAGTTGATTTCAGATGCATTAGATTTTAAAGGAAAGGAAAATAAAGGAAAAGAAGAACGCAAATCCAAATTGACTAACAAAAGAGTCTAACGGCAGGGACTAAACAGTTCACCGAGAAAAATGTTAGGAACTAAACAGTTCACTGAGAAAAACGTTAGAGACTTTACCGTGTGTTTTTAAAAATATAAAGACTAAACAGTGTGTTTCGTCAAAATATAAGGACTAATAAATTAATTACCCTTTCTTTAATGGTGAATAAGACTCATGAACTAATTTAATAATTTCTTTCAAAAAAAAAACTAATTTAATTATTGATCGTAATAAATTCGTGTTGCAGTACTTTCATGAAGTAGTGTAGCAAAATTGATGGCTAATGAGTATGACTGCAAAAATTTAGGTACCCTACTATACGACTTCAACTTTTTAAATTATAGGCTGCATGTGGCTTCTCAATTAATGTAAAGAAAAATAATAAATAATGAAAAATGATTAAACTAGATAAGGTTATAATAGTAATACATCCTGGGATACTGAATTGTTCCTACTTGCTAGATTGAGTTTTTAATTTTTTTATATGGCTTGTTTGGTTCCGCTATTAACAGTTAACTATCTGCTGTTATAGTAAGTTGTAGGGATAGTAAATAGTGTGGGGCGTGGGTGAAAATGCATTTTCTACTCCATTCCTAGTGTTTACGGGGACAGTTTCGGGGAATCCCCATTAAATGATTCGGAGATTTTTTTCATCTCTATCCCTTTCCTATACAGATCTCCATGAATGCTCATTCCCAATAAAATAATAACTTCGGTGTGTGGAAACGGAATGAAGAAGATAATATAATATGCGAAGTTGTTAATGGATTTAAGTTAATTTAGTTTGTAAATAAAATAATAGTTATAATCAGGGGCGGATCTAGGGGGGTAGGGGAGGGTCTCCCGACCCTCCGACCCTCCGGAACACCCTTAACGAACAATGGTTCAGCCCCGAGCAGCCCCTCCAAAATAGTTAAAATTAGTACTTATAATGTAGAATGTGATTATATGACATAAAACTAAGTTTGCATAGTTGGTTGTAGTGATAATTAAAGGAATGTCTACATTTAATTGGTCTTATGTTCGAATCTCCCTCTCTTCACTTTTTTTTTATCTCATTTTAATTTTTCCCCTTAAATCTCATTCTCCTTTAAAAAATATCAATATTAAGTATCATTTTTAACCATTATTAACCTCATTCTCCTTTATTATTTTTACTTGTATTTTTTTAGTTACAAAATTCATGACCGAGAAGACAATTTGATGAATAATTTCTCCAATTGACCAAACTTGTCGACGTTACGGATAAAATTGCTCTTGGTTGCCAACGTTAAGGGTAAAATTGCACCATTTTAGACGTTAGGGGTAAAATTGTTTTTAGGTGTGAACATTAGAGTATTTTTGCACCTTATCCTTACTCTATATTGAATCTCAATTGTTTTGTACCTTAATGTTTCCAACTATGATCAAATTTACCTTTATATTATCAAAAATTTGAAAATTTTGATTTGACTACTATGAATTAAAGCCTTAAGTCGTTATTAAGAAAAAAAAATGTTCATGCAATGGAGCCCCTCCGGACTTTGAGCTCTGGCTCCGCCACTGGTTATAATAGCATGTGATATATTTGTATGTGAATAAAATAATGGTTAGAATAGCCCCTGATATGTTTGTAAAACCAATAATTGATCAGGTAATAACAAACGACTCATGATAACAATAACAATCATTTAAAAGTGACAATAAACATCTAACAGAACAACAACTATTAGCTAATTGTTAAATCAAACAGCTCAAGTCACTGATTTTTTTTCTGTTATATTAAGATCATGGTAATAAGAAAAATCAGTTTTGAACATAAAACTCGAGCATATTCATTTTACTTGCATTTTAAAATATAATTTCCGATCGAAAATAAAATAAATAATATTTTTTAACTGAATTAAATAGTTCCAAATTAATAATTTGTGAAGTGAAAATTTAATGTATGTGAAAGTAAATAATTAAAGATCTGGTTTATAACGGGTACTGAATTCATCAAAATCAAACTCATAATACTTGTTGCCTTTTCTTTAATGGTGAATGAGACTCGTGAACTAGTGTAGCAAAATTAGGTACCCCACTATAGGATTTGAAGTTTTAAAATTCATTTCCTAAACTTGTACCAAAAAAAAAAAGTTTCATTTCTCACTTTAACTTTCAAAAAATTTCGATAGCCCAACATTTATATAGAATGTTCAATTAGCCTTTTTAATTTACGTAACATATAATCAATTAATCACACGGTTATAAAAAAACTAAGTTAAATGCGAAAAATATATTGCATGGGTCTTGAAAAAATAAAACAACCAAGGTCGGGATATGCGATTCTAATATTAGAAAAGACAAGTTTTACCGTTGAGCAATTAATAACTTTCTTTTTAATCTATTTTGTGAATTATGTAATAAATTTTAAGACGTGTGCAACACATTTACGACATGCAACTTACTTTTCTGCAATCGAGTGACTAATTGATCCAATATTACGTAAGTTCAGTGGACTATATGATTATTTTATATAAGTTGAGAAGGTTATTGAAGCACTTTGAAAAATAAAGAGGGCAATCACGGGGCGTTTGGTATTCTATTGGGATAAGGATAAAGATAAAGGTTGAGATAGGGACAATGATAAATGGTTGGGATAATGGTAAAAATATAATAGTCGGGAATTATTATTCAATGTTTGGTATGTGGGATAGAGATAGAGATAAAATAATACATTTTACTATTTTAAGCTTATTTAAACTACATAACATTAATTTGAGGGATAAGATGGACTTTTCCATCCTATTAAAATCGCAGAAGCTTATCTCACCTCCTTATACCACCCCCTCAGGGGTATAGGATTTGAGGGATAAGAGGTTTATCCCTCATCTGTCTCACTCTCCTATCTCCCAAACAAACACGGGATAATTTATCTCGTGTTTCTTATCCCTATCCCACCTCCTATATCCCTTCTAACAAACACCCGTCAAGTAGGGGTGGCAACGGGGCGGGACGGGGGCGGTTTTGCATTCCTCATTCCGCCCCCAATATTTTCGGGGGCGGTTTCGGAGAATCCCCAAAACAATATTCGGGGATTTTTTGGCACCCACACCCGCCTGCACGGTTCTCTACGGGTTTCGGGGAATCCCCAATCCCCAAATAAAATTTAAAAAATTCCCCAAATTTAAAATTCCCTACGTGTTACTGGCATAAAATATCAGTTTAGAACAACAATAAAACGAAATTATAAAATATAACTTTAGATTAACAATAAAATAAAATTAAAGTACTGATATAATAAAAAAAACTTAGCATTCAGTATCAGTACTAATATAATAAAGAAACTCAACATTCAGTACTGATATATCTAAATACATGTGATATACAAAGAGTAACAATAATCTAAAATTGATATACCAAACCAAGAGCACCAATAAAATAAAATTAAATTGTTGTATGTAGATAATAGTATTAGTTAACTTATCACAATGCTGATTATTTTTTAATCACATTTAAATACTAATTATCTTAGATATATATAATATTTTATTTTATTGTATAGGGATTTTGCGGGGATTTTACGGTCGGTTTTTCGGGGGCGGTTTGCGGATCCCCGCGGTTCGGGGATAGTAATACCCACCCCCGCCCAATTGTAATGTTCGGGGATAAACTTTCCCCCGCCCCCAGCCCCGCACCCAAAATTTTCGGTTTTTCCCCGACCCTATCGGTTCGGATCCCCACGGTTTTCGGTTTTTCCCCGCCCCATTGCCACCCCTACCATTAAGGCTTTTGTATAAGTTGATGTATTAATCCTTTAAAAAAAATTAAAGTTGCATGTGGATTCTCAATTGCAAAAGAAATAAATAATGAAAATAATGAAAAATGGATAAGGTTATAATAGTAATACAGTTGGACGTTGGAAATAACATTTGTTTGGTAGGTAATCTTCCAGAGCCAGCTCTGGTCCAGCACATTTATTTTTTCTTAGAAAAAAACGCCACAAACGAATAATCTTTCATTTTCTTTTAACTTTTATTTTAATTTTAAATACAGAATCTTCAAATGATTTCGTTCTATCCACAAACTAATTCTAAAAGCAATGAGGTCCGAATTTTACTCTTACTATTTCTAAATAAGATTTAATTTTATTTTTTACTTAATACAAAATTTAATTGATTAATTTAAGGTTATTTCATTTATTATATAAAAATCAATTATGTTTTTAATATTTGACGGGTTGCGAATATAGTTATAAACGATTTATAAAAATTGCAACAATTAAAAGTTACTACTAACGAGATAGTCGATTCAACAAAGAGAGAGGTCATTTATTGATGGCAAAAAAATGGATGAAGAAATCTATCAAAACCGAATTAACCAATGTTACTCCCCCTCCATGGATAACGAGCTTCCTTTTCATTTGGCAAAAACGGTCGCAATTTTATCAGCAATTGGCCTAAAATATGAAGCACGAGGAGCTCCTTGAAACAATGGAACACCAAAATAATGGAAAAGAAAGGAACTGATTTTAATACCCGCCAGAGCAGCCATCTTTGTAGCATGTCGCAGAGAAATTATGGACCAAAGAATGCTCGAGAACTCCACTAGTTGATATAATCTGACTTGAAGTAGCCATACATAGCGAAAAGGCAGCATTTCAGCTCTAATATTAGAATGAGTTGCCTTATAGAATAGGAGGACATCATCCGTGTATAATAGGTGAGCCGGAAATGGAGTTTCACATGCATAAAACATAGGTTCGGGCTGTGGCCTTCCATGTGAGTGTGTGTAATAATTTAGAGGCGTGCAATCAAATTTTTGTATGGGTTTTTTTTTTTTTTCGTAAAGAAAACTACACTTGGTCAATTGGTCAACCGCGTGTCGGCCAAAAAAGGAAAGAGGGCTTGGAATTTGCAGTATCTGGGAGGTCAACCTTGTTATGTTGGAAAAACTTAGTTGGAAGGTTTTGATAGATAATGATTCATTATGGGTTAAAGTCGTCGCATCGAAGTATTGTGGGAAAAAATAAGGTATGGAAACATTTCAAGCTAAAAAAATCCGACTACAATATGGCGAGGCATTCTGTTGGGAGCTTCAGTTCCTTGATAAGAGGTGGGTGTATTTTTCATAACGGTCGTAGTACATTGTTTTGAACAGATATGTGGTGTGAGGATAGAGCTCAGTTGGATAGAGCGGTTTAACCAATTCCGGCGAACTAGAGCTCCCTTTTGGTCCGTGATTTCAAGAAGGATGGGTGGTATTGGAATCTTTTGGATCTGTATCTCCTGAGTAGTGCCTTGTTCGAAATGGCTTTGGTGATGCTGTTAGCAGATTTTGAAGCACATAACTCCTAATTCTAGCGAACATCAAAGTTATGAAAGTATGTAGTTGCTTTAGGTTCGGAACTGCTGCAAGATTTTGCTGGTAATTCCCATGCTAGGACATCTAGAAAAGTAACAAGTCGGAACATAACCGTTGTTTCTTATGGATGGTGGTACATAATTGAATTATACGTAATGAGAATTAGGGTAGGAGAGGTATGGCAAATGAGTTGGATTATATCACTTGTGGAAATTTGGAGTCGCAACTTCATGCCTTAAGGAAATGCGCTGAAACTACAAAAATTTGGAGTAGTTTAGTTCCTCCTTCTGCTCATCAAGTATTTTTTCTCTCTCGATTATGGGATTGGTTGCATGCAAATTTCAATGTAGATTTTTCTATTGACGAAGTTCTCTGTAATATTGTGTGAGAATTTGATGGATTTGGAAATTTAGATATAATAGAGTGTTTGAGGGGATTAATTTTTCTCGGTAAAAAATTGATGATATATTACACCGGGCTCGAGAAGTCGTTTTTACAAACAACAAACTTTTGAATTGGGTGGTTGGTGCTAAGGAGGAGATGTGGATTAGTTGGAGACTTCCAAACGAGGATTAGGTGAAGATTAATACGGATGGAGCAAGTAAAAGGAACCCATGACTAGCCTTTGCGAGTGGAATCATTCGAAATAATAAAGATGACTGGATGACGAATTTTACAAATGGCGAGACCTAAGAGAAAGAGATTGGGAGGTATCTTTTCATCATGTTTACCGGGAAGGAAATCAGGCTGCTGACTGGATGACGAATTTCACATGTTCTTTAGTTTTGGGTCATCACAAATGTGGTGCATCTCTTGCAGGCCTTCAAAAAATTCTTATTAAAGATCGATGTGTTCTATTAAGATTTTTGCTTGTTGTTTGCTTTTGTTTTCCCGAATCACTAGCCTTTCTATTTACAAAATAAATATAAAACAATTAAATCATTTAATACTTTCAACATTTATAATACCACTTTAAAATAAATATTGTTCCAATGGATTCCGACTGACTAAACAAATATGATAAATCACCTAATAGATTTAGGGTTTTTAGAATCTTAAGCCTAGTTCTAAAATGCAAAATACTATAGGGACAAATTTAGAGCATTTAGACAATATCCCAATTCTAAAATGATGATTAATGATCACTAATTACTAAAAATTACCAACATAAACACAGAGGCTAAAATATTGGATTATAGTAGCATTTGTTGTTTTGGATAAAGTTATATTTAGTGGGGTACTTGAGAGATTGCGGTGAAAACCAAGACACATGGCATAAAAATAAAGAACTCAAATTTCTTTTGTTGGGTTTTTCACGTTTTGGCTTTTACCCCCTTTTACTGGAGAAGAAAAATGAAAAAGTGTGCGCCTTTTTCCTATTGGTTTAGAATATTTATGCAAAGGTAGGCAACGAGAAAATTGTGGCATGCTATCCATTTTCAAACTCTGATTCTAAATTCTTCCTTCGATTCAAGCCAGCCAAACCTTTTTTTACTAATATACCAGAAGAGAGAGAAAGCAGAGAGAAGGCGAGAGAGAGAGAGAAAGAAAGAAAGAAAAGAGAAAGAAAGAGAGGTGCTTTTCTTTTCTGTTTCTTTAACCCCCTAATTTCATTTTAGAGGGTTTTGATCGTTAACTTCGAAAGTCTACACCTTTTCAAAGAGCTTTCTTCTTCTTCTTCCTTCATCCTCTTCTTCTTCTTCGCCTGGATTTGGGTTTTGGGGGTTTCTAATTTGATGGGAATGATACGATGGTGGATGTCTGCTCTGCAATTAACTGAGTTATTCGTGAGTACTTTAGTGCATATGTTATATGGGTTTTACATTTTCAGCACAGCTGTTGCTGGTGATCTTTCAAATGCTCTCAATGAATGGTTTTTAAAACCTAATGCTAATATTGTCTTCAAAGACGACGACGACGACTCTCTAATTTCTCCCCAAATTACTACCAGCGCTGCTGATCTTCCTCCTATTGTTTTGGTTCATGGAATTTTTGGATTTGGGAAAGGGGTATGTATATGAACTTTCTTTCTTGTTTTTTCTCATTTTTCCCCAATTTCAATGTTTGATTCATTTTGTGCCCTTGAAATTGATCTCATTGTGTTTGTTTGTTTGTTTGTTTCAGAGACTGGGTGGTTTATCCTATTTTGCTGGGGCTGAGAAGAAAGATGAGAAAGTTTTGGTGCCTGATTTGGGTTCTTTAACCAGCATATATGATAGGTGGGTACACAAAAGTTTGTTACTTTATGCCTTTCTTCTGGTTATTGTTGCTTGTTCTTGTCTATAAAGAAAAATTACATTTCCGAGGAAATTTCCGTCGCTAAACATATAATTTCCTCGGTACTGGATTTCAGGGCAAGGGAGTTGTTTTATTACTTGAAAGGAGGGGAGGTTGATTATGGTGAAGAACACAGCAATGCTTGTGGACATTCTCAATTTGGACGGATTTATGAACAAGGTTAAAATTAAGAGAGTTTTATACTTTTTTTCTGTTTGGCTTATTCTCTGTTTCCTCAGTTTTTATTTGATCATCCCTTTTTAAATCTGGTTTTCAGGGCATTATCCTGAATGGGATGAGGATCATCCAATTCACTTTGTAGGGCATTCAGCCGGAGCACAGGTTGTTAGAGTTCTGCAGCAGATGCTTGCAGATAAGGTTGGTTTGAAAACAACCAAATCAATTTAATATTCTATTGAAAAGTGTTTGTTTTGATTCTATGTTTGATGTGTTTGATTTAGGCATTTAAAGGGTATGAAAATACTTCTGAGAATTGGGTATTAAGCCTCACATCCTTATCTGGAGCCTTCAATGGAACTACTAGAACCTACTTTGATGGCATGCAGTAAGTATCTTATCCACTAGATCAATCATGAATTCAATCCACCAAAATCAGAATGCCTAAGTTAACCAGATTTTGAATTTCAGGCCAGAAGATGGAAAAACCATGAAACCAGTATGTCTGCTTCAAATTCTGCGGTTAGGAGTGATAATTTATGATTGGATTGACATACCATGGCTAAAAGCTTATTACAACTTTGGATTTGATCATTTCAACATGACAAGGAAGAAAATGGGGATTTTGGGGCTATTCAATTGCCTTTGGGGAAATATAGGTCCATTTGCATCAGGAGATTGGATACTTCCTGATCTTACAATTCAAGGATCTATGGAACTCAATTCTCATCTTCAAACCTTTCCAAACACTTACTATTTCAGCTATGCTACCAAAAGGACTAGAAAAATACTAGGTTACACTGTTCCTTCAACCATTCTTGGAATCCATCCATTGCTGTTCATTAGAGTTTTGCAGATGGCTCTTTGGAGTTACCCTTCTGATGTCCCTCCTCCTTACAAAGGATACAGGTTTGTTCATCAGTAAATCCTGTGTTGTCTCGGTAAATCGTGTTTTCGTATTAAAAAATTGACATATGTATGTGTAGGGATGAAGATTGGCTAGACAATGATGGAGCATTGAATACTGTATCATCAACACATCCTCGTCTTCCCATAGAACATCGAAGTCATTTCATGGCAAATGATTCTGATTGTCAAAACTTGCAACCTGGAGTCTGGTTAGTTTTTGTTTTATCTTCTCTCTTTTTATAAGTCCATTGGTCCGCACAGTCCGTCCAAATCCGTGACTTAACATGATAGCCTAGTAGGCTAGTCAAACTATAACACCTTAAATTTCATTTTTTGACATAAAAAAAGAGCAATGATGTCAAACTTATCCATGTCATCATTTTGTTATTTGTTTTCTTTACGGATTTTATTGATCACGACTTTAATGTTAGTAGTTTAGGCGACATGAATATATTTTGGCCCTATTTGGTAATTAGATGTTAGCTGTTAGCTGATTATCTTTTTGATTAGCTGATTTGAGTAGCGGATTGTGTGAACTTGTTTGGTAAAACTTAGCTGATTGCTAATAGTTGTTTGTGTAAAATGACAAATAAGGACATGGTTAAACATTTATTTGGGATTGAAGAGTATTAATTAGGGCTAAAAATGTCCCCTTAAAAAAACTCCTAAAATGAGTTTTTTTCAAAATTAGCTTTTTGGACCTAATAAGCTCTTTCAAACCTCTCATCAGCAAACACTCTAAAATGGCTCAAACATCTAATTTTACTCCAAAAAGCTCTTTACCAAACAGGGTCTTTATCCATTTTTTTAATCAAGTTAGTTCAAAGGCTAATACATTCCTAAACCGTGTACTTTTCTAGCAAGGCTTAACACATTCCTAACCCCTTTACTTGTCCAGAAAAGTCAAATGCCTCTTATTTTGGAAACGCTCTAAACTTGCTTAAAGTGACTTATGAACTCCCTGAACTTTCTTAAAGTGATCTATTGACCTCTGGAACTTGCTTACAGTAATTTTTTTTTTTTTTTTTTTTAGCCAAGGCCTTGACTAACACAGGGGCATATATACCTAAAAATGCAGGTACTACAAGATAGTGGAAGCAGATCACATATTTTTCATAGTGAACAGGGAAAGAGCAGGAGTTCAATTTGATCTTATGTATGATACAATATTTCAAAGATGCAGAAAACATGTTTTTAGGAAGTCACCCCAAACAGTTCCTAATGAATCTCCTCACCAGTAGAAAAAGTACTCACCATATATCATCAGTAGAAGAGAAGAACAACAAAAAAAAAAAAAGATAGATAGAGAGAGAATTATCACATTGCATTAATGGTAATTTTGATACAAATTTCTTTTTGTGATTATCATATTGCAGCAGTGGTGTGGTATTAGTCTTTCCAGTTTCTTCTTTTTTTTTTTTTTCTTTACTGTAATGAATTTCTCTGAGCTAATTCCATCGTAAATAATGTTAAATAGGATGAACATCCTTCGTTAATACATTTTCTAACCAATTAGGAATAGAAAAGCGGTAAAGTTACTAGATTGGAAAGGACATGCCGAGTAAAAAAATGGACAGCCTTATTCGCTGTATGAGGAATGACAGGAACCTGCCATTTCAACCCGAGTCTAAGAATATTCGAACTCCAAAATGATATTATTGCTCAATTTGGAAGAAAAGAAAGTATCTCGTTGAAAACTTCTAGCGTTGCTTTATTAGCAGTGGTAAGTTTAAAGAATGCAAATCATGAAATCCAAGAACTCCTTGATCTTTTCTATGGCACAATTTGGACCATTCAACCCAATAGATATTGTGGTTCCTAGAATTCTTCGTATCCAACCAATATGAGTTTATCTTCTTATGTAATTCATTACAAGTAGGACGGTATTGAAGAAAAGTACTCATGTTAAAAGTTGGAAGAGCTTGAGCCACTGATTTACATCATATTCTTTGATCCCTATACTAGATAATAAACGGAATACCTAACTACTAGACTGTTTTCTTATTCTGTCAATTGAGAAAAAGAAAAGTACTTTGCTTAAACCCGTAAATAAGCAATGGAGGCCCAAATACCGACCCATATCAAGAGGGGAATTGACTTTCAACAGAGCACACAGCTACCTGATTAAATCGGTCTAAAATTTATGTATTTTAGACTTAATTCGTTAATACATGTTAATTAATTAAATTAAAATTGTTATTTTATTTTGTTAATTTAAGGAAAATAAAATCACATTGAATTACTAAATTAAATTAACTAAGTTAGAGAAATTTTACTATACACATGGAGCAATATACTTGATCAATTAATTTATGCCACTCGTATACATTTAATTTTTAACACTAATCAACTCTACTCTAATTAAATCGTATGTATCTCTCTTTTAATTGTTCGGATGTAAAGATTCCAGTTTATAATGTAAAATTCTATCATAATTCTCAATTTCATCTGTTGAACTCAACATAAAAAAAAAAAAAAAAAACATAATTCTTCAGCCGTTGGGGAAATGCAACTTTTAATATTTTGAGCAAATTGAATATCAATTTGGTCCATGAAACCAAATAGTTTTGCTTGATTAGTTTAGGATATTGTGTTTATAACTCAAGCCCAGTCTAAGGAGAAAGTTATATTATAGGCCTGGAATAGTTAGAGGAGCTTTTGTGTCGATCACTTCCATTTCTTTTCGTTAGACCATCAGTAGCACTCATATCTACAGCCCGAACTCGATTATTTCTTAATAATGATTGTACTTTACAAGTCACGTTAAATTTTAGCATGAACTAGAATGAAAGAGCTCGCTCCACCCATGAGTAAATATTTCATAGTAGTTTCATTAAACCGTATAATCATTCCGGATAACACTTGCATCTTCTGTAATACTTGCATCTTTTGTATTACCACGGCGATAGACAATAACTCCCTCTTAATATAACTTACAACTTCATCGTAATGTGCTCTCCAATGAATAGGGATATCGATATTCCTGAAACTCAGAAAAGAAAAAATGTTATATAGTATGAGACTATTTACAACTAGCCAATTAATAATTTTCAGTTGTACTAAGAAGTGCATCAAAGATGCAGTCATTGGTTCTCCCAACGTATCACGTTATTCATGCGTTAAATCAATAATTTAATGTTACGTTATATCTGAACCAAAAAAAATATTAACATCGTATGATTAATTAATTGCATATTTTGTATTAATTATTTATATGAAATTCTAGACCCTAAAAAAATAAACATATAGACTCTAAATTATAAACCCTATACACTAACATATGAAGCAGTATCAAATTATTAACTCATCATATAGATGATATGGTGCACTGGAAGTACAATATAATTTTTGGGTTGAGATATAAGATATATAACAGGGGCAATGTACAAAAATACTGCCAATATTGGTAGACTAGAGGAGTTTTATATGTAACATCATAAATGATATAATTAGAATAATAGTATTCGTAAGTTGCGTCAATTTCACTCATAACGTTTGAAAATTGGGCTAATTATCCGTCATTAGAGAACTTTATCTATTCACGAATCCTAATATCTTTACTTTACATGTGCATCCTATTATTACTCATTAGTATAAGATCAAGACACAAATATACACATATGAAAAAAAAAAAAGTAATTTTTTTTATCCCATATTCTCCAACATATCAAAGGCATGTGCATAGGAGAGATTTTTGAATTTTTTATTTTATTTCATGTGTGTACATATGTCTTTAATCTGTTGGTAATGAGTGACAATATGACACACATATAGAGTAGAAATAATGAGATACATAACTGCATAAATTATAATTATAATTAGAGGGTTTCTTGCATTTTTTTGAAGAAATTGCGAGCGTGTCAAAAAGTTTGTAGAAAACTTACAAAAACTTAACCAACTGACTTTTAATAGAAGATTGTGAAAGCTTAAAAAGATAAAAAAACCTAGTAGGGATGACCAGCTCATTTGGCACTTTACAACTAATGGAATATATTCTTCTAAGTCAGGCTACCGTCTGATGTTAGTGTTGGGAATCAGGAGAGCTGAGGATAGAGGTTGGCTGAAGTTGTGGAGCCTAGCTGTACCGCCAAAAATGAAGTTTTTTGGCTGGAAGTTGGTTTCAGGTATTTTGCCCCTTCGGATTAGATTGGCGGGTCGAGATGTGGCGGTTCCAATAGCTTGTCTACTGTGTCCGAACGATGTGGAGTACGGATGGCACCTGTTCGCAGGCTGTAGCTATGCACGACAGTGTTGGGATGTCGTAGGCCTTGAGCCTCCTGACGCTGAATAGGAGAGGATTGAGGGATGGGCACTGCACATGTGTGCAGTATCAGATGCCAGTGTTGTGGAAAGAAGCCTAGTGACCCTTTGGGCAATCTAGCAATCAAGGAATACGCAATTGTGGAAGCAGAATCGTGTTAGCCCCGTGCAAACGATGGATATGGCATTGAAGTGGGTTGTTGAGTGGAAACTCGCACATGAGAGACACAAAGACCAAGGCATTGGTCTGAGCTCAGCCCCTGTAGTTATGTCACATGACAGTAGAAGGATTGGCGAATCTTCTGCTGCTGGTGTAGCAGTCATGACCAACCTGGATGCACCAATGATTATTAGCACTAACCCTTTTCTTACAGGTGAAAGCGCTGATGTGGGAACGAGGTAAGGCCGTCCTGTAGAAGAACAAGCCAGAATTGCAGACTTACACGCTCTCTATACTGATATGGATGTAACTGCTGATGCGTTGGGGAGCCCCAGACCTGCTGCTATTGTTGATGCTGGTGATGATGTTGTTGCTGATACTGCTGTTGATGCTGTTGACACTGTTGCTGACCCTGCTGCTGCGGCTACTGACCCTGCTGCTGTTATCGTAGACGCTGCTGGCGGGCGTAGGAATGCTGCTGAGGCTGCTGCTTCTCTAGCGTCAACCAGAAATACGACATACATTGGTTATTTGGCTCCTTGCGCTAGACAGATACAGCTGTTTCTAGTTTTTTCACCGCAACTGGATGAGATACAGCTGAGGAATTGACAACTTCTCTTGCTCACCAGCCGCCCCTAATAAACCGACGACACATCCGATGGACAAGGCCCGAGATAGGGAAATGGAAATGCAACACAGATGCTTCAGTATTTGTTGATGATGGTATGTTTGGAGCAGGTGCGGTTTTGAGGGACAATAATGGGGATTACATTGTGGGCTTTAGTATGCACTCAAATGGGTGTATCACTACTAAATTGGCAGAAGCTTTAGCCCTAAGGGATAGTATGGAGTGGATACAATCTATGGGATATCAGAATGTGACTTTTGAGACAGACTCGAAGAATGTGGTCGATAATATACTTTCAAATAAGCGAGATCTTACTGAATTTGGATCTATCATCGAGGATATTAGATTTCGCGTGAGGAACAACCCGAGTTTTTCGGTAGTATTCGTTTCAAAGTTAGCGAATAAGGTGGCCCATATTTTGGCACGCAATGCTCGTTTCTTTGCTAATTCTTTCATTCATTCTAGTAGTCTTGTATTCTTGTTAAGCAGCCTAGCTAAGGATGCTTCTATTCTTTAATTAATAAGAGCTCTTTTTCTTAAAAAAAAAAATGAAAAAACCCATTTCATAATTAATACTGTAAAGAAAATGACTTAATTAAACAAAACGATGCTGAATTGCAAATAAACTTTAGGAACAAAAATTAAGCTAGAATTGGAATTGGAAAAGAAAGCTTACATATCTTTATAACTAATTAATTAATCAATTAGTGATTCATAAAACCCAATTAGTTATAAATTAACTAATTTAATCAGAAATTATATTTAATTGTAAATTCGGCCCAAATTAATTAATAGGTGAAATAGGGATAAAATTAATTGAAGTTGCAAATGTTAAGGATATTTTTATATTATTTATGACATTAAAATTAAAATTTCTATTGATTATAAATTAATACCTTATTCCTCTATAATATTATGTAGATTTTTTTTATTATGATTTTAACGTTCTTATATAATATTGATTCAAAAAACAAAAAAAAACGTTCTTATATAATATAAACATCTACTTTTCTAATTGTAAAATTAGTATTTTGGTGCATTAAGTCCGAGGATTTTAGAGGAAATTAGATCAAAAATCACATTTTAATTTTTATTTATATTTATAAAAATCATTTTTATGTATTTTATCATTATATGATTTTAAATCTTAAAATATAAGAATATCACAACTTTAATTTTATTTTTGTCAATTTTTCAGTTAGTTACTTATAAAAAAAATAAATTTAAAAAAAAACCTACCAAATTTAATATTTTAATAAATTTGTTTAAGAGAATGAGACACTTGTAAATAATTTATTAATTCCGACTATGTGTAATTTACTCATGATTTTAAATTTTAGCTGAGTTTGGGTGAAGTAGGCCCACCAATAGTCATATTCGGTCCACAAACTTATTTACTTGTGAATAGATAGATCGGGCTGACCTTTGAAAATAGGTTTTATCCATATCAGAATTGATAACAACCCAAATTATTCTTGAATAAGGAATAAAGGAAAATTAATAGAAATAATAGCAAACCATTATTCATTCTAAAAGAGATATTTATTCATGATTAATGTGGAATTAATGATAATTAATGCAGGGGCGAATATGCAAATAATGAGGAAAAGGAAGGAGTCTCTAGCATTATACCACGCCACGTGGACCATGGCGAGATACGCCATAACGAGATACGCCCGATGAGAGCGAGTAGTGGAGACCCGCCATAGCTCTCAAGGAGAGCGTACATACGCCTTGACAGATCTAAGAATACCAAAAGGCGCCTTTATTACCATCCATGAATGAGAATAAATACAATTAAATGGCAATTAATAGCCATTAAAGGGGAATAAAGACTTGACTGTTCGAATACCTCAACTCTGAGGGTTTCGATGCTAAATGCTGGGATTAATGGAGAATTGATAGCAATTAAAGATGACTAATGACATGACTCTTCACCTGCTTCCCAATTAATGCTGAAGGTTACAGAAACCTATATAAATACCCCAACTTCCTAGGATCAAAGGTACACTTACTGATTCTCTACTTTTGTGCTTACAGTTTATTCTCAGAAATATTACTGACTTTGGCATCGGAGTGTCCCCGGCCGATCCCAACGGCGCCTCACAGGGAAGTGCTCCGATCAAGGATTTTTCCACAAGTTATCAATTGGTGCGGTGAAGGTGGATCTCTAACAAACAGAAGATCACAAAATCTTGATTGTATAGAGTTTCACAAAGAACAAAACAATGGAGTCAACAGAATAGAAATCACAATCTCAAACTTTGGCTCAATCAGTACAACAAATCTATCCAAAGATACAGTTCTCCATATATTGGTGGGAAAGAGTTTTCTACATTAAATCTGGAATTTTATGATGAAAAAGATAAGTTTCCTCTCCTTTCTTATTCCATTTTTAATTAAAGAAAATTGAGATCCCTCACTCTTATAAAGTGTTATGAATATCATTACATGTTATTATGATAAATCTAATAAACTGTGAAAGATGAAGTCATAAACACAAATCTTTCATTAAATCTTGCATGCTTACTATGCCCTCATATTTTTATGCATGACAAGTGTAATATGATATTATCATTGAATTAGTACAAACGCATGTATAAGACCCGTAATCTTGGGATTTACAAAAAAAAATCATCCATTCAATGTGATTTTGTCATTTGATATTAAAATATCATAAAAGGGCTTATGTAATTACAAATGATTTAGATCTGGTCGGTCTTTTGGAAGAATATGCATATAACTATTAGAAGAAATTATAAAAAAATCATATTTGGTTTTTCCTTGTACAATTCACCATCTATATATGGCTTTTCTCCTATATAGTACTTTTAATATAAAAAATTCATATTTTTGAATACTGTTTTGTCAAACAGTTATTTCATTCCTTTTTTTACAAGGATGTGTCTATTCATATAAAAACTGTTTATTTGACATTGTTAGAATTTCTGTTACCAACACAAGAGACTTAAAAATATTGAGTCTATTTGTAATTATCCTGTAATTGTCCCTAACTATTAAGGCCATTATGGGCTGATGAATTACCAAATTGGATAAACAAAACTTTCATGTCCTGAGCTAACTACAAAATAGTGCAAGTGTCGGTTTCGGATCAGAACATTAATTTATGCAAAATTCTTAGGATATACATGAGAATTCCTTAAAGATTGGAGGATTGTATGTGAAGGTAGGTGAGAGTGGATTTTGAGTAATTTTTTTTACACTCCAAATTGGAGGAGAATCATGGTACATGTATTTTTCTTCCAAAATTACCCTTTCTCTTTTATTTTATTCGTACAAATGAAATGATATAAGAGTAATTTTATATATAACTATATTATTAAATCATCACTTACCTTTCTTTAATTACACCTCATTCAAATGAGGCATTAATGATCTCTGAATGCCATTAATGTATAAATGCACAATATTAATTGCAAGTAAATAGCAACTATGTAAGATATCTTACCCAATATAGAATGTCATAACTTTTATGACGTTTAAAATAAATATGCTATCTTGGATATTAATGCGCATTGAAATACAAAAGGACATTATTCTTAAACCATTCTCATTATGGTTATTTATTAAGAATTCATTATGATATTCATGTGCAGTAGCAATCTTTATGGTTATGACCGTCATACGTGATATTATTATTAAAACAAGCACGATTAAAATTCTATTATGAATTTGTTTGACATATAATATTTACTCGGTTTTATCCTTTGACTAAGCTCATTCTAGAGTCAGGGACCAACGTGAAGGAATTATTAAGTTGATTCCAAGATGAGCTAAAAATTCCATAAAGAGACATTGCATTATACATGATATTTTCCAACAAGGTCAATGCAAACAGTCTTTTGCTATGAAGTATGTTTCGTGGATCAAGCCACTCATCCCCAAGGTAAGTGAATATAGCTTTTATGCCTTACCACAATCTTTTAATAATGGACAGGGTATGCCCCACTTCTGGAGTTCTTTCAGTGCTAACCCACAGGTACAAGGGAATTGCTAATAATGCAACCAGTGTCAAACACTAGCATGAAAAATAAAGCTCAATCCAGAGAAGTGTATATTCAGAGTCGCTTCAGAAAAATTCCTTGACTATGTCATTAGCAAAAAAGGAGTTAGAGCAAATCCAGATAAAGTAAAAAGCCCTGCGAGGAAAAAGGTGAAAAGAGCGCCTAAATAAAAGCCATGAGAGGAAAAAGGTGAAAAGAGCGCCTAAATGAAAGCCCCACTGTGGGTGAGAAAGATCCAGAGGTTGAACGGACGGATCATCGTACTAGAAAGATTGTCAACAAGCATATCAAGGTATAAAACAATTCCTAGCAGAACCACCCTTGATGAGCAGGCCAATCTGAAGGGGAGACCTGTATTTGTATCAATCTGTCATGGATAAAGCTATGTGCACCGTGGTTATTCAAGAAGAAGAAGGTCAGCAGTTCTCCATCTATTATGTTAGCAAAATGTTGAAGGATGCGGAGACAAGATATTCGAAGCCAGATAAAATGGCTCCCACGGTTGTGACAACATCCATCCGCGTTAAACCATAGCTCCAAGCATAACCTCAACATGATCGAGATCAAGATCAAGACCGGCTTCACCATCATGATTCAACATTGAACACACGAATGATGAGATTGAAAGGCGAGTGCATGCCGCTCTGGATAGACAAGAGAACAATGCAGAAAGATACGCCATCCAGTTAACAGGAATTCGCCATTCACAGCGCGAATCATGGGGTACGAGGCGGAAAAAATGATTAAAGCTTCCAACTTATCACAATATAAAAGAAAAGAATCAATATAAGCGGGACATTACATATCCCGAACCCAAAGGAGGGGAGTATGTAACCGTTGGAAGAAACGCCAAAGCGTACTACAGGTTGGCCACCACACTGAAGCTTGCTGGGAGCTGGCAAACTAGATAGCTTTGTCTAGAATAACAAATAACAAGACGACAAGAAGAAGACAGATCCCAAAAAGAAATTCAAAAGTGTCATTAATGTCATAGCAGATGGACCAGTGTATCAGCCACCCGTGGAAGAAGCAAAAATATCCGTTCTGGATAAAACATCCCTCAATTGCCCCTTTTGCAGAAACAGGTTCAGTAATCTCTCCACATACAGATGCGTTGCCAATTGAAGGATGGGAGATGAAATAAAGCGAGTAATGGTAGACACGGGCAGTTCTTGCAATGTCATCACCATAGGTGCATTCGCCAAACTAAAGGTTGATCCGATCCAAATAGAAACAACCATTGTTGACATCATGGGAGTGACAGGTCACACTATCCGGACCAAGGACCAGGTAACTTTGGAATGCAAGCTGGCGGATGATGATCAAGCGTGGATTGGTGATCTGGAGTTCTCTATTATGAATGGACAATCAGCTTATAACATCATTCTTGGGCGGCCGTTCATCTCAGAGGTTGCAGCCCTAATTTCCATCCGTCGTATGGCAATGTACATTCCCACCAGCAAAGGAGGAATAATGATTAGCGGGAACTAAAAGGCGGTTCAAGAGACCTACTCGGCATCGCTATCGATCCGCCCACAATTCAAAAATGACGAAGGTGAGGAAGATGAACTTGTCACTACAGCTTTGGGCGACACAAAAACGCTCCTTATTGCTGATGGAAAGCGGGTGCGGATCGCCAAAGGATTAAAACATGAGATCAAGGAGGATGTTACAAAAGTTCTCATTGAGTCTGAAAGCCTATTTGCATAGGAGAATGAGATCCCCACAGGAGTAAGCCCAGATGTGATTACTCATAAGTTAAACATCATTGAGGATGCGGTTCTAGTTGCTCAGAAAAGACGGAACCATAGGCCTAAAAATCAGTATTTTTACGTATTCTTATATGTGCATTAAACTGTTATAGTATCCTATATTTTATAATTTATTCTTTCTCGCCATACTTCTTATATTCATTTGCCTAGCTTTTATTCCTGATATACGCCCAGTGGCTGGCGAATGAAAAGTTCCACAGATGGATCAATTACCTCAAAGATAGGACAATTGATCCCCATCACGGGCGGATCCCCTTTCCACAAAGATAAGAAGCACAGACCCTCAGGAGCTTTCAAATGAGCTCAACTCTCTCCT
This sequence comes from Euphorbia lathyris, assembly GCF_963576675.1. NCBI lineage: Eukaryota > Viridiplantae > Streptophyta > Magnoliopsida > Malpighiales > Euphorbiaceae > Euphorbia > Euphorbia lathyris. The sequence continues at coordinate 17,822,362 of NC_088914.1, read as the reverse complement.
CAAAGACAGGAAAAATATTGGTCACCATCAAAAGCGGGTTAAAATTATCTCAAACATGAGAAAATTACACCCTAAACTTTCTCCTTAAAGATATGAGAACAATAATCTCAGCGGCGGATCAATCTACCTCAAAGATAGGAAACAATTAATCGTCGTCAGAGACAGAGTTAAAAAATTTCTCAGACATGAGAAATTTACACTCTCAAATACTCTTCCCAAAGAAGAGTCTCAAGACCTGGCGGCGGATCGATTCACCTCAAAGATAGGAAGCAAATCGATCGCCTAAGGCAGCTTAACTTCCTCACCAGGAATAAAAGCTTCTAACCTTCACAAAGGTTCACACATTGGGGTACGGCTGACCACCTACCCTAAACAATCGGAGAAATCCTAAACCAGATTCTAAAAAGTTACTTGCTAAAAGATATAATGCATTAGTAAAAATAGTTCTGGAAAGAAAAGGGTTCATCCAACAATGAAGCCTCGTCTTCATCCAAGTAATGAAGCCTCGTCTTCATCTCCAAATAATGAAGCCTCGTCTTCATCCAAGTAATGAAGCCTCATCTTCATCCAAGTAATGAAGCCTCGTCTTCATCTCCAAATAATGAAGCCTCGTCTTCATCTCCAAACAATGAAGCCTCATCTTCATCAAAGTAATGAATTCACGTCTTCATCATAGAAATAACGAAGTCTCGCCTTCACAAATGCAAAGTAAAAACACTTTGGAAAATGAGTAAAGGCTAAAAAGGCAAGTGCCTAGAGTGCCAAAACCCTCCACAAAATGCACAAAAGTCCCTAAATGGCTGATCATTCTTACTGATCCCTAAGGTCGGGTCATTCTCCTCAATATGGCAGAACTAAAGAAAAAAAGTCCCTAAGGCGAATCATAATCCTATGCGGTAGGAACAAATGGTCCCATAAAGGGCGGGTTATTCCATTTCTAAAAGAAATATAACTCTCAAAAAGCCCCTAGAGGCTAACAATGGATACAGTTGACCACCTATTCATGAAAAAGAAAAAACCCCTAAAAGTGCATCATATCCATATATGATCCCATCTAGGGCGGGTCCACTTTCCTCCAAGATGGAAAAATAAAACACCATTTAGACAGCCCTAAAGAGCTTTTTATACCTTTAGTGGGGGGGCTTCTGATAACAACCCAAATTATTCTTGAATAAGGAATAAGGGAAAATTAATAGAAATAATGGCAAACCATTATTCATTCTAAAAGAGATATTTATGCATGATTAATGTGGAATTAATGATAATTAATGCATGGGCGAATATGCAAATAATGAGGAAAAGGAAGGAGTCTCTAGCATTATGCCACGCCACGTGGACCATGGCGAGATACGCCATAACGAGATACGTCCGATGAGAGCGAGTAGTGGAGACCCGCCATAGCTCTCAAGGAGAGCGTACATACGCCTTGACAGATCCAAGAATACCAAAAGGCGCCTTTATTACCATCCATGAATGGGAATAAATACAATTAAATGACAATTAATAGCCATTAAAGGGGAATAAAGACTTGACTGTTCGAATACCTCAACTCTGAGGGTTTCGATGCTAAATGCTGGGATTAATGGAGAATTGATAGCAATTAAAGATGAGTAATGACATGACTCTTCACCTGCTTTCCCATTAATGCTGAAGGTTACAGAAACCTATATAAATACCCCAGCTTCCTAGGATCAAAGGTACACTTACTGATTCTCTACTTTTGTGCTTACAGTTTATTCTCAGAAATATTACTGACTTTGGCATCGGAGTGTCCTCAGCCGATCCCAACGGCGCCTCACAGGGAAGTGCTCCGATCAAGGATTTTTCTCCAAGTTATCAAGAATGAACTTTGAGATTTGTAAAATTAGTATTTTGGTGCATTGAGTCCGATGATTTTAGAGGAAATTAGATCAAAAATCACATTTTAATTTTTATTTATATTTATGAAAATCGTTTTTATGTATTTTATCATTATATGATTTTAAATCTTAAAATATAAGAATATCACAACTTTAATTTTATTTTTGTCAATTTTTCAGTTAGTTACTTATAAAAAAAGAAATTTTTAAAAAAAACCTATCAAATTTAATATTTTAATAAATTTGTTTGAGAGAATGAGACACTTGTAAATAATTTATTGATTCTGACTATGTGTAATTTACTCATGATTTTAAATTTTAGCTGAGTTTGGGTGAAGTAGGCCCACCAATAGTCATATTCGGTCCACAAACTTATTTACTTGTGAATAGATAGATCGGGCTGACCTTTGAAAATAGGTTTTATCCATATCAGAATGAACTTTGAGACTTGATCCGCCATAGTTAGGGATGTAACTGGGGCGGAGAATACCCATACCTGCCGGGGCCCCGCCCCGACGTGGCGGGGATTCCCCACCCCGTTTGTTAACAGGGACACGTTCCATTTTATGTTAACCATTAATTATGAAAATATATTAATTTATAATGTTGAAATATTTTCAAACAATTAAAATAAGATTCACAGATTTTACAACTCTAATTTCTTATCTCTTTCTTTTCGAGATACACAGTGTGCCTCGCCTCACTCGCCTCTCCATTCTCTTCTGCTTCCTTTCTAAGTTTCTATCTCCTCCACACTCAATTCTACCGCCGTCCGCCGCCACCACGTCGCACCACCACCTCACCTCCATTCTTCTCTTCTGATTCCTTTCTAGGTTTCTATCTCCTCCACACACAACTCTACCGCCGTCCGCCGCCACCACGTCGCACCACCACCTCACCTCCATTCTTCTCCTTTCTAGGTTTCTATCTCCTCCATGCTCATCTCCACCTCCTCCACCGTCGCCTCCACCTCTTCGCTTCTCCTACTCGGGTAAGTTTTCTAAACTCCGAAGTTTGATATTTGAAGTTCTAAACTCTGTATTTGGTGTTATAAAATAGATGATTTGTGTTTGGAATTAATTTATACATACTGCTATATATATATATATATATCAATGTTAAACATTGTCTTTTTATGTAGTGGATTTAGCAATCAAGTTAAGAAATTTGTGCATTGTAGTATTTGGTCAAAAGGGTTAAGAATTCATGTGAAGTACAGTAACTAAAAGTTATTGTGAATTTCTGTGGCTATTTTAGCTGATGGGATCACTGTTATTAAACGGTATGGGATTTGATTTACTGTACTCGGGGATTCCCCGTACCCGCGGGGATCCCCGTGGGTCGGGGACAGTTTTTGTCCCCATTTAGCTGGCGGGGACGGGGACGGGGTTGGGAAACCAAATCCCCGTCCCACCCCGTTTAAATCCCTAGCCATAGTCCAACCCATTTAAAGAATAACATAGAGTTTTTAACATTATAAAATTATAATAAATCATACTATCAAAACTAATTCTCAATTCACAAATAAAATATAATGATCATTTTATATCCTAATTAAAAAACTTTACATACCAAATTTATAAATCATAAACTCTAAAAAATTATGTCTTAAACACTTAATTTATAAATTCAAATCCTTAAAATATATTATAATTTAAATTAATGTTTCATTAGGTTCTAGTTTTTATTTCACCTATGGATTAATTGTTAAAACCTTAGAGAATTGTTTCCACTCTTTCTATTAAGGGAAACTTTTTATAATAGCTCGAGACCAAATTGGTTTGAGCCATTCAGATTTTGATACGTCAATATAATTGTTGACGAGTCAATATCTAAATGTTTCAGGACCAGTTGGTATCAAATCATTGCAAAATTTCTATATGATTAATTGGTGATGGAGCAATCAAGCAAGTATGAAATACAATCCAATCAAGTTTTTTTTTTTTTTTGCTAGCGGTTATAATTTGTCAAAAGGAAAGGTGTATACCTCGTCACAACTTTATAAGAGATATATTTGTTGGATAATAATAAATTGATTTAACTGTATTTTTTTTATTAAAAGAAACAGTTTTATTGAACTGCTTGGGACAAAAAGAAACAATTATGCTGTTTGAATAAAAGCTCAAACGTTGCCTTATTCGTTTAATATAAGAGTTTTTTTATTTATTTCAATAAGGAATAAGTAAGTATCATTTTATAAAATAAAAAATTTGTTTTTCTTTGATGTGAGCGAAAATGAACATAATTGTACTATAAAAAGTCTTGCGCTAAGTAATAACATGTGCTTTCTTTTCTTATTTAAAGAATTTATTGTGTATTATTGTTTTATTATTCAGGCCCATGTAATTTCTGATAGTGTAGGTCATTTTTGGAATGGAAAGGCTGGAATTAGATCAAAAAGAAATATTTGTGAAGAAATGAGAAGATAGTGGATTCGATGCTCTTTTTGTAATAGGATGGTGACGTCAATAAGACTATCACCTGTTTATCGTTTTGTTTTGGAGTTTCTTTTAAAGTACAATGACATTTTAGTATTTTTCAACTGCAACTTCTGTTTCTCCTTTACTTGTATTATGATCATGGAATCATTCTATAAGCACTCTATTGTGAATGGAACGGGCAATATTTATACACATTGGGCTCCATTACATTAGCATTGGGAAATTTTCAATATGCATTTTTATATGGCCAGTTATGGGATTTGACGGGTGATTATGGTCCTGAACTTGGATCAAAAAATGATTGGCCCTATAAACTTACAAAGTGTCTCGTGAGTCTTCTAAATTTCATATCTAACATTTACCCTTTAATTTCAAATTAAAAATATTAACTACACCTTCAAATTTAAATATTGATATATTTTATATAAATTTAAGCTATAAACTTTACTTAAAAAAATTAATTTTAAATATAAGTAAGTTTCTCTTTATATGAAATGATAAAATAAATAGAATTCTAGAGAATGTATTGAATATTTTAAAAATATTTGTCTTTTCTATTCATATTATATTGTGACTCTATTATAATTGCAGTCTAATTGTTGTATTTTAGTAAATTAAATATACTAAAATATTAGTTTAGAAAAAACTAACAAAATGAGATAATATCCTCACGGGATTCCTATTATCTACTGGAAAGTATAGAGATAAATTAGTCTTTACATGTGTTAATGTGCCGGAGATGAGAAATCCCCGTTGTAGATGAAGATGTTGATGGAATAACTCGTTCTATCCTAAACCGTCCCATTGACTTATAATTTTTTTTTTAATCATTTGTATTCCATAATAATAATAATAATAATAATAATAATAGAGAAATATTGAAAGAAGGCATTTCACATGTGTAATCATAAATCTCACATGCATGTCCATATCCATTGGATTCACATGATGGTCAAGCCGACAAAACATCAACATTAGAATTAGGGTTTTATTTAAGTTTTTGTGTTATTCGGTTTTTATATGTTGATTTTGTAGCATAACTAATAGGATCTCAACTCTAAGTATATATCCTAGTGGTAAATAATTTGGAATAAAATTATTAAAAAAAAAAAGAAGACAACTATTATTACAATTAATATGAAATTATTTAATATGTCAAGAACACATTGTGCTATATATATAAGGCAAATGATATATACAGCCCCTAGTTTGTATATAAGCATTAATTATTCACGTATAACAATAAGAAAGAGAATTTTAATCCTAAAATAAGTATTTATTTATATTGGAAATATAACAATTTATTATGAATATATACATTTAAATATTTAAGCATTTAAGTATCAATAAAATTTATGTATTGAAAAACTAAATGAACACTAATAATAGGAATTTTTGGGTTTTATTTACAATCCTAAGGGCTGTAAATATCGGAACCCTATATATAACTTTGTTTATCATTTACTATTGTTGTGTTTTTCTTATATCACAATAATGATCCTTTCCTTTAAACAGATGACGAAAATCACATTCAAAACTAGCTTCGTTATGTAGGAGGTTGTAAGGCAATTTTCTTTACCGCTCTATAATTTATGCTTGAATATAATAAAAATGACAATGACAATGCGTAATTGTCATATCACATTTTTGTTCATGAAAATAGTGGAAGTGGGAATTGTGTACATGAATGTGGTTTCAGTTCACAATTAAGTAATCAAGCTACTAAGACTTCTTCAAAAGTGTATATAAATTTGGATTTAGTTTTAGAGGCCTCTTCCAAGTTGTTAAAACTTCTTCAAAAGATATACAATTTTGAAGTTGTTGATTTTAAATACAAGGGGAATTTAGGAAGAAAGGAATCTTATGTTGAAACACCTTTCCACATGATTTTGATTTGACAAAATTATTTAAGTTAATCCCATGATTAAACAATTAAATTTAAGTGCTTTGATTTAATTGTACTAATGCGTTTGTTTAATGTTGAGTAAGTAAACTAACGAGAACAGGAACTGAAAGCTTATAAAAGAAAGACAGAACAAAGTCAGCATGAGCAAGACACACAGCAGAAGCTGAGTAGAATATAACTCAGCTTTACGAAAGAAATGTCTTCTTCAGAAAAGCTTGAAGGCGAAGTTGCAGAGTCAAGCTGAGCAATATTCAAGTCGCCGCTAAGTCAAGCTGAGTGATAATCAAGTCAGTGTCCAATTATCCGTCAACTTGTGAGACAAGGTCTGACACATTTCAGAAGCCTCGGAAATCCGTTCAAGGACCTTTTCGAGACGCATGGATCATCTGACGTTTGGCAAGAAGAAAAACCTGGCGCTAGAAGACGAAACTGGCGCAAGAAGACGACACTGGCAATCTGGCTCCTGCTAAAAACAGACGACATGATTGGCCTGCAATTCTGGAAGCTGACCAATCAATGACAAAAGAAGACCGTTTACTCTCAACGGATTTGTCGGATTTTCAAATCATTGAAGCTTCAGAATTCACTATAAATGGACAAGTTCATCACTTGGATCATTGCAGAACATACAAGAGAGATACAGACAGGCAAAATCTTCACTAAGTCAAAAATTCAAAAGAGAAGCTGTCTGAATAGAAAAAGCAAGTTCTTACACCAAATTCCAATCATTGTGTAAAAGTCTAGAGTGAATTTTATTCATCTAAAGTGTTCTTCGTTTTGTGAGAAAAATCTTGTATCAATTGTAAAGGTTAGAAGAGTGAAGCTGAGTACTCGGTTATAGTACTCAGTGGTAGAGAAAATCTGAATACTCGGTTATAGTGTTCAGTGGTAGATAGGATTGAGTAGACGAATAGAGGACGGTACTCTTGCATACTCAGTTGCTATTGTAAACGGATTGTGCTCTACCTTTAAAGAGCTTAGTAGTGGATTGAAAAATCCCGGAGGGATTCTGGGGACTGGACGTAGGCGGTGAGGCCGAATCAGGATAAGTCTGCTGAGTAATCTCTAACCCTTTCTCTTGATATATATGTATATGTATGTGTTGCTTGCTTAAATTGCTCAGTAAATAATTTGTACAAGCCGATGCTGAGCAATCAGAGTGCTGAGTTGGAAGCTGGCCTAAAGTGTTACTTCCCAACTCACAATTGAAACAACTCTAGTCAGTATCTGATTAAAGCTGTCTCACACCTCACTCAGCCTTGCTGACCTAAAGCTGAGTTAAATCGTCAAACATTTAATTAAGTCAGCATTATTAAGCGAAAAAGTTACATTAGTTCCTAACCCTCCCCTTGGAACTAATCCTACTACGTTACACGGGACCAACATCTTATGTGTTGCTAAGTTCTTTGTGTGCCAAGAAACATGATAGGGACTTCAAAGAATTGACACCGGGATTTAATGGCGCTATGAATTCAACCACGGGGAGATCACCTTTTGAAGTTGTGTATACCAAGATTCCAAACCATACTCTTGATATTGAGGATGTTCCGAAGGGTGACAAGAAGAGTATTGCGGCTTACAACCTTGCTAATGACTACCAACGAATGCACCAAGAGGTGAAGCAAAGTATTGGCGAGCGGAATAACAAGTTAAATGCTAAGATTGATGAGCATCGGAGGGACATCTAATTCGAAGTCGGGGATGAAGTAATAGTGCACCTAAGCAAGGAGAGGCTCGCTAGTGCTCCGAGTGGCAAGCTCAAGCCATTGAAGTATGGTCCTTATAAGGTAACCAAGAAGGTGAATGCAAACGTTTATCACATAGCGCTCCCCAATTGGCTCGGTAAGTTGCGACTTCCTTCAATGTGCCTGATCTAAGTCCATGAAAGCCGGATGGACCTCTTGAATTTACCAAGGATGAGTTGGGGCCCAACTCCTTTAAAGAAAGGGAGAATGCAGGCATCTCTAATGGTAGGCCAAGGCAAAAAGCAGAAGTGTCTCACATGGCATGTGCCATTAGGCACACAACGTGTGAGCAAAGACCTGCATGAAGAAGTGTGAAAGAATAACCCACATGGCGTGTCACTGGGGGCACACGACGTGTGGATTGGTGGCTGGGTCCTTGGAACTCGAGTGATAATTAACACGACATGTGGCCTTTACTCATACGTCGTCTGACTTGTTGGAGGGGGGCCTTGAAAGAGGCAACGTCAGACATTAGAGCGACCGGAGGAATTAGCCACATGACGTGTCAACACTCCACACGCCGTATGAGGCGACTTAACAAAAAAGGAGACCGCTGCTGCTTGATTCCTGCTAGATCTTTGTTTCCTTTTATTTAATGTTTTTCCATTTAGGCTATTTACCATTATACCATTTAACCCTTTCACTAGTTTGAGGATTATAATATGTGTGTTTTGAAGGATTTAATATTAAATTATATTAAGACTATTGGTAAAGTTGATCATATATTATGTTAAGGCTTGCTATGGGTTCCGGTAGCCTGAGTTTACCCATTCCCTAGCGCCGGCCATGATCCGTGGGATGGATCATGACAAAGTTGGGATCAGAGCCCGGGTTAGAAATTGTAAACATAGGGAAACATAAGTCCTGATTACTGCGGAATTAGGATTGCAAATTCGTCTTTGATAGTCTTTTTAGTTAAAATTCAGCGTACCGTAAGAGTCATGTTATTTTCTAATCCTCCTTTGTTTATTCTAAGAATGAGGCAATCCAGATCTCAAAGAAATCAAACAGAACCAATCATTCAACCTGTAATAGAAAATCCTGATGATGAAATGTCTATTCATAAAGAAAGTGGTGATCTGCCACCACGACCACCTCCTCAAAAGAGATTAGGCAGATGTCGAAGGAGAATAAATCAGGATATATATTTAGCACCTTGGAGTGGATGCAGTGTCGGGATACCTTGATGCGGGGGTGGTATCCTATTGTGATATATGTAATTGTGAAGGATTGAAGGAAATTGTTAACTATTGAGTACATCTCTTCTAAGGTTGTAAGATCCAGTCCAGCCTAGCCAGTTCAACCGGGTTGAACCGTATCCAGTAAAACATTAACACTAGTGAAACTCGCTTAAAATCCGTTGAACCGATCGGTTGAACCGTTAAACTGGAAAATCTATCATGTGTTTCACGGGTCAAAATTTTAGTCTTTTTTTTTAAGAAAAACTAAAATTAAGTTTAGGGTAAATAATTATAAGGTCCCTGTATTTTAACCTAATACACTAGTCAATCCTTCTGTTTTTACAAATAATTATATAGTCATTCAGTTTTTATTTTCACCAACTCCTTACTCCTTATGTTTGAGTCAATGGTCAAACTATACTAAAAAAAATTAAAATACCAAAATTACCCTTTAATCTATGTTTTAATAATAAACATATTTTAATTTTTTCTACATAATCATAATCTCTCCTATATTAAGTAATTAATTTATTAAGTTTTATATAATTATAGAACTTTAATTTAGTAACGTAAAATTTATTGACTAAAAAAAATAAATGAAAAATATTTCAAAAATTATTAAAATAGGGTAGAAGTAAAACTATACAAAATTATAAAAAGTAATTTTTATTTATCTTTAATAAATTTTACGAATCAACAAATAGAATTTGATTTTTTTAAGTCATCGAAAATTCATAATAATATTAATGATAGTATTAAAATATTATATTAAAAAAAAAAAATAAGAGAATAAATAATATATATTTTTTTATGATTAGTATACACAAGTATATATCAATTTTGATGTATATATTTCAAAAACATCATTAAAACTATTTAGATTAAATTTAAAACTAAAAGATAAGTTTTTCTTATGTATATAACTAGGGACAATTTTGTACTTTTATCTAAAAAACAAATGGAAGAACTAAAAAATTGATTAAAATAAAACTTAAAGACCTTATAATAATATGATGGACTTACTAGTTTGTTATGTAAAAACATGAGGACTTTATAATTATTTACCCTTAAGTTTAATTTATATTATTAATTGTAAATAACTCGTTAGTTAATTAATTACTAGATAAGTTTGATGAAAAACTGAGAATTATACACTCCAACAATTCAATAATTTATATATTCTTTCAACTTTTCCAATGTGTACTTTCTAATTCTATATTTATAATTTCTAGTTTAGTTTATATTTTCTATTTTGTATATCCTATTCGAAATTTATCAAAGTGTATTATAGAATTAGTTTTGTAGTTTTTATTTATAAATTATTCTTTTTAGCAATATGCTAATCAATCAAGAATTTGAGAGGAAAATTTTAATGTTCAGGTATTAAAAAAACATTATATTATTATTAATATACATTTTTTTATATTATTAATATTTTTTTTATGGTAAGAGCTTAAATAAAACTAAAAATATTAGTTTTCACACTATATTTTGAACTTCGGTTCAACCCTGGTTTAACTTTAAACCTTTAACCTTTGTCCTTACTAGTTTTCTGACCGAACCGATTTTGATAACCATGATCTCTCCTCGTTAAGCGTGATCCTAACAAAATAATAAATGTACATTAAAAATCGTGTTTTAATGTTTTGTCACATAATTATCAAATGTTTGTAAACTGAATTGTATGTGCATGTATAGTTGTGTTGTGTTACATAACACAATTATACATGCGCATATAATTAGATATCTTATTGGGCCTTGCAAGCTCACCCCCTACTTCCACCGATTCCCTTTTCAGGTTAAGATTATTAAATGCTTATTAGGACGACCAATATGTGAATCATCGTTGCAATTAATTGTGTCAGTTAGGAATTTAAACAGTTCCAATTTAAAGTATTGTAATTGTAGACATTGTAATTTTTAGTAAATGAAATTTTAATATACGTGCTTATTTATGTAAAAAAATGGGAATGTTACAGAAACACAGTGTTTTTTGGGTTACTTGAAAAAAGCAAGAAAAATAATGAAAATTCTATAAAAGTATAGTGTGGCGATACGTAATGATATTTCTCCAAAATAAAATATATAATGTACTAATGTAACATTTCGGGTGGTTTCAGAGTTTGCTCGATTTAGGCTCGTTCCAAACCGCGCACGCACATCGTAATTGTATTCATAATGAAAACCAGACTGAAATCCATCCTCACAGGTACTTATTTGATAAAAGGTAAAAACACAAGGGTCTTTTTTTTAGAATTTACACTATATAGACACATAATTGATTTACATTCTGATAAGCCCAAAATATACCTAAAATACCATTAATAATTACGTTAGTTTTGTATGAAAATCATGTTAATTATATTAATTCATAATACTTTTACGTCTATATTTGTTTCTATTATGCAAGGTACTCAATTATTTGGTAAAATCCAAATAGGAGCTAAAACGGAGCAAAAACGAGAGGAAAATCACATTTACGAGCTAAAAGTACGCGTAATTTAGAAGACCGATACGAGGAGATGGGAAACAGTCGAGGATCGGGAAGAAACACCCGTGTCGCGACCAAGATTCCCATATCTCGATCGCAACACGCGTCCCTCAACCTCAAAAATGAACGTCCGTCAGCAAAGTCTCCTACACCCCATGTCGCGACTGAGATTTTAGAATCTCGGTAGCAGCAGCGAAGATTCCAACACACATTTTACATGTGTTAATTTCCAAACGATACGTTCTTTCATCCGGATAAAGGCGATTCTTCACCAATGGATACGACCCTTCAAACACACCTCTTGAAATATTAGAAATAGATGAAGAAGTTCAGAGTTCAATGTTGGTGCAATGTTGATTATTTCAATGTTGTTATGTTGGTTGTTCTAGTTTATGGTTTTGTTACAAAAACTTGGGGTAAATTACATCCATGGCCATCGAACTTTACCCATTTTCACATTACGACCACTGAACTTCATTTCTTCCCGGTATGGCCACTGAACTTTACACTTTTTAACACCGGTGGCCACTTAACGTCTCAAAACGATCGTTGACAGCTAAAAATAAAAAATCCAAAGCGTTAATGATATTCTAAGGAACTTTAATTCTTGAAAATTTTCGTTTTGAGGCCATTTGAGTGTTGTTTGGTTAGGAGAGAGAAAGCTCAAAAAATTGTATTTTTCGAAAATAAAAAATGTGATTTCATGGTAAAAGTCGTTCTGAACAACTTTAATTCTTGAATATTTTCATTTTGAGGTCGTTAACGATCGTTAACGGTCATTTTGAGAAGTTAGTTAAAATTGAGTGGTCACCGGTGTTAAAAAGTGTAAAGTTCAGTGGCCATACCAGAAAGAAATGAAGTTCAATGGCCATAATGTGAAAATGGGTAAAGTTCAGTGGCCATGGGTGTAATTTACCCCACAAACTTGTTATAAAGTTACAAGTTTGTGTAAATAGTTTAAGATACAATATATAGTTATTATAGTTGTCGTTTAGAGTTCAAGTTTTGTTCGAAGATGAGTTTGCATTCTGGTAGTAGATCTGACAATCTCTATTCCGAGATTCAGCGAGAAGAATTAGTGGCTGAAGTGCCCCAGGGTCTGACAAACCTACGAAGTTTGAGGAAAGGATTGACATCCCGGAACTCAAATTAGTTAAAATAATATCCATGTTTCTTCTTCTCTGTTAACTTGATTCGATTTATAATCAATTAATAAGATATCTTTTCAATTCAATATATTCTTCTGTTGTTACTTTGATGTTACCTTCGAAGTAAGGTTTTGGTGTTTTCATTAAAACATATATATTTCATATAATTACAAGGAAACTTTGTTGAACACTTAAAAGAATTAGTTTTTATGGATGATATGATCGTTGAGTCGGCTTATTAGACATAGAACACCAATTTGATTAAGGTAGAAATCTGCTCCGATCCAGAGAGATTTCTACGGTTCAAAGCCCACTAATTGAATTATCAGATAAATTGTTACATCTTAATAATCTGATCAAAGTTATAAGTTGTTTTCTTGCTTTGTGTAAACAAGTCTCAAATTCTACTTTAACCTAAACTTAATTTCTATATGTTGTAATCTTAACTATAACCAAAATTAGGATAGAAACCAATTTAAACCATTTCAAACCATTAACGTTTTCCTATAAACTTTGAGAAGACGAATGTAATCAAGACAATAAATTCTAATCAAATTATCATACGTTCCCTGTGGGATCGATATTTTATTACTACAAGCGAAACCGTGCACTTGCGGAATTCGCCTAACACATTCCAAGTAAAAACTAAAATTGACATAAAAGGATGGATTAATTAGAGAACACAGGATTTTTTTATATACCCACTGTGAATGTAATTATGTTAAGGTGCTTATCAATTATGTTAAGGCTTGCTATTAGAGAACACATGATTTTTTTTATATACCCTGTATAGACATATACATGGATTTTTCTAGAAGCTTAACAAACTTGCTATTTTAGGCACTTATCAATTATGTTAAGGCTTGCTATGAGTTCGGGTAACCCGAACTTACCCGTTCCCTAGCACCGGTCATGATCCGTGTGATGGATCGTGACAAAGTTGGGATCAGAGCCTATGTTAGAAATTGTAAATATAGGGAAACAGAAGTCATGGTTACTGCAGAATTAGGATTGCAAATTCATTTTTGATAGTATTCTTTAGTTAAAATTCAACGTACTGTGAGAGTCATGTTATTTTCTAATCCTCCTTTGTTTATTCTCGGAATGAGGCAATCCAGATCTCGAAGAAATCAAATAGAACCAATCATTCAACCTGTAACAGAAAATCTGATGATGAAATGTCTATTCATAAAGAAAGTGGTGATTTGCTACCACGACCACCTCCTCAAAGGAGACTAGGCAGAAGGCGAATAAATCAGGATATATATTTAGCACCTTGGAGTGGATGCAATGTTGGGTTACCTTGACGCGGGGGTGATATTCGGATACCTTGATGTGGGGCGTGATCCCATTGTGATATATGTAATTGTGAAGGATTGAAGGAAGTTGTTAACTATTGAGTATCTCTTCCAAGTTTGTAAGACCCAATCCAGCCCATTCGGTTCAACCGGGTTGAACCAGACCCAGTAAAACATTAGCATTAGTGAAACTCGCTTAAAATTCGTTGAATTGACCGGTTGAACCTTTAAACTGGAAATTCTATCACGGGTTTCACAGGTCAAAATTTTAGTCCCTTTTTTAAAGAAAAACTAAAATTAAGTTTAATTTTATTATTAATGGTAAATAACTCATTAGTTAATTAATTACTAGATGAAAAATTGAGAATTTATGCACTCCAACAATTCAATAATTTTATTACTTTAGTTCCTAGATATTCTTTCAACTTTTCTGATGTTTACTTTCTAATTTCTAATACTATATTTCTAATTTCTAGTTTTCTATTTTGTATATCCTATTTGAAATTTATCAAAATGTATTATAGGATTAGTTTTGTAATTTTTATTTATAAAATATGTTCTTTAGATGATTTTCAAATTTTATGTCAAGTATGCTAATCAATCTGAGAGGCAAAATTTTAATTTTCAGGTATTAATGAACATTATATTATTATTATTATTATATACACTTGTTTATATTATTAATATTTTTCTATGGTAAGAGCTTAAATAAAACTAAAAATATTAGTTTTCTCACGATATTTTGAATTTCGGTTCAACCTCGGTTTAACCTTAAACCTTTAACTCTTTGTTCTTACCAGTTCTCTAACCGAACCGGTTTTGATAACCATGATCTCTCCTAATCAATCATTACCCTGACAAAATAATAAATTAATATTAAAAATCGTGTTTTAATGCTTTGTCACATAATAATTATCAAATGTTTGTAAACTTGTATGTGCATGTATGTTGTGTTATACGACACAACTATACATGCACATATAATTAGATATCTTACTGGGCCTTCCAAGCTCACCCCCTACCTCCACTGATCCCCTTTTCAGGTTAAGATTATTAAATACTTATCAGGACGGCCAGTATGTAAATCATCGTTGCATTAATTGTGTCAGCTAGAAATTTAAACAGTTCCAATTTAAAGTATTATAATTATAAACATTGTAATTTTTAGTATATGAAATTTTATTATACGTGCTTATTTATGTAAAAAAATGGGAATGTTGTAGAAACACAGTGTTTTTTGGGGTTACTCGAAAAAAGTCAGAAAAATTATGAAAATTCTATAAAAAATATAGCGCGGAGATACGTAATGATATCTCCTCAAAATAAAATATATAATGTACTAATGTAACATTCCGGGTGGTCTCAGAGTTCAACTTTTTTTCGGGAACCAGGATTTAGGCTCGTTCCAAACCGCGGACGCACATCGTAATTGTAAACCGGACTGAATCCATCCTCACATGTACTTATTTGAAAAAAAAGGTAAAAACACAAGGGTCTTTTTTTTAAGAATTTACCTTATATAGACACACAATGGATTTACATTCCAAATAAAAACTAAAATTAACATAAAAGGATGGATTAATTAGAGAACACAGGATTCCTTTTATATACCCACTGTTAATGTAATTTGGTAGTAAAAATCAAGGTAAAATCTGGGCACAGAAATTTATGAAATCTCCACCATGTATTAGATTCCCTTATAAGTCTATATATAAGTGTCATACCTCCTTACAGAGACATCATCAACAACATTCAGCATTCTTCATAGAAGACATCGAAACCATTTGCTGTTTTCAGACACAGAGAGAGAGAGTAATCATGGGTGGTCTGGAAGACAATGCAGCTTCTCCTAAAAACAACAAGAACTCCATTATCAATCTTGATCAGTGAGTTCATCTCAAAACCCTTATTTCATTTTGATTTTAAAATTGATTGAATTCATATTTGGTTATTCCGATTTTTCTGTGAGTTAATCTGAATCTTATCTAAACTGTTGTTGCTGTTATCTGTTTAGCGGTTTGGGTATCTAAAATCCACGTGAATATCTGTTATTTCCACGTATTTGTGGATTTTATAGTATGGTAAATAATGAATTGACAATGGTGAATTAACAGGGGAGATCCGACGATGTTTGAGGAGTACTGGCGGAGAATGGGGGACAGGTGTACGATGGTGATTACAGGAAGTGATTTGATGAGTTACTTCAGTAACGCCGGGAATGTATGCTGGTTTTTGGAGCCGGCGCTTGATGATGCGATCAAGCGGCTGCATCGGACGGTTGGGAATGCAGTTTCAGATGATCGGTACGTCGTGGTGGGAACCGGCTCGACGCAGCTATATCAGGCTGCTCTCTATGCTCTCTGTTCCGGCGGTGGTGGTGGTGGATCGGAACCTGTCAGTGTTGTCTGTGCTGCACCTTACTACTCGGTGAGTATGAAACTGTAATTTATGAATTAAGTGTAGTTTATACTCATGGTCCCTTAACTTTGTTTTTATTTTCTTTATGACCCATCAGTTTTAAAATCTACTAAATTTTCATTGATCAAGGTGAATAGATTACTGACCAATCTAATAGCACATGATCTATAAAACTGATAAAAATAAAAATGATATTCTAACCAATTTTATTTTTTGAATTTTTTAATTTTAAAATCATTTAATATTATTTAATTTACCTATTATTTGATTAGGAGTGAGAAAGTGGTTTTTTAAATTATTCTAAAAGTGATGATTTATAAAAAAAAAATATATTTGATTTTAATTCTTAAATTTTTTATTTTGAAATCTCTTAAAAGACTTTTGTGGTTATAAATGATAAAAGGTATAAAGTTGAGGGATCACAAAAAAGTAAAGCACAATTGAGGCTAAAAGTGTAATTTATCCTATGAAGCAAAGTTGAGGGCTATGAGTTCAATTTATCCTCAATAATAGCTTTTAAATTTGGCAATCCATTTAATTCAAATTAAATCAATTATTAAATTTAAATCAAATCAATTATTAAATTGAGACAAAATGGTACAAATAAATTCAGTTTAACTACCTAAAATCTATAAACTTCAAGCAAATTATCAAAATTTATTAAATTGAGTCCTGAATGAATATCTAAAATTCAATTTCTATTAAATTGATGTTCAGTTTCAGGGGGGCATTTTCATTAATATATATTTGTAATTACAGAAATTAATATTTTATTAGATGGTGAAATTAATAAAACGATGAGTTTTGATTAGATCTTAAAAAAAAGAGTCATTAATTTGAAGTCAACGTAAAACCAGAAGTTGATTCCCTTTCCCTGGCTGTCGTGGCCGGTCTTAATGCTGATCTGTTGACGTCAACTTTTTTTTTTTTTTTTTGTTATATTATAAGGTTTCATTAATTAAACACACTTTTGAGTATTTTTTTTTTTTTTTTTGATAAAACACTTTTGAGTATTAAAATCTTAATAGATCCGGAAAAAAAAAATCTTAATAGATCCGGAATTATTTTCTCCTAAATTAAGATTGCCATAAAAATCCATAGTTGGGTATAATAATTGGGATTAACAGAAGAAGAGAATAATAAAATTTTGATAAACACAAGGTAGGTGGTAATAAGCGACAAAGTGAGAAACATGTTTCAAAAACACACACATAAAAATATTTAGGAAAACAAGAGACCACCAACATAATGTTCTCCTTACTTATATATTCTAGATACATCACCACCGTAACATGGCCTTGTCTGCCTTGTTTTCTTAATTATTAAACTTTCATTTTGATTCATTTATGTGTACCACTAGTTGTCATTTGGTGTTTGCTACGCTAACATTTATATCTCAATTTGCCAAATCCGCATTCATCTTCTCCTATCTAACAGACCGACTAGATTCATTAGGCCAGTAGTGAAAATTACTGTAATTTTAATTTAGGAGGTTTTGAGATTTCTCTAGTAATTGGATCTGTTTATAGAGTTATAATTTTTTATGTGCCAATGACTCATAGATCCGTCATTGCGTGATCCGTTATTGTCCCCACACTTAAGTTATAAAGTCATGTGAGGCAATCCTCCATTTTAAGGTAACTTTGGAAGCTGACGAGCATTATTCTTTATCCTCGTTTTAGAGGATCACAAGTAGACTTGTTCAAAAGTATTACTTATCCAAGCCCATTAGGGAGAAAATGTCAAAATAACATTAGACCCAATTAGGCACAAGTTCACAATGTCAAAATAACATTAGATCCAATTAGACACAAGTTCACCTAATCCGTCTATTTTTGAGTTTGAGTTAGAAATTTATAACAATAGGCTGGATTTGCGTGCCTATTAATATTAATTATTAAATAAAAAATATATAAATTTAAAGTTAAAATTCTAGTGCGTATAATACTTATATTTTTATGTATCAATTTTAATTTTCATTGATAAAAAAGTTATTTTTACTTACGTGCCGGGCTTGAGATTAGATTTTTAAATTTTCATATTTTCGAATCCGGGTTATAGACTGGACTGGGTTTGAGCTGAGTGTTTTTAGCTCTAAGCTGGTTAGATCCAGCCCGATCCATGAACATGTCTAACTACGATCAATTTATATATGTTTTCCTATTTATTCAATAGGAAGATGAACATGAATGAAAAATAATTCTCAAGAATGTGTTTGATATATTGGTTGCAGTCATACAAAGAAGAAACCGAATTCCTGCACTCAGGGCTATATAAATGGGAAGGCGACGCACATACCTTCGGTAAAAATCAACCTTATATCGAAATCGTGACTTCCCCGAATAATCCCGACGGGACTATCCGAAAACCGGTGGTGAAAAAAGGGAAAGGAAAGACAATTTATGATCTTGCCTATTACTGGCCTCAGTATACTCCTATTACTGCTCCAGCAGATCAGGATATAATGCTCTTTACACTTTCTAAATCAACCGGACATGCCGGTTCCAGGATCGGGTACGTGAAAATATCGAAAATTTTCGATTATCCCGCGATTATATTACCTTAAACTGACTTATTTTGCTCTTGAAGATGGGCATTGGTGAAGGATAAGGATGTCGCGAAAAAGATGATCAAATACATCGAAATTAGCTCAATTGGTGTCGCGAAAGAATCGCAGCTCCGCACTGCAAAGATTCTAGGAGTTGCTGCCGAAAGCTGCCAGCATTTCGGGGGCAGTGCTGATTCGGAGAATTTCTTCGAGTATAGCCAGTTCCTGATGGCCGAAAGGTGGAGGAAATTGAGAGAGGTTGTTAAAGGCAACAAAAAGTTCATTCTGCCTAAATATACACAAGAATTCTGTAACTTCACTGGGAAGTACTTTGCCTCATATCCTGGTAAGTAATTAAAATACATATTATATACGTATAAACTTCGATTTTCGAGTAATTAATCGAGTTGTTTGCTTGTTTTCTTGTAGCATTTGCGTGGCTGAAATGCGAAGAGATAGACACCGGGAAACTTTTGAGAACGCATAACGTATTAACGAGAAACGGGGAGTGTTTTGGAATGAGTCGCGAGTACGTGAGGATTAGCATGCTGAGTCGAGATGAGGCGTTTGATGAATTTCTGGAGAGGTTATCAGCTCTCTAGGAGAGCGCAATGGAGTTATAGTGGAGACGTAAAAGCCGCAATGGAGTTATAGTGGAGACGTAAAGCTTCATTATACGACGTAGTTTAATGTTCAGTGAACCCCGAGGATGAAGAAGTAGTTTAAGATCGTCCGTTTGGAGGTTTTTAAATCATTTGTTTGTGTTCTTTAAACAGTGCGAGTTGTTACATGATTTTATAGTTTCCTGCCTTTCTTGCTCAAATAATAAAAGGATAAAGACCAAATTTAACTCTAACTTTTTAAGTCAAGTGCAAATTTAGTATGAGATAATACAAACTTAATGTTAATGTTTTCAAACAATATCAATTTTAGTCATGCGCTATAGAAATTTTGAAAAAATTGGTTTGAGTGTTGTTTATAACTATCATATTAGACATTCTAAATATCAATTATGTTTAAAATTAACAAAATTACAAAAACTTTGTTAAAATGCTAAAAACTAATGTTATATATAAGTTAATCACAAATTTCTTGTTAAAATTTTCAATAGCGTATGACTAAAATTGATATTGCTTGAAAACGTTAGCGTTGAACTTGTATCATTTCATACGTTAGAGCTAAATCTGCAATTCGCTTGAAAAATTAGGGTTAAATTTGGTCTTTATCCTTTTATTATTTGAGCAAGAAACGCAGGAAACTACAAATCCTATCACAACTCTCGCAACTCTAAAAAGTTAGGGTCAAATCGATTTTCATTGGAAAGTTATGGTTAAATTTGAGCGTTATTTTAATAATACATTGGCGACTATTCTTTAATTTCAGTAACTTTGGGCATAATACATTGACCGCCACCTTGCACTTGTCAAATACCTTCTAAATTTTATGTTGTTCTAAAAACTTCTTCCGATATGTTGTCCAAAAAACTTGATTAGTTCCTGAATTATCAAATTGTTTCAATAGTTCGAAAGTGTAGCAAGCATGTACCTTTCTTCCACCTACCATATTAGAAAGATTTAAATCCCTAAATATATAGCAGTTTGAGTTTTGAAATTCCTAATAATTCTTTAAAATACTTAAATCCCTAAACAACTTGAAGTTTGAAATTCTTAATCTTTCTCTAAAATCCCTAAACAAAAGTAAAAAAAATTGCACTTTTTCTTTTCCGTTCTTCTAGATTTCTTCTCTTAGATTGCTTATTGTTTTTCCCTTATGAAATCGCTTCTTCTCTTATCTTTCTAAAATCACTTCTTTTCTTGTCTTCTGGAATTATACTTTTAAAATTTTACACTCTTAAAATCGTGTCTCTATTAGTTTGACTTTATTCTCTTATTCTCTTATTTTCTTTTTCATTTTGATTGTTTGGTGTACATTGTTGGATTTATCCTCTTGCAATCGTCTCTTCTATTAGTTAAACATTTCTATGTTCAGTGATAAAGAAAATTTGGAGAGTTTTACTGATAAAGTTTCAAATGTCTTTTACTTTTCAGCGCTGAAACAAGCTAGACTAGAGATTGTTTACTCCAAACTTAAAAGTAATTACTCGGTATTTTCATAGATTGATTTAATGATACGAATACATTAAACTTCTTCCTTCAAGTTGTCCACTAACTTCTAACCATAAACAGTTTACCAAGCTATAATTTTATTGGGTTGTTGTTGCAGCATGACATTGATGAAAAGTAAGAGAAATTAGTTGCATCTTTCAAAATTTTGGACTGCAAAATGTATGAAGTGACACGAAAATAATTCTTTACAAGCATATATATACATATAAAAAAAAACTTGAAATTCATAACTGTTGTCCAATATGTAATCTTAAGGGGACTGTCCATACCTCGGTTGAATTGATTTCATTTTCTTCGGCTGATAAATTTGCATAGTCTGCTGGTTTTTGTGGAAGAATAGAAAGTCTGAGATTTTCCAACATCAATGTAAGTTGAGCACAAATCTTTCTCAATGCATCAAGGAAACGTGAAAATGCTAATGAAAAAGAGTTTCCGTGCAACATAGGAAGAAACTATTGCAGCAAAGCGCTTGGCAATTCGTAAAGCATAACATCTTGAATGTGCTTGATTTTGTAATTCTCGTCACCATACAAGCGTCTTACAATATCAGTGTATACAGGAAATATACACAGCTGTTGGAGACTTGAAATATTCTGTAACCCTTCTGGAAGAAACTCCAACTTCATACAATTGCGAAAACTCAGAAACCGTAAACTTGGAAAAGCACCATTTACAATCTCAGTCCACTCCACTAGACTCGAAGATGCAATTTCCAGAGTTTCAAGCTCCTTGAAACCACCCGGATCACAAAACCCTTTACTCATATACTTTCCATTGGAAGCCTCCCACAGAGTGAGATGTTTCAGTTTTGGAAGAACTTGAAGAGCTGAAATCTGATTTTCCAAAAGCCTTGAGAAAGATAAAGACAGAACTGTCAGGTTTTCCATGGAGAGTAGCCAATTCGGAATGTCAACTAGTCCACCAAATAAGTGAAGGTCTTGAAGAAGAGCCGGAGGCGAAAATTGTTCCATTTCAGGAAATAGTGTACCATTTCTGAAAATGCTTCCTTCTGCTTCTAATGATAGGGAGATTAGATTTCTCATCTTCATAATTGCTGCTACTAATTCATCAGAATGATCATCTCCCACACGCTTAACCCCAAGTTTCCGCAGTTGGATTAAGTTTCCGAGTTCATCAGCAATGCCTCCTCCACCGTATACGCCATCACAAGTATGAAGATTCTCCATTTCTCCAAATCCAAACCCCTTAGGAATTGTGACTTCACTGTTGTCAGTATTATGAGACATCAAGAGGTGTCTCAATTGTTTGATTTTCAGCGCCTCTTTAGGTAATTCATGCCAATTTCCAAGCCTGCAACCCCTTATATCTAAAGTTTGTAACTTCTGAAGATTAGCCAAGGTTAGTGGCAACTCATCTAATTTTGACAGATACAAGCCCAAATAGGTTAGATCAACCATGTTTTCTACTTCGTCAGGCAAACACTCTATGATTCCTTCCAAATCCAAAACCATTAAGGATTTCAAACTGCAGACAGTTTCCATATAAGCACGAGAAAGGCCTTGATCTTTTGATTCACTAGACCGTCTTTCGAAAGTCATAATAAACAGTGAATGAACTTGAAGGCCTTGGAATTTGGGAGGAATATCTTTTCCATCATCATATATGAGTGCAAATACAGGAGAATTTGCAGAATTAGCAACAAAATCATTTTCCTCTACTTGGAGAAGACATACCTGCCTATAATTGTCGTCAATTTCAAGTCCTTCGGCTAATAATCCTTGACGAAGCATTCCAAGGCAAATGAAACCCTGAACAATCTTTTCTGCTACTTCCTCCATGATTTTCCCTGGTGTATCTGGTACTAAACCTTGGGACAAGAGAAGCCGAACAAGTTTGTCTTTGTCTACAGAGTGCTTGAAGGTAACGAAGGAAGAATAATCTAAGCAGGATTTGAGATAATCCGGGAGCTTTTCGTATTGTGATTTGAAATCTGAGGAAGAGGTGGCTTCTCCTTGATTGATTGATATCGAAATAGCATCATGATCTTGAGATTTTGTTCTTGGAATCTCAGCAAAGAAGAACTCTTCACGAGCTTCTGATATGCGAGAAAAGTAGATGAGAGGCATGGTAAGGAATTATCAGATCAATGGATAAAGCTGAATAACAATCTGGGAAGAAGAAAGAAAAGGCTTGGATGAAGAAAATGGGAATTGAAATGAGAAAGGATGAAGGTGGAAACACAACTTTCACTTACCGTGTGGGGCTGGCAGGGAAGCACTCCCGTCCCTCTCATAGTCTCATTGTTGACCAAGACAAAGTTTAATAAGATTTTTGTTGACTTGTTTATTATTTCAAAATTCATTACAGGAATATGTACAGATCAATTGTATTCTAATATCATAAATGTACAATTGAGAGGCTAATGTTAACAAGCAACTCATTTCAAACATCATTAAAAAAAAATACAGATATTTAATTCTCGTATTCTGCACTAGTTGTATATTAGTTGGTTCGGAAAGAAATGATTCTATATTTCTTGAAATTTCAAAATAGATTTTGAAAATAGAATGTCTACAACCTCGACCAAATATTTGATCTTTTTTCCAACGCGTGCGGAACATAAGATACTTCTTTTATTCTTTCCACATATATACACATTCCTGAAGAAAAAGCTTCATTAATAATGTCTAAAATTTGCTCAATTTGTTAATATTAGACCCTCAATTATATCATTTATGACGTTAAGAGTAAAATTACTCTTATCAATGGTGTTTTTGTACGTAGATTTTATTATTTTGTTACTATTATACTATGCCATAATGGCTTATTTGACCTTTAAATTTGAGAAAAATCTAAAATCTAAAATTATACTTGTTGTTGTCACACTAAATTAGTGACCTTCCTATTCAAATTACTAATATGTGGCGCATTAAAATGGGGCATTTTCCATCTTAAAACCATCCAACTTGGACTCGAGTATAAATATTAGAAACATTCAATTCTGACCATGTGGAGGAAATTATCAGACCATACAAGAATGTTGAACATGTCCGGAGTAGACTGACTGGTTCACCATATGAAAGGAGGCAAGTTTCTGAATATAAGTGTGCCTAGGATGACTTTGGAGCAAAGTTATATCAACTAGCAGTATAAGGACGGCCCGGTCGCAGGGTGTACTGGGGGCAAGCCTTCCCCTGCCAATTTATTTGGCAAGAGGCCGCTCCTAAGACTCGAACCCGTGACCTCTTGGTCACACGACAACAACGTTTACCGTTGCGCCAAGGCTCGCCCTCATCAACTAGCAGTATCAGATGCATAATTTTAAATAGATATAGTCAAAACAGTGGCATACATGGTTAAGTTTAGCAGAGTATTGGTACAACTCTACTTAGCACACTGCAATTAAAATGTCCCCTTTCAAGGCATTGTATGAGGTGGAGCCCCAGCTTCCTATTTTACCTACTCAAACTTCTTCAGTGGCTGCTGTGGCAGATCTGCTCCAACACAGAGAAGCCATGAATATTAGTTTGCTGTTGGCAATTGGGTTTTCTTGAAGCTTCAGCCCTATAGACAGTTAACTCTATCTGTATGGAAGTTTATGAAGTTGTCCGCTAAGTATTACGAGCCCTTCTAGATCTTAGCAAGGTTTGGGAAGGTAGCTTATCAACTTGCCTTGCCCCCTGACTGCAAGCATTCACAATGTGTTTCATGTCTCTTTACTCAAGAAGAAACCTAATCCTAATGTCACCCCTCTCACTAATCTGCCTCCTAGTTCTACATGGGAGTTCATTATTCGACCAGCTAAAGTCATCAACACACAACATGCTATTATTGCAGGACAAGCCATTCCTCAACTTCTAATTTTATGGGAGGGCATGGCTTCCATTGATGCTACTTGGGAACCTAAGGCCACCATTGCCAGATTTTTATCATTCTTGGGGACAAGAATGCATTGAAGAGAGAGAGAGAGAGAGAGGGGGGGGGGGGGATTGTTATATACAAGCGGAAAAAGAAAGTTTAATGACTATTTGTGATAATAGTTCTCTTCTTTCAGGGGGTGTTTGGTTCACAAGGGGTAAGGAAAAAGGAATCAAGAAAGGGAAACTAAAGGAAAGGAATAACCATTAATTCCTCTATGTGTTTGGATATGTTTAGGAAAGGGAATGGGATAATGGCTTAACCTAAAGTGGGGTAATGGCTTAACCTAAAGTGGGTAAAGGGAATGGGTTTTTTTTGTAAACAAACAAGAACAAAGGGAATGAAACCCTCCCATTCTCATTCTCATTCCTAAAGACCCCAAACCAAACGCCCCCTCATAGTTTACAGTTTATTTGTTATTTACTTTATTATTGTTTTGTGTATTGCTTTCCCTCAAGGCTATATCGGGGAGGGGGGGGGGGGGATTGTTACATACAAGCGGAAAAAGAAAGTTTAATGACTATTTGTGATAATAGTCCTCCTCTTTCATAGTTTATAGTTATTTTGTTATTTACTTTATTCTTGTTTTGTGTATTGCTTTCCCTCAAGGCTATATCAGCTAAGTTAGTTAGAATTATGCTATTTTGTTTTATGAGTTAGTTAGAATCATAGTTATTAAAGGCGCACCTCGGTTAAGGCTCCAGTCTTAGCGCCTCTGGAGCACAAAGGCGGGCGCGGTCAGTC
This sequence comes from Euphorbia lathyris, assembly GCF_963576675.1. Taxonomy (NCBI): domain Eukaryota; kingdom Viridiplantae; phylum Streptophyta; class Magnoliopsida; order Malpighiales; family Euphorbiaceae; genus Euphorbia; species Euphorbia lathyris. Next base: position 17,796,578 of record NC_088914.1, on the reverse strand, counting down.
AGGTGCGCGCCTTAGTGCGCCTTAGGAAGGATGAAGGTGGGGCTGCCCATCTCTCTCACAGTCTCTTATCTTGTTGTCGTTTACGGAGTTTACCTCAAAATTATTAATTTATGGCTTAATACCTCATTTGCTACTGAAGTTTTCAAAAAGTTTGATTGCTAAACTTTCAAAGTATCCTAATAAACCCGTCATCTTGCATAAAATATCCAATTAGACCTCTAAATTTGCATAAAATATAATCAATTGATTACTCGATTGAAAAAATGTAAACTAAATGCGTAATTTAACTTACTTTTTTGTTGCAATCAAGTTATTAATTGATTACATTTTACGAAAATTTAGGAGCTAACAAGGTATTTTATGCAAGTTGAGGAGCTATCAAAACTTTAAAAGTTCAGAGACCAATCAAACTTTTTGGATAAGTTCAGGGCAAATGATGTATTAAGCCATAAATTAAAATTAAGGCCACTCATACATAGGTCTGTTTGATAAATACATTAGTTGTTAGCTTATTACTTTTTGGTTAGCTGATTTAAAACTTAATTGATTGCTAACAGTTGTTTGTGTAAAATTACAAATAATAGTAAAACCTTTGTTTGAGGTTAAATGGTAGTAATTAGGAGTAAAAATATCCTTCAAAAAAGATAGAGCAATATACTAATCGAAAAAGCTCATATAGAAATGATCTATAGCGCAAGTTGTGTCAAAATTAATTGATGCAAGAAAAGTGTCTTTACAACAAATAAGATTTCATTAATGTATGTTGTAATTTGTCATTTTACAGTAAATTAGGGTTTAAAATGAAAACTTGAATTTAAATTTCAATCTCTCTATTTTCTCTATCATAATAAAAGAAAATTTAGAATGCAACACGTGCTTCCTGGTATTGTAAACATTCAATTATTCGAAATAAAGAATGAGGATTGGATATACCAAGACTTGCATTTATGAGATTCAAAATTCTTTTGAGAATAATAGAAGGACGAAAAACATGACACAGATGAACAAAAGCAAGTGAGGCAAGTTTTATGTTATCTTCTGGAGAGAGAGATTTGGAATATATTCTTTTTTTTTTTTTTTGAGAAAAGGAATATATTCTTCATAGGAAGAATGTGCAAGCTATGTTATTGGAGTTATAGGTAGTATTTAGACATATTCACGGACCTAGGTACCTGCCCGGCCCGTGTCCTCTAGTCCGGGCTTGGAAATGAAAAATTGTCCCTAGGCCCAACTCGACCCAGGCCCACTAAAGCCGTCTATTTGTAGGCGGGTTTTGGATTAATAAAAATAGCACAAGCCACAGTAACACCGGACCAACCCGACCCGCTTATTAATATTAATTAATAAATTTATATATTTATATGTTAATATTATTTTTAAGTATAAATTTTATTTTTTATTAATAAAAAATTATAAATATATATTTAGGTGGATTTATATAGACTGGACTTGAGATTTGATTTTTGAGCTCGAGCCCGTCTAAATTAAGAGCGGATTGGACTCGGCTGAAATTGGGTTAAGCATTTTTATATAAAAGCTCATTAGGTCCGGTCCTAGCCCAACCCATGAACATGTCTAGTAGTATTTATCGTTCAAAAGCATAAATGAAGTTGTCGATGCTTACACCATACTCGACAATGGATGTCGAGGTAGTAAGAGAAAATCACATGTTGTTTCTGTTAGAAATAAAGAAACATAGATTATTTCAACTTTTGAATATTATAGAAACGACCTCGAAACATATCCCAACCGTTTCTAGGCCCCGCCGAATAGTCTGATTTTTCCTCCACAGTGATAAGGGGCTAAAAGATCTACTGTTTTAATTCCTATTTCAAAAATAGATAATTTTGTATCTAACTGTACAAAGGCAAGTGTAGATCTATGAATAGAGGAGGTTGCACGAGTATCTACAGGACCTAAATCATCAATAGGTTTTCCAAACACGTTGAAAATTCATCCTAGAGTGTCCCACTGATTGAAACACTTAGAGGAGCTTATGTGTCAATCACTTCCATTCCTCTCGTTAGACCATCTGTAGCACTCATAGCTACAGCCCTAACGTGTTTTCGTATCGGAAACATGATAATCAGGCATGTTGTTGACGTTTTCATGCTTCATAGCCACAGAATTATAAATTTTTAAGAGATACATGAAGCTTGTGTTGGTCCCGTGTGATTAGTTCCAGGGGGAGTTTAGGAACTAATGTAACTTTTTCGCTAATTAATCTTGCTGACTTAATAATTTTGGTGAGTTTATTAACTCAGCTTTGGTCAACTTGGCTGATTTTGATGTAAGACAGCTTTAGTCAGATGCTGACTAAGACTGTTTCACTCAAGAGTTGAGAATTGACACTTGTGTGGTCAGCTTTCAATTCAACACTCCAATTTACTTAGTGTCAGTTTCAAACATCTTATATGCTGAGTAAATATAACAAGCAACACAAGCACTTATATATATATATATATATATATATATATATATGAGAGAGTTAGAAATTACTCAGTATCACTTATCCTAGTTCGGCCTTTCCGCCTACGTCCAGTCCCCAGAATCCTCCGGGCTTTTAGAATCCAATACTGAGCTCTTTAAGGGTAGAGCACAAACCGATTACAGGCAGTTGAATATGCAAGAGTACCTTCCTCTATTCGTCTACTCAACTCATACTAAGCGCTACAACCCATCACTTAGATTTCTTCTACCGCTAAGTACTTATTACCAAGCACTCAACACGCACACTCTCAATATTACAATTGATTACACACTTGTTCCTTTTAGGATAAAAAACACCTTAGATGATTACAGAGAATCAATCTAGCATTTACACAAAGAATAGAAGATTGGTGTAAGCTTTCTTTCTTGTTTTTGAGTGCTTTGAATTTGTATTTTTCTCACTTGTAATTTTCTGTAAATCGGCAATGTTCCAAATGATATCTTTGTCCCTTTTATAGTTGAAATGTGAGGAACAAATCATTTGAAATTGATTTGTCCGTTGAGTCCAAAACGGCTCTTTTGGGGAGACAACTTCTGGTCAGCTTCAGATGTGCAGGCCAATCCTGTCTCCTGAATTCTTCAGACGTCAGATTTTGTCTTCTTCCTACAGACTTTGTCTTCTTGTGGCAGTTTGTCTTATAGCATCGAACAGTTGACCCATGCATCTTGGAATTTGGCTTTTGCGTAATTCAAGGCTTCTATTATTGGTGCAGACAGTTGTCGAATTTGTCATTTAGCTAACAGATCATTCAAGCTGTCCTGAAGATTACTCGACTTCATTTCGATAATCATTTGTCTTTGATTTTCACCAGTACTCTTACTGAGTTCTTTTTCCACTCAGCTTCCATGGTCAGCTTCGTTTTGTAGAATCTATTCCTTGGAGCAGACTTCTTCTGTGCTGAGCTTCATTTCACCCAGCTTCTTGGATTAGCTTCATTTTTATTCTGAAGAAGACTTATCATCTTTTATTCTGAGTTGCTCTTCACTCAGCTTGTGTTGTGTTCTCATGCTGACTTTGTCCTGTCTTAATCTTTATTTTTTGGATTTATATTTATACTCAATATTGAACAAACGGATTAATTAAACCAAAGCACTTAAATTTAATTGTCTCTTAATCATGGATTAAACTTAAATGATTTTGTCAAATCAAAATCTTGTGGAACGGTGTTTCAACAAACTCCCCCATTTTGATGTTGGCAAAATATTTAATTTATGGAACTCAGTATTGAAATTCCCCATGATTGAATTGCATTTTATTCTTCTGAAATTACTCCCCCGTAAGGGTTGCATATACTGACTTATCTCAACTCTAAACCTTCTAAGTAATTTAGAGAGGACATGTTTATACTGACTTAGTTCAATCCTAGATTTTCTAAGATTCACTCTAGATCAATTTTCAGAAGAGTTCAATGTTTACTCAGTTTGATATAACGAATAGTTTTGATATCAGAGTTAGTGTATACCGAGTATTTTTAATTTGAATTTGTTTGTTCAACTTTTAGACAGGTCAGCACATATCATAAATTAATAAGCATCGCATATAGTTGAGTCAAATTGAATGAAAGGATACTTAACATATATTCGAGTCATCAAGCATAAATACAGAGTAAGCTAAGTCCTAAGTTGACTAAGCTATTGCTTCCTATTAACTTGTGCTTGATGAGCAGCTTGATACAATTTTCCTTTGCCTTTGTCTTGCCGCTGCTTACTGCCTGAAGCTTCACCTGTGTCTTGCTGAGTTCCATCATCGCGTCTTTTCTCCCCCGTTTTGCCACCATCAGGCGGGGGAGCAATGAAGGTGTCATTGAGAGCAGCACGAGTCAGTTTGATCGAGTATGCCTTGAGACGTTTCGTGCTTTCAAACAACCCATCAAGCACTGGAACTCCATCATCCAGAACTGAACCTGGGACGCGAATGGATGAGCTGATCATGCCGAGCATGTATTCTTGTGACTTAGCGAACCAGGACATTGCTTCCGCTAGCTGGGCATAGGATTGATGGTACATTCTAATGATAGCCTTGTCATAGATGTCACGCTGAGCGTTTGTATGACGCACATGGCGAAATAGGCTTTGAGTGGTTTGGAGAATGGTATTGGTTTTGACCATGTCAGTTTCCATCTCCTCTTTGCTCAGATTCAGAAGTCGGACAGCTTCACTTATTTCATCCATCGTGCATTGGGAAGATGAAGAGAGAAGATCACGAGCACCAGTCAGCCCAGAAGACAGTTTGGTAAAGCAATGATCTAACTCAACAGAGGTAGCATAGCTCGTGTTGATGGTAGGTAAGGCATTGATCTGTCCTTGAAGTGAATTCATGTGATTCACCATCATCAATATTAGCTCAGTCAGCTTGACAAAGGATTCTTGCTTAGGTTGCTGGGTTTGGACTGAGGTCATGACACTTACTAAGTCTTTGAGATTCTTGATCTTATTGAGAAATTGAGTGACATACGAAAGCTCTTGTGATTCAGCATTTGCGGACCCAGCAGCATCGGCATGAGAGTTATTCAAATCCTGGAGAAGATGTTGAGCCGAGTCAATGATGCGAAGTCTGGACTCAGTTGCATGAAGATAGGCAAATTGTGCTTCAGGATTTACCTCAGTGGCCGGAATTCTAGTAGCACCAGATTGAGGAGGTGTTTGGTGCTGTCCTTGAGTAGAAGTGTCAGTATGGTCAGCAATTGGACTTTGATGTGGATGAGCAGCAAGAGCTGACTGCTCAATGTTCTGCATAATAGGATGGGAAGGAGGTGGATCGGCAGAAATAGTTACCTGCTCAACATGGACTTGAGTTGGTGCAGGAGGAGGCACCTCAGGTTGAGCAGGATTTTCTTTAGCTTGCTTTTCTCCCTGAGCAGCTAGGACTTCGAGTTCTTGCTCGGCTTGGTTTGGATTTTCTGGAGTCTTGGCGTGTTGCTCGGTATGAGTAACAGAGGCTTGGTTTTCCTGTATGGAGGGCTCAAGATGTGATGAGAAGAACCTAAAGTGAGTAGTTGTAAGGTCCGTGATTTCATCCATCGGAGGCGAATCATCCAGGAGGTCAATAGCTGGAGATTTGTAGGCCTTCTTCTTAAGCCTTCTTAACTTTCTGGTCTGTGGAGGGGGTGAGTCAGCAGGAATGGAATCAAGAGATGATTCTATTCTGAGATCAGTATTGAGCCCTTCCTTGACTATTTCTTGCTCTGGGAGGTCAGCATCACCTGTTTCATCCTGTATGGCTGGACTTTCAACTTCCTCAACATTCCCAGTTTGTTCTTGCTCAGTATGAGCTTCACGATATTGCTCAATATCTTCATCAGTATCATGCTGATCTTCTGCTTCTTGATCAGCAGGAATTTGCTCAAGGTCAATCTCATGGTTTCTGATGAAGTGAGAATCATCAGGAACTGCAAATCCAAGAGGAACAGCTTCAACTGGACTCAGCTCAGCAATTTTCTTCTTCTTATTCAGATGGTTTTCCTCACTTTCTAGCTCCTCAGGCTCATCTTGCCTCTTTCTTTTCTCTGCTGACTTACCTTGGTCAGCATCAATTTTCTTCCCTTTAGAGACAACCCGAATTTTCTTGGGGACAGCATCAACATCCTTTGAGCTGGTTTGGATTTCCTTGCATTTCTTTTCTCACTTGGTTTGGACAGCAGCTGCGGCTACAGTGATATTTTCTTCCTGAGGTAGCTCAGCATCATCTTCCTCTTGAGCTTCCCCCTCAGCTTCTCCCTGAGCTGCCTCGATGACCCCTTTTCCCTTCTTGGGCTTGATAGGTTGGTTATATATTAATCCAAACAATAACCCAGCAGTAATTTCAGTTCCCAAGGTTTTGGTTTCATTTATCAAGTTGATTTGGTGATCTTCAAGGATTTGGGTAATAAGGGAACCCAGCCTGAGCTTGATAGTACTCCGTTGGAGTGCTCCTACCAGAAATACAGGCATGTTGAGGGGACTGTAGGTCAGCATGTGCCAAATGAAGCACTGCTCAAAGTTTGAAGCGGATGATGCTGCGTTGAATTTTGGGAAAATGAAGTTGGTTAGTATATAGTGCGCCATCTTTTGGTTTTGCCCCATGCACGTGCTGGGTATTTCCCCTTTGTGTCCCTTGGGTTTACAGAATGTGGCTGTATGGTCAAGCCTTTCCTTAGTGGTCCTGAATTCCTTTCCGGTGTTTGGAAGGGTTAGCAAGGTTGCGAGATAGGAAGGGGTAATGGTGAGCTTCTTACCTTTGACGTGAGTGACTAGATGGTCAGCATCACTTCCATCAACACAGAGGTTCGAGTAGAATTCACGTACTAACCTAGGGTAGGTTCTTCCAGCAAGCGAAAAGAGTCCAGCCCATCCGTTTTTCGCAATCCATTCACAAAACGGTTGCTCGTGTGTTATGAAGCTTGGGGAGAACCATCTAAATCTAAGAACCTCATGATTCTTCACACTTGGGTACACCTTGACGAAGAATTTCTCATTCGGCTGCTTATCCTTCTTCTTCTTCTTTGAGGAAGTTGCTAGGTTAGTTTTGGGGTTTCTGTTTGGAGTTTGGTCATGCTGACCTTGTTGAGGAGGAGACTTAGGGTTTTCATCAGTGTGGTCGTCGTTGTTACCGCCACTGGAAGGATTCTGGGATTTCGCCATGATTATGAATTCTTTGAGAGGATTTTGGGATTTAGAAAGAAGGATTTTGAATGCCAAGGATTTCGATTGTAAAGAGTGATAAGTGGGGATACTTTCACTATTTATAGTGGTACTAATTAATCCTATTCGTTGAACTAGCCGTTTAACCTCGAGATTATCAACCGACAGAGATTCTGTCATTTATGACACGTTCGGCGCATGGGTTTTCTCATTATTTCTTACGTTATCCTAGGTGGCTATTAATGTGCGTGCCAGCATTTAATGTTTTAAATGGGTTTTACTCAGCATTAAGAATACCAAATGTTTGTGATTCTGAGCAGTCAGTTTTACGTAGGATTGTTGTTTGTGAACTTAGTAACTTGGCTTAGAGAAATCACTCAGCATGTATGTCTACTCAGCTTAGGGTGATTTCATGTCATTCTTAACTCAGCATGCAACAGTTACTAAATTATCACTGATCACTCAGCATGGTAATCACTCAACATTCAATTTAGCACATAGAATTTATTGAAGAGGATTAGACATACCGATAGCTTCCCTTAGTATGTTAAATTGCTCATGAGCCAAGGGTTTCGTAAAGATATCCGCAAGTTGTTCATTTGTTAATACGTAGGTCAGCTTGATCTCACCCTTGAGTACATGATCTCTGATGAAGTGGTGTCTTATGCTGACATGCTTCATCCTGCTCTGTTGGATTGGATTCTTAGATAAGTCAATGGCACTCTTGTTGTCACATTTGACTTCTATTGTTTCTGTTTTGACGCCATAATCCTCAAGCTGTTCCTTAATCCATAGGACTTGGGCCACACAGCTTCCAGCATCAACGTACTCAGCTTCAGTTGTAGACAAGGCTACTGATGACTGCTTTTTACTAAACCACGAAACCAGACAGCTTCCTAGGAATTGACATCCTCCTATAACGTGCTTTTTCGTTCTAGCTTATCTCATCCATAGTCAGCATCAGTATATCCAATCAGTGTGAAGTTACTTGTATTTGGATACCATAAACCTGCATTAACTGAGCTCTGCAAATATCTGAAAATTCTTTTTACAGCTATTAAGTGAGATTCCCTGGGGCCAGCTTGATATCTTGCGCAATAACATACTGAGTACTGAATATCAGGTCTACTGGCAGTAAGATAAATTAGAGAGCCTATCATACCTCGATATAACCTGCTGTCTACAGACTTACCCTTTTCGTCAGCACACAGGACCGTGTCAGTACCCATTGGGGTTGATATGGGTTTACATTCTTCCATATCAAACTTCTTTAACATTTCTTTGGCATACTTAGACTGACTTATAAAGATGCCATTCTTACCTTGCTTGATTTGAAGTCCAAGGAAGAAGTTGAGTTCGCCCATCATAGACATTTCGAACTCATTTTGCATATGTTTGCTAAATTCTTTGCACATAGAATCGTCAGTAGCACCAAAAATTATGTCATCTACGTAAATTTGTGCAAGTAGGGTATTTTTACCCTTTTTCTTAATGAACAAGGTTGTGTCAGCTTTGCCTCTGACATAATTCCTGGTCAGCAGGAAGTTGGTCAACCTCTCATACCAAGCTCTTGGAGCTTGCTTTAGGCCGTATAGGGCCTTTTTGAGTTTATAAACGTGGTTTGGAAATTTTGGATCTTCAAACCCTGGAGGCTGACTTACATATACCTCTTCGTTTATAAAGCCATTAAGAAATGCACTCTTAACATCCATTTGATATAATTTAAAGTTCATAAAACTAGCATAGGCACACAGTATTCGTATAGCTTCTAACCTAGCAACGGGTGCAAAGGTTTCACCGTAGTCAATGCCCTCTTGCTGACTATAGCCTTGGGCTACAAGTCGGGCTTTATTTCTGACTACATTACCTTGCTCATCTAGTTTATTTCTAAAGACCCACTTAGTTCCTATGGTCTTTTGATTCCTAGGTTTAGGTACTAAATCCCATACCTCATTTCTTGTGAATTGATCAAGCTCTTCTTGCATGGCGTTGATCCAATATTCATCGTGCTCAGCATCGGCAAAATTCTTTGGCTCATGTACTGAGACGAAGGCAACATTGCTGAGATACTTCGTAAGCTGATCTCTCGTCATCAGCTTGTTGTCAGCAGCATCAAGAATGGACTTCTCCGAATGTCCTCTTGGAATTTTTATTTCTTTGGGTAATGTTGAGTTGTTTGGAACAGGTGTTTCTACAATCTCTGCAGGAATGGATTGGTCAACAAAGGTTATTTCAATCTCTTGCTTACCTTTGGTCAGCCCTTGTATTGATGACTCAGACGCTCCATTTTGATCAGCGGAAGCTGGGCTTGGCTCATCTTTAGTGAGCTGAGTTGACTTTCCTACAGGGTCAGCTTCATCGAACTCAATATGGACAGACTCTTCTACAACCTGAGTTCGTTTATTGTATACTCTATATGCTTTGTTGTTAGTTGAGTACCCTAAAAAGATTGCTTCGTCAGCTTTGACATCAAATTTTGCAAGATTATCTTTTGTGTTGAGTATAAAACATTTACACCCAAAGGTACGAAAGTAGCCAATGTTGGGCTTTCGTCCTTTCCAAAGTTCATATGGGGTTTTCTTAAGAATAGGTCTAACTAAAGCCCTATTTAGAATGTAGCATGCTGTGTGGACAGCTTCACCCCAGAAATACTTTGGAAGCCTATTTTCACTCAGCATTGTCCTAGCTATTTCGACAATTGTTCTGTTCTTCCTTTCAACAACCCCATTTTGTTGAGGTGTTCTAGGAGCAGAGAAATTGTGGTCAATACCACTGGTTTCACAGAATTCATCAAACTATTGGTTTTTGAATTCTCCACCATTGTCACTTCTAATATGAGCTACTCTTAGGTCTTTGTCATTTTCAAGCTTTTTGATCAATGTGGTGAACATCTCAAATGTTTCATCCTTGCTACTCAGCAAGATGATCCAAGTGTACCGAGAGAAATCATCTACAATGACCAAGGAAAATTTCTTACCTCCCAAGCTGAGTGGCTGGACAGGTCCGAAAAGATCCAAGTGTAGTAATTTCAATGGTCTCTTGGTTGAGACAGTATTTTTACTTTGAAATGACTTTTTAGTTTGTTTGCCTTGCTGACAAGCATTACACAATTGATCTTTTTCAAATTTAAGTTTGGGCAGTCCCTCAACTAGTTGCTTTCTAGCTAATTTGGCAAGAAGGTCCATGCTTACCTGACCAAGTCTTCTATGCCATAGCCAGGAGTTATCATCTTTAGATACTAAGCATATATTTTTAGAAAACTGTTTTTCCAAACTCAGCATGTATACATTGTCTATACGAGGGGCAGTTAAAATCAATTCGTTTGTTTTTCCCTCGATTATTTGACACTGAGTATCATCAAATACAACCTTTCTGCCGCTCTTGCAAAGCTGAGCTACACTCAGCAGATTGTATTTGAGACCTTTAACTAAGGAGACTGACTCAATAGTTAGGTGATAGGGGTATTTTACCCCTATCTTTTAGCGTGATTTACGGGTTAATTTTAGAAGAAACAAATAAGTTTAATTACAAAAATAGAGTGTTTTAATAAAATAACGGAACAAAAATAAATTCCATGCTTTCAGTTAATTTCCCTTATTTTTGAGTAATTTAGGAAATAAAAACGTCAAGCTAACTCGGCCCCGAGATTTGTATTTCAGGTACGAGCAAGGAGTGAAAATCCACTCAAATACGCGAGGCGCATCATCCCATACGCGGGGCGTGAAACATAAAGTCAGAAATGATTGCCCTATCCACAAACACCATGCGGAATCTAGTCAGCATACGCGAGGCGTACGCCAACTTACGCGAGGCGTATAACACATGTCAGAAATAATTGCCTAATCCTGAAAAGTCAGACTGCATGGTCTCCCTGAGTCAACGATCCATACGCGGGGCGTACCACCTTACACGCAGGGCGTGTAAGGGAATTCTTCAATGCAAAAAGATCAGAAACTCAAACACGCAAGGCGCAGTCCATCCTACGCGGGGCGTGTTTGAGACATCAAGATCCGAAATTGGTCCACATGCAGGAGATTTCCGACGGAATGGGCATACACGCGGGGCGTACTCCAGCATACGCGGGGCGTATTATGGGATTTCTGCACAAAATTATGTTCCTCCATGCTTGCATCTTGTGAAAATACAATCTTGCCCCTAGATTGATCTATAAATAAGAGTGACTAGCACTCATTACACACACACACTTAGACTTAGACCTTAGACCTTACATCTTGTAATTCTTGTTATTTGTAGTTTAGATTTTGCTTTTAGGCTTTGTATAGCCAAACTCTTCCGTCTTGAGAGCTTGTTCGTCGATTCCGGCATTCCAGCAAAATCCCGCTCCGCTTCCGTGCACCAAGCTCGAAAGCTCCACCATCCAAGTCCTAAGAGACGACTTTTGAGTCCGGTTAGCTAGTTCTGAGGGTGGATTCTTCCCTTTTTACTTGCTAATTAGCTTGAACTCATCCTATGTAGTAGGCTTGGTTGTAATTCATATTTACATTCTCCATATTTATAATTTATGATTCATAATCTTCTTTTCTATATATGTGTTAATGTTTGTTACTTGTTTTGATATTCATAATTGATTGTTGTGTAGGAGAACGCGATTTCCGACGCCATTCGGGTTATCTTTAGGGATTCATATAGGTGTTGCCTTACCGGAAGTGACAAACCGGAAACCGTAGGAATTGACAAACCACGGAACTTACGGGCCCTAATTTCTGGTCCCAAGCATTAGACACGCCTTGACTAGGAACCACGTAGTCTAAGTACTTCACGGGTCGGTTACTCTACAGTAGTCGTCTTTGCACGAGCAAACCATCAACTGTATAAACATTAGAAGTCATTATTTGTCATAATTATAACTTATCGCATTCACACCACTTCATAGAGTTTCGTTATATAAATTCGCCTCATACTTAGTTAGGAGTAGTTTGTAGTTGTGTCTCACACCAACCTCAAAGTATTCACCGCTTCAATAACGTATAAAACTGAGTCGTTTAATACTTGCAGTTATAAATCCCGTGGATTCGATACCCGATCTTAACCGGATTATTACTTGATACGATGGGGTACACTTACCCCTAAGTAGTGACGTCTAGTAGTTACAAAGCATTTAGAAAGATCATATCCATAGTCATAACGCAATCATCGTAATATACATTTCATCATATTTACACCACTAGACGGTACACCATCATTGGGTTACCTCCGATAGTACCTGAGCTGACTATCTTACCCTTCTTATTGTCTCCAAAGCTTACACTTCCACCACGTTTAAGCTCTAGTGTGATGAACTGAGTTTCATCACCAGTCATGTGCCTCGAGCATGCGCTATCTATATACCACAGTTTTGATTTCTCCACGCATCTCAGGCTCACCTGCATTTTAGACTATTCATCTTTAGGTACCCAATTCTTTTTGGGTCCTCATTTGTTAGCATAAACAGGTGCAAAGTCGTATTTTAATTTGTGACGGCATACTTTGATAGTGTGGCCACTTTTACCACAGAAGTCACAATGAATTACCCTTTGAGGATGGTCAGCATTATTGTTCTGAGCATGCCATACCTTTGTGGTATGTCCTTTCTTTCCGCAGAAGTCACATTGGACAGTCCGCTTATTATACCAACACACTTCTCTTGTGTGTCCCTTTTTCCCGCAGCAGTCACACTGTGTGAACTGTTTATGCTGACTAGTACTTGAGTACTCATCATGGGCTTTATTTTTATTTGAGCCTCTTATTTGGCTCTGTAAGGCAGTGACATCCTTTTTCAGTTTCTTTGAATCTGTTTGGACCTCCGAGACAAACTTGTGCATAATTTCCATGTTGCTATGCAAAGTTGAGTTGTCTGGGAGGAGATATCGGAGGTCACTCAGCTTGACCTCTTCAATCTCATCACACCGCCTACTGAGTGCCTTTACTTTCTTATTGCACTTTTTAGTTAGTGCATATAAATCACTCAGGGCGTTTATCATCTCATTTCTAAGCAAAAGTAAGGATGTTACCTCATTGTTGTGTACCTCCTGGTCAGTTTCATCAGAGAGGTCAACTTGCTCAGATTGAGAGTGGTCAGCATCATCGGCCATGAAGCATATATTTGCCGTTTCATTTGCATCAGCTTCGGATGATGTTGACTCATCACTGTCACTCCATGTTGCTACCATTGCCTTCTTGTTTCCCTTCTTGTCTCTCTTGAGGTTCGGGCAGCTTGACTTGATGTGCCCAGTTTGGTGGCACTCGAAACATGTGACAGGCTTGGAGCTGTCCTTCTTGTATTTGTCACTGGACTCAGCTTTGTACCTGTCATTTTTTCTGAATGGCCTTCTGCTATTCTTTTCACTCTTTCTAAACAGCTTCTTCATTTTTCGTGTAAACATGGCCATCTCCTCATCGTCTAATGAGTCAGCTTCGGTCGAGTCAGCTTTCATGACAAGTGATTTTTGTTTCTTGTCTTCTGACTTTTCTTTCTCTTTAGCTTCAAAGTTTTTCATTGAGATTTCATGAGTCAGCAACGATCCGATCACCTCATCGTACTTATATGTAGTCAGGTCCTGAGCTTCCTCCACAGCAGTCTTTTTGGCCTGCCAACTTTTGGGGAGACTTCTTAAGATCTTCTTCACCTGTTCTTCCTCAGTGAAGTTCTTTCCGAGTCTTTTCAGCTCATTTATAATGTTGGTAAATCTAGCATTCATTACCGAGATGTCCTCATTATCATTCATCTCGAACAGCGCGTATAATCTCATGTGCTGATTTACTTTTGATTCCTTGACCTTGCTAGTGCCTTCGTAGGTCACTTCAAGCTTTTTCCAAATCTCCTGTGCTGACTCACAACCTGAAATCTTATTGTATTTTGCAGCATTTAAAGCACAGTGAAGCATATTGATAGCCGAAGCATTATTTTGAAGTTTTCTAAGGTCATCTTCTGACCACTCAGTTTCACTCTTAACAATTTTCTCATCGTTAACAGTTTTATATGGCACATATGGGCCCTGAACTATTGCAAGCCATGCACTCATGTTTGTGGCTTAAATAAAGTTCTTCATCCTATTCTTCCAGAATGTATAATTGGATCCAAAGAATAGAGGAGGCCGACTGATTGATAATCCCTCAGGGAGTATCTGTGTTGTTTGGTTCCTGGGAAGGAAACGAGTGCTGTTCTCAGCCATTTATCGGGATCAGCTCAAGATAGTTATATCTTTGAGTAGTGAGCTTAGGCTCTGATACCACTTGTTGGTCCCGTGTGATTAGTTCCAAGGGGGGGGGGTTAGGAACTAATGTAACTTTTTCGCTAATTAATCTTGCCGACTTAATAATTTTGGTGAGTTTATTAACTCAGCTTTGGTCAGCTTGGCCGATTTTGATGTAAGACAGCTTTAGTCAGATGCTGACTAAGACTGTTTCACTCAAGAGTTGGGAATTGACACTTGTGTGGTCATCTTCCAACTCAGCACTCCAATTTACTTAGTGTCAGTTTCAAACAGCTTATATGCTGAGTAAATATAACAAGCAACACAAGCACTTATATATATATATATATATATATATATATATATATATATATATATATATATATATATATATATTTGAGAGAGTTAGAAATTACTCAGTATCACTTATCCTGGTTCGGCCTCTCCGCCTACGTCCAGTCCTCAGAATCCTCCGGGCTTTTAGAATCCAATACTGAGCTCTTTAAGGGTAGAGCACAAACCAATTACAGGCAGTTGAATATGCAAGAGTACCTTCCTCTATTCGTCTACTCAACTCCTACTAAGCGCTACAACCCAACACTTAGATTTCTTCTACCACTAAGTACTTATTACCAAGCACTCAGCACGCACACTCTCAATATTACAATTGATTACACACTTGTTCCTTTTAGGATAAAGAACACCTTAAATAATTACAGAGAATCAATCTAGCATTTACACAAAGAATAGAAGATTGGTGTAAGCTTTCTTTCTTGTTTTTGAGTGCTTTGAATTTGTATTTTTCTAACTTGTAATTTTCTGTAAATCGGCAATGTTCCAAATGATATCTTTGTCCCTTTTATAGTTGAGATTTGAGGAACAAATCATTTGAAATTGATTTGTCCGTTGAGTCCAAAACGGCTCTTTTGGGGAGACAACTTCTGGTCAGCTTCAGATGTGCAAGCCAATCCTGTCTCCTGAATTCTTCAGACGTCAGATTTTGTCTTCTTCCTACAGACTTTGTCTTCTTGTGGCAGTTTGTCTTATAGCATCGAACAGTTGACCCATGCATCTTGGAATTTGGCTTTTGCGTAATTCAAGGCTTCTATTATTGGTGCAGACAGTTGTCGAATTTGTCATTTAGCTAACGGATCATTCAAGCTGTCCTGAAGATTACTCAGCTTCATTTCGATAATCATTTGTCTTTGATTGTCACCAATACTCATACTGAGTTCTTTTTCAACAGCTTGTACCTTTTCAGTCTCAGTGGTAGGTGACTAGAATAATGCCACAACAAAGTACATTCTGCGGTGGACTCCAGAATGTTTCAAGTGACATCAAAATACTCCAACAAAATTATCATAGAAAAGCACTTGGTAATTGGCAGAGCATAATATCTTTGATGTGCTTGATTTTGTAATTCTCTTCGCCATACAAGCGTCTCCCAATATCAGTATATACAGGAATTACACACAATTGTTCGAGAGTTGAAATATTCTGTAAACCTTCTGGGAGAAAATTCAACTGCACACAGATATGGAAAATGAGAAACCGTAAACTTGGAAAAGCACCATTTACAACCTCAGTCCGCTCCACTAGACTCAAAGATGCAATTTTTGGAGTTTCAAACTCATTGAAACCACCTGGACCACAAAATCCTTTACTCATGTACTTAGCATTGCAAGCATTCCATAGAGTTAGATGTTTCAGTTTTGGAAGAAATTGAAGAACTAAAGTCTGGTTTTCCAAGAGCCTTGAGAAAGATAAAGACAGAACTGTGAGATTTTCCATGGAGAGCAGCCCATTGGGAATGTCAACTAGTCCACCAACTAAGTGAAGCTCTCGAACAAGAGGCGGAGGAGAAAATTGTTCCATTTCAGGAAAAAGTGCATCATTGGAAATGCTTCCTTCTGCCTCTAATGATAGGGAGATAAGTTTTCTCATCTTCATAATTGTTGCTACTAGTTCATCAGAATGATCATCTGCCACACGCTTAACCGCAAGCTCTCGCAGTTGGATTAAGTTTCCCAATTCATTAGCAATGCCTCCTCCACCGTATACGCCATAACAAGTATGAAGATTCTCCAGTTCTCCGAAGCCATTCGGAACTTGGATTTCACAATTATTAGTGTTATGGGACATCAATAGGTGTCTTAGCTGTTTAATTTGCAATACTTGTACTTGTAATACATGCCAATTTCCAAGCCTGCATCCCCTTATATCTAAAGTTAGTAATTCTTGAAG
This sequence comes from Euphorbia lathyris, assembly GCF_963576675.1. Classification (NCBI taxonomy): domain Eukaryota; kingdom Viridiplantae; phylum Streptophyta; class Magnoliopsida; order Malpighiales; family Euphorbiaceae; genus Euphorbia; species Euphorbia lathyris. Next base: position 17,780,031 of record NC_088914.1, on the reverse strand, counting down.
ACTTGCCAGAGTTAGAGGCAACTCATCTAGTCCAGACAGATGCAAGCCCAAATACCTGAGATGAACCATGTTTCCTACTCCATCAGTCAAACACTCTATAACTCCTCCCAAATCCAACACCATTAAGGATTGCAAACTGCAAATACTTTCCATATAGGCACGAGAAAGGCCTTGATCTTTTGATTCAATACACCGTCTTTCTAAAGTCTTAATAATCAGTGAACGAACTTGAAGGCCTTCGAAGTTGGGAGGATTGTCTTCTCCATCATCATATATGAGTGCAAATACAGGAGAATTTGCAGACTTATCAACAAAATCTTTTTCCTCTACCTGCACAAGACATACCTGTTGAAGAGATAATGTGAATATTGTATATTGAATCTCTTAACATGATGCATTAAGGCTGACAAGTATATATTTAGGAAAAGATTACAAGTGAAATTGTAACTCTAAGAACTATAGTGTAAACAATAGAAGAGCCTATATAAACCCTAACACACCAATGTAGAAAGCAAACAAATAAGCAATCAGGAAGAGTGTTAAATCTGGTGACTGAAACTCCTAACCAGGCTTGCCAAATGCTAAGAAAGACATTGCACAACCTTTCCCTGACAAAATGGTAGTCAATTCCATATATTTTGTGAGAACATGAAAGTAAGGGTTGGCAATCAAGTAAATCGCTGCCACATTGTCAAAATATATCTATATATTCTTAAGAATACCTGCTTATAATTGTCATCAACTTCTAGTCCATCGTCTAAGAATCCTTGACGAAGCATTCCAAGGAAAATGAAACCCTGAATAATCATTTCTGCTGCTTCCTCCATGATTTTCCCAGGTGTTTGTGGTACTAAACCTTGGGACAAGAGAAGCTGAACGAGTTTGTCTTTGTCTACAGAGTACTTAAAGGTAACGAAAGAATAATAATCTAAGCAGGATTTGATACAATCAGGAAGCTTTTCGTATTGCAATTTGAATTCTGAGGAAGTAATGGATAAAGAAACAACATCATGAGCTTGAGATTTAGTTGCAAAAAAGAACTCTTCACGATCGCCTGATATGCGAGAGAGGTAGATGAGAGGCATGGTAATGGAAGGATATTATCAGATCAAAAGCTTTATGCAATATGAAATGTCGAGAACTGGGATGAATGAAGAAATTGGGATTGAAATGAGAAACGATGAACGTGGGAGGCAACATAACTTACCGTGTGGGGCTCGGTAGGGAAGCACTCCCGTTCCTCTCATAGTCAAAATTATTGAATTTCTCGTTATTTTATTTTATTTTATTTTTGTAGAAAAAAGTTTAGGTAAGGGTAGACCTACCCACTCCAAGGTCAGGACAAACCACAGACCTCGATGAGGGTTTACAGTGGAATTTACAGATTACCTACCAATAAAGGTTAAATTTTGACGGAGTGGGGAATCGAACCTCAAACCTGTCAAGCAAAGGTTCAACGAGGCTCGGACCAAAGAATAGCATTATATTGAGTTTCTTGTTATTTTATTAAGAATCAACAAGAATAACATTATATGGACTTTCTTATTATTTTATTAAGAATAAACAAGAATAGCATCATGTAACCAATAATATATATAGAATAATAAAATAAAATAAAATGCTCATATAAAGAATCATAGGTGATGTTTATTAGGACCCCATAGATTTTCCGGATATCAAATGTAGATAAGAAAATTTATTGTTTCAATTTTTCAAAATTTTTTATATGGCTCTTTCATGACACGTGCAACATATCATGTTGTTGGGCTTTTCTGATCCATGAGGAGCCCAATTAGGGTTAGACCCATGCTTTAACCCTAGGAGTATATAAGGGTAAGTTTAAGAGTGTTTTTCTAACCTAATTTTCGTCCACCACAAAAGAAAGGAGAAAGTGAAAGTCCATTCTTCTTCCATTTCGCCCAGCCACACGAAATTGCCCATAGCCGGAGATTGAACCGTTGGATCGTCGTGAAATTTGGACAGAAGCTTCCTAACACCTGTTCGCTTGTTTTCACCGGAGCGATCGTCGTTCGGAGGCTAGGAAGACCAGTTCGTACCAGGGGCAGATTGTAGTCAGATTTGTGACTTCTTTGAGGTTCTTCTTTTCTTTTGTGTTGTGATTGATTCCATACTTCTTGAGGGAAAATTCCAAGATTGTATGTTGATTGTGTATGCCTCTAGTGTTATCTAGGGATGAACTTGTGTATTGCCCATTATTATTTGATATAGTGGAAGGTTTAAGCGGGCTACGGTCCCCGTGGTTTTTACTCCTTGCATTGAGGGGGTTTTCCACGTAAAAATCGTGCTTGTTCTTTGTGTTTGTGTGGCTGCCATTTCACTACCATTATTGCTTTGTTTGTGTTTGGTTGTTGCTCTACTAATTAGTTTCCTCATAGATTCATTCAAGTCGGGAAAGGATTAATAACGAAGGTTAATTCCGCATTATTGTTGTTACCGTTGTTAGTCCGTTTTTCCCATCAAATTGGTATCAGAGCTTGGCTATTGTTGTTGTTGGATTTGTTTGAATGATGGAGGATAATACAAGTAGAATGGTGAATTTAAATGGTTCAAATTACCATGTCTGGAAAGGGAAAATGGAGGACCTTCTTTATGTGAAGGATTATTATCTGCCAGTGTTCAGTAAAGATAGGTCTGAGGGTAAGTCAGAGTCTGAGTGGACTATTTTGCATCATCAGGTCTGTGGTTATATCAGACAGTGGGTGGATGATAATGTTTTGAATCATATTAGTGGAGAAGCAAATGCACAGGAGTTGTGGAACAAGCTTGAGCAGTTGTATGCTAGAAAGACAGGGAATAACAAGTTGTTCTTGATAAAGTAGATGATGAATTTGAAGTACCGAGATGGGGCTCCTTTGTCAGATCACTTGAATGCCTTTCAGGGAATCATAAATCAGCTTTCTGGAATGGGGATCAAGTTTGAAGAGAAGGTACAGGCTTTATGGCTCCTTGGTACATTACCGGACTCTTGGGAGACGTTTAGGACGTCATTGTCTAACTCTGCACCAGATGGGATTATTTCCATGGAATTGGCTAAGGGAAACATGTTGAATGAAGAGATTAGAAGAAAGTCACAAGGTTCCTTTTCACAATCAGATGTCTTAGTCACAGAGAGGCAGGGGAGAAGTTGTTGGAAATTAAGGCTAAGGTATAGCAGCGGAAATATAAAATTTTTAGCCTATTTCCTTTTAACCATAGAATCCGTTAATCGTTATTTCATATAAAGAGGGATAAGAAGGAATACCTTTCGATGAACAATCTACCGTTGTTAAAGAAGCGCCCACAATTCTTTTCCGAGTTCCCAAGCACGAAGTATAACACGGTGAGGTTAAGTTAGAATCAACCCTTATGAGATGCAACCAAAATAGATTGCCTCTAATTAACCAACACAAGATCAAAGAGAAAAGGAGATGAATGAGATTAATCAATTGACGGAAGCCGTATGAATTCTTGTCCACGAACTAGGGGATGCGAATTCACTTTCTCTCTCTTAATGTAGGTTTCGAAAATCACAATAAGGGGAGGGGATATGCTTAGTCGAAATTCACACATTAGGGGGGTATATATAATAACTTGTATCTAAACCCTAGTTAGATAGGAATAGGTTACTTAATAGGAATTCAATTCGGAATAGGATTCCTAATTATTATCTTATAATATATCTAATATATTTAGGATAATAATAAATAACCTAATTGGATAATAATAGGAGTATATTAATCTAATTAAAACTCCTAATTTAATTATCTCTCTTAATTAATTTAATTCACAAACCTAATCAAATTAGGATTAAGGGAATTAAAATAATTCCTTACTTACTATATACAAATTTCGGCCACCCCTAATTAAATGGGCCTTACTGGGCTCATTTGGGCTTCCATCTATTAATGACATCCATCTCTCTTTTGGTTCCAAGTCTTATGTGTGATCCATTAGGTTCTTACTACTTCTGGCCGTATGCAACTATTAAATTAATTTCTTCAAGAATTATATTTAATCCTTGCATAACGGAATGATGTACTGAGTATGTTATTGGCAAGTCTGTAATCATTCCCCCAGAGTCCGTTAAGAAGACAGGTTGATTCTGTCGTTAACCCTTCCGTATTAGTTACTGTATAATTCGATCCTTTATCAACTACATCCTTGAACTGAATCTTATGACTATGGGTGATGTCAAGTCACATATAGCGAGACGTTCATTTTACTTGTACAGGCCGAGTCAACTCAAATAGATAGGTTAAGTGAAATCTGTATTTCTACTCTTAAGCTATCACCTTGCAAGGATTTAGAGTCGAGTCTTCCACAAGCGATCCTTGGATGTATCTCCCATTAATCGGGAGTGATAAATGCTCAATCCAATGTATAACTACCCTGAAATTACCTCCTGTGACACCCAACCTTTGCAGTTCACACCCCAGAGTCATCTCTGTTAAGGATCGTGGGACCACAGGATCAAAGTCTCACATTCAGTAATTCAGGATGACCAATTAACATTCCTTTGAGTCTGAGGATTAGTTATACCTATTAATACCAATGAGATGAACATGTGACAAGGAAGAATCTACCCATCCTGTTATCTCAAATCGGATCCCCAATCCTAATGAACGACGTTTCATCGGATCTATGTAACTGTCCAGATATCTATATATATGAAGCTTGTGAGATCAGCTTTCTGTCGGACAGAAGACATTGTTACATACAAGTCTCAACAGTGATATATCAATCCTAAACATATCACTTGACTTGGGGTGGTTTTAAGTTTATTAGTTTATTATAAAGTTTTGTCTCACTTCATGCTTGTATGAACACTTTATAATCACTTTAAACAAACTTACGGATTTCCTTTTATTAGACTTTATTTAGTGCTTAAAAGGGATTGCCTTTATATAGTTATAAAACATATATCTCATTAAAACAAATGACATAAAGAACAATTCATTTACATTAAGTTTGTATCTTGCAACAATTGTCTATAGGACACTAAACCCCAACAGAAGTCAGAGTAGAGGTCCGAGTAACAGAGGGAAACATCGCAGCAGTTCCAGGGGTAAGTTTGCCAATGTTGAGTGCTACCATTATGGCAAGAAGGGGCATACCAAAAGATACTGCAGACAGCTAAAGAAAGACAACAAGAAGGGTGCTGAAAACAATCAGAAGAAAGATGACAGTGGTAATGAGAAAGCCGAGGTAAATGCTACTACTGATAATTTCCTGATTTGTGGTGATTGTGATGTTATTAATGTTGCCTATGATGATTCGAGTTGGGTTGTTGATAGTGGTGCTGCATGTCATGTTACATCACGTAGAGATTTTTACTCATCCTACACACTAGGTGATCATGGTGATGTTCATATGGGTAATAATGGAAAATCAAAGGTTGTTGGTATTGGAGAAGTCTGTTTGAAGTTTGACACTGGAATGGAGGTGTTTTTACACAATGTGAAACATGTTCCAAATATGAGAATGAATTTGATTTCTACAGGCTTGCTTGATGATGATGGTTACCACAATAGCTTTGGTAATGGTCAATGGAAGCTCACTCGAGGTTCTTTAGTTGTGGCAAGAGGAAGTAAGCACTCTAAGTTGTACATGGCACTTCCAAAGATCTCCAAGAGCATTGTTAATGCGGTGGAGAATTATGACGTGGTTGACTTGTGGCATAAAAGACTTGTCCATATGAGTGAAAAGGGCATGTCTATTTTGTCAAAGAAGAAGAAGCTATCTGGGTTGGAGAATATACAATTGAAGAAATGTTCTGACTGCTTGGCTGGTAAACAGACCAGAGTTTCATTTAAGAGTCATCCTCCTCACAGGAAGGGGAAGATACTTGATCTGGTTCATTCCGATGTGTGTGGTCCTATGTCAACTAGGACAATTGGTGGTTCTCTCTATTTTGTTACATTCATCGATGATTATTCAAGGAAGATGTGGGTGTACACCTTGAAGACAAAAGATCAAGTGTTAGATGCTTTCAAGCAGTTTCAAGCATTAGTTGAGAGACAGACTGGGAAGAAGCTCAAGTGTATCCGTTCAGATAATGGAGGTGAGTATATAAGCCCCTTTAATGCTTATTGTAGAGAGCAGGGTATTCGGCACCAAAAGACTCCTCCAAAGACTCCACAGTTGAATGGCTTAGCAGAACGGACCAACAGGACTCTAGTTGAGAGAGTCAGATGCATTTTGTCTCATGCAGGGTTGCCTAGATCATTTTGGGGTGAAGCTTTGAGTACTGTGGTACATGTACTAAATCTTACACCTAGTGTTCCTTTGCACTTTGATGTTCCTGACAGGGTATGGAGTGGCAAAGATGTTTCTTATGATCATTTACGTGTTGATGCTCCACAACAGGAAGAGATGGATGAGATTATCCATGAGGAGTTACCAGTACCAGATGTTCCACCATTTGTTCCACTTAGGCGGTCTATCAGAGATCGTCATCCTTCCACCAAGTACCCTGCAGATGAGTATGTGTTATTGACTGATGGGGGAGAACCCGAGAGTTATGCAGAAGCTATGGAAGATGAGCACAAGAAAGAGTGAGTTGATGCCATGCAAGATGAGATGAAGTCCTTATATGAGAATAATACTTTTGAGTTGGTGAAGTTGCCTAAGGGCAAGAGAGCTTTGAAGAACAGGTGGGTGTTCAGAAAAAAGCAAGAAGAGAACTCTTCACAGCCACGGTACAAAGCTAGATTAATGGTCAAGGGATTCAGTCAAAAGAAAGGTATTGACTTTGATGAGATATTTTCTCCAGTTGTGAAAATGGCATCTATCAGAGTTGTTCTCAGTTTAGCAGCTAGTCTTGATTTGGAGGTTGAGCAGATGGATGTCAAGACTGCATTTCTCCATGGTGACTTAGATAAGGAGATTTACATGGAGCAGCCTGAAGGGTTTCAGGTGAAAGGAAAAGAGGGGTATGTGTGTAGACTTCAGAAAAGTCTATATGGTTTGAAGCAAGCACCAATGCAGTGGTATAGGAAGTTTGAGTCAGTTATGGGGGAGCAAGGCTACCAGAAGACTACTTCAGATCACTGTGTTTTTGTTCAAAGGTTTGGCCCTGATGACTTTGTTATTTTGTTGCTTTATGTTGATGACATGTTAATTGTTGGCAAGAATGCTGGAAGAATTGCACAGTTGAAGAAAGAGTTGAGCAAGTCTTTTGCTATGAAAGATTTGGGGCCAGCAAAACAGATTCTTGGCATTAAGATTACCAGGGATAGAGTTGCTAAGAAATTGCACATGTCACAGGAGAAGTACATTGAAAAGGTGCTTTGCATATTCAACATGGATAAAGCTAAAGTGGTTAGTTCTCCTCTTACTACCAACTTTAAGCTCACTGGAAAAGATTGCCCTTCTATGGATAAAGAGAAGGAAGAGATGGATATAGTTCCATATGCCTCAGCAGTAGGAAGTTTGATGTATGCTATGGTGTGTACACGGCCTGATATAGCTCATGTAGTAGGTGTTGTTAGCCGTTATATGTCAAATCCGGGTAGAAAGCATTCAGAAGCAGTTAAGTGGATTTTCAGATATCTACGGGGTACTTCCAAATTGGGTCTTACATTTAGAAATGGGAAGCCAGTTCTTGTTGGGTACACGGATTCTGATATGGCAGGAGATAAGGATAACATGAGGTCTACTTCTGGTTATTTGATGACTTTTGCAGGGGGAGCTGTGTCATGGCAATCAAGATTGCAGAAATGTGTTGCACTTTCTACAACAGAGGCAGAGTATATAGCAGCAACGGAAGCAGGTAAGGAGATTTTGTGGTTGAAAAGGTTTGTGCAAGAGCTTGGCTTTAAACAGCAACAGTATGTGATTCTTTGTGATAGTCAAAACGCGATTCATCTTGCTAAAAACTCTACTTACCATGCTCAAACAAAGCATATTGATGTGAGGTATCATTGGATTAGAGATGCTCTTGAAGAAGGGATGTTTGAACTTGACAAAGTTCATACCGATGATAATGGTTCCGATATGTTGACAAAGGCTTTAGCAAGGGAGAAGCTAAAGGTGTGTTGCTCTATCGCCGGGATGGCGGATTCCTCCTCATAGTCAGAAAGGGGGAGATTTGTTGGGCTTTTCTGACCCATGAGGAGCCCAATTAGGATTAGGCCCATGCTTTAACCCTAGGAGTATATAAGGGTAAGTTTAAGAGTGTTTTTCTAACCTAATTTTCGTCCACCACAAAAGACAGGAGAAAGTGAAAGTCCATTCTTCTTCCATTTTGCCCAGCCACACGAAATTGCCCATAGCCGGAGATTGAACCGTTGGATCGTCGTGAAATTTGGACAGGAGCTTCCTAACACCTGTTCGCTTGTTTTCACTGGAGCGATTGTTGTTCGGAGGCTTGGAAGACCAGTTCGTACCAGGGGCAGATTGTAGTCAGATTTGTGACTTCTTTGAGGTTCTTCTTTTCTTTTGTGTTGTGATTGATTCCATACTTCTTGAGGGAAAATTCCAAGATTGTATGTTGATTGTGTATGCCTCTAGTGTTATCTAGGGATGAACTTGTGTATTGCCCATTATTATTTGATATAGTGGAAGGTTTAAGCGGGCTACGGTCCCCGTGGTTTTTACTCCTTGCATTGAGGGGGTTTTCCACGTAAAAATCGTGCTTGTTCTTTGTGTTTGTGTGGCTGCCATTTCACTACCATTATTGCTTTGTTTGTGTTTGGTTGTTGCTCTACTAATTAGTTTCCTCATAGATTCATTCAAGTCGGGAAAGGATTAATAACGAAGGTTAATTCCGCATTATTGTTGTTACCGTTGTTAGTCCGTTTTTCCCATCACATGTTTTAATCAAAATGAAGTGAAATTAATCAAAATTATTGACAGTCTTTGGATCATCGGTAGTGACTTTAACTATATATTAAAAAAGTAGGTGAGAAATAAGAGAGCTTTACAGAGCTTTTTAATCATTGTGCTATAATTGCTAATTCGATCAATGGTATAAAGCTTGTGGATTTGGGTTTCAAGGGTTCGTGTTTTACTTAGTTTAGAAGACCTTGTGCTCGAACTTGGGTTGCATATAGGTTAGATATAGAGCTCTTTCTGATATGCTTTGACAATTATATGCTCCGAAGGTGTATATTCACCATATACCACGAAACAAGACACTTAAGAACCTTAAGTTCTGACAATCCACCCAGTGGCGAATCCAGGATTTGAGGGAGAGAAGGGGGGACAAAATTCTATGTAAAAAAATTTAGACAAAAAATGTAAAATTGTTGAATTTTTTATGACAAAAAATGCAAAATTGTTCAATTTTTGGTGACGAAAAATGCAAAATCGTTCAATTGTCATGCATTATTTTCATGATTTTTTTTTTGATAAAAAACGTAAATTATAATGTTTCCGACTCGTAATCATCCATTTTCGGGATTCTCGGGTTGTTACGCATCAAATATCCCTAACGTTTTGGGTCAGGTGCAATTTTACCCCTAACATCTAAAATGATGCAATTTTTCCCCCAAATGTTTGTAGCCAAGAGCAATTTTATCCATAACGTTGATAAATTGGATCAATTTCCGACACTATTATAAAATACTGTCATTTTTTTTCTTTATTTTGCACCAATTGCATATCAATTTTATATTTTTGCACCAATTTTACCCCTAACATTGATAAATTGGATCAATTTCAGACATTATTATTCATGACCGAGAAGACAGTTTGATGAATTATTTCTCAAATTGACCCAATTTATCAACATTAGGGGTAAAATTGCTCTTGGCTTCCAACATTAGGGATAAAATCGTACCATTTTAGACGTTAGGGATAAAATTGCTTCTGACCCAAAACATTAGGTGTGTTTTTGCACTTTAACCTTTATTTTTAGACTAAATTTTTTTTTAATGGGATGAAGGGGGGCAAATGTCCCCTTTGACCCCCTACATCCGCCCCTGAATCCACTAGGTAGCTCTAGGACTAGGAAGTTTCAATCTACCATCTTATCATCTGATGAAAATATTAGCCATACATATCTGATCAGTACTTCAACTCTTGTATATAATTAATAAAATAAAATATTTAGAAAATTACTATCTAAAATATTCAATAGAAAGAAGCACATATTCTACAGGCATCTGAACATTCTTACTTGGTTAGTTAATTCCACATGATGACAGTCTAAAATGCTAAACCAGAAATCAAAAAATTAAATTCAGGTAATGAATATAAATCTGAATCAAAGAAATTATCAGAAACTTTTTTCCCTCTATAGCTTCTGCCTCCTTTATTCAAATCTTGAATATTTTACTTTCTACTATAGTTTTCCTCTTTCCCAGCTGGATTCTAAATATGTGTTAAATGGGTTTATGCAATCAACCTCTGTAAATCTAGAAAAACGATACTGTTTTGGTGTGCTTACAGGTTTAGTTTTATTATTAGAAACCCAAATAGCATCACAAGTGTTGGAAACGTGCCATAAAACTGAAATTAGGTTTTAATAAATTCTGTTATCCTTTAAATTTATTTTAACGTTCCTTTTACCTAGTCTTTTGGGGCTGTTAGTATCCCTAAAACTTAGGAATGTAATCAGAGTTTTAGTTAGATTCTAACTCTATTTAAAGAGTTACAAAATTAATAAAGATGTACTCTGCATTTTTATAATTTATATCTTCTTTCTTTTTTTTCTTTCTTTCACGCAATATACAACAAATTGGTATCAGAGCCAGGTTCATCTTGAGGGATCTGTGAGTTGAGAAAAATACATATGGAGTTAGACACTTCATTCACAACAATTACACCACCAATTTTTGATGGTGTTAATTATGAAGCCTGGGCTATCAGGATGACTGTTCATCTTGAAGCATTAGATCTTTGGGAGGCCGTAGAGGAAGACTATGAAATTGCTCAACTACCACCAAATCCTACAATGGCACAGCTAAAAAAATCACAAAGAAAGAAAAATAAGAAAGTCTAAGGCAAAAGCTAGTCTCTTTTCTGCTGTTTCAAGTGTAATATTCACAAGAATTATGAATCTGCAGTCTGCTAAGGATATTTGGGATTATCTCAAAACTGAGTATCAAGGCAGTACAAGAGTCAAAGGCATGCAAGTACTCAATCTAATTAGAGAATTTGAGATGCAGAGCATGAAGGAGGCAGATACCATAAAAGACTATGTTGACAAGTTGTTGAGCATAGTAAACAAGGTACGACTTCTTGGTAAGGATTTTCCTGATGAAAGAATTCTTTAGAAAATACTTGTCACTGTACCTGAAAAATATGAATCCAAGATATCATCATTGGAGGAAATAAAAGACCTGTCAAGTATCTCCTTGGGAGAATTAGTGAATGCTTTGCAGGCACAGGAGCAGAGAAGAATGATGAGACAAGAGGAGGAAGTACATGGTGCTTTCCATACCAAAGCACAAATATCTGGATACAGAGGCAAGAAAAATGACAAAAAAAAGCAGTACAAGAAAACAGAAGGCTCCAACAAACAACGAGAAACTTTTCCACCATGTCCACATTGCAAAAAATCAAATCACCCTGAAAAAAGATGTTGGTGGAGGCCTGATATCAAATGCAGAAAGTGTGGCAACATGGGACATGTGGAAAAGATATGCAAATCTCAGCAACACGAAGAGGCAAAAGTGTCAACTGACCAATATGAAGAGGAGGAACTTTTTATTGCAACATGTTATGCTACAAACAACAGCTCCAGTGACTCTTGGCTCATAGATAGTGGTTGCACAAATCACATGACCAATGATGTAAAGCTCTTTAAGGAGCTTGACAAAACTATTGTATCCAAGGTCAAAATTGGAAATGGTGATTTCATATCAGTTAAAGGAAAAGGGACAGTGGCTATAGAAAGTTTTTCAGGTTTGAAGAATATTACTGATGTATTATATGTTCCTGACGTTGACCAAAATTTGCTTAGTGTTGCACAGCTGGTTGAAAAAGGTTTTAAAGTCATATTTGAAGACAAGTGGTGCTTAATCAAAGATGCAAAAGGCAGAGATGTTTTTGTTGAAACACCTTTCCACAAGATTTTGATTTGACAAAATCATTTAAGTTTAATCCATGATTAAGAGACAATTAAATTTAAGTGCTTTGATTTAATTGTACTAATCCGTTTGTTCAATATTGAGTATAAACATAAATGCACAAGGAAATAAAAATTAAGATAGGACAAAGTCATCATAAGAACACAACACAAGCTGAGTGAAGAGCAACTCAGCACAAGAGAAGATAAGTCATCTTCAAAACAACAGCTTAAGAATGAAGCTGATCAAAGAAGCTGAGTGGAACGAAGCTCAGCATAAAGGAAGTCTGATTCAGAACTAGATCTTGCAGAACGAAGCCGACCATGGAAGCTGAGTGAAAAAGAACTCAGTATGAGATTTGGTGACAATCAAAGACAATGACTATCGAAGTGAAGCTGAGTGATCTTCAGGACAGCATGAATGATCCGTTAGCTAAAAGACAAATCCGACAACTGTCTGCACCAATAATTGAAGCCTTGGAATTACGCAAAAGCCAAATTCCGAGATGCATGGGTCAACTGTTTATTGCTAAAAGACAAACTGCCATAAGAAGACAAAGCCTGTAGGAAGAAGACAAGCCTGACATCTGAAGAAATCAGAAAACAAGATTGACCTACACATCTGAAGCTGACCAGAAGTTTGTCCCCCAAAAGAGCCGTTTTGGATTCAACGGACAAATCAAATTCAAATCATTTGATCCTCAAAATACAACTATAAAAGGACAAGCAATTCTCTTGGATCATAGCCGAATCATATAGAAAATACAAGTGAGAAAGATACAAATTCAAAGCACTCAAAAACAAGAAAGAGATCTTACACCAACTTTCTATTTCTTGTGTAAATGCTAGATTGATTGTTTTGTAATCATTTAAAGTGTTCTTTATCTGAAAAAGAGCAAATTGTATCAATTGTGAATTGAGAGTGTTGTGCTGAGTATTTGGTTGTAAATACTCAGTGGTAGAGAAATCTAAGTGCTGGGTTGTAGCACTTAGTAGGAGTTGAGTAGACGAATAGAGGAATGTACTCTTGCATATTCAACTGTCTTGTAACCGGTTTGTGCTCTACCTTTAAAGAGCTCAGTATTGGATTCTAAAAGCCCAGAGGAATCTGGGGACTGGACGTAGGCGGAGAGGCCGAACCAGGATAAGTGATACTAAGTAATTTCTAACTCTCTTGATATATATATATATATATATATATATATATATATATATATATATATATATATATATATATGTGCATGTGTTGCTTGTTTTACTTACTCAGCATATAAACTGTTTAAAGCTGACACTGAGTAAAATTAAAGTGCTGAGTTGGAAGCTGACCACAAAAGTGTCAATTCCCAACTCACAAGTGAAACAATCTTAGTCAACATTTGACTAAAGCTGTCTCACACTAAGATCGGCCAAGCTGACCAACGCTGAGTTAATAAACTCACTAAAATTATCAAGTCAGCAAGATTAATTAGAGAAAAAGTTACATTAGTTCCTAACCCCCCCCCCTTGGAACTAATCACATGGGACCAACAAGTGGTATCAGAGCCAAAGCTCACTACTCAAAGATATAACTATCTTGAGCTGATCCCGATAAATGGCTGAGAACAGCACTCGTTTCCTTCCCGGGAATCAAACAACATAAATACTCCCTGAGGGATTATCGATTAGTCGGCCTCCCCTATTCTTTGGATCCAATTATACATTCTGGAAGAATAGGATGAAGAATTTTATTCAAGCCACAAACATGAGTGCATGGCTTGCAATAGTTCAAGGCCCATATGTGCCATATAAAACTGTTAACAATGAGAAAGTTGTTAAGAGTGAAACTGAGTGGTCTGAGGATGACCTTAAAAAATTACAAAACAATGCTTCGGCTATCAATATGCTTCACTGTGCGTTAGATGCTGCAGAATACAATAAGATTTCAGGTTGCGTGTCAGCACAGGAGATTTGGAAAAAGCTTGAAGTAACCTACGAAGGTACATGCAAGGTCAAGGAGTCAAATGTGAACCAACATATGAGATTATACGAGCTGTTTGAGATGAACGACGATGAGGACATCTCCGGAATGAACGCTAGATTCACCAACATCATAAATGAGCTAAAGAGGCTGGGCAAGAACTTCACTGAAGAAGAGCAGGTGAAGAAAATCCTGAGGAGCTTACCAAAGAGTTGGCAAGCTAAGAAAACTGCCGTGGAGGAAGCTCAAGACTTGACCACATATAAATATGACGAGCTGATCAGATCTCTGCTGACTCATGAGATCTCTATGAAAAATTTTGAAGCAAAAGAAAAGTCAGAAGACAAGAAACAAAAATCACTTGTCATGAAAGCTGACTCAACCGAAGTTGACTCATCGGACGATGAGGAAATGGCCATGTTCACAAGGAAGATGAAAAAGCTGTTCAGAAAGAATGAAAAGAACAGCAAGAGACCATTCAGAAGAGGCGACAGGTACAAAGCTGAGTCCAGTGATAAATACAAAAAGGACAGCTCCAAATCTGTCACATGCTTTGAGTGTCATCAAACTGGGCACATTAAGTCAAGCTGCCCTAATCTGAAGAAGGGTAAGAAGGGAAGCAAAAAGGCAATGGTGGCCACATGGAGTGATAGTGATGAGTCAACCTCATCTGAAGCTGATGCAAATTAAATGGAAAATATATGCTTCATGGCCGATGATGCTGACCGCACTTATTCTGAGCAAGCTGACCTCTCTGATGAAATTGACCAGGAGGAACACAATAATGAGGTAACATCCTTACTTGTGCTTAGAACTGAGATGATAAACGCCTTGAGTGATTTATATGCGCTAACTAAAAAGTGCAATAAGAAAGTAAAGGCACTCAGCAGGCGGTGTGATGAGATTGAAGAGGTCAAGCTGAGTGACCTCCGATATCTCCTCCAAGACAACTCAACTTTGCATAGTAACATAGAACTTATGCATAAGTTTGTCTCGGAGGTCTAATCAGATTCAAAGAAACTGAAAAAGGATGTCACTACCCTACAGAGCCAAATAAGAGGCTCAAATAAAAATAAATCTCATGCTGAGTACTCAAGTACTAGTCAGCATAAACAGTTCACACAGTGTGACTGTTACGGGAAAAATGGGCACACAAGAGAAGTGTGTTGGTACAATAAGCGGATTGTCCAATGTGACTTCTGCGGAAAGAAAGGACATACCACTAAGGTATGTTGGCATGCTCAACACAATAATGCTGACCACACTCAACATCACCCTCAAAGGGTAATTCACTGTGACTTCTGTGGTAAAAGTGGCCACACTATAAAAGTATGTCGTCACAAATTAAAATATGACTTTGCACCTGTTTATGCTAACAACCGAGGACCCAAAAAGAATTGGGTACCTAAAGATGAATAGTCTAAAATGCAGGTGAGCCTGAGATGCGTGGAGAAAACAAAACTGTGGTATATAGACAGCGCAGGCTCGAGGCACATGACTAGTGATGAAACTCAATTCATCACACTAGAGCTTAAACGAGGTGGAAGTGTAAGCTTTGGAGACAATAAGAAGGGTAAGATAGTCGGCTCAGGTACTATCGGAGGTAACCCTACTATTGAGTCAGTCTCCTTAGTTAAAGGTCTCAAATATAATCTGCTGAGTGTTGCTCAGCTTTGCAAGAGCGGCAGAAAGGTTGTATTTGATGATACTCAGTGTCAAATACTCGAGGGAAAAACAAACGAATTGATTTTAACTGCCCCTCGTGTAGACAATGTATACATGCTAAGCTTAGAAAAACAGTTTTCTAAAAATATATGCTTAGTGTCTAAAGAGGATAACTCCTGGCTATGGCATAGAAGACTTGGTCATGTAAGCATGGACCTTCTTGCCAAATTAGCTAGAAAGCAACTAGTTGAGGGATTGCCCAAACTTAAATTTGAAAAAGATCAATTGTGTAATGCTTGTCAGCAAGGTAAACAAACTAAGAAGTCATTTCAAAGTAAAAATATTGTCTCAACCAAGAGACCATTGGAATTACTACACTTTGATCTTTTCGGACCTGTCCAGCCACTCAGCTTGGGAGGTAAGAAATTTTCCTTAGTCATTGTAGACGATTTCTCTCGGTACACTTGGATCATCTTGCTGAGTAGCAAGGATGAAACATTTGAGATGTTCACCACATTGATTAAGAAACTTGAAAGTGACAAAGACCTAAGAGTAGCTCATATTAGAAGTGACAATGGTGGAGAATTCAAAAACCAACAGTTTGATGAATTCTGTGAAACCAGTGGTATTGACCATAATTTTTCTGCTCTTAGAACACCTCAACAAAATAGGGTTGTTGAAAGGAAGAACAGAACAATTGTCGAAATAGCTAGGACAATGCTGAGTGAAAATAAGCTTCCAAAGTATTTCTGGGGTGAAGCTGTCCACACAGCATGCTACATTCTCAATAGGGCTTTAGTTAGACCTATTCTTAAGAAAACCCCATATGAACTTTGGAAAGGACGAAAGCCCAACATTGGCTACTTTCGTGCCTTTGGGTGTAAATGTTTTATACTCAATACAAAAGATAATCTTGCAAAATTTGATGCTAAAGCTGACGAAGCGATCTTTTTAGGGTACTCAACTAACAGCA
The DNA here is from genome assembly GCF_963576675.1 of Euphorbia lathyris. Classification (NCBI taxonomy): domain Eukaryota; kingdom Viridiplantae; phylum Streptophyta; class Magnoliopsida; order Malpighiales; family Euphorbiaceae; genus Euphorbia; species Euphorbia lathyris. The sequence continues at coordinate 17,763,423 of NC_088914.1, read as the reverse complement.
AAGCATATAGGGTGTATAATAAACGAACTCAGGTTGTAGAAGAGTCTGTCTATATTGAGTTCGATGAAGCTGACCCTGCAGGAAAGTCAACTCAGCTCGATGAAGATGAACCAAGCTCAGCTTCCGCTGATCAAAATGGAGCCTTTGAATCATCAATACAAGGGCTGACCAAAGGTAAGCAAGAAATTGAAATAACCTTTGCTGACCAATCTATTCCTGCAGAGATTGTAGAAACACCTGTTCCAAACAACTCAACATTTCCCAAAGAAATAAAAATCCCAAGAGGACATTCGGAGAAGTCCATTCTTGATGCTGCTGACAACAAGCTGATGACAAGATATCAGCTTAGGAAGTATCTCAGCAATGTTGCCTTCGTCTCAATACATGAGCCAAAGAATTTCGCTGATGCTGAGCACGATGAATATTGGATCAACGCTATGCAAGAAGAGCTTGATCAATTCACAAGAAATGAGGTATGGGATTTAGTACCTAAACCTAGGAATCAAAAGACCATAGGAACTAAGTGGGTCTTTAGAAATAAATTAGATGAGTTAGGCAACGTAGTCAGAAATAAAGCCCGACTTGTAGCCCAAGGCTATAGTCAGCAAGAGGGCATCGACTACGGTGAGACCTTTGCACCCGTTGCTAGGTTAGAGGCTATACGTATACTGTGTGCATATGCTAGCTATATGAATTTTAAGTTAAATGGATGTTAAAAGTGCCTTTCTTAATGGCTTTATAAACGAAGAGGTATATGTTAGTCAGCCTCCAGGGTTTGAAGATCCAAAATTTCCAAACCACGTTTATAAACTCAAGAAGGCCTTATATGGCCTAAAGCAAGCACCACGTACTTGGTATGAGAGGTTGACCAACTTCCTGCTGACCAGGAATTATGTCAGAGGCAAAGCTGACACAACCTTGTTCATTAAGAAAAAGGGTAAAAATACCCTACTTGCACAAATTTACGTAGATGATATAATTTTTGGTGCTACTGACGATTCTATGTGCAAAGAGTTTAGTAAACAGATGCAAACTGAGTTCGAAATGTCTATGATGGGCGAACTCAACTTCTTCCTTAGACTTCAAATCAAGCAAGGTAAGAATGGCATCTTCATTAGTCAGTTTAAGTACGCCAAAGAAATGCTAAAGAAGTTTGATATGGAAGATTGTAAACCCATATCAACCCCAATGGGTACTGATACGGTCCTATACAAAGATGAGAAAGGTAAATCTGTAGATAGCAAGCTATATCGAGGTATGATTGGCTCTCTACTTTACCTTACCGCTAGTAGACCTGATATTCAATACTCAGTATGTTATTATGCAAGATATCAAGCTGACCCCAGGGAATCTCACTTAATAGCTGTAAAAAGAATTTTCAGATATTTGCAAAGCTCAGTTAATGCAGGGTTATGGTATCCAAATACAAGTGACTTTACACTGATTGGATATACTGATGCTGACTATGGGTGAGATAAGCTAGAGCGTAAAAGTACCTCAGGAGGATGTCATTTCCTTGGAACCTGTGTAGTATCTTAGTTCAGCAAGAAGCAGTCATCAGTTGCCCTGTCTACAACTGAAGCTGAGTACGTAGCTGCTGGAAGCTGTGTTGCACAAGTCCTATGGATTAAGCAACAGCTTGAGGATTATGGAGTCAAAATAGAAACAATTGAAGTCAAATGCGACAATAAAAGCACCATTGACCTATCTAAAAATCCAATCCAACACAGCAGGATGAAGCATGTCAGCATAAGGCATCACTTCATTAGAGATCATGTACTCAAGGGTGAGATCAAGCTGACCTACGTTCCAACAGATGAACAGCTTGCAGATATCTTCACCAAGCCTTTGGCTCGTGAGCAATTTAACATATTAAGGGAAGCTATCGGTATGTCTAATCCTCTTCAATAATTCTATGTGCTTAATTGAATGTTGAGTGATTACCATGCTGAGTGATAAATTAGTAACTGTTGCATGCTGAGTTAAAAATGACATGCAATCACTATATGCTGAGCAGACATAGATGCTGAGTGATTATCCTAAGCTGAGTTACTAAACAACTATCCTACGCAAAACTGACTACTCAGAATCGCAAACGTTTGACATTCTCAATATTGAGTAAAACCCATTTAAAACATTAAATGCTAGCACACGTATTAAATAGCTACCTAGGATAATGTAAGCAATAATTAGAAAACCCATGCGCCGAACGTGTCATAAATGCCAGAATCTCTATCGGGTGATCATCTCGAGGTAAAACGGCTAGTTCAACGAATAGGATCAATTCGCACCTCTATAAATAGTGGAAGAATTCCCACTTAGAACTCCTTCCACTCAAAATTCTTGGCATTCAGATTTCTCTCTCTCAAAAACCCAAAATCCTCTCAAAGAATTCGTAATTATGACGGATTCCCAAAATCTCTCCGGTGTTGGTTACAACGACGACCACACTGACGAAAACCCTAGGTCTCCTCCTCAGCAGGAGTATAGCGAGACTCCCACTAAAGAACAGGGTCAGCATGACCAATCTCCAAATAAGAACCCTAAAACTGACCTCGCAACCTCTTCAAAGAAGAAGAAGAAAAAGAAGGACAAGCAGCCCAATGAAAAATTCTTTGTTAAAGTGTGCCCGAGTGTAAAGAATCATGAGGTTCTTCGATGTCGATGGTTCTCTCCGAGCTTCATAACAGATGAGCAACCGTTCTGTGAATGGATTGAGAAAAATGAATGGGCTGGACTCTTTTCACTTGCTGGCAGAACCTACCCTAGGATAGTACGGGAATTTTACTCCAACCTTTGTGTTGATGGAAATGATGCTGACCATCTGGTAACCCACGTTAAAGGTAAGAAGCTAACGATTACCCCATCCTATCTCGCAACCTTACTAAATCTGCCAAACACCGGAACGAAATTCAGGACTACTAAGGAAAATCTTGACCATACTGCAACGTTCTGTAAACCAGCGAATCACAAAGGAGAAATACCCAGTACATGCATGGGTCAAAATCAAAAGATGGCTCACTATCTCCTGACTAATTTCATCTTCCCAAAAATCAACTTAGCATCATCAGCTTCAAACTTCGAGCAGTGCTTCATTTGGCACATGCTGACCTACAGCCCTCTCAATATGCCCGTATTTCTAGTAGGAGCACTTCAACGGAGTACTATCAAACTCAGACTGGGTTCTCTTATTACCAGAATCCTCAAAGATCATCAAATCGACTTGATCAATGAAACAGAAACCTGGGGAACTGAAATCACGGCTGCCTTATTGTTTGGGTTAGTATATGACCAACCCATCAAGCCCAAGAAGGGAAAAGGGGTCGTCGAGGAAATCGAGAAGGAATTTGATGATGAGCAACCTCAGGAAGAGAACATCGCCATAGCTAAACCTGCTGATCAAACCAAGCGAGAGAAGAAACGGAAAGCAATCCAAACGAGCTCAAAAGATGTTGATGCTGTTCCAAAGAAAATCCGGATTGTCTCAAAGGGAAAGAAAATTGATGCTGAGCAGGGTAAGTCAGCAGAGAAAAGAAAGAGGCAAGATGAGCCTGAAGAATTGGAAAGTGAGGAAACCCCTCTGAAGAAGAAAAAGAAAATTTCTGATCCAAAACCAATTGATGCTGTCCCTCTTGGCTTTGAGGTTCCTGATGATTCTCACTTCGTGAGAAGCCAAGAGATTGACCTTGAGCAAATCCCTGCTGAACAAGAAGCAGAAGAACTAAGAGACAATACATGTCAGCATGATAATGATGAGGATGTTGAGCAACATCAAGAAACTCATGCTGAGCACGAACAAATAGAGAATATTGAGCAAGTTGAAAATCCAGCTGTACAGAGGAAGACAGTTGATGCTGAGCTCACAGAGCAAGAACTAGTCATGGAAGGTCTCAACACTGATCTCGGGGTAGAGTCATCTCTTGATTCCATTCCTGCTGACCCTTCTCCTCCAAGGACCAAAAAGTTGAAAAGGCTTAAGAAGAAGGCCTACAAATCTCCAGTCATTGATCTCCTGGATGATTTGCCTCTGATGGATCAAATCACTGACCTCACGGATACTCAATTTAAGTTCTTCTCAAAGCATCCTGAGTCCTCTACACAGGAAAAACAAGTCTCTATTACTCATACTGAGCAACACGCCAAGACTCCAGAAAATCCAAACCAAACCGAGCAAGAGCTCAAAGTCCTAGCTGCTCAAGGAGACAAGCAAGCTAAGGAAAATCCTGCTTAACCTGAGGTGCCTCTTCCTGCACCAACTCAAGTACATGTTGAGCAGGTAAATATCTCTGCGGATCCACCTCCTTCCCATCACACTTCGCAGAATATTGAGCAGTCAGTTCCTACTGCTAATCAAAATCAAAGTCCAGTTGCTGACCATACTGGCACTTCCACTCAAGGACAGCACCAAACACCTCCTCCATCTGGTGCTACTAGAATCTCGGCCACTGAGCTAAATCCTGAGGCACAATATGCCTATCTTCATGAAACTGAGTCTGGACGTCGCATCATTGACTCTGCTCAAAATCTTCTCCAGGATTTAAACACTTATCATATCGATGCTGCTAGGTCTTCCAATGCTGAATCACAAGAATTGTCATCTGTCACTCAGCTTCTCAATGAGATCAAAAATCTCAAAGATTTAGTAAGTGTCATGACCACGGTCCAAGCCCAGCAACCCAAGCAAGAAATCATTTGTCAAGCTGGCCGAACTACAATTGATGATGGTGAATCATATGAATTCACTTCAGGGACAAATCAACGCTCTACCTACAGTCAACATGGGTTATGCTACATCTGCTGAGTTAAGTCACTATTTTACCCAGCTGTCTTCTGAGCTGACTGGCACTCGTGAACTTCTCTCGTCATCTTCCTAATGTTCGATGGATGAAATTAGCGAAGTTGTTCGTCTTCTAAACCTGAGTAAAGAGGAAATGGAAACTGACTTGGTGAAAACCAATACTATCCTACAAACTACTCAAAGCCTATTTAGACATGTGCGTCACACAAACGCTCAACGTGAAATCTACGACAAGGCTGTACTTCGAATGTACCATCAATCTTATGCCCAGCTAACTGACGCAATATCATGGCTAACTAAATCACAGGAATACATACTCAGCATGATCAGCGCATCAGTTCGCATCCCCGGTTCAGTTCTGGATGATGGAGTCCCAGTGTTAGATGGGTTATTTGAAAGCACGAAACGTTTCAAGGCATATTCGGTTAAGCTAACTCGTGCTGCTCTCAATGAAACCTCCATCCCTCCTCCGCCTGATGGTGGCAAAATGGGGGAGAAAGCACAAGCTGATGGAACTCAGCCAAAGGCAGGAGAAACTTCAGGCAGTAAGCAAAAGAGGAAAGACAAAGGCAAAGGGGTAGCTCAAGATTAGCTTTAAGAAATTGCCTTGTGTATTTTGTATGTTGACCATTTATATCATCTTAAGCATCTTTTCATTCACATTTTTTTTTCATAAGTGATGCTTACTATTATACTATATGTTGATCTGTCTAAAATTGAACAAACAAATAACTTCAAATTAAAAATATACTCAGTACACATTAACTCTGATACATCCGCACATAAACTCTAATATCAAAACTATTCATGTATCAAACTGAGTAAACATTGAACTCTTTTGAAAGTTGACCTAGGCTCATCTGAATTAGATCTTAGAAGGTCTAGAATTGAACTAAGTCAGTATAAACAGGTCTTCCCTTATTACTCAATTAAATCTTAGAAGGTTTAGAGTTAAGTTAAGACAATATATGCAACCCTTACGAGGGAGTAATTTCAGAAGAATAAAAAGTAATTCAATCATGGGAAGTTCAATACTGAGTTCCATAAATTAAATATTTTGCCAACATCAAAATAGGGGAGTTTGTTGAAACACCTTTCCACAAGATTTTGATTTGACAAAATCATTTAAGTTTAATCCATGATTAAGAGACAATTAAATTTAAGTGCTTTGATTTAATCATACTAATCTGTTTGTTCAATATTGAGTATAAGCATAAATGCAAAAGGAAATAAAAATTAAGACAGGACAAAGTCAGCATAAGAACACAACACAAGCTGAATGAAGAGCAACTCAGCACAAGAAAAGATAAGTCATCTTCAAAACAACAACTTAAGAATGAAGCTGATCAAAGAAGCTGAGTGGAACGAAGCTCAGCATAAAGGAAGTCTGATTCAGAACTAGATCTTGCAGAACGAAGCTGACCATGGAAGCTGAGTGAAAAAGAACTCAGTATGAGATTTGGTGACAATCAAAGACAATGACTATCGAAGTAAAGCTGAGTGATCTTCAGGACAGCATGAACGATCCGTTAGCTAAAAGACAAATCCGACAACTGTCTGCACCAATAATTGAAGCCTTGGAATTACGCAAAAGCCAAATTCCGAGATGCATGGGTCAACTGTTCGTTGATAAAAGATAAACTGCCGTAAGAAGACAAAGCCTGTAGGAAGAAGACAAGCCTGACATCTAAAGAAATCAAAAAACAAGATTGGCCTGCACATCTGAAGCTGACCAGAAGTTTGTCCCCCAAAAGAGCCGTTTTGGATTCAACGGACAAATCAAATTCAAATCATTTGATCCTCAAAATACAACTATAAAAGGACAAGCAATTCTCTTGGATCATAGCCGAATCATACAGAAAATACAAGTGAGAAAGATACAAATTCAAAGCACTCAAAAACAAGAAAGAGATCTTACACCAACTTTCTATTTCTTGTGTAAATGCTAGATTGATTGTTTTGTAATCATCTAAAGTGTTCTTTATCTGAAAAAGAGCAAATTGTATCAATTGTGAATTGAGAGTGTTGTGCTGAGTATTTGGTTGTAAATACTTAGTGGTAGAGAAATCTAAGTGCTGGGTTGTAGCACTTAGTAGGAGTTGAGTAGACGAATAGAGAAAGGTACTCTTGCATATTCAACTGCCTTGTAACCGGTTTGTGCTCTACCTTTAAAGAGCTCAGTATTGGATTCTAAAAGCCCGGAGGAATCTGGGGACTGGACGTAGGCGGAGAGGCCGAACCAGGATAAGTGATACTGAGTAATTTCTAACTCTCTTGATATATATATATGTGCATGTGTTGCTTGTTTTACTTACTCAGCATATAAACTGTTTAAAGCTGACACTGAGTAAAATTAGAGTGCTGAGTTGGAAGCTGACCACAAAAGTGTCAATTCCCAACTCACAAGTGAAACAATCTTAGTCAACATTTGACTAAAGCTGTCTCACACTAAGATCGGCCAAGCTGACCAACGCTGAGTTAATAAACTCACTAAAATTATCAAGTCAGCAAGATTAATTAGCGAAAAAGTTACATTAGTTCCTAACCCCCCTGGAACTAATCACACGGGACCAACAGTTTTCAAGGTGAAAAAAAGGGCTAAAAGCTATGCTTTAAATCTAATGGAGGAAGAGAAAATGCTTTAAGATAGTGATTGGGGAGGCTCATGGTCCCATTATCCAGTCCTATTTTGTCATGGTCCACCCGCACAAGTTGCATTAATATTTAATCTTATTATACTCGTAAATAGAACCATCCGACGCACCCTATTCGGAGTTGAGGTATACTAATCTAAAAAATTATATAAGGATAGTAGCAAAATTATCTAAATATTTGCGGTTTTGAATTAACCAAAACAAATTAAACATCAAGAATTAACAAGAATTAAGTAGAAAACCTCAAAAATGACAAAAGATTTGGTAAAAATGTCAAAATAGATCACGAATTATAACATTGGGAATGTGCTTGATCTTATAATTCTCTTCACCTTTCAATCTTCTTCCTAAATCATTGTACGAAGGCATCAAACTCAATCCTTCAAGTGTTAAAACATTCTCCAAACCTTCAGGAACAAACCTCAACTTCAAACAATTTCTAAAACACAAATACTTCAATCTCGGAAAACCTCCATTCCCAATTTCTTTCCACTCCACAAGAAAACGAGAACTTATCGTCAGACTTTCCAGCTTCGGAAAACCACCACTCTCGCAGAATTCTCTACCGATGATCTTCGTCTTACAGGCATTGTAGAGAGCAAGATGCTTCAATTTGGGAAGAAATTGAAGCATTGAAATCGAATTCTCCAACAAATTAGAATTCGATAAACTCAGTATTCTCAGTTCTCTAATGGCGAAAACCCAATTAGGGATTTCAACTAACCCACCTGATAAAATCACCTCTTCAACAAGAGGCGGAGGAGAAAAAGCTTCAAATTCCGGCAAAAGACTCGAACTTGATATACTGTTTGAATTCTCTGCTTCTAATGAAAGGGAAACGAGACTCTCCATTTTCATAACAGCTGCAGAAAGCTCAGAAGCATGATCTTCTGTGACTCGTTTTGCAGCAAGTTTTCGCAATTGGGTTAATTTCCCCAATTCTTCAGCAATCCCTAATTCTCCAGCATAAACACCATCACAAGTTTGAAGATTTACCAGTTTTTCAATCCCTTTGGGAACCCTAATTTCACCATCGTTCCTGCATTTACTCATCAGAAGATGCTTCAATTGTTGAAGTTTGAGCAACTCTACTGGTAATTGTAAATTTTTTCCGCCGAGTTTAATCTCTAGAGTTTGTAGATTCTGAAGATTGCCTAAAGTGGCCGGAAGTTCATCCAAGTATGAACAATTTAAGCACAGATATCTGAGATTAATCAGTTCTCCGATATCATCAGGTAAACATTCCAATTTCCCATCCAGATCTAACACTAACAGATACTGCAACTTGCAAATACTTCGCAAATAGGCGCGAGAGAGACCAGAAACAGTGGAACCATAACCTAAACGTCGTCGTTCGACGGTAATCAGAAAGAGAGATTGAATTCGAAGGCTACTGAAATTGGGAGCGATGTTCTTGCCGTCATCTTCAATCACTGATCGGACTGGTAAATTTGCAGCTCCGGCGATAAAATCGTTTTCCTCAACTGTGTCAAAGCTTGTAAATTGATGAGCAAGTGCTAAAAATTGAGGAGGAAAACCGTATTGATACAATACTTGGAGAAATCCGAGTTCAATTAAGTCGTCGATTGCCTTTTCTGCTGCATCCTCCATGTTTTCTGGTATAAGACCTTCTGCTAGAAAAAGTCGGACTAGTTTTGCTCTCTCTACATCGTATCTGATGTAGAAAAGACAGTAATATATGCAGGATATAAGATAATCCGGAAGGTCTTCTGGGTTGTTGGGTTGGGTAATTTCTTGAATCGATTTTGATCTGGGAATTTCGGAGAAGAAGGACTCCTTTCTGTTATCTGATTGGCGACTGAAATACAAGTAAGGCATAGTTTGCAGACGGAAGAAGGAGGAGAAGATTGGAAAGCAGTGGCAATTTCTGATATATGAAACAAGAAAATTATGAAAACAGTTAGGTTTTTATAAAGTCTACATTACAAACACCAGGTTTGACAAATGATGCTATTAACAATGAAGGAGATAGAGATTGATTGACTTAACTTTTTGAATGAATGAAAGTTGAGGCCGGCCTTGGAAGGAGAGCATAAAATTCCAACTAAGTTAGACACTTTCGAATCGAGAGAGAAATTTCAACGTATTTCAGTAATAGTACATTCCATTAATAAAAATTGTTTTACATACCATTGCATGGAAGATGATCCATGTAAAACATGGAGTATCCAAATTTTGTTTCTCGGAGATTGATCATATAGGTGGAATCAACTTCCAACCATAAATGATGTCGGCTATGGCTCCAATCCTTATTAATAGCAAAAATTGCACTCTTTACCTCCATCTTCAAAGCAAAATAAGAAGCAATGAGGAAAGAGAGAGAAACCCTTAAAATTACGAAAAATATCTTCCGAAATAGCAGCTCTTGGGGTCCCCCTAATATCAAACCATCCGTATTAACTTTTATTCAACTAGGGCGAGGAGGAAACCAACGAACATTATCACTTGCGTGACTCTAGGAATCCTGCGAGTCAACATAAGCTGGCAAAGAATGTTCATTTTGGTACTCTAATGGCTCATCCTACCATGATTAAGCAAATCCGCTTCCGGAATAATTTTCCATAAGGATCGAAGCGTGGTTAAACTATTCAGAACTAACCCATTGGAGAATGCCCCATTCTGGATTTTCCAAATAAGCCAAACTACAGTAACCACTGTAGAAATTTTGTAATCCATGGTGCCCAAAAATATATCCATGAAAGAGCGGGAGGCATTTATTTGCTTCTTAAAAAGGCTAGAATTTGCATTCCAAATTTCCTTTGAAAAACACATCTAGCAAATAAATGGTTGATGGTTTCATCTGAAATGCAGCAAAGAGAGCAACATGGTTTCTCTTTTTGCAAAAAGGACATCACCGTTCATCGAGACCTCATTTAACGCCTAGAATCTGATCCGTGATAGCAACATCTATGATTCCGATGAAAGGAAATTCTGAATTGCATTGTTTAGACGACTTCGAGGATCAATCAGCCACTTATAGACTGCAAAAGAGTGTAGTAAGGAGCTAGCTAGTTATAACTGATTTTATTAAGGCTAAACGACCAGCCATCGAAAGAAGTTTCCCTTTCCCTTTCGCAAACTTAGATGCAATCTTGTGCGCAATTAGCTTTAAAAATTTACCCAATTCAATGTCTCCGTAAATCTTAAAACCATTAGACAACACATGCATGTTCTTAACATAAGCTTTACAAAATAACAAGATATCATCCGCATACAACAAGTAAGTAGGGAATTGACTGCCTCTAACATACTGCATAGGATCCAAGCTCCCATTATCAACAAATATGCTAAGAAAATCCTCAGCTAAGGAAACAAAAGTGGGGAAAAAGGATGCCCTGCCGAACAACCTTGAGCATTGGAAATAAACTTTTACTAAGCCATTTAACTTCATTGAAATTTTATCAGAAGAAAACACATTGAGGATCCAATCCCTGAGGATCCAATCCCAAAAATGAAAAGAGAAATCAAACGCATCTAGGACTTTCAAAATAAAATTCCATTCCATAGTATTAAACGTCTTTTTAACATAAACTTTTAGGATCATGTTAAACGATGAATATTCTGATTCCGAATAAAACCAAATTAGTTAGGGAGAAATAATTCTAGTAGCAATGATCTTGGTAATAAATTTCAAAACAAAATTTCTATTGAGTATAGGCCAATAATGATCAATAGAAGAGGCGTTACCAGATTTAGGAATAAGCACCATAATGTTATAATTTAAACCTGTTGTACGTCCTTCTTTTGAATGGTCGGATGTATTAGTCGAGTACAATAGAAATTCTCGACCTGAGCTATAGTTTTCTTTGACATATTTCAGCTAACTGAGGATTCTGAGAAGGGTCAGACATGGAGCAGCACATCCTGTGGACTTCCGGAATAAAAACATGCTGGAAGTCTTGTTATAAGTCGAGGAGAAGCTGTAAGTTTGGAAATGTGTTTGATCTTGTAATTCTCTTCACCCCTTAATCTGTAAGCCAAGTCTTCATGCAATGGAGTAATACACAGTTCCTCAAGTGTAGCAATGTTTTCTAATCCTTCAGGAAGAAACCTCAACTTGTAACATCTCAAATTCAAACATTTTAGTTTTGGAAATGCACCATTCTCAATCTCACTCCACTCCACTATAAAATTAGAATCAATTATCAAACTTTGCAGCTCCTGAAACCCGCCTGCGGCGCAAAATTCCTTGCCAATCTTCTTCCCTTCGAAGGCTTCCCATAGCGTAAGATGTTTTAGTTTCGGAAGAAACTGAAACCCCCAAATTGACCTCTCATCTTGCAGATTGGAGGAGCTTAAAGTTAACTTGGTAAGGCTTGACATGGAGGCTAGCCAGATGGGAGTTTCAACTAGGCCGCCACGTAAATGAAGTTCTCGAAGATGAGTTGGAGGCGAAAATGATTCGAATTCAGGAAAAAGCGAAAACCATTCATCTTCGAAGTAGCTTTCTTCTGCTTCAAGTGTTAAGGAGATGAGTTTTTCCATCTTCATGATGGCTGCAAATAGCTCACTGGCATGTTCATCAGTTACACGTTTAACCCCGAGTTCTCTTAGTTCGGTTAAGCAACTCAATTCACTAGCAATGCCATCTCCAGCATAAACACCACTGCAAGTATAAAGATTCACCAATGTTTTTATACCTTTCGGGACACGAACTTCGCCATCATTGTAAGATGTGGACATCAGTAAGTGCCTCAACTGGTGAATGTTTAGAACTTGTACTGGTAATTCTCGCAGGTATCCGGACATTCTGATGTCCAAAGTCTGCAGTTTTTGAAGATTGCCTATTGTCTGTGGAAGTTCATTGAGTTTTGAGTTAACCAAGCCTAAGTATTTCAGATGAACTAACTCACCTATTTCATTAGGCAAATACTCAACCTTACCATCCAAATCCAACACCAGCAGGAACTCGAACTGGAACCTGCAAATTGTTTCCATGGAAGCCCGAGATAGGCCTCTAGGAGACCCCGGAGATGATGATCCACAACGCTCAGCTGTAAGTACAAACAGCGAACGAAATGGAAGGCTTTTCATTTTGGGGTTGATGCCTTTACTGTCAACACGGATCACTGCACGAAGTAAACCTGCAGCATGGGTGACAAAATCTTGTTTCTGCACTTGAATAATCGACAGCCAGCGGTAGGAGATAGGTACTGTTAGTTCATCCTCACTTCTATCCAGTTTTTGTTGAAGCATTCCTGAGATGATTAACTCTGTGACAATGTTTTCTGCTGTATGTTCCATGATCTCCCCGGGTTTTACTGGTACCAGATCTTCAGCCAACAAAAGCCGAATTAGTTTTCCTCTCTCTATCGAATATGGGAACATACAGCAATAATCAAAGCAAGACTTGAGATGATCAGGAAGTTTAACATAGTTTGATATTGGAGTTTCTGAACATGAATTCTCTTCTCTATTGCTAGTGATACTACTTGATGTGGGAAAGGTGCTTCCTTGGTGAATTTGAGGTTTCCTTTTCAGCATATCTTCTATGAGGGAGTCTTCGGTATCGTCGGAGACGACACCGGTGACCCTGATCAGAGGCATTCTTTCCAAAAGGGGAATTTGGTTTGATCAAAGAGAGAAAGTGAAACGAATTTGGTTTTGTGTGATGATCTCAAAATGTTACTAATTCATAAGTGGATGGAGTAGTTGCAAGCAACTATTAAAGACCACATAAATTTCAGTGGGTAAGTGGGAAAATAGAAAAGTCATGCAATAAATTAGAGGTCAATGAAACTATTTAACGAGAGATTAACTTTCTATCAACTCAGTCCTAAAGTTGGTGAAAATTGGGATTGAATTGATACTTAAAATTCCATTTAAGCTAAACTGTCTGCCAACAACAAGAACCATGTTGACTCTTAATTCATTTAATAATTTCTCAAATGCACAAACATTGAAAAGTCTATGTAGACGAATTTCCTGCAACAACCTAGCAGTTTCCAGCATTGGAGTGGATAATGACATGTAATAATGTCATTCCAGGTCAACTTTCATTTGCAATCAAATTCTATGCTTCGAGTGAAGATTCTGAAAATACGTGTTCAGCTCTTTCCAAATCGACTTAATACATAATCACGCACTTTAAATTTATTTAGCATCCTGAACTAATCAGGCACATAAACTTATCAACTTTGGACTTTCGACACCCTTATTTTCCAAAACTTCAAAAGTTGATTTTCCGCCGAATCAAACTTTCATTTAAATACGTATCATGCAATGTCAGCAAATAAAAGTATCAGGGGTCCAAAATTAACAAGTTAAGATGTGTAATAGATCCAAGTATAAATTTAGTAATTATTTGGTTCTATTTAACAGCTCTAGAAAAGAATCATTCATTTGGTTTTCCAAACAGTTCACAGTATCGAATACAGGTAAAAAAAAAATATGAATTACAACGAGTAATTTATAGTTGGAACCAGACAATGGTCGAAAAAGTTTTGTAGATGGGTATCAGCTCTAACAAAATTCATTAAATCATACAATGAAGCATGAAAAAGAAACAGCGAGTTTACAAAGTAAAATCATATCCTTGGCAACAGCACTGGACCTGGAAATCAACTTCCCATGGCGTTCTCGTTTATCTGCTGATTCTTACTTCCCCCAAGATTTAGCCACACAGATAAACTTACCAGAACCAGAAATGCCAATTTCAAATGAGTCTAAGCTCGTATTCACCAGCCATAGTTATATACCTCACCCACGGTAGCGCCTGGTAGCCACTTTTCTCGATTATCTTCAGGTACCGAACCTAACACATTCGTTTACAAGTTATTTAAAATTTGCTTAGATAAATAACGAACTTGAAAAATAAGAATCTCTGAACATGAAGAATGATAATCTCCAAAATCCTACTCATGCCTTCTTGTTGAACAGTCTTATTTTGCAATTTCAATGGATGCCTTCAAAAGTTTGCTGATTAGTACTTACATATACTAAAGACGTAGTTACTAAATAATGTCCTTAACAAAAAACTCTTAATAGTAGGTTATTCTGTCATAATACAGAGCTCAATTTAACAGAACAAGACCAAAATAACGAGATCGCTCCACATATATATCAATATCATATATAAGGAGTAAATTGCTATCCAGTATGCACCTACAGAGCACCATATCTCCACAAATTTTGTAGAGAAATTCGGCAGAGCTATTGCTCGTAAAATGTTTTTTCAAGGAATTAGGGAAGGAGGTGATCTAAGCCCCACATGTAAAGATCCCCTTGAAACATTATACGTAAGTTCCTAGAATGACAGTTAGCCAAGTCAATTTTGTTTACTTTACAGTTTAGTAAACTGAGGGCGAGCCTTGGCGCAACGGTAAAACGTTGTTGCCGTGTGACCAGAGGTCACGGGTTCGAGTCTTAGGAGCGGCCTCTTACCAATTAAATTGGCAAGGGAAGGCTTGCCCCCAATACACCCTTGTGGTGGGACCCCTCCCCGGACCCTCGCTCAGCGGGGACGCGTAATGCGACCAGGCCGCCCTTTTTTTTTTTTTTTACAGTTTAGTAGTAAACTGAGAACTCTTCAGAAACACCCTACAAGTAGCACATCAGGATACTATTAAACCCTTCCTCCAAATTCTTTTTTTCAAACAAAAAAAGAGTTCTTCCTCTTCTTGGATGCAATTTTCAAATCTATCAACTCCAAAAAAAGAAAAAAAAACACTTTTAAGTCTATCAAGAACAATATAACTGATAATCCCCTCCGCAGAAGGATATCAACATCTCCCAATCTTATTCAGATGCTCACAGTCAGAATAATGGGTAATTTACACCCATGGCCCCTCAACGTTGCCCTTACTTTCTTTATGGACCCTCAACTTCAAAACCTA
Source organism: Euphorbia lathyris (assembly GCF_963576675.1). NCBI lineage: Eukaryota > Viridiplantae > Streptophyta > Magnoliopsida > Malpighiales > Euphorbiaceae > Euphorbia > Euphorbia lathyris. The sequence continues at coordinate 17,748,115 of NC_088914.1, read as the reverse complement.
GCATAAAAGTCTCTAAACTGTTCCCTTTGACCAAGGTGACCACTCCAATGGCTAGTAACCTCCACTGTAGAGTTTATGGAAATAATATCCTAAGCAACTTTAATTCTTGAACTTTTTGGTTTTAAGGTCATTTAGGTGTTTTCTGGTTAGGAGACAGAGTAACTGTTAAGAGAGAAAATTTTGTAAATGATGATTTGGAAAATCCAAAATGGTGGTTCCATGAGAAATGTTGTTCTAAACAACTTTAATTCTTAGACTATTCCATTTTGAGGTCGTCAATGGTTAAACCTTTAAGTTTTGTGTTAGTAAAAAGCAAAGTTCATGGACTTTTATGTCAGGTTTTGAAGTTGAGGGACCATGAAGAAAGAAAGTAAGGCTAAAGTTGAGGGCCCATGGGTGTAATTTACCCTCCAAATTTTGTTACAGCGCTGAATTGAAGCAGTCTATCTCTGTTGCTGAAAGTAACTAGTTTTTCTTATAAATTCTGAATAAGCATAAGATGACAATGCCAAACAAATGAGATTTCGACATGGTATGTATTTTCTCAAGAGGATAAATTATATGGTGATTAAGTCCACCCCAGGGCCCACTCCAAGTGTATCAAGTACCTGGATTAGTTAGATTTACTTTGCCAGGCTTATTTGATTAGATTAGAATTCTGTTTAAGTTGGAGTCTGATTATTCTTTTTATCCTCAGCTTATAGTCCTTTTTAAGGGACAGATTATGATGAAATAAACAAGCTTCAGTTTGTAGGAAATTAATTCTAGAGATCATAGGTTCTCTCTTAGCGAATCTTAGCAGTTCTTCAAAATAGGAGGAAAAAGGGCCCCTAACTAGATCCCAAATGTGAGTACCTAATAACTAGGTATCGAGCCAACTCTTATGGGAGAATTCAGTACCTTAAAACACCTCGTCGTGTATTTAATAGCAATGAATCAAGAGGATGGGGTACAGGAAGGACTCAAAAGGAACAGAATAAGGCAAAAAGAGAGAATGAGATGCAAACTTGGTAGGAAGAGCACTGATGCCCAAGGAGGATACTTTGTGCCAAAATATTCTAAAGTGGACTGCCTCCTTATGATGGCTCATCTGATGACCTAGGATGGCTAAGACAAAAATTCAATGCTTGGATTGGACTGAAAAACTAAACTAAAATTCTTGGAAACTAGAACGACTTAGATTTTGGGGGAAAAAAAAATCACTTTCTAAAACAACTTATATAATGGGACAGAAGGAGTAGTTTTCTATATGTCAGCACATGGACCATTAACAATTAAGTTTTGTGAAAATAAACTTCAGATGACTTGCTTCTCAAATAAGAAGAAAAATTGAAATTACGCCTTTCACCACAATAACCTGAAATCATAGAGAGCAACAAACAATTTAGGAATACCTGTATCCCTGAAACAGTAAAATACGGTATCTCAAATTTAACGCGTATTGGAGCTTTTCTCTCAGGAACTCCTTCTTCAGCAGTTATACTTGGAAGATGGAACTCTGCCCTCAGCATGTACTCCTGAATATAGAATTTTGCAAATGATATCAATATGAAGGAATCCTAATAATGTCTTAAGGATAAACAATTATTTCTTTTGAACCAAATATAATTTCAAAACTTCAATCATTTATTCATTTTTAAGGAAAAAGACCATACCTTTCCACCAGGAAAAGATTTAATTTTCCACATTAATGCATCATTTTCAGGTGCATATGATGCAGACCCCATTGATGTCCGAACATTAGGATTGGAAGCATCAGTTGGCACAGGTAACTCAATCTCAACATTTGTTGCAGTGCTGCATTATTAGAAGTTTATAGCAAGCAGTAAGCATATACATCAGCAAACCTTCACCTCTGAACAAAAGCGGGATACATAATTACACCATTAATCAAAATTTTATTACCTCCGTTCCTTGAACTGACTTCTAGCTTTTACCATAATCTCAACACGACTTCTTGAATGCCTTTCAACTTGAGCTTCCACCCAAATCAGAGGCTTAACCTGAAAAGGCATAATGGAACTCGTCAAATGGAATACAAAGACAGAAAAATTTAATATGTATGTATATGTGCACATATGTGACGAATTATCAATGAACCTGAGTACTGAGTCTATATGTCATCAGATCAAAAGCCCCATCAGGTGGTATGAAGGATATTGTGCGATCATTCTCAAATCGAGCCAAACGAACACATCTAATCCAAAAGCCAGCATTTAAAATGAGTACACGGAGTAAAAACTGAAATGAGCAATCTCGACTCAAAAAAAATCAGCATTTTTCACAGACAACTTGAAGAAATATCACAAGAATTTAAGTAGACCTCGGTAGTAAGCTACATACTGATGAAATTTAATGTCCTCCAAATCAATTGCCTTTCCCTTTGTTGCACGACCTTGGGCCTCCAATAATACTCTATCGTTCAGGCCCAGCTTGCACTCAGGCATGCCACTGCAATTGATTAGTTGATAGATATATTTAGTTTTCAGCTAATTGCCCTGCACCCACATGTACATCAACACTTCCTAACAATAGAATGTTGAAACAGAAGATGCATGTGATTTGCTAACAATTGTCAAGTATTAGGCCAAAAGTTAAAGAGGTCAAGATATTATACTTATAGGAAAGAAGCTAATTCGTGTAACTTTGCTCAGTTATGACTATGTCCATAAATACCTTCTCAGTACCCTATGTTTCTGTTATTACAATCATGCATGTAATGACTAATTTTACAGAGCAAGATAGCATACTTTTTGAAAAATAATTTCCATAGACATTACTAGATTCTCGGATATGATTCAAAGGTTTACACCACTAACAAACAGACTCGGATATGATTCAAAGGTTTACACCACTAACAAACAGACTCGGATATGATTCAAAGGTTTACACCATTAACAAACAGACGTACATACTAATTTACATAAAACTGACAATAGAACGGATATTATATTAACTTGAAAAACATGGAAGCAACTAGCACACCTCAAATAAGTTCTCATCTTGAGTGCGCCGACAACATCTGACCTAATTACTTGTCCATTGCTGTTGACAAGTATATTAACGCTTTCCACCACATCCAAGAAAACCTGAAAACAAATATTTGTTTATCATGTCACAAATTTTGACGCTCATGTACAGCTCAAGGAAATGAAAGAAAAACAAAAGTACTTCATTCTTTTTGTATAATATCCCTTCACTGCGCCAAGAGACTGCATTTGTGACCGCCATGGGAGGCCTCTGTGTAGTTTCCATTCTGTAGGCATCCGTCTTGATAAATTCACTAAGGATTCTTGCCTCAGTATACTGAGGGTAGCCAAAGTCCATCATTTCATCAAGTAACTCATACTAAGAAACAAAAAGGCAAAACAACCATCGTCTTATGCGATATTAGATAATCAGAACCGAATTAAAAAAAGGAAAAATCAGTTAAATTGAAGATTGCATTGACAACTGACCACCACTACAAAGTTATCCCTAAGTGATTCCTCCTCTAATTCTTCGAAATAATGCTTAAAAACCTGTAAGAAAAAGCTGTATCACGCTAGCGAAAGCAACAACTCAATAAGCAGTAAAAACTGAACTAGCTGAAATTATGATTACCGCCGTTAGGCGCTTACATCGACTACGCGATGGAGAAAGGAGATGAGACCAGCAGCATTGCAATTCTGCCGCGACGCAGTCATGAGGTAAACGTTGCTGTGCTGTATAAACATGTAACTGACTCCATTATCATACACAACAGGATCTTGAGACTGCGGATCTCCCTGCAAGTCACACGGAAATGCCAAATTGGAGAATAAGCAAACCATTTTGGCTACAAAAATTTATAGCAACAAGAAGAGTAACAAAATAACCTGAAAAAATCTAAAATCTTCAACTAACTGAGTCTGATTAGACAAAGAAGAATCAATTGTGGAAAATGAATTAAGGAAATGTTTGAAAGAAGCAAACCTCTTTCTCGATCAGCTTGGTGAAGAAACGTTCGGCTTGAACGGCGGAAACATCCCCACGGTAATCTCGCCACACTAAAACGCGCCCTTTTATGTCCAAGAGAAACAGAGCAGAGGCTGCTCCAGCCATTAACTTATAATTCTCTGTTCCTCTTTCGCGGGGTTGATTTCGCGGATCAGATCTGGTGATTATCGGAGATCTCAAGTGGAAAAAGAAAGGAGATGGTACGCTTCTCGGTCATTAGTTTCCCCAAAACTTGAATCTGCGATCCAATTCTGTACCTTTGAGCTAAAAGAATTTTAATGGAGGTTCCGACCTCAATGTGATGGCTCTGATACAACCATGGAAGAGTTATTCCTTTCAAACGACGTCGTGAATATGCAATGAACGTCATAATCATATAAAATTAGTAATTAATATATCACACAAGTATTAATTTTAAAAGCTTTTTTTTTTTTTGAAAAGAATTTTAAAAGCTTTTCTTTTATTTTAAATATTCCGATTATTTTCATCAAAAAAAAAAAAAAAATATTCCGATTATTCGGTTTGAGGTTCGTCAGACTCCTTTAAATGGATATCTTTCTAATTAAAATTTTCTACATATATATTCGAACCCAAAATCATCTTAAGCGACTTGAGATTTTAAAAAGCTTAAAACCTAATTAACTCATTAACTTATATCTTACTATCAATTAAACTTTTACCTTTTAAAATTAATAATTAAATCTTCATTTCTTTTGAATCAAAGAATATCAATAAATTAATAAACTGAGTCAAGATAAATAGTTTCATGCAACCAATCCGAAATAGAAAAGGACAAAAAATCACTAGCATTAGACAGGGCATGTTGTGCAACGACATGAGCCCCCTGTTCCCTAGCCTCGAAGAATACGACACTTTGAAATCATGTCTATTACTCAAAATAACTTTGCAATCTTGTATAATAGTACCAAACTCGGATTAGATCGGACCCAATAGAATTGACATTATTAACAACAATCAGAGAATCACTTTCAAACAGCGCATTAACACAATTGATAACATCCGCTATGAAACATGAAGGACTAAGCTGGAGATATTCCCTAGCGAAGAGGGTTTAAAGGGAGAAAAGGCTCGCCTCCAAGATATATATGGCGTACAGATAAAGATACGGTGTCGTCTTGGGTATTCCTTCTTATGATCCGCCACACAGCTCATTGTTGGAAATACGGTGTCGTTCCGCGGGTCCTTACAAAGATCCACCTGGTAAGAGAAGGAAGGGATCCGCCCCATATGGCGATCCGCCTTTAGAAGAAATGAACGACTATACGGCGTAACTCACTAGCATTAAACTAGCATTAAAGATATCTCAAAACCTGCCAAAACCTGGAGGTTAGAGGAGAGAGTTAGATTGCATTAAAGAAGGATTACTCTGTTGGTCCCTTATAACGTAACAAGTTAGTTCCAAGGGGGGGATAGGAACTATTTAAAATTTTAGTACGTTAAGGCTGACTTCTTTTTCTTTGAAAAAGGATTACACAACGCGTTGAGTTAATTAAGACACTAGCTTAGTCAACTGGTGACTAAGTCAGCTTCTTTCTTTGAGTCAGGAGATAGTACTTGAGTCTATTCCTGAACTCAGATACTCAATGCACACAACTCAGCGTGACCTCTTTACTTGGTCAGTTTTGTTTAAGCAAGCAATATATATATGAAGGAGTTTAAGGTTAGAAAGATGTTACTCAGCAGATTTATCCAGGTTCGGCCTCTAAGCCTACGTCCTGTCCCCGGAACACGTTCCAAGCTTTCGAATTCTCTACTGAGCTCTTTAACGGTAGAGCATCAAACCTTTTACAACTTAGAAGCTGAGTATAATAAGAGTACCTTCCTCTATACCTCTACTCACTCCTAATCTCTCGCTGAGTACTATAACCGAGTACTCAGCCTCTCCTTTCTAATCTCTAGAAATGATAAAGATTTGTCCTAAACAACAATTGCTAATACACCTTAGATGATTGAATAATCACTCTAGACTTTTACACGAAAGATATATAATTTGGTGTAAGAATTTGCTTTGCTTTTCTTCACAGAACTTGAGTAGAATTTTGGTCAGCGTAATGGCTTGATAATGTTCTGTGTTAGAAATGAAGCAACTGAAGGGCACTATTTATAGAGACGTCTGAGACATCAGTCATTTCGAATTTCGAAATAACCGTTGGAGGGAAACAGCTTCCTGTCGTTGTCACTCAGTTTTGCTCAGAGCTCTCGGCCAATCAGATTTGAGTATCTTCTGTCCTCGGTCAGTGTTGAGCAGCTTTTAGTCAGCTCGGCAGAATGTCTCTCCATTTATGGTAAGGTCAACTAGACAGCGTCCTGTGTCTTCTGAACTTTACCCAAAGTGGAAACACTTTGTCTGGAAGTTGTTCTTGCTCAGCTGCTGTCTTGTACTCTTTTGTCGATTCAACTCAGCAGCTTCACTCCGAAGTTGTTCAACGAAGGTCTTCTAGATCCTTCTCTTGTTGAGTTGCATTTTGATCATAACGACAGCGTTTTGCACATGCGGGCCGAGTTGTCTTGATCTGTTTGACTTGGGCTTTGACTTCCGTATTGGGCTTTAAGTTTTTTAGTCTTTATGTCTTATAAACAATTTAACTCAACATTGAACAAACACATTAGTTAAATAAATCAAAGCATTTAAACTTAGTGTGTTTAGAATATATTTAATTTTACTTAGATAATTTTGTCAAATCAAAATCATGTGGAAAGGTGTTTCAACAAACTCCCCCATTTTGATGTTGGCAAAACTATTCAGCGAGGAACTCAGTGTTGAGCTCCCCCATGATATTATTACTTAGCAAACTCCCCCGTCAGGGTTGAGCTACTGACTTAGTTTTAACTCTAAACATTCTAGGGTTTAATCGAGTAGGTCTAAGGTCAGTTTTCAGATATAGGTCAGCTCATGGAACATATTCTATTTTACTCAGTATTAAGCAGAAGGTTTATCATTCAGAGAGCGCTGAGTAATTGTTTTGTTCAATGGGTCTTATTAGACAGTGTTTTATAAGCATACAGGACAATGTCAAACATTTGATCAGCATGGGATACAATCAACAAGTATTATAGACAGTAAACACAGTTGATGTAATTGAAGATACATAATAACATAATACTCAGCATCATATGAAATAACTCAAGTTAGGATAAAAGATGCAAGTATTGTATTAAAATAAAGTAGTCAGCATACATAGCAAAAGATGAGCATAAAAGAACATAGAGACTACAGACTAAGTTAAACAAAAATGAGCTAGCCTATTTCTACTTCTTTTTCTTTTGCTTAGACTGACTGCTTCTAGGAGCCTCTTGCTGAGTTCTAGTTTGTTCTTTCTCCCCCGTTTTGTCAGCATCGGGAGGAGCAGGAATTCTAAAAGAGTCGGTTAAGACTGCGGCGGTCAGTACGCCAGACAGCTCCTTAAGTTTATCGGCACTTTCATTGATGCCGTCAAAAACAATAATGCCTTCATCCAAGACATCTTTAGGTATACCTAGTTCAGCGGCGCTGAGTAAGCTCATGATGTAGGCTTGAGACTTACATACCCAAGTAATTGTATCTGACAGCGCAGCAAACGCTTGATGAAACGTCTTCAGCAGAGCTGAGTCATAGTATTGGCGCTGGATATTATTATGACGCACATGTGTGAAGGTCCTTTGGGTAGTGACCAGAATCTCATTCTGCTTCATCTGATCAGTGTCCATCTCTTGTTTATTTAAGTTCAGCAGACGAACTGCTTCGCTAATTTGCTCCACCGAGCATTGAGAGTAGGAGGCTAGCTGATTGTTGGTCTTGATTTGCTCAGTGTGAAGCTGGGCAAAGAGCATCTTAACTTCATCAGAAGTTGCATACTGAGTATTTGCAGCTGACAAGGTCTGGAATTGGCCTTGAAGAGTGTTAAGATGTTGAACAGTTGTCAGTTGGAGCTCAACCAGCTTAGTTATTGAGTCCTGCTTGGGCTGATGTGATTGAATTGAGATCATATCACTTAGCAGATCCTTCAGTCCTTTAACCTCATTTAAGAGCTGAGTGACCTGGGACAGCTGAGTTGATGCATTGTTACTAGACCCAGCAGTAGGTTCAGCAGATTGATGAATGTCCTTAATTAATGACTGCACCGAGTTGATGAGTTTTCTACCAGACTCGGTGGCATGCAGATAGTTGAGGGATTCATCATCATGTTGCCTAGTTTCCTCAGTATGACCAGTTTGTGGAGGAGTCAGAGTTATGACAGGGTCAGTGACTGGAAGTGTGTTTTCAAGCTGTACTTGGTTTTCTGGAAGAGAGGATTTATCGGCAGTAGTGATGGTCGGTGAAGTAGTAATCATAATGCTGTCAGTGATGATTGGTGCAGGAATATTCTGAGTCAGCACAGTGCTTGGAGCAGCAGTATTGACGAGAACTTGCTCGGTTTGGCTCGTTGAGTTAGCAAAAGCATTCAAGTCGGCTTGTTCCTTTTGTGAAGAACCAGAGGCTTGCTTTTCAAGAGAAGCTTGTTGAGAAGAAGGGGTTTGCTTACTAAAAAACTTCAGCTTCAGAGAAGAAGGATCTTTAGTCGGCTTTTGAACAGGGAGATCGATGACTGTTTTCTGACTTGCCTTTACTAATCTTCTTCTGCGAGGAGGAGTGGGATCAGCTTGGATAGATTCTCCTGAGTGAGAAGGAGAAGTTTCTTCTTGATCGGCATTGGGCTGATTAGCTTGTACTTGTACTTTATCTGCAGCCAACTCAGTGTTAGTTGGGTCAGCAGCTTCCTCTTCACTCGCTATTTCCTCAGCGTCATCCTGATCGCTGTCTTCTTCTTCTTCTTCTTCCTCATCATCCTGATCTGAGTTATCTAATTCTTCTTCCACCTGAGTGATGAAATGATCATCCAGTTCCACATCATCTTCTTGATGCTCAGCTTCAGTTCCTTGACACTGTGTGAAGTGAGAATCACCAGGAACAATGATGTCAGTGGGGATAGCATCAATTGGGGTCAGCTCTGAAGACTTCTTCTTCTTCAGAGGTTGCTCAGCATCCAGTCTTTCCTCTGTATCAGGCTCATCTTGCCTGCTTCTCTTCTCAGCTGACTTAGGTCTCTCCTGACCTTTTTGAGCAGCTGACTTAGGCTTCTTGGCCTGAGGCTCAGCCTTCTTTAAAGGAGTCCCAACAGCTTTCCTCTTTCGGGCAGCTGGAGCCTTTGTCCTTTTGCCCTTCTTTGGGACAGTTGTCTCCTCATCAGCCTCATCAGCATTTTTTCCTATCTTAATCGGTTGGTCATATTTCAAGGCACGCAGCGCAGCAGCTGTGATCTCAGAGCCTTGGGCCTCAGTTTCCTCGAACAGGTCAACCTGATGGTGTTTGAGGATTCTAGTTATGAATGAGCCCAGCCTAAGAGTTCCAGTGCTCCTCTGGAAGCCAGCAATTAAGAAAACTGGCATATTGATGGGCTTATAGGTCAGCATATGCCATATGAAGCATTGCTCAAAATTTGTCGCTGAGCTAGTGCAATTAATCTTGGGGTAGATGTAATTGGTCAGCAGATAGTGTGCCATCTTTTGGTGCTGGCCCATTGATGAACTTGAGATTTCTCCAGAATGGCCAGGGGGTTTGCAGAAGGTGGCTACATACCCAGTTCCTTCATGATCACCAGTTCTCCTCATCTTTGTTCCCTCATTTTTCAATTTAAGAAATTGGCAAGGTAGGTAGGGTTGATGAAGATTGTTTTCTACTTTACCACGATTACTAGGTAGTCCTGGTTATCGTTAGCAACCCGTAAGTTGTGGTAGAATTCCCTTATTAGGTCAGGGTAAGTGGGATCTCTAATGGAGAACAGTTCGGTCCAGCCATTCTTCGATATCCATTCACAGAATGGTTGCTCGGTTGTTACGAAGGCCTCAGAGAACCATCGTGAGAAGTCTATTTTCCACTCTCTAACGTCTGCGAAGACTTTGGTGTAGGTTCTGACCTTGGCCGGCTTTCCCTTAGAGGAGGTGGCTTGGCCAGCTTTGCCTTTGCTCGGCGTAGTGACCTTTGTAGATTCAGGCGAAGTAGTTTGCCTGGAAGGTTCATCGGAACTTGTCTTAGGATGACCGGCACCGGAGATGTTAACGGAAACCTTAGTCATAGTTTCAGAGAAAGATCGGGAAGTTTTGAGAGTTTTTAGAGAGAGAATGCTTATGCCAGAAAATTCGGTAAGCGTAAAGAGATAACAATGGGGATTTACCCATTATTTATAGCGGTGAAAAGTGGATCTTATCGAATCCATGTCTCAGTTTTGCCTTGGGATTGTCAACCGACAATGATCCTGGCTTTTATGACACATTCGGCGCATACGTCATCCTAGGTAGCTATTCGCGTGTTCTAGCATTAAATGCAACGGATCTTATACTCAGCGTTTAGAATACTAAGCGTTTTATATTCTAAGTTGTCAGTTTTATACAAACGGATGATTTCTCAGTTTGAGATAACTACTCGGTGCCAATGTTTGCTCAGTATGTGATATTCATTCATTCAGCATTAATCACTCAGCATACATCTATTCACTCAGTAAATAATAGATCATTCAGCATGTTAATTCACTCAGCATGAATATATATTAAGAGCTGGAATTTACTGAAGAGGATTAAACATACCAATGGCTTCTTTCAGTATACTGAACTGCTCACGAGCCAGTGGCTTTGTGAAGATATCCGCAAGCTGCTCATCCATTGGGACGTAGGTCAGCTTTATCTCACCCTTGAGTACATGGTCTCTAATGAAGTGATGTCTTATCCTGACATGCTTCATCTTGCTGTGTTGAATTGGGTTCTTGGATAGATCAATTGCACTTTTGTTGTCACATTTGACCTCAATTGTCTTTGTTTGAACACCATAGTCTTCAAGCTGTTGCTTAATCCATAGGACTTGAGCAACACATTGTCCAGCAGCAATGTACTCAGCTTCAGTGGTAGATAAGGCTACTGACGCCTGCTTCTTGCTGAACTAAGATACAAGACAGCTTCCTAAGAAGTGACATCCTCCAGAGGTGCTTTTTCGTTCAAGCTTGTCTCGTCCGTAGTCAGCGTCAGTGTATCCAACGAGTGTGAAACCATGAGTGTTGGGATACCATAAACCTGCGTTCACTGAGCTTTGCAAATATCTAAGGATTCTTTTTACAGCTATGTAATGAGATTCCTTACGGTTAGATTGATATCTAGCACAGTAGCATACTGAGAACTGAATGTCCGGTCTGCTTGCTGTTAAGTAAAGTAGAGAGCCTATCATACCTCGATACAATTTGCTGTCTACCGACTTACCATTCTCGTCAGCGCAGAGGACAGTGTCAGTACCCATAGGAGTAGATATTGGCTTGCAATTTTCAAGATCATATTTCTTCAATATCTCCTTGGCATATTTAGCTTGACTGATGAAGATGCCATTTTTCCCTTGTTTGATTTGAAGTCCAGGAAGAAGTTGATTTCTCCCATCAATGACATTTCAAACTCAGTCTGCATTTGCTTGCTAAATTCCTTGCACATTGACTCATTAGTAGCACCGAAAATAATATCATCAACATATATTTGAGTCAGCAGGGTGTCTTTAGCCTTTCTCTTAATGAATAAGGTTGTATCAGCTTTGCCTCTGACATAGTTTCTAGTCAGCAGGAAACTGGTCAGCCTCTCATACCAAGCACGTGGTGCTTGTTTGAGACCGTACAGAGCCTTTTTGAGTTTATAAACGTGGTTTGGGAACTTAGGATCCTCAAACCCTGGAGGTTGATTAACATAAACTTCCTCGTTTATAACTCCATTAAGGAATGCACTCTTAACATCCATTTGAAACAGTTTAAAGTTCATATAACTTGCATAAGCGCATAAAATTCTAATAGCCTCTAGCCTTGCCACTGGGCCAAAGGTCTCACCGTAGTTAATACCTTCTTGCTGACTGTAGCCCTGAGCTACAAGCCTTGCTTTGTTCCTGACTACATTTCCTTGCTCATCCAGCTTGTTGCGGAAGACCCATCTTGTTCCCATGGTCTTCTGACTCCTTGGATGTGGCACTAACTCCCATACATCGTTTCTTCTGAATTAGTCAAGTTCCTCTTGCATTGCGCTCATCCAGAATTCATCTTCCTCAGCATCAGCGAAGTTCTTAGGTTCCTGAACTGAGACGAAGGCTACGTTGCTGAGGTATCTCCTGAGTTGATTTCTTGTCATCAGGGTATTCTCAGCGGCATCAAGAATGGCACTCTCTGAGTGTCCTCTTGGTATCCTTATCTCCTTTGGTAGATTGATGTCTTTTGCTGTCTGTGTTTCAATAGTCTCTACAGGTATAGATTGGTCAGTGAAAACAATTTGAGGTTCACTTTTACCTTTGGTCAGCCCTTGAGGGAATGACTCAGCGGCTGTATCTTGATCAGCGGGTACTGAGTGTGGATCATCCTCGGTCAGCGACAGATATCTTCCTGCAGGGTTAGTTTCGTCGAACTTAACATGTACTGACTCTTCTAAAACTTGAGTTCGTTTATTGAAAACTCTGTATGCTTTGGTGTTTGTTGAGTAGCCTGAAAAGATAGCTTTCATCAGCTTTTGAGTCAAACTTAGCTAGGCTATCTTTGGTGTTTAAAATAAAACATTTACAGCCAAAGGCACGAAAGTATCCAATGTTGGGCTTTCGTCCTTTCCAAAGTTCATAGGGGGTTTTCTTTAGTATAGGTCTAACAAGAGCCCTATTAAGAATATAGCACGCTGTGTTAACAGCTTCTCCCCAAAAGTACTTTGGAAGCCTATGCTCACTCAGCATTGTCCTGGCTATTTCAACCAAGGTTCTGTTATTCCTTTCAACAACCCCATTTTGTTGAGGCGTCCTAGGAGCAGAAAAATTATGGTCAATGTCGCTGGCTTCACAGAATTCAACAAACTGTTGGGCTTTGACTTCCGTATTGGGCTTTAAGTCTTTTAGTCTTTATATCTTATAAACAATTTAACTCAACATTGAACAAACACATTAGTTAAATAAATCAAAGCATTTAAACTTAGTGTGTTTAGAATATATTTAATTTTACTTAGATAATTTTGTCAAATCAAAATTATGTGGAAAGGTGTTTCAACAAACTCCCCCATTTTGATGTTGGCAAAACTATTCAGCGAGGAACTCAGTGTTGAGCTCCCCCATGATAGTTGACCTATTATTACTTAGCAAACTCCCCCGTCAGGGTTGAGCTACTGACTTAGTTTTAACTCTAAATATTCTAGGGTTTAATCGAGTAGGTCTAAGGACAGTTTTTAGATATAGGTCAGCTCATGGAACATATTCTATTTTACTCAGTATTAAGCGGAAGGTTTATCATTCAGAGAGCGCTGAGTAATTGTTTTGTTCTATGGGTCTTATTAGACAGTGTTTTATAAGCATACAGGACAATGTCAAACATTTGATCAGCATGGGATACAATTAACAAGTATTATAGACAGTAAACACAGTTGATGTAATTGAAGATATATAATAACATAATACTCAGCATCATATGAAATAACTCAAGTTAGGATAAAAGATGCAAGTATTGTATTAAAGTAAAGTAGTCAGCATACATAGCAAAAGATGAGCATAAAAGAACATAGAGACTATAGACTAAGTTAAACAAAAATGAGCTAGCCTATTTCTACTTCTTTTTCTTTTGCTTAGACTGACTGCTTCTAGGAGCCTCTTGCTGAGTTCTAGCTTGTTCTTTCTCCCCCGTTTTGTCAGCATCGGGAGGAGCAGGAATTCTAAAAGAGTCGGTTAAGACTGCGGCGGTCAGTACGCCGGATAGCTCCTTAAGTTTATCGGCACTTTCATTGATGCCGTCAAAAACAATAATGCCTTCATCCAAGACATCTTTAGGTATACCTAGTTCAGCGGCGCTGAGTAAGTTCAGGATGTAGGCTTGAGACTTACATACCCAAGTAATTGTATCTGACAGCGCAGCAAACGCTTGATGAAACGTCTTAAGCAGAGCTGAGTCATAGTATTGGTGCTGGATATTATTATGACGCACATGTGTGAAGGTCCTTTGGGTAGTGACCAGAATCTCATTCTGCTTCATCTGATCAGTGTCCATCTCTTGTTTATTTAAGTTCAGCAGACGAACTGCTTCGCTAATTTGCTCCACCGAGCATTGAGAGTAGGAGGCCAGCTGATTGTTGGTCTTGATTTGCTCAGTGTGAAGCTGGGCAAAGAGCATCTTAACTTCATCAGAAGTTGCATACTGAGTATTCGCAGCTGTTAGTGATGATTGGTGAAGTAGTAATCCTAATGCTGTTAGTGATGATTGGTGCAGGAATATTCTGAGTCAGCACAGTGCTTGGAGCAGCAGTATTGACGAGAACTTGCTCGGTTTGGCTCGTTGAGTTAGCAAAAGCATTCAAGTCGGCTTGTTCCTTTTGTGAAGAACCAGAGGCTTAATTTTCAAGAGAAGCTTGTTGAGAAGAAGGGGTTTGCTTACTGAAAAACTTCAGCTTCAGAGAAGAAGGATCTTTAGTCAGCTTTTGAACAGGGAGATCGATGACTGTTTTCTGACTTGCCTTTACTAATCTTCTTCTACGAGGAGGAGTGGGATCAGCTTGGATAGATTCTCCTGAGTGAGAAGGAGAAGTTTCTTCTTGATCGGCATTGGGCTGATTAGCTTGTACTTGTACTTTATCTGCAGCCAACTCAGTGTTAGTTGGGTCAGCAGCTTCCTCTTCACTCGCTGTTTCCTCAGCGTCATCCTGATCGCTGTCTTCTTCTTCTTCTTCTTCCTCATCATCCTGATCTGAGTTATCTAATTCTTCTTCCACCTGAGTGATGAAATGATCATCCAGTTCCACATCATCTTCTTGATGCTCAGCTTCAGTTCCTTGACACTGTGTGAAGTGAGAATCACCAGGAACAATGATGTCAGTGGGGATAGCATCAATTGGGGTCAGCTCTGAAGACTTCTTCTTCTTCAGAGGTTGCTCAACATCCAGTCTTTCCTCTATATCAGGCTCGTCTTGCCTGCTTCTCTTCTCAGCTGACTTAGGTCTCTCCTGACCTTTTTGAGCAGCTGACTTAGGCTTCTTGGCCTGAGGCTCAGCCTTCTTTGAAGGAGTCCCAACAGCTTTCCTCTTTCGGGCAGCTGGAGCCTTTGTCCTTTTGCCCTTCTTTGGGACAGTTGTCTCCTCATCAGCCTCATCAGCATTTTTGCCTTTCTTAATCGGTTGGTCATATTTCAAGGCACGCAGCGCAGCAGCTGTGATCTCAGAGCCTTGGGCCTCAGTTTCCTCGAACAGGTCAACCTGATGGTCTTTGAGGATTCTGGTTATGAGTGAGCCCAGCCTAAGAGTTCCAGTGCTCCTCTAGAAGCCAGCAATTAAGAAAACTGGCATATTGATGGGCTTGTAGGTCAGTATATGCCATGTGAAGCATTGCTCGAAATTTGTCGCTGGGCTAGTGCAATTAATCTTGGGGTAGATGTAATTGGTCAGCAGATAGTGTGCCATCTTTTGGTGCTGGCCCATTGATGAACTTGAGATTTCTCCAGAATGGCCAGGGGGTTTGCAGAAGGTGGCTGCATACCCAGTTCCTTCATGATCACCAGTTCTCCTCATCTTTGTTCCCTCATTTTTCAATTTAAGCAAATTGGCAAGGTAGGTAGGGTTGATGAAGATTGTTTTCTCCTTTACCACGGTTACTAGGTAGTCTTGGTTATGGTTAGCAACCCGTAAGTTGTGGTAGAATTCCCTTACTAGGTCAGGGTAAGTGGGATCTCTAATGGAGAACAGCTCGGTCCAGCCATTCTTCGATATCCATTCACAGAATGGTTGCTCGTTTGTTACGAAGGCCTCAGAGAACCATCGTGAGAAGTCTATTTTCCACTCTCTAACGTCTGCGAAGACTTTGGTGTAGGTTCTGACCTTGGTCGGCTTTCCCTTAGAGGAGGTGGCTTGGCCAGCTTTGCCTTTGCTCGGCGTAGTGACCTTTGTAGCTTCAGAGTAGTTTGCCTGGAGGGTTCATCGGAACTGGTCTTAGGATGATCGACACCGGAGATGTTAACGGAAACCTTAGTCATAGTTTCAGAGAAAGATTGGGAAGTTTTGAGAGTTTTTAGAGAGAGAATGCTTATGCCAGAAAATTCGGTAAGCGTAAAGAGATAACAATGGGGATTTACCCATTATTTATAGCGGTGAAAAGTGGATCTTATCGAATCCATGTGTCAGTTTTGCCTTGGGATTGTCAACCGACAATGATCCTAGATTTTATGACACATTCGGCGCATACGTCATCCTAGGTAGCTATTCGCGTGTTCTAGCATTAAATGGAACGGATCTTATACTCAGCGTTTAGAATACTAAGCGTTTTATATTATGAGTTGTCAGTTTTATATAAACGGATGATTTCTCAATTTGAGATAACTACTCGGTGCCAATGTTTGCTCAGTATGTGATATTCATTCATTCAGCATTAATCACTCAGCATACATCTATTCACTCAGCAAATAATAGATCACTCAGCATGTTAATTCACTCAGCATGAATATATATTAAGAGCTGGAATTTACTGAAGAGGATTAAACATACCAATGGCTTCTCTCAGTATGCTGAACTGCTCACGAGCCAGTGGCTTTGTGAAGATATCCGCAAGCTGCTCATCCGTTGGGACGTAGGTCAGCTTTATCTCACCCTTGAGTACATGGTCTCTAATGAAGTGATGTCTTATACTGACATGCTTCATCCTGCTGTGTTGAATTGGGTTCTTGGGTAGATCAATTGCACTTTTGTTGTCACATTTGACCTCAATTGTCTTTGTTTGAACACCATAGTCTTCAAGCTGTTGCTTAATCCATAGGACTTGAGCAACACAGTGTCCAGCAGCAATGTACTCAGCTTCAGTGGTAGATAAGGCTACTGACGCTTGCTTCTTGCTGAACCAAGATACAAGACAGCTTCCTAAGAAGTGACATCCTCCAGAGGTGCTTTTTCGTTCAAGCTTGTCTCGTCCATAGTCAGCATCAGTGTATCCAACGAGTGTGAAACCATGAGTGTTGGGGTACCATAAACCTGCGTTCACTGAGCTTTGCAAATATCTAAGGATTCTTTTTACAGCTATGTAATGAGATTCCTTACGGTTAGATTGATATCTAGCACAGTAGCATACTGAGAACTGAATGTCCGGTCTGCTTGCTGTTAAGTAAAGTAGAGAGCCTATCATACCTCGATACAATTTGCTGTCTACCGACTTACCATTCTCGTCAGCGCAGAGGACAGTGTCAGTACCCATAGGAGTAGATATTGGCTTGCAATTTTCAAGATCATATTTCTTGAATATCTCCTTGGCATATTTAGCTTGACTGATGAAGATGCCATTTTTCCCTTATTTGATTTGAAGTCCAAGGAAGAAGTTGAGTTCTCCCATCATTGACATTTCAAACTCAGTCTGCATTTGCTTGCTAAATTCCTTGCACATTGACTCATTAGTAGCACCGAAAATAATATCATCAACATATATTTGAGCCAGCGGGGTGTCTTTACCCTTTCTCTTAATGAATAAGGTTGTATCAGCTTTGCCTCTGACATAGTTTCTAGTCAGCAGGAAACTGGTCAGCCTCTCATACCAAGCACGTGGTGCTTATTTGAGGTCGTACAGAGCCTTTTTGAGTTTATAAACGTGGTTTGGGAACTTAGGATCCTCAAACCCTGGAGGTTGATTAATATAAACTTCCTCGTTTATAACTCCATTAAGGAATGCACTCTTAACATCCATTTGAAATAGTTTAAAGTTCATATAACTTGCATAAGCGCATAAAATTCTAATAGCCTCTAGCCTTGCCACTAGGGCAAAGGTCTCACCATAGTCAATACCTTCTTGCTGACTGTAGCCCTGAGCTACAACCCTTGCTTTGTTCCTGACTACATTTCCTTGCTCATCCAGCTTGTTGCGGAAGACCCATCTTGTTCCAATGGTCTTCTGACTCCTTGGATGTGGCACTAACTCCCATACATCGTTTCTTCTGAATTGGTCAAGTTCCTCTTGCATTGTGCTCATCCAGAATTCATCTTCCTCAGCATCAGCGAAGTTCTTAGGTTCCTGAACTGAGACGAAGGCTACGTTGCTGAGGTATCTCTTGAGTTGATTTCTTGTCATCAGGGTATTCTCAGCGGCATCAAGAATGGCACTCTCTGAGTGTCCTCTTGGCATCCTTATCTCCTTTGGTAGATTGATGTCTTGTGCTGTCTGTGTTTCAACAGTCTCTGCAGGTATAGATTGGTCAGTGAAAACAATTTGAGGTTCACTTTTACCTTTGGTCAGCCCTTGAGGGAATGACTCAGCGGATGTATCTTGATCAATGGGTACTGAGTGTGGATCATCCTCGGTCAGCGGCAGATATCTTCCTGCAGGGTTAATTTCGTCGAACTTAACATGTACTAACTCTTCTAAAACTTGAGTTCGTTTATTGAAAACTCTGTATGCTTTGCTGTTTGTTGAGTAGCTTAAAAAGATAGCTTCATCAGCTTTTGAGTCAAACTTAGATAGGCTATCTTTGGTGTTTAAAATAAAACATTTACAGCCAAAGGCACGAAAGTATCCAATGTTGGGCTTTCGTCCTTTCCAAAGTTCATAGGGGGTTTTCTTTAGTATAGGTCTAACAAGAGCCCTATTAAGAATATAGCACGCTGTGTTAACAGCTTCTCCCCAAAAGTACTTTGGAAGCCTATGCTCACTCAGCATTGTCCTGGCAATTTCAACCAAGGTTCTGTTCTTCCTTTCAACAACCCCATTTTGTTGAGGCGTCCTAGGAGCAGAAAAATTATGGTCAATGTCGCTGGCTTCACAGAATTCAACAAACTGTTGGTTTTTGAATTCTCCACCATTATCACTTCGGATGTGAGCCAATTTTAGGTCTTTATCATTTTCAAGTTTTCTAACCAAATTTGAAAATGTCTCAAAGGTCTCATCCTTGCTACTCAGCAAGATGACCCAAGTGTACCGAGAGAAGTCATCTACAATGACCAAGGAAAATCTTCTTCCACCCAGACTCAGCGGCTGGACTAGACCGAAGAGATCCAAGTGTAGTAACTCTAACGGACGCTTAGTTGAGACAATATTTTTACTATGAAAAGATTGTTTGGTTTGTTTTCCAGCTTGGCAAGCGTGGCATAGTTGATCTTTTTCAAATTTAAGTTCTGGCAGTCCCTCAACCAATTGCTTTCTTGCTAATTTGGCCAGGAGGTCCATGCTTACATGACCAAGTCTCCTGTGCCATAGCCAGGAATTTTCTTCCTTTGAAACTAAGCATACAATTTTTAAAAACTTTTTCTCCAAGTTCAGCATGTAGACATTATCAATGCGAGGGGCAGTTAAAATTAACTCATTAGTTTTACCCTCGTATATTTTACATCCAGTGTCATCAAATATAACTTTTCTCCCATTATCACATAGCTGAGCTACGCTGAGTAAGTTATATTTGAGTTCGCTGACTAGGGAGACTGACTCAATAGTAGGATTACCTCCAACGGTTCCTGACCCTACTATCTTACCCTTTTTGTTGTCTCTAAAACTTACGCTTCCTCCTCGTTTACGCTCAAATGTGATGAACTGAGTTTCATCACCAGTCACATGCCTTGAGCATGCACTGCCAATATACCATATCTTTGACTTCTCAGCACATCTCAGGCTTACCTGCAATGTAACTAGTTACTCTTAGGTACCCAATTCTTTTTGGGTCCTTGCTTGTTAGGTTCAACAGGTAAAGCATCATATTTAATTTTATGGCGGCATACTTGGACAGTATGGCCATTCTTTCCACAGAAGTCACAGCTGACCTTCCATTTAGGATTTCTCACTGACTGGTCAGCACCCCAGTGCTGAGCGTGCCAGCACACCTTTGTGGTGTGTCCTTTCTTCCCACAGAAGTCACACTGGACATTCCGCTGAGGATTCCATCTCTGCTGACCAGTACCTCCGTACTGAGTATTCAGAGGAATATTTCTTTTATTTGGAACCTTTAGTTGGTTCTGGATAGTTGTGACGTCCTTTCTCAGTTTCTTAGAATCTGATTGGACTTCAGAGACAGACTTATGTATGATCTCCATGTTATCATGCAAAGTTGAGTTGTCCTGAAGAAGGAATCTGAGGTCACTCAGCTTGACCTCTTCAACCTCGTCACAGCGCCTGCTGAGTGCTCTAACTTTCTTATTACACTTTTTGACAAGTGTGTAGAGATCACTCAGGGCATTAACCATTTCATTTCTGAGCTGGGGTAGTGATATTACCTCATTTGATTGCTCCTCGTCATCAGATGCGATGGAGGGGTCAGCATGCTCAGAGATGCACGGCTCATCAAGTTCGTCAGCCATAAAACAAATCTTTGCTGACTCAGTGGCATCAGCTTCTGATGATGAAGACTCATCGCTGTCGCTCCACGTTGCCACCATTGCCTTTTTGCCGTTCTTCCTTTCTTTCCTCAGCGTGGGGCAGCTTGACTTGATATGGCCAGTTTGATGACATTCAAAGCATGTAATGGGCTTTGAGTTGTCCTTCTTGTATTTGCTGTCGCTGGACTCAGCTTTATACTTATCAAACTTTCTGTAAGGCTTCTTAGAATATTTGTCATTCTTTCTGAACAGCCTTTTCATCTTCCTGGTGAACATAGCCATCTCTTCATCATCTGTTGAGCTCCCATCAGTGGAGTCAGCTTTCATGACAAGAGATTTTTGCTTCTTGTCTTCAGACTTTTCCTTCACCTTGAAATTCTTCATTGAGATCTCATGGGTCAGCAATGAGCCGATGAGTTCATCATATTTGTAGGTGGTTAAGTCTTGAGCTTCCTCAACAGCAGTCTTCTTTGCTTGCCAGTTTTTAGGAAGACTCCTAAGAATCTTCTTGACTTGTTCTTCCTCAGTGAAGATCTTCCCAAGTCTCTTGAGCTCATTGATGATGTTTGTAAACCTTGCATTCATGTCAGATATTCCTTCATCATCGTTCATTTCGAACAGCTCGTACAGTCTCATCTGCTGGTTCACCTTGGACTCCTTCACTTTGTTGGTTCCTTCGTAGGTGACCTCCAGCTTCTTCCAGATCTCTTGCGCTGACTCACAACCTGATATCTTATTATATTCTGCAGCATCAAGCGCACAGTGAAGCATATTTATAGCCGAAGCGTGATTTTTTAGCTTCTTGAGATCATCCTCTGTCCATTTGGCCTCAGCTTTGACAACTGCTTGGCCAGCCACAACTTCAACAGGAACAAACGGGCCTTGGACTATTGAAAGCCATGCACTCATGTTTGTTGCCTGAATAAAGTTTTTCATCCTATTCTTCCAGAAGGTGTAGTTAGACCCGAAGAATAGGGGAGGCCGAGTAATGGACAGCCCCTCAGGTAAGATCTGAGTTGTCTGGTTTCCTGGGAGAAACCGAGTGCTGTTTTCAGCCATAGTGGGGATCAGCTCAAGGTAGTTAAACCTTTAACAGTGAGCTTTTAAGCTCTGATACCACTTGTTGGTCCCTTATAACGTAATAAGTTAGTTCCAAGGGGGGGGATAGGAACTATTTAAAATTTTAGTACATTAAGGCTGACTTCTTTTTCTTTGAAAAAGGATTACACAGCACGCTGAGTTAATTAAGACACTAGCTTAGTCAACTGGTGACTAAGTCAGCTTCTTTCTTTGAGTCAGGAGATAGCACTTGAGTCTATTCCTGAACTCAAATACTCAATGCACACAACTCAGCGTGACCTCTTTACTTGGTCAGTTTTGTTTAAGCAAGCAATATATATATGAAGGAGTTTAAGGTTAGAAAGATGTTACTCAGCAGATTTATCCAGGTTCGGCCTCTAAGCCTACGTCCTGTCCCCGGAACACGTTCCGAGCTTTCGAATTCTCTACTGAGCTCTTTAACGGTAGAGCATCAAACCTTTTACAACTTAGAAGCTGAGTATAACAAGAGTACCTTCCTCTATACCTCTACTCACTCCTAATCTCTCGCTGAGTACTATAACCGAGTACTCAGCCTCTCATTTCTAATCTCTAGAAATGATAAAGATTTGTCCTAAACAACAATTGCTAAGACACCTTAGATGATTGAATAATCACTCTAGACTTTTACACGAAAGATATATAATTTGGTGTAAGAATTTGCTTTGCTTTTCTTCATAGAACTTGAGTAGAATTTTGGTCAGCGTAATGGCTTGATAATGTTATGTGTTAGAAATGAAGCAACTGAAGGGCACTATTTATAGAGACGTCTAAGACATCAGTCATTTCGAATTTCGAAATAACCATTGGAGGGAAACGGCTTCCTGTCGTTGTCACTCAGTTTTGCTCAGAGCTCTCGGCCAATCAGATTTGAGTATCTTCTGTCCTCGGTCAGTGTTGAGCAGCTTTTAGTCAGCTCGGCAGAATGTCTCTCCATTTATGGTAAGGTCAACTAGACAGCGTCCTGTGTCTTCTGAACTTTACCCAAAGTGGAAACACTTTGTCTGGAAGTTGTTCTTGCTCAGCTGTTGTCTTGTACTCTTTGTCGATTCAACTCAGCAGCTTCACTCCGAAGTTGTTCAACGAAGGTCTTCTAGATCCTTCTCTTGCTGAGTTGCGTTTTGATCATAACGACAGCGTTTTGCACACGCGGACCGAGTTGTCTTGATCTGTTTGACTTGGGCTTTGACTTCCGTATTGGGCTTTAAGTCTTTTAGTCTTTATATCTTATAAACAATTTAACTCAACATTGAACAAACACATTAGTTAAATAAATCAAAGCATTTAAACTTAGTGTGTTTAGAATATATTTAATTTTACTTAGATAATTTTGTCAAATCAAAATTATGTGGAAAGGTGTTTCAACAAACTCCCCCATTTTGATGTTGGCAAAACTATTCAGCGAGGAACTCAGTGTTGAGCTCCCCCATGATAGTTGACCTATTATTACTTAGCAAACTCCCCCGTCAGGGTTGAGCTACTGACTTAGTTTTAACTCTAAATATTCTAGGGTTTAATCGAGTAGGTCTAAGGTCAGTTTTTAGATATAGGTCAGCTCATGGAACATATTCTATTTTACTCAGTATTAAGCGGAAGGTTTATCATTCAGAGAGCGCTGAGTAATTGTTTTGTTCTATGGGTCTTATTAGACAGTGTTTTATAAGCATACAGGACAATGTCAAACATTTGATCAGCATGGGATACAATTAACAAGTATTATAGACAGTAAACACAGTTGATGTAATTGAAGATATATAATAACATAATACTCAGCATCATATGAAATAACTCAAGTTAGGATAAAAGATGCAAGTATTGTATTAAAGTAAAGTAGTCAGCATACATAGCAAAAGATGAGCATAAAAGAACATAGAGACTATAGACTAAGTTAAACAAAAATGAGCTAGCCTATTTCTACTTCTTTTTCTTTTGCTTAGACTGACTGCTTCTAGGAGCCTCTTGCTGAGTTCTAGCTTGTTCTTTCTCCCCCGTTTTGTCAGCATCGGGAGGAGCAGGAATTCTAAAAGAGTCGGTTAAGACTGCGGCGGTCAGTACGCCGGATAGCTCCTTAAGTTTATCGGCACTTTCATTGATGCCGTCAAAAACAATAATGCCTTCATCCAAGACATCTTTAGGTATACCTAGTTCAGCGGCGCTGAGTAAGTTCAGGATGTAGGCTTGAGACTTACATACCCAAGTAATTGTATCTGACAGCGCAGCAAACGCTTGATGAAACGTCTTAAGCAGAGCTGAGTCATAGTATTGGTGCTGGATATTATTATGACGCACATGTGTGAAGGTCCTTTGGGTAGTGACCAGAATCTCATTCTGCTTCATCTGATCAGTGTCCATCTCTTGTTTATTTAAGTTCAGCAGACGAACTGCTTCGCTAATTTGCTCCACCGAGCATTGAGAGTAGGAGGCCAGCTGATTGTTGGTCTTGATTTGCTCAGTGTGAAGCTGGGCAAAGAGCATCTTAACTTCATCAGAAGTTGCATACTGAGTATTCGCAGCTGTTAGTGATGATTGGTGAAGTAGTAATCCTAATGCTGTTAGTGATGATTGGTGCAGGAATATTCTGAGTCAGCACAGTGCTTGGAGCAGCAGTATTGACGAGAACTTGCTCGGTTTGGCTCGTTGAGTTAGCAAAAGCATTCAAGTCGGCTTGTTCCTTTTGTGAAGAACCAGAGGCTTAATTTTCAAGAGAAGCTTGTTGAGAAGAAGGGGTTTGCTTACTGAAAAACTTCAGCTTCAGAGAAGAAGGATCTTTAGTCAGCTTTTGAACAGGGAGATCGATGACTGTTTTCTGACTTGCCTTTACTAATCTTCTTCTGCGAGGAGGAGTGGGATCAGCTTGGATAGATTCTCCTGAGTGAGAAGGAGAAGTTTCTTCTTGATCGGCATTGGGCTGATTAGCTTGTACTTGTACTTTATCTGCAGCCAACTCAGTGTTAGTTGGGTCAGCAGCTTCCTCTTCACTCGCTGTTTCCTCAGCGTCATCCTGATCGCTGTCTTCTTCTTCTTCTTCTTCCTCATCATCCTGATCTGAGTTATCTAATTCTTCTTCCACCTGAGTGATGAAATGATCATCCAGTTCCACATCATCTTCTTGATGCTCAGCTTCAGTTCCTTGACACTGTGTGAAGTGAGAATCACCAGGAACAATGATGTCAGTGGGGATAGCATCAATTGGGGTCAGCTTTGAAGACTTCTTCTTCTTCAGAGGTTGCTCAACATCCAGTCTTTCCTCTATATCAGGCTCATCTTGCCTGCTTCTCTTCTCAGCTGACTTAGGTCTCTCCTGACCTTTTTGAGCAGCTGACTTAGGCTTCTTGGCCTGAGGCTCAGCCTTCTTTGAAGGAGTCCCAACAGCTTTCCTCTTTCGGGCAGCTGGAGCCTTTGTCCTTTTGCCCTTCTTTGGGACAGTTGTCTCCTCATCAGCCTCATCAGCATTTTTGCCTTTCTTAATCGGTTGGTCATATTTCAAGGCACGCAGCGCAGCAGCTGTGATCTCAGAGCCTTGGGCCTCAGTTTCCTCGAACAGGTCAACCTGATGGTCTTTGAGGATTCTGGTTATGAGTGAGCCCAGCCTAAGAGTTCCAGTGCTCCTCTAGAAGCCAGCAATTAAGAAAACTGGCATATTGATGGGCTTGTAGGTCAGTATATGCCATGTGAAGCATTGCTCGAAATTTGTCGCTGGGCTAGTGCAATTAATCTTGGGGTAGATGTAATTGGTCAGCAGATAGTGTGCCATCTTTTGGTGCTGGCCCATTGATGAACTTGAGATTTCTCCAGAATGGCCAGGGGGTTTGCAGAAGGTGGCTGCATACCCAGTTCCTTCATGATCACCAGTTCTCCTCATCTTTGTTCCCTCATTTTTCAATTTAAGCAAATTGGCAAGGTAGGTAGGGTTGATGAAGATTGTTTTCTCCTTTACCACGGTTACTAGGTAGTCTTGGTTATGGTTAGCAACCCGTAAGTTGTGGTAGAATTCCCTTACTAGGTCAGGGTAAGTGGGATCTCTAATGGAGAACAGCTCGGTCCAGCCATTCTTCGATATCCATTCACAGAATGGTTGCTCGTTTGTTACGAAGGCCTCAGAGAACCATCGTGAGAAGTCTATTTTCCACTCTCTAACGTCTGCGAAGACTTTGGTGTAGGTTCTGACCTTGGTCGGCTTTCCCTTAGAGGAGGTGGCTTGGCCAGCTTTGCCTTTGCTCGGCGTAGTGACCTTTGTAGCTTCAGAGTAGTTTGCCTGGAGGGTTCATCGGAACTGGTCTTAGGATGATCGACACCGGAGATGTTAACGGAAACCTTAGTCATAGTTTCAGAGAAAGATTGGGAAGTTTTGAGAGTTTTTAGAGAGAGAATGCTTATGCCAGAAAATTCGGTAAGCGTAAAGAGATAACAATGGGGATTTACCCATTATTTATAGCGGTGAAAAGTGGATCTTATCGAATCCATGTGTCAGTTTTGCCTTGGGATTGTCAACCGACAATGATCCTGGATTTTATGACACATTCGGCGCATACGTCATCCTAGGTAGCTATTCGCGTGTTCTAGCATTAAATGGAACGGATCTTATACTCAGCGTTTAGAATACTAAGCGTTTTATATTCTGAGTTGTCAGTTTTATATAAACGGATGATTTCTCAATTTGAGATAACTACTCGGTGCCAATGTTTGCTCAGTATGTGATATTCATTCATTCAGCATTAATCACTCAGCATACATCTATTCACTCAGCAAATAATAGATCACTCAGCATGTTAATTCACTCAGCATGAATATATATTAAGAGCTGGAATTTACTGAAGAGGATTAAACATACCAATGGCTTCTCTCAGTATGCTGAACTGCTCACGAGCCAGTGGCTTTGTGAAGATATCCGCAAGCTGCTCATCCGTTGGGACGTAGGTCAGCTTTATCTCACCCTTGAGTACATGGTCTCTAATGAAGTGATGTCTTATACTGACATGCTTCATCCTGCTGTGTTGAATTGGGTTCTTGGGTAGATCAATTGCACTTTTGTTGTCACATTTGACCTCAATTGTCTTTGTTTGAACACCATAGTCTTCAAGCTGTTGCTTAATCCATAGGACTTGAGCAACACAGTGTCCAGCAGCAATGTACTCAGCTTCAGTGGTAGATAAGGCTACTGACGCTTGCTTCTTGCTGAACCAAGATACAAGACAGCTTCCTAAGAAGTGACATCCTCCAGAGGTGCTTTTTCGTTCAAGCTTGTCTCGTCCATAGTCAGCATCAGTGTATCCAACGAGTGTGAAACCATGAGTGTTGGGGTACCATAAACCTGCGTTCACTGAGCTTTGCAAATATCTAAGGATTCTTTTTACAGCTATGTAATGAGATTCCTTACGGTTAGATTGATATCTAGCACAGTAGCATACTGAGAACTGAATGTCCGGTCTGCTTGCTGTTAAGTAAAGTAGAGAGCCTATCATACCTCGATACAATTTGCTGTCTACCGACTTACCATTCTCGTCAGCGCAGAGGACAGTGTCAGTACCCATAGGAGTAGATATTGGCTTGCAATTTTCAAGATCATATTTCTTGAATATCTCCTTGGCATATTTAGCTTGACTGATGAAGATGCCATTTTTCCCTTATTTGATTTGAAGTCCAAGGAAGAAGTTGAGTTCTCCCATCATTGACATTTCAAACTCAGTCTGCATTTGCTTGCTAAATTCCTTGCACATTGACTCATTAGTAGCACCGAAAATAATATCATCAACATATATTTGAGCCAGCGGGGTGTCTTTACCCTTTCTCTTAATGAATAAGGTTGTATTAGCTTTGCCTCTGACATAGTTTCTAGTCAGCAGGAAACTGGTCAGCCTCTCATACCAAGCACGTGGTGCTTATTTGAGGTCGTACAGAGCCTTTTTGAGTTTATAAACGTGGTTTGGGAACTTAGGATCCTCAAACCCTGGAGGTTGATTAATATAAACTTCCTCGTTTATAACTCCATTAAGGAATGCACTCTTAACATCCATTTGAAACAGTTTAAAGTTCATATAACTTGCATAAGCGCATAAAATTCTAATAGCCTCTAGCCTTGCCACTAGGGCAAAGGTCTCACCATAGTCAATACCTTCTTGCTGACTGTAGCCCTGAGCTACAACCCTTGCTTTGTTCCTGACTACATTTCCTTGCTCATCCAGCTTGTTGCGGAAGACCCATCTTGTTCCAATGGTCTTCTGACTCCTTGGATGTGGCACTAACTCCCATACATCGTTTCTTCTGAATTGGTCAAGTTCCTCTTGCATTGTGCTCATCCAGAATTCATCTTCCTCAGCATCAGCGAAGTTCTTAGGTTCCTGAACTGAGACGAAGGCTACGTTGCTGAGGTATCTCTTGAGTTGATTTCTTGTCATCAGGGTATTCTCAGCGGCATCAAGAATGGCACTCTCTGAGTGTCCTCTTGGCATCCTTATCTCCTTTGGTAGATTGATGTCTTGTGCTGTCTGTGTTTCAACAGTCTCTGCAGGTATAGATTGGTCAGTGAAAACAATTTGAGGTTCACTTTTACCTTTGGTCAGCCCTTGAGGGAATGACTCAGCGGATGTATCTTGATCAATGGGTACTGAGTGTGGATCATCCTCGGTCAGCGGCAGATATCTTCCTGCAGGGTTAGTTTCGTCGAACTTAACATGTACTAACTCTTCTAAAACTTGAGTTCGTTTATTGAAAACTCTGTATGCTTTGCTGTTTGTTGAGTAGCTTAAAAAGATAGCTTCATCAGCTTTTGAGTCAAACTTAGATAGGCTATCTTTGGTGTTTAAAATAAAACATTTACAGCCAAAGGCACGAAAGTATCCAATGTTGGGCTTTCGTCCTTTCCAAAGTTCATAGGGGGTTTTCTTTAGTATAGGTCTAACAAGAGCCCTATTAAGAATATAGCACGCTGTGTTAACAGCTTCTCCCCAAAAGTACTTTGGAAGCCTATGCTCACTCAGCATTGTCCTGGCTATTTCAACCAAGGTTCTGTTCTTCCTTTCAACAACCCCATTTTGTTGAGGCGTCCTAGGAGCAGAAAAATTATGGTCAATGCCGCTGGCTTCACAGAATTCAACAAACTGTTGGTTTTTGAATTCTCCACCATTATCACTTCGGATGTGAGCCAATTTTAGGTCTTTATCATTTTCAAGTTTTCTAACCAAATTTGAAAATGTCTCAAAGGTCTCATCCTTGCTACTCAGCAAGATGACCCAAGTGTACCGAGAGAAGTCATCTACAATGACCAAGGAAAATCTTCTTCCACCCAGACTCAGCGGCTGGACTAGACCGAAGAGATCCAAGTGTAGTAACTCTAACGGACGCTTAGTTGAGACAATATTTTTACTATGAAAAGATTGTTTGGGTTGTTTTCCAGTTTGGCAAGCGTGGCATAGTTGATCTTTTTCAAATTTAAGTTCTGGCAGTCCCTCAACCAATTGCTTTCTTGCTAATTTGGCCAGGAGGTCCATGCTTACATGACCAAGTCTCCTGTGCCATAGCCAGGAATTTTCTTCCTTTGAAACTAAGCATACAATTTTTAAAAACTTTTTCTCCAAGTTCAGCATGTAGACATTATCAATGCGAGGGGCAGTTAAAATTAACTCATTAGTTTTACCCTCGTATATTTTACATCCAGTGTCATCAAATATAACTTTTCTCCCATTATCACATAGCTGAGCTACGCTGAGTAAGTTATATTTGAGTTCGCTGACTAGGGAGACTGACTCAATAGTAGGATTACCTCCAACGGTTCCTGACCCTACTATCTTACCCTTTTTGTTGTCTCCAAAACTTACGCTTCCTCCTCGTTTACGCTCAAATGTGATGAACTGAGTTTCATCACCAGTCATATGCCTTGAGCATGCACTGCCAATATACCATATCTTTGACTTCTCAGCACATCTCAGGCTTACCTGCAATGTAACTAGTTACTCTTAGGTACCCAATTCTTTTTGGGTCCTTGCTTGTTAGGTTCAACAGGTAAAGCATCATATTTAATTTTATGGCGGCATACTTGGACAGTATGGCCATTCTTTCCACAGAAGTCACAGCTGACCTTCCATTTAGGATTTCTCACTGACTGGTCAGCACCCCAGTGCTGAGCGTGCCAGCACACCTTTGTGGTGTGTCCTTTCTTCCCACAGAAGTCACACTGGACATTCCGCTGAGGATTCCATCTCTGCTGACCAGTACCTCCGTACTGAGTATTCAGAGGAATATTTCTTTTATTTGGAACCTTTAGTTGGTTCTGGATAGTTGTGACGTCCTTTCTCAGTTTCTTAGAATCTGATTGGACTTCAGAGACAGACTTATGTATGATCTCCATGTTATCATGCAAAGTTGAGTTGTCCTGAAGAAGGAATCTGAGGTCACTCAGCTTGACCTCTTCAACCTCGTCACAGCGCCTGCTGAGTGCTCTAACTTTCTTATTACACTTTTTGACAAGTGTGTAGAGATCACTCAGGGCATTAACCATTTCATTTCTGAGCTGGGGTAGTGATATTACCTCATTTGATTGCTCCTCGTCATCAGATGCGATGGAGGGGTCAGCATGCTCAGAGATGCACGGCTCATCAAGTTCGTCAGCCATAAAACAAATCTTTGCTGACTCAGTGGCATCAGCTTCTGATGATGAAGACTCATCGCTGTCGCTCCACGTTGCCACCATTGCCTTTTTGCCGTTCTTCCTTTCTTTCCTCAGCGTGGGGCAGCTTGACTTGATATGGCCAGTTTGATGACATTCAAAGCATGTAATGGGCTTTGAGTTGTCCTTCTTGTATTTGCTGTCGCTGGACTCAGCTTTATACTTATCAAACTTTCTGTAAGGCTTCTTAGAATATTTGTCATTCTTTCTGAACAGCCTTTTCATCTTCCTGGTGAACATAGCCATCTCTTCATCATCTGTTGAGCTCCCATCAGTGGAGTCAGCTTTCATGACAAGAGATTTTTGCTTCTTGTCTTCAGACTTTTCCTTCACCTCGAAATTCTTCATTGAGATCTCATGGGTCAGCAATGAGCCGATGAGTTCATCATATTTGTAGGTGGTTAAGTCTTGAGCTTCCTCAACAGCAGTCTTCTTTGCTTGCCAGTTTTTAGGAAGACTCCTAAGAATATTCTTGACTTGTTCTTCCTCAGTGAAGATCTTCCCAAGTCTCTTGAGCTCATTGATGATGTTTGTAAACCTTACATTTATGTCAGATATTCCTTCATCATCGTTCATTTCGAACAGCTCGTACAGTCTCATCTGCTGGTTCACCTTGGACTCCTTCACTTTGTTGGTTCCTTCGTAGGTGACCTCCAGCTTCTTCCAGATCTCTTGCGCTGACTCACAACCTGATATCTTATTATATTCTGCAGCATCAAGCGCACAGTGAAGCATATTTATAGCCGAAGCGTGATTTTTTAGCTTTTTGAGATCATCCTCTGTCCATTTGGCCTCAGCTTTGACAACTGCTTGGCCAGCCACAACTTCAACAGGAACAAACGGGCCTTGGACTATTGAAAGCCATGCACTCATGTTTGTTGCATGAATAAAGTTTTTCATCCTATTCTTCCAGAAGGTGTAGTTAGACCCGAAGAATAGGGGAGGCCGAGTAATGGACAGCCCCTCAGGTAAGATCTGAGTTGTCTGGTTTCCTGGGAGAAACCGAGTGCTATTTTCAGCCATAGTGGGGATCAGCTCAAGGTAGTTAAACCTTTAACAGTGAGCTTTTAAGCTCTGATACCACTTGTTGGTCCCTTATAACGTAACAAGTTAGTTCCAAGGGGGGGATAGGAACTATTTAAAATTTTAGTACGTTAAGGCTGACTTCTTTTTCTTTGAAAAAGGATTACACAGCGCGCTGAGTTAATTAAGACACTAGCTTAGTCAACTGGTGACTAAGTCAGCTTCTTTCTTTGAGTCAGGAGATAGCACTTGAGTCTATTCCTGAACTCAAATACTCAATGCACACAACTCAGCGTGACCTCTTTACTTGGTCAGTTTTGTTTAAGCAAGCAATATATATATGAAGGAGTTTAAGGTTAGAAAGATGTTACTCAGCAGATTTATCCAGGTTCGGCCTCTAAGCCTACGTCCTGTCCCCGGAACACGTTCCAAGCTTTCAAATTCTCTACTGAGCTCTTTAACGGTAGAGCATCAAACCTTTTACAACTTAGAAGCTGAGTATAATAAGAGTACCTTCCTCTATACCTCTACTCACTCCTAATCTCTCGCTGAGTACTATAACCGAGTACTCAGCCTCTCCTTTCTAATCTCTAGAAATGATAAAGATTTGTCCTAAACAACAATTGCTAAGACACCTTAGATGATTGAATAATCACTCTAGACTTTTACACGAAAGATATATAATTTGGTGTAAGAATTTGCTTTGCTTTTCTTCACAGAACTTGAGTAGAATTTTGGTCAGCGTAATGGCTTGATAATGTTCTGTGTTAGAAATGAAGCAACTGAAGGGCACTATTTATAGAGACGTCTGAGACATCAGTCATTTCGAATTTCGAAATAACCGTTGGAGGGAAACAGCTTCCTGTCGTTGTCACTCAGTTTTGCTCAGAGCTCTCGGCCAATCAGATTTGAGTATCTTCTGTCCTCGGCAGAATGTCTCTCCATTTATGGTAAGGTCAACTAGACAGCGTCCTGTGTCTTCTGAACTTTACCTAAAGTGGAAACACTTTGTCTGGAAGTTGTTCTTGCTCAGCTGCTGTCTTGTACTCTTTGTCGATTCAACTCAGCAGCTTCACTCCGAAGTTGTTCAACGAAGGTCTTCTAGATCCTTCTCTTGCTGAGTTGCGTTTTGATCATAACGACAGCGTTTTGCACACGCGGGCCGAGTTGTCCTGATCTGTTTGACTTGGGCTTTGACTTCCGTATTGGGCTTTAAGTCTTTTAGTCTTTATGTCTTATAAACAATTTAACTCAACATTGAACAAACACATTAGTTAAATAAATCAAAGCATTTAAACTTAGTGTGTTTAGAATATATTTAATTTTACTTAGATAATTTTGTCAAATAAAAATCATGTGGAAAGGTGTTTCAACATACTCTTCATTAAAAGAGCATTAAGAGAAGGTTATTACAGTTATCACTCAAACCTGTATAAATACCCTTGTAACATGACAACAAAGGTACACTTACACACTCTTCTTAGCTTTGCTTTGTCATTACAGTTTATCCTCTTAAGAAGTTTACTGACTTAGGCATCGGAGTGCCCCCGGCCGATCCCAATGGTGCCTCACAGCGATCCACACTCACCGCACCAATTGATATTATGTAGATTTAGCAACACCGTAGAGCGTCCCTGTGAGGCGCCGTTGGGATCGGCCGAGGGCACTCCGATGCCTAAGTCAGTAAACTTCTTAAGAGGATAAACTGTAATGACAAAGCAAAGCTAAGAAGAGTGTGTAAGTGTACCTTTGTTGTCATGTTACAAGGGTATTTATACAGGTTTGAGTGATAACTGTAATAACCTTCTCTTAATACTCTTTTAATGAAGAGTAATCCTTCTTTAATGCTATCTAACTCTCTCCTCTAACCTCTAAGTTTTGGCAGGTTTTGAGATATCTTTAATGCTATTTTAATGCTAGTGAGTTACGCTGTATAGTCGTTCATTTCTTCTAAAGGCGGATCGCCATATGGGGCGGATCCCTTCGTTCTCTTACCAGGCGGATCTTTGTAAGGACCCGTGGAACGACGTCGTATTTCCAACTATGAGCTGTGTGTCTGATCATAAGAAGGAATGCCCAAGACGACACCGTATCTTTATATGTACGCTATATATATCTTGGAGGCAAGCCTTTTCTCCCTTTAAGCCCTCTTCGCTAGGGAATATCTCCAGCTCAGTCCTTCATGTTTCATGGTGGATGTTATCAACAATGAAGATGGATTGACCAATAAATTGCTTCCCGTAGAGCATGAGCCTTTACAATACGAACATTGGCTATGAACGGCAGTAGATGGCTCAGACAAGCCATGAATGACCCGTCTGAAGTTCGGATTAGAGCTCCCGTACCACTGCGGTTAGCTGTCTGAAATAGTGTCGCGTTGTAGTTACACTTGACAAATCCTATAGCTGGCCGGGTCCAGCGAACTAGTGTTGCGGTAGGATGCGGCAACCTCCCTTGTGCTGCAACTGTCAGAATGGATCTCCCAGGCGTTGCAGTGGTCTGCCTTGGACTTCTTGGCCCAGCAGTGGGCGTACATGATCTCCCTAGCGCTGCAGATTGGGACTGCCGCCAGTCTCCCAAAACGCGAGCCGCGGTGGTAATAGCATGCGCCGACAATGGCACATTGTTCTCCCACACCACTTAGTTTTTTTTTGCTCCAAATCGATCATAGAGTGATGGCCACCAAACAACATGTCTCTTGGTCCATATACGAAAACACCTGCAAAATAGCATCCGTTAAATAATCAAAATGGAATATATCCATGTTGATTCCGGTTAAGTTCCAACGCTCCTAGGCATACACACATCCAACAAATACATGGTAGTCGTGCTCAATATCAACATGGCCGAACGAGCAGTGAATTGGGACCGGCAAATCTCGCGATGCCAATCTATTTTTAGTGGCCAAACAACCTGCCACCAATTTCCATATAAACAATTTAATCTTCGGAGGGATATACAATTTCCATAATCGTTCCCACCCCTCATGGCCCGTAACCCGTATATCTCCCATAAACAATGCCTTATATCCCGATTTACTAGTATAAATCACATCCTTTGTATCATGCCAAATCAGCTCGTACCCCACATCTCTAACGAGTAAAATAGTCTTGCACGCTGCCCTTGCATCCAACACAGACATCAATGCTTCAATTTTCCCTCTATCCCACACTTTCCTACTAGGAATAAAAAGATCGGCAACTTTGATATCCTCACATGACATCCTTGCACAAACTGAAATGGACTTGCCATCCCCAACCCTCCACCTTACAGCCAACTTCAGCACTCTAATTGCTCTCCAAACACTGCCCCAAACAAAGTTAGGATTATTGCCCAATTTAGAAGAAAGGAAAAGGACCTTAGGAAAATATTTAGCTTTAAGGAGCTTACTCACCAAAGTGTTTGGATTAGTTAACAATTTCTAACCCTGTTTCCCTAGCAAGGATGGGTTAAAGTTCTGCAAATCTCTAAAACCCAAACCCCCATCCCTCTTATCTTGACAAAGACGACCATAACCATACCAATGAATCGACCTCTTACCCTCAGGTTTTATGCCCCACCAGAAGGAGTTCATAATCCTTTCCAGCTCTAAACATAAAGATTTAGGCAGCATAAAAACACTCATACAAAAAGTAGGCAAAGCCTCAGCCACATCCTTAATCAACACTTCCTTACCTGCCGTAGATAACAACCTGAAACTTTAGGAACTTAATCGTTTCTGCAACCTGTCCTTAAGAAAGCTAAAAATAGCCACTTTAGATTTACCGATTAGGGAAGGAAGGTCTAGATAGAGTCCAGTGTTAAGAGGGTTATGCACTTGAAGCGAATTACACACCTCATTACGCAGATCAAGACTGACATTGCGGCTAAAGAAGATTCCCAACTTCTGCAGGTTAACCGCCTGGCCAGATGCTGACTCATACTTAGCCAAAATTGCCCCAACTTTATTACATTATTCCATAGTAGCCCTGAAAAACAGAAAACTATCATCCACAAAGAATAGGTGTGTTATAACTGGGGCTCCCCTAGCGATCAGGCACCAATGGACTGAGCCCTCAGCTGCTGCCTTACTAATCAATTTGGAGAGGACCTCAGCACAAAGGATAAATAGGTAAGGTGAGAGCGGATCTCAAACCTCTACCCGGTCTAATAGGACCCACAAATTTACCATTAACCGATACCGAGTACTTCACAGTAGTAACACACAACAATCCACTCCACCCAAGCACTGAGAAGCCCAGTTTGACCATAACAGCACGAAGAAAAGCCCAATCAACCATATCTTATGCCTTGCTAATATCCAATTTCAAAGCTACCTTACCCTATTTACCCCTATCTTTCCATTTCATATAATGTAAGGATTCAAAGACTAGCATGATACTGTCAGTAATAGACATGCCTGGGACAAAAGCAGATTGATTCTCTAAAACTAAGCAAGGCAACACTCATTTCGGCCTATTAGCTAGTACCTTAACAATCAGCTTATAAAGGACATTGCACAGAAAGATGTTTTGTTTTGATTTCGTTTGGTTATACAGAGGTTTAGGGTTTAATTGTATTCCAAACGACACTGATGCGACTTTTGTTGAATTATTGTTGCAATGTTGTTGTAAATTTTGATAATGTTTTGTTTTAGTGTCGTTTGGTTATATATATTGTTTACTTGTGTATATTTTAAGCAAATAACAAAAGATATTAGTTCGTATTTTTCGCAAACTGCGAAGCCTGAGCAAAACTGTAAATGGAAATACTACTTTAGTACATGATTTTGCTTCGCAATTTTGCTCAGTTTCGCAGTTTGCGAAAAATACGAAGCAAAATCATATGCGCGAAGTATTATCCTGGGAAAAACATACTAAAGAAATCGCAGAACCTTAAAGCGAATCGAACGAAATAGTAGAAATACAATAGATATACAAATATGATTTTTAGTAGTGTCTTCGAATTCGCAAACAAATAAAGATACGAGAAGAGAAGAAAGAGTAAGAAACTTTTAAACTGTTATATACTATTTTGGAAAAATTTATACACACTTTTATAATATTTCCTTAAAGAAAATTGGAGTATGGCGCCTAAAAGCTCTTGCTTTAACGGTTTAACGGTTTTATGCTTAAGCCCGTTCTCGCCCCCTTGATGAGCCAAAGGGAGGGAAAAGGCTGAACCGGGTTGCAGCTGCGCGAAAACTCTGACCCGGGTGCACTGTTGAATTGCAGTAGCTAACGGTTGTTCTTTATTCAAAACCCAGTTCTGTATGTAATCTCTTGTTTGGGCGTGCCTAAGCTTTATAAATTCTGCTCAACCACTTCGCCTTGATCTGCAAAAAATTGAGATGATTTAATTACAAAGCTAGTTTCTCATTTTTCAATTTCCGCACAACAAGCCATATCAGTGATCACAGTGATTTACTGATATCAGCTAATGAGTTCTACAATCTTCAGTAAAGCAGGTACGTATTACAGTTCTTGAGTTATTTTTTTCTGATCGATTGCTCTATAATCATTTGGGCGTGATAAATTGCATTCAGCTTCTGATTGCCTTTTACCATAGCTACTGATCTGTGTTTTTCAGAGGATGAATATTTTCGTTGCATTTAGGGATTTTGAGTTCTTAAATATCGATTACTAATTAAAAATTAGGCTATTTGTTCGATTATCTCAGTTAATATTGCTAGATATGCTCCATTTTATGTCAAGTTTGTTTTCTTTGATTGCTGCAATACAAGATAGAACAAAAAATTGGCTTAGATAATTAAGAAAAATTTACATATTTTTCTTTTTGTACATGAAATGTCCTGAACAAATAGTTGGCTAGTTTATCATGAGAATGTAGCTACAGACACCTTAAACGCTCTTCTCTCTTGTGCTTTCATCTTCCATTATGGAGCCCGCTAAAAACTGGGCTGTTTCCCCCTAGTGATGCCTCCCACTCTTGTGAAGATGTCATTATCTTGGATAGAATTGGAACTATTTCTCGCATTTCTGGTCTTTTAATTGGGTCTTCGCTCAAACACCACTCTGCAATTTCAGCCATCTGCAAAAAGAACAATGGTTCTAGTTAATAATTAAGCTCAAGTTGAATGACCAATGCGGCCATCATAGTGTAGTATTTTTGGTGTTATTTCCTCTATCTTCGACCTTGTTGCATTTGAAGGTTTATATATCAAAGAGCTTACCTTGTAGACATCGTCCATAGGGAAGCTACCCCGAAGATTTCTGTCTATTGTATTTTCCAAAGCTGTCTCTGGATCTTCATCTTGAAATATTTTGTACACCTGAAGGCATGACAGAAAGGAAACTAGTTTGGTCATACTGAATTATATTATACTTGCTCATATTACCAAAAAAGTCTTGAAATGCCTAATCCTAAATGCTGCACAATGTCCCGAAATAGATATAATCCAGGGTCTTCATAATGTTATAAGTGATTCTTTTGCTTGAACAATTTTTTGACTTACTACTGTAATTAGTGATCTCAGCTTGGTGGGCTCCCAATTGTCACGAACAAGTGCACGCTGGCCTGTAATCAGCTCCGCCAGAACCACGCCAAATGCAAATACATCAGTTTTGGTGGTCACCTGTAGCTCTTTCACGGATCTTTCCACGAAATTAGTTAAAAAAGTTTAGATTTTTCTATCTGCAGAATACACTCCCTAACATAGTGACAGAATGAGAATATGAAAAGTTACTCTGGAGGGAGATAGCCTGGTGTTCCAACCAGTCGTGTTGCTATTAAATCCTCATCATTTGTTCTTTCGACGAGCTTTGCCAATCCAAAATCTGCTACCTACATGAACAGTCTCTGAAAATGAAGTGTAATCTAATTGATGAGAGCATGCCTTATAAAGTAAAGCTATCACATTGGAACAGGAAGAATTTTGCTTCATTGTTATTTCATCAACCAAGTTAAGCTGGGATTTCCTTAGTGCTTGCTGATCATTATTCTTTTGTTAATCAAATATGATAGTAGTACGTTATGTTTTAAAGTACCTTGGCTCGAAGTCCCTCGTCAAGTAGAATGTTACTGGTTTTTATATCTCTGTGCACATATTGCTTTTTAGTCTGGTCATGAATATATTCAATTCCCCTTGCAGCATCCACAGCTATCTGTGTTCTTGCTGTCCATGAGAGGGGCTGATAACCTGATTCAGTACCCAATTTTTAGGTGGCTTCCTGTCTCTGTAAATGCTCAACTCATAATATGCCTCATTTCATCTTTCATATAATGAATCAAAGTCTTCAACAATTATACACTAATTAACATGCAATTGAAAAAATTACTTACAATTTTCAAGTGTTTTTACTAGTAAATGTAGAGCATGCATTCTACTTATTTGAGTACCTTGTAGCAATGGATCATGAAGATGATCACTAAGTGATCCATTTTGAATGTGCTCATACACCAAGTATAAGTGGTCATCACCACTGGCATACCCCAATAGTTCCACCTGCCATATGATACATTTCATGCAAATGTGTGAAACCGTTGTTTTTGCACTGTATGAGAGATTAGTTATCATTCTAGTGATAATGATGATCACTTACCACATTTATGTGATGAATTTTGCACAGGACTTTAAGCTCTGCCAAGAACTCTTTGGATTTGTTAGATTTCATCTTCTTTATGGCAACTTCCTGAATGTTTATGTATTTAACAATTAGCCCGTATTAATTGTAGTATGTATTCTGATTGACACAGCTAAGGATAACGACTGAACGAGGGAAACAAGCAGTTACCTGCCTTCCCATTACTCCAAAGTACACACTTCCATATCCACCTGCTCCAATTTTCCTGGTTTCGTCGAAGTTGTTTGTGGATTCTTCAATTTCTTCTAGTGTGTAGACAATTGGTTTATCTGAATCAAAAGCTGTTCCATCTGTGGAACATGAATTAATTGTTAGTAGTGTCTTCTACCATAATTGTTTTAAGGTTTACAACAAATGGCAATTACTATTTCAATTTTCCTGACCTGCCATTATTTCCATATTCAGAATCTGCAATGAAGTTCCTCTGGTCATACTCATGCTTTTGGATACTGATTTTACTTCGTTCTTACTTTTATTTTGAGATCCTTTCCGCCGGAGAAATACAATAATCAATGTGGTCATTAGAAGAAATGTCATGGTTGATAGTATGCCGATGGCTATTGGCCATTTCAACATTCGTTTCTTGTCTGATAGAACAGGGAAAACAATGTCAATTATGCAAAACGATTTATTTAGCTAAATTATGATAAGATGGAATGCAGATTCAATCATGATTCATAGGCCAAGAGTTCCTGCTCACCTGGTTTGGAGGGTGGAATACTAATATCTTTGGGCACGAACAGCACCCAATCTTCTTGTATGTAGTTCAAGTTAATCAAAAAATTGTTCATGCTCTGTATGCCACTCGTGGTAGACGATAGTCTGCTAGCGATATCTAACAAAGTATCTTGTTGCTGAACAGTGTAAGTTGCCACAATGGGAGAGCCAGTTTCTGCACAACCACACAAAAGATGCATGGTAAATTCTGATCCTGTTCCGAAATTTGCTTCTTCATCTCCATTCTCCCATGCTTGTCCACTGTAAATCTGATTCGAAACATTTGAAAACGTGTCATTTTCGTTCACTCTATACAAAGCATTATGAAAGTATGCTTTGGTTCCATTAATGTTTTGACAAACACAAGGAACTTTTACTATATAGTCTTGTCTGTCTCCATATGGAATGGGAGTGATCTGGGTGGAGTTTACAGAATAAAAATAAGCAATCTGTTCCACCTGCAAACCTTTGTTGATATGGTACAGCGAGGCATCACACGTCTTGAAAAATTCATTGCAAGCGAAAGGGTATATGCCTATCTCATCTGCGGAGGCACAAACTCTAACTAGCAGGAGTAATAACAAAAAATTGAAATAAAGCAGATTATCAGAAGTCATAGTTGAAAGAGCATTGGGAAATTTTCTCAAGAGATAACAAAGGAAAAGGAATTGAAATTTTGAAGGTAGAAATGATAGTTTGTTCTCATTGTTTGTTATTGTTTGAATGGAATCAGGAAAATTACTTGCTTTTCCTGTAGTTTCTAACAAGGGAAATTTCAATCCTTTATATGGTTTTAGTGATTAACAAAGCCTGTTCCTTGGCATTGGCATACAAGACGATGCTTACAATTTATTGATGGAGAGGACTTTGTCTGTTGCTCAGCTCTAGATGGATTAGAAAATGACAGGTACGTACCTCATAGTTCGAGTCTTTAGATTGACAATATTGTTGAGTTATTTAATTTCCGAGGTTTAGTAATAAGCTATACTTGTTTGCATTACAACTGGCTCTTGTAGCTTGGTTGCAGGGTAAATTTACCATTCAACTTATGATGAATATCAACGTACTTGAAATTTGCTTAAATGATATACCGTTTAACTTATCTAAGTTTAGAAAGCTAATAGATACTTGTTAGGGAGTCAATTAATCATTTTAAATAAGTATAAAACGATTTATTAGCTTCGCGAAAAGCTCCAAATTGCTGTTGTTTTCACAAAAAATGCTTCGAAAAGCTGAAACAAACACCACTAAATTCTATTTGGCTTTGCTATGGATTATGAGGTTAATTATCATTTTAAGCAAGTTTAGAAGGTTAATGAGTATATCTTTACAAGTTCAGAGAACCAATTAGATTATTTGGTGGACTACATGCTCCACTGAACTTATTTAAACTGGCCTTATTGGTACTTTGGATTTGTTTAAAATGATACACCTAAGATTTAGGTGGTTAATCATGTCAGTTTAAGCAAGTTACGGATATTGCTTAAAGTGATATACACATTTCAACTTACCAACATTTCTATTTTCCTTTGCCAAGTAGGATTTTAAGGGATTTTTTTTTACACAGGATTTAAGGGATTGATTATGTTTAGAAGCTAATCAAACATTATTATTTTCTGAGTAGCATGGTCAGTGGCTGTATGTATGGCTGGATGATAATTGTTCTCACCGTCTAGACAGTTGATATAAAAATGTCATGAGATTCTTGTCTGATTGGATTGGAACAACTATTATAAAAAAGAACACCAAAGCTTAGAAAAAATTTATATTTTATCTCTAGATGTTCTTCTATCTTAGCTAGGTAAGATGCATTAAATTGAGAATAAATAAGTGAGTGAAATGATGGTAGAAAGATTTGTATTGGTTGTTCAACTAAATTATTCCCTCTGGTAATAACTGTTTGACATAACCTTGCAATTGATAGCTGGCCGAGGGTACCATTTCACAAACAAGAGGTAAAAGAAATAGAGGTGTGCAAGATGCTTTTTGACGGCTACCATTTCCCAATTAAATACATTTTCTTTTTCTAATAATTAATGGGTTTGGTTCGAGTAAAATTTAAACATTCCCTATAAATCTTAATTACTTACTCTTTTTGTACCACTTTATAGTCATTCTAGCAAATAAGTATCCGTTTGTTTCAGATGTTTCTGTTTGATGTTACTGTTATGGATATGCAACAAATATTAGTTGATTTTTACAAAAATCGGCTATTTCTAATTTTTTACCAAAAGCTTTTTGTCTACCTTTTAGATTTAAAAGGCTAAAAGCAGTTTCAAAACAAACTAACAGTAAGTCGTTTTAGTTTTTCAAGAATATTTAGTTTAGTTTTCGGTGTGAGTATTACATTTTTATCTTGATCCATGTGTTTTTTAACATTCCAAGATTTATATGAGAGATAAAAAAAATTAGTTAACCAATTTAAATTCATTAATTATATTTCTTAATATGTGTAAACCATCCTAGAATGATTTATATAATGGAACAGGGGGAATATAACCTTAAAATTGATTTTAATTGAAATGATTAATTAAAAAACGGTTTGAAAAAAAATGGTTTTAGGAGCTATTGTGATTGAACCCAATAAATCTCTAATTGGACAGAAACAAGGCCAAATTGGGCTATAGTCCAACTAACGCCCTTTGATACCTAAGTCAGTTTGAGGGAAGACTTTAGGATAATCACAACATTAAACTAAAGTTAAGATATAAATTTAATGAATGAATGAAATAGTGTACATTAAGTTGTACTTATTCTATTTATACTGTGATCGAGCTGTGAAAGACGATTATAAGCTTAAGAGTGTGACGTGTTACGTGTCACGTGTTGATAGGTGAACATGTACTCGTACTCCAGGCGTGATATTCTTTAAGCTTGTTAGGTCTGTAATTTAGGGGATCAAGCGTGATTACTGCAACAAGGGGATACTTGATTGGATCTTTTGAGACTTTGCGAGCCAATGCCTTCAAAACGAGATCGTATGGAGCAGTTTTGCTATGGTCACTCATGTTTACAGGGAAGACAATCGCGTGGCGGATGCCTTGGCTCGGTTCAGTGTCACCTCTTCGGCTATCACTTGGTGGAACACGGCTCCAGCTTTCTGTCAATCGCTGATTTTTTATGATCCATATAACATTTTGCACTTTCGTTTTTCTTAGTCTTTTTCCTTTTTCTGTTGTTTCATCTTGTGCAATTTTTTGGTTCTTTAATATATTCAGGTTTTACTTGGTTTGTGGCTGGGGTGCCAACATAGTTGGGATGTAAGCGCTAGCTCTTGTATCGTCCCAGTTTCCATAAAAAAATAAAATAAATTCATTCTTATTTCTTCTTGACTAATATTTCTAACTTCATATATATTCTGAAATTTATATAAATAAGGATTCAAAAATTATATTTAACTCAACTTAATTTATTTTCCGTAATTTCATACATCCAAGAATTAATTTTGCTCCAAATAATATTAAAAATATTATAGAGTTAATGAAATATTTTTCTGCACTAGTTTTATATTTTAGCGGAAAATATCATCGGTCGTTGGGATCCGTCTATCAGGAAAATTAAAGTTGGTTGTTTTGAGAAACTAATTATACTTCATTGTTTCTTATGATTCCAACGGTCCAAAATCATCTCAAACCCTCCAAACTCGACCGAAAAACTGAACTTTTGATAGATTTTTTAATTTTTTCAGTATAGCTCTGATTACAGCTCAAAACTCATTGCATGCATCAAAATCCAATGTATCCATAGGTAAATCGACATTCTGAGTCCATTTTCAGTGTTAGAATTGCAAAAAAAAAAAAAAAAAAAAAAAGAACATAAGGTAGAGAAATAGAGAGAGGACAGCAAAAATGATGAATTTTCTCTCTCTAACCAAATTTTGAAAACTCAAAATCTCACAATAAAAGTTACATGTACTTGTAGTTGGAGTTGAAAGCTTCATTTTAGTATAAAAAATGTGAAAAACAGTAAAGTTTCAGGAAGAATAGAGTTGGAGAAGAATGGAGAATGAAAGGAATGTATAAAGTTTTCGAGAGGGGAGATTCTCCCACCTACCCATAGACCATGTGGGAGATTCATCCGTCTAGGCATAAATTTTTTTTATGAAAAGTCGGCAAATTTTTTGCGACGAAAAATGTAAAATCGTCACAAAAAATATACATTATTTTCATGATTTCTTTGATAAAAAAAACGTAAATTTTAATGTTTCTGACTCAGAATCATCCATTTCCGGGGTTCTCGGGTCAATTATTTTCATAATTTTAATTATTATTGTTCGGGGGTTTGTGATTTTGGAGAAAGAATTTTCAGTTTTTGATCAAAATTATGAGAAAGACAAAAAAGTCCAAATGAAAGCGTTGATAAGTAAAATGGGACAGTATTTAGCAATCCACTCTTTTTATTTCCTCAATTTTTAGTCAAATTTCACTTTAGTCCTTCCCTTTTTAAATATATTTTAAATTCTCTTAAAATTAATTATAAGTCATTATTATCTTTTTCAACTTAATTTTAAAAATTTATATATTACAGTTAGGGAGTTATATATTAATTTGTTGT
The DNA here is from genome assembly GCF_963576675.1 of Euphorbia lathyris. NCBI lineage: Eukaryota > Viridiplantae > Streptophyta > Magnoliopsida > Malpighiales > Euphorbiaceae > Euphorbia > Euphorbia lathyris. The sequence goes on along the minus strand of NC_088914.1, from coordinate 17,704,162 downwards.
GACATAATACAAAAACTCAACTCTTATGTACCTATACAATATAAAGTAATTGGAAATATGCATATACAACCCTGAGTTATAAAGTATTTAATTTATAGGTAACAATGAATATTAAATAGAAATTATTAAATAAATAATTATCTTAAAACAATAAGACGTTAAATACAATTATCATTTTTATGCATTTATATATCATATATAATCACTTTTAATCTGCATTTTGCAAGAAGCTGCTGCAAACAAAAACGATCTTCATCGATGTCCTTCCAGCCTTCAAACTGATTTTTACCCTTTTTATCTTTATGGAGAAGGGCTGCAAAAAGCATACAATAAAATTATTATATATATATATATATATATATATATATGCATACAATATAATAATTAGTTGGTTCGATCAATTTAGTCTCAAATCAATTCCAAATATCATTTTTGTCTTTTCACTTAACATTTAAAATCAAATTAGTCCAAAATAACACGAGTCGGTATAAGAAAGTGTTACGTTTCAACTACCTATCAATCTTATACTTTAGACTAATTTGATCCTAAATGCCAAATTAAATGACGAAATTAATACTCATAAATATTGAATGTTAATTTCAAAATCTTTATATGTTAATTGAGGATTTCAATATAAATTAATTATTCTCACTATCCATTAATAGCATTGTAAATAGGGAAGGGATTCCTGGTCCACGCCGGAGATCCGCCCAATGGGGATGAGAAATCCTCAAAAAAAAATTCTCCACAGAGCAAGAATGGAGAGCTTTTTATCTCCGAAATACAAACAGAGATAGGAATGGGGAATATCTTCACTCCATCCAATCCCCGAAATTAATAATAAAATTATATATATTGTAAATATTAATGTTTATTTTCATACTTAATAAATCTAATTACAATCTATTTAGAAAAATTATACATATAATTTTTTATTAATTTGATGTTTTATTTATGTAAATTTAATTAGTATTTAAAAAGAATTCCTACGGGATTCTCATTCTCGTGGAGATCCCCACAGAGATATCCAATTCATATATGGATGGGGATGGAAAATCTCCGACATATGCGGACATCACGGTATGGCGAATCATTCCCCATCCCGGCCCGTTTGCAACCCTATCCATGAGTAAGGAATCTAAATTTAAAAGAGTACTGACCTTGGTGCTGGGCCAACATCCATAGGCACAAACAAGACCCAACCCACAACCAAGAAATTCGGATTCCGAATCAAACCACTATTCAACTTCTGAATACCATCAACAGTAGAAAACAATCTACTAGCAATATCTTCAATACTATCACTCTGTTCAACACTATAAGTTCCAACAACCTGGGAATCATCACTATCCAAACATCCAGACAGTATATCCAAAGTAACCACATTTCCTGGAATAAACTTCTGCTCCTCATCCCCAACTTCCCAAACTTGCCCACTATAAATCTCAGTAGAAACATTAAAAAAAGTGTCATTTTCCTTAACAAGGTAAGGCACATCATAGAAGTATCCCACAGTTCCATTAATGTCCTTACAGGAAGAAAGAACAGACACTAAGTAATCCCGCCGGCCGCCCCGGAGAATGGGAAGTAGTTGGTTAGGGCTGACATTGTAAAAGGAAGCAACTTGGTCAGGATTGTTTTGTCCTGTGTTGATGTGGTAGAGGAAAGCATCACACATGAGTTTGGTTGAAGAACAAGTCATAGGGGACATGTTATCATTTGAGGCAAGAGTTTGTGATAGTAGGAGTAAAGGGAGGAGGCAGAAAAGGAGATTATGGAAACCCATAGTTTAGGGGAAGTAATTAGTAATGTAGGAGATGATTAATTATATATACAAGACTGTAATTTTGGATTGATGAATTAGGTTAATTAATTATTGGATATTCTTTCTTTCTAAGAAGTTTAATTTCTTGTGGGATTCGCCTAAACTTGATCATTTTATGATTGGGTTTATACGATATAGAGGAAAAGATATTGGACTGGACTTACATTGGATCAAAGAACAAGAAGTTGGAAATATCAAATATGTTGTTTAGACTAATATTATATTAATTTCTGTCCAGTGCACAGTTAGTTGTACAACATATACATATTCATTTAAGGTAATATTCGCCTGTGCAGGAAAAGCCCTAGTGAGAGAAGGTCTCCCTTCTCTCTACGGTCTTCTACTCTTCTTTCCTCTTCCTTTCTTGCCGCCGCCCCTCCCCCCTTCCTTCTCCCGCACCCGATCCCTTTTCCCCTCTTTTCTCCTTTTCCTTGAAAAATATTCAGTTTAACTAGATCTCACAACAAAGTTCAAAGCTACTTTTATATAGTTGAGGAGGAAGAAGGAAGCTTGTCTTCCTTCTTTCTCTTCCCCTGCATTTTATTTTTTCTGTTGTGTTAGTTTGTTTTCCTGGTGTTGTATCGTTTTTGGATCTGACATATTTTATCCGATCTCTGGATCCGTTTGGCGTGCATCTGTTCGTTATAATCTTTGTTCCTGTAACCTTTTCTGTTGTAGCAAGTGCAGAAAAGGTAGATTTTATCCGTAGATCACTGGATCTACGTGGATGCAAAAAAAGAAGGGACTTAGATCCGGTGTTTCAGACTAGGCCAAAGGATGAAGATTGGACTACAGCTGTTCCGCTACAAATCTGGGGTTACGATAAATATATGGTTCAACGGTCCTCTATTTTAGATGTACCTTTTATGGTTGTTTTTGCTCTTTGTAGTTTTTTTCTTGCCTTTATGGTCCATGTAATAGGCTTTGCCTTTATATATGTGAGGTTTTACTCCTTGCTATTGTCATGTTGTACTATCAATCTTATTATCTAATGAAATTTTAGTATTCCCATAAAAAAAAAAATATTCGCCTGTGCAGGAGACTAGCCAGGAGTTGCAATTGTAGAAGTGATTTGTTTTTTACAGTTCTTATACTTTATAACAAGACTGGAGTATTTGTTGTTACCAAGACTAATAGCAATTACTTGTTACACCTGAAATGCAATTGTATATATATATATTATATGATTTCCAGGAAAATAGTGGTGTCTCATTTATTTAAATAATAATAATAATAACATACTAAAAGAAAAATGAAATGCACCAAATAAATATAGCTTAGTTGGTACATTTCTGACTTCTAGTTTTAGAAATAGAAGATTGTGGGTTCCAACCTATCTTCTTATAAAAAAATATATATAAATAAATAAAAGAAAGATGAAATGTCGAACTTTATAGAAATTTTTGTAGATGTTAAGAAACCATTCCGGTGATTGCATACTATTCATTATTTATAGCTTGCAATAAAAATCAATCGTTTAAATTTAACTTGAACATAAATCTCATGATATTGAATCATTGATTAAATTTTACCAGTCAATAATATTTTTCTTGGGGAAAAAAGAAAGCTTGATGAACGTATCTAAGAATGGACTTATATATGTAAACAAATATCTAACTCATCCCCAAATATATCTCAAAGGGAGGATTTTCTTATGTGTATATAAGAAGTCATATAATCCCCTAACTTACATAAGAAATCATATAGTTCCCTAATTTAAAAGACATACCCCAGGCTCAAAGCGTGAAGCAACCAAAATATTGGCAATCGTATCGTGCATTTCCTAGTCATTCTATATCTATCTACCTCAGCGACTCTCTTTGGACGTGAGCTAATTCAATTCATTGCCTATACGAGATACAACGTAGTTTTGGTATACATCAAATCGTATAAACAGAGAGGTTTATGGGCAAGGGTACTCCAAACACGAACAGGGAAAAAGACTAGCTCCATGTATTATCCTTTACGTGTAAATACAATCACAGCAAGTCACCTCCAATTTCATTAATAACTTTCTCCACTTTAATCAACATTTCTGTCAATGACAAAAGGGCAACCGTGACAAATTCAGCATAATTTTCAGAAACAGTGTTCCTTTTATCATAACCCAAAAATGATTTTGAACACAAGAACTAGATTAAGAATATGGACAGAGAAAAGTTAGTACCTTTGAAGGAGGAATCTTCCATCAATCGCTGCAAGAAAATAAATTAAGAAATCAGTAAGCAAATTAAGTTGGAAATACGCAATTTTAGAAGTGGTTCCTATCATCTATGCAATAATTAAAACTAGTTGGCCAAAATACAATTCTAATGACCAAAAGCATTCAAGTATGAAGCCAAATGCAAACTGATACCGCAATTTCAGATTTGAGATCGTTATCATCAGATGAACTTGGCTGGTCTGTGGCTGCACCAGTTTTACAAATAAGTGTCAATATGAATAGATGTTAAATAAACTTTTAATCATAGATGAGGAACCTATCTACCTTGTTTAACCTCCGGGTAGCAGTTGGCCAGGAATGAAGCAAAGCTGGGAGGGAAGCCAGTAGAAGTGCCCTCGTGATTGTAATGTGCTGGTTCTTCATTACATGAAACTACCTCAACTTCATTATTTGATATCATTTCATTGCAATCAGTTGAAAATGAAGCGAAGTCGGAAGGCAATGCAGTAGATTCGCCTTCACTGCGTTGACTTGGTGCTATTTTGTTTGTGCAAGAGTCTCCCTCAACTTCATTGCTCAAATTCACTGGGAGTTTATCAGAGTTTCTTATAACTGGAGACATTATAAGTGATTCCTCCTCACAAACTCTGCAATGCCCATTTCCAGTTAGAAAGAAAACATTACAGCATGATCTGATTCAACCTAATTTTTATAAGTTTTAAGATGAACGATGCATCAAGGTAATTAGGTAATAGCAGCTTTCACATTTTACCTAGATGAACTTCTATTAGTAGAGAGGAATTCAGATTGCGATGAAATTTCAGATTGAAAGTCAGTATTGAGAGGTACAGTTTCAGTGAAGTCTTTCAAGATATCCTGAAAAGACAAATCAAACTACCATCACTCTAAGATGGAGGAATTGCCAATAGTGTTCATGATATTTCTTATGATGGTCACACTATAATAAATCAACTAACTAAATTCTAGTGCTTATTAACCTTCAATTCATTTATGAATGTCTCTGCTTCAGAAACCGATGCAAATCGGAAGGCAAACTTTTGGAACTGCAATCAAATTAAAAAGAAATTTTAGGCCAACCAAAGGAAAAGAATAGTACTCTGATCCCAAGTAAAAGAAAATACTGATCAAGTTGTAGCAGCTAAAGAAAACTGAGATTAAGTTACATTCTGACTTCAATGAATCATACACTACAACTCATATGTAGATGATAAATTTTTTTGGTTACAGAAAGGTTAGGTAAGTATCTAGATGATAATAATACAAGACAACTTCAGATAGTGCCACAACTGAAGAAACACAACTAGAAGCAGTCAACATATAGTGAAAGAATGAGGTCAACTTTAAAATATTCAAAGCATGCTAAGTTGGTCAAATAACAGTAAAAATCCTTCATATGCAAGAAATACAACAAAAATTATCAGTGAAAAATACATATGTATATATCGATTGCAGTTATCTAAGTTATTGGCATGCACAAAGAGAGAGTGCTGAACTTGTTCAGATCAAATCTAGTTATAGCTTACTTGATTGTTAGAGTTAACAGGTTTGGTAAGTTTTCATCTGTTTGCCTTAATTTAATTAGCAAATTATCATTTAAAAAGATAAACACATAAGAAAGGTTAATCAGAATGACATCATGAAAAACAAAAAAACAAATGAAGTTAATATCGTCCTTGTTTATTTATGAGCAAAATCGTATTCTATTATAGCTTTTAAGGAAATTATCTCTATCAACTAGATGGTACACTTCTCCTTCACTGTGTTTTCCACCAGGGCTGATATATTTTCCTCTCCTTTCATTTACTAATCTAAACCAAACAAAATCAAGTAAATTCGTTAAAACAGTTTCTCATTCCTCCCTGCACAACTTCCATTAAGACAAACATATATTTCTCATGAGGTAAACGCATACAACAAAGGAACATCATGTCCAGATTTCAACTTTTCTTTCATGCACAAAAACTTACAAATGTATTCGCATTTTGAATCACATCTTTTGACTAAACAACTTTAGAACTTTACCTCGCCAAGTGAGTCTCTATAGCTCACAAATACAGCTCTGCTACCCCTGGGAGGGGAAAATCCTGAGAGACATGAAACCTGTGGCCAAGTGAAATGCAGCTTGGAAACATAGTGTTCTTCCTGCATCTCATTGAATGATCAATTTAGAATACAATAATAAATCTGCATGCATTCCAACGAAACAGTTTATGGGATTATTTAGCACATACATGCAACATTAAGAATCAAATAGACCAGCACATGTCCATATAACCAGACAGAAGCTTAGGGGCTTGGGGGGAGGAAGCAGGAAAGCAAAGTGAAGAGCTCAACAAAATGCTTCTCTCAGACTTAAATCAACTGGAAAAAAAAAAATGGAAGAGAAAAATTGTCTTCCCATCGGGACATAGAATTTTCCATAAGAAATTCAAATGATAGCAGATGGTTTGAGCAAGACATAACAGAAAATATGTGTATACCAAGTAATGAAACTAAACAAGGGCCTAGTAGAAAATATGAAGCATCACAGGACAAATAATTGATTAACCAGCGAAAGATTACCAACGGCCCACCGGATATACATATAATCAAAGACATTTTAAGCAATTTGAATTTATTTCCCTTTTTGTACTAAGGAAGTTTGAATCTTAGGAAATGCAGAAAAAGAAAATGTGTAGACAAAAAACGAATTCATATTATTCATGATCTAAACCGCTCAAACTCGCAGATTATTGGATTAGATAAATTCAAACTTAGGTGTAACACAAACAACTAGAGGATCTCTTAACAAAACGCTTACCATGCTTCCTTACTTCCATTCTCTCATACAAACATGGCCTAAATTTCTAATTATTTCTTTCTTCGGTTTCTTACGACTGATCTAATTGTCAAAATCTCTCCAAAAGACAAATCAAACGAAATTGAAGCTTGTAAAAAGGAAGCTATAGTTGAGACAGAATTATAGTCGTTTGATCTTCTGTTTCTTTCTTAGCAACCAAACAAAGTCAAATAGTAAAAGAGAACTAGATATCAAAGTGAAAACTAGTTCCTGGAACAAATTTGCACAAAGAAAACTAATCAAGACTGACGGAGATAATCAACTCACAAGGATGTAATCGCCGAAAGAGACGGATAGAATGGCGTCGGAAATGGAGTGAGAGTTTAGGAGTTGCAGAGAAGCGGTCGGAGACTGAGAGGAGATCCAAGTACCCCGGATTCGAGGCTGCCGTCGAGTATTAGGAAGAGGAACGAGGGAAGAACAAGTTGAAGGGAGAGAAGGACAGACGACGAAACGAGAAAATGAGACCTCCCACTGATCTTTAAAGGCGAAAACAGGTTTCTCCATGGGCTCGCTCTCTATCAGTGCCAGAGATCCCGCCATAAGTTTTGATTGCTTGAATTTTTCTGATGCGTTTGAAATGAGAAATTTAAAAAAGGATTGCTTATATAGGCTTAAAAACTTACAGTATTTTCAAAATAAAAATAAAAATCATTTATAAATATTTAAAAGAAATACGAATTTTAGAAATTTTCTTCATTTGAAAATGCATCAAACAAAATTAGTTGCTGAGAAGACTGTCTTTATTCTTGACCTCCGGTTAAAACTCTCTGTTATTACAAAGAGTTTTGAAGGAGAGCCCCTGGTTCACCCCTCCCCGGTTAAAGAGGTCCAGTTAGTTGGTTGGAGGAAGCCCAGGGAAGGGGTTGTCAAGTTGAATACGGATGGCTCCTGCCTTAGTAATGGCAAAATTGCTGCTGGTGGAGTTCTTCGGGATGCTGGTGGCGCCTGGCTGGCTGGGTTTACCCATAACTTAGGTACGGGCTCCTCCTTTACTGCAGAGCTCTGGGGGATCTTGTCTGGCATTAAACTCGCCATTCGCATGGGTGTTAAAAGACTTTCGGTGGAGTCTGACAATTTGAAGGCTATCAACAGGATTTCGGATAGACAGGCTGTTTGTCTTAAGAGTCAGAATCTCATTAAAGCCATCTTGAGGCTTCGTCCTGCCTTCGATTCTCTTACCTTCTCCCATATTTATAGGGAGCAAAACCGCGTGGCGGATCGCTTGGCAGCTGCTGGGCATGGGGGGATGTTAGGTGTTTCTACCCTTTCCGTTCCTCCTTCTTTTCTGTTACCTTCTCTTCTTGAGGATAGGATTGGGGTCAGTCTTCCTAGACTGATCCCGGGTTAGGTTTTTGTTTGTTTGTTTTTTTTTCTTCCCTTCTTACCAAAAAAAAAATAAGCACAATAAAACAAAGTAGGCTTAATACATACCCAGCCCCCTAAAGTTGTCCATTTTATTCATTTAACCCCTTCAACTTAAGGGACATCCTTTTAACCCCCTAAACTCCAAAAAAACGCTACTTTTAACCCCCTATCATCCGACGTGGCATTGACCTAGTCAACGTTTGTGTCTCAAACACAGGAGGCGCGTGGGAGGATTTTGTTCTTGCCTCCAACGGTAAAAAAAATGCATACAGCCCCCTAAAGTTGTCCATTTTGTTCATTTAACCCCCTCACCTCACGGGACAACCCTTTAACCCCCTAAACTCCAAAAAAATCCTAGTTTCAACTCAAGTACGGGCATTGGAGATAGAAGATTTAATTGGTGTCTTTCTAATTTTTAATTGGTGCTTTTTTTGGTCTCAATCCACGTTGGAATTGTAAAAAATGCTTTAACTTTGTATGAATTATGACCACAGTGTATATAGATACAGTGGAAGGCAATACAAAGGAAGAGTTAAAATCTGATTTGATATGAAGTATAGAATACAGTGGAAGAGAAGTGATGACTAAATGATATTTATAGCAATTTTTCAATATTAAGGACTTTCAAAAGAAGAAAGTAGGAAAGAAAAGAGCAAATTATACACACGGACAACATTATATTTCGGCAGTCTAAAATATGGGGTTAAAAGTAGCATTTTTTTGGAGTTTAGGGGGTTAAAGGGGCGGCCCGTGAGGTGAGGGGGTTAAATGAACAAAATGGACAACTTTAGGGGGCTGGGTAATTCAGGATACACATGTGTCACGCGCGTGATACACACGGACAATATTATATCTCGGCATTCTAAAATAGGGGGTTAAAAGTAGCGTTTTTTTGGAGTTTAGGGGGTTAAAAGGATGTCCCTTAAGTTGAAGGGGTTAAATGAATAAAATGGACAACTTTAGGGGGCTGGATATGTATTAAGCCAACAAAGTAAGCATAGAAGGCATCATACATACCTTTATTATGCATTTCATTTATCAATATTATATATTCCTACTGTACATACGTTCATTTTATTGATTTTTATAAAATCCTTTGTATATGTTAGTTTTGGATATTTTAAGTTAATTTACACCTTTATAGAATGATATTGGAGAGTTTTTTTTTTGCTGAAACTACCGGTATGATGAATAAAAACAAACCAGAACAACAAATACAACTCCGGTCATTTAAGACCAGACACCCCAACTAACATCTCTATCATTTCTAACCCCTTTTCTATACATCAATTTGAATTTAACACTCGTCTTAATTTGCTCAATAATTCTCTGAACATTAAAACTCTCGTTAGTAAAATAGACTCTATTTCGTACCAACCAAACCCAATATATGGCAGCAACAATAGCAATACGTCGACAACAAGCTTTTAAAGTTTTCCCTTTTGCCTTCTTGCAACACCAACTAGCAATACGACGCCAACCAATAACACTCCTTGTGATATTACACCTCTACTGAACGTTAAACCAAACCCTTTTAGTCTGATCACAGCTAAAGAATAAATGGTCCACAGTTTCTCTATCTACATTGCAAAAGTCCACACTTAGCATCCAACTGAAGCTGACATTTTTGCAAATTAGACCTAATAGCAAGTTTCCCTTTCAAAGCTAACCAAACAATGAAGCTTTGTCTGGCAATAAATTTAGGACTCCAAACCATTCTCCACCAACACACCTTAGACTTCTTAAGTCTCAACTCATTATAAACACTGCCAATAGGAAATTGCTTATTTCTTGTACCTTTCCAACGAACCCTATCACAAGAGTCCCCATCAATTGGAATTAACTAAATCTCTTGCCAAAATTTACCAATAAAAAAGAACTAGGATTAGGGAGCCTCCATTTAGCATCCCTAATCAAATTAGTAACCAAGGCACGCTTAGGGATGTCACTGTCCTCAGTTAGTAATTGAGGGTAACAATCAGCCAAGCTTTTCCTTTTGAACCAAGGATCAAACCAGAAATATAAAGTAGTTTTATCCCCCCACACTATAATCAACCAAGGGCTTCACATCTTACTTGATTTTATTTAGCCATCGCCGACTCCAACTAGCGTCAAAACGGCTTGATAATACCCCAAAAACTCATCAATCGCAGCTTTTACTGAATCAGCCAACTAGCCCATAAAGTTTCCTTATTAGCAATTAATTCTCAGACGTGCTTACTAATAGCTGCTTTGTTCCAGACCCCAGTTTCTTTAATCCCAATCCCCCCCCTTCACTCTTAGGGAAACACACATCAGCCCACGACACCAATGCCCCAGAGTTTACTTCACTATTCCCTTTCCATAAGAAATTCATGCACTTTGCATCAATTTCTTTAATCAAAGATTTATGCAAAATAAAAACAAGCATCCAAAATACATGAATACTATGGAACACAGAGATAATTAATTGAAGGCGTCCTGCATAAGAAAGGAAATTAGTCCCCAAGCATTAACTCTAGCAGTGATCCTCTCAACAAGCACCCGACAATTAGTCTTAGTCAAAGTTGAAGACAACAATGGCATCCCCAGATACCTCACTGGCAACATTCCAAGCTTGAAGTTAACTCACTGCACCATTACAACTTTTTGAGCCTCATTCAACCCACTAATGATTAAAATATCAACCAACTCCAAAACAGAACCCAGATGAGCCTTACAAAATAGAAGATATTTGGAGATTTTATTCAACCTAATGGGTTCGTAATTTACGATCGTAAATTGTGAAGCAATTGCCTTCGAAGAGTCGTAAATTGTGATACATAGTTTGATATATTGTATATAAGGATAGGGTTTGCAGTTCACATAACTGCCGAGAATTGCAAAGTAAATAGACTTCACAATTACAATAACTGCGAAGGACTACGAAGCACATTTCTTCTGAGTTTGTTTCTTTAAAATTGTTTTGACAATGAGTTTGTTTCTCAACAGTATCATTATGTCAATCGACCATTTTTGTGTGTGTAGTCATGTGGAACGACCAATGGAAAATAGAGGGAAAAGTCATGACATACGAGAGTGGTGAATCGAAGTGGTTTCGGCTTTCAACAAAAATCAACTTCGAATTTTAAAGAGAGTTTACACTTCTACACGTGCTGATTCAACATCATTTGCCCATGTATATGGCCATACAAACTACCTATGGTCCAAACTAAGTTCTTGGGATAATAGTTTTAAATGTTGATTCAAGTGATGTTGTGTTTAATAGAGCGTTGAATGAATCCAACCAATGTGAGCACACTATATATTATTTTTGAACCGCAAACAATAGATGCACAACTACCTCGAGTTTTGAAAAAGGATAATGTTATTCAATCAAGTTGTGATCCCACCATTAAGTTGACACTCATCGGCCAATGAAGTAGTTAAATTATCTTATGTTGAGTCTATATACCCAGTCCGACACAGAGTGTACAAATTGTGATCCTCCTATGAAAGTTCTTCCCCTGTAAAAGGCTTTACACCTGTCGGTCGACCAAGAAGTCCGATTAGAATACCATCTCAAGGTGAATATCTAGTTCCAAGAACATGTAGCAGGTGTGGGAAGATTGGCCACACTAAGTTGAATTGTCATCATCCGCTTCCAAATACAACTCAGCCTCCGAGTATAGTATCAAGTTCTCTAAGTTCTATGATGTGATGATGTAATATTTCATTGTGTAAACTTTCATTGAACTCATATATTAAAATTGTATATTTCAGTAGGTGTGCTTACTTTTATATTTCATTGTGTACTTATTTGTATAATTCAATATGTTTGCTTACTTGTATATTTCATTGTGTAAACTTTCATTAACCATTTCAATAGGTATGCTTACTCCATAAAATTGTATAAATATATAGGTGTGCTTACTTGACCATTTTAATGGGTATGCTTCGTAGTTCATATAACCACTTCGTGGTTACATGAGACTACGAGGTATAACTACACCCCCTGGATTCGCGGTTAATGAGACTACAAACTGACATTTGAACTTCAAAATCAGCTATTTCGCAGTTCCAATAATATCTCCGCTGTTAATGAGACTGCGAGGTATGATATGCTACAAGTTCAAACAATACCTCTGTAGTTCATGAACTGTGATGTGGTTATTTGAACTGTGAAATAGCTATACTGAATTATACATACCCAAACCTGAACATTCACAATATCTACCACAATGTATAATACTCAAATCGGAACACACATTTTGCTTGTGCACTTATAATATAACAATAAATCATGTATGTTAATTGTGATAGTGAAAGCGATATACATTTGACAAAAATTAAATGTTTATGAAAGAACGAAGCAAATTGGCGTACAAAATCATTTTGTTTGGGAAGTTGTGAATGAAGGGAAAATTTGGTGAAGAATATTCATACTTCTGAGAATCTGGTTGATATATGTTCATTAAACATGTATCATCTATCAAATTTGAATTATGTAGTGACTTGCTAGGACTTGTAAAATGATATTTGTGGCCCTAAGGGGCATGAATAAAGGAGGAAGATTCTGTAATTAATGGTTAAAGAAGAGATTGTTAAAGTTAACTCCTAATTCCCCTGGTGGAAGTCAAAAGTCTTGGTCACCAAGTTTTGAAGAGTTTGAGTGTGAACCAAGTTTTGGAGGCCGTAAAACATTGGTTTTAACTTTGACATATAGAGTGGATTTGTTGCAGAGGATTAGTGATAAGCTTGGAAGAGAGAACAATAAAAGTTGGAAAACACTTAAGTATGAAAAGATTTTGGCAAATTTTTGGGTTAGTGATGTTTCATAAACTTTTTTTATATTGTTCTTGATTGCTTTAATAAAACTTCATGTGGATGTAATTGCAACTTGACCAAAACACATATATTCCTTGTGTTGTATATTTGTTACTCTTTTTAGTTGTTCGATTAATTCACATGAATAACTCATATTCTCCTAACATATAGATTGTGTGGTTCCAAAGAAATTGTGTTGGCACGTGAAAATATCTTGGTGTTAATAAGGTCCTCTTCATGTGAACTTAGGCAAAAGAAAATTCTTATAAAATATTTCTTTTGTTTAATAAACCGTTTAATTACTTAAATTAAAATATTAAGTAATTATTTAATTCTTTTAAAAAAAGTAATTATTTAATTTAAATATGTTGATAACAGTTATTTTTCCAATGTTTAAATTATTATTATTTTTTTTTGTAGAACAGGAAAGATAAAAAAACAAAAAACCAAGGACTAACCTGGGATTAGCCTAGGAAAGCTAACCCCAATAACATCTTCCAAAAGAAGAGAAGACAAGAAATCAAGAGGAGAAGATAAGGTAGTGACGCCCAACATCCGGTCATACCCATCAGCAGCCAGACGATCCGCAACCCTGTTTTGTTCTCTGAAGACATGGCTGAAGCTGATGACGTCAAAGGAAGAGCAAAGCCTTCTAATGCCTTTGATTAAATTACTGCTATTTAGACAAATAGCATTCTTATCGGAAATTAATTTGATGGCCTCAAGGTTGTCCGACTCAACCCTCAGAATTCTCAACCCCAGACTCTTAACCAACCTTAGGCCAGAAAATATCCCCCAAAGCTCAGCTGCAAAGGAAGATCCCATGCCTAAGTTGTGAACAAACCCAGAAAGCCAAGCGCCTCCATCATCTCTTAGAACCCCTCCTGCCGAAATATTACCGGAGATAAGGTAAGAACCATCCGTGTTTAATTTAACCTCCCCTTCTCTAGGCCTACACCAACTAAGGAGCTGAATATTTCTCTTTTGGGTAGAAATAGCAAGGCCATCACCTTTGAAACTGGTCAAAATATTAGATAATTTTTCCAAGAAGAAACCTTCCAAATTAGGAAGAGCAACATATTTCTTTTCAAAGATCTCCATATTCCTCCAATACCAAATCTGGTGACAGACTATAACAAAGAGAATATTACCATGCTCAAGGTTGGCCAACAGCTTCCCACTAATGCCATCTGCAAACCAGTCAATATCAGAGTGGGCCAAAAAATTCGAGAGCACGTGATGAGGAAGAACTTTCGTCCAGACCTCCTTGCTTTTAGTACAATCCCTAAGAGCATGACACAGAGTTTCCACATTGCCCCTGCATCTGCTACAAGCCCCGGAATCCACCAGATGCCGTCTATTCCTCTCAGAATTAGTGAGCAACCTATTTTTGGCCCTAAGCCATAGAAAGCTTCTAATACGGTAGGGAACTTTTAAAGCCCAAACACTCTTCCAGACATCAGAGATGGACCCCGCCTCATTCTGATTGAAGGCCTCAAAAGCTGATTTACAGGTATAAGCACCATTATTAGACAACACCCAACAATGACTATCCTTATCTTCCTCCATATTACTAATCTTGACTCCTCTGATCCTCAGGAGAATATCCAGATTAAAAAAGGATGCAAATTTATCCCAGATCCAATCCCCCTCAGCATCCACCACGTCTGCAATCCTCCAATTACGGATATTATCAGGAGGAAGGGAAACACACTCTTCTAAAAGGGGTTTACCACCAATCCAAGGGTCATTCCAGAAACTGATAGATTTGCCGTTTCCCACCTCCCAGCCAATCCCAGAACAGAACTCTGAAAAGACAGAACTAAGGCCTTTCTAGAGAAAAGAACAATTCCCAACTCTCTCTTTGGGCCCCCCAAAGACTCTATCTTTCCTATATTTCCCACAGAGGAAACGGACCCAAAGAGTAGAGGGGTTTTGCCACAGTCTCCAAAGCAGCTTCATTAATAACACTTTGTTATTATCTTTCGCTTGTCTAACCCCAAGTCCCCCCCTGTTCTTAGGCTGACAAACCTCCTTCCAAGGAACCAGGTGGATCTTTTTTCCCTCCATTGGATTCCCCTAAAGAAAACATCGATTGATCTTATCTAGATCATTCAGAATAGGCTCCGGCAATTTACACGCTTGCATAATATGGTTAGGCACCGCACAATTGACCGATTGAATTAAGGTCAGACGGCCAGCGAGAGAAAGAGTTTTGGCTTTCCAAATGGCACACTTACCACTAGTTTTGTCAATAGTTTCTTTAAAGGAGGCTTTAGAAACTCTTCCACTATGGAGGGGAACCCCCAAATACTTGCCTAGAGAATTAGTTAAAGGAATACCAGAAATATCGCTAAGCTTTTTGCAAACACTCTTACTCATATTTTTAGAGCAAAGCATCCTAGATTTTTGGATGTTAATCTTTTGGCCCGAAGCAGCACAAAAACAGTTCAAAATGTCCATAACCACACCTATTTGTTCTTCATTTCCTTCCACAAAGATCATAACGTCATCTGCGAAGAACAAATGGGTAATCTGAGGGCAGAATTTGTTGATGGAAACAGGGTGGAAAACTCCATTACCCACAGCCTCTTGGATAAGGTGAGACAGCCTCTCCATAGCAATAACAAATAAGAAAGGGCTCATAGGATCCCCTTACCGGATGCCCCTGGAAGGAGAAAACTCTTTAGACATATCACCATTGATTAGAACCTGAAAAACAGGGGAAGAAATGCAGACTTCGATTAATCTCCTCTAGTTCTCCGGGATACCAGCTTTCTTAAGACTATCCAGAAGAAAGCTCCAGTTTAAGCGGTCATAAGCCTTCTCTAGATCCAACTTAAGAGCCACAATACCTTTCCTTCCCTTCTTAATTTTCATGGAATGAACCATTTCATGGAATGAACCATTTCCTGGGCAATTACGACGTTATCCATCATCTGTCTACCCGAAACAAAGCTGCCTTGATTCTTGCTGATAATATCAGGAAGAATACACCGGAGCCTATTTGCCACAATTTTAGTAACAGCTTTGTACAGCACATTACACAGACTAATCGGCCTCATTTGTAAAAAGGAGGACGACTTCTCAATTTTAGGAATCAAAACAAGAAGCGTTTTATTCATCAGCTTAATATCTTCTGTACCATTAAACATTCCTTTGATAAAACTATAAACACCCTCCTTCATGGTATCCCAATGCTTGTGGTAGAAACAGGCAGGAATGCCATCAATCCTAGGAGCTTTGGTGGCACCAATACTAGAGAAGGCCAGATCAATCTCTTTCTGGTCAATAGGAAGGAAAGCATCCCGAACCATACCCTCATCCAAACCAGGAAAGGAAATCCTAGAGAAAGCTTTATCCAGATCCACCCTTTCCTCTTTGAACAGATCTTTATAAAAATTAAGGGCCAAGCGACGAACGTCCTCATCCTCATAGACCCAATCTCCATTTGAATCTTTAATCGCATCAATCTGATTCCTCTGCCTTCTAATAATAGTTGAAAGGTGGAAAAACCTGGTATTGCGATCACCATCTTTAATCCAGGCTTTCCTAGATTTCTGGAACCAGAGGAACTCTTCCTGCCTCAACACAGCTTCCAATTTATTCTGAAGAGATCTAAGAATATTTAACTAAAATTTTAAGTTAAATTTTATCAACTAATATTTTTATATTCAGTAATTATTTTTTAGTTTTATTAAACAACATTATATATATATATAATAATCAAACAACATCATAAACCTTTGAACTAGGTCAAAAAGAGTAATTGGTCCCTAAACTTATAGAATATCTCTTTAGCCATTTGAATTTGTTTAAAGTGATATAATTAACCGTTTAAACCTACATAACAGAACAAAATATAACTTAGATAAATAAAAATGTATGTCATTTTAAATAAATTCAACGAGGGAAAGCCAATCTATTTTTTACACTAAGCTAAGGGGCTTGATGTATTAATTTAAGCCACAAATAAATTATCGAAATGAACACAGGCCGCTATTTGGGACTCCCATCCCTCATTGGAAGGAAGAAGAGGTCAGTTTTCAGCTACCTTAGGGACAAGCTCTGGCAACGTCTGTTTAATTGGAGTGGAAAACTGCTTTGGCAGGCAGGGAAGGAGGTCCTCTTAAAGTTTGTGGCCCAAGCAACTCTCTCCTACTGTATGAGTATCTTTCTGCTTCCACTCTCCCTCTGCGACGAGCTCCAACGTATGATGAACTCCTTCTAGTGGGGCTCCTCTACTAATAAGAAGCGCATTCACTGGTGCTCTTAGGATAAGATGTGCTCTCACAAACGGGAAGGAGGCTTGGGCTTCCAACATCTACATTCCTTCAACATTGCCCTTTTGGGTAAACAAGCATGGAACTTCATTTCTAATTCATCTGCTTTAGCTGGTAAAATCCTCAAAGCTAAATATTTCCATGATGGGACATTCTGGTCGGCCAGTTGGGTCATAACCCGAGCCTAGTTTAGCGAAGCATATTAAAATCAAGGCAAATAGTCATTGAAGGTAGCAGGTGGCAGATTGGCCATGGTACTGACATATCGGTTTGGCATGATCCTTGGGTCCTAAAGTCTGGGGGCTTCCGGATTACCTCAGCTGTTTTCCCGGGTCTGGAATCTATCAGTGTTGCGGATTTACGCATTCCCCGGAGCTATGAATGGGATAGTGAGCTAGTGGAGGAACTCTTTGAACCTAGGGATGCCGCGACCGTCCTTATTATGCCTGCCGGAGATGAGGACTCGGTAGATAGTCTAATCTGGCATGACAGTAAGGATGGATCGTACACGGTTCGCTCTGGATACCGGATTACTGCCGTCGTGAGCTTGCTAGGCCTAACGAGATGGCGGATGAGTCTGAATGGGTGGCCTTTTGGAACTTAAACATTCCCCCAAAGGTCAAGTTCTTCCTTTGGCGTTGCTGTAAAGAACTGCTCCCCTACGGGTCGAACCTGTTTCTCAAAGGTATGGACATCCCAAATTCCTGTGTAATGTGAAGGAAAATAGGCAAACGTTTGGCAGCGGAAATATAAAATTTTTACCTATTTCCTTTTTCCAAGATCCGTTAATCGTTATTTCATACAAGGAGGGATTGAACATAAATACCTTTATGACGATCAATCTACCGTTGCAAACGAAGTGCCCACAACTTCAAAAGAGATGGAAACTGTCTACCAATCTGTCCCTATCCAAACAGACCTTCCAGACCTCCGAATGGCAATCCCAACGGTGGAAACGTGGAAAAATATGTCTAGAAGCTCATGTCCAAAAATCGGGACGATCCTACGGTTCAATCTCCGGGAATCCGCGAAATCGTGAACTGACCTGATGTAGGAGAAGTTAAACGAATTTCTCCTTCTGTATGTCTTTTCTACATTCATGAACATAACAAAACATATAAGTAAACGATTAGAACTCAACCAAGTAATAGCAATCAAGATAAATTTTCTCTAATTAATCAACACAAGATCAAGGAGAAAAAGGAAGAGATGAAATCAATTGATTCGGAAGCAATCGGTAGAATTCCGTCCTCTACTGTAGTATTCGAAATTCTCAGTCTGTGGGAGAGACTAGGGTTAGCCGAAATTTGCTAATAGGAGGGGTATAAATAACCTCTTGTATCTAAACCCCTAGTTAGATAGAATTAGGCTACCTAATAAGAGTTATATTTGGAATAATACTCTTGTTATTATTATCTATAATTATATCTATATATAAAGATAATAATAACTTATTGATAGGATAATAATAGAAGCAATTTAATCTCATTAAACCTTCTAACTTATTTATCCTATAATTAATTTAATTCGCAATCATAATCTAATTATAATTGTTGCAAAATTAAATTAATTCCTTTATGATTTATCTACATAAAATCGCCCCCCCCCCCCTTATGTTACTGGGCCTTGGTGGACTCAGTTGGGCTTCCATCAATTAATTAATATCTGTTTCTCTTTTAGGCTCCAAGTCTTATGTGTGACCCATTAGGTTCTTATTGCTTCTAGCCGTATACAACTATTAAATTAATTCCTTAGAATTATATTTAATCTTTGCATAACGGAATGAGTACGCGAACTGTGATTGGCAGATCCGAAATATTCTCCCAGAGCTATAAGAAGACAGGGTGATTCCGTCGTTGACCTTTCCGTATTAGTTACAGTATAATTCGATCCTTCATCAACTACATCCTTTACAGAATCTTATGACTATGGGCAATGTCAAGTCATATATAGTGAGACGTTCGTTTTACTTGTACAGGCCGAGTTAACTCCAATTAGATAGGTTAAGTGAAATCTGCATTTCAAGTCTTAAGCTATCACCTTGCAAGGATTTAGAGTTAAGTCTTCCACAAGCGATCCTTGGACGTATCTCCCATTTATCAGGAGTGACAAATGCTCAATCCAATGTATAACTATCCTGCAATTACTTCCTGTGATACCCAACGTCTGCCGTTCACACCCCAGAGTCATCTCTGTTATGGATCGTGTTACAACAGGATCAAAGCATCACATTCCATAATCCAGAATCACTAATTAACATTTCTTTGAGTCTTAGGATTACTTATACCTATTAACACCAACGAGATGAACAGGTGACAAGGATAAATCTACCCATCCTGTTGTCTCAAGTCGGGTCCCCAATCCTAATGAACCCCTTTTATTAGATCCATGTAACTGTCCAGATATCTGCATATCTGAAGCTTGTGAGATCAGCTCTCTGTCTCGACAGAAGACATTGTTACATGCAAGTCTCAACAGTGATATGTCAATCCCTTATTCAAAACATATTACTTGACTTGGGGTGGTTTTAAGTTTATTAGTTTATTATAATGTTTCGTCTCACTTCATGCTTGTATGAACACTTTATAATCACTTTAAATAAACTTAGAGATTTCCTTTTATTAGACTTGTTTAGTTCTTTAAAGGAGGTTGCCTTCATACAGTTATAAAACCATATCTTATTAAAACAAATGACATAAAGAACAATTCATTTATATTAGGTTTATATCCTGGAACAATTGTCTATAGGACACTAAACCCCAACATACTCCCACTTGGACTAAAGCCAATTGTTTCCAAAAACATTCCCAAAAGCGTTCGCATGACCATCGTGAACCTTTTGGGGTAAGGCATTCTTTAAATGGATCTATAAGTTTGTCCTTTTATGGGCACTCCGTTTTGATTCTCACATCTACTCTTGTTGTTATCTCTCGGTAGAGATAGTAACGACTGAGGTAGTGTTTGGATGTATTATGAGACTGCGGGTCCTTGGCAAGAGCAACAGCTCTATTGTTAATCTCATTAACAATGTTAGGTACCCCACCTAGTTCATTAATGAACTACCTTTCCAAACTTCCTATCAGCTGCTTCCAAAGTTGCTACATACTCTGATTTTGACCTTTGGCTCAGCTACGGTTTCCTGCTTGGAACTATTCTAGCTAACCGTACCTCTTTCAGAATAAACTTGTATTCTGTGAAATCATCTTCATCTGTTTGATGAATTATATCCGAAAGTCTCCAACTTTCAATTTATCATCTCCATATATACTTGGAACATGTCCATAGTTTATCTTAAGTACTTAAGATTGTCCTTGACAGCAATCTAGTGATCATCACTTGGATTGACCTATAATCGACTTTGTCATGCTAAAGTAACAATGATGTTAGGTCTAGTGCGAAAACGCTTTGAGCACTTTGTCAATGCATTTAGACTGGGAGGGGTCAAGCAGCCTTTTAATCTTAGATCTTTAATCTTTAAGATGTAAGCTGCTTCTCCTAAGTCTATTATGGAGAATTTTATCCGATAACCAAAATTTTCACCAATTGCAGTGTAGCTATGTCGTTCCCATTAGTAGAATATCATTGAAATGTCATACTAAGTAAACGACCAAGCTCTCACTAGTTTACATGTAAAGGCTCATATGAGCTCCCACTAGTTTACATGTATAGGTTTGAAAGAGTCTCCTCATAAGCTGTAGGTTCATCGTCTAATACTTGAACCTCTTCGTTGACTCCCACTAGAAATCCAAATCTCTTTGGGATTTCATCGGCTCCCACTGGAAATCCAAAATCTCTTAGGAATTTTGATGAACTTGACCAGACCTATGAGTTAGTAATGTCACCAGTGTCTCATCTTGTGAGACAGATTCGTGTTCCACCATCGTTTCCGCTATTTCGGCCTATCCTTCCTTTTGAACTTCATCAAGTTCAATTACGCTTTCTATTTGTGTTTCTAGAAGAAACTCTTTCTCTAGAAGTATAGCGTCTTTGGATACTATTACTTTCGATCATCTGGATGATAGAAGTAATATCCTACTTTTATTTCGGATATCCAATGAAGAAGTATTTGTTAGATTTAGAATCTAACTTATCTAATGTTATGTGTTTAACATATGCTGACCACCCCTAAACTCTCATAAAAGAGAAACTGGGTTTCTTTTTCCATGAACAATTCAAATGGAATAGAACTGGCGGATTTTGTGGATACTCGGTTTAAGGTACATAAGGCGGTTTCCAAGGTGTAGCCCTAGAACATCTTTGGAAGAGAGGTTATGCTTATCAAGGATTGTACTATATCTAAAAGAGTACAATTTCTCCTTTCAGATACATCGTGGTGTATACGGAGGAGTCCATATTGTTAATGAATCCATATTCATTTAGATAATTCAGGAAAACATTTGAAAAATATTCTCTGCCTTGATCTAATCGAAATAGTCTTTCTTGTTTGAATCATTTGAACTTTCTCAAAAGCTTCTGACTTATGCTTCATCAAGAAGATGTATCAATATCTGGTATGATCATCTTATGAAACTAACGAAGTGACTGAACCTTTCTCTTTGCTTGTGTTGACATATGACTAACTACATCTGAATGTACTAGTCCTAGAGTGTCTGATACACATTCTCCTTTATTGCTAAAGGGTGTCTTTGTCATCTTTGCCTTTAAACAAGACTTACATGTGTCCATTGATTCAAAATCAACTGAGTTTATAAGCTCATTCTTGATGAAGCTTGAACATGTGTTTTCATTTATATGGCCTAGGTGACATTCCCACAAGTAGGTTGAATTACCTATCATTTAATTCCAAATGTAAAAGCACCATCCTGACCCGTCTTCTAGAGAGAGTCTAAGTACTTCTTACAGTTCTTCTTCCATTTCCTTTCTTTACCATATTGGTGGCATTCCCTACTTGCTTTTATTGACTTTGGGTTCTTTAGAATTGGGAAACTTCCCTTTTTCTCTCGTGAGATCCCTCAATACCAGGTGTTGACATCACTTTCTTAAGATTTGGGCTCAACTGACTTGAGCATATTCAATAGCTCTTCTATAGAGGTCTCTGAGTTTATTCATGATGAGCTTATGAATAAATCTGCAGAACTAAGTCGACACTTAATTCAAATCTAATACTAGAAAGCTTCGGTGATGTAGTCAATCGTCTTGACACAAAGTGCCATAGCTGCAAGTGTGATACATCCTGTACGTTCATCATCTGATTGGTGCTTCCAGTAAACATCAATCCTTTTGGCAGGAGCATCAACTAGTAGGGCATTGGGCATTGGCATGTCCAATCTTTTCGAACTTCAAAACAATTTTGAGTTTGCCGAAGTAGTCGGTGAATTTTGAACTATTCAATTTGTTATCGGTTAAAATATTATGTAGATCCATTTTAGATATGATGATTCAGAGTATTTACTTTAACTTGAGAGTGAGATAGAGTGACGTATGTTTATTCATTTGCTTTAAAGTATATCAATTTAAAATTATAGGTCTTTTAATTCATTTTAAATTGCTCCCACTATTTTGCCAAATTAATAGCCCTCCATATTAATTCGAAGAATTTCACAAATCCTTTAGTGAGCTAGGATCCTAACTCCTGAGATTTCACCTTGAGTTTGCTCAACAAGCTAGTCTCATTCGTTAGGTAGATTCATGTAATCAATCACATCTTTAATGTGATTCCTAGGTTATTGGGTTACTAACCACATTAGTAACTAATATGCTATTCATATTAATCCCAACCATATTTCCCATTAGTTTACGATAACATGGGTTTGCCCATCCAATTATCATAATCTAATTTAAGTATTACCCCATATTCATGAAAGAACGATTTTCGATAATTCAGGTGTTACCATAAGACCCCGAGCTTGAGTTTGCTCAACAACCCAAAGGCCCCCAGTACTGCCGGCTGAATTATAATATTAGGGAGGGGCAACCGATTTTAATAACTTGCTTATTTACTTAACTTTTAATTAGTGAGGGATTTTTATTTTAAGTCTCATAATCTAACTTAGTCTTGATTTGCTTTAGCATACATCAGACACAAACATTGGTGTTATGGACATATTATCTAAATTATTCCGTCGAGCCAGAGACGGAATAAAAGGCCAAACCTAGGAAAATACTAACTATTACATATTTCTCTTTAGGTCCTCCGTCTTCTCCATGGCGCCTTGAAATTACATATTAATTACTATACTACTAAAGAAAACTTCAATTAACTTGAAGGGAATTAAATGAGAGGAGAAATTACAATAGATAGTAGATAGGCAGGACTCGCAGGCCCTATTTCAAAAATACCAAAAGACTAAATAAAGGGTCCAAATATGTCCATAACTCCAAACATACATAGACTCAATTAAATAAATTTAATTGGTTGATTACATAAAATACTTATGTAATATTTAGGTTAATCACATTAACTCATCAAATTAACTTTCATCCAATTTTAATTCTCTCAGTTTCGTATCTTCTATATTAACCTCTTAGATTAATACAACTATACAAAATTTTATTAATTATTTGTGTTCAATTATTTTACCAAGATTATTTAACGTGTTTAATTCAACCGTATCAAATACAAATAATTAAACTTTGTAAAATCAATTCCAGAACATAAAACTTTTAAGACGAGAGATTATACATCATTGTGTTTAATCATTTTACCAAAACCGTTTAAAGTGATTAACTAATATATCAAGTATATTTTGCAAAATCAAATTAAAACACATACCATTACCATATCCCTTTATTAATTATAATGATTAACAAATTTATATGGGCTAATTCGTTGTTTCTAAATTTTAATTTTGTATCAATGAAATAGTTTATCTAATTAACCGTATTAAAACATCTTAATTAGACAACTGAATTCATTCTATACAATTTAAAATAGACAACGATTAAATCATGTGGATCAATTAATTCTATATATATTTTAATTTTAGTTTTCTGAAAAACCAAAACAATTAAAAAAAATCAAAACAGAAAATACACATTACGGGGTCGAAGACTGGTTCGTCCCCGTTGCGGATCATATCCGCAACGTTGGACGGCATTGCTGCCAAAAGGGCAGCAATAGCCGTCCAACCATTAAGAGTTGGAGTCCAACTCTTTTAAAGAGTTGGAGTCCAACTCTGATGTATCAAAAAACTTTATTTAATTTTCAAATCAAATAAATATCAAAACTTTTGATAGATTCTGTTTTATATAAACTAAAACTCTATTTTAAATCAAAACTCTTTAATTAAAAACTTAAATTTTAATTTTGAATATATATATATATATATATATATATATAACTCAGTTTATATTTATATAACATTTTTCAAATATATATCTAATTAATCGATTCTAACCGTTTCGTTTAAATCGTTAATAAAATCAAAATTTTCAAAGATTAATCGAATTAACTCTTTTAACGATTCAAACGGTTAAACCCTTAATCCACAAAACATGTATATCTTAATCTCATCTTAACCATTTATCTTTAGATTAATTAACCGAATCAAATTGATTAATTAACCTAACAATAAATCTATTCAATCTGATTGAAAACCCTTTTATTTTCATATATGAAATAACGGATTTAACGCAGGCTCTGATACCACTGAAGGAAAATAGGCAAACATTTGGCAGCGGAAATATAAAATTTTTACCTATTTCCTTTTCCCAAGATCCGTTAATCGTTATTTCATACAAGGAGGGATTGAACATAAATACCTTTATGACGATCAATCTACCGTTGCAAACGAAGTGCCCACAACTTCAAAAGAGATGGAAACTGTCTACCAATCTGTCCCTATCCGAACATACCTTCCAGGCCTCCGAACAACAATCCCCAACGGTGAAAACGTGGAAGAATATGTCTAGAAGCTCCTGTCCAAAACTCGCGACGATCAGACGGTTCAATCTCCGAGAATCCGCGAAATCGTGAACTGACCTGATGTAGGAGAAGTTAAACGAATTTCTCCTTTCGTATGTCTTTTCTACATTCATGAACATAACAAAACATATAAGTAAACGATTAGAACTCAACCAAATAATAACAATCAAGATAGATTGCCTCTAATTAATCAACACAAGATCAAGGAGAAAAAGGAAGAGATGAAATCAATTGATTCAGAAGCAATCTACTGTAGTGTTCGAAATTCTCAGTCTGTGGGAGAGACTAGGGTTAGCCGAAATTTGCTAATAGGAGGGGTATAAATAACCTCTTGTATCTAAACCCTAGTTAGATAGAATTAGGTTACTTAATAAGAGTTATATTTGGAATAATACTCTTGTTATTATTATCTATAATTATATCTAAATATAAAGACAATAATAACTTATTGATAGGATAATAATAGAATCAATTTAATCTCATTAAACCTCCTAACTTATTTATCCTATAATTAATTTAATTCACAATCATAATCTAATTATAATTGTTGCAAAATTAAATTAATTCCTTTATGTTTTATCTACATAAAATCGCCCCCCCCCCCTTATGTTACTGGGCCTTGGTGGACTCAGTTGGGCTTCCATCAATTAATTAATATCTGTTTCTCTTTTGGGCTCCAAGTCTTATGTGTGACCCATTAGGTTCTTATTGCTTCTAGCCATATACAACTATTAAATTAATTCCTTAGAATTATATTTAATCTTTGCATAACGGAATGAGTACGCGAACTGTGATTGGCAGATCCGAAATATTCTCCCAGAGCTATAAGAAGACAGGTTGATTCCGTCGTTGACCTTTCCGTATTAGTTACAGTATAATTCGATCCTTCATCAACTACATC
Source organism: Euphorbia lathyris (assembly GCF_963576675.1). Classification (NCBI taxonomy): domain Eukaryota; kingdom Viridiplantae; phylum Streptophyta; class Magnoliopsida; order Malpighiales; family Euphorbiaceae; genus Euphorbia; species Euphorbia lathyris. Next base: position 17,678,091 of record NC_088914.1, on the reverse strand, counting down.
CTTGAACAGAATCTTATGACTATGGGCAATGTCAAGTCATATATAACGAGACGTTCGTTTTACTTGTACAGGCCGAGTTAACTCCAATTAGATAGGTTAAGTGAAATCTGCATTTCAAGTCTTAAGCTATCACCTTGCAAGGATTTAGAGTTAAGTCTTCCACAAGCGATCCTTGGACGTATCTCCCATTTATCAGGAGTGACAAATGCTCAATCCAATGTATAACTATCCTGCAATTACTTCCTGCGATACCCAACGTCTGCCGTTCACACCCCAGAGTCATCTCTGTTATGGATCGTGTTACAACAGGATCAAAGCATCACATTCCATAATCCAGAATCACTAATTAACATTTCTTTGAGTCTTAGGATTACTTATACCTATTAACACCAATGAGATGAACATGTGACAAGGATAAATCTACCCATCCTGTTGTCTCAAGTCGGGTCCCCAATCCTAATGAACCTCTTTCATTGGATCCATGTAACTGTCCAGATATCTGCATATCTGAAGCTTGTGAGATCAGCTCTCTGTCTCGACAGAAGACATTGTTACATGCAAGTCTCAACAGTGATATGTCAATCCCTTATTCAAAACATATTACTTGACTTGGGGTGGTTTTAAGTTTATTAGTTTATTATAATGTTTCGTCTCACTTCATGCTTGTATGAACACTTTATAATCACTTTAAATAAACTTAGGGATTTCCTTTTATTAGACTTGTTTAGTTCTTTAAAGGAGGTTGCCTTCATACAGTTATAAAACCATATCTTATTAAAACAAATGACATAAAGAACAATTCATTTATATTAGGTTTATATCCTGGAACAATTGTCTATAGGACACTAAACCCCAACATAATGTGTGGTCAATATGGCGAACATGGCTTGCACTTATTTCTGGACTGTGACTCGGCGAAAGGCCTTTGGTCTACAGCGGGCTTGACTGATATAACGCGAGAAGCAACGTCGATGGCGTCATGGCTGGGAAGTACGCTCAAGTCTCACGGCAGCCAACGTTTAGGTGAAAGACTTTGCATGATCCTATGGCTGATTTGGAAAAACTGAAACCAGAAGCTGTGGGAGAATCGCGTTGTCCTTCCTTCCGTGGCAATCCGTCATGTCGACCAATGGCTAAGGGATTTTCAGATGGAAAAATTGGCACCACTAAGTGCCCCAGTTAGCGCCAGTCGCCCCCGGCCACCCCGAGCCTGACACCCTCCTGATCCGGCATTCCTGAAAGTGAACGTGGACGTGTCAATCAATTCGGTGCTGGGTCAAACAGGCTTCGATCTTGTGTGTAGGAACTGGTCTGGTAGAATCTTGGGTTGCTGGGTTAATAAGGTGAGAGGGGTCTGGGACGCGCGTCTTGCTGAAGCTCACGGCCTACAGGATGCGCTGAAGTGGATTGCGGTTAATAATTGGTGCAGGATGGAAATAGAGCTGGATGCTGTAGAGGTAGTCTCGGGTTTCCACTCAAAAAAGCCCGATGCTACAGAGTTTGGTGTGTTGTTATCTTCTTGTCGCAGGTTAGCTAGTTCGTGTAATATGCCTAAGGTCACTCATGTTCTTCGCACCGCGAACAGAGTGGCTGATAGTCTAGCAAAGTCTGCAATTGGCCTAGTCCAACTTATTGGAACTCAGCCTCTTTATTCATAAGGTATGTGGATGTGTCCGACATTGAGTATTAATGAAATTGCATTTTCCCTCGGGAAAAAAAAAAAAATTTATATTTTAGCTTAAGTTCACAACTTAAAATATAGGGATAAAAACTAAAATTTATTGGGTATTAAAGGAGCGAAGGTGTTACTTTGCCGCAATTTGCTAGATCGTTGACTACAGTTAAGCTGCAAAATCTGCAATCGCCACTTAGGAATTTCAACACTATTTATTTATTGATTAGAAAATAAAAAAATGTATTCTGGCGTCGATATCCAACTGCAACCAACAAGAGCCCGCTCTTTCTGCCATTTCCATTTCGCATTTTCCAAGGAAGAATCGGATTGGCAGATAAGGATCTTTAACACAGACGCCGCCATGAAAGCTCTGCTCAATCCACAACCTTATGTTTCAATTCCAATAATCAATTCTCGTACTCTAACCGCTTCAAAATTCCATGCCTCTGTTCGATTCAATCGAGATTCTGGGCTTGGAAGGAGATGTTGTTTGACTACCAAAGCTGCACTAGACTCTGCCACAATCGATCAGTTAGGGATTCCGGAATCCGGCTTTAAGAATCCGACGCTTTCTACTTCATATCGGAGCTCCAAGTTACCCAAACCGAATCAGACTGTACTAGAAGCTCAAGCTAGGGTTTGTACTGGACCTACTCAAACCAAACCGCTCAATGAAGACCAGGCCAATAAAGTTCTGCAAACCATTCTGCGATCAGGTGTGTTTATTTTTGTATCGTCAGCTACTAAAATTCGGTTGGTTTTTTTCTTTTGATGACTCCAATTTTTTTTTTTCTATCTCAGCAACCGGAGAGCTTAAAGATGAAGAGAAAGTTTCAAAAGCACAACTTGGTGCCTTCTTTGCGGCAATGACAATTCGTGCAAATGCATTTCCAGAAGCAACCCAGTGGAGTGAAGGGGAAAGAAAGGCAATGAATAACTTTTGGCCGTTGTTAGTTCGAGCTCTACCGCCTGATGTAATATTCATCGCAGATCCCGAAGGCTCGATCATGGGAATTGGGAGTCCAATTGGACCTCAGTATGTTGGCAATTGTACTAGCGAAATGAGATTGGTTGGAGCTCTTAGAGAGATTTTGGCTGGAGGTCACCTTGGATATGAAGAAGCCCAAGGTGTTCTAAAGGAGGTCCTTCCCCTGAAAGTTGATGACAATGAGTGCTCAGGAGTTAGTGAGTCATTGCTTTCAGCGTTTTTAATTGGTCAACGTATGAACAGGGAAACTGATCGCGAGTTGAAAGCATACTGTCTTGCATTCGACAATGAACATGGTAAACTTTTGATGATTGAATTGTTGTTTTGTGCTGTTTAGTGATTGATTGAGTACCTTGAATCAGTAATATAGCTTTTTCTGTAATGTGATTATTATTAGGTCCTCCGCCAGTTGCAGATGTTAGATCATTGACTCATTATGGTGAACCTTATGATGGAAACACACGGTACTTTAGGAGCACCTTGTTTGTAGCTGCAGTTAGGTCCTGCTATGGCGAATCATCTTTGCTTCATGGTGTGGAATGGATGCCACCTAAGGTCGGCCCTTGCTCTATTATCATTTAGCTTGCGCACTATTCTGTTTTTTCTTTGATTAGGTGTTCATCTGCTGAATTTTTTTGTGTTGATATCTACAATAAGAAACTGGTGATTTGGTTTTCTAAATTAGCATAACCTTCCATGCATATTGTAGTAAGTCCTGAAATGCAAACCGTGATGCATTCGTATATAATGGAAAATGTAATCTTTCTTGTCAAAGAATGTCTGATGGGTCCTGCATTTCTTTAGGGGGGCATCACTGAGGAACAAATGCTGAATTTCATGGGAGCAAATACACACTTGACTCCTTCGCAAGCTAAACTACTTCTCGAGGTCTTTATAACATACTAGTTTGCCTGCCATCTTCATTTCTCCTTCCTAAGCTTGCTCTGTTTTAACTGTCAGGACTCTTGTTTCAGGATGAGGATGTTGGTTTTGCCTACATCAGTCAGCGTGAAGCCTCCCCATCTCTGTATGAAATCCAACCACGTATATCTATTTCAAGCCTTTATCTCTGCTTCTTTTTCCACGAGGAGTGATCTCTCTTTGTGCTCTTTCTTCCTGTTTTATAATGGTCTTTGTTCTGTACTGTGGAAATAACTTAATTTAGCCATTTGAGACTTTATTGACACTAAGACTTCAGTACCATGTCCATAGGAGTTCCAGGAATTTGCTCATGAGAGTTCTAACTCCATTTTTGTTATTTTGTTTGCAGGTATTCTTTAATTGGCTTGAGGGAGCATATAAAGAAACGACCACCACTAGCAACAACTGAAAAGGTTCAGCAATTTGTTAGGGTAAGCCACATTTTTAGTTTAGTAGTTGTATAAATGTTGCATCTTGGTGGCCGTTGTTTCCTCTTTAAGGGTTATACCTTCAATTTAATTGACATGACACAAAAACGAAAGGCAATACAAAAGGCATTAGCATTTTCTCTATTAATTTGTTCATTCTTGCTATGCAATGCCTGTTAAAGCATCAAGATTTTACTTATGTGAAAGCAACTGCCTGTATTGTGCCTCAATTCTACCTTGGAGAGGTATTTCTCTCTGAAGAAGTTAGTAGGAAGAATACCTTAAAATCTTTTACATTATGTATGTGCTTAATTGCAATGATTATATTTTTGGATAATATGATGCTTATTTTAGCATGCGTCTTTGAAATAATGTAGTATGAGTTAACTTGGCATTTCCAACAGGCTCGAGGAAGGGAAGCAATTGTTGCTGGATTTTATCATGAAGGTTACGAGGACCCTCTTTTAATGCTTATGAAAAGAAGAGGTGTTCATTCTGGTTTGGTGGTGAAGGTTTGAATTGCAGTCTTGTAATCTTTTGAAAATAATTCCTTCGATATTAATATTGAAACAGCTGTATGCCTCTATCTTGAGTGAATTGCTCTATTTGTATTTATCCCTTTGCAATCTTTAGTGACAAGATGCTTTTGAGAATTGAATCTTTTACATTATGCAGTGAAAGTCAACTACTCAAGTGCTTGTTTCTAGCTCGATTTAAAAATCCTTCTTGTTATAAGAGATGGTTTGCAGCAGATGGGTGGATTTATCTTTTTAGTCACAACTTGGTTAAAATAGCATCTGATGAAGCTGTTAATTTAGGGTGAGGAAGGAGCACTTTCGATGACAACAAGATTGCGTTCTGCAAATGCATCAAAAGGACTTCCAGTAAACTACTGTTCAGGGTTCCGTTCCCTGAGCAAGGCATCTGCTTGTGAAGTTGATGGTTTGCATACTTTACCCATCTGTCTTCTTTAATTTCCTTTCTGAATAGTTTGTCTCACATGAGGATATGATCTGTTGCTTAATTTTGGATATGTAGATAAGTCATAACCAGTAGGAAAATCATAATAATCATAATTGACATGTAACTTGTAGATTATGTTACACCAATCTTCTAGTACTGAAACTTCAACTTTTGGTATATTCAGGGGTGTCTCGTGAGAGTTTCAATATGGAGGTTAATGCAAAGGACTATGGTTTTGAACCCACTGATACGCCAAGAACTGATAGATCGGTAAATTATCCAAGTCTCTTGTACAATTGTTCTCTCTTTTTCTTTGGCATATACTCCAAGCTTACAATAACATAATAATAAAAGCAAATTTTGAGTTTAGTTTAAGCTTTTGGGTCAAATAGTACATTGACATGGTATCAGGATTCTTAGATCGAGTGGTCAAATAATAATAAAAGCAATTTTTTAGTTTAGTTTAAGCTTTTGGGTCAAATAGTACATTGACATGGTATCAGGATTCTTAGATCAGAGTGGTCAAGGTTTAGGATTCTTAGATCAGAGGGGTCAAGGTTTTGAATTTTAGCAACTCTATTGGTTAATGAAAGTTCAAGTTGAACTGTTCAACATATGGTAAGATAGTACATACTTTAAACCTAAGAGTCATTTGCGTGCCGAGTATGATGGTCAAGGTTATTATTGAATCTCATCTAGTAGTGCGTATTTCTTTCTTTCTCTATCAGCTACAGTATAATGATATGCCGCATGTTTTTAACACTGTCAGATCTCCAAAAGTATAGCGTTAGGTTTGGCAGCTCTTGATGGTGAAAGAGGTCCAGCCTATGATAGAATAGTCCTAAATGCTGGAATGGTGGACCACTTGGTGGGATGTGACGATGCCGAGGATGTCTCTTGTGCCCTGGACAGAGCTAGAGAAGCCATAGACAGTGGTAGGGCTCTTAAAAAGTTACTCAATTATATAAAGATCTCTCGCAAACTTAGGTGAACTGATGCTTCCTTTTATGTTGGTGGGTTCTGTAAATTGTTTTACATATGAAGAACAGGAGTCAAAATAATTACACTGCTTTTTGGTTTTGATTGGATTTTTGTAATTAGTTCATTTTAACAGTCCTTACAGAATTTTCACTGTATAAATAAACACTGAAATTTTGTTAGTAGAGGATTTTAAGGTGAATAACCCATGGGTTATTGTCATAATTGTAGTGTGTGATCTGTCATCTATATTATTCCACATAATAATTATATATAATATGACACAAAAATGATAATTGTATCAAACAAATAGTCACGTCAATTAGATTGTTATTGTAAATTATGCTCATATAAAAAAATTGACAGGTTCAGACTCATCAATAAATCATCAAAAATGTCTCAATTGGCAACATTTTCTACCATGTATCAATGTAATATGGTGTTAGATCTGAAGTGCTGATGCAATTGAACTAGCAAGGCTAAGAATTTCGAAAGGTTGTTTATTCTTCACTTCTGTGACTGTACAAGGGCAAGAATCTGTAATCCAGAAGTATGTCAACCCATTTCCCGGTTGCCCTGTGCCACAACCAAAGACCAAGTATTAGCTTATAATATCCATCTTAAGAGGGCTTCCAATTAGATATCATTGTACTAATGGGAAATAAAACGTTATGTTTTCTAATTAATTATCTGGCTGCTCATGATTATCATCAATGTATCCTGCCTAAATCATGGTTAAAAAAGTTATACAGGAATTTTATGGTTCCATATAAGCAATCATAAAATAGAAAAAATGACTAGAGAAAAATAAGTTTTGAATAAAAACAAAAAGACAATGCAAGCTTTGTGTCGGGTACGTTCATGGCCCCTGAACTATAGTGCTACCAACAATATAGCTTCTAAAATTCATTTCGTGATATAAAAATCCTTTAACTTTACATTAAAGTAACATTAAAATCCAAATCCACAAAAAACCGTTAAAAGATTAATGGAATAATGAGGGTAAAATATGTACATGGATAAAACAAAGTCGATGACATAGTCAAACTTGTGTAGATCAATGTAAGAGGGGGGAGTTTGGCCATAGACAAACTCAACCCCAAGCATTGCAAAAGCTACGAGAAGGCTTAGGCATGAAGTGGCGAATGAGACATATCAACGTAAGCTGATGGAAGAGGCGGTATTGGTATAATGAACACTATAGAGGACATGGACTGTCCTAGAGTTAGATCTCCGCCGCCCCCTGGGTCAGTAGTTGGAACTGGCTTAAACGATCCACCCTCGTCCACCGGGACAGGAGAGTCGAGCATACGTCCTTCATGAAGGGAGGCGGGTGTCTCCATAGAGGGGAACTCTACACTATGGGGCCGCCAAGAGCACATAGTGCGTGCCCATTCTAGGGCGATGTTTAATCACAGGGAGACCCTCCGGGACGGAATACCGATATATGCATTGACGAGACGCTTAAAAGGGGGTAGACTCCTTCGGTAGGAGTTGGCTGGCCGAGACTTGGGGAAAGTCAAGGCGCCACACGGGGTTTTGGCCTGGCTCAGACCTAGCCCCGTGACATTTGTCATTTCGTTAATTTTTTGTTGTTGTTGTTGATCACGACTTTGATGTTACAATAACGAAAAGACAAAGTTAAGCATATTTTATGTCAAGAAATTAAGTTTAGGGGCTATAATGTTAGTAGCATTATAGTTCAAGGGCCATGAATGTATTTTACCCACTTTGTACTGTTTGAAAGAGAGGCATTATCCAAGAACAGTGAACACTAAAACTAGCAAAACAAGAAACTATAGACTGGAAGAAACTAGCAAAAACAGATGACACTACAAACTGGTTTTTGTTCATCATATTTGAATCTGGGATTCAACATTCGCCAAGCTTAGCCTTTACCAACTGAGCAAAGCTCAACGGAGACGGCATAGCCATATTTTCCTCTCATCTCTATCAATGCATTTGATGAAAAATAAAATAAAGAAATGTAGCTCCAAATATAATATTAATCTATACGTATTCGATACCTCCATTGTCAACCTCAAAGCGCTCCCATGACTTATTTGGAAAAATTCCATGCGTCACATAAGCACTTATTCGTGCTGCTCCATGTTTAGCCAATACTTTCTGCAAACATTAAGACAGTTTAGACTTTAATCAAATTGTAGATCATACACAAAAACAGCAGCAGAAATTAGAAAACGGTCAAGAACCACGAGTTGAAATATCAGTCCAACCACAGAAACTTTTAAATTGCATGATCTAATTTGACAATTATCCTAAATGTTAATCATATAATTTGACTTTCCCCTAACTTATTTCATGTTACATTTTGGTACCTGGCATTCAATAAGTGTTCCACCTGACTGAACCAAATCATCAACAATCACGACATGTCTTCCTTGAGGATCTCCCTCTTTGATACGCACGATTCTTTGATCACCTTCCCGAACTTTAGCACAAACAATCTGCACAGTTTATACTACGTAAGCAGCTCAATGGTTAAATATAGCATACTGTTATACAATAACCAGTAGGAGGCCTAATTCATACACACACTGGCAGTCAAAGTTGTTTACGTGGACATCTTAATTGCACCATACATGCTTGATATATTAAATTCGTTGTCCTACCTTCTGTAAGATAGCACTTTCTCTGCCTAACAAATCGACAGAATTTGGCACCATACTAATCCATCATAAGTGTAAGAACTCAAAAGCTAACTCTTCACAAATAATGGAAGAAGCTTTAGACAATTGACAAAATAGTAATGGCAGTAAATTCTATCTCTGTTAGTCAAAGCAACTGATGGACTGTCAAAATTGAGCATCCTCTATGTTGCACGGAATCTGAAACGAAAACAGAAACAACTAGGGAATGGAAACATGGGGAAAACGTCTCAGTAATAGGGGCATATTTACAAATTTAAAATTATAAGGATGGAATTTGTAATTTTTCATATATCTACAACAAGAAAATTTACATGCAAGTTACATTTTGAAAGCTTGAAGGAGATGATCTATAAAAAAAATAGAGGAGTTAATGTAATATGATTGGCACATGATAACTTGCTAAGAAATTTGATAATTTGCCATCTCCTACTAAAAATAATAGCACACGAGTTTTCAATTTTTAAAATTAGTGACCCGAAATGTAAAGTTTTAGTTTCCGAGACTGAAACATGGAAATTATTCAAAATCAAGGTCTCTGTACAACATAGAACATCCATACAGAGACATTCATGAGCAACAAAGATAAATTATATTCATTTAATACCATGGGGAAATGCTGAAGTTGCTTATGAAATCGCTTCCATGCACCATCATCAGGAAAAGCTATTGCAATCTGAAAAATGAAAAACACAGAACATTTCTTCAGCTTGAAAAATGGTAATCAAGATATAATAATCATTAGGTACCACAGAACCAGGTTGATTTTGGTTTCACTCATTGTATATGTGCATAAAAGGACCTCTTATATTCAATTTAAGGCTTTTTTCAATCATTTCATGAACAATAACAGGAAAACAACAACATACACATCAGAATTCCTCACATAGTCGACCATAACAAAATCTTACATTATTAGAATCAGGGAGCTGCTGCAGCCGATTTTTAAGCAAAGGTATCCCACTCTCAAAGCAGGGTAGAATATTATCACCAAAGTAGAATCTCTCCTAAAATATAACCAAAACTTACAGTTTGAGAAATTTTCCCTAAAAAAGAAGCAAAAAAATCCAGAAAACCTAAATTGAAAGAAATAAACAGAAGGTGAGAACCTGCAAAGCATGGATATCGAAAGTCACTAAGCTAGTTGGACCTCCTCTCGAGGTGGGTATGTTAGACAATATCCTAGCAAGAGTAAAAGCCGTAGCAACATCTCCCTCATCCTCCATACGCTCTGAGGTTCCAGTGGGAAAGAACGGAAGGACGAGAGTGAAAGAAGAGATAAACAATTTGGGCAATGCATAGATAATTGAAAGCTGCTCAAAAATCACTTTCGGAGAACTAAACGAGGCCAGAAAAGCTACGTGCTGCCCACGAATTGCTTGCGCATTAGGTATAAACAGATTTGGGAATCCATCCTCAAATTTCCTACAACCAATTTCAATTCTAATTTACACTCAAATTTCACAATTCAAAGTTCTATTCAGAGGGGAAATGATAAAATCACCTCCAATTGATGGCGCGGAGCTCAATGGCATCGGACTCAGTGGCGATTCGCTGAGCCAATGCTCTTGTCTCGTCGCAGTAAAAGAGACACACTCTTTTAACATTCCTGGTGCCCGATTTGGTGGCAGAAGAGGCGGCCATTGAAACAGAAGAGGAAAGAGAGAGAGGAGAATTTTGCATCGAATGAATGAGATCGGTTCCAGATGGAAATCCGAAGCTGGTGTCTTGATGATTATCGCATCTAATGGTAATTCGGTTAGTCAAACAATTGGACTGTGATTGGGAGTTGTTGATTCGAAGTAGAGAAGAAAGTTTGGGACTTTTAGTGGTGGATGTGGCGATTGCGGCGGAGTCATTTGATGGGGTTCTAATAGAAGATCTGAGAGGAGAAGTAGCCGCCATTTCCGGCGGGTAACGGCTACGTGTATCTGTTTCAGAGTGTCCGCGGAGAATCGAAAAACTGTGAAGAAAGAGATGTTGTGTGCTGTATAACGGCAAAATCTTTTCGGGGGTAAATTACACATATTGGCCCTCAATTTTAACATTTCTTTCTTTATGGCTCCTTGATTTCAAAACCATATATAAAAGTCCCTCAATTTTGCTATATATATTTTCTATATCCTTTTTACTAGGGATGGCAAGGGGTACTCTACCCGCGGGTACCCGACACTATCCGGTCCTAATGGGACTACTCGTACCCTGTATAAAAGAGTATGGGACAAGTATGAGATCAAAACCATTACCCGTTAGGGTAATGGGACGGGTATGGGAAGACCCCCCAGGGTACCCGGTACCCGTCATGACTTTTTTATATATTAAAAAATATTATTATGTTCTAGATGTAAGATGTGAGATTTGAACACCAGCCTTTCGTTTTTCGATTATTAAGTGATATCACTGAACTACTTCATTTTTATTGATTAAGGTTCCATTTGTTCAATTTTTAGATGATGATTTATTAAATTTATACTTTGTTAAATTTATAATATTTTTTGTTTTATTTATTGATTTTTAACGGGTAAGGGTACCCGCGGGTACCCGTGAATTAAATTGGGACGGGTATGGGATGTAAAACATATACCCGTTAGGGTAATGGGAAGGGTACGGGTAATTAAAAAATAAACAGGTAAGGGTTTGGGATTGGCACTACCCGCGGATACCCTACCTGTTGCCATTCCTACTTTTTACTAATAATCAAGGTAATCACTTCAATAGTAGGCAGGGGCGGAGCCATAAAGGGTCGGCCACCCTCCAGCTCGTTAAAAAACTTTAAGAAATGGTGGTTTCAACGATCTTCTCCTAATCAGTCATTGTTGGGAGCCCCTAACAATGACAAATTTACTTTTTAGGGAAGAAAGAGACGAGGGCCGACCTCATATCTTCATTTTTTTTCTTTTAAAATGCTTTAGAGCAAAATTTCGTAGTTCTGCAAAACGCAAAAAGATGTTTTGATTAAGGCGGTTTAGAAAAAACAATGAAGCAATTGAATGAGGGAACTACTTCAATTTTTTTGATTCGCATATTAGAGAAGTGATGAAATTGTTCAGTAGTTGATATCATGAGTGAATATTTGATCTGGTGTTGAGTAGTGTCTCAGAATGTGTTTTCAGAATCTTCTTCCATATAAGGCCGGTTAAAGGATTCTTTCCCTAAATATGAACCATTGGGCGTGTTGATTACACCTTACTAATAAGAAAAACTGACTTGCTCGATTCTTTTTCCTAATCAAACACGTAGTTAGGTTTCTCCTAATTAGACCAAAAGTCTCTACTCTCATATAGAGAGGTCCAACTTCCTTCACAAAATGTAAAACACTCTTCAAAGCTTCTCTCTCTAAAACTAGAACTAACGTAGCCCCAGAGTATCCTTGGTTGGAGATTCGGGCAAACTTTTTCCTTTATCTTGCATGTATTCACTCGCTTGCATGTATTCACTCGCTTATATCAATCTAAAATTATAGGCATTTTAGTTTATTTTATATTGCTCCCACTATTTTGCCAAATTAATAGCCCTCCATATTAATTCGAAGAATTTCACAAATCCTTTAGTGAGCTAGGATCCTAACTCCTGAGATTTCGCCTTGAGTTTGCTCAACAAGCTAGTCTCATTCGTTAGGTAGATTCATGTAATCAATCACATCTTTAATGTGATTCCTAGGTTATTGAGTTACTAACCACATTAGTAACTAATATGCTATTCACATTAATCCCAACCATATTGCCCATTAGTTTATGACAACATGAGTTTGCTCATCCAATTATCATAATCTAATTTAAGTATTACCCCATATTCATGAAAAATGATTTTCGATAATTCAGGTGTTACCGTAAGACCCCGAGCTTGAGTTTGCTCAACAACCCAAAGGCCCCCAGTACTGCCGGCTGAATTATAATATTAGGGAGGGGCGACCGATTTTAATAACTTGCTTATTTACTTAACTTTTAATGGGGGATTTTATTTTAGGTCTCATAATCTAACTTAGTCTTGATTTGCTTTAGCATACATCAGACACGTACATTGGCGTTATGGACATATTATCTAAATTATTCTGTCGAGCCAGAGACGGAATAAAAGGCCAAACCTAGGGAAATACTAACTATTACATATTTCTCTTTAGGTCCTCCGTCTTCTCCATGGCGCCTTGAAATTACATATTAATTTCTAAGGGAAAGTTCAAATAAAACCCATGTGGTTTCACTAATTTTTAAATAAAGGACTGTGGTTTACTTTTTGTCAAAACGAGGACTGAGGTTTCACACTTTTAATAATGTTATTAAAACTATCTTTAACGACCTGAAAATGAAAATTTTCAAGAATTAAAGTTGTCCAATGTCATATTTTCTATGGAACTACATTTTCGATTTTCGAAAATCATCTTTTTTGGAACTCTCTCTCTCTAAACATTAACTTTCTCTCTCTACTAAACACCATCTAAATAATCTCGAAATAAAAAAGTTGAAGAATTAAAGTTGCTTAGAATATTAGTAATTCTTTAAAATATGTCATTTTTGAAGTTGTTAAGGGTGATTTTAATAGTATCAATCGAAAAAGTCCTTATTTTGCTAAAGTTGAAAACCTCAGTCCTGGTTTTGACAAAAAGTAAATCACAGTCCTTTATCTAAAAATTAGTGAAACCACATGGGTTTTATTTGAACTTTACCCTAATTTCTATTCTACTAAAGAAAACTTCAATTAAATTGAAGGGAATTAGATGAAGGAGAAATTACAATAGATATTAGAAAGGCAGGACTCGCATGCCCTATTTCAAAAATACCAAAAGACTAAAAGAGGGTCCAAATATGTCCATAACTCCAAACATGCATAGACTCAATTAAATAAATTTAATTGGTTGATTACATAAGTATTTTATGTAATATTTAGGTTAATCACATTAACTCATCAAATTAACTTTCATCCAATTTTACTTCTAACAGTTTCGTATCCTTTTATATTAAACTTTTAGATTAATATAATTATACAAAACTATTAATTATGCACGTCCCAATTATTTTGATTTTAATTCATTTAAACCTTTTTGATTTACAAATAGGTAAAACAAACTTTTAAATAAATTTTCATTCGATAATCAAAACAGAAAACTATTAATTTCTGAAACATATATATATATATATATATATATATATATATATATATATTAAAAACTGATTTTAAACGATTTAAAATCAAGAGGGTCTCGGGCCGGGCCCGAGGTTGGGCTGCTGCCGTTTGGCAGCAGCCCTAGGCGTCTGATCCGCCTCTGCCTTGCGGCAGCGGCGGCCAGGCGCCGCGCGCGGTTGCTGCTGCGCGGCAGCAACCGCGCGACAGCAGTCGGGTCGCGCAGTAAGGCGCGACCCGAGCTGCTGTAATTAAATTTTTTTTCTTTTCTTTTAATTACGAATATATATATATATATAAGTTTTAAAACGATTTTCAGAAACTAGGAAAAACTATTATAGATTTTCCGTTTTATCTTTTAGAATAAATAAAACTGATTTTATCAATCTAACTATCAAACTAATAGATTTTGTTATAATGATTATCAACCAAAATTATTAGGAACATGTGCATAACTTATTTTAATTAACAATTAATTAAAACTTATTTATCTTTTAGAACTAATTAATCAAAACAGTTTTGTTAATTAACCTAACTATAAATATTTATTCAATCTGATTGAAAAACTTCTAAATTTTCATATATGAAATAACGGATTTAACGCAGGCTCTGATACCACTGAAGGAAAATAGGCTAACGTATAGCAGCGGAAATATAAAAATTTTAACCTATTTCCATTAATCCCAAGATCCGTTAACCGTTATTTCATACAAAGAGGGATAAGAAGAAATACCTTTTAGATGTTCTATCTACCGTTGCAAACGAATTGCCCACAACTCTTACTTCGAGTTCCCGAGCACAAAACAAAACAACAGAAGATCAAGTTAGAATCAACCGTTTATTAACAACCAAAGTAGATTGTCTCTAATTAATCAACACAAGATCAAGGATAAAGAGAAAGAGATGAAAATCAATTGAATGGAAGGAAGCGGTGGAAAATCTCGTCCTCGAGCTAGGGGTCGAAATTCTCTCTCTTCATGCTAGGGTAGAATTCGAAATTCTCTAGCTTAATTGCCTAGGGTTGAATTCGAAATGGGTGTTGTTAAACCCAGCCCCAAATTCCCACCCCTAGCCCCGTGAAAGGACGAAAATACCCTTTCATGGGTTTTGGGGAGGAAAAAGCTATTTTTTTTGCTCTCCCGACACGCATGCGTGTGACTATCACGCCTCACCGTGTGGTCGGGCGTGATAGCCTCACGTCTCACCGTGTGGTCGGGCGTGATCGCTACACGCCCGATCACACGGTGAGACGTGGGGCTATCACGCCCGACCACACGGTGAGGCGTGATAGTCACACGCCCGCGTGTCGGGAGAGCAAAAAAAAATAGCTAGTCCGCTATTGAATTAAATCCGTAAATACCTGTTACGTAAAAAAAAATTATTCCGTTGTCGAATTAAACCCGTAAAAAAATTAGTCCTCTATTGAATTTAACCCATAAATACCTGTATCCTCCTCCTCGTCCATATCTAGACAACGAGCAGGTGACAGGACGGATTTCCTCCCTATAGTAGGCCGCTCCGTCTACAAAATTACACTAAATTAATCTAAAAATTTAACATATAAATTATAATCAAATTAATATCAAAATTTTACATATAAATTAAACCCCAAATTAATGTAAACATTTAACAATTTAATTAAAACGTAAATATAATTTTTTTTTTTTAAAATTTCAAAAACCCCTCGGGCGTATGAACATCACGCCCTAACCATAGGTCGGGCGTATGAACATCACGCCTGACCTACGGTTCCGGCGTATGAAGATCACGCCCGACCTATGGTGCGGGCGTGATAGCCTCACGCCCGAACCACAGGTCGGGCGTGATATTCATACGACGGAACCGTAGGTCGGGCGTGATGTTCATACGCCTGACTGCGATTCCGACGGTTTTTAAAAAATCACCCACAGATTCAATTTTAACTTAGATAAAAAAACAAAAACGGTAAATCTTATTATTTTCGCTTTCCCTTTACGGTTGTTGTTACACTCCATGTTTTGGTTCACAAATTAGTCCGGATTTGATCAAAGAGTGTGTAGGGTATTTGAGAGGTTTTGTGTTTTTTTAAATTTTGGGTAAAGGGTAGTTTGGTCTTTTCACGGGGCTAGGGGTGGGAATTCATGGCTAGGTTTAGTAATCCACATTCGAAATTCACATAGGGGGTATTTATAAACTCTCTTGTATCTAATCCTTAGTTAGATAGAATTAGGTTATTGAATAAGAATTTAATTCGGAATAGAATTCTTTAATTATTATCCATTAATAAAAAGGATAATATCAATAACCTTATTGGATAATAATAGGAGTAATATAATCTAATTAAAACTCCTAACTTATTTATCCTTTAATTAATTTAATTCATAATCCTAATCTAATTAGGATTTGATAAAATCAAATTAATTATTTATGTATTTAACATACATAAAATCGCCCCCCCCCCCCCTTAAGCAATGGGCCTTATTGGGCTCAGTTGGGCTTCCGTCAATTAATTAGCATCTGTCTCTCTTTTGGGTTCCAAGTCTTATGTGTGACCCATTAGGTTCTTATTGCTACTAGCCGTATGCAACTTTATTAAATTAATTTTCAAAGAATTATATTTAATCTTTGCATAACGGAATGATGTACAAAGTATGTGATTAGCAAGTCCGTAATCATTCCCCTAGAGCTATAAGAAGACAGGTTGATTTTGTCGTTGACCTTTCCGTATTAGTTACGGTATAATTCGATCCTTTATCAACTACGTCCTTGAACTGAATCTTATGACTATGGGTAATGTCAAGTCACATATAGCGAGACGTTCGTTTTACTTGTTATGGCCGAGTCAACTCCAATTAGATAGGTTAAGAGAAATCTCATTTCAATCTTAAGCTATCACCTTGTAAGGATTTAGGGTCAAGACTTCCACAAGCGATCCATGGACATATCTCCCATTTATCGGGAGTGATAAATGCTCAATCCAATGTATAACGATCCCGCAATCACTTCCTGTGATACCCAACCTCTACTGTTCACACCCCAGAGTCATCTCTGTTAAGGATCGTGTTACAACAGGATCAAAGCGTCACATTCAGTAATCCAGAATGACCAATTAACATTCCTTTGAGTCTGAGGATTATTTATACCTATTAATACCAATGAGATGAACAGGTGACAATGATGAATCTACCCATCCTGTTATCTCAAGTCGGGTCCCCAATCCTAATGAACTACTTTTCATCGGATCCATGTAACTGTCCAGATATCTATATATATGAAGCTTGTGAGATCAGCTTTCTGTCGGACAGAAGACATTGTTACATGCAAGTCTCAATAGTGATATGTCAATCCTAAACATATTACTTGACTTGGGGTGGTTTTAAGTTTATTAGTTTATTACAAAGTTTCGTCTCACTTCATGCTTGTATGAACACTTTATAATCACTTTAAACAAACTTACGGATTTCCTTTTGTTAGACTTTATTTAGTGCTTAAAAGGGATTGCCTTTATATAGTTATAAAACATATATCTCATTAAAACAAATGATATAAAAAACACTTCATTTACATTAAGTTTGTATCCTAGAACAATTGTCTATAGGACACTAAACCCCAACAAGTACCACATATGCAAGACTTTATTTCCTACCAGGAGTTAAGGGTATCACCAACATAGAAGGTACACCAATGCATATTAGAAGATTCTTTGTCAAAGGGAGTTGTGAAAAACACCCCGATAGTTGAAACTGATGTTAAGATATTCGCGAGACTCGCAAACACTATGATGTCGGAACATGCTAGTGAGCTGATGTGGATCTTGTGAAGAATGACTTCACCAATGAATGGGGAAAATGAAAACCCCTAAACTACCAACATTGCCACAAATGTTCGATCAATAATCCCTATTAGTATCTTACCGAACCCTAATAAACAACAACTTTGGCTTGAAGGTTGTAAAAAACGTTAGGCACTAGCTAGGCAGACATGCCTTTCAGAATTAATCGGGGATTAGTCAGTAACTAATCGAGGATTAATCGGATTTGTATTATTGTATTTTTATTTGTTAATAACAAATTATTATATAAATGTAATTAAAATATGCATCATATTATTTAAAAATAATAATATACAATGATTTCATATAAAAAAAAATATGTATATTTATAGCATATATCCTTAAAAATGTGTCAACATCAATATTTCAATAATAATATTATTAAAACAACTCTTACAATTAAAAAAATAATGTTCATAAGTAATATAATTCACCAAAAACTATAAAACAATGTTCTTAAAGTCTTAAATCATATCATGAAAATAAAATAGAGAATACAATAAACACAAATATCTGAAAATAATAAACACAATTCACAACCAACTACGCGACAATGTTCAAAAGAGTGATAATGAAGCGAATAATAATAATAATAATAATAATAATAATAATAATAATAATACATTTTTTTTGTTTTAGTCGTCGCCAAGTAGGGGTATCAATATGGGTTCGCGGGTTGTAAACGTGTCGTATCGACTTACTCAGGTGACCCATTTATCCCAACCCATTTAATAAATGGGTTGACTCGGCACGATTCGTTTAAGAAGCGGGTTGAACGTGTCAACCTGGCTAACCCATTTAATTTTGCAATTCTATACTAAAAAAAATATATTCAACTAAACAAAATGAAAAAGAAAATAAAAACATGCATAATTGCATATGAAAAATAAAATCCAATACAAACTAACAAAACAAATTCAACAAAATAACATCAAAGTCTAAAATCTAAAACTTACAAACAAAATAAATAATTTCAATTTCAAATAACAAATAAATTAAAACTAAAACATTCAATTCAACTTAAACAACAACAGAATTAGTATCTTGTTCATTAGTCTTTGATTCAATGCATTCCAACTGAGTTATCAATTTCTTTCAACCCATCCTGAACTATTAAATTTAGAATGTGAGCATAGCATCTCATGTGAAAAAATCTCCACGGTTTAAGAGACCACCCTTGCTATTCAATAAATTTTTCAACAAGTCCACACATGTATCATTTGCACTTGCATTATCCAAAGTGAGTGAAAAAATTCTACCATCAATTTTCCAACCACACAAGAAATTGTGAATTTTTTTACACAGAGCTACACCATTATGTAGAGGAAGCAAATAACAAAAGTTTAAAATTCTCTTTTGGATATTCCAATCTTCATCAATAAAATGTCCGGTCAAACATATATACCCATTTGTTGTAATAGAAGGCCAACAATCAGAAGTTAGACATATCCTACTAGAAGTTGACTCAACAAAAGACTTACTTGCACCTAGAGACTGAAGCATTCACCGGGTATCAATGAAGAGAGGCATGCATCATAAATTGTTAGGGAAAGAAAGTTGAAAACCTAACGTGTTCTGTAATCCTACTAATATATATATATATATATATATATATATATATATATATTGAGCTTACCATGTTAAGAATTTATAAATTGAGCTTATATTTATTAACATCACGTTAAGTTGCATTATGTTAGGTATTGTTAAGTTACTTTACATTACGTTACGTCACGTTAAGTTATGTTAAATTAGGTAGCGTTAAGATACGTTACGTTACATTACGTCATATTACGTCACATAACGTTATATTACGTTACGATACGTATAGCAAAGTTACGATATGATAAGTTAAATTACGCTAGGTTATGTTACGTTACATTATGAAACGTCACTAAACTGAAACATCAATGAATTGAAACATAACTGAACTGAAACATCAATGTACCGAAATATAACTGAACTGAAACATTACTAAATCGAAACATTACTAAACCGAAAAATTACTAAACTGAAACATTACTGAACTAAAACATTACTAAACTGAAATATTACTGAACTAAAATATCACTGAATTGAAATATTATTAAACTGAAACATTACTAAACTGAAATATTACTGAATTGAAATATTACTGAACTGAAACATCACTGAAATGAAACATCACTGAACTGAAACATCATTGAGCTGAATTATCACTAAGCTGAAACATTATTAAACTGAAACATTACTGAACTAAAATGTTACTGAACTGAAACATTACTGAACCAAAACATTACTGAACTGAAACATGCCTACACTGAAACATCACTGAACTGAAACATCAATGAATTGAAACATAATTGAACTGAAACATCAATGTACTGAAACATTACTTAACTGAAACATTACTAAACAGAAACATTATTAAAATTGAAATATCACTAAACTGAAACATCACTAAAATGAAACATCACTGAACTGGAACATCATTAAACTGAATTATCACTAAGCTGAAACATTACTAAACTGAAACATTACTGAACTGAAAAATTACTAAACTGAAACATTACTGACCTGGAATATTACTAAACTGAAACATTACTGAACTGGAATATTACTGAACTGAAACCTCACTGAACTGAAACATCACTAACTAAAACATTACTGAACTGAAACATCACTAAACTCAAACATTATTAAACTGAAACATTACTAAACTGAAACATTACTGAACTGAAATATTACTAAACTCAAATATCACTGAACTGAAACATCACTAAACTGAAACATTACTGAATCAAATAATCACTGAACTGAAACATTAATGAACTGAAAATCACTAAATTGAAACATTACTAAACTGAAAGATTACTAAACTGAAACATTATTAAATTGAGACATCATTGGACTAAAATATAACTAAACTGAAACATCACCAAACTGAAATATTACTAAAATGAAACATCACTGAACTGAAACACCACAAAACTGAAACATTGCTGAACTGAGACGTTACTAAACTGAAACATTACTGAACTGAAACATTACTAAACTCAAATATCAATGAACTGAAATATCACTGAACTGAAACATTACTAAACTGAAATTACTAAATTGAAAAATTACTGAACTAAAACATTATTAAATTGAAACATTACAAACTGAAATATTACTGAACTGACACATTACTAAACTGGAACATTATTAAACTGAAGCATTACTAAACTCAAATATTATTGAACTGAAACATCATTAAACTGAAACATTACTGAATTGAATAATTACTGAACTGAAACATTACTGAACTGAAAGATTACTAAACTCAAACATTACTAAACTGAAACATTATTGAATTGAAACACCACTGAACTCAAATATTACTAAACTGAAATATTACTAAAATGAAACATCACTACACTGAAACGTCACTGAACTGAATTATTTATGAATTGAAACATAACTGAACTGAAACATTAATGTATTGAAATATAACTAAACTGAAACATTACTAAACCGAAACATATTATTAAACTGAAACATTACTAAATTGAAATATTACTGAACTGAAACATCATTGAACTGAAACATCATTAAAATGAAACATCACTGAACTGAAACATCATTGAACTGAATTATCACTAAGCTGAAACATTACTAAACTGAACCATTACTGAACTAAAACATTACTGAACTGAAACATTACTGAACTAAAATATCGCTGAACTGAAACATCACTGAGCTAAAACATCACTGAACTGAAACATCACTAAACCGAAAAAACACTAAACTGAAAAATCACTGAACTGAAACATTAGTAAACTGAAACATTACTAAATTGAAACATTACTGAACTGAAACAATATTAAACTGAAAGATTACTAAACTGAAACATTACTGAACTAAGACATTACTAAACTAGAACTTTAACTAAACTGAAAAATTACTAAACTCAAATATTACTGAACTGAAACATCACTAAACTGAAACATTACGGAATTGAATAATCACTAAACTGAAATATTACTGAACTAAAAATCACTAAACTGAAACATTACCGAACTGAAACATTACTAAACTGAAATATTACTGAACTAAAACATCACTGAACTAAAATATTACTAAACTGAAACATCACTAAACTGGAATATTACTAAAATGAAACATCACTACACTAAAACGTCACTGAACTGAAACATCAATAAATTGAAATATAACTGAACTGAAACATCTATTTACTGAGATATAACTAAACTGAAACATTACTAAACCGAAACATTACCAAACTCAAACATTACTGAACTAAAACATTACTAAACTGAAATATTACTGAACTAAAATATCACTGAATTGAAATATTATTAAACTGAAACATTAGTAAACTGAAATATTACTGAACTGAAACATCACTCAAATGAAACATCATTGAACTGAAACATCACTGAGCTGAATTATCACTAAGCTGAAACATTACTAAACTGAAACATTACTGAACTGAAACATTACTGAACTGAAACATTACTGAACAGAAACATTACTGAACTGAAATATCCCTACACTGAAACATCACTGAACTAAAACATCAATGAATTGAAACATAATTGAACTGAAACATCAATGTACTGAAATATAACGGAACTGAAACATTACTAAATCAAAATATTACTAAACCGAAACATTACTAAACTAAAATATTACTAAACTGAAACATTACAAAACAGAAACATTACTGAGCTGAAATATTACTAAACTAAAATATCACTGAATTGAAATATTATTAAACTGAAACATTACTAAATTGAAATATTACTGAACTGAAACATCACTAAAATGAAACATAACCGAACTGAAACATTACTAAACTCAAATATCACTGAACTGAAACATCACTAAACTGAAACATTATTAAACTGGAACATTACTAAACTGAAACATTACTAAACTCAAATATCATTGACCTGAAAAATCACTAAACTTAAAAATCAATAAACTGAAACATTACTGAACCGAATAATCACTAAACTGAAACATTAATGAACTGAAAATCACTAAACTGAAACATTACTGAACTGAAACATTACTAAACTGAAACATTACTAAACTAAAACATTACTGAATTGAAACATCACTGGACTAAAATATTACTAAACTGAAATATCACTAAACTGAAATATTACTAAAATGAAACATCACTGAACTGAAACATCACAAAACTGAAATATTGCTACAATGAAACATTACTGAACTGAAATATTGATAACTGAAACATTACTGAACTGAAACATCAATGAATTGAAACATAACTGAACTGAAACATCAATGTACTGAAATATAACTGAACTGAAACATTAGTAAACCGAAATATTACTAAACCGAAACATTACTAAACTGAAACATCATTGAACTGAAACATCACTGAAATAAAACATCACTGAACTGAAACGTCACTGAACTGAATTATCACTAAGCTGAAACATTACTAAACTGAAACATTACTGAACTGAAACATTACTAAACTGAAACATCACTAAACTGAAACATCACTAAACTGAAACATCACTAAACTAAAACATTACTGAACTAAAACATCACTAAACTGAAACATCATTAAACCGGAAAACACTAAACTGAAAAATCACTGAACTAAAACATTATTAAACTGAAATAATACTAAACTGAAACATTATTGAACTGAAACATTACTAAACTGAAAAATCACTAAACTGAAACATTACTAAATCGAATAATCACTGAACTGAAACATTAATGAACTGAAAATCACTAAACTGAAACATTACTGAACTGAAAGATTACTAAACTGAAACATTACTAAACTGAAACATTACTGATTGAAACATCACTGGACTAAAATATTGTTAAATTAAAACATCACTAAAATGAAATATTACTAAAATGAAACATCACTGAACTGAAATATTACTCAACTGAAATATATCAGTGAACTGAAACATTACTAAAGTGAAACACCACTCAATTGAAACATCATTGAACTGAAATATTACTCAATTGAAACATCACTAAACTGAAACATAACTGAACTGAAACATTACTAAACTGAAATATTACTGAACTGGAATAATACTGAACTGAAACATTACTAAACTAGAACGTTATGTTATGTTAGGTTACATTACGCTAGAGATTGTAAGCTCAATTATTGTTTATAAATAAATGAAAGTTTAAAGAAATAAAAAAAAACTTAAGGATTTATAAATTGAGTTTACAATCCTAAGGATTTATAAGTTGAGCTTATATTTATTACTTTACGTTACGTTAGGGATTGTAAGCTCAATAATTGTTTATAAATAATAAAAAGCTTAAAGAAATAAAAAAACTAAGGATTTATAAATTGAGCTTACAATCATAAGGATTTATAATTTGAGCTTATATTTATTACTTTATGTTATGGATTGTACGCTCAATGATTGTTTATAAATAATGAAAAATTTAAAGAAATATAAAAATCTAAGGATTTACAAATTGAACTTACAATCATAAGGATTTGCAAATTGAGCTTACAATCGTAAGAATTTATAAATTGAGCTTATAATTCTAAGGATTTATAAATTGAGCATATATTTATTACATTACATTAGCATTTATAGCTAGGAGTAATTTTACCTTTAACGTTTAAAATGATACAATTATACTCCTAACGTTGGCAGCTAAAATCAATTTTATCTCTAACATTGACAAGTTGTGTCAATTTGAGAAATAATTTATCAAATTGCCTTCTTATCATCGTTAGTAACAGATCACAAACATATGATTAGATATGATTTTTTTCAAGAAAATAAAAAAATATATTGTATTTTGTATGAGTTGGACAAAAAAAATCAAATATTTCACCGAATTTATAAATAATTTTATTATTAAATCATAAAAAAATATGAAATCTCTTTTTTAAAACTACTGATGTGTGCAATTGGTTTAGAATAAGAAATAAAATATCTATGTTTTCTAATAATATCTAAAATCGATCCAACTTGCCAACTTTAAGGGTAAAATTGCCCTTAACTGTCAGCGTTATGGGTAAAATTGTACCATTTTAGACGTTAAAAGTAAAATTATTCCTAGTTGTAAACATTATGGGCAATTTTTCATATTTTTCCTTTTATAATTTCATCGTTGATTAATTTAACTCCATTTAAAGGTTTAACCCAACTAAATACTAGCTTCTATTTTTTGTTTTTTTTTTTTATAATTTCAGTTAGCTGTAGTCATTATTAGAAGTACAATTTCATAAGGGTAATATAGTGATTTGGATATATAAAAAAAAGTCATTCTATCCTTTGTCATGTTGCTTCATCAATTTCATGAGAGGATTAATATCAAAAGAACATCCATGTAAAAACTGACAAGTGTTAATGAATAAAAAAAAACTCATTAATCATGTACAAAATAAACTTATTTTATTTGGGTAAATTACATCCATGGTCACTGAACTATACTTATTTTCACATTATGACCATTGAACTTCAATTTTACCCGATATAGCCATTAAAATTTACACTTTGTTACACCGATGGTCACTGTGACCGTTGACCGTTGACCAGCTATTTTGAACTGTTGACTCATTTTTTAACCGGCTATCTCTCTCTTCTCAGTCTTTCAAAGCTTAAAATTATCATTTTACCCTTTCTTTCTCTCTCCTTTCTCTTTTCTCTTTCTCTGTTTCTTTCTTTCTCTCTCATCTATATGCCATTAACGGAGGAGCTCAGGACGTTGAATAGCTTGAAATCTATGGATTTATCTAATAACATGAGTGTTCTCTCTCCTCCCTCTCCCCTTCAAAAATGACGCTTCAATTTCTCTAAATCTATGGGCCTTTCTTTCCCTCTCTCCCTCTACTTGATCACTTTGTCTAATTCTTTGTCTAATTCCCACTCAGATCTGCTGTTAATTCTTTATCTAATTCTTTGGTGTATCAATTCTTCTTCTCCATTTTCTCTTTTTATTTTCTTCATTTTTGAGTTGGATTTATTCGGTTTGCTCTTTTCATAGCTTTTTATTTTCTGGGTTCTTAAAAAAATGGTGTTTTAAGCTGTGGGTGTTTTTGAGAAAGACACAAAGATAAGAAAGAAAGAAAGATAAAAAAAAATGGTGTTTTCTGGGTTCATTTTTTAGTTGGATTTATTCGTATTGCTTTTTCATAGCTTTTTATTTTCTGGGTTCTTAAAAAAATGGTGTTTTAAGCTGTGGGTGTTTTTGAGAAAGACACAAAGATAAGAGAGAAAGAAAGAAACAGAGAAAGAGAAAGGAAGGGTAAAAAAAATGGTGTTTTCTGTGTTCATTTTTTAGTTGGATTTATTCGTGTTGCTCTTTTCATAGCATTTTATTTTCTAGGTTTGTAAAAAAATGGTGTTTTGAGCTGGGTGTTGAAACAAAGATGAAAGAGAAAGAAACAGAGAAAGAAAAAAGAGAAAAGTGAGAAAGAAATGATAAAATGATAATTTTAAGTTTTGAAAAGGTGAAAGGACAGAGATAGCCGGTTAAAAGATGAGTAACGGTTGAAAATAGCTGGTCAACGGTCACAGTGGCCATCGGTGTAACAAAGTGTAAAGTTTAATGGCCATACCGGGAAGAATTGAAGTTCAGTGGCCATAATATGACAATGAGTATAGTTCAGTAGCCATGGGTGTAATTTACCATATTTTATTTTTACTTCTTCTCCTCCATTGTGATTGTTCATGAGCCCATCCACCTCCACTTACAATAAAAATTCAGTTTTGGACCATTGTCCATTCGCCCACTGATCGTTACCGTCTATGATCTCCCATTGACACAATTTTCATCTCCACCGACCACCGAAGGCGAACTTCAGAAAGAAACAAGAATTTCTTCCTCAAAGCTTCTGATACCGGAGTCAATACCTTGAATAGCCGGTTTATCGAAATTATGGAGAATGCTAAAAAACGACATGGAATCACTTTGAATCAGTCAAATTTACAGATGACTGGTTCGATTGAATCTTGCTGTCATTATAGTCGAAATCGGAAGAGTTCAAGTGTTATTATTATTCAAATAGATTCCTCCTTTTTCTTATTTCTTTTTCTTATTTCTTGCTAATCCAGTCATCAAAATTAATTCTCTGTATCAGTATGCTTAACGCCATCAAAATCGGAAAAGTTCTTCGCTTGGATGGAAAAATTAACTCCGGCGAGTCATCCATCAGGTGCTTCCTGCTATCTTTGCTATGTTGCTCCATTGAAAAAATAAAAACAACAAAATGGAGTTTGGTGGAGGGAGACGAGAGAATCAAATAAGATGTTTTAGCCAGTGGATTACTAAACCCAGCCATGAATTCCCACCCCCTAGCCCCGTAAAAAGACCAAACTACCCTTTGTTCAAAATTTGAAAAAACATAAAACCTCTCAAATACCCTACACACTCTTTGATCAAATCCGGACTAATTTGTGAACCAAAACATGGAGTGAAACAACAACCGTAAAGGGAAAGCGAAAATAATAAGATTTACCGTTTTTGTTTTTTTGATTTAAGTTAAAAATTGAATCTGTGGGTGATTTTTTTAAAACGCCGGAATCGCAGTCAGGCGTATGAACATCACGCCTGACCTACGGTTCCGGCGTATGAATATCACGCCCGACCTGTGGTTCGGACGTGAGGCTATCACGCCCGCACCATAGGTCGGACGTGATATTCATACGCCCTCACCATAGGTCGGGCGTGATGTTCATACGTCCGACCTATAGTGCGGGCGTGATGTTCATACGCCCGACTGCGATTCCGGCGTTTTAATTATGTAGATTATTCTGGTACTTAATATAAATTTCCACTCACTTAAGATCTACACTTCCAAATTGCAATTAATTATTCTTCCGTCCAGCTCCATGCAAAGGAAAAAAAAAGAAGAAGTAGATAACAAGAGAAAGAGAAATGGATATAATAACTAAAGAGAGAGAGAAATAGAAAAAAGTAAAAATAGAAACGAGGGAGAGAGAAATAACTGTTCTTGAAATTTGTATCAATCTTTTATTAATTGCCCTTTTTAATTATTTAATTAAATGATAGGCGACTGACACGTGATCAGGTAGCTATTTTATAATATTAAATAATAAATTTAAATTTAAATCATTGGATCTAATGGATATTAAACACTCATCATCCATGGAGATAATTTAGTGCTCACCATTGAAAACAACCTATATATATATATATATATAGAATAAAAATTAAAATTAAAATTACTTTAATATCTATAAAACTTTTTTATATTTACATGATATATGAGTTACATGGGTTATATGGGTCGGATTAGATGGGTTCACGGGTTAGGTTGACACGACCCATAGACTCGTCTAAATTATACGGGTTACAACGAATTCGCGAGTCAACCCGCGACCCGACCCGTTTATTTTACGGGTTAGACGTGTCGACCCATTTATGACCCAAACCCATTTATCTCAAACCTAATTCATTTAATTTTCGTGTTACGCGAATCGTGTTATCGTGTTGTGACCCATTTGACAGCCTTACCGCCAATAAGGCGCCTAGACCAAAAAACACCTAAAGAGATTAATCAGAACGGATTTTTGAATTCGAGTGTCTAGACAGGATCTAGACAGTTCAAGCAACATTTTTCTTGAACAATGAGCAATTAAAATATCATCTGAGTTGATTAAAGATCTATTTCCAACTGACTCACCAGTTGAGAATCAGGGGAGTGATGTTATTTTTCCAACAAAATACTCATTCTGCAAAACTAATTAGCGAAATGTAACCCAACCTGCTAACATGTGTATCTCTTTGCCTACACATGGTATGATGGGTCTATAGATCCGGCCTGGATGTCATCATGCTTGTTCCCACACTTGTGGACACTCCTCGCAAGGACACAAAAGCATAGTCGGCTACTCTTCCTCTTCCTCCTTCCCAAGTAATGATAATACTTAGATGGATGCTCCCGAATTTGGTAATGACTTTATGAAGAAGTTGAAGGAAGGATTGGGGCAACACGACGGTCATACCTAGCAGTCAATTATCGACATGGAAATATCGCCCTTCTCTAAAAGAATCACGCCCTACCCTGTGGATAGGAAGTTTAGATAGTCCTATCTACTACATCACAAAAGAGAGGACGATCTCACCTCACATGTCCGAATCTATTGGGTCATGTTGGACGTAGCTGGCACAAATGACAACCTTTTATGCACATTATTTGGGAGCACTTTAAGGGCCTCCGTCCAATACTAGTATGAAGGGTGGAATCCGGATCTATCGATAGCGGAGATCGTCTTCGAAGTGAATTTTGTATTAAATGTTTCCTGCAACACTTTTCTACACAAACATGTTATGTTTGCTACAAAAATACCAAACTAGTTATTTGACAGATTTATTAGTCAAATATTAGATAATCTGAAAATTACAAGTACATAATCTAACTATTACCAAATTAAAACATAAGAGCTTGCTGGAAAAAATATAAAAAGTACAAGGACTAAAATATGACTTTTGCTCCACTTGAAGGCCTGGAAAAGCTAACGCTTCAAGTGTCTCGAGCTTCTAGACAAAACAAAAGGCCCAATAGATCTCACTTGTATAGTATTGTTACTCTAGGAAGCCCACAAAAACGCTCTCGGTTTTCTTCATTCTAAAGCCCACGGATTGGGCCAAAGTTTTTTGGGTTAGTTACAAAAAATTCAAGAATGGCTTAACTTATTACAAGTTTCTCATACTTGAAAAAATATTCTATCTATGTCAATTTTTAATAATTTTAAACATATTTTAGCATGAAATGGTTCCCAACAAAGTATCGAAACTGTTTTTTTTCCCTAATCTGAATTGGTTCACTCTTTTCATAAGAAGTCTCTGATTCTCCAGACTAATTCTTTCAAAGTGTTGTTTTGCTTTCACAATAGTTTACCCACCATAATAATATTATTACTTAATTTGTTTGGGAAAACAATTGTTTTATGTTTAGAAAATAGATTTAAATGTGGCTCATACAGATACATGAATATGAATTAGAATATTTTTTTTGGGAACAATAATGAAAATTAAATTGAAAATCATAAAATGAAGAAATTGGCAAGAAATAGAGAAGCACGAGAACTGAAGAAAACTCTAAAAGAATGGCACCGGAAAGTCGAAATTGGAAAGAAGAAGGAGAACCAGAAAAGAAAAGAAAAGAAGGAGTAGAAACAGATATTTAAGAATTAGTTGATTATTTAATAGTAATTTTCGCAATTGAATTTGACAAAAGCAATATAAAATGGTTCAGTTTTGATAATAGGATTAAAAGAAGTTATTTAATTGATAAAAGACAAAAAAAGCATTTCTTTAATTGTAAAATTATGCAGATACATGACGTTCAATGTAATTTCCTCAAGTTTTCTTTCATTTTTATATTTTTGAAAAGTTAGAATAATAAATTTTAAATTCGTTTATCACAAATATACGAAATGATAAAAATTTATTTATAATATTTTTAAACAATATCAATTTTATTTTTATTTAAATAAAAATTTGGACAGATTAATTTGATAATTATTTGACTCGTTATTTGATTGTTACATCAATTTTTTAATAAATTTATAGATTAAAGTTTTGTAAATTTTGAACATGTTATTTGTAAAAGTGTCAATAATACAATAAACATTTTAGATACTTTAAACAATGTTTTTCATTAACTATATTTGAGCGTGACAAACTTATTATTGATATTTTGATTGGTTATTTGTAACTATGATATATTAAATATTTTAAATATAGTTGATGTAATTACAATCAGATCAGTTCATTCGAAGTTTTGATTATATAAGAATAAAATTGACCTTACTTAGTATCATTAAGTATAATTTTAAAGATTTCATACATTAAAAACAAATATTCGCTTATATAAAAATAATATGAAAAAATTTAGACTTTATCTATAAAAAAACAATTTATAAATATGAATATAAAATGTACATGATAGGGATAAGAATCCAATTTCAACCTAACATTTGGAAAAAGTGTAAATTTGATCCTAATATATGAAATAGTATAACTTTACTCCCAACATTTTCAAGCAAGATCACGTTTATATCTACTTACAAAAATTCTGAAAAAGGATGAGTTGACTGTTATTTACTATCATATCAGACATTTCAAACATAAATTATGTCCAAAATATTCAGTGTGTTATTAACACAATTATAAAAAAACTTTTGGTTTATATTTTGCTCACGGCAAGGTCCTGGTTTTTTTTTTTTTGCAATAAAAAATCCACAGACACTCATCGACCAATTGAAAAAATTATATAGGTTATATTTAGAATTTGTCTAAAAAATAAATTACATGGATAAAATTAAGAGTGTGAAAGGAACAGAAATCCAAACCGATGGAGGAAGAATTAGGGACGGAGAACAAAAATTCAATTCCTTATCATTCAGACCAACTTTTATTCACAATTAGTTTGTCATTAAACCTAATATAATATACTATATAAGGTTCATAGAAGGAAATGAAATGGAAGGGATTTTCCTTCCATCTCTCGGCGTCTCTTTTTTTTTTAATGTGGGGTTAGTCCATTTTATCGTCTGTTTCTTCTCTGTTTATTTAGGTGTTTGATTAAGGAATTGTTAAAACCTCTTGTATATAAAAATTAGCTTTTTTTTCCAATTACAATGACACATATTGGCTTTATTTTCGTAGTTCCGTTAATTTTCGTCTTCATCAATCAGATTCTATTTCACCCACATAATTTGTTGGCATAGCCACTGCTATTCTCTCCTCTTTTAACCGTAGGCATCCCGTCAATTCATATATCCGTAATCTCGATATATATATATATATATATATAACTTGCATTATGGTCCCACCCAAAGTGTCCGCGAACGGAGACATCCGTCTCCCTCCCCGAAAGCCGGATGCCCGACTCTCCTAATTCCTATTGGACTAGGGTGGATCACTTAAACCAGTCCTGACAACTGGCCCAGAGTGGACACTCATATGTTCCACTCGCGGATACTCTCCACCAGTGGTTAGATAAAATAGGTTAAATTGAAGTAAAATTGGAGTAAAGAGCTAAAAGGAACCAATATAAGTGATAAAATAGAAATTTAGGCGTAATCAACGCCCAGATGAAACCATAGCATAGCAGTCAGTCAACAAGCAAATGGCAATGCCAAGTGTTATCAGTCGTCTCCTCTGACAGAGACATTCCGATTCCTAATTTAGGGAAAAAAAAAAAAAAAAAATCCAAAGAAGTATCGTTATACACCAAAGAACTCAAAGTTTGAAGCTACACCACACTTGTTGTATCACCAAGTTTATCCTTTTGTCTTTAATTCCAACCAAAAATTTCCAATTTTCAGTGGCTCTGCTGCTTCCATTGTCTACTTCTCTTGCCACATAATACCACCACTCACCACAGATTTATTGTCTCCTACTAGTTTCCTAAATCATTCGCATTTTCTCTTCCACTTGTGGGTTTCACTCTTACTTGACTCCTCCCATCGAAATCTCCAAGAGGTATCTACCCATTTGCCCTCTAACTTTAAATCGACCATCTTTATAAATTCAATTTTATTTTTAATGGTGGCAGCAGTATATTGAGTGGTAATGTTCATATATATTGTTTCAGCATGAAATTGATAAAAAATTGGATTTGGGGTTTTCGTATGATTAGTCCCTGATTATGGGTTTTTAATTTCTTGATGAACAAAGGGGTCATTGAAATGGAAGATATCATTGGCCCATTTCGTTTCTCCTCTTTTTTGGATCTTTAACTTGTTTGTTATTTTGTCTGATTGATGAAATGATGTAGTGTTGGATTGGCGTTTTCTCACTCTATTTCTGCTTCTTCTTTTTTTGTCATTTGTTGATGATTAGGGGTATCAATTCGGGTTATCCTGTTATGTTATTTATATGTTTCATAGGGTTATATGTGATATAAATGTAAGGAAAATGATAATCACGGTGTAAATCGGGCTAATTGTTGTCCCTGTTTATGATTGACTGGTGTTTTGATTTGTGTATTTCACCTAATGGCTTGTTTTCACTCCTGCTTTCTGCTCTAGGAACTGAGTTAGCTGTTTTTCGCAATAAGAAGGTGGACTGTTATACAGCATGGCTCCTAAACCATTAGACTACGAATCCTTGAATGAAAATGTGAAGAAGGTTCAGTATGCTGTTAGAGGAGAGTTGTATCTTCGAGCTTCTGAGCTTCAGAAGGAAGGGAAAAAGGTATATATCTAATTGATTTCATCTTGTTGACTTTTTGAGGCCTCTGTCTTGCACCTTATTTAAACTGTTTAAAAATGGTTCTGCCGTTGTTCATAAGCTTACTTAAGTTTTTGAACTATGATATGAGGATCTTTTTGGAGATTCATATACTTTAATATGCTTATTACGCTTTTTCATCTTTTCGTTAAGCCATAAATTTGCATATAATGATAGTTTGCAATTTGCATATAATGACTTGATGGCTTGATTATGCAAAATATATAATTTGATCATACAAGTAGTTCTTATCAAGTATTTTGTGTTATAGTTGTGCTTTTCGCTGGTGTTCTTACTAAAATACAGAACCAGTAGATCGAACATTTAGTTCGATAAATATTTAGCAGTCAGTCTAAGGAAATTAATCACAATTACGTATAAATGGTAATGATTCTTTTTAGCCAAGATTATGATTTCGCTTTAGTGCTATAGAATTTTACTTCATATATCATTTGGTTCCTCATAAAGACATGAGAAGGCATTGTTTGAAGTTTTACTTCTTTCAAAAAATTTGATTATTTCATGGTAAAAAATTTCATCCAATTGACATTCTGTGTTTACAGATTATCTTTACAAATGTTGGCAATCCTCATGCTCTAGGACAGAAGCCACTTACTTTTCCCCGTCAGGTATAGTGGCCGTATCTGTCTTTGCTTCATATTTTGTTATTATATATTTCGCTTCACTTGAACTAAGGAGTGTTCTATGATTGTAGGTGATTGCTCTCTGCCAAGCTCCATTTCTGCTTGATGATCCTAATGTAGGACTGATGTTTCCTGCAGATGCAATTGCAAAGGCTAAACATTATCTTTCGTTGACTTCTGGTGGTCTAGGTATTGTATTTTCTAGCATTTTGCTTACTTAATTATAGGAAATGTAAGATGGTCTGGATTAAAACTATCAATGATTATAGTGCATCTGGAGACGGACCTTTCTTAAACAAACCAGTTAACCATTGAGAACATTGAACAAATTTTGATTTTGGATTTTGCTTTAGTGAGTCGCATCGTATCTTTATCTTAATGATCTTGCACTTCTAGTCTTAATTATCTCTTTATCGAATTCATGAAGCAATTCTATTTTCTAGCTTATGTTACATTGAATTCAACTATTTGAATGTTAATTTCACCTTTGAGCCAAAACGATATAATTTGGTCATAATGAACTTCCAATTTAGATAAAATTTATATCTATTGTCCGTTTAGGTGCTTACAGTGACTCCCGAGGTATCCCGGGGATTAGGAAGGAGGTGGCGGAGTTCATTGAAAGGCGTGATGGACATCCAAGGTGACAATTCCAGACGTTATACTACTTCTTTCCTTTCTTCCTTGCCTTTTTCTTTAAACAATCTAGTAATAACCTGCGGTGACTAAGTTGCAAGCTGACGGGATTGATTCACTCTCGCTTCATTGACAGTGATCCAGAACTCATATTTCTTACTGATGGTGCCAGCAAAGGTGTGATGCAAATGCTGAGTTCAATAATCTCTAGTGCAAGAGATGGGGTAACAGACTTCTCTGAAATGAGTTAGATTACAGATTTTTTTGATGTAATGTGTCTGTTGTTCATTTGCATATGTTCCTTTAATCTTTATGATCTTAAGAGTTTTCCTTGACCTTAATGTCATTTGAACACGTCTTTTTTTTCGAAATTTGGCTTTTGGCAGATTTTGGTTCCCGTACCACAATACCCACTTTACTCTGCTGCAATATCTCTTTTTGGTGGTTCCCTAGTACCATATTTCTTAGAGGAGACAGCTAATTGGGGTCTTGATGTTAATGACCTGCGAAATGCAGTTTCGGAGGCTCGTTCCAAAGGGATAACGGTTAGTATTCATTGACTCTTAATTACATTTCTACATGATTATTCTAATGAAGACAAAAGGATGAAACTTGAAAACTGGATCAACGTATTTACAACACCGCTGCTGTATTACTCCCTTTTTGAACCACTGGTCCTTTAATCTTGAGTTGGCTTTTTTAGTTCTTTGGTTATGAAGATTCTTTTGTTCACTTTTGTTTTTAGTTCTGAGTCAAACTTTCTTTTAAACATGACCAGGTAAAAGCAATGGTGATTATCAACCCAGGAAACCCGACTGGTCAGTGTCTCAGTGCAGCTAATTTAAGGGAAATATTGAGCTTCTGTTACAAAGAAAATTTGGTCCTCCTCGGAGATGAGGTTTATCAGCAGAACATATACCAGGATGAGCGTCCTTTTATTAGCTCTAAAAAGGTAAAAATTCCTCTTTTGTTGCTAGATCTAATGATTTGTAGCTACGGTTTCAACTAGTATTAATATTTTATTTTCCTCGTGATGTATGAAGGTTTTGATGGACATGGGACTACCCCTAAGCAAGGAAGTCCAGCTTGTCTCTTTCCACACCGTGTCCAAAGGATATTGGGGTGAGTGCGGGCAGCGGGGTGGGTACTTCGAGATGACAAACATTCCCCCACAGGTTCGCTTTCAGAAAAATAATTCACGTTTTCTCAAGTTACAACAAGGTTTTTCATGTTTAAATTAATTGAGGATTTCATAGTTTAAATTTCCGAAATATATAAAATAATATAACGCCACAACCAGAATCCTCTGAAGTTTTTGTTTTACACTAGTAATCATATATGTTTTCATACCGGTAACGAGCACATGAATCAATTGTCATATATGCTGTAGTCAAACTACAGATGCTGGTGATTCTCATTTGTTTATAATGATTTGATCTTGCAGACAGTTGATGAAATTTATAAGGTTGCGTCCGTATCACTCAGTCCTAATGTCCCTGCACAGATATTCGTAAGTTGGTCCTAAATTTGCTATTCTGAAATGTTTACATCTATGGAGCTTTAGCTCGTTTTATAGTTATAGTTTCCGAAAATGAAGCTTCCTTCTGCTTACAGATGGGTTTGATGGTCAATCCACCTAAACCTGGAGATATTTCATATGACCAGTTCATTAGAGAAAGGTATGCGTGCTAGAATCTAGGTAGTTCCTTCGGAGTTGATTATGTAATTCATCGTTTGATGTTTAAACGTTTTTCTACGTGCAGCAAAGGAATCCTTGAATCACTGAGGAGAAGAGCAAAATTGATGACAGATGGATTCAACAGCTGCAGAAACGTGGTCTGCAATTTTACTGAAGGTAGATAGTTCTCTGTTCGTAAATTTTACGTGGTTTCAGTCTTTGGTTCTCGGATAAACATTATCGGATGTGGTTGTAGGCGCAATGTACTCGTTTCCTCAAATCCGGTTGCCACCTAGAGCAATAGAGGCTGCCAAAGCAGCTGGAAAAGTTCCAGATGTCTTCTACTGTCTGAAGCTGTTGGAAGCCACAGGCATTTCCACAGTTCCGGGTTCAGGATTCGGACAAAAAGAGGGGTACTTTGCTTTTAGTTTTTATTTCTTCTTTCATTTTAAAAATGTTCCTGTTTAGTCTTCCCGGATAATTGTTCCTCTCTGTCATTTCCGTCGTCTGATCATTGAAGAAACCAAACATGTGTGCTTTCCTTTGTAGGATGTTTCACTTGAGAACAACCATCTTGCCCGCGGAGCAAGACATGCCGGGAATTATGGCGAGTTTCAAGAAGTTCAACGATGAGTTCATGGAGGAATATGAAGACCATAGGGGTTATTCAAGGATGTAAGAAACGTTTCATATTCTGCAAAAAATGTATCATATATTTCAACTCTCTTGATAAATAATTGTCCTTGTACTTGCCTCTAAAACTTATTTCTGTGAAAATTTTCATTCTGTTCAGTAATTAAGTTTAGATTCTCTTCTCCACTTATTTGGATGATATGAATTAGCACAAACAATTATCAACTAAATTATCAGATAAACTTAGCTAGCTATTGCTTAGGTTCTATTCAGGTTCGCCAAAGCCCGTCTATTTCTAAGGCGGGCTTGGGATTAGGATTTGTAAAATAGGACGGGGTGACCTGTCCTATTATTAAATTATATATTCCTATATTATTTTTATTATTAAAAATGTATAATTCTTTTTACATGATTTATTTGAATTGGGTTTGGAATTTGATTTTTAAGTTCAAGTGTAACCGTGTTTGTATAAATTAATAGTGGGATGGGTTTGGATTGCACATTTTAAGGTAAAAGCCCGTTGGACCAATTCAACTTGACCCATGTACCCGTTTAGCCTAGCTCGAGCTCGAGATAGACTCGACTCGAGCCTAAGGAATCTTGGCTTGACTCGTGAATGTCTCGAGCTGATCCCGAACTCGAGTCGAGCTCGAACAGTTTGCCAACCAAAATGGCTCACTAACACCCCTAATGATGCTATTATAATCTTCCTTGAAGATCATTCTTTAGCTATGCATGCAGCGTATACAACACAGGCTCATTTTGTCATGTGTTTTTAATCCCACAAATGAATGAGATTGTCGGGACTTGAATCCGCGACTGGTTGGTCCAAGAGCCTCAATCGCAGATCTTATATTACATTAACACCCATAATGATAGTTAAGGCTCAATCGTAGATCTTATAATAATCTCTGACAATGCATTGTTCCTTCTAAGTTTTGGAAACCTGGTGAGTTCGACTTTACCTAAGAGCAATGCGGATATTTTGTAAGTATGGCAATTTTGAGTTGTTGTAATATAATTGTATTACGTTAGAGTTGATATATCATGAGTCGAGTTGAACTTGGTTTGGATCGTACTTAACAAGCTTACATGTAAAAATCCTTTCCCCGATATGAATTTAGGCTAAAGCTTGAAAATCAAATCTCAATTCCAACATATATATAAGTCCATATTTAAAATAAATATAAATATTATATATGTTAGAATTTTAATTCTAAATTTATAATTTTTTTATTTTATAAATTAAATATATATAAAAAAATGATAGTAAATATAAATAGGCTAACCAACCCATCCTATTTCTATACATCTCAAGCCCGGTACAGAAATAGATGGGTTTGAATTGGGCTGAGTTTAATATAATTTTCTTCCATCCAAGTTCGACCCATTGATTGCAGATTGAACGGATACCCGAATCCGTAAACAAATCTACATTAGAGGGATATAATGTTTTGCAAAATAAAAAGTAATGTTGTACTAGTTTGTATGTTAGAATTTGAATAATATTCCTAAATTTTTTTCCCACCAAAAGTTTGGAAAGATTGCATTGGGTGTGGAATGACTTTAGTTTTTGTTGGGTAAAAAAGGAATAAAGAGATAAGATTGGAGGACCTACTACTTTCTTTAGTTTCTTGAAAGATCAACTTTACAACTTCACAAAGGAATTATATTTATGTCCATCAACTCTACTTCTTCTTCAAAAGAGATAGTATGACATTTTATGGAATTGCTTTTCACTTCTTTATAGGAATAGGAATGTAACTCTTGTTTTATCAAACATATAAAGGCATGGAATATCGAACATTTTAAGCAAAAGTCAATGTTGTAAATTGCCAAGGAATATTACAAAGCTATATGAAGCTTTTTTTTTTCTTCTTCTTTTTTTTTTCTTCATAAAATTAGCTTTAACATCTCCATTAATGGAGGAACTCTTTTTGGGCTACTAACTAGAATTTTGATACAAGATTCCTCATTTCCTATGCTTCCATTAATAATAATAATATATAAAACTATATTGCATTTACAAGCCAAAGAAAGGGATAAAATACATACATGACTATTGAACTATAGCGTTACTACTATGACCCATAAAGTTCGTTTTGTGATATATAATATGAATCCGCCAACTCTAGAACCAACTTATTTCTCTCCAAATGGAGACATGAAGTCAATCAAATGAGGCAGAAGTTCAGTCGGTTTCACGAAAAATATTTGTTCTTCAAGAAAAGAAAAAAGAAGAAATCATGTGGTGCTAACTAGACCTCGGTATGGGCCGATGAGCCATCCGCCCGGCCCGAGCCCAAGCCTATTTAGCCGGGCCTGGACACATAAAATTGGTGTTAGGCCCGGTCCGGCCCAAGCCCGAATAAACTCGTCTAGAAAATGGACGAGTTTGGGCTATATAAATACCAGTCGGGCCTAGCCCGGCCCGACCCGTTCTCTATATATATATTTATAAATTATATATAATATTTATTTACCCTCATATATATACTCTCCAATCCATCTCCTCCTAACCCTAAATGCTATAATTTTATTTCGAATTTAACTATTAGTTTATTATAATTCTCTAAGACTTATTAACTATTATGTTTATTATTTTTTATTAAAAAAATTAATATTTCATTTTAATTGAATTTTTTTAATTTAGATATGGGTTTGGGTGGGCGGGCTTGGGTTTCCTTTTTTAGGCCCGACCCGCCCGAGCCCGACTCTAATTAGTGTGGGCTTCGGCTGGGCTTGGACTTGTCAGGTTTTATTAAAAGCCCGACAGGCCCGGCCTATGCCGAGGTCTAGTGCCAACGATCCAGATCCTTGTGGCTAGCTGAGGGGGACAAGAACACCAACTTCTTTCACGACAAAGCCAACTCCAATAGGAAACCCGACAATCTGATATGGCTATGAACCTATGAGGGGGTATGGTGTGACCGAGAAGAGGAGATTGACGATATTGTCATAAACTATTAGTTGTTCACTTCCTTCGGGCCAAAAGAAATGAAAATGGTCATTAGCATCGATTCGAGACTCCGACCTGACCAAATCGAAGACTTATCAGACGCATTCTCTAGAGAAGAGGCAAAGACAGCTCTCAATCAGATGAATCATCAGCAAGCGTCAAGTCCAAATGGAATGCCAACTCTATTATATTCTACCTTTTGGAATGTGGTTGGAGACGACATAACCGGGTTAGTTCTGAGCATGCTCCAAGGTAAGGAACTTCCTACAAAGCTTAATCACACTTTTATTATTATCTTGAACCCCAAAGTTCACGCTTATTGGTCAATGAAAAATCTTCGACCTATCAATCTTTGTAACATAGCTTACAAGTTTGTATCCAAGGTCATAGCCAATCACTTAAAGTTGGTTCTGGACTCAATCATCAATTATAGTGTGCTTTGTTCCCGATCGACTAATTGCTGATAATGCCCTGATAGCATTTGAAATGTTTCATTCGATGAAGCACTTCAAATTGAAGAAGGGATTTTGTGCCCTTAAAATTGACATGAACAAAGCTTATGGCCAAGTAGAATGGTCGAAATGACCATGAGATAGATGGGATTCCCAATGGCTTTATGGAGCTCATAGTCAACTGTATTTCTACAACTTCCTTTTCTTTCCTCATAAATGGGGTGTTTAAAGGTTTTATTAAACTATTCAGGGTCTTTGTCAAGGTAACTTGATTTCACCCTATTTGTTCTTTATATGTGTGGAAGGTCTATCAAGATTGATTGGGAAGGCGGAAGTAAATCAGAGCCTACAAGGTATCAAAGTTAGTACTATTATACGGTGACCCACTTGTTATTTGCATATGACTCGCTTATATTTTTCGGACTAATTATGATGCATGCATAGTGATGAAAAATATCTTGCAACAATACAAGAGGGCCTCAAGACATAGTATAAACTTTGATAAGTCATAGGTGAGCTTCAATGTCAATGTATTGGACAATGTAAAAATAGGGTTGTGAGAATGGTTGGGAGTTAAAGCGGTTAAAATTTTCCCAAAGTACCTAAGGATGCCTTCGGTAATATGGAGGTCCAAAAAAAGGTAGTTTTCAATTTTCTAAGGGACAAGCTTATAAGCGGATTGGGGGATGGATTGAGCATATGTTGTCAAGAGAGGGAAAGGAGGTGTTATTTAAAGTAGTGGCCCAGACTATTCCACAATACATAACAAATTGATTCTTACTTCCAAAGACCTTATGTGATGAGAAAGTTTTAAATTATCATATTCTTGTCCACTTACATTCAATAATCTCATATTTCTCAATAGAATTTGTTAGATACAGAAAATATACGACACGCTCCACCACATATCAAAGTTCTCATCATGTATCAAAAAGAAAATGTCAAATAAATAATTAGAACTTTTAAAACTTCACGGGACAATTAAAGTTTTAAGGTTATTGAATACAATTGAACAAAAATAAAGAGTTATTGAATATAATTGAATAATAATAGAAGGCTATTAAATGTATTTAGACAATAATAAAGATTCATTTGGAATTTTTAAAAATTCTGAGTGACAATTGAAATTTTAGTTCAAGGCAATAGATGTAAAAATCTTTGTTAATTTAATATTCATATTGGTTAAGTTTTTCACCAATTTTAATAGTGCAAGCTGCAAAAAAAATGGTACCAAAACATAGATCATGAAACAAAGATCAATATTTGAATAGATAAAAGTAATAAATAAATATTTTTTAGATAGATCAAGAGGGGAGTAACGGTTTAAACTGAAAGTTCCCATAGAGAAAAGGATAATTTATCTATAACCTTTCAATTTTGACCTTATTTCTCTTTAAGTCCTTATACTTTAAAACAGGAGATAAAAGTCCATAAATTTTGTGATTTATTAACATGAAAATTCCTTATTTGACCTCTTAAATTCAACTCCCTCCGTATTATTTGTTACATTTAACCAAATTACACATTAAAAGAATAATTGAGTTGAATTAAATTTATAGAAAATAGACTAAAATGCTCTCTATTTTTTTATTAATGATTCTCATTTTTATGTAACATTCATTTAATTACACCACTTTTCATATCTTGAAAACTTGAAATTAATAAAAAAAAAAAAGCAATTAACTCTAAGCTAGCTTTAAAAAAAACTCTAAACTCATTTAACTTTAATTCTTGAACATTATGCTTTTGAAATCATTTATATGTTGTTGATTAAAGAGGGAAATTTAATGCTTGAGAGAATTAGTTTCGAAAATATTGATTTTAAAAAATAAAAAACATTGGTAACTGAAAATTTTGATTTTAAACAACTTTAATTCTTCGACTTTCAATTTTAAAGTTGTGAATGATCATTTTTTAGAAAACAAATTTAGAAGTGATTTTATTTTAGTAAATAGTAAGTTTAGAGAATTTTAAGTTCGATTTTAAATTTCAAGAACTATAAAAAAGAAAGGACTATAAATAATAAGGGTAGAATTTAGGAACCATATATGTAATTTACCAAAAATGGTTAGGAATTGGGCCTTGTCTTGGATACGTTAAGAAACGACTCAATGGACCAATTTTTACAGGATTTTCAAGGCTTAATGAAGCCAAAAGCCCAATGCTATACCAATTTGAGCAATGGGTCACATGCATGAATATCATAATTAAGTACAAAATTACAACTAAGTCATATCACCAAACTTAATTCTTAATATGTTATTATTCTTTATATATTATGATTTTACACTATAATTTAAAAAATCTAGACTCCAATTTATAAATCATAAACTCTAGAAAATATATTCTAGACTTCTAATTTATAAATTTTAATCCTTAAAATATATTAAAAGTACTAATTTTACTAATTTGACATAAGCCAAAATTATAACTTGATATAGCTGTAAATAGTTTTTAGAATATGAATTTCTGTGTAATTTTCCCTACAATTTTTTTACTTTTTGAGTGTAAATTTCCAAATACTACAATATTTATAAAAATATATTTAATTAATTAGAGAGATATATGTATATTACAATTCTTCTTGGATTAAAATTTAAAAGAATCTTAAAAACTTTATAAACTGAATGATTTTTATAGATTTTGATGGATGTTTAATGACATTTGTAGATTTTATAAATTTGTGAATGATTTTTATAGATTTCTGTTCGTTATATATATTTCCATATTTGGATTTCTTTCACTTTTTTACTTTTATAAAATTTAATTAAAAGATTGTGATCATATCTTTTGAAGAAGGGTATGCTACACAATCTGATGAAGAAGGATTTAGTGGAATTACAAAGCATTGAATGAGTTTTAAGCTTAAGTTACAACCTTACTACTTCATTCTTTGAGGTCCACAAATCATAAGTTGACAGAGGGCAACGATGAGAGAATGTAAATGAAACTTGTCTAAACACTTTTTTTTTTTTTTTTGCTCACAAATTCAAGAATTCTTGTGAAATCTTGAGAGGAATAATTATATATATATATATATATATATATATAATTGTTGGGCTTTTTTTTATATCTTGAGTACCCAAAATGACCTTAGTCACCTGTGTAAATCTTAGGAGTAGATAAGAGTAAGTTTTAAGAGAGAGTAAGTTTTAAGAGAGAATGAGAGAGGAGAATACGGCTACAAAAGAAAAAGAAAGTGAGAAATGTAGTTTTCTTCCTATTTTGTTCGGCTGGCTGCAGTATTTCACCTTTTGTCAAAAAGATTGAACGGTTGGATCGCCATGATTTTTGAACACAAGCTTTCTCACATCTCGTTCCTTATTTTGATTGGTGAAGACCGGGTTTCCTTATTTTCATTGGTGAAGATCGGGTTTTGAGCTTTGAATGGTATTTTCATCCATGAGACAGATTGTTGGCAGATTGTGTCTTTTGGACTATTTCTCATCTTTTGTACTTTTTTTTATTCCATACTTTGTTATGGAAATTTAAAAGAGTGCAATGTTGATTGTGTATGCATCTAGTATTATTAGGGAAGAATTATTATATTATCCATTATTGTTTGATATGGTGGAAGATTTAAATAGACTACAATCTCGTGTTTTTTTACTCCTTATATTGAGGGGGTTTCCATGTAAAAATATTTTGTTTTGT
Organism: Euphorbia lathyris; assembly: GCF_963576675.1. NCBI lineage: Eukaryota > Viridiplantae > Streptophyta > Magnoliopsida > Malpighiales > Euphorbiaceae > Euphorbia > Euphorbia lathyris. Next base: position 17,634,659 of record NC_088914.1, on the reverse strand, counting down.
CTTTGATGGTTGTGGCTGAATTTTTTTTTTTTATTGTATTTTTGTGGTTTTGATTATTGCTCTATTTGTTAGTTTCCTCAAAGATTTATTCAAGTCGGAAAGGATTGAGAACAAAGGTTAATTCTGTACAGCAGTATTCACTTAGACACAAAATGATCAAATGAACTCAGTCCTCCACCGTTAATTCTGTACCCCATTTATGACCATGAGATAGATGGGATTCCCAATGGCTTTATGGAGCTCATAGTCAACTGTATTTCTACAACTTCCTTTTCTTTCCTCATAAATGGGGTGTTTAAAGGTTTTATTAAACTATTCAGGGTCTTTGTCAAGGTAACTTGATTTCACCCTATTTGTTCTTTATATGTGTGGAAGGTCTATCAAGATTGATTGGGAAGGCGGAAGTAAATCAGAGCCTACAAGGTATCAAAGTTAGTACTATTGTACGGTGACCCACTTGTTATTTGCATATGACTCGCTTATATTTTTCGGACTAATTATGATGCATGCATAGTGATGAAAAATATCTTACAACAATACAAGAGGGCCTCAGGACATAGTATAAACTTTGATAAGTCATATTTGAGCTTCAATGCCAATGTATTAGACAATGTAAAAACAGGTTGTGAGAATGGTTGGGGGTCAAAGCGGTTAACATTTTCCCAAAGTACCTAGGGATGCCTTCGGTAATATGGAGGTCCAAAAAAAGGAAGTTTTTAATTTTCTAAGGGACAAGCTTCATAGGCGGATTGGGGGATGGATTGAGCATATGTTGTCAAGAGAGGGAAAGGAGGTGTTAATTAAAGTAGTGGCCCAGGCTATTCCACAGTACATAACAAGTTGATTCTTACTTCCAAAGACCTTATGTGATGAGTTGCATTATCTAGTGGCTAGGTTTTGGTGGGGAAAATATAAACACGGAAATCGTATACATTGAATCAGTAGGAATAAACTGTGTTCAACCAAATCAACCTGGGGCCTTGAGTTCCGACATATGCTCTCTTTCAACCAAGCAATGCTAGCCAAGTAGTTGTGGCACCTAATTGACAGATCGAGATCCTTTGTGCTCGACTATTTTAAAAGTAAGTATTTGCAAACCAACTCCTTATTTGAAGTAACTGGATGGGCACAAGGCAATTTCATTTGGACAAGCCTCATCAGCGTCAGAAGAGTTCTATTAGAAGGAGGAGTCTGGCAAATTGGCAATGGACGTTCTGTTAAATTTGTATTATCACGATGGGTCTGTGATGGAGTTTTAGTATGCTTTTACAAGTTTCAAAACATATAAAACACACAAATATCGATCTCTCAAGGACATAAACATATTTAGTTCTTTTTTGCTTTTTCACTTCAAAAGTGGAAGTTTTAGATGTTTGGTTAGGGAGTTCCTGTTTGCCTTTTATATCTGAAAAGTAGCCTTTTGCAAAAGTAGAGAATCCCTGCTTTTTGAAAAAGTAGTATTTTTCAACAGCAAACAATAGGTAAAATAAACAAACCTTAATCTAATAGGTAGCTATTTTTATTTTTATTCGTATAATAATCTCTATAAATACAAATACACCTTTTTAATCTTTAATAAAATAGTTACGAGGGTAAATTATATTTATGGCTTGTGAAACTTCGTACTTACTTTCAGTATAATCCTTGAACTTTAAAATTGAATATTACTAAACTTTACAATTTACTAACACAGTGATCTCATCTATAGTTAATCAAGTCAAAACGACCGATGAGACTTTAAAATTGAAAATTCTAAGAATTAAAGTTGTTTAAAATCACGTGTTCTATAAAACCACCATTTTCGATTTTTCAAATCATCATTTCTAGAGTTTTCTCTCTCTAAATAATACTTTTTCTTTTCTAACCAAACAACATATAAATAATCTCAAAACCAAAACAAAAATCAATAATTAAAGTATTTTAGAATATCATTTCCATAAGCTTTACCATGGAGTGATATGTGCTATTAGAGTGATCACTTTGATCAACATAAAAGGGATCATTATATATATTAGGCCTCATTCATTTCACGAAAAATATTGTGGTTTAAAAATGATTGGGTAATGAAAAAATTTGTTGGAAGATAAAGTGGTAAGTAGTAAGTGTCTACTGTTTTCAAAATGGTAAGAATGAATGAGGTAGGGTTCCAAAAAAAACTAGAAAAATGTTTTACACTTTTCAAAATGGTAAAACATTTTTCTCACATTTTTCATATATTTTTCTATTGACTAGTTTAAAATTTTTCTTTTACTTATTTTCGTAAGCAAACAAATATCGGAAAATCAGGAAAATATTTTCATGCACAATGTTTTTCAGCAAACATATGGAGTCTTAGTAAAAAGCAAAATTTAGAGACATTATGCTTGGCAAAAAGCTATTAGCTGATAGCTGATTACATTAGCTATTAGCTGATTACCTTTTTGGTTATCTTATTTGACTAGCTGATCGTGTGAAATTGTTTGGTAAAACTTAGCTGGTTGCTAATAGCTGTTTGTATAAAATGATAAATAAGGACATAGTAAAGTAATAATTAAGGGTAAAAATGTCCTTCAAAAAGATGGAGCAACGAGCTAATTGAAAAAGCTCCTAAAACCAGTTTTTTCAAAATTAGCTTTTTGAACCTAAAAAGCTCTTTCAAACCTCTATTCACCAAACATTACTATTAGAGGTTTGACTAATTTTACTCTAAAAATCTCTACAAAACATGGGTTTGAGTCATGTTTGACAAATAGTTGTTAGCTGATTATCTTTTTGGTTAGCTTTATTTGACTTTCTAATTGTGTAAACTTGTTTATTAAAATTTAGATGATTTTTAATAATTGTTTGTGTAAAATGACAAATAATGGCATGATTAAGGTTAAATAGTAGTAATTAGGGTAAAAATGTCATTCAAAAGAGATTGAGCAATAAGTTAATTGAAAAAGCTCGTGAAATCAGCTTTATCAAAATTAGTTTTTTAGACCTAATATGCTATTTCAAACATTTATTTATCAAACACCACTATTAGAAATTTGACTAGTCAAAATCTCTAAAATCACTCAAACCACTAATTTTACCTTAAAAAAACTCTTTACCAAATAGAGTCTATCTTCAATTATGAAGTTCAAGACCATGATAAAAGTAAAAATAAAGTTAAGAGGGCATGAGTGTAATTTACACTTTAATCCACACATTTATTTTGATTTTTGGAATAGTACATACACTGCTAAGGGTATAAATTATCATGACATATAGAAACCTTAATTAGATTCTGAACTTTGAACTTTGAAATTGAAGTAGTGCTAGATTTTAAACTGATGGAGGAATGCTTATAATGACCTCATAACCCTTTTATAGCATATTTATTATAAAGCCCATTATAGAATATTTTATCTTCAGTCAGACCCCTAATAAAAAAATAAAAAAGTTGAGTGGACAATTTGAGTAAAAGTCTTAAATGATCTCTTTACTGCAATGGTGCAGTTTCATCATTTTGGAACTCTGCATTCAACTTATCAACAAGTCCTTTCTTAGCTACATGACACCACAATATGCAATCAATACACCTTTTACTTTTTGTTTATTTTTGGAAAAACTAAGCCTTCATCTTTTCAATATTTACACATTTATGACTTTATTTTCTTCCATTTTCACACATTTAGCTCTCATTAATTATAATTATATATTGATCCGCATACATTGTGTCCTTATCTGAAGCAAGAAAGGTTATACGATGCAAGGAGAACATTCATATCTGACAGTATTGGAGTAAGTAACTATCAGAGTATGTGAACTAGTAGGATGCCTTCCGAATCTGCTATGGAAAAGAACTCTGATTCACTCCTAGAATTTAGGATTACAGTTTAGTCATATTACAAACGGCCTAAATTAAATCCACCATTTAGGAGTCGGCATTTATCCTCAAGAAAAGCTAAGGTGCACACCTTGCACCAACTACTAAATTTTCCACTCGCACCCTATAAATATAATATAACGTCACAGTCAATGTACATACACACATTTATTGCAATTCTTACCCAACAGCTTAGTGCTCGCTTTCTTAAAGTCTACTAGCTTAAGTATCAAAGTGTGATCGTCGTTCAGCGGCCCCGTCTTGATAATTTTTCTGTCTTACCTCAAGCGTATAAAGGATTTTAGCTGCCGTCGGAGCACTACCATACAGATTGTATCAAATTGGTGCGGTAAGTGTAGATCGAAAAAACACGCGACCATGACTCGTCAAGAGAACATAATAAACCCATCATCCTTGTGACAAATCCAGGAGCCTAGAACACCTGTGGACACTAGCAGTAATACACTAGGACTCATTCAAATCACTCATGACATTGATAGGCGTACTGAGAAATGTCTAGGTTTGCTTGACCATTCCAACAGAGTATTTACGGTCTGTATAACCAAACATCTCCTCTACCATGTCAACACGGTATAAGAGGCCACTAACAAGAATGCAACAACAATGACCCAATTACAAGAGAAGTTGGATGCTCCCAAAGAGCCTATCAAGCTAGTAAAAAGGCAAGATTCTGTTGCATATGCTACTAGACAACATATTGTCCGCAATTGTCCCCGTAAAAGGGTCACCATAGTACAAGCGGGAGGGCTTAAGGATGAGGTCCAGAGATAAACAAAAAACTCCTCATAGGCGTCGAAATTATGGCTCCCAACACTCTTTTCATCTTACAGCGAGAGCATCTAGAATGATTCCTACGGGGAAGATCACTCCCCCCACCCACGTCTATCATGGAAAGGGTCGACCAGACCTAAACCCCTATCAAACCAAAGGAGGGGGGGAAGAGAATCCGAATACTTCCGGAACAATCACAGACCGCAGGTTTATGGTATCCCAATACTCATGATTTTACACTCATCGGATACACTGACGCTGACTATGGACGGGATAAGCTGGAACGTAAAAGCACCTCTAGAGGATGTCACTTCTTAGGAAGCTGTCTGGTATCCTGGTTCAGCAAAAAGCAGGCGTCAGTAGCCTTGTCTACCACTGAAGCTGAGTACATTGCTGCTGGTCATTGTGTTGCTCAAGTCCTATGGATTAAGCAACAGCTTGAAGACTATGGTGTTCAAACGAAGACAATTGAAGTCAAATGTGACAACAAAAGTGCAATTGATCTTTCAAGGAACCCAATTCAACACAGCAGAATGAAGCATGTCAGCATCAGACATCACTTCATTAGAGACCATGTACTCAAAGGTGAGATCAAGCTGACCTTTGTCCCAACGGACGAGCAGCTTGCAGATATCTTCACGAAGCCACTGGCTCGTGAGAAGTTCAGCATACTGAGAGAAGCTATTGGTATGTTTAATCCTCTTCAGTAAATTCCTGTACTAAATGAATATGCATGCTGAGTGAATTATTATGCTGAATGATTGGTTTTGCTGAGTAACTCATAGAAATTGATTGAACATCAAATACTGAGTAAACTTGCACACTGAGTAAGTTAGTTTAAACTTAAAATTAGAAATCATCCCTTTATGCAATACTGACCACTCAGAATATCAAACGATTAGTATTCTAAACGCTGAGTGTTATATCCGTTAGAATCATTGCAAAAGCACGCGTATAGCCACCTAGGATGACGTACGCGTCGAATTTGTCATAAATGCCAGGATTATTGTCGGTTCACAATCCCGAGGCAAAACTGACACATGGATTCGATAAGATCCATTTCTCACCTCTATAAATAATGGGTAATTCCCCATTTTTATTCTTTACGCTTATCGAATACTCTCTGGCAAAGAAATTCTTTCTCTCTAAAAATCCCTCTAAGCTTTCCCATCCTCAACAATGACTAAGATTTCCTACAACATCTCTGGTGCTGGCCACTCTAAGCCCAGCTCCGATGACACTTCCAGGCAAACCTCTGTGCCGAAACCTACCAAAGTAACCTCGCCGAGCAAAGGACAAGCTGGCCAAACCTCTGGTCAGGGAAAGCCTGTAAAAGTCAGGACCTACTCCAAGGTCTTTGAGAACGTCCGCGAATGGAAAGTTGAGCCCTCAAGATGGGTATCATAAAACTTCGTACAAAACGAACAACCCTTCTGCGAGTGGATTTCACAAAATGGTTGGACGGAGCTGTTTTTGGTTAGGGATGACACCTACCCTGACCTGGTAAGGGAATTTTACCACAACCTCCGAGTTGCAAATAACAACACTGACTACCTGTGCACAGTGGTGAAAAAGAAAACCATCTTCATCAACCCTCTCTACTTAGAAAATCTGCTCAAGCTGAAAACTGAGGGAGCAAGGCTGAGAAGATCTGGAGATCAGGATGGCACTGGGTATGCACACAACTTCTGCAAACCTAAGGGCCACTCAGGAGAAGTCTCAGCTTCATCCATGGGTCAGCACCAGAAGATGGCTCATTACTTGCTGACCTACTTCATCTACCCAAAGATCAACTGCACTACATCAGCAACAAACTTCGAGCAATGCTTTATATGGCATATGATGACGTACACACCAATCAACATGCCAGTTTTTCTCATCACTGGCTTTCTACGCAGCACTGGTACGATGAGGCTAGGATCAATCATCACAAGAATCCTCATCGACCATAAAGTTGATCTCGAAGGTGAGGAGAAGACTCGAGGATCTGAGATAACAGCTGCCTCGCTGAGAGCATTAAAATTTGGACAGCCTTTGAAGAAAGGTAAAACTACTGCTACTGCTGGACAAGCTGAGGGAACTGCTGAGCCAAAGAAAGGGCGAAGGACTAAGGCTCCAGCTTCCCGCAAAAGAAAAAATGCTGAGACTCCTTCCAAAAATGTTGAGTCTCCAGCAAAAAGACAGAAGTCAGCTAGTAAGTCAGCTGAGAAACGAAGCAGGCAAGGTGAGCCTGGAACTGAGGAAACTACTGAGCATCCTCAGAAGAAGCAGAAACCTTCTACACTAACTCCCCTCAATGCCATACCTACAGACTTTGTTGTACCGGGTGACTCTCACTTCACCCAGTGTCAAGGTACAATATCTGAGTCCGAAGAACATGAGGTACAACTGGATGATCATTTCATCTCAAAAGTTGAGGAAGAACTTGATGGTGACAGTACCGAAGAAGAAGAAGAAGAGGCCAGCGGTCAGGATGACACTGAGGACTCTGAAGAGACAGCTAGTGAACATGAGACTGAGCAAGCCAAAGCTGGGTTTGCTGCTGAAGATGAGCAAGTACTCGATCAACACAGTGTTGATCTACTCCAAGAACAAGTTGACCAGCCTCATGATGAGCAACACGAATCTTCTCCTTCTCACTCAGGAGATCCTAGTCAAACTGTCACTCCACCTCGTAGAAGAAGAAAGTTGGTTAAGGCCAGTGAGAAGCCTGTCAGTGACGATTTTGTGCCACCACCAACTCTTCCTGACTTTGTCATCTCAAAGACAACTAAGGACCCCTCTATAGTCAAGCTGACATTTTTCAAACGCCAACAACCCTCTACTGCTTCAGCGTCCTTAGAAAAGCAAGCCTCTGTTTCTTCTCAACAGGAACATACCGACCTAAATGCTTCTGCCACCTCAACCAGTCAGGTTAAACCAATTACTGTGCATGCTATTTCTTCAAGCATGGTGCTGACTCCAACCACTTCCGCCCCTGTCAGCACAGATAGTATCCGTATTACTACTTCTCCCATTACCATTCCTGCCGATCAATCAACTATCCCAGAAACACAAGTGCAGATTGGTACAACACTTCCAGTCACTGACCAGGTCACTCCTTTCACTCCTCTTCCTTCCGGTCATACTGATGTCCCTGAAGGCTCTCAAAGCTATTTGAATGCCACTGAGTCCGGCAAAAAGATCATTAACTCAGTGCAAGCATTCATCAGAGACCTTCAACAGTCCACTCCTCCTGCTGCTGGGTCTTCAACTTTTGAGAATACTCAGCTTTCCCAGGTCACTCAACTTCTCAACGAAGTTAAGGGACTCAAGGACTTGCTGAATGTAATCATTACCTTCCAAGCACAGCAAGCTAAGTAGGATTCAATCGCCAAACTGGCTGAGATCCAGCTGATAACCGTGCAGTACTTGACCTCCTTACAACAACAGATCCAGAACTTGTCAGCTGTGAACCCCGACCATGCCACTTCATCTGAAGTCAAGATGCTTTTTGCTCAGCTTCACGCTGAGCAACTCAAGACCAATGAGCAAATGGTTTCTTACAATCAGTGCTCAGTAGAGCAAATTGGTGAGGCTATTCGCTTGCTTAATCTGAATAAACAAGAGATGGATACTGACGCAATGAAACAGAATGAGATGCAGTCTATCATGCAACAAACCTTCAACCACATTCGTCATAACAATATTCAACGTTAGTATTACGACACAGCCCTTTTAAAGACCTTTCACCAAATCTTTGCTGGTCTTACTAAAGCTCTTATCTGGCAAGGCAAAGCTCAAGCGTTTAGCGTCAATATGCTCAGTGCTGCTGACCTCAACATACCCGCAGAGGTATCAACTGATGGAGTTGTAATTTTTGACGGCGTCAATGAAAGCGCTGACAAACTTAAGGAGCTGTCTAAAGAACTGACTCGAGCTGTCTTAACTGATGCTTTCAGACTTCCTCCTCCTGATGCTGACAAAACGGGGGAGAAAGCACAAGCAGCTAGAGCTCAGCATGAGCGAAGTCAGTCTCAACACAAGAAAAAGAAATAGATAGGCTAGCTCAGTATAGACTAAGTCAGATGTAATCTATATGCCTTATCGATAAGTTTTGTTGTGTAACCACTGACTACTATCAATATATCATATCTGCATCTTTTATTCCTATTCCTGAGTTATGATATATGTTAATATATGTTACTGTGTACTGAGTCATTACGTATCTTCAATTAAATCAGCTATGTTTTATACTTATAAATCTTATTGACTGAATCAAATGCTGATAACATGTTTGACATTGACTTATGTGCTTATAAAACATTGTCTGTTAAGAACTCATTGAACAACAAATTACTCAGCGCACTCTATATGATTATACCTTCCGCTTAATACTGAGTAAATAGAATATGTTTAATAAGCTGACCTATATCTGAAAAACTGACCTTAGACTTACTCGAATTAAACCTTTAAATGTTTAGAGTAAAACTAAGTCAGTAGCTCAACCCTTACGGGGGAGTTTGCTAAAGTTGAAATAGGTCAACTATCATGGGGGAGCTCAATACTGAGTTCTTCGCTGAATAGTTTTGCCAACATCAAAATGGAGGAGTTTGTTGAAACACCTTTCCACATAATTTTGATTTGACAAAATTGTTTAAGTATAATTGAAATACATATTCTAAACACACTAAGTTTAAATGCTTTGATTTATTATACTAATGTGTTTGTTCAATGTTGAGTTAAAACTGTTTATAAGACACAAGAATTAAAAGGCTCAAACCCAATACAAGTGTTAAAGCCCAAGTCAAACAACTCAGTACAACTCGGCCCACGTTTGTTAAAACGATGTCGCTTTGGACAAAACGCAACTCAGCAAGAGAAGGATCTAGAAGACCTTCGGGAACAACTTCAAGATGAAGCTGCTGAGTAGTCTCGACAAAGCGTACAAGACAGCAGCTGGCTAATGAAAACTTCCAGACAAAGTATTTCTACTTTGGGTAAAGTTCAGACGACACAGTATGCTGTCCAGTTGACTTTACCATAAAAGGAGAGACAGTCTGTTGAGCTGACCAAGGACAGAAGATACACAATGCTGATTGGCCGAGAGCTCTGAGCAAGTCAGGATGACAATGACAGGTAGCCGTTTCCCTCCAACGGTTATTTCGAAATTCGAAATGACCGATGCCCAGACGTCTCTATAAATAGTGCCATCAGAAGCTTCATTCCATACAGAACTTGATCAAGCCATTACGCTGACCAAATTTCTACACAAGTTCTGTAAGCAAAGAAGCAAAGCAAATCTTACACTACAATTCTTATATCTGTGTAAAATTCTAGAGTGATTATTTCAATCGTCTAAAGTGTCTTAGCAAATCTTTGTATAGGATAAACACTTATCATTTCTAAAAGATAGAAATGAGAGGCTGAGTACTCGGTTATAGTACTCAGCGAGAGATTAGGATTGAGTAGAGGTATAGAGGAAGGTACTCTTGTTATACTCACTTGCTAAGATTGTAAAAGGTTTGAGGCTCTACCTTTAAAGAGCTCAGTAGAGGATTCGAAATCTCGGAACGTGTTCCGGAGACAGGACGTAGGCTTAGAAGAAGCCGAACCTGGATAAATCTGCTGAGTAAAGTATTTCTTACCTTTAACTCCTTATTTATATTGCTTGCTTAAAATAACCAAAAACTGAACAAGTAAAGAGGTCAAGTTGAGTTGTGCGCGTTAAACGTTTGAGCTCAGGAATAGACTCTAAGTGCTATCTCCTGACTCAAGCTAAGAAACTGACCTAGTCACCAGTTGACTAAGCCAGTATCTTGCTGTTTACTCAGCGCCGCTGTTAAAACCTTTTTCCTTAGAAAAAGAAGTCTGCCCTAATTGCGAAAAAGTTTAAATAGTTCCTAACCCCCCCTTGGAACTATACTTGCAACCTTACAAGGGACCAACAAGTGGTATCAGAGCTTAAAAGTTCACTGTAAAAGGTCTAACAACCTTGAGCTGATCCCTACCATGGGCGAAAATAGCACTCGGTTTCTCCCTGGAAACCAAACAACTCAGATACTGCCTGAGGGGTTGTCCATTACTAGGCCTCCCCTAATGTAGTAAGGATATTGATTTATTTAGAATATATATCTAAGAGGAATACTTGAAAAGTTTGAAATTTATGATATTTGGATAATTTGGAGACTCCTAAGTATTGATTGTGATCTTTCTATTTCACGTCCGATGCCGATTGAGGTCGTCTGGGATCGGGTGTGACAAAATGCATGGTTTATCCAAGCTCTCTTAGATCCATCCTTATTCACCAAACTCCAAGGAGATAGCTTCATTAATTTACTTGTGTACGTAGATGATGTAATGGTAGCAAGAAATCATATTGAAAACATCAACACAATCAAGCAATATCTCCAACGTACATTCAATATCAAAAGATTTAGGGTCACCACATTACTTCTTAGGTTTTGAATTTGCAAGAACCAGCAAAGAGATCCATATGTACCATAGGAAATTTTAAGCGATAGTGGCTTCGTAGGATTCAAAGTTGTCTCCACACTAGCAATATCGAATTTCAAACCTACTCAAAATGCAATACCACTAATAGATAACGCAACATGTCGTGGACTCATTGAAAGGGTAATGTATATCACTTACACAAGGATAAAGTTGTCTTACATTATAAATAACCTATCTCGACACCTTTTTACTCCCACGATAGATGATCTATCTCGAGCATACAGATTTATTCGATATTTTAAAAGGACATCAGGCATAAGCCTTTATTTCCTATTCACCAACAAGCTACAACTTCAAGCATTTTTTTACTTTGACTCGACATCTTCCCCTAAGTGCATGAAATCCACAATAGGATATGCAGTCTTGGCATTTCACTCATTTTCTAGCATTCAAAGAAGCAAAACACAATGTCTCGCTCTTCCTCTAAAGCTGAATATAAAGTAATGCTTCCACTTCTTGTGAGTTTCATTGGTTATTGAACCTTTTAAGATATCCGAATCTTATTTAGTTTGTTCCATTCTTGCTTTTTGTGACAATACCTCAACACTTCATATTTCTCAGAACCCCGTGTTTCACTAAAGAACTAAGCGTATTTACATTGATTGTTATGTGACTAGAGAAAGAGTCTAATCTAATTTAATTTGCCTTCTGCCAATTCCCTCTACTTTAAAACTTGTTAATATCTTCACAAAGCCACAACATTCTCTACAATTTAAACTCATCATTTCCAAACTTTTCTTGTTTAATCCATTCATGGCCAAGTTTGAAGGGGGTTAATAATGATTAATTGATATTATGTAGGTGAAATAAGCTGAAACTAGATGAAAGAAGTAGATCTGCAGATGAAAATAATTGAAGTTATATGAAAGCAAGCAACTACCATTAACGACTTTCAATCTCAGCATATGCCCTTCTAGAAGATCGGCTACCATGTCATCAATCCTTCCTAGTCAATAATAATTTATGCAATCATCACACCATCCAGATCAATCATTAGTGTCATTATGAGCCATTAGAGCTTTTAAATTTTCTATTATTTTTGGTAGCTAAAAGCATGTACATAATATAATACTCATTTCTCTGTTAGTTGGCATATGTTAGTTCTAACTGTGTTTATATATAACATTCCTTTCAGTCTTGATTTGAATGAGAAAATTGGAAATTTCCAATTAATTCACGTTCCATTCTTATGGAGATTTCTCCACATTTTCAATAATAATAAGTTTGAGATTTGTCCTCAATGAGTATGAGAGTTCCCCACTTATTAACAAGTTTCTCATTGGACTCGTATTATAACCTTTAATGACATGTGATGATGATCTAAGGTGGATCTTATACCTATAGAAAAGTCAACGTTCTAGTAAAAGCTCTAATCCTTTATGATTTTTCTAAAATGGTGTTTTTTCCGTGATCCATTTTCGATCGTATTTTTAAATGTCCTTCAAAAGTTTTCAACCTAGGACTCCGACTCTAATATCTACAATCGCTTTTTCCACGTGCCCTTGATTATCTTCACTATCGGAGGATACACTCTAGTGAGTTGTCCGCTAATCTTTGGGAGATCTTATAGTAATATTGCCTTTCTTACTCACCGATGCCTAACTCGATATTCAGATATCTAGCAAGATTTTTGGTGCCTTGCTTTTGCCCTACAGGGACTTTGATTCGTCAAGATATCTCTAAGTTTTGCAGTTGTGCGTTGGAGATCTTGGCACCCCCAAACACTGAGCTTTGCAGATATCTAAGGATTCTTTTTACAGCAATGTAATGAGATTCCTTAGGGTTAGATTGATATCTAGCACAGTAGCATACTGAAAACTGAATGTCCGGTCTACTGGCTGTTAAGTAAAGTAGAGAGCCTATCATACCTCGATATAATTTGCTGTCTACTGACTTACCATTCTCATCAGCGCAGAGGACAGTGTCAGTGCCCATAGGAGTGGATATTGGCTTGCAATTTTCCAAATCATATTTCTTTAATATCTCCTTGGCATATTTGGCTTGACTGATGAAGATGCCATTCTTTCCTTGTTTAATTTGAAGACCGAGGAAGAAGTTGAGTTCTCCCATCATGGACATTTCAAACTCAGTCTGCATTTGTTTGCTAAACTCCTTGCACATTGATTCGTTAGTTGCACCAAATATTATATCATCAACATAAATTTGGGCCAGCATGGTATCTTTACCATTTCTCTTAATGAATAAGGTTGTATCAGCTTTGCCCCTGACATAATTTCTAGTCAGCAGGAAACTGGTCAGCCTCTCATACCAAGCACGTGGTGCTTGCTTGAGGCCGTACAGAGCCTTTTTGAGTTTGTAAACATGGTTTGGGAACTTAGGGTCCTCAAAACCTAGAGGTTGATTAACATAAACCTCCTCGTTTATAACTCCATTAAGAAATGCACTTTTGACATCCATTTGGAATAATTTAAAATTCATGTAAGATGCATATGCACATAGAATTCTAATTGCCTCTAGCCTTGCCACTGGGGCAAAGGTCTCACCGTAGTCAATACCTTCTTGCTGACTGTAGCCCTGAGCTACAAGCCTTGCTTTGTTCCTGACTACATTCCCTTTTTCATCCATCTTGTTCCTGAAGACCCATCTTGTTCCAATGGTCTTTTGACTCTTTGGATGAGGCACTAGCTCCCATACATCGTTTCTTCTGAATTGATCGAGCTCCTCTTGCATTGCGTTCATCCAGAATTCATCGTACTCAGCTTCAGCGAAATTCTTCGGTTCTTGAACTGAGACGAAAGCAACATTGCTGAGGTACTTCCTGAGTTGATTCCTCGTCATCAGGGTATTCCCAGCAGAATCAAGGATCGCACTCTCTGAGTGCCCTCTTGGGATCCTTATCTCTTTAGGTAGATTCATGTCTTGTGCTGTCTGTGTTTCAACAATCTCTGCAGAAGTAGATGGGTCAGTAAAAGTAATCTTAGGTTCACTCTTACTCTTGGTCAGCCTTTTCGTGAATGACTCAGTAGCTGATTCTTGGTCAGCGGTGGTTACTGAGTGTGGATCATCTTCGGTCAACGGCTGGTATCTACCTGCAGGGTTAGTTTCGTCGAACTCTACATGTACTGACTCTTCTAAAACTTGAGTTCGCTTATTAAAAACTCTGTATGCTTTGCTATTTGTTGAGTAGCCCAAAAAGATAGCCTCATCAGCTTTTGAATCAAACTTTGCTAAGCTATCTTTGGTATTTAAAATAAAACATCTACAACCAAAGGCACGAAAGTATCCAATATTGGGCTTTCGTCCTTTCCAAAGTTCATAGGGGGTTTTCTTTAATATAGGTCTAACTAGAGCCCTATTAAGAATATAGCATGCTGTGTTAACAGCCTCTCCCCAAAAATACTTTGGAAGCCTATGCTCATCCAGCATTGTCCTGGCTATTTCAACCAGAGTTTTGTTCTTCCTTTCTACAACCCCATTTTGCTGAGGTGTTCTAGGCGCAGAAAAATTGTGGTCAATGCCGCTGGCTTCACAGAATTCAACGAACTTTTGGTTTTTGAATTCTCCACCATTATCACTACGGATGTGAGCTAATTTTAGGTCTTTTTCATTTTCAATTTTTCTAACCAAATTTGAAAATGTCTCAAACGTTTCATCCTTGCTGGTCAGCAAGATGACCCACGTATACCGAGAGAAGTCATCTACAATGACCAAGGAAAATCTTCTTCCACCCAGACTCAGCGGCTGGACTGGACCAAAGAGATCTAAGTGTAGTAACTCTAACGGACGCTTAGTTGAGACAATATTTTTGCTATGAAAAGATTGTTTGGTTTGTCTTTTAGCTTGGCAAGCGTGGCATAATTGATCTTTTTCAAATTTAAGTTCAGGCAGTCCCTCAACCAATTGCTTTCTTGCTAGTTTGGCCAGGAGGTCCATGCTTACATGACCAAGTCTCCTGTGCCATAGCCAGGAATTCTCTTCCTTTGATACTAAGCACACAGTTTTTGAAAACTTTTTCTCTAAGTCTAGCATAAAGACATTATCTATGCGAGGGGCAGTTAAGATTAACTCATTTGTTTTACCCTCGTATATTTTACATCCAGTAGCATCAAATATAACTTTTCTCCCATTGTCACATAGCTGAGCTACGCTGAGTAAGTTATATTTGAGTCCGCTGACTAGGGAGACAGATTCAATAGTAGTATTACCTCCGATGGTTCCTGACCCTACTATCTTACCCTTCTTGTTGTCTCCAAAACTTACGCTTCCTCCTCGTTTACGCTCAAACGTGATGAACTGAGTTTCATCACCCGTCATATGCCTTGAGCATGCGCTGTCAATATACCACATCTTTGACTTCTCAGCACATCTCAGGCTTACCTGCATTGTAACTAGTTACTTTTAGGTACCCAATTCTTTTTGGGTCCTTGCTTGTTAGGTGCAACAGGTAAAGCATCATATTTTATTTTATGGCGGCATACATGGACAGTATGGCCATTTTTTCCACAGAAGTCACAACTGACCTTCTGTTTAGGATGTTTCACTGACTTGTCAGCACCCCAGTGCTGAGCGTGCCAGCACACCTTAGTGGTCTGTCCTAACTTCCCACAAAAGTCACACTGGACTTTTCACTGGGGATTCCATCTCTGCTGAGTACCTTGGTACTGAGTTCTCAGAGGACTGTTTCTTTTATTTGGAACCTTTAGTTGGTTCTGGATAGTTGTGACGTCCTTTCTCAGTTTCTTTGAAACTGACTGGACTTCAGAGATAGACTCATGTATGATCTTCATGTTATCATGCAGAGTTGTATTGTCCTAAAGAAGGAATCTGAGGTCACTCAGTTTGACCTCTTCCACTTTGTCACAGCGCCTGCTGAGTGCTCTAACTTTTTTATTACACTTCTTGACAAGTGTGTAGAGATCACTCAGGGCATTAACCATATCGTTTCTAAGCTGGGGAAGAGAAATTACCTCATTTGATTGCTCCTCGTCATCTGATGCGACGGATAGGTCAGCATGCTCAGAGACGCATGGCTCAGCAAGTTCGTCAGCCATGAAGCATATCTTCGCTGACTCGGTGGCCTCAGTTTCTGTGGATGAAGACTCATCACTGTCACTCCATGTAGCCACCATTGCCTTTTTGCCACTCTTCTTGTCTTTCCTCAGTGTGGGGCAGCTTGACTTAATATGGCCGGTTTGATGGCACTCAAAGCATGTAATGGGCTTTGAGCTGTCCTTTTTGTATTTGCTGTCACTTGAGTCAGCTTTATACTTATCAAACTTTTTGTAAGGCTTCTTAGAGTATTTGTCATTTTTCCTGAATAGCCTTTTCATCTTCCTTGTGAACATAGCCATCTCCTCATCATCAGTTGAGCTCCCGTCAGTGGAGTCAGCTTTCATGACAAGGGATTTCTGCTTCTTGTCTTCAGATTTTTCCTTCACCTCGAAGTTCTTCATAGATATCTCATGGGTCAGCAATGAACCGATGAGTTCGTCATATTTGTAGGTGGTTAAATCCTGAGCTTCCTCAACTGCTGTCTTCTTTGCTTGCCAATCTTTAGGAAGACTCCTGAGTATCTTTTTGACTTGTTCTTCCTCAGTGAAGATTTTTCCAAGTCTCTTAAGCTCATTAATGATGTTGATGAACCTTGCATTCATTTCTGAAATGCCCTCATCATTGTTCATCTCGAACAGCTCGTACAGTCTCATCTACTGATTCACCTTGGACTCCTTTACTTTATTTGTTCCCTCGTAGGTGACTTCCAGCTTTTTCCAGATCTCTTGTGCCGACTCACAACCTGAGATTTTATTATATTCTGCAGCATCGAGCGCACAGTGAAGCATATTGATAGCCGAAGCATGGTTTTGGAGCTTCTTAAGATCATCCTCTGTCCATTTGGCCTCAGCTTTTACAATTGTTTGGCCAGCCACAACTTCGACAGGTACAAATGGGCCTTGAACTATAGATAGCCAGGCACTCATGTTTGTAGCCTGAATGAAATTTTGCATCCTATTCTTCCAGAAGGTATAGTTTGACCCGAAGAATAGGGGAGGCCTAGTAATGGACAACCCCTCAGGCAGTATCTGAGTTGTTTGGTTTCCAGGGAGAAACCGAGTGCTATTTTCGCCCATGGTAGGGATCAGCTCAAGGTTGTTAGACCTTTTACAGTGAGCTTTTAAGCTCTGATACCACTTGTTGGTCCCTTGTAAGGTTGCAAGTATAGTTCCAAGGGGGGGTTAGGAACTATTTAAACTTTTTCGCAATTAGGGCAGACTTCTTTTTCTAAGAAAAAAGGTTTTAACAGCGGCACTGAGTAAACAGCAAGATACTGGCTTAGTCAACTGGTGACTAGGTCAGTTTCTTAGCTTGAGTCAGGAGATAGCACTTAGAGTCTATTCCTGAGCTCAGACGTTTAACGCGCACAACTCAACTTGACCTCTTTACTTGGTCAGTTTTTGGTTATTTTAAGCAAGCAATATAAATAAGGAGTTAAAGGTAAGAAATACTTTACTCAGCAGATTTATCCAGGTTCGGCTTCTTCTAAGCCTACGTCCTGTCCCCGGAACACGTTCCGAGATTTCGAATCCTCTACTGAGCTCTTTAAAGGTAGAGCCTCAAACCTTTTACAATCTTAGCAAGTGAGTATAACAAGAGTACCTTCCTCTATACCTCTACTCAATCCTAATCTCTCGCTGAGTACTATAACCGAGTACTCAGCCTCTCATTTCTATCTTTTAGAAATGATAAGTGTTTATCCTATACAAAGATTTGCTAAGACACTTTAGACGATTGAAATAATCACTCTAGAATTTTACACAGATATAAGAATTGTAGTGTAAGATTTGCTTTGCTTCTTTGCTTACAGAACTTGTGTAGAAATTTGGTCAGCGTAATGGCTTGATCAAGTTCTGTATGGAATGAAGCTTCTGATGGCACTATTTATAGAGACGTCTGGGCATCGGTCATTTCCAATTTTGAAATAACCGTTGGAGGGAAACGGCTACCTGTCGTTGTCATCCTAACTTGCTCAGAGCTCTCGGCCAATCAGAATTGTGTATCTTCTGTCCTCGGTCAGCTCAGTAGACTGTCTCTCCTTTTATGGTAAAGTCAACTGGACAGCATACTGTGTCGTCTGAACTTTATCCAAAGTAGAAATACTTTGTCTGGAAGTTTTCATTAGCCAGCTGCTGTCTTGTACGCTTTGTCGAGACTACTCAGCAGCTTCATCTTGAAGTTGTTCCCGAAGGTCTTCTAGATCCTTCTCTTGCTGAGTTGCGTTTTGTCCAAAGCAACATCGTTTTAACAAACGCGTGCCGAGTTGTACTGAGTTGTTTGACTTGGGCTTTAACACTTGTATTGGGCTTGGGCCTTTTAATTCTTGTGTCTTATAAACAGTTTTAACTCAACATTGAACAAACACATTAGTATAATAAATCAAAGCATTTAAACTTAGTGTGTTTAGAATATGTATTTCAATTATACTTAAACAATTTTGTCAAATCAAAATTATGTGGAAATGTGTTTCAACATATTTAACATAGTTACATATATACATTTATAAATGGATTTAATCAAAACTTTATAAAATATACTCAAAACTTAAGTTCATATTATATATATAATGCAAAACGAATCAAAACAAATAAACGTTTTATCAAACCAATTTATAATCAAATCAATGTTTTATCAAATCAACTCGTATTTAATCAAACGTAAAACCTTATATCAAAATCAATCATAACCGAAAACATAATCCAAATGAATTTAAAATATTGTATCCATCCTCGAGTTTCTCCCCTTAAGTATCAATCCATAACCACATATATAATCGAGACGTCTCTTAACATTGCTTATCCCATATGGTCTTACCCGACACTTCTTTGCCATACCCAATAGGTCTTTCAGACTGTGTACACAGCCCATGCCCCTCACTGAACATGGTCTTCAAATATAAAACCACCGATCCGGATAACTCTCGATGGATATAAAATCATAAAATCATAGCGTGCTCAAATTGCCTTTCACAATCAAATTCCAAACTATTTCATAACCATAAATCATTTGGCTTCAATTAGCCCTTTTGTATCATAAAAATCATATTTGGACTGCAATCCAAAATAATAACAACAATAACCGCAACAGATTTCTCAATCCAAAAACAATTAGTAAGAAACCATCAAATTCATTTTGTTCCATATAGATATATATTGAAACCAAAAACATATATGTATATATGTAAATCAACCAAATTAAGCCTTAAATCAACATAATCAAGTTGTCGCGTCCGCAAAAATGGGTATCTACACAAGTAAAATCTGAACTTCACATAGAAGCATAATCAATAGCTTCATTTGAACCATAATTTCACAATAAAAAGCAAAATCACGAAAAACCCTAATTTTTACAAAATTCCTGCATAATCCTAAAATATCAATTTCTGAAAATTCTTTGATATATATTTATCTATATACATAAAACTCAAAATATAGTTGATAGTTACTTACCTTGGCTACTAATTGACCCGATCGATTCTTCTCTAAATTCTGTCTAAGACGTTTTCCCTCCAAACGTTTCCGAAACTCAAAAACTCTTCGGTTAGAACTTAGATCTATATATAAGGATACTATGTTTTAAATTTCGAGTGATTCGGACAGTCGAATCTCCGTAAATCAAAGAAACGGTGGAGAAACGATTCAGAGAAAATTGATGAATTTAAAAAGAATATAAAGAGAAAAGAAAAGAAAACAGAAGAAGAAGATCGCGAGATGATTCCAGATAATCTGGTAATATATATCCAAATTTAATAAATATCACGTTTGATCCTCCATCTTTCTATAATCTTTTAAACATTATCCTAAACTTTTAATTTATACATAAAACTATCAAATTAACTTCAAACTTTTCCTATAGCACCAAATTAATATCACATACCCAATAATTATAATATATACTAATATCAAAATATAATTTTTAGAAATTTAGACACGGACGTGACACATTTTTTATAGCATTTGTTAACTTGATATTTCATTGTCTGATTGCCTATCTTTTCGTTTTGGCTCATAAGTGTTGCCACTTGTAAGGCTAGACATGTAGCCTGAATATTGACTATATTGTCATTCTTGAGTTGGACCCATCTAAAGAACCGCGTTCATCAACATTCAAAATCTCAACCATTTTTGAAATTCAAGCAAATTAAGTTACTAAAGAAATATAAAATGTTTTACACAAAGAATAGAAATGGACGCAACACGATAAATATATTATTATTACTATTTGTCCAAATAACCCGGATGATCATTGGTTCACGGGTGCCTTTTGTGTCTATCTTGGCAATAGCCTTATCTCCTGGACTACTCGCAAGCTGCTCTTCTACTGAAAATGAGTATAAAGCAATCACTAATGCCACAACTGAACTTATTTGGATACAATCTCTTCTTCAAGAATTACGTTTTCCTTTTCCTCATCATGTACAACTTTGTTGTGATAATGTTAATGCCATATATCTCACGGTCAATCCAGTGTTTCATGCACGGACCAAGCACATTGAACTAGACTATCACTTTGTTCAGGAACATGTTGGTAGTAGATTCTTATCTATTCGTTTTATTCCAACTAATGATAAGATTACATATATTTTGGCTAAGTCGTTCTCGAGCACACGTTTTCTTCTTCTTCGCAAGCGCTTTCGACTTTGTTCTCCCCATCGACTTGAGAAAGGTTGTTAGTACTTATTTTACACTTGAGTTCTAATGGGATAATTACACTTTTTTTTTATTACCCCTTAACTCATTCTTATCATGTACTCTATACTCTCCTCATAGTTATAGTGAGATTAATCTTCTCACTATATATATATATATATACTCCTACTGTAATTATCATTAATCAATACAAATTACCTTAACCCTAATTCTTACTCCTAAACTTTTTTTAATAATTTTTTTTTCAATAATTAAACTGTAAAAGGGTAGTTGAAGCAAAACCCACATTAGCATGAAGAGGATGACACAACCACATCCACATCCACATCCACATCACAATCAAAGAAAAAGTAAAAAAAGAACAGAACAATTAAAAAGAAAAACCACAGATTGTATTCTCTTTTTAGTTACAAATGGCATTCTATTCATGACCTCTGTGTCCTAATTAATGGCAATAATATTTTAATTTTAATTTTTTTTGGTGAACATTTTAATTTTTATTTATACACCGTTGCATTTTTTTTTTAATTTTAATAATTGTTGATAAGAAAATTTATTATTTACAATCACATCAAATCAAAACATAAAAAGCCAAGCCAAGCCACCTTAAAATAGCCACGTGAAAATTCAGTCTGAATATATGTAAGAAAAACCCACCGGTATGTATAGTATATCCTCTTCTAATTTTTAACATTACTTTCTTTTTACTGATTTTTTTTTTAAATTTTTTGTATTAAAAAAAATCTGCATTTGACACTTGTGTAGTGACTAACCCAGCTAAAATTATAAAATAATACATATTAAAATATCTATTTATAAAAACATACACCACGTGGAATTTTTCTCTTCTTTCTTGTTAGAATATCAAGACTATAAAACTATTTAAAAATAAGATGGCCTTATCCATTTTATTGAGTTGAACCAAACATGTTTTTTTTATGTGTAATATTTTTAGAAAATATTAATAACAATAAATATACAGAGATTGTTACCTCTGAATAGACGAGAAAATCTAGCTTCAAAAAAAAAATAGACGAGAAAATCTAAATATATATTCTAGAAAATTAAGTTTTTTTTTGGGTAAGAATGGAAGGTTAACAAGTCCGGACAAGCAAACAAAAAACAAAAGCGAAAACAAAAAAGCAAGGAGAGAAAACTGAGTTAGATACTGATCATTCTAGCCGAAGCTCGGCCAGTCCGATCAGCATAAAGAATATCCTGGAGGTCTGCAGGAGGCGCACCATACTCGTGATGTCCCAAGGTGAAAGAGCCTGCGAAATTTGCAATCCAGTCAGCTGCTTTGTTTCCTTCCATGTAAATATGAGTGAAACGAACAAGCCAATTACGATCCCGAATCTCCTGACATCCGCAGATTAACCATCCTAGAAGATGGTGAGCACCTCGAACTACTAGTCATAAGCATAAGAGCGGAGCTTGAGTTTAATTCAACAATAACTTTCTTGTATCCCCGGATCCACGTCATCTTTAAACCAAAATAAAGCTCCCATAATTCGGGTAGAAAGGCAGTACAGATTTCAAGATTAATAACAAACCCTTCTAACCAATTCCCATTTCCATCTTTAAGAACACCTCCCACAGCTCCAGGGTCCGGGTTTCTTACTGGCGCCATCTCTAGAAAATTAAGTTGAATATAAATATGTGTGGTCTTAACTTGAGAGTTAAATTGTTAATTTAGCTAGCGTAAAGATAGATGCCCTACAATGTGGGATTGTGTAATAATTATAATTGTAGATAAGTTGATGGATTAGGCACTTTTGTAATTATCCTTAAATTATAATATTCGTCCACATAAATCCCAATTATTGGCATTATCATCAAACTAAAATAAACCCAATTATTTTGGCGCCAAAACTACAAGTAGTGAATAGTGATTTCTTTCTTTCTTAGATTCTTTCTTCTGCCCGTCGGTCAGCTGAATTTACGGGCACCTCATTCTCACGCGTTTCCTCGGGTTCTCTTTCTCTCTCTATAAACTTCACAAAACATTTCCCTCCATTCAATTAAACCCCTCATTTTTAGTTTACCATTTAAAAATCGGCCAAAAAGTGTCATTAGGTCCTTTATTATTTTGATTTTGATAGGTTAGACCTGTGGTATTTTAATTTTTTAACTAAAAATTTAAGTTGGTAAATAAAATTCAAAAATAATTTTATTATTATTTCTGAAACGCTCATATAAAAGAAGTTTAAATTATATATAGATTTTATTATTAACAATTTCAACCTACCCTTAATTTTTTTTTTTTTGTAAAAAGAAATTGTTAATGGTAAACATTTAATTCACCTAAAATAATGTTAATTTATATGTGTGGAATATGGTGTTCTTTTACCGTTGATAAAAAAAATTTACAATTTTTTTTTTATAATCATATTATACATCTACAAAAAAAAAAAAAAAAAAAAAATTGTTTTTCAAACGTTACAAATATAAATTTTAAATGTAAATAAAATAAATAACGCCAACCACCATTTTAACCGTTATGTTAACCAAATTTTATATTCAATATTGAATTTTATAATAATTAAGAATTTATTATTAGACTATAATTGAATTAAGCCGAACTTTGACCTATTCATGTTCGGTTCATTAGCAAATTGAGAAGTTCGAGTTCAACATTATGTTTGTGAGCTGCTCGCGAGTAACTCGTTTATTTGTTTACGAGCTTTATTCGCGAGCTGCTCGTAATTCTGTCACGAATAACTCACTATCTTTTCTTATAAAATTATATAGTTTTGAAGCCTATTACGTAGGTCACACTTCCCCTTTGTAATTAGAAAAATAATCGAACCAAACTTGTTCATAAGTGTTTTTATGAACATTATCATGAACCCATTCAATTGCGAGTTTTTGAATCAAGTTTCACCGCCTTCAAACTCAACTTGTTTATAGACTGAGTCGAGTTTCACCATACTCAAACTCGACTGGTTTATAAATATTAGAATTTATTTGATACTATTTTTTGGCATTTAATTTCAACTAAAATATACTATTTTATAGCATCCATTAAAACTCTTCTCTCTCTCTCCCTTTACTCTTGTGATCCATACCTTCTTTTGAAGTTTGAAAATCTCTCTCTTCTCTCTCTCTCTCTCTCTCTCTCTCTCTATATATATATATATATATATATATATATATATATATATATATATATATCAGAAAGAAGGAAGTCTCATTCCTCTCCTTTTCATTATCTTTTCTTCATCACTTTCCTTCTGGTTTCTCAACCAATCCCCACACCATCAAACAAATCCATCTTTTAATTATTCTCTTCTCTGCAAACTTTATTCCTTATTCCTTGCTATATTAATTCGGTTTTTCTTTCAATTGGGAGATAAATTATTAAATCATGGGGTTTTCCGGAAAGCATCAATCGGAGAGTGGATTAGAATTCGATGGTAAAAAATGGGTTATTGCCGGAATTCCTTTACGAGCTCCGTTAAAGCCTATTTATACTAATCCGGTGGAGAAAAGTGAAATTGAGGAATGTTCAACGACGCCGACCAATTCAGAAGCAAGAATTCCGGTGAGAAAGTTGCCGCCGCCGGCTCCGAAGAAGCGAAAAGCTACATTGAAATGTAATTACAGTTCCAGTGTTAGAGAGTTCTTTACTCCTCCTGATTTGGAAACTGTTTTCATGCGCCAAATTGAAAGGGCTAATTAAATTATTAATTGTTCACTTTTTTTTTTTTTTTTAAATTAGGTTTGGATTGCAGGTATATTAGTCAACTCTTTTTTATTTTTGTTTAAGTTTGTTGCTATATAAGTAGATTAAAGTTTTTTTTTTTTTTTTTTTTGGTCTTGGATTTTGATTTTTCTAGGAAGGAGTTTTAATTTGTGTATATACAGGTTGTTGTTTAAGTAAATAAGAAGCTGCAACATATTTTAGCTTTGCTTTTAGAAGCTAGCTTCTCCTAACGCTGCGTTTGCACGGAAACTCTTCTTTATTAACACATTCATTTCCGTTTTTTAGCTATATTTTAAAAAAAAAAATCGGTGCTGGCGGAGGCTGAGCATTGCTTCGGGGGCAGTACTCTTCTCCGATAAAATCCCGAGTAGAGTGCTACCTCTGCCAGAATAGCCTCCCTATGAGGCTCCCTTAAAATTCTGAGTAAGGTACTGTCTCCGTTAAAATAGCCTCCTTTCAAGAGGTTTCGGTGAAACCCTGAATAGATATTGCCTTCGTCAAAATAGCCTCATCTTGTTTTCGACTTTCTCTCGTTTAAGTTTGAACCATTTCTTTTTTGGTATAGCAAGTTTTCCCTCTAAAATAAGTATAAGTAACTGTTTCTTAATCCTAATCGAATAATGAATCACCTTTTTTAATTATTTGATCAATTTCTAATTAATTTGGAAATATAATTTTAATTTTATATG
This sequence comes from Euphorbia lathyris, assembly GCF_963576675.1. Taxonomy (NCBI): domain Eukaryota; kingdom Viridiplantae; phylum Streptophyta; class Magnoliopsida; order Malpighiales; family Euphorbiaceae; genus Euphorbia; species Euphorbia lathyris. Next base: position 17,609,483 of record NC_088914.1, on the reverse strand, counting down.
AAGGAAAAGAAAAGTGAATGTTTATACTCTTTTAGCACTTTATCCGGTTTTGATTCTTGTTGTCGTTGTTAGAGTTTTTAGAGGTGAATCATAGATTAACCCTCTAGTAAGTCCCTCGTTCCTCAATGCCGTTGAGAATTTTCATGGCTCGACTGGAATCTCCTTTCTCTATACTTTTTAATGGGAATATTAAGTTTTAAGTTTTTTTTAACGTATGTATATGTCTATAATCCTATTTACTTTGGTTATTCAAACTAAAATATTAGTTATGTGCATTGAAAACCTTTTCTTTTTAAGTGAATTCTATTAGAAAAAACATAATATTTTTACTTATATAATTAAAGGTTATTTGCTTATTTATTTATAACTTATATGCTATTTGAATGTGCATACATGTAAACTTTGGGTGTGATTTGAGAGTTATAAATTTAGATTATAAACTTTGGGTGTGATTTGAAAGTTAAAATTTAAATAAATAACAAGTTTATTAACTTATAATCATTACTAATGAATTATGCATTCTTCAAAATCCATAAATATATATACATACAAAAATAATCGTAAAATTTTACATTATTATAATGTGTTATTTTTCTTAAGGAAATATAGTATCACATACAAAATGGATTCGGGTTATTGGATTATTTATTGTATCGTAGATATCCGTAAATGTGATGAGTAATGGAAGTAACGACCACCATGATCTTCGTATTATGATCAACGGGAAAAAACGACTGATTCACAAATTAAGAGGAAAGAATATTGTGTGTGTGAGAGAGAGGACGACAACAGAAAACATGAGAGACTGAGATCCATGCTCGCCATATGGCATATGTGGACATCGCTCTGTCCGGACATGTGTCTACCACGTCTAATAGACGAGTGGAGCTTCATTTTAGTTTGAAATGTTTTGTCCGATTACGGTTTTTGGGATCTCTAGTCACATTGGTGTGATCCATTTATCAACATGACAAGTGGAAAATAGGGTTTGCGCTTTACGCACCCCGAGCCGAGACTGTGATACATCAGATCTGAATCTGAACAAGCAGAAACATCTCCCAACAAATTCTTTTTTGCAAAATTAAAATTAAAATACATATATCTCAATTTTATTTAATAAAAAAAATTATTCCTTCGTAAACATGGATCAAGAACTGAAGAACACGACTCTGATACTAATGAAGGAAAATGGTATCACATCTGAAACATATTCGGATTATCAGATTACCTCTTATGATGCGTATATATCCGTTGATGTGATGCTCAGAAGAAGTAAGTCTCACAACGATCTTTATATTACCGATCACATCTCAACTACGTTGATCAACAGGAAAAAAACGATTGATCCATGAACTAAGAGTGAAGAACATAGAGAGAGTGCGAGGGCGGAGGCGGTGATAAGTAAGGGAGAGGAGACAACTTTTTATCGTTCTCTAATTAGGCTTTCTTAGGGTTTGAGGTAAGCTTAAAGAAGCTATGTTAAAATTTACATCAAACTCTAACTATATATACACACCCAATAGGATTAGAGTGAAACCCTAATCTCCTCTCTATATATTAGGATCTGACCCAAGTTATTAACATGTGTATTTATATATTCGAATCATAATCAAATCCAAATATAGTTCCAACAATTTTTGTATATCAAACTTGTTATATTTAAAAACCAATTAAATTTTAACAAGTTTTGATTGGGTATATGAAATGAGCAGTAATTTTTACCTAGTGACCAAATGAATTTGATCAGTCACCATTAGATTTATATTCATTAGAATTTTACGGTGGAGACTAAAATCATGGTAAGACTTTAATTTAATAAGCATGGATCTAACGGTGAAAACAACCGAAATGAGACGGACGGATGTTGTTTTTATCTATGTAATGAAGTGTAAAAAGGGTAGAGTTCTGTTGATGATCATGCGTAGCAAAAACGGAAGAAAAACACATAACACAACACAACACATGCAAGTCAACATCTAGATAAGAAACCAAATTTTGTCAAAGGAAAGTCTTTTTCATTACTAAGAAGATGCTGCACGGATATAGCTCAAAGACTCTTAGACCCACCCCCTTTTATCATCTCTTTATTTCCTTTTTTATTATTTACATTTTTGTTTTTATTTGACTTTGGACTAAAATTATTTTATCATCATTACACCTATTAAATATTGAACACTATATTCAAACAATTCGAAGAATTCAAACTTCTATATTAACCATAATGTTTTTTCTAAAGAGAAATACATTACTAAGCTTCAACTTAGTTAAAAGTACATTAGAAGAAAAAGTTGGAATGCTAATCTTAAATCTTCATAGTCGGTGAATAATGAATTGTACATTTATCTATCCTTAAACTATCACCTCTGTTTATTTTCTCGATTAGTATGAGATATTAATCAGAAACAGAAAATCTCATTCTGTTTGATATGTTGATATCAAAATAAATATGTGGACATTCAAAGAGGTGAATGGTTCGAAATGTGACGTTTGTGGATAAGTCCTAATACGGAAGTGTCGAGCAAAGGCATATGTCAACTCGTTGGCTTGTCTAGGGATGAACTTGACTGAGTAAAAGGCATGTTGATGTAGGATGGAAATGTCCCCGAATTCCATGTTGTCATCCGTCCCATTATTGATGTCGTCGACTACTATTTTGGTATCTGTTCTGAATGAGACTCGATCAAAGCCATAATATTTATTGTTATTATTATTATTTAATTGTAAATTGAAAAATATGAGGTTTAGGGTTGTTTGTTAACCATGTTGAAATCTCGCTATGATGTACTGGGTAAATTGAAGTTTAGGCGAGTAAAAAGGATGAATTGAGTAAATTTTTGTAATGTCTTATGTATCTTTTATATATATATTTATCGAAGGTGCCAAAATGAGAGTCGAGGTCCATGTGACGCTTAGTCAATAGCGAAAGTCTATTGTAGATCAGTAACAACTGCATATGAATATGCATGATTTTGATGTCTCTTTTGACTAGTCCACGTAGCTTTAGTGGTTACTGTTGAGGAAGCAGAGACCTCGTTAGTCTATGTATATTATGATAAATTGTGTGATATCACTTGTAATTAGTAAGTGTTAATTGAGTTTCCTTACAGACTATTGATTGTAATATATATTTTTTAATTCCAACCAAACAATTTATATTTATTATTTAGAGTAAAACAAAATAAAGAAGAATCGGACAAACACTTATAGAACATTTAGAGTTTGTTTCATTCATCTGCTACTTTTCTTGTTTTTTTAATTGATGTTAATTGCTTACAGTTTGTGATATTAATTGATTCCCTTTTGAAATAGTTATCAACAATTGTTTTTAAATTCGGATCAAACATTTCATATTTACTGATTAAAAGTTTCTTTCCATCTCTTATTGCTTTCTAATTTTATTTTTTTATTAATAATTTAGTATTGATATGTATCTCTTTTTTTTTTTTTTGAAATCAAAAGAAAGTTTATTATTCAATATCAGCACTTATGTCATTACAAATGAACTGGGGGGGATTGTGTTTCCATAACCCATTATCAGACACAGAATTAGACGCCCTTGCAAGTATATGAGCAACCTTATTCGCTGACCTCCTAATGAAAGAAACAGATAAAATATTTAGCTCGCTAATCAAAGCTTTACAATCATCAACAATAATGCCAAAAGGGGAAACTAGTTCTGTAGTTCCAGGAATTGCAAGAACCAAGAGCTGAGAATCCATTTCCAGATGAACATTCGGAACACCTTCCGTTTTCAACCAACTAAGGGCTTCACGACAACTCATTCCTTCTGCCAATAGCGGGTCCTGACAGTTATTAATCACACCATTACCAGCAGCTATGAAACACCTCTCATGATTCCTTAACACAAAGCCAAAACCAGCATTACCCGTATCCTGGAACAGTGCAGTATCAACATTGAGTTTCAAGCTATCTTGTGCCGGGCACAACCACTTCGAGTTGACCTATTTTTCACCAGGCACTGCGATCACCGTCTGGGCATGTTGCCAATTGTTCAGGAACACCGATGCATTGTTATAAGAAATAGCAGGAGGCTGTCGCTTCTCTTCCCACACCAGTCTATTTCTATCGTTCCAAATTGTCTAGCATAGCGTAGCAGCAATCTCAACAGATATATTATCATGGTTGTTTATAATAAAAGCCCAAAAATCACAAAAAATGCTAACCCGAGAGCTCAGATCTCCTACCTTTGATAGCATCCAAACCTGTCTTGCTTCCGGACAAGTGACAAGCGCATGTAGGATAGTTTCATCATGGATATTACATCGTGGACAAAGTTTTGGGGTATTGATTCGTTTCTTTACTAGTTCAGATCTTGTTGGCAGACACAGAGTGCTTGCTCTCCATATAAGATGTCGAACTTTAGGAGGGACTTTAATCCTCCAAATGCTGTTCAGAACCCCACCCATCCCAACCTCTTGACTACTAACAATATTATTTTGCAGGAAGCTATAGCCACTTTTAACCGAGTAGGCCCAATTTCGTTCTAACCTCCACCACCATCGATATCGTGTCTCTCTCTGACTAAGAGTGATCTTAGAAATAAGTAATCTATCCCTTACCGAAAATAAACTCTGCAAAATTGATTGATCCCACTCCCCATTCCTATCAGATCGCAACATATCCACTGTAATCAATTCATCACCAGGTGGCGCAATACTATCAACATATGGGTTAACTTCATCAGGTAGCCAGGGATCAGTCCATATATTCACATCCTCTCCAGAGCCGATAAGAATACGAATTTGTGATTTCAACAGTGGGAGACCAGCAAGGATACTACGCCAAATATAACTTGGATTAGCGCTAACCACATCATCGAGAATTGAAGAATGTGGAAACTATCGAGCCTTAAAAACTTTAGCTACCAGAGAGGATGGTCTTACCAACATACGCCAGGCCTGCTTTGCTAAGAGTGCAATGTTAAATATATGGAAATTTTTAAAACCCATACCACCTTGATTTTTAGGCTCACAAAGCTTCACCCAAGACTTCCAATGAATCTTTTTCCCATTACCTTCTTCTGACCCCCACCATAACGAATTAAGCAACTTTTCCAGATCCTCACATAATGTCTTTGGAACAAGAAACAAGCTCATAACATAGGAAGGAAGTGATTGTAACACATCCTTGATAAGAACTTCCTTCCCGGCTTTTGATAAGAACCTGACTTTCCAGCTGTTAATTCGTTTTCTGATCATAATCTCTAGGTACTCAAACACTTCCCTTTTGTTTCTGCCTATAAGCGATGGGAGACCAAGATATTTGCCCGGGTTAGAAACAACTCCCACACCCAGACATGCACTAATAAGTGAGCAAGTCTCAGTCGATACATTTTTGCTAAAATGTAGGGAAGATTTTGAAAGATTTATTTTCTGCCCCGAAGCTTGCTCATATTGTTGAAGACACTGCTTGATTGCATTACATTCCTCCATGTTTGCCCTGAAAAACAAGTAACTATCGTCAGCAAAAAACAAGTGAGTTATTGCCGGAGCCTGTGCTGCAACTGCACATCCATGAATGCTACCCCTTGCTTCAAGAGCAGATAATGAAGCAGATAGTCCTTCAGCACATATTAAGAACAGATATGGTGAAATTGGATCTCCTTGTCTTAGACCTCTCTGTGGGATAATTGGACCAACTTCATGAGACCCATTGATGATATTGTACTTTGCTTTGGAGACACACTGCATCAACAACTAGATCCATTGTGGGGCAAAACCCAATTTGAGCATAATTTCCTCAAGAAATTTCCATTCCACTCTGTCATAAGCCTTGGCCATATCTAATTTTAACGAAGCATAACCTGTTTTTCCTTGCGTTTTCCTGTTAATATAATGATTTACCTCAAAAGCTAGCATCACATTGTCAGATATCATCCTTCCTGGGATAAAGGCACTTTGCTGTTCTGAAATGATTCTAGGAAGTACCACTTTGAGCCTATTTGCCAGAACTTTTGAAAGAATTTTGTAAAATACATTACATAAAGCAATGGGACGCAGATCAGACGCATATTCAGGATTGGATTTTTTTGGAATTAGTACCAGCGTTGTTTCATTAATTTCAGCAGGGAATATACCAGTATTAAGCCAATGAAGACATGACTCAGTTACCTTTGGACCAACAACACCCCAGAATTTTTGGTAGAAACCTGGGTTGAAACCGTCCGGCCCAGGACTCTTGTCCGGGTGCATAGAAAAAATCGCAGCTTTAACCTCCTCCGGGACAAACGGCCTTAATAACTCATCATTATCTGCGACATTTAACTTACAGGAGATATTAGCTAAAATAGGACTAGTCAAACACGGGCTAGCTGCAAAGATATCATTATAATAGTTTAGTAGAATCTGATCCAGTCCCCCCTCCCAATCATGCCAATCCCTATCTGACCCCTTCAATCTAGTAAGAACATTCTTCTTTCTGCGCGCAGTTGCAGCTTTATGAAAGAATTTCGAATTTTGGTCACCACCCCTAAGCCACAGTTGTTTTGCACGCTGACCCCAGTAACTTTCCTTTTGAATCAGCAACGTTTCTAGTTCATTCTTTGTCGTTTTGTAAGCCTGAACTGAATCGACATCATTTCTTCGCTTAGTTCTACTAATCTGCACTTTACACTCTTCAATTTTCTCTTTGAACTGGTTCCTAAGTTCATCGCCCCACCGCAACAAAGAGGAGCCACACTGCTTTAATCGTTCCGGGAGTGGTAAGTCTCTATCTCCCTGCCAACCACCAGTAACTCTATCCCGATAATCAACCTCATACAACCAGGCATTTTCAAACCTGAAACAATGCCTTTTGTACATACTATTCTGCTTTGGAGAAAGAAAGAGAGCTGAGTGATCAGAGCATATGACTTCTTCGTTAAATAACTTTGCCTCAGGGAAACGATCGTGCCATGCTGTGTTAGCCATGGCTCTGTCAATTCTCTCTTCAATTAGGTTACCTGACTCTCTACCTCTTTCCCATGTAAATGGATAACCCAATAATTTAATGTCAGAGAGACCACATACCTCAATAGCTGCGTTGAAACCTCGCATTAGGGCAGGATTTTGTCTGACACCTCCTGATTTCTCAGCCTGTGACCGAATGTCATTAAAGTCCCCAATAACAACCCATGGGAGATTGGAGAGAGTTGATAAATGCTGCAATAACTCCCAAAAATCTTTTCTATGAGACCGTTCCGGATAACCATAATATCCAGTAAGACGCCACGGTGCCTGACCATGTAAAACAATGACAACATCAATAAAATTTCTTGAGAAATGGAGCAACTGAACCGAATTTTTTTGATTCTAGAGTAGAGCAAGACCCCCACCAAAATTAACAGGATCCACAAAAAAGACACCATCAAAACCTAGCTTCTTCTTTATATCCTCAACTTTCGCACGACTACATTTAACTTCGCTCAGAAACACAAATTCGGGCTTTGTTTTGGACACTAGGTCCTTCAGCATTCGAACTGTTCGAGGATTGCCCGCCCCTCGACAATTCCAACTTAAAGTACTCATAGCCCTGGACGGACCTAAACACCTGGACCCGCCACTTGATTGCTGTTAACTTATACAAATATTCTATTACCACCAGCTTGCCTCAATTGCACTTAGGAGACCTCCTGCATACCAGTGTTTAAGTCTGTTGGATCTTGTGGCATTCTTTTGGACTGTGAAACTGTAATTTCCTCTGGAAGATAAATGGTTACCACCGAATATGGGAATTAACAATGGGCCGCTATTGTTTTAGGTTTAGGTATAGGCAAAAAAAATAGCATAGAGATGTCTGATTGTCTTAGGTTTAGATATAGGCAAAAAATAGAATTAAATGTTCCAGTGCTCAATGTCGTAGCTACAGCATAGAATCATCACCATTTTTTTCAGACTCTCTAATTGGGTTCCACAAATGATGGGTTAAAATCCACAATTTCAGAATCTGTACAGTAGAAATAGTTGCAGAGAATTAGTCCCTCAAACAAGCCTCTAAAAAAACAGACAGACACAAGCATGCCCCCTAACCGATGACTCGCACTATTCAAGGCCTTCTAAATCTTTAAGAATAGTATTGGATGGCTGTAAAATTCGGATCTGGACTGAAAGAAACGGCAACCAGAAATCAAAGGAGGTCAACGACTCAGGCCTAAGATGAAGGACAACGGATGGTATGGTGTCGGCAGAAGGCGGCGGCAGGGCGGCGATTTTTTAGGGCGGACGGCGATAGGTTAGAGTAGCAGGCGGCAGTTTGAAATCGATGGCTGGTGGTTATGGTGTCGGCATCAAGAAGCAGGAGGGAGGTGACGATAGGCAGCGGTAATAGAGTGATTATCAGGCGGCGATTTTTGTTCTAGGGCTACTCTTACTATTATTAAATATAATAATTAATAATTTTAATAATAAAATAATAAATAAAAAGTAAATATGATAAGTATTGTTGGAAATAATATATTTTAATCACTTTTAAATCATTAAAAATCAATTGTTTATATTATTTTTACAAGGTACACTAAGGGCCCGTTTGGTTTACCTACTGTTTGCTGTTTGCTGTTACGGTTTGCTGTTGCTTTTTGCTGTTTGCTGTTTCTGTTTGTTGTTTACTGTTTGCTGTTTGATTATTAGTGTTTGGTAAAATTATGACTGCGTGTTGCTGTTAGTATATAAAATGACTAATATAGACATGTTTTAAATAAATATATAAAATTAATTCCAAAAATAATAAAAAGTAAGGGATAAAAATCAAATTTAATCCTAATGTTTTAAGAAAATCGCAAATTTAATCTTAACGTATGAAATTATGCAAATTTAACCTTAACGTTTCTATGCAAGATCAATTTTAGTCATATGTTAGAAAATTAGAAAAACTAGTTTGACTGATATTTAACTGTCACTTCAGACCTTCCGAATATCAATTATATCTAAGTTATTTAGTGTATTACAAATAAATTATTTCAATTTATTTACAAACTTATTTGAAAAGTCTGATGTGACAGTCAAATAACTCAAACCAGAATTTTCAATTTTTCGATAGCGCAAGGCTAAAATTGATCTTGATTGGAAATGTTAAGGTTAAATTTATACAATTTGATACATTATGGCTAAATCTGCACTTCACTTGAAAGTTGAGGTTAAATTTAACCCTTATCCCTAAATATAATTTAAATAACTAAATAAAAATACAAAAATAATATTTATAAATAACTTCATTTTTCCATAAATAAAAATTTATAATTTAATTGTTATAAAAAATTAAACTCATGACAAAAAACAAACATATAACAGTGAAACATAAATTCACTTATTTGAAGGGTATTAAAGGTATTAAAAGTTGAAAAGCAGCTGTCTAATTAAACAGCAGCATTTTGTTGCTGTTTCAAAAAGTAGCTTTTTCATCCGCCATCCGCAAACAGCAGCTTCTTTTTATTTTTTACCAAACAGTGTTATATCTGTTGTTGGGAGAGAAACAGCAAACATGAGCTTAAAAGGATGGAAACAAACACCCCCTAATTTTTTTTAAAAATACCTTTAAATAATAAATATTAGTAATTAATTTCAATCCGAAATAGCCATCAACAATTATTTCTAAATTCAAATTAAATATTTTATATTTACTGATTAAGAGTCAAATAAAATAAAAGGTAAATATTTATACCTTTTTATATAAAAATAATATTAAATTAAATTGGGGGTCAATTAATTTGACTGACTTGAATACATGACCCCTCCACCCAACTCGGACTCTTGCTGTGGTGGGAGGGAAGCTTCTTTTTTAGTGGTTTTGTGATAACTTTAAAATAAAGAAATAAAAAGACAAGTAGCATGTGGATTGCTATAGATTAGAATCCTATGCAGTTTTGAATAGACCCTTAGTTTATTTTTATACTTCCAACCTAATTTCTACCCCAATAATTCACTATATTATGTCACTTCTAATTCTAAATACATCTAATCTAATCTTCATATCTTTTTATTTAATAATAAGGATAGAAAACAAAAATTGTAAGCTTAAGACTAATGTATCTCTATACTTTTACTTAATTTTAAATCCTTTTAGTTGATATGTTCATGTTAATTGTTTGTTGTTAGCTGTATGTAGTAGATGTTAGTTGGTTTTTCGGTTAAAAACAGTTGTTTCAAAATTTTACCAAATATTTTTTATCTCATGTTTAGAATCAAAAGGAAAAAAGTAGTTTCGAAAAATCAAACCAAAACGAATTAGTTTTCCTAATTAATATAAAATCTGACTATAAAATAATTAAATTACTAGTTTTAAAGTAATGAATTGTATACTTCTACTCGTACAACAGTTAAACTATGTAAATTTTAATATTATGAATACATGTCTAATTTATCGTTGTGGATACTATAATATGCAACCAATACAATTCCTAAAACTTGTGATGATATGTTTGACAAATAGTTGTTAGCTGTTAACTGATTATTTTTTTTGGTTAGCTGATTTGACTAGCTAATTATGTAAACTTGTTTGGTAAAACTTAACTGATTGGTACTAATTGTTTGTGTAAAATGAGAAATAAAGACATGGTAACACCTTTATTTTGAGTTAAAAGATAGTAATTGGGGGTAAAAATGTCCATCAAAAGAGATGGAGGAATAAGCTAATTGAAAATGCTCCTAAAACCAGTTTTTTCAAAATTAATTTTTTGAACCCAATAAGAGATCTCAGTATAGTTTCAATCTCACTTTACTCAGGAAGCAAGGTTGGAATTTTCATTTGTAATCATGCTTGTGACCAGGCTTTTCAAAGCCAAACATTTTCTCAAACTTATTTTTTTTGCATTCCAAATTGGATGCTAACTCTAGCTATGTTTGGAGGAGTGTGAGGAGATCGAATTAGGCCTTTAGCGTTGGCTTTAGATGGAAGGTTGAAAATGGTCACAAAATTCGCATTTGGGAGGACACATGGGTGTTTAAGGAAGATGGTTTTCATGTGCTTCCTACTCAAGCTTTGGCTAATCGAGATGCTAAGGTCTCGGAGTTGATACAAGTCGAGGAAAGAGTGTGGAATTTTCAGAAAGTAATTGTCATGACAGATGGTCTAAACTGTGGCATTTACACCTTTCACCTAAGATTAACTTCTTTCTCTAAAAAATCTATACTCATTGTCTTTCACTTCATTCCACTTTGAGATTTGGACAATTTAGAGTGTCTTAGTGTTGTATTGCTTATGAATTAGACGTCGAACATTCATGGCATATCTTTGTGACCTGCCCATGTGTAGTAGAGTGTTGGAGTTTTATGGGCGTCAGTTTACCGGTGGGTGTTTTGGCTAATTTTGATACCTATTTTCTTAGTCCACGTGCTATGAGTAACACTTCCCTTACATGCAATGTGGTTTTGATTGCCTGAACTATTTGGAATAACTAGAATAACAAGTTATGGAACAATGCTTCCCTGCCTTCGAGTGTCACCATGAATCACATTTCTAGCTTCCCCAACAGTTGGAGATCTCATTAGTCTAACTTCCTTCCTCCTCGCATCAGTAGCCTAGTGATCGAGTCCCACTGTCAGTTTTTGAAGGTTGGTTATCTAAAATGAAACCTCGACCCATGTATTTGCAGACGAGAGTTATGTTGGGTGCGGTTTTGTCATTCGTATAGAAGATGACTCTTTTGTGGCTACTGAAAGTGGGTTCCGAAGGGGCTTTTTTCATCCTAAGTTTCCTGAAGCTCTAACGATTTGCGGTAGTATTAGGTGGATACTGGATCTTAGTCTCCATAATATTATTTTAGAAATAGACGCCAAAGAATTTGTATATTCTTTCTACTCCAAGAAAGAAGATTTAACTGAGTTTAAGAGCTTCATCCTAGATTGCATAAGGCTTATCAATCATCCTCTCGATTTGGACGTGCTTTTTTGTTGACTAGTGAATGTAGCAGCTCATACTTTAGTTAGGAGTGTTCTTTCTAATGCTAATCATTTCCGAGTCTAAGTTATTTGAAGTATGTTTTGGCTGCAGCATTTTTTTTCCAATGAATTTCCTTTATTTAAAATAAATAGAAAACTTAATGCATTTAAAAGATGAGAGAGACCATTTCTTTTTTTAATTCCACTAGGTTGGAATGTTTATCATATGAAAGGTGAGGTGCAACAAAAAGAAAACCCAAATGTTTTTATATGGGGAGAATGAATGTGGATGATTATGGAACCACCCAATTAATCTTTGAGTTTATTTTGTTAATTAAACCAAAACTTTATGGGGATCGGTGAAGTCATACTTTGGCAAATAATATTCCAACACGTCTATCAAAGTTGGTGAATCTTAATTGTCATTTAGTAGTAGCTAATTACTTTATCTTGGTTGATTAAATTTAATTAGTGGATTAAGTGCTACTACTCTTGAAGACCACATGTATATGTGCTTCGCATTTACGATACAACTAATATATAATTACTTAGTCAATGTTTGTATTATCAAAGGGTGAAGAAACTAAACTGTTGGGGTTGTTCTCTCACATAAGCTAAGATTCATTCGAAATAAGTAAGCAAAAGAGATCTAACGACGGGTCGGAAACCAATGATTCACTCTAAACGATAAGCAATTAAGTCCAAATTGTAGAGAATGTTTGTGTGTATACCTTAACTACTTGACACCTTATGTTATTTATAGGGTGTCAGAGATAAATTTGGTAGTCGGTCAGAGTATATGGCCTAGCTCAGCATGTAGGCACGTGTCAACCTATGAGTGGTGAGTGTCCGTTGTAAGAAGGACAATTTGCATTTTATTATAATTTTTTTCCTGTGATTCGAAGCGTGGAATCATAGATGTATTCTAGTGTATTTTCATAAATCTTCCCCTACTGGTCAACTTGGGTTGGTGGTTTATATATCTTAACTGGAATCAATCCAGAGGCTCTCTTCGCGACACGTGTCCTTACCTCCTTTAATAAAGACACACGTCTAACTTCTTACATTTGTCTAAATTAGATGTCCTCCCTCTGGTTTTGAAAGTTATGTAAAGCTTCGTTCGACTATGAGACTGAAGTATTAGGTTTATCGATATCCGGTAATAATCGAAGTAGAAACCAAGCCTTATTAATGATCAAGCGTGATATTATGTGCCCAAATAGTATTTGATTATCTCCCTATGGTAGGTGAGACGTCTAGATGCACTTCTTGAAAAATGATGCCATTTCGCAGAGCGTGCAACTTTTACAATCATTCTTTCCCACCATTACTACTTCTACGTAGCGGTGATGCCACGTGTTCGATGGTTCCCTACCTAGGGCAAATGTTGAGCGATTTCCGTAAGTGGACGGTTTCGCTTGTAGTAATAAAAAGATATCGATCCCACAGGGAACACTTTTTCACAAAAACTTATTTAAATATAGTTTAAATACGACTTACGGTTTATTTAATAGATAATCGTTAATTGAATTTGGTTTTGAGATTGATTAAATAAGAATTAGGTTAGAATATATGTAGAATGTTAGAAATTAATTTTGTTTGAATATGAATTACAAAACAGAAACGTTTAGTGTTTAAAATAAGATAATAATGTATTCGTTTGCATTAAGCAAAGAAAACAACTTTAAACTTTGTAAAAATTATAAATGTGTAATAACGTAAACTGGTTCAATGAAAAGACTTTGAACTGCAGACGATCCTCCTACGGTCGGGCAAGACCGCTACCTTAGTCAAATTGATACTTATTTCCGATAAGCCGACTTAACGATCATATCGTCCGTAAGAATGAATTTGCCTAAGTGTTCAACAAAGTTTCCTTGTAAAGATATTGAATTTAACTACGTTTTAATGAATACACCAGAACTCACTTCGGATCATTTACCAAAGTGCTACATAAAAATATATTGAATTGCATGAACTTTATTAGATGAAGTGTGAATTGATACAAGTTTACAGAGAATAAAAATCATGGAAGCATTCAAATCGACATTGGAGTTCCGGGTCGTCAATCCTTTCCTCAAACCTCGTTAGAGTTTGTCAGGCTCTGGGGTCGAATCCGCTACTTAATCTTCTCGCTGAATCTTCGGAATAGAGATGGTATTTCTACTACCAAAATGTAAACTAGTCTTGAACAAATCCTAATCTAAATCTAATTGCTACTGTGTTTGTAATTTAATTAATAAACAATGTGTGTACATCATATTGCTTTTACAAAATCGAACTTCTAACTCTTGAACCGTTTCTGACTCAGAATTTCTGCATAAATTCTGTACTTAATCTTAATAATCTAACTCTCTCACAACTCTGAAATCAACTCTTTATTTATAGATGTTGAAGAGTCGTGTTTAGGGGTCGTGTCCACTGCGAAGAGACGTTTTTATCCACTCGAACAGACGTGTTTCTTTGAAATTGAACATGTGAAGATAGTGCTGCCAGGATTTCTGATCTTGCCGAGATCACAGAATCTCGGCCGAGATTGGGGGAGCAGTTTTTGGTCTTCGAAACGAACAGGCGAAGTGCCTGAAAAGGTGTGTCGCGACCGAGATTAGGGAATCTCGGTCGCGACATGGGTGATTGTTCCCATCGTCGACTTCGTTTCCCGTCTTCATTTCAGTGCGTTTGATTTTCTTCGTCTTTGACTCTTTTCGTAGGGTTTTTCCTTCGTTTTTGACCTCTTTTCGTTCCTATTTGGATTTTACCAATTATTTAGGTACCTTGCATGAAAGAAATATATTCGGACGTAAAAGTACTCTAAATAGATATAAACAGCACAAATTCGTAGCAAAACTGATGTAAATATTGATGATATTTTAGGTATATTTTGGGCTTAACAGCAAACATGTGAAAGACTTTTAGGGTTCTCAATAAGCATCGTTACTAGTGGAAATCATTCAGTGTGATATTTCGCCGCCTTAGTATACAGACTCTGTAAAAAGGGTCATGATTCGATTTCTTGAATTCTTTTGTAATTTTATAATTCTTCTAGACTTCATTTCTCAGTAAGTTCATATTTCTTACTCCTCTTTTCTTATATTGCATAGAAGTGTTGAGAAGGAAGAATTCTCGTCATCCCCAAAACCTTGTTATCGTTGATCAAACTTCCTCCAATGATTTTGAGATCATGGCCCCAAAGAAGAAAATCAGGAGAGACAAGATCCCCCGCAAAATCCAAAGGAAAAGGCAAAAAGGTAGCTCCTACCATAAAAATCCAAAAATCACAGGGGAAAACTTCCACCGATAAGAAACTGGCTTCTACCGTAGAGGTGTGCCACCAACTTCTTAATGCCACTGGAATTCTATTATAACTAAAAGAAAAGGTTGGAGGAGAAGGATCAATCTCTTTAGTTAGCCTCTAATCGCATCGACATTCTCCAACAAGAGTTAGACAAGGCTAAGACTAAACTTGTTAATGCTTAGAAAGACAAAAGTTTGTCCAAGAAAAATGAGCTCGAGGCTCTGAAGAAGGCAATGTTGTACATGATTGAAGTGTAAAAGAAGATAAAATAAGTCCAGGATGTTGAGAGTGTGGTGAAAGAATGAGAAGACGCCATCCGATCGAACTAAGCCTTTTTGTCAAAACATGATGAGGAGATCTGAGGGTGTTATGATGAGGTTGTGAATGAGCGAAAATTGAAGAGCTACTTTGAGGGTGACATGAAGTCCGCTAAAGACTTTAAAACTTTAGAATGCTCACACAAAGTGGGGAGTTAGTGTATGTTCCCTCCAGCATTTGAGCATCGACACCGACATCTGCTATGGTATTCTTTAGCTCATTTCGGATGAGGTTATATATGGATTTCTTATCTATAAACTTCTTATCATCCTCTCTCTCAAAAGAAGTCCTTTTATGGGCTGCCTATTGACCTTCGAAAGATCTTGGCATTGTGGATTTCTTATTGACTCCTTCGTCTATTTTAGGATTTGGATCCATCCGAATGTCTCCATGTTTTTCTCATATCCTATGCATGTTTGGACTCGTTTGAATTCCTCTGCGCCATACGCCTATTTGGTGGGGGATCTTACCCTACCTGAACGTTTTTTAGACATGTTCCTATCTAGGGATGTTTTGGCATATATATATATATTCCCTCATCGATCTCCTTCAATATGGTGAAAATACGGATCTTGCTGGGATTTTCCAGGGAAGAAACTTTGGCGGTGGAGAGTACTCTTCCGTCAAATTCTTTCCATGCTCTCACTAACGGGGCAAGAAATGGGACTGATACTTGGACCTCCCATTTGAGCCTACTTGCCAGCATCCTAGCGACATGTCTCTTAGATGAGCCATGAATGCATTTATCTGGTCCACACTCATTACACCAATTTGATACGAGTAAATATAGGGTAATTCTCCAACGTCAGTTAAAGTTCTTTCGATGCAGAAAATGAGATCAAAGAAGAGGCTGAGATGGAGACTGATGCTAAAGTTAGAAGAGTTTGGAAAAGATGAGTATTGAGCGATAAATAATTAAGTTTGAATTATAAAGAATGTTTGTGTATACCTTAGTTGCATGATATCTTATCTTATTTATAGGGTGTTAGTATCCAGTAGTTGTTGAGTGTGTACGCCCTACCTGAACCTGAAGACATATATCTGTCAGAGATTAATATAAGACCGATGATTGTGCCTTAACTATCAGTTCGAGCTTTTAGTTCAATCGGTTCCATGACATGGTATCAGAGCCTCTAGGACCAAACGGTCGAGGGTTCGAGTCCTGACAACCTCATTAATCTGTTGAATTAAAAACACATGGCGGGATGGGCCTGTGTTGTGCACGCTGCAAGCCCAATGGGCATTTGCGTGTGGGGGTGTGTAAGAGATTAATATAAGATCGATGATTGGGTCTTTAACTATCAGTTTGAGCTTCCGTTGTAAGAAGAACAATTTACGTTTTACGAAAATTGTCTTCATGGGATTTCAGGCGTGGATTTTGGAATTATTCTCTTATTGATCCATATGCCTTGACACAGTTTGACTCGAAGACTCTTTTCATGACACGTATCCTTATCTCCTCTAATAAAAAAACAAGCTTTAACTCTTTATATTTATCTAATATCATCACCTAATAAATTATTTACTTCTATTTTTAATAATATATGATTTTGGAACATTTTGTTGTTGCTGACGCTATCAAAATAAGCAAACAAATTGTATTTTATGCAAGAATATGCTGTTTATGTGGTGAATAGAATATTCAGCTACTTCTAGAAAATCACAATGCTCAAGAAAATGGAGAATTAACTATTATAATTTATAATTGCAAAATATTCGATTCAGATTTCAGAAATCTGCTGATACTAAATTACTAATTAACATACATTAATACCCTTTTTATTTTTTATTTTTGAAAAACACATTTTTTATTTATATACTCACCCTTTATAAAAAAAAATAAAAAAATAATAAAAATCATTGCTAGATTAGATTTTAACTATTAGTTAATTTTTTTAATTCAATCGTTTTGACATAATAAAATCAATATAAAAACTATTGTCGAGCTTAACTATCGATTTAAACTTATCATGGAGTTTCAACATATAGTATGATGAGTCTACGTTGTACACCCTTCAAGGTTAGTGAAAATTTATGTGCGAGGATGTGCCAAACATTTATATAAAAGCTATTGTTGACCATAATTATCAAGTTAAACTTTCAGTTCGGTGGTTCCTTGAGAATTTGATAGTTAAAGTCAAATGATAGCTTTTATTATTATTTTCCACACATCCCCGTCTACAAATGTCTTTGGGCTTGAAGGATGTATACCTAAACTCATCTTACCATGTCTCGGGATTTAATTAACAAATGTGATTGTATTCGAACTTACAACCACTTTATTTAAAAGGCTATAATATTATGTCAATAAACCAATTAAACAAAAAATATAAGCAGATAATAGTTAAAGTCGAATAGTAGTATTTATTATTATCATCTTTGACACCACTCCGCACGCGAATATAAGCTGAGTTTGGAGCGTGTAGAAATTATATCCATTTTACTATGTTTTTTTATCCTGGAATATGATTTTCATATATAAATGGAATTGACATCCTCAACAATAACGTTTGACAGCCAATCCGGCATTACAGTTAATAAAAAATCACTAGCATTGGAACAGGCCTGCCTAGCTACCAAATGTGCAACCCCATTCGCTAAACGAGGAATAAAAGACAATTTAAAAGAAGAGTTGGATCGCAAAATAACTCGACAATCATGAACAAGTGATCCGAACTCCGAGATATCCTGTTTACACGCATGAATCGCTTCTACAACGAGCTTAGCATCAGATTCAAATTCCATATTCGTGTACCTCATAGAAGCTAGCCAAATCAGGCTCGTGCGTAAAGCAAGTGCCTCAATTACCCGTGGCTCTTTTATACCAGGAATGAGACTGCTGCTGCAGAAAAGGAACTCGCCCTCTTCATCTCTGATCACTGCACATTCCACAGCTCCTGATTTCTTTGAAAATGGCACCGTCAATATTACACTTGATTGAACCGGCGATCGGCGGCATCCATTTCTAGGTCATCCTTGTTCGCGTTGGAGGTCTGAAATTCCGGTTTTCTGCTCTTTGAACAATGTTAATAAGCATATTAAACGAAAAGTTTAAATTAATCCTTAAACTCTAATAATAAATTTTGTTAATACGACCCTTATTAAATTTTGTTATTTATTTTATCTTAGTTTTTTAATTAATGCATCTAATTAAAAAACTAAGATAAAATAAATAACAAATGTACAATAATTTTTGTTTTTTTTGAATGAAAGTTGGGACGCGAAGGAAGGTCAGACATCCCAGCTAGGCTGGCACCTCCAACATAACCAACAAGCCGAATATTATTAATAAAAAAAAGAAAAAGTACAGAGGGGGTGGAGCAGAACACAAAAAGGAAAGAAAAAGAATACTACAAAAAGCGAATGTGTGCTACATTACACAGATTGTCAAAGGCAAAAGCCTGACAGAAGAAAAGGTGCAGAGTTCCACCAGCAGATATCCGCTGCTGATTGACCATGACTTGCTAAGCGATCCGCAGCTTGATTTCCTTCTCTGTAGATATGTGAGGCATGCCATGTCATTTTAGAAAGAGTGAGTAAGCAGGATTGCCATTCCCTTCGAATTCTCCACGGGACATCAGCCTGGTTGCTCTTGAGGAGGTGAACCGCATATGCCGAATCAGATTCTATCCAAATTGACCTCTAATTTCTTTCCTATGCCATTTTAACAGCATAAGTAATTGCCTTCATTTCAGCTATATAGGGAGGTGAGCAGCAGATAGGGAAGGAAAAACAGCCAACTACAAAGCCCCTTGAGTTGCGAAAGATCCCCCCTGCACCAGCATTACCCGTGGAGCTCGCTGCCCCATCAGTATTGACTTTTATCCATTGCGCCGGAGGAGCCAGCCACCGAACAATCAGAAAATCCGCGTCTGCGGTCAGTCGATTAGGAGTTACGTCAGTCTTAGAGCATTCTCTTATCAGTAGCAGAAGTTTGTGCTTGAGAATTTGGATTGAAGGGAGGTCTGCTTGAACGAGAGCACGGTTCCTGACGTACCAGATGAACCAAATACAAGAAATGACCGCAAAGTTCCATTCTCTTCGTCTGCTTCTGTTTATGCGCATGTTTTTCAGCCAAAGAATGAAATCTTCAGCATTTGAGTGATAGCAGTGCACAATACCAAACACATTAAATATCATCAGCCAAAGCTCCTTGGCAATCTTGCAGTTGACAAACAGGTGGATAGCAGATTCTTCACCGGCGTTGCAGAGCTCGCAACGTTGAGCAAGCTGGATGCCGTGATTCTGCAGCAGCGATTGCAGTGGAAGCTTTCCCTGCAGCAATTTCCAGTATGTTGCAGCTCTTCTAGGAGGAATGTGCGAGTTCCAAATGAACTTGCTCCAGCAAACTCGAGTCCCTGCACTGCAATTCTCATGAAACGACTTAGCCGTTAGCTGTCCGGAGTCCGATGGCTCCCAAATACACTCATCAGGCCCGCTTAGAACTTCAATCTGCTAAATTCTATCTTAAACATTCTCTGGTAGTTCATTCAAGTTAGCCCAGCCCCCATTTTGTCTGTAGAAGTGAACAGGCTCATAGAGCTTGGATTGATCTTTCTCAGGAATGCACAGCTGCTCAGCAATTGAAGGTACGCACCACCTGTCGACCCAAAAATTCCGTACTGATCCCTCTCCAATCCACCAAACAGAGTCATGTCTAATATCTTCATAGTTCCTTTTTAAGGTGGACCAGACAGTAGAATTTGAGTGGCACCTTTTAGCCAAGCCAGAAGATTCAAGGAACCACAGCCTGAGCAGATTAATGATAAAGTCGTTTCCTTGAATCAGTTCCCAATTAAATTTTTCAAGAAGCGCCGAGTTAAACAGTTTGTAATTTTTGATTCCCAGGCCACCATATTCTGTTTTTTTACAGCAAATTTTCCAAGGAACCGATATTAGCTTTCTGCGATCTCTGTCACCTGTCCAAAGAAAATTACACACAGCTATGTTTACCTTGGCAATAAGCGCAGCAGGCCAGCGGTACAGGAGAAAAGAGTGCACAAGTGCTCCAGAAAGTGCTGATTTTATAAGTGTGAGCCTACCAGCAAATGAAAGAGTGTGTCCACGCCAAAGACTGGACCTATTGAGGAATCTGTCAAGCAAGGGATTTAAGTGGCGAGCTCTAGGAGCCCCTTGAAACAATGGGACGCCCAGGTAATTGAAAGGAAGTGTGGCTTGCCTGATGTTCAAGATTGTAGCAAGACTGTTCCTGCGCAAACCTGTAATGAAATTTCCGAATAGAACCTGTGACTTATTCCAATTGACAGCTTGACCAGAATAGGCTTCGTACATATTGAAGATGTCATGGATGCATTTCATGTTTTTTATCGAGGCACGGGCAAAGATCATCATATCATCAGCATACAGAAGGTGAGAAGGAAAAACAGCCTGTCTAGTGTATCACATAGGATCTAACCTGCCATCATTAACCATCTTTGAGATCCATCGACTAAGAAAGTCTTCAGCTAACCCAAACAGCGTAGAGGATAGCGGATCTCCCTGTCTGACTCCACATGAGCATCTAAAGTAACCTCTAATTCCTCCTCCAAGAGCAATAGATATTCTGGCAGACCTTAGAATTTCTAGAATCCAGCCTATAAACTTCAGAGAGAAACAGAAGGATTCAAGAACTACAAGCAAAAAGTTCCAATCAAGGGTGTCAAAAGCCTTTCTGATATCAATTTTTAAAGCCATGTTACCTCCAAAACACTTTTTTTTTCAGGAAGTTGACTCCCTCAAAGGCCGCGGCAATGCAGTGATGAATGCTTCTTCCAGCTATGAACCCAAATTGGTTATCAGAAATAATTCTCGATGCAATAGGAGCAAGCTTGTCAGATATAATCTTTGAAATGATTTTGTAATTAAAGTTTCCCATCGCCACTGGACGAAAGTGCTGAATCTCGTTAGCACCCTCAACTTTGGGAATTAGCGCCATTATGCTTGCATTCATTCCAGGCAACATGTAATCAGAATCAAAAAAACTAAAGATCATCTGACAAACATCATGCTTTACAATGTCCCAAAAATGTTGATAGAACATACCTCCAAATCCATCAGGACCAGGCGAGCTATCCCTGCTCATATTGAATACAGCTTTTCGAACTTCTTCACATGTGGGGCGAGACAGGAGACATTCGTTATCCAAATCAGACACACTATGAGGAATTATAGAGCTGATATTTTCATAATTTGCATGCCTTATGGTACCTGTGAATAGGGATTCATAGTAATTGACCACGTGTTGCACAATTGCCTGTTCATCATTGATTAAAGTATTGTCAATCATAAGGGTGTCTAATGAAGACTGCACTTTTCTAAGTTTAGCAGAACGGTGAAAGAAATTGGTGTTTCTATCTCCATCAGTAAGCCATTTTTCCCTGCTTTTGTCTCTGAACAGAAGTTCCTGTCTGTAAAGCTATAAATCCAGATTTTGCTGAGCTTCTAGTTTCTGAGTGAATCTATCATCATTGGTTCCCTCTCTAGAAATTATACCCTGGATATCCTCAAGTTTTGCTAGTGCATCAAAAATATTTCTATCCATGAAACCAAATACCTCCTTATTCTAGGTCCTCAACTTGGGCCTAAGAGTCTTTAGTTTATAGCAAAGCAGCTGCGCAGGAGGAAGAGATATGTTGCATGATTCCCAGTGATCAGACACAAGCTTGTGTAAAGAGTTGTGCGTAGTCCACATTGAGAGGAATTTAAATATGCTCTTTTTAACGATGCCAGAAGCACAGGAGAGAAGAATCGGACTGTGATCTGACTTGTTACGGGGAAGAACTACGCAATTCAATCTGTCCCAGCTGTCAATGAAGTTGCTATTAACCAGGGCTCTGTCTAGTTTGCATTCTACATGTTCCTCACCCCTTCTGCCATTCGACCATGTAAGTTGCAAGCTCGTGCTTTCAACTTCTACTAAATCTCCATTCCGGATAAAGTCCCTGAAATCCCTACAGCTACTTTTAGAGGGGCTTATGCCAGTTTTCTCATGCGCTCCAGTTTCCGCATTAAAGTCACCCAGAATCAATCTTTTCTGACCTCCTGTTACTGACAATAAAGAGTCCCAGAGGAGTCGTCGCCTGCTGGCGCTGTTTTTGCCACAAACGAAGGAAATATATTAATCAGAGTTGTTCAGATTGTACCTCAGAGAGACGTGCTGCTCATGATTGATCATCGTGGAGCAGCGATTTTGTCCAATTTTGCAGAAGACCCAGATCGAGTTGTTATCATTGCGAACAACGAATTGTAGACCAATGGATCTCCAGAACATCTCAGGGATTCTATCAATATCTACCATTGGCTCAGCTAAACAAAGAAGATCCAGATGGTTGGTTCTGCAGAGCAGTTTAAGGGATCTTTGAGTTCCTGAGTTCAGGATGCCCCTGCAGTTCCAAAACAAGATATTCATAACGACACTATTGGGAGTGAGCTCTCCCTGTCAGGCGAGAGTCTCTGGATTTTCCTTTAGGCTTTTTACGGGTTGTTATCCAATCACTGCTTTCAGCTGCATAGTCTTTCTCAAAGGAAGTATATCTTGTTGGTCCCGTGTAATTAGTTCCAAGGGGGGGTTAGGAACTAATGTAACTTTTTCGCTTAATTAATCTTGCTGACTTAATAATTTTGGTGAGTTTATTAACTCAGCTTTGGTCAGCTTGGCCGATCTTAATGAAAGACAGCTTTAGTCAGATGCTGACTAAGACTTTTTCACTTGAGAGTTGGGAATTGACACTTTTGTGGTCAGCTTCCAACTCAGCACTCAAATTTACTCAGTGTCAGCTTCAAACAGTTTATATACTGAGTAAATATAACAAGCAACACATTCATATATATATATATATATATATATATATATATATATATATATATATATATATATATATATATATATATATATATTTGAGAGGGTTAGAAATTACTCAGTATCACTTATCCTGGTTCGGCCTCTCTGCCTACGTCCAATCCCCAGAGTTCTCTGGGCTTTTAGAATCCAATACTGAGCTCTTTAAGGGTAGAGCACAAACTGATTACAGGCAGTTGAATATGCAAGAGTACCTTCCTCTATTCGTCTACTCAACTCCTACTAAGCGCTACAACCCAGCACTTAGATTTCTCTACCACTAAGTACTTAATACCAAGTACTCAGCATACACACTCCCAATATTACAATTGATCACAAACTTGTTCATTTTAAGATAAAGAACACTTTAGATGATTATAGACAACCAATCTAGCATTTACACAAAGAATGGAAGATTGGTGTAAGATTTCTTTCTTGTTTTCAAGTGCTTTGAATTTGTATCTTTCTCACTTGTATTCTGTAAATCAGCAATCTTCCAAATGATATCTTTGTCCTTTTTATAGTTGAGGTGTGAGGAACAAATCATTTGAAATTGATTTGTCCATTGAGTCCAAAACGGCTCTTTTGGGGGACAAACTTCTGGTCAGCTTCAGATGTGCAGGCCAATCCTGTCTTCTGAATTCTTCAGATGTCAGACTTGTCTTCTTCCTACAGACTTTGTCTTCTTGCGGCAGTTTGTCTTATAGCCTAGAACAGTTGACCCATTGAAATTTGGCTTTTGCGTAATTCAAGGCTTCTATTATTGGTGCAGACAGTTGTCGAATTTGTCCTTTAGCTAACGGATCATTCATGCTGTCCTGAAGATCACTCAACTTCACTTCAATGATTATTGTCTTTGATTTTCACCAATACTCATACTGAGTTCTTTTTCCACTTAGCTTCCATGATCAGCTTCGTTCTGTAGAATTTATTCCTTGGAGCAGACTTCTTCTGTGCTGAGCTTCGTTTCACTCAGCTTCTTTGATCAGCTTCATTCTGAAGCTGTTATTCTGAAGATTTTTCTCTTATGCTGAGTTGCTCTTTAGTTCAGCTTGTGTTGTGTTCTCATGCTGAATTTGTCATGTCTTAATCTTTTATTTCTTTTTGCATTTATATTTATACTCAACATTGAACAAACGGATTAGTACAATTAAATCAAAGCACTTAAATTTAATTGTCTCTTAATCATGGATTAAACTTAAATGATTTTGTCAAATCAAAATCTTGTGGAAAGGTGTTTCAACAAACTCCCCCATTTTGATGTTGGCAAAATATTTAATTCATGGAACTCAGTATTGAAATTCCCCATGATTGAATTATATTTAATTCTTCTGAAATTACTCCCTCGTAAGGGTTGCATATATTTTCTTAACTCTAAACGTTCCTAGGTCAACTTTCAGAAGAGTTCAATGTTCTACTCAGTTTTGATACATGAATAGTTTATGTGTGGATGTATCAGAGTTGATGTGTACTGAGTATATATTTTTAATTTTGAATTTGTTTGTTCAATTTTAGACAGATCAGCATTTAGTATAGAGATAAGCATCACTTATTGAAAAAGAAAAACGTGAATGAAAAAGATGCTTAATATAAATAGCCAGCATACAAAAAGTACATAGGTTAACGAAGCCTGAGCTACCCCTTTGCCTTTGTCTTTCTTCTTGCTGCCCGAAGTTTCTCTTATTCTAGGCTAAGTTCCATCAACTTGAGCTCTCTCCCCCATTTTGCCACCATCAGACGGAGGAGCAATGAAGGTGTCATTGAGAGCAGCACGAGTTAGCTTGACCGAGTATGCCTTAAGACGTTTCGTGCTTTCAAACAACCCATCAAGCACTGGAACTCCATCATCCAGAACTGAACCTGGGACGCGAATAGATGAGCTTATCATGCCGAGCATGTATTCCTGTGACTTAGCTAGCCAGGACATTTCTTCCGCTAGCTGTGCATACGATTGATGGTACATTCTAATTATAGCCTTGTCGTAGATGTCACGCTGATCGTTTGTATGACGCACATGGCGAAATAGGCTTTGAGTGGTTTGGAGGATAGTATTGGTTTTGACCATGTCAGTTTCCATCTCCTCTTTGCTCAGATTCAGAAGACGGACAGCTTCACTAATTTCATCCATCGTGCATTGGGAAGATGAAGAGAGAAGATCACGAGTGCCAGTCAGCTCAGAAGACAGCTTGGTAAAGCACTGATCTAACTCAGCAGAGGTAGCATAGCCCGTGTTGATGGTAGGTAAGGCATTGATCTGTCCTTGAAGTGAATTCATGTGATTCACCATCATCAATATTAGCTCAGTCAGCTTGACAAAGGATTCTTTCTTGGGTTGCTGGGCTTGGACTGAGGTCATGACACTTACTAAATCTTTAAGATTCTTGATCTCATTGAGAAGCTGAGTGACAGACGAAAACTCGTGTGATTCAGCATTTGCAGACCCAGCAGCATCGGCATGAGAATTATTTAAATCCTGGAGAAGATGTTGAGCCGAGTCAATGATGCGACGTCCGGACTGAGTTGCATGTAAATAGGCAAATTGTGCCTCAGGATTTACCTCAGTGGCCGGAATTCTAGTAGCACCAGATTGAGGAGGTGTTTGGTGCTGTCCTTGAGTAGAAGTGCCAGTATGGTCAGCAACTGGACTTTGATGTGGATGAGCAGCAGGAGCTGACTGCTCAATGTTCTGTAAAATAGGATGGGAAGGAGGTGGATCGGCAGAGATAGTTACCTGCTCAACATGGACTTGAGTTGGTGCAGGAGGAGGCACCTCAGGTTGAGTAGGATTTTCCATAGCTTGCTTGTCTCCTTGAGCAGCTAGGACTTCGAGTTCTTACTCGGCTTGGTTTGGATTTCCTGGAGTCTTGGCGTGTTGCTCGGTATGAGTAACAGAGGCTTGGTTTTCCTGTATGGAGGGCTCAGGATGTGAGGAGAAGAACTTAAAGTGAGTAGTTGTAAGGTCCGTGATTTCATCCCTCGGTGGCGAATCATCTAGGAGGTCAATAGCTAGAGATTTGTAGGCCTTCTTTTTAAGCCTTCTTAACTTTCTGGTCTTTGGAGGAGGTGAGTCAGCAGGAATGGAATCAAGAGATGATTCTATTCCGAGATCAGTATTGAGCCCTTCCCTGACTATTTCTTGCTCTGGGAGCTCAGCATCACCTGTCTCATCCTGTACGGCTGGACTTTCAACTTTCTCAATATTTCCTGTTTGTTCTTGCTCGGTATGAGCTTCTTGATATTGTTCAATATCCTCATCAGTATCATGGTGATCTTCATCACTACTTAGTTCTTTTGCTTCTTGATCAGCAGGAATTTGCTCAAGGTCAATCTCTTGGCTTCTGATAAAGTGAGATTCATCAGGAACTGCAAATCCAAGAGGAACAGCTTCAACTGGACTCAGCTCAGCAGTTTTCTTCTTCTTCTTCAGAGGGGTTTCCTCACTTTCTAACTCCTCAGGCTCATCTTGCCTCTTTCCTTTCTCTGCTGACTTACCTTGGTCAGCATCAATTTTATTCCCCTTAGAGACAACCTGAATTTTCTTGGGGACAACATCAACGTCCTTTGAGCTGGTTTGGATTGCCTTGCGTTTCTTTTCTCGCTTGGTTTGGACAGCGACTTTGGCTACAGTGATATTCTCGTCCTAAGGTAGCTCAGCATCATCTTCCTCCCGAGCTTCCCCCTCAGCTTCCCCTTGAGCTGCCTCGATGACCCCTTTCCCCTTCTTGGGCTTGATAGGTTGGTTGTATACTAACCCAAACAACAGCGCAGCCATAATTTCAGTTCCCACCGTTTCTGTTTCATTTATCAAGTCGATTTGGTGATCTTCAAGGATTCGGGTAATAAGAGAACCCAACCTGAGCTTGATAGTACTCCGTTGAAGTGCTCCTACCAGAAATACGGGCATGTTGAGGGGGCTGTAGGTCAGCATGTGCCAAATGAAGCACTGCTCGAAGTTTGAGGCGGATGATGCTGCGTTGAATTTTGGGAAGATGGAGTTGGTTAGTATATAGTGTGCCATCTTTTGGTTTTGCCCAATGCACGTGCTGGGTATTTCCCCTTTGTGTCCCTCAGGTTTACAGAAAGTGGCTGTGTGGTCAAGCTTTTCCTTAGTGGTCCTGAATTCCTTTCCGGTGTTTGGAAGGTTTATCAAGGTTGCGAGATAGGAAGAGGTAATGGTGAGCTTCTTACCTTTAACGTGAGTGACTAGATGGTCAGCATCACTTCCATCAACACAGAGGTTGGAGTAGAATTCACGTACTAACCTAGGGTAGGTTCTTCCAACAAGCGAAAAGAGTCCAGCCCATCCGTTTTTCGCAATCCATTCACAAAACGGTTGCTCATGTGTTATGAAGCTTGGGGAGAACCATCTACATCTGAGAACCTCATGATTCTTCACACTTGGGTACACCTTGACGAAGAATTTCTCATTTGGCTGCTTATCCTTCTTCTTCTTCTTTGAAGAGGTTGCTAGGTCAGTTTTGGGGTTTCTGTTTGGAGTTAGGTCATGCTGACCTTGTTGAGGAGGAGACTTAGGGTTTTCATCAGTGTGGTCGTCGTTGTTACCGCCACCGGAAGGATTTTGGGATTTCGCCATGATTATGAATTCTTTGAGAGGATTTTGGGATTTAGAAAGAAGGATTTTGAATGCCAAGGATTTCGAGTGTAAAGAGTGATAAATGGGGATACTTTCACTATTTATAGCGGTACTAATTAATCCTATTCGTTGAACTAGTCGTTTAACCTCGAGATTATCAACCGACAGAGATTCTGTCATTTATGACACGTTCGGTGCATGGGTTTTCTCATTATTGCTTATGTTATCCTAGGTGGCTATTAATGCGTGTGCCAGCATTTAATGTTTTAAATGGGTTTTACACAGCATTAAGAATACCAAGCGTTTGTGATTCTGAGCAGTCAGTTTTACGTAGGATTGTTGTTTGTGGACTTAGTAACTCGGCTTAGAAAAATCACTCAGCATGTATGTCTACTCAGCTTAGGGTGATTTCATGTCATTCTTAACTCAACATGCAATCAGTTACTAAATTATCACAAATCACTCAGCATGGTAATCACTCAATACTCAATTTAGCACATAGAATTTATTGAAGAGGATTAGACATACCGATAGCTTCCCTTAGTATGTTAAATTGCTCACGAGCCAAGGGCTTCGTAAAGATATCCGCAAGTTGTTCATTTGTTGATACATAGGTCAGCTTGATCTCACCCTTGAGTACATGATCTCTGATGAAGTGGTGTCTTATGCTGACATGCTTCATCCTGCTGTGTTGGATTGGATTCTTAGATAAGTCAATGGCACTCTTGTTGTCACATTTGACTTCTATTGTTTCTGTTTTGACGCCATAATCCTCAATCTGTTGCTTAATCCATAGGACTTGGGCCACACAGCTTCCAACAGCAACGTACTCAGCTTCAGTTATAGACAAGGCTACTGATGACTGCTTTTTACTAAACCACGAAACCAGACAACTTCCTAGGAATTGACATCCTCCTGAAGTGCTTTTTCGTTCTAGCTTATCTTGTCCATAGTCAGCATCAGTATATCCAATCAGTGTGAAGTCACTTGTATTTGGATACCATAAACCTGCATTAACTGAGCTCTGCAAATATCTGAAAATTCTTTTTACAGCTATTAAGTGAGATTTCCTGGGGTCAGCTTGATATCTTGCGCAATAACATACTGAGTACTGAATATCAGGTCTACTGGAAGTAAGATAAAGTAGAGAGCCTATCATACCTCGATATAACTTGCTGTCTACAGACTTACCCTTTTCGTCAGCACAAAGGACTGTGTCAGTACCCATTGGGGTTGAAATGGGTTTACATTCTTCCATATCAAACTTCTTTAACATTTCTTTGGCGTACTTAGACTGACTTATGAAGATGTCATTCTTACCTTGCTTGATTTGAAGTCCAAGGAAGAAGTTGAGTTCGCCCATCATAGACATTTCGAACTCAGTTTGCATCTGTTTGCTAAATTCTTTGCAGATAGAATCGTCTGTAGCACCAAAAATTATGTCATCAACGTAAATTTTGTGCAAGTAGGGTATTTTTACCCCTTTTCTTAATGAACAAGGTTGTGTCAGCTTTGCCTCTGACATAATTCCTGGTCAGCAGGAAGTTGGTCAACCTCTCATACCAAGCTCTTGGAGCTTGCTTTAGGCCGTATAGGGCCTTTTTGAGTTTATAAACGTGGTTTGGAAATTTTGGATCTTCAAACCCTAGAGGCTGACTAACATACATTTCTTCGTTTATAAAGCCATTAAGAAATGCACTCTTAACATCCATTTGATATAATTTAAAGTTCATAAAACTTGCATAGGCACACAGTATACGTATAGCTTCTAACCTAGCAACGGGTGCAAAGGTTTCACCGTAGTCAATGCCCTCCTGCTGACTATAGCCTTGGGCTACAAGTCGGGCTTTATTTCTGACTACGTTGCCTTGCTCATCTAGTTTATTTCTAAAGACCCACTTAGTTCCTATGGTCTTTTGATTCCTAGGTTTAGGTACTAAATCCCATACCCCATTTCTTGTGAATTGATCAAGCTCTTCTTGCATAGCGTTGATCCAATATTCATCGTGCTCAGCATCAGCAAAATTCTTTGGCTCATGCACTAAGACGAAGGCAACATTGCTGAGATACTTCCTAAGCCGATCCAATATTATACATTATGATAAACTATCGTGGTTAGTATGTAAAATGTATAATATGACCATATTTTAAATTAATCATAAAAAATATAATACACAAATTAATAAAAGTAACTTAAATAATTAAATAGTAATTTATTGAACGGAGCAAAACCTTATTTTTTCGGTAATAATGTTATATTGATAGGATTGTCGTTGAAGAAATGTCCTTTGTAGAAATAAAAAAAATACTTTTATCAAAATTAAATAATTACAAACATTTTTTTATGAAAAACGTTAAAACGAGTTTTTCGTGAAAAGTTCCACAACGCTATATTTTTTTGTGATTTAAAGTAAAATGCTTAAAGTTACTAAAAAAAAAAAAACTAAAACAAACATCCCTTAATTAAAAGAAAAAAAAAAGTGTACTTTGAAAGAAATATTGTAAATAATTATTTGGTGCATGATATATATAAAATAGAATTGGGTAAAAAAAGAAGTGACAAAGATAGATGGAGGATAAGTTCCAAATTTGACATATATAATATAAAAAAGGAAGATGAAAAATCTTAGTTAAGGTGTAAAAATATGTCACATTCCATTTAATTTATGGACAATGAAAGATGCAAAACGACGTTCACTTCATTCATTTATCATATGTCAATTTATTGCTTTTACACTTGTACTTAAAGGATCATAATAATGCCCGGGTAAATTGCACCTATCTTCTTTTGGGATTATTTTCGAATTTTTTTTTATCGGAATAATGTGAAAAATACCTTTAACATTTATAGTTAGAAGCATTTTTATATTTAACGTTTAAAATAGTACAATTTTATCCTAAGATTGGCAGGCAGTCAAGAGCAAATTCACCCATAACATTGTCAAGTTTGGTCACTTTGAGAAATAATTTTCATCAAATTATCTTTTCGGTTAAGAATATTGTCACTTACACTTGACATGTAAGTCATTTTATCACTCATTAGTAACGGATAATAAACATATGATTAGACGCGAAAAAATTAATTTTTTTTAAAATATATTGTCTATTCTACGAGTTGGACAAAAAAAAGTTCAAAATATTTCACCGAATTTATAAATATTAATTCTTCAATTCTATTATTAAATCACACAAAATATGAATTTTTTAAACAAACTGATATGCAATTTGTGCATAATAAGGAACACAATATCCGTGTAATATAATAATGTATGAAATTGACCAAACTTACTAACATTAAGGGCCTGTTTGGTTCAACTGTTAGCTAATAGCTATTGCGATTGCTGTTAGCTGTTTGCAGTTGCAGTAAGCTGTTAGCTGTTGTTGTTAGCTGTTTGCAGTTGCAGTAAGCTGTTAGCTGTTGCTGTTAGCCGTTTGCAGTTGCAGTAAGCTGTTAGCTGTTTGTTATTAGCTGTTTAATTACTAGTGTTTGGTAAAATTATATTGAACTGTTGCTGTTCGGATTTATAATGTCTAAAATTGACATGTTTTAAACTAATCAACGATGAAATTATAAAAGGAAAAATGTGAAAAAATGCTCATAACATTTACAACTAGGAATAATTTTACTCTTAACATCTAAAATGGTACAATTGTTAGGGATAAAATTGTTTTTTACTGTCAACATTAGGGGTATAATTGCACAATTTTAGACGTTAAGGGTAAAATTTCTTCTGACTATAAATATTATGGGTATTTTTGCATCTTATCTTATTATAAAGTAAAAATGTGTTACACAAATTAATAAAAATAATCTATATAAAAAATAAAAAATTTATTAAACGCAACAAAACCTTATTTTTCCGGTAATTATATTGTAGAAATATGAATAATGTTAAAGAATAAACATATTTTGTAAAAATAAGAAGGATAATTTTGTCAACAACAAATAACTACAAACAGTTGCTTATTGACAGAATTGTCCTTCTTATTTCCACAAAATATGTTTGTTCTTTAACATTATTTATATTTTTACAACATAATTACCGGAAAAACAAGGTTTTGTTGCGTTCAATAAATTTTTTAATTTTTATATAGATTATTTTTATTAATTGTGTAACACATTTTTTATTTTATAATAGAATAAGGTGCAAAAATACTCCCAACATTTATAGCTAGGAACAATTTTACCATTAATGTCTAAAATGGTGCAATTATACCCCTATTTTTGGCAGCCAAAAGCAATTTTATTCATAACATTGACAAATTGGGTCAATTTGAGAAATAATCTATTAAACTGTCTTCTTGGTCATGAATATTGTCATCTACACTTCACATGTGCACGATTTTATCATCGTTAGTTACAGATCACAAACATATGATTAGACATGAATTTTTTTTAAGAAAATAAAAAAATATATATTGTCTTTTGTACGAGTTGGACAAAAAAATTTCTAATATTTCATCGATTTAATAAATTTTAATTTTCAATTTTATTATTAAATCACAAAAAAATATGAAATCTCTTTTTTAGAACCAATGTGCAATTGGTGTATAATAAGAAATAAACCAGAGGGGCTATAATTGGAGATACCATCGACCCAACTTGTCAATGTTAGGAGTAAAATTGCTCTTAGCTGCCAGCATTATCGGTTAATTGCACCATTTTAGACATTAAGAGTAAAATTATTCCTAGTTGTAAATGTTATGAGCATTTTTTCGCATTTTTCCTTTTATAATTTCATCATTGATCAATTTAAAACATGTCCATTTTAGATATTTTAAATCCGAACAGCAACAGTTCAATATAATTTTACCAAACACTAGTAATTAAACAACTAATAACAAACAGCTAACAGCAACAGCTAACAGCTTACTGCAACTACAAACAGCTAACAGCAACCGCAACAGCTATTAGCTAACAGCTGAACCAAACAGACCCTAAGAGTAAAATTGTTTTTGATGGCTAAGTTTAGGAGTATAATTACACTATTTTAGACCTTAAAAGTAAAATTATTTTCTTTTGTTAGAATAAAAGTAAAATTATTTCTGATGGTAAATGTTAAGCATCTTTTTGCTTTTTTTTCATTATTTGAGTTGGTTGGAACAAATTTATTTTTTTTTTTTTTTGAACCATGGAACAAATTTATTGAAAGAAAAAAAAGAATGAATGACATTTTTTTGAAATAAACAAAATCAAATTTACGAAATCGACTCCAAACATAGTTGCAATTCACCCATAACATTATTAATGATTGTGTTGTGGGCTGATTTTCTATTTTGACCAGATACTGCATTTAGGCCCAGCATCCTACTGGGCTTTTATTTAATTTAATGGGTTTGTGATTATAGAAAATTAGAGGAATTATCAAAATTATATTGGAAATTTAGATACAAATTCAGATTTGAAAAATTATCAATTTTTATTTCAAGTAATGATTTAAATTAAATAAATTATTATTTTTAATATATTTTATAAATTAAGTTTTATAAATTAGAGATTTAAAATATATTTTTTAGAGTTTACGATTTATGAATTGGTTCAAAATTTATAAAATCATACATGATTTATTTATGATATATAAAAAATAATAACATATTGATAATTAAATTTTTGTAGTATAATTTAATTGTAATATTATAATTAAATAAGATTTTCATTTAAAAGTAAAAAATACACTGTTTACATATTGGTACATCTCCATGGAGGTGAGATGTCATAGATGTAATACTCAACTTCTTCTCTATATATATATATATAATTTTACTAAAAATATACGTATAAATTTACACCGAAAGTTTAAAAAAAAGGGGCTAACGATTATTTAACATATTAAAATTTTAAAACATTAATTATATTTAAGATATTTATTGTATTATTAATGTAGGTATAAAAATTGGTAAATTGCCAACAATTAATTATTCCATATATAAATTGTTGGGTCTGTTTAAGAGCTCCATGGACCCGTTTTCAGAGACCCTTCAGGAGAAAATTACACAGAAATTCATTTTTTAAAAATTATTTACAACTATATCAAGTTATAATTTTGAATTATGTCAAACTAGTAAAATCAATACTTTTAATATATTTTAAGGATTGGAATTTATAAATTATAAGTCTGGAATATATTTTCTAGGGTTTATGATTTATGAATTGGAGTCTTGATTTTTTAAATTATAGTGTAAAAGTATAATATATAGAGAATAATGACGTATTGATAATTAAGTTTGGTGATATAACTTAGTTGTAATTTTGTATTTAATTATGATATTCATGTATTTGACTCATTTTTCAGTGTAAATACCTTTTTTTTATGTGGATTGTTAAATACCGCCCTCATTTTAGTTATCACCGCCCCCATTTGGACTTATTTGCCACTCATAATTTTGATCAAAAACTGAAAATTCTCTTTCCAAAAGCACAAACCCGAACAACAATAATTAAAATTATGAAAACAATTGATGTGTGACAACTCTAGAACCCCAAAAATGGATGATTACGAGTTAGAAACATTAAAATTTACGTTTTTTTATCAAAGAAATCATGAAAATAATACATATTTTTCGTGACGATTTTGTATTTTTCGTCACAAAAATTTAACGATTTTTCATATTTTTCATATGCCTAGGCAGATGAATCTCTCGCCTAGATTTATCCGCCTAGACATAAAACATGCGGATTTTCTATAAAAAAATCAGTTTTGAATTTTTTTAATGAAAATGGCAAAGTTGTCCAAATGGAGGTGGTGATAAGTAATTTGGGAGCGGTAAATAACAACATCTTTTTTTATAAGAGTTCCCAATGGGTGAAATTATCTTGTTGCCCTAGTAAGACGATGACTGTAG
Organism: Euphorbia lathyris; assembly: GCF_963576675.1. NCBI lineage: Eukaryota > Viridiplantae > Streptophyta > Magnoliopsida > Malpighiales > Euphorbiaceae > Euphorbia > Euphorbia lathyris. Next base: position 17,574,726 of record NC_088914.1, on the reverse strand, counting down.
GTCGATGTAAGGAGAGAAGGATTTCTAGATTCATAAATGGATGTCTCTCTTAAACATCTCAACCCTATTTGAACACGTGTCTTTAATTTAGAGAATCCATAACATAAGTTAATCACACCATTAAAAAACGGCTAATTATAAATAACTACTTTGTGGTTTGGTCGATTTGCGATATGGTACCTGTGGTATTCTTTTTTTACAAACACAACCTCGAACAAAATCAAAGCAAATGGTCGATTTGCGATATGATACCTGTGGTCTTCTTCTTCTTCTTCTTCTTCTTTCTTCCTTCCTTCCTTCTGGAATTTCTAGAATTACGCTGCAATTTTCCAGCATTAGTGCTGGAATTTTTCTAGCCTTAGTGATGGGCTGGAAAATTCCAGCACTAATGCTGGGCTTTTTACCAGCACTAGAAAAATTCCAACGTTAGTGCTAGAAGTTTCCAGCACAATGCTCGAAATTCCAGCATTAGTTAAACGAAAAGAAAAATAGGAAAAAAAAAGAAAAAAGGAAGAAGAAGGAAGAGAAAAAGAAAGGAATAAGGAGGAGGAAGAAGGAAAGAAGAAGAAGGAGGATGAGAGATAAGAAAGAAAATTCAATAAAAATAGTCAAAATTTTCATATTCCGAAATTACCCCTCTGATTTAACAGAGTTAAAAAAAATTACCTTGATTTTGGTAATGGCGACAACCACAAGGTTGTGTTTGCAAAAAAAATACCATAGGTACTACATGACAAATCGGTCAAACCACAGGGTAGTTATTTGTAATTAACCTCCAAAAAAAACAAAAAACACACACTTTTCAGAAATATTTAATGTATTATTAACAATGTAGTAAATTATCAATGTGGTGAAGCTCTTAGCCCAGTGGTTGAGAGCTTACTTATGCTTTGAGAGGTCATGGGTTCGAATCACATTCGGGTCCGATGGGGATTTTTCTTTCTTCTTTAATGTAAACGCATTGCGCAATTTTTTTTAAAAAAATGAACAAAACTTTTCAATTTAAAGCCAACTCCAAGGGGAGCCGACCTATTATGGTAAAATCTTGCCAAAAAAACTCTCATCTTCTTCATTCAGGTTTTGGGTGTTCTTCCGGTTTTTAACCAGAAGATGAGTCCATTCTTTGCTTTCCTTTTCTTTTTCTTTATTGAATAATTTTTTTTATTGATTTACTATGACAAATTTGGTGTTTTTTCTTTATTTATTGTCTTTTATCCTTTCTCATTTATGTGTGGTTATGGTATATCTTCTTATATGCATGGTTATCGTCTGTCCCTTTACATAAATATTATCATGTTTTCCTTTATGAAAAAACATAAGAGTTTTTCTATCATTACATAAAATTTGCCCATGGAAAGATGATGAAGTCATTTCTGAAGCAAAATACTATGAAGTCAATTCTGTATGAAGTGTGTTTCTCGACATTATGCCGAAAAAATTCAAGTATTTTCTACTATTACCCTATCATGATATATAATATAGAAGATATAAATTCAAACTTATCTAATGTACTTTTGGATTGTAATTTTTTTAATTACTTATGTCGAGTGTACTATTTTTCCTATGAATGAAACAATTATCGTTATTCTCAAACAAACAAAAAATTAATCGGAAATCGGAAATCAGTAATAGCATACAATATCCTTTTTCCAATCACCATCTCTCAATAATAATAACACAACAAAAGGGAGCTCAAAAAGTTATTCCACAACTTATATTTTTAACAATAACGGCAAATAAAAAAACATTATTGTTTGTCCGATTTGCAAATACAGTTTTGCGGTTTGAAATTTTGCAAGTACGAATCTGTATATTGTGCAATTTGTATTTAAAGAATCAGTGAGTTAATTTTTATGGTTGTTTCAAAATAGACAGCCAACTTAAACTTTTCTCAATAAAATCAGTATACTTTGAATTTTATCCCAATAAAGTCACCCTTATGGCTTGAGGAGCAAAAAGACACAAAAATATGACATAACTTTTCGTCAGCACTAGTAAACTTTCACCGGAGACAGAAACAGTACGTGGCTGCCAATTAGCTGACTGAAATGACATATGGTTGTCACCTTGGTGACACATGTCATTTTAATTAGCAATTATGTCACACCCGACCCGGAACGACCCCAATCGGCATCGGGCGCGAAATAGAAAGAACACAATCAATACTTAATAGTCCCCAAATATCATAAATATCACTTTTCTAGGTATTCCTCTTAAATGTATATTCTATACACATCCACATTCCTATTACATTAAAACCTCAACATATTTGCTAACTTCCTCATATTACAATTAAATACTAAAGTTCTAATAATAATTCTAACAATAAGCAACAACTTCCGATCCTCGCCTAATCGGTCAGAAACCTTCTCTCTATCATGTACTTTCTCACCTAAAACCATTGATAAATTAAGTGAAGGTACGGAAAGAGAGGGATTCGAACCCTCGAATCCTGAAGCACCACCACGAACGCTACCGCATTAAAACATTTAAAAAGGTGAGACAAAAATCTCAGTAAGCAATTATCAACTACATAAAGTACTTATACTCAAAATAGCTATATATATATATAGTATAATTTTCCAAAATGCATCATATAAAATTCATATTCTTAAAAATGAACACTTTATGGATTAAACCATAATAAAATACTCAAAGTAGTACTTTAACCAAATATGCACTTTAAAATATCATAAGCTTACTATCATTTCTCAAAATACCACACATAGTCAAAACGTAACTCACTATATTAAAACACTTAATATAAAACTCATATCCAAAATAGCCATATATATATATTTTATTTGTTTAAAATCTCAACTATACAAAATAAATAGGTTCGTAATTAACCATTTACTCAAATCAACCGTAAATCAATAAATACTTGATAAATCGTATTTCGATAAATACTTCATAAACTGTATATCGATAAATACTTCATAAACTGTATTTTAATAAAAGCTTCATCAACTGTATCTCAATAGATACCTCACAAATCGTATGTCAATAATTACTTCACAAATCGTATATCAATAAATATTTCGCAAACCGTATCCATCCGAGAGATAATCCCCATATGTATCAATCCCCACAATATAATAGAATCGAGATATCTCATAATTTGCCTAACCCGCATGGTCTTACTCAACACTTCTTTGTCATACCCGATAGGTCTTTCAACTGTGTACACATGCCGTATTTCTCACTAAATACGGACTTTAATAAAAACCACCTATCCGGATTACTCTTGATGGATACTAAAAATATTATAATTTCATAATATACCTTAAAATCAGAAATATATATATATATATATATATATATATATATATATATGAAAAAAATATATATATTACTCATAAATCAACATCATAAAGTTTCTCAATACCTTTACTCAATCCATTTCCAAAATATTCAATCATAAATCATTATGGTACTAAAATCACCGATAAATAATTTAAAAATATACTTATCAATAACTTCAATTTCTTAAAAATACACATAAATCATCATATATAAAATTTATTTCAATAAATAAAAAATTCATCAAAATTACTACTTTAACAATCTTTAATTAAAACTAAAATAAACTTTAAGAAATAAACTTATAGAAAATCACATGTACCTTTGTTCACAAATCAATTTCAATAAAGTTTCTCAAAACTCTTTTCTTTAAATTCTACTCTTCAAAATATCAAATCTTACACAAATATTAATCAAATATACCAAGTTCATCAAAACAAAACTCAAATCATGTATATATTAATATATATTATAAGTTAAAATTAACATGCAAATACATATATAATTACTTTGAACTTAACTTTAAGCTCATGTTAAAAACTAATCCATAGAAGCTCCAATTAATCAAATGCATGTCAAAAATCACCACAAAAATTTAATTTCTGGAAAATATAGAGTGATTTATACATATATATACATAAAAACTTAAAAGGGTAGTTGATAGTTACTTACTTTAGCCATAATTTGAAGAAAACTCTAAAAAAAACACCAAATTCGCCTTAGAATCTGTTTAGGCCGACCTCTTTCTACAAATCTCCAAATCAAAATCACACCGACACAATGTGTATTAGGATGTCTAGAACCTAATGTAAAAAAATGAGCTCGATCCGACGGTTCAATCTTTAGATATCAAGGTTTGATCAAAGCTATGTGATTTTAGGTAAATGAAGAACAATGAAGGAGATGATGAATGGGAAGGAGATAGAGAAAAAAAGGATACCTTGATTATGCACGAAAATTAAGTCTTGAAATATGAAATTTATGTTTCCAATAACATAAAATATCCCTTTTGGTCCCTCTTAATTTTAACTTCTTTTAAAACTTACCCTAAACTTTTAGTTTTATACTTAAAATATGAAATCGGTCTCCAAACTATATCCATAATATCCAATTAACTCTCTAATTAATAAATAACTATAATATAACCTAATATTATGGGATAATAACTAAAATTAGGGACACGTATGTGACAAATTAGCTAACTGAAATGACATGTGGATGTCACCTTGGTGACACATGTCGTTTTAATCAGCTAGGTGGCAGCCACGTGTCATCTAAGTGGAAGTCACATGTTGTTTCAATTACCTAGGTGACAGTTATATGTTATTTCGATCATAGTGTCAACTCCCTTGATCTTTGAAGTATCATCATTGCCCATATAGAGTTTCTCTTCAGTTTGAGGAGCCAATTCTGCATAGGACTCATTGTCACAACCATCGTGACGTGTGGCGCCAATATCAAGCCACCATTCCTTTGGATCAGAATCAACCATGTTTACTTCCGAACCATCTTGAGTAATGGCCTCCAACATATTGGCCTCATTTTTCTTGGAAATTCTGCAATCTGCTGACTTGTGGCCGAACTTGTTGCAATTATAGCATTTCCCGATAAACTTTGGTTTTTTTTGAAAATGCATCCTTTCGGGCCCAAAATCTATTTGCCCTTCTTTTTGGAGTCTTTCTTAACATCCACCATCTTGACTTTAACCAAAAACTGACTAGCAACATAACCTTTAGAGACTTTCTTCGCAGTGACTCTATTTTGCTCTTTAATTCTGAGCCTTATAATAAGCTCTTCAACAGTCATTTCCTTATGTTTATGTTGAAGGTAATTTTTGAAGTCTCACCAACCGGGTGACAACTTTTCAATTATAACGGCCACTTGGAAAGATTTACTAACTACCATTCTTTCCTCATGGATTTCATAGATAATAATCTGTAAATCTTGCACTTGAATTACAACAGTCTTTGAATCCACCATATTAGAATTAAGAAACTGCTCAACTAAGAATTTCTTAGCCTTGACATCCTCTATTTTATACTTGTGATTCAAAGACTCCCACAACTCTTTGCTCGTTTTCTTAACTTGAAAAACACTATAAAGTGCATAAGTTAAACCATTTAAAATAGTTACGGCAAATAAAGTCAGAGTGCGTCCATGCTTCGATTGCATTAACACTATCAAGATCATCCTGATTAAGAGCACGAGGATCATAATTGACAAAGCTAGCCAATCCAAGCATGGTCAAGAAGAAAAGCATCTTCTGTTGCTATGTCTTAAAATTCACACCCGTTAATTTTTCAGGCCTATCACCGTTGGATACAGATGTTAAAATAATAATTCCCGTGTTCCTGATCCAGAAACCATTGTTGAAACTGGAACCATCTCCATTGAATGGAGTTTACGCGTTCTTCCCATTGTTTCCTGAAACATTCTTTTAACTGGAACCATCTCCAATAATATTATCATTTATGGTAGCCATTGTTTCTGAAATAGAAAATAGATTAAGTTAGAAACAAGATCAACACTATTTCAAATAAACAATAAAAAAAATAGAAACATATTATGTTTATATTTATTATTTCTCAAATTCGAAAATATGGTTTCAAATTCGTGTATGCTTGTGTTCACAAAAGGTGAATTTCAATTTAAGAAGTCCAAAATAGAATATGTATTTTTTTCCAACTAATCTATTCCAGTCAAAGTATCCATGCAAACTTGCTTGGAAAGTTCAATAGATATGTCTTAAGATTATTAGAAACGATTAATCCAAAAACGTAAACAGATATAATAATATGTAAAAAATTACAAAATATATATTATATAAGTGAGACTGACTGAAATTGAAATGAACTTACATCAAACAGAATTGAAATTAATAAAAAGTAAGAAAACGGAACCCTTCACCAAACAAGAAATTGAAGCAGAAAGGTTGAATCTAAGGCCTGAACAACCAGTTTTCTTAAGGCAGATTGCACCACAATTAGTAGGGCCGGCTCTAGGGGAGGATGCATAGGTGGCCGCTATTATCGTCGTAATTTGTAGCATTTTTAGTATTTAATTACAAGTTATTTTGTACCATTTTAATAAATTTTAATAATGTTTTTGCATATTTTCTTCATTTTATGTATTTAAGCCACTTTGTGTGTGTTTTTAGGCACTTTCGAAAGGTTTTCGGCACAAATAACCAAGTCAGGGCTTAAGGCGACAATTCGGGAGTAAAAGGGACAGAAAAAAGGAGTTTTAGTGACATCAACATAAACTTCATCGCGGCTAGGTGCTGTAAGATAAAATTTCAATTGTTCACACTAGGACAGATTTGATATATTTTCGTATTTTCAATGTATCTCCCTCATACGGACTCGGATTGAGGCGAGTCAAAATGCGTTGGAAAGCTAAGAGAAAGATGAAAAAGTGACTAATAATAACTTATCCAAATTCGAAGTGTATCAATCCCAGAAAATTATCCAAATTTGATGAACATGTTGAAGCCTATGATTCCTTTCCCACCTTTACACATTTCAACTCCTAAATTGTCAAAGTCTTCCACCATCCTCTCTTAAAGGCTAAATTCAGAAGATTATGGAGTGGGACGCCATAAGGAGACTTGGTCTTTGGAATTATGTGTGCCATTTTACTATTAAAGGAGAAGCCATTTGAAGACATACCAAGCTTAAGCTTAATTCTTCCCTCTATAATGTTATTTTGCTGATTCTTCTCCTTAAGAATCAGTTGTTTTTGTTGTTGTAATTTTTATTATTGTTCTCAAAGTGTTGTTTCTGCAAAGTTCATCCCATAAAAGTAAGTTTTAAGTTGCCGAAAAAGTTCGTTCGACAATCGTCATTATGGTTTCTTCTAAACTTCAATCTCTTTTATTACTATGAACTCCATTATCTATCTTTCTAAGGTATGTTTTAATCTAATCATGGGCTAAAACCCCCTTAACTAAGGCTAAAGGCTGATGTTAACCTTAATTATTTGGTAATTACGTTTAACCTATTTAAACTATATTTATCCTTTTTGAGAACTAACTTATGTTTCTTAATGCTTGTAGGAGATTGGCCAACTTCCTACTTGAATATAATTAATCGTTTATATTGACCGTGATTAAATTGATTAATCGAAATTCATAAGTTGGACCTAATGACCATTTAGTGTGGCTTATTGGTTTTCCAAGGTTTTTCATGAATCTTATTACAAATCTTAGATTTATTACTTGAGTAGGACCAAGGGAAAGTAATAAATCGAAGGTTTGGAATTAAGAAAACTTAATGCTTCTTTGGATTAATTACTTGAGTCGGACCAAGGGAAAGTAATTAATCAAAAGTTAAGAACTAATTACTCGAGCGCTTTTTCTTGAATCTTAAGTAATCACCTTAGTCGGACCAAGGTAAAATAGGTTAAAAATGTTTAGATTAATAAAACTTAATGCTTCTCTTGATTAATTACTTGAGCTGGACCAAGGGAAAGTAATTAGTCGAGAGTTTAGAGCTAATCTCGAGAATCTTTATTTAATAAGAAAAATCGCCATCTTAAAAATGATAAAACAACTTAAAAGGGGTTAAGTGTTATTACCAAGCAAAGAGGTTAAGTGAAGCTAGAAGCCTTAGTTTTTTTCATTATAAGTATTCTCTCATCTAATTTTGTACAATTTTCATCTCACTTTTTAATTAAGTCTTATCTTGGTTGTCCAACAAACTTTACATTTCGATTGTTTAAATAATAGACAGTAAGCAAAAAGATTAATACTTATAATCACCATCCTCATGGGAACGATACTCTACTTTCACTTTATTACTTGATACACGACTAAGGTACACTTGCCTTCACATGCTCGTATACGTAAAATGCGCATCAGCCGCCTAGGGCCTCCGATTTACGGGGGTCTCTGATCGGAATTTGTTTCAAATTTGATTATTATTAACATATTCATGGTTAAAAAGTATATAGATTTAGATTTATAGCAAAAAATAGTGCTAGGCTGAATGGTAAAGACATGGTGGGTGTGTTTATAAGGGTGAGAGTTCAATTTTCATAATTTGTAATTTGGTGTAAAATGTTATTTAGACTCTGATTTATTTAAAATTTTATTATTTGGCCACTAGTTTATTATTTGATCACATTTGGACCATAAACTATTCAAATTGATGAAATTCCAGTTAATTTTGATGAAGTCTTGATAAAATCGTTTCCTTATAATATGTGGTGATATTTTGACATATGGACTTGACATGCCGTACGTTTTAAAGTTTATTTACCCAAATAATTAATGAGATTAAAATAAGAAAACAAATCTCTAAACTAAAATTTACCAAGTCTAGTTGTCAAAATATCATCATATGTCAATAATTCTATTAATTTTCCATCCAAATTGGATGAAATTTTACTAATTGGGATAGGTCAGTCGCCAAATAATAAAATTTTGGATAGATCAAGCGCCAAATAACAAGATTCATTGGATCAGTCGATATCTAAATATGGATTTAAGTCTGTATTTCATAATAAAGACGCGACTCAGCCAATCTTTAATCACCAAGATAAATTCTTGTCTTTCTTTCCATAAAATCTTGTGATTAGGTTCGAGTTCAGCCATCCAAGATTAATTTTTAAGAATTAATACTTTGTCCTCTGCTTGTTTCTCTAATGACTGGTGAGAAGAAACTTGATTTTACATATATATATAAAAGAAAACTCGATTTTACCTATACAAAAGCAAGAAGAATAATAATCTCTTACCTTTAGGTTATTATTATATGACTTGAATTATAGTTAATAATATATTGGTTTTACTATTTAATATTTATTATTTCTAAAATAGTATTAAATTTCGATATGAAAAAAAGTACACAATGTGCCTAGGGCTTCCAATATGCTGGAGACGGCCATGGCAATTGGTGATCGTCTCCTAGGATGCAACGAATTTCGTCAATGAACACTAACCTTGTGCAAAGTTATAACTGGAGGCAAAAAGAGAAAGTAGAAGAACAAGAACAGTTTGCTATAAAAAAAGGTTTGAAAGTTGCGATTTCTCTCTACTAATTGAATTAGAATAAAATAATTCGGTCCTTATTCATATATATAAAGGCATTGGAAAAAATCATTATAAACATACTAATCCATGCAATTAATCAGTCAATTAAACTTAATTAAGCTCAGATGTTACAATTGTTTCAATTGAATGCTATTAAGCCAACCAATTGAATGCAATTAATTCCAACGTTTCAGAATTTGAATGCAATTAATCTTTCAATTAAATGCAATTAATTCCAAGTAGATCACTTGGAGCTTTAATTTCTCATTTATCACTTGTCGTATAATAAACTATTGGAAAGCTCTCATGACATATAATATGTTTACGTAAACATTATACCATTTTATCCTTTGTATATTGAAACATCAAAATAATGAAAATTAACATATAAAATGTTATATATACTCGATTTTTTCAACAAAATTCAACTCTAAGAGCCTCTTAGTTTCTCCTCAAATCATTAAGAGTCTTTATTCCCTGTTTATTACAGATGAGGTTGTTTCCCCTCCTTATTTTTTTTCTATTTTTTTTATTATTGATCAATATATCTCCTCTCTCTCACTATTGATAAATATAATTCTACATAATAATAATAATAATGATAAATAAATAAGAAGCGAGTATGAAAAATATTATTAGAGATGATATGCATATTTGAATGTCTTAAATAGAAAAGAATCAATTATTTATATTTATTAGAGAGCGGAGAGTCTCTTAGAGATGCTCTAATTAATTACCTCCTAATCAACTAACCATTATAATAATATTATTATTATAAAAAATATAATTATTTCATTCATAGAAGAAATAGTACATCATGATATAAGCAATTAAAACGATTACATTCCATAAATACATCATAAGAGTTTGAATCTCCATTTTCAATATCATAGATCGTGATAAAGCAATTGTAGACAGTACTTGAAACTGTTTTTGGCACAACGACGAGAAACAAGCTTCATACAAAATCGACTTCAGAGTTTTTTTCTCAAAAAATGACTTCATAATCTTTAAATGAATCAGATCTATGTGATGGTAGATAAAACTATTTTATTTTTAATGAAGAAAAACATGATAACGTCCGTATAGGGAGAAATAAACCACCCATATAAGGAGAAATGCATGAAGAAAAAACTTCAAATAAAAAAAAAACTATCAACCCTACTATAGTAGTATATTGATAAAAAATTTTTATTAATATAGAAAAACCAAAACAAAATGAAGAAGGATTTTTTTCCGGTTAAAAACTCTAAAACTTTGATGGAGAACTTAATAGCTTTTTTAATATACAATTTTGTTCTAACATGATTTTAGTATTATATTTAATATTATGACTACATATTTATAGAAAAATATATATTATTATTACCTATAAAGATTAGGTTAATATATAATTCAAGCAGTGGCGGAACCAGGAGTCCGAATGACCCGGGGCTCAAACATATCAGTAAAAAAAATTCAAAACGTCAAAAAAAAATCAAAATTAACTGTGCGGGTGACGATAAATTTTCAAAGTCTAGCCCGTTAGGGCTGGACAAATTTTTTTTTAGCCTCAAACGCATTAAAACTGTAAAAATGTTATCATTTTTTTTTAGAAACTAGCATTGAACTAATAGAAAATTAAACATGTTTACTTTTTTTTTTTTTTTTTTTTGACAACCAATGAAGCATATATTAAGAATCAAGAGGAAGCATATTACAAATAAAATCAGGGGGTACAGAAAACCACTCACCCCGATGTAAAGGTAAAATACTGCTTCTAGCTAACAATGAGCAACAGAGTTTGCAGAACGATAGACAAAACGAATAGAGCAATTAAAAAGCTCGTTCAATGAAAAATGACAATCATTGACTAAGGCGTTAAAAGAAGATGAAACCTCTAACGAGCGGGCCATAGACTGTACCACGATCAAAGAATCTGATTCAATGATTACATCCTTCCATCCGCGGTCTTTGATCCAATTGAGAGCTTCACGGACCGATAGCACTTCAATGAATGATGCATCTTGATAATTTTGCAAGGTTCCATTTTTAGCCGCAACAAACCGGCCCAACTCGTCCCGAACGATACACCCAAACCCAGTCACATTCTCGTCCGCAAATGACGCACCATCCACATTCAGTTTTAGAAAGCCTGTTGGAGGACGCTGCCACACCGTCGGGCTTGGCACAGCCGGACTGCCTGAAGGAGAAACCGACGCCTGCGCTTTCTTCCAAGCCTGTAGAAAGGAACCGGCCGAATGGTACAGGATCGAGGCTTGTGAATCCTTCCGATTCCACACAATGTCATTTCTATAACACCAAATAATCCACCATAAAACCGCTACAAGCTCAACCAGCTCCACTGGTTTAGAGAAGATCCAGCCCCAATAATAAAAAATGTTATGAAATTGGGTTCCCACATCCCCAATAGGCGAAATAGTCAAAATAGCTCGAGCCATAGTACATTTGTGAAAAATATGATAATAATCTTCCACCGCCCTATGACAGAGCTCGCATAAATCTGAGATAGGAACCCTCCGGGCTTTCAACGCGACTTTAGAAGGGAAACAGTTAGCAAGAACCCGCTAAAGAAGGTTCTTAACTTTAGGGGGCACTTTAAGATTCCAAACTGGAGCATCAATAAACCAATTTGTTCCAAATCCAGACATAAGCTTTCGGTACCCACTTTTAACTGTATAGTTGCCCCGTCGGTCATCCTTCCAGTACCACACATCATGATCAACCCGATTAGATAAGGGGATACGGAGAATAATTTCTGCATCCCGAGGAACAAAAATGCCAGAAACTAACCCAACATCCCATGACCGCCGACCCTCCTCCATAAGATCAGCCGCCACTTCCACCCCTAAACCATCAAATTTTTCACTTTCAATATATGGAAAATGATCGTCAGGGAGCCACGGGTCATCCCAAATCTGGACCTCACCACCCGCCCCTACAAACCTGCGAATACCTGACTTTAACAACTCTTGAGCACCCATAATACTACGCCAGATAAAGCTAGGCCCATCAGATAACGATGCATCAAGAAAAGAGCTATTCGGATAATAAAGAGCCTTAAAAACTCGTGCCACAATAGACTCAGGATTTGAGCTAAGTCGCCAACCTTGTTTAGCCAATAAAGCTAAGTTGAAATTATGCAACTTTCTGAACCCCATTCCACCAAATTTTTTAGGGCAGCACAGCCTATCCCACGATTTCCAATGTAAACTACCTTTACCCGAACCATTTGATCCCCCCAAAAAGAATTCATCAACTTCTCTAGATCATCACAGATATTCATAGGAAATAGGAAGAGACTCATAGCATAAGAAGGAAGCACCTGCACACTGATTTGATCATAATCTCCTTTCCTGCTCTTGATAGAAACCTGACTTTCCAACTCTTCAATCTAGACCGCACCATGTCCTCAGCAAAGCCAAAAACCTGTGACTTATTCCTTCCCACCACCGAAGGTAGACCCAGGTACTTATCCGGGAGGGCTACAGTGAAAACCCCCAAGATATTACTAGTTTCTGCACACCCATCATCTGGGCAGTTTCGACTGAAAGATATAGAGGATTTTGATAAATTTATTTTCTGTCCAGAAGCACACTCATAGTCATTTAGAGCTTGTTTAATTGCTGAAGCTTCTGATCGATTGGCTCCGAAGAAGAAGTAACTATCATCAGCGAAGAACATATGAGAGATTGCTGGCGCTTGGTCCGCAACAACACAACCTCAGATCAGACCCTCTGACTCCAGCCGAGATAAGTAGAGAGAAAGACCCTCCGCACAGATAATAAAAAGATATGGTGACAGCGGATCCCCTTGACGGAGTCCCCTCTGTGGAACAATAGGGCCCACTACATGCTTCCCATGGGCAACCCTATATTTAACCTTTGTAACGCACTGCATTAATAGGTTAACAAAGCTCGATGGGAAACCAAGGTTCAATAACATCTCCTGAATAAATCTCCATTCCATCCTGTCATATGCTTTAGACATATCAAGCTTAAGAGCAGCCATACCACTTGAAACCCTTCTATTCCTCTGATGGAGATAGTGATTCACCTCAAATGCCAGCATAACATTATCAGTGATTAGTCTGCCAGGGATAAAGGCACTCTGGGACGGAGATATAAGAACATGAAGGACTTTCTTTAACCGATTAGCTAAGACTTTAGAAACAATTTTGTAGATCACATTACAAAGAGCTATCGGTCTCAAGTCAGAAACCATCTCAGGTTTCGATTTCTTAGGGATTAATACAATATTAGTTTCATGAATCTCATCAGGCAACACTCTAGAATTTAACCATAACAAACAAGCTTCAGTAACATGACCTCCTACTACATCCCAAAATTTCTGATAAAACCGGGGTTTAAACCATCAGGTCCAGGGCTTTTGTCAGGGTGCATTGAAAACAAGGCTTCTTTAATTTCCACAATATTAAAATCACCACAGAGCATATCACAATTTTCCACAGACAACTTCGGCACCACATTTTCAATAATAGGACCCAAGATGCGCCATTCGCCATCTACATCACGGAGCCTCACAAAGCTATTCTTTTTCCTCCTATTATTAGCAGCTGCATGAAATTTTTTTGAATTCATATCACCGCCAGCCAGCCACAATTTTTTTGCTCTTTGCTTCCAATACAATTCTTGTTGGTACAGGATATTTTCCAGCTTTTCCCGAGCTTCTAAAAGTAATGCCTGACTTGCCCCGTCGACACGATTCTGCAGCCTTTTAATCTCAGCTCGACAATCCACAAGTTTGGAAGAAAACCGACTGCGTAACTCGGCTCCCCACTGATACAGCGCCTGCCCGCACTGCTCCTGCCGAACCAAAATGTCAGCCGAGGCATTCACATTCCATGAGCTTACAATCCGTTCACGGCAATCAGGTTCTTGAGTCCAGGCAGCTTCGAATCAGAACCGACGAACAAACACCCCTTCACTAGGGGTCGGACACAGCACAAGAGCTGAATGGTCAGAGGCCGAAGCTTCCTCATTAATAACTTTGGCCGAAGGAAACAATTGAAACCAGCTGGACGATGCTAATCCCCGATCTAACTTCTCTTCAACAAAATTATGATAGCCTCTGCTCTTTTCCCAAGTAAACGCATGCCCAATCATAGGGACCTCGAACAGATTACACTGCTCAATCACATCAGAAAAACCATTAATTAAATAAGGTGGATGTCTGCGACCACCACTCTTCTCACTCTGTAAAGCCATGTCATTAAAGTCTCCAATAATTACCCAAGGCAAAGAATGATTACTACACAGATCCCGGATCATCTCCCAAGAAGCTGACCTTCTAGAACGCTCAGGAAAACCATAAAAACCGGTTAATCGATACTCCGGCAAACCCAGTAAAGAGACTTTGACATCAATAAAATTTCTAAAAGCACGTAACAAACTGACTGAACCATTAATTTTCCAAAGTAAAGCCAAACCTCCACCTTGGTTAATAGGATCAATGAAAAAGAGACCAGAATAAGAAAGACTACGCTTTATTACATCAACTTTCTCGCGGTTGCATTTCACCTCCATCAGAAAAATAAAGTCGGGCTTGAACCTAGCAACTAAGTTCTTTAACATACGAACTGTTCGAGGGTTGCCCATATCTCGATAGTTCCAGCTTAACGTTCTCATTCTCCTCGGCGGGTCTGGTCTCCAGAGCCCGCCTGCTGTAAGTTTTTTGAACCAGTCACCATTGGTGTTGTATCCACCACCATATCAGAGGTTTTATTCTCAAGCACCTCCTCCTTTCTTCTCCTCTTTGACTTCATTACAACAAGGCTATCCTTCTTGTCTCCTTGCTTTGAGACAGTCTCTTTATTATTTTCAAACAAGGAAACAGTATTCATCACTGTCTTTGTTCCAACTCCTTGTTTCATAATACCTCCAATAGAACTTTCTGGGGCCGCAATATTTTCCATCGGAAGAGCAGTTTCAGGCGGCTTTGTCAAGAGCCACTTTGACTGAGGTGGGGCTGCAACCTGCGGGGCAGAGCACGTAATTCGACCGAGAATGACCATATGACAGTAGCCGGACCAGGCACATCAAGCAATTTCAAACAAAATCTCTAAGCATGCCCTAAACAACCACAGAAGAAACAGAATATAGGCAGGCGTTCATATTTGAACGTAATGGTTTGCGGAGTCTCACCCGCTCTGTCGATAGGCATGGAAGCACACAAGCTTTTCCGAACATCAAGAGAAACCCTAACCCTCATATACGATCTTCCGATGCCATTGAAGTTGTTCAGATCTGATTCAACGAAAATCCCTAAAGTATTGCCAATCAATACAGCCACCCTCTCTGACATAAAACCACTCAGCAAATTATGAACTTGAACCCACATCTCCGTATGCATCAGTTCTTCATCACCACGTACAACATCCCCTTCAAGTTTCTGCATGATTAAAAGATGTTGGTCATAAGTCCAAGGGCCTCCTTTTAAGATCCGTTCACGCTCCCATGGATGATATAGATCAAACCGAAACAGATTAGGACCCGATGGTTCCACTGTCAAACCTTTTGCCGGCTGCCAGATATCAGCCAAAACGCTCGGCATTTTTTGGTTCCTTATAATCCTCTTCGTCAAAAAACGCCCAAGAAAGCTCCAACGTTGAATCAGCACCGTTTGTACCACATCATCTGCTTCAAGCACAAGCCCCAACTGCAGATTTCTCTCCACCCCATCAATCATATTATGATTATTCGAAGTCGCCATTGAAATGAATACAAAGACTGGATCGGAAAACAGAAAGAAATTACAATAAAATTGACCGGTAAAATACTCAAATCCTAACCCTAAAACTCCTCATACGGGAGAGATTCTTAATTCTTATTGTTGAAAATAAACTTGATTAATAACCAATTAATAATGAAAGAAAACCCTTTTTATCTCTTTACTTTTTTATCTCTTTACTTGTACCAAATAGGCTTAATATTATTTTTGTTCTTTTACTTGTTCAAAATTAAACTCATAGCTGTTCAATCCAAAAGAGCCGCAGATCTACGATTACGAATCAGACCGGCGCTGGAGCAGAACCGCGAGCCAAAAGAGGAGAGAACGACGGTTAGGGAGAGGGGCGAAGAGAACGGCGGAAGGGGAACATCCACACAAGCGAAGAGAACGGCGATAGGGAGAGATCACACAGATCCACGATCCAAAGAGAAGGGAGCGGCGGTGAAATACCCTTTGCGATTCCGAAGCGGAACAGCGCCGGAACAGATCTGCGAATCTAAGAGAGGAGACGGCGGCGAAGGGAACGCCGACGGACGGGAGAACAGCTCCGCGAACCTAATCGAGGAGACGACGGCGAGGAGGGAGCGGCGGCGGAGAAATACAAAGCCCTATCAGAGCCAATCTTTTCATCTGTTGCGATCTTTTATTACGGTTACTTATTGTCTGAATCTAAGTGAGGAGGCGGCGGCGAAGAGAACGGCGACGGACGGGAGAACAGATCCGCGAATCTACTTGAGGAGACGACGACGAGAAGGGAGCGGCGACCGAGAACTCCAAAACCCTAGCAGAGCCATTTTTATCGCATATTAAATTAAATATATTTATTAGTTACTTTTTTTAATGGTAAAGATATAATAAAAATAAATAT
Source organism: Euphorbia lathyris (assembly GCF_963576675.1). Classification (NCBI taxonomy): domain Eukaryota; kingdom Viridiplantae; phylum Streptophyta; class Magnoliopsida; order Malpighiales; family Euphorbiaceae; genus Euphorbia; species Euphorbia lathyris. The sequence goes on along the minus strand of NC_088914.1, from coordinate 17,557,774 downwards.
TAAATATGTTTATTTTTTTAATGGTAAAGACCTATTAAAAATGAATTTAAAAGTGTTATCAAAATCAAAATCAAAATAAAAATAAAAATAAAGAGTCCATTTAAATTAATTAATAGTGGTAATATGTTTTTATAATTATTAAAAAATAAATTTAAAATAAATTTTTTTTTTTTAAAGAAAATACGGTTGAAGGAAGTCAAACATAGAACCTCTTAAATAGAAGTAGGAATTAAATATGTATTTCTTTAAAAACATTATTATACTCCAAAATAAAATAGAAACCCAAGTTTGCAGTTTACCTACTCGGAGCGGGAACAGATGGGGCACCTGAAATGAAATATTTCTAGGTGGGCCCATATTGACATCTTCTGTTTCCTTTCTCTTCTCTTCTCTTCTCACTTCTACTTTCCCTCTCAGCGAAGAAGACGAAAGAAACAGCCAATGAAGCAGAGAACATGGCCTTCTCGCTCAGACGCCTTCCGATTCAAGTCTCTTCCTTTACCTATCTTTACACCTCCAAAACCACACCATTCCTTCGCTCCCCCTTCAATTTCTCACTGCTCACCATCCCTTTCTAAATCATCATCATCATCTTCATCTTCTTCATCTTCGTCTTCTCACGATTTCTCCACTCTCCCCTTCGACATCTTGATCAAAATCTCCGCGTCCTTTACGCTCCCCAACCTTCAGGCAGCCTCCTTGGTCTGCCGTTCGTGGAGAGACGCGCTTCGCCCTTTGAGAGAGGCTATGCTGTTTCTAAGATGGGGTAAGCGATTCAAGCACGGCCGTGGCGGCGTTCGTCCTAATTTGGACAAGGCTCTAGATTCTTTTCTAAAAGGAGCGGCTCTAGGCTCTACTCTTGCTATGGTTGATGCTGGGCTTTTGTACTGGGAATTGGGGTACAAGGAAAAGGCGATTGCGTTGTATTATAGAGCTGCCGAGCTTGGGGACCCCTCTGCGCAGTGTAATTTGGGGATTTCTTACTTGCAAGGTTGACCTTCTTTTTCTTTCCATTTTGCTGCTTTGGTATTATTGTATTGTGTTAAATTGCTAATAATGTCGATTGAAATATGATTAATTGCAGCCTATCGAATATCTACTGCAAATTATGAACTTACGTCGATTTCAATTTAGCTATCACAGTTGCTTTTGACCTACTTTAGCTTTGGAATTTTGGATTATGCGTGTTGATGAAATTGAGTTCACTGATGGATACTAGTATTATGTGATCAAGGAAAATTTAGCTACCAATGGAGAATGTGTAGTGCAATGGCATTTGTTTTGATGCTAACTAATGTTCTGCGTCTACAGTTGAACCTCCGAAACCGAAAGATGCCATGAAATGGTTAACACAAGCTTCTGTTGCGGGGCATGTTCGTGCTCAGTACCAACTTGCACTTTGTTTGCATCAAGGTCGCGGGGTGGATCAAAATCTACAGGAAGCTGTATGTTTACCTCCCACTGTTGTTTGAACTGTTATTGAATTTGCTTTGCGGTTCAGTATTGTTCTCACTAGTTCTTCCCTGATGCAGGCGAAATGGTATCTAAAAGCAGCTACTGGTGGCTATGTACGAGCAATGTACAATGTTGCTCTGTGTTACTCAGTTGGAGAAGGTTTGTCCCAGAATCACCGGCAATCTAGGAAATGGATGAAACGAGCTGCTGATCGTGGTCATAGTAAAGCACAATTTGAGCATGGACTTGGCCTTTTTTCTGTATGCTTCTTAGTCTTTTAACATTATAAATAACATTGATGACAGGAGAAAAACTAGTAGTTCTTGAAGCACAATGAGTTATAATTGAATTGGGATGGGATGGGAAGGAAAGGGAATTAAAATATGATACTTTAGTTCATGTTAGCCGACCCCGAATCATTTCGGGACTAAGGCTTTGTTGTTGTTGTTATATTAGTGGCACATTTCTATGTTGAGTGGATGTGCATCTCCATTTTTCTTTAGAAAGATGATACTTCATTGTTAGATATTTTCCTTATAACTTTTCGGGTTCATATTTGATTGAGGCTTTGATAGTCAAAATTTGGGCAGGAAGGAGAGATGATGAAAGCTGTAGTCTACCTGGAGCTTGCAACTCGTTCCGGTGAAACACCAGCTGCTCATGTCAAAAATGTGATTCTCCAGCAACTGTCAGCACCTTCTCGTGATCGTGTCATGCATCTTGCTGACAATTGGCGGCCTTTACCTTCATTCCACTGAGTTAATCGAAAATATAGGTTCGTAAATCTCCAACTAGTAGCCCTCTTGGGCGACAATGTAATCATCTGATATCGTTTAAGCTTCGGTATTCATGGTCTTTGTTAGTGTCTTTGCTGCATGCCAATATTAACTTGAATGTTAAACTGTTTCTTTAAGTTGTTTACTTATATGAAGTAACCAAATATATTCCTTGACATCTCAAAGAGAAATCCGATTGTCTCGTCTTTACTCTTTACTCTACATTTACAATTTTCTTTATTGGGCATTTTACTTGAGCAATCGCCCTCGTATTTGGTTAGAAATAGCTTCTAATGACCTTAATCTGTATTGACATCTTTGCATATAAAAAATACTGTAACTACATTAGTATACAACCGAATTTATGTTTGATTGATTGTTTGATATTGGCTTTTCACCAACAGGATTATACTGTGGTACCTCAACTGCTGGACAATTATACATTGGAATCCTTTGTACAACTATTTTTCAAAGACAATTTTGTTGAATTAATAGAAATGAAAGAGAAATGTCGCGGGGTAGTATTCTCCTGATATCTGCCAACAATTCATCAGCTAACAACTATCATACTTCACCACTTGTGTGGAAATGGCTAGAACTTGGAAGAACAAGTCTGATGTCGTCCCGTTACATATTTGCTGTTCAAACTTGTGTCTGCTTGACCATGTCATCTGCTGCAATCTGCTATGCGATCGATGAATGCTGCAATTACAGGTTCTGGCTGTTCCATCTGGTAATGAGGGGTGAAGCTCTTTGACAGAGCTAGTGAATTCTTGTTTAAGTTAGAGGAGTGAAGAGGGATTTTCCATGGCCAGTTACTGTAATGTTGTTTTTCTTATAGTTTATTTTAGCAACTGTCAATATATACCAGAAATAGCATATGATTATTACATCCTTATACTCATGAGATGTTGAAAGGAGACCTTATTCTTTTGGGATTTTTTGGGAGTATATGATTTTTTTTTTTTTTTTTTTTTGGTTATAATTTGGAGTATATGATAAAAATAATTTTGTTATAATTTGGAGTATATGATTTTTTTTTATAGTTTTGTCTGATTTCTCTCTCAATTAAAGTTTTTTTTTTTTGTATGCTAGGATTCGAATTCAGAGATTTAGTTTCTTGAGATTGTTAACCACCTAAGCCAACCTAATTAGTTGGAGTATATGATTTAGTTGGTGATAAATCAGTGAAAATATGGTTGTATCTATTGAATGATGACATAATTTATTAAATTTACTAAGTTATGACAAGTCAATTATTTTGCTAATATCGTGGTGGTGCGGAGGTGGATGCTCGGTTTGACGCGGTTTGGAAGATTAAAGTCCCTCATCGTATCCGGATTTTCCTTTGGCTGTGTTTTCATGATAGGATTCTCACCAATTTGGAGCGGAAAAGAAGACATTTGAGTGAGGTGGATGTTTGTTCTATTTGCCATAGGGATCCTGAGTCTATTATTCATGTGCTCAGGGACTGTCCTGTGAGTGTTCTTATTTGGCGGGGGTTTCTTCCACCGAGTTCGTGGGGGTGGTTCTTTGAGATGGCTAAAGAATCTTAGCTTATTGACTATATGGTGGGTTCTGATAAAATGTTTGGGATTCGGAACTGGGTTAGTCTTTTTGCTGTGACGGTTCATAAACTTTGGACTTAGAGGAACTTAGAGATCTTTTGTAATGGTGAAGATATCCCGGGTGATCGAATTGCTTCGATCCATAGAACTTTGGATGGTGTTACTGTGGCTTGGGAGGTCTGGCCGAAGTTGAATGTAGGGGGAGGCAGGCGGAAATTGCTTCAGTGGCAAAAACCGGATAAGGATTGGTTTAAACTCAATGTGGACGGCTCCTCTAATGTTTCGACGAGTCAGATTGCTTCAGGTGGCGTGATTAAGGACAGTTCGGGGAACTGGTGTAGGGGGTTTACTCAAAATGTCAGTCAGGGTGATATTTTAACTGCTAAACTGTGGGGGATACATGCTGGTCTTAAGTTAGCGTTGAATTCTAATTGTCGGAGGTTGATTGTGGAGTCCGACTGTCTTCAAGCGGTTAGTTTGGTTAATTCAGATACGCCTCTTCATCACCCGACTCGTGCTTTAATTCGGGGTATTAAATCCCTTATGTCTCGGTTTGAGAATATTGCGGTGTGCCACATCTACAGGGAGTGTAATAAGTGTGTGGATTTTCTTGTCCGTTCTGCTATCGGTCTGGCGCCAGGTACTACGGTGTTACAGACAGCTCCTACCTTGTTATCTCCTCTTCTTTATGAAGATCGTGCAGATATGCCATGTTTGAGGCTTCTGGCTTCTTGATTTTTTTTTCGATTCTGTTGCTATTTGTTCTTGTTTTGTCTGTTATCTAAATATATATATATATATATATATATATATATATATATATATATTACTAATATATTATGCTTCTAAGTTTATTATTTTTTTTTTATCACATTTGAACATCTATTTATTATTTTTCTGTATTAGTTAGTCTTATCAATATAATTTCATTACAATTTCTATATTTTGTTAAAGATACATGTTTAGTATTTTAGGCTATTGATTTGAATTATTTTTGATATGGTGGAGTGTAAAAATATATTTAATATTAGCAGATAAGAGTAATTTTACGTGAATTCCATAAATGTAGTAATTTTATCTTTAATGTTCGGCAAGTTTGATTAATTTCAAATATTTTTTTCTCAGTCATGACTTTTTGTTATTTTCATTGTGTGCGTGTTAACATACAAATATATGTATACATGAAAAAACCGTGTTATGCATGCATTGGAAAAAAAATAAATCTAAATATTTCATCGAGTTTAAAGATATTTTATTTCCGAATTTATTATGAAATTATAAAATAACCCAATTTTTTTTATAACCAATTGATAGATAACTAGTGCAGTATACGGGAACAAAATTTATATTTCTTTTAATGATGTTAGAAATTAATCTAACTTGTCAAAATGAAAATAAAAGTGTACCATTCATATCCCTTATCCAAAAATAATTAATCGCATTATTTTATGAATTATTTTCCTAACATTAACTAATCTTTTATTAATAACTATGTCATTATTATGCTTCACTTTTTGCTAAAAAATTATCTAAGGATCCGTTTATTTCACATGTTCATGTTTGATGTTTGTTCTTATTGTCAGATGTTTGCTGTTACTGATATCTAACATATTGATAACGTGTTATCTGAATTTGGTCTCGTGGTTCGACCGTGACGATGATCCGACGTCGTATTAGGGTCTATAAAACAGTAAGCAAGTCAGACGGGACCAGAGTCCGACAAACCCGCTCCAATGCCTAAGTCAGTGCCTAAGTCAGTTTATGGTCACAGATCGAATGGAAAGGAATTGACTAGTTTAGAGATAATAGTTTAACGTACCGAACCAGTGAGCTACAAAATATGCTAGAACGGTAGAGAGGTGGGTCCTATCACTCCAAGGCGGGGCCTTCGACAAGGAGATCCACTTAGTCCGTTTTTGTTTCTCATCTGTGCGGAGGGCTTATTTGCTCTATTATAGGCCAAAGAAAGAGCATGAGCGATTCATGGCTGTCAGATTGTACACGCGGCTCCACGCATTACCCATCTGTTTTTTTTACCTACGATAGCTACTTGTTTTTTTTTTCGAGCTGATGCTATTGAGACCTCCATGATTCATCAATGCTTAGAAACACATGAAAAAGCTTCAGGCCAGTGTATCAACTTCGAGAAGTCTGCTCTACTATTCAGCACAAATACTAGTGGGCCTGACAAGGGGTTGTGTAGCTTTATACTGAGAGTCCAGGAAGTTGATGATTTGGTATTTTACTTGGGAGCTCCGACAGTTGTAGGACGAAGCAAAATGCAAAGCTTCAGTTTTCTTAAAAACAGAATGCGAGCTCGACTAAATGGAAAGAGAAGTTTCTCTCCCGAGCCGGAAAAGAGGTATTGGTAAAATCTGTTCTACAGTCCATTCCCACCTATATTATGAGCGTATTCCTATTGCCTACTCAATTTTGTGATGAGGTACAAAAACTTTTGAATCGGTGAATGGTGGGAAAACGATAGTACTACGGGGTCCAACATTCACTAGATGGGCTACGAAATACTATGTATGCCGAAATGTCAAGGAGGTCTCGGCTTTCGCCGTCTCCGGGAATTCAACGAAGCGCTTCTAGCAAAAGAAGCTTGGCACCTCCTTCAGGAGCCTCAATCATTAGTTGCTTCGATACTAAATGCACGATATTACCCCTCCACTGCCTTCCTTCAGGCAGAGATAAGGCATAACCCGTCCTACATCTGGCGAAGTATTCTGTTCAATCGGTCATTACTTCAACAAGGCCTACATCGTAAAATTAGCAATGGATCTTCGACTTTAATGTGGGGCGACTCTTGTCTACCGGATCAGATTAATCAACTCATAACTAGCCCTCACCATGACAGCTTACCTTCGGGGCGAGTCTCGGACTTACTGCTGCACAACGGATAATGGGATCAGAGTTTGATTAATACGATATTTAACGACAGGGATCGTCAACTCATTCTATACGGTAAAGTCAGGGAATAGAAATTCAAGCAATCGAGAGCAGATAACAACATCCAATGGACATCCGTATGGCAACTGAAGTCAGCACCGAAGATTAAGAACCTCATTTGGTGTCTACTCTCGGGTTGCATTCCACTATTGTGTAACTTGCAGCTCCGCCATAGCACATTATCACCTCTATGTCCGATTTGTACTGATTGTCATGAGGATGAGAATCACACATTCCTCAAGTGCTCCTTTACTCAACATGCTTGGAAGGCTTTTTTTTAGATGATCGGATAAGGTTAGTGCTAGATTTCAAGGAATGGTTAGCACACTCGATAGTATCCTAAGGGTCGAGACATGACTGCATGATCTCTTTTCTTGTTTGGTGGCTGTGGAAAAACCGGAACAACTGTGTTTGGAACCAAACGCGGGAGCAGCCCTAAAAAGTAGTCCGTTTAGCAGCGAGGGATTCGACGGAATTGCAAGCAGCCTGGGAGCTGCGACACTTGGCTGAAGCAAGTACAAATGTAGACGCTGACAGGTGGATTCGGTCGTTGGGAGAGAGGTTGGTGTGCAATGTGAATGCAGGATTGTTCCACTATCAGGGCTACTGCTCTTTCAGATTTCTGCTAAGAGACCAGGAAGGAACTTGTTTATCGGTCAGTCATGCTGCTATGATCGGCTGTTTCGAGCCAATTGTTGCGGAAGTAATGGCGGTAAAAGAAGCACTCTCCTGGCTCAAAGCAAAGGGATATAAGAATGTGGAAGTACAAAGTGACTGTTTATCAGTGGTTCAGGCAATTAAATGTCGAAATCATACTATATCTTACCTTTTCGATACCATTTTTTTTATTGTATTGATCTTATGAGTTAGATAACGTTTCTATCTCCTTTGTAAAACGTTCACCGAACTGTGCGGCTCATAGCTTTGTCCGAGCAGTCAATTCAGTGTGTGTTTGTGGAGAATGGCCTAGTGCCCCTCCGTTTTTGTCCAACATTCTTTTCATTGATATCAGCCAATAAATTCTATTTTTTCCTATAGAACAAAAGTTAAGAGCTAAACTGTTGAATAAATCAAGTTAAAAGTTAAATAGTATATATTTTTAATATGAAAACTAAAATGTAGAGATTAGTAAATTATTTACCTAAATTCTATGTAAATGGAAATTACATAATATAAAAAGGTAGATTACATTTACGGCCTCTTAATTTATCCTTCTTTTCATTATGACCCTTAAGCTTTAAAACCGCTAAATAATACGAGTTGGTTTCTGAACTTTGCACTTTATTAACATACGGTGGTTTTCACCTGGTCACTGACTAACCAAGTGAATTTGGTCAATCACTATTAAATCTAAGCTTATTAAAATCCTATGGCAGAGATTAAAATTATCGTACCGGTGACTACCTGGTCAGTCACTGACTATATGAAAATTAATGTATTAACATAATGACATTTTTCATTGTTGACTAGTGAAAAATAATTGATAACAGCCTCAAAATGGAAAAATCGAAAAAATTAAAGTTGTTTGAAACTACATTTTCCATGAAACCACCGCCTTCGATTTTTTTAAATAACTATTTCAGAGCTTTCTTCCTCCAAACAATTATTTTCACTCTTTTAGCTTAAACAACACTTAAATAACCTCAAAAAAAAAAAAAAAAAAAACAAGGATTAAAATTGATTAGAGTATCATTTTGACCAGCTCTACACTATAATATTACTTGCTATTGGGGTGGTTATTTTGATCAACGGTAAAATAAACAATTATGTTATTAAAGTGCAAAATTCAAAGACCATAATGTTCAATTTAGACGATAATGAAAATAAGGACAACTGAAGGACCATGAATGTAATTTACTCCAATATAAAATAAGATATTAAGTTGTAAGTTATGTTTATATCCTACAGATATTTTAGTTAAAATCAAAATAAAACAAATATTACAGTATCAATGAATTTAGTCAATTCAAAGATAAAGGAGTGCTTTCAAAAAAAAAAAAAAAAGATAAGGGATAATTGTGGCATCCCTCAACTCCCATTACATGATGACCTCAACATTCTTTATGACCTATAAAATTCCCTGCTCACATGTTCATGTCACCCCACCCTTTGTCATATCCAACTCCTCACATCTTTCTTTCTGCTCATATGAATCACAATATTACATTAAAAGCTTTTCTTTTAATCCTTCATTCTCTACTTTATTGGAAAACAGCAGAAAGTTGAAGTCAGTCCAACTTCGTCATCCCACTATGTTAAAAGCTAAGACAGAACAGCAAATAAAAACCTCTTTTTTGTTGGAAAATAATATTTTCCATGTTTAGCTACAGCACCGAAAAACGAGATGCAGTGTTGGGTAACTACTATTTTAAAACCTTCTTCGTATATTTTGCTATTGACTAACCTAAAATTTTCCTTTTACTTATTTTCCTAACCAAACAAACAACAAGAAAATAAGGAAAATATTTTCCTGTGTAAATTAATTTTTCTTTCAACTTAATAACTATTCCAACAAGTGGGAGTAAACATGTACTGGATTATACAAACAGGGACAAACCTGTTAAAACTTACCCTTCCAAGGTCTATTGAACATAATCACAAACACCAATACTACAAATCATTATACTCATTCCCTGAAACAAGTAAAAACAGTAACTCAGTAAGCATTTATCAAGATTCAAGCTATTAAAATATGGGGTTTGATGCAGAAATGTAGTTCCACAAGAGAAAAGCTACCAACTCATAAAATCAAACAGTGACGCTTTTTCTAATGTTCTGATCCATCAAATAAGCAATAAATTTCTCAACAATGTTTGCACTTCTCATAAGAATTACACTTTCATGTACAGTGTTAATTCCTATTGCCTAATATTTTCATGTTTAGGAACTAACTACTTGCAGCAGCTGAAAATTTCAAGTTCTTAGACTTGTTCTATGATTGCCTCCTCAAATGATTTAAGAAGAACATACAGTTAAAAATAAACGAAAAATTACATGTACCTTGAGCCAGTGCAAATGATTACGAAGAGAAGCTCCAGAAACAATCACCTCCATAGGAGCTAGCTTTGATAGAATCAATGAATTTAGTCAATTCAACCCTAAAGCAATCAAGAAATTTTAACTCTATTTTAATACAGCTATCAATTCTCCCAACTATATGTTCCTGTACATCTTGTTTTTGAAATGCATCAAACTGGTTCAACTATGAACAACAAAATAATTATTCCCGAGAAAATATTGTGGGTGCACTACCTCACTGAAATGGCGGTGTCACGAACGAAAACCTTTGAGAGTGAGAGCTGGTATGATAAAGATTGATGTGATATATTGCCTTGGACACTAGTTCTCTCAACTCAGGATGTTGTGCAACCACAGTCCGGTCAGCCCCCTCAAGTGCAGTCAGCACCCTAGCTTGTTCAATAGCGTCATTATCACCGGCATGTAATACAAGATAACAGAGGAGAATAAACCCATTCAATTGGGTCCGTTCACTTCCCCTAAGCAATCTCATCAACGGTTGTACGCCATTGGACTCTACTATTGCCTTTGAATGTACATCACACAGATAATTATCTGGACAGGCAAACTTCCCAAGTGCAATGGCAGCTTCTGTTGCCACTTCTTGGCTTCTATTACTAAGCTGCGCAACTAGAGGGCCAATAAATCGAGTCTCTTTAGCAGGAAAAGTTCTAGCCAGTGAACCGAGAGATTTTATAGCAGGAATTTTCAATGTAGGGCTATCCAACTCTTTAATTATCCTCAAGAGCTGATCAACAGCAACCTTGGCAGCAGGGGAATTAGACTTGAAAGCTGAACGCCGAAGGTCAGAATTGGATTCAGCTGCAGAAGTTATTTCCTTAATAGTCATCAAACAATTGTATTGCAACTCCCCTTCTTCTTTCTCAATCAATTTTGCTAAACAAAGCAGCCCCTTTGTATCTGTTATCCGCTTACTATTCAAAACACTTCCACGAGCAAGCATCCATAAAGCCTCTGCACAACTAATTTTCAACTTAAGCTTAATTTCAGGCTTTTCATTCTCCCTCTCTTTCCTATATCCTCCCCTACTACTTCCCTCTGAATGAGAAAATGAATTCATATGTGGCCTATAATGGTGGTTGTTTTTTGATCCATTTATCGAAGTTTTCTCCATTTCTTTATTTATCTGAACAATAGAATGGATACTCGGTTTACCTGGAAGAACCATTTGATCATCGGAGAAAGTCTCGAACGATAACAGCGTTACAAGTGGTCGAATTGCATTTTGTCTAGCGAAATCATCCTGCGCAAGAGAATCATGCTCCGCCATTCTTGCCACCAGATCGGCCATCAAAGCCTGAACCCTCATAGGAGAATCTGCCAGTCCCTTTACTATCATTTGAACCCCTTGTTCATTCACAATAGTCCTCACCCTTTCCTGATCATTAGCCAAGTATATAAGCGCAGTTGCCCCTGCAATTTGCGCCTCTGGCGAACTTGTTTCCTTCAACAGCTTCAACAGTGGTGGCACTCCGCCTTCTTCCACTATAATTTGCTTGTTCCTATCGTTATCTCTGGCAAGCTGCGCAAGTTGATTACCAGCTTCGATTTTCTCCATCAACGGTCGCAAATGAAGAGAAGCAATCGAAGACCAAACCCAAGCAAGAATAGGATCATTACTCGCAATTGGAGGAAGAGTAAGAACAATACCAACATCATCACCTGCAGCACTGCTCCCAAAGCCTAATATACTCTCCAGCCATTTAATATCACCAACCGAAGCTTCAAGAAGATTCTGCACTTTCCTAAAATCGGCAGCACTGATGATCGTCACAACCCGGCGAAGCACACTCCGTCGCTTACACTTGCGGACTAGGGTTAGGGCACGGTCAAGATTCTTATAAACCTCGGCAACGATTCTCCGAACTGGCCGGTCATAGAAAGATTGAACGGAGCCAGTGAATCGGACGAGACAGCGCAGCTTCTCGGAAAGCATATCGGCGTAATTACCGATGTTAAAGCACTCTTGCTTAAAGGAGTCGGCCTCCTCAACAGCTGAGCGTAGTCTCTCGGTGAGGACAATCGGAAAAGTGAGGTCGTCCTGGATACGTTTCTCCTCCATGGACTCGCCGGAGACCGAGTCACAGAGTAGTTGAATGGAATTTGAAAAAGTGGAATTTTACTGTGGCGTGTTTGGATTAGGAAGTAAAACGTAGAAAAGGGGGAAAGGGGAAAGGAAGAGGAAAAAAAAAGTGTGATTTCAAAGGTGTGTTTGGTTGGCAGGTATTTTTATTCTCTGTGGCATCGCATGTTTGTGCGTTTTTTATTTCTTTTATTTTCTGGGGACTTGTGAAGGTTATATGGGAAGTGTTTGGACGGACGGACGGACGGAGGGGAGGGAAACTTGAGTAAAAGAAACGTTTTTTTCTAGAAGGAAAACGTTTTTTTAAGTTGTGGAAAAATGGAAAGAAAACCGACTTTTGAGAGGGAAGGGGGAAATAGGAGAGAAAGTGCAGAGGAATTGCTGGGAGGTAGAACTTAGAAGAATCAGCAGAATCTGATAGGAAAGAAAGAATGCAGGCATAGGTTTTAAAATTTTTCAGGACCACCACATGGTAATAAAGATTTAATATTGGATTTTTTTTTTCTCTTTTGCTTTAAAAAGGGAAAAGATTTGGAAATTTATGTATATTAGTAACCGTAATCAATTTATTACTATATAACATTAAAAAAAACAGTTTTAGAAACTTATTACTACTTTAATACGTTGGTTAGCGGAAGTTAAATATTATGCCCGTGCGTCTTTCCTTTCCTCTAAATTGGACAATAATTTAATTTTTTTGGGAGGAGCATACAGGGTCGATTAAAGTTATTCAAAAGGGTATTCATTGGAGAACTAGGGGAGGAGATTCGATTTCAATATATCATGATCCCTGGTTAATAAATGAAGAAGGTTGTCACATTACCTTTGTTTGCACTATTGAAAACAAACAGTCCCGTTCAATTGCACCCTTGATGACCAACTCCTGTTTGGATCTTCACCGTTTGATTTCATCCTACTATAATCCTATGGCCATAACATTACTTAATTTAATATTAGATAACATATATTTTATTATTTTTTTAATGTATAACCCCTAAAAGTAAGCGACCTGTTTTTGATAGGAACTGACAAAAAAAAAAAAAAAAGTGTCCAACGAGAGAAGTCTTCGATTCCTGCTGCACAAGTCTTCAATTCCTTCTTCTTTGTTGAAATCGATTCCTTTAATCAGTAGGATATGGAAGACTTTATGCTTTTGTAAGAAGAAGTAGGATATGGATGATCTTCAATTCTTTCTTCTTTGTTGAATTGGATTCCTTTAATCAGTAGGATATGGAAGTTTCTTCTTCTTCGACTTCGCCTCAACATTCATGCTTTTCTTCTTTTATAATTAAAAGCTTGTTAACCTATAAAAACAAGCTACCGCTTGATCAGTAGGATATAGATGAATCTTCTTCTTCGACTTTGCTGGGAAATTAATGTTTTTCTTCTTTCGTAATTAAACGCCTATTGATCTATGAACAAATAAGTTCTGCTTGGTCGGTAGGACACAGACATAAATTGGTGAAACTGCAGCAGCTTCCAAATTCAAGGTACAATCTGTTTGAATTATTTTTGTCTCTTGAAGAAAGAAGTTCAATTGCATAAAAAACATAATTACCCAGCTCTGACCTTTATCTATATATATAATTAATAAGGCTGCAACTCTACTACTAGATTAATTCATTTACTCTACTTTCTTTGTGAATTGCAATGTAGCTTTCAATTTTTACCAAAAAAAAAAAATAATAATTAAAAAAGGAAAATAGTCTCCTACTCCTTGTGATAATAACTTTATGTGAAGGGAATTCCCAACAATAGAATTAAAGTCTTAATTTTAATTTAAAATCTTAAAATGCTAATTTTGAGGGTGCCTCTATGATTAGTAACTCTTTTTTCCTAATTTAGAGTCTTTCTTTTCAATGGTGGTGCAAATTAATGGATTTATTAGAATTAGAAAATCTGGTTTGATATAAAGTGTTCTTGTATAATCCTTCCATAATTATGAACAGCACAGAAAAAACAAAAATTGTTCTATATACATCTTACCATTCATAATTGCTTTGACTTATTTTTTGTTTTCCGTTTGAGCATAGTGTTTATTTCTAAATTTTCATTATTTTCCTAATACTCCTTTTATTCAATAGAAACTATTGCAGGGAAACTATCGCCTTTTTTAATAACTATTTTATTCAATGGAAATCATATCGGAAAAATTGATGTTTCACCAAAAAGAGACTATGAAGATATACATCCCTGATGTTGAAGATAATATGAAACCAAAAGTTGATCAAAAATTCGACTCATTAGATGCAGTGTATAGGTTCTATAATGACTATGCACGTAAGGCTGGATTTAGCGTCAGAAAAAGTAAGGAAAACAAGAAGAATGAAATTGTAACTTGGAAAAGATATGTATGTTTCAAACAAGGCGAGACTGATGAGACATGGAGAAATAAAAATGAAGTTGAAGAGAGAGACCGCAGGAATATTCGAACAGGTTGCAATGCAAAATTGACCGTAAGCCATGATGGAAGTTGTTATGTTGTCAAGACTTTCATAGAGGAACACAATCATCCGCCTACGACACCAAGTAGAGTTCACATATTATCATCACATCGTAAAATGTCAATAGCAAAAAAGAATCTTATACAAGAGCTCAAGAAGGTGGACATTCCATTGTACCAGCAATTCGGATTATTTGAAACACAAGCTGGTGGGCATGAAAATGTCGGTTGCATTGAAAGGGATTTAAGAAATGCGGCCCGAGATGAGAGAGAAAAAGTTAAGGGTCATGATGTAGACATTTTGTATGAGCACTTCAAAGCTGAAAAAGAAAAGGATCCTGATTTCTTTTTTGAATTTGACACTGATGAAGAACAAAGGCTTGTCAGATGTTTTTGGGTTGATTCAATTGCAAAAAGATCATATTCAAACTTCGGCGATGTAGTTGTATTTGATACGACATACAACACTAATTGTTACAAGATGATTTTTTCTCCTTTTGTAGGCGTGAACCACCATGGGCAAACAACGAGTTTTGGATGTGCATTTTTGAGTGATGAGACTTTTGATTCATTTGTATGGTTGTTGAACACTTGGCTTGCAGCAATGCCTAATGGTCCTCCGCATGTCATTATCACCGACCAAGATCAAGCAATGACAAAGGCAATTGCTAAAGTTTTGCCACGCACATTTCACAGGTATTGTATATGGCATATTCTAAAAAAATTTCCTGAGAAAACTAATGTTTCTTTTATGAAAAACAACTACGAGTCCTTTAAGTCTTGCATATGGGATTCAGAGTGTGAAGAAGAATTTGATAGGAGATGGTACGTGGAATTGGACAGAAGTGATCAAAAAGATAATGAATGGTTGATTAAAATGTACCAGTTGCGTGGAAAGTGGATTCCTGCATATGTCAATAAGTATTTTTCAGCAGGAATGTCAAGTAGCCAGAGGGTTGAAACTGAACATGCATTCTTTAAGCGTTATTGTAGTAAAGAAAACAGCTTAATGGATTTTGTCACACGTTTTAATAGGGCACTTGCTCATCAAAGGCATGAAGAATTAGTTAAAGATCATAAAGATTTGAATGAGACACCTGTTTTGCAGTTTGGGATGCCAATGGAGAACCAAATGGCTCATTTGTATACTAAAAAGTATTTTCAGTATTTTCAAGTGCAGCTTCATGATGGTAATGGCTATATTGTTGAATTTGTACTAGAGGATGACGTTGCTGGTGTTTACAAGACGAAAAGGGTGCTTGGTAATAATCTTAGAATGCGAACGCTTGTACATAATAAAGTGTCAAACATAGTGACATGCAGTTGTAGAATGTTTGAGTTTGAAGGTATTCCTTGTAGACATATTTTGGCTCTTTTACGAGTGAAACAGATTATGGAGTTGCCAAAAGAGTATATTCTCAAAAGATGGACAAGGTTTTCAAGAGTTCATAAAAAACATGTCAAAGACAAGATGGTGGAGATAGTTCATTGATAATGAGACACAACAGTATGTTTAAACTTGCTTCTAACTTAATTGATGAGGCTGCTATTTCAATTGAAGGGACCGAATTTGTTAAAAAATCAATTGAAGAGTTGTTGGAGCAAGTTAAGGAATTAAATATTTCTGTTGGGCAATCTTCTATGAAAAGTTTAACCGGAGCTTCACATGAAAATCGTTATCTAGATCCTTATCAAGTGAAGACCAAAGGTAGTGGAAAACGTCTAATGTCATGGAGAGATAGGAAGGGAAAAAATAGACATTGCTCTATTTGTCGAAGTACTAAACATACTAAAAAATCTTGCACATCAACTAGGTGCGTATTCATATATATTTATACCTTTTTATTATGTTTGGTTAGTTTGCTCAGTTTATATATATTTGCTAGGTCAAAAGTTGTAGAAGCTGACGTTGACAATGCATTCACTCAATAAAGTTATTTGGTTGATGATTTATAGCTTGTAAGTTCTTCTTTCTATCTATAAAACTTATACTAAATTTATTAAATCGATTACTTGGGACCGAACTCTGATTTTTTTTTTTTTGTAGTTGCAGGTAACATAATGGTTGATAATTGAGGATTTTTATGATAAGAAGACCAGATAAACTGTTAAATTTTATTTATGTAACTATTTTTCTTTTAATGTACTGGTTTTGATATCAATTATGATTAATGACAGCTTATACTAAATGGTTAAGTGACTGCATATTCTAGATGGTGCATAACCTATTTAACTATTTTGCATTTTAGATGATGGCCCATTATTTATATAAATCACATTTCAATATACTGAGTTTTAAAATTGCCTTATATTTTTTTTTTACAATGATGATGGAGAGTGCTTCATTTAGTTGTTGCATAGATTGAAATGACTAAAAGGTTTGTTCCTCTCTTGTAACAAAAAATGAAGCACTTAAATTTACTATATTTGTCATAATTGTCATAATGAATATTTTGAGAAAAGAATCAGAAATTGCTATTTGTATAATTGACATGAATTTTTTAGTCATTTACTATTTGTTACAAATGACTAAATGGCTCTGATTCTTTTTTAGCCATAAAGCCAAACAAGAAATTACTCAAAAGAATAAGAAAATAGATTTTCAATTTGGTAGTCTGTTTACTACAATGAATAACAACACATTACAAATATGATATTTTTTTTGTTACAAGTACAAACATGATTTAAATCAACTATTACAGCAGCTCAAAAAGAATCAGAGCCTATTGAACTTAAATTTACTATTTGTTACAGTGAATATTTAAAGAAAACTTAGGGGCTCCATCCATCCCCAGCTTCTGAAACACTTGTCCTTCTTGGTCTACTAGCAGGCTGCATCCATCCCCAGCTTCTTGCTTAATTATGTCTTTAACCTCACAAAAAAAAAAAACTGGTAGTCTAGTCCTTCAATTTTGATCTAATGAATCAAGATCAGAGGATTAAAATGCTAATTTATATTCTAATTCCTAATACAGTAATTAAGCAACTCTAGATTTGTAACTAGGCATATTCAATCTAGATTGAAGTTCCATCACCAACCCTCCAAACTATCAAAGCAATAAAAAAAGCATTTCTCTAGGAAAATTGCAACAATTTTCACCATTTTCAAATGAAAATGGCACCTGGTCTTCTGCTGCTTGCAAATAACACAAATGATCTCATTAAGCAAGCAAGCATGTCAAGCTGTGCTATATTACATTCTTCGCTGGAAATGGAGACTATGTGAAAGGTGTAGTTGCATTAGCCAAAGGGTCAAGGAAAGTCAAGAGCAAATACCCGCTTGTGGTGGCTATTTTTCCCAATGTGTTGTAGCATCACCAGAAAATATTGGTGAGTCAAGGTTCTACAGTGGAAGAGATTCTCAATGTTTATCCACAGGAGAATCAGACTCAATTTTCTATAGCTTACTATGATGTAATTTCATCAACAATTGACATGAATTTTTTTTCTAAACAAAAAGGAAAAATAATTTCAATCTAGAAATTTTTTCGAGTTCAACAGTAGAAATGGCTTAGTTGCAGGGAAACCCTCACATGTAGGAATTACAGGGGCGACTTCTCCTCTTCTCCTGCATTTTGCATCATCTACCTCCATAAACCTACTATTTTGTCTTCCTCACCGGAGCTAATTGGTTCGTCTTCCTCGCCGGAGCTAATTGGTTCACCGGAGATAAATGGTTCGTCTTCCTCGAAAGTAACGACTGTGACGCATCTTCTCTCTCTGTCTGTTGTTGTGTGATTCTAGGTATTAAAGGAATCGATTTCAACAAAGAAGAAGGAATTGAAGACTTGTGCAGCAGGAATCGAAGACTTCTCTCGTTCCTTCTCCAACGTTCACTTTTTTTTTTGTCAGTCTCCTGTCAAAAACAGGTCGCTTACTTTTAGGGGTTATACATTAAAAAAATAATAAAATATATGTTATCTAATATTAAATTAAGTAATGTTATGGCCATAGGATTATAGTAGGATGAAATCAAACGGTGAAGGTCCAAACATGAGTTGGTCATCAAGGGTGCAACTGAACGGGACTGTGACAAATATGCGATGGTTTATAATCTTTTTATACGAGGAACTTACATTTAGAATCAGAGTAGATTGGTTGAATGGTTCTTGCCTCGGGAAGTCGACATTATTTCTAACATAATAGTGTCTGCGGCAGCTATAGGTGATAAGCTCATTTGGTATTTCTCTAGAGATGGGTTGTATTCGTCAAAATCCGATTATCATTTGCTTGAAAATAAATGCATGTGGACTATCGCTAATGCGGGTTGTAGTAGATTATGGAGCCTTCATATTCCAGGTAAAACCAAATTGATTTTGTGGAAATTATGTGTTAAACTATTGCCTCTTAGATCATGGCTGATACAACGACAAGTTCTTAATTACGAGTAATTGTTTATTATGCTCATCGGATATTGAACATTGTTGGCATTTTATTCTCGGGTTATGATATGCAAAAGCGTGTTGGGAGGTGGTTGGTTTGCAAGCTCCTAGACCCGAGTGGGACTGGGTGGAGGCTTGGCCCTTGCATATGTTGTCGACGGTGGGGAGCGAGGAAGCGCACAAGTCTGCTGTTATTTTATCAGAAATCTGGCAACAACGTAATGCCAAGCTGTGGATGGGGAAGTGCATGTCTCCTATGGCTGCTGTTACAAGTGCAAGCCAGTTTCGTTCAGAATGGACAACGGTGGGGACGGAGGGTGCTGGCCGAGATCGAGAGGTTGGTGTGGAAGGGGGACGACGGTCCATTGGCAGAAACCAATTGTGGGTTATGTTAAGTGTAATGTCGATACGACCATTTTTCAATCGGGAATATTTTCGGTATGGGAGCAGTTCTTCGGAGTCGTACTAGCAATTTTATTGTGTGTTGTAACTTGTTTACGGAAGCCATCATTCAAGCTTCGCTAGCTAAGGTGTTGGCTTTCCGTGACGCGATATGCTTGATAACTTTACTCTAATTTAAGAATGTTCAGTATTCGAAACTGATGCTAAATGAGTGGTGGATCGCTTTTCAATAAAGGTCCATGATATTACATAGTTTAGGGTTGTCTTAGAAGAAATGCAAGATGTGTTACTTATCCGTCCAGGTTATTCTGTGACTTTTGTCCTAGATTAACGAACGTAATGGCCCATTCAATGACTTGTTATTCCTGTTCTAATGATGTTGTTGCTTTGCTGCTAGTTACTTAGACAATGTTCTTTGTATTGACAATGTTCTATCTTTTAATAATAGTAGTTTTTTTTAAACCATTTATATAAAAATAATTATATAATTTTTAAACTTTTATTTCTTTTAATTTTTTTAAAGCCAAAAGATTAAATTAAAATGTACTTTATAATAAAACATTTATTATTTTCTTTTTGCTTAATCGTAATATTTTCGATTTATAATAATTAATTTATGCAATAAGGTATAAAAATATCCTTAGTATAGACAGTCAAGAGCAATAATACTCCTAACGTTAAAAATATTACAATTAAGAACTAATGTTGATAATTTAGTCTTATTTTAACCGCACTAACAAATTTCCTCTGGCATAGTTAAAAATTTTGTTTGCTTAGTAAAATTGTTTTCTAGCTTAATAAATTCCATGAAATTAAAATAGCTAATTATCATTTATACCCTCATCATCTTCATCACTTAAAAGGTAAAGAATCTCAAATCTAACTTTGTCCAAAATCCTTTTTTAAAGTGGATTGATATTCACCGCCTTCAAATTACTTATCACCACCTCCATAAAGACGTTTTTGCACTTTTTATTTTTTTTACCAAAACTTCTCATTCTCTCTCTAATCCCTCCAAAAATCACAAACCCCTACATGAGAATCATGGCGGGAAATTACGACAAAGGAAAATGATCGATTATTGGAAATGTACAGTTTTTTGCAAAATTTTCATAAAAAACATGAGTTCCGGCTCCTAGGCGGATGAATATCCCTCCTGCTCAAAGGGCATGTGGGATTTCCATTCGCCTGCCCAAAAGGCAGGCAAGAAGTTCATCTGCCCCTCTTACGGGGAGGCCAAAATCGAAATTTTCTTTTATTTTTTGGTCCCCTCCCTTTAGGGGGGTCCGAAATTGGAAAAAAAAATCCTATACCGAGTTACCGTTTGATGTTAAATTTGTATTTATCTATCATTAATTGACGTAGGCAGTGCAATTGATAGTAAATAAGAACGTAACTCAATTAGACAAAATAGTAATCGGATTAGAGTAAATAATAACGAAAATGCTTAGGGTTTAGGAACAGATTTTAATTAGCATATATAATAACAGATTTCGATTTGTTTGTCAATTTTCAAACTTTTGACGTAGGAGGTACTTCCGGACAGCGCAGACTTCCAGACGTGGTGTCACTGCCTCTGCTCGGAGGAGCTGAGACGCATAGAGGCGGATGGCTAACACACAGAGGGTGCACGAGGCAGCGCGTCAGCACATTAAAGCCGCTGAGGATGATGATATCGCCATGGACGTGGATGGCTCAGATCATCAGGCAGCCGATAGAATCCCACTTCTTTAGGTGACGAAGGGGAGAGTCAACCGTTTTGTTGCTGCTGAGTCGTCATTTGGTAAATAATTTACATTCTTGTTTTATTTTGTTATTAGTTTACTTTAGTTATTATTATAACATTGCAATTGTTTAAATGTTATATGTGTAATATAATTTCAGGGAGCAGTAACCACTCTAGGGATGTTGCAGAGGAGGATTAGCTCGTGACAGAGCAGGTCCCCATCAGTCCTTTTGATGGTGCCGTGATTCCCACCTCCTTCAGACACGTTGCTGCTGGCATATGGAGAGGACAACTGAGGAGCCATCTAAGGTGCCATGCTAGAGCGTCATTTTGCAAGAGACTGGTCACCTGGTGCAGTGACTCCAATCGAGAGGTCCAACAACTTATACAAGCATCTCACTTATCACACCTCCCGTCGATCATGTACCCCCACATTAATATGCCCCTTATATCTGCTTTTGTGGAGCGTTGGCAGCCAGACACGTCATCATTTCATATGCCTTTTGGTGAGATGACCATTATGTTGCATGATATATGTGTGGTAGATTCTAAGTATTCCAGTAGAGGGGCGGATGGTGACTATTGACGTGGGTCCGTATGAGCTTCAGACCTCGTGCATGGAGCTGTTCGGGGTCACTAGGCAGGAGCTGATAAGTAGCCACTACAGAGGTGGTGGAGTGCATGCCAGTTCTGTCATATAAATGTGTACCGGAGACCGGATTGCCAAGATTGAGGCGATCAGATGGATATGGTTGATGTTCGGTTCCACCTTGTTTATAGATAAGAGTGGCGACCGGATCTGACCCTCGTGCTTGCTGGAGGTGTAGGACAGGTTAGAGGACGTGACTAGATACTCATGGGGCTTAGCTGTACTAGCATACCTATATCATCAACTAGGTATTGCTAGTAGGGGAGATTGTGGGCAGATTGCGAGATGTCTGACTCTTCTTCAGGCATGGATATATGAGTACTTCCTGTGCTTCAGAGTTCAGCAATAGGGAGTGTCTGTAGGGCCAGGCATACCCTTAATCCCTTCCGAAACCAAGATCCCCTAACCGGTATAGCCTTGCAATTGTACGACTTTAAACTGGAATTTACAATTGCACGCTTTAGTCTTACTTTTCCTTCTTAGAGCCTCATCCAAAGTTTTCAAAACTCCTCTATACCGTTCACCACGAGAACATCTCAAAAGCTTCTATTTTTCTCCATATTTGTGCGAAGCAATAATCAGCTCGAAACCATGTTGAATTGCAACGTTTTTTTGTCCACTCAATAGCTTCTGAACTTGTTTGGAAAATTATACTCGTAATGAAACGACTACTATAATCGATCTCGTCATCAATCCAATCTTCTAATGACACCTGCAAGATATTGGCTCGCCTAACAAGCTGTCCACTTTCTGAACTGGAAAATTTTCAATCTACTGGATTCAATTCAAGTATAAAGGATTAATTAAATATTGTTTAGAATAAAGTTTTTTCTCTAAAAACAACAAATTAGGCATGATTATTTATTGTTATAATTGGTGTTTTTTTTCTTATAATAATTCTTGATTCGGCATATCACAAGGCCCCAAACAGGGCCCAAAGGCCCAAGAAGCAAGGCCCATGAAGCCACCTCAGCTCACTATAAAACCCCCAGCATAGGGAAGGTAAAGACTCTCTCACTCACTACTAAATCGGGTACCCTCTAAGCTCCTCGATTATTTGCTTTAGTAATCTTCTCGAACGACTAACTGTCTTCACCATCGGAGTGTTCACAAGGACCGCTCCCCGCGTAGAGATGAGAACCAAGGACCGCGAGGATCCTCTAAGGTAGCTCGAATCACTGTAGGACATTCCCTAATTATTTGGTGCGGTGAACGTGGACTACAAGTGATTTTCGAAGTGTTCAGCAAGATGCAGACACCAACTGAGGCCACTCCGACCGGAGTGCCAAATGCCGCAGTCACCAGTTCCATAACCAGCGAAGCACGTCCCACACTGTCCACCCCAATTTCTCCCAAGAACCTGGCTCCACTGATGGAGGAAGTGGATCCCGAGGAGGAAGGAGCGTACAACACCTCGCAACTTCTCAGCGCCATACGAGGTTTTCAGACAACTCAGGCTATTCACACGGCGACTCAAATGAAGGTCATGGAGCAGCAACAAAGCCTACAGGAGGAGAACGCTAAAATCTGGCAATACCTCAAGGAGGTCACGACACCACAGCAAACAGGCATGGTTGTGGATAGATCAGCAGCCCCGGAGGCGCTCTCTGACAGGCGACACGAGCCCGCCGCGGCTGCACTAGGAGCAAGAGGCACGACATCCGGGGGACCAGCAACCACCGGCGATGAGAACCTACTGGAGTAGAAGATCCAGCGATTTTTGGACAAGAGGGCGCTCGAGGGAGTGATGGGGGGAAGCATCACCTCCAGTAAAACTCCGCTGGTGCAGAGGATAACTGAAACGAGGTTCCCTCGTGACTGGTGATAGGGGTCAAAAACCCCTATCTTTGGGTACGGTTTTAGGATGGGTTTTAGAGTTATTTAGTTAATAAGCGAGCAATTCTCGCATTTAAATGCTTTTGTGTGAGTTAGTTAGAAATCGGAAACGTTCTATTTACTTTTCGTCGTTTAGGCTCGTTTTGTGATCAATTTAGGCAAATACGGCCGAAATAGCATGCATAGTATAATTCCGTTATCTTTTAAAGCTAATTGGTCCGTCAAAAGTCGCACCAAACGAAGCGTTTGCTCAAAACAAGCGATTGACGGATCAATTAAAACTTATTTATCTTTAGAATCAATTAATCAAAACAATTTGTTAATTAATCCTAACTATAAATATTTATTCCATCTTATTGAAAAACTTCTAAATTTTCATATATGAAATAACGGATTTAACGATGTCTCTGATACCACTGTTGGTAATTAGGCTAAGGTATTGAGGGACTGAGACTCTTAATGGAAATAAATTAAAATAATGAGATTGCATAATGCTTAAATGCCTTGTTTTACGCTAATTAAAGCTTAATTGAAAGTGGAGCTGACAAAAGCAAACTTTGAGTTGGAGATGGAGATGGAGCACAAGTCATCCCTTAACTTAATTGAATCTGAAATTCTTATTCAACGTTTCTGAGTTGAATACAATACTTGTTCTAGCTGCACTTATTATTATTCTAAGTACACATTATCCCAGGGTTTTTTTATCTTATCTCCCTACTAAACTACTAGTATAATTATAGTGTAATTCTATATAATGAAGTATTTTGTGCAATTTCCTACTGAATTTATAAAGTGTTTACCTATTCTTGTAAACTTGGTAATAAGCATGGATTGTACACAAAAGTTTGTACAATTACATTACTAGCTCTTGTTTTGTTCTATGATTATTTGTTTAATCTCTGTCTTACGCTTTATTCAATTGGTTTAACTCATTCAAAAGCCCCAAAATCTAGTAGGCACATATTGCGAGCTGAATCTGACCTAGTCAGAGCCTAGGAGATTGACGACCTCTTAGTTGATTAAGCGCCAATTTACTAAGCCTTAGACCTAGTTTCGGCCTTAGGGAATCACGCGCTAGGAACCTCAGGAGGGTAAGTAGGGTTAATCGCCTTGAATACAAGTGACTCAGATTAGGATTTTATTCAATAGACTTGATAATCTATCTTCATTATTATCGTTCATACCATGTTCCTTCGGATAATTTCATTAATGAAAGATCAATTAGGGGTAGAGTAACTTAGTTAAGCGTAGAATAACTTAGTTAGAATTAGATAACTTAGCTAGGATTAGTATAATTCAACCTAGGAGTAGATTAGTTTAAACAAACCAACTCAAAACCCCCTAAGCCTAGATAACATCCGAGATCGAGTAGCTCGGTACTTGCAGAAATAAATCCTGTGGACGATAACCTGGACTTAAACCAGAAATTTATTACTTGATAACGACGGGGTACACTTATCCCTTAGTGAGTCTTCACCGAGGACACATCAAGTTTTTGGCGCCGTTGCCGGGGATTTATTTCTTCTGCAATATCGAACCAAAGGTCGATTTGTTAGTTTAGGCATTCCTTTGTGAATATCTTTGTTTATATCGTCTATACTTGTTGATATATGATTTCTTTATACTTTTCCATACTTGTTCATATCTGTATACTGTTACTTATCAAACTTTTGTGCTAGAACTTCACTTTTTCTCAGCATTCTCTGATCAATGAATTGGCAAGAAAAAGTCGAGTGGCAAGCTCAAAAGTTTACTATCCCATCAAGACAATACATTCATGCCCTGGAGAATGAGGCTCCCAATCCCTCCATGGCCGACTTAAATGAGAAAATGGATATCTTGATGGCGAAACTGAGCCTCAACACCAATGAAAGTGTAAGTTTTATGGGTGATCACCAAAGGTATAATTCTAACCCCAATTCTTACAGCTTTTATGGTAGTGATTGGAGGAGACCTCAACACTCAAATTTGTCCTACGGGAACCCTAACATGTTGAGGCCTCCAAATAGGTTTGTTAATGAGCACAGGGAAAACGAATTGGGAATGTTCCCTTACGAACAACCAAGCTAAGTTCCTCCACAACCCTCTAGCTCACGAGATGAGGTGATGTCCCTTTTGAAAGGAATATCAGCCCGACTTACAATCAATGAGGAGGTCTGCAAGGACTTGAGCAACCAATTGGCTCAAATAAACCATGAGATGCAAGAGCACCCCCGAGATGCCCTCCCAAGCATAAAGGAAAACATAGAAATCCCACAAAGGGAATCAGCTCAAGCCATCTCTTTGAGGAATGATAAAAATGTAGAACCAAGTCCACTATCACATGCATCACTCGAGGTAAGTGAAGAACCGGAAGCGGTAAGCAACCCCGGTTCAAAATCTGAAATTCTAAATCATGTGATAGAAATAAACGATCAAATCGAAGCTTGTGTATATCAACTACCTTTTCCTCAAAAGTTCAAAAAGTTTGGATTTACTCCTTGTTCAGAAGTTTTCATTCTCTTCGACCTACCAAGAGAATCCAAAAGGGAGCAAACCAAACTTTTTCATAATATGTTTAAATTCGGCCTCCTACTTTCATTAAACTTATTTGAGGCCCTTAATCCATTTTGTAGGTACGGGTTATTTGTTAAGGAGTTCGAGTTCCTAACCCGAGTAGAAGCATACACTTAGGCGGGAATTCTATGTCGAGCTCACCGACTATAACGTAGCGCTTCTTGGGAGGCAACCCAAGTTTTAATAAAACTTTTCAGGTTTGTTTTATTTAGATTATACATTGATCTTTTAGTTTAGTCTTTTTAGTTTTCTTTTACGTTTTTTTAAAAGTGTTCGTTTAAAAAAAATAAAAATAAATAAATAAATAAATATTTTTTTTAGTCGTTTAGTTTTCTTTTAATTTAATTTATTTTATTTTTAAGTTTTCAGGTTTAAAATAAAATAATAATAATAATAATAATAATAAAAATTGCCACCGCAAATCGTCAAGCTTTTGGCGATTGCGATAAAATCCGTAAGTTTTCTTCTCCACCCTAACTTTTTGCACTTGTACTTTATGGTTTGTGATGCAATGTTGGAACTTATTGCATATTTATAGTGTGAGGAGGAGGGGTAGACAACAAACTTACAAAAATTGTATAATTTTTAAATTTTTGTTGCGTCGTGTCTAGTTTAGTTTTGCGTTTTTCGGGTTTTATTTAGGTTTTGCATGTTTAGGACCTAAAACCGTGAACCTCCTTCGAATCTAAACTTCGTTATTTGTCCTTGAGGGCTGAGAACCGAATCTAAGATTGCATGACAACTAGTTTAGGTGTAGGACACAATCCTTATATCTGTAAAAGCATGAGCTAAAGTGTGCATTTAGACCCTACTTTTGAAGAAATGCTAAAATCATTACTTAGGTAGATAACTTAAGAATTGAAGGCATGTGATATTAAACTTGAGTTTGGGGAAAACTAGTAAACACAAAATTGAAACCCAAAGAATTGTGAGCTGAATTTGAGCCTAAGAGCGAACATCAAAAAGCTCTTTTTCTTGACATTTTTGTGTGAATGCTTTGACTTGTGGAAGATTACAGACACCTAATACTGTGTTGAACCTACATGCAATGGTTTGAGATGATAAACGATGAATCAGCCTCATTAGAATTAACCCTTTTCTTTACCTTATTTTTTCTTTTTCATCCACTCTAGGAAGCCCCTTTGAGCTTACATTTTTGTAGTTTATAGATTTTTCTTTTGTTCTAACCTGTTTTTGTAAACCACAACTTGGTTTGCTATTTAACCCAATTTCTTTTACAAAGCTCAATTAGAGCCTTTGTTTTCTTCTAGCGCTTTATCTTTGTTTATGGCATTTCAGTAGCAAGCCAAAAGGCTAAAAAGTGAATGAGCATCACTACCCAAAAAAAAGGGGAAAAAGAAAGAGAAAAACAGAAAAAGAAAAAGAAAAGAAAAGAGACGAACAAAAGGGAAGAACTCCATTCCCCAGTTCTTAGAAAAAATCAAAAAAACGTCTCGAAGAAAACATCCCAAAAAGAAAATAATAAGGGATGAATAAAAAGCTCATTCACTTCATATTTGCTAAAGTCATTTAAACTTAGTTTTTGTAGCGCTAGAACTATTAACCCTTGTTGTACCTTTAACCCTCTAACCACATTACAACCCCGATTAGAGGCTGTTTTTGATATCATCGGAATCATATAGCATAGTAGAGGAACGCGGATGAACGTGCAAAATCAACGTAATCCTAAGCAAGAACATAAGCCGAGAGTAAACACTTTAGCCACCAAAATTGTGTGAAATGAGTGAACTACCTATGGTGAGGTGTTTTACTTAGCGATCCCCTTAAACTTGTTTAATTGAACATGTGTCCATTTGCTTAAAACTATGACCCATGATAATTGAAATGCGGCTTTTGGATATCGTGTCTCTACTTTGTATTTCCGAATGCATGTAATTACAGATGCTCGAAATTGTGTCAAGCACCTAGTCAAACCGGGAGGTTTTCTAGCTTGCTTGTGATGGCGGGTTTAGTTTTAATCTTACTTGGGGACAAGTAAAGTTTTAAGTGCGAGGAGGTTTGATAGGGGTCAAAAACCCCTATCTTTGGGTACGGTTTTAGGACGGGTTTTAGAGTTATTTAGTTAATAAGCGAGCAATTCTCGCATTTAAATGCTTTTGTGTGAGTTAGTTAGAAATCGGAAACGTTCTATTTACTTTTCGTCGTTTAGGCTCGTTTTGTGATCAATTTAGGCAAATACGACCGAAATAGCATGCATAGTATAATTCCGTTATCTTTTAAAGCTAATTGGTCCGTCAAAAGTCGCACCAAACGAAGCGTTTGCTCAAAACAAGCGATTGACGGATCAATTTAGCTTTTGGACTAATGTTTTCTGGAGTTTTTATACGTGCGCAGGTGTAAGTTCGGGCGAAAAAGGACATCGAGGTGATTCGACACGCATCGAGCATGTTCCGGACGAAAACGCTCGGCGAGCAGGGCCCCATGGGCCATTTCTGCTCGCCGAGCAGGCCCCTGGAGGCCTACTCACCGAGCAGGCCGCCAGGCTCCTGCTCGGCGAGCAGGGGGCTGCTCGGCGCGAGCAGCCCTGCTCGCCGAGCAGCTCGCCCTGCTCGGTGAGCAACCCTGCGGGAATTGGTCAAAAAGACCAATTCCGCCCCCACTAAGCCACGTTTGACCCCACATCTTCCTACACCAACAAGGACACGAAAATAGGTCAAAACGAGGCCCGAACCGCGTCTATAAATAAGATTTTTCCATTGTAATTTAGATATCTTTCGTTTTTGTAAATTATTTTAGCTTTCCCCTTGTAATTCCTCTCCATCTTCTCCATATCTTCTTCAACCTCCATTGAAGCTCCTTCAAAGCTTTTCCTCGAGGAATTATCAAGGTCCTTCCTTAAGATCAAGTCGCCGGCTGCAGAGTAAACAGGTTCCCTGAAAGGGATTTTTGTATCTCCTTTTATCTTTCCTTGTTTGTACTCTTTGATACAGTTGCCGAACTTGACTTATTGTATCTTGTGACAATTATCTTCGCCTTTTAAAACGATAGGCTAAATTTCATTTGTCCTCTAAAGTTGTCCAACAAGATTTTTTGCCGATCTAAACAACTTTGAAATGCAATACTTCATAACTTAAAGCTTATTATGTTAATCACAAAAAACTGTATGAAACATTTATTATGTTATTAAAAAAAAGTGTTAGAAAAACCAATTTGACACATCAATTGACATAGATTGTCACTCAAAACAATTTCTTAACTATTTTATTTTAGAGGCATAGTGATATGCTTACAGTTATACGCATGTTAAATGGAGTTCGAATTACTCACACATAATTGGTATATCTAATAGGAGCTTGATGTGTTAAAGAAAATAACTAATCAATGGGTTAATATATCCATTTAAAAGATAAGGGGCCAATGTATAAAAAAAAAAATTAATCAATGATTTAATGTACTTATTTAAAAATTTAAAAATTGAAGGGTTTAACCAATAAAAATGAATGGCGCCTTGAAATTACATATTAATTTCTATACTACTATAAGAAAACTTCAATTGAATTGAAGGGAATCAGATGAGAGGAGAAATTACAATAGATAGTAGAAAGGCAGGACGCGCAGGCCCTATTTCAAAAATACCAAAAGACTAAAAGATGGTCCAAATATGTCCATAACTCCAAATATGAATAGACTCAATTAAATAAATTTAATTGGTTGATTACATAACCGTCTTATGTAATATTTAGGTTAATCACATTAACTCGTCAAATTAACTTTCATCCAATTTTACTTCTAATCGTTTTGTATCTTTATATTAATTCTTAGATTAATATAACCATATAAAACGTCGATTATGCATGTCCCAATTATTTTTTGATTTCAATTCATTTAACACTTTGATTTACAACTTGGTAAAAACAAACTTTTAAACGAATTTTCATTCGATAATCAAAATAGAAAACTATTAATTTCCGAAACATATATATATATATATATATATACAAATTATATTCAAGCCGATTTTAACAATTAAAATCAAGTGGGATTCGGGCCGAGGGCCCGAAGCCGGGCTGCTGCCGTTGGGCAGCAGCCCCGCGTCTGCGCACGCGGCTGCTGCCGCGAGGCAGCAGCCGCGGGACGGCGGCTGGTCATGCCGTGAGGCGCGACCCGAGCCGCTGTCGTATTTTTTTTTAAAAATATATAAACATATATATATCACATTTTAAAACGGTTTTAAAAACGATTTTCAGAAATAGGAAAAACTACAATAGATTTCCGTTTTATCTTTAGAATTAATAAAACTAATTTTATTAACCTAACCATAAAACTAATAGATTTTGTTATAATGATTATCAATCGAAATAATCAGGAACATACGAATAATCTATTTTAATTAACAATTAATTAAAACTTATTTATCTTTAGAATCAATTAATCAAAACAATTTGTTAATTAATCCTAACTATAAATATTTATTCCATCTTATTGAAAAACTTCTAAATTTTCATATATGAAATAACGGATTTAACGATGTCTCTGATACCACTGTTGGTAATTAGGCTAAGGTATTGAGGGACTGAGACTCTTAATGGAAATAAATTAAAATAATGAGATTGCATAATGCTTAAATGCCTTGTTTTACGCTAATTAAAGCTTAATTGAAAGTGGAGCTGACAAAAGCAAACTTTGAGTTGGAGATGGAGATGGAGCACAAGTCATCCCTTAACTTAATTGAATCTGAAATTCTTATTCAACGTTTCTGAGTTGAATACAATACTTGTTCTAGCTGCACTTATTATTATTCTAAGTACACATTATCCCAGGGTTTTTTTATCTTATCTCCCTACTAAACTACTAGTATAATTATAGTGTAATTCTATATAATGAAGTATTTTGTGCAATTTCCTACTGAATTTATAAAGTGTTTACCTATTCTTGTAAACTTGGTAATAAGCATGGATTGTACACAAAAGTTTGTACAATTACATTACTAGCTCTTGTTTTGTTCTATGATTATTTGTTTAATCTCTATCTTACGCTTTATTTAATTGGTTTAACTCATTCAAAAGCCCCAAAATCTAGTAGGCACATATTGCGAGCTGAATCTGACCTAGTCAGAGCCTAGGAGATTGACGACCTCTTAGTTGATTAAGCGCCAATTTACTAAGCCTTAGACCTAGTTTCGGCCTTAGGGAATCACGCGCTAGGAACCTCAGGAGGGTAAGTAGGGTTAATCGCCTTGAATACAAGTGACTCAGATTAGGATTTTATTCAATAGACTTGATAATCTATCTTCATTATTATCGTTCATACCATGTTCCTTCGGATAATTTCATTAATGAAAGATCAATTAGGGGTAGAGTAACTTAGTTAAGCGTAGAATAACTTAGTTAGAATTAGATAACTTAGCTAGGATTAGTATAATTCAACCTAGGAGTAGATTAGTTTAAACAAACCAACTCAAAACCCCCTAAGCCTAGATAACATCCGAGATCGAGTAGCTCGGTACTTGCAGAAATAAATCCTGTGGACGATAACCTGGACTTAAACCAGAAATTTATTACTTGATAACGACGGGGTACACTTATCCCTTAGTGAGTCTTCACCGAGGACGCATCAACTGAAAAGCCCCGTGTTTGTCCTAGTACTCGGGAACCGAAGACCCGAATGATCACGTGGCATCTTTTATGAGCACCATCAACCTCTACTCCAAGGACGAGGACATCATGTGCAAGGTTTTCCTCACTACACTTTCCGCGAGTGCGTATGAGTGGTATCAAGGACTGGCTCCCGAGTCCATCGATTCCTTCAACCTCTTAAAAGAACTTTTTCTCTCTAGGTTCGCCGCGGCAGCAAAGGTAAGGAAGATCAGCTCGGACCTCAATGGACTCAAACAGCGGACGATCGAGCCGCTGCAAAATTTCCTCTCCAGGTTCCATCACATGGCCTCTCAGGTCAAAGGCCTCAATCTGGAAGTGGCCCATGATGCCCTCGCAAAGGGCACCTCGTGTGAGCCCCATAAACAAAAGTGCTTCAGAAAGATGCCCCGATCCTTCGAAGAGCTCATGACCATGGTACAGAACTTCGTCCGGTACGACGACTGTGATCGACCTGCAGGGTACGAGGAATCGGAAACAGACAAAGCCAGAGGAGACTCTTGGAGAGAAGAGAAAGGCAAGCTGGCCGGGGAAGACTGAGACGGAGGACGAGCCCGCAATGAGGCCCCTTTACCTTTTCTCGCGCGTGTAGAGTCGGTGAACTCAGAGCGCAGAGGTGACTGTTGTCCTCAGATTAGACTCTAGCAAGTGCACTAGATACAAGTAATAAAGTGATAAGTTGAGTATCGTCTCCACAGGGATTGAGATTCAAATGCACATCAGAAATTGTTGCTAAACAGCGTGTGTGTGGGTAACAAGCATTGTTCTTTAAAGTTGATTGTGTGATGTTGGTTTAATGAGATGTAAAAAGAAAAAAACTTATGCAGTAAGAAATAAGATAGCTTTGTAATGATTTAGAGAATAGAACAGGCTTGACACGGCCGAACAGGTAGTGCTTCGTCATACAACATTCACATGAAATAGAAGATAATGCCAATGAAGCCAAAGTATCAGTTTTGAAGTGAGTTTGAGTCAACTTTCGTGTGTTCTCAAACTCCTAAGACTTACTAGCACCTCTAGCGTCCTAAAGATACGTTCTTTCTAGCATTAAGAACAAAACTACATTTCTGGTTAAGAAAACCCTTGACACAGCCATCTAACTGGTCAGCTTCAAGGTTGTGTGATTAATAGAGATATCAGTGAAGATGAAAGCAGTGTCCTATCATCCATCTAACACATAAATAAATGCCTAGACATGAAAGTTAAAGCCTCATTAATCACAACATTGGCGAAATACTAACTATTGTTTAAGAACGATTGTAAAACTTACATAACTGGGTCGGCCTGGCTGTGCCCATTCAAAATGGACTACTCACTCATATCGAGTAGTGAGCAGTCGGTAGTTCTTGATACAGCTTGAGACTCCATGGGAGCTCTCCTTTTTCTTCTTTTTCTACTATTCTACTTGTCTAAAAAAAACTACTAACCATCTGAACTCCCTATCTTTCCTCTGCTTCACCTACTTAAAGGGAAAGACAGGGGCCAAAATCGGTACAACTTTCGTACCCTTTTCAACAGAAAAGTCAACTAAAAATACTACAACTGAAATAAAAAGAAATGATTACAAATCCCTTAACCCTTGAACACTCAAGGGGGTGATCCTTCATGTCATCTTGCTACTTTTAGAAATCCCATCGCAACACACTTTCACCTGCCGCTCTGCCTCTGCCTCTGCCACCTCTGATCTGTCACTGTCCGTCATTGGATAATCCGGCGTTTGACCGCTGGATACAAGTAAGGCTCCACTCCTCTTTGGCGTTAACGAAACAAGCTGTTTCTAGCGAGTTTAGCATTTATCTTTGCTTATCTGCACAAGGACAGTAATTAGCCCTTATTTCTTACCAAATGACATAAAAAAACACCCAAATTCCCTTATAAATACTATGTTAAACTTAGTCAATTTTATGCCTAACAAATACCCCCAAATTGAACCTTTGCTTGTCCTCAAGCAACAAATTATAAGAAGGAATCAGAAGAAAAAAATTAGGAATGAAATTAAGTTCAGGGAATGAGAAAGAGGAATACAGAAACACAGAACGCTTGGCATAATGAGGAAATGAACAGATGCATGCAAAGGTTTCATCGAAGAGCTAAAGCTTGTTTTAGAAATTGTGTCTTTTTTTGCTCAAGAAATTCCTTAAATCTTAAAATTTAGACGTCCTCTTTCACCAGGAGTCACCAACTGCCAAACATGACTCACTAAGGAATGGAATAATTCACTCACTCTCGCATGGCATCTACTTGCCATAGGAACACGAATGCGATTTCACTCCTCAGCTCAGACACCACACCCTTAGGGTGTGGGTTTGCCTATTGGCCCCGAATCTATGGGTCAAAGTTCCTCCAGACATAGTCCAAAGGACTTTATAAAGGTTGTAATGTTCGGTTTAGGCTCTGGTTTGACAGTGAAAGGCTATTTCAGTATATGAATTCTGTCTTTTTGCAATTTATTTAACATACGCAACCTATAATGATTGCTGTTTACACACTCTTTATCTACACAACCTGTTTACACATAACCTAGTACTCTTTTGAACATTCATTAAGGTTCCTTCCTCCCCACATTATATTCCCCAGTTCTTTCAATCTTTTCCTTAAGCATTGTTTGCTCAATTGCTTATATTCGCATAACTTAAGCACATGATTTTTATTTTAAACAATTGGCTTTTCGAAACATAAGACAAAACTCAGGGTGTTTTTAGAGTTATAAGTGAAGGGAGAGGGCTATCATTCGTGGTTTTTCAGAAAGAGCAGGTCATGGCTCGACTTGGTTATCCTAATCATTGGGGTGCAAAGCACAGGTGCCTTTTGTGTAGCGGAGAGGGTAACTAAATGCCTTTTTCCTCCTATGAAAGTCAAAACCAATCACCATTTCAACAGGGCACCAAGGCAAATTCTCCCTAAAGATAGTGAGCGTTGGCCCTCTCATAAAGAATTAATGCATACCATAGATGCATTTTAAGGCTCAAGTTCTCACTATTTTTGGGGAAATGCAGTAAGGCAGTGGTTACTAATTTTGAAAGAGGAATTAAAAATTAAAAAAAAATTCTTGGAACTTCCTGAATTAGGGATACGAAGTGCAAACAAGCAAGTAACACTACCATTACATCTAAGCATGCACAGTCTTTGCATTTATATTTTGGTAAGAGTGGAGATTCTTTTCCCTACTATGTTCAAATTTTTATTGCATTTTTTTTTGAAGTAAATGTATCCTTAAGTGTAAGAAGGGGAACTTAGCTTCCAATTTCATTTTGGTTGAAAAACAAGTCATTTTTAAGTGAACATTTTTAAATTTTTTTTTTCCCTGGTGAGTACCAACTTTTTTTTCAATTGCACTCCAAATAAAAACATAAGCAAGAAAGAAACCGTAAAACAAACAACGAATAGGACCATATTGCAAGCATATGAGCATGAAGCTTATTCAATAAATATGGCCAAACTTGGAAAAAAAACACACATCATAAATATGAAAAATTCACCGAACCAATGGATTTAAATAATAATTAGGGTAAATTCAAAAAAAAACCCATGTGGTTTGACCGATTTCTAAAAAAACCCTTGTGGTTTGTTAATACAAAAAAAAGACTGTGGTTTGCGACGTTACCCGAAAAACGGAAAATGGCTTAACACCGTTAAAGTGCTGACGTGGCACATGGGTAAAGTTGGAAATTCGAATTTTTTTCCCTCTCTCTCTCTTCCTTCTTCTTCTTCTCTCATCCTCTTCTTCTTCTTCCTTCTTCTCCTTCTTCTTCCTTCTTCTCCTTCTTCTCATTCTTCTTCTCTCCTCCTCCTCCTCCTCCTCCTCCTCCTCCTCCTCCTTCTTCTTCTTCTTCTTCTTCTTTTTCCTTTTTCTTCCTCCTTATTCTACCTTTTTTTTTAGTTTCCGGAAATCTGGAAATTTTTTAGATTTTTGGAAAATTTCCGGAAATCTGGAAATTTCCAGAAATCCTATATAAAGATGGAGGATCAAAATAGATATTTGCCAAAAGTTGGATATAAATCCTAACTTCTTCTTCCTATTCCAACGTCTTCTTCTTTCTTTTCTTTTTTGTTTCTTATCTTCCTCGCCTCTTCGTCATTTTTATCGTTCCTGAACCATTTCTCCACCGTTTCTTTGATTTACGGAGATTCGACCGTCTGAATCACTCGAAATTGAAACCATAGCATCCTTATACATAGTTCTAAGTCCTAACCGAAGAGTTTTTGAGTTTCAGAAGTGTTTGGAGGGAAATGTCTTAGACAGAATTTAGCGGCGAATCGATCGGGTGTATTTTGTTCAATTAGTGACCAAGGTAAGTAACTATCAACTATATTTTGAGTTTTATGTATATAGATAAATATATATCAAAGATTTTTCAGAAATTGATATTTTAGGGTTATGCAGGAATTTTGTAAAATTAGGGTTTTTCACTATTTTGCTTTTTATTGTGAAATTATGGTTCAAATGAAGCTATTGATTATGCTTCTATGTGAGTTTCAGATTTTACTTGATTATGTTGATTTAAGGCTTAATTTGGTTGATTTACATATATACATATATGTTTTTGGTTTCAATATATATCTATATTGAACAAAATGAATTTGATGATTTACTACGAATTGTTTTTGGATTGAGAAATCGGTTGCGGTTATTATTGTTATTATTTTGGATTGAAATCCAAATATGATTTTTATGATACAAAAGGGCTAATTGAAGCCAGATGATTTATGGTTATGAAATAGTTTGGAATTTGATTGTGAAAGGAAATTTGAGCACGCTATGATTTTACGATTTTATATCCATCGAGAGTTATCCGGATCGGTGGTTTTATATTTGAAGACCATGTTCAGTGAGGGACATGGCCTGTGTACACAGTTTGAAGACCTATTGGGTATGGCAGCGAAGTGTTGGGTAAGACCATATGGGATAGGCAATGTTAAGAGACGTCTCGACTATATATGTGGTTATGGAATGATACTTAAGGGGAGAAACTCGAGGATGGATACAATGTTTTAAGTTCATTTGGATTATGTTTTCGGTTATGATTGATTTTGATATAAGTTTTACGTTTGATTGAATACGATTTGGTTTGATAAAACTCTTATTTGATTACAAGTTGGTTTGATAAAACATTTATTTGATTATGAATTGGTTTGATAAAATTATATCAACTTAAGTTTTGAGTATATTTTATAAGGTTTGGATTAAATCTCTTTATAAAGGTATATATGTAGCTATGTTAAATAAAGTTGGTTTTTATAGCTGATAGTTTCTTACTGAGATTTTTGTCTCACGTTTTTAAATGTTTTAATGTTTTTAGGTGAGAAAGTACAGGATATAGAGAAGGTTACCGGCCGAGGTTTGAAAGTTGGATGCTTATTGTTAGAATTATGGTTAGAACTTTGGTATTGCAATTGTAATATAATGATATATGGATAAATTGGAGACTCCTAAGTATTGATTATTATCTTTCTATTTCATGCCCGATGCCGATTGAGGTCATTTAGGGTCGGGTGTGACATAGACCATGAGTCTTAAGTGTATCTACCTTTCTTTCCTTCAAGAACATTTACGACTTTGGTTTCACCATTTTTATCTGTGATTAACATTTCTTGATTCCATAGCTCACAGATAGCTTTTTTAAATTGCTCCCGTCTAATTGGGTTATGTGAATTATTAATGAATATATTGTTCTTTTGTTTTTGCTCTTGTTTTAGTGCTTCTGTAAGTGTTTTTAAATTGTGTGCCTATCTTTTAGGAGGAGTATACACGCATAATGGCTGAAATAGACAATGAGCATAACCGTGCAGAGAATTTGCATGCCTTTTTACATGCTGTTATAGGTGGAAATAATAGAAATAGAATTTATGGTTTGGGTGCTGCTGGACCTAGATATTTTAGTTCAAGTTCTTCATCTACTCCAGGGACACCGGGAGCATCTTCATCAGCAGCATCATCGGATCCACACTCACATATGCAGTCTCAGCTCGATCAATTGCAATCAACTGTTGATGAACTTATGGCTTTTCAGCAACGACATGGACAAGAGGAGCACTGTAATCATGTAGATGGTCTAAATCTCGGTATGTCTTCCTCACAAATTGATGATGTCTAACTAAGGTTTGAAGAGTTTGAAGTTCAAATGAGAGATCAAATTGGAGCTTTACAAGATGTGATTGGTAGAATGCAACAACAAATTAACAGGTTGCAACCTCCTACTAATGAAAATTAGGTGGATGGATTTTTAGTATTGCTTACAAACTCATTAAGTGGATATGGATGAGATGATGCAATATTTAGCATTACTAGGAATTTTTTGGATTGATATAATTTTTTGATGGGAGATAGTTTATTGGGTTGATATAATATTCTGGTGGGAAATAGTTTTATAGATCACTAAATCATTTTGTATATCCCTAGTAATTTGTAGTTTATTGGGTTGATATAATATTTTGGTGGGAAATAGTTTATAGGTCATTAGATCATTTTGTATATCCTTAGTATTTTGTATCAAGTAATCACTTGACTTTAATTTTTATAATATAACCATTATTTCCTATATATTTGTTTGATATATATATATATATAGATTTATTTATTGAATAAAAAATATTTGATATTTATACATAATTAATAATAATATCTAAAATGATATCAATTTTAAAAAATCAATAACGACGCATTTTTCCGACATATTTTCGTTGGTAAGCGTATTATTTTATTTTTCAGAAAATAGTGTGCCGAGACAAATTGGCTCGGTAGTTTCATCGGAATTTCCTACATGGATATACATCGGTAATTTTGGTCGGAATGTCCTACAATTATTGCGTCGGTGATGATGTTGGTAAGACAAATCACCAACTAAAATTGTATCGGTAATGACTACACACAACACCGACACTGTATTGTCGGTAATATCACCGACCCAGCCAAAATAATTGTCAGAACGGGTTACCTATGAGGTTAACGCCGACACACTGTTTTTCGTCGGTCTTCCATCGTGATGAGATCACCAACACAATTTGGCTCATCACCGACAGAATTTTCCGTCGGTGATAGCATTTTTTCTTGTAGTGTTAATATTTCAACCAAAATTGTATTTATTTTATTAAAAGAAAAATTTAAACAAACTAATTTGATAGTTTTTTTATATAAATTTACGTACAATACGCTTACATTAAAAAAAACCACCCCACCCGGATATGGTTCGAACTCATGATAGTTATTTAATTAACTTTTTAAATTTTAAAATGTTATATTACAAACTCAATTCACTAGAATGAGACTCTATAATATTTTTATTTTATTTTATTAAACGAAAAATTTGAATGAGCTAATTTGATAGTTATTTAATTAACTTTTTAAATTTTAGAATGTTATATTACAAACTCAATTCACTAGAATGAGACTTTATAATTTCTTTTATTTTAAAATATTTGTAATAACTCAGTCTAGAGCGGGCAGCATTATAGTAAGAAATCTAAATAGGAAGTAAGAATGAACCGAATCACATGTCGAAAATTGAGAAAGATCGAATGACTAAAATTTAGACTTAAACTGTTATCTAATTGCTGACTTATTCAATAATGTCATTTGGCTTCTAACCTATTCTTCCGTCATATTTGATCCTTAAACTATCGCAATTTGTAAAATTTCACCCAATTTAGATGGAGACTTGACAAAACCGTTATCCTCTGATATATGGTGATATTTTGATGCATGAACTTGTCACGTCTCACTTTAAAGTTTTTTTGGCATATAGATTTTGTTATGTGAAATAATTAATTAGATTTAAAAAAACAAATCCTTAAATTAAAATTTATTAAGTCTAAATATAAAAAATCACTATGTATCAATGAGATAACAGTTCTGTTAAGTCTCCATCAAAATTAGATGAAATTTCATCAAATTAAGATATATCGGAAACCAAATGTAACTAATAATAAATCAGGAGTGAAATGATAAAATTTTGGATAAATTAAATAACAATTTTAATCCTAAAATTTATTAATAAAATGAAGTTATCTAAAATTTATTAATAAAATGAAGTTACTATACATATAAATAAATGTATTTTAGAAGGCTTAATACATCATTTGCCTTTGAATTTGTTCAAAAAACTTGATTGGTCCTTTAAATTTTTAAAGTGTCCTTATAAGCCCTCTCAACTTGTATAAAATGTAATCAATTCATCACTCGATTGTAAAAAAAGTAAGTTAAATACGGAAGATGTATTCCACGCATCTTAGAAAGTTATTATATAATTCAAAAATAGATTAAAGATGAAGTTATTATTTGCTCAGCTATAAAACTTGTCAACTCTAATATTAAAACCGTATACTCCGATCTTAATCGTTTTACTTTTTTTAAGATGCGTGCAATACATCTTCCGCATTTAACTTACTTTTTTTTGTAACCGAGTGATTAATGGATTACATTTTATGCAAATTTAAAGGACTAACTGAACATTTTATGCAAGTTAATGGGACTATCGGAATACTTTGAAAAATTAAAGGACCAATCAAATTTTCTGAACAAGTTAAAGAAACAAATGATATATTAAGCTAATATGTACATAATATTGTTAAAATATTTGTCACAAACATAATAATAATAATTTATACGTCAATAGAGTGAAGCTCACAATTCAACTCCACAATAAGTTTGTAGGAAGATGATCATTGAATATTATTTGTGGTGTAAAGTAAATAAATAAATCAAAATACAGCTCAGAGGCTGACGTGGAGCTCACGTCTCTTTCCTTTTCTTTATTTTTGTCGAATAATATTTGAATTTAGTTCTAATATTTTAAATTTAATTTTAATGTTTTTAAGAAAAATCAGTTTTTACGTTATTAAAATTTTAAAAAAGTTAGTTTAATATATTATATTGAGATTTTTAAATATTAATTATTTCTAAAAATATTTAATATGCTATTAATAATTAATCTGTCATGTATAAGTTAATAAATTTTTATCAAACTATTTAATATATTTACTGTGTTACTAATATAATATTAACAACTAACTAATAAAAAATGAAACTGCTTTAATTTATCGATAAACTCGTTCGAAAACTCTGATATGATAATTAAAAACATAATTAAATAAGTTTTTTCAAATTTAAATCATTTAATATGTTACGAATAAATTAAACACGTAGTTATAAAGTAAACAAATATAAATATTTAATAGAAATTGAGAGTTTTAAAATTGATAGTTTAGCTGGGGCTATCCAAGGGACGGCTGTTCATCTGTTAGGATGGGGAAGCCCAGGTGAGGGAGTGGTGAAGTTGAATACTGATGGGTCGTGCAATAAGAACGGGAGAATTGCTGCAGACGGTGTTTTGAGAGATGCAGGTACTGCTTGGTTGTCAGGTTTTGCACATAATCTGGGTTTGGGTTCTTCGTTTATTGCTGAGCTCTATGGTATCTTTTCAAGGCTTAGGATGGCAGAGGGTCTGGGGATTAGAAAGCTGCTCGTGAAGTCAGACAATCTTGAAACTGTTAATATGATTGCCGATAGAAGAGCTCTGTGTTTCGGGAGCCAGAATTTAATTAAAGCAATTAGAAGGATTTGTTCCTCTTTCGATACTATCTTTTTTTTCCATATTTACAGAAAACAGAATCGGGTGACGGATCGGCTTGCTGCGGAAGGCCATGAGATGGGCATGGGCGTGTCTATTTTCTCTTCCCCCTGAGTTCCTGCTGTCTTTGCTTTTTAAAGATAATGTGAGAATTAGCTTTCTTAGGCTAATCTCGGGCTAAGGCGTTTTGGTGTTTTTTTCTTTCTTTCCCCCTACCAAAAAAAATAAAAATAAAAATTTAATTGAAAATCAGACAAATGGAAATCATGGCTCACTCAATTCCAACCATTATGACAACAAGGAGCCAGCTAATTATCGATGATTACATGGCATATTTGTGTTTTTAACATTCATAAAATCCATATTTGATTATGCAAACAAACCCATAGAATCTTCTAAAAAGCAGTTGAGATAAGATTTCATTTGACTTAATACTTCGTATCTTTTCTATTTAACTAAATAATCCCACTGACTCCCAAATTTTAAAAAATATTTTATTAGTTTATGAATTTAGTTTTTCTCTAAAGCAGATTATGAATTTAGTTAAAATAATATGATTAAGAGATAACTTAAGGGACTCTTCCAAAAAAAATAAAAATAAAAATAAAAACTAAACATACTTTTTTTTCCCTAATTAAGTGAGGTACATGAACTTAAATTTACACAATAGAATTGAAGCAACATTACACCATTTATTTGTTAGAGTAAAGAAAAAGAGCTCAGATGAATGTCCGAAAAACGGCCGAAAAACGTATGTTATTGATAGAGAGTAGAGGCTTTATATAGCCATATAAAAACAGAAAATGAGAAAAGAAAGCTCTAACAGATCCTAATCTAATTTGTGGTAACTGATAGATTACGTAAATATTAAATATTAGTTAGAATTAAGGAGCTAATTTACCACAGTATATACTAATTTACCATAATATATACTAAATATATGTTAATCCTAAAATACAAGGTTACGTAAATATTCTAACTAATATTTAGTTAATCTATCAGTAACAAAAAGAAAAAAAAAAGACCAGCCAAAGAAGTGAAAAAACCCTAAACAATTAGACTTCTATGCTAACTAACAAATTTTTATTCTAAACACGTTTACCAATTCCTTCCTTAAACGTGTTGTTTACGAAAACAATTAGTTAATTTGTAGGATTGTACAAATTCCAAGTTCTTCACGAAATTCCTAAAAATCTTCTACCTTTAAAGGGTTTCTCATCAGGTCTCAAATTGATTTCATGTTCCACAATGAACCAGTTTAACTATTCCTTCTTTGGTGATATCTCTAAGGAAGTAGAATCTCACATCTATGTGTTTAGACAGACCATGTAATATATCACTTTTGGAAGCTTGATGGCAGGACTATTATCATACATTATTATAGTCCCTCCATCTTGTGAATGACACAGCTCTTTCAACGCTCTTCTTATCCAGATAGTTTGGTATGCGCAAGCTGATGCTTCCACGTACTCAGCCTCGATTGTTAAAAGTGTAGCGATAGGCTTCTTTTCTAATGACCAGGCAACTGCACTTTTGTTTATCATAAATACATGTCCGGAAGTGCTTCTTCGATCTTCTATATAACTTGTATAATCGTTATCTGTGAAAGCCAACAAATTACCATCTCCACCATTTTTGTATAGGATTCCATAATTCATGGTTCCTTTAAGATACCTCAATGCTCTTTTTGATGCTTGGAGATGCAACTCTGTTGGAGTAGACATAAAAACGACTAATGAAACTGACAATGAACATAAGATCGAGTCGAGTTGCTGTGAGATACATCATGCTTCCAACAACCTGTTTAAAATAAGTTGCACCAACTTTGATTCCCTTCTTATCCTTGTTTAATTTGCATTCTAGAACTATGGGATTACAAAGTACATTGCACTCCTTCATCCGAAATCGGTTTAAAACTTCACCTGCATATATTCTTTGATATATGAAAATGCCATCTGATCTTTGTAGAACTTTTAACCCTAAAAAAACCCTCATCTTCCCAAGTCAGTCATATCAAACTCCCTTTTCATAAATCATTTGAACTCACACATCATATCTTTATCATCACTAGTAAATAGTAACTCATCAATGTAAACACTCAGGATCAGAGTTGTACCCTTTTACCTTTTTTTGATGAATAAAGTCTATTCATTATAGCTTTTTTTGAAATCCCTCCTTAAGAAAGTAAAATTCAATTCGACTAAACCAGCCTCTTGGAGCTTGTTTTAGTCCGCAAAGTGCTTTTTGTAGCTTATACACCTTATGTTCGCTTCCCTTCTTCTCATATCCTAACAGTTGCTCCACATAAACCTCTTCACTTAACTTTCCATGTAAAAAGGAAGATTTGACATCGAATTGATAAAGTTCCCAACCTTTATTTGTAGCAAGTGCTATGATCAATCTCACAATATCCATTCTAGCTACAGGTGCAAAAATCTCTACATAATCCACTCCATGTTGTTGTGAGTAGCCTTAATTTGTATTTGTCAACCTCTCCAAGCTCATTCAATTTTGTCTTATAGATCCATTTTACTCCAATTTTCTTTGCTCCAGCTGGTAAATCTGTTAACTCCCAAGTTTGATTCTTCTTAATGGACTTAATTTCTTCATCCATAGAGAAGTGTTATTTAGAGCTTTTTGCTGCTTCCTGAAAAATCGACGGAACTGAAGTTATGTTGAATGCCATATTTATTTCTTCTTCTTCTTCTGATAGGCCTTCACTAGAAACATAAGTTGTCATCCATTAAAGAGGCTGCTTATTTCTTCCCTTCATATCCCTTATACCTTCTCTATTGGTGTTTATTGGAAAGGCATGTCCAACTCTTATTTCTTCTTCCCATTCAGTTTCGCTTGTTTCAGCTTTTTCTGTTGCAATTTCTTCACATTCTTCTACATCCTCACTATCATTCCATTTTATATCCATCAATAGCTCCTCATCATAGCTTGTATCCCAAATGTCATTGTTTATCTTCTTAAAAAACAACATTATGGCTAACGACAATTTTCTTGGCAATGGGATCAAACAACATGTACCCTTTAGACTCGGTACTCAAACCAAGAAGCACACAAGTAGTACTTTTGTAGTCGAGTTTTGTTCTTTTTCCATCTAGTGTATGAACATGCCCCACGCACCTGAAAACTTTGAAATGCTTCACTGAAGGATTTTCACCGGTCCATGCCTCTTCTGGAGTTATGTCTTTGACAACTACTGTAGGTGATCCATTCAAGACATATACTTCCCATCTCACGGCTTCAGGCCAGAAAGTTTTTGGCATTCCTTTTTCTGAAAGCATTGATCTTACAAGATTCACCACATTCCATTTTTTGCGTTCGGGTACACCATTATGTTGT
The DNA here is from genome assembly GCF_963576675.1 of Euphorbia lathyris. NCBI lineage: Eukaryota > Viridiplantae > Streptophyta > Magnoliopsida > Malpighiales > Euphorbiaceae > Euphorbia > Euphorbia lathyris. Next base: position 17,513,375 of record NC_088914.1, on the reverse strand, counting down.
GGAGTGTAAGTCGTGGTCAGTTGCCTTTTGATCCCATTCTGCTCGCAAAACTCATTGAATTCTAAAGAATTAAATTCTCCACCTCTATCTGTACGCAAACACTTAATGTAAACTGGTTTCCTTTTCCACAAAGGCTTTAAAGCATTTAAAAAAATAGAATGCTTGTGATTTTTCTGACAAGAAATATATCCATGCTTTGCTAAAATAATCATCTATGAAGCATAGTATGTGCCTCTTATTACTATTGGAGGCTGGAGTAATGGGACCACCTATGTCTGCATGAACCAATTGTAACTTCTCGGTTGCTCTCCATTTGCTTGTCTTTGGTATATGATCTCGATGTTGCTTTCTTTTTATACAAGAACTACATACTACTGCCAAATTTGTAAATTCAGGAAGATCTCGCACCATTTCTTTTAACTGTAAGATCTTCAAACCTTTGTGGCTGAGATGAGCATACCTATGATGCCATACTTGAGTAATATCTTATGCATTAGTATTGAAGCATAATGCACTCTGAGCATGAGTCTTGGCAAACAATACAAACATTATGTTTGCTGTCATGTTGGTTTGAATAATCAAACCTCTGTGATGATGATATATTCGACAAATCCCCGATTCAATTAGAATAGTCAAACCTTGTTCTTGCAGTTGGGCTAAACTCAAGAGATTGTTCTTAAGTTCGAGTATATAAAATACTTCAGTGATCACATGAACTACTCCATTCACCACCAATTTTACATCCCTTTTTCCAATCACGTTCATTTGAATGTTGTTCCCAAGCTTTACCATATGTCTGAAAGAATCATCCATCTTGCTGAAAATGAATTTATTTCCACACATGTGATTCGAGCATCCCGAGTCTAAGAACCACACTTGTCCTCCAGTTGTACTGTATATTTCAACATACGACATCAATAAAAGCTCTTATTTCTCATCAAATCCAGCATAATTTGCCTCTTTATCCCAAGAAGGACACTCATACTGAAAATGGCCAAGATTATGACGTTTGTAACACTCAACTGTGGCTCGATTGAAGTTATATTGTCTTCCCCTTCCTCTACCTCGTCCTTTGAAGTTGCTTCTGCCTCTGCCTCGTGTGGCTAGTTTCGCATCTGAACTTACTTTCAATGCATTTTCTTCACCATTTTTCTTTCGAAACTTCTATTCACGCACAATTAAGGAGCTTTGCAACTCATCAATTGTGAGGAAATCAAAATCCTCTTACTCTTCAGTAGAAAAAACAATGCAGTTAAATTGTTTTGTCAAAGAGCGTAGAATTTTTTTCAACTACTTTAACATTTGACATGTTTTCTCCATAGTTTCACATATTATTAGCAACTATCATAACTCTCGAAAACTAATAAGAAATTGACTCCAACCTTCATTTCCATAACTTCAAAATCTCGATGAAGTACCTAAAGTTGTGCACGTTGAACTCTTGCATTTCCTTAAAACTTTTCCTTCATGGACTCCCACATTTGTTTGGATGTGTTCTTCTGAAGCATGGTCTTCAAGATTGTTTTCTCAATGGACGAAAAGAGATAATTCTTAACTTTTAGATCTTTCAATTTGAGATCTTCTAATGTCTTTCTCTATGCAGTTGTCTCTTCTCCATCTGCAGGCTCAAAACACCCAATTTCAATGAGATTCTGATACTCCTTTGATCGTAAGAAGTTTTCCATCAACATACTCGAGTGATCATAATCTCCATCAAACTTGGGAATTTTGGCCTGAACAAAACCTCCACTAAACTTCCACTTGCTTCTGCTTCCATCTCTCAACCTCACTTAGTACTTCACTCACAAGTGTTCCACTCTTACACTCATGCTAGGATAATGCGGTTCCTAACCTCTCATTTGAATTTCTAGTAAGACCCCCTATTTGTGACTCTAATGCCAATTGTTAGGTTAAAGAAAAAGAGCTCAAATGAATGACTGAAAAACGAATGTTATTGATAAAGGCTAGAGGCTTTATATAGCCATACAAAAACAGAAAAATGAGAGAGAAAAACTCTAACAGATTCTGAGGCAATTTTGTTGTAACAACCAAACAAACCCGTCAAACAAGTAAAATAGCCCTAAACAATTAGACTTCTATTCTAACTGACAGACTTTTATTCTAAACATGTCTAACATTATTGTTGGTTCCCATAATATTACAAAACCAACATTCTATGGGAAATTGCATACGAAAAAACAACAAAGTGTTTGAAAATACAACAACATAGTAGTAGTAGTACATAGGCTAGTTGAATTCAATTGGCTAGAAGTAGGAGCAGTGGCTCAATTATTATGTATTTTAATATTTTATAGGAGGCACCCGATTCTCCAACTAATTTTGATGACTTTCAACACATGTCAATTTTTACGTTGAAGGTTCTCAAAATGAGTCGGACAACAAAGTGACTCCTATAAAATCCCCATTTATTGAAGGAAATGTCAATGAATTGCAGAATACTAATTTCAGAGCTTAGAGCTTAGTAGCAAGCAGAGCATTCTGTAGAGGTTTTGATGTGATCACATTGTCCTTGAGTTCCATATCACTTGCACTTGGAGGAACATCCACTGCCGGGGAGCAGTCAAAGAATCCATGTGGCTACATCACAATCACAAACCATAAATTAAAGATCGCCCACTTTAACTATCAGATTTTCGCCTATCACCCGGATTAAATGCAACTACAGTCACTCAACACATTGTTTTACTATGATTACTAAATATAAATTTTCATAAAATCATGGAATATTGATTTTTTTTTTGTCTCACTGAAGTCGTTGTCATAAATTTCGAGCCAAATCTATGCCGAAGAGATAATGGGGCGTTACTTTGACTATAGACTCAAGCTATGATGCACGGACACTTCGAAATCATCACGTATCGCGTGTCCGATACGTTTCCGACACTGATACGGTCGGACACTCCAGGGACACCGTGTCGGGGCCGTGTCTGTAATTTCAGAAAGTTGGACACGCGTATCAGTGAAGGATACGCGTGTCCCAGGAAAAAAACCCTAATTCTTCAAAACCGAAAAATCCTTTCCGATTCCGATTACATCCTTTCCTATTCCGTTCATCTCCTTCAATAACCGATTACATCCTTTCCTATTCCGTTCATCTCATTCAAAACCGAAAAATCCTTTCCGATTCCGTTCATCTCCTTCAATAACCGATTGATTCTTATTCCATTGGAGAGTCAGAAACTCCAAAGGACAGGGACATGGGGAATTAATATGCCATTAATACAAAAACTCTCAAACTTCTCCATCCATCTATATAAATAGGGCTGCTAACATTCTAAACTCTTACGTTCCTGTTCCTACTCAAATTTCTAATTGTTTTGATTGGAGATTGGATATATTTTTAATATTTATAAATTTGCCCCAATATTTTTAATATTTACACGTATCCCCCAAGTATCCGTGTCCTGTGTTTTATAGAAATGACGTTTCCCGTGTCCGTGTCCGTGTCCGTGCAACATAGGACTCAAGCCATGTCAAATCACACCACGTTAATTTTGAGGCACAAACTTGATTGAAAATCCATAGAGTGATTATTGGCTTGAAGAGTAACATACCATTAGCATAAATCCAATTCGTTCTACCGGCATCACAGGCCAGTCTTCCAGGCGGGGAATGTGCGTCACTCCAAATACATACCTATAATAATTTCACATGATTATCATTTTTGTTACATTTATATCGTATATAATTGTAATGTATGTAATTGCATATAGATATTAGTGTAGGGACCTATTAGCATATTAGTTCAGGGACCTATTAGCATCTATACCACTTTGTATATAAATACCTATTGTTCCAATAATACACTATTGAGTTTTCTCAAACTACATGGTATCAGAGCCTGCCCTAGTGTGCAGCGTTTTTCTTTTTGTGTTTGCCCTAGTGTGCAAACTGATTTAGGGTTCCACCTTCTTCCGATTAGGGTTGTTCCGGCCATCACCTAGCCTCACCGCCCAGCCCAGCCGTCTACCCATCCTCCGATCGGCAGTTTCGCGGCGGCCCGACAACATTCCGATCGGCGAGTGCACCGCACGCGCCATCTGACTCCGGCGACTCTCCTCCACGCGCCGGCGTGTCCGGCCACCTCCGGCCACCGATCCGACTCCGACCAACATCGTTGGCTTCGTCTCCCTCCGATCGGCCTCCCTGTCCAGTCGATTTTGTGTTCCGGCGACTTTTGTTTTCGCACCCGTGAAGGTTGGTCCCTGTTTGTGTTTCCTTTTTGCTGAAACTTGTTGGGTTGTGTTTCTTCTTTGCTAAAATGGCTCAAGACAAAGATAAGAAAGTTGAATCTAGTAAAAATGTGGTTAGTAGCATTATGACAGTCTCTCCTAAGATTACTGATCATAAATTGACGGGTTCCAACTATTTAGACTAGTCTAGAACAATTAAGATTTATCTGCGTAGCATCAGAAAGACCCGTCATTTAATTGATGATCCTAAAGCAGATGATGAGGATTGGATGGCAGATGATGCCTGTTTGTTTTTGGGTATCAAGAACTCGATTGATGCGTCTATTATTGGTTTGGTTAGTCAATGTGAGTATGTCAAGCAACTTATGGACTATCTGCAAAATATGTATGCTGGGAAGGATAATTTGTCTCGCTTATACGATACGTATAAGTCCTTCTATACTACTGATCGTCAGGGTCAATCTGCTCAGGATTACTATATGCAGTTGAGGGCAATTTTTCAGCAGTTGAATGAATTGCTGCCTTTGAGTACTGATATAAGAGTGTTGCAAGCTCAACGGGAACAAATGTTTGTTCTTCGCTATCTGTGTGGACTTGGTTCTGAGTTTGAGGGTGTCACTTCTCAGATTCTCTCTAGTGCCACCATTCCTGATGCTGAGGAAGCTCTTAGCCATGTTTTGCGAAGTGGGCTGGTTCTGTCACCCACTCCTGTGGTTCCTGCTTCCAGTGTTCTAGTCAGTCACAAGCCTTTATCTGACCGCTCTTATAAAGGTCCGACTAAGGGTGGTACTCGGGATACCAGATATCCAACTGAAGGGAACAGAGTCTTTCGGGACACCAAATATCCAACTAAAGGGAACAGAGTCTTTGAGTGTTATTACTGTCATGAGCAGGGTCATACCACGCGTACTTGTCCCAAACTTAAGGCAAAGGGGCAACACAGGCACCGGTCTGCTCATGTTGTTACTAGTGATGCTACATCCTCTGGCCCGATCTACACCCTTACTGCAGATGAATATGCTAAGTATCAAGACTCATTAGCTCCTCAACATTCTACTTCACCTATCACTGCTATTGCTGATTCAGGTAATTCTAATAAATGCCTCATCTCTTCGTCTTCAAAATGGGTCATTGATTCTGGTGCAACAGACCATGTGACAAGTAATTCTGAATTGTTCACCTCTCATAATAAAAATTTTCCTTCACATGTTGTTATAGCTGATGGTACACATTCCCCTGTTATTGGTTCTGGCACTATTAACCCAACTTCTTCTCTTTCCATCTCTTCTGTTCTTAATGTGCCTGGATCTACATTCAATCTAATTTCTGTGAGTCAGCTTACTCGTTCACTTAATTGTTCTATCTCATTTTTCCCTGATCACTGCTTATTTCAGGATCTCATGACGAAGCAGATTATTGGTAGTGGACGGGAATCTGGCGGTCTCTACGTCTTGGATACAACTGTTAGAAGACCGGTTGCCCTCTCTAGTGTATCCACACCTTTTGATGAACATTGTCGGTTGGGACATCCTTCTCTACCACTGTTGAAGAAATTATGTCCTCAGTTTCAGGATTTGTCTAGTTTAGATTGTGAGTCGTGTCAGTTTGCTAAACATCACCGTTTGTTTTCCCCTCCCCGAGTCAATAAAAGGTCAAGTTTTCCATTTGAATTAGTTCATTCTGATGTTTGGGGTCCTTGTTCCGTTGTGTCGAAACCTGGTTTCAGATATTTTGTTACTTTTGTGGATGATTATTCTCGAACTACTTGATTATATTTAATGAAATTCGTTCTGAATTATTTACGCATTTTACTACCTTTTGTGCTGAAATTAAAACACAGTTTAATGTTTCTGTTCATACACTCCGAAGTGACAATGCTAAAGAATACTTTTCTGGACAATTTCAGTCTTTCATGATCCAGAATGGTATCCTTCATCAATCTTCTTGTGTTGATACACCATCCCAAAATGGTGTTGCTGAACGCAAGAATCGTCACCTTCTTGAAACTACTAGAGCTCTTTTGTTTCAAACACGTGTTCCTAAACATTTTTGGGCTGATGCTGTCTCTACAGCATGTTTTCTGATCAATCGTATGCCTTCTTCCGTGTTACAAGGTGAGACTCCGTATGGTACTCTCTTTCCTCGTAAACCTGTGTTTCCTGTGTCACCTCGTATTTTTGGGTGTACTTGCTTTGTTCGGGATGTTCGTCCACAAGTCACTAAGCTTGACCCCAAAGCCATTAAATGTGTCTTCCTTGGATACTCTCGTCTTCAAAAAGGGTATCGGTGTTTTTCTCCTTCTCTTGATAAATATCTTGTGTCTTCTGATGTCACGTTTATGGAACATCTTCCGTTCTTTTCCATGGCGTCTGATATCTCCACAGGTGATACTGATGTTGATGATGGGCTGGTCTATCAAGTTCACCAGGTCTCGGATGGCTGTCCCCCTAAGCCACCTATTACTCAGGTATATTCACGACGTGAGAGACCTCCTGCTTCTGATCCAGTACCAATTTCTGCTCCGCCTTCAGATCCTGCTCCTGAGTCAAGCCAAACCACTGATGAACTCCCCATTGCCCTTCGTAAAGGTATATGTATCACATAACACGATTACGGCATGAAAACTCATTTTCACACCGGGATTAATATTCTATTAAAAGAAATATGGAGGAAGAAGGAAAAAGTGTGAACTTGCCATAGAACAACATTTGTTTCTTCAATTGGTCGATTTTGCTTAACCCATGTAGTCAGTCCCTCTCCGTTACGTGGACTTTGATTGGGAAATTCTCCACCAGGATACATTTCATCACGTTCATAAGGTGTTACCCAAAGATTATGTTTCAAGAAAGCAGCTCTCCTTAGGAATTTTGCCTCTGAACCAGCCAATGGTAAGCAATTTGAACCGGGTACTAGCTTGAACCCAGTTAGCTGCCCAGTCCGGTTCACAATTCTCGTGTTTCTGATCTGAATAGTGAAATTGGAAACAAAGATTGAGAAAAAAAAGTGATCTTTTTCTACCAAAAAAAACAGAAATTCAGAGAGGTAATAACACCATAAACAAGCTATTAAGCCAACCTGAGACAACATCAACAAGAACACACCAAGGAATAAGGTACAAATTTTTAGCTATCATTTTTTTTTAGAGAAAATTCAATTTTACCCCCTTGAAGTACACATAAATTTACCCCAATGTTTCCAACCGGATCAATTTTTTAGCCTATGTAACGGAAAATTTGAACGGGCTGGTTTGACTGTTCTTTGACTGCCTTTACAAATATCAATTATGTCTAAAATGTTTACTGTGTTACTGTTACTAACACAGTTACAAACAATCTGCCAAAACCCCAACAACTAAGTCTGGCACATACCTATCAAAAAAAAAGTCTGGCACATACAAGTTAATCACAAAAAAAAAAACAACCAACATATATAAAATGTTTATTATGTTACTAACCGGTACAATCAACCTGCCACCAGATTTGTTTGGAAGGTCCAATGATGCGACAACCTGCCCGTTCGAATTTTCTGTTAGGTAGAGATAAAATTGATCTTGCTTAAGAGAAAAAAAATTTCCATTTTGTACGTCAGCGGTAAAACTACACTTCTCCAAAAAACGATAGGGTCAAATTTGGACCTTATCCACGTAAAACAATAGTTAATTTATGCAGTCTGACCTAAGGAGTTGTATCAATCCATTCCCATCCAACATCAAAATGATAGCTCATTCCCACAACCTAAATTATGCACAAAAATCTTGAGAATAGACAAACAACAATAATAAGATGTGCAACAATGGTAAAAGTAACACACAATCCAATGGCGAGCACTTAATGGATTACAATCGCGCATTGCCTGCAGTTCTGATTTCAACAGTTCCTCCTCGGCGTAGAATGCATTATTATGGACATTATCCTTTCCAGGTTCACCAACTTTAACATTCACCTCAACAACCTATAAGAAAGGAAAGTATATTTCTTACAAAAGAAGAATAGAAATTTATAGTTTAAAACTCATAGAAATAAGAAAATAATATGTTGATATGAAAGGATTAGTTTCCGGGAAACTAACCTGATTGAATGTTTCGCCAGGTTTACAGTCGACTGCCATATCCATACGTGCCACAAAAAAATGTTGATGAGCAGGTGCATACAATCCAGGAGCAATTGTTGTGCCATATTTTCTTACTTCTCCAGGTTGCAATGCTCCTACGCTTAGAATTCCAGTCAGTTTAATCTCTGCTTCAATTTTTCCATCCTAAAAAATTAAGGAAAAAAAGTTACTAGAGAGTAAGGTTATTAAATAATTTTTAACACGACAATACAAGCCTAGTGATAGGTCATTACTAGAGAGTAAGGTTATTAAATAATTTCTAACACACAACACAAGCCCCATTCCGAGGACACGTGGTCTGTGGCCTAGTGATAGGTCGTTACTACCGAGTAAGGTTATTAATAAATAATTTCTAACACGACAACATAAGCCTTATTCTGATAGATACTGATAGCCTCATTTTGGCAGCAAGAAAGGCTAAGCATAAATTTAAGAGATATCACTTAGTCAAGAAACAAGTACTGGATAGTTTTACCCATTTCATATTCCCAACCAGAAAATTTAAAGGAAGTGAACTCTGATGAAGACTTGCCTGATAAAAATGCCAGAAAAATCCATAATCATAATTCTCCACAGTGCATAGAGAAGATACTGATAGCCTTCTAGAACGTCGGACTTCTGCTAATCCCGTTCTCCAATCCTGATGCTTCCATAAGATTCCATGATCCTCTTCATGTAAACAAACACAATTCTCAATTGTTTCAACACCTCCGGAGAAATTTGTAAAGTGTGCATCAAAGTACTTGACGAAGCCCAAACAATCACAATTCTGTAGCACAACGATTATGTCAATGCTTAATTTTTGAAGTAAATTAGACAAGAAGCTAGAACTGGTACTATATGAAAGAGATAGAAGATAAAGGCTCCTACCTTCTTCAGAGAGTGTGCATTTCTCCCCAATCCATCTTCCCCTGCATCAAATGCATTTTTCCTATAATGTGGATCATTTGGATCTCCATATGGTACCACCATCTCAACAAAACTTAACCTGTGGGCCACAGGTCTCTGACCTCGATTACCATCAACATATGCAACAGAATAGATAACTAAACCCTCCCTGGGGGTGAAACCGATACGAAAATTCCACTGTCAAACAAATCAAATCAACAATGAATATGACGTAAGCAAAGACACTAGTTAGCAATGCAGTTCCACAAATAAGCAAGAACCTTTTGCCACTGAATAAAGTGTCCATTAACACGAAAGCTTGGACCTTCAGGTTGAATGATTTAGAGAGGCCTCACATCACTTCTGTCGACACCTCCTCGAGTTTCACCAGCAGTATAATTTCTTAAGGGGTCAACTGGTGGTAGAGGAACAAATTTACGATCTTCAAATTCAATCACAACCATATTTTGCATATCAACAAGTACATGTATTCCTTCAGCTGGACGGGCATATCCATTTTCAATAGGACAGTCACTCTCAGTTCTGCAGAAGATTAGTGGTTTAGCAAGCCTGCGGCTAGGAGCATCAGCTTCACTGTGATATCCTACACACCTAAGAAAAAATGAAAATGTTATAAAGAGTAGGAATGAATACATGAGGAACCCATATTTTGCACAAGCAAATCCGAGTAAACCAACCAGGGGTCAACCATCACAAGATCCATGTCCTCGATACCCCGCTTTTTCATTGCCTCACGAAACGGAGGGAATTCTTTCACTAAAGCTTCACACTGAGCACATTCCACAGCATCCTGCAATTTTAAAGACAAATAAGAAGTTTGGGTATTCTTTTTCTTTATATTTATTATAATCTGGCAGTAAAATTGACCAATAAAACAACTTGATGGAATTTTAGCAGTCTATGGACCAAGAGTTTGTAACATACCATGGGCGGCTGAACATTCGGGACAACATTGGATGAAATGACTTTGCCCCTGTGGTGGCCACCTCGCGTTGCAGCATGAACTTCTGATAGTTGAACAATCCATATGCTAGTCTCATTTGACTTTTTGCTATAAACAACAAGTCTTGCTTTCCTTGGAGGAAGTTTTGTGGGAATTACAGGCCCACCTTTACTTCTGGGAAGTAATGAAGGCTGAAAGGGAGGGAAGAAATATGCATCTGCCAATGCGACAACATGCTTCTCTGGCTCTAGTAAAACCACTTCAACAAATCGCATGCAATCTCTCACCTAAAAATAGGGTACCCATTTTGTTTCTTCCTTCCACAAATGTCTTAAGAATAGAAAACTATAAGGTATCCTTAAACTACAATACAACCCATTCGATCCTCGTAGTCAAATAATTTCTGGTACATTGGGAAATCGAAAAAATGGGCTACCAAGAGTGAGACCCATCACTCATGCACTCTGAAGCAATTACGAATATGTAAATAAGTCAAACAGCTTGCAAGTTGCTTTTACTTGGCTTATAAAATATTCAAATTTGACTATATTTTTAATTAAGTCAAGCTTGAGCTCAAATAGCTCTCAATGAACAATTCAAGTGCAGTTCAAGTATGATAATTTGAAATCAAAGGCTTACCTAGCTAATAAAAAAAACTTTTATGAAAATATTAGATATTTTATATAATCACAATATTTGAAATTTGAGCAGACAAAGTAAAACTCAATTAAGCTCCAGTTGATTTGGCAACCTCAAGCTTTCTAATCAACTTAAACTTGAGAAACAGACTATGACTGATTTAATCCTTCTCTCAACAAGTAATTAGCCTGATATGACTTGAATTGAAAGCTATTATTGCCATAAAAACTTCCTATAGAACAAAAACAGAGGTGGTGGCAGTTCTTTCTTTTCAGTTGATCTAGAAAAATACTAAATAATCTCAAGTTCTTTGAATTTTTTTTTTTTTTTTTGATATTTTCTTAATAAGGAGAGAGTTAGTGTGAATTAGAGAAGCCTTAGGGTGGAAAGTGCAAGTTACCAAACTATAATCTAAATCCACAATTCAAATTAAACAGTTAACCTCAGGAGTTGCTCCAGCTGCCCTAACTGTTGCCACTGCCACATAAATCTCAGCAGCAGTGAAAGGTTCCAAAGGGTGGCTGGTTTGTGCCCTTGCCATCATTGGGATTCCTAACCAAGAAAAGAAACAAACTCAATCCGTAGTTTTAAATCTGACTAATGTTATTGTTCATCAAATATAATAAATTAAATAATCCGGAAAGGAATTGATTGGGCTATATTAGTAAAGCGTGTTTTTAATATCTATATGTTTCTCTACATACGATGTCTTGGTTCGGGAATGAACCAGGCCGAAACTGGTGGACTTATAACGATCCGATTCAAGGGTGGTGTCGGTGTGGAAGGCCTGAACAAGGACCCATCTGAAAGATGACGATGGATAGAAATGAACTCAATCCACATCAGATATACATGTAGACGCAGAGTCATGAGGCCCAAGGAATGGGACTTGAGCCAAAACTAACAATATATATACTTGAACCAGGCTCAATGGTGGCCAAAGAAAGTAAGCAGGTCAATTATCAATGAGGCATGTTCTTTTAGACAAATATAAGTAATAATAAAATGGCATGAAAATGAATTTCTAATGGCTCCAATATCTAGCGTAGGAATAAAGTGTTGGATAACTATATTGAATGAGAAAGCTGAACCTGCTACTCTAAACCTAAATTCAGAGCAAATCAAGAAACCATAGTGTTTAAAAAGAATTATATTCAGCAATGGAAATTTGATTCGGTTACCTTTAGAAGGAGGATCAGTGAGTGACTCAACAGGGCGAATCAAAGACGCCATAGCAGCTCTCTTGCGAACCGCCACTGCTTCGGAACCAGCGCTCCAATCCTGCAAAACCTCAGTTGCAGCGGCGGCCTTTCTAGCATTGGCAGAGAAAGAGGTGCAACAAGAAGGCGTCGCTTTTTCCTGAGTAGTGGCCATTGTAAAGGGTTAGCAACTTCACCGTAACCGCCGCAGTGATTGTCACTGTAATACTTCACTGACATACAGCAAAATTCTATCATCTATTTCTAGTTCAACTGATCTTTTCAACTTTTTTTCTCTTGAATCACCTAACCTAAACTGTAGAATGCAGAGTGGAGGACAGATATGGGGGACCTCTTTGGCAGAAATTGCACAGTTAATGGCAAAAGAAGAAGAGGGTTTGGGACCAGTGGCGGAGGCCGCCTAGACCCTGGGGCCGGCGCCACCCCTGAGTAGGGTGGTGCCGGGGTTGCCTCCGCCCCCCTAAAACTCTCTACTGGGTTAAGAACAACAGAGTAGGAAGAAGAAGAGGAGCAGAGGTCCATAAGTGTTGGTTTGCAAGATGATAACTGCTTCATTTGTTGATACTTTTTTTTTTTTGGTTTCTTTTCTTTTCTTTTTGGCCTAATGCCACCCAGAGTCCTTAACTTATTCAAATTGGTCATTTTACCCCCTCAACTCATCGAATATCCTATTTACCTCATTAACCTCATAAAAGTGGTATTTCTCACCCCCTCAACTTATCCATTTATCCCCAAACTCATAGAATATCCTATTTACCCCCCCTTAACTCAACAAAAGTGGTATTTCTTACCCCTTACAATCCGTTATCGAGGCCTAAATTACCATTTTTAAACGTTAAACCTATATTGGTGCTATTTTGTACGCGGAACCTAAATTGATACTTTCTCAAAAACCATAGACCTATTTTGGTAGCTTATCCCTGCATATAATGTCTTTAACTTATTTATATTAATGTTCTTGTTATTTGTATCTTTTATTCATTCATTTTTTTTCAACTTTTTTAACCAGTTAAATTTTGATTATTTAATTATTGTAATACAATATTATTGTAATAAACACATGGAGGATCAATATAATTATCAAATTAAGACAAAATAAAAAAATGTTGATATTAGAAAAATATATTTTCAAACTCATTTGAATAAGTCCTATTAATTTTGCACTATAAAAAGATAAGAAATACCACTTTTTGGAGTTAAGGGGGTAAATAGGACATTCGATGAGTTGGAGATGGATAAAATGACAAATTTGGACAAGTTAATGGGGTGAGAAATACCATTTTTATGGAGTTAATGATGTGAGAAATACCATTTTTATAGAGTTAATGGGGTAAATAGAATATTCGATGAGTTGAAAGGGTAAAATGACCAATTTGGACAAGTTAAGGGAGTAGAAAAGCATTAGGCCTTTCTTTTTCTTTTTACTTTTTATCAATTTAATAAGGGGTAAATCACACACATGGCCACTCAATTTTACATATTGTAACATTGTGGCCACTGAACTTCAATTCTTAACGGTATGGCTACTGAACTTTACATTTTTTAACACCGGTGACCACTCAATTTTAACTAACTCCTCAAAGTGACCATTAACGACCTCAAAATGAAAATCTTAAAAAATTAAAATTGTTCAGAACGACATTTATTATGAAACTATATTTTTTATTTTCCAAAATCACATTTTTGGGAGTTTTCTCTCTCTAAAATTTCACTATCTCTTCTAATAGAACAACACTTAAATGACCTCAAAACGAAAATTTTCAAGAACTAAAATTCTTTAGAATATCATTAACGCTTTGAATTTTTTATTTTTAGGCCGTCAACAGTCGTTTTGAGTGGTTGAGTGGCCACCGATATTAAAAAGTGTAAATTTCAATGTCAATACGGTTAAGGATTGAAATACAGTGGCCATAATATTAAATGGATAAAGTTCAGTGGCTATGGGTGTAATTTACCCATTTAATAAGTGTTGGTAAAGTATAAGAAAATGGTTAATTTCAAATAAATGTCTTTTGGTTTTACGTTTTGCACATCGGTATTTATAGTTTTTTTTGTTACAAACAGAACACTATGGTTTGTAAAAATTTTGTTTTTTTGTTGACTTTGCCAAATTTGACCGATAACATGTTCAAAATGAAATTTTTCAAAAATAACTTTTTAGGTTTGAGGTCATTTAAGTGTTTTTTTATTAGAATGAAAATTAATATTTAGAGAGAGCAACTCAAAAAAAAAGTTTTTGAAAAGTGGTTCCACAGTGAATATGATACTAAATATGATATTTTGCTTACCATCATAAAAAAAAATATCTAATAGTGAAGAATTGATACAACAATTGAAGCGTTGGTAAAAAAATTATCATAAAATGTCATATTTCTTATGGTAAGAGCCATTGAAGTTGTCTGTATATGTTGTTGTTGTGTGCTAAAATGAACAATATTTATTGTTTTGCTGATACGATGGAAAAATGAACAATCATCAATTTTAATGTGGAGATATAGGAATAATTGACTTTGCTATGTGTCACGGGGGTGATCTTAGGCCCGGCCTAAGCCCCGTGTGGCGCCTCGACTTCCCCAAGTCTCGGTCAGCCAACTCCTACCGAAGGGTCCCGTCACTGCCTCTGTCGATATTTCGTCCCGGGAGGGTCTCCCTGTGGGGCAAGCCTCGCCCTAAAATGGGCTCGTACTATGGGGCACTCACCGGCCCCCATAATGTCCGTAGGGTTCCACCCTACGAAGACATCCGCCTTCCTTCCCGAAGGACGTATGCCCGACTCTCCTAGTCTCTAGTAGACTAGGGCGGATCACTTAGGCCAGTACCGATTACTGACCCCGGGGGCGGCGGAGATCCATACGCCAGGGTAGTCCCTGTCCCCCTATAGTGTTTCTTATACCAACTCGGGTCCTCCCGTCCGCGTACGTTGATATGCTCCATACGCCACACAGCTTGCCAATAGGGTTGAGTTTGCCTATGGCCAAACTCCCCCCCTTACACTCTCCCCCACTTAGAGGATCAACGTCCCTGTTGATCGGGTTTGTCTCTTCTGACGAAAGCTTCCTCTTTTGGCTTGAGTGTCACTAATGTTTCGCTAAGCTGTCGGCCTGCTTCCACTGATCTCCGCTTGCCTTTGAACTTTACTTGAGTTTCTACACTGTTCGCTTTTCTCTACGGACGGCTTGAACTTCAACCATCCTTTTACTTGAGTTTTCACATTGTTCGCTTGTCACCAGAGATGGTTTCCACTCCGACCATTACTTTGCTATCTCTGTAGCCTGTGACTTGAACATCTTTGACTGAAGATCTTTTCTTGCGCTGCAATTATAAACTTTCTTCATTGACGCTAGCGGAAGTACTTTTCAAAGGGTTGTGAAGCTTTTGACAAATTCCTTTCACCTCAACTAGTGTTTCCATCCGGGTACTCTTCCTCCACGGAACATCCTCTGATACTGTTGCTCCTCGGATCACCCTTTAAGTCTTCTTATACCAAGGATACTAGTCCTCCATGGGACATCCTCTGATACTCTTTCTTCACGGATCATCCTCTGAGTCTTCTTATGCTAAGGATCTTCCTCCGAGTTTTCTTACTGTTTCAAGGGTCTTCTTCCCGAGTTCCCATACTCTTTCACCACATCTCATCATGTACATCTCATCATATACTAGAGGGCCTTCCTCTAAGTATTCTACTCTTCCACCACATCTCATCGTACACATCTCATCATCATATACTGGAGGATCTTCCTCTAAGTACTCTAACTCTTCTGTAACATACCATAGTATACCTTAATATACTATGATACACCATAGGGAGGACTTGCATAGGGCCTACTTGAACTCTCCCCCACTTAGAGGATCAATATACCATAAGGAGGGTTCACATAGGGCCTACTTGCACTCTCTCCCACTTAGAGGAACAACGTCTCTGTTGGTCAAGGAGATTTTGGAACGTCTTCGAAGACCATTGATGTCGATGAGCCAAGCAAGAAGTCGCTAATCCTTGCTTCAATTTCAACATGTTCATCTTTGCACTTGTTAACCATTTCCTGTGTTTCGAAATGTTTACCTTGCAAAATGGATCACAAGGAAACCACAGTTTTGTAATATGAAAATGTGAATGTTGGTAGCCGAACACTTTTTTTTTGTTAAGCCTACCCACATTCACAACGGAAGCAAAATATCAAGACAATACTATTATCATCATTATTCACAATAGAGGGATAAGAACTCTTACACGATTTTGCAAGTATTCAAATACTTGATTTACCAAAGGGTGGATATTGATGGTAAGCCAGCCAAGGGAACTATATCACTCTAGCTGCAAAGATTACACGCAAGGGTTAGATAGAATCCACATATAGTGAATATAATAGCATACATACAATATCAACATAAGGGCAACCATCTCAATCATACACACATATGGGTAACATACAGAACCCTCAAGAAGGAACAATACACCGATGATGTTATTCATAGATGAGCAGCAATGTTACACCAAGGGTCCCATCTCGTAGTAGTAGGGGGGAAACAACTAGAGATGGTAGACTACCAACAATCAAGTGACTGTCCAGGATGACAAGTCATTCCCCCCTCGTTATACCCTTTTTGAACTGTATCGCTGAGATATACTTCTTCTCTCGAATTGAGCTCCTCGTTACAGGTATGATGCACGGATCCTGGTTCAGAAACAGAAGGTAACTTGCTGATGCCATGGGTACTGTAAAAACTCTGTTTTAGAAAATCCAGCCCGAACGCGACATCCGATTCATCATACGTGCTATTGTGAACCCTATCGTGCCCATCCCGGGGTCCCAATTTCCAAGGTACATGTTGGGCCGTTCCCCTAATCGACTGAGCAGCTGAGTTCACCGCCTTCATCAGTCCCTGTGAGCTCCATAAATCGAAGTGATCCCATTACTGAGGGTTCTCAAGGTTCGCGTTCCCTTTCCCTTACGACACTCTCTTCTTCTTGTGTCGCAAGTAGTGAGGCCAGAGATGATCTCTTTGGGCAATCCGAGGCCTTATGTGATCCTGTGCAAATGAAGCATGACAACGGCCTCGGTGTGTATGACTGGTTCCTTTGCGAAATACTTCCATGGGTTTGTGTGTAGGGACTTGCCGTCTTTGGTGGAAGGCTTCTTCTTTCTAAGTAGTTCCCTAGGTAGGGTCGACACTCAGAGTTGTTGGCGTTCCATGGTCGCCTTTCACTTCCGGATGAGGAATAGTTTCGGTCACCTCCCTCATTCCATGGTCTGCTCCATTTGTTAGTCCTGGGGTTTGAGTCTACTCCAGAAGGAGATTTCCTCTTCATGTTACTATTAAAATCCTCTGTGCTTTCCACTGCCGCGATTGCTGAGGAACGATCTGTGGCTCCTCTTCTGATATACCAACTGTGTAGCCGACATCCTTTTGTTGTCGTTTCTGGCCGAGGAGGAAACATGCGGCCAGCTTGGACTTATTTGCTGACGGTTTAAACCCTGCTTCGTTTCCTGTCTCCTTTTGTATTGGACTTCTGCCTCTTATTGTCACCATTGTTGGGTTGTTTCGCCTTCTCCCTCGAGATGAGTTCGAAGTCGATGGTGAAAACTCTGAATTACAACTCAGGAGTTTTTCCATCGATGGTCTTACAACCTGCCTCCGTCAGTTCTTTGGTTGAACTCGAACTTTACCGATCATTGCTTTCATAGGATCTGATAGGATCTCCTGGTTGTCTTACGTTGCAGCTCACTAGTGGAGTGCCTCTTATTTGGTTGGACCTGTCCACAGTTTGCTAAAACCTTTACTTGTTACTTGTCAGTCATTGGACTCGTTTGCTTAATGCGCTCGCCTGACTCGAGCTTCATATAGCTCAAATACCTGCATAAAACACATATGGTACCAAAAATATGCCATGCATGGGATATATTCTACACCAAAACCATGTTCTGCAAGACACTGCGTCCTACACGGAACCTGTCTTGTCTAGAACATGTCATGTCTGTTGTTAAGACTTCTCGCCTTCATCAAGATTGTTGGGGTTTCCAACACACCAAACCACATTCATTTTCCTCTTGAGGCTCCGCACTTTCTCAACTTTGTTGGGGTGCCAGTACCTGCACAAAACACATTTCAAGACAAAGTATGACTTGCATGAGGTACGTTTTTGCACCAAAACCAGGTTTTGCATAAAAAAACTGTATTCTGCACGAAACTGCGTTTCTACATGGAACACGTCCTGTTCGAAACTTATCCTGTCTGATGTTGAGATTTCTCATATCCTCCAAGTTTGTTGGGGCTCTGCAAAACGTGCCCTTTTTTGCACATCGATCTTTGCCTTCATGAGTCCCGCTAGGATTGCCTTGTTGGTGCATGTTCTAGCTCGCTAGTGGAATGTCTCTTACTGGAATGGACATGTCTATCATTTGCTAGGGTTCCATTGCTCGCTGATTTGTCAGCTGCCCTTTCCCTTTTGCTTATGTCACCATCTAATTCGTTTTGTGTTTGCTTGGGTAGACTTTAAGCCACTTCGAGTTTGCCATCGCTTTTTGGGTGTTTTTGAATGCTCCATTTCTTTTAATGGAATCCCCCACTCCTTTGACAGTCAAAACTCCTCACTTTTCTCGAGCTTTTTGGAGTACCTGCACAGAAAACATGTCCTTCTTGTACATGAGTTTGTTTTGGGTGTCACAGAGCTCATTACAAGCAAGGATAAAGCCTATGAATTATCTCAGGCATCCCCTCAATACATTCATAGTATTATAGCTATTCATCTTCGATATTAGCCTTTGTGGCCTCGGCCCCTGCCGGAGTTGTATTTAGCCTTCATGGCCTCAGTCTCTGCCGGATTTGTATATAGCCTTCATGGCCTCGGCCCCTGCCGGATTTGTATTTAGCCTTCATGGCCTCGGCCCCTGCCGGATGAAAATTAGCCCTCAAGGCTTCGGCCTCTGCCGTATGTATATTAGCCCTCAAGGCCTCGGCCCCTGCCGGATGTAGATTAGCCCTCAAGGCTTCGGCCTCTGCCGTATGTATATTAGCCCTCAAGGCCTCGGCCCCTGCCGGATTTTTTTTTTCATGGTCTCGGCCTCTGTCGGATTTGTATACTCGAGTGATCTCTTTTTTCATGTCTCTTTCTTTTCTTTTCCTTTTTTTTCCCAACCTTCTATGGTCAAATGAATCTTCCGTCATTTCATCTTCGCAAGGCCTTCTATGGCCAAAGAACCATTTCACTGGGTTGTTCTCACCCGATAATCCCAATTACATCCGATGTCTATCCTTTGCCACGATAGACTTGGGCCAATATATCTATTGTTGCCCACAATTTCCCGCATAAGGGTCTATTTCCGTATGATGGACAGTGTCCATGTAATCCGAAGACAACTCTATAATGAGTTTTCCTTTATTCTTGAGAAGGCACACACAACGGAATTCAACCATCCATTCATGTCCTTCCCCCGATCCTTCAAATCCCACCTGAGTTTTCTCGACTCATGGAAGAGGAAAAGTAATGTCTAACCGAATCAGAATGATTCACGCACAAATTACGCCTCCATAATTTGGCTATGATAACCATCTATTCGCTAGATCATCCCCATGCTACTTCACATGAGCTCCGAATTCCGAATATCCATTACACATTCTCCCCCCATTAAAGGGATTGAATCATGCGCAATCCCATCGCCTACTACCGTAGGGGAGTATGCATTCACTTTCTAGCATTCACATGCGTTAGTGAGCTTAGTTCCCTTTTCTTATTTCCGCATTCCCACACACTGGGTAATATTTCGCCACATTAGCCATGGTAAACCATAGGCTTTTATCAGTCCGAAAAGCATCATAAAATATTCTCGGAAAAGCAACATAGATTTCCATCCGTCAATTCTTTGGGGAAATTTAGGATCTTTAGTATCGCAAGCCCGCATCTCCAAGGTCTCGCTTAGTTAAAGATATGTTCGCTCACACCACGATGAACTCGATTAGTTAAAGCAACGTTGGCTTACACCACGAAGGACTCGTTTAGTTAAAGCACTATTGGTTTATACTACGAAGAACTCGCTTAGTTAAAGCTGGCATACTCTCTTCAGGGAGAACTCTTTTAGTTAAAGCTTACTTGCCCACCTCGCAAAGGTCTTGCTCAGTTTAAGAGACAACCACATACTTCGCAAGGCCTTTGCTTAGTTCTGGCTCTGATACCAAATGTCACGGGGGTGATCCTAGGCCCGGCCTAAGCCCCGTGTGGCGCCTCGACTTCCCCAAGTCTCGGCCAGCCAACTCCTACCGAAGGGTCCCGTCACTGCCTCTGTCGGTATTCCATCCCGGGAGGGTCTCCCTGTGGGGTAAGCCTCGTCCTAGAATGGGCTCGCACTATGGGGCACTCACCGGCCCCCATAATGTCCGTAGGGTTCCACCCTACGGAGACATCCGCCTTCCTTCCCGAAGGACGTATGCCCGACTCTCCTAGTCTCTAGTAGACTAGGGCGGATCACTTAGGCCAGTACCGATTACTGACCCCGGGGGCGGCGGAGATCCATACGCCAGGGTAGTCCCTGTCCCCCTATAGTGTTTCTTATACCAACTCGGGTCCTCCCGTCCGCGTACGTTGATATGCTCCATACGCCACACAGCTTGCCAATAGGGTTGAGTTTGCCTATGGCCAAACTCCCCCCCCTTACACTATGCATATACTATTTTATATATTTTGTATGATCCAATGATCAGGGCCGGCCTTGGGTGCGCCGGCCTAGGGTCCAAGGCCGGAAGGGGGCCCAAAAAAATTTTTAGCTTTGTAAATAAATTGCATATGTTTTAGATATTATACATAAATTCAAACTAGTATAATGGTAATGCATTGTCTTCTCACTAAAGAGGACATGGGTTCAAGTCTCATCTTTGCCATTTTTTTTGATGTATTTTTAATATATAAATGTTATGGGTTGTCAAGAGTAAGAAGACAATGTATAACTATTTTTAATTTGATTAAATTTAAAAATTAAAAAAAAGTTTCATTTTATTACCTTTGATTAAATTTAAAAATTAAAAATTAATTTATACAATGATATGAATAAAAATCAATGGGTTAAGGTGCAAAATTACTCATAACGTTTTGGGTGAGGAGCAATTTTACCCCTAACATCTAAATGATGCAAATTTTACCCCTAACGTTGGTAGTCAATAGCAAATTTACCCCTAACATTGATAATTTAGGTCAATTTCAGACACAATTATAAAATATAGATATTTTTGTCTCTCATTTTGCACCAATTGCATATCAATTCGTTTTAAAAAAAGATTTCATGTGTTTTATAATTTAATAATAGAACTGGAGATTAATATTTAAAAATTTGGTGAATTTTTTGAATTTTTTGTCCAATTCGTACAAAAGACAATATATTTTATTTATTTTTTTTGTTTTTTTACATCCCAACATATGTTTGTGATTTGTTACTGATAAAATGACGCATGTGTGAAGTGTAGATGACAAGATTCATGATCGAGAAGACAGTTTGATGAAATATTTATCAAATTAATCCAATTTATCAATGTTAGGGGTAAAATTGTTTTTGGCTTCCAACGTTAGGGGTGAAATTGCATCATTTTAGACATTAGGAGTAAAATTGCTCCTGATCCAAAACGTTAAGGGTATTTTTGCATCTTAACACAAAATCAATTAGTAAATTTTATATTAAATGAGCCCTTACTACTTGTTTTGCCTAGGGTCCCTAAATTGTCAGGACCGGCCCTGCCAATGATGGGATTTGATTTTCTCATATGGCTCGTTTGGTTCGCGGAATAGGCTAGGAATAGAATAGCTATTCCTAATCTATTCATATTCCTACATTTGGTTGGTCTTTTAGTTGTGGAATAGCTATTCCACGGAATACCTATTCCATAAAAATAAGGAATAGCTATTCTTCAATTTTTGTAAGGAATAGCTATTCCTAACACTTTATTTTTTGTAATTTACAATCCTACCCTCCACTTAAATCTCTGTTCTTCTATTTATATAAAGTGGTGACATTAAAAAAATATTTTTTGTTTTTGTTGTTTTTCGAGTTTTTACTTATATGAACGTGGATAATTATTTTACGTTTTTTTTTTGTGTTTTTACTATTCTCCACCTCTTTTTCTTTTTTTTTTCGTTCTTACAATTTTTTCGTTTTTCGTTTTTCATGTTTTTACCGTTTTGCTTTTTTAATAGTTTTCTCTTTTTTCTGTTTCTTCCGTCTTTCATGTTTTACATTTTTTTGTTTTTCATATAGTTTTTAAAATAATATATTAAAAAAATGAATAATTTATAGTAATAATTAAAATTTTAAAATAAATAAAAAATTACATTTGAGGGCAATGTTATCTTTTAAATAAAAAATATTTATTCCATTTTATCTTATTCTATCAACCAAACATAGGAATGACTATTCCAAAAGAATATCTATTCTATTCTTTCCTATTCTATTCCTTTGCAATATCTATTCTATTCCATTCCGCGAACCAAACGACACCATAATGTTAATGATTGACATTAACATTTTGAATGCAATTAATATACATTGTTATTGTTTGATGATGCTATAATTTTTTTTACTTCTGATATTATTTAATGAAACATTAACATTATTTCACAGTGTGAAGTAAGAATAATTTAAAGGTTTAATGCATATATACACATTTAAATTTGGCAAGTTTTGTCTAATGGTACCCTGAACTTTTAAAATAACCTATCATACACCTATAGTTGGCTTTAAAAACCTATCACACACTTATAGTTGGCTCATTCGGACCTCCTACACACAAAATCGTTGATTTTTCGTCTTTGGCGGATGAGGTGGCATATCGAACGAACTCACGCGCTTTTCTTTTTTTTTCTATAACACGCATATCACCTCGTTCATTAAAGACGAAAGATCAACGATTTTGAGTGTAGGAGGTCCGAATTAGTCAACTATAGATGTGTAATAGGTTTTTAAAGCCAACTATAAATATGTGATAGATTATTTTAAAAGTTCAGGGTGCTAATAAGCAAAACATGCTAAGTTTAAGGGTGTAAATGTGTATTAAGCCTAATTTAAAGGATACAATGATTTAAAAAAAATGATAGTGTAATTCATTTCAAACAAGAATAAAAAAAAATGAAAAATGAAAAAGATAGTACCAAACATGAGAGTCCATATATAATCGGATCAAACATTAAATCGAATTTATAATTAGATCACAGTAACATAATAAATAATATATAATATTTATATATATTATATATATATAATTAATTAATTTGAAAATATTTTATAATTATATATATAGAAATTTATAAACAAAAAAATCAATTTATTGTGACTTAAACATACTCATTATTTTCAAATTAAAAATTTAAAAATAAATAGACAAAAAAGAAACTCAACTATGTATGTTGAAAATTTTGTATTAAAATAACAATTTTGGTTTATTATTATTTTTTATCAATGATAAATGAAGTTTAAAATAATTTGAAATACGTAATGTATTCTATGTCATGAGATTTTTTTGACGGTTCATTATAAACTCAAAACGAACAAATGATAAATGACAAATTGATGCTCAAAGTGAACCACTTGAAATTGTTTTGAAGAGGATAAAAATAAATTAAACCTTTTCATCCCATGTAGAAAAAAAATGCAAAATTTCACTAGTTTATAAGTAAAGAGCTTTTACAAACATTTTACTAATTACTGAGGAAAATGTTCTCTCACACACAAGGGTGCAGTCGAATCATCATCGGGTTAGTGTCACACTGGTTACCGGTTGGACCGCTGATTCCCGATCCGATTCCAGTTTCCTCTACTATTTGCTGTTACGGGTTGTTTGCTATTGGAGAAAACTGCTTTTCCAAAAAGCAGAGATTCGCTACTCTTGTAAAAATTTGTTTTTCAGGTGTAAAAGTCAAACATGGAGTGATTAACCAAACATCTAAAACTCTCTATTTTGAAGTGAAAAGGTAAATATGAGCATGAAAATGAACAACCAAACACTCTAAATTACCGCACAAACATAAAATTATTACATATAGTATTAAATCTCTAATTATTAAATGAGTACATCAAATTGAAAAAAAAAATCAATAGAAAGATCAGCATTTGTAGTTGCATTTTTAATGATTTAAAAATAACTAAAACAACCATAAATTACATTAATAGCCACTGAATTTTACTTGTTTTCATAGTATGACCACTGAACCGTAACATAAAAGCTACTGAACTTTATACTAAACTACATCAATGACCACTGTTACCATTGACCATGTATTATGACCTTTGACTTCTCTTTTTAACTTGTAATTCCTCTTTTTATTTTTTATTCAATCCATAATTTTTAGGGTAATTAATTTATTAGTCCCTATATTTTGATCAAACACACTGTTTAGTCTTTGTATTTTCAAAAACACATGGTAAGATCTCTAACCTTTTTCTCAGTGAACTGTTTAGTCATTCTGTCTGCTTGTTAGATTTTTTACCGGTTATGACTTCGGAGATGACTAAATTATCCTTTAATATTTACCTTCAAACTTCAGAAGAGGAAATCCAATTTAAAAGAAGAAGCTATTTGTATGGAGAACAAGAAAAAGAACAGACCAAATGCTTACGAATTTGAACGATTAAGAAGAAAATCAAGAAGAAGAACACTTAAAGTTGATTTCAGATGCACTAGAGTTTAAAGGAAAGGAAAATAAAGGAAAAGAAGAACGCAAATCCAAATTAACTAACAGAATCTTCATGAGAGTCTAATGGCAGGGACTAAACAGTTCACTAAGAAAAATGTTAGGACTAAACAGTTCACCGAGAAAAACGTTAGGGACTTTACTGTGTGTTTTTAAAAATAGAAGAACTAAACAGTGTGTTTTGTCAAAATATAGGGACTAATAAATTAATTACCCTAATTTTTATAGCAAAACCTAAAATCAAGCTTGTGAATTTTTTGGATTTTAAAGATGAAGCCAAATCATCTATTTTTTCATGTGAAGCCTTTAATCATTATGTTTATAACCCACCCACATTAATTGAGTGTGTTTGGCCCATTTTCAATAGAACCTCCAAAAAATGAAGGAATATTTACACATAAATTCAAGTTTTTGAAAGGCTTTTGTTATATCCAGCCTCAAATTCCCACCCCTAGCTCCGTGAAAGGACGAAAATTCCCTTTCAGGGGTTGGGAATAAAAAAATGCTATTTCTTTTGCCTTCCGGACACGCGGGCGTGTGGCTATCACGCCTCACCGTGTGGTCGGACGTGATAGCCACACGCCTCACCGTGTGGTCGGGCGTGACAGCCACATGCCCGACCACAAGGTGAGGTGTGTGGCTATCACGTCCGACCACACGGTGAGGCGTGATAGCCACACGCCTAACCACACACCCGCGTGTCGGAAAGGTAAAAAAGAAATAGGGCTGTTATTCAATTAAACCCGTAAATACCTGTAAACACTACACAATTTTAATTAAAACTTGTAAATACTATACAATTTTGATAATTGCTCATACACCACACGGGCGTATGGGCATCACGCCGTCACCATTGTGAGGGAGTGAGGATGTCACGCCGCACCACATGTGACGGCGTATGAATATCACGCCGTCGCCTGTGGTGAGGCGTGAGGCTATCACGCCGTCACCTGTGGTTCGTCGTGATGTTCATACGCCGCACCAGAGGTGACAGCGTGATCTCCACACGCCCCATGTCCCGATTCTGATTCGAATAACAGCAAAATCCGACGCAAAAAAAACGTCCAAAAGACATCAAAATCAAACAGAAATACATATCATAGGTCCCTTTCCTTTGCCGCCCCTCCGCCGATCCATGTTTTTGTTGATAAATTAGTCCGGATTAGACTAAAGAGAGTTTCAGTTGTTTGAGAGAATTTGAAAATTCTGAAAATTGTCGAAAGGGTAATTCGGTCTTTTCACGGGGCTAGGGGTCAGAATTCAAGGCTGGGTATAGTAATTCACTTTTGAAATTATCTACATTTAACTCAAACATTTATTTAAATTATGTCAGTAAAAGGATACTGCCTTTTCAATCTGGCAGTCATCCATTTGGACAATTTTGTCATTTGCATAAAAAAAAATTTCAAAACTAGGAAAAATAAATTTTGAGAGAAAATTTCAAAATTTGGCCTAAACGGATGCATCATCCGTTCCCGCCATGGATTGGGCGGATGCCACATCCGTTTAGGCCAAATTTTGAAATGTGCAAAATCGTAAAAATTTTAGTGACAAAAAATACTAAATCGTACAATTGTTTGTGACGAAAAATGCAAAATCGTCATAAAAATATGTATTATTTTCACGAGTTCTTTGCTAAAATAAATTAAAATTTAAAAATGTAAATTTTAATGTTTCCGACTCGTAATCATCCATTTTCGGAGTTTGGGTTGTCACACATCAATTATTTTCATAATTTAAATTACTGGCTTTTGGGTTTATGATTTTGGAGAGAGAATTTTCAGTTTTTGATCAAAATTATGAGAAGGGCAAAAAAGTCCAAATGGGGACGTTGATAAGTAATTTGGGGACGATATTTAGCAGCTCACTAAATTTATCATATTCATCAGTGAAGATAACATCGTTTACATTCTCATTGTTATAAATTAAAACAGTCATGAGCTTAAGCTTCAACTCCAAACTCAGACAAGGATCAAGGATATGCAGTTTCAATTCCCATAGTAATCAAGATAAGTTTCAACATTACATCATTATATTATGGGAAATTGCATATTATATGACAACAAAGTGTTTCAAAAATACAACAAACAACATATTAGCACATATGCTATTTGAATACAATTGGCTGGAAGTAGGAGATGTGGCTCAATTATTGGAGATCTTATTATTTTATAGGAGGCACCTGGTTCTCCAACTCATTTTGATGTTTTTCAACACAAAAATTGACATTTATTTATGTTGAAGGTTCTCAAAATGAGTTTGGAGAACCGGGTGCCTACTATAAAATCCCCAATTATTGAAGGAAATGTTCATGAATTGCAGGATACTTAATTTCAGAGCTTAGAGCTTAGCAGCAAGCAGAGCATTCTGTATAGGTTTTGTTGTGATCACATTGCCCTTTCCATATCACTTGCACTTGGAGGAACATCCACTGCTGGGGAGCAGTTAAAGAATCCATGTGGCTACATCACAATCACCAACCATAAATTAAAGATCACACACTTTAACTATCAGATTTTCACCTATCACCCGGATTAAATGCAACTACGATCACTCAACACATTGTTTTACTATGATTACTAAATATAGATTTTCACCTAGCAGTTTAAGAATTTTTTTTTTTTTTTTTTTTTTTTTTTGTCTCATTGAAGTCATTGTCATAAATTTCAAACCAAATCTATGCCCAAGAGATAATGTGGCATTACTTCGACAATGAGAAATTCTACTATGGTCCCGGTCCATTAGACCTTGCCAATAGAAATGTGACAATTGTGCACTTTCTTTCCTTACACAAATCATCTCCCAATGAGGTAGCATGATTCTCTTTTTTCATTGGTTGGGTCCATTGCACCCGGTCCACCATAGAAGTTCTCCTTTGACTATAGACTTGAGCCATGTCAAATCTGAACTATGCCATATCAGCAACAAATCCCCCTATCGTGGTCTATAAAAAACAACAAAACTGAAGTTTTTGGGTGTTTTTGTTGCTGAAGTGTTACCAGTGGAGTTGAGATATCTCTTAGACTTTGACAGGGCTTGAGTTCATAGTCAAATCATACCATGTTAATTTTCAGGCACAAACTTGATTGTAAATTCAGAGTGATTATTGGCTTGAAGAGTAACATACCATTAGCATAAATCCAATGCGTTCTACTGGCATGACAGGCCAGTCTTCCAGGCGGGGAATGTGTGTCACTCCAAATACATACCTGTAATAATTTGACACAATTATCATTTTTGTTGCATTTCTATCATATATAATCATGTTGAATATATATATCACATAACACGATTACGACATAACCCATTTTGACACCCAGATTAATATTCTATTAAAAGAAGAAATATGGAGGAAGAAGGAAACAAGTGGGGGGTGAACTTGCCATAGAACAACATTTGTTTCTTCAATTGGTCGATTTTGCTTAACCCATGTACCCAGTCCCTCTCCATTAAGTGGATTTTGATTGGGAAATTCTCCACCAGGATACATTTCATCACGTGCATAAGGTGTTACCCAAAGATTATGTTTCAAGAAAGCAGCTCTCCTCAGGAATTTTGCGTCTGAACCAGCCAATGGTAAGCAATTTGAACCAGGTACTAACTTGAATCCAGTGAGCTGCCCAGTCCGGTTCACGGTTCTCGTGTTTCTGATCTGTGAAATTGGAAACAAAGGTTGATAAAAAAAAAAAGTGATCTTTTATTACCCACAAAAAGAGAAATTGTCATGAAGCCAATTGAGCTAAAAGCTCAAGCTAATAGTTAATGGTCCACTTCATATTAATATATGACACACCCCCACACGCAAATGCCCACTGGGATTGAAACGTGCACAACACAGGCCCATATTACCATGGCCTGCAATTTAATCAACAAATGGGTCTGCCAAGAATCGAACCCTAGACCACTTGGTCAACCTTGCTCTAATACCATGTTATGGAACCAATTTAACTAAAAGCTCAAACTCAGAGTTCAAGTCCACTTCATATTAATATCTGACACACACCCACACACGAATGCCCACTGGGCTTTAAGCGTGCACAATACAGGCCCATATTACCATGTCCTGCAATTTAATCAACAAATGGGATTGCCAGGAATCGAACCCTTGACCAAGTGGTCAAAGAGGCTCTGATACCATGTCATGGAACCAATTGAACTAAAAGCTCAAGCTGATAGTTACAGTCATGAAATCATTTGAACTAAAAGCTTAGAGCTTTTAGTTCAATTGGTTTTAGGGCATGGTATAGAGCCAGTTTGACCAAGTGGTTTAGGGTTCGATCTTTGGCAGTCCCATTTGTTGATTTAATTGCAGGACATGGTAACATGAGCCTGTGTTGTGCATGCTTCAAGTCCAGTGGGAATTCGCGTGTGGGAGTGTGTTAGATATTAATATGAAGCGGACCTTTAATTATAAGCTTGAGCTTTTAGTTCAATTGGCCATGACAGTAATAATACCATAAAACAAGCTATTAAGGCAACCTGACACAAAACAAGGGATAAGGTACCAATTTGTTGATATCTTTTTTTGGGGAAAATACAAATTTACCCTAATGTTTCCATCCAGGATCAATTTTTTACCCTTATATAAAAAAAATTGTTGATGTCGCAACGGTAAACGTTGTTGTCGTGTGATCAAGAGGTCACGGGTTCGAGTCTTAGGAGCGGCCTCTTGCCCCAGTACACCCTTGTGGTGGGACCCCTCCCTGGACCCTCGCTCAGCGGGGACGCGTAGTGCGACCGGGCCGCCCTTGTTTTTTATATAAAAAAATTGTTGATATGGTTTGACTGTTATTTGACTGGCCTTACAAACACCAATTATGTCTAAAACATTTGTTGTGTTACTACAGACTTGTAGCCATTCCCAGCAAAACATCAAAATCATAGCTCATTGCCACAACCTAAGTTACGCATAAGAATCTTGCAGAATAGACAAACAACAATAATAAGTTGTGCAATAAAGGTAAAAGTAACATACAATCCAATGGCGAACACTTAATGGATTACAATTGCGCATTGCCTGCGATTCTGATTTCAACAGTTCCTCTTCGGCATAGAATGCATTATTATGGACATTATCCTTTCCAGGTTCATCAACTTTAACATTCACCTCAACAACCTATAAGAAAGGAAAGTATGTTTCTTACAAAAGAAGAATAGAGTTTTATAGTTTAATACTCAGGAAAGATATGAAAGGATAAGTTTCCAGGAAATTAACCTGATTGAATGTTTCGCCAGGTTTACAGTCGACTGCCATATCCATACGTGCCACAAAAAAATGTTGATGAACAGGTGCATACAATCCAGGAGCAATTGTTGTACCATATTTTCTTACTTCTCCAGGTTGCAATGCTCCTAAGCTTAGAATTCCAGTCAGTTTAATCTCTGCTTCAATTTTTCTATCCTAATAAATTAAGGAAAAAAAAAACATTATTCTATTTAGAAAGCAATGCCCTTTTCAACTTTGCTTCAAATGCTGAAGATGAAAGCACAACCTAACAAGGAGCGATGAAAGCACAACCTAACAAGGAGCTATGAAAACGGTAGAAAGATTCCTGATAGAGAGCCAAATAATGGGAATAAAAAGATAAAACGGGTATTGAGGGACACATGGTTTGGGGCCTAGTGATAGGTCATTACAAGAGAGTAAGGTTATTAAATAATTTCAAACATGACAACACAAGTTACAGAGACGACCTGTTTGACCGATTATCATTTTTGTGTCAATTATACCATATATAATCATATGGAATATACAGATAACATAACACGATTATGACACAATAACCCGTTTTGACATCCCCTAGAGCTTTAGTTGGTATATGTAGCTGTAGGAAAATAAGGAAAGGGATGAGAAATTATGTTTGTTAGGCTCATTTGAGTTGCTCATTGAGTAGAGAGGGAATAGATTTTCCTGTTGGGGTTGAGTTGACGCTCAGTCCATTTTATCCTTGATCCTTGTAGTTGAGAAATCCATCAATAAACTTTAGTATTTCTTTGATTTCTTGTGCGTGTTTCTGTTATTCTATTTCAATCAAAATCTTGCTGCCAGATTCAAAAGGCTAAGCATAAATTTAAGAGATATTACTTAGTCAAGAAATAAGTACTGGATAATTATGCCAATTTCATAATCCCTACCAGAAAATTTAAAGGAACTGAACTCCGATGAAGACTTGCCTGATAAAAATGCCAGAAAAATCCGTACTCATAATTAGCCACAGTGCATATAGAAGATACTGATAGCCTTCTAGAACGTCGGACTTCTGCTAATCCCGTTCTCCAATCCTGATGCTTCCATAAGATTCCATGATCCTCTTCATGTAAACAAACACAATTCTCAATTGTTTCAACTCCTCCAGATAAATTTGTAAAGTGTGCATCAAAGTACTTGATGAATCCCAAACAATCACAATTCTGTAACACAACGGTTACGTCAATGCTTAATTTTTGAAGTAAATTAGACAAGAAGCTAGAACTGGTACTATATGAAAGAGATAGAAGATAAAGGCTCCTACCTTCTTCAGAGAGTGTGCATTTCTCCCCAATCCATCTTCCCCTGCATCAAATGCATTTTTCCTATAATGTGGATCATTTGGATCCCCATATGGTACCACCATCTCAACAAAACTTAACCTGTGGGCCACAGGTCTCTGACCTCGATTACCATCAACATATGCAACAGAATAGATAACTAAACCCTCCCTGGGGGTGAAACCGATACGAAAATTCCACTGTCAAACAAATCAAATCAACAATGAATATGACGTAAGCAAAGACACTAGTTAGCAATGCAGTTCCACAAATAAGCAAGAACCTTTTGCCACTGAATAAAGTGTCCATTAACACGAAAGCTTGGACCTTCAGGTTGAATGATGTCGAGAGGCTTCACATCACTTCTATCGACACCTCCTCGAGTTTCACCAGCAGTATAATTTCTTAAGGGCTCAACTGGTGGTAGAGGAACAAATTTCCGATCTTCAAATTCAATCACAACCATATTTTGCATATCAATAAGTACATGTATTCCTTCAGCTGGACGGGCATATCCATTTTCAATAGGACAGTTACTCTCAGTTCTGCAGAAGATTAGTGGTTTAGCAAGCCTGCGGCTAGGAGCATCAGCTTCACTGTGATACCCTACACACCTAAGAAAAAATGAAAATGTTATAAAGAGTAGGAATGAATACATGAGGAACCCATATTTTGCACAAGCAAATCCGAGTAAACCAACCAGGGGTCAACCATCACAAGATCCATGTCCTCGATACCCCGCTTTTTCATTGCCTCACGAAACGGAGGGAATTCTTTCACTAAAGCTTCACATTGAGCCCATTCCACAGCATCCTGTAATTTTAAAGCCAAATAAGAAGTTTGGGTATTCTTTTTCTTTACATTTATTATAATCTGGCAGTAAAATTGACCAATAAAACAACTTGATGGGAATTTTAGCAGTCTCTGGACCAAGAGTTTGTAACATACCATGGGCGGCTGAACATTCGGGACAACATTGGATGAAATGACTTTGCCACTGTGGTGGCCACCTCGCGTTGCAGCATGAACTTCTGATAGTTGAACAATCCATATGCTAGTCTCATTTGACTTTTTGCTATAAACAACAAGTCTTGCTTTCCTTGGAGGAAGTTTTGTGGGAATTACAGGCCCACCTTTACGTTTGGGAAGTAATGAAGGCTGAAAGGGAGGGAAGAAATATGCATCTGCCAATGCGACAACATGCTTCTCTGGCTCTAGTAAAACCCCTTCAACGAATCGCATGCTATCTCTCACCTAAAAATAGTGTACCCATTTGTTTCTTCCTTCCACAAATGTCTTAAGAATAGAACACTATAAGGTATCCTTAAACTACAATACAACCCATTCGATCCTCGTAGTCAAATAATTTCTGGTACATTGGGAAATAGAAAAAACGGGCTACCAAGAGTGAGACCCATCACTCATGCACTCTGAAGCAATTACGAATATGTAAATAAGTCAAACAGCTTGCAAGTTGCTTTTACTTGACTTATAAAATATTCAAATTTGACTATATTTTTAATTAAGTCAAGCTTGAGCTCAAATAGCTCTCAATGAACAATTCAAGTGCAGTTCAAGTATGATAATTTGAAATCAAAGGCTTACCTAGCTAATAAAAAAAATCTTTTATGAAAATATTAGATATTTTATATAATCACAATATTTGAAATTTGGGCAGACAAAGTAAAACTCAATTAAGCTCCAGTTGATTTGGCAACCTCAAGCTTTCTAATCAACTTAAACTTGAGAAACAGACTATGACTGATTTAATCCTTCTCTCAACAAGTAATTAGCCTGATATGACTTGAATTGAAAGCTATCATTGCCATAAAAACTTCCTATAGAACAAAAACAGAGGTGGTGGCAGTTCTTTCTTTTCAGTTGATCTAAAAAATACTAAATAATCTCAAGTTCTTTGAATTATTATTTTTTTATTATTTTTTTTATATTTTCTTAATAAGGAGAGAGTTAGTGTGAATTAGAGAAGCCTTAGGGTGGAAAGTGCAAGTTACCAAACTATAATCTAAATCCACAATTCAAATTAAACAGTTACCTCAGGAGTTGCTCCAGCTGCCCTCACTGTTGCCACTGCCACAGAAATCTCAGCAGCAGTTAAAGGTTCCAAAGGGTGGCTGGTTTGTGCCCTTGCCATCATTGGGATTCCTAACCAAGAAAAGAAACAAACTCAATCCGTAGTTTTAAATCTGACTAATCTTATTGTTCATCAAATATAATAAATTAAATAATCCGGAAAGGAAGTGATCGGGCTACATTAGTAAAGCGTGTTTTTAATACATATAGACATGTTTTAAAGTCGTTTAGCCAAGGAATGGGATTCGGGTCAAAGCAGATGATATCTATATGTTTCTCCACATACGATGTCTTGGTTCGGGAATGAACCAGGCCGAAACTGGTGGACTTATAACGATCCGATTCAAGGGTGGTGTCGGTGTGGAAGGCCTGAACAAGGAATGGGGATGACGATGGATAGAAATGAACTCAATCCACATCAGATATACATGTAGACGCATAGCCATGAGGCCCAAGGAATGGGACTTGAGCCAAAACTAACAATATATATACTTGAACCAGGCTCAATGGTGGCCAAAGAAAGTAAGCAGGTCAATTATCAATGAGGCATGTTCTTTTAGACAAATAGAAGTAATAACAAAATGGCATGAAAATGAATTTCTAATGGCTCCAATATCTAGCATAGGAATAAAGTGTTGGATAACTATATTGAATGAGAAAGCTGAACCTGCTACTCTAAACCTAAATTCAGAGCAAATCAAGAAATCATACTGTTTAAAAAGAATTACATTCAGCAATGGAAATTTGATTCGGTTACCTTTAGAAGAAGGAGGATCAGTGAGTGACTCAACAGGGCGAATCAAAGACGCCATAGCAGCTCTCTCGCGAACCGGAGCCACTGCTTCGGAACCAGCGCTACAATCCTGCAAAACCTCAGTTGCAGCGGCGGCCTTTCTAGCATTGGCAGAGGAAGAGGTGCAACAAGAAGGCGTCGCTTTTTCCTGAGTAGTGGCCATTGTAAAGGGTTAGCAACTTCACCGTAACCACCGTAGTAATTGACACTGTAATACTTCACTGACATACAGCAAAATTCTATCATCTATTTCTAGTTCAACTGATCTTTTCAACTTTTTTTCTCTTGAATCACCTAACCTAAACTGTAGAATGCAGAGTGGAGGACAGATGTGGGGGACCACTTTGGCAGAAATTGCACAGATAATGGCAAAAGAAGAAGAGGGTTTGGGACCAGTGGCGGAGGCAGCCTAGACCCTGGGGCCGGCGCCACCCCTGAGTAGGGTGGTGCCAGGATTGTCTCCGCCCCCCTAAAATTTTGGACTGGGCTAAGAGCAACAGAGTAGGAAGAAGAAGAGGAGCAGAGGTCCATAAGTGTTGGTTTGCAAGAGTAGGAAGAAGAAGAAGAGGAGCAGAATAGCAAGAAGAAGATGATAACTGCTTCATTTGTTGATACTTTCTTTGTTGATACTTTCTTTTCTTTTCTTTAGCATGTCGAACAGCCTCTGGCTGTTAAACTTAAATTAAGTTACTCTAAAATAATATAAAAGGGTTAGTACAGTAAAAACAGATATACCCTTATTTCTGAATTTTCCATAAATCTGTAATTATATCGCTAATCTAACAGACTTACTTATTTGGGATCAACTGCATCATCTTCATTAACACTACTTTCTTCTTCTTTCTCTCAAAATCTAAAAGCTTAGGAAGCCTTTATCCATGGCAGCCATCTCATTCATTCTCCCTTCTTCCCTCACTTCATCTCCAACATTTCTCTCTTACTTTCATTAAGAACATTGATGAATTAGGGAAACAGATGGTGAAGCTCACGAACACGATCCTACAAATCTCGCGGGTGAATTTTTCCTGATTTGTCTATTTCCGATGAGTAAGTTATCGGAGTGATCAGAGATGTTTTGGAGTTCATGATGTTAGTGAGGATTGGAAGAAAACGATTGAAGAAATGGAAGAAAGTATTCCCAGAATTGGAAGAAATTGCGGTTGAGAGATTATGGGGATTAAAGGAGGAAGGAGATTCTTTTGAAAATGATGGAAGAAATGGAAGAAAATAGTTATTTATTCAAATGGAAGAAATGGTTGAAAATGATGGAAGAATAGTTATGTTTATCTGATCATGGATTCTTCATTTTTTATCTTGTTTTTTCTCTGCTATTGATTGTTCTTACTTGGTATTAGGTAATAATACTTGCTATTGATCTTCAATTTTCGACAGATTGGACATGAATATATTTTGGAGAGTGGACCAAGGGTAGAGAAAAACAAGCATTTGTTGTAGTTAGGTATGCTAAGTGGACTAATTGGGTGCAAATCATGTCAACTACTAGTCGGATTTTCTGGAAAAAAATTGGCAGATTCATTCCCACTCAAAGAAGGGACAATAAAGGAGATGGCTGCTATGGATGATGAAGGCTTTTGAATTTTGAGAGAAAGAAGAAGAAGACAATGATGTGTAGCGTGTGAATTGGTGGTATGCCAGTAATCTGATGACTAGATTAATGGTGTTAGGTCAAATAAGTAAGTCTGTTAGATTAGGGTATAATTGCAGGTTTGTGAAAAATTCAGGGATAGTTTTGTGGGTTTATTTGATATAAGGGTATATTTGTTTTTCCGTGATAATATAGGGGCAAATATGTGTATTAACCCTAATATAAAATATTAGTTTAACCTGCGAACTATTTTTTTTGGTAGAAAAAAAGTTTAGGTAAGGGTAGGTCTACCCACTCCTAATGTCAGGGCAAACCACAGACCTCGATGATGGTTTACAGTGGAATTCACAGATCACCTACCAATGAGTACTAAGTTTAGGTAACTATTTGATTCTCTATTTAATTATTTTATTATTAAAAATAATTAAATTTAAAGAAAAAAAAAGTAGAAAAAAGATACAAAGAGAAAAGAGAAAGAATAAATAAAAAATAGAAATAGCTAGCCTAAGAGACTAGCCAAATTTAGCTAATGAAAATAGTTAGCTATTTATTTTAAAGCGTCATGTCACCTTGTTGGAGTGATCACTTTTTAAATGGCTAGCTAAATTTGACAATTTAGAGAATCATGTCACCCTATTAGAGATGCTCTTATAAGTTAAAATTTAAGGAGAAAAAATGAAAAATGTGAATGTCCATTACATTAAAGGGTCGTTACCATATTTAATTGTATATTAAAATTTTGTTGTAATCTATTCTATATACTAAACCTGTAGAAAAAAAGATGATGCGTCAATTTGTTAAACTATTAACTGCTGATGTGTAATTTAGTAGATTTTTATGATTTTTTCTTAAATTTTCCTGTATAATTCCACTTTCAAAATCCCCATTATCTGAATCTTCTCCACTTCACGCAACTGCTTTCATAACTGTTATTGATTTATCATTCCCACAACTTCTCAGTTCTTCCTCAACTACTTCAAGTCACGCCAAAAAAATTCTCTCTCTACTGTGTTTTGAGAGAAAATTATCGCCCCGCCATTCTCTCTCAAACGCCTCTCCGGTTCTTCTCGACTCGGCCATCTTTGACTCTCCCCGCCATTCTCTCTCAAACGCCACTCCGGTTCTTCTCGACTCGGCTATCTTTGGCCTAATCAAGATTGGGTATCACATTGTCTTTGAACTCATACTAATCATTCTAATAATTCTTTGTTCAATTACTCTTAAAATTTTGTTTTTCATTCGACATTGACTCAATTTTGAGCATGGGGTTTCATTCTCTCACAATTTTCGTTACTATATGCAGTAGGTTGCAAAAAAAAGATATAATAAGTTTCTCGCTTATATTATTTGAAAGATCCCAATGCAGTTGAGGTAAATTTTTTTATTATGTCGTGAATCTTATATTTTAAATGTTGCCTTAAGTTTGATTAAGAGTTTAATTTGTTCGACCATATTAAGTTGGTCTGATTACCTTTTCTTAAGGATGAGAAAAAAATAGCATGCTCATCTCTTTTTCTTACTTCGAACAATTCCTTTTCAAATCCACGCAAAAGAGAAATTCCCTCTACATTCTAAAACTCACTTGCAAGTAATTGATTTTAATTGTTCAATTGTGAAATTCAAATCTCTTATAAAACTTACTTGAATTTGTGGAAAATCGCTCAATTTGATTGGAATTTCTCAGGTCCATGGAGAACAAGATCTAAGGGATGGAAGAATAAGGTCTCCGAGTGAGATAAATGAGACATCTTAGCTACATGCATGCCAAGATTGATGGTATTTAAAGAAACAGATCATTAGGCTAAGAGATTGTTTCTTACTTGATCCATTTACTGGGTGATCTATTGTTAATGATATTGTATTTCGTATTTTGTGTCATTATATCATGTCTAAGGGTGTGACCATGATAGCCTTGCTCACAAAGGCTACAACCCTGGCATTACATGAGCATCCTGTTGTAAATTCAAGTTGTAAAGATGGAAATAGCTTCAAATAGAATAACAACATCAATATTTAGTTGTGGCCATTGATGGTGGATTGATTACATCCGTGCTTCAAGAGGTTGACAAGGTACTAATTCATCTGCTTTAGGCTATTGTGTAGTTTATATAGGTTATATCCCCTTAATTGAATTGAAAACATTGCTTTTTTTTTTGTACACATTTTCCTTCTCAGTGCGCAAAATATAGTCACTTCAAAAACATATAGTTGTTATAAAAGAATGTTCATCAGCTTTAGTGAGGATATTTTCTTGGAAAACTTATTTCTGTTCAAATTTCCATACAAAAGCAACGTGCGTTATATTTAAATAATTTAGAACATGTAGTCATACTCAAAATGTAAAATTTAAAGAGGTTTTTAATAATTTATAGTGAATTATTTAGTGAAATCAATTATATTGTAAACTACATTTTAATATATATTTTTATATTAATTTAATTATATTTAATATATTTAAAAATATTATACATACCGTGCATCGCACGGGTGCAAGGCTAGTTGAATAAGAAATCCATAGATTAACTTTTATTTAACAACTATTATAATCCTCGTTGCATAAAAAAAATGGATTGAATTCTCATTACATCTAAAACGTGTATTCCTAATTTCTATTTTTAAAGTTCAATCTAACCTCTCATTTGTTAAATCTCACTTCTTATCATTCTAAAAAACGCAAAAACTAAAAAAACTGAAAACGAAAAAAAAAAGTGAAAAATGAAAATAAGAAAATAAGAACATAGGAAAAAACAGTGAAAATGGAAAACAAAAAAATGAGAAAAATGTAGAAAAAAATATTACAAAAACACGGAAAACTATATACTAATTTCACGTTTTTCATGTTTTTTTTGTTTAGTTTAATTATGTAAATAAAATTTTACAATTACATTTAACTAAACAAACATAAGTATTGTAATGATAATTACATTTATTTGTCAACCAAATATGGTAATGAAATCACAATTCCATTCCATTACATTACAACTTTGATTACATTACGACTTTGATTACATTACATTGCATTACGACATACCAAACGGACCCTAAGAGCCTCTTCATCCTCTCTATTAATAGAGAGTCCATCTTCACCTCTTAGTGCCTCTTAATTCATTTTTTTATTAATAATTTATTATTGATGAGTCTCTCTCCTCACACTATTAGTAAATATAACAATAATTAATAATTTTAATGATAAAATAATAAATAAGGAGTGAATATAAGGAGTATTGTTGGAGATGATATATCTTAATTATTCTTAAATCATTAAGAGTTAATTATTTATATTATTTTTAGAGAGTGCACTAAGAGTCATGCTCTTTTTACTTTTTTATCAATTTAATAAGTGTTGGTAAAATATAAGAAAATAGTTAATTTCAAATGTCTTTTGGTTTTAGGTTTTTGCATATCGGTATTTGTAGTTTTTTTGTTGCAAACCGAACATCATGTTTGCAAAAAAAAATTATTTTTTGTTGCTTTGCCAAATTTGGCCGATAACGTGTTCAAAATGAAAATTTTCAGAAATAACTTTTTAAGTTTGAGGTCATTTACATGTTTTTTTATTAGAGAGAAAGTTAATGTTTAAAGAGAGAAAACTAAAAAATGATGGTTTTGAAAAATAAAAAATGTGGTTTCATAGTGAATATGATACTAAATACGATATTTTGCTTACCATCATAAAAAAAAATATCTAATATATCTAATAGTGAAAAATTGATACAACAATTGAAACGTTGGTAAAAAATTGTCATAAAAAATTATTAAAAATAATGATGAAAGATAAAATTTATCATATTTAAGTGATTATTAATGACGAAATTATATTTGCACAAAATTTTTATCATAAAATGTCATATTGTTTTTTGTAGTGAGAGCCATTGAAATTGTTCGTATATGTTGTTGATGTTCGAAGTAGTATGCTAAAATGAACAATATTTATTGTTTTGTTGATACAATGTAAATGTAAAAATGAACAATCATCAATTTTATTGTGGAGATATATATTCAATTTATGTGAATAATTGACTTTGCCATGCATATACTATTTTATATATTTTGTATGAGCATTAACATTATTTCAAAGTGTTTTTTTGGGTTATCTCCGAGCTCCCTTTACCCCGCTCTAGGGTTTTTGCTGTCTTACCCAAACTTTGGGATTTTTCTACTCATCCGCCTGTTCCTCGCCGCGAATCCACCGTTTGATACACTAATCCCTGCTCTTCAACCTCCCTTCAATCCAAAGCCTCTACAATTCCTGATACAAATTAATTACAAACACCACTATTATAAAACCCCTTATGTGAAAACCCGACAATCCCAACTCAAATCCCTAAAATTCACAAAATCAAATGGAAGATATCACACATAACTGCCTTCAGTTATCCTTGGCTGATGAAGACGCCGCTCCGGTAGTCATCCCAGAAGCCCCTGCACTTCCGGACTACGATCTTCGTTGGAGCTGTGTCGGAAGATTCATCACGGACAAACCAATAAACATAGCAGGTATGAAAGTTACTCTGTCTAGACTCTGGAAACCGGCAGGGGGTATGTCGATAGTGGAATTAGATGGTGACCGACTATTATTTCAATTCAACCATATCTTTGATTTGAACGGTGGCCCATGGTCATTCGAGAATAAATTGCTTGTTATTAAAAGAATCAATGGTCCGGAAGATGTGTATGGCCTTACTCTGAATGAAGCTGCATTTTGGATTCAACTCCACGGATTACCAGTCGGATACCGCACAGAGAAAATCGCAGTAGCTTGTGGTAGTTCGGTTGGTCCGGTCATTAAAACTGATCCTCGCGACTATACAGAAGCTTTCAACAATTACCTAAGAGTCCAAGTTCTTATGGACATCAGAGGTCCACTCAAACGTAGAACAAAACTGGGGAAATCGGCTACAGAATGGGTCTGGATTAATTTCCAATATGAAAGACTACCTCACTTTTGCTTATATTGCGGACTACTGGGACATAATGCTAGAGATTGCGCACCGTTCAGAGCCCTAAATGACCCGGACCTTCCAACGGTTTATGGTCCTTTCCTGCGAGCAACTCCTAGGAGATTTGCCCAGAACGTCTCGCCATGGTTATGTAATTCACCATTACTAATCTCACAACCTAAGCCCATGATTACTAATCAAGTGACAATCTTGGCCAATCAGCAGACGCAGTTGAACATCAAAAAAGCTATTGACAGTGAGAATGAAATTCAGATGATGACGGATCCTAAGAGGAAGAGAGGAGAAACAGACACATAGGCGAGTATTATGGAAGGAATAACTAATGAAACAGAGATATCGGCAGGCCCTCAATCTAGGGCCAGCCGGATGCTATGAAACTACTAAGTTGGAACTGTCGGGGTATGGGTAACCCTGACAC
The DNA here is from genome assembly GCF_963576675.1 of Euphorbia lathyris. NCBI lineage: Eukaryota > Viridiplantae > Streptophyta > Magnoliopsida > Malpighiales > Euphorbiaceae > Euphorbia > Euphorbia lathyris. Next base: position 17,472,279 of record NC_088914.1, on the reverse strand, counting down.
AGTTCGGGAGCTCCGGGAGCTCATTGTCACCCATAAACCTTCCATTATATTCTTAATGGAAACTATGATCAGTAATGAGGCAACCTTACGTATCAAAGACAGAATTGGTTTTGACAGAGCATTCGCCACCAACAGCGTTCGTGGAGGAGGAGGCATTGCCCTCTTTTGGAAATCAGAAATACAAGTACAGTTAGTCAAATTTGGTAGCAACTTCATTGATGTCACGGTCAAAGCAGATAACCTTCCCCATGGCGATTTACAGGGTTCTACGGGTATCCAGAAAGAAACAGAAGACAGACATCGTGGCAATGCTTGAAAGACCTGTATCGTATCTCAAATCTCCATTGGCTAATTATCGGGGACTTTAACGACATGATTTACAACTTTGAGAAGAGAGGCGGGAGAGGTCATTGTTAGGCATGAAATTGACTAAGTTTAACAGATAATTTATAAGGGAATTCGGGTATTTTTTTATATCATTTTGTAAGGAATAAGGGCTAATTAATGTCCTTGTGCAGATAAGCAAAGAAAAATGCTAAACTCGCTGGAAACAGCTTGTTTCGCTAATGCCAATGAGGAGTGGAGCCTTACTTGTGTCCAGCGGTTAAACGCCAGATTATCCAATGACGGACAGCGACAGATCGTTGGTGGCAGTGAAAGGAAAGCGGCAGGAAAAGCAGGTGAAAGTGTGTGGCGATGGGATTGCCCAAAGAAGCATGATGATTTGAAGTCTCACCCCCTTGAGTGTTCAAGGGTTAATCTAAAAGTTAATCATTTTTTAGTTTATTTTAATTGTAGTAAGTAGTTGACTTTGTTTGTAAAAAGGGTACGAAAGTTGTACCAATTTTGGATAGTCTCGGTCTTTTCCCTTTAAATAGGAAAAGCAGAGAAGGTTTTAGGATCGGATATTTTCTTAGTTTTAGTTTTTTTAACAAGTAGAATAGAAGGAGAAGAGAGCTCTCATGGAGTCTCAAGCTGTAACAAGAATCTTCTTCTGCTCACTGCTCGATATGAGTGAGTAGACATTTTGAACGGGCATGGCATGGCCGGCCCGGTGATGTAAGTTTTACAACGTTTTTATGAATATTTAGTATTTTGCCAATGTTGTATTTAACTTTCTTGCGTAAGCATGTATGTATGTGTTAGATGAATGTTAGGACACTACTTTCATCTTCACCGATATCTCTATTGATCTCCCAACTTCGAAGCTGACAAGTTAGAAGGTTGTGTCGAGGGTTTTCTCATCTAGAAATGCAGTTTTGTTCTTAATGCTAGAAAGAACGTATCTTTAGGACGCTAAAGATGTTAGTAAATCTTAGGAGTTTAAGAACACACGAAAGTTGACTCAAACTCACTTAAAAACTGATACTTTGGCTTCGTTGGCATTATCTTTTATTCATCGAATGTTGTAAAATGTAGCACACCGTGTTCGGTCATGTAAAGCCTGTTCTCTTCCCTTAATCTTTGAAAAGTAACCTTATTTCCTTGATTGAGTATCCTGCCTGAGTCATTAAACAACCAATATCAAACAAACAACCATAAAGGAAGGCACTTTTATAACACACACTGTTTAGCAACGATTTCCCATATTTATTTGTATCACAATCCCTGTGGAGACGATACTCGCTTATCACTTTATTACTTGTATCTAGTGCACTTGCTAGAGTCTGTTTACAGGACAACAAGTTTTTGGCGCCGTTGCCGGGGATTGAGATGAACAAATTTATAGCTGAAATTTCTGTAAAACAGGGTGTTTTTAATCTGTGTGTTAAGGCGTGCAGGAACAAAAAGGTCATTTTTTCCGTTTATTCGTAGAGCTGCACCTCCTGTTTTTCCTATCGATCTCGAATTAGAGAGAACGTGTAGACGAAACAGAGCGGGAGCTCGACGTGCTAGACAAAGAGAAAGGCAAAGAGAGAGAAGAATGGCTGGAAGGGAAGGACCAGAACAACAAGTTCCACCAAACCAAGAAGAGGAAGGAGAAAATAATAACCCTCATGTTATGAGAATCAGAGACTACTCTAGGCCAACTACCGAGGGACACTCATCGTGTATCGTATTGCCCAACGAGGGAAACAACATGTTCGAAGTAAAAGGGTCCATGATACAAATGATCCAAGCCTCGGTGCAATTTAATGGGTTTCAATCTGAAGATCCTAATGGGCATCTTCAAGAATTCATTACCTTGTGCAACACATTCAGGTCGAACAGAGGTGTCTCTGATGATGTGATCAGATTAAAGATGTTCCCTTTTTCACTAAGGGATAAAGCAAAAACATGGCTGCGGAATTTACAACCTGGAACGATCACGAGTTGGGAAGAAATGGCACGAGCTTTTCTAATGAAGTATTTTCCGCCTCGACAAGCCATTAAGCTACGAAATGAAGTGTCACGCTTCATACAGGACGAAGATGAGTCGTTGGCAGAAGCATGGGAAAGATATAAGGAGCTGCTCAGAAGGGTGCCAAATCATGGTATCCCCATGTGGATGCAAATGCAAAATTTTTACAATGGCGCGACCAACGTTTACAAAATCCAGATCGAATCTATCGCGAATGGTAACCCGGAAGATCTAGAGCCACAAGCTTTATATGACCTAATAGAGAAAGTGGTCAGCACGAGTTACAACTGGCATTCGTCACGAAGTGAAGAAAAAAGGACAGGAAATGAGGATGTCGTTTCAAAACTAACAAGCCAAGTAGAACAGCTTACCCGGCAGCTGGGAAAGATAAATGTCTCATCCATTCACAATGAACCGCCATTTAGTGAACCACCATTCAATGAAAGTTGTGGTTTTTACGGAGGAGCTCATTTCAATATCAACTGTCCTGGAGTTAAGCAAGGAAAAGGCACACGGGCTGAATGCGACTACGCAGGGTACAATCAGAGGAATCAGCCCAACCGTTATTCTAACACTTACAACTCGGAAATGAGGAACCATCCAAATTTTGGATGGACAGGCCAACCGGACCAGCAAGGACAGTATCAAGATCAGCCGAGGTATCAACAACAACAAGGAGGACATTACCAAAGACAACCTCAGCAGCATTATAAGCAACCTGTGCCACAAAAGGAAGAAGTCGAACCAGATATGAAAACAATGATGATGCAGTTCATGAAACAGACGCAGGCATCGATCAAGAATCTGGAAACACAAGTCCACCAGATCGCCGCGTCCACATCAAAAGGAAAAGGAATAATGCCGAGCAATACTGAGCCAAATCCTAAAGGCGACGTCATGGCAATCACCTTGAGGTCTGGTAAGGAAACTCAACCAGTTGTTTTATCTAACAAAGATGCTGAGCGTGCAGAAACATCCAAAGAGGCTGAAGGGGAACTGGAACAAGCTGTTCCTGGTAATGAAGAAACGAGGAAGGATAACCAAGCAAGTAAGCCAAATCAAGAGGAGGAAAGGGCTTGTAAACCACCACAACCGTATGTCCCACCGGTGCCATATCCAACACGGCTGATCAATGAGAAGTTGGAGGAGCAGAATTCTAAAGTGTTGGACACTTTGAGGAAATTGCACATCAACATACCTTTTGTGGAAGCACTGGCACAGATGCCGACATACGCAAAATTCCTCAAAGATATCTTGTCGAACAAAAAGAAACTGGAGAACATTTCCATGATACAACTCAACAGAGACTGTTCGTCCATACTCCAAAACAAGCAGCAGCTTCCAAAGAAGCTAAAAGATCCAGGGAGTTTTTCGATTCCTTGTTTAATTGGGAAGCTGACTATTGAAAATGCACTTTGCGACCTAGGAGCTAGCATAAACCTAATGCCATATTCTATATATGCACAACTCGGGTTAGGAGAACCACAACCCACTCGTATGTCTATTCAATTAGCTGATCGTTCTGTATGCTATCCTATGGGAGTAGTAGAAGACGTGTTAGTCCAAGTAGGAAAATTCATTTTGCCCGTTGATTTCATTATAATGGACATTGATGAAGATTTGCATGTCCCTATTATCCTAGGAAGACCATTTCTAGCAACAGGAAAAACATTGATAGATGTAGGAGAGGGAAAGTTATTCTTAAGGATAAATGGTGAGGAAGTGATATTTAAAATGAATGAAGCAATAAGGCGTGCGAATAATAATGATGACACTTGCTGTTTCTTAGATGATTTTCAGAGTCTTACTACTTTACAGGAACAGGACACATTAGAAACTTTATTGGGGAGAGAGGTGAACATATGCGAAGGAACAGGCTGTTCCATTGAAAGCAACTTTCCGACACCTTCGTTAGATCCTGCTGTTCCAACTCATCAAGAACCATCAGAGGTACCCACTGTGCCTGTGTCTAAGCCAGAATTGAAGCCGTTGCCTGAACATCTCGAGTATGCTTTCCTGGAACCACCCAGCGGAAGTCCTGTCATCATATCATCAAAATTAACTCCTGACCAAAAGGCGCAACTAATGGCGGTCTTGCGAAGAAACAAGGCTGCAAGAGCATGGAAAATTGATGACATAAAAGGAATTAGCCCGGCAGTCTGTGTTCATAGAATCTTGATGGAAAAGGACCACCGACCAATTGTTCAGCCGCAACGTAGGCTAAATCCCCACATGAAGGAGGTTATGAGAAAGGAGGTGATCAAACTTCTCGATGCTGGCATTATCTACCCAATATCTGATAGTGTGTGGACAAGCCCTGTCCACGTTGTGCCAAAGAAAGGCGGAACAACCGTAGTCCTAAACGAAAAGGACGAGCTAGTACCCACAAGAACGATAACAGGGTGGAGAGTTTGCGTCGACTACAGAAAGCTTAATGAAGCCACAAGAAAGGACCATTTCCCCTTACCCTTCATTGACCAGATGTTAGAACGACTAGCGGGCTATGCATTCTATTATTTTCTTGATGGGTATTCAGGATACAACCAAATCGCAATTCATTGCGATGACCAAGAGAAAACCACGTTCACATGTCCATATGGGACTTATGCTTACAGAAGGATGCCTTTCGGAATGTGCAACGCTCCTGCCACTTTTCAGAGATGTATGATGTCAATTTTTCATGACATGGTGGAGCGGACTGTGGAAATTTTTATGGATGACTTCTCGGTCTATGGAAGTTCATTCGATAGTTGTCTAATCAACCTTGAAGCGGTGCTTGTGCGGTGCAAGGAGGCTAATTTAGTCTTGAACTGGGAAAAGTGCCACTTCATGGTCAATGGAGGAATTGTCCTAGGGCATAAAATTTCTGAGAAAGGGATGGAAGTGGACAAGGCAAAAGTGGAAGTAATCGAGAAGCTGGCTGTGCCTGCGAACGTCAAAGATGTGAGAAGCTTTTTGGGGCACGCAGGGTTTTATCGCCGGTTTATAAAAGATTTTTCAAAGATAGCACTCCCATTGTCAGCCCTACTCCATAAGGAAGCCGAGTTCTCTTTCAATGCAGACTGTTTGAAGGCCTTTGAGCTCTTAAAGACTAAGCTGATCAACTCACCTATACTAGCAGGACCAGATTGGGAGAAACCTTTTGAAATAATGTGCGACGCAAGCGACACTTGTGTGGGAGCTGTTCTTGGACAGAGGATTGAGAAGAGGTTTCGACCTATTTACTATGCCAGCAAAACATTGAACGTGGCCTAGCAAAACTATACAACTACCGAGAAGGAACTTCTGGCGGTTGTGTATGCTTTCGACAAGTTCAGGCCCTACTTGGTTTTATCCAGGGTGATTGTTCACACAGATCACGCAGCGTTGCGATACTTGTTCGCGAAACAAGATGCTAAGCCAAGGTTGATCCGATGGTTGCTATTACTTCAGGAGTTCGATTTGGAAATTAAGGATAAAAAGGGAACGGAGAATGTTGCTGCAGATCATTTGTCAATGATAGATCACAAAGGCAGGGTTGAACAAATAGAAATCGTGGAAAGGTTTCCTGACGAGCATCTGTATGTGGCACAGTCTGCGCCATGGTTCGCCGATATAGCTAATTACCTTGCAACTTCGCTCAAACCACACAACCTATCCACAAATCAAAAAAGGAAGTTTTTCTCCAAAATCAAATATTATTTTTGGGATGACCCTTACCTTTTCAGGTTGTGCGCGGACCAAATCATTCGAAGATGCATATCGCAAGAAGAGGGACAGGATGTTCTCAGCCACTGTCATAACCGCGAAGCAGGAGGACACCATAGTGCAAGCCGTACCGCGGCAAAGGTTCTCCAATCAGGTTTTTTCTGGCCCACTCTTTTTAAGGAAGCTAATGCATTCGTTGGAACTTGCAATGAGTGCCAACGAACGGGAAACATTTCAGCTCGAAATGCTATGCCCCCTAAACAACATAGTTGTGTGCGAAATTTTTGACATCTGGGGCATAGATTTTATGGGACCATTCCCAACTTCCCAAGGGAATAAATACATCCTAGTGGCTGTGGATTATGTGAGCAAATGGGTCGAAGCAATAGCAAGTCCCACCAATGACGCCCGTGTGGTAGTCAAATTTCTGAAAAGACTGTTCGCCAGATTCGGGGTCCCGCGAGCGATCATCAGTGATCAAGGGACCCACTTCTGTAATGCGAAATTTGAAAAATTAATGGGAAAACTTGGAGTCTCACACAGGGTTGCCACACCATACCATCCACAAACCAGTGGACAGGTGGAGATCTCCAATAGAGAAATAAAAAGAATCTTAGAGAAAACCGTTGGCAACTCTCGAAAGGATTGGGCAAACAAGCTCGATGATGCTCTATGGGCATATCGTACCGCTTATAAAACACCGATTGGAATGTCTCCTTTTCGGTTGTTATACGGGAAATCTTGTCACTTGCCGGTGGAAATGGAACACCGCGCATTTTGGGCGTTAACATTTTTAAATTTTGAGACACAGGCTGTTGGTGAACAGAGAAGTTTACAGCTGAGCGAAATGGAGGAATTCAGACTGTTCTCATACGAAAATACGGTGAATTACAAAGCCAGGACCAAGCAGTGGCACGACAAAAAGCTCATGAACAAGGTGTTCCATGAAGGACAAAACGTCCTTCTTTTCAATTCACGATTGAGGCTCTTTCCGGGAAAGCTCAAGTCAAGATGGTCAGGACCATTCATTATGAACCGTGTATTTGCACATGGAGCTGTTGAAATTTTCAAATATGGGGGTGATCCTTTTAAGGTGAACGGACAAAGATTAAAACCATATTTAGAGAACGATCACACAAGGAAGATCGATACTGTTCATTTCCAGGATCCCCCAGGACAGTAAAAGCAAGAGAACAGGGTGTCCGCTACAAACACCAATTGTAGCACAAGTAACTTTGCATTTTATTGATTTTTATCTTTACTTTTTATTTTTATTTTTTGTTTCTCTTGTGTAAAGTGTGTTTGAAGTTGACTTCATCTTGAGTAATTTCTGCCTAGGCACAATTGTAAAACCTAAAAATCCTTCCAAGGGTGAGGTAGTACAATTGTACATGTGTTGTAGGGAAAGGGAAAATCGTAGAAATTTGGGCGGTAGGAATTTGTTATTAAAGCTAGGAAAAGTGGAACGTCCACTCCTATGCCAAATAGGCAATCATACCGCCTGTTTTTCTCCTCGATAAGATTGAACGGTTGGGGGGATATAAATGCTAAAATAAAATCTTGACCGTTCATCTACCCTCATTCTGATTCGAAAATACGCGCCTTTCTGCCGATTTGTCCAGGTGGCCGACTTTGATTCGGCCTCAAACTGACAGATTGGCGAGAAGACGCCTCGTTTCCCCTACTTAAAGATGCTTTATCTCAGTTCAGTCCGTCTATCACCATATTTCTTTCTTTTCTTTGAGATTTCTTTTCACAAGGGCAGTTCATGATCTGTGCCCTATACCACTGGAAAACCCTACTTAAACTTGAAAGCGAAATGAGAACCCGAGGCTCGGGCAAAAACGTGAAAATTGAGGGTTCTTCCAAGAAAGAAAAAGCAAAGGCAAAAATGGCGGAACCGTGCACTTTGGCGTTTGTCCCAGATAAGAAGCTGGTCAAGAAACTCTCCCAGTTCAAAGACGCCTCTGTTTAGGCGTACTATGATGAGCTAGCGAAACTTCAGTTCGGACCCATCCGAACAGTTTGCTGGGAAACCCTAAAAAGGCTAAAGCTCGAGGATCGTGTACGCACCCTCATGAAGTCTGGTCATTTTGAATGTTTCTTTGAAATGACGGAACCGGCCTATCGGGAACTAACACTCGAGTTCTTGGCAACCTTTAAGCACAACGCTGAGATAACCGAATCTGACGAAGAGGGAAAATTTAGCTTCAGGCTCATGGGTCACTCCCAAAGGCCTTCGCTTAACTTGTTCAACCAGATGCTTGGTGCTGCCGACGATGACGATCTAGAATCCGAGAGCTATAAAGAGGCATTCACCACAACGCCTGATGTTTTCGACCCTGTGGCCTTCTGGGAATCACTTTCAGGACAGAAACATTATGACAGCAGTTCGACCAAGGCATCCAATATCGATGATTACGTTGTTCGATATTTGCACAAGTTGATCTCTGGTACAATCTTCGCCCGTGAAAACCAAGCCACCATGCCACATGCAGATCTCACCGCGTTGTGGAGTATGGCAGTTGGACCGAGAATGAATTTGGGATTCTGGTTTAGAGAGTACATCAGCGCTTTTTCCAAGAAAAACTCATCAGTCATCTGTTGTGGAAGCATTGTCACTAGAATTACGGAGTCAATCGGGGTTTTTAAACCTGAAGACCACTCTCGTCTCACGATTGTGAATCACCCTGACCCAATTGATCTCAAGAGCCTCCAAAAGATGTTATTCGGAAAAATTGTGAACGAGAAGTGGGTCTGGATGTCTGATTTTGTTACATCTCGACAGACTGAGAGCCGAAAAAGGAAAAGCGAGCCTACCCTATCAGTGTCGTCAGATTCCGAGCAAGTCGAGAAGCCGAAAGACTTGGACTTTTATAAGAAATGTGCAAAGATGACCTGCGAGGATGTGATGGATCAATTCAATGCCCTGTTTGCCCAGAATCTGGCAAACCGCGAAATGATATTCGCCATGGAGCAAAAGTACGCATCGCAACAGGGCGAGATCGATATGCTCAAGAGCCTTTGCATTGAGGAGCATGCCAAAGAAAGTCCCTCTGGTTTCTCTGTGAAAAGTCCGATAAGACAAGTGCCCGAAACACCTGCCAGTGCCAATGTTAAGGCTAACGCTGCCGCCTCCTCGAAGGAGGAGGGTATTCCTGCCCCTGTGGATAGAGAGGTTAACTCCTCTCTTTCCCATCACGCCTGATCTGACCAAATATTCGCTGTCTTAGCATCTGGTAACCTCTAACACCCTTACTCTATCATGTTTTGGTCCGCCTATCTTGTACAATCTGCTGCCGTGATTATTAACATTGAGGACAATGTTTTGTTTTCTTTTGGGGGTGGGGATTGTGTTGTGTGCATCGCAATTTATGCGGAAATAACATGATAAATGCTGTAAATCGGTTGGTTTAATTTGGTGATTTGATGTAGAACAAATATCGCTTGAGAATCCTTGTGCATATCCTTGGTAATTATTGTCTGCTTCCATTGTTTTCTTTCCGCTTATGTTTGTTCCATCTAGAGAATTGCTTGGTGTTATGTAGGAATCATAGAGCAGACTGTGCATGCTATTTGGTGTTAGGTTGTGTTAATTGCTTGTTTGTACTTCGTGTTCTCTAATTCAGGAAGTTCCAAAAATTTTGAAATCTTTAATTCCTCTGTCAAAATTAGTAATCATGGCCTTACTGCAATTTTCCCCGAAAATAGTGAGAATTTGAGCTTTATAATGCATCCATGGTATGCATTGTTTTTTTTGAGTGGGCCAGCACTCACTATCTTTAGGGAGAATTTGCCTTGGTACCCTGATGAAACGGTGATTGGTTCTGAATTTCATAGGAGGATAAAGGCATTTAGTTATTCCCTCCGCTACACAAAAGGCATCTGTGCTATGCACCCCAATTATTAGGATAACCAAGTCGAGCCATAACCTGCTCTTTCCGAATAACCACAAATAATAGCCCTCTCCCTTCACTTAACTCTAAAATACCTTGAGTTCTGTCTTATGCCTCGAATTGCCAATTGTTTAAAATAAAAATCATGTGCTTAAGTTATGCGAATATAAGCAATTGAGCAAACATCGCTTAAGGAAAAGATTGAATGAACTAGGGAATATAATGTGGGGAGGAAGGAACCTTTATTAATAGTCAGAAGAGTACTGGGTTATGAGGGAATAGTTTGTGTAGATAAAGTATGTGTAAACATCAATCATTATAGGCTGCGTATGTTAAATAAAGTGCAAAAAGACAGAATTCATACACTGAAATAGCTTTTCACTGTCAAACCAGAGCCCAAGCCTAACATTACAACCTTTATAAAGTCCTTTGGACTATGTCAGGAGGAACTTTGACCCATAGACTCGGGATCAATAGGCAAACTCGCACCCTAAGGGTGTGGTGTCTGAGCTGAGGAGTGAAATCGCATTTGTTTTCCTATGGCAAAAAGATGCCATGCGAGAGTGAGTGAATTATTCCATTCCTTAGTGAGGCATGTCTGGCTGTTGGTAACTCTTTGTGAAAGAGGAAGTCTAAATTTTAAGATTTGAGGAATTTCTTGAGCAAAAAGGACACAACTTTTAAAACAAGCTTTTACTCTTCGATGAAACCTTAACATGCATCTGTTCATCTCCTAATAGTGCCAAGCGTTCTATGTTTCTTTACTCGTCGTTCTCATTCATTAAACTAATTTCATTCCTAACCCTTTTTCTGATCTCTTCTTACAATTTGTTGCTTGAGGACAAGCAAAGGTTCAATTTGGGGGTATTTGTTAGGCATGAAATTGACTAAGTTTAACAGATAATTTATAAGGGAATTCGGGTATTTTTTATATCATTTTGTAAGGAATAAGGGCTAATTAATGTCCTTGTGCAGATAAGCAAAGAAAAATGCTAAACTCGCTGGAAACAGCTTGTTTCGCTAATGCCAATGAGGAGTGGAGCCTTACTTGTGTCTAGCGGTTAAACGCCGGATTATCCAATGACGGACAGCGACAGATCGTTGGTGGCAGTGAAAGGAAAGCGGCAGGAAAAGCATGTGAAAGTGTGTGGCGATGGGATTGCCCAAAGAAGCATGATGATTTGAAGTCTCACCCCCTTGAGTGTTCAAGGGTTAATCTAAAAGTTAATCATTTTTTAGTTTATTTTAATTGTAGTAAGTAGTTGACTTTGTTTGTAAAAAGGGTACGAAAGTTGTACCAATTTTGGATAGTCTCGGTCTTTTCCCTTTAAATAGGAAAAGCAGAGAAGGTTTTAGGATCAGATATTTTCTTAGTTTTAGTTTTTTTAACAAGTAGAATAGAAGGAGAAGAGAGCTCTCATGGAGTCTCAAGCTGTAACAAGAATCTTCTTCTGCTCACTGCTCGATATGAGTGAGTAGACATTTTGAACGGGCATGGCATGGTCGGCCCGGTGATGTAAGTTTTACAACGTTTTTATGAATATTTAGTATTTTGCCAATGTTGTGATCAATGAGGATTTAACTTTCTTGCGTAAGCATGTATGTATATGTTAGATGAATGTTAGGACACTGCTTTCATCTTCACCGATATCTCTATTGATCTCCCAACTTTGAAGCTGACAAGTTAGAAGGTTGTGTCGAGGGTTTTCTCATCTAGAAATGCAGTTTTGTTCTTAATGCTAGAAAGAACGTATCTTTAGGACGCTAAAGATGTTAGTAAATCTTAAGAGTTTGAGAACACACGACAGCAAGAAGCAAATTCAGGTACGAAAATGCTTGGGGTAATGAAGAAGGATGTCGTGAAGTAATCCAGAATATGTGGGAGGAGACGACAACACTAAACTTTATAAGCAGATTGTCAGAATGCAGTAATAAGCTACAACAATGGGGTTCAGTTCAGAAAAATAGATTCAGAGGGCGAGTAGCAAGAATAAGAACTCAACTTGAGGCCTTGAGAGGGTCAAGCAATCACACGAAAATTCAGCAGCTCAGTGAGGAACTGAATGGAATCAGATTAGCACAGGAAACGTATTGGAAGCAAAGGGCTAAGACGAATTGGTTAAAAGCAGGCGATTGTAACTCAAGATTCTTCCATGCCACTGCTCGCGCGAAACGGAAGAAGAACGACTTCAGTGGTTTAAAGACAGAAACAGGAGAGCACCTGACATGGGAGACAGGGCTAGCAGAAAAGATTCAGGAACACTTCCAGAACCTATTTACATCCAATGATTCGATAAATCTTGAGGCAGTGGACACTCTCAGTAATACTATCAGTAATCGACAGAAGGAATGGCTAGGCAGAGATTTCGTGGAGGAGGAAGTGCGTGTGGCGGTATTCTCAATGCATCCAGATAAAGCCCCAGGACCGGATGACCTTAATCCAGGTTTTTACCAGCAGCACTGGCAAACGATTGGCCCGGCTGTTTCTGCCTACTGTGTTGCATGCTTAAATTCCGGTAATATTCCGAACCACCTAAATAGCACTGATATTATCCTTATCCGTAAAAAGTACCCTCCTGTCGGCATTCATGACCTCAGGCCTATTGCTCTGTGTAATGTCATTATGAAAGTAATGACGAAAATGATAGCTAATCGTCTGAAGGGTACACTTGATACCGTGGTCTCTCAAGCGCAAAGTGCGTTCATACCTAAGAGATCTATTACAGATAATATCACAATTGCGTATGAGGTAGGCCATGCCCTACGGCTGGGGAAAGGTGGAAGAAAGGGGTACGCAGCTTTGAAAGTAGACATGTCTAAAGCTTATGATCGAATTGAATGGGGCTTCCTCAGGGAGGTGCTACTGCGTATGGATTTCCCTATCAGGTTCGTCAATTTGATTATGGTGTGCGTATCTTCAGTGAGGTATCAAATTTCAAACCATAATGCTGCTTTTGATCAGTTCACACCGTCCAGGGGCCTTAGACAGGGGGACCCATTATCCCCCTACCTATTTATCCTATGCTCTGAGGTGCTTACAGCTCTTCTTCGTAAAGCGGAGGAATCAGGAATTATTCATGGCTGTCGGATTTGTAGGGGTGCTCCTATGGTGTCACATTTACTGTTTGCAGACGACAGTTATTTTTTCTTCAGAGCTACTGTTGAAGAGGTAACAGCTATTCAGAACATTTTTCAGACCTACAAAAGTGCATCTATACAGAAAATCAATCTTGTTAAATCCAAAATCATGTTCAGCACAAAGGTGTCGGTGGAACGCATGAATGAACTGGCCCAAACGCTAGGAGTTCAGATGGTAGACAGCCAAGATACTTATTTGGGACTTCCTTCTTCGGTTGGAAGAAGTAGAATGGAGACCTTCTCCTATCTAATAGACAGACTGCGTAAAAAGATCAGGGGATGGAACGGTAAACGGATTTCACAAGGTGGTAAAGAGATTCTTATTAAAGCGGTGGCCCAATCACTTCCGTCCTATGTTATGCAGGTATTTTCCCTACCTAAATCTATATGCGGCAAAATTGAAGTTCTCCTTAATGGATACTGGTGGGGACGTGGAGTGAAATGGAAAGAATGGAAGTTCATGTGTGCTCATAAAGAATGGGGAGGCTTGAATTTTAGACGTTTCGAGGAATTTAATATCGCGTTTTTAGGGAAATTGGCGTGGAAACTCACCACTCAACCTGATTCCTTAATGGCGCGGATCTTCAAAGCCAGGTACTTCCCCAATACTGAGTTTAGAGAGGAAAAATTGGGCTACAATCCGAGTGCCATCTGGTCTAGTGTTTATAAAAGTAGAGAATTGATTATTAATGGAACACGTAGCCGGATTGGTAATGGAAAAAAAAACACACATATGGAAGGACCCGTGGCTGAACTCTGATTCTGGGATCCCAGGATGGCTGGGCGTGCATGATGAGAACTGGACAGTTGATAGACTAATCCACAATGGGCAATGGAACTTAGAGTTACTGAATAGTATCTTTCCTCCAGAAGATTGTCAAAGTATTCTGAGTATATCGGTCCCGAGAAGTGATATGGAAGATAAGTTGTGTTGGCGGTGGGAAAGGAAGGGAATTTATAGTGTAAAAACAGCTTACTACGCTTTGGTAGCTAACTTCCAAAGCCACCAGCGGAGACGTGTCAAGCCCCCTGGAGCAAGCTATGGCAAACCCCTTGCCCTCCGAAAGTTAAAAATTTCTGTTGGCGTGCAGCTTGGAATATTCTTCCAACCAACAACAATCTTCTAATCCGGCGCGTTGATGTCAATCCGAACTGTCCTCTATGTTTACAAGCCGCGGAATCAGTAACGCATATCTTTATCTCATGTCCAGTGACAGCGGCAGTATAGCACCAAGCGGGGTTTGAACCGGTTGAACAAACAGAAGGGGAGGCTTCTTTTAACAGTTGGTGGCGAGACCTATTTCGTAACCTATCCGTGGAAGAAGTAGCAAGGCGATTAACGCTGCTCTGGTTCATTTGTTTCGGACGTAACCAGCTTGTATGGAACAATAAGCCGATGAGTCCCGCTGATACAGCTACAAGAGCAAGCCGATTTCTGGAGATCTGGAAAAGAGCCAACAGTCGAGCGGATCAGTCCACTCGAACCATTATTGAAGGAAACGACAACCACCGTCCACCAGGTACGAGTATCTGGGAAAACTTTGATGCTTCAGTCAGAACAGGTGAAGATAAATTCGGTTTTGGAGCAGTTATTAGCGACTCAGATGGCAGATTTGTGGCTGCTCGATTCGGTATGTATCTGGGCAGTTTTCCCCCATCGTTAGCTGAAGCAATCTCCTGTCGTGAAGCCCTGAGTTGGATCAAACAAAGGGGAGATAGGGAGGTCCATATGGAGGGTGACGCGCAAATTGTGATTAACGCTCTACGTCAAGAGGAGGATGAGGATTTTTCGTGGTTGGGAACCATTCTGGCTGACTGTCGTAGTATTTCTAGAAGCATTCCAAGCTGCAGTTTCCACTTCACCCGGAGAGAAGCCAATCGGTTTGCTGATGAAGCGGCTCGGTTGGGACTACTGTCCTCTTCTTTGATTGTAACGTACTTACCACCCCCATCATTTGTAAGCCTATTGGCAATTTAATTGATTTATAAATCATTCTTTCATTCAAAAAAAAACATTATTTCAAAGTGTGAAGTAAGAATAATTTAAAGAATACAATGATTTAAAAAAATGATAGTGTAATGATTTCAAACAAAAATGAAAAATAAAAAAGATAGTAATAACAAACATGAGAGTCCATATATTAATAACTTTTTTTTTAATCTTAACATACATGCAAAAGAAAATGGATCATGTATTGTTATAAATCTTGGAGAAGAATTACAGGAAGTAAGAGAAGGAGATGAAGACTGTGAAGTTCTTCACCAGGTATCTCGAATACAGAGAAAAGGGAAGAGGAAAAATTAAATTTAAACTAATCCTAATGGCTCCTATTTATACTGACAGCCCTTACATCATAAATGGGCTGTGTACATAACATTATTACAATAATGCCACTATACTAATTAACATAATGAAAGTTAGTTACAACAGATTAAAACAGAATTATATAGTAAATACACAGCTGTAAAATATCACAAGACTATAAGTAATTAATCATGTAGGTTAACATCCTCCCTCAAGCTGGAAGATGAACATTAATAACCCCTAATCTTTGTAACTGAAATTTGAAAGCAGGTGTGTGAAGGGGTTTTGTAAAAAAATCAACTAGTTGTTCATTAGACCTAACTGGGAGTAAGTGAATCTTTCCAGCTTGAACCTGTTGTCTGACATAGTGACAGTCTAATTCAATATGTTTCGTTCTCTCATGAAACACGCTATTTTTGGCGATGTGAATAGCGGATATGTTATCACAGTATAGTGTAGGAGGGTGCGACTCTATCATATGTAGGTCATTTAGTAAGTATTGAAGCCATTGGACTTCACCACAAGTGAGGGACATGGCCCTGTATTCGGCTTCCGAAGAAGACTTACTAATCGTTTGTTGCTTTTTGGATTTCCGGGATATAAGCAACTGTCCTATGAATGTGCAAAAACCAGTAATTGATTTCCTAGTTTTCGTACAGTTAGCCCAATCAGAATCAGTATACGCCTTGATATGAATATCAGACATGGCATGCAGCATAATGCCTTGGGCGGGATTGCCTTTTAAATATCTAAGTACCCTATGTGCTGCAGCAAGATGAAATTCAGTGGGTTTATCTAGTTTTTGGGAAAGCTGTTGAACGGCATAACTGAGGTCAGGCCTGGTGTTAGTGAGATATAGTAGCTTGCCTACTAATCTCCTGTATAAGGTAATGTCCTCTAGTAAAGGCGAGCTAGAATAATCAATTCTGGGCATTGACATGGGTGTTGAACATGGTTTGCATTCTAAAAAACCAAACTCAGCAAGCATGCCAAGAACATACTTTCTTTGACACAAATGTATCCCATTAGAAGTCCTAGATACCTCAATTCCTAAAATGTATTTGAGCTTTCCTAGGTCTTTAATGGTGAATTCTCTATCTAAGAACGCTTTCACCTCCCTTATGTCATCATGATTATCACTAGCAAGAATTAAATCATCGACATAAACAGTAATAACAATGAATTTGTTATTTTTCTTTCTAATAAAAAGCGTAGGGTCAGCTAAGGATTTAATAAAACCTACAGATTGCAAAGCAGCAGCGAGTTTTATGTTCCATTGTCTGCTGGCTTGTTTAAGCCCATATAAAGACCTAATCAGTCTACAACTAGGATTGGGGACATCAGTATTTACACCAGGGGGTAATTTCATATAAATTTCCTCCTCAAGATCCCCGTGTAAAAACGCATTGTTAACGCCAAGTTGTTCTAGGTGCCACCCTTTGATGGTAGCACAGGCAATAAGAACTCTCACTGTGGTTAACTTTGCAACGGGGGAAAATGTGTCAAGGAAATCGACTCCCTCTTGCTGAGTGAAACCCTTGGCAACTAATCTAGCTTTATATCTATCTATAGTCCCATCACTTCTTCTTTTTATTTTAAAAGTCCACTTGCAATCCACCTCCTTTTTATCCTTAGGTTTAGAGCATATCACCCAAGTCTTATTGTTACTTAAGGCATTTAGTTCTTCCTGCATAGCTTGCTGCCATTCAGGATGAATAACAGCTTGCTTGTAGGTTTTGGGTTCCTGATCAGTCATAAGAGCTACAAAGTAGTTCTTTTGTGATTGAGAAAGTTTATCATATGAGATCACTTTTGACAACGGATGGTAAACAATACTCTCAATAGGCGTGGTGGAATGACCTTGAGCAATAGCACAGTGGTAATCTCTAATATCCAGGCTGCTTAACAGTTCTGTTCGACCTCCTAATTCTAGGGTCAAATGAGACATTTGTGGGAGGAACCTCAATATCCCTGTTGAGAGTCTCTTGAGAAATAGGGACAATGTAATTATCATTATCTCTGTTAGTCAATTCTTGGTACGGAAATACATTTTCATAAAAAAAATAACATTTCTAGTAACAGAAATCTTGTAGGAATCTAGATTGAGGACTCTGTAGCCTTTAGTGCCTGAGTGATATCCTAGGAATACGCACTTTTAAGCCCTGGCATCAAACTTCTTCCTATCTCTATGCAGAGTGGAAGTAAAACAAAAACATCCGAATGATCTTAGATCATTGTAATCGGGGATTTTATTGTTAAGCAGCTCATAAGGCGAAACAAAGTTAATGACTTTGGAGGGCAACCTATTGATTATGAATACTGCATGAGATATAAAATAAGTCCAATAGAAAATGGGCAATTTACTCTGAAATTGCAGCGCTCTAGCTATGTTCAGAATGTGCTGGTGCTTTCTTTCTACAAGGTCGTTTTGTTGAGGAGTCTCAACGCAACTGGTTTGATGCATAATGCCTTTGTCAGCATAAAAACTATCTAGCTTAAATTCAGGGCCATTGTCAGTCCTAACGATTTTAACGGTCTTGTTAAACTGGGTTTCTACCATGGATACAAAACGTTGAACCAATATGGATATACCAGACTTGACTTGAATAAAGAAAACCCAAGTATATCTAGAATAATCATCTACCACGGTGAGGAAATATTTATTTCCATTAATACTAGTATTGGTAGGACCCCATATGTCCATATGAACCATATCAAAGCAATTGCTAGTTCTGGACTTACTGACTGGAAATGCAGGCTTCTTTTGTCTAGCGAGATGACATACATCACATACAAAGTTACCAATACTCAAATTGCCAATATGTTTATTAACATGTGCGAAACTAGATTGTCCTATATGTCCAAGGCGATTATGCCACATCAAAACATTACTATTGTTATCAAGACTATTCAAAGAACCATCATAAAATTGATCAACAGAATCATTGTTCACAACATTCACATTATTTATAACATGCTTATTAGAGAAAACATCAACATTCAGGCATGGTCTGTGCAATTGATAAAGCCCATCATTGGACTTAGCTAAACCAATCATCTTCCTCGTCTGTGTATGCTGCATAAAGCAGTCATTATTAGTGAATTTAACTTCACAATTCAAGGTATTGGTTAGCCTAGAAACCGAAATAAGATTATAAGCAAAATTAGGGACCAAAAGAGTATCATGTAGTATGAAATCTTTAGTGAATCTAATTGTTCCTATGTGCGATGCATATATTTTAGTTTTATTAGGCAAAAGAACTTTCCAATTATTCACCGGTCTTAGTTCAGAAAACATCTCTTTAATACTTGATATGTGGCAACTTGCCCCCGTATCAACTATCCAAGAGATTTTCTGTGTTCTTGCAATTAGAGATGTGTGTAACATACCTTCAGTGACATTGGTCACAGGGCAAATGGATGCAGTGGCACAGTTAATGTGCGAGGTATTACTAGATGATGGAAGAAGCTTCAACAGCTGTTGAACCTGTTCATTTGAGAGTTGATTTATCACTGTATTAGCCGGAGCTGCTCCCAAAATTCCACTCGCGTTATTCTCTGTTTGATCTTCCATGTTTACAAGATTTTCTCTGTTAGTTCGGTTCTTGAACTTGTAACCCGGTGGATAACCGTGTTTCTTGTAGCAACTATCCACAGTGTGGTTCTTGAAGCCGCAGTGGGTGCACTTTTGACCATTTGATCCGAATTTCCTGTTGCCCTTTGAATTTTGTACAAAAGCTAAGGGTTCTTGAAGATCTTGAGTTTGACTCTTAGGGTTCTGAACTGAAGCAAGCAAATCTTGACCGATGTTAGCCGCATCTAGAGCTTGATTTTGGCATTCGTGCTGAACTATCAGGGAGAACACCTTGTTGATGTTCGGAATAGGATCGGTGACCATTATTTGAGACCTTCAGTGGTGAAAGTGTCATTCAGCCCTTTTAGGAAGCAAACCACTTGATCTGCATCTCTATTACTCCTAACCGTAGCCAGCGCATTGCACACGCATCCTTCGCAAACACAATCTGGAATATCTCTAATGGAGATATACTCATCCTAGAGCATTTGTAACCGCGTGAAGTAATCTGAGACCGATTTATTACCCTGCTTTAAAGTATAAATCTCTCCTTGAAGTGCCGCTAGACGAAAGATATCGGACTGTGCAAATCTTTCTTTGAGATTAACCCAGACTCTTCTTGCATCTCCCATCCACAACACGCTTTGAGCGATTGAAGCTGATAACGACCTTACGATCCATGAAAGAACAAGATCATTGCACCTCTTCCAGTTGATAAACTGAGACGAGCTACTCGTCGGTGCTTCAATCGTGCCGTCAACAAAATCTAGTTTGTTTTTGGACAGCAATGCCATCTTCATATTCTGGCTCCATGAGTGGTAGTCGTTAGTTCCAGATAGCGGTGGAGTGACAAGAATAAGAGATGGATTTTCACTGGAGTGAATAAAGAAAGGGCTGGATTCATCGATTCTATTCACCATGATGGAGAATCAATGGAAGATTAAACGCAAGCAAGGTGAGGGAAAGAGTATTTCCAAGAAATTGAGAAACCCGAAGATCGGGAGAGAAGTCGAAGAGAAGTCGAAAAGCCCAAATTGGGTCTTGGATCGATCAATGACCGATTTCCATAAAACTGGTGCGGAAATGAAGAGCAATTAGCTCTGATACCATCTTAACGTACATGCAAAAGAAAATGGATCATGTATTGTTATAAATCTTGGAGAAGAATTACAGGAAGTAAGAGAATGAGATGAAGACTGTGAAGTTCTTCCTCAGGTATCTCGAATACAGAGAAAAGGGAAGAGGAAAAATTAAATTTAAACTAATCCTAATGGCTCCTATTTATACTAACAGCCCTTACATCATAAATGGGCTGTGTACATAACATTATTACAATAATGCCACTATACTAATTAACATAATGAAAGTTAGTTACACCAGATTAAAACAGAATTATATAGCAAATACACAGCTGTAAAATATCACAAGACTATAAGTAATTAATCATGTAGGTTAACATTTAATTTGCGCACAATACGCTTACATTAACGAAAAAAGAAAAATTTCCACCAGATCCGGATGTGATTCGAACCCATGACCTCCCAAGGTATAGATAAGCTCTCAACCACTAGGTTAAGAGCTTCACCACAAACTTAATTTTGACTTCGCGGAGATTTTAGTATCAAACATGAGAGTCCATACATAATCGGATCGCACATTAAATCGAGTTTATAATTAGATCACGGATCATTTGATCGGATTGGATAACATAATAAATAATACATAATATTTATATATATTATATATATAATTAATTAATTTGAAAATATTTTTATAATTGTATATATATATTTATTTATTTATAAACAAAAAATAATAATTTAAGGTGACTTAAACATATTCATTATTTTCAAATTAAAACTTTAAAAATAAATAAATAAACAAAAAAGAAACTCAATTATGTAGGTTGAAAATTTTGTATTAAAATAACAATTTTTGTTGTTATTTTTTTTTTAGGTTTAAATATATAATGGATAAATGGAGTTTAAAATAATTTGAAATACGTCAACATATTCTATGTCATGAGATTTTTTTGACGGTACATTATAAACTCAAAACGGATAAATGATAAATGAGAAATTGATGCTCAAAGTGAACCACTTGAAATGGTTTTGAAGAGGATAAAAACAAATTAAACTTCTTCATCCCACGTAGGAAACACTAGTTTATAAGTAAAGAGCTTTTACTAGGGGTGTTCAGCATTTTAACCAATTCACGGATTTAACCCAATCCAAAACCAAAAAACCAGTCCACTCAAAAAAGCTTAATATTTGTGAAATATAGAACTGGAACTAGAATTAGTTCGGGAAGTGAGAATTAGTGTGCATCCGTAGCTATGGAAGAAGATCAATGTTCCAAAATTCTGGAAATTTTGGAATTTCAAAAATCCAGAATTTCAAAATTTTCTGGAATTTCTAAAAATGCTAGAATTTACAGAACTCTGGAAGTCCCAAAAAATTCTGGAAAATTGATTTTTTTTACTTTTTGACTTTTTTTTACTCTTTCTCTCTTTTTTTTCCTGGAATTCCTCATTTCTGGAAATTCCATACCACCGCAGTTTAACGGTGTTAAAGACTTTGTCTTGATTCTACTAACGGTGCAAACTGTAAGGTTTGTTTCGGGACAAAGAAACCATAGGTAGCGCGATCTGTAAAAACGTGAAATCACATGGATTTTTTTTAATTAAACCTAAAATAAATTTAATTATTTAGTTTAATCAAAATAATGATAGGTATAGATTTATGTGAAATTAATTAATGGATTGGTTGTTATTAACCAATCCAACCCAAAACCAATTCAATCCAATTTTATGGAGTATTCATGGGTTGGATAGGTTATTTACAAGCAATCCAGGAATCCCTTGATTGATTGGATTGGATTGGTTTTTGTATCCAATAACCATTGGATTGAACCATGAACACCCATAGCTTTTACAAACAGTTTACTAATTACTAAGGAAAATGCCCTCTCACACACAAGGGTGCAAGTGAATCATCATCGGATTAATGTCACACTAGTTACCAGTCGAACCACCGATTCCTGATCTGATCCCAGTTCCCTCCAGTCTATTGCAATTAATTCAACTCGGATCAGAGACCTGACCAATTTCATATTCAACCGGTCAAACCAGCTGGTTCGGTCCGAGTTTTATAACATTAGATTTTAGTGAATGTCAAATTATACATTTTGATTCCTCTATAATTTTCATTTACTTAGAAAATCTTTGCTTCTGTTATTAAGGTCCGTTTGTTTTACCTATTGTTTGCTGTTATGGTTTGTTTTTGCTATTGGAGAAAACTACTTTTCCAAAAAGTATGGATTCTCTGCTTTTGTAAAAAGCTGCTTTTCAAGTGTAAAAACCAAACAGGATGTGACTAACCAAACACCTAAAACTCTCTATTTTGAAGTAAAAATGCAAACATATTATGACACAAACATAAAATTATTACATATACAGTAAAACCTCTATATAGGAATACACTTGGGACCGGACTATTTATATAACAATTGGGAGGTTATTACTAAATAGAGGTTGGTATAATTATGCCTATAATTATGTCTATAATCAATACCCAAAAGTTTACAAAATCAAGCCTTATAATTATGCCTATAATCAAGCCCTGTAATTATGCCTAATACAAATCAATCAATAATATATTTCCTAAATAATAATAGGGTGTTTCCCACTCATAGATAATTTCAATAGTTTTTTTTAAATATTTTATAATTTAGTTTGAATTCTTAATATATATTACTATATAAAGGCATAGTTTCTAAAGGTGGGACTTGAAAAGTGTATAACAAATAACATTTGGGAGGTTATTCCTATTTATAACCGGGCCCAAGTTGGGACCGAGTTTTTTTATAACAAAATAGAGGTTATTCCTATATAGAGTATTCCTATATAGAGGTTTTACTGTAGTATTAAATCTCTAATTATTAAATGAGTACATCAAATTCAAAAAAAAAAGTCAATAGAAAGATCTGCATTTGTAATTGCATTTTTAATGATTTAAAAATAACTAAAACAACCATAAATTACATTAATAGCCACTGAATTTTGCTCGTTTTCACAGTATAACCACTGAACTTCAAACCGTAACATAAAAGTTACTGAACTTTACACTAAATTACATCCATGACCACTGTTACCATTGACCATGTATCATGACCTTTAACTTCTCTTTTTAACTTTGTAATTCCTCTTTTTATTTTTTATTCAATCCATAATTTTTATAGCAAAACCTATAATGAAGCTTCTGAATTTTTTGGGTTTTAAAAATCAAGCCTTCAATCATTTATTTTTTCATATTAAACCCTCAATCATTATGTTTATACTTCATTTGGCCCTTTTTTAACACTATAATAACCCACTCCCATTAATTGAGTGTGTTTGGCCCATTTTCAAAGAAATGAAACCGGATCCATTCTGTCCGTTCCTCTGTAAAACGAGAACCTCTGAAAAAATGAACATTTACACAGAAATTCAAGTTTTTGAAGTTATATACACTCAAATCAAACATTTATTTAAATTATGTCAATGAAAGGATACTGCCTTTTCAATTCTGCAGTTACCTATAGCAATTCCTTTTCCTAGAAATTAGGAATGATTTGACGTTTTACATGATTTGTATTTATTTGATCATTCGTGAATTTCATCGTAAATAGCAAAAAATGAATGGATTCACCCATAGTCAATTTTCCCCACTTCACTCCTTAGAAGAAAACACGACACCCCTTTTGAACTCTGATTCATCAATGATAATCAGATAACATCGTTTACATTCTCATTCATGAGCTTAAGCTTCCACTCCAAACTTAGATAAGGATCAAGGATATGTCAATTTCAATTCACATAGCAATCAAGATAAGGATCAACATTACATCATTTATTGATGGCTCCCAGTAATATTACAAACCTACATTCTTATGGGATATTGCATATTATATGACAACAAAATGTTTAAAAATACAACAAACAACATAGCAGTACATATGCTAGTTGAATACAATTGGCTGGAAGTAGGAGCAGTAGCTCAATTATTGGAGATTTTATTATTTTATAGGAGGCACCTGGTTCTCTAACTCATTTTGATGATTTTCAACACAAAAATTGACATTTATTTATGTTGAAGGTTCTGAAAATGAGTTTGGAGAACCGGGTGCCTACTATAAAATCCCCAATTATTGAAGGAAATGTTCATGAATTGCAGGATACTTAATTTCAGAGCTTAGATCTTAGCAGCAAGCAGAGCATTCTGTATAGGTTTTGTTGTGATCACATTGTCCTTGAGTTCCATATCACTTGCACTTGGAGGAACATCCACTGCTGGTGAGCAGTTAAAGAATCCATGCGGCTACATCACAATCACAAACCATAAATTAAAGATCACCCACTTTAACTATCAGATTTTCGCCTATCACCCGGACTAAATGCAACTACGATCACTTGACACATTGTTTTACTATGATTACTAAATATAGATTTTCACCTAGCAGTTAAAGAATATTGTTTTTTTTTCTTGTCTCGCTAAAGTCATTGTCATAAATTTCGAGCCAAGTCTATGCCGAAGAGATAATGTGGCGTTACTTTGACTATAGACTCGAGCCATGTCAAATCTGAACCATGCCATATCAGCAACAAATCCCCCTATCGTTGTCTATAAAAAAACAACAAAACTGAAGTTTTCAGGTGTTTTTGTTGCTGACGTGTTACCAGTGGAGTTGAGATATCTCTTAGACTTTGACAGGGCTGGAGTTCATGGTCAAATTATACCGTGTTAATTTTCAGGCACAAACTTGATTGAAAACTCATAGAGTGATTATTGGCTTGAACAGTAACATACCATTAGCATAAATCCAATCCGTTCCACTGGCATCACAGGCCAGTCTTCCAGGCGGGGAATGTGCGTCACTCCAAATACATACCTGTAATAATTTGACACCATTATCATTTTTGTTGCATTTCTATCATATATAATCATGTTGAATATATATAGCACATAACACGATTCCAACATGACAACCCATTTTGACACCCGGATTAATATTCTATTAAAAGAAGAAATATGGAGGAAGAAGGAAACAAGTGGGGATGAACTTGCCATAGAACAACATTTGCTTCTTCAATTGGTCGATTCTGCTTAACCCATGTAGCCAGTCCCTCTCCATTACGTGGATTTTGATTGGGAAATTCTCCACCAGGATACATTTCATCACGTGCATAAGGTGTTACCCAAAGATTATGTTTCAAGAAAGCAGCTCTCCTCAGGAATTTTGCCTCTGAACCAGCCAATGGTAAGCAATTTGAACCAGGTACTAACTTGAACCCAGTAAGCTGCCCAGTCCGGTTCACGGTTCTCGTGTTTCTGATCTGAATAGAGAAATTGGAAACAAAGATTGAGAAAAAAAGGGATCTTTTTTTACCCACAAAAACAGATTCAGAAAGGTAATAACACCATAAAACAAGCTAGTAAGGCAACCTGACACAACATCAACAAGAACACATCAACTAGATATAAAACAAGGGATAAGGTACAAATTTGTGGATATCGTTTTAATTTACCCCAACATTTCCATCCAGGATCAACTTTTTACCCCTATGTAATGGAAAATTTGAACCAGCTGGTTTAACTCTTATTTGACTGACCTTACAAACATCAATTATCTCTAAAACGTTTACTGTGTTACTAAAGAGTTGTATCAGTCCATTCCCAGCAAAACATCAAAATCATAGCTCATTGCCACATATTAAATTAATTCAGTTTTAGGATTTAATTGTTGACTTGGGTAGAATAGAAATATTGTATATAATTAGGGTCTATTTTGTAATTATGTAATTAGTAAGCCTACAAAGCTTATTCTCTTCTCTGTAATCGTATCAATTTTTGATTCTCCAAACTCTTCCTCTTTCCCTTCTCTGCTCTTCATCTTCTTTTCTCTGTAATGTTCTTGAATCTTCATTAATGAAATTCTTCCTTGATTCTCTTATTTCTTTGCTTCTCTAATTTTGATATGGTATCAGAGCAATAGCTTCCGCTTGGATTTCATTGGATCTTGAGATTCATTTTTCATATTTCTTATTCTCGATCTTCTTGTTAGATCGTAATATTAGATCACTTTTTCTGATCTATTTGTTGATTTTTTTATAAGATCTTCCTGTTAGATCTTTCTATTGTTCATTTCTTTTGATCTACGATTTAGGTCAAAATCTCTTTTCCTGGTTCATCTTATTCGATTAATTTCAAGATGGCTAACAATAACACAAATAATACCACAATTCTTGATCAATCGTCGAATCCTACCAGCGTCTACTATATACATCCCAGTGAAAATACTAATCAGTCTTTGGTTTCACTCAAGTTAACTGGTAACAAGGATTACCATTCCTGGGCACGAGCTTTCAAACGATCTTTAATGGCCAAGAACAAGATGAAGTTTGTGGATGGATCTCTGAAGCAAGATGATGTTGAAGAAGCAAATAGATTGGCATGGAATCGATGCAACCAACTCGTCTTATCTTGGTTGAATCAATCTGTATCTACGTCAATTTCACAAAGCATCACATGGTTTGAGAATGCTTATCAGGTTTGGCAAAACTTACAAAATCGTTTTTTGCAATCTGATTATTTGCGTATTGCTGAATTGCATGATGAACTTGCATCTTTAAGTCAAGGGGATCTATCTGTTACTGATTATTTCACCAAATTGCAAGTTATATGGGAGGATTTAGTCAATTTTAGACCTATCTTGAATTGTGATTGTGTTCCAACTGGTGCTGCAACATGTACTGCTATCAAGAATGTGAGAACTCAGCAGGGGCAAGATCATGTTATCAAATTTCTTAGGGGATTGAATAACAATTTTAGTATGATTAAAACTCAAGTGCTTATGATGGAACCATTGCCTAGTATAGAGAAAACCTTCAATCTGGTCATTCAACATGAAAGACAAGTTTATGAAGGTATTGATTTGAGTCTGCTAGGTTCTCTAGGCGTTACAAATGCAAATGCAGGAAATCAGTCTTTGAATAGTGTTAATTTTGCACAAGGAAATAACTCTGGTTTTAAGAAGGGGGCTATTAAAAAGTGTAGCTACTGTGGTAAGGATTGGCACACTGTGGACCAGTGCTATAAGAAGCATGGCTTTCCACCGAATTTTAAAGGAAAAAAGAAGTTTGTGGCAAATACTGTTGCTGAAGAGGATGATTCTGAAGCAGGATTGCAGGACATTGTTTCCATTCCTTCTGAGAAGTTAGGAACTCTTATGAATATGTTGCATCTTTTTGAGACTGGACAGATGCAAGCCAAGTCTGCAAATTCTCATGCCACAACTACTGCTCACATGCTGCCACAGCCTAGTGTTAATGCTTTTTCAGCAGCTCCGATGGTACAGAGAAATAAAAAAACTGATGGGCCAACTTTACATACAGATTTTGGTAATGCAAACTACACAGGTATTCCTAAATTCCCTTACAATTCTTATGTTAATATTGCCAAACATGATGCCATGACATGGATTGTTGATTCGGGAGCAACAGATCATGTTGCAACTGATATTGGTTTATTGTTTAATGTTAAACATGTCTCTGGTATTAAAGTGTCTTTGCCTAATGGTAATTCTGTGTTAGTTCATAAAATAGGATCAGTTCAATTGAATGATCAAATCTGTTTGCATCATGTTCTGTTCATACCTGAGTTTCATTTCAACCTTATCTCTGTCAGTAAATTGTTACAGGACAAGAGTTGTGTGGTATCGTTTACCCATGATAATTGTCATTTTCAGGACATTATGACATTGAAGAAGATTGGTATACCTGATATGGCAGATGGCTTATATGTCTTCACTCAGAAGCATAAAGTTGATTCTCTGCATAGTTCTTTAAATACTGTAAAGAGTGATAATAAACTTAGCAATTTCCCTTTATGGCATTATAGGTTAGGACATCTTGCACATTCTAGGTTGAAATTCTTGTCAACATACTTAGATAATTTTGAAGCGTGTGATACTCTAGCTTGTACAATTTGTCCCCTTGCTAAGCAAAAGAGGTTACCCTTTCCTATTAGTGAAACTGTAACAGAAAGTTGTTTTGATCTTATACATGTTGATGTCTGGGGACCTATTAAAACTGTTTCAATTGCTGGTTATAAATATTTTCTCACTATAGTGGATGACTACACTAGATATACTTGGGTGTACATGCTTAAGAATAAATCAGAAGCTTCTAATGCAATTAAAAGCTTTTGCAATTATGTTTTTAATCATTTTAGCTGTTGTATTAAAACTTTGAGGTCTGATAATGCTTATGAACTCCATTTGCATGATTTTTTATCAAGAAAAGGGCATAGTTCATCAAACTAGTTGCCCTTATACCCCACAACAAAACAGTATAGTTGAGAGAAAACATCAACACATTTTAAATGTTGCACAAAGTTTAAGATTACAAGCTGGCATTCCTTTACATTTCTGGTCTGATTGTGTTGTGCATGCAGTTCATCTTATTAATATTACTCCAACACCTCTATTAGACAATATTTCACCATATTTTGCATTATATCAGCAGCAACCTACATATAATGACTTAAGAGTCTTTGGGTGTCTTAGTTTCATGACCATTCTTAGTCCTAAATTTACTAAATTTGATGCCAAAGCTCATCCTTGTATATTCTTAGGTTTCCCTTTGAATACAAAAGGATATAGATTATATGATTTGGTTGATAAAAAGTATGTTATTTCTAGGGAAGTTTCATTTTATGAAACCTCTTTTCCATATCTTGATAAGAGGCAAAATTCTCAATCTGTCATTGTTCCCAATATTGATTTTCAAGCACAATTGCTTTATCCTAACATATCAAGGCATGTTAACAGTCCTGCTTCTACTCTAAATAACTCTAATGATACTCAAACACTTGGTTTGCATGCTACCAGTGATGATGATTTTGTTGTTGATATGCCTCATAATGTTGTGCCTAGTGATATTGTGGATAATGTTGAGCAGCAAGTTGTTGATGATGTTTGTCCTATTCAAGGAACTAGAAAGTCTGATAGAGTTAGGAAAGCACCTGAATATCTTAAAGAGTTTCATTGTAATAATGTCCAGTCTAAGCTAATTACCAAGCAGTCTAAGGTTAGATATCCATTATCTTCTGTTCTTTCTTATAGTCATTTGTCTAATTCTCATAGAGCTTTTGCAATGAATATTGTTGTGACCACTGAACCTAAGACTTACGCTGAAGCAATTCAACATCAGTGTTGGCGAGATGCCATGGATGCTGAATTGAAAGCTTTACAGCAAACTAATACTTGGCAATTGACTGAGTTGCCACCTGAAAAACCAACTGTAGGATGTAAATGGTTGTTTAAAATTAAATATAAGGCAGATGGGACTATAGAGAGGTATAAGGCCCGTTTAGTTGCGAAAGGATACACACAAACTGAGGGCATTGATTACTTAGATACTTTCTCCCCTGTTGTGAAAATGACCACTGTCAGATTAATTTTAGCATTAGCTAGTATGTACAATTGGGGGTTGTTTCAATTAGATGTCAATAATGCATTCTTGCATGGGGACTTAAAAGAAGAAGTCTATATGCAGTTGCCTTTAGGCATTGAGAAAACTGGACCAAATTTAGTTTGTAAACTTACTAAGTCCCTTTATGGCTTGAAACAAGCCAGTAGACAATGGGCATCCAAACTGTCCGATACTTTATTAGCTCATCAATATCAAAAGTGTCCTTTTGATCATTCATTATACATAAAAAGGCAGCAGAATAAAATTACTTCGTTACTTGTTTATGTTGATGACATCATTATGACAGGTAATGATACTAAAGAGATAGATTATATTAAGACTGTTTTGGACAACAAATTTAAGATTAAAGACCTAGGCAATCTTAAATTTTTCTTAGGCTTAGAAATTGCTAGGAATAGGGAGGGATTATACATCTGTCAACGCAAATATGTGTTGGATTTACTTTCTGAAACAGGATTCCTAACATGCAAGCCAGCAGATACACCAATGGATTCTACTCTCAAATTGTCCAAGAAAAATGGAACTCCCTTGGAAGATAAACAACAATATAGGAGGTTAATTGGCAAGCTAATATATTTAGCTAACACACGACCAGACATATCCTTTTTTGTTAGTTCTCTGAGTCAATTCCTTGACTGTCCTATAGACATCCACTTGCAAGCAGCACATAGGATCTTGAGATACCTCAAGAAAACACCTGCTCAAGGTCTCTTCTACCCTAGTAAAGGCAGCATTCACTTGAAGGCATTCAGTGATTCTGATTGGGCAAGTTGTGTCGACACTAGGAGATCAGTTACTGCTTTTGCTGTATTTTTTGGAGATTCTCTTGTCTCTTGGAAAAGTAAAAAGCAGCCAACTGTGGCCAGAAGCTCTAGCGAAGCAGAATATAGAGCATTAGCACTCATATATTGCGACAACCTCTCAGCCATCTACATCGCCAATAATCCAACATTTCATGAACGCACCAAGCACATAGAGCTTGATTGCCACTTCATTAGGGAGAAGATACAAGCTCAGGTAATCCACCTTCTACATGTTTCAACTTCAACTCAACTTGCTGACCTCATGACAAAACCTCTTGGAAGGCCTCAATTTGAAGATCTTGTAAACAAGCTAGGACTGAAATCAATATACAGTCCAGCTTGAGGGGGGATATTAAATTAATTCAGTTTTAGGATTTAATTGTTGACTTGGGTAGAATAGAAATATTGTATATAATTAGGGTCTATTTTGTAATTATGTAATTAGTAAGCCTATAAAGCTTATTCTCTTCTCTGTAATCGTATCAATTTTTGATTCTCCAAACTCTTCCTCTTTCCCTTCTCTGCTCTTCATCTTCTTTTCTCTGTAATGTTCTTGAATCTTCATTAATGAAATTCTTCCTTGATTCTCTTATTTCTTTGCTTCTCTAATTTTGACTGACCTTACAAACATCAATTATCTCTAAAACGTTTACTGTGTTACTAAAGAGTTGTATCAGTCCATTCCCAGCAAAACATCAAAATCATAGCTCATTGCCACAACCTATATTATGCATAAAAATCTTGCAGAATAGACAAACAACAATAATAAGTTGAGCAACAATGGTAAAAGTAATATACAATCCAATGGCGAGCACTTAATGGATTACAATCGCGCATTGCTTGCAATTCTGATTTCAACAGTTCCTCTTCGGCATAGAATGCATTATTATGGACATTATCCTTTCCAGGTTCATCAACTTTAACATTCACCTCAACAACCTATAAGAAAGGAAAGTAAGTTTCTTACAAAAGAAGAATAGAGTTCTATAGTTTAAAACTCATAGAGATATGAAAGGATAAGTTTCCGGGAAACTAACCTGATTGAATGTTTCGCCAGGTTTACAGTCGACTGCCATATCCATACGTGCTACAAAAAAATGTTGATGAACAGGTGCATACAATCCAGGAGCAATTGTTGTGCCATATTTTCTTCTCCAGGTTGCAATGCTCCTAAGCTTAGAATTCCAGTCAGTTTAATCTCTGCTTCAATTTTTCCGTCCTAATAAATTAAGAAAAAAAAAACATTATTCTATTTAGAAAGCAATGTCCTTTTCAACTTTGCTTCAAATGCTGAGGATGAAAGCACACCCTAACAAGGAGCGATGAAAACTGTAGAAAGATTCCTGATAGCCAAATAATGGGAATAAAAAGATAAAACGGGTATTGAGGGACACGTGGTTTGGGGCCTAGTAATAGGTCATCACTAGAAAGTAAGGTTATTAAACAATTTCTAACATGACAACACAAGTTACAGAGACGACCTGTTTGACACGATTATCATATTTGTGTCATTTATACCATATATAATCATATGGAATATACAGATCACGTAACACAATTATGACACAATAACCCATTTTGACATCCCCTAGAGCTTTAGTTGGTATATATATAGTTGTAGGAAAAGAAGGAAAGGCATGAGAAATTATGTTTGTTTGGCTCATTTGAGTTAGGCTATGCACAATAAACTTTAGTATTTCTCTTGTGCGTGTTTCTATTTTTCTGTTTCTATCAAAATCTTGCTGCCACATTCAAAAGGCGAAGCATAAGTTTAAGAGATATTACTTACTCAAGAAATAAGTACCGGATAATTATGCCAATTTCATAATCCCAACCAGAAAATTTAAAGGAACTGAAGTCCAATGAAGACTTGCCTGATAAAAATGCCAGAAAAATCCGTACTCATAATTAGCCACAGTGCATATAGAAGATACTGATAGCCTTCTAGAACGTCGGACTTCTGCCAATCCCGTTCTCCAATCCTGATGCTTCCATAACATTCCATGATCCTCTTCATGTAAACAAACACAATTCTCAATTGTTTCAACACCTCCAGAGAAATTTGTAAAGTGTGCATCAAAGTACTTGATGAAGCCCAAACAATCACAATTCTGTAGCACAACCGTTATGTCAATCTTAGTTATTTTAAGCAAATTAGACAAGAAGCTAGAACTGGTACTATATGCAAGAGGTGGAAGAAAAATAACATCACTAATAAAGAAAAAAGATAAGGCTCCTACCTTCTTCAGAGAATGTGCATTTTTCCCCAATCCATCTTCCCCTGCATCAAATGCATTTTTCCTATAATGTGGGTCATTTGGATCCCCATATGGTACCACCATCTCAACAAAACTTAACCTGTGCGCCACAGGTCTCCGACCTCGATTACCATCAACATATGCAACAGAATAGATAACTAAACCCTCCCTGGGGGTGAAACCGATACGAAAATTCCACTGTCAAACAAATCGAATCAACAATGAATATGACGTAAGCAAAGACACTAGTTAGCAATGCAATTTCACAAATAAGCAAGAACCTTTTGCCACTGAATAAAGTGTCCATTAACACGAAAACTTGGACCTTCAGGTTGAATGATTTGGAGAGGCTTCACATCACTTCTATCGACACCTCCTCGAGTTTCACCAGCAGTATAATTTCTTAAGGGGTCAACTGGTGGTAGAGGAACAAATTTACGATCTTCAAATTCAATCACAACCATATTTTGCATATCAACAAGTACATGTATTCCTTCAGCTGGACGGGCATATCCATTTTCAATAGGACAGTCACTCTCAGTTCTGCAGAAGATTAGTGGTTTACCAAGCCTGCGGCTAGGAGCATCAGCTTCACTGTGATACCCTACACACCTAAGAAAAAATGAAAATGTTATAAAGAGTAGGAATGAATACATGAGGAACCCATATTTTGCACAAGCAAATCCGAGTAAACCAACCAGGGGTCAACCATCACAAGATCCATGTCCTCGATACCCCGCTTTTTCATTGCCTCACGAAACGGAGGGAATTCTTTCACTAAAGCTTCACACTGAGCACATTCCACAGCATCCTGTAATTTTAAAGCCAAATAAGAAGTTTGGGTATTCTTTTTCTTTACATTTATTATAATCTGGCAGTAAAAGTGATGTGATATTGGTTATGAAAAAGAGATAATAACCAAATCAACAAGTTTTCCCGATCTATCTTAAGGAATTAATAGAATCAAATAACAAACATAAATTGGTGATAACAAACCAATCCCAAAGAATTAAAGACAATGAAAGGAGATCTGACCTTACACCTTCGAATAATTAAATTGGAACCTGAGTGTTTGGCGATTCACAAGTACCTTACCAAAATACTTGTTCACGATCAAGATAATATTGCAAGAATGATGACCCGGTCTCTCAAGCTCACAATAAAGAATTCAATCCCGGATTGAAAATAATTCCCAAAGGAAAAGAAGAACTTTTGTTCATAAAAATATTGATTTCTGATTGATAAAAATAATGAAGA
Source organism: Euphorbia lathyris (assembly GCF_963576675.1). Lineage (NCBI taxonomy): Eukaryota > Viridiplantae > Streptophyta > Magnoliopsida > Malpighiales > Euphorbiaceae > Euphorbia > Euphorbia lathyris. The sequence goes on along the minus strand of NC_088914.1, from coordinate 17,438,489 downwards.
ATACAAGCCTTTATATAGGCTACAAAATAAACCTAAACCTAAACTAAAAAGGAAGTTGAATCCTAGTGCACCAAGGTAAAAGAAATCCTAATTAGACAAGGAAAAACATTAAATTCGTTTTTGTCCTTTAGAGCCCAATTTCAGCCCACTAATTAACATTATTTGGGCCTTTTAATTAGCTAGAAATAAGCCCAATCAAACCTATAAGGTTATAGCATTAATTTTAATGAGTCCCAATGGGTTTTGCACATGCCAAACACATGCAAGTCCAAAGCTTCTCTTAAAATATGATCAACCTTTTTACATATCACTATTATGGGCTTGGGCTTGGATACAACACAAAAACACACCATCTTTAATGACTTCGCTAGAATTCATTCCTTGTTTAAAGAAGCTCAAGATGAGTCCATTAAGCATTTGTTGGTCTTTCTTTGCACGATTCTTCGTCATAGGTCCAATTGACAGCTCCAATGGATCCCTCATGCTTCTACTAGGCTCCTTAACTCCAAGCTCCTTTGTTCCATGCTCTTGTGCTTTTGATATCACATCATTCCCTCTCTCTTGAAAAGGATTTGTCCTCAAATCTTCATCTCCTACGTCAAACAAAGATAAATCAGCCACATTAAAAGTTGCATGCACACTATACTCACCTGGCAAGTCGAGCTTGTAGGCATTATCCCCAATTCGTGCGACTACTTGAAATGGACCATCGCCTCTAGGATGTAGCTTTGATTTTCTCTGAGCGGGGAACCTTTCCTTGCGCATATGCAACCACACCCAATCACCGGGTTCAAATAGAACACATTGTCGACCCTTGTTAGCTTGCTTTGCATAATGCTCATTCTTCTTCTCCAGTTGTTGTTTCACTTGTTCATGTAACTTAAGCACCATTTCTGCCTTTTTCTTTCCATCTAAACTTTTCCTTTCATCAACAGGCAAAGGGATCAAGTCTAATGGTGTCAAAGGATTAAAACCATAAACAATTTCAAATGGTGAGAAGTTAGTAGATGAATGTATAGCCCTATTATAAGCGAACTCAATAAATGGTAGGCATTCTTCCCATGACTTAAGATTCTTTTGAATAACTGCCCTAAGAAGTTGTCCTAAAGTTCTATTTACTACTTCGGTTTGACCATCAGTTTGAGGGTGACAAGAAGTAGAAAACAACAGTTTAGTCCCCAATTTATTCCACAAAGTCTTCCAAAAATAGCTTAAAAACTTAGGATCTCTATCACTAACTATACTCTTTGGCATCCCATGCAAACGAACAACCTCTCTAAAGAACAAGTTAGCAATATTAATAGCATCATCAGTTTTATGGCATGGTATGAAATGTGCCATCTTAGAAAAGCGATCTACAACCACAAATATGGAATCATTACCTCTCTTAGACCTAGGTAAAGCCATCACAAAATCCATGGATATAGCAGTCCAAGGTTCATTCGGCACAGGTAATGGAGTGTATAAACCATGAGGCATAACTCTAGACTTAGCTTTCTTACAATTAATACAACTAGCACATATTCTTTCCACATCACGTTTCATATGAGGCCAAAAGAAATGTTCAGAAATCATGTCCAAAGTCTTAGCAACCCCAAAATGCCCCATCAAGCCTCCACCGTGGGCTTCCCTCACAAGAAATTCTCTATGTGAACATTTAGGCATGCATAATCGATTATCTCTAAATAAGTAGCCCTCATGTCTATAAAATTTTCCAAAAGCAGTAAGTTCACAAGCTTTATAAATAGATGCAAAGTCTAGATCATCAACATATAATTCTTTGATATACTCAAATCCTAAACACTTAGCATGCATCACATTCAATAAGCTAACTCTCCTACTTAATGCATCAGCAACTACGTTTTCCTTCCCTTGCTTATACTTAATCACATAAGGAAACGTCTCTATAAATTCCACCCACTTGGCATGTCTTCGGTTCAATTTTTGTTGACCCTTAAGATGTTTCAAGGATTCATGATCGGTGTGGATCACAAACTCTTTAGGCCATAAATAATGTTGCCACATTTGCAAAGCCCTAACTAATGCATAGAGTTCTTTATCATAAGTGGGATAGTTTAAGGTTGCACCACTAAGTTTTTCACTAAAGAAGGCTATAGGTCGACCCTCTTGCATTAAAACAGCACCAATCCCTACTCCCGACGCATCACACTCAATTTCAAACGATTTATCAAAGTTTGGAAGTGCTAAAACGGGGGCAGAAGTTAGTCTTGCCTTAAGCATCTCAAAAGCATCCTCTTGTGCTTTGCCCCACTTAAAGCCAACATTCTTTTTTATTACCTCGGTTAGTGGTGCGGCAATGGTACTGAAGTTCTTCACAAACCTCCTATAGAAACTCGCCAAGCCATGAAAGCTCCTCACCTCGGTAACTGAATTTGGCGTTGGCCACTCTTGAATGGCTTTCACCTTTTCAATATCAACAGAAACTCCTTGTGCTGAAACAATAAAACCCAAAAACACAACTTTCTCCATGCAAAATGAGCACTTAGAAAGGTTAGCGTATAATTTCTGTTCTCTCAAAACATCTAATACAACCTTAACATGTTCTATGTGTTCTGCCTCGGATTTAGAATAAACAACAACAAATTTACCTATAAACTCTCTCAAAACATGATTCATTAATCTCATGAAAGTACTAGGTGCATTTGTTAAACCGAAAGGCATAACTAACCACTCATATAAACCATGCTTAGTCTTAAAAGCCGTTTTCCATTCATCTCCTAATGACATGCGAATCTGATGGTACCCACTCTTAAGATCTATTTTAGTGAAAATAACAGCCCCATTTAATTCATCCAACATATCATCTAACCTAGGGATAGGATGACGATACTTTACCGTGATTTTATTGACGGCTCTACAATCGATGCACATCCGCCAAGTTCCATCTTTCTTTGGTACTAGGATGACTGGTACAGCACACGGACTCATAGATTCACGAATCAACCCTTTTGCCATTAGTTCCTCGACTTGCCTTTGTAGTTCTTTTGTCTCCTCAGGGTTACTTCTATAGGCTGGTCGATTTGGAATTTGTGCTCCGGGAACAAAGTCAATTTGATGCTCAATTCCTCGAATCGGGGGTAACTTATTAGGCATCTCTTCGGGGAATAAATCCTTGAATTCCTGCAAAAGAGGGGAAATACTAGAAGGAAGGTTAGACTGACTTACAGAAGATAAACAAAAACTCTTACAATAAAATAATAATAAATTTTTGTTTTCAAAATCAGCTTGCTTTACATCCCTCAATTTAGCATATAAAGATAGATTTTGGCTTTTGTTAATGCTCCTCTCTTTTTCTCTCCTCTCACCCTCATTTCTCGACCTCACTAATGCCTTTTCACTCACCTCTTCTCTCTTCACACCCTCACTGATTTTATCACTCTTATTTTCTCTCGCCTTAACATTTTCCCTTCTCACAGATTGTTCTTGTAACATTCTTTGCATGTAGAGCTGATCTTCAAACACTTCAGCAGGTGATAAAGGTGGCAAAATATACTTCTTCCCATCCTTAGCAATAGTAAATTTATTTGTTCGACCATGATGTAGTGCTGATCGATCGAATTGCCAAGGCCTCCCCAATAACACATGACATGCTTGCATAGGTACTACATCACATAATACCTCATCAGAAAAAGAACCAATAGAAAAGTTCAGAAGCACCTGTTTAGTAACTTTGAGTTCGTTACTATCATTCAACCATTGTAACCGATAAGGATTGGGATGTGGAATTGTTGATATCCCTAATCGGCTTGCTAACACATTGCTTACCACGTTGCAACAACTTCCTCCATCAATAATTAGTAAGCATGTTTTTCCAAGTATGTTGCAATGAGCATGAAAGATGTGCTCTCGTTGCTCAATGTCACCACTCACTCCCATCTTCAATGTTCTACGAGTGACTAAGTTAACTCCATGTCCTCCTTTACTATCCACCTCTTCTATATCACTACAATCTTCTAAGGTGGGCATATCATCTGATTCATGTTCGGACTCACTTTCGGATATTAACTCACCATGCTTCATAACCATCGCCTTTTGATTCGAACACTCTCTTGCATAGTGCCCTCTCCCTTGGCACTTAAAACACACAATTTCACGAGTTCTTGTGGGTTTTTCAGTAGTTTTGTATTTTGGAGTAGTTCCACCAATTTGCAACTTCCCAAATGCTTTTGAATCAACCTGAGGCGTTTGGTCACTTTTAGAGCTAAATTCAGATTTAGTTTTGAAATTACCTCTTGGATCTGACTTCCATGGAGTGGAAGTAGTGCCTTTGAACTTTGATCTCCCTTTCTCAACCTCTTGAAGTTGTCTCTCAATTTTTATCGCTTTATGGAGCATCTCGTCCATGTGGAAATAAGTTTGTAGCTCAAGAGGGTTGCGAATCTCCCTCTTCATTCCCATGAGAAATCTAACCATGGTAGCTTCCTCATCTTCTTGTATATCAGCTCGGATTAGTGCCATCTCCAATTGTTTGTGATAATCTTCAACAGATTGGTTACCTTGAGACATGGATTGGAGTTCTTTCAACAACTCCTTATAATAGTGAGCCGGCACAAATCTCTTTTTCATGACCTTCTTCAATTCACCCCATGTTCTTATGGGTTCATCACCATCTCTTTTTCTTGTGCGCTTTAATTGGTCCCACCAAACAGCCGCATATTCAGTTAGTTCGGATACTACAAGTTTCACCTTCTTCTCCTCGGAATACTCATGTATGTCAAAGATTGTTTCAACCTTTCGTACCCAATCAAGATACGCCTCTGGGTCACTAGCTCCTCGAAAAGTAGGCATTTTAAGTTTGATAGCATTAAGATTACTATCTTTTCGATCGTTACCCCTTTTTCGGTATCCAAACTGCTCCTCCTCTTCAGACTCGGATAGTTCATCATTAAAATTCAATCTCCCGCGTCCTCCTTTCTTTTGGCTTGATTTCTTTTGGTTTGAAACCAAATCAGCCACAATAGCCCCTAACCTCTTCATCTCACCTACAATAGCTTGTTGCCATTCTTTAGAATCAACATCGTTAACGTTGTCCTTTTTAGGTTCGTTAGACATGACAAAATATATAAAGAATGAAAGAAAAGTGAAATCTAGTCTAAAGCAAGAAAAGAAGAAAAAGAAAGTAAAAGAAGTACCTCACAACCGGTTCAATCACTCTTTTATATTATCTTGATAGATCACAAGGATTATCTCGGGTAATATAAATGCCAATGAAGCAAAAGAATGACAAAATAAAGTAGAGCAGAAACTAGAAGCAAAGAAGACTAATATTGTAACGATAACCAAAGTTTAGCACACTATGACGATGGATAGAAATGAACTCAATCCACATCAGATATGCATGTAGGCGCATAGCCATGAGGCCCAAGGAATGGGACTTGAGCCAAAACTAACAATATATATACTTGAACCAGGCTCAATGGTGGCCAAAGAAAGTAAGCAGGTCAATTATCAATGAGGCATGTTCTTTTAGACAAATAGAAGTAAAAATAAAATGGCATGAAAATGAATTTCTAATGGCTCCAATATCTAGCATAGGAATAAAGTGTTGGATAACTATATTGAACGAGAAAGATGAACCTGCTACTCTAAACCTAAATTCAGAGCAAATCAAGAAACCATAGTGTTTAAAAAGAATTATCTTCAGCGATGGAAATTTGATTCGGTTACCTTCAGAAGAAGGAGGATCAGTGAGTGACTCAACAGGGCGAATCAAAGACGCCATAGCAGCTCTCTCGCGAACCGGAGCCACTGCTTCGGAACCAGCGCTCCAATCCTGCAAAACCTCAGTTGCAGCGGCTGCCTTTCTAGCATTGGCAGAGGAAGAGGTGCAACAAGAAGGCGTCGCTTTTTCCTGAGTAGTGGCCATTGTAAAGGGTTAGCAACTTCACCGTAACCGCCGCAGTGATTGTCACTGTAATACTTCACTGATATACAGCAAAATTCTATCATCTATTTCTAGTTCAACTGATCTTTTCAACTTTTTTTCTCTTGAATCACCTAATCTAAACTGTAGAATGCGGAGTGGAGGACAGATATGGGGGACCTCTTTGGCAGAAATTGCACAGATAATGGCAAAAGAAGAAGAGGGTTTGGGACCAGTGGCGGAGGCAGCCTAGACCCTGGGGCCGGCGCCACCCCTGAGTAGGGTGGTGCCAGGGTTGTCTCCGCCCCCCTAAAATTCTGTACTGGGCTAAGAACAACAGAGTAGGAAGAAGAAGAAGAAGAGGAGCAGAGGTCCATAAGTGTTGGTTTGCAAGAGTAGGAAGAAGAAGAGTGGAGTAGGAAGAAGAAGATGATAACTGCTTCATTTGTTGATACTTTCTTTTCGTTTCGTTTCGTTTCTTTTTCTTTTTACTTTTTGTCAATTTATTAAGTGTTGGTTTGTAAGTTTTGTCAATTGTACTTGACTTTTTAAATTACTTATCACACATTTATATTTGGCTTTAAAAACATATCACACATTTATAGTTGGTATTAAAAATCTATCGTACATCTAAAGTTGGCTCATTCAGACTTTTTTCACATAAAATCGTTGATCTGTCATCTTTGACAAACCAGGTCACATGTGAGCACTATAGAAAAAAAAATATATATATTAGTTTGTTCTGTATATTACCTCATATTGTCAAAGATGACATATCAGTGTTTTTGTGTGCAGGAAATCTTAATGAGCAAACTTTAAGTGTGTGATAGGTTTTTAATGTCAATTATAGGTGTGTGATAGATTTTTTAAGCCAACTATAAGTGTGTGATAGGTTATTTAAAAAGTTCAGGGTGCCAATAGACAAAACTTGCAAAGTTTAAGGATATAAATATACATTAAGCTTATAAGAAAATGGTTAATTTCAAATAAATGCCTTTTGGTTTTACATTTTTGCACATCGGTATTTGTAGTTTTTTTTGTTACAAACTGAACACTATGATTTGCAAAAAATTTGTTTTTTTGTTGACTTTGCCAAATTTGCCTCAAAATGAAAATTTTCAAAATAACTTTTTAGATTTGAAGTCATTTAGGTGTTTTTTTTTATTAGAGAGAAAGTTAATATTTAGATAGAGAAAACTCAAAAATGATAGTTTTTAAAAATAAAAAATGTGGTTCCATAGTGAATATGATACTAAATATGATATTTTGCTTACCATCATAAAAAGATATCTAATAGTGTAGAATGGATAGAACAATTGAAACGTTGGTAAAAAAACTGTCATGAGAAAATTAAAATTTATAACGAAAGATAAAATTTGTCATATTTAAATGATTATTAGTGATGAAATTATACTTATAGAATTTTTTTTATCATAAAATGTCATATTTCTTGTAGTAAGTTTTATTTCTTACAATGAGAACCATTGAAGTTGTTCTTATATATTATTGATGTTGGAAAGTTGTTTGCTAAAATGAACAATATTTATTGTTTTTGATTTTCTCATAATGTTAATGATTGAGATTAACATTTTGAATGCAATTAATATACATTGTTTGATGATGCTAGAATTTTTTTTTACTTGTGATATTATTTAATGAAACATTAACATTATTTCACAGTGTGAAGTAAGAATAATTTAAAGGATACAATGATTTAAAAAAAATGATAGTGTAATTGATTTCAAACAAGAATAAAAAAATGAAAAATGAAAAAGATAGTCCCAAACATGAGAATCCATATATTAATAATTTAATTTTGGCAAAGATTTTTTCGTATCAAACATGAGAACCTATCAGATCGAATATTAAATCCAATTTATAATTAGATCACGGATCACTCGATCGGACCAGATAAGTAAATCCAATTTATAATTAGATCACGGATCACTTGGTCGGACCAGATAAGTAATTTGGGGTGATAAGTAATTTGGTGGACGGTGAATAGCAAAAACCTTTTTTTTTTAACTCTGATTCACCAGTGAAGATAACATCGTTTACATTCTCATTGATATAAATTAAAACACTCATGAGCTTAAGCTTCCACTCCAAACTTAGATAAGGATCAAGGATATGTCAGTTTCAATTCCCACAGTAATCAAGATAAGGATCAACATTACATCATTTATTGATAGCTCCCAGTAATATTATTACAAACCTACATTCTTATATGCTAGTTGAATACAATTGGCTGGAAGTAGGAGCAGTGGCTCAATTATTGGAGATTTTATTATTTTATAGGAGCCACCTAGTTCTCCAACTCATGTTTGATGATTTTCAACACAAAAATTGACATTTATTTGCTATACATGTCAATTTTTATGTTGAAGGTTCTCAAAATGAGTTTGGAGAACCGGGTGCCTCCTATAAAATCCCCAATTATTGAAGGAAATGTTCGTGAATTGCAGGATACTTAATTCTGAAGCTTAGAGCTTAGCAGCAAGCAGAGCATTCTGTATAGGTTTTGTTGTGATCACATTGTCCTTGAGTTCCATATCACTTGCACTTGCACTTGGAGGAACATCCACTGCTGGGGAGCAGTTAAAGAATCCATGCGGCTACATCACAATCACAATCACAAACCATAAATTAAAGATCACACACTTCAACTATCCTATCAGATTTTCGCCTATCACCCAGATTAAATGCAACTACGATCACTCGACACATTGTTTTACTATGATTACTAAATATAGATTTTCACCTAGCAGTTAAAGAATATTGTTTTTTTTTTTGTCTCACTAAACTCATTGTCATAAATTTCGAGCAAAGAGATAATGTGGTGTTATTTTGACTATAGACTCAAGCCATGTCAAACCTGAACCACGCCATATCAGCAACAAATCCCCCTATAGTTGTCTATAAAAAACAACAAAACTGAAGTTTTCGGGTGTTTTTGTTGCTGAAGTGTTACCAGTGGAGTTGAGATATCTCTTAGACTTTGACAGGGCTTGAGTCCATGGTCAAATCATACCATGTTAATTTTCAGGCACAAACTTGATTGAAAATTCAGAGTGATTATTGGCTTGAAGAGTAACATACCATTAGCATAAATCCAATGCGTTCTACTGGCATCACAGGCCAGTCTTCCAGGCGGGGAATGTGCGTCACTCCAAATACATACCTGTAATAATTTGACACCATTATCATTTTTGTTGCATTTCTATCATATATAATCATGTTGAATATATATATCACATAACACGATTCCGACATGACAACCCATTTTGACACCCGGATTAATATTCTATTAAAAGAAGAAATATGGAGGAAGAAGGAAACAAATGGGGATGAACTTGCCATAGAACAACATTTGCTTCTTCAATTGGTCGATTTTGCTTAACCCAAGTAGCCAGTCCCTCTCCATTACGAGGATTTTGATTGGGAAATTCTCCACCAGGATACATTTCATCACGTGCATAAGGTGTTACCCAAAGATTATGTTTCAAGAAAGCAGCTCTCCTCAGGAATTTTGCCTCTGAACCAGCCAATGGTAAGCAATTTGAACCAGGTACTAACTTGAACCCAGTGAGCTGTCCAGTCCGGTTCACGGTTCTCGTGTTTCTGATCTGAATAGTGAAATTGGAAAAAAAAAATTGAGAAAAAAAAAATGATATTTTTTTACTCACAGAAACAGATTCAGAAAGGTAATAACACCATAAAACAAGCTAGTAAGGCAACCTGACACAACATCAACAAGAACACATCAACTAGATATAAAAACAAGGGATAAGGTACAAATTTGTCGATATCGTTTTTTGGGGAAAATACAAATTTACCCCAATGTTTCCATCCAGCATCGATCTTTTACCCCTATACAACAACAACAACAACAAAGCCTTAGTCCCGAAATGATTCGGGGTCGGCTAACATGAACCATCGATCTTTTACCCCTATGTAATGGAAAAATTGAACAGGCTGGTTTGACTGTTATTTGACTGACCTTACAAACATCAATTATGTCTAAAGAGTTGTATCAGTCCATTCCCAGCAAAACATCAAAATCATAGCTCATTGCCACAACCTAAATTACGCATAAAAATCTTGCAGAATAGGCAAACAACAATAATAAGTTGTGAACAATGGTAAAAGTAACATACAATCCAATGGCGAGCACTTAATGGATTACAATCGCGCATTGCCTGCAATTCTGATTTCAACAGTTCCTCTTCGGCATAGAATGCATTATTATGGACATTATCCTTTCCAGGTTCATCAACTTTAACATTCACTTCAACAACCTATAAGAAAGGAAAGTATGTTTCTTACAAAAGAAGAATAGTTTAAAACTCATAGAGATATGAAAGGATAAGTTTCCGGGAAACTAACCTGATTGAACGTTTCGCCAGGTTTACAGTCGACTGCCATGTCCATACGTGCTACAAAAAAATGTTGATGAACAGGTGCATACAATCCAGGAGCAATTGTTGTACCATATTTTCTTACTTCTCCAGGTTGCAATGCTCCTAAGCTTAGAATTCCAGTCAGTTTAATCTCTGCTTCAATTTTTCCGTCCTAATACATTAAAAAAAAAAACATTATTCTATCTATTTAGAAAGCAATGTCCTTATCAACTTTGCTTCAAATGCTGAAGATGAAAGCACACCCTCACAAGGAGCGATGAAAACCGTAGAAAGATTCCTGATAGAGAGCCAAATAATGGGAATAAAAAGATAAAACGGGTATTGAGGGACACGTGGTTTGGGGCCTAGTAATAGGTCATCACTAGAGAGTAAGGTTATTAAATAATTTCTAACATGACAACACAAGCTACAGAGACTACCTGTTTGACACGGTTATCATATTTGTGTCATTTATACCATATATAATCATATGGAATATACAGATCACGTAACGCAATTATGACACAATAACCCGTTCTGACATCCCCTAGAGCTTTACTTGGTATATATATAGCTGTAGGAAAAGAAGGAAAGGGATGAGAAATTATGTTTGTTTGGCTCATTTTTCAGTTAGGCTATGCCCATTGAGTAGAGAGGGAATAGATTTTCCTGTTGGGGTTGAGTTGACCCTCAGTCCATTTTATCATTGATCCTTGTAGTTGAGAAATCCATCAATAAACTTTAGTATTTCTTCCATTTCTTGTGCATGTTTCTATTTTTCTGTTTCTATCAAAATCTTGCTGCCAGATTCAAAAGGCTAAGCATAAATTTAAGAGATATTACTTAGCCAAGAAATAATGATAATTATGCCAATTTCATAATCCCAACCAGAAAATTTAAAGGAACTGAACTCCAATGAAGACTTGCCTGATAAAAATGCCAGAAAAATCCGTACTCATAATTAGCCACAGTGCATATAGAAGATACTGATAGCCTTCTAGAACGTCGGACTTCTGCTAATCCAGTTCTCCAATCCTGATGCTTCCATAACATTCCATGATCCTCTTCATGTAAACAAACACAATTCTCAATTGTTTCAACTCCTCCAGAGAAATTTGTAAAGTGTGCATCAAAGTACTTGATGAATCCCAAACAATCACAATTCTGTAGCACAACGGTTATGTCAATGCTTAGTTTTTTTAAGCAAATTAGACAAGAAGCTAGAACTGGTACTATATGAAAGAGATGGAAGAAAAATAACATCATTAATAAAGAAAAAAGATAAAGGCTCCTACCTTCTTCAGAGAGTGTGCATTTTTCCCCAATCCATCTTCCCCTGCATCAAATGCATTTTTCCTATAATGTGGGTCATTTGGATCCCCATATGGTACCACCATCTCAACAAAACTTAACCTGTGCGCCACAGGTCTCCGACCTCGATTACCATCAACATATGCAACAGAATAGATAACTAAACCCTCCCTGGGGGTGAAACCGATACGAAAATTCCACTGTCAAACAAATCAAATCAACAATTAATACGACGTAAGCAAAGACACTAGCTAGCATGCAGTTCCACAAATAAGCAAAAACCTTTTGCCACTGAATAAAGTGTCCATTAACACGAAAGCTTGGACCTTCAGGTTGAATGATTTGGAGAGGCTTCACATCACTTCTATCAACACCTCCTCGAGTTTCACCAGCAGTATAATTTCTCAAGGGGTCAGCTGGCGGTAGAGGAACAAGTTTACGATCTTCAAATTCAATCACAACCATATTTTGCATATCAACAAGTACATGTATGCCTTCAACTGGACGTGCATATCCATTTTCAATAGGACAGTCACTCTCAGTTCTGCAGAAGATTAGTGGTTTAGCAAGCCTGTGGCTAGGAGCATCAGCTTCACTGTGATATCCTACACACCTAGCAAATAATGAAAATGTTATAAAGAGTGTGAATGAATACATCAGGAACACATTTTTTCCACAAGCAATCTGAGTAAACCAACCAGGGGTCAACCATCACAAGATCCATATCCTCGATACCCCTCTTTTTCATTGCCTCAACAAACGGAGGGAATTCTTTCACTACAGCTTCACATTCAGCATATTCCACAGCATCCTGCAATTTCCAAGCCAAATAAGAAGATTTATTGGTATTTTTTCTTTATATTTATTATCATCTAGCAGTAAAATTGACCAATACATAACTTAATGAGGTTTCTAGCAGAGTCTGGGCCAAGAGTTTGTAGCGTACCATGGGCGGTTGAACATTCGGAACAACATTAGATGAAATGACTTTGCCCCGGTGGTGACCACCTCGCGTTGCAGCGTGAACTTCTGATAGTTCAACAATCCATATGCTAGTCTCATTTGACTTTTTGTTATAAACAACAAGCCTTGCTTTCCTTGGAGGAAGTTTCATGGGAATTACAGGTCCACCTTTACTTCTGGGAAGTAATGAAGGCTGAAAGGGAGGGAAGAAATATGCATCTGCCAAGGCAACCACATGCTTCTCTGGCTCCAGTAAAACCACTTCAACGAATCGCATGCTATCTCTAACCTGAAAATAGGGTACCCATTTTGTTTCGTCCTTCCACAAATGTCTTAAGAATTGAACACTATAAGGTATCCTTAAACTACAATACAACCCATCCTATCCTCGTAATCAAATAATTTCTGGTACATTGGGAAATCGAAAAAAAATGGGCTACCAAGAGTGAGACCATTAACTCGTGCACTATGAAGCAACTATTAATATGTAACCAAGCCAAACAGCTTGCAAGTTGCTTGAACTTGACTTACAAAATATTCAATTTGACTCTATTTTTAATTAAAACAAGCTTGAGCTTAAATAACAATTCAAGTTCAGTTCAAGTATGATAATTTGCAATTCAAATGGCTTACTAAGCTAGTCAATTTTCTTTTCTTTTATGCAAATATTAAACGTTTTAAATAATATACAGTATTTGAATTTTTTATGAATTTGAGCTCACTTGAACTTTGAGTTTATTCAAGCTTTTTTCAAGATTTACCTACTATTTTTTTTTTGGTTAAGGAACCAATTGAGCTGAAAGCTTAAGCTCATAGTTAAGGTCCAAAGAATACCTTTTATTATTATCTCTGACACACCCCCTCATGAATGGCCCTAGGCTTGAAGTGTGTACAACACATGCCCATCTTACCATGTGTTGAAATATAATCAACAAATAGGATTGTCAGGATTCGAACCCTCGACCACTTGGTCTAAAAGGTGCTGATATCATGTCAATGAACCAATTGAATTAAAAGCTTAAGTTGGTAGTTAAGGTTCAAGAATAGCTTTTATTATTATTATCTCTAGCATTTTTTTATTGGTAATCAAGCCAAATTAAAATATTCCATTATATACTGAAATTTGAGCAGACAGAGTAAAACTCAATTAAGCTCTCCAATTCATTTTCCAACCTCAAGCTTTCTAATCGATTCGAATTTGAGAAATAGACTATGGTTGATACAATCCTACTCTCAACAAGTTATTGCCCTGATAAGGCTTGAAAGCTACTATTGCCACAAAAACTGCCTATAAAACAAAAACACAGGTGGTGATAGCTCTTTCTTTTCAGTTGATCTAGAAAAATACTAAACAACCTCAAGATTCTTATAAGGTTTTTGTTTTGTGTGTGTGTGTGTGTTTTTTTCTGTGCATGTGTGTGTAGGAGCCTTCGGGTGGAGAGTGCAAGTTACCAAATTATAATCTAAATAAACAATTCAAATTAAACAGTTAACCTCAGGAGTTGCTCCAGCTGCTCTAACTGTTGCCACTGCCACAGAAATCTCAGCAGCAGCTAAAGGTTCCAGAGGGTGGCTGGTTTGTGCCCTTGACATCATTGGGATTCCTAACCAAGAAAATAAACAAACTCAATCAATAATTTCAAATCTGACTAATGTTATAGTTAATCAAAAATAATAAATTGAATAATCCAGAAAGGAAGTTCAAAGCTTGCTATTTTCGAAGTTTTGGACACCTGTCCCAAGAGTGAATTCTAACAACTCGGTCCTGAAGGAGTGGCATCGGATGGAAGACCTGAGCAAGGAGCTTCCCCGAAGGATGGTGATGGGCATAGTTGTTGAAGGCGCGCCTCAGACGCGCCTGAGGCAAGGCTCAAGGGTTAGCGCCTCTTTGTATGTGAGGCGAGCGATGTCAGCCAGACACGCGCTGTTGTGTGCCTTGAATGGGGCACGCTTAGGCGCAATTGTAGGGTTTTTTAGAATTTATCATCTTCTAATCACAGCCATAGGAACTCTTTACAAGATGTAGACGATGCCAATGAATGGTTGATGGGTAGATTGGATGGAGAAGGGTCTGATGAAGCTAGTGTTCCCAAATAAAAATTTAACATGGGCTGATGTTAGTAGGCTGTTGGAGCTGAAGAAAGCGCTTATCATACTAGAGTAGTAGGAAAATTTGTTATGAATACCTCTAGTTCAAGTGCTAGGCCAAAGGATAAGGGTAAAGCACCATTAGTTTTTAGAGATGAAGAGGAAACTGACTTTGTTGATGATGATGATGATGAGAATGAGAACCTTGAAGAAGAATATGATGATGGTGATGGTGACTTTGATGATCAATAGGGACTATAAAGACTAAAGAGTTTAGTCTTGCTTGAGGGAAAATAGTTATTATTAGACTATCAGTTATTAACTTAGTGTTTAGTTGAAGTTGAACTTTGGTCTTTAATTTAAATTTTATTATGAATTATAATTATGTCTTAGTAGTTAATTAGAATTTATCTCGTGCATTTTATGATTAAGATTGTTGTTATTTGACTATTTGTGTCCTTCTATAAATGTTAAGTTGTCATTTATAATTTTATATGTTATTTTGTTTTGGTGTGCACGCCTTGTGTCGCTCAGGCGCACGCCTAGGCTCCAGGACCCCCTTAAGCCTTAGTGCGCCTTGCACTTTCACAACTATGGTGATGGGGCAAGAATGAACTGAAACACACATCATAAATGGAAAGGAAGTGATTGTGCTATATTAGTATGGTATCTTTCTAATACATATAAACGTGCTTTAAAGCTGTGAAATCCAAGGAATCGGACTCATGTCAAGAAGATAATATCTACATGGCCAGTGGATTAGGCCGAGCTGACTCTCCACTTACAATGTGTTGGTTCAGGAATAAATCTGGCGGAAATGGGTGGACACCTAAAATCTGATCCTCTGGTGGTGTCGGGATGGAAGACCTAAGCAATGACGGACCCTGGAAGATGACGATGGATAGGAATGAACTAAATTCACATAAAAATGAAGAGATAGTGATCCGGCTATATCACTAACATGTGTTCAGAATACGTGTTTTCGAATACATGTAGATGCAAAGCCATGAGGCCAAAGGAATGCGAGTTGAGCCAAAACGAACAATATACCAACCAGGAGTTCAGGCTCACTGGTGCCCAAAGAAAGTAAGCAGGTCAATGATCAATGGCATGAAAATGAATTTCTAATGGCTCCAATATCTAGCATATAAAGAAATTGACAACCCAAACTATCAAAACATAAAATAAATACATAACACAAATAATCCCAGCTCAACCAGCTACTCAAACCCTAATGTTAAAGAAAATCAAGAAACCATACTGTTCAAATGAATTATCTTCAGCAATGGAAAATTAATTCGGTTACCTTTAGAAGAAGAGGGGTTTCCTGGAGGAGGAGGAGGATCGGTGAGTGACTCAACAGGGCGAATCAAGGACGCCATAGCAGCTCTCTCGCGGACCGGAACCTCTGCTTCGGCAGCACCAGCGCTCCAATCCTGCAAAACCTCAGTTGCAGCGGCGGCCTCTCTAGCATTAGCAGAGGCAGAGGTGGAACAAGAAGGCGTCGCTTTTTCCTGAGCTGTGGCCATTGTAAAGGGTTAGCAACTTCACCGTATCCACCGTAGTAATTGTCACTGTAATACTTCACTGACATACAGCAAAATTCTATTTCTAATTGAACTGATCTTTTCAACTTTTTTTTCTCTTGAATCACCTAACCTTTCCTTTCTTTTCTTGCACTTTCTAATCTCCACTCGAAGTGTTGAAGTTAATCTTGTGAGGATGTTAAGATCGCTTTTCGCCGTGTGATTATATAGAATAGAGAGGATGAAACTGTAGAATGCAGAGTGGAGGACAGATATTGGGGGTTGCTAAAAATTGCAAAGATAATGTCAAAAATAAGAGAGGGTTTGGCAGGTAGAGAAAAGAAAACTAAAAAAGTTCCTTTCTTTTGTCAAAGGGCAATCAAGATAAAGTTGAGAAAAGAGAAGACGACAATCTTAGGAATGGTCATAGCCTGGCATCACTCCAACTGATAATGACGTTTCTTATGGTTATGTATTATAATTTCAAGACTATATTTTAATACAATCAAAGAGAAATTTACAAAACTGGTCCATTTTAAACCATTTGACTTCCGAAATACCCATAACGCTCCATTCTGTCCAAGCCCTTCTCATTCTCATTCTTATTTCACATCCTCGAAAGCGAAAACATAAAACGAACGACGAAGATGGTGAAATCTGAATAGAAGTAACACGTGGGTAAAACCAAATGAAAAGTAAGTTTCTTTCGTCTCTTTTTGTTTTTGCTTTGTTTATCTCAATCAACCAGTCTTTCAATTATAAAGGGAGTACTTTCATAAGGTTATCAGAGGTCTTGCATTCAGACTGGTGGTCAACTGGATACATAGACTCATCGTAAGCCAATTTCGTTGTTTTGATTTTGTAGTAACTATCTAACCACGGATATGAATTAGTTAACCGAAACTCAGAAGCAACTCTACATATGTGTCTACATGGAAATCCTGATAGTTGTCATTTTCTACACGTGTATGTTCTTGATTCTAAATCAATAATTTCCCCTTATTCTGATCGCGAATCTCTTTTAACCTCTCCAACTTGATTTTTTTTTTAATCCAGAGCAATTTCGGTTCACTACCCACATATGATATGGTATTTGCAACTTTTTTATTGGCGATTTCGTGAGAGCAAGCAAATAACAATCTCTGTGGACATACTTCTATTAAAATGAGCAAAATTCATTGTCAAATTTATAAGAATTGCATTGTATTAAACACAGACATAGAATAGGTAGTTCGAAATTGAGTGAAAATGATTGAAAAATCAGCTTCGCATTTAGTATGCCAGTTCGTATTGGAGGAAATGTGAATCACATTTTATATAAAATTTGAAATGAGCTTCAGATTTGAGAAGAATTAGTTCGCATTTTGTAGATTGTGAAGCACTGTACAGATAATTCCTTTGTAATTGGTTCGCATTCTATATTAAATGTGAATGATAAAAGATAGTTCACAATTTAGCAATTTGATTCGCATATGGTGATTTGTGAACACTCGAAACCTAGGTTAAGTGTATCCAACTACGTACACCACTTGCGTATAACTAACATAATATTGCAATTGATTATTATGTATTTCAAATTAATAAAAACTTGCATGATATTGGAAATCAACAAGAGCTTGAATTGATTTTTTAAAGTGATTTGGAGATTAAGCTTGAAAGTGATTTGTTTGGTGAAGATTGTATGTTGTGTTGTTTGTTATATATATACTAAGGGTATTTTTTGAAAATATGTAAATGAACAGTTTAGTTTTGTAACATATATCTAAATGGGTATACAAAATGTAAATGTATCTCTCATTGAGCTAGTTTTATAAATTTCCCTAAAAATAATTTAAAAATTAGCAAAATCTAACTCTATCCGAATATAATAATTTTTCATTAAAAATATTCTAATACTAAAAAAACTTCAAAAGCTACTACTATGATGCAACAAATCATTATTTTGTTGTTTAAAATTGTATTTTTTTTATTAACAAAAGAAGGCATGGAAAGAATGTCAAAAAGTGACGTTGTTGCCATAAAAAAACAAGCACCTCTTCGAGCATCTCTAATACATTACACTACTACAAACACCCTCTCACTCACCAAACACTCGTCTAATATGAAGATGCTTCTCTTTTTTTCACAAGAAAAATTAATAAAATAATTGATTTTAAACTATTAAAACAGTCATTCAACCTCTTATTCAATTTTTAAGTCACCAATCCAACCTTTTTTCAATACACCGTTAAATTCTCTTCTGTTTTAAGAGTTTGTGGGAGCCAAAAAAAATTAAAAACTGAATATTTGATTAAAAAGGAAGAGTAATTAGCTTTTGATATTCAATGATTTCTTCTTCATCCAAAAGTGAAACTGAATTTCCCGTTCCCAGAAAATGTGAAAAAGGTAGTAATGTTGTAAATATTGAAAATCAACCATAGAAAAGAAAGAAAAGAAAGAAAATGGCAAGAGGAAGGATTTGGAGACGAAAATAACGGAATCTGATAAAAAAAATTTGAGAAAATATTAAAGAATACAACGAGTGATGATGAAGATTATGTGTTTTCATGGAAACTCGGAGAATACAAGTGATGACGATAACGAGTTCTCCTACTACTTCTATTAATTGGGGTTTGAGAATCAATTATTAATTATTTTGTTTGTTAAAAAATTAGTCACATTCTTTATGAATTAATTATTCTTTTAACAGTCATCATCAATTAAATATTCATTTTTTTAGTTTCACAAAAGTTAACAGTGTTGAGTGAGGGTGAATTGGCGATTTAAAAATTAAATGAGGGGTTAATTGACTATTTTGAAAGAATTGAGAGCTAAATGATTTTGGAGTATTAGTTTAGGGGTAAATTAAGTGTTATGCATAAAAATGATTAGTTTTATTTTAAGTATTTTATTCACAAACTCTTTTTTTTTTTATGTAAAAATGACATCTTCTTAAATATATGTCATAGTTAAAATTATTAGCATTAATATTATAAGGGACGTTTGGTTTGGGGGTTTCAGGAAAGAGTAAGGGAAAGAAGAGGCTTCATTCCCTTTGTTGGTGTTTGTTTTGTCAATTCAATGATTCATTTTGCCCTTTTTTAGTTTTATGTTTACCTCTAACTCCTCTAACTCATTCTCCACTTCCCCCTAAGGTTTTTTATTCTCTTTCACTTCTCTTTCTAACTTAAACTTCTACACTCTTTATAAAATTCTACTTTACTCTCTATTTTATTTTTTTTTTTTTATTTTGGTCTCTATATTTTTTTATTTTTACATTTCTATATCTTTGGATTAATTTCATTTTCGTTATATATTTTTAATTTTTTTACTCAAAAAATATTTTTGACTAAATTTTACTTTTTATTTTTATTTTTGTGTAATCCTTATATTTATTTATTTATATTTTTTATCACTAGATTAATTTCACTTTTGATCCTTATACTTATTTATTTTTACCTTTTTATCCTGAAAAATAATTTTGACCAAATTTTTTTCTTTTATCATATTATTCAGTTTTAATATTTATTTTTAATTATTTTAAAATAATTATTTTCTTTTTAAATATAATGTTTATGCATTTTCTTTGATTAATTTTATTTCAGTTTCCTCTATTTTATTATTTTTTGATTTTAATTTTTATATTTTATTAATAGGGTCAATTACATGAATATCATAATTAACTACAAAATTACAACTAAATCATATTACCAAACTTAATTCTTAATATGTCATTATTCTCTATATATTATGATTTTACACTATAATTTAAAAATTCTAGACTCCAATTCATAAATCATAAACCCTAAAAAATATATTCTAGACTTCTAATTTATAAATTCTAATCCTTAAAATATATTAAAAGTACTAATTTTACTAGTTTGACATAATCCAAAATTATAACTTGATATAGTTGTAAATAGTTTATAAAAGATGAATTTCTGTGTAATTTTCCCTTATTAATAGAGGCACATGTATATATAAAAATTATTGTCAAAGATTTTCTTGGTGAAAAGGACAATGAAGATGCTTAAACTCTTTCCGGTGATGAAGTATTATGCTTAGAAGACTATTGGCTTTTGTTTTTGTTTTTTTTTTAATTTGTATGAACTTTGTTAAGTTCAAATTTTAACATTTATGAACTTTATATTATTATCGACAAAGGTAGCAAGTGAATGACGTTTTGGATTGTTTGGGATTATATATGAAGTTATTTCACGTTTTATGGACACTATAGTTTAAGAGTTGAATTTTTTTTTTTTTTGATTATATATGAAGTTAAAAAAAATAGTTTTGATTCCCTATTTGAACCAGACATCCACAAAGGGAATGAGGTGAAATTGCATTCCCTTTCCTAAACATATCCAAACACATAGGGGTATGAATGCTTATTCCTTTCATTTCCTTTAGTTTCCCTTTCTTGATTCATTTTCCCTTACCCCTTGTGAACCAAACGCCCTCTAAACTTATTTGGTTTATAAAATAAGCACGAATAGAATAGTTATCTATGAAAGAATGATTATTTGTCCATTTGGTTCATTATTTTTTATGAAATATGTATTTCACTTTTTAATGGGATATAGATTCTAAACGTTAACATTGAAATAATTATTCATACAAGTAATGTTTTTTCATTTCCAAAATTACTCCTCTCTAACCAAAGGAGCATAACTAAGTTGGTACATATCTAGCTTTAGAGGTGGGAGGTTGTGGATTCAAACCCATCATAATAAAGAAGTACTAATGTCTTTGAAGAGAGAATTATTATAATGGAATGGTATATCGACAACAGATGTTCATGCCAATTTAATGAAAATGAAGGAAATCTTGTTTGTGATACTATAGTGGCTCAAAGTTGTGGTAGGAAAAGGTTAAATAGAATCAGAGGCGGACACCAAGGAATTGTAGTGGGCGATGAGGTCTAGGATGGCGTGGTCGTCTAAGGCGTGGGAGATAGAATTACAATGTCTTCCATGAAGAGGTAATTATAGTCAAATTTTTTTAGTGAAATGTTGTTTCATCAGCTCTTATGGATGACTGTCGTTATTCTTTTGTTTATGTATTTAACAGTTTAGCCAACAATTTGTCGGAATGCAACAAAGCCAAATGGATATGCAAAATGACATTGTAAACCTTAAAATAGAAAATGGCAGCATGGGAGGATTTTTAAATCTCTTCTTAGGTTAATTGATTTGATTAGAGATGATGAACTGTTTAAATATATTGAGCTAATGTTTATTTAAACATCATACATGGATGGTTATAGTATCTATTAGTCCCATATCATGTTAGTTTATACACGATATGCTTTTGAAATTCAATTCACTTTAGACAATTAAATGAAGTGGTAATTTTTTGGCAAAAAAACATCTTGAGGCCCCTGATCTTTTATTGTTTGGTGCATTAAGCCCTCGATCTTTCATTTAGACATATTGAGCCCTTGATCTTTCATATATGAGTGTAATAGGCCCTTCCGTAAATCAATTCATATATGGGTGTATTAAGGGCCTGTTTGGTTCAACTATTAACTAATAGATGTTGATATTGCTGTTAGCTGTTTGCGGTTGTAGTAAGCTGTTTGTTGTTTGTTGTTAGTTGTTTAATTATTAGCATTTCACTCCAAACCACAGGAAATATAACGTTTGGTTAGGTTTATATAACCGCAATATTTATATTTTCTCTGGACACTGCAACATTTTTGAGCTTTTCATGGACAGTTGTTTGTAGTTACTTATTATTGATAAAATTATCCTTCTTATTTCCACAAAATGTGTTTCCTTTTTAACATTATTTTTATTTCTAGAATAAAATTATCGAAAAATAAAGTTTTGTTGTGTTCAATAAATTTTTTATTTTTTATTTTTATTAATTTGTATAATACATTTTTTATTTTATAATTTATTTGTTGATTAATTTAAAACATGTCCATATTAGAAATAAATACTAACAACAACAGTTCAGTATAATTTTACCAAACACTAATAATTAAACAACTAATAACAAACAACTAACATCAACAACAAACAGCTTACTACAATCGCAAACAGCTAACAACAACAGAAATATCTATTAGCTAACAGTTAAACCAAACAGGCCCTTAATACACCCGTATATGAATTGATTTACGGAAGGACCTAATACACTCATAAATGAAAGACCAATGGCTTAATGTGTCTAAATGAAAGATCGGGGGCTTAATGCACCAAAGAATGAAAGATCAGGGGCTCAATGTATCTAAATGAAAGATCGAGGGCTTAATGCACCAAACAATGAAAGATTAGGGGCCTCAGGATGCTTTTTGCCTAAATTTTTATACATCATTCACGATTTAATGCAAGGGTGTGCAAGACACAAAAAAAAAATCAAAAGTAGGCAACGCTGTTTGTTACATCATAAAAAATGTAAGAATTTATATCATACATACCCATCATCATTGATTACTTAACAAAATTGAGTATATGTGCATCCTAACACTTATGATAAGCCCATTTTAACATTTACCTTGTCATCATATACTCCAACTATTCAACCTATTACTAACACAATAAAGCAAACAAATGTAACATATTTTGCTGAACCTAATTGTCATTTCTTTTGTGACTGGATGTTCATATCTTCAATCCGTGCCAACAACTCCTTTTACATCCTTGCAACACATATTTTCACTTTCTTTTAGTCCATTCTTGTCTCCAACTCTCTTGCTCTACATTCAACCATCTCATCCTCTATATCATTCATTTTCTACTTCATTTCTCAAAGCACCTATTTTCCTCTGCTACAAGTTGGTGGATCGATCCATACAAAGTAGTTGCATGTTTTTTGACTCTTTGTGCTTTAGGAAGGCATAAAATCTTCTACATATATTTGTTTTTGTTGAAGCAATCCTTAATGGTGCAACGAATCCACACCAACACCTCCTCACTTCTAATAACTTGTCCCATCTAATTTACATCCAATAATCACTCATTGAACCCATTTATGAATGTTAATCGAGAACATAGGCATTTTAGAGGAGAAAAAAGAATAAAATGTTGTTTTATCGATTAATAACAGTCATATTTCTTAGTCTAATGCCAAGGAAATATAACCAAAACATCACGTACTTAAACATAAAAGGAACAAGTCTGAAGTGACATAACAAATACAACAAAACGCACCATTGAAATAGAGCGAAAGAATACTATGAACAACTAAGTAATTTAATTACACTTGGAAGCGTAAAAGTTAGAAATTCCCTTCTTTAATATGCGTGAATTTCTATATAAAAAGGCCCAAAACCATATTTTGGCCACTATAAGAAAATCGCTTTTTGGCAACAAGTTTTAGCAGCGACAACAAAAGGCGTTGCCAAAAAATATCTTTAGTAACAAAAATACTTTGGTCATTGCCAAAGGTTGTTATGATAAATGTTTTCACACCCTCCAAAAAAAATTGCGAGATAGGAATTTTGTAAAATATGTAACATGTTTTGCAACAACACGTTCGTTGCGATATACTATTTCATTTACAGCTACAAATAATTGTCGTTGCGGTAAATGGTCACATTTACAGCAACGATCTCATGTTGTTGCAGTTTAACGTTATTAGATTAATTAAAAAATAAATACATTATTATATATGGCTACAAAGCGTCGTTGCAAAATATAATTCAACTAAATGTTTTCCCTCCATTTTTTCTTTCCCTCCACATTCTTTTCGCGGAGGCGGGATTGAGGAATTAGGACGCATCATGTTTGGCAACAACGACGTGGTTGCGATAAATTAAGACATATATAGCAACGACAGAGTGTTGTTGCGTTTAAGATTTAATTAATGGCTACAACCGCTTTATGTTCTCCCAAAATTAAAAAAATATTATAATTAATTTGATTATTAAAAATATGCACTTTTATAAAAAAAAAAGACATTTACATTTACGTTTCTTGAAACCAGTACTCATGGTCCACCATACTGAGAAGTTTCTTGGAACCAGTAATCTTCCTTGGAACAACATCCCTCATGCACCTTTACCCAAAACTTGCTACAATCTGCGTTTTCTTTCATGGTCGATGCTATCTTCCAGCACTAAAACATCTCCCTCTCTCTCTCCTTTTTTCTCTGTCTGACCTCCCCCTTTACCCCTCTGGTACTTTATGGTTGTTCACCATCACAGCCATTGCCAGGTTAGTTTGAGAAATTAACAATCACTGTTATCTTTTGTTTTGTTCCTATTTAGATAATGTTTTCCCTAAATTAATTTTGGTTAACTGGTGTTAATTGCTTCACATTTTATAATCATGTAATATCATTTTGTTTGTGCAAATCACTTATTGAGAAAGGCTTGAAGCTAGAGGCTGATCTTCGGGAAACCGAGGTGTGAAGAATGAAGCTGCACAACTCCGTGCAGAAGTTGAGAAATTGAATAGTTTGAAGCAAGAGCTGCTTGGGCAAAATCAGTCACTAAAATAAGATCTTGCAAGATCGCAAGCTGATAGTCAACAGAGTCCTCATTTGCAGGGCGAGATTCAGGTCCTACACTAGGAGCTTATGAATGTTAGGTTTGTGTTTGGATTGCTTTTTAATTCATAGTAGTACTAGTGAGTGCTTATTTTCAGTCTAATACATTTTGTTCAAAGAAATTTTTCATTATAAACCTTTACTAGTCTTCTACCCGTGCTATGCACGGTATATACAAAGTTTAGAAAATATATTAAATATAATTTTAGTTATTTGATTTTTTTTTTTGGTAGAAAAGGAAAAGAAAAACGAATAACAACAAACTACCCAGGAATTAGCCTAGGGAAGCTAACCCCAATCCTATCTTCTAAGAGAAGATGAGAGATGAAACTAGGGGAAACAGGAAGGGTAGTAACGCCTAACGTCCCTTCATGGCCCGCCGCCGCCAAGCGATCAGCAACACGATTCTGCTCTCTAAAAATGTGTCTGAACTCTACGAACTCAAAGGAGGAGCAAAGCTTTATAATAGCTTTGATGAGGTTGCGACTGTTAAGACCCATAGAATGATTCTCAGAAATCATTTTGATTGCTTCCAAATTATCAGACTCCACAGAGAGCCTCTTAACACCCAGCCTTTTAGCAAGATTGATTCCAGTAAGAATAGCCCAGAGCTCCGCAGAAAAGGAAGAACCCAACCCTAAATTCTGGGAGAACCAGAAAGCCAGACGCCCCCTACATCTCTAAGCACACCTCCAGCCGCAATCTTACCGTTACTGAGGTAGGAATTTTAGTTATTTGATGGATGGATTTATAATTTCATTTTCGGATTTTAAATATATATGTTAAATATGTAATTATGATTTATTATATAATTTACTTTTAGTGTTTTTCATTTTTACAATTAATATTATACTATTAAATGTTGTCTAATTAGTTATTTTATTTTATTTTATGAATAAGTAAATCATTATTTGTTTACAAATAATAAGTTAGTTTGACCTAAACAAAAATAAGTTAGATTGAAACATTATATCAAGCCAACAAAATATAATTTAAAAAAACTTCCTTTGAAAATATTACTACTATTTTTTTTATAATGAATAATTTACATAAATGTTATACTGTTCTCATTTATCATTTATGATTTGAAACACATAATTTAATGACACTAATTTTACATGAATTTTAACGAAGTATGATGAAAATAACAATATTAACGTAAATAGATTACTTTATTTTTTTTTCCTTGTAACCATTAAACGATTATAAATTATATACATTATACAACGATCTAGAATTAGAATTGCATTAGAAATCCATTATTGTTACTTGGTAAAACTTTTCTCTATTGTATTGATAATTGAGAGTGAACTACATTTACAACTTAAAAACGTACTTAATTGTGTGCTAAATCTATCCTGAATCTAACAATGCAAGTAAATTTAAAGTTTGAAAATATTGTTCAAATTATTCATAATTTACAAAAATATTGTTCAAATTTAATTGTAACTACATTTACAACTTAAAAAACATATATATATATATATATTTAACATAGTATTGTTCAAATTATATGTGTTAAAAAATTGAAAATAATTGATGATTTGGTAATAAATAATTTAATAATTAAAAAAATATCATAATTACCTACACCAACAAAATTGGACCTCCCAAGTTTATTAGGAAATCGTTTTTCAATCATTATGATTCATATTTAAAAAAAAATAATAATATCCAAGTAGAAAAAAATAATTAAATTATATATGAATACTAATATAATAGTATGGTTTTATCAAATAATAATAACACATATTTCATAAAAAAAATAACATATTAATCATATTTAAATACAACATATCCTTATCAAACTAACAAAAATACATTAAATCCTTATTTGACGCATCCTTTTATTATTTGATTTTACTTAGAGGAAGTAAGACTTTTTTCCTTTAATTGATATTTAACACTAATTCTGATTTAATTTGAAAAACAAAGTAGAGGAATACAACAACCATTCCTCTTAGAACATCTCAAGTAATAAAGGCTAATGGCCTGTATCGCCAAATATTTTGCAGTTGGTAAACCAGCCCATCATGTAACATGTTTGTGAAAATGTGCAGATATTAATTGAAAGCAATAGGGGAATTTACACGAAAATTCATAATTAGTAACTTATCTCTAACTTTATCAATAAATATTACTATGAATTATGTCAAGTTTGGCATTTAACAATTTCCACCACCATTTCACCAACTAAACCACTTACATAATTTGATATTTGTAAAATAAAAATTCATACTTTTGATATTATACTAATTAAATTAACAATATTGAATAAACAGTAAATATTATTATATTTATGAATTTCATGGAAAGAACGTCATTAACTTTAACGAAAGCTTCCAATAATCAAATGCTTGCATTTGAAATATTTATGTGATAGGTTAACTTAGAAATGAAAAATAATAGATTCATGTAAGATCTTAAATGCAACAAATCTGTATATGGAACAACTCTTAGCATTCACATTAATAAATTATTTTATCAACCCATAGCTAATTAACATATTCCACCATCACTAACTCAAATCACCAAAAACAAATTATAAACAATCCATCACATGAACTAAAACCA
Source organism: Euphorbia lathyris (assembly GCF_963576675.1). Classification (NCBI taxonomy): domain Eukaryota; kingdom Viridiplantae; phylum Streptophyta; class Magnoliopsida; order Malpighiales; family Euphorbiaceae; genus Euphorbia; species Euphorbia lathyris. The sequence continues at coordinate 17,411,268 of NC_088914.1, read as the reverse complement.
AATAGAAGAACGACGCATAATCAAGAAAAAAAACTGAATCAAAGTCAGAAAAACTTTCGATGTTCTAGAAAAGACTTTTAAGTATTATATTACAATAAAGAAAATAAAAATGGGAGAGGAATTTCATCACCTGGTTTATCTGGACGAGGAGAAGCTCGTAAATTCATAGTATTATCAAGATCAGGTCTAGGATTGTCCACACAAACTATCTGTAGCATCAAGTAAGTAAATCTCAGACATTAAGATCACAGTAATAGGGTAGTCCGCGCAACATAAAGTAACAAATATTTTCTATTTTCAAAACATCAACTTAGAAAAAAAACCACCTGTTGTTCTTCCCAGTCTTTTCTAATAACAGAACCAATGCTTTTATAATAATATACAAAAGAAGAAGCTAATCCTAAATACATCGTGAACCCTAGAGACCTAAAGCAACTCAAATTTCTAAGTAATCTAGTTATACATGGAAAGAAGTATTTAGAGATAAACAACAAAGAGAAAAAGTAGGAGAGGGAGTTTTTTTTTTAACTCAAAGATAATTAATTTAAAAGAGTGGTTCATTAATTTTAGGATCTATTAACTATATAAATATGAACCAAATACATTAAATATTAAAAAACAATTGCAACATTTAAGTTGAAGATAATGGTTATCATTTATAAGTTAATTTAATTGTGAATCATACTCAATGGTTTATTTATTCCATTAAATTATTCCATTATATTTTAAATAGTAAAAAAAGAGTTAAATTGACAAAGAAATTTTGAAAAAGATTATAGCAAAAATGAAAACAAAGATAAATAATAAATATTATTTTTAATCGGTAAAAAATGAGGGAGCGACACCTCAGCTCCATCATTACTGTTTTAATATATATATATAGATTAGAACTTTCAGAAATCATCATAATAAATCCTAAAATTGGACCTTTGTGTTTCAGAAATGCTATTAATTATGAAAAGAAAGCAAACATTGGGTTGGTGGAGCATACACAAGCAATGGAGAAGAACATGGTTTCCATGGCTAGTGAAGTTGAAAAGCTATGGGCAGAACTTGCGAGTATTGATGCTCGACCTTGGCTTGCGGGTATAACTATCACAGGTTTGCAGGCAATGATTTACATATTATACAAATGAAGTTTTTTTTTAAAAAAAAAATAGAACTTTTATAACAAAGTGCTCTCATTGTTTTTTTTAATTGCTTGGTAATTTTTCAAATTTTAGATTGAAGAGAGTTATTGTGAATTACAGAACTACTTTTAAATTAATAATTCATCATAAACAGAACCCACAATTAAATACATCCATAGCATATAATGAAAAGCAAGAATTAAATTGAAAAATATCTAAAACTTACACATGGCTATTCATAGTTTCTTCAGCATCTACTTGGTTAATTAAGTATGGAAAGATTCTCATTTAGCTCATAAAATGCATTACCCATGAGCAGGTATGAAGTTAGGATGCTGAGATTTGTGGTGTGTCAGGACTAATTTCTGACAGAAGAATTCCAGAATTAGAATAGGAAGAAAAGAATAGAGGTGAGGTCAGGAAGAAGAAAGAAGAGATTTAGGAGGAGAATATTTCATAATTAATTGCATAAAAACTAATACAGGGATGCTTTTCTTAAATAGAGAAGAAGATAAAAACAGTTACAAAGCAGACCCACTACAGGAAAGGTGGCCACCACTTGCCCACTTCCTTTCTCTAACTGCTATACGCCATCTCCTAAGAGAGCTTTTCTTTAGGGAAAACAAATAACAATAAAAAAAGCAATCTCAAGTAACAGAATTAATTAACAAAAGTAAAATTACTAATCAAGTCCTTCTACTTAATTCGGCGTCTGTATGTGACAATTCCTCCCCCTTGAGCACATTCTTGACCCCAAGAATGCATGAATTCCGGAAATTGTGCTTTAAGCATATCTTTAGCTTCCCAAGTAGCGTTAATTGTAGGCATGCCTTCCCACTGTACTAAGAGTTGTGGTGTGGAGACCCCGTCAATAAACACAGTCCGTGAGTTGATTACCTTCGCAAGTACAATGACAAATTCACTATCACTAACAGGTGGTAAAGTAGTCAGAGGGGAAAGTGCAGGATGCACCTTCTTCTTTAGGAGGGACACTTGGAACACATTGTGTATTTTGCAAGTAGGAGGTAGTTGTAATCTGTAAGCGACTTTGCCCACCCTTTCCAATACCTGAAAGGGGCCATAATATTTGGCAGAGAGCTTCATCGAACTTCGAAAAGCCAAAGAAGTCTGCCTATAGGGTTGCAGCTTCAAAAACACCCAGTCTCCAACCTGAAACTCTCTGTCTGTGCGTTTATTATCTGCCAGTTGCTTCATTCTGTTTTGGGCAGCAGAAAGACAACTTTGAAGATAGGCATTAAGCTTAGAACGTTCCTGAAGTAAGGAGTCTACTGTAGCCACGTCTGTAGATTGAACTGGTAGGATAGGTAGTTTAGGAATTACCCCATATAATGCCTGGAATGGACTCATTTTGATGGCTCTATGATAAGTAGAGTTATACCAGTACTCTGCCAAGCTCAACCAGGAATGCCACTTCTTAGGTTGCAAGAAACACATGCTACGCAGATAATTCTCTAGGCATTGATTCAAACGTTCTGATTGGCCATCAGATTGGGGGTGATAGGCACTAGTGAAGTGCAGTTTGGTCCCTAAGAGCTTCATAAGTTCTTTCCAGAACAACCCAGTAAATATCCTGTCACGATCCGAGACAATTGTCTTTGGAATTCCATGTAGACGGGAAATATTGTCTAGGAATACCCTTGCTACAGTTGCAGCAGTAAAAGGATGAGATAATGCAATGAAATGCCCCCCTTTTGAGAATCTGTCAACCACCACCAGAATAGTGTCAAACCCCGCTGATTTAGGTAATTTCTTAATGAAATCCATGGCAATGTCTTGCCAAGCGCCATCTGGAATAGGTAGAGGTTGAAGGAGTCCGGGATAGGCTGAATGATCAACTTTACATCTCTGGCAAGTTTCACAAGCTGCAATCCACTTGGTCACAGAATGGGGCATGTTTGGCCAATGGAAATGTAGCTGCAAACGAGTGAGGGTGCCTTTAATTCCTGAGTGATCCCCCAATAGGTGAACTATGACAAGCTTCAATAATTTGATTTTTGAGGTTTGACTGATTGCCAATGTAAAGTTTGCCTTTATATCTCAATACACCATTACTGAATGAATAAGGAGGACGGGAGGAGGGTTGGATCACAAGTTGTTGGATAAGGTTTTGAGCTAGCTCATCACCAATATATGTATGTTGTATATCCTGCATCCATGTAGGAATGGTCATGGAAATGGAAAAAAGTTGAGTAGAAGATTTAAGTACCTCCTCTTGCTGCCTTGATAATGCATCAGCAACTTTATTATCTACCCCTTTTTTATATTGAATGACATAGTCCAGTCCCAAGAGTTTAGATACTCCTTTGTGTTGTAGATAAGTGTGAAGCTTCTGTTCTAATAGATGTTTGATACTCTCTTGGCCAGTCTTGATCATAAAAGTAAAGTTCTCTAGGTAGTGTCTCCAAGTAGTATAAGCTTGCAATATTGCCAATAACTCTCTCTCATAAGCTGACAGCCTTTGGTTTCTTAGGCTCAGAGTCTTACACAAGAAACAGAGTGGCTTTCCTCCTTGCATTAAAATTGCCCCTATCCCAATTCCACTTGCATCACATTCCAAAACAAAAGGTTGCTTGAAGTCGGGCAGAGCCAATACTGGTGCTTTGGTCATGATGCTCTTCAAATTGTTGAAAGCATCAGTTGCCTGTTGTGACCAGCAGAACTGATCTTTTTTAAGAAGGTCGGTCAATGTTCTACTCAGCTCACCATATCCCTTGATGAACCTTCGATAATATCCGATCAGCCCCAAGAACCCTCTTAGTCCTTTAAGTGTTGTTGGAAGTGGCCAATCAACCATAGCAGAAACTTTGGTAGGATCTGTAGCTACTCCTGCTGCTGAGATAATATGGCCTAGATAAGCCACATGGGACACTCCAAAGTCACACTTAGAAGCTTTAGCAAACAACTGATGATGCTCAAGCAGTTGAAATACTAACTGAAGGTGCCTATAATGATCAGCTTCTGTGGGACTATAAATCAAAATATCATAAAAAAACATCAATACAAATTTCCTTAAGTATGGGGCAAAAATAGAGTTCATTAGTGACTGGAAGGTAGCTGGGGCATTTGTTAAACCAAATGGCATAACCTTAAACTCATAGTGACCAGAATGAGTACGAAATGTTGTCTTGTGTTCATCATTGGGGTTCATTCTGATTTGATGATATCCAGCCCTAAGGTCTATTTTAGAAAACACCTTAGCACCCTGCAATTCATCTATTAACTCTTGAATGATAGGAATGGGGAATTTATCTTTAATGGTAGCTTTGTTTAACTCTCTATAGTCAACACAAAATCGCCAGGTTCCATCTTTTTTCTTAACTAGTAAAACAGGGGAGGCATAAGGGCTTTGACTAGGGTGTATGACTCCCGAGTCTAGCATTTCTATAACTAGTTGTTCTATTTCATTTTTTTGGTGATGCGAATATCGATAGGGTCTAACATTGATGGGGTCAGTGGAATTTTTAAGGGGAATTGAGTGATCATGGGATCTATGAGGGGGTAATTTAGTAGGTGGAAGGAATATAGCCTGATATTCAACAATTAAGGGTTGGTATAAAGGTGATACCTGAGGAAGATGACTGACTGTGTTTGCTGCCATGTTAACTGGTGTTACTGACATTAAGAATAACTTTGATGTCACTCCCTTCCATCCTTTGTAGACCATTTGGTTAATGGACTTCAGAGTCATGCCCTTCAACTTAGACCCTTCTGCTATTCCTTTAAGTGCAATCTCCCTCTTGCCCTTGTGAATGAGAAGCCGATTGAATTCGAAATCAAATATGACTAGTGTATGTTGCCTCATCCAATCAGTGCCCAAAATTATGTCATAGTCCCTCAATGCCAAAGTCCGTAATGGAAAGTTGAACTTCTCCCCTTACATTGTCCATTGACACTCCTCACATCTGGTATTCACCAATAGCTGCCTGCCATCTGCTACAGTCACAGCAACTGGATGGATTTGAACCAAAGGAAGTTTCTCTGTAGCAGTAAAATTGGCATCCAAAAAGCTATGGGTGTTGCCACTGTCTATTAATATCACGATGTTTCTCCTGTTAAGCACTCCCTTCAACCTCAAGGTATTGTCATTTACTCCACCATCGATGGAATTAATGGAGAGAGTGATCTGCTCAGCGGATTGTTCTTGATCCTCTCTTTCAACCTCAGGTTCTATTTCCTCTTCTAGAGGGGTTTCACCAACTTCTGGAATTACTTTTTCAGCGCTCATCATGTTGAGCTTCTTCAGAGCACATTGATGTCCTGGAACATATCTATCCCCACACTTCCAGCAAGCTCCAGGAACTCTTTTAAAGGGTTGGCTATAGGTTAATTGTCTAGGTTTTGAAGGTTTTTGGGTGAGGATTCCAGGTGGGTGAGGTGGATTTGGTGGTTTATAAGTCGACATGGTTGTTGGTTGCCATGGTTTGGATGTGGTATTTGGTTTGTAGGTTGATTTGGGTTTCATTACCTCTATTACTTGTTTGAAGTGTGCCCCTTGATACTTAGCTTATTTAATGGCTGAGTATATGTTACTAGGCTCATGGGAGCGCACAGCAGATCTTAATTCAGGTTTCAGGCCAGCTACAAAACTTGAAACGTAAAATTGTTCAGAGTTAGAGGGATGAACTTTCTCCATTTTGAGCTTAAGCTCTTCGAACTGATCCTGATAATCCAGGACAGTAGTCGTTTGCTGTAACCTCGAAAACTGCTCGACCACATATGTGGTTTCCACTTCTTGGAATCGTTTTGTGACTTCCTCAACGAAAATCTCCCAATTAACCGCAGCTTGGCTTTTGATCCAATTCTTGAACCATTTTTCAGCCTTTCCCTGCAGAAATAAATCCACAAGATCCAACTTTCTTCCTTCCGCTACTTCGAACAGTTGAAAATACTTCTCACATTTGCTCAGCCAAATCTCAACTTCTGTGCCGTCAAATGGAGGCAGGTTGCACTTAGGCAGCATCTTATTAAAATAAGGTGCCCTTTCAGGGATCTCAGAACTCAAATATGCCCCTGGAGTCTGTAAGATTCCCTTGTCATGCTGACCAAACAAGGATGAACTACCATTATCCTTAGTGAAAGATGAAGAAGAATTTTGGGATGGTTGAGAGTTGTTTTTAACGGTTTGGGTTAGGCTAGATAAGTTTTTAATAACTTCCTCAATCGAGAATTGGGATTTGGATTGTTCCTTAAGAATAGAATCAATCCTCTGCTGTTGGACAGATTGCACATCATTGAACTGGTTTTTAATTGCCTCCATGTTCATAGCTGTAATTTCATTTTGCTCCTGGATCTTGGCATTCATTGCCTTGATCTGTTGTTCAAGTTCTTCCATGGCTTGTGCTCGTTTCGCAGCTCGAGTTCTCTTAGCAGCGTTGCTTACCATATAAGGTAAAGACGACAGGAGGAAAAACTGTCTCTGATACCAAATGACAGGACTAATTTCTGACAGAAGAATTCCAGAATTAGAATAGGAAGAAAAGAATAGAGGTGAGGTCAGGAAGAAGAAATAAGAGATTTAGGAGGAGAATATTTCATAATTAATTTCATAAAAACTAATACAGGTAGGGGTGTACAAATTATAACCAACCCATCAATCCAGCCCAACCCAACCCAACCCAACCCAACCCAATATATTCTACATTTTTAATTTATTTATTGGGTTGGGTTGGGTTTGGCTGAATTTAGAAAATAGTGGATAAAATTAGAATAATTAATTCATCCAATTCAAATTAATTTTATAACCTATTACTTTCTTAAATTTTATCCCTAAATCGTTCTTTCACTGCTTCCTTCTCTCTCTTAAATCGCCGTCCTCTTTCGCTTCTCTTAAATGGCGTCTGCTGTTTTCTTCGCTTAAATCATGGTCTGCCTTTTCTCCTCTTAAATCACGACCACCATTGAGATCGCTACTGTTACTGAGCCGCCTCTTGTCAACGAACCTATTAAAAAACTCACGGTACTGATTTTCTTCCATTTTCTTATGGTTTTTCTCTGTTTGAGTTATGTTTGTTTGTTTCAATATAGTTGCAATACTATATTAAAAGTTCGTAGGTTGTTTATAATCTATTTTTTTATTTCTTTTATTTATTTATTTATTTATTTATTTTTTTTCTTTCTCGGGTGCAGGGCATAGCAACACACCCCGATGCGTTAGATGATTTGGATGTTACTACATTGTTGTTTGATGATGTTCTATTGAAAACTTTTTAATTTGATTTGGACTAATAGTTTTTACGTGTATGTTAATTGAAATTCAAGTGAACAAATTTATAGAGTTTTTTTTTTTTGAAAAATTTGGAGTTATTATTTTAATTGATATTTTAGTTACAACTATTGTTTAGTTGATATGTTAATTTAGTAATGTTCATGCATTGGCTAAAAAAATTCATAATAATTAATATTCTCAAAGATAGTTTTTTTTATTTATAGTTATCATTTTGAATTATTTGAATTAATATTCAACCCAACCCAACCCAACCCAACTCTTTTAATTTGAATATTTGATGGGTTGGGTTGGTTTTAACAACCAATCCATGAACTATTTGTTTTAGTGGGTTGGGTTGGGTTGGGTTCCAAATACAAAAAAAAAATATTCATTGTACACCCCTAAATACAGGGATGCTTCTCTTAAATAAAGAAGAAGATAAAAACAGTTACAAAGCAGACCCACTACAGGAAAGGTGGCCACCACTTCTTTGCCTACTTCCTTGCTCTAACTGCTATACGCCATCTCCTAAGAGAGCTTTTCTTTAGGGAAAACTGTTGAAACACCTTTCCACATAATTTTGATTTGACAAAATTGTTTAAGTATAATTAAAAACATATTTTAAAACACACTAAGTTTAAATGCTTTGATTTATTCTACTAATGTGTTTGTTCAATGTTGAGTTAAATTGTTTATAAGACATAAAGATTAAAAGGCCCAAGCCCAATACGGAAGTCAAAGCCCAAGTCAAACAGTTTAAGGCAACTCGGCCCGCGTATGTCAAAACGCTGTCGTTACGTACAAAACGCAGCTCAGCGGAAGAAGGATCTAGAAGATCTTCGTGGAACAACTTCAGGATGAAGCTGCTGAGTTGATTCGACAAACAGTACAAGACATCAGCTGGCTAAGAACAACTTCCAGACAAAGTGTTTCCACTTTGGGTAAAGTTCAGAAGACACAGTATGCTGTCCAATTGACCTTACCATAAATGGAGAGACATTCTGCCGAGCTGACCAAAAGCTGACCGAGGACAGAAGATACTCAAATCTGATTGGCCGAGAGCTCTGAGCAAGACTGGGTGACAACGATAGGAAGCCGTTTCCCTCCAACGGTTATTTCGAAATTCGAAATGACCGATGCCTCAGACGTCTCTATAAATAGTGCCGTCAGTTGCTTCATTCCACAACAGAACTTGATCAAGCCATTATGCTGACCAAATCTCTACGCAAAGTTCTGCAAGAAAAAGCAAAGCAATCTTACACTAAATTTCATATCTTTTGTGTAAAAGTCTAGAGTGATTATTCAATCATCTAAGGTGTCTTAGCAATCATTGTTTAGGACAAACACTTATCATTTCTAGAGATTAGAAAGGAGAGGCTGAGTACTCGGTTATAGTACTCAGCGAGAGATTAGGATTGAGTAGAGGTATAGAGGAAGGTACTCTTGTTATACTCAGTTGCTAAGATTGTAAAAGGTTTGATGCTCTACCGTTAAAGAGCTCAGTAGAGAATTCAAAATCTCGGAACGTGTTTCGGGGACAGGACGTAGGCTTGGAGGCCGAACCTGGATAAATCTGCTGAGTAACATATTTCTAACCTTAAACTCCTTTATATATTTATTGCTTGCTTAAACAAAAATTGACCAAGTAAAGAGGTCAAGCTGAGTTGTGCGCATTGAATATCTGAGCTCAGGAATAGACTCTAAGTGCTATCTCCTGACTCAAGTAAGGAAACTGACCTAGTCACTAGTTGACTAAGCCAGTATCTTGCTATTCACTCAGCGCCGCTGTCCAAACCTTTTTCTCACGAAAAAGAAGTCTGCCCTAGCTTAAAATTTTTAAATAGTTCCTAACCCCCCCTTGGAACTATACTTGTAACATTATAAGGGACCAACAAGTGGTATCAGAGCTTAAAAGCTCACTGTAAAAGGTTTAACCACCTTGAGCTGATCCCCACTATGGGCGAAAACAGCACTCGGTTTCTCCCAGGAAACCAAACAACTCAGATCTTACCTAAGGGGCTGTCCATTACTCGGCCTCCCCTATTCTTCGGGTCTAACTATACCTTCTGGAAGAATAGGATGAAAAATTTCATTCAGGCTACAAATATGAGTGCCTGGCTATCCATGGTCCAAGGCCCATTTGTACCTGTCGAAGTTGTGGCTGGCCAAACAGTTGTTAAAGCTGAGGCCAAATGGACAGAGGATGATATCAAGAAGCTACAAAATCATGCTTCGGCTATAAATATGCTTCACTGTGTGCTCGATGCTGCAGAATATAATAAAATCTCAGGTTGTGAGTCGGCGCAAGAGATCTGGAAGAAGCTGGAGGTCACCTACGAAGGAACCAATAAAGTAAAGGAGTCCAAGGTGAACCAGCAGATGAGACTGTACGAGCTGTTCGAAATGAACAATGATGAGGGAATATCTGACATGAATGCAAGGTTTACCAACATCATCAATGAGCTCAAGAGACTTGGGAAGATCTTCACTGAGGAAGAACAAGTCAAAAAGATACTCAGGAGTCTTCCTAAAGACTGGCAAGCAAAGAAGACCGCTGTTGAGGAAGCTCAGGACTTAACCACATACAAATATGACGAACTCATCGGATCACTGCTGACCCATGAGATATCGATGAAAAACTTCGAGGTGAAGGAAAAGTCTGAAGACAAGAAGCAGAAGTCTCTTGTCATGAAAGCTGACTCCACTGATGGGAGCTTAACAGATGATGAAGAGATGGCTATGTTCACAAGAAAGATGAAAAGGCTATTTAGGAAGAATGACAAATATTCTAAGAAGCCTTACAGAAAGTTTGATAAGTATAAAGCTGAGTCCAGCGACAGCAAATACAAGAAAGACAACTCAAAGCCCATTACATGCTTTGAATGTCATCAAACTGGCCATATCAAGTCAAGCTGCCCCACGCTGAGGAAAGATAAGAAGAACGGCAAAAAGGCAATGGTGGCAACATGGAGCGACAGTGATGAGTCTTCATCAACAGAAGCTGAGGCCACCGAGTCAGCAAAGATATGCTTCATGGCTGACGAACTTGCCCAGTCGTGCGTCTCTGAGCATGCTGACCCCTCCGTTGCATCTGACGATGAGGAGCAATCAAATGAGGTTATATCACTTTCCCAGCTCAGAAACGAAATGGGTAATGCCCTGAGTGACCTCTATACACTTGTCAAAAAGTGTAATAAGAAAATTAGAGCACTCAGCAGGCGCTGTGACGAGGTTGAAGAGGTAAAGCTAAGTGACCTCAGATACCTTCTTCAGGACAACTCAACTTTGCATGATAACATGAAGATCATACATAAGTCTGTCTCTGAAGTCCAATCAGATTCAAAGAAACTGAGAAAGGACGTCATAAATATCCAGAACCAACTAAAGGTTCAAAACAAAAGGAATATTCCTCTGAATGCTCAGTACCGAAGTACTGGTCAGCAGAGATGGAATCCCCAGCGGAATGTCCAGTGTGACTTCTGTGGGAAGAAAGGACACACCACTAAGGTGTGCTGGCACGCTCAGCACTGGGGTGCTGACCAGTCAGTGAAAAATCCTAAACGGAAGGTTAGTTGTGACTTCTATGGAAAGAATGGCCATACTGTCCAAGTATGCCGCCATAAAATAAAATATGATGCTTTACCTGTTGAACCTAACAAGCAAGGACCCAAAAAGAATTGGGTACCTAAAAGTAACTAGTTACAATGCAGGTAAGCCTGAGGTGTGCTGAGAAGTCAAAGATGTGGTATATTGACAGCGCATGCTCAAGGCACATGACTGGTGATGAAACTCAGTTCATCACGTTTGAGCGTAAACGAGGAGGAAGCGTAAGTTTTGGAGACAACAAAAAGGGTAAGATAGTAGGATCAGGAACCATCGGAGGTAATCCTACTATTGAGTCAGTCTCCCTAGTCAGCGGACTCAAATATAACTTACTCAGCGTAGCTCAGCTATGTGACAATGGGAGAAAAGTTATATTTGATGCTACTGGATATAAAATATACGAGGGAAAAACAAACGAGTTAATTTTAACTGCCCCTCGGATTGATAATGTCTTTATGCTAGACTTAGAGAAAAAGTTTTCAAAAACTGTATGCTTAGTTTCAAAGGAAGAAAATTCCTGGCTATGGCACAGGAGACTTGGTCATGTAAGCATGGACCTCCTGGCCAAATTAGTAAGAAAGCAATTGGTTGAGGGACTGCCTGAACTTAGATTTGAAAAAGATCAATTATGCCACGCTTGCCAAGATGGAAAACAAACCAAACAATCTTTTCATAGCAAAAACATTGTCTCAACTAAGCGACCGTTAGAATTACTACACTTGGATCTCTTCGGTCCAGTCCAGCCGCTGAGTCTGGGTGGAAGAAGATTTTCCTTGGTCATTGTAGATGACTTCTCTCGGTACACTTGGGTCATCTTGCTGAGTAGCAAGGATGAGACCTTTGAGACATTTTCAAATTTGGTTAAGAAACTTGAAAATGATAAAGACCTAAAATTGGCTCACATCCGAAGTGATAATGGTGGAGAATTCAAAAACCAACAGTTTGTTGAATTCTGTGAAGCCAGCGGCATTGGCCATAACTTTTCTGCTCCTAGGACGCCTCAACAAAATGGGGTTGTTGAAAGGAAGAACAGAACCTTGGTTGAAATTGCCAGGACAATGCTGAGTGAGCATAGGCTTCCAAAGTATTTTTGGGGAGAGGCTGTTAACACAGCGTGCTATATTCTTAATAGGGCTCTTGTTAGACCTATACTAAAGAAAACCCCCTACGAACTTTGGAAAGGACGAAAGCCCAACATTGGATACTTTCGTGCCTTTGGCTGTAAATGTTTTATTTTAAACACTAAAGATAGCCTAGCTAAATTTGACTCAAAAGCTGATGAAGCTATCTTTTTAGGCTACTCAATAAACAGCAAAGCATACAGAGTTTTCAATAAACGAACTCAAGTTTTAGAAGAGTCAGTACATGTTGAGTTCGACGAAACTAACCCTGCAGGAAGATATCTGCCGCTGACCGAGGATGATCCACACTCAGCACCCGCTGATCAAGATACAGCCACTGAGTCATTCCCTCAAGGGCTAACCAAAGGTAAAAGTGAACCAAATATTGTTTTCACTGACCAGTCTTCACCTGCAGAGATTGTTGAAACACAGACAGCACAAGACATCAATCTACCCAAAGAGATAAGGATTCCAAGAGGGCACTCAGAGAGTGCAATCCTTGATGCCGCTGAAAATACCCTGATGATAAGAAACCAACTCAAGAGGTACCTCAGCAATGTAGCCTTCGTCTCAGTTCAGGAACCTAAGAACTTCGCTGATGCTGAGGAAGATGAATTCTGGATGAGCGCAATGCAAGAGGAACTTGACCAATTCAGAAGAAACGATGTATGGGTGCTAGTGCCACATCCAAGGAGTCAGAAGACCATTGGAACAAGATGGGTCTTCCGCAACAAGCTGGATGAGCAAGGAAACGTAGTCAGGAACAAAGCAAGGCTTGTAGCTCAGGGCTACAGTCAGCAAGAAGGTATTGACTACGGTGAGACCTTTGCCCCAGTGGCAAGGCTAGAGGCTATTAGGATTTTATGTGCATATGCATCTTACATGAACTTTAAACTGTTTCAAATGGATGTTAAGAGTGCATTTCTTAATGGAGTTATAAACGAGGAAGTTTATGTTAATCAACCTCCAGGGTTTGAGGATCCTAAATTCCCAAACCACGTTTATAAACTCAAAAAGGCTCTGTACGGCCTCAAGCAAGCACCACGTGCTTGGTATGAGAGGCTGACCAGTTTCCTGCTGACTAGAAACTATGTCAGGGGCAAAGCTGATACAACCTTATTCATTAAGAGAAAGGGTAAAGATACCCTGCTGGCTCAAATATATGTTGATGATATTATTTTCGGTGCTACTAATGAGTCAATGTGCAAGGAATTTAGCAAGCAAATGCAGACTGAGTTTGAAATGTCTATGATGGGAGAACTCAACTTCTTCCTTGGACTTCAAATCAAACAAGGAAAGAACGGCATCTTCATCAGTCAAGCTAAATATGCCAAGGAGATATTGAAGAAATATGATCTTGAAAATTGCAAGCCAATATCCACTCCTATGGGCACTGACACTGTCCTCTGTGCTGACGAGAATGGTAAGTCAGTAGACAGCAAATTGTATCGAGGTATGATAGGCTCTCTACTTTACTTAACAGCCAGTAGACCGGACATTCAGTTCTCAGTATGCTACTGTGCTAGATATCAATCTAACCCTAAGGAATCTCATTACATAGCTGTAAAAAGAATCCTTAGATATTTGCAAAGCTCAGTGAACGCAGGTTTATGGTATCCCAATACTCATGGCTTTACACTCGTTGGATACACTGACGCTGACTATGGTCGAGACAAGCTAGAACGGAAAAGCACCTCTAGAGGATGTCATTTCTTAGGAAGTTGTCTTGTATCCTGGTTCAGCAAGAAGCAGGCGTCAGTAGCCCTGTCTACCACTGAAGCTGAGTACATTGTTGCTGGTCACTGTGTTGCTCAAGTCCTATGGATTAAGCAACAACTTGAAGACTATGGTGTTCAAACAAAGACAATTGAGGTCAAATGCGACAACAAAAGTGCAATTGATCTATCAAAGAACCCAATTCAACATAGCAGGATGAAGCATGTCAGCATAAGACATCACTTCATTAGAGACCATGTACTCAAGGGTGAGATAAAGCTGACCTATGTCCCAACGGATGAGCAGCTTGCGGATATCTTCACAAAGCCACTGGCTCGTGAACAGTTCAGCATACTGAGAGAAGCCATTGGTATGTTTAATCCTCTTCAGTAAATTCCTGTTCTAAAATGAAAATTTATGCTGAGTGAATTACTATGCTGAATGATTTATGCAAATGCATGCTGAGTGATTGTTATGCTGAGTACTTAATGCAAAATAAATATCAATACTGAGTTAATATGCACACCGAGTAGTAATCTCAAACTGAGAAATCATCCTTTCATATACTACTGACCACTCAGAATATAAAACGCTTAGTATTCTAAACGCTGAGTGTTAGATCCGTTGCATTAAATGCAAAAGCACGTGAATAGCCACCTAGGATGACGTATGCGCCGAATGTGTCATAAAAGCCAGGATCTTTGTCGGTTGACAATCCCAAGGCAAAACTGACACATGGATTCGATGAGATCCACTCTTCACCGCTATAAATAATGGGTGAATCCCCATTTTTTATTTTCTTTACACTTACCGAATTCTTGGCAAAGCAGTCTCCTTCTCAAAACTCTCAAAGTTTCCAAATCTGTTTCTGAAACTATGACTAGAGTTTCCGTCAACATCTCCGGTGCCGGTCACCCTAAGACCAGCTCCGATGAACCCTCCAGGCAAACTACTGTGCCTGAAACCACCAAGGTCACTACGCCGAGCAAAGGCAAAACTGGGCAAGCTACCTCCTCCAAAGGAAAACCGACCAAAATAAGAACCTATACCAAGGTATTTGATAACATTAGCGAATGGAAAGTAGACTTCTCACGATGGGTTTCTGAGGCCTTCGTGACATCCGAACAACCCTTCTGCGAATGGATATCGAAGAATGGCTGGACAAAGCTGTTCTCCATTAGAGACCACACCTATCCTGACCTAGTAAGGGAGTTCTACCACAATCTCCTAGTCGCTGACGATAACCAGGACTACTTAACAACAGTGGTAAGGGAGAAAACGATTTTCATCAATCCCACCTATTTGGCGAATTTGCTGAAGTTGAAAAATGAGGGAGCAAAACTGAGAAGAACTGGAGATCAGGATGACACTAACTACGAAGTCAACTTTTGCAAGCCCCCTAGTCATTCTAGAGAAATCTCAAGTTCATCCATGGGTCAGCACCAAAAGATGGCTCATTACCTGCTGACCTACTTTATTTACCCAAAGATAAACTGCACCAGCTCAGCGACAAATTTCGAGCAATGCTTTATATGGCATATGCTGACATACACGCCTATCAACATGCCAGTATTTTTGATTGCTGGGTTTCTAAGAAGCACTGGAACTCTCAGGCTGGGCTCGCTCATCACCAGGATCCTCATTAATCATCAAATAGACCTAACTGATGAAGTTAAAGCTAGAGGATCTGAAATAACAGCTGCTTCACTAAGGGCTTTGAAGTTCAATCAGCCACTAAAGAAAGGAAAAGCTGCTGCTGAACAACAAGGTGAGGAAACAGCTCCAAAGCAAAGCCAAAGGACAAAGGCTCCAGCTGCCCGCAAGAGGAAAGCTGCTGGGACTCCTTCAAAGAAGGCTGAGCCTCAGGCCAAGAAGCCTAAGTCAGCTGCTGAACCAGGTCAGGAGAGACCTAAGTCAGCTGAGAAAAGGAGCAGGCAAGATGAGCCTGAAATTGAGGAAAGAAGAGATGCTGATGATCAACCTCAAAAGAAGCAAAAGTCTTCTACACTGACTCCTATTGATGCTATTCCTACTGACGTCGTTGTTCCTGGTGATTCTCACTACACACAGTGTCTAGGAACTATAGCTGAGCATCAAGAAGATGATGTGCATCTGGACGATCAGTTCATTGCACAAGTTGAGGAAGAGTTAGATGGTGATAGTAAAGAAGATGAAGAACAAGAAGAAGCAAGCAGTCAGGATGACGCTGAGGACACAGAAGAGACAGCTAGTGAGGTTGGAGCTGAGCCAACCAATACTGTGTTGGCTGCTGGAAATGAACAAGAACCTGACCAATCAAATGTTAATCAAGAACAAGAACAAGCTGACCAGCTGAATGCTGATCAAGAGGAAACTTCTGTTGGTCCCTTGTAAGGTTGCAAGTATAGTTCCAAGGGGGGGGGGGTTAGGAACTATTTAAACTTTTTTGCAATTAGGGTGGACTTCTTTTTCTAAGGAAAAAGGTTTTAACAGCGGCGCTGAGTAAACAGCAAGATACTGGCTTAGTCAACTGGTGACTAGGTCAGTTTCTTAGCTTGAGTCAGGAGATAGCACTTAGAGTCTATTCCTGAGCTCAGATGTTCAACGCGCACAACTCTACTTGACCTCTTTACTTGGTCAGTTTTTGGTTATTTTAAGCAAGCAATATATATATAAGGAGTTAAAGGTAAGAAATACTTCACTTAGCAGATTTATCCAGGTTCGGCTTCTTCTAAGCCTACGTCCTGTCCCCGGAACACGTTCCGAGATTTCGAATCCTCTACTGAGCTCTTTAAAGGTAGAGCCTCAAACCTTTTACAATCTTAGCAACTGAGTATGACAAGAGTACCTTCCTCTATACCTCTACTCAATCCTAATCTCTCACTGAGTACTAAAACCGAGTACTCAGCCTCTCCTTTCTATCTCTAGAAATGATAAGTGTTTTGTCCTATATAATGATTTGCTAAGACACTTTAGATGATTGAAACAATCACTCTAGACTTTTACACAAATGTATGAATTGTAGTGTAAGATTTGCTTTGCTTCTTTGCTTGCAGAACTTGTGTAAAAATTTGGTCAGCGTAATGGCTTGATCAAGTTCTGTATGGAGTGAAGCTTCTGATGGCACTATTTATAGAGACGTCTGGGCATCGGTCATTTCGAATTTCGAAATAACCGTTGGAGGGAAACGGCTACATGTCGTTGTCATCCTGACTTGCTCAGAGCTCTCGGCCAATCAGAATTGTGTATCTTCTGTCCTCGATCAGCTCAGCAGACTGTCTCTCCTTTTATGGTAAAGTCAACTGGACAGCATACTGTGTCGTCTGAACTTTACCCAAAGTAGAAATACTTTGTCTGGAAGTTTTCATTTGCCAGCTGCTGTCTTGTACGCTTTGTCGAGACTACTCAGCAGCTTCATCTTGAAGTTGTTCCCGAAGGTCTTCTAGATCCTTCTTTTGCTGAGTTGCGTTTTGTTCAAAACGGCAACGTCTTGACAAACGCGGGCCGAGTTGTACTGAGTTGTTTGACTTGGGCCTTGACTTTCGTATTGGGCTTGGGCCTTTTAATTCTTGTGTCTTATAAACAATTTAACTCAACATTGAACAAACACATTAGTAGAATAAATCAAAGCATTTAAACTTAGTGTGTTTAGAATATGTATTTTAATTATACTTAAACAATTTTGTCAAATCAAAATTTATGTGGAAAGGTGTTTCAACAACTTCTCCCTCTCACTCAGGAGAATCTATACAAGCTGACCCTCCTCCTCCAAGAAGAAGATTAATCAAGGCAAGTCAGAAGTCTCTCATTGACCCTCCTGTTCAGAAACCAACTGTCCCTGACTTTGTTATCCAGAAGCCGACCCAAGACCCTTCTAAACTCAAGCTGAAATTTTTCAGAAAACAACCAACTTCTACTCCATTGGCTTCCCTTGAAAAGCAAGCCTCTGTTTATTCACCAAAGGAACACGACGACTTGAATGCTTCCGCCAACTCAACAAGTCAAGTTGAGTCAATTCCTGTAAATGCTGTCAATCCAAGCATTGTGCTGACTCAAAACATTTCTGCCCCTGTCAGCACAGACAGCATTAGAATTACCTCTTCTCCAATCAACACATCTGCCGATCAATCAGCTCTACCAGAACCTCAAGTGCAGATTGAAAGCACACTTCCAGTCACTGACCACGTTATTCCTCTGACTCCTCTTCCAACCGGTCATACTGAGGCAACAAGGCAAAGTAATGAAGGCCCTCTTAGCTACTTGCATGCCACCGAGTCTGGAAAAAGAATCATCGACTCGGTGCAAACACTAATCAAAGACCTTCATCAAACCACTCAACCTGCTGCTGGGTCTTCTACTGCTGAGACAACTCAGCTCTCCCATGTAACTCAGCTTCTCAACGAAGTTAAGGGATTCAAGGACTTGCTGAGTGTCATCGTTACCTTTCAAGCACAGCAAGCTAAGCAGGATTCCATCGCAAAGCTGGCTGAGATCCAGCTGACAATAGTTCAACATCGCAACGCTCTTCAAGAACAAGTTCAGACTTTGTCAGCTGCAAACACGCGCTATGCAACTTCTGATGAAGTCAAAATGCTTTTTGCTCAGCTTCACACTGAGCAAATCAAAACCAACGAGCAAATGGTCTCCTATTCTCAGTGCTCAGTAGAGCAAATTGGTGAGGCCGTTCGATTGCTGAACTTGAACAAGCAAGAGATGGACACTGACGCTATGAAGCAAAATGAAATGTTGTCTATCACCAGACAAACCTTCAACCACATACGTCACAGCAATATTCAGCGTCAATACTACGACACATCGTTACTAAAGACTTTTCATCAAGTCGTTGCTGGTCTGTCCGATGCACTTACCTGGATAGGTAAATCTCAAGCTTTCATAGTAAGCATGATCAGCGCTGCTGAACTCAATATACCCGCCGAGGTATCAGATGATGGAGTTGCAATTTTTGATGGTGTCAATGAAAGCGCCGATAGACTTAAGGCGCTGTCCACGGAACTGACCAGAGCCGTCTTAACCGACGCCTTTAGGATTCCTCCTCCCGATGCTGACAAAACGGGGGAGAAGGAACAAGCTAGAACACAGCATGAGCATAGTCAGTCCAAGCAAAAGAAAAAGAAATAGAAATTAGGCTAGCTCAGTTATGCTAAGTTTGTAGTCTATATGTTTATGCTTATCTTTTGTTATACATGCTGACTATTTCTAGTAATATCAATACTTGCATCTTTTTATCCTAAAACTGAGTTATGAGTTATTTTATACGATGCTGAGTATTAAGTCATTATGTATCTTCAATTACATCAACCATGTTTAATGCTTATAAAACTTGTTGATCGTACCCAATGCTGATAACATGTTTGACATTGACTTGTATGTTCATATAACATTGTCTTATAAAACTCATTGAACAACAAATTACTCAGCTCCCTCTGAATGTTACAACTTCCGCTTAAACTCTGAGTAAAATAGAATATGTTCCATGAGCTGACCTATATCTACAAACTGACTTTAGACTTACTCGACTAAACCTTCAAATGTTTAGAGTAAAACTAAGTCAGTAGCTCAACCCTGACGGGGGAGTTTGCTAAGTTATAATTAGGTCAACTATCATGGGGGAGCTCAATACTGAGTTCTTCGCTGAATAGTTTTGCCAACATCAAAATGGGGGAGTTTGTTGAAACACCTTTCCACATAATTTTGATTTGACAAAATTGTTTAAGTATAATTAAAAACATATTCTAAAACACACTAAGTTTAAATGCTTTGATGTATTCTACTAATGTGTTTGTTCAATGTTGAGTTAAATTGTTTATAAGACACAAAGATTAAAAGGCCCAAGCCCAATACGGAAGTCAAAGCCCAAGTCAAACAGTTTAAGGCAACTCGGCCCGCGTATGTCAAAACGCTGTCGTTATGTACAAAACGCAGCTCAGCGGAAGAAGAATCTAGAAGACCTTCGTGGAACAACTTCGGGACGAAGCTGCTGAGTTGATTCGACAAATAGTACAAGACAACAGCTGGCTAAGAACAACTTCCAGACAAAGTGTTTCCACTTTGGGTAAAGTTCAGAAGACACAGTATGCTGTCTAGTTGACCTTACCATAAATGGAGAGACATTCTGCCGAGCTGACCAAAAGCTGACCGAGGACAGAAGATACTCAAATCTGATTGGCCGAGAGCTCTGAGCAAGACTGGGTGACAACGACAGGAAGCCGTTTCCCTCCAACGGTTATTTCGAAATTGGAAATGACCGATGCCTCAGACGTCTCTATAAATAGTGCCATCAGTTGCTTCATTCCACAACAGAACTTGATCAAGCCATTACGCTGACCAAATCTCTACGCAAAGTTCTGCAAGAAAAAGCAAAGCAATCTTACACTAAATTTCATATCTTTTGTGTAAAAGTCTAGAGTGATTATTCAATCATCTAAGGTGTCTTAGCAATCATTGTTTAGGACAAACACTTATCATTTCTAGAGATTAGAAAGGAGAGGCTGAGTACTCGGTTATAGTACTCAGCGAGAGATTAGGATTGAGTAGAGGTATAGAGGAAGGTACTCTTGTTATACTCAGTTGCTAAGATTGTAAAAGGTTTGATGCTCTACCGTTAAAGAGCTCAGTAGAGAATTCGAAATCTCGGAACGTGTTCCGGGGACAAGACGTAGGCTTGGAGGCCGAACCTGGATAAATCTGCTGAGTAACATATTTCTAACCTTAAACTCCCTTATATATTTATTGCTTGCTTAAACAAAAACTGACCAAGTAAAGAGGTCAAGCTGAGTTGTGCGCATTGAATATCTTAGCTCAGGAATAGACTCTAAGTGCTATCTCCTGACTCAAGTAAAGAAACTGACCTAGTCACTAGTTGACTAAGTCAGTATCTTGCTATTCACTCAGCGCCGCTGTCCAAACCTTTTTCTCACGAAAAAGAAGTCTGCCCTAGCTTAAAATTTTTAAATAGTTCCTAACCCCCCCTTGGAACTATACTTGTAACGTTACAAGGGACCAACAAAAACAAATAACAATAAAAAAGCAATCTCAAGTAACAAAATTAATTAACAAAAGTAAAATTACTAATCAGGTCCTTCTACTTAATTCGGCTTCTGTATGTGACATGGTGCTGGAGCAGTTGGCTTGGCCCATTCTAGAAATGCACAAGTATGTATCATAATCCTTTTTCCCTTTTAAATCGGAGTTTGCAAAATCTTTATCATTTATCTGAAAATTAATTTTAAAACTTGTATTTTTTTTTATCATTGTCGTTATGTTACTCTATTAAAAAAAATGACATCATTCACTTTATCTATCTAGTATGGTAATATTGATAATTGCTTATTTCTTTCACTTGGATGTATTGGTATTTATGTCGAGAACCGTGGAACCATTGACTTGATAATTAATTATGCATATTAATTAGCTTTCTATTTATGGTAATTATTGGTCTTGTTATTATATGTATATATTATTTTGTAGTAACAATTCATTGCCAAACACCATATATATGGCAATAACAAAACTTGTAACATTAAAATATATAGCAACAACAAAAGGTTGTTGCTAATGTGAAAGTATATAGCAATAGAATACTTGTTGCAAATCATCATAATAACTGGCAACGTCAAATATTGTTGCAAAACATTAAACGATATGGTAAAAATTAAAATATAAATAGCAACGCCATACACTGTTGCGATTGTCATAATTTATGGCAGCGACAACAGTTGTAGCAAAAAATCATATTTATGGTAACGACAACCTTGTTGCTAAACGTGAACATATATAGCAACATCATACGCTGTTGTAAAAGATAAATTTCATCTCCTTTTATATGCCTCAAATTTAGCAACGCTAAATGTACTGCAACAACGATGTTGTTGCCAAAAACCTTTATTTGGCAACGACATATATGTCGTTGCATAAAGCATTAGCAACGGATCCTCTTGTAACAAGTCGTTGCAAACAATGACAAGTCGTTGTGAAAAATATTTTTGGCAATGACTTTTTGCGTTGCTAAAAATCAAATTTCTTGTAGTGCTCTGAATCCCCCTCTTATCTCTTTCTTATTTCCAAATCCCCAATTCTTTGAATCCTAACCCTGAATCCATAGTCTGCAATTTTTTTGTGTTTTCTCTCTTAACCTGAAATCCAAAGTGAAAATAAGGATAAAAAGACTCAAAATAATAAGGAAAGATGGCTATCCAACGAGGTCAAGAGTTGAAAAAGTCACAGGAGTCCATGATCCAGTTAAACTCGGTGGAAACACAACTAATGTAAATGAGGTTCATGCATGTGAATTGTCGGTCGCAGAATTTAAGGAAAAAGAACGAAAAGATGGTGAAATTTATAACGGTGATGATCAGAGCAGATAAAGACTGTGATGGTAAACATAATGGAGAAGATGAGAATTGTGATGGTGAATAAAACATATAAGATGTTGATTCCAAAGAGAATGAAAATGACAAGGAAGATCAAGAAGATATAAATGATGAGGATTATGAAGAAATATGAGATGATGAGGAACATTAAGAAAACAAAGACGATGAGGAAGATCATGAAAACAGAGATGATGAGAAAGATCAAGAAAACAGAGAGGAGGAATTTTATGAGGTTAAAATTCAAAGGGCTAATATTCGCCCATATGAACTCCCTAAAAATCCTAGCAAACCCGTCTTCTACAATGACACTCACAAGGAAAGGTATTCAATTTTAAAAGATAGAACTTTTAAGACAAGTAGATTGCATTGTAGTTATACTTTAGAAACATTAAGCATACTTAAAGAAGTGAATGTAAATTTAGGTCAGGTCGATGGGTAAAATAACATATCTTCCTCCAAATAATAGTTACAAGGGTATGGCACTAAGATTTTAGCTCTTTGCATGTTGAATTCGACCAAGATGGTTAGTTCCCCCAATATTTTCAGTTCAGTAATTTTCAGTTCAATAATGGGAAAATTACAAAATTGGGTCAAATAGGAGGCCCATTTACCTAACCTACTGCATATATAGACTATTTTTTTGTGACTTTCCCAAAATAACCTTAATATATATATAACACTAAGAAATTTTTTACTCTTTCTTCGTTCTCCATTCCGTCTGATTTCGCATATTTCGCAATATGCGAAGTATGCAAAGATAATATTTGGTTTAGAAGATGATTTTAATTCGCATATTTCGCAATATGTGAAGCATGCGAAGACAATCCTAATTCGCAAATTAACTTTCATTTTCGCAGATTTTGCAATATACGAAGTAAAAGACGTGTTTTTAAGCAGTATTATCTTCGCATACTTCGCATATTGCAAAATATGCGAAGTGGTATATAACAAAAAAAAAGCATAACATCAAGGGTGCAACAATAATTCTAGCATTAAAATCATAACATTATCAAAATTTACAACAAGATTGCAACAATAACGACATTAAAATTATCAAAATTTACAACAAGATTGCAACAATAACAACATTAAAATCATAATATTACCATTTCAAAGTCAATGTGACCAATCTTGATGGACATTTCTCCCTATTTGAGAAAAGAATCCAAGAAAAATCGGCAGGTTTCTACCTCCCCGACATCCCAATACACCGCCTTCTTGAAAGGGATGTCATGTATTCAACCACATTCACAAAAATTAAATCGTGTTAGGAAGAAAAATGACGATTTGACTTCGAGAAAGAACATTTCGCGAAGTCTGCGAAGAGAAATGTGCATGAAAGATGCCGCTTTTACTTCGTGAAACGGATTACGAGAAGTCTGCGAAGAGAAATGTACCAGAAAAAGGACGATTTTACTTCGCGAAACCAGAGTACGCGAAGGTAAAAATCATGAACATTTCTCTTCGCAGACTTCGCAAAATCTGTTTTCGCGAAGTAAAATCTTGCGTTCCAACCTCTCTTTCCTCGCAGACCTTCGCAAAAGCCCATTTTGCGAAATGATTTTCTGGAAAAAAACGAAGAGAAAACAGTAGATACTTACATTTTTTTCTGCATTTTACCATTAAAATTGTCAATAACCATATGATAAATGCAGAAAAACAATCAAAATAACGTCGAATAACGATTTCTTTAATCCGCACAAGAAGAAAGAAACCAAGAGACAAGAAGAAACAGGAAGATGAAGAACCATGACTTAATTTTCTAGCAATAAGAAGATAAAGAATCAAGAGATAAAGAGAGGAAGAAGAGAAAGACATGGTGATGAAGAAAATGATGTAGATTTCGCAATATAAAGGAAGAGAGGAAGATCAAAGGTCTGGATAGGGGAAGAGAAATCGTGCAAGGAAGAGGAAGGGGGGAAGATGAAAAGTTGGGGTATTTTGCGAAAGTCACAAAAAATAGTATAGATATGTAAATGGGTTAAATATGTAAATGGATCTCACATTTTTGTAATTATAATTATTTATTGTAATCGTAATTATTTATTGTAATCGTAATTATTTATTATTATTATTATTATTATTATTATTATTATTAGAACCATTATTATTATAAATTTATTTATTTGAATTATTGTTATTTTTAAAGTATAATATTATCAGTTCAGTTCACTAGCATTTAATTCCAGTAAAAAAAACAAGGCTAACTTTTTTTTTTTTTTGCGTAAAGGTTGGGACTGAGATGAGCAATCAAACAGCCGAAATTGACGTTCTTAACCAGACTCACCAAACCCTCGTATCATAAAAACAAGGCTAACTACTCAATGCAGTTGAAAATAATATTTATCTAATTTTTTTAAGAGAGTTGCAATTTAAGACTAGTATTAATATTTTATTTATTTATTTGAATTTTTAAAATAATTTTCTGTGGGATTTTAATTTTACAACTATGTTTTCATAAAACTAAATAAAAACATCGGCAAAAATTGGTTCCTGAAAAGAGGGCCTAATGGGCCCTTACTGTTGGGGCCTTTTCTACCTCCAAGAATCCAGTATGGGCTTTAATAATAATGGTCAAGAAAAACATTATTATTATAATCCTAATTATTATAAAATTACAATTATCATACTATTAGAATTAATTTTTAATATATCCCTATTTTCTATATATCACAAATAAATTTATTTTTATATTCTAATTTAAAAATTCTAAATCTAAATTCATAAATCCTAAATTCTAAAAAATATATTATAAACTTTTAATTTATAAATCCTAATCTTTAAAATAAATAAATTAAAAATAATGATTTATTTAGTTTAACATAATTTAAATTATTACAGATAATATTTTAAAGCTGAATTTCTATGCAAATATCCCTATTATTTAATACATTTATCAATCTATATTTTCCTCAATTCAATTGTCACTTTTATTCATTTATTATTGATAAGTAAAATGATAATTAGCTTTACATTATAATAAAACTCACTAAGAAATTTAATACATAAAATATTTTTGTATCTTATATATATATATATTTATACCAGCTGAATAATTTTTTAAATTTCTCAAAGCTTTTCTCTCTATTTTTTGCTTTATTTTTTTTAAAAAAATAAGAGACAAAGCACATAAACTCTCCTATAGTTATTGTGAACTAAGATCAATTTTATCTTTAATATCAAATTGTGTAATTAGCCGCCTCATATTAGTAAATTGAGTCAATATCAAACATCGTTCAGAGAATTATCTCCTCATTCAATTACGTTATCTCCATTCAGGCTCATTAAATGATGTGTGCAAAAAGTTCCAGTACACAGTCCCATATTGAAAGGGCATCAATTTAATTTTAATAAAATTCACTTTTGATTTTATAATTATAATCAAAGATGAATAAATAAAATATTTTTAATTTTTTATGCTTTATTTTGTAGAAATATAATTATTACATGAAAGTATTAAAGTTTTATAATTTTTTTATTATTAAGTTTTTATGTTTAGTACAAGGTTTCAAAAATATTTAAGACGTAGAATGTACATATTCATTATATTATTACTCATCAATATATATCAAAAATAAAAAAAAATTATTTCTGAGTATTGGATTATCAGAAATTAAAATACAGCTATTGAATTTAAAGGTATTTTTCTCTAAATCTATTCTGAAATCTCAAAAAACATAATTTTATTCAAATCTGTAATTTAAATGGCGCATGTGGCAGTTCAAGCAATATTGTTTTTTAATTTTAAGTGATTCAATGAACATGCAACATAAGCAGACTATTTTGACTTATTTATTTTTCCTTGATAAGCAAGAAAGAGAGTTGCAATCTATTGATACTTGATTTGCTTAATTGATTTGATTTGTTGGGTAGATTATATACGTGGTGTATAATTTTCGTCTTTTTCACACTTTGATGTATAATTTTTCAGACCGGCTCCAGTATTTTAGAGGCCTTAGACAGAACTGGTCTTAACATTTTATGAACCTTAGGCGAAAAAAGAGATAAAAAGCTACTAATAAAAAAAAATGTACTTAAAATTTAAAATAGAAATTTGAGCCTATTTTAAACCTAAAATATCATATTATTTAGTCATTTTTCTAGGTATGAATTGATATTATACTATATTTAAAAAAATTATTATATATACAGTAAAAAACAAATTGGATCCCTTTTGGCTCAGGCTCTAGACGGTCGCAGTCTTGACCTATGCTCAGGGCCAGTCCTGACCCATGTCAGTTCTCATACTCAATTTTTTTACAAATTTAAATCTAATATATATGAAATATAATTATTTTTTTACGCAAACACAAAAAAAAAAAATTAAAGATCAACTTTTTTGGCAATTTGCAAAGAACGAAACAATTAATTGATATATTATTGTTAGATTATGTACAAATTTATCCTTATGGTTATTAGGTGAAATTTGATCTAACCTTTATGTACAAAACAATCCAATTTCAAACTTCGTTAATGAAAGATGAGTTTTTGTTTAATGTGAAATTTTATATTTTGGCTATCCTGCATCCTCTAACATTTTGACCACCCAATAAGACTTTTCTGTTAACGAAAAAAACTCATCATCTATTAATGACATTACAAGAAAACACCTACTTGGCTACTGCATTGCTGGTAGCTAAAGCAATTTACAGACTGAATTTAGTGGTTTACCGACCAAACAAGTTCAGTCGTAAATGACCTAGTCGCTGGACAAACGACAACTATTTTTTACGATAGTCGCAGTCTATGTTTGATTTAGTCGCTGAGTAGTCGCACTTTTTACCGACCACATTTTACGACTACTTGTAGTCACTAATGGGCTTGGTGGGCACATCAGATTTTCGGTTTACCATGAATTTCCGACGGAATTGTTGTCAGTAATATTTTTTGAAATTTTTTATGGCGAATCATCGGTAGTATATTATTGGACAATTTATATATTTAATTGTAATTATAAATTTTATATATAATTATAATTGTAGTTACAATTAGGATTATTAAATACAATTGTAAACATATTTTAACCCACACAATAAATTAACCACACAATATTTAGAAATAATTAATATTTAAAGTTTAAATATGTTAAAATATATAATGTACCTAACAAGATATCATAACCTAGGTTAACCTAATATGTTATCTCCAACTCTGTCAATTACTTTTGAAGTCGTATCACCTTTCAAGGTGCTCTTGTACAGTCTCAAGTGTGTTTCTTATTAGTAGCACCTAATAAATTAGATGGACCAGCAAAACTTGAAGATGATGCTCTTGAATTTTTAGCATACAGGAGTACGAAGCAGCTGAACCCAATTAAAAAATTCCCCATCCCTGTTGAACATCTCCAGCAGCCGCATAAAATGCTTCAAGTTCATCAATGGTATTTTTTAGCATGAATTACCAATCAAAATAGGTATCAGTTGGACTAAATAGCTTAATAAAAGTTGAACTATAAAAGACAACTATCAAAAGATACCATTCTTTTGAGGTAAAGTTGAATAGATATTTCGAATGCATTATGATTTAGAAGGGGGAGGGATGAGGTCAGATGTCTGAAAGGAGAAGGATTAGGTCGGACAAGAAGAGAGGAGAGTGAGCTTAGTTCGAAAAGTAGAGAAGAGAGAAGAGGAGTTAGGTCGAGAATAGAAGAATTTTAGGTTTTTCTTTTTAATGTTATTTTATATTTATTTTATATTTTTTTAATTTCTTTTTATTTTCTATTATTTTCTATTTTTATTGATAAATGAAAATACACGGTAACATGGGCATCAATTGTCCCCTACTTTCTGCGACTGGAAAAAACCATTAGCGACTACATTGGTCGCAATTTAGCGACCAATATTGATCTAGTTGCTTAATTTGGTAGCTAAGAAGTTGTTTTCTTATAGGGATTGAAATAGTATTGTTTGGTAAATCTTGACTTTAAAATTATACTATTTTGTAAGCAGGTGCTGAATTTACTTTCCATAATAACCATATAGCTAAATTTGTAACGCAATCCTATTATTGTTAAGAGGAAAGTTGTAAAATATATTTTGAAGCCCTTTGTTATGCTATTGTTGTTAAGAGGCAATGACTAACAAGGAGATAACTTGTATTATTATACTGTAATTGAAATTAAGTTTGAATTTTTTTAAGAAAAAATTGAATTTTTTTTATCAGAGGCCCTCCAAACCGGGAGGCCCTAGGCGGCCGCCTATGTGGTCTTCCCTGACAATTTTCAATTGTGCACACAAAATTGTATACTTTTTTGGTGACCTATCAACGCGCCACGTCAACAACTTGACCTCTCTAAAAGTCAAAATTACTAATGTGACGCGTTGACTTCGAGTTGATCGGTCATCTTTTAACTTTTAGGGAGGTCAAATTGCTGATGTGGCGCGTTGACTTCATGTGGATCGGTCACCATTACCAGCTGTATACTTTAGTGGAAAGTTTTTAGTTATACAATTTTATGTGCAAAATTAAAAATTTTACACCAAATTGTGAAATAGAGCAAATATTTTACATCACGTAATTTTTCCCTATTATTTATATTATTTAACAAAAAAAATCATACATACATGTATAGGTACGCGTATTAAGTGGTTAAAGTATGAAATCAATTTGGTCACTGAATCATAGTTAAAATTTAAAAAATGAGAATGCAATTATAATTATAATATTTAGTGAGAGAATTTTGTATTATCGAATGAAAGCTACCTTATCATTCGAATCTAAATTAATCTGATTTTTTTTACTAGGTGATTAAAAAAAATATTACTGATTATTATGATAGCCACTACGATGCATTTTACAACAGAATTAATTAATTATTGTACTTAAATTCTATTGGTGTTGATCAACCCTAATCTTTAGGGTTAGAGCTATACTTACTTTGTTTTTTACAAAGTAAACATTACTTTGTTTTTTCCACCATTGGATGGTGATGAACTTTGACAAAATAAACTCATCCAATGGTGGGAAATACAATGTAAACATTTTGAGAAACCTGATTTTCTCAAATTTTATTAATATTTCAATTAAAACATTAAATTCAAGATTAATTAGAATTACACCAGATAAAATGTTAGGTACCACAAAGTTAGCCATCAACATAAAACTTAATTAAGAAATTATTTGTTTCAGTTCTTAGCCGACCGTTATTGTAAGATGTTTATTGTTAGCTAATGGTTATTAGTTATTAACTAAATTAACATTTGGTAAACATATAAAGAGCTGATGTCAGGGATGGAGATAGGGGTCCGGGTCCTTCCGGTCGCTGGAACCATCATGGCCACGAGTATTTTTGGCCCTCTCCGTTTCCATAAAATTTGAGGTTGTAGTGGTTCCAGTCTCCCTGTTTCCAAGCAATTTAGATCGTGTGTTGAATTAGCACCCCAAAATTGACTCATATCCTGTTAGGTCATTTCCAAATCCAAAATTCTTTTTTTTTTCCATGTTAGGCCCTCTCTCTAAATCCAAATTTCTAATTTTTTTTTGGCTTGTTAGACTTTCATTAAATTCAAATTTCTATTTTTTTACCTGTTAGGTCCTTCTTAAATCTAAATTTCTTTTTTTTTTGCCCTATTAGGCCCTATCTAAATCCGATTTTTTCTATTAGACAAAAAAAAATTATGTTAAGAATCTTAAACACAATATAGTTTAATTTTAAGAAGTTTTACATTGGTACTTAAAAATTAGTTATTGACCACTCTGATTACAATACATGTATATAAAAAAAATTGAACAAGTTCGATTTAGCAATATTTTTTTTTACACACCACATGTAAAATCGGCCTCCTCCAACCGAACAATCATTTATTCGCCACTGGCTAATATTATTAACATATGAAATGATTAACATGGATGGAAATGTTATTTATCAATATAAAAAAATGTTATATGAATATTGATAAAAAAAACTAAATAATTAAATAATTCAAAATAATATAAATTTTTTAAAAAAAATTATAAATAATAACTATATAATAAAAACTATATAATTGCAAAATAAGTTTTTTTTAATTCTTCCAAATCGCTTAATTTTTTAGATGACAATAATCTTTGACAAATTGAGTGAGTTTGTAAACTGTACAAAGCACATAAACCTATTTACAAATTTTTAAATCACGGAAATTATTTTGCAAATTGGTCAAATATTTTTTTTTTTACTTTTCCCTTTATTTTTCTGGTGTTTCTAATGTTAATTTTAGGATTTTTTTATACGTTCTGTTTGGTTTGATTTGCCGTAGATTACGAATCAAGTTGATTATATTCTAATTCTTTGACAAATAGGATGGTTTATTTTACATATTCGTCTATGATTTTGCATCTTTTCGATGTTGATGTTTAATCAATAATAAGATTGTTTTTCTAAATAATAATAATAATAATTATTCTCCTCACAATCCATATATTCCTCGGAGGAATTCTATTATACCTTAGGATTTACTCTATATATCATTATTCTTTAGTATTTTTTTTTAATCTATTATATAAATATATATAATGTGATAGTTTCAATTGAAAAGCCAGATTAATCATGTGATAGAAAAAAAAGTTATCTTGCTTTTCAGAGTTTTAATTATCATGTAATATTTTCTCTTTAACATGTTGCAAAAAGAAAAAGTTTTATGGAACCATGTATAATTTAAACCTGTCACGTTTCAATCAATTTCAACATTCAAATATATAATATTAATTTTATAATAAGAATCATAATTTTGATTTAAAGGATATATATTATTTTATTGTTTATTTAAATTTATTGTAGGAAACTTATAAACACCTTACCTATGTTGAAGTTGAACAAACTACTGAGGAAATCATTGATTCCATTGATGAACTATGAGCCTAAGAGGGCTTAATAGAAATTCAAGAGCATCATCATCTTCAAGTTTTGTTGTTGCATCTAATTTAGGTGTTAGTACTGGAATTCATGAGATAAGAACCACACTTGAAACCGTAAATAAGTGTTTTAATGGCTTTAATACCGATAAGAGCAGTTTTATAGCACATCTAGAGCAATGAAATGATCGACAATAGCGATTGGCTGAAGGTATACACATGAGTGCTAATGCAATTGAGGTGACAGAGCTACAAAAGAGATTGACAAATCTGGAGACACAAATGAACCTATCTATTAGCCAACTTCAAATTACTATCAATCGACTTCAGACGAGTGTAAAGATAGGCTAGAGTATAGATCGAAGTCAGGTTAATCTAGGTGTTGGATAATGGTAGATATTTTGACTTGAATTATTTGTGTTAACTTAGGTTTTAGATATTTTAATATATATTTTGACTTAACTTAGGTTTTATAATATGATATTTATGTATTTTGACTTAAACTTGGAAGATTATTTATAAATATATATTTCTAGTTTCATGAGTATTATTAATTATGCTTAATTTATTGTGAAGCTTACTTAAATTGTAATTATAACTGCAATTGTCATTATAATTATAAAATAAAAAAATTTATCGGCAGTCTCTAACCAAATTTGGCTGATAAATTACCGATAGAATATATTATTATGGCACATTACTGATAAAAAATTTCATTGTAATCTATCGATAAACTAACCAGTGGATGGCTCTTGTTTGACTGTTAGCGATGGCACATAGTTGCAAAAACGGTAGCTAAACATGTGACCGAGATTTGCGATCGCCAAAACAGTCATAATTTTTACGACATATTAAGAAAAAATATGTTCGGTGATGTTACCAACCTGCTACTTAGCAACAGATTGTAATTCAATCACTAAACCACGAAATTCGATCACTAAACATCGTTTACACCAAATTAGCGACTAAATATTGGGTAGCTAACTCTCTATCTTCTTGTAGTGTATCGCAACCCTCGGAAGGGATCCATGTTACTGAGATTAAGCCAACCATTTTTCAATTCAAAATTTTCCACCCCATAGAAAGAGAGCGAGTTATCAAAGGAGGCCGGTGGATGTTTGAATAGAACTTATTGATTACTGAGAAAGTCAAGGAAGCACGTAATCCAAATGAATTACAATTGACTAATGCTAAGTTTTTGGTGCAGGTTTATGATTTGCCGTTCATGTCTGAGAAGGTGACAATGCATATTAGCAATTTCATAGGTCGTTTGAATATGGTGCCAATAATTTTAATGGAATTGGGAGAACATACTTGCAAATTCGAGTATCCATGAATGTCCTTCATCCCATCAAAAGGAAGATAAATATAAGCAAGCAAGGTGGAGAGGTGTCCTAGATCAATTTTAAGTATGAGAAACTCCTGACCTTTTGAAATATAAAATATGTTCTAACAAAATTTTGTCAGTAAAAGGTTTTCTGACATAATGATAAATAATTCTGCTTCTTCATTTCAGAATGGATATTCCGACAAAATGATAAGTAATTCTGCTTATTTAGTTAGGACGAGATATTCCGACGAGAAAAAGTATTCTAACATAATGATACTGTGACGAAAATAATTTCGCCAAAATTTCCATCAGTAGTGCTGATAGAGGCAGCCTCTTTATGCTGTACGGACGAATGGGCTCCCAAGCCGACTGACAGCTGTCAGAAATCCTTTAACTAAACTAGCATGTGTATTCTCTCTTTGAAAAACGATGCTTGGCCTTGCATTTGAGCCCTTCGATATCATTTGATATTGTACCTAAAAATAGATTTTGGTTCGAATCAGTAACTTACGGTGAAATGTCGGGATACCATGACCAATTAAATGACACTGGAAGGGCCTCATAGGGCTATTTATCACCACCATAAGCTCGTTGGAAATATGAAGCACACTTTTTAAAATATAAGACAAA
Organism: Euphorbia lathyris; assembly: GCF_963576675.1. NCBI lineage: Eukaryota > Viridiplantae > Streptophyta > Magnoliopsida > Malpighiales > Euphorbiaceae > Euphorbia > Euphorbia lathyris. Next base: position 17,378,314 of record NC_088914.1, on the reverse strand, counting down.
AGTCTTGATCAACGAGCCGACCAGATAAAAGAAGGATCATGTATTATTTCTTTAGACTAAAAAAAATAGAAGAAGAAGAAGAGATAAATATCTTATGAGGAAACTACCATTTCTTCTGGCTCTAGAGGCATCGGCCCAAAAAGGATGTTCTCTTTCTTAATTTCGCCCAGATGTTCCATAAAGCGTGAACAAAATTAGCGTCGATTGTTTTAATCATGTTTTTCGTTTTGTTAGTATCCGTTTTATTATGGAAATAGGTTGATTTCCTGATGGAATGTTCTGTCACAAATCAAGAATTTTCTAGTAGTGCATGTCGGACAGAAAAGTAGCTCACTCACATGAGGGTTTACTCTTATCTTGTCATTCAGTGATAAGAGGAGTAAGAATGAAGCTTTTTATTGAGTGATTAGAGAGCTAACTCAATGAAGCAGAGTCGCCCTGCATAAAGGATGAAATGATTTTCATTTAAAGCAAATGACGATTGTGTAGTACTTTAAGTCGTACTAACATATCTAAGGCTCATATGGTAACAAGTTAGAAGTAACTTGAAATATTCTATCATTACAACCAGAAGTAGTCTTTATTCGGTGTACATTGAGTTAGATGTTTAGGCACATCTGAATTGAAACTTATGCATAATGTTTTTGAGAAAGACATGCTCTCATTTTGCAGCAAAAGGATTGAACACCATGACACATGAATTTCATATCATGTATGTTTAGCGACCACGAGATGGAATAAATCTCGAGTTTTCTTAATGTGAGACTCACCTATATAAGGAGTGATAATGGTTTCACCCTCATTACCACCTATATATAAAGAAAAACTTTGGAGCTTACTATAAGAAAATAAAGAATTAACCTAGTCTCACTCTCGAAATGTGTGTCATCGCTCTCTTTCTCTCATTGTTCGAAGCTCATGGATCAATTGTTTATTCTCTCGTTCATCGGTGTAGTTGAACGTTACCGGTAACATAAGATCCTATCTTTTACTGTTTAATCACTTCTACGAATATCTCCGCTACAAGAAATAATCCGATAATCCGAATCTGTTATATTTGTGATTGAATTATATATAAAAACAACTTAACACACATGAAAGGGTCGAGGAAGAGAGAGAATAAAAAAATTTATAGCTAATTACATCAAATCTGTAGAATTGAACGCAACAAATCGGAAAAAAACAAGAGTTTCATCATCTGATGATGCTGAACTAGCTTCTTCCTTATCCTTATCTGTAAAAATAAGGAGGATTGTATAAAAAAACAAAAACTAAATACATAAAACTTTGGATTCTACCTTAATTAATAAAAAGAGAAATTCATTAAATTAAAAGGCAAGTCAAAGTACATGACTAGATAAACAAATAAAATAATGTTACAAATCTAAATTAAGAAATGAATTTGTGATTGTATATTCCTTCCATTTTTGAAATATTTTTTATATACACAATTTTGATACATGCATTAACAAAATTATTAAAGTACCTTAATACAGTACTGTATTTCTAAAATTATTTTCAGAATACCATTTTCTTAATTTTATTTTTTTTGGTTCGTAAGGGTATCCACCGTCTACAACAATACTATCCCTTTCGTAGATGGTTTGCATTGCTGGCCACGAAAAGTCTTTCCATTCCCAAAAGTGAGGATCGAACCTTGAACCTTTAGTTAAGGGAGGAGGAGCCTTTACCACTCCATCACAAATACATTGATAAATATTTTAAAACAAATTTCTTTTTCATACCATATTAGTAGGATTTTAAAGTTCAATTTTAACTTGAGATATCATGCCATTAATTACAAAATCAATATTTTTTTTTCAAAAAAAACAATATAAAATCAATATTCAAATTTAATTATAAAATTAACAAAAAATTATTAAATAAATAATTAAATTTAATTATTGATTTTATAGTTAATTGTTGAAATGTATTATAAAATTGTTGGGTAAAGTAAAAAAAAAAAACAATGTCCTTTCATTTTTCTTATCAAATTAGTAATTGATTTTTTTCCCAAATTAGGACTGATGTTTCGTTTGTGACTAGGAGATGACTGAGAATTTTCACTTTAAAATGAGCATTGACGATCTCAAAATTGAAAAGTTCAAGGACTTTATGATATTCTAAGTAACTTTAATTTTTTAACTTTTTAAGTTTGATGTCATTTAGTGTTGTTTGGTGACGAGTTTTTAGAGGTTTTTAATTAGAGAATAGATTAAAACATATTAAAAATAAAGTTTTTATTTGCTCAACTATAAAACTTAGCTTCTCTAATATTAGAACCAGATACTCCGACATTGGTTGTTTTATTTTTCTAATGTGCGTGCAACACAAGTTCTACATGTAACTTTTTTTTTTTTACAACTGAGTGATTAGTTGATTACATTTTATACAAATTAAAGAAACTATTTGAACATTTTATATAAGTTGAAAACCTTTGAAAATTCTTCAACCAAGTTTTTTTTTTTTTTTTTGACAAATTTATTAAGATTTTAAGAAAGGAAAAACGTCCAATATGGTCATTTTAACAGATCAATGACCAAATAGTTGTCTATATTTTTTTTTATAAACGTTTAAAAAATGATGTATACTCTAATTTATGTCCTCTCTACCTGTAAATAATAGTAGGATTCACTCTTGGTTGGTTTGCATTAATATTAATGGTACAAAATCTTCTTGCTCTTTGCTTCTAATATATATATATATATATATATATATATATATATATATATATATTAATTAGAAGCAAAGAGCAATACTCAAGGTTCACATGGAGGATTCGAGGCAACCGCTTCTCTCTCAAGGAGGAGAACACCAAAACGGAAACCACACACCTACAGTAAACACTTCAAATTCCTTCTCCACCTTTGTTGCCGGCGCCGATGACATCCCCACCATCAACGGCCCCGGTGATTTCGTTCGAGAATTCTCCAAAGAGTCAAAGAAACTATGGTTCCTCGCTGGCCCAGCAATCTTCACATCAATCTGTCAATACTCCCTCGGCGCCGTCACTCAAACTTTCGCCGGCCAAGTCAGCACTCTAGATCTCGCCGCCATCTCTGTCGAGAACTCGGTCATCGCCGGCTTTTCGTTTGGTGCCATGGTACAATCAAAACTCCCTAAAACTCGATTTAATTTGAACTATTTTCAATCGATTCACACAAATGAATTAAACTAATCTTGATTCAATCGACAGCTCGGGATGGGAAGCGCGCTCGAAACGCTCTGCGGGCAAGCATTTGGCGCAGGGCAAATCGACATGTTAGGAGTTTATTTGCAGAGATCTTGGGTGATTCTCGGTACCACAGCTTCGTTTCTTTGTCTTCTCTATGTCTTTGCAACAAACATCTTGAAGGCAATCGGGCAAACTGAAGCTATATCATCGGCGGCGGGATTATTCGCTCTTTATATGATACCTCAGTTATTTGCATACGCTTTGAACTTTCCGATGGCGAAATTTTTGCAGGCGCAAAGCAAAATAATGGTAATGGCGGTAATTGCAGGATCGGCGCTTGTATTACATGTGATATTCAGCTGGCTGTTTATGCTGAAATTGGGGTGGGGAATGGCGGGTGCTGCGGCGGTGTTAAATGCAGCGTGGTGGTTCATTGATATATGTCAGTTCATTTACATTATAAGTGGCACCTGTGGTAGAGCTTGGAATGGATTTTCATTGAAAGCTTTTCAAAATCTTTGGGGTTTCGTAAGGTTGTCTCTGGCTTCTGCTGTGATGCTCTGGTGAGTTTTCCTTCCCCCTTTTATCTTTTTACATACTAAAGTTTGAATTATTTTTCCTCACTTATTTAACTACGTACTTAAAGTGGCACTTGGGATGGTCCATCTTTAAAATAACTGACGGATCCATTTATTTTATTATGGCGGCCACTCAATACATTTAAATAGAGTATTTATAACTTGTCAAAAAAAAAAAAAAATAGAGTATTTATAAATTATTAGTGTCAAGTCATCACGGTAATAAAAAGGTCAAATTTGGTCAATTTTTATAAATTATTTAATATATTTACTACTAATATATACTATTATTTTTATATTTATTTTAAATATTTATAAATTTTTTAACTTATTATAATATATTTTGATCGGATATTAATTAAACCGAGCTGATAAAATTTAGTTCATTATATTTAGCTATTAAACTTATTTGATTTGGTTTAAATTTGATGAGAGATTTTGCTTCGATTAACTAAAATTTGGTCAGATTAGTAATTAAATCAAATTGATATTTACGCGCATTCATATTTAATTCTTAAAATATTTAGATAAAGTGTATTCAAAACTAAATTTGATTTACTAATTAACGTTGATTTGAGTAGTTAAAAGCCTTAGTCGCTTAAGGTATTGATCTCGAGTTCAAATCCCAATATATACAAAAAAAACAAAAAAAAAACTTTAATTAGAAAAAGATCCATCTAAAGAATGTCTAATCGAGTAATCAGAAAATTTATAAAAAAAACTAATTTTGATTTTGTAGTATTATTAGTTTCTCCAAACCGTCATAGAGGTGTTTTCAAACGTTCAAAGCAATCCTGCTATTTGACAAGCGGACTGTTTTCTTTTATAGTACACCAATAAGTGGAGTGGTGCATTATTTTGATGAGTTGTTTGTTAGAGGGGATATAGGAAGTGAGATATAGATAAAAAAAATGAGATAATATATCACATGTTTATATGGGAGATAAAAGAATGAGACAAATGAGGGATAAGTCTCTTATCCCACTAAAGTTATATCTAGAAGAGTATAAGATACGAGGATAGCTTATTTAGATGGAAAAGTCTAATTTGTGCCTCAAATTTTATTGTTTTTTCTATTTTGTTGTGTTTTGAAAATTTAGTAAAGTGTTCCAAATATTTCTCAAATTAATTTTAATCTTTGAACTTTTAAAAACTTAAGTTTGTCCATAGATTAGTGTAGTATCAATGTTGAATGAAATTAATTAAATTTAATCTATCATCTTAAATAAATTAGTTATTCCATTTTTTATGTTTTGAAAATTAATACGGTGTTCCAAGTATTTCTCAAGTTATTCCAGATTTTGTATTTTGAAGATTTAATATAATATTATAAGTATTTCTCAAGTTAGGATAATAGATTAAATTTTAATAAAATATACTACTTTCTATTTAAATTTAGATAAAGGTAATAGTATAATAAAATGAATCATTTTATTTTCATCTTTATCCTACGTATTAAATATGAAATAATAATAATGAGATAATAAACTCTTCTATCTTACTTTATCCTAACATTTATTTCTATTCCTACCCTCATGGAATCCCAAACGCCCAGTGAATCTCTGACAAAAGAATTTTATCAATGCATTATGATTAGTAGAGTAAATTAAAAACACCACAAAACTTACTTAAAATAATTTCAAATCTATCATAAATAATACTCCTATAAATATAATCTTAAATGGTTTCACGTCACATTTAACTGTACTGTGCCTTCGCACAATAAAACTTTTAATAAAGACTTTTTTTTTTTTTTTGAAGTTACTTTTACTAATAAACTTCGAAACATTATCAAGCACAAGGACAACAATGAGTGGCCAATAATTATTAATTATTTTATTTTTTCTGATTTTTATTATGTGTTAAATTTATGGCTTATACACTGGGTGGCTAGAAAGAATGTTTGGTTAAAGCTTTAATAGCTACCATGCAAATAGTGGGGTCAATTGATTCTTGAAATATATTTTTAAAAATATTATATATACAAATTACATCAATAAAATTGTATACCTTTGTTGTAGATTTTATAGTATTTTGACTTCATTAAATTTTTATTTGCAAAAAAAATATATATCTATAAAGTAATGATATTTACAAAATTTGAATATTTGCATTCACTCAATTTTTACGACGAGTCTCGAACTGGCTAATCGGATAAATTATATAAAAAGAACAAAAAAAAAGAATGTTTCTTATTTATCAACTTAGTAAGAACATTTCGAGCATCTTCATAGTTGAGCCCTTAAGTTAAAATTTGAGGAGAAAAAAATTAAAAACAAATTTCAAAATAGTTTCCTATAGTGACTCTTCAAATCATTAATTCTCATCATTTCTATTATTACCCGCTCTTAGTATATTTCTTATTTCATTTCTAATTAATAATTTCTTATTGATGAGTTTCTCTTATTTTACTGTTACTAAAGATAATAATATTTGATAATTTTAATGATAAATAATACATAAGGACGAATAGGGAAAATATTATATTAAAAATGGAGGACTTAATTCAATAAACGTTTTATTAGAAAAAAAAAGGAACTTTTATCACATATTCCACACTTTTATTTAGCTCACCGACAAATGGTTTGTTGGTGTTATTCCTAATTGATGAAATTCATGTGACTTAACAATTTATGGCCCCTTCTTCAAAAAAAAAAAAAAAAAAAAAAAAAAATCAATTTATGGCTCGCTTAATATGTTGGTACTCAAATCAATAAATCACCACAATAATATGTTGGATTGGTGGAACAATATTAACCACAAAATGATATTGAATCTTCTAGAAACTTCATGGAAAATGATTGATGACATCTGATTGAGTACCTCGGATCCCCGCTTAGCGAGGACATGTAGTGCATCAGACCACCAAAATAAAATATACTTATACGGATTGGATTTAGAATTTGTTTTTCGGTCTGACTCCGAGTCCGCCTAAATTAATATCAATTTGAACTCGTTTTGGGTTAAGAAAATTTAGATGTAAATTTATTAAACTCGGTTTGGCATAGCTCATAAATAAATATAAATTTTTTAGCCTTTATGGAGATTTTTTTTTTAGTTTTCATTACCTTTTTTCTGTTTTATAAAAGAAAACTTATTGAGAATTTCTATTTATCTGTTTTACATTGTATTCAAAATCATGCGTAATTTTTTTTTTTTTTTGCTTAATGCAAATATTTTTTTATAAGAAAAATACTTTTTTTTATAAGAAAAAAAATTGTTTTCTTTTTGTGACTCAAATCTTTCTTTGTGGCTAACAAAAAAAAGTTTTATAATTTGTCAAAAACGTCCAATATAGTCATTTTCACAAATGAATGACTAAATAGTTGTCCTTTTCTCCTTTTAGAGATATATATATATATATATTAATTAGGATCTGGACTTTTGGACTTTTGCATGTATGTGAATGACTGGTGGTTGAAAAAAAATAAACCGAGCAGTCATTCACACACATGACTGGTGGTTCATAACCGTTGATTTTACCATCTCAATCATACTCTAATTTTTGTCCTCTCTATTCTATAAAGAGTATATTTAAAAGAAAATAATATATTTTCTATAATTGTGAAATATTTACTCTTGGTTGTTGGTTGGCATATTAATTGTACAAAATCTTCCTTAAACCTTTTTCTAAGAATGAACGAATGCTATCCTTATTTAGATATTCATAGAAAATTCATTTTCTCGCTGTCAATATCCTTTTTCGAAAATAAAAATAAATTTGTGGTTTTATCCATTTGATGTTAGTTAAATCAGACTTAATCGCTTGAACGATTGGGTCAACAACAAACCACTTCAATTGATTCAACAGCAACCGGTTTAATTGAATGGTTCAATATAGTTAATTTTTTTCCTCATGTTTAACTAAAAAAATATAGGTAGTAGATAGGATTCAAACTTAAACCAATTTCGTAATTTATATTTTATATATATAATGATATCATCTGATTTAATCAAGCTAAATCAATTGGTTGAATCCATTAATCCATGACTAGTTGTCAATCCAGTTTAATTTTTGGTCCAATTTTTAAAACATTGTTTAAAAGAATACATTTTTTTTACTTACAAATGGATGAATGTTAAAGTTTTTTTACTTTTCTTTTTTCTTTAAATGATATTCTCTCAAGTTTGGCAGTACTTTTTTTTATTACTAACATAAAAATTCTTTATAAAAGTAGATGAGTTCAAAATGATAATTGTCAATTTTTAAATGGAAAAATTTTACACATTAAAATTGCTTAGAACCATATTTTTATAAACCACGTTTTATTTTTCAATTTTCATATATATATTTTTCTCTAAACAATACTATTTTAATTAATGACCTCAAACTCACAAAATTTAAAAATTAAAATTGTTTGAAATGTTTTTTTTTAACTTTTTTTTTATAGAAGTTTTTTTTTTTAACTTTACAATATAAAGTTACGTGCTACTAGAGTGGTCAAAGGTAAATAGATTAATGGACTTTTATATTCCATTTTGAAATCGAAATATATAAAGAAGATAAACTCATAGTTAAAGGGCCATGGATATAATTTAAGCAATTTGTCATCCTAAATTTTATTTTGTAAAACTGGTTGAACATGCATATTATATTATTAACATAATTTGATTTGATTTCCAGCATTTTAATATACTTAATTTTACTAATGGGACATAGTTTAATAAAACTATAAATGATACACCCACTAAGCTAGGTAGAAAACTTAGATTCGAACCCTATTTCCTATTATTATTATTAAAATATATATATATATATATATAATGAAAAGTGATTAGTTGGACTGGTATCATATTCGCACGTTGGTTTTTTTTTATATATATAAATATTCACATGTTAGTTAAGTAGTCAGAATTATATTATACTATTAGTAATTGATTAATGAATAAATAAAATATATTTGCAGCTTAGAAATATGGTACTTTATGGCGTTAATACTTTTTGCTGGATATTTAAAGAATGCTGAAGTTTCAGTGGCTGCTTTGTCCGTATGGTGAGTGAATCTGAATCTGATCCTCTTTTTCATACTCATTATATACTACATATTTTACATTAATTAAATACCTAATTATTACATTAACTTTTTCTTAGAAAAAAAAAAAAAAAACTGTAGTAAGTGAAAAACTGAAGTACTGAACATGGGCCAATAATTTGTTGTGAATTTTAATCTTTAATTATATAGAGAAAATAATTTAATTATTTGCTGTCAGTTTTAAAATAATAAAAAAATTGCATTCACAAGAACATACTTCTTTTTAATAGATAGCCTTCAAAAGAACAACAGTCTCGTGCTGACTGCAAAGACGACATGGTTAAGTTCACCTAATACCTTTAATATTGCAAATCAAGATTTAATTACCAACCTCACATATATTAATAAAAAAATCACATGGTTTCCATATCATATATGGATTTTTAATTTATTGTTATTATTATTTGCTGAGCTGGTGATAATGCAAATTAAATAAGGTGAATATTTAAAAACTTTAGGCATCGATCAAGCAACCATGCAGTCGAAATGTTCGGCTTGTTTGGTTTACCTACTGTTTATTATTGTTTGGAAAACGTTGTTCTTCTAAAAAGTAGAAATTTTCTATTTTATGAAAAGCTACTTTTCAGATATAAAAGACAAACATGAAATTATTAACTAACTATTTAAAACTATTATTTTTAATACGAAAAAAATAAACATAAGGAGAAAAGTAAGTAAACAAACACCCACATAAATTAATAGGAGAAAACTTGTTGTATAAATAAATTATCTATTTGCTATTTAATTAATAAATATAATTGTCACAATCTTAAAAAGATCTAAATAAAAATTGAAGTTGATTGGTAAGAACTTTAAAAATAAGTTTATAATCAGTAACATAATCACAGACACTAGTTTTCGTAATTATATATATACATTGTGATGCATAGTCTGTAATTATATTGTTTAACATGCATATGAAATGATGCAGCATGAACATTTTGGGGTGGACACTCATGGTGGCTATGGGAATGAATGCAGCTATAAGGTTTGTTTAAAATATTAATGAGACTTTAGTAAAACTCTAATTTTTTTTTTTGATACACTTTCAAATACTGATGAAATGAGAGTAACGTTCTTCCTACTGATTTAAATGTTCACAACTAAATGATTATGCAGTGTAAGAATATCAAATGAACTGGGAGCGGGTCACCCAAGAACTGCAAAATTGTCATTATTAGTGGCAGTTTTGTCATCATTTATGATTGGGGTGATGCTTTCAATAATTCTGATCCTGACAAGACACATATATCCATCTCTGTTTTCAAATGATTCTCAAGTTAAAGATCTAGTCGATCAACTCACACCACTTCTTGCTGCTTGCATTATCATTAACAATATTCAACCTGTTCTTTCTGGTAATTACTTCCTTACTTTTAATTACGAGTCTTTCTGGTATTTAACGATTTCAAAATGGCCGATAACGACCTTAAAATATAAAAGTTTAAGAATTAAACTTGTTTGGAACTATATATTCCAAAAAACCACCATGTCCATTTATCAAATCACCATTTTCGAGAGCTCGCTTTGAACAAATATTTTCTTTCTTCTAATCAGACAACACCTAAATAAACTTAAATATTTAATGAAAATTATTCACTGTTTAGGTATTTAAGTTCTATTTTAATTTATTTAATATTAAAAAATAATCCCTAGTTCATCATTTTTTTTTGTTATAATTCAAGATTTGTAGAATAACCTTATTTTTTTTTTGGAATAACATCAATTTTCTTAATTAATTTCTCTAATATTAAATTTTTTGTTTATATATAACTTAAAATTTTGATTTTATTTATATATTTAAGGTATGGCAATTGGTGCGGGATGGCAAGCAGTTGTAGCTTATGTGAATATAGCTTGTTACTATGTTTTTGGGATTCCTCTGGGCCTCATACTGGGTTACAAAGTTGATCTCGGTGTTAAGGTACGCTTTTTTTTCTATGACTTTTTTTCATTTTTTTTAATCCATTATAATTTTTAGAGAATTCCATTATTTTTCAGAGTAATCATACTCTTAAATAAGAAAAATTTATTGGACAATATCCCAACATTCAACCCTATTTTTGTAGGGGATTTGGTTAGGAATGTTGTCGGGGACTATAGTGCAGACAATTGCTCTTACTTATATGATATATCAAACAAACTGGAATAAAGAGGTAAACTGTTTTATATTTTCTTGCATTTTTTTTGTTTTATTGATAAAGGATCAAATGTTAACTTTAAGATTATTCAGAAGATTAGTTTTATTTTTATCGTACAAAATAATTCCAATTTTGTGAAGTTTCAAAATAGAAATTAGCCATGAAATTCTCTGGAAAAATATGAAATTAAGATAGAAATTTTATCATGGTGGATACAACAAGAGCAAAATTGAGCTTTCCCATTAACTAATTAGTTGTTGAATTCTTTATTTAACCAATTTAACAATGAGTTATTGAATTCTTTATTTAAAAATAAATTAAACCATTATGTACTTATTTATTTATTTTTGTAAAATGCAGGCTTCGATTGCTGAAGATAGGATAAGAAAATGGGGAGGAGGCGACACCAATTCTAAAGACGACGACGACAAAGAAACCTTGTCGTAAAAGTGAAGAAAATTGTACCACAAATTTTGGCATATCCTTATTTGGCTTAAAGAAAAGACATATAATTCATTTAGTAGCAAATAAAGATTATCTAGTTTTGAGTGTTAAACGTATTTCACTAAAGGAAGAGGTGACAACGGGGCAGTACCAGATAGGGATAAATTCTCTATTTTCACATCTAATACTTGTGGTTTATCTTTTGCAAACTCGTGAGCTCCTAGTGCCATGGACTCTAAGACGTGAATGGCAACCATGCCTACGTATGTTGGACAACATGACTATTGTGTCTTCTCACATCTATTGTGAAGGTAATCAAGTGGTGGATGCGCTCGCAAGCTTTGGTAGGATTAGTACGAATTTGCAATGGTAGGACACGCATCTTAGTTTCTGTTCTAGCTTTGTTAGTGATAGTGTCATAGGTCGAGACTTGTATCGGTTCAATTAGTCTTATGGCTTCCATTTCGTATTTTTTCTTACTATATAATAATTTTTGGGCTTAGGTTAGGTTGTTACGAGGGGTGCCAACCTAGTTGGGATGTCCCTCTCCTTTCCTTCCCGTACCCAACTCTTAATTATAAAAAAAAATTAGAAGCCTACTTAATCGATGAATCGGAAATTTAAGTAAATGTTAAAAAATATAGGTGAATGATGGAAAATCACAAAATAGCATTAAAAAGGACAACAATGTCGGGGAAAAAAATGTTTAGTATGATATTTACTATGAAACCATATTTTTTATTTTTCAAAATCATCATTTTTTGGAGTTTTCTCTCTCTAAATATTAACTTTTTCACTCATAAAAAACAACACTTAAATAACTTCAAATCTAAAAAGTTGAAGAATTAAAGTTGCTTAAAATATTATTTAATTCTTGAAAATTTTCATTTTGATGTCGTTATCGACTAAATTTAGCAAAGTCAACAAAAAAAATGAAAATTTTGCAAATCACAGGATTTAATTTGTAAAAAAAAAAAAAAAAAACCAAAGTTAACTATTTGTTAAAACATAAAACCACTGATATTTATTGGAAATTAACTCTAAAAAAATTAGGCACTCAAAACATGAAGGTGATAAGAAGTTAAAACTTGGGAGAAAGAAACTAACATTAACATTAGTTTCATGCATATCAAACTTCTAATTTTTCCACATCAATCAAAACTTGTTTCCATGCCTAAAAATATGCCATGCACAAACATTGTCACAGCTTTTGTGGGTAAATTACACCCATGGCTACTTAACTTTATCCATTTTAATATTGTGGTTACTGAACTTCAATTCTTAACGGTATGATCACTAAACTTAACACTTTTTAACACCAGTTTTTTTATTATTATAATACAATATCTAATTTAATTATTTTTATTATATTTAGTATGTTAAAAATCAAGTTAAAACTATTTTGGTGTTTCATTTTGTAAAAACACTATTATTACATGAAAGTATTAATTTTTTTTTAATAAATAAGGTCTAATTTTTTTCATTCAGCACGGGGCATCAAAAATGTTTAAGATAGCCCTACTGTTAGCTGATTACGTTAGCTGTTAACTGATTACATTTTTTTGTTAGTGATTTGACTATCTGATTGTGTAAACTTGTTAGTAAAATTTAATTGATTGTTAATAGCTGTTTGTGTAAATGACAAATAAGAAATGGTAAAACATTTAATTGGAGTGAAAGGATAATAATTAGGGTAAAAATGTCTATCAAAAGAGATGTGTCACGTCCGTGACTAAATTCCTAGAATTTATATCTTGATATTCGTATATATGATAATTATTGGGTGTGTGAGGTTAATTTGGTGCTATAGGAAAAGTTTGGAGTTAATTCGATAGTTTTATGTGTAAATTAAAAGTTAGGATAATTTTTACAAGATTATATAAAGATGGAGGATCAAACTGGATATTTACCAATATGGATATATATATTCGAAGAGGCATGGAGATAGGATCATGATTTGATTTTTTTTCATTTTCTTTTCATTTTCTATTTTTTTTATTCATCAATTTTCTCTGAACCGTTTCTTCGCCGTTTCTTTGATTTACGGAGATTCGACCATCCGAATCACTCGAATTGGAACCATAGCATCCTTATATATAGATCTAAGTCCTAACCGAAGAGTTTTTGAGTTTCGGCAGTGTTTGGAGGGAAACGTCTTAGACAGAATTTAGAGAATAATCGATCGGGTCAATTAGTAGCCAAGGTAAGTAACTATCAACTATATTTTAAGTTTTATGTATATAGATATATATATATAATCAAAGAATTTGCAGAAATTGATATTTTAGGGTTATGCAGGAATTTTGTAAAATTGAGGTCATTTTGCTTTTTATTGTGAAATTACGGTTCAAATGAAACTATTAATTATGCTTCTATGTGAATTTCAGATTTTACTTGATTATGTTGATTTAAGGCTTCATTTGATTGATTTACATATATACATATATGTTTTTGGTTTCAATGTATATATAAATTGAATAAAATGAATTTGATGATTTCTTAAGAATTGTTTTTGGATTGAGAAATCTGTTGCGGTTATTGTTGTTATTATTTTGGATTGAAGTCCAAATATGATTTTTTTTATAAGTTGTGATATTTCAGAAGATTAAATGGTTTTGTCCATCTAGGATTGCCCGGGGTAGGAGTTGTATTTGTAAGACCATATCTAATGGCGATATGGCCAAAGTGCACGGCTGGTAGTCCTAACTGTTAGGCAATGAACGAGATATAAATGAGATATCTCGATATTGTTATGATTGATGTTATGATCTACACAGGTGAAATTCGAGGATGGATACACATACACAAATTTTATTTTATGAACTTAAGTTTTGAGAATATTTTATAAGGTTTTGATGATTATATTATAAACTTAAGTTTTGAGTATATTTTATAAGGTTTTGATTAAATCCCTTTATAAATGTATATATGTAGCTATGTTAAGTAAAGTTGGTTTTTATAGCTGATAGTTTCTTACTGAGATTTTTGTCTCACGTTTTTAAATGTTTTAATGTTTTTAGGTGAGAAAGTACATGATATAGAGAAGGTTATCGACCGGTTAGGCGAGGTTTGGAAGTTGGCTGCTTATTGTTAGAATTATGGTTAGAACTTTGGTATTTCAATTGTAATATAATGATATTTGGTTAAATTGGAGACTCCTAAGTATTGATTATGATCTTTCTATTTCACGCCCGATGCCAATTGAGGTCGTTTAGGGTCGGGTGTGACAGTTTGGTATCAGAGCTATAGGTTAAATTCTTCGGACCTAAGGTTAATAGTAATTGAGGAATATCGATATTTGGTAATACCTAAAAAATAATCGATAGTAATCGAGGAATATGAAGATTTGGTGATAGCTAAGAAATAATCGATAGTAATTGAGGAATATGGATATTTGGTGAAAGCTAAGAAATAATTTGGAATTTTTTGAGGATTGAGTAACTACCTAATGAGGGGTAGAAATGAGATTTGATGGTTAGTAACATATTGAGTGTATGAAAATTAGCAAATTATTTGATATTTGGTGATATGGGTTATGAGTAAGTCATAACTTTGAGCTAGAGATAGAGAGAATTGTCTATATAGGTGCTGCTGGAAAATCAGATTCGTACCTGAATCTTGTGATGCATTTTTAGACCAGATATAGGCCGAATCTGTCATGGAGTCCTAAATGAAAGTTCTTTATTATTATCTTACGTTTCCAGGGGTTTTTGAATCGCCTTAATCGGACTCCGTATGAAAAAGTTATGCTGGAAAGCCATTTTAGCTTTAAACCAGAAGTTGGTTTTTGTTTGATTTTTCTCCTTAGTATGACTTGGAATTGATATTTGAGAGTTTAATAGTTAGCTTAAAAATATATGTATCTTACATATATACATATATGTTTTTGGTTTCAATGTATATATATATTGAATAAAATGAATTTGATGATTTCTTAAGAATTGTTCTTGGATTGAGAAATCTGTTGCGGTTATTGTTGTTATTATTTTGGATTGAAGTCCAAATATGATTTTTTTTATAAGTTGTGATATTTCGGAAGATTAAATGGTTTTGTCCATCTAGGATTGCCCGGGGTAGGAGTTGTATTTGTAAGACCATATCTAATGGCGATATGGCCAAAGTGCACGGCTGGTAGTCCTAACTGTTAGGCAATGAACGAGATATAAATGAGATATCTCGATATTGTTATGATTGATGTTATGATCTACACAGGTGGAATTCGAGGATGGATACACATACACAAATTTTATTTTATGAACTTAAGTTTTGAGAATATTTTATAAGGTTTTGATGATTATATTATAAACTTAAGTTTTGAGTATATTTTATAAGGTTTTGATTAAATCCCTTTATAAATGTATATATGTAGCTATGTTAAGTAAAGTTGGTTTTTATAGCTGATAGTTTCTTACTGAGATTTTTGTCTCACGTTTTTAAATGTTTTAATGTTTTTAGGTGAGAAAGTACATGATATAGAGAAGGTTATCGACCGGTTAGGCGAGGTTTGGAAGTTGGCTGCTTATTGTTAGAATTATGGTTAGAACTTTGGTATTTCAATTGTAATATAATGATATTTGGTTAAATTGGAGACTCCTAAGTATTGATTATGATCTTTCTATTTCACGCCCGATGCCAATTGAGGTCGTTTAGGGTCGGGTGTGACAGTTTGGTATCAGAGCTATAGGTTAAATTCTTCGGATCTAAGGTTAATAGTAATTGAGGAATATCGATATTTGGTAATACCTAAAAAATAATCGATAGTAATTGAGGAATATGAAGATTTGGTGATAGCTAAGAAATAATCGATAGTAATTGAGGAATATGGATATTTGGTGAAAGCTAAGAAATAATTTGGAATTTTTTGAGGATTGAGTAACTACCTAATGAGGGGTAGAAATGAGATTTGATGGTTAGTAACATATTGGGTGTATGAAAATTAGCAAATTATTTGATATTTGGTGATATGGGTTATGAGTAAGTCATAACTTTGAGCTAGAGATAGAGAGAATTGTCTATATAGGTGCTGCTGGAAAATCAGATTCGTACCTGAATCTTGTGATGCATTTTTAGACCAGATATAGGCCGAATCTGTCATGGAGTCCTAAATGAAAGTTCTTTATTATTATCTTACGTTTCCAGGGGTTTTTGAATCGCCTTAATCGGACTCCGTATGAAAAAGTTATGCTGGAAAGCCATTTTAGCTTTAAACCAGAAGTTGGTTTTTGTTTGATTTTTCTCCTTAGTATGACTTGGAATTGATATTTGAGAGTTTAATAGTTAGCTTAAAAATATATGTATCTTACATATATACATATATGTTTTTGGTTTCAATGTATATATATATTGAATAAAATGAATTTGATGATTTCTTAAGAATTGTTCTTGGATTGAGAAATCCGTTGCGGTTATTGTTGTTATTATTTTGGATTGAAGTCCAAATATGATTTTTTTTATGAGTTGTGATATTTCGGAAGATTAAATGGTTTTGTCCATCTAGGATTGCCCGGGTAGGAGTTGTATTTGTAAGACCATATCTAATGGCGATATGGCCAAAGTGCATGGCTGGTAGTCCTAACTGTTAGGCAATGAACGAGATATAAATGAGATATCTCGATATTGTTATGATTGATGTTATGATCTACACGGGTGAAATTTGAGGATGGATACACATACACAAATTTTATTTTATGAACTTAAGTTTTGAGAATATTTTATAAGGTTTTGATGATTATATTATAAACTTAAGTTTTGAGTATATTTTATAAGGTTTTGATTAAATCCCTTTATAAATGTATATATGTAGCTATGTTAAGTAAAGTTGGTTTTTATAGCTGATAGTTTCTTACTGAGATTTTTGTCTCACGTTTTTAAATGTTTTAATGTTTTTAGGTGAGAAAGTACATGATATAGAGAAGGTTATCGACCGGTTAGGCGAGGTTTGAAAGTTGGCTGCTTATTGTTAGAATTATGGTTAGAACTTTGGTATTTCAATTGTAATATAATGATATTTGGTTAAATTGGAGACTCCTAAGTATTGATTATGATCTTTCTATTTCACGCCCGATGCCGATTGAGGTCGTTTAAGGTCGGGTGTGACAAAATGAACAATAAACTAATTGAGAAAGCTCCTAAAATGAGCTTTTTGGAAGCAATAAACTCTTTCAAACTTTTATTCACCAGACACTACTATTGGAGGGCTTAATAGAAATTCAATAGCATCATCATAATCTTCAACTTTTGTTGTTGCAACTTATATTAATATAAGTGCTAGTACTGGAATTCATGAGATAAGAACCACATTTGAGACTATACATGAGTGCTTTAATGGCTTCTATAGCAGTTTTATAACACGTCTAGAGCAAATAAATGATCGACAAGAGCGATTGCTTGAAGGTATACACTTGTATTGTTAATGCAAATTAGATGAGAGAGTTATGAGAGAGATTGGCAGATTTAGAGATACAAATGGGCCTATCTATTAGCCAATTTCAAATTATTATCAATTGACTTCAGACGAGTGTAGAGAGAAGCGCAGCTCTAAGTCAAATTATTTTGACTTGAATTATTTGGGACATGTAAGTTATTTCTTTCTCAACTGAATAATTAATTAATTACATTTTACGCAAATTAAAAATACTATCTAAACATTTTATACAAATTGAAAAAGCTATTGAAACACTTTGAAAATTCACCAAACCCAAGTTTTGTTTGGATAAATTAAAAATTCAAATGATGAATTAAGATTTTAAGAAGGAAAAACGTCCAATATCTCATTTTAACAAATCAATGACCAAATAGTTGTCCTTTTTCTCCTTTTACATATTTCTTTTTTGGATAAACGTTTAAAAAATGATATTATTCATTCTTGGTTGGTTGGCATATTAATGGTACCTGAAACCATATATATTTATATATATATTAGAAGCAAAGAGCAATAGTCAAGGTTCACATGGAGGATTCGAGGCAACCGCTTCTCTCTCAAGAAGGAGAACACCAAAACGGAAACCGCACACCTACAGTAAACACTTCAAATTCCTTCTCCACCTTTGTCGCCGGCGCCGATGACATCCCCACCATCAACGGCCCTCGTGATTTCTTTCGAGAATTCGCCAAAGAGTCAAAGAAACTATGGTTCCTGGCTGGCCCATCGATCTTCACCAGAATCTGTCAATACTCCCTCGGCGCCGTCACTCAAACTTTCGCCGGCCAAGTCGGAACTCTAGAACTCGCCGCCGTCTCCGTCGAGAACTCGGTCGTCGCGGGCTTTACGTTTGGTATCATGGTACGTACAATCAAAAACCCCTAAAACTCGATTTAATTTGAACTATTTTCCATTGATTAAAAAAAAAACGAAAAAACTAATGTTGAACGATGGATCGACAGCTTGGAATGGGAAGCGCGCTCGAAACTCTCTGCGGGCAAGCATTTGGCGCAGGTCAAATCGACATGTTAGGAGTTTATTTGCAGAGATCTTGGGTGATTCTCGGTACCACAGCTTCGTTTCTTTGTCTTCTCTATGTCTTTTCAACAAACATCTTGAAGGCAATCGGGCAAACTGAAGCTATATCATCGGCGGCGGGATTATTCGCTCTATACATGATACCTCAGTTATTTGCTTACGCTATGAACTTTCCGATGGCGAAATTCTTGCAGTCACAAAGCAAAATAATGGTAATGGCGGCAATTGCAGGATCGGCGCTTGTATTACATGTGATATTCAGTTGGCTGTTTATGCTGAAACTGGGGTGGGGATTGGCGGGTGCTGCGGCGGTATTAAACGCAGCGTGGTGGTTCATTGATATATGTCAATTCATTTACATTACAAGTGGTACCTGTGGTAGAGCTTGGAATGGATTTTCAATGAAAGCTTTTCAAAATCTGTGGGGTTTCGTACGGTTGTCTCTCGCCTCTGCTGTTATGATTTGGTGAGTTTTCCTTCTCGCTTTTACCTTTTTACTTACTAAAGTTTGAATTATTTTTCTTCACTTATTTAACTATTGTTTTGATGATATATTTGGAAGTAGTAGGTGAGGATAAGCATAACTAATTTGTTTTGAGCTGTAATGGAAAAGTATAATAATTAAGAGCAGATAAAATTAATTTTGATTAATTTTCTTTACACTCCAGTATTATTCATATGGAACTTGATGACTAAATGAATTGTGGTTCTTCACTGTTAGATCTAGGTTGATCAACAACATGAAATAGAAATTCAAAGCATTCTAAAGTTTCAGTTTAGGTCTAACGATGAATGACCACAATTCATTTAGTCATCAGATTCTATATGAACACTGTTTATACTCCAAATTGGAGGGAGGGGAATTATCACGATGGTCCATTTTTTAAATAATTGCCAGGCTCACTTATTTTATTACATGGAGCCACTCAAGTAAAGTGTTATTTTTTTTTTTTTTTTTGAAGGAGCAAAGTGTTATCATTAGTTACTCTAAGTTTTAAGTAGGTTATCACTAAAAACTATGATAAGATAGAATAAAAATTTCGCACTTTAAGCTGAGAAAAGGTTAAATTTGGTCATTTTGTATTTTGGATATTGACCTAAATGCGGTTAGGGTAGTCAAAATTGACTATAGCGAAGTTATAATTTGATTCTATTATTTATGGGTAAATTACATCCATGAACATTGAACTTTATTTATTTTAATATTATAATCACTGAACTTAAATTATTAACGGTATAGCCATTAAATTTTATATCTTTTAATATTGGCGGCCACTCAACTTTAACTAACTCCTCAAAATGATAGTTAACGACCTCAAAATGAAAATATTCAAGAATTAAAATTGTTCAGAACGATATTTATAATGAAACCACAATTTTTATTTTGTAAAATCACATTTTTTTAGCTTTCTTTCTTTTAAAATTCACTCTCTTTCCTAACCAAACAACACTTAAATGACCTCAAAACGAAATTTTTTAAGAATTAATGTTCCTTAAAATATCATTAACTCTTTGAATATTTTATTTTGAGACCGTCAATGGTCATTTTGAGACGTTGAATGGCCACCAGTGTTAAAAAGTGTAAAGTTCAGTGATCATACTGTTAAAAATTGAAGTTCAGTGGCCACAATGTTAAATGGGTAAAGTTCAATGATCATGGGTGTAATTTACCTACGACTCAGTGGCTAGAAAGAATGTTTGGGTCAATTGATTCTGAAATATATTTTAAAAAGAAATTATATATCTATAAAATTGTAGACCTTTTAGACCCTGGTTATAGATTTTGTAGTATTTTACTTAATTAAATTGCATTATCTTTTTTTTTTTAATATATATATAAAAAAACTTTTATTTTTATGGCGACTCAAATTTTTCTGTGGTAAAAAAGAAAAAAACTCTTCTCTAATTTAAAGATCTTAGGGCTTAATACAATGTTTCCTGAATTTATCCAAAAAGCTTTATTGACTCTTTCAATTTTTAAAGTGTCTGATAGTCTCATCAATTTGCATAAAATGCAATCAATAAATCATTCGGTTGCAAAAAAATAAAAATAAATTATATGTGAAAAATGTATTGTCCACATCTTAAAATGTTATTACACAATTCAGAGAATATATATATATATATATATATATATATATATATATATATATATATATTTTAAAAGTTATGCGCAATGTACTTACATTAAACAAAGGAATATTACATTAAAGAGAAAGAAAAATTCTCAACCCACCCCACCCAATTCAGAAAATATATTAAAACATATTAAAAATGAAATTCTTATTTGATCAACTGTAAAACTTAACTTCTCTAATATTAGAATCGGATATTCCGACCTTTGTTGTTTTCTTTTAAAAAGGTTGTTTTACTTTTCTAAGATTCGTGCAACACACGTTTCTCAAGTAACCTTTTTTTTTTTACAATCTAGTGATTAATCGATTACATTTTATGCAAATTGAAAAGGCTATTTGAACATTTAATATAAATTAAAAGGACTATTGAACATTTTAAAAATTTAGGAACCTTTTTTTTTTTTTTTTGAATAAATTAACAAGGGGTATTAAGATTTTAAGAAGCAAAAACATCCAATACGGTCATTTTAACAAATCAATGACTAAATAGTTGTCCTTTTTCTCCTTTTAGATATTTTTTTAATTAGGATCTGGAGTTTTTTGCATGTGTGTGAATGACTGGTCGTTAAAAAAAAAACCTAGCAGTCATTCACACACATGACTGGTGGTTGATAAAAGTTGATTTTACAAAATCTTCCTCAAACCTTTTTTTCCAAGAATGACGGATGGTACCTTATTTAGATATTTGTAGAAAATCCATTATCTCGCCGTCAATTTCCTTTTTGGAAAACAAAAATAAATTTGTGGTTCGATCCATTTTATATTTTTTATCCATAAAAAGATAGTTAACAAAATAATTATTATTATAACTATAATTGAAAAAGTTAGTCTTTAAGTTGACTTTAATAATGTGTAATGTGGACTTGCTCATCGTGATGATGTGGCACCTATTGTTAAAAAAGTTCTTTTTGTTACGGCTTAATACATCATTTATTTCCTGAATTTATCTAAAAAACTTGATTTTCTAAACTTTTAAAGTATTTTGATAACCCTCTAACTTGCATAAAATATTCACCTCCTGAATTTATATAAAATATAATCAATTAATCACTCGGTTATAAAAAAATAAGTTAAATGTGGAAGATATATTGCACGGGTCTTAGAATATTATTACATAGTTCATAAAATAGATTAATATTTTAAAATGAAAAAATTAACACATTAAATTTGCTTAGAACCATATTTTCTATGAACCACGTTTTTATTTTTCAAATTATAATTTTTCGTATTGTTTTCCCTAAACAATACTACTTTAATAAATGACTTTAAAATAATAAAAAAAATCAAAAATTAAGATGGTTTAGAATATGTTTTTCTTAGTCCCAATTTCTATAAAAAAAAATATGTTTTTCTTAGCTTTACAATATAAAGTTACATGCTACTAAAGTGGTCAAAGTACATAACTCATAGTTGAAGGGCCATGAATATAATTTATTTGTTTTTTTAGTAAAGAGCAATTTGTCATCCTAAAATTTATTCAATTATTGACTTTAGCTCATATATTGACTATAGAGTTAGACATAAACAAAATTAAAATTAAAGAATTATAAAATTATTTATAAAAAATATAAAGACTAATTAGTATAATATGTAAAAAAGTAAAATAATTATATATAAATTAATAAATAATTTATATAAAATAATGCATAATTTATAAAGTAATAAATAATTTATTAGTTATTTAATATAATAGTGCAACATAACATCAAAATTAATGCATGCATGGTTTTTTATTGAAAAAAACATTAAATTAGTTTCTTTTAGTATTATTACTATTATATATTTTAAATTGATTAGTTGGACTGGCATCATATTCGCATGTTTTTTTTTCCTTTTAATATAAAAATATTCACATGTTAGTTAGTTAAGCAGTCAGAATTATATAAATTGAAAATGAATAAATAAAATATGTTTGCAGCTTAGAAGTATGGTACTTTATGGCGTTAATACTTTTTGCTGGATATTTAAAGAATGCTGAAGTTTCAGTGGCTGCTTTGTCCATATGGTGAGTGAATCTGATCCTCTTTTTCATACTCATTATATATACATATTTTACATTAATTAAATACCTAATTTTTTTTATATATAAAAATGCCATACATCCCATTAAAGCACAAAGTACAAATACTTTACGATAAAACCTTCCACTCATACAAGCTACAACCAGTATAAGATCTACAAATGGGAAAAAAATAGACTTCAAAGAGCAATAAAAGACCACAAAGAGCAATAAAAACCATAAAAGTTACAAATACAACAAAAATAGAAATCATATACTACTCGTAAGTCGAATCCCATTAAAAAACAGCTATAATCCATTCTTCATCATTTAGTCTCTTCCGGACATTCGGATTTGAGTCATTTTTTTTGCAACTACGCAGATAGATCTGTGGACAAGATGAACATTTTCCGCTCTTGCTAAGTCCGAAAAAAAGAATAAAAAGATAAAAATATAGCTAACATGTGTAGATTTGACGAAAAAGAAAATCGAGAAAGTATATAGACTTCAAACTAACAAGAATATGTAAATCTGAAGCTAAAAAAAACAAAGACTAAAACATAAATGGAAGGAGTCCTCTAAGGGGGTGTTTGGTTCAAACTTCGGAATCGGAATTGGAATCGGAATCGGAATGTTACGGAATCAGAATTGGGATGACTAAAGAAAAGGAAATATCTGCTATTCTCATATATTCAGATTAAAGGCAAAATAGGTACACTTTAGGTATTTATATACAAAAAGTAAAGTTAACTAATGCACTAACAACTCATAACCTATTTACAACAACCTCTAACTAATTATGATGACTAAGCATAGTGTCTATAGTACCTTAGGATGGAACTTCATCTCGCAATACTTGTATTTCAACACTCCCCCTACAAGATGAAGGCATTCTTACTTTAACTATTCCCATTTTTACTATGGAAGGCAACATTGCACTGTGACTTAAACTCTTTGTAAAGATATCTGCCAACTAATATGACGAATATACATGAGGAGTAATCAGAAAACCTGATGTGATATGATCACGCACGATATGGCAATCAATTTCCACGTGCTTTATTTTTTCATGGAAGACGGGATTTTTGCCAATAGCGATGGCGGAAGTATTGTCACAATAAAGGGGAATGGGTTTAGGACTGGTAAACCCAAACTCTTCAAGCAAAAAATTAATCCATTTTACCTCACAACTGGTTTGGGACATGCTTCGGTATTCTGCCTCGGCAAAGGACTTGCTCACTACATCTTGTTTTTTTTGTCTTCCAAGAGATGAGAGAACGCCCCAAAAACACGCAATATCATGTCAAGGATCGACGTGTTGCTTTGCACGTACCCCAGTCCGCATCACAATAGGCAGAGATTTGCAAATCGTCTTGCAAAGGATAAAAAATACTGCAATCAATGGTGCCTTTTAGATACCGTAAAACATGATGAGCTGCCTGTAAATGGTGTTTGCCAGGATGTTGCATATACTGGCTTAATTGCTGACTGGCATAAGTGACATCAGGTCGTGTGAACCCGAGATAAAGGAGTCGTCCAACAATCCGTCTGTAAGTTTCAGGTTGCGACAACAATTCGCCTGGGTCAGTTAAAACTATCCCATAAGACATTGGAGTAGCCACTGGATTAGCATTATCTAAATCAGCATCTGATAGAATATCTTTGATATATTTAGTCTGTGAAAGAAGAGTTCCATCAGCAGACCTGGTAACTTCAATACCCAAAAAATACTTGACAGCTCCCATATCTTTTATAGTAAACAAGCCATGTAAATATTCTTTTACTTCAGCAACATGAATTTCTTGAGGACTAGTTATCAAAATGTCATCAACATAGATAACTAGAAAAATTGAACTTGTTTTGGTGTGACCGAGAAAAACCAAAATCAATTAACTTATGTAAAATTTCCTTATGCCATTGTCTACCCGCCTGTTTGAGTCCGTATAGAGACTTGACAAGTTTACAAACTTTTCCAGCAGGACACTTAGTATATCTGTCTGGTGGTGCCAAATATAAATCTTCCTCCAAATAACCATGTAAATAGGCGTTATTTACATCTATTTGGTGAAGAGGCCACCCTTTAGCAGAAGCAATCACAATCATTAGACGAACTGTGACATTTTTAGCAATCGGACTGAAAGATTCATGGTAATCAATACCTTGTAATTGATTATACCCTTTTGCCACAAACCGAGCCTTAAAACGTTCCACTTCTCCATTTGGCTTGCGCTTGATTTTATATACCCATCTAGAACGGATACATCTTTTCCCTTGTGGCAGATCAACACATGACCAGGTTGCATTCTGTTCCAAAGCAAGAAGTTCAACATCCATGGCTTGAACCCATCTCGGATCAGTACAAGCCTCCTGATAATCCTTTGGCTCTTTATCATTGGAGACATTAGAAACAAAGTGAGATGATCAGGGCTAAAAATAGAAATTTCAGGTATCTCATGTGTGTTGGGAGAAAAAGTGCAGCAAACAAAATCGTCCAACCACTTCGGGTTTTTTGAGACTCTTTTAAGGGGAATATGGCTGGGATGTAGAGAAGAGGGAGGTAATGTTGTGTTTTGTGAAGTTGTTATTAAGGTAGAAGAAGTAGATGGGGAATTTTGAGTGGGAAGAGATGGTTTTGTAATTTGGAGAGAAACATCAGCAGGTAACACATTTGTGTTCTTATCAATGTTTAAGTGTGTGGCAAAAGGAAAAACATTGTCATGAAAGTGGACGTCTCGAGACACAAGAGTCTTTTGAGTATGCAAATCCATAACTAAAAAACCTTTTTGACTAGGGGAGAACCCAAGATATATGGCTTTATGAGCTTTGGAGTCTAGTTTATCTTTAGGTGGTTGCACATGTGTGTAAAAACAAAGACATCCAAAAGAGTGAAACTGTTCATAAACAGGATGTTTATCATGTAACCTTTCAAAAGGAGTTTGCCACTGTAAAACTGGCGTAGGAAGGACGTTTATTACTGTTGCAGCAAGTAAAATAACTTCTCCCCAATAATCTGCTGTTAACCCTGCTTGGAATAAAAAAGCTCTTGCAACATTCAATAATTGTCGGTGTTTACGCTCAACAATTCCGTTTTGTTGAGGCGCATAAACACATGTCTGTTGATGAATAAGTCCTCTTTCTTGAAAAAAACAGTACATTTAAAATTCAGAAACTCTGTCCCGTTGTCACTGCGGACAACTTTAATTCTACTGTTGAACTGGTTTTCAACCATAGTACAGAACACAATGACAGCATTTGGTACCTGTGATTTTTGTTGTAGCAAAATAACCCAAGTAGACCTTGTAAAATCATCTACAATAGTTAAGAAATAATTGGCCCCAGTACGAGAAGGAATTTTATAAGGTCCCCAAAGATCAAAATGTAACAGTTGCAATTTACAAGTAGTTGTAATTGTGCTAGTTGGAAATGACAGCCTGTGTTGTTTTGCACTTGGGCAAACTTCACACTCAGTACTTGTATGTTTTACAATGATATTTGGAATATGTGCTAAAACTTTATCTGAAACATGTCCTAGGCATATATGCCACAGATCAGGACTAGAAAGTGTAGCTTTTACAGAAAAACTAGCATGAGTACCTATGTCTCTTGCTTGTAAAGCTAAATTTATTTCAGAAATAGAAAAAGACTTGTCACTCAATCGATATAAGCCAGCTGCTCCCCATCCCACAGCAATGACCTTATTAGTTCTCAAATCCTGCAGATAACAGTAATCATGATAAAAGATCACTATAATCTGTGACTGTTTTAAGAGTTGGCTAACAGGTAAAAGGTTATGTTTGAAAGAGGGGATATGTAGTACATCATCCAGTACTAGTTGTGTGGCTATAATAACCTGACCAATGTGTTCAACAACCTAGCTATTTCCATCAGGCAGCAATACGGGTTTTCTATTTGGGACAACTCGAAATTTTATGAATAAAGGTAAATGTGGACTCATGTGGTTGGTTGCACCATTATCTATAATCCAAGAAGTACAATAAGATGCAAATAAGAGATTAGAGGAGGATGCATTACCAGAGAAGCCTGCAAAAGCAGAAAAATCTGGTGCAGCAGCAGATTGTATTGTTTTTCCCTTCAATAGTTTGTACACTTCCTGTATCATATGGCCCATTTGTTTAGTATCGAGTTGTTAGGAATTTATAGAATAAACGATCACAATACCAAATTCCTCTTCCAGGACACAACGACAAAACGCGAAAATAAACACGGAATATAGAAATGAACAAACAAGAAAGAACACAAGAATTTTACAAGGTTCACCACCAAATCAGTGGCTAATCCTTGGAGCTACTGCAAGAAGCCCTTTGCATTATAGGAGAATGGAGTACAAGTATTACAACACTCAATCACTCACTCACAACCCAAAACCCAAGTACACCCTACTTAGTTTTGATCACACACAATTTACACAGGTGTGCAGAGTGAGAATTCCTGCAATACTTCTAAGCAAACACTCACAGCCCTTTTTACAACTCTCCTCTCTTAATTCTCCAGAAATATGGAGCCTCTATTTATAGGAAACAAAGAACCCTAAAAATAGAATGTGATGCTTCGTAATCTCCATCTTCAATTAATGTGTTGTAGAGATCAAGACAACCTTTTAAATTCTTGACTAGGTTCAAAGCATAATCCTCCATCTCCTGGATAATAAATGCTTCATTTATTATGCATATAAAAACATACATGCACCTATTTCCAACACGAGTTGTTCTTCAATCCCTTCTTCATCAGATCTAGCTTCTAATGGTGTAGATTGGTCATTAGCTGCCATATTTGCTTTAGAAACAGACTTGTTTTGAGAATTAGAGCCAGAATTAGCAGATCTTCCCCTGCCTCTGCCTCCTTTCTTAGGGTCTTTGAACCAATCTGGATAACCTATTAGCTTAAAACATTCAGTTTTAACATGTCCTCCCTTCCTACAGTAATTACAGAATTTGTCTTTTTTTTTCTGTATCAATGCCTTTGCCCCGTTCATGTGTATTATAAGATGTATTTGAGTAATTGGCTATCTCCAAATGTGGTTCAATAGCTAATTCCTTCTGCTTCTCTATCTTTAAGGCCATTGAAAAAACTTTATTCACAGTTGGCAAGGGATCCATTAAAAGGATTTGGTTAATAACATGCTCATATCCATCATGTAAGCCAGTAAGAAATTGCATTAACCTATCTTCATCTTTCAAATCAACTAGACGTTTGAAAGCCTTACAAACACATTCAGCAGCTACTCCACATTGACACTCAGGTAAAGGACGCAACAAATCTATCTCATCCCAAATTCTCTTCAAAGCAGTAAAATATGAGCAAACAGATAGATTACCTTGGATTGTGGATCCTAATTGTCTTTTAAGACGGAATAACATTGGAGAGTTATTTTCTCCAAACCTTTGCTCTAGTTCTTTCCAGAGTGATTGTGCTGAACTTGCAAAATTGAACGATTCTGCAAAATCTTTATGAATAGTGTTAAGGATCCATTGTATTACCAGACAATCTTACTCTTTCCACTGCTCATATGCCGTAGTATTCTTTGCTGGAGGACTGTTATCTTCTTGAACAAACTTGAGTTTTTTCTTCACCGTTAGGGCTCTTACCATGGCATGCTTCCAGGTAAAATAGTTGTTGTTGTTGAGTTGCAGACTGATAATCGTTGCTCCTGGATTATCAGTATTTGAACAATAGAAAGGAGGATTTGACGCCATTTCAGACTCTGGTTCTTCGATTTCGTGGAATTCCTCTTCAACTTCTCTTTCTAGGTCGTCGATCACTTTTCTTGAATCTAGATTTTCAATTTCAAGATCTGAAGCTCTGGTTTCTTCTTCAAAATCTGTGTCCGTGAAATTAAAATCTGTATTAACATTCAAGGGACTTGATTCCACTACTAACTGTGGATTTTGAGCTTTCTTCTTCCTTCTAGTAACCATGGCTCTGATACCATGTTAGGTTAGAAAAGGAAATATCTGATATTCTCATATATTCAGATTAAAGGTAAAATAGGTACACTTTAGGTATTTATATACAAAAGGTAAAGTTAACTAATGCACTAACAACTCATAACCTATTTACAACAACCTCTAACTAATTATGATGACGAAGCATAGTGTCTATAGTACCTTAGGATGGAACTTCATCTTGCAATACTTGTATTTCAACAATTTTGTTTGGTTTAATTCGGAATCAGAATCCGATTATTTTTAAGAGTGTTTGGTTCAAATTCCGGAATTGAATCAAAATGGAAATCGAAATTGAACAAAATCAAAATTTCTTAAATTTTAATAAATAAAATATAAATAAAGCTACAGAAAAAAATTAATTATAAATAATATACTATATTATAGTATATATAAATTATCTAAAGGACCAACATATTATACATAATACTATATTCTACTATTATATAAATAAATATGAAACCAATAACCAATCCATTACTATATACATGGGTACGTTTTATTTTTTCTATGTTGTACCAAGCAGTTGCAAAACGTGTGCTGCTTTTTTTTTTCTTTTTAAAAAAAAAAAAATTAAATTGGATAAGGGAATGGGAATCATATTTGATTAAAGGAAAAGAGGAGGGAATGGTTGATTCCCATAGTGGGGTGAATGTCATTCCCATTCCTATATTAAAATGGTAAAACCAAACATTAACAAAGGTAATTAACTTTGATCATTCCCATTCCCTATTATAAATATTACAAACCAAACACCTCCTAAGAGGATTTGAATAGAAAAAAAAAAACCTAATTATTACATTAACTTTTTCTTGGAAAAAAAAAGGGCTAAGTGATAAGTTTAAGGGACAAGAAGGGATTAAGCCTAATTTTAATATACATAGAAATTAAAAAGGGAAAATTACAAATCTGGGTCAAATGGGAAGCCTATTTACATATTAAACTCATTTACTAATTCTACTACATATCTAGACTGATTTTGTGTGACTTTCCAAAAATACCCCTGACCTTCCCACTTCCCCTCTATCTCCGCGAATCACCGCTCCCCCCTATCTCCTTGGTTATGCGAAAAGTTGCTCCTGCATTAATGATTTCAAGACTTTTGATCTTCCTTTCTTCCTTTAAATTGCACGAAATCTGCACCATTTCATCAAAATCACAATGAATTTCTCGTTTTCCTCTTTTCATCTATTGATTCTGCAACTTCCGAACCCTAGAAAACGAAGCCATGGTTTTTCATCTTCCTGTTCGTTGCTTGGTTTCTTTCTTCTTGTTACCATCAAAGAAATGGTTTTTCTACGTTATTTCCTTCGTTCTTCCCATGTTATCATATTGTTATTGTCGCTTTTGGGGGTGAAAGGGGCGAAAAATGTAAGTATCTGTTTTTATTTCTGCGTTTTTTCATGAATTCACTTCGCAATCGATGGTTTCGCTAAGCTTTGCGAAGAGAACGAGCCTGGAAAGTGATGATCTACTTCGTGTATTGATGATTTCGCGACGTTCTGCGAAGAGAAAGAGTCTGAAACGTATGGATCTACCTCGCGAATCTATTAGTTCGCGAAGTCTGCGAATAGATCCTCACGTTTCAGACCTCGCAGACTTCGCGAAAGCATCGATATGCGACGTAGATAGTCACATTTCAGACCTCGCAGACTTCGCGAAAAAATCGATATGCGAAGTAAAATCACCTCTTCCCCTGCACATTTACATTCACATGCTTCGCTAATTTTCATTTCGCGAAGCCAAAATCGTCCTTTTTCATAACTAACACGGTTAATTTTTTCTGTAGATGGTTGAATACGTAACATCCCTTTCTGGAAGGCGGCGTACTGGGCTGCAGGGAAGATGATTTTCCTTCCTGTATAGGGATGAACTTCCCCAAGATTGACACATTCACTCCTGAAATGATTCGTTAGGAGAGGTTGTGTCAATCTCGGGGTGCACCATGGGACACGTCCATTCCATGGTGCCAATCTTCAAAGTGGACCTAACTTAATCCGGTGCCAATTTTGAAGCGGATGCGTAATCTTGGTACCGGATTAGTTACTTTCACTTTGAAATTATTAGTTAGTAGAGTTCATTGTGGCAATCTTGTTGTAAATTTTGATAATGTTATGATTTGAATGTTGTTATTGTGGCAATCTTGTTGTAAATTTTGATAATGTTATGATTTTAATGTTCGAATCCGTTGTTGTTTGCCAATTTTTGTTATATACCACTTCGCGTATTAGCTTCAAATCATATCCAGCATTCGCATATGCGAACTAAATTCATAAAGCAAAACAAACTTCAGCTTCGCATATGCGAACTAAATTCATTAAGTAAATCAAAACATTAACTTCGCAGGCTTCGCATATGGGTGAATATGCGAAGTTAGACGGGATGGGGCGAGCTCCGCGTAAATATTGGGGGTATTTTTGGAAAGTCACACAAAATCAGTCTAGATATGTAGTAGAATTAGTAAATGGGTTTAATATGTAAATGGGCTTCCCATTTGACCCAAATTTGTAATTTTCCCAATTAAAAACGCTATCTAATATTGAGATATTTGGTTTAGTGTTAGCTAAATAGTCCTTACAATTGCAGTTGATGTTTACGGTTGCAAGAAGTTATTAGCTGTTTATTATTGACTGATTGATTATTAGCCGTCTATTATTGACTGATTGATTATTAGCTTTTGGTAAAATTGTGATTGTTGCAGGTGCATGTGATCAAGACTGTGTGCTATTACTGTTGTCTAGGGTAAATAATTTATTAGTCCATATATTTTTACCTAACACACTATTTAGTCCTCGTACATTAATAATACACTATTTAGTCCTTAACTTTTGTTCTATTCAATAGTTTAGTTCTTTAAAGATGAATTAAACTGTTTAATAATTCAAATATGTGAAAGACTAAACTGTTGAATAAGATAAAAATTAAGAACTAAATAGTGTATTATTAAAATATGAGGACTAAATAATGTATTAAATAAAAATGTAAGGTCTAATAAATTATTTATCTAGATGTTTAATATGACATAATCAATAAATAATTATAAAAAATAAAAATTATAATACATAAATTAATAAAAATAATCTAAATAACTAAATTAAATTTAAAAATAATTATTTATTAGACGAAGTAAAAAGAGAAATAAAAAGTTTTGTCAATATCAAATAAATACAAATAGTTATTCATGAAAAGCTTAAAAAAATGCTGTTTCTATGAAAAATGCTAAATAATACTGTTACATAAACCTAACCAAATATTATACGTCATGTGATTTAGAGTAAAATGTTAAACACTACCCAAAAAATAAAACAAATACCTTTAATAATTTGCTGTCAGTTTTTAAAATAATAGAAAATCTCACTGTTGGATTTTGATATCCAAATAAAAATAGTATCAAGTCAAAATAGAAAAATACATTCACTTATTATTATATATCACAAATCACGTGCTCTGTAATTTTAATGATCTGTACTTGATCAGTCTCGTGCTGAGTCCAAAAACGACAGGGTTTAAATTCACCTAATACTTTTTAATATTGGAAATCAGGATTTAATTACCAACCTAACGTATAT
Source organism: Euphorbia lathyris (assembly GCF_963576675.1). Classification (NCBI taxonomy): domain Eukaryota; kingdom Viridiplantae; phylum Streptophyta; class Magnoliopsida; order Malpighiales; family Euphorbiaceae; genus Euphorbia; species Euphorbia lathyris. The sequence continues at coordinate 17,345,818 of NC_088914.1, read as the reverse complement.
ATTAATAAAAAAACACAGGGTTAAGTCCACCTAATACTGATTATTGATGACAAGCAAATTAATTATATTGTTTAAAATATGCAGCATGAACATTTTGGGGTGGACACTCATGGTGGCTTTCGGAATAAATATAGCTATAAGGTTTGTTTAGAATATCGTAACGCAAGTTGTAAAAACTTTATTTTGAATACAGTTTTAGATATAGATGAAATGAGAATAATGTTCTTCTAACCGTTTTAAATGTTCACAACTAAATAATCATGCAGTGTAAGAGTATCAAATGAACTTGGAGCAGGTCACCCAAGAGCAGCAAAATTGTCATTATTAGTGGCAGTTTTATCATCATTTATTATCGGGGTGATGCTTTCAATAATTCTAATCCTGACAAGACACATATATCCATCTCTGTTCTCAAGTGATTCTCAAGTTAAAGATCTAGTGGACCAACTCACACCACTTCTTGCTGCTTGCATTATCATTAACAATATTCAACCTGTTCTTTCTGGTAAATTTTCACTTCTTTACTTTTAACTACGAATATAATATCCATGATAATCGTCGTTATATGCTATTGGAGTAGTCACTTTGACCGACGGTATAAGACGATAAAAAAAAGTAAAGCAAAGTTCAGCGATATAACGCCATAAAAAAAGTAAATGCAAAGTTTAGGGTGCTTTTTTTTTTTGGTTTTGAAGTTCATGGATTATATAAAGAAGTAAGCGTAAAATATATTATATAAGAGTCGAAATGATGACTGACCAAATACGGTTGGCCATGTGAAATATTGTGCATCACATTTCTTTACTAAAGAAACATGATAGTTCCGAGGTTTTACTATAATGGCTCCTCAATTTTTAGGTTTTTATATATGATGACCTTTCAAAAGTGTGATTTACCGGTATTTTTATTTATATATAATTTAAAATTTTGATTTTATTTATATATTTATTTATTTAAGGTATGGCAATTGGTGCGGGATGGCAAGTAGCTGTGGCTTATGTAAACATAGCTTGTTACTATATTTTTGGAGTTCCTTTAGGGCTCATACTGGGTTACAAAGTTGATCTTGGTATCAAGGTATATTTTTTTTTTCTATAACTTTTTTTTTCCAATCTTTTTTAATCCATTATAATTTTCAGGAAAATTTCATTATATTTTCTGATTAATCATATTCTTAAATAAGAAATATTTTTTGGATAATATCCTAACATTCAATCCTATTTCTGTAGGGGATTTGGTTAGGAATGATATCGGGAACTGTAGTGCAGACGATTGCTCTTACTTACATGATATATCAAACAAATTGGAATAAGGAGGTAAACTGTTTTGTATTTTCTTTAAATTTTTTTAAATGATTGAATTCTTTATTTTAGTGATAACAATCAAATTTTCACTTAAGATTAAGATTATTCAGAAAAAATTTTAATTTTTATCTTTACTGTACAAAATAATCCGATTTTGTGAAGTTTCAAACTTACCATAAAAAAGTTTAATTTAAAATTTTTTTAAGTAAACACGATACAAATTAGCGATGAAATTCTTAGGAAAAATAAAAGTAAGTTAGAAATTCTATCATGGTGCCAAAATTAAGTCATTTATATAATAAGAGCAAAATTGAGCTTTTCCATTGATGCTTATTTCTTTATTTAACCAATTTAACCATGAATTATTGAATTTATTCTTTAAAAATAAATTAAACCATTATATATATATATTGATTTTTGTGAAATGCAGGCTTCAATCGCTGAAGATAGGATAAGAAAATGGAGAGGAGAGGACACCAATTCTAAAGACAACGATGACAAAGAAACCTTATCGTAAAAGTGAACAAAATTGTACTACAATTTTTGGCATATTTTTATTTCGCTTAAAGAAGAGACATATTAAATTATATAGTTTTGATTGTTAAATGTATTTCACTCTTCCAATAAAGGAGGGAGGGAAGGAGGGGTAGAGGTAGCAATGAGGCAATATCAGATAGGATATATTCTATATTTTGTCACCTAATACTTACGGAGACGAATTAAAAGCATTTCAATTAAAGGTTTTAGGGAGTTCTCGCCTCATTCCCCTCTATATAAGTCCCCAGGAGTAACATAAAATCTTTGTCCTCATAAAACATGGAATCTCCGTCCTCATAGAAATGATAATTGTTAATTTATAATTTTATTACAGTTTGCACCTGATTCTCAATATATTTATTTAAAAATGCGCTGTTCAAAGAAATTACAACAAACAACACATAATTCAATTGGTTGTTGCCAGCAAAAAAAACAAAAGAAAACAAAAGGAATTGACTATTATCAACAAGCAGTGGTTAATTAAAAAAATTGATTAGCTGGGTCACATCTAAAATATACAGGTTTTTACTAATAAAAATGAGATCTTCATCTATGATCCTAAATGTTGGATCAAAGAGCTTTAAACTTACATTGCTAATAGTATATTGGATATTATATAATAGAATTTCTAATATATACCAATTAATTTATAATTAAACATTTTACTAACATAAAAACCTAATATTTTTATATTCTTCTCAAAGTTTCCAATAATATTCATTAGTGAATTTTAATCCATATAATTTTGAATAGAAACATAATTTTCAAAAACATAATGGTAAATTTAGATTATTAATTTACATTTACCACTAGCATGTAGCTAAATGAATATGTTTATCATGTCATTAATTTATTTTTAGTAAAAGAACAAAATAACATTTATTTGAGTAAAAAGTGGCAGTTAGGGATAAAAATATCATTTAAAAGAGATAGAACAATAAGAGCATCTTCAAGAGACTTTTATTGGAGATGCTCTGTCAAAACCTCTAATTTTAATCCAAACCTCTTTTTTTACCAAACATGACCAATATGACACATTGGATAAATATAGTAGTTGATTCACTATAAGAAAAAAGGGATTTAATGAACCATCATTAAAAATCTAATTCCACCTATTAAAGTCTTTAATAAGCGAAAATTTTTCCCTAGGTAAGTCCTTCTTACTAAAAGTATTAAAAAGTGGAATAATTTTGCTTATTATTAAAAGCTATGGATAATGATTAAAAAAAATACACTCACGAGAAGTATTTATAATGATTAAAAAAATGCTCATTAAAAGTGTTTATAACGATGAAAAATAAAATATTTATAATGATTAAAAATATGAATGATTAAAAATACACTTATTAGAAATATTTATAATGATTAAAATTTAATATTAGTGATGAAACATACTCTCATTATATCTGAATATAATGTCGCGGATCCAATATGAGTGTCATATTAGATCTAAAGGAATTAGGTCTGTGCATAGTCGAGACTAGTGCAAGTGAAAGATTGTTGATGTATTCCTTAGTCCCGAGAAATTGTTTCTCACATTTTATCAATAATAAAAGGCATTTCATTATTCTGTTGTTTACGTGTGCAAATCAACTTAATAGAGTGTCCAAGAATAGGCGTTTGTTCATGTTTGTCAGATGCATGATCTGAGGAGTAAAACCTTGAGTATATAAAAATACTATTCTGAATATCCATAGTCTGTTGTCATTGTAGGAACGATGATAAACTAAAAACTAGTATGTACCTTGGGTGATGATCATATTTTACCGATCATGGACATGAATATCAATCAAGGGCATAAGTACTCAGGGGCGGAGCCAGAGGGGGTGGGGAGGGTCGGCCGACCCTCTGGCCCTACCGAAAAATCCCACATTTAATTTTTTTACACGGTCTAGCCCCATTGATGTTTAGGTCTTGGTTCCGCCACTATAAGTACTCGTAAACATTATGGAGTACTGGATCAATCCGCTAATGGGAACGCTACATGATCGTGGGTCCTAAGCAGGCGCGGAGCCAGCCTAGGGGGGGCTCCGCCCCCCCCCCCCCCCCCCCCGGACGCCAGCTCCACCCTTGAATAGTATGTGTTCATTAGTGGACAGCCCCCCTAGTTTTAATTCATAATGGTGTATTTGTAGTGTTATTATAATATGTTAAGATAGATGGGTTGGTTAAGGCATATCTTTTATTTTAATACAATAGATCAAGGGTTTAAACCCCATAAAGCTCTTTTTATTAAACCTTATTAGTCTTAATTATTTTATTTTGATGTTCTCTTTATCTTCTTAATCCTTTTGATTAATTTTTCTTTTCTAAATCAATTTTTTACTTTTAAAACTCAAAAACTTAATTTTTGAATTAAAGTTTACTTAATAAACATTATAAGAAATTGATCCAAACGATTAAGTTTTAGGAGATTGAGGCCAAAAAAATTTGCCTAGCCCTTATGGGCTGGATTTCGAAAAAATTCAACAACACTACCCGCAAAGGTTAAAATTAGCCCCCCAAATACAAAATCATGGCTCCGCCACTGGTCATAAGTGTATCTCATGTAATACTTATATATGAATCTTTAAACTTGAAAGTATTATGGATCCTAATGAGACACAATATACTTTGATATACGCTTAATAGGCCTGTAAAAGAGTGTCGGACATGGGTACGGTTGGGTTTGCTTTGAAACATGCTGAGGACTATGAGTAAAGTGAGAGAATTGGTACTCTCCTTAACGGAGAACAAATATCAGTAATTACTTGATTAGTGAGACTGATAAGTGTGTGGCCACACCAAAATGAGGTGATAAGAGTTATTATTCATTTGAACTAATCAGTTCAGTTAGACATCATGGAACGTGTGAACACAGAATGAAGGTGATAGTGCTATGCTTTGCGTTGGGCCGCATATCACGAAGCGACCCGAATCCTCAACTTTTAATTAGCATTTTAGTGAGAATTTTTGTTTTTTTGTTTTCTTCCCTTTTCTCGCGAACAAATACTTGATAAACTCATGATGTTTCTCAGGTTCACATGCACCTCATTAATAATAGCTTTGTGAAAAATTTACCTAATTGAGCAAGACATTTTATTTAAGGAAGTTGTGGCTTAACTTGCAAAAAAAATAAAAACGAAGGGCTGCTGCCAGCCGAGACTCCCTATGATTAAGTTAGTAATTGCTTAAGAAATGATAAATATGAATAATTGGAGTATTGTTGCATAAATATAATAATAAGTGATGGTTTTAATAATATAATTATATATTACTTCAAAAAAAAATAATGTAATTATATATAAAATTACTTTTACATCCTTTCATTTATATAAATAAAATAGAAGACAAGGGGTAATTTTGGAATAAAAAGATCCTAACTATAATTTCTCTTTAATTTGGAATGTAAGGAAAATTAGTCAAAATTCATCTCACCTACCCTCATTTACTATACTCTTCAATTACACCGCAAAACAAACAGGATTAACTAATTACACTTGTCCTCATATACTTCCAAATACCATCATCCAAACAATCTCTAAAGAGGATTAAATCTCTCTTATTCATACGTCAATTACACAGTCTCATATATTTTAATTATAATAGGACGGAAGCATCCTAATTAGGATAGAAAGAGGTTTTAGAAGCTTATCATGACTATCTAGTCTAATAAAATATCTTCTGAGAAGATATGATAATACTTTAAAATATTTATATCATTTTGGATCAATAGAAACTCCATTTCACAAATCAGTGACCGTTAATATTATATTGGATTACATTTTTACTATCTCCATTATAGATATTAGGTAGTAAAATTTAAGGTTGGAGTGGTGTTCGTAGTGGATAATTGTAATTTTATTAATTAAAATAACATGTAAAAAGATAAAAAGATATACCAATAATAATTTTAAATATTTCAATATTTTTTAAGTTACATTTCAACCTTAATCAAATACAAAAAGTTATCAAAATTTTATATCAACCTAAAAATATTAAGTAATGTGATTATTTATCATTTTACACAAACAAACAGCTATTAGCAATCAGTTAAATTTTACTAAATAAATTCACACGATTTGCTAGTCAAATCAGCTAACTAAAAAGGTAATCAGTTAACAGTTAATTGTTAAACATGATCCATATCTTTATTTGTCATTTTATACAAACAACTATTAACAATCAGATAAATTTTATGAAACAAGTTTACACAATCTGCTTATCAAATCAACTAGTCAAATTAGTTAACCAAGAAGATTACCAGCTAACACCTATTTGACAAACATGACTTATAATTGAATAAGAATACAAAATTATTGAATTTAATTTAGTATTATAGTTTTAAAGGTTTAAAAGGATATGAGAAATGAATGGTTAAAATATTTATTTGATGCATACAATTAATGTGAGAGTAGGAGGTATCTATTTAGTCAACTCTAGGAAGCTTAGAAATAATTAAACAAAATAGTTTTATATGATCTTAAAATTTTGGGTGTAATAAAATATGATATTATTGCAGAATAGATACAAAGAACTTTAAAAAATGAATGCCTAATAATATGTCAACTAAACAATATGCTTTAAATCCCAGTTCTCGAGAGTTGCAGAAGCAGAGCAATACTCAATGGAAGATTCAACTCAACCCCTTCTTCTCTCTACTAATCCCTCCTCCGCCACAACCTTTGTTGCCGGCGCCGATGACATCGCTCCGATCACAAGTCCCCGTGATTTCTTCAGAGAATTCTCTAAGGAATCCAAAAAACTCTGGTTCCTAGCTGCCCCAGCAATGTTCACAACACTCTGTCAATACTCCCTCGGCGCCATCACTCAAACTTTCGCCGGCCAACTCAGCGCTCTAGATCTCGCCGCCATTTCCGTTGAGAACTCTGTCATCGCCGGTTTTTCCTTCGGAATTATGGTAAAATTGATTAGATTGAACTCGATTTGGTTTTGAGCGATAAATTCCTTGTATCTTCAATTGATTTATAGAAACTAATTAATATTGATGAATCAACAGCTTGGGATGGGAAGCGCACTCGAAACGCTAACCGGACAAGCATTTGGGGCAGGGCAAGTAGATATGTTAGGAGTCTATTTGCAGAGATCTTGGGTGATTCTTTGCACTACGGCGTCGTTTCTTTGTTTGCTCTATGTCTTTGCAACAAACATCTTGAAGGCAATCGGGCAAACGGAAGCTATATCTACATCGGCGGGATTATTCGCTCTGTATATGATTCCTCAGTTATTTGCTTACGCTTTGAACTTTCCGATGGCGAAATTTTTGCAGGCACAGAGCAAAATAATGGTAATGGCGGTAATTGCAGGATTGGCGCTTGTATTACATGTGATATTCAGCTGGTTGTTTATGCTGAAATTGGGGTGGGGAATGGTCGGTGCTGCGGCGGTTTTAAACGCAGCGTGGTGGTTCATTGATATATGTCAATTCATTTACATTATAAGTGGAACCTGTGGTAGAGCTTGGAATGGATTTTCAATGAAAGCTTTTCAGGATCTATGGGGTTTTGTTAAGTTGTCTCTCGCCTCTGCTGTCATGATTTGGTTAGTTTTCTTCCGTTTCTTCTTTCCCTCCTTTTTCTTCTTATTATTATTATTATTATTATTATTATTATTATTATTATCATTATTATTATTAGGGTAATTAATTTGTTAGTCCCTATATTTTGACAAAACATACTATTTAGTCCCCTTATTTTAAAAAACACACGGTAAAGTCCTTAACGTTTTTCTCGGTGAACTGTTTAGTTCCTAATGTTTTTCTCGGTGAACTGTTTAGTCCCTGCTGTTAGACTCTCATGAAGATTCTGTTAGTCGATTTGGATTTGCGTTCTTCTTTTCCTTTATTTTCTTTTTCTTTAAACTCTAATGCATCTGAAATCAACTTTGAGTGTTCTTCTTCTTGATTTTCTTCTTAATCGTTCAAATTCGTAACCATTGGATCTGTTATTTTTCTGGTTCTCCATACAAATAGCTTCTTTTTCTAAATTTGATTTCCTCTTCTGAAGTTTGAAGGTAAATAGTAAAGAGTAATTTAGTCATTTCCGAAGTCATAAACGGTAAAAAATCTAACAAACAGACGGAAAGACTAAACAGTTCACTGAGAAAAAGCTTAGGGACCTTATCATGTGTATTTGAAAATACATGGACTACACAATGTGTTTTGTTAAAATATAGAGAATAATAAATTAATTACCCTTATTATTATTATTATTATTTGGCATTATACTCATTTAGATTCCTAAACTATCAAAATCATCAAATGAGTCTCTATCATATCCTAAAATCAGAAACTATAACTATTTGATATAGACTGTAATAATCGCTGTGTTGGTTCAAAATGAGTTTGAGGATGACGGTTTGAAACTGTTCAATTAAATGATTTTCGATGAGGCTTCAATTAATGATTTTTGTTTAGAATGGAAACTCAATTGATGATTTTTTTATTAGTTTAGAGACCTAATTGATGATTTTGATAGTTTAAGGTCTTAATTGATTTTAAAACCTTAGTTTAAGGAGTGAAATGAGTATTATGCCTTATTTTTTTAAGTTATAACTTCAATTTTAAAATGCTAGATATATAGCCTTGTATATAAAATTCAAATTTTCATAAAATTTAAAATAATATTTGTGCGGTTTTTCGAAAAGACCAACATAATATTTGTTCATTAAGTTATGATATAATAGTAAGGGTGGATCCATAGTAACAATTGAATAAGGAATAATCAATTAGTAGGGCTAGATCCAAAGTCAGAAAGTGGGATATCAAATTAATGAATTTTTCTATTTATTTATTTAGTAATTTGGTATACATATTGCTAGTATAATAATAAATAAGTGGCATAAAGTCCATTTAGCCCCCTCAACTATAAGTCTAAAATCTCCATTCTATAGAAATCAGCAAATGAGTCCCTAAACTATACAATACTCATCAATCAAACACAAGTGACATTTTGATGCAGATTAAAATCGACTGGAGGTTTTAATCGTAAACCAACAAAGATTACAAACTTCTCAAGCTTAACTTGAAGGTTGAATAAACCCAAAAGGAATGAATCCTTGCTCCAATGGAGGCTTCAAAATATAATATTCATCAAAAAAATTAACCAACATTACAAAAGATGGAGAATATATACTCCTTCCAAATAAAAGATAAAGACTAAAGGCCACCCCTTGGGTTACCAACAACTAAGGAGCCCTAGGGGTAAAATAGGAAATGCATAAAGATAGATATTAGGGTAAATAAGTTCAATGGCAAAGAGGTAAATAGTAGAGTGGCAAAATAGTAATAAAGAAGGTGGCAGATCTTGTCCTCAACAAGAAGAACTTAGGGAAGAAGTATTGTGCTGGCAGGCTACGCCCCGCGTGTGTCTCGATACGCCCCGCGTGCGGACGCCTCTGAGATTGGGGCGTCTTCGAAGCATCCTCACGCGTGGCGTCCCTAGAGTCACGCCCCGCGTATTAGGGTCTCTGGACTTGGTGGCTCCTGTTGATGGAATTTACGCGTGGCGTCCCTGGTGGTACGTCCCGCGTAGTCGGCCTTCTGCCCATTCTTCGATTCAGGCTCTGGTTTTACGCCCCGCGTAACAGGAGTCACGCCCCGCGTGTCTTGGGGACTGGACACTTCTTCGGACAACGAGTTCTCTACGCCCCGCGCCGTGGTGAGCACGCCCTGCGTGTCTGGTTGGTTTGCCCGACTCTTGTTGCTCTCCTCCGGGCTCGGGCTTAGGGAAAGGCTGTCCTCATCATTCTCCCCTTCTTTAAAAGAGTTGGACCCCAACTCAAGGGTAGAACAAGAATGACTCTTCCCCAAGGTTGGCGTTCCGCTCACCCCGTGAGTAATATTCTTCTCTTGGTTCGGGTGTCCCGCTACTAGCAATTCGACGGCTTCCCCAACTCGGGCATCTCCTAACGGTGTCGGTTCTCGGCTTGGACGCACAATCAAGGCGACTTTCTTTTCTCCCCTAGTGAGCCCCTTCAACGGCGTGAGAATGTACTTGGCCCCATCTTTGAATACGGTGTACGTGTTGTCCCTTCCCGTATGGGAGGTATCACGGTCGAATTGCCAAGGCCTCCCAAGGAGCAAGTGATACACGTCCATATCAATGACATCACACATAACCTCATCATGGTAGGCACCAATAGAGATAGGAACCTTGCACCGGTGAGTGACATTAAGCTTCTCCCCCTCTTTAATCCAACCCACTCGATATGGATTCGGATGTTGCTCGGGCACAAAGCCAAACTTGCTCAAGGCGGCTTTGCTAAGGACGTTCTCTTGACTCCCGCCATCAATAATCAACTCACATTTCAACCCGTGGATTAGACCTCTAGTCCTAAACAGTTGGTGTCTCGGGTCGTGCTCTTGCTCAACCGACATTAGTACCCTCTTCACTACATGGACTTTCCGCTCATCCCCGGATGATCCGCTATCAATGGGTTCACAATACACCCCATCATTTCCTCCATAATCATCATCATCGTATCGCTCCACCACGTAAGCGCCCCTCCTCTTTGGGCATTCATTCGAACGATGGCCCGGTTCGTTGCATCGAAAACACTTAAACGGGGCCGGTTTGGTGTACGGGTTGTTGCCCTTAGGAGGTGCGGCGGTCCTAAAGGGTCTCACGTCCCCATTAGGTGATCTTTCCCCGTTCACGACTTTAGTGCCACTTGAGCTAGCACCACTCTTATCCTTGCCCACCTCTTTGGGCTCTTCCCCCTCTTCACAAACTTCCTCAATTCTCGGCCTCCGGTATCCGTCACGTGCTCTAACATTCAGTTGAGACTCGGCCTTCAAGGCTAGGTTCCTTGCATCTTGAATCCGGATTACCATTTGTGTCCCAATTCTGTCTTGAATATTATACCGTAGCCCCTCTAGATATCTTGAAGTCTTTTGGCTTTCGGTTTCCGACAAGTTAGCCGTTGCCGAAAGCCTTAAGAACTCCGAAGTATACTCGTGCACGCTCCTCGGTCCTTGCGAGCAATTCCGATAGGAGCTGTAAATATACTGCTCGTAGTCAGGTGGTAAAAACCGCTCCCTCATCATCGGTTTCATCCTCCTCCAAGACCTAATCGGTTCCCTTCCTCCTCTTCTCCGCTCTTCCTTCACATTATCCCACCATACCGAGGCTCCCCCTTTCAACCTATATGCCACTAACCGAACTCTCATATCTTCCGGTATCCCCGCATAGTCGAAGAACCTCTCCACCTCAAGCAACCAATCAAGGAACCCCTCAATGTCAAGTTCCCCTCCAAATGAAGGTAGATCAACCTTGAGTTTGAAAGCATCATCCCTATCATAGTGTCCTCCATAACCCACTCTCCCATTCATTCCGGCTCTATATCCGCCCCTATCAACATCATGACCCCCATACGGATCATTCATTCCATAATTTTCCCTTCCATGACCACCTACATCATCATCATTCAAAATATCCAAATTCCCGGCACGCACATGCACGGGACCAACAACATCATGCATATTCATATTATCCGCATGCCTAACATTCCCAATACCGACATCATGCTTAAGACCCATGTTTCTAGCAATCCTATTCAAGTCAAAATCATCAAATAGGTCGCCGTCACTATCACTATCGGCATTTCTAATGACCATGGCGTTAGGATGCCTTACCTCATGAACCCGAGGGTCCATTCGTTTTGGTGCTTGGGTTCTCATAGGAGGTGGCGTAGGGTGTCTATCCGGTGGTGGCCGGGTTGCATCTTCATTTCGCCGGTGAGGGTCTCCGGCGGGTTGAGTGTGGGTATTTCGAAACTCAAGAGCAAGTCTCTCCATGGCAAGGAGTATGTCTCTTCTACCCGCTTCTTGCTTCTCTTCAAGCTCTATCATCTTATCATTCATTGCCTTCATATTTGCTTCCATTGCCTCAAACCTTTGGTCATTGGCTCCCATGGCTTCGGTGGTGATACGTGGTTGAACCATTTACGAGAAGAAGTCTCCGGTCAAGGAAAACGACTCGGCTCTGATACCAAATGATGCAGATTAAAATCGACTGGAGGTTTTAATCGTAAACCAACAAAGATTACAAACTTCTCAAGCTTAACTTGAAGGTTGAATAAACCCAAAAGGAATGAATCCTTGCTCCAATGGAGGCTTCAAAATATAATATTCATCAAAAAAATTAACCAACATTACAAAAGATGGAGAATATATACTCCTTCCAAATAAAAGATAAAGACTAAAGGCCACCCCTAGGGTTACCAACAACTAAGGAGCCCTAGGGGTAAAATAGGAAATGCATAAAGATAGATATTAGGGTAAATAAGTTCAATGGCAAAGAGGTAAATAGTAGAGTGGCAAAACAGTAATAAAGAAGGTGGCAGATCTTGTCCTCAACAAGAAGAACTTGGGGAAGAAGTATTGTGCTGGCAGGCTACGCCCCGCGTGTGTCTCGATACGCCCCGCGTGCTGACGCCTCTAAGATTGGGGCGTCTTCGAAGCATCCTCACACGTGGCGTCCCTGGAGTCACGCCCCGCGTATTAGGGTCTCTGGACTTGGTGGCTCCTGTTGATGGAATTTACGCGTGGCGTCCCTAGTGGTACGCCCCACGTATTCGGCCTTCTGCCCATTCTTCGATTCAGGCTCTGGTTTTACGCCCCGCGTAACAGGAGTCACGCCCCGCGTGTCTTGGGGACTGGACACTTCTTCGGACAACGAGTTCTCTACGCCCCGCGCCGTGGTGAGCACGCCCTGCGTGTCTGGTTGGTTTGCCCGACTCTTGTTGCTCTCCTCCGGGCTCGGGCTTAGGGAAAGGCTGTCCTCATCATTCTCCCCTTCTTTAAAAGAGTTGGACCCCAACTCAAGGGTAGAACAAGAATGACTCTTCCCCAAGGTTGGCGTTCCGCTCACCCCGTGAGTAATATTCTTCTCTTGGTTCGGGTGTCCCACTACTAGCAATTCGACGGCTTCCCCAACTCGGGCATCTCCTAACGGTGTCGGTTCTCGGCTTGGACGCACAATCAAGGCGGCTTTCTTTTCTCCCCTAGTGAGCCCCTTCAACGGCGTGAGAATGTACTTGGCCCCATCTTTGAATACGGTGTACGTGTTGTCCCTTCCCGTATGGGAGGTATCACGGTCGAATTGCCAAGGCCTCCCAAGGAGCAAGTGATACACGTCCATATCAATGACATCACACATAACCTCATCATGGTAGGCACCAATAGAGATAGGAACCTTGCACCGGTGAGTGACATTAAGCTTCTCCCCCTCTTTAATCCAACCCACTCGATATGGATTCGGATGTGGCTCGGGCACAAAGCCGAACTTGCTCAAGGCGGCTTTGCTAAGGACGTTCTCTTGACTCCCGCCATCAACAATCAACTCACATTTCAACCCGTGGATTAGACCTCTAGTCCTAAACAGTTGGTGTTTCGGGTCGTGCTCTTGCTCAACCGACATTAGTACCCTCTTCACTACATGGACTTTCCGCTCATCCTCGGATGATCCGCTATCAATGGGTTCACAATACACCCCATCATTTCCTCCATAATCATCATCATCGTATCGCTCCACCACGTAAGCGCCCCTCCTCTTTGGGCATTCATTCGAACGATGGCCCGGTTCGTTGCATCGAAAACACTTAAACGGGGCCGGTTTGGTGTACGGGTTGTTGCCCTTAGGAGGTGCGGCGGTCCTAAAGGGTCTCACGTCCCCATTAGGTGATCTTTCCCCGTTCACGACTTTAGTGCCACTTGAGCTAGCACCACTCTTATCCTTGCCCACCTCTTTGGGCTCTTCCCCCTCTTCACAAACTTCATCAATTCTCGGCCTCCGGTATCCGTCACGTGCTCTAACATTCAGTTGAGACTCGGCCTTCAAGGCTAGGTTCCTTGCATCTTGAATCCGGATTACCATTTGTGTCCCAATTCTGTCTTGAATATTATACCGTAGCCCTTCTAGATATCTTGAAGTCTTTTGGCTTTCGGTTTCCGACAAGTTAGCCCTTGCCGAAAGCCTTAAGAACTCCGAAGTATACTCGTGCACGCTCCTCGGTCCTTGCGAGCAATTCCGATAGGAGCTGTAAATATATTGCTCGTAGTCGGGTGGTAAAAACCGCTCCCTCATCATCGATTTCATCCTCCTCCAAGACCTAATCGGTTCCCTTCCTCCTCTTCTCCGCTCTTCCTTCACATTATCCCACCATACCGAGGCTCCCCCTTTCAACCTATATGCCACTAACCGAACTCTCCTATCTTCCGGTATCCCCGCATAGTCGAAGAACCTCTCCACCTCAAGCAACCAATCAAGGAACCCCTCAATGTCAAGTTCCCCTCCAAATGAAGGTAGATCAACCTTGAGTTTGAAAGCATCATCCCTATCATAGTGTCCTCCATAACCCACTCTCCCATTCATTCCGGCTCTATATCCGCCCCTATCAACATCATGACCCCCATACGGATCATTCATTCCATAATTTTCCCTTCCATGACCACCTACATCATCATCATTCAAAATATCCAAATTCCCGGCACGCACATGCACGGGACCAACAACATCATGCATATTCATATTATCCGCATGCCTAACATTCCCAATACCGACATCATGCTTAAGACCCATGTTTCTAGCAATCCTATTCAAGTCAAAATCATCAAATAGGTCGCCGTCACTATCACTATCGGCATTTCTAATGACCATGGCGTTAGGATGCCTTACCTCATGAACCCGAGGGTCCATTCGTTTTGGTGCTTGGGTTCTCATAGGAGGTGGCGTAGGGTGTCTATCCGGTGGTGGCCGGGTTGCATCTTCATTTCGCCGGTGAGGGTCTCCGGCGGGTTGAGTGTGGGTATTTCGAAACTCAAGAGCAAGTCTCTCCATGGCAAGGAGTATGTCTCTTCTACCCGCTTCTTGCTTCTCTTCAAGCTCTATCATCTTATCATTCATTGCCTTCATATTTGCTTCCATTGCCTCAAACCTTTGGTCATTGGCTCCCATGGCTTCGGTGGTGATACGTGGTTGAACCATTTACGAGAAGAAGTCTCCGGTCAAGGAAAACGACTCGGCTCTGATACCAAATGATGCAGATTAAAATCGACTGGAGGTTTTAATCGTAAACCAACAAAGATTACAAACTTCTCAAGCTTAACTTGAAGGTTGAATAAACCCAAAAGGAATGAATCCTTGCTCCAATGGAGGCTTCAAAATATAATATTCATCAAAAAAATTAACCAACATTACAAAAGATGGAGAATATATACTCCTTCCAAATAAAAGATAAAGACTAAAGGCCACCCCTAGGGTTACCAACAACTAAGGAGCCCTAGGGGTAAAATAGGAAATGCATAAAGATAGATATTAGGGTAAATAAGTTCAATGGCAAAGAGGTAAATAGTAGAGTGGCAAAACAGTAATAAAGAAGGTGGCAGATCTTGTCCTCAACAAGAAGAACTTGGGGAAGAAGTATTGTGCTGGCAGGCTACGCCCCGCGTGTGTCTCGATACGCCCCGCGTGTGTCTCGATACGCCCCGCGTGCTGACGCCTCTAAGATTGGGGCGTCTTCGAAGCATCCTCACATGTGGCGTCCCTGGAGTCACGCCCCGCGTATTAGGGTCTCTGGACTTGGTGGCTCCTGTTGATGGAATTTACGCGTGGCGTCCCTAGTGGTACGCCCCACGTATTCGGCCTTCTGCCCATTCTTCGATTCAGGCTCTGGTTTTACGCCCCGCGTAACAGGAGTCACGCCCCGCGTGTCTTGGGGACTGGACACTTCTTCGGACAACGAGTTCTCTACGCCCCGCGCCGTGGTGAGCACGCCCTGCGTGTCTGGTTGGTTTGCCCGACTCTTGTTGCTCTCCTCCGGGCTCGGGCTTAGGGAAAGGCTGTCCTCATCATTCTCCCCTTCTTTAAAAGAGTTGGACCCCAACTCAAGGGTAGAACAAGAATGACTCTTCCCCAAGGTTGGCGTTCCGCTCACCCCGTGAGTAATATTCTTCTCTTGGTTCGGGTGTCCCGCTACTAGCAATTTGACGGCTTCCCCAACTCGGGCATCTCCTAACGGTGTCGGTTCTCTGCTTGGATGCACAATCAAGGCGGCTTTCTTTTCTCCCCTAGTGAGCCCCTTCAACGGCGTGAGAATGTACTTGGCCCCATCTTTGAATACGGTGTACGTGTTGTCCCTTCCCGTATGGGAGGTATCACGGTCGAATTGCCAAGGCCTCCCAAGGAGCAAGTGATACACGTCCATATCAATGACATCACACATAACCTCATCATGGTAGGCACCAATAGAGATAGGAACCTTGCACCGGTGAGTGACATTAAGCTTCTCCCCCTCTTTAATCCAACCCACTCGATATGGATTCGGATGTGGCTCGGGCACAAAGCCGAACTTGCTCAAGGCGGCTTTGCTAAGGACGTTCTCTTGACTCCCGCCATCAACAATCAACTCACATTTCAACCCGTGGATTAGACCTCTAGTCCTAAACAGTTGGTGTCTCGGGTTGTGCTCTTGCTCAACCGACATTAGTACCCTCTTCACTACATGGACTTTCCGCTCATCCCCGGATGATCCGCTATCAATGGGTTCACAATACACCCCATCATTTCCTCCATAATCATCATCATCGTATCGCTCCACCACGTAAGCGCCCCTCCTCTTTGGGCATTCATTCGAACGATGGCCCGGTTCGTTGCATCGAAAACACTTAAACGGGGCCGGTTTGGTGTACGGGTTGTTGCCCTTAGGAGGTGCGACGGTCCTAAAGGGTCTCACGTCCCCATTAGGTGATCTTTCCCCGTTCACGACTTTAGTGCCACTTGATCTAGCACCACTCTTATCCTTGCCCACCTCTTTGGGCTCTTCCCCCTCTTCACAAACTTCATCAATTCTCGGCCTCCGGTATCTGTCACGTGCTCTAACATTCAGTTGAGACTCGGCCTTCAAGGCTATGTTCCTTGCATCTTGAATCCGGATTACCATTTGTGTCCCAATTCTGTCTTGAATATTATACCGTAGCCCCTCTAGATATCTTGAAGTCTTTTGGCTTTCGGTTTCCGACAAGTTAGCCCTTGCCGAAAGCCTTAAGAACTCCGAAGTATACTCGTGCACGCTCCTCGGTCCTTGCGAGCAATTCCGATAGGAGCTGTAAATATATTGCTCGTAGTCGGGTGGTAAAAACCGCTCCCTCATCATCGATTTCATCCTCCTCCAAGACCTAATCGGTTCCCTTCCTCCTCTTCTCCGCTCTTCCTTCACATTATCCCACCATACCGAGGCTCCCCCTTTCAACCTATATGCCACTAACCGAACTCTCCTATCTTCCGGTATCCCCGCATAGTCGAAGAACCTCTCCACCTCAAGCAACCAATCAAGGAACCCCTCAATGTCAAGTTCCCCTCCAAATGAAGGTAGATCAACCTTGAGTTTGAAAGCATCATCCCTATCATAGTGTCCTCCATAACCCACTCTCCCATTCATTCCGGCTCTATATCCGCCCCTATCAACATCATGACCCCCATACGGATCATTCATTCCATAATTTTCCCTTCCATGACCACCTACATCATCATCATTCAAAATATCCAAATTCCCGGCACGCACATGCACGGGACCAACAACATCATGCATATTCATATTATCCGCATGCCTAACATTCCCAATACCGACATCATGCTTAAGACCCATGTTTCTAGCAATCCTATTCAAGTCAAAATCATCAAATAGGTCGCCGTCACTATCACCATCGGCATTTCTAATGACCATGGCGTTAGGATGCCTTACCTCATGAACCCGAGGGTCCATTCGTTTTGGTGCTTGGGTTCTCATAGGAGGTGGCGTAGGGTGTCTATCCAGTGGTGGCCGGGTTGCATCTTCATTTCGCCGGTGAGGGTCTCCGGCGGGTTGAGTGTGGGTATTTCGAAACTCAAGAGCAAGTCTCTCCATGGCAAGGAGTATGTCTCTTCTACCCGCTTCTTGCTTCTCTTCAAGCTCTATCATCTTATCATTCATTGCCTTCATATTTGCTTCCATTGCCTCAAACCTTTGGTCATTGGCTCCCATGGCTTCGGTGGTGATACGTGGTTGAACCATTTACGAGAAGAAGTCTCCGGTCAAGGAAAACGACTCGGCTCTGATACCAAATGATGCAGATTAAAATCGACTGGAGGTTTTAATCGTAAACCAACAAAGATTACAAACTTCTCAAGCTTAACTTGAAGGTTGAATAAACCCAAAAGGAATGAATCCTTGCTCCAATGGAGGCTTCAAAATATAATATTCATCAAAAAAATTTACCAACATTACAAAAGATGGAGAATATATACCCCTTCCAAATAAAAGATAAAGACTAAAGGCCACCCCTAGGGTTACCAACAACTAAGGAGCCCTAGGGGTAAAATAGGAAATGCATAAAGATAGATATTAGGGTAAATAAGTTCAATGGCAAAGAGGTAAATAGTAGAGTGGCAAAACAGTAATAAAGAAGGTGGCAGATCTTGTCCTCAACAAGAAGAACTTGGGGAAGAAGTATTGTGCTGGCAGGCTACGCCCCGCGTGCTGACGCCTCTGAGATTGGGGCGTCTTCGAAGCATCCTCACGCGTGGCGTCCCTGGAGTCACGCCCCGCGTATTAGGGTCTCTAGACTTGGTGGCTCCTGTTGATGGAATTTACGCGTGGCGTCCCTGGTGGTACGCCCCGCGTGGTCGGCCTTCTGCCCATTCTTCGATTCAGGCTCTGGTTTTACGCCCCGCGTAACAGGAGTCACGCCCAGCGTGTCTTGGGGACTGGACACTTCTTCGGACAACGAGTTCTCTACGCCCCGCGCCGTGGTGAGCACGCCCTGCGTGTCTGGTTGGTTTGCCCGACTCTTGTTGCTCTCCTCCGGACTCGGGCTTAGGGAAAGGCTGTCCTCATCACATTTATAATTGCTTGAGAAAGCCTCGAGATTTTCCTAACATCTTCAACTGAATTTCCAAAACAATTAGGATTTCTAAACTTTGGTTCCTTCACGGAGAAGTTAGTCCATAGAAGTGGATTCTATCTCCAATGATGCTTTTGAGACTCATTCAACTTCTCCTCGACAGACATAGAAAGTAACTTAGACAGCTAGTTAATTGCATATAGTTTAGGGACTATTTCGCTAATTTATATAGAATGAAAAGTTAATTGATTTTGCATCTATAGTTTAGGGGCCATATGGCTTTATGCCTAAATAAATCAATTAATTAATTTATCGTTTTATCTTCATATTCGAACCGGAGGCTTAAAAGAAGTAAAGTTCTTCCCAAATAAGATTAAACATGTTTTTGGGAATA
Source organism: Euphorbia lathyris (assembly GCF_963576675.1). Taxonomy (NCBI): domain Eukaryota; kingdom Viridiplantae; phylum Streptophyta; class Magnoliopsida; order Malpighiales; family Euphorbiaceae; genus Euphorbia; species Euphorbia lathyris. Next base: position 17,326,704 of record NC_088914.1, on the reverse strand, counting down.
CAAAATCAAACAAATCCATTGCCAATTCTTTATATCAAATTTATCATGGGTTCTGAAAATGACAAAGTTTCAAGTGTAAACTTGAGAAATTTTATTGATGTAACATCATGTGAAATGACTATTACTGGTTCCGGTATACAGTAGAACAGTGGTCTGGATCAACGAATCCTTATGATCTTCCTCAAAATTAAGACTAAAAAATAGATGACACATTGTATCACATTCACATGTTTTCTTTCAATTTAAATTATATGAATTATTCTAGTTTAAATAAATTAAAAACAAACTTCGAATATATATGTGCAGCTTAGAAGTTTGGTATTATATGGCGTTGATATTGTTTGCTGGATATTTGAAGAATGCAGCGATTGCAGTTGATGCTTTATCCGTATGGTGAGTGAATATATATATATATAACAAAATTTGTAATTTGTTGCATTTTTATTATTTATAACCACAATTCAAAATTAATTTTTTATTTTAATATAAACATATCAGTTGACCAATTAGACTGTATTTAAGAATTAACCTCTTTTAACCTGATTTAATCTGATTTGAATCCGATATAAATATAATGCAGATTGGACTGAATTTCACAAACTAATTTTATATAAAATACAATTCAACTCGATTCATAAAACATTACACATCTAACTGTATTTAATACTCACAGCATGAATATTTTGGGATGGACGATCATGGCATCACTTGGAATGAATGCAGCTATAAGGTTCGTTCCCTATCTCTTAAATAATTTTTTTTTATAAAAGACAGGAATTTTTTTTTTTAGTTTATCCAATTTGTCAAATGACATTTGTGGTTTAAGAGTTTACAAATTTAGCTATATGGATTTGTGCAGTTGCCAGACTAACATATTCCGTTAAAATTCTTGTCGTAACTATTTATCTTTAAAACATCAATTTGAAATAAGTAAAAAGTTTTGACTTTGCAAATTATTATATATGTCTGAATTTTCAAATTATTTCAACCACAACTTTTTTTTCTACAAATATTGACAATTTGTTTCGCATATTGTTTAATTACAAACTGCACAAACCATATATATTTCCGTGTTTATAAATTCGACAAATCATGTCAATTTTTTTTTTGTTTCCCATTAAGAAAATGTAGAAAAATGAAGTGAACACTACTAGGTTTCTTTAAGATATAATTTCCAATTTGGCCCCTAAACTCAATACATTAGGTAAATAATATAGTATTTTGTTGATGGTGCTACAGTGTAAGAATATCAAATGAGCTGGGTGCAGGACATCCGAGAACAGCAAAATTTTCACTAATGGTGGCAGTAGTTTCATCATTTTGCATCGGGGTCCTCATTTCTGCAATTCTTTTCTTCACCAGAAATATTTATCCATCTTTATTCTCTAGTAATTCCCAAGTTCAAGACTTAGTTAATCAACTCACGCCACTTCTTTCTGCTTGCATTATCGTTAACAACGTTCAACCTGTTCTTTCAGGTATTTGATTTACTCTCTTTTTATTATTGTTATCAATTTTCTTACCATTTTTCAATATTTTCTTACTTTAATTAAATTTAATTCTGATTAGAATTTAATAATTCTTTCTTATGTTATATTTAACTAGGGATGTAGGAATTATGTGTCCATATTAATTAAGATTCAGATAGATTACAGATTCAGGTTTTATCTAAATTGTGTTATTAGATAATTAAGAATTTTAATTGCATTAATCTTATGCAATTATTGAATGAAAATACTAGTCTAACGAGGAAAGTTAGAATATCCTTATAAAATAAGGAAGCTTTGATCTATATAAAAGAGCCCAATTAATTAGATATAATAAACACATGAAAATTAAGAGAACAAATTTTCTCTCCCTCTTTCTCTCTCTACAAGGAACTATTGTGGACTAATCATTCTTGCTCCCGAATAATTTTGGTGTGGGAACAACGTGATTGGTAATACAAGTTTGTGGTTCGAGTTCTTCATTCCTACCCAACGTTAACATGCGCTTTAAGAAATAACCCGATAACCCATGTTTGAACCCGTATGATTAATTAAGTAGAAATCCTTCAATGGATAAAATCGAAAAATAAAACATTACTAGGCTTAATACATCATTTTCTCCATCAACTTGTCCAAAAAGTTTGATTAGTCCCTTAAACTTTCGAAGTGTTCCGATAGGCCCCTCAAGTTGCTTAAAATTTCCTGATAGCCTCCTCAACTTGTTTAAAGTGTAAACAATTGATCACTCGATTTCAAAAAAAAAATGCATGCAAAATGAGTGTTGTACGCGTCTTAGAATGTTAATACATAATTCACAGAATAAATTAAAACATATTAAAAATGAAATTTGTACTTGTTCAACTATAAAACTTGTCCGCTCTGATATTTTAAAATGCTAGCTATAGGTCATTTTTTTTGTCCAGTCTTGACGGGCTGGATTTCAGAATTTTTTTTCTAACTCAATAAATCTAACTCCGACACTGTCTGCAAGGCTAAAATTAGCCCTCTATATATCAATTCATGGATTCGCAACTGAGCTCGGTCTAAATCAACATATGGATAGGTCTATATGTGAATTAATTCTTCCTATTTTAAGTACTGTTTGGGATAAAGTTAGGCATTTATATTACAAACTACAGTAGTTATTATATGATCTTACATATTCACTTCATATTTTACCTTTCTAGATGTATATAGCAATTTGCATTAGTTTGATGTAAATCCTCATGAATTTTCTTAATTAGGGGTGTTTGGTAGGTCATTTTCATGCTCATGTTTATCTTTTTACTTTAAAGGGAAAAGTTTTAGGTGTTTGGTTTGTAATCTATTTTCCAACAGCAAACAGTAGATAAAACGAATAGGCCCTTACGGGCGTTTGGTATTCTATTGAGATAGGGATAAGGATAAAGGTTGGGATAAGGATAAATGGTTGAGATAAGGATAAAAATATGATAGTCGAGAATTATTATTCAATGTTTGGTATGTGGGATAGAGATTGAGATAAAATAATACATTTTACTATTTTAACCTTATTTAAACTACATAACATTAATTTGACGGATAAGATGGACTTTTCCATCCTATTAAAATCGTAAGAGTTTATCCCACCACCCTCTTGGGTATAGGATTTGAGGGATAAAAGGCTTATCTGTCATCTGTCTCACTCTTCTATCTCTCAAACAAACACGAGATAACTTATCTCGTGTTTTCTATCCATATCCCACCTCTTATATCCCTTATAACAAACACCCCGTTAGTTTCTGCAATATTAATCTTTTGGATTTTTTTAATTTTTTTTTATTTGTTTAAGGTATGGCAATTGGTGCCGGATGGCAAGCTGCTGTCGCATATGTAAACATAGTTTGTTACTACGTTTTTGGGATTCCTTTGGGCCTCCTACTTAGTTACAAAATGGGTCTTGGTGTCAAGGTACGCTTTTTTTTCATAAATATATAATTTCACTGTTTTCTGATTAATCATATCAATAATATTATTGTTAAGTAAGAAAAAAAAATTCGCAAGATTGATTAGTTTTCTACTTTATTATTACATAGTGTTTGTTGTTGCTGATAACTGTAACTATTGACTAATTTTCACTCCATAAACTAGTTATTTATAGTAGTTTAACAAAACACTTTATATTTTCTATCTAGTGTAAAAAAAAGTAAAAATAAACTAAAAAGGAGAACCAAAGATATTGAGCTTTAATATTCTTAGATACTATTTGTTTAGGGGATTATTTTGATAAAAAGTATGTTTTTTCAGGGGATTTGGTTAGGCATGATGTCAGGAAGTGCAGTACAAACTATAGCTCTTACTTATATGATATATAAAACAAACTGGAACAAAGAGGTAAGTTATTTCATATTTTATCGTGTTTTGTTGTAGATGCGTGCAATTTTTTTTAACAAACTTTAGTTAAAAATGAATCATTGAACTTGAGTTTTAATTTTAAGAATAAATAATATTTTGTTATATTATTGTTTTCAAATGCAGGCTTCAATTGCCGAAGATAGGATAAAGAAATGGGGAGGGCAAAAGAGTTATGAGATTGTAAAAGAAACCATATCTTAAACGTGAAGAAATTTGCATTTTTCGGCTATATTTTGTCCGAGCAAGCACAAGGAATATGATTTATTGGAGCGTAAACGAGGAAAAAAAATAGGAAGTTAAATAAAACTTTCCAATGTTGAGTTTTTTTTCCCTCTTTTTATTGTATTTTTTTCATTCTTCACTCACATATATGTTCTTGGTAATGAAAGACATATTTTTTTGATAAATAATTTATTAGCATGTTGCCTAAAATATAGGGAATAATAATTTGTTTACTCTAATCTTTTTATATTTAATGATTTGTTTTAAATTGATAATAATTATGTTTATACTTTAACAGTGGAGAGTAAGAAAAATAAAATTGCATATATATATTTAAATTTCTGACTAAGTCAATCTGATATATTTATGTCATTTCAATTTTCAGATATTTCCATCTTCTATCATTTCTTCACCTAGTCAGGCCCCTCCTTTTTGCCTGCCTGCGTACTCTTACTTGACAATGTCACTTTTGCAAACAATGCGATAAATTCCAATATCATTTCTAGATCCTCGATATTGTATTCATCCCTCTCTCATTCGCATTGCATTCATTTCCTTGTTCACTTCCAATCTACCTAATTACACAATCGTAGCTCGATCTCACAGTTAAGATAAGCTACTTCCAAATCCACACACTACTGTAACGCAATCCAGTCTTAGATGTCTACCACAAAGGCTAAGACACCTAACATCATCAACGTCCGTAGAATGGTGGGACACACAAACCTTTAACATAATAATGCCAATCCTTCCGGCGGGCTAAGAAAAAATAGACTCATATCTGCCATTGATCTCTAGCACGTGTCTTTGATGCATCGATTTCCTATTTTTATTTTAGTCACATCAACCTTTTAGCCTAATAATGCCCTTTCGTGGGTGTATTCGATGGAAAACGATTCCCCTCTCACACTAATGGTTGATGTGTGCCTCTGAATCATTCTTTTTACCGATAACTCCCTTCTTTGAGAAGGAAATTCAACCTTCTATGAATGAGGTTTTCAGCTTCAAGGGCTTCGGCCTTTTATCACATCGTTGCAGTTTCATTCGACATGTTTGGCAGAAATCGACTCACACCTTCCCGCTAATCGCTACCGCATGCCTTTGCTCTGTCGATCTTTGTTTATACCTTCATTCAAACCGACTTTCCTATGAAAACGGAATCCATCTTTCCATGAATGGTATTTTCAGCTTTAATGGCATTGACCTTTTAACACATTGTTGCAGTTTCCTTGGCGTGTTTGGCGGAAATCAACGCACACCCTTTCGCTAATTGCCGATTCGTGTTTTTGTTATATCGATCATTATTTATACCTTCAGCGACACCCACTTATCTATGAAAATGACTTCCATATTTTCATGGATGGGTTTAAGCTAATATATAATTCCTTAGATAATATATAATTTGAATACGAATAGGGCATTAGATAATAGTCTCTGTGAGATCGATTTCGTTCTTTGGATCATTTACTACTTGATGCGATAGGGTTCACTTGCTCTTAATTTAGCAATACAACTTTAGCCTATCATTTACTAGAAAATACTAACATAATAATCATTTAAATTAAACAATCAATTTTTTTTTTTGAATAAACGAAAGTATTATTGGCTGATATTAGCAAAAAGAATATAAGACAAAAAAGGGGGAGTTCCAAACCACTCCTTACGAACAGAAAAAGAACTGACTTGCTTTGGCTAAACAATGAGCAGCACAGTTCGCTGAACGTTTAACAAACAAGATAGACACATTATCTAACTCATGAAAAAACTTAATACAATCACCTACAATATCTGCTAAGTAAGAATCATTCAAACATTGATCTTTAATTGCTTTAACAACAGATAAGCAATCCGAACGCAGAACCGTGTCCTTAAAGGCACCCTCCTTAAGCCAAGATAAAGCCTCCTTAATGGCCATCGCCTCCGCCATAATCGGATCAAAATAACCACACAATGCACCATGACTAGCATAAATGCAAGAACCGGAATGATCACGAATCAGAAATCCAAAGGAGCAGTAGCCATTCTCATGAAATAAACCAGCATCAACATTACATACCAAAGTACCTACATCTGGACAAACCCAAACCTGATCAGATCTGTCGCCAATTCTAACAACAGAAATACGAACAACCCTCGCCATTCGCCACTCCAAGCATTCTTTTTCAGCCAACCGTAACAGTTCAGTCGGATTTAACCTGGTACTATTCCAAACCACGTTATTCCTTGCCTTCCACAACCACCACAAGATAAACGAGATGCTAAGTCTAAGATCCTGATTCGTTTCAACAAGGAAATCCTCAAACCAAATAAAAACATTAGCAACCGACTCCATTCTATTATCATCAAAAAATACACGCCATACTTGAAGAGCAAAAGAGCATCGCACAAATAAGTGATCTTCATCCTCGACCAACAAACCACAAACAGGACACAAAGGTGACAAACTACTATGCCGATTCACCAAATTATTCATAACAGGAAGACAGCCCGCCAATAGTCTCCAAAACATATTTTTAATTTTGGGTGACATTTGCCAACTCCATACTGCCTTCCACTTCCAACAATCATTATTCTCCGTAAACCATGAAGAATTATTATTCAAAAGAGTGCGGTAACCCGATTTGACAGAATACAAACCCGATTTGTCTAAACCCCAAAACCACTTATCTTCACCATTCACACCTCTTCTAGGAATAGAAAGAATTAACTTCTGATCACGAAGGTTGAAAATCATGCCAATCAGTTGTCTATTCCATTGTCCATCCATATACATTAAATCATTTACAGTCCCGGTAGGTAGAATAGACACCGAAGGACTGGAGATACAAGGATTCAGATCATCCGGAAGCCACGCATCCCCCCAGATCATAGTAGAGTACCCATTGACAATTTTCCTATGCAAACCTTGGCGAATCAAAGATTGACAAGATCTGATACTTCGCCAAACAATGAAGGGTTGTGACCAATCTCAGCATTAAAAAAATCAGAATCAGGAAAATACCTGGCTTTGAGAAATCTTGCAACTAATGACATTGGTTGATGGATTATTCGCCAAGCCTGCTTTTCTAAGAGTGCAATATTAAATTCACGAAGACTTCGGAAACCCAAACCACCCTTACATTTCGGCACACACATCCTCCCATAACTCATCCAATGAATCCCATTATTTGAGTTATTACTAGAATTCCACCAAAACTTATTTAAAAGCCGCTGCACCTCCTCACAAAATTGTACAGGCAACAGAAAAATACTCATGATATAAGTAGGAATTGACTGTAAAACAGATTTGATCAATACTTCTTTACCCGCTCTTGAGAGGAATTTTTCTTTCCAATTATTTATTCTTGTTCGAATCCTATCTTTGAGAAAACCAAAAGTTTGCATTTTATTACGCCCAATAGATGCCGGAGCCCCCAAATAAAAACCCAAATCTTTTACCTCTTAAACACCGAGTAATGAACATGCATTTTCCTTATCACCAACACAAGTATTAGAGCTGAATAGTAGAGCAGATTTTTCGAAATTAATGCATTGCCCGGAGGCGATTTCATATGATTTAAGGATCTGTATAATGGTGGATAATTCACTAGTACTGACCTTGAAAAATATGTAGCTGTCATCCGCAAAAAAGAGATGGGATACCCGGGGAGCCGATCTCGCAACTTGACACCCATGAATAAGACCCAACCTTTCCTTTTCCTGAATTAAGGAAGAAAGTCCTTCAGCACAAATTAGAAATAAGAACGGACTAAGAGGATCCCCCTGTCTGAGCCCTCTGGAAGGAAAAATAGGTCCAAGTTCCCGACCCTCCTGACTAATTTTATAAACCACAGTCTCAACACACATTTTCATCCATTTAATCCACTGAACCGAGAAACCCATTTTAGTAAGCATATCCCAAAGAAACAGCCATTCCACCCGGTCATACGCCTTACTCATATCGAGTTTAAGAGCAGCAACACCTTGTTTACCTTGTCTCTTATTCTTCAAGTGGTGGATTACTTCAAAAGCAACAATGACATTGTCGGTAATCAACCTTTCCTTCAAAAACGCACTTTAATTAGCCGAAATTAGTGTAGGAAGAATCAACTTTAGCCGAGAAGCCAACATTTTTGAAAGAATTTTAAAGAGCACATTGCACAACGCAATTGGACGGATATCAGTTACCCTTTCAACATTTGCCTTCTTAGGAACAAGAATTATGAGTGTATCATTTAGATTCGAAGGCAGTTGTGAACTATTGAGAATAGCTAAACAGCAAGATACAATATCAGCTCCAATAATATCCCAAAACCTTTGAAAAAATGCCGGATTAAGACCATCCGGACCCGGGCTCTTATCAGGGTGCATCGAAAAGCAAGCCGCCTTCACTTCCTCGGCATCAAAAATTTGAGTAAGAAATAAGTTCTGATCAGCACTAACTTTAGACTTGATAGCTGAGAGAATCTCCTCGGCTTCACTCCCGTTACTAGTAAAAATCCCATTGAAGTAGTCTAACAATACATTCTCTAAGCCACTACCCCAACCACACATAATCCCACTACTGTTACGAAGCTCATGAATAGCATTATTCCTCTTACGTGAAGTAGCATACTCATGAAAATATCGAGTATTAGAATCACCTTTCTGAAGCCAATGTAGTTTAGCCCTTTGTTTCTAAAAATCCTCCTGTTGCTGCAGGGTTTTAACATACTCAGCCCTTGACTGTTTCAACATTGCAGCCCCGAATCTATCAACATGAGACCTGTATTCTTCCATTTGACGACGAAGTTCAGAGATCCGACGTTGTAAATTACCATCCAAATTTTTACTCCAATTCTGAAGGGCAGTAGTGCATTCTGATAATTTTTGTGATAATGTTTTACCATTATTAGTCCCCCAAACAATTTTGATAACAGATAAACAACTAGCTTCACGAATCCAATGGTTTTCAAACCAAAATTTCTTAACCCGCGGAGCCTGAACCCAAGCTTTGAGCTATAACACTAACATAGAATGATCAGAACACGTCGCCTCTTGATTCAATAAAACAGATTGACCAAAGAACTCTTTCCATTTAGCATTAACAACAGCCCGATCCAGTCTCTCTTCCATCCACCGTGGTGAACCTCTCCCAACTTCCCATGTAAATGGATAACCCCTCATTTGCAAGCTAACCAATTCACAATCGTCTATAACTGATTGAAAGCCCTCTAGCAGCCAATAAGCACGTAACGCACCACCCTTTTTTCCGAATTACTTAAAATGTCATTAAAGTCACCAATACAACACCAAGCCCCTCTATCCGCCCTAAACAAGGACCGTAACAACTGCCATGAATCCTTCCTGCGACTTCTCTCCGGATAACCATAGAAACACGTTAGTCTCCACGGTTGCAAACTAGTCATAGACACGAACATCAATGAAATTTGGAGAAGACGCAATTAGAGACAAATCAACACAGTTTCTCCAAAAAAGAGCAATACCACCTCCATGACCACACCCATCAACAATATAATGCTTTTCAAACCCCAACTTCCTCCTAACAGATAAAACCTTTTCCTCTTTAATCATAGTTTCCATAAGAAAAAATAATCAAAGGCTTGTGGACACGCACCAGGTCCCGTAGGACATTAACTGTACGGGGATTGCCCAATCCCCGACAGTTCCAACTAATGAGACTCATAATCCTAGGCGGACCTGACTAGCAGGTCTCGCCCCTCCTCCAGCTTTTTGATTATCAGTAAATTTTTGTTCAAACTCCATATCTGATTCAGATGTACGCTGACGTTTCGGATCCAATATAATTGTATCTTCAGCCTCAGACCCCTTACACATTGATACTCCATAGCCCGTAGACTGACTATCACTTCCCATGAGAGTAAGTTGAGAACCACTCCTAGTGCCACTAACATCTGTCTCACTACGATCAGAAGTAATAAGAATCCTCTTTTCAAACTTAATTGTATCTGCCTCTGCTGATGGATCCTGAAGCCACTCTTTTCCCCTTTGAACTCCAGTTTTACACATTGTAGCCCATAGCCAACTCCCAAATTTCCTTTCCGAAGTAACAGTAGGACAGTCAAACAACTAAGGACAAAACTTATCAGCATGCCCAATAATTCCACAGAAAAAACAAAATGGTGGAAGCCTTTCATACCTGATATTCACCCACAACCATTCGGCACCACCACTTCTCTTTAATTTCTGCCCCGTCTTAAGAGGTTTACGAACATCAATTGTAACTTTAATACGCAAGTAGCTTCGTCGTAGCCTAGTAAAATTTTTGGGATCAGCCTCCACATATTGACCAATATGATTGCAAATGCCCTGCACACTGCCTCAGTCTGAAATCCTATGGGTAAATCAGATAGTTGAACCCATATGATTAAATCCACCAAAGTAGGAAGCAAAGGTTGTTCCAAAACACCAAGATGTTAGGTCCATGGACCGTCGTTCAACACACGAAGCATATCAATCTCGTGAAAAAATTGGAAAAGATACCTTCCCTCCATATCAGTTTCAGTAATAGTCATTTAACTTGGTTACCAAGTGTTACTCTTGAGCTCAACCCGCACCACTACTGCTTATAAAGTTTCGTGAAGCCTAACTAGTAAAAATCCATATTTGAATAATCCAGTGGCAATCACAAATAGGACAATAACTATCTTAAATAATAGTAAGAAGAAAGAATAAGTGTAAGAGTGCCCAGTTACGAGTTGGTTCGCTTATTTCGAGACTAGAGACAGGGCAGGGCATAATGAGCAGTATATATTACTCCCTCCATTTTTTATTATATGACGTTTTAGATTTCATTTGTTCTTTTTTATATGTCGTTTTGTATTACCAATGCACTTTTGATAGTGCTTTCTCTAATTTGCCCTTATTTACGATAAGAGAGAGGTATAATAATTCATGCAAATAACTTTAATTGCATTAAAAGTAGAGATTAAAGAAGGGTAAATTAGTCATTTTAATAGTCTTATTAATATTGCATTGGTTTTAATAAAAAACCTTGAATGACATGTAAAAAAGAACGGAGGAAGTATTACTTAACAATATCTTATAAGTTTGAATTGTGATACCTAGGACTGTCTAGAATGACTCATGATCAAGTAAAGGAAGCACAAGAGTTGGATTCAATAACTTGGGAACAACAACCATATAACAAATCTGCACATTACTTGCATTTAGAAAATATGTTCCTTTTATTAGAAATCAAGAAATTGTTACTTGTAACTTTAGGATTACAAATGACAAAACTCACTCCAGTTGTCATTTGATTCAATTAATGATCTGCTCCTGTTTGATGGGATGAGGACCCGAGAAAGTGAAACTACGAGGCAATAAGATACTAATCTAAATATTACTAGTCTGTTGTTATCGTGGGAATGATAATTAACAAAGACTAGTATGTGTTAATGGTGTTTCGTTGATCATGGACATCAGATGTCAGTCAAAGGCATATGGGTCTTATGAATCAGTAAGCACTAGATCGATCAGTTATAAGAACACTACATGGTAACAATGTTATGGGTGGTTCTCATTTAATGCTCATTGTTGAGTCCTTATGAACCCAAATTCACTGTGGGCCTAAATGAGACACAACATACTTAGATTATTCGCCTAACGGGCCTATGATAGGGTGCCAAGCATGGGTTTAGTTGGGTATGTTCTGGATCATGTAAAGGAGCCATGAGTGAAGTGCGAGTGATCACTACTCTCCTATGGTAGATAAGAACATCAAATTCAAGTACCCATTTAGCTTGAATACAAATGCGATGTAATGGGATGTAGGGGTGAGAACCTGCCCATTTTTCTTGGATTCTTTCCTAAAAAAAATCACCACACACTTTGGATTCAATTTCTCAAACTTGGAGTTCCATTTCTTATCTCAAAAGGACGCTTATTCCGTCGATTTTTCTTCGCTTCTTGGATTTAGGGTTTAGGTTTTGAATTATTGTTGCAATCTTGCTGTAAATTTTGATAATGTTATGATTTTAATATTGTTATTGTTGCAATCTTGTTATAAATTTTGATAATGTTGTGATTTTAATATTAGAATTATTGTTGCACCCTTGTTGTTATACTTTTTTTTGTTATATACGACTTCGCATATTTCGCAATATGCGAGTATGCGAAAATAATACTGATTAAAAACACGTCTTTTACTTCGCACATTGTGAATTCTGCGAATTAGTGTTGTATTCGCATGCTTCGCATATTGCGAATTAAATTCATGTTCAGAAGCAAAATATCAACTTCGTATATTGCGAAATATGCGAGGTCAGACGAAAGAGAGAAAGAAAAAAAAGACTAAAAAATTTCTTAGTATTATATATATATTAAAGGTATTTAAAAAAAGTCATTAAAAATCACTAATAGGTTGCATAAATTGACAAAATATATAAATACGCCTAATTCTTCCCCAGCCCTCTTAACTTGTCTAAATTGGTCATTTTACCCCCTCAACTCATCGAATGTCCTATTTACCCCCTTAACTTCTTAAAAAGTGGTATTTCTCACCCCCTCAACTTGTTCATTTATCGGGAAATTATATTGGAGTCGGGTCTTCCAATTCATTAAAAGACCCTCCATAGATTTATTGACACCTGTCCACTAAACAATCTACCTGTCAAATGCAAATAATATTTGTAATTCATAAAAACCCCAATTAAACATCTATCTCCACAAAAACATGTCTATTCTCCACCACATCCATGTCCACCGTTTTGTTCTCCACCGCCTCTATTCTCCATCAGTCTAAGTTTTCTTCCTTTCTTTCAATTTGGTGGAACTCTCAAACCTCACCTGGGGTTTTCTAGTCTTGGCAAAAAGGGGAAGGAACCCACTAAAATGAAATTGGATTCAAATCGCTGAAAGGTTGGAGTGGCGGCAGGAGAGATGTACGGCGGTGGAGCGGCGACGATGGAGAATGAAGAATGGTGAAGATAGGAGAGTGTGATTCTTTTTCCCTGTTCTTCCTCTATCATTTATGCTGTGGTCTAGTACAGAAAATTGGAATAATTCCTGTGATTTTTTTGCACACCAAAGGGGATTTATATTCATTCCCAGATCTTTTCTTCGCTGTTCGTTCGCTCATCTTCGGGTGTAGCAAATTTGAAATTGGGTCGCCTGAGTTAAGAAAGGTTGTTAGTTGAGATGATATGAGGGAAACTTTCCCTAAAACTGTTATAATGGATAATGATGCTGTAGGTTCATCTAGGCAATTAAGAGACTATCATGTCACTTGGTAATAATTTCTCCTTCTGTTCATCCAATCCAACTATTTATTTTTCTCAAAAGAACTTGAGCTAACTGCATATTGACTTACTAAAACATAAACTTCACATACACTTCAATGGATGGTGGAACATGGTGCTATCCCAAGCACTATTGTTCGAGTTACCCCTAAGAATCTGCAAGTTCAGATTGCAAAAGAAATGGAGTTAAAACACAAAAGACGTTGGAATGAATATAAATCCCCTTATTCGGACGGTGATGAACAGGCGGCATCCATGGAGATTGGCGGCGACAGAGAAGGTGGTACCTTCTTCCAATATTATTTGTTTGTACTAATTGATTAAAAAGAATTCTTTTAATTTAATAACTATTACAGGTGTAAAAATTCTCATGGGAGGTCCTTGTTTGAGTTGGAGGACCGGATCCCTCCTATAAATTCCCATTTATCCCTCCAAACTCATAAAATGTTTTATTTACCCTTTAACTTCATAAAAGTGGTATTTTTCACCCCTTATAATCCGTTATCGAAGCCTAAATTAATAACTTTTTTAAACGTTAAACCTATATTTATGCTATTTTGTAAGTGGAACCTAAATTGATACTTCCCCAAAAATCATAAGTTTATTTTGGTACATTATCCCTACATATAATGTATTTAACTTGTTTATATTAATGTTCTTGTTATTTGTATTTTTTATTCGTTCTTTTTCTTTTCAACTTTTTTGACTATTATAAATGGATAAGAAATACAATTTTTATGGAGTTAAGAGGGTGAATAGGATCATAAAAATACCACTTTTATGAGTTAAGGGGGTAAATAGGATATTCGATGAGTTGAGAAGAGGTAAAATGATAAATTTGGACAAGTTAGGGGGTGAGAAATATCATTTTTATGGAGTTAATGGGGTAAATAGGACATTCGATGAGTTTGAGAGATAAAATGACTAATTTGAACAAATTAAGAGGATTGGAGAAGCATTAAACGTATATAAACATGAAAATCTACCAAGTGAGCTCTTTTTTCTTGAATGCGAGCTCTCATTTTATTTAATTTTGTAATTTTCTCTATTATTAATTAAAGTACAATGTAATAATTGAGTTGATTGCATACATTTTGTTAAACAAAGAAATAAATGTATGATTTCATGCATAGTAGGTGGAAAAGGAATATAGCCCCTACAGTAAGAAATAAATAAAAGAATACTTTAAATCCCAGTCCTCGAGAGGAGAAGCAGTAGAGCAATGGAGGATTCAACCCAACCCCTTCTTCTCTCTCAACACCAAATCACAAACACTACTAATTCCTCCTCCTCCTGCACCTTTATCGCCGGCGACGATGACATCTCTCCGATTAATAGCCCCCGTGATTTCTTCAGAGAATTCACCAAGGAATCCAAGAAACTCTGGTTCCTAGCTGTCCCAGCAATGTTCACAACCCTCTGTCAATACTCCCTCGGCGCCATCACTCAAACCTTCGCCGGCCAACTTCGCGCTCTGGATCTCGCCGCCATTTCCGTTGAGAACTCGGTAATCGCTGGGTTTTCCTTCGGAATCATGGTAAAATTGAAAACCCCTAAATAATAATTTGAACTCGATTTTGTTCATTCAATCCTTGTATCTTCAATTAATTAAATGTTGGTGATGAATCAACAGCTTGGGATGGGAAGCGCACTCGAAACGCTAACAGGGCAAGCATTTGGGGCAGGGCAACTGGATATGTTAGGAATCTATTTACAGAGATCTTGGATTATTCTTTGCACCACAGCATCGATTTTTTGTTTGATATATGTCTTTGCAACAAACATCTTGCGGGCAATCGGGCAGACGGAAGCTATATCAACGTCGGCGGGATTATTCGCTCTGTATATGATTCCTCAGTTATTTGCTTACGCTATGAACTTTCCGATGGCGAAACTTTTGCAGGCGCAAAGCAAAATAATGGTAATGGCGGTAATTGCAGGATCGGCGCTTGTATTACATGTGATATTCAGTTGGCTGTTTATGCTGAAACTGCGGTGGGGAATGGTGGGTGCTGCGGTGGTGTTAAACGCAGCGTGGTGGTTCATTGATATATGTCAGTTCATTTACATTATAAGTGGAACTTGTGGAAGAGCTTGGAATGGATTTTCATTGAAAGCTTTTCAAAATCTATGGGGTTTTGCTTGCTTGTCTATCGCCTCTGCTGTGATGATTTGGTTAGTTTTCCTTTTCTTTTTTATTTTATTTTATTTACTATGGTCCTGGATCACATTGATCCGGTCCTCATATTGCCACGTATGATTTTACTATTCTTGCTCGTTTTTATTGGCATATTAATTAATTTGGATTATATATATTATTGGATTGGAGTTCAAATAAATTAAAGAAAGGTTCTAATATGTGCAGCTTGGAAGCTTGGTATTACATGTCGTTAATATTGTTTGCTGGATATTTGAAGAATGCAGAGGTAGCAATCGATGCTTTGTCCATATGGTGAGTGAATCAAAATTTTCATAGGCTTAATACATAATTTGCTCTTTAAATTTGTCCAAAAAATTTAATTGACCCATAATTTTTTTTAAATGTCTTGATAGCGCTCTCAATTTGCACAAAATATTTGGATACTCAGATTAACTTTCATAAAATGTAGTCAACTGATCATTCGGTTGCACACACCTTGAAAAATTAAAGTGACTAATGTGGGGGTATGTGGTTATAATATTAGAGACAACAAGTTTTGCAATTGAACAAGAATTTCATTTTTAATATGTTTTAATCTATTATGTGAATTATGTAATAAAATTTTAAAGTGTGTGCAACACACACCGGCAACACATGCCGGCATGCAACATACTTTTTTACAACCGAGTGATTAACTGGTTACATTTTAAGTAAATTGATGAGGCTATCAAGACATTTTAATCAAGTTAAAGACTATCGAAACACTTTAAAAGTTCGGAGAGTCAATCAAAAATTTTGGACAATTCAGAGGTTGGTATATAAAATTATTACATCGTTTAACGACTATTTTTATAAGAAAAATAGTAAATATTGAAATTACCACCAAATTTTCCTGTTGTTGTAGTCATTCAAATAATAAATTATATAATGATCATGTTCTTCAATCATAAATTATAAATATTGAAAAAGAAAACATAAAATAATATGATTTTTCAATCTAATTATTTGCTCTCAAATTAAGAAACAAATAAAACCTCACTTGGGTTTGGTTGTCCAATCATTTGTAGTAATCGACAAACCAAAATAGAAGATTGCGTCCACTTGCAAATTAAGGGATAATTCTAATTTTATTGGTATCCATTTTGGAGGAGCTTGTAGTTATTCTAATTTTATTGATATCATTTTTGTTTCATATTACATGCCAAATATATGTTAAGTTATTTTTTTTACTACTATAAAATGCGGGTTTATGAAAATTAATTAGAATAATTGACTTATTATAGAATAAATAAATATTAGAATCAATAAATAAGGGGCGACAGTGTCTTTTTTATAATATCCTTAATTTCTATAAAACTCTTTAAAAAGACATGTAATATGAAACAGAATGAGTAATATATAAAATGATATAAATTTATATTTTGAAATAATGTTAAGTTTTTTTTTAATTAAAATAATGTTAAGTTTTTTAAATCAGATAAAAGAATGTTACTACTAAATAGTGGTTAACATAAATATTATCAAAAATTATCTATTTATACAGTTAATAAACAAATTTAACAAATTAATTTATTGTTTTGTTTTCCAAATTACTATTTTAATATGTTATTTAATTACTTTTAAATATTACTGTAATTATGTATAAAATGTATATTACTGATACATTTATAAATAATTTATCAAAATATCAATAACTAAGGCCTTTTGATAATTTATTTAATCACTTATTAATTTTAAATAATTATTTAATTTAAGTGTGTTTGATAACGAATATTTTTTTCCCATTTAAATTAGTCAATTAAATTAAAAATCATTTATTTTGATAAGTTAAGAAAAATTAACTAAATAATTTTAAAAAATCAGTTGATAAAATAAGTATAATATTACTTTTTTCTGAATCCATCCTATAGATGCAAATATCAAGTTATTTAGTGGGTGTTTGTTTTAGTTTTTGGAAGGAGCGTTTAGCGTTTCACTCCAAACCGCAGGAAATATAGCGTTTGGTTAGGTTTATATAACTGCAGCATTTAGCATTTTCTCTGGAAACTGCAGCATTTTGGAGCTTTTCACGAAAATCTTTTTTTGGAGCTTTTCATGAACAGTTGTTTGTAGTTATTTGTTATTGACAAAATTATTCTTCTTATTTTTACAAAATATTTTTAAAACATGTCTATATTGGATATTTTAAATACTAACAATAATATTTTAATATAATTTTACCAAACATTAGTAATTAAACAGCTAACAACAACAACAAACAGCTTACTGCAACTACAAACAACTAATAGAAACAGTTATTAGCTAATAACTGAATGAAGAAAGAAAATATTTACTACTGCCTGCCTATTGGATCTCACAACCTTTTTTGCACAGCCTTAGAGAAGATAGAGCTTTAATTTTTAATTTCTCAATTTGCGCTATTATTTAACTATAATTACATATTTTAAATTTTTATTATCATGAAAACTGATTGTGAACATAAACTTTTATTAAAAAGAATGTTTTAAAAAAAAAACTTTTATTGAAAAGAATTATTTATTTTATATTTTTAAGCTGTTTAAAAATATATTTTTATATGTCAAGCTTGTTATAGGATAACAGTAAAATTCGTTTATACAATTTAGCAATGTTATAAAATTTAGACCGGACTGACCGATTTGATCAGTCGAATTCGCAATTGGTTAGCAAGTTGAATTGGTTTGTTACAATTTAATTTAGGGTATTGCTATATACCGCACCCAAATTCCTTATCACCGCATCCATTGGACCATTTTGCCCTTGGCATAAAATTTTTGTCAAAATTAGGAAAAAAAATTTTGAGAGAAAATTTAAAATTTAGCCTAAACGGATGCGGCATACCATTCCCACCATGATGGGAGCGGATGCCGCATCCGTTCCCGCCATGGTGGGAATGGTATGCCGCATCCGTTACCACCATGGTGGGAATGGTATGCCGCATCCGTTCCACCCGTGATGGGATTATAAAAGCAACATCCCCGCATCCGTTCCACCCGTTCCAGCCATGATGGGAACGGCTGCAGCATACCATTCCCACCATGGCGGGTACGGATGCCGCATCCGTTCCCACCATGGTGGGAATGGTATGCCGCATCCGCTTAGGCTAAATTTTGAAATATGCAAAATCGTAAAAATTTTAGTGACGAAAAATACTAAATCATTCAATTTTTTGAGATGAAAAATTAAAAATTCTCCAATTTTTTGTGACGAAAAATGCAAAATCGTCATGAAAAATATGTATTATTTTCATGAGTTCTTTGATAAAAAGATGTAAATCTTAATGTTTCCGACTCGTAATCATCCATTTTCGGGGTTCGGATTGTCACACATCAATTATTTTCATAATTTCAATTATTGTTGTTCGGGTTTATGATTTTGGAGAGAGAATTTTCAGTTTTTGATCAAAATTATGAGAATGGCAGAAAAGTCCAAAAGTAGTGGTGAAAAGGAATTTAATGGCGGTATTTATCATCTCACTTTAATTTATCATAAATTGGACAGAATCGGGATCGGACCGAACCAATCTGACTCGGTTTTTAGAAAAAAGAACTTACATGCGCCACAAAAATGTATCAGTGCTTGCTTTGTTATTCATTCCATGTGCGTAAAGCTTTTGATCCCAAATTCTTCCCCACCTTATCCGAATATATCATTTCCTCACTTTTATGATTTTTAACCTTTTCTTTTTTTTTTTCAAAAAAAAAAAAAAACCTTTTCTTTTTTTCTTTATTAAGAATTCTTAACTTTTTATTATTTTCTGTCTATACCCTTCGAACTTTATTATATAGGCTTAACATGTTATGGAGTTTTGATCTATTCAAAATTTTATCATTTGGTTTCTGATTTATTATTCGGTTATATTTGGTCCTTGAACTATCCTAATTGGTGAAATTTTATCCAATTTAGATGTAGATTTGACAAAACCGTTATCCCCCTCATATGTAATGATATTTTGACATATGAGCTTGACACGTCACACGTCTTGAAGTTTATTTACCACATAACTCTCTTATATGAAAATAATTAATTGGATTAAAAAAGAAAAACAAATAAAAACAAATCTCTAAACTCAAATTTAACTGTCAAAATATCATCACGTGCTAATAGAATAACAACTATGTTAAGTCCCTATTTAAATTGGATGAAATTGCCAAATGTGACCAAATAATATGTCAGGGGCCAAATAAAAAAAAATTAGATAAATCGAGAGCTAAATATAGTGGTTTAAGCCTATTATATATTATACGCAACCCTTAATATCTTTAGTCCTATGTGACAAAATGTTTATTTGAGAAAGTTTAGTTCTAATTTATAAAAATAATTTCAAAATAATTTTATATATATATATATATATATATATATATATATAAATAAATATTATTTATTACATCATCCGGTTTGACCAATTTGAATCATATGGTCTGACTATATGACTCTTGACCCAATCACAAATCCGGTTAAATATTCAGTTCGGTTTTGATAACATTACAATGTACATAGATACATTTAAAATGAATAATATTTTATTCACAATATGTATTTGATTTTCACATTTACTAACTCTAGTAATAAATAATTATATATATATATAGTAAAGGCTATACTTACTTTGTTTTTTTTACACCGTGGTGGCCAATTTTACATTAACTAGATTTTTTTGGGCCAATTGTTCTTTTCGATCTCATTTTATATCTTTATAAACAAAAAATTTAGGGTAAGTTACACAATGATATATATAGAGTTGGTTAATTACAAATGTCTCAAACTTATCCACTAAATTTCAGATTTGTCAAATTTTGAAAATAATAAACTATTTTATCATATAAGTTATAACCAATTGCATCCTTAAAATCAGGAGTATACAACAACAACAAAGACTTAGTCCCGAAATGATTCGGGGTCGGCTAACATGAACCATCATATAAAACCGTGAAATCAAGTCGTGTCAGCGACACAAATTCGCTCCCTCCACTCCGTCGGATCCACTACCATATTTTCCTCAATTCCCAGTAAACTCATATCACTCTCGATCACCCTCCTTCAAGTTTGCTTAGGTCTTCCCCTACCCCTCACCACTACATCCTTTTGCCACTCTTCAGTTCTCCTAACCGGTGCATCAAACGCTCTACGTCTCACATGGCCAAACCACCTTAGTTGGTTTTCTCTCATTTTATTCTCAATAGATGCGACCCCTACTTTTGTCCTAATTATTTCATTACTCACCCGATCCTTTCTCGTATGACCACACATCCATCTCAACATACGCATCTCCGCCACCGACATCTTATGGATGTGGCAGTGTTTCACTGCCCAACACTCCGTACCATATAACAATGCTGGTCTAATTGCCGTCCAGTAGAATTTTCCCTTCAGTCTATTAGGCATGCCGGGGTCACAAAGGAAACCCGTAGCACTCTTCCACTTCGACCAACCAGCTTTAATCCTATGAGCAACATCTACATCTACTTCTCCATCCGTTTGGATAATAGATCCTGATTCGGATTATCACACTAAGGCCCAGGGGCGGCCCATCATGCGACCAGGTGGCATATGGCCCCCAGGCCCAGGACTGTCCGGTATAAATAACCCATTCAAGGAGGAAGGGGCGGGGAACTCTTTCTTACTTTTCTCTACTTCATTCACACTAGCCTAAAAAGCTCTCTAAGAATAACTAATTGTCTTAATCTTCGGAGTATCCATAGGGACCGATCCCCGCGCAGAGACGACCCACGAGAAGAGCAATATCTCCCCGACGGAACCCCGGATCACTATTCCGCATTCCCAGATTATTTGGTGCGGTGAACGTGGAATACAAGTGACTTCGGAGCATCAAACAGAATGCAGACCCCCACTGAATCGGCCCCGGCGACAGTACCCAAAACGGGAGCAACTAGCTCCATGACGCACGCCGAGCGTTCGACCCCGAACATTCCAATTTCCCCCAGAAACCTAGGACCGCTGATGGAGGAGGTGAGCCCTGAAGAAGAGGAGACCTACAACACCACTCAACTCCTCAGTGCAATCCAAGGTTTTCAGACAACCCGGGCGATACATACGGCGGCCCAGATGAAGATCATAGATCAACAAAGGAGTTTGCAGGAGGAGAACGCCAAAATCTGGCAATACCTCAAGGAGGCGGCGGAATTACAAAAAGAAGGAGCTCCGCCAGTGGAGGCCGCGGTGCCGTTGATCATCGCGGGAAGCGGAGCCGGGGCCGTTATAGTCGGAGAAGGTAGAGCGCGGCGCGAGGAAACCTCAGCCGCGAGTAGCGAAGATTTGTTGGAGCTGAAAATCCAGCGCTTCCTTGATAAGAGGGCCCTCGGGGGCGTAATAGGAGGGAGCGTCACGTCCAGCAAAACGCCGCTGGTGTAGAGGATCATCGAGACGAGGTTCCCGCGCGATTGGAAGGCTCCCCGACTGTCCCAATACACGGGGACCGAGGATCCAAACGATCACGTGGCCTCATTCATGAGCACCATCAACTTATACTCGAAGGACGAGGACATCATGTGCAAGGTCTTTCCGACCATGCTTTCGTCCAGTGCGCAAGAGTGGTATCGAGGACTTGCTCCAGAATCAATTGACTCTTTTGATCTCTTAAAAGATCTTTTCCTCTCCCGTTTTGCGGCGGCGGCAAAAGTTAGGAAGATCAGTTCAGACCTCAACGGGCTCAAGCAGCGAGCGACTGAGCCTCTGCGCAACTTCCTCTCGAGGTTTCACCATATTGCCTCGCAGGTTAAGGGCCTCAACCTGGAGGTGGCTCACGACGCTTTGGCAAAGGGGACCTCATGCGAGCCTCTAAAGCAAAAATGTTTCCGGAAGATGCCAAGATCTTTCGATGAGCTCATGACCATGGCACAGACTTTTGTTAGGTATGATGACTGCGACCGTCCCGCCGGGTACGAGGAGTCGGACAGAGACAAGGCCAGGGGAGACGCACCCAAGCAGGATAAGGGCAGACCGATTCCAGAGGTACGAGAGGACACTAGAGATCGCAAGGAAGCCCCAATGCCCTTTCCGGCCCGCGCCGAGCGGGCAAACTTAGAGCGAAGTGGAGATCGATCCCGCGGCAAGGAGGTGCATTACGCAGCTCAGAACCAGCCACGCCGATTCACACAGCAAATCCCTTCTAGCGACAAGGTCAAGTCTCGAACGGAAAAAGAGTACTGTAAATATCACAAATCCTCCGGACATTCCACGGAAAACTGCTATCAGCTGCAAAAGGAGATTGAGCGGATCACAGAGCAGGGCGCACCACCAAAAATGATCAGGCAGAGGGAGCAGAGCCCGAAGCAGCGAGAAGCGGGCCGAGCAGAGGAGCCCAAGCGACCAAGGTACCATGGGGAGATACACGTCATAAGGGAAGGGGCACCAGCGCTCTCCGCACCACCGGAGAGCTCCCGTAAGAGGAAGGAAGTTGGGCAGACTTTAACGGTACAACCACCCCTCCGGACCAGCCATTCAGAAGCTCTGGTCGTAACCATCAACATCGCTGGTTTCAAAACGCACCGGGTGCTGGTTGACACGGGAAGTTCGGTGAACTTGCTCACATGGACGGCACTCCGCGCAATGAAGAGTACTCACACTGCCCTAAGAGCCGGATCTTTCCCTCTGGTCGGCCTGTCGGAGATCGAAGTCCCGGTCAAGGGAGTTATCACATTGCCTACTATTTTCGCCGAAGGAGTCGAGGAAGCAGAGGAGACCGCAGAATGGGTGGTGGTCGATATTCCACTAGCCTACAACGCTATCATCGGGAGGCCCCTGCTGGCTGCCCTGAGAGCCACGATTGACATCTCCAGTTTATGCTTGACCTTGCCAAGTCAACACGGAAGGATCGCCATCCAGGGAGATCGCATGTTGGCTAAAAGATTGCAGTGGGAGGCAACTCAGCCCCGGACAGCGCTCTACCTGGAGGACGACCTGATGGACATGAGAGGGTACAATCCCGTGCCTATCGAGCCGATCGACGACTGCATCCTCGGGGAAAATCGGACTGTAAAGATCGGGACCAGGCTCGCGTCCCCTTTGGCCAACGAAATCAGAGCTGTCCTGTCGGAACACTCAGATGTGTTCGCTTGGTGCACCGAGGACATCATGGGGGTCTCACCTGATCAAGCAGTACATAAGCTAAGCATCGACCCCTCCGTCGAACCCTTAAAGCAGAGGATGCGAGTGCAGGCAAGGGACAAGCAGGTCGCAGTAAAGGCAGAGATTGACAAACTCCTAGCTGTAAAATTTATTCGCGAAGTTAACTACCCGGCCTGACGTTCTAACGTTGTACTTGTAAAGAAAGCCAGCGGGAAGTACCGCATGTGTGTAGATTTTACGAATGTTAATAAAGCTTGCCCCAAGGATTCCTACTCGCTGCCTAATATAGATCAGCTCCTTGATCAGACTGCTGGTCGCAAGATCTTGTCTCAGTTCGATGCTATCGCTGGTTTCCAGCAGATCCCTCTGGACCCTGCCGACGCCGAAAAAACCTCCTTCATTACGCATGAAGGCACGTATTGCTACAATGTCATGCCGTTTGGGTTAAAGAATGCGGGAGCCACGTACCAGCGTTTGGTAGACAAGATGTTCGCACATCTCATTGGCAAGACTATACAAGTGTATATCGATGACATGGTGGTTCTTAGCACCGAGGAAGGCGACCATCCGCAAGATTTGGCGGAGGTGTTTAAGATTTTCAGAGCTTATAACCTTAAGTTGAACCCGGAAAAATGTTTCTTCGGAATTCGCAGCGGTAAGTTCCTGGGCTGCGTAGTGTCGAAAAAGGGTATCGAGCCTAACCCCGCGAAGATCGAAGCGGTTTTGGCAATGGAACCACCGCGTGACCTGCAGGGGGTTCAAAGACTAAACGGAAGAATCATCGCCTTGGGGCGTTTTGTCTCTTGCTCGGCGCAACGGTGTTTGCCCTTTTACAAGGCAATAAAAAAGGAGCATCCCTTTAAGTGGTCGGCGGATTGCCAGGCTGCGTTCAGCGCTATCAAAAGTTTCCTCGCCACACCTCCACTA
Organism: Euphorbia lathyris; assembly: GCF_963576675.1. Classification (NCBI taxonomy): domain Eukaryota; kingdom Viridiplantae; phylum Streptophyta; class Magnoliopsida; order Malpighiales; family Euphorbiaceae; genus Euphorbia; species Euphorbia lathyris. The sequence goes on along the minus strand of NC_088914.1, from coordinate 17,302,207 downwards.
CTGTCGGTGCTAGTACCAAAGCGGGATATTCACCTATACTTCACCATCACCGATGAGACGATAGGAGTCGTTTTAACCCAGGAAGAGGGGGCGGAGCTTTACCCAATCTATTTTCTAAGCAAAGTATTGAAGGGGGCCGAGGTCCGATACTCTGAGGTCGAAAAGGCTCTGTTTGCTATAACTCAAGCGTCAGAGCGTTTGGGACCGTACTTCCAGGCACATACGGTTGTGGTCAGAACCAATTACCCATTGAAAAAGGCCGTCCAGAAACCAAAGGTCTCTGGACGAATCACCAATTGGTCCGTTCGGCTATCCCAATTCGATGTTCGTTTTGAGCCTCGCACGACGATCAAAGCTCAGGTACTATCCGACTTCATCGTCGAGTTCACCGGCTCATCGGCTACCAACCCCAAGACAGCAATGGCTCGCACCAGCGATGTCTGGACTATGAGCATAGATGGGTCCTGCGCTCCAGGACGGGCAGGCGCTGGCATAGCCATTCAAGGACCAAACAATCTCCGCATGCGGTACGCCGTCCGGCTCAATTTCCCAACCACAAATAATCAGGTAGAGTATGAGGCCTTGATCGCAGCTCTTAGATTATCAACAACCATAGTGAGCGGATAGCTGACAATATACTCGGACTCAAAGCTCGTCGTTAGCCACGTCAGCGGCACCTACAAGGCCAAAGATCCGACAATGTGCCAATACTTGGCCCTCGCCACATCCTTGATCAACGAACTCAAAACAAAAGGGATAACCCTCGACCTCATACTGGTACCACGTGAGGAGAACGAGGAAGCGGACGCTATCGCCGCTCTTGCAGCGGGCGAACAGACTAATGACCCGACCACCCTCATCGAGGTCGCCGGGGCCCCGGCTATTCGCGTAGAAAGCTCGCTACAGATCAACCCGGCTGATGCCGCGGCAGGGGGATGGAGACGCCCAATCATCAGATATCTTCAGGACGGAACACTCCCCGAGGACCGGACGCAGGCGTCCCTCGTGGTCCGACGTTCGTGGCGTTATGCGCTGCATGATGACCTGCTTTATCGGAAATCTGCCACGCATCCCTGGCTGCGCTGTATCTCTGAGGAGGAGGGCGATCACTGTCTGAAAGAAATTCACCAGGGTGTCTGTAGCTCGCATCAGGGCGCCCGAACAATTGCAAAGAAGGCTCGGCTTCAGGGGCTCTACTGGCAAACCATGAATTCCGACGCAACACGTCTAGTTCACAGTTGTCAGGCGTGTCAGCTAAACGCCAACACTCATCACGCCCCGGCGGCTCCATTCAAGGGCATTGTCACACCTTGGCCATTCGCAGTATGGGGCATTGACCTGCTCGGCCCTTTCCCGATGGCTCTGGCGCAGAAGCGTTTTGTCGTAGTGGCGGTCGATCATTTTACCAAATGGATCGAGGCCGAAGCGATCGCCAAGATAACGGCAGATAATGTAATCGGTTTTCTCAAATGAACAATCATATACCGATTCGGGATCCCTCACTCTTTTATCACGGATAACGGGAGGCAGTTCGACTGTGGTCAGTTCCGCGATTTCTGCGCAGAATGGGGTATTAGAGGACGATACACCTCGGTCGCGCACCCTCAGAGCAATGGCCTCACAGAGGTAAGCAACCGGACGCTCCTGCGAGGAATCAAAACGCGCCTCTCCGACCAAGGCAGGGCGTGGCCCGACCACATCGCGGCAATATTGTGGTCATACCGCACTACCCCTCACTCGGGGACAGGCCGCACTCCTTTTTTTCTCGCATACGGAGCCGAAGCCATGGCGCCATCTGAAATCATCCTTCGCTCCCCCAGACTGACCAGTTTCAAAGAAGTCGACAATAACGCGGAGCTCGCAGAAGCTAGTGACCGACTGGAGGAAGAGCGCCTTAATGCTCTATTACACATCACGGCCCATAAGCAGAACATAGCGCGATATCACGACAGAAGAGTTCGCCCTCGCACTTTTCAAGTCGGGGACCTTGTGCTCAGAGACGCCGCAGCCGCGCAGTCCCCTTTGGCTCAGGGCAAGCTCGGCCAATCATGGGAAGGACCATACAAGATCGACACCGTTCTCCACAATGGCGCTTACAAGATCGCCTCTTTAGACGGGTTAGTCTACGACAATAGCTGGAATATCCAGACATTGAAGAAGTATTATCAATAGCTTGTAAGGAAAGTTATCAATAAAAGTCTCTCGTGTTGTTCAAAAAACTTTACCTTGACGAAGATCGCAAGCAAGCTCCCTGGTTGAAGAGCATCTACATGCCATCCAAAGGCCTTGTCGAGCATCTCAATCGCTCACATAATCGACCAACAATCCCATATTGTTATCGATTGCTCTAAAGCGGGCACAACTATACGCTTTCCGCTACCAGAGCATTTACATGCCATCCAAAGGCCTTGTCGAGCATCTCAATCGCTCACATAATCGACCAACAATCCCATATTGTTATCGATTGCTCTAAAGCGGGCATAACTATGCGCTTTCCGCTACCAGAGCATCTACATGTCATCCAAAGGCCTTGTCGAGCATCTCAATCGCTCACATAATCGACCAACAATCCCATATTGTTATCGATTGCTCTAAAGCGGGCACAACTATGCGCTTTCCGCTACCAGAGCATCTACATGCCATCCAAAGGCCTTGTCGAGCATCTCAATCGCTCACATAATCGACCAACAATCCCATATTGTTATCGATTGCTCTAAAGCGGGCACAACTATGCGCATTCCGCAACCAGAGCAGCTACATGCCTTCCAAAGGCCTTATCACACATCTCGAGTGGCTACATAATCGACCAGCAATCCTTTGTTGTTATCATTTGCTCAAACGCGAGCACAACGCTGCGCGTTCCGCCGCAAAAGCATCTAAAATGCTATCGACTACATCATCGGGCCCCGTTAGATAACACTAGACAAATACATTAACGCTCACTAAGGAAGAAGATTTGAGCTTATACACGAAAAAGCAAAATCACATAAGCTTATATTTGATACCAAAGCAAACATTACATAAATCCATAACAGAAGAAAGGCCCCAACAACGGCCAAAACACAGGAAACTACAGATCAAACACGTCACCATCACACAAGGTTGGCACGGACACTGTCAGGGTTCGGAATGGCACCCGCATCCATAAGGGCTTGATGCATTGCTCGCCAGTCGATGCATTCGTCCGTATTATGCCCGTTCTGCCTATGATACAAGCATGCTTTCCCCACATGAGTCACTCGGTGTGCCGGGTCGGCCGGTATAGGCCCCAGAAATCCCTGCCTTGAGAATTCGAGAAAGACTACGCTGCGAGGTTTCACCGGATCAACAAACGTCGCCCCATGTGGACGGCTTGGCGAAGCATGGCGCCCTATACGACGGTTTTCCAGCACAAGAGGAAGGTTCATAACCCGATCTAGTTCGTCGGCTAGCAGCCGCCTAACCTAGGCAGGATGAGGATTTGTCACGGGCACCACCGACTCGTCCGGGTTCAGGAACCCTATCCCATCTTGCGACCAGACTTTCTTCTCAGTAGAAGAAAAGACACTGACAACAACTTCGCATGAGTCAGTAGTGGATCCAGTATAGGGTGCAGAACTCTCACTCTCCCCGTTTCGACTTCTCCGGGACAAACTCCGATTCATCCATACTGGAGACGCATATCGAACCTTTTTGTCTAGCTCGTGGTCATCCCTCGGGGGACAATACACATAGGGATGAGGCATCGCCGATATAGCTTTCTGGACCTCGAGGACCTTAGCAGAATCCACGACATCTCGAAGTGACATCTCAACGGAGCTCGGAATAACAAAGGCAACTACGAAGTGTGAACGTTTGAAAACAGTTGACCACATAAAACGAAAACTGCAAGCAAACATCGACTCATATTTATAGCAAAGAACGACAAGACTTGAAAAACAGATCAGGAAAGCTCAAATCAAATCAGGATGCAAAGTGATGATCACATTACTGCCACAAAATCCAGAAAGATACCAATTGTACAGAAATCATTACAACTTTGAAAAAAAACAAGAAAGCAACAGATAAACAGTCTAAATCACTTCTTGAAACGAACACAGAACTCTACAGCTTTCTTTTGGGCCGTCTTATCATACACATTTGGAGAAAATATAACCTCCGGAGGCACGTCATACCCGGCCGAATGGGCAGCTGCGATCAGCATCATCCTATCCATTTTGATTAGCTTCTCCTCGCGCTGACCCGCAAGAGCGCGCAGCTCGCTGGCCTCATTCCGAGCAGCTTCAAGATCCTGCTTCAGCTTCTCGTTCTCTTCGAACAGCGCGTCGGCTTGCCTGGCTCTCTCGTTAATTTTTTCCTTCAGTCAGCGGGTCCATAGGGTGGCGAACTTGAGCATAACTCTGAAAGAACGAATTTTCTCGACATCAAGTTTCAATTTTTTCGCCAGCTCCACCCTACCTGCTGTCTCCACCTTCAGCTTCTCGGCCAGCACAGCTATCACGCCCTCTCGATGATCCAGCAGTTCCCCGACTGCGGCGACCTTCCCATTCGCAGTTTCCAGATCTTTCACCGCGTTCCGTAGGCCTTGCTCCATGTCCCGGAACAGGTTCTCATCGTTAACACACATATCAAAGATCGTGTTCGCATTTTGAATGGCCTGTGTCAAAATAGCATAACTCATTACACAGTGGATGGAAACAAATATACGTGAGCAAGACAAGAGAGCTTACCACACCAAGCGCCGATAAGGTCTCCACGTCGAGATTCATCTTCGACACACCGTCCATCCTGACAACTTCCCCGGGCACCTTAGCTACGCGAGCCATCGCCCGAGCTAGTTCAGATGTCGCCATGTTCGAATGGACCGACAAGCCCATAACATACTCGCGAAACTTGGCAATCTTCACATCCATTCTCTTCATCATTTCAGGATGATCGCCTACGCGATCCATCATCCCGGCTCCTGCGTCGGACCCACCCTCAGTACACGCTCGCTTAGAGCTGTCAGTGTCTCCGGCCACATCATCTACAGCACGAACTTGGTCGCTCGTCATCCCAGCCACGGCTTTGCCCTTATCTTTCTTACGTTTCCGGGTAAGGGGCCCCTAGAGCTGGTTCTCAATCTGCTCCTCCTCAACAACCGTCACCTCGGCAGCTTGCTCGGCCTCCTGCCCCTCCACGGGCATCCCTTCCGGAATGTCTACAGCAACTTCAAGCTCTTCGTGCACCGAGAGCACGCCGCCCATGCTCTGAACCACCTGGTTCGCATCTTCGAGCGAGGAAAACGACGCCAGGGATCCGGAAGCAATAGCAAAAGCTTCCTCCGCGGTATCAAGGCCAACCCCAAACTCGTTTGGATCAAAGTCCATGCTGACGCGGGGATCTCCGGGACCTGCATAACAAAGAAGGACGACAAACTTAGATTACATAACAACAATAGCACATCGAGAAAAAAGGAGCAAAACCTACAACCCTGACCCCTCACCTACAACAGCAACATTCACAGAAATTGCTTATAGTTCCGCCAATTCTCCGGCTTTGAAGTTGTATCCGCGTTTCCACCTCTCAAAATCCGCCGCTGTCCATCCGGATATCTGAGCCATTCGCCATTGGTTCCAGATGTAGTACCCCGCGGCTAAAAAATGACGAACGAGCTCATCGACATCTTGCTTACGGTCTTTATCTGCCGGAAGCCCTTTTAAGTAAGACACAAGCTGCACCTCAAAAGGCAACTTTTCTCGAGGCTTCAGCCAACGACTGGGGTCCATAGGTTCCTCGTTCCACACTACTCGGAAAGGGAAATCGCCGTCCAACTTTCGCACCAGAAAGTAGCGATGCTTGTACTCAGGAAGTTTATCCTTCAAACCGCCAATCACTTTGAACTTTTGGTGCGAGAAGGTAACGTGTTGCGAACGGGGGCCCTTATTCGGACGAAAGAACTCGCGGAATACCAACCCAGTCGCCCGATATCCAGCCGACCGGCATAACGAATAGAAGGCCACCATCATCCTCCACCCGTTCGGATGGATTTGACCAGGACACAAGTCATATTCCTTCAGAACCTCCACGAAGAAGGGAAGTAGGGGCAACCGCATCCCCGATTCAAGCTGCTCCTCATAAACGATAAGCTCGTTCGCACCACCTGCATGATGAGCACGGATATCTTCCCCGAGCGCGACCAGTTTGTAGGGCTTTCCCAATCGATACACCGCAGAAATAGCGGCCAAATCCTCGGCAACAATAATACTATGCTCATCTTCAACCGACAAAGATTCTGGCCTTTTTGGCCGCTCGACTCCCTCGAATCGACGACCATCAATATTAGTAACCCCAGCGGCACGAGTCCATACCCTCTGACGCATTTCCTCGTAGATCGAGGCCAGGGGGCGCTCTTTGGTAATCAAGCCCTCTGGTACCACCACCACTACCTCAAGAACTCCGGCGGCAACTCCCCATAACGGCCGCTCAACGTTAGGCGGCACGCGCTCTAGGATTTTCTTCCTCTTTATCACCGCAGAGGCACTCTCCTCTCCTGCATTCGGTCGCCTTTTCCTTTTTACGACCCGAGTTCGTGAAGCGTCCCGCAGCGTAAAGTCACCCGGTGTGACGGGCGGCAGTATTTTTAGGGCTCCCAGTGAAGAACCCTCTGACATACTCCCCTCCCCAGAATAAAACAAAGAAAAAGAGCGAAAGAAAGGAAAGTTTAGGGGTACAACTGACCTCGCAAACGGGTACGAATAGCGTCGTAAGGAAAAGTCAGCAAAGCTCCGTCAACTAATATATCCGCTACCCAGGACGAGCAACTAGAACGAGAAACACCGACTTCAACCGTAGCACAGGGACGGTACAGAGGCAAAGAGCAAAACAATTTCTGGCAAAGTAAACCACAAAAAAGGGTTCACCCCTGCCTTTTATAGACAGCCAAAAGACGGAGGCGCCGGCAGGGCACGGTGTCCAAAGTAGCTTTTACGGCGCATGCAGAGGCAATTAATGATGCACTAATACCCACAACGCACGCGCGGGTTTTCTGAACGGTCTCAGGAAGATAAACGGGTACCTTCGCACCCAGCTGTCCACCACTTGTTAAAAGAAGGCCAAAGTCCTTTCGAGCTACTCCCTCCTCGCATACAATACTCGGCTGATTTGGCCGGGGGGGACTACTTGATTCGGATTATCACACTAAGGCCAGGGGCGGCCCATCATGCGACCAGGTGGCATATGGCCCCCAGGCCCAGGACTGTCCGGTATAAATAACCCATTCAAGGAGGAAGGGGCGGGGAACTCTTTCTTACTTTTCTCTACTTCATTCACACTAGCCTAAAAAGCTCTCTAAGAATAACTAACTGTCTTAATCTTCGGAGTATCCGCAGGGACCGATCCCCGCGCAGAGACGACCCACGAGAAGAGCAATATCTCCCCGACGGAGCCCCGGATCACTATTCCGCATTCCCAGATTAGATCCTAAATATCGGAAGCAATCCGAGGCCTGAACAACTCTCTCATCTAGGGTGATTGTCCCTGCCTTCCTACTCCTATGGCCGCTAAACTTACACTCCAAATATTCTGTCTTACTTCGGCTCAACTTAAAGCCTCTAGAATCTAGAGTTTGTCTCCATAGTTCCAACTTCCTCTCCACTCCTTCTTTCGTCTCATCAACCAACACAATATCATCTGCAAACAGCATGCACCATGGTATACCATCTTGAAGTGAACTTGTTAGTTCATCCATAACGATGGCAAAAAGAAATGGGCTTAGTGCGGAACTTTGATGCACTCCAATCGTAATAGGAAACTCTTCAGTCTTCCCAACACTAGTACGTACACTCGTTCATGCTCCCTCATACATGTCCTTTATGATGTCAATATATTTCTGCGAAATGCCTTTCCTTATCAAGACCCACCAAAGTACTTCCCTTGGTACCTTATCATATGCTTTCTCCAAGTTAAGGAAAATCATATGCAAGTCTTTCTTCTTATTTCGATAGTGCTCCATTAATTTTCTCATTAGATGGATGGCTTCCATAGTTGATCTTCCCGACATAAAGCCAAACTGGTTTTCCGAGATCTTCACCGTCATCCTTAGCCTTTGTTCGATCACTCGCTCCCAAAGCTTCATAGTGTGACTCATTAATTTGATTCCCCGATAGTTGGCACAATCTTGGACATTGCCTTTGTTCTTATACAATGGGATTAAGATACTTTTCCTCCATTCTGATGGCATCTTATTGTTTCTCCAAATTTTGTTGAAGAACGTCGTCAACCATTCGATTCCTCTTTCTCCCAAACATCTCCAAATCTCAATAGGGATGCCATCAGGTCCTACTGCTTTCTTCAACTTCATCTTACTTAATGTCATTTTGACTTCACCCTTTTGAATTCTCCGTAGGCATTCATGATTTATCATATCGTGATGGATACTTATATCTCCAACATCTTGTCTGCGATCTCCATTAAATAAGTCATCAAAATAGGACCTCCATCGTTTCTTGATATCCTTATCTCCAACTAGGACTTTCTGGTCCACATCCTTCGCACATTTAACTTTTCCGAGATCTCGCGTCTTCCTATCTCTCATCCGAGCAATTCTATATATGTCTCTTTCCCCTTCTTTCGTATCCAAACTTGTATACAAATCCCGATTCACCTTTGCTCTAGCATCTCGTATGACATTCTTTACTTCCATTTTAGCCTCTTTGTATTTTCGTAGTTCTCGTCACTCCTACATTTCCCCAATATTTTATAGGATTCTCGCTTACTCTTTACTGCTTGTCGTACTTCTTCTGTCCACCAAGATGTGTCCTTACCCGGTGGCATGCTACCTTTAGATTCCCCTAGAACTTTCTTCGCTACTTCCCTTATACTATGCTCCATCTTAGTCCATATCGAATCTATATCTAAATCCATATTACAAGTCCAAACATCTTTTTTGGTCATCTCATCCACAAATTTTTGTTGATTTGCAATTTCCACCACTTAATCTTAGTCTCTACTTATGTTGTTTGTTTTCTTATACATTTCCTACTTCGAAAATCAAGCACCACTACTCTATGTTGGGTTGTCTTACTCTCACCAGGGATCACCTTACAATCAATATAACTCTTTCTCCAAGCACTCCTTACTAAGAAGAAGTCAATTTGGCTCGAATTACCACCACTCCGATAAGTCACTAAGTGGGATGTTCTCTTCATAAACCATGTGTTCATGATACTCAAGTCATAGGCTGATGCGAATTCCAAAATATCATTTCCTGCTTCATTCTTATCTCCAAAACCATACCCTCCATGAACACTCTCAAACCCATCTCGCCTAGAACCCACGTGTCCATTGAGATCACCCCCCAATACCATTTTTTCATCCCTAGGAACCTGTTGCACCACTTCCTCTAAGTCCTCCCAAAAATCTTGTCTTATAGAGACATCTAATCCTATTTGTGGCGCATATGCACTAATGACATTCACAACCTCATCCCCTATCACTAGCTTAACACTCATAATTCTATCGCACTTCCTAGACACCGTTACTACATCATCAATATACTCCCTATCAATAAGAATACCTACTCCATTTCTACCCTTATCCTTTCATGAGTACCAAAGCTTATAACCCCAAGGAGCTATCTCTCTAGCCTTGGCTCCAACCCACTTGGTTTCTTGTAGGCACATTATATTTATTCTCCTCCTCTTCATAACATCTACAATTTTAGCTAATCTTCCTGTCAAAGAACCTATGTTCCATGTCCCAAAGCGTAACCTACTATCCTTACCCCTACCCCTACCATTATCGTGGACTAGCTTATTTACCTGCAACCCTTGCATATTTGACACCACCCCCGGGTCCTGGGGTGGCGCGCCGCTTCGGGGCGACGACCTAGCAACCCTTGCACATTTATCACTACACCCGGGTCTAGGAAGTGCAGCGCGTCGCTGAGTAGGGAACGCCCCAACGATATTTATAGTATGGTTCATGTCATAAGATGTGGCTAAGTTTTACGCTGGCCGCCACAAACCTACCGCAACCCTCCTCCTTTGTCCGGGCTTGGGACCGGCTGTAAAGGCCACCAAGTGACCCTCACAGGTGGAGTTAAAATCAGGAGTATATGTAATTATTATTAAAAACATTAAATTAAATGAAAGAAAAACATCAAAATTTGTACACTGGTTTGATTTCTTTAAAGAAAACTGTATACCGATCTTCAGTTCTTTTCCCAGGCAGGAATGGAAAACCAAAATATAAATAAAAGCAGATGTTCTTTTTTGCTTCATTTTCTGAAATTCATGTCATGTGAAAACCTCCTATAAGATTAAAGATTTAAAGCAATATTCATTTCATTGCAGAAATGAAAAAACTGATTAAGAAGAACTGTATTTTCATTTTAGACTGATCATAAACTATTCTCTTCAACTGATTAAGAAGAACTGTATTTTCATCTTTTTAGTTTATTTGAATCCAAATTGAGATTCATGTTTTGTGTTTTTAAAGCATTACACAATTTAATTTTGAAAATTACAGAAAATTAAAAAAAAAAATTTGTTGCAAACCTTTTCTATTCAATTTACATGAAATTCAGAAAAGTGTGTTCATAGTTTGAAAATTTCCATAGCTGAACCATAGCTTACTAGCAAGGTTTTTTTTTTTTTGCGATTCATTCTTTATTTTCACGATTCATTACAATTTTTGGTTTTTTTTTCTGTTTTTTTAATGGGTTGTTCAGGAACTATGGATTCCTTCTCTGTTGAAATAGTTTCAAAAATAATTTGAAAGCCAATTTTTCAAACAAGAACACCCTTACAAAAAGAAACCTAGAACATGTATGACGAAAACAGCCAAATTCATAAACATCAAAATTATAAAAAAGCAAACAAAATAACGCACGAGGAAAGAGTCATATGATAGTGGCTTGAATATAGATTTGAGCACTAAATTTGGAATAAATAAATTAATAAATTAATGTTAGATAACTGTAATTTGACAAAATTATAATTAAAATATATAGGTATGATAATATTAGAAGAAAGTGGATAGTTAATTGTAAAATAAATTTTAAAGATGATTTATAGTGTAATTTCCTCAAAAATTTATCCCAAATAATTTTGGTTGCATCTTCAACCCCAAACCGTCAATTAGGGGTGATTCTAGAAGCTGGAGCCATGTCTCCTCTATATATATAACTAAATAAATAAATAAAAAGAGAGATAAATTTCGGTTATTCTTTTCTGGATCCAGTGTAATGGTCTTTCTTGTCAAACAACTATTTGAACTAAAAATTTAAATTGATAGTTAAAGTTTTAAGAATAGTTATTATTATTATATATGGCACCTCTCACACGAATGTCCTCTAGTTTGAAGCGTGTACAACATAGGTACATTCTATTATGTGTTGAAATTTTATAATTAAATGGAATTGTCAAAATTCAAACCTCCAATCGTTTGATGTAAAAAAGTTTTGATACTATGCTGTAGGACTATTTGAACTAAAAATTTAAGCTAATAATTAAAAGTCTAAAAATAGCTTTTATTATTATTATTATTATTATTATTATTATTATTATTATTATTATTATCCCATATACCTTTTCTTACTTTTACTAATAGATTTATAACAGTTTCGTTTTGTTTAATTCTTCTTAAAGATTGGTTCCTTTTTTTTTAATGGTCTATTTGGTTCAGTTATTAGGTAATAGTTGTTGTTAACTGTTTGCAGTTTACTATTAGATGTTTGTTATTAGCTGTTTAATTATTAGTGCTTGGTAAAATTATATTAAACTGTTGTTGTTAGTATTTAAAATGTCTAATATGGACATGTTTTAAATTAATCAGCAAATAAATTATAAAACAAAAAATGTATTACATAAATTAATAAAAATAATCTAAATAATAAAATAATAAAAAAAGTATTGAACGCAACAAAACTTTGTTCTTTCGGTAATTATGTTATATAAATAGAAACAATATTAAAAAATAAACATATTTTGTGGAAATAAGAAAGATAAGTTTGCCAATAACAAATAACTACAAACAGATGTTCATGAAAAACTCCAAAAACGAGCTTTTCGTGAATAGCTTTAAAACGCTGCAGTTTCCAGAGAAAATGCTAAACGTGGTAGTTATATAAACCTAACCAAACATTATATTTTACACGCTTTGGAGTACAACGATAAACGCTATATCGAAAGGCTGAAACAAACACCCCTTTAGATTGACATTTTGATCGGTCGAACCGAGTCAACCTGACATTCTGATCGGTCGAACCGAGTCAACCTGGTTCAATCGAAACCAATCACTATTTGGATATGGTTAAGAGTTATAGTTCAATCACTATTTTGATGGGTAAATTACATCCATCCATGGCCACTCAACTTTACCCATATTAACATTGTGGTCACTGAAATTCAATTCTTAACGGTATAGTCACTGAACTGAACTTTACACTTCTTAACACCGGTGGCCACTCAATTTTAACTAACTCTTCAAAGTGATTGTTAACGACCTCAAAATGAAAATATTCAAGAATTAAAATTGTTCAGAACGACATTTACCATGAAATCATATTTTTTATCTTCAAAAATCACATTTTTTGGAGCTTTCTCTCTCTAAAAAGTTACTCTCTCTCCTAACAAAACAATACCTAAATAACCTCAAAACGAAAATTTTCAAGAATTAAAGTTCCTTAGAATATCATTACACTTTGGATTTTTTATTTTTAGGCCGTCAACGGTCGTTTTGAGTAACACTAGTGTAAAATTCAGTGGCGATACTGTTAAGAATTGAAGTTCAATAACCATAATGTTAAATGGGTAAAGTTCAATGGTCATGGGTGTAATTTACCCCTATTTTTATTGAACATAACTCTTAACTGTTTTTTTTTTTACCTATCCAATTTTGATAAACATGAAAAATACAGCTAGAAAATATATTGTCACACTTCTTTACAATTGCAATCATATTATTGAAAATATGAAATGTGATCCGCGGCATGCAGCATGAACATATTGGGGTGGACGATCATGGCTTCTCTCGGAATGAATGCAGCTATAAGGTTTGTTTCCTCTCACTTAAATAGCTTTGTATACGAGATAAGTTTCAATTACCGCTAACATAAATGTTCATATGGACCTTAATGACCAACATCGGTCATTCACCGTTAAATTTAGACTTATTAAATATCTTTCAAGAAGTTAATATATCTTTAAACTAAGATATATTTATAAATTTTGGAGTCAACGCTCCCAACCAAATCAATGTTAGGCTTAACGTATACTCGTTCATGGATCAAGTTGGATCAGATTTAGATTGGATTATCATTTAAAAATGCTCAACTCCAGCTCAATCTGCTATAATTTAGCAGTTTCTGGCATTCTTAAAAAAATATTTTTTAATAATAAAAATTAAAAACTATGCATAGAAATAAATATTATAACCTCCGTTTCATATTACATGTCTTTTTAGAGATATTTTTTGTTTCATATTACATGTCATTTTATATGATCAGTATACGTTAAGTCATCTTTTTTTTTTTTTTTGCTATAAAACGCGGGTTTACGGAAATTAATTAGAATAGTAGACTTATTATAGAATAAATAAATATTAGAATCAATAAATAAGGGATAACAATATCTTTTTTCCAATATCCTTACTTTCTATACACATTTCTAAAAATACATGTAATATGAAACAAAGAGAATATATAAAATAGAAGTTTAACTTTGAATTTAAATAAATAATATTCTACACATTATTTCATAGGCAATATCAATGGATGAGTGGAGACGACTCATTCTATTTTTTAAACTCTAAAGTTGATAAAAAAAAAAGACAAACTTAGACGGGCTGACCCTAATCTAATTTTTTTTTATTAGAGTTTGTACATATTTTTTTTTTATAGAAATTGGGACGAGACAGACCTTGAGCTGGGAGAATGCACCCAAGGTCCAAGAACTGTCAAACCCGTCATATATTAATAAAAGAAAATGTGAGTGTTTGAACAAGAGAAGAGGAAGAGAAACAAACCAGAAGAAGGGGGAAGGAGAAAAGTTTAGGAAAAGTCCAGAAAAACGCAAATGAAAAAAATTACAGATGTCATTATTGATAAACCTGTGACAAAAAGCAGGAGCTGAAGGCCACCAATTGATCATTGAGGAAGAGACTCCAAACTTTGTCAAAGCATCAGCAACGCAATTTCCTTCCCTAAAGATGTGTAAAAATAATGTTCATCCTAGAACAAATGACGAGACAGTGCAACCATTCTTGTCGAATACTTCAAGGAACATCCATGGAATGAAGTCGAAGCAGATTAACTACGTACATGGAGTCTGACTCAATCCAAAGCTGATGCCAATTTTTCTCCTAAGCAAGTTCAATTGCGAAAATAGCGGCTCTCAATTCAGCCATATAAGCAAAAGAAGGAGGGGTAGAAAAAGCAAAACAACCTTTGGGAAAGCCGCGATTATTACGAAAGATACTGCCCGCTCCCGCCTCGCCAGGAGTGCCAAAAGCAGAGCCGTCCACATTGACTTTAACCCAACCCGGAGGAGGTTTAAGCCAATGAACTGGAATAATGTTGGGAGCCGGAGGCAGTCTTGGAGAAGCCAGAAGAAGGGATAAGATATCAGTATCTCTCCTCGAAGAGCAAAAACCTTTAGAAGAGGCAAAGGACTCTCGAATCATTCGAAATAGAGAGATCTTCGAGTGTTGAATAGAAGGGGAATCCTCCTTAAAGGTTGCTTCATTCCTACAATGCCAGATTAACCAGATACAAGAGACAGCGGCAACACGCCAGATCATCGACACCTAAGAGCCAAACTGAATGCTACGAATAGTGCTGAAGAAGTGGATGAATTGGGAATGACGAGGTAAAGTGCAGTCAAAATGAATTTCAATGGTCATCCACAAAGAATATGATCAGATAAATTACAATTATAAATTACAATTATCTATAAATTACAACTAAATTAGACTATCAAACTTAATTCTAAATATGATATTGTTTTTTTATATGTAACAAATAAAATATGTTTTACACCCTAATTTAAAAAATTTAAACTTCAATTCATAAATTATAAATCTTAGTCAATATATCTTAGATCCCTAATTTATAAACTCCAATTCTTAAAATAAATTAAAAATAATGATTTTATTAGTTTGACATAATTTAAAATTATGACTTGACATAATTGTAGATAATTTTTTAAAAGTTAATTTGTATGTAATTTTCCTTTTTTTGGGTCAAATACATGAATATCATAATTAAGTACAAAATTACAACTAAGTCATATCACCAAACTTAATTTTTAATATGTCATTATTCTCTATATATTATGATTTTACACTATAATTTAAAAAATCTACTCCAATTCATAAAGCATAAACATTAGAAAATATATTCTAGCCTTCTAATTTATAAATTCTAATCCTTAAAATATATTAAAAGTACTGATTTTACTAGTTTGGCATAATCTAAAATTATGACTTGACATAGTTGTAAATAGTTTTTAAAACATGAATTTCTGTGTAATTTTCCCTTTGCGTTTCTACAAAATATTATAGATAAATTATTATTTTTTAATTTGGATAATGATAAAAAAGAATAAAAGTTCATTTTCTTTTAAGTTTTTAGAAATGGTTTAGATATTAAATGTGATTATGTAGAAATTTTATTATTATTTTTATTATTATATAGTAAAGAAGAGATTTAAGACTGTCAAGGATAATATTTTAGAAAGAAAAAAGGCTTAATAGACATCCAACCCTCTAAACTTGTAACTTTTTTTCATCTGGCCCCTTCAACTTAGAGGACAACCTCTCAACCCCTCAACTCTCCAAAAACATCACATACAACCCCTTACACCCCTATGTTCGGTCAAAATATTAACCCATGTAGAAAACGCGCTTGACTGTTGACCACACCAATGTCACGTGTCACTTTTTTATTACATTTTTCTAAGTGATTTCACCTCGACGACCACTACCGCCAACCTCAGCACCTCAATAAGGTTGCGACGACAAACAGCAACAACACCTCGCATACAATAATCACTTGGAAAAATTTAATAAAAAAATGACACGTGGCATTGGTGTGGTCAACAGTCAATCGCGTTTTCAACACGGGTCAATATTTGACCGAACATAGAGGTGTAAGGGGCTGTATGTGATGTTTTTGGAAAGTTGAGGGGGTTGAGAGGTTGTCCCCTAAGTTGAGGGGGCTAGGTGAAAAAAAGTTACAAGTTTAGGGGGTTGGATGTCTATTAAGCCAAGAAAAAAACCTAGAAGTTTATAAGTTTTATTGCATAACATAAATTAAAATTTTAAAATTTCAATCTAGATTTATTATAAACAAATGTCTAACTCGCCTTAAAGAGTATGTTTTTTTAAAAAATTTGCGCAATGCGCTTACATTAAAGAAGAAATAAAAATCTCCATCAGACCCGGATGTGATTCGAACCCATGACCTCCCAAGGCATAGGTAAACTCTCAAAGAGTATGTTAAATGAAGAAGATTGCCTCACAAATTATATTGCTTTCCAATTTAGCAATGTGAGATGTTTAACGAGACTTTCTCACGTCCAATTCATTTGATGTGAGATGCTAATATCAGCAGGAGACCAACATTGAACATGGATCTGATATAATGTAAACAAATGCATTGCTCAGCCCAAAATATACTTCAAAGTTTAAGGATTGTCTCACATATTTAAGAGTCGTATAGTTTTCCAATTTAGCAATGTGGGATGTTTCACATTTATTCCTAACGTTTTTTAGAAGTATAAAATACCTTTAACGTTTTAAGTTTAATATTTCAAATCAAGAGCAATATTAGACTCAAGTAACGGAACCCATAAATGGAACAGTTTCCTAGGTCTAACATGGCTCACGTTGAGTAGTACAAAGAGTATGAAACATGAGATAAGAAAATAACCTAAGCTTAACAAGATTAGGTGAATAACTAAAATTATTGTCATTTTATTTCTATTTTTCCATACATAACCAAAAAGAAAAGATTCTTCAAGAGTCTCAGGACCCATAAGTGCATGAAAAATGTCGCCAAAGCCCAATATTATAAAGAAAATTAAGTGAAGTATACCAAATATAAAGTATCGAGAACCTTCCTACCATTATATATGTGAAAAGAAGTATAAATATTTTATACTTAATGAGTATTGCATCCTTAAAATTGTAACCTTCCCATTATCCCCCTTCTCTTATCCTATTCATGTTGTTAACAAAATTATCATACTGCTTAACTGTTAACAGAATTGCTAATTGTCTAATGTGATTAAATGTATTGTATTCAAAAAGCTTGAGTGAGCTTAAATCAATGCATCACATAAATGGTGTGATGCATTTCTATATTTTTCTACACCTTATCCGTCTGTGTATTAATTATTTAATGTAGAAAAATGAAGTGAACAACGCTACTAGGTTTATTTAAAATATAATTTCCACTGTGGCCCCTAAATTCAAGACATTAGATAAATAATATTGTGTGTTTGATGCAGTGTAAGAATATCAAATGAGCTGGGAGCAAGACATCCAAGAACAGCAAAATTTTCACTATTGGTGGCTGTAATTTCATCATTTTGCATCGGAGTCCTTATTTCTGCAATTCTTTTCTTCACAAGAAATATTTATCCATCTTTATTCTCTAATAATTCCCAAGTTCAAGACTTAGTCATCCAACTCACACCACTTCTTTCTGTTTGCATTATCATTAATAATATTCAACCTGTTCTTTCAGGTATTTTCTTTACTCTTTTAGTTCTTTCACATTTTTAATGGGCAAAATACACTGACGGCCTTAAAATTTGGAGTCTGTTTCATAAAGTTAGTAAACATGGCAGCCACGTTTTGTCACATACCACATTTTAAGCTATAAAAAGAATTTAAAGTCATATTCGTATTCGACATGTCGCTTAGTTGACATATAGTTAATTGTCTATGTATCACATCTCCGGTGAATTTTTATACATAAATTGACTTTTATAACTTTATTGAAATCAAATATAAAATACACTATTTTATTTAAAAAAAATAGAAGTGGTTTTACTGAAAGAAATAGAAGTTTAATAACATTTTCGAAAAATAGACTCCAAAATTTAGTGACCTGTTGCATAATAGTTTTATTTTAATTTGGTTTAAATATAAAAATATCTATCTTAAATATTATTATTATTGATATTTTAATTTTATTTTATTTATCTATGGAAGGCATGGCAATTGGTGCGGGATGGCAAGCTGTCGTGGCTTATGTGAACATAGCATGTTACTACCTTTTCGGAATTCCTTTAGGCCTCATACTCAGTTACAAAATTGGTCTTGGGGTCAAGGTAGGCTTTTTTTATATATTTTTTTTCTACGACTTTTTGTTTAATTAATATATAATACAGTGTTTTCTGATTAACCATATTATTATCTATTAAGTAAGAAAAAATTGCTAATTAAATTTTAGTATTCAGACTTATTTGCTTAAGGAATTTTTTGATGAATTTTTATTTCCAGGGGATTTGGTTAGGCATGATGTCAGGAACGATTGTTCAGACTTTAGCTCTTACCTATATGATATATAAAACAAATTGAAATAAAGAGGTAATTTATTTCACATTTTACTGTATTCAATTGTTAATCCATACGACTTTTATATAATTTTAACAAAATTTAACTATATATGAAGTATTGAACTTAGTTTTTTTTAGAAATAAATTAAATCATCATTATCCTATTATTTTGAAATGCAGGCTTCGACTGCCGAAAATAGAATAAAGAAATGGGGAGGCGAAACAAATTATGAGATTAAGAAAAATAGCGCATCTTAAAAGGAGAATATTACTCTCTACTTTTGGCTATATATATATGATATATGTATATATATATATATTGCCTCCGATCATTATTTATATATGTTTTTGATAATGAAGAACATATATTTTGCAGTGATCAATATCTAATCAGGACACGCAATTATTATTTGGATAACTTTATTTTTCAAATTGTTTTGTTAGAACTCATATTGACTCTGTTAATGTCTTTCTCATAAAGATTTTATGTCGTTAAATGGTAAAAAATTGTCAAATTTTTGTTGGTTTAGACTCATGAAACAGTTTTTTGATTTACATGTGTAAACATCAATTTTCACTTCTAATGATAATAGCCAACAAATTTAGTGATTGGCGTTTTAAAACTTAAAATTATCCAATCGTTTTTAAATCTTTTAACACGACTTAAAATTTCTAGTTAAGACAAAAATAACCAATTATTCTATCACCTAGCGTAGTAATATACAATTGGTCATTTTTGTACTTAACAACATGAGCCTTACCAGGGACAAGAATGAAAAAATCAAGGTCATAAGAAAATCTGACTGATACTAAATGATAGATAACACTCTGTACTGAAGATTATTTAGCCATCGTTGGCTCCAATGTGTTGATTTTGCCGAAGCCCAATATATTCTAGAAGAAATACATGGAAGTTTCTACGGTAGTCACGAAGGTAAAGACACTTAGTAAGAAAGGCTCGACTGCAACAATTCTACCAGCATAAAGTTCCCCAAGATGCAATTGAGTTCGTTAAAAAATGTTCGCCATGTCAGACTTGCCTACTTCACATCATATCCTCGACTTCTATAAGAAAGGTAATCCATCCGGCATGGCTTGGGATATTGATATAGTGGGTGTTTTCCTTAAGTCACGGTATTAAAAGAAGTACCTTATTGTAGAAGTCGACAATTTCAGTAAATGGGTCGAAGCCGAGGTCGTGTTCTCTATCA
This sequence comes from Euphorbia lathyris, assembly GCF_963576675.1. Classification (NCBI taxonomy): domain Eukaryota; kingdom Viridiplantae; phylum Streptophyta; class Magnoliopsida; order Malpighiales; family Euphorbiaceae; genus Euphorbia; species Euphorbia lathyris. The sequence continues at coordinate 17,282,469 of NC_088914.1, read as the reverse complement.
CCTCCAAACAGAATATTAGCTTCGTGAAAAAATCCTTACTCAGCTGATTTGGGATCCCTCGCATTATAATCACATATATTGGAAATCAGTTCGACTGCCATGCATTCAGAAATTATTGTGAAAGATTGTCGATCAAGCTTCGTTTACTCGATAAGCTTCGGTTTACCTTAGTATCCCATCCTCAAACAAATGGAATGACCGAGGTTACGAACTGAAACATAGAGCACATCCTAAAGAAAAGATTGTACGCCCTTAAAACATGTTGGGTAGAAGAGTTGCATAGCGTCCTGTAAGCTTACATAATACCACCAAGAACCGCCATAAGAGAAACTCCTTTCTCCCTCACTTATAGAGTCTTGAAGGACTATGGACCTCAACCTCTACGCAACAATATCCTTCGTACGAATCAACACATGACCATTTTCATCCTCAAGGAATTATTCAAGCATGGCACCTTCTCTTTAAGAGCACGCGCCTCGCCTTTAAAATGATTACGCGCTTTTCGAAGATGTTCATATTCGCCTTTCGTGCGCTGAAGGTCTTATTATAATATTTTCAAATGTGGCGACATGAGTATAAATGGTCTGATTTCATTCGATTATGATACTCCTAACCTCGTCTACTCTAGAAGCTTTAAAAAGGTCCACATTTTCAATCTTCTTAGTTTTGGCTTCAGCCTTCCTTGCTTCTACTTCCTTCGTTTGGCCAAATCAATAGGTTTTTTAGTAGCAACCAAGTCTCGCTCTGGAGTTTCTATTCGTGAAGCAACCTCATCTGTCTTCTGAACCTGCCTTCCAACTCCTCATCCTTTTTCAGAAAAGCCCCCGCTATATATAAAAGCTCCATACAAACCTCAAAAGTAAAAGGCCAACCATGCATAAGGGGAGCACAAAAGTGATTAGCGAGAGGCATTAACAAACGACCTAAATCACAAGATAGTCTCATTTGTGGCTCAAGACATGGTTAAGTCGACCATGCCCTGCAGAGTCTTCTGCCTAAATATAGAATATTCTTGCGGAACCAAGGCCAATCGCCCTAAATCATTATTCATAGAGGGGTTGTATACATGTCATCCTTGATTTTAGGATTCCCTTTCAACCAAAACCACTTATGTTTAAAATCTTTGACGCTCTAAGGCTTACCAGTCAAAACAATCTTCCAACGAGAAACCATTAGCCAATAATATACATCGTCCACTGACTTTTTGTGGGTTTCCAATAAAGACCATAATAAGGGTCCAATCAAGTTTATCTCAAGATCTTCGTAAACTTTGGCGAAAGCCAACAAGTCCAACCAAGTGTTGGGAGAGATTTGACATGGGCAAAGGTTGAACTCCTTCAAGTCATTCACTAGTCCACCTAAAAGAGGGAATTGTAACCCCCAATTCAACAAAAGCGTAAACACTCCTAAATGACCATCAAATCCAGAATCAGCCCGATGTTCTTCAGACGAAAAACTCTTTTCCATTAGATTAAGCTCGAGGTAAGTGGCCACGATGGAAATAAACTCCCCAACAGTCAATATAGACGGTTGTAACCAAACTTGGGAATTAGTTTGCTTGGGAGCAATTGTTTTTTCAACATTAGTCTTAGATTTTGATTTTCTAGGAGCCATGGTTATCTTGAGAATATTAACAAAAGTAGTAATTTTTCAACGGCCTCAACAACTAGAGATTTCTTGGAGTTCTTATGGCACAATGCTTCTATACAATGAAAGAATCTGAACGAGCTCATTAATGCTTTGGCTAAAGAGAAAAGGCACGTTGATTGACATCTAAATATTAGAGAAGAAGTAGTCAAAATGACAAGATGATGTCAGGCCCAATTTCACATGACGTGTCAGCCTAAAAAAACCATTAAATCACACTCCTCCGTCATTTCCCCACCAACTTTATTTGGAAAGTAAGACGCACACGCTACCATAGTCATAAAGACCACAAAGAAGATACGACAAGAAGATTGCTTTTTCTCATGCATAGAACGAAGCTCATCACAAACTTCTTTCGTCCAGCCACTCATATTAACAAAGCTCGAAAAGAAAGAACGAAACCCTAAAGCACTTCGACTGATTGTATTTAGGTGGGGACATCTGATATCACACATATATAAAGAGTTGAACATAAGTCTTCATCAGCATAAACAAGGACAATGTTGCTTAGAGATCCTTCAGATCAAACTAAACTAGAATATCTCAAGCGTTATGACACATCATTGGATTATGTCACTGATTCTGTGCATGGAATTAAGGGAGACAGTTTTGATAAGATGCGAACTGCCCTTCTTGCAATAGACATCTACCAACTAGAGATTGACACGTGTCTGAAGGCAAACTTAGGGCAAACACTCCAACCAACTATCAAAGTTACACCTGAGAATCTATAAATAGAACAGGATATCACACAACTAAAGTGTATAGGATGACATACATGCATTGTGTGCAATTCATACTCAATTGATTAGTGCTCACCTTTACGTACTCAGCTAATTTTAGTATCATAGTGGGATCACCGATCTTGAGCCCCTCCTTGATCTTATTTTTTGTCCTATCTCAGGTATCGAAGAATTACAATCTAACGTCAAAGCACTATTCTCAGATTTACTCATATCAAACATTTGCAATGTCGTATAAACATTAGCAATACTCTTACAATTAAATATGCAATGGGATGATGGGATAGAAAAACCCTTACAATGGTCTATCAATCACCTAAACTTACTTAAAGTGATGCATAATTTAACTAGTCTAAATCTCTTTTTATTCTCCCACGTATACTTAAGATATATTGAGAAGATCAATAAGATAATTTGAAAAAGTGCAGAGGCTCCTAATGCATGTATCAAGAGGCTCCTGATATGTCATGATATATGATAGTGCATTTATAGCAAGGAAAGAGTGACTGGCCTCAGCTTCTAACTGATGCATTGACCTCGGAATGGTTCCCTTATGCGGAAATAGGTAGAATTCGGAGAAGACACCACAAAATAGAAAAGGTTATGTCGTGAAAATAAATAGAAGATTCTTCTTTCTGCTTTATGCATACGCTAAAGTCAACATATAAACAATCGAATATGAACATAATAATAAAGCAAATAATTACAACATGGTGTCTGTTGAGTGTGATTCATTGTAGAAAGAGGGCAGCTCCAACCAAGCCAAACCATAATGTTAAAGCTACCCAAAATGTTGTGTTTTTCTCCAGCCCAACAGGAGGTCGCCACACCAGAAAATCTGCTAAATAGTCTCTTGATGAGGGTACCTGATTGGTTGTGTTTTGATCCTTGTTTTTATCAGTCCATGTTGCTGCATAGCTGCAAAATCACACCCAAGTGAAGGACTTGAAGTAGAGAAAGTAAAGGTTTATTTTATTATTTCCGGCAAATTAAAAAATAAAACCAATAACAGACCAATAAACATCACAAAGCTCAAAATAAGAGCACGCATGCAAAGCAAGCAAGCTGAAGATCGTGGGTGGTTTCTAAGCAGACAGGTGAGCCATTGGTAGCATCTTTATTGATTGGAGATAAGATGCATGATGAGTAGACAGAGGTACAATTGATGTTTATATTGGTTTTGCATGGAACAGACACTATCAAAAGCATCATAGAGAGTCGAGGATCGTTGGTGGTTTTTAAGCAGTCAGGTGAGCCTTTACTAGCATCTTTATTGATTGGAGATAAGATACTAGTATAATCTAAAAACCTTCCAATTATAAGATGCATGAATACCGTTTGGTCACCATATGCAATCACCTGTTTTCAAAATTTGCATTGTTCTGCAGACTGGCGTGCATAAAGCTAGGGGACTTTGTGATCTGAACAGCAGTGGATCAGTTGAATGCAAGATGCCAACTAAGTTGCAAATTTTTCAAGCAGAGTGAATTCTCATTATTGGTTGGACTGCACATAGATGTTATTCTAGAGTAAAGGTACATTTCACATTGTGTCGAGACTGAATAATACTTCTTGCATATCCTGGTTGATCACAGAAGAAACCTAGAAGAAAGACTGATTGGATTCCAAGAATAAGAAGAATTTGTTTGATAGAGAAGATAAGATATACCCTGTTATGCTACTCATTTATAAGCATTCATCCACCCACAAGGCAAACATAAGGATGGATTCAATTTTTATGCTTCGGGGACTAGGGGGGTCAAAATGGGTTATAATATACCTTGTAAATCTGTAAATCGTGTTGTTGTGTCGGAATGGACAGCCATATTGGGGACTTTCAGCTCAACAAGATGTCTCACATTGGCTCTTTCTTTTCTGTTACATCTCACATTGGTTCTTATTGCAATTTTGTTTCTCATAGTCAGTTGCTCTCAGGTATAATATAAATAACTCTTCACTAATTTACTCCATTATTACCTTTCACTCCCAAATTACTTACTCAAGTATGGGTGTTTTCTAGCCGGAAGCTCCGGCATCTGAGACTTGGTTCTGTTTGCAGGTGATCATCAAGGGTGACAGAGTCATCCGGAACAATTGCTAACTTGAAAACAAATACCAATAGCACAATGTACTACACATGAGAAAATACTCTGGCTTCTGGTTTTAAGATTTATGCAAGGTGAAAAGTAAGAATGGCAGGCAATGGAATCAATTTTTTTTATCAATCATACGTTAAATCATTCATCATTCAGCTAAACAAGATAATAATGGTTAACTTTCACGCGCCAATAAAATCTACATACAACTATCAGCTTAATAAACCAAAGACTTCCACAGCCACACATAAATCCACGCGAACAATAACTTTTAATAAGCAAAATCCGAAATTAATTATCAATGCAAAAAAATATCAAAGATAAAAACCATTGCATTATAAAATCTCTAAATATCCAGCGATTATACCAAAAATTATCTCTGAAAAATCTCCAAAACATAATTATAACAAGAAAAAAAAAACCTAACCTAAGCAGTAAGAACGACAGCTCCACCAGCCTCCTTGATCTTCTTCTCGGCGATCTTGGAAATAAGTTTGGCCTTGACTACGATCGGCTGATTCTCAGGCAAAACACCTTTCCCCAAAACCTTGAAAAACCCAAACTGAGTAACGTCAAGCATCGGAGCATTCTCCTTAGTGGCTTTGTCCTTCACATCCTGGGGAATCATGGACCAGAGCTTGTCGATGTTGACGATTGGGCAATAGAACTTGTTGCGGAGCTTGTGGAAATAGCGCATACCGACTTTCCCAAAATAACCTGGATGGTATTTGTCGAAGAGGATCCTGTGGTGGTGCATACCTCCGGCATTACCACGACCACCGGGATGCTTCCTGTGTTTCCCGATACGACCGTGTCCGGCGCTCACATGACCTCTCTTCTTACGATTCTTCTTGAAGCGTGTAGTCATTTTTGAGAGTGGTGAGTTGTGATTCAGCGGCTGGGTGGGTTGGGGATTGAAGAGAGTAAGTTTAGGGTTTTGTGGGATTTTATAGTTGTGGATGAAATGGGTGTCAGATTTTATTTGACGGTTTTGTCCTCGGCCTCATAGGTACTGGGCCTGACTCAATAAAAGGGAAGAACGTCCCTTTTGATTTTGATTTCGAAAAATAGAACGATCCAATATTCCTGATAATTAAAAGTTTAGAACGATCCATATTAATTATTATATATTTATATATTAAATATTTATTTTTAAATATAAATTTTTATTATCAATACTATTATATAAAGATGAATGCAAATCGGCCTTGATTAATAATGGTTCTTATTCTTGCAAATCGGCCTATGAAGCTTTTACCCCTAATAGGGCTGATCCTCCCTTGGAAATTTGGAAGTCCATTTGGGCCCTCAAAGTCCCCTACCGCATTAGGAGTTTCCTATGGCTGGGAGTCAAAGACAGGCTCCTCACGAATGCAGATAGACACAGAAGGCACTTGGCTGTATCTGGTGCCTGTAGCAGATGCAGCGGCCATGTGGAAACCTTGTGCCATGCTTTGAGGGATTGCCCGAATAGTAGAAAGGTTTGGGAAGGGGTCCTTCCTCACCACATCCTTCCTTCCTTTATGGGGTTCTCTGATATTGACTGGTTCTCTGAAGGCGTTAATGGGAATTTGTTGGCCAGTACGGAGCACGGGGCTATTCTCTTCGCTATTATTTGTCACCAAATGTGGAAATGGAGGAATGAAGAGTTATTTGCTGAGAAGACTGTCTTTATTCATGACATCCGGTTTTACTTCTCGAAAAAACTCTCTGTTATTACAAAGAGTTTTGAAGGAGAGCCCCTGGTTCACCCCTCCCCGGTTAAAGAGGTCTAGTTAGTTGGTTGGAGGAAGCCCAGGGAAGGGGTTGTCAAGTTGAATACGGATGGCTCCTGCCTTAGTAATGGCAGAATTGCTGCTGGTGGAGTTCTTCGGGATGCTGGTGGCGCCTGGCTGGCTGGGTTTACCCATAACTTAGGTACGGGCTCCTCCTTTACTACGGAGCTCTGGGGGAGCTTGTCTGGCATTAAACTCGCCATTCGTATGGGTGTTAAAAGACTTTCGGTGGAGTCTGACAATTTGGAGGCTATCAACAGGATTTCGGATAGACAAGCTGTTTGTCTTAAGAGTCAGAATCTCATTAAAGCCATCTTGAGGCTTCGTCCTGCCTTCGATTCTCTTACCTTCTCCCATATTTATAGGGAGCAAAACCGCGTGGCGGATCGCTTGGCAGCTGCTGGGCATGGGGGAATGTTAGGTGTTTCTACCCTTTCCGTTCCTCCTTCTTTTCTGTTACCTTCTCTTCTTGAGGATAAGATTGGGGTCAGTCTTCCTAGACTGATCCCGGGTTAGGTTTTTGTTTGTTTGTTTTTTTTCTTCCCTTCTTACCAAAAAAAAATATAAAGATGAATGCAATAAGGAATAGTGAATTCCAATTGATTCAAAACAGTAACATATTCATGTTTTTTCCAAATTTATCCTACAATTTCAACAGTCCATGAACACATGTTGTGGGCATTTGTGTATTTAGCACACTCATGGTAAAACGACGTCGTTTCATACAATGGCATTATCGTCATTTACATCTATACTATGTAGTAGGTTTCAGACTCCTCAGCCATTTCAATCTTTTCTTCTCTTCCCACTACCTCCGCCGCTCTCCACATATCCATCTGTTTGTGTCTAGGTCGTTTCTTTCAATCTCTTCGATTTCTATCTGCAATTTTAGATTTTTATTTTCACTCGGTTGTTAATAGATCAGATTGGAACCGCTTCAAGAAGTTTTATTCCTATTGATTGAATCCGAGGATACGCGAATTTAGATGTGGTCTGTTGTTGCAGTGTTTGAGTAGAAGAGAAGAAGAAGAAGAAATATGTTGGGAATTATAAGGCAAAAAGTGAGTACTGGAGGCTTTCCTGTTCTGGTGCTATAATTCTATTTTGTTTCTATTGAATTTGAAGTTGTTTCCATTAATTTTAGTTTTTATTCGGTTTTTGCAGGCTTTTCGGCAGTCGCTTCAGCAGATTCGGCCTGCGGCTTCAGCATGGAGAAGCTTCTCATCCGCCTCTAAAGAGGTGCAGTAAAAACTTGGCTCGTCTGCTTTATTTGGAACTTTTGCTGTTTAACTGTGCCGTGGTTAGCTTAATTTCTTAGGTTGTGTTTATTACCTGTTTGATTTCATGCATTCTTTAGTTTTATGGAAATGCTGAAATCTTGTGCGTTGTATGAATTTGTAACTATATGCAGATGACAGTTAGAGAAGCACTTAACTCTGCTCTTGATGAGGAAATGTCTGCTGATCCTAAAGTGTTCTTGATGGGAGAAGAGGTGAAAATAATTGGAAACTGTTGTTTTTAGTTGTTTATTTCTTGGTAGTCTCCGTTCTTATGTATTTTTTTTTATCTGTATGCAGGTTGGGGAATATCAGGGTGCATATAAGGTTAGACTTTATCTGTATTTTTATGCTGTTCTCAAAGGTCATCCATTCTCTTTCATGTGTCCGATAGTCAGATTTCTATTTGCTGTTTTTTGTAGATAACTAAAGGGCTTCTGGATAAGTATGGTCCTGACAGGGTTCTTGATACCCCAATTACTGAGGTTTCTTTTGTTTCGTTTTCTTTATGTAGTTTTTATTTTTCTATTGCTTTTGCCATGATATTTTGTTTTTGCTCCTGGCGGCAATGGTTTCCTTACTATCATCTCTATTTTCTTATATGTTTATTAGGCTGGATTTACTGGAATTGGAGTTGGTGCTGCTTACCATGGTTTGAAGCCAGTTGTTGAGTTTATGACATTTAACTTCTCTATGCAGGTTGGTATGCTGAATTTTGTATGTTATTTGTTAGTATCTTCTGCAAGGGAAGTTTCTTTGTGTAATCAATTTAAATATGTCAGGAGGTCAAATTCATGTGTGCGGTTGTTGAGGACATTTCTTTATGTAGCAGTGCCCTTAGGATGTAGTTTTGCATTTTATGGTGTTGTTTATGACTTCATTTTCAATGAGAAAAAAATCATCGTGGGGATTTTGGTCGAGATTTGCTTAATTTACATTGTTCTGTTGTGCCTTTGATGCAGGCTATTGACCACATTATAAATTCAGCTGCAAAATCTTGCTATATGTCTGCTGGCCAGTTATCTGTGCCCATAGTTTTCAGATGACGTAATGGAGCTGCTGCAGGAGTTGGTGCCCAGCACTCCCATGTATAGTTTCCTGATACTTTCTTTTCACCTGTCATTTAATTATTCATTGTCTGTTTGTAGCTGATTCATTTTATTCTTAGTTTCAGTGATGATGTTGTTGCTATACTATCATACCATTTTTTTCTCTGTATTCTATTATGTTAATGTTCTTGCTCCAAAGGTGTAGTTTGAATTCCGTTTGTAGATGTTGACGGACAATAATATTTGGTATCAATAGAGGGCAAAGATAACGAATAATCATACAAAAATGGGATTAAAGAATTAGTGAATTTAATTGATTTCGGATTGTTGTTATAACTTTTAGCACTGTCCATGACAAGTTTTAAGAAAAAGAAAATTCTTTGTGATTATTTAACCATTAGCGTTGTTGAATTGGTTTGTCTTCTATTACATGTTACAAAAGCAACCAGTGGTTGATTTTGAAATTTTGTTTTGGAATACTTTAAAGTTCAAATTAATAGTTACAAGAAAATGCCTTTTAAATGCTAAAAAATTCCAATTGATTCAAAACAGTAACATATTTATGTTTTTTCCAAATTTATCCTACAATTTCAACAGTCCATGAACACATGTTGTGGGCATTTGTGTATTTAGCACACTCATGGTAAAACGATGTTGTTTCATACAATGGCATTATCGTCATTTACATCTATACTCTTCCCACTACCTCCGCCGCTCTCCACATATCCATCCGTTTGTGTTTAGGTCATTTCTTTCAATCTCTTCGATTTCTATCTGCAATTTTAGATTTTTATTTTCACTCGGTTGTTGATAGATCAGATTGGAACCGCTTCAAGAAGTTTTATTCCTATTGATTTTTCCTCTATCTTCCTCCCATACAACACCAGGTTCGTACACGGTCCGAGAAGCTCGCCTCCATTCCAGAACTGGAGAACTATGATGAGGTAGTTTTCATTCCCTTCATTTAAATCTATTTTTGTCATTTTGTCTTTCATTCTTATGCTGTGATATTTTCTTTAAATTTAAGTTTGTCTTCATGTTTTGCCTTTCAGAGAAGTTTGGAAATCTGAGTTCTGCATGTTGTCTGAATCTTAAGGGATTCAAACCTAGATTGTTGAGCATGTGGGTATTGTAGTGAAAACCCTTATATTATTTTTCCTTCTCTTCTCTTTTGTTATTTATAATACTGATCTTCAAATATGATGATTTTGTATCACTAGGTGTCTGATTCAGTTCCTTTTCTTCAACAAGTCAGTTGATTGGTAATCTTGCCGGATCTGAGAGATCTATATGATTTTTTCCACCTAGGTTATTTTCTGACCGGTGAGTCCCATTTATTTCTTCAGCTTTATTTTTTTTTTCTTGCCATTAGAGATTGATTTTGATTTTTCTTGCCATTTGGAGATCGAACTTTGGGGATTTTATTCTTTTATAGTTTCCTTAACATGAATTTGTAGGTTAAGTGAATGAATTGGGAACAAGGGTGTTAATATGTTCATGTGTTTGTTTCAATCTAATTCTACTCTATTTTTTGGTTTCTACTTTTGTAAATCTATTTTCAAATTCGTGATTCTTTTTTTCTTGCTTCAGTTGTTAATTTTGATTTTTTTCCAACGTGAATTTTGTTCAGTAGAATAGTTTAGATTGTTGACAAAGGATGGCAAACAAACTTTCTGAGAATTTCTCAGGTAAAAGATAAGTTTTTCTTCAATATACTTAATGATATTCATGATTTCAATCACTGTTATTATCTTTTTTGGCTTACAAACTTTAAACTATTGGAAAGGTTGTTTTATAAAGATTTCCTATTTATATGTCCAAATTGAGATTGACTATCTATTAAAGACTCATATTTGTGTCTTGATTGCATAAGGTTTCATGAAGATGATATACCAAATCGTTGTGTAATGATTTTGTTTTTCTCTAGAGTTTTATTTGCATGATGAAATTAAGTTAACTCTTTCCCAACATATAGCTGATTCAGCTTTTGATAAATTAATGTTTATTAAGGTACACTCACGATTCTTAACTTCGATATGGGATTGGATTAGCATGTATTTGTTCATGGTGAATTCTTTCCGATGTTGACATGGCCTTAGTTTTTAATTGAGTTCGTACACTAAGGATGTGCAGAATAAAATTCCCTTTTTTTTTGTTAAAATGCTGAATAGGTTGAACATGGATAGGATTAGACATGAATAGTTTTTTTTTCTTATGTCAATTAATTTGGTCAGTACAACTTATGATATGCTTACATCTTTTTTTTTATCTAATTTGGAGTGGAAACAATAATTACTTAGAATTAATTGATTAGATATGCACCTACTAAATCTGACAGTTATTTATTGTGATTTGAAGTAGAAACAATCATGAATTTGAATTAATTGATTAGATAGAAATCTATCAAAATCTGACACTTATTAATTTCAACTTACTCATACTGATAGTAAACTGTAACTTGTGTCAGTGTTGCATCATAAATGCACTTTTTTTTTCTATAAATGACCTATCTTTTTTTACCAATTCTGAACATTCTTCTTTTCTTTTGCTCTGCTTTTATATTTGTGGCTTTTAAAGTTAAGCTCTTTTTGCTCTTTTGGTGGAAAAAGAAGGTAATCTGGAGATTATTTTAGTAATGAATACATTGTGGTTTGATCACTTCAGGACTTCATATTTATTAGAATACATTGTGATATGATCACTTCAGGAGTTCATATTTATTAGCACACACTGAATACATTTATTATAATGATAGAAGTCATTTCATTTGGCTTTTCTATTAATTCCATATCTTTTCTGACTGGTGTTTTTATTGTGATTTGAAGTAGAAACAATCATGACTTTAAATTAATTGATTAGATAGAAATCCACCAAAATCTGACCCTTATTAATTTCAACCTGCTAACCTGTGTCAGTGTCAAATCATATCATAAATATTCTTTCTTTTTTCCTATAAATAGCATCTCTTTTTTTTACCAAATCTGTACATTTTACAGCTTTCCTTTTGCTTTCCTCTTATACTTTTACTTTTTCAAGTCAAGCTCTTCTTTTTCTCTTTGGGTGGAAAAAATGTAATGTGTAGATTATTTCAATTGACCTGTTACATTTCATTAACTTGCATTATTTATATTCTTATTATTATGTTATTAACATAGTGTTTTATATGTTGGCAGATGTTTTTGGTTCCGTTAAATATGGATTCTGTGTTAGCGGACATCCTGTTCCGTCTCTCCCTTGGACCTCATACAAAGAAAATCTTCAGTGATTCTGGGATTGGCCCTTTTCAATGCCATATTACTTTTACATGTCCTGATCAACATGGAATTGTGGGTGAGCGTTTCTTTGTTGGCCATAACAATAGCAACTGTGGGCAAGCTGTTGCTAATGCTGCATTGGAAGCACTTCACTTTCTGAAACCTATTTATGAATTTGAGGTTATCGATTTCAACCACAAAGAATTAACAGAGTTAAAAGCCTTCCATAATGTGCTTGCCATGCCTTCAGTGCAAGAGGGTTCACCAAATTCTGTGGGTGCACATAATGTTGCTGGTCCTACTGCAGAAAACAACAAAGCCTCTTATGAGAAACTTGAGAACAAATATGGACGTCTTAAAGCCAAGTATTTTGGATTGAAGGAGAAGCATATTCAATTGGTAAACAGCAACAAGCGGTTTCACAAATCACTGGTTAAGGCTAAAGTAATCTGATAGATGTCAAGTGGCAGGAGGTATTTTCTTTGTTATTTCTTTCTTATTTTTGAATTCCAATTTGGTATCTGTAAACATATTTTACAGATTTGAAAAATTATTTACCTATTATTTATTAATACACGATTTTGACTGTTAATTGTATGATATTAAATTTTATTCTTGGTTTTATTATTAAGTTGTGTTCTGATTGTAACATATTTCATGAGTTCTTTTTGTTCCTAACACATTTTGGGGAGTGCAGTGCAGTCTGCTAGCATCTTTTTCAGGCTTGGTTCCAGGACTTTTTGGATTGCACTATGTTTTGTCTTTGCTAGCAGCTTTTTGTTAATATCAGTTAATATCAGTTACTGGTGAACTAGCCTTGAAAAATTTAATGTAAGATATAGCGGTTTATCCATGTGGTAGATGTACTAAGTTCATGTATTAAATATTATGATGTTTTATAATATATAGGTTACAATTACAGTTTCTTTCTTATATTTTTTTTCCGTATTCTTTCAAAGTAGCTTAGGAGCGGCCTCTTGCCAATTAAATTGGCAAGGGAAGGCTTGCCCCCAATACACCCTTGTGGTGGGACCCCTCCCCGGACCCTCGCTCAGCGGGGACGCGTAATGCGACCGGGCCGCCCTTTTTTTTTTATTATTCTTTCAAAGTAGCATTATCTGATACTAAAAAAAACACTATGAAAAACAAGGTTGATTGAATAATTAAATTTTTTTATTAATAAATTTTATATATGAAATAAACTAACAGATTTAATTATCAAATTAGAGATTTTATTTATGCTTTATTACCTAATTTATTTATGTTTTTAAGAAGTGTTTCATTTTAAAAAACAAAAATCATTAACCAGTTTATTAACAAGAATTACTTAAAGTTTAATATGATATAATGATATAATTTTCTTTTCATTTATTAGTATAGTTGTTAAAGATAAATTATCAAATTAAATTTTTTTATTCAAATTGACTTTTAGATAAAATCTTATCAAATTAACTAAGTATTTTAAAAAGAATATAACTAATAATAAATTTTAACTCAATCCCAATATATTCCTAGATATATTTACTAAGATATTAATTGGTTCAAATATTTTTATTAAATTTTAAACACTTTTATATATTAAAGGGATAAGGTGCCAAAATAGGTCTAAGGTTTTTGGGAAAGTACCAATTTAGGTTCAACGTTCAGAATAGCAACAATATAGGCTTAACGTTTACAACATAATATCAATTTAGGCTTAACGTTTATAATATAGCATCAATTTAGGCCTCACGTACAAAATAGCACCAATATAGGTTTAACGTTTACAAAATAATACGAATTTAAGCTTAACGTTTACAAAATATATCAAATTTAAGCTAAACGTCACGATTAAATTAACCATATTATATTTTTTTTCTATTAACTTTATATCCTATCTTTTTATTTAGTTCTATTTTCTTACTTATTATACTATAATTAATTAGTTTTCTTGCACATTTTATGTCTCATGTAATATATGCAAACCAAAAGTAATCGAATATCCACAATATTAACTAAAGGTAATTGAATGTCGACAATATTTTTTGAAATATTGTGGATATTCAATTACTTTTGGTTTGCATATATTACGTGAGCAATCAAATTTAGTAGTCATGGAATCATTTATGAAAAACAAATATAATATTTTAATGGGTAAAAATACTAATTAATTATATTATATTATAATAAATAAAAAGATAACTTATAAAGTTGATAGGGAAAGAATATAATAGGATTAATTTAATTATGACGTTTAGCTTAAATTGTATATATTTTATACGTTAAGCCTAAATTGATGCTATATTATAAACGTTAAACCTAAATTGATATTATGTTGTAAACGTTAAGCCTATATTGGTGCTATTTTTAACGTTGAGTCTAAATTGGTACTTTTCCAAAAACTTAGGCCTATTTTGGTACCTTATCCCTATATTAAACCGTTTAGCAACCCCGTCTACTTAAGACACTGACTATCTGCTTCCAACACAATAAGTAGAGACTGATGACAATCAATTCAAATCTTATAAGTTACCTTGCCATGACAGTTTAAAATATGTATCATCATGACATTAAATTATTTATGTACTTAGTATTTAATACACGTCTTATCAATCAATTTCATATTAACACTTTAAATCTGTTAATGTCTAGAAAAAAACTTAATCAGAGACTTAATATATCCAATTAAAAGATAAATGACTGGATCACTGAAAATGGAATAGATCAATTACTTGATTGTTGAATTATGGTCCACTCTTAAACATCACGATTCCGCTTACATAATTGCTTAAGAAATGCGTAATGTTGTATGAAATAAATGGTTAAAAACTAATGCATAATGTTGTATGAAATAAATGATTAAAAGCTTAAGGTCTCAATCTAAAAGAAAATTATTGTTTAGTATTTGGACAATGTATATTACCTAATTTAAGCTATCAAACCAAACATTTATTTTAATCATCACATTATGCCAAATTCTATCTAAAGAAAATATAAACCCATTGATTATACATATCTTATCAATCAACTTCATATTAAACATGTATCATCATCCCTCTTAAAATTACAATCTCATTTATAGAATAGTCTAACAAAAGCATACTATCTTATAAAATAAATGATAAAAAACTGAATGGCTATATAGAAATAAAAGACTTAATATATTCAATTAAAAGATCAATGTCTTCATTACTAAAAATCAAATAGATCAATTGTTTCAGTATTCAAGTCTGATGCACTCTTAACATTATACACAATTCTATCTAAACAAAATATTAATTCGTTTATTGACTTATCATTAATGAGAACCAATAACCTAACCTACACGTCCCGTCAATCAACTTCGTATTAAATATGTACCATAATGACATTAAATTATTTATATACTTTAGTATTTAATACATGTCTTATCAATCAATTTCACATTAAATTATCAATTAATCAAACCCCAAGAACTTAACAACTTCACCTATTCTATCTATATACTTTCTATTTAATAGATATCTTATCAATCAATTCTATATTAATTATAATCCTACTACAATCTTATCAATCAATTTCATATTAACACTTTAAATTTGTTAATGTCTAGAAAAAAAATTTAATCAGAGACTTAATATATCTAATTAAAAGATAAATGAGTGGATTACTGAAAATGGAATAGATCAATTACTTGATTGTTCAATTATGGTCCACTCTTAAACATCACGATTCCGCTTACATAATTGCCTAAGAAATGCGTAATGTTGTATGAAATAAATGGTTAAAAGCTAATGCGTAATGTTGTATGAAATAAATGGTTAAAAGCTTAAGGTCTCAATCTAAAAGAAAATTATTGTTTAATATGCTGCAGAGAAGACAAATTACAGACTTAATATACCATGATGATACATATTTAATATGAAATTAATACCATTAATAAGACTCCACCAACTTAACCTAATTTATTTATATACTTAGTATTTAATACACATCCTATCAATCAGTTTCACATTAAACTATCATTAATTAAACTCTAACAACCTAACAACTTCACCTATTCTATTTATATACTTTGCATTTAATACACATCTTATCAATTAATTTCATATTAATTATAATCCCATCTCACAATCTTATCAATCAATTTCATATTAATACACTCTGACATTCCTTTTTCTTCTTCCAAAGTGCCTTAAATGATCTCCGTTCTTAGTAATGTCTTCCCATTTTAGTAACTATTTAAATTTGATCTTCACCTCTTTCTTTCTAGCACTTTCTGATTCTGGTTCCTAAGGTAAATTTTTACTTTCTTTATATTCTTTGGGCATCTACTTGTGCTTCCTTTTCTGATCCATTCTCATGTCATAAGCTCTAATCTTCTTCTTCTTTCTTTCTTTTATTACAGCAGTTACTGAGCTTTGCTTCATTGCTTTGAGCTACTCCAAAAGGTATTTTACAAATATGTTTACATTGTTAGAATTTGCACATGTTTTACTATTTGTTTGCCTATTTATTTATTTATCTCTTGAATAAGTGTGTTATTATGATTATGCCAGATGATCATTATCAAAGTACCTTATCATAGTTTATTAGCTGAGATTTTGCCCCAATTAGAATTACCTCAGTATTCGGACCACACAAGTCGTGATCCCGCTACCGAGCTATTTAGTTGCTGTTTACAGTTGCCCCGCCCAAATTCGTCTGAGCATGCCACACCATTAGAATTTTATGGTTTTAGCTCCGAAAGCTACGACGATGCCAAGAATTTAGCTGCTTTTAGATGTATTGAACACTTGCACAGTGTTTACAGTGTTACCATTGTCGATTTCAGCCACGAAGAAATCAATATTGTTAACAATCAGATTCGCTCCCTAATGATATCTCAGACTGTAGACTAGGAAGCTTACGGAAGACTAATGGCCAAATATGACCATCTTAAAAAAATGTATAATAAAATGACCGCTTATCTTAGGCAAATCAGTGACACCGTTGCAAATTTCAAATTTGCTGATGTGGTGAATGACATCTAAGACATATATTTCTATGTATTAATATGTTACTCTACAAATATATTCAGACTTTTTGCTAAACGTTCACTTATATTTTGTTTTTAATTATTACTATTAATCCTCATGTATAAAAAAAGAACACGCATTCTCAAACTGGATTTCTGCAAGGTCGCTTGATTTTTTCCGTCCAAGTAAAATAACTTTCTTATTTAAAACATCATTTTCTAAATTCTTTAGGTTGGCAACACCTCATGTTTTGATTTAGAAAGTTATAAGTTATTTGCCTTTTTACTCTCCAGAAAAATCAATAATGAATTCTCATTTTCTTCTACTCCTTAACTTTTGATTTCAATTGGGTTACTTCCAATTTCTTTTTCTAACTTGTGTTCTTTTCTTTATTGATGAATAGAACCATGTCCTCTTCATCATCCTTCCCTTTTCCGATGCACGATTTATTTGAAGTTCCCATATCTTTTACTTTAGGTAATTTGAAATTAAACATTTGTAATACTTCAAAAATATCTATACTTTAAACATTTAATTAATTGTTTATCACTTCCTCCTTAAAGCAGATTCACATAATTGTTCTTCATTTGGTACTGAAATTACCGAGGGCCACGTTGAGAAAAAATTACGCATTCACACCTCACAAGTACCTTCATCACCAACTTTCAATTCAACCAATTTAGTTGATGTTACTATTACAGAAAATAATGACATGCCCATATACATAACTAATAATTTCCCCGTACAAACAAACCTTTCCACACCCATTTCGAGGCGGATTCGCAGTACGTGCATTCTATTGTACTGTTCTTATTTATTTCTTCCCTTTCATTAAAACATATAACTAACTACCCACTTTTTCAACACCTAGATGAGGAGCCAAAAATCTCTAATATGGGTAGCCCCGATTGCAAATGCCCATATTGTGGTGCTTTGTTCTGGCGGGCCGAGTCTATAAAGACAACAAAAAAACATGTGCCGGAATTCAATAGATGTTGTAAGAAAGGAATTGTGCAACTAGATGTCCTGAAAGACCCACCTCCAATTTTAGATTTCCTTTTAGATTACACTAAAGGACAACAATGTTCAAAATTTAGAGACAATATTAGAATGTATAATTCTATTTTCTCTTTCACCTCAACTGGAGGTAATATTGATTACAATGTCAATAAAACACCTGGTCCATATATTTTTAGAATCTCGAGGTAAAATCACCATTTAATCGGTTCTTTGTTACCAAATGAAAATGAAAAACCCAAATTTGCGCAATTATATATTTATGATACAGACAATGAAATACATAATAGGATGTCTTCTTTCATGAATGATGACTCAGACAAAACTCGTGACAAGGATATTGTTAGACAATTGATTCTCATGTTGGATGAACATAATGTCATTGCAAAAGCGTTTAGAATGGCTAGAGATAGATTTAAAGAGTGTGAGCTTTTACCTATTAGATTAAAATTAATTGGAAACCGGCCAAATGCTACCCAACAATACAACCTACCACAATCATCTGAAATAGCAGGCTTATTGGTAGGAGATTTTGGTTTTTATGACCAACATAGGGATATTATTATCAAACATAAAAATGGAAACTTGAAACGAATTAGTGTTTTGCATCCATGCTTAATGGCAATGCAATATCCGCTTCTTTTCCCCCGTGGTGAAGATGGATATATGCCTGAAATCAAATATGTATTTCCTACTACTGGTCGATCCCTAAATAGAAAATATGTTATAATGCGTGAATATTATGCTTATAGATTGCATCAACGTCCATTACAAAATCCTGCTTTGTTAAGAGGTGGTCGTTTATTACAACAATACATTGTAGATGCTTTCATATGTGTTGAACAAGAAAGATTAGATTTCATTCGTCGAAACCAACAAATCCTACTTTCAGAAATTTTTGAAGGTATTAGAGATGCTTTCTTTCGTGGCGATGTCGATGGGTCTCAAATTGGAAAAAACATAATTTTACCATCTACCCATACTGGTAGTCCTAGATACATGATGGAACACTACCATGATGCTATGGCAATATGCAAATATTATGGTCATCCAGATTTATTTTTGACCTTCACATGTAATCCATATTAGCAAGAAGTATACAAAATGCTAGAACTTATCCCAGGTCAAAAACCAGAACACAGGCCTGATGTCGTCTCACGAGTCTTCAAAATGAAAATTGAAAGTCTAATGGAGGATATAAAAAAAAAGAAATTTTTGGGAAAGTATCTGCCTTGCTTTATACAGTTGAATTTCAGAAAAGAGGTCTTCCTAATATACATTGTTTATTATGGTTAGCTACTAATACAAAACCATTAACAATAATAGAAATAGATTCATATATTTCAGCCGAATTACCATGTCAACACACTGATCCAATGGCATATAAAATGGTATCAAAATTTATGATTCATGGTCCATGTGGTATAGTTAAACCTACTTCTCCTTGCATGCGCAATAATCATTGTTCGAAATTCTTTCCCAAAAAATTTCAACCCAAAACTGTTATAGACTCGAACGGATTTGCAATTTATAAAAGAGAAGACAACAAAAGATACATTGAAAGAAATGGTTTAAAAATTGATAATCGTTTTGTGGTACCATATAATAGGCATTTGTTAATTAGATACGAAGCACATTTAAACATAGAATTTTGCTGCTATTCCACCATGGTTAAGTATCTTCTCAAGTACATTAATAAAGGATCTGATAGAATAAGAGCGGTCATAAAAAATAATCATGCATCTGGAAATGAGCATACTGATAAAAATTTAAACTTTGATGAAATTAAAACATACTTAGATTGTCGTTATATATCTCCTTGCGAAGCAATTTGGAGATTATTTGAATTTCCTATACACCATCGAGAACCTTCAGTGCAACGATTAACAATTCATTTGCAAAATAAAAATGTGGTTTTTGTTTAACGAACATCAAAACTTAAGTATGATGATGAACTATGCGGATATTGGTAAAACAATATTCACTGAATGGATGATTACAAATAACAATTATGAAGATGCTCGTGAGTTGACGTACGTTCAATTCCCTACGAAATGGATATGGGATGCAAAGGGAAAGATATGGGTGAGGAGAAAAAAAGGGTTTTCAATAGGAAGGATTTGTTATATACATCCGAATTCTGGCGAACTATACTATCTAAGGCTACTATTAAATATAATTAAAGGACCTAGGTCTTTTACAGATATAAAAACTGTGAACAATGTCACATATGATACATATCAATCAACTTGCAATGCTTATGGTTTGTTACAAAATGATAATGAATGGATTGAAGCAATGGAAGAAAGTTTATTGTCTGCTTCATCATCTCAGTTACGACGTTTGTTTGTTATTTTAATAGTATATTGTGAAGTGGCTAATCCTTTACAATTATTTAACCGCTTTTGGACAAATTTAAGTGAGGATATAGAATATGAAATCAGAAACACCCTGCACTTACCAAATATGTCAATCCCAGAACATCATATTAAAAACCATGTTTTAATAGAATTAGAAAAACTATTTAATCGCAATGGTTTTTCTCTAATTGATTATAATTTGCCTATGCCAAATGCTTCAGATTCTGAAAATAGTCAGAATCGTCTCTTAATTGAAGAGCTTTCTTATAATGCTTTTGAATTAGAAAAATCACACTCTAAAATGTATAACAATTTAAATGTTGAAAAAAAAGAGGCCTACGATGCAATTCTCAGTTCGGTTCTTCAAAACAAAGGAGAGAAATTTTTTCTTTATGGCCATGGAGGAACGGAAAAAACATATTTATATGAAACAATTATAGCAAGGCTACGTTATGAATATCAAATTGTCTTAGTTGTTGCTTCTTCGGGCATATCTGCTTTATTACTTCCTGGTGGTAGTGTAACACCCTGATCCAATACCATGTAGATATTGTCCGCTCTGGCCCAATTCCAACACATTGGGCCTCACGGCTTTAAAACGCGTCTTCATGTATTGGATTCACATCTTACTAATAAGCCTCAATCACTCACTTTCCATCTCAGATGTGTGATTCAGTTCATTCCTGCCCCCATCGCCATCCCTTAGGGCCGCTCCTTGCTCAGGCCTTCTTACCCCGGCGCCACCCACTCCGGACCGGGTCGTTACAGGCCCACCAGCTTCCGCCTGGTTCGTCCCCGAACCACACATCGTACGTGGAGAGTCGGCTCTGATACCAATTGTAACACCCTGATCCAATACCATGTAGATATTGTCCGCTCTGGCCCAATTCCAACATATTGGGCCTCACGGCTTTAAAACGCGTCTTCATGTATTGGATTCACATCTTACTAATAAGCCTCAATCACTCACTCTCCAATTCAGATGTGGGATTCAGTTCATTCCTGCCCCCATCGCCATCCCTTAGGGCCGCTCCTTGCTCATGCCTTCTTACCCCGGCGCCACCCACTCCGGACCGGGTCGTTACAGGTAGAACAGCCCATTCAAGATTTAAGATACCAATCAATTTAACCTCCACATCTTCTTGCCAAATTAAAAAAAAACACGAACTTAGCTGAATTAATAACTAAGTCTTCTCTTATTATTTGGGATGAAGCACCAATGAACCATCGATAATATTGTTTTGAAGCGCTTGATAGATCGTTAAAAGATATTTTATGTACTCCTACAAATGATGTATCTGAACGTCCTTTTGGCGGAAAAACAGTTGTTCTTGGCGGAGACTTTAGACAGATCCTCCCAGTTATAGCTCAAGGAACAAAAGAAGATATCATAAATGCATCGATAACAAATTCATATTTATGGCCTTTTTTAAAAATCTACATACTGAAAAAAAACATGCGCTTAGAAATAAGTGAAGTAGCTTTTAATCATAATGAATTTGATAATTTTGCAGCCTGGCTCCTTGCTGTAGGTGATGGTCAAGTAGAACATACATCTATTCCAACACTAGATGATGAGAAAAATTGGATAGAAATTCCAGAATGTCTATTAGTTAAACAATTGGATGATCCTATTAAAACAATCATTCAAGAAACGTATATAAATTTTGCACATTCTTATAGTGACCATATTTATTTAAAAGAAAGAGCAATTATTACCCCTAAAAATGACATAGCCGACGAGATAAATTCTGTCATGCTAGATTTATTACCAGGGGACATTCATTCATATTACAGTAGTGATTCAATTTGTAAGATCTCTAATAATAATGAAGAATTAGACACTTTATCCTATTGACTTTTTGAACACTTTGAATTTCAATGGCTTTCCTCAATATGAATTAAATCTTAAAGTCCATGCACCTGTCATGTTACTAAGAAATATTAATCCAACAAATGGTCTTTGTAATGGTACAAGATTAATTATAACTCAACTAGGAAATAGAGTAATTGAAGCAGAAATAATAACAGGTTCTTTTAGTGGCGAAAGAGTTTTCATACCGCGAATAACATTAACATCTGTACAGACAAAATGGCCTTTTGCTTTAAAACGACGCCAGTTTCCTATTAAACTTTGCTACAGTATGACCATAAACAAAAGCCAGGGGCAAACACTTAGGCAAGTGGGTTTATATTTAAAAGAACCCGTTTTCAGTCATGGTCAATTATATGTAGCATTATCAAGAGTTACCAGTCAACAAGGAATTCGTATTCTACTACACCATAATAATTCTAATCTCGATATAGCAAAAGTAAATTTTACAAAAAATGTTGTCTACTCTGAAATTTTTAGTCATTTATTTTCCTGATATATATATATATATATATTTTACTTTGTATGACATATAACTTATAATATTCTATATTGTCATGCAACAGAAGAAAATGTCGTATGTTGCTCTTGCAGACATTGATAAGGACAGTAAAAACATACGAATTAAAGTTCGAGTGGCAAGAACTTGGGACTTTATAAACCCTCAGGACAAGACAGATATTTTTAGCTATGAACTTCTGCTCATTGATGAAAAGGTTATCAAATTTAAGCATCAATGATATTTTTTATTATTAATTACAATGACTATCTATTTTTTTAGCATTACATGACTTCACAGGGCGATACGATACAAGCAACAATTCCTCACCGAATTTCACAGCGATTTCGAAGTTTATTGTTAGACGGATCTATAAGTCATATTTCTGGATTTATTGTTGTTCCCGCCCAAAACAACTACAAGATCAGCAGCCACCCATTTCGTATAAAGCTCCCGTTCAATGCATTTGTGAAAGAACTTGACGAACCTAACTCCTCCATACCATATGACAAGTTCACTTTCTTGGATTTTCCAAGTATTGAACAAAGGATTGGGTTTGTTGACTACTTATGTGGTAAGGAATTACATGTTTAATATGCTCATGTAAAAAGTATACCATCATCTTCCTTTTTTTATAATACATAATCATGGTCATTCTGTTTTACCTCTTTCACATCTTAGATGTTTTCGGACAAATAATTGTGATTGAGAATGTCGAGCAACTGAAGCTGTCAAACCAAATTAAAGACAAAAGGACTCTAATTATCCAAGATATCAAGTATGTCCATTTTTTTTTCTAAAGGCGAGATGTTTACACTTCTTACGAGTATTATTTCTCTATTTTTTTTAACTAATTCGTTATACTTATATACATATTAGTGCAAATCAAATTGAAATCACATTATGGGGAAGAGCAGCAATATCATTTCTAGAAGAAGTTTTTACAGCAGCAAAATCAAAGCCTGTCATTTTAGCCTTTACTAGCATGGTTTCAAAATCATATCAAGGTTAGGAACTCATATTAACATTTGTAAATATCTTTTTCCCTTAGAGAGTTTTCACATGCATACTTTTGTTATTACCATAGATGGATTCACTGTTAACAGCACATCAAGCACAAAAATTTATATTAATCCCGAACTGCCTGAAGTTACAGACTTCATTACCCAGTAAGTCCTTCTATGCTTTTTTTATTTTATTTTTCATTACAATGGTATTATTTTATTCTAATTTTACCATAACAACAACTACAGACTTCAAGAACCATATACTGAGCTTAGGAAAGTAGAAAAAGAAATCATTCCAATTGCAGATATTGAAGAAGAAAAAAATGTAAACAGAAAGACCATCTCTGAACTACTACAATTGGACATCCATGCAGATAAGGTCCTCTATTAAAATGCATATTTGTCTCCCTACTTAATATATTTAACTTATAACAAAACCTAACTCTTACAATATGTCATCTTCTTTAATAAGGCAATGAAATTTACATGCAAGGCTATAATCAAAGAGATCGATCCTACTGATGGCTGGTGGTATAAAGCATGTCCAAAATATAAAAGAAGTTTGCAAAATATTGGAGACAAGATTTGGTGTAAGAAGTGCACTTACATAAATGAATTACGTATTCCATGGTAAATAATACTTCATAAATACACAAACTATTATATAATTTAATAACTAACATTTTCAAATTTATTATTTTATTTCAGGTATAAGCTAACTGTCATTGCACAAGATGAAACATGAATTGCTCCTTTCTTACTATTTGGTCTTTCAGCTCAGTCTCTAATTGAAATTCCAGCAAGCAATGTAGTTATGGGAAATAAAGATCGTTTTGACATGCCACCTATCATATCAAAAATTGTGGAATAGAAAAGATTTTTCAAGTTTGCATAAGTGATAGAGTGGATGATGCATCTGCAATGTCTTTCAAAGTGCTTCACATTTTTAAAGATGAATTTATAACTGGCAAAAAAGAAACCCCAAGCCCAATTTCAGTGCGTCCCTCACATCTGCTGTCAAAAAGTCCCATAGCCAATTCATCCAAACCAAGTGTGAAAAAGAAACTTGAATTTCCAGCTCATGATAGTCAAAGTTCAAGCATGGTTGAATTCGAATCAGTTGGTGCTACTGAGAACATTATTCCTCCATCTGCCAAAAAAAGCAAATCCTAAACAATTGCATGAACTTCTATGTTAAACTGTTGTTATCGTTTCAGTTTTATTATATGGACTTTTATATTATCTATAAATAATTAAGATAGTTGTCTTATGCGTTTAAAGTTTTATTAACTACATCTATGAAGCCAAGTTTTTTTTTAAAAAAAATTTGCGCAATGCGCTTACATTAAAGAAAAAAGAAAAATCTCCACCAGACCCGGATGTGATTCGAACCCATGACCTTTCAAGGCGTAGGTAAGCTCTCAACCACTAGGCTAAGAGCTTCACCACACATCTATGAAGCCAAATTGCAGTTCTCTCTAATGACATCATTATTATGTGTGTAGAACCTTCATTATATTCAAACAATAGATTTATTCAGCTACAAACTTAATATAATAAAAATCTACTATATTAACTACATATCATTTCAGGTTAAATCAATTAAATAATAAAAAATATCTTATTCTAGCCATTAACAATTAAACATATTAAAAAATAAAAAAAATAATAAACCATTTTAGCTACTATATATTATTTCAGGTCAAATCAATTAAATAATCATAAATATCTTATTCTACCGATTAACAATTAAACACATTAAAAAAATGAAAGAAACAATAAATTCTTTTAGCTACTATATTTATTACACATTACTTCAGGTCAAATCAATTAAATAATTTCAGCTAAACAATAAATTCTTTTACCTACTATATTTATTACACGTTATTTCACGTCGAATCAGTTAAATAATCATAAATGACTTTCACCTAACCATACCACTATCATTAAACCGAGTCAAATCAATTAAATAATCATAAATGACTTTCACCTAATTCAATGACATTACTACACACCATTTCAAATCAAATCAATTAAATGATGTTAAATATGTTTCAACTAAGCAATAAATTCTTTTACCTACTATATTTATTACACATTAATTCACGTCGAAGTAAAGTTAAATAATCATAAATGACTTTCACCTAACCACACCACAATCATTAAACCGAACCATTTTTACTCAAGTTTATATTGCATACCATACTATTCCACTCAATCAATTTTATATTGCACACCATCCTACTTCTCCACTTCAATTAGTATTATATTCTTTCCCGATCTTCTTCTTTTCATTCTTTCAGCATCTACCCATTGTTGTTGTCGGTTTAAATTGCTTACAAAGGTATTATTTAATTATCATTTTTTGACCTTATTCATTACACATGTTTCATATTTTTTTTTGTATCCATTACATACAGATCTTTTCCTTCACCATGATCTAATTTATTTCACTTCTCAGATGCCAACAATACAACTTTCACTTGAAAGTCTCCTCAAGTTTGTTATGAATGAACTCAACTTGTCGCCTCCAATTATACACTTTGATGCTCGTGTTCAAGGGAATTTTATTTGTCGTGTTTATTACTTACACAAAGATAATCATGGTGATGAGCATTTTATGGATCTTACCGGGACAAGCTCAACAAGTGACACTGATGCAAGAAATCGAGCATGCTTCAAAGTCTTAAAATCACTACAATCCTCCCATGGTATTGAAATACTTGATTTCAACCATGCCAAACTTATGATGGTAAGGCAAACCCATCAGCAACTATCCATGGATTACATGACGATAATTGGGGGACCATATCAAAGCCTATTGAGTGACTATCACTTTTTGAAGCAACAGTTTACGAAAGCAGTTAAATTCATAACAAGGTTGGAGTTCTTGTCTGAAAGAATAAACAATTTATTAAACTAGAATTTTATTATTCGGTCATGTTATCCTACCTTAATTTCATATGTAATAACTTCTTTTGTAAGTATAATAATATATATTGTTTCTTCTCCACCCCTCTAACATTAAAAAATTTAAATGCCCCGAAGCGAAGCGAGGATTTTATCTCTAGTATATATATATAGGTTAAGTCTCGTCCAATTTTCAAACTTTTCTTTTTTTTAATAGAGCAATTTTTTTTAACTAGATGGCGAAGGAGCATGAGAAGGCGAGACCTAGGGCGATTTCGATTTTGGGTGGCGCGGGCGGCCAATTGGCGAAGGAGGCGGCTGATCGAGCGGCGGGGAGGGGGCTGGATGTGGATCCGCGTGATAGGAGGATTAGCAGCGAGCGGGTTCGTGATAGGTCGAGGGAGCGGGATCGGCTTGTGCGGATGGAGGGTGAGGGGCTGGATCCGGCAGCGACTGGTGATGGTGAAGCGATTCGTGATACGGATCGTGGCCGGGAGTGGATCTTGTCATCTGCGGCGCACGGGTTGGTTGGAGGCGGCAATTTGGCTGCTGGTTTGTTTGGGATGCCGGCAGCGGATGAGGGTGGGCAGGAGTGGGGCTCCGACTCGGGTACATTTGCAGCGAGGCTCCCTGGCCCTGGTGTGGAGGTGGCTTGCGCTGTGGCAGGATTCGCCCCGGCTGGGGAGTGCGGCAACCAGGCGCCTGGCGCTAGTGTAGCAGCAGGCAGCGGAGCCGCGGGGGAGCCGGCAGTTAGGGAGGCTGCCCAGGTGAGGGCCCCGATAGTGCCCATTGATACTAGGGCGATTAGGGAATTTGAGGTACCCCCGTTGGGCGGGGCGTTGGTCCAGGGGGCTGCGGGTCAGTTTGTCTCTAGTTCTATTGCTAATCATGTTGATTTTGTCAACCCTGGAATTGGCCTGGGGAAATTTTCCTAGAGAGATAAGGTGATGGGGGTGGTCGAGGAAGAACCCATGATTGAGGATGACAGTATCGAGAATGAGTCTGAGGAATCTTTTCCGACTCTGATGTTGAGGATGGTGAACAAGAGGACCTGCTGTGTCCTGTGATCCGTCTGTCCTCTAAAGATAAACGTATCCTCAGAGCGAAATGGAAATTAGCCTTAATTGTCACTATGCTTGGGAAAAGGATTAGCTTTAATTACTTTGCTCGGAGAATCCAGGCACAGTGGGCAAAGAAAGAGAAGGTTACCATTACGGACCTGGAGAATGACTACTATGTCATTAAATTTACAAGGGCAGAAGATTTTATGCAGTTGTTAATGGTGGACCTTATATCATTTCCAATCATGTTTTGGCGCTGAGGCCATGGGTCCCAAATTTTAATCCTCATGATTGCTTTGTGAATAGGATCCTTACTTGGGTTAGATTCCCAGGTTTAACCATTGAATACTATAACGAAAGATTTCTGAATAAGATTGGTGGCCTGGTTGGGAAAGTTCACCATGTAGACAAAACTACCGTTGGGGCAGTGAGAGGCAAGTTTGTCAGGGTTTGTATTGACATTGATCTTGCTAAGCCTCTTCTGTCTAAATTCTGC
The DNA here is from genome assembly GCF_963576675.1 of Euphorbia lathyris. Classification (NCBI taxonomy): domain Eukaryota; kingdom Viridiplantae; phylum Streptophyta; class Magnoliopsida; order Malpighiales; family Euphorbiaceae; genus Euphorbia; species Euphorbia lathyris. The sequence continues at coordinate 17,254,429 of NC_088914.1, read as the reverse complement.
GTTCAGAATAAGGTCTTTCATATTGAATACGAAGGTATTCACAATATCTGCTATGAGTGTGGTATGTTTGGCCATACTTATGATGGCTGTCCTAAAAGAAGGAAAGTGGTTGAGGAGGTGGTGGTGCCTAACATAGGTAGAGCTGAGGAGATTCAAGGTGAAGGGAAGAATTTTGGTCCTTGGATGCTGGCAAAAAGGTCGGTTAGAAGGAAGCCACGAGCAAATGCTGCTCGGAATCAAGTTCCAGATATCAGTAAGGAGATGAATTCTCTCCAAATTGCTCCTGAGATCATGGCTAGGCCACCTGACATTAAGATTGGTGCTGGTGTTGATTCAGCATCCGGTTCAGGGTCAAGGTTCGGAGTCCTGTCTCTTGAGGATGGACAGGATTCGGATTTATCTAATAAGCATATGGAGTTAAGCATGCCAGGCCTTGAATCTGCCGAGCCAGCTACCATCCTAGGTGACTCTATTAATCCGCTTTTCGACTCCAAAGCTGCTGCCAAGGGGAACTCCCAGATCATTGGCTCAACAGGAAAAGTGAAGTCTAATAAGGTTAGTAATTTGAAAACTCTTGTTGATGTCCCAATTGGAAAGTCTATGGGAGTCAATAAGTTGAATATGAAGAAACCTAAGGCTAACCATAAAAAGAACCATAGTTCTTTGGATTCTTGGGATAAAAGAGGGCCTGCTGACACCTCTTCAAGGCTCTCAAGAGCCCCGAATAAATACCTGGTCTAGGGTATGGGCCTGTGGTCAGTAGTTTTCCTTCTGATGGACTTTTTTGTTTGGAATGTTAGAGGTGCGGCTAGCAAGGCTACCCGCATCCATGTTAAAGATCTAATTAAGCAATTTAATCCTTCTTGTTTTGCTCTTCTTGAAACCAAGGTTAGTGGTTCAAAAGCAGATGAGGTGGTTAGAAAGTTTAAGAATTGGAGTTGTGTCAGATCGGAGGCTACTGGTCGGGCAGGGGGGATTTGGCTTTTTTGGAAGCCAGGTCGTGTTAATATTGATATTATCAGTATGGATAATCAATTCATTCATAGTAAGGTTTGTTACACTGGTAATAAACCTTTCTTTGTCACCTTTGTCTATACCGATCCTGTTTTGACTAACCAAAAAAGGCCGTGGGAGATCCTGTATTCTATTAGTACAAGCATGGTGGATGCTTGGATGGTGGCTGAGGACTTTAATGATATTGCCCTTATGAGTGATCAGAAGGGGGGGGGGGGTAATCATTATGTCAACCGGTGCCTTAACCACAAGCAGAATATGGATTTATGCGGGTTGTCTGACCTGGGAGTCGCTGGTCACAAGTTTACTTGGAAAAGGAATAGCGTGTTTGTTCGGTTGGACAAAGTTTACGCGAATGTTGCTGCGATTTATAGATTCCCCGAGGTGAACGTGCTGAATCTCCCTTTCCGTCATTCTGACCATTGTCCTATCCTCGTTAATCTAGTTAAATGTCATCGGCTTAAAGGGAATAGACCTTTTAGGTACCTTGTTGCCTGGGAATCCCATCCTGAGTTTAAAATTTTTGTTAAAGATAATTGGCAACCTCATTCTAATGTTCTCCTTGCCACTGAGGGGTTTAGAAAGAATGTGGTGGGATGGAATAAAAACATCTTTGGCCATATTATCAGACGAAAAAATAAACTTTTAAGAAGAATTGAAGGCATTCAACGCTGTTTGGAGATCCGTTTTGATCACAGTCTGAATTGTCATCTTAGATCTCTCTAGAATGAGTTGGAAGCTGTGCTTAGACATGAAGAGCTTATTTGGTTCCAGAAATCTAGGAAGGCTTGGATTAAGGACGGAGACCGGAATACCAGGTTTTTCCACCTTTCGACTATTGTTAGGAGGCAGAGGAATCAGATCGATGCTATTAAAGACTCCAATGGTGACTAGGTCTATGAGGATGCAGAGATTCGTCGCCTGGCCATTGACTTCTATAAAGACCTTTTTAAAGAGGATGAGGTGGATCTGGATAAAGCCCTCGCTGGGATTTCTTTTCCTAGGTTGGAGGAGGATGCTATTAAAGAAGCTTTCCATCCTATTGACTAGAAAGAAATTGATCTGGCTTTCTCTAGTATTAGAGCTACTAAGGCTCCGGGGATCGATGGTATTCCTGCTAGTTTTTACCACAAACACTGGGAAACTGTGAAGGAAGGCATTTACAGTTTTGTTAAATGTGTTTTTGGCGGATCCAACGATATTAGGCTGGTAAATAAAACACTTCTGGTCCTGATCCCAAAATTTGAAAAACCTTCCTCCTTTTTGCAGATGAGGCCGATTAGTCTTTGCAATGTGTTATATAAAGCTATCACTAAGATTGTGGCTAATAGGATCCGGCGTATTCTTCCTGAGATTATAGGCCAGAATCAAGGCAATTTTGTCCCTGGCAGGCAAATGATGGACAATGTGGTTATTGCCCAGGAGATGGTTCATTCCATGAAGATGAAGAAGGGTAAGAAAGGGTTTGTGGCGCTCAAACTGGATCTGGAGAAAGCTTATGACCGTTTAAACTGGAGTTTTCTTCTGGATAGTTTAAAGAGAGCTGGTATTCCGGATAGCTGGAGGAGATTGATTGAGGATTGCATTTCTTCTCCTGTTTTCCAGGTTATGATCAATGGAGATATGTCTGATGAGTTCTCTCCCTCCAGGGGAATCCGTCAAGGGGATCCTATGAGCCCTTTCCTTTTTTTTATTGCTATGGAGAGGTTGTCTCACCTGATCCAAGAGGATGTGAGCAAGGGGATTTTACATCCTGTGGCCATCAACAAGTTTTTCCCTCCTATTACCCATCTGTTCTTCGCCGACAATATTATGATCTTTGTGGAAGGGAATGAGGAGCAAATTGGTGTGGTTATGGAAATCCTTAATTGTTTCTGCGCTGCTTCTGGCCAGAAGATCAAAGTCCAAAAGTCTCGGATACTTTGCTATAAGAACATGGATAAAAGCGTTTGTAAAAGACTAAGTGATGTTTCTGGTATTCCTCTTACTCACTCGTTGGGTAAGTATCTTAGGGCCCCCCTCCATAGCGACAGAGTTTCTAAAACCTCTTTTAAAGAGACTCTGGATAAAGCTAATGGGTTGTGTGCTAGTTGGAAAGCTAATTCTCTTTCCATGGAAGGCCACCTAACTTTAATTCAGTCGGTCAATTGTGCGGCTCCTAATCATATCATGCAAGCCTGCAGACTGCCTGAGCCTGTTCTCAATGAGCTGGACAAAATTAACCGGCATTTCCTTTGGGGAGAATCTGGAGAGGGGAAAAAGATTCACCTTGTCCCTTGGAAGGAGGTCTGCCAGCCGAAAAGTAGGGGGGTCTTGGTATTAGACAAGCTAAGGACAATAACAAAGTCTTATTAATGAAGCTTCTCTGGAGAATGTGGCAATGCCCCTCCTCTCTTTGGGTTCGTCTTCTCTGTGGTAAGTATCGAAAAGACAAAATCTTTGGGGGCCCTAAGGAGAGAGTCGTCAATTGTTCTTTCCTCTGGAAAGGGCTTAGTGCTGTGTTTGCAGAGTTATGCTCAGGGGTTGGCCTAGAGGTGGGTAATGGCAAGTCCATCAGTTTCTGGAATGATATCTGGATTGGAGACAAACCGCTTTTAGAAGTGTGTAGCTCCCCCCCGCCTAATAATATCCGCAATTGGAGGATAGCTGATGTGGTGGACTCTGAGGGGGACTGGATTTGGTCAAAATTTGATACATTCTTTAGCCTGGATACTCTCCTTAGAATTAGGGGAGTGAAGATTAGTAATCAAGAGGAAGACAAGGATAGGCATTGTTGGGCCCTGACTAAAAATGGAGCTTATTCCTGCAAATCGGCCTTTGAAGCTTTTACCCTCAACAGGTCCGATCTTCTCTCTGATACTTGGAAGTCCATTTGGGCCCTTAGAGTCCCTTACCGTATTAGGAGTTTCCTGTGGCTGGGAGTTAAGGACAAGTTGCTTACTAATTCGGATAAGCACAGACGGCATTTGGTGGATTCAGGAGCTTGCAGTAGATGCAGAGGCCATGATGAAACTTTGTGCCATGCTCTTAGGGACTGCTCTAAGAGTAAAGAGGTGTGGAAGAAAATTCTCCCACCCCACATTCTCCCTTCCTTCCTTGCCCACTCTGAGCATGACTGGTTCTCTGATGGGGTTAGTGGGAATTTACTGGCTAACATGGAGCATGGTGACATTTTTTTTGCTATCATCTGTCACCAAATTTGGAAGTGGAGGAACGAGGAGATTTTTGGTGATAAAACTTTTTTTATTCCTAACTTATCTGAGTTCTTCTCGAAAAAACTCTCTATTATTACTGAGAGCTTCAAAGGGGATTCCCTTGCCAGATCTACCCAGAAAAGAGATGTCCACCTCGTTGGTTGGAGCAGGCCGAGGATGGGGTGGTGAAGTTGAATACGGATGGCTCCTGCCTTAACAATGGGAAGATTGCTGCCGGAGGTGTTCTTAGAGATGCGGGGGGCGCCTGGCTGTCTGGGTTCACCCAGAATCTGGGGTTGGGCTCGTCCTTTTCTGCAGAGCTTTGGGGCATTCTCTCTGGTATCAAGCTTGCCAAGAGTCTGGGTGTTAGGAGGTTATCTGTGGAGTCTGATAACATGGAGGCCATCAAAATGATTTCCGATAATCATGCTATTTGTCTTAATAGCCGCAACCTTATCAAAGCTATTAAAAGGCTTTGCTCGTCCTTTGAGTTCTTAAAGTTTAGCCACATTTTCAGAGAGCAAAATCGGGTTGCGGATCGCTTGACGGCAGCTGGTCATGAGAGGATGTTAGGCGTTACTACCATTTCTGATCCTCCTATCTTTCTTTCTTCTCTTCTTTTAGAGGATAGGATTGGGGTTAGCTTTCCTAGGCTGATCCCAGGTTAGATGTTCTTTGTTTGTTTGTTTTTCCTTTCCTGTTTCTACCAAAAAAAAAATATATATATATATATATATAGGTTAAGGTGTGAAAATACCCCTAACGTTTTGAGCCAAGAGCAATTTTACCCCTAACATCTAATTTTAGCCCTAATATTGATAATTTGGATCAATTTCATATACTATTATAAATTACATATATTTTGTTGCTTATTCTACACCAATTGCATGTCAGTTAGTTCTAAAAAAATTTCATGTTTTTTATAATTTGATAATAGAATTGAAGATTAATATTTATAAATTCGGTGACTTTTTTGAATTTTTTTTTTGTCTAATTCGTACAAAAGACGGTATATTTTTTTTTATTTTTTTCACATCTCAACATATGTTTGTGATTTGTTAGTGATAAAATGACGCATGTGTAAAGAGTAGATGACAAGATTCATACAGTTTGATAAATTATTTCTCAAATTGATCCAAATTATCAACGTTAGAGGTAAAATTGCTCTTAGCTTCCAATGTTAGGGATAAAATTGCACCATTTTAGACGTTAGAGGTAAAATTGCTTCTGACCTAAAATGTGAGGGTTATTTTTACACCTTAACCTATATATATATATATATATATATATATATATATATATATATATATATATATATGCATTGTGTGCAATTCATACTCAATTGATTAGTGCTCACCTTTACGTACTCCGCTAATTTTAGCATCACAGTGGAATCCCGATCTCGAGCCCCTCCTTGATCTTTTTTTTTTTATCCTATCTCAAGTATCGAAAGATTTCAATCTGACGTCAGAGCACTATTCTCAGATTTACTCATACCAAACATTTGCAATGTCATATAAACATTAGCAATACTCTAACAATTAAATATTTAATGGGATGGGATAGAAATACCCTTACAATGGTCAATTCGGCCACTAAACTTACTTAAAGTGATACATAATTCTAAATCTCTTTTTATTCTGCCACATATAATTAAGATATATTGAGAAGACCAATAAGATAATTTGAAAAAGTGCAGAGGCTCAAGAGGCTCCTGATATGTGATATATGATAGTGCATTTATAGCAAGAAAAGAGTGACTGGCCTCAGCTTCTAACTGATGCATGTGCCCTCGGAATGGTTCCCTGATGCGGAAATAGGTAGAATTCGGAGAAGACACCACAAAATAGAAGAGGTTATGTCGTGAAAATAAATAGAAGATTCTTCTTTTGCTTTATACATACGCTAAAGTCAACAAATAATGATATTGGTACATTGGTATGTGGACAACATATAAACAATCGAATATGAACATAATAATAAAGCAAATAATTACAACATGGTGTCTGTTGAGTATGATTCATTGTAGAAAGAGGGCAGCTCCAACCAAGCCAAACCATAATGTTAAAGCTACCCAAAATGTTGTGTTTTTCTCCAGCCCAACAGGAGGTCGCCACACCAGAAAATCTGCTAAATAGTCTCTTGATGAGGGTACCTGATTGGTTGTGTTTTGATCCTTGTTTTTATCAGTCCATGTTGCTGCATAGCTGCAAAATCACACCCACGTGAAGGACTTGAAGTAGAGAAAGTAAAGGTTTATTTTATAGTTTCCGGCAAATTAAAGAAAAAAACCAATAACAGACCAATAAACATCACAAAGCTCAAAATAAGAGCACGCATGCAAAGCAAGCAAGCTGAAGATCGTGGGTGGTTTCTAAGCAGACAGGTGAGCCATTGGTAGCATCTTTATTGATTGGAGATAAGATAATTATAATCTAAAAACCTTCTAATTATAAGATGCATGATGAGTAGACAGAGGTACAGTTGATGTTTATATTGGTATTGCATGGATCAGACACTAATTCATCAAAAGCATCAAAGAGAGTCGAAGATCGTTCGTGGTTTTTAAGCAGTCAGATGAGCCTTTCCTAGCATCTTTATTGATTGGAGATAAGATACTATAATCTAAAAACCTTCCAATTATAAGATGCATGATGAGTAGACAGAGGTACGATTTATGTTCATATTGGCTTTGCACAGATCAGCCACTAATTCATCAAAAGCATCCATCATTTACATACAACAGAATACCGTTTGCTCATCGTATGCAGTCACCTGTTTTCAAAAATTGCATTGTTCTGCAGACTGGCGTACATAAAGCTAGGGGACTTTGTGATCTTAGGGAAAATATAGTTCTATTATTTTGGAAAGTTCATAATGCAATACACAGAACTTATTCCAAGAACTTGGTATTTCTAGTGATGATAAAACAAATAAAGGTGGGCACCTGAAAGACAAGCACTAAATACTAGGCATGGAAAGACGAGGTAAACATAAATTACAAAAACGGAAGCATATTCTATGGCAGGATTCCAATATCAAGGGATTGATTCAACATTTACTAGTGAACAGCAGTGGATGTGAGTATACAAAATCAGTTGAATGCAAGATGCCAACTAAGTTGCAAATATTTCAAGCAGAGTGAATTCTCATAATTGGTTGGACTGCACATAGATGCTATTCTAGAGTAAAGGAACATTTCACATTGTGTAGAGACTGAATACTTCTTGCATATCCTGGTTGATCATAGAAGAAAGACTCTGATTGGATTCCAAGAATAAGAAGAATTTGATAGAGAAGATAAGATATACCCTGTTATGCTACTCATTTATCAGCATTCATCCACCCACAAGGCAAACATAGGGATGGATTCAATTTTTATGCTTTGGGTACTAGGGGTGTCAAAATGGGTTATATCGTGTATATATTCCACATGAATAGTTAAATACAATAAAAAGGATTATCATGTCAAACGGGTTGTGTTAGACGGATTGTCTTGTAAATCTATAAATCTGTAAATCGTGTTGTTGTGTCAGAATTGACTGCCATATTGGGGACTTTCAGCTCAACAAGATGTCTCACATTGGCTCTTTTTTTTGTTACATCTCATATTGGTTCTTATTGCAATTTTGTTTCTCATAGTCAGTTTCTCTCAGGTATAATATAAATAACTCTTCACTTATTTACTCCATTATTACCTTTCACTCGCAAATTACTTACTCAAGTATGGGTGTGTTCTAGCCGGAAGCTCCGGCATCTGAGACTTAGTTCTGTTTGCAGGTGATCATCAAGGGTGACGAGTCATCCGGAACAATTGCTAACTTGAAAACAAATACCAATAGCACAATGTACTACACATGAGAAAATACTCTGGCTTCTGGTTTTAAGATTTATGCAAGGTGAAAAGTAAGAATAGCAGGCAACGGAATCAATTTTTTTTATCAATCATATCGTTCATTCATTCATTTTTGTAAAGATTATGAAAGGAACAGCCATTACTCCACAGGATCAGAGGTAACAACATGAAATCTTACCTGTCATAACTTGAACCGATCAGTGGAATAGTAACCATCTCTTCTTGAGATATCTTGAGCTTAGGTGCTTGCAGAATATAGCGTAGTTCTGCAGCTTGGCGTCGGATACTGATACTCGGGTGAGCATTCTCCAATTGAAGGTAAAGAGCAATGCAGTCTTTATGACGATTATTAGCTTCATATGCCATAGCCAACCAGATTTGAATCTGCACAACCATATAAAAACAGAAGTTCTCTAATTCCTAATTAACAAAATTTCTTAAACTGCAACTGAAGACAAGATCAACAGCTAGTTAAAAATCCAACCTCACCACCAAACATTGTTGATCTAGGGATGATAGTAAGGGCGGCTTCAAGAAACTCAATGGCTCGCGAATACATGCCCTTTCCATAAGCCCTTTGTCCCAATTCAAACATCAATTGAGCTGTTTCCCTCCTCTCTGCCTGTTCCTTAGCCACCTATTCACGCATAATCAATCAAATCAGTGAAATTCAAGTGAATGAATATCAAAATCGTTGTTATGAAAAATAAAAAATACCTTTTCGAGCTCTTTTCTCACTCGCATCTTCTTCTCTTCCTCAGTCTCCTCTTTATCCTCACCCTCATCTTCACTTTCGTCCACTTTATTTTGCAACTCCTCCGCCTTCTTCTCCAATTCCCTCATCTCCTCAACCTCCTTCACTCTCTTCCTCATCTCCTTCTCCCAATTGTAAGACTCCTGTTCTATCTCTCCATTCTCATTCCCATTTCCGTTCTCTTCGTCGCTGTCAAAATCCACGCCGTTCATTTTAAAATTTGCTTTCCCTCGCGCAACCACTCTCTGGTTCCTAGCTTCGCCGTCCGATTCGAAGCTCTTGTTAGCCAGAGAAGCAGCGTATGTGTGAGAATCCCTCTTTGGTAAGTTTAAAAGCACGTCGATTACAACCGGCCGGGTCTTCCGATCCTGAATTACAGTCCGAGGTGACACAACGTCTAGTAACAAGGCTATATTTCCTACAACTACAGCCATGGAGGAGAAAGAGAGGAAGAGAGAAGAGAAGAGTGATATGGGGTTTCTTTAACTGACAAGACAAGACTGAAGATATCTAGCGGGTTCCATGCGTAATAACTATTATATCCTTGTTGTAGTAGAAACCATCTATCAGTTCTTGGAGGGTATTTCCGTCTGGAAGAATATGAACGTATGTAGACGAGAGCCGTGTTTGGCAACTGTTGGAGTTTATTCGTTGATTCATGTACTCGCGTCAAACACGTCACTACAATATCTCCTGATTCTAAAACGACATCGTTTTCTCATAATCAATTTGGACCATCTGATGTAACCAAAAGAAAAAATCTGGACCATCAGACGGCTGGAAGCAACGGATCCGGTGGGTCCTACCTCTGTGTAGCTTCTTGGACATAAAAGAGCAAAATAATTACGCCCCCATCAACGACGGCGGTCTTCTAGTTTCTCCCGATTTCTCCTCCACCACAGGCAGCAGAGCTGAACAGGGCAGCTTCTATGTGTATTTTTTAATAAAGACTTGAAGGAAATTTTGCTCTTCCTGGCTTGATAATCATGGTGCTGCTTTTGTGCAATGCGCAGCGTCACTTATTCACTGCGCTTCACTACAGAAACCCGCAGCCACCTCTAAATTACCCGTCAACGGTCAATACGAACCTCCGATTCTCTGCTTCTAACTTCTCCCGTAGTCATAGATTACGTCGTTTGAAATGCTCTTGCTCAGTTAACGGATATTCCATACCCAAAAAGGGTAATGTAGAAGAGTTTGAAGGAGAGCTCAGAGGAGAGAATGCTGAATTGCATGAGAGGCTTCGGAAATTTGTTGAGTTTCTTCCGTCAATTATGCCTGGAGGAAATTGGTGGAGCTTTTCTGAGGATGTGGAAATCAATTTGGTGGCAAAACCAGTGACTGTGTGGCGGGCGCTTGGTCGGATGTGGCAGTTGGTCTCTCAGGATCGTTGGGTCATTTTCGCCGCTTTCTCTGCTCTAATTGTTGCGGCGGTGAGACTTTCCTTTACATCTCTTGCTTTCTAATTCTTTTTAGAGTATTGTTCGAAATGCATTCACTTGTCCTTAATTCAATTTTTGTTTAAAAATGAGGATAACTTGTGGGATGATTGTGATTTGTTTTTTGAGTGATTATTCGTTCTGCTATGAAATTAATCTTTACCTACCAGCTAAAAATTATTATAGTGGAACTCATTATTGCTATGATTTCATTATCTTCAAATATAGGCATGATAAATAGTTGACTGCAGTGGCAGATTGGCTACTGAGTTTTATTTTTGGGTTGCTTTAGTATTTAATTTACTTGTGGTTTGTCTTTTGCTGTGGATTTTGGTATTTGGGGCTATAGGGCTTAACTTCAAAGTATCTATATGGAGGATGAACTAGAAGTTAAGCTTTGAGAACATAGTTTTATTGGGAATTCCATTTTTAACGAATTTCTTTGCGTGCACTAACTCAGGTTTCAGAGATCTCAATACCCCATTTCCTGACAGCATCCATCTTCTCTGCACAGACTACTCAAATAGCAGTTTTCCACCGAAACGTGCGTCTCTTGGTGTTCTTGTGCATAGTAGCAGGAATATGCAGGTTAAAATCTTGTATGGTCAGAAGTCCCTTCTTCCATAGTTGTATAATAAACTACACGATGACCCTTTTACTACAGTTGCTCGTATTTTGGACTAATTTGTAAATCCCTTTCATGTATCAGAATAGTTCACTACATGTTAGTGATATTCTTAACTTTTTTTCTGGCTAGCAAATCCAATAAGTCATATTGTATCATTTGGTATTTTGTCAGTATGAACTTTTGCCTCAAAATGGAACCTTTTGTAATAGGAACTTTACATTGTCGATGAATGTCCTATTGATACTTCTATGTCTGTATGAATTTCAGTGGTCTACGAGGTTGCTGCTTTGGTATTGCAAATATGATCCTTGTGAGTTATTTTTTCCCCTTCCGGATTTAAAATGCTAATATTTTATACTTTTAATCCTGTTCTACTGTTCTATATATATATTTATAAAATATTTATAATTTCTTAGGTTACTATTTGTAACAGGGGAATGCCATTTAAAATATTATTTATACTTTAAAACTATGACACTGAATTGTTTGTAACATTTAACAGGTGAAGCGAATGAGAGAAACTTTATATTCTGCTCTTCTTCTTCAGGTTTGTCTTCTTTGATGATTATGCTACTATGAGCATCAGATAATGCCCAACCTAGAGTTGCATTGACTTCATTTATGGATTGACTCATATTTTACACATTGTAGGAAACATCTTTTTTTGACACTCAAACAGTTGGTGATTTGACAAGTAGGCTTGGGTCAGATTGTCAGCAAGTGTCTCGGGTCATTGGAAATGATCTTAATTTAATACTACGCAATGCTGTGCAGGTTATTTTCTGCTAAGATTAGATATACTACTTTCTTTGCATGCAATCAAGCTTATCTTCTTGTTTTATGCCTTTGTTCTAGGGTACAGGTGCCTTGATCTATCTGCTTATTTTGTCCTTGCCACTTGGTTTGTGCACATTGGTTATATGCTCAACTTTAGCTGCTGTGATGCTGATATATGGCATGTGAGGTTCTTCTCTTTGTCTTTTCTTTTTCCCCTCCAGTGCACATTAGATCATAATGGAGTTTGATGGGAACGACGCTGTATGTTGGGTGCTTGGATAGACAAGAAAAGATATTGAAACAGAAATATGCATATAGGCAATAGCTGATTTGATTAAGAGTAATATAGTTTTAAGCAGGTATTTAGAAAGCTGGTTGATGTTTGAAAAAAATAAAATAAACATTGTATCTTATGGATTGACAAAAGGTAAAGGTTGATGAATGTTTGCACACACACAAATTAGACATTGACGGGCCGTTTGGTATTCTATTGGGATAGGGATAGGGATAAAGGTTGGGATAGGGATAAGGATAAAAATATGATAGTCAAAAATTATTATTCAATGTTTGGTACGTGGGATAGGGATAGGGATAAAATAGTACATTTTACTATTTTAACCCTATTTAAACTACATAACATTAATTTAAGGGATAAGATGGACTTTTCCATCCTATTAAAATCGCAGGAGCTTATTCCACCTCCTTATACCACCCCCTCCTGGGTATAGGATTTGAGGGATAAGAAGCTTATTCCTCATCCGTCTCACTCTTCCATCTCCTAAACAAACACGGGATAAACTTATCTCGTGTTTTTTATCCCTATCCCACCTCCTATATCCCTTATTCCTCATCCGTCTCACTCTTCCATCTCCTAGTATACCAATCTGTAATATATATTATACATCTTATCTATTTTTGAAATTAATTTTTGTAACACAAGATATTATTAGCATATTTCTTAGTTTCTTATATTTTTCGTGCTAGGTACCAGAAGAAGGCAGCAAAGTTAACTCAAGAGTTCACTGCTTCTGCTAATGAAGTGGGATATCAACGATTCAACTCTATGTTGTTGAAGTTACATTTTTTTTTTAAGTTATTGCATAAACAAAATTGCATTCTGTTCATGTAGGTGGCACAAGAGACATTATCTTTGATGAGAACAGTCCGTATTTATGGAACTGAAAAACTAGAACTTGAAAGGTATATATATTTAATATTTTTCTCAACAATCTCCATGGTTGTTCTTCAAGTCTACTCTGGCAACACATCCATACTAAGTCAAAAGGATATGCCAAGAGACTTGTGTGTTTTTTTCTATTTCTATATTGGTTTTGGAGATATGGAAAGACAGTTTACATTCTTGGTTAGGTACAAGCTGTGGCTTGACAAATTAGCTGGTATAAGCTTGCGACAAAGTGCAGCATATGGATTTTGGAATTTGAGCTTCAACACACTTTACCACTCAACTCAGGTGCAGCTCCTCATTTGATTGTTTGAAGTTCAATTTTCATTATATATTCATCTTTAGCTGGCCATTTCATTAATAAGTTTAATTTCGAAATGATTTATATGAGCTAATATAGTTTGTGCCTTTGTATCCGTTTTTTGACTTCAACTTAAATATGTAGATTATTTAATAAGGGTACACTTATGGATTAAATCAAAACGTCCAGTATTACAACAACAACAACAACAAAGCCTTAGCCCCGAAATGCAAAACGTCCAGTATTATGAAACAAAAAAAAATCTCTAGAAAGCCGTGTATTATGAAACAGAGGGAAGATAAATGTTCAAAATACAAGCAACTTTAGAGTGAAATTGCTTTGGCTGTTTATCAGTTGTCTTTCTATTCAGTTATTGTATCCTTCAGTCACACAAGTAGTTCGTGGTGTCCCAGCATTAACTAATAACTAGTTTGTGGAGCTCGTTCCAAGGACAGATTCATCATGGAGGTTGATTTAGTTGAATATTTGTCCTAGCTTCACCTATCTTGATGTTTTCTGAATTACCTAAGTGCAGATTCTATGCTTAGCTTCGGCTCTTTCTACAGCCTGATGTTTTATATGTTAATCATGTTTGATTATCACACCGATAATCCCTTACTCATTTTTTATAATTTCTGATTCATAGCCTTCTGGATTGATGAGTCAATTATCATGCTGATATCTTTCCGAACTCAGCGATAAATGTTTAAACTCTCTCAGCTTTATCTTATACTTAGGTACTTTAGATAATATCATACTGTCATGGAACCATTTTAGCTAAAAGCTCAAGCTGATAGTTAAAGGTCCACTTCATATTAATAGCCGACACACCCCCACGCGCGAAAGCACACTTGGGCTTGAAGCGTGACAACACAGGCCCATATTACCATGTCCTGCAAATAACTCAACAAATGGGGCTGCCATGAATCGAACCCTAGACCACTTGGTCACACTGGCTCTGATACCATGTCATGGAACCGTTTTAGCTAAAAGCTCAAGCTGATAGTTAAAGGTCCACTTCATATTAATAGCTGCCACATACTAAGCATAAGAAATTAATATGAAGAATGGGGCTAAGTAATGCCTATTTTTTTCTTTTTCAAACTTTGGAAGTTTACATTTGCTTATGTTGGTGTATAGTGTTTTTGTAGATTATTGCTGTGCTAGTAGGAGGAATGTCTATTCTGGGTGGTCAAATTACAGCAGAGCAACTCACGAAGTTCATATTATATAGTGAATGGTTAATATACTCTACATGGTGGGTGGGTGATAATTTATCATCTTTGATGCAATCTGTCGGTGCAAGCGAAAAGGTGTTCCAATTGATGGATCTCTTGCCAAGTGAGCAATTCATGTCACAAGGCAAGTGGTTACATCATTTTATTTTGATATGGTCTATTCACACTTCCTATGATTTTTTGGATTAATCTATTGTTGTTGTGACAAATTGCAATATTAATAAGTGCAATCTTGTATGTCCTTCTGGAGTTTCCATATGGTATCCAGATTATGGAGCAAAATTTGAAAGACAATGCAACTGGTTGTGTTCTCAATGTATGCCTGCAAACACAATCATACACTTTGAGTTGGGTGCCTTATTCTTAACTTGAACTGATAAGATTATTGTCACCAATGAGGCCTTTTAGATTGTAAAAGAAAAATGCATAGACATCTGATCTGGTTATTGTCAATTTCTTATTTTCCAATGGGGTAAAATACACCCATGGCCCCTCAACTCAGACCTTACTTCCTTTATGGCCCCTCACCTTCAAAACCGGACGTAAAAAAAGTCCCTAAACTTTGCCCTTTACCTTTGACCACTCCAATAGCAGGTAAACTACCATTGTAGAGCTGATGAAAATGATATTCTAAGAAACGTTAATTCTTGAATTTTTTTATTTCGAGACCATTAAGGTGTGTTTGGTTAGGAGAGAGAAAGTTGCTGTTTAAAAAGAGAAAGCTCCAAAAATGGTGATTTTGGAAAATCGAAAATGTGGTACTAAACAACTTTAATTCTTGGTACCATAAAGAAAGGCTAAAGTTGAGGGGCCATAAAGAAAGGCTAAAGTTGAGGGACCATGGGCATAGTTTACTCTTTTCCAATGATTTGCTCAAGTTGTTCAATTTTGAATTTCCTGGAGGTTGCATTCAAGATTTCATATTTCTTCTTGTCCCTTGATGTGAATCGTGGACCTCTGTTGTTTTGATCGTCTGGATTGTGGATGTTAATGCTTTGTAGGATTGAAGTTGCAGAGGCTGATGGGGCATATAGAGTTTGCAGATGTGTCCTTCTATTATCCATCAAGGGCTGAGGTGTATTTCTTATCTTTTTGCATAGGATCTCAATAACATATCCATGTTCCCTTTCTTATTGACTTATTGTACCCTCTTGTGCTACCTTTGGATGGGGTGAATGTGTTACCTCATAAATGTTGAGAATGCATGCAACAGTTTTTGCTGCCCCTCATTCAACATTCTACTAGTGAAGGGTTTAATATGTTTCTAGTTCTTGTAATTTTTGGAGAATGTGATACGTACAACTAAGAGCTTTCCTGGCTTCACTTTTGGTTCTTCTTTCTTGTGATGCTTTTCGTTGTTCTGAAATTTGTCTCTACTGAATTTTGGAGTTGGACAGGTACCTGTATTGCAACATGTAAACATTGCAGTGAATCCGGGTGAAGTTGTTGCAATTGTAAGTATTTTGGCTCTGTTGTAGCATCTCTTGCTTCTTTAATGGATACTGAACAGTTATTTTATTTTCTTTGATTTTGTCAGGTTGGTCTCAGTGGTAGTGGGAAAAGCACATTGGTAAATCTTTTGCTTCGTCTTTATGAGCCAACAAGTGGTCAGGTAATCTTTTTGGCATTTGAACTTTAACAACTTTGAACCAAATAACTAATGTCTTAGAGTTTCCATGCTATACTTGTCTAAGCAATTTAGAAGATGTCTTACTGAAGTTTTCTTTGTCTGTTGTTGGTTGGCCTGTGCTATATATCTTTCCGTAGTTGCTTGATGTCAGTTGCAGTATATTAGCATCTGCAGTAATTTATTCTCCATATTCAGCTTCCCAAGGTTAAAAGGTTCAATTTATAGTAGAATGAAAAAAAAAATAAGGGAAGGATATTCTTCACCTTTCCTCATGTTGTTGTTAGCCTTTCATACACACACGCACATGCGAGCACGTATATATATATATATATATATATATTGGTAGATAAGGGAAAGAAAAAGACAAGGAAAACTAATCAAGTAACTCATGCAACAACCTAGGGCCATCAGCTTTTATATCTAGTTTATGTTTTGTTTCTTTTTCTCCAATCGGGGTTTTAGTGTGATCGACTGATCCTTTTCTTTCCTGCCTCGTGTGAAACTTGGTAGTTTTTTTGTTGGCATTGAACAGCTGTCGTTCTAATTGTATTGTAACTGATGATCATGCCTTCCTACTTGGGGAGTGCTTATGACCTAATTGCTTATTATTTTAAATATTTTCTAATTTCATACTCCAATTGCAGGTTTTAATTGATGGTTGCCCTCTCAGAGAGTTGGATATCAAATGGTTGAGAGAAAAAATCGGATATGTGGGGCAGGTACTTTTAGCTGATAAATTTCTGTAAATTCAACATTTGCCTACCTAAAGTAATCTATTTTGAACAGGAACCAAAACTTTTCCGAATGGATATTAGTTCAAACATTGGATATGGCTGCACACGAGACATAACTCAAAAAGACGTTGAGTGGGCTGCTAAGCAGGCATATGCTCACGATTTCATCACATCTCTGCCCAATGGTTATGAAACACTTGTTGACGATGATTTGCTCAGTGGAGGTCAGAAGCAGCGAATTGCCATTGCTCGGGCTATTCTTAGGGACCCAACCATTTTGATCCTTGATGAAGCTACTAGTGCTCTGGATGCAGAGAGTGAGCACAATATTAAGGTATCTACTACTGGGAATATTCATAATCTTCTTTACTCCTTCAATGTATGCATGATAAATGAAGGAATTAACGAATGGGAATAAGGAATTTACGTAAGTAACAAGATTCCTGATTTTAACATGTAATTTGAATTTGCCACTTCTTTTGTAGGGTGTTCTTCGGTCTGTTAGAAGTGACTTGTCAACAAAAAGAACAGTCTTAGTAATTGCACACAGGTATGTCTTTGTTACCCTCCTTCAAGCGCTCTTCATATGAGTTGAAGTTTTATTGGATCTTTTTCTGTAGGCTATCTACAATACAAGCTGCTGATCGTATTGTGGTGATGAATGCTGGTCAAATTGTCGAGGTTAGCACTCTAACAATTTCATCAGAACTCTTTAATATTTTATTCTATCTAGTGAATTTGAATATAGTATTTCTGTGTTTTCTGCCTACCAAGGCAATATTTAATTTATGCCCATCAAATGCTGCTTAGGAAAGCATATGCCAACTAAGTCTTAGCCCTTTCTTTGATTGTTATGTGGGGATGCACTGCATTGCCCATTATTGTTATTGAGGGAATCGGGCTCCTTTTTGTGTTCAGACTGAAGTTATGACAATGAGGGTTGGCTCGACTCCCGAGTGGTAAGGAGTTGATATCCCTGCTTGTCTGGTTTGGAGTTCAGTTCTTCACTCACTTAAAATTTAGCTTATTGGTAGGCAATCTGTAGATTCCACTGTAAACTTTTATTGAGGTCTGTGGTTTGTGCTCTGGCCTTTGGAGTGGGTAGACTTAGGTGCCCTTACCTAAATGTTATGTAACCCAAAAAACTAAGCTAACCCATTTCTGACTTCCTTGAAGTGTTGAAAAATTGAAATGCTCGTCTTGACTGACGAGAAACTCAAAAGATCTGTTCAGTCACTAATATGCTTGGATGGAGGTGACTGGAGAATTTCAGAGGGTAGTGAGAGCAATTGAGATGAGGTGGAGTAGAGTGTTCGGATGAAAAATGCATAACCTTGCATGGGATGTGATTAAGGATTTAATTATAAGGTTAAATTGTCTAATGACTATTTAACCTTGAGATCCCACCGATTTGGTGAGACTAAAAACAAAATATTTCACCTTCAAACTTCCTTTCCGTCTCATCACCATCTTTTCAAGCAGGTTTAGTTAACAATTTAACCTTCCATTAATTAACCTCCTCTTACCTCCATCCAAGTAGCCGAAGTGGTATAAGTTTAATCGGCTATCGACATAATTTTCTTTTTCGACAGACCGGCAGTCACAAGGAACTTCTTCATCAAGATGGCCTCTATGCACGATTGACTAGAAGACAGGCAGACGCTGTGGCATGACGACCTTTGTGTTTGATTTTACTCTTACCTGTCATATATTGCTTCAGATATATATATTATTGAGGCTCAAAGAACCTTTTAACCACTGACCTATGTGTTTGCATCACATTTTCGATATTCGAAACGTCTTTGAATGAGAAAGCTGATACTCGGGGGAATTGCTAAAGACCACATAATCAATCAGTGCAAAGCATGAAAGGCGGCATGAAAAATAGTATTTGCTACATTCGTCTACTCCACTGTACAATGGAGTATTCTTGACATTTGTGTTCTTTTCCCATCCTGATACCTGAATTGTAATTTTATGTAAATGCAGAATCAAATGCAGCCATATAGCAAAACAAAAATCATGATAATTGTAATTTACATACTTTATGTGCAGCTAAATTTAATGAATGTGTAAAATTTTATTCCAGATACGAACCGGACAGTCTTGTTGATGTTCAAATTTGAGAATTGTATGGATTTTCAGTGCTAAGCTTTTGAATGCAATGGTCTCTGCATTTTTTTACTCTTTGGGATAGCTGCGATTCAGTAGAAAGGGACTTTCTCGGTCTTTTATGGAGTTGATTAAAGGGAAAAAAGAAAATATTGAGACCTTGATCGTTCCAATTTTGTTGGATTGAATCACTAATTTTGTTATGCATCGGTTTTTTTTTTTTTTGTCACATGGGTAAATTGCTAAATTAGTTAGATGTCACCTGGTAAATTGCTAAATTAGTTAGATGCTAACATATAATTAAAAAGAAGGCCTAAAACTTTACTCCTCAAACTTGTCCAATTGTAAAACATAACCTCCTCAAACTTGTCCAATTGTAAAACATAACCTCAAGTTACTGACATGGACTGCAATTGAAGAAACACGTGAAATACAAAAGTTGTAACGCTCGTGGAGTGTGATAATCAGGTCTTTGGCATGATAATCAGATCTTTGGGGAAACGTTTTTACGGTTGCTTCAAGTACGGGGTAAAAAAATTCTCAATTTGGGGTTATGTTTTACAATTGGACAAGTTTAAGGGGTAAATTGTTACAATTGAAAGTTGGAGGGGGAGTTGCAACATTTGGACAAGTTCAGGGGTTATTTGTGTATTAGCCCTAAAAAGAATTTAAAAGAGTTTGGTGTATGATTAAAAAAAAACAAAAATTTGGTGTACAACTTCAATTTATCTTACTGATATGTACGGCTAGTCAACGTGTCATGTCAGCAGTTTGACTTGTCAAAAGTAAAATTACTTCTTTATCCTCTTCTTTTTCGTACCCTTTTCCTTCCTCTCTACTTTATTTGTTTTGTCTCTCTCTAACTCTTCTCAAAGTTTACAGAAATGTCTTGCAAACAAACCGACAAAAGTTCTATTTCAAAAACAAGATGATGGAATGAAAATAGGGATAAGGTACCAAAATAGGCCTAAGGTTTTTGGGGAAGTACTGATTTAGACTCAACGTTCAAAATAGCACCAATTTAGGCTTAACGTTTACAACATAATATCAATTTAGGCTTAACGTTTACAATATAACATCAATTTAGGCATTGCGTACAAAATAGCACCAATATAGGCCCAACGTTTACAAAATAATACGAATTTAAGCTTAACGTTTACAAAATACATACAATTTAAGTTAAACGTCATAATTAAATTAATCATATTATATTTTTTCCCTATTAACTTTGTATGTTATCTTTTTATTTAGTTCTATATTCTTATTTATTATAATACAATTAATTAGTATTCTTGTCCATTAAAACTTTATATTTGTTTTTCATCAACCATTCCATGACTACTAAATTCCATGGCTCATGTAATATATGCAAACTAAAAGTAATTGAATATCCACAATATTTCAAACACTGACATATATCAATATTATTTTAACTAGTGTTCGAAATATTGTGGATATTCAATTACTTTTAGTTTGCATATATTGCCCCTGTTTGGTAAAGAGCGTTTTAGGATAAAAAGAGCGATTTTGACCAACTTTAGCGGCTTGACCACTGAAACCGCTGATTTGAGTGTTTGGTGGAGAGAGGTTTGGAAGAGAGTTTTGGGATGAAAACGCTAATTTAGAAAAAGCTCTTAAAATGAGCTTTTTCAATTAGCGTTTTGCAATATTAAAATTAATGGACTTCTTTAACCCTAATAGATAGGCTCCCTCTTCTTCTGCGCCAAAATTAATGCTTTTATTCGTCTTTTTGTACAAACCGCTATTATCAATCAGCTAATTTTTACCAAACAGATCTACACAAACAGCTAGTCAAATCAGCTAACAGCTAATGTAATCAGCTAACAGCTAATTCCCAAACAGGGCCATTACATGAGCCATGGAATTTAGTAGTCATGGAATGGTTGATGAAAAACAAATATAAAGTTTTAATTGAAAAGAATACTAATTAATTGTATTATAATAAATAAGAAAATAGAACTAAATAAAAAGATAACATACAAAGTTAATAATAAAAGAATATAATATGGTTAATTTAATTGTGACGTTTAGCTTAAATTGGATATATTTTGTAAACGTTAAGCTTAAATTCGTATTATTTTGTAAACGTTAAGCCTATATAATATTGGTGCTATTTTGTACGTGAGATTTTGTACGTGAGACCTAAAATGATGCTATATTATAAACGTTAAGCCTAAATTGATATTATGTTGTAAGTGTTAAGTCTATATTGGTGCTATTTTGAACGTTGAGCCTAAATTGGTACTTCTCCAAAAATTCGCACAACTGAGATTTTTTTTTTGGCGTTTTTCCATCTATTAAAAATTAATTTAAGTTGTAACTTAATTAGAGAGATTATCCGTGGAGGAGGGAAAAAGAACTCACAGTATAACCAGAGAGGCCAGCAGGTTGGTAAATGCAGCGGTATGGAAAACGCCATGACACCCATTTCAGTCAGTTTGATCATTACTGCTTTCAGGCTGCTGTTAATTGTCTTTATTTCTAACTCTCTCAACTTTTCCATCTCCCTTTCATTTTCATAAAATTACGAAATTATTTCCCCAATTCTAAATATTGAATCAATTTTAATTTAAGAGAAAAGAACTGAAACCTTGAGTATGTACATCCAACAGAGTAACGATGGCACAAGAGTTAACGATGACCAGGCCTAAAAAGGAAGCGCCACTAGTAACGCAAACAAGCTTCTCGAATTGCTGAGGAAGTTCAACACATGAAAGTATTATGCACTTCAATTCTTCAATCTCCATTGCTGAAAACGAGGTTAGAGAGGGAAGAAGGTTGAGCGAGGAAGGAAAAGGCAAAATAGGAAGAAGAGGGTATATAAGTAATTTTATATTAGGTGGTCAAATTTTGACATTTTGACCGCTCAAACTGCTGACGTGGTGTGTTGATTTCGTATTGACCGGTCATACATATTAATGAGACAAATTGAAGGTTGTATACCAAAATATCAAATGGGGTAAAAGTTGTATACCATTGATGAAATTTACCCTTCTAACACCTCATAATCAGTTGGATCTTCAATACTCTCCACAAAAATTGTTTTAATTTTGTCAAGAGGTGGTTCAACCGTCGTAGATACTTCAACTTTGATATGTGAATTAACCTCCCTAATTTATGTGTTTGCAACCAAATCAATTATTAGACCATTTTGAATGCAAGAATTTGTTATTGAAAGTATACAAACAATGGAATTGATTTTCGCTTGAAGAAAGAAAATCAATCATTAGCTCCTCAGTCGTCTTTTCTTCATTTTCGACATGTTGTGGAAAATTTAGAAAATCCCCATGATGATCAACCCATGCCATTTCAAATCCGCTAAATAAGATGGAAAGTTATTCATGTGTCGGCTCATAAAGGTTATATCCATAAGAATACGAATGTACTCCCTACGAGAAAACATTCATTGCCATCTCCTCGCAAAATACACATTTAACTAAAAATAGGTGAAGAGAAAGAATTAAATATTTTAAAAAAATGTTTGAAGCAATAGAAGTTCGATTAGACTAATATTACAATTAAACTACTCCAGCAACAACGCTAAAAACTTTATGCGTATTTTACGTATACATGCTTGTGAAGACAAGTGCACCTTTATCATGTATTAAGTAATAAGGTGAAAGTAGAGTATCATTCCCACAAGGATGATGATCATAATTACTAGCCTTTTTGCTTCCTTACTATTATTTAAACAATCAGAAGATAGAGTTTGCTGGATAATTGAATGAATATTTAAATAATAAATTGAAATGAGAATTACACAAATTATGGAGAGAGACAACTTATCTATACTATATATAATTACGGAAGCAGAGAGAAATGAGAAGAAGTGTTTTAGATGTCTTTTTGATAAGTTGTCAATGTAGTAAAAAATCAGATTAAAAATATTTAATTAGTTAAAAATAACAAATTTATATTTATAATATATTAAATAATTACTAGCCTATTCCCTTGGAAGGAAGCCTGCCAGCCTAAGAGCAGGGGGGGTCTTGATATAAGGCAAGCTAAGGACAATAATAAAGTCTTGTTAATGAAGCTTCTTTGGAGAATGTGGCAATCCCCCTCCTCCCTTTGGGTTCGTCTTCTGTGCGGCAAGTATAGGAAAGATAGAATCTTTGGTGGCCCGAATGAGAGGGTTATCAGCTGTTCCTTCCTCTGGAAAGGGCTTAGTGCTGTTTTTGCTGAGTTCTGTACGGGGATTGGCTTGGAGGTGGGTAATGGGAGATCCATTAGTTTCTGGTATGACACCTGGATTGGTGACAAACCGTTGATTGAGGTGTGGATCGCCCCTCCGCCGAATGATCTCCTCTCCTGGAGAATTGCTGATGTGGTGGACTCGGAGGGAGACTGGATCTGGTCTAAGTTCGACTCCTTTCTTAGCCTGGAGACCCTCCTTAATATTAGAGGTGTGAAGATTAGTAATCAGGAGGAGGATAAGGACAGACACTGCTGGGCCTTGACTAATAATGGCTCTTATTCTTGCAAATCGGCCTATGAAGCTTTTACCCCTAATAGGGCTGATCCTCCTTTGGAAATTTGGAAGTCCATTTGGGCCCTCAAAGTCCCCTACCGCATTAGGAGTTTCCTATGGCTGGGAGTCAAAGACAGGCTCCTCACGAATGCAGATAGACACAGAAGGCACTTGGTTGTATCTGGTGCCTGTAGCAGATGCAGCGGCCATGTGGAAACCTTGTGCCATGCTTTGAGGGATTGCCCGAATAGTAGAAAGGTTTGGGAAGGGGTCCTTCCTCACCACATCCTTCCTTCCTTTATGGGGTTCTCTGATATTGACTGGTTCTCTGAAGGCGTTAATGGGAATTTGTTGGCCAGTATGGAGCACGGGGCTATTCTCTTCGCTATTATTTGTCACCAAATGTGGAAATGGAGGAATGAAGAGTTATTTGCTGAGAAGACTGTCTTTATTCCTGACCTCCGGTTTTACTTCTCGAAAAAACTCTCTGTTATTACAAAGAGTTTTGAAGGAGAGCCCCTAGTTCACCCCTCCCCGGTTAAAGAGGTCCAGTTAGTTGGTTGGAGGAAGCCCATGGAAGGGGTTGTCAAGTTGAATACGGATGGCTCCTGCCTTAGTAATGGCAGAATTGCTGCTGGTGGAGTTCTTCGGGATGCTGGTGGCGCCTGGCTGGCTGGGTTTACCCATAACTTAGGTACGGGCTCTTCCTTTACTGCAAAGCTCTGGGGGATCTTGTCTGTTATTAAACTCGCCATTCGCATGGGTGTTAAAAGACTTTCGGTGGAGTCTGACAATTTGGAGGCTATCAACAGGATTTCGGATAGAGAGGCTGTTTGTCTTAAGAGTCAGAATCTCATTAAAGCCATCTTGAGGCTTCGTCCTGCCTTCGATTCTCTTACCTTCTCCCATATTTATAGGGAGCAAAACCGCGTGGCGGATCGCTTGGCAGCTGCTGGGCATGGGGGGATGTTAGGTGTTTCTACCCTTTCCGTTCCTCCTTCTTTTCTGTTACCTTCTCTTCTTGAGGATAGGATTGGGGTCAGTCTTCCTAGACTGATCCCGGGTTAGGTTTTTGTTTGTTTGTTTTTTTTTTCTTCCCTTCTTACCAAAAAAAAAAAATAATTACTAGCCTATTAATTAAAATAATAAAAGAAAGCAAGAGTTACGGGAAGATGAAAAAACAGAAAGCAAAGGCAATCTAAAAGTCACAAATAAACTTCTATATAAAGCATGATAGATAGTATTCCACCATTATATTCATTGGTCACGATAGATAGTATTATATTTCTGAAGGTAAATATTCAATTTTTTTTCATATGTTTTAGTTATTTTGTTCTCAATTATGTTGTTGTTTTATTTTTATTAAACAATAGTTGTTATAGTTTCATCTTTCAGATTCATTTCTGTTGTTATCCAGGTTCTATACCTCTCGCTATCTTATCCATGTTTTCTTTTTTATTTGTCTTTTTTTTCCAAACTGATAGCTTCAATTGAAGAAATTCGACAGAAATAGAAGATGCATGAACAACTAAAACCGAAAAACAGAAAAGTGTCAAAAATTACAAGAAATTCTTATGTTTCTCAAGGTAATTATTCGATTTTTTTTCATATGTTGTAGTTATTTTTGTTCTCAATTGTGTTGTTGTTTTCTTTTTATTAAACAATAGTTGTTATAGTTTCATTTTTCAGAGATGAAATTCCATTTTTGTCATTACCCAGGTTCCATACCTCTCGCTACATTATCCATGTTTTCTTTTTTATTTGTCTTTTTTTTTTCAAAATGACTAAAATAAAGATTTTGTAAATTTGTATTCTTTTTTAGTATATGTTGCTATGTGTTATCGTTTCGATTGCTAACTCTTAACTAAAATTTAGATTTTCGGCTTTATATGAACTCAATTTTTGGCTTTCTCAATTGTGCTGTTGTTTTATTTTTATTAAACAATTGTTGTTATAGTTTCATCTTTCAGAGATGAAATTCCATTTCTGTCCTTATCCAGATTCCATACCTCTTGCTACTTTATCCATGTTTTCTTATTTATTTATTTATTTATTTTTTAAAATGACTAAAATAAAGATTTTGTATATTTGCATTCTTTTTTAGTATGTGTTCCTAGGTGTTATCGTTTTGATTGTTAACTCCAACTAAAATTTAGATTTTTGGTTTTTTATGAACTCAATTTTTAGTTTTAATTGAAGTTAGATTAATTTTTCTAATTCAGAACATGTTGAAATCCAATCATTTTTTTTAGTTTGAGTTTAGCTAATTGATATGGATGGTATTTTTTATTTTTATGCATTTTGGTACAAATAGATATAAAGTTTCACACGATAGTTGTTCATTGAAGTTTGAGACATATTAAATAAAATATTAAAGAGATATTGGAATATTATACTTACAATGAAGTTTATTTCAATATAAATTATGTTATATTATTATTATTATTATCAAGAAGTTATTTTTTCCCAATTTTCTAGACAAGGAGATTGTAAGCGTCTAATACGCTTGATAAGATGTTTATTCTTCAAGAATGTGGATTATGCCATATACGAATTCAAAATCAAGGTAAATAAAAATAAATTTTGATGTACATTAATGATGGATATTGAGATAATTGCTTTTGCAACATTGGCTTATATAATTTTTAACTATTATATTATGGTCCGTATAAAATTGTTAGTATTTCAAGAGTTTTTAACAGATGAAAATGAAATATGATCATAGGACAAATTATTGAAAAATATTAATTAAGAAAATATTATTATTTGAATCTCTTCAAATTCTCAAGTGTTGAGCATAATGATTCTAATTAATATAATTAATTTCACATATTAATTATAAAACGTTTTTTTGTACTGAGTGGTTACAATTGCGATTTAATTCTATTTAACTAAAATTAATTTATGGACTTCATACTTCATTAAGAAAAAATAAAATGTTTAATTAATGGGCAAAAAATATTTTCACTCTCTTCTTTATACGCTTATGTCTCGACATTCTCTCTTATTTAAAAAAAAAACCCCGAGAGGAAGATGGTTCTCTCCTAATTATCTTTTTCGTCCTTTCATTTTTTTTTTCAATTCTTTTGTTTGTTTTTCTTACTTACAAAATTCAAGAATATATAATTATTAGAAAATATTAATTAAGTCAAATAAGTGATATCTGCGAGTATGACTGATATTCTATATAGTGAAAGAATGAAGAACAAATTGATCGAATGTCTTGATGAGATATTACGAGATGAAAATAGGAGAAACCATCATCTTAAACTGATTCAATTAGATATATTGGGTTATTGTAGCAGAATGAATAATTGAATTCGAATACTTGGTGATCATGAAATTCCATCAACCACAATAATTATCATCAAGATGAATTTGTGACTAATTCTTACGAATTTTATTTTTTATATGTAACATATTGAATTGATAAAGTTTCTTCATAATCAACATTAGAAAAGTATTGATTGTAATAGTTTATAGAATAATATATTGATGTTGCTTCCATTTTAACATAGATTGCAATTCTTTTGTATCGTAAATATAATATTTAATTTTAATTGTAGTTTAATTCAATTTTTGTTTAACCTATATTGTAATTCTTTTGTATCGTAAATATAATATTTAATTTTAATTATAGTTTAATTCAATTTTTAGTTTTTTATTATATTCTATATATTTCTTAATTAATCTGCTATTTTATTATTATTATTTCACAGAATATTTGGAATATGAAAATGTATTAAAATTTCTAAAAAGTACAAATCATTGAATTTTATAAAAATAAATAAATCATTCATCTTTAGTTAAAATTCTATAAAAAAAAGTAGTCAATTATTTTTAAAATTAATTTAATTTGAATTATCATTAAAAAATATATATTAATTTCAAATATACATAATATAAATTTTTTTCATAGCAAGATATAAAATTATTTAAAAGTAAATATGTCAATTTATTTATTTATCTAAATTATATAAAAGTTTCATACCCCGTGCATCGCACGGGTTTTCGACTAGTGATAGAAGAATCTAAGGCTTTTAGTTTCACTTAATCTCTTTGCTTAGTAATAACACTTCACATTTTTCAAGTGGTTTTATCGTTTTTGCGATGACAATTGTTCTTATTAAATTAATATGAGTTCTCGTTATTGGTTCTAAAATTTAGATTAATTACTTTACCTTGGTCTAGTTGAAGTAATTAATCTAAGGGTATTGCTATTTACCGCAAGTAAATTCCTTATCACCGCATCCATTGGACAATTTTGCCCTTGGCATAAAAAAAATTTCGAAATTGGGAAATTTTTTTTTTGAGAGAAAATTCAAAATTTAGCTTAAACGGATGCGGCATACCGTTCCCGCCATAGGTCGAACGGTATGCCGCATCCGTTCCCACCATGGGTCGAACGACATGCCGCATCCGTTTAGACCAAATTTTGTAATATGCAAAATCGTAAAATTTTTAGTGACGAAAAATACTAAATCATTCAATTTTTTATGACGAAAAATGAAAAATTCTCCTATTTTTTGTGACGAAAAATATAAAATCGTCATGAAAAATATGTATTATTTTCATGAGTTCTTTGATAAAAAAAGATGTAAATCTTAATGTTTCCGACTCGTAATCATCCATTTTCGGGGTTCAGATTGTCACACATCAATTATTTTCATAATTTCAATTATTGTTGTTCGGGTTTATGATTTTGGAGAGAGAATTTTCAGTTTTTGATCAAAATTATGAGAAGGGCAAAAAAGTCCAAAAGAGGCGGTGATAAGGAATTTGGTTGCGGTATTTAGCAGTTGACTTAATATAAAGAAGCATTAGGTTTTCTTAGATCTAAACCTTCATTTAAGTAATTTACATTGGTCCGACTAAAGTGATTAATTAAGATTCGTGAAAAACCTCTCGAGTTATTAGTTTTAAATTTTTGATTAATTACTTTACTTTAGTCCGGCTAAAGTGATTGACCTAAAGAAGCGTTAAGTTTTTTTAGTTCTTTGATTTATTAATTTACCTTGGTCTGGCTAAAGTAATTAATTCAAAGGTAGTATTAAAATTCATAAAAAAAAACCTTGGAAAACCAATAAGCCACACTAAATGGTCATTAGGTCAAACTTATGAATTTCGATTAATCATTTTAATCACAGTCAATATAAATGACTAATTATGTTCGATTTGGGATTTAGTCCATCTCCAACAAGCATTAAGAATCATAAACAAGCATTAAGAATCATAAATTAGTTCTCAAATGGATATATATATATAGCTTGATTAGGTTAAACGTGATTACCACGTAATTAAGATTAAGATCCACTTTTAGTCTTAGTTAAGAAGGTTTTAACTCATTATTCGATTAAAACTCATCTTAGCAAGATAGATAATGGAGTTCATAGCAATAAAAGTATATTAAGAATTAAAAGAACCCGTAGTGATGATTGCCGAACGGAACTTCGTCAGTGAAGTGAAAACTTACTTTTATTGGATGAACTTTGCAACAAACTATAACTATGAACATAAAATATAACAACAACATATATGAATGATTCTTGGAGAAAAGAATCAACAAATAACATAAAAGAGGGGGAGAGTTAAGCCTAAACTTGATGTTTGGATGGTGTGTAAGAATTTTATTCCATGCACCACAAATGCCTGTAGAAGTCAATATTGGAACTAAAGTCTAAGTCTTCTAATGTCCCCAGTACCCTAGTCTTCCAAATTAAGATTTAAAGAGGGTGTCACTGAAACTTTGACAACTTAGGAGTTGAAAATATATGAAAGTAGTAAAGGAATATTAGGCTTCAACAAATGCATCCAATCGTAACAATATTTTGAGTCTGTCACAGTTTGAATTTGGAAATAATTATTATTACTAAGTTGTTCTTTTAGGGTGTGTTTGGTTAATGGATTTTTCACTAGGGAATGGGAATGAGAATGGTTGATTATCTTTGTTAATGCTTGGTTTTATAATTTTGATATTGGAATGGAATCACATTCACCCCCACTATGGGAATCAACCATTCCCTATTCTTTTCCCTTCAATCAAATTTAATTCTCATTCCTTATAAATTTAATAATAAAAAAAAGAAAAAAAGAAGAACCACGTTTTATAACTACTTAGAAAAAATAACTACCCTATACACATAACACATATGTAATATAATATATAATTACCCTATGCATATAATTACCTGTACATATGTAATATAATATAAAAAAAACTACCATATACATATAATACAGGTTATAATACTATATACTATAATATAGTATATGATATATAATATAATATATTGGTTCTTCAAATAATTTCTACGTAATATCATATATATTAATTTAATTTATAAATATTTTTATAATTAATTTTTTCGGTTAGTTTATTATTAATAGTTTTCATATTTTATTTATTTATTAAATTAGAAAGTTTGATTTTTTCAATTTTGATTTTGATTTTGATTCCAATTCCGAAATTTGAACCAAACATTCTTAAAAGTAATCGGATTCCGATTCCGGATTAAACCAAACAAAATAAATAAATCGTCATTCCGATTCTGATTCCGTAACATTCCGATTCCGATTCCAATTCCAATTCCGATTCCGAAGTTTAAACCAAACACCCCCTTATATTCTTAGCTTTCCACATCATTTTGAATCACCTTAATGTGGGCTCGTATGGGAGAGTTATGAGCAAAATACAAAAACATGTCAAATCTGCAAAAACAAAATGATAACAATATGTCGCGAGTCACCTCACTGAGGTGAGATCCACCTCGATGAGGTGGACCTAATATCCTTTAAAAAAAAATTTCGAGCTCCCGATTTAACATCTGGACTCACCATTACTTCAATCTTTTCACCAAAATCACTATAAAAACACCTAGAAACAAAACATAAATAAAACATAACTAAAAAAATATAATAATAAAGTAATTAAAATAAAAATAATGATAAAAATAGTTGCCGCCAATCATTGGATCTTGACATATAGTTCTCTTATAGTCTTCATGCTGACTGTGAGGATGGGATTTGCCAAAATTTTGGTCTAAGATTTTTCCTGCGTCTTGTGGATATTGATTCATCAGAATAATCTCGTCGATGCCTTTGGGGTGATATTTGGGTGGGGGAGAGTATTTATTGGTCCCGTGTAATTAGTTCCAAGGGGGGGTTAGGAACTAATGTAACTTTTTCGTTTAATTATGCTGACTTAATTTAATTCTTTAAATAACTTTACTCAGTTTTGGTCAGCAAGGCTGAGCGAGATGTAAGACAGCTTTAGTCAGAGGCTGACTAGAACCGTATTACTTGTGAGTTGGAAATTAACACTTAAGGTCAGCTTCCAACTCAGCACTCTGATTTACTCAGTGTCAGCTTATACAATTTATATCCTGAGTAATTTATCCTGGTTCGGCCTCACCGCCTACGTCTAGTCCCCAGAATCCTTTCGGACTTTTTCAATCCACTACTGAGCTCTTTAAAGGTAGAGCACAAACCGTTTACAAAGCAATTGAGTATGCAAGAGTACCGTCCTCTATTCGTCTACTTAATCCTACTGAGCGCTATAACCGAACACTCAGATTTTCTCTACTGCTGAGTACTAAAACCGAGTACTCAGCACCACTCTCTCAATCTTTACAATTGATACAAGTTTGTTCTTTCTAGATGAAGAACACTTTAGATGAATACAAATTCACTCTAGACTTTTACACAGAGATTGGATTTGGGTGTAAGAAATTGCTTTTTCTAATCAGACAGCTTCTCTTTTGGATTTTTACTCTTGTGATGATTTTCTTTTCTGTCTTTACTTGCTTTTTCTTTTGTAAATCGGCAAAGGATCCAAGTGATGAACTTGTCCTTTTATAGTAAAATCTGATGCTTCAATCATTTGAATCCGGACATATGGTTTGGAAATTTTGGATCTTCAAACCCCGGATGCTGACTAACATATACCTCTTCGTTTATAACTCCATTAAGAAATGCACTTTTAACATCCATTTGGAACAGTTTGAAGTTCATGAAGCTAGCATATGCACATAGTATTCTTATAGCCTCTAACCTAGCTACAGGTGCAAAGGTCTCACCTAAGGGTGGGCACGGTTCGGTTAACCGGTCCATTAGTCAAAAAAATTAACCGAAACGTTATCAACGAATTTTTAATCATCCAAACCGAAACCGGTCCATATCAATCGGTTAACCATACAACCGGTTAACCATTAATTTCGGTTAGGTTTTTCGGTTAACGGTTTTTAACCAATTCTCACTAGTTAACCAAAAATCAACGGTTAACCATAATTTTTATCCAAACCTAAATTTTTAAACAATATTAAAATACACATTTCAAAAATTCAAACGAAACGAATTCATATAAAAGTTCAAATTTAAACTTAAGTACCGAACTAAAAAACAATCCATCAAATTTACATTTAAAACATAAAGAAATGTAAATAATATTTCGTCAAAGTGCTTATTACAACATTAATCCATCAAGTTTACATTCAAGTATAATCTATGTTATATATTTATATTAATATAGGTTATAATCTATGTTAAAGACTTTTTTTTTAATCTTATAATCTATGTTATATAATCTATGTTATATAATTATATATTAATTTTTTAAAAAAAATTGGTTATATTTATTAAACGGTTCGGTTAACCGTTAACCGCAGTTTTTGAAACTCTAACCCGAAACCGAAACCGAAATCGGTAACTATATATTTTTTAACCATTAAGAAAACCACCGGTTCGGTTAACCGCCTTTTCCGATTC
This sequence comes from Euphorbia lathyris, assembly GCF_963576675.1. Lineage (NCBI taxonomy): Eukaryota > Viridiplantae > Streptophyta > Magnoliopsida > Malpighiales > Euphorbiaceae > Euphorbia > Euphorbia lathyris. The sequence continues at coordinate 17,222,314 of NC_088914.1, read as the reverse complement.
GGATTACTGGTTTTCAGTTCGGTTACCAGTTTGATCGGTTTTTTTGCCCACCCCTAGTCTCACCATAGTCAATGCCTTCTTGCTGACTGTAGCCCTGAGCTACCAGTCTGGCCTTGTTCCTGACTACATTGCCTTGTTCATCTAGCTTATTTCGAAAGACCCACTTAGTTCCTATGGTCTTTTGATTCCTAGGTTTTGGCACTAAATCCCATACCTCATTTCTCTTGAATTGATCAAGCTCTTCTTGCATTGCATTGATCCAAAATTCGTCGTGCTCATCTTCGGTGAAGTTCTTTGGTTCATGAACTAAGACGAACGCAACATTGCTGAGATATCTCCTGAGCTGATTTCTTGTCATCAGGTTGTTCTCAGCAGCATCAAGAATGGACTTCTCCGAATGTCCTCTTGGGATTTTGATCTCCTTGGGCAATGTTGAGTTTTTAGGAGCAGGTGCTTCAACAATCTCTGCAGTTTTAGATTGGTCAGTAAAGGTAATTTCAGGTTCGTTTTTACCTTTGGTCAGCCCCGTGTGGTAATGACTCAGCGGCTCCATTTTGGTCAGTGGAAGCTGAGCATGGGTCATCTTCCGTAGACTGTCTTGACTTTCCTGTAGGGTCAGTTTCATCGAACTCAACATGTACAGACTCTTCTACAACCTGAGTTCATTTATTGAACACCCTATATGCTTTACTGTTAGTTGATTAGCCTAGAAAGACCGCTTCGTCAGCTTTAGAGTCAAACTTGGCAAGGTTGTCTTTTGTATTGAGTATAAAACATTTACAACCAAAGGCACGAAAATATCCAATGTTGGGTTTTCGTCCTTTCCAAAGTTCGTAGGGTGTTTTCTTGAGTATAGGTCTAACTAAAGCCCTATTGAGTATATAGCAAGTTGTGTTGATAGCTTCACCCCAGAAATACTTTGGAAGCCTATTCTCACTCAACATTGTCCTAGCTATTTCAACTAATGTTCTGTTCTTCCTCTCAACTACCCCATTTTGCTGAGGAGTTCTAGGAGGAAAAAAATTATGGTCAATGCCGATGACTTCACAAAATTCATCAAACTGTTGGTTTTTTAATTCTCCGCCATTATCACTTCGGATGTGAGCTAATTTTAAATCTTTGTCATTTTCAAGTTTTCTAATCAGTGTTGAAAACATCTCAAAAGCTTCATCCTTGCTACTCAGCAAGATGACCCAAGTATACCGAGAGAAATCATCTACAATGACCAAGGAAAATCTCTTACCGCCCAAGCTGAGTGGCTGGACAGGTCCGAAAAGATCCAAGTGTAGTAATTCCAATGGACGCTTGGTTGAGACAATATTTTTACTTTGAAAAGACTTTTTGGTTTGTCTACCTTGCTGCATAATTGATCTTTCTCAAATCTAAGTTTGGGCAAACCCTCAACTAATTGCTTTCTTGCTAATTTGGCAAGGATGTCCATGCTTACATGACCAAGTCTCCTATGCCATTGCCAGAAATTATCTTCCTTTGACACTAAGCATATGTTTTTCGAAAACTTCTTTTCTAAACTCAACATGAAAACATTGGCAACACGAGGGGCAGTTAAAATCAATTCATTTGATCTTCCCTCGAGTATCCGACACTCAGTGGCATCAAATACAACCTTTCTACCGCTGTCACACAGCTGAGCCACGCTCAATAGGTTATATTTGAGACCACTGACTAAGGAGACTGACTCAATGGTGGGGTTTCCTCCGATAGTACCTGATCCTACTATCTTACCCTTTTTATTGTCTCCAAAGCTTATATTTCCACCTCGTTTATGCACAAGTGTGATGAACTGAGTTTCATCACCAGTCATATGCCTCGAGCATGCACTGTCAATGTACCATAGCTTTGACTTCTCCGTGCACCTCAGGCTCACCTGCAATTTAAACTATTCATCTTTAGGTACCCAATTCTTTTTGGGTCCTCGTTGGTTAGCATGAACAGGTGAAACATCAAATTTTGCTTTGTGACGACATACATTTATGGTGTGGCCATCTTTACCACAATAGTCATAAAAAATTACCCTTTGAGGGTATTTCCTCTTTTGGTCAGCACGATGGTGCTGAGCGTACCAACACACATTTATAGTGTGCCCTCTTTTTCCATAACAGTCACACTGACTGTTCTACTGAGTATACTGTCTATGCTGACCAGTACCTTGATACTCAGCATTTGGATAGAACCTTTTCTTAGTCGATGTACTCAGCTGGTTCTGTATAGATGTGATGTCCTTTCTCAGCTTCTTAGAGTCTGATTGGACTTCCGAGACAAACCGATGCATGATTTTTAAATTTTCATCTTGCTTGGTGTTGTCTTGAAGCAGATGTCGGAGGTCACTCAGTTTGACCTCTTCAATCTCATCACATCGCTTGCTGAGTGCTCTTATTTTCTTATTACACTTTTTGGTCAGTGTATAGAGATCACTCAGGGCATTAACCATTTCATTTCTGAGCAGAAGAAGATATGTTACCTCATTGGAGTGTTCCTCTTGATCGGATTCATCTGAGAGGTCAGCTTGCTCAGATCGGCATTGGTCAGCAGATTCGTCAGCCATGAAACACATGTTTGCTGACTCAGTGGCATCAGCTTCTGATGAGGTTGACTCATCACTATCGCTCTAAGTTGCCACCATAGCTTTTCTGCTACCTTTCTTTTCTTTCTTCAGAGTGGGACGACTTGATTTAATGTGCCCAGTTTGATGGCATTCAAAGCAAGTGACAGGCTTCGAGCTGTCCTTCTTGTGTCTGCTGTCGCTGGACTCCGCTTTGTATTTATCGCTTCGTCTGAATGGCCTTTTGCTGTTCCTGTCATTCTTTCTGAACAGCTTCTTCATCTTCCTTGTGAACATGGCCATTTCCTCATCATCTGATGAGTCAACTTCTGTTGAGTCAGCTTTCATGACAAGAGATTTTTGCTTCTTATCCTCTGACTTTTCCTTAGCTTCAAAGTTCTTCATTGAGATCTCGTGGGTCAGCAGAGATCCTATGAGCTCATCATATTTATATGTGGTCAGGTCCTGAGCTTCTTCCACAGCTGCCTTCTTAGCTTGCCAGCTCTTGGGGAGACTCCTCAAGATTTTCTTCACCTGTTCTTCTTCTGTGAAGTTCTTGCCGAGTCTCTTAAGCTCATTTATGATATTGGTGAACCTTGAGTTCATCTCAGAGATGTCTTCATTTTCATTCATCTCGAATAGCTCATATAGTCTCATGTGTTGGTTCACCTTGGACTCCTTGACCTTGTTTGTGCCTTCATAGGTCACCTCTAGCTTCTTCCAGATTTCCTGTGTTGACTCACAACCTGAACTTTATTGTACTCTGCAGCATCTAAAGCACAGTGAAGCATATTGATAGTCGAAGCATTATTTTGCAATTTTTTAAGGTCATCCTCTGACCACTCAGTTTCACTTTTAACAACTTTCTCGTTGTTTACAATTTTATAAGGAACAAACGGGCCTTGGACTATCGCAAGCCATGCACTCATGTTTGTTGCTTGAATAAAATTTTTCATCCTGTTCTTCCAAAACGTATAATTTGATTTGAAGAACAAGGGAGGCCGACTAATAGATAATCCCTCAGGGAGTATCTGTATTGTTTGATTTCCTGGAAGGAAACGAGTGCTGTTCTCAGCCATTTACAGGGATCAGCTCAAGATAGTTTTATCTTTGAGTAGTGAGCTACTGCGCTCTGATACCACTTGTTGGTCCCGTGTAATTAGTTCCAAGGGGGGGTTAGGAACTAATGTAACTTTTTCGCTTAATTGTGCTGACTTAATTTAATTCTTTAAATAACCTTACTCAGTTTTGGTCAGCAAGGTTGAGCGAGATGTAAGACAACTTTAGTTAGAGGCTGACTAGAACCGTATTACTTGTGAGTTAGGAATTAGCACTTAAGGTCGGCTTCCAACTCAACACTCTGATTTACTCAGTGTCAGCTTATACAATTTATATCCTGAGTAATTTAAGCAAGCAACACATACATATATATATTGAGAGAAAGGGTTAGAGATTACTTAGCAGTCTTATCCTGGTTCAGCCTCACCGCCTACGTCCAGTCCCCAGAATCCTTCCGGGCTTTTTCAATCCACTACTGAACTCTTTAAAGGTAGAGCATAAACCGTTTACAAAGCAATTGAGTATGTAAGAGTACCGTCCTCTATTCGTCTACTCAATCCTACTGAGCGCTATAACCGAACACTCAGATTTTCTCTACCGCTGAGTACTAAAACCGAGTACCCAGCATCACTCTCTCAATCTTTACAATTGATACAAGTTTGTTCTTTCTAGATGAAGAACACTTTAGATGAATACAAATCACTCTAGACTTTTACACAGAGATTGGATTTGGGTGTAAGAAATTGCTTTTTCTAATCAGACAGCTTCTCTTTTGGATTTTCACTCTTGTGATGATTTTCTTTTCTGTCTTTACTTGCTTTTTCTTTTGTAAATCGGCAAAGGATCCAAGTGATGAACTTGTCCTTTTATAGTAAAATCTGATGCTTCAATCATTTGAATCCGGACATATCCGTTGAATTCAAACGGTCTTCTTGCGTCATTCATTGGTCAGCATACAGATTTGCAGGCCAATCATGTCGTCTAAAATTAGCAGTCGTCAGGCTTGTCTTCTTGCTCCAGGTTCGTCTTCTAGCGCCAGTTTCATCTTTTAGCCAAATGCCAGTTGACCCATGTATCTCGAAAAGGTCTCTTGGGGTAATTCCAAGGCTTCTGAATTGGCGCAGATTTTTGTCGGATTTTGTCTTTTAGTTAACGAATCATTGGCGCTGTCCTGGTGAACACTCAACTTGACTTAATAGACGTTGCCTTCGATTTTTATCTTTGGCGAGGCTGAGTTACGTTCTGCTCAGCTTCTTCGGTCAGCTTCGTCTTCAAGCGTTTGTTCTGAAGAAGACATTTTTTCTATTATGCTGAATTGTGTTCTACTCAGCTTCTGTTGTTCATGCTGACTTCGTTCTGTCTTACTTTTTATTTCTATTCTCATTTATAATTATACTCAACACTGAACAAACACATTAGTATAATTAAATCAAAGCACTTAAATTTAATTGTCTTAATTATGGGATTAACTTAAATGATTTTTATCAAATCAAAATCATGTGAAAATGTGTTTCAACAGTATTTTTTTTCTCAGACCCCATTTTATGCTCTGAAGTGGGTGATTTGGAGTGATGATATCAACAATGGCGTGAACTGCATTCTCTTTCTCTAGATCAGCCCTTGAATCTATTAGTCGAGAATCCGGAGCCATGTCTCCCCTCCGAGGGAAGCTATATGCAATATGATGTCCGATGGAATATATAACAAAATCCTGTTTGTTTAAGTCCTTGTTGGCCTCCTTATCTTTCTTGAGTTCTTCTCTTACATCCGCCATTTCTGTCGTATGTTCAACTATGAGGATGCCCATTGTTTTCTAAAAGGATCCTATGTTATAAATGAGCTGATTGGTGATCACAACCATAAAATCTCTCTGTTTGGGCTCCAACGAGCCCAAATATTCTTCTATCTGCCGATCTAAGTTCGGATTAACTTGGAAAGTTCGATTTTCCCTTTTAGGGGAGTTTGATGTTGAAGGGAACCCTCTATTTAGTTGAGTCATGACCACGTTACTTCGGTCCATGCTTAATGTACCAATTCGACATGGGATATGTAAGATGAGTTTTCTAGAGTCTTTCTGTTGCATGAGATAAGACAAAACAAGGATAAATGATACCAACAACTTCATTCTAATGCTTAAGTCAGCAAAAATAGATAAGAAAATAATACTGAAAAATAGGTAATCTGTGTATATAATGAGAATTTTACCTTTTTCATGCACTATGCACTTTTGTATTTATAGAGTGACAAGTTGTACGTCCTAAAAGATCTTGATTCCATACTCTAACTTCTCAATGGAGGAGGTCTATTGTCTACCTGAAATAGTTGTACCAGCCATAACAATTGTGCGCGATTCTAAGTGTAGAATCATAATTGAATGTGTGTGATCTGATGGTTCTCTTTGACTTGTCCACGTGATACTAACAACTAGACCTGTTCATGGGTTGGGCCGGGCCGGGCCCAACCGGGTTTTACATGTAATTAGTTTGTCCAAGCCCAGCCCAGCCCATACTATATTTGTATCGGGCTCGGGCCGGGCTGGGCTTAATTAAGAGAACTAATTCCCCAGCCCAGCCCGACCCGTCCAACTAATATATTTTATATTAAAAATTAAATTAAAATTAGTTTTAATAATCAGTTAATTAAATATGAAGTAAAAATAAATTAATTAAATATGGATCAGATTACTACTTGATGGTATTTCATTAACTGATCAACGTGAATTAAAAGAATATGGATGTCTATACATATAGCCTATTACTATAATTATATTTATTGATAAAAACCTTTAATATATAAAATATAACCTAATATAATTTTCAACAAAATAATAATAATAATAATAATATAATATAAAGGCGGGCCGGGTTGGGCCGGGCTTGGGATTTTGAGGCAAATCCCAAGCCCAACCCATTTGATGTGCGGGCTTGAATGGGTTTGGGCCGGGCCGGGCCAAATATAAAATATACATGTCCAAACTCAACCTATACAATACAGGCTTGGACGGGTTGGGCGGGCCAGCGGGCTCTTGAACAGGTCTACTAACAACTACTTCTTTAAGAGAGGCTGTTTTTATAATTCTATATATAATTAATTTAGTGGATTACTAAACCCAGCCATGAATTCCCACCCCTAGCCCCGTAAAAAGACCAAACTACCCTTTACCCAAAATTTGAAAAAACACAAAACCTCTCAAATACCCTACACACTCTTTGATCAAATCCGGACTAATTTGTGAACCAAAACATGGAGTGTAACAACAACCGTAAAGGGAAAGCGAAAATAATAAGATTTACCGTTTTTGTTTTTTTGATTTAAGTTAAAAATTGAATCTGTGGGTGATTTTTTTAAAACGCCGGAATCGCAGTCAGGCGTATGAACATCGCGCCTGACCTACGGTACCGGCGTATGAATATCATGCCCGACCTGTGGTTCGGGCGTGAGGCTATCACGCCCGCACCATAGGTCGGGCGTGATATTCATACGCCCTCACCATAGGTCGGGCGTGATGTTCATACGCCGGTACCGTAGGTCAGGCGCGATATTTATACGCCCGACTGCGATTCCGGCGTTTGATTAGTAGAATTCATGCTCGAAATCTTTAATTTACACAATTTGAGACTTCTAACCACTAAAATCAAACTTTAATTGATTTTGTTTATTTATTTATTAATATAAATAAAAGTGAAAAGTAAAAATAAAATAAACTAATAAGTGAGTTAGATTCCAGAATTGTGGTCCAGTTGGTTGAGGAAGGCACTGAGAACCGTCATCATTGTTACTGACTTGTGAATGAGTATCGAAGGTTGTGTGCAAATGATTGGGAGATTCAGCTAATGCATGTGTACCGGAAAGGTAATTACATTGCAGATTGGATGACTAACTTCGCAGGACGTCTATCTTTGAGTTTTCACGAGTGTGAGGAGCCTCCTGCATGCATCTAAGATGTTCTTTTTTCTGATTATTGTGGGACAGATCGTTCGCAGATGATTGAGTACTAGTTTTCTGGATTTATAGCCCTTCATTCGACCAAAAAAAATAATTTATTTCGGTTTAGAATTGAACCAAACCAATATTTTTGGTTCGATTAATAATTGCTTATTTATAAAATTTAATTAGCTTGGTTAGATTTTTTTTTTTTTTTTAATTCGGTTCGGTTAATGAACCAAACCAACTCCGTTACTTGAAGTCTTGGCAGGAAAATTCTCCCAAAAGGCCCAAACCCTTGTCTAACTTTCATAAAATTAAAAACCCCGTAAAACCTACACGGGCCACCCCACCATGGATTCTTACCAGCAGCAACATCATAGATATATGCGGCCACCGGTTCCTCCGCCGTCTTCCGATCCCCACCACTATCTCCACCACCAGTCAAGACCACCTCTTCCTCCACAAGCCCCATGGTATCCCAATCATTTTCAGTACAACCAACCACCACCACCACCATCTTCGCATTCTCCTTCTCCTCCACCTCCTCAGCAGTGGGCTGCGCCTCCTCACTCCGACCATCTCTCTCATCCACCTCTTCCCCCTTCAGCTTATCCTCCTCCTCCGCCACCCCCTAATCCTTATTCTTCTTATCATCCTCAACCAGGCCAGCAGTTCCCGCCCCCTCCTCCTCGCCCCCACTTGCCCCCTCCTCCTTCCCATTCTCAGATTACCCAATCTTACCCACAGGTTAATCAGGTAATTTTGAGTTAGTTTTCATTTTCCTTTGTATAAATTAAAATTAACTCTATTCTGTGCTATTGATATCTGGTGATGTATGGATTGTCTTAGGATCTGGACTATGCCACTGCTTCGTTAATTCATTGATTGATTTGTTTAGTTTGTGGAACTAGGGTTACTTGCATACTCTGCATTTATTGTTGTGTTGTATAATTTTTTTTTTCTTTCTCGTTGGCTTTCACGACTTTGTTGCTTATTTCTATGCCGTTTCCAGGAATGGGGAAACCCAAATTGCGGGCAGCACCAAGGATGGGACTACCAAGGTCAGTTGTCATTTTTTATGTGTCCCTTAAATGCTTCAAGTTTGTTGCATAGCTGATGGAAAATTTTAGCAGAACATGCACCCTGTTTCTGATTGGTTTCTTTAGAATGAATGGTTCAGCATTCCAAAATTCTTTATTTATTTGAATGGAACATAGTTATCAATGGGATATGTCATAGTTTTAAAAGGCGAAAGGCGAGTCAAGGCGACAAGGGCAAAATATCGCCTTGAGGATAGTTTAATTTCTAAACTTGTAAACCAAAATAACTTAAAGTCTAATAATAAAGTGCTAATTCTTAAATCAAAATAGCATAATATCAAGCATCTTCATCCCCCAAATCCAACTCCTCATTTCGATACAGTAGAATCAGTAGCACTAGCACTACCACTCATTTCCAAACACCTGCAAAATTCAATCAATTGAAAACATCTTAATAACAAAAATGATACACAAGTAATTTATAACAATAAAATTCCACAAAACAGAAAAAAATATAATCAATTGAAAGCATAAATTCAAATCACATCTCAAAGCTAGAAATTCCCACAAAAATTCGGCAGCATAACGGTACAATTACATGGAAAGAAAGAAAATATAAGAAGAAATCAAGAGTGAAGAAGAATCAGAAACCCTAACCCTAAACAGAAAAAGAAAGATGAAATAAAGAGGAAAGGAAAGAAAAAACATACCGGTGGTGATTGATGACCGGCCGCCGGCGAGAGAACCGTTGGAGAAGCATCAGTGGTGGAGAGGAGAAGAATCGGTGGTGTTGTGAAGAGAGAGCCGTTGGAGAAGAGAGAACGTTTCTGTTCTGTTTCTTTAATTGTATAACTGTCTTTCTTCTGTCTATTTGGTCTTAAAGTCTATTAATTAGGTTTTTTTTTTCAAAAATACTGACTTATTGCCTTACCTGCAAGAGGCGACCGCCTCTCGCCTGAGAGGGTGAGGCGGTCGCCTCTTGCAGGTCTATCGCCTTCCATTCTGGAAGGCGATGAGGTGATCGCCTCTGTCGCCTCTCGCCTGAGGCGACCGAGGCGGTCGCCTTATAAAACTATGATAGGTATATACAGTTTAATAATGTTGGACAATTCGTAATGCAGAGGGTGGCTGATGACAAGGTTGACAAACATTGATATGTACTTGGGATAAGAAAATGATTACATGTGGCTAGTTGACAAGCAAAACTATTTTCCCATGAGTTTTTGGATCTGTTATTACTAGAAAGTTAGTTACAGTGTATCTTAATCAGAGAGAATATAATTGTTATTTATTTTTAATTGCTTAATGGCGGCTTTATACTTTTGTGGTGACATGGCATGTTTCATTAGGATCTCATAACAATGTGGAGGATTGGGCTGCTAGAGCCAGAGCATGGGCAACTCAAAATGCTGCTATGGAAGATCAAAATCATCAGTCACAGTTTACCCAAGCTAGTGGAATGGAAGAACAAAATCGGTATCATGACCAATACCAGCAAACTCCTGATTCTCATTATCAAGATATTCAACAACAGCCATATCCTGCATCAGGTTATCAGCAGTTTCCCGTTTCTGCTGCACCTTCACAACAGCAACCTATAGTTTATCAGCAGGAAAATTCATCTCTCAGCTCTGGACAATCATCTAATGATTCACATTTTTCTTACACTGTTGGAGGTGGAACTTCTTATGGAGCACCAACTACAAGTTCATCTGTTCTTCAGCAGGAGGTACCTTCTAGTTATTCTTCTGTTACAGGTAATGATAATTGATTTAGCACATTGCACTTGTGTGTGAGTCTTGTATTCAAGACTATCCATATGGGGCACACTTCTTTTAATTGGTTCTGCCTTGTCGATATTACTTTTATCTTTATCAATTGGACCTTCAAGAGATACCACTTGGAATGAGCAATTTATGGTATTTCATTCCTTGCTGATATGAGTAGGAACTTGCTAGGTCAGGAAAAATTTTTCAATGTCCTTTTTTCTTTTTTTTAAGACATAATTTAAGTTTAATCTACAGATTTAACATTTTTATGGTTTAGGTATTTGTAAGCATATAACTAATGAGAATTGAGAGAATAATTTCCTGAAAGTTTGTTGAAGTCTAGTTCCGTTTATAACTTCTGTTTTGAAGTTCTGTTATTCTCATAATACAACTCCCTCTCACTTACAAGGATGAGTTGAATTAAACAAGGAAATCTGCTTTTGGTTTTGATTCTAACTTATTTGCAGGCATGCAATTGCTTCCGTATATGTTCTTCATTCCTATGAAAGGTGTGAACATATTAGCACTTAGTCATTTGGGGAAGTCTCGGTGGTTGTAGATACGGAACTAGATTTTAGGGAATGCAATGTGCGAAGTTTACCAAATAAATGAAACTTATACTATTGTATGATAGTGTATTAAATAGTGTTTCAATATGTTGCAAGATGATTGTAACTGTTAAGTGTTGAGATGGATATGTCCCCATAGTTAAATTGCATGGTATAAAAATAGTCTGTTTGTGTCTTTGATCCCAAAACTTTTATAAAATTGCACAGAATTGGTAATTTATGAATTAGTAACCTTTGATTCATGGAACGCTCATTAGGTATGATCAGTATACTCTTATTCAGGTCTAGGCAGTTGTACATTTTTGGGTAGGAATGTGTAACCATTTGGTGGTTTCATAATGAGTTCCTAACTAATATAACCCCATCTGTATGCCTTTGTTCTTCAATATATCGATTACTTTAGAATTTGAGGAGTTCAAACTGGCAAAGAGGTAGTTTGCGGAACTTTGTTTACATTTATATTATTGTATTGTATACCATCTTGTCGAACTTGAATTGGCTTGAGCTAGGTCTTTTCATTCAACCAAGTTCTTTCTGGTACCTCTATCCTCTATAGACTGTCATGAGCATAAAAGTTCCTTCTGTGTCTTTTATTATATTAATCAACAAGTTGACTAGTTGTGGACAAAGTAAAAGTATTAGTGGTGCATTGTCAGGAAAATAATTAATACTTAATATCCTTTGCTCTAGGGCCGAAGATAATGTCATGTTAGGACAACTTAATTCAAGAAAGCTATTGCTTGAATTAGCTGTGGTTGGCCATATGGTTTAATTTTTCCATTCCACTGAATTTTATCTACATCTTCAGAAACACATAGATCATATAACTCAATACTTGCTACTTTTTCATCATTGGTTTGCCTCTCCCTTCCTTCCTCAACCTCAATATGCTCAGCATTTGTTCGTTCAAAATGCATGTATACATACCATCTCAATCTTCCTTCTCTTAACGTTTCATATTGTTTTTGCACTGTGGGAGTATGAAATACCATGTTAGGAATGAATAGGCCGTTGTAATAAAATCTTCTTGATTACTTGCTTGCTGAGAGCAATTTTTTGCACACACTAATTCATTTATTCACATTATTTCAATTTTCGAATTGACGATCACAGATGCAATTTCAGGTTTTGTTTCTTGTAGATTTTCAATATACTAAATCCAGGCAACAAACATTTAATTCTTTTTCTTCAGTACTTTTGGAACTCGTCAACTTTATACTTGTTAATTCATATGAATGACTAAGTTATTGAAAGAGATCGCTTTACTAACTGTAGTTGATTTTGGGATTCAAGCCAGATAGAATGACTGTTTGGAATCTGTTTTATGACCTAGAAAAGTTGTTTCCGCTTGTTTAGTTTCTTCTTTAAAAAGAGAAAAGTACACTTGCCTGTAACCTGTATATGATTTTCAGAGAACGAATCTGCCATTGATACAATAATATATGTTATTTATTTCTTTGATATTTTGGATGGTCCTAAGTTAATGCAGAAATTGAAGTTTTTCCAGTGTAACAACTAAGTTTGAGAAATTTGGGGTCAGATGAATTTCAATTGGTGTTTGGCTTTATGTTTTTTTCTTCTTTTCTTAACTTTTCTGTATGTTACTTTTCCATATAGAAGGTAAAGAAGAGGCTACAGTTAAGATGGATCAGCCTTACAAATCATTGCCTTTGCCCATATCCTCTACGCAAGAAGGACAGCATCAATTGCCGTTGTCTGGGCTTGGTGGATCGGCTCTGGCTGAACAGTCCTTTGCATATGGTAATCAGGGAGCTGATCTTACTACTGACCTTAGCAACCAGCCTTTAGAATTTGCATCCAACTTTGGCCGTGATCATGATCCACATATGCAAACAAGTTATGGCAGTCATCATGATTCAGCAGGAAGTGTAAGAGGTCATGGCCCAGTCCCTCCACTGCCTTCTATTAATTCATGGGCTCCTGCTGTTACTGGTGCTGTTTACCCTCCAATACCACCTGGTCATCCATTGGGGCATCAGGTATCAATTCTGACTATTCAGATATCTTTCAGTAGATTGGTGAGTTGTTTAAGGAGACCTGTTTTTTTTTTTTTTTTTAGCATGATCCCTCTGTGGCCGTACCTTCTGTTTCTGGACATGCTCCACCACCCTTTGGAAGCTTCCCTGGAACAAGTTTTCAGCCAACAATACCAACTGCCGGTGCGCCATATGGTCTTGGTTCGGGAACTGTACTTCTTCCATCTACTGGTTTCCCGGGTGATGCTTATGGGATTTCTAATGTTACTGAACGCCCAAAAAAGGTTAGAACATGTTCAGAACGGTTTTCTATTTATTGAAAGGATCAACGTGTTTAAGTCTTCATGTGGAAAATTACCAGGCTTCTGTACCCAATTGGCTTAAAGAAGAAATAATTAAGAATGCTTCTGTGATCACAAGGACTTCTCTAGAGCATCCTAAAGAGGAAACTCAATCCATTGAGGATGAGGGTGTTGAAAAGTCTTCTGGGAAAGGGGATCAGGCAGATAGCAAAAGTATTGATTCTTCGAGGTCAACTGAAGAAGAGGATGAAGATGAGGTTCTTGTTTTCTTCTAATGACAGTTTATTAGCTCTTAACTATCTTGATGCACTTGGATTGTTTCCATGTTTTGGCAATTAATTACAACCTTCTATTTTCTCTTTCCTATTGTTTGTCTATGCAGGATGACATAGAAGCTGCTCGAACTGTAGCCATTAATCAAGAAATAAAGCGCATTTTGACTGAAGTTCTTCTAAAGGTTAGCTGCTAATAATAGGTTTCTTTAATCTACACAAATATTTTTCCCTCGCACATGGTAATATTAACTTCCATTTTTTTGGTTAGGTTACTGATGAGCTCTTTGATGAAATTGCAACAAAAGTTCTTGATGATGATGATCTGACTGATGAAGGTGACTGCTCTATCACTTGTGGGCATTAGGTTATTGTGTATGTTGGTATATGTTGGTCTAACTTCCGTATCTTACAAAGTTCCTTTTGCTGTTCTAATCATCTAATATATACATTTTGTTTTCTCAGTTGATTGCAGTAAAGTTACTTTAAATGATAAGGTTTCCCCATCTCCTCCAGAAGTCCCAACTCCCAAGGCTTCTGCAAAGGTTCTAGTGCCAGTAAAGGCCAAGGAGTCTGCGAATGAAGATACAAGTGAAAAATCCAGTTCTAGTGCCCCTGGAAATGTGTTGGGCCTTGCTAACTATGCATCTGATGATGATGATGATGATGATGATGATGATGAAATCAAGAGTTCAACCATCTCAAATTCTAGGGAAAAAAATGTACTTCAGCAACCTAGCATTGCAAAAATTTCAGAAGGTTTATCTGATGCAACTGAAAATGGCAGATCACCTGTAGATAATGGAAAAAACATTGAGGAACAGATAGATTTGGAGACTGAACAAGTTAAAACAAGCAATAACAAATCCAGAAGACAAATCAATGCTACTACTAGTGAGTTGAGTGAACATAAATATTTGTCCACTGTGGTGTCTGGAACCAGGGATGTTGAAACTATTGTTGACGGAAGCAAAATATCACACACTTCTAATGGGTCTGGTTCAAAAGCTACTTTTGGTGAAATTGCCATAGATGATTCTCAAGTTAGGGGGACAAAGACGAAACTGTATGAAGATCAACAGCATGAACGAAAACGAAATTACTATGGAAAAGAAAAAGATATTAAAGAGGCTGAGCGGAGGAGCCGGGCAGATGAGAAAGGAGATGGAAATCATAGGAAACAGGATGAAAAGCATCCGAGGAAACAAAAGATAGATGATCGTAATTCCTCAATTGAAAAAACAAAAGTACAAGGTGACAGGACTCGAGAAAAAGTAAAAGAATCAGATTCAAGAAAAAAGTCGTCCCATCTTGATGTTAAGGAGGACAGGAAAGAGTTGGAGAGACTTCACAGATCAAGTGCCAAAGAAAATGATGATAGGAAAAGAGGCCGGGGAAAGGATAAGGAGGAAGATAGAGCAAGGCATAAACTAACCAGTGACTCAAGCAAGCACAAGAGAAGGCGTTCCTCTTCAACAAGCAGCAAGGGTCGGAACAGCAAAGATAACTATTCAAGTGATGAAGCATCAGATGGTTCTAAGAGGTTGTCCATTAGATCTTGTGTTTTCTTATTCTTTTTTTTTTTATTTGCATATCCTCATTGGCTCATTCTATGTTCCAATTTGCAGACGATTACATTCAAGAAAACGAAACTTATCTCCATCACCTGTCAGATCCAGGAGAAGGTACCTATTTATCAGAATTTTACTTTTTCTTTGTTCTAGTACAACTTCTTTTTTCTCGACAATTTTGCATTGTGAACTATTTGTGTGTGAGGATTTTTAATGGGAAATAGGTGCAGCTGTCTTGATTTGACAAAACTTGGGAAAACTATTTATACCTTCGAGTGGAGATTTCATTCTAACCCCTGAATTACTTATAAAGGCTGTTACAAGGGGGTACTCTTCTTGAATAGTAGTAAAACTGTTGAGTACACTTGGATGGGAAGTCAGATGAATCATTTTAACTTCACTTCTATGAGCACTTTGTATATTCTATCCATAAGTTGGTTGTGGAGTGGTTTTTGGTGAAGTTGATAACCCTATATGAATATAGGTATTTATTTGGCTATGCTGAATAAGATTGTTTTGCTTGTTTCTTTTTTCAAATTACTCATCAATTCTTTGATCCTCATGTAAATTTTGAATATTTTTCTTGCTAGTTTGTCTGTCAGTTTACCATAATATGTGCATTGAGTCATTAACAATCACGTGGATAGCTCAGACTACATTTGTAAGAATTTCGAGCTAGTAGTTTTGGTGCTCGATAAAGAAATTGAGTATAATGAAAAGCAGATGTGCCATACGGCTTGTTTTTTTATTTTTATTTTTTTTTTCTTACTTATTTTTATGGCAGGTTTGACATCAGTCTTTGTTTCTGCCTGTTCATTATGACTTGTGAGGGCTTTGTTTGAATTTTTTTTTGTGCATGTTCATTGCGAGGTTCCTATTCATATTCTGTTATCAGGAGGTTCATGTGAAGCCTGCTGTTTTTGTGTATATGGATATCACCTTACATCTGTCACAAGCTTTTTCATTGCCTGCAGCTTATTTTCTATCTTTGCACCTGCATAATTTGGTGAACATTCTATGTATCAGTAAACTGTTGTATGCAATTACCATTTTCAGCGACAACATACACATTGAACTGGTCTTTACACGTTTCCCTTTATAGCGCAATAGCTTCAGTAGTCTATTCTGTGTCATTAGTATTGCAATATTGGTTTTCTTAGTACTTTTTCCTTGGATAGTTGGAAAATAAAATAAATACAATAGATTGATATGAACTAGATTTTGATGATCAAAGGATGGTCTAACTGGCCGAGACAACTCTTCTTTATGCTAGATTCCAAATTCTCTTTGCATCCAATAATCAGAAAGAAAGAGATAAGGGACAAATTTAACCCTAACATTTTAAGGGAAGTGTGGATTTAGCCATTATGTATCAAATGGTACAAATTTAACTTTAACATTTTCAAGCAAGCTCAATTTTAGCCCTAAGTTACCAAAAATTTGAAAAGATTGATTTGATTGTTATTTAACTATCACATCGACCTTCCGAATAAGTTTGTCTAGAAACTGAAGCTGTTGGTTATTTGTAACTATATTAGTAACACAATAAATATTTTATAAGACATTAATTTTTTTTTTTTTAATTAACTTATATGTGGCAGATTTAGTTAACATTTTAACAGGCCTTTTGTAATTGTGTTAGTAACACACTAAATATCTTAGACATAATTTTGATGTTTGGAAGGTCTGAAGTGACAATTAAATAACATTTAAACCAGTCTTTTCAAATTTTCAGTAACATAGGGCTAAAATTGATTTTGTTTGAAAATGTTAGGGTTAAATTTGTACAATTTCATTGGTTATGGTTAAAATTGGCTCTTATCCCCATGAAGAAACGATGCAATAGATGTATTGTATGGGGTAAAATACATCCATGGTCCCTGAACTACAATGCTACTAACATGATGGCCCTAAATTCCATTTTGTGACATAAAAATCCTTGACATTTACATTATTTAACATTAAAGTCCAAATCAAAGAAAATCCATTGAAAAACTTAACAAAATGATAACCTGAACAAGTTTAACTACACCATTGACACTTTCTTTTATCATCACCAGAAATTATGGTAAAAAACTTATTTCCAGGTCTATCATTTCGTTAGATTTTTAATAGATTTTCTTTGATTGGAACTTCAATGTTAAATAATGTAAAGTTTCAGGATTTTTATGTCAGGAATGAAGTTTAGGGACCATAATGTTAGTACTGTTGTAGTTCAGGGGCCATGGATGTGTTTTACACATAATGTATGCATATATCTTTTATATTCTGAATTCCACAATTCGTATACTTTGCGGTGTTTGATTGTATAGATTTTCGTTTGGGTTATTAGCAGTAGATAAGTTCATTTTCGGGATATCTTACCAAGGCTAAGAATTTATTGAGTTGCGCATGCCTGGCTCACCATATAAGTATGATGGGTGTTTTCATTTCTAGACAAGTTTCGAGGTCACCTCATAGCAAGCATTCTCAGCGCAGGCATTCTCCCTACTCTTCTATTGAGAAGACGAGGTATGTTGCTCTACCTTATTTAACATTATGCTCAACAGGTGAAAGCATCAGGCTTGAGAATTTTTTACTTGAAACGTTCCCTTGGTTCAATAATTGTACTAATTATTCGCAGGGGAAGGAGGTCAAGGTCCAAATCACCTGTGAGGCGACATCGGTGATTCAAGGGATGTTTTACAGAGATGCAACAATGGAAAACCAATAGACCGAAAATTGGTGATATGGCCGGCTGGAATGTGCTTAATCTGCTGCTTCTGCTTATGGTTATTGACTGCAGAAAGAGAATACTGGAAAACCCAGGTGGGTTATTGATGTAGAATTTGATGGGTTAATAATGATGCTCATGTGAGTTCTATAATTGTAATATGATAGTATATACGGAGCAGCTTGGAAGTAATTTTGTTCTCTCTATTCTGTTGCTTGATTTGGCCAAATTTGAAGGAATTTTTTTTTTGTTGTAGCTGGCTATTAAAAGTTAGAATTTTGTCAATGTCATGTGGTCCATGTAATTAAGTTCTTGGATCAACTTAATCTTTCAATCAAGTTTGAATTTTGAAGATGAAAATACAGCTGTGATCTTTGATTAATTTGAGTTGGTATAGGATATCAAATGGTTTAAATTTTGAAGATGAGAATACAGCTGTGATCTTTGATTAATTTGAGTTGGTATAGGATATCAAATGGTTTAAACTAGAGGTGGCAAAATGACACATGACCCGATTACACGAAAACGACACGGATTTTTAGTGTTAGTGTTGAGCTTAATAGGTAATAGGTCATTTTTGAGTTGACACGAAATTGACACGTAACTTTTTGGGTTGGGTTAGTGTTGATATGTGAACCCGAAAATGACACGAAATGATACGGATATTAAAAATTATTGTTATATTCTCTCGTATTTTTTTATGTCTATTAATAAAGATAATAAAATTATAATTATTAATTGCAAATATTGATTTGAATTTCCTAAATTGTTATAAACACATTACATGCCCTCTAACATGATATTATCGAACTTTTCGATAATTAGTGTTAACATACTAATCTAAAAATGATATAAAATGTTTGAAAACAGTACCATATCTTCTTATATTTTTAAGAGTTATTATTAATATATATGCATAACAAAATTACATGTAACCCGAAAACACGACACGAAATTGACACTAACCCGAACAAGTTAACACGACTTTGACACGAAAGTTTTTGGGTTGGGTTTGAGTTTACTTTTTTTGACACGAATCCGAAATGACACGACACGAACACGACTCGAACACGATAATTGCCAGGTCTAGTTTAAACTAGTATTTTAAAAATTGGAGTGGAAGTTGAATTGGATTGATAATTGGGTCAGTGGTTATTGGGTTCAATTGGTTGGTTTGTATTATTGTAAATATTTGTAAGGTGGTAAGGATCTTTCCGATCTCTTTTATTATTTTCAATCTCCTTGTTCGATCTCTTTATTCGTTTTTCTATTTCTTTCTTTTCTTTCTCTTCTATTCTTTTCATTTCTTTTATTTATTTGTTTTCGCCGATGGTTCTATTTTAGTTTAGATATGTCAAAATTGATCGGTTTTAATGTCATGTATAAAACCTTTTAGAATGCAAGTTGTAACATGTAGGACATATGTAACATTATATAGAACATTCTACTTCACTTTTCTAGAACTAATGTTTTATGTTCTAAGGTGCTGGTGCAGAAAAAATAAGTACTGCATTTTAAGTGCTGAAAATATTAAATGATGTAATTGTTATAAAAATATTACTAACGTTTAACTTAAAATAGTAAGTTAAATATTTTGACTTATCAAAATAAGTGATTCTTAACTTAATTGACTAATTTAAGTGGTGGAGAAATAATTGTTATTAAACTTACTTAAATTAAATAAGTGTTTAAAATTTTAATAAGTGATTAATTAGGTTATCAAACAAGGTCTAAATCTAATGTCTTATGTTTTAAAACTAATTAGAGGAAAGTACAAAAATAAACCATGTGGTTTGGACCATTTTTAAGCATAAACTATATGGTTTAAAAGTTGGTAAACATGTACCTTGAGGTTAATTCTGTTAGCAAATATAGTCCAAATTGACTAACGGTGTTTAAAAAAAAAAGTCAAAAGTCAAAAGAAAAATAGTTAATTTTATCTTTATATCTATTTATTTTTATAAATTAACTTAATTATTATCTAATTATCACAAACAAATTCCAATATAAAAAATAAAAATCAAATACACCATTTTCTCTATCTCTATTTAATTTCTTATTTTTCTTATTCTTTTTCTCTTCTCTCTCCTCTTCTCCAAATGAAATTGATCCAAAACCAGTCACCTCTACCTTTTTCAACTTCATCTTCCTTTTTAGAGCCACCCGAATGTCAATTCAAACACGAATCCTCAAGAACGATTTCCAAATTCCATCAAAATGCATTGTATCAGCCTCAATCAAACATCCAATAAAATTACCAACAGCTGTACAAACCTTTGCAGACATGAACCTTGGAAGAAGATCGTGAATTTGAACCCAGATTGATATGTGTAACAAAGGAACAGATAGAGGTTGTGTTTCACCATTAAATCTATCTAAGACTAGCAACTGATTGTTACTCTTTTCCACCCCGAGAACATCGATTTCATGAAACAATTGAAAAAGATAAATATTACTCCATCGGTTTCATTGTAATTGTGTTTTAAGATTTCTAAGTAAATATTAAAAAACCTATTTAGCCTAAAAAGTAGTTAAATATTACCTTATTACCCTTTTGTAATTAATGCTTAAATTTCTCAGCAAATTTCTTTCCTCTTACTATATAAGGACAAAGTTGGAAAAAAAACATTTAATGCTCATTGACAAGTGTAAAACGTCAAATAATTTGAAACAAATTTTTTTCATCAAAACGACAATTATTATGAAACGGAGGGAGTAGTATGCAGATACTTTTAACAGATCTCCACAAAGATGCTAATGTTGCATACGTAGAAGGAAAATGGATGTGTTTCGAATTTACAAGGCATCTAATGAGGCAGAGACTGAACACATCTTTTCCGGTTTCAAGATCGTCATCTTCAATAAGCAACCCATGGTTTTTTGCATCGTTGATAGTCAAATCTGTGCATAAAGAGCCAACATGATCGACACTGTGACTTTTCCCCGCAGCCATGGAGATGAAATTAGTAAAGATGAGAGAGAGAAGAGAGAGAAAGAAGAAGAAAAAGAAGAGATTAAAGAGAGACGGAGAAGACGGTTGTAGACACCGAGTCGGAGGACCTGTGACGAAAACCCACGATAAACGGCCAAGTCGGTTGATTCCATTAATTAGAAAATTTAAAAATAAACAGAAAAGCTCGGGGAGCCGGCACTTGAAAGCCCCACTAACAAATTCGGCGTCTCCTGAGTGAGGTCGGGCACGCTCACTGTTACGACAGTGAGCGATAAGGCCCCGGAGGTCGAGCGTCGGCCGGTGAGTGACGAATGACGCTCCCAGCAGCGATCGTCGCTCCGTAAACAACGGTGCGCGGCACGTCGGGCGCCCGTCCGACGTGCCGAGCGTCGGACGTCGTCCGTCGGAGAGTGAGCGTCGCCTGACGCACGGTCAACGTCGCTCGACGGTCGTTCGACGACCGCCCGGCCGTGTCGGGCATCGCCTGGCCGTCGTCGGGCGATGCCCGACGACGTTGGGCGATCGCCCAATGCGAGTTGGAGTTGGGCGTTCGCCCAACTGATGTTGGGCGTCCGCCCAACTCCCGTCGGGCGACGCCCAAAACTTCTTGGGATCCGTGCCTATAAAAGGCACGGATCCCCATGCATTTGAAAGGAGGAATTTTTTGGGACTCTCTCACTCTAAAACATTTTTTAGAGAGAAAGTAATTTTTTTGGGAAAAATATTTTTTTTTTCCTAAAAAATCCGAATTTCCTAAAAGTTAAATATTTCACCAAAACATCAAAAACACCGAAAAATCATAATTCGTGGAATCAACCGACACCAGCTGTCAATACCGATCTTGAGGTATTATCCGAAGACTAGACTCATTTTTATTTATTTCGTTTATTTGTTGATTTATTTATTTATTTCCTTTATAGTTTTTATTTATTTGGTTAGTTATTTATTTATCACGTTTTATTTATTATTCCGTATTTATTTAATTTTCGTCTCGTAATAAATAAACGTTTGGGTTTGTTTTGAAATAAAAAAAAAACCTCGTTTTAACATCCCAATACGAAGCATGATCCGATTTAAGGGTAGTTCGGGATTAAAATGATGTAATTATAAGTTTTGAAAATATTTCTAAATAACGTTTAAAAATAAAACATCGTTTTAGGAGTCTCCGTTATAGACTATGATCCAATTTGGGTAGTTCAGAGGTCCAAAATGATAGAATAGATCTAATCTAAAGTGTTTGAATGAATCTGGAAAGTATAGGGACTGCTGTTGATATTCTGCCTTTTCTGTCACTAACAGCAGATTAGCGATGGATTTTCCGTCTGTAATCTGCTGGAATCCGAAAATTATCCTTTTAAACCCATTTTCTCAACTTTTTGGCATTTGATTCTTGTATATATAAGTATATAATTATGTAATATATTTATGAAAATTATTTTTGGGTCCTATAACTATTAATTATGTATTATATAGCTATTTATTTCATGTGGAAATTTAACTCGTTTGGATTTAATTTTATAAAGTAATATATGTGTATATATATATATAGTTTTTTTTTGGGTTATTTGGGTTATATTAGCTATTATTAGGTGAAACCATTTTGGGATAAATGATATTCTCTTATTTTGGGGTTTTGCCCATTATTTTTACATAGCTTTAACTAGGATAAAGAAGGTATTATATCTAGTATTTCCTATTTTCATTATTATACATATACTTAATAATGTAATGTAGTATTTTTATTTGTTTTTCTTTAAATCTATAGATATATCATTATTTTTAGTTAAAAATGTATATATATATATATGTATATATTCTTTTTCTTATTCTTTTGACATTTATGGGTATATATTTCAAATGGGGTTTACTTGGTGAATTTTGGTTTAATTGGTTCATTATAGTGATTATGTTTAAGTGAGGAGTAAATTGAGTGAAAAAGGGGAAAATAAACCACAAAAAGAGATTTTAACTTAATTATTCAAGCTAATGGTTTCTAGAGGTTCCTAATGTAATTAAAAAGTTTCTTTCTAATTCTTTGTTGTTTTCAAGCGACTCCTCAAATGTCATGTTTTGAAACCTTAATTCGTTCCAACGACGGATTAAGCGAACCTTGTAATTAAAATTGTTTTTTTTATTGTAAATAATGGAGTTTTGAATCGTTTTCTCAATTAAAAGGTTTCGTACAAAAATAAATGGACTTGTATGCTTAATCACGTTTTTGGTTGTTAAAACTTTTTGCTCAACGTTTTCAAACACTCGAACCGTTCCAACGTCGATTCGAGTGGATATCATAACGGGGTTTTGAAATGTACCCAAATCGTTCCAACAGCGATGGGGGTACGAACCGTGTAAATAAAAACTCGTTTTTGGGGAATGAGATTAGCGTAGAAATAACATATAAATCGAAGCATAAATCACACTGTGAATAAATCAATTCTTTCTTCTATCCCCCTCTCTCCTATACGCTTTAAGTTCATGCAAAATGGGTGATTCTTTAATAAAATGGCTTTCAATAACATACTCAAAACGGTCCCGCGATCAGCCGTGTCAGCATATAGTAGCCTTAGAAGTTGCCATAAGATTACCCGTTACCATTTTTGATGTGATGAATGAATCAGTTCGTGTTTTCAAATTACCATGATACATGTCTAAATCCTAAAATATGTAAAGGAAATGAAACGATACGTTAATATATACTCTTAAACCGATATACAAACTACCCCAAAACATCGAAACAATTCGAACTAAAGACGACTTAGTCATCTCGTATGAATGAACTTGTGCGACCCGCCTGGTCCCTTTCCGTGTCCCGAAGAAGGCACATGTTCAGGAAATACGTTATGACGTAAGCACGTATTAGTTCAAGTCGGTTTGATATTAAGGATAGTTATAGCTCGATTCAAAAGACTATATTAACGGTGGTGAAGCTCTTAGCCTAGTGGTTGAGAGCTTACCTATGCCTTGGGAGGTCATGGGTTCGAATCACATCCGGGTCTGGTGGGGATATTTCTTTCTTCTTTAATGTAAGCGCATTGCGCAAATTTTTTTAAAAAAAAAGACTATATTAACGATAGCCATTATTCACATTCTTTAAATACGTTGGGATAAAACGAGATTATGACAAAACGAAAACGAAGAACATTTCTGTTTTGAACGACCCCGTTGTAACGTAAAGAGTTTCATGAACTTGGCCCGTCCCTTCCGAATAAAAAATGAGCTTTTACGTTATACTTTGCGTTGTTCTAAGGAGAAATGGACATATTCGCGAAAGTGACTAAGAAAATAAAAGAAAAGCAAAAATAAACAAACGACCAAAATCATTCGGTATCTACGATATATGTCGATCCCAAGAGTAGTTAAAGAAAATGAACCAATGTCGTTAAATACGTGCCTCGAACTAGTATATACGCCGTTTAAAATCACGAAGCCGAATTAAGCTAAGAAACCGCATGATTGCACCATATGGACGAGATTGTGGGTTTGACTAATGGCTCGATCATTTTGACCGTTACCAAACTACAAGAAATATGGCCCGACACGCGTGTTTGCTTAACTCGTGCCTAAATGAAAAAGAACGGTAATATCCCTGCTTCGAATAAGCATGCGATTCAATGAAACGTTGATTTTCTATAACCACGCTAGGATGATATATCCCGTAAATTGGAAGAAATAAAAATTTATGGCTAGCCGAAAGATTACTGCGCGCTCAAATAAGACAAATTGTCTTTTCACGTAGCCAAAATGAGCAAGCGGATTCTTGACACTAAAAACAAACACGTTACACGATGAGTCCGTTCCCTAAAATAAAATCCAAAAAGTGATTTCATCACTAAATAAACACGTGGTTGCGTCTCTCGATAGATCCAAAAGATCCCGTCGTAATCCAAAAATCGAGATACGAACCCACGCGAATAAAGGGGAACGAGTCATTGTCAATAACGAACGATTGAACCAAAAGAGTAACTCACGCCATGTCTAAAATCCGAGATACGCTCAGAAGGAAGTTAAAACCCGGACCAACGTATCTCGCAAAATGACAAAAGACGAGTTATTCCGAAAGGACAATCCAATTTGGTCGATATCTTAGTCACTGAACATTGATACGTCAAAACGAACTATATTGTCTGGTGAATGATTTATTTTTCCGCAATAATCGACGGCATCACGCGTCCCCTGGACCGCAATGTGAGCCCCAAACCAAAATCCTAGGAAAGAGACTTGGACCATCGAGTGTGTGGAGGAATAAGGGTGGAAGAGAGATGTTGTGATACGTGTAATTAGACTGACGTTTGTTCTTCTTATCTTATATATCCATAAATAAATAAACGCACACACCACGAATCATGCATATAAAATCATGCATACATACTAAAGGGATACCGTTCGCACAGACTTCATCATTAAGCGGTTGTGGTTTCGCAAGAGTAACCGGCTAGTCAGACAGTTTGATCAGCTACAGATTGACAGTTCTGAATCGGCAGTTGTGGCTTCCGAATAATCTTCATCCGAATATACTCAGTCTTCGGCCAGTATGTCTGCGACCAACGAAAAGGTGGCCGAATTAGAAAATTCTGTGAACAACATTAATGATCAGTTAGCCATGATTTTGGCCCAGCTAGCTGAACTGGCGTTGAAGGATAACAAGAGTGGTAGTAAGCACGCTGAGAATGAGGTGAACACTGGTCCCCGCTTTGGGAATGAGGATGACTATCAGGATTACATCCAGAAACAGCTTGAGAAGGAGAAAGCTAAGGAAGAGGAGTGGAAACAGCACATCACTCAGGAGGTACAAGATCTGCGTGGGGGAAGCTCTGGGAGTCAGGAATTTTATAACTTGAAGAACTGTTTATCGGCAACTGCTTTGCCTTTGAAATTCCGGCTCCCTGACATGAAGAAGTTCGATGGAACTGGGGATCCCACGGCTCACATGAACCAGTATGTCACAGTGATGAAACACACGATCTTGACCGAGGAACAAGTTCTTGGATTGTTCAATACTTACCTGGAGGGGGCTGCCCTCGTGTGGTTTCACGCGTTGCCGCTGGTGACGAAGAGAGATTGGAAGGAGTTGGCGAAGTCATTCATCGCTCAATATAGTTTCAACACTATGCTTGAGGTTACTCTGAAGGAGCTGGAGAGTACTAAGTAGCAGACTGGGAGTCTTTATCCGATTTTGTAAGGAGGTGGAGAGCCAAGGCAACAGTTATGAAGCAGAAGCCGCTTGAGCAGGATCAGATCCGAATGGTAATTGGCAACACTTTGCCGTATATTAAGAATGAGCTGCGGTACATGCCTTTTACCGATTTCAATCAGATGTATAGTTGCGCCTTGACAGTTGAGGGGGATGGTGAGCCGAAGAAAGCTTATACCAAGTGGACGAAGTCTGGATATAGTGCCGGAGGGCCAAGCGCGAGTACAGAATCTGCTACGGTGAAAGTGCTTGAACTTAATGCTATCGAGAAGAGGCAGTTTTCCAAGTTTGATCAGACCTACGCAAAAGTTTTCGAACGATTGCAGAAAAAGGGATTGTTGAAAGCCCTCACTCATTATAACAAAGCACCGCCTACTCCGCAGATACAAGCTAGGGGGTACTGCGAGTTCCACAGTAATTATGGGCACAATATTGAGAACTGTGAGAGGTTGAAGCATGAGATCCAAGATTTGATTGAGGAGAAAAAGATAGCTGATCCTTCGTCAGCGAACCCTTCCACTAGGCGTAATCCATTGCCTAATCATAGGGTGAGCATGATCGGGTCTGGGCTCGAAGAGAGCTTGGTCATGGAATCTTTCGAGGAGAACGAAGAGGAGTTGTTGGACTCCAATGTGAAGAGTAATGTGGGAAATGGTTTATATGTGTCCTTTCTTGGCAAGGAGCAGGCGGATGAACCAATGGATGAAGGACTAGACGGAGGAGCACCGTATGATAAAGATAGTGCCGAAGAGACCGGGGAAGGATCGTCTCGAACTATCATGCCAGAGTTGAGTTTATTCAGTGGGGTGGAGAATCCCGATGTGCACTTGTGCGAGTATATGCATGATATGTTTGTTGAATCCTTTGGGGTGGATGAGGTTGCTCAGTGGTTCCACCATTCATTGATAGGTGAGACTTTGAGGTGGTTCCACTCATTGCCCGACTCCTGCAAGCATGATTGGGAACAGTTGTCCGATCTATTCCTAGAGAAGTACAAGAAATCTAAAGATAGGACCGCGGAGCATTTTGCGCTACAAATTGGGCCTATTAAATGTCCGTTGCCAGCTGTCAGTAAGTATAACGGCAACAAGGATCCAATGGAACACCTTCACTTCTACTTGTCGGCCATGGGGCCTTTGGGTTTTAACGAAGAAGAGATCACCAATCTGTTTTGCAATTCACTAATGGGGGAGCCACTGATGTGGTATATGTCTCTTCCGATGCGTATCAAGTGCGATTGGGCCACGATGACTAAGAGGTTCATTAAGGAATATACGGTATGGATGCTTGCGGAGCAAACACCGGACTCGCCCTCTTACGAGACACCTGAAGCAGTATTAGCAATGCCCAAGTATGGTGGATATCGGGATCCCGCTGAACACGCAAAGTTATTCCGCAACCATATGTATGACGCTGGGTTCCCTCAAAGTGAGTTACACGAGCACTTCCCAGAAACTCTCGTGGGAGAAGCCTTGTTATGGCACCAAGGGCTATCAGAAGAAGAAATGGGTCATTGGATACCTCTTCGGGATGCATTTGTATCAAGATATGAGATGTATGTTCCATAGACGGGATCCTTGGAAGACCTGGATAGGATCAGGCAATTCCCTGAGGAACCATTTGCGGATTACGCTAGGAGGTGGAGGTACCGCTACGACAGTGTCAAGAAACGATGAGTGATAAGGTGCAGCTCATGTGCATACAAAGAGGTGCTATTTCGATGGCGGC
Source organism: Euphorbia lathyris (assembly GCF_963576675.1). Lineage (NCBI taxonomy): Eukaryota > Viridiplantae > Streptophyta > Magnoliopsida > Malpighiales > Euphorbiaceae > Euphorbia > Euphorbia lathyris. The sequence continues at coordinate 17,194,663 of NC_088914.1, read as the reverse complement.
AAGAAGGATGAACAGAATGTCCCTCAGGGACTATGATGAGTTGATAGACTGGGCCGTGTATGGATCAGCGGATCCCTTGTATTTGAATTCAAACGTCCCTCACGTAATGGATCTGATGGTTGTGGACATTTGGGAAAGTTCCTCGGAGGAGGAGGATGCCGATCAGAGAATTCCTATCAATATTTGGGATGAATCTGATGACGAGACGGAAAATGCTATCATGATAAGATCAGGTCGGGTGGCCGAAGGGAAGGCACCCATGGTTGAGACAGAGATAGGGGAAGGATCGGCTCCCAAGCCTAATGATCAAGTCCTCGAACAGTTGAAGAAAACACAAGCTAAGTCTACAGTATGGGAAGTCTTGTGCCATTCTAAGTACCACCGTGAGAATTTGATGATTTTTACCGATACTGAGCCGGCGGCATTAGTAGGGGCAATCATGGCCTGGAAGAGAACTGAAATCACCTTCACCGATGAAGATCTCCCGGAAGAGGGGAAGGTTCACAACAAGCCATTGTACATCGGAGCTGAGATAAATAGGAAGAGGACGAGCTGTGTAATGGTTGATGATGGATCGGCCATTAATGTTTGCCCGCTGAAACTCTTGTCCAAGTTGGGAGTAGAAAGAGGAGATTTGACTGCCTCGGAAACTGTGATCAGAGCCTATGATGATAGCCGCCGTCACATCGAGGGAGTTTTCAAGGCTAAGCTGAAGGTGGGACCGCATGAGGAGGAGACTGAGTTCACTGTGATGGATATACCAGTGACCTTCGCTGTGTTGTTGGGACGCCCATGGTTCCATAAGCTAGGAGGTGTGCCCTCCACGCTCCACCAAATGATCAAATTCCCCTTCGGGGAGGAGATAATGATGATTAGAGCTGAGAAGTTCAGTTCAGTGGCTGCATTGGGAATTGAGCCTTAGCTTTTCTCCGGATTCCAGGTTTCTGGGATCTACGAGTCCAGCATGACCACCGATGTGGTAAAGATGATGAAAGGGGGTTTCATCCCCGGTATGGGCTTGGGAGCACACCATCAAGGGTTGCCAGAATCTTCGGACTTCAAGAGTCAGAAAACCCGCAGGGGTTTGGGATATAAGCTGGGAGGTCCGTCTAACACATGCAATGAGGGAAAGGTGGGCCTAAAGAAGTATTTTATGAATGAGGGCCACAGGAAGGTTTATTATGGGACTCCCGAGTCATGGACTAGCATCGAAGGAAAGATTCTTCCAGGCTTTGAGATCTTCAACGATGTCACCAGCTGGGGCAAAGGAGAAGCAAGCTACTTCGTCGAGGAGATCATGATGTTAGATCTGAATGCCGAGGAGCAGGTCATCACAATGGAAGCCACTGTGGGAGCGGTGGACGAGCCCAGCACCTCCAAGGCCTATGAGAAACCCGAAAACCCTGTTGATGAGAATTGTATTACTGCTTTGTTTGAATCTGATGATGTACTCGCCAATACTATCAATGAAATGAATTCTGATTTTGCTTACTTGCTTGATGTTGATTCTGATCATTCCATGCATTCTCATTCATATAACATGCCTACATTTGAAATCAATACAATAGAAATGTCAACTTTCAATCTTAGCACGGATGAAAATCCTAAACTTATACAAATTGCTCAAGAATTAACTACTGAAGAGAGGAAAGAATTTGAGAGAATAATTAAAAAATACGAAATAGTGTTTGCTTGGACGTACGAAGACATGTCGGGGATCGATCAATCAATCGTAACTCACCGTATTCCAACATACCCCGAGGCTAACCCCGTGAAACAGAAACTCCAACGCATGAGGCCGGAATGGGCGGATAAGATCAGAGAGGAAGTGAAGAAACAGTTAGAAGCAGGGTTCATCGAAGTAATCGACTATCCCCCTTGGGTCGCAAACGTAGTGCCAATCGCGAAGAAGGACGGTAAGGTGAGAATGTGCGTCGACTATAGAGATCTCAACAAGGCTTGCCCCAAAGATGAATTCGCATTACCTCACATCGACGTATTGATCAACAGTGCAGCATCGAGCGTCTTGCACACGAATGTGGACGGCTTCATGGGCTACATGCAAGTTCAGATGGCCGAGAAGCACAAAGCAAAGACCTCGTTCACAACTGAGTGGGAAACGTACTGCTATAGAGTAATGCCATTTGGTTTGAAAAACGCTGGGGCAACTTACCAGCGAATGACTACGGCACTGTTCCACGATATGATACACAAGGAAGTAGAAGTCTACGTGGACGACATGATGGTCAAATCAGAGACAAAAGAGGGGCATTTCGCTGCACTTGAGAAGTTTTTGGCCCGAATTGCAGAATTCAAGCTAAGGTTGAACCCGAAGAAGTGCTTCTTTGGTGTTTCATCGGGGAAAATCTTAGGCTATGTGATCAGTAACAAGGGGATCGAGGTGGATCCCGACAAGGTAAAGGCCATACAGGAAATGCCGGCACCAAGGAATGAGAAAGAAGTAAGAGGATTCCTGGGGCAGGTTCAGTATATCAGTCGGTTCATAGCACGACTCACCACGATCTGCGAGCCGATCTTTAAGCTGCTACGGAAAGATCAACCCACGGTTTGGAATGATAAGTGCCAGCAAGCATTGGAGAGTGTCCGGAACTATTTGTCTAATCCACCGGTTTTGAGACCGCCTAAACTTGGAAAACCGCTTCTCCTCTATGTAGCGATCGAGGAGCGATCAATTAGGGCAATGCTGGCCCAGGAAGGGGACACCGGTGTGGAGCATGCGGTGTATTATCTGAGTAAGAAGTTCCTGGAATATGAGCTTAAGTATAACATGATCGAAAAGACGTGCGTGGCAGTAGTATGGCTAACAAAGAAACTGTGGCACTATTTTCAATCTTACAAAGTAATCATTATTTCCCGGATGGATCCCGTGAAGTATCTGTACCGAACTCCGTCTCTAACAAGGAAGCTAGCTCGATGGTTGTTGCTCTTGTCCGAATTCGACATCGAATATGTAATGAAAAAGGTTATTAAGGGGAGAGCCGTAGCGGAATTTCTGGCCAATCAGCCTCTAAATGCGGAAGAGGAGGAGATAAACTATGATTTCCCCGATGAGCACTTGAACGCAATAGAAGTTATACCGTGGAAAATGTTCTTCAATGGAGCAGTTAACTCGAATGGAGCCGGGGTAGGAGTGCTACTTATCTCACCGGAAGGAGAAAGGATCCATATGGCGAAGAAGTTATCCTTCCCTCTCACCAATAATATGGCCGAGTATGAAGCGTGCATCTACGGGTTAGAGTCATTAGCAGCGCTAGGAGCATCATATGTTGAAATCTGGGACGACTCAAAACTGATTATCGAACAGGCACAGGGAAACTAGGAAGTAAGGGAAGAAAGGTTGCGTCCATACCTAGACCAGCTGGAGGGGTTGGCGCAGAGATTCAGCGAGTGCCGCTTTTATCACATTCCTCGAGCACAGAACCAAGCAGCAGATGCTTTGGCCACTTTGGTGTCGGTGTGGGATAATCCTCGGAACCTTGCCTCGAAGCCTTTGGTGTTAAGGAGGTCCCACAAACCGTGCTATGAAGACGTAATATTGTTGGGAGCGGATGAAAAGCCTTGGTATTTCAATATCGTGAACTTCATGAAAAGTGGAACATACCCGGCAGAATCAGAACTTAGGGATCAGGCTGTGATCAGAAGGTTAGCTCAGCAATTTTTCATCCACAACGATCTGCTTTACAAAAGGCACACCGATGGGTTACAATTGAGATGTTTAGACGAGGGAGAAGCCCGTGAGGCGATGGAGTCAGTGCACCCGGGAATTTGTGGAGCCCATATGGGAGGAACAGTGTTGGCAAAGAAAATCATAAGGCAAGGCTTCTATTGGCTCACCATGGAAAGAGATTGCAATGAATATGCGAAGAAATGCCATGATTGTCAAATCCACGGAGATTATAATCACTTGCCGGCTATGGAACTGCACATGTTGGCACCCGTTTGGCCGTTCGTAGCTTGGGGCATTGATATCATCGGAGAAGTGAGGCCTAATGCATCAAATGGGCATAAATTCATTGTCGTTGCCATTGATTACTTCACCAAGTGGGTAGAGGCAGAATCGTTTAGTAAGTTGGGATCTAAGCAGATGAGGAAGTTCATTGAAAAGCACCTAATCACCAGGTTCGGAGTGCCTCATCACATGATCACGGATAATGGGGTCCAGTTTCAGGGGGAAGTGAGAAGTCTCCTCCAGGAATACGGTATCGAGCATCATAGGTCTTCTCCATATCACCCACAAGCTAACGGCGCAGTGGAGGCCGCAAATAAGAACCTTAAGAGGATTCTCGTAAAGACGGTGGAATCGCATCGGAATTGGCACGAGCAGCTTTCGCTCGCTTTATGGGCTTATCGCACAACGATTAGAATGTCAACCGGGGCAACGCCGATCTCCTTGGTATATGGGGCAGAAGCCGTTCTCCCAATTGAGATTGAAAAGCGATCATTGAGAATCGTAATAGAAGCAGAGATTCCCGAGACGGAATGGGTGAAGAAGCGATATGAACAGTTGGCATTGGTGGACGAGAAAAGGATGGAGGCTCTTTACCATGTGCAGTTATATCAGAGAAGGATGGCCCGAGCCATCAACAAAAAGGTCAAGGCCAGCCCTATCAAAGAAGGGGATATGGTGCTGAAACAGATCCGAATGACGCACACTGACCCTAGGGGCAAGTTTAGGCCAAATTGGGAAGGACCGTTCCTCGTGAAGAAGATCCTAAGCAAAGGGGCGGTGAAGCTAACTACTATGGACGGCATGGAGTTCTCCGAACCTACCAATCTGGATAGGCTTAAGAAATACTTTTCGTAAAAAAAAAAGAGAAAGAAATAAAAATTTCCGATAGGTTGAAAACCCGCAAAGGGCAACCTATGCACCAGTGAGGGACATCCCAATGGGTGAAAACCCGAAAGGGCACTCATTTGAAAATTCCGGGATAATAAAAGAAGAGTTGAAAAATAGCTGGGATCTGAAAACCGAAAAAAGGCGGATCCTGGTAACAGTAGTTATATCTTGAGCAATTACGAAATAATGTATAAGCGGCTAAGTATTTCTGCTGTTTGTAAATAAATAAAGGCATGAATATATTTGAAGAGAATGATTGGAATCATTATAATCTACTGAATGCATTGTATTATGAATCATGAGTTATACATTTCCTACATCCTTCACATAAAAACCCTACAACCTATCCACCCCTCTCCCTATATACAAGCTATACATCGGGGTAATACTAATGAGAAAACTACAAATAATGGGCCTATCAAGGAGGAAAATCCCAGAAGTCCTCGAAGTCCCTCAAATGTGAAGCCCGCTCCCTGGCTAAGGCCTCCTCGGCAACCCGACGACCCTCCTCCGCGGCAAGGCGCCCCTCGGTCCCCACTCGCATCATCTCCGCCCAATAAGCATCTCTCTCTCGGTAGACGCGTCCGACCCTAGCATCGGCATCCCGCTGCGACTCGCTGAACCGCTGATCGCATCACATGCATACATTTCACTACACTATGACAAAATAAGAATACTTACCAGGTGGCTGGCGCAACGCAGGTTGAGCCGCTCTCGAAAATAATCGGATAATCCCACGAAGTCGGTGCACGTCTCCCTCGAGGTATGGAGGGCATCAGGGGGATCGAACGACACCATCGAGGTGAAAACCTGAGGGGCTGTCTCAACGCCGGAGTAGGCCACGCCCGCCTCGCCATAACGAACCACCGAATACTCTCTCCCTGAGGTCGGGAAGGGTGCGCCAAGGTAGAGCTGCTTTGGTCGGGCGGCACCAGAGGACTCGCCCGCATGATATGAAGGCTCGCTCACAGATGTCTGGGCTCGGGTACCATCGAAAAAGTCCGACGTCCGAGCGCTCCTCAAGGAACCCTCCTGCAAGCAAAGACAAAATGAATACACCTAACTATCTCACAAATAAAGAATAAATAAGTCAAGCACTTACCGGAACCTCCTCTAGGCCGAAGACCTCAGCGACGGCCACCGCCGAGAACACGTCATCCGCAGGATCCACGTCCATCATAACCTCAGGAGGGTCCATCGGAGTCAACAGTGTCAATAAATGGTGGGCGCGACCCCCCGCGTGGTCCCACACATCCCGAGGTGCAAATCGGCGAGTCAAATCACGATGTATCTCCTGCAGGGGCATGATCCTCACCACGAACATAGACACAGGGATCTCGCCTGGAGTCCAATGTGTGGCGTCAACCCCGGTAAAGCTCCTGTCGCCTAAATACCACGCTCGTACGCACGGGCCGGTGAGCACACACTGCTGCCCTTGGATGCGGGTGACATAGGCGTAATCGGGACCGAAGTCGAGGTCGTCCCATCTGAAAGAGATCTGAAAAATAAGAAAACTCAGACAAGAACGAACGAAAATCCAGCATAGTCAGGAGACGTTCACCTGTCCTAGGCTCCGTGTGTCAATCCATGATAGGAATCGTGCCACCGTCCGCCTCCTCTCGACGCGCAAGTCAAAGTCACTCCACCTCGCCATAAGTGGAAGCATAGTCACGCGCGGTCTACTCCTGCGGGCACTAGGGAGAATCCTCCTCTCATAGGCCCAAACCTGCTCGTAAAGGCCGACGTCAGAAGCAGAAATCGTGAAAAGAATAAAGAGACAAGCCGATGATAGAAAACGCACCAGGAGGGCAAAGGTGTAACCGCCGAAATCCTTGCGCTTCCGGCAAGTCAAGTCCAAAAACTTGTATAGAAAGGCCAAGCCAGCTCCAGCCCAATCATAGGATGACACTGCGTCCAAATCACGGAAAGCCTGGATGAGACCTGTGTGTATGGTTCCGCTCTTAGTGCGGAAGATCGTCTCGCCTAAAGCGTACAGGAGGAAGCTACGGGTGGCCCGATCCGTGTCATCTCGGTCGCAGAAGTCCCTACAGCTCAGTAGCCCGAAGGTAGTAACGAACTTCACCGGAGTGGCCCTGGCACCCGTGTAGACTCCGGGTCCAATCAAATCAGATATCTCGGCAGGGTCGACCTGAGGACGCACCATGTCGAAGCAAAGGGGGACCGGAATGCCGCTACCCCGCAATCCAATCAATAGCGAGAAGTCGCGGGGAGAGATCGTCATCTCCCCAAACGAAAGGTGAAAGGTGTGAGTCGAGTCTACCCACCTCTCACATAAAGCACGCAAGCCGTGTCGGTCACACACACCATTAGCACGAGGCAGCGCCAGAATAAAGGGCTCGAAGCCCAACTCTCGAACGCAGGCTTTAGCCGTTGGGCTGAGCATAGCATACCAGGTATGGATATCCACGGTGGTCCCGGTAATGCCAATGACCTGGAAGGAACAGTACGGGTAAGGCAAGAGGCTAAACTAAAGTCATTATTTCTCGAGAGCCTCACTTCTATACGTACATCTAATAAGAATTCCGTTATTCTTTCGGTTGTGTTTAAATCTAACTTAGAAATTCCTTTCGATTAGGATCGTTACTCTTTGAGATTTCATTTGTAGGATCATTTGTATAGGATTTGATTTAATTCATTATTCTTTGGTGTTCCACTCTCCCGCGTGCTTGCGAGGAGCTTAATCTAATTCAAGCTTGGGTTAAAAGCATTTAGTATTTTTACTATTCACGTGCACTATTCACGTACATTTTTACGTTTTTACTATTCACGTACATTTTTACGTTTTACTACTCACGTGCTCTATTTCACGTTTTCACTATTCACATTTTTACTATTCACGTACAGTTTTACGTTTTTACTATTCACATGCACTATTCACGTTTTTACTATTCACGTACGTTTTTACGTTTTACTACTCACGTGCACTACTCACGTTTTCACTATTCACTATTCACTTACATTTTTACGTTTTACTATTCACGTGCACTATTCACGTACATTTTTACGTTTTACTATTCACGTGCACTATTCATGTTTTTTACGTACACTATTAACGTTTCCTAATCGCGTGCATTGTTCGCATTCTTACTATTCGCATATGCAGAGTTCACATTCTTTCAACAAATAAAAAGAAAACATAAAGCATTGCTCACGTGCATAAAAATTCGCGTTTTCTAACTAAAATGCTTCTAAGCAGATTAAAGGTTAGCATGCAATGACATTCAAGATGGAGTTGCTAAAACCTAGGAGTATTGACAAATGATAAAAAACAAGGGGGTACTTACCAGATGGACGTTGGTCCGGCTCAGGTGAGAATCAGGATTCTGAAAGGGAGCCACTCTAGTCAAGTCCTCGAAACCCGCCTCCATACCCTTCGTGCCATCGTATCTATCCGACCCCATCACGAGAATACTCTAATGTTAATGAGAGAGAGAGAGGAAGAGAGAGAAGGTGTGGGGTTGGAAATGAACCCCACCACCTTTTATAGGAAGAGGAAATGGCATATCCGTAATAATGAAAAAGGTACGACGTGACATAAAGGTAAAAAGTAAATAATTAATTACCGGGTGCACAGACCTCCGATTGCAGTCCGTTTCAACCTGCGTTTCTACTAGGCGGTGGCCAATACCCCCAGGAGAAGACTCCAGATGACAACCAAAATTTACAGAACAGTGGCGCCAGTTAAAATACAGACAACAGTCAACAAAACAAAAAAAATGATTTTTTCAGTCTAAAGTGCTCCAGAGGAAAGGATAAGGACACTCCCATCAATAACTCCAGTACACGAGACAATAACCCTAGTCAAAATGCAGACGATAGTGTCTTGAAATTCCGAATTGCTAGTTAGAGCCATTTTACCTACGGTCGATGATCGAGGTTGCTATAGAGAGCCATTTTTACCTACGGTCGATGACCGAGGTTGCTAGGGAGAGCCATTTTACCCACGGTCGATGACCAGGGTTGCTATAGAGAGCTATTTTACCTATGGTCGATGACCGAGGTTGCTATAGAGAGCCATTTTACCCACGGTCGATGAACAGGGTTGCTAGAGAGAGCCATTTTACCTACGGTCGATGACCGAGGTTGCTATAGAGAGCCACTTTACCCGCGATCGGTGACCTAGGTTGCTAGAGAGAGCCATTTTACCTACGGTCGAGGACTAGGGTCGCTAGTAAGAGCCATTTACTTACGATCGATCTAGGCCAGAGTCCCTAGGAGAAGCGTCCGCCGGCAGCCGATTCAAAAGCAAGGACGGGACAGACAAGGCAGAGATCAGAGACAAGGCAGGAGCGTGCGACGCGGAGATTAGGTATTCCTCCTCCAACTCTATATGTGTCTTTTACTTTAATATATTTCCATTGCATGTGTTGCGTTCACGGAAAATGTTTTCAAAAACACACACATCACTGTCAAAATAGAAAAGTAGGGGCAACTGTAGACACCGAGTCGGAGGACCTGTGACGAAAACCCACGATAAACGGCCAAGTCGGTTGATTCCATTAATTAGAAAATTTAAAAATAAATAGAAAAGCTCGGGGAGCCGGCATTTGAAAGCCCTGCTAACAAATTCGGTGCCTCCTCAGTGAGGTCGGACACGCTCATTGTTACGACAAGGAGCGATAAGGCCCCGGAGGCCGAGCATCGGCCGGTGAGTGACGAATGACGCTCCCAGCAGCGATCGTCGCTCCGTAAACAACGGTGCGCGGCACGTTGGGCGCCTGTCCGACGTGCCGAGCGTCGCCCGTCGGAGAGTGGGCGTCGCCCGACGCACGGTCAACGTCGCTCGACGACCGTTCGACGACCGCCCGGCCGTATCGGGCATCGCCTGGCCGTCGTCGGGCGATGCCCGATGACGTTGGGTGAACGGCCAACGTAGTTGGGCGTCGCCGAACTTAAGTTGGGCGTTCGCCCAACATAAGTTGGGCGTTCGCCCAACTGATGTTGGGCGTCCGCCCAACCTGTTTTGGGCGTCGCCCAACTCCCGTCTGGCGACGCCCAAAACTTCTTGGGATCCGTGCCTATATAAGGCACGGATCCCCATGCATTTGAAAGGAGGGATTTTTTGGGACTCTCTCACTCTAAAACATTTTTTTTTCGAGAGAGAAAGTAATTTTTTTGGGAAAAATATTTTTTTTTCCTAAAAAATCCGAATTTCCTAAAAGTTAAATATTTCACCAAAACATCAAAAACACCGAAAAATCATAATTCGTGGAATCAACCGACACCAGCTGTCAATACTGATCTTGAGGTATTATCCGAGGACTAGACTCATTTTTATTTATTTCGTTTATTTGTTGATTTATTTATTTCCTTTATAGTTTTTATTTATTTGGTTAGTTATTTATTTATCACGTTTTATTTATTATTCCGTATTTATTTAATTTTCGTCTCGTAATAAATAAACGTTTGGGTTTGTTTTGAAATAAAAAAACCTCGTTTTAACATCCCAATACGAACCATGATCCGATTTAAGGGTAGTTCGGGATTAAAATGATGTAATTATAAGTTTTGAAAATATTTCTAAATAACGTTTAAAAATAAAACATCGTTTTAGGAGTCTCCGTTATAGACTATGATCCAATTTGGGTAGTTCGGAGGTCCAAAACGATAGAATAGATCTAATTTAAAGTGTTTGAATAAATCTGGAAAGTATAGGGACTGTTGTTGATATTCTACCTTTTCTGTCACTAACAGCAGATTAGCGATGGATTTTCCGTCGGTAATCTGCCGGAATCCGAAAATTATCCTTTTAAACCCATTTTCTCAACTTTTTGGCATTTGATTCTTGTATATATAAGTATATAATTATGTAATATATTTATGAAAATTATTTTTGGGTCCTATAACTATTAATTATGTATTATATAGCTATTTATTTCATGTGGAAATTTAACTCGTTTGGATTTAATTTTATAAAGTAATATATGTGTGTATATATATATAGTTTTTTGGGTTATTTGGATTATATTAGCTATTATTAGGTGAAACTATTTTGGGATAAATGATATTCTCTTATTTTGGGGTTTTGTCCATTATTTTTACATAGCTTTAACTAGGATAAAGAAGGTATTATATCTAGTATTTCCTATTTTCATTATTATACATATTGTAGGGCCCACGAGTTCACCAACAGCTCCACCATTAGTATGATATTGTCCGCTTTGGGCCAAGCCCGCACAGATTTGTTTTTGGGCTTCTTCCCAAAAGGCCTCATGCTTCTAGCACGCTCACACAGAGTTCTGTTCATTCGTTCTGCAACTCCGTTCTCCTGAGGAGTTCCTTTCAGAGTCTTCTCCATGCGAATTCCATTCTCAGCACAGAATTCCTTGAATTCCCTAAGCTCATACTCTCCACCATTGTCAGACCTCAAGCACTTTACCTTCAAACCCATCTCATTCTCAACCAGGGCCTTCCATTTTCGAAAGGAATCAAAAGCATCAGATTTCTTTCTCAGAAAATAGATCCACACTTTCCTAGTGGAGTCGTCAATGAGGGTCATGTAATACAAAGCTCCACCAAGAGATTTCACAGGTGCAGGACCCCATAGATCGATGTGAACTAACTCCAACTTCTCTTTCTTCAAAGTTCTGCCACCCTTAGAGAAACTGACTCTTTTCTGCTTCCCAAAGATGCAATCCTCACACAGCCCAAGATCAGCAGATTTCAGACCCGGCAACAGACCCTTTGAACACAGCACTTTCATCCCCTTTTCACTCATGTGACCAAGACGATAGTGCCACAAATCTGCATTGACATTCTCCCTCACGACATCAATGCTATTGGAAACGTTGTCTGTTAAGTACAACGATCCAACCTTCTCACCCATTTGCCCAATTGACAACAGATTTCTCTTTAGGCCAGGAACATGCTTTACTCCAGACAGCTTTATCATAGATCCATTCGGAGATTTGATCGAAACATCTCCCTTCCCTACAATCTCCAAAGGCTCATCATCAGCAAGATAAACCTTTCCGAATTTCCCAGGGGTATAGATTTCCATCAAATCTGCACTACTACATGAATGAAATGAAGCTCATGAGTCTAATACCCAAGACTCCAGAGGACTTCTTACACTCAATACTAGGGCTTCTGCTGCTGTTTCTACAGTTGAATTACTCAGAATCAACGCATCACTAAAATCCTCGCTGGTTGAATTCACCGACTTCTCCTTCTGCGGTGCCTTACATTCACTCTTGTAATGACCATTCTCATTACAATTCCAGCACTTGATGTGGCTCTTGTCCTTCACAGGTTTCCCTCTCCCTTTGGACTTAGACCTGCCGCGATTCTACTTTGACCTACGATCTGACCTGCCCCGATTCTTTGCATTCAAGGCTGATCCAGATGTGGAACCTGACTCTTTCCTGCGAATCTCCTCGCTTATAATCAAGTCTCTGACATCATCAAACCTAAGTTTTTCTTTCCCTGCTGAAGCACTTAGGGCAGTAACCGTGCCGCTCCAACTCTCTGGTAAAGAAGATAACAGAATTTGGGCTCCTTCCCAAAAGGCCTCATACTAATGTAGTTGGTGAACTTCTTTATAAACTATGCAACTCCCTTGTATCTTTCCGATGTGGGACTTGGGATGTATACCCAATAATCCTCCACTCAGACCAAGGACCACAAGCCTCCCCTCCAGCGATAATCTGTCTAATCATCTTATACCGTCGCCAACCCGCGAAACACGCCGCCTGACCACCACAATATCAGGAAGACTTTCGACACAAGGCACCAAGCACAGATTTCCCATCGCGAGGTCACACTGAGAGCCTCCCACATCTCCTTAGACCTCATACACATTCTCCCAGCCGAACCATCGACTTTGATACCATTTGTAGGGCCCACAAGTTCACCAACAGCTCCACCATTAGTATGATATTGTCCGCTTTGGGCCAAGCCCGCACGGATTTGTTTTTGGGCTCCTTTCCAAAAGGCCTCATACTAATGTAGTTGGTGAACTTCTTTATAAACTATGCAACTCCCTTGTATCTTTTCGATGTGGGACTTGGGATGTATACCCAACAATCCTCCCCTCAAACCAAGGACCATAAGCCTCCCCTTCAGGGGTAATCTGTCTAATCATCTTGTACCGCCGCCAACCCACGAAACACGCCGCCTGACCACCACAATATCAGGAAGACTTTCGACACAAGGCACCAAGCACAGATTTCCCATCGTGAGGTCACACTGAGAGCCTCCCACATCTCTTTAGATCTCATGCACCATGACTCCGAGCATTGTATGCACGTTCTCCCAGCCGAACCATCGGCTCTGATACCATTTCCCCCCTTATTTTCTATCGGTTTCATCGTTCTATCTCCTCCTTCATGTGTATCGTTTCATCTTCACCCTTCCTTTATATTTTGCGAATCACCGCCATTTTCTTCATCATCCTGTCTCTTCTTCCTCTTTTTGTCTCTCTGTTTTTGTGAAGGAATGGTTCTTCATCTTCCTGTTTCATATTCGCCTCTTGGTTTCTTTCTTCTTATGCGAATCGAAGGCATAGTTATTCGACGTTCTTCTACATTTATCATATGTTTATTATCGATTTCAATGACAAAAGGTGGAAATAAGGTAAGTATCTACTGTTTCATCTTCATCTTTTCCCAGAAACTGGCTTCGCATAATGAGTTTGCGTCACATTTTGCGAAGTCTGCGAAGAGAAATTCATCTGGAAAAGGATGATTTTGCTTCGTAGAAAGCGAATCTGCGAAGCCTGCGAAGCAAAATCATCATTTTTTAGTTTATTTTTTCTCTTCGTAGGCTTCGCAGATTTGCTTTCTGCGAAGCAAAATCATCATTTTTCAAATGAATTTCTCTTCACAGACTTCGCAGATTCACTTTCTGCGAAGTAAAAATCATCCTTTTTCATGTGTTTTTTTTTTCTTTGCAGGCTTCACAGATGGTGAAGAACAAGGCATCAATCATAGTGAGAGGTGATTGGGATGTTCTAATTCCTTTTGCTTCTGAACTTTCTCCCAAAGGCCATTAATTCTGTATGATGTTGTCGATTTTTCTTGCTTATGTAAAGCTTGGAAGCATTCTAATGTTCTAGTTCATTCTGCTTCTGAACTTCCTTTTGCTTCTGAACTTCTTAGCAAAAAGCACACTCTCATCCAAATGTCCTAGGAAGCACATTAGGGAGAGAGTGTGCTTCCAGAACATTTTGCTAATAATTCTATTTTGGAAGCACATTCCTGGGGTTTAGGGTTTGAATTATTGTTGCAATCTTGTTATAAATTTTGATAATATTATGATTTTAATGTTATAATTATTATTGTAATCTTGTTGTAAATTTTGATAATGTTATGATTTTAATGTTATAATTATTGTGGTAATTTTGTTATGATTTTAATGTTATATACCACTTCGCTTGTTTCGCAAACCGCGAAGCTTGCGAAGATAATACTACTTAAGTACATGACTTTTTGCTTTGCAATTTGTGAAAACTGCGAAGAAAAAGTCATTTTACGAAGTAGTATTGTCTTCGCAGGCTTCAGAGTTTGCGAAATATATATACGAAGTAAAATTATGTACTGAAAAGTATTATTCTGGGAAAAACGTACAAAATAATAAAAAATGGAGTGGCAAGTTCGCAAGAAGAAAGATTTTACGTATATAACGGAGTGCCAAATTCGCCAGCTAAGAAAGAATCAAAGAGAGAAACAGAAGAGAGAAAGAAGAAAGAGTAAGAAATTTCTAAGTGGTTATATATATATAAAGAGTATTTTGAAAAAGTTACAAATAGATAGTCTAGATATGTAATGAGTTGGGTAATTGGTCTAAATATGTAAATGAGTCTCCTATTTGACCTAGTTTTGTATTTTCCCTTATAAGAACCCTATCACGTTATTACAAAGTTGTTGACTTTTTTTTTATCTTAATTATCTCTTTAATCTATTTATTTGTTTTTATATATGAAAATACAAAATTAACTCTAGTTATATAAACATAAAAACTTCTTTTATATTCAAAATTTTTAAGTAAAAAGATTGGTGGCCGAGCATAAAAAATCCTAAGCATCCCAACTAGGTTGACATCCTTAAGACAACCTTTCAACACAGGCCCAAAATATTATTAAGAAGGAGAAAAGTACAAGAAAAGAAAAAGTAGCTAAACATATATTGCGATAATCTAGCTAAGTCATAAAAAACAAAAAATGAACAAATAAAGAAAAGAATCCCAAGTTAAAGGACAAGAAGCCAACCGGCCATGATTAGCTAACGTATCAGCCACCTTGTTACTCTCACTAAAAATATGAAACACTACAAACAACATATCATAAATGAGGGAGATATACTGTATCCAATCCTACCGTAGGTGACAGGGAACCACTGTTGACTTATTAGAAAGAAGATGAATGACATAACTCGAATCCTCTTTCAACAAGTGGCAACCTTTGAACCATGCCATACGAATATCATAGATAACACACTGTAGTTCCTGAAAATCCTAGCAATGGCATTAACATTCTGGATAGAGGCTTTACAAGTCAGAAGAATATCATCAACATAGAGTAAATGAAGAGTTCTAGGCTTCTAAAAAGCAGTTTTTTCCTAACAGCAAACCAGTTTTTTAACATATTATTCTTGTGTTTTGGAGTATGTCCTAATGCACTTATAAAATTACATTTGGAATTTAATTTTTCTAGTATTTATAATTCTAACTTATTTAGCAAGGATTAAATGGGATAAACCAAACTTTAGTCTTCTCTGATTAGCTTTGTTTGCCTACTTAGATATCTCAAAATGCAGTAGTCTGTAAATAATTTGTTGCTTCTCAATATTATTAGTGCCGTGTCATTTAGAATTTGAATTTTTTTTGGGGTTTTCTCAGAAATGGGGAGTCTCCATCACTTTGGCTCCTCGCTATATTTTTTTTTTGTCTATTTTCTTAAATTATTCTGATTTTTTTTCTGAGAAGTCCCGAAACACTTCGTTTTCCTTCACAGACCGAAGCGGGAATGAGCTCGGAAATTTTTGAATCATTAAAAAAAGTTATCAACCCCTCTAATTCATTATCAATAAACATTTAAAATTTATTTCGGCTTCCGTGGCTCTATTTTCGGACGAAATAAAGCTGCAACAACTCTATTTTCTGACATAAAAATTTATCGTTCAGATGCACGTCCCAAGAGGAACGGAGGATTGTCAAAAAATTTCAGAAAACGGCTAAAGTTGTACTAGAGTAGGGATGACAAATAATGCCGCCCGACTCTATTCGTCAAATTCCAGTACATTTTGGATTTTAGGATTTTTTTTCTATAAATAGAACATGAATTCACTCTTCCTAGAGGCAAAAAATGAGAGAGAAAAATTGGTTTTTGAATTAGAAAACTTTTTTTTTTGAGTTTTTGGAAACTTTTTCTAGAGAGAGAAAGAGACAATAGAGAGAAAGAGTAGTTATTTTCTATCTTTTACTTGGTTTATTTTCACATTTTAGGTTTTGATTAATTCATAATCAATAACCTAACATTGTTTTACTTTCAATTGGACCCGATTTGGAGTCGGGAAGAAGTTAGCAGATTGAAATCGCACAACAGTGGAAGCACGATACAAGGGTAATTATGAGAAACAAAGTTACATTTTTATTTTATTTTTGTTTATTTCAATTTATTTGTGATTTGAAGTTAAATCACGTATTTTCAAATTTTTACGATTTTTTGAAGTTTTTTTCCGCCTAAATAGGGTTATTGGGATTTTATTCCTGAAGAACAGAGTCGCTCAACTTAGTTCTTGAAAAAAAAAGAGCAGGCTTGGCTCTGTTTCCCTAAGAACAAAACCCGCCCCGAGAACAGAGTCATATCGGCTATATTTGGAGTTTTTTCAGTATTTTTCCGTTTTGAGGTATTTTTATGCTAAAATCAAGCAAAAAAACCAAACCAAAAACCTACTTTTAAATAAAAATGAACTTAAAAATAATTTTTGAGTTTGAAAAGTAATTAATTTGTATCTATGTAGTATTGTTTTGATATTTTTAATCAAGATTGTTTAACTCATGTTTTCTTTTATTGGACATTCATCTGTTCTCTCATTTTTATGCTGTTTTTTAAAGCTATACTTTTCTGATCCATTTCTTTAGTTTGTGGGAATATAAATTTATAAAAAAAAGTGATCAACTTAAGTTAATGATTTTTTTAAAATTCAATAATTACGATGTGTTGATTGTTGAACTCGGAGATGTTTTAAATTTACTAAAAGATATAATAATAATGTTTAATTTGTAATTAATTATTACTATATATTTATTATAATAATAATAATATAATAATTTTTTTTTGAATCAATAATAGTATAATAATTATTGATTATATAATAATATTTATTATTATTATTTTTGTATCTAAGATTTATTATTATTTATTAGGTGTCTTGTAAGATTTATTATTATTCTATAACACATTAAGTAGGACACTACGTGTCCTACCTAGTGCCTAGTGTTATATATATATATTGTTTTGGTGGCATCTTTTGAGGCAAAAATGGATTTGATCCCTATCCTCCTACGCATATATATAAATATAAATATATTGGTTTTAGTTTTAGGTTTTCTGTTATTTTAGGCAGAAAAATTAAAACCATAGTTTTTGGTATTTAGATTAAATGGTGGTGATTTTAACTAAATTTTGAGCAAGACTAAATTTTCCTTCGATGCTTGATTCAATTGATTGATTGGTGGATGGATTAGATGCTTTATCAATAAAGAAATTCAAGTATTAGATCAGAATTTACAAAAAATAAATTATTTTCTAATCTAATAATGTAAACATCATTTTGATTATAAAATAACTTAATAATTATAATCAAAATTTGATGTCAAATATTAGATATTTGACTTTTTTTTTTTTTTTTGACAGTGTATCGGATTTCTCATTTCGAAACTCACCACTATTTAGATGTATCCCCTCTCAATTAAAAGTTTTTACATACGCTAGCACTCGAACTCGAGATCTAGCTTAAGTAGATTGAGATCCTTAACCACTCAAACCAACATTAATTAGTAGATATTTAACTATTTAATTAATGTGTTTTGATCACACTTATTGTTTATTTGAGATTTTTTTTGAAATTTGTTTTCTAAATACCAAAATGCTTCCGTTTCAAATTCTTTAAATTAGAGGAAGAGATTTTTTATTTTTTGAAAAATAAATTAGAATGATGTTGAATTCTTCTAGCGTCGGTATAAAAAGAGTTGAGAGGAGGAACTAGTGTTTCAGAACTTCTCGAATTAATCTAGAAAAATTTGAAAAAATCTATAAATATTTCGAAGTGATATAAAGTGACATCTCTTTGAAATAAAATAGAAATAGATTGAAATGATCTTTAAGACACGTTTTGAATATGAAACTCACTAAGAATTTGGATTTTGACTTAATCGATCAAATCGGCCGCTAAAGTCTAATTAAATTCATCATATAAGTCAGACAAAAATTTGTGTTCACACCTAGAATCACGAGATGACTATTTTGGATAAATACAAATTATTCGTCTTACAGTGGATACTCACCACTCAGAAGTTTATACATGTCCATATAGGCTTCTGTAAAACGTACATTCTGAAACTACTAAATTTATCGTTGACACCTTATAAATAGAAAAAGATATTCCGCAATTAAAGTACACACTATACAATATTGTTCTATTGCTTATTTTACAGTACTAATTTTTGTCTAAATTTACTAACTTTTAGTATCAGAATGTGAATTGTTGGTCCCTAACCCCTTATATAATCTCATCTCATTTGGTCCCTAACCCCTTATATAATCTCATCTCATTTTTTTTATCTCATTATTATTTTTTGGGTAATTAATTTATTTATCCCTATATTTTGACAAAACACACTGTTTAGTCCCTGTATTTTAAAAACACACGGTAAAGTCCCTAACGTCTTTCTCAGTGAACTGTTTAGTCCCTAACATTTTTCTCGGTGACCTGTTTAGTCCCTAAAGTTTTTCTCGGTGAACTGTTTAGTCCCTATCGTTAGACTCTCATGAAGATTCTGTTAGTCAATTTGGATTTGCGTTTTTCTTTTCCTTTATTTTCCTTTCCTTTAAACTCTAATGCATCTGAAATTAAATTTGAATGTTCTTCTTCTTGATTTTCTTCTTAATCGTTCAAATTCGTAAACATTGGGTCTGTTCTTTTTCTTGTTCTCCATACAAATAGCTTCTTCTTCTAAATTGGATTTCCTCTTCTGAAGTTTGAAGGTAAATAGTAAAGGCTAATTTAGTCATTTTCGAAGTCATAAATGGTAAAAAATCTAACAAACAGACGGAAGGACTAAATAGTTCACCGAGAAAAAGGTCAGGGACCTTACCATGTGTTTTTGAAAATACAGGGACTAAACAGTGTGTTTTGTCAAAATATAGTGACTAATAAATTAATTACCCTTATTTTTTTAATCAATAATGGTCCAATATTTCATTTTGAAGTCGTTAACAGTCATTTTGAGGAGTTAGTTAAAATTGAAGTGCCCTAATATTAAAAAGTGTAAAATCAGTGATCATACAGTTAAAAATTAAAGTTCGGTAGTCACGATATTAAAATGGGTAAATATTAAAATGGGTAAAGTTCAGTGCCTTAATGGGTAAAGTTTATTGGGTATGAATGGGTAAAGTTTATTGGGTATGGTGTAACTTACCCAAGAAAAGAATGTGTAAAAACTAATTTCTTGAACTATTATTTTAAGTCGAAAATAGTTTAATACATTAGAAGCGTTTACTTTATTTTTTATAATAATAAAAATATGATTAAATGTAAATGTGAATTTACCGTAAGTTACGGAAAGTCTAACGGTTAGGTGTGACATGACATCAATAATTAATGAGATCCCAGTGAGTGCATATTATATATCATATATATGGCAGAGGCTATACCAAATTAATGAAATTCAATTAACTCTCAGATGGAAATATTTAATATCTATGTATTAACCATTGTACTGAGCTTAGGGTTGATCGGAGTTGTAAGCAGTTTATTTTCCGGGAAGAAAAAGCTTCCACCAGGTCCATTTCCTCTTCCTATCGTAGGTAACCTCTTTCAACTTGGTAAAAAACCCCATAAATCATTAGCTAATCTTGCCAAAATTCATGGACCTTTAATCTCCCTAAAGTTAGGCCAAACAACATCCATAGTGATTTCTTCACCATCTCTTGCCAAAGAGATCTTCCAAACTCATGATCTCAATTTCTCCGACCGAATCATCTCCAACACATTCCAAGCACATGATCATCATAATTTCTCAATGATTTTTCTCCCTGTTGGGCCTTCCTGGAGAAATCTTAGGAAAATTAGCAACTCTTACGTATTTTCTAACCATAAACTTGATTCTAATCAACATCTTCGCACCAGCAAAATTCAGAAACTTATTTCTTATGTTGAACAAAGTAGCTGTACTGGTAAGCCCGTAGAATTTGATCAATTAGCGTTTAGAACTTCGTTTGATGTTCTCTCCGGCGATATTTTGTCTCTGGATATGGCTGATTCTAAATCTCTGGAGTTGAAGGAGCTTGTGAGATGCATTGCTGATGAATCTGTTAAAGCAAACTTGGTTGATTATTTCCCTCTTCTTACCAAGATTTATCCCCAGGGTTTAAAGAATCGACTCACTGTTCTTATTGGTAGATTATTTGATCTGTTTGATAGTATATTTGATGAGCGATTACAGGCGAGGGAAGAACAGTCTTATATCTCAACAAATGACATGCTTGATTCTCTTTTCTCCCTGACTCCAGGCAACAAAGAACACATAGATCGAACCACAATTAAACATTTATTCATGGTTAGTTCATCAATTCTTACTTTAATTCACTATAATCTTCTCTAATTTTATGTATATTATAGGATCTATTAACTGCTGGGACTGATACAACTTCGAGCACATTAGAATGGGCGATGGCTGAGTTACTCAGGAACCCTGGAACCTTAAGGAAAGCAAGAGAAGAACTCGTGCAGATCATTGGTAGAGATAAAGTGGTAAACGAATCAGATGTGGCTCAGTTGCCGTACTTGAGAGCAATTATCAAAGAAACGTTGAGGTTACATCCTGCTGCGCCTTTATTAGTACCAAGGAAAGCAGGAGCAGATGTGGAAATAGGAGGATATATAATCCCAAAAGATGCTCAAGTCATGGTTAATGCTTGGGCTATGGGTAGAGATCCAAGTGTGTGGGAGAATCCAGAGTTGTTTATGCCTGAGAGATTCTTGGGTTCTGCTGTTGATGCTCGTGGCCAACATTTTGAGCTTATACCTTTTGGTTCAGGGCGGAGAATTTGCCCCGGGATGCCACTGGCGATCAGGATGTTGCACTTAATGTTGGCTTCACTTATTCACCGGTTTGATTGGAAGCTTGAAGATGGTGTTGAACCAGAGAGTTTAGATATGGATGATAACTTTGGCACCACCGTTCACAAGGCTCAACCTCTTCGAGCTATACCTATTCAACTCAACTATTAACGCACTATGTCATTCAGTCCAAATCCAATATCTCTTTTCAGCAAATGAAACAATGGCAACATAAAAAGAAATAAAGACTTATGTTACAATTCCATTATTCCTTCCATCATAGATGTTGCTGTAGCTGATGAAAGTTTCTTGCCCACTAGCTTAGGTTGCGGATGCATCATCAATATATATCACTATGACTTGTTTATGTTTCTAGTGCATAGATAATGATGGGAGAAGTGGACCGGGTGTAATGGATCTAACCACTGTAAAATCATGCTACTTTATTAGGAGATGATTGGTGTGAAGAAAAAAAAGTGTATAATTATCCCGTTTCTATTGTCAAGATAATAATAGTAGGATTTTTTAAACCCAAAAGCAATTAGCTTATTATTACACTCTTTATACCATTATCTATATGTTGTTTAGGATAAGAATTAAGATTAGATTGGATATTAATTAGATAAATTTAATATGCTAAAAGAAAATTACAAACTAATTTAAAATACAATATTTATGATGGTTCAACTAATTTATTTACGTTCATGGAAAATAAGAAATTTTATTATTGGAGCAACTAAGAACAAATATAAAACTTTTATATAACTTTATAATATATAAAAATCTTTGTACGAAATTCTATACCCAAGATTCTATATCCAGATGGTTTTTCAAGCACTCACATTTTTCCTCTCATTTACTCTCTATAATCTCATTGAGAGACTATCTCACATTTTTTCTTTTCTCTCTATCTCTAAAAATTCTAGTGTAGACCAAAACCGATAATGATATTTTTATTAAGATGATACCATCTTATTTTAACTGCTAATGTGACATTATATGAATATAGAATAATCATTAAAAATCGAGTAAATTATATCAATGGTAAATTATATTAATGGTACCTGAATTTTACTCTAATTCACACTTTGGTATCTAGATTATATTTTGTCTCAAAAATATACTCGAAGTAACAATGACCGGACGATTAAGTATATTTTACCGGTTAATAGCCGGTCAATGCGATTTTGATGAGTAAATTACACTGATGGTACCTGAACTTTACCCGAATTCACATTTTGGTATCTAAATTTCATTTTGTCCAAGAAATACACTTCAAGTAAAGATGACTCAATATTTTAGTATATTTGACCGATCAGTGATTGATCAACCCAAGTTTGACCATTTTAAATTAAAAATTGAGACCAATCATACACTCAATTAACATAAAATTATAATACTGTCATTTAGCTCATAAATGACAGTATTATAATTTTATGTTAATTGAGTGTATGGTGAGTCACAATGTTTAGTTCATGTTACCCGGTCACTAACCGATCAAATGAACTAAACCTTTCAGTCACTTTTACTTGTGTTATGTTTTTAGGATAAAATAAAATCTAGGTACCGAAGTGTGAATTATGGTAAAGTCCGGGTACCATTAATATAATTAACTCATGAAACTCGCGTTGACCGGTCATAATCGGTAAAAATATACTAAATTGTCCGGTCATCGTTACTCCAGATATATTTTTGAGACAAAATGTAATCTAGATACCAACGTGTAAACCATGTAAAGTTCAGATACCATTGGTGTAGTTTACCCCAAAAATCTAATATGCAAATGGGAACACCGTAAACAAGTTGATTAATGCCAATTAATTAAATTATTTATTTTCTAAATTAATTAGGGGCTTATGTCGCAAATCTCCCGAATATACATATTTTTTTTACTTTTGTTTCTTTTTATTTTCCTTTCATTTTTATTTTATAATGATAATGAGTATTATTATTTTATTTTATTTTTCAATTTTATAACAATAATTATTATCATTATTTTATTTGTTTGAAAAAAGTAATAATAATAGAAAAAATGCCAAAAAAACAAAAACAAAAATAGCAACCCAAAAGTGTGCTTTATTTGCTTTGACCGTGAAAGCTTCATTCAATGCATCATCAATATATGTGTCTATGACTAAAAAAACGAGAAATTTTACAGTACTCCGAGAATAATGCTTTCAAGTAATGAAAATCGTTTTGAATTCCAATACATAAATATGATTGGTGGAAAGAAAAAATATATATATACATGTATCGTGAATGCATTGGTTGGAATATTACTCCATAAGTACTCTAATTTTTTTCTAAAAATAGTATTTTATGTTTGATAATAAACATGGTAGGATTTTTTTTAAAGCAAATAGCAAATAGCTTATTACTACGCTGCTTATATTCCGCGGATACCCGTCAAAAATATTTTATATGTTAAAAAATATTATTGCTTTTAGATGTAAGATATTAGATTCAAACCTTAACCGTTTATTCTTTCATTTTTTCTTTTGAATTTTTGACTAAGTAGGCTCCTTCAACCGCCGGTACGATTTCTCCATTTCTCACTCTTCTTTATCCTTGAGCTTGCAAAGAATTAATTAGTTCTGATAACGCTAATTGACTTATATCTCTTGAACTTTCAAGATATCAAAAATTTTCCTTTAAACATTTTGGGGCAATTTTACAAACAATTTTTCTACAATTCTGTTATTAGATAGATCTCCGCCCATCAACCAAATTTTGTTCACCACTACCATTAGCTTATCATAGTACTCATGTATGGAGTCTTTTCCTTTCATGCTTAAAATCTCAAAATCCATTTTGAGGTTTAAGACTTGCATCCTCCTTCTTCTTTGATTGCCTTGATAAAGTTCTTTCAACTTATCTCAAACCTCTTGCAGCTTTTGTTAGTTGCAGACTGGAATATCTCTATTTGCAAAACTTCAGAATCTATGTTGCCATTGCGACCAAGATTAATCTTCACCACCGTGAACTCAATGTGAGTCTGAGTTGAACCATTATCAAATTCAGAAACTGGATTGCAAATAATTCCCCACAAAGCAAATTGGGTGCAAGTAGGTGGGAGAGGAAGGGTAAACCATTGCTTTGAGATGGGGTTGCAGACATAGTTATAACCACAGAAACAAGGAGCGTATTTGCTACATAACAGAAGTCCATTACTTGAACCCAGAACTTGGTGAAATAAATTTCTCTTTGGAATCATTATATCAGGAAGAAAGTCCAATAAAGACCTTAGATTTCGCTTGCACCATGATTGTCCCTCGTTGATTAGCACTTCACCATAATCAAATCAGTACCTATCATGAAACCATAGGTACAATCTAAGTATTGGTCTGTTTGCTGCGTTTCTTCTAAGTCAAAATTGAGAAGGATTGGAAATGAAGGATTGGAAATGAGCCTTGACTATAGCTTGCAAACCATCTTATTCCTATAGAGTTGTTTAACAGAAAGCAAGTAAAAGATTTGTTGTAATATTTCCAATGGAAATTCGTTGATTGAAGCCATTGCATACAATTCACCATCAAATTGTCTATCTAAGTGTTTATTATATATACATGTCTAAGAAAATTATTGAATGCGATATTAAATACAAAGCAAATCTAATGAGAATTTTAATAACATATTCGTCTTATTAAAAAAAAATTAATATTCGGCACGTCTCACAAAATGATTAAATCAAATATTAAATCCAAATCGATTTAATAATATGTTTAAAATGTCTAACAAAATAATTAAATTAAATATTCAATACAAAGTAAATTTAGAGAACGTTTTATTTTTTTTTTGGTAAGAAAGGAAAGGAAAAAAACAAAACCAACAAAAAACCTACACCGGGATCAGTCTAGGAAGGCTGACTCCAATCCTATCCTCTAGGAGAGAAGGCAAAAGAAAAGAAGGAGGAACAGATAGGGTAGAAACACCTAACATTCTCCCATGCCCAGCAGCTGCTAAGCGATCCGCCACGCGGTTTTGCTCCCTAAAAATATGGGAGAAATTAAGATACTCAAAGGCAGGACGAAGCCTCAAAATAGCTTTGATGAGATTCTGGCTCTTCAGACAAACAGCCTGGCTATCTGAAATCCTGTTAATAGCCTCCAGATTATCAGATTCCACCGAGAGCTTTTTAACACCCATGCGAATGGCGAGTTTAATACCCGACAAGATACCCCAGAGCTCCGCAAAAAAGGAGGAGTCCGTCCCCAAGTTATGGGTAAACCCCGCCATCCAATTGCCACCAGCATCCCGAAGAACTCCTCCAGCAGCAATTCTGCCATTGCTAAGGCAGGAGCCATCAGTATTCAACTTAGCAAACCCTTCTCTAGGCTTACTCCAGCCAACTAGCAGGATCTCTTTATCCGGGGAGGGGCGAACAAGGGAATCTCTTTCAAAGCTTTTAGTAATAACAAAGAGCTTCTTCGAGAAGAAAAACAGTAA
The DNA here is from genome assembly GCF_963576675.1 of Euphorbia lathyris. Taxonomy (NCBI): domain Eukaryota; kingdom Viridiplantae; phylum Streptophyta; class Magnoliopsida; order Malpighiales; family Euphorbiaceae; genus Euphorbia; species Euphorbia lathyris. The sequence goes on along the minus strand of NC_088914.1, from coordinate 17,169,055 downwards.
ATCAGGAATAAGGACAGCCTTACCCGCAAATAATTCTTCATTCCTCCACTTCCAGATTTGGTGACAAGTAATAGCAAAGAGGATGGCACCGTGCTCCATGTTGGCCAGCAAGTTCCCCTTGGCTCCTTGAGAGAACCAGTCCCCTTCAGAAAAGGCCATGAAGGAAGGGAGGATGTGATGAGGGAGGATCCCTTCCCAGATCTTCTTACTATTTGGGCAATCCCTCAAGGCATGGCACAAGGTTTCCACATTGCCTCTGCATCTACTACAGGCACTAGACTCAGTCAAGTGCCTTCTGTGCCTATCCGCATTCGTAAGGAGCCTGTCTTTGATACCCAGCCAAAAGAAGCTCCTGATACGGTAAGGGATCTTGAGGGACCATATGGACTTCCAAATCTCCAAGGGAGGATCAGCCCTATTAGGGGTAAAAGCTTCATAGGCCGATTTACAAGAATAAGTACCATTATTCGTCAAGGCCCAACAATGTCTATCCTTATCCTCCTCTTGATTGCTAATCTTCACTCCTCTAATGTTAAGAAGGGTCTCCAGACTAAAGAAAGAGTCGAACGTTTTAATAATACATTTAGAAAAAGTTTTAATAATAATGTCTAATAAAATACTGAAATCACGTATTAAATAACATAGCAAATTTAGGTAAAGTTTTAACAATAATATATTCGGCATGTCAAACAAAATTATTAATAGCATATTAAATTCAAAATAAATTTAGAGAAAGATTTAATAATATATTGAAAATGTAAAGCCACATGATTAAATTACTTATTTAATCATATTTATTAATGGCATATTTGACATGTCTAAAAAAAATTATTGATTTCGTCTTATTCAAAAAAAAAATATTCAGCACGTTTCACAAAATGATTAAATCAAATATTAAATCCAAAGTAAATCGAGAGAATGCTTTAATAATATGTTTAAAATCCCTAAAAAAATAATTAAATTAAATATTCAATACAAAGTAAATTTAGAGAATGTTTTGATAATACATTTAGAAAAAGTTTTAATAATAACAAAATACTTAAATGACGTATTAAATAACGTAGCAAATTTAGATAAAGTTTTAAAGATAATATATTCGGCATGTCAAACAAAATTATTAATAGCATATTAAATTCAAAATAAATTTAGAGAAAGATTTCATAATATATTCCAAGTAAGTTGATAGAAAATGATAAAATTACATTTTGCATATAGAATAAATTTAGAGAAAGGTTTAAAGATATATTCAATAATGAGTTTCTAAATCAGGATCCTACTCATGAATATATAACGAACACTTAGATAGACAATTTAATGGTGAATCGTATACAATGGCTTCAATCAACGAATTGCCATTGGAAATATTACTACAAATCTTTTACTTACTTTCTGTTAAACAACTCTATAGGAACAATATGGTTTGCAAACTATGCTCATTTCCAATCCTTCATTTCCTTCTCAATTTTTACTTAGAAGAAACGCAACAAACAGACCAACACTTAGATTGTACCTATGGTTTCATGATAGGTGGTTTGATTATGGTGAAGTGCTAATCAACGAGGGACAATCATGGCGCAGACGAAGTCTAAGGTCTTCATTGGACTTTCTTCCTGATATAATTATTCCAAAGAGAAATTTATTTCACCAAGTTCTGGGTTCAAGTAATGGACTTATGTTGTGTAGCAAATACGCTCCTTGTTCCTGTGGTTATAACTATGTCTGCAATGAAGGAAAATAGGCAAACGTTTGGCAGTGGATATATAAAAATTTTAACCTATTTCCTTTAAACCAAGATCCGTTAATCGTTATTTCATATAAAGAGGGATAGAAGGAAATACCTTTTGATGAACTATCTACCGTTGTAAGCGAAGTGCCCTCAACTCTTAATCCGAGTTCACGAGCACAAAACAAAAACACAAATCAAACGATATTAGAACTCAACCAAGTAATAGCAATCAAGATAGATTGCCTCTAATTAATCAACACAAGATCAAGGATAAAGAGAAAGAGATGAAATTAATAGAATGGAAGCGAGCGGAGCAATTTCTTCCTCTACAATAGACTGGTCGAAATTCTCTCTCTATTTGGGATTAACCAAGTACACCTATAAATGGGGATATATATATAGCCTCTTGTATCTAAACTTTAGTTAGATAGAATTAGGTTACTTCTTTTTCAGTTTTATTCTAAAATAAAACTTCATAAATATTATCTATAGATAACTTCTTTACAGTTTTATTCCAAAATAAAAACTTCATAAATATTATCTATAGTTTTAGATAACTTCTTTAAGTTTTTATTCTAAAATAAAAACTTCATAAATATTATCTATAGTTTTAGATAACTTCTTTACAGTTTTATTCTAAAATAAAAACTTCATAAGTATTATCTAAAGTTATATCTAAATATAAAGATAATATTAGATTGTTTGGTAGAATAATATTTAGAAGCAATTTAATCACTTTAAATCTTCTAACTTAATTATTCCATAATTAATTTATCCACAATTATAATCTAATCATAATTGACTAAAATAAATTAATTCTCACATGTATATATATATAATACATGTATTTCCCATTTTCATTATTTGGGCCTTTATATTGGGCTTCCATCTATTAATTAACATCCATTCCTCTTTTGGTTCCAAGTCTTATGTGTGACCCATTAGGTTCTTATTGCTTCTAGCCGTATACAACTATTAAATTAATTTTCTCAAAATTATATTTAATCTTTGTATAACGGAATGAGTGCGCGAACTGTGATTGGCAGATCCGAAACATTCCTCCAGAGATATAAGAATACATGTTGATTCCGTCGTTGACCTTTCCGTATTAGTTACAGTATAATTCGATCCTTTGTCAACTACATCCTTGAACTGAATCTTATGACTATGGGCAATGTCAAGTCACATATAGCGAGACGTTCGTTTTACTTGTACAGGCCGAGTTAGCTCCAATTAGATAGGTTAAGTGAAATCTGCATTTCAAGTCTTAAGCTATCACCTTGTAAGGATTTAGAGTTAAGTCTTCCACAAGCGATCCTTGGACGTATCTCCCATTTATCAGGAGTCACAAATGCTCAATCCAATGTATAACTATCCTGCAATTACTTCTTGTGATACCCAACGTCTGCCGTACACACCCCATAGTCATCCCTGTTATGGATCGTGTTACAACAGGATCAAAGTATCACATTCCATAATCCAGAATCACTAATTAACATTCATTTGAGTCTTAGGATTACTTATACCTATTAATACCAATGAGATGAACAAGTGACACGGATAAATCTACCCATCCTGTTATCTCAAGTCGGGTCCCCAATCCTAATAAACTCCATTCATTGGATCCATGTAACTGTCCAAATATCTGCATATCTGAAGCTTGTGAGATCAGCTCTCTGTCTCGACAGAAAACATTGTTACATGCAAGTCTCAATAGTGTTATGTCAATCCCTATTCAAAACATATCACTTGACTTGGGGTGGCTTTAAGTTTATTAGTTTATTATAATGTTTCGTCTCACTTCATGCTTGTATGAGCACTTTATAATCACTTTAAATAAACTCAGGGATTTCCTTTTATTAGACTTATTTAGTTCTTTAAAGGAGGTTGCCTTTATACAGTTATGAAACCATATCTTATTAAAACAAATGATATAAAGAACAATTCATTTACATTAGGTTTATATCCTGGAACAATTGTCTATAGGACACTAAACCCCAACATACTCCCACTTGGACTAAAGCCAATTGTTTCTACAACTTATCCCAGTAGAACTTAGATGACGATCATGTACTTTCTGGGTTAAAGGCTTTGTCAACGGATCTGCAACGTTGTCCTCTGTAGGTACTCTTTCTATTCTCACATCTCCTCTTGCAACAATCTCTCTTACAAGGTGGAATCGCTTAAGATAATTCTTGGATGCATTATGAGACCGTGGTTCCTTTGCTTGTGCAATGGCTCCATTGTTATCACAGTATAGAGTAATGGGATTCACAATGTCAGGCACCACACCAAGTTCTGTAATGAACTTCTTAATCCAAACTGCTTCCTTTGCTGCTTCCGCAGTAGCGATGTACTCTGACTCGGTCGTAGAAAAAGCAACGCTTCCCTACTTGGAACTCTTCCAACTTACCGCGCCCCCATTCAAGATAAACAGGTATCCTGATTGGGATCTAAAATCATTCTCATCCGTAAGATGACTGGCATTTGAAAATCCTTCTATTTTCAGATCTCCTTCTCCGTACACTAGGAACATATCTTTAGTCCTTCTCAAGTACTTAAGAATGTTCTTGACAGCATTCCAATGCTCGTCACCTGGATTACCTTGATAACGAATCGTTATGCTTAATGCGAACGCTACGTCAGGTCTAGTGAAAAGCATAACATACATAATCGAACCGATTGCGTTGGCATATGGAATTACAGTCATGCGTTTCTTATCATCTTCGGTTTTAGGACATTGATGATTGCTTAACTTTATCCCATGTACCATGGGCAATTTACCTCGTTTCGATTCAAGCATGCTAAACCGCTTTAGCACCTTTTCAATGTATGTAGCCTGTGAAAGACCAAGCAGTCTTCTTGATCTATCTCTGTAGATCTTTATACCAAGTATATAAGCTGCTTCACCAAGGTCTTTCATGGAGAAGTTATCTGATAACCATACTTTCACTGACTGTAGTAGAGCTATGTCATTTCCCATTAGCAATATATCGTCCACATATATAATATGAGAAATGCAACTGAGCTCCCACTTGCTTTCTTGTAAATACAAGCTTCTTCACAATTTTGTTCGAAACCAAACTGTTCTATGGTTTCGTCAAAATGCTTGTTCCAGCTTCTAGATGCTTGCTTGAGTCCATAAATGGATCTCTGAAGTTTGCAAACCTTGGTTGCATCCTTTGATGTGAAACCTTTAGGTTGCATCATATATACATCCTCAAGCAGGTTTCCATTCAGGAAAGCTGTTTTCACATCCATTTGCCAAATATCATAATCATAATGAGCGGCAATAGCAAGCATTATTCTGATTGATTTGGACATGGCTACAGGAGAGAAAGTTTCGTCATAATCAATTCCTTGCTTCTGATGATATCCTTTCGCTACTAACCTAGCTTTGTAGGTACTAACCTTTGCATCCATGTCGGTCTTCTTCTTGAAGATCCACCTGCACCCAATGGGTTTTATCCCTTCGGGTGGATCAACCAAAGTCCACATTTGGTTAGTGTACATGGAATCCATTTCAAAATTCATGGCCTCAAGCCATACTTTAGAATCTAGACTAGTGAGAGCCTCTTCGTAGTTTTCAGGTTCGTCGTCTAACACGGGAACCTCACCATCATCTCCCACTAGAAAACCGTATCTAATTGGGAGTTCATGAACTCTTTGTGATCTACGAGTAGGTGGTGGCACTTGAGTCTCATCTAATGGGACTGCTTCGGGTTCCTCAACCACCTCTGTTGTTTCAGCAGGTGTTTCTTCTTCTTGAACTTCATCAAGTTCAATCGTGCTTCCCTTTTCTGTTTCTTTGAGAAACTCTCTCTCTAAGAAGGTTGCGTGCTTGGATACTATTACTTTCTGATCATCTGGATGATAGAAGTAATACCCCATAGTTTCCTTAGGGTATCCTATGAAGAAACATTTATCAGATTTTGAATCTAGTTTATCTGATGCTATTCGTTTTACAAATGCTGAACAATCCCATATTCTCATAAATGAGAAAGTAGGTTTCCTACCAATGAACAGTTCATATGGCGTGGAACTGGCGGATTTAGTTGGTACTCGATTTAGGGTGAAGAGGGCAGTTTCTAAGGCATAGCCCCAGAATGTCTTTGGAAGTAATGCTATGCTCATCATAGATCGTACCATATCTAGTAGGGTATGGTTCGTCCTTTTGGATACACCATTGTGTTGTGGTGTATAAGGAGGTGTCCATTGTGAGCATATCCCACATTCAGTTAGATAATTCAGAAAATCATCTGAAAGATATTCACCACCTCGATCGGATCGAAGTATCTTTATTTTCTTTCCTATTTGATTTTCTACTTCATTCTTGAAGCATTTGAATTTCTCAAAAGCTTCGGGCTTGTGCTTCATTAAGTAAAAATAACCATATCTGGTATGGTCGTCTATGAAGCTTATGAAGTATCTGAATCCTCCTCTTGCTTGGACTGGCATAGGACCACATACATCTGAATGTATTAATCCTAGAGTGTCTGATACACGCTCGCCTTTATTGCTAAAAGGGTGTCTTTGTCATTTTACATTTTAAACAGGCTTCACATGTTTCCAATGATTCAGAATCAATTGGATCTATAAACCCATCTTGATGTAGCTTAAGCATACATCTTTTGTTTATATGGCCTAAACGACAATGCCACAAGTAAGTCGAATTATCTAGCTTATGTTTTTTTTGGTATCAATTGCGAATACATAAATTTTATCATCTAACACATAAATCACATTTAGTGATATTCCAGAAAAATAGAAAATCCCATCTTTATAAAACTCGCAATGTTTGTTCTTTATTGAAATATTAAAGCCGTCGTCAACAAGACAACTAATAGAAATAATGTTTCTAGACATTTCTGGAATATACAAACAGTTCCTTAATTCTATTACAAGCCTAGAGGGCAAACTCAAAGCATAATCTCCAATGGCGAGTGTGGCAACTCTTTCTCCATTTCCTACTCGCAAGTTTATGCTTCATTTCTTCAATTCCTTAGTCCATTTTAGTCCCTGCATATTCATACAAATATGAGATCCACATGCGGTATCTAATACCCAAGATTCAGAGTGTGAAATTGTATTTATTTCAATATAGAACATACCAGATGTTGAGGTCCCGGCTTTTCCCTTCTTGAGGGTGGCTAGGTACACCAAACAGTTTCTTTTCCAATGCCTGTCTTCACCACAAAAGTGGCACTCTCCTTTGGGCTTCTTCACTTCCATCCCCTTTGTTTCGGTGGGCGTGGCCCCCTTGCCCTTCTTGAGATAGATAGGATTGGGAGGGTTCCCTTTCCTCTTCTTTGATCCCTCAATAGCAAGGGCCAGTATTCCCTCATTTTCCTTTAGATTGGGCTCGACTGTCTCGAGCATATTTGCAAGCTCTTCAAGAGAGGTTTGCAAGCCATTCACTTGGTAGTTCATGATGAACTGTGAATAGCTCTCAGGGAGGGATTGAAGAAGTAAGTCTACACTTAGTTCATGATCCATCGCATCTCCAATACTAGAAAACTTGGTAATAAGGCCAATCATCTTGACACAATGTGTCATTACAGATGTGCCCTCCTGCATCCTGCATCGATATCTCGTAGCGTTCGCACCGAGTTTGATTCCCAGACAACTCTTTCAGGTGCGCGACCATGGAATAGGCATCCATCTCCTCATGTTGCCTTTTCAATTCCGGTATCATTGATGTAAGTATGATGCATCCCGCGTGATCATCATTAGCCTTATGCTTCTGGTAAGCATTGATCTCTTCGATGGGTGCATCACAAACCGGGGTAGGGGGTATCGATCTATCAAGTACATACCCTATCTTATCGAACTTCAAAACAATTTTGAGGTTGTGATACCAGTCGGTGAAGTTTGAACCGTTCAACTTGTTATCGGTAAGTATATTTTGCAGATTGGTTTTAGTCATGATTTTAGGAGTGTTTTAATTTAACCTGAGAGTGAGAAAGAGTAAACGTACGTTATTCATTTGCTTTAACGTGTATCAATCTAAAATTATAGGTCTTTAATTTATTTTAAATTGCTCCCACTATTTTACCAAATTAATAGCCCTCCATATTAATTTGAAGAATTTCACAAATCCTTTAGTGAGCTAGGATCCTAACTCCTGAAATTTCACCTTGAGTTTACTCAACAAGCTAGTCTCATTTGTTAGGTAGATTCATACAATCAATCACATCAACAATGTGATTCCTAGGTTATTGGGTTACTAAGCACATTAGTAACTAATATCTTATTCATATTAATCCCAACCATTTTGCCCATTAGTTTATGACAACATGAGTTTACCCATCCAATTATCATAATCTAATTTAAGTAATACCCCATATTCATGAAAAGCGATTTTCGATAATTCAGGTGTTACCATAAGACACCGAGCTTGAGTTTACTCAACAACCCAAAGGCCCCCAGTACTGCCGGCTGAATTATAATATTAGGGAGGGACAGCCGATTTTAATAACTTGCTTATTTACTTAACTTTTAATTAGTGGGGGATTTTTATTTTAAGTCTCATAATCTAACCTAGTCTTGATTTGCTTTAGCATACATCAGACACATACATTGGCGTTATGGACATATTATCTAAATTATTCCGTTGAGCCAGAAACGGAATAAAAGGCCAAACCTAGGGAAATACTAACTATTACATATTTCTTTTTAGGTCCTCCGTCTTCTCCATGACGCCTCGAAATTACATCAATATTAATTTCTATACTACTAAAGAAAACTTCAGTTGACTTGAAGGGAATTAGATGAGAGGAGAAATTACAATAGATAGTAGATAGACAGGACACACATGCCCTATTTCAAAATACCAAAAGACTAAATAGAGGGTCCAAATATGTCCATAACTCCAAACATGTATAGACTCAATTAAATAAATTTATTTGGTTGATTACATAAAATATTTATGTAATATTTAGGTTAATCACATTAACTTGTCAAATTAACTTTCATCCAATTTTAATTCTATCAGTTCTGTATCTTATATATTTAATCTAATTAAAATGTAACAATTACATGTTAGATTAATACAACTATACAAAACTTTTGTTACGCATATCCCGGTTATTTTATTTTAATTCATTTAACACTTTTGATTTACAAATAGGTAAAATAAATTTTTAAATAAATTCATTTATTCGATAATCACAACAGAAAACTATTAATTTCTGAAAAACACACACACATATATATATATATATATATATTTAAAACGATTTTCAGAAAAGAAGAAAATCCCTTAAAGATATTTTGTTTTATCTTTAGAATCAATAAAACTAACTTTTATCAATCTAACTATAAAACTAATAGATTTTGTTATAATGATTATCAATCAAAATAATTAGGAATATATATACATAATCAATTTTAATTAACTATTAATTAAAACTTATTTATCTTTAGAATTAATTAATCAAAACAGTTTTGTTAATTAACCTAACAATAAATATTTATTCAATCTGATTGAAAAACCTTTTAATTTTCATATATGAAATAACGGATTTAACGCAGGCTCTGATACCACTGAAGGAAAATAGGCAAACGTTTGGCAGCAGAAATATAAATTTTTTAACCTATTTCCTTTAAACCAAGATCCGTTAATCGTTATTTCATATAAAGAGGGATAGAAGGAAGTACCTTTTGATGAACTATCTACCGTTGCAAGCGAAGTGCCCTCAACTCTTAATCCGAGTTCACAAGCACAAAACAAAAACACAAATCAAACGATATTAGAACTCAACCAAGTAATAGCAATCAAGATAGATTGCCTCTAATTAATCAACACAAGATCAATGATAAAGAGAAAGAGATGAAATCAATAGAATGGAAGCGAGCGGAGCAATTTCTTCATCTACAATAGACTGGTCGAAATTCTCTCTCTCTTTGGGATTAACCAAGTACACATATAAAGGGGATATATATATATAGCCTCTTGTATCTAAACTTTAGTTAGATAGAATTAGGTTACTTCTTTTTGAGTTTTATTCTAAAATAAAACTTCATAAATATTATCTATGGTTTTTAGATAACTTCTTTAGAGTTTTAATCCAAAATAAAAACTTCATAAATATTATCTATAGTTTTAGATTAGATTCTCTCTTTTTCTCTCTGCTAGGGTTAGGGTTTTATGGTGAAAAGGAGGGGTGCGGCGGTTTTGGGTGAAGGAGATGCGGCAACGGCGGCGGCTAGGGCAGGGAAGGAGGCAGGCATCGGCGAGTCGAGTGTGGAAGTCGGTGAGGGTGAGTTTGATTGTGGCGAAGGGAGAAAGGGTGTTGTGGTTTTGACAAAGGGTGATCTGGGCGTTGGCGTCGGATCTGGTGGGGATGGAGGGGGTTCGGTGGTGAAGGCTGGGGGGCGTGGTGTCGATGGCGGGTGGAAAGCGGAGGTGGTAGGGAGAGCCGATTTCGCTTCAGGGCCTGGTGTGGCGAGGCGGCTGCGTGTGGTTGGAGGAGGCGAGATGCGGCATGCGAGCTGTGGGGAGGCGGCTCGCGCGGTGGTAGATGGTGGATCCGACGACTCCCTGGAATTAGAGAAGGTGGTGGATGGGATGGATTTTGCAAGGGTGGAGTCAATTGATCCGAATAAGGTGAATGGGGATCAGATCCCGTTGATTGAAGGGGATTTGATTAGGTTAGGTAATGGATGCGGCGGGGAGTCTCGGGAGATCATGGAGGCTTCCAATGCTCGGGTTGGATTGGTTGAATCGATCAATCATATTGGAGAATTGGCTAACAAATTTAATTCCAACTTTGGAATAGGGAGATTTTCATGGAAAGATAAGGTGATGGGTGTGGTAGAGGAGGAACCTTGTTTGGAGGAAGATGTAATGGAGGACGAGTCGGAAGAATTTTTTTATGATTCAGATGAAGAGGACGGTGATCATGATGATCCACTTTGTCTTGTGATCCGCCTTTCCTCGGTAGAGAAGCGTGCTCTTAGAGCTAAATGGAAGCTTGCTTTAATTGTTACAGTGCTGGGTAAAAAAATTAGTTTTAACTATTTTGCTCAGAGAATTCAGGCACAATGGGCAAAGAAAGGTAAAATCAGTATTACTGACCTGGAAAATGATTACTATATAATTAAATTTACAAGGGTTGAGGATTTTAATGCCGTGATTAATGGGGGTCCATACATTATTTCTAACCAAGTTCTGACTTTAACGCCATGGGTTCCAAATTTTAATCCACATGATTGCTCGGTGAACAGAATTCTGACATGGGTAAGATTCCCAGGGCTTCTAATTGAGTATTACAATGAAAGTTTTCTTAATAAAATAGGTGGGTTGGTTGGCAAGGTCCACCATGTGGATAAAACTACCATTGGGGCTATTAGAGGTAAGTTTGCAAGAGTTTGTATTGACATTGACCTTGCTAAACCCCTCTTGTCAAAGTTTTGTGTTCATAATAAAATTTATTTCATTGAGTATGAAGGTCTACACAATATTTGCTTTGAATGTGGCATGTATGGCCATACTTATGAAGGGTGCCCGAGGAGGGAGAAGGAGGTGAAGGAGGCTAGTGAGGTTGGTAATGGTAGGGTTAAAGGTATCCAAAAAGATGAGGAGAATTTTGGCCCCTGGATGGTTGCTAAGAGGTCTGCTAGATGCAGGACTAGGCCATCGTGGTTCAAAATCGTCCTCCGGATATTAATATCCAAACATCTCAGAATCATTCTAAATCTGTTCATACTGTTAACGAGAAGATTAGCCCAACGATTGATAAAGATTCTGGGGTTGCCTCAGGTTCTAGATTTGGGGCTCTAAATTATATGGAAGCTCAAGAGCCTGACTAGTTAGACAAGCATATTGAACAGAGTATGCCAGATGGAGTTTTGGCTGAATCAATAGATAAAGAGGTAGAGAATATTAATCCCCTCTTTGTTTCCAAAGGTGAAGGCCACAATGGATCAGAAGCTCAAGTTTCACATGGAAGAGAGAAACATAAAGAGGTTAGTATACCTAATTCTTGTGTTGAGCCTAATGTTGGTAAAGCAATGGGTGTTAATAAAATTAGCATGAAAAAGCCTAAAGGCAAGCAGAAAAGTATCCAGAATTCTAGGAATTCTATGAATCTATTAGATAAAAGGGGGCCTACTGGCACCTCAGGAAGGTTCTTAGGAGCCCCTAATAAATACCTTGTTTAAGGTTTTGGGTTGGGTCTGTAGTCTTCCTTTCTATGGATTTGTTGGTTTGGAATATTAGAGGTGAAGGCTACCCGTGTCCATGTTAATGATTTAATTAAACAGTTTAATCCTTCTTGCTTTGTTTTAATGGAAACTAAGATTAGTGGAGTTAAAGCAGATGAGGTGGTTAAAAAGTTTAGGAGCTGGAGTTGTGTTAGATCGGAAGCTACTGGCCGGGCTGGTGGGATTTGGCTTTTTTGGAAGCCAGATCGAGTTCATTTTGATATTATTAGTATGGATAAACAGTTTATGCATAGTAAAGTTATTTTTCCTGGTAATAGGCCGTTTTTCATTACCTTTGTTTATGCTGATCCTGTTATGGCCAATCGAAAGAGGCTTTGAGAGTTTCTTTACTCTTTAAGTATAAGTATGACAGATTCTTGGTTTGTGGTTGGAGACTTTAATGATATTGCCCTTATGAGTGATCAAAGAGGGGGTGCTAATCACTATGTTAATCATTGTCTTAATCATAAGCAAAGTATGGCTTTGTGTGGGCTTTCTGATCTGGGGGCTGCAGGCCATAAATTTACTTGGAAGCTGAATAGCACTTTTGTTCGTCTTGACAAAGTTTATGCTAATGTCTCTGCTCAAATAATGTTTCCTGAGGTGTCTGTTTTAAATCTTCCTTTCAGACACTCGGATCACTGCCCCCATCTTATTTAGGCTGATGAAAGGCCAACAGTCTAGAGGAAATAGACCGTTTAGGTATCAGGTGGCTTGGGAGTCTCATCCGGAGTTTAAAATTTTTGTTAAAGATAATTGGATTCCTCACTCTAATGTCTTACAAGCTGCTGAGGGTTTTAGAAAGAATGTTTTGGGGTGGAATAAGAGAGTTTTTGGTCATATTATTAGAAGGAAGAACAAGTTATTAAGAAGAATTGAGGGTATTCATCGCAGGCTGGAGATTAGTTTTGATCATAGCTTGGATGGCCTTCTTAGATCTCTTCAAAAGGAGCTTGAAGCTGCGTTAAGGCAGGAAGAGTTACTCTAGTTTCAGAAGTCTAGAAAAGCTTGGATTAAAGATGGGGATTGTAATACTAGATTCTTTCATCTTTCTACTATTATTAGAAGACAGAGAAATATGATTGATGCTATAAAGGATTTAAATGGTGATTGGGTCTGTGATGATAAAGATATTCGGTTTCTGGGCCTTAATTTTTATAAGGACCTTTTCAAAGAAGAGAATGTGGATCTGGACAAAGCTCTTTCTAATACCACTTTCCCCAGAATGGAGGAGGATAGTTTTCTGAAAGCTTTCCACCCTTTTGAAAAGGAAGAGATTGATCAAGCAATTTTTAGTATGGGGGCTACTAAAGCTCCTGGGATTGATGGCATTCCTGTTGGTTTTTACCATAAACATTGGGATACTGTAAAAGAAGGTATTTATAATTTTATAGAAGGTGTGTTTAGAAGTCCTGAAGATATTAAGCTGGTGAACAAAACCCTTCTAGTGCTGATCCCTAAAGTTGAGAAACCTTCTTCTTTCTTACAAATGAGACCTATTAGCCTTTGTAATGTGTTATATAAAGCTATTACCAAAATGGTGGCAAATAGAATTTGTTGCATTCTTCCAGATATTATTAACCAGAACCAAGGCAGTTTTGTTCCTGGCAGACAAATGATGGATAATGTGGTTATTGCCCAGGAGATGGTTCATTCTATGAAGATCAAAAAGGGTAAGAGGGGTATGGTGGCTCTTAAGTTGGATCTGGAGAAAGCTTACGATCGCATCAACTGGAGTTTTTTGTTCGATAGTCTTAAAAGAGCCGGAATTCCGAATAATTGGAGGAGTTTAATTGAGGTATGCATTGCTTCTCCTACTTTTCAGGTTTTGATTAATGGGGATATGTCGGAGGAGTTCTCTCCATCCAGGGGTATCCGTCAAGGTGACCCTATGAGCCCCTTTATTTTTGTTATAACTATAGAAAGGTTAACCCATCTTATCCAAGAGGTAGTTAATGATGGGACTTTTCATCCGGTTTCCATCAATAGATTCTGTCCTGCTATTACTCACTTATTCTTTGCTGATGATGTTATGATTTTTGTGGAAGGGAATGAGGATCAAATTGGTGTGGTTATGAACATCATTAATAGTTTCTGTGATGCTTCTAGTCAAAAGATCAATATCCAAAAATCCAGGATGCTTTGCTCTAAAAATATGAATATGAGAACTTGTAAAAATTTAAGTGATATCTCTGGTATTCCTTTAACTAATTCTTTGGGTAAGTATGTTGGTGTTCCCCTCCATAGTGAGAGAGTCTCCAAAGCTTCTTTTAAAGAAACTATTGATAAAGCTTCTAGCAAATGTGCAGTTTGGAAAGCTAAAACTTTATCTCTTGCTGGTCGTCTTACTCTGATTCAGTCTGTCAATTGTGTGTTTTCTAACCATGTTATGCAAGCTTGTAGATTGCCTGTACCGTTTCTCAATAATCTGGATAAAATTAATAGGAGGTTTTTTTGGGGGGACTCTGAAGATAGTAAGAAAATCCATCTGGTTCCTTGGAGGGAGGTTTGTAAACCTAGGAATGTAGGGGGCCTGGGGATAAGACAGGCTAAAGATAATAACAAAGTGTTATTAATGAAGCTTCTTTGGAGAATGTGGCAGCTTCCTTCTGCTCTTTGGGTTCGCTTATTGTGCAGTAAGTATAGAAAAGATAAGGTTTTTGGAGGTCGTAAAGAGAGAGTTATCAATTGTTCTTTTCTCTAGAAAGGCCTCAGTTCTATTTTCTCGGAATTCTGTTCTGGGATTGGTTGGTCTGTGGGCAATGGTAAGACTATCAGCTTCTGGAATGATAAGTGGCTTGGTGACATTTCCTTATTAGAGGTGTGTAGCTCTCAGCCCCCTGTTAATATTCGCCATTGGAAGATTGCCGACGTAGTGGATTCAGAAGGGGATTGGATCTGGTCAAAGTTTGATTCCTTCTTAAATTTGGATACTCTCCTAAGAATTAGAGGAGTGAAGATTAGTAGTAAGGAAGTTGATAGGGATACTTATTGTTGGGCTTTAACCAATAACGGTACTTATACCTGTAAATATGCCTTTGAGGCCTTTAGCCACAGTGAGGAGAATCATCACTCTGATATTTGGAAGATTGTTTGGGCCCTTAAAGTTCCTTACAGAATTAGAAGCTTCTTATGGCTTGGGGTTAAAGATAGATTACTTACTAATTCTGATAGAAAGAGGCGCCATCTGGTGGAGTCCGGCAATTGTAGTAGATGCAAGTGTTGGGGTTTAGTGTCCTATAAACAATTGTTCTAGGATACGAACTTAATGTAAATGAAGTGTTCTTTATATCGTTTGTTTTAATGAGATATGTTTTCATAACTATATAAAGGCAATCCCTTTTAAGAACTAAATAAAGTCTAAATAAAAGGAAATCCGTAAGTTTGTTTAAAGTGATTATAAAGTGTTCATACAAGCATGAAGTGAGACGAAACTTTATAATAAACTAATAAACTTAAAACCACCCCAAGTCAAGTAATATGTTCAGGATTGACATATCAATGTTGAGACTTGCATGTAACAATGTCTTCTGTCCCGACAGAAAGCTGATCTCACAAGCTTCATATATACAGATATCTGGACAGTTACATGGATCCAATGAAAAGAAGTTCATTAGGATTGGGGACCCGACTTGAGATAACAGGATGGGTAGATTCATCATTGTCACCTGTTCATCTCATTGGTATTAATAGGTATAAGTAATCCTCAGACTCAAAGGAATGTTAATTAGTAATTCTGGATTACGGAACGTGACGCTTTGATCCTGTTGTAACACGATCCTTAACAGAGATGACTCTGGGGTGTGAACAGCAGACGTTGGGTATCACATGAAGTAATTGCAGGATAGTTATACATTGGATTGAGCATTTATCACTCCCGATAAAATGGGAGATATGTCCATGGATCGCTTGTGGAAGACTTGACTCTAAATCCTTGCAAGGTGATAGCTTAAGATTGAAATGCAGATTTCTCTTAACCTATCTAATTGGAGTTAACTCGGTCTGTACAAGTAAAACGAACGTCTCGCTATATGTGACTTGACATTATCCATAGTCATAAGATTCAGTTCAAGGATGTAGTTGATAAAGGATCGAATTATACTGTAACTAATACGGAAAGGTCAACGACAGAATCAACCTGTCTTCTTATAGCTCTGGGGGAATGATTACGGACTTGCCAATCACATTTTGCGTACATCATTCCGTTATGCAAAGATTAAATATAATTCTTTGAAAATTAATTTAATAGTTGCATACGGCTAGAAGCAATAAGAACCTAATGGGTCACACATAAGACTTGGAACCCAAAAGAGAAACAGATGTTAATTAATTGATGGAAGCCCAACTGAGCCCAATAGGGCCCAGTAACTAAAGGGGGGGGGGGGGCGAAATTTATGTATTAATACATAAATAATTAATTTGATTTTATCAATCCTAATTAGATTAGGATTATGAATTAAATTAATAAAAGGATAATTAAATTAGGAGTTTTAATGAGATTAAAATTACTCCTATTATTATCCAATAAGGTTATTATTATCATCTTTATATTTAGATATATTAATAGATAATAATTAAGAATTCTATTCCGAATTAAATTCTTATTCAGTAACCTAATTCTATCTAACTAGGGATTAGATACAAGAGATTATAAATACCCCCCCAGTGTGATTTTCGAAACACCTCCATGCAAACTAAGAGAGAGAATTTCGACCCCCCCTGTTCGAGGACGAGATTATCTACCGCTTCCTTCCGTTCAATTGATTTTTATCTCTTTCTCTTTATCCTTGATCTTGTGTTGATTAATTAGAGACAATCTACTTTGGTTGTTATAAACGGTTGATTCTAACTTGATCTTCCATTGTTTTGTTTTGTGCTCGGGAACTCGAAGTAAGAGTTGTCGGCACTTCGTTTGCAACGGTAGATAGAACTTCTGAAAGGTATTTCTTTTATCCCTCTTTATATGAAATAACGATCAACGGATCTTGGGTTAATGGAAATAGGTTAAAATTTTTATATTTCCGCTGCTATGCGTTTGCCTATTTTCCTTCATTGGTATCAGAGCCTGCGTTAAATCCGTTATTTCATATATGAAAATTTAGAAGTTTTTCAATCAGGTTGAATAAATATTTATAGTTAGGTTAATTAACAAAATTGTTTTGATTAATTAGTTCTAAAGATAAATAAGTTTTAATTAATTTTTAATTAAAATAGTTTATGCATATGTTCCTAATTATTTCGGTTGATAATCATTATAACAAAATCTTTTAGTTTTATAGTTAGATTGATAAAAGTTAGTTTTATTGATTCTAAAGATAAAACGGAAAATCTATAATAGGTTTTCTTATTTTCTGAAAATCGTTTTAAAACCGTTTTAGAACTGATATATATATATATATATATATATATATATTTATTTATAATTATATTTAAAAAAAAATTTGACAGCAGCTCGGGTCGCGCCTCACGGTGCAACCCGGCTGCTGTCGCGCGGCAGCAACCGCGCTTTGTGTCTGGCCACCGCTACCGCAAGGCAGCGGCGGGCCAGACGTTTTAGGGCTGCTGCCAAACGGCAGCAGCCCACCCTCGGGCCCGGCCCGAGACCCACTTATTTTAAAACTTTTTTAAAATTAGTTTTAAATATATTTTTATATATATATGTTTCAGAAATTAATAGTTTTCTGTTTTGATTATCGAACGAAAATTTATTTAAAAGTTTGTTTTACCTATTTGTAAATCAAAAGTATTAAATGAATTGAAATCAAAATAATTGGGACGTGCATAAATTAAAGTTTCATATAGTTATATTAATCTAAAAGGTTAATATAGAAGATACGAAACTATTAGAAGTAAAATTGGATGAAAGTTAATTTGATGTGTTAATGTGATTAACCTAAATATTACATAAAGTAATTATGTAATCAACCAATTAAATTTATTTATTTGAGTCAATGCATGTTTGGAGTTATGGACATATTTGGACCCTCTTTTAGTCTTTTGATATTTTTGAAATAGGGCCTGCGAGTCCTGCCTTTCTACTATCTATTGTAATTTCTCCTCTCATCAAATTCCCTTCAAGTTAATTGAAGTTTTCTTTAGTAGTATAGAAATTAATATGTAATTTCGAGGCGCCATGGAGAAGACGGAGGACCTAAAGAGAAATATGTAATAGTTAGTATTTCCCTAGGTTTGGCCTTTTATTCCGTCTCTGGCTCGACGGAATAATTTAGATAATATGTCCATAACGCCAATGTATGTGTCTGATGTATGCTAAAGCAAATCAAGACTAAGTTAGATTATGAGACTTAAAAAATAAAATCCCTCATTAAAAGTTAAGTAAATAAGCAAGTTATTAAAATCGGTTGCCCCTCCCTAATATTATAATTCACCGGCAGTACTGGGTGCCTTTGGGTTGTTGAGTAAACTCAAGCTCGGGGTCTTATGGTAACACCTGAATTATTGAAAATAATCTTTTCATGAATATGGGGTAATACTTGAATTAGATTATGATAATTGGATGAGTAAACTCATGTTTTCATAAACTAATGGGCAATATGGTTGGGATTAATATGAATAGCATATTAGTTACTAATGTGGTTAGTAACCCAATAACCTAGGAATCACATTAAAGATGTGATTGATTACATGAATCTACCTCACGAATGAGACTAGCTTGTTGAGTAAACTCAAGGCGAAATCTCAGGAGTTAGGATCCTAGCTCACTAAAGGATTTGTGAAATTCTTCGAATTAATATGGAGGGCTATTAATTTGGCAAAATAGTGGGAGCAATCTAAAATAAACTAAAAGGCCTATAATTTTAGATTGATATACTTTAAAGCAAATGAATAACATACGTTTACTCTTTCTCACTCTCAGGTTTAATTAAACACTCTTAAAATCATGACTAAAACCAATCTGCAAAACATTCTTACCGATAACAAATTGAACGGTTCAAACTTCACCGACTGGTTTCGTAACCTCAAAATCGTTTTGAAGTTCGATAAGATAGGGTATGTACTTTATACAACGATACCCCCTATCCCAGCTGATGATGCTCCCATCGAAGAATTTGATGCTTACCAGAAGCACAAAGCTGATGACAATCATGCGGGATGCATCATAGTTGCATCGAGGACACCGGAATTGCAAAGGCAATATGAGGAAATGGATGCCTATTCCATCATCATGCACCTTAAGGAGCTGTTTGGGAAACAGACTAGGTGCGAACGCTACGAGATATCCAAGTTGCTATATCGTTGCAGGATGCAAGAGGGCACATCTGTGATGACACATTGTGTCAAGATGATTGGCTATATTACCAAACTTTCTAGTATTGGATTCGCGATGGATAACGAACTAAGCATAGACTTAATTCTTCAATCCCTCCCAGAGAGTTATTCACAGTTCATCATGAACTACCAGATGAATGACTTGCAAACCTCTCTTGAAGAGCTTGCAAATATGCTAAAGTTAGTTGAGCCCAATATGAAGAAAGACAAGGCAATACCGGTGTAGACACCGGGGTCGGAGGACCGATGAAGAAAAATTATAAAAAAGGGATCCGAATCAGTTGATTAAAATAAATGATGAGTCGATAAAAATAATAAATAGAAACATTGTTCGAAGGAACCGTGGAGGCCGGCTTGATTGAATTCAGAAATTAAATCGAGCGACGGCCGAATCGGTTCCGCGAATGAAATCTTAAATCATTTTGCCGAGTTCAGGTATTTCATGCCATTTTCTTATTAATAAAATCTCGGGTCAATAAGGGTTTTGTTTTAGTATTCGAACAATAAAAAAAATAGTTTTGTAAAAAGATCAATTTTATAAAAGCTAATTTTATAAAATCGGTTTTGACAAAAATCATTTTTGATAAAATCATTTTTGGATTTTGGTTAATTTTAGAGCTTTTTTTTTTTAAATATTTTTATATACAAACGCGGTTCCGAGGACCGCTATGTTCGTCACGGGCCGTTAGACGGCCCGTGATAGGGGCTGGGCCGCCTAGGCCCAGCCCAATGCACTTGGCTTTGGCCAAGTGCAATTTCGCTGCACTTGGCCAAAGCCAAGTGCTTTGCATTCTTTTTTTTTATTTTGTTTTTTTATTTTATGAAAAATAAATAATATAAAAATAAATAAAGTAAAACAAAAATAAAAAGGAAAAGATGAGGAAGTTTCGTAGGCTAATTTAGCTAATCTTTGGCTTCAAGTTTACTTGGAGCCAAGGATAAACTAATTGTTGGAAGCTCCATACCTATAAATAGGATGGAGCTCAATGCACAAAGGTGAGAAAATTAGACTCGAACCCCTGACAAATTCCACCGAGACCCGAATTCTCTCAAAAACTCACAAAAACGACTCTAAAACACTAATCAATCGTCTTGATTTGGAATCCGTTACCAATTAAGAGGTAATAATCCGAGGAACTAGACCCATTTAATTCTTTATTGCATTTTTGTTGTTTAGATCTATTTATTTATTTGTTTTTTACACTTTTATTGTTTAGATTTGTTAAATTAATTTTTCGTTTTGCATTTGAACAAGTATTTGGTTTTGGTTTTGAAATAAAAACTTCGTTTGGATCCCAATACGAACCGTGACCCGATTCAAGGGTAGTTCAGGATCCAAATGTCGTAGATCCGTGTGTTTACAAATATTTTGAACCATTATTTTCAATAAAACGTCGTTTTAGAATCCTCCGTTACAAACCATGACCCGATTTGGGGTAGTTTGGGGGCTAAAATGATGAAATAAAGTGGATCTAATAAGTTTTGATAAATCTAGAATTTCAAAGGGACTGTTTCTATAATATCCCGTTTTTTGTCAGTAAATACAGGTTAGTGACGGATTTTCCGTCACTAACTCTGCTGGAATTTTAAATTGGTTATTTCTTTGAGTTTTTTGGCTTTTGTTTCTTTTTATTATGTTATATATATATGTATAATTATGTAATCTATCTATTAAAATTATTTTGGGGTTATATGACTAATAACTATGTATTATATACCTATTTATTTCATGTTTAAACATCTTTTATACTAATTTGGGCTTTGTAAAGTCACATGTATATATATATGGTTTTGGATTTTATTCAAGTCATGTTAGTTATTATTTTGGGAGATTATTAGTTTGGACATTTGGGATAATTAATTAAAAGGTACTTTTTGGGCCATTAAGTGGTGTTTTCTATTATCTATATTTAATATGTATTTTGGGGAGAGTTATTTTCTATACATTCATCATAAAAACTATTTTAGGGTTAAATACTATTTTCTTATTCATGAATCTTATTCATTTTTTACATGTTTTATTTATTAAGGTAAAAAAATAGATTATACTTAGTATTATTTTCATTATCATAAATAATTATACCATATGTTATTCCTTTACTTCCTTATTTTTTAATCTATAGATATACCCGTTATTTTTGACCAAAATGTATACGTATATGTATATTTACCCCTCTTTCTGACATCTAAATGTATATACTTCAAATTTGTTTTATTGGGTGAATTTGGGTTTGATTTGTTAGTTGTTGTAATCATATTCAAGTAAAGGTTAATTGAGTGAAAAAGGGGAAATAAATCACAAAAAATAGAGTCTAACTTGCTTATTTAAAGTAAAGTTTTTCTAGATATTTGTAAAGTGTAAATAAAAGGCTTTTTACCATTTCAAACCATATCTTAAAACGTCACATTTTAAAACCTTAATTCGTTCCAATGGCGGATTAAGCGAACCTTGTAATTAAAATCGTTTTCATTGTAAATAATGAGGTTTTGAATCGTTTTCCTAACTAAACGGTTTTGTACAAAAAAATAAATGGACTTGTATGCTTAATCACGTTTTTGGTTAAAACTTTTTGTTCAACGTTTTCACACGCTCGAGTCATTCCAACGACGATTCGAGTGAACATCATGTAAATTAACGGGGTTTTAAAACGTACCTAAATCGTTCCAACGGCGATTAAGGTACGAACCATGTAAATAAACTCGTTTTTGGGAGTGAGACTAGTGTAGATTTAATGTATAATACAAAGCATAACTCACGTGGTGGATAAACTAATTCTTTCTTCTACCTCCCTCTTTCTTCCATATACTCTAAATTCATGTAAATGGGTGATGTTGTTCCCTTGTAAGGTTGCAAGTATAGTTCCAAGGGGGGGTTAGGAACTATTTAAACTTTTTCGCAATTAGGGCAGACTTCTTTTTCTAAGGAAAAAGGTTTTAACAGCGGCGCTGAGTAAACAGCAAGATACTGGCTTAGTCAACTGGTGACTAGGTCAGTTTCTTAGCTTGAGTCAGGAGATAGCACTTTGAGTCTATTCCTGAGCTCAGACGTTTAACGCGCACAACTCAACTTGACCTCTTTACTTGGTCAGTTTTTGGTTATTTTAAGCAAGCAATACGTCCTGTCCCCGGAACACGTTCCGAGATTTCGAATCCTCTACTGAGCTCTTTAAAGGTAGAGCCTCAAACCTTTTACAATCTTAGCAACTGAGTATAACAAGAGTACCTTCCTCTATACCTCTACTCAATCCTAATCTCTCACTGAGTACTATAACCGAGTACTCAGCCTCTCCTTTCTAATCTCTAGAAATGATAAGTGTTTTGTCCTATACAATGATTTGCTAAGACACTTTAGATGATTGAAATAATCACTCTAGACTTTTACACAAATGTATGAATTGTAGTGTAAGATTTGCTTTGCTTCTTTGCTTGCAGAACTTGTGTAGAAATTTGGTCAACGTAATGGCTTGATCAAGTTCTGTGTTGAATGAAGCTTCTGATGGCACTATTTATAGAGATGTCTGGGCATCGGTCATTTCGAATTTTGAAATAACCGTTGGAAGGAAACGGCTACCTGTCGTTGTCATCCTGACTTGCTCAGAGCTCTCGGCCAATCAGAATTGTGTATCTTCTGTCCTCGGTCAGCTCAGCAGACTGTCTCTCCTTTTATGGTAAAGTCAACTGAACAGCATACTGTGTCGTCTGAACTTTACCCAAAGTAGAAATGCTTTGTCTGGAAGTTTTCATTTGCCAGCTGCTGTCTTGTACGCTTTGTCGAGACTACTCAGCAGCTTCATCTTGAAGTTGTTCCCGAAGGTCTTCTAGATCCTTCTCTTGCTGAATTGCGTTTTGTCCAAAGCGACAACGTTTTAACAAACGCGGGCCGAGTTGTACTGAGTTGTTTGACTTGGGCTTTAACACTTGTATTGGGCTTGGGCCTTTTAATTCTTGTGTCTTATAAACAGTTTTAACTCAACATTGAACAAACACATTAGTAGAATAAATCAAAGCATTTAAACTTAGTGTGTTTAGAATATGTATTTCAATTATACTTAAACAATTTTGTCAAATCAAAATTATGTGGAAAGGTGTTTCAACAGGTGATTCTTTACTAATTTGGCTTTCAATAATATATGCTCAAAACGGTTTTCAAAACGAGAAAGAAAAGGTTTCAAATGAATTTTAAACTTAAAGAAATATGCGATTAGTCCGTTAGCGCCTAACATGCTAAGTAGGAGGCCGGTGGTTCATAACCGGGCGATGTCGGGGTGCCTAGTAGCCTTTCTCCAGAAAGGAGCTAGCCTTCTCGGCTCGTACCTAAGTTTCCCAAACCCTCACCGGTCTCCAGCAAGGGATCGGTGTTCATTTCCCATTCGTGGGTGGCGACTCTTCCATACTCCGAGCTCCGGCCCTGCCGAGCAGCTTGATTCCGTGATTGGTTGCTTTCGGCGCCAATCACAGCATCTGTCGTCAACGGTGTCCACCCCCCGGTCCGCCCGGGCGAGGCCGCGACACCTACAACCGGCTCTTGTCATAGAGGGATCAAAGAAGAGGAAGGGGAATTTTCCCAATCCTAAATATCCCAAGAAAGGCAAGGGAGCCATGCCCACAAGAGCTAAGGGAAAGGAAGTGAAGAAGCCCAAAGGAGAGTGCCACTTCTGTGGTAAAGACGAGCATTGGAGAAGGAACTGCAAGGAGTACCTAGCCTCCCTCAAGAAGGGAAAGAGCGGTGCTTCAACATCTGGTATGTTTTATATTGAAATAAATACAGTTTCACAGTCTGAATCTTGGGTACTTGATACCAGATGTGGATCTCATATTTGTACAAATATGCAGGAACTAAATCGGACTAGGGAATTGAAGAAAGGAAACATAAACTTGCGAGTAGGAAATGGAGCAAGAGTTGCCGCCCTCGCCATTGGAGATTATGCTTTAAATTTGCCCTCTGGGCTTGTAATAGAATTAGGGGACTGTTTGTATGTTCCAGAAATGTCTCGCAACATTATTTCCATTAGCCGTCTTGTTGAAGACGGTTTTCATATTTCAATAAAAGACAAACATTGCGATTTTTATAGAGATGGGATTTTCTATTTTTCAAGAATATCACAAAATGGGATTTATGTGCTAGATGACAAAATTTCTGTTTTCGCAATTGATACCAAAATACATAAGCTAGATAATTCAACTTACTTGTGGCATTGTCGTTTAGGCCATATAAACAAAAGACGCATGCTTAAGCTACATCAAGATGGGCTTATAAATTCAATTGATCCTGAATCATTGGAAACATGCAAAGCATGTTTAAAAGGTAAAATGACAAAGACACCCTTTAGCAATAAAGGTGAGCGTGTATCAGACACTCTAGGATTAATACATTCCGATGTATGCGGTCCTATGTCAGTGCAAGCAAGAGGAGGATTCAGATACTTCATAAGCTTCATAGACGACCATACCCGATATGGTTATATCTACTTGATGAGGCACAAATCCGAAGCTTTTGAGAAATTCAAATGCTTCAAGAATGAAGTAGAAAATCAATTAGGAAAGAAAATAAAGACACTTCGATCCGATCGAGGTGGCGAATATCTTTCAGATGATTTTCTGAATTATCTAACTGAATGTGGGATATGCTCACAATGGACACCTCCCTATACACCACAACACAACGGTGTATCCGAGAGGAGGAACCGTACCCTACTAGATATGGTACGATCCATGATGAGCATAGCATTACTTCCAAAGACATTCTGGGGCTATGCCTTAGAAACCGCCCTCTTCACCCTAAATCGAGTACCAACTAAATCCGCTAGTTCCACACCATATGAATTGTTCGTTGGTAGGAAACCCGTGTTCTTATTCATGAGAGTATGGGGTTGTTCAGCATTTGTCAAACGCATAGCGTCAGACAAACTAGATTCTAAATCTGATAAGTGTTTCTTCATTGGATACCCTAAGGAAACTATAGGGTATTACTTCTATCATCCAGATGATCAGAAAGTAATAGTATCCAAGCACGCAACCTTCTTAGAGAAAGAGTTTCTCGAAGAAACAGAAAAGGGAAGCATGATTGAACTTGATGAAGTTCAAGAACAAGAAACACCGACTGAAACAATAGAAGCGGTTGAGGAACCCAATGCAGTCCCATTAGATGAGACATAAGTGCCACCCCTTTGTAGATCACAAAGAGTTCGTGAACTCCCTATTAGATATGGTTTTCTAGTGGGAGATGATGATGAGGTTCCTGTGTTAGACGACGAACCCGAAAACTCCGAAGAGGCTCTTAACAGTCCAGATTCTAAAGCATGGCTTGAAGCCATGGATTCTGAGATGGATTCCATGTACACCAACCAAGTGTGGACTTTGGTTGATCCACCCGAAGGGATAAAACCCATTGGGTGCAGGTGGATCTTCAAAAAGAAGACTGACATGGATGGAAAGGTTAGCACCTACAAAGCTAGGTTAGTAGCGAAAGGATATCGTCAAAAACAAGGAATTGATTATGACGAAAATTTCTCTCCTATGGCTATGTCCAAATCAATCAGAATAATGCTCGCTATTGCCGCTCACTACGATTACGAGATTTAGCAAATGGATGTGAAAACAGTTTTCCTAAACGGAAACCTGCTTGAGGATGTATATATGATGCAACCTGAAGGTTTCATATCAAAGGATGCAAACAAGGTTTGCAAACTTCAGAGATCCATTTATGGACTCAAGCAAGCATCAAGAAGCTGGAACAAGCGTTTTGACGAAACCATAAAACAATTTGGTTTCGAACAAAATTGCGAAGAAGCTTGCATTTACAAGAAAGCGAGTGGGAGCTGATATTATATGTGGATGATATATTATTAATGGGAAATGACGTAGCTCTACTACAGTCGGTAAAGGTATGGTTATCTGGTAACTTCTCAATGAAAGACCTTGGTGAAGCAGCTTATATACTTGGTATAAAGATCTACAGAGATAGATCAAGAAGATTGCTTGGTCTTTCACAGGCTACATACATCGAAAAGGTGCTAAAGCGGTTTAGCATGCTTGAATCAAAACGAGGTAACTTATCCATGATACATGGAGTAAAGTTAAACAATCATCAATGTCCTAAAACCGATGATGATAAAAAGCGCATGGCTGTAGTCCCGTACGCCAGCGAAATCGGTTCGATTATGTATGCTATGCTATGCACTAGACCTGACGTAGCGTTCACTTTAAGTATAACGAGTCATTACCAAGGAAATCTGGGAGACGAGCACTGGATTGCCATCAAAAACATTCTTAAGTACTTGAGAAGAACTAAAGATATGTTCCTAGTGTACGGAGAAGGGGATCTGAAAATAGAAGGATTTTCATATGCAAGTCATCTCACAGATGAGAACGATTTTAAATCCCAATCAGGATACCTATTTATCTTGAATGGGGGCGCGGTCAGCTGGAAGAGTTCCAAGCAAGGAAGCGTAGCTTTCTCTACGACCGAGTCAGAGTATATCGCTGATGCGGAAGCAGCAAAGGAAGCGGTTTGGATTAGGAAGTTCATTACTGAACTTGGTGTGGTGCCTGACATTGTAAATCCCATTACACTGTACTGTGATAACAATGGAGCCATTGCGCAAGCAAAGGAACCACAGTCTCATAATGCATCCAAGCATTACCTAAAGCGATACCATATTATAAGAGAAATTGTGGCAAGAGGAGATCTGAGAATAGAGAGAGTACCTACTGAGGACAATGTTGCAGATCCGTTGACAAAGCCCTTAACCTAGAAAGTACATAATCGTCATCTAACTTCTACTGGGATAAGTTGTAGAATCAATTGGCTTTAGTCCAAGTGGGAGTATGTTGGGGTTTAGTGTCCTATAGACAATTGTTCTAGGATACGAACTTAATGTAAATGAAGTGTTCTTTATATCGTTTGTTTTAATGAGATATGTTTTCATAACTATATAAAGGCAATCCCTTTTAAGAACTAAATAAAGTCTAAATAAAAGGAAATCCGTAAGTTTGTTTGAAGTGATTATAAAGTGTTCATACAAGCATGAAGTGAGACGAAAATTTATAATAAACTAATAAACTTAAAACCACCCCAAGTCAAGTAATATGTTCAGGATTGACATATCACTGTTGAGACTTGCATGTAACAATGTCTTCTGTCCCGACAGAAAGCTGATCTCACAAGCTTCATATATACAGATATCTGGACAGTTACATGGATCCAATGAAAAGAAGTTCATTAGGATTGGGGACTCGACTTGAGATAACAGGATGGGTAGATTCATCCTTGTCACCTGTTCATCTCATTGGTATTAATAGGTATAAGTAATCCTCAGACTCAAAGGAATGTTAATTAGTAATTCTGGATTACGGAACGTGACGCTCTGATCCTGTTGTAACACGATCCTTAACAGAGATGACTCTGGGGTGTGAACAGCAGACGTTGGGTATCACAGGAAGTAATTGCAGGATAGTTATACATTGGATTAAGCATTTATCACTCCCGATAAATGGGAGATATGTCCATGGATCGCTTGTGGAAGACTTGACTCTAAATCCTTGCAAGGTGATAGCTTAAGATTGAAATGCAGATTTCTCTTAACCTATCTAATTGGAGTTAACTCGGCCTGTACAAGTAAAATGAACGTCTCGCTATATGTGACTTGACATTATCCATAATCATAAGATTCAGTTCAAGGATGTAGTTGATAAAGGATCGAATTATACTGTAACTAATATGGAAAGATCAACGACAGAATCAACCTGTCTTCTTATAGCTCTAGGGGAATGATTACGGACTTGCCAATCACATTTTGCGTACATCATTCCATTATGCAAAGATTAAATATAATTATTTGAAAATTAATTTAATAGTTGCATACGGCTAGAAGCAATAAGAACCTAATGGGTCACACATAAGACTTAGAACCCAAAAGAGAAACAGATGTTAATTAATTGATGGAAGCCCAACTGAGCCCCATAGGGCCCAGTAACTAAAGGGGGGGGGGGGCGAAATTTATGTATTAATACATAAATAATTAATTTGATTTTATCAATCCTAATTAGATTAGGATTATGAATTAAATTAATAAAAGGATAATTAAATTATGAGTTTTAATGAGATTAAAATTACTCCTATTATTATCTAATAAGGTTATTATTATTATCTTTATATTTAGATATATTAATAGATAATAATTAAGAATTCTATTCCGAATTAAATTCTTATTCAGTAACCTAATTCTATCTAACTAGGGATTAGATACAAGAGATTATAAATACCCCCCCTAATGTGATTTTCGAAACACCTCCAAGCAAACTAAGAGAGAGAATTTCGACCCCCCTATTCGAGGACGAGATTATCTACCGCTTCCTTCCGTTCAATTGATTTTCATCTCTTTCTCTTTATCCTTGATCTTGTGTTGATTAATTAGAGACAATCTACTTTGGTTGTTATAAACGGTTGATTCTAACTTGATCTTCCATTGTTTTGTTTTGTGCTCGGGAACTCGCAGTAAGAGTTGTGGGCACTTCGTTTGCAACGGTAGATAGAACTTCTGAAAGGTATTTCTTTTATCCCTCTTTATATGAAATAACGATTAACGGATCTTGGGTTAATGGAAATAGGTTAAAAATTTTATATTTCCGCTGCTATGAGTTTGCCTATTTTCCTTCAGCAGGGGGCATGAGGAAACCATTTGTCATGCCCTTAGAGATTGTGCTAGAAGCGAAGCTGTTTGGAAGAAAATCCTCCCAAACCACATGGTTGATGCCTTCTTTTCTCATTCCAATCTTGACTGGTTTGCTGATGGGCAGGCCCGTCCCTGAGCATGGGCAGGAGGGGCGCCCGCCCAGGGCCCAAGGATGATAAGGGCCACAATTATAGTAATGTATTAGTACCTATTAAATTATACTTTATTAAATTCAAAAAAAAATTATAGTTGATTAAAAACGTTGGCATTAGATTCTTTTCAACTTAGTTTTTCCAAATAAAAAATGTTGGCATCAGTTATTAAATAGTCTTTCTAAATTCTCTAATTTATCTCGGATTCTTTCCAAATTTCCTAATAAAAACTTTGGGCATCAATTCTCTAATTTATCTCAAAGTATTTCTATAATTATCTTTCCCACCTATCAATCCCAATAAAAATTTATAATTTATCACTCCCTTTTTTAATCTCACTTCAATCCCAAAGAATATAAAACAGTAATATTATCCTACATCCTTAGTTCATCTTCTCAATTCATCAGCTATATAATCAATTTTGTTTTCTAATCAACTTACTGTGAAACTTCAAATTATTAATAGCCCTTTTTGTTGTCTTTGAGAAACTTTATCAGCTTCTGATTTACTCGGTCTTCAAAAAAAGTTTGGGAAAAACGTATCAAAATCTTCCAATTTCAAGAACTTAGGTGCTAAACCTCGTTAAGTGATGTGATTTTCAAATTTGATTTTTCATTTTTCTGTTATCATGCTTTGTATCGTAAAAAGCATAAAATCTATTAGAACTATTTCATAATTTATTAAATTTAAGAAATTCACTTTTAGAAATGCTCATAGACATCATTTTGTATAAGAAATTGGGTACTTAAAGCAATATAAAATGTTTTTATTAGATATTTTGTTAAATGTAACAAGAAAAGTGTCATTTTTAAATAATCTTCTATTATACAATTTACTTTTCTACTTATTTTTTTTATTTCCACTTATTTATTAGGGGCTCCATTTGGTAATTCGCCCCGGGCCTCTAAAATCTCAGGATCGGCCCTGCTGATGGGGTTAGTGGGAAGTTGCTGACTAATTTGGAGCATGGGGAGATCTTCTTTGCTCTCGTATGTCCAATTATGGAGTTGGAGAAATCAGGAGATTTTTGGAGATGTTTCAGTTTCTATCCCTAACTTGGTTGATTTTTTCGCCAAGAAATTATATTATATTATTAATAGTTTTAAAGAGGATTCTCTTGCTAGATACACTTAGAGAAAAGCGATTCACCTTCTTTGCTGGAAAAAAAACCTAGGGAAGGTGTGGTGAAGCTTAATACTGATGGCTCTTGCCTTCCTAATGGTAAAATTGCTGCTGGTGGAGTCTTGAGAGATGATGGGGGTGCTTGGCTGTCTGGGTTTTCCCATAATCTTGGGATAGGTTCGTCCTTTTCGGCTGAGATGTGGGGCATTTTTTCTGGCCTTATCCTTGCTAAGAGTCTGGGTGTGGAAAAGCTAATTGTTAAGTCTGACAATCAGGAGGCTATCAATATGATATCCAATAATAAAGCTATTTGCTTAAGGAGCCAGAATTTGATTAAAAGTATCAAGAGGTTCTGTCCTTCCTTTGTTTCCGTTAGGTTCTGCCATGTCTTTAGAGAGCAGAACCGGGTGGCGGATCGTCTGGCGGCTGCTGGTCATGAAGAGGTGTGGGGCGTCACTACTTACTCTTCTCCTCCTGCGTTCCTTTCTTCGCTCCTTTTAGAGGATGTGGTGGGGGTTAGCTTTCCGAGGCTGATCCCGGGTTAAGCTTTTCTTGTGTTTGTTTATTTTCCTTTTCCTACCAAAAAAAAAATCTATAGTTTTAGATAACTTCTTTACAGTTTTATTCTAAAATAAAAACTTCATAAATATTATCTAAAGTTATATCTAAATATAAAGATAATATTAGGTTGTTTGGTAGAATAATATTTAGAAGCAATTTAATCACTTTAAATCTTCTAACTTAATTATTCCATAATTAATTTATCCACAATTATAATCTAATCATAATTGACTAAAATAAATTAATTCTCACATGTATATATAATACATGTATTTCCCCTTTTCATTATTTGGGCCTTTATATTGGGCTTCCATCTATTAATTAACATCAATTCCTCTTTTGGATCCAAGTCTTATGTGTGACCCATTAGGTTCTTATTGCTTCTAGCCGTATACAACTATTAAATTAATTTTCTCAGAATTATATTTAATCTTTATATAACGGAATGAGTGCACGAACTGTGATTGGCAGATCTGAAACATTCCCCTAGAGCTATAAGAAGACAGGTTGATTTCGTCGTTGACCTTTCCGTATTAGTTACAGTATAATTCGATCCTTTGTCAACTACATCCTTGAACTGAATCTTATGATTATGGGAAATGTCAAGTCACATATAGCGAGACGTTCGTTTTACTTGTACAGGCCGAGTTAACTCCAATTAGATAGGTTAAGTGAAATCTGCATTTCAAGTCCTAAGCTATCACCTTGCAAGGATTTAGAGTTAAGTCTTCCACAAGCGATCCTTGGACGTATCTCCCATTTATAAGGAGTGACAAATGCTCAATCCAATGTATAACTATCCTGCAATTACTTCCTGTGATACCCAACATCTGCCGTACACACCCCATAGTCATCCCTGTTATGGATCGTGTTACAATAGGATCAATGTATCACATTCCATAATCCAGAATCACTAATTAACATTCCTTTGAGTCCTAGGATTACTTATACCTATTAATACCAATGAGATGAACAAGTGACAAGGATAAATCTACCCATCCTGTTATCTCAAGTCGGATCCCCAATCCTAATGAACTCCATTCATTGGATCCATGTAAGTGTCCAGATATCTGTATATCTGAAGCTTGTGAGATCAGCTCTCTGTCTTGATAGAAAACATTGTTACATGCAAGTCTCAATAGTGTTATGTCAATCCCTATTCAAAACATATCACTTGACTTGGGGTGGCTTTAAGTTTATTAGTTTATTATAATGTTTCGTCTCACTTCATGCTTGTATGAGCACTTTATAATCACTTTAAATAAACTCAGGGATTTCCTTTTATTAGACTTATTTAGTTCTTTAAAGGAGGTTGCCTTTATACAGTTATGAAACCATATCTTATTAAAACAAATGATATAAAGAACAATTCATTTACATTAGGTTTATATCCTGGAACAATTGTCTATAGGACACTAAACCCCAACATGCAACCCCATCTCAAAGCAATGGTTTACCCTTCCACTCCCACCTACTTGCACCCAATTTGCAAATGCATGACTTGCTCAAATTAACTGCTTGATCTGAGCACTTTTCATATACTGTCAAAATATTGGCTAATTTTTGCCACTCCACCTCAAAATCCCCACAAAACAGGAAGCTATCATCAACAAAAAATAGGTGGGAGATGTTAGGTGCCCCCGGACAAATTTTACAACCAGAAATTGAGTTGTCATCTTCTGCCTGTGAAACCAAACGGGATAAAACTTCAGCGCACAGGATAAAAAGATAAGGGGACATGATGCTCGAAAAATATATAGCATTTAATAGGACAAGTGTATCCTATCGCAACAAGTAATATTGTACTAAGCACGGGATCGAACCACAAAGACTATTTGTTATAATTAGTAAATCTACCTAGAGTGATCTAATTGTTTAGAGGGTTGAATAAAGATTTGGGTTTGAGAATAACTAATTAAATGAATTAAAACAATAACATAACTAAATAAAGTTAACAATTGACAGGATAGAAGGTGAAGTAATGGATGGCACAATCTAGGCTGAGGATTCCTTTGATTAAGTCCTATGTATGGGTTTAGGGAGTTCAGATTTATGTTTTACCAGTGATTGAAGGTAATTGTCCTAAGTGAAAGACTAATGTGATCAGTAATTCACATGCATTTGGGTGACGGCTTGATTAGGCATATACCCTAGGTCATGCAAAGCATTAGGTTTATTGACAACTAAGGCTAAAGCCGTAGCCCAGCCACAAAGCCTCATTCCTAGTGGTCTCTAGTGAAGTCAGGTTAATACAAATTCGGTATAGACAATTCTGTGGCCATGATTTCATCTATCTATAATCCTATTTAATGTCAGGGTCATAGGCATTAAGCACATTATATACATAAACAGGCTTGTTGATCATTATCAATGCTCATTATAGCATAAATCTTGTTCCTAACATCAATTAGGCATTAAGCATGCATAAACTGATCAATCAAAAGGCCATAGTTCCCTAATCATATATTCATACAATCAATTTCATCCCCATCCCAAATTGGATGGGGATCAGTTCATAGACAAGCCAATCATAGCAAAAGGACAATAGGAACAGTGGAAAAAGCTTCAATTAAATATAATCACAAAAGACAAAAGGGAAAGAGAGAAATCTATAACCCATTTTGCCGATTCCGATTACAGAAATGGAAGATGAGGAACTTCTCCCATCAATTGTTCTTGAAAGAAAGAAAAGACAAAACTGAAATAAATGTAATCTAGAAAGTAGGAAAAATAATCTAAACTAAAGCTAAAATTCTACATTATGACGGCTCTTAATGAATCCGTTCGGAAGAACTAAGAGTAGCTCCTTATTTATAGAGATAGGGCGAAACCCTAGGTCTCTTGGGGGTACAATAGACTTTTCCCACACTTAAAAGGGCTTTTTAGACTTTAGGATTCGAGATTTCAGCAAGGGAGAGGCATTTTTGTGCCTCTCCCGCCTCGTCTCGTCGAGACATAGGCTGTCTCGTCGAGACAGGTGCCAAAAATGGGGCAGAACTTCGATTTTTATCTGTTTTGGTCATTGGGGTTCCGAAATATGCTCTAATGGTCCCTGATGAATCCAAAAAGTGCTCTGACGGTCCCTGAATTGTTTGGAAATGCTCCAAGAGGCATGGGTCGTGTTCGAAAATGCTCAAATAGTCCTGAAAAACCCTGAAAATACAGAAAATGCTATAAATAAAGGAAAATACATAATTTAACTAAAAACTATCAAATTAACATCTAAATTAACTAAAGACTAAACTAAAACAATCTAAATTAATCCTAAAAACACTATATAATTGGGAGCTATCAACCTCCCCACACTTGAATCTTGCTTGTCCTCAAGCGAGACAAAATTCAAAACGGAGAAAAATCAACAAATAGCTCCCTTACAAAAACAAGAATCTACTACACTTTATTATCCACAACAGTTCAGACTACTTATTTTGCAATTAAAAACATAATGAACCTCAGACGAGTCTCCAAAACTGATTAATTGGTTTTATCAATCAGCACTTCATGAAAACGAAAGAAGAGAACTAAAATTGATAGCTCACAAGTGGTCACTCTAATGCTTAAGTGTTTGGGTGTAGAAATTTTTTATTTGTAAACGCTCTACATTTTATTGCACAAAGTGGTCACGTTGGGATTGCATCATCCATCCGGTCAAAATTAATGCATTAAAATTAAACAAAATCACATGCCTTTAAAGGGTTGTAACATGGGCTAAAGGTTAGGGTAGGAAAAAAGGGAATTTATAGGCAAAAAGTTAATAACTCAAAGAGTTAAAATTTTTGCAAAAAGCGCAAATTTTCAGCATTGGGGAGCTATCAACCACCTCCCCACACTTAAATCTTGCTTGTCCTCAAGCAAGTCCGAATCCAAAAGGGACACGTTATCCACTAAGTATATGAAGGTTGAAGCTCAAGGTTGTTTTTGTGAATTCGGGAAGCAACTATGGTATAAACACATCTTTTATCATTTCCTCTATTTATTTTATTTTATTTTATTTTATTTGGTTGTTAACCATTTTTTTTTCTTTTGAATAGAGGGGAAAAAGAGTGAAATTTTTATTGGGAAATGTTGCTTCTTCTATTAAAATTACAACATTTTAATGATTGCTAGCGGGAATTTGAAGAATAGATATGTCTAAGGATTTATCAAAACTAAATTGAGTCAATTAACTTGGGTGAGAAAGGATATTTAAGAAGGCTAAGGTTTGTAACAGGGTTGATCAAAGAAATGGGTAAAAGGCTCAAAGGGGCTTATCTAGTGGAACTGTTAAGGGATTTTGGCTAAACAAAGAATAGGCTAAATCACAAAGGGCTATACCTAGGGTGCCTAATCATTTCAAGTTTAATAGAAACACAAAATTCAACCAGTATTGGATGCAATTCCTATGAGCACAAAGACAATAAATGTAATCCCACACCTAAGAGATCAATTGTTCCTAATCATGAGTCTAAAATATTGATCTTTATGGCTCTAACTCACAATTGAAGGGTTATTTGTATCAATCCTAGCCTCAACTAACGTTCCGTTCCATGTCAATTTTAGGCAAACAATACTCTTTGGAGACTCAAACGTTGTTCAAAAATTTTCGCATGCATCAATTTCATTTAGAATGTGCAAATTTTTAAGCGTATTGTCAACTGTATTGTTGGGATAGCTAAATGTATCAAATTCAACTACCTAGGATTCTTTTTATTCCTAGAAAAATAAAAAGCAAACCAAAAACACAAAGAACGAAATCCTAAAATTAAAACAAAAACATAAGAAATTAATGGCAAGAATCAAAAGCCATTCTATCCTATTACCTCCTCCCCACACTTACACGTGCATTTACTTCAAAAAAATCCATAAAAGCAAAACAAAAAGTGCAGAAAAGCAATATGATAGAAAAACTCCCTCAGGGGTGGCTATCACTCCAACCCCGAATGTCCGATGCTAAGCTGTTGAGAACCAAACGAATGTCCTGGAAATCAATTTAGCGTTGACGAGTGTTTTGCTTATAGGGTCCTGCCATTAGGAAAAAGAAAGAAAGAAATAAGCATAAAAAGTAAACAACAAAAAAAGAAATTAACGTAATTTTTTTTTGTCATGTCGAGACAAGCAAGTGTCTCGACGAGACGAGGCAACAAACCCGAAAATAATATATATATTTTTTATATATATACAACTCTAAACAATTATTTCAACCTATTCTATTCAATTTACATAGATTAAAATCAAAAAAGTCCCCGGCAAAGCCACCACAACTTGATGGTGGTGTTGTCGGGTATTTATAGATTTAATCTAATTATAAATAAAATAGTTCCCGACAAATTTAATCTAATTATAAACGAAATACTCCCCGGCAATGACGCCAAAAACTTGATGCTCGTAAAGTATATAGCATTTAATAAGACAAGTGTATCCTATCGCAACAAGTAATATTGTGCTAAGCACGAGATCAAACCACAAAGACTATTTGTTATAATTAATATATCTACCTAGAGTGATCTAATTGTTTAGAGGGTTGAATAAAGATTTGGGTTTGAGAATAACTAATTAAATGAATTAAAACAATAACACAACTAAATAAAGTGAACAATTGACAGGATAGAAGATAAATTAATGGATGGCACAATCTAGGTTGAGGATTCCTTTGATTAAATCCTATGTATGGGTTTAGGGAGTTCAGATTTATGTTTTACCAATGATTGAAGGTAATTGTCCTAATTGAAAGACTAATGTGATCAGTATTCGTCCTTCCTATTCACATGCATTCGGGTGACGGCTTGATTAGGCATATACCCTAGGTCATACAAAGCATTAGCTTTATTGACAACTAAGGCTAAAGCCGTAGCCCAGCCACAAAGCCTCATTCCTCGTGGTCTCTAGCGAAGTCAGGTTAAATCAAATTCGGTATAGACGATTCTGTGGTAAGGATTTCATCTATCTATAATCCTATTTAATGTCAGGGTCACAGGCATTAAGCACATTATATACATAAACAGGCTAGTTGATCATTATCAATGCTCATTCTAGCATAAATCATGTTCCTAACATCATCTAGGCATTAAGCATGCATAAATTGATCAATCAAAAGGTCATAGTTCCCTAATCATACATATTCATACAATCAATTTCATCCCTATCCCAAATTGGATGGGGATCAGTTCATAGACAAACCAATCATAGCAAAAAGACAATATGAACAATGGATAAAACTTCAATTAAATATAATCGCAAAAGATAAAAGGGAAAGAGAGAAATCTAGAACCCGTTTTGCTGATTCCGATTACAGAAATAGAAACTTCTTCCATCAATTGTTCTTGAAAGAAATAAAAGACAAAACTGAAATAAACCTAATCTATAAAGCAGGAAAAATATTCTAAACTAAAGCTAAAATTCTACATTATGATGACTCTTAATGAATTCGCCCGGAAGAACTGAGAGTAGCTCCTTATTTATAGAGATAGGGCGAAACCCTAGGTGTCTCGGGGTACAATAGACATTTCCCACAATTAAAAGGGCTTTTTAGACTTTAGGATTCGAGATTTCAGCAAGGGAGAGGCGTTTTTGCGCCTCTCCCGCCTCGTCTCGTCGAGACATAGGCTGTCTCGTCGAGACGAGTGCCTGTCTCATCGAGACAGGCAGTGTCTCGTCGAGACACTTATGTGTCTCGTTGAGATAGGTGCCAAAAATGGGGCAGAACTCCAATTTTTGTCCGTTTTGGTCCCTGGGCTTTCGAAATATGCTCTAATGGTCCCTGATAAATCCTAAAAGTGCTCCGACGGCCCCTGAATTGTCCGGAAATGCTCCAAGAGGCATGGGTCTAGTTCGGAAATGCTCAAATAGTCCTAAAAAACCTTGAAAATATAGAAAATGCCATAAATAAAGGAAAATACATAATTTAACTAAAAACTATCAAATTAACATCTAAATTAACTAAAGACTAAACTAAAACAATCTAAATTAATCCTAAAAACACTATATAATTGGGAGCTATCGGGACAATGAGTCTCCTTGTCTTAATCCCCTCTCAGGAATGATTGGACCTATCAGCTCCCCATTGACCGAAATCACATAGGAAACTGAACTGATGCATAATGTTATCCACTTGATCCATTGCTCACAGAACCCCAATTTTTTCATAGCAACAATTAGAAAACCCCAATCGACTTTGTCGTAAGCTTTACTAATGTCAATTTTGAGAGCTACTACTGCCCTTCCTCCCCTCTGCTTACGCTTCATGTGGTGTAGAACTTCGAAAGCTACCTGAACACTATCTATCAAGGATCTGCCCGGTACAAAAACGGATTGACTCTCAAAAATAACTTCAGGCAACATAAACTTTAATCAATTTGCCAAGACCTTTGCAATGATTTTTTTATAACACGTTGCATAGGGATATAGGGCGAAATTCTGTCATTCTCCTTGGATTATCACATTTGGGGATTAATGTGATAATTGTGTCGTTTAAATTAGCTATAAATTCGTTTCTTTCTAGCCAACCCACGCACGCAGCAAGCACATCCCGACCGATATGGGGCCAAAAAATCTGAAAGAATGCCAGATTAAGTCCATCAAGACCAGTGGACTTATCCGGATGCATTTAAAACAGTACTGTTTTGAATTTTTCAAACGTGAAAGGGGCGATCAGGTTGTTATTCATCTCTTCAATCACGAGCAAAGGAACAACATCCACAGTCGAGTAATTTTCAACTTTCGCTACTTTGAATAAATTGGCAAAATATGATTTGGCAATCTGACATTTTCCTGGTTCATCTGATTTTTCATTTTCATTTGAATCAATAAGCGACATAATCCAATTTGCTCATCTCCTGCCCTTAATTGAAGCATGAAAAAACTTCGAATTTCGGTCACCCTCTTTAAGCTAGTATACTTTAGCTCGTAGCTACCAGTATTGTTCTTCATGTGCCAGAACATGTGACAATAACTCTTTTGTGCGTAAAAATCATTGTACATCAGTCGGCTGCTCGCTGTCCTGGAGATTCTCTAATATTTGCTTATACCTTCTAATAACTATGGAAGTTCCTTTGAATTCTAGATATAAGTAAAACACCGTTGAAATTCAGACATTACATTTCAATTTCAGTGTCTCACCTTCACTTCATGAGAATAGTCCACAAGATGCACTTTCGTTGCTGTACATTAGAAAAACTAAACACTGTGTGAATGAATTAAACAAAAAGGCAATGAGAAAGCAGCATACCATAAACCCATGTAGGAAAAGGTTGAAATGAGATAGAAGGAACTCACCAGTAACGTTAAGATATTT
Source organism: Euphorbia lathyris (assembly GCF_963576675.1). NCBI lineage: Eukaryota > Viridiplantae > Streptophyta > Magnoliopsida > Malpighiales > Euphorbiaceae > Euphorbia > Euphorbia lathyris. The sequence goes on along the minus strand of NC_088914.1, from coordinate 17,130,055 downwards.
TGGAAATGAATGGCGAGTGATAATGCCATGAAAAAGAGAATTGCGTTTGCAATTAGTAGATGAGGAATGAGACGATTGGGCGCAAGTCGGAAATTGGAGATTGAGGAAGTAGTGGGAAGAGTAAATTGAAGGTTGTAGCAGAGGTGATGCAGGGATTGCTTTTGTTATCGCCATCACCCGGTTACTTTTTTTTCAATTATCTTATGAAAATGATATGTTTCGGATTATGCTTTCTCAATTTCCCAACTCAAGCCAGAGATCCAATGATGACTGATAGGATCATTAACAAAGGTCTACAATGTTTTCAACAACCCATAACTCTCACTAATTAGGGCTGAACACCATACCCTAATTATCACTATCATCACTATCACCTCTTGTTCTGGCATACCAAACAGAAATGAGTTAAAACCTAACATAATCTAGTATCTTGTTAAAACGCCAAAATGCTTGTGATAAGTTGAATCAGAAAGTGAGTGAAAATACCTAGAGTGGCTGATCGACTTGGGAGAGGAGATCCGAGGAGTGGTGAGGGAGAAGGCTGAGAATATCACATAGAGGAGATCAGAGGAGTGGTGAATGAGAAGGCTGAGAAGACCGCAGAGCAGACAGAAGATCGGAGGAGTGGTGAGGGAGAAGTCTGAGGGATCGACTTAGGATGTATTCATCTCAACAAGCAACGGAATAGCAAAGTTTTGCAATCATGCCGCTGAATTCATCTCAATCGTGGTGTTGCCATGTGTTCTGAAGTGAAGCATTTCAATCTTTTGATATCTGATGGGCCAAAAATGAGTGAATTTTTGGATAATTTAATGGGCCTTACACATTATTAATTAAAACTCATTCAAGTTAGTAGGAGGAATATACAAAATAAAGGAACTAGTTATGGAGATGTAATATTGAAGTAAAATAAATACATTTTTGCAGTGACACTTTTTAAAGTGCATTTACAAAAGTGTTGGTATAGGGTTATTTTAGCTCCTACCAAATGTGGCAGATAGCTCGATATTCTGTCCTACTCCCAACGCAATTTGTCAACCAAGGTTTCAGACGTCTTGCATAAGGAAGCTTGACATTATCTTCCCGAGCTACCTACCTCACTCTGTCAGGCTATCTGGTAGGTAAAATGTAGCAGGGATGCTTCTGATATCTGCTTCTGGAAGCCTACAAGTAATAGGATATTTTCAGTTTACTTATTCTATCAATGGTTGTCCAACCCCGATTAATCTTTCGGTATTTAACTTAATTTGGAAGTCGTTCAAATAGCTGTCGCACTCCTTGATGTGTTGGCGAGCGTTTATTGGTTATCTACTGCATCAAGGCTTTACTCAACACTCCAGCTCTCAAATCTTTGCCTTATGGTATAACGCTATTGTCAATGCAGTATGGATAATCTAGCTTGCAAGAAATGAGTGCATTTTGAGTGATGTGTCCCCCGATATTTATGGTTCACTACGTATTTTGTAGGGTTGAATTTGAGCTATTGACTCGCAAATTGTGGATAGTTTCTTCTCACATCTTTATGGAGGGCATTGACGATATAATTTCGGCTGAGATACCTAAGAAAGATGAAAATATTCTTTTATATGAAATAGTGAGAAACTACATGATACATGGTCAAATGCAGTCCTTCAAATATAAATTCACCATGTATGAATAATGGTAAATGTTCAAGGCACTTTCCTAAGAATTTTGTTAAGGAAACCACTACTAATGAAGAATGATACCTTATATATAGGAGAGGACATATTGGAAGAACTATTGAGAAGAAAAAAATATTTACTGACAACAAATTTGTTATGCTATAAAATCCACATTTGTTATCGCAATATCATGCTCATATAAATGTAAAATGATGCAACCAACACCAGACTATCAAATATTTGTTCAAGTACATTAGTAAAGGAAATGATCGGATAACTACTTCCTTCTATATGCAACATGGAGATGGTGGTGAAGCACATGATGAAGTGAAAATGTATTATTACTGTAGATATAATTTCTCCTTGTGAAGTTGGTTGGAGAATTTTTTTTTTATTTTCAATTAATTGCCTCTAACTAGCAGTTGAAAGAGTTAGTTTCCATCTTCCAAATGAACAAACTATTATATGTCATGATGATGACTCGATTGAGGAAGTTGTAGAAAAAGGTGAGAATGTTGGCACTATGTTTCTGCAATAGATGAAGGCAAATGAACAATATACAGAGGTAAGAGAATTTGGTAGATTTCCCAAACAAGTTTGTCTGGAAAAATCTTAAGGAGTTTGATGTGTCAATGTGATGTAACAAAAAAAAATAACGAAATGGTGCCTTTGATAATGCGGAATGAGTGTAGGAAGAATCTATTTTATGGCCATCCTAGTGCATGAGCTCTATGTTGGTCCTGTGTAATATAATAGGATTAGTTCCAAGGGGGGTTAGGAACTAATGTAACTTTTTCGTTTAATTAGGCTGACTTAATTGAATTCTTTAAATAACTTCACTCAGCTTTGGTCAGCAAGACTGAGCGTGATGTAAGACAGCTTTAGTCAAAGGCTGACTAGAACTGTTTCACTTGTGAGTTGGGAAATAACACTAAAGGTCAGCTTCCAACTCAGCACTCTGATTACTCAGTGTCGGCTTATACAATTTATATACTGAGTAATTTAAGCAAGCAACACATACATATACATATATATATATATATATATATATATATATATATATATATATATATATATCAAGAGTAAGGGTTAGAGATTACTCAACAGTCTTATCCTGGTTCGGCCTCACCGCCTACGTCCAGTCCCCAGAATCCTTCCAGGCTTTTTCAATCCACTACTAAGCTCTTTAAAGGTAGAGCACAAACCGTTTACAAGGCAATTGAGTATGCAAGAGTACCGTCCTCTATTCGTCTACTCAACCCTATTGAGCGCTATAACCAAACACTCAGATTTTCTCTACCACTGAGCACTAAAACCGAGTACTCAGCTTCACTCTCTCAACCTTTACAATTGATACAAGATTTGTTCTCTCTAAATGAGGAACACTTTAGATGAATACAAATTCACTCTAGACTTTTACACAGAGATTGGATTTGGGTGTAAGAACTTGCTTTTCTAATCAGACAGCTTCTCTTTTGGATTTTCACTCTTGTAATGATTTTTGCTTGTCTTTTTTCTTTTGTAATTCGGCAAAGGATCCAAGTGATGAACTTGTCCTTTTATAGTAATTCTGAAGCTCCTAATGATTTGAATTCAGATATATCCGTTGAATTCAAACGGTCTTCTTGGTCATTCATTTGGTCACCATTCAGAATCGCAGGCCAATCCTGTCGTCTGAATTTAGCAGGCGTCAGGCTTGCCAATTTCATCTTCTTGCGCCAGGTTCATCTTCTAGCGCCAGATTTGTCTTCTTGCCAAATTCCAGGTGATCCATGCGTCTCGAAAAGGTCTTTGATCATATTTTCGAGGCTTCTATATTGGTGCAGACCTTTGTCGGATTTTGTCTTTTAGTAAACGGATCATTCGCGCTGACTTGACGAACACACAGCTTGACTTATTTGACATTTCCTTTAAGATCTCTTTTGACGGGACTGCGTTATGTTCTACTCAGCTTCTTCGTCAGCGTCGTCTTCAAGCGTTTGTTCTGAAGAAGACTTTTCTTCTATAATGCTGAGTTGTGTTCTACTCAGCTTGTGTTGTGTCTTATGCTGACCTCGTTCTGTTTTACTTTTTATTCCTGTTCTCATTTATTTATATACTCAACATTGAACAAACACATCAGTACAATTAAATCAAAGCACTTAATTTTAATTGTCTTAATCATGAGATTAACTTAAATAATTTTGTCAAATCAAAATCATGTGGAAAGGTGTTTCAACAAACTCCCCCATTTTGATGTTGGCAAAAGTATTTAATTATGGAACTCAGCATTGAAGTTCCCCATGATTGATAACCTTCTTTGTTCTTCTGAAATTACTCCCCCATAAGGGTTGCATCTATTGACTTAATTCAACACTAAACCTGCTAAGATCTAATCGAGTGAAATTAAGACATGTCTTTACTGACTTAGTTCAATTCTAGACCTTCCAATATCTAATTCAGATGAGCCTAAGGTCAGTTTTCAGAAGAGGTCAACACTTGGAACATTTAGTTATTACTCAGTGTCGTATAAAGATATCAGAGTTGTATGCTGAGTATTTTTTTTTACTTGTATATTCCTTATGTTCACAAGATGTAGTTTGTTGTTCAATGAATAGCTAAGTTTGGACAGATCAGCATATAAGCACAATAAGTAAGCATCGTATATATAAAGAAAGTATGGATAAAAGATGCTTATAATATTACTCAGCTTAACAAAAACATGCCATAAAGTGTAAGTTACAAGCAAGGCCTATATTGACTATTGCTAGCACTATTTCTTGGGTTTGGTTTGGACAGTTTGTTGTTGCCGAGTGTGGGTGCCCGGGACAGCAGAAGTTGAACCAGGCTTCTACTGAGTTCCGACAGCTGGCTTCTTAGATTTCTCCCCCATGTTCTGCTGAGTTCTAGCAGCTTGCTTTTCTTTCTCCCCCGTTTTGCCAGCATCACGAGATGGAGGAGAAGGAGCATTGAAAGTGCCCTGTTGAACAGCACGAGTCAGTTCGATGAGTACAGTTGCAGTTGACTCGTACTCTCCCTTAGACCTTGGAAGACCTGCATGCCATCTGCCATACTTGAAGCGGGGATTTTTATGTTGGCATTGAGCATACTGAGTAAACACTCTTGAGATATCCCGATCCAAGTAAGTGATTCTGCCATCTTCAACCCTAACTTTCTTCCGTTTCTTGGTCAGCACAGCTTGTGCTTCTTCATCAACATTATCTTCTTCCACATCATCTTCAGCTGGTTCTTCTTCAACCACAGCCCCCTTTCCTTTCTTGGGTTTGATGGGTTGGTTGTAGGTTAAACTGAATAGTACTGCCGCAATGATTTCAGTACCTGAAACCTCAATCTCTTCAATTAGGCTGACATGATGATCTTGAAGTATCTTTGTGATGAGAGACCCCATCCTGAGTGACCCGGTACTATGTTGGAAACCGCCGATAAGGAAGACGGGCATATTGAGCGGTTTATAGTTTAGCATGTGCCAGATGAAGTACTGCTCAAAGTTGGACGTTGAGGAGGAGGCGTTGATCTTAGGGAATAGGAAGTTGGTCCGTATATAGTGTGCCATATTTTGAGGCTGACCCATGCAAGTACTGGCAATTTCCCCTTTATGGTTCTTTGGTTTACAAAACTCAACAAGGTATGTGATGCGCGAGTAGTCATTTGTGCACCTGAGTTCTGAACCTTCAGCCTTCAGCTTTAACAGTGTAGCGAGATAGGATGGAGTGATAGTGATGTCCATGTTTTTGACCTTGGTTACTAAGTGGTCAACATCATCTTCGGCAACTTTGAGATTAGTGTAGAATTCCCTCACCAGTTGTGGGTAAGTGGTTCCGGGGAGAGAGAACAGCTCGGTCCAACCATTCTTGGAAATCCACTCGCAAAAGGGTTTCTCAGCTTTTACGAACCCTTTGGAGAACCAACGGGAACAACAGACTTTACAATTCTTTACGCTTTTGTATACGGGGAGGAATATCTTCTCCTTAGGTTGCTTGTTCTTTTTTCCATTCTTTTTCTTTGATGGAGTTGCTTGGTCAGCTTGTGGGTTTTTACGAGGAGTGCTGACCTTGGATTGTCCATGATGACCTTGTTCTTGAGACTCGGTCGAAGTCTCTTGATATTGCTCCTGAGCAGGAGACGGAGGGTTAAGATCGGAGCGATTGTCGTTGTATTGCTCGTCGGAACGGTTCTGGGAATCATCAGACATGATTTCTTGAGGATTTAAGAAATGCAGGAGATTAGGGAATTTAGAGAGAAGGAGAGATCGAATGCCAAATATTTCGAATGTAAAGAGGATTGAGGGGAAATCATCCACTATTTATAGTTGTTTCGAATTGATCTGATAGGTTGGAGTGGTGGTTTCACCTCGAGTTGATCAATCGACTGTTATCTCTGGCATTTATGACATATTCGGCGCATGTGTTTTCTATTTATTACTTACGTCATCCTAGGTGGCTATTTAACGCGCGTGCTAGCATTTATTATGCAAGTGGCTTTACTCAGTATCAAGAATATTAAACGTTTGATGTTCTGAGTGCTCAGTTTTGCGTAAAAGGAATTTTTGCATGCTTAGTAACTCAGCACATAGTAATCACACAACATATATGTCTACTCAGCATGAAGTGATTTTATATTATTCATGTTAGCTCAGCATATCATGCAATAATCACTCAGCATGTAATAATCACTCAACATTCATATAAGCGCATGAGTCTATTGAAGAGGATTAGACATACCGATAGCTTCCCTTAGTATGCTAAACCGCTCACGAGCCAAGGGCTTCGTGAAGATATCCACAAGCTGTTCATCTGTTGGAATATAGGTCAGCTTGATCTCACCCTTGAGTACATGGTCTCTGATGAAGTGATGCCTTATGCTGACATGCTTCATCCTACTGTGTTGGATTGGATTTTTGGATAAGTCAATGGCACTCTTGTTGTCGAAGTCAATGTGAGATCTTTACACTCTCAAATACTCTTTCCAAAGAAGAGTTTCAAGTCCTAGTGGCGGATCGATTCACCTCAAATATAGGAAGCAAATCGATCCCTTAAGGCATCTTAACTTCCTCTAAAGGAATAAAAGCTTCAAAGCCTTCAAAAAGGCTCACACATTTCAGGGTACGGTTGGCCACCTACCTTGAACCAACAAAATAAGTCCTAAAACCTAGAAATTTACTTGCTGAGAGATATAAAGCGTAAAGTAAAAAGGAACGGTTGGAAAAAGGATTAAATTGTACTTAAGTTACATTTAAAGACTAAACATTTACAGGAGCATCCTCCTTAGCGTCTTTCCCTAAAGATGCGCCCTCTGGAGGAACCTCATTCTCCGCAACAATAGTTCCCTCTTGAGGAACTGTACAGTCAATTATCGGCTCTTTGTTCTTGTCACCCGCCCCCTGGGATGCTTCGCCAAGGTCATCTATTTCAAGATCAATAATAGGCTTGCTCTCCTCGGCTGATCCGCTCAGCTCCTTCCGAATTTGATCGCGGATGAAATCCTTAACGTTTGGGATCTTGCGATACTTAAGGCAATCCTCAACCTCAGGGACCATATACTCCGGGTCCACAAAATCAATTTTGGGATAGGAAAGCTTAACGTATGCCATGATCCATTCGCCGTAGTAATAAGCACGTTCTCCCGCCAGGATCTCCGCGTTCAACAAGGCAGTCTTGTGATTCTTAGCATCCTCCTCCATCTCCTCCATCTTCCCTTTCAGGATGCGGATCTCTATGTCATTACTCTCGTTAAGGGCAATGGTGGAAGCAGCATTTGCATTAGCGACGACAACCTCCTTCTCCAGCCTCTTTATGGTCGCCTTATCCGCCACCCCTTAGAGTAGATCCGCCTCCATAACGCGCATGTGCGTATACGCCTGTCAAAACAAGGGATGATGTAAGAAACAGGTCACCTTAAAGGAAATCACTCTTTCATCCAAAAATGTAAAATAAGGAAAACTCACCAAAGGGAGATCCCTTTTCCCCATCTTAGCATGGGTTGATCCAAAGAATTTATTTTGGCTCTCATGTACTTCACCAAGTTGACCGAGGGCGTCGTCAAGATCGTTGATAACTAATTCATTCCTCAGAGATCCTTTATCACCATATTTGGCGAGCCAATACCCTCCCAAGTCGGGCTTAACCACCTGTGCAAGAATTAAAAGGCCAAAACTAAGATCCATGGTGAGAAAAGGAAAGACGGTAAAGTAAACATACATGCTCTAGCTCCGTTATCGGCTTCTCAGCTCTCATGGCATCCGCCAGTAACTTTCCTCCACCGGAAGCAACATATCTCTTCTTCTTCTAGAGAGGGGGATCCGCGACGCCTTCAGTAGGACGCTTCCCGGAGCTCTTATGGGGATCCGCCACCTGCGTATATTTTTGGGCCTCTAGCTCCTTCTGTTTTTTACGCATCTCTACAAGGGCGCGACTTGCCTCAGACAAACCCCTGACAAGGGAACAACGAAATAATCAAAGTGCAAGGAAGAAACAAAATTACCTTCATCTAGTTGAGTAAACTTCACGTAAGCAATCCCATCCTCTTCGCGGCAGATCAGAGGAATGTCATTCATCATGAATTCCAAAGCATCAGCGTACGTCCAAGCATCTGTCCTGATGCTTTTCATGAGATCTGCCACTTTCTCATCACTGTCTGTCAGTATACGTAAATCTCCATCCATGTGCAAAGGTTTGCCATTCCAAACCGACGGGAATCCCAGGGGTTCATCCTTTTTCACCTTGACAAAGAAAAACTTCTCGTCCTAGAGATGGTCGTTGGACATCTTATTGCAGAAAGGCGAATAACTTTGGAATTTGGCGAAAGTATAGAACGATTCGGATTTACGCTTCGTAGGTTTGTGAAGAGACCGGAAGACGCGAGGATTACAAACTACCCCTAGGTTTGATGCCAAGTAACAGTCTAGAGCAATGTCCAACCAGCCATTTGGATGCAGCTGGCAAACAGTGATCCCAAAAAACTCCAGGATATCCGCCATCATCTTAGGAAGAGGAAGACGGAACCCTCTCTCCACATGACTACTATATACAGACAGGTACCCTACGGGCGGACAGGCGGGTCGCTGATGGGCTGCCACCAACTCGGTCTCATAATCATTGATCCATGGATAACGATCCGCCAAGTCAGCTAGATCCGTGGCGCTCATACGAGACGGAGTAGACTCTGCCCGAGGTGCCTTTTTCCTAATCGGAGTCGAGGAAGAAGCCTCAATTCCCGAAAATCTCCTAGAATCTATCACCGGAGCAATATGAGTCACGGCGGCGGAAAAATTTCGAGTCCTAACTAAACGAGTTCGACGATTCCTACTCTCCCTCACCGTGTTACACAACTCGGTTAAATCACAACTAGGTGTACTTTCGGAGGAATTAGAACTCTCGGAAGAAGTGGTCCAGCTAATTAAAGGTTCGGAGGAAGTAGTTAGGTTAAAGAGTTCAATGGTAGACCCAGAAGAAGAACTCATAAAAAATAATAACCCAGAAAACAAGACGAGAAGGTTTCACTTACATAAGAATCGGAAGCTCTGGAAATTCTTGATGCCGGAAAAAGCTCTGAAAAAACTTGAACAAAATGGAAAGAGAGAGAGAGAGGTTGAAGAAGGTATCACCACTTACCTCGAGCAGCGCACCTAAGACACCTATCACTCGGTGAATGGCCTGGAACAGAACAACAATAAATGCGATTCATCATGACGGCGTGCTAGGGAGTGCAAAAGCCCTAAAGGACTTTCACGGAACTTAGGGGGGGCTTCTGATAACATCGGGATATTATCCACGGGATCAAAGAGGATATTTACCAAAACGGCAGCGTATCTGGGCGGTCTGGGAAGCAGTGGCGTATCAAGCAAGACATCCGCATGGCGAATCACCTAGATTCCACCATACGACATCCGTAGTCAAACCTATGGGAGACCCGCTATCATACCTCGATCCGCCCGCCGAACGGTTGAGTCGATTCCCAATAAAGGCAATTAATGGTCCGTTAATGAGCTAACGGCCACGCTTAAAGAAGATCTGTAACCACCATTAATGGAGCATTAATGGAGACTTTCTAGTTACCGAGGGTTACAATTATATGACTATAAATAGCTTGTGTTCCAAGCTATTGAGGTACACATTCACGCTGTCCTAAACCCTACTTTGTCATTACAATTTATTCTATTATTCTTATACTGACTTTGGCATCAGAGCTTCCCCCCGTCGAACCCAACGACGCAATCCGGTGGAAAGTTCATCCCCAGTTATCAACTAGCAAGTGCACTAGGCCCCAAATAATAAAGTGAAAGTAAATTATCATCTCCTCATGGATAGGAATGCTAGAAATTATGATGGTTCCTCTATAGAACAATCTGGTTCTTAGAACAATAGATCGGTGACAATTATAAATATGGGGAGAGTGACTAAGGGTCTAATTCTAGTACTAACGATTAGGTGACTTATTCTATGTGGTAGTTACGCATGCAACTTAAGGTAAGATTCACTACTAGAAAATCATCAAACAATGACGGAAACTTCCATCACAAATCGCCTATTTTCGTCACTAAATCGTCTTGCAGACGAAATTTGTGACGAAATGAAACCGTGGTTATATCGGTCGACACAGATTTCGCTTATGTTTGTTGTGATGGATAATTGTGACAGACTAGTAACGGAATTCCGACCCCAAGGAGACGAAATTAAAGACGAAAATAACCATCAAGATTCCCTCACATATCTATTGATGTTTTTCCATCACACCATTCTGAATGAAATACAAATACGAAACTAAACGACACAATATTTATTCCGTTAGAAACAAAATTCCTGACGAAATATCTGTCTAAAATACCAAATTCCATTGAATGAGAATATGCCACAAATTCGATTTGCTAACGGAATTTTGTCTCAATATAATGTTTTTATTTTTTAATACTAAATAATGCATCTAAATGAACATTTATTTATAATATATATATATATATATATACTAAATATGAATATAATTTAGACTAAAATATATTAATATAAATTAAAAAATATAAGATCATAATTACAAAACTAGGCTAATTAGTTGCGTAATATTCTAGTAATCTATTAAAAGGTTTTTTGATCCTATACAAATTTGCCTCCAAAATATGCACCATGCATAACAAAAAACATTTGACGGTGCCCTTTCAAAACTCTTCGACACACATGCATCTGTTCATACTAGAATGACATTCAACAGCAAGGCATAATGTCCCTTTGCAAAATAGAAGACCTGAACAGAAAAGGAATAAAGAACGCAACATAATTAGCTCCTCTATCATATTCCAACAAATCAACACTTAAAAAGTAGCGAACATCTATCAACTACTAAACAAACAGTAGCAACCGAAGCAAACAAGTCTAAAAGAGTGCATTGAAATGATCTCATTTTAAACAAGCCAAAGGGCAAAGTCTTTCACTTTGGGTACAATTTTGCTGATTACAGTTAATGTATACAACCGTATATATAATATTGAAATATCTTCATGTCTTCACATGACCCTCTTAAGGCTCCCCATCAAATAGCAATTGACACTTAAAATTTCACAATTACAACATTCATCATCCTTATACTGATTTAGTTGTTCAATTAGTCCAGGTATAAACATATTCCAACTTGATTTTACAAAGTAAAAAAAGACATAATCAATTCAGTAATCCATTAAATTAGTCCATTAACGTAAATTATAATAAAATATATTAGTTAATCTTTACATTCTTGAAACACATCACAGTGTCACGGGGCACGTCCGAGGGCCTAGCCAATGCCCCGTGTGGCGCCGAGGTTCCCCCGAGTCTCGGCCAGCCAACACCATCCGAAGGGGTCTATCCCCTTTTAACCGAAGGCATCCCGTCAATTCATATGTCCGTAGTCCGTCCCGGGGGGGGGGGGGGGGGGGTTTATCGTGGTTAAACCTCGACATATAAGCAACTCGCACTATGGGCCCACCCAAAGTGTCCGCCGGGATTCCACCCGAACGGAGACATCCGCCCCCCTTCCCGAAGGCCGGATGCCCGACTCTCCTAGTCCCTAGTGGACTAGGGTGGATCACTTAAACCAGTCCCGACAACTGGCCCAGGGGTTGGCGGAGATCCGACGCCTGAGACCCTGTCCCCCCTATAGTGTGTTTTATACCAACTCGGGTCCTACTGTCGCTGGACACACATAAGCCCCATACACCATAAATATTCCAAAGGTACGTCTAGAGGTTCCCGTTTGTTCTAATCTTTTAGGGAGATTCCTTATAGGATATATTAAGCCTATAGCCTTTGGATCATGCGGGGAAAGTTGCCCCATTTGGGAGAATTGGCGTGGACATTCTCCACGGGCCCGATCTTCCTACTGCTGCCGCAATTCCCCGCCGATGGCCAGATTTTCCCCAATTCTGCCGCAAACCTTCTGCGATGCCTTTGTTGTGTCTATATTAACACCTTGGTCCAAGCCACGGGCTGAGATTTACCTACGGCCAAATCTCCGCCCGTGACACTCTCCCCCACTTGGATTATCAACGACCTCGTTGATGGATTCGAAAGGTGAACTTCACTTTGCCCAGAACAACAAACAAGCTTCTGGAATAATCGACCACTGCTTCATTATCCGCACTAAACTCTGCTTGCTTCGAGTTCTCCGACCTTCACCCTTTGAAAACTTGACCCAATTCCAACCACCATTCCGCGACTTGCCAAATCATCGACTGACGAAGAACTCTAGCCACTGCACTTGGAAGATTACACTTCCACAATAACATAAACAAAAAAAGAAAATTCATCAAAGTTTGAAAAATGTGAAAAATTTCTTCTAGTGTTTCTGATATCATTTATCCGAGTATTCCATATCTTATACGATTATATACTTATATTCACGGTCCTTATAGAGATTATACTTATATTAATGGCCCTTAAGGGTCCATTCCCCCTCCCCCACTTGAGGTATCGCTGCCCTCAGCGATAGGGGAGAAAGGGGGTTTGGAACACCGATGACAAACCTGAATACCAACTTGCTCCCAAAACACATTCTCATACGAAATCTAGTCAGCCACGATTGAATTGAATGCCCAATCATCGAATTAAATTCCAACGGACATCACGAGCGACCCACTTTTCAATAGCCGCTTGATCGCATTCTCGACAATTGTCAATGAACACAACTTCATGATCGCTTTATTGACAACATCTTGCAAGACAAACACTAGCACACCGTATTATTTTGAAAGAGTTTTGTGAATGTTGGTATTTCTGTCCATTATTAATATAGGGACTACCCAAATGAAGTATGAACACCAACATTCACAAAACTTCCATAATAAAGGAAATAATTCATCAAGAAAATATCATAGCATCAAATTACCACCCTTGGTTCTGCCTCCAATTGTTATCGTTTTGGGCTACCTCGCCATCTCCCTCGGAAGAGTTCGAGGTCGAACTTGAAACCCAGCATTAAATCCCCCAGCATTGAAAGCCATAATTAAAACCCTGCATTAAAACCCCCAGCATTGAAAGCCAGCACTAAAAACCCCGGGTTTTTTCCATCGATGGTCTTACACTCTTCCTCCGTTACGTCTTTGATTAAGCTCGTTGTCACGATTATTGCCTTTATAGGATCTAATAGGATTGCCTGGTCTTCTCACGTTTCAGCTCATTAGGAGACTGCCTCTTTACCCAGTTTGCTAAAACTTTTGCTTAATGCGCTCGCCTGTCTCGTGCTTCATAGAGTTCAAAGTACCTGCATAAAACACATTTTGCACAACAATATGTCTTACATTCAATATATTCTTACATTACAACCATTTTCTGCACGGAACTGCATCCTGCACGAAACACATTCTGTCTAGAACATATCTCGTCTGTTGTTGAGACTTCTCGCATCCATTAAGCTTGTTGGGCTCCACCATTTCTATTCGACGCAGTGATTCGTCACACCATTCCGCTTCCTTCCATTGATGCCTCATTAGGCTTAATGATTATTCCTTCGTTGAGTTTGAATGAACGCACGATCCTGGGTTAGACTTTGCTTTATTTCGCCCACCAAAAGGCTTCCTCTTATGGTTCCGTCAAAGCTCCAATCATCACTTTAATACCTGCACGAAAACACACGTCCGGTTTGTACATGAGGTGTTTTGGGCGTCCCCTCCACAGAGCTCACCACAAACTCGGACAAGATCTACGAATTATCTCGGGCGTCCCCTCGATACATTCATAGTCGCATAACAAGGGTACCCCCGACCCTGATTCCAAAAAGGCCTCTGCCTATATATATTCACAAGTTGGCCCCTGCCAACAATTTACTCGAGTGATCACGGCCCAAATTCACAACATTTCCACTTTTCCATCTAGGCCCCGGGGCATAGAAATCCACGCATTTCATTATAGGACCACCTTGGGTCAACCGAGTTTACGCAACTTGATTTCACGACCTTCTTAGGTCAAATACAAACTTCCGAATATTTATTCATATGAGGCCCCACAAGGCCACCGAGTATCCCACTCGAATATTCTACCCGATTCCCACAATCACTTTCGAAGTCTATCTTTCGTGATGATAGATGAGGCAACAATGCCCATTTGATATTCATCTATTCCGTATTATGGTCAATTTTCACCGTATGGATAGTTTTCGATTTATCCGTAACCCTTTAACGAGTTTTTCCGATTACCCGAGAAGGCACAAGCAATTTTCCATTGAATCCTGGTAGGCCGAAATTCGGACTACCCAACGTCCTACGTCGTCAAACCAGGACCCAACAGTCCATTCTTGCGACACTTCGTCTCATCCCGATTCCGACAATCCGCTTACGGACTCTTCCCCACTTAAAGGGGTAGTATCTTGTATCATTTTCCAATTCCCGTTGGTCATTTCCGCATTCCCACAAATTGGGTAAAAGTTTCACAAGATAGCCCTGGCAAACCCCGGGCTTTACATTAGTCCAAAAAGCATCCCACAATAATCTCAGTCAAAAGCATCGTAAAAATATTGTCCGTCAACTCATTGGGGAAGTTTGTTATCGCCTACCCGACAAAGAGCTTCCTTAGTTAAGGCCTCATTTCCCACTTCGTAAAGCCTTTGCAAGGTTTAGGCTCTGATACCACTTGTCACGGGGCACGTCCGAGGGCCTAGCCAATGCCCCATGTGGCGCCGAGGTTCCCCCGAGTCTCGGCCAGCCAACACCATCCGAAGGGGTCTATCCCCTTTTAACCGAAGGCATCCCGTCAATTCATATGTCCGTAGTCCGTCCCGGGGGGGGGGTTTATCGTGGTTAAACCTCGACATATAAGCAACTCGCACTATGGGCCCACCCAAAGTGTCCGCCGGGATTCCACCCGAACGGAGACATCCGCCCCCCTTCCCGAAGGCCGGATGCCCGACTCTCCTAGTCCCTAGTGGACTAGGGTGGATCACTTAAACCAGTCCCGACAACTGGCCCAGGGGTTGGCGGAGATCCGACGCCTGAGACCCTGTCCCCCCTTATAGTGTGTCTTATACCAACTCGGGTCCTACTGTCGCTGGACACACATAAGCCCCATACACCACAAATATTCCAAAGGTACGTCTAGAGGTTCCCGTTTGTTCTAATCTTTTAGGGAGATTCCTTATAGGATATATTAAGCCTATAGCCTTTGGATCATGCGGGGAAAGTTGCCCCATTTGGGAGAATTGGCGTGGACATTCTCCACGGGCCCGATCTTCCTGCCGCTGCCGCAATTCCCCGCCGATGGCCAGATTTTCCCCAATTCTGCCGCAAACCTTCTGCGATGCCTTTGTTGTGCCTATATTAACACCTTGGTCCAAGCCACGGGCTGAGATTTACCTACGGCCAAATCTCCACCCGTGACACACAGCATCAGACTTTTATCTTCGTTAATTCTTTACTCCATTAACATATTATTAAATACATCCTTAGTAGATGTTCATCTAGTTCAAAGTTGATATATAAATTTAAGCACTAACTTATACATGGTAACTAAGTAAGACGCTACATATAAAATTCTTTGACAGCTGTAAGCCTCGGAGAACAGATTGCCTGCTGTTCATGACAAGGTTCGGAAGGACAATCATTACATAGAAGTTGATACGCACGAGTCAGTATTGATTCGACTGACACGACACCGAGTCTTGATTTAGTTCGATAATCCTATAGAGACGGCTTGAAACCTAGCCGAATTGACTAGACTCCTACTAGTCGACTCACGACGCATACTAGTTTGATAATAGTGAGTACACCTAGATATAACAGTCTTATTTCCGGTCCCATTACGTTGCTGATCAATCAAACAGTAACCTGATTTTACAGAGTAAATCATGTTTGCAGTAAAATACCAAATAATTGAATCAGGCCTATTAGTCATAGGGAAAACCATTTGTGATATATCACCAGCTTCCTCCAGAGAAAACCACCGTCCAAGTTTTTCAGAGTCCGAGACCCGTGACCCAGTGATAAAGAGATCCGCTACTATCAGTTCCCTGTTTTCATCAGACGCTGCCGATTGAACATATCTGCTTTCATCCTTGACCAACCACAGATCCCTCCACACTGATATGCTCCTTCCACTTCCTACCCGAAACCGAATACCACTCTATATTACACCAATTGAGCTCCATACGGTTCTCCAAATGAAACTTGGGTTATTTCCCAATTTGGGAGAGAAGAAAGATCTATTCGCAAAATATTTAGCTTTGAACAACTTGCTAACCAACGTATCAGGGTTATCAATGAACTTTCAACCCTGTTTACCCAATAAGGCCAAATTAAACTCTCTCAGGCTTCGGAAACCCAACCCACCACTCTCTTTTCATCGACATAATTTATCCCAACTGCACCAATGTATCATTTCACCCCCATCTCCCATCGAACCCCACCAGAATGAGTTGATCATCTTCTAGAGTTCCTCACAAATAGATTTCAGGATCAGAAATGTGCTCATGCAGAAGTTAGGAAGAGCCTGAGCTACTAACCTGATTAAGACGCCTTTACCTGCTGCCAAGAGAAAGCAATGCGTCCAATGGCCAAGCTTTTTCATCAACTTGTCCTTTAGGAAACTGAAAATCACCTTTTTGGAGCGACCAATTAGCGATGGCAAGCCCATATATCTTCATGTGTCCAACGGTGAATATACTCCAAACAACTCCTTGATATGATTTTTGTCTTGTTCTGCCACATTTGAGCTAAAAAAATGCATGACTTGTTCAAATTAACTGCCTGACCTAAGCACTTTTCATATACTGTCAAAATACTGGCTAATTTCTGGCACTCCGCCTCAGAAGCCCCATAAAACAGGAAGCTATCATCAACAAAAAAAAATAGGTGGGAGATGCTAGGTGCCCTCGGACAAATTTTACAACCAGAAATTGAGTTGTTAGCTTCTGCCTGTGAAATCAAACGCTATAAAACTTCAGCGCACAGGATAAAATGATAAGGGGACAATGGGTCTCCTTGTCTTAATCGCATGTCAGGAATGATTGGACCTATCAGCTCCCTATTGACTGAAACCATATAGGAAACTGAACTGATGCATAATGTTATCCACTTGATCCATTGCTCACAGAACCCCATTTTTTTCATAGCAGTAATTAGAAAACCCCAATCGACTCTGTCGTAAGCTTTACTAATGTCAATTTTGAGAGCTACTACTCCCCTTCCTCCCCTCTGCTTACGCTTCATGTGGTGTAGAACTTTGAAAGCTATCTGAACATTATCAATCAAAGATCTGCCCGGTACAAAAGCGGATTGACTATCAGAAATAACTTCAGGTAGCATAAACTTTAATAGATTTGCTAGGACCTTTATAATGATTTTGTATAACACATTGCATAGGGATATATGGCAAAATTCTATCATTCTCCTTGGATTATCACATTTGGGGGATTAATGTGATAATTGTGTCATTTAAATTAGTCGAAAATTCATTTCTTTCTAGCCACCACGTACGCAGCAAACACATCCCGACCGATTTGGGGCTAAAAAATCTGAAAGAATGTCGGATTAAGTCAGTCAGGACCAGGGGACTTATGCAGATGCATTTGAAACACTGATGTTTTGAATTCTTCAAACGTGAAACGGGCGATCATGCTGTTATTCATCTCTTCAATCATTAGCAAGGGAACAACATCCACCGCCGAGTAATTTTCAACTTCCGCTGCTTTGAATAAATCGGCAAAATATGATTTGGCAATCTGACATTCTGCCTGGTTCATCCGATTTTTCATTTTCATTTGAATCAATAAGCGACATAATCCAATTTGCTCGTCTCTTGGCCTTAACTGAAGTATGAAAAAACTTCGAATTTCGGTCACCCTCCTTAAGCCAATATGCTTTAGCTCGTAGCTGCCAGTATTTTTCTTCCTATGCCAGAACCTGCGAAAATAATTCTTTTATGCGCAAAAATCGTTGTACATCAGCCGGCTGCTCGCTGTCCCAAAGATTCTCTAATATTTGCTTATACCTTCTGATTTTTGCGCTAAATCTTTAGTGTTTTTCTTTCTACTAGACTTTCGTTGTTTCAATCCGCAGTGTTATCTTTCTACTAGACTTCTTCCTCTTATTAAATACAACGACTGTCTCTTCCTCTTCAAATCATAAATGTATTGTCTCTTCCTCTTCAAATCATAAACGTACTCTGTTTCTTCCTCTACTAGTAATAAACGTATGATAACTGGGGATGAACTTTCCACCGGATTCCTTCCCTGCGGGGGGCATCGTTGGGTTCGACGGGGGGAAGCTCCGATGCTAAAGTCAGTATAAGAATAATAGAATAAACTGTAATGACAAAGTAGGGTTTAGGAGAGCGTGAATGTGTACCTCAATAGCTTGGAACGCAAGCTATTTATAGTCATATAATCGTAACCCTCGGTAACTAGAAAGTCTCCATTAATGCTCCATTAATGGTGGTTACGGATCTCCTTTAAGCATGGCCGTTAGCTCATTAACGGACCATTAATTGCCTTTATTGGGAATCGGCTCAACCGTTAAGCGGGCGGATCGAGGCATGATGGCGGGTCTCCCGTAGGTTTGACTACGGATGACGTATGGTGGAATCTAGGTGATTCGCCATGCGGATGTCTTGCTTGATACGCCACTGCTTCCCAGACCGCCCGGATATGCTGCCGTTTTGGTAAATATCCTCTTTGATCCCGTGGATAATATCCCGATGTTATCAACGTATAATCTCTTCTCTTCTAATATATGTATAATCTCTCTCTCCTTTAATAACTTTTTTTTGATAAAACTGCCCCTAACTGCCAAATATTCAAGAAAAAACTGCTCCTAATTGCCAAACATTCTAGAAAATTGCCTCTAACTGCCAAGGCGCACCTTGATGCGCCTTTGGAAAGTGCTCTTAGCGTAAAATGGTGCACCAAGCGAGCGTCATGCCGGTTGCGCCTCGCCATGGCAGCCCCATAGCGCTAAGGCCTGCGTCTATTGAAGTTCCTTTCAATTCTAAATGTAAGTAAAACACCGTTGAAATCTAGACATTACATTTCAATTTTAGTGTCTCACCTTCACTTCATGAGAATAGTCCACAACATCCATTTTTGTTGTTGTACATTAAAAAAAAACTAAACATTATGTGAATGAATTAAACAAAAAGGCAATAAGGAAGAAGCATACCATAAACCCATGTAGGAAAAGGTTGAAATGAGATAGAAGGAACTCACTAGTAACGTTAAGATATTTTGGAAATGAATGGCGAGCGATAATGCCCTAAAAAAGAGAATTGCGTTTGCAAATAGTAGACAAGGAATGAGACGATTGGGCGCAAATCGGAAATTGGAGATTGAGGAAGTAGTGGGAAGGGTAAATTGAAGGTTGTAGCAAAGGTGATTGATGCTCGTAAAGTATATAGCAGTTAATAGGACAAGTGTATTGATAGCTCCCATTCGTTTAGGGTTTTTAGGATCATTTTAGTTCGTTTGTGCTTTATTTCCTTTTAATTTTAGTATCGTTTTGTTACCTTTTAGTTAAAATTAGTAATTTCCGGTATTTATAGCATTTTCTGTGTTTTCAGGTGTTTTTAAGCCTATTTGAGCATTTCCGAACCAAACCCAAGCCTATTGGAGCATTATCGGACTTCTCAGGGACCATCGGAGCACTTTTAGGATTCATCAGGGACCATTAGAGCATCTTTCACAAGCCTATGGACTCAAAAGGATAAAAATCAGAGCATAATTTCCCAAATGGGACCTGTCTCGTCGAGACAATACTGGTTTCGTCGAGACAGGCCCTCGTCTCATCGAGACACTCCTTGTCTTGACAAGACGAGGCGGAGGAAGGCCCACCAGCGCCTTCCCCTTTGCTGAAATCCGCGAATTTAAGCCCATGGCCCACCTTGGACAGCACCAATTGCCTATTTTGCCCCCGGTTGCATTAGGGTTTCTCCTTAACTCTATAAATAGGGAGCTAATCTTACTTTTTGAGGGGGATTCATTATTTTCTTTTAGCCATCACAATGTAGAATTTTAGCTTTTAGTTTAGTTTTATTTTTCTGCTTTCTAGATTAGGTTTATTTCAGTTTTGTCTTTTCTTTTATTGAAGAACAATTGATGGGAGAAGCTCATCATCTTCTATTTCTGTAATCGGAATTGACAAAGCGGGTTTTGGATTTCTATCTCACTCTTGTCTTTTACTTTTATATTTAATTGAAGCTTTTTCCATTATTCCTATTGTCCTTTTCCTATGATTAGTTTGTCTATGAACTGATCCTCATCCAATTTGGGATGGGGATGAAATTGATTGTATGAATATGTATGATTAGGGATCTAGGGCCTTTGATTGATTAGTTTATGCATGCTTAATGCCTTGAAATTGTTAGGAATAGGATTATTACTACTCGATGACGATCAACTAGCCTGCTTTATGTATATATTGTGCCTAATGCCTATAAACCTGACAAAGATAGGATTATAGATAAGAACCTGGCCATGCAATTATCTATATGGAATCTGTGTAAACCTGACCTCGCTAGAGACCACTAGGAGTGCGGCTTCGTGGCTGGGCTACGGCTTTAGCCTTAGTTGCCAAAGAACCTAATACTTTGCATGACCTAGGGTATATGCCTAATCAAGCCGTCACTTGAATGCATGTGAGTAGGTTAGATGAATCTTGATCATATTTGTCTTTCTTATTTGGGCAATTACCGTCAATCACTGGTAAAACGTAAATCTGAACTCCCTAAACCCATACATAGGATTTAATCAAAGGATTCCTCAGCCTAGATTGTGCCATCCATTGATTCACCTTATACCCTATCAATTGTTCACTTTATTTTGTTATGTTATTGCTTTCAATTCATTTAGTTAATTATTAAAAACCCAAACCTTTATTCAACCCTCTAAACAATTAGATCACTCTAGGTAGATTTACTAATTATAACAAATAGTCTTTGTGGTTCGATCTCGTGCTTAGCATAATATTACTTGTTGCGATAGGATACACTTGTCCTATTAAATGCTATATATTTTATGACCATCAAGTTTTTGGCGCCGTTGCCGGAGACTATTTTGATTATAATTAGATTAAATTTGATGGGGACTATTTCGTTTTTAATTAGATTAAATCTATAAATACCCGACAACACCATCATCAAGTTTTTGGCACCGTTGCCGGGGACTATTTCGTTTATAATTAGATTAAATTTGTCGGGGACTATTTCGTTTATAATTAGATTAAATCTATAAATACCCGACAACACCACCATCAAGTTTTTGGCGCCGTTGCCGGGGACTATTTCGATTATAATCTATGTAAATTGAATAGGTTGAAATAATTGTTTAGATTTGTATATAAAATAAAAAAAATATTTTTTTTGGGGTTTTTCATCTAGTCTCGTCGAGACACCAAAAAAAATATAAGAAAATAAAAAAATTTCATCTCATCTCGGCGAGACACTGTTCATCTCGCCGAGACGGACAAGAATTTTTTTTTCGTTTTTTAAAAAAAATATTCTCGTCTCGTCGAGACACTGTTCATCTCGACGAGGCGGACCAAAAAAAATTAAAAAATTAAACTTTTTTCTTTTCTTTTGCTTTTTCTATTCTTATGTTTGTTTTCTTTTTTGGCAGAACCCTCTCATCGGAATACTCACCGACACCGGATTGATTTCCAAGACATCCGCTTGGATTTGAACAATTTAGCATCGGATATTCGGGGTTGGATGGACAGCCACCCCTGAGGGAGTTTTTCTATCCTATTTCTTTTCTGCACTTTATGTTTTGCTTTTATGCAAGGATGGAAGTAAATGCATGTTGTAAGTGTGGGGAGGAGGTAATAAGATATGATGATTTTTTTTATTCTGTCATTTGCATGTTTTTAATTTCTTTTTATTTTTCTATATTAGGTTGCATGTTTATTATGTTTTTGTTTTAATTTTAGGATTTTATACTTTATGTTTATGTTTGCTTTTTACTTTTCTAGGATTAAAAAGAATCCTAGGCAGTTGAATTTGATACATTTAGCTAACCCGACAATACAGTTGACAATGCGCTTAAAAATTTGCACATTCTTAATGCATATGCGAAAAATCTTGAACAACGTTTGAGTCTCCAAAGAGTATTGTTTGCCTAAAATTGACATGGAACGGATCGTTAGTTGAGGCTAGGATTGATACAAATAACCCTTAAATTGTGAGTTAGAGCCAGAAAGATCAATATGGTAGACTCATATTTAGGAACAATTGATCTCTTAGGTGTGGGATTACATTTATTGTCATTATGCTCATAGGGATTGCATCCAATACTGGTTGAATTTTGTGTTTCTATTAAACTTGAAATGAGTAGGCAACCTAGGTATAGCCCTTTGTGAATTTAGCCTATTTCTTTGTTTAGCCAAAATCCGTTGACAATTTCACTAGATAAGCCAATTTGAGCCTATATTTACCCCTTTCTTTGATCACCCTGTTACAAGCCTTAGCCTTCTTAAATACCATGTCTCACCCAAGTTAATTGACTCAATTTAGTTTTGATAAATCCTTAGACACACATATCCTTCAAATTCCCGCTAGCAATCATTAAAAGGTTGTAATTTTAATAGAAGAAGCAACCTTTACCCATTTGATTTTCACTCTTTTCCCCCTCTATTCAAAAATATATATATATAATAAAAAAGAGGAAAGCATAAAAGACGTGTTTATATTTTTAGTTGCTGCCCGAATACTTCATTGAATCACAAACACAACCTTGAGCTTAAACCTTCTTATACATAGCGGATAACGTCCCTTTTGGATTCTGACTTGCTTGAGGACAAACAAGATTTAAGTATGGGGAGGTGGTTGATAGCTCCCTAATGCGAAATATATGTCATTTTTGCAAAAATCTTAACTATTTTAGTCATTTAACTTTTTGCCTAAAACTCCCTGTTTCCTACCCCAACCTTTAGCCCATGTTACAACCCTTTAAAGACCTATGATTTTGTTTAATTTTAATGCATTAATTTTGACCGGATGGATGATGCAATCCCAACGTGACCACTTTGTGCAATAAAATGTAGAGCGTTTACAAATAAAAAATTTACACCCAAACACTTGAGCGTTAGAGTGACCACTTGTGAGCTATCAATTTTAGTCATCTTCTTTCGTTTTCATGAAGTGTTGATCGATAAAACCAATTAATCAGTTTTGGAGACTCGTCTGAGGTTCATTATGTTTTTAATTGCAGAAAGAGTAGTTTGAATTGTTGTGGATAATAAAGTGCAGTAGATTCTTGTTTTTGTACGGGGTCTATTTGTTGATTTTTCTCTATTTTGGATTATGTCTTGCTTGAGGACAAGCAAGATCCAAGTGTGGGGATGTTGATAGCTCCCATTTGTATAGGATTTTTAGGATCATTTTAGTTTGTTTTTGCTTTATTTCCTTTTAATTTTAGTATCGTTTTGTTACCTTTTAGTTAAAATTAGTAATTTTCAGTATTTATGACATTTTCTGTGTTTTCAGGTGTTTTTAGGCCTATTTGAGTATTTCCGAACCAGACCCAAGCCTATTGGAGCATTTCCGGATTATTCAGGGACCGTCAGAGCACTTTTGGGATTCATCAGGGGACCATTAGAGCACTTTTCGGACGCCTAGGGACCTACATGGATAAAAGTCGGAGCAAAACCACTCCATTTAGGACCTGTCTCATCGAGACAGGCCCTCGTCTCGTCGAGACACTCCTTGTCTCGACGAGACGAGGCGGGGAAAGGCGCACTAGCGCCTTCCCCCTTGCTGGAATGCGCATGATTTGGGCCTGAAACCCATTAAAACACTTTGTAATAGTCCATTTTTACCCTTGATGCATTAGGGTTTCCTCCTGAACTCTATAAATAGGGAGCTAATCCTAATCTTTGAGAGGAGATTAGATTTTTTTAATAATTCAGCCTCCACAATGTAGATTTATAGTTTTGTTTAGTTTTATTTTCATGCTTTCTAGATTAGGCTTATTTCAGTTTTGTCTTTTCTTTTATTGAAGAACAATTGATGGGAGAAGCTCCTCATCTTCTATTTTTGTGATTGGAATCGACAAATGGGTTCTAGATTTCTCTCTTTCCCTTTTATCTTTTGTGATTATATTTAATTGAAGCTTTTTCCACTATTCCTATTGTCCTTTTCCTATGATTAGTTTGTCTATGAACTGATCCTCATCCAATTTGGGATGGGGATGAAATTGATTATATGATTATGTATGATTAGGGATCTAAGGCCTTTGATTGATCCGTTTATGCATGCTTAATGCCTTGAAATTGTTAGGAATAGGATTATTGCTAGAATGAGACTCGGAGATGATCAACTAGCCTGCTTTATGTATATATTGTGCCTAATGCCTATAAACCTGACAAAGATAGGATTATAGATAAGAACCTGACCATGGAATTATCTATATGGAATCTGTGTAAACCTGACATCGCTAGAGACCACTAGGAGTGTGGCTTCGTGGCTGGGCTACAGCTTTAGCCTTAGTTACCAAAGAACCTAATACTTTGCATGACCTAGGGTATATGCCTAATCAAGCCGTCACCCGAATGCATGTGAATAGGTTAGATGAATCTTGATCACATTTGTCTTTCTTATTAGGGCAATTACCGTCAATCACTGGTAAAACATAAATCTGAACTCCCTAAACCCATACATAGGATTTAATCAAAGGATTCCTCAGCCTAGATTGTTCCATCCATTGATTCACCTTCTACCCTGTAAATTGTTCACTTTATTTTGTTATGTTATTGCTTTCAATTCATTTAGTTAATTATTAAAAACCCAAACCTTTATTCAACCCTCTAAACAATTAGATCACTCTAGGTAGATTTACTAATTATAACAAATAGTCTTTGTGGTTCGATCTCGTGCTTAGCACAATATTACTTGTTGCGATAGGATACACTTGTCTTATTAAATGCTATATATTTTACGAGCATCAAAGCACTCGGAAGAAAATTTAAACTCCGCATCCTTTAGGAGTAATTGTGTCAAGGGGGTGGCTATTTTTGACAAGTCCTTAATGAACGTTCTAAAGAAACCTGCGTGACCCAAGAAACGTCGGATTCCTTTCACATTAATTGGTGGAGGCAATTTTTCAATTACCTCAATCTTGGCCGGATCGACCATGTTTCCCTCCCCGGACACTTTGTGTCCCAACACTATACAATCTTGTACCATAAATTGACACTTTTCCCAGCTAAGTGCGAGATTAGTGTCCTCACATCGTTGAAGGACTCTATCGAGATTGTCTAGACAACTTTCAAAGAACGACCTGAAAACTGAAAAGTCATCCATAAAGACTTCCATTAAGTCTTCTATCATGTCGGAGAAGATAGCTGTCATGCACCATTGAAAGGTGGCAGGGGCATTACAAAGTCCAAATGGCATCCGTCTATATGCAAATGTCCCATAAGGATAAGTGCCGTCGTTTTTTCTTGATCCAAAGGATCAACGGGGATTTGCATATATACGGATAATCCATCTAGAGTACAAAAGAATTGGTGTCCCGCCATCCTTTCCAACATTTGGTCAATAAATGGTAAGGGAAAATGATCTTTGCAGGTGGCTTCGTTAAGTTTCCTGTAATCTATGCATACCCGCCACCCTATTACCTTTCTCGTGGGTATTAGGTCCCCTTGATCATTTTCCGTTACCGTTGTACCCCCTTTTTTAGGGACACATTGAACTGGACTCACCCATTAGCTATCGGAGATAGGAAATATTATACCTGCGTCGAGGAGTTTGATTACCTCGACTTTCACCACCTCTTTCATGTTTGGGTTGAGCCATCGTTGAGGTTGCACGGAGGGTTTGACTTTGTCCTCCATAAAAATGTGGTGTATGCAAATGGTGGGGCTTATTCCTTTGATATCATGAATGGTCCATCCAAATGCTCCTTTGTGCTTTTTCAACACCGCGATTAAGGCCTCCTCCATTTCCTCTGTCAAAAGGGAAGATATAACAACGGGTAAAAAATTAGGAGGTTGTAAGAAAACATATTTCAAATTAGGGGGCAATGGTTTAAGTTCCAAAGTCGGAGGTTCTTCTAGAGACGACTTTGGCTTAGCTTTGCTATCCCGGTCCAAACCCTCGAACCGGTTCCTCGCCCATAAACATTGTTTTATCTTGGAGGAGTATTTGAAGGGCTTATTCAATGGCTCCTCATCCACGTGCTCAGCATTACTTAAACCCGAAGAGGTTTCTATGGAAGACCTATCACACAATTCTTCAACAAACATATCAATAGCATCCATAGAATTTAAAAATTTGCAACCTTCCATGGCATGAGAGGGAAATTTCATGGAATCATATATATTGAACTCTACCTCTTCATCTTGCAATCGAACTATGAGTTTACCATCATGGACGTCTATGAGTGTTCGTTCGGTTGCGAGAAAGGGTCTACCTAATAGGATAGGTACCGAATCGTCCTCCGCCATGTCGAGCACCACAAAGTCGACGGGGAAGATGAATTTATCCACCTTCACAAGGACGTCCTCTACTACTCTTTTTGGTCGGGCGATTGATCTATCGGCCAATTGGAGCGTCATGTTGGTAAGCTTTGGTTCTCCCAATCCGAGCTTCCTGAAAATGGACAAAGGCATTAGATTAATACTAGCACCTAAGTCACAAAAAGCCCTACTAAATTCAACATCCCCAATTGTGCATGGAATGGAGAAGCTCCCTAAGTCTTTGAGCTTAGGCGGGAGTTTATTCGTTATTATCGTGGAACATTCTTCCGTTAGCGCTTGATGCTCGTAAAATATATAGCAGTTAATAGGACAAGTGTATCCTATCGCAACAAGTAATATTGTGCTAAGCACGAGTACGAACCACAAAGACCATTTGTTATAATTAGTAAATTTCCTTAGGCTGGTCTAACTATTTAGAGGGTTGAATAAAGATTTGGGTTTTTGATAACTAACTAAATGAATTAAAAGCGATAACATAACAAAATAAAGCGAACAATTAACAAGGCAGAAAGGTGAATTAACGGATAGCACAATCTAGGATGAGAAATCCTTTGATTAAATCTTATGTATGGGTTCAGGGAGTTCTGATTTATGTTTTACCAGTGATTAACAGTAATTACCCTAATAAGAAAGACAAATGTGTACAAGATTTATCTAACCTATTCACATGCATTCGGGTGACGGCTTAATTAGGCATATACCCTAGGTCATGTAAAGCATTAGGTTCTTTGGCAACTAAGGCTAAAGCCATAGCCCAGCCATGAAGCCACACTCCTAGTGGTCTCTAGCGAGGTCAGGTTTACACAGGTTTAGCATAGATAATTCCATGGTCAGGTTCTTATCTATCTATAATCCTATCTTTGTCAGGTTCATAGGCATTAGGCGCAATTATATACATTAAGCAGGCTAGTTGATCATCATCGAGTCTCATTCTAGCAATAATCCTATTCCTGACAATTTCTAAGCATTAAGCATGCATAAACTGATCAATCAAAGGCCCTAGGTCCCTAATCATACATATTCATTCAATTAATTTCATCCCCATCCCAAATTGGATGGGGATCAGTTCATAAACAAACTAATCATAATAAGGAGGCAATCATGAATAACGAAAACATCTTCAATTAATTATAACAGTAAAAGATAAAAGGGGATGAGAAAGACATCTAAAACACATTCTATCGATTCCGATTATAAGATAGAAGATGAAGTACTTCTCCCGTCAATTGTGATAAATGAAATTACAGAATTGAATCTAATCTAAAAAGCTGGAAAAACATTAAACCTAATCTAAAACTGAGCTATTGTGTGGACTACATCCTGAATAATCAATCGTTTTCTTTTCTCAATACAGTTTTTCTCCCCTATTTATAGTGCACGACTTCGCCTTTTCGTCAGTTTAGGTATTCTGGTCGAATTGGAGCATTATAAGTTGATTCAGGTCGGGATTCTGGCCCACGAATTCTGGCCCAAATTAATCTGTAGCCGTTGCTCGCCGAGCAGGAGTGCTTGATGAGGTGAGATTGCAACTGCCCCATGGTGCTCGTCGAGCACACCATAGATTGCTCGCCGAGCAGGTGGTGGAAGATCCCTTTTTGCTCTGCATTGCTGCGTTTCTAGTGCATTTACCCCTGAAACAACTCAAGACACTCGTTAGACGATAAATGGATAAAACGTACCATAAACTAAGCAATAGAGGCTAAACAAGCATATAAAGTGGGGTTAAACTATATTGAAAACACTATATATTCGGGACGTATCAGCGCTACCATTTTGTTTTGCTCTAACTTCCTCTTTTTGGCAAGTATCTCTTTAAGAAACTTCGTGTAGGCGGGCATTCATTCTAATGCCTCCGCAAACTGAATGTTAATATGAAGTTGCTTAAAGATTTCTAAAAACTTACCATACTGCTGATCCAACTTTTCCTTCTTTAACCTTTGAGGGAATGGGAGCTTTGGTACATAAGTCCCGATTGGATCACTAGTATTTTTGTTATTATCCGAGGAAGTTGAAATTTTTGGGTTTGAACCGGGGTTGCGTACCTCTTCCGGTTCGTTACTTACCTTTGGAGCGGGTTGTATCACCTTCGGAACCGGTGGTTCCAAACCCTTACCGCTTCCGAGTGTTATTGCTCGTGCGGATTCCCAACCCTTTGGGTGAGGATTTTTTCCGGTGTTTGTCGGGAGAGACCCTTGTCGTCTGATAGGGCACGTCTGGTAGGTTGTGAATATGTGGATGGAATGTAAGTAAGATGTTACGTGTGTGCGTTAACTCTACTAGACGTGACTACTTAGGGGCAAGTGTACCCCGTCGTATCAAGTAATAATCCGGTTAAGAACGGGTATCGAATCCGCGAGATTTATAACCACAAGTATTAAACTACTCGGTTCTATTCGTTATCTAAGTGGTGAATACTTTAGGTTGGTTTGGGTGATGACTACAAACTACTCCTAAACTATGGTGAGACAGACTTATATAACCGAAACTCTATGGGTGGCGATAAGTTATAAATATAATAAACAAAGACTCTGAATATATACGATTGATGATTTACTCTTGCAAAGACGACTACGTGTAGACTGACCGACCCGTGAAGTGCTTAGACTACATGGTTCCTAGTCAAGGCGTGTCTAATGTTGGGGATCAGAAACTAGGGCCCGCAAGTTCCGTGGCTTGTCAATTCCTACAGTTTCCGGTGTGTTACTTCCGGTAGGGCAGCACCTATATGGTTCCCTAAAGATGACCCGTGAAAGGGCACCGGTAATCGTGCTCCCCTATATAATATCAATTACAAATATCAAAACAAGTAGTAAACGTCAACACGTATAAAGAAACAGAAATTGCAAATCATATATTATAAATATGGAACGCGAAAATGTGGAATACAACCACGCCTAGTACATAGAAAGAGTGCAAGCTAATTAGCAAGTAGAAAGGGAAGAATCGTCCCTTGGAACTAACTAACCGGACTCAAGGCCGTCTCTTAGGTCTTGGAGGTGGAACTCTCGAGCTTGGTGGAAGAGGATGGAATGGAACTTCGACGGAGTGACGGAATAAGTGAACAAGCTCTCAAGGTGGTAGAGTTTGGTTACATAAAATCTGAATGAAGAAATGAGTGCCATGGCAACATTGGTATGTGAAATTCAGTGGCTGCTCTACTTACTCAGGGACTTCCATATTACACATTCCAAACTTGCAATCCTATTTTGTGATAACTAAGGTATCCTCCACATTGCCCACAACCCTGTGTTCCATGAGCGAACCAAGCATATAGACATCGACTGTCACATTGTTCGTGAAAAGGTCCAAAACAACATTGTTCATCTCCTTCCCTTCTGTTCATGCAATCAAATTGCAGACCTTTTTACAAAAGCTCAACATCTACCTTCATTCCTAGATTTCATATCCAAAATTGGCTTGCTGAATATCTACAAGCCAAGTTTGAGGGGGGTAATAGAATCCAACAAATCAAGGCCACAACTAAGCAAACTTCCAGTGAGGATAATGACGAACTAAAAGCCAATTAGCAGTTGACAGATCAACAATTCAGATGCAATCAACATGGATCCCAACATATCAGCAATACAAAGAATAAATGATGCACAGGTCATCAATCCGTGTGAATGAAGCCCACCTAATCATGGTTGATTTAAAATCATACGGCCTTAACCTCATCCTATGAATCTCGCATTTTACCAACTCTATTCATTGTAAATTATTAGCTAATCATTTTTTCCTTCCTCGTATACCTTGTTCATATGAGTTATTTTTTTAAATTGAATAACAAATATTCTTCTTCAATTCATATTTTGTGAGACATTATCCAATATTTCCTTGGCTGATCGTAGGTCAATGAACATTCCAATCAGATGTGATTCCATGGTTTTTAACAGCCACCCTTTCACAATTGCATCATCACAAAGCCACTTTAATAATCATGATTTTTCTCATCTACTTTTGGGATATGTCCATTCAAATATCCATGTTTGTTTAGCCTCGTATCATGGACTTCAATCATTCGCAATCAGATCTTGAAGTTTGCATCATTCAATCTGAATCCAAATGGTAATTTGGTGAAGTTAGGTGACTAGAGTTTTGGTTTGTAGTGTTGATCTCATATTTGTTTTTTAGAGTACATATAGGCCTCAGCCTATTACGAGTTTTCCTAGTCTCCTTATTAGAGAATGCTACCCACCTTTGCAATAATCATACAAAGTCGTACAAAGAAGAAAGAAAAAATAAAATCTAATATATAACAACATAATATCATAAATTATGTTTTTCTTCGAACAAATAAACGAAATGATGATATTCAATAGAGATAGACATGCATATGGAAACTAATGGAAAAAATCTAATTTTTGTTTAAATTTACTCTCCTTATATAGTGAAATTTTCCCACATTATTGTCGATTTTCGATCACATCCTTCAAAGTTAAAGTTTTTCTGGATGTGAAGTTCAATTCCACATTACCAATCCCAACAACAATAGTGATATGAGAATCACCCAACAGCACTTTCTTATCTTCGATCACAGCAGTGTATGTTTTGAACATACTTCTATCATAGCAAACATGGCGGGAAGCACCAGTGTCTACCCACCACCCATCTGATCCACCTATGAGGTTGATCTCACATAGCAACAAAATTATGTTGCTCTTCAGACAGGTTAACACTAGGAGTAATGTTTGGCATGTTCCTGCACTTACGTGCCATATGACCTGGTTTCCCACAATTAAAGCATAGGAAAGCAACATCATTTCTAGGTGGTTGTTGTTGTGGCCTATTTTGGTTCCTTTGAAGGTTCCAATTCAAATTAACTCATGTGTTGCGGTTTTGGATTGGTTTGCGGTTCTGATTCTTAAAATTCTTTTGAGTGGGTTTCAGAACCGCAGTGGACCTTTTAGTGTTACTAGAAACAATAAACACTTCTTCTTTTAAATCTTGTTTTCGAGCTTCCTCCTCAATTCGGAGGCGTGTAATCAGACTTTCCATCGAAAATTCTTTTGTTTTGTGCCTCAAAACATTTTTAAAATCTTTCCACGAATGAGGTAATTTGTCAATAATGACAGCAACTTGAAATTGATCATTTAGAGGCATACCTTCTGAAATGATTTCATGTGCTATCTTTTGCAATTCATGAGATTGAATTTCCACTAATTTGTCATCCGTCATTTGAAATTTGAGGTAGCGGCTGACATCATATTTTTTCGATCCAGCCTCCTCAGTGTCATAATTCCTCTGCAGAGCTTCCCAAATTTCTTTGGCAGTTTTTTCTTCAGCAGTGTAATAATCATATAGGTCCTCTGTCAACCCATTGAGAATATAGTTTTTGCACAGAAAATAATTTTCTGTCCATCTTTCAGCAGCACGAACATCTGCCTCATCACCATCTTCAGGAACAATTGGCTTTTCAGAAGTCAGAACAGAAGCTACTTTCTTTGTTGTGAGGTAGAACATGTTCTGTCTCCATCTTCGGAAGTGAGCTCCTTCAAACCGGAATGGTTTGTTGATCTCAGCAATCCCATTTGATTGTTCGGTAGCCATCAGCAGTAATTGAAGCGTCTTAAAATTGTTGTAACTCGAACTCAGAAAACAGGAACAGACCGAACAAAATAAATGGGCAGAGTTGCGGACAATGTCGCTTTCTTTAAGACGTTCGCGGAACTGCCGGAAATTAGCAAACAGTATGAACTCCGGTCGCCTCCAGGATAAAACAGCCCTCTGTAAATACGATTTTGTATTGCACCGTACAAAAATCGTTTCTGTCTACACTCTCTATTTGCTCAGTTTCGAAATACAGAATGGAAATTAATTGTCTCTCAAATGGCAGTCTCACCCACCTATTTATACAGAAAAATAGAGTTATTGAAGCTCTGATTTACAGGAGAGAAAGTGGGAGAGAAAACATGGGAAGGTGGTGAGACTGAGTTTTGAGAAAGCCACGTCCAGAAAATAGACGTTAAGAGAATAACGTTCAGAAAGATTAATTCAGAGTAGTAATTAATTAAATAAAAAATTAAAACGAATAAAATAATAATAAAAATATTGTTAATTTTTTACACCACACCACACCGGCCCGGTAGGACAGACGGCGGCGCGCGTGTGGTGGTCAACCAAGAGGTAGGTCCTCACCCTTTCACAAAAGTGGGTACCTCTTGGGGCACACCCCAAGCATGTGAGGACCTCCTTTATAAATATCTCCACCAAGTGCTTTGAAAGCAATGTGAGATTCTTTTCACTTGAAAAACTTAAAGACATGGGCTTATTTCATAAATTATAATTGGGCAAAGCCCAACAATGTTTTTATATATGATTAACTACTAAATTAAAATAGGAGATACTAATTACTTATAAACATAATTAATTAACATTAAAATTTAAATACTTATTGTAATTGAAATAACTTTTGGATTAGAAGCCTCTCTAAATAGAAGGTCCTATAGTGCCTGGATTGACTCGCTTTAAAGCCGACTTTGAGACAAAGATTAACCTTAAAAAATGAATTAAGTAGCTAAAAAGAATGAGCAAACAAATACATTTATTTAGAATACCACACAAATTATTAAAGACATGATTAACAGAGAGAAAACAAATACATTTATTTAGAATACCACACAAATTATCATAATGATGATTAGATAGAAATACTTGTAGGAACTCCTCTTCCTGTGACACCTTCTTTAGAGAATGGTTTCAACAACTGATAAGGAACAACCCCAGCTCCAGATCTATTTCTCAAATTAGGATTGGAGTTCCTTTCATCAATTACCCTTTCAAGATCTTTCAATCTTGAACGGAAGCTCTGAAATGCAGCCTTTATTGTTGGATCTTCATCCCAAGATGGCTCAGATTTCTCTCCAAGATACTCCTCATCAGGAGAATGAGTAGATAAAAGATCCAAAACAGCCATAACTTGAGTTGCTTGCACTTGTGAAGGGAAGCATCTTAATAGTGTAACTTCTGGTTTATTTACAAAGAATTGAAAAACCTCTTCTGATATTGGATCTTCAATTGGCACTTTGGTTCGAGCTATTGTTGGTCGATTTGGGAAGTAACCACCATATAAATATTGTCCAAAGTTTACAGCTGCGTGGTGACCTGTGCTTACCCAGATTATTGTTGATAATGTTTGGATTAGATCATCTTGAGTTTTGAGTACAGGCCACCATGGCTCATCTTTCTTATCACCATGCCCTTCAGTTCGAACTTCTGTCCAAAATGCTTGAAGTTCTTCATCAAACTCTACATTCCTTGCATCTGAGTAGTAATGATACACATAGTCACTAACCCATTGTTTGATGGCATCCCAGAGGATTAGAGCATCATTAGCGAACGGGTAATCTTCGATTGCTAGCTTTAAACCATGTGGTGCTGTTGGGTCCTCAACTGCCATTCCCCTGATAAGCACAATTAATAAGATTTAATGTATTTATAGAAAAAATGCATAAAAGTATTTGTTATACGTTCCTAGAACCTAAAAGTTCAAATGCATTAAAGCTTAATCATGGATCTTGTATTAATGCACATTCACATGCAAATAACTTATGAACTTGCAGCCTGTAAAACAAAGACTCATCCCACCACGTGTTTTTAATTCTACAAATTAATGAAATCGTCAGGACTCAAACCTCGACCGCTTGGTCTAAGAGCTACCATGTCATAGAACCACCTGAACTAAAAGCTAAATCTGATAGTTAAGACACATCATAGATATATCTTATATTAATATCTCACGAACTTGTTGATCAAGTTGTTCCCAACACTTGAACGCCGGATTGACATCTCCAGTAAGCAAATCCTTCGGCAGAGGATTTTGGGTTATATCAACATGATATGCCAACACATAACCTTTCAGCAGCGGCATGAGCTACATATGTCATAGCAAAACTTAGGAAGTGTTTGGTTGCTCATTTTTCACCTCCTGTTTGTTTTTTCACTTCAAAATAAAGAGTTTTAAGTGTTTGGTTAGAAATCTTCTATTTGTTTTTTACACCTGAAAAGTAGTTTTTCACAAAAGCACGGAATCCTGCTTTTTAGAAAAGCAGCATTTTCAAATAGCAAATCGTAGCAACAAACAACAGTTAAATCAAACGGGCCTTTAATCGAAGTAAGCTTTTGGGTAATATGTGATGACAGGTTTCTAGTGGGAATTTGGGTGGAGGTTGCGGCAGGTGTGGTGGTTTCGGATGTGGAAAGACGGTGCCATTAAAATTATGGATTTTGGGATGTTAAGCCTCTTAAAACTATGATACTATGAAGATGCTATTGTTTCAACTGTGTTTTCCATTGATGAAAATATAAGGGCATGATAGGGAAAGGTTACAACACATTGATCTACTAAGATACATGAGATTTGAATGATTCAGAGCGCTATATATAGTTAGCAGATATTAACAAATAATTAAGAGATAATTAGCTAATTTGACATTTACAATACGGTTCCTCATCAATACGTACCTCCGAATGAGATCAGCTGGCAAACTTTCCTTATCGAATCGCCAGAGTTTGTCATAAGCAACTGAACTTAACTCCATAGAGTATTTTCCTGGAGAGAATGAGGACTCAATGATCCCATCAGCATTGATGAGTTTGTCTCTAGCAATAGAATTAATTTCCAAAGTGTATCTGAAATGGGGTTGTAGAAGTCTATAGATTGGATGCATTGCACTTAATTGTCTATTAGCAGCAATTATATAAGGCTCTGTGCAACAATGCGTCCTTAGCCAATGAACGATAAGTTGATGGTAACCAGAATCATGGGCAGTAACATGAGCCTTAGCCATCCTCCATAGCCAACAGCTAGTCGCATCGTAGCCCGGTGTGAAAACATGCCTCCATTGTGGCTCATTGGCTATAGGCGGACGCGTGAGCTCGATTGCTACGGGTTTTAATGTGCCGTTTTGAGTGAGAAAGAACAATGTTCTTGACCCGTATAATGTGGTGTCTGGGAGTGCTCTCACTTTGGCCACATATGGTAGAAATAGATCATGATAGTCCAATATGAAGAGTCTCATTTGCTCAAAAGCCTTCACTTGCAAAGATATGTAATGAGTAAGTTTTTAATTTATGTAATCATGGATATAGGATGAATGATATCATTAATTACCTCTTGAACAGTCATGGTACCGCATATCTCAAATTCAATGAGTTCTTTTGTAAGTAGAGATTCTGGAGGTCCATATATTGCAGGATCAAGTTTGCTTTTTATAGGCCATTCCTTCAAGGGATCATATCACAATATCAACTCAATTCTTTATAGTTTTCATCAAACGGAAATGGAAACCAAAAACGTGGGTAAATGTGGAAATATTAAAAATATAAGAATATATTTATAAATATTAAAAAATATAATAAACATAATAATAATAATAATAATAAATATATAAAATGATTATTGATAAGACCTAATTCAATTTTGAGATTTTATAGATTTGACTTTTTAAGTTGGTATTTTTATTGATTTTCTTTTTAGAACACAATTCAATTACCAATGAAAAGATAAAAAAATCTATTTGACGGTGAATACAAAAAGTCTTTCTATTTAAAAAACAGATGTCATCCTCTATGGTTCTTTAAATTTAGTCTTTCTATTAAAAGGAATAAAAAAACTAAAGAGTCCAAAAAGCATATCCAAAACCTAGACTCAAGAAAAAACAGAGAAAAGACACCAAAACGAAGAAGAAATAGAACTTTGCATGTTGGAAAATTCAACGTGATCTTCTTGAGAGAAAGAGAGAAGCAAAATATCACCTGCGTTTTTTCTGAAGTGTAAAGAAGATAGATTTCAATTCAATCTCATTCAAGAAGATTCAGTAATTCAATGGAAGAGCTAATTATGTGTGGTAAGTTGTTTAAAAGGATAAGATGTAAAAATAGCCCTAACATTTACATCCAGGAGCAACTTTACCTCTAACATCGATGCAATTTTTCTTCTAATATTGACAAGTTGGATCAACACATCATTATAAAAAAACTAATATTTTGTTACTTATTCTGCACCAATTACATAACTATCGTTTCTGAAAAGAATTCATATTTTTTGTGATTTAATAATAGAATTATAGATTAATATTTTAAATTCAGTGAACTATTTGAATTTTTTCTGTCCAGCTCATGCAAAATATATTATATTTTTAAATTTTTGTTTACGTCTAATCATATGCTTGTGATCTGTTACTAATTAGTAATAAAAAAATGACGCTCATACGAAGTGTAGATAAGACAATTTGGTGAATTATTTATCAAGTTGACTCAACTATCAACATTAGTGGTAAATTTACTTTTAGCTGCCATCATTAAGCTAAAATTGCATCAGAAGTAGGGAAAATTACTCCAGATCATAAAAATTAAGGGTATTTTTGCACCCCTTGTTTAAATAGAACTAGCTTTGTGACTTTTGAAATCAATTAAACCTATCGCTACTTTGAATTATGAATCTGATTCTGAATCTAGAGCAGGATTTCAACCCCTAGAAGATATCTAGCCATACAGTTTGAGTTTGGACACTGAATGGCTTTCTTCATCTAGAAACGTCTTTCAAGGTTTCCTATCAGTTTACACGTGTCTAAGAAACATTGAAAAACTGCTCCCCGAAAGTTTTCGTGGATCATAGGTTGTCATTTATAATATATTTGGTAAAAGAATAACTTACCCTAACTAATTCAATGCTAAATGGGTTAAGTCCAGCAAGAGTTTGGCGAGAAAATTCCTCATCCTTAAACCAAGAAAATGAATCTCCTGCATCACAAAAATGATAATTAATTAAAAATAAGAGTAAACAGCAAACAACACTCAAACCAAACTGGTCCAAAAACTCGAATAAACACACTTACTGTCAATCATTTCAGGGATCTCAAAACGGAGAATATCATCTCCACCGTCTTTAGCAGTTTTGACAAGTCTTGGAACAGCCCCAAGTTTTGTACCCTTGGGTAGGACAACACCTTGTTTGAAAAGTGAATCAATGGCATTAAAGTAAGGGAACCCAAGTGTTTTATCAAGTAATCTTATAGCAATTTGTGGAACTAAGCTATGAAGAACAGATTTTACTGTCTTTCCTATAAATGCAGCATCTTTAATCTCTGAAAACGCCTCATCCCTTGGCACGTAAGTCTCAATGCCGCTTCTTGATTCCGATAACGGGTCTTCAATTTGAATTCAAATAATGAGATATTAATCGATGTAAAACAATTTAAAAATTGTGATGTTTACCGGTTTTAGAGGGTGGGCGTCCAGTTCTGCAACGCCTTGGATATGGAAAAGGATTGCCAGTGCCGCCTAAAACAGGTCTTTTGAGATGAATGTTTGAATCAGGATCGCCAAGATCGTTGTAGGTATCGTAATCGTATATTCTGTCTGGTTTCTTTCTCTCTCCCTTTCCATTTCCTCTTAACTTTTCCAATTCTTTCTTCCTTAGCCTTGTCAATCCACTTGGTGTCTCTGATGGCAAATAGCTCTGTATAGGAATGTAATGACATTTATTAACGGTCTATAACAAAGCCTTAGTTCGGAAATGATTCACGGATTTATTAAGTGTCTATAACTATAAATATTTTGTATTCATTTTCAATCATAAATAAGAGAACATTGCACTTTCTCTTCTTCAATTCTCTCTTGTAGTCTTGAAGGAGAGCTCACGAGAATAGTGGGTTAAATGCACAATTTTTTTGGTTGAATTTACATAGTTGTTTCAAAATGATTGTCTTAATAAAATTGTTAAATTTGAGTTTTGTCTCAATTAGATTACTCCAGATATATGAGTGATTAAAAGAGATCGGAATAATGTCATGGACATGGATGACAAATCAACATAGTCGACTCATATATCTTTGACCGGAATGACACATAGAATCCTCATATGTGCCACCTAGCAATCTCATATTATTTCAGTTAGATATTGGAGTTGACTCATGCTGTCCTGTTAGTCATACTATCATTCTGATATCTTTTAACCACTGAAATTGTATAAGTGATCTAATTGAGAGAAAATTTAATAGTGAGTTATTTTATTAAGACAAATTGAAACTGAATATTAATAACCATTTTGACATCAACATATAACTTCAGTGATCAAGATAGAGGATGAGAGAACCTTATTGGTGAAGAATACTCTCTTGCGTTGATTTTGATGCTTGGAATGGACCCATGATTCACAAGCAAAATGAAGAGCCCCATTTGGGAAACCTTCAAGAACTATGTTTTGGAGGTAAAATGGCTTGAAATTTTCATTCTCAACAAGAATGGCACCAACATCTCCGAATTCTTCTGGAATTGTAAATTTACTCTCGAATTTAATCTCTCCATCCTTTTGGCTCACCTTCCGAGCATACCCTTTTATTGTTTCCTTCTCTTCATTTGTAGCTTCATTTCAATCAATTCAAAACAAAACCACATCAACACATTTATACATATCAGATAAAAATTGATCTCAACTTTCATTAACACTATGGGTGGGGATGTGTTGGAAATGTGCCTTAGTTAATTTATTATGAGATAATGTTTTATTTAATTATTTTGAATTCAGGAGAAGTTATTTAGTTATTGCATATGTTTAGGAGAAGTTATGGAAGTCAGTTGTAACTGATGTCTATATTTCTGTATAAATTTCCTGAAGTTCAATAGAAGTATATGTTGGTTCCAAACTCTTAAATATTAAATACTACAAATTGGTATCAGAGCATATTATCTTGAGGGATCTGTGAGAATGGAAGCAGATGCAATATCTTTTAATCAGGTTGTTGCACAAGTTTTTTATGGCCAGAATTATCAAGCTTGGGCTATTAAAATGAAGGTTTATCTTGAAGCATTGGATCCTTGGGAGGCTGTAGAAGAAGATTATGAAGTTGCTCCGCTTCCACTAAATCCAACAATGGCACAGATAAAGAATCATAAGGAGAGAAAGACAAGGAAGTCAAAAGCTAAAGCCTGTCTTTTTTCTTCTGTTTCCAACACCATATTTACTAGAATTATGAGTCTGGAATCAGCAAAAGAAATATGGGACTACATCAAGAAGGAGTACCAGGGAAATGAAAGAACCAAGAACATGCAGGTGCTCAATTTGATTAGAGAATTTGAGATGTTGAAGATGAGAGAGTCAGAAACAATTAAAGACTATTGTGACAAGTTGCTGGGCATTGTTAACAAAGTCAGGCTGCTTGGTAAGGAGTTCTCTGATGAGAGAATTGTCCAAAAAATCCTTGTTACTTTGCCTGAAAAATATGAGTCTAAGATTTCTTCTTTGGAGGAGTCTAAAGATCTGTCAAACATATCTTTGGCAGAATTAGTAAATGCTTTACAGGCTCAAGAGCAAAGGAGAATGATGAGAAAAGAAGAAATGGTAGAGGGTGCTTTCAAGGCCAAAACTGAAAGTTCAGGAGGCAGCCCAGACAAAAATTACAAGGAGAAGAAGAATAACAAGTTCAGCAGTGATAACAAAAATGATGTGAGCACACCTTGCCCATATTGCAAGAAGATGAATCATATGGCAAAAAGATGCTGGTGGCGGCCTGACATCAAGTGCAGGAAATGTGGTAATATGGGCCACATGGAAAAGGTTTGTAGATCACAACAAAGTGAAGCCGCAAAAGTTACAGAAGAACAAGAAGAAGAGCAACTCTTTGTGGCAACGTGTTTTGCAATTAACAACATCTCCAGTGATGCGTGGTTGATAGATAGTGGTTGCACAAATCACATGACCAACGATCAAACTCTTTTCACAGAAATAGATAAAACTCTCATTTCTAAAGTCAAAATTGGAAATGGTGAGTTTATCTCAGTGAAAGGAAAAGGAACAGTGGCCATTGAAAGCTTAGCAGGTGTAAAATATATTACTGATGTTTTATACGTGCCTGACATTGATCAAAACTTGCTTACTGTTGGACAGCTTGTTGAAAAGGGCTTCAAAGTTATTTTTGAAGACAAGTGGTGCTTCATCAAGGATACAAGGGGCAAAGATGTGTTTAAAGTGAAGATGAAAGCCAAAAGTTTTGCCTTGAATTTGATGGAGGATGAGCAAGCAACACCAGCAAGTCATGTTAGCAATCAACTTACAACACCTTACACACCACAACAGAACGGTGTAAGTGAGAGAAATAATCAGAGTGTCATGGAGATGGCTAGATACATGCTTCATAAAAAGGAATTGCCAAAAAGTGTTTGGGCGGAAACAACAAGTACTGCAGTTTTTCTACAAAACAAGCTGCCCACTAGAGCTGTGCAAGGAAAAACACCATTTGAGGCATGGTTCAGCACTTCAAAAGCTAACATAATTTTCCAACCACAAAATGGGAAAATTATTGTGAGCCCAAATGTCAAGTTCATGGAAGATAAACAATGGAGTTGGGAGGAGTCACTTGAAAGGCAATCTCCAACAAATTTGCAGATTCTTGATGAAAAGATCGATGATGTTCCTGTTCGTGGCACAAGATCTCTATCTAATATCTATGAAAGAAGTAATGTTTTTGTTTTTGAGCCATCAGAATTTAAAGAAGCCGAGAAGGATGACAAATGGATAGAAGCCATGAAAGAAGAGTTTCATATGATTGAGAAGAATGACACTTGGGAGCTAGTTGACATGCCTCAAAATAGAAAGAAAATTGGTGTTAAATGGGTTTTCAGAACCAAACTCAATGCTGATGGTTCTGTCAAAAAACACAAAGCGAGGCTAGTTGTTAAAGGGAAGTTTTTAGTGTGGATTTTTCAGAAACTTTTGCTCCTATTGCACGCTTGGACACCATCAGAATATTATTGGCATTGGCTGCACAAAATGGATGGAAGCTTTACCAATTCGATGTTAAATCAGCATTTCTAAATGGCTATCTTCTTGAAGAAATTTTTGTTGAGCAGCCAGAAGGTTTTGTAAATACTAAGGCACGGAGGAGTTTGTTGGAAATGTGCCTTAGTTAATTTATTATGAGATAATGTTTTATTTAATTATTTTGAATTCAGGAGAAGTTATTTAGTTATTGCATATGTTTAGGAGAAGTTATGGAAGTCAGTTGTAACTGATGTCTATATTTCTGTATAAATTTCCTGAAGTTCAATAGAAGTATATGTTGGTTCCAAACTCTTAAATATTAAATACTACAGGATGGGAGACATTTTACGCCAAAGTCTAACCGTGCCTGGGGGCATGAGTTACTATCCCCGAACTACTGTGATCTCCACTCACCCCCGAAAATATTAATACTTATTTATAAATATTTTGATTAAAGTTTTTTGCGTACTCTATGACTCGAACTCTGAGATCTAATTTAAACAGTTTGAGAATCTTAATCATGTTAGTTTAC
Source organism: Euphorbia lathyris (assembly GCF_963576675.1). Lineage (NCBI taxonomy): Eukaryota > Viridiplantae > Streptophyta > Magnoliopsida > Malpighiales > Euphorbiaceae > Euphorbia > Euphorbia lathyris. Next base: position 17,088,209 of record NC_088914.1, on the reverse strand, counting down.
TCATGGCTTAATATAAAGAGATAATTATGTGCACATGGATCTTAATAACCAAATGAATTTGGTCATTCACCGTTAGATCTAAGTCTACATCTAACGGTGAATATGATCAAAACCAATACATAAGGATTTAGGGGGCGTTTGGTTCACAAGAAGTAAGGGAAAAGCAATCAAGAAAGGGAAACTAAAGGAAAGGAAAAGAATAAGCATTAATTCCCCTATGTATTTGGATATGTTTAGGAAAAGAAATGGGGAAAAGAGAATCCAATTCCCTACAGGCCTGAGGTAATGGGCTTAACCTAAAGTGGGGTAAACTCATAATCTAAAATGGGTAAAGGGAATGAGTTTTTTTTTTAAACAAACAATAACAAAGGGAATGAAACTCTTTCATTCCTATTCTCATTCCTAAAGATCCCGAACCAAACGCCCTCTTAGACTTGTCTATTTCTTCATTATATTGCAATGGTTTGAGTCTACCGCTTTCTGATTTTAGTCATCTTTGAACCTTAGTTTACTTGTGGCTTAAGAGCAACTCTAGTGGGTGTTGCAAGCTTGTTGCTTGCAACACCTAACCACTAGAGTGCTTATTACAATTGTGTTCTTACAATTGGTAAGTTACCAACAGAGGTAATAAAGGATATACAAGTTCAGGGAGCTATCGAGATATTTTGAAAGTTCAGATGCGAATAACATTTTGGATATATTCAAAGGGAAAATGATGAATTAAGCCTATATATATATATATATATATATATATATATATATATATATATATATATATAATTTCTGATGAAAGACAAGCAAATAAAATAAACAATCGGACAATTTACTCATAACATTCATGCAATAATATAACAGCAATATACTTTTAACAACATGTGAAAGTTTTTACGGAAAAAAATTATATCTCTGGTCACTGAATTTTATTCATTTTAACATTATGATCACTGAATTTCATTTCTTAATAATATGATCACTAAATTTTATAATTTTTAATACCAATAGTCATTTAGATTTAACTAACTCCTCAAAATAACTGTTAATGATTTCAAAATGAAAATTTTCAAAAATTAAAGTTGTTCGAAACAATATTTACTATGAAGCCACATTTTTTATTTTCCAAAATCATATTCGTTGGAGTTTTCTCTCTTTAAAATTTCACTCTCTTCTAATTAAAACAACACATAAATGACCTAAAAGCGAAAATTTTTAAGAATTAAAGTTTTTTAGAATATCATTAACTCTTCGAATTTTTTACTTTGAGACCGTCAACAGTCGTTTTGAGGCGTTAAGTGGCTACTAATATTAAAAAATGTAAAATTTAATGGTCATACCGTTAAAAATTGAAGTTCAGTGTCAGATGTAATTTACCCTGAAATTATATACATGAAGAGAAACGTACAATTATTAAGCTCTGAACTGAGGAGGTGAAGCAGGAAAGTTCTGCCCAATAAATCAGTTATACCATCAATAGGAGCTGTTAAAATGCCAGTAAGAAATCCTTCAACTGTTTCTTTAACAGTAACAATTGCCTTAACTGTTACTGATTTCTGGGTGCTATCCATTTCTGGCTGGATTAATGAAAAGGATAAGATACAAAGTATTTATTTATAGACCAATTTAGCATGCATCTACAGATACAAAGAATAAATTAATTAAGACTTGTAGTTTTGAAAAATACTATTTAATGTTTATTTGGTAATTTTTTAATTCCAATTTTCATCTTTTAGGTGATCATACAAATGACACACCACCTAATTAATCTTCTAGTTATTTACACAAACAAACAAGGGAAACACATACGGTGGCAATGGATCATGATTATCCAAAAACACATACGGTGGCAATGGGTCATGATTATCCAAAAACCGTGGGTATTGAACTGACTGGGATGGAAAATAACCGAAAAAATTAGGGATGGGGACGGAGAACATTTTGTCCTTGAAGTTAAAATAGAGATGGAGACAGGGATTACTATATCCGTTCCGTGGAGATCCCCACACCGTCCCCATATAAATCCCCGTGAGGATTACCGAAAAATCAATATTTACCTAATATATTATATAGTCATTAGTCAATATAATAAACAATAATATTAAAAAGATAAATTTATGTGACTTTTAAAATAATAATATTTTTTTAAAAATTAATAACATTAAAAATAAATAAAAAATAAGTAAATAAGATTAAAATTAAAATTAACATATCCTACACTAGTAAAGGTAAAATAAGTATAACTTATAAGCATAAAAAAAAACATCCAGGTAGGCCATCTCCAATCATTCTCTATAATCTATTTTTAGAGTAAAAGTGCACTCCAATAGCATTCTAAAACCTTACTCTATTTTTAGAGTAAGGTTTAATGATTGTTTAAGAATAAAAATATCATTTTATACAATAAATGGTATGTAAAATTAATATAATAATTATAAAATATTATTTGTTAATAGAAATATTCTTTTTAGGGTTATAAATAAAGTAGATGGTTGGAGAAATGTTATTGTAGTACATCTATAATTGAAGATGGAGTAGAAAAAAGTACAGTTGAAGTAGGAAAAATAAAGTAGATGGTTGGAGATGACCTTAGCAAAGTTTTTACATGTGAATATAAATTAACAGTATCATCAATAAGAATTTGGATCTAGTTTCTAAAAAAAAACTATAAGTATTGACTGATCCTTTTTGTATATCATTTATCAATATTCTATTGTTTTTTTTTACTCAAAATCGAAATTTTATTAATCAGACAAGTTTGCATCCTTCCTAATAACATCTAACAGCCAACTCGGCATGATAGATGAAACAAAATCGCTAGCATTGGAACAGGCTTGCCTAGCTACCAAATGAGCAGCACCGTTCGCTAAACGAGGGATATAAAAAAATTTTAAAACCTGGATATGACAATAATAAAGACCTGCAATCAGTAATGATTGTACCAAATTCAGAGAGGTCCTCACACTCCGAGAGTATCGCATCAACAACCACTTTCGTATCAGTCTCAAAAACCACATGATTGTAATCAAGATTAGCGAGCCAAAGCATGCAAGTACGTACCCCAAGAGCCTCAAGGACCTTTGGCTCTTTAATTCCATTAACCATGCTGCTGCTATAAAATAGAAGAGAGCCGTCAGCACCTCTGACAACTGCCCCGAAGCCACTACAACCGTCTTCTGCGAAAATGGCTATGTCTGAATTGCATTTGATGGTTCCTGGCAGGGGCAGGTTCCATGTCGATGTTGCTGCTGAATTCGCTGCTGCTACTGTTCCGTGCGTCGGATGTGGTTGCTTGAATTGATAGGCTCTCCACTCATTGTAGCCATCCCACACCTTCCGCCAACTGCGCGATGCCGGCCACCAATCTGCCTCCCACAATACTCGATTTCTATGCTCCCAAATGGATAGCAGTCCGTAGCATAGTCGTACTGCTGCAGCCTACTCCATCTGCGTCAGTTCGCGAAACAGCCACAAGCTAAGGGTCGTGCCGCCACAATTGGGTGCTTCCACTTTTGCCTCTCTCCAAATTTCACCTGCAAAACAACAACTAGTAAATAAATGAGTGTCCGTCTCATCCTCCTCCACACACACTGGGCACTCGATAGTAATCAGGACCCGTCTTTGCACAAGCTTTGATCGTGTGGGTAAACAACCCGATAAAACACGCCACATAAATAGTTTCAATTTTGGTGGCATTTCTAGCTTCCAAACCTTTTTCCACCCTTCACAGCTCGTGTCGAGTTCATCTCTCTCCATCCCCTTGTGGTATCCCGATTTCACAGAATACAATTCATCCTTTGTCCAGTGCCAAACACATTTGTCTGTGCCTCCCCTGAAAGGTAATATGATATCACAAATAGCAGCAATTTCATCATCATAAAAGTAACCTCTCAGCTTATCCATATCCCATCCCCGCCCATTCTCAATTAATAAATCTACCACTCTCGAATCTTCCATTCCCTAGATTTGGTAAGAATTTATGCAGAAATTAGTTAGGCTTGGTACTCAAGGATCTTTCCAGACTCTAATTGTATTTCCATCTCCCACCTTCCATCTTATTCCCAACCTTAGAATATTAATTCCCTCCCAAATGCTTCTCCAAATCATACTAGGGTTATTGCCTAATTTGGAATCAAGTAGGTTTGTCCTAGGGTAATATTTAGCTTTGAACATGCGACCTACTAAAGTATCTGGTTTGTGAATCAATTTCCAACCCTGCTTCCCTAATAAGGCTAAATTAAATACATGCAAATCTCTAAATCCCATGCCCCCTGCCTCCTTTACACTATACAATTTAGCCCAATCAAACCAATGAATCCCCCTTTTACCCTCAGGTTTTGAGCCCCATCAAAAGGAATTCATTAGTTTTTGCAATTCATCACACACTGACCTGGGGAGCATAAATGTGCTCATGCAGAATGTAGGGAGCGCCTGTGCAACTGACTTCAGTAGAATTTCCTTTCCTGCCTAAGACAAGAACCGGATGCCCCAGCTGCTAAACTTTCTTCTCAACCTGTCAACCAGGAATATAAAGATACGTCATTTGGATCTGCCAATCAGTGACGGGAGCCCTAAATACCGACCCGTGTCTAGAGGTGCATGAACATTTAGGATTCCTTTGATTTCGTTTTTTAACTCCACACTAACATTGGCACTGAAGAACACCCCTGATTTGTTCAGATTAACCGCCTGGCCTGAGGCCACTTCATATTCCTTTAGAACCTTGAGAACCTCCCTGGCCTCTTCAGTTCTGGCCCTAAAAAAAGAGGAAGCTGTCATCCGCAAAGAATAAATGTGTAACTGATGGTGCCTGTCTGCATATTCTATTGTTGGTTGTTGTTTAGAAATTTCAGTTACATCATTTGGTTTGTTTATTTTTTTTTATTCAACAGATTCAATCTTTAATATAATTGCTTTAGGGGGTGTTCAACGGTCGGTTCGGTCTGAAAACCGAACCGAACTAAAATAACCGAAAACCGAATAACTCAAAAAATAAAAACCGAATCTAACTGAATAACAATAATAAACTGAACCGAACTGAACTGAAAAATTTGGTTCGGCTCAGTCGGTTATTCGGTTTATATACATATTTTTAATATTTTAACATAAAATATAGATAAAAAAAAGTTTAATCTAAACATAAAATTCATTATTTTAGAATCAATGGTAGTGATTTGAATAATTTTAAATAAGAATATAAATAAAAGTTTGTTAATTGATTTGATGAATATATCAATTGAGTGAAATATTCAATGAAAGTGTAACGGTAATGACTTAGCTATAAATCATTGCATAGAACAATAACAATTATTATTGACAAATTTTACGATTGACACCAATTAGAATTTCATTTTTCCTTTACTGTTAGATTATGAGTTGAGATTAATTAGTTTTATAGTATAAATCTTAATAATAATTTATAGTTTATTCTTAATATTATCCTAATTAAACTTTATTTCAGTCTGTTCGGTTAATTAGGCCATTTTATCATAAAAACCGAACCGACCAAAATTACCAAAATATTACAAAAAAGAGAACCGAACCTGAACCTAATAAACCAAAAAACTGAGCCGATAAATTAAAATTGATCGGTTCGATCGGTTATTTCGGTCTGGTTCGGTTTTTAAACATCCCTAAATTGCTTTATAAAAAAAACCTTTTAATATAATTGAAAAGCTATTTATGGGATTAATTTGTGATCATGTTGATATTTTTTTATTTAATGTAAATTTTAAAACCGTATAAGAGAGGATGGAGACAAAAAAAAATCTCGAAACATTAAACGGGGATTCTCCGAAACCATCTCCGCAAACATTGGGGACAGATTGGAAAATACATTTCCATCCCCACACCGCACCGTTGCCATCCCTAGAAACACATAAGACACAAATAATTCCTCGTTTTTTGTCTAGGATTTAAGGATTTTCATAAAAAAAATTAAAAATTAGATAATTTTATTTTTAATAAGTTTTTTTTTTTTCAGGCCCGACCTAAAATTGAATCGGATATGACAGTGAAACATTACCACAAACGTCTACAAGTCGGAAGCAAGTCTTACGATTAAATTTTAAGTAATTCCAATTTTTTTAAGGCTTCAATGGAGAAGTCTAGTGGATTTCTTTAACCTCTAAAACAAAAATAATGAACCCGGATCTATCAATAAGTCAATCAATAGATTTAGACTTACCTCTTGTAGCTCAAATCCATTGCATAGCAGCAGAAGTAATTGATCTTGGCTTCGTATCACCGATCTAGGAGGTTACCACACCAAATGAGTAATTCGTTATTTCACGAACTAAGAACGTAACTAGTAGACAAAGAGAGAGAGAGGGGCACGTAAGAGAGAGAGAGAGAGAGAGAGAGAGAGAGAGAGAGAGAGAGAGAGAGAGAAATGTCTCTTTTCTTTTCTTATATCTTAGCCTTATTAGGGTTTTGGCCTCCTTACCTATCTATTTATAGCTAGGATAAAACCCTAACCCTAAACCTAATCTGACTAGGTTACGGACGGACCATAAATGGATCAGTAAATGGGTCAATGCCCATTTACTCTATTTATCCCTACATCTCCCACTCGCACATAACGAAAATATATTCCATCACTTTGTTTCGTTCATACTCGTAAATAGTTCGTGCGACCGGCATACAATTGAGAACTCAAATGTTGTATACTCCTTGGAGATATACAACCTCTCGAATTACATGTGTAATTAAGAAATATTATGCTTTATCCTAGACTTCATATCACATCCACTGTAATTGTCATTATCTCGACAATTCATCTACATTCACAAGCGTGCATATATGAACAACTATCCGGATTTGCGAAATATAGGACTACAAGATGTGAACTTGACAAAGTCTTTCCCTCTTACTACGTTCTTTCCATAATAATTCATTTTACTTATTGCCCAGTTGACCCCTATCCAAGCTGAATTAGTACCTAGCTCTTGAGGGCATATTTCCAAAGTAGCCAAAATGAATTACACTTCTTGAACTAGTTAAGGATATCGAGGATAACATTTCGAGAAAAAAGATGTTTTTCACATAGAGAGACTCAAGATGGGAAAACGTGAGACTGCCCTTTTTACACATCTCTTGGTCATAAAGCACACATGGTATCAAAAACATATGATATGGTGTTCTAATCCTTCCATCTAAAGAAAGCGCATGTCTATACTCAAAACAACACCATACGAAGGTTTCAGTTTCGATGTGTCATACCATTTAACCTTAGTCTCTCTCATAATAGGACTACCTTCGGCTATCGAAGACAGAAGATTTCATTCAAGCAACTCTGATTGAAATCTCAGATTATAAATAATCTTTTATATACATATTTATCCACGCCTATGTATATTTCTATCCTGCAAGCTAATGAACCTAGATCCACTGTTACTGCAAGATGTCGTCAATTATTGAGCAAATTATGGTTTACTCAAAAATCTGCATCATCCTTATCTTTGTCAACACGATTAACAAAATAAGGGTAAGCACTCGTGTGAGTGAGCCGCTTCTCTGTCTGACATGCTCAATTGCAAATATTAACGTACAACATTTACATGTACGTGTATTACAGGTGATTCAAAAAGTTACTTTATGGAATTTGAAAAAACATATGTTACATAAGTTACATGTAATAGAAATATGTTTAGATTCCAAGTAATCCCTGGGACCTAATGTGTTGCATAAAAACATCTCTCTTGACATGTTTCGTTAGAGAGTCAGCAACCATGTTATGAGTCGAAACATATTTCATACAAACATTTATGCGTGCAACTAAATTTCCAACAAAATGATACTTAATTTCAATGTACTTTGCTTTACTATAAAAACCTTTGATCCTAACCATATGAGCTAGTTCAACAAATGCGTTTTTGTCACAATAAACGTGATATGCGGTACTAATATCAAGCCACCATTCCCTTAGCAACCTTATTTACTTCATAAAACACAACATAAAGATCAATGTTAGACAAATCTTAAGTAATGGCTTCCACAACATTCGCTTAATTTGGCTTGACCATCTTTGGCAGCCAACCAATCAGATTACTGAATTTCAAAACATAACCTAACAATCATTTAAATTTACATTTTCTAACATTATGGCCGCTGAACTTTAACTAACACCTTAAAATCACTGTTAACGACCTGAAAATTGAAATTCTTAAGAATTGATGATATTCTTGAAAATTTTCATTTTTAGATCGTCAACTGTCATTTTGAGATGTTAATTGAAGTTTAGTAGCAGTAATTTAAAAAGGGATAGGGTGCAAAAATACCTCTAACGTTTATAATCAGGAGCAATTTTATCCCTAACGTCTAAAATTATGCAATTTTACCCCTAACATTGGCAGCTAAAAGCAATTTTACCCTTAAAGTTGTCAAGTTTGGTCAATTTCAGAAATAATTCATCAAACTGTCTTCCCGGTCATAATTTTGTCATCTACACTTCACATACGAGTCATTTTTATCACTCATTAATAACAGATTATAAACATGTGATTATATATGGAAAAAAATAAAAAAATATACTGTCTATTGTACGATTTGGACAAAAAAGTTCAAAAAATTTCACCGAATTTATAAATATCAATCTTCAATTCTATTATTAAATCACACAAAATATGAAATCTGTTTTTTTTAAACGAACTAATATGTCATTGGTACATCATAAGGAACAAAATATTTGTATTTTATAATAATGTTTTAAATTGAACCAACTTACCAACGTTATGAGTAAAATTGTTTTTGGCTGCTAATGTGAGTGGTAAAATTGCACAATTTTAGACTTTAAGGCGTTAGGGGATATTTTAACAGCTTATTCCACTTTTTAAGTGATTTTAAAATTTAGGCCTAATGCTCCTCCAGCTCCCTTAACTTGTTGAAATTGGTCATTTTACCCCTCTAACTCATCGAATGTTCTATTTACCCTCTTAACTCTATATAAATGGTACACCCCTCTTAACTTGTCCAAATTAGTCATTTTACCATTCCTCATCTCATCGAATGTCCTATTTACCCCCTTAACTCCATAAAAGTGGTATTTCTTACCCCTTTATAGTGCAAAATTAATAGCACTTATTCAAATGAGTTTGAAAATATATATTTTTAATATCAATTTTTTATTTTGTTTTAATTTGATAATTATATTGATCCTTCATTTGTTTATTATAATAATATTGTATTACAATAATTAGATAATCAAAATTTAACTAACAAAAAAAAAAGTTGAAAAGAGAAAGAATGAATAACAAATAACAAGAACATTTTTTTTTTATAAAAAAAAACAAGAACATTAATATAAACAAGTTAAAGACATTATATGTAAGGATAATGTACCAAAATAGGCCTATGATTTTGGGAAAGTATTAATTTAGGTTCCACGTACAAAATAGCACCAATATAGGTTTAACATTTAAAAATTGTATCAATTTAGGCCTCGATGACGGATTGTAAGGGGTGAGAAATGCCACTTTTATGGAATTAAGGGGGTAAATATGACATTCTATAAGTTGGGGAGGGGATAAATGGACAAGTTGGGGGGTTGAGAAATACCACTTTTATGGAGTTAATGAGGTAAATAGGATATTCTATGAGTTGAGAGGATAAATTGACAAGTTGAAGGTGTGAGAAATACCATTTTTATGGAGTTAAGAGGGTAAACAGGACATTCGAGAAGTTGAGGAGGTAAAATGACCAATTTGAATAAGTTAAGAGGGCTAGAGGAGCATTACGCCAAAAATTTAATGTGAAAATTAGTAAAATTTAGTGGCCATAAATGTAATTTATCAGTTGAATTGGGTAAAATGGTTTGACTTATTGAAATCAGAAAAAGTGGGAAACTAATGGAATGTGAGTTGTGTCCGACGAGAGAGCCTCACATGAATGAATAATAAAATCAAAATCCACCTTCGTCCCCGGTCTTGGTGCTGCTGAAAACTCATTTCTTCAGTTAAAGTTCCATTCTTTTTTCTTCTATCCCACGCATTAAAACCAACTCTCTTTCTGCATTTCATCCTCACAACAAATCCATTCAGCTATGCTATGAAGGTCTTTTCCCCTCTCTCCTTTCATCCTTTATTCTTCTTCTTCTTCTTCTTCTTCTTCTTTCTCTGTAATTCCCTCAATTTATGTTTCTTCATTTTGATTCACAGGTATCCCGGGTGGGGCTCTGGTCCATTTGGCTCTATGGAGTTGTGTTTATTCTTCTCTCTGTTTACTTCATTCAAAGTTTACCCTTCAGGGATGAAATTCTTTTTGATTCCGGCGATGTGGCAAATCCTAAAATCACAATCTTCTCGGCTCCGACCCCCTATTCCGGTTCTGCTGGAAAAAGACAGACTCTTGCTATTCGCTCCTGGCTTGCTTCATCCCCTCATCTCACTGTTGTTCTTTTCACCCAAGACCCTCTTGCTGCTTCTTTCGCCTCTGCCTCTGGTTCTCGAGTTTTAATTGATTCCAGTGTCGATTTTACGTATGAAATTGAAATTCCCTCTTTTTGTTATCTTTAATTAGTGTAGTTTGTTGATTTATTCTAACTTTAGTTTATGATTTTTGGTATTGGTTGGTTATAGGTTTCTTGGAACCCCTTTCTTTCACTCCATGGTGGAAAGGTCTCGGGCATTTGAAACAGACATATCCGTTTTTGTGAATTCAGAAACTGTTCTTCTCTCTGGTTTCATCTCTACTTTATATCATGCTTATAAACTAGACAATGATTGGCTTCTTGTAGCTTCATTAAGAAATGTTTCTTATTTCCCATTTCACTTTGATGATTCTGGGAGACATTGGCTAAGAGAGGATGGGAATCCGATTAAACTCCAAGAGGTATGAATTGAGACTGAAAGCTTACCCTATTGGGAACACAGCTCTGACTTTGTTTCTTACAGTTGCAGATGATGCTAGAACAGAATTGGGAATGGAGTGATTGTGATGATAGAATGCTTATGGCATGGAATAGCAGGAATGCAGCTCTATTTAATGGAGTAATTCCACCTTTTTTGTTTGGCAAGGGGATTCACAATCACTGGATCATTAATGAGGTTGTATCATCTGAATTTAGGTTTGTATTTGATGCAAGTTGGACCATTTCATGTCTCTATCTAAATGATCATGGAGATCAGTCTAATCACTCCGAAGACATCTCCAGTTTTTCGAATATCGGAAGCTGGGAAAATGTGGGAAATGCACATCTTGGAGCATCCTATGGATCTTTATTATTCAAAGAAATTGATTATTCTAGTTTACTAAAACTTGTGAATTGTGATGGAAAATATTTGTTTGTTGACACAAAAGAAGACACCACATATCCGTTTAGGGATCAGAAACTTAGTGTATGGAGTAGAAGGATTCTGCATTCAAAGACAAAGAAGAAAAATGTAGCTTGTGTTAATAATATTAAAACAAAAGAAAGAATGTCAAATTGTTCTTTTGGAAATCAGTTGAAGTACTTGGTACCCTTAGATAGTCCATTTTCCTTGGAGTCACTTCTTTTAGCAACTGCAGATGAGAATCAGACAATTGTGCTTGCTGTTGCTGGATATAGTTACAAAGACATGTTAATGAGTTGGGTGTGTAGATTGCGCCGTCTCCATGTCAGAAACTTCTTGATCTGTGCTCTTGATAAGGAAACTTATGAATTCTCTGTCTTACAGGTAAATATAATATCATTTTGGGTTTGATTTGCTGTCCTGATTACAATAATATATTCGGTACTATCATGAGTTATATGATGGAGAGATCTACTTGTGAAAAGTGCCCTTAAAAGTGTACCTGAACTTAGTTTTTGGACCCCTTTCACCCAATGTGCCTGATCTCAAATATTTCTGTTTCGTGCCAGGGTCTGCCAGTTTTTTACGATCCATCAGCCCCGAGTAATATTAGCTTCAATGATTGTCACTTTGGAACCACATGCTTTCAGAGGGTGACAAAAGTGAAGTCTAGAATGGTTCTGAAGATATTGAAGCTGGGATATAATGTACTTTTCAGTGATGTAGATGTTTATTGGTTTTCGAATCCGCTGCCAACGCTTTCTTCTTTCGGTCCTGCTATTCTGTTGGCACAGTCTGATGAATACAGAGCAGGTGTTATTCCAACTATGATGCCATTAATACTAAATTTCATTATTAGTTTAGAAGTATGGATTATACCTGCTTTCAAGGTTCAGAAGAAAACTAGTAGATTAAATTGTAGGAATATCTCTTTAATTTTTGGTGCAGTCACTTATTTGTAATTTATGTCCATATCCTGTTCTGTTTTTGGTGTAATGATGTGTTTTGCTAATGATTTTCTATCTGCAGGACCTGTGAACTTGCCTAGGCGCTTGAATTCTGGCTTCTACTTTGCTCGTTCGGATGTTTCAACAATTGCTGCTATGGAGAAAGTGGTGAAGCATGCTGCAAATTCAAGCCTCTCTGAGCAGCCTAGCTTCTATGACACGCTATGCGGGGTAGGCGGATCCTATCGAATCGGTGATGATAGATGTGTGGAACCTGAAACAAATCTCACGGTTCAGTTTTTGGACAGAAACCTCTTCCCTAATGGTGCATATTTAGAACTATGGCAAAAGAAAAATGTAAAAGAAGCCTGTGCAAAACATGGCTGCCTCATTCTTCATAACAATTGGATTAGCGGAAGGATGAAGAAGCTCGAACGTCAGGTTTCATCTGGTTTGTGGGAGTATGACAATGGCAAAAGGATGTGCTGCAAAGATACTTAGAACCAAACCAGTGTTCTTTGACGTTTTCTTTTGTCATCTAACCATGGATAACTAGACAAAAGAAGAGTCTATTCTGTTCTCTGTATGTCTGTCCAAAGCCTCGGTTTCATCTTTGATTCTGTGGGAGAATAATACGAAATAGAAATAGCAGGCCATTAAAAACAAAAGGAAAAGGATATCCACCTTGGCAAGAAATAACAATATGAAATACTTCCAGCTGGTACAACAATGCTCCCCATATGAGCGTCTCCATCTGACCGATTTTGATTGCCAGCTATGCTGAAGGCTTGTGTTAATTTGTTGTGCCAAAATCAAGGCTCTCACAAGGAGACCAGAGGGAAAGAAGAATTGGGAGGAGCTTCTGTATCATTAAACTTCCCCTCACAATCCAGGGATTTTTCTGTCAGGATAGTTCATGCTGGCGGACGAGAGGAGTTGTATCAACATGCTGTTCCTGCATCTCATTTGATGGACAAATATCCTGGTATGTGTGTTGCCCGTCCAGAAGTTTTCAAAAATCCCCAGAAATCCGTGTTAGGGCCAGATGAGGATTTGTTGCCTGGCCAGAAATACTTGATAATGCCATCAAGTACTGCTCGGAAATTAAAACGTAAACATATGGAGAGGCGGAAAGCTACAGCGCATGCTACTGGAAGAGATGAGGAATCAGATGTAAATATCACCTGGGAGTCGAGTATGGATATTTCAAATGACTCTGTTTCTTCAGCAAAAGACTTCTATAACACCAAGGGTAAGTTGTCAAGAGACTCGAAACGTTCAGTGAGGAGGGGTGTCAGAACTAAGAAGGCTTTTGTTCCCCCACTTCCGAAGACGAGAGTTTTTCGGGCATCTGGGTGGGAACCTAGTCTCACTTCTGTACAAGAAGTCTCTCCTTGACTATGTTATCTTCCTGATGACTTGCATTTCTGTATATTCTGTTATGTGTTCCTTGAAGACAAAGTTCTCTTTACTCTTTTTCTGAAGAGTTGTGAAGCAGTGAAGCTTCTGTTCGGAAGCAGTCTGCTAACCCAACATAGTCCACAATAAGAAGTGTTTCGATGCTAATTTCTGGTTAGAGCTCTGTTTCCCATGTTTCATAACCTACCATTCGTATTATTTTTCATTAGCCCTTTTCAATATTTTAAATTACAAACTTCTGCGTAACGTTTCAACATTTACATCTGTGTATTCATTGGTAATTTTGAGTTCAGGCTGTGAATGGAATGTATCAGCCTGCATTTTAGTAATGACATGTTGGAAAATGGACTAAAAACACTCATATGAATTGCATTATGACTCACCTTTCACACAATTTCCTGCAATCGATACACCAAAATGTCCCTATTCTATAAAATGATATGTTCTGGTCTAGTTCATCGAGAAATTTTAAGATGAGTTCAATACAGCGGAGACAACAATCAGACTTTCAAATGCATTCATCAACAAGGAACACAGATTTTGTTTGTTTAGTTCCACATATATTGTGATTTCCAATCAAGGAAATCATATCAGCCCAAATATCAAAAGAATGAGTGATTTTGATTAATCACATACATAAAACCGATCAATTTTCGATTATGTAGACCTAACTTAGAATAGGGAAGGCAACAGCTTGATAAAGATCCATGTATAGAATACGGCAAAGATACCACCAGCTGGAATTGTCACCAACCATGAAGCCACAATCTCTCTAACTGTTTCTGCTCTAACACTGTTTAGTCCCCTGGCAAATCCTACACCCATCACTGCACCGACCAATGTATGTGTTGCCGAAATAGGTAGTCCGAGCTTCGATGCAACTAGAACTACAGAAGCTGCAGCAAACTCGGCTGCAAACCCTCTAGTTGGTGTAAGCTCTGTTATCTTCTTTCCAATTGTTGCAATCACCCGATACCCCCACATTGTCAGCCCTGCGACTATACCGAATCCTCCCCATGCTAGAACATCAATTGGAATAACAATCTCTGTTCCACTAGAAGCGCCATGAAGAATCGACAATGCTGCTGCTAGAGGGCCTATTGCATTGGATACATCATTTCCACCATGGGCAAATGACATGAAGCAGGCTGAGAGTACCTGCATATAACCGAAAACCCCATAAACTATCTCCAATTGGGTACCCGTTGGTCCTGCGAAATCGGAAAGAAATCCTATACTTTTGTTTTGGACTGTATTCGTCTTTGGCTCTGGTTTTGTTGAACTAACTTTCTCGAGTAGATGACCAAGCTGTTTGTGGATGAGTTTGGAGACTAAGAATGCACCAACAGCACCAGAAGCTAAAGCCTGTGCCAGAGCCAAAGGAAATATCTTACTTAGAGGAAAGGCAGCAAAAGATATCCCTGTCACTCCCGCAAAGACGGCTATCGGTGCAGCAGCAGCAGCAGCTTGCCCAGGATTTGGAGCACTGTATACAAACTGCAAAAACTAAGGATGGTGAGAACCAGCAAGAATGAAAATTCTTAATAGGGGCTTGTATAGTTCCACCAAGCAGAAAAGTTTATGGTTTGAAGCCAAGTAAGAATATACCCTACGGATGCATCTGTAGACGAGGAATGACACCATTGCTCCCATTAATGGTGAGATCACCCATGAAGAAGTCACCCTTGCCAGTGAACTCCAGAAGACAGCACCAGTGCCTCCATACACGAGACCGAATCCAACCATTGAGCCTACTATACAATGTGTGGTGGAGACAGGCCAACCATAATATGAAGCAACCTGGATCAGACAACATGATAAATCAAGCATCAGTTAAAAGAGAACCCAACCTCTTTCAACATATACATCACAGAAGAACCACATTCAGTTCATGTAAGAGCCCGGTCTGATAAAATGTAGAATACTGTCCGCTTTGGCCCAAGTCTCATTCCTTGAACCTCACGGCTAAAATGTGTCTACATCAGTCACTCTCTCCATTTCCATTTTGATATGGGATCCGGTTCATCATTGTCCCCATCGCCATCCTTTAGCACCACTTTTTCAGGTCTTCCACCCTGGAGTCGCCCCTCTCATGATGGGGTCGTTACAGTTAGGGCATGAAAACTAGAAGAAACTACATTTGAATCTTATAATGTACACAAGTGAATGAAAATGAAGACTCTGCATTCCTTGTAGCAAATCTCAACTAGTTGAGAAGAGGACTTGATTGTTTTGTTTTTCTAAAGTGTTTGTTCCTGAAACTAATATTCAAACATAAAGAAAACAAATCCAACAACAACTACAGAAGAATTACATGATTGAAAACCTTAAAACAAGATGTAAGAACTCAGTAAGAGAAAATGCACCTGCAACCAAGTACCAGCAGCAGCCAGAGAAGAGAGCAACCCAGCAAAGAGTAGAGTATCTTTCCCTTGAAACACATTAGCCACAAGAATCCCCTTCTGCATTGTGCTGGTCACATGGGTACCCATTAAAAGTGCCCCTGAGAATTCCAAGATACCCGCTGTTAGCACCGCCTGCCGGAGAGTTAATGCCCCGGATCCGACAGAAGTCCCCATGGCATTAGCCACATCATTAGCCCCTATATTCCAAGCCATATAGAATCCAAACAAAAGTGTTGTATATGATAAAATATTTGTCTTTAACCCCAAACCTTGCCCCAAAGACTTCATAAATAGTGGCAGAGTAAGAGCAGCAAACACTATAACTATAGAAATAGCAGAAGCTGTGCTTGAAGATATATGAAAGGCCTGAGCCATTCCAGGTAACTCAGTTTCATCATTCTTCAGCTTTTCTTCATGTTTCTCAATTTGAATTCCATCCCTGTGCTCTTCTTCTTCTCCACCAGGTTCAGCAAAAGAGGAAATACTAGCAAAAGGGTGAGTAATTTTATAACCTCTGAATCTCAATGGGGAAAGAAGAGAAGGATTTGGTGGTAGAGGTTGAGGCTTGAACTGAAAAGTCTGTCTTGGCAGGCGGTTTCTGGTTAGATAGAGATGAGAAGAAACAGAGTTTCTTGTAGAAGGAAGGCAATAAGAGGCAGACATGTTCAGTAGAAGAGGAAGTAAAGAGAAAGCGAAAAACAGATGAGGGATTATTCAGGTATATTCTTGGCCATAGTAGTAGGTGGTGGAGAAGGAGAAGGAGAAGGAGAAGAAGGAATGGAAGAGGCAGCATATCAGAAAAGTTGGGATCTTTTTTGTTTTTTTGGGGTGGGAAAGGAAAGAGAGAGGGCAAGTGTGGATTTGGGTGGGTGTTTTGGTTGATTCAAATGAGTGGTGGTAGTTTATCTTGAGAATTTTCTCAATTTTGTACCCACAATTTTAAGAAAAATGCAGAATTATCCAACATTCAACCTATTAGAGTTTACCCACAAAAGTCACACCACCAAAATGAAGGATTGGAATTCTAATGGCTGAATTCAGAATAATTAGTTGAATGTATCTGTTGGGTGGGTGCCAAATCAGTTACAGCTACATGTGTAGGGAGAGTGTGGAAGCTAGCCATATATCCGGATAAATCCAACATGGTCATCAAATTTGCCAAACTGGCCCTTATACTTTAATATTAGCATATTTGACCCATATACTTGGCACACTTTAACATATTAGATTCTTACTTCTATTTATACTTTTGACTTTTGACTATAACAGTCTTAGATTCAGTTTTTTTTTTTTTCCCGCTGACACTATCTTTTAGAACTTTTTCTTACTCAAGTTTTCTAGTCTGGCGTCATCCCTTAAAACCAGGTCGTTACATTCACACTAATTTCCTTGCTCTCACACCAATTTTTAGGGATGGTTTTTACTCGATCTTTCCATTCTGACACCATCTTTTAGGATCCAGTCGTTACGGATCCACTAACTTCCATTTGATTCACCTTGAACCAATACATTGCACGTAGAGAGTCGATTTTGATACCAATATTAACAGGTTTAGTCTAAGACCATGTGATAACTTGTTACCTAATCTGGCTTACGTGTCAAAGCCGCAATGATGATCCGACATTGTAATGAGCCTACAAAACAATATGCAGGTCAGGCGGGGTTGGATTCCGGCAACCCCGCTCTGATGCCTAAGTCAATTTATGATTGGATCAGATTGAAGTGTGTGAATTAGTTGAGAGATAGTAGATAACGTACTAAACCTTGTGTTTATACCTGTCTATTTATAGTGTTTGATTAGGTTTAAGGTTGTCATCTCATTATGAATCCTTATGGAGCTAGGATTTCTAGTCCCTTAAAGGAGGAATCCTTTGTCTTATAGGATTCCGAAAGATTCCTTTGCGTCTGGAGATTCAAACTCCGCTAGCTGCATTGGGTTCCTATTTGTTGGGTTTGGTCCTTTATAGACGTGTTTGGACTGTCGATGTGGGTTGTTGTGCGGAATTAATGAAAGATAAAAAAACAAGCAATCGAAAAACACAAATTTACGTGGTTCACCAACGTTGTGTTGGCTAGTCCACGGGCAGAAGGAGAATAGTATTATTAGAAGGCGAAAATCAGATTACAATGATTAGGTTTACATAATAGGGTATTTATAATACCCAATCTAACCTAATCCCACTAGGAACCCATGATCCCAATCCAACTAGGAACCCATGATCCCAATCCAACTAGGAATCTGAAACCCAATACTACTCCGAATAGGAAACAGGATATACTGATTCAAGGCATTACGACATGGGTAATGGGCCGTCATAGACGCGTTTGGACCTTTATTACTTGGATTCTGATTTCCTGTTTTCCTAATTATACGAGGAGAATTTCTACAATGAACCGGGTGCAATTGATTATATCAATACAAAATGAGAAGAATAACCCTTTATTGAGAAATGAATGGTGAAAAAAAAAGAAAAAGTATACAATTATCATATTTCCATTAGTAACGTATTATAATGTTTCATTTGATTATGTAACAATAATTTTATTCTATAATTGAAATATTTTAGAACTATAAACTAATAGTATTTTCTTATGTAGTCCTTCAATTTAAAACTCGTATTTTGATATAATTGTTGAGTTTTTATATAAATTATAATGTTCATTTACAACTACATTGAGAAGAAATATTGTTGATAATTTTAATTGATTGAACATTTCATTTATGTCCATAAATTTATAATTAATAATTTGATTATTTAATATTATATAATTAAAATAATAACTAATTGTTTTAGCATTTTTGGGTTAGAGATTGAATTTCAATTAGAGAATTAAGTTATTATGTTTTATATTAAATTGAATTAGAAAATAAATGTTATGTTAAAAATGATATTGATTAAGGTAAAAAATACATTTATTATACTATAAATTGAATTAATATTTTTTTTTATAAATTGAATTAATATTAATTACTATTAAATTGTGTTTATTCTGTTATCTTAATTGAACATAATTGAAATATATACCAAACTTGCACTGATTTCTCCTTTTTCTCTCTAGTCGTTGATCATCAATCTAGTCGTCCAAATTTTGTAACCCATAATTTCTAGCTATGCCACTGTTGAGATGAAAAAGAATGGACGGGTGTACACAAAAGTAAGATGGAAAAATGACTTATTTCAAAACCAGTAATATAATAATTTAAACACCAATAATACGCATAAAACTAGATGGAATAAAACCAAAGGTGATAGGTTAAAAAGAACTCTCTCAAAGACTGCAAGACATCCAACGTCAGATTATATTTTCCAGTGACGTAATCAAATGTTCAGTTGAAGGACGAACTTAGTCCTACGGTTCGTCAAACCAAAGTTCAAGTTCACCGATGGATTGCTAACGCTGATAAAATAAAGAAAATTTGTTAAATAATATTATATAATTAACCCATACAATGTGCGTCTTCGACTAGTTAATAGTAGTAACATAGTTATTTAGAAAATAAAATTTAAGCAAATAAAAGTTATATATATATATATATATATAGGGGAGGGATCAAGTGAGAACCCTCCCTTAGATGAGGACACTTTGATAGGTGAGAACTAGATGAAACGACGTAGTTTTGATGCTTTTAATTAAAGTTTAAATAAAAAAATGAGGGTGGAGGGATTCGAACCTGGGACTAAGGCATAGAAAGAGAGAGACACACACAACATCTACCACTAAGCCACTTATTTAATTTGTTCATTGTATAATTCCTTTATTTATATTATTAAGTGGCTCTGATACTAAAAAAAATCCAATACTATATTTTTTAAATAAAAATACACTTGCTTTAGTTTGTTCATTATACAATTCTTTTATTTATATATTATTAAGTGCTTTTGATGCTAAAAAAAATCTAATACTATAATTTTTAAATAAAAATACGTTTGCTTTAGTTTGTTCGTTATACAATTCTTATTTATATATTATTAAGTGCATCTGATGCTAAAAAAAAATCCAATACTATATTTTTTAAATAAAAATATATTATATATTTTAATAAAATTTAATATTAATATTTTATTTATATAAAAAAATATATTTTTTTAAACATACGTTAGAACATATATTTTAACTTTTAAAACACGAACTATGAAGTTTAGAACATACGACATATTTTTTAGAACATACGTTATGTTTTTTAGAACATGCGTTATGTTTTTTCGAACATGAGTTATAAATTATATTATAGAACAAATGCAAAAATGATCCAGATATCTACTAATTTTTTTTAGAATATTATACTTAATTTTTAGAACACAAACTATAAACTTTAGAACATACGCTATATTATTTAGAATATGAGTTATAAATTATATTATAGAACAAATGCAAAAATGGTCCATATAATATTTTTTAAGTAAAAATATATTATATATTTTAATAAAATTTCATGTTAATATTTTATTTATATAAGAAAATATATTTTTTTAAAATACGTTAGAACATATATTTTAACTTTTAAAACACGAACTATGAAGTTTAGAACATACGACATATTTTTTAGAACATACGTTATATTTTTTAGAACAGGCGTCATGTTTTTTCGAACATTAGTTATAAATTATATTATAGAACAAATGAAAAAATGATCCAGATATCTACTGATTTTTTTAGAACATTATACTTAATTTTTAGAACACAAACTATAAACTTTAGAACATACGTTATGTTATTTAGAATATGAGTTATAAATTATATTATAGAACAAATGTAAAAATGGTCCATATATTTACTGGTTTTTTTAAAACATTATACTTAATTTTTAGAACACAAATTATAAAGGTTAGAACGTATGTAACAATATTTAGAACATCGTCCTTAACATTTAAAAACATGAATTACAAAAAAATATAGAGGAATTAAATAAATAAAAAATTGGAGCATGTTTTTGGATTTTTTGTTCTATTAATAATTCATTATTATGCACATTTTTTTTCTATTCATAATTTATTATTATGCACATTTAATCGATATTAATAGGTGCATGTGTCAAATATTAAACAATACAAGCTACATGGATAAGGGTATATTAATCAGCGCGCTCCATAATAAACAAGGGAAACAATTAGCTTAGTGGTAAGTAGTATGAAGTATGTGTGAAGTGGCCAGGGTTCAAACCCCACTAGTGCATTCTGTTTTTTTTAATTTTATATATATATATATATATATATATATATATGAATCAAACTAAACTGGTATTAGGGAACTGCACCCCTACTTAAGAGTGGAGTCGAGGGGGGCTTCGGATCCTTTGCACTCTATGCTAGCAGGGGCGTATACAGGGGGCCCGGGGGGGCGGGCCCCTCCTGCCAACGGAAATACCGTAGTCACGAGTAGTTTCGGCCCCCCTAATATTAGTCTATATCAAAACTATGTAGTAATATTTCATTGTTCAAAGGTAGATGAGATGGTTAAAACACTTGTTTTTTTTTAAAGGTCCTAGGTTCAATTCCTCCAACCTCAATTTATTTTAGAAAATGTTTGTTTATTTAAATTTTATTTTTCAATAATTATAAAACTATGTTACCATTTTTAATTACTTTATTTATTTTCATAACACTTTTGAACTCATTTTTATTATGTCTTTTCCATTAAAAAAAAATTAATTTCTTATTTTTGAGATTCAAACAACTAAATTTCTAAATTAAATTTTAAAATTTTAAAACTAAACATAAAAAAATGTAAAAATGTTATAATTTTTTTAGAAACTAGTATTGAACTAATAAAGAAAATTAAATATATCTCATTGTTAGGCTTGTCCAAACTTCAAAATTTCAATATTTTAAACCTATTAGGTACTCTCTAAATCCATTTTGGACCTATTAGGTACTCCCTAAATCCAGATTTCTAATTTTTTTTATACCTCTTAGGCATCTCTAAAATCCAAATTTCTAATTTTTTTTGCATGTTAGGCCTCTATAAATCCAAATTATTATTATTTTTTTGGTCTAGTAGGTCATTTGAAATCAATTTTTTTTTAATTTTTTTACATGTTCAGTCCTCCCTAAATCCATTTTTTTTACATGTTTAGGACTATAAACGAAATCTAGCTTAATTTTGAAAAATTGTACATTAATATTTAAAAGTGGTTCTTGACAATTCAAATTATAACACTCATAAAAAAAGGGCGGCCCGGTCGCACTACGCATCCCCGCTGAGCGAGGGTCCGGAGAGGGGTCCCACCACAAGGGTGTACTAGGGGCAAGCCTTCCCCTGCCAATTTATTTGGCAAAAGGCCGCTCCTAAGACTCGAACCCGTGACCTCTTGGTCACACGACAACAACGTTTACTGTTGCGCCAAGACTCGCCCTCAAATTATAACACTCATATATACAAAAAAAATTAAGCAAGTTCGATTTAGCAAAAAAAAAAAAATTTCCGAATCCATGTGTAAAATCGGTCCCCCCAACCGAGTAATCCTGTATTCGCCACTAATGCTAGCTTTGTTTCTAGTTATAAGGATTAAATCCTTAATTGTAACCCTTAAATTAAAAAACTTAATTAATAGTTGAATCTAAAAATAACTTTTATTATTATCTTCCGATGATAATATTTTTTAATTCTAATCAGATTGAATTTCACAAACCCTTTCAAATCACCCATGATCCAATTTCATAAATCCCATAAATCATCCTCATTATTCTTAGTCAATGAATAAGAAACTGAAAAAAAGTTATTTCTTGATTAGTGCCACACATGATTACAGGCTATAAACACTTGTTTCGAAATAGCCCATTATGGAAAAACCTTGGGCCAGATTTTCTCTTTGGGTTAGACGACCCAATACATGTATGTTCTTTGCAATGTTCGAAAAAAGTACTCTTAGAAAAAAGAAAATCCTATTTTATTTTAACCATCATTCGTTTATAAATTACTCAGTGATTTAGAAATACGACGTGAAATCAATACTACTAACCCATTTAAATTGACTCAATTGTGACATAATTTTTTAAATTGAGTTAAGATTGACCTAATGTTAAAAGGACGGTGCGTTACTTGAGCGACGATACTTCTTGTGCAGTTTATGGCTATCCGGAATCTGCTATCCATATTCTTTGCGACTGCAGTAAAGCTACTGATATTTGGCGAAATTTAATTCCAGCAGTAAATTCGTTGGTTTTTAATAGCTTGGAGTTTGTGGATTGGATTCGGGATGGTTTGAGTAGGAGGGGGACTTGGCTCGAGACTGAGTGGTCGGTCCTTTTTACTGTCACGGTTTGGTGGATTTGGCGCTGGCACTGTTCGTTGATCTTTGAGCCTAGCATCCCGATAATCCCCAATAAGCTAGATTTTATTTTGGCCAAGGCGAGAGAAATTACCAAGGCGTTCCGTATAGAACAGATGTACTGTGATCGGCCTATTAGAGAGGTGTTGGTTAGGTGGGTTCCTCCGGATGCAAGATGTGTTAAATTTAATAGTGATGGTGCAAGCAATGGGGACTCGGGGCTCGCTTCGGCTAGAGGGATCCCATGGTCAGTGGTTAGGAAGTGTGGCGGTGAATCTTGGTTTTTGTACTACTGGCAGAACTATGGGGTTTGTATTTTGACCTCAAGTACGCATGAACTAGGCATTACCGCAATGTAGTTTTCGAAATAAACTCTTTGGTAGTAATTCAGCTTGTTAGTCATGAGCTGGTTCAACGACATCGTTTTTCTTGGCTTATTATGGCGTGTCGTGATCTATATGACAGAGATTGGGAGGTGCGGCTCGTTCATATCCTACAGGAAGGGAACAGGGTAGCTGATTGGATGGCAAACTACGAAGGGAGTTTGAGTTTAGGTTTTCACGAGTGTGATACGCCTCCTGCAGGTATCCAGGACATTCTTTTTTCTGATTTTTGTGGGTCTGGGCTTCTAGAATGACCCGTCTTTAATGGTTGGTCTGTTTATGGTGTTTTCTTGGGATTAGCCCTCCATTATAACTAAAAAAAAGATTGACCTAATAATTAAAACGGCACAAAATACGACACTAACTCGATAATTGACACCTTACATTAGTTCCTTTTCATCTTTTTTGCTCTCCAACAAAAAGGACTCGAGAAAATTATTTTGAATTAAATTCGGAGGAATATCCGGGCTCCAACCCTAGCTAACCCCACTAGTGAGGACACCAAGGTGAACTAGGTCTGTTGATAATAAAGTGAACAAGTATTCATATTCCATGCCTTCCAAGGAGTATATTTTTGGTGGGAAGAATATCAAAGATTGGAGCTACCACCCCAAAACCAAATAGGCAATTTAAAACATGTTTGTTAATGGAATAAATTGATGAAAATGAATGTTTATACTTTCCAGATTGGTATATTGCTGTATTCCGTTAATTTAAGTGTGTCAGGAATTATGAATTTTTTTTTACAGTGGGTCAGGATAAGTACTGATCCCGTGTATTCAGACAATTTATATAAGTTCAACTGTTGATGTGGTATTATTTAGGTAGAGGGACTATTACTGATTCTAGTCTACAGTAAAACTTTTTAGAATTATATCTTTTTTTAAGGAAAAATGAAACTTTTTAAAGAATCATCAAGCAAAACGTTACAAAAAAAAAAGAACATGATCTCACACCTCACGACCAGACTTAGAACCGGAAGCTCTCGTTAGAGTATGTGATACACGATTCGCTGATCGACTAACAAAACTGATAGAACAGTTAATGATATTCGTACAAAAGGATTTACAATTAGAGATAATAAAACCAAAGATAGAATCTATCTCATCTATGCTATGAAAAGCATAACAAATGTTTGAGAATCAGATTCCAGAATGATATTTTTGTAATTGTGTTCTTTCAACCAACTCAAGGTTTCCTGCAGATTAAGTCACACAACAATAAGGGAGTTTAAAGAACATGATAAAAGCTAACTGACGCAGCTACCACGTTACTAGAATTATCTTTAATAATGAAACCAAAACTAGCAGTGCCTTGAGTAAGGAAAATCACAACATCGACATTACACTTTAACATACCAAGCGAAAGGGAACACGACTTAGCAGCTAGACGGGCAGTCGGAGAAGATAGACTGGTAGGCGTCGAATATAACTGAGCTTGGTTTCAGTTCGAAAACAGAGACTGAAAATGAGACCAGTTGGAGCGTTTTTATTGTTTCAAACAATATTTTTTTCGATAAGATCAGATGCTCCATGAAATCATAGCTGCTAAGCAAATTAAGGGAAGAAAATATGATATTTCCAATTTAATATCATCTTTAAAGACGGGTAATGTTATTCTTTGTGACTTGATTGGGGCGTGGAAAGCACCCTAACATAGATAGAAGAAGGTGTCCAACCTAAAAAGGTTGGACACGGAAACTTCAATGTTTATTTTCTTTTTACAAGTTGAAGTTTTCGTTGCAGATAAATTAGGATTGAAATTGAAACATTAATTGATGAATTGGGTATTTAATTTAATTGATGAATTAGAATTACAAATTTAAGAGGTGTGTGTTATATAATAAATTAATTTATAATGTTATAAATTGAATTAAGTTAAAAAAAATAATGAATTTATGGTACATTGTATCAATTAAATTAGAAAAATATTTTATAAAATGGATTGATTGTGGAATACTCAGTTCCAATACTATGTAAATATTGACCGTTTTGGTCCAAATCTAATACATTGGGTTCCACGACTTTAAAACGCGCTTGTATGTGTTAAATTTTCTTCCTATTAGTAATAAGTTCCAATCACTATCTCCATTTTCGATGTCGGATTCAGTTCATTCATGTCCCATCGCCATTCCTTAAGAGTCGCTCCTTACCCAGACTTTCTACCTCGACTCTACTCACTCTGAACCGGATTGTTACAGATCGATTGTATAAAAAAAATAATTATTAATCAGTGAATAATTGTCCAATTCGGTTATAATTTTTATTAAATTTGATCATCAAATTTACATCGAACCTATAAAGTAAACTAAATTTACATCACCCATTTATCCATTAATACGTTAATCGCCGACCGTCCATAAATTTATACCATAGAAGTAAATTCCTGAGAATAGAATTAATAGATGCATCATGCATGCGTCCCGAAAAAGACGAAGAATCAAATACAAAAGAGAAAGGAAAAGAGAGAGAGGAAAGATTTTGAAAGTAAAAGCATTGAAAAAAAAGGAAAGGATGTATAGGTTTCAAGGTCAACTGGTTCCCTCCATATGAAGAATAGGTATCTTTATTTTTCGGCCATAATATTCTTATTCAACCATTGTAATTTATCCTGACTAAATCTTATGTATTCTATCTAGGAAAGAATCTTAGATAAATTTTTTTATTTAGGAGTCAATTATGTTTCGTATATTTTAATTAGAATACGACTATAATATCCTCGTGAGGATGGAATAACGGATATCCAGTCTAATAAAGGAGATCTTACCAATCTAATAACTCGACGTGGACCAAATATTTTTAGGTGTTATGAGAGCCATGTTAGATGTGATTAATCCAAAAATAAAATTTATAAAGAGATCTGTAATAATTATAAAATTGGTGTAATAGAAAGTGAGAATACGTGAAAGTGTATGAAACCTTCAAACATTTCATAATAACAGAAGTAGAGGAATCTAAGGCATGTATTAGCAGTCTGTATATTTTTTCGTTATTGACATTCGTCTCCCAGGATATAACAGATTACGTAAGTGAACTCTTACAGTGCGTAATTCGTTGTCACTGGAACAGAATAGTAGTACAGTATGAATAAACATGAAGTAGAATAATTTCAAAGAGTAAAAATTGTAATTTTGTATTCTAAGTATCTGAAATTTGACAGTTCGATTCTATATAAATAGAATTCGAACTGACACGACTGTCCATGACGAATGTTCATGAAGGGATGTGTCTTGGAATTTAAAATTAATATGAAAATTTAATTCGAATTCGGCTAAAAAATCATAATATTAAGGATAAAAAATAATGGACGAAACAAAATTAGGCTGGACCAAGGACCCCCATGTCGGTGTATCATTCACATCGTCCACATCGTGCGAGTGCACCTCTAACCCAGTGGTACCTCGACTGCACCCTTCTACATGTGAGATAGGTTTATAATTGTATGTCTATATGATGTAGATAAAATCGAAATGGAGGTTTTAATGTTAAACCAACAAAAAATGCAATCTTTTTAGCTAAAACTAGAAGGATGAATAATCTCAATTTGGATAAACCAAATCTCTCAAAGGATGTTAATTGTTTAAATATGATAAAATTGTGTTTCCTTACAAATTAAGGAGTATATATACCTCTCCCTAATTTAAGCTAAAAGACTAAAATGCCTCATTAGGGCTACAACATATGCATAGATAATAAGGATAAGATAGGAAGGATAAAAGATGAGGGTAGTGGTGTAAATAGTTGGAATGGCACAATGGTAATAAGTAAAAGGGAAAAACAGTAAATAGTGGATGACATGCCTTGTCTCCCCCTTGATGAACTTGGCGGAGAAGGCAACTAAAATGGACTCACACGCCGTGCCATATAACTCGCAGGACGTGCGAGTCAACTTCTGGATCTTCCTCTTCGCCACTTCGTCCGCACGTCCGATGGCACACCATACGAGATGTGACACGTCGTGCCAGACTGTTCCTGAACTTTACTCATCTTGGCTCTTGGTGTAGCATGCCGTGTGGTATATGGCTCGGCGTGCCACATGATTTCTGCCCTCTTCTCCTTTTTAGCCCACTTAGTGGCCATGGTGTTGGATATGTCCTCATCACTACATCAAGCTTGGTGAAAAATGTCTACCTTTAATTGATGGGAATCAAATTTGGATGGACGAATGTTTAGGTAAATAATTAGTTCATCTATCTGAGAATATATGGAATATCAATATACATTCTACAAAAAGGAGGCAAGATGTCCCCCAGATAAAGTTGGTTAAATCATTATATGGACTCCAACTGGCTGAAACACAACATCATAAAGAAATATCAACGAAAGTGGTTCATTTCAAATTTCATAGATCTTGCCATGAGCATTGCTTGTTTAAAGTGAATGTAGATGGTATCACAACGTTTCTTGTAATATATGTTGATAATATCTTAATAACTAATTCACATGAAAATCATATTGTGGCTGTGAAGAATTGCGATTAAATACATGGGGCTTGTTAGATATTTTTTGAGTGTTGAAGTTGCGAGAAGAAACTCTATGACTTTGTTATCTCAAACAAAATATATGTTAATCTCTTGCAAGATGCAAAAATGGAAAAATTTGCACCTATCAATAGTCCTGCGTCACACGGGTTAAAAAAAGGAATTATTACCAAATCCTCAAGTTATAATAGAAGACTTGCAGGTAAGCTTCTTTACTTGGGGTTTACTAGGCTAGATATCACATTTTCGAGTCGGCAACTTAGCTAATTAATGTAAGAACCCTCTAAACACCACTTACAAGTTTCTCTACATGCATGCGTTACGATATCTCAAAGGGACTATAACTTATATGGCATTTTTTATCCTATCTGGGATGAAGAGCAATTAAATATCACATCTTTCTATGTTGCTGACTAGGAACTTGCAAATTAAGAAAAAGGTCATTAACTAGGTTTGTATTTTGGAAGGCTAAGAAACAAAACGTGGTTATCAAATCTTGGGCTGAGCCGGAATATATGAGCATGTCTCAATCAAGTTGTGACGTGAAATGGATATATTATTTGAGAAGATTAAACACGTAGAGATAAAATGTCATATAGTAAGAGATTGTATAAGTTATAGTTTTCTTATTACACCACGTGTATACATATAACTAGCTAACAGATCTGCTTACAACCATTGAGTTATTATTTGATTTTTTCAGCTCGGGAGTTGTAAAATTCTACACCAAACTTCATTTTATGAGGGAGCGTTAAATTAGAACAATTAGCAGATGAAGCTTAGTGTAGATTGGGTCTAGTATAGTTAAAGTTCAGCTATATATACTTAGGGGGTATTTGGTTGCTCATTTTCATGCTTATGTTTGCCTTTTCAATTCAAATGGAAGTTTTAGGTGTTGAGTTAGTGACCTCATGTTTGTTTTTTACACCTGAAAAGTAGTCTTTTATAAAAGCAGAGAATTCATGCCTTTTTGGAAAAGCAGTTTTTTCCAATTACAAACAGAAACTCGTAATAGTAAACAGCATGTAAAATAAATGGGATCTTGGTATAAATAGCCCATTATTGAATTGATTCGGAATCTATCTTTCAATATTCAATTTGGTTTTCTCTTCCTCCATGGTGCATATCGCTAAGAATAAACATTTTAGAATATTCAACAACTTGAGTGTTGTAATTATTAAAGCAAAAGCCATTATGAGACCATTGATCTTTCATGGTTTCGTTTATTAAGCATTTGATCTTTTATTTATTTTTTTATCACATTAAGTTTTTAATGACAAAACAAAAGTTTTGATTAGAAAATTTGGTTAACCTGGTATTTTTCATTTCACATACTTTTGAAATTTGTACTTTTCACAGTTTGAAAGCAGTTGAAAACAATTTTTGATATGTGTAATATGCCTATAGCAAAACTGCAAAACCTTATTTTAAACTGTAAAAAATACAATTTCAAACACATATGAAATGAATAACGACTTTTTAATTAAATTAAATATTCACAACTAACCAATTTTACAAGTAAGGACTTAATACAATAAAAATAAATAAATAATTAAAAACTTAATGTATCAAAATAAAAGATCAATATTTAATAAACAAAAAAATGAAACATCAGACACTTTATAATACTTTTTACCTTACTAATATAGAAAGATAATCTTACGTTATCATTACGTTATCATTCTCCTTGTTCATGTCTCACTCACATACACACAAAAAACATTTATTTATTTGGATGAATTTTCATATCTCGTATTTCTATACCTACTTTATTTTTGATAAAGCAAGCTTTATCCAATTAATATGTCTTAAATTCATATTCCAAATTAAATCACTTAATTACTTTAAAAAGATAATTCATAATTTATGTAATCTATTATATATGTAAAAGTTAATTACACAATAGATTTTTTATCATTATTTAGAAAAACATAAAATTAAACTAATTCTTGTTGTTATATGATAAAATTAAGCCAAGGCTGGATTATTTTATATATCTAAATTTTATATTACAAAACAAAATTGAATTATTTTATACAATAAAACAGAAAATTAGCTTAATATTGTTATATCTTATATCACTTAATATTGTAAAAATTGAACTACTTTTCTTATGAATTAAGCATTAAAATATCTGGTTGATTCAATCCAAATTCCCTTGAAGCAGACCACTTAACATTTTATGATGGGACTGAGATTTTTGTAAAATGTGACTTGTTTGTCATTTTATCCAAGTCGATAAATTGACTTAACGGATATGAGAGGCAATCAAAATTCATTCATTTTATTTTCCAATTTTTATTCATCCATCCTAATCAAATTATTTCTTTCAATTGGATAATGTATACATTATCAAAAAATATCATTTTTTCAATTTTATTCTAACCAATATTATAAAACCTCATGTTATATTTTTATAACTCTAAATAAGATTTAAATTTATTACTATTATTATTATTTTTAGAGAAAAAAAAAATATATTTATTTATCATCTGCACATGTTATCATCATAAACTAACAGAAACGTTCAGAGCAAGAAAGATCGTTGGATTAAACTAAATAAGGATAAATATTCCTTATGACACATGGATCAATGAGATATTTCACAAATTCTCTTCGGATCAAGACTCTTCAATCACATCTAAGATTAAGGAATCTCAATTTAGGTATATTACTAACTACCTAAAATACTCTCACCACTAAGAGGATGACACATATCGTGCATGGAATCTAAGGACATGGTTCTAACACCGACTTATGGTCCCATCCTCAAGCTCACTATAAATAAAATGTGACTCCATAGTCAATGTATATACACATATATCTACTGTAATTACACTCAATTGATTGTGCTCTAAATCTTACACTCTCTCAACTTAGGCATCAGTGGCTCGCTGGTCAACAACCTCGCTTTGAGTTTTTTTTTTTTTGTCTTATCTCAGGCATTGGAGAAATTCTCTTAGTCGTGGAGCATCACCTTACAAATTCAATCTATCAAGTTGGTGCGGTGAGTGTGGATTGAACAAATAAATGATCATGGCTCATCAAAAAAACAACACAGACTAATCATCCTTACAACACAAGTAGGGTCCCAAATCTCCACTTGACACTAGTGGAAACCCATTAGGTCACATCCAAATCACCTCAGGCCTTGACAAGCGTATCGATGAGTGCTCTGAATCGTTGGAGCCGTCTAGTAGGGCATTCATGGATATCATAACAAAGCAACTACTTTACAACATCAGCACGGTGCATCAAGCTACCAACGAAAATATTAAAGCAATGGATGAGCTTCAAGAAAAATTGCCCACTAATGAAGAAATTTTCAGGTTAACCAAGGAGCATGACTCTGTTCAACAAAACAACACACAATCCATGAAATTATTTCAGTTTATCAATAAACTTATTTTGAATATCTAATGTGACAATCAAATAAAGGTAAAAATGAAAGAAGACCTCTCACAGAGCTATAAAGGAAAAGGTAAGAAAGTGGCACTTCCCAATTTATGGATAAGTTTTTGTATCCAATCCGCGGATAGGTTGAACCTTATCCCAATAAATGATAAACTTTTGTAAAACAGATTAGGAATTTTAATTTTAACAAAGAAGAAATCTAAGCCTCTTATTAAGGATATTTGAGAATTTTAGAAATTCTAAAATTCCAAAATTTTATAGAATTTCAAAAATTCTACAATTTCAGAAATTATAAAATTTTGAAAATTTTGGAATTCTAATTTCAGAAATTCTAGAATTCCAGAAATTCAGGAATTTTAGAAATTTTGGAATTCTAAAAATCTGGAATTTTAGAAATTCTGTAATTCAAGAAATTCTGGAATTTTGGAAAATCTAAAATTTCGAAATTTCAGAAATTTTAAAATTTTGGAAATTCTGGAATTTCAAAAATTCTCGAATATCAGAAATTCTGTAATTCTGTAATTTTAAAAATTCTGAAATTCTAGAAATTTTTAAATTTTAGAAATTTTAAATTTTAAATTAATTCTTGAAATCTGGAATTTCTGAAATTCTAAAAAATTCTAGAATTCTGGAAGTCCCAAAAAAAGCGAGTCAAAAAGTCATTGAAAAGGTAAAAAAATTATTTAAAATCTCGAAAATATCGTTCTATTTTAAAGGTGTCAAGTCATTTGTTTTGGAGTAAAAAATACTGACATATACCGATCTACGAAAACGTGAAAGCGCATGATTTTTTTTTTCAAAATTAACTCAAAAATTAATGTTATTTATGTTCTATTTGGTGCAAATATTTGCAAGTTCATCAATTTAGTCCAATGTTTTTTTTTTTTGAAACCAAGTCCAATGTTTAATAGCTATAACTTTATATTTGAAATTATTTGAGTTAATAACAAATCCAACCCTAACCAATCTATTCAAGTTCAATATTTAATGGGTTGGGTTGGTTTTAACAACCAACCCATGAATTTTTTTTAATGGGTTGGGTTGGATTGGATTATAACTCAATTACAAGAAATTAATTCATTGTACACCCCTAGTTAAAAGGGTCAAATACATGAATATCATAATTAAGTACAAAATTACAACTAAGTCATATCAACAAACTTAATTCTTAATATGTCATTATTCTCTATATATTCTGATTTTACATCATAATTTAAAAATTCTAGACTTCAATTCATAAATCATAAAGCCTAGAAAATATATTATAGATTTCTAATTTATAAATTCTAATTTATAAATTCTAACCTTTAAAATATATTAAAAGTACTGATTTTACTAGTTTGACATAATCCAAAATTATGACTTGATATAGTTGTAAATAGGTTTTAAAAGATGAATTTCTGTGTAATTTTCCCTAGTTAAAAGGTATGCTCTAATATATTTTTTTTTTTCGAGAATATGTCTCAACCTTTGAATGGTGAATGTTTGATGTAGTGAGGACAATTTGTATTATAGGAAAATTGTCTACCTAGATTCTAGGTGTAGAATCACAGACATATTTCAGAGTGATTTTGAAACTTCCTTCATTGATTTGCGTGTCTTGGCAGTTTATTCATCGAGACTTGACTTAATCTAAAGGCTTTCCTTTTGACACTATACTTGCAGTTCTCTCTATGAAGACACTTGCGCTAAATATATTATATATACATACATTTTCTTTGTATTACAGATATACTAATATTTGTATTACAGATATACTAATATGAAGGTGCCTTTTATGGTTATTTTATTTTTTACAAAGTAAAGCTTACTTTGTTTTTTTCACCATTAGATATGAAAGATATAAAGATTTTTAAAGTTGTTTTAAAAACTCTAATCATTTTATAAAGGAAAAAATACAAAAATAAACCTTGTGGTTACATTTGTTTTCGATTACAGTCTTGTGGTTTAAAAATTTACAAAATAGTATCTTGAGGTTCATTCCGTTAGCAAACATATATCAAATTGACTAACGATGTTAAATGTCAAAAGGAAAAGAGTTAATTTGGTCTTTATATTTATTTATTTTATAAATTAAGCATCATTATTATCTAATTATCACAAACAAACCCCCAAAATAAAAATCAATTATACCATTTTCTCCATCTCTTTAATTTCTTTTTTTTTTCTCTTTCTCTCTTCTCTCTTAATTTCTCTCTCTCTAAAATTCAGCAATAGCAAGACAATTACTGGTCATTTGAGCAAGTTTATTATTCTTAGTAGCATCAGGATTAAGATCATCACCCCATCAGTACAAGATTTTGTATTCGACATTGCAGCACTAAGTATAGAACTCATCGTCCCTATCATGTTTCTCAAAAGCAGTCTCAGCATCACTAAAATCAGATAAAACACTTTGATAGCTCGAAACACAATCATCAAGAAACGACACCGTATCATCATCAGTTTCTGGTGAAATCGTGGAAGTTGTTTCAGCAGCCGCTGCTTTTATCGCCATTTGAAGAACAGAAGTTGTATTTGCAACTCTCTTGCTTGAGAAAAGAGGAATTACAGAAGATTGACATAGCGATGAATAATCTATTTCTGCACATGTTTTTTTTTATTTCTTCCATTTTTAATTTTAGGTAGCATTAGAATAATCCTTCAACTTCAAATTCATAAAACCCAAATTTTATCGTTGAACACATATATTCATATTCATTGCTCTTATATTAAATTGATTCTAGAGAGAGAAAAATTAATAAAATGAAAAGAGAGAAATTAAAAGAAAAATAAGAAATTAAAGAGTGATTGTTAGAGGGGATAATGAGGTGGAATAATGAGGTGTTTGTTTGGCGGTTCAATTGATTTGAGAGAGAGAGAAATAAGAAAAAAAAATAAGAAATTAAAGAGATGGAAAAGATATATAATTGATTTTTATTTTTTATTTTGGGGTTTGTTTGTGATAATTGAGATAATAAGGAATGTTAATTTATAAAATAAATAAATATAAGAACCAAATTAACTCTTTTCCTTTTGACTTTTAACATATTTAGTCAATTTGTTATGTGTTTACTAACAGAATGAACTTCAATGTATCATTTTGTAAATTTTTAAACCACAAGGCTGTAATCGAAAATAGACGTAACCATAAAGTTTATTTTATTTTTTTTTGTACTTTTCCTTTTTTTTTATTTTTTTGAATCAAACAAAAAAAGCATTAATGTGCCAAATTTTGACAAAATTGTAATAATGAAACAGAAACAGAACTCGGTAATAAATTAAAAAAAAAGGGCAAGTGGATTGTACTTTTCCCTTTTATAAATTTATAAAAGAACTTATCAAATAATTTAACTACTTTATTTATTAAATAATGGCATGATATTGTTTATTAGTACATGTTAATTCTTTAAACTTATCCGCACAAGGAGTCGAACTCAATATTTTAATATTATCTATGTAATAGGATTTTATTCGGGGCCATTCCGTGAATTTCAATGCGAGGTGAAATAATGCTCAGGTACATTCAACAACAACAAGGCATGTGGATAATTCATTTCGGATTTGTTGGCAGTTTTCGGTTTCCAGAACTTTTTTTTTTTTTTTTGATAAAAGGTTTTCATAACATTTAAATTCAATTGTAATGCTTCTTTTTCGTTAAGATCATCACAACCTTTTTTCGATATGGTGGTTCGAGATTGTAACAGTTTGGTTTCAATTTTTGGTGGAGGACTAGTCGGTCGCACTATGTCTGCTTTGTATGTTGAATTATTAGCTATTTTGTTCTTTTTACCTGTGGTTAAGGATTGTGGATTCTAAGAAATTACGGTTGCATCTGATTCAATTTCAGCAATTTCATTACTAAAATGAGATCGAAACCTATCCAATTGGCTTGGTGTAATTCTTGATGATATTATGAAGGTGGTACGAGGTTTTGCTTCAGTTGAGTTTGTTTATGAGAGACGCCAAGCAAACATTATTGCACATAATTTGACAGATTGGTTACAATCTTTTTTTCATGTAGAAATTTTTGTTGAAAATTTTCCGATTTGTATTTCTTTTTGTATTTAGGATGATTTTTCTTTCCTTGTTATTAATACAAGTTTTGTTTATCAACAAAAAATATTATATATGTAACATTTTTATTTATCTACGAATTATACTCCAAACCTTATTAGATTTATTTAATTAAAGAATTGAAATATATAATTCTGAAATATTTAAAATTTGCTAATAATTCGAATACAGTATGAAGTATATATATTTAGACTTTGTTCTTTTTTACTGAAATTAAATAAACTAAACTGAATACTACTAAATTGAAATGATAATATTAGACTTTAAAAATAGCAATAATTAAAATAAATAAATTTATAATAATAATAATAATGGTTTTAATAATTATTATTATAATTATAATAAATAATGATAAATTATTGAATTGAACTGAACTGAACTGAATGTTGCTAAACTGAACTGAATTGAAATTATTGATACTGAAATTAAGTGACAAAGAACATAGCTTTAGAGGGTGATTGGTTGCTGCTTTTTAAGCTCATGTTTGCATTTTCACTTGAAAATGAAGAGTTTTAAGTGTTTGATTAGATATGTTTTGTTTGTCTTTTATAACTGAAAGTAGTTTTTTTTAATAAAAGCATAGAGTATGTGCTTTTTAGAACAATTCTTTTTCAAACAGCAAACAGAAACAGCAAATCACATATAAAACAAACCGATCCTTAATGTTCGAAATTTTATGTAAAAATGATTACATTTTATAAATTGAAATGTAAAGTAATAAATCATAAAATACAATAAAATGACGTCATAATCTTAGGGCAATGGGAGGTGAGGTCCAACAGAACACGGACCAGGAACTTGAAAAAGGTCATGTGGCTTGCAAGAGGCAGTGGGAACAATTCATAATCATAATAATCAGGGTGTTCTTAAACATTTTTTTAACTCTGCACTACATGAAAAAATTAGGTTGTATTTATTAAAAAAATCAATACTTTCTTTTTTTTTCGAAAAGAATGCATTTAATAAGCCTCAACCGGGCAATCAAAGTTAAGTACAGATTGTAAAAAAGACGGAACGACATCAAAAAACATGGGATAAGAATAAGAACGAGAGGACTTCGCTAAAGAGTGAGCCACCTCATTCGCTTGTCGCCTTACAAAACAAACAGAATAATTGTTGTTAAGAATAAGAGAGCGACAACAGGACACCAACGAACCAAACTCCGATATATCGTCAGTTCTGGAATTAATAGCATCGACAACAGATTTCGCATCTGACTCAAAAATCACCTGACTATATCCCTCTTCTATCACCCATTTCAGCGCCGAAAAAAGTGCCAGAGCCTCACACTCTTGCACTAACGTCAATCCAACCACAGTTGCGGTTCTTGCTGCGACAAACCTTCCATCCTCGTCTCTTAAAACAGCTCCTATCCCAACCTGCATGGAATCCCCAAAACAGGTCGCATCCACATTACATTTTAGACCTGAAGACGGCTTCCTCCACTGAACTTCAGAAAGACCCACTGCAGCCCCCACAATACCACCCTTTGCAGCAGCTCTCGCCTTTCTGTTTGCACTAAAAATAAAGTTTTTTTATTGCATACCCTGATTTACTCTTTTACATGGGATAAACTTTTCTTTTTAGGAAACTTTTTCTTAAAAAAACATTTGAGGAAACTTTTTCTTAAAATGCTTGTTTAGGAAACTTTTCATTTCGAGAAACTTTTCATATTTTCCATTCATTTAGGATTTCTTAGAGTGAACCTCGGTTTCCCTCAAGGGAAACATCTAAAATAGTGTACCAACTTCCTATACAGTGTACCTCAGGGGAAACCAACTTCCTATGTAGTGTACCTTAGGGGAAATCATGGTGTACCTTAGGGAAAGTCATAGTGTACCTCGTGGGAAACCATAATGTCACGTCCGTGTCTAAATTTCTAGAATTTATATTTTGATATTAGTATATATTATAATTATTGGGTATGTGATATTAATTTGGTGCTATAGGAAAAGTTTGGGGTTAATTTGATGGGTTTATGTGTAAATTAAAAATTTAGGGTGATTTTTAAAAGATTATATAAATATGGAGGATCCAACTGGATTTTTTTTCAGATTTGGATATATATTCCAACGGAATTTTCGTGATGATGATCATCATCTTTATCTTCTTTTTTCTTTTTCTTTCCTGCCTCTTCATCTTCTTTATTTTCATTTTCTTTTTCTTTCATCAGTTTTCTCTGAACCGTTAGAGAAGGTTACCGACCGTTTAGGCGAAGTTTGGAAGTTGGCTGCTTATTGTTAGAATTATGGTTAGAACTTTGGTATTGCAATTATAATATAATGATATTTGGTTAAATTGGAGACTCCTAAGTATTGATTATGATCTTTCTATTTCACGTCCGATGCCGATTAAGGTCGTTTAGGGTCGGGTGTGACACATAATCTACCTTAGGGGAAACCATGGTGTACCTTAGGGGAAACCATAGTGTACCTCGTGGGAAACCAACTTCCTATAGTGGACATCAGGGGAAACTTGAAGTAAACTTAGGAGAACCAAGAGCCAATTAATATTTTAACATGTTTTTTATGAGCCAATTGAAAAGCAGGAAAAATAGAAAGCGTGAAAATCAATTCATCATGGAAGTCAAAATGGAGCGGTTACTCAATGTGGTGGAGAACGTGGATTAGTGGAAAGAAGCAGGAAGTTACCTCCAACATCTATAAAAAGAAGGAATCACGATGAGAACTTGCCAACTCAACAATCAACAAACCCAAGTAAAAACTCTAGCAAATTACCTCTAGACTTCAGCATTTTTACAATTCTCGATTGTTTTCTTAGATTTAATTTTCAAGTGCAAAGTTCATTCAAGCTTCCAGTACATTTTTATTTTATTTGTTGTTCAACCATTTTCTGTGGGTCGGTATCGTTTTGATAATCGAATCTTTAGGAATTTTTGGTCTCTTTAATTCTCACAGTCGTTTGATATTTAGAAGTTAGAAAGCGCACTCAATTTCATTCCATAGTTTGATAATACTATAATTATCTGGCACGCCCGCAATTTCCCACGAAAGAGCTAAAAAAAAATTGGCACTCCCAATGGGACTCGCAAAAGAGCCAAACAAAAATTGGCACGCTCGGTGGGACCCAAATCACAATACAGCCAAAGGAAAATGATAAGAAAGGCAAAGATCCTGTAGCAGCCAACTCTAAAGAAGAAGAGATCATGGCAACATGCAATGTTCCACATATAGTGGGAGGAATTGAAGGGGAAAATAACGTTAACCCTAGAGGACACACTTGGATCTCTGGAGAGATCCAAAATTCACAATTCTTGCATAGACATTTCAATTCCATTGAAAAGAATCTGGAAGCTTTAAGGAGCGATATGAATCAGAAGATGGAAAAGATACTCGAGAAGCTATCACAGCTAGGGGGCATCAAGAGTGGAGGAAACCATGTTCCTCAAGGCTCCTTGGAGTCCAAGGAAGGATGTGGTGTGTCCATCGCTGAGAAGTATCAGATTCCACCTTTGAGGGAGGAAGTTGTCTCAAAGAAGGCCGCTACTTTTGCAGGCCAAGAAAATTCTAGTAAGTCACCTGCTCCTCAATGTTTTGAAAACACTAATCCTACCTCCCACACAGCTTCATATCACGAGGAAACAAGAGACCACTATATCATTGGAGAGATGGGGGGGCAACCATAGAGGAAGTGGGAGAAACACTAGAATTCCTAATGTGCCTTATGTTCACCAACAGATTGGCAACCCTCAACAGATTTCCCTAGTTACTGCGGAGATCATCCGAGAAGCTGTCCAAAAACTATATGAGTATGGCCTCCGTCAAGTTGGCCACTTTAAGTTTCACAAGCCAAGAAAAAAAAAGCAGCGATGAGATGCTAAGTCAAGGGAGAAGTAGGAGGTGAAGTTGAGGCTGGTGAGAATTCCTCGGATTGAGGAAATGAGATATTAGTATGAAGGTGATACAAAGGCCGACTCCACGGCCTATATATTTTATGTCACCTAAAGAGTTATCATGCAACACTTTTAAAAGCTGACACCACGGCTTTTGAAGAATCAAGCATGAAATTTACGTTCCTCAAATTCATGCTTGAGGGGGGCAATTGTTTGCACCAAAAATAAAGTTTTTTTATTGCATACCCTGGTTTACTCTTTTTCATGGGATAAACTTTTCTTTTTAGGAAACTTTTTCTTAAAAGAACATTTTAGGAAATTTTTTCTTAAAATGCTTGTTTAGAAAACTTTTCATTTCGGGAAACTTTTAATATTTTCCATTCATTTAGGATTTCTTAGAGTGAACCTCAGTTTCCCTCAGGGGAAACATCTAAAATAGTGTACCAACTTCCTATACAGTGTACCTCAGGGGAAACCAACTTCCTATGTAGTGTACCTTAGGGGAAACCATGGTGTACCTTAGGGGAAATCATAGTATACCTCGTGGGAAACCATAATGTACCTTAGGGGAAACCATGGTGTACCTTGGGGGAAACCATAGTGTACCTCGTGGGAAACCAACTTCCTATAGTGGACATCAGGGGAAACTTGAAGTAAACTTAGGAGAACCAAGAGCCAATTAATATTTTAACATATTTTTTTATGAGCCAATTGAAAAGTAGGAAAAATAGAAAGCGTGAAAATCAATTCATCATGGAAGTCAAAATGGAGCGGTTACTCAATGTGGTGGAGAACATGGATTAGTGGAAAGAAGCAGGAAGTTACCTCCAACATCTATAAAAAGAAGGAATCACGTTGAGAACTTGCCAACTCAACAACTCAACAAACCCAAGCAAAAACTCTAGCAAATTACCTCTAGACTTCAGCATTTTTACAATTCTCGATTGTTTCCTTAGATTTAATTTTCAAGTGCAAAGTTCATTCAAGTTTCCAGTACATTTTTATTTTATTTGTTGTTCAACCATTTTCTGTGGTCGACATCGTTTTGATAATCGAATCTTTAGGAATTTTCGGTCTCTTTAATTCTCACAGTCGTTTGATATTTAGAAGTTAGAAAGCGCACTCAATTTCATTCCATAGTTTGATAATACTATAATTATCTAGCACGCCCGCAATTTCCCACGAAAGAGCCAAACAAAAATTGGCAAGCCCAGTAGGACTCGCAAAAGAGCCAAACACTTTCATATAAGAATAATATTTCTACAAAATGGAATTAACTAATTAGGTTCTATGTTATCAAGCCCGGACCGGACTGGCCTGTCGGACCGGTTCAATCGGGAAACCGGATGGCAGACCGGTCCGAGCTTGACTGGTTTGATCAATGCTCAAAAAATCGATGTGAACCCATTCGACCGGTGGTTAAACTAGGAACCGGTTCGACCGATGGTTAAACCGGGAATCGGCCAACCCGGTTGATTACTTAAAAAAGAATTTTTTTTTAAGTTATTTAAGAAAAAGAGATAAAATCTAAGCAAAAGGGGAATTAACTAATTAGGTTCTATGTTATCAAGTCCGGACCGGACCGACTTGTCGGACCGGTTCGACTGGGAAACTGGATGACAGACCAGTCCGAGCTTGACTGGTTTGATCAATACTCAAAAAACCGGTGTGAACCGGCTCGACTGGTGGTTAAACAGGGAACCGGCCAACCTGGTTGATTACTTAAAAAAAGAATTTTTTTTAAGTTATTTAAGAAAAAAAGATAAAATCTAAGCAAAAGGAGGTCGGGCTAAGAGAGCTCATTTCGGTGTGGCATTCGCGTCACCCACGTCGTGCAGGTGCGCTCCTAACCCGATGGTGGAACGACTGCACCCCCTTGACGTGAGAGAGCCTTTTCCTTAGTAATTACTTAAAGGCTTGTGAAGACCATTTACTTATAAACTAGTTAACATTCTCATTTCTTTCTTATGTGGGATAAGAATGCTTAGTTTATTTTTTATCTTCTTCTAAAGCATTTCAAGTAGTTCACTTTAAGCGTCAATTTCTCATTCA
This sequence comes from Euphorbia lathyris, assembly GCF_963576675.1. Lineage (NCBI taxonomy): Eukaryota > Viridiplantae > Streptophyta > Magnoliopsida > Malpighiales > Euphorbiaceae > Euphorbia > Euphorbia lathyris. The sequence continues at coordinate 17,046,669 of NC_088914.1, read as the reverse complement.
TCACTTGTCCGTTTTGAGTTTATAATATACCGTTAAAAAAATCGCATGTCGTAGAATACGTTTACATATTTCAAGTTATTCTAAATTCTATTTATCCGTTATATATTTAAGTCTCAAGTTGACAAAAAATAACAAACCAAAAGTTGTTTATAATTTGTTTTGGATATATATAATTTATAAAAATAATTTTAAATTAATTATATATATTTAATATATATAAATATTATTTATTTATTATTTATTTATTATGTCATCTGGTTCGACCAATCCGAGCCATCCGATCCGACCAAGTGACTCGTAACCCAGTCACCAATCCGGTTTGATGTCCGATCTGGTTCTGATAACATTGCAAAAAAAAAATATTTCTATAAAATGAAACATCAAAATACTTTTAACTTAATTTTTGACATAATAAATATAATAAAAATAATTTAATTAGATATTATATAATAATAATAATAATAATAAATTGGACCCTATTAAATTTAGGTATCTGTACGAAAGAAGTTTTTATACACCCGCTTCCTAATCCCCTGATAATAGGGATGGCAACGGGTAGGGTACCCGTGGGTAATGCCAATCTCAAACCCTTACCCTATTATTTTTTAATTACCCGTACATGTCTCATTACCCTAACGGGTATACATTTTGCATCCCATACCCGTCCCATTTAATTCGCAGGTACCCGCGGGTACCCTTACCCGTTAAGAATTAATAACTAAAACAAAAATATTACAAATTTAACAAAGTATAAATTTAATAAATCATCTATCTAAAAATTGAACAAATTGAAGCTTAATTAATAAGAATAAAATAGTTTAGTGGTCACTCAATGGTTAAAAAACATAAAGATTGGAGTTCAAATCTCACGTCTTACATCTAAAAAACAATTATATTTATTAATGTATAAAAAAATTATGACGGGGAACGAGTACCGAGTACCCTGGGGGGCATTCTCATACCCGTCCCATTACCCTAACGGGTAATGGTTTTGATCTCATACTCGTCCCATACCCTTTTATACAGGGTACGGGTAGTCCCATTAGGGTCGGGTAGTGCCGGGTATCCGCGGGTATACTCAGTGGCGGAGCCAGGAATTTAAACATGGGGGAGCTAAATTTAGTCGTGCGGTTGAGGGTAAATTTTCAAAGTCCAGTTTGTTAGGGCTGGGAAAAAAATTTTAGCCTCCAACGCGTTAAATTTGTAAAAATGTTATCATTTTTTTTTTTGAATCAAATGTTATCATTTTTTAGAAACTAGTATTGAACTAATAGAAAATTAAATATGTTTATTTTTTTTTAATGGAAAATCAAAATCGATCTGTACTTAAGGACGGAGCCGGTGGCCGGGGGGCTCCGGCCACCCCGAGTCTTGGGCTTGCTCCGCCCCTGGGTTTACTACCCGTTACCATCCCTACCAGATAATAATAAATAAATAAAAAAGCATGCACACCAAACGTTCAGTACATAACACAAACACACTACATATAGGCACACTATAAATATGCCCACGTCGGCAGTCGACTTCTCTTCTTCACGTCCAAGTTTGGCTAACAATTATATTTTGGCAAAAAACATCCCAGGTCCTTAATCTTTCATTTTGTACGTGTAAAATCCTTAATCTTTTATCTAAATACATTAAGTTCTTAATTATTTATTTTTTATTATTATTAAACATTTACATATCAAATTAGTTAATTATAATTTAGAAAAACGTTTTTCTATAATCACATTATACATGTTAAAAACTGTTTCTGACTGTTAAAAATAAAAATTTCGAACATATATAAAATGAATAATACTCTATTAACCGAATTTTATATTTAAAAATAATTTTTATAGTAATCGACAGTTTAATGTGACAGAAAATAAAAGATCAGATACTTAATGTATCGAAAAATGAAAGATCAATAAATTTTTTTGCCTTATATATATATATTATAAAATTAACATACCACGATTTTAATACCATAATCCAAAATTATCATCCCTAATCAATGATGGGTCTGAGATTAGCGGAGCAAAAGCCTGTATTTTCATTCTATACTTGTCCGAGGGTTGTTCAACTTACGGGGGCTGCTTTTAGTTTGTTTTTTTAAAGAAAAAGAATCGATTAATGAATAATAGTATACAATTCATTATACTAATTGCCAAACAGGAACAGGACAAATTTTGATGAAAATCATGGAGTCATCCTTATCAACTGCCCAATTGATAAGGGAATGCGTTATCTGATTTCCCTCTTTATACACAAGCTGAATTGAACAACTACGAGAAAAACAGTGCAGAAACATCTTTGTACTGGAATTGCAGGGTCGACTGGGCGGAAATAGGATTGAGACCGTAAGGAGTAGACCTGTCCATGGGCCGGGTTCGGGCCGGGCCTAGCAGGCTTTTGTGTAAAAGTGCTCGTCCCAAGTCCAGCCCAGCCCAGTGTTAATTTAGGCGGGCTCAGGCCGGGCTGGGCTCGGGCTTAAAAATCAAATCCCAAGCCCAACCCATATAAGCCTACCTAAAAAAATATACATAATTTTTAATTATAAAAAATCAAATTTATATGTAAAATAAATATTTAATTATAAATATGTAAATTTTTTAATTAATATTAATAAGGCGGGCCGGGCTGGGCCGGCCCGTGATATTTTCATATGTCCCAAGCCCGTCCAAAAAATAGGTGGGCTTTAGCGGGCCTGGACCGGACCTAAGAGTAAATTTCATTGTCCAAGTCCGGTCCAAGGGACACGGGCCTGGGCGGACCGGGCGGGTACCCGAGCCTGTGGACAGGTCTAGTAAGGAGGTAGATGAAGAGAAGGAGAGAAAAGTGGTTTACATGGCTGTATAGAGAGAGAAAATTTAGAAAAAAAAAAATTGAAAAAAGAGAATGAAAGAGATAGAAAAAATTTGGTCAATTTTTTTAAAAAAATAGTTAAACTCTTGTGTTTATTGGTGTTGATCGGTTAAATGTATTAAATTGTCCGATTATTCATATTTAAAGTATATTTTTAAGATAAAATGTAATATAGATATTAAAGTGTAAAGTATGGTATAATTTAGATACTTACTCAAAACAATTTTATATTAAAAAATCAAAATCTCAACCATAACTGCAAGGCATTTTACGATTGTACAAAATATAATAATTTTAAATAAGAATTGATTTCAGATATTAAAATATAAAAATGATATAATTTAAATATTAAAAATATACTATATTTTTTTTTTTTTGAAAAAAATATACTATACTTTTAAGAGCGGATTTGATCATAGTCAATTTTAAAAACTGAATTGATACTTAAAAAAAATTGATTTACGTATGACCGTTTATTCCAAAACAATACTAGTAAAAATTCAAGATAATTCAAGACTTGGTGCTGACACGTGTGAGCTCACACGTTTTAGGAAAATATAGAAAAGGACAACCGACCCTTGTGGCCTTTATATCTTGTAAACTGAAATTGGATAGTTTTTTTTTTTTTTTTTTATCAGAAAATTGGATAGTTTCGTGTGGGAGAATAAGGCCTTCTCTTCTCTCCTCCTAATCCCTAACGACAAGTGGGTGAGTTGGGTCCACGCCACGTGTGATTGACAATTTGTATGGTCACCATTTTCCAAATCCTTAATAAAAAGGCAAAAGTTTAATTACTAAATAGTTTAGATTTATTAAAAATAAATGAGCATTAGCAACATGTCCTATTCCATTTGTCATCTTTGGGTGAACTTTGCAACTACTATATAATACAAATGCTAAGCTCATTGCCTATTTTTGCTAGGAATCTTCATTTAAGACTTACTTTTTCACTTTTTATACCAAGTATAATTCCTAATGTTAGGGTATTTTCCTTCCTAATCACATTATAGACTTGCACTTTAATATTGTGACTAATTGTCATATCCAATAATAAAAACAATTTGATACACTTTATCTTTTATGAAAAAGAAAAAGCTTAATAGTTAATGTATTAAGAGTATTTGAATTACACTTTATAGACTTGCACTTTAATTTGTTCTAAGAATATCAATTAACCATTTGATGAGTTGTCTGCAATCTATCTGTGTGAGAAATAGTCCCTGCAATACACTTCGATGGTCAAATTAATAAAGAGATAATAGAGAAGTTTGAGTCTAGAAAGAGAAAGTAAAGAAAACAAGATAATTGTTTCTTGGATGACTTCCTTTAATTATAGATTGGATGAGCCTTCGAATGATTGTTTTGCCTCATCTTATCTTTGTCTGGTGTCAATTAGTTCTTTGGGCTTGTCTTTGGGCAATGTCAAGGATCGTTTTAGAAGCCTTAGGCCTTCTAGACGAGCTTAAGGCTCAAACGCTTCATCAGAAGTTCCCTTGACATAATTATTGCGATGCACTGGGTGTGAGTCTGTCTAGGGTCGTTGGGACTCAGCCATGTCACAGTGTTCTCCATATCTTGGTGAGTTATCTTCTTTTAGCGATGATGGATTCAGAAACTATCTTTTCCTCCTACTTTCAGACACGTGTCATGTGCATGTCAGGGGTGACGATCTAAAGCTACCTCTTCGTGTGTATTTTGTTTAGAGACGTGTCTCCCGTATGTTTGGCTAATGATGTAATGATGCTTTTTGAAACGTGATTACAGCTTTATGAAATTTTCGCCCTCTTTATTCAAGATTGTACAAGTTATTTAATGATATTTATTTAATTCCACTGACGGTTGACTTGCCGCGGTCAATTATAAAATCTTTTTATCTAGTTTGCTTTCTTCCTTCTACTCTATTTTTGTTGTGCGACCTATAATTCTTTGGAGGAGCTTTATGACATGTACTGCTTGTTCTCTTTGAGAGTGAAGACAACTATGAGGTTAGTCCACTTCTTTCATTCTTTGTTTTGCTTTTTTTATTCTTGATTTTCCTTTCTTCGTTATCGGGATTCCCTTCCTCATTTGCTTGGGCCATTCTAGAGTTGGTATTGGTTTATTATGTCCGTCGGCGAGTCGGCAGTCTCGTTAAGTCCTCAAGCCGAGGAAGAGTTGGATACACGAGATCAATATGATATAGAGCATGTTAGGGCACCTCCAGGACATGAAATAGATTTCGGTGCCCCTTTGACTTTGGGTGTGGTTCTGGATGGGAAAATAGTTAGTAAGAAGAATAACACAACCAAAGATCCAAAGTTCTCACCGACACTTCCAAGGCTGGGGGGGATAATCCATGATAACCATTGTGTGGTGAACGTATCGCTCCATGAGGTGTAAAAGGCGTGCCAATCGCGATGTTAATGCAATTTCACTTAGCCGAATCACAACCAACATACAAAATATACAATCTTAATTAAGTAATTTGCTAACAAAATTCTAGCATGCGACCGCATTGATGTCATTGATGGATTTTACTATGCATTTTTAACGGCAGATAACATATGTTAAACACACAAACATTTAGAATTAACATTTCCAATTTATCCAATTAAAATGGAACTAACATTCAGATGATTTTGCCCTTTGTGTGTTTATTTGGGTCAGGCTGAATTTGATTTAAATCCTATCGAATTCCTCTATTCATTTGGGCTCACATACTACTGATTCGATGATCTTAGACGTATATAATCATTTACATGTATCCTTATGAACTTTTTTATTCCATCCAATCTATTCTACGAGTGATCCTATTACCTAGAGATGGTGCTTAGTCCGAATATTTTGTTCGTCTCACTAGTCATAAGTTGGCTTTAGCTAGCCTCAGAAATTTCTTGATCTCTTAGTGAACTGATAAGTTTGAATTGACAATTAAAAATTGACCCATTCGGGTGTGTCCACATGCTTGTTAGTTCCACTAGTCAAGTGGTTGGCAATATCTAATCTCAATATGAGATTCAACAATCCTTTGCTTCGCTCATGGCTTCTAAGCATGACACATAACACACCTGACTCAACCTAGACTCGACACCTTGTTACATGCCTGTTATGCGATTAATCAAAGTGAATTTCATGACATCTAGGCCCCACAGTGAGTATAGGTCTTAGGACTCAACTTTGAGTATTGCATGAGAACCACCTATGACTCTTTTAATCATATGGTGTTCTTATAGCGAATCATCTAGAGTTTACTATTTCATAAATCCTAATACCCTTGATTTAACATCTAGTGTCTATAACCGATGAAACACCATTACTATCAAGGCACATACTAGTCTTTAGTTAGTTATCATTCCCATGATAGTGATGATAGGGCGACGCCTAGTGGTCGTATTTCTTACGACGAAATATATATTACGATGGTTGCGCTATGACTATGGATGTGGTCTTTCTAAATGCTCTATCTTTACTAGACGTCACTACTTAGGGGCAAGTGTACCCCGTCGTATCAAGTAATAATCCGGTTAAGATCGGGTATCGAATCCACGGGATTTATAATTGCAAATATTAAACGACTCGGTTTTACACGTTATTTAAGCGTTGAATACTTTGGGGTTGATGTGGTAACCAACTACAAACTATTCCTAACTACGGGGGAGGCAAATTTATGTAACGAAACCCTTAAGAAGTGATACGGTTGGTGATAAGTTATAACTATGACAAATAACGACTCCTAATGCATATAAGGTTAATGCTTTGCTCTTGCAAAGATGACTATGTGTAGTTCGACCAACCCGTGAAGTACTTAGACGACGTGGTTCCTAGTCAAGGCGTGTCTAATGCTTGGGACCAGAAATTAGGGCCCGTAAGTTCCGTGGCTTGTCAATTCCTACGGTTTCCAGAGCGTCACTTCCGGTAAGGCAACACCTATATGAATCCCTAAAGATAGCCCGAATGGCATCGGAAATCGCGTTCCCCTACACAATAATCAATTACGAATATCAAAACAAGCAATAAACATCAACACATATATAGAAAAAGATGTCATGAATCATAAATTATAATTGTGAAAAGTGTAAATATGGATTACAAACAAGCCTAGTACATAGGATGAGATCAAGCTAATTAGCAAGTGTAAGGGAAGAATCCACCCTCGGAACTAGCTAACCGGACTCAAAAGCCGTCTCTAAGGACTTGAATGGTGGGACTCTCGAGCTTGGTGTGCGGAGAGATGGAGCGGTACTTCGATGGAATGCCGGGGAGCAACGAACAAGCTCTCGAGATGGAAGAGTTTTATTACACAAAGCCTAAAAACACAAATCTAAACTAAAACAAGTATAGTTTTCTCTCTAATATATGGTATATCTATTGTGGATCAAGAGCTGCCTATTTATACACATCAAGATAGGGCAAAATTGTAATTTTGCAAGGTACAAGCATGGACAACATTATTTATGCAGAAATCCCATAATACGCCCCGCGTATGGTGTGGTACGCCTCACGTAAATGCCCATTCCGTCAGAAATCTTCTGCATGTGGACCAATTTCATGTCTTGTTGTCTCAAACACGTCCCGCGTAGGCTGGGATGCGCCCCGCGTGTTTGAGTTTCTGAAGATTTATTGCTTGAATTGGAGCTTTTACGCCGTGCGTAGCTGAAACACGCCCCGCGTAAATGAATCTCTGAGCTTTTAACATTGAGGAACTGCCTGATACGCCTCGCGTATATGGTGATATGCCTCGCGTACAAAGAGTTGACTCAGGAAGACAATGTAGTCTGACTTTCAGGATTAGGCCAATCATTTCCGACATATGTCATACGCCTCGCGTAGGGTGGCATACACCCCGCGTATGCTGAGTCAATTCCACATGGCATCTGTGGATAAGGCAATTATTGCTGACACCATGTTTCACGCCCCGCATAAGGGATGATATGCCCCGCATATTGGAGTAGATTTTTGCTCCTTGCTCGTACCTGAAATACAAATCTTGCGAGCCGAGTTAGCTTGACATTTTTATTTCCTAAACAAATCAAAAATACGGAAAATTAACTGAAAGTACGAAATTTATTTTTATTTCTTTATTTTATCAAAACGCTTTATTTTTGTAATTAAACTTATTTATTTTATCCAAAATCAACCCGTAAATCACGCTAAAAGATAGGGGTAAAATACCCCTATCAAACCTCCTCGGACTTTAAAGTTTTACTTGTCCTCAAGTAAAAGAAATCGAAAGACAAGGGATTGAGATTATTAAGAAACAAACCGACGGTTGGTTTTACCAAGTGCATGATTTCAAAGTTAAAGATTTATGCAAAGTTTTCGGTGAGTACCTATGCAAACAATCGAGCGACCAAAACTTGTTTGACACTTCCATAATCAAAATTAATAGGCAATATTAACGGGGGTTGATTGTCTTTTGAGAACCCGATAGTACCAAACCAAAGGATTTCACTCTTACGCTCAAATTTTGGTGGGTCGGTGTTTTAGCACTCTTCTTTGCACTTTCTCGAGATCACATTGAGTTTGCATTTTGGCAATATTAAAAACGAACCCGGAGGGGGGTTGTAATGTGGGTGGCTTTTTGGTGGTTAGTTTTTGGAAACTCAAGTTTAAATACCGTTTTAATGATAGCACCGTATTCTTATTTTGGGCCTTAGTGAGTTCATAAAATATACCCGAAATTGCTCGGGTAGAGCTTGAGAATGCCTTTTTGCTCTTTATTGTATTTTTCTTTTTCGTTTTAGAGCGACACAAAAACGGTTTTGAAAGCTTTTGGTGCTTACTTGTCAAGGCCTTTGGCTTATTTCGGGTGCGACTTGATTTTGTTGGTATTTAATCTAGAGGAAAAAGGGTTAAATGTTAAATAGGGTGTTAACAACAATAAGTTGGTTAATAGGCTCGAGGGGGTTTCCTAGAGGTTAATGAAAACGAGAAAAATAATTTAAGAAAAGGATTAGACTAAGTGGATTCGTTTTATCATCTATTGCCATTTTAACCAAAATAAGTGTACTAAACCCGGTATTAGGTGCAAACTCTATGATTCGAGTGAAGTCAAAGCTCTCAAAAAATTGTGAAGGACATAGAGTTCTCGTACGAACTCTTTTAGGCTCAAAAATATCTCACAAAGATTCGGGTTAAATTTTATACTATCGAGTCTTCGCTAAATTTTCAAACATCCCATTTTTATTGCCTTTTTAAGTTTCATTATGGAGATGACATGTGGGTTAGAACTCAATGTTTTTGTTTAGTATCACCTAAGCTTTGCATAAATTCTAGAATTTCAAAATTAAGACTAAAATTTCTTACTAAAACTGATCCTTTGTGTCGACGTCTTTTTATTTAAGGACAAATAACAGAACATTTAATTGATTTCCAAGGGGGGTAGTGTGTCGGAAGAATTTTAGGGATCAATAAATTAGTTTAATTATTTTGTTGTTTATTTGATTTTTATTTTTATTTTTATTTTTGTTAGTGCAAAACAAACTGAAGGTGCGGGGTTGCACGGCCCTCCGCGTTATTAAAATGACGTCTATTCCCAGGACGTCGCAAAAGAAAAGAAAACAAAAACAAAAAGAAAGATAGAATTTAAATTGAAAGATAGAGGGTTATCTACCCTATCCCTCCTCACACTTAAAAACGCAATAAGTTCCAATATTGCGAAATAAATTTGAAGAACAAAGTGTAAAGAAAAAGAGTAAGGTAGAGAAGACTCCCTCAAACATCTTCCGATGGTGGTGGATATGACATTTTCCGCTCCCAATAGTAATGACGTGTGAAGTGTTCGAGGCATCAACTCTCGAACTCGGTTGGCATTTATTTAAAATATGAAATTTAAAATTTAAATTGGGTGTAAGATTATTAATGTAAATATTTTTATTGATTTATTAATTTATATATATTTATATATATATATATTTTTATTATTATTATTTTTTTAAATATATATATATATATTTGTTTTTTTATTAAGAAAAAAAACTAGAAATTTCAACTCGTTGCGGCCGGCGGGCGTCGCACAGCGGCGGTGCCCAGCGCTGCGCGCGGAGCGTGCTGCCGCGTGCCCCGCGTGCCGCAGCTCCTGGAGCTGTGGCAGCGCTTGCGCGCGCCCCGCGTTCCGCAGCTCCTGGAGATGCGGCAGCGCCTGCGCGCGCCCCGCGTGCCGCAGCTCCTGGAGCTGCGACAACGCTTGCGCGCGGAGCGTGCTGCCGCGTGTCGCAGCGGCCAGCAGCACCCTTTTTTTTTAATTTTATAAAATCAACATAAATATATTATATAAAAAAATAAAAATAAAAATAAATAATTTTTTCATTTTTTCCATTTTTGTTTTATTTTTGCCAACGTCAATACTTACGATTCTCTTCCAGATCGTCCCACCGAATTGATATAAAATTACACGAACACCTAATAAAATGTAAGAAAAAATAATCAAGCACACAATAATAACTTAAATGTAAAAACTTAAAAGTAAATTAAAGACATAAAATTAAACTTTATTCGAGCTTGGGTTGCCTCCCAAGAAGCGCTACTTTATAGTCGGTGAGCTCGACTTAGAATTTCCTCTTAGGGGTATGCTTCCATTCGCGTTAGAAATGCAAATTCTTGAATAAATAATTCGTACCTACAAAACGGGTTGTTAGTTTCAAAGAAATTTAACAAAAACCAAAAGCTATATTTAAAGAAATTATTGAAGAGTTTAGTTTGCTCCCTTTTTGACTCTTTTGGCAGTTCAAAAAGAGTGAAATATTCCGAGTTAGAATAAACCTCAAACTCTTCTAGTTTTGGATTCTTTTCTATGGGTTCACACGCAACCGGTGCATCGATTAGGATCTCCGGCTCCTCGCAGTTGAGACAACCTTCGGTATTTGGAGAGTCTTCTTGAGAAGGCTCAATTAACTCGAGCTTTACATTTTGACCAACCAGATTGGCGTCTCTAATTGATTCGTCCGCGGTTGAATCGATACGAGACTTCAATCTAGCGATTTGATTTTCCAAATCCCTACAAAATGCCTCAGTGTTAGATAATCTCACATGAATATCTTTAAGCATAGAGAGTACCACATCGAGTTGCGAGGTTGATTGTTGGTGTGAACATCCGTCATCCTTGTGGTCTTCCCACAGATGACGACTATAAGGCATCATACCATGAAAAAGATCATTACTAACAACAAAATAAATTATTCACAAAAAGAGAATAATATTTACGAATGCTCAAAAGAAGTCGATATAAACAATTTATACAAAAAGAATGCTTAAACTAACAATAAAATGTTTTTGTCTAATATTGCAAGAAATTATAAATCCCCGGCAACGGCGCCAAAAAACTTGATAGGGCGACGCCTAGTGGTCGTATTTCTTACGACGAAATATATATTACGATGGTTGCGCTATGACTATGGATGTGGTCTTTCTAAATGCTCTATCTTTACTAGACGTCACTACTTAGGGGCAAGTGTACCCCGTCGTATCAAGTAATAATCCGGTTAAGACCGGGTATCGAATCCACGGGATTTATAATTGCAAGTATTAAACGACTCGGTTTTACACGTTATTTAAGCGGTGAATACTTTGGGGTTGATGTGGTAACCAACTACAAACTATTCCTAACTACAGGGGAGGCAAATTTATGTAACGAAATCCTTAAGATGTGATACAGTTGGTGATAAGTTATAACTATGACAAATAACGACTCCTAATGCATATAAAGTTAATGCTTTGCTCTTGCAAAGACGACTATGTGTAGTTCGACCAACCCGTGAAGTACTTAGACGACGTGGTTCCTATTCAAGGCGTGTCTAATGCTTGGGACCAGAAATTAGGGCCCGTAAGTTCCGTGGCTTGTCAATTCCTACGGTTTCCGGAGCGTCACTTCCGGTAAGGCAACACCTATATGAATCCCTAAAGATAGCCCGAATGGCGTCGGAAATCGCGTTCCCCTACACAATAATCAATTACGAATATCAAAACAAGCAACAAACATCAACACATATATAGAAAAAGATGTCATGAATCATAAATTATGATTGTGAAAAGTGTAAATATGGATTACAAACAAGCCTAGTACATAGGATGAGATCAAGCTAATTAACAAGTGCAAGGGAAGAATCCACCCTCGGAACTAGCTAACCGGACTCAAAAACCGTCTCTAAGGACTTGAATGGTGGGACTCTCGAGCTTGGTGTGCGGAGAGATGGAGCGGTACTTCGATGGAATGCCGGGAGCAACGAACAAGCTCTCGAGATGGAAGAGTTTTATTACACAAAGCCTAAAAACACAAATCTAAACTAAAACAAGTATAGTTTTCTCTCTAATATATGGTATATCTATTGTGGATCAAGGGCTGCCTATTTATACACATCAAGCTAGGGCAAAATTGTAATTTTGCAAGGTACAAGCATGGAGCAACATTATTTGTGTAGAAATCCCATAATACGCCCCGCGTATGGTGTGGTACGCCTCGCATAAATGCCCATTCCGTCAGAAATCTTCTGCATGTGGACCAATTTCATGTCTTATTGTCTCAAACACGTCCCGCGTAGGCTGGGATGTGCCCCGCGTGTTTAAGTTTCTGAAGATTTATTTCTTGAATTGGAGCTTTTACGCCGTGCGTAGCTGAAACACGCCCCGCGTAAATGAATCTCTGAGCTTTTAACATTGAGGAACTGCCTGATACGCCTCGCGTATATGGTGATACGCCTCGCGTACAAAGAGTTGACTCAGGGAGACAATGCAGTCTGACTTTCAGGATTAGGCCAATCATTTCCGACATATGTCATACGCCTCGCGTAGGGTGGCATACGCCTCGCGTATGCTGAGTCAATTCCACATGGCGTCTGTGGATAAGGCAATTATTGCTGACACCATGTTTCACGCCCCACGTAAGGGATGATACGCCCCGCGTATTGGAGTAGATTTTTGCTCCTTGCTCGTACCTGAAATACAAATCTTGCGAGCCGAGTTAGCTTGACGTTTTTATTTCCTAAACTAATCAAAAATACGGAAAATTAACTGAAAGTACGAAATTTATTTTTATTTCTTTATTTTATCAAAACACTTTATTTTTGTAATTAAACTTATTTATTTTATCCAAAATCAACCCGTAAATCACGCTAAAAGATAGGGCTAAAATACCCCTATCAAGTGACAAAATAGAGATATTTAGATTAGTATCTTATTGTCTCATGACTTCACTTGACCGGGTTCTCGACCTGCCAAATGTGAGCATATCACTAATCATGGGTACTTTGTTAATCAATTTGCACAACTGAACTGATTTAACAAATTAATGCCTTACAATTAAATTTTTTATCGGATATAACATCTCGGGAACATGACATACTCCAACAATCTCCCACTTGCACTAGTACCGACAAAACAAGATCATTTTCCTGTTGACTTGACATGACCATCATGTCATAGTTGACCTAATTTGCTATCAGATCCTTGACACTATTATCTGACCCAACTTTATGGGCTTCACATTTCAACTGAAATGTAATCCTTTGAGTGTGTTTGGATTTTGTTATGACTAAGGCTTCTAAAGCTCGTGGGGTTCTAAAGCTCGTGCATCAATTCTGTCTCCATCACGTGAAGGTATTTACTATGATTAAGATGAGAAAACCACAAATGGTAGTTTTGCAAATCCTAACTGAGTAACACTCTTTGATATCCAAGATATTATTTATGCATCGAATGATTATTTATGCATCGAATGCTCACACATACTCTACGTGTTTTCTGTTATCTTCCTGCATGACTTTTTGGATTTTCAACATTTGTCGTCGTGTTTTCGCATGAGTTTAAGGAGCTTGAAAGTATCGAAGAGTTTTCATCAGTTGTGTTGTGGAACCAAGGACTCATCTTCGAAATCAATTTCTAAAATCACTCTATATTCAAAATTGGGAATGACAAGCGCTGTGTCGATCCCCTTTTTGCTTCGCTTGATGGGTAGTTCTGATTGTTGGTCCCTAGTAATTAGTTCCAAGGGGGGGATAGGAACTAATGTAACTTTTTCGCTTTTAATTATGCTGACTTAATGTTATTTTAAGAGTTTGATAACTCAGTGTGTTGGTCAGCACGACCGATTGATTAGTCAGACAGTTTTAGTTCTATGCTGACTAAGACTGCTTGACTTGAGAGTTGGGAATTGACACTTGAAAGGTCAGCTTCCAACTTAGCACTCAGATTTACTCAGTTTCAGTTTTAACAATTTATAAGCTGAGTAAATACAACAAGCAACACATGCACATATATATATATATTGAGAGAAAGAGTTTAGAAGTTACTCAGCACGACTTATCCTGGTTCGGCCTCTCTGCCTACGTCCAGTCCCCAGTTCCTCCTGGGATTTTCAATCCAATACTGAGCTCTTTCAAGGTAGAGCACAAACCCTTTACAAGGTAGTGAGTATGCAAGAGTACGTCCTCTATTCATCTACTCAGCTCCTACTAAGTACTACAACCCAGCACTTAGATTTTTCTACCACTGAATACTTACAACCAAGTACTCAGCTCAACACTCTCAATATTCCTATTGATTACACACTTGTTCTTTTTCAAGTAAAGAACACCTTAGATGATTACAGAACAATCAATCTAGCATTTACACAGAGAATAGAAATTTTGGTGTAAGATCTTTTTGTATTTGAGTGCTTTGAAGATTTTCTCTCTTGTATTTTTCTTTTGATACTTCGGCAAATGATCCAAGGTTCTTGATTGTCCTTTTATAGATGGAAATCTAATCCTGGATCATTTTGAATTGGTTTAGCCGTTGTGTCCAAAACGGCTCTTTTAAGGAACATCTTCTGGTCAGCTTCAGACTGTTCTGCGATTCCCTTCCTCTGTTTTCTTCAGGCGTCAGATTTTGTCTTCTTGCATCAGACTCTTCTTTTTGTGCCAGTTGTCTTTTACCAATAATCCATAAACCCATGTTTCTTGGAATTAGTCTTCGTGTATTTTCGAGGTTTTAATTATTGGTGCAGAAGATTGGCAGACTTTGTCCTTTAGTGAACGGATCCTTCATGCTGTCCTGACTGTCACTCAGCTTCATTCGTTATCTTCGAATGTTCAACTTCTATGCTGAGTTCCTTCTTAGTCAGCTTCGTTCTGTTTGTATAATTCTGAAGGAGTCTTCTGATTTAGTCAGCTTCGTTCTGGCAACTTTGAAGGAAGCTTCTGATGCTAAGTTCTACTCCACTCAGCTTCTATTCTTTCAGGCTGAGTTCCATTCAACTCAGCTTGGCTTATGCTGACTTTTGTCCTGTTTAACTTTATATATATTTTTGCACTCAATATTGAACAAACAGATTAGTACAATTAAATCAAAGCATTTAAATTTAATTGCCTCTTAATCATGGATGATTTTGTCAAATCAAAATCTTGTGGAAAGGTGTTTCAACAAACTCCTCCATTTTGATGTTGGCAAAATACATAATTATGGAACTCAGTTATAAGTTACCCCATGATTGATTTATTTTTGAAATAACTCCCCCGTAAGGGTTGCACATATTGTCTTAACTTAATTCTAAACCTTCCAAGATTTAATTGAAGTAACCTTAAGACATTTGTGTATACTGACTTAGTTTAATGTTAGATTTTTCAAGATCTGAGCTAATTTGATTTTAGTCAGTTTTCAAAAATATTAGAAGTATGTTGCTACTCAGTTTATTACATAAGTATTTTAGTGTTAATGTATACTGAGTATGTTTTACTTCTTAATTTGTTTGTTCAATTTATCGACCAGATTGAGGAAATAGTACTTGACATAGATTAAGCAAAAAGATAAAGCAAAAACATATATGAAATATTCTATGCTAAGTTCTAAACATTGACTAGACTATATCTAGTTCTTCTTCTTCTTCTGAGCTTGGTGGTCAGCTTGAGCTATTCCTTTACCTTTGTCTTTACTTCCTGAGGCATTACCTACAAGCTGAGTTCCTTCTTGGCTTGTCTCCCCCGTTTTGCCATCATCGGGTTTATAAATGAATGTGTCGGTGCGAGCATGAGAGGAGAGGTGAGTTGAGTAACGCTGGAGCCTCTTAGTACTTTCTCGCAAGCCATCGATTATAGGAACACTGTCATCTTGGACATGGCGAGGAACCCGAAGAGAACTGCTAATCATGCTGAGCAGGCATTCATGAGATTTGCTAAGCCAGGTGAGCGAGCTGGTGAGCTGACCAAAAGATTGGTGGTACATCTTGAGCAAGGCAGAGTCATAAAATATGTCCTGGGCATTGTTGATGCGCATTGCCTTCATAATTGCTTGGGAAAAGCTCAAGAGTTCACTGTTGGAGACTGGATCAACATCCATTTGTGCTTTGTTGATGTTGAGTAAACTTAATGCTTCACTCAGTTGGTCAATTGTGCACTGAGAGGAGGAAGATACTAAGTCACGCGTACTGGTCAGCTCAGCATTAAGCTTGGTAAAGCATTCTTGAAGTTCAACAGAGGTGGCAAACTCAGCATTGCCAGGTGCGCTTGATTTGGTCAGTTCTGCAGTTAACTTAGCAAAATAGCCTTGAAGTTCAGCGAAAGTGGCATACCCTGGATTAACTTCTGATGGTTGTTGGATTTTGCCTTCAAGCGAGTTCAGATGGTTCACCATTGTGAGAACCAATTCAGTCAACTTTGTTATTTGGTCTTGCCTTGGTTGCTGAGTTTGAATGGTGGTCATAACACTGACTAGATCCTTGAGTCCTCTTAGTTCATTGAGAAGCTGAGTGATTCCAGGCAGTTGAGAGGGCTCAGTATGAGAAGATCTAGCAGCATCAGCTTGAGGAGGGTTCAATTCTTGAAGCAAGGACTGAGCAGAGGCAATGATGCATCGGCCTGACTCAGTGGCATTCAAGTAGGTGAATTGAGCCACATTTGTCTTAGAGGCTGGAATTGAGCTTGAGGGTGGAGGAGTTGGCTGTTTGCCAAATTGATTACCCTGATTGGTGACTGGACTTTGATGCAGATTATCTTCAGGAGCTGAGTTGTCAACATGCTGAGTTGGAGGTGGAGTTTGATTAATCATGTTGATCTGCTCATCCTGAGTGGGTGAAGTTGAAGCAGGATTTGTATCATCTTGAGCAGTTTTTGGATTCTCCGGAGTCTTGGCTTGTTCCTCAATATGAGTAACAGAGGCTTGGTTTTGCACAAGATCCGTTGGAGGAGACTCAAGCTCAGCATCATGAGAGAAATATTTGAACTAAATTTTGGACATTTCAGCATCAATATCTTGAGGAGGAGAGTCTGCAAGGAGATCAATAACTTGAGTTTTATGGGCTTTCTTCTTAAGCCGCTTGAACCTTTGTTCCTTGGGAGGAGAAGGGTCAGCATCAATGTTCTCCTCATCAGTATCAACTGTCTCTTCTACCATAGTTGGATGCTCATGTTGCTCAACATGATCCTCGACAGCAACATTTTCTTCTTCCTCAACTCTTTGCTCAACATCACCTTGAGGTTGCTCAACATCAGCATGTTCTTCCTGCTCAGTATGGACGTTTTCCTCAACATGAGTTTTTTTCCCAGCTTCCCTTTCTTTTTCAACATTTGCTTTCTCAGCTCTTTGCTCAATTTCTTTCTCAGTTTCCTTTTCTAGGTCAGTTCCATGACCTTTGGAGGATACAACCCAATCTAGGGGATCAGCTTCAACTGTCTTTAAGGTATTAACCTTCTTCCTTTTCATCAAAGGGGATTCCGGAGTTCCCTCTTCTTCATCCTCAGGCTCTTCTGGCCTCTTTCTCTTTTCTGCCGACTCAGCTTTCTCCTTAGCCTTGTCAGCTTTAACTTTTTCTTGAGACACTAGTCTCACTTTCTTTGGGACAGCATGGATGTCTTTGGAGCAGGTTTCAATGGCCTTTCTCTTCTTCGTCTTTTTTTCCTTAGGTGACTCAACAGGATCCTCTACTTCTTTCTCAGGCTCATTTTCAGGCTCAATTTCTAGCTCAGCTTCATCATTTTCCTCAGCATCTACAATTTCTTCATATCCTTTCAATGGTTGATTGTATAATAACCCAACCAGCAGAGCTGCTGTGATCTCACTTCCCAAAGTGTCAGTTTCATTTATTGTCTCAATCTGTTTGTCCTCAATGATCTTAGTGATCAGAGAACCCAGCCTGAGCTTCTTTCCACTGCGTTGAAGAGCCCCAACCAGAAAGACGGGCATGTTAAGTGGAGTGTAGGTCAGTATGTGCCATATGAAGCACTGTTCAAAATTGGAGGCAGATGAGGCTGAGTTGAGTTTGGGGAAGATGAAGTTGGTCAGCATGTAGTGAGCCATCTTCTATTCTTGCCCCATACAGGTGCTGGGTATTTCACCTTTATGATCTTTGGGTTTGCAGAACCCCTTGATCTTGTCGAGCTTCTCCTTTGGTACCTTTTCTTTTGTTGTCCTAAATTCTATTCCTTCGTCTGGTAAATCTAGCAAAGTAGCTAGATAGGCAGGGGTTATGGTGATTTTCTGACCTTTGACTGTAGTCTCCAAATAATCAGCATCTTCTTCATCAACAAACATGTTGGAATAGAACTCTCTGACCAGTCTAGGGTATGTTTTTCCGACGAGTGAGAAGAGACCGGTCCATTTGTTCTTCTCGATCCAGTCGCAGAATGGCTTCTCAAAAGTGATGAATCCTGGAGAAAACCATCTACACTTCAGAACCTCCAAGTTGTTGACCTTTTTATGGACCTTGATCATATTCCTTTCTATTTGCTTTGAAGAACCAGTGGGGTCAGCTTGAGTGGGTTTGCCAGAGGTTTGGCCAGGCTGAGTGGTGACGTTAGGGATTTCATTTTTACCGGACTCCATTGTTGTAGATGAAGGTTTTCAGGTTTAGGGAGAGAGAAGGATTCAATTACAGAAGATCGTAAGCGTAAAGAGTAATGAGTGGGGATTCTTCCACTACTTATAGAGTTTTGAGTCATTAATGAACTAGCCATTTTCATCTTGGGACTTTAATCGTCAAAGATTCTGCCATTTATGACAGGTTCGGCGCATGGGTATTCATTATTACTTGCGTTTTTCTAGGTATGATTTGTTACACGTGTCATTGTTTATTGGTGCAAGTGGGCATTTACCCAGTTTGCCAGAATATGAGTCGTTTATGATATTGAGTATTTTAATTCTATGTAGATGGATTTCCTATCTCTTAGTAACTCAACATACGTTCATCACACAACATGTACATTCACTCAGCATAAGGTGATTACTCAATATGTCTATCTACTCAGCACAGAATATTTACTCTGCATTTGTATCTACTCAGCATAGACTATTAAGCTCAATGTGCAGTAGTTACTAGATTGATATCAGTCAGCATGATAATCACTCGACATTTATTCAAATACTTAGAATTATTGAAGAGGATTAGACATACTGATAGCTTCCCTTAGTATGTTAAATTGTTCACGAGCCAAAGGCTTGGTGAAGATATCTGCAAGCTGTTCATTTGTTGGCACATAGGTCAGCTTGATCTCACTCTTTAATACGTGATCTCTGATGAAGTGATGCCTTATGCTGACATGCTTCATCCTGCTGTGTTGAATAGGATTCTTGGATAGATCAATGGCACTTTTGTTGTCACATTTGATCTCTATTGTCTCAGTTCTTACTCCATAATCCTCAAGCTGTTGCTTTATCCATAGGACTTGAGCTACACAGCTTCCAGGAGCAACGTACTCAGCTTCAGTTGTAGACAGAGCAATTGATGACTGTTTCTTACTGAACCAAGATACTAGACAGCTTCCAAGGAAATGGCATCCTCATGAAGTACTCTTACGTTCTAGCTTATCCCGTCCATAGTCAGCATCAGTGTATCCTATGAGTGTGAAGTCATTTGAGGCTGGGTACCACAAACCTGCATCAACTGAGCTCTGCAAATATCTAAAAATTCTTTTTACAGCAATTAAGTGAGATTCCCTTGGGCCAGCTTGATATCTTGCACAATAACATACTGAGTACTGTATATCAGGTCTACTAGCAGTGAGATAAAGTAAGGAGCCTATCATACCTCGATAAAGTTTACTATCTATTGACTTACTTTTCTCATCTTTGCATAGGACAGTATCAGTACCCATAGGGGTTGATATGGGCTTACAATCTTCCATATCAAATTTCTTTAACATCTCATTGGTGTACTTGGACTGACTAATGAAGATGTCGTTCTTACCTTGCTTGATCTGAAGTCCAAGGAAGAAGCTGAGTTCTCCCATCATAGACATTTCGAACTCAGTCTGCATCTGTTTGCTAAACTCTTGACACAAGGATTCGTGAGTAGCACCAAATATTATGTCATCTACATAGATTTGTGCAAGTAGGGTATGTTTACCCTTTTTCTTAATGAACAAGGTTGTGTCAGCTTTTCCTCTGACATAATTCCTGGTCAGCAGGAAGTTGGTCAACCTTTCATACCAAGCTCTTGGAGCTTGCTTCAGGCCATATAAGGCCTTCTTGAGTTTATAAACGTGGTTTGGAAATTTTGGATCTTCAAAACCCGGAGGTTGATTAACATATACCTCCTCGTTTATAAAGCCATTAAGAAATGCACTTTTAACATCCATTTGATACAATTTAAAGTTCATGAAACTAGCATATGCACACAATATACGTATAGCTTCTAACCTAGCAACTGGTGCAAAAGTTTCACCATAATCAATGCCCTCTTGCTGACTATAGCCTTGGGCTACAAGTCGAGCTTTGTTCCTGATTACATTTCCATGCTCATCTAGTTTGTTTCTAAAAACCCACTTAGTTCCTATGGATTTTTGATTCCTAGGTTTAGGTACTAAATCCCATACCTCATTTCTTGTGAATTGGTCAAGCTCTTCTTGCATAGCATTGATCCAATACTCATCATGCTCAACATCAGCAAAGTTCTTTGGTTCATGAATTGATACGAAAGCAACGTTGCAAAGGAATTTCCTAAACTGGTCTCTAGTCATTACTTTGTTGTTGGCATCATCAAGGATGGACTCTTCTGAATGTCCTCTTGGAATTTTTATCTCATTGGGTAATGTTTGTTGAAACACCTTTCCACAAGATTTTGATTTGACAAAATCATCCATGATTAAGAGGCAATTAAATTTAGATGCTTTGATTTAATTGTACTAATATGTTTGTTAAATCTTGAGTGCAAAAATATATAAAGTAGAGACAGGACAAAAGTCAGCACAAACGAAGCTAAGTAGAAAGGAACTCAGCATGACAGAATAGAAGCTGAGTGGAGCTAAAATTTAGGAACAAAACGAAGCTGACTAAAGCTGAAGACTTCTTCAGGAGCATGCTGAAATGGAACCTGAAGCTGAGAGATACTGAGGAAGATGAAGAAGCTGGGCAACCTGAAATGGAACCTGAAGCTGAGCCTGCAAAAGATGTTGAGGCTCATACTGAGTCACCTGAGACGGTTCAGCCTGAAAAAGGGAAGAAGAGGAAGGCTGTAGAAACTTGCTCCAAGGACATTCATTCTGTTCCAAAGAAAGTAAGGCTTTCATCAAGACAGAAAGCTAAATCTGACAAGGGTAAGGAGCATATTGAGAAAAGAAAGAGGCAAGAAGAGCCTGAGGATGAGCACGAAGAAACTCCTGAAACCCCTTTAAAGAAGAAGAAAAAGGGTAACTCTTTAAAGATAGTAGAAGCTGTCCCACTAGCCTCCACTCAACCTGAAGGTCATGGGATTGACCAAGAAAAGGAATATGAGCAACATGTTGAGCACCAACAAGTTAATACTAAAGAAGAAGAATACCCCAATGATGATGCTGAGCAGAAAAGGAAAGAAGGTTATGTTGAGCAACCTGCAGAAGAGGGGACAGTTGCTACTGAGTCTAGTGAAGGTCTTCGAACTGACCATTCACCGCCAAAAACTGAGACCCGGCGAAGATTAAAGAAGAAAGCGCAGAAGCAACTTGATCTCATGAACGACTTTCCCATTGACGAGCCTGAAACTGACCTCTCTACAATTCAGTTCCAGTATTTTTCAAATGCAACTGAATCTCCACCAGAAGATCTAGCGGAAAAGCAAGCCTCTGTTACTCAGGATGAGGAACATGCCAAAAACCCTGTAGATCCAAGTCAAACTGCTCAAAATAAGCCAACTCATACCTCAATTCCACCTCCAACACAAAATGTTGATGACTCAGCTCAACAAATCCATCAAAGTCCAGGTACTCAATCTGGCAAGGAACCACCACCTCCATCAGAAAATCCTGCACCAGCCTCTGAGTCCAATGCTGCTAAGTTTGCATACTTGAATGCAACTGAGTCTGGCCGTCGGGTCATTGCTTCTGCTCAGTCCTTGCTTCAAGATTTTCATCCTACTCAAGCTGAAGGTTGTCAATCCACTCAAGCTGAGTCCTCTCACCTGACAGGTATCACTCAGCTTCTGCATGAACTACGTAGCCTAAAAGATCTGGTCAGTATTATCACTGCAGTCCAAACTAAGCAACCAACCCAAGAGCAAATGGCCAAACTGACTGAATTAGTGCTTACAATGGCCACTCATATGAACTCTCTTGAAGGGAAAATTCAACAACTGACTGAAGCCAATCCAGGGTACGTCACTTCCACTGAGCTTCAAAACTGTTTTGTTAAGCTAGCAGCGGAACTGACCCCCTCTAGAGCAACTGCCCATACTGAGTCTGCAACATCTGTTGAGTTGCAAGATTGCTTCACCAAGCTATATGCTGAGCTAACTAAATCTAGTCCACCCAGCAATATTGAGTTTCTCACCTCTACCGAACTCCAACAATGCTTCACTAAGCTTCAAGCTGAGCTGACGAGTACACGTGACTTAGTATCCTCTTCCTCTCAGTGCACCATTGACCAATTAAGTGAGGCAGTCAGACTCCTGAACATTGATAGAGCCCAGATGGATGTTGATCCCGTATCTAACACAGATCTCATGAGCTTTTCACAAGCTATCATGAAGGCCATGCGGATCAACAATGCCCAGCGCATGTTTTATGACTCTGCTCTGCTCAAACTATTCCATCAATCTTATGGTCAGGTCACCAGCTCAATTTCCTGCCTGAGCAAAGCCCATGAATGTCTCCTCAGCATGGTCAGCAGATCTCTTCGGGTCCCCAGACACGTCCAGGATGATAGCATTCCTGTCATTGACAGTTTGGGTGAAAGCACAAAACGGCTTCAGCGCTACTCTAACTACCTCTCCTCTGCCGCCAGGAATAAGACCTTCCTTTACCAACCCGATGATGGCAAAACGGGGGAGGCAAGTAAAAGAGGAACTCAGCCTCAGCCTTTAGGAACTGCGTCTGCGTCTGGGAGCAAAGGAAAAGGCATTGCTTTTGTTGATCCCTCAGCTCAAAGCAAGAAGAAGTAAATCTAGCCAGTTTGTGTCTAGAGATTTGTCACCATATCCTGTTACCTGTTTTTTTGTGGTCTCTACTGTTTAAGTTAATATGCTTTGTTTTGTTGTTTAAATCCAATATCACAATATCAGTTTTTTTTCCTGATCTGACTAATCAAGTTTGAACAAACAAATCAAAAAGGTTAACCACATGAACACTAAAACTAAACTAAGAGACAACATCTTTCCAAAACTAAGTCAGTATACACAAATGTAACAAGTCTAATGAAATTAGATCTTGGAAGGCTTAGAATAAACTGAATGCAACCCTTACGGGGGAGTCATTTCAAAAACATCAATCATGGGGCAACTTATAACTGAGTTCCGTAATTATGTATTTTCCCAACATCAAAATGGGGGAGTTTGTTGAAACACCTTTCCACAAGATTTTGATTTGACAAAATCATCCATGATTAAGAGGCAATTAAATTTAGATGCTTTGATTTAATTGTACTAATATGTTTGTTAAATCTTGAGTGCAAAAATATATAAAGTAGAGACAGGATAAAAGTCAGCACAAACGAAGCTGAGTAGAAAGGAACTCAGCATGACAGAATAGAAGCTGAGTGGAGCTAAAATTCAGGAACAAAACGAAGCTGACTAAAGCTGAAGACTTCTTCAGGAGCGTTAAATAAAATGGAGCTGACCTTGTAGGAACTCAGCATAAACCGTGAAACATTCGAAAAGAACAAACGAAGCTGAGTAACAGTTAGGACAGCATGAAGGATTCGTTCACAAAAAGACAAAGTCTGCAAATCTTCTGCACCAATAATTGGAACCTCGAAGACACCTAAAAGACTAATTCCGAGAGTCATGGGACGTTGGATTATTGGAAACAGACAACTGGCACAAACAAACAAACCAGACGCTAGAAGACAAACCTGACGCCTGAAGAAAACAGAGAAAGGGAATGGAGGTGCAGTCTGAATCTTTCCAGAGATTGTTCCTCAAAAGAGCCGTTTTGGTAGCAACGGTCAAGACATTTCAAAACAATCAAGTCCACAGATTTTCTTCTATAAAAGGACAATCGAAGAACTTAAAACTACACTGAAGCATCAAAGAAAAACACAAGAGAGAAAGTTTCAAAAGCACTCAAATACAAAAAGAATCTTACACCGACGTTTCTATTCTATGTGTAAAAGCTAGATTGAGTTGTAATCATCTAAAGTGTTCTTTAGTTCAAAAAGGAACAAGCCTGTGATCAATAAGAATATTGAGAGTGTAAAGCTGAGTGCTTGGTTGTAAGCATTTCAGTAGTAGAGGTTGTAGCACTTAGTAGGAGTTGAGTAGACGAATAGAGGAAGGTACTCTTGCATATTCAACTGCCTTGTAATTGGTTTGTGCTCTACCATTAAAGAGCTCAGTATTGGATTCAAAAAGCCCGGAGGACTCTGGGGACTGGACGTAGGCAGAGAGGCCGAACCAGGATAAGTAATACTGAGTAATCTCTAAACTCTCTCTTATAACTGCATTTGTTGTTTGCTCTATTTACTCAGCATATAAATTGCCTAAGCTGATCCTGAGTAAGTAAGTGGTGCTGAGTTAGAAGCTGACCTCCAAGAGTGTCAATTCCTAACTCTCAAGGAAACAACTTTGGTCAACATCTGACTAAAGCTGTCCTGTGATATATCTCACGAAGCTGACCAAAGGCTGAGTTAATAAACTCTCAAAATAACTTCTGGTCAGGTCAATTAAAACACGAAAAAGTTATATTAGTTCCTAACCCCCCCCCCTTGGAACTAATTACCAGGGACCAACAATGTTGAGTTGTTTGGAACAGGTGTTTCTACAATCTCTGTAGGGACAGATTGGTCAGCAAAGGTAATTTCAGTTTCAATTTTACCTTTGGTAAGCTCTTGTGCTAATGGCTCAGCACCTCCAGTTAGGTCAGTATGAGCTGAGTTCGGCTCATCCTCCATGGGTTGAGTTGTCTTACCTGTAGGGTCAGTTTCATCGAAATCTACATGGACTGACTCTTCTACAACTTGAGTTCTTTTATTATAAATTCTATATGCTTTGCTGTTTGTTGAGTACCCTAAAAAGATTGCTTCGTCAGCTTTGGCATCAAACATTGCCAAATTATCTTTAGTGTTGAGTATAAAACATTTACACCCAAAGGCACGAAAGTATCCAATATTTGGCTTTCGTCCTTTCCAAAGTTCATAAGGAGTTTTCTTTAATATAGGTCTTACCAAGGCCCTATTCAATATGTAACATGCTGTATTGACAGCTTCTCCCCAAAAATACTTTGGAAGCCTATTTTCACTCAGCATTGTCCTGGCAATTTCTACTATTGTCCTATTTTTCCTTTCAACAACTCCATTCTGTTGAGGAGTTCTAGGGGCAGAGAAATTGTGGTCAATACCATTAGTTTCACAGAATTCATCAAACATTTGGTTTTTGAATTCTCCACCATTATCACTTCTAATGTGAGCTACTCTTAGGTCTTTGTCATTTTCAAGCTTTTTGATTAATGTAGTAAACATCTCAAATGTTTCATCCTTGCTACTTAGCAAGATGATCCAAGTATACCTAGAGAAATCATCTACAATAACTAAGGAAAATTTCTTACCTCCCATGCTGAGTGGCTGGATAGGTCCGAAAAGATCCAAATGTAGTAATTCCAATGGTATTTTGGTTGAGACAACATTTTTGCTATGAAATGACTTTTTGATTTGTTTACCTTGCTGACAAGCATTACATAGTTGATCTTTTTCATACTTTAATTTGGGTAATCCCTCAACTAATTGCTTTCTAGCTAGTTTGGCAAGGAGGTCCATGCTGACATGCCCAAGTCTCCTATGCCATAGCCAGGAGTTGTCCTCTTTAGACACCAAGCACATACTTTTTGAAAATTGTTTTTCCAAACTCAACATGTAAACATTTTCTACACGAGGGGCTGTTAAAATCAAATCATTTGTTTTTCCCTCGAGTATTTGACACTTAGTATCATCAAATATAACCTTTCTTCCACTCTTGCAAAGCTGAGCTACGCTTAGAAGATTATATTTGAGACCTTTAACTAAGGAGACTGACTCAATTTTAGGGTTACCTCCGATAGTTCCTGAGCCAACTATCTTGCCCTTCTTGTTGTCTCCAAAGCTTACACTACCTCCTCGTTTAAGCTCTAGTATGATGAACTGAGTTTCATCACCTGTCATGTGTCTTGAGCATGCGCTGTCTATATACCAGAGTTTTGATTTCTCCACGCATGTCAAGCTGACCTGCATTTTAAACTATTCGTTTTTAGGTACCCAATTCTTTTTGGGTCCTTTCTTGTTAGTGTAAACAGGTGCAAAGTCATATTTTAACTTGTGACGACATACTTTTGTAGTATGGCCACTTTTACCACAAAAGCCACACATAGTTACCCTTTGAGGGTGATGTTGAGTGTGGTCAGCATTGCTGTGCTGAGCATGCCAGCATACCTTGGTAGTATGACCTTTCTTACCACAGAAGTCACATTGGACAGTCTGTTTGTTATGCCAGCACACAGCTTTTGTGTGTCCTTTCTTCCCACAACAGCTACATTGGGTAAACTGTTTATGCTGACTAGTACCTAAGTACTCAGCATGGGGTTTATTCTTAATTGAACCTTTTATTTGGTTCTGTAAAGTTGTGACATCCTTTCTAAGTTTCTTTGACTCAGTTTGAACCTCCGTGACAAACTTATTTAAGATTTGCATGTTGGTATGTAAATCTGAGTTGTCCTGGAGGAGATATCGGAGGTCACTCAGCTTGACCTCTTCAATCTCGTCACATCGCCTGCTGAGTGATTTAATCCTTTTGTTACACTTCTTAGTTAGTGCATATAAGTCACTCAGGGCATTTACCATTTCGTTTCTAAGCGAAAGTAAGGATGTTACCTCATTGTTGTTTTCCTCCTGCTCAGAATCTCCAGAGAGGTCAGCTTGCTCAGATTGAGATTGGTCAGCTCCATCATCTGCCATGAAACATATGTTGGCTGTTTCATTTTGCTCAGCTTCAGATGATGTCGACTCATCACTGTCACTCCACGTGGCCACCATTGCCTTTTTTCTTCCATTCTTATCTTTCTTCAGATTAGGACAGCTTGACTTAATACGCCCAGTTTGGTGGCACTCATAATATGTGACATGCTTGGAGCTGTCCTTTTTGTATCTGGTGTCACTGGACTCAACTTTATATCTGTCTCCTCTCTTGTATGGCCACTTACTATTTCTTTCATTTCTTCTGAACATCTTTTTCATTTTTCTAGTAAACATGGCCATTTCCTCATCATCAGTTGACTCAGCTTCGGTGGAGTCAGCTTTCATCACTAATGATTTCTGCTTCTTATCTTCGGTTTTCTCCTTAGCTTCAAAATTTTTCATGGAGATTTCATAGGTCAGCAAGGAACCGATCAGCTCATCATATTTGTATGTGGTCAGGTCTTGAGCTTCCTCTACAGCTGTCTTCTTAGCTTGCCAGCTTTTGGGAAGACTTCGTAAGATCTTCTTCACTTGTTCTTCTTCAGTGAAATTCTTATCGAGTCTTTTAAGCTCATTTATTATGTTGGTGAACCTGGCATTCATTGCTGAGATGTCTTCATTGTCAGTCATCTCGAACAGCTCATACAATCGCATGTGCTGGTTCACTTTGGATTCCTTGACCTTGCTGGTGCCTTCATAAGTCACTTCCAGCTTTTTCCAGATCTCCTGTGCTGACTCACGACCTAAAATCTTATTGTATTCTGCAGCATCTAGAGCACAGTGAAGCATATTGATAGCCGAAGCATTATTTTGTAATTTTTTTAGGTCATCCTCTGTCCACTCAGTTTCACTCTTGATAACTTTCTCATTATCAACAGTTTTGTAAGGTATATGTGGACCTTGAACTATTGCAAGCCATGCACTCATGTTTGTGGCTTGAATAAAGTTCTTCATCCTATTCTTCCAGAATGTGTAATTAGATCCAAAGAACAGGGGAGGCCGACTAATTGATAATCCCTCAGGGAGTATCTGTGTTGTTTGGTTCCTTGGAAGGAAACGAGTGCTGTTTTCAGCCATTTATCGGGATCAGCTCAAGATTGTTAGATCTTTGAGTAGTGAGCTTTTAGCTCTGATACCACTTGTTGGTCCCTAGTAATTAGTTCCAAGGGGGGGGGGATAGGAACTAATGTAACTTTTTCGCTTTTAATTATGCTGACTTAATGTTATTTTAAGAGTTTGATAACTCAGCGTGTTGGTCAGCACGGCCGATTGATTAGTCAGACAGTTTTAGTTCTATACTGACTAAGACTGCTTGACTTGAGAATTGGGAATTGACACTTGAAAGGTCAGCTTCCAACTTAGCACTCAGATTTACTCAGTTTCAGTTTTAACAATTTATAAGCTGAGTAAATACAACAAGCAACACATGCATATATATATATATTGAGAGAAAGAGTTTAGAAGTTACTCAGCACGACTTATCCTGGTTCGGCCTCTCTGCCTACGTCCAGTCCCCAGTTCCTCCTGGGATTTTCAATCCAATACTGAGCTCTTTCAAGGTAGAGCACAAACCCTTTACAAGGCAGTGAGTATGCAAGAGTACGTCCTCTATTCGTCTACTCAGCTCCTACTAAGTACTACAACCCAGCACTTAGATTTTTCTACCACTGAATACTTACAACCAAATACTCAGCTCAACACTCTCAATATTCCTATTGATTACACACTTGTTCTTTTTCAAGTAACGAACACCTTAGATGATTACAGAACAATCAATCTAGCATTTACACAGAGAATAGAAATTTTGGTGTAAGATCTTTTTGTATTTGAGTGCTTTGAAGATTTTCTCTCTTGTATTTTTCTTTTGATACTTCGACAAATGATCCAAGGTTCTTGATTGTCCTTTTATAGATGGAAATCTAATCCTGGATCATTTTGAATTGGTTTAGCCGTTGTGTCCAAAATGGCTCTTTTAGGGAACATCTTCTGGTCAGCTTCAGACTGTTCCGCCATTCCCTTCCTCTGTTTTCTTCAGGCGTCAGATTTTGTCTTCTTGCATCAGACTTGTCTTTTTGTGCCAGTTGTCTTTTACCAATAATCCATAGACCCATGTTTCTTGGAATTAGTCTTCCGTGTATTTTTGAGGTTTCAATTATTGGTGCAGAAGATTGGCAAACTTTGTCCTTTAGTGAACGGATCCTTCATGCTGTCCTGACTGTCACTCAGCTTCATTCGTTATCTTCGAATGTTCAACTTCTATGCTGAGTTCCTTCTTAGTCAGCTTCGTTCTGTTTGTATAATTCTGAAGGAGTCTTCTAATTTAGTCAGCTTCGTTCTGGCAACTTTGAAGGAAGCTTCTGACGCTAAGTTCTACTCCACTCAGCTTCTATTCTTTCATGCTGAGTTCCATTCAACTCAGCTTGGCTTATGCTGACTTTTGTCCTGTTTAACTTTATATATATTTTTGCACTCAATATTGAACAAACAGATTAGTAGAATTAAATCAAAGCATTTAAATTTAATTGCCTCTTAATCATGGATGATTTTGTCAAATCAAAATCTTGTGGAAAGGTGTTTCAACACTGATGACCTCTTGAAGGAAAATAGACAAGCCTATGCGCATCGGAATTATAAAATTTTATCTATTTTCCTTTTCCCAAGATCCGTTAATTGCTATTTAATATAAGAAGGGATAGAACGAAATACCTTTATTGACGATCTATCTACAGTTGCAAACGAAGTGCCCACAACTCTTAATCCCGAGTTCCACGAACATAAACAAAACAAACAATCAAACGATTAGAATCTCAACCAAAGAATAGCAATCAATAGAGATTGCCTCTAATAAATCAACACAAGATTAAAGATAAAAGGGAAGAGATAGAAATCAATCGGATGGAAGCAATCGGAGCAAAATTCTTCAACAACTCTTGATGGCCAAATTTTCTCTCTCTCTCTGCTTAGGGTTGACCGAATTTTTACATTAAAGGGGTATAAATAGCCTCTTGTATCTAAACCCTAGTTAGATAGAATTATGTTACTTATATAGAGTTTTATTCTAAATAATACTCTATAAATATTATCTATAATTATATCTAAATATAAAGATAATATTTAGTTGTTTGATGGAATAATAATTAGAAGATATAATCAAATTAAACCTTTTAATTTATTTATCCTACAATTAATTTAACCACAATTATAATCTAATCATAATTGTCTAAATAAATTAATTTCCACATGTATTCAATACATGTAATTTTCGCCCCCCTCTATATTGGGCCTTAATGTACTATATTGGGCTTCCATCTATTATTTACTATCCATTCCTCTTTTTGGTTTTAAGTCTTATGTGTGACCCATTAGGTTCTTATTGCTACTAGCCGTATACAACCATTAAATTAATTTCCTAAAATTACATTTAATCTTTGTATAACAGAATGAGTGCATGGACTGTGAATATCAGAACCGTAAACATTCCCCCATAGCTTATAAGAAGACATGTTGATTCCATCATTGACCTTTCCGTATTAGTTACAGTATAATTCGATCCTTTATCAAGTACATCCTTGAACTGAATCTTATGATTATGGATTATGTCAAGTCACATATAGCGAGACGTTCGTTTTACTTGTACAGGTCGAGTTAACTCTGAATAGATAGGTTAAGTGAAATCTCTATTTCAATTCTTAAACTATCACCTTGCAAGGATTTAGAGTCAAGTCTTCCACAAGCGATCCTTAGACATATTTCCCATTTATCAGGAGTGACAAATGCTCAATCCAATGTTAACTATCCCACAATTACTTCCTGTGATACCCAACGCCTGTCCGCACACACCCCAGAGTCATCTCGGTTATGGATCGTGTTTGAACAGAGTCAAAGTATCACATTCCATAATCCAGAATCACTAATTAACATTCCTTTGGGTCTGAGGATTACTTATACCTATTAATACCAATATGATGAACATGTGACATAAGATAAATCCATTCATCCTGTTATCTCAAGTCGGGTCCCCAATCCTAATGAACTTCTTCACTGGATCCATGTAACTGTCCAGATATCCACATATCTGAAGCTTGTGAGATCAGCTCTCTATTTCGATAGAAAACATTATTACATGCAAGTCTCTGCAGTATTATGTCAATCCCTATTCAAAACATATTACTTGACTTGGGGTGGTTTTAAGTTTATTAGTTTATTATAATGTTTTGTCTCACTTCATGCTTGTATGAACACTTTATAATCACTTTAAATAAACTTAGGGATTTCCTTTTATTAGACTTATTTAGTTCTTAAAAGTAATTGTCTTTATACAGTTGAAAACCATACCTTATTAAAACAAATGATATAAAAGAACAATTCATTCACAGCTGGTTTATATCCTAGAACAATTGATTATAGGACACTAAACCCCAACACCTCTTTGGTTGGAGTAGGTCTAGTTGGCAGAGGAGTTTCTATCATTTTTACGTTGAAGGTGAAATGGGAAATTGGTAGTGAAAGTCGATCCACGTTCACCACACAAAATGATGAGATGTTGGACTTTGAACAATTGTTTCTTTTTATATACGGTCTATCTGCGCCGGGAGCGGTCCATGAGATACACTCTGATGATCAAGTTAGTAGGGATATAATAGAGAAATTTTACGTCTAGATAGAGAGAAAGAAAAGAAAAAAAATCCTTACTCCTCGGATGACTTTCCTTTTTTTTATAGATTTTGAAATTGATATATATGGAATGATTAATCTTTCATTGCTACCTCACATAGTAAGATGAGATTTGGACAATTTGAAACACATATCACTAACTAAGTTCAGGGCCGCTCTTGGCATTTTATAGATCCTATGCGAAATAAGAGATAAGAGTTCTTACTAAAAATAATGTATTTAAAAGTTTAAAATAGAAATTTAGACTCATTTTACACATAAAATATCATATTATTTGATATATTTATTTGGCCTAAATGGACATTATAACTAAATTTATATAATAAATTACTATATATATGTATAGTAAAAAGAAAATTTGAACCCCTGTGACAACCTCACACCTAAACTATGTTCAGAGCCAGCTCCGACCAAATTTAGAGGACAAATAGATAATTTGAATACAAATTCAGGAGCCTAATATATAAACTTAAGTGAATTTATAAAGTTAATAATGACTTTAAATAAGTCCATTGAGACTAATGAGTCTTTTTTTTTGGGTTGGTACGAGTGATAAGACATTGAACCTCTGCTTGACAGGTTTGAGGTTCGATTCTCCACTCCGTCAAAATTTAGCCCTCATTGATAGGTGATTTGTAAATTCCACTGTAGATCATCATCGAGGTCTGTGCTTTGCCCTGACACTGGGAGTGGGTAGACCTACCCTTACCTAAACTTTTTCCAACAAAAAAAAAAGACATCTGATATATTTACGAATCATGCTTTATATATGTGTAAAAGCCATATTTTAGCATTTATATCTATCGTTATTTATATTTATTTAATAAATATTTTTATTTCTATTTCGATTTGTTTATAACTCTCAATTATCGGATAATTCCCTTTTTAAAAAAAGTTATCGGATAATTCAGTTTCTGGCTAATAATTCTATAAAATTTTACAGGTAGAAAAAAGGAATTAAGAGGGTGTTTGTTTCAGCTTTTCGGATGAGCGTTTAGCGTTTCACTCCAAATCGCAGGAAATATAGCGTTTGGTTAGGTTTATATAACCGCAACGTTTAGCATTTTTTCTGGAAACTGCAGCGTTTTGGAGCGTTTCACGAAAAGCTCCTACTTGGAGCTTTTTATAAACAACTGTTTCTAGTTATATGTTATTGACAAAATTATCCTTTTTATTTCCCCAAAATATGTTTATTCTTTAACATTATTTATATTTCTACAACATAATTACCGAAAGAACAAAGTTTTGTTGCGTTTAATAAATTTTTTATTTTTTATATAGATTATTTTTATTAATTTGTGTAACATTTTTTTATTTTATAATAGGATAAGGTGCAAAAATATCCCTAACATTTATAGCTAGGATAAATTTTACCCTTAACGTTTAAAATGGTGCAATTGTACTTATAATATTGGCAGCAAAAAACAATTTTATCCCTAACATTGATAAGTTTGGTCAATTTTAGAAATAATTTATCAAACTGTCTTTTTATCATGAATATTGTCATCTACACTTCATATGTGCACCATTTTATCATCGTTAGTAACACATCACAAACATATGATTAGACATGAATTTTTTGTAAGAAAATAAAAAAATATAGTTTTTTGTACGAGTTGGACAAAAAAATCCAAATATTTCGCCGAATTTATAAGTATTAATTTTCAATTTTATTATTAAATCACAAAAAAATATGAAATCACTTTTTTAGAACTACTGATATGTGCAATTGGTGTAGAATAAGAAATAAAATATCTATATTTT
The DNA here is from genome assembly GCF_963576675.1 of Euphorbia lathyris. Taxonomy (NCBI): domain Eukaryota; kingdom Viridiplantae; phylum Streptophyta; class Magnoliopsida; order Malpighiales; family Euphorbiaceae; genus Euphorbia; species Euphorbia lathyris. The sequence goes on along the minus strand of NC_088914.1, from coordinate 17,013,117 downwards.
CTAATAATATCTAAAATCGACCTAACTTGCCAATATTAGGAGTAAAATTGCTTTTACTGCCAGCATTATTGGTAAAATTGCACTATTTTAGACGTTAAAAGTAAAATTATTCCTAGTTGTAAACATTATGGGCATTTTTTCACATTTTTCCTTTTATAATTTCATCGTTGATTAATTTAAAATATATCCATTTTAGACATTTTAAATCCGAACAACAACAGTTCTATTGGAAAATATTGAATAAAATTATATATTAATTTATATACCAACAAAAACATCCTTTTATGAATAGTCATGTCCGTCGTGAACAGTCGTGTCTGTCCGTGTACAGTCGTGTTTGTTCATGAAATGACATATCCTTTCGAGTTCTATTTATATAGAATGGATTGTCAAAATTCATAAGTTGTTCAAACGGTTGGAGAAAATATTCTCTAGGATTCTTCTTGCTCTTTGTCTGTTCACATTGTTCTTGTTTTCATACTCCGGTGATAACTAGGCTACACACGGTTTGAGTTCGCTTGCGTAATCTGTTGTATCCTGGGAGACGATCGTCAATAGCGACGACATCTGTCTTAAGGAAACTGCTAATACAGGCCTCAGATTTGTCTATCTCTTTCCTTAGTTTTACTGTTTATATATTTTTTTTTTGTTCGTTTTGTTTTTTGGTTAATCACATCTAACATTTTTATGACAGACGTAATCGTTTGTCTAACAAGTTCAATATAATTTTACCAAACACTAGTAATTAAACAGATAATAATAAACAGCTAACAGCTTACTGCAACTACAAACAGCTAACAGCAACCGCAACAGCTATTAGCTAATAGCTGAACCAAACATACCCTAAATCTGCAATGTTTTAAATTTTACAATTTTGGTTAAAATTAAGAACAAAAAAAATTGTTTACCATATGAAAAATAAGGTGTAAAAAATATTTCTAATATTTATGAATAATTGATCCTTAAGGTTTTAAATTGTGCAATTTTATTTATAAGATTAATAAATTGAATCAATTTATTATTCAAAAAAAATTGAATCAATTTTAGGTATCACTATAACATATAGGATATTATTTATTTTGCACCACTTACATATCAATTGATTTTAAAAAAAGTTTAACATTTTTTGTGATTTAATATTAGCTTATCCCAACACCCCGACCTTAATTTTAAAGGATGTTTGGTTTAGAGTCTAAAATCAAAATTAGAATTGGAATCAATGATAGAGAATCAGGATCGAAATTACTATTTAATAATTCTATTTGATTTAGTCCATAATCCAAATCTAATATTTTATATTTATAAATTAGTTAGAGTATCAGTAATTTTGATAAATACAATTTTACTATAATAATATATTATGTATTATTTTAATAATAAATAATACAGTTTATATATACCAGTGCACGTGATGTGTGAGATACTGTTTTATTTTGTTGGTCGTTTCAAACAAAAGTTTGTAAAAAAAATAGTTATTAAAATCGTGGGACGAAGTTTTTAGTTAATGATATCAGATAAATATAAAATTGTGACGTGGAATTTACAAAATTCGAACCAATGATCAATAAAAGAGAATATGTGACATCATCATAACAAAACTATTCAGTACGATTCTGCATTAGAGATTTTGGTTCGGAAAGTCTCAAAAGACATAGTCAAGGATCCAATTATCACAGCAATCACGTCCGATCTCATGAGTCACGGGTCTAGTAGGCTTAAGGGATATGAGGTCCCGACATCCGAATGCATATCCACCTATCAACAGGTGACACGTAGCATATCTCACTCCTAAACTCATAGTCGTCTTCTGCAGCTCGATCATAGTATAAATAAAGTAACCACAACTCAAGGTACCACTGCTTCATTCATTCATTAAGGTTACATTTAACTTTGATAAACTGTTATGTTCATCTTCAAATCTTACCTCAAACTAACTTAGACATTTGAGCGGATAAGCTGGACAATGGTCCACATTTGACATTGTTTCTGTCTCATTACAAGTTTTTAAATTGACTTACATGATTCAATCACATTAGTTAATAATATTGTTTAAATAAATTTAATAAAGGAAAGGGAATTAAATGTGATTAACGGAAGGGAGAAGAGAATCATAATTCTCATACTTTGGGGGAATGAGATTTTCATTCTTACGTTAGTTTTAATGAACCAAGCATCATAAGAGGAACCAGCTAGTTTCATTATCATTTCAAGATGAATTTTTTTTTTACCCACACTCTCTAAAAGATACGAATATTTGATAACCTCGGTAGATTGTGAGTCTCCAAAACCCAAGGTCGTAGGTTCAAATCCTATAAAGCATGATCTATTTTTAGTCTATAAGTTGACTTTGCTATTATCAATTGTTTTCCAATTTAAAGAACCATTCTGTCTTAATTGAAAATATAAATTCTCTTTTAGGAATGCTGGCGACATGCTTAATATATACAAGTCGAACATGAAATGGTGTTTTCAGTAGTGGACAGGTGAGTAACACATAAGAACCTTTCATTGGGAGAGGAACGACAGCTGAAAATGGCTAATAATACCACATAGGCTGAGAAAAAAGGAGGAATTCGCCCGAGACAATGGGATGTGCCTTTTTTATCCAATTCGTACAAAATACAGTATAAATTTTTCCCAGACTCACTCATATGTTTGTGATTTGTTACAAATGAATGATAAAATGACGCACATATAAAATGTAGATGACAAAATTCATAACTGAAAAAACAGTTTGATGAATTATTACTCAAAGAGAGTATAAATACAGATTACAGTTTGTGTGTAATTGAAACACTGTAACTAGAGTCTAGCCTAGAATATAGGAACTAACTATTTTATACAAATAATGGAGTAAATAATATATCTATCTCTAATACACCCCCCCCCCCCCCCCCCCCCGTAGTTGAAAGGTTCGGAGGCCGAACATTGAGACTATTTCTGAAATCTTCAAATAGGGGCGTGGGCAGCCCCTTTGTAAAGATGTCGGCGATTTGATATCTGGATGGGACATGAAGAACACGAATGTTCCCTTTAGCGACACGTTCCCGGACAAAGTGAATGTCCATTTCAACGTGTTTCGTGCGATGATGATGAATCGGGTTACCTGTGAGATAGATGGCACTAACATTGTCACAATACACAAGGGCTGATTTCTGAATGGAACAGCCAAGTTCAAGAAGGAGGTTCCGAATCCAACATGTTTTGGAGACGGCATTAGCAACGCCGCGATATTCAGCTTCGGCACTGGATCGAGAGAGGGTGGGCTGCCGTTTGGCTGACCAGGAAATAAGGTTATCGCCGAGAAAAACACAGTAGCCTGAAGTGGACCGCCGAGTGTCCGGACACCTGGCCCAGTTCGCATCCGTGTAAGACGTTAACTGGCAAGGAGAAGAGGCTAGTAGAGTGAGGCCATAGTCAAGAGTACCTTGTATGTAGCGAAGGATGCGTTTGAGGGCTGCCATATGAGATGTCTTGGGGTCATGCATGAATAGGCAAATCTGTTGAACAGCATAAGAGATGTCAAGTCTGGTGAGAGTAAGATATTGCAGAGCTCCCACAAGTTGTCTGTATTCTGTGGGGTTAGGATAAGTGCATCCAGAAGAGATACTTAGTTTTTGCTTGGTGTCAACTGGAGTGGTAGCCGAGTTGCAATGTGCGAGACCGGCTTTGCTGATTATTTCTGCAGCATATTTTCTTTGAGAGAGAGGAATAGTGATCCTGGTGAATGAGTGACTGAGATGTCCAAGAAATAATGTAATGGACCCAAATCCTTCATGGCAAATTCAGAATTCAGTCTGGACAGAATAGAACACTGAAGCTGATCCGACGATGTAACAAGAACAATGTCGTCGACATATAGTAGAATGTAGGCCGTGTCTGAACCTTGTTGATAGATGAAGAGAGAATGATCAGATACACTGTTCTTGAAACCTATGGTTGTTACAAACGTAGCAAACCGATGATACCAGGCCCGAGGTGCTTGTTTTAGACCATAGAGAGACTTCTGGAGTAAGCAGACATGGTCAGGGTATTGCGGATCACGGAAACCCAATGCTGGTGCATGTATACTGTTTCATTTAAATCTCCATGTAGGAATGCATTTTTAACATCAAGTTGGCGGAGGCTCCAATTTTTGGACAAAGCAATACCGAGAACAGCCCAAATGGTTGCCGGTTTAACCACAGGGCTGAATGTTTCACCACAGTCGATACCGGATAGTTGCCCCGAACCATTGCCGACGAGCCTGGCTTTGTATCTCTCAAATGACCCATCTGCTTTTGTTTTGTGCCTGGAAATCCACCAACTACGAATGACATTAGCAAATTTTGGACGAGGTACTAGTACCCACGTCTTATTTTGAATTAAAGCTTCAAATTCATCAGTCATGGCTTGTGTCCAATTTGGATCACTTAAGGCTAGGATTGGTGTTTTGGGAATTGGTGAAATGGCGGGAGATGTGGACGCAGATAGATTAAGCATTCGACGTGGTTTGTGAATGCCATGTTGGGCTCGGGTGGTCATGTTGTGAGAGTTGGGATTGGGCAGTGTACTGGGCAGGCTATCAGTAGTGGTTGGTGAATTAGAATTGACAGTAGGTGACGGGTGCGACTCAGAATTGGAGGAGTCGGAATGAGACGATGAACCGATGGTAGACGCGGACAAAGGAGGATGGTTTGAGTGGGCAGTAGATGACGGACAGGGAGATGGCGCCGAGACTTGACGCGGGTTAGCGGAAGGAGACGACGAGGTAAACTGACGTGATTTAGAAGACTCGGCAGAATGTTCAGTGGACTCGATCAGACGCGATACGAAGGACTCGACTGGACGGAAGGGAGAAGCAACTAGACGCGACACGGGCGGTTCGACGCTAGGGGCGACAGGGCTAGGGGATGGGACTGACGAAGAGATGGAAGATGGGAGAATGAGAGATGGTTCAGGGAGGTTGGACGATGGATTGTAGGGGGACGGGATGCGTAGATGGGATGCGCTAGGCGCAGGGGAGTGAGACGAAAGAGGAGCTGGGGAATAGGACGTTCCGCCTGCGGGTATAGCAGTTGCGCTAGACTCGCAGTGTGCCGGGGCAGGCGCAAAAGGATAGACAGACTTATCGAAAACCGCATGATGGGAGACGATTATTTTGTGTGTGAGCAGATCGTAGAACTTGTAACCTCTGTGATTTTGTGGATACCCGAGAAAGACACATGAGGAGGAACGAGGTTCAAGTTTATGACGGGTGGTAGATGGAATTAGGGGAAAGCATAGACACCCGAAAACCCGTAAATGACTGTATGAGGGATCTCGTTGATACAAAATTTTGGTAGGGGATTGATAACCAAGAATTTTGTGAGGGTAGATATTCAGGAGATAAGTTGCAAGGTCTAGTGCATGATGCCAAAACTTGAATGGAATTGATGCATGATTCATAACTGTCCGAACAACATTATTGATGGTTCTAATTGTGCGTTCGGACTTGCCATTTTGAGGTGACGTATATGGACATGAAAAACGAAATTGCATTCCATTAGTATTACAGAATTGAAGAGTTGTTATTAAATTCCCCCCCCCCCCCCCCCCCATTGTCACATTGAAAAACTTTGATATCATGCTCAAATTAAGTACGAATAAAGGATCGGAATTGAATAAACACATAATAGACTTGAGATTTGTGTGCCAATGGAAAAGTCCACAGAAAATTAGTGTAATTATCCAAGAATAAAACATAGTAACGGTGACCACTAGAGCTTAAGACATGGGATGTCCAAATGTCACTGTGAATTAAATCAAACGGCATACAAGCAAAATTATGAGAGGACTGAAATGGTAATTTAACTTGTTTTCCATTAACACATGAAGAGCAAATAGAAACACTTTTATTCCTATTACACGAAATCAAATTCTTATTCAATAGAACATTCATAATGGGAAGTCCTGGATGACCTAGACGGTTGTGCCAAACATCAGAAGACATAGCGGTAAAGACAGACGGAGAAGAGTGTGATGTGGATGGACTAGACGTGACTGGATAGAGGTCCCCGGTACTGTTACATCTCATGATAGGTGTACCCGTCTGTAAATCCTTCACAGAAAAACCGGATGGGTCAAATTCAACAGAAACTTGGTTATCTTTGGTAAACTGAACGGACAGAAATAAGATTTTTGATAAGTTTAGGTGCATGCAAGACATGTTTTAAATGTAAAGCTTGGTTTTTAGTGGGTAAACTAGCATAACCAGATCCACAAATAGGAACACAGTGACCATTACCGACAATAATATTTTCATTGAAGCTTGAATTAAATAAGAGGTGAGTGTACCTTGGTTGGCCGTCATGTGAGACGTGGCTCCTGTGTCCATGTGCACTGATCAGGAGGTGGTGATATTTTCATTGTGTGCATGGCCTCTGCAATGTCAGTTGGCATATATGGCTGTGGCGCCATATGAATGTGAGCTTGTTGGCTGCCGGGTCGGGGACCAAGGATTCCTTGTTGAGGCTGTTGTATGCTAGGAGAATATTGTGGTTGCCAGGAGTTGGTGGGATACGGACTAGGCGGAGTTGCCCATGACTGTGTGTAAGCCCAAGGAGGTGGAGGTGGACTAGGGCGGCCCAGGTCGAATAATGCCCTTTTTCAATATCTAGAGTGACTTTAATGAAGGTGGAGATGTTGGATACGGTGAGGGAAGGATGGTGATTGGGATTTTTGTCTATGTTATTGACGTTGGAATTGGTGTTGGGAGGTGTTCCGGTGGTTGAATTTTCGGTGTTGGTGCTCATAGCTGCGAAAAGGGAGGGATTTTAGTGACTTGAGTGATGTTGTATCGGAAACAATGGGAGACGCCGGAGCAGTCGGCGGCGGCGGAAGGTAAGGGGAAGGGGAAGGTGTTTCGAGATAGGGAGGAGATAGGGAGAAGAGAAGGTAGAATTAGGTTAGGTCTCTGATACCATGAAACAATTATAATTGTTGCTTGATTGTTATTGATATCTCAGAGAGTATAAATACAGATTACAGTTTATGTGTAATTGAAACACTGTAACTAGAGTCTAGCCTAGAATATAGAAACTAACTATTTTATACAAATAATGGAGTAAATAATAGATCTATCTCTAATAAAACTGGCATAACTTACATATTATAGGTAAATTTACTACCATTAAGAGTCAACACCAGAATGTTAAAAATAAAATTACTCTTGATTGTTATTCTTAAAAATATTTTCACACGTTGTCCCTAAAAGAAAATGTTATTAAGATAAAAAAAATTCAAACTCACGTTAGATTTTTTGAATTCCCGTCTATAACTAAGATCATAAAATTTATAAATTTTACACATTTAATTTCTCAATCATCTGTAAAATTTTAAAAATTTATTAGTCAGAAATTTGATTACCCAACCAATTAGAGTACATGGACTAATTAAGCCCAAATTATAGTAGAGGAGCATAGTGTAAATTTTTTATTTTTTATTTTTTTATAACAAAAAAGTTTAGGTAAAGGTAGGTCTACCCACTCTCAACATCAGGGCAAACCACAAACCTCGATAAAAGTTTACAGTGGAATTTACAGATCACCTATCAATGAGAATTTAATTATTATTATTTTTATTGAAGAAAGCATATTGTATCCCTAAAAAAAACATATTGTAAATTTTTAAATAAGTACATGGTTACTTTATGGATTTTCCCTTTTTATATGTATAGATATAATAATTTTGGTAGATATTTTAACTCGCAAAAATCAATCCCAATATTATGCTACCAAGTCGGTAGAGGTAATAGGTTTACAAATTACAACCGATTTATGACAGCCACACATCACATTGTAAATAAATTATTGGGACAAAGTAAAAATAATAGAATAAAATAAAATATGTACTTTTATCGATTTTCAACCAAGGAATATGATATTGTTTATTTTAAAAAAATATATGTGTTACACAATTAAAGCATTCCTAATTGATAAAAAAAAACATTCCTAATGGATGTGTTTTTCTTTCATCACTTTACTCAAAAAAAAAAAAAAAAAAAAAAAAAACAAACCAACCAATAGATGTGTCTAATTTAGTTTGTTACGAAGATTGGGGACAAACAATAACAAACACATATAAAAGTAGAGAAACTAGTGTAAAATGGGGAAGCGAAGGCGACCGATGCCGTCATGTAACGCCCTAGATTAATATCATGTAGATATTGTCCGTTTTGGTCCAAATCCAACATCTTGGAACTCACGGCTTTAAAACGCGTATGTATGTATTGGATTCTCAACTTATTAATAAGTTTCAGTCACTTCCTCTACATTTTCAATGTGGAATTCAGTTGATTCCTACCCCCATCGTCATCCATTAGGACCGCTCATTGCCCAGGCCTTCTACCTGGCGCCACTAACTCTGGATCAGGTCGTTACAGACACACTAGCTTCTGCCTGGTTCGTCCCTGAACAACACATTTTATATGGAGAGTCGGCTCTGATACCAATTGTAACATCCTGGTCCAATACCATGTAGATATTATCCGCTCTGGCCCAAATCCAACACCTTAGGCCTCACGGTTTTAAAACGCGTCTACATGTATTGGATTTTCACCTTAAGCCTCGGTCACTCTCTCTTCATTTCCGATGTGAGATTCAGTTCATTCCTGCCCCCATCGCTACCCCTTAGGGCCGCTCATTGCTTAGGCCTTCTATCCCAGTGCCACTCACTCCGAACGGGTCATTATAAGAGGAAGTTGGTAGGCTTGTAACGACTCAGTCCGGAGTGGATGGTGTTAGGGTAGAAGTCCTAAGCAAGGAGCGACCCTAAGGGATGGTGATGGGGGTAGGAATGAACTAAATCTCACATAGGAAATTAAGAGAGAGTGACTGGGGGTTATTAGTAAGGTGGAAATCCAATACATACACACGTGTTCTGAAGCCGTCAGGCCCAATGTGTTGGATTTAGGACAGAGCGGATAATATCTACATGGTATTGGACGAGGATGTTACAATTGGCATCAGAGCCGACTCTCCATGTACGATGTGTGATTCAGGGATGAACCAGGCAGAAGCTGGTGGGCCTGTAATGATCCGGTCCGGAGTGGGTGGCGCCAAGGTAGAAGGCTTGAAAAAGGAGTGGCCCTAAGTGATGGCGCTAGGGTAGGAATGAACTGAATCTGACATCGAAAATGGAGAGAGACTGACTGAGGCTTATTTATAAGGTGCAAATCCAATACATGCAGACGCGTTTTAAAACCGTGAGACCAATGTGTTGGATTTGGGCCAAAACAGATGATATCTATATGAGATTGGGCCAGGATGTTACATGCAAGAACTGCTGCATTTGGCGCGTGGATTCCACGCGCCAGATGAGGCGCTTTTGGCGCCAAGGAAAGCATAAATATATGCTTTCCATTGGTGGCCCCATTTCACTCCTCTTTTGTGATTAGTTGGACCAATTATAGTTTTAGTCCAATTCATTTAATTTACCCTAAATACTGAAATAATAAAGGTCACTAATGGGATATAATCTTTGGATGTATTTTTTTTTGTCTAGGTGGCACACAAAGTTGCAAACACCATTAGAGGTGTTCTTCATAAAAGAAAAACAAAACAATGTTAGTTTTTGTTGTGATGTGATATTGTGGTTTTGATGATGTGATATATTGATTTGTTAAATTTATTGATTTGGCATAATGAAATATTAACTTTTATTGACATGATATATTGATTTGATGATAGTAGAGCATGTCTAGTGGTGGTAACAAACTATTAGTGTCACCTAGACACAAATTACACCTCAAAATAACACCCCATTAGAGCCTTTGTTACTTAGCCATTTTGAGGGGTAAAAAAAATTAAATTAAACAAGAAAGTGTAAAACAGCATTTGTACACACTAAAGAAAAAGCAAGTAAGTTTGTTTTTGCAGGCGCTGGACACACCGAGTCTGGCACATGTGTTACAGGTGCTAGACACAGCAGCGTCTGGCACCTGCTTGATGCTCACCTTTGTCTGTTTTGTCTCATTTACTGAATTTTGTGGTTGATATAAATTGGTTGTTATGAAAAACAGTATCAAACTAAATTTAGTTGTTACCTCTCTAGTGATTAGTTGTTACTAAAACCATCAAAGTTACAACTAAATTACTCCCACTAGAGATGGTCTTAACCGTATAAGTAAAACATGAACTTAATCATAAGGTTTAAGCATTGTTTTTAAGTAAAACGAGCTGTTAGGATGGGTTAGTGTAACAGCTAGTTGACTTGTGTATATATGGATTAGTTACAACTTCATTACTAATCAAATGTATCAGTAATCTTCTTCTTCTTCTTCTTCTTCTTCTTTCTTCAATCAATTCCATTTTTTCTTTCTCAGTTTCTATTATCAAGACGTTATCATAGTGTTTACATGCTTCTGTGATTTCTTTATAGTTCTTCGATCGATTAAAGATCGTTATTTTTCTTAATCAAAATCAATTAGATCAATTGGTTATTCTTTTTCTGCTTCTTCTTTAAATTGTTTTTAGTGATTTTTTGCTTCTATTTCCCTCTTATTTGGGTATTTCCTTGAGATTTGATTTTTCATGGAAATAATGGATGAAGAAATTACCAACCCTATTATGTACTTTCAAGAGAAAACCCGTGTTTAGTCTTGGTTTCTCCTCCTCTTTCTAGCCGAGATTATCATGCTCAGTGACATAATATGAAGATGACACTTTTATCCAAGAACAAGCTTGAATTTGTAGATGGAATTTTGGCAATGTGAGCTCCGAATTCTCCTCTATTTGTTGCGTGGAAGAGATGCAATAATTTGGTCCTTTCTTAGTTGATAAAGTCTTTTTCTCCTTCGATTGCTAAGTGTATTTTATGGCTTGTGTTAGAAAAATGGCTTTGGTGTGTTGAATAAAAATGGCTTTGAAAGTGTGGGGTATATTTGTCTTTAAGCACTTTGCTCTCAAGAGCACTTTTTCAATCCCACATGGGAAACTTATAACCCTTTGAGTGGGTATATATAGAATTGGGCTTTAGAAGCCTTTAAATTGTATTAAGTGGTTTTTAGCAAATATACCACACGCGCGCGCTCACTCTTTCGCGTGACGCACTGGGCGCCATTTCAACTTCTTTGAATTTTTCTTCAGCATTTTAATTAGTAAAAAACGGAACCTTATTTATCTTCTGGTCTCACTCCACGTTCTAACGTGTATATGAACATTCTAACGTTCATATTTCTGTGGCCTATAAATACAATAACTTTCCAGCTTTTTTACACAGTTTTTTCATTCAATCTCTTCAATCAAACTTTCTGGGCATTTAAAGATACACTCTTGCTGTTCCATCATCTTCGACTTTGAGTGCACAAGTTCGAAGGTTTCTGTGTTAACCTTGGGGAGCGACCGGAATTACAGATTGCACCTCGATCTGCCGAAATCGCTTTCAAGGCAGTGGCCTCCGCCACGGCACAGTTCGATTTCCATTCTCAATTTCGATTCGGTTTTTTCTGTAACCCTCGTTTGTTTCTTACAGCTTGATGATGCGAATTCTAGGATAATTTGAAAGAGAATTTTTTTCCACTCAGATGTCTTTCATATAACTGACTTACATGGTGAGATTTATACAATTAAGCAGAATGTGAGATCAGTTACCGATTATTTCGCTGATCTTCATCTTTTGTGGAATGAGTATACTACTCTTAAAGCAATTCCTAATTGTGTGTATGTGATGGGTGTGTTTGTGATATCACTAGTGCAGTGTTAGAAAAAGATCTAGTAATTTACTTTTCTCACAGGTTGAATGTGTATTTTTTTAAAGTGAAGTCACAAATTATGATTATGGACCCTTTACCCACAATTAACAAAGTTTTCTCGTTGATTCTTCAACATAAAAGACAATTTACTATGTTTAATACTCCATATCCTTCACAAGATGTTGCAGTTATGGCTAATAGGTTCAAGAACCAAGTTGTTTGCACATTTTGTGTGCACAAGTGGCATATTGTTGATAGCTACTTTAATAAGCACGATTATCCGCCAGCTTTCAGATTCAAGAATTATTTTGTTAAGGCAAATGTAGTTGTGGATTTCATGTGTTTTCTTGGGCACTTCATTGATTTCTTGGAAATCAAATAAACAAAGGACAATAAGTCATTCATCTTTAGAGGCTAAATATTGGGTGATGGCTACAACTGCAAGTGAATTGAGTGGTTGAGATATTTACTCAAGGATTTATGTCTCTCATCCACAACCAACTCTATTGTTTTGTGTTAATTTATCAGCAATGGCCAACGAAAATAAAGTCTTCTATGAAAGAACTGAACATATAGAGATGGACTGCTATTTTACAAAGAAGAAAGTACAATCTTGCAAGGTTCATTTACTGCCAATCTCTTCTGGAGATCAATTAGCATATTGTTTCACCATTGTGTACATTCTACTTTGTTTAGTTCATTTTTACATAGGCTAGGAATATATCTAAATAGAATCGAATTTTAATTCGGTAAATACAATTATCTATATGTTATATACATAATTATGAATTAAAGCAAATTTAACCTATAAAAATGCTCGAGATCTAAATCACGAGATTATTAAAATACGAGGCTTACACATTGTTTTGAAACAATAATAAGATATTAAAAACATGCAATGTCACTAATAGTACTAATTTATTGGATGGCTAGGGTGAGATTATGTCTCTTCTCTACACATAACTGGAAAATGAACCTAAATCTCTTCGTAGACTATCCTTATAAAAAACTTAATCACACAAATCCAATTGAAGCGAACATGGTGTCCAATCAGGCTTGCATGTAACCATGATTGGTGGTGGCTCTAATGAGAAAAGAGAGAAAAATGAAAACATAAGAGTGCGCCTCGTGCCATGTGGGAACAGATGCTACAGTGAGGCTTAGAATTATACATATGGTTGTTCCCTCCTCCAACATAACTTACAATAGCGTCATCGATGAATGGGCTCCCGGTTTGGCATTCGTTTCTGGGCGATCAACCCTATAATGTGCATATGAAAGTACATGTGCATTCTTCCCAACATTGAGTTGTGCCATCAAGGCATCCAGCTTTTGTCACATCATTAATGGAAAGGGTTGGGACTCCCTCTTCCAAAGCCATAACTTGATATCACCCTAGCCGAGTTAGCATATCCACTTGCCATTGCACGCTCTTCCTACTAGTTCGTGTATCAGCTCATATGCCTCCATGTTGATTTAGTGAACAAGTTTCCACCTACAGCATAATCCACAATAGCTCTATTAGTAGGTGTAAGTGCATGGTAAAACGTTTTTACCATATCATGCTTGGGGATGTCGTGATGAGGACATCTGCAAAGCAAACATTGAAAGAGATCCCAAGCTGTGTGAAGGGCCTCACTTTCAAACTATTGAAAGGATGTAATCTCATTCAATAAGATGACAGTCTTCGATTGAGGGAAATAGTAAGCTAGGAACTCCCACTCCAATTCTTCCCAAGTTGCGATTAACGCCGTCTCCAAAGATCGAAACAATTCTAAATCTTGTCCCTCTAAATAAAAAGGGAAAAGTTTTAGTCTAACCACATCTTGAAGGCACACCATTTTGCCTTGAAGTGTCAACACTTGATGATCGGAAGTCCACCACTAGGTATGCTATCTACTTAGGGTAAAACCTAATATCCTCGAGCTCTAGGAAGTTGAAATTTGTAGCTTGATCCTTTAGCAAGGTGGAATACTGCGCCTTCTCAAATGGTGCATCTCAAACAGTTTGGCTCCAAAATTTGCTTCGTGAAATTGGTTTGTTTCTTGTTCGGGCACCTTTTTTATTATGTGACAATTTGTCGACCATTTATCTTACAGTAAACCTTATTTTTCTCTAATGGAGCAAGCATATTGAGATTGATTTTTATTCCATTTGTGATTGGGTTACCAAAGGTCTCTTGCATGTTCACTATGTGCCTAATGTTAATCAAGTCGCTAACTTATTCTCCAAAGTTGGCTAAGGACTCGTTTCTCACTTTCAGAAACAAGTTGGGCATTTGTTCCTCCCCTACTCAACTTGAGGGAAGGTGATAGAATATACTATTGTAATATTCTTGTAATATTTCTATATTGGCATATAAGTCGATTATAGTAAGGTTTTCATTGTTTAGGAAAGTCATTATACCTAAACTCTAATTGTAACTATTATCATCTCTCAATACAAATTAGAGTTTTGCATACGTTTATAAGATACACCACATCTTCTGTGAGCTCAATTAATAATTTGATGTCACGTACGTCATGTATTTTAAAATTCAAGGTTTATAATTTATATTTTAAGCAAAATCTCTCTAGAAAAGTTCCATATACACTAAGCAAAGTGCAGGATTCTCTCATCAAAAGGATAAGGAGATATGCTTAGCACCGTTTGAAAAATATGCTAAAAAATAGATTTGGAATTCTAGGATATGCAACTATATATGGGTATACATGAAGTAGGACCAATATTCCTATTAGCATGTATGTATAGATTATTACATGACATAATCAACGAAAATGACAAAACAATAATAAGTGAAATCTTAAATCATCAACTACCTTAGCTTTCCTGAACAAACATTGTTCATAGCTTATCCACAAAAGGCTGCCCCATTCACGAATAAAAAGAATAAAAAATTTGGTTTTGAAAGTAAACTTACATATTCAACAAGTTGTCAATTGCTTGATTACTTGACACAATTGATAAGCAAATAATATATTCTCAAACTAAATTTGAAGGAGCTGTAAAACCTCCAAAATTCACGAGATAAAAGGAATTGAAAAATTATCATTGTTAAAAGGGATGAACCCTAATAAAGCTTTCAAAGAAAAAGTTATATTTGGTTGATAAAAAGTTGATTTATTACAATTTATATCATCTTCTAACATAAAAGATGAAATTACATAAATGCCTAAATACGTAACTAATTACATAAAGGTTAAAGGAATAAAATATAGTAAGGGTAAATGGGTGGCAAGCTTGTAAATAAACTGATGGTATGAGTTGTAAATAAAGGGTGATAAAGTTGCAATTAGGAGGAAGCCGAGAAATGGAAAGGCCTGAATTATGGTCTTTTTAAAAAGTCCACACGCCATGTGTGTTTTCCACACGTCGTGTCTTTTCTATTCTGAAACTAGAGAGTGACTTTTTAAACTCCACATAGCATGTGGGTTTTTCATACGGACTGCAGGCTTAATTCTAAAAATAATGCTTGTGACTTTAAAGTTCACACGACGTGTGACTCTATTTTTCACATGAATGGTTTTCTCTTTTCCTTGGTGTGTCGCCCCTTTGACTCGACTTCTCCCACCACTTGTTTCCACACATTCGGTTGACACAATGCCCTTATCATACACTCCCTCATGAAAAGAACTTGACCTCAAGTTACTTCTTGAGTATGGAAGAAACTTATTGATCTTGAACAGACTCAAAGCTTTCAAATCGAACAAAAGTGTTGTTCGAAATGAATTCATGAAGCCCATTCTATAAGCTTCCGGATTCACCTTCTTCACACGAGTTTCATCATCTTCTTCATGCAATTCTTTAATCAAGAAGCACAGTTCTTATATTGTCAAGACCTTCCTCATAGTGTCAACATGGCTTCAATAATGTTGTTCCTGTATTCAGATATTGAGGACAGCTCGTAATGGAGATATTTTCGGTCGGGCTTGTACACAATAGTTACGGGTTACAAAGTTTTTAAAATGGTAACCTCTGGCAGCAATGAAAACCAAAATGTATTGGGAAGGAAATCTGCGGCTAACAGGATGGCGAATTTTACAGGTTCTTTATCATAGGTGTAGTGTGCCTTCTGCTGGTCTCTAGAACATATTTGTTGAAAATCTGTGCAGTCGTTCAATTAGAAATCAATTATTAATTTGATTCGTGTTTTTTTTTATTTTTTCGGACTTTTAACCTTCCTCTTCATAAAAAAAACTTAGATTTGTATGTCACCATATATTTTCTCTTAATGGAGTAATATATGTTTATATATATATATATATATATATATATATATATATAAACACTTGACACGTTTTTTCAACTTGGTACAACCTAGTATTAATATTTGATTAGTGATTAAAGATGGATTAAAGAATTAACTTCATCACTTATGAGTTGTTGCTTATTTGGCAATGCAAATTAAATTGTGTTTGTGAAAATAAGCTTAATTTAATAATCACTAACACGTTATAGAAATTTTAATTGTGAATAAATTTTTAGCAAAAAATATTTTAATGAAAATTCATGTGGTTTTAAAAGATGAACTTAATCTTATAGAAAAAGGAATGAATAATTTAAACAAGGTTCATGTTTTCTTCTTTCTTAGTTGTCAGGCATTAATTAATTGAGATTAGCTCAAGATTGAATGGAATAATAATAGTCATATTATACACATAAGTTTTAAATAAAACTAAGCATGATGTAATGTATTTATCAACCAAAATAATATATATATAGAGAAGTTATATTATTGAGCATATGTAGCTCACAATTGTCCTCAAGTGCATAAATTGATATTAATTAAAAAAGAAAATAATATTTTGAATAGTGGAATGTATTAAATATTAATGAGATAATAATCAAATTTGATCCTAATGTTTTTAAGGAGGTGTGAATTGAGCCTAATATATAAAATGGAGTAAATTTAACTCTAACATTGTCAAGAAAGATCAAATTTAATCCGATATTAGTGAAAATTTTAAAAAGACTGATTTGACTGTTATTTAAGTATCAAACCAGACGTTCCAAATAAGTTTGTCGATGCTCGAATTTAAAGTATTTGATAGGCCATCATTCTCATGGATGAAATTATAATTAATGTCGTAGGATATATCTCCCTCGTCTTCCTAGACTTGTATAACTTCCTTTTCGTTCATGTCAGGGCGCTTTATAAATACCATTGACTTCAAGGGATTCACGTCTGTGAGAAACATTTCTAGAATAGACTCTTGCTGAATCTCTTCCTTCTTGCTACCCCGGGAATGACATCATCCTCATGACTAGACTCGGAATTACAGTCGTATGGATTATCTTCCTCTTGACTTTTTGTTGTTGCTTCTTCATCTAATTCATTAATCTTTCCTATTTTTAGAGGGAGTTAGAGGTGTGGGGGATTTCTTTAACTTTGTATGATGCTGAAATTCCCCCTCTTGGATGCCCTCGAGAAACTTTTAATAACGGTTGTTAGAGCAACCATTAAATTAACAATCTCTTTCTCGAGTCGCCCCATTGTTTCATGATAGTCTTGTAACGAGACATTCTTTGGTTGCTTCTCTTTTACAAGTAATGGTTCAACTCCTCCATCATTTTCAACCACTTGAAATGCTTCCACATCTGCATCGGGACTTGAATCCTCGAAAGAACTTTTTTTTGACATAACTCATATCAGAGTAGGCATAATTTTCATAGGTCGCATACTCCACTAGAGCCATAACCATACTTCTTTCAAAACAAAATTGCTGACAAGGGCGATGAAAATAGAGGTTTTGGCCCCTATTGTTATAAAAATATCTATCCGGATAATAAGGATTACTCATCCATAAATGCTTCCATACTTCAACATAATCAGGACCATGTGGATTTTCATGGGACTCTTGGACTTGTTCCATATAGCAATCATATTGATAATCATAAAATGATGTAGGATGAATATGAGCACAACACTCACACTCGATATCACATTCATCACTGTGTGAATAAATTGAATATAGTCATCAATGTAGCATCTAAAAAAAACAGTGTACCAATATAGAATCCATGCTATTGTTGTATTTATTGTAAAATAGCGATTTCGATTGAAATCACCAAAATACACATGTATTGTAGCTTCCTTTGCATCTTAGTATGTTGTCCTCGTCGTGATTCATTGATTTGCATCTATTAACATTGAAATGGTGTTCTCCGTTGATAACATTGAACGAAAAAGAAACCAAAATTGTTAGATCTGGCTAAATTTATTGAAAAAAAGTAAATACTGCTAGTTTGCCGATAACTAAATTGCACAAGATGAAGCATAAAATAACATAAACTTATGAAAAAATATGTTAGTGATAAAGAACACAAAAATGGTAAAAATAGGCCTAGATCCAATTTTTGATAGTTAAAAAAAACGATGAGGTCCCACTTGGCGTGCTAAAAGATGTTAACGTTAGACCAACAAATTTTAGTGATAGTGAAAGTGAGATCATAAAAAATGGTATTAAAATGTATTTAAATCTCACTGAGCGTGCAAAAAAATGTTAGCGATATTTTTGTGTGCGAGCGTGTCAGGGAAATTAATTCCCAAGTAATTTGGATGGTTAAAGTAAAGAAAAATGCGCATGAAGTACTTGATTTCTAAAAGAAAAGATTGGCGGGTCCCAAGCATTGAAAAAGTCCATGTTGGGTTCTTATGCCGCTATACAAGTTTTACTAGATAATTAATTACTACCGCAAGTGAAATAAAGGAAATTTAAATGCGAAATTGACACGATGATTTGAGAAAAAAATTATTTTATTAATATATATGCAATTACAATAAAATCTATATCTATTACAAAAAGCTAGTTCAATCAATTGTGATGTTGGATCTAAAAAAATATATAAACAAGATGGAAATTGAAATGCTAATAATAAATTAATAATAAATTGAATAAAATTGAAATGACAAACTTAAAGCTAATAAATGGCTAGCTTTAATGAGTTTATTAGCCTGGACTCCATGAGTGTGAACCCGACTTGAGCGATCGATCGAAGATACGAACGACTTTGAGTGTGAAATTCAATAACAATTTGATGATGAATGAACGTGAGCGAATTAAATGTTTGGAGAATTAAAGCTTGGAATTGGGAATGATTCATAATGATTAATTTCGAGTTGAATAACAAGATTGACAAGCTTGAAGTGACGTTTAGGGAGGCAAGAACAATGACTCAAGATTGAATTAGTTTGGTAACAAAATTCAACTAAGAGGCCAATTAAAAGACTGTTGGAGATTCTCTAAGTACTTTAATATGTACATCCGTAGCCAGATGTCAAGGTAATGGCAATTTTCTCTTCGTGTTGTTGAAGTTGTAGGATTCTCTATAAGAAGTCTATCAACCAGGCTGAGATCAACAAAATATGCACTTGGATCATTCTCGGTGCCCCAATGTGATCTCCTCCTCTTCATCGTCGTGAATGGAGAGGTCATCTAGCATATATTCCATAGTGCAAGAGGGAAAACAGAAAGAAAGAGGTGAAGCCTAAAAGGGAAGGAAAAAGAGGAGGAAGTCGGAGCCAAGAAGAGAAGATAACAAAAGGTCTCAACAGGGAGAGAAATTTTCAAAGTATTATATATATATACATTTGTTTAAAATTTTTTTAAATAAATATATAACATTATGATTCCAAAACAAAAATTAAAATAGTGCAATCCTAGCTCTTTTATTCCTTTATGTGCTTCAAAGCACCGAGCCTCTTTCATTTTGCTCTTTTTCTCTTCCCTCTCAGTCTTATAATCTATTAAGTTTCATACCTTTCCCTTTTGCGGATCTATTTTGTGGAAAAAGTTTATCTTTCTTCTTCATTCTCCCATCAGATTTGGTTTTTTACATTTAAAGTATTTTCTTTGTTGTTATTTTTTTAGTTGGTATTCATATATTTTATTAGATCTCTTGATCCGTTTGAATTGTATATCCTCTCTATTATTATTTCATTTATACCTATATCGAATTTAGTAAGAGCGGAAACAATTAATCTTCTATGTAGATTGGATTATAGTTTGATTTCTGCGGATTTAGAATTACGAGAAGTATATAATTTATTGCTCATTTGTATTTTCTTTTTACTTTTTATGATTTCTTTCTTTCTTTGTAATCATTTTCTTCCATTTTATATTGATTTTAGCATGTACATGTGTGATATTTTATTACTTATTGTTAAACTTTTTTCATCTAATAGATAATATAGAAGTAGTTTCATTAAAAAAAACAATAAATAAATAAAATTATTGTTTCCCACTTCCATGAAAATTGTTAAAACCCTAGGGCTAATGATCTAGTTATGGGTATTACTTTTTTTTAAATTAAAGTTGTTAGGATTATGTTTTTTATACTAAATTGGGGTTTAATTAATAAATTTTAATTGTAAAAAATATTTTAAATAATGATTTCTTTTTCATGAGCTTTTTGACTATATATTCGAATTCCCATACTGATGAGGTGCACAATAACAAAGCAAGACACTTTAAAAAATAAGAGAAAAAAATATATTCTGTTAGATTGATTTCTTGAGAAAAATAATGAATTAAAGGTTGTTGTGATTTCCTTTCAAAAAAAAAATGATTTGATTTGTTGTGAAAATGAAATACTTATATTGTGAACACCATAATTATAACGTACGAATATGCCAAATGCCGGACGCATTTTTCTTTTTATGTAGCATGTAATATAACAATAGTCTATAGATTCCTAACAATTTTGAATTTTCATGGAGTGTTCATTGGAAATATTCTTGCATTCTTTTTTTTTTTATCAACAGGAGGGGTTAAACCCCGGAAAGAAAACAACAGCCTACATACTATTGGTCATCTAGAAAGACAAATACCACATAGATCAAAGAAAAAATATCTTGGATGCCTGCAGGAGACACCTCACACTCGTGAAGACCCATGTTAAACTTCCTGCATAGCTCGTCATCCAGTCCGTTGCTCTATTACCTTCGTGTAGCACATGAATTAGTTTGACCTCCCAATTTTGTTTTATAATCTTCTGGCACTCAACAATTAACCAGTAAAAGATGTGTCTATGTTCCGTACCATTATTTACTAAGTTGACCACAGTTAAGGAGTCCATCTCAAAGATTACTTTGCGGTAACTTCTGTCCCATGCATACTTGAGTCCGAAGAAGAGTCCCCATAATTCTGCCAGCACGGCTGAACATATGCCAAAATTTACAGCGAAACCTCCCATCCAGCCTCCCTTCTCATCCCGAACAACCCCTCCTGCAGCAGCTGTTAGACGAGGTGCCGCGGCCTAATCTCCCGGGCGGACCGGGGGGTGGACAACCTCATGGCGACATAAGCGGTGATTGGCGCCGAAAGCAACCAATCGCGGAATCAAGCTGCTCGGCAGGACCGGAGCTCGGAGATATGGAAGAGTCGCCACCCACGAATGGGAAAATGAACACCGATCCCTTGCGGGAGACCGGTGTGGGTTCGGGAAACTTAGGTACGAGCCGAGAAGGCTAGCTCCTTTTCGGAGAAAGGCTACTAGGCACCCCGACATCGCCCGGTTATGAACCACCGGCCTCCTACTCAGCATGTTAGGCGATAACGGACTAATCGTATACTTCTTTAAGTTTAAAATTCATTTGAAACCCTTTTCTTTCTCTTTTTGGAAACCATTTTGAGCATATGATATTGAAAAGCCACATCAGTAAAGAATCACCCATTTATGTCTATACATACACAGAGAGGGGGAAGAAAGAAGTGATTTATTTACAACCGTATTTAAATGTTATGTTGTGTGTCTATTCTACATTAACTTATTTCCCCAAAACGATGTTTATTACATGGTTCGCACCTTAATCGCCGTTGGAACGATTTAGGTGCGTTTTAAAACCCCGTTTGATGAAGCTTACCCGAGTCGCCGTTGGAACGACTCGAGTAATTGAAAACGTTAAAGTAAAAGCATTTTAATAAGAAAACGTGGTTAAACATACAAGTCAATTTTATTTTGTACAAATTCATTAAGAAAGCGATTCAAAATCTCCATTATTAACAAAGAAAACGATTTTGATTACAATGTTCGCTTAATCCGTCGTTGGAACGGACTAAGGTTTTAAAACGTGGTGTTTTGAAGACGATTTGAAATATCAACCAAAATGACTCTATTTATCTACATTAGAGATTTAAGAAAGCTCATTAGCTTAAATAATTTAATTGAAAACTCTCTTTTTGTGACTTATTTTCCCCACTTATTTAATGGACTCTCTAACTATTGTAATTACATCAATAAACACATTTAGGCCCAAAAATTAATTTTTCCAAGTGAAGCCCATTTGAAACATGGACTTATAAATGACCAAAAGAAATAAAGAAAATAATATAGATATATATTTACACATTTTAGCCCAAAAGACATAAAATAAGAGTAAAAGAAAATATACTATCTAATACATATATAAGAAAGAATAATGAAAATAATATATTTATACTTTAAACATAAGAAAATAGTGAATGAAATTCATAAATAGGAAAATAGCCTTTATCACTCAAAATAATTTTATTTAACAATAATTAAGATAACCCAAATATACCCCAAAACTATATATATATACATAACTAATATAATCCTAATGTCAAAAAGACTATATGTTCATCCCCCAATATCTACTAATTATCTCCCAAAATGCCCAAGTAAATAACATTTAAAATAGAATTTAATGTAATTTAAATGAATAATAATAAAAAAGAAAGTAATATGTACATATACAAAAAAATTAGAATAAAAATGGAATACCAATCTCTTAAAATAATTATATATGTTAAAGTTTTAAAACAATTTGAAAAGAATATATTACATAATTATATATATATATATATACTAAGGATTAAAAGTCTAAAAGTTAAGAAAAAGGGACTGAAATGGCATTTTTTACATTTTGGCAGATTTACCGACGGAAAATCCGTCGGTAAACAGCATTTAGTGACAGAATTGGCAAATTACAGCAGCACTCCAATATTTTCCAGATTTATTCAAAAGCTTTAAATTAAATCTAATTCAATCGTTTTGGACTTCCGAACTACCAAAGATGGATCATAGCCGAACACGGAAGTTCCTAAAACGAAGTTTTTATTTTAAAACGTTATTTGGAAACCTCTTTTAAATAAAAAACTTATAATTACAACATTTTCGATACCCGAACTACCTTTTTATCGGATCACGGTTCGTATTGGGATATCCAAAACGAGGTTTTTATTTTAAAACAAAACCGAATTTTATTTAACACGAAGTGAAAACTAAATAAATACGTTAATTAAATAAAACGTGACAAAATAAATAAATAACTAAAGGAATAAAAACTATAGCATAAAAAAAAAATAGAAGGAGAGAATAAATTAAATAAAATAAAGAGTCTAGTCCTCGGATAATACCTTTAATTCGGTATCTGACAGTCGCAGCCGATTGATTCCACGAACCGCGAGCTCCCGTTTTTTATGAAAAATTTAGTAAAAATTGAACTTAGGAAATTCGGAATTTTTGAGAAAAAAATATTTTTCTAAAAAAAAATCCACTCTCTCTCTCTAAAAATGTTTAGAGTGAGAAAGTTTTTCCTCTCCCAAAAGGCTTCCCCTTTTGCCTTGGGATCCGTGCCCTTATATAGGGAAACGGGTCCCGGAACTTTGGGCGACACCCAAATAAAATTGGGCGTCGCCCAAAGTTGTTGGGCGGCCGCCCAAGGCATGTTGGGCGGCCGCCCAACATTAAGTTGGGCTACCGCCCAACGGCGTTGGGCGAGCGCCCAACGCAATGTTGGGGCGCCCGCGCCCAACCATCGTTGGGCGTTCGCCCAACGTTCGTTGGGCGTTCGCCCGACGTGGTTGGGCGCTCGCCCGACGACCTTTGGGGCGCGCCTCGTGCCGTCGGGCACGCGCACCCCGCGGCCGCCTAGCGCGCGTTTCGCGCCGTCGGACGCTCACACGTCGCGGCCGCCGAACGCGCGCTTCGCGCCACCGGGCGCGCACGCTCAATGGCCCACGAGAGCGTGCACCGTGCCACCAGACCCGGGCATTATTCGGACGTCAGGGGCGTGCCACTCGCGATGCGTCCGACGGACACCGAGCGCACGTCCCGTGCCGCCAAGCGGGCGTTCGACCATTGTCGTCCGCGTGCAGGATGCCGCTAAGCACCCATGCCCTGCCGTTAATTTTCTTTGCTTATTATTCTTTATATTTTTTCAAAAACTTCCGGAACCAATCGCTTCGACCGTCTTGTTTTCAGGTTTTCGCCACAGGTCCTCCGACTCGGTGTCTACAGTTGCCCCTACTTTTCTATTTTGACAGTGATGTGTGTGTTTCGAAAACGTTTTTTTTTTGCTAACGTACACATGCAATGTAAAACATATAAAAGTAAAAGACACGTAACGAGTAGGAGGGAACATACCTGACCTTTGCGCTGCGCGCTCCGGCGTTGTTCTCTGACCTCTTCAGACTCTGCTTCGGGCTGCACCCTAATTCACGACTGCGGGGATAATGGCTAAACAGCTACCCTATTTTGAGGTTGCGGGGATAATGGCTAAATAGCTACCCTATTTGTGACTGCGGGGAGAATGGCTAAACAGCTACCCTATTTCAAGATTGCGGGGATAATGGCTAAACAGCTACCCTATTTCAAGATTGCGGGGATAATGGCTAAACAGCTACCCCATTTTAAGATTGCGGGGATAATGGCTAAACAGCTACCCTATTTCAAGATTGCGGGGATAATGGCTAAACAGCTACCCCATTTTAAGATTGCGGGGATAATGGCTAAACAGCTACCCTATTTCAAGATTGCGGGGATAATGGCTAAACAGCTACCCTATTTCAAGATTGCGGGGATAATGGCTAAACAGCTACCCTATTTCAAGATTGCGGGGATAATGGCTAAACAGCTACCCTATTTCAAGATTGCGGGGATAATGGCTAAACAGCTACCCTATTTCAAGATTGCGGGGATAATGGCTAAACAGCTACCCCATTTCAAGATTGCGGGGATAATGGCTAAACAGCTACCCTATTTCAAGATTGCGGGGATAATGGCTAAATAGCTACCCCGATTTACGATCTTAGGTAAATATGGCTCAAAAGCAACTCCGGTCTGCGACCATGAGTCAGATGGCTTAAAAGCAACTCCGATCTGTGACCGTGAGTCAGATGGCTCAAAAGCAACTCCGGTCTGCGACCATGAGTCAGATGGCTCAAAAGCAACTCTGGTCTGCGACCGTGAGTCAGATGGCTCAAAAGCAACTCCGGTCTGCGACCGTGAGTCAGATGGCTCAAAAGCAACTCCGGTCTGCGACCGTGAGTCAGATGGCTCAAAAGCAACTCCGGTCTGCGACCGTGAGTCAAATGGCTCAAAAGCAACTCCGGTCTGCGACCGTGAGTCAAATGGCTCAAAAGCAACTCCGGTCTGCGACCGCGAGTCAGATGGCTCAAAAGCAACTCCGATCTGCGACCGCGAGTCAGGTGGCTCAAAAGCAACTCCGGTCTGCGACCGTGAGTCAGAATGGCTCAAAAGCAACCCTGGTCTCTAAATCGACCGCAGGTGTGTAGTGATGCATATAGATGGATGAATGTAGCCTAGTCTATGGATGCATGTAAACACCTATGTGTGTGTGTAGGTGACTATGCGTGTGTTTGAATGTGCATAAGTGTGGCTTATGTGTTTTGCTTTATGCGGATGTATGGACATGTGTGTATGCGAACTATGTACATGTGGATGAAATGCTCGGATGGATTCCCTTTTCATAGGCTTGGAGGATTTTTGTAGCTTCAGATCAAGAAATGATGTTTCGGGCCGTCCCCAAGGAGTGCGAGGATGAGGGCGAGGTTAAGTTTGAAACCAAGGGTTGTAAGGATAAGGATTTGGTCTTGATGAGCTCGTGTCAAAGGGGCTCTCGCTTTTAACCAGAGTTTGACGTATTCATTTTTTCCCTAATTTTTGCCTGAGCTGCCCTTTTCGGGTTTTCAACTCAACGGGATCTCTCCGATGTTCTCTATCTTTCCTTTTGCATGAACTGCCCCTAGGGGTTTTCAATTCATCTTTTCTATATCTCACTGATTTTCTCTATCTCTCCTTTTGCTTAGATCGCCTCTTTTGAGGTTTTCAATCCAACCTTTTTGTTCAATTTTTCTTCTCCTTTTCTTTCTTTCTTGATTGTGAATGATACCGGATAGCACAGGGGGTTTATATCCACGGGCCATTTCTATGCTAATCATTTGACGATAAGTTCATGCCCGACGCCTTCGTTAATGGAGAAGCTTCCGGAGTGAGATGGACGTTGATTTGATTGTAGGGTCGTGCCCCCCGATTAAAGTTACCGTCTTGGTGTAGGTTAGAAGTTGATGCGGGCGTATGCCCCTGCCAACTCGAGGTGAGATTTCATGTGCGCCAAACTAGGGATACTGTCGTTGGGAGTAGCTATGGAGGAGAGACGCTTTGGTCGAAATTTGACCCTTGAGAGGACCACATAGGAGCAGAGGAACCAGACTTCATGGAGCATGAGAGAGAGGAATAGTCTTTTTTTTTTTATATAGTTTTTCATTTTTTATAGATTTTGGATCGGTTTATGGGTGTTGGGGTGATTTCAGTTGAGATGGGGTGTCTATTGATGCGGGTGTTGTCATTAGAAATGCAACCGTCTAGCTTAAATAAAGCATCTGGCAAAGATACATTGAATCGTTTACTGCTCAGTTTATTAACCGCTGTCACCAAAGCATGCCCTTTCGGGTTTTCACACTTCAGTTATTTTAACTCTCTCCTTTTACACCGGAATTTTCAAATAAGCGCCCCGTGGGGTTTTCACTTATTGGGGTGTCCCTTATTGTTGCATAGGCCGTCCTTTGCGGATTTTCAACCTATCGGGATTTTCTTTCTTTCTTTTTTTTTTTTTAATTTTCATGAGAAGGATTCCTCGGTTCCCTCGAGATTGATTAAAGTTCTGAACTTTGTTGCCGCCTTCGGCTTCCCTTGACTACGCATTTGATCTTTCTTCATTATAGTGAGCTTTTCTCGTACATTTGATTACACATTTGTTGGACAATGTCAACCGCTCTTGCCACCTTGACGCCTCTTGGCTGATCACGTCAGCTTTTGATTTATTTTCTTTTACTTCCGATTGACTTGACTTTGCCCCAGGGCCTTTTTAGCATCATTTTTTCTTTCCTTGTTTAACTTTGAGTCATCATAGGTCT
Source organism: Euphorbia lathyris (assembly GCF_963576675.1). Classification (NCBI taxonomy): domain Eukaryota; kingdom Viridiplantae; phylum Streptophyta; class Magnoliopsida; order Malpighiales; family Euphorbiaceae; genus Euphorbia; species Euphorbia lathyris. Next base: position 16,986,225 of record NC_088914.1, on the reverse strand, counting down.
AAACCCTTTCGTTGATCCTAGAACAAAATATTTTATCGATGATAGGCTAGTTGCCCTTGCCTCGTTCTGAATGGCGCACTCCTGTACTTGTGTCTCCCTTTGAGGGGAGAAATCTTTGTCGGTGCCTCAGTGTAAGTATGGATTTAAGGGCTTGTTGCTTGCTCCATATTTTCTTTTCTTTTTCTTTCTTTTGGACTTTGTTTATTGTCGCTCAATCTTCTTTTCGGAAAACCCGGTGAGAACCCTTCGTTTTATGGATCTACGTCCGACTTATCATCGTAGAGTCAGGGAATCGCTTCTCATGATTTATTTTGCTTTTTTTTTTATTCTCTTAATTTCCTCTCTTCAGTGGTTAAGTACTGAGCAATAAGTATATTCTAGAGCTTATGTCCGTGCCATGATAGAAGCGGGAATATCTCAATTAAGTGTATATCGAATGTAAGTACGTATGTTTAGGATAAATTTGCGGAAACGAAATTTCATTGAATTCAAAAGGAAGTTAATAACATCTCGTGGAATAGAAGATAAAATAAAAGACAAGGATAAAGACTACAAGTGCAATCCTCTCTCTCATACTACTTCGGGAAGCTTCAAGTCCACCTGCTTCCTAAGTGTCCTCAATCTAGAGAACTTCTTCTTTCGCTTATCCTGATCCGTGATAGACCTCACCGTTCAAGGAACAAGTTGAAGACTTCATCCGCTGAGAAGGATCTGGATCACTTATCTTCCCAGCTTCGATGAGATCTTGGATTTCATGCTTCAACTTCATGCAAGTGCTTGTTTCGTGACCATATTTCTGGTGGAAGTGGCAGTAGCCCCTACGTTTGACTAATTCAGTGGTGTGACCTCCCGTGGCTGGTAGAGGGTGAAGTATGTCATGCATTCGTAGACCCTCCAACACTTCAAACAAGGGTTGAGTGAAAGTGGAGAATTCCATTCCCTCTCTCCTATACTGAGTGGGCGATGGAGGGCGAACAACCCTGGTAATCTCATGTCCTCGATGGTGTGGATCTTATTATGTTTGTGAAATATGGTGTGAGACTACCCTTGATGGGGTGAATGTTTGTGGATTAACTTGTGACGTGAGCTGGAATATAGGTTTCTCCATAGCAGCTTTCGGGATCTCCGCAACCAGTGACTCGCTCAGGACCTCCCTGACCAACCTTTTCAGCTCTATCTTGAATTCATCTGAAGCAAGGATATCGGGAAGAACTCGCTCGATTTATGCTCTGAGATTGAAATCTCCTATCATCTCTTGGGAATTTTCAACCCCCTCATGCTTAGTATTCTCCGGATCATTAAGAGCACATTTGAACTCATCAGAAAAGATGTATTTGGCTAAAGCCCCTTGCACACGGCTCTCAAGATTGTGGTTTGAATTGCTGGACTGGGCCATGAGTTGGGTTTCTAACAAGGAAAGAGAAAGGATCGGTGAGTGGAGCTTTTTAGGCATTATGAATTTTGATGATGCATGTGCGATGCGAATGCTAAAGCTATCTACTTGTGCCTCCTATAGATGGATGTATGATTTATGCATGATTCGTGGTCTGCGCTTTATTTCTTACAACATAAACACGATTTGACTGGAGCTAAACCCCTTCTTCTTCTTCTTTTTTTTTTTTTTTTTTTTTTTACCAGAGCCGTCGGCAGTACTTTGGTCGTTTGTGCTAACTTACCTGTTTGGAAGTGCCGATGCCTAAAACCATTTCAACTGTTATACACACATTAGTACGAACCCTACAAGTTCACCTTGTAATGCTTTACAAGATGTACAATGTTGAATGACGCTTGACACGACTGACACTTGTGAGATTGAGACGACCCTCATGATACGTAAAATCCCATATGACACTAGGTAAATGAGAGTGTACCCTGATGATATCCGTGGCGTGTAGATACATTGGAGGGGTAGCGACATGAGTGGTGGGAATGGCATATTTGGTACATCGATACGACTCACGATCTAAAAAGAACAACCTAAGCGATCATGCCTGAGGTGTATGTGAGGGATTGCCATCCTTGGTGGCAATGACGTACTTCGAAGATAGGCGGTGTTACACGGACTGATGTGACGCTCATGGTATGTCCGAGACTCAAACAGACCGTGATGGAGGCATGCGGGGCATTTGTCCATAGTTTACTTGGTATCGATACTTATAACAGGGAACCGTCTTTCTGGGAAACACAAGTTTCCTGAAACAGACCGACGTAGAGGGCGTGTCCTAAACTAGAAGCAAGCGGGATGAGACCACCGCATATGGGGTGTGGGTCAAGGGTTAGTTTAAACCCAAGACACGAATACGTAGGTGTACCAACGGAACCTTGGCGTGTTATGCAGAAAGTGGTGATGCACGGGACATGCCCTAAATAGGTTAAGGCATAGGGGAGGCTCGAGTGACATATGTGATGTGCGCTAATCGTCAGCTTCTCCTGGAAAGCAACTATTACGATGATGGGTATTATCTGACGGGATAACGAACACGGAATTCCCAACACTCGAGGTACGAATAGGATGCATATGTCAACGTACGAGGTACGTGTCAATTATTAACTCCTACTTGGCTCACTAGCATCTTGACATAGTGGTTTGAAACGTGGTGCGTTCAGGAAACACGATGACGTACTTGGTATGCCTTAGAGGTAGCCAAAAGGCATGATGGGAGTCCCACTCGATGTGCCCCCACGATTGACTTATACGTAACTCACGAACGATGTGATGGCTTGATTTTGGGATTTCGACCATTGTGGGGGAAATCCAACATGCTAGGTACGAGACACGAATAGGGTACGCATATGACACACGTATTATCTGACCAACTTTGGGTACAGAGATGACTCGAGAGGTACCTTCTAACAACATTGGAGGTGTAAGCTCGAAACGATACCGACACGCAGGGTGTGGTTCAAGGATTAACTTAAGCTAGGGACCCAAATACCTCGATGGATTTGCGGACATCAGTGCGTCCGATAGAATGAGAGGTGTCCTAATCAGATCGAGGTATCAACGAGACGGAAATGAAGACTTACCCGGTACGTGCCGAAGGTCAATTTGTTTCGTAGTGCAAACTCGACGAAGATATGTTTTATGAGAATCACTAAAGATCTTACGCGGATACGTCTGACGTATTCGGTCCATCATTGATATTTGAGATACCAACGATGACACACAGGGTGGACATCCATAGTTCGACGGGAACCTATTACTATGAACAACTCGAGGAACAACGAGGACGCGAACCAAGACCTTCGAGGTAAGTGCCAAATGTTGGACTTAGCCGTGATATGAACAACTCGATACTACTGGTACGAGTGAGACTCAAATAGCGACACATAGGGCATGTGTCTCAGACTCGTGAGTTTGGGGGCACATGGAAAGCGGTACCAATGATGTAGGGAGAGCGTGTCGAGGATTTGACGATAGAAACAAACCGATGTTTGAGACGTACTCCAGATATGAGTGACAATTTACAGGGCGTAGGTCAAGAGTTTGATAGGAACCTCATGACATGAACGACTCAGTGTGTCAAGGTATGGGCGGGATGCCCGAGATGTCCCATAGGGTACGTGCCTAAGGGTGTGACTTGGACTCGATGACATGAATCGCTCTATATGACAGGTACGGGCCAAAAGTTCAACTTGAACTTGTCGATACAAATGACTCGACATTGGGGGTGTAAGCAAGATGCACGTGATAACATATATGAACTTGCCCCAGATTCGACTGGAACTCAATGACATGAGTGACTCGACATTTGACATGCGAACAAGACGTACCGAACCGCGTATGTGGGTGTGTGCCACAAGCTTAACCTTGACTGGATGGTATAAACGACTCAGTTTTCGACATGTGAGTAAGGTGCGAGGGATGACCTACGGAACGCGTGTCAAAGGTCGGTCCAGAATTGGATAGCCTAATGACATACTCGTGGGCTACAAATATTGACAAGGCGACATGTGGGGCACATTTTGACAAGGCCCAACGTATGACTAAAGCGCAAGTGGTAACATACGAGATACGCACCGAAAGCTGATACGTGTTCGAAGGACTAGTGTCACATGTTTGGAATACTGATGTGTTACGATATATGATGACACACCTGGTATGTCTCATATCGATTTGCCCATTTTTGAAGATGCGACAGTGTGTCTCAAGAAGGCCGAGGATGCGCGGGTTACCTTAGTACAATGACGTATCGATATACAAAGTACGGTCGAGAGTACCAATGGGGGCATGAGGATGACCTACTAGCTAAGAGTTTAGTGCAATGACGCATAAATTCATTAGATGTGACGAGGTGACTTATAAGGCGCTAGCTAAAGAGCGGATATGACGCCATGACTTCGTGTGAAGCGTGCATCAGAGGGTCAATGTGAACCTGGGATCCGGACAGTGGGATGATGCAAATACGAGGGGACGCTATGACGACCCACATGGCGCACCTAAAGGTACAAATTGGAAGCGTGGGTAACACACCAGTCAAGGGTTCGTTTCGAAGTTCAGGGTATTGCCCATAATTCTGAAATACGGAGGTGCTACGTATGGACTACCTCCCCAGATGCGAATGACGACAGGTAAACGAGATTCATATGAAACAGTTCACTCGACCCTAAGGTTTCGATCCTACAACCACGTAACTTTGGAGTATAGATGCACGGCGCACCGACACACATGGCATGTCTTAGCATGCGAAGGTCATGATGGCAACCTATGAGGTGAGGGGCATGAATAATACAACAACATATATTTGGAATCACTTAGGCATTATGTATAGCGTGGCGACATTCGTGGGTATGTTTTGAGATACGAAAGGGAGGTGACGATGACCCATGAGATTATGGTTCTATTTGAGATCAAGGTACCAGTCATAATCTTGAGATGTGTTGGCTAAGGCGTAGCGACATACATGGTATGTCTTGAGACATAAGTAGGACGTGTGTGAGACATGTGACGAATGGTTAATTCGAGTCTCGAGGGGAACCGATGCCATGACAATGTTTCTTTTTTTTTTTTAACTATCGATAAGTTGTAAGTGACGTGGCGACACACATAATATGTCTCGAGTCGACCATGCAGAAAGTGAACGGAATTTTACCCACGATGTGAATGTTAGGACAACAAGGTACGACCACCAAGCAGCTTGGTATTGTTAACCATGACAGAGGGAGGCGGAGTACGTCATGACATATAGGATATGTCTCCGGATGACTTAAACACGATGGCGAAGGTGCGTGTGGCAGGTCACGATGCACGCGGTATACCCCATAATGGTATGAACGGGACGATAAAGATATGTCCGACCCATCCCACGCCAAGTATAACCTGGCGAAGACGTAGAGAACACCTCGGGGTCTAGAGGTAGACCACTTGACGGGTATGCAAGACCTGGTAAAGACGTGCGAGATTCATCATGACATACGGGGTATGTCTTTCATTAGGCACCTAGCAAGGCGAGAACTCAGGTTATGACATACGGGGTATGGCTCTACACTAGTGTACTTGATATGGAAGGCGCATATACGGCCTATCACGATGTACGACCTTGACAATTCCCGGATGTACACAATGCATGGGGGGGCGCATCGAGTACACGTCCTGACTAGTGTATAGTTGACGTGATGAAGACCCATGAGACAATTCATGATATGGAAGGCGGAACGAGGCAAGGACGTATGGGATACGTCACAACCCAACTGGTATGTCTCCGTCAAACGCATATAACATGGTGAAAAAGCGCCTGATACACCATGACATGCGGGACATGAATCTCATGCCTCTCGCTTGGCGTAAGGGAAGAGGCGAAGACGTACGGGAGGCATTATGTCACACATAGTATACCTTTTGAACGGTGTGTAATGACATGGTAGAGACACCAGGAATGAGTCCCAATAAGCGGGGCTCAACAGGGAAAAGACATATGGAATATGTCGCGACATGACAGGTATGCCTCTTTATTGGTGCCCAGACGACTAATGGAAGATGCATGGGGCGCATTACGTCCTACGGGGTACAACAAAGTGAAGATACAAGGAATATATCACCACACGACAGGTGGGACTCCTGACGGGTGGACACATGATGACACGACGCAGCCAGGCCATAGGGGATTTGTCATGAGAGAACGGTATGCCTCTTAACCGGGCAAGGATATACAAGAGATGACGCGACATACGGGGTAAGCCAAAACCAAGGCGTAGGGGATACGCCATGACATAATGGTTGTATCTTCTGATCGGTGCCTACGATACTGGACAAATGTACGAGGTATGCTACTATACGCATAGTATGCTAAGGCGAAGACGCATAGGATACGTCATGACATAATGGACATGCCTCCTAGCTAGAATATAAACGACACGGTGAAGACGCATGAGATATGCCAAGGATGCATAGGATGCATCCCAATACATAGGTACGATAAGGCAAAGACGTATGGGATACGTCACGACATAACTGGTATGCCTCCTGAATGACACACGACGCCGGGGTCGACTCTTTCTCACATTCCTAATAAATACGTCCTAAGTCTACGAAACCTAGAATGGTTGCATGCAATTTGGTTAGCATGCAACGCTCTACATGGTATGACTGCAATGATTTGTTAAGCATAGAATGTATTATAACTTAAATTTGACTTGACTGATGTACAACAATATATAAATCTATACAAACAAACTAGTTAGCGAAAAATCGTACATAACGCGTAAGTAGATCGCAATAAGAGAAAGAAAACGTTAGATAACAATCACATTCATCACATCATCTCTCTTCCATCCTTATTTCTCCACACACTCGTTGGTCCAAGTCTCTTTCCTAGGATTTTGGTATGGGCTCACATCGTGGTCCAGGGGACATGTGATGCCCTCGATTATTGCAGAAAAGTAAATCATCCATCAGACAATACAGTTCGTTTTGACGCATCCACGTTTAGTGACTAAGAAATCGACCAAGTTGGATTGTTCTTTCAGAATAACTCGTCTTTTGTCCTTTTGTGAGACGCATTAATTTGGGTTTTGACTCCCTTTGAGCGCATCTCAGTTTTTAGACACGGTTCGAGTTACTCTTCTAGTTCAATCGTTCGTTATCGTCAATGACTCGTCCCCTTTTATTCGCGTGGGTTCATGCCTCGATTTTTGGATTACAACGGGATCTTTTGGATCTATCGAGAGACGTAACCACGTGTTTATTTAGTGATGGAATCACTTTTGGATTTTATTTTAGGGAACGGACTCATCGCGTAACGCGTTTGTTCTTAGCGTCGAGGATTCGTTTGCTCATTTTGCTACGTGAAAGACGGTGAGTCTTATTTTGAGCGCACGGTAACCTTTCGGCTAGCAACAATTCATTGTTTTCCCAATCCACGGGATATATCATCTTAGTGTGGTTATAGAAAATCAACATTTCGTTGAATCGCATGCTTATTCAAAGCGAGGACATCACCGTTCTCTTTCTTTTAGGCACGATTTAAGCAAACACGTACATCGGGCCATATTTCTTGCAGTTTTGGTAACGGTCGAAATGATTGAGTCGTTAGTCAAAACCCGCAGTCTCGTCCATATGGCGCAATTATATGGTTTGGCTTAATTCGGCTTCGAGATTTTAAACGGGGTATACACTCGTCTGAGGCACGTATTCAACGACATTGGTTTATTTTCTTTAACTACTCGCGGGATTAACATATATCGTAGGTTCGGAATGATTTTGGTCGTTTAGTTCATTTTTTCTTCTTTATTTTCTTAGTCATCTGTACGGACACATCCATTTCTCTTAAGAACGACACGAGGCATAACGTAAAAGCTCGTCTTTCATTCGGGAGGGACGGGCTACTTGTGCGAAAATTTTCACGTTACAACAAGGTCGTTCGAAACAGAAATGTTCTTCGTTTTCGTTTCGTCGTGATCTCGTTTTATCCTAATTTATTTAAAGAATGTGAATAACGGCTACCGTTAATATAGTCTTTTGTATCGAAATGTGATTATCCTTAACACCGAACTGATTCATACTAATACGTGCTTACGTCATAACGTATTTCCTGAACACGTGCCTTTGTCGGGACACCAAAAGGGACAAGACGGGTCGCACATGTTCATTCATATGAGATGACTAATTCGTCTTTAGTTCAAATCGTTTCGATGTTTTAGGGTAATTAGTATGTCGATTCATGAGTATATATTAACGCATCGTCTCATTTTCTTTACATAATTTAGGATTAGACACGTATCATGGCGGTTTGAAAACACGAACTGATTCATTTATCACATCAAAAATAGTAACGGGTAATCCTATGGAAACTTCTAAGGCTACTATATGCTGACACGGCTGACCACGGGACCTCACAGGACCGCACAGATTCGCCCCTAACGAATGGATGGGGACCCTCTGGCGCCTTACTGTAAGGGGGAACTTACGCTATCCTCTTTCGAGCGACGAATGGACTCTCGCTAGAGGTTTCGCGGAAATTACCCAAAGGGTTTGCAATAATGCTCGTGAATGCATACGAAAAGAAGTAAAACGATCCGTCCCCGTTAAGGGCTTAGTGCATGCCTTCCGGAATCAAATTTCTCGCTTCCCCAGCAGAGTCGCCACTTGTTAGACGAGGTGCCGCGGCCTAATCTCCCGGGCGGACCGGGGGGTGGACAACCTCATGGCGACATAAGCGGTGATTGGCGCCGAAAGCAACCAATCGCGGAATCAAGCTGCTCGGCAGGACCGGAGCTCGGAGATATGGAAGAGTCGCCACCCACGAATGGGAAAATGAACACCGATCCCTTGCGGGAGACCGGTGTGGGTTCGGGAAACTTAGGTACGAGCCGAGAAGGCTAGCTCCTTTCCGGAGAAAGGCTACTAGGCACCCCGACATCGCCCAGTTATGAACCACCGGCCTCCTACTCAGCATGTTAGGCGATAACGGACTAATCGTATACTTCTTTAAGTTTAAAATTCATTTGAAACCCTTTTCTTTCTCTTTTTGGAAACCATTTTGAGCATATGATATTGAAAAGCCACATCAGTAAAGAATCACCCATTTATGTCTATACATACACAGAGAGGGGGAAGAAAGAAGTGATTTATTTACAACAGTATTTAAATGTTATGTTGTGTGTCTATTCTACATTAACTTATTTCCCCAAAACGATGTTTATTACATGGTTCGCACCTTAATCGCCGTTGGAACGATTTAGGTGCGTTTTAAAACCCCGTTTGATGAAGCTTACCCGAGTCGCCGTTGGAACGACTCGAGTAATTGAAAACGTTAAAGTAAAAGCCTTTTAATAAGAAAACGTGGTTAAACATACAAGTCAATTTTATTTTGTACAAATTCATTAAGAAAGCGATTCAAAATCTCCATTATTAACAAAGAAAACGATTTTGATTACAATGTTCGCTTAATCCGTCGTTGGAACGGACTAAGGTTTTAAAACGTGGTGTTTTGAAGACGATTTGAAATATCAACCAAAATGACTCTATTTATCTACATTAGAGATTTAAGAAAGCTCATTAGCTTAAATAATTTAATTGAAAACTCTCTTTTTGTGACTTATTTTCCCCACTTATTTAATGGACTCTCTAACTATTGTAATTACATCAATAAACACATTTAGGCCCAAAAATTAATTTTTCCAAGTGAAGCCCATTTGAAACATGGACTTATAAATGACCAAAAGAAATAAAGAAAATAATATAGATATATATTTACACATTTTAGCCCAAAAGACATAAAATAAGAGTAAAAGAAAATATACTATCTAATACATATATAAGAAAGAATAATGAAAATAATATATTTATACTTTAAACATAAGAAAATAGTGAATGAAATTCATAAATAGGAAAATAGCCTTTATCACTCAAAATAATTTTATTTAACAATAATTAAGATAACCCAAATATACCCCAAAACTATATATATATACATAACTAATATAATCCTAATGTCAAAAAGACTATATGTTCATCCCCCAATATCTACTAATTATCTCCCAAAATGCCCAAGTAAATAACATTTAAAATAGAATTTAATGCAATTTAAATGAATAATAATTAAAAAGAAAGTAATATGTACATATACAAAAAATTAGAATAAAAATGGAATACCAATCTCCTAAAATAATTATATATGTTAAAGTTTTAAAACAATTTGAAAAGAATATATTACATAATTATATATATATATATATACTAAGGATTAAAAGTCTAAAAGTTAAGAAAAAGGGACTGAAATGGCATTTTTTACATTTTGGCAGATTTACCGACGGAAAATCCGTCGGTAAACAGCATTTAGTGACAGAATTGGCAAATTACAGCAGCACTCCAATATTTTCCAGATTTATTCAAAAGCTTTAAATTAAATCTAATTCAATCGTTTTGGACTTCCGAACTACCAAAGATGGATCATAGCCGAACACGGAAGTTCCTAAAACGAAGTTTTTATTTTAAAACGTTATTTGGAAACCTCTTTTAAATAAAAAACTTATAATTACAACATTTTCGATACCCGAACTACCTTTTTATCGGATCACGGTTCGTATTGGGATATCCAAAACGAGGTTTTTATTTTAAAACAAAACCGAATTTTATTTAACACGAAGTGAAAACTAAATAAATACGTTAATTAAATAAAACGTGACAAAATAAATAAATAACTAAAGGAATAAAAACTATAGCATAAAAAAAATAAATAGAATGAGAGAATAAATTAAATAAAATAAAGAGTCTAGTCCTCGGATAATACCTTTAATTCGGTATCTGACAGTCGAAGCCGATTGATTCCACGAACCGCGAGCTCCCGTTTTTTATGAAAAATTTAGTAAAAATTGAACTTAGGAAATTCGGAATTTTTGAGAAAAAAATATTTTTCTCAAAAAAAATCCACTCTCTCTCTCTAAAAATGTTTAGAGTGAGAAAGTTTTTCCTCTCCCAAAAAGGCTTCCCCTTTTGCTTTGGGATCCGTGCCCTTATATAGGGAAACGGGTCCCGGAACTTTGGGCGACGCCCAAATAAAATTGGGCGTCGCCCAAAGTTGTTGGGCGGCCGCCCAAGGCATGTTGGGCGGCCGCCCAACATTCGTTGGGCGATCGCCCAACAATTGTTGGGCGATCGCCCAACGGCGTTGGGCGAGCGCCCAACAATGTTGGGCGGCCGCCCAACATTCGTTGGGCGATCGCCGAACAATTGTTGGGCGATCGCCCAACGGCGTTGGGCGAGCGCCCAACAATGTTGGGCGGCCGCCCAACATTCGTTGGGCGATCGTCCAACAATTGTTGGGCGAGCGCCCAACGCAACGTTGGGGCGCCCGCGCCCAACCATCGTTGGGCGTTCGCCCAACGTTTGTTGGGCGTTCGCCCGACGTGGTTGGGCGCTCGCCCGACGACCTTCGGGGCGCGCCTCGCGCCGTCGGGCACACGCATCCCGCGGCCGCCGAGCGCGCCGTCGGACGCTCACACGTCGCGGCCGCCGAACGCGCGCTTCGCACCACCGGGCGCGCACGCTCAATGGCCCACGAGAGCGCGCACCGTGCCACCAGACCCGGGCATTATTCGGACGTCAGGGGTGTGCCACTCACGATGCGTCCGACGGACGCCGAGCGCACGTCCCGTGCCGCCAAGCGGGCGTTCGACCATTATCGTCCGCGTGCAGGATGCCGCTAAGCACCCGTGCCCTGCCGTTAATTTTCTTTGCTTATTATTCTTTATATTTTTTCAAAAACTTTCGGAACCAATCGCTTCGACCGTCTTGTTTTCAGGTTTTCGTCACAGGTCCTCCGACTTGGTGTCTACAGCAGCATAGCCCAACTGCCCCTTGCAAGCACCATCACTATTGAGTTTAATCCAACCAACTTCCGGCGGTTTCCAGCCCTTACATTCATAAGAACTATATATCCTAAATCTTAATTAATATCTTGCATCCATACTTATATATTTTTTTTAATAAGAATCAGCTATATAGATGAAAGCAACCAAAGAACAAAAAAAAAACGATTACATAGAAAGGTTCCCACAGCAGAGGAAGCAGACAGTAGTGTTGAAACACCTTTCTACATAATTTTGATTTGACAAAATGATTTAAGTTAATCCATGATTAAGACAATTAAATTTAAGTGCTTTGATTTAATTGTACTAATGGGTTTGTTCAATGTTAAGTATAAAAATATTTATAAGAACAGGAATCAAGTAAGACAGAACTTAGTCAGCATGACAACATAGCACGGGCTGAGTAAAGAATAACTCAGTACGAAAGAAGGAAAGTCTTCTTCAGAATCGAAGCTTACAAATGAAGCTGATCACAGAAGCTGAGTAGAAAGCAACTCAGCATGAAAGAAGATAAGTCTTCTTCAGAACTATTTCTTGCAGAACGAAGCTGACCATGGAAGCTGAGTGAAAAGCAACTTAGTATCGAAAATAGCAACAACGGCTATCAAAGTCAAGCTGTGTGTTTTTCAGGACAGCACCAATGATCCGTTTGCTAAAAGACAAGATCCGACAGAGATCTGTGCTAAATCAGAAAGCTTTGGAAATATGCATGGATACAGTTTCGAGGCGCATGGGTCAACTGTCCGCTAGCTAAAAGACGAAATTTGTGCTAGAAGACAAACCTGCGAGAAGAAGACAAGTCTGGTGCCTGCCAAATTCAGACGACAGGATTAGCCTGCAAATCTGAAGCTGACCAGAACAATGACGCAAGCAAAGAGCCATTTGAATTCAATGGATAGATCCGAATTCAAATGATTGTGTCTTCAGATTTCATCTATAAAAGGACAAGTACACTTCTTGGATCCTTTGCCGAAATATAAGAGAAAAAGAGCATACATAGAAAGCACATCAAAACAAGAAAAAAGATCTTACACCAAGTTTCAATTTCTGTGTAAAAGCTAGATTGATTTTGTAATCATCTAAAGTGTTCTTTGTCTGAAAAAGAACAAGTTTGTATCAATTGTAAAATTGAGATAGTGGTGCTGAGTACTCGGTTTTAAGTACTCAGTGGTAAAGAAATCTAGGTGTTCGGTTATAGCACTTAGTAGGAGTTGAGTAGACGAATAGAGGACGGTACTCTTGCATATTCAACTGCCTTGTAAACGGTTTGTGCTCTACCTTTAAAGAGCTCAGTATTGGATTGAAAAAGCCCGGAGGGATTCTGGGGACGGGACGTAGGCGTAGAGGCCGAACCAGGATAAGTCATGCTGAGTAACTTCTAACTATCTCTCAATATATATCTGTATGTGTTGCTTGCTATATTTACTCAGTATATAAATTGTTTAAGCTGACACTGAGTAAATCAGAGTGCTGAGTTAGAAGCTGACCATAAAAGTGTCATTTCCCAACTCGCAAGTAAAACAGCTCTAGTCAGTATCTAACTAAAGCCGTCTTATGCCTCACTCGGCCGTGCTGACCAAAACTGAGTTGTGAAAATCAAAGAATTATATTAAGTCAGCATAATTAAAACGAAAAAGTTATATTAGTTCCTAACCCCCCTGGAACTAATTACACGGGACCAACAAGTAGGAGCAAAATCATTTACATAAAAAGAGTCAGAAGACAGGGCTTTTGTAGTTAAACTATGAAACTGTCCAATTACAAGTTCTACCAGTTAAAATAAAAAAAGCAGAATGAAAAGATCCATAGAGACACAGAATATCAGTAATGATCACGCTAATCTCAGCAATACAGTTAACGCTAGGATGATTGATAGCATTAATGACTTTCATGGAATCTCTCTCAAATGTCACCCGTTGAAAGCCTTTTTTGATACCAAAGATAACACCATTACGCATTGCTAGAGCTTGATCCATCAAGCTTGACTGAAGAGAAGGATAACACTTCCAACGGCAGCCAAAAACATTTCCTGAATGGTCACGGGCTATGATGCCACCACTACCGAGCAAGGATTGCAAAATAAAACTCCCATCCACATTTATCTTAATCTAACTAGAGCATGGTTTGGACTATGAGAGAAATTGTTGAGAAGAAGAATAGGAAATAGGGGCGAACTGACTGAACCAGAGGCAGACATTGAGTCATTCCATTCAGAACATAGAGACACAACTTTAGAAACAATTTCTATCGTGTTCCAAAGACGATGATTGAAAAAATAGTAATTTCGGGCTTTCCAGAGTTCCCATAAAGTAAAGCAAGCAAGACAAACCACGTCTAAGGAATTAGGAAAGGAGGATATTCCATCAATAAGGCTCAACCAAATTTGACTACAAGAAGAACCATGAAGAACATCAGATCTGTATATGAGGGGAGAAGAAAACCATACCAATTTGGCCAAAGGGCAATGAAAAGGTGATGAGTTGTATCTTCCTTCATATGGAATAAAGCACAAGACATAAGCTTAGAAATACCCATCTTCAATAGATTATCAACAGTTGGCAGCCTGTCAGAAAGCAATCTCCATAGGAAGATCTTAATTTTATTGGGTATGGGTACACTCCAAGCTCTCTTCCATTGTTCCTTGGATAGAATAGGATGATGAAGAACAGAGTTGGATGAGGAGTTTTGGATGAAAACTCTAGCAGCATGATATCCTGACTTAACCAAATATTCCCCTGATTTGGAGAAATCTCAAAGGAGAAAATCTGTAGCATTAGTTAGACTAACGAGAATAGACAGAATCCTATTAACATCATTTGCGTGACACCAACGCCGCACCAGCAGCTCATCCCAAACCACATGCTATTGATCATCAATTGATGAACTCTTAAGAGTGGTGGAGATTCATCATCCTTTGTTTGGTTTACCTGTTGTTTGCTTATTATTTGATGTTTGCTGTTGGAAAATGCTGCTTTTCCAAAAAAAAACATGGATTCTCTGCTTTTATAAAAAAAAAACTATTTTCAGTTATAAAAGGAAAAATAGGAGTGTAAGCAAACATCTAAATAAAACTATGCCTTTTAAAGTGAAAATACAAACATGAGGAGAAAAATGAGTAACTAAACATTCCCTTTAAGCTCCGTTCTTGCATTAATATTTCAGTTCGGTTCGTCATTACTTTCCCAAACCCTAAAACCAAGTGTTTGCTAGATGAAAATCCGTTTTCTTTAAAAGCTCGAAAAGCTCGAAAAACTAAGTTATAATTTATAGCTTTTTGAAAAAGTAGCTTTCATAACTTATTTTAAAAAAACTGATATTTTTTTTACAAAAATAATTCTAACTTTTAATATAACATTATATATTTTTTTTATTTCTTGACTTTTAATTTTTTTTTTTTTAGCATTCATTTACCAAACAGTTATTAACTTTTTCCTAAACACTTTCCTACGCAGTAGCTCACAACACTTTCACCACATCAGATGCTTTGGCCATATCAATGCCAAACAGAAAGTGTGGAGTCAGATATAGAGATAAAAAGAGAGTTATCAACTCTTCAACTCTAAAATGAAATAATAAAAAACAAATTTATCGACATAAATTTTATTGTAAATATATAATTTTGTTAGTAAACTCACTCTATTTAGGGTTAGTTTAACATTATTTTTCTAGTTTCAAAAAGTAATTTAACCAGTGTTTGGTAAATATAAAATTATTTTTTTAAAAAATTGAGAAAGCTGGAAAGGCTAACACTAGCATTCGGTAATGAAAAATTGTTCTTTAAAAGTTAAGAAAGTGGTTGGTATCATAGATGATTAATCATGTTATACATGACCTAATGAGGTTTTCAAACCATAATCGTTAAATACCACGTGGATGAATTAAGAAAGGTTCAGGGTCACGCACATTTATACCCAAATCTTACATCTTGATTTATGTGACCAGTTAAGATCGAAACAAACCGTTTCAGATTGACAACATGTTATCTCCATCTAGTTCAATTAAGATTATGTATCCAATTCTCTTATAAATAAAAGGTACACAATACACTAAAATAACATTCTTCTTACTCATTCTGGTTATATACTTTTCAATATTATTTCTCATTAATTGACTTAGATATCGGAATGGGATCGTCAGCTCTTCCCCTTCTTAATCATTTTTTTCTATTTTGTCTTGAGCGTTGAGATTTGAACTTTTGGCCACAACAGTCAATTAAAATTTGTAATTGATCTCTTTCATAATCAGTAACGGAATTGTTAGCTGCTGATGTTTAATTCCAAAAAAAATTAATATATTTTTTTTATATTAACCGCTTAAATATTTTATTCTAACCTTACCATTGTGCAGAGAGCCAAGATATTGAATTAATATTTAATATTGAAAGAGATGAAGAGCTATAGTAGTTTTGGGTGAGTCATCATGGCTAACCAAAAATAGCCTCCTCTCCTCTATAAAATATTTATATTGGCTAGAATCAAGCATTTTTAAGTTAAAAAAAAGTTGATGTACTAATAAATGAAAAACACATTTAAAATTGGATGGATGGAGTTATGTTCTTACATTTCAAGAATATAATTTTATTTTTATCAATTTTTTTCTGTAATTTAATCGAATAGCAGATGTACCGACTTACTTAATTTTTCTTTCTTTGTTTATTATGTATTTTTGCTTTCCTTTTAATAAGATCGGTTCTGGTCTCGATCGTTCTGTAGAGATGCCAACCTGATTAGAATGTTTCTGGTTCGTTTCTACTAATTGCCTGCTTTCAAATAAAAAAAAAATGCTTTTTATACTTTTTTTTTTTTTTTCTGAAGTTTGTCTAACTTGAGTTTTGATATATAAAAAAATTTAAATGGTTTTGCTTGATAATGTTTATATTTATAGTATTTGATATTTTAAACATATTGAAAAATGGTATTTTAAAGACGTTGATTTTATTTTCTGATATTTTTTAAATAATTTACGTATTTGACATTTTAGGAATATAAAGGATGGTAAATTTTTCTTAATAATATAAAAAATGGGGCCAGTATCAATTTGGGTCTTAGATCACTTATGAAATTGCTCTTATCCATTTAATTTTACCTCACCATATCACAACACAGCGAAGGCATGATTTAACAGTGAAAGTAAACTTTTACAGCGTAATCAAACGGTGAAAAAGGACCCATTTTTTGGTTTGTTTATTTAGACTAGACTATCGACTCATCGAGTCTCTGTCGAGTCATCCATGGCCTTTAAACTCATGCCATCTGTAGCTAGTGGGACCTACAAAATGGAATCAAAATGACGTCATGTGGTCCCCGCCCCACCTCCTCCCCCATTTTTCCGTTTTTCACTTTCCCCAATTCTGTAATTCAGAAAACTCTATAAATAATGGGTGGAGAGTTCCATGCTTAGGCTTGAAGAAGAGAGCAAGTCCAATTCTTCTTTCAAACTCCTCTTTCTTCCTCTCTTCTCAAACACTATTTTCTTCCCCTCACCGGAGAAAAAAAGCATGGTCGGAACTTCCCTCGAAACCTCAAAACACCACCACCTGAAGCCGTCCTCCTCCGCCGCCACTACCGTTAAGTTTCTTTGCAGTTACGGCGGCAAGATTGCCCCTCGTTACCCCGACGGCCAACTCCGTTATCAGGGTGGTGAAACCCGTGTCCTCGCCGTCGACCGGTCCATTTCGTTTTCTGGTTAGTGTTCGATTTCCTTTCAATTTCAATTTCAATTTCATGTTCTTAATTTCTTAATTGTGTATGATTGAGATGGAATGGTTGTTGTTTTGATTACGGATGATGATTTAGAGTGGAATTGTTGTCTGTGTGGTTTATACAGAGCTGTTATTGAAGCTTGGAGAGTTGTGTGGAGCGAGAGTGAGTCTTCGTTGTCAATTACCGAAAGAGGATCTAGATGCTTTGGTATCGATTACCTCTGATGAGGATCTAGCCAATCTCATGGAGGAATATGATCGAGCTGCAACTCCGAAGATCAGAGCGTTTCTTTCCATGCCTAAAAAAATCTCCATTTCTCCTTCCTCTCCATCGTCATCGTCGTCTTCCTTATCATCGTCACCTACTAATAGTTATGCTCCTACTATTGGTTTAGCGGCACCACCTTCTACACCGAGATGCTACCATCAGATCTCGAAGCCGGTAGTTACTTATCCTGTGAAGAAGACTTTTCCTGCTGTTCACTATGGTTGTTATCTTCATGGAAAACCTACACAAGCCTACATGGTTCACCATGGGAATCATTGGCAATAACTTCCCTGGAACTCAACTGAGACTGGACACTCATAAGAAATTCAAAGATATATTTAAGTTAAAGAAATTAGCCTATAAATATATGAGTTTGTAATTTGGGAACTGTAAATCGTGGAGAAGGATATGCTTTTTTTTTTCTTCTTTTTTTTGGGTCCGTGATGGAAATTAATGAATTTTGAATCCAATTTCCCTGTTTGGTTGCCCAGAAAAGAAATTCCAATTACTTTGATGGTGATTTGTTTTCTATGAATTGGCCATTTTCATTCCCAGTTTTCTCATAACAACTCCAGTTTACCCAGCCAATATCCCGTAGCTCGTCGTCATTCGCGTATTACACCAGTTGCTTTCTTTTTTCTGTCGCTATTTGCTCGATTCCTCCATGTTTGCGTGCCACCGACTCCTCCATTATGTTTGAGGTTGCTCAATCACGTGCCTTCTATGTAATGGCTTAGTTTATCAAGCCATTCCCCCCCTTCTGTATATACATGCTTTCTGTGTGTATGTGTGTCTATCTGTGTGTTCCTTGTTTGATTTCTAATTATCTTGTATTGCTTTGATTTTGATTTGGTTTAAGCAACTTTGTTGGTGTATTTCTTGGTTGTTAATTTTGTCCTGAATAATTTATGTGTTTGCAATAATTTGCAGGTTGATGATGAGATTGTATTGGATAAGGATTGATGGCACGCACATGCTATGAACCCCAAAGACCCCACACTTTGCATATGTGCTTGGGGTTTTTCACTGATTTTTCTTCTGGAATTTGCATTGAAGAGGTAAATTCTGTTTCCTTCGTCAATGACAGACCGTATTGCTTATTGCTTCTTATTTGGAAACTTTCCTGCAATACCGCAATTGATTTCTTATTCACTAATGGTGTGAGCGCTGGTTTTCTGCATCTTTGTCTAAAGAAAACTTTTCATAGCTATCCATTATTTTCTACCGATCATCATGTCTGGTCTTTTTTGCTTTTTAGTGTTGTAGATGGTAAATGCCATTCCAAATGTTTTCACCTCTTCAACTTTTTTAAGTGGATTATAGCAGAGCTGATCTTTAGGTTTATTGTCTCTATCCTTGTATTAGAGAAGACATATTAATTTAGATGGAAACAAGTGCATCAATCCATTGAATTTAGGTATTGAATAATTTTTCAAATCCCACTAAGAAATTGCTGAAATTAGGACACGAACCTGAAAATAGAAGATAATACCTATTTCATTACCTCAAAAAATTGAATTGTTATGATCTGATGTATTAGATCTTTAAGCAAGGCATGAAACTTTGATAGAAACAGTATTTGTCTTCCACATTTATTGTATTTTTGATAGTGAGTTATGTTATGGACCATAACTAATTGGCAATGTGTGGCTTTCAATTTTGACTAGATACCATCAGAAGGCACATACCAAACCAAAGCAAAATGGTTGTATCTTTCATGAGGTGTAGAGATAATTGTGGAAGTGATAGCTATAATATTGGAAACATTTGCTGGGACCATATTGAGCCTTAACGAGTCATTTTCTGGTGGAGTTTGATTGAATATGGGAAAGACATAACCATGGTGGACCATCTGACAGCTTACATATCGACAAGAGCACCCTAATACTTGAAGATTCATGAATGAACATGAAAATTATTTCTTTCCAGTTTTGGGTGGGTTAGTGATGAGAATCATTTGAAGAATTTGAGATTGTGATCCCTAAACAAAGCCAATTGGAGTCCTATTAAGAAATGATAGATGAAAATCAAGATAATCCCATATTAAAAATATGATTTGGGAAGGAAGAGGATTATGTTATACTATATGATAATTGCAAAAAGCTTTAATTTATGTTTCTAATCTTCTATTTCATTATATTAAATTTCTGATTTTTGTTTTTTTTATGACACTAAGCTTTAATTTATGTTTTGCAATCATATTGAGGAAAATATAGTAGTGGATACGATGAAGTGGAGGGAGAGAATTTATATCATTGACATAGAGGATTTATAGATTTAAAGATTACCTAACAATGAGGGCTAAATTTTGACGGAGTGGGGAATCGAACCCTCATTGGCTATAAGTGATATTAATTAGTAAAGTGAAGTGTATTACTATGGAAATATAGCAGAATTTTTAACAGAAAAAGAAAACATAGCAGAATTTGATTTTGATATAGAATCATTAGCGAAAACTTGTGTAAAATGAGTATTTGTTTATATACTTATCATTTTATATTTGTCTTTTTATTAAAAAAAAAGAATTTTAAGTATTTAATTAACAACAACAATTAAATTAAATAGCAACAACAGTTAAACCCAACTGAGCCTTAACATTGGATGTGAGAAGAGAATATATTCGATGTACAAAATTTTGGAGATATATGGAGGAAGAATGAGGCAAACATTAAATAAGAAGGCAAACAAATATGGTGAAAGGGAGTTAGATACTTCTAAATTGTGTTCTTTTCTGCAAGATAAAGATAAACATAATTAAGCTAATCATGTCCCACCACCATGTGCATATCTTTGCTTTTATTATCTTATCAATTTTTTTAATTTTGATTTTGGAAAAAAAAAACAAAAAATTAGAGGAGGAAGGATATCTCAAGTAGGGTTACGAAAAACTAAAGGTTGAAAATACCCTTATAGACATTATTTTATAGATTTAATACTTGTTTATTTATTCTCTTCATAATGTAGTGCTGGTTTGACTGTTCTTTTTATTTTATTTTTAGGACAAATAATAAGATATAAATATTTGATTAAAATTAAGAAGCTCGTTATAATTATTTAAAAATAATTATTAGCTAATTTCTATCACTTACTAGCAACAAAAAAAACAATACACAATAAATAGCAACAACAAATAATACATAATAAATATATACATACGGATAAACTAAATAGATCCTTAATTTTTTTTTCAAAGTAGAGCTAATTGATGACTAGGGGATAATATAGAAAATGATGGGCTTTAGGTAGAGGAATATAATCACTGTTCGTGGGGAGGAGGGCCCTTGAAATCTTTAATTTGAATGTGGTTACGAGATTATTAGATTATTTAGTACTATAATCTTGGCTCTTTCTTAATTGCAAAATGTTTTTGAAAATTAAGTTAGGTGGTCATTAATTTAAATAATAATTAATGCTTCTAAGTTGTTGCCAACAAGGCAAGGCAACATTCTAAGGGTCCTTGGTTGGACAAATTTTAGCCTCACTATTTTCATTATTGTTTAATTCATGATGTAATTTGTTTGCATTTGATATGCAATGATCATTTTTTAGCATCACTTTGATAGTAAACTTATTGAGAAGTCAAGAAAAATATACTCAAATAAGCAATTATAATGATCCAAATTCTGATACAGATTGAAAGCGATAAATGGAGGTTTTAATCGTAAACCAACAAAGATCTTCTTCTCTAGCTAGACTAGAAGGAGTGAATCCCGATAAACAAAGGTATAAACCTTAATCTCAAAAAGAAATGATAGTTGATTGAAAAGTTGTCATATCCTTACAAAATGAGGGTTTAAATACAACCTCTAAAAGATAAGCAAAGGACAGGGACTACCCCTACTAGGGTTACAATACAGTTAATAATAAGAGGGTAAGATAGGTAATGCGCCCAGACAACAGGTACAGAGGTGCAGGTACGGAGCGTCAGAGGTTGTTGGTGAATTCCTTCGGCAGGAAGTAAACTTGAGATCCGCCCAGTGTAGTTGTTGGTACGCCTCATGGCGTACGCCTAGATCCGCCCCGCTCGCGTGTTAAGGGGACCCGCCCTCCTAGATACAACCTCGGTGGGAACGCCGAGAGGAGATCCGCCAAGGCGCGTGTGATTGTTGATCCCAGTTAGGATGTCCGCATCATTCTCTCCTTCTTTAAAAGAATTCGGTACTGGCTGGTCTGTGTTGTTCTCCAAAGGGCCATCTGACTTCCACGGGCTAAGGTCACGAACATTGAACGCCGGTGAGACTTTACCAAGCCAGTTTGGCAAAGCTATGTGATAGGCATTGGTATTGACCTTCTTGGTGATCTTATATGGCCCGTACTTTCTCGGTCGAAGCTTGCTGCTTGTGGCGTTGGCGAGCCTCTCTTTTCCCAAGTGAACCATAACCTCATCTCCCACTTCGAACTGTAGGTCCCTGCGGTGCTCATCCGCCTTAGCCTTTAGTTTCTGGTTTCTCTCCTCAAGAGTCTCCTTCACCTCTTGGTGCATCTGGACATAGTCTTTGGCTAGCTGGTTTGCAGTCACGTTTCCTTTGGGAAGATGGGCTATATCAAGGACGTGATTCGGGGTCTTAGTGTATACTACCTCAAAGGGTGACTTCCCAGTTCCCGAGTGTACAGATCCATTGTAGGCGAACTCGGCTTGTGCTAAAACCACATCCCACATCCTGGGCTTATCCTTACATTTGCTGCGCAGTAAGTTTCTCAGAGTCTGATTGACCACTTCTGTCTGTCCGTCTGTCTGAGGGTGGGCGGTGGTACTAAACTTCAGAGAAGTATCAAAAAGAGCCCACAAGGTCCGTCAGAAGTGACTCAGGAACTTTGTGTCACGGTTTGAGACAATGCTCTTTGGTACACCATGTAATCTGACAACCTCTTTGAAGAACAGCTT
The DNA here is from genome assembly GCF_963576675.1 of Euphorbia lathyris. Lineage (NCBI taxonomy): Eukaryota > Viridiplantae > Streptophyta > Magnoliopsida > Malpighiales > Euphorbiaceae > Euphorbia > Euphorbia lathyris. Next base: position 16,963,563 of record NC_088914.1, on the reverse strand, counting down.
GGCAGTCGCTGAGGCGTCGTTAGTCGCATGGTATGAAGTGTGCCATTTTCGAAAACCGGTCAACAACCACAAAGATGGAATCCATGCCTCTCTGAGTTCTGGGTAACCCTAGGACAAAATCCATGGACAGATCCTCCCATATGGTTTCTGGTACAGGCAAGGGCAGCTGTAAGCCAGCATTTGTAGCGTGTCCCTTGGCGGTCTGGCAGATATAGCATCGTTCTACCAGGTACGCCACATCTCTTCTCATTTTAGGCCAGAAATAACGGGAACTCACTGCTGCATATGTCTTGTCTCGCCCAAAATGCCCCCCCAGGGATCCGCCATGTAGATCTCGGACCACCTTCTCGCGGATAGAAGTGCAGGGTAAACAAAGTTGGTTGCCCCTCATTAGATACTCATCCATTAAGTGATACGCCCCATCCCCAGGTTGGCGCTGGCACTTCTCCCAGATACTTCCAAAGTCAGGATCCGCCAGGTACTCTCCTCTGATGTGTTCGAAACAATCGGTCTCCAGGTTGACTGTTTTTATTAGTGCAATCCTCCGACTCAAAGCGTCCGCCACTATGTTCTGTTTTCCCGCCTTATGGATAAGCTTATAGGGGAACTTATCTATGAAGGCAGACCACCGGGCGTGCATGGCGCTTCGAAGTTGCTTCTGACTTCCCAGGTATTTGAGAGCTTGATGGTCAGTGTAGAGGATGAACTCTTTTCCCACCAAGTAATGTTCCCATACTTTCAATGCCCTCACTACAGCATAAAACTCTTGATCATACGTTGCCCACCTTTACCGTGCCTCACAGAGCTTCTCACTGAAGTAGGCAATGGGCCTCTTTTCTTGCATCAAGACACCACCAATCCCAATTCCACTGGCATCACACTCAACTTCAAACAATTTGTCAAAATCGGGATACGCCAGCACTGGCGCTGTACTCAGCTTTTCCTTGATCAAGGCGAAGCTCTCTTCTTGGGCGTCCGCCCACTCGAACCCCTTTCATTTCTTCAAGCATTCTGTTAACGGGGCCACTATGGAACTGAAGTTCTTAATGAATCGGCGATAGAACGTTGCTAGCCCATGAAAACTCCTGATATCCCCCACGTTCCTCGGGGTAGGCCATTCTCGAATGGCTCTTACCTTCTCCCCATCAACTTGGATTCCCTTCCCACTGACCACGAATCCAAGGAAAACTAAGCTCTCCATGACAAAGTCACACTTCTTGGTGTTGGCGTATAATTGGTGTTTCCTTAACAGGTCAAACACGGTCTGCAAGTGCTTTTCATATTCCGTTAAGGTCTGGTTGTAGATCAAAATGTCGTCGAAATACACAACTACGAACTTCCCAATTACTGGGCGAAGCACCTGATTCATCAGTCTCATAAAAGTACTAGGGGCGTTGGTCATCCCAAAGGGCATAACTAACCATTCATACAATCCATCTCTTGTCTTGAAAGCAGTCTTCCACTCATCCCCAGATCGGATTCGTATCTGATGATACCCACTCCTGAGATCAACCTTGGAGAAGACTCGAGATCCGCCAAGTTGGTCCAACATGTCATCCAACCTTGGAATCGGGAACTTATACTTAATGGTGATCTTGTTAATAGCCCTACTGTCAACACACATCCGCCAAGACCCATCCTTCTTCGGTGTAAGTAAAGCTGGAACAGCGCAAGGACTCATACTCTCCCTAACGTATCCCATCTCGATGAGTTCCTCCACCTTTTGTCTCATGACATCATTCTCCTTTGGGCTCATTCGATAATGTGGGAGGCTTGGTAAACTAGCCCCGGGCACAAGATCGATATGATGTTGGATGTCCCTTAAAGGTGGTAACCCACTCGACAGTTCGTCGGGGAACAGATCTTGATACTCGCCAAGTAGGCGGGTCACTTCACTCGGCATTTCCCTTTCGTCCCTTTGGGCGGATTCGTGATTCGCCTTAACCATTACCACGTATACCATTTGGCTTTCTTCACATTCGCTGACAAACGATTTGTGTGTAGGACAGACTACCAAGGTAGACTTCTCGTCGGCCTTTGGCTCTCTCACCATTGGTGTAAGGACAAACTTCACCTCATTCTTCACAAATCTGTAAGTGTTCTCTCTTCCGGCGTGGGTGGCGTTGTTATCAAACTGCCAGGGTCGGCCCAACAATAGGTGGCATGCGTCCATATCGACCACATCACAACAGACTTCATCATGATAGTTACCAATCTCAATCGGTACCTTGCATCTCTGGGTCACCCTCAACTCGCCAACGTTCTTGATCCATCCCACCCTGTAGGGATCAGGGTGCGCCTCTACCAACAACCCGAACTTCTGAACGGCGCTGCTACTCACAATGTTCTCTTGGCTCCCACTATCTATTATCACATTACATCGCCCACCCTTCACAAGACAGCGGGTTCTGAATAGTCGGTGCCTTTGATCGCCCTCTATCCGGCTGGAGACTAACAAACGTCGTACCACATGGATGGCGTACCTCTCTTCACCCGCCACCTCATCATCTTCTCCCAAGGGTTCACAAAATACTTCATCCTCTTCGTCATAGTCATCTTCGTACCTCTCCACCATGTTGGCGCTCTTCCTTCTAGGACACTCATTGGATCTATGTCCTGGCTCATTGCACCGAAAACATTTGAAAGGTGCTGGCCTTGCATACGGATTGTTGCTCTTGGGTGGTATAGGTGCTTCTTTGTATGGTCTAGTATCTCCAACGGATCCCTTTCCCACACTGTTAACCTTGGCCCCACTGGCACTCGCCACCTGCTTGCCTTTGTCGTAAGACTTCACGTTATCTCTTCCTCCAGGCGTATACTCAGTAGTGGCGGATCTCCTGGATCTCCCGGTCAGTTGGGACTCAGCCTTGAGGGCTAAATTCCTAGCATCTTGTACTCTAACCACCATCTGTGTGCCAATACGATCCTGGATATTGTATCTCAACCCTTCTAGATACCTAGAGGTCTTTTGGCTTTCAGTTTCAGACAGGTTGGCTCTCGCCGAAAGCCTTAAGAACTCAGAAGTATACTCATGGACACTTCGGGTCCCTTGAGAGCATCCTCTGTAGGAGCTGTAGATATACTGTTCGTAGTCCGGCGGTAAGAACCGCTCCCTCAGCATCGCCTTCATCCGTAGCCAAGATCTAATCGAATCTCTGCCCCCTCTTCTTCTTTCTTCCCTCATCTGATCCCACCAAACTGATGCGCCACCCTTCAAGCGATACGCCACCAGCCTTACTTTCCTCTCATCAGGAATCCCAGCATACTCAAAGAAACGTTCAACTTCCGATAACCAATCTAAGAATCCCTCTATATCCAGCTCGCCACCAAAAGATGGTAAATCTATTTTTAGCTTAAAGGCGTCATCTCTATCAAAGTTTCCTAGGTCTGGTTCTGCCCTAGCCATACCCACACGCCTGTTATCAATCGGACCAACATCCCTCATATTTCTAAAGGCACCATTATTCCCAAGATCCTCAAAATCATCACTATCGCTATCAGCGTTATGCACAAGGACAAAGTTGGGTCTTCTTACCTCAGGATCCCTAGGACCCATTTGTGGAAGTTGGACATTTGTCAATGGCAGTCGAGGTGGCGTGGGTTGCCTTTGGGGTCGTGGTTCAAGGACTCCTTCCCTCCTCTGGTCGGACTCCCTGGCGGCTGGTCTGACCACTGCACGGATCTCCAATCTGAGGTTTTCCAGGGAAGCGGTTAGCTCCTGGAATCGTTGGTCGTTTTGTTTCTGCCGCTCAAGGCTGGCCTGGATTTGTTCCGCGAGGTGCTCTCTCAGCTCCTCATATCTCCGGTCACTGGTTTCCATGGAATCTTGCGGTTGTCGGGGTTGAACCATTGCCAAAAGAAGTTTCGGGTCAGGAAACGATTGGCTCTGATACCAACTGATACAGATTGAAAGCGATAAATGGAGGTTTTAATCGTAAACCAACAAAGATCTTCTTCTCTAGCTAGACTAGAAGGAGTGAATCCCGATAAACAAAGGTATAAACCTTAATCTCAAAGAGAAATGATAGTTGATTGAAAAGTTGCCATATCCTTACAAAATGAGGGTTTAAATACAACCTCTAAAAGATAAGCAAAGGACAGGGACTACCCCTACTAGGGTTACAATACAGTTAATAATAAGAGGGTAAGATAGGTAATGCGCCCAGACAACAGGTACAGAGGTGCAGGTACGGAGCGTCAGAGGTTGTTGGTGAATTCCTTCGACAGGAAGTAAACTTGAGATCCGCCCAGTGTAGTTGTTGGTACGCCTCATGGCGTACGCCTAGATCCGCCCCGCTCGCGTGTTAAGGGGATCCGCCCTCCTAGATACAACCTCGGTGGGAACGCCGAGAGGAGATCCGCCAAGGCGCGTGTGATTGTTGATCCTAGTTAGGATGTCCGCATCAAATTCAAAAATGAAATGATTGATAAAAATTTACAGTCTAAAAATTAGATTCAGCTAAAGATTAGATGAAGGCGACCAGCGATGAAGTTGGGATACTAGAGCCGACAAATAAATAAAAGACACACTTACTATTGGTAGGGTTAAAGTAGTCACCGTCCCCTCTCCTTCCCACGGTCTGCAACCTTCTACGATTTCGATAGGTTTGATCAGAGATGCTCATCACCTCCTTGAAATCACTAGATTTATTTTCTTACCAAAATTGTCAAATCTGCTCTCACCGTGACACTAGCCATCTGTTAACTATCCATATTAGGAGACAAGCTGGCCCAAAGAACTTTGAAGGACAATATATGTGTGGGAAAGAAAAAAAAAGGAACAAACTAAAGCTTAGATTAAATAAAAAAAACATCAAAATAAGAAAGCACCTAATATGAAAAAATGCACTAACTAGGGAACTCGGATATGCAATAGATGGTAAAGAGAAGGTAGAACCTCTCTCTCCTACTGGAGTTGGTGTTACAATATCTTTATGTTAAAAAAATGATAACTATATCAATCATGTTATATTAATCATGTCGTTTTTATTCTCAAGAGATTAATATAAATTGTATGATTGAGCTTAACTATCAGTCTAAACTTTTAGTTAAAACTTAATAATAGTTTTTTATATTGATCTCGACATTTATAAATTTTATGATCATCCTATTAAAAAATTGCAAAAACTGACAAATTAAGTAAGTGCACCGTTTTGATTTTGAATTTGTACATTTTGTATTTTAATGATTTTCACGTTGTATTATTCTCATTTATTAATAGCACTGAAGTGCTTAAAGATGCAAATTGAGATCCTATTTAGTCAGACATACTCTCAATAAAAGGTTAAATGCATCAACGATTACTTTTTTTTTTTTTGCTAGTAACAGGAAGTAGACCTGGGCATGGGTCGGGTCGGGCCGGGTTCGAGCCGAGCCTGTCGGGTTTTTAATAAAGCCTGACGAGCCCAAGTCCAGTCCAGCCCGTAAGAAATTTAGTCGGGTTCGGATTGGACTCGGGCCTAACATATGAATCCTAAGCCCGTCCGTCCAAGCCCATCTGTATATTTAAAAAAATATAATTAAATTTAAAATGTTACACCAACTTTCTTAATAAAAAAATAGTACACACAACACAATACTTAATAAGTTTGGAAAAATTCTAATAAACTAATTGTCTATCGAAACATCAAATCCAAAATAAATTTCAACATAAAAATACATGCTTATAAAAATATATTATAAATTATAAATTACAACAGCAAACTTAAGTATTTATATACAACAACAACAACAAAGTCTTAGTCCCGAAATGATTCGGGGTCGGCTAACATGAACCATCATATAAAACCGTGAAATCAAGTCGTGTTAGCGACACAAATTCGCTCCCTCCACTCCGTCCTATCCACTACCATATTTTCCTCAATTCCCAGTAAACTCATATCACTCTCGATCACCCTCCTCCAAGTTTGCTTAGGTCTTCCCCTACCCCTCACCACTACATCCCTTTGCCACTCTTCGGTTCTCCTAACCGGCGCATCAAGCGCTCTACGTCTCACATGGCCAAACCACCTTAGTCGGTTTTCTCTCATTTTATTCTCAATAGATGTGACCCCTACTTTTGTCCTAATTATTTCATTACTCACCCGATCCTTTCTCGTATGACCACACATCCATCTCAACATACGCATCTCCGCCACCGACATCTTATGGATGTGGCAGTGTTTCACTGCCCAACACTCCGTACCATATAACAATGCTGGTCTAATTGCCGTCCGGTAGAATTTTCCCTTCAATCTATTAGGCATGCCGGGGTCACAAAGGAAACCCGTAGCACTCTTCCACTTCGACCAACCAGCTTTAATCCTATGAGCAACATCTCCATCTACTTCTTCATCCGTTTGGATAATAGATCCTAAATACCGGAAGCAGTCTGAGGCCTGAACAACTCTCCCATCTAGGGTGATTGTCCCTGCCTCCTTACTCCTATGGCCGCTAAACTTACACTCCAAATATTCTGTCTTACTTCGGCTCAACTTAAAGCCTCTAGATTCTAGAGTTTGTCTCCATAGTTCCAACTTCCTCTCCACTCCTTCTTTCGTCTCATCAACCAACACAATATCATCTGCAAACAGCATGCACCATGGTATACCATCTTGAAGTGAACTTGTTAGTTCATCCATAACGATGGCAAAAAGAAATGGGCTTAGTGCGGAACCTTGATGCACTCCAATCGTAATAGGAAACTCTTCAGTCTTTCCAACACTAGTACATACACTCGTGCATGCTCCTTCATACATGTCCTTTATGATGTCAATATATTTCCGCGAAATGCCTTTCCTTATCAAGGCCCACCAAAGTACTTCCCTTGGTACCTTATCATATGCTTTCTCCAAGTCAATGAAAACCATATGCAGGTCTTTCTTCTTATTTTGATAGTGCTCCATTAATTGTCTCATTAGATGGATGGCTTCCATAGTTGATCTTCCCGGCATAAAGCCAAACTGGTTTTCCAAGATCTTCACCGTCCTCCTTAGCCTTTGTTCGATCACTCGCTCCCAAAGTTTCATAGTGTGACTCATTAATTTGATTCCCCGATAGTTGGCACAATCTTGGACATCGCCTTTGTTCTTATACAAAGGGATTAAGATACTTTTCCTCCATTCTGATGGCATCTTATTGTTTCTCCAAATTTTGTTGAAGAACATCGTCAACCATTCGATTCCTCTTTCTCCTAAACATCTCCAAATCTCAATAGGGATGCCATCAGGTCCTACTGATTTCTTCAACTTCATCTTACTTAATGCCATTTTGACTTCACCCTTTTGAATTCTCCGCAGGCATTCATGATTTATCATATCGTGATGGATACTTATATCTCCAACATCTTGTCTGCGATCTCCATTAAATAAGTCATCAAAATAGGACCTCCATCGTTCCTTGATATCCTTATCTCCAACTAGGACTTTCTGGTCCACATCCTTCACACATTTAACTTTTTCGAGATCTCGCGTCTTCCTATCTCTCATCCGAGCAATTCTATATATGTCTCTTTCCCCTTCTTTCGTATCCAATCTGGTATACAGATCCCGATTCACCTTTGCTCTAGCATCTCGTATGACCTTCTTTACTTCCCTTTTAGCCTCTTTGTATTTTTCGTAGTTCTCGTCACTCCTACATTTCCCCAATATTTTATAGGATTCTCGCTTACTCTTTACTGCTTGTCGTACTTCTTCTGTCCACCAAGATGTGTCCTTACCCGGTGGCATGCTACCTTTAGATTCCCCTAGAACTTCCTTCGCTACTTCCCTTATACTATGCTCCATCTTAGTCCATATCGAATCTATATCTAAATCCATATTACAAGTCCATACATCTTTTTTGGTCATTTTATCCACAAATTTTTGTTGATTCTCTCATTGCAATTTCCACCACTTAATCTTAGTCTCTACTTGTGGTGTTTGTTTTCTTATACATTTCCTACTTCGAAAATCAAGCACCACTACTCTATGTTGGGTTGTCGTACTCTCACCAGGGATTACCTTACAATCAATATAACTCTTTCTCCAAGCACTCCTTACTAAGAAGAAGTCAATTTGGCTCGCATTACCGCCACTCCGATAAGTCACTAAGTGAGATGTTCTCTTCATAAACCATGTGTTCATGATACTCAAGTCATACCTTTAAAAAAACTTAAGTATTTATATTTATGTTTATTAAAATATATTATAATTTATATATATATAGTATATCGGGCCGGATCGGGCAGGGTCGATGTAAAATTTGTAAAGCCCAAGCCCGGCCAGTTTTTGGCCGGCTTATACGGACTTGGACCGGCCGGGCCTAACAATATTTTCATATGTCCAAGCCCTGCTAAACGGGCCTGGGCCTGGGCTCGCCGGCCCATGCCCAGGTATAACAGGAAGGCAAAAAACCCAAAGAAAAAGACAAGAAGAGAAAAAAAGAGTAAAGGCAAGCTAGATAAAAACAACGACTAACAAGCTAAAACCTTTCTGGGCAACGTGCGACCACTACGGTCCATGAAGAGGATATCCCAGAGGCATGTAGAAGATCCACCACACTCGTGATGACCCAAAGAAAGTGCACCAGTGAAGTTCGCCAATCAGACGGCAGTTTGGTTCCCTATCTTGTAAGTATGAAGGAACCGAATTTCCCAATCTCCATCTCTAAGATCCAGACACTTAAGAATAAGCTAAGAAATAGGATGGTTTATACTAGTAGAGTTATTCATAAACGAAAGTACCGAGCTCGAATCTAATTCAATAATCACCTTCTGATACCCCTTATCCTAGGTTAAAGCGAGCCCAAAATAAAGACCCCGCAGCTCTGCCAAGAAAATCGTACATATGCCTATGTTCCCCATAAAACCATCCATCCACAAACCATTGTGATCACAAATCAAGCCCCCCGATGAAGTAAAGCCAAGGTTGCCCTTACTCCCCCATCTGTATTCGCTTTCACCCAACCGACCTCATGAGCTTTCCAAGTTACTATTTCTCTATTCTAATATAAGAATTTTTTTTAAAATAGCTATCACTTCAGCTCTCATCGCTTCGTTAGCTCTGGAATGGATAAAATCCTTTATAGATCCTCGAACATCCTGCCCCTCAAAGACCTATTGATTCCTCCATTTCCATATCCACCACACTCCCATCGCAAAGATTATGTTCCAATACACCCCAACTACTGGAGTATGACATTGGATATTAGCAGTGAACCAGGCCTTCCAATTTAAATTAAAAAAGTACCTTACAGCGACAGAGGCACAAGCTGCTACCTGCCGATACGAGTCTGAGTGTAGTCCTGAAGAACATATAGTTGCGACTCCTACTTCTAGATGAGGTACTAAATCCCATACGTCATTTCTTTTGAATTGATCTAGTTCTTCTTGCATAGCAATCATTGATGCGTCATTTATGCGAATAATTCAAACTTCGCTTAGCATGTACAAACTATTAGGATATCACCGTTCTTCTAAAGTAAAATGTTTAAGAAATTATCTTGTGTGACAATCTATATGTTAATCGACGTGTTAAAATAGTGAAATACTGACAATTTTGATTATGCGAAATGGAATTTGAATCATACATGTAACTAGATCGTCCAAAAGAGGTTTAATATATTAAATGATCAATGATTTAACGTCTGAATTTAAAAAAGTAGACTTTACAAATTTAGAGATAGAAAGAGAAGCACTTATGGAATAGAAAAAATAAACGGATACAGATACCATACTATTAGTTGAACACTTCAAATGAGAGAAAAAATTTATTCTACAACTAACACATGACTTCATAATAATTATTTTTATAGACTAACAACAACACTTATTTATAATTTTATCAAAACAAATAGTTTAAAACAAACAGTAAACAACACCTAATGCAATAAATTTTCAACCAACCATAATATAATAACTATAAAATTTTAAGTTATAACAATATATTTTTTAAGATTTTCTACCAATAACTCAAAAAAAAAGACGTACTTATAATTCAATCAGAGTGTGTTTAATATAGGATTTTATACTAGAGTCTCGGTGTTCCAAGTCACAAAAAAACCTCCCACTCATCTCATGATATCTGCTATACACTTAAATTAAAAAAACTCAATTATTATCATTTATCGAAGGTATTCTACTTCTACAACACTTGCAGAAAAAAGAGAGGAAAGACGGACTCACTTGTCCAGTTTTGCAGTTGCCACCAATCTCCACCCACCAATTAATTGTTAATTTTTAAAATGAATTCATATTCTTAAAATAAATACTGAGATCAGGCCCTTCAGTCCCCTCTACGTTCATCATGTAAAACGCCTCCTCTGCAAGTGGATTCATCTGCAAGACCTATTTTCTTCTTCATCTCATGATTTCGTCTTTCTTCTTCTTCACCATCTCCTCATTCTAGACAATTTTGTTTTCAATTTTTATAAGCTCTATTCTTAGGAATGGAATTTTGGAGTTCATTTTGTTCACTATGTTCTCACGACTAGATTTTCTGGAGTTGAAATTAATTATTTTTATAGATCTTAGAGTATGTTTCCTTTGTGACCTCGACATGCCTAATAGATTGAAGAGAAAATTTTATCGCACGACAATTAGACCAGCATTGTTATATGGTACGGAGTGTTGGGCAGTGAAACACTGTCACATTCATAAGATGTTGGTGACAGAGATGCGTATGTTGAGATGGATGTGTTGTCATACGAGAAAGGATCGGGTGAGTAATGAAATAATTAGGACAAAAGTAGGGGTTACATCTATTGAGAATAAAATGAGGGAAAACCGTCTAAGGTGGTTTGGCCATGTAAGACGAAGAGCGCTTGATGCGCCGGTTAGGAGGACTGAAGAGTGGCAAAGGGATGTAGTGGTGAGGGGTAGGGGAAGACCTAAGAAAACTTGGAGGAGGGTGATAGAGAGTGATATGAGTTTATTAAGGATTGAGGAGAATATGGTAGTGGATAGGACAGCGTGAAGGGAGAGAATTTGTGTCGCTGACACGACTTGATTGCACGGTTTTATATGATGGTTCATGTTAGCCGATCCCGAATCATTTCATGACTAAGGCTTTGTTGTTGTTGTTGTTGTTGTTGTTGTATAGATCTTAGAGTACCATAGAGATCAACGATTAAAGATTTCAGCTACACCAAAATGATTTTCTTCCTAGCAATTTCATTTTTTTATCTTCAATTAACCATCAAATAAGATTTCGCGACATCGTTTTGGCGATTTGAGGTTTAATTTACTCAGTGATTTATGATTTTTGGTTTGTGTGTTTTATGTAATTTACTCTGATGTTTTCAATTAGAAAATCTATGCTACCTCGCCAGATTATTATCGACAAGAACTCTCTACACTACTAGAAACAAAATTCTCTCTTGGGAATAAGAGGCTTCAAATGAGTACTTGATGCCGGCAATGTTACGATTTACTCAGCTTGAAGGCAAAGAAATCTATCTACGGTACGATTCTCCAACTACTAAAAACCTTCCCGCATTGATCTTTCAATTGGTCGTACAACTTGAATCGGTGAATCTCTCTTCATTTATTGAGTTTTCTTTCTCCGCTCTAGTAGTAGTGGTAGGGCTATCAACAACAATGACAACACCTGTAATCTCATTACTCATTTTATTCAAGCTTTGATTGCTCTTAATGCTAACCAGAAGATAACAATGAGCATGGAAGAGATCGGTGGAGGAGGTGGATATGTGCGGTCGAGATGGATGGAGATATAGATAAATGATATTATTTTGATTTTAAATTTAAGAGTGGAGTACACGTGTCATGAGATGAATGAAAGGTTTTCTTTATGAGTTGAAACTCCTAGACCTTAATATAAAATCCCATTTAATATAGATTCCATAAATAGAAAATAAAAAAATTGAAAAAAAAAAAATTCAACGCATTAGTTGAGAACTTGGTCCAACTCATATACTCCAATCATCATAATCTACCCGACCCATATAAACTACCCATCTAAAAGAGTTCTTTTCAGGTTACTATTTGCCTTTTCATTTTAAAAGTGAGAGTTTTAGGTATTTGGTTAGTGACTTCCTGTTTGCCTTTTACACCTGAAAAGCAGCATTATGTGTTTAGTTAGTGATCTAATGTTTGCCTTTTAGACCTGAAAATCAGCATTTTACAAAAGCATAGAATCTCTGCTTTTTGAAAAAACAGCTTTTTCCAACAGCAAACAGCAACAACAAACTGTAACAGCAAACAGCAACAGCAAGCAAACAATAGGTAAAACAAACGAGCCCGTATAACTAATTGTAACTAATCATAATCTATCCAAACAATCAACTAATATTTGTACGTGGGTTGGGTTAAAATTTTATTATAAACCAATCAACTCATGTTGAACACCTCTAAATGACAACCTATGTGAAATAGAATTATTTCAATTCTATTGAAAAATCACGATGGAGCAATTAGAATTTTGATAGATGTGCTGAGATCCAGGAAACATCTTATTTAGATTAAATTAATAAAAAAAATTACTATATTGAAGACTTAATTAGCCAAATTTTAGTTTGATGAATCTTACAGTAGTAAGAATAGAAACAGGGAAAGTTTTCTTTATAGAGAAAGAGAGAAGACCGAACAAGCATTGGAGAAGAAGAGAGTCTCTTCGTTTTCTTTCGATACTCAGAGTCCAAGAAGAAGAAAAGAGAATCCACAGATTAATCAAGTACCAATGTCATTAAGTACAACACGCCAACTCTTTATTGATTGTCTAAGGGCTCTTTAGTCTTTGCGCAAAGGCTAGGGGCAGTTCCGTCTTTTCACCACAATAGTAGATTCTAGAAGGGCTTCATCAGCTTATCATGGGATCAATCACACTCAAGCTCCCCACAAGATCATCACCACCATTCATCATAATCATTGTGATCAATGGTTATTATTAGGACACTTGTCTTTACTTTTTTTTTCCTTGCCCATTAAGTTTACTTGATTGGCACACCTAGCATTTAAGTATCAATGTAATAGTTAGTTATTGTTTTGTTTTAATGAGAAATACAAGAAATTGATTTCTTACCTCATTCAAATTATTATGGTATCAGAGCAAATATCTTTCTAAAGGTTCCTTTGTTGAACCACCATGACTGCTCCATTGATTACTTCCAGCAGCCCTTATCCTTTGCCTCAAAATGAAACTCCTGCACTATCTCTGGTGTCCCAAGTCCTCACCGGAAAAAATTACCATCAATGGTCAAGGGCTATGAAGGTTGCCCTGATGTCGAAACATAAGTTCGCCTTTGTCGACGGCACCATCAAAGCCCCTACACTCGACGATGCAATGTACAATCAATGGGAAAGGTGCAACAACATGGTCATGTCATGGATCCATCATGCGCTGTCACAATCCATCGTAAGGAGCATCATGTGGCTCGATAAGGCGGACCAAGTCTAGGCAGACCTGAAAGAGAGTTTCGTACAGGCAGATTCACTCAGAATACTAGAACTACGCAGGGAGATACATAGCCTTAAGCAAGGAAGTGGTAATGTTTCAGAATATTATACCTGTTTGAAAATCCTTTATGACGAATTGATGAACCTCAGGCCAATGCCCAAATGCACCTGCAGACAGACCTGCAGTTGTGATGCCTTCAAAATCCTTCGAGACCAACAGGGTGCAGACCAAGTTATAACCTTTCTTCAGGGATTAAACGACTATCTTCTTCTCCAAGGCTTGTTTGATCTTCTCTCTTTCTCTGTAAAGAAAACTTTCCCTGTTTCTATTCTTATTATTGTAAGAATAGTTTGATGAATTTATCAAAATTTACTAAATTGAAAACTTGATTGATACTCTACTTAAAATCTTTAAAAAAAATATATCTAATACTCATTCAATTTCAAAATAATTATTTGATGATACTATTTTTCGGATTTAATTTTTAAGACAACTTTTTTCCATTTTTACTCCTTATTAATGAGCTTAATATTAATTACACATTTTTTTATTTTAAGTTTTTAGTGTATGAAAAGTAGTTGAATTTAATGAGCGATACAAAAAATAAAAATAATTAATAAAGAGATATAAAATGTATATTACTCTATTTTTTATAAATTTAATGTAAATCAATCATTTTCTTAAAGCATGTTCAATACAAGCAAATTTAAAAGTTGTCATATCTGAGTAAATTATCCTAAAATATATTATTTTAGTTTTTCTCTCATTCACATCACTTTTAATTTTTTTTTTAAATGCTTCAATGCTAAGGAAATTCAAAAGTTGACACTAGAGTCCTCCAATAGTAGAAAATTAAATAGTTTTTATATTAAAAAAAATAAACAGGGGTGCTAAAAAATACATATTGCAAATAAAAAACTAAGCAATCTTGGTTACTCCAAGACACTCTTCCAAACATCTTTCATGTCATCAAGTACCTTTCTAAACACCCCAATTGGAGATTCTCTTAACTTTAGAGTTAGGCTCCGTTTGATAATGAGTTTCAACACTTAAATTTTAACACATTAAGGGGGCGTTTGGTTTGCAAATGGTAAGAGAAAAGAAATCAAGAAAGGGAAACTAAAAGAAGCAAAGGAATAAGCATTCATACCCCTATGTGTTTGGATATGTTTAGGGGGAAAGGGAATAGAAAACCTTAGGGGGGAGTGGGGAATGAGTTAGAGGAGTTAGGGGTAAACCCAAAACTAAAAAAAGGGAAAAGGGAATCATTGAATTAGCAAAACAAACACCAACAAAGGGAATGAAGCCTCCCATTTCCCTTACCCTTTCCTGAAACCCCCAAACCAAACGCCCCCTAAGTGCTTATTGGATTCAAGCTTATTTGATATCACAATTTAAATATTTGTGTTAAGTTACAGAATTACCTATTCTAGTAAGTCAAAAGATTTAACTTAAAATTTTAAGTTAAATATTATTAACTAATATTTTTAAGGGTAAATTTCAAATAAAATTCCTGTGGTTTCACTAATTTTCAGATAAAGGACTATGGTTTACTTTTTGTTATAACGAGAATTGAGGTTTTCAACTTTAGCAAAATAAGGACTTTTTCGATTGATACTATTAAAATCACCATTGACGACTTCAAAAATGGCATATTTTAAGAACTACTAATATTCTAAGCAACTTTAATTCTTCAACTTTTTTATTTTGAGATTATTTAGATGAAGATTGGTAAAGAGAGAGAAAGTTAATGTTTAGAGAGTGAAAGTTCCAAAAAAGATGATTTTCGAAAATCGAAAATGTAGTTACATAGAAAATATGACATGGAACAACTTTAATTCTTGAAAATTTTCATTTTCAGGTAGTTAAGAATGGTTTAAATAGCATTAATCCAAGTACGAAATCTCAATTCTCGTTTTGACAAGAAGTAAACCACAGTCCTTTATGTGAAAAATAGTGAAACCACATGAGTTTTATTTGAAATTTACCCTATTTTTAAATTGAGTACTTATTTTTTTTTAATCAAATTCAGTACGTATTTTTAATATTTATCAAATAGATATATTATTTAATATTTTCAATATTTATAATATTTAAACCCTTAAAATTCAATATTTATTTTGTCTTAATTGGTTTAGATAATCAGTTTATTATTAGTAACTATCACACATAGAGTTTTAGTCATAGTCCCATCTGTTAATTTTAGTTCCATTTTTGACCCTTAATTCGTTGAATAATTGATCGTTAGTTTATCGTGAATTCCGCTCCTTGTAGCCCATTTTTCATATTCAAAGTTCCAACCTTTCTACTGCTACTTACCGAAGACTGAAGTATCAACATTTTTCCTTTGGCTTCTTTTGCAGCTTTCAAGGTTTCTCAACGAAAATGGATCCGATCCAAGTGAAATTCCCAATCCTCTCCAGTATCTTGTCCCAACTTGATCCAATCTCTCACCCACCACTCCAGCAAGAACTTGACCACAATCTCAAATCTCAATTTCCTCATCTCAACGACCCTAAAATTTCCTCCTTGTTAGTTCAATCCATCCCCGGATTCCCAGCCACCATCGTCCAAATCCTTTTCCACCTTAAGTCGTTGGGTCCTCGACCCGATCCGGATACCGTCTCCGCGGCCCGAATCAAGCTGGCCGAAGATGGACCGGAGAAGGAGCTGGAAGTGTGCAAGGCAGTGGTCAGAATGGAGGAATTGCACGATGAGTATGAGACGCAGTTGAAAGAGGCGGAGGAGAAGCTTATTACGGTTTATAAGGATTCTGTAGGGGAATTTGATGATGATCAAGTGAATGATGAGGTTGTGGCGATACTGAAAGAAGCAGAAAATGGTGGTATTGTGGAAACAGTGGATCTTTCTGACCGACAGTTGAAGTTACTTCCTGAAGCTTTTGGAAGACTTCATGGATTAGTTACGCTTAATCTTGCTTGCAATCAGCTCGAGGTAATTTTTTTAAATCATTAGATTTGTTTCTCTGCTTAGCTGCTTTTGGTTTGAGATTAGGATTAAGATACTCTTTGCTATGAAGTATGCAATTTGATTAGTGGTGCTTATTAAGGTACTAGTTTTGATTGCAAAGCCTTGCATTTGTTTATGAAATAAGCATCTCATTTCATGTTATATAATAGGGTAGTTGTCCGCTTCGATTCAAGTATTATCCCTGGTAATTCACGGCTTTAAAACACATCTATACAACAACAACAACAAAGCCTTAGTCCTGAAATGATTCGGGGTCGGCTAACATGAACCATCATATGAAACCGTGCAATCAAGTCGTGTCAGCCATACAAATTCTCTCCCTCCACTCTGTCCTATCCACTGCCATATTCTCCTCAATCTCTAATAAACTCATATTCATATCACTCTCGATCACCCTCCTCCAAGTTTGCTTAGGTCTACCCCTAATATATATGTAAAGGAAATACACCTTACTAATATATATAGTTTCAGGGACTCCCTTAGGCCCATTGTAATAGCTTGGTCCAGTACTACGTAGATATTGTCCACTGCAACCCAAGCTACATCTCTTGGGACTCATGACTTTAAAACGTTTCTTCATATGAAAGAAACACACAACTTACTAATATAGCCTGTAACTTCTCTCCAATATCGGTTTCTGTTCATTCTTGCTCTCATTGCATCCTTTAGGGCCGTCCTTTCACCTAGGCACTCCCTCCAGACTGGGTTGTTACAGGTTATTAGCTGTTAGTTGTATTTTCGAGGGCACTGGGCAGAAAGTTTCTGATCCAGGCTGCACATTTTTTGGGTTATATTGTTCTTTGCTACAAATACTATTGGATTCCTCCTTTTTGTATGGATATGCTTGCCAATTGTAACATGTTCGCTGAATGAGAACTTTTTTAGGTGTTCAATATTTTGCTTATCAAATGGTATCTTTCATTGGATTTAATAGTTTAAATATCTTGAAGCATATTGTAATAATTGGAACTGATCCATGAGTCCTTGGCGACTATGTTTGGTGTTTCAACCTTCGTGTCACAGTTGATGGGCAGTAAGTTCTTTTTTGGTAAATGGAACCAATTAACCGGTCATGACCCTTCGTAATTAACATACTAGAGATCATGGGTACTTTGTTGAGTGTTCTTATTCATATTTGGTTCCTTTATTTGTGGAAACAGGTCCTTCCTGATTCAGTTGCAGGACTTAATAAACTTGAGGAGCTTGACATTTCATCTAATCTTTTGGAGTCACTGCCGGACTCTATTGGAATGCTGCGAAATCTTAAAGTCCTAAACGTATCAGGAAACAAGCTGAATTATCTTCCTGAGAGCATTGCTCTTTGCAGGTGATTATTTTCCATTTGTTTTCCTAGCTTATCTTCCTAATCACTATGTTTCTAGATGTTCCTTTCAATTTCGTTTTTTTTCCTCTTATTAGCTTGATTTCTGAAAACTTTTGATTGACATGTATTTAGTTCACTGGTGGAATTGGATGCAAGCTTTAACAACTTGATGTCCTTACCAAACAATATTGGATATGGATTGGGGAATCTCGAAAAACTTTCGATCCAGCTGAATAAGATCCGCTTCCTTCCGTCATCTGTCTGTGACATGAAGTCTTTGAGATACTTGGATGTTCATTTCAATGAGCTCCATGGCCTGCCAAATGCAATTGGGAAATTGACAAATCTTGAGGTTCTCAACTTGAGCAGTAATTTCAGTGACTTGACTGAACTTCCCGAAACAATCTCTGATTTAGTGAACTTGAAAGAGCTGAATCTGAGCAACAACCAAATCCGAGCTCTTCCTGACTCATTCGGTAGGCTTGAAAACCTAACCAGTCTCAACTTAGATGAAAACCCACTCGTAGTTCCTCCAAAGGAGATAGCAAGCAGTGGCGTTGAAGCTGTTAGGGAGTTCATGCAAAAGAGGTGGCTCGATATGATAGCCGAGGAGCACCAAAGGAGACTGCTCGAGGCAAGTCAGCAACAAGAACAACAGTCTGGATGGCTGGCGTGGGGTAATTCTTTGTTGAATAACTTCGTTTCTGGTGTTTCGGGAAGTGTTTCTGGATATCTTGGAGGAAAAGCTCAACGAGATCCATTGCTGGACCAACAGCTGTGAATTATACTGAAGCTTCCGGTTTCTGTAGTTCGAGTGCATACTATTATGCAGTATGTAAAACCGGTGAGGTAGCTTTTGATACGAAAACGAGCTTGTGTGTTGATGATTTGCTGCTTATGTTTGATATTAAAACAGATTTGGATATGATTTTAGGTATCCAAATTTGAGTGTCTAAAATTGTGCCTGTATTTCTGTCATCACAATGTGTATTTAGTTTTCTAATAGACTTGAATGATCCTTGTATTCTTATATATTCTTAACCGATGATGAAACAGTCTGGAAAAAAGTGTAGAACTACCCTTTTCGTTTTTGGGGGAAGTGCAGAGGTAAACACATAAAGGTATCAATAAGGTATAAAATGTTACAATTTTACTTCTAACGTTGGCAAGCAAGATCAATGTTATTTGTATCTAATAAAAAATTTGAACGAACTGATTTGACGGTTATAATGAACACATTGGCATGTTTGTTGATAATTTGTTTTAAGCAGTTTTTTCTTATTAATTTATATTTGACATATTTACTTATTGATATTTTGACAGATTATTCGTGGCAATGTTAGTAATGTAATGAATATTTCAGACATTTGATGGAGTTATTTCGACTGGAAATTTGGTATTTTCATCCATGTTCATCTCATATAAAAAAAATTAATAATTTTATGCGTCGGTCATCTTGGCTCAAATAATATTTTATTTTAAATAAATATTAATATATTGTCTCTAATTTAGTAATCTCATCCATGTTCCTCTCAATAAATAAATATAAATTTATCAAATTGAGGATAACAGACTATCTTCCTATTTTGATAAGGGTGAGACACTTATATTTATTTAAACAATTCTTGACTTTCCTCTAACTAATCGAAAAGAAATTTAGAATTTAAAAATCTAAGGCTGAGTACAATTGGATGTAATTTGGGATTTAAAAATCTCAATGGTACAATTCAATTCAGTTCTAAAGAAAAAATCAACGATTTAATCCCGTTTTGGATTTTTCTTTTCAAATATTTGGTTCGGTTTCAGAATCTCTAACATATTTACACAATAATATTAAGAATTTGACAATCTCCAAAATTGTACCTAATTAAGTCAACAGTATAATATTGTTCCGTCCTAAAGAAAAATTCAACCGTTCAATCAAATTCTGAATCTTTTTATTTAGATATTCAATATGGTTAAGAATTTCCAAGATTCATGCTCAGCCCTGGCTAGGGCTGTGACTCGTCAGAAAATTGACGAGTTCGAGCACAACATTCTGCTCACGAGCCTTGCTTGCGAGCAACTTGTTAATTCAGTTCATGAACTTTGTTTGCGAATAGCTCATTAATTATGTTCATTTTTTTAAAATTAATTATATTGATTTGAGATTTCTTTAACACAAACATATTTTTGAAACCTACAAAACTAAAATCTTATATAAAACTACGTTATTTTACATTTCTCCCTTTATTGAATTATTATTATTAAAATAACAATCGAACCGACGTGTTCATAAACATTATGATCGAATTTGTTCATAAATTTATAATCGAGTCTACTCGCGAGCTTCTGAGCCGAGTTTCTCCATGCTTAAACTCGGTTCGTCAATAAATCAAACCGAACACGATTAAATTTTTATTGAACTGCTCAACTCATTTACCACTTCAGCCCTGGCTACATCCTTTTTTAAAAGGGGAAGCTATCATTTTATTTATTTTCAAATAATGAAATATGATATTTTATGTAAATTTCTCTTTAAGCTATGATATACAAGCTATGAAAGCCCAATATTAAATCCACGCTAAAGCCCAACTGATTATGATATCAAATGAATCGATGAAGTCCCACATTGTAAATTAACGAAGCTTTACAATACTTTAAGAAAGAAAAGTTGAGATTCAAGTATCGTCCCTTCGGGGACATCCGATAAAATTGGAACGATACAGAGAAGATTAGCATGGCCCCTGCGCAAGGATGACACGCATAAATCGAGAAATGGTCCAAATTTTTTTGAATTTTTTTGAAATTCGTTTTCCCTAAAACCCTAACCCTCAGCTTCCATGCTCTGTGTTAATGAAATCAGTTGTTATTTTCAATTTCAGCAAAATTACACTTCAAATCTCCTGCAATGTCTTATTCCTTCCTTCTACAAATTTAGTTCTGCGCCCATGGTCCTAATCTACTCTGTATACAAACATGTAAGTCGCTATTTTTTATTTCCCTCATTCAGTTCGTGCGTTCTTGTGCAATTACTTCAATTCCTGTAAATAAAGTCATTACTGCGGCTGCATTGTAAATGAATCTGAGGAGCAGTGAGGATCCTTGTAGCTTAACTTATACCGATTTTGTTAACCGTTGGCCCATGATAGCAATATTGGACTGCTGGAGGAGATTAGTATAGAAACTGGCGACTAGAATGCCTAAAAAGATGAAGCAATAGATTTTGGATTCTCACTATATTTTGGTATTATTCTTGCTGTAATGAATTTGTTGATGGGGTTTGTGTATATTTACTGTAGCTAAAGGTAGTTTAGTTTTGATGAGGTTCTAAAAAGATTGTTTGCGTCTCCTAATGATACTACATAAGGCTTATTAGCATTCTTATGGGATGTACAATATAGAAATTTGATTCAACTACATATTTCAGTTTAAGTTTGGCATGCAATCCCATGTTTTAATATGTTTTCTGTAAATGATTAAATATTCTGTTATTGACATATGAAATCCCATATTGCCAGTTTGTGCTTCTCTGGTAGACTTTGAGAAGCCAAAGATAACAACTAACATTTCTTCCTTCGGGGACATCCCATAAAATTGGAACGATATGGAGAAGATTAGCATGTCCCCTCCACAAGGATGACATGCATAAATCGACGGTCCAAATTCAATTCGTTTCCCTTAAACCCTAAATCTCCAAAAAATAATTGAATTTGTTTTCCCTAAACCCTAAATCTCCAGCTACGGCTTCTTCTTTTGCAAATTTGCCTCTGCGCCAATTCTATGGACAGAGGATTCTTCATGAACAGGCTAGTTTTTATTTCCAATTTTCGCTAAATAATGTTCTTGTGTTCCTAAAATTTTAAATTTTTGGGTTGTTGGATTATACCTATTGCTATTACTTAAATTCCTTTAAATAAGACATTGCAGCAATTAATGTGATTTTGTATTCACTTGCTGGTAGCTTAAGGTATAGCGATTTTGGAATGTATATGGCTTCCTAAACAATGGATATAGCAATGTAATTGAAGTATAGAGGGACTGATTTTAAGTTTAAGTTTTGTGTGCGTGCAATATCATGTTTTAATATCTTTTCTTTAAATGATGAAATATTCTGTTATTGACATATGGTTTTGTAAATGATCTTTTGTAGGTAATCAGTAAGTCCTGAGTTTGTTATTCTGGCAGTGTAATCTTCTATTCTCTTTTTTATCCATGAAGTTTGTAAGTTGCTCACCCCTTTTCTTTCTCACTGTCGGTACCTTTGCACATTCACAAACACCTTTATAGGTACTTATTATGTGTTATCGTTGTGTTTCCAGACATGCTTAAGTAGAGGTAATGGCTATCATTTACCGCCATGTTTTGTTCTGGATGTGAGTGGGTTCAGAATATTACTTGATTGCCCACTGGATCTTTCAGCGCTCACAATCTTCTCTCCTGTTCCTGCTGATTTTTGTCCCATACGGTGTGATGAATTTTCTAATTCTACACTTCATGATTCTTTGGATATGGAAGTGGAGACTCAAGAGAGGCATAGAAACGGAGCACCTGTTGATGCAAAAACTTTAATCTACGCAGAGCCTTGGTACAAAACTGCAAAGAACTTGCACCTTTGGGATCCTTCTTCTTTTGACATAGTATTGATCTCAAGCACAATGGGCATGTTCGGGCTGCCGTTTCTTACTCAAAGTAAGGGTTTTTCTGCCAAGGTAAAAAAGAAAGTTGACTTAATTTTTATTGTTTTTTAAGAAGCTTATTAATTTGTGCTTTTGTGGTGTTTGGCTGAGTCAGATATATGCAACTGAAGCAACTATTAGGCTTGCACAACTTATGATGGAGGATCTTGTGTCAATGCATATGGAGTACAGGCAATTTTATGGTTCTGGGGAGTCTAATTATCCTAAATGGATGAAATGGGAAGAACTTGAGTTGCTTCCGTCTCCAATTAAGGAAGTGGCTCTGGGTAAAGATGGTTCGGAGTTGGGTGGATGGATGCCATTGTACAGGTAAATGATACTGCATTTATTTAAGCTGACACTCTAGTTTACATTTTTCGTTTGCATCTTTGTCCATTGCCAATGCGTCCATGATCTGCTACTTCACTGAATGCTTGAATTGTTTAGTTCAAAGGATATCAAGGATTGCATTCAGAAGATTCAACCACTAAAATATGCAGAAGAAGCCTGCTATAATGGTGCAGTAGTGGTAAAGGCATTGAGCTCAGGCTTAGAAATAGGCTCATGTAATTGGACAATTGAGGATCCAAAAGGAAAGATTTCATATATATCAAGCTCGATAATTGCGTCTGCCCATGCAATGGAGTTTGATTACCGTGCCCTGCAAGGGACTGATCTGGTCTTGTATGCAGACTTCTCATCTCAGGATGTGATAGAAGATGCTGAACGGCATGATAATTACTCTGCTTCAACTAGCAATGATCTTTTAACTTTCAGGTACTGTTGCTTTATGTGGTCATTGCCAGTGGTTTGAATAAAGTATCAGGCGGATGCTTTAGTCCTTGCATCGATATTTGGAATAAGTTGTATTTCAAAATTTATTTTTGGAATGGTGCTATTAACATATATTTTAGCTGCATTGCAGTGCTGATGCAGACAATTTGAAAGAATCGGAGGACTGCTTACTGAGTAGTGAGGAGAGCTTAGAGGAAAGTGAGAAACTAGCTTTCATATCCTCATGTGTTGTGGATTCTGTTAAAGCTGGTGGTTCTGTCCTTATTCCTCTAAATCGACTTGGTACCATTTTGCAGCTGTTGGAGCAAATATCACTTTACCTTGAATCTTCTGCTCTGATGGTAAAATCAGATTTTCTTTTTCCATTCTCTTTTGCATATATGAAGATATTCAAGAACCATTATTGATGAAGTAATTCTTTTATCAGTTCATTGTTTGATACTCAAATGAATTATTGTTGAAACTGAAGTAGTTTAGTCCTGGTCCGCCATGTAGGAAAATAAGCCTCATGGAGGAGGGTCCCAGTTTGCAATTCTTTTTCTTCTAGAATTAAGTGATCTCAACTTGTGTTAGTTGCATTTTGCTGCCTCAATGTGCAAATTGGTGATTCTATCTTGAAGTGCTTTAAGATTAATTAGTGATAAATTCAGTCCATCCTTCCAGCTTCACATCTTTAATCAATGGATTTTTTGGACTTGGACTTGTGTCTAGTATAACCGAGTGCAATACTCCCTCATTTGTCCAGAAAACATGGGAGTGGGAGTTGGTTTAAAATGTTTCTTCTCTACTAACTAGAAATGTTTTCCTTTTGCAATTTCTACTCGGATTTTTTTACTGCTACAACTTATTCTTTTTTTATGCATATTGGTTCTGTAAAATGATTTAATTGCCTATCAAAACCAAGCATAGACTTTGATCACTAATTATTTATTTTGAATGCAATGGTTGAAAGGTACAAACTGTGGTTTTAATCTTTCATTTATTTTTTATGACAACGTTCATTTTTATGTAGGTTCCAATATATGTCATATCTTCTATAGCAACCGAGTTACTGGCATTCACTAATATCATACCAGAATGGCTGTGCAAGCCCCGGCAAGAGAAGGTACTATCAGAGTTTTAGTCGGTTAATGTTTTGCAGAACATGTTTCTGTTCCTAGTGATATGTGCTTGAACAGAATGGTTGATTTCTGTACTAATGATATGGCAGCTGTTTTCTGGTGAACCATTGTTTTCACATGTTGAACTAATGAAGCAGAAGAAGCTTCATGTGTTTCCTGCTGTTCATTCACCTGATGCGATGTAAGATGTGCGTTTTTCTACATGCAATTTTTTTTTTTTTGGAAATGACTGGCTTCCAGAAAAGATCACCACTGTTGAGACATAACCCATCAACCCAATATATATCTCTCTTCAATCTTTGAGGAAGCAAATGATACATTGGGGAAATATATGTTCTCATATTATTTCTTTTCTAATAAATCCTTTGCATATCTAAACAGTCGTAAATTAATTTCTTTAGTTAATATTTTTGTTGTTAGAAAAAATTGGCAGGAGCCGTGCATCATATTTGCTCCTCACCTGAGTCTGAGACTTGGCCCTCTTGTTCCTTTGATTCGACGCTGGCATGAAGATCAAAACTCTTTACTTATCCTAGAGGTGCTCAAGTATACTCTTATATATTTCTTACACTGATGAAATATGATTCCATAATTATATTCTCGTAATTGAAAACTATACTCTCTGTTCTTCAATTTTGTTGTGATTACATTGTAGAAATGGCTAAAGGAATATATGGTTTGCAGGATGCACTAGATGCTGATATGGCTCTCTTGCCCTTCAAGCCAATATCAATGAGGGTTCTAAATTGTTCATTCCTTTCTGGAATACCGTAAGGATACTTACTTGTCTTATCCATTTTTCGAAAATTTATGGCAGTTCTTTTATGGTGTCATTTTTCAAAGAGTATTATCCTCAGAAGCAACATACTTTTTCTTTGGTGTTTTACGATAATTTTCCATATGCAGCAAAGTGTTTAATTCTAGATTCAATAATCTTTTCTCCATCATCTAAAATTGATTGGGTGTTACTGTCATATCTGCTGTTATGTGTTTGTTATTGATGTTTTTGTGGTCCTGTACGGGTGTTAGTTTGCTGTCATATCAGATATCCGTGGATTATGTGTTATTTTACTGCTTACCTGAGATGACAGTTTTTGTATCTGTTAAGCCTATGCCTATCAGTTAGAAGCTCCTGGAGCAATTATTTGTGGTTTGACGCTCACTGCTATTTTCATCAATACTGCATCTTTGCAGGACAAAGAAAGTTAAGCCATTGCTGAAGATATTACAACCGAAAGTTGTTGTGGTAACCACAATTTACTTGTCCTATGAACCATCTATCTCTCTTTCTCCTTTTCTCTGTAACTTCCTATTAAGTTGTTTGTCATTTTTTTGCAAAATGTAGCTTCCAGAGCATTTAAAGCCACATATAAATGCTAGAAACACAAGTTCAGATTCATTTTCAGTCTGCTACTACTCTGAAAATGAAACACTAGATCTAAAAAGCTTGAAAGACGAATCAGATTTACAGATTGCAACTGATTTGGCTACTCAACTCGAGTGGAGAAAATCGAAACTGGAGAATACGGATCTTGCAAGACTTAGAGGACAGTTATTCATAAATGATGGCAAATATTGGTTACTCTCTGGGAACGAGATGTCGAATTCGTTGCAGATGAGACCATTAATACATTGGGGTTTGCTAGATATGGAGAAGCTTTTTGTTGCATTGTCAAACACTGGTATTAATGGATCTATGGCAGCAAGCACAAGTGATACTGAATCATCAAAGAGCATTGGGATCATCCAAATTCAAGATCCAGGGGAAGCCTTGATAGAAATTGGAGCAACGAGCACAATAGTAAGTACTCGTGATGAGATTTTGGCTGCTCGTATTTCTCAAGTTATTAGCACCCTTTTGGATGGAATATAGGATGGCGGTTTCATAGTTGTTAAAGTCGTACCTAAGACCCCAGGTGCAAAAAGCACCAGGCCAATCAGTTCTACACCGGCAAGGTACGAGTATCCGACACCAAAGGAGGAGCTTCAACCAGAGGCTTGGCCTTACTAAGTCTATTGGAGTTGGCAACTTCTCTTGTAAGAATCTTGAAAATCACTTGCCTTTGCTACAATTCATCCTTCAGTAAATCATGTAGAGCTATTTTGAAATGGATTAAAACTTATGTTATAAAGGTACTAATAGCGGTGTTTTAAAGAGATTATGAACATTGGTGATTTTAGAGAGACAAAAGCAAGAATATGTAGAGTTCTTGGGCATTCAAGGAGTTTGATGAGTTTTTTTTTTTTTTCCCATCAATCTTATAATCTTTGTTCTTAAAAATAGTATTTCTTATCCTCCGTGAATGTAGGAAAAATTAGCCGAATCATGTAAATATTGTGTTTTAAGTTAAATATTGTGTTATAACATAACAAAACATGATTAAATTCTAAGAACTACATTAATGAAACAAAACAAGATTATAATAAAACCACATATGTTGTTTGTATTTGATTTGTATAACTTTGTATGTTTGTGTATATAACATTACAGATGGGGTTAGGCTATGCTTACTTTGTTTTTGACAAAGTAAGCTTTACTTTGTTTTTACCACCATTGGATGAACTTACTTTGTTAAAGTAAACCATTATTCAATGGTGAAGAAAACAAAGTAAGCGTTACTTTGTCAAAAACAAAGTAACCATAAAAGGCACCCATTACAGACTGTTGAGATATCAACTAATGTTAAGAATGGAAACTCTAATTGCCTATGAACAAACTCCAACTTGTCATCTGCTTCTCGGATGTTTCCAATTCTTTCAAAACATTTTGTATTTGTCAAACATTAATGTCTTGCTTGATTTAAAAGAAATCAATTCAACAACTATCTTATTCACTTCATTCACATCAACGTCTAGTCCGCCTTTGGATTGAAGCAACTTTGAAATAATGGACAAGTTCCACGTTGATTTTGGACAATAGAGACTAAAAAACTGTAACACTAACTTTTCCAGCTTGTCTTAGTACTGCAACGGTAGTCGATGCATCAATGTCCTTATAGCTAGTCTTGTTGAAGTTTTTGAAACATCTATATGGTGCTTGACTAAGGTGTTGTTTGATAAAACTGAAAATTAAATGCTGAAAAAATAAATACTGAATTTTAAGTGTTGAATATTATAAATGCTGAAAATATTGAATGATTTAATTTTTATAAAAATATTAATTGATGATATTTAACTTAAAATGTTAAGTTAAATATTTTGACTTAGGTGCTGTTTGATAAAACTGAAAAATAAGTGCTGAAAATATTAAATGATTTAATTTTTATAAAAATATTAGTTGATAATGTTTATCTTAATGAATGAATTAGCTCGTCATAATAGTTAATTAGTTAGCATGTTTGACATGATTGAAGTAAGATCACCCTACTTATTCCCTAACAATCGTTGTTTTTTTTCTTAAAATTGACTTGGAGAGCTCATCTCTAACCTTTTTTTTTGTTGCATCCAAAATACAATAAACAATACTTAATTATTAAAAGAAATAAACATTATTTATTAGTTTTCATTAATATTATATGTAATGAATCTATGTTTTAATTAATATGATACATGAATTTTTCTAAAATACAATGTTTTTTGATGTAATCAAAATTTAACTTCAATAAATTACATAAATTTCTTTAAATTAATAAATATTTCTCTAATATTAAATTAATTCTTTTAGATTTCATAATTCAACGTATTTCATTTAATTTCCATAAACAGATACACGTATACACATCAATAATTCTTCTTCCCTTTATATATAAACCTCATTCACTCCTATTTTCTTCACAACTTTGTCTAAATATAAAAAAAAGGTAGAAACAATTAAACGATGGAAATGAAATGTTTGCCATTTGTTCTAGTATGTGTGATGATTATTGGACTGTTTTCACGACAAATCGAAGCATCTTTGAAGGGTTTTGATAAGTGCATGAACGAATGTGTAGGTGAATGTTTTATTCCACCATGGACTCCTATTTGCCCCGCTGCTTGTCTAGTTGGATGCATCATTGAGCCTACAGGTGCTACTATTCAAAACACACCTGCCCGTTTTTGCACTTTTGGTTGTGCTACTTCTCTATGCTCCAACATTATGACCAAAGATAATCTTCGTACGTAAACTCCCATTTCATTTCTCTCTTTTTTATATTCTTATAAGATGCTAAATTTTGTATATATTTGGTTTTTTGGTTGTGTTTTTTCAGATCTAGATGAAGTGGAAAGCTGCGCAAATACTTGTATCAGATCATGCAATAAGAATTATGTTCCATAAGTTCATTGATCGATTGTTTTAAAGGAATTGAAAGAGTTTTTTTTTTTTTTTTTTTTTTAAAGCTATGATATAAGTTCAGGCAACTAATGATTCAATGTCATGAATAAAAGTCCTATTTGTGTTAGAGTGTAAGTAGTTGCTTTACATTGCGAATTTATGTAACGGAAATATATGTATCTCTCTCATATCATTTTATTGTTTTATCTGGCATTTAAATGAAGTGTTATTTCTATATAAAAAATAGTATTATTAATTTGAGTTAGAATTTTACTTTTGAATTAATACTTAAAATGACTAACAAAAAAATATTAGTAAAATTAGTTATACTAATTAATGTCAATTACAAATATTTTATAGACTTGAAACATTATTTGTTATGATCTAAGGGTGAATGTGGTTTGATTCGGTCCAAAAACCGGACTGAATAGAAATGGATAGAATTGTTTCGGTTTGGTTTGAAGTGAATTCAACAAAACCAATTGGATTTGGTTCGGTTCAAGTAAAAAACGAATACAATTCTTTAATTAACTGGTTTTTCTTAATTAACTACTCCATAATTACCATTTCAAAATAAATTCATTAATCAATATTAAACCTGTCAAATGAATTCTTTTGACTTTTGTTGGGTGAATGAATTGCATTAATTTATTAGGTGTTGATAATAGTTATCTGCTTGCTTGTAGACATGTTCACGGGTCTAGGTGTTCGTCCGGCCCATCCAGACCTGTGTTCCCTAGGTTGAGTTTGGACAAGAAAAATTGTCTTTAGATCCAATCTGGTCTAGGCTCGTTAAAGCTCGTCTATATTTTATCCGGTCCGTCTATTAGTATTAATTATTATATATTAATATTTGTTTTTAAGTACACATTTTTATTTTTTATTAGTAAAAATTATATATATATTTAGATGTGCTTATATGGATTGGACTTGAAATTTAATTTTGAGAAAATTACACAAGAACTTAGTTTTGGATTTTATTTTACAATTAACTATCCTCCCTTTTTAAGATTATCTTAGGCATTTAATTTAATTGGATAAAATCAGATTCTATTAAAATATTTTTAATTTTGTCAAATTAACAGTTATCTAATTTTTAATAATTTCAAATTAAATTTTCCAAAATTTCGTTTCAACTCTTTCTTTCTCTTTACAATTTATTTTATCTACCATTTTTCCTAATCTCATAACACCTTGATCCCACTATATTTTTATTGTTTGATTGCCTATATCCCTCTTTACTTTTTCCTAATCTCTTCCTATTCTAACATATAATCTGTGTAGTTTTGTTTTCTTTAATTTCATTTTTTTGGGTTTTCTGAATTTCTTGTTTCTTTATCTTCTACATCGGTAAATTTACCTTTCAATTTGTATAAAATCTATATTCATAGTTTCCTCAGTTCTTTTCACATTTTCACTATTAAATGAGATTGACTTCAGACACATAAAAGAAGAATTGAAATCAAAGTGGGAAGGAAAATCATGAGAAACATAGAACTAAAAAGCTTTTAAAAAAAATACAAGATAAAACTCCTTCCAAAGATATTTCAGAAGGTATAAATTAGAAAATTTAAAATGGGTGTAAGACATTTTTAAATTTTAACTTCATCTGGAAAAAATTTACCAAACAGATTAGAGAAGCACCAAATTTTATCTGGATATGTTTTCTTCATGGAAATTAAATTTATGAAAAAGTAGAATTGTAGAAGTAAGGACATCTAAGAATTGTAACCTACAATTTTCGTGAAGCCATTGAAAAAATAAGCAAAACAATAAGTCAAATTTTAAGAGATTGAGATGGGTTTCATAGGAATTTAGTCATTTTTGCTGAAAATCATAGATGGATGTAAACAAGTAGGTGGCTGAAGCAAAAACAAAAACGACAGTAAAGAGATGAAGAAGGACGGGTTAATGGGGATTATTAGTATTTTTTTTATTGAATATTTTAATAAGAAAGATCTTTTCTTCAAACTTAGAATAAATGATACAACTTTGAGATAACTGGAAATTTTTACAACAAACGCGAGTTTTATGTAACCAACCCTAACATTTAGCCCAAAACAAATTTCAAATTAAAATAGAGTATTTTGTAGCTACATTTAAATAAAGTGTTGGGAAAGACTCTTTTTTTTTTGTAGTGATTCTAAGGCACGTGTAACATATCTTCCGCAGTTGACTTACTTTTTTATAATCGAATGATTAATTGATTACATTTTACGCAAGTTTAGAGGGCTAGCTGAATATTTTATGCAAGTTCAGGGGGCTATCGAGACACTTTGAAAGTTCAGGGGGCAATCAACTATTTTGGACAAGTTCAGGAGGCAAATGATGTATTAAGCCAATTATAATTATTGATTTCTTTTTTTTTTTTTTTTGATAAAAAGCCATATCATTTCATATAGGCTACATCCACAAAGGCAAGAAAAATGATTACAAAGAGCAATAATAAAAACTACAAAGAGCAATAAAACCATAAAAGGTACAAATAAAACAAACAAAAAAGTCATATTCTTCTCGTACGTCGAATCCCGTCGAAAAACCTCTGTAATCCATGCTTCATCATTTAGACTCTTCCGAACATTCGGATTGAGTCCTTTCTGTTTTTGCAACCACGCAGATCTATAGATCTACGGACAAAATAAACTTTTTCCGTACTTGCTAAGACCGAAAAAAGAATAAATGAAAGAAATATAGCTAACAGGTGTAGATCTGACGGAAAAGAAGTTCAAGAAGGAGTATAGACTTCAAACTAACAAGAAAAAGTAGATCTGAAATTTAAAACTAAATCTAAACATAAATAGGAGGAGGACTAGAAAACCTGACCAGGAAACAAAATCGGAATAGTTAAGCGGCAATCACAGTGAAGAAGATTGGAAATTTGGGACAGAAAAATGGGTAAAGAGGCTAGAGGGAGGTATAATTATTGAATTGCATGCACTCTAAGTTAAGATAAGAGCATTTTCAAGTTGAAAAACTAACAAAAACTTAGAATTTGAGTATTTTTTGGTCATAGATGTGCAAAGATGCAAGTTTTATTTTATTTTGTTTTTTTGTTATAACTTTTAATGCAAACTGCTACTCTTTATTGCTATATATGGATATGTTGTTATGTCAGATTTTATTTGGGACTAAGCATCAGGGATGGAACAGATTATGTCTTGATGCCAAATCTGTTACATTTTACGAAAATTATAAATTTACCAACAGAAATTTCTAGGATATCTAGTTTTTCTTTTACTTCTAATAGTTGTGGGGTCCACAAACACCTATGATTTTCCGATCTTTCATTTTTTAAGTTTTTCATATTTTATTTAGATACATCAAACTTTTGAGTTTTTATTTTTGGTTACATTAAGCACCCGATGATAAAAAAAATTATACTCATATTTGGCCTTTGTGGTGTCTAAAATTTTATCATATCATTTGATAATATTTTCCCGTTGAAGTATTTCATAAGTGACATTTAACCCATTTTGGATGGAAAATTAATCGATTTGTTAATTTTTATTAAAAAGACATTTATTTATTATTCCGCCTAGGGTTCGTAAATTATCAGGACTGACATGACCCAACCTTTACACTTTAATTAGTAAATTTTATATTAAAGGGGCCCCTATTGCTTATTTTGCCTAGGGCCCCTAAATTGTCAGGACCGGCCCTGCTTATCCAAGCCATATGGACAACCGAGGTGGTGAATCCCATCCATTAGAGAGGATCCAATTCTAAGCTTAGAGAGAAACTTTTTTTTTAATAGAGAGAAACAATGATATGGGCACTGGAGTTGGGGTCCCAACTAGATTGATACCCCAATAAACCAAAACACCAAGCACCAACCAAAATATTATTAATTGCTCTTAGATGACTAAAGTCCTAAAACATACACTGAGAAGGAAAACATAACTTAGACAAAACAGATTGCTCTTACATGACTAAAGTCCTAAAAATTAAAAGAATTACAAAAGGAGGAGTCGTGTCCCACCATACTAAATCATCAATAGAGGATCCATGTATTGGTAAGGCATCAGCAACACGATTTCTTTTCTTATAAATGTGAGAAATGACTATCCCCATGTTTGCTAAATGAGAGAGGTAAGCAATCCAGACAGGACACACCTTCTAAGGAACACAAATAGAGTGAGATTTTATAAGCTCAACAACGAAACTCGAGTCACATTCAATCCACAAAGAATGCCATCACTATATAATATTAATCAATAGTAAAGCAAACAAAAAAAGAAGAAAAGAAATATGTGAGAAGAAAGATGGATCACAAAATTTAAATTACAAAAAGCATCTTGAAATATTTGATCTTTCAATTTTTACACATTAAACCCTTATCGTTTATTTTTAGTTATTTCAGCTCTCAACTAACAGGGGATTTGCAGTGTGATTCACACTCCGTGCATGACTCGTGACATCTTCCAAAACGATAAATTTTATTGTTCACTTTGAGCAATACACCCAACCTATTAATTGATGCCACTTGTATGCATTTAATTTTTAACATCAATCAACTCTCATAAAGTGGTATGGGTCGAATGTATTGTTTCCGATGTATAATAAAAAGTCTCCTACCAAAACCACCATCCTTTTATTCTTCATTTATTCCTCACGATTTGATTCACACTCCTTCACAAACATATGGTCCTTCATTTTCCCATTATGTAGTCAACAAATTCACCAGTAGCCCATAATCAATGGAGATATCTTCCAAAATCCGCCTATCCCCGTTGCAATTGTAGCCACAAACTCAAAAGCTTTATCCATAACATATCAAATAAATCTTAAAGAGGGTATCAAGTTGATCAAAATTGATAAAGAGGGTAATTGGGAGAATTTGAGTCAATCGGGCTCAAAACGAAGCAATATAAGATCATTGGAGGAGAAAAGTTCCAATAGTCAATTTTTGTTAAGGCGTGGGTACACTTTATTTCAGAAAGATGAAATAATTAGAAACAATCATCAACTTCAGCTAAGGAGTGGGCATGTGGTTTTCCAGCTTGTCACTTTTTTTCTTTTGGTTAAATTATTGTTTAGTCCCCCATCATTTTTACCTTATGCTTTTGACTATTTTAATCCTCATTTATTATTTTGTCTTATTACTTTAGTTGTGGTTTATGTAATTTGACCATCTCTTTGAAGGATGTAGGAACCTTTTTTTTTATCATTTTTATCAAATCAATTTCAGATTTCTCTCATTGAGAGTTAGGTTGTTCACCAAAAATTGGTGATTTTGTTATTCCTTCAAGTTCTAGCCTGTAAAATTGGGGGGGGGGGGGGGGGGGGGGGGGTTCAACTCCTCCAAATTTAGCCCGAGAATTCTTTATTGGTTTAGGGTCAAAATCTTTATTATTTTCTTCATCTAAACCCTCTTTGCATCATTTGGTATTAGAGCCTTGATCATCTCCTAAGATGAGACTTCTTCGAGCAGTTGATTCCATCATAATTGGAAAAACATCAATGGAGTATTTGGATAGAAAAATTAGTACCTTTAGATAAGAAATGGAAATATTTGAACAAGAGATGAAGAACAAGGTGGAAAGCCTTAGACAAGAGATACGAAGAGATTTTGAGCAATTCTTGAGACAACTAAATGGAGAACAGGATAAGGTTCTCTCATTATTCTAAGAAGACGTAATAGTTCCACTTAAAGAGTTCGTCCACTACACTCTTAAGAGGTAAGTCTAATTCTCATGTTGAAGTCATGAGTAGTAAAATTATTAGTGAGAAGTTGGATATGTATTGTTGAAAATGATTTAAGTACTCATTTTTGACTTTGTTGGTAATGAAATTATAAAATGGGATTTTGAATTCTTGTATGAATGATGATGAATGAGTGTTAGTAGGCGAGGACATTGGGGAGATTGATTTTGTGTATGGTAATATTGGGGAAGTTCATATTGGAAAGGGTGCCCCCTACGTGTTTGGAGAAAGCTTCTAATTACTCACTGGTGTAAAGTTTCTATCAGTGTTGAGGCTTATTAATATGAAGTTATGTGCGATGTAGCAGAAATAGATTCTTGCCACTAGCTTTTAGGAAGGCCATGGAAATTTCAAGAAGATTGACAAATCTAAGAGGGAATTTATTTGGGGAGTCAATGTTGATACAAATAAGATTCATTTATCGAATTGGGTTTCTGTTTGCAGATAGAAGAATATGGGAGGGGCTGATATCAGAAAAGCTAGACATTAATAGCATCCTCTTGATAAAGATGTTGTTTGGGGACACTGGCTCGGGGTGCCAACTTAGTTGGAATGTCCGGTTGCTCTGTTCTTTAGTGCCGGTATTTACTCAAAAAATCATCATGATAAAGATGTTGTGGTGGAAAATCCTAATGCCCTTTGGGTCCAGGTTTTAGCTTCCATGTGCAAGAAAGATGTAATCTTTGGTGGTGTTAAAAAAATCTCTATTAACATTATCCTCTTGACGAAGATGTTGTGGAGAATGTGGAAAGAGCCTAATGACCATTAGGTTCGGGTTTTAGCTTCCAAATACAAGAAAGATGTCGGTCCTGTTTGGCAAATAGTTGTTAGATGTTAGTTGATTACATTTTTGGTTAGCTGATTGTGTAAACATGTTTGGTAAAATTTAGTTGATTGGTAATAACTATTTGATAAAACCTTTATTTGGGGTTAAATGATAGTAATTAGAGGTAAAAATGGCGTTCAAAAGAGATGGAACAATAAGCTAATTGAAAAAGTTCATAAAACCATTTTTTTCAAAATTAGCTTTTTGGACTCATTAATCTCTTTTAAAAAAAACTCTTTCAATAATGAATTATAAGGGGTGAAAAATACCACTTTTATGGAGTTAAGAGGGTAAATAGAACATTCTATGAGTTAGGGGATAAATGGACAAGTTGAGAAGGTGAGAAATACCATTTTTTTTATAGAATTAATGGGGTAAATAGAACATTCGATCAGTTGAGAGGGTAAAATGACCAATTTGTACAAGTTGAGACGCTGGGGAATCATTAGGCCAAAAGAAAAAGAAAACAAAAGAAAAAAGCAATTCCCTCTGCAAACAAAGAAAGGTCAAACTTCCATCACGGTCTTTGATGTATGGAATATCTCTCCTTCAGATTTCCATTAAAGTTGTTTTCTACTTCCTGAATTCAGAGTAAAAATGACTGATATTGTCCTAGGTTTTGCGGTGGAGGAAGCATTGAGAAGGGTGCTGTCCCGTATCACTGTAGAAATCAAACAAGCTTGGGGCCTTGATGATGAACTTACTAGACTTCGAGAATCATTGGCCATGGTTCGTGATTTGTTACAAGATGCTGAAGACCAACAGATGACTCAATTGGCTATCAGGCGATGGCTGAAGAAACTGAAGGTATGGGCGTATGATGCTGAAGATGTTCTTGATGATTTGGCCTATGAAGTTCTTCGACAAAAAGTGGAGATTGAGAACAAGGCAGGGGCAAAGGTACGAAACTTCTTAACATTCTCCAAAGGCATTAATTTTTTCCAGAAGACTGCATTTCATGTCAAAATGGTCCGCAAGGTAAAAAATGTAGATGAGTCGCTCGATAAAATTAAGAATGAAGCATTTGGTTTTGGACTTAGTGTCATCTCTACTGATAGGAAGTCTCAAATAAGGCGGAATCGAGTGACAGACTCTATAATTGACCATCTGGTCGTGGGGAGGGAAGCTGAAGTCTCCCTAATTGTGGATCTCTTGGCTACTTCCCGGGATCAACCAAGTCTTACTGTTCTTGCCATTGTGGGCATGGTTGGTCTTGGAAAGACAACTGTAGCTAAATTGGTGTGTCAAGAAGCAATTGCGAAAAAGCTTTTTGATGTGAAAATGTGGGTTTGTGTTTCTACAGATTTTTGGTGTGTCAATTCCTTCAGACTTAGAAGCAATTGGGAAGGAGATTGCAAGTAAATGCAGAGGATTGCCATTAGCTGCAAGAGTTTTAGGAGGAACGCTACATCGCAACACGAGGTTAGAAGAATGGTTAGCAATAAAAAACAGCAATGTCTTGAATGTTTCAGAAAGCAAGGTCAGCAGCATCGAGTCTATTTTGAGATTAAGTTTTGATCTATTGCCTTCGCATTTGAAGCCATGTGTTGCTTATTGTTCAATTTTTCCAAAAAGTATTCTCATTTGGAAGGTAGATTTGATTCATCTTTGGATGGCTCAAGGTCTTCTTGATTCATCTATGGAAGACACTGGAGAGAAGTACTTCAAGGAATTGCTTCTTAGTTCTTTCTTACAAGATGGAATATTTGATGACCTTGGGAATCTTATAGGTGCAAGGATGCATGATCTTGTGCATGAACTTGTATTATCTATTTCCAAGCCTAATATTATGACTTGGGAGACTTGTTCAGCTGGAAATGGCACATCTCCTATTAAACATCTGAATATGGTCCCTTATGGGGGATCAGGAGGACCAGTACCAGTATTTCCCAAAGATGAAGCTAAAACATTGCGCACTTTATTCACTGTAAGTGCTGATGGATTTTACGACTCGTGGAAGTTCAAGAGTTTGCGGACTCTAAGATTAGTAGGTGATAATGTAAAAGAGTTGCCAGCTTCAGTTGGAAAGTTGAAACATTTGAGATATCTTGATGTCTCATTTAGTAAAATCACAAAGTTACCTGAATCCCTCACCAAGCTCTACAATCTGCAAACGTTGTCCATGTTTGATTGCAAATTACTCGAAAAGCTTCCCAAGACATTGGGAAATTTAGTGAGCTTGAGGCATATTGGTTTTTCTTATGAGAAGCAAATGCCTAGTAATGTAGGCCACCTAACTAATCTTCGACGGCTTTCCTTTTTTGTCGTGGGTCCTGACCGAGGCGGTAGTATTCAAGAATTAGAATGCTTAGACGAGCTAAGAGGTGCATTGATGATATCTAATTTGGAGCTGGTGAGAGATGAAGAAGAAGCTAAAAAAGCAAATCTGCAGAGTAAAAGGAAAATAGAAGAACTAGAACTTCTTTGGAGTGTCGAAAGAGAAAGCTCCAACTGTACTGATGGGGCAGTGCTGAATGGTCTCCAACCGTTTGAGGACTTAAAAAGATTGATAATTAAATATTATTTGGGTGAAAATTTTCCTTCTTGGTTGTTGACAATGGAAATTACTAGATATGGGGGTGATTGTTGCTTGCTAAAAAATTTGATGGTGCTGAAGCTGGAAGGCTGTAAAAGGTGTGGAGAAATTCCAAGGCTAGGCCACCTTCCGCATCTGAGAGTGCTTGAGATAGTAGGCTTGGTTAATGTGATATACATGGGTGATGAGTTTTATGGTAGCAACGGATGCACAATGTTTCCTGCGTTAAAAAGGTTAATTCTTGGTTCGATGAACTGTTTAGTTGAATGGAAGGCACCAACATCACATAATGCATTTCCATGCCTTGAAGAGTTGCGCATTTTCAAGTGTCCTAAGCTGACAAGCATCCCAATAAGTCATCTTTCTTCACTTGTTGAGTTCAGAATCGGTGATTGCCATGAATTTGGAAAGCTGTTATTTGATGAAGACCATCCTTTAACATCTCTTGACCTTTTACACATTAAATGTTGCAGCAATTTGGTGTCAATTCAAAATGTACAAGGTCTCACATCACTTCGAGATTTAATTATTGAACAATGTAATAAGTTAACATCTCTTCCGACAGGGCTACAGTTCTGCTCGTCTCTGAATAGATTGAGTATTTGGCAATGCCACGAGTTGACATCTGTTCCTGATGACTTACAGGAATTGAGCTCCCTTAATTTTTTATTTGTAGCTGAATGTCCAAAAGTAAGCAATTTTACAGGGGACACTTTGCGGCGCCTCAGCCAATTGAAATCATTAGGAATTAGTTGTTACTATGAGAGTTTTAGTTCAATCCAAGTTATCCCCTCCCTTGATTTTTTAATCATAGTTGGTCAGAATGATATCAACGTTTTGCCTAAAGCAAACTTCAAAGCCTTACTTCCCTTAAGAGCTTACGCATAGGTTATTTTAATGGTGTGGAAGCTTTTCCAGATTGGTTGGGCAACTTGTCCTCTCTTGAATACCTTGAGATTTGGGATTGCAAAAATCTCAAGTATTTACCTTCAGCTACAGCCCTTCAAAGCCTCTTGCAACTAAGGCAACTGAGAATTCTACGCTGTCCACTCCTCAAGGAATGTTGTGCGATGGGGATCGGATCTGAATGGTCGAAGATTTCCCATATCCCCAAAATCATTATGGATGGAGGTAATTTTGGACATGCTCAGCCTCAATTTTCGGTTCTTCCTTCTGGTCACTCTTGTTTCCCAGTTATTTATTTATGTTATTGATCTTGCAGTAGTTCAGAAAGGTTCTTAGAATTGGCACTAGAAATTGAATAGAGTTGACAATGTTTTCTATCATATTGCATCCTCTGCCTCATCCACATGATAAAAAGAGTTGACAGCCCAGGTTTTCATTCTCATTGAAGATTACAAGTATTTTCTGGAGTAGGCGCTAATTCAATTTTAGCCAACTTGCAAGCCATCAGGATGAAATGTGAGTTCCACTGACTTGTTATTCATAGCTGTTTCTCAGGAAAATTATTTCTGTCATTTACTTTCTTGTATATGTTTGGTATTTTACCTGGTTATTAATTGTTGGGACATAGAGAGGTTCTAAGCTTCAGATGGAAAAGATGATTTCGAATGTGATCTATAATTTATTTTGTTGTATCATGAGATGAATAACTAGATGACACCTTTAGTTTTTGTTGAATTGCTATGATTAACAAACTTGAAATTCATCAATAATGGTAATTTGATTAAACTTTGAAACTAAAGCAGCCCCATTGGAGTTGAGAACCTGAAAGGCTTTGAGGAGAACGCTAAATTCTGGTTGGTGCCATCAAATTTATGTGTAGAAACTTTTATATGATTCTTAGACATGTGCATATATTCCAAAAATGCTATGTCCTTGTCATTTTTTAAATCACAGCAATAAGCTCAAGGGAATAAAAATTCGAGTTTTTATCTGTCTATCCATTCTTGCACCATGTCCAACACTTGCTCTTCTCATCAGTCCTTTTGGCGTTAACCATTTACTTCAGACTTTATATGTTACAAATTCTCTTATGATTGTTAGGAAATTTTAAGCTTTCTCTGTTCCAATGTTTTCATTTTTGGACAGAACAATTCGTGCCTGTTTAGGATGATGAGATCTTTTGTAGATCCTGTGACATATTTCTAGGAGAGGAGCATTGAAATTAATAAGGATATTTAGAGTAAGACTTGTGGTCCTTATAATTTGTTCTAGAATGTTATACTTTTTTATATAAAAAGGGAAAAAGAAGGTGGTAATGTTTGACTGAGTGAGCAGAAAACGAGAGAGAGAGAGACATAGTCTGGTCCAATACCATGCATTTATTATTCGTTTTGGGTCAAATTCAACACCCTAGGCCAGATTCAACTCCTACATCTAAACTTTTCCAGTTAAATACCAATGATACGCCTGGAGCTGTTTTGGTAAGTTCACCATTAACTGGTGAGAATTATTTTGCTTGGAGTCACGCTATGCTTCTTGCATTAAGCGTAAAGAAGAAAATAGCGTTTGTACAACAAACCAATCTTGAACCAGATGTAGATTCAGAGGAATACTAAGCTGGGGATCAGGCTGACAGCATGGTGAAGTCATGGATTCTTAATTCCATGAATAAGGAGCTTGCAGAATCCTTCTTCTATCCAACTACTTCTCGATCTCTCTGGAATGAGCTTGAGAAGCGATTTGGTACTTCTAATGGACCACAGTTATACAAGCTTGCTAAAGACCTCTCTACCTTTTGTCAAGGTAATCTACCAGTCTCAAGCTATTTTACACAATTATCTCGCCTCTGGAATGAATTTGATCATCTTAGACCACCACCACTGTGCAAATGTGGAGCACATTCTAAAATGATGGCTCAACAAGAGGGTGATAGATTACTACAGTTTCTTTTTGGATTGAATGATTGATATGATAACGTAAAGAATCAAATTCTTCTTCTCGAGCCTCTTCCGGATCTTAACAAGGCTTATTCTATGATAATGCAAGTAGAAAAACAGAGAGAAGTCAGCTCATCTCAACATCTTGAAATTGCTAATTTCAGTAAGCAGTCCAATTCACAAACTAGTCGAAGATCTTTTCCTTCCACTGGATCTAGCATAGGATCCAGTTCTACTCTTGGATCTAGCATAGGATCCAACTCTACTTCTCAGAAGAAAGATTGTGTGAAAAGAAGACAAATACTGTGATCATTGTGATCGAACAGGACATACAAGAGAGACTTGTTTTAGACTCACTGGTTATCCAGATTGGTACAACGCAAACTTCAAGAAGGATGGGAAGAAGAAGGGGAAATCTGATCAAGCTCATTGTGCTGCATCTATGGAGCCATCTACAGATATCTCTGGAGGAGATGTTTCCCCTCACTTTGCTTCATATATTGATTCAGCAATCTTGAAAGCACTAAAGACTCAACAAATTTCTTCAGTGCAAGATGCTTTCACACCATTTGCAGGAGTAGTTGGTATGTTTCCTGACTCAACTATTAATGTAGATTGGATTGTGGATAGTGGAGCAACATCACATATGAGTGGATGTTTGCATTTGTTTTCCTCTGTTTCTAAGCTAGCTAATCCTAAGTCTGTGCATCTTCCTAATGGGCATAGTGTTATGGTTGATACAGTTGGTATAGTTTCTTTTACACAGACTTTTAAGCTACATAATGTCTTTTACATTCCTGCTTTTAAGTACAATCTGATGTCCGTTGGTCAGTTATTGACTCAGGCTAAGGTGACAGTCCAATTTCATATTGATCACTGTGTCTTACAATCCTCTTCTACTGGTTCCTATCTAGCTATAGGATCATTTTTAAATGGACTGTATCACATATCTGCACAGTCATTCTCTAAACTGACTCTACAAACTTATGTTTCTCCCTCTTCTCAATATAATGTTGTTTCTCAACCGCAAATTTTACCACAGGACCTATGGCACCAAAGGGTAGGACATCCATCCCCTGCTCTTTTGCCTCATATTCAAGAGATTCCTTTTTACCCTGAGTCTCATTCCTGTCCTGTGTGTCCCCTAGCTAAGCAGAAAAGATTGTCATTTCCCATAAGCCATATCTCTACCCAAATGAAACTAGATATGTTACACATGGATTTATGGGGCCCTTATCTTAAGTCATCATTGAATGGTGCAAACTATTTCCTTACCATAGTTGATGATCATACTAGATTCACCTGGCTAGTTCTACTTCAAAATAAAGCGCAGGTGTCGTCTGCTATTGAAAAATTCTTAAACATGGTTTATACTCAATTCTCTAGTCCAGTTAGGATTATTAGGACCGACAATGGTAAGGAATTTTTTTAATAACAATTGTTACCAACTTCTCACTAAACTAGGCATCCTTCACCACCATAGTTATGTTTATACTCCACGACAGAATGGTGTTGTGGAGAGAAAACATCAACACATTCTAGCTGTTTCCAGAGCTTTGCTCTTTCAAGCTTCAATGCCTACTCTGTTTTGGGGAGAAGCAGTTAGTATGGCTGCTCATCTAATCAATTTTCTTCCCAGTAAACTTTTAAAATGATCCACTCCTTATGCTCAACTCTACTCTACATCACCACCTTACCATATTCTGAAGGTTTTTGGATGCCAATGTTTCCATATTATCACTCATCACAAAACAAAATTAGAGCCCAGGGCTAATGAAGGGGTCTTCCTAGGGTATCCTGTGAATCAAAAGGGATATAGAATATGGGATCTTACTCAAGAAAAACTCCTAGTGTCTAGGGATGTCATGTTTTATGAACATATATTCCCCTATTCTATTCTCAAATCATCTTCATCCTCTTCTAAAGTTCCTCTTCCTTGTCCCATTGATGACCCTATCTTGCTTGATTCTATATCTGTTCTACCATCACTACCACGACAATTTGTTCCTTCACAGCATGTCCCTACTGATGATCCAGTTCTTTCTTCTCCTAATCCCACCGTTACAGAACATAGCTCTCCACACCTTCCTACTGATATAGAAAACAGTCCTTCACCTCTCTCTGATCATCAAAGACCACTAAGACAGCATAGGAAGCCATCTTGGCTCAATGATTTCGTTTCTAATGTTAGTCTTCAGTCCTCTTATCCACATTTCTCATCTCTTCCTTCCTATACTGTACCTCACATGGCTTTTGTGATCAATTTATATCAACTTAAAGAACCTAAAGATTATGAGGAGGCTAAAGCTAATCCTCTATGGGTTGAAGCTATGCATAAAGAATTATCAACCCTTAAAGATAATGGTACTTGGATCTTAACTACTCTTCCTCCTTCCACTAAAGCCATTGCCAGCAGATGGATTTTTAAAATTAAGTACAAGCCTAGTGTAGAAGTAGAGAGGTTCAAAGCGAGACTTGTGGCCAAGGGCTATAGTCAATTATATGGAGAAGATTATTTTGATTCTTTTAGCCCTGTAGCCAAAATAGTGACAGTTAGACTTGTGGTTGCTATAGCTACCAGTATACAATGGCCAATTCATCAACTGGATGTGAACAACGCTTATCTGCATGGGTTCATTGAAGAAGATCTTTATATGCAGCCTCCACAAGGTTATAGTAAAGCAATGTCTGGACAAGTGTGTAAGCTCATCAAATCACTTTATGGGCTGAAACAAGCTGGGAGGCAGTGGAATAAAGAGCTGACCAGCATTTTACTCACTTTTGGTTTTCATAGGTCGACACATGATCATTGTCTTTTTTTACACATCACAGATTCCTCATTTACCATTCTTGTAGTATATGTAGATGATATTTTGCTCAAAGGAACTAGTTTACAGCTTATCAATGATGTCAAAGCTTTTCTTCTTGACAAGTTCACCATTAAGGATCTAGGCAGTATAAAATACTTCTTGGGGATCGAATTGGCAAGGGATCATGCTGGTCTTACTTTAAGCCAGACTAAGTATTCAAGGGATATTCTTCTTGATGCAGGAGTTGTTGAAATGCAGCCTGCTTCTAGTCCTCTATCACATGGAATTATCCTCACTTATTCAGGTACCCCTTTGCCTGACCCTTCCAAATATAGAAGGCTGGTTGGTAGACTTTTGTACTTGAATTTTACCAGGCCAGACCTTACATTCGCCACTCAACAACTATCCCAATATATGCAAGCACCTTGTAATCATCATCTGCAAGCAGCAATTCATGTTCTAGATATCTGAAAGGAACTCTGCATCTTGGACTTTTCTACTCAGCTAGCTCTACTTTCACCCTCACAGCATATTGTGACGCTTACTGGGGTACTTGTAGACAATCAAGGAGGTCTGTCACGGGTTTTTGTGTGTTTTTGGGTAAGTCTTTAATTTCTTGGAAGGCCAAGAAGCAGTCTACGCATCAGCAGAAGCCGAATATAGAAGCATGTCAACCACAGCGTGTGAATTGAAATGGCTCTCATATTTGTTGACTGACTTCAGAATTGATATTGCTTACCCTATGAAGTTATTCTGTGATAACACATCAGCTATTCAGATAGCCAAAGATTCTATTGACCATGACAGAACCAAACATTTTGACATTGATGTACATATCATCTGAGAACATGTAGAGAATGGATTCCTTTGCACTATTTATGTTTCTTCAGAATGTCAACTAGCAGATCTATTCACAAAATCTCTGCCTGCTTCACAGATGTTTGATGCCTTGGTCCAAATGGGATTAGTTCAATTGCCTAGTGTTTAGGCTTAAAGGGGGAGTGTTAGCTTTTGATTTAATATGATTGGTATTTTAGTATTTTCCCATGTTGGGTAGTTTAGTCTTTTCACATGTACTATAAATCCACCTTACTAATAAGCTCCAATTACTCTATCAATTTCCAATGTCAGATTCAATTCAGTCATGTATCCATCGCCATCCCTTAGAGGCACTCCTTCTACCCTGGCGCCATCGACTCTTGATCGGGTCGTTACGGGAAGAGATGAGAAAGTAAAAGAAACTTCTTTCATGTAAATTTCTGCTAGAAATTGAAGTTTTTGTGTATGGTCTGATTTTCTGTTTTAGGTTCCTAGTTTCTGTTTTTCGATGTGAAAAATGAGTTCTTCTGCTAACTGGATTTCTGGATTTCTGGATTTTAGTTTTGATTGTTGAATTGACAATGACAAGAGAGGAAAACATAAGAAAAGAGGGGGAATATAATGAATTAATGAGTAACTCTCTTTGTAAAAGTAATAGTTGTTTTCGAAATAACCAGTTTCCTTCTGCTAACTGGATATTTC
Source organism: Euphorbia lathyris (assembly GCF_963576675.1). Classification (NCBI taxonomy): domain Eukaryota; kingdom Viridiplantae; phylum Streptophyta; class Magnoliopsida; order Malpighiales; family Euphorbiaceae; genus Euphorbia; species Euphorbia lathyris. Next base: position 16,918,810 of record NC_088914.1, on the reverse strand, counting down.
TTTTTTTTTTGTTCCCAATCTTTTCTAGCTTGGTGCATAAATGTTTTACGATTAAAGATGGACATGAATTCAGGTAAATGATTCTATTTTTACAAGAAGCGTCATGGAAGCAGATGATCATTTATGTGCAAAATTTAAGGGCAATGTTATTCCTTTTATATTTTTTGGTCTCAGGATTCGATGAATACACAAAATTGAGAGAAACAATGTGTTCGGCTCTTTCGGCGAGAATGTGGACGTGTCAGATTATTATAGAATTATCAAATTGAGAAATTAGGTTGAGTGTGTCTACTAACTTGTGAATCGAACGATTACGAGGAATAAAAGATACTATAATCTTAAGATTCTACTCTCAAACCGATATCAACCTTAAAAGAATAATTGGAGAATAAGATAAAATAAAGTTTTATTGGGAGCGAAAGAAAATAAAATACTTGATTGTAAATTGAAACAATGAAGATTATAACTAAAATAAAGAACTGATAAATTTAAATTTGTTGAAGTCTAAAAAAAAGTTTATTAATCTAAATTGCTTGTCAGGTTTTTCTTTGATTGAGTGTGTGCAGGAAGGTTTTTTAATTGTGATTTATGCCTTTTATGGATGTTGAAAATGTATCCGTTGAATTTTTTTTAAGTTTCTTCCCGAGGGAAGGATAAGAGGGAATGCCATACACGAATCCCAGGCAGAGATTCAAGTACATGTAGAAAAGTTTTGTCTACTATTATAGATCTGACTCATTGAAAAATTATGAAGTTTTGTCTACTATTATAGACCATGAAATCGATGTTGAGTGGAACGTGTTTCTCAAAGTTATGCAAAAAACAGTTTAAGCTTCTTAAATTTGAAGATAGAGATTGAAGCTCATCTGATTTATTTTTAGATTATAATTTTTTAATTAGTTTTATCGAAATATAGTACTTTTTATATGAATAAAACTATTACATTTCTTAAAAAAAATAAAAACTAAAGGAAAACTATATACTAAAAAATCAAATTCAGTACGGAGCTCTTAAAGGTGAAGTATAAGTCTGTTACTCATATAAGATTACTTGTAATTGGTGAAGTATAAGTCTGTTACAATAAAATTATTTGCATCACGAATAAAAATAAGCGTGACAAATAGTACAGCCAGCTTAATTTTGAAAATTTTAATCTAAGTTTTTTTTTATTAAGAACCTTTATAAATACATATTTTTGGGTAAAGGATGTGGAGCTGTTACAATAATGGCATTATAAATGAGGTTTTTTCCCCACCTGTGGAGCTAAATTGACCGTTGTTTAACTCATATCGAAGCTTTTAATTATCATTTATATATAAAATATTTATTGTGTTATTAACTCAGTTGCACTAGTGCATAAATGGTATTTGGCAACATTTTTCTTACCCTTTACGATCAATTTTAGAATTGTAACATTGGTTGTACAACTAACGGCAAATATCTTACCTATTGGCAACAATTTTTATTCTAAAACTGATGCCAAAGGTAAGATCTTTGATAACGATTTGACAAAGATCAATGACATCTGCTTTTATTTTAAAACCGATGCGAAAGGTAAGATCTTTGGCAATGGTTTTTGATTAAAAACTGATGCCAAAGATCAAAAGGCTTGCTAAACTACATTATTATACAAACCGTTACTAATAAATAATTTTTGAGATTGGGTTTTTACGACAACCAACCCCAAAAACCTTTGCCATCAGTTTTTTTCTTATAGAAACTGTTACAATTAGGCATCACCAAATATCATTTTTCCACTAGTGACAAAGTGTTTAAAATGTTTATTGTGTTACTAATACAATCGTAATCATTAAATGTAAATATGTAGGTCCGTGAGAATGAACATTATCCCTCTCTTTCTTTATGTCACCTTTTTTTTATTGACAATTATTTTGACATCTCTAAAGGCGACATTGATAAAGAACACATTAATCACAAATTAGGTTATGATTTTGTACAGATTAATTCAAGTTGAAGAGAGATGAATTAATAATAATAAAAGAAAGAAAGAAATAGACATTAGGGCTTTATGCAAATGTATACTATGATGCAAATAGCCGTTTAAGCTGAGATTGTTCTGATCAATATATTTTGGTTAAAACTTGGTACTCTAAATCAATCATTTTTAATGATAAAATGGAGACAAATCTCTTTAAAAAAATGTCTTCAATCTGAATCACAACCAGGGATTTTTTTAAGAGCAAAACATCAAACACAAGCATCTATCCAATGGTAAAAAGTATCAAATTATTAGGCTACCATGCTACCTATACAAGAGGATTGAGAGCAGCTCCAACAAAAACAATGCCAAAAACGTCGTCTTTGATCATAAACAAGAACGGATGATACGCAACAAAATTTAGTTCAGAAGGCTTCAAAGAGCACCCACCATTCCAACATGCAGTGACATTAGTTGATGTTCTGCCTTAATCGTTTACTTCAATATATGATTTCTGAATTGCTTCCGACACATAAACAACCTCTGACGTATCAACCATCTCTTTTATCTCAGCTTTCTTGTCATCAAAAGGCAAATTCAATCCTAGTTCATGATCTTAGAAACATTCAATGTATATTCATATTTCAATTTTGGCAACCACATGACTGGCTGAAGGGGCGACTCCAGTATTTTAGGAGCCCTAGACAGCTCTCATACTCCAATTTTTTTAAAATTTAAATTTAATATATATAAAATATAATTAATTTTTAACTCAATAAGATGAACCCGTTGAAGATCAAACTTTTTGACAATTTACAGTGAACGAAACAATGAATTGCTATATTATTATTAGATTATGTACAATTAATGCCTATAGTTATTGGGTGAAAACCGATTTAACCCTTACGCTTAATACATCATTTGGGTGGGATACCTGGAAATAAGTAGGTATAATCATTATAGGACTAAAAAACTTACCAAATGACAAAACTTCCAATTCACATTCATATATAAAATACAAAATAATTGTTCATGTTGAAGGCGGAGGATAAAGTTAATTGTACGGACTATTACCTCTCAAAAGAGAACAAGAAGAAGAAGACAGGAAATAGAAACACAACTTGAACGATGTTAAATCAGATTTACATTCGAAACAATCAGAAAAATATAATCATTCTAAGGTTGAAATTTTTTTAAGATTACCTTCATCGATAACAACTTTCGGGATATGGGAAATCTTGGACCATTCAGAGCCACTCCCCTTTGCGCAGCTTTCCTTGAGGCATGGACAGTTCACAATTTTCAGCTCCTTTAATTGGGAAAGGCCTTGAAGAGCTGTAGCTGAAGGTAGATACTTAAGATTGACAAAGTTCCCAATGACAAGCAACTCAAGAGATGAGAATTTCCCAAACCACTCTGGCAAAGCTTCTAAGCCATCAAAATCACATATTTGTAATACCTTGATGCGAGTGAGATTTTGAAGTTAATCAGGCAGAGATTTATAATCATTCTGACCTGTTATGACTAAAGAACTAATCCCCAAGTTTATCAATTGGGTGAGTCGCTGTAAAATGTCCCCTGTGAAATTGATCACATTTGGACAATTAACTATAGTTAAAGAAGCAAGTGAACCTATTTCCGGCAAGTCTTCAGGAACAGGTGTCAGCTAGTGGGCATTTCCAGATAAACAACATTCTTAGTGACGAATATAGTTTTAGCCGTCTTGGAATAGAGATTAATTTATCACAGTATTGGATCCTTAAAACCTGAAGGGAGGTGAGATCTTGTACACTTTGAAAAGGTGCCAAATTACCACAACTTCCTATGTGTAACAGGCGGAGAGAACTCCAAGGGTGGACATTGTCCAATACCAGCTCGTCAAATGCATCACACTGTTCCATTGTAAACTCCACAAGTGCAGAAAGATGACTTATCGGGATGTTTCTCAACTTAGGACACTTGGAAATGTGCAACTCTTCCAGACATGGAAAAGCATTAAATGTTATCGGTGCCTTCCATTCAACTAAACTCCCCATGGAACCAATAACTAATCTTTTTAGAGCAGGAAACAGTACCCATTCGTTGCTTGTGCTTGCTTCATTGCTACCATAAAACTCATCACCCATGTATTCCACATTGTCCAATCCTACTATCTCAAGCTTTCTAAGAAGAGGAAGATTCCCTACCTTTGGAATTTCTCCACACCTTCTACAGCTTTCCAGTTTTAGCCACACCAAATTGTTAAGTGAGCAACAATCACCAGCAGATGTAGTTACTTTCATTGTCAACAGCCATGAGGGAAATTGTTTTCTCAAATAATTCTTAATCACTAATCCTTTCAACTCCTGACACGACTGGAGACCTTCCAACACGTTCTCATCATTATAGCTGGGTTTTAGTGATCTTACTGATGCAGCGCGGAATCCACTGAGAGTTTTAAACCGTAAACTCACAAAGGCTAACAACTTATCTAGCTAAACTAGAAGGAGTGGATCCTAATTCATGGACTAAATCCATAGGAATAGTGAAATCCCCATTGTTGAAGGATAAAACCTTAACAAACTTCACAAGGAAGAAGATGATAAATTGTATTTCATAAAAGTTTTTTATTACAATGAGAAAGAGATGAATTTATATCATCTCAAAAACCTAATTGCCAAATTACAAAAGGGTAAATTATCTAGCTAATTAAAATACAAATCTAAAGGGTAAAGTAGGGTTAATGGTAAAGGGGTGGCATGCTTGTAAATAAAGAGTGGTAGAGTTGTAAATAGGTAGTGGTCCCAAGTATGGAGAACTTGGGGAGGAAGTATTCTTCAGCCGAAACACGCCCCGCGTGTCACGTACTACGCCCCGCGTGAAAGCGTCTTTGAGTTTGAATGCTCCAAGAGTGGTCTTGTACGCCCCGCGCCTGAGGAGACACGCCCCGCGTATGAGGAGGCACGCCCCGCGTATTAGGAGGCACGCCCCGCGTACATGAGCTCCTGGAACTGGTTCTCTCCGAAGGCTTGGTCCACGCCCCGCGTACTAGACAACACGTCCCGCGTGGACTGCCCAAGTGACCCCCTTCTCGCGTGGTTTCTTCCTCTCTCTCGGCTCCGGATTCACGCTCCGCGTGTCCTCTCTCACGCCCCGCGTCCAGGGACAAGATGTCCTCATCATTCTCCTCTTCTTCAAAAGAGTTGGCCCCCAACTCAACTATAGAATAAGAATTGTGCTCGGTAGGTATTAGCCACTCCATATATGGCCGGCTTCCCCTTATCTTTATGAACTCTCCCCACACCTCAACTCGTGTGTTGTTCCCGGTGCACATCCCCCATAAGACTCGCCTCCATATCCGACCGACATCAAACGGAATATCTCGACGAAGTTGATCAAACCAATCTGTCCCAATGTCTTGGAAGCTCCTCCACACTCCCACGACATGTCTAACCGACCAACCCCGGATCTCCTCTTCCTCCACTTCACCCGGACGGCCATTCCCGTTCACCAAATACTCTTTGGAGCTCACTCTCTTCATCATCACATCACTCCTCATTGACTCCTCATAGGGTTGATGTCCCCTCAACAAACATAACATATATCCCAACACATGCACATCAATCAAGAACAAAATAACAAGTTCCGAATTTACCAAGTGAGAGGCTCGGTTCATTCCTAATGTGCGTGTGTTAAGAATCTCCTTTCTCCCTAGAGGCGTCACAACATACCCTTCATCCGTTTCCTTTAAGCTCAAGCAACTATGAGGAAGACATAGCATACGACCTCCCGGATCCCATACAATGTCACGTGGTATCTTCCCCAAAGGTAGAATGCCCCGGGGTTGTCCGTTGAGAGACACATACCCCCATCTTCGAACGTTGGTCCCACATCTCCACTTTCCTCTATTCCCTTCCGGAACTCTCGCTCATAATAGTCAAGTTCATCATCATTAAGTAGCTCAATTTCGAAGTTTCCTTCTCCATCAATCTCCTCTCCTAGATCATCTTCTTCTTGACCATACGGAATTTCACTTCCCTCTTCATCCGCAATCCGCTCTCTCCCACGACATATCGTTCCTATTGGCTTCTCTCCATAGCTCAAGCCGACTATCCCACGTGCTAAGCCGCTTGACTCCAAAGACATACTACCATCCAACATGGTAGAACCACCAACATCTCTCCCATCTCCATACTCATCAACCTCCACACATAATGAAATTTCATCATTCTTCCCAAAAAGATTAATAAGCCCAAGGTCACTCTCCCCTTCCTCAAGAATAATACCCCCACTTTCATCACACACACAAGTAAAATTATGCTTAAGGGGTATTTCATCAAATACATGGGAAGCGTCCCTTGCAAAATGGGTCTCCTCATTCTTAGCACACACAAAGTCAACCTCCCCCATGTTTTCACATACAACCATCCCTTCCTCCTCATCCATAAATGAATTTAAATCTTCCTCCACAATTTCATATCAACAATTTCACAAGAAGAATTTAAACCCATTTCATCCTCACAAACAACATCACCAACATCTTCCATAGCAATAGGAATATCCAAAACTTCAATATTAGAGATTGGAATCTTAGGAGTTACCTTTACCACATATGATGGAGAAGAGATTAGTGATGGATCTTTAGGAGGTAAAGTAGTGGTTGCCCTTTGGAGCCTCCTCATCTCTATATGCTCCAAGTCCTTCCGTACCTTCCTTAGTAACTCTTCACATAGGAGCTCCGACTTCCTCAGCCCGGCTCTAAGACGTTCCTTTTGTCTCCGGTGAGGTTCTCCGGCGGGTTGGATGCGGCTATTTCGAAACTCGAGAATAAGCCTCTCCGTATCAAGACGCCTTTCTCTTCGTTCCGCTTCTTGTTTTTCTTCAAGCTCATTCATCTTGTCATTGATTGCCTTCATGCTTGATTCTAGTGCTTCAAGCCTTTGCTCATGGGTTCCAATGGCTTCGGTGGTGATACGTGGTTGAACCATTTCCGAGAAGAAGTCTCCGGTCAAGGAAAATGACTCGGCTCTGATACCAAATGATGCAGCGCGGAATCCACTGAGAGTTTTAAACCGTAAACTCACAAAGGCTAACAACTTATCTAGCTAAACTAGAAGGAGTGAATCCTAATTCATGGACTAAATCCATAGGAATAGTGAAATCCTCATTGTTGAAGGATAAAACCTTAACAAACTTCACAAGGAAGAAGATGATAAATTGTATTTCATAAAAGTTTTTTATTACAATGAGAAAGAGATGAATTTATATCATCTCAAAAACCTAATTGCCAAATTACAAAAGGGTAAATTATCTAGCTAATTAAAATACAAATCTAAAGGGTAAAGTAGGGTTAATGGTAAAGGGGTGGCATGCTTGTAAATAAGGAGTGGTAGAGTTGTAAATAGGTAGTGGTCCCAAGTATGGAGAACTTGGGGAGGAAGTATTCTTCAGCTGAAACACGCCCCGCGTGTCACGTACTACGCCCCGCGTGAAAGCGTCTCTGAGTTTGAATGCTCCAAGAGTGGTCTTGTACGCCCCGCGCCTGAGGAGACACGCCCCGCGTATGAGGAGGCACGCCCCGCGTATTAGGAGGCACGCCCCGCGTACATGAGCTCCTGGAACTGGTTCTCTCCGAAGGCTTGGTCCACGCCCCGCGTACTAGACAACACGTCCCGTGTGGACTGCCCAAGTGACCCCCTTCTCGCGTGGTTTCTTCCTCTCTCTCGGCTCCGGATTCACGCTCCGCGTGTCCTCTCTCACGCCCCGCGTCTAGGGACAAGATGTCCTCATCACTTACGGATTCATCATGTGACTGGAATGCGGTTTCATCATTGTAGTCTCTGTCACCACTCCACACAAGTTCTAATTTATCTAATTTCCTTTTACTTTGCAAATTTGCTTTCTTAGCTTCCTCTTCATCTCTCACCAGCTCTAGATTATCAATTCAAATCTTAAGTTGTTTAAACATTCTAATTTTTGAATACTACCTCCTCGATCAGGGCCCACAAAAAAAAAAAACAATCATGTGAAGATTAGTTAGGCAACCTACCCCACTTGGCATTTGCTTCTCATAAGAAAAAATAAGACGATTCAAGCTCACCAAGTTTTTCAATCTTTTGGGAAGCTTTTCAAGTAATTCGCACTCCAACATCAATAATACTTGCAGATTGTAAAGCTTGGTGATGGATTCAGGTAATGCTGTGATTTCACTGTACGAGCATCAAGAAATCTCAAATGTTTCAGCTTTCCAATCGAAGCTGGCAATACTTTGACATTTCTACCCCTTAATCTAAGAACATGCAAACACGCACGAGTCATAAAATACATCAGCACTTGCTGCAAATAAAGTGCACAATGCTTTAGTTTTATGTCTGAGAAATATTGGTACTGTCCCTCCAGAGTCCCCATGAGGGATGATATTCAGATGTTGAATATGAGATGTATCATTTCCAGCTGAGCAATTCTCCATAGTCAATGTATCAGACTTGGAAATAGATACTGCAAGCTCATGCATCCTTGCAACTTTTATATGCCCGAATTCATCATATTTTGCATCCAGAAAAAAAGAACTACGAAGCAATTCATTAAAGTAATTGTCCCCTGCATTTTCTATAGATGAGTCAAGAAGACCATGACCCCTCCATTGACTAATTAACTCTATCCTCCAAATAAAAGCACTTTTAGGAAAAATTGAGCAATAAGAAAAACAAGCCTTCAAATGGAAAGACAATCTATCAAAGCTTAGCCTCAAAATAGAGTTGACGCTAACCTCACTTGCTGAAACATTTAAGACATTGCTATTTTTTATTGCTAACCATTCCTCTTTCCTTGTTTTCCGATGTAATGGCCCCCCTATAACTCTTGCAGCTAGTGGCAATCCTCTGCACTTACTTGCAATCCCCTTCCCAATAGCTTCCAAATCTGAAGAAATTGATGCTTTGCTATCTCCTAGCACTATTTCTTCAATTATGGACCAGCATTCATCATTGGAAAGCAAATGCAGTTTTTGCCTAAACTGTGTGGAAGTTTCCATTAGCATTGCTACTTGGTCACTTCGAGTTGTGACAACAACAACATTCCCATTGCTTTTAGTAATTGATGACAAACGAGTCTTTAATCTATCCCACCTCTCATATTTTTGATTCCATACATTATTAAGCACAAGAAGAAAATATTTCCCTTCTAGTTCCTCTGCAAGATGTCGAAGTGTTGCATCCTTGTTGGTTATCCCTCCTGCATTTTTATTAAGAGTTTGCAACATTTCTCCTAGAATTTTTATGAGAGGTGGGCATGGGTGGGATTGGGAAGACTACTGTAGCTAAACTGGTGTGTCAAGAAGCAATGGACAAGAAACTTTTTAATGTGAAAATGTGGATTTCTGTTTCTACCGACTTCGACAAGCAAAAAATTCTAGGAAAAATGTTGCAAACTCTTAATAAAAATGCTGGACGGATAACCAACAAGGATGCAACACTTCGGCATCATGCTGAGGAACTAGAAAGGAAATCTTTTCTTCTTGTGCTTGATAATGTATGGAATCAAGAATCTGAGAGGTGGACTAGATTAAAGAGTCGCATGTCATCGATTACTAAGAGCAACGGGAATGTTGTTGTTGTCACAACTTGAAGCGACGAAGTAGCTATGCTAATGGAAACATCCCCACAGTTTAGGCATAAACTGAATTTACTTTCCAATGATGAATGCTGGTCCATAATTGAAAAAATAGTGCTACGAGATAACAAAGCATCAATTTCTTCAGACTTGGAAGCCGTTGGGAAAGAAATTGCAAGCAAGTGCAAATGATTGCCACTAGCTGCAAGAGTTATAGGAGGGACACTACATCGGAAAAAAGGGAAAGAGGAATGGTTAGCAATAAAAAATACCAATGTCTTAAATGTTTCAGAAAGTGAGGTTAGTGTCAACCCTATTTTGAGACTAAGTTTTGATAGATTGCCTTTCCATTTGAAGCCTTGTTTTGCTTATTGCTCAATATTTCCTAAAAGTGCTTTTATTTGGAAGATAGAGTTAATTGGTCAGTGGAGGGGTCATGGTCTTCTTGACTCATCTATGGAAAATGCAGGAAAGAAGTACTTCAATGACTTGCTTCGTAGTTCATTTTTTCTGGATGCAAAATATGATGAATATGGGCATATAAAAGGTGCCCGGATGCATGATCTTATGCATGAACTTGCATTATATATTTCCAAGTCTGATACACTGACTATGGAGAATTGCAGATCTGGAAATGATACATCTCATATTCAACATCTGAATATCATACCTTATGGGGGCTCTGGAGGGACAGTACCAATATTTCTCAGGGATAGAACTAAAGAATTGCACACTTTATTTGCAGCAAGTGCTGATGTCTTTTATGACTCAAGCAAGTTCAGGAGTTTGCGGATTCTTAGATTAAGGGATAGAAATGTCAAAGTATTGCCAGCTTCCATTGGGAAGCTGAAACATTTGAGATTTCTTGATATCACGCATAGTGAAATCACCGCATTACCTGAATCCATCACCAAGCTTTACGATCTGCAAGTATTAAGGATGTTTGAGTGCAAATTACTTGAAAAGCTTCCCAAAAGATTGAAAAACTTGGTGAGCTTGAAACGTCTTATTTTTTCTTACGAGAAGCAAATGCCAAGTGAAGTAGGTTGCCTAACTAATCTTCAAAGGCTTTCTCTTTTTGCTGTGGGCCTTGATCGAGGAGGTAGCATTCAAGAATTAGAATGTTTAAACGAGTTAACCTTTGAATTGACGATCACTAATCTAGAGCTGGTGAGAGATGAAGAGGAAGCTAAGAAAGCAAATCTGCAAAGTAAAAGGAAATTAGATAAACTAGAACTTGTGTGGAGTGGTGGAAGGGGCTTTTCTGATGAAGACGAGTTCGAAGATCCCCATATTTCCAGTGAAAAGGTGTTTAACCACACACAACTCTCATTTTCAAAGTGAAAAAGGCAAACATGAGGTCCAAAAGTAGCAACCAAACAACTCCTAAGTTTATTTACAAAACTTGTTTCGAGTCTCTGATAGAGAGGTGGCCTCTCAAATCAGTTTGTTCACAATAGTAGCAAATTTACAACCCTAAATTTATATTAGACTAATTGTATTTGGCCGCAAAAGTTAATTAACTAATGGAAAATGTTAAAATAGGGACAAATTTGCAACCCTAAATCCAATGCGCAGATCACAAGATATAGAAATCAGGAGAGGAAGATTCGTTTGTTATGAGCTCTAAGAGATTCGGATTGCTTGCGAGAATTACAACTTAATATTGAAACATAGATTTAATAAAATATATACCTGGTTTTGAAAATCAACAGATTGAGCACTGGCTTTGTAAACATCTTCCGCCAACTGTTTGAAAGAATGCTTCAAAGAGAAACGCTTATCCACCCAAATTCCATTTACCAAACATATCATCGGCCCCTCGCCCCTCGCAGCTTCGATTTGGAGAGAACGGATTCCATAACGAAAAACCGAAAGGTCCCCAGCCACTGCTTGGATTTTGATGGATCGAGTTATCGCTGGAAGCAAATTCCATAAGAATGGAAGATTGAGCATTGAGATGAGAAATATCATCGGATTGAAGAAAGTGTAGCAACTGCTCCAAAGTCTGACCTGTTGAACCAGAAGCAAGCATATTCAAAACAATATGAATCGATAATGGAGATAATACCAGATTGTTCTTGCAGCCATTGTTGATTTCCTTGAGAATCGAATTCACAGCAATACTCATCCCAAATTCCATCTTATTGCTATTCCTTTCAGATTTTTGTGGTCTCCATATTAACGAACGAAGATGAATCATTGAATAAAAATAAAATTGAGAGAAACAATGAATCAATAGCAACTTAGCAAGTCAAAAGAGTAAATCCGAATGTGTATATCCAAAGTAGTGAAGCAATCCTAAAACCCTAGAATATATACTGTTAACCGACGTAGCCTATGCAGTAACGGAGCTGAGTACGGGTCTCTATCGGTTGGATGTAAACCGTATACCGAACCGAACCAATTGAATTCGATTTTTTGTTACTTTAGTTTCGGCATTGGTTTTATTTTTAGATGCATTTTGGTATTCGGTTCGGTTTGATAATAAATGTAAAAAAACTGCACTTAATTACACATTATATATAAACACATATATTTCATTTTACAAGTTTAATTTTTTTTTTTTTTTTTTTTTGAGATAATAAATCAATATAAATATATTTTGAAAGTATTTCAATTTTTGTTGAGGTAAATTTAATGAGAAAATCTAGTGAGTTTTATTTGTTAATTTGATTTTTTTAGCTAAATTCGGTTTTTAGGTTCATTTAAGTTTTACATGTTATTAGGTTCGGTGTCGGTGTCAATTATTTTAGTAATTTTGGTATCAGTTTTTTCGGTTCAGTTCGGTTTTGAACCGATGCACACCCCTAAAACTGAGAGTTAAATTCGTTTGAAAATTTAAATATTAATAGGTAAACGTTAAATTTACTTTCTAGAGATAAAAAAATTTAATGAAGTTTAAATTTGGAGGTTAGAACTTCAATTAACCGTCATTTACCCTTCAATGTGATATTTAACCTTCCATTATTTCTATCTACTTCTTTTAATTTCCTCCCAAACGATTTGATTTGTGTTATTCAAATACTTAAAAAATAGGGTAAATTACACTCATGGTCATTAATGTTTGGAGTTAATTTTAAAAAATCAACTAAACTTTATTTTGTTTCAATAAAATCATCTCATTTTTCTTTTTATTTTAATAAAGTCATTCAGAACAATTGAGAGACAAAAAAGTCACTCAATAGCATGTGACAACCAATTTACTTCTACATGTAACACTATAGTCATGGATTAGGCTATGACTACTTTGTTTTTAACAAAGTAAGCCTTACTTTGTTTTTTCCATCATTGAATAGTGATGAACTTTGACAAAGTAATCTCATCTAATGGTAGAAAAAACAAAGTAAGACTTACTTTGTTAAAAACAAAGTAAGCATAGAATGCACTATCATATGAAAAATAAAACGTTTTTAAGCGTCATGTACTAATTTCAAATAGTTGAATTAATTAAATAAATAAATAAAATTGTTGAAGCCTTTGTTTTGAGGGTGAGCTTGATGTGGGCTATTGATAATGAAATGGATAGGGTTGTGTTCGAAACTGATGCCAAACTGATCGTTGATGTAGTAAACTCCAACATCTTAGGCATCTCTGTATTCGGGGATTTGATTGAGGATTGTAAAGTTCTTATGCTAGATAAAGCATTTCAGATGAACTTTGTCCCTCAACTAGCGAATAGAGCAGCTCACTTAATAGCTAGATGTGCTCTATACTAGTAATTTTAATTTTTATGATTGGCCATATTGGTTTGAACTTGTAATTCATGAATCATGAGGATGCTATTGTGCCTTTAATTTAAGATCTTCTTTTGCTTAGAAAAAAAAAAAGCTTAAGTTATAATTCAAACTAGACAAAACATTTGTTTAATACATTCCAAATATATTACTCCATCAATTCCTTTATATAAGTCATTTTAGGGTTTTTCACAAAAATTAAGAAATATATTGGTAATTAGAAAAGATTCTCTCGCATGTCACTATTGGAGAATAAGCATTGAAATATTAAAAAACACATATGTCAATACAGACAAACTTTAATATTTGGACCAAAAAAACTAAACTAAAAGTTCTTGGTATTCTAGAATTGCTTATATTTAGGGAAAAAAACTAATTTCCTAGAATGACCTATATAAGAGAATGAATGGAGTAGTACATGTTACATATAAATATACACGAAATTATATCTAAAGCAATCTAGTTAAAAATGTTTTTATTCATGTTACACCACACACTAAGGCTGAGCATAGAGGTGGTAAAAGTACACACAATCTGATTACACGACACATAATTTTAGTGTTTGGATTTAGTTTAGTAGGTGATGTGTCATTTTTGGGACACGAAACTGACACGTAAAGTTTTGGGTTAGGTTAGGGTTGACATGCTAACCTGAAAATGAAACGAAATGACATTAAAATTTAAAATTATTATTATATTCTCTCGTATTTTCATATGTCATTTTATTAATAAAGATAATAAAATTATAATTATTACTTACAAATATGATTCAAACCTCCTAAATTATTATTATAAACACATTACGTGACCATTTATCATGATATTAGCGGACTTTTCGATGGTTAGTGTTAACATACTAACGTAAAAATGACATAGAGTATTTAAAAAAAGTAGCATATCTTCTTATATTCTAAAAATTTATTATTAATATATATGCATAACAAAATTACAGGTGATCCAAAAACACGACACGAAATCGACACTGATCCAAACATGTTAACACGATTATGATATGAAAGTTTTTGGTTGGATTTGGGTTTACTCTTTTCAACACGAACACAACACGATACGAACACGACTCGAACACGAAATTGTTAGGTCTAGCTGAGCATGGATCTTAGAAATTCTTAAGCCGGACCAAATACTCGAATAAAAAAATCCAAAATTGAATTGAACCATTGAATTTTTCTTTAGGACCGTACCGAATTGTACTGTAGATTTTCAAATTCCTAATATTACTGAGTGAATACGTTGTAGATTCTAGAATCATACCGAATATCCGGAAAAAATCAAAATCGGATTGAACTATTGACTTTTACTTTAGAATCAAAACGAATTGTACCATTGACTTTATTAACTAAAGATTTTCATCTCTCTGAATTATACCCAACCCTACTTACCCCTAATATATGCAACTCACTAACTCAATACATCATAAGCAAACCTAAAATACATAAGTTTAATATTCCAAAGAGATTAATTTGAATAACCCTATATTATGTGAAATCAGTGTCCATAATCAACTCAAAACAATGAATGTTAACTATGTTATAAATATACCGTAGAATAGAAAAACAAAATAAATTAATAAATAAATAAAAGAATAATGAATTTTTTTTTTTTGCAAGAGTTTGTTTTAGCTTTCCGGGACAGCATTTAGCGTTTCACTTCAAATCGTAAGAAAAATAGTGTTTGGTTAGGTTTATACTACAACTTCTAACTTTTTTTTATAGAAACATTAGCTTTTTGAGACTTTTCATGAAAAACTTTTTTTTATTTTTTCATGGATAATTATTTGTATTTATTTGATATTGACAAAATTATAATTTTACGAAATACTAATAATCAAAGGGTAAACAGTTAATAACAACCGTTATTAATTAACAACCGAATTAAATAGAGACCTAATAAAAGGCCTTGTTTGGCAAATAGCTGTTAGCTATTAGCTGATGACGTTAGCTGTTAACTGATTACTTTTTTGGTTAGTTGATTTGACTAGCAGATTGTGTAAACGTATTTAGTAAAACTTAGTTGATTGTTAATAGTTGTTTGTGCAAAATGACAAATAAGGACATGGTAAAGTCTTTGTTTGAGGTTAGATGGTAATAAATAGGAGTAAAAATATCCATCAAAAGAAATTGAGCAATAAGCTAATTGACAAAAGCTCATAAATGAGTTTTTTCCAAATTAGCTGTTTGGACCCAATAACCTCTTTCAAACATCTCTCCATCAAACACAACTATTGGAGATTAGACTAGTCAAAACATCTAAAGTGGCTCAAACCTCTAAAACGACCCAAACCTCTAATTTTGCTCAAAAAAAACTCTTTACCAAACAAGGTCAAAGTGTCGGTTTACAAATGGAAGATATATTAATTAGACCTGGGCATGGACCAGTGAACCCGCCCGGCCCGTCCAGGCCCATTTAACCGGACTTGGATACATAAAAATGCTGTCAGGTCCGACCTGGCCCAAGTCCGAATAAGCCCGCCAAAAACTGCGCGGACTTGGACTTTACTAATTTTACATCGGGCCCGGCCCTATATATATATATATATATATATATATATATATATATATATATAAATTATAATATATTTTTATAAACATAAATATAAATACTTAAAGTTTAATTGCTTTTCAGATTTAATTAGTAATTTTATGATTTTAATTTTTTTTATATATAAATGAGCCTGGATGGGCGAGCTTGGGATTCAGATCTTAGGCCCGAGCCCAGCCCGAGCCCGACTAAATTTTTTGCAGGCTGGGTTGGGCTGGGCTTGGGCTCGTCAAGCTTTATTAAAAGCCCGACAAGCCCGGCCCAGCCCGGCCCATACCCAGGTCTAATATTAATTAGTAAATCGAAACATGGAAAACGAAAGAGCTGGGTCGAACCATTCCGCAATGGAAGATGTCCATGCATGAAACTAAAAAAAGAAACATTGTAAACCAAAGAAAGAGAAAAATGGAGAGAAGAAAGAGATTGAGATACTATAAACAGGGGTAAATTACACTCATGGCCTCCCAACTTTAGTCTTTTTTTTATGGCTCCTGAATTTCAAACCCGAAAATTAAAACATATAATATTTTCAGTTTATTAACATAATAGCCCTTTTACTGTTGATTTTGATCACAAGTCCAACAGTGTAGCTAATCCTCCGTTATAGAGTTGGTGGAAATTATATTCTAAACAACAATTTAATTCTTTAACTTTTTGGATTCGGAGTTATTCAAGTGTTGTTTGCTTAGGAGTAAAAACTCTGAAAAAACGTGATTTGAAAAATTGAAAACAGTGGTTTCATGGAAAATGTGTTTATAAAAAACTTAAATTTTTAGAATTGTCCATTCTAAGGTTCTCATTGGTCATTTCGACTTGTTCAACAGTAAAAAAAAATCATTATGTTAGTAAAGTATAAGTTCATGAGCTTATATTCGGTTTTGAAATTAAGGAATCACAAAGAAAGTAAAGATAAATTTGAGGGACCATGGATGTAATTTACCCACATAAGCAATAGTAGCTAAACTTTGGTAGCAGAAATCCATTGCATGCACCTGGTCCATAATCCCTTCTCCGGCAGCTAAAAGAAAGTAAGGACAAATGTGGAAGAATAGTTAAGACTCGAACCTGTGACCTCTCGATCACAAGACAACAACGTTTACCGTTGTGCCAAGGCTCGCCCTCACTTAAATACAACACTACAATAAATAAAAAAAACCACTAACCTTCATCTAGAGTTGTAGGTCAACTCTCCTAAATTGCACAAGACTTCAACATTTAATGGCATTATATTTTGATGATAACTTCAAATTCTCAGCATTATATTAAAAGGGATGAAGTATAACATTCTATATGTGGCTTTCTCTAGCAAAATAAGACAGAAAAACAACAATCAATAAAAGTGAAACCATATGGATTTGACAGATCCTGTACAGAAAAAGTAATCAAAGCAACCAGATCATATTTCATTCAGAACATATATATAAACTAAGAAGTATAACAATATTCAAACAAGTGAACCTACGTATCATAATTTCAACAGATTTGCAGTCTGCTTCAGTGTTAAGTGGTCTCGGGCGGTTCCTCTGTACTGCTCGGATCACTCCATTGATTGTCCCGGGGATTCCGTGCCTCTCGGAATCCCCTTACTAGAGCTGTGGGGATTCAGCAAATTTGCATGCAAGGGTGGCTAGTCTGAGTGTTTTAAGAAAAGTAACTATAGTAGTCCACTCTTTTTTAGCCATCGCAGAGGATTAGTGATGTTTTAAGTTCCTAATTCTTTCAGAATAACTACAAAATCAACAAAAGTAAGTAACTAAGGGAAAAAATAAAGGAACTATATGAGCAGAATTAAGAAAATTAGATTGAGGTTGAAATTTTTTTAAGATTACCTTCATCGACAACAACTTTCGGAATATGGGAAATCTTGGACCATTCAGAGCCACTCTCCTTTGCGCAGCTTTCCTTGAGGCATGGACAGTTTACAATTTTCAGCTCCTTTAATTGGGAAAGGCCTTGAAGAGCTGTAGCTGAAGGTAGATACTTGAGATTGGCAAAGTTCCCAATGACAAGCAACTCAAGAGATGAGAATTTCCCAAACCACTCTGGCAAAGCTTCCAAGCCATCAAAATCCCATATTTGTAATACCTTGATGCGAGTGAGGTTTTGAAGTTGATCACATTTGGGTGAGTCGCTGTAAAATATAGTTTATCAATTGGGTGAGTCACTGTAAAATGTCCCCTGTGAAATTGGTCACATTTGTACAATTAACTATAGTTAAAGAAGCAAGTGAACCTATTTCCGGCAAGTCTTCAGGAACAGATGTCAGCTGGTGGCATTTCCAGATAAACAACATTCTTAGTGACAAATATAGTTTTAGCCGTCTTGGAATAGAGATTAATTTATCACAGTATTGGATCCTTAAAACCTGAAGGGAGGTGAGATCTTGTACACTTTGAAAAGATGCCAAATTACCACAACTTCCTATGTGTAACAGGCGGAGAGAACTCCAAGGGTGGACATTGTCCAATACCAGCTCGTCAAATGCATCACACTGTTCCATTGTAAAATCCACAAGTGCAGAAAGGTGACTTATCGGGATGTTTCTCAACTTAGAACACTTGGAAATGTGCAACTCTTCCAGACATGGAAAAGCATTAAATGTTATCGGTGCCTTCCATTCAACTAAACTCCCCATGGAACCAATAACTAATCTTTTTAGAGCAGTAAACAGTACCCATTCGTTGCTTGTGCTTGCTTTATTGCTACCATAAAACTCATCACCCATGTATTCCACATTGTCCAATCCTACTATCTCAAGCTTTCTAAGAAGAGGAAGATTCCCTACCTTTGGAATTTCTCCACACCTTCTACAGCCTTCCAATTTTAGCCACACCAAATTGTTAAGATGTAGTTACTTTCATTGTCAACAGCCATGAGGGAAATTGTTTTCCCAGATAATTCTTAATCACTAATCCTTTCAACTCCTCACACGGCTGGAGACATTCCAACACGTTCTCATCATTATAGCTGGTTTTCAGTGATCTTACAGATTAATCATGTGACTGGAATGCGGTTTCATCATTGTAGTCTCTGTCACCACTCCACACAAGTTCTAATTTATCTAATTTCCTTTTACTTTGCAGATTTGCTTTCTTAGCTTCCTCTTCATCTCTCACCAGCTCTAGATTTATTTGCATTGATAATCAGTAATCTAGAGCTGGTGAGAGATGAAGAGGAAGCTAAGAAAGCAAATCTGCAAAGTAAAAGGAAATTAGATAAATTAGAACTTGTGTGGAGTGGTGACAGAGACTACAATGATGAAACCGCATTCCAGTCACATGATGAATCCGTAAGATCACTGAAAACCAACTATAATGATGAGAACGTGTTGGAAGGTCTCCAGCCATGTGAGGAGTTGAAAGGATTAGTGATTAAGAATTATTTGGGAAAACAATTTCCCTCATGGCTGTTGACAATGAAAGTAACTACATCTGCTGGTGATTGTTGCTCACTTAACAATTTGGTGTGGCTAAAATTGGAAGGCTGTAGAAGGTGTGGAGAAATTCCAAAGGTAGGGAATCTTCCTCTTCTTAAAAAGCTTGAGATAGTAGGATTGGACAATGTGGAATATATGGGTGATGAGTTTTATGGTAGCAATGAAGCAAGCACAAGAAACGAATGGGTACTGCTGCTCTAAAAAGAATAGTTATTGGTTCCATGGAGAGTTTAGTTGAATGGAAGGCACCGATAACATTTAATGATTTTCCATGTCTGGAAGAGTTGCACATTTCCAAGAGTCCGCTGTTGGACTTGTCACCAAAGTCAACAGTAAAAAAGGCTATTATGTTAATAGATTGCATTACTATCTATGCCATAAGTTATCTATATTCTATACTATTTTCTGAGCCTTCCTCAACGATCTACACATGTAAACTAAAGTTGTATTTACATTTCATAACAAGTGAAACCCTGGTGTACAATAGAGTAGATATGAACTTATGTCTTCAAACCAATCAAAGGTTACCTGCCAAAAGGTAGACAAAAATGAAGACGCAGTAGCTTTGACACGAGAAATTACTAATCCCAGAGGTGTACCTTTAAAAAAGAGTGATTTTCAAATTCAATGGCATACTAATATGTTTTTAAAATTCTGAAAAGAGAAATATATAGAAGCCTTGCTTCTCCCTTCAATGGAGCAGTTTTTCAAAAGAAAGTAAATGTGCAACACACCTGCATCCTGTTAAGGCATTATTGTTTCTAATAATAGCCAAAAACATTTGTTTCCACAAGGTCTTACAAGATGAAAGGGAGTGTCTTCCCACTGTTGCGGAAACGACTAGCAAATTGAAAGCTAAAGCATAAAAATAAATAGAGAAGACACCAGAATTTAACGAGGTTCGGCTAATATTGCCTACGTCCTCGGACACTACTAAATATTATTGCAAATGAGCAATTACAATAGAGAAAGAAAGGAGGAGAAAACAACTAAGCCTTAGAAATTAGAGGAGGCTAATTGTGGGGTGCCTTAAGCCTAAAACCCAAGCCCAAATATATAGCCTTCCAAACTCCCCCCAAAAGTCTAGCTTTCCAATATGGTACTTTGAACAACTAATATACACTTTTCCTCTTCTTCCCTTTAGGCTAAGAATATGACATTCTTAAAAGAGAGCCATTTTTCTACACCCACGTCATGCAAACCAGAAGCATTCTCAAATCCTGAAACACTCTCTCTCTCGTTAATGAATTTGGTAATTATAAATTCCTCAGCTGTGGTTCAATAAAAGGGAGTTCCAGAAAATCTTCAGACACCTTCATTCATTAATAACTAAGCATAAATCATGACAGAAAAGAAATGTCGCAAGGATAAAATTCCAGCTAAAGAAAACAGAAGCAATAATCAATCTGTAAAAGAGAATTCAAATTCTAAAACTATAACAATTGATTTATACAACAAATCAGCTCTCTCAACACTAATAAAAGAATACACTACATCAAATTAAAGTGTAAGAATTACCTCACTCATGAGAAACATAACCATTAAAACTCAATTCTATTGTACATAATTCTTTTTAGACTCATTCTCCTCTTCTCCAATCGCTTCATCTTCATCGGAATCCAAAATGCAGAACCTGCAAGGGAAATAGAGGAGATTAGAGCCAAATTAAAGACAACAGAGATTTCAAATTGAAAATTGATTAACTGAGTTAAAACCAAACACCTCAATGGTTTGAAGAAAACTGAGCTTCAATTAGATCCAGACGAACTCAGATGATGAAAACGGATTGAAATCGCTTGAATATCAGAGAGAGATAACTCGGGCGATCTTCTTCCACCTCATACGCAGATGGCCTTTATTACTTGTTACCAGGAAAGAGAATGATAGAGAACTTGGGGAGGGACTAGGAAGAAGCCGATTTAGGGTTCACGAGAGAGAGAGAGCGCGCCAAGGAGAAGAGAACGGTGAAGGTTTGGGAGAAGAGGGAAGAAGAGAAGTCGACAATTGGCTAGGGGTTAGGGATTAGTTTTAAGTGGGTTGGGTTTGATAACACCCCATTTACAGAAAATTACACAAGAGCTCAGTTTTGGATTTTATTTTACAACTAGTTTTCGGTAGTCCTTCCGTTTTTTACCATTTATGAATTCGGAAATGACTAAATTACCCTTTACTATTTATCAGTCAAAAGCAATTCACGCCTCTATGTCTTTCTCTCACAACTCGCATTTACAATAAAATGGAGAAAGGATTGAATCCCTAACCCATAATCGAATCACTCATGCTCACTCTTCCTGTTTGAATTGAAAGTAGAAATCGACTCAAATCTCTCTCGCTTACTCTTCCTGTTAGAATTGAAGGTGGAAATCTTCTTACTCTCAATGGTGAGTTTAATTTCTTCCATATTCTCAACTCATGTGTACTGCCAACTGCTTCAGTGATGATGAAAGATGTTTCTGACAATCCAAATTGACTAACAGAATCTTCATAAGAATATAACGGCAGGGACTAAACAGTTCACCGAGAAAAATGTTAGGGACTAAACAGTTCATCGAGAAAAAGGTTAGGGACCTTACCGTGTGTTTTTGAAAATACAGTGACTAAACAGTGTGTTTTGTCAAAATATAGGGACTAATAAATTAATTACCCTTAATTTAATTGGATAAAATCAGATTCTATTAAAATATTTTTAATTTTGTTAAATTAACAGTTATCTAATTTTTAATAGCAGTTATCTAATTTTTAATGGGTCCTGATATTTACAGCCCTAAGGGTTGTAAATAAAACCTCACAAATTACTATATTTAGTGTTAATTTAGTTTTTCAAAGATAATCTTATAATAAAATTTATTAATACTTAAAAATTAAATTATTAAATACTCATAGAAACTAGTAAACTAATTATATTTCCAATACAAATACATGCTTTAGAATTAAGATTTTATTTTATTTTATTGAAAATATATGGAGAATTAATGCTTATATACAATCCTAAGGGTTGTATATATCATTTGCCATTTTTAATAATTTCAAATTAAATTTTCCAAAATTACGTTTCAACTCTTTCTTTCTCTTTACAATTTATTTTGTCTACCATTTTTCCTAATCTCATAACACCTTGATCCCACTATATTTTTATTGTTTGATGGTCTATATTCCTCTTTACTTTTTCCTAATCTCTTCCTATTCTAACATATAATCTGTGTAGTTTTGTTTTCTTTAATTTCATTTTTTTTTGTTTTTCTGAATTTCTTGTTTCTTTATCTTCTACATTGGTAAATTTACGTTTCAATTTGTATAAAATCTATATTCACAGTTTCCTCAGTTCTTTTCACATTTTCACTATTAAATGAGATTGACTTCAGATTATATCACACAAAAGAAGAATTGAAATCAAAGTGGGAAGGAAAATCATGAGAACATAGAACTAAAAAGCTTTTTAAAAAAATACAAGATAAAAAATCTACTCCTTCCAAAGATATTTCAGAAGGTATAAATTAGAAAATTTAAAATGGGTATAAGACATTTTTTTAACTTCATCTGGAAAAAATTTTACCAAACAGATTAGAGAAACACCCAATTTTATCTGGATATGTTTTCTTCATGGAAATTAAATTTATGAAAAAGTAGAATTGTAGAAGTAAGGACATCTAAGAATTGTAACATATCAATTTTCTTGAAGCCATTGAAAAAATAAGCAAAACAATAAGTCAAATTTTAAGAGATTAAAATGGGTTTCATAGGAATTTAGTCATTTTTGCTGAAAATCATAGATGGATGTAAACAAGTAGGTGGCTGAAGCAAAAACAAAAATGACAGTAAAGAGATGAAGAAGGACGGGTTAATGGGGATTATTAGTATTTTTTTATTGAATATTTTAATAAGAAATATCTTTTCTTCAACCAAAAAGATATTAACAGTTAATTGCCATGATATTTGGTGATATTTATGGAATAAATTTACTTATCTGACAAACTTAGAATAAAGGGTAAAGTTCAAATAAAATCCTTGTGGTTTCACTAATTTTCAGATAAAGGAATGTGGTTTACTTTTTGTCAAAACGAGGACTGAGGTTTTCAACTTTAGCAAAATAAGGACTTTTTCGATTGATTCTATTAAAATCACCCTTAACAACTTCAAAAATGACATATTTTAATAACTACTAATATTCTAAACAACTTTAATTCTTCAACTTTTTTATTTCGAGATTATTTAGATGATGTTTGGTAAAGAGAGAGAAAATTAATGTTTAGAGAGAGAAAGTTCCAAAAAAGATGATTTTCTAAAATCGAAAATGTAGTTCCATAGAAAATATGACATTGAACAACTTTAATTCTTGAACATTTTCATTTTCAGGTCGTTAAAGATAGTTTTAATAGCATTATTAAAAGTGCGAAACCTTAGTCCTCGTTTTGACAAAAAGTAAACCACAGTCCTTTATCTGAAAATTAGTGAAACCACAGGGGTTTTATTTGAACTTTTCCCTAGAATAAATGATACAACTTTGAGATAATTGGAAATTTCTACAACAAACGTGAGTTTTATGTAACCAACCCTTTAATTTTTGAACATGAGCCCAACTTAAGCCCACCTAAATTAACAGATGGCTGACTGGGTCTGGGATGAGCAATTTTAGATAAAAAAAACCCGGTGGGTCCGGCCGGAGCCCGATCCAACCCCGCCATTAACAGGTCTATCTCCTTGTAACTCTCAAATCAATTAGTTTACACATATATTCCAGCAAATTACATTTTCATCCCTAAATCTCCTCCTTTGTATCTATTTCTATATGCATAATATACTTGTTGGGATAAGCATATATTCACAACATATATATTTATCCAAATAAGTAAACGGGTTTACGGGTTACCTCTTATAGCGCAGATCCCGTTCTTGATTTGCAGCGGAAGGATTCAGATCAATCACCCGATCTAGTATCACCGGTCAAGCCTTCAACCACGCCAATAGAATTGGGAGAGGAAGACAATTGGTTCACGAACTAAAGCGACGACGAATCCCAAAGAGAGAGAGGGGGGCGGCCAAAAGGAGGAGGCAGGAGAGAAAAATTCTCTTTTCTATGTTTTTGAGATACTGTATCTCTAAAACCTAATTCCTTATTCTCTTAGAATTAGTGTTGGTTAGGGTTTCTATTTATACTGAATAAATAGATAACCTAACCCTAATTCTTATTGGGTTTGGGCCCGTTCCATTTTGGGCGGGCCTAATTGGATCCATATCCAATTAATTCCAACATCTCCCACTCGCACGCAATGGAACTTATTCCAAACTTTCTCAATCTCGGTCTCTATCATACTCTTGCAAATAGTTCGTGCGACCGGCATACTATCGAGAGCTCTAGTGCTATATACTCGTTAGAACATATAGCTGCTCGATTTTCATGTAACAAACTTGGAACTATGTACTCGTTAGAGATATATAGATCTTAGATTTGAACATGGATCGTCGGTGGTGTATGCTTTTATCCTAGACTCCATATCATATCCCCTGTAGTCTTCGGATCTCTACAGTACATCTATTTTTCACAAATATGCACATATGCATAAGTGTCTGGACGGTGAAGAATAGAAACACTTAGATATGATTCAAATGGATGTCTTTCCCTCTTAACATTATTCTGTCCATTATAATTTGATTCGCTTATCCAGTCAGGGTCTCTTTGGTTGGTATTATCTCATCAACCTCGAGGTATCCCTTTCCAAGGTAGCTACATCAGACTAAACTTCTTAGAATAAGTCTAGGGTCTATAAGGATAAACAATAGTCAAGAAGCGCATCTTCATGACGTGAGTCTCACATTAGGAAAAGGCGAGATCAATCTACTTTTCCATCTCGTGGTCGCTAAAGCACACATGGTATGGGTCATGTGTTATGGTGTTCAATTCTTTTCTGAAGAATAGCATGTTATTAACACCATATAGAAGCATAGGTCTAGATGTGCCTGAACATCTAACTTTAGTTCATCACTTATGATGATCACTTCTGGCTATGACAGAAGGCTATAAGTTATCGCAAACTTACCCTTTTAGATTACTTGTTAATCTTTTTCATGTATTTGTAACACATGTTATCTTGCACCGTAATGGAAACACTTTTCCATGTCTATAGCAAGACGACTTCTATCATTGAACAAGCTCTCGAAATTGCTCAAAGACAGCCTCATCCTTCATTTATCATCACATTGACGAAATGGGGGAAACTGCTCATGTGAGTGAGCTACATTCTGTCTAAATATGCATTTTGAGTTCATAACAGCAAATATTTACAATTAAATACTCGCACTCGTGTATTGATGAAAATTCATAAAACCTTTATTAATAATTCATGTCTTACAAATAAAACAATGAAGAATGAGAAGTATACTTAGATCCTAAACAATCCTTGGGATCTAACATGTTTAACATAAACATCTCTCTTGACTGGTTTGGTGAGGGAATCTGCCACCATGTCATGACTAGATATATACTTCACATTAACTTCTTTGCGTGCAATTAAGTCCCTGACAAAATGATACTTAATCTCTATGTGCTTTGATTTGCTGTGGAACCTCTGGTCCTTAGCGAAAGCTATAGCAGATTGATTGTCACTGTTAACTATGACTTGGGTTTGACAATTGGTTACATTCAAGTTGTTTAGGAACCGATTCAGCCAAACAGCCTCTTGAACTATTGATGAATACGATACGTATTCAGCTTCCATGGTGGACATGGCTACACAAGTTTGTTTCTTGCTACTCTAGGAAATCGTGCCATTTCCTAGCAAGAACACATAGCCTGACGTGGACTTTCTTTCGTCCAAGTCTCCTGCCCAATCAGCATCCGTGTATCCTCTCAAATTTAGGTCTTTACCTTGATAGCATAGAGAATAATCTATTGTTCCTTTAAGGTACCTCAGTATCCTCTTCCAATGTGCTAGTCCTGGGTTGGACTGATATCTACTCACCATCCCAACGGCATGACAGATATCAGGTCTTGTACACAACATGGCGTACATTAGACTACCTATGGCACTTGCATATGGAACTTTTTCCATCCTTTTCTTTTCGTTTGGATTCTTTGGACACATTTTGGTACTTAGGGTGATGTCCTTAGTCATCGGGCTATCTACATGCCTACTTCCACGCATACCAAAACGATCAATGACTTTGTTAACATAAGTCTCTTGAGACAGTGCTAATAGTTTCTTTGATCGATCCTTTGAAATCTTAACCCCAAGTATGTATGCGGCTTCGTCCATATCTTTCATTTCAAAACTTGAGTTTAGCCAAGCTTTGATTTGGTTTACAAATTCTATGTCATTTCTTGCTATCAGTATGTCATCTACATACAGAGATAAAATGACAAAATTTCTACCCGACCGTTTCGTGTAGACACAATGGTCCTCTTCAAGCATCTTGAAGCCATTCAAAATCATTTGATTGTGAAAACGAAGGTACCATTGCCTAGAGGACTGTTTAAGGCCATAAATTGACTTTTTCAATTTGCAGACCTTATGCTCGGAGCCTTTTACCACGAAGCCCTCTGGCTGTGACATATAGATCTCTTCGCTCAATTCTCCATTGAGAAAAGCAGTCTTAACATCCATCTGATGTAGCTCTAGGTCTTAAACTTGCTACAATAGCTAAGATTAGTCTAATAGATGTAAACCTTACAACAGGTGAGAATATCTCCTCGAAGTCTATTCCTTCCTGTTGTGTATAGCGTTTAGCGACAAGGTGAGCTTTGTACCTTTCGATACTATTGTCAGCCCTTCGCTTCACTTTGAGAACCCATCTGCTCCCAACAGCTTTTCTACCCTTTGGCAGATCAACCAGTTCCCAAACATGGTTGGATCTCATAGAATCTAGTTCCTCTTGCATTGCTATAGTCCATTTGTCTTTTTTCGGAGAAGTGAAAGCTTCTTTAGCATTTCTAGGTTCCGCGTCATCATTTGGAGTTACTAAAAGAGTTGTGCCTTCGATACCAAATCATCGACTATCAACTCTTTGCCTTTTAGTACGGCGCGGTTCCAAGTTTTGATAAACTTCTCTCATGTATTCATCATAACCTGGAATCGTATCTCTTAGACTTTGTCCCAAATTCTCACAAGAATCAGGAATCAAACTCCCACTTAAATAAGGATCTTTCACATTCGAAACGTTTTGAGGTTCGGAACTTTGACCTTGTTCTTGTTCATGGTAGTGATCAGTATCATTACCTTGATCCTCAAAATTCCTCCCACTCGAATGGAGAGGTCCGTTTGAATCTAGTTCCTCAAACAGAGTGAGATCAGTGTCAACTTCTCCTAGCTTAGGAAACTCATTTTCTAAGAAGACGACGTCTCGTGATTCAAATTTTGTCACTCGGCCTTCACTATTTTCTCCCATTAGGACATATCCCTTTGATACGTCAGGGTATCTTATAAAGACACACTTTCTACCTCTTGGGCCTAATTTCCCAAATTTTCTTGAGGTATCATGGGCAAAAACAGTACAACCCCAAGGTCTGAGCATACTCAAATCGGGTTTTCTACCAGTCCACAGCTCATAACGAGTGGAAGTGACAGTCTTGGAGGGCACTCGGTTTAGAACATATGTAGTTGTGAGCAAAGCATCTCCCCAATAGGAAATAGGCAAGTTTGCTTCAGCCATCATAGATCGAACCATATCAAGGAGAGTTCTATTTCTCCTCTCAGCAACACCATTTTGTTGTGGAGTGTATGGGATAGACAACTGATGCTCTATCCCTTTCTCATCACACAAAGCTTTGAATTCATCTGAAAGATATTCTCGACCTCGGTCAGTTCTCAAAACTTTGATCTTCTTGTCTAGTTGATTTTCAACAAGGTTCATAAACTTTCTGAAACAACTCAAACCTTCAGACTTGTGAGACATCAAGTAGATGTGACCATACCTTGTATAGTCATCTATGAAGGTGATGAAGTAGTAGGCCCCATGCCTATCCCTCACATTCATTGGACCACAGACATCAGAATGAATTAATTGCAGAGGAAATTCTGCCCTAGTACCCTTCCCGAATGGTTTTCTATGCATTTTTCCTTTAAGACATGGTTCGCATGGAGGTAATTCAACTTTTCTTAAACTACCTAGTAAGCCCTCTTTGGCTAAACGATTCATGCGATCTTGGCCAATGTGATTTAACCTAGCATGCCATAAACTAACATCTTTATCCACAGAAGAAGAAGTAGTAACAGAAAAATTATTGGATTCATATAATTCAACATCCAAAATAGTCAAACCATTCAGTACATATCCTGAACCATAAAATTCATTATCCAAACTTAAATGCAAACTGTTATTAGCAAAAAGAAAGGCAAATCCAATTCTTAACAAAGAGTTCACAGAAATAAGGTTTCTCCGAATATTTGGAGCATAGAGAACATCTTGTAGGAGGAGAGTTTGACCGCCACGTAGACTCAATCTACATGTGCCAATCCCTTCGACTGCAACTCTCGAGTTGTCTCCCACATAGATCCATCTTGAACCGACTGGAATTCATCGAAACTCGACAAAGGTCTCTCTTTCCTTCGTCACATGGTCCGTTGCACCTGAATCAACAACCCACAAAGGATCATGTTCAGCTATAAGAACAGTGCTAGATACATTTATTTCACTCACACATGAGTTAGTGTAGTGTACCTTAGGAACTTTGCAATCATTTGCATAGTGTCCTTTTTCTTGGCAGTTGAAACATTTCACACGTGAAAGCTTCGGTTTCTTTCTGTTCTTTATTCTTTTTCCCTTTCTATTTTCTGTATTCACAGGGTCTTTGGCTTGCTCTTTGCCCTGGCCATAGAAGCGCTTACGCTTTTTCCTTAGAGGATTGGAACGCCTCCCACTTGAGTGGGCTCCCACATAATGGGCTTCAGCATTGATCTTAATCGATGACAAACAGCATCGAAGGTTTGAATTGCTTCGGTGTGGGTTAGGTGCACCTTCATGTGCTCCCAACTTTTTGGCAAAAAGCGGATAACAGCTTGCACTTTCTGCTCATTGGTCAACTGATGACCTGCTTCATTCAGCTCACTGATCATGTTGGACATTTCTCTTAAATGCTTTTTCATTGTATGATTATGCCTCTTCTTGTAAGTGTCAAACTTAATTGTCAATGAGCGGAGCCTAGTCAGAGACACACCTCCGAATTTCTCCTTCAAGGCATCCCATAGGCCCTTGGCTGACTCAATCTTACAGAATTGCCTAGTGAACTCATCATCCATGGCACTCAGCATGATGATGTGGGCAGTGGAATCCTTTTTCTTCCATGCCGTATAATCTCGGCAAAGCTGAGCAGTTGCACCATCCTCAGGTTCGGTCATAACCGTATCCAAGTGAGCAAGCACATCTTGCTCTTCAAGCACATACTTTATTTTTATTGACCAAACTTCATAGTTATCCCCATTTAATTTCAGGTCTTTGTTGAGTTCAGCAACTATAGACTTTCTAGCTGCTGCCATTGATGACTAATCTACAATGGTATTGCACGACTTAGTAAGAAGTTATTAAAGGTTCAATACACGCATTAATTCTCTAGACAACTTATATCTAATCAATCAAATTTTCATTCTAAATTTCGATTCGAAAATGAGACCGAAGTGGCTCAAATTACCCTTTACACTTTAGTATTAGATCCAACTAATTAGATACATTAATGCTTAGAGAATTTTGTTACTCACAAGTAACGATTTTGCAACTTATTACAAAAATATGGTTGTTGTAAGGAATTAAGATGACTTTTGATTTATTATTTCGATCTTAATGTTGACTAATCTTAACTACTAAGGTCGAAGATAATCATTAAATCAATAATAACTAATCACTGATTTAATAAATCGCAATTAAATATTCACATAAAATTATTCAAGCTCATCAATTCCAATCCAACATACCAAAAATTATCCAATCAAAATCGAATAATAATTAAATTAGGATCCCAATGGTTATCCAAACATATTTGAATAATCACACCATAAATAAAAAAATATCCAAACATATTTGATTTTTTTTTTTTTATTAAAAATCCATTAGAAAACAAAAATTCCAATAGAAATCCTAACAAAAATGATAACACTGGAATAATAAACCCTAAAGAAAAAAAAATTTATTCCAAAAATTAAATCCACAACCACACCAAAAACAAAAATGGTTCATTTAACCAACATAAAAATCTTCCATCTCTTCCATGTAGGGAATTTCTCCTACACGGAACGGGCGAGGGAAGGAACGAATCACAGATCTCCTTAACATTTCAGGCATCTCCCCGAAAACCCTCTTGTATTGGACAGACCTAAGTTGTCTCTCGGACCTCAGTCTCACTCCATCGTCACTTAAAGGTAAGGTGACATTCAACTCATCTAGCTCATTTAAGAACAATAACACAGAATGTTCATAATTCAAGCCAGAACTGTTAAAGCTATGCAAATATAGCTGATAGGGGTATTTTACCCCTATCTTTTAGCGTGATCTACGGGTTAATTTTAGAAGAAATAAATAAGTTTAATTGCAAAAATAGAGTGTTTTGAATAAAATAACGAAATAATAATAAATTCCGTATTTTCGGATAATTTCCCTTGTTTTTGATGTATTTAGGAAATAAAAACGTCAAGCTAACTCGGCTCTCAAGAATTGTATTTCAGGTACAAGGAAGAAGCAAAATTCATGCCAATACGCGGGGCGTATCATCCCATACGCGGGGCGTGAAACATCAAGTCAGAAATGATTGCCCTATCCACAGACACCACGTGGGATCGAGTCAGCATACGCGAGGCGTATGCCAACCTACGCGAGGCGTATAATCAAATGTCAGAAATGATTGCCTAATCCTGAAAAGTCAGACTGCATGGTCTCCTCGAGTCAACGACCTATACGTAGGGCGTACCACCTTACACGCGGGGCGTGTAAGGGAATCCTTCAGTGCAAAAAGTCCAGAGACTCATCTACGCGGGGCGTGCCTCAAGCTACGCACGGCGTACGGAGACCAAAGCAAGCGATAAAAGGTCAGAATCTCAAACATGCCATGCGTATCCCAGTCTACGCAGGGCGTATTTGAGACAACAAATCTAGAATTGGTCCACATGCAGAAGATTTCTGACGGAATGGGCATCTACGCGAGGCGTGCCACACCATACGCGGGGCGTATTATGGGATTTCTGCACAAATAATGTTGCTCCATACTTGTACCTTGCAAAGTTACAATTTTGCCCTAGTTTGATATGTATAAATAGGCAGCTCTTGATACATCTTGAACACACCATTAGAGAGAGCAAACTATACTTGTTTTGATTGTTGCAGTTTTAGATTTGTTTTTAGGCTTTGTGTAACTAAACTCTTCCATCTCGAGAGCTTGTCCGTTGCTCCCGGCATTTCATCAAAGTCCCGCTCCATCTCCGCACACCAAGCTCGAGAGCTCCACCATTCAAGTCCTTAGAGACGGCTTTTGAGTCCGGTTAGCTAGTTTCGAGGGTGGATTCTTCCCTTTACACTTGCTAATTAGCTTGATCTCATCCTATGTACTAGGCTTGTTTGTAATCCATATTTACACTTTCCATATTTATAATTTATGATTCATAACCTCTTTTTCTATATATGTGTTGATGTTTGTTGCTTGTTTTGATACTCGTAATTGACTATTGTGTAGGGGAACGCGATTTTCGACGCCATTCGAGCTATCTTTAGGGATTCATATAGGTGTTGCCTTATCGGAAGTGACGCTCCGGAAATCGTAGGAATTGACAAGCCACGGAACTTACGGGCCCTAATTTCTGGTCCCAAGCATTAGACACGCCTTGACTAGGAACCACGTAGTCTAAGTACTTCACGGGTCGATCGAACTACATATAGTCGTCTTTGCAAGAGCAAAACATTAACCGTATATGTATTAGGAGTCGTTATTTGTCATAGTTATAACTTATCGCCAACCGTATCACTTCTTAAGCGTTTCGTCATATAAATTTGCCTCACCCGTAGTTAGGAGTAGTTTGTAGTTGGTTCCCATATCAACCTCAAAGTATTCACAGCTTAAATAACATATAAAACCGAGTCGTTTAATACTTGCAATTATAAATCCCGTGGATTCGATACCCGGTCTTAACCGGATTATTACTTGATACGACAGGGTACACTTGCCCCTAAGTAGTGACGTCTAATAAAGATAGAGCATTTAGAAAGATCACATCCATAGTCGTAACGCACTTATCATAACATACATTTCATATTTACACCACTAGACGGCACGCATCAATAGCCTATGGAGTCTTGGAGAGGACTTTAGGGTTTCAAGAAGGTCGGAGAATAATATTATTTGATCATGACCTCCGTCAAAATCTCCCATAAGGATGAGGCACTGCATAAGGTCATGTACCTCGATCAGGTGACGCACAATAGCATCTGCATCATCCCATCGCACTTCCTTAGACATTCTGCATTTCAAAAGTCTAATGCAAAATATCTCCCTGATAGCCACTTGATTGTCCGTTACAGGCTCCACTGGGGTGAATCTAATGATTGCCATGACTATCCAAAAACAAAGAAACACCAGAAAAGGTTAGTGCCACATGCATAAACCTTTTTCCAATCAAAACATATCTCGATTGTCATAGTGGTAGGGACCTCCTTAAATCTGATTTAAAAATCATTTATAACACATAAATAATTTTATAAAATATTTTTAGAGAGTTTATAAAACATTTAAAAATATTTAATATACCCTAATTAAAAGAGATTGTATAAACTGCTCATCCAAAATTTTTGAAAAAATATCCAAAAAATCAGAAAAATTCAGAAACGCGTTTCTGTAAAAAATGGGAAAAAATTGGTCACGGGAAGAGGCCCCACGCCCCCACACGCGCCTGGCGCGTGTGGATGGGCCTCTGCCACGTGGCGCACGCTGGTTGGTCCAGCTGGCGCCAATGCGGCACCGGCTGGCCAACTAGCGCCTGCCGCGTGGCGGGCTGGGGGGAGACACGCGTTTTCTCCCCCCTAGGTGGCGCGTGAAGGCCACGTGCCGCCTTCTCGGCCGATTCCGGCGACGAAAAATATACGGAACCTAGGGTTTTCGGGGTCTCTAGACTCGATGGTGTGGTCGGTTTTTCGATTTGACGAGCGGAACGAAAAATCAGAAGGTAACAGAAACCTAAAATGGGTTTAACTGAGTAAAAAACGTTTAAATCGAACCCTAATTCAATTTAATCACGCAATAAATCAATTCTAGTGTATAATCATAAAAAAATAACAATGAATTATTTTTAATCTTTCAAAAAAGATTCAAACGCAAACGGATTCGCGGTAAAGACGGAATACTAAATCTAATGGCTCTGATACCAATGTTGGGATAAGCATATATTCACAACATATATATTTATCCGAATAAGTAAACGGGTTTACGGGTTACCTCTTGTAGCGCAGATCCCGTTCTTGATTTGTAGCGGAAGGATTCGGATCAATCACCCGATCTAGTATCACCGGTCAAGCCATCAACCACGCCAATAGAATTGGGAGAGGAAGACAATTGGTTCACGAACTAAAGCGACGACGAATCCCAAAGAGAGAGAGGGGGCGACGGCCAAAAGGAGGAGGCAGGAGAGAAAAATTTTCTTTTCTGTGTTTTTGAGATACTGTATCTCTAAAACCTAATTCCTTATTCTCTTAGAATTAGTGTTGGTTAGGGTTTCTATTTATACTGAATAAATAGATAACCTAACCCTAATTCTTATTGGGTTTGGACCCGTTCCATTTCGGGCGGGCCTAATTGGATCCATATCCAATTAATTCCAACAATACTATATTAATACTCCACTAGTTAAGAATCACGTTCTTCTCTTAAAAAGGATTATTAGTCACGTTCTTAAAAAAATGTTAATCACATTTGATAAAAAGAATAAAAAATATTAGTACCATAATTAAGATATTTGTTGTTTAGGTGTTAACTAATAACTATTGTTGTTGCAATTAGCTGTTTGTTATTAGCTGATTAATTATTGGTGTCTGGTAAAAACTGTAATTAACTTATTACATAAAATGTTTGATATGAACATATTTTAAATTAATCAATAAATAAGTTATAAAAATAAAAATTATAATAAATAAAATAATAAAAATAGTTAAATAAAAATTAAAAGTAATAATTTATTAAACACAGTAAAACCTTATTCTTTTGGCAATAAAATTATAGGGTAAGAATAACGTTAAAAAAAGAAATATGTTTTGTAGAAATAAAAAGGATAATTTCAATATCAACTGAATACCAACAGTTGTGATAACATCCTCAATGATATTATAAGGACCACGCTAGGAATGTTCCCTGAATAGGAGGATCAAAAGGAAGAAAAAACATAAAGGGATCAGCCAATATTAGTATATATGGCGTATAGCTGGACAAGGGATACACGTAAGGTGACACGCCTTCGACTTCCTTAGATCCAGGGCCCGTTACATAAAACGATCTGCCCCTATAAAAGGATAGGAGGTCCGTCCTGTAAAAGGATCCGCCCTGATGAAGACAATGAGTAGCTATACGGCGGAAATACCATCATTAATAAACATTAATGATACCTTAAAAACAATAACAACTCGGAGGTTAGAGGTCAGAGTTAAGTTGCATTAAAAGAGCATTACACTTTATTAAAAGACATTAAAAGGGGTTATCACTCAAAACCTATATAAATACCCATGAAGCCAAGTATCAGAGGTACACATTCACACAACCCAAAACCCTACTTATGATTTCAGTTTATTCTCAGATACATTACTGATTTAAGCATCGGAGTGGCCCCCGTCGAACACAACGGCGACTCATAGGGACGCTTTACGGTACTAAAGAATCCACAGTATATCAAGTTGTTAATGAAAAGTTTCAAAATGCCACGATTTCTATTAAAAAGAATAATTAAAAGATGACAACATCAAGTTTCATATTGTTTAGAGTGAAATTTCGGAACAAACATCCTCTAAAATTCTAGTGGAACTCTAACTTTTATTTTTGAAACGGAACTCCAACTATTATTACCCATTTAAAGAAATTAATTCATCAGAACAAAAAACGTCATAACTCTTTCTACATGCATGGTTCAATGTTATTTGAACCAGGGATGGATCTTGAGCTACATTAATTGTCGAAAACTTTATGAAAATTTAATTTCTTAGAGTAAAAACATAAAAAAGATATAGTTAAACGTTTATAAATATTGAAGTATTCTATCTTTAAATTTTGAACCGTCAAACAAAATGTGGTTCTCTCTTTAAATGGGAGTAGAAAGAGGAAGTGCAAAAAGTTTCTCTCTGCATATAGTACCAAATTTAAAAGGGTCCAATTTCTTTTATTATAATATGATATTTAACTAATTATTATTTATTATGTTAAAATTAAATCAATGTTAACTTTTCTAGAAAATATCTAGAGTCTAACGGTTTAAGAGTTTTACGGAATCAAATTTTTTATTATTATCATACAATATATCTAGTTAAATTATTTATTATATTTATTATGTCTAAAATCAAGCTAAATTATTTTGGTGTTTCATTTTGTCGAAACATTATTGATTGCATAAGGGAAAGATAGAAAGAGAAAGGGAAAGATAGAGGGAGAAGTAATGAAAGAATGAGGTAAGTGTATTTTAGTAATTGCATAAGGAGTGAGTCTCCCTTTTTAAAATAAGTATGATGAAAAATGATGATGTGACACGTTGATTTTGGGTTGACCGGTCTCAATTACTGTCTGTATACTTCAGTGAGAGGTCACCAAAAGGTTGTACATTTTTTTTTGTGCAAAATCAAAAGTTGTACATCAAAGTGTGAAAAATGATAAAAGTTGTACACCATATATGTAATTTATCCCAGATCACTAAAAATCAATTGTTTATATTATTGTTAAAGAGTGGCTAAAAATGCTACACTAATATGCTAATTAAGAAATTAAACATAGTTGAGTGTTTTCATTCTTTATATAAAAGAATATATTTAATATTGCCTTAGTACCCTTCAAATTTTTTTTTGTCAATAATAAGATATTAAAAAGAAAACCCCTAATTTGCTCAAATTTCAGGCCTATAACACTCAATAGTCAATGAATTTTGGGTCAAATACATGAATATCATTAAGTAAAAAATTACAATTAATTCATATATATCACCAAACTTAATTCTCAATATGTTATTATTTTTTATATATTAGGATTTTATAACATAGTTTAAAAATTCTAGACTCTAATTCATAAATTATAAACCCTAGAAAATATATTCTGACTTCTAATTTATAAATTCTAATCCTTAAAATATATTAAAAATACTAATTTTACTGGTTTGATATAATCCAAAATTATGACTTGACATAGTTATAAATAGTTGTAAAAAGATGAATTTCTATGTAATTTTCCCATAAATTTTCAACAAATAGTGATAGTGAATTTAGTATGGGCCATAGGCCCATATTATTCAACATCTAGAGTGAATTTAGTATAGGCCGTAGGCCCATATGAAAAATTGATTTTGATTGGATTCAATTCTCTTAAGCATAATAACTACACTATTTATCATTCTGGATATCATTAAACATTTTATTTTAACCCTGCAGATATTTAATAATTACAACAAAAGGTGTTATTATCATTTTAATTTTAATAGCTAATATCAGGGGAGAATCTAATATGGGGGCACTGGGGGCAGTTGCTCTCACTGACATTTGTATTTTTTTTTAAAAACTTAGATATTAATTTTGAAGTTTTAGAGCTTTGCCCTCATTCATCAATGCACGTTTAGGGTTTACTGGTTCTATAATTGATGCTGAAAAATGGCTATAAATTTAATATTTTCTTTTTATTTTTTAATTCTGTTTTAAAGCAAAACGACGTGGTTTTATTTAATTAGAACTACGTCGTTTTGTTTACAACAAAAATAAAAAAAAAGTAGATATTTAAATGTAAAACTAAATAAGTCCTAAAACAAACTATCGGTCTCTCTTACTCTCTTTAATCTCCTTAATTCTTCTTTCTCAATTCCTCTTTCTTCTTAAGCCTAAATTGAAATCCCTAATTCTAACTATGATTAAATCAAAATCAGCAGCCAATCCCTTCCTAGTTGAATCGTTGGTCCGACACTCCATTTCCGATCTTTGTGTCTCTGCTTTGGTATTTTTTTTGCTCTTACTTGAATTTTGATTTTATATTTCTGCTACTATTTTACCTGAACTTAAGCTTTGATCTCTGGTTTTCTATAATTATTATTTTTTAGATAAAAATTATTTTAGTTGTATTGTTTGCCCCATGGAAGAGAAATTATGGAGTCGCCCCTGGCTCATATTATAAATAATATTTTAATTATTTTATACGTCCACGCTAATCTTTTCTAAATTACGAGTAGAATATGTCCGTATTTTCATTTTCAGTCCTCCTTAATTATTTATCCCAAAATTTTCCTCATTATTCTTGGATTAAAAAAAAAGAATTAAAATCTTAAACATCATTTCCAAAATTTACTAAAATTTTCATTCTAAGAAAATCTCTTATTTACTCATCTTTTCTTATCGTTCATATTTTTTCTTATCGATATTACCTTTTTAAAATTTCTTCACTATATTTTTACCAAATAGTGGTTTCTTTACTGATAACAATAGAATAACAGTAGTATTTAGAAGTCAGAAAGAGGAACAATATACTATAGAATAGTGAAATTTTTTTATTTATGAAAAGAAACCATATATTTACTTCTTATTGAATGACATTAAATGAAAATAAAGGCAAAACAAGAACATATGAAAACATAAAAGTGAAAGAGACAATTGCAGCATTCATTTTCAATATTGGAAACATTTAGATTAGAATCATTAGGAAATGGTATTATAAAAACATAAACTGTGGAGATTATGATTTAATTATATAGGTAATTGTGAAACTGAGATATGCAGTAAATGAAGTCAACCCATGGAATGGCATGATTGCAGAGGCAAAATGATAAAAGCTACCCTCTTATTTAACCCAACCTATATGTCTTCCTCTTAATTCTTGTCCGTCCGACATAGATTAAATTCCCTTCCACTCATTATAAAGTTATAGGAAAATGACAGTTTTTTTACTACTAAATGGATTTTACTTTTACACTTATATAAACAATTTTTACTTGTTTGTTAGAATCTTAGTGTGTTTTGCATATTGCTGTAATTGAGTCGAGCTGAGCTTTTGCTGAGGCTTAGCTCGACATGTTGTTAACGAGCTCGATCCGAGCTCGATTCTATTAGAAGCTCGTTATCTTGTTCACGAGCTTAGCTCACGAGTAGCTCGTTTATAAATCGAGTTTAACGACTGAGCTCATTTACAAGAGTTCTTATATTAAGCATCCGGTCTTTCATGTCACTCGGAAAACCTCAAATTCACATTTGGACACGTGTATAGTGACCCATGTAATAATTAAAATAGTGGAGCCTCTTATAATATTTGTGGATCCATGTTACACGTGTCAAAATATGTATGAGATGTCATCTATTTGACATGGAGAATCGGGTGCTTCTAATAGTTTGCTCATTTACAGCCCTACATACGTATACAGTAATGAATCGAAATAAAAAAATTTAGAATAATTACATGATATATTGAAAATATATTACAACAACAACACAACAACAACAAAGCCTTAGTCCCAAAATGATTCGGGGTCGGCTAACATGAACCATCATATAAAACCGTGAAATCGAGTCGGATCAGCGACACAAATTCTCCCCCTCCACTCTGTCCTATCCACTACCATATTTTTCTCAATCCCCAATAAACTCATATCACTCTCGATCACCCTCCTCCAAGTTTGCTTAGGTCTTCCCCTACCCCTCACTACTACATCCCTTTGCCACTCTTCAGTCCTCCTAACCGGCTCATAAAGTGCTCTTCGTTTTACATGGCCAAACCACCTTAGTCGGTTTTCCCTCATTTTATTCTCAATAGATGTAACTGTTGGTCCCTTATAACGTTACAAGTATAGTTCCAAGGGGGGGGGGGTTAGGAACTATTTAAAAATTTTAAACTAGGGCAGACTTCTTTTTCGTAAGAAAAAGGTTTGGACAGCGGCGCTGAGTGAATAGCAAGATACTGGCTTAGTCAACTAGTGACTAGGTCAGTTTCTTTACTTGAGTCAGGAGATAGCACTTAGAGTCTATTCCTGAGCTCGGATATTCAACGCGCACAACTCAGCTTGACCTCTTCACTTGGTCAGTTTTTGTTTAAGCAAGCAATAAATATATAAAGGAGTTAAAGGTTAGAAATATGTTACTCAGCAGATTTATCCAGGTTCGGCCTCCAAGCCTACGTCCTGTCCCCGGAACACGTTCCGAGATTTCGAATTCTCTACTGAGCTCTTTAACGGTAGAGCATCAAATATTTTACAATCTTAGCAACTGAGTATAACAAGAGTACCTTCCTCTATACCTCTACTCAATCCTAATCTCTCGTTGAGTACTATAACCGAGTACTCAGCCTCTCCTTTCTAATCTCTAGAAATGATAAGTGTTTGTCCTAAACAATGATTGCTAAGACACCTTAGATGATTGAATAATCACTCTAGACTTTTACACAAAAGATATGAAATTTAGTGTAAGATTGCTTTGCTTTTGCTTGGAGAACTTTGCGTAGAAATTTGGTCAGCGTAATGGCTTGATCAAGTTCTCTATTGAATGAAGCAACTGATGGCTCTATTTATAGAGACGTCTGAGGTGTCGGTCATTTCGAATTTCGAAATAACCCTTGGAGGGAAACGGCTTCCTGTCGTTGTCATCCTGACTTGCTTAAAGCTCTCGGCCAATCTGATTTGAGTATTTTCTGTCCTCGGTCAGCTTTTGGTCAGCTCGGCAGAGTGTCTCTCCATTTATGGTAATGTCAACTAGACAGCATACTATGTCGTCTAAACTTTACCCAAAGTGGAAACACTTTGTTTGGAAGTTTTTCTTAGCCAGCTGCTGTCTTGTACTGTTTGTCGAATCAACTCAGCAGCTTCGTCCCGAAGTTGTTCCCTAAAGGTCTTCTAGATCCTTCTTCTGCTGAGTTGCGTTTTATCCATAACGACAACGTTTTGACATACGCGGGCCGAGTTGCCTTAATCTGTTTGACTTGGGCTTTGACTTCCGTATTGAGCTTTGGGCCTTTTAAACTTTGTATCTTATAAACAATTTAACTCAACATTGAACAAACACATTAGTAGTATAAATCAAAGCATTTAAACTTAGTGTGTTTAGAATATGTTTTTAATTATACTTAAACAATTTTGTCAAATCAAAATTATGTGGAAAGGTGTTTCAACAAACTCCCCCATTTTGATGTTGGCAAAACTATTCAGCGAAGAACTCAGTATTGAGCTCCCCCATGATAGTTGACCTAATATAACTTAGCAAACTCCCCCGTAAGGGTTGAGCTACTGGCTTAGTTTTACTCTAAACATTTGAAGGTATAATCGAGTAAGTCTAAGGTCAGTTTTCAGATATAGGTCAGCTCATGGAACATATTCTATTTTACTTAGTGTTTAAGCGGAAGTTATAGCATTCAGAGGGCGCTGAGTAATTTGTTGTTCAATGAGTTTTATAAGACAATGTTATATAAACATACAAGTCAATGTCAAACATGTTATCAGCATTGGGTACAATCAACAAGTTTTATAAACATTATACATAGTTGATGTAGTTGAAGATACATACTAACTTAATACTTAGCATCATAGATAATAACTCATAACTCAGTTTTGTTTGGATAAAAAGATGCAAGTATTGATATTACTAAAAGTAGTCAGCATATACAATAAAAGACAAAAGATCAAAAAGAAAACATAGACTAAGCTCATGTTGTGTTCTAGCTACTTCTTAGCCTACTTCTATTTCTTTTTCTTTTGCTTAGACTGACTAAGCTCATGCTATGTTCTAGCTACTTCTTTCTCCCCCGTTTTGTCAGCATCGGGAGGAGGTATCCTAAAGGCGTCGGTAAGGACGACCCTGGTCAGCTCTGTGGACAGCACCTTAAGCCTATCTGCGCTTTCATTGACACCATCAAAAATTGCAACTCCATCATCTGATACCTCGGCAGGTATATTGAGTTCAGCAGCGCTGATCATGCTTACTATGAAAGCTTGAGATTTACCTATCCAGGTAAGTGCATCGGTCAGACCAGCAACGACTTGATGGAATGTCTTGAGTAAGGATGTGTCGTAGTATTGACGCTGAATATTTGTGTGACGTGTGTGGTTGAAGTTTTGTCTGGTGATAGACAACATTTCATTTTGCTTCATAGCGTCAGTATCCATCTCTTGCTTGTTCAAGTTCAGCAATCGAACGGCCTCACCAATTTGCTCCACTGAGCACTGAGAATAAGAGACCATTTGCTCGTTGGTTTTGATTTGCTCGGTGTGAAGCTGAGCAAAGAGCATTTTAACTTCATCAGAAGTAGCATAGCGTGTGTTCGCAGCTGACAAAGTCTGAACTTGTTGTTGAAGAGCGTTGAGATGTTGAACTATTGTCAGCTGGATCTCAGCTAGCTTTGAGATGGAATCCTACTTAGCTTGCTGTGCTTGAAAGGTAACGATGACTCTCAGCAAGTCCTTGAATCCCTTAACTTCGTTGAGAAGCTGAGTTACATGGGAGAGCTGAGTTGTTTTGGCAGTAGAAGACCCAGCAGCAGGTTGAGTGGATTGATGAAGGTCTTTGATCAATGTTTGCACCGAGTCGATAATTCTTTTTCCAGACTCGGTGGCATGCAAGTAGCTAAGAGAGCCTTCATTAACTTGTCTTGTTTTCTCAGTATGACCGGTTGGGAGAGGAGTTAGAGAAATGATATGGTCAGTGATTGGAAGTGTGTTTCCAATCTGCACTTGAGTTTAAGGTAGAACTGATTGATCGGCAGAGGTGTTGATTGGAGAAGAGGTAATTCTAATGTTGTCTGTGCTGACTGGTGCAGGAATGTTGTGAGTCAGCACAATGCTTGCATTGACAGCATTTACAGGAATTGACTCAACTTGACTTGTTGAGTTGGCGGAAGCATTCAAGTCGGCATGTTCCTTTGGTAAAGAAACAGAGGCTTGATTTTCAAGGGAAGCCGATGGAGTGGTGGTTGGTTGTTTTCTGAAAAATTTCAGCTTTAGTTTAGAAGGGTCTTGGGTCGGCTTCTGAATGACAAAGTCAGGGACAGTTGGTGGTTGAACAGGAATATCAATTACTGACTTCTGACTTGCCTTAACTAGTCTTCTTCTGCGAGGAGGAGTGTCAGCTTGAATAGACTCTCCTGAGTGAGAGGGAGAAGTTTCCTCTTGATCAGCATTAAGCTGGTCAGCTTGTTCTTATCCTTGATCAACATTGTGTTGGTCAGGTTCTTGTTCATCTCCAGCAGTCAATCCAGTATTGGTTGGCTCAACTGTTGAAACACCTTTCCACATAATTTTGATTTGACAAAATTGTTTAAGTATAATTGAAATACATATTCTAAACACACTAAGTTTAAATGCTTTGATTTATTCTACTAATGTGTTTGTTCAATGTTGAGTTAAATTGCTTATAAGGTACAAGAATTAAAAGGCCCAAGCCCAATACAAGTGTCAAAGCCCAAGTCAAACAACTCAGTACAACTCGGCCCGCGTTTGTCAAAATGTTGTCGCTTTGGACAAAACGCAACTCAGCAATCGAAGGATCTGGAAGACCTTCGAGAACAACTTCAAGATGAAGCTGCTGAGTAGATTCGACAAACGTACAAGACAGCAGCTGGCTAAGAAAAACTTCCAGACAAAGTATTTCTACTTTGGGTAAAGTTCAGACGACACAGTATGCTGTCCAGTTGACTTTACCATAAAAGGAGAGACAGTCTGCTGAGCTGACCGAGGACAGAAGATACACAAATCTGATTGGCCGAGAGCTCTAAGCAAGTCAGGATGACAGCGACAGGAAGCCGTTTCCCTCCAATGGTTATTTAGAAATTCGAAATGACCGATGCCCAAACGTCTCTATAAATAGAGTGCCATAAGAAGCTTCAACACTTACAAAACTTGATCAAGCCATTACGCTGACCAAATCTCTACACAAAGTTCTGCAAGCAAAAAGCAAAGCAACTTTACACTACATTCAATATCTTTTGTGTAAAAGTCTAGAGTGATTATTCAATCATCTAAGGTGTCTTAGCAAATCATTGTTTAGGACAAACACTTATCATTTCTAGAGATTAGAAAGGAGAGGCTGAGTACTCGGTTATAGTACTCAGCGAGAGATTAGGATTGAGTAGAGGTATAGAGGAAGGTACTCTTGTTATACTCAGTTGCTAAGATTGTAAAAGGTTTGAGGCTCTACCTTTAAAGAGCTCAGTAGAGGATTCGAAATCTCGGAATGTGTTCCGGGGACAGGACGTAGGCTTAGAAGAAGCCGAACCTGGATAAATCTGCTGAGTAACGTATTTCTTACCTTAAACTCCTTATATACATTGCTTGCTTAAATAACCAAAACTGACCAAGTAAAAAGGTCAAGCTGAGTTGTGCGCATCGAACATCTGAGCTCAGGAATAGACTTTAAGTGCTATCTCCTGACTCAAGTCAAGAAACTAACCTAGTCACCAGTTGACTAAGCCAGTATCCTACTGATCACTCAACGCCACTGTTAAAACCTTTTCTCTTAAGAAAAGAAGTTTGCCCAAACTTAAGAAAAAGTTTAAATAGTTCCTAACCCCCCCTTGGAACTATACTTGCAACGTTATAAGGGACCAACAAGTGGTATCAGAGCCTAAAAGCTCTCTGTAAAAGGTCTAACAACCTTAAGCTGATCCCTACCATGGGCGAAAACAGTACTCGGTTTCTCCCAGGAAACCAAACAACTCAGATACTGCCTGAGGGGCTGTCCATCACTCGGCCTCCCCTATTCTTCGGGTCTAACTATACCTTTTGGAAGAATAGGATGAAAAATTTCATTCAGGCTACAAATAT
This sequence comes from Euphorbia lathyris, assembly GCF_963576675.1. Lineage (NCBI taxonomy): Eukaryota > Viridiplantae > Streptophyta > Magnoliopsida > Malpighiales > Euphorbiaceae > Euphorbia > Euphorbia lathyris. The sequence continues at coordinate 16,874,629 of NC_088914.1, read as the reverse complement.
GAGTGCCTGGCTATCTATAGTTCAAGGCCCATTTGTACCTATCGAAGTTGTGGCTGGCCAAACAGTTGTAAAAGCTGAGGCCAAATGGACAGAGGATGATCTTAAGAAGCTTCAAAATCACGCTTCGGCTATCAATATGCTTCACTGTGCGCTCGATGCTGCAGAATATAATAAAATCTCAGGTTGTGAGTCGGCGCAAGAGATCTGGAAAAAGCTGGAAGTCACCTACGAGGGAACCAATAAAGTAAATGAGTCCAAGGTGAATCAGCAGATGAGACTGTACGAGCTGTTCGAGATGAACAATGATGAGGGCATTTCAGACATGAATGCAAGGTTTACCAACATCATTAATGAGCTCAAGAGACTTGGGAAAATCTTCATTGAGGAAGAACAAGTCAAAAAGATACTCAGGAGTCTTCCTAAAGACTGGCAAGCAAAGAAGACAGCTGTTGAGGAAGCTTAGGATTTAACCACCTACAAATATGACGAACTCATCGGCTCGTTGCTGACCCATGAGATATCTATGAAAAACTTCGAGGTGAAAGAAAAATCTGAAGACAAGAAGCAAAAATCTCTTGTCATGAAAGCTGACTCCACTGACGGGAGCTCAACTGATGATGAGGAGATGGCCATGTTCACAAGGAAGATGAAAAGGCTATTCAGGAAGAATGACAAATATTCTAAGAAGCCTTGCAGAAAGTTTGATAAGTATAAGGCTGACTCAAGCGACAACAAATACAAAAAGGACAGCTCAAAGCCCATTACATGCTTTGAGTGCCATCAAACCGGCCATATTAAGTCAAGCTGCCCCACACTGAGGAAAGACAAGAAGAGCGGCAAAAAGGCAATGGTGGCTACATAGAGCGACAGTGATGAGTCTTCATCTACAGAAACTGAGGCCACCGAGTCAGCGAAGATATGCTTCATGGCTGACGAACTTGCTGAGCCATGTGGTTATGAGCATGCTGACCTATCCGTCGCATCAGATGACGAGGAGAAATCAAATGAGGTAATTACTCTTCCCCAGCTCAGAAACGATATGGTTAATGCCCTGAGTGATCTCTACACACTTGTCAAGAAGTGTAATAAGAAAGTTAGAGCACTCAACAGGCGCTGTGACGAAGTGGAAGAGGTCAAACTGAGTGACCTCAGATTCCTTCTTCAGGACAATTCAACTCTGCATGATAACATGAAGATCATACATGAGTCTGTCTCTGAAGTCCAATCAGTTTCAAAGAAACTGAGAAAGGACGTCACAACTATCTAGAACCAACTAAAGGTTCCAAATAAAATAAACATTCCTCTGAGAACTCAGTACCAAGGTACTCAGCAGAGATGGAATCCCCAGTGAAAAGTCCAGTGTGACTTTTGTGGGAAGAAAGGACACACCACTAAGGTGTGCTGGCACGCTCAGCACTGGGGTGCTGACAAATCAGTGAAACATCCTAAACAGAAGGTCAGCTGTGACTTCTGTGGAAAGAATGGCCATACTGTCCAAGTATGTCGCCATAAAATAAAATATGATGCTTTACCTGTTGCACCTAACAAGTAAGGACCCAAAAAGAATTGGGTACCTAAAAGTAACTAGTTACAATGCAGGTAAGCCTAAGATGTGCCGAGAAGTCAAAGATGTGGTATATTGACAGCGCATGCTCGAGGCATATGACTGGTGATGAAACTCAGTTCATCACGTTTGAGCATAAACGAGGAGGAAGTGTAAGTTTTGGAGACAACAAGAAGGGTAAGATAGTAGGGTCAGGAACCATTGGAGGTAATCCTACTATTGAATCTGTCTCCCTAGTCAGCGGACTCAAATATAACTTACTCAGCATAGCTCAGTGTTGAGCGATTTCCGCAAGTGCACGGTTTCGCTTGTAGTAATAAAAATATCGATCCCACAGGGATACATTTTTTAATGAAAAAACTTATTTTTTTGAATCTGTTAATTTCGAACTAGTTAGATTTACTATTAAATGTAAATGAAAAGTGAAAAGTGAAAATTGGTTTAATTGAATTTAGGAAATTTGTTTAATTGAATTTGTGAACTTTGAGTATTTGAAAATGCTGGAATAAGATTTTATATTTAGAATAAATCGATTGTTAGAAAGGTCTTCTGATTTTAAGGATGAATTTTACAAAACAGGAACATTTAGAACTTTTTAGAAAAACGAATGAATTTATTCATTTGCATTAAGCAAAGAAAACAACTTAAACTTTGTATCAATTATGATGATGAAATAAATGACGGAACCTCTAATTAATTGGCTTTGAACGCGACAAAACCCTTTCGGGATAGTTGCCCTTACTCCAATTAAAACTCTTTCGAGATGTTAATTTGCCTAAGTGTTCAACAAAGTTTCCTTGTAATGATTTTGAATTCAAGTGCATATTAATGAAAACACCAGCCTCACTTATATTGGATTGGTTACCATAAGTGCTGCATAACGATTTGTCGAATAGAACAGACTTTATTAGATGAAATATAAATTGATACAAGTTTACAGAGAACAAGGAGCATCGAGTTCTTCGAGGGCGTGCAAGTGAAGGGCTTGATCGGTTCCGCTTCCTTGGGTTTCCTAAGAGGTTGTCAGGCTCAGGGGCGAACACTCTACTCAATCTTCTCGCTGTAACTTCGTAATAGGGATTCGGTCGGCCACTACCATGATGCAAACTAAAACTGGAACAATGTCTAAACGCTACTGTGTTGTAATTAAACTATAAACAATATGTGTACCTCATCTTGTTTTGTACAGAATCTAATTTCTAACTCTCGAAATGTGTTTACTTAGAACTTCGACATAAGTTCTACGCTCTGATTCTATATCTATATTATAACATTTCACTACTCTTTTTCTCAACATCAACTCTTTATTTATAGATGTTGAAGGGTTGTGTTTGAAGTGATGTATCCGTTGGTTAAGAGTCGTGTCCGTTGTGAAAGGACGTCTTTATCCACTTGAACGAACGCGTTTCTTAGATTTTCAGCATGTGTTAAATGCTCTTTGTAAATTTTCTGCACTTACCGAGGATGGTAATCCGCGGCCGTGAATGACGTAGCATTAAGTTGAGCTTCGGACGAAAGGGAGAAATAGCTATACCACGCGTGTCGCGGCCGCGGGTTGAGGATCCACTGTCGCGGCCCGGTGATTTTTCTCACTTCTTAGCTTTCATTCGTGTCTTCGACTTGGCGCTTTCGATTTTCGTCGTTTTTGACTCCTTTTGTAGGGTTTTTCTTCTGTTTTAGATCCTTTTTCGTTCCTATTTGGATTTTACCAAATATTTAGGTACCTTGCAAGAAATAAAGATATTCGAGAGTAAAAGTAATCTAAACAGATATAAATAACACGAATTTGTAATAAAAATGATGTAAATGTTAATGATATTTTAGGTATATTTTGGGCTTAACACTCAGCTATGTGACAATGGGAGAAAAGTTATATTTGATGCTACTGGATGTAAAATATACGAGGGTAAAACAAATGAGTTAATCTTAACTGCCCCTCGCATAGATAATGTCTTTATGCTAGACTTAGAGAAAAAGTTTTCAAAAACTGTGTGCTTAGTATCAAAGGAAGAGAATTCCTAGCTATGGCACAGGAGACTTGGTCATGTAAGCATGGACCTCCTGGCCAAACTAGCAAGAAAGCAATTGGTTGAGGGACTGCCTGAACTTAAATTTGAAAAAGATCAATTATGCCACGCTTGCCAAGCTAGAAAACAAACCAAACAATCTTTTCACAGCAAAAATATTGTCTCAACTAAGCGTCCGTTAGAGTTACTACACTTGGATCTCTTCGGTCCAGTCCAGCCGCTGAGTCTGGGTGGAAGAAGATTTTCCTTGGTCATTGTAGATGACTTCTCTCGGTACACGTGGGTCATCCTGCCGACCAGCAAGGATGAGACCTTTGAGACATTTTCAAATTTGGTTAGAAAAATTGAAAATGATAAAGACCTAAAATTAGCTCACATCCGTAGCGATAATGGTGGAGAATTCAAAAACCAAAAGTTTGTTGAATTCTGTGAAGCCAACGGCATTGACCACAATTTTTCTGCTCCTAGAACACCTCAACAAAATGGGGTTGTTGAAAGGAAGAACAGAACTCTGGTTGAAATAGCCAGGACAATGCTGGATGAGCATAGGCTTCCAAAGTATTTTTGGGGAGAGGCTGTTAACACAGCGTGCTATATTCTTAATAGGGCTCTAGTTAGACCTATCTTAAAGAAAACCCCCTATGAACTTTGGAAAGGACGAAAGCCCAACATTGGATACTTTCATGCCTTTGGCTATAAATGTTTTATTTTAAATACCAAAGATAGCTTAGCAAAGTTTGACTCAAAAGCTGATGAGGCTATCTTTTTGGGCTACTCAACAAACAACAAAGCATACAGAGTTTTTAATAAGCGAACTCAAGTTCTAGAAGAGTCAGTACATGTGGAGTTCGACGAAACTAACCCTACAGGTAGATACCAGCCGCTGACCGAAGATGATCCACACTCAGTAACCGCTGACCAAGAACCAGCTACTGAGTCATTCACTAAAAGGCTGACCAAGAGTAAGAGTGAACCTAAGATTACTTTTACTGACCCATCTACTTCTGCAGAGATTGTTGAAACACAGACAGCACAAGACATAAATCTACCTAAAGAGATAAGGATTCCAAGAGGGCACTCAGAGAGTGCAATCCTTGATTCTGCCGGGAATACCCTGATGACGAGGAATCAACTCAGGAAGTACCTCAGCAATGTAGCATTCGTCTCAGTACAGGAACCTAAGAACTTTGCTGATGCTGAGGAAGATGAATTCTGGATGAACGCAATGCAAGAGGAGCTCGATCAATTCAAAAGAAACGATGTATGGGAGCTGGTGCCTCATCCAAAGAGTCAAAAGACCATTGGAACAAGATGGGTCTTCTGGAACAAGATGGATGAACAAGGGAATGTAGTCAGGAACAAAGCAAGACTTGTAGCTCAGGGCTACAGTCAGCAAGAAGGTATTGACTACGGTGAGACCTTTGCCCCAGTGGCAATGCTAGAGGCAATTAGAATTCTATGTGCATATGCATCTTACATGAACTTTAACTTATTCCAAATGGATGTCAAAAGTGCATTTCTTAATGGAGTTATAAACGAGGAGGTTTATGTTAATCAACCTCCAGGTTTTGAGGACCCTAAATTCCCAAACCACGTTTACAAACTCAAAAAGGCTCTGTACGGCCTCAAGCAAGCACCACGTGCTTGGTATGAGAGGCTGACCAGTTTCCTGCTGACTAGAAATTACGTCAGGGGCAAAGCTGATACAACCTTATTCATTAAGAGAAAGGGTAAAGATACCCTGCTGGCCCAAATTTATGTTGATGATATAATATTTGGTGAAACTAACGAATCAATGTGCAAGGAGTTTAGCAAACAAATGCAGACTGAATTTGAAATGTCCATGATGGGAGAACTCAACTTCTTCCTCGGTCTTCAAATTAAACAAGGAAAGAATGGCATCTTCATCAGTCAAGCCAAATATGCCAAGGAGATATTAAAGAAATATGATTTGGAAAATTTCAAGTCAATATCCACTCCTATGGGCACTGACACTATCCTATGCGCTGACGAGAATGGTAAGTCGGTAGACAGCAAATTATATCGAGGTATGATAGGCTCTCTACTTTACTTAACAGCAAGCAGACCGGATATTCAGTTTTCAGTATGCTACTGTGCTAGATATCAATCTAACCCTAAGGAATCTCATTACATTGCTGTAAAAAGAATCCTTAGATATTTGCAAAGCTCAGTGAACGCAGGTTTATGGTATCCCAATACTCATGATTTCACACTCATTGGATACACTGACGCTGACTATGGATGGGATAAGCTGGAGCGTAAAAGCACCTCTGGAGGATGTCACTTCTTAGGAAGCTGTCTTGTATCCTGGTTCAGCAAAAAGCAGGCGTCAGTAGCCTTGTCTACCACTGAAGCTGAGTACATTGCTGCTGGTCATTGTGTTGCTCAAGTCCTATGGATTAAGCAACAGCTTGAAGACTATGGTGTTCAAACAAAGACAATTGAAGTCAAATGTGACAACAAAAGTGCAATTGATCTTTCAAAGAACCCAATTCAACACAGCAGAATGAAGCATGTCAGCATCAGACATCACTTCATTAGAGATCATATACTCAAGGGTGAGATCAAGCTGACCTTTGTCCCAACGGACGAGCAGCTTGCGGATATCTTCACGAAGCCACTGGCCCGTGAGTAGTTCAGCATACTGAGAGAAGCTATTGGTATGTTTAATCCTCTTCAGTAAATTCCTGAACTAAATGAATATGCATGCTGAGTAAATTACTATGCTGAATGATTGTTTTTGCTGTATGCTCATTGAAATTAATTAAACAGCAAATACTGAGTAAACTTGCACACTGAGTAAGTTAGTTTTAAACTTAGAAATCATCCGTTTATGCAATACTGACCACTCAGAATATCAAACGCTTAGTATTCTAAATGCTGAGTGTTAGATCCGTTAGAATAAATGCAATAGCACGCATATAGCCCCTAGGATGACGTATACGCCGTATGTGTCATAAATGCCAGGATCTTTGTCGGTTGACAATCCCAAGGAAAAACTGACACATGGATTCGATAAAATCCACACCACACCTCACCTCTATAAATAATGGGTAATTCCCCATTTTTTATTCTTTACGATTATCGAATCGCTAAGGCGAAGAAAGCTTTCTCACTAAACACTCTCTCTCTAAGATTTCTATACCTTCTTCTTCAAAACTATGACTAAAGTTTCCTTCAACATCTCCGGTGCTGGTCACCCTAAGCCCAGCTCCGATGACACTTCCAGGCAAACCTCTGTGCCGGAATCTACCAAGGTCACCTCGCCGAGCAAAGGAAAATCTGGCCAATCCTCTGGTAAGGGAAAGCCTGAAAAAGTCAGGACCTATACAAAGGTTTTCGAAAATGTCCGCGAATGGAAGGTTGAGCCCTCAATATGGGTATCTGAAGCCTTCGTACAAAACAAACAACCCTTCTGCGAGTGGATTTCACAAAATGGATGGACTGAGCTGTTTTCGATTAGGGATCACACCTATCCTGACCTGGTAAAGGAGTTTTACCACAACCTTCGCGTTGCTGACGACAACCAGGACTATCTGGTAACAGTAGTGAAAGAGAAAACCATCTTCGTCAACCCTCTCTACCTAGGAAATTTGCTCAAGTTAAAGACTGAGGGAGCAAGGCTAAGGAGATCTGGAGATCAGGATGGCACTGGGTATGAAGTCAACTTCTGTAAACCTGCAGGCCACTCAGGAGAAGTCTCAGCTTCATCTATGGGTCAGCACCAGAAGATGGCTCATTACCTACTGAGTTATTTTATCTACCCGAAGATCAACTGCACTACCTCAGCAACGAACTTCGAACAATGCTTCATCTGGCATATGCTGACGTATAAACCGATCAACATGCCAGTATTCCTTATCGCTGGCTTCCAACGCAGTACTGGCACGCTGAGGCTAGGATCGCTCATCACCAGGATCCTCATTGATCATCAGGTAGACCTGACCGATGAAGAAACAGCTAGAGGATCTGAGATCACAGCGGCTTCGCTGAGAGCGTTGAAGTTCGGTCAGCCTCTAAAGAAAGGAAAAGCTGTTGCTGCTGCTGCTAGACAAGCTGAGGGAACTGCTGTCCCAAAGAAAGGGAGAAGGACTAAGGCCCCTGCTTCCCGAAAGAGAAAAGCTGTTGGGACTCCTTCCAAAGATGCTGAGTCTCCAGCTAAGAGGCAGAAGTCAGCTGCTAAGTCAGCTGAGAAAAGGAGCAGGCAAGATGAGCCTGAAACTGAGGACACTAATGAGCAACCTCAGAAGAAGCAGAAGCCTTCTACACTGACTCCCCTCGATGCTATCCCTACTAACATTGTTGTGCCTGGTGACTCTCACTACACACAGTGTTTAGGAACTGTGTCTGAGGAACAGGAAGAAGAGGTACAACTGGATGATCAGTTCATCTCCCAAGTAGAGGAAGAACTAGATGGTGATAGTTCAGAAGAAGACGAAGAAGACGATATCAGCAGTCAGGATGATGCTGAGGACAATAAGGAGACAACCAGTGAGGTTGCAGCTGAGCAAGCCAATACTGGGTTGGCTGCTAGAGAAGAGCAAGAACTGGACCAACACAATGTTGATCAAGTCCAAGAGCAAGCTGAAATCCCTCATCATGATCAGGAAGAAACTTCTCCTTCTCACTCTGGCAATTCTATTCAAGCTGACAATCCTCCTACTCCTCCTCGAAGAAGAAAACTCATCAAGGCAAGTCAGAAAGAAGTCAGTGAGACTCATGTTGAACTATCAACTTTTCCTACCTTTGCCGTTCAACAACCAATGAAAGATCCCTCTGCCCTAAAACTCAGATTTGTTGGTAGAAAACCTGCGGCATCCATCGAAAAACAAGCCTCTGTTTCTTCCCAACAGGAACATGCCGACCAAAATGCTTCTGCCACCTCAACAAGTCAGGTTGAGACGAGTACTGTCAATGCTGTCCATCCAAGCATTGTGCTGACTCCAAACACATCTGCCCCCGTCAGCACAGATAGTATTCGAGTTTCTACTTCTCCAACTCATCTATCTGCTGATCAAACTCGTACTCAAATGAACCAAGTGCAGATTGAAAACACCATTCTAGTCACTGACCATGTCATTCCTTTGACTCCTCCTCCTACCGGTCACACTGATGTCACTGAAGGCTCTCAAAGCTATCTGAATGCCACTGAGTCCGGCAAAAGGATAATCGACTCAGTGCAAGCGTTGATTAAAGACCTACAACAATCCACTCCTCCTGCTACTGGATCTTCATCTATTGAGACTACTCAGCTTTCCCAGGTCACTCAGCTTCTCAACGAAGTTAAGGGATTCAAGGACTTGCTGAACGTCATCATTACTTATCAAACACAGTAAGCTAAGCAGGACGCCATCGCCAAGCTGGCTGAGATCCAGCTGACAACCGTTCAACACTTGAATTCTCTATAACAACAGGTTCAGAACTTGTCAGCTGCGAACCAAGGCTATGCAACCTCTGCTAAGGTCAAGATGCTTTTTGCTCAGCTTCACACCGAGCAACTCAAGACCAATAAGCAAATGGTCTCTTACTCTCAGTGCTCAGTAGAGCAAATTGGTGAAGCTGTTCGACTACTAAATCTGAACAAGCAGAAGATGGACACTGACCAAATGAAACAAAACGAAATGCTGTCCATCACAAGGCAAACCTTCAATCACATCCGTCACACAAATGTTCAGCGTCAGTATTTTGACACCTACCTACTCAAAACCTTTCATCAAGTCATTGCTGGACTGACTGATGCACTTATATGGATTGGTAAGTCTGAAGCCTTCATCGTCAGTATGATCAGCACTGCCGAACTCAATATACCTGATGAAGTCTCAAATCAGGGAGTTGCCATTTTTGATGGTGTAAATGAAAGCGCTGACCGTCTTAAAGCGCTATCCAACGAACTGACCAGGGCTGTCTTAACCGACAGCTTTAGGATTCCTCCTCCCGATGCTGACAAAACGGGGGAGAAAGACCAAGCGAGAACACCAGCAAGAACACAGCATGGGTTAAGTATGTCCCAACAGAAGAAAAAGAAATAGATATATAGGCTAGCTCAGTATAGGCTAAGTATGTAGTCTGTATTTCTTTTTGCCTATCTTTGAACTATTGATTGTAAACACTGACCTACCTATTTTAATATCATACCTGCATCTTTGATTCTATTCCTGAGTTATGATATATATTGCTGTGTATTGAGTCATTATGTATCTTCAATTAAATCAACTATGTTTAATACTTATGAAACTTATTGATTGAATCAAATGCTGATAACATGTTTGACATTGTCCTATGTGTTTATAAAACATTGTCTCTTAAGAACTCATTGAACAACAAATTACTCAGAGCACTCTAAATGATTAAACCTTCCTCTTAATACTGAGTAAATAGAATATGTTACAAAAGCTGACCTATATCTGAAAACTGACCTTAGACCTACTCGATTAAACCTTTAAATGTTTAGAGTAAAACTAAGTCAGTAGCTCAACCCTCACGGGGGAGTTTGCTAAGTTATAATAGGTCAACTATCATGGGGGAGCTCAATACTGAGTTTCTCGTTGAATAGTTTTGCCAACATCAAAATGAGGGAGTTTGTTGAAACACCTTTCCACATAATTTTGATTTGACAAAATTGTTTAAGTATAATTGAAATACATATTCTAAACACACTAAGTTTAAATGCTTTGATTTATTCTACTAATGTGTTTGTTCAATGTTGAGTTAAATTGCTTATAAGATACAAGAATTAAAAGGCCCAAGCCCAATACAAGTGTCAAAGCCCAAGTCAAACAACTCAGTACAACTCGGCCCGCGTTTGTCAAAACGTTGTCGCTTTGGACAAAACGCAACTCAGCAATCGAAGGATCTGGAAGACCTTCGGGAACAACTTCAAGATGAAGCTGCTGAGTAGATTCGACAAACATACAAGACAGCAGCTGGCTAAGGAAAACTTCCAGACAAAGTATTTCTACTTTGGGTAAAGTTCAGACGACACAGTATGCTGTCCAGTTGACTTTACCATAAAAGGAGAGACAGTCTGCTGAGTTGACGAGGACAGAAGATACACAAATCTGATTGGCCGAGAGCTCTGAGCAAGTCAGGATGACAACGACAGGAAGCCGTTTCCCTCCAACGGTTATTTCAAAATTCGAAATGACCGATGCCCAGACGTCTCTATAAATAGAGTGCCATCAGAAGCTTCAACACTTACAGAACTTGATCAAGCCATTACGCTGACCAAATCTCTACACAAAGTTCTGCAAGCAAAAAGCAAAGCAACCTTACACTACATTCAATATCTTTTGTGTAAAAGTCTAGAGTGATTATTCAATCATCTAAGGTGTCTTAGCAAATCATTGTTTAGGACAAACACTTATCATTTCTAGAGATTAGAAAGGAGAGGCTGAGTACTCGGTTATAGTACTCAGCGAGAGATTAGGATTGAGTAGAGGTATAGAGGAAGGTACTCTTGTTATACTCAGTTGCTAAGATTGTAAAAGGTTTGAGGCTCTACCTTTAAAGAGCTCAGTAGAGGATTCAAAATCTCGGAACGTGTTCCGGGGACAGGACGTAGGCTTAGAAGAAGCCGAACCTGGATAAATCTGCTGAGTAACGTATTTCTTACCTTAAACTCCTTATATACATTGCTTGCTTAAATAACCAAAACTGACCAAGTAAAAAGGTCAAGCTGAGTTGTGTGCATCGAACATCTGAGCTCAGGAATAGACTTTAAGTGCTATCTCCTGACTCAAGTCAAGAAACTGACCTAGTCACCAGTTGACTAAGCCAGTATCCTACTGATCACTCAGCGCCACTGTTAAAACCTTTTCTCTTAAGAAAAGAAGTTTGTCCAAACTTAAGAAAAAGTTTAAATAGTTCCTAACCCCCCTTGGAACTATACTTGCAATGTTATAAGGGACCAACATCAACATCCACCTCACTAGCTGTTTCCTCAGTGTCCTCAGCGTCATCCTGACCGTTGGCTTCTTCTTGTTCTTCATCTTCTTCACTTTCGCCATCTAACTCTTCCTCAACTTGTGCAATGAACTGATCGTCCAGATGCACCTCATCTTCTTGATGCTCAGCTACAGTTCCTAGACACTGTGTGTAGTGAGAGTCTCCAGGGACAACTACATCAGTAGGAATAGCATCAATAGGAGTCAGTGTAGAAGACTTCTGCTTCTTTTGAGGCTGCACATCAGCATCTGTTCTTTCCTCAGTTTCAGGCTCATCTTGCCTGCTTCTTTTCTCAGCTGACTTAGGTCTCTCCTGACCTGGTTCAGCAGCTGACTTAGGCTTCTTGGCCTGAGGCTCAGCCTTCTTTGAAGGAGTCCCAACAGCTTTCCTCTTGCGGGCAGCTGGAGCCTTTGTCCTTTTGCTTTGCTTTGGAGCTGTTTCCTCAGCTTGTTGTTCAGCAGCAGCTTTTCCTTTCTTTAGTGGCTGATTGAACTTCAAAGCCCTCAGTGAAGCCGCAGTAATCTCAGATCCTCTAGCCTTTGTTTCCTGAGATAGGTCTATTTGATGATCAATGAGGATCCTGGTGATGAGTGATCCCAGCCTGAGCGTTCCAGTGCTCCTTAGGAACCCATCAATCAAGAATACAGGCATATTGATCGGCTTGTACGTCAGCATATGCCATATGAAGCATTGCTCAAAATTCGTTGCTGAGGTGGTACAGTTGATCTTGGGATAAATAAAGTAGGTCAGCAAATAGTGAGCCATCTTTTGGTGCTGACCCATTGAGGTACTCGAGATTTCTCCAGAATGACCAGGGGGCTTGCAAAAGTTGACTTCGTAGTTAGTGTTATCCTGATCTCCAGTTCTTCTCAGTTTTGCTCCCTCATTTTTCAACTTCAGCAAGTTTGCCAAATAGGTGGGGTTGATAAAAATTATTTTCCCCCTTACTACTGTTGCCAGATAGTCCTGGTTATCATCAGCGACTCGGAGGTTGTTGTAGAACTCCCTTACCAGGTCAGGATAGGTGTGATCCCTAATGGAGAATAGCTCGGTCCAACCATTTTGCGATATCCATTCGCAGAAGGGTTGCTCGGATGTCACAAAGGTCTCAGAAAGCCATCGTGAGAAGTCTACTTTCCATTCGCTAATATCTTCAAATACCTTGGAATAGGTTCTTGCCTTGGTCGGCTTTCCTTTGGATGGGGCAGCTTGGTCAGCTTTGCCTTTGCTCGGCGTAGTGACCTTGGTGGTTTCAGGTACAGTAGTTTGCCTGGAGGGTTCATTGGAGCTGGTCTTAGGGTGATCGGCACCGGAGATGTTGACGGAAACTCTAGTCATTGTTTCAGAGAAGGATTGGAAGCTCTGAGGGTTTTTAGAGAGAGAATGCTTTGCCAAAGAATTCGGTAAGTGTAAAGAAAATAAAAATGGGGATTTACCCATTATTTATAGCGGTGAAGTGTGGATCTTATCGAATCCATGTGTCAGTTTTGCCTTGGGATTGTCAACCGACAAAGATCCTGGCTTTTATGACACATTCGGCGCATACGTCATCCTAGGTGGCTATTCGCGTGCTTTTGCATTTAATGCAACGGATCTAACACTCAGCGTTTAGAATAGTAATCGTTTTATATTCTGAGTGGTCAGTAGTATTTGAAAGGATGATTTCTCAGTTTGAGATTACTACTCGGTGTGCATATTGACTCAGTATTGATATTTAATTTTTTTTTCGTTAAGTACTCAGCATAACAATCACTCAGCATGCATTTGCATAAATCATTCAGCATAGTAATTCACTCAGCATAAATTTTCATTTTAGAACAGGAATTTACTGAAGAGGATTAAACATACCAATGGCTTCTCTCAGTATGCTGAACTGTTCACGAGCCAGTGGCTTTGTGAAGTTATCCGCAAGCTGCTCATCCGTTGGGACGTAGGTCAGCTTTATCTCACCCTTGAGTACATGGTCTCTAATGAAGTGATGCCTTATGCTGACATGCTTCATTCTACTGTGTTGAATTGGGTTCTTTGATAGATCAATTGCACTTTTGTTGTCGCATTTGACCTCAATTGTCTTTGTTTGAACACCATAGTCTTCAAGCTGTTGCTTAATCCATAGGACTTGAGCAACACAGTGACCAGCAGCAATGTACTCAGCTTCAGTGGTAGACAAGGCTACTGACGCCTGCTTCTTGCTGAACCTGGATACAAGACAGCTTCCTAAGAAATGACATCCTCTAGAGGTGCTTTTCCGTTCTAGCTTTGTCTCGACCATAGTCAGCGTCAGTGTATCCAACGAGTGTAAAGCCATGAGTGTTGGGATACCATAAACCTGCGTTCACTGAGCTTTGCAAATATCTAAGGATTCTTTTTACAGCTATGTAATGAGATTCCTTAGGGTTAGATTGATATCTAGCACAGTAGCATACTGAGAACTGAATGTCCGGTCTACTGGCTGTTAAGTAAAGTAGAGAGCCTATCATACCTCGATACAATTTGCTGTCTATTGACTTACCATTCTCGTCAGCGCAGAGGACAGTGTCAGTGCCCATAGGAGTGGATATTGGCTTGCAATTTTCAAGATCATATTTCTTCAATATCTCCTTGGCATATTTAGCTTGACTGATGAAGATGCCATTCTTTCCTTGTTTAATTTGAAGTCCAAGGAAGAAGTTGAGTTCTCCCATCATAGACATTTCAAACTCAGTCTGCATTTGCTTGCTAAATTCCTTGCACATTGACTCATTAGTAGCACCAAAAATAATATCATCAACATATATTTGAGCCAGCAGGGTATCTTTACCCTTTCTCTTAATGAATAAGGTTGTATCAGCTTTGCCCCTGACGTAGTTTCTAGTCAGCAGGAAACTGGTCAGCCTCTCCTACCAAGCACGTGGTGCTTGCTTGAGGCCGTACAGAGCCTTTTTGAGCTTATAAACGTGGTTTGGGAATTTAGGATCCTCAAACACTGGAGGTTGATTAACATAAACTTCCTCGTTTATAACTCCATTAAGAAATGCACTCTTAACATCCATTTGAAACAGTTTAAAGTTCATGTAAGATGCATATGCACATAAAATCCTAATAGCCTCTAGCCTTGCCACTGGGGCAAAGGTCTCACCGTAGTCAATACCTTCTTGCTGACTGTAGCCCTGAGCTACAAGCCTTGCTTTGTTCCTGACTATGTTTCCTTGCTCATCCAGCTTGTTGCGGAAGACCCATCTTGTTCCAATGGTCTTCTGACTCCTTGGATGTGGCACTAGCTCCCATACATCGTTTCTTCTGAATTGGTCAAGTTCCTCTTGCATTGCGCTCATCCAGAATTCATCTTCCTCAGCATCAGCGAAGTTCTTAGGTTCCTGAACTGAGACGAAGGCTACATTGCTGAGGTACCTCCTGAGTTGGTTTCTTGTCATCAGGGTATTCTCAGCGGCATCGAGGATTGCACTCTCTAAGTGCCCTCTTGGAATCCTTATCTCTTTGGGTAGATTGATGTCTTGTGCTGCCTGTGTTTCAACAATCTCTGCAGGTGAAGACTGGTAAGTGAAAACAATATTTGGTTCACTTTTACCTTTAGTTAGCCCTTGAGGGAATGACTCAGCGGCTGTATCTTGATCAGCGGGTGCTGAGTGTGGATCATCCTCGGTCAGCGGCAGATATCTTCCTGCAGAGTTAGTTTCGTCGAACTCAACATGTACTGACTCTTCTAAAACTTGAGTTCGTTTATTGAAAACTCTGTATGCTTTGCTGTTTGTTGAGTAGCCTAAAAAGATAGCTTCATCAGCTTTTGAGTCAAATTTAGCTAGGCTATCTTTAGTGTTTAAAATAAAACATTTACAGCCAAAGGCACGAAAGTATCCAATGTTGGGCTTTCATCCTTTCCAAAGCTCATAGGGGGTTTTCTTTAGTATAGGTCTAACAAGAGCCCTATTAAGAATGTAGCACGCTGTGTTAACAGCTTCTCCCCAAAAATACTTTGGAAGCCTATGCTCACTCAGCATTGTTCTGGCTATTTCAACCAATGTTCTGTTCTTCGTTTCAACAACCCCATTTTGTTGAGGCGTCCTAGGAGCAGAAAAATTATGGTCAATACCGATGGCTTCACAGAATTCAACAAACTGTTGGTTTTTGAATTCTCCACCATTATCACTTCGGATGTGAGCCAATTTTAGGTCTTTGTCATTTTCAAGTTTTCTAACCAAGTTTGAAAATGTCTCAAAGGTCTCATCCTTGCTACTCAGCAAGATGACCCAAGTGTGCCGAGAGAAGTCATCTACAATGACCAAGGAAAATCTTCTTCCACCCAGACTCAGCGGCTGGACTGGACCGAAGAGATCCAAGTGTAGTAATTCTAACGGACGCTTAGTTGAGACAATGTTTTTGCTATGAAAAGATTGTTTGGTTTGTTTTCCAGCTTGGCAAGCGTGGCATAATTGATCTTTTTCAAATCTAAGTTCAGGCAGTCCCTCAACCAATTGCTTTCTTGCTAATTTGTCCAGGAGGTCCATGCTTACATGACCAAGTCTCCTGTGCCATAGCCAGGAATTTTCTTCCTTTGAAACTAAGCATACAGTTTTTGAAAACTTTTTCTCTAAGTCTAGCATAAAGACATTATCAATCCGAGGGGTAGTTAAAATTAACTCATTTGTTTTTCCCTCGTATATTTTACATCCAGTAGCATCAAATATAACTTTTCTCCCATTGTCACATAGCTGAGCTACGCTGAGTAAGTTATATTTGAGTCCGCTGACTAGGGAGACAGACTCAATAGTAGGATTACCTCCGATGGTTCCTGACCCTACTATTTTACCCTTTTTGTTGTCTCCAAAACTTACGCTTCCTCATCGTTTACGCTCAAATATGATGAACTGAGTTTCATCACCAGTCATGTGCCTCGAGCATGCGCGGTCAATGTACCACATCTTTGACTTCTCAGCACACCTCAGGCTTACCTGCATTATAACTAGTTACTTTTAGGTACCCAATTCTTTTTGGGTCCTTTCTTGTTAGGTTCAACAGGTAAAGCATCATATTTTATTTTATGGCGGCATACATGGACAGTATGGCCATTCTTTCCACAGAAGTCACAGCTGACCTTCCGTTTAGGATTTTTCACTGACTGGTCAGCACCCTAGTGCTGAGCGTGCCAACACACCTTAGTGGTGTGTCCTTTCTTCCCACAGAAGTCACACTGGACATTCCGCTGGGGATTCCATCTCTGCTGACCAGTACTTCTGTACTGAGCATTCAGAGGAATATTCCTTTTGTTTTGAACCTTTAGTTGGTTCTGGATATTTGTGACGTCCTTTCTCAGTTTCTTTGAATCTGATTGGACTTCAGAGACAGACTCATGTATGATTTTCATGTTATCATGCAAAGTTGAGTTGTCCTGAAGAAGGTATCTGAGGTCACTTAGCTTGACCTCTTCAACCTCGTCACAGCGCCTGCTGAGTGCTCTAATTTTCTTATTACACTTTTTGACAAGTGTATAGAGATCACTCAGGGCATTACCCATTTCGTTTCTGAGCTGGGAAAGTGATATTACCTCATTTGGTTGCTCCTCATCGTCAGATGCAACGGAGGGGTCAGCATGCTCAGAGACGCACGGCTCAGCAAGTTCGTCAGCCATGAAGCATATCTTTGCTGACTCGGTGGCCTCAGCTTCTATTAATGAAGACTCATCACTGTCGCTCCATGTAGCCACCATTGCCTTTTTGCCATTCTTCTTATCTTTCCTCAGCGTGGGGCAGCTTGACTTTATATGGCCAGTTTGATGACATTCAAAGCATGTAATGGGCTTTGAGTTGTCTTTCTTGTATTTGCTGTCGCTGGACTCAGCTTTATACTTATCAAACTTTCTGTAGGGCTTCTTAGAATATTTGTCATTTTTCCTGAACAGCCTCTTCATCTTCCTTGTGAACATAGCCATCTCTTCATCATCTGTTGAGCTCCCATCAGTGGAGTCAGCTTTCATGACAAGAGATTTCTGCTTCTTGTCTTCAGACTTTTCCTTCACCTCGAAGTTTTTCATGGATATCTCATGGGTCAACAACGAGCCGATGAGTTCGTCATATTTGTAGGTGGTTAAGTCCTGAGCTTCCTCAACAGCGGTCTTCTTTGCTTGCCAGTCTTTAGGAAGGCTCCTGAGTATCTTTTTGACTTGTTCTTCCTCAGTGAAGATCTTCCCAAGTCTCTTGAGCTCATTGATGATGTTGGTAAACCTTGCATTCATGTCAGATATACCCTCATCATTGTTCATTTCGAACAGCTCGTACAGTCTCATCTGCTGGTTCACCTTGGACTCCTTTACTTTATTGGTTCCTTCGTAGGTGACCTCCAGCTTCTTCCAGATCTCTTGCGCCGACTCACAACCTGAGATTTTATTATATTCTGCAGCATCGAGCGCACAGTGAAGCATATTTATAGCCGAAGCATGATTTTGTAGCTTCTTGAGATCATCCTCTGTCCATTTGGCCTCAGCTTTAACAACTGTTTGGCCAGCCACAACTTCGACAAGTACAAATGGGCCTTGGACTATAGATAGCCAGGCACTCATGTTTGTAGCCTGAATGAAATTTTTCATCCTATTCTTCCAGAAGGTATAGTTAGACCCGAAGAATAGGGGAGGACGAGTAATGGACAACCCCTCAGGTAAGATCTGAGTTGTTTGGTTTCCTAGGAGAAACCGAGTGCTGTTTTCGCCCATAGTGGGGATCAGCTCAAGGTGGTTAAACCTTTTACAGTGAGCTTTTAAGCTCTGATACCACTTGTTGGTCCCTTATAACGTTACAAGTATAGTTCCAAAGGGGGGTTAAGAACTATTTAAAAATTTTAAACTAGGGCAGACTTCTTTTTCGTAAGAAAAAGGTTTGGATAGCGGTACTGAGTGAATAGCAATATACTGGCTTAGTCAACTAGTGACTAGGTCAGTTTCTTTACTTGAGTCAGGAGATAGCACTTAGAGTCTATTCCTGAGCTCGGATATTCAACGCGCACAACTCAGCTTGACCTCTTCACTTGGTCAGTTTTTGTTTAAGCAAGCAATAAATATATAAAGGAGTTAAAGGTTAGAAATATGTTACTCAGCAGATTTATCCAGGTTCGGCCTCCAAGCCTACGTCCTGTCCCCGGAACACGTTCTGAGATTTCGAATTCTCTACTGAGCTCTTTAACGGTAGAGCATCAAACCTTTTACAATCTTAGCAACTGAGTATAACAAGAGTACCTTCCTCTATACCTCTACTCAATCCTAATCTCTCGCTGAGTACTATAACCGAGTACTCAGTCTCTCCTTTCTAATCTCTAGAAATGATAAGTGTTTGTCCTAAACAATGATTGCTAAGACACCTTAGATGATTGAATAATCACTCTAGACTTTTACACAAAAGATATGAAATTTAGTGTAAGATTGCTTTGCTTTTGCTTGGAGAACTTTGCGTAGAAATTTGGTCAGCGTAATGGCTTGATCAAGTTCTCTATTAAATGAAGCAACTGATGGCTCTATTTATAGAGACGTCTGAGGTGTCGGTCATTTCGAATTTCGAAATAACCGTTGGAGGGAAACGGCTTCCTGTCGTTGTCATCCTGACTTGCTCAAAGCTCTCGGCCAATCAGATTTGAGTATCTTCTGTCCTCGGTCAGCTTTTGGTCAGCTCGGCAGAGTGTCTCTCCATTTATGTTAATGTCAACTAGACAGCATACTGTGTCGTCTGAACTTTACCCAAAGTGGAAACACTTTGTCTGGAAGTTTTTCTTAGCCAGCTGCTGTCTTGTACTGTTTGTCGAATCAACTCAGCAGCTTCGTCCCGAAGTTGTTCCCTGAAGGTCTTCTAGATCCTTCTTCCGCTGAGTTGCGTTTTGTCTATAACGACAACGTTTTGACATACGCGGGCCGAGTTGCCTTAATCTGTTTGACTTGGGCTTTGACTGGTATCCCTACTTTTGTCCTAATTATTTCATTACTCACCCGATCCTTTCTTGTATGACCACACATCCATCTCAACATACATATCTCCGCCACTGACATCTTATGGATGTGACAGTGTTTAACTGCCCAACACTCCGTACCATATAACACTGCGGGTCTGATTGCCGTGCGGTAGAATTTTCCCTTCAATCTATTAGGCATGCCGAGGTCACAAAGGAAACTCGTAACACTCTTCCACTTCACCCAACCAGATTTAATCCAATGAGCAACATCTCCATCTACTTCTCCATCTATTTGGATAATAGATCCTAAATACCGAAAGCAATCCAATGCCTGAACCACTCTCTCATCTAGGGTGATTGTCCCTGCCTCCCTACTCCTATCGCCGCTAAACTTACACTCCAAATATTCTGTCTTACTTCGGCTCAACTTAAAGCCTCTAGATTCTAAAGTTTTTCTCCATAGTTCCAACTTCCTCTCCACGCCTTCTTTCGTCTCATCAACCAATACAATATCATCTGCAAACAACATACACCATGGTATACCATCTTGAAGTGAACTCGTTAGTTCATCCATAACAATGGCAAAAAGAAATGGGCTTAGTGCAGAACCTTGATGCACTCCAATCGTAATAGGGAACTCTTCACTCTTCCCAACACTGGTACGTACACTAGTGCATGCTCCCTCATACATGTCCTTTATGATGTCAATATATTTCCGCGAAATGCCTTTCCTTATTAAGGCCCACCAAAGTACTTCCCTTGTTACCTTATCATATGCCTTCTCCAAGTCAATGAAAACCATATGCAAGTCTTTCTTCTTATTTCGATAGTGCTCCATTAATTGTCTCATTAGATGGATGGCTTCCATAGGGTCACTTGGTGGCATTTACAGCCGGTCCCAAGCCCGAACAAAGGAGGAGGGTTGCAGTAGGTTTGTGGCGGCCAACGTAAAACTTAGCCACATCTTATGACATGAACCAACATATTAAAAGTATATTAATTTAAAATATTTAATATAAGAAAATGTGCATATAGCAATAGAAATAATATTTATAATATTTTCAACGCCTGAAAATGAGCTTTCTTATTGTACCCTTTGTGTACAATTAAGGTCTATGGCCACCTTTGGTTTTCCGGTACCGGTCACTGTTAACGCTTTCTAATAGCAAAGGATTTAATAGAGATGTGGAAGCGTCTAAAAATTTCTAAAGATGAAGAGGTGGAGATCTCCCTAGAGCTAATACAGATATAGATTCGGAAAAAAATTGGTAGGGAGAATGTTATGTTCAAACCTTAAACATTAAATCAATCGCAAACGCCTTTATGGCTATATGGAAGACCAATTAGGGCACCAGAGTAAACAAGTGCGGGAAGGACCTTTTTGTTGTGGAATTTGAATATGTGAAAGATAGGGAAAGAGTTCTAACTGATGCATCTGGGCATTACAAGCGCAAGTTAATTATTTTGAGGGCAACAGAAGGCATAATCAACTATCCAAGGTGGACTTGGAAACTTGTGATTTCTATGTTTGATTAGTTGATCACTTTGAATTGTAGAGATCATGAATCAATTATGGACCTTGCAAGTCGAATTGGAGAGGTTGTAAAAATTGATGAATCAAGTATTGAAGCTAGGCTAGCTACGTTAGAGCTCGACTTAAGATTGATGTAACAAAACCTCTAAAACGTTGTGTAAAGGTGAGGAATGGCTTAGAGGAAGTAATTTCAATTAGTTTTCGGTATGAAAAGCTACCCAAATTCTGCTATCTTTGTAGAATTATCGGCCATGTTTTAGATGATTGTGAGATTGAACAAACAGATAAGAAAGATGGTTTCTGACCGTTAGATCCTAAATTGTGTGCTACCCCAACACATTGAGGAATGTGAACTATGGCTTTCTGAAATGAGTACTGATCTTGCTGCACTGGGGGAGTTAGATTCAACTTGTGGAGCTCAAGAGACTACAAAGAGACAACTTTTTAGAAATTCCAATCCCGTTATGGTTACCTAAAGTGAACTAGAATCTCCTAGGTATGTCGCGGCGACTCATGTAAATGTTTTGCTAACCCTGATCTTATGGATTCGTAGCACTACGAATGGCATGGCAATTTGAATGAGAATTTTCTTATTACAACTGAAAAAATGGACAATATAGTGGACGTGGATTTGGGTAACCAAACAATTCCAAAATCTAAAAGGCGAAGATTCAAATTGAAGAAGTTAGTTCAGGAACGGAACTGTTTTGTGACTAAGATAGATGTGATGATACCAATATGGCTGCAACCTTCATAGGAAAGAAGAGAGCATTGGCAGATTTATCAATGGATTTTAGGAATGAGATGGAGGATATTAGAAAAAAATGAACCTGATGACTAATAAGAGGGTGGAGACCGGCATTCAGTCCCACCCTTCCTAATGAAAATATCAATTTCGAACTTCCAAAGGGTGGTAAATGCTTGGACGTTTCAAAGCCTAAAAATGCAATGAGCGACAATTGCCCAAATGTGCTTTTTCTCATGGAATTAAGAATGAGGAAGAGTGAGGGCCAAAGCTTATACTAGTACTTCCAGGGTTAAAACTTTTTTTTTATGCGATTTGTTTTAGTGAAGGCTTGATATTTGGCTTGAAGGAGTTAGATATCAAGGAAAGTAGATACTCAAGTCCCTATGTCTATTCTCTCATGTAAGAAAATAATGTGGTGGTGTGGCGTGGCTTAGCTATATGTGGTTGGCCTAAAAAACCGAATAAAAAACTAACCTATGACCTTGTAAATTTCATTCATATCTCGGTTTCCTATTCGATGGTTTGTTTTGGAGAATTGAACGAGATGCCATACAGCTCTGAGAAGAAGTGTGACCGTTTCGCAAAAATCGTGAGATGGTTAATTTCTACAACTATCAAGATGCTTGTAATCTTGTGGAGGTCGATAAAGGAAGTTTGGATTTCACGTGGTATAATAAATGTTCGGGGGCTGAAGCAATTTGGGAGTGCTTAGATCGCTTTGTAGTTATTCCATCTTGGATTAATCAATTTCCCTCATCTCTTGTTACTAGCTTGCCTTGTGTGTCTTCAGACCATAGTCCAATCATCCTTAACTCAGTTGGACAGCAAACTGAGGGCCCGAGAAAGAAAGTTTCTCGATTTGAATCCATGTAGGCTAAACACCCGAGATGTAGTGAAATTTTTGAGTATGTGTGAAAGAGGAAGGAATAAGGTAATGTCCAGGTTGAAGGAAAATATTTCTAACGCTCTTCTTAATTGGAACATGACTAGTTTTAGGAATGTTTCAAGGATGATTAGACAAAAGAAGAAGGAGTTGGATCAGTTACAATGAAGGGCAGATTCTTTGTGCAGGGAGACTGCGAAGGAATTGGTTAGCCATATTACTGAACTTCAAAAAAAGGAAGAAATTAGTGGAAACAACGGGTGAAGATGAACTTATTGAAATCAGGTGATGAAATACCTTATTCTTTCATGCAATACCAACCCAGTGAAGGCAGAATAATGCCATTCATCGATTATAGAACATCGAGGGCTATTAGGTTGAGGATTTATATGGTATTGAAGGAAATCCGCTCCAATATTTTGAGAAATTTTCTAATCTTTGCACTTAAGGAGCATTGGGAATTTTTCTCAAGCTATTGATAGTAGACTCGGATGCTCGTAAAATATATAGCAGTTAATAGGAAAAGTGTATCTTATCGCAACAAGTAATATTGTGCTAAGCACGAGATCGAACCACAAAGACTATTTGTTATAATTAATAAATCTACTGTTGAGCGATTTTCACAAGTGCACGGCTTCGCCTGTAGTAATAAAAAGATATCGATCCCACAGGGAACGTTTTTTCACAAAAACTTATTTTGATACAGTTTAAATACGTTTTTAGGTTTATATTATAGAAACTCCTTTAATTGAATTGGATTGTGATGAATTTAATTAATAAGAATCAGATTAGAATTATATGTCAGAAATTTAGAAATCAATTCTGTCTTGAGATTAGATTACAAGACATAAACATTTAGTGTTTAAAGTAAGAAAAGCGTTGAACTCATTTGCATAAAGCAAAGATATCAACTTTAAACTTTGTAAAAATTATAAGTGTGTAATAAAAGGTAAATTCCATCAATTAAAAGGTTTTGAACCGTAGAAATCCCTCTGATGTGGAGTAGATTTCTACCTTAATCAAATTGATACTTATTTCCGATAAGCGGACCTAACGATCATATCATCTATAAATATGAACTTTCTCAAGTGTTCAACAAAGTTTCCTTGTAACTATGTGAATTAAATACGTTTTAATGAAAACACCAGAATCTTACTTCGGAGAAATTACCAAAGTAACTACAGAAAGATATATCGAATTGCATAAACTTTTATTATATGATTTGTGAATTGATACAAGTTTACATAGAAAATGAAACATGAAAGCATTCGAACTAATTTTGAGTTCCAGGTCGTCAATCCTTTCCTCAAACCTCGTTGGAGTTTGTCAGACTCTAGGGTCGCCTCCGCTGCTTGATCTTCTCGTTGAATCTTCGAAATCGAGATGATGTATCTTCTACCGAAATGAAAACTCGTCTTTGAACAATTCTTAATCTAAACTTAATTGCTACTGTGTTTGTAAGAAATCTAAGAACAATTTGTGTACATCAGATTGCTTTTACAGGAATGAAATCTAACTCTTAATTGTTTCTGACTCAGAATTTCTGCATAAATTCTGCACTCTAATCTTAATTAATCTAACTCTCTGAACACTGAAATCAACTCTTTATTTATAGATGTTAAAGAGTCGTGTTTAAGGATCATGTCTGCTGCGAAGAGACGTTTCTATCCACCCGAACAGACATGTTTCTTTGATTTTAAACATGTGAAAATAGTGCTGACAGTCCTGCTGATCCAACCGAGATTCTGGAATCTCTGACGAATGAGGGGAGGAGTTTTAAGTTTTCAGAACGAAAAGGAAAAGTGCCAGAAAATAGTGTGTCACAACCGAGATTAGGGAATCTCGGTCGCGACACGGGTTGAATTAGAAACATATTCGGACGTAAAAGTACTAAATAGATACAAATAGCACGATTTCATAGCAAAACTGATGTAAATATTAACGATATTTTAGGTATATTTTGGGCTTAACATCTACCTAGGTTGATCTAATTGTTTAGAAGGTTGAATAAAGGTTTGAGTTTTTAATAATTAACTAAATGAATTAAAGGCGATAACATAACAAAATAAAGTGAACAATTAACAGGGTAGAAGGTGGATTAATGAAAGAGACAATCTAGGATGAGGAATCCTTTGATTAAATCCTATGTATGGGTTTAGGGAGTTCAGACTTATGTTTTACCAATAATTGACGGTAATTGCCCTAATAAGAAAGAAAAATATGATCAAGATTTATCTAACCTATTCACATGCATTCAGCTAACGGCTTGATTAGGCATATAACTTAGGGCATGCAAAGCTGTAGGTTCTTTGACAATTAAGACTAAAGTCCTAGCCCAGTCACGAAGCCGCACTCCTAGTGGTCTCTAGCGAGGTCAGGTTTACACAGGTTCAGCGTAGATAATTCCATAGTCAGGTTCTTATCTATCTATAATCCTATCTTTGTCATGTTCATAGGCATTAGGCACAATCATATATACAAAGCAGGCTAGTTGATCGTCATCGAGTCTCATTCTAGCAATAATCCTATTCCTGATAATTTCAAGGCATTAAGCATGCATAAACTGATCAATTAAAGGCCCTAGATCTCTAATCATACATGTTCATACAATCAATTTCATCCCCATCCCAGATTGGATGGGGATCAGTTCATAGACAAACCAATCATAGCAATAGGCATATATGAATAATGGAAAACATCTTCAATAGATTATAAAAGTAAAAGATAAGAGGGAGAGATAGAAATCTAAAACCCGCTTTGTCGATTCTGATTACAAAATAGAAGATCAAGCGCTTCTCCCATGAATTATTCTTCAATAAAAGAAATAAAAACTGAAATAAATCTAATCTAGAAAGGAAAAGAACAATATTGAAATATATTATTTACATTGTGACGGCTCTCCCACAACACAAGAGATATCTCCCTATTTATAGAGTTAGGGAGAAAACCCTAATGCATCAAGGGTGAAAAAGACATTTACATAATGTTTTAATGGGCTCCAGGGCCCAAATCCGCGGATTTCAGCAAGGGGAAGGCGCTGGTGCGCCTTTCCCCGCCTCGTCTCGTCGAGACAAGGAGTGTCTCGACGAGATGAGGGCCCTGTCTCGACGAGACAGGTCCCAGTTGGGGCGATTTTGCTTCGGCTTTTGTTTGTTTGGGTCCCTGGGCTTCCAAAAGATGCTCTAATGGTCCCTGATGAATCCCAAAAGTGCTCTGATGGTCCTTGAATAGTCCGGAAATGCTCCAATGGGCTTTGGTCTGGTTCGGGAATGCTCAAATAGTCCTTGGAAATCCATAAAAACACTGATAATGCCATAAATAATGGAAAATACTAAATTTAACTAAAAACTGTCAAATTAACATCTAAATTAACTAAAGACTAAACTAAAACAATCTAAATTAATCCTAAAAACTCTATAAAATAGGGAGCTATCAACCTCCCCACACTTGAATCTTGCTTTTCCTCAAGCAAGACATAATCCTAAACAGAGAAAAATCAACGAATAGCTCCCTTACAAAAACAAGAATCTACTGCACTTTATTATCCACAACAGTTCAGTCTACTCATTTTACAATAGAAAACATAATGAACCACAAACGAGTCTCCAAAACTGATTAATTGGTTTTATCGATCAACGCTTCATGAAAATGAAAGAAGAGAACTAAAATTGATAGCTCACAAGTGGTCACTCTAACGCTCAAGTGTTTGGGTGTAAATGTTTTATGTGTAAACACTCTACATTTTATTGCACAAAGTCGTCACGTTGGGATTGCATCATCCATCCGGTCGAAATTAATGCATTAAAAGTAAACAAGATCATAGGTCTTTAAAGGGTTGTAACGTGGGCTAAAGGTTGGGGTAGGAAAAAGAGAATTTATAGGCAGAAAGTTAATGACTCAAATAGTTAAGATTTTTGCAAAAAAGACACATTTTCCGCTATAAATTAGGGTGCTATCATCCACCTCCCCACACTTAAATCTTGTTTGTCCTCAAGCAAATCAGAATCCAAAAGGAACACGTTTTCCGCTATCTATAAGAAGGTTTAAGCTCAAGATTGTTTTTGTGATTCAATGAAGTATTCGGGAAGCAACTAAAATATAAGCACATCTTTTATCCTTTCCTCTATAATTTATTTTTTTGATTTGGTTTTTAACCATTTTTTTTCTTTTGAGTAGAGGGGAAAAAGAGTGAAATTCAAATGGGTAAAGGTTGTTTCTTCTATTAAAATTACAACATTTTAATGATTGCTAGCGGGAATTTGAAGGATATGTGTGTCTAAAGATTTATCAAAACTAAATTGAGTCAATTAACTTGGGTGAGAAAGGGTATTTAAGAAGGCTAAGGTTTGTAACAGGGTTGATCAAAGAAAGGGGTAAATATAGGCTCAAAGAGGCTTATCTAGTGGATTTGTTCAGGGATTTTGGCTAAACAAAGAAATAGGCTAAATTTCACAAAGGGCTATACCTAGGTTGCCTAATCACTTCAAGTTTAATAGAAACACAAAAATTCAACCAGTATTGGATGCAATTCCTCTGAGCACAATGACAATAAATGTAATCCCACATCTAAGAGATCAATTGTTCCTAATTATGAGTCTAAAATATTGATCTTTATGGCTCTAACTCACAATTTAAGAGTTATTTGTATCAATCCTAGCCTCAACTAACGTTCCGTTCCATATCAATCTTAGACAAAAGATACTCTTTGGAGACTCAAACGTTGTTCAGAATTTTTCGCATACATCAATTTCATTTAGAATGTGCAAATTTTTAAGTGCATTGTCAACTGTATTGACGGGTTCGCTAAATGTATCAAATTTAACTACCTAGGATTCTATTTATTCCTAGAAAAATAAAAAGCAAACAGAAACATAAAGTATAAAATCCTAAAATAAACATACAACCTAAAATAGTAAAATAAAAAGGGAAACATGCAAATGGCAAGAATAAAAAATCATCATATCCTATTATCCCCCCCCCCCCCCCCACACTTACAACATGCATTTATTTCTAAAAATCCATAAAAGTAAAACGTAAGTAAAGTGCAAAAAAGAAATAAGATAGGAAAACTCCCCCAGGGGTGGCGGTCAATCCAACCCCGAATGTCTGATGCTAAGCTGTTGAAATTCAAGCGGAAGTCCTGAAAATCAATCCGGCATCGGCTAGTGTTCCGCTGAGAGGGTTCTGCCATTAGAAAAAAAGAGAAAGAAATAAGCATAAGAAGAAAACAACAAGAGAAAAAAGAAAAATTTAATAATAATTTCATTTTAATTTTTTTTGGTACGTCTCGGCGAGATGAACAGTGTCTCGCCGAGACATGACGGGATTTTTTTTTTATTTTTTTAAATTAATTTTTTTTCCGTGTCTCGTCGAGATAAAAAGGTGTCTCGTTGGTGGGCATCGAATCCACCAAATAAATATTTATTTACTGACCGACTACTGGTTTGCAGATATGGTAAGTAAAGATCGTACCCTAAGGATTAATACTGATCGTTTCGTATTATAACTAAATCTAAATGAAAGTAAATGGGGGTGAATGATTGTTTGGTTGATTATTTTGAGTTGAACTCTGTAAAGTTGAATTGCAATTAAATTGTGTTACTCTTATCTGACAAAAATACCGACCAAGGGATAACTGCAGGCTCGACAATTATTTCCTTTTTGATCATCGAAAGTACTAAAATATCATAATTAACGTGACCCGAGTCAGTTATAGTCGTTCCTTATTCATTCCCGACCTAATCCTTCCTTAATTGTAAAGCAGATCCTAGAGCGCCTAAAGATAAGCTCATATTCGACAAACAGTTCTAGCTTAGCGCTTAGAATTTAATCTGTCGAAAGCATTAGGAATTAGAAGGACCCAACCTAAGTTAACCGAATTCTTAGCGATTCTGATTCAAACCAAATTACATGTTCATACGCTTGGTAATAGTTAGGATTTCAGATGATTACAAATCCTACGGCCTAACGTTGTTTCAATGGATGAGAAACCCGAAGTCCGGCCGAACTAAAGATTAAACTTTCATTGAAGGTCTAATTTCATAGATTAATAAACATGTAAACGGATCACGAAATTAGATTACTGAAATTAAGAATGACAATCTCACAATTGGAAATAATACTAGCCTTTGATTAATCCCTTAATCGATAAAAGGAAATTAGCTACTCATAGCCATGAATCGACTACGATAGCTTACAAAGATAAAAATGATCTATAAAAAGTGAGAATGAGAAATTGTGCCAAAAGCTTACAAAAAACCCTAACAAGGAAAATGAAACTATCAATTCAAAAGTGTCCTCCCAAAAGCAATGTTGGGTTTCTTTAATAGTGTTGATTCAAAAATCTTCAATCTCCTGAGTTCCTTCCTTGATTTCAGGGATTTCCTTCGTTCAAAACATGTTATTGAAACTGTGGAGATAAGTTAGTTTCTGATTCTGCTGACTTGGCGATCTGAATAAGTCGACCCTCTTAGTCTTGGGCAAGACTAAGCCAGTCACGTCCGCAACGCTGAACTTTGAGTGAAAAGAGTCCAAAACAGCCTTCCAAGCCTCCTTTTCTCCTATTTGATCCCTGAAATCACTTATGCAACAAAACAAGTGAAAAGGTCCTAAAACGACACAATTAAGAATGAAATATTCACAAAATGAACATAATAAACTTGTCGTTTTGGACACTTATCACTCGTCGAGACACATAATTTTTTTTTCGTGTCTCGTCGAGACAAAAAGGTGTCTCGCCGAGACTCATAATTTTTTTTTAAAACTAAACAATTATTTCAACCTATTCAATTTACACATATTACAATCGAAATAGTCACTGGCAACGGCGCCAAATACTTGATGCTCGTAAAATATATAGCAATTAATAGGACAAGTGTATCCTATCGCAACAAGTAATATTGTGCTAAGCACGAGATCGAACCACAAAGACTATTTGTCATAATTAATAAATCTACCTAGGTTGATCTAATTGTTTAGAAGGTTGAATAAAGGTTTGAGTTTTTAATAATTAACTAAATGAATTAAAGGCGATAACATAACAAAATAAAGTGAACAATTAACAGGGTAGAAGGTGGATTAATGAAAGAGACAATCTAGGATGAGGATTCCTTTGATTAAATCCTATGTATGAGTTTAGGGAGTTCAGACTTATGTTTTACCAATAATTGACGGTAATTGCCCTAATAAGAAAAAAAAATGTGATCAAGATTTATCTAACCTATTCATATGCATTCAGCTAACGGCTTGATTAGGCATATAACTTAGGGCATGCAAAGCTGTAGGTTCTTTGACAATTAAGACTAAAGCCGTAGCCCAGTCACGAAGCCGCACTCCTAGTGGTCTCTAGCGAGGTCAAGTTTACACAGGTTCAACATAGATAATTCCATAGTCAGGTTCTTATCTATCTATAATCCTATCTTTGTCATGTTTATAGGCATTAGGCACAATCATATATACAAAGCAGGCTAGTTGATCGTCATCAAGTCTCATTTTAGCAATAATCCTATTCCTGATAATTTCAAGGCATTAAGCATGCATAAATTGATCAATTAAAGGCCTTAGATCCCTAATCATACATATTCATACAATCAATTTCATCCCCATCCCAGCTTGGATGGGGATCAGTTCATAGACAAACCAATCATAGCAATAGGCATATATGAATAATGGAAAACATCTTCAATAGATTATAAAAGTAAAAGATTATAAGAGGGAGAGATAGAAATCTAAAACCCGCTTTGTCGATTCCGATTACAAAATAGAAGATCTAGCGCTTCTCCCATTAATTGTTCTTCAATAAAAGAAATAAAAACTGATATAAATCTATTCTAGAAAGGAAAAGAACAACACTGAAATATATTATTTACATTGTGACGGCTCTCCCTTAACACAAGAGATGTCTCCCTATTTATAGAGTTAGGGAGAAAACCCTAATGCATGAAGGGTGAAAAAGACATTTACATAATGTTTTAATGGGCTCCATGGCCCAAATCCGCGAATTTCAGCAAGGGGAAGGCGCTGGTGCGCCTTTCCCCGCCTTGTCTCGTCGAGACAAGGAGTGTCTCGACGAGACGAGGGCCTGTCTCGACGAGACAAGTAATGTCTTGACGAGATAGGTCCCAGTTGGGGCGATTTTGCTCCGGCTTGTCTGTTTAGGTCCCTGGGCTTTCGAAAAGATGCTCTAATGGTCCCTGATGAATCCCAAAAGTGCTCCAATGGTCCCTGAATAGTCTGAAAATGCTCCAATAGGCTTTGGTCTTGTTCGGAAATGCTCGAATAGTCCCTGGAAATCCCTGAAAACACTGATAATGTCATAAATAATGGAAAATACTAAATTTAACTAAAAACTATAAAATTAACATCTAAATTAACTAAAGACTAAACTAAAACAATCTAAATTAATCCTAAAAACTCTATAAAATAGGGAGCTATCAGACTCACGCTTGAACAACAGTCCTACCTCCTTGAAAGTTACACCACAAATGAGATTTTTTATGCACTTCAGCAAATTAATTCGACAAAGGCTCTAGGGGTAGACAATATGCCATCCTATTTTTGTCAACTGTACTGGAATATTGTTCATAATGATATTGTGTCGTTGGTTCTAAATGGTATTATGCCTCACCAATTGAACCATGCCTTTATAGCACTTATTTTCGAAGGTTAAAAATCCTACTTCTATAAAGGATTTGAGACCAATTGCGTTATTCAATGTTCTTTATAAGTTGATACTAAAGTGCTAGAGAACCGTCTGAAGTTAGTTTTGCCTTCTGTATCACATATCATGCTGCAATTGCTTTCGAAATATTTCACATAATGAAAACTCAGCTCAAAGGAAACAAAGGTAATTTTGCTCTAAAAATTTATATGAGTAAGACTTATGGCTGCATTGAATGGATGTTTCTACGAGGTCATAACATAAAGAATATAGAAATGGTAATTGTGATTTTATTTATGAGTTGGGTATTTACAAGAACTAATACAAAAGTATTAAAGACTCCATTGGAGAATTGAGAGAAGAGAGAAAGAAGAGATGGAAAGAATTGTTACAGAAAAGAATAATCAGCAAAAGTACATTGAGATAGCCTAACAGCTTTCTACTTATAAGCATAACGGTTTATGTTACCGTTGAAGACTGGAAGTTACAGAAATGCCCCTGATATAATTACCATTATACTGATGATTATCAGTTAACACCCCCCCTCAAGCTGGAAGGTGAAGAGTATGAACACCAAGGCGTTGAAGTTGATAGTTAAAAGCTGGAGTGTGTAAAGGCTTGGTGAAGAAGTCTGCCAGTTTTTCTGCTGATCTGACTGGTAAAAGTTGAACCTCTCCAACTTGAACCTGTTGTCTTATATAATGGCAATCGAGTTCTATATGTTTTGTGCGTTCATGGAACACACTATTTTTAGCAATGTGGATAGCAGATAAATTATCACAGTAAAGTGGAGAAGTGTTTGTGACAGAAATGTGTAAATCATGAAGGAGATAAAGAAGCCACTGAATTTCCCCACAAGTAGAGGGCATGGCCCTATATTCGGCTTCAGATGAGGACTTACTTATAGTGTGCTGCTTTTTAAATTTCCAAGAAATTAAAGAAGTGCCCAAAAATACACAGAAGCCAGTTATGGATTTTTTGGTTTCAGGACATGTAGCCCAATCTGAATCAGTGTAGCCTTTTAACTATAAGGCTGAGTTAGCATGAAGGAGTATTCCTTGTGCAGGATTACCTTTAAGGTATCTTAGAACCCTATACGCTGCTTTGAGATTAAATTCAATTGGTTTATTTAAATTTTGTGATAATTGTTGAACAGCATAGCTTAAGTTTGGTCTGGTATTGGTAAGGTATAAAAGTTTACCTACTAATTTCCTATATAAAGGCACATCAGTGATAGGAGGAGAGTTATCTGTTTTGTCCATAGAAACAGGAGTTGTACAAGGTTTGCAATCTAGATAACCAAATTCAGCTAACATGTCAAGAACATACTTTCTTTGGGATAAATGGATTCCTGTGGAACTCCTTGCAATTTCAATTCCTAAAATGTATTTCAGTTTTCCCAAATCCTTGATAGTAAAAGTGTTGTGCAAGAAGGTTTTTGTTGAAACACCTTTCCACAAGATTTTGATTTGACAAAATCATCCATGATTAAGAGACAATTAAATTTAAGTGCTTTACTTTAATTGTACTAATCCGTTTGTTCAATGTTGAGTATAAATATAAATAAAGATAAATATAAAAAGCAAGACAGGACGAAGTCAGCATGAGATGAACAAAACAAGCTAAGTGGAATGAAGGTCAGCATAGAAGTCTAAAGTATCAAGCTGAGTGGAATAAAGCTTAGCATCAAAAGACTAAGACATAAACGCCCAGCAAAGAGAAGCGAAATGAAGCTCAGCATAAAAAGCCGCAATAACAATTGTCTTACAAAGATGAGCTGACTAAAAATATACTCAGCTTAGAAACTGCCGAAGGCAAAGACTTACGTAGTAGAAGCTGAGTGATTCCTCAAGATAGCATGAAAGAGTCATTTGCTACAAGACAAAGATTGCCACACCTTTGCACCAATAATTGAAACCTTGGAATTACACAAAAGACACATTCCGAGATGTATGGGTCAATGGATTATTGGTAAAAGACAACTGGCACAAAAAGACAAGCCTGACATCTGAAGGAAAACAGAGGAAGGGAATGGCCGGAACAGTCTGAAGCTGACCAGAAGCTGTCCCCTAAAAGAGCCGTTTTGACATCAACGGTTAAATCATTTCAAAATGATCCAACACAGATTTTCCCCTATATAAGGACAATCAAACTCCTTGGATCATTGCCGATTAACAGAAAAGAAAAATACAAGAGAGAAAAGATACAAAAGCACTTAGATACAAAATCTTACACCCATCTTCCATTCTTTGTGTAAATGCTAGAGTGATTACTTGTAATCTTCTAAAGTGTTCTTTATTTGAAAATGAACAAGAGTTTATCAATTGTAACATTGAGAGCATTGTGCTGAGTGTTTGGCTGTAAACATTCAGTGGTAGAGAAATCTAGGTGCTGGGTTGTAGCACTTAGTAGGAGTTGAGTAGACGAATAGAGGACGGTACTCTTGCATATTCAACTGCCTTGTAATCGGTTTGTGCTCTACCGTTAAAGAGCTCAGTATTGGATTCAAAAAGCCCAGAGGACTCTGGGGACTAGACGTATGCAGAGAGGCCGAAACAGGATAAGTGATATTGAGTAATCTCTAAACTCTCTCTCAAAATATATATACATATATTGCATGTGTTGTTTGACATATTTACTCAGGATATAAATTGCCTAAACTGACCCTGAGTAAATTAAGGTGCTGAGTTAGAAGTTGACCCCTTAAAGCGTCAATTCTTAACTCACAAGCTTGATAGCCTTAGTCAACATCTGACTAAAGCTGTTTGGCACTAAGCTCGCCCAAGCTGACCAAAAGCTGAGTTGACCAATTCATCTAAAACATATAAGTCAGCATAAATAATTAACGAAAAAGTTATATTAGTTCCTAACCCCCCCCTTGGAACTAATTACACGGGACCAACAAGTGGTATCAAAGCTTAAGCTCACTGCTCAAAGATCTAACAATCTTGAGCTGATCCCGAAAAATGGGTGAGAATAGCACTCGTTTTCTTCCAGGGAATCAAACAACACAGATACTCCCTGAGGGATTATCAATCACTAGACCTCCCTTATTCTTTGGGTTTAATTATACATTTTGGAAGAATAGAATGAAGAACTTTATTCAAGCCACAAACATGAGTGCATGGCTTGCAATTGTTCAAGGTCCACATGTGCCATACAAAACTGTTAACAATGAGAAAGTTGTTAAGAGTGAAGCTGAGTGGACAGAGGATGATCTTAAAAAATTACAAAATAACGCTTCGGCTATAAATATGCTTCACTGTGCGTTAGATGCTGCAGAATACAATAAGATTTTAGGTTGTGAGTCAGCACAGGAGATTTGGAAAAAGCTTGAAGTGACCTATGAAGGCACTAGTAAAGTTAAGGAGTCCAAAGTTAATCAGCATATGAGACTTTACGAGCTGTTCGAGATGAACGAGAACGAAGACATCTCTGAAATGAACTCAAGATTCACAAATATTATAAATGAGCTTAAAAGGCTTGGAAAGAACTTCACTGAAGAGGAACAAGTGAAGAAGATCTTGAGAAGTTTACCTAAGAGTTGGCAAGCAAAGAAAACAGCTGTAGAAGAAGCTCAGGACTTGACTACTTACAAATATGATGAGCTGATCGGATCCCTGCTGACCCACGAGATCTCTATGAAAAACTTTGAGGCAAAAGAAAAATCTGAAGATAAGAAACAGAAATCTCTAGTGATGAAAGCTGACTCCACAGAAGCTGAGTCAACTGATGATGAGGAAATAGCCATGTTTACTAGAAAGATGAAGAAGTTGTTCAGAAGAAATGACAGGAACAGCAAAAGGCCATACAAAAGAGGTGATAGGTATAAAGCTGAGCCAAGTGACAACAGATATAAGAAAGATAGCTCCAAGTCTGTCACTTGCTTCGAGTGTCACCAAACTGGGCATATCAAGTCAAGCTGTCCTAACTTGAAGAAAGAAAAGAAAGGAAGCAAAAAGGCAATGGTGGCAACATGGAGTGATAGTGATGAGTCAACCTCATCAGAAGCTGAGCAAAATGAAACTGCCAATATATGTTTCATGGCAGATGATGGAGCTGACCAATCTCAATCTGAGCAAGCTGACCTCTCTAATGAACCTGGCCAAGAGGTACACAACAATGAGGTAACTCCCTTACTACTGTTTAGAAATGAGATGGTAAACGCCCTGAGTGATTTATATAAGCTAACTAAGAAATGCAATAAGAAAATAAAGGCACTCAGCAGGCGATGTGACGAGATTGAAGAGGTCAAACTGAGTGACCTTCGACATCTCCTCCAAGACATCTCAGACTTACACACCAATATACAAATAATGCATAAGTTTGTCACGGAGGTTCAATATGAGTCAAAGAAACTTAGAAAGGACGTTACAACCCTACAAATTCAAGTAAAAGACTCAAATAAACATAAATCCCACGCTGAGTACTCAAGTACAAGTCAGCATAAACAGCTCACCCAGTGTGACTGTTGCAGGAAAAGGGGACACACAAAAGATGTGTGTTGGTTCAACAAGCGGATTGTCCAATGTGACTTCTGCGGAAGAAAAGGACATACCACTAAGGTATGTTGGCATGCTCAACATAACAATGCTGACCACACTTAGCATCACCCTACAAGAGTAAGTTATTGTGACTTCTGTGGTAAAAATGGTCACACTATAAAAGTATGTCGTCACAAACTGAAATATGACTTTGCACCTATTTATACTAACAAGAAAGGACCCAAAAAGAATTGGGTACCTAAAGATGAATAGTTTAAAATGCAGGTCAGCTTGACATGCGTGGAGAAGTAAAAACTTTGGTACATAGACAGCGCATGCTCAAGACACATGACAGGTGATGAAACACAATTCATCACACTAGAGCTTAAACGAGGTGGAAGTGTAAGCTTCGGAGATAATAAGAAGGGTAAGATAGTCGGCTCAGGTACTATCGGAGGTAACCCAACTATTGAGTCTGTCTCCTTAGTCAAAGGTCTCAAAT
The DNA here is from genome assembly GCF_963576675.1 of Euphorbia lathyris. Classification (NCBI taxonomy): domain Eukaryota; kingdom Viridiplantae; phylum Streptophyta; class Magnoliopsida; order Malpighiales; family Euphorbiaceae; genus Euphorbia; species Euphorbia lathyris. The sequence continues at coordinate 16,838,337 of NC_088914.1, read as the reverse complement.
ACAATCTACTGAGTGTAGCTCAGCTTTGCAAAAGTGGTAGAAAGGTTGCATTTGATAATACCAAGTGTCAAATACTCGAGGGAAATACAAATGAATTAATTTTAACTGCCCCTCGTGTAGAAAATGTGTACATGCTAAATTTAGAAAAACAATTTTCCAAAAACATATGCTTGGTGTCTAAAGAGGATAACTCCTGGCTATGGCATAGAAGACTTGGGCATGTCGGCATGGATCTTCTTGCCAAATTAGCTAGAAAGCAATTAGTTGAGGGATTACCCAAATTAAAATTTGAAAAAGATCAACTGTGTAAAGCTTGTCAGCAAGGCAAACAAACTAAAAAGTCATTTCATAGTAAAAATATTGTCTCAACCAAGAGACCATTGGAATTACTACACTTGGATCTTTTCGGATCTATCCAGCCACTCAGTTTGGGAGGTAAGAAATTTTCCTTAGTCATTGTAGACGATTTCTCTCGGTACACTTGGATCATCTTGCTGAGTAGCAAGGATGAAACATTTGAGATGTTCACCACATTAATTAAAAAGCTTGAAATTGACAAAGACCTAAAAGTAGCTCATATTAGAAGTGACAATGGTGGAGAATTCAAAAACCAACAGTTTGACGAATTCTGTGAAACCAGTGGTATTGACCACAATTTCTCTGCTCCTAGAACACCTCAACAGAATGGGGTTGTTAAAAGGAAGAATAGAACTATTGTCGAAATTGCTAGAACCATGCTGAGTGAAAATAGGCTTCCAAAGTACTTCTGGGGTGAAGCTGTCCACACAGCATGCTATATACTGAATAGGGCTCTAGTAAGACCTATACTTAAGAAAACCCCATATGAACTTTGGAAAGGACGAAAGCCCAACATTGGGTACTTTCGTGCTTTTGGGTGTAAATGCTTTATACTTAATACAAAGGACAATCTTGCAAAATTTGATGCTAAAGCTGACGAAGCGATCTTCTTAGGGTACTCAACAAATAGCAAAGCATATAGAGTCTATAATAAACGAACTCAGGTTGTAGAAGAGTCTGTCCATGTTGAGTCCGATGAAGCTGACCCTGCAGGAAAGTCAACTCAGATCACTGAAGATGAACCAAGCTCAGCTTCTGCTGATCAAAATGGAGCCTCTGTGTCATCTATACAAGGGCTGACCAAAGGTAAGCAAGAAGTTGAAATAACATTTACTGACCAATCTATTCCTGTAGAGATTGTAGAAACACCTATTCCAAATGACTCAACATTGCCCAAAGAAATAAAAATCCCAAGAGGACATTCAGAAAAGTCCATTCTTGATATTGCTGACAACAAGCTGATGACCAGAGATCAGCTTAGGAAATACCTCAGCAATGTTGCATTCGTCTCACTGCATGAACCAAAGAACTTTGCTGATGCTGAGCACGATGAATATTGGATCAATGCCATGCAAGAAGAGCTTGACCAATTCACCAGAAATGAGGTATGGGATTTAGTGCCTAAACCTAGGAATCAAAAACCTATAGGAACCAATTGGGTCTTTAGAAACAAACTAGATGAGCATGGAAATGTAATAAGAAACAAAGCTCGACTTGTAGCCCAAGGCTATAGTCAGCAAGAGGGTATTGACTATGGGGAAACATTTGCACCTGTTGCTAGGTTAGAAGCAATACGTATATTGTGTGCCTATGCCAGTTTCATGAACTTTAAGTTATACCAAATGGATGTCAAAAGTGCATTTCTTAATGGTTTCATAAACGAAGAGGTATATGTCAATCAACCTCCTGGGTTTGAAGATCCAAAATTTCCAAACCACGTTTATAAAATCAAAAAGGCCCTGTACGGACTGAAACAAGCTCCAAGAGCTTGGTATGTGATGCGGTTTCGGTGAAACCTCACTAAGGGATAAGTGTACCCCGTCGTTATCAAGTAATAAATTTCTGGGTTTAAGTCCAGGTTATCGTCCACAGGATTTATTTCTGCAAGTACCGAATTACTAAGTCTCGGATGTTATCTAGGCTTAAGGGGTTTGAGTTGGTTTTGTTTAATTAATCTACTCCTAGGTTGGTTTGCACTAATCCTAACTAGATTATCTAATTCTGACTAAGTTATTCTAACCCTAACTAAATTACTCTACCCCTAATTAAGTTAAACTACTCCTAAGTGATCTTTTGTCAATGCAATCATCTAAAGGATCATGGAGGGATACGATGATAATGGAAATAGATTGTTTAAACAATTGAATTAAAACCTAAGTCACTTGTGTTCGAGGCGATTAACCCGACCTATCCTCCTAAAGTTCCTAGTTCGTGATTCCCTTGTAAGGCCGAAACTAGCTCTAAGGCTCAGTAATTTGGGCTTAATCTTCTATAGGGTCGTCAATCCTATAGGCACTGACTAGGTCAGATTCAGCTCGCAATATGTGCCAACTTGATTTTGGGATTATCGAATGAGTTAAACCAATCAAACAAAGCGTAAGACAAAGATTCAAAGCATTAAAACAATTGAAGAAACAAAACTATTATATTAATCAAAGATGGAGAACATTGTCACGAAGTTACAATAAGCCTAAGATTCATAGCATGTATCATAGGATAAACAAGTTATAAAAGAAGAAAAATCCCTTTCAGGGAACCTGTCAACCAATGCAGGCGTCTTCCTAGGACTTAAGGATGGAGCTCGAGCAATCCTCGGTGAATGGAGCTTCGGAGGCGTCTTCAATGGAGATTTGAAGGTTTTTGGAGGAGGTGGAGAGGATTTCTCGAGGTGGAAGATAAGAGAATTACAAAAACAAAAGATGTTTAATTTACAATGGAAAAATCCTATTTATAGACACGTCTCGGGCCTCGTTTTGACCTAATTTCATGTCCTTGTTGGTGTAGGAAGACGTGGGGCCGAACGTGGCTTCGTGGGGGCGGAATTGGTCTTTTTGACCAATTCCCGCAAGTCTGCTCGCCGAGCAGGAAAGGCTGCTCGGCGAGCAGGGCTGCTCGCGCCGAGCAGCCCCCTGCTCGCCGAGCAGGCGCCTGGTGGCCTGCTCGGCGAGCAGGCTCCTGCTCGCCGAGCAGGCCTCTGGCGGCCTGCTCGGCGAGTAGGCATAGCCTGCTCGGCGAGCAGAAATGGCCCGTAGGGCCCTGCTCGCCGAGCGTTTTCGCCCGAAGCGCGCTCGATCCAAGCTCGATGAGTTCCGTGACCTTTTTCGTCCGACTTCACACCTGCACACGCATAAAAACTCCGAAAAACATTAGTCCAAAAGCCAAATTGATCCGTCAATCGCTTATTTTGAGCAAACGCTTCGTTTGGTGCGACTTTTGACGGACCAATTAGCTTCAAAAGATAACGGAATTCTAATACGCATGTTATTTCGGCCGTATTTGCCTAAATTGATTACAAAACAAGCCTAAATGATGAAAAGTAAATAGAATGTTCTCAATTCCTAACTTACTCACACAAAAGCATTTAAATGCGAGAATTGCTCGCTTATTAGCCAAATAACCCTAAAAACCGTCCTAAAACCGTACCCAAAGATAGGGGTTTTTGACCCCTATCAGTATGAGAGGTTGACCAACTTCCTCCTAACCAGGAACTATGTCAGGGGAAAAGCTGATACAACCTTGTTCATTAAGAAAAAGGGGAAACATACCCTACTTGCACAAATATATGTAGATGATATAATATTTGGTGCTACTGACGAATCTTTGTGCAAAGAATTTAGCAAACAGATGCAAACTGAGTTCGAGATGTCCATGATGGGGGAACTCAACTTCTTCCTTGGACTCCAAATCAAGCAAGGTAAGAATGGCATCTTCATAAGTCAGTCCAAGTACACCAAAGAAATGTTGAAGAAATTCGATATGATGGACTGCAAACCCATATCAACCCCTATGAGTACTGATACTGTCATATGCAAAGATGAGAAAAGTAAGTCAATAGACACTAAACTCTATCGAGGTATGATAGGTTCGTTACTTTATCTCACAGCTAGTAGACCTGATATACAGTACTCAATATGTTATTGTGCGAGATATCAAGCTGACCCTAGAGAATCTCATCTAACGGCTGTAAAAAGAATTTTTAGATATTTGCAGAGCTCAATTGATGCAAGTCTATGGTATCCAACTTCAAATGACTTCACACTCATTGGATATACTGATGCTGACTATGGACGAGATAAGCTAGAACGTAAGAGCACTTCGGGAGGATTTCATTTCCTTGGAAGCTGTCTAGTATCTTGGTTCAGCAAGAAGCAATCATCTGTAGCCCTGTCTATAACTGAAGCTGAGTACGTGGCTGCCGAAAGCTGTGTTGCTCAAGTTCTATGGATAAAGCAACAGCTTGAGGATTATGGAGTGAAGACTGAAACAATAGAGATCAAATGTGACAACAAGAGTGCCATTGATCTGTCCAAAAATCCAATCCAACATAGCAGGATGAAACATGTCAGCATAAGGCATCACTTCATCAGAGATCACGTACTAAAAGATGAGATCAAGCTGACCTATGTGCCAACAAATGAACAGCTTGCAGATATCTTCACCAAGCCCTTGGCACGTGAACAATTCAACATACTAAGGGAAGCTATCGGTATGTCTAATCCCCTTCAATAATTCTCTAGTGAATGTTGAGTGATTGCCATGTTGAGTGAAAATTTGAACGTTGTGCAAATGCCATGCTAAGTAAATTAAGTAACTACTACTTACTGAGCTTGAAATGTAGAAAAATCACCCCATACTGAGTTGACATACATACTGTGTGATTATCCTGAGTAAGTACATATACTGAGCAATTATCATATACTAAGTTGCTTAGAGATAGGAAATTCACCTTGATAGAACTAGGTTCTCAGTATCACAAACGATTCACTTTCTAGGAAAACTGCGCTAAAACCCACTTGCACCATTAAATGCCAAACACGTGTAATAAATAGCAACTGGAAAAGGCAAACAATTATGAGACAACCCATGCGCCGAAAATGTCATAAATGACAGAATCTCTGTCGGTTGAACGCCCAAGGAAAAACGGCTAGTCCAATAAATAGGGCCGTTTTAGATCTATATAAATAATGGAAGAATTACTCCTCAAATCTCCTCACGTGTAAATCCTTTGGTATTCAGAATCTCTCTCTCTCTCAAAACTTCCACAAAAATCTCTGAAAATGTCCAACACTCAGAAAATCTCCGGTGAAATCCGGCAAATTGATCACCGATGAAAGCCCCAGATCTATTCCTCAATCTAACCTAACCCCGAGCAAACGCCGTCAAGCTGACCCAGCAAGCTCCTCAAAATAAAAGAAACCCAAGGCTAGAACCATGGTAAAGGTTCACACGAAAGTCAACAACCTGGAAGTCCTAAAATGCCGCTGGTTCTCTCCCAGCTTCATCACCACCGAAAAGCCATTCTGTGAATGGATTGAAAAGAATGAGTGGACAAGCCTCTTCTCTCTCCCCGGAACCACCTACCCTCGGATGGTTAGGGAATTCTACTCCGGTCTCCATGTTGATAAGGACGATGCTGACTATCTGGAGACGCACGTTAAGGGTCACAAGATTGTAATCACTCCGTCCTACTTGGCAACCTTACTCAACTTGCCTAACAAAGGAACCGAGTTTAGAACAACAAAGGAAAAGGTATCAACGGAACAGCTTGACCAGATGAAGGGATTCTGCAAACCCAAAAATCACAAAGGAGAAATACCCAGCACTAGTATGGGCCAAAACCAGAAAATGGTGCACTACATATTGACCAACTTCATCTTCCCCAAACTTAACTCAGCCTTGTCGGCATCCAACTTCGAACAGTGCTTCATATGGCACATGCTGACCTACAACCCACTCAATCTACCTGTATTTCTGGTTGGTGCACTTCAACGAGGAGGTAAGAAACTCAGACTGGGTTCTCTAATCACCAAAATTCTTGAAGATCACAAAATAGAGACAATCAATGAGACTAAGAGTCTGGGAACTGATAGGGGTATTTTACCCCTATCTTTTAGCGTGATTTACGGTTTGATTTTGGATAAAATAAATAAGTTTAATTACAAAAATAAAGTGTTTTGATAAAATAAAGAAATAAAAATAAATCTCGTACTTTCAGTTAATTTTCCGTGCTTTTGATTAGTTTAGGAAATAAAAACGTCAAGCTAACTCGGCTCTTAAGATTTGTATTTCAGGTACGAGCAAGGAGCAAAAATCTACTCAAATACGCGGGGCGTATCATCCTTTACGCGGGGCGTATCATCCCTTACGCGGGGCGTAAAACATGGTGTCAGCAATAATTGCCTTATCCGCAGACACCATGTGGAATTGACTCAGCATACGCGGGGCGTATGCCACCCTACGCGGGGCATATGACACATGTCGGAAATAATTGGCCTAATCCTGAAAGTCAGACTGCATTGTCTCCCGGAGTCAACTCTCCATACGTGGGGTGTATCATCTTTTACGCGGGGCGTATCATCCTTTACGCGGGGCGTACTTCAGCTACGCACGGCGTAAAAGCTCCAATTCAAGCTATAAAACCTCAGAAACTCATTTACGCGGGGCGTACTTCAGCTGCGCATGGCGTGTTTGAGACAACAAGACATAGAATTGGTCCACATGCAGGAGATTTCTGATGGAATGGGCATATACGCGGGGCGTGCCTCACCATACGTGGGGCGTATTATGGGATTTCTGCACTCAATGATGTTGCTCCATACTTGCACCTTGTGAAGTTACATTTTTGCCCCTAGCTTGATGTATAAATAAGAGTGACTAGCACTCAATTAGACATCTCTTGACACCTTGTACATAGCTACATCTTATTTCCTTTGATAGAATAGATTCAGTTTATGTAATAAAACTCTCCCACCTCAAGAGCTTGTTCAGTTATTCCGGCATTCCATCAACGTTTCGCTTCATCATTTCATCACCAAGCTCGAGAGTTCCACCTCCAAGTCTTAAGAGACGGCCTTGAGTCCGGTTGTCTAGTTCCGAGGGCCGATTCTTCCCTCTTCGCTTGCTAATTAGCTTGCACTCTTCCTATGTACTAGGCTTGGTTGTATTCCTTATTTTTATCCTCCATATTTATAATTTATGATTTGCAATTTCCGTTTCTATATACATGTTGATGTTTATTGCTTGTTTTGATACTCATAATTGACTATTGTGTAGGGGAACGTGATTTCCGACGCCATTCGGGCTACCTTTAGGGATTCATATAGGTGTTGCCTTACCGGAAGTGACAAACCGAAAACTGTAGGAATTGACAAGCCACGGAACTTATGGGCCCTAGTTTCTGATCCCCAGCATTAGACACGCCTTGACTAGGAACCATGTAGTCTAAGTACTTCACGGGTCGGTCGAACTACATGTAGTCGTCTTTGCAAGAGTAAATCGTCAACCGAATATATTCGAAGTTATTGCATATTATATTTATAACTTATCGTCACCCATATCACTCCGTGGAGTTTTCCATTACATAAATCTGTGTCACCAATAGGTTAGGAGTAGTTTGTAGTTGTGTCTCACACCAACTCCAAGTATTCACCGCTTAGATAACGTATAAAACCGAGTCGTCTAATACTTGCAGTTATAAATCCCGTGGATTCGATACCCGGTCTTAACCGGATTATTACTTGATACGACGGGGTACACTTGCCCCTAAGTAGTCGTAGCGTCTAGTAGAGTTAAGAGTAATTTATAAAGATCACATCCATAGATTTAGAATCCGCACTCACAATATATACATTTCGTCGTGAAAACTCTACCACTAGGCATCGCGCACATCAAGTTTTTGGCGCCGTTGCCGGGGATTTATAATTTCTTGCAATATTAGACAAAAACGTTTTATTGTTAGTTTAAGCATTTGTAAATATTACTTTCTTTTTTGTGTGAATAATTTATTTTGTTTCCTGTTGTTACTAATGATTTGTTTCATGGTATGATGCCTCATAGTCGTCGTCTGTGGGACGACCTCATGGATGACGAATGTTCGCACCAACCATCAACCTCACAATTCGATGTGGTAATCTCTATGCTTAAAGACATTCATGAAAGATTATCTAACACTGAGGCATATTGTAGGGATTTGGGAAATCTACTTGCCAGATTGAAGTCTCCTCTTGATTCAGCCGCGGACGAATCAATTCGAGATACCAATCCGGTTGGTCAAAATGGAAAGCTCGAGTTAATTGAGTTTTCTCAAGAAGATTCTCCAAATAATAAAGGTTGTCTCAGTTGCGAGGAAACGGACATCGATGAGCCGGTTGTGTGCGGACCCATGGAAATAAATCCAAAGTTAGAAGAGTTTGAGGTTCCTTCTACCTCGGAATATTTCACTCTTTTTGAACTACCAAAGGAGTCAAAAAGGGAGCAAACGAAACTCTTCAATAATTTCTGTAAATATAGTTTTTGGTTTTTGTTAAATTCTTTTGAAGCTAACAATCCGTTTTGTAGGTACGGATTGTTTATTCAAGAATTTGCATTTCTAACGCGAATGGAAGCATACACCTAGGAGGAAATGCTAAGTCGAGCTCACCGACTATAATGTAGCGCTTCTTGGGAGGCAACCCAAGCTCAAATAAGGGAGTTTTCTTTCCCAACTTTTAATTTCCGCATGTCATTTCTTTAAAAAAAAAATCCCACTTTATCTAAAGGAGAATAAGCCACGCGGGGCGTACACACCTATACACCCCGCGCACCGTGCTTGTTATTTCTGTTTTTGCGTGAGTTAATAACATTCACGCGGGGCGTATCCCTGTTACGCCCCGCGTGCTCCACCTTTTCCATAATAAGATGGCTCAGAGCTCGGAACACACGGGGCGTCCCTTTACGTGCGCCCCGCGTATCTGAGTCTCTGGCCCCGATGCACTTAAAAAGCCTCTTCTACGCGGGGCGCCCCCAGGGATACACCTCGCATAGGATCTGACCTTAAGGGTCCCTTTTTCAGCTCATTCTTTATTTTTGTTTTTGTTTTGTTCTCTTTTTGCGACGCCCTTAGAATAGGCGTCATTTTAATAACGCGGAGGGACGTGCAACCCCGCACTTTTAGTTTGGTTTGCACTAACAAAAACAAAAATAAAAATCAAATAATTATCAAAATAATTAAACAAATTTATTGACTCTTGAATTCTTCCGACACGCTACACCTCCTTCGAAAATTAACTAAAGTTCCGTTATTTGTCGTCAAAAATAAAAGCGTCGGAACATAAAGGAATGACTCAATTAAGGGATTTTAGTCTTGGTTTTGACATTAGGGAATTTGTGCAAAGCTTAGGTTAGTACTAAACTAAGGCATTGAGTCTTAACCCAAATGTTATCTCCATAATGAACTTTGAAAAGGCAATAAAAACGGGATAGTTGAGAATTTAGCGAAGACTTGATAGTACACAATTTAAACCCGAATCTTTGTGAGGTATTTTTGAGCCTAAAAGAGTTCGTACGAGAACTCTAATTCTTTCACAATTTTTCGAGAGCTTTGACTTCACTCGACTCATAGAATTTGCATCCAATACCGGGTTAAGTACACTTATTTTTGGTAAAAAGGCAATAGATGATAAACCGAACCCACTTAGGCTAATTTTTCTTAAATTATTTTTCTCGTTTTCACTAAACATTAGGAAACCCCTTCGAGCCTATTAACCAACTTTTTTGTTAATACCCTTTTTAACATTTAACCCTTTTTCCTCTTGTTTGAATACCGACAAAATCAATTTGCACCCAAATCACTTGGAAAAAGTCACGGCCTTAACAAACGAGCACCATAAGCCTTCAAAATATTGTTTTTGTGCCTCTATCAAAACAAAGGATACAATAAAAACAAAAAGGCATTCTCAAGCTCCACCCGAGCAATTTTGAAGTATATTTTGTAAAAATTGCCAAGGCCGAAATAAATAAAAACACGGTGCAATCACAAAACGGTATTTTGGAACTTGAGTCTCTTTAAACTAACCACTAAAAAGCCACCCACATTACAACCCCCCTTCGGGTTCATTTTTAATGTTGCCTAACCATGTTATAGGAGGAAAAACCCGGATGAAAATGCAAATTCAACATGATCTTGAGTAAGTGCAAAGAAGAGTGCGAAAACACCGACCCACCAAAAATTGAGTGTAAGAGTGAAATTCCTTGGTGAGGTACTACCGAGTTCTCAAAAGATAACCAACCCCCGTTAATATTGCCTATTAATCTTGATCATGGAGGTTTCAAACAAGTTTCATACTCAATTGTTTGCGTAGGTACTTACCGAAACCTTTGCATAAAACCATAACTTTGAAATCACGCACTTGGCAAAACCAACCTTCGGTTTGTTTCTTAATTTTCTCAATCCCTTGTCTTTCGATTTCTTTTACTTGAGGACAAGTAAAACTTTAAAGTCCGAGGAGGTTTGATAGGGGTATTTTACCCCTATCTTTTAGCGTGATTTACGGTTTGATTTTGGATAAAATAATTAAGTTTAATTACAAAAATAAAGTGTTTTGATAAAATAAAGAAATAAAAATAAATCTCGTACTTTCAGTTAATTTTCTGTGCTTTTGATTAGTTTAGGAAATAAAAACGTTAAGCTAACTCGGCTCTTAAGATTTGTATTTCAGGTATGAGCAAGGAGCAAAAATCTACTCAAATACGCGGGGCGTATCATCCTTTACGCGGGGCGTATCATCCCTTACGCGGGGCGTAAAACATGGTGTCAGCAATAATTGCCTTATCCACAGACACCATGTGGAATTGACTCAGCATACGCGGGGCATATGCCACCCTACGCGGGGCGTATGACACATGTCGGAAATAATTGGCCTAATCCTGAAAGTCAGACTGCATTGTCTCCCGGAGTCAACTCTCCATACGCGGGGCGTATCATCTTTTACGCGGGGCGTATCATCCTTTACGCGGGGCGTACTTCAGCTATGCACGGCGTAAAAGCTCCAATTCAAGCTATAAAATCTCAGAAACTCATTTACGCGGGGCGTACTTCAGCTACGCAGGGCGTGTTTGAGACAACAAGACATAGAATTGGTCCACATGCAGGAGATTTCTGACGGAATGGGCATATACGCGGGGCGTGCCTCACCATACGCGGGGCGTATTATGGGATTTCTGCACTCAATGATGTTGCTCCATACTTGCACCTTATGAAGTTACATTTTTGCCCCTAGCTTGATGTATAAATAAGAGTGACTAACACTCAATTAGACATCTCTTGACACCTTGTACATAGCTACATCTTATTTCCTTTGATAGAATAGATTCAGTTTATGTAATAAAACTCTCCCACCTCGAGAGCTTGTTCGGTTATTCCGGCATTCCATCAACGTTCCGTTTCATCATTTCGTCACCAAGCTCGAGAGTTCCACCTCCAAGTCCTAAGAGATGGCCTTGAGTCCGGTTGGCTAGTTCCGAGGGCCGATTCTTCCCTCTTCGCTTGCTAATTAGCTTGCACTCTTCCTATGTACTAGGCTTGGTTGTATTCCTCATTTTTATCCTCCATATTTATAATTTATGATTTGCAATTTCCGTTTCTATATACGTGTTGATGTTTATTGCTTGTTTTGATACTCATAATTGACTATTGTGTAGGGGAACGCGATTTCCGACGCCATTCGGGCTACCTTTAGGGATTCATATAGGTGTTGCCTTACCGGAAGTGACAAACCGGAAACCGTAGGAATTGACAAGCCACGGAACTTACGGGCCCTAGTTTCTGATCCCCAGCATTAGACACGCCTTGACTAGAAACCACGTAGTCTAAGTACTTCACGGATCGGTCGAACTACACGTAGTCGTGTTTGCAAGAGTAAATCGTCAACCGAATATATTCGGAGTTATTGCATATTATATTTATAACTTATCATCACCCATATCACTCCGTGGAGTTTTCCATTACATAAATCTGTGTCACCAATAGCTTAGGAGTAGTTTGTAGTTGTGTCTCACACCAACTCAAAGTATCCACCGCTTAGATAACGTATAAAACCGAGTCGTCTAATACTTGCAGTTATAAATCCCGTGGATTCGATACCCAGTCTTAACCGGATTATTACTTGATACGACGGGGTACACTTGCCCCTAAGTAGTCGTAGCGTCTAGTAGAGTTAAGAGCAATTTATAAAGATCACATCCATAGATATAGAGTCCGCACTCATAAGATATACATTCTGTCGTAAGAAACCACTACACTAGACGGTACGTATCAGGAACAGAAATCACCGCAGCTGTGCTGTTTGGGTTAATCTTCAACCAGCCATTGAAAGGGGTTGAAGAACTTGAGGAAGAAGAAGAAGCTGATGATGCTGAGCAGGAAGCTGAGCCTGAAGATGAGCCTGAGAAAGGGAAGGAGGTTCCTGCTGAGTCCCCTAAGGCAAAGAAGAAGAGAAAAGCACTTGCAACATGTGCAAAGGATATTGAAACTGTGCCCAGAAAGAAGCGGGCTATGACCAGAGGAAAGAACGTTGATGCTGACCAACCTCAGGTTACACCTAAGTCAGCAGAGAAAAGGAAAGGGCAAGCTGAGCCCGAAGAAGAAAGTGAAGAATCCCCAGAACAACCTCTAAAGAAGAAAAGTCGAAGTTCTGGGTTGAAAATTGTTGAAGCTGATCCCATTGATTGGGTTGTGACACCCAAATCTCACTGCACTCAGAACATTGGGATTGATCTTGAGAAAACTCCAGTTGAGCAAGCTGATGAAGGGGAAGAACAAAGACAGGATAATACTCAGCCTAATGTGGAAGAAACAGATCATGCTGAGTTGGATAATGTTGAGCAACATCAGGAGGTACATGCTGACCAAGAAGAAGAAGATAAGCAAAGTGAGGATCTGGATGTTGAAGCCGAGATTGAGGATCTAAATGTCCAAACTGACCTTTCACCTCCAAAGACTAAGTCCCTCAAAAGACTGAAAAAGAAACCTTTTAAAGCTCCTCTTATTGATCTTCTGACAGATTCTCCACCTTTGGAGCAACTTACGAATCTATCTGATATCCAGTTCGAGTACTTTTCCCACCATGTTGAGTCTCCTCCTAAGGAACCGGAGCAAAATCAAGCCTCTATTACTCGTACTGAGGAACATGCCAAGACTCCACAGAATCCAAATCCTGCCGAGTAAGAGCTCGAAGATCCAGCCACTCAACACGGGGAGAAAACTATGGATACACCTACTCAATCTCAACCTCATGAAGAACACTTAGCTCCTGGTACTGAACCACATCAAGAACCAATTACTCAAGCTAATAAGCAGCCAACTCCACCACCATCCCGCTCCACCTCCATTCCTGCGTCTGAGCCAAATTCCACTAGTCAACTTGCATATCTTAGTGCAACTCAGTCTGGTCGTCGAATCATAGAAACTGCTCAATCTCTTCTCCAGGAGTTCACCACTTTTGATGCTGCTGGGTCTGCTCATCCTGAGTCACCAAATGTCTCTGCCATCACTCAACTTCTTACTGAAATTAAAGGACTCAAGGATCTGATCAGTGTTATGACCTCCGTCCAAACACAGCAACCTAAGCAAGATCACATCGCCAAACTGACTGAGCTGTTACTTCTGATGATAAACCGCATGAACTCCCTTGGAGGAAAAATCAACAATCTCTCTGCACCAAATCCAGGATATGCAACTTCGGCTGAGTTAGATCAACACTTTGCCTAACTGAGAACAGAACTGCCCAACCTTGGGACATCGGTCACACCTGAGTATGCCACATCTGCTGAGCTACACGAATGCTTTGCCAAGATGACTGCTGATCTCACTTGTACACGTGAACTCGTTTCCTCCACTTCTCAATGTACAATTGATCAATTGAGTGAAGCCATGAGTCTTCTCAATGTCAACAAAGCTCAGATGGATGTTGACCCCATCACCGATGATAATCTGTCGCAACTTTCACAAGGTATTCTGCAGGCCATGCGCATCGACAATGCTCAACGCATCTTCTATGACTCTGCCCTACTAAAGATGTATCACCAATCCTTTGCTCAGATTACCAGCTCTCTTACTTGGCTTAGTAAGTCCCATGAGTGCATTACCAGCCTGATCACTGGGTCAATACCAGTTCCTCGACACGCTCGAGATGATTGTGTTCCGGTGATTGATGGCTTGAGTGAAAGCACGAAGAGATTACAACGCTATTCAAATGTTTTATCCTCTGCTGCGAGAAATAACACCTTTATCTATACCCCCGATGCTGGCAAAACGGGGGAGAGAACTCAAGATGGAACTCAACAAAGGGCAGGTACATCAGGGAGCAAAGAGAAAGAAAAGGGTAAGGCTGTGCATGAAGCACAAGTGAATCTAAAGAAGAGAGACTAGTGAAACTTAAGATTTTCTATTCTGTAGGCACAAATATTTTGTATGTCTCATTTGTTGAAACACCTTTCCACAAGATTTTGATTTGACAAAATCATCCATGATTAAAAGGCAATTAAATTTAAATGCTTTGATTTAATTGTACTAATGTGTTTGTTCAAAATTGAGTGCAAAAATATATATATAAAGTTAGACAGGTCAAAAGTCAGCACAAGCCAAAAGCTGAGTTGAATGGAACTCAGCATGAAAGAATAGAAGCTGAGTGGAGTGGAATTTAGCATCATAAGCTTCCTTCAAAGTTGCCAGAACGAAGCTGACTAAATTAGAAGACTCCTTCAGAATTATACAAACATAACGAAGCTGACTAAGAAGGAACTCATCATGGAAGTTGAACATTCGAAGATAACGAATGAAGCTGAGTGACAGTCAGGACAGCATGAAGGATCCGTTTACTAAAGGACAAAGTCTGCCAATCTTCTGCACCAATAATTGAAGCCTCGAAAATACAAAGAAGACTAATTCCAAGAATCATGGGTCAATGGATTATTGGTAAAAGACAACTGGCACAAAAAGACAAGTCTGATGCAAGAAGACAAAACCTGACGCCTGAAGAAAACAGAGGAAGGGAATGGCGGAACAGACTGAAGCTGACCAGAAGCTGTCTGCTAAAAGAGCCGTTTTGGACTTAACGGCTACATCATCTCAAATGATCCAATCCTCAGAATTTCATCTATAAAAGGACATGGTAGTTCTTGGATCATTTGCCCAAGCATCAAAAGAAAAATACAAGAGAGAAAATTCTGAAAGCACTCAAATACAAAAAGATCTTACACCAACTTTTCTTTTCTATGTGTAAATGCTAGATTGATTGTTTTGTAATCATCTAAGGTGTTCTTTAGTTGAAAAAGAACAAGTGTGTGATCAATAGGAATATTGAGAGTGTTGAGCTGAGTACTTGGTTGTAAGTATTCAGTGGTAGAAAAATCTAAGTGTTGGGTTGTAGTACTTAGTAGGAGCTAAGTAGACGAATAGAGGACGTACTCTTGCATACTCACTGCCTTGTAAAGGGTTTTGTGCTCTACCTTGAAAGAGCTCAGTATTGGATTGAAAATCCCAGGAGGAACTGGGGACTGGATGTAGGCAGAGAGGCCGAACCAGGATAAGTCGTGCTGAGTAACTTCTAAACTCTCTCTCTCAATATATATATATGTGCATGTGTTTCTTGTTGTATTTACTCAGCTTATAAATTGTTAAAACTGAAACTGAGTAAATCTGAGTGCTAAGTTGGAAGCTGACCTCTCAAGTGTCAATTCCCAACTCTCAAGTCAAGCAGTCTTAGTCAGCATAGAACTAAAACTGTCTAACTAATCAAACGCCCGTGCTGACCAACACGCTGAGTTATCAAACTCTTAAAATAACATTAAGTCAGCATAATTAAAAGCGAAAAAGTTACATTAGTTTCTAACCCCCCCTTGGAACTAATTACTAGGGACCAACAAGTGGTATCAGAGCCTAAGCTCACTACTCAAAGATCTAACAATCTTGAGCTGATCCCGAAAAATGGGTGAGAATAGCACTCGTTTCCTCCCAGGAAACCAAACAACACAGATACTCCCTGAGGGATTATCAATCACTAGACCTCCCCTATTCTTCGGATCTAATTATACATTCTGGAAGAATAGGATGAAGAACTTTATTCAAGCCACAAACATGAGTGCATGGCTTGCAATAGTTCAAGGTCCACATGTACCTTATAAAACTGTTGATAATGAGAAAGTTATCAAGAGTGAAACTGAGTGGACAGAGGATGACCTTAGAAAATTACAAAATAATGCTTCGGCTATCAATATGCTTCACTGTGCTCTAGATGCTGCAGAATACAATAAGATTTCAGGTTGTGAGTCAGCACAGGAGATCTGGAAAAAGCTGGAAGTAACTTATGAAGGCACCAGCAAAGTCAAGGAATCCAAAGTGAACAAACACATGCGATTGTATGAGCTGTTCGAGATGACTGACAATGAGGAAATCTCAGCAATGAATGCCAGGTTCACCAACATAATAAATGAGCTTAAAAGACTCGGTAAGAATTTCACTGAAGAAGATCTTACGAAGTCTTCCCAAAAGCTGGCAAGCCAAGAAGACAGCTGTAGAGGAAGCTCAGGACCTGACCACATACAAATATGATGAGCTGATCGGTTCCTTGCTGACCCATGAAATCTCTATGAAAAACTTTGAAGCTAAAGAAAAATCTGAGGACAAGAAACAGAAATCGCTAGTGATGAAAGCTGACTCCACAGAAGGTGAGTCAACTGATGATGAGGAAATGGCCATGTTTACTAGAAAAATGAAAAAGCTGTTCAAAAGAAATGAAAGAAATAGTAAGCGGCCATACAAGAGAGGAGACAGATATAAAGCTGAGTCCAGTGACACCAGATACAAAAAGGACAGCTCTAAGCCCGTCACATGTTATGAGTGCCATCAAACTGGGCATATTAAGTCAAGTTGTCCTAATCTGAAGAAAGATAAGAATGGAAGCAAAAAGGCAATGGTGGCCACGTGGAGTGACAGTGATGAGTCAACATCATCTGAAGCTGAGCAAAATGAAACTGCCAACATATGTTTCATGGCAGATGATGGAACTGACCAATCTAAATCTGAGCAAGATGACCTCTCTGGAGATTCTGAGCAGGAGGAAAACAACAATGAGGTAACATCCTTACTTTTGCTTAGGAACGAAATGGTAAATGCCCTGAGTGACTTATATACACTAACTAAGAAGTGTAACAAAAGGATTAAGGCACTCAGCAGGCCCTGTGACGAGATTGAGGAGGTCAAGCTGAGTGACCTCCGATATCTACTCCAGGACAACTCAGATTTACATACGAACATGCAAATCTTACATAAGCTTATCACGGAGGTTCAAACTGAGTCAAAGAAACTTAGAAAGGATGTCACAACCTTACAGAACCAAATAAAAGGTTCAACTAAGAATAAACCCCATGCTGACTAATCAGGTACTGGTCAGCATAAACAGTTTACTCAATGTAGCTGTTGTGGGAAGAAAGGACACACAAAAGCTGTGTGCTGGCATAACAAACAGACTGTCCAATGTGACTTCTGTGGTAAGAAAGGTCATACTACCAAGGTATGCTGGCATGCTCAGCACAACAATGCTGACCACACTCAATATCACCCTCAAAGGGTAACTATGTGTGGCTTTTGTGGTAAAAGTGGTCATACTACAAAAGTATGTCGTCACAAGTTAAAATATGACTTTGCACCTGTTTACACTAACAAGAAAGGACCCAAAAAGAATTGGGTACCTAAAAACGAATAGTTTAAAATGCAGGTCGGCTTGACATGCGTGGAGAAATCAAAACTTTGGTATATAGACAGCGCATGCTCAAGACACATGACAGGTGATGAAACTCAGTTCATCACACTAGAGCTTAAACGAGGAGGTAGTGTAAGCTTTGGAGACAACAAGAAGGGCAAGATAGTTGGCTCAGGAACTATCGGAGGTAACCCTAAAATTGAGTCAGTCTCCTTAGTTAAAGGTCTCAAATATAATCTTCTAAGCGTAGCTCAGCTTTGCAAGAGTGGAAGGAAGGTTATATTTGATGATACTAAGTGTCAAATACTCGAGGGAAAAACAAATGATTTGATTTTAACAGCCCCTCGTGTAGAAAATGTTTACATGTTGAGTTTGGAAAAACAATTTTCAAAAAGTATATGCTTAGTATCAAAAGAGGACAACTCCTGGCTATGGCATAGGAGACTTGGGCATGTCAGCATGGACCTCCTTGCCAAACTAGCTAGAAAGCAATTAGTTGAGGGATTACCCAAATTAAAGTATGAAAAAGATCAACTTTGTAATGCTTGTCAGCAAGGTAAACAAATCAAAAAGTCATTTCATAGCAAAAAGATTGTCTCAACCAAAAGACCATTGGAATTACTACATTTGGATCTTTTCAGACCTATCCAGCCACTCAGCATGGGAGGTAAGAAATTTTCCTTAGTTATTGTAGATGATTTCTCTAGGTATACTTGGGTCATCTTGCTGAGTAGCAAAGATGAGACATTTGAGATGTTTACCACATTAGTCAAAAGGCTTGAAAATGACAAAGACCTAAGAGTAGCTCACATTAGAAGTGATAATGGTGGAGAATTCAAAAACCAATTGTTTGATGAATTCTGTGAAACTAATGGTATTGACCACAATTTCTCTGCCCCTAGAACTCCTCAACAGAATGGAGTTGTTGAAAGGAAGAATAGGACAATAGTAGAAATTGCTAGGACAATGCTGAGTGAAAATAGGCTTCCAAAGTATTTTTGGGGAGAAGCTGTCAATACAGCATGTTATATATTGAATAGGGCATTAGTAAGACCTATATTAAAGAAAACCCCTTATGAATTTTGGAAAGGACGAAAGCCCAATATTGGATACTTTCGTGCCTTTGGGTGTAAATGTTTTATACTCAACACTAAGGATAATCTGGCAAAGTTTGATGCCAAAGCTGACGAAGCGACCTTTTTGGGATACTGAACAAACAGTAAAGCATATAGAATTTATAATAAAAGGACCCAGGTTGTAGAAGAGTCAGTCCATGTAGATTTCGATGAAACTGACCCTGCAGGAAGAACAACTCAACACACAGAGGAAGAACCCAACTCAGCTTCTGCTGACCAGAATGGACATGCTGAGTCATCAGTACAAGAACTGACCAAAGGTAAAATCGAAACTGAAATTACCTTTGCTGACCAATCTGTCCCTGTAGAGATTGTAGAAACACCTGTTCCAAACAACTCAACATTACCTAAGGAGATAAAAATTCCAAGAGGACATTCAGAAAAGTCCATCCTTGATGATGCAAACAACAAAGTAATGACTAGAGATCAGCTTAGGAAGTTCCTTAGCAACGTCGCTTTCGTATCAGTCCATGAACCAAAGAACTTTGCTGATGCTGAGCATGATGAGTATTGGATCAATGCCATGCAAGAGGAGCTTGACCAATTCACGAGAAATGAGGTATGGGATTTAGTACCTAAACCTAGGAATCAAAAATCCATAGGAACTAAGTGGGTTTTTAGAAACAAACTAGATGAGCATGAAAATGTAATTAGGAACAAAGCTCGACTTGTAGCCCAAGGCTATAGTCAGCAAGAGGGCATTGATTATGGTGAAACCTTTGCACCAGTTGCTAGGTTAGAAGCTATACGTATATTATGTGCATATGCTAGTTTCATGAACTTTAAATTGTATCAAATGGATGTTAAAAGTGCATTTCTTAATGGTTTTATAAACGAAGAGGTATATGTTAATCAACCTCCCGGTTTTGAAGATCCAAAATTTCCAAACCACGTTTATAAACTCAAGAAGGCCTTATATGGCCTGAAGCAAGCTCCAAGAGCTTGGTATGAAAGGTTGACCAACTTCCTGCTGACCAGGAATTATGTCAGAGGAAAAGCTGACACAACCTTGTTCATTAAGAAAAAGGGTAAACATACCCTACTTGCACAAATCTATGTAGATGACATAATATTTGGTGCTACTGACGAATCTTTGTGTCAAGAGTTTAGCAAACAGATGCAGACTAAGTTCGAAATGTCTATGATGGGAGAACTCAGCTTCTTCCTTGGACTTCAGATCAAGCAAGGTAAGAACGGCATCTTCATTAGTCAGTCCAAGTACACCAAGGAGATGTTAAAGAAATTTGATATGGAAGACTGTAAGCCCATATCAACCCCTATGGGTACTGATACTGTCCTATGCAAAGATGAGAAAAGTAAGTCAATAGATAGTAAACTTTATCGAGGTATGATAGGCTCCTTACTTTATCTCACTGCTAGTAGACCTGATATACAGTACTCAGTATGTTATTGTGCAAGATATCAAGCTGACCCAAGGGAATCTCACTTAATTGCTGTAAAAAGAATTTTTAGATATTTGCAGAGCTCAGTTGATGCAGGTTTATGGTATCCAGCTTCAAATGACTTCACACTCATATGATACACTGATGCTGACTATGGACGGGATAAGCTAGAACGTAAGAGTACTTCAGGAGGATGCCATTTCCTTGGAAGCTGTCTAGTATCTTGGTTCAGCAAGAAACAGTCATCAGTTGCTCTGTCTACAACTGAAGCTGAGTACGTTGCTGCTGGAAGCTGTGTAGCTCAAGTCCTTTGGATAAAGCAACAGCTTGAGGATTATGGAGTAAGAACTGAGACAATAGAGATCAAATGTGACAACAAAAGTGCCATTGATCTATCCAAGAATCCTATTCAACACAGCAGGATGAAGCATGTCAGCATAAGGCATCACTTCATCAGGGATCACGTACTAAAGGGTGAGATCAAGCTGACTTATGTACCAACAAATGAATAGCTTGCAGATATCTTCACCAAGCCTTTGGCTCGTGAACAATTTAACATACTAAGGGAAGCTATCGGTATGTCTAATCCTCTTCAATAATTCTAAGTATTTGAATAAATGTTGAGTGATTGCCATGCTGACTGATATCAATCTAGTAACTACTGCACATTGAGCTTAATAGTCTATGCTGAGTAGATACAAATGCTGAGTAAATATTTTGTGCTGAGTAGATAAACATATTGAGTAATCACCTTATGCTGAGTGAATGTACATGTTGTGTGATGAACGTATGTTGAGTTACTAAGAGATAGGAAATCCATATACGTAGAATTAAATACTCAGTATCATAAACGATTCACATTCTGGCAAACTGAGTAAATGCCCACTTGCACCGATAAACAATGACACATGTAACAAATCATACCTAGGAAAACGCAAGTAATGATGAATACCCATGCGCCGAACCTGTCATAAATGGCAGAATCTTTGTCGATTAAAGTCCCAAGATAAAAACGGCTAGTTCATTAATGACTCAAAACTCTATAAGTAGTGGAAGGATCCCCACTCATTACTCTTTACGCTTACGATCTTCTGAAATCGAATTCTCCTCTCTCCCTAAATCTTAAAAACCTTCCTCGGTAACAATGGCTTCCGGCAAGAACAAAATCCCTAACCTCACCACTCAGCCTGGCCAAACCTCTGGCAAACCCACTCAAGCTGACCCCGCTACTTCTTCGAGGCAAATCGAAAGGAATATGATCAAGGTCCATAAAAAGGTCAATAACTTGGAAGTATTGAAATATAGATGGTTCTCTCTAGGTTTCGTCACTTTAGAGAAACCGTTCTGCGACTGGATCGAGAAGAACAAATGGACTGGTCTCTTCTCACTCGCCGGAAAAACGTACCCCAGGCTGGTCAGAGAATTTTACTCTAGCATGCTTGTTGATGAGGATGATGCTGACTACTTGGAAACTACAGTCAAAGGTCAGAAAATCACCATAACCCCTGCCTATTTAGCTACTTTGCTTGATTTACCAGACGAAGGAATAGAATTTAGGACAACAACAGAGAAAGTACCAAAGGAAAAACTTGACAAGATCAAGGGGTTCTGCAAACCCAAAGATCATAAAGGGGAAATACCCAGCACGTGTATGGGGCAAGACCAGAAGATGGCTCACTACATGCTGACCAACTTCATCTTCCCCAAACTCAACTCAGCCTCATCTGCTTCCAATTTTGAACAGTGCTTCATATGGCACATGTTGACCTACACTCCACTCAACATGCCCGTCTTTCTGGTTGGGGCTCTTCAACGCAGTGGAAAGAAGCTCAGGCTGGGTTCTTTGATCACTAAGATCATTGAGGACAAACAGATTGAGACAATCAATGAAACTGACACTTTGGGAAGTGAGATCACAGCAGCTCTGCTGGTTGGACTGTTGTACAATCAACCGTTGAAGGGATATGAAGAAGTTGTTGATGATGAAGCTGAGCTAGACATTGCGCCTGAAAATGAGCCTGAGAAAGAAGTGGAGGTTCCTGCTGAGTCACCTAAGGAAAAGAAGACGAAGAAGAGAAAGGCCATTGAAACATGCTCCAAAGACATCCATACTGTCCCAAAGAAAGTGAGACTAGTGTCTCAAGAAAAGGTTAAAGCTGACAAAGCTAAGGAAAAAGCTGAGTTGGCAGAGAAGAGAAAGAGGCTAGAAGAGCCTGAGGATGAAGAAGAGGGTACTCCAGAATCCCCCTTGATGAAAAGGAAGAAAGTTAATTCCTTAAAGACAGTTGAAGCTGATCCCCTAGATTGGGTTGTATCGTCCAAAGGTCATGGAACTGACCTAGAAAAGGAAGCTGAGAAAGAAACTGAGCAAC
The DNA here is from genome assembly GCF_963576675.1 of Euphorbia lathyris. NCBI lineage: Eukaryota > Viridiplantae > Streptophyta > Magnoliopsida > Malpighiales > Euphorbiaceae > Euphorbia > Euphorbia lathyris. Next base: position 16,815,832 of record NC_088914.1, on the reverse strand, counting down.
AAGCTGAGAAAACAAATGTTGAAGTAGAAAGGGAAGCTGAGAAAGAAACTCATATTGAGGAAAATGTCCATACTGAGCATGAAGAACATGCTGATATTGAGCAACCTCAGGGTGATATGGAGCAAAGATCTGAGGAAGAGGAAAACGTTGCTGTTGAGGATCATGCTGAGCAGCATGAACATCCAACCATGGTAGAGGAGACAGTTGATACTGATGAGGAAAACATTGATGCTGACCCTTCTCCTCCCAAGGAACAAAGGTTCAAGCGGCTTAAGAAGAAAGCCCATAAAACTCAAGTTATTGATCTTCTTGCAGATTCTCCTCTTCCAGAACAATTCACTGGCATGTCTGAGCTACAGTTCGCATATTTTGCAAACGACCCTGAGTCTCCCTCAAAGGAAAAACAAGCCTCTGTTACTCAGGATGAGGAACAAGCCAAAACCCTTGAAGATCCAAATCCAACTGTTCAAGAAGGAACAAATACTGCTTCGACTTCACCCACTCAGGATGAGCAAGTCAACATGACTAACCAAACTCCACAACCAACTCATCATGTTGACAACTCAGCTCTTGAAGGTAATCTGCATCAAAGTCCAGTCACCAATCAAGGTGATCAATCTGGCAAAGAGCAAACTCCTCCACCATCAAGCTCAATTCCAGCCTCTGAGACAAATGCGGCTCAATTCACCTACTTGAATGCCACTGAGTCAGGCCGACGCATCATTGCATCTGCTCGGTCCTTGCTTCAAGAATTGAACCCTCCTCAAGCTGATGCTGCTAGATCTTCTGATACTGAGTCCTCTCAACTTCCTGGAATTACTCAGCTTCTCAATGAGCTAAAAGGACTCAAGGATCTAGTAAGTGTTATGACCACCATTCAGACTCAGCAACCAAGACAAGACCAAATAACAAGGTTGACTGAATTGGTTCTCACGATGGTCAATCATCTGAACTCACTTGAAGGAAAAATCCAACAACCATCAGAAGTTAATCCAGGGTATGCCACTTCTTCTGAACTTCAAGGATATTTTGCGAAGTTAACTGCAGAACTGACCAAATCAAGCGCACCTGGCAATGCTGAGTTTTCCACCTCTACTGAACTTCAAGAATGCTTTACCAAGCTTAATGCTGAGCTGACCAGTACGTGTGACTTAGTATCTTCCTCTTCTCAGTGTACAATTGACCAACTGAGTGAAGCAGTCAGCCTACTCAACATCAACAAAGCACAGATGGATGTTGATCCAGTCTCCAATAGTGAACTCTTGAGCTTTTCCTAAGCAATAATGAAGGCAATGCGCATCAACAATGGCCAGCGCATATTTTATGACTCTGCCTTGCTCAAGATGTACCACCAATCTTTTGGTCAGCTTACCAGCTCGCTCACCTGGCTTAGCAAATCTCATGAATGCCTGCTCAGCATGATTATCAGTTCTCTTCGAGTTCCTCGCCATGTCCAAGATGACAGTGTTCCTATAATTGATGGCTTACGAGAAAGTACTAAGAGGCTCCAGCGTTACTCAACTCACCTCTCCGCTCATGCTCGCACTGACACATTCATTTATAAACCCGATGATGGCAAAACGGGGGAGACAAGTCAAGGAGGAACTCAGCTTGCAGGTAATGCCTCAGGAAGTAAAGACAAAGGCAAAGGAATAGCTCAAGCTGACCACCAAGCTCAGAAGAAGAAGAACTAGATATAGTCTAGTAAAAGTTTAGAACTTAGCATAGAAACTTTCATATATGGGTTTGCTTTACTTTTTGTTTAATCTATGTCTAAGTACTATTTTCTCAATATAGTCGATAAAATTGAACAAACAAATTAAGAAGTAAAACATACTCAGTATACATTAACACTAAAATACTTAGGTAATAAACTGAGTAACATCATACTTCTAATATTTTTGAAAGCTGACTTAAATTCAAAAAGCTCAGATCTTGAAAAATATAACATTAAACTAAGTCAGTATACACAATTGCCTTAAGGTTAATTCAATTAAATCTTGGAAGGTTTAGAATTAAGTTAAGACAATATGTGCAACCCTTACGGGGGAGTCATTTCAAAAATATATCAATCATGGGGTAACTTATATCAATCATGGGGTAACTTATAACTTATAACAAGATTTTGATTTGACAAAATCATCCATGATTAAGAGGCAATTAAATTTAAATGCTTTGATTTAATTGTACTAATGTGTTTGTTCAAAATTGAGTGCAAAAATATATATATAAAGTCAGACAGGTCAAAAGTCAGCACAAGCCAAAAGCTGAGTTGAATGGAACTCAGCATGAAAGAATAGAAGCTGAGTGGAGTGGAATTTAGCATCAGAAGCTTTCTTCAAAGTTGCTAGAACGAAGCTGACTAAATTAGAAGACTCCTTCAGAATTATACAAACATAACGAAGCTGACTAAGAAGGAACTCAGCATGGAAGTTGAACATTCGAAGATAACGAATGAAGCTGAGTGATAGTCAGGACAGCATGAAGGATCCGTTTACTAAAGGACAAAGTCTGCCAATCTTCTGCACCAATAATTGAAGCCTCGAAAATACAAAGAAGACTAATTCCAAGAATCATGGGTCAATGGATTATTGGTAAAAGACAACTGGCACAAAAAGACAAGTCTGATGCAAGAAGACAAAACTTGACGCCTGAAGAAAATAGAGGAAGGGAATGGCGGAACAGACTGAAGCTGACCAGAAGCTGTCTGCTAAAAGAGCCGTTTTAGACTTAACGGCTACATCATCTCAAATGATCCAATCCTCAGAATTTCATCTATAAAAGGACATGGTAGTTCTTGGATCATTTGCCCAAGCATCAAAAGAAAAATACAAGAGAGAAAATTCTGAAAGAACTCAAATACAAAAAGATCTTACACCAACTTTTCTATTCTCTGTGTAAATGCTAGATTGATTGTTTTGTAATCATCTAAGGTGTTCTTTAGTTGAAAAAGAACAAGTATGTGATCAATAGGAATATTGAGAGTGTTGAGCTGAGTACTTGGTTGTAAGTATTCAGTGGTAGAAAAATCTAAGTGTTGGGTTGTAGTACTTAGTAGGAGCTGAGTAGACGAATAGAGGACGTACTCTTGCATACTCACTGCCTTGTAAAGGGTTTTGTGCTCTACCTTGAAAGAGCTCAGTATTGGATTGAAAATCCCAGGAGGAACTGGGGACTGGACGTAGGCAGAGAGGCCGAACCAGGATAAGTCGTGCTGAGTAACTTCTAAACTCTCTCTGTCAATATATATATATGTGCATGTGTTGCTTGTTGTATTTACTCAGCTTATAAATTGTTAAAACTGAAACTGAGTAAATCTGAGTGCTAAGTTGGAAGCTGACCTCTCAAGTGACAATTCCCAACTCTCAAGTCAAGCAGTCTTAGTCAGCATAGAACTAAAACTATCTGACTAATCAAACGCCCGTGCTGACCAACACGCTGAGTTATCAAACTCTTAAAATAACATTAAGTCAGCATAATTAAAAGTGAAAAAGTTACATTAGTTCCTAACCCCCCCTTGGAACTAATTACTAGGGACCAACATCATTATCTATCCAATGAACTTTGTCTTTCATTCTGTCCAAATGCCATGCTTATCAATGCACATTAACATAAGCAAATTGAACAAACAAATACTCAGTATACATAATAATGAATAAATCAAACTGAGTAGTCAAGCATTTCTGAAAGCGGACCTAGACTCAAAATAAATTAGAACTGAATCTAGTCAGTACACACATTCTTAGTTTGTCTCAAATAAATCTTGGAAGGTTTAGAGGTAAAATTAACAGATGCAACCCTTACGGGGGAGCAATTTCAGAAATATGAAAAATAAATCAATCATGGGGAATTTCAAAACTGAGTTCCATAATTATGCATTTTGCCAACATCAAAATGGGGGAGTTTGTTGAAACACCTTTCCACAAGATTTTGATTTGACAAAATCATCCATGATTAAGAGACAATTAAATTTAAGTGCTTTACTTTAATTGTACTAATCCGTTTGTTCAATGTTGAGTATAAATATAAATAAAGATAAATATAAAAAGCAAGACAGGACGAAGTCAGCATGAGATGAACAAAACAAGCTAAGTGGAATGAAGGTCAGCATAGAAGTCTAAAGTATCAAGCTGAGTGGAATAAAGCTTAGCATCAAAAGACTAAGACATAAACGCCCAGCAAAGAGAAGCGAAATGAAGCTCAGCATAAAAAGCCGCAACAACAATTGTCTTACAAAGATAAGCTGACTAAAAATATACTCAGCTTAGAAACTACCGAAGGCAAAGACTTACGCAGTAGAAGCTGAGTGATTCCTCAAGATAGCATGAAAGGGTCGTTTGCTATAAGACAAAGATTGCCACACCTCTGCACCAATAATTGAAACCTTGGAATTACACAAAAGACACATTCCGAGATGTATGGGTCAATGGATTATTGGTAAAAGACAACTGGCACAAAAAGACAAGCCTGACATCTGAAGGAAAACAGAGGAAGGGAATGGCCGGAACAGTCTGAAGCTGACCAGAAGTTGTCCCCTAAAAGAGCCTTTTTGACATCAACGGTTAAATCATTTCAAAATGATCCAACACAGATTTTCCCCTATATAAGGACAATCAAACTCGGATCATTGCCGATTAACAGAAAAGAAAAATACAAGAGAGAAAAGATACAAAAGCACTTAGATACAAAATCTTACACCCATCTTCCATTCTTTCTGTAAATGCTAGAGTGATTACTTGTAATCTTCTAAAGTGTTCTTTATTTGAAAATGAACAAGAGTTTATCAATTGTAACATTGAGAGCATTGTGCTGAGTGTTTGGCTGTAAACATTCAGTGGTAGAGAAATCTAGGTGCTGGGTTGTAGCACTTAGTAGGAGTTGAGTAGACGAATAGAGGACGGTACTCTTGCATATTCAACTGCCTTGTAATCGGTTTGTGCTCTACCGTTAAAGAGCTCAGTATTGGATTCAAAAAGCCCAGAGGACTCTGGGGACTAGACGTATGCAGAGAGGCCGAAACAGGATAAGTGATACTGAGTAATCTCTAAACTCTCTCTCAAAATATATATACATATATTGCATGTGTTGTTTGACATATTTACTCAGCATATAAATTGCCTAAACTGACCCTGAGTAAATTAAGGTGTTGAGTTAGAAGTTGACCCCTTAAAACGTCAATTCTTAACTCACAAGCTTGATAGCCTTAGTCAACATCTGACTAAAGCTGTTTGGCACTAAGATCGCCCAAGCTGACCAAAAGCTGAGTTGACCAATTCATCTAAAACATATAAGTCAGCATAAATAATTAACGAAAAAGTTATATTAGTTCCTGACCCCCCTTTGGAACTAATTACACGGGACCAACAGTTTTAACCTCAGTAATGTCATCCTTGTTATTGCTGGCTAAAAGCAAATCATCGACATAGACTGTGATGGCGATGAATTTATCTCTTATTTGTCTAACAAAAAGAGAGGGGTCAGCAACGGATTGAACGAAATTGAGTGACCGTAAAGCAGTAGCCAACTTAATGTTCCATTGTCTACTAGCTTGTCTAAGACCATACAAAGATCTAGTAAGCCTACAAGTGGCATTAGGAACATCAGTTTGTATTCCAGAAGGAATTTTCATATAAATCTCTTCAGTAATATCTCCGTGTAAAAAAGCATTATTGATGTCAAGTTGTTCTAAGTGCCAATTTTTAATGGCAGCACAAGCAAGTACTATCCTAATCGTAGTTAGTTTAGCAACGGGCGAGAAGATGTCTAAAAAATCTACACCCTCCTGTTGAGTGAACCCCTTAGCCACCAATCTTGCTTTATACCTCTCAACGGAACCATCACTATTTCGTTTTATCCTAAAGGTCCATTTACACTCTACTTCTTCCTTTCCTTCAGTTAAACTACAAATCTGCCAAGTATGGTTAGTCTCAAGAGCTTTTAGCTCTTCATTCATTGCATGCTGCCAATGAGGATGTTTAATGGCCTCTTTGTATGTCTTAGGTTCCTTCTCAGTCAATAAAGCAACAGAAAATGCTTTATGAGTGGAAGACCAAGTTTGATAAGAAAGAACTTTAGATAAAGGATGATATTTTGACCTTTCAAAAGTGTCAACAGATTGCCCTTGTGCTAATGCACAATGATAGTCCTGCAAATATTTAGGTTGTTTGATGACTCTTTGAGATCTACTAAGTTTGAGGTCTGAAGTAGAAGGAATGATATCTATAGGAGAAATATTACTTTGATTAACATCCCTGTTTAATGATGTTTCTCCTATGATAACAGAAGAATTAGAAGAGGGTGGAATATTGACAGTAATTGGAACAACATCAATAGGCTGAGAAAGCAAAGGAAAACTATGTTCATAAAACTGAACATTTCTGCTAACAGAAATCTTTTGTGTGGCAAGGTGCAGGACTTTATATCCTTTAGTACCTGAATGATATCCTAACAAAATACCCTTCCCAGCTCTAGCATCAAATTTCTTTCTGTTTCTATCTAAAGTATTGATGTAACAAAGGCAACCAAAAGATTTAAACTCACTATAAGAAGGTAACAGTTGATAAAGCAGATCATAAGGTGATTTAAACTGAATGACTCTAGAAGGCAGCCTATTGATAATGAAAATAGCATGTGAAACAAAATATGACTAGTAATCAATAAACAAACCACTTTGGAACTGAAGTGCTCGAGCAATATTAAGGATGTGCTGATGTTTCCTCTCAACAATTCCATTTTGTTGAGGGGTTTCAACATAGCTAGTCTGGTGAACTATGTCGTGACTACTATAAAAATTTTGCAGTTTGAATTCCAACCCATTATCTGTTCTAATGACCCTTATGGTTTTGTCAAATTGTGTTTTAACCATTTGAACAAACTATGGAACTAAAACAGACACTATTGCCTTAGAATGAATTAAGAAAATCCAAGTATACCTTGAAAAGTCATCTACAACGATTAGGAAATACATATGTCCATGAATGCTAACATGTGTAGGACCCCATATGTCCATGTGTATCAAATCAAAAGGTGCCTTAGTCTGAGTTACACTTAAAGGAAAAACTGCCTTTTTCTGTCTAGCAAAATGACAACTATCACAAGGTATATCATAGAATTCTACATCTTTCAAGTGCTTTTTCAACAGTTTCAATGTGGAAAGAGAAATGTGACCTAACCTATTATGCCACAACTGTACGGGAGTTAAGTTGCAAGATACATCAGAAATGCAAGATACATCAGAAACAGAACAAGTCATGGAAGGATTAACAGCAGACGAAGAGTATATCGCAGAGTTTGCAGCAGCATGTAAAACAGGTTAATCATCATGTGAATCAGTTTTGTACAAATGATATAACCCATCATGTAGTTTAGCTAACCCAATCATCTTCCTCATCTGTAAATGCTGTATAAAACAATACTCAGCAGTAAATTTGACCACACATCTCAAAGTAGTAGTTAATTTGGAGACAGATATGAGGTTATACGCAAATGTTGGCACAAATAGAGTATCATACAAGACAAAATCATTAGTGAGTTTAATAGTGCCTATGTGTGTAGCATATAACTCAGATTGATTAGGCAGTATAATTTTCCAATTACTTACTGGTTTAAGACTAATGAATAACTGTTTACAACTAGATATGTGACAACTAGCACCTGTATCCACTATCCAATTAGACTTTTTAACTTCAGATAAAAGAATAGAATGTGAGGTACCTTCATTAGCTGTGGTAGAGGTGTCTATAGGGAATGCAGTAGCACAATTAACATGAGTGTTCCTGGTGCTGGGAATTAAGGCAAGAAGCTGTTGAATTTGCTCAGCAGTAAGATGAGGAGTAACAACAGGGTTATAAGGTAATTCAAAACTAGGAGCAGAACCAAGAATTCCATCACCATCATGACCATGTTGTTCACCACAATCAGCCAAATTTGCTCTTGATGTATTGCCTCTGAATTTGTAACCAGGAGGATAGCCATGTTTTTTATAACATGTGTCTATGGTATGATTTTTCATGCCACAGTGAGTACATTTCTTTACTGGATTCCCGAATCTTTTACCATTCTTGACATTCTGTGCTAGTGCAACTAAATCTTGAGTCGATATAGACATATCTAAAGAATGATTTTGCCTTTCAAACTGAATAACCAAAGAAAAAACTTTGTTGATATTTAGCAAGGGATCCATAACCATAATTTGAGACCTCACTGTTCCAAAAGAATCATTTAGGCCTTTAAGAAAGCATATGACCTGATCTGTGTCCCTATCTTCTCTAACCACTTTCAAGGCATTACATGTACATCCCTCACACACACAATAAGGTATTGCTCTAATAGACAGTAACTCATCCCATAGCATTTGAAGATGTGTAAAATACTCAGAAACAGTCTTGTTACCTTGATGCAGTGTGTAAATTTCTCCTTGAAGATCAGCAAGACGAAATACATCTGACTGAGCGAATATTTCTTTAAGATTATCCCATACCCTCTTTGCATCTCCTAACCAAAGTACACTTTGTGCAATAGAGACAGACAGAGATCGAATAATCCAGGAGAGAATAAGATTGTTGCACCTTTTCCAGTTTGGATGCAGAGTAGAGTCTTGCGTAGGAGCAGTGATGGTACCATCAACGAAATCCAATTTGTTCTTGGATAAAAGAGCCATCTTCATGTTTTGACACCAAAAGTGATAATCTCCTGGCCCGGATAACGACGGTGTCACAAGAACTATAGAAGGATTCTCACTTGGGTGTATGAAATAGGGACTGGATTCAGTAATCTTTGAAGCCATTGTATATTCAATAATAAAGATTGAAAAATTAGGAACGTAGAAAGGGGAAAAGAAGAGAGTTTTGAGAAAAGAGGAATTAGGGATTCTTCAAGATTGAAGAAGATAAAGGTGAGAAATCAATGATTTCTTGAACCGATTTGGGAAAAGAAGAATTAAAGAGGAATTAGGGATTCTTCAAGATTGAAGAGAATAGAGATGAGAAATCAATGATTTCTTGAACCGAAGAAGATGAATCAACTCATGCGATTGAAAATCACTATTGAATATGCGCGGAAGCTAGTAATATGAGCTCTGATACCATCATAACATAAAGAATATAGAAATGGTAATTGCGATTTTATTTATGAGTTGGGTATTTACAAGAACTAATACAAAAGTATTAAAGACTCCATTGGAGAATTGAGAGAAGAGAGAAAGAAGAGATGGAGAGAATTGTTACAGAAAAGAATAATCAGCAAAAGTACATTGAGATAGCCTAACAGCTTTCTACTTATAGGCATAACGGTTTATGTTACCGTTGAAGACTGGAAGTTACAGAAATGCCCCTTGATAACAACCCAAATTATTCTTGAATAAGGAATAAGGGAAAATTAATAGAAATAATGGCAAACCATTATTCCTTCTAAAAGAGATATTTATGCATGATTAATATGGAATTAGTGACAATTATTGCAGGATTAATGCAGGGGTGAATATATAAATAATGAAGAAAATGAAGGAGTTTCTAGCATTATGCCACATCACGTGGACCATGGCGAGATACGCCATAACGAGATACGCGCGATGAGAGTGAGTAGTGGAGACCCGCCATAGCTCTCAAGGAGAGCGTACATACGCCTTGACGAATCAAAGAATACGAAAAGGCGCCTTTATTACCATCCATGAATGGGAATAAATACAATTAAATGGAAATTAATAGCCATTAAAGGGGAATAAAGACTTGACTGTTCGAATACCTCAACTCTGAGGGTTTCGATGCTAAATGCTGGGATTAATGGAGAATTGATAGCAATTAAAGATGAGTAATGACATGACTCTTCACCTGCTTCCCCATTAATGTTGAAGGTTACATAAACCTATATAAATACCACAGCTTCCTAGGATCAAAGGTACACTTACTAATTCTCTACTTTTGTGCTTACAGTTTATTCTCAGAAATATTACTGACTTTGGCATCGGAGTGTCCCCGGTCGATCCCAACGGCGCCTCACAGGGAAGTGCCCCGATCAAGGATTTTTCCACAAGTTATCACCCCTGATATAATTACCATTATACTGATTATTATCAGTTAACATGAGGTCTGTTGGAGGGAATGTTTGATCCTAGATAGTTTGTTGATCTTTTAATGTTGTGTGTTTCATCTGTTTCTATGTATTTTTCTGAACCAATGGTTAGTTGAGGGAGATGGTCAAACCCTCAATTGTATTAAGACAATGGGACCTTATCTCCCCCTACCTCTTCCTTATTTGTGTGGAAGAATTTTCAGCAAGGATCGGGAGAGTAGAATCTAATGATGTTTTACACTGTGTTAAAGTGAGTGAACGGTCTCCTAGTGTTTCACATCTTTTCTGTGCGGATGATTCTTTAATTTTTGGAAAAGCTAATATGATTAAGATTGAGGTGATTAAATCTAATTTATATTTTTTTGAGAGAGTATCGGGTCATGTAATTAATTTTGAAAAGTTAGAAATATTTTTCAGTTGTGGTGTTCTAGGTTCGAAGAGAAGCCATATTATTACTTTTCCAAATGTTAGGGAAACATGTGCTTTTCCTAAGTATTTTTTTTTTGTTGAAAATATATCTTATATTAAAAGAAAGAACTCTCAAATACAACAAATTCAGCAAAGGTCATCTAAGACCAAGCACTCCAATCAAAAGACTGATTACATCTAGCACCTCGCCTATAACACAATTGACTCTTGACCGTCAAAGAAATCTGTCCCAAAACCTTTTCAATACCAAAATGTTCTTGGGCAAAATAAAATTTATTCCTCCCTAACCACACCCAATAGACAGCAGCAACAATAGCAATTCTTCTAATCTGAGCTTGAATTGTTTTTCCAACAGCATTTCGGCAAGTCCAGCTGACAATACGACGCCACCTGTCAACTCTTTTGGGAATAGAACAATGATTCTGCAAAACAGTCCAAATCCCATTTATTTGATCACACCTGAAAAATAAATGTTCAATTGTTTTTGGTTCTTTGTTACAGAGACCACAAGTAACACTAATAGTAGTTTGCCACTTCTTTAAATGCACCCGGACAGCAATCTTTCGTTGCAAAACAAGCCAAACAATAAAACTCTGTCTCGGAATATGAGAAGGACCCTAAATCATTTTCCACCAAGTTACATGAGGCTTTTTCTCCCTCAAAGCATTATAAGCACTATTAATAGAAAAAATGTGAGAACTGTTCCCAAGCCAAAAAATTGAATCCTCACAATCATCATGTACCTGTATTAATTGAATCTCTTGCCAAACTCTATCCATTAACTCAGAACAAGGATCAGGTAACCGCCAATTATAATTCCTACACACATCCATCACAGTGGCCTGCCGAGAAATGCCACTGTCTTCAGTTATCAACTGAGGATAGCAATCAGAAATACTTCTACCTTTGAACCAAGGATCAAACCAAAATGAGAACAATCGACCATTCTCTAACTTATAACCCAATAGAGGTTTAATCTCATTTTAATCCTATTAATCCATCTCCAGCTCCAACTAGAATCAAATGGACGTAAAATACCCCAAAAACTAAGTAGCTTGAGTTTAATCCGGCCAACCCAAATCGCCCATAAAGACTTTTTATTCACAAGCAAATCCCAAATATGCTTAGCAATCGCAGCTTTATTCCAAATAACAAGATTTTTAATACCTAAACCTCCTTCTCTTTTTGGAAAACAAATATCATTCCAAGCCACTAAAGCTCCTGAACTAACCTCTCCTTTCCCCTTCCAAAGAAAATTACGACATTTAGCATCAATATCTTTAATAACTGATTTTGGAAGAATAAAAGCAAGCATTCAGAATGTCTGAATAAGAGATTTAGAAGGAGACTGTAGAGATATGAAGGAAGGTGGTTATCAGCTAGATGTAAGCAAACTTTGATTAAATATGTTGTTTAATCTATACCTCAATAATGTCTTGTTTCCTTCTTCCTAATTCCTTATGTTGTGAGATCCATTGAATGATCACCCATTTTTCGTGGGGTTGGCAATGTCAAAAAAGGCCCATGTACTGGTTAGCTTGGGATGTCGTGTGTAAAATTAAAGGTGGCATGAGGGCTTAGATTCAATATTGTTGTGATTGATAAGTAGTGTTCAAGATTGGTCAAAAAGCTGAATTCTCTACTCCAAAATCTTGTAAGCTAAATATTTCTGGGACTCCACCTTCTTAGATGCCCCTCCCAATATTAATTCGCGTTATTTCTAGAAATGAGTCCGGAAAGTCGAGGATATTTCTAGATGTTTTGGCAGATTGGTAATGGTAACTAGGTGAATATTTGTCTAGACAACTGAGTCTCTCCTATAAATTATCGAAACCATCTTATCTCATTGCTTTTTCCAAAACCACAAATGATGAGTGAGCTAATTGATCTGTTAAATCTTGCTATTATTTAGCTGAAAATGTCAGTTTGGTAGGCTTGAATGCTCTGTTCCCAGTCCGATCACACTGCCTTTAAAAAGCTTTGGAGTATGTTACTGCAGCCCAAAATTCAGAATTTCTGTTGGTGTTTGTTGTGAGGCATTCTGCCTATTGAAGGACCCAAAAGACGGGTTACCAATAACAACAATCAAATACGCGGAATACCAATAACAACACCACAATGATCAATCTAACAAATAATCAACCAAAGCACAACCCAAGTTCCAAATCAAAACAGCAACAATAACCACAAGGATAGAAATCTAAACCACAATCAACAACACAAGATTTATACGTGGAAAACCTCTTCGGTGTGAAGAGTAAAAACCACGGGACCTTTGAGGAGTCCACCCTACTTCTCTTATTATAATAAAATTGAGGACAAAACAAACCCAATAAAGTCTTACAAAAGGTTTATAACCCACCAACAATCATGAAACAATAAGAGATTTCAAGAAGTAGACAAATACCAAGAAAGAGAAGAAATCAGTCTACAATCTGCCCCAACTCCGAACAGACCTTCCTGACCTCGGAACGGCAATCCCAACGGTGAGAACAAGGAAAAATATGTCTAGAAGCTCCTGTCCAAATATCGTGACGATCCGACGGTTCAATCTCCGGGAATCGATAAAAACGTGAACTGACCTAAAGAGAGAAAGGCCAAATCCGAAAATCTCTTTTGTGTGTGTCTTTTCTTCTTCCTTCACATGTTTTAATAAATGACAACTCAAACACTTAAATATATATTAACTTAGCTTCCCTAAGAAGCCAAAATTAATATTAAATGGACCTTAAATATGAGCGGGACCCATAACAATCTCCCCCTCCAGCCCATCACGGAGAGAAGAAAAACTCAAATTCTTCAACGTTTGAATCTCATCCCGGAAAGCTTATTACAAAGCTCAAGCTTGCTTCCAGGAACCACCTTTGGTTAACATGTCTGCTGCATTTTTATCTGTGTGGACTTTCTTTAACATCAATTCTTTCTCTTCAATCACATTCCGCAACCAATGATATCTAATATCAATGTGCTTAGTACGAGCATGATACATGGCATTCTTGCTCAAGTCTATAGCACTCTGACTGTCACAGAATGTCACATACTCACATTGCTTCAAACCCAACTCTTGAAGGAACCTCTTCAACCAAATCATCTCTTTACATGCTTCCACAGCTACTATATACTCTGCCTCAGTAGTAGACAATGCTACACACTTTTGTAGCTTGGATTGCCATGAAATGGCTCCCCCTGAAAATGTAAACACATAACCTGAGGTAGACTTTCTATTATCAAGATCACCAGCCATGTCTGCATCTGTATATCCCTCAAGAATCGGTTTTCCACCTCCATAACACAAACTCAATTTGGAAGTACCACGCAAATATCTGAAAATCCACTTAACAACTTCCCAATGAACCTTACCCGGATTGGATAAGTATCTACTCACCAAACCAACAGCCTGTGCGATATCTGGTCTAGTACAAACCATAGCATACATCAAAGAACCAACAGCAGATGAATATGGAACAGAAGACATACTTTCTTTTTCTTCATCTGACTTAGGACAAGCTTTATTACTCAACTTGAAGTGAGCTGCTAAAGGTGTATTAACAGGCTTGGCATTCTTCATATTGAACCTTTCAAGCACACGTTCAATATACTTTTCTTGAGATAACCACAATTTTCCAGCTTTCCTATCACGAGCTATCTCCATTCCTAAGATCTGCTTAGCTGGACCCAAGTCTTTCATGTCAAATGACTTGGACAAATCCTTCTTCAAGTTGGAAATCATCTCTGCATCTTGTCCAACTATCAACATATCATCCACATATAAAAGAAGGACAATGAAGTTACCTCCAGGGAAATTTCTAAAATACACACAAGGATCTGCTGAAGTTCTATTATAACCATTCTTTGTCATAAAAGAATCAAACTTCTGATACCATTGCCTTGGTGCCTGTTTGAGCCCATAAAGACTCTTCTTCAACTTGCAAACAAGCTTTTCTTTTCCCTTCTCTTCAAACCCTTCAGGTTGCTCCATATATATCTCCTCATGCAAATCACCATGTAAGAAAGCAGTTTTCACATCAAGCTGCTCCAACTCCAAATCAAGACTTGCAGCTAAACCTAAAACAGTTCTTATAGATGTCATCTTGACAACAGGAGAAAAGATCTCATCAAAATCAATGCCTTTCTTCTGATTGCAACCCTTTACCACCAATCTGGCTTTGCGCTTCACTATCTTGTCACCATCTTTCTTGTTCTTGAAAACCCATCTGTTTTTCAAGACCTTCTTGCCTTTAGGAGGCTTCACAAGCACATATGTCTCATTCTTTTTCAAGGAATCCATCTCTTCCTTCATAGCATCAAGCCAAAGATTTTTGTCTTTACTAGACAACACTTCTTCAAAGTTCTCTGGCTCCCCCTCATCAGTGACAAGAATAAACTCTGAGCTTGGATATTTTGTAGAAGGTTTTCTTTCTCTAGTTGACCTTCTAACCGATGCTTCTTCCACTAAAGGAGCTGGCTGCTCCCCCTGCTCATGAACATCCTCTACATCATTCTAATCATCATGTGGAACATCATCAAATTCTGGTACACCATCACCATCATTATCAAATTCTGGTGCATCACCATCTTCATTTGGTTGTACCTCCTCAACACCATCAAGTGTTGCTTCAACATTCTCATTTGTTGGCTGCTCAACAGATATAGGAATAGAAACAGAAGACACATCAGTAGTATCAAATGACAACGTAGGAGTAGAATTATACCTTGTACTCAGAAGTTCTGAGCCCATCTCGTGCTCAAAGAATACTACATCTCTGCTTCTCACCACTTTCTTCTTCTCTGGATCATAGAGTCTAAAACCATACTCCTCATCACCATAGCCAACGAATACACAAGGATTAGTCTTGGAATCAAGCTTTGATCTCTGTTCTTTTGGCACATGCATGTATGCCTTGCATCCAAAGACTCTCAAATGTGAATAAGTAGGATCTCTACCCTTCCATACTCTCTCGGGTATCTCAAGGCCAAGAGGAATCGATGGTGAACAATTGATCAAGTACACTGAAGTATTAACAGCTTCAGCCCAAAATGTCTTTGGAAGATTGGACATTCTAAGCATACATCTCACTTTCTCCACAATTGTTCTGTTCATTCTCTCTGCTACACCATTGTGTTGAGGGGTGCCAGGCACAGTTTTTACATGTCTAATTCCATGGTGTGAGCAATAATTCTCAAATTCTTTAGAAGTGTACTCACCACCATTGTCAGATCGAAGACACTTCAATTTTCTTTCTGTCTCCCTTTCTACCATGACATGAAACTTCTTGAAAGTTTCAAACACTTCACTCTTTGTCTTCAACATGTAAACCCAAGTTTTCCGAGTAGCATCATCAATAAAAGTGACAAAATATTTACTGCCACCAAGAGACTCCACCTCTAAAGGACCACAAACGTCAGAGTGTATCAACTCCAACTTTCCTTCCTTCTTTGTAGACTTCTTAGAAAAGGAAGCTCTATGTTGCTTTCCTGCTAAACAATAATCACAATGGTCAAAAGAAACAGATTTATCAACAGGAATAAGAGATTTACCTGCCAAAAGTTTTAACCCTTTATCTGTCATATGTTCCAATCTTCTATGCCACAAATTAAGAGAGTTCTTTTCTTCAACTGCATTTAGCTCACCAGAACATACATTCAAGTATGTTTTATACAAAGAACAACACAAATCACCTCGAGCAACTGTCAATGAACCCTTGGACAATCTCCATTTTCCATCTCCAAAGGTATGTCTGAATCCTTCTAGATCAAGAACATTTGCAGACAACAAGTTAAGGCGTATATCGGGAATATGGCGCACATTCTTCAATATAAGCATGCACCCAACACTTGTCTTCACTCGAATATCACCCATGCCAACAATGCTTGCCGAACTCTGATTTCCCATCTTGACACTACCAAAATCTCCTGCTTTGTAGTTCAAGAAGTATTCCCTTCTAGGAACACAATGATAGGAAGCTCCTGTATCAACAAGCCACTCTGTGCCTGAACCATCAACATGATGACACTCACTAGTTGCACAAATCAAAGAAACACCATCATCACTTTTAGAAGTGACAGCTGCAGTATTTTTGTCATCTCCCTCCTTCTGAGAATCTTGCTTCTTGCCTTGTTCTCTTTTCCAACGGTAGCAATATTTCTTTATGTGACCCGGTTTGTTGCAGTGATGACATACCATAGGCTCTTTCCTATCTCTGGACTTAGACCTACCTCTTGAGTTACCACGCCTCTTTGGACCTCTACTCTTCCCTCTACCTCTGTTCTCAACAACAAGAGCTTGTGAATTATCAACTCCCATCTCCTTTCTTCTTATCTCTTCATTAAACATACTCTCTTTAATCACATCCAAAGAAAGTACACCATCCGGAGCAGAGTTACTAATAGTCACAACAAGAGTTTCCCAACTGTCTGGCAATGAACTCAACAAAAATAAAGCCTGCAACTCATCATCAAGAATAATCTTCATAGTGGTAAGTTTGTTGATTATATCTTGAAAATCACTAAGATGTTCAGAAACTGACTTCCCACTTTTCAACTTCAAATTAACAAGCCTCTTAATCAAAGAAGCCTTATTATGAGCAGTCTTTCTTTCATAAAGACCTTCTAATTTCTTCCACAAATCATATGGGTCAGACTCTTGAGAAACATGGTTGAAAATGCTAATATCAACCCATTGTCTGATAGTCCCCAAAGTCTTTCTTTTCAACTTTTCCCATTCTCTATCTTCCAATGTTTTCTGGTTTGACCGGTTTAGACACACTACCATCCTCTTTTGTTTCTGCATCAATTGGGTCATACAAATCTTTGCAAAATAACAAATCTTCCATCATAGGTCTCTATATAGAATAATTGGTTGATGTCAATTTAACCATGGAACTATTACTGCTATTAGACTCCATAGCTAACTTCAAAATTAACCTTGCTCTGATACCAATTGAAGGACCCAAAAGACGGGTTACCAATAACAATAATCAAATACGCGGAATACCAATAACAATACCACAAGGATCAATCTAACAAACAATCAACCAAAGCACAACCCAAGTTCCAAATCAAAACAGCAACAATAACCACAAGGATAGAAATCTACACCACAATCAACAACACAAGATTTATACGTGGAAAACCTCTTCGGTGTGAAGAGTAAAAACCACGGGACCTTTGAGGAGTTCACCCTACTTCTCTTATTATGATAAAATTGAGGGCAAAACAAACCCAATAAAGTCTTACAAAAGGTTTATAACCCACCAACAATCATGAAACAATAAGAGATTTCAAGAAGTAGACAAATACCAAGAAAGAGAAGAAATCAGTCTACAATCTGCCCCAACTCCGAACAGACCTTCCCGACCTCCGAACGGCAATCCCAACGGTGAGAACAAGGAACAATATGTCTAGAAGCTCCTGTCCAAAAATCGTGACGATCCGACGGTTCAATCTCCGGGAATCGACAAAAACGTGAACTGACCTAAAGAGAGAAAGGCCAAATCCGAAAATCTCTTTTGTGTGTGTCTTTTCTTCTTCCTTCACATGTTTTAATAAATGACAACTCAAACACTTAAATACATATTAACTTAGCTTCCCCAAGAAGCCAAAATTAATATTAAATAGACCTTAAATATGGGCGGGACCCTAACACCTATAGCGTCGAATCTGCATGACCATGGTATTGCAAATGGTAGCAGCTGCAATTGCTGCGGAAATCCATCTGAAACGGTGATGTATGCTATTATTCAATGTGCATCAGTGAAAAATGTTTGGAAAGCAGCTGATTGGTGATGGCACAATCTGCTTATGACTAGTTTATGTGCATTTCGACTAGGATTTCTTTAAACTAGTTAGAGATAGTGGTTGTCAATACTTAGTGGATTTGGTTTAGATTAGTTGTGATGCATCACGGGGGAGCAATGACCTTATTTCCAAGATTGGTCTGATTGCTATGAAGCACCGACTCGAGTGCGAACACGGCAAACGGCATTTTTAGAAAATATGAGACACGGGTGCGGCGGGGACACGACAAATTTTATATAATTAATTATATATATATATATATATATATATTAGATATAAAAGTATATAAAAAAACTTGCTAAATCACAAATAAATCATTCTCTAATCCATAAAAAAACATCCATAATAAGATAAGTCATTAATTCATCACAAAAATAATAATTACTACAAATCAAATCAAACCAAAGTACTTAATCTTCAAACATTGCGAACTATGAAATTAGAAGGGAAGGGAGATGAAGAACCCCAAAAGAACTATGAAATTCGAATATCCAGGAGAAGAATCAGAACTATGAAATTCGAATATCCAAAAGAACTATGAAATTCGAACCCCAAAGGGAAGGGAAGGGAATGGTTTCTGTTTTAGGTTTAAAGAAAAAGGAAAATCAAAGAAGAACACGAGAAGAATCGCGCATGTAAGAACCCAGAAGAGAAGGAATTGTTGAAGGATGTTGATTTGCGCAGGAAGGAGATGATGTTGATTTGCGCAGGAAGATGGAATCGTGATGTTGAAGGAGATGGAATCGTGATGTTGTGATTTGCAGGTTGCAGGAGAATCGCGATTTGCGCAAAGGAAGGAAGGAGAGAAAGAATACCTAATTTAATTTGCGATACAAGTGAGTCTAATTTAGGTTTTGTTGGTAAAATATTTAATTGATCCTTAAATTGTATAATTTTTTTTAAAAAAACCCTAATGTTTTACCCCAGCCGAGTCCCCCGCTGTGTCCAACTTTCCGGCCGTGTCGCCGCAGTGTCCGGCCGTGTCCCGCTGTGTCCCCGCGCCCGGTGAGTCCGACTCGGCCACGACGACGCCGGGGAAGTGTCCGTGCTTCATAGTCTGATTGCTAAGGATTAAGATGGGCAAGTTTTAGCTTCAACAATGATTCCTTTAGAACCTAGTGACTCAGTCGAAGCAGTTGAAATACAAGCTATTTTGGAGGGTCTGATCCTGACGCGTGATTGTTTTTTTACTGCTATTATTATTGAGTCTACTCCAAAATTAGTAATAAACACTCTTAAATTAAGAGCTCTCAATCGATATTCTCTTTACTTTTTTTTCATATGATGATGTAGTTAATCTTAAATTGGGATTTACTGCTTGTAATTGTCAGTTTGTAAGTAGAGAGAGAAACAATGTAGCTCATTGCTTAACTTCTTCGACTAAGACCTTAAGTCTCCTTTGATTTTAACGGAGGATTGCCCAAATGTGGTCTAAGATTTAGTTTGTAAAGACATTTGTATGCTTTCTCTTAATCGTAGTTTGTTGTTGACTAAAAAAAATTACAATATTTTTTAAAAGTAATGAAAACATAAGAATATATATATTGATGAAATAACTATATACATATAAATTGTTGATTGAGAAAGATTTATTTTGTTGATTAAGAAAGATTTATTTGCTTTTTTTTACTCATAAATAAAGATAAATTAATAGAATCATGTAAATGTATTAATCGGTTTTGGTTGTATGTATTTCCAATTCCATGTTCACCCTACATTAATTGCAAACATTATTAAATATACATTTAATAACTAGTTTTAATCTTCACTGTTAGATTTAGACTTCATTACGAGAAATCATAGTATTTGTAACAATAATTTTGTTGTCGCAAAAATTATTGTAACAAAAAACCTATTATTTGTTACATTAATTTTTTTTTTTGTTGAAAATATATCTTATATTAAAAGAAAGAACTTCCAAATACAACAAATTCAGCAAAGGTCATCTAAGACCAACCACTCCAATCAAAATATTGATTACATCTAGCACCTCGCCTATAACACAATTGACTCTTGACCGTCAAAGAAATCTGTCCCAAAACTTTTTCAATACTAAAATGTTCCTGGACAAAATAAAATTTATTTCTCCCTAACCACACCCAATAGACAGCAGCAACAATAGCAATTCTTCTAATCCGAGCTTGAATTGTTTTTGCAACAACATTTCGGCAAGTCCAGCTGACAATACGACGTCACCTGTCAACTCTTTTGGGAATAGAACAACGATTCTGCAAAACAGTCCAAATCCCTTTTATTTGATCACACCTGAAAAATAAATGTTAAATTGTTTCTGGTTCTTTGTTACAGAGACCATAAATAACACTAATAGTAGTTTGCCACTTCTTTAAATGCACCCGAACAACAATCTTTCGTTGTAAAACAAGCCAAACAATAAAACTCTGTCTCGGAATATGAGAAGGACCCCAAATCATTTTCCACCAAGTCACATGAGGCTTTTTCTCCCTCAAAGCATTATAAGCATTATTAATAGAAAAAATGCGAGAACAGTTCCCAAGCCAAAAAAATTGAATCCTCACAATCATCATGTACCTGTAGTAATTTTTTAGTTATCACAAAAATTAATTTTATGACAATTTTATTAAATTATCACAAATGTATAACTGATTTTGTAACAATATTACTTTACTTGTAACTAAATTTTTTATGTGACAATTAAAATTGTAATAAAAGATATAAAATATGTGACAACACCTTTACACTTATTATAAATATTAGTTATGTGTCAAGTTAAAAGAAATTATCACAAATTATTTATTAATTTTGTGACAATAAATTTTATTTGTAATTAAAATATTTTGTTACAATTATCTATTGTAACTAAAAATTTAAAATATGTGACAATATATTTATAGTTGTTATAAATTTTGATTTTGTGACAAGTTAAAAATAAATTGTCACAAAATTAATATATTTATGCTTGTCAGAATTGTACGGTGGAAATTAAAACCATTCTAAAACTAAGATCTAATAAGCATAAATGTAACGGTAAACTACAGTTTAGAAGTTATTTTTAACGAGAATAATTGAATCACATCTATATAAAGAAAAATGGAAAATTTATAGAAGTAGATATATGAGTAAATGATTTTAGTCTAAATGTTAGTACTAGTAGGTAGAAACAATGTAGTAGAAAAAGCTGTGATGCTAATAGTTTAAATGTTTGGTATCATAAATAACATTATATACTATACTATGTAGTAATTAAAATACTTCTTTCTATTTATGAACAGGACCACTTTGCTGACAACCTTGTTATGTTCTGTCCCCCACCATTAATCTATTTAATAACATTGGTTTAACTTTTTAATGAAATTAACTTACTTTAGAGAACAATTGGGTGTAGATGTGCCAATGGGGGCTTCCTAGGTCTTTAATACCACTATTTTTTTTTTTTTATTGATAAACCATATTGTAGAAGGAAATAGAAATAGTCCTAAGAACAGAAAAAAAATAATTAACGGGAAGCTTCGCTCTCAAGAAACTCTCGTCTACTTCATTCAAGTTTTAGAGTTTTCTTTCGGCTTATAATCAGAAGATGATGCTTTGTTTTGTTTTTTATTGATTGATATACTATGTTAGATTTAAAATCATAACGTGCATTATATATTATATAAACATATGTGTACTAAAAAAAAAAATTGGGCCCCCTACAGCCATGGGCCCTAGGCCTGGCACTCCTGGCCTAGGCCCAGGGCCGGCCCTGACCATGAAGTCATTATTAAAGAAAAAACTATGAAATCGATTCTGGATAGAGTGTGTTTCTCGCCATTGTGTCAAAACACTGTTTCAAGCATTGTCTACTATTACTCTATCGTGATCTATGATATTGAAGTTGCAGATTCGAGTTTCTCTTATGTATTTTTTAATCCTAATTTTTTAATTATTTATGTCGATATGTACAATTTTTCCTATAAATGAAACAATTATCTTTCTCCTAAAAATGTAGACGAATGAATTATTGAGGCTTGTGCGAAACAATTTTCTTTAGATAGATTTTGCTAGCTAAAAAGAAATTGTCTCACAAGATACATCAACACACTTATTCAAACTCGGGTTCGGGACGTGTTAGTTTTAATCGTAAACTAACAAAGATGTTCTTCTCTAGCTAAACTAGAAGGAGTGAATCTCAGGTTTCATGGACTAAATCCATAGGAATAGTGAAATCCTCATTGTTGAAGGTAAAAACCTTAACAAAACTTCAATGAAGAAGATGATTAATTTTGTATTGATAAAAGTTAAACATTACAAAGAGAAAGAGATGAATTTATATCATCTCAAAAACCTAATTGCCAAATTACATAAAAGGGCAAATTACATAACTAATTAAAATATAAAGGTAAGGGTAAAGTGGGTTAATGGTAAAGGGGTGGCATGATTGTAAATAGGGAGTGACATGGGTTGTAAATAAGGAGTGACAGGATTGTAATTAAGGAGGATTCTGGAGTAAGGAGCAAGTTCCTTAAAATGAAGGTACGCGGAGCGTAGATTGGCTGCTGAACTCTTCTCCGGATCAGTACTCAATCTACGCAGAGCGTGCCCCAATCTACGCGGAGCGTAGATTGGTTGCTGAACTCTTCTCCGGATCGGTACTCAATCTACACGGAGCGTGCCCCAATCTACGCGGAGCGTAGATTGGTTGCTGAACTCTTCTCCGGATCAGTACTCAATCTACGCGGAGCGTGCCCAAATCTACGCGGAGCGTGCCTGAGCTGATGACTTGTTATATGGCCCTGTTTTGGCCGCTTTACTCGCTTGTTGCTCGTGCTTGGTTCTTTCTCCGACTTCCCTCGTTCGGACCCGATCCTCCAAGGAAGATGCTCCGCATCAGTTGATAAATTATTACAAATATTTGAATAATTTTTCCAATAGGAACTCGAAGAATACACACAAAATTTCCATGAATTTCTAAATATCTTTAATTTTTCCTTTTTATAATCCTTACAATTTATAAGAGTCCACAATATTATTTGTTAAACTTTTCTTTTTTTGAAATGATTTGTTAACCTTTTCTTAATTAACAAAAATAGTTCAAGATGTGATGAAGCATTGTTCTATTCTCTCTAATATATCCCTATTCTATTGGATTTCAACTTTTATAATTTAAACTTCTAATTTTTGTTTAGATACAAATTAAATATCTTGTTCAATTGAACAATATTAGTTGTCAACATCACATTCTATTAGTACACGATAAATTACACACACGGCCATTGAACTTTACTCATTTTCACAATATTACCGTTAAACTCGGTAATTTTTACTGGTGATCATAAAAGTTTAGACAATGTCCCAAAAAACATAAAAGTTTAATTTATCTTAATAAAATTATTTAAGCTTGTTTTTATCCCAATAAAGTCACTTTGGACATTTTTCCAATCATTTTCCGACGAAATTGATCATGTGACATCTAATCACATGTAGGGGTGTTCATCGGTCGGTTCGGTCTAAAACCGAACCGAAAACCGAAATAGCCAAAAACCGAATAACACCTAAAATAAGAACCGAACCTAACCGAATAATATTAGTAAACCGAACCGAACAGAACCGAACCAATTATTTCGGTCGGTTCGGTTCGGTTTTCAATTTTAACACATACTAACTAGTTAAAATAAAAAATAAATTAATATTTATAATTTTATAAGTTTTAATTAATTTAGTTTAATCCAAAATTTTAAAAATAGTTACGCAAGTTGAGTAACATACAACATAAATTTATGCAAAGTTTGAAAATTAAAAATTAAACTTTATTAAAATGTAATTACAAAAAAAAATATCAAATTAAAAGTGATTCAAATTTTAAAGATATAAATAGTTGAATTCTAATCTTCTACGACCACAATTCGCATTACAACCATAGTTTACACTAATGTTGTTGATTTGATCAGTATTAGTGCAAGGTTTGAACAGTATTAATGTATTTTTCTTAGTAGAACAATATTAATGTATTAGACTTAATATTGATAAAAAAATATAAATAGTTACGTTCTTTCGATGGTCGGAGGAAAATGCAAAGTCTTGGTCATATAAAGTCTCTACCTAAATTATAAATCTAATTAATCTCTATTTCGGTCGGTTCGGTTAATTCGGTTATTTTATCATAAAAACTGAACCGACCGATATTACCGATATTTTTAGATATCTAAAACTGAAACCGAACCTAATAGACCAAAAACCGAACCGAAAAAACCGAAATTTATCGGTTCGGTCGGTTATTTTGGTTCGGTTTGGTTTTTTAACACCCCTACATGTTGCATAAAAAAATTAACCATAAATCAACCCATGTAAATAAGGATTGTCAGTTAAAATTTTAACCACAAATTAACTAACGTGTCATATTGATTGTCAATTAAAATGTGTAGTTATATTTTTTAATATGTCGGGTGGCGCTAACGTGTCGTTGGATTAGCAATTTTGGTGAAAAAATGACTGAAAAACATTCAAAGTGATTTTATTGGGACAAAAATAAACTTAAGTGATTTTCTTGATACAAATTAAACTTTTGTGACCTTTTGAGAATATTATACAAAGTTTAGTGACTGTCAATACTAATTACCCCATTAAACTTTAAAATATAACATAAAAGCCACTCAACTTTACACTTTCTAACATTATGGCCACCAAACTTCAATCAAATTGATGATATTCTAAGCAATTTTAGTTCTTCAAAATTTTCATTTGAGGTCATTTAGGCGTTGTTTACTAGGAGAGAGAAAGTTCTAGAGATGGTGATTTTGTAAAATAAAAAAATATGGTGTCACGATAAATATCGTTCTAAACAACTTTAATTTTTTAACATTTTCATTTTGAGGTTATTAACTGTCATTTTGAGGCATTAGTTAAAGTTTAGTAGCTATAATGTTAAATAAAAAGTGTAAATTTGAGTGATTTTTATATTACATTTTGAAGTTTAATAGGCATACTGTGAAAAATAGTAAAATTTCAGTGACCATAGGTGTAATTTACCCTAATAAAATAGTATGATATATTTTATCTGAAACAGTGTACGTACCGTAAAGTTTCAACCTAATGTCTAAACAAACTGAGGCAATTCATAAATAAGCATATGGAGATGTTAAATGTATGCATTAATTTGAAAGATTCGGAGGTGAAAAAGAAAAGGATTTTATCCAGAATGAGAAATTTATGCAAATAAGTTTAATTTTCTGGGTGGATGATGATAATTTGCAGGGATTAAATAGGTCAACCGAAATTCTCAGAAACGAACTGTTAGTTTTATCAGTACTAAGCATAAGCCTGCATCTGCATCATTATGTTTTATTGTTTGAGAGATATATATGATCCTCCTTGATTCTCCTTGTTGTTTTAATTAATTTTATATCTACTATTAATTGTAAGCTTGCCTTCTAACTTAAGTTCTCTATATCATCACACATGCATGCTTGCTTGCTTGGGGGACCATATTCATTAGAATATGGACTTAATTTCTCTTATTTAATTGAAGTAATTCATTTTCCATTATACATAGGTAACGACTCGGTTTGGAGGGAGTGATATAAAAGTGAAAGGCTTGAGTAAAGAATGATTTTGAACGATGATAATGGGATATGAATGAACTAAATTCTACGTTGGAAATAGACTGATAGAATATAGTAAGGTGTGTTTCGAATAAATGTAGACGCGTTTTAGAGCTAAGACCTAATCAATTGGATTTGGACCAAGACAGGCAATAGCGACATGATATTGGATCAAACTATTATAATTGGTGCCGTTTTGATCACATGGACTTTAATGACCATACAGTATTTGGTCATTCACCATTAGATCTAAGCTTATTAGAATTCTAAGGTGGAGATTAAAAGCATCATGCGGCTTAGACTTATCTATATACTATGTATTGGTTTGGAAATGAACCAGATGGAAGTTGATGAGCATGTAAATAATAATAATAAAAACTATTGTTAAGACATTATCTAAAAGCGTAAGCTGGTATGTAAGATCGAAGGGTAGCTTTTATTATTATTATTATTATTATTATTATTATTATTATGAGAGACAAATCTAGGTGGATCAAGAGAGGGTTTGCCACCCACTAATATCAAAAATCGAGAAAAGAACAAAAATAAGCAGAAAGTCATATTGAATCATATTAGTTGAATAAATACAATGCTCATGTTTATATAGATTCAGGGGGTGTTTATTTCAGCTTTTCGGATGAGCGTTTATCATTTTCTCTGAAAACTGTAGGGTTTTGGAGCTTTTTAAGAAAAACTCATTTTTGGAACTTTTCATGAACAAGTGTTTTTACTTATTTGGTATTAATAAAATTATCCTTCTTATTTTTACAAAATATGTTTCTACTCTAATATTATTTCTATTTTTATAACATAGTTACTGAAATAACTAGGTTTTGTTGCGTTTAATAAATTTTTTATTTTTTTATTTAGATTATTTTTATTAATTGATGCGGACATCCTAACTGGGATCACTGATCACGCGCGTCCTGGCGGATCCTCAGATGGCGGATCCTCAGACATCACATCCACGGAGGTGGTACCTAGGGGGCGGATCCCAAAGACATACGATCGGGGCGGATATAGGAGTACACAAGGAGGCGTATCAACATCTGACCAGGGGAGGATCCTCAAGCTACCCCTGGGCGGATCTCCAGGTTTACTTCCTCCCGAAGGAATTCACTAACAACCCTGACAATCCGTACATGTACCTTTGTACTGATTGTCGGGGCGTATTACCTATTTTACCCTTTTGTTGATAACCTTATTGTAACCCTAGTAGGGGTAGTCCTTGTCCTTGTTATCATTAGGGGGATGTATTTAAACCCCCATTTTGTAAGGATGAGACAACTTTTAATCAATCAAAATCATTCTCTTTGAGAACCTAAGGTTTATACCTTGTTTATTGGGATTCACTCCTTCTAGTTTAGCTAGAGAAGAACCTCTTTGTTGGTTTACGATTAAAACCTTCATTTATCGCTTTCAATCTGTATCAGTTGGTATCAGAGCCGATCGTTTCCTGACCCGAAACTTCTTTTGGCAATGGTTCAACCCCGACAACCGCAAGATTCCATGGAGACCAGTGACCGGCGGTATGAGGAGCTGAGGGAGCACCTCGCGGAGTAGATCCAAGCCAGCCATGAGCGGCAGAGGCAAACCGACCAACGGTTCCTGGAGCTAACCACCTCCCTAGAAAACTTCAAACTGGAGGTTCTAGCTCTAATCCGACCAAACGCGGGAGGATCAACCCAGAGAAAGGAAGGAGTCCCTGAACAACAGCTTCCACAAATGGGTCCTAGGGATCCTGAGGTAAGAAGACCCAACTATGTCCTTGTGCATAAGGCTGATAGTGATAGTGATGACTTTGAGGGTATTGGGGATGATGATACCGTTAGAACTACGAGGGATGTTGGGCCTGTTGACAACCGACGTGTGGATGTTGCTAGAGTATACCTAGGTCTAGGAAATTTTGATAGAGATGATGCCTTTAAGCTAAAAATAGACTTACCGTCTTTTGGAGGTGAACTGGATATAGAGGGATTCTTAGACTGGTTATCGGAAGTTGAACGTTTCTTTGAGTATGCTGGGATTCCTGATGAGAGGAAAGTGAGGCTAGTGGCATATCGCTTGAAGGGTGGTGCATCAGTTTGGTGGGATCAGATGAGGGAAGAAAGAAGAAGAGGGGGCAGAGATCCGATTAGATCTTGGCTACGGATGAAGGCGATGTTGAGGGAGCGGTTCTTACCGCCGGATTATGAACAGTATATTTACAGCTCCTATAGGGGATGCTCTCAAGGGACCTGAAGTGTCCATGAATATACTTCTGAGTTCTTGAGGCTTTCGGCAAGTGCCAACTTGTCAGAAACTGAAAGCCAAAAGACCTCTAGGTATCTAGAAGGGTTGAGATACAACATTCAGGATCGTATTGGCATACAGATGGTGGTTTGGGTACAAGATGCCAGGAATTTAGCCCTCAAGGCTGAATCCCAACTAACCGGGAGATCCAAGAGATCCGCCACTACCGAGTATGCACCTGGAGGAAGAGATAACATGAAGCCCTATGACAAAGGCAAGCAGGTGGCGAGTGCCAGTGGGGCCAAGGTCAACAGTGTGGGAAGGGGATCTGTCGGAGATACTAGGCCGTACAAAGAAGCACCTATACCATCTAAGAGCAACAATCCGTACACGAGGCCAGTGCCTTTTAAATGTTTTCGGTGCAATGAGCCAGGCCATAGGTCCAACGAATGTCCTAGGAGGAAGAGCGCCAACATGGTGGAGAGGTATGAAGATGACTATGACGAAGGGGATGAAGTATTTTGTGAACCCTTAGGAGAAGATGATGATGAGGCGGATGAAGAGAGATACGCCATTCATGTGGTACGACGTTTGTTAGTCTCCAGCCGGATAGAGGGAGATCAGAGGCACCGACTATTTAGGACCTGCTATCTTGTGAAAGGTGGGTGATGCAATGTGATAATAGATAGTGGGAGCCAAGAGAACATTATAGCAGCGCCGTTCGGAAATTTGGATTGTTGGCGGAGGCGCATCTTGACCCCTACAGAGTTGGATGGATCAACGATGTGGGTGAACTCAGAGTGACCCAGAAGTGTAAGGTTCCTATTGAGATCGGTAAGTATAGGGATGAAGTCTGCTGTGACGTGGTCGATATGGATGCCTGCCACCTATTATTGGGCAGACCATGGCAATTTGATAATGACGCCATCCATGCCGGAAGAAGGAACACTTATAGATTTATGAAGGATTGGGTGAAGTTCGTACTTACGCCAATGATGAGAGAACCAAAGGCCGATGAGAAGTCTACCTTGGTGGTCTGCCCCACACACAAATCATTCGTTAGCGAATGTGAGGAGAGCCAGATGGTGTATGTTGTAATGGTGAAGGCGAATCACGAATCCTCCCAAAGGGGCGAAAGGGAGATGCCGAATGAAGTGACCCGCCTACTTGGCGAATATCAAGATTTGTTCCCTAAAGAGCTGCCAAATGGGTTACCACCTTTGAGGGACATCCAACATCATATCGATCTGGTGCCCGGGGCTAGTTTACCAAGCCTCCCCCATTATCGAATGAGCCCAAAGGAGAATGACATCATGAGACAGAAAGTGGAGGAACTCATCGAGATGGGATACGTTAGGGAAAGCATGAGTCCTTGCACCGTTCCAACATTACTTACACCCAAGAAGGATGGGTCTTGGTGGATGTGTGTTGACAGCAGGGCCATTAATAAGATCACCATCAAGTATAAGTTCCCAATTCCAAGGTTGGATGATATGCTGGACCAACTTGGCGGATCTCGAGTTTTCTCCAAGATTGATCTCAGGAGCGGTTATCATCAGATACGAATTTGATCTGGGGATGAGTGGAAGACCGCCTTCAAGACCAGAGATGGATTGTATGAGTGGTTAGTTATGCCATTTGGGATGACTAACGCCCCCAGTACTTTCATGAGGCTGATGAATCAGGTGCTTCGCTCGGTGATTGGAAAATTTGTAGTTGTGTATTTTGATGACATTCTGATTCACAGCGAGACCTTGGTGGAGCATGTGGAGCATTTACAGATAGTGTTTGACCTGTTAAGGAAACACCAGTTATACGCCAACACTAAGAAGTGTGATTTCGTCATGGAAAGCCTGGTTTTCCTTGGGTTCGTGGTTAGTGGCGATGGGGTCCGAGTTGATGGGGAGAAGGTAAGAGCCATCCGAGAATGGACCACTCTGAGGAACGTGGGGGACATCAGGAGCTTTCATGGGCTAGCAACATTTTATCGACGATTCATCAAGAACTTCAGTTCCATAGTGGCCCCGTTGACGGAGTGCTTAAAGAAAGGAAAGGGATTCGAATGGGCGGATGCTCAAGCGGAGAGCTTCGCCTTGATAAAGGAAAAGTTAAGTACAGCACCCGTACTGGCGTATCCCGATTTTGACAAACTATTCGAGGTTGAATGCGATGCTAGTGGAGTTGGGATTGGTGGTGTCTTGATGCAAGAAAAGAGACCCATTGCATATTTCAGTGAGAAGCTCTGTGAGGCAAGGCAAAAGTGGGCAACGTATGATCAAGAATTTTATGCTGTAGTAAGGGCGTCGAAAGTGTGGGAACATTACTTGGTGGGGAAAGAATTCATCCTCTACACTGACCATCAAGCTCTCAAGTACCTGGGAAGTCAGAAGAAACTTCGAAGCTCCATGCATGCCCGGTGGTCCGCCTTCATAGATAAGTTCCCCTATAAGCTTATCCATAAGGCTGGAAAACAGAACAAGGTGGCGGACGCCTTGAGTCAAAGGGTGTCACTAATAAAGGCAGTAAACCTAGAGACCGATTGTTTTGAACACATCCGAGGAGATGGGGCGTATCACCTGATGGATGGGGCGTATCACCTGATGGATGAGTATCTCATGAGGGGCAACCAACTTTGTTTACCCTGCACTTCCATCCGCGAAAAGGTTGTTCGTGATCTACATGGCGGATCCCTCGGAAGGCATTTTGGACGAGACAAGACATATGAATCAGTGAGTTCCCGTTATTTCTGGCCCAAGATAAGGAGAGATGTTGCCTACTTAGTAGAACGATGCTATATTTGCCAGACCGCCAAGGGACGCACTACAAATGCTGGCTTGCAGCTACCCTTGCCTGTACCAAAAACCATATGGGAGGATCTTTCCATGGATTTCGTCCTAGGATTACCCAGAAGTCAGAGAGGTATGGATTCCATCTTTGTCGTGGTTGATCGGTTTTCAAAGATGGCCCACTTCATACCATGTCGCAAGACTAATGATGCCTCAGCGACTGCTAAGCTGTTCTTCAAAGAGATTGTTAGGCTACATGGCGTACCTAAGAGCATTGTCTTGGATCGTGATACGAAGTTCCTCAGTCACTTCTGGCGGACGTTGTGGGCTTTGTTTGATACGTCTTTGAAGTTTAGTACCACCGCCCACCCCCAAACAGACGGACAGACAGAGGTGGTCAATAGAACTTTGGGAAACTTATTGCGCAGCAAATGTTAGGATAAGCCCATGATGTGGGATGTGGTTTTAGCCCAAGCTGAGTTCGCCTACAACGGCTCTGTACATTCGGGGACCGGGAGATCCCCATTTGAGGTAGTATACATGAAGACCCCGAATCACATCCTCGATATATCCCATCTTCCTAAAGGAAACGTGACTGCCAACCAGCTGGCCAAGGATTATGTACAGATGCACCAAGAAGTGAAAGAGACTCTTGAGGAGAGAAACCAGAAATTAAAGGCTAAGGCGGATGAGCACCGCAGGGACCTATAGTTTGAAGTTGGGGATGAGGTTATGGTATATTTGGGCAAAGAGAGACTCACCAACGCCCCAAGCAGCAAGCTTCGGCCTAGGAAATACGGGCCATATAAGGTCACCAAGAAGGTCAACGTCAATGCCTATCACATAGCATTGCCGAATTGGATTGGTAAAATCTCACCAGCGTTCAACATCCGTGACCTTAGCCCGTGGAAGCCGGATGGCCCCTTGGAGTTCAATAAGAACGAATCAGTGCCGAAATCTTTTAAAGAAGGAGATAATGATGCGGACATCCTAACTGGGATCACTGATCACGCGCGTCCTGGCGGATCCTCAGATGGCGGATCCTCAGACATCACATCCACGGAGGTGGTACCTAGGAGGGCGGATCCCAAAGACATACGATCGGGGCGGATCTAGGATTACACAAGGAGGCGTATCAACATCTGACCAGGGGAGGATCCTCAAGCTACCCATGGGCGGATCTCCAGGTTTACTTCCTCCCGAAGGAATTCACTAACAACCCTGACAATCTGTACCTGTACCTTTGTACTGATTGTCGGGGCGTATTACCTATTTTACCCTTTTGTTGATAACCTTATTGTAACCCTAGTAGGGGTAGTTGTTAGACGAGGTGCCGCGGCCTAATCTCCCGGGCGGGCCGGGGGGTGGACACCTCATGGCGACGTAAGCGGTGATTGGCGCCGAAAGCAACCAATCGTGGAATCAAGCTGCTCGGCAGGACTGGAGCTCGGAGTATGGAAGAGTCGCCACCCACGAATGAGAAAATGAACACCGATCCCTTACGGGAGACCGGTGAGGGTTCAGGAAACTTAGGTACGAGCCGAGAAGGCTAGCTCCTTTCCGGAGAAAGGCTACTAGGCACCCCGACATCGCCCGGTTATGAACCACCGGCCTCCTACTCAGCGTGTTAGGCGATAACGTACTAATCGCATATTTCTTTAAGTTTAAAATTCATTTGAAACCTTTTCTTTCTCGTTTTGAAAACCGTTTTGAGCATATATTATTGAAAAGCCACTTTGGTAAAGAATCACCCATTTACATCAGTTCAAAATACA
Source organism: Euphorbia lathyris (assembly GCF_963576675.1). NCBI lineage: Eukaryota > Viridiplantae > Streptophyta > Magnoliopsida > Malpighiales > Euphorbiaceae > Euphorbia > Euphorbia lathyris. The sequence continues at coordinate 16,783,189 of NC_088914.1, read as the reverse complement.
TAGGAGAGAGAGGGGGGAGAAGAAAGAATTGATTTGTTTACAATGTGATTTATGTTTCGTATTACATACTAACTCTAAACTAAGCTCACTTCCCAAAAAAACGTTTATTTACATGGTTCGTACCTTAATCGTCGTTGGAACGATTTAGGTACGTTTCAAAACCCCGTTAATGACGTTCACTCGAATCGCCATTGGAACGACTCAAGCGTTTGAAAACGTGGAATAAAGAATTTTAACCCGAAAACATGGTTAGGCATACAAGTCAATTTACTTTGTACAAATCATTTAAGAAAACGATTCAAAACTTTGTTATTTACAATAAAAACGATTTTAATTACAAGGTTCGCTCAATCCGTCGTTGGAACGGATTAAGGTTTTAAAACGTGATGATTTTAAGAAACGGTTTAAAGAGGTCAAGAAAACGTCATTTACACTTTAAGAATATCTAGAAAACTTTAAATTTAAATAAGCAAAATTAAACTCTCTTTTTGTGATTTTATTTCTCCCTTTTCACTCAATTAACCCTTAACATTATCATAATCACAACAATAAACCAACTTAACCAAAATTTACCCAATCAAATGCATTTGAAAGAATATACATATAAGTAGGAAAATAGAGGAATATATATAGATATATATGTATACAAAAATAAGTAATAATATCCATTAAAATACAATAGAGAAAATATTATACAAAAATAAGTAAAAATGGTGATCTAAATGCTAATAAGTATAATGAATTCTTATTCTAATAAAAAACATAAAAAATGAATAAGGTTTATAGATAAGAAATTAGTATTTAGTTTCCCCCCAAAATGTTATATGATGAATATACATGCAAAATAATCCCAAAGATTCCCAAAACACTCAAATATGTTTAGTTTAAGTGAAAAAAAAAAAAGAAAATCTATATATATACATATATTTTATTAAGTCCAAATAATGAAAAATAATTTATAAACACATTAAATAACAATATGTATCAAGTATTTAAAAATAACTTGAAAGTAAGTATTATATAAATATACATATATATATATATATAAAGGATCAAAAGCTTAAAAGTTGAGAAAGAGGGACCAAAATAGCATTTTTTACATTCCAGTAGATTTACCGACAGAAAATCCGCCGGTAAACAGCAATCAGTGACAGAAAAAGGAAAATTACAGAACTGCTCCAACTGTTTCCAGATTTATTCAAAAGCTTTAAATTAAGTCTAATTCGATCGTTTTGGATTTCCGAACTACCAAAAATGGATCATAGTCAATAACGGAAGTTCCTAAAACGACGTTTTTATTTTAAAACGTTATTCGGAAATATCTTTTCAAAAACTTATAATTACAACGTTTTTAATACCCGAACTACCTTTTAATCGGATCACGGTTCGTGTTGGGATATTAAAACGAGGTTTTTTATTTTAAAACAAAACCGAATTTTTATTCCACACGGGATAAAAATAAATAAATACGAAGAATTAAATAAAATGTGATAAATAAAAGAATAACTAAATAAATAGAATTATAACATCAAAATAAATAAATAAAGGAAATAAATAAAATAAAACGAGTCTAGTCCTCGGATAATACCTCAAGTTCGGTATTGACGGTTGAAGTCGGTTGATCCCACGAATCGTGCTTTTCCGGTGTTTTGTGTTTTTGGTAAAATTTTAACTTTTAGGAAATTTGGAATCTGTGCCTTATATAGGCAAACGGATCCCTGGAACTTTGGGCGACGCTCGAGTAAAATTGGGCGTCGCCCAAAGGGGGTTGGGCGAACGCCCAACAATCGTTGGGCGTACGCCCAACCATCGTTGGGCGTCCGCCCAACGTCGTTGGGCGCGCGCGCCCAACCATTGTTAGGCACTCGCCCAACGAGCGTCGGGCGCCTGCCCAACGGCCGTCGGGCGCTCGCCCAACGGCTATAGGGGGTGCGTGCCCGACGTCCGTCGGGCGTCCTGCGGACGCCGAGCGCACGCCCTGCGCTGCCGGACGTGCGTCCGACTGTCATCGGACACACGTCGGCTGCCGCAAGGCACTCGCTCTACGCCGCGGAGCGTCCACGAGCCGTTCACTCAACGACCGCGATTCTCGTTGACTCACCGTTTTATTATTATACGTTTTTCTCTTTTTCTTTCGAAATTTTCCCGGAACCAACCGCTTCGACCGCTTTGTTAAAGGTTTTCGTCACAGGTCCTCCGACTCGGTGTCTACAGTTGCCCCTACTTTCCTATTTTGACAGTGATGTGTGTGGTTTGAAAACATTTTTTGCTAACGCAACACATGCAATGTAAAACATATAAAAGTAAAAGACACGTAAAGAGTAGGAGGAAGAATACCTGACCTTTGCGCTGCGCGTTCTGACGTCGTTTTCGATTCTTTCCAGCCTCACCTCTGAATCGGCCGTCGGCGGATGTTCTTCTTTCGGATCCTAGCCTATGTTGACTACGGGTAAAAATGGCTCAGAAGCAACCTTGGTGCACGACTGCGAGTAAAATGGCTCAAAAGCGACCCCGGCCTACGACCGGGGGGGAAATGGCTCAAAAGCAACCCTGGTTTACGACCGTGGGTAAAATGGCTCAAGAGCAACCCCGGTCTATGACCGGGGGTAAAATGGCTCAAAAGCAACCCTGGTCCACGACCGCGTGTAAAAATGGCTCAAAAGCAACCCCGGTTCACGACCGGGGTAAAATGGCTGAAAAGCAACCATGGTCGACGACCGTGGGTAAAAATGGCTCAAAAGCAACCCCGGTTCACGATCGGGGTAAAAGGGCTCAAAAGCAACCCCGGTTCACAACCGGGGTAAGATGGCTCAAAAGCAACCCTGGTCCACGACCGCGGGTAAAATGGCTCAAAAGCGACCCCGGTATACAACCGTGGGTAGAATGGCTCAAAAGCGACCCTAGTCTACGACAGCGGGTAAAAATGGCTCAAAAGCAGAGGTTCTTTCTAACAATTCTGAATTCTTTAAAATACTATTGTCTGTATTTTCTCACTTGAGCTAGTGTCTTGGAGGTTTGAATGGTTCGATAGGAACGTCTTTTTAGTCCGGAATGATTCCAACTAACAATTATTTTTCTGTTGACTGTCGTCTGTATTTCGACTGGTGCCGCTGTTCTGTAAAAATTGGCTGTCGTCTAGAGTTTCATCTTGATATTATCTTTCACTGTTCGACAGAGATGCAGGCTAAAACGGACTGCAAATCGGAGGTCTGTACACCTGGTAAATGATTATTTACTTTTTACCTTTATGTCACATCGTACCTTTTTCAATATCTACGGAAATGCCATTCCCATTTCCTATATAAGGTGGTGGGGTTTCATTTCAACCCCATACCTTCTCTCTCTTCTCTCTCTCTCTAACTTTTGATTTGGATTGTTCTCGGGATGGATTTGGACCAATATGATGGCACGAAGGGCATGGAGGCGGGTTTCATGAACCTTACTACAGTGGACCCTTTTCAGGACCCCGCAACACATCTGAGCCGGACCCGCTGTAACCAGGTAAGTACTTTCTTACTTCCTCATCTTTTGACTAAAATTCTAGGCTTTAGTATCCCTATTTGAACATGATTTGCATGCTAACTTCTAGATTGCTTTAGAAGACTTTTAGTTAGAAAACATGAATTTCTTTACTCGCAAGTAACACTTTATTTATCTTTTTGTAAGAATGCGAACTATATGCATGTGAATAGTAAAACTACGAATCAATGCATGCCAACAGTAAGAACAAACGTGAATAGTGCACGTGAATAGTGAAAACGTGAATAGTAAAAAAGTGAATAGTGCACGTGAACAGTGCACGTGAATAGTAAAAACTTGACTAATACACGTGAATAGTAAAACTTGACTAATGTACGTGAATAGTAAAAACTTGACTAATGTACGTGAATAGTAAAAACTTGACTAATGCGCGTGAATAGTAAAAATTTGAATAATGCATGCGAATAGGCCAATGAATAAAGAATTAATCAAATCTGATAACTTGGGGAAAAATCCTTGATCGGAGCCCTTCCCTGTGAGGCGCCGTTGGGATCGGCCGGGGACACTCCGATGCCAAAGTCAGTATAGAGGAACAGGAGAGCAAACTGAATTGACAAAGGTTGTGAGAATGTCTACCTTGATAGCCTAGGGATGTAGGCTATATATATAGCTAGGAAGTCGTAACCTTCAGCAACTAGAAGGTCTCCATTAATGCTCCATTAATGGCGGTTACTGGTTACCTTTAAGCTGGCGGTTACTGGTTACCTTTAACCTGGCGGTTAGCTAATTGATAGCTCATTAATGGTCTTTATGGCCGAGTCGGCGGTTAGCCGTTACTGCGATGAATCAGGTGAAATAGGAGATTCGCCTCATAGGTTCGCCAGCGGATCTCACTGAGCTGAACCGTGGAGATCCGCCATCCGGTTCTTCTTGTGGCGTTCTCAAGGTGAATATCCCTTTTGGTCCTTGGGATAATATTCTGTCAGTAAGATGAATATCCCTTTTCGTATTCTTTGATCCGTCAAGGCGTATGTACGCTCTCCTTGAGAGCTATGGCGGGTCTCCGCTACTTGCTCTCATCGGGCGTATCTCGTTATGGCGTATCTCGCCATGGTCCACGTGGCGTGGCATAATGCTAGAGACTCCTTCCTTTTCCTCATTATTTGCATATTCTCCCCTGCATTAACTATCATTAATTCCATATTAATCATGTATAAATATCTCTTTTAGAAGGAATAATGGTTTGCCATTATTTCTATTAATTTTCCCTTATTCCTTATTCAAGAATAATTTGGGTTGTTATCAGAAGCCCCCCCTAAAGGTATAAAAAGCTCTTTAGGGCTGTCTAAATGGTGTTTTATTTTTCTATCGTGGAGGAAAGTGGACCCGCCCTAGATGGGGGATCATATATGGAAATGATGCGCCTTTTGGTGCTTCCTTATGCGGGATCTTATGAACAAGATCCGCCCTATGTGGGATCACATATGGATATGATACGCTTTTAGGGGATTTTGCTTCTTCGTGGATAGGTGGCCAACCGTATCCATTGTTAGCCTCTAGGGGCTTCTTGAGAGTTATATTTCCTTTAGAAAGGAATAACCTGCCCTTTATGGGACCATTTGTTCCTACGACATAGGATTATGATTCTCCTTAGGGACTTATTTTCTTCAGTTCTGCCATATTGAGGAGAATGACCCGCACTTAGGGATCAGTAAGAATGATCAGCCATTTAGGGACTTTTGTGCATTTTGTTATTTCTATGATGAAGATGTGAATTCATTACTTTGATGAAGACGAGGCTTCATTATTTGGAGATGAAGACGAGGCTTCATTATTTGGAGATGAAGACGAGGCTTCATTATTTGGAGATGAAGACGAGACTTCATGAATTGGATGAAGACGATGCTTCATAAATTTGGAGATGAAGATGAGGCTTCATTATTTGGATGAAGACGAGGCTTCATTGACTGGATGATGAAGACGAGGCTTCATTACTTGGAGATGAAGACGAGGCTTCATTACTTGGAGATGAAGACGAGACTTCATTACTTGGAGATGAAGACGAGGCTTCATTACTTGGAGATGAAGATGAGGCTTCATTACTTGGAGATGAAGACGAGGCTTCATTAATTGGATGAACCCTTTGCTTTCCAGAACTATTTTTACTAATGCATTATATCTTTTAGCAAGTAATTTTCTAGAATCTGGTTTAGGATTTCTCTGATTATTTAGGGTAGGTGGCCAGCCGTACCCCAATGTGTGAACCTTTGTGAAGGTTTGAAGCTGTTCTATTCCTTCTAGAGGAAGTAAAGCTGCCTAGGGGATCAACTTGCTACCTATCTTTGAGGTGAAGCGATCCGCCCGTAGGACTTGTGAACCCTTCTTTGGGAAGGGAGTGAGAGAGTGTAAAGTCCTTGCGTCCAAGGAATGTTTTAACTCTTTCTCGAATGGTGATCATCTAAAGATGGATCCGCCCATGAGAGTGTTCTCCTATATTTGAGGAGAAAGTTGAGGGTGTAATGATCTCATGTTTGAGACGATTTTAACCCACTTTTGATGGTGGTCAATCCTTTTCCTGTCTTTGAGGAGAGAGTTGAGCTCATTTGAAAGCTCCTGAGGGTCTGTGCTTCTTATCTTTATGGAAAGGGGATCCGCCCGTAATGGGATCAATTATCCTATCTTTGAGGTAATTGATCCATCTGTGGAACTTTTCATTCGCCAGCCACTGGGCGTATATCAGCACTAAAAGCTAGGCAAATGAATATAAGAAGTATGGCGAGAAAGAATAAATTATAAAATATAGGATACTATAACAGTTTAATGCACATATAAGAATATGTAAAAATACTGATTTTTAGGCCCATGGTTCCGTCTTTTCTGAGCAACTAGAACCGCATCCTCAATGATGTTTAACTTATGAGTAATCACATATGGGCTTACTCCCGTGGGGATCTCATTCTCCTATGTAAATACGCTTTCAGACTCAATGATAACTTTTTTCACATCCTCTTTGATCTCAAGTTTTAATCCTTTGGCGATCCGCACCCGCTTTCCATCAGCAATAAGGAGCGTTTCTGTATCGCCCAAAGCTGTAGTGACAAGTTAATATTTCTCACCTTCGTCCTCTTTGGATTGTGGGAGGATTGATAGTGACGCCGAGTATAAGTCTCTTTAGCCACCTTTTGGTTCCCGCTAATCATTACTCCTCCTTTGCTGGTGGGAATGTACATTGTCAAACGACGGATGGAAATTAGGGCTGCAACCTCTGGCCCTTGGTCTGGATAGTGTGACCCGTCACTCCAATGATGTCAACAATGGTTGTTTCTATTTGGATCGGATCAACCTTTAGTTTGGCGAATGCACCTTTGGTGATGACATTGCGAGAACTGCATGTGTCTTTACTCGCTTTATTTTATCTCCCATGAATCGCCATTGTTACTACCAATGCATCTGCATGTGGAGAGATTACTGGACCTGTTTCTGCAAAAGGAGCAATGGAGGGATGTTTTATCCAGAGCAGATATTTTTGCTTTTTCCACGGGTGGCTGATACACTGGTCCATCTGCTATGACATTAATGACACTTTTGAATTTATTTTTGGGATCTGTCTTATGCTTGTCATCTTGTTATTTGTTATTCTGGACAAAGCTATCTAGTTTGCCAGCTCCCAGCAAGCTTCAGTGTGGTGGCCAACCAGTGTGGTACGCTTTGGCGTTTCTTCCAACGGTTACAGGCTCCCCTCCTTTGGGTTCGGGATATGTAATGTCCCGCTTATATTGAATCTTTTCTTTTATATTGTGGCAAGTTGGAAGCTTTAAACATTCTATCCGCTTCGTACCCCAGGATCCGTGCTGTGAATGGCGAATTCATGTTAACTTGATGGCGTACCTTTCTGCATTGTTCTCTTGTCTATATAGAGCGGCATGCACTCGCCTTTCAATCTCATCATTCGTGTGTTCAATGTTGAATCATGATGGTGAAGCCGGTTCTTGATCTTGATCTCGATCATGTTGAGGTTATGCTTGGAGATATGGTTTAACGCGGATGTATGTTGTCACAACCGTGGGAGCCATTTTATCTAACTTCTGATATCTTGTCTCCGCATCCTTCAATATTTTGCTAACATAATAGATGGAGAACTGCTGACCTTCTTCTTCTTGAATAACCACGGTGCACATAGCTTTATCTATGACAGATTGATACAAATGCAGGTCTCCCCTTCAGATTGGTCTGCTCATCAAGGGTGGTTCTGCTAGGAATTGTTTTATACATTGATATGCTTGTTGACAATCTTTCTAGTACGATGATCCGCCTGTTCAACGTCTGGATCTTTCTTACCCATTGTGGGGTTTTCATTTAGACGCTCTTTTTCACCTTTTTCCTCGCATGGCTTTTATTTTATCTGGATTTGCTCTAACTCCTTTTTGGCCAATGACATAGTCAATGAATTTTTCTGAAGTGACTCTGCATATACACTTCTTTGGATTGAGCTTTATTTTTGATATCAGTGTTTGCACTGGTTGTAGTATTAGCAACTCCCTTGTACCTGTGGGTTAGCACTGAAAGAACTCCAGAAGTGGGGCATACTATGTCCATTATTAAAAGATTGTGGTAAGTCATAGAAGCTATATTCACTTACCTTGGGGATCAATGGCTTGATCCATGGAACATACTTCATAGCAAAAGAATGTTTGCATTTGCCTTGTTGGCAAATATCATGTATGATGCAATGTCTCTTTATGGAATTTTTAGTTCATCTTGGAATCAACTTAATAATTCCTTCGCGTTGGTCGATGACTCTAGAATGAACTTAGTCAAAGGATAAAACCGAGTAAATATTATATGTCAAACAAATTCATAATAGAATTTTAATCGTGCTTGTTTTAATAATAATATCACGTATAACGGTCATAACCATAAAGATTGCTACTGCACATGAATATCATAATGAATTCTTAATAAATAACCATAATGAGAATGGTTTAAGAATAATGTCCTTTTGTATTTCAATGCACATTAATATCCAAGATAGCATATTTATTTTAAACGTCATAAAAGTTATGACATTCTATATTGGGTAAGATATCTTACATAGTTGCTATTTACTTGCAATTAATATTGTGCATCCATACATTAATGGCATTCAGAGATCATTAAAGCCTCATTTGAATGAGGTGTAATTAAAGAAAGGTAAGTGATGATTTAATAATATATTTATATATAAAATTACTCTTATATCATTTCATTTGTACGAATAAAATAAAAGAGAAAGGGTAATTTTGGAAGAAAAATACATGTACCATGATTCTCCTCCAATTTAGAGTGTAAGGAAAATTACTCAAAATCCACTCTCACCTACCTTCACATACAATCCTCCAATCTTTAAGGAATTCTCATGTATATCCTAAGAATTTTGCATAAATTAATGTTCTGATCCGAAACCGACACTTGCACTATTTTGTAGTTAGCTCAGGACATGAAAGTTTTGTTTATCCAATTTGGTAATTCATCAGCCCATAATGGCCTTAATAGTTAGGGACAATTACATGATAATTACAAATAGACTCAATATTTTCAAGTCTCTTGTGTTGGTAACAGAAATTCTAACAATGTCAAATAAACAGTTTTTTATATGAATAGACACATCCTTGTAAAAAAGGGAATGAAATAACTGTTTGACAAAACAATATTCAAAAATATGAATTTTTGATATTAAAAGTACTATATAGGAGAAAAGCCATATAAAGATGGTGAATTGTACAAGGAAAAACCAAATATGATTTTTTTTGTAATTTCTTCTAATAGTTATATGCATGTTCATCCAAAAGACCGACCAGATCTAAATCATTTGTAATTACATGAGCCCTTTTATGATATTTTAATATCAAATGACAAAATCACATTGAATGAATGATTTTTTTTTTGTAAATCCCAAGATTACGGGTTTTATACATGCGTTTGTACTAATTCAATGATAATATCATATTACACTTGTCATGCATAAAAATATGAGGGCATAGTAAGCATGCAAGATTTAATGAAAGATTTGTGTTTATAACTTCATCTTTCACAGTTTATTAGATTTATCATAATAACATGTAATGATATTCATAGCACTTTATAAGAGTGAGGGATCTCAATTTTCTTTAATTAAAAATGGAATAAGAAAGGGGAGGAAACTTATCTTTTTCATCATAAAATTCCAGATTTAATGTAGAAAACTCTTTTCCACCAATATATGGAGAACTGTATCTTTGGATAGATTTGTTGTACTGATTGAGCCAAAGTTTGAGATTGTGATTTCTATTCTGTTGACTCCATTGTTTTGTTCTTTGTGAAACTCTAGACAATCAAGATTTTGTGATCTTCTGTTTGTTAGAGATCCACGATCACCGCACCAATTGATAACTTGGGGAAAAATCCTTGATCGGAGCCCTTCCCTGTGAGGCGCCGTTGGGATCGGCCGGGGACACTCCGATGCCAAAGTCAGTATAGAGGAATAGGAGAGCAAACTGAATTGACAAAGGTTGTGAGAATGTCTACCTTGATAGCCTAGGGATGTAGGCTATATATATAGCTAGGAAGTCGTAACCTTCAGCAACTAGAAGGTCTCCATTAATGCTCCATTAATGGCGGTTACTGGTTACCTTTAAGCTGGCGGTTACTGGTTACCTTTAACCTGGCGGTTAACTAATTGATAGCTCATTAATGGTCTTTATGGCCGAGTCGGCGGTTAGCCGTTACTGCGATGAATCAGGTGAAATAGGAGATTCGCCTCATAGGTTCGCCAGCGGATCTCACTGAGCTGAACCGTGGAGATCCGCCATCCGGTTCTTCTTGCGGCGTTCTCAAGGTGAATATCCCTTTTGGTCCTTGGGATAATATTCTGTCAGTAAGATGAATATCCCTTTTCGTATTCTTTGATCTGTCAAGGCGTATGTACGCTCTCCTTGAGAGCTATGGCGGGTCTCCGCTACTCGCTCTCATTGGGCGTATCTCGTTATGGCGTATCTCGCCATTGTCCACGTGGCGTGGCATAATGCTAGAGACTCCTTCCTTTTCCTCATTATTTGCATATTCTCCCCTGCATTAACTATCATTAATTCCACATTAATCATGTATAAATATCTCTTTTAGAAGGAATAATGGTTTGCCATTATTTCTATTAATTTTCCCTTATTCCTTATTCAAGAATAATTTGGGTTGTTATCAAAATCCTATGCAGACAACCCTAAGGGAGAGATTTCACAAAATGACGATCTAAATTGACAAGATGTCTCTAGGTTAGATTTGACCGAAAGGATGGCTAGATTAACGTGCTTTTCATCAGATGCAAACCTAGGAACAACCTTTAAACTTATCTATTCCGTTCTTTCCAGTTTATCGGCATTTTCGGGACTACAGCGGATATTCACACGTGGTACTTTATGTTAGGCGCCACGGCGAGGGCCCGTGTGCGAGAGCTGGGCTTTGAGCCCTTTATTTTAGCGCTGCCCCACGCCAATGGGGTGTGCGACCGCTTTGGCCTACGGGCCTTATGCGAGAGATGGGTAGACTCGACCCACACCTTCCACCTTTCCTTCGGGGAGATGACCATCTCACCCAGAGATTTCTCTTTACTGACTGGGCTGCGAGGGAGTAGCACTCCGGTTCCCTTTTCCTTTGATGCGATGCGCCCGCGAGTTGACCGTGCTAGATTGGCTGCTTTGATTGGGTCGGGAGTTTATCCAGGTGCCAAATCCACCCCGGCGAAGTTCATCACTACATCGGGGCTCTTGAGTCGTAGGGACTTTTGCGGGACTGACGACATTGACCTGGCTGTTCGCAGCTTCCTGATATACGCTTTGGGCGAGACGATCTTCCGCACCAAGAGCGGGACGATTCATTAAGGTCTTATTCAGGCTTTCAGCGATATGGATGCGGTGGCGTCCTACGATTGGGCAGGAGCGGGTCTAGCTTTCCTGTACAAGTTTTTGGATCTGACTTGCCAGAAGCGCAAGGATTTTGGCGGCTACACCTTTGCTCTTCTGGTACGTGGTGCATCCTGGACTTGCCCTTTTTATCTTTTTCGCGCTTTCTGTTCGTAACCTTTGCTTTCATGAGCAGGTTTGGGCCTACGAGAGGCGGATTCTTCCTAGCGAGCATCGACGCAGGCCACGGGTGCCGAAGCCCCCACTCATGGCTCGATGGAGAGAGTTCAATTTAGGTATCGAGGAGAGGCCGACGGTGGCGCAGCTCCTGGATTGGATTGATTCGTGGACTTTGGGACAGGTAAATATCTTCTAGTCATGCTAGATTCTTGTTTGATCGGACCTGACTTTTCTTCGTGTTTTTAGATTAAATTCAGGTGGGACGACTTTGACTTTGGTCCCGATTACGCGTATGTTACCCTGATCCAGGAGCAGCAGAGTGTGCTTACCGGTCCTTGCGTGCGGGCCTGGTATTTGGGTGACCGGGGCATCACCGGGGTTAGGGCCTCGCACTGGTCACTAGGCGAGATCCCTATCTCTATGTTTGCGGTGCGGACCATACCTTTGTCGGTCATTCGTTAGGACTTGACCCGCTGCTTTGTTGGTAGAGACGTGTGGGTCCACGCCGGAGGCCGTGCTCTCTATTTGTCGACGTTATTGAGCGCGAGGGATGCCCCAGCGGTGGCGATGGAGGTGGACCCCATGGCGGACGTGTTTTCACGGGAGGCTATCGCTGCAGTCTTTGGTCGGGAGGAGGTTCCGGCGAGTGGTTCGACCTATTTACCTTTATTTACGAGATAGTTAGTGGTATTTATTGCGTCTCTATTTGCAGGAGGGTTCCTGGAGGAGTGCTCATATGTCGGATTTCTTCGATGGTACCTGAGCTGAGACATCTGCGAGCGAGCCGCCATATTATGTCGGTGAGTCCTCCAGCGCTGCCCGATCGGAGAGGTCCCCCCTAGGCGTACCCGTCCCGGACTTTGGGAGGGATTTCGCGACTGTTTGCTATGACGAGTCCGGGGTGGCCTATGCCGGTGTCGAGATGGCTCCTCCTGTCTTTACATCCAGGGTACCGTTTGATCCCTCAGATGCTTCCCAGACCTCGAGGCAGACTTGCACTGATTATGTGGGGCTGTCTGGTTACCTCCGAGATCGACTCAGCTTGCGTTGTGCTGACCACCTGGTATGTATCATTACTTTATTTTGGTGTAGTGGAATGTATGCATATATGTATGTATGATTTCTATTCCTGCCAGCGTTGCTTTTTTTATATTTTTTTCTTTCTTTCTTCTTTTTTTTTCAGAGTGATCTTCACGCACATGAGCGGAGGCGGAGCGAGTCGGTGCAGGAGTCCGATGCCAGGGTTGGCCAGGTCTACCGGGAGAGGAACGACCACTGGTCAGAGGTGATGCGGAGAGAGACTGCGGGATGCCTTGTTGTTGAGGAGAGGGCGCGAGAGGAGACTACCGGACGCCTCGCCGCTGAGGAGAGAGCGCGCGTTGCTGAGGAGAGACTTCGAGCCGCCGAGGAGGCCCTATCTGCGGAGCGGGCGTCACATCTGAGGGATTTTGAGGCCTACTGGGATGTCCCTCCTTATTAGGCTTATCATGTATAGCTTTGTAGTTTTTATTAGGATTACCCCGATGTATAGCTGATGTATAGGGAGTGAGGTGGATAGTCTGTAGGCTTTTTATTGTGAAGAGTAAAGTAGGAAATGTATAACTCATGATTCGTATTACCATGCATTCAGTAGATTATGACGATTCCAATCATTCTCTTCAAATATATTCATGCCTTTATTTATTTACAAACAACAGAAATACTTAGCCGCTTATGCATTACTTTTGTAATTGCTCAAGATATAACTATTGTTACCAGGACCTGCCTTTTTTCGGTTTTCAGATCCCAGCTATTTTCATCTCTCCTTTTACTATCCCGGAATTTTCAAATGAGTGCCCTTTCAGGTTTTCACCCATTGGGATGTCCCTGATTGTTGCATAGGTCGCCCTTTGCGGGTTTTCAACCTATCGGGATTTTTCTTTTTTTTTTTTTTTTACGAAAAGTATTTCTTAAGCCTATCCAGATTGGTAGGTTCGGAGAACTCCATGCCGTCCATAGTAGTTAACTTCACCGCTCCTTTACTTAGTATCTTCTTCACGAAGAACAACCCTTCCCAGTTTGGCCGAAACTTGCCCCTCGGGTCGGTGTGCGTCACTCGGATCTGTTTCAGCACCAAGTCTCCTTCTTTGATAGGGCTGGTGTAGACACCGAGTCGGAGGACCTGTGATGAAAACCTGAAACAAGACGGTCGAAGCGATTGATTCCGGAAGTTTTGAAAATATATAAAGAATAATAAGCTGAGGAAAATTAACGGCACGACGCGGGCACACAACGGCATCCCGCACGCGGACGACGATGGTCGAACGCCCGCTTGACGGCTCGAGACGTGCGCGCGGCGTCCGTCGGACGCACTGCGAGTGGCACGCTCTCGACGCCCGAGCAATGCCTGGGACCGCTGGCGGTGCGCGCCCTCGTGGGCCATTGGGCACACGTGCCTGGCAGCGCGAGGCGCGCGTTCGGCGGCCGCGACGTGCGAGCGTCTAGCTGCGCGGAACGCACGCTCGGCGGCCGAGAAGCGCACGCGTCCGACGGCGCGGGGCACGCCCCGAGGGTCGCCGGGCGGGCACCCAACCACGTCGGGCGAACGCCCAACGCGTCGGGCGGACGCCCGACGAGGGTTGGGCGTGGGCGCCCAACCTCGCGTTGGTCGTGGACGCCCAACCTCGCGTTGGGCGCTCGCCCAACGCCGTTGGGCGGCCGCCCAACTCATGTTGGGCGGTAGCCCAACACTAGGTTGGGCGGCCGCCCAACCACAATGGGCGACGCCCAATTTTTTTTGGGCGTCGCCCATTGTTCCGGGATCCGTTTCCCTATATAAGGGCACGGATCCCAAGGTGAAAAGGAGGGATTTTTTTGAGGAGGAAAACTTTCTCACTCTAAACATTTTTAGAGAGAGAGAGTGGATTTTTTTTGAGAAAAATATTTTTTTTGTAAAAAATTTCAAATTTCCTAAGTTCAATTTTTACTAAATTTTTCATAAAAAACGGGAGCTCGCGGTTCGTGGAATCAATCGGCTTCGACTGTCAGATACCGAATTAAAGGTATTATCCGAGGACTAGACTCTTTATTTTATTTAATTTATTTCTCTCCTTCTATTTATTTTTTTATGTTATAGTTTTTTATTCCTTTAGTCATTTATTTGTTTTGTCACGTTTTATTTAGTTAGCATATTTATTTAATTTTCGTTTCGTGTTAAATAAAATTCGGTTTTGTTTTAAAATAAAAACCTCGTTTTGACATCCCAATACGAACCGTGATCCGATAAAAAGGTAGTTCGGGTGTCGAAAACGTTGTAATTATAGGTTTTTTAATTTAAAAGAAATTTCCAAATAATGTTTTAAAATAAAAACATCGTTTTAGGAACTTCCGTTTTCGACTATGATCCATTTTCGGTAGTTCGGAAGTCCAAAACGATTGAATTAGATTTAATTTAAGGCTTTTGAACAAATCTGGAAAATATTAGAGTGCTGCTGTAATTTGCCAATTCTGTCACTAAAGGCTGTTTACCGACGGATTTTCCGTCGGTAAATCTGCCAAAATGTAAAAAATGCCATTTCAGTCCCTTTTTCTTAACTTTTAGACTTTTAATCCTTAGTATATATATATATGATTATGTAATACATGTTTTTCAACTTATTTTAGAACTTTAGTATATATATCTATTTTAGAATATTTGTATATCTCTTTTTATTCTATTTTGTAATATAAGTATAAATATATATATATGTATTTCCCTTTTTTATTAACTTAGGTTATATTTAAATATTAGTTACTTGATATTTTGAGAAATAATGAATAGACATTAGCATATGGTATTTTTGATATTTAAACTATATTAATTATGTATATATATGTATAGTTTTTTTTAGAATATTTGGGTTATTTTAGTGATTATTGAGTTAAATTATTTTTAGATAAGTATTACTTTCTTAGTTATAGGATTTACTTATTATTTTCACATTTCAAAGTATAAGATATATTGTGTTTATTATCTTCATATACATATAGTGATTTTTGGTTAAATCTTATTTTCTTATCTTCCTTTTTGATTTAAATGTATACATATATATATATGGTCTAAAACCATTTTCTTTATTCTTTTGGCCCATTCATGGGTCCATGTTTCAAAAGGGATTCATTTGAGTGTAAATGTTAGTTTATTGTAATTATAATAGTTAAAGAGTCCATTAAAGTAAGTGGGGAAAATAAATCACCAAAAGGAGAGTTTTCAATTGAATTATTTAAACTAATGTTTTTTTTAGATTTGTAATGTAAATAAATGGAGTCATTCTTGTTAATATTTCAAATCGTCTTCAAAATACCAAGTTTTAAAACCCTAATCCGTTCCAAAGGCGGATTAAAGGATCATTGTAATTAAAATCGTTTTCTTTGCGAATAATAGAGTTTTGAACCATTTTCTTAAAGAATTTGTACAAAATAAAATTGACTTGTATGTTTAACCATGTTTTCTCGTTAAAAGGTTTTTTATCTCAAACGTTTTCAAATACTCGAGTCGTTCCAACGGCGATTCGGGTAAACTTCATCAAACGGGGTTTTAAAACGCACCTGAATCGTTCCAACGGCGATTAAGGTGCGAACCATGTAAATAAATCCGTTTTTGGGAAATGAGTTAGTGTAGAATAAACACACGATATAATATTTAATACGGTTGTAAATAAATCACTTCTTTCTTCCCCCTCTCTGTGTATGTATAAACATAAATGGGTGATTCTTTACTGATGTGGCTTTTCAATATCATATGCTCAAAACGGTTTCTAAAAAGAGAAAGAAAAGGGTTTCAAATGAATTTTAAACTTAAAGAAGTATACGATTAGTCCGTTATCGCCTAACATGCTGAGTAGGAGGCCGGTGGTTCATAACCGGGCGATGTCGGGGTGCCTAGTAGCCTTTCTCCGGAAAGGAGCTAGCCTTCTCAGCTCGTACCTAAGTTTCCCGAACCCACACCGGTCTCTCGCAAGGGATCGGTGTTCATTTTCCCATTCGTGGGTGGCGACTCTTCCATATCTCCGAGCTCCGGTCCTACCGAGCAGCTTGATTCCGCGATTGGTTGCTTTCGGCGCCAATCACCGCTTATGTCGCCATGAGGTTGTCCACCCCCCGGTCCGCCCGGGAGATTAGGCCGCGGCACCTCGTCTAACAAGTGGCGACTCTGCTGGGGAAGCGAGAAATTTGATTCCGGAAGGCATGCACTAAGCCCTTAACGGGGACGGATCGTTTTACTTCTTTTCGTATGCATTCACGAGCATTATTGCAAACCCTTTGGGTAATTTCCGCGAAACCTCTAGCGAGAGTCCATTCGTCGCTCGAAAGAGGCCAGCGTAAGTTCCCCCTTACAGTAAGGCGCCAGAGGGTCCCCATCCATTCGTTAGGGGCGAATCTGTGCGGTCCTGTGAGGTCCCGCGGTCAGCCGTGTCAGCATATAGTAGCCTTAGAAGTTTCCATAAGATTACCCGTTACTATTTTTGATGTGATAAATGAATCAGTTCGTGTTTTCAAACCGCCATGATACGTGTCTAATCCTAAATTATGTAAAGAAAATGAGACGATGCGTTAATATATACTCATGAATCGACATACTAATTACCCTAAAACATCGAAACGATTTGAACTAAAGACGACTTAGTCATCTCGTATGAATGAACATGTGCGACCCGCCTTGTCCCTTTCGGTGTCCCGACGAAGGCACGTGTTCAGGAAATACGTTATGATGTAAGCACGTATTAGTATGAATCGGTTCGGTGTTAAGGATAGTTACATCTCGATACAAAAGACTATATTAACAGTAGCCGTTATTCACATTCTTTAAATAAGTTAGGATAAAACGAGATCATGACGAAACGAAAACGAAGAACATTTCTGTTTCGAACGACCTTGTTGTAACGTGAAAAGTTTCGCACAAGTAGCCCGACCCTTCCGAATAAAAGACGAGCTTTTACGTTATGCCTTGTGTCATTCTTAAGAGAAATGGACGTGTCCGCAAAAGGTGACTAAGAAAATAAAAAGACAAAAATGAACTAAACGACCAAAATCATTCCAAATCTACGATATATGTTAATCCCGCGAGTAGTTAAAGAAAATAAACCAATATCGTTGAATACGTGCCTCGAACGAGAGTATACCCCGTTTAAAATCTCGAAGCCGAATTAAGCCAAACCATATAATTGCGCCATATGGACGAGACTGCGGGTTTTGACTAACGACTCGATCATTTCGACCGTTACCAAAACTGCAAGAAATATGGCCCGATGTACGTGTTTGCTTAAATCGTGCCTAAAGGAAAGAGAACGGTGATGTCCTCGCTTTGAATAAGCATGCGATTCAACGAAATGTTGATTTTCTATAACCACACTAAGATGATATATCCCGTGGATTGGGAAAAACAACGAATTGTTGCTAGCCGAAAGGTTACCGTGCGCTCAAAATAAGACTCACCGTCTTTCACGTAGCAAAATGAGGAAACGAATCCTCGATGCTAAGAACAAACGTGTTACGCGATGAGTCCGTTCCCTAAAATAAAATCCAAAAGTGATTCCATCACTAAATAAACACGTGGTTACGTCTCTCGATAGATCCAAAAGATCCCGTTGTAATCCAAAAATCGAGACATGAACCCACGCGAATAAAAGGGAACGAGTCATTGACAATAACGAACGATTGAACTAGAAGAGTAACTCGAACCGTGTCTAAAAACTGAGATGCGCTCAAAGGGAGTCAAAACCCGAATTAATGCGTCTCACAAAAGGACAAAAGACGAGTTATTCTGAAAGAACAATCCAACTTGGTCGATTTCTTAGTCACTAAACGTGGATACGTCAAAACGAACTGTATTGTTTGATGGATGATTTACTTTTCTGCAATAATCGGCGGCATCACGCGTCCCCTGGACCACGATGTGAGCCCATACCAAAATCCTAGGAAAGAGACTTGGACCAACGAGTGTGTGGAGGAATAAGGATGGAAGAGAGATGATGTGATGAATGTGATTGTTATCTAACGTTTTCTTTCTCTTATTGCGATCTACTTACGCATTATGTACGATTTTCGCTAACTAGTTTGTTTGTATAGATTTATGTCTTGTTGTACATCAGTCGAGTCAGATTTAAGTTATAATGTGTTCTCTGCTTAACGAATCATTGCAATCATACCATATAGAGCATTGCATGCTAACTGCATTGCGTGCAGCCATTCTAGGTTTCATAGATTTAGGACGTGTTTATTAGGAAAGTGAGAAAGAGTCGACCCCAGCGTCGCGTGTCATTCAGGAGGCATACTAGTTATGTCGTGACGTATCCCATACGTCTTTACCTTGTCATACCTATGTGTTGGGACGCATCCTATGCGACCTTGGCACGTCTCGTGCATCTTCACCGTGTCGTTTGTATGCTAGCTAGGAGGCATGTCCATTATGTCGTGACGTATCCTATGCGTCTTCGCCTTAGCATACTATGTGTATGGTAGCGTACCTCGTACATTTTTCCAGTATCGTAGGCACCAGTCAGAAGGTACAACCATTATGTCATAGCGTATCCCCTACGCCTTGGTTTTGGCATACCCCGTATGTCACGGCACCTCCAATATGTCCTTACCCTGTCAATAGGCGTACTGTTCTCTCGTGACGTATCCCCTATGTCCTTGTTGTGTCGTGTCATCACGCGTCCACCCGTTAGGAGTCCCACCTGTCATGTGGTGAGGTATTCCTTGCATCTTTACTTTATCGTACCCCTGAGGACGTAACGCACCCCCATGCATTTTCCATTAATCATTCAGACACCGATCAAGGGGCGTACCCGTTATGCTATGACGTATACCACATGTCCTTTCCCTGTTGTGCCTCGTATATTATGATCCATTCCTTGTGTCTCTACCACATCATTACACACCGGTCAGAAGGGGTACCATGTGTGTCATAACGCATCATGTACATCTTCGCCTCATTCCTTGCGCCAAGCAAAGGGCATGAGTTGCATGCCCCATATGTCAGGGCATATCAGGTGCTTGTTCACCATGTTATGTACGTTAGACGAAAGGCATACCATTTAGGCTGTGATGTAGCCCATACGTCCTTACCCCGTCCCATCTTCCATATCGTGGAGTGTCCTATGCGTCACCATCACGTCAGCTATACGCTAGTCAAGACGTGTACTCGATGCGCCACCGTGCACCGCGTACATCCGGGTATTGTCAAAGTCGTACATTGCGATAAGTCGCATATGCGTTTTCCATGTCGGATACGCTAGTCTAGAGCCATACCCCGTATATCATGACTTGAGTTCTCGCCTTGCTAGGTGCCTAACGGAAGACATGCCCCATATATCTCAATATATCTCGCGCGTCTTTACCATGTCTCGCATGCCCATCAAAAGGTCTACCCCGCATGTTATGATGTGTCTCATATATTAGTCCGGGGGAGCACCTTTAGACCCTAAGGTATTCCCTATGTCTTCGCCATGTTATACTTTGTGGGGGATACACCGCACATATCTTTATCATCCTGTTCATACCATTAGAAAGTGTACCTGATGCATCGTGACATGTCACATGCGCCTTCACCATGGTGTTTACGTCATCCGGAGACATATCCCATATGTCGTGATGTATCCCGTATCCCTCTATCATGGTTAGGCTTGTTTGGTGGTCATACCCCGCTTATCCTGACATTCGCATCGGGGGGCAGGTCCCGTATACTGTCCGCACGGTCAACTCAAGACATACTAAGTGTGTCGCCACGTCATTGACAACATATCAGTTGTTCAAAAAAAAACATTATCACGGCGTCGGTTCCCTCGAGACTCGAATTAACCATTCGTCACATGTCTCATACACGTCCTACCTATGCCTCAAGACATACCATGTATGTCGCTACGCCTTAGCCAACACATCTCAAGATTATGACTGGTACCTTGATCTCAAATAGAACCATAATCTCACGGGTCGTCGTCACCTCCCTTTCGTATCTCAAGACATACCCACGGATGTCGCCACGCTATACACCATACCTAGGTGATTCCAAATTACGTTGTGGTATTATCCATGCCCCTCACCTCGTAGGTTGCCATCATGACCTTCGCACGCTAAGACACGCCACGTGTGTCGGCGCGCCGTGCACCTATACTCCAAAGTTACGTGGTTGTAAGATCGAAACCTTAGGTGCATATCCCACGCTAAGACATGCCACGTGTATCAGCTTTCGGTGCATATCCCGTATGTCACCGCTTATGCCTTAGTCATACGTTGGGCCTTGTCAAAATGTGCCCCACATGTCGCCTTGTCATTGACAATATTTGTAGCCCACGAATATGTCATTAGGCTATCCAATTCTGGACCGACCTTTGACGCGTGTTCCGTATGTCATCCCTCGCACCTTACTCACATATCAAAGACTGAGTCGTTTATACCATCCAGTCAGGGTTAAACTTGTGGCACACACCCACATACGCGGTTCGATACGTCCTATTCGCATGACAAATGTCGAGTCACTCATGACATTGAGTTCCAGTCGAATCTGGGGCAAGTTCATATATGTCATCACGTGCATCTTGCTTACACCCCCAATGTCGAGTCATTTGTATCGACAAGTTCAAGTGGACTTTTGGCCCGTACCTGTCATATAGAGTGATTCATGTCATCGAGTCCAAGTCACACCCTTAGGCACGTACCCTATGGGGCCGTCTCGAGCATCCCGCTCATACCTCGACACACTGAGTCGTTCATGTCGTGAGGTTCCTATCAAACTCTTGACGTACGCCCTATAAATTGTCACTCATATCTTGAGTACGCCTCAAACAGCGGTTTGTTTATGTTGTCAAATCCTCGACACGCTCCCCTTACACCCTTGGTATTATTGTCTATGCGCCCCAAACTCTGAATTGCCTTATTTACGAGTCTGAGACATATGCCCTATGTGTCGCTATTTGGGTCTCGCTCGTATCAGTAGTATCGAGTTGTTCATACCGCGGCTAAATCCAACATTTGGCACTTACCTTGAAGGTCTTGGTGTGCGTCCCCGTTGCTCCTCGAGTTGTTCATAGTAATAGGTCCTAGTCATCTCAAATATCGGTGATGAACCCTATACGTCGTAAATATCCACATAAGATCTTTAGGGATTCTCATAAAACATGTCATCATCAGGTTTGCGCTATGAAACAAATTGACCTTCGACACGTACCGGGTAAGTCGTCGTTTCCGTCTCGTTGATACCTCGATCGAATTAGGACACTTCTCATTCTACCAGACGCACCGATGTCCGCAAATTCATCGAGGTATTTGGGGTCTCTAGCTTAAGTTAATCCTTAGACTGCACCATGCGTGTCGGTATCGTGTGTAGCTGACACTTCCAATGTTGTTAGAAGGTACCCCTCGAGTCATCTCTGTGCTTCATCTATACCCTGAGTTGGTCAGATAATACGTGTGTCGTATGCGTACCCTATTCGTGTCTCGTACCTAGCATGTTGGATTTCCCCCACGATGGTCGAAATCCCAAAATCAAGCCATCACATCGTTCGTCAGTTGCGTATAAGTCAATCGTGGGGGCACATTAAGTGGGACTCCCATCCGGCCGTTTGGCTACCTCTAAGGCATACAACGTACGTCACCGCATTTCCTAAATGCACCACGTTTCGAACCACTCTGCCCAAGCACTAGTGAGTCGAGTAGGAATTAATAATTGGCACATGCCTCGATGTTGACATATGCATCCTATTCGAACCTCGAGTATCAGGTATTCCATGTGCATTATCCCGTCAAATAATACCCGTCATTGCAATAGTTGCTTTCCAAGAGAAGCTGACAATTGGCGCACATCACGTATGTCACTCGCGTCCTCCTTATGCCTTAACCTGTTTGAGGCACGCCCCGTGTGTTACCACTTTCTGCATAGCCCGCCAAGGTTCCGTTGGTACGTCTACGCATTTGTGTCTTGGGTTTAAACTAACCATCGACCCACACCCCACATGCGGTGGTCTCATCCCGCTTGCTTTTAGTTTAGGACACGCCCTCTACGTCGGTCTGTTTCAGGAAACTTGTGTTTCCCAGAAAGACGGTTCCCTGTTATCAGTATCGATACTAAGTAAACTATGGACAAATGCCCCGCATGCCTCCATCACGGTCTGTTTGAGTCTCGGACATACCATGAGCGTCACATCAGTCCGTGTAACACCGCCTATCTTCGAAGTACGTCATTGCCACCAAGGATGACAATCCCTCACATACACCTCATGCATGGTCACTTAGGTTGTTCTTTTTAGATCGTGAGTCGTATCAATGTACCAAGTATATCATTCCCACCACTCATGTCGCTACCCCTCCAATACCTAGCGTCCTAGGGAACTTTACTCATTATGAGGGTCGTCTCAATCTCAAAAGTGTCAGTCGTGTCAAGCGTCATTCAACATTGTACATCTTGTAAAGCATTGCAAGGTGAACTTGTAGGGTTCGTACTAATGTGTGTATAACAGTTGAAATGGTTTTAGGCATCGGCACTTCCAAACAGGTAAGTTAGCACAAACGACCAAAGTACTGCCGACGGCTCTGGTAAAAAAAAAAAAAGAAAAAAAGAAGAAGGGGTTTAGCTCCAGTCAAATCGTGTTTATGTTGTAAGAAATAAAGCGCAGACCACGAATCATGCATAAATCATACATCCATCTATAGGAGGCACAAGTAGATAGCTTTAGCATTCGCATCGCACGTGCGTCATCAAAATTCATAATGCCTAAAAAGCTCCACTCACCGATCCTTTCTCTGTCCTTGTTAGAAACCCAACTCATGGCCCAGTCCAGCAATTCAAACCACAATCTTGAGAGCCGTGTGCAAGGGGCTTTAGCCAAATACATCTTTTCTGATGAGTTCAAACGTGCTCTTAATGATCCGGAGAATACTAAGCATGAGGGGGTTGAAAATTCCCAAGAGATGATAGGAGATTTCAATCTCAGAGCATAAATCGAGCGAGTTCTTCCCGATATCCTTGCTTCAGATGAATTCAAGATAGAGCTGAAAAGGTTGGTCAAGGAGGTCCTGAGCGAGTCACTGATTGCAGAGATCCCAAAAGCCATTGTGGAGAAACCTATGTTCCAGCTCGCGTCACAAGTTAATCCACAAATATTCACTCCACCAAGGGTAGTCTCACACCATATTTCACGAACACAACAAGATCCACACCATCGGGGACATGAGATTACCAGGGTTGTTCGCCCTCCGTCGCCCACTCAGTATAGAAGGGAGGGAAGGGAATTCTCCACTTTCACTCAACCCTTATTAGAAGTGTTGGAGGGTCTACAAATGCATGATATACTTCATCCCCTACCAGCCACGGGAGGTCCAACCACTGAATTAGTCAAACGCAGGGGCTACTGCCACTTCCACCAGAAATATGGTCACGAAACAAGCACTTGCATGAAGTTGAAGCATGAAATCCAAGATCTCATCGAAGCTGGGAAGATAAGTGACCCAGATCCTTCTCAGCGGATGAAGTCTTCGACTTGTTCCTTGAACGGTGAGGTCTACCACGGATCAGGATAAACGAAAGAAGAGGTTCTCTAGATTGAGGACGCTTATGAAGCAGGAGAACTTGAAGCTTCCTGAAATAGTATGAGAGAGAGGATTGCACTTGTAGTCTTTATCCTTGTCTTTTATTTTATCTTCTATTCCACAAGATGTTATTAACCTCCTTTTGAATTCAATGAAATTTCGTTTCCGCAAGTTTATCCTAAACATACGTACTTACATTTGATATCCACTTAATTGAGATATTCCCGCTTTTATCATGGCACGGACATAAGCTCTAGAATATACTTATTGCTCAGTACTTAACCACTGAAGAGAGAAAATTAAGAGAATAAAAAAAAAGCAAAATAAATCATGAGAAGCGATTTCCTGACTCTACAATGATAAGTCGGACGTAGATCCATAAAACGAAGGGTTCTCACCGGCTTTTGCCAAGAAGAAGATTGAGCGACAATCAACAAAGTCCAAAAGAGAGAAAAAGAAAAGAAAATATGGAGCAAGCAACAAGCCCTCAGAGCCATTTAGAACGAGGCGGGGGCAACTAACCTATCAGTGATAAAGTATTTTGTTCCAGGATCAACGAAAGGGTTAGACCTATGATGACTCAAAGTTAAACAAAGGAAGAAGAAAAAAAATGATGCTAAAAAGGCCCTGGGGCAAAGTCAAGTCAATCGGAAGTAAAAGAAAATAAATCAAAAGCTGACGTGATCAGCCAAGAGGCGTCAAGGTGGCAAGAACAGTTGACATTGTCCAACAAATGTGTAATCAAATGTACGAGAAAAGCTCACTGTAACGAAGAAAGATCAAATGCGTAGTCAAGGGAAGCCGAAGGCGGCAACAAAGTTCAGAACTTTAATCAATCTCGAGGGAACCGAGGAATCCTTCTCATAAAAATAAAAAAAAGAAAGAAAGAAAATCCGCAAAGGACGGCCTATGCAACAATAAGGGACACCCCAATAAGTGAAAACCCCGTGGGGCGCTTATTTGAAAATTCCGGGGATAGAAGGAGAGAGTTAAAATAACTGAAGTGTGAAAACCCGAAAGGGCATACTTCGGTGACAGTGGTTAATAAACTGAGCAGTAATCAACTCAATGTATGTTTGCCAAGTGCTTTACTTAAGCTAGACGGTTGCATTTGCCATAAAAACACCCGCATCAATAGGCACCCCATCTCAACTGAAATCACCCCAACACCCATAAACCGATCCAAAATCTATAAAAAAGAAAAACTAAAAAAAAAAAGACTATTCCTCTCTCTCATACTCCATGAAGTCTGGTTCCTCTGCTCCTATGTGGTCCTCTCAAGGGTCAAACTTCGACCGAAGCGTCTCTCCTCCATAGCTACTCCCAACGGCAGTATCCCTAGTTTGGCGCACACGAAATCTCACCTCGAGTTGGCAGGGGCATACGCCCGCATCAACTTCTAACCTACACCAAGACGGTAACTTTAATCGGGGGCACGGCCCTACAATCAGATCAACATCCATCTCACTCCGGAAGCTTCTCCATTAACGAAGGCATCGGGCATGAACTCATCATCAAATGATTAGCATAGAAATGGCCTGTGAATATAAACCCCCTGTGCTATCCGGTATCATTCACAGTCAAGAAAGAAAGAAAAAGAGAAGAAAAATTGAACAAAAAGGTTGGATTGAAAACCTCCAAAGAGGTGATCCAAGCAAAAGGAGAGATAGAGAATATCAGTGAGATATAGAAAAGATGAATTGAAAACCCCTAGGGGCAGTTCATGCAAAAGGAGAGATAGAGAACATCGGAGAGATCCCGTTGAGTTGAAAACCCGAAAAGGGCATCTCAGGCAAAAATTAGGGAAAAAATGAATACGTCAAACTCTGGTTAAAAGCGAGAGCCCCTTTGACACGAGCTCATCAAGACCAAATCCTTATCCTTACAACCTTGGTTTCAAACTTAACCTCGCCCTCATCCTCGCACTCCTTGGGGACGGCCCGAAACATCATTTCTTGATCTGAAGCTACAAAAATCCTCCAAGCCTATGAAAAGGGAATCCATCCGAGCGTTTCATCCACATGTACATAGTTCGCATACACACATGTCCATACATCCGCATAAAGCAAAACACATAAGCCACACTTATGCACATTCAAACACACGCACAGTCACCTACACACACACATAGGTGTTTACATGCATCCATAGACTAGGCTACATTCATCCATCTATATGCATCACTACACACATGCGGTCGATTTAGAGATCAGGGTTGCTTTTGAGCCATTTTGACTCACGGTCGCAGACCGGAGTTGCTTTTGAGCCACCTGACTCGCGATCGCAGATCGGAGTTGCTTTTGAGCCATCTGACTCGCGGTCGCAAACCGGAGTTGCTTTTGAGCCATTTGATTCACGGTCGCAGATCGGAGTTGCTTTTGAGCCATCTGACTCATGGTCGCAGACCGGAGTTGCTTTTGAGCCATCTGACTCACGGTCGCAGACCGGAGTTGCTTTTGAGCCATTTGACTCACGGTCGGAGACTGGAGTTGCTTTTGAGCCATTTGACTCACGGTCGCAGACCGGAGTTGCTTTTGAGCCATCTGACTCACGGTCGCAGACCGAAGTTGCTTTTGAGCCATCTAACTCACGGTCGCAGACCGGAGTTGCTTTTGAGCCATCTGACTCATGGTCGCAGACCGGAGTTGCTTTTGAGCCATCTGACTCACGGTCGCAGACCGGAGTTACTTTTGAGCCATCTGACTCACGGTCGCAGACCGGAGTTGCTTTTGAGCCATCTGACTCACGGTCGCAGATCGGAGTTGCTTTTGAGCCATCTGACTCATGGTCGCAGACCGGAGTTGCTTTTGAGCCATATTTACCTAAGATCGTAGACTAGGGTAGCTGTTTAGCCATTATCCCCGCGATCTTGAAATGGGGTAGCTGTTTAGCCATTATCCCCGCAATCTTGAAATGGGGTAGCTGTTTAGCCATTATCCCCGCAATCTTGAAATGGGGTAGCTGTTTAGCCATTATCCCCGCAATCTTGAAATAGGGTAGCTGTTTAGCCATTATCCCCGCAATCTTGAAATAAGGTAGCTGTTTAGCCATTATCCCCACAGTCGTAAATCAGGGTAGCTGTTTAGCCATTATCCCCGCGATCTTGAAACAGGGTAGCTGTTTAGCCATTATCCCCGCGATCTTGAAATGGGGTAGCTGTTTAGCCATTATCCCCGCGATCTTGAAATAGGGTAGCTGTTTAGCCATTATCCCCGTGATCTTGAAATAGGGTAGCTGTTTAGCCATTATCCCCGCAATCTTGAAATAGGGTAGCTGTTTAGCCATTATCCCCACAGTCGTAAATCAGGGTAGCTGTTTAGCCATTATCCCCGCAATCTTGAAATGGGGTAGCTGTTTAGCCATTATCCCCGCAGTCGTAAACCAGGGTAGCTGTTTAGCCATCATCCCCGCAGTCGTAAACCAGGGTAGCTGTTTAGCCATCATCCCCGCAGTCGTAAACCAGGGTAGCTGTTTAGCCATCATCCCTGCAATCTTAAAATGGGGTAGCTATTTAGCCATTATCCCCGCAGTCGTAAATCAGGGTAGCTATTTAGCCATTATCCCCGCAATCTTGAAATAGGGTAGCTGTTTAGCCATTATCCCCGCGGTCATAAACTAGGGTAGCTATTTAGCCATTATCCCCGCGGTCGTGAACTAGGGTGCAGCCCGAAGCAGAGTCTGATGCAGTCAAAGAGCAACGCCGGAGCGCGCATCGCAAAGGTCAGGTATGTTCCCTCCTACTCATTACGTGTCTTTTACTTTTATATGTTTTACATTGCATGTGTTACGTTAGCAAAAACGTTTTCGAACCACACACATCACTGTCAAAATAGAAAAGTAGGGGCAACTGTAGACACCGAGTCGGAGGACCTGTGACGAAAACCTGAAACAAGACGGTCGAAGCGATTGATTCCGGAAGTTTTGAAAATATATAAAGAATAATAAGCTGAGGAAAATTAACGGCACGGCGCGGGCACACAACGGCATCCCGCACGCGGACGACGATGGTCGAACGCCCGCTTGACGGCTCGACACGTGCGGGCGGCGTCCGTCGGACGCACCGTGAGTGGCACGCTCTCGACGCCCGAGCAATGCCTGGGACCGCTGGCGGTGCGCGCCCTCGTGGACCGTTGGGCACACGTGCCTGGCAGCGCGAGGCACGCGTTCGGCGGCCGCGACGTGCGAGCGTCTAGATGCGCGGAACGCGCGCTCGGCGGCCGCGGAGCGCACGCGTCCGACGGCGCGGGGCACGCCCCGAGGGTCGCCGGGCGGGCACCCAACCACGTCGGGCGAACGCCCAACGCGTCGGGCGGACGCCCGACGAGGGTTGGGCGCGGGCGCCCAACCTCGCGTTGGGCGCTCGCCCAACGCCGTTGGGCGATCGCCCAACAAGGTTGGGCGGTAGCCCAACACTGGGTTGGGCGGCCGCCCAACCACAATGGGCGACGCCCAATTTTTTTTGGCGTCGCCCATTGTTCCGGGATCCGTTTCCCTATATAAGGGCACGGATCCCAAGGTGAAAAGGAGGGATTTTTTTGAGGAGGAAAACTTTCTCACTCTAAACATTTTTAGAGAGAGAGAGTGGATTTTTTTTGAGAAAAATATTTTTTTTGTAAAAAATTCCAAATTTCCTAAGTTCAATTTTTACTAAATTTTTCATAAAAAACGGGAGCTCGCGGTTCGTGGAATCAATCGGCTTCGACTGTCAGATACCGAATTAAAGGTATTATCCGAGGACTAGACTCTTTATTTTATTTAATTTATTTCTCTCCTTCTATTTATTTTTTTATGTTATAGTTTTTTATTCCTTTAGTCATTTATTTGTTTTGTCACGTTTTATTTAGTTAGCATATTTATTTAATTTTCGTTTCGTGTTAAATAAAATTCGATTTTGTTTTAAAATAAAAACCTCGTTTTGACATCCCAATACGAACCGTGATCCGATAAAAAGGTAGTTCGGGTGTCGAAAACGTTGTAATTATAGGTTTTTTAATTTAAAAGAAATTTCCAAATAATGTTTTAAAATAAAAACATCGTTTTAGGAACTTCCGTTTTCGACTATGATCCATTTTCGGTAGTTCGGAAGTCCAAAACGATTGAATTAGATTTAATTTAAGGCTTTTGAACAAATCTGGAAAATATTAGAGTGCTGCTGTAATTTGCCAATTCTGTCACTAAAGGCTGTTTACCGACGGATTTTCCGTCGGTAAATCTGCCAAAATGTAAAAAATGCCATTTCAGTCCCTTTTTCTTAACTTTTAGACTTTTAATCCTTAGTATATATATATATGATTATGTAATACATGTTTTTCAACTTATTTTAGAACTTTAGTATATATATCTATTTTAGAATATTTGTATATCTCTTTTTATTCTATTTTGTAATATAAGTATAAATATATATATATGTATTTCCCTTTTTTATTAATTTAGGTTATATTTAAATATTAGTTACTTGATATTTTGAGAAATAATGAATAGACATTAGCATATGGTATTTTTGATATTTAAACTATATTAATTATGTATATATATGTATAGTTTTTTTTAGAATATTTGGGTTATTTTAGTGATTATTGAGTTAAATTATTTTTAGATAAGTATTACTTTCTTAGTTATAGGATTTACTTATTATTTTCACATTTCAAAGTATAAGATATATTGTGTTTATTATCTTCATATACATATAGTGATTTTTGGTTAAATCTTATTTTCTTATCTTCCTTTTTGATTTAAATGTATACATATATATATATGGTCTAAAACCATTTTCTTTATTCTTTTGGCCCATTCATGGGTCCATGTTTCAAAAGGGATTCATTTGAGTGTAAATGTTAGTTTATTGTAATTATAATAGTTAAAGAGTCCATTAAAGTAAGTGGGGAAAATAAATCACCAAAAGGAGAGTTTTCAATTGAATTATTTAAACTAATGTTTTTTTTAGATTTGTAATGTAAATAAATGGAGTCATTCTTGTTAATATTTCAAATCGTCTTCAAAATACCAAGTTTTAAAACCCTAATCCGTTCCAAAGGCGGATTAAAGGATCATTGTAATTAAAATCGTTTTCTTTGCGAATAATAGAGTTTTGAACCATTTTCTTAAAGAATTTGTACAAAATAAAATTGACTTGTATGTTTAACCATGTTTTCTCGTTAAAAGGTTTTTTATCTCAAACGTTTTCAAATACTCGAGTCGTTCCAACGGCGATTCGGGTAAACTTCATCAAACGGGGTTTTAAAACTCACCTGAATCGTTCCAACGGCGATTAAGGTGCGAACCATGTAAATAAATCCGTTTTTGGGAAATGAGTTAGTGTAGAATAAACACACGATATAATATTTAATACGGTTGTAAATAAATCACTTCTTTCTTCCCCCTCTCTGTGTATGTATAAACATAAATGGGTGATTCTTTACTGATGTGGCTTTTCAATATCATATGCTCAAAACGGTTTCTAAAAAGAGAAAGAAAAGGGTTTCAAATGAATTTTAAACTTAAAGAAGTATACGATTAGTCCGTTATCGCCTAACATGCTGAGTAGGAGGCCGGTGGTTCATAACCGGGCGATGTCGGGGTGCCTAGTAGCCTTTCTCCGGAAAGGAGCTAGCCTTCTCGGCTCGTAGCTAAGTTTCCCGAACCCACACCGGTCTCCCGCAAGGGATCGGTGTTCATTTTCCCATTCGTGGGTGGCGACTCTTCCATATCTCCGAGCTCCGGTCCTGCCGAGCAGCTTGATTCCGCGATTGGTCGCTTTCGGCGCCAATGACCGCTTATGTCACCATGAGGTTGTCCACCCCCCGGTCCGCCCGGGAGATTAGGCCGCGGCACCTCGTCTAACAGCTGGCCTTGACCTTTTTGTTGAAGGCTCGAGCCATTCTTCTTTGATATAACTGCACATGGTAAAGGGCTTCCATTCTTTTCTCGTCTACTAATGCAAACTGTTCACATCGCTTCTTCACCCATTCCGTCTCGGGAATCTCTGCTTCCACAGCGATTCTTAACGATCGCTTTTCAATCTCAATTGGCAGGACTGCTTCTGCCCCATACACTAAGGAAAACGGCGTTGCCCCAGTTGACGTCCTAACCGTCGTGCGATAAGCCCATAAAGCGAGTGGAAGCTGCTCGTGCCAGTTCCGGTGTGATTCTAATGTCTTTACGAGGATCCTTTTAAGGTTCTTATTAGCTGCTTCTATTGCGCCATTAGCTTGCGGACGATACGGAGAAGACCTATGATGCTCAATACCATACTCCCGGAAGAGACTTCTCACTTCTCCTTGAAACTGGACCCCATTATCCGTGATTATGTGATGAGGCACTCCGAATCTGGTGATTAAGTGTTTTTCGATAAACTTCCTCATCTGTTTAGACCCCAACTTGCCAAACGACTCTTCCTCTACCCACTTGGTGAAGTAATCAATGGCGACTGCAATAAATTTATGCCCGTTCGAAGCATTAGGCCTCACCTCCCGGATGATATCAATGCCCCAAGCTGCAAATGGCCAAATAGGTGCTAACACATGCAATTCCATGGCTGGTAGATGACTATAATCCCCATGGATTTGACAATCGTGGCATTTCTTCGCATATTCGTTACAATCTCTTTCCATGGTGAGCCAGTAGAAGCCTTGTCTTATGATTTTCTTTGCTAACACCGCTCCTCCCATATGGGCCCCACAAATTCCTAAGTGTACTGATTCCATTGCCTCGCGGGCTTCTCCCGCATCCAAGCACCTCAGTTGTAACCCATCGGTGTGCCTTTTGTAAAGCAAGTCGTTGTGGATGACGAACTGCTGAGCTAACCTTCTAATCACAGCTTGATCCCTCAGTTCCGACTCTTCCGGGTATGTTCCATTCTTCATGAAGTTTACGATATCGAAATACCACGGCTTCTCATCTGCCCCTAGCAGCATTACATCTTCGTAGCATGGTTTGTGAGATCTCTTCAATACCAACGGCTTCGAGGCAAGGTTCCGAGGGTTGTCCCAAACTGACACCAAAGTGGCCAAAGCATCCGCTACCTGGTTCTGTGCTCAAGGGATATGATAAAAACGACATTCTTTGAATCTTTGTGCCAACCCTTCTAGTTGATCTAGGTATGGACGTAACCTTTCTTCCCTCACTTCCCAGTTTCCTTGTGCCTGTTCAATGATCAGCTTTGAGTCACCCCAGATTTCGACATATGATGCTCCCAATGCTGCTAATGACTCCAACCCATAGATGCACGCTTCATATTCGGCCATATTATTGGTGAGAGGGAAGGATAGCTTCTTTGCCATTGGGATCCTTTCTCCCTCTGGTGAGATAAGTAGTACTCCAACTCCGGCTCCCTTCAAATTAACCGCTCCATCGAAGAACATTTTCCACGGTATAACTTCTATTGCGTTCAAGTGCTCATCGGGGAAATCGTAACTTATCTCTTCTTCTTCTGCGTTTAGAGGTTGGTTGGCCAGAAACTCTGCTACAACCCTCCCTTTGATAACTTTCTTGGTTACATATTCAATGTCAAACTCGGATAAAAGCAACAACCATCGGGCAAGCTTCCCTGTTAAGGACGGAGTTTGGTATAGATACTTCACGGGGTCCATCCGGGAAATAATGATCACTTTATATGATTGAAAATAGTGCCGTAGTTTCTTTGTCAACCATACTACTGCCACGCACGTCTTTTCAATCATGTTATACTTAAGCTCGTATTCCATGAACTTCTTACTCAGATAATACACCGCGTGCTCCACACCGGTGTCTCCCTCTTGGGCCAACATTGCCCCAATAGATCGCTCCTCGATCGCCACATAGAGGAGAAGAGGTTTTCCCAGTTTAGGCGGTCTCAGAACTGTCGGATTAGACAAGTAGTTCCGGACGTTCTCTAAGGCTTGCTGACACTTATCATTCCAAATCGTGGGTTGATCTTTCCGTAGCAACTTGAAGATTGGCTCGCAGATTGCGGTGAGTCTTGCTATGAACCGACTGATATACTGAACCTGCCCCAGAAACCCTCTTACTTCTTTCACATTCTTTGGTGCCGGCATTTCCCGTATGGCTTTCACTTTGTCGGGATCTACTTTGATTCCTTTATTCCCGATTACATAGCCTAAGATTTTCCCCGATGAAACGCTGAAGAAGCACTTCTTCAGATTCAACCTTAGTTTGAATTCCGCAATTCGGGCCAAAAACTTCTCGAGTGCAGCGAAATGCCCCTCTCTTGTCTCCAATTTGACCATCATGTCATCCACATAAACTTCTACCTCCTTGTGTATCATATCATGGAACAGTGCGGTAGCCATTCGCTGGTAAGTTGCCCCGGCATTTTTCAAACCAAATGGCATCACCCTGTAGCAGTATGTTCCCCACTCAGTTGTGAACGAGGTTTTTGCTTTGTGTTTCTCGGCCATCTGTACTTGCATGTAGCCCATGAAACCGTCCACATTCGTGTGTAAGACGCTCGATGCTGCACTATCGATCAACACGTCAATATGAGGCAATGCGAATTCATCTTTGGGGCATGCTTTGTTAAGATCTCTATAATCGACGCACATTCTTACTTTGCCGTCCTTCTTTGCGATGGGCACTACATTTGCGACCCAAGGGGGATAGTCGATTACTTCGATGAACCCTGCTTTTAACTACTTCTTCACTTCCTCTCTGATCTTATCTGCCCATTTCGGTCTCATGCGTCAGAGCTTCTGCTTTACGGGCTTCGCATTGGGATACGTTGGAATACGGTGAGTTACGATTGATTGATCAATTCCTGGCATGTCTTCGTATGTCCAAGCAAACACTATTTTGTATTTTTTAATTATTCTCTCAAATTCTTTCCTCTCTTCAATAGTTAATTCTTGAGCAATTTGTATAAGTTTAGGATTTTCATCCGTGCCAAGATTGAAAGTTGACATTTCTATTGTATTGATTTCAAATGTAGGCATGTTATATGAATGAGAATGCATGGAATGATCACGATCAACATCAAGCAAGTAAGCAAAATCAGAATTCATTTCATTGATAGTGTTGGCGAGTACATCATCAGATTCAAATAAAGCAGTAATACAATTTTCATGATCAGGGTTCTCGGGTTTCTCATAAGCTTTGGAGGTACTGGGCTCATCCACCGCTCCTGCAGTTGCTTCAATAGTCACGATCTGCTCCTCAGCATTCAAATCTAACATCATAATCTCCTCGACGAAGCAGCTTGCCTTTCCTTTGCCCCAGTTAGTCACATCATTGAAGATCTCAAAACCTGGCAGGATCTTTCTTTCGGTACTAGTCCATGACTCAGGGGTCCATGAATAAACCTGTCCATGCCCCTCCTTCACGAAATACTTCCTTAGGCCCACTTTCCCTTCACTATTCGCGTTGGATGGACCTCCCTGTTCAAATCCCAAACCCCTCCGGGTTTTCTGACTCTTGAAGTCCGAAAATTCTGGCAACCCTTGATGGTGCGCTCCCAAGCCCATACCAGGGATGAAGCCTCCCTTCATCATCTTCACCACATCGGTGGTCATGCTAGACTCGTAGATTCCCGAAACTTGGAACCCGGAGAAAAGCTGAGGCTCAATTCCCAATGCCGCCACCGAGCTCAATTTTTCTGCTCTGATTGTCACTATCTCCTCCCCGAAGGGGAACTTGATCATTTGGTGGAGCGTGGAGGGCACACCTCCTAACTTGTGGAACCATGGGTGTCCCAACAATACATCAAAGGTTACCGGGATATCCAGCACTGTGAACTCCGTTTCTTCCTCATGTGGCCCCACTTTCAATTTGGCCTTAAAAACTCCTTCGGTGTGCCTACGGCTATCATCATAAGCCCTGATCACAGTTTCCAAGGCCATCAGGTCTCCTCTTTCCACTCCCAACTTAGACAAGAGTTTCAGCGGGCAAACATTAATGGCTGATCCATCATCAACCATCACACAGCTAGTCTTCTTCCCGTTGATTTCAGCTCGGATGTACAAAGGCTTGTTGTGAGTCTTCCCCTCTTCTGGGAGATCCTCATCAGTAAACGTGATTTCGGTTTTCTTTCGAGCCATAATTGCCCCCACTAACGCTGCCGGCTCAGTATCGGTGGAAATAACCAAATTCTGCAGGTCTTTCATCAGGTTTTCACGATGGTACTTGGAATGGCATAAAACTTCCCACACCGTGGATTTAGCTTGTGTCTTCTTCAACTGCTCGAGAACTTGGTCATCCGACTTGGGAGCCGACCCTTCCCCTATCTCAGTCTCAACCATAGGTGCCTTTCCCTCGGCCACTCGACCTGATCTCGTCATGACGGAGATTTCCGGCTCATCATTAGATTCATCCCAAATATTGATAGGAATCCTCCGATTAGCATCTTCCTCGTCCGAAGAACTTTCCCAAATATCCACAATCATTAGATCCATAACGTGAGGAACGTTCGGATTCAAATAAAAAGGATCCGTTGATCCATACAAAGCCCAGCCTATCAAATCATCATAATCCCGGAGGGACACTCTACTCATCCTTCTAGCCGCCAACGGAATAGCTCCTCTTTGTATGCACATAAGCTGCACTTTATCACTCATTGTTTCGTGACACTGCTCATAACGGTGCCTCCACCTCCTAGCATAGTCCAAAAATGGTTCCTCGGGGAATTGCCTGATCCTATCTAGATCTTCCAGGGATCCCGTCCATGGAATATACATCTCATATCTTGCCACAAATGCACCCCTCAGCGGTACCCAATGACCCATTTCCTCCTCTGATAGGCCTTGGTGCCACAACAAGGCTTCTCCCATTAGGGTTTCCGGGAAATGTTCATGTAATTCACATTGCGGGAACCCGGCGTCATACATATGGTTGCGGAATAACCTCGCATGCTCAACAGGATCCTGGTATCCACCATACCCAGGCATTGCCAACACCGCCTCGGGTGTTTGATAAGAGGGGGAATCCGGGGTTTGATCTGCCAGCATCCATACCGTATACTCTTTGATAAACCTCTTCGTCATTGCCGCCCAATCGGTCTTGACATACATTGGAAGTGACATATACCACATCAACGGCTCTCCCATCAACGAATTACAGAACAAACTGGTGATCTCTTCTTCCTTAAAACCCAAAGGCCCCATGGCCGACAGGTAGAAGTGAAGGTGTTCCATCGGATCTTTGTTGCCGTTATACTTACTAACCCTCGGTAGCGGACGCTTGATAGGTCCGATCTGCATCGCGAAGCGCTTTGCTATCTTGTCCTCAGCTCTTTGGTACTTTTCTAAGAATAAATCTGATAATCGGTCCCAATCATGCTTGTAAGAGTCGGGTAATGAGTGGAACCACCCCAAAGGCTCGCCTATCAGCGAATGGTGGAACCACTGAGCAATCTCGTCCACCCCGAAGGATTCAACAAACATATCGTGCATATATTCACGCAAGTGTACCTCGGGATTTTCTCCTCCACTAAACAGACCCAATTCAGGCACAATAGTTCGAGACGACCCTTCCCCGGTCTCTTCGGCATTATCTTCATCATACGGTGCTCCACCATCCAATCCTTCATCCATCGGTTCATCCTCCTGTTCCTCGCCAAGGAAGGACACATATAGGCCATTTCCTACATTGCTTTTTTCGTCGGAGTCCAACAACTCCTCTTCGCCCTCCTTGAAGGATTCCATCACTATACTTTCTTTCAGACCGACTCCGATCATGCTCACCCTATGATTAGGCAATGGATTACACCTGGTGGAAGGGTTTGCTGACGAAGGGTCAGCTATCTTCTTCTACTCAATCAAATCTTGGATTTCGTGTTTCAGCCTCTCACAATTCTCTATAGTATGCCCATAACTGCTATGGAACTCGCAATACCCTCTAGCCTGTATCTGCGGAGTGGGCGGAGCCTTGTTATAAGGGGTAAGGGCTTTCAATAATCCTTTCTTCTGCAAATGTTCAAAAACCTTTGCGTAGGTCTGATCAAATTTGGCGAACCGCCTCTTTTCGATAGCATTAAGATCAAGCACTTTCACTGCTGCAGATTCTGCACTCACACTCGGCCCTCCGTCACTATACCCAGACTTCGTCCATTTAGTGTATGCCTTTTTCGGTTCTCCGTCCCCCTCAACAGTTAAGGCACAACTATACATCTGATTGAAATCGGTAAAAGGCATATACCGCAGCTCGTTCTTAATATACGGGAATGTGTTACCGACTACCATTCGGATCTGATCCTGCTCAAGCGGCTTCTGTTTCATAACTACGGCCTTGGCCCTCCATCTCCTCACAAAATCGGAGAAAGATTCCCCAGTCTGTTGCTTAGTGCTCTCTAACTCTTTCAAAGTAACCTCCAGCATGGTGTTGAAGCTATACTGAGCGATGAATGACTTCGCTAACTCTTTCCAATCCCTTTTCGTCACCATTGGCAGTGCATGAAACCATGTGAGGGCAGCCCCCTCTAGATAAGTGTTAAACAGCCCCAGGACTTGATCCTCAGTCAGGATCGTGTGCTTCATCACGGCAACATACTGATTCATGTGAGCAGTAGGATCTCCAGTTCCATCGAACTTTTTCATGTCAGGGAGCCGGAACTTCAAAGGCAAAGCCGTTGCCGATAAACAATTCTTCAAGTTATAAAAGTCCTGACTCCCGGAACTTCCCCCACGTAGATCATGCACCTCCTGAGTGATGTGTTGCTTCCACTCCTCCTCCTTAGCTTTCTCTTTCTCTAGCTGCTTTCGGATATAATCCTAATAGTCATCCTCATTCCCAAAGCGAGGTCCATCGTTCACCTCATTCTCAGCGTGCTTACTGCCACTCTTGTCATCCTTCATGGCCAACTTAGCTATCTGGGCCACTATCGCGGCCAACTGCTCATTAATGTTGTTCACAGAGTTTTCCAATCCGGCCACTTTTTCGTCGGTCGCAGACATGCTGACGAAAGACTAAGTATACCCGGACGAAGATGATTCCAAAGCCACAACTGCCGATTCAGAACTGTCAATCTGTAGCTGATCAAACTACCTGACTAACCGGTTACTCTCGCGAAACCACAACCGCTTAATGATGAAGTCTGCGCGAACGGTATCCATTAGTATGTATGCATGATTTTATATGCATGATTTGTGGTGTGTGCGTTTATTTATTTACGGATATATAAGATAAGAAGAACAAACGTTA
The DNA here is from genome assembly GCF_963576675.1 of Euphorbia lathyris. Classification (NCBI taxonomy): domain Eukaryota; kingdom Viridiplantae; phylum Streptophyta; class Magnoliopsida; order Malpighiales; family Euphorbiaceae; genus Euphorbia; species Euphorbia lathyris. Next base: position 16,744,952 of record NC_088914.1, on the reverse strand, counting down.
GTCTAATTACACGTATCACCGCATCTCTCTTCCACCCTTATTCCTCCACACACTCGGTGGTCCAAGTCTCTTTCCTAGGATTTTAGTTTGGGGCTCACATTGCGGTCCAGAGGATGCATGATGCCGTCGATTATTGCGGGAAAGTAAATCATCCATCAGACAATACAGTTCATTTTGACGTATCAGCGTTCAGTGACTAAGATATCGACCAAGTGAGATTGTTTCTTCGGAATAACTCGTCTTTTGTTCCTTCGCGAGACGCATTAGTTCAGGTTTTGACTCCCTTTGAGCGCATCTCGGTTTTTTTAGACGTGGTACGAGTTATTCTTTTAGCCCAATCGTTCGTTATTGACAATGATTCGTTCCCTTTATTCGCGTGGGTTCGTGTCTCGATTTTTGGATTACGACGGGACCTTTTGGATCTATCGCGAGACGCAACCACGTGTTTATTTAGTGATGGAATCACTTTTGAATTTAAGGAACGGACTCATCGCGTAACGTGTTTGTTTTTAGCGTTAAGAATCCGTTTGCTCGTTTTGGCTACGTGAAAAGACGGTGAGTCTTATTCGAGCGCACGATGATCTTTCGGCTATCAACAACTCTTTATTTCTTCCAATTTACGAGATATACCATCCTAGTGTGGTTATAGAAAATCAACGTTTCGTTGAATCACATGCTTATTCGAAGCAGGGATATCACCGTTTGTTTTCATTTAGGCACGAGTTAAGCAAACATGCACATCGGGCCATATTTCTTGTAGTTTTGGTAACGGTCGAAATGATCGAGTCGTTAGTCAAACCCACAGTCTCGTCCATATGGCGTAATTATGCGGTTTAGCTTAATTCGGCTTCGTGATTTTAAACGGGGTATACACTCGTTCGAGGCACGTATTCAACGGCATTGGTTTATTTTCTTTAACTACTCTCGGGAATGACATATATCGTAGATACAGAAAGATTTTGGTCGTTTAGTTCATTTTTGCTTTTATTTTTCTTAGTCACTTTTGCGGACACGTCCATTTCTCTTAAGAACAACACAAGGCATAACGCAAGAGCTCGTCTTTTATTCGGAAGGGACGGGCCACGTTTGCGAAACTCTTTACGTTACCGCGGGGTTATTCGAAACAGAAATGTTCTTCGTTTTCATTTCATCATAATTTCGCTTTATCCCAACCTATTTAAAGAATGTGAATAACGGCTACCGTTAATATAGTCTTTTGAATCGAGATATAACTATCCTTAATACCAAACCGATTCATACTAATACGTGCTTACGTCATAACGCATTTCCTGAACATGTGCCTTCTTCGGGACACAGAAAGGGACCAGGCGGGTCACACAAGTTCGTTCATACGAGATGACTAAGTCATCTTTAGTTCGAATCATTTCGATGTTTTGGGGTAGTTTGTACATCGGTTTAAGAGTATATATTAACGTATCGTTTCATTTTCTTTACATATTTTAGGATTAGACACGTATCATGGCAATTTGAAAACACGAACTGATTCATTTATCACATCAAAAATAGTAACGGGTAATCCTACGGTAACTTCTAAGGCTATTATATGCTGACACGGCTGATCGCGGGACCTCACAGGACCGCACAAATTCACCCCTAACGAATGGATGGGGACCCTTTGGCGCCTTACTGTAAGGGGGAACTTACACTAGCCTCTTTCGAGCGACGAATGGACTCTCGCTAGAGGTTTCGCGGAAATTACCCAAAAGGTTTGCAATAATGCTTATGAATGCATACGAAAAGAAATAATACGATCCGTCCCCGTTAAGGGCTTAATACACGCCTTCCGGAATCAAATTTCTCGCTTCCCCAGTAGAGTCGCCACTTGTTAGACGAGGTGCCGCGGCCTAATCTCCCAGGTGGACCGGGGGGTGAACACCTCATGGCGACGTAAGCGGTGATTGGCGCTCAAAGCAACCAATCGTGGAATCAAGCTGCTCGGCAGGACCGGAGCTCGGAGTATGGAAAAGTCGCCACCCACGAATGGGAAAATGAACACCGATCCCTTGCGGGAGACCGGTGAGGGTTCGAGAAACTTAGGTACGAGCCGAGAAGGCTAGCTCCTTTCCGGAGAAAGGATACTAGGCACCCCGACATCGCCCGGTTATGAACCACCGGCCTCCTACTCAGCGTGTTAGGCGATAACGGACTAATCGCATATTTCTTTAAGTTTAAAATTCATTTGAAACCTTTTCTTTCTCATTTTGAAAACCGTTTTGAGCATATATTATTGAAAAGCCACTTTGGTAAAGAATCACCCATTTACATCAGTTCAAAATACATAGGAGAGAGAGGGGGGAGAAGAAAGAATTGATTTGTTTACAATGTGATTTATGTTTCGTATTACATACTAACTCTAAACTAAGCTCACTTCCCAAAAAAAACGTTTATTTACATGGTTCGTACCTTAATCGCCGTTGGAACGATTTAGGTACGTTTCAAAACCCCGTTAATGACGTTCACTCGAATCGTCGTTGGAACGACTCAAGCGTTTGAAAACGTGGAATAAAGAATTTTAACCCGAAAACATGGTTAGGCATACAAGTCAATTTACTTTGTACAAATCATTTAAGAAAACGATTCAAAACTTTGTTATTTACAATAAAAACGATTTTAATTACAAGGTTCGCTCAATCCGTTGTTGGAACGGATTAATTTTTTAAAACGTGATGATTTTAAGAAACGGTTTAAAGAGGTCAAGAAAACGTCATTTACACTTTAAGAATATCTAGAAAACTTTAAATTTAAATAAGCAAATTAAACTCTCTTTTTGTGATTTTATTTCTCCCTTTTCACTCAATTAACCCTTAACATTATCATAATCACAACAATAAACCAACTTAACCAAAATTTACCCAATCAAATGCATTTGAAAGAATATACATATAAGTAGGAAAATAGAGGAATATATATAGATATATATGTATACAAAAATAAGTAATAATATCCATTAAAATACAATAGAGAAAATATTATACAAAAATAAGTAAAAATGGTGATGTAAATGCTAATAAGTATAATGAATTCTTATTCTAATCAAAAACATAAAAAATGAATAAGGTTTATAGATAAGAAATTAGTATTTAGTTTCCCCCCAAAATGTTATATGATGAATATACATGGAAAATAATCCCAAAGATTCCCAAAACACTCAAATATGTTTAGTTTAAGTGAAATAAAAAAAAGGAAAATCTATATATATACATATATTTTATTAAGTCCAAATAATGAAAAATAATTTATAAACACATTAAATAACAATATGTATCAAGTATTTAAAAATAACTTGAAAGTAAGTATTATATAAATATACATATATATATATAAAGGATCAAAAGCTTAAAAGTTGAGAAAGAGGGACCAAAACAGCATTTTTTACATTCCAGCAGATTTACCGACAGAAAATCCGCCGGTAAACAGCAATCAGTGACAGAAAAAGGAAAATTACAGAACTGCTCCAACTGTTTCCAGATTTATTCAAAAGCTTTAAATTAAGTCTAATTCGATCGTTTTGGATTTCCGAACTACCAAAAATGGATCATAGTCAATAACGGAAGTTCCTAAAACGACGTTTTTATTTTAAAACGTTATTCGGAAATATCTTTTCAAAAACTTATAATTACAACGTTTTTAATACCCGAACTACCTTTTAATCGGATCACGGTTCGTGTTGGGATATTAAAACGAGGTTTTTTATTTTAAAACAAAACCGAATTTTTATTCCACAAGGGATAAAAATAAATAAATACGAAGAATTAAATAAAACGTGATAAATAAAAGAATAACTAAATAAATAGAATTATAACATCAAAATAAATAAATAAATAAAATAAAACGAGTCTAGTCCTCGGATAATACCTCAAGTTCGGTATTGACGGTTGAAGTCGGTTGATCCCACGAATCGTGCTTTTCCGGTGTTTTGTGTTTTTGGTAAAATTTTAACTTTTAGGAAATTTGGAATTTTTAGGAAAAAAAATGTTTTTTCCCAAAAAAAAGATTTTCTCTCTCTAAAAATGTTTAGAGTGAGAACCTCCCTCCCAAAAGTCCTCCCTTAAATGCATGGGGATCCGTGCCTTATATAGGCAAACGGATCCCCGGAACTTTGGGCGACGCCCGAGTAAAATTGGACGTCGCCCAAAGGGGGTTGGGCGGACGCCCAACCTAGTTGGGCGAACGCCCAACCCATGTTGGGCGAACGCCCAACCATCATTGGGCGAACACCCAACAATCGTTGGGCGTTCGCCCAACCATCGTTGGGCGCGCGCGCCCAACCATTGTTTGGGCACTCGCCCAACGAGCGTCGGGCGCCTGCCCAACGGCCGTCGGGCACTCGCCCAACGGCTGTCGGGGGTGCGTGCCCGACGGTCGTCGGGCGTCCCGCGGACGCCGAGCGCACGCCCTGCGCTGCCGGACTTGCGTCCGACTTTCGTCGGACACACGTCGGCTGCCGCTAAGCACTCGCTCTACGCCGCGGAGTGTCCACGAGCCGTTCACTCAACGACCGCGATTCTCGTTGACTCACCGTTTTATTATTATACGTTTTTCTCTTTTTCTTTCGAAATTTTCCCGGAACCAACCGCTTCGACCGCTTTGTTAAAGGTTTTCGTCACAGGTCCTCCGACTCGGTGTCTACAGTAGTTCTTCTCCTTGTTATCATTAGGGGGATGTATTTAAACCCCCATTTTGTAAGGATGAGACAACTTTTAATCAATCAAAATCATTCTCTTTGAGAACCTAAGGTTTATACCTTGTTTATTGGGATTCACTCCTTCTAGTTTAGCTAGAGAAGAACCTCTTTGTTGGTTTACGATTAAAACCTTCATTTATCGCTTTCAATCTGTATCATTAATTTGTGTAATAAATATTTTATTTTATAATTTATTTGTTAATTAATTTAAAACATGTCTAATCCATCGAACGAGAAGTCTGACCTTAGTGCGCCCGGTTTCTCATTCTTGGGGAACCTTCTCTTGGATGATGCCCCTGGACCTACTCCTCTAGAGATGACACTGATAATGCTTTATGGGGCTTTATCCCTACCTCGTCTTTCTATTTCTTGAGACGGTTGACCTCACTTAACTTGTTTCAAAAAATGATCCAGCTTTCCCTAAGTTGCCATCCTCTCTAGCTCGGCAATGAGTTGTATGCATTCTTTCGTACTGTGCCCTTCACCTTTGTGGAAGTTCCAGAATGCTCAACTAACTGTGTGATGGTGACTTCTTCATTTTCGGAGGGTAGTTGATGTGTACTCTATTCTTATCCACCTATTATAGGATTTCATCTCTAGGAGCGTTCAGAAAGGTCTCTCACAGCGTTTTTCTGATCTCGGTTTATGTCATTCCTAGTTTACCTACTAGCTAGCGGGGGTGACCTTCTCTCTCAGCAAAGGATTTAGCCTGTGGGCTTCCTATCTATAGAATTCTATTTTTTGGGTCATCAAGTCCTTAAAGGTTCAAGGCCTGTTGGTGGTTAACTCCCAAGATAACTCTTTGTTGAGGCAGTTGGCCGCCATGATACCAATCACTCCCTCTATATTCAGTATCTTGACCTAAATGGCTTCCTGCTAGAATCTTTCTACACAGTCTGAGATTTTCTTTCTCGTGTTGGACTAGGTAGTTAAGATCATGCATGATTATACTTTTGGGGATGAATATTACAAAGTGCTCGAAGAAGAATTTTGACATATGATTTAAGCTGATAATTGTCTTGACGTTTAGGTACTCGTACTAGTAAGAGGCAATATCTTTTACAGTAATGGGGAATAGGTGGCACATTACAACATCGGTTGTCGTGGTAGTATCCATGGCTCACCTAAAGTTTTTAACGTGAGTAGTGGGTCTATTGTCCTGTCATACTCTTTCAGTAGGGAATACTTGAACCCGCAAGGCATGAATCGGTCATGATACTATTACACAGAGGTATTTCTACTTTTGTTATATCGGGGTGTTCGACATGGATCCTTGCCTCAGCAATGCTCCTAAGCTTGTCAAGCTTTTTTTTGCATTTGGTCGAGCTTAGCCTCAATGAGCTCATCCTTGACTAGGAGGTTCATTTCCTTCAATGTCCATCACTCTCGGTTTGATGGTTCCTTCGATGATTGAAGACCGGTGTCCTTCCATTTGAGGAGGGTCGTCTTTCTTATTTTGCCTAGGCTGATATTACAAAGGATTGATCAGTGTCCCTTATGTTACATGCATGTGTTCAGGACCGACGATGTCATATTGAGGAGTCTAATTTCCCCATGACTAGGCATCATGATCCCTTACGTGGTGTTTAGTCGAGCAATTAGTATTTTTAAGTTTATTCACATACCTGATGGTTTCTTTTTCTATCTCGAGTTTTTCTTTCACTTTGCACATTTGAATGGCATACTCCTGCCTTGTGACGATGACGACATTGTGGACAGATCATAAGTTTTCTGTCAGACGTCGGACGATTGCACCCAATAGCTTTTGATGTTGGGGTTCTAGGGCTTTGTTTTCTTCCACCACTTCTAATGTTAGGTCGACGAGCTAAGTTCGACGCACATGGTGGAAGGAATTTCAATGGTACTGTTCAAACGAGTCATCAATGTGTTTGTTCACGGTTATTGCACCAATTTGATGTGGTTGAATCCAGGGAATCCAATCGTCAACCTCTGATTGCGTAAAACAAGGTGAAATTGGGGTTATTGTCGGACTAACCCTCTTCGATGCTTAAGTCAGTTTATAAAAGGACTGGAAGGTTGATCTCAATCAATAACCAAAGTTGTAATATAAGCTTAATAAAAGAAATGAACTTGTGTACCTAGAGATGTGGTTACTCTATTTATACTGTGAACGAACTGTAGAAGACAATTATGAGTTGAGGAGCGATGATGCTACGTGTCATCTGTTGACAAGTGAACATGTTCCCAGATATCAAGCTTGATATTCCTTAAGCCCACTTGACCCATGATTCTCAGGATCAGATGTGATCATAATAACGCTTGGATCATTGATTGTGTCTAGTTAGACTTCCCGGATCAAGGTTCCTGTTATGCGATCATACAACTCTATTTCATTAAGGAGGTGCCATAACTTCTCCTTCTCCGAGAGTTCATTTGAGTGTCTTGAGTGCCACATGGCGAGTATATATTTGTCTGATATCACCTATCAAACCGGCCCATTTGAACCAATTCCGGTTGAACAATTTGCTTCGGTTTGATATACTCATATTTACTTTTAAACTAAAAAATAATAATTTGTATGCCAAAACTAGACCTGTTCAGGGGCCCAGGTACCCGTCCGGCCCGTCCAGGCCCGTGTCCTCTAGGCCGGGCTTGGACATGAAAATTTATCTTTAGGTTCAGACCGACCTAGGTCCATAAAGTCTGCCTATTTTTTGGATAGGATTGAGATTTACAAAAATAGCACGGATCGGTCCAGACCAGTCCTGTCACGTCCGTGTCTAAAATTTTTAATATTTATTTTTTGAAATAAATAATATTAATTAATTATAAATTTAAGTATATTATTGGTTTTAATTTAATGTTTTGAATAAGTTTTATAAAAAAATTATAAATTAAGAGGATCCTTTAGATAATTATTAAATATATATTTAATATGAAAAAAAAATATTACGAAATGAACTTGAAAATTTAATGTTATTATATCATATTGGAATTTCTAATCTATATCAAATATTAGTAATTAAAATGTTATGTAAGTTTAATATTAAAATAAAACAACCACATATATGTATAGGATTATGAAATAAAAAAGTGACTTTAAATACTATTTTATATATGGTATTGTTTAAAAAAAATATAAAATAATAAAAGTTTAAAAGGAAAATAATAAATTAACTAATAGAATGACACTTAATGATACAAGTGTTGGTAGCAAACTGATTTAAAAGTACATTTGTTCATTTAACAAAAAAAACGTGTCATTCTTTAAAAAAAAAAAAACAATGACATATGCATGAATCTTGGTTATTTTTGATAAAAAAGAAAAGAAAAGAATATAGTCTAAGAGTGTGAAAATACAAAATGAAGAATAAAGAGAGCAAATATAAGAATGGAAAATAATGGTGGGGATTAGGGATAAAAAGAATAATGATTCGACGTGATTCAGTAGCTGTGAATCAGTAGCTGTCAACGGATCATAATGATAATGCGGTGATCAACGACGATATTTCGGTAACGATGATCAACGAAGACATTTCGGTAACAATCAATGACGACATTTCGGTAACGATATTTTAGACTCCCAAATTGTTTTTAAAAATATTATAGGTATGATTTTGAGTAAGTTCGGGTCTGGTAGTTTCGTTAACCTTACAGATATATGATTAATAATTTTATCGCTTATGGATTTCAAATAAAAACATAAACTTTAGACTAGTTGTTAATCTAAAGTGAAATCCGTTATTAATGGGCTTTTAGCAGCGTCACAATTTAAACGTATATCGGGTTTAAATTAATTACGTCGGTTTAAAATTTCTATCTTAGTGACCGAAAATAATCGATCAGTATATTTTGATCAATAAAATATTTTAAACAACTTTAATTGGTAGAGCTAAAATAAGTTATAAAGTAAAAGGATTTATATTGATATTTTACAATTAGAGTCCGGTATGATTTGAATATAAAAGTTTGGTATGATTTCATATAAAAGTTTGTATGTGTGGACTCGTAGCAATGTCACTAGAGTAACTGAACTTTCAATCAGAATTAATGATACCAGTTTAGTGTTGCAGTTTATAATTTCGGCGACTAACATAAATAGTCTAATAAAAATATTGGTTTAAAATTTAATTTTATATAATAATTAAGTGAGTTATAAATTAGAAGGACTAATACCGTTATTTGCTGATTATATAGTCGGTATAAAGAAAAATAGTAGAATATAAATGTTGTACAAGAATTTGAATATAAAATTAATATAAGTAGACTTATTACACTGTAATGAGTCTAACGATATATTCGGTTAAAAATATTTATACCGGTTTAGTATTACACGTAGCTATTCCGGATAAAAATAAGTTATGAAAGTAATTAATTTAAAATCTATTTAAGTTTATATATATTTAAGTGATTTAAATCCTTGGAATTGTCAACTTATGATTTTTATGGAAATATATTATTTAAATTATTTATTTTTTATTTTAATTGTAAAATGATGAATTTGAAGTATAATTTCACATTTGTGGTATTAACTTTATTGGATTTAAGAAAATTAACTCGATGTGAATGATTTTTGGATTGAGAAAGTTCAATTGAGAATATTATGATAATGATTTTTTATATATATATATCCATCTAGAGTAATCCGGATCGGTGGTTTTATATTTGAAGTCCATGTTCAGTGAGGGACATGACCTGTGTATACAGTTGAAAGACCATGCGGGATAAGTAAAATTATGAGATATCTCGGTTCTATTGTGCGGATTGATACGTAAAGGGAGAAACTCTAGGATGGATATAATGTTAAATTTGTTTGATTATGAATTTGGTTTGGTAAAACGTTTATTTGGTTACAAATTGGTTTGATAACCCGTTTATTTGGTTACGAACTCGTTTAATAAAGAGTTTATTTGATTATGAGCCATATTTGATAAACATTTTATTTGATTACGGTTAATTTTGTTAATTCGAAAATATCGATATTTATTTGTGAATTGATTTCATTTGTGATACGAGTTGATTTGATAAAGTGATTTGGGAACTTAAAAGTTTTTCGGTTTGATCAAATATTTATGTATATCTTTTATAAAATATATTTACATTTTAAGAGGATTATATTATATGAATTATTATAAATTCGAGATACTAAATATTAATTTATGCTCAATAATTTTATTGTGAACAAGAATAAAATTATATAGTAATAAAGTGAAATATACAATTAAATGATTAATGGGTCAAACAAGATGTGAATAATTAAAGAGAACTACCTAAAATAGGTAGAACTACGTGGCTTTGATTCCCGATTTAAAAATTAAAGTCGTTCGGGATACGTAGGAAGCTTGATAGAATTATAGAGTTCAAGCCAAATAATTAATAAAACTTTAGGTAGCCCAAATAAATTTTTATCTATTAGAAAATTAAATTAAAAATTGTACGAGTGAAAGTTTGAAGAGCCGAATTCGTAGATCGTTATTCTGTTTCCTTTTCATACCCGATGCTGTTTTGGGCCGGGTGTGACAAGTCCGCCTATTAATATTAATTAATAAATTTATATATTTATTTTTTTTGGTAGAAATTTATATATTAATATTTATTTTTAAGTGTAAATTTAATTTTTTATTATTAAAATTTATACATTTATATTTAAGTGGGCTTATATGGACTGGGCTTCAGATTTGATTTTTTAGCCCGACCCCAGCCCAACCCAAATCCGCCTAATTAACAATGGAATAGGCTAGGCTTGGATTGAACATTTTTATATAAAAACTCATTGGACCCGGGCCAACCCGATCCATGAATAGGTCTAGCCAAAACTGAGATTCAAATTTTTGTCTCTAAGGAGCAAACATGTATATCTTAGCATCAAGCTAATTTCCATATTATATCTATTATCAATAATATATATATATATATATATATATATGAATTAAATATTCTTTAAAAAAATATTATGAATTAAATATTTAAATATTATTTAGTATTGCAAAACTAAAATCACTGATATCTTCACAATAAAATTGATGATGATAACTCAAGAATAATTAAATAATGTTAATGATAAAGAGAGTTTAGGGAAGATATGTGTGATGTTACTTTAATTTTAATTTTAAATAGTGTATCATTAATTTTTAATTTTTGAATGTATGAATATTTATGTTTAAATAAATTGATATATATATATATATATATATATATATACCAATGTGATTTCTATAACATTGGTGATATGCACATTATGTAATATTTTCATCTAAAACTGAAAGTCCAACCAAATCAATCAATGCTAAAAATGTAGAGTCAACCAGAAATCGTTTACTAGAATGAAAACAAGTGCAAATGCAGCTTCAATAATTTAATTAGACAAGATATCATATTTAAATGTGTCAACAATTAATTTTCCCCTTCAATTAAAAAGACCAACGGTCAATTGAGCTCCATACCTTCTAATTTTTCAATTCAACATAATTCTACATTCTGATTTTTTTTTTTATGTATTTTAGTTTAAGATATTTTTTCATAAGAGGGATAATTGTTTACTTATACTAAAAGTAATACATTTTCGATGTAAATTATTAAAGAATTACCATTCCGACTGATGTGCCTTCTATGGTTACTTATTTCAGAAAAAACATGAATATGTATCTTTAATACATAAATCGTGATAGAATAATAGTATATAATGTTGAAAAAATACATTCCACCCAAAATCGACTTCATAGTTTTTTTCTCTAAGAAGATTTCATGATCTTTCAATAGTCAGATCTATGTGATGCTAAACAAAACTCTTCTTTTTTTCCATGAAGGAAAACATGATAACACTTATACAGGAAAACAACCCATGTATTCAAACAGACCACAACCACTCATAAAAGGAGAAAGAACAAATAAATACAAATATAGAATAAACTATCATATCTACTACAATAGATCATTCAGATAATTTATTCGATAAAAAAGGCAAAAAAAAAATGCAAAGAAGCGGTTAATCTTTCGGTTCAAAACCGAAAAAAACCCCTAAAATCTAGATCAAGAGAGTTTCTTTGTTGTAACAAATATCATGATATGTAATTCTAAACATAAAATATGTGATTAGGTTTTGTTTGGCAAAGAGAGGTTTATGGTAAAATGAGAGGTTTTGACCACTTTTGAAAGTTTTGATTAGCAAATCTCTAATAGTAATAATTATGTTTGATGAAGAAAGGTTTGGAAGAGTTTTTTCAAGGACTAATTACTAATCTAGCCCATTTGAAGGGATCCATTAACATATGTGACCCACTTTGCTTCCATCTCACCAAATTAGACACTTTCATCTACTTTGGACAAGAATACCCTTATTTCAATTCACCTTCTTCCTCAGATTCTCAACGTCTTCTTTGTCATCCCAAACCGACAAAAATACTGTGGTTTATAGAGATAATAGATTATGTTTCGTTCAACCTTTGAAGAATTAATGTCTGCGAAAGAGGATTAGGATGGAAAGCTCAAAAAATGAGAAAGGAAAAAAATCTAACAATTGAACGGCTGCGATGTCGCATTTGTGACGAATTTATCACAAATGCGACAAGAGTTGTCGCATTTGTGACGAAATGCGATAAATTTCGTCACAAGTACAACAATACAAAACTAGCACCTTTTAAGGTGTTAGTTTTCTTTTCTTACTCCTTTTGAAAAACTCACCAAAACTAACACATTTCATTAACTAAATTTCAACCTTGCCCTCCTCTCTAACCTTATTATAACGTTGTCTTCTCCCCTCTTTCTCTTTTTCTCACGCGCTCTCTCTCTCTCTCTCTCTCTCTCTAAAGAACAAATCAATTTACAGACTACGAACAACAATCAATCCAACCCACATTTTGTGCTTCAAGATTTTATACAATCATGTAAGTTTTTAATTTATTTACAATATTTAAAGCTTCGTCCATTCATGGTTAAGATGTAGCATTTTGTTTCGGTAAAACCCAATGTATATTGTTGCTGTTGCCTTTTCATGTTATTCATGGTCGTGCGAATCCCTAAAAACAGTGACATTGTTGTAGGAAGATGCATTTGGTTTGGAACATCACTCTGCGATTTTTTCCAGAAAGGGTCGATATCCGTCGATATCTTATAAATATCGACATACATATCTGCGTCGATAGCTGATGAATATCGACATATATCGACCTCAGTTAAATGTGATTTTCTATTCTAAATCATAAGATTCAAACACAAAACACATAAAAACATAGATAAGAATAATATTTTTATATTATAATAAAGAAAAAAAGTACATAAAACATCAAAAAACGAACAAAAACACAATAAAAAAAGTGCATAAAACATAACAGACAAACACAGAACACATAAACAAAAGAGACACAAACACAAAACACATAATAACAAAAGTACATAAACATTAAAAACAAAAAAATACATAAACTAAACATTTAGCGCACTAAACCTTTCGGTAAATGCTTCCATGTCTCCAAACCGTAACCCACTTAGTAGTCCAAACTCCCAATCCCCAAATCTCAACTCAACACCTCTAACTTTGAAGCAAATCTCCCTAGGTTTGAGGTCTTCATATATGATCTCCCTTATTAAAAGGGTATGACAAATGACTCCTGCAAATACTGTATTGGTCATATCCAAATACTGCCCGAAGCAACTCTTCCTAAATAGATTTACTTGGTTTGGTGTTAAAAACTCCTTTATATGTTTTGTTGCTTCTAGGTTACACCTAACTGTGATGACGCTTTCCGTTCCAAATGCTTTTTTGTATTTATATTCAGAGTTCTTCTTGGCTTTCTTCTTTGAAGAAGAGCCATGCTCATCTCTCTTCCTCTTGTCTCCACGATCATGCTGAAATTTATTGTAGATATATCATCAGGTAACATACAATTAAGCTAATTATAACGTTGAGCTAGAATGAGCTAACGTAGGCTAAAATAAGAGAGTTATCGACAATTAGGTCGTCGGTATCTATGTTGTATCGACAATTAGGTCGTCGATATGAATGTTCTATCGACAATTAGGTCATCGGGAACTATGTTCTATCGGCAATTAGGCTGTCTATATCTATGTATTATCTATAATTAGGTTGCCGATAGAACATACATATCGACGCATTTCGACCAAACCGAATGACTTCCTAACACCATACGAACCCAGATAAACCCTAACACCAAAAGAAGTAAACGAGACGAAACGAAACGAAAGATTCCTTCTCAAACCCAACAAATGTACATACAATACAAGAGAGAATCGCAAATGTAAAGTCAAGTTATTTACCCTCTTTTTCGTCCTTCCTTCTGAATTCGATTCGTTGTCTGAGCTTCGTGTTCTCGCCATGTCCACTCGAAGTAACAGAGATTCGCCAGATGAAATGTACAGAATCGGGCAATGAATCGCCGGAAAGTTAGAGAGAGGGATAGCGGGGTGTTAGGTTAGAGAGATGGAAGTTCGAATGTTAAAGAGCGGGGAGCAGAGTGTTAGAGAGGAGGGTAAGGTTGGAATTTAGTTAATGAAATGTGTTAGTTTTGGTGAGTTTTTCAAAATGAGTTAGAAAAAAAAACTAACCCCTTAAAAGGTGCTAGTTTTGTAATTGTCCCTATAAATATTTGTTATTATTAATAGCTGTTGAATATTAACTGATTATTATTTTAAAATAGCTTAAATAGTTATTTCTCAAATTAATCTGAATCACAATCAAACATTTCAACTCCACTATTTGAAGTAAAAAAAACAAACAAACAAAAGGAGCTTAATGAACATTTTAATTTAATGTATGAATATAACAACTTAATGTAACAATATCATGTCAACTCAATCTAATAAAATTATGGTTTAATACATCATTTGTCCATTGAATTTATTCAAAAAGATTAATTGGTCAGTTAAATTTTCAAAGTGTCTTGATAGTCTCTCAACTTGTATAAAATATTCAAATAGCCCTGTCACGTGTATAAAATGTAATCAATTAATCACTCGATTGCAAAAAAAAAAATTAAGTTACATACGGAAGGTACATTGCACACACCATAGAAAAATAAAACAATCAAGGCCGAGGTATTGGTTCTAATATTAGAGAAGATAAGTTTTACAGTTGAGCAAGAACCTCATTTTTAATATGTTTTAATTCATACTCTGAATTATGCAATGACATTTTAAGGTGCATGCAATGCATTTTTCGCATACAACTTAGGTGTTGTTTGATAAAACTGAAAATTAAGTGCTGAAAAATAAGTACCGAATTTTAAGTGCTGAAATATTAAGTGATATAATTATTATAAAAATATTAGTTGATAATGTTTAACTTAAAATGTTAAGTTAAATATTTTGACTTACCAAAATAAATGCTTTTTAGCTTAATTTATTAATTTAAGTGGTGGAAAATTAATTATTATCAAACACACTTAAATTAAATAAGTGATTATTATTTTAATTTAAGTCATTAAATGGCTTATCAAACAAAGACCTTACTTTTTTTTTTTTTGCAGTTGAGTGATTAATTAATTGATTACATTTACGCAAGTTGAGAGGCAATTTGGACATTTTATGCAAGTTAAAGGAGCTATCCAGATACGTTGAAAATTTCGAGGGTCAATCAAGTTTTTTGGACAAATTCAAGGGTAAATGATGTATTAATTAAGTCTAAATTTATTTATATAAAAAATCCAATAGAAAAATATGTAACACTTAAAATATAGTTAATTACATATAGATGTCATGTGGTTTCACTAATTTGTAGATTGGTACTTGTGGTATTTGTTTTTTGCAAAAATTTACAAAGCAGTCTTGTAGTTTGCAAAATTTTGTATTTAGGTTCATTTTGTCAGAATTTGGCTGATAACGACTCCAAAATAAAAAATTTCAAGTGTTAAATGATATATTAAGCAACTTTAATTCCTTAACTTTTTAGGTTTGAGGTCGTTTAGATGTTGTTTTTTATGAGAGAGAAAGTTAATGTATAGAGAGAGAAGACTCAAAAAAATGATGATTTTGAAAAATTACAAATATGGTTGCATAATAAATATGATACTAAACAACTTTAATTCTTAAAAAAATTCATTTTAAGGTCGTTATCGGTCAAATTTGGCAAAGTGAAACACAATGCAAAATTTTGCAAACACAATTTTGCGTTTGTAGAAAAGAAAAATACCACAGATACTCAAATGCAAATCCATGTAACCACATGACATCTATTTGTAATTAACCCTAATTAATATGAAAGATATATTTGGTTTTGTATTTTATTGGAGCTGTTATTAGTAGAAAAATTAGGAGCCAATGCAACAACGTCATTTTAATATCGATTTATTGTAAAAATTAATATTAAAACTTCATCTTTGAACCTTAACACTATCTACCATTCCTCTATATTTTGTTGATAATAGTCTAGGGACGATAAACTACACAACCAATTACATGAAACGATATTAACACGTACTTATAGTCTTTGAGTTTAGTTTACCATATCCTTTTTGGGTTAATAAAAATCAACATATAAAATATTTAGTTAGATTAGAGTTGACCTGCTAATTCGGAAATGACACGAATATTTAAAATTATTACCATATTCTTTCGTATATTTATATATGAGTTTAATTAATAAAGTAATAAAATTACAATTATTGATTACAAACACGGTTCGAACCTTTCACATTTTAACATGTGACTTTTGAACACGTTATATAGAATAGACTAATAAAATTAAAAATAGAAAATTTTAGAACTTAATTACAAAAAATCAAATAAAAATAGTTATTCTTCGTATTTGAAACAAAATCACGAATAAATTCTTATCATCTTTAAGTAAATCATGTTGATTAGATGACAAAGCTAATTCATTTAATTTTTATTCTGACATGCATATTCTATAAGCAATAAGTACATTTGGAAATCAATCAAATCATTTCAACTAACTCAATATCTCAATCAAGGTTGTAAAAAACGTTAGGCATTAGTCGAACGAACAAATCTTTTAAGGATTAGTCGGAGAATAATCGAAATTATATTTTTTTCATTTTCTTATTTGTACATAAACAACTTATTATATAAATGAAATTAAAATATGTATTAACTATTTAAAAATAATAATAATATATATGTATTAACTATTTTTCGCTCTTCTTTTTCGTCTTCCTGTACGAACTCTTTTTATTTTTTATGATACTGGGTTTGTTAGTCTAGGGGTCTGAGGTGCCAACCCGGTTGGGATATCAGGCTCCTGGACTCACTCGTCCCAACCTCTTAAAAACTGTATATGTATATGTCAAAAATAAAATATTAACGGTACTATCATTAAAACAACTGAAATAATTAAAAAATAATGTCCATAAATAATATACTTCTTCGAAAAATATGAAACAATGTTCTTAAAGTCTTAAATCATACCATAGAAACAAATAGAGAACACAATTAAACAAAAAAAAAATCTAAAATAAGAAATAGAATTCAACAAAAACCATGCCATAATATTCAAAAGCAAATTATAATAAAGCAAAAAAAATCAAAATAGTAATAAAAAAACTTTTTTTGTTCCGATTGTCGCTCATGTGGCCCTAGGCCGCCAAAACACGGCCAGGGGTCCAAAACAGCCATGTGATCTAGATAGGGAAAATTGAAATGGATTCTCGATTTTGAACGCCTAGACAGTTCAAGTGGTATTTTTTAACATTGATCTTAATATCAATATGACAAATAATAAAAATAAAATAGCTTAGGGGTATCACTCAATGGTTGAAGAATAAAAGGTTGGGGTTCAAATCTCACATTTTAGAATTGCGAATTGATAGAAGATTAGCAAAGGGTCATCGAATTATCCCGGTAGTTTGACAGTGGCCGTCGGAACGGTGGACTAAAGTCAATACCGACGCATCACTAATGGGTTGTCCGGGAGCTGCGGGTTGTGGAAGTATTTTCCGATCTTCACACGGTACGTTTCATGGAGCCTTTGCGTTCCCTTTTGAGATTTCATTTACATATTTAGCAGAGTTGGCGGCTGCTATTTATGCAA
Source organism: Euphorbia lathyris (assembly GCF_963576675.1). Taxonomy (NCBI): domain Eukaryota; kingdom Viridiplantae; phylum Streptophyta; class Magnoliopsida; order Malpighiales; family Euphorbiaceae; genus Euphorbia; species Euphorbia lathyris. Next base: position 16,727,286 of record NC_088914.1, on the reverse strand, counting down.
TTCTTACGACACTTGACAAAGGCCGGTGCCAATTATGGCTTGAGAGTGATTCGACATATGTTGTTAATATACTTCGCACCAAATCGTCTTCTGCTCCTTTGGTGATCCGTCAGAGTTGGCTTAAATGTTTAAGCAAATTAGATTCTATGCATTTGGTCACTTCGCACGTTTACCGTGAGGATAATACCGTAGCTGATTCTCTTGCGTCCTATGGACGCATGGAGGATGGTTTGATATGGTGGGATTCAATTCCAAATTTTTATTGTTCAAGTTTTTTGCATGATCTTGAGGTGCGTGGTTCTTATCGCTTCTATTGACATTGTCTTTGATTTGTTTGATTCTTGTAATTTTTTCGTCTTCTTATTAATAAATTTGGTTCGAGGTTTGTGTGATTAATAAAGGTACCAAAATAACTGAGATGTCTATTCCTTGCATTCTCTCGGTAACCGACCTTCAATCATCAATACCACAAATTGGAACGAATTCTCAATTTCGAGGCTTCAAATAAATTTTAACGATCAATATCACAAAGATTTTTAGAGTATCCCTACTATGTGGACATCTTGTACTCTCCAAAAACCATCCATGCACAAGAGTTTTAAATTAAAATAATCATAGAAATCAATAAGAAACAAAGATTAAAAAATAGAAGAAGTGGTCATGTCAAAATTAACAGACATGAATTGATCGTTCTTGGTAAATTATTGGAAGCAAAAGGTCTTACTAAGTGTACATATTTGATTATGTTGTCGATACCATATGATAATAATGATGAATTCCATTGAAATATTCACAAATGTATGTATATGAAATGAAAGATATGCACGCCTAAGATCCCATCTCCAAAGTCCAAACTTCTATCAACTTCCATTTCTGTTCAAGTTTACTTTGAATCTATCCAATCTATCCAATATACCAAATACATATTTCAAGGGTCAAAGTCTCCTTTGTATAACCTCCACAAATCTATGATTTCTTTGTCTCTTTGTTATGAAAGGATAAAGATTTTTAATCGGCTTCAAAGTTTTTTTTAATAACATATTGCAACTCTACATTAATTACTTTTGGCATGAATGTTGTTTTTTTAAAACTAAATGATGGGTTTCCATGCAACACCTTTTCCACTAACCCTAACTAGATATGGCACTAGAAGAGAAAACTCTTCAATATAGAACTAAGTATTATTTTATTAAATAATACAATGGAAACTAATAGAAGTTGTATTCTAATATTTCTAATTTAATAGAATCCTTCAAGCAACTTCAACGTAGTGAATGAGAAGAGAAATGCAATATAATAAAAAAGAAAACAGAATTTCCAAAAATAAAACTATATCACTTAAGTCCTGCTTGGTACGCCGTAGTGAGCCTTGTAATGGAATGCCCATTACGATGGAGGCTCATTACTATGTTTGGATGTGTCATAATATTTTTGTAGTAATGGAATCACAAATACATCACTCAAGTTTTTGTAGAATGGAGGTTCATTACTATTCCATTCCATTACATTACATTACAAAGTTGATTACATTACAAGTTTGATTACATTACATTGCATTACGTCATACCAAACGGACACTTAGGATATGTTTGAGAAATTATACGGTATGCCAGGCATACCACATCCCCATCTGATGTGGTATGTCATAGCAAATAGAATCAAGACACGTGTTAACAATACTTGTAATTAATAAAAAAAACAAATACTCATTCTCTTCATCTTTTACCTCTAGGTTTTTCCTATTCTTCTCTTTCACCGACTACCACTCCCCAGAGACTACCACAACCTCTATTTGTTCTCTCTTCCGACCACCATCACTTCGTTCCTTCTCGCCGGCTTCTCACCGGCTCATTTTTTTAACTTGAAAAGATTTTGAGAAGCTAATTTCAACTAGACAAAATCAGATTTATTGGGAAATTAAATACTTTCATTGGAATCCCCTCTTCTGTATCATGGACCACATATAAGACTCTTGTTGTTTTTAGTCCTCATTAACTGTTTTTTTCTCTACCCAGATGGTCCTAATTCTGGTCTAATTTAATTTCCATGTATTTGCAATCTTTCGCACCCTCTTCTTCTCTCTGAATGAATGTCTGTGTTATTTTTGGATGGGTAGAGAACTAACGGAAGCGATGGTAATTGGTAGAGAAAAACAGACGGTGGTGGTGATAGTCGTCGGAGGAGACGAACATAGGTGGTGGTCGACTTGTTAAAGCTTGTTTATGTCGTCGGCCGCTGATGGTGGAAAAACTCTAGGAAGAGGAACTGTTGAGAGCACTGAGAGAATTTATTTTAATTATTGAAAAGGGAAATTTAATTAAATGCCATAAATAACACGTGTCTTGATCTCATTTGCTATGGCATACCACATCACATGGGGATGTGGTATGCCTGGCATACCATATAATTTCTCGGTCTGTTTGGTGTGTCGTAATCAAAATCGTAATGTAATCAAAGTTGTAATTTAATAGAATGGAATAGTGATTCCATTATCATGTTTGGTTTGACAATTACAATACTTATATTTGTTTAGTTAAACGTAATCGCAAAATTTTATTTACATAATATAATACAATTAGAATAAAACCATTTAAATTATTTATATCCTTCTTATAATATATATATATATATATATATATATATATATATATATATATATATATATATATATAATTTGATTATATCAAATATAAATAAATTAGAAATATATTTATAAACTATATAAACAATTAAACATACTTTATTTAAGGGTTCAAAACAAAAACATAGTTTATTTAATCTATTTGTATTATTTATGAATATATTTCATTTAATGATATCAAATATATAAAAAAAAATACTTAATCCGATATATTCACAACCTATACAAATAATTAAATACAACAATATTTAATGTGTTTATATCCTATATAAATAGATTCAATTTACAATTAAACTAAATTAATTAAACCATATATAAACAAATTAAAAAAAATTAATTTCTATACGAGTCAATTAATTTGAAATAAAAATGGATCAAAACATAACAAAGTAACGGGCCCTGGGCATAGGCCCGGGGTGCACCGGCCTAGGGCCCAGGGCTGGAGGGGGCCCAAAAAAATTTTTAGCCTTTATATGTATACTATATGAAATTTAATTTTTTTAATATAAATAGTGATAAAATTATATAGGATGGTCTATTTCTTTCCGAAACTCAATTGATTAAAAAAATTAAAAGGTCTATTTTATTACGTATAATTTTTTTATTATTAAAGGAGCCCTTATTACTTATTTTGCCTAGAACCTCTAAATTGTCAGGACCGACCCTGGTAACGGGTCAGGGGAGGATCAAATCTGCCCGAATGTTGTCTGCTAACTGTAACACTTTCAAAACGTGTTGCAACTCACACATGGGCTGAAGAGGCAACACCTTGCTGATGCAACACTTTCTGACAGTGTGGCATTTGGTTTCACTTTTATTTATAATTTTAATACATAATGCATCTGTATATATATCATCAAAATCAAAAACATAATTTAATTAATTTTGTAAGACTACACGAATCCAGTTCGTTGATTAATCTTATTAACCAAGTTTTATAAACTTAACTCTTTATGTTAATTAAAATTCCAGATTTTAATTAACTCACATAGAACTTTAATCGTTAAATAACTGAGTTATAACGATCACTCTGATACCACCATTGGGAATAAAACATACAATCGAGTCTAACATGTCACATTGAAAATTTTATAATTTTTTATTCTCTCAATGGATCTTGCTATATCTGATTGTTTAACATAAAAAAAATTAGCAATTAGGTTTACATATGTTTACCTTTTAAAGCGATCTACTGTTGTTACAGAGCGATCCATCGGAGAATGCAACAATGTTCTAATCAGATCATCTGAAATAGTAATGAATGTTGTAATCAACAAGCGAGCATCCAAAATAGGAGTGCCTCTAATGATGATCCACACGAACAAGTATGAAGTAAACGTGGTATTTATTGAAACACCAAAAATCGGCTAGGCAAAGACAAGACTAGGTTAATTTTTTTGTCTAACAATAATCTACCCAAAACACTCTTTTTGAAGTGTGTTGGCTGAAATCCTATTTCTAGGTTTTTTATTCTTATTTTTAACCTTGCCACAATAGGTTTGGGATTAACTCCTTTAAGCTAGGTTTAAGAATAAATTCTTTTGTTGGTTAAATCAAAACCAACTAGTTCGACTCTTATCTGTATCAGTTTCTCTCTTTTAGATCACTTAGAAAATTACTAGAAGACGGACATATCAATATACTAACTATTCATAGAAGTATAGTTGAAACTGGTTCCATTTCATCAGAAAATGGTCTTAATGGAGCTTATGCATGTCCACATAAAACGAGAGTTAATTAGCATAGATCATAAGTATAGACTCCACAAAGTGAAACATTAAGTACATAATTCTTAGTACCCTAATTATGTTATTAGATATTATTGGATTAGGGTTAATAGTGGGTTGGTCCACATCCTCATACATATAGAGTATTCATTTAATACATACTAGTAATTAAGTAAACCTAATAATCTCAAAGAAAGGAGAAGAGAGGTGACGAAAATTATGAAAAATAGTGATTCTGATTTCATTTCGTTAAATAATGATAAGGACAATGATGCCATATTTTGGGGAAGAGCAGGGCAGAGTGGTCATCCTAGGAAGATTGACATCACAAATATTGTGAAGAAAAATCTATTGGATCACGCTTAGATTTTACCTAATCGTGTTGAACATATAATTATTTTGTCCAAATCCATAACAATATTCATATCGGTTAGGATCGGACGGAGTCAAATGAAGAAAACTAATTCCCAAATCAAACCTAACCTAACCTATCTAACTAATATATTTATTTTAAAAAGGTGAGATTAAATTAAAACTAAACTATGTAATATCAAAAGATACGAGTATTATATGAAATAATTTGATATCGACTAAATTGTATTGATAATTAGAAGAATATAAATAGAAATTACAAGGAATTGGTTACAACAAAATATCTGATAAAGATACATAATATAAACTAATTCTAATTCAAAGAACTATAAATATCTAAACTAATATATGCAAATTCGGTTTGGTGAGATACACCATTGACCGATTCCTTTAACAATTCTCCTCAAGCTGATGGTGGGTAAACTTTCAACTTCTCTCTGAAAGTAAGAAATCGAGCTTTGAAGAGGGCTTTTGTGAAAATGTCAACTGTTTGATCGAAGTTCTTTTCTTGCAACTTGAACACGAACAAAATGAAAATCAATTTCCAAATATTTGGGCCGTTCATGGAAGATAAAATTAGTTATAAGATAAGTGGCACCCAAATTATCACATAATAAAATCGTTGGCCAATTGGTGTAAAACCCAATGCCCTCCAACAACATTTTAACCCATAAAATTTTAGAAGCCAAAGTAGCCAAAGCTCTATATTCGACCTTGTTGATGATCTTGACACTGATTTGGTCCCAAATAAACCGCAAACCTGAAGGTTGACTTTTTATCATTAAGGTCACCACCCCAATCGGCATCAATGTAGCCAAATAAATCCAAGGTTTTACTATGTTGAAACAACAAACCATGTGACGGTGTTGAGTGAAGGTACCTTAAAATGTGCTTTACTGCTTTCCAATGCTCAAGCTTGGGGCAATGCATGAATTCACTCAATTTATTAACTACATAGCTCTCATCTGGCTTAGTAATTGTAATATATTGTAGACCACCTACAATACTCTGAAAGAGGTGCAGATCGTCAAAAGATTCACCTTGATCTAGGGTCAATTTAGTATAAGTATAAAAGAGGTGGAAATGCCATTAGCTCCCAACATTTGTGCTCTACTAAGAAGATCTTTAATGTATTTTTGTTGATTAAGGTGAAGGTTTGAGGAGCTTGTTATCACCATTTTAGATAGGATTTTGTAGTATAGTTTTGTCTTTATTTTTTAGTATATGTTTTCCCCTGATTATGAGTAACTTTTATCTTATTATGGTCTTAGTTAGAGTTTTGAGTTATTTAAGGTAGTTTCGGGCATTACACAAAGAGAATTGGCAATTTCAGCATGTAGCTCATCGAAGTAGCTCGTCAAGCTAAGCACAACAGTCGGTGAGCTACGGCAAAAATCAGTAATTGACTTCAATCGGAACTCTACTTGAAAGGGCTCGGTTTTATCCGACTTTAACAACTCTAATCCGACTAGAGGGAGGCTTGAAGACTTACTAGAGATCAGAGGACGGCCTAAGCACTATAAATAGTAGCTTTTACAATGTAATTAATTAGTTAGATTACTCTTAGATTAGATTAGTTGTGTAACTTAGTTTTACTTTCCGTTTTGACATACTTTAGTTTGTATTTCGTTTTTCCTTACTTTAGTTTACTGTTTTTGTTCCATTATATTAGTTTAGTTAAGCAAGCTTTCACATTAGTTTGTTAATTCACATTTTGTTTTCAAGTCAAGTTTATCTAGTTCAAGGTTCCTCTTCATTTCCAATCTCTTTCATCCTAACTTTGAGTTGGTAATCTAAACTTGTTAAGCATAAGTTTATATACAGTCCATCCCCTCACGCCTTTGTGTCTTTAGCCCAGACATGAGCTAACCCACTATAGGCTAGGATGGCGGTGAATCGTGTTTAACAAGTATGGATCGTTAAATAGGCGTTTATGTTGTGTTGTAGGACTTAACTAGAGAATTAACTTAAGTATTGATTAAGATACAAATTGAAAGACGATAGTGGAGGTTTTAATCGTAAACCAACACAAAGAGTTTCTTCTCTAGCTAGACTAGAAGGAGTTAATCCCAAGATAGGTGTAAAACCTTACTCTCAAAGAGAAATTAGTTTGATTTTGATAAAAGTTGTTTATTCTTACAAAAATGGGGGTTTAAATACTTCCTATAAAGACAACAAACTGACAAGGAATACCCCTACTAGGGTTACAGTAAAGAAGTAACATAAAGGGTAAAAATAGGTAATATATGTAGATAAATAGTACTGACGGTACATGCAAGGACTGTCAAGTTGTTGGCTGGTTTCCTTCGCAAGGAATGAAAGCTTAACCCTTGCTCAGAAAGTAATCTTTAGGATCTGCCATCAGGGATACGTCCTAAGGTACACGTGTTGTTCACCTTAGCGCCTTCAGAAAATGATCCGCCCGGATTCAAGGTAGAATGAGATCCGTCAAATTTGATGTCCGCATTTGCATGTATTTCTTTATGGGATTTTTGGAGTGCACATTCATGGTTTTAGTTGATAAAACCATGAGTGAATAGTTCCTTTAAAATGAGTTAAGTGAAGGAAGAAAGCGACAACTATGTGATCAACTTCTGGGTATTGGGTAATATTTGGTTGCAAATAAATCTTATTAATCCTGATATAGATTTATAGATAAACATTAACATGATTATACATTCGAAAGAGGTAAAGAAGGCTAGAAAGTGATTTCAATGCTTAATATTATTGATTTTATTTTAGAGTAAGAATGTATTTAGTAGAAATCGAACCTGAGGTCTCTTTCTATAAACTCAACTTGCGTTGACAACTGATTTATAAGTTATAACCTGTAACTTATGTTGCATGAAAACTATTATTCATTAGCGTTTCCATGTTTTGTGTTCGTATCTGTTTCAATTTCTTTTCTGTTTCTATTAACTGTCAGAGATTAATATAAGATATATGAATGGGCCTTAACTATCAGTTCGAGCTTTTGGTTCAATCGGTTCCTTGATATCGTATCAGAGCCTCTAGGACCAAACGGTCGAGGGTTCGAGTCCTGGCAACCTCATTAATTTGTGGAATTAAAACACATGGCGGGATGGGCTTGTGTTGTGCACGCTACAAGCCCAAAGGGCATTTGCGTGTGGGGGTGTGTTAGAGATTAATATAAGATATATGATTGGGCCTTAACTATCAGTTCGAGCTTTTAGTTCAATCGGTTCCTTGACATTAACGTTTTCTAACTATTTTTTCTTAAAAATAACATTTTTCGATATCTATTTCCGTTTCGTTTCCCATTTCCGTTTCTGTGCAACATATCGTGTAACTCAATGATAGAAACCAGATTAAACTCATATAGAAATTAAATAATAGTAGTGATTAAGATTTTGTTTATTTTTTAAAATGATAGTTATGGTTAAGTTAGTGGAGAGAAAGCAAGAGAAATGAGAAGTAAAATAACAGACTAGGGAGAACGAAAAAGGATGGCGAAAGAAAGGGAGAAAGAACGCATGAGGGTGAGAGAGAGGTCGGCGTTGGGTGGTGCGGGGGTCCGATTTAGGGCGGAGAAGGCTGATCGGCTTGCTGGGAAAGGGTCTAGCGGGGATTTAGGGTCGGATGGGGAGAATGAAGGGGAAGGGAGGAGATCGGGTGGCGGGGTGTGGGAGGGAATTGGAGATCCGGGAGGCGGGGCTAGGCTCCAGCAGTCGGGTCTGTCAGGGGGTGAGGGAGATGGCCAGGAGATTGGCGGTAGGGTGATGGGAGGGTTGGTGACCCCTGCAGCTGGGAGAGATTTCAAAGATGGAAGGCATGGTTCTCGCGTAGGGGATGGGGCGACAGGGAAGGCGGGTTGTGCTGCTGGCCAGGGGGCGTGTGGCTCGGCGGCGACTCATGTAGGGGATGGGGCGACAAGGAAGGCGAGCTGTGATGCTGGCTAAGGGGCGTATGGCTCGGCGGCGGCGGAAGATTTTGGGATTGCTGTGGCAGCAGGCGCTGTGTGCGGCAATCCGGGGTCGCCCTTGTCCACTGGGGGAAATTGTTGTAGGAAGGATGGGACGGCTTCCAAAGCCATGTCTGGGGAGAATTTGGTTTCTAGGACAGTGGGGGATATGGTGAATAAAAAAATATGCGAGCAAGGCTTGGGGAATGTTTCATGGAGAGATACGGTCATGTGAGTGGTCGAAGAGGAGCCCTTGTTAAGTGATAGTCTATTTGAGGATGAGTCAGAGGAGGCCTATTCTGACTCAGATGAAGAGGATGGTGAACAGGATGATCCTTTATGCCCTGTGATTCGGCTTTCATCGGCCGAGAAGCGTGCTCTCAGGGCTAAATGGAAGTTAGCTTTAATAGTAACGGTGCTTGGAAAAAGGATTAGTTTCAACTATTTCGCTCAGAGAACCCAGGCGCAGTGGGCTAAGAAAGGGAAAGTCAGTATTACTGATTTAGAAAATGATTATTATGTGATAAAATTTACTAGAGCAGAGGACTTTAATACTGTGATTAATGGGGGGCCTTATATTATTTCTAATCATGTTTTGGCTTTAAGGCCATGGGTCCCTAACTTTAATCCTCATGACTGTTCAGTGAACATGATTCTAACTTGGGTGAGATTCCCGGGTCTTCCAATTGAGTATTACAATGAGAGCTTTCTTAATAAGATTGGTGGGCTAGTTGGGAAAGTTCACCATGTGGATAAAACTACCATTGGGGCAGTTAGAGGTAAGTTTGCAAGAGTTTGCATTGATATTGATCTAGCTAAGCCCCTTTTGTCAAAGTTCTGTGTTCAGAATACGGTTTACTTTATTGAGTATGAAGGTATTCATAATATTTGCTATGAGTGTGGTATGTTTGGCCATACTTATGAGGGGTGTTCTAAGAGGGCAAAGGTGGTTGTTGAGGTTGTTGAACTAGTTCATGTGAGAGAAGAGGGGATTCAAGGTGATGGGAGGTATTTTGGCCCCTAGATGGTTGCAAAGAGGTCGGGAAGACAAAGGACTCATGCGACTGTTATTCAGAATCATCCTCCTGACATTGATATTCACTAGAGTAATCCTGAAATTAAGGAAAAGCCCGGCTCTAAGGAGATAGAAGGTACTGGTGGTGCTACGGTCGCCAGCACACGGTCTAGATTTGGAGTTCTTTCTATTGATGATGCTCAGAATTCTGACCTTGCGAAGGAGCAACTGGAGCTAAGCATGCCAGGTTTAGAATCTACGGAGCCAGCGGCTATGAATGTGGAGACTGTTAATCCTCTGTTTGAATCCAAAGTTGTGGCCCTAGGTGGCTCCCAACCTTATGCCCCAACTGTGAAGGAGAAGTTCAAAGAGGTTAGTATTCCGAGTACCTGTGCTGAGCCAAAAAATGGGAAAACCATGGGTGTCAATAAAATGAATATGAAAAAACCTAAGGGAAATCAGAAAAATAATCAAAGTTCCTTGGATTTTTATGATAAAAGGGGGCATGCATGCACCTCTTCTAGGCTCTCAAGAGCCCCTAATAAGTACCTAATCTAGGGTGGTGGGCCTGTGGTCAGTAGTCTTCCTTTTATGGATTTGTTTGTGTGGAATGTTAGAGGAGCGGCTAGCAAGGCTACCCGTATCCATGTTAAAGATTTAATTAAACAGTTTAACCCTTCTTGTTTTGCTTTAATGGAAACTAAGATCAGTGGAATTAAAGCGGATGAGGTGGTTAGAAAGTTTAGAAATTGGAATTGTGTCAGATCGGAAGCTACTGGCCGGGCTGGTGGGATTTGGCTCTTCTGGAAGCCAGATCGCGTTCATATTGATATTGTGGATATGGATAAACAATTCATTCACTGCAAAGTTATTTATCCTGGTAATAAACCCTTATTTATTACCTTTGTTTATGCGGACTCTATTATGGCTAATCGTAAAAGGTTGTGGGAGGTTCTGCATATTGTGAGTACAAGTATGGAGGATGCTTGGTTTGTGGCTGGCGATTTTAATGATATTTCTCTTATGAGTGATCAAAGAGGGGGTGGGAACCATTATGTCAACCGGTGTCTAAATCATAAGAAGAGTATGGATTTGTGTGGGCTTTCGGATCTGGGTGCCGCTGGTCATAAGTTTACTTGGAAGCGTAATAATACTTTTGTCCGATTAGATAAAGTATATGCAAATGTTGCGGCTCATTGTAGATTTTCTGAAGTATCTGTTTTAAATCTCCCCTTCCGGCACTCTGACCACTGCCCTATTTTGCTCAAGCTGGTTAGGGGTCATCGTCCTAGAGGGGATAGACCTTTTAGGTACCAGGTGGCTTGGGAATCTCACCCTGAGTTTAAAAACTTTATTCAGGACAATTGGCAGCCGCATTCTAATGTGCTCCTTGCTGCTGAGAGTTTTAGAAGGAATGTGGTGGGATGGAATAAAAACATCTTTGGCCATATCATCAGAAGGAAGAATAAAATGTGGAGCAGAATCGAAGGCGTTCAACATTTGTTGGATGTTAGATTTGATCATAGCTTGGATGGTCTTCTTAGATCTCTCCAGAAGGAATTGGAAGCTGTGTTAAGACAGGAAGAGCTTCTGCGGTTTCAGAAATCTAGGAAAGCTTGGATTACGGATGGTGATCGTAATACCAGGTATTTCCACCTTTCTACTATTATTAGAAGGCAGAGGAATCGTATTGATGCTATCAAAGATTCTAATGGAGATTGGGTTTATAAGGACGAGGATATCCGTAACTTAGCTCTTATCTTTTATAAAGATTTGTTTAAAGAGGATAGTGTGGATCTGAATAAAGCTTCTTCTAATACTTCGTTTCCCAGTTTGGGTGATGATTTGGTTTTGAAAGCTTTCCACCCTATTGAAGAGAAAGAGATTGATCAGGCTATCTTTAGCATTGGGGCTACTAAAGCTCCTGGGGTTGATGGTATTCCTACCGGTTTTTATCACAAACATTGGGATACTGTGAAGGAAGGTATTTATAGTTTTATTAAAGGAGTGTTTAGGGGTTCCGAGGAGATTAGTCTTGTGAACAAGACCCTTTTGGTTCTGATTCTGAAAGTGGAGAAGCCATCTTCTTTCTTACAAATGAGGCCTGTCAGTCTTTGTAATGTGATTTATAAAGCTGTTACCAAAATTGTGGCCAACAGACTCCGGTGTATTCTTCCGGAGATTATTAGCCAGAATCAAGGCAGTTTCGTTCCTGGCAGGCAGATGATGGATAATGTTGTTATCGCCCAGGAGATGGTCCACTCGATGAAAATTAAAAAGGGTAAGAGGGGTATTGTGGCCCTTAAACTGGATCTGGAGAAAGCGTATGACCGCCTCAATTGGAGTTTCCTTCTGGATAGTCTTAATAGAGCGGGGATTCCGGATAATTGGAAGAGATTAATCGAGGGCTGCATTTCTTCTCCTGTTTTTCAAGTTTTAATTAATGGAGATATGTCTGAGGAGTTTGCTCCTTCCCGGGGTATCCGTCAAGGGGACCCCATGAGCCCGTTTTTATTTGTTATTGCTATGGAAAGGTTGACTCACCTTATCCAAGAGGCTGTTGGTAATGGGACCTTTCATCCGGTTTCCATCAATAAATTTTGTCCCCCGATTACCCATTTGTTTTTTTGCAGATGATGTTATGTTATTTGTGGAAGGAAATGAGGACCAGATTGGTGTGATCATGGATATCCTTAACTGTTTCTGCGCAGCTTCTGGTCAAAAGCTCAATATCCAAAAATCCAGGATGTTGTGTTCTAAAAACATGAATCAAAGAGTCTGCAAAAAGTTAAGTGAAATCTCTGGTATTCCTCTAACCAATTCTTTGGGTAATTATCTAGGAGTTCCCCTCCATAGTGATAGAGTGTCCAAAGCCGCCTTTAAAGAAACTTTCGACAAAACGAATAGTAAATGTGCCATATGGAAAGCTAAATCCTTGTCTCTTGCTGGCCGTCTTACTTTGATTCAGTCAGTGAATTGTGCGGTCCCTAATCATATTATGCAAGCCTGTAAGTTGCCTGAGTCTGTTCTTAATGATCTTGATAAAATCAATCGTCGGTTCCTGTGGGGGGGTTCTGCTGAGGGGAACAAAATCCACCTTATTCCTTGGAAAGAGGTTTGTCAGCCTAAAGATATGGGAGGCCTGGGGATTAGGCTAACCATGGACAATAATAAAGTTTTATTAATGAAACTTCTGTGGAGAATGTGGCAACTTCCTTCCTCCCTTTGGGTTCGCTTACTATGCGGGAAATATAGAAAAGATAAAAATTTTGGAGGTCCCAAGGAGAGAGTTATTAATTGTTCTTTTCTTTGGAAAGGCCTTAGTAATGTGTTCTCAGAGTTTTGCTCTGGGATTGGTTGGGCTGTGGGCAATGGCAAATCTATTAGCTTCTGGAATGATATCTGGATTGGTAATAAGTCTTTATTAGAGGTTTGTATCTCTCCTCCGCCTGATGACAGCCGTAATTGGAAGATTGCTGATGTGGTTGACTCTGAGGGTGATTGGGTGTGGTCAATGTTTGATTCCTTTTTCAATCTGGAAACCCTTTTGAGAATTAGAGGAGTTAAGGTTAGTAGCCAGGATCATTGTTGGGCCTTGACTAATAAGGGTTTTGTCAAAAAGTGAGATTGAAATTCTCTTCTACGAAGGGAATTGAGGTTGCAACGATAAAAGACGGTAAAACGTAATTTTGAAGATTTGAGATCCCATCTCCGAGCAGAAATGGACTTGCAGCCTATACTTGTAAATCTGTCTATGAGGCCCTCACTTATAATTTGGAGAATTCGCACTCAGAAGATTGGAAGAAGATTTGGGCTATGAAAGTTCTTTACCGTATTAGGAGTTTCTTATGGCTTGGTGTCAAGAATAAACTGCTTACTAATATTGATAGAAAAAGATGTCATCTGGTGGAGTCTGGGGCTTGTAGTAGATGCAGAGGGCATGAAGAAACCATTTGCCATGCTCTTAGAGATTGTGCTAGAAGTAAAGAGGTGTGGAGGAAAGTTCTCCCTAACCAGTTGCTTTCTGATTGCTTGTCCCATTCTGACCTTGATTGGTTTGCTGATGGTGTTAATGGTAAGCTGTTGACCAAGCTGGAACATGGTGATATATTCTTTGCAGTGATCTGTCATCAAATTTGGAACTGGAGAAATGCTGAGATATTTGGAGGAGAAGCTGTGATTATTCCTAATTTGCTTGATTTCTTCTCTAGAAAATTTTGTTCCATTGTTGATAGCTTCAAGGAGGTTCCTCCGGCTAGGTTTGTCCAGAAGAAGGCGGTTCATCTTGTTGGCTGGTGTAGGCCTAAAGAAGGAGTGGTGAAATTAAATACCGACGGTTCTTGTCTTAAGGACGGTAATATTGCTGCTGGAGGAGTGCTGAGAGATGATAGAGGTGTTTGGGTGTCTGGGTTCGCTCAGAACTTGGGTATAGGGTCTTCCTTTTCTGCAGAGCTTTGGGGGATCCTTTCTGGTCTTAGACTGGCTAAGAGCCTAGGCTTAAAGAAGTTGCTGGTGGAAGCCGACAACCTTGAAGCTATCAATATGATCTCTGCTGATAGTGCTTTTTGTTTAAATAGCCAAAATCTAGTCAGAGGTATTAGAAGGATATCTTCTTTCTTTGATTCTATTAGCTTCAGCCATATTTTCAGACAGCAAAACCGGGTGGCGGATCGTCTTGCAGCGGAGGGTCATGAGCAGATGTTGGGGGTCACAACCTTCTCTGCTCCTCCTATTTTCTTTTCTCCTCTCCTTCTGGACGATGTGGTGGGGGTTAGTTTCTCTAGGCTAATCCCGAGTTAGATTTTTTCGGGTTTCTTTGTTTTTTCTTTCCTGTTCCTAAAAAAAAAAATGGAGAGAAAGCAAGGCTGCAATGCAAGTTGGATAAAAGTAGATTAAAACAGCAAAGAAGAGATTAAAACAAGCATGCATGACATGCCATGCCAATACCATGCAATGCAATGCAGCCTTACTTTTATGTTTACTTTTTATATGGCTTTGGTATGCACAAAAATCTGAAGAAACAGAAATGTGTATATATACTCCTTTTGACATCCTGAAAAGGTTTACGACTTCAGATTTGATGTTTCACATTTCTCGTGAAAGAAAGACATAAATCCACCCCCCTGCCACCGCCTTTTTCTATTGCTATCCAATTTATTATTTATTTAATTCATTCCAAATATTTTCAAAAGTAGAGATTATCATATATTAATATAAGATAATTAATATAAATTCTATAATTGAATTTTTACCATCAATTTAAACTTTTAATTTAATTGGTTTTATGACATGATAGCAGATAGTTAAGACTGAATTATAGATTATAGATTTTATATTAACATTTGAGAGACTTTAATATCATATCGAACTAAAAATTTAAGCTGATAATTAAGATCAAGAATAATTTTTGTATTAAATCTGTGACAGTTAGGATAGAAAAAGATGGATTTAATCATTACCAACTTCACGACAATTTTGCACAAATTTTTTAAGGTAAAGCTATTTTTTTTAAACTGGTTAATGATATTTGCAACATCAGAAAATTATTATGAAAAGGGTATCAAGTAAGTTTAGTATTTGAGAATAAAATAAAGGTTAAAATAGTCCTAGGACATGCATAATTATTTTAGTCCAATCAAATTTTAAATCAATTCAATTTTTAAATTTATAATATTTGATAAATTAATTCAAATAAAATCAGACTCAATATTTAAAAATTTAGTAATTTTGGATTAATTTATAATTTATTATCATCTTCAAAATTAAGTTGATATCTAAATTTTAATCTAGACTAGTGATGTCTATTAACTTCAAAAACTACTTTAATATAAATTCGAAAAAAAAAGTAACAGTTTAATCCTATAATTTTTGAGAGAGTACAAATTTAGTCTACATGTATAAAACAATGCAATTATAAAATTACCATTTATTATATTTTATAATTTCAAACTTCATTAATAAAAAATATATATATAATTTTCATATCCAATTCCATGATCGTCTACAATAATCTTCCGCATTCTAGGCACCGAATCAAATTTGAATTTCAACATCTTGTATTAATAAAACTATATTCATTTTTTTCTCGATGGTGTTTAAATATATAACCGAATCAATATTAAAATTAATATCGTATTATATTGTACATGGAGGATAAATTCGTTAGTTGGTTATTATTTTTAGAGGGTAAGAGAGGGAAGGAACCGACAAGTGTGTTGGATAGTTGTCTTATCTGAAGATATGAAAGGCCAAATGGAGGCTTTTTGGATGTTATGTAGAAGTTGCTATCTATCCCTATCCTCCTCCTATTCTTACATTTTGTCAGTTCATGTTTTCAATGCTATCATTATTACCTACTATTGTAGGATCTTTTTTATGTTTTTAGGGGTCTTTTCTATACTTTCCAAACTCAACCGTTTTAATCCAAGTAAAACTTTAAAAACAAATTGCAAATTAACCAAAATATTTGATTCATTATAATAATACTATTTTATTTCGATTTATGGTAGGTCCAATTAAAAATAAAGTTGAGTTATGACTATACGACAAACAAACAAAGTAATGTAAACACAAAATGCTAGTATAAAAGTTATGGAATCATATCATACAAAACTATGATAATAATATAACTTCATCCTTTGTAATATATATATATATAAAGGAATACGTTCACATTATATTACCGGTCACAAATCAATTACGTCAAGGTTAGTCAGGAAAAAATAAAATGAATCTACAACTAAAAAAAGCTGTTGAAACTGAAAGAGGGAAAGAGGTGTGGGAGAGGAGGATAAAAGAGGCTATAGAGCTTTCTTTCTAATCTTTTCCACTATTTATAGCCATCAATTGAACCTTAATCTTAATTACTAATTTAAGCTATATCTGACTCATTTACATTATGGGCGGATTATATTCGATCTATATCAAATATTTTCAACATCTCCCACTCGCATGTAACGGTACATATTTCTCATCTCATCTCATCTCATTCTCATTCATACTTGAAAATAGTTTGTGCGATCGGCATAAACTCGAGAGTTGTAACGCTATACACTCGTTGGAGATATATAGCTGCTCGAGGACATGTATCAAATTTATAACTATACACTAGTGTTTTAATCGAACATGGATCATTACAGATTGTATACATTATCCCAAATTATATCTCATGACCCTAAAATATAGAAACACTTAGATGTGGTCAAATGTAAATATTTTCATCTTACTTTATTCCTTGCATCATGATTTTTTTTTTTTTTTGAAAAGCTTGCATCATGATTTAATTTGCTTAAATTATCAGGTTCTTTTACGGTCTAAATTATCTCATGGCTTTCAGAATTTCCTTCCAAGATAAAATCAAATCAAATCATACTTCTAGAACAAGTTAAAGGTCCCAAGTATAGAATAAATTTGAGAGACCATAGTTTCACGATATGAGTCTCACACTCAGAAAAGTTGAGATCCACTATATATAATGTTTTTCCGTCTCATGGTTGCAGAGCACACATGATATGAAAACATGTGTTATGATGTTCTTTTCTTTACTTTATAAAGAAGATAATGTCTATCTCAATGACACCATACAAAAGTGTTTCAGTTCTAATGTGCCAAAACATCCAACATTAGTCTACACCACACAAAGAGTACTCCCAATTGTAAAGATAGAATATCTCACGTTATTTTAACTTGTGATCTAGATACCATAGACTTCTCTTATATGCTTATACTTTATAGCGTACGTTATATGCATCTTGTGCTTTAAATGAAACTAATTTCATCTTTTACGCAAGATAGCTTATGTTTATTGAACAAGCTATCAATTTGATAAAAAAAAAAAAAACAGCATCATCTTACTCTTTTTGTCATCGTTATAAGGGTACACACTCGTGTGAGTGAGCTTCTTCTCTGTCTGACATGCATAATAGAACAATAGCAAATATCAACATGTGATATACACATTGGTGTATTGTAAGCATTCAACCTTAATTGAATAATCATGTTCTCAAAATACATGAAATATAAGTATATTTATCCAACACAAATCCTTCGATCTAATGTGTTTCGCACTAACATCTTATGTGGCATGTTTGGATAGTGGATCCGTTATCTTGTCACGAGTAGATACATACTTCATATATTTATTTATTTAGGACACATTTTCCAACACATGATTGATTTGATCCTTCTTATAATAGAAATGGGCTTTTGAATTGGCCTCCTCTTGAATCAGTTATTGTTGATGTATTTGAGCCAGTCGGAATTTGGAAAAAAAAAACGGACCCTAACTGGATTAAAGCGATTTTTTGCCCGAAGTAATGTATGTAGCCTTGACCTGTATGAATAATGTCTCGAGCTTGGAACAGTCTTCCGATATGAATTGCCAACTTTAAATCAGACAAAATAAATCTGTCATCTTTTAAAACATTCTCGGCTTCAATGTGGGTCTCGATCCTACTTTTCGGGGGAAAAAGGTTGCCTTTGGGTTTGCTTAAAGCGAGGGATTCCAAAACCGCCAAACTAACCTACGAACCTTTGGGTTGCCATATTTTATTTTCTCGTACCAAAAGAAAATGATTAGACTCGTTAATATGAACAATTGTAATATTGTTATTAATATTAATAAAATTTTATGATTAGACTTGTAAATGTGAACAATTGTAATATTGTTATTAATATTAATAAAATTTTATTCTTAAATGTACAATTACTATTTTTATATAATTTATCCTATTTTTCGATTCAAGACTCGTCAGACACTCTTTAGATGGATCATCTCCCACTTAAAGCTTTCTGCGTATATTAGGACTTGAACTCGACATCTAGTTTAAACGACTTGAACTCCTTAATCACTCAAATCAACCTTAATTGGTTTAAATATACAATTGTTATTGGTTCGTTTGTACTCCACTTTTTCATTTATTCGTTATAAACTATCATTTAAAAATGCGCTCAATTCTGAATGTAAATTGTATATAAATCTCAATCAAAATTAACAATAACTTTAATATTTCATATTATAATTTACAATTTAGATGATAGGCGTTTCCAAATGTAATTTAGAATAAATTAATAAAACACAAGATATTAATTTATTTGAATAAAATTTTGAACTTTTGATTAATAAATTATTCGAATTTAAATAAATCTGGTGTTAGTATAGAATAATAGAAATATATTTCAAATAAAATTGTTAAACTTATTTTAATGCATTCTAGTAAATTATATTTTGAATATAATTCGATATTTTATATCAACGTTTATCAAAATACGTTAAATCAGTTTTAAAAGTATAATTTTTCTCAATAAATTACAAATTTACCAAAAAAAAATTACAAATTTACAATTATATCTACACAAAAAATTCCTCCTCAAATTTAAAATAAAGTTCATGAGCATCAACATGCTTCTTTTTATTTCCTATAAAAGCAATCACGCACATTTACCTAGGTACAAAAACTATATAAAGTATCAAGCATTTTCGATGTATATAAAACCTAAGGGCATCCCCAATGAAAGCTAATGAAAATTCCTCATCCCTCCTATTTAGCAGCCTTTTATGTTTTTTAAATAACATATGGTGACTATAATATGATTGAGTAATTATATAGATTAATCATTGAAGAATTATATTCTAATCAAATCAAGTTTTATACTAATTGATATCACACATGCCCATGTGACATCTATAAAGCCTGGGCCACCACTTAGAATCAGAGCGCACGTGGTATTATCATAGAGAATTAGTTCGCTATGCAACTCAGTCTTACAGTCTTGATTCGGGAAATCACCATTGACCTCGTCAAAGACATCGTGTCTAATCACATCAATCACAAGTGGGGTTGAAGGATACCAAACTCCAATCAATGAGCACACGTTCATCTATCAACATGTGACAAATAGCACAATATGTGCCAAAACTTATAACTGAATCTTCTTGTTCGATCAGAGTCCGGTTTAAAGTGAAAGAACAATAAACATTAAATTTAATTATTAAAAGAGAGGAAAATGGTAAGAATGTAAAATAAGTAAGGCATGGCAATGGCATATCTTGATAGACTGTGAAAAAGGGAAATAATGGGGATATGGTTGTACGAATGCTAAGGAGGTTTTTATTAATTGTTCTCATTTCGTACTCTGTATTCTGCACAGATGCCACCGCTGTAGGGAACCACTAGATTATCTTCTATCTGCTCTACTCGAAACAATAATTCCCTTTCTTTGTAATCTTCTATTCTTGCCTTAAATTAATTACTTTGGGATGTTTCCAACTTCATGGTTACCTTTATATGCAAGTTTCCTATGTTTTGGTTGTATTGGATAGTTGTAATACTATTTGTTTTTATCTAAGTTTTATATTTTGGAGTCTCGCGGCTTTAAAACATATCTATATATATTAGATCACCGTTTACTTATATAATTTGTAATGTCGGATTATATTCATGTCATTCATTTTTTCATCACTATTCTTTAGGATTGCTTATTGATCAGACTTTATATCCTAATGTCCTCCATTTTGTATTGGGTTGTTACATGTCTACCATCTTATGTCTAGTTTTTCCATGAACCAACATATCATACTTGGAGAGTAAACTACGATACGAATTGTAACAACCCGACTCAGTATCATGTAGATATTATTTATATGGCTCAAGTCTCATTCTTAGGCCTCAACATTTTAAACCGCATCTACATGTATTAAAAAACCAATTTACTAATATATTTTAGTAATGCTTTCTCGATTTTCAATGTGGGATGCAATCATTCATATCTCTATTGTTAGCACTTAGAATCGTTCCTTACTCAAGCCTTCCACTGTGGCGCTGTCTAATCAAACTGGATCATTATAAACGAGCTGCCACCAACATTGGAACTACTGATAGATAGTAAATGTAGCTCTCAAGATCTCGCCATTTGAAAATTTTGCAAAATGGTTATATTTTCAATGCTAACATTCATTTTCATTGCAACACGTCAAACAATCTACGAGAGATCGCGATGGGTGTTAATGAGCCAATGTAGCTCACAAACTATTTAAGCTCAACTCGGTTAAAGCTCAGTCAAGGCTCGAGCTTGGGATCAACTCGTGACATTAAGGAGTCATGTCTTAGCTTCCTTAGTCTCCGTTTGAAAGCTCGTGAATAGTTCAATTATTTTTAAAGGGTTAACTACATATAGATGCCATCTGGTTTCGCCGATTTGTAGATGGGTATCTGTTGCATTTTTTATAAACGCAACCTTGTGGTTTGCGTCGTTAACAAAATTCAGGCAACTGCCCTGAGAGATTGGTACTTGTAGGTTGGTTCTACCATGAGCCCAGAGTCTCTTCCTACATGATGTTCTTTATGCCCCTGAGATTCGTTGAAATCTCATTTCTGTTTCACAAATTGATGAACATGGATTTTAATTTGTTTTTTTAACAACGATAGCTTGAAGTTATGTTTGCTCGATACCTTTTATGGATCTGGTTATTTTACGAATGGTTTGATTGTTATAGATGTTGAGTTAAGTACTTATAATAAATACATTTCCCTTAATAATGTCTCTTCTTCTTCTATTGATAAAGATGCACTATTATGGCATGCTCGTTTGAATCATATAGGCCAATATCGTATGAATCGGTTAGCTAAAGAAGGCATCTTAGGTAGTTTGAACCATGTTGAGTTACCACCATATGAAATTTGCCTAAAAGGAAAGATGTCAAGAAAATCGTTTGGGAAGGCTACTGGAGCCGACTACCCTTTACAACTAATCCATTCAAATGTTTGTGGTCCAATGAATGTGAGGGCAATTCATGGGCCCTACTACTTCATCACTTTTATTGACGACTATACTAGATATGGTCACGTTTATCTCATGTCTCACAAATCTAAGGCATTAAGCTGTTTTAAAAAGTTCATGAACTTAGCCGAGAATCAGTTAGATAGAAAAGTCAAAGCCTTGAGAACTGGCTGAGGTCGGGAATATCTTTCAGATGAATTCAATGCTTTATGTGATGAAAAAGGAATTGAACATTAGTTGACAATTCAATACACTCCCCAACAAAATGGTGTTGCTGAGAGGAGGAATAGAACTCTTCTCGATATAGTTAGGTCGATGATGGATGAGGCTAACTTACCCATTTCATTTTGGGGAGATGCGTTGCTCACGCCAACCTACGTCCTAAATTGAGTGCGCTCCAAATCCGTAACTTCCACTCCATATGAATAATGGATCGGTCGTAAGCCCATCTTAAATTATTTAAAACCTTGGGGTTGCACTGCTTTCGCCCACGACACCTCGAGTAAGTTTGGGAAACTAGGCCCGAGAGGTAAGAAATATATCTTTATAAGATATCCAGAACTGTGAAAAGGAGATATTATAGTGGGAGAAAACGAAGATGGAAGAGTTACGAAATTTGAATCACGAGATGTTGTCTTTTTAGAACACGAGTTCCCAAAATCAGGCGATGTCGACCAAGATAGCACACTCTATGAGGAATTAATGTCTAACAGACCTCTCGATTCGAGTGGGAGAATTTTTAAGGAACCCAATAATGTTCAAATCATTCAGGAATTCGAGGAACAAATTATGTCGATGTACCTCAGAACGTTACGAATACTCTAGATCCAGTTGCAAGTGGGAGTGTTATTCCCCATTATTATGAAAATATGGAACTTGGTCCCAGTGGGAGCATACTGAATTATGATGAATACATGAAATTCGTCTACCAGGATTCGAAACTGCGTCGCACTAAAAGATAAAAAGTTGATCGCCAATGATGCAGTGTCGAAGGCTTAGCTCTTTTAGTAACTCCTTGTGATGATACGGGACTGAAGAATATTCAACAAGCTCTCTCATGTCCCGAAAATGACAATTGGATTAATGCAATGGAAGAAGAAATGACTTCCATGCAAGTCAACCATGTTTGGGAATTGGTAGACTTACCCAATGGTAGAAAGGCAATTCAGAACAAATGGGTTCTCAAGATTAAGCAAAAGGCTGATGGCAGTATCGAAAGATATGTCGCCAAGGGTTATACACAACAAGAAGGAATAGAATTTGAGGAGACATTTTCTCCAATTGTGAAATTTACTTTCATACGGCTTATACTCGCAATTGTGGCATGTTTGGACCTGGAGCTGTATCAAATGGATTTTAAGACTGCCTTTCTCAACGGAAGAAGAAATTTACATGCAACAACCTGTAGGTTTCGTTCAAGAAGGCTCCGAACAAAAGGTTTGCAAATTGATCAAATCGATTTATAGCCTCAAACAGTCTTCAAGGCAATGGTACCTTCATTTTCATGATGAGATGACATCGAATGACTTCAATCAAATTGAAGAAGACCATTGTGTCTATACCAAGCGCTTCGGAAATAAGTTGATCATTCTATCATTATATGTTGATTATATCCTAATTGCAGGTAATGATATGACTTTTGTAAATCAAACCAAATCTTGGTTAAGTTCAAGTTTTGAGATGAAAGATATGGGAGAAGTAGCATATATCCTTAGTGTCAAGATCACAAGGGATCACTCAAAGAAACTGTTGGTCTTGTCTCAAGAGACTTACATCAACAAAGTTCTTAAGCAATTCAATATGCAAGATTGTAAACTCATAAATAGCCTAATGAGTAAAGATCATGTTCTGAGCTCAAAGATGTGCCCGAAAACACTACAAGAAATTCAGAAAATGGAAAATGTTCCTTATGCGAATGCGGTTGGTAGCCTTATATATGCAATGTTATGCAGTAGGCCTGATATCTGTCATGTTGTTGGGATGGTAAGTAGATACCAATCCAACTCAGGTCTAGCTTATTGGTCTGCTGCGAAAAGAATACTAAGGTATCTCAAAGGAACGACAGACTACTTGTTGAAACACCTTTCCACATGATTTTGATTTGACAAAATTATTTAAGTTAATCCCATGATTAAAACAATTAAATTTAAGTGCTTTGGTTTAATTGTACTAATGTGTTTGTTCAATGGTTAGTATATTAACTAATGAGAACAGGAACTCAAAGTCTTTAAAAGAAAGACAGAACAAAGTCAGCATGAGCATATCACACAGCAAAGCTAAGTAGAACACAACTCAGCTTTACGAGATAAATGTCTTCTTCAGGAAAACTTGAAGGCGAAGCTGCGGAGTCAAGATAAGCAACTTTCAAAGTCGCCGCTGAGTCAAGCTGAGTAAAGATCAAGTCAGCACTAATGATCCGTTTACTAGAAGACAAGGTCCGACAAATCTCTGCAACAAATCAGAAGCCTCGGAAACATGATCAAGGATCTTTTCGAGACGCATGGACCATCTGGATTTTGGCTAGAAGACAAACCTAGCGCTAGAGGACGAACCTGGTGTAAGAAGATGAAACTGGCAAGCCTGCCTCTTGCGCAAATCAGAAGACAGGATTGGCCTGCGATTTTGAACGCTAACCACATGATGACGAAGAAGATCGTTCTTCTCAATGGCTATGTCGGATTTTCAAATCATTGAAGCTTCAGAATTCAGTATAAATGGACAAGTTCATCACTTGGATCATTACCGAACACATACAAGAGAGAAACAAATAAGCAAAATCTTTACTAAGTCAAAGAATCCAAAAGAGAAGCTGTCTGAATAGAAAAAGCAAATTCTTACACCAACTTCCAATCATTGTGTAAAAGTCTAGAGTGAATTGTATTCATCTAAAGTGTTCTTCGTTTTGTGAGAACAATCTTGTATCAATTGTAAAGGTTAGAAGAGTGAAGCTGAGTACTCGATTATAGTACTCAGTGGTAGAGAAATTCTGGATACTCGGTTCTAGTATTCAGTGGCAGATAGGATTGAGTAGACGAATAGAGGACGGTACTCTTGCATACTCAGTTGCTATTGTAAACGGTTTGTGCTCTACCTTTAAAGAGCTCAGTAGTGGATTGAAAAAGCCCGGAGGGATTCTGGGGACTGGACGTAGGTGGTGAGGCCG
Organism: Euphorbia lathyris; assembly: GCF_963576675.1. NCBI lineage: Eukaryota > Viridiplantae > Streptophyta > Magnoliopsida > Malpighiales > Euphorbiaceae > Euphorbia > Euphorbia lathyris. Next base: position 16,702,668 of record NC_088914.1, on the reverse strand, counting down.
AACCAGGATAAGTCTACTGAGTAATCTCTAACCCTTTCTCTTGATATATATGTATCAGTATGTGTTGCTTGCTTAAATTACTCAGTAAATAATTTGTACAAGCCGACGCTGAGTAATCAGAGTGCTGGGTTGGAAGCTGACCTAAAGGGTTATTTCCCAATTCACAATTGAAACAGCTCTAGTCAGTATTTGATTAAAGCTGCTCACTCAGTCTTGCTAACCTAAAACTGAGTTAAATTAGCAAATATTTAATTAAGTCACTATTATTAAGTGAAAAAGTTATATTAGTTCCTAACCCCACCCCCCCTTGGAACTAATCCTATTACATTACACGGGACCAACAAGTGGTATCAGAGTGCAGTAGCTCACTATTCAAGATAAAACTATCTTGAGCTGATCCCTATAATGGCTGAGAACAACACTCATTTCCTTCCAGGAAATCAAACAACACAGATACTCCCCGAGGGATTATCTATTAGTCGGCCTCCACTGTTCTTCGTGTCAAATTATACATTCTGGAAGAACAGGATGAAAAACTTTATTCAGGCAACAAACATGAGTGCATGGTTGGCTATAGTCCAATGCCCGTTTGTTCCCTATGAAACTATTGATGGTGTAAAGTCCGTCAAAAGTGAGGATAAATGGTCAGATGATGACCTTAAGAAATTACAGAATAATGCTTCGGTTATCAAGAAATCTGGAAGAAGCTAGAGGTGACCTATGAAGGAACTAGCAAGGTCAAGGAGTCCAAAGTGAATCAGCATATGCAGCTATACGAGCTGTTCGAGATGAATGATAATGAAGACATCTCAGAGATGAATGCAAGATTCACTAACATCATAAATGAGCTTAAGAGACTTGGCAAGAACTTCACAGAAGAAGAAAAGGTGAAGAAAATCTTGAGAAGTCTCCCCAAGAGTTGGCAAGCTAAGAAGACAGTTGTGGAAGAAGCTCAGGACCTGACAACGTACAAATATAATGAGCTCATTGGATCTCTTCTGACCCACGAGATCTCCATGAAGAATTTTGAGGCCAAAGAAAAGACTGAGGACAAGAAGTAAAAATCTCTTGTCATGAAAGCTGACTCAACAGAAGCTGACTCATCAGACGATGAGGAGATGGCCATGTTCACAAGAAAGATGAAAAAGTTGTTTAAGAAAAATGATAAATACAGCAAAAGGCCATTCAAAAGAAGTGATAAATACAGAGCTGAGTCAAGCGACAGCAAACATAAGAAGGATAGCTCGAGCCTGTTACTTGTTTCGAATGCCATCAAGCTGGGCACATCAACTCAAGCTGTCCTACTCTGAAGAAAGAAAAGAAAGGGAGTAGAAAGGCAATGGTGGCCACATGGAGTGACAGTGATGAGTCAACCTCATCAGAAGCTGATGCCACTGAGTCAGCAAACATCTGTTTTATGGCTGACGAAGCTGCTGACAATTGCCGATCTGAGCAAGCTGACCTCTCCGATGAGTCTGACCATGAGGAACACTCCAATGAGGTAACATCTATACCCTTGCTCAGAAATGAAATGGTTAATGCCCTGAGTGATCTCTATACACTGATCAAAAAGTGCAACAAGAAAATAAGAGCACTCAGCAGGCGGTGTGATGAGACTGAGGAGGTTAAACTCAGTGACCTTCGACATCTCCTTTAGGACAACACTAGACAAGATGAAAATCTTAAAATCAGATTCTAAGAAACTGAGGAAGGATATCACATCAATACAGAACCAGCTGAGTACATCGGCTAAGAAAAGATTCCATCCAAAAGCTGAGTACTCAGGTACAAGTCAGCAAAAGTGGAATACTCAGTGGAATGTCGAATGTGACTTCTGCGGAAAGAAAGAAATACCACAAAGGTATGCTGGCATGCTCAGCACAATCGTGCTGACCAAAAATGGAAATACCCTCAAAGGGTAGTTTATTGTGACTTTTGTGGAAAAGATGGCCACACCATAAATATATGCCGTCACAAAATCAAATATGGTGCATCACCTGCTGACTCTAACAAATGAGGACCCAAAAAGAATTGGGTACCTAAAGATAACTAGTTACATTGCAGGTGAGCCTGAGGTGCGTGAAGAAGTCAAAGCTATGGTACATTGACAGCGCATGCTCGAGGCATATGACTGGTGATGAAACTCAGTTCATCACACTTGTGCGTAAACGAGGTGGAAATGTAAGTTTTGAAGACAACAAAAAGGGTAAGATAGTGGGATCAGGTACTATTGGAGGAAATCCAACTATTGAGTCAGTCTCCCTAGTCAGGGGTCTTAAATATAACCTATTGAGCGTAGCTCAGCTATGTGACAGCGGTAGAAAGGTTGTATTTGATACCACTGAGTGTCGGATACTCGAGGGTAAAACAAATGATTTGATTTTAACTGCCCCTCGTGTTGACAATGTTTTCATGCTAAGTTTAGAAAAGAAGTTTTCAAAAATTATATGCTTAGTGTCAAAGGAAGATAATTCCTGGCTATGGCATAGGAGACTTGGTCATGTAAACGTGGACCTCCTAGCCAAATTAGCAAGAAAGCAATTAGTTGAGGGATTACCCAAACTTAGATTTGAGAAGGATTAATTATGTAATGCTTGTCAGCAAAGTAAACAAACCAAAAAGTCTTTTCAAAGTAAAAATGTAGTCTCAACCAAGCGCCCATTAGAGTTACTACACTTGGATCTTTTCGGACCAGTCCAGCCGCTGAGCTTGGGTGGTAAGAGATTTTCCTTGGTCATTGTAGATGACTTTTCTCGGTACACTTGGGTTATCCTGCTGAGTAGCAAGGATGAAGCTTTTGAGATGTTCTCAACACTGATTAGAAAGCTTGACAAAGACCTAAAATTAGCTCACATCCGAAGTGATAATGGCGGAGAATTCAAAAACCAACAATTTGATAAATTTTGTGAAGTCGGCGGCATTGACCATAATTTTTCTGCACCTAGAACTCCTCAACAAAATGGGGTAGTTGAGAGGAAGAACAGAACCTTAGTTGAAATAGTTAGGACAATGCTGAGTGAGAATAGGCTTCCAAAGTATTTCTGGGGTGAAGCTGTCAACACAACTTGCTATATACTCAATAGGGCTCTAGTTAGACCTATCCTGAAGAAAACCCCCTATGAACTTTGGAAAAGACGAAAACCCAACATTGGATATTTTCGTGCCTTTGGTTGTAAATGCTTTATTCTCCATAAAAAAGATAACCTTGCTAAATTTGATTCTAAAGCTGACGAAGCTATCTTCTTAGGGTACTCAACAAACAGCAAAGCATATAGGGTGTTTAATAAACGAACTCAGCTCGTAGAAGAGTCTGCACATATTGAGTTCAATGAAACTGACCCTGCAGGGAAGATAAGTCAGCCTACTGAAGATGACCCATGCTCAGCTTCCGCTGACCAAATTGGAGCCACTGAGTCACAACCTCAAGGGCTGACCAAAGGTAAGAACGAACCTGAAATTATATTTACTGACCAATATAATCCTGCAGAGATTGTTGAAACATCGACTCCTGAAAACCCAACATTGCCAAAAGAAATCAAGATTCCAAGAGGACACTCAGAGAAGTCCATTCTTGATGCTACTGAGAACACCCTGATGACCAGAAATCAACTCAGGAGATATCTCAGTAATGTTGCGTTCGTCTCAGTTCATGAACCAAAAAACTTCTCAGAAGCTGAGCACGATGAATTCTGGATCAATGCTATGCAAGAGGAACTTGATCAATTCAAGAGAAATGAAGTATGGGATTTAGTGCCTAAACCGAAGAATCAAAAGACCATAGGAACAAAGTGGGTATTTCGCAATAAGCTAGATGAACAAGGTAACGTAGTCAGGAACAAAGCCAGACTTGTAGCTCAAGGTTATAGTCAGTAGGAAGGGATTGACTATGGTGAGACCTTTGCACCCGTAGCTAGATTAGAGGCAATAAGAATATTATATGCATATGCTAGATTTATGAACTTTAAACTGTTCCAAATGGATGTTAAGAGTGCATTTCTTAATGGAGTTATAAATGAAGAGGTTTATGTTAGTCAGCCTCCAGGGTTTGAGGATCCAACATTCCCAAACCATGTTTATAAACTCAAAAAGGCTTTGTACGGCCTAAAGCAAGCACCACGTGCTTGGTATGAAAGGCTGACCAGTTTCCTGCTGACCAGGAACTATGTCAAAGGAAAAGCTGACACAACCTTATTCATTAAGAAAAAGGGTAAAGATACCATATTGGCACAAATATACGTTGATGATATTATCTTTGGTGCTACTAATGAATCTATGTGCAAGGAATTTAGCAAACAGATGCAAACTAAGTTTGAGATGTCAATGATGGGAGAACTCAACTTCTTCCTTGGACTTTGTTGAGCGATTTCCGCAAGTGCACGGTATACGCTTGTAGTAATAAAAGATATCGATCCCACAGGGAACGCTTTTTAACAAAAAAACTTATTTTGAATCGGTTAAATTTACTTTTAAGGTTTATAATATGGAAAATCGTTTAATTGGATTTGGTTTTGAAATTGCTAGAATAAGAATTAGATTAGAGTATAACAAATGTTAGAAATCACTTCTGATTTAGGGATAAATTTACAAAACAGAAACGTTTAGTTCTTTAGAAAAGTAACAAATGTATTTGTTTGCATTAAGCAAAGAAAACAACTTTAAACTTTGTATAAATTATAACAATGAAATAAACGTCGATTCCTCTAATTTTAAGGCTTTGAACTGCAGTCAATCCTCCTACGGTCGGGTTAGATTGCTACCTTAACCAAATTGATACTCTACTGATGATATCAATTTGCCTAAGTGTTCAACAAAGTTTCCTTGTAAAGATTTTGAATTCAACTACGTTTTAATGAAAACACCAGAACTCACTTCGGATCATTTACCAAAGTGCTACATAAAAATCTATCGAATAGAATGAACTTTATTAGATGAAATATGAATTTGATACAAGTTTACAGAGAACAAGAAGCATGGAAACTTTCGACGGCTTGCAAGTGAACGGGTTGTCAATCCTTTCCTTGGGTTTCGTTAGAGTTTGTCAGACTCCGGGGCGGATCCTCTACTAAATCTTCTCACTGTAACTTCGCAATAGAGATACGGTCGGCTACTACCAAAATGTAAACTAATATGAACAAATCTAAACGCTACTGTGTTTGTAATTATTTAATAAACAATGTGTGTACATCATATTGCTTTTTACAGAATCGAACTTCTAATCTCTGACTCATTTCTGAGTCAGAGTTTCTGCATAACTCTTGCACTAATCTTAAAATCTAACTCTCTCATTATATTTTCAACTCTCCATCAACTCTTTATTTATAGATGTTGAAGTATCGTGTCCGTTGTGGAGAGTCGTGTCCGCTGTGAAGAGACGTTTCTATCCACCCGAATGAACACGTTTCTTGGATTTTAAACATGTGTTTGTTGTGCTGCAAAGGCTGCTGATCTTACCGAGAATAATTAATTCTCGGCCGAGAATGGGGAAGTGAAATTTCAGCCTTCGGACGAAAGGGAGGAGGTGACTGGCGACGCGTGTCGCGATCGAGAATTTGGGATTCTCGGTCGCGGCCCTAAATTCTCTACCGAGAATTTGGATTCTCAACCGAGAATAGGAATTTTCTCTCGTTTCTGACTTCGTTCTCGTCTTCCTCGTATTGGTGTGCTGATTTCTTCATCTTTTAGCTCCTAACTTAGGGTTTTTCCTTCGTTTTTGACCTCTTTTCGTTCCTATTTGGATTTTACCAAATATTTAGGTACCTTGCATGAAAGAAACATATTCGGACGTAAAAGTACTCTAAAATAGATATAAACAGCACGAATTCATAGCAAAACTGATGTAAATATTAATGATATTTTAGGTATATTTTGGGCTTAACAAATCTCCACACTTAATCTTTTGCTAGTCCCGAGCAAAATTTCACTGAATTTATTCTTTAACTAATCTCTTTATAGAAATAAAACATATATCTCTGTATTACTTTTTAAATTAGTTAAGCCGAAAAGACTAACTTCGCATGGCAAATTTATACGCAAAATATCAAACTAACTAGTATAAAGGTGATATATCATTCGTCTTGTATCTTTATTTTAAAACTGAAGTATTTGGGACGAAATAAGCACGCATGTTATTGAGTCTTTCCGTCTCAAGGCATTTCAAAGCACAAAATTTCCTTTCCCAAACCTAAACTAATATATAAGATATATTATTTTAAATAAGTACTTAATTTTAATTTATTTGCTTAGTTACGCCCGAGATAAGGGTGGTCTTGATCGTAACTTTATACGTATTTTATTATTTTGTGTTTGCTTAAGAGGTACCGACCATGCCATGGGAGGACGCAATCGTTATGTTAAACTTAAACACGCTTAATTCTTGCTTAAACGTTCCTTCCATACCTCGATTGTGATAAGGTTGGTCTCAATCGTGGCCAAAAGTAGACGGTACTTAATTTTCTTCCCTTTCATACCTCGATTGTGATAAGGTTGGTCTCAATCGTGGCCAAAAATTAAGAATTCAACTAATTTATTAATTAATATGAATTATAAAATTGAAATTGTAAATTGGAAAAAAGAAAGATAGCAAATTCATCCTATATTGACTTAAAATTCAACATGTATTATGGCTAAAGTTTCCTTAAAAACTTCAATTGGTGTTAATGTAAGACGAAATCAAACCGAGCTAAAAATTGTTAGTTCAATTTAATGCCTATAAACCTAATTGAAAATTTAAAATAAGATTTATTGTATCATGAATTGCATGATATAAAATAGAGATTGACAATAAAGAATTTTTTACTTAAATACATTCACTCGAGACAATTTTACTTAAAATCGTATCGGAGATTTGTAAAAAATTTGAAAAATATTGCCATTATAGAAATATTATTTCTATTGATAATGATAACCTAAAAATAATCATAAGTTATAATATTTTTAAGCATATGAAAATGTAAAGTTATGAAAAATAATGTTAAATAAATTGTGTTGCAATATATGTTGCATTTGCATAAAACAAGTGTTGTATTTATAAATGTTGCGTAAAAATTATTTATTTTTATTCGTTGCATTTATTCGTAATAAAATGATATATACAATATCTCCTCCCACACTTAATTTGGACCATGTCCTCATTGGTACAAAAATGATAAAACACGAAAAATTGTATGAAATAGAGCATATGAAAAGAAAATACATAAAATGAAATGGAGTGGTTCAACATAAATAAAATTTGAAATTGTACCAAACTTAATCTAAAATAACAGAAGAGATAAATGAGTTGAGAAAAGATAAGATAAAACCTATTCTTGTGAAGATGAACCCGGTGGAGATGGTGTGGTCACTACGTTTTGACGACGAAAAAAAATGATAATAACCGGCGTCATCTGGACGCGTGCTCGTTCCTCAAAGTATATATATTTGCATCCACCGCGGTAATTAATAATATGTTGATTTGCATTCATCAATAGCAGCCAACCGCAAATTCATTTGACGGTTGTGTGCATTCATTTGGTTCAAAATTCTTGGCAAATTAACTTGATCATTGTGCTCATCATCAACCTCTTTAATACCATTACCATGTGAACTTGAAATACCAACATCGAACTTGCAAAACTAGCCAACAGTGGCAAACCACTATGGGTGTGTAAAATTGCGGCATAATCCAACATCGGATAACAATTAGGAGTAAGTGATTGAAAACTGCTCCATAATACTCGTAGCATCCAAAACAAAACCCGTAATCAAAGGACTGATATATAGTAACGTGCTCATTGGTTGAAAATGGAAACATGGTTAAAAATTATCAAAAAGTAATCCACCGCGATCTACCACGAAAACCAATGATCTTTAATGAGCGTGCTAGTAGAATTCTTGGGATTAAATCCATCCAAACTAGGCAAATTATGTCCAAACCGGATTGCTTTGAAAATTGATGGTTTAACAATAAACTATTTTGTATGATATCCAAACTAAAAACGCATCTCGTCATCCCCAACTTCATAAATTGGAACCGAATTCCTAAATGTAATCCTCTCATTCCTTTTTAGCATGGGAAAGAGTAATCTTCTTATGTCTAGGCATTTGGAGGGTTAGGCCACGGAGGTTGTGGTTGGGAAAGAAGTATATTGGGTAGGTAAAAATTTGGTAAAAGTAAAGGTGATATGGTGTAGAATTAATTGTACTGGGAAGAGGTTGGATTGTGTAATTGGGGTAAAATAGGAGGTGATGTTAGGTTTGTGTAAGTGATAGGTATATATAGGTATGAATATAGGTGTTAGGAATTAATGTAGAAATAGGAAAAGGTTGCAAAATTGGATAAATTTGTGCCGACAGGTCGCGACACGTCTTTTTCAGAGAGAAAATTTCACAGAAAATTACATGTTGTCGCTGAAGTTACCGAGAATTATCAATTCTCGGCCGAGAATCTGCACCTGGCAGCGACAAAATGTGCGTAAAAACTCCGTTTTGATAAAATTCATGTGCAAATATGTCCTATAAATGAAAACATGTATACCTGAAACTTAAAAACACAAATTAAAACATTAAATGCAAGGAAAACCAAAGGTTTATCCTTATTAAATTTTGAGTAATGAAACATTTAAAGCCTTAAATAGAGTTTAATATATATATAAACAATGTGCATTAATTCACATAAGTTTAAATGAATAAGCATTTGAATCGAAATTAATCTTCTAAGAGGTAAAAATAAATGTACATTAACAGAAGTCCAATTAGTCACCAATTCATGGTAAAACTTAAACATTAAAACTTAAGCAGATTAATTAAATTTCATATAGATTTGTATGAAAAATTGCATGTTTTATTTTAATAAGTTCATACTGATATATGCAATAATCAACACGATATAAGTTCATAATTTCATAATTAAAATTAAACTCAATGATTGCATGAAAAATTAATTATCATGTTCAATAGTTATTAATGATTATAACTTATTAGCATTAAAGATATATATGTACAGATTCATTTGCTAATAGTGTATAAATTTTAACAGATATAAACCAGAACATAAGATTAAATGAAATGAATTTGAATTCTTATTGCAGGAACACATATTTACATAAATCAATAAGAACATATATACAAGGAAAATAAAAAACAAACCTATATACAGAAACAAACAAATAGATTAAAAGTAATCAAAACAAATTATTAATCACTTATTCATATTAAATCTGAAACATTAAAACTTATGCAGATTAATGAAATGATATACAAAGTCATTTTAACATTATATACACATTTATGTTTGAAGTTTATACTGGTACATTTTAATATTATATACAGATTCATTCTAATAACTTGCATAGTTAACATATACTAATAAAAAAATAACCAAAGAATCAAAGTTGATATGCTATCAAAATTTAAAAACATATGTACAGAACAAAACTTTAGAATTATCATACAAAATGTATGTTCATGAACTTGTTGCAATAGTTATTAATGATTATACCGTATTAGTATGTAATATATATGAAAAGTCAGATGTTTAGAAATATTTCTGAAATTGAATACAGATTCATGAAAAATAATTACAGATTCATGTTAAAAGTTATACTGTTTCATTTTAAACTTAGATTCAGATGTATTCGTATAACTTGTATGGTTAACGTATATTTAAGCAAAAAGAATCAAAGAATCAAACTTGATAGTGTTATTAAAATTAGAAGACATATATATATATAAGTTACAGAAAAAACAAACACTAAAACAAACCTATATACAAACTATATACAACAAATAGTTTTATAATATCTTCGTTCTTCATCATGTGTGTAAATGGGAAACGTTGCACCGTAGCATTCTGATAAATCAGGACGCTTGTTGCGTGCAGCAGTAATCTTCTTGGAAGATTTATGCTAGGAAATCATGCTTTTGAGAAAAGGAAAAAGTCTCTGGAACTTTTTGAAAGGTGTGAATAATTAGAGAAGAATATCAGATTTTGTATGAAAGAGATGAAAAGTATTGAAATCTGATCTTCTCTAATTATTTATAATGATGTTAAGATGAATTAAAGTGTCTGTTAGTGGCGAAAAGGTGCAAATTCACACCATTTGAACATGAAGAAACTTAATTTTTCGAAATAGTCAGCAATGGTGCATGAACTGAAGAAGAAAGAAGAGATACAGGTCTAATATACGCCCGTGTCGCGACCGTGAATGGCGATTCTCGGTCGCGACAAGTCATTTTCAGAGAGAAAATCTCTCTGAAAATTTCATGATTTCGCTGAAGTTACCGAGAATTTCGATTCTCGGTAGGTTCAGAAATTTTTTTTTGTTTTTTCTTCCTTTCCCTTGAAATTTTGGAATCCTGAATTCTCAACTGAGAATTCATATTCTCGGTAAGTTCAGAAATTTATAAGGCTGAAAAATCAAAAATCTTAGTTGAGAATTAAAATTCTCAGTTGAGAATTAGAATTCTCAGTTGAGAATTAGAATTCTCAGTAAGTTCAGAAATCCTCAAAACATCAAACAAAAAGTCACTATAGAGATTGTAAAAATCTCTATACAAACTTAAACTTAAATTATGTGTGATTTTAATTCAATTGAGATTTTTTTTTTAAATCTAAAGACACTTTCCTCAGTAATTATAAATATTTAAGATACATAGTATATTTTGAATCTCAATTTTTTTTTTATTTCTAATCTAATTATTACTTCTAAACTAAAGACTAATGTATAAACTAAACTAAAATAAAATGTAAGAATTTAAAATATGAAAAACTAAAAAACTAAAAAATGTGATAATCCTTAAAAATTCTCAAGGAGAATCAAAATCATGGACATAATCAATTACTTAGACCGGTTTTAAATAATGGTTCTGTCCATTTTACTTACCTGGGAATAATTTCAAGCAGGAATAAAAGAAAGTAGAAATGTACCCCCAACTTTGAAATTATTATTATATATATTTTTTTTCTCTTTTTTTTTTCTTTTTTTTAGCATTTTTTTAAGCGCTTTCTTTTTTTAGCGTTTTCTCAATTTAAGGATCTACTGATTCCGGTTGAATGCCCGAACCTCTGGTTCTGCGCATGAACAAGAACTACGTGCATGAACTGAAACTGTTGAAACTATGGTAAAAGTATACAATCCCTTCCTGGCGGATAAGATAATTTCATTGACTGTATTCCTCATTTCCGTTTTTTTTATATATCTTTCTGAGAAGAGTTGATCAGCTGTTTCTTAGAGAGATAAATGTAGGTGTTTTAAGGAAGTGATATGAATAAAGAAAAAGAAATTATTTGGTTTTAATGTAGGGTTTGAATAAATTTGTTCACAAAGAGAAATGATGGTTTTGGTGAAGGGTTAAGTGTATAGAAAAGAGGTAAAGGTGTTTGGGAAAAGGTAAATTTTTTTTTTGTTTTTTTTTTTGGAAAAATTATATCTGTCATGTCTGACATCCTGTTTCAAAAATCTTCTTTCCCTTCTGATTTATTTTCTAGCCAAATTTCTTTTCTGTAGACTCCTTCTGTGCATTTATATTGATGATCAAATCTCCAGTTTATCTTTGAAAAAACTTGGATTTTTTTTTATCTGCAAACATCTAAATGCAAACGTTAAATAACAAAGAGGATTTAGTCCTAGTGACCATCCTCAATAAATAAAATAACACTAGAAAATAAATAAATAAATGTATTATAAACCAAGGTTCGGAATAAAACATGAAAAACATAAATTTTTGTTAAAAATTTGGCGTTCCCCGGCAACGGGGCCAAAAACTTGTTGAGCGATTTCCACAAGTGCACGGTATACGCTTGTAGTAATAAAAGATATCGATCCCACAGGGAACGCTTTTTAACAAAAAACTTTAAATCGGTTAAATTTACTTTTAAGGTTTATAATATGGAAAATCGTTTAATTGGATTTGGTTTTGAAATTGCTAGAATAAGAATTAGATTAGAGCATAACAAATGTTAGAAATCACTTCTGATTTAGGGATAAATTTACAAAACAGAAACGTTTAGTTCTTTAGAAAAGTAACAAATGTATTTGTTTGCATTAAGCAAAGAAAACAACTTTAAACTTTGTATAAATTATAACAATGAAATAAACGTCGATTCCTCTAATTTTAAGGCTTTGAACTGCAGTCAATCCTCCTACGGTCGGGTTAGATTGCTACCTTAACCAAATTGATACTCTACTGATGATATCAATTTGCCTAAGTGTTCAACAAAGTTTCCTTGTAAAGATTTTGAATTCAACTACGTTTTAATGAAAACACCAGAACTCACTTCGGATCATTTACCAAAGTGCTACATAAAAATCTATCGAATAGAATGAACTTTATTAGATGAAATATGAATTTGATACAAGTTTACAGAGAATAAGAAGCATGGAAACTTTCGACGGCTTGCAAGTGAACGGGTTGTCAATCCTTTCCTTGGGTTTCGTTAGAGTTTGTCAGACTCCGGGGCGGATCCTCTACTAAATCTTCTCGCTGTAACTTCGTAATAGAGATCAGTCTCAAGCTGATGCTGCTGGGTCTATTCCTGCTGAGCCAACTCAATTCTCCCCCGTCATGCAACTTTTGACCGAACTTAAGGGTCTAAAGGAGCTGATGAGTGTAATGACCTCTCTTGTCTCTCAGCAGCCCAAGCAGGAATTCATGGTCAAGCTAGCCGAACTTCAGCTGATGATGGTTAATCATATGAACTCCATTGAAGGGAAGATCAATGCCCTAACTGCTGCAAACTCATCATCCACCACTTCTGCTGAGGTCACTCAGCACTTTAACCAGCTGACTGCCGAGCTAATCGGGGCTCGTGAACTTATCTCCTCCTCTTCTCATTGCTCCATTGAAAAGATTGGTGAAGCCATTCGCCTACTCAACTTGAGCAAAGAAGAGATGGACATTGACCAGGTCAAAACCAATGACATCTTACACTGCACCAGGTCAACCATTGCACATGTCCGGCACATTAACACTCAGCGTCATTCGTATGATTCTGCAATGCTCAAGATGTATTATCAATCTTATGCACGAATGACGGACTCCATTACTTAGATTGGAAAGTCTCTTGAGTACCTACTCAGTATGCTCAGTGCCAATATTAAGATCCCCGCTTCAAGTATGGTCGATGGCGTGCAAGTTTTTAAGGGTCTTCGAGAAAGTACGGGTCACATGCAACACTATTCATCCATCCTGACTCGTGCTGTTCTACAAGAAAAGTTCCTCGTACCTCCCCTTCAATCAAATGATCCTGGCAAAATGGGGGAGAAAGGCCAAGCTAAGCAAGCTGCCGGAACTCAGCAGAAACCAGGAGAGAAAGGTAAAGCTAAACTGCCAGCTGCCGGAACTCAGCAGAAGCCTCCTGGCTCAACTTCTGCCATCTCGAGCACCCACACTCGGCAACAACGAATAGCCCAAACCAAACCCAAGTCAAATCAAGTTCGAGCCAATATTAAGAAACAGAACTAGCAATAGTCTATAGCCTTTGCTTGTAACTTATATTTTATGGCATGTTCTTGTTGAGCTGAGTATTTCTATATATAAGCATCTTTTATCCAAACTGTCTTTATATATGCTGATCTGTCTCATGTAACTACTCATTGAACAACAACTTAAAACTTGTGAACATACAAATTAACAAGATACACTCAGTATGCCCCAAACTCTGACAATTGAATATATCTCTGATACAAGAACCCAACTCTAATACATGAATTGAACTAAGTATCAAAAATTGAGTAAATGTCTAAATGTTCCAAGTATTGACCTTCTTCGGAAGCTGACCTTAGGCTCTTTTCCATTAAATCTTAGAAGGTTTAGAAATGAACTAAGTCAGTGACCCAAGTCTTAGTTTCACTCCATTAGATCTTAGAAGGTTTAGAGTTGAACTAAGTCAACAGAGGCAACCCTTACGGGGGAGTAATCTTAGAAGAATAAAAAGGTCAAAAATCATTAGGGATGCTCAACACTGAGTTCCTTGATTAAATACTTTTGCCAACATCAAAATGGGGGAGTTTGTTGAAACACCTTTCCACATGATTTTCATTTGACAAAATTATTTAAGTTAATCCCATGATTAAAACAATTAAATTTAAGTGCTTTGGTTTAATTGTACTAATGTGTTTGTTCAATGTTGAGTATATTAACTAACGAGAACATGAACTCAAAGTCTCTAAAAGAAAGACAGAACAAAGTCAGCATGAGCATATCACACAGCAGAGCTGAGTAGAACACAACTCATTTTTACGAGATAAATGTCTTCTTCAGGAAAGCTTGAAGGCGAAGCTGCGGAGTCAAGATAAGCAACTTTCAAAGTCGCCGCTGAGTCAAGCTGAGTAAAGATCAAGTCAGCGCCAATGATCCGTTTACTAGAAGACAAGGTCCGACAAATCTCTGCAACAAATCAGAAGCCTCGGAAACATGATCAAGGATCTTTTCGAGACGCATGGACCGTCTAGATTTTGGCTAGAAGACAAACCTAGCACTAGAGGAGGAACCTGGCGCAAGAAGATGAAACTGGCAAGCCTGCCTCTTGCGCAAATCAGAAGACAGGATTGGCCTGCGATTCTGAACGCTGACCACATGATGACGAAGAAGACCGTTCTTCTCAATGGCTATGTCGGATTTTCAAATCATTGAAGCTTCAAAATTCAGTATAAATGGACAAGTTCATCACTTGGATCATTACCGAACACATACAAGAGAGAAACAGACAAGCAAAATCTTCACTAAATCAAAGAATCCAAAAGAGAAGCTGTCTGAATAGAAAAAAACAAGTTCTTACACCAAATTCCAATCATTGTGTAAAAGTCTAGAGTGAATTGTATTCATCTAAAGTGTTCTTCGTTTTGTGAGAACAATCTTGTATCAATTGTAAAGGTTAGAAGAGTGAAGCTGAGTACTCGGTTATAGTACTCAGTGGTAGAGAAATTCTGTATACTCGGTTATAGTATTCAGTGGCAAATAGGATTGAGTAGACGAATAGAGGACGGTACTCTTGCATACTCAGTTGCTATTGTAAACGGTTTGTGCTCTACCTTTAAAGAGCTTAGTAGTGGATTGAAAAAGCCCGGAGGGATTCTGGGGAGTGGACGTAGGTGGTGAGGCCGAACCAGGATAAGTCTGCTGAGTAATCTCTAACCCTTTCTCTTGATATATATGTATTTGTATGTGTTGCTTGCTTAAATTACTCAGTAAATAATTTATACAAGTCGACGCTGAGTAATCAGAGTGCTGGGTTGGAAGCTGACCTAAAGAGTTATTTCCCAACTCACAATTGAAACAGCTCTAGTCAGTATTTGATTAAAGCTGCTCACTTAGTCTTGCTGACCTGAAACTGAGTTAAATTAGCAAATATTTAATTAAGTCAGCATTATTAAGCGAAAAAGTTATATTAGTTCCTAACCCCCCCCCCTTTGGAACTAATCCTATTACGTTACACGGGACCAACACTACTCTCTGTGTTACTAAGGGAATAATCTTCTACTTAAAGGATACACATATGCAGACTGAGCATGAGACTTGGATGAAAGAAAATCAACTTCTGGCTATGTCTTTTTACTCGAAAATGGGGCAATTTCCATATCCCATGAGGCCGTTTGGTTGAATAGATTCATGGTTCACCTAAACATTGTTACAACAAGCTCTCCAGTAATAATCAGCAGTGATAGTCAATCTACTATTGCTTTTTCTAAAGATTAAAGATTTCATTATAAAGCAAAGAACATTGAAATTAAGTATCATTTTGTTAGAGATTTAGTTGCATGCAAAGAAGTTTGTATGAAATATGTTTCGACTCATTACATTGTTGCTGACCCTCGAAAGAAACCTATAAAGGGAGATGTTTTTGTGAAACACATTAGGTCTCAGGGATTACTTAGGATCTAAACATATTTTTATTACATATAATTTATGTAACATGTGTTTCAAATTCAATAAAGTATCTTTTTGAATCATCTATAATATATGTATATATAAATATTGTATGTTAATGTTTGTAATTGAGCATGTCAGACAGAGAAGCGGCTCACTCACATGAGCACTTGCCTTTATTTTTGTTAATCATGTTGACAAAGATAAGGATGAGGTGAAATTTTGAGTAAACGAGAACTTGCTCAATAATTGACGTCGTCTTGCAGTAATAATAGATCTAGGTTCATTAGCTTGCAGGATAGAAATATACATACGAGTAGATAAATATGTATATAAAAGATTATTTATAATCTGAGTTTTCAATCAGAGTTGCTTGAATGAAATCTTCTGTCTTAGATAGCCGAAGGTAGTCCTACAATGAGAAAGACTAAGGTTATGGAAAGAACGTAGTAAGAGGGAAATACTTTATCAAGTTCACATCTTGTAGTCCTATATTTTTCAAATCCGGATAGTTATGCATATGTGCACGCTTGTGAATGTAAATGAGATAATGACAATTACAGTGGATGTGATATGAAGTCTAGGATAAAACATACTATTTCTTAATTAATTACATACATAATTTGAGAGGTTGTATATCTCCAACGAGTATACAGCGTTTGAGTTCTTGATTTTATGCCGATCGCACGAACTATTTACGAGTATGAACAAGACAAAGTGATGGAATATGTTTCCGTTACATACGAGTGGAAGATGTAGGGATAAATGGAGTAAATGGACCTTGGCCCATTTACTGATCCATTTATGGCCCATCTGTAACCTAGTCAGATTAGGATTATGGTTAGGGTTTTATCCTAGCTGTAAATAGATAGCTAATGAGGCTAAAACCCTTAAGGAGGCTAAGATATAAGAAAAGAAAATAGACACACACACACTCTCTCTCTCTCATACGCACCCCCATTCTCTCTCCCTCTCTTTATCTTCTAGTTACGTTCTTAATTTGTGAAATAACAAAGATTACTCTTTTAGTGTGGTAACCTCCTAGATCGGTGATATGGAGCCAACCTCAATTACTTATGCTGTTATTCAATAGATCTGCATTATAAGAGGTAAGCCTAAATCTGTTGATTTAGTTATTGATAGATCCAGGTTCATTATCCGTCCCTTAGAAGTTAGAGAAATATATTAGACTTCTCCATTGAAGCCTTCATCTATTTTCTTATGGTATTTAGGGTTTTTAGTTAATAAATTGGTTAATTAATGCATATATTACAAACAGTGTGTTCACCAATGGTGGTCTGGGGAGGTTTATTTCATATCAAACCCAAATTTCCCTTTCTAAATCTGTTCGGCATTTCAAAATTTGAAGTATGCATGCTTGCCTAGGATTTTGAGCCATTTATTTGACTTAAAAGATAAGTATATTATGTCTTTGTTTTTTTTTATGGTTCTACAGTTTATATTCGATGATTCTGTACGGAGTTGTCTTGAGATTTAGCTTCCAAGTCATTCACATGGATACTCAAGTGAATTAAAAGAATGTAATAATTTGTTCTGGTTTTTTGTTTTCTTTGGTTGATGTCCTATCAATTCGTATTTCACCAATTCAATCACTCTGATTCTTTAAATGGTGATGGTGCATTCATGTTACGATGTTAAAATATCATTCGAAATGGTGAATTGACTATGTACTTGATTGTAATATTAGATAATAAAAAGTTATTTATTTCTCCATTATTTTTTACTCCATTAACTATTAGAATATCAATTAAACTTAATATATCATTTATACTTTGTTTAACTATGAGAATATAAAAGTTAGAAACAATTACTTTCATATATGTTGATTTATAAGTTTTCACGCTTAATTTAATGTTATAGTCAAATTGCATTTGTCACTATCTAAAATTAAGAATAAGACGAAGTTGGAAATTCTTATCGAAAGTAAATTGTTTTTCTTAAAAAATAAATAATTATATTATTAAATTTATTTATATTTAATTAGCTTAGTTTGCAAATAGTTTGCCATTAATGAATAGAAATAACATTTTCATTTAAAGTTTTTATATAATAAAAAACTAAAAATTTACTCCCTCTGTTTCACAATATATTTCTTTCTAGCGCAATTTTTTTTGTTCCATAATGCATATCATTTTGATTCAATCCATTCACATCAATTGATTTTTACCCAATATACTCATATTTAAGTTGCCTTTTTATTTTGTGAATAGATAAAAATTAATAAGTGGAAGCAATTAATATAAGGGTAGCAAAGTCTTTTAGTTAAAATGAATTGCATTTTTTAATTCTTGTGCCCTAACCTTATGTATTTTGGAACAAAAAGAGCATAATAAATCTCGTGTGCACCACGCTTCATACTAGTGGAGAACTAAATGAACAACTATAAAATAAAAAAGAGGATATCTTAAATTGTATGATTTCTTAAATAAAACTAGTTTTTGGTCCGTACGATGCACGAATTCATCTTGACATATAAATATTAAAAAAATTATAATTTAATAATAGATAAATAAATTATTAGTCCCCATATTTTTACCTAACACACTTTTTGGTCTTCTTATTTTGAAAAATACATTATAAGATCATTATCTTTGTCAATATTAACCATTTGGTTATTCTGTCTATTTTTTTAGATTTTTAACCGTTATATTTGGCATAAACAGACAAACAAAAAATAACAGAGTAACATATTCATTTTGTATCGTACTATGGCTGTCCTGAAAGATAAGATATGTTCGGTTAAAAATCTAAAAAAAATAGATAAAATGAACAAAGAGTTAATATTGACAAAAGATATGGACCTTATAATGAGTTTTTCAAAATAAGGGAATTAAACAGTATATTATGTAGAAATGAGGGGACTAATAAATTATTTATCCTTTAATGATTAAAATTAATGATATAAATACTATTTAAATTAAATTTTATTATTTTATTTTTGTATTTACTTTAAATAATCATTTTATAGATAAATATAATTAAAATTAATATATTATATTATATTTTTTATCGCAAAAAGGAGGAAGTGATATTTTTGCTCCATTGTTACTGTTTTATATTATATATAAATATGCAAAAAATTAGAAAGATTTTAAAAGAGAATTTAGAGATTAATCTAAATTCTGTAGAACTTTTAGATATAATACGAATAAAATAATATTTTTATAGATAAATATAATAATATAATTAAAATTAATATATTATATTATATTTTATATCAGTAAAAAAGGATGAAGTAACACCTTAGATCTATCGTTATTGTTTTATATTATATATAGATACGTGTTTCTTTCAACATCGTTGGACTTAACTTTTTCCCTTTTTCCTTAAAAAAAAAGAGTTAACTTCTTAATTTGGTGTCATATTATCAAATTAATAAAATGAGTAATTTTTCTTTTCTTTTTCCTAATAAATGGGGTAAATTGCACTTATGATCCCTCCACTTTCTTTTTATTTTCATTATGCCTCCCCAACTTTAAAACTCAACTTTATGGTCCATAAAATTTACACCTTACTAATATAACGATTCCTTTAAACATTAACCAAGTCATAATGGCCGATCAATACCTGAAAATGAGAAAAATCTAAAAATTTAAATTGTTTAAAACCGCATTTTTCATAGAATCACTGTTCTCAAATTTCCAAATCATAATTTTTGGAAATTCTCTCTCTAAGCAAGCATTTTCTCTCTCTTATCCAAAAAAACAGCTAAATAACATCAAAATTAAAATGTTTAAGAATTAAAGTTATTAAAGTATAATTTTCCATCAACTCTAATAAGAAAGATAAGAGAAAAATATTGAAGATAAATAAGCTATTTTAATAGTTTAATCAAAATTTTATTGATTTTGAAGGTAAATTACATATATGGGGAGTACAAAATTGAAGAGGCATGAGTGTAACCGTTTGAAATGGAATCATATGATTATCCATAAGATAGGCAGGTTGTTCCATCACAAAATGGGTAAATTTATACCTTTATATCTTATCCAAAAGCTAAGAATATATGGTAGTTAGAATTGGAGTGTTTAGTTAACAAGAAAAGCTTATTAAGGAATATATGCATTTTTGGATATATTTTACAGTAAAGAATAGGAGAAAAAGAAGTTAATTAGTTGAACAGGAAAACCCTAAAGATGAGAGGAGAGGATACCTAAAAAAGGGCATAAAACAATCCCTTAATCAGACGGACAAGTCCATGTGATCATCAAATTCTTTCTTGGTATTCAAACCCTAACCCTAAACCATCTCTCTCTTTGTGTTTATTTTATTAAATAATCTGAGTTGAGTATTTGCATTAATTAATACCAGTTGTAAGCAAATATACCTCTGAAAGGAAATTAAAATTGAATTATATTCCTGAGTATTTTATTAAGTAACAATACCCAAAGTTGGAGGAACAACTTCTGAGCGCCGCCAGTGTAATCATTCACTTTCAATTTTCAATAAACTAATCTCAATTATTATTATTAATTATGTCTTGGAAATCATCTAATTTCATTTCTTAGTTGTCATTAACTCTATTTCCCTTTCTCAATTTAATTAAATTCAGATCATTAAGAACCAATTTTCTACATGTATACTGTAGTTTAGTTATAAGAAAAGCTGAAAAAAGAAATATCTTGAATTATAAAATATACATAAAATAAATTGAGTGAAATATTTTATTAATGAGTTTAATGTTTGTGATATTTTCCTATTAGAGTTTTTAAAAAAATTAAATTCCTGGGCTTCTAAGTTCTAGCCTGCCTTGTTATTTTGTAGTAACAAATAAAATAAATATGATGCCTTCTACTACTGTTGATATAAAGTTATCCAAATACTAAAAAAGTAGTACAACTTACTTTTCCTATTTCTGAGCAACCCAATAACAATATCAACAACACGTGCACCATCTAATGTACTTTCTATGAAGTCAACTATAGTAGTAGTAACTTGGAATTTTATCTATATCCCAAATAAAAATAAAGCTTGGATTTTTAAATGACGTTTCTTACCTTTTTTTTTTCTTTTTCTATGACATAGTATATTAAGAAAATCAAGTCTTAAACATTATACTTTCCATTTCCAATGGAAACGGAATAGAGAAAGAAGTAAAACTATTAGTATCGGAAAGTTTGTCTTTCAACAACATATATAGTATCGTGTTCGCTTCTTTAGGAATAAAAATAAATTTTAAAGCTTGATTTACTAGATAATGGATGCAAAATAAAAAATATTAGTCTTCTTAACACTATCAACCACAATTTTTGTATCAACTTCGAAGACTACATGTGTAAAATTAAACTCCGAGATCTGAGCAATACATTTTTGGAGAGCCAAAGCCTCAGCACATTTCACATCCATTAATACTTCATGAAGTGAGATATTGCAAGCAACAAAATGACTATTTACAGCTCAATTACTATACCAGCCCCGACACTACCTGCAATCTTAGCAAATAAATTGTCATCACTATTGCATTTAAACCAACGCATCGTCAAACAGTCCAATGGTTGAAGGAATGAGAATCTCAAATACTAAGAATGTTAACTAAATCTCAAAAATTACCTGCTTGAACAAATTTCCAATGCTCTAAGAACCTACGAGCAGATACCATCGCATCAGTTGGAGAAAAGCATGAGCCTGCCATAGAATACTATTTCTCTACTGCAAGATAAGCCAAAGAGAAAGCACCACCTTGCTCACCATATCAAGATTGTCAGATTCATAGATTTGGAGAAATTTGTCACCCAAACACTCTACATCAGTTCTGGGGGAAATTCCATCCCCAACCACACATTCATAGCAAACGGGCAACCCAAGAATAAGTAATACTGTCATTCAATATCCACGGTACAAAATAAGCAACCAACGGGGACTCCTATGTACTTAGAATTAAGATGCATACGAGGGAGAAGGAAACCGGTATGTAACTTCCAAAAGAACAACTTAATCTTAGGTGGGATAAAAAAATCTCAAAGCATCAACCAGCCATTCGCTAAAGGCGAAGAATATTTAATATTTTTTAGGGCCCTATAACCTGATTTAGATGAGTAGAGGTCATCCTCCGCATGATGCCAAATAAGAATATCATCAATCGAACTAACATGGATCAATAAGTTAGCAATGAACGTTTCCTCAGCTGGGAGAAAAAGAGAGCAAAGTTTTCCTTTATCCCAAACTCTAATACCATGCACCCACAAGTCCACCACCACCGAATTCTCCCAACCAGGAACTCTAGGAGATTTAACAAAGAAGTTTTCGCTCTTACCAAGCCATGGATCATCTGAAATACGAATTGTCTCCCCATTACCAATACGCCGCCTCAAACCTAATGAAAGAACATCTCGAGCACACCACACACTCTTCCAAACATAGCTAAGGTTACTGTCTAATTTGGAGGAAAGAAAAGCACACTAATGGAAAAATGGCCCTTAGTGATGCTTTATTAGCGACGATTTCTTTAACCAACCGATGTCAAAGGTCATTGGTGTCGGTTCTTTCAAACAACCGACCCAACGATGCCTTTGGCCATAGTCATTTTAGTAAACAAACACCAAAGATCACCATATTTAGTTCTAATCTTAATTAAAGGTCATTAGCGTCGGTTTTCTAAAATGAATGTGGCTAATATGGCATCACTAGGGTCGATTATTTGAAAGAACCGACCTAAATGATGCCATATTGGCCACAATCCTCTAAAAAACCGACGCTAATTACCTTTGCATGGTCAAATAATGGTCAGCGATAGTTGATTTAAGGATTGTGGTTAAAGACTTATCATTGGAGTCGATTTACTTTGTGAACCGACTATCATTGGCATCGGTTATATTTAGTTTTAAAAATATTTAGCTTTAAAAGTCCTACTCATAAGTATAAGTATGTAGTTGATTAAAGAGATTAAAATGATGAATATCTGATACCCCAAAGCCAACATTCTCCTTCCTAGCATAAACCTTAGATCAATTAAACCAATAGATTCTTAAGTGGACTTTCATATGATTCTTAACAACATTTGTGTAAAGATCAGTAAAATATTTAGGATTTAAAATTAATTTAATGTATTATGTTGATGTATTAATACATAATAAAGACACGTATTAAGAATATTAGAAATAAGTAAATTTTATAAAAGTAATAACTTGAAACTGATTAAAATAATAAAAATCGGTTTATAATTTGGATGGAAAGAGTAAAAATTAAAAGTAAACCATGATTTCAAAGTTAAAATTGATTTTAATTGAGGCTAATTGTTAATCTAGCACATTTAAGGGGTCGATTAACATATTTGACACACTTCCTTTTCATTTTAAAAAAGGGTAAATTTCAAATAAAACCCCTGTGGTTTTACTAATTTTCAGATAAATGACTGTGATTTATTTTTTGTCAAAACGATGATTGAGGTTTTCAACTTTAACAAAATAAGGACTTTTTCCATTGATACTCTTAAAATCACCATTGACGACTTCAAAAATGACATATTTTAAGAACTACTAATATTCTAAGCAACTTTAATTCTTCAACTTTTTTTATTTTGAGATTATTTAGATGAAGTTTGGTAAAGAGAGAGAAAGTTAATATTTAGAGAGAGGAAGTTCCAAAAAAGATGATTTTCGAAAATCGAAAATGTAGTTCCATAGAAAATATGACATTGAACAACTTTAATTCTTGAAAATTTTCATTTTCAGGTCGTTAAAGATGGTTTTAATAGCATTAATCCAAGTGTGAAACCTCAATCCTCGTTTTGACAAAAAGTAAACCACAGTCCTTTATCTGAAAATTAGTGAAACCACAAGGGTTTTATTTGAAATTTACGCTTCAAAAAATTATATACTTTTATCCATTCTGGACAAAAATACCCTAACCTCCCCCAACCTTCTTCTCTTTTTCATTTCTTTCGAATTTTTACAACAAAATTCAATAATTCAACCCAAGATCTAAGCATATTCATACACTATTCAAGTTCATAAGAATTCTTTCTTCATTTTACATACACGTTATTCAAGTACGCAGTTGGTTAGTTGAATTTTTTCTTGTTGAACCCGTCATTTCCGATTTTCTCCATTTTTATCGCATCGATACTGCACCTGTCACATTTGTGACGATAGTTGTCGCATTTGCGACAAAGAAACTTTCGTTGCAATGAGACAACAGAAAAGTTGTCACAAATGCGATAAATGTTGTCATAAATGCGATAACCATTGTCGCATATGCGACAAGTTTCGTCGCAAAAGCAATAGGAGAACTATCGATACGACTAAAATGAAGGAAATTGGAAATAACAGGTTCAACAATAAAGCATTCAACTAACCAACCTCGTACTTGAATAAGGTGTATGTAAAATGAAGAACGAAGGAGATGGAGAAGAGAAATCATGAATGAAGATAGTAAATTATCCTATGGATTTTCTTTGCGTGCTTTCATCTATGTAGTTTTGAACAATTTTGAGACAATTTTTGAGTTTCTTTTCTACTCTGATTCCGAACATTTTTTCAATCCTCCATAAGAAACTGGGATAAAGAAGGCGTTGTCGCGTTGCTCGGTGGCGGTATCGAAGGCAAGAGCAAAAGGATTTTCAGGCAAATCAGGAAACAACATTTGCGAGTCTGAGGAAGAATGTGAATTGAAATAAGGGTATTTTTGTCCAAAGTAAATGAAAGTGTTTAGATCTCTAAGATAAAAGGGAAGTGTGTCAAATATGTTGATGGACTCTTTAAATATGCTAGATTAATAATTAGTCCTTTTTTTTTTTTTTTTTGGTAAGAAGGGAAGAAAAAAAAACAAACAAACAAAAACCTAACCCGGGATCAGTCTAGGAAGACTGACCCCAATCCTATCCTCAAGAAGAGAAGGTAACAGAAAAGAAGGAGGAACGGAAAGGGTAGAAACACCTAACATCCCCCCATGCCCAGCAGCTGCCAAGCGATCCGCCACGCGGTTTTGCTCCCTATAAATATGGGAGAAGGTAAGAGAATCGAAGGCAGGACGAAGCCTCAAGATGGCTTTAATGAGATTCTGACTCTTAAGACAAACAGCCTGTCTATCCGAAATCCTGTTGATAGCCTCCAAATTGTCAGACTCCACCGAAAGTCTTTTAACACCCATGCGAATGGCGAGTTTAATGCCAGACAAGATCCCCCAGAGCTCTGCAGTAAAGGAGGAGCCCGTACCTAAGTTATGGGTAAACCCAGCCAGCCAGGCGCCACCAGCATCCCGAAGAACTCCACCAGCAGCAATTCTGCCATTACTAAGGCAGGAGCCATCCGTATTCAACTTGACAACCCCTTCCCTGGGCTTCCTCCAACCAACTAACTGGACCTCTTTAACCGGGGAGGGGTGAACCAGGGGCTCTCCTTCAAAACTCTTTGTAATAACAGAGAGTTTTTTCGAGAAGTAAAACCGGAGGTCAGGAATAAAGACAGTCTTCTCAGCAAATAACTCTTCATTCCTCCATTTCCACATTTGGTGACAAATAATAGCGAAGAGAATAGCCCCGTGCTCCATACTGGCCAACAAATTCCCATTAACGCCTTCAGAGAACCAGTCAATATCAGAGAACCCCATAAAGGAAGGAAGGATGTGGTGAGGAAGGACCCCTTCCCAAACCTTTCTACTATTCGGGCAATCCCTCAAAGCATGGCACAAGGTTTCCACATGGCCGCTGCATCTGCTACAGGCACCAGATACAGCCAAGTGCCTTCTGTGTCTATCTGCATTCGTGAGGAGCCTGTCTTTGACTCCCAGCCATAGGAAACTCCTAATGCGGTAGGGGACTTAATTAGTCCTTTTAATTGATGCTGTGTTTTTTACTATTTAATCTGTATATTAATAAAAGGAAGTGGACTTTTTATGAAAAGAGATTAGCGTTGATTATAATTATCTCATTGAGCTTTCATCTGGTTAAAGAGGAATGAAGCCTTGAAGAGAGTGATTAAAATATTTTAATTACTTTTATGGTTTTTGTTGTTGTCTTTATGATTAAAAAACAATTAATTAATCTTAAATTTAGAATAAAATTAGGTAGTTAGGAATAAAATACTGTATTATTTTAGAATAAATAAAAATTGTTCCATAAAAAAAGAATAATTAAAAATTGTTTAATCAATAAACTTAAATTCAATTAGTTCTTTTTTTTCTGGGAAATTATAAAATTGGATTAAATGGGAGACTCATTTACATATTTAACTCATTTACTCAACCTACTATGCTACTATATATCTAAACTATTTTTTTTGTGTGACTTCCCAAAATACCGCAACCTTTCATCTTCCCCCTTCTCCTTTCTCTTCCTTGGCACGTGACGGTTTCTCTTCCCTAGGAGATTCTCAAACTTTTGATCTCCCTCTTTTCCTTTATATTACGAAATCTGCACCATTTCTATTCCTCACTATGTCTTTCTCTTATTCCTCTCTTCCTCTATTGATTCTTCATATTCCCATTGCTAGAAAACTAAGCCACAGTTCTTCATCTTATTGTTTCTGCTCGTCTCTTGTTTCTTTCTTCTTGTGCAGATTGAAGAAATCGTTATTCTACGTTATTTTCATCATTTTCCTGCGTTTATCATATGGTTATTACCGATTTTAATGGTGAAAGGCGGGAAAAATGTAAGTATCTACTGTTTTCTCTTCGTTTTTTTTAAAAAATCACTTCGCGTAATCTGGTTTCGCGAAGGTCTGCGAGGAGAAAGAGCCCGAAACGGACGATTTTACTCCGCGAAAACGGATTTCGCGAAGTCTACGAGGAGAAATGTTCATGATTTTTACCTTCGCAGACTTCGCGTAATCTCTTTCGCGAAGTAAAATCGTCACATTTATCCTCGCAGACTTCGCGAAATCCTCTTTTTGAGAAGTAAAAGCATCTTCTATCTTGCACATTTCTCTTCACAGACTTCACGAAATCCTCTTTTCGCGAAGCCAAATCGCCATTTTTCTTCCTAACACGATTAAATTTTTCTGAAGGTGGTTGAATACATAACATCCCTTTCAGGAAGGCGGTGTACTAGGATGCAGAGAACATGACTTTTCTTTTGATACAGGGGCAGAGTTCCCATCAAGATTGGTCACATTTACTTTGAAATGTTTTGTTATGATTTTATTATGGCAATCTTGTTGTAAATTTTGATAATGTTATTATTTTAATGTTGTTATTGTGACAATCTTGTTGTAAATTTTGATAATGTTATGATTTTAATGTGAGAATCCCTTGTTGTTATGCTTTTTTTGTTATATATCACTTCGCAAATTTTGCAATATGCGAAGTTTGCGAAAATAAAAATGCTTAAAAATACGTCTTTTATCTTCGCGAACTTCGCATATTGCGAAATCTACGAATTAAAATTATCTGCTGAACTAAACATTATCTTCGCAGACTTCGCATATTGCGAAATTGCGAAGTCAGACGGGAGGGAAAAAGAAGAAAGGCTAAAAAATTTCTAAGTGTTATATATATATTAAGGGTATTTTGGAAAAGTCATACAAAAATAATCTAAATATATAATAGGTTGAGTAAATGGGTTAAATATATAAATGGGTATTCCAAAACCCAATTTTGTAATTTTTCCTTTTTTTCAAACAAAAATTCAATTAGTTCTAAACAATGGTTTTTAATTTAATATATTTTCTAAATTGTAAGACATCCTATAAATCCCAAGGTAAGATTAAGCTTAATATGTTTTATTTTATTTTTTTTTGGAAAAATCCATATTTAAACTTTGATAAATTTAATTTTTATTAATTACATCCTTAATCTTTTAAACGAATACATTAAACTTCTGATCAATTATTTTTTAACGTATTAAACACTTAATCTTTTAAATGAAGATACTAAGTCATTGGTCATTTATTTTTTAACACATTAAACCCCTCTTGAGTGATCCAATAGATACATTGAGTGGATACACCGAAGTAGATACATCGAAGTAGATACATTGAGTAGATACAACGAGTACATATGCCGAAGTAGATATATCAAATAGATACGCGGAAGTAGATACGTCGAAGGTTTTAGATGATTCTTCCTTCTCTTCGACTCACTTCCCCCTATTTCTAACGAGATTTGCTACATTACTACTTCCCCAACCTTGATTTGGGGCTTGCCGAAAAATGTGCTCATCATTATCTCCTTCTTTAAAAGAATTGAATCCAGACTTGCCTTTAAGCACCAGTGACCATCTCCTCTCTATCACCCCGGGGTGTCATTCCCATTCACCAAATATTCAACGAAGCTCATCATCGCCATCATCACCTTCATATATATTTTCGTTTTGGCTCCACTCAACGTTCCCCGACTCATCTTCATAATGGAATCTACCTTCATCATCTTCATAAGTATCTTCGTTTTGGCTCCACTCAACATCCCCCAACTCATCATCATAAGAGAATCTATCTTCATCATCTTCATAAGTAGCCCCACCTCAGTCCCACTGATGCCCAACATCATCATGATAAAACTCATTCTCGCCATCTTCATAGATGTCCCCATGTTGGTTCCACTCAACGTTCTGAAGCTCATGCTTATAATAGTAAACTCCATCATTTTCATCATAATCAAATTCAGTTGCATTATAATAAAAGTCACCATCATCACATAGCTTATTATCGGGATCGTTCACTTTCTTTTCAACCCCATCCTCAAACTCACTCTTATAATAGCCAAGTTCATCATTTCTTTCTTGTTCATTCTCAAATTGGTTCTACTCCTTCTCAATCTCCTCTTCGAGTTCATCTTCTTTATGCTTATATTCAATTTTGTCCACCTCTTCTTCCTCAACCCAATCTTTCCCATGACCTCTCGCTTCCATCGGCTCCTCCCCATAGTTCAAGCCGATTACTCCATTCCCCAAGTTGTCCGACCTAAACAACATGCTACATCCTAGCATCGTTGATCTGCCAACATCTTTTTCATCGCCATAGCCATCAACATCCACACATAAAATGATTTCATCATTCTTCTCATAGAGATTTTCAATCTCAAAGTCACTCTCCCCTTTTTCTCGTTATTTTTTTACTGACTATTGTGAAACACACTCCCGTGGTTCCTCGGACTCCTACACAATTCACTAAGTTGTGAAACTTGAGAAAGGAGATTAAGAATTACAAAATGACTCGATATGCCAAATGGGACAATGTCGATGCACTTGTGCTTCATCTGGTTCAAATACATATATCGATGCAAAAGTGTATCTTTCCTTGTAGTTTAACTCAAGTGTAGAAATACAACCTTCTCTTCAATAAATTGAAGAAATCATTTTGAGCTCAAAAACTTAGGTGTTTGTTCACTGAAAGTTAGGATTGAAGGAAGGATAAATTATGGAAAGTACGTGATTATCTTCATAGACCAGTTGGACAGATTGCTTGTCGCAACTTCCATAGGCCATTCTAGGATGAAGTTGATGTCGAGAAAATTTCTTAGTACAAAAGAGACTTCATTTTGTTTTCGAAGGATTCTGTGAATCAAGGAAGAAAAAATAAGGAATAACGGTATTGCTGACAGTTCGAGCTTTGAGAGAAAGGAATTATTAATTGATTTGCATTTTGGGAGGAAAAGATTGTGTTTCACTTGGGTGTCACTTGACTGTTGAGCTTGCATTTTAAGTAGAGAAGACTGCTTATTGCTCTTTGTAGTCTTTTTCCTTCCCTTTGTGGATCTTGTATTGACCGTAGCCTGTATAGGTGTGAGGTCTTATTCCCCTTAATTTCAATGCTATATCTGTACTTTTTATTGTAATGGGATGATAAGATGGCATTTTTATATATAAAAAAAGATGGGCTAATTACAAATCTAGCCCAAATAAAAAGGTCCATTTACATATCTAACCCACTTTGCTTCAATCTCACCAAATTAGACACATTCATCCATTTTGGACAAGAATACCCTTATTCCAATTCATCTTCTTCCTCACACTCTCAACGTCTTTTTCGTCATCCCAAACGGTCGAAAAGACGGTGGTTTATAGAGAGAAGAGGTTATATTTCGTTCAACCTTTGAAGAACTAGTGTATGCCGAAGAGGATTAGGAAGGAAATCTCAAAAAATGACAAAGAAAAAAAAATCTAACAATTGAAAAAAAACCAACAAGAGTTGTCGCATTTGCGACAAAATGCGACAGCAGCTGTCGCATTTGCGACGAAATGCCACAGCAGCTGTCGCATTTGCGACGAAATACGACAGCAGCTGTCACATTTGTGATAAAATGTGACAACTGTTGTCGCATTTGTGACGAATGCGACAAATTCGTCACAAATGCGACAACAATGGAGAAAAATGGCAGAAAATAGAGGAAATTGAAACAATACCATTACAGATGAAGAAAGAGGCAAGACCAGCAAGAAAAACATGCATATAAGCTAAAAACATACCATTTCTACGGGAAATTAAACATAATACTTCAATAATCGCTACGATTGGTATCAGAAATTGAAGAAGATGAACCGAAGAAGAAAGAAGAAGAAGAATCAATCGAAGAAGAAAAAGAAGAAGAAGAATCGATCGAAGAAGAAGAATAGATCCAATAGAAATAAGGGTATTCTTGTCAAAAGTGGATGAAAGTGTCTAATTTGGTGAGATTGAAGCAAAGTGGATTAGACATGTAAATGGACCCTTTTAATTGGACTAGATTTGTAATTAGCCCAAAAAAGATTGTGTTTTGATTTTAAACTCACTAAGTGAGATGGTTAATAAGACATCTTTAAAGTACAAGGGTTTAATCAAATTAACAAATATGAGTAACCCATGGTAATGGGTTAAAAATGAATGAAAGATTAGAAAGCTTAAGAATTAGAAAAAAAATGGAGATGTTTGTTAGTAGTACCTTATTTAAAGAAGAAAAAGCAAAAAATGAAGCATGGAATACAAAAAGATAGTATTAAAGTTTCCAAAAAGAAGTCCTAGGTAAGTAAGACAAAAGGAAATGACAAAGAAAAGAAAAGAAAAGAACCATCTAATTTCTAAACCCCAATCCTACTAGTTAGAATGTTATCATATGAAACTGAGTACTACTACAATTTTGAGCTCCATACATCTTCCTCAACCCTTTTATCTCTCTCCACCTTGTCTGCCTATAAATACACACACACGCACAAGGATATTCCAGGTGCCTCACTCTTCAGCCTACCTATTCTCTCTCTCCTTCTCTCTTCCAATATGGATGAAGCCCTCCGCAGACTAAACGGCCATGACTCTACACCCCAACAAGAACCCCCAATCACACACAAAAAAACTTCTTCTGCAACCAAAAGATCACTCAAAGAAACCGCCACCGCCACTGCTGCTGCTGCTTCTGGTGCCGGTGGTGGTTCAGGCACTACAATGAGGTACCGTGGAGTTCGCCGTAGGCCATGGGGTCGTTATGCTGCTGAAATCAGAGACCCTCAATCTAAAGAAAGAAGATGGCTTGGTACTTTTGACACTGCCGAGGAAGCTGCTTGTGCCTATGACTGCGCTGCTCGAGCTATGCGTGGCCTTAAAGCTCGTACTAACTTTGTTTACGCTGCTGCCCCTGATCCACATACACTAGACCCTAATTATCTTCCTCCCTTTCACTTCTCAAAACATTCTAGTAATGTTCAATCTCGTCATTTTCATACTAATTACACGAATTGGGGGTCTAATGAGTTTTCTCAGAGGAATAATAGTGCTAATGCTATGGTTCTTCTTGCTAATTCTAATTGTAATTCCTCCTTGTTTAATCACCCTCTGCCGCAGCAGCAGCAGCAGCAGTTTCAGAGTTACCCCAATTTTTACGAGCACATGAATAGTGTTTCTGTAGTACCTACTGGTTGTTCTGGTTCTGGTTCTGGTTCAAGTTCAATCGTTTCTGACCCTTTTGCAGGTGGTGGTGGTGGTAATTGTTTGGACACCCAACCGCCAAATAATTCTGATTTCACAGATTTCTTTCCCCAAGAATCATCTGATTCGGGTTTGTTACAAGAAATCATTCGAGGGTTTTTACCCAAATCTGACACAGCTGATCATCATCATCAATCTTCATCTTCTTCATCTACACAACGTCCACATCCACATCAATCAACAACTACACTCTCTGAAATGGCTGCTACTGCTAACCCATCAATTGACAGGTTGAGAAAAGGTGTTAAGAATGAACAACCGTTGGTTAAAGCTGAAAACTTTGGTGCTTATCTCGGAGTTCCTGCAAATTTTGAGAGTTTCCATGGAGGACTTGATAATGTTAATTCTCATCATCCAATGGAACAGAATTTTCATCATCATCAGATTGGGGGGGCTTCTGAAGCTTCCTTCTGGAATGATTTTTTCCAATACCAAGATAGTATTATCAATCCTTTTGCAGCTAGAGTTCATAATTAGTTCCCTAATTGCTGCAATAATTACTTAAAATATCTTCAAGGCAATTTCAATTTTAGGGTTTCTGAAATATGTTTATGTATTTTGATTCTACTGAATGGTGTATTAAGTTGTTATACTATGATTTTATAGTTTTATTGAGTGTTTATGTGTATTAAGTTGTAACTTTTGTTTGTTTTTTCACTTTCAAATAGTAAAATATTTGGTTAATACTTCAGTTCTTTTATTTTATGAGTAAAATTGAAATTCTAATTATGTTCTTTCATTGAAATCTACATTTCTTTTTCCAAGTGAGACATACACTTTGGATTTAGAAAATGTATTTAAGTTAATGGATTAATTACTTTTAAGTCTTTCTAAAACAAAAGTACTCGATTTTATGGTAAATTTAAAGTTAATTAATTACTACTCCTTGTTAACAAAGAAGGGAGAGTTATGTCAAAAAAGAAAAAAGAAAAGAAAAGAAGGGAGAGTAAATGCTAATAGCTTTTTTTTTTTTTTTAATGTAGTATAAGATTATTAATTTATTATTTTTTACATGACTAGACTTTTGTATTAGTACCGATTATTTTCTATGATTTGTTTTTAATTTTTTTTTTATTTATGATAAGAAATAAGAGGGAGATTGAGTATAAATGTTAATAACTTGGATTGATATTTGAGAAGAAGAAATTTTGTATATTAGTTATTTTCAATAATATTTTGTTGGTCTTGATAAGCAATCTAATCGATGTACAAAAAAATCGGAGGTAGTATTTTGAAATTAAAGAGTGTTTGTTTCAACTTTTATAAATAACATTTATCGTTTCACTTCAAATACTATATTTTATATTGTTAATTATATTTATGTAACAAGTTTTAGTTTTTTTCGGTGGAAACAAAGATGATTTGAAGCTTATCACGAGAAAAACTTGGTTGTGAATTTTTTTATGAAAAATTGTTTGTATTTATTTAATATTGAAGAAATTAAATTTCTTATTTTCATAATATGTTTCTTCTTTATTGTCATTTCTATATCTATAATATTATTACAGAAAGAATAAGATTTTACTTTGTTCAAAAAATTATTATTTTTAATTTTTATTTAGTTATTTTGATTATTTTTATTAAGAAAAAAATACAAAAATAAACTTCGGGTTATGATCATTTTCAAACGCAATTTCATGTTTCAATGTTTATCAAGCATGTACCTTGGGATTTATTCTGTTAACAAAAATGGGCCGAAAATGTTAACAGTGTTAAAAAAGATGACATGATAGTCAAAGTCAAAAGGATCAAATTGATATTTTTATCCTTTCATTTATTTTATTTGTAAAATCATACACCTTACATTTGAATTACAAAAATAAAAATTTATTTATTGATTAATTTAAAACATGAATATACTAGACGTTTTATATACTAACCACATCTGTTCATCACAATTTTACCAAACACTAATAATTAATCTTCAAATAACAAATCGCTGACAGCAACATCAACATCAACAACTATCAATTGAACCAAATATGTCCTAAAATAAATTACTTCTTGTGAACTATCAGTTATCAAAGATAATAACAAAAATTATTCTTCGATCTTAACTATAAATGTAAGTTTTTAGTTTCATCATATGGTGCTAGAACCTCTTAAATTAAGTAGTTGATAGTTCAAATCCTAACAATTATATATACTTATCGATTGAATTTCAACACATAATAAGATTTGATAAAAACCATCTTTGAACAGTAACTATCATATAAACAAACAATAAATAACTAGCTATAATAAAACAATAAATATTAGTAATAGGTGAGCCAAATAGATTAAAGTTAAAAAAGCATATAGTAATAAGTTGGTACGTGTGGTAAGCGTGTGTGTATGTAAAATATGGGGTATGAAAGAGCTAGGGTTAGCGTTGACCTTGGTACTTAAAAAGGCAATGTAAGTGTTTGTATTTGTTTGTTTGTTAGTGTTATTTGGGGTTTAGGTTTAGATAGGTTACTCTTTTCATGCCCTCAAAGATTTTGTGCTTCATTTTCTTTTTTTCTTTCCGAGTTCAGAGCTCTCTTATCAAAGACTTAAAACCCTAAAAGGGAAATATGAGCTTTATGATCAAAATTAAAATTTTATGGGGAAATGAGTTTCCATCTTTAATTAATTTTTGTCACCTCTTTATCCACTGGTATGCATTGCATTCCATTCATTTTTTTAGTTAGATCTTATTGATTTGCACAAGATTATGTACTACAAATTGGTCATGATTTACACTTTTTTTTTAAGGATAATTACCAAAATAAATTTTATGGTTTTGTGCATTTATAAAGATACTGATCGTTGTGGTTTAAAAATTCTTAAACACGAGTTTAAGAATTTTTTCTCAATTTGTAAAGATATATTTTTGGCTAAAACTCTTAATAAACAAAAAAAATTGAATGATTTTTTTATTTTAAAATGTTTTTATATGTTAGAAAAGTATAGTAAAAAGAAAAGAGCGATTTTAAATATTTGTCATCTGGGTAAATAAAAATATGATTTTTTTATATAAATAGAAATGAACACGTTCTGTTGGGATGACTGAATCAAATTTGAGCTTAGTAAGAAATGAAATCTACTGGGGAAGAGTGTGGAATGACTGATTTGAAGAACTCAAGAGTTAGGATTGAAGAATTTTGAAGAAATCAATTTTAGATTTGGGAAATTAGGGAAGAAATAAATAGTTGACTAGCTTTGGACATTTTATAGTCGATTTTAAAAAAATGAAAGTTCCCTCTGCCATGTCATTGCCTTAGACGACGTCTAAAGACTAGCCAAACGGTTTTTCTTGGCCATAAAAGTGATAGTACGATTAGTCAAAAAATGACTCACAAGGCAAAACGACCATCTACCTACATCTCATGCCGCTAGATCTCCTCCCAACATGATCTCCACATTTTCATCATCTTCGAACATTAATGATGTCATTTGGCCTTCCATCTTCAAAGAAAACAACAAATAAAAATCAAACATACTAAACATGAGAAACTCTCACGTTAGAGATTATAACGAAATGACGTTATAAAAATGTTAACTTTAGCATATGGGAGATTTTTTTATTATTATTTTGTTTTTATATGAGTTCGAACTCACAACCTTCAAGTTCTGACAGTAGTATACCAACTGTGCCATATCACATACAACACATAGGACATTCTTTTTTGTAGTTTTATCTTTTCAATACGCTTAGCGTCTAAAGCACTTTGTGCTAATTCTAATTGTCTATCTCTTAATTCCATAATTTGTAATGCTCTTCTACAACTTATAATATATTGATTAATATCCTGATTATAAACTAATGGTTTTTCAGCAATAATCCTAAAACCTTCAACTGGTATATCCATTATCTAGTGTGTGTAAGCCTGAAAAATCATGATTGTGAAATTAATTAGGCATTTAATCAGTTCTATTTTTCTTGTTAATAGTATATGCCTGTTTAGATCATTAGTTCCTATACTAAGGAGATGTTGGAAATATTCTAATAATAAGATTAATTTTCCTAAGAGAAGAGAAATTTCTAAACTACTGCTTAGATCTAAGTCAAGTATACTGTTTATGAATTTATCTACTGGTTTTTTATGAATATTAATTTCTGATGCGAACATACTGGTATATGATGATGACATAGTGATTTTAAAAAGTGCTAACTAATTGTGACATCCTTTTAAGGCTCTGATACCATTTATGTACTGGAGATTTTTCTGATGTGTGCAGGATCGCTCTTATGACCCTAAAAATGGTAGGAAGACAAACGATCATTGAAGTAAACATTTTTAAATGAAATTTAACATCCATAATATATTAAATCTTTAAGTTTAACTAAGTATAACAAATTAATTTAATTAGAACAAGAATTACAGAGAAACTCCAGTATACCTTTCAAAGCAATCCTCAGTGGAGACTTCTGAACTCTGCCTGACACCCGTTCTTCATCATCATGGGCTATGACTATGTTCCAGCATCTCTACACACCTCTTGGAGTCATCTGAAAGATAACTATTGTTACTTTATAACTCTTAATCTTTTCAAACTAATATGCTATACCACCTGTACCATATCACATACAACACATAGGATAATTAACCATTGCAGTTGCACATATTCATATATGTATACAATATTCAAGAAAATATAAAATAAATAATGCACTTTAAAGTGGATAATGATGATTTTTTTTAATCTCTAAACACCCTCTCATGTGAATGTTCTAGGAGCTTGAACAGTGTATAACGCATGTTTATTTTACCATGTGTAGAAATTTAATCACTAAATGGAGTTGTTAGGATCCGAACTCTTGACCACTTATAAAACAGTTGAACTAAAAACTTAACCCGATAATTAAGATTCAACAATAACTTTTCTTATCATCACTAATAGAAAAAAGCTCTCTCAACCTAGGTGAAAACTTATATAATTTCTTTGTTTTTTAAAGTATGTCTTATAAAAAATTTGGTACATTCATTTAGGGCTGCAAATGAGCCAAACCACTCATGAGTGGTTCAGTGTTCGGTTCGATAAAAGCTCGATTGTGTTTTGTTCGATTTATAAATGAGTCGAGTTTGAGCACGACGAAACTCGGCATGAAAGCTCACGAGCAGACTTGATTACAGGTTCATAAGCAAGCTCGATTATATTGTTCATGACACGCTCATGAGCAAGTTTGGTTCAATTATTTTCTTAATAATAATATTTCTATAAAGAGAAAATGTAAACAATGTAATTTTGTGCAAAATCTAGTATTATAGGTTTCAAAACTATATAGTTTTGTGTTAAACAAATTTCAAATTAATATAATTAATGAACATAATTAATGAGTTGAATTAACGAGTTGCTGCTCGCGAACAAAGCTTGTAAAACGGACTCGTTAACAAGCTCATGAGCGGTTCAAGAACAAAATATTGAGCTCGAACTCGTCAATTTTTTGATGAGCTGAACCTGAATATGCCAAAGCCCAGCTGGCCCTAAATCCATTAAGAAAATTATTAAATTATCTTAATTATAATAGTCATTTTTTAAAAAGAATATTATCTTAATACAATATTCTTTATTTTTTTGAAAGGCTACTATTCTTTATTAATATATTGGTGTTCGCTATAGTTACTTTGTTTTTTACAAAGTACCGTTACTTGGTGTGGTTTTCACCATTGGATGATAGAGCATAAAATTAATCCAATGGTGAAAACCACACCAAGTAACGGTACTTTGTAAAAAACAAAGTAATCATAGCGAACATCACACCTAATATATTATATCCTTACATGTATTTTGAGAATGCCCAAAATTTTATTTATGTAATTATAATCAACATTAAATGTAAAAATACGTATAAAAAAATATAAATATTGCTTTTTATTTTGTAAAATAATAGTAGTAACTATTTTCCTAAAGGATAATTTTTTTTTTATACCATAACCTTTAAAAATGAAAGGACTAGAATTTAACATATATGTAAAGCCCCCATAAATGTTGATGGGCAATTCCTGTAGCTAGCTAGCTTAGGAACTTAAGATAGGTGTTTATTTTATTTATTTATTTTCATTTTGTAAAGATTGAAGTGTGAAATTCAGACTTTTATTTTATTTTATTTTATTATAATATTGGATTATTATTATTATTATTGTGTGATGACTTTCACTCATTTAGTGGGGTATCTTGCTTTTATGTCATGAAACTATATTAACTAGAAATAAAGCTTTTAGTTCCATTTCTTAATTACTACCTCGTTTTCAAACTGTACTACTTTGTAAGGTTTTTGTACATTCTAGTAGTATTATTTTACTAAAATATTTTATTTATTTTGTATCACATATTAAATCAACATATAGATTAATTAAAGTTGGCTTGAATGAAAATGGTCTATACTCGCTTAAGCTAATTTTTGGATTCGATTTCTAGTATACGTAGAAAATCTTAATTGAAAAAAAGATCATAAAAAATATATGAACAACTTTGAACTGAATAATCAGATTAATTATAAAAAATGATTCATATGCTTGAAAACATTATTAAACATTCTTTTGTTTTTATAAATTGATAAACATTTTTAACGTATTTGTCTAAAAAGATATCATTTTACGAATGGAGAGAATGCATATTATTTTTTCAAAATTGCATATTTGTATTTAAATTAAATAACAAAGAAAAAATCCACACATCATTTAATTTGAATCAATGATTTCTTTAATCATTAATAGACTCTCAACCATCGGGTCAAAATCTTCATCACAAAAGAATTTAATTTTAAGATGGAAGGAATAATTCATATTACCTTTGTGAAATTAACATGACATGTATTTTATTTTTTTGGGTTAAGGTGCAAAAATATCCCTAACGTTTTATGTTAGGAGCAATTTTACCCTTAACGTCTAAAATTGTGCTATTTTACCCCTAACGTTGGAAGTGAAGAGCAATTTTACCCCCTAACGTTAATAAATTGGGTCAATTTCAGACACTATTATAAAACACGGATATTTTTGTTCTTTATTCAGCACCAATTGCATAACAATTCGTTCTGAAAAAATGATTTCATGTTTTTTTATAATTTAATAATAAAATTTGAGATTAATATTTATAAATTTGGTGAATTTTTTGTATTTATTTTGTCTAATTCGTACAAAAGACAGTATATTTTATTTATTTATTTTTTTTCACATCCCAACGTATGTTTATGATTTGTTACTGATAAAATGACTTACGTATGAAGTGTAGATGACAAGATTCATGATCGAGAAGACAGTTTGATGAATTATTTCTCAAATTGACCCAATTTATTAACGTTAGGGGTAAAATTGTTCTTGGCTTCCTACGTTAGGGGTAAAATTGCACCATTTTAGACGTTAGGGGTAAAATTGCTCCTGACTTAAAACGTTAGGGGTATTTTTACACCTTTACCCTATTTTTTTTAACAAAATATATTTCTGTTCACAAAATTAATATGACTTTCATCAATTCCAAATAAAAAAAGTATGATTTTCTTTCTTTCGTTCGTTTTTTTGGTTTGCAAAAGAGAGGGAATATGTTTTACACACAAAAAAAGTACATATCATTTACCGTTAGATCTAGACTTATTAAAATCCTAACATAAGATAAATACTTGTTTCCTTATTTTCTTTATGAAACTCAAAAACAAATAGTATGAATCTCTCCAAAATACTCTAAGTCAATATGTCAAAGTCAACATGCTACATAAGACTAACAAGGTTAGTCAATTTTTTATATTGACGATCTAAAATACATCGAGACCATGTTTATTTATGCTGAGTTCTGACATGTCTATAGCTTGTAATAAAATTAAATAAAATATTGTCATATATGATGTTGGGGGCTTGAATATCGTTATATCATGTGTTTATTATTTTCATGTCAAACTTTCAAAAATATATACATAAATATTCATTTTGAAACATTATGGTGCAAGTTGCATTACAACTGATAAATTTTACTCATTCGGTTTCATAGTTTCATAATAATTGTCACAACTAGAAAAAGTTTCTTGATTGATATGCTTAATTTTGTTGGATAAAATATATTAAATAAAACCGTTTGGCAAAACAATTTTAAGGTTCAGTTGAATGATGAATGATCAAGTAATCATGGATCGTTGGATTAGGTTTATTAGAATTTTTGGAGATTCAAAACATTCCAAAACTTAGATTTAATAAGACTAGATCTAACGGTAAATGACTTTTAGTCCCAATAACAATACAAATTGCAGTGTTCGGAAACATTGTAATGCTTAGTCATATATATTATGGATTTCTTTTTTAACTTGTAGGGAAAGAAAATACGAGTACATGACTTTTATCCATTTGAATACTTGGTCTTTTCTTTGAAAGTTCAATTAAGGGAAAAAGTTCCCTCCGATTTTCTTTTTATCTTTTTGTTCGATTTGTGGTCTTATTCCAGTGATAATTATTATACGCAACTCGAGTTATCTATGTTTTTATTGTATTCTAGAAAATGATAGTCAATTGCGGCTAAACTTGTTTTAAAGATACTGATATAACCATGCCTCAAATTGTACTGTTTGACTTTCAATTCATCAAAATATTTAAGAAAAATTTATAATTTCATTCAATTTCTTGTACTTTTAAAGTCATTATAGTTTTCATTTAAGTATTGTATTCCTGTTTCCAGGGGCGGAGCCAGCCCAGAGCCCGAGGGGGCGAAGCCCCTCCGGCCACCGGCTCCTTTCTTGAGTATCGTTAGTTTTATCTCGTGTAGCCCCCCTAATATTGCTATATATTTAACCTATGTAGTAATAGATCAATAGTTTAAAGTGGTTAGAGCATCTCTAACAGCCTCTTAAGTTGGCTCTTAAATTAAAATTTGAGGAGAGAGAATGAAATTTCATCTCCAACAGCCTCTTAGTGGCTCCTCAAATCACTAAGAGCCTCTCCATCCTCTCTATTAATAGAGAGCCTCTCTCCACCTCTTAGTGCCTCCTAACTTCATTTTTTATTAATAATTTATTATTGATGTGTCTCTCTCCTCACACTATTGGTAATGTAACAATAAAGAATATTTTTAATAATAAAATAATAAATAAGGAGTGAATATAAGGAGCATTGTTGGAGATCATATATATTAGCCACTCTTAAATCACTAAGAGTCAATTATTTATATTATTTTTAGAGAGCTCACTAAGAGTCTCTTGAAGATGCTCTTAAGTTAGTTAAGAGTCTTGTTTTAAGGTAAGAGATCATGAGTTCAAACCATACCAAACTCATTTTTTTTATTTGAACTTTATTTTTTCAATTGGACTTTTTATTGTTTTATTTGTACTTATTTTTATTATATCTATTTTTTTAAGAATTTATTATCTATAAAAGAATCAACTTCTTACTTTTGAGACTTAATTAACTTAATTTCTAAATTAAATTTCATGAAAAATATAAAAAAAAATTATAGCTAAAAATAAAAAATAAGTGTGAAAATATTATAATTTTTAGCCAACATTCCAAAACGACAAAGTTTCAGTGTGCTGGAAGATTAAAAAATTTTGCCCAGCCCTAACAGGATGGAGTTCGAAAATTTACTCCCAGTCGGACTAAATTAGCCCCCCTAACTGTCAATTCCTGGCTCCGCCACTACATGTTTCGTTGTCTTTCTGAACTAATATTTGCTAACAAGCTTAATACACAACATTCTTAATTTTTCAAAGAGACGTAAAGAAATACGTTGATTCATTTACCTTGATGAATGGAATATAATTTCAAACTTTTAAAAAAAAATTATATTCGGACATATTGGACTAAATTATTAAAGATAAACAAATTGATTTTGTTTATTATTTGATTATTTCTGCTTTTATTTAAATAGATTGTATTTTCTTATTCTCACTTGGTGTGCTTGAATTTCAGTAAAAAAAACAATGGTTGAGATATAAGACAGATCTGATTCTAAGTCCAAAGAGAACACGATCACTCCATAGGCTACTCGCTTAACAATACTAGTGGAAACGTCAGTAACACTGAAAGACATAAAAAGTTCATCAGTGTGAATTCTAAAACATGGCAACAATAAAAAATGTTGTTTTACCTAACTATGCTCAATTTTACAAAATATCTAAAGGATGATCCTCATGTTATCATGCGGGATAGGCAAGGTTAAAGAGACGTCTCGACTATATGTGTGATTTATAGATTGATACGTATGAGGAGAAACTCTAGAATGGATATAATGTCTTACGTTTATTTGATTACGAGTTGGTTTGATGAAATGTTTATTTTGATTACGAGTTGGTTTGATAAAATGTTTATTCGATTACGGGTTGGATTGATAAAAACAATAATTACTTCAAGTCGTAATTTTTCTAACATGATTTTTTTGTTATTATATTAGATGAACTTTATAAAACTATTTTTGGTAGTTTATTATTGGTATTATTTACGAGAATAATGACAAGTTAAATAACAACTAAATTAGTCGTAATTAGTCAAGGAAATGTAAATTTCTAATGTAGGTAGAACTATGGCTTTGATTTCCGGTTTAAATATTAAAAGATGATTCGGGATACGTAGGAAGCTTGGTAGAATTATCGAGTCCAAGCCAAATAACCAAATCAATAAATAAATTTTAGATAGTCCGAATAAATTTTTATTTATTAGAAAATTTAAATTAAAAACGTAATAACTTAAGAAGTGATGAGTCGATTTCGTAGATCATTATCTTGTCTCATCGTTATACCCGATGCCTTTTTAGGTTGGGTGTGACAAATGTGATGAGAAATATAAGGCCTCGCTTGGCTTGCCGAAGGGCTACAACAAAAGTCTTCACACTGACATTCTTTAGGATAAGAGCAACATCCCCGAGTGACCTCAAACGGGCTAACAAAAAAGCACAAATAGACATGTTAGAGTTAGTACTTACATCCAAAATCTAAAATAGAAATGAAGTTAAAAGACTATTCACCTTTGTTGAGCTTCTTATAGCTGTTAGAGTCTTTATAAAAATCTCTCTAATTGCATTGCAAAGAACCAAATGAGTCCTTTTCTAAATGAATTCTATCATCCCTTGATAATCCCACTTGATAGAGTAGTTGAACAAGAGCTTTTGAGATGATCTCTCCTCATCTGTCAATACCTACTCATCATTCCAATTATTAGGGTTACACGGGTCTCTAATACATGTGGTGTTAAAGGGAAAATCATTTGTACGTAGGGCATCCCATATGCCAAGGTTCCCCTTCAACCAAAACCACTTCGGTTTAAAATCCTTGTTACTCTGTGGCTTTCCGTTTAAGAGGGGGACACGATCAATCAATAAGATACATTATCCGTTGACTTCTTTGTAGGTTTCCAGCTGGATGAAAACAAGGGACCGATCAAGTTGATCTAAGATCATCACACACTTTGGCAAAAGCCAACAAATCCAACCAAGCGATATGGGAGATCTAGGAAGGATAAAGGTTGAATTCCTTCAAAACGTTCACCAGACCATTTAAAATGGGAGATCCCAGCCCTCATTTTAGCAAAAGCGTAAAGACTCCTAAGCGACCATCTAATAAAAAAATCAGCCCGATTTTCTTCAGATGGCAAGCTCACCTCCTTCCGGTTAAGCTCAGGATATGCGGCCAAGGTAGTGATGAGCTCATCGGCAGTCGTAGTGGATGGTCGCTCTCAAACTTGGGGATTTTATATCTTAGGAGCAGCTTGCTTTTCAGTATTTGTCTTATACTTTGATTTTTTGGGATCCATGACTATCCTATGAATGTTGATGAAAGGGTAGATTCTTCAAACATTTCAGCGGCTGGAGATTTCTTAGAACTTTTACGATGCAATGGTTCTATACAACAAAAGAAATTGAAGATAAAAACAATAAGAAGAAAAAAAAATACTTACTAGTTCTATAGGACAAAGTTTGCAAAAAGCTTGAGAGAAGTAAAGAATAAAAAAAACTTTCTCGGAAGCCTTTTATTTTTTCTTTTGTAGGCTCTATGAGGAAAGATGAAACGACAGATATGTGAATAATTAATGAATATCATGTCATTTGAGAAGCCTCTAGGATCAAAATGGCGGATGGACATGCTCATTAACTACTTGGATTAGAGAGAAAGGACCCGTTAATTGTCATATATGGCAGGATATCAGAGTATAAGCCATGGAAATGACAAGATGGCATTAGACCCATTTTTACATGGTGTGGTAGTCCTAAAGCCATTTCCATAGCTCCCATTATTTCCATAGCTTCTTTTCATGCATAGATCAAAGCTCGTCACAAACCGATCCCTTCTGGTGGCTCACACAAACAAAGTTATAAAGGAAACAACGAAGCTCTAAAGCACTTTAGTTTGTTAGCTGGTCTCTTCTAGAAATTAGAGCTGACACAAGCCGTCCTAGGTTGCCAGCGAGCCTTCTCGATTCAGAAGTCGATACGTTGAATCGAGCTCCTCTAGGCACACAACTTCTCACGCTATAAATGAAAAGTACATAGTGGTGCATGACAATATACATTCTCTTTGCATAC
Organism: Euphorbia lathyris; assembly: GCF_963576675.1. NCBI lineage: Eukaryota > Viridiplantae > Streptophyta > Magnoliopsida > Malpighiales > Euphorbiaceae > Euphorbia > Euphorbia lathyris. The sequence goes on along the minus strand of NC_088914.1, from coordinate 16,658,521 downwards.
GTACTATTCTCTTTTTGCTTTGCTAATTTAAACATTGGAGTAGATCGTTGGTACCTAGCTTCCCATTACTTTTTTGAAGTCTTATTTTAAACACCGAAAGCATCCCAGAAAGCCTATCTCAGATTATCCCACGTCAAAGTTGTTGTGATGAATGCTTGTGGTTGCAGATGTAATGTAGTCGAGGCCACTAGTAATTCCAATAATTTAACCTTAATATTAATGGTAACCATTCACTAAGCATATATACTTATGTCCTTTTTAACTAAATTAATAAACCTACTCTTATATTAATTAACTCATTAATGTCTTTTGGGAACCACCTTTTCAGTTATGAGGAACAAAACCATGAATTATTGTCCCTTTGTATTATGCGATTTTCAACACTGTTTTTTAGGTGATCATAATAATTTCATTTGGCATCATTAACAATGAAATTATTTTTATTCTTTCTCAATTAATAACCATTGTAAAATGGATTATGTATATTTAAGATAGTCAGTCTGGGTTCTTCAATGCTTATTATTTTGGGTACCTTCCTATAAAAAAAAATTAAAAATTTACACACAGATTCAATAAAAATTTCTGATGACAAGTGAATATTGGAAGCTCTCCCGATTAAATTTACAATGAATTCTGATAATATATGTAATTATAGATAATTTTTCAAATCTGAATTTTTATGTAAATTTACCTACAAACATAGTAACCTTTACTTAAAAAGTTAAATAAACAAATTATTCATTGTATAAGTGTTTCACAATTTATCACAAACAACCAACTCATATATTTTTGAATAAATATTGATGCAATTTTACCAACTTTTGGTGTAATTTTCTAATATTTAAAGATTAAATATTTTATATTTTTAAATTAGAGAAATTTATAAAAAAAAATCAATTTAAAAAATTATCTATAATTATGTTAAGTAATAATTTGATGATGCGGGGCATCTCCCTTTGGGATCGAGTCCGGACGAAGGAAGTCGGAGGAAGAACCAAGCACGAGCAACAAGCGAGTAAAGAGACCAAAACAGTGCCACACAACAGCTCAGGCACGCTCCACGTTGATTAAAGCATGCTCCGCGTGAATGAGGGAATTGATCCGGAGAAAGTCCAGGAGGTCACCTACGCGGGGCTTGGATTGGGCATGCTCCGCTTGGGGGGAAAACACGCTCCGCGTGAAGGAATGAATGATCCGGAAAAAAGTTCAGCAGCCAATCCACGCTCCGCGTGGATCCCTTTTTGTGAACTTGTTCCTTACTCCAGCTTCCTCCTTATTTACAATCCTGCCACTCCCTAATTACAACTCTACCACTCCTATATTTACACCCATACCACCCCTTATTATTTAACCCAATTTACCCTTATCTTGTTATTTTAATTAGCTATGTTCTTTACCCTTTATTGTAATTTAGCAATTAGGTTTTAGATGATATAAATTCATCTCTTTTATTGTAATTCCTGAACTTTTTATCAATCAAATTTATCATCTTCTTCAAGAAGCTTGTTAGGGTTTTTACCTTCAACAATGGGGAATTCTTATTTCCTATGGATTTAGTCCATAAAACCCGGGATTCACTCCTTCTAGTTTAGCTAGAGAAGAAATATCTTTGTTAGTTTACGATTAAAACTTTCAGACAAAACCGATCCGTATCAGTTGGTATCATAGACGATCGTTTTCCTTAAAGGAGACTTCTTTCGACTATGGTTCAACCAAGTTCATCTCATAGATCCGAAGAAACCGCCAACAAGGGGTTGGAAAATCTCAAAGCCATCGTGAGGAGGTATAGAGAGACTACTAGGGAGGATTTTCGGGTGATAAATTAGCTAAGGAGGAAGCTTATGGCACCCGTGGAGAGCCACAAGCAAGGATACCGAAATGATCCCCAACCCGCCATAGAAGTTCCTCTTGAAGATCCGTCACCAATCTTTTCTCCTTTACACATTGAAGAGGTAAAACCCAAACTTCCAATTTCTCATATTGAAGTTGTGGATAGTCCTATTGCTAGGAAGAGATTGGATGTTTGTGATGTTGTTTATGATGTTGAAGTGGATTTAGATTCTCATTGTGGATTTGTTGATAATGATGTTATGAATGAGAATGTGAGTTCATGTATGGGTGAGGAGGAAGGAGTGTTGGTAGGAGAGAATAGTGGGAAAGCCCATGTAGCAAGTGATGCTCCCCAAGTGTTTGATAAAATGCCTCTTAAGCATAATCTTATTTGTAAGTTTGAGGAAAGTGAAGGTATTATTCTTGAGGAAGGGGAGAGTGACTTTGGGCTTATTAATCTCTTTGAGGAGCATGATGAAACTAGTTTATATGTGGAGATTGATGGATATGGAGATGGGAGAGATGTTGGTGGTTCAACTATAATTGGTTGTAACATGTCATTTGGGTCGGGTAGCTATTCAAATGGTTTAGCTGGCTTGAACTATAGGGAGAAGTGGAAGGGAACGAGAGGTCGTGGGAAAAGATGGATCGTGGACGAAGAAGGAAATGAGTTTGAGTACGAACATGAAGAAGAGGAGATTGATGAAGAGGAGAACCAATCCAAGAATGAGCTAGAAAGGAATGAGGAATGTGATTATTATGAAGGTGAATTCGAGGATGAGGTTGAAGAGAGAGAGCACGCTTCCGACGATGAAATATGTGAGGATGGTGAACTTTGTCATAGTGCATATGAGTTTGATTATGATGAAGATGGTAGAGTTTACCATAGGGAGGATGAACGTCGAAGCATTAAGTGGAACCAATATGGGGCCGCTTATGAGGAAGACGAAGATGGGGTCTACTATGAAGAGAGTGAGCGTCGGTGTGTTGAGTGGGATCAATACGGGGCTCCTTATGAAGATAATGAAGGTAGATTCTATTGTGATGATGAGTTGGAGGATGTTGAACGGAACTACAATGAAGATATCTATGAGTATGATGGAGGTAGGTTCCATCATGATGATGAGTTGGAAAATGTTGGGTGGAACCGAAATAAAGATGCTTATGATGATGAAGAAAATCGGTTCCAAGATGAGGATGAGTTGGGAAGTGTTGAGTGGAACCAAGTTGAAGACACCTATGAAGTTGATGATGATGGTAATGAGCGCAATGTGTATTTGGTGACGAGGGTGCCAATGCCTAGTGAAAGTGAGCATAGCCAACATCATCGATTATTTAGAATTCGATGCTTAGTTCTTGGGAAGAGGTGTGAGATGGTGATCAACGGAGGAAGCCAAATGAATATCATTAGTCGGTCCATCGTGAGTAAGTTTGGGTTGGTTCCCGAGCCACATCCTAGACCTTACCGCCTTGGTTGGGTCAACGAGGTGGAAAAACTTCAAGTTGCTCATTGGTGTAAAGTTCCTTTCACTATTGGAGCTTATGGGGATGAAGCTATGTGTGATGTTGTGGAGATGGGTGCTTGTGATGTGCTACTTGGTGGGCCATGGCAATTTGATTGTGATGCCTCACATGCGGGAAGAAGCAACACCTACACCATACGCAAAGGCGGAATCCGATATGTCCTTACACCTTCGAAGAGTTCTCCTAGTAAGAAAACGGAGACCACTTTGGAAGATTGTCCAACTCGGGAGTTGAATGTGAATGGGTGCATTGGTGGAATGGGTGAGACATTGAACCACCTTGATTTGGGTTCCATGGTTGAGATAGCTAGACCCTATCCTAATGAAGTCAAATCCCAAGAGGGGAATGATGTTGAGAAAGGGGAGAGCAAAGATGGAAGTGAGGAAGTTGAGCCGATGTTCGAGGGTGACAAGCACATGTCTTTCAACGAGCCACCTAAGAGGTTTCCTAAAGGGCTTCCACTTTTGAGAAAGCTACCACGTGACATAGCATAGGATCTGGGAGATAGTGTGTTGAAACACCTTTCCACATAATTTTGATTTGACAAAATTGTTTAAGTATAATTAAAATATATTCTAAACACACTAAGTTTAAATGCTTTGATTTATTCTACTAATGTGTTTGTTCAATGTTGAGTTAAATTGTTTATAAGACACAAGATTAAAAGGCTCAAGTCCAATACGGAAGTCAAAGCCCAAGTCAAACAGTTTAAGGCAACTCGGCCCGCGTATGTCAAAAACGCTGTCGTTATGTACAAAACGCAGCTCAGCAAGAGAAGGATCTAGAAGACCTTCAAGGAACAACTTCGGAACGAAGCTGCTGAGTTGATTCGACAAACAGTACAAGACAGCAGCTGGCTAAGAACAACTTCCAGACAAAGTATTTCTACTTTGGGTAAAGTTCAGAAGACACAGTATGCTGTCTAGTTGACATTACCATAAATGGAGAGACACTCTGCCGAGCTGACCAAAAGCTGACCGAGGACAGAAGATACTCAAATCTGATTGGCCGAGAGCTCTGAGCGAGTCAGGATGACAACGACAGGAAGCCGTTTCCCTCCAACGGTTATTTCGAAATTCGAAATGACCGATGCCTCAGACGTCTCTATAAATAGTGCCATCAGTTGCTTCATTCAATAGAGAACTTGATCAAGCCATTACGCTGACCAAATTTCTACGCAAAGTTCTCCAAGCAAAAGAAAAGCTCCAAGCAAAAGAAAAGCAATCTTACACTATATTTCATATCTTTTGTGTAAAAGTCTAGAGTGATTATTCAATCATCTAAGGTGTCTTAGCAATCATTGTTTAGGACAAACACTTACCATTTCTAGAGATTAGAAAGGAGAGGCTGAGTACTCGGTTATAGTACTCAGCGAGAGATTAGGATTGAGTAGAGGTATAGAGGAAGGTACTCTTGTTATACTCAGTTGCTAAGATTGTAAAAGGTTTGATGCTCTACCGTTAAAGAGCTCAGTAGAGAATTCGAAATCTCGGAACGTGTTCCGGGGACAGGACGTAGGCTTGGAGGCCGAACCTGGATAAATCTGCTGAGTAACATATTTCTAACCTTTAACTCCTTTATATATTTATTGCTTACTTAAACAAAAAATGACCAAGTAAAGAGGTCAAGCTGAGTTGTGCGCGTTGAATATCCGAGCTCAGGAATAGACTCTAAGTGCTATCTCCTGACTCAAGTAAAGAAACTGACCTAGTCACTAGTTGACTAAGCCAGTATCTTGCTATTCACTCAGCGCCGCTGTCCAAACCTTTTTCTCACGAAAAAGAAGTCTGCCCTAGCTTAAAATTTTTAAATAGTTCCTAACCCCCCCTTGGAACTATACTTGTAACGATATAAGGGACCAACGAGTGGTATCAGAGCTTAAAAGCTCACTGTAAAAGGTTTAACCACCTTGAGCTGATCCCCACTATGGGCGAAAACAGCACTCGGTTTCTCCCAGGAAACCAAACAACTCAGATCTTACCTGAGGGGCTGTCCATTACTCGGCCTCCCCTATTCTTCGGGTCTAACTACACCTTCTGGAAGAATAGGATGAAAAATTTCATTCAGGCTACAAATATGAGTGCCTAGCTATCCATAGTCCAAGGTCCATTTGTACCTGTCGAAGTTGTGGCTGGCCAAACAGTTGTTAAAGCTGAGGCCAAATGGATAGAAAATGATCTCAAGAAGCTACAAAATCATGCTTCGGCTATAAATATGCTTCACTGTGCGCTCGATGCTGCAGAATATAATAAAATCTCAGGTTGTGAGTCGGCGTAAGAGATCTGGAAGAAGCTGGAGGTCACCAACGAAGGAACCAATAAAGTAAAGGAGTCCAAGGTGAACCAGCAGATGAGACTGTACGAGCTGTTCGAAATGAACAATGATGAGGGTATATCTGACATGAATGCAAGGTTTACCAACATCATCAATGAGCTCAAGAGACTTGGGAAGATCTTCACTGAGGAAGAACAAGTCAAAAAGATACTCAGGAGTCTTCCTAAAGACTGGCAAGCAAAGAAGACCGCTGTTGAGGAAGCTCAGGACTTAACCACCTACAAATATGACGAACTCATCGGCTCGTTGCTGACCCATGAGATATCAATGAAAAACTTCGAGGTGAAAGAAAAGTCTGAAGACAAGAAGCAGAAATCTCTTGTCATGAAAGCTGACTCCACTGATGGGAGCTCAACAGATGATGAAGAGATGGCTATGTTCACAAGGAAGATGAAAAGGCTGTTCAGGAAGAATGACAAATATTCTAAGAAGCCTTACAGAAAGTTTGATAAGTATAAAGCTGAGTCCAGCGACAGCAAATACAAGAAAGACAACTCAAAGCCCATTACATGCTTTGAATGTCATCAAACTGGCCATATCAAGTCAAGCTGCCCAACGCTGAGGAAAGATAAGAAGAACGGCAAAAAGGCAATGGTGGCTACATGGAGCGACAGTGATGAGTGTTCATCAACAGAAGCTGAGGCCACCGAGTCAGCGAAGATATGCTTCATGGCTGACGAACTTGCTGAGCCGTGCGTCTCTGAGCATGCTGACCCCTCCATTGCATCTGATGATGAGGAGCAATCAAATGAGGTAATATCACTTTCCCAGCTCAGAAACGAAATGGGTAATGCCCTGAGTGACCTCTATACACTTGTCAAAAAGTGTAATAAGAAAATTAGAGCACTCAGCAGGCGCTGTGACGAGGTTGAAGAGGTCAAGCTAAGTGACCTCAGATTCCTTCTTCAGGACAACTCAACTTTGCATGATAATATGGAGATCATACATAAGTCTGTCTCTGAAGTCCAATCAGATTCAAAGAAACTGAGAAAGGACGTCACAAATATGCAGAACCAACTAAAGGTTCAAAACAAAAGAAATATTCCTCTGAATGCTCAGTACCGAAGTACTGGTCAGCAGAGATGGAATCCCCAGCGGAATGTCCAGTTTGACTTCTGTGGAAAGGACACACCACAAAGGTGTGCTGGCACGCTCAGCACTGGGGTGCTGACCAGTCAGTGAGAAATCCTAAACGGAAGGTCAGTTGTGACTTCTGTGGAAAGAATGGCCATACTGTCCATGTATGCCGCCATAAAATAAAATATGATGCTTTACCTGTTGAACCTAACAAGCAAGGACCCAAAAAGAATTGGGTACCTAAAAGTAACTAGTTATAATAGCCTGAGGTGTGCTGAGAAGTCAAAGATGTGGTATATTGACAGCGCATGCTCGAGGCACATGACTGGTGATGAAACTCAGTTCATCACATTTGAGCATAAAAGAAGAGGAAGCGTAAGTTTTGGAGACAACAAAAAGGGTAAGATAGTAGTGTCAGGAACCATCGGAGGTAATCCTACTATTGAGTCAGTCTCCCTAGTCAGCGGACTTAAATATAACTTACTCAGCGTAGCTCAGCTATGTGACAATGGGAGAAAAGTTATATTTGATGCTACTGGATGTAAAATATACGAGGGAAAAACAAATGAGTTAATTTTAACTGCCCCTCGGATTGATAATGTCTTTATGCTAGACTTAGAGAAAAAGTTTTCAAAAACTGTATGCTTAGTGTCAAAGGAAGAAAATTCCTGGCTATGGCACAGGAGACTTGGTCATGTAAGCATGGACCTCCTGGCCAAATTAGCAAGAAAGCAATTGGTTGAGGGACTGCCTGAACTTAGATTTGAAAAAGATCAATTATGCCACGCTTGCCAAGCTGGAAAACAAACCAAACAATCTTTTCATAGCAAAAACATTGTCTCAACTAAGCGTCTGTTAGAATTACTACACTTGGATCTCTTCGGTCCAGTCCAGCCGCTGAGTCTGGGTGGAAGAAGATTTTCCTTGGTCATTGTAGATGACTTCTCTCGGTACACTTGGGTCATCTTGCTGAGTAGCAAGGATGAGACCTTTGAGACATTTTCAAATTTGGTTAGAAAACTTGAAAATGATAAAGACCTAAAACTAGCTCACATCCGAAGTGATAATGGTGGAGAATTCAAAAACCAACAGTTTGTTGAATTCTGTGAAGCCAGCGGCATTGACCATAACTTTTCTGCTCCTAGAACGCCTCAACAAAATGGGGTTGTTGAAAGGAAGAACAGAACACTGGTTGAAATAGCCAGGACGATGCTGAGTGAGCATAGGCTTCCAAAGTATTTTTGGGAAGAAGTTGTTAACACAGCGTGCTATATTCTTAATAGGGCTCTTTTTAGACCTATACTAAAGAAAACCCCCTACGAGCTTTGGAAAGGACGAAAACCCAACATTGGATACTTTCGTGCTTTTGGCTGTAAATGTTTTATTTTAAACACTAAAGATAGCCTAGCTAAATTTGACTCAAAAGCTGATGAAGCTATCTTTTTAGGCTACTCAACAAACAGCAAAGCATACAGAGTTTTCAATTAACGAACTCAAGTTTTAGAAGAGTCAGTACATATTGAGTTCGACGAAACTAACCCTGCAGGAAGATATCTGCCGCTGACCGAGGATGATCCACATTCAGCACCCGCTGATCAAGATACAGCTGCTGAGTCATTCCCTCAAGGGCTGACCAAAGGTAAAAGTGAACCAAATATTGTTTTCACTGACCAGTCTTTACCTGCAGAGATTGTTGAAACACAGACAACACAAGACATCAATCTACCCAAAGAGATAAGGATTCCAAGAGGGAACTCAGAGAGTGCAATCCTTGATGCCGCTGAGAATACCCTGATGATAAGAAACCAACTCAAGAGGTACCTCAGCAATGTAGCCTTCGTCTCAGTTCAGGAACCTAAGAACTTCGCTGATGCTGAGGAAGATGAATTCTGGATGAGCGCAATGCAAGAGGAACTTGATCAATTCAGAAGAAACGATGTATGGGAGCTAGTGCCACATCCAAGGAGTCAGAAGACCATTGGAACAAGATGGGTCTTCCGTAACAAGCTGGATGAGCAAGGAAACGTAGTCAGGAACAAAGCAAGGCTTGTAGCTCAGGGCTACAGTCGGCAAGAAGGTATTGACTACGGTGAGACCTTTGCCCCAGTGGCAAGGCTAGAGGCTATTAGGATTTTATGTGCATATGCATCTTACATGAACCTTAAACTGTTTCAAATGGATGTTGAGAGTGCATTCCTTAATGGAGTTATAAACGAGGAAGTTTATGTTAATCAACCTCCAGGGTTTGAGGATCCTAAATTCCCAAACCACGTTTATAAACTCAAAAAGGCTCTGTATGGCCTCAAGCAAGCACCACGTGCTTGGTATGAGAGGCTGACCAGTTTCCTGCTGACTAGAAACTATGTCAGGGGTAAAGCTGATACAACCTTATTCATTAAGAGAAAGGGTAAAGATACCCTGCTGGCTCAAATATATGTTGATGATATTATTTTCGGTGCTACTAATGAGTCAATGTGCAAGGAATTTAGCAAGCAAATGCAGACTGAGTTTGAAATGTCTATGATGGGAGAACTCAACTTCTTCCTTGGACTTCAAATCAAACAAGGAAAGAATGGCATCTTCATCAGTCAAGCTAAATATGCCAAGGAGATATTGAAGAAATATGATCTTGAAAATTGCAAGCCAATATCCACTCCTATGGGCACTGAAACTGTCCTCTGCGCTGACGAGAATGGTAAGTCAGTAGACAGCAAGTTATATCGAGGTATGATAGGCTCTCTACTTTACTTAACAGCAAGTAGACCGGACATTCAGTTCTCAGTATGCTACTGTGCTAGATATCAATCTAACCCTAAGGAATCTCATTAATAGCTATAAAAAGAATCCTTAGATATTTGCAAAGCTCAGTGAACGCAGGTTTATGGTATCCCAACACTCACGGCTTTACACTCGTTGGATACACTGACGCTGACTATGGTCGAGACAAGCTAGAACAGAAAAGCACCTCTGGAGGATGTCATTTCTTAGGAAGCTGTCTTGTATCTTGGTTCAGCAAGAAGCAGGCGTCAGTAGCCTTGTCTACCACTGAAGCTGAGTACATTGTTGCTGGTCACTGTGTTGCTCAAGTCCTATGGATTAAGCAACAGCTTGAAGACTATGGTGTTCAAACAAAGACAATTGAGGTCAAATGCGACAACAAAAGTGCAATTGATCTATCAAAGAACCCAATTCAACACAGCAGGATGAAGCATGTCAGCATAAGACATCACTTCATTAGAGACCATGTACTCAAGGGTGAGATAAAGCTGACCTATGTCCCAACGGATGAGCAGCTTGCGGATATCTTCACAAAGCCACTGGCTCATGAACAGTTCAGCATACTGAGAGAAGCCATTGGTATGTTTAATCCTCTTCAGTAAATTCCTGTTCTAAAATGTAAATTTATGCTGAGTGAATTACTATGCTGAATGAGTTATGCAAATGCATGCTGAGTGATTGTTATGCTGAGTACTTAACATATCAATACTGAGTAAATACGCACACCGAGTAGTAATTTCAAACTGAGAAATCATCCTTTCATATACTACTGACCACTCAGAATATAAAACGCTTAGTATTCTAAACGCTGAGTGTTAGATCCGTTTCATTAAATGAAAAAGCACGCGAATAGCCACCTAGGATGACGTATGCGCCGAATGTGTCATAAAAGCCAGGATCTTTGTCGGTTGACAATCCCAAGGCAAAACTGACACATGGATTCGATAAGATCCACACTTCATCGCTATAAATAATGGGTAAATCCCCATTCTTTATTTTCTTTACACTTACCGAATTCTTTGGCAAAGCATTCTCTCTCTCTCTCTCTCTAAGACTCTCAAAGCTTCCCAATCCTCTTTCTGATATAATGACTAGAGTTTCCGTCAACATCTCCGGTGCCGGTCACCCTAAGACCAGCTCCGATGAACCCTCCAGGCAAACTTCTGTGCCTGAAACCACCAAGGTCACTACGCCGAGCAAAGGCAAAACTGGCAAGCTACCTCCTCCAAAGGAAAACCGACCAAAATCAGAACCTATACCAAGGTATTTGATAACATTAGCGAATGGAAAGTAGACTTCTCGCGATGGGTTTCTGAGGCCTTCGTGACATCCGAACAACCCTTCTGCGAATGGATATCACAAAATGGATGGACCGAGCTGTTCTCCATTAGGGATCACACCTATCCTGACCTGGTAAGGGAGTTCTACCACAATCTCTTAGTCGCTGATGATAACCAGGACTACTTAATGTTGGTCCCTGGTAATTAGTTCCAATGGGGGGTTAGGAACTAATATAACTTTTTCTCGTTTTAATTAAGCTGACTGGAAGTTATTTTTAGAGTTTATTAACTCAGCTTATGGTCAGCTTGGTGAGATATGTTTGAAGACAGCTTTAGTCAGATGTTGACTAAAGTTGTTTTCTTGTGAGTTGAGAATTGACACTCTTGGAGGTCAGCTTCTAACTCAGCACCACTTACTTACTCAAGATCAGCTTAGGCAATTTATATGCTGAGTAAATAAAGTAAACAACACATGCAATTATAAGAGAGAGTTTAGAGATTACTCAGTATCACTTATCCTGGTTCGGCCTCTATGCCTACGTCCAGTCCCCAGAGTCCTCCGGGATTGTTGAATCCAATACTGAGCTCTTTAAAGGTAGAGCACAAACCGATTACAAGGCAGTTGAATATGCAAGAGTACCTTCCTCTATTCGTCTACTCAACTCCTACTAAGTGCTACAACCCAGCACCTAGATTTCTCTACCACTGAAATGCTTACAGCCAAGCACTCAGCTTAACACTCTCAATATTCCTATTGATCACAGACTTGTTCTTTTTGAACTAAAGAACACTTTAGATGATTACAGATCAATCTGGCATTTACACATAGAATAGAAAAGTTGGTGTAAGATCTTTTTGTATTTGAGTGCTTTCTAGACTTTCTCTCTTGTATTTTTCTTTCAAAATGTTCCGGTCATGATCCAAGTTCATCGATTGTCCTTTTATAGAAGAAAATCTGTAGATTTGATCGTTTTGAAATGTCTTAGCCGTTAACACCAAAACGGCTCTTTTGGGGGAACAATTTTTGGACAGCTTCAGACTGCACCGCCATTCCCTTTCTCTGTTTTCTTCAGGCGTCAGGTTTGTCTTCTAGCGTCTGGTTTGTCTTTTTGTGCCAGTTGTCTGTTTCCAATAATCCAACGTCCCATGACTCTTGGAATTAGTCTTTTAGGTGTCTTCGAGGTTCCAATTATTGGTGCAGAGGATTGGCAGACTTTGTTCTTTAGTGAACATATCCTTTATGATGTCCTGACTGTCACTCAGCTTCGTTTGTTCTCTTCGAGTTATTCAACGTTCATGCTGAGTTCCTTCTAGGTCGGCTCCGTTTTGTTTAACCGCTCTTGAAGAAATCTTCAACTTTAGTCAGCTTCGTTTTGTTTCTGAATTTTACTCCACTCAGCTTCCATTCTGTCATGCTGAGTTCCGTTCTACTCAGCTTCGCTTGTGCTGACTTTTGTCCTGTCTTTACTTTATATATTTTTGCACTCAATATATAACAAACATATTAGTACAATTAAATCAAAGCATCTAAATTTAATTGCCTCTTAATCATGGATGATTTTGTCAAATCAAAATCTTGTGGAAAGGTGTTTCAACAAACTCCCCCATTTTGATGTTGGCAAAATACATAATTACGGAACTCAGTTATAAGTTACCCCATGATTGATATTTTTGATATAACTCCCCCGTAAGGGTTGCATACATTTTGTTTTAACTTTATTCTAAACCTTCCAAGATCTAATTAGATTTAAGACATTTGTGTGTACTGACTCAGTTTTGGAAGGATGTTGTCTCTCAGTTTATTTTTAGTGTTAATGTGTTTAACCTTTTTGATTCGTTTGTTCAAACTTGATTAGTCAGATCAGGAAGAAAACTAATACTTGCTATATTGAGTTTAAGCAACAAAACAAAAAAAAACACATTAACCTAAACAACAAACAACCAAGGATTTAAAGACAGGATATTAAGCTAAGTCTTAAGCTGGTTTTACTTCTTCTTTCTCTGAGCTGTGGGATCAGTGTGAGCAATGCCTTTTCCTTTGCTTCCAGACGCATTATTACCTGCATGCTGAGGCTGAGTTCCTCCTTGACTTGTCTCCCCCGTTTTGCCATCATCAGGTTTGTAGAGGAAAGTTTCATTTCGTGCTGCGGAGGAGAGATACTGAGAGTAGCGCTGGAGCCTTTTGGTGCTTTCACCCAAGCCATCAATGACTGGGACACTATCGTCCTGGATATGCCTAGGAACCCGAAGAGAGCTACTGATCATGCTGAGGAGGCATTCATGAGATTTGCTCAGGCAGGTGAGGGAGCTTGTTATCTGACCAAAAGCTTGATGGAACAGTTTGAGCAGAGCAGAATCATAAAACATGCGCTGGCCATTGTTGATGCGCATTGCCTTCATGATAGCTTGTGAAAAGCTCATGAGTTCAGTGTTGGAGATAGGATCAACATCCATTTGGGCTCTGTCAATGTTGAGTAGTCTGACTGCTTCACTTAATTAGTCAATAGTACACTGAGAAGAGGAGGATACTAAATCACATGTACTGGTCAGCTCAGTATGAAGCTGGGTGAAACATTTTTGAAGTTCGGCAGAGGTGGCAAACTCAACATTGCCGGGTGGACTTAATTTGGTCAGCTCAGCATTCAATTTGGTAAAACAGTCTTGCAATTCAGCAGACGTAACAGACTCAAGATTGGCAGTTGCTCTAGAGGTGGTCAGTTCCGCTGCTAGCTTAACAAAGTAGCTTTGAAGCTCAGTGGAAGTGACATACCCTGGATTGACTTCTGACAGTTGGTGAATTTTGCCTTCAAGCGAATTCATATGGGTGGCCATTGTAAGCACTAGTTCAGTCAGTTTTGCTATTTGCTCTTGATTTGGTTGCTGAGTTTGAACCGCAGTGATAACGCTAACCAGATCCTTTAGTCCTCGAAGTTCATTCAGAAGCTGAGTAATACCTGACAGGTGGGAGGACTCAGCTTGAGTAGATTGGTGACCATCAGCTTGAGTAGTATGGAAATCTTGAAGCAAGGACTGAGCAGAAGCAATGACACGTCGGCCAGACTCAGTAGCATTCAAGTATGCAAACTTAGTAGTATTACTCTCAGAGGCTAGTACAGAGTTTGATGGTGGTGGAGGAGTTGGTTCTCTGCCAGATTGAGTACCTTGATTGGTACCTGGACTTTGATTTATTGGATGAGCTGAATCATCAACATGTTGTGTTGGGGGTGGAACTTGATTAGATAAGTTAATCTGCTCATCTTGAGGTGATGAAGTGGAGACAGGAAGTGTGTTACTTTGAGCAGTTTGAATTGGATCTGCAGGGTTTTTGGCTTGTTCCTCATCCTGAGTAACAGAGGCTTGTTTTTCCACTGGATTTTCTGGTGGTGACTCAGTTTCATTGGAGAAGTACTGGAACTGGATTGTAGAGAGGTCAGTTTCAGGCTCATCAATGGGAAAGTCGTCCATGAGATCAATTTGCTTTTGCGCTTTCTTTTTGAGTCTTCGCCGTGTCTCAGCTCTTGGCGGCGAATGGTCAGTTCGAATACCTTCACTGGACTCAGTAGCAACTGTCTCCTCTTCTACAGGTTGCTCAAAAGGACCCTCAACAGTATTACTTTCTTTCTTTCTCTGCTCAGCATCATCATGAGATTCTTCAACATTGGGACATTCTTCCTGCTCAGTATTAACTTCTTGGTGTTCAACATGTTGCTCAGTCTCTTCCACAACTTCCTTTTCTTGGTCAGTTCCATGACCTTCAGGTTGAGTAGAGGCTAGTGGGACAGCTTCCACTATCTTTAAGGAGTTACCCTTTTTCTTTTTCTTTAAAGGGGATTCTGGAGTTTCTTCGTCCTCATCCTTAGGCTCTTCTTGCCTCTTTCTTTTCTCAGCTTGTTCCTTAGCCTTGTCAGCTTTAGCTTTTTCCCTTGATGAAAGCCTTACTTTCTTTGGGACAGCATGAATGTCTTTGGAGCAGGTTTCTATAGCCTTCCTCTTCTTCCTTTTCTCAGGCTGAGCTGTCTCAGGTGACTCAGCATGAGCCTCAACATCTTTTGCAGGCTCAGCTTCAGGCTCAATTTCTTGTTGCTCAGCTTCTTCATCTTCCTCAGCATCTCCAGCTCCTTCATATCCCTTCAAGGGTTGATTATACAATAGTCCATCCAGTAGGACTGCAGTGATTTCACTTCCCAATGTGCTTGTTTCATTCACCGTCTCTATTTGCTTGTCCTGTATAATTTTTGTAATGAGTGAGCCCAAGCGGAGTTTCTTACCACTTCGTTGAAACGCTCCAACTAGAAAGACGGGAAGATTAAACGGAGTGTAGGTCAACATGTGCCAGATGAAGCACTGTTCGAAGTTTAATGCAGATGAAGCTGAGCTGAGTTTGGGGAAGATAAAGTTGGTCAGCATGAAGTGGACCATCTTTTGTTCTTTACCCATACAGGTGCTGGGTATTTCACCCTTATGATCTTTGGGTTTACAGAACCCCTTTAGCTTCTCAGTTGTGGCTTTTGGTATTTTCTCCTTTGTCGTTCTAAATTGAATTCCTTCGTCTGGTAAATCTAGCAATGTGGCTAGATAGGCAGGGGTTACGACGATTTTCTGACCTTTAACAGTGGTCTCCAAATAGTCAGAGTCATCTGCATCAACACGTAGATTCGAGTAGAATTCCCGTACTAACCTGGGATAGGTTGTTCCTGAAAGAGAGAAGAGACCTTTCCACTTGTTCTTCTCGATCCATTCACAGAATGGTTTCTCAGATGAGACAAAACTTGGAGAAAACCATCGGCATTTTAAAACCTCCAGATTGTTGACCTTTGAGTGTACCTTGATCATTTTCCTTTCTATTTCCGTCGAAGGACCCGCGTGGTCAGTGGGTTTGTCTGTGGTTTGAGTTTTAGGGGTTTTGTTTTTGTCGGAAGCCATTTTTGAAGGTTTTGAAGTTCTTAGAGAGAAAGAAGTTTGATTTCGGGAGATTACAGTCGTGAGGAATGAAAAGTGGGGATTCTTCCACTTTTTATATAAATTTACGACGGCCCTTAATCATTAACTAGCCGTTTTTACCTAGGGATGTTCAACCGACAAAAATTCTGTCAATTATGACATCTTTGGCACATGGGATTTGCCATTAATGTGCGTCTTCCCAAAGTGCTAGAGGTTACACGTGTAGGTTCACTTTTCGCGAGTGGGTTTTTACTAGGTTTTGCTAGAATTCGAAGCATCCACGATATTGAGTGCCTAACTTTTGTGAAGATAATTTCTCTATCTCTAATTAACTCAACATACGTTACTCACTCAGCATGTGTATTTACTCAGCATAGAGTGATTACTCAATATGTTTTTCTACTCAGCATAGGATGTTTACTCAGCTTTTATGCCTACTCAGTATCATCACTCAATATATATGTCAATTCAGCATAGGGTGGCTTTTTCATTTCAAGCTTAGTAAGGAGTAGATATTTTACTCAACATGGCATTTGCACAATTATTCAAAGTTCCACTCATATGACAATTATTCAATACAGATTTAGTTAGGGTGGATTTGACATACCAATTGCTTCCCTTAGTGTGTTGAATTGTTCTCATGCCAAGGGCTTTGTGAAGATATCTGCAAGCTGATCATTTGTTGGCACATAGGTCAGCTTGATCTCATCTTTTAGTACATGATCTCTGATGAAGTGATGCCTTATGCTAACATGCTTCATCCTGCTGTGTTGGACTGGATTCTTAGATAGATCGATGGCACTTTTGTTGTCGCATTTCATCTCTATTGTCTTTGTTTTGACTCCGTAATCCTCAAGTTGTTGCTTTATCCATAGGACTTGTGCAACACAGCTTCCAGCAGCCACATACTCAGCTTCAGTTGTAGACAGAGCTACGGATGATTGCTTCTTGCTGAACCAAGATACTAGACAGCTTCCAAGGAAATGACATCCTCCTGAAGTACTCTTCCGTTCTAGCTTATCTCGTCCATAGTCAGCATCAGTATATCCAATGAGTGTGAAGTCATTTGAGGTTGGATACCATAGACCTGCATCAACTGAGCTTTGCAAGTATCTAAAAATTCTTTTTACAGCAGTTAGATGAGATTCCTTGGGGTCAGCTTGATATCTAGCACAATAGCATACTGAGTATTGAATATCCGGTCTACTAGTAGTGAGATAGAGTAAAGAACCTATCATACCTCGATAGAGCTTACTATCAACTGACTTACTCTTCTCATCCTTGCATAGGACAGTATCAGTACCCATGGGGGTTGATATTGGTTTGCAATCTACCATGCTGAAGTTCTTTAACATTTCCTTGGTGTACTTAGACTGACTTATAAAGATGCCATTCTTACCTTGCTTGATTTGAAGTCCAAGGAAGAAGTTGAGTTCACCCATCATGGACATTTCGAACTCAGTTTGCATCTGTTGGCTGAATTCTTTGCACAAAGATTCGTCAGTAGCACCAAAAATTATATCATCTACATATATCTGTGCAAGTAGGGTATGTTTACCCTTTTTCTTAATAAACAAGGTTGTGTCAGCTTTTCCCCTGACATAGTTCCTGGTCAGCAGGAAGTTGGTCAACCTCTCATACCAAGCTCTTGGAGCTTGCTTTAGGCCGTACAGGGCCTTTTTGAGTTTATAAACGTGGTTTGGAAATTTTGGATCTTCAAACCTAGGAGGTTGATTTACATATACCTCTTCGTTTATAAGGCCATTAAGAAATGCACTTTTCACATCCATTTGATATAGTTTAAAATTCATGTAACTGGCATAGGCACACAATATACGTATAGCTTCTAATCTAGCAACGGGAGCAAATGTTTCTCCATAGTTTATACCCTCTTGCTGACTATAGCCTTAGGCTACAAGTCGAGCTTTGTTTCTAATCACATTTCCATGCTCATCTAGCTTATTTCTAAAGACCCACTTGGTTCCTATGGGCTTTTGATTCCTAGGTTTAGGTACTAAATCCCATACCTCATTTCTGGTAAATTGGTCAAGCTCTTCTTGCATAGCATTGATCCAATATTCATCTTGCTCAGCATCAGCAAAGTTCTTTGGCTCATGTATTGAGACGAATGCAACATTGCTGAGGTATTTTCTAAGCTGATCTCTGGTCATTAATTTGTTGTCGGCGGCATCAAGAATGGCTTGTTCTGTATGTCCTCTTGGGATCTTTATTTCCTTGGGCAATGTTGAGTTGTTTGAAAAAGGTGTTTCTACAATCTCTACAGGAATAGATTGGTCAGCAAATGATATTTCAATTTCTTGCTTACCTTGGGTCAGCTCCTGTATAGTTGACACAGAGGCTTCTGGTTGATCAGCGGAAGCTGAGCCTGGTTCATCTTCTTCAGGCTGAGCTGACTTACCTATAGGGTCAGTTTCATCGAACTCAACATGTACAGACTCTTATACAACCTGAGTTCTTTTGTTAAATACTCTATATGCTTTACTGTTTGTTGAGTACCCTAAAAAGATCGCCTCGTCAGCTTTAGCATCAAATTTAGCAAGGTTGTCTTTTGTATTGAGTATAAAGCATTTACACCCAAAGGCACGAAAGTATCCAATGTTGGGCTTTCGACCTTTCCAAAGTTCATATGGGGTTTTCTTAAGTATAGGTCTAACTAGAGCCCTATTCAGTATGTAACATGCCGTGTGAACAGCTTCTCCCCAGAAGTACTTTGGAAGCCTATTTTCACTCAGCATTGTCCTAGCTATTTCGACAATGGTTCTATTTTTCCTTTCAACGACCCCATTTTGTTGAGGTGTTCTAGGAGCAAAGAAGTTGTGGTCAATGCCACTGGTTTCACAGAATTCGTCAAACTGTTGGTTTTTGAATTCTCCACCATTGTCATTTTCAAGCTTTTTGATCAATGTGGTAAACATCTCAAAGGTTTCATCCTTGCTACTCAGCAAGATGATCCAAGTGTACCGAGAGAAATCATCTACAATAACCAAGGAAAATTTCTTACCTCCCAAGCTGAGTGGCTGGATAGGTCCGAAAAGATCCAAGTGTAGTAATTCCAATGGTCTTTTGGTTGAGACAATATTTTTGCTATGAAATGACTTTTTAGTTTGTTTGCCTTGCTGACAAGGTTTACACAGTTGATCTTTTTCAAACTTTAATTTGGGTAATCCCTCAACTAATTGCTTTCTAGCTAATTTGGCAAGAAGGTCCATGCTGACATGCCCAAGTCTTCTATGCCATAGCCAGGAGTTGTCCTCTTTAGACACTAAGCATATGTTTTTAGAAAACTGTTTTTCTAAGTTTAACATGTATACATTTTCTACACGAGGGGCAGTTAAAATTAACTCATTTGTATTTCCCTCGAGTATTTGACACTTAGTATCATCAAATACAATCCTTCTGCCGCTCTTGCAATTCTGGGCTACACTCAGCAGATTGTATTGACTTCTCCACGCATGTCAAGCTGACCTGCATTTTAAACTATTCATTTTTAGGTACCCAATTCCTTTTGGGTCCTTTCTTGTTAGTGTAAACAGGTGCAAAGTCATATTTTAACTTGTGACGGCATACTTTTATGGTGTGGCCTGGCTTACCACAGAAATCACAAAAAGGTACCCTTTGTGGGTTGAACTGAGTATGGTCAGCATTATTGTGTTGGGCATGCCAACATACTTTTGTGGTATGCCCTTTTCTTCCGCAGAAGTCACATTGGACAGTTCGCCTGTTATGCCAACACACATCCTTTGTGTGTCCCCTTTTTCCACAACACTCACATTGAGTGAATTGCTTATGCTGACTAGTATTTGCGTACTCAGCATGGGGTTTATTTCTATTTGAGCCCTTTCCTTGACTCTGTAACATTATGATATCCTTTCTAAGTTTCTTTGACTCAGATTGAACCTCCGTGACAAACTTATGTAAGATTTGCATGTTGGTATGCAAGTCAGAGTTGTCCTGGAGAAGATATCGGAGGTCACTCAGCTTGACCTCTTCAATCTCATCACAGCGCCTGCTGAGTGCCTTAATCTTTTTGTTACACTTCTTAGTTAGTGTATATAAGTCACTCAGGGCATTTACCATTTCGTTTTTAAGCAAAAGTAAGGATGTTACCTCATTGTTGTAGTTCTCCTGGTCAGTTTCATCAGAAAGGTCAGCATGCTCAGATTGGGATTGGTCAGTTCCATCATCTGCCATAAAACATATGTTGGCTGTTTCATTTTGCTCAGCTTCAGATGATGTTGACTCATCACTGTCACTCCATGTGGCTACCATAGCCTTTTTGCTTGCCTTCTTCTCTTTCTTGAGGTTGGGACAGCTTGACTTGATGTGCCCGGTTTGATGACACTTAAAACATGTGACAAACCTTGAGTTGTCCTTCTTGTACTTGTCACTTGACTCAGCTTTGTACTTATCGTTTCTTTTAAATGATCTTTTACCGTTTCTATCATTTCTTCTGAACAGCTTTTTCATCTTTCTGGTGAACATGGCCAGTTCCTCATCATCAGTTGACTTTGCTTCAGTTGAGTCAGCTTTCATGACAAGAGATTTTTGTTTCTTATCTTCTGATTTTTCTTTCTCTTTGGCTTCAAAGTTTTTCATAGAGATTTCATGGGTCAGCAGGGATCCGATCAGCTCATCATATTTGTAGGTAGTCAAGTCTTGGGCTTCTTCTACGGCTGGTTTCTTTGCTTGCCAGCTCTTGGGCAAACTTCTCAGAATTTTCTTCACCTGTTCTTCTTCAGTGAAGTTCTTTCCAAGCCTTTTTAGCTCATTTATAATGTTTGTGAACCTTGCATTCATTTCTGAGATGTCTTCGTTCTCCTTCATCTCAAACAGCTCGTAGAGTCTTATATGTTGATTGACTTTAGACTCCTTAACTTTGCTTGTGCCTTCATAGGTTACTTCAAGCTTCTTCCAAATCTCCTGTGCTGACTCGCAACCTGAAATCTTATTGTATTCTGCAGCATCTAACGCACAGTGAAGCATGTTTATAGCCGAAGCATTATTTTGTAATTTTCTGAGGTCATCCTCTGTCCACTCAGCCTCACTTTTAACAATTTTCTCATCGTTAACAGTTTTCTGAGGTCATCCTCTGTCCACTCAGCCTCCCTGATGCACTCATGTTTGTGGCTTGAATAAAGTTTTTCATCCTATTCTTCCAGAATGTATAATTTGACCCAAAGAATAGGGGAGGTCTAGTGATTGATAGTCCCTCAGGGAGTATCTGTGTTGTTTGGTTTCCTGGAAGGAACCGAGTGCTATTCTCACCCATTTTTAGGGATCAGCTCAAGATTGTTAAATCTTTGAGTAGTGAGCTTAGGCTCTGATACCACTTGTTGGTCCCTGGTAATTAGTTCCAAGGGGGGGGGGGGGGGTTAGGAACTAATATAACTTTTTCTCGTTTTAATTAAGCTGACTGGAAGTTATTTTTAGAGTTTATTAACTCAGCTTATGGTCAGCTTGGTGAGATATGTTTGAAGACAGCTTTAGTCAGATGTTGACTAAAGTTGTTTTCTTGTGAGTTGAGAATTGACACTCTTGGAGGTCAGCTTCTAACTCAGCACCACTTGCTTACTCAAGATCAACTTAGGCAATTTATATGCTGAGTAAATAAAGTAAACAACACATGCAATTATAAGAGAGAGTTTAGAGATTACTCAGTATCACTTATCCTAGTTCGGCCTCTCTGCCTACGTCCAGTCCCCAGAGTCCTCCGGGATTGTTGAATCCAATACTGAGCTCTTTAAAGGTAGAGCACAAACCGATTACAAGGAATTTGAATATGCAAGAGTACCTTCCTCTATTCGTCTACTCAACTCCTACTAAGTGCTACAACCCAGCACCTAGATTTCTCTACCACTGAAATGCTTACAGCCAAGCACTCAGCTTAACACTCTCAATATTCCTATTGATCACAAACTTGTTCTTTTTGAACTAAAGAACACTTTAGATGATTACAGATCAATCTAGCATTTACACATAGAATAGAAAAGTTGGTGTAAGATCTTTTTGTATTTGAGTGCTTTCTAGACTTTCTCTCTTGTATTTTTCTTTCAAAATGTTCCGGTCATGATCCAAGTTCATCGATTGTCCTTTTATAGAAGGAAATCTGTATATTTGATCGTTTTGAAATGTCTTAGCCGTTAACACCAAAATGGCTCTTTTGGGGGAACAATTTCTGGACAGCTTCAGACTGCACCGCCATTCCCTTTCTCTGTTTTCTTCAGGCGTCAGGTTTGTCTTCTAGCGTCTGGTTTGTCTTTTTGTGCCAGTTGTCTGTTTCTAATATTCCAACGTCCCATGACTCTTGGAATTAGTCTTTTAGGTGTCTTCGAGGTTCCAATTATTGGTGCAGAGGATTGGCAGACTTTGGTCTTTAGTGAACGGATCCTTTATGTTGTCCTGATTGTCACTCAGCTTCGTTTGTTCTCTTCGAGTTATTCAACGTTCATGCTGAGTTCCTTCTAGGTCGGCTCCGTTTTGTTTAACCGCTCTTGAAGAAATCTTCAACTTTAGTCAGCTTCGTTTTGTTTCTGAATTTTACTCCACTCAGCTTCCATTCTGTCATGCTGAGTTCTGTTCTACTCAGCTTCGCTTGTGCTGACTTTTGTCATGTCTTTACTTTATATATTTTTGCACTCAATATATAACAAACATATTAGTACAATTAAATCAAAGCATCTAAATTTAATTGCCTGTTAATCATGGATGATTTTGTCAAATCAAAATCTTGTGGAAAGGTGTTTCGACACTTAACAACAGTGGTAAGGGGGAAAACGATTTTCATCAATCCCACCTATTTGGCGAATTTGCTAAAGCTGAAAAATGAGGGAGCAAAACTGAGAAGAACTGGAGATCAGGATGACACTAACTATGAAGTCAACTTTTGCAAGCCCCCTGGTCATTCTGGAGAAGTCTCAAGTTCATCCATGGGTCAGCACCAAAAGATGGCTCATTACCTGCTGACCTACTTTATTTACCCAAAGATAAACTACACCAGCTCAGCGACAAATTTCGAGCAATGCTTTATATGGCATATGCTGACATATACGCCTATCAACATGCCAGTATTCTTGATTGCTGGGTTCATAAGGAGCACTGGAACTCTCAGGCTGGGATCGCTCATCACCAGGATCCTCATTGATCATCAAATAGACCTAACTGATGAAGTTAAAGCTAGAGGATCTGAAATAACAGCTGCTTCGCTGAGGGCTTTGAAGTTCAATCAGCCACTAAAGAAAGGAAAAGCTGCTGCTGAACAACAAGCTGAGGAAACAGCTCCAAAGCAAAGCCAAAGGACAAAGGCTCCAGCTGCCCACAAGAGGAAAGCTGTTGTGACCTCTTCTAAGAAGGCTGAGCCTCAGACCAAGAAGTCAAAGTCAGCTGCTGAACCAGGTCAGGAAAGACCTAAGTCAGCTGAGAAAAGGAGCAGGCAAGAAGAGCCTGAAATTGAGGATGAGCAACCTCAAAAGAAGCAGAAGTCTTCTACACTGACTCCCATTGATGCTACACCTACTGACGTAGTAGTTCCTGGTGATTCTCACTACACACAGTGTCTAGGAACTATAGCTGAGCATCAAGAAGATGAGGTGCATCTGGATGATCAGTTCATTGCACAAGTTGAGGAAGAGTTAGATGGTGATAGTGAAGAAGATGAAGAACAAGAAGTAGAAGGCTGTCAGGATGACGCTGAGGACACTGAGGAAACAGCTAGTGAGGTTGATGCTGAGCCAACCACTACTGGGTTGGCTGCTGGAGATGAACAAGAACCTGACCAACACAATGTTGATCAAGGACAAGAACAAGCTGGCCAGCTTAATGTTGATCAAGAGGAAACTTCTCCCTCTCACTCAGGAGAATCTATACAAGCTGACACTCCTCCTCCTCGCAGAAGAAGATTAGTTAAGGCAAGTCAGAAGACAGTCATTGACCTTCCGGTTCAACCACCAACTGTCCCAGACTTTGTTATTCAGAAGCCGACCAAGGATCCTTCTGCACTTAAGCTGAAATTTTTCAGAAAACAACCAACTTCTACTCCACCGGCTTCCCTCGAAAAGCAAGCCTCTGTTTCTTCACCAAAGGAACACGCCGACTTGAATGCTTCCGCCAACTCAACAAGTCAAGTTGAGTCAATTCCTGTAAATGCTGTCAATCCAAGCATTGTGCTGACTCAAAACATTCCTGCCCCAGTCAGCACAGACAGCATTAGAATTACCTCTTCTCCAATCAACACATCTACCGGTCAATCAACTCTACCAGAACCTCAAGTGCAGATTGGAAACACACTTCCAGTCACTGACCACGTTATTCCTCTAACTCCTCTTCCAACCGATCATACTGAGGCAACAATGCAAGTTAATGAATGCCCTCTTAGCTACTTGCATGCTACCTAGTCTAGAAAAAGAATCATCGACTCGGTGCAAACACTGATAAAAGAACTTCATCAAACCACTCTACCTGCTGCTGGGTCTTCTACTGCTGAGACAACTCAGCTCTCCCATGTAACCCAGCTTCTCAACGAAGTCAAAGGATTCAAGGACTTGCTGAGTGTCATCGTTACCTTTCAAGCACAGTAAGCTAATCAGGATTCCATCACAAAGCTGGCTGAGATCCAGCTGACAATAGTTCAACATCTCAACGCTCTTCAAGAACAAGTTCAGACTTTGTCAGCTACGAACACGCGCTATGCAACTTCTGATGAAGTAAAAATGCTCTTTGCTCAGCTTCACACCGAGCAAATCAAAACCAACGAGCAAATGGTCTCCTATTCTCAGTGCTCAGTGGAGCAAATTGGTGAGGCCGTTCGATTACTGAACTTGAACAAGCAAGAGATGGATACTGACACTATGAAGCAAAATGAAATGTTGTCTATTAACAGACAAAACTTCAATCACATACGTCACACAAATATTCACCGTCAATACTATGACACATCCTTACTGAAGACTTTTCATCAAGTCATTGCTGGTCTGACTGATGCACTTACCTGGGTAGGAAAATCTCAAGCTTTCATAGTAAGCATGATCAGCGCTGCTGAACTTAATATACCTTCCGAGGTCTCAGATAATGGAGTTGCTATTTTTTATGGTGTCAATGAAAGCGCCGATAGAATTAAGGAGCTGTCCACAGAACTGACCAGAGCCGTCTTAACCGACGCCTTTAGGATTCCTCCTCCCGATGCTGACAAAACGGGGGAGAAAGAACAAGCTAGAACACAGCATGAGCATAGTCAGTCCAAGCAAAAGAGAAAGAAATAGAAATTAGGCTAGCTCAGTTATGCTATATTTGTAGTCTCTATGTGTTATGTTTTCCTTATCTTTTGCTGTATACACTGACTACTTCTAGTAATATCAATACTTGCATCCTTTCTTCAAAACTGAGTTATGAATTATTATATACGATGCTGAGTATTAAGTTATTATGTATCTTCAATTACATCAACCATGTTTAAATGCTTATAAAACTTGTTGATCGTACCTAATGCTGATAACATGTTTGACATTGACTTATATGTTTATATAACATTGCCTTATAAAACTCATTGAACAAAAAATTACTCAGCGCTCTCTGAATGCTATAACTTCCGCTTAAACACTGAGTAAAATAGAATATGTTCCATGAGCTGACCTATATCTATAAACTGACCTTAGACTTACTCGATTAAACCTTCAAATGTTTAGAGTAAAACTAAGTTAGTAGCTCAACCCTTACGGGGGAGTTTGCTAAGATACATTAGGTCAACTATCATGGGGGAGCTCAATACTGAGTTCTTCACTGAATAGTTTTGCCAACATCAAAATGGGGGAGTTTGTTGAAACACCTTTCCACATAATTTTGATTTGACAAAATTGTTTAAGTATAATTAAAATATATTCTAAACACACTAAGTTTAAATGCTTTGATTTATTCTACTAATGTGTTTGTTCAATGTTGAGTTAAATTGTTTATAAGACACAAGATTAAAAGGCCCAAGTCCAATACGGAAGTCAAAGCCCAAGTCAAACAGTTTAAGGCAACTCGGCCCGCGTATGTCAAAAACGCTGTCATTATGTACAAAACGCAGCTCAGCAAGAGAAGGATCTAGAAGACCTTCAAGGAACAACTTCGGAACGAAGCTGCTGAGTTGATTCGACAAACAGTACAAGACAGCAGCTGGCTAAGAACAACTTCCAGACAAAGTATTTCTACTTTGGGTAAAGTTCAGAAGACACAGTATGCTGTCTAGTTGACATTACCATAAATGGAGAGACACTCTGCCGAGCTGACCAAAAGCTAACCGAGGACAGAAGATACTCAAATATGATTGGCCGAGAGCTCTGAGCGAGTCAGGATGACAACGACCGGAAGCCGTTTCCCTCCAACGGTTATTTCGAAATTCGAAATGACCGATTCCTCAGACGTCTCTATAAATAGTGCCATCAGTTGCTTCATTCAATAGAGAACTTGATCAAGCCATTACGCTGACCAAATTTCTACGCAAAGTTCTCCAAGCAAAAGCAAAGCAATCTTACACTATATTTCATATCTTTTGTGTAAAAGTCTAGAGTGATTATTCAATCATCTAAGGTGTCTTAGCAATCATTGTTTAGGTCAAACACTTATCATTTCTAGAGATTAGAAAGGAGAGGCTGAGTACTCGATTATAGTACTCAGCGAGAGATTAGGATTGAGTAGAGGTATAGAGGAAGGTACTCTTGTTATACTCAGTTGCTAAGATTGTAAAAGGTTTGATGCTCTACCGTTAAAGAGCTCAGTAGAGAATTCGAAATCTCGGAACGTGTTCCGGGGATAGGACGTAGGCTTGGAGGCCGAACCTGAATAAATTTGCTGAGTAACATATTTCTAACCTTTAACTCCTTTATATATTTATTGCTTGCTTAAACAAAAACTGACCAAGTAAAGAGGTCAAGCTGAGTTGTGCGCGTTGAATATCCGAGCTCAGTAATAGACTCTAAGTGCTATCTCCTGACTCAAGTAAAGAAACTGACCTAGTCACTAGTTGACTAAGCCAGTATCTTGCTATTCACTCAGCGCCGCTGTCCAAACCTTTTTCTCACGAAAAAGAAGTCTGCCCTAGCTTAAAATTTTTAAATAGTTCCTAACCCCCCATTGGAACTATACTTGTAACGATATAAGGGACCAACAAGTGGTATCAGAGCTTAAAAGCTCACTGTAAAAGGTTTAACCACCTTGAGCTGATCCCCACTATGGGCGAAAACAGCACTCGGTTTCTCCCAGGAAACCAAACAACTCAGATCTTACCTGATGGGATGTCCATTACTCGGCCTCCCCTATTCTTCGGGTTTAACTACACCTTCTGGAAGAATAGGATGAAAAATTTCATTCAGGCTACAAATATGAGTGCCTGGCTATCCATAGTCCAAGGTCCATTTGTACCTGTCGAAGTTGTGGCTGGCCAAACAGTTGTTAAAGCTGAGGCCAAATGGACAGAGGATGATCTCAAGAAGCTACAAAATCATGCTTCGGTTATAAATATGCTTCACTGTGCGCTCGATGCTACATAATATAATAAAATCTCAGGTTGTGAGTCGGCGCAAGAGATCTGGAAGAAGCTGGAGGTCACCTACGAAGGAACCAATAAAGTAAAGGAGTCCAAGGTGAACCAGCAGATGAGACTGTACGAGCTGTTCGAAATGAACAATGATGAGGGTATATCTGACATGAATGCAAGGTTTACCAACATCATCAATGAGCTCAAGAGACTTGGGAAGATCTTCACTGAGGAAGAACAAGTCAAAAAGATACTCAGGAGTCTTCCTAAAGACTGGCAAGCAAAGAAGACCGCTGTTGAGGAAGCTCAGGACTTAACCACCTACAAATATGACGAACTCATCGGCTCGTTGCTGACCCATGAGATATCAATGAAAAACTTCGAGGTGAAAGAAAAGTCTGAAGACAAGAAGCAGAAATCTCTTGTCATGAAAGCTGACTCCACTGATGGGAGCTCAACAGATGATGAAGAGATGGCTATGTTCACAAGGAAGATGAAAAGGCTGTTCAGGAAGAATGACAAATATTCTAAGAAGCCTTACAGAAAGTTTGATAAGTATAAAGCTGAGTCCAGCGACAGCAAATACAAGAAAGACAACTCAAAGCCCATTACATGCTTTGAATGTCATCAAACTGGCCATATCAAGTCAAGCTGCCCAACGCTGAGGAAAGATAAGAAGAACGGCAAAAAGGCAATGGTGGCTACATGGAGCGACAGTGATGAGTGTTCATCAACAGAAGCTGAGGCCACCGAGTCAGCGAAGATATGCTTCATGGCTGACGTACTTGCTGAGCCGTGCGTCTCTGAGCATGCTGACCCCTCCATTGCATCTGATGATGAGGAGCAATCAAATGAGGTAATATCACTTTCCCAGCTCAGAAACGAAATGGGTAATGCCCTGAGTGACCTCTATACACTTGTCAAAAAGTGTAATAAGAAAATTAGAGCACTCAGCAGGCGCTGTGACGAGGTTGAAGAGGTCAAGCTAAGTGACCTCAGATTCCTTCTTCAGGACAACTCAACTTTGCATGATAATATGGAGATCATACATAAGTCTGTCTCTGAAGTCCAATCAGATTCAAAGAAACTGAGAAAGGACGTCACAAATATGCAGAACCAACTAAAGGTTCAAAACAAAAGAAATTTTCCTCTGAATGCTCAGTACCGAAGTACTGGTCAGCAGAGATGGAATCCCCAGTGGAATGTCCAGTGTGACTTCTGTGGGAAGAAAGGACACACCACAAAGGTGTGCTGGCACGCTCAGCACTGGGGTGCTGACCAGTCAATGAGAAATCCTAAACGGAAGGTCAGCTGTGACTTCTGTGGAAAGAATGGCCATACTGTCCATGTATGCCGCCATAAAATAAAATATGATGCTTTACCTGTTGAACCTAACAAGCAAGGACCCAAAAAGAATTGGGTACCTAAAAGTAACTAGTTACAATGCAGGTAAGCCTGAGGTGTGCTGAGAAGTCAAAGATGTGGTATATTGACAGCGCATGCTCGAGGCACATGACTGGTGATGAAACTCAGTTCATCACATTTGAGCGTAAAAGAGGAGGAAGCGTAAGTTTTGGAGACAACAAAAAGGGTAAGATAGTAGTGTCGGGAACCATCGGAGGTAATCCTACTATTGAGTCAGTCTCCCTAGTCAGCGGACTCAAATATAACTTACTCAGCGTAGCTCAGCTATGTGACAATGGGAGAAAAGTTATATTTGATGCTATTGGATGTAAAATATACGAGGGAAAAACAAATGAGTTAATTTTAACTGCCCCTCGGATTGATAATGTCTTTATGCTAGACTTAGAGAAAAAGTTTTCAAAAACTGTATGCTTAGTGTCAAAGGAAGAAAATTCCTGGCTATGGCACAGGAGACTTGGTCATGTAAGCATGGACCTCCTGGCCCAATTAGCAAGAAAGCAATTGGTTGAGGGACTGCCTGAACTTAGATTTGAAAAAGATCAATTATGCCACGCTGGAAAACAAACCAAACAATCTTTTCATAGCAAAAACATTGTCTCAACTAAGCGTCCGTTAGAATTACTACACTTGGATCTCTTCGGTCCAGTCCAGCCGCTGAGTCTGGGTGGAAGAAGATTTTCCTTGGTCATTGTAGATGACTTCTCTCGGTACACTTGGGTCATCTTGCTGAGTAGCAAGGATGAGACCTTTGAGACATTTTCAAATTTGGTTAGAAAACTTGAAAATGATAAAGACCTAAAACTAGCTCACATCCGAAGTGATAATGGTGGAGAATTCAAAAACCAACAGTTTGTTGAATTCTGTGAAGCCAGCGGCATTGACCATAACTTTTCTGCTCCTAGAACGCCTCAACAAAATGGGGTTGTTGAAAGGAAGAACAGAACACTAGTTGAAATAGCCAGGACGATGCTGAGTGAGCATAGGCTTTCAAAGTATTTTTGGGGAGAAGCTGTTAACACAGCGTGCTATATTCTTAATAGGGCTCTTGTTAGACCTATACTAAAGAAAACCCCCTACGAGCTTTGGAAAGGACGAAAGCCCAACATTGGATACTTTCGTGCCTTTGGCTGTAAATGTTTTATTTTAAACACTAAAGATAGCCTATCTAAATTTGACTCAAAAGCTGATGAAGCTATCTTTTTAGGCTACTCAACAAACAGCAAAGCATACAGAGTTTTCAATAAACGAACTCAAGTTTTAGAAGAGTCATTACATGTTCAGTTCGACGAAACTAACCCTGCAGGAAGATATCTGCCGCTGACCGAGGATGATCCACATTCAGCACCCGCTGATCAAGATACAACTGCTGAGTCATTCCCTCAAGGGCTGACCAAAGGTAAAAGTGAACCAAATATTGTTTTCACTGACCAGTCTTTACCTGCAGAGATTGTTGAAACACAGACAACACAAGACATCAATCTACCCAAAGAGATAAGGATTCCAAGAGGGCACTCAGAGAGTGCAATCCTTGATGCCGCTGAGAATACCCTGATGACAAGAAACCAACTCAGGAGGTACCTCAGCAATGTAGCCTTTGTCTCAGTTCAGGAACCTAAGAACTTCGCTGATGCTGAGGAAGATGAATTCTGGATGAGCGAATGCAAGAGGAACTTGATCAATTCAGAAGAAATGATGTATTGGAGCTAGTGCCACATCCAAGGAGTCAGAAGACCATTGGAACAAGATGGGTCTTCCGCAACAAGCTGGATGAGCAAGGAAACGTAGTCAGGAACAAAGCAAGGCTTGTAGCTCAGGGCTACAGTCAGCAAGAAGGTATTGACTACGGTGAGACCTTTGCCCCAGTGGCAAGGCTAGAGGCTATTAGGATTTTATGTGCATATGCATCTTACATGAACTTTAAACTGTTTTAAATGGATGTTAAGAGTGCATTCCTTAATGGAGTTATAAACGAGGAAGTTTATGTTAATCAACCTCCAGGGTTTGAGGATCCTAAATTCCCAAACCACGTTTATAAACTCAAAAAGGCTCTGTATGGCCTCAAGCAAGCACCACGTGCTTGGTATGAGAGGCTGACCAGTTTCCTGCTGACTAGAAACTATGTCAGGGGTAAAGCTGATACAACCTTATTCATTAAGAGAAAGGGTAAAGATACCCTGCTGGCTCAAATATATGTTGATGATATTATTTTCGGTGCTACTAATGAGTCAATGTGCAAGGAATTTAGCAAGCAAATGCAGACTGAGTTTGAAATGTCTATGATGGGAGAACTCAACTTCTTCCTTGGACTTCAAATCAAACAAGGAAAGAATGGCATCTTCATCAGTCAAGCTAAATATGCCAAGGAGATATTGAAGAAATATGATCTTGAAAATTGCAAGCCAATATCCACTCCTATGGGCACTGACACTGTCCTCTGCGCTGACGAGAATGGTAAGTCAGTAGACAGCAAGTTATATCGAGGTATGATAGGCTCTCTACTTTACTTAACAGCAAGTAGACCGGACATTCAGTTCTCACTATGCTACTGTGCTAGATATCAATCTAACCCTAAGCAATCTCATTACATAGCTGTAAAAAGAATCCTTAGATATTTGCAAAGCTCAGTGAACGCAGGTTTATGGTATCCCAACACTCATGACTTTACACTCGTTGGATACACTGACGCTGACTATGGTCGAGACAAGCTAGAACGGAAAAGCACCTCTGGAGGATGTGATTTCTTAGGAAGCTGTCTTGTATCTTGGTTCAGCAAGAAGCAGGCGTCAGTAGCCTTGTCTACCACTGAAGCTGAGTACATTGCTGCTGGTCACTGTGTTGCTCAAGTCCTATGGATTAAGCAACAACTTGAAGACTATGGTGTTCAAACAAAGACAATTGAGGTCAAATGCGACAACAAAAGTGCAATTTATCTATCAAAGAACCCAATTCAACACAGCAGGTGAAGCATGTCAGCATAAGACATCACTTCATTAGAGACCATGTACTCAAGGGTGAGATAAAGCTGACTTATGTCCCAACGGATGAGCAGCTTGCGGATATCTTCACAAAGCCACTGGCTCGTGAACAGTTCAGCATACTGAGAGAAGCCATTAGTATGTTTAATCCTCTTCAGTAAATTCCTGTTCTAAAATGTAAATTTATGCTGAGTGAATTACTATGCTGAATGAGTTATGCAAATGCATGCTGAGTGATTGTTATGCTGAGTACTTAACATATCAATACTGAGTAAATACGCACACCGAGTAGTAATTTCAAACTGAGAAATCATCCTTTCATATACTACTGACCACTCAGAATATAAAACGTTTAGTATTCTAAACGCTGAGTGTTAGATCCGTTGCATTAAATGCAAAAGCACGCGAATAGCCACCTAGGATGACATATGCGCCGAATGTGTCATAAAAGCCAGGATCTTTGTCGGTTGACAATCCTAAGGCAAAACTGACACATGGATTCGATAAGATCCACACTTCATCGCTATAAATAATGGGTAAATCCCCATTCTTTATTTTCTTTACACTTACCGAATTCTTTGGCAAAGCATTCTCTCTCTCTCTCTAAGACTCTCAAAGCTTCCCAATCCTCTTTCTGATATAATGACTAGAGTTTCCGTCAACATCTCCGGTGTCGGTTACCCTAAGACCAGCTCTGATGAACCTTCCAGGCAAACTTCTGTGCCTGAAACCACCAAGGTCACTACGCCGAGCAAAGGCAAAACTGGGGAGTAATGGCCAAGTTAGTAAAGTGGCAAGTCGTAAGGTCCCGAGGTTGTTAACCCAAGGTGAGGATGGAGCTACTATGTGTGTGCTTGGGTTCACTATGATGTGGGTTGACGAGTGTTGCCGGGATATTCCGTTTGATGTGGGCCATGAGCAAGGAGAGATTGAGCATGATAGCCGAGTTAGTGTAATGAGTGAGAGCAAAGGTCGGGCATACTCAATTCAAAATCATGTTTGGCTTGTGAAGATTACTCAAGGGATCGCTCCAATTGGGGTGGATATATGGTGCCGGTACATGCCTTTTGAGGTTGGCTATGAGCAAATGGAGGTTGAGCTTAGCATCCGGGTTGATGGCGTGAGGTATATTGATGTCTGGGCATATTCGACTCAAGGCCATGTTGGGGTTTTGAAGAGTGCTTATGGGATTGATCCTAGTTGGGTTGATACGTGTCGTTGGGGCATTCGAGGTAGGCCATGAGCGGAAGAGGATTGTGTTGGTTCCTCAAGTTTATGATGGGGAGATCAAGAGGATCCAAAGGTGGTCCATTCAACAAAGTGAGAGGCATTGGAAGACCATCCAAGCATTTATTGGGCAGTGGTTTGACAATCTTCGCCAAGACATATCATTCGATGTTGGTAGAGCATTCGATATTGGTGAAGATTGGGAGATGAGTACCACGGAAGATGAAGTCCGG
The DNA here is from genome assembly GCF_963576675.1 of Euphorbia lathyris. NCBI lineage: Eukaryota > Viridiplantae > Streptophyta > Magnoliopsida > Malpighiales > Euphorbiaceae > Euphorbia > Euphorbia lathyris. The sequence continues at coordinate 16,625,367 of NC_088914.1, read as the reverse complement.
GGTGAGGCACTTGTTGAGATATGGGGAAAGGCTCGTGAGGAGATGGTGAATCCGACAATATGTGGAGTGGACTTCTTGAATTCATCTCGAACAACACCTTGGTTCGATTTGAGGACTTGGGTCCGCTCAAAACGAAAACGTCTCATCAATGCATGGCAAGCAACTTGGGGTCAAGTTCTTTTTAAGAGAGAGTGTATGATATGGGGCATCTCCCTCTGGGATCGGGTCCGGACGAAGGAAGTCGGAGGAAGAACCAAGCACGAGCAACAAGCGAGTAAAGAGGCCAAAACAGTGCCACACAACAGCTCAGCAGCTCAGGCACGCTCCGCGTGAATGAGGGAATTGATCCGGGGAAAGTCCAGGAGGTCACCTACGCGGGGCTTGGATTGGGCACGCTCCGCTTGGGGGGAAAACACGCTCCGCGTGAAGGAAGGAATGATCCGGAGAAAAGTTCAGCAGCCAATCCACGCTCCGCGTCGAATTAGGCACGCTCCGCATGGATCCCTTTTTGTGAACTTGTTCCCTACTCCAGCTTCCTCCTTATTTACAATCTTGTCACTCCCTAATTACAACCCTACCACTCTTATATTTACACCCATGCCACCCCTTATTATTTAACCCAATTTACCCTTATCTTGTTATTTTAATTAGCTATGTTCTTTACCCTTTATTGTAATTTATAGGTTTTAGATGATATAAATTCATCTCTTTCATTGTAATTCCTTAACTTTTTATCAATCAAATTTATCATCTTCTTCAAGAAGTTTGTTAGGGTTTTTACCTTCAACAATGGAGAATTCTTATTTCCTATGGATTTAGTCCATAAAACCTGGGATTCACTCCTTCTAGTTTAGTTAGAGAAGAAATATCTTTGTTAGTTTATGATTAAAACTTTCAGACGAAACAGATCTGTATCATTTGAATTATGTCAAAGTATGTAAATATTATTTTTAATATATTTGGATTAGGGTTTATAAATTAGGGGTTTAGAATATATTTTTTTAGGGTTTAGGATTTATTAATTTAAATTTTTAAAATTAAGATACAAAAATTTACTTTATTCGTGATATATAGAAAATTGTGACATATTTAAAATTAATTTTGATAATATAATATAATTATAATTTTATAACTAATTATAATTTATCATCGTATAAAAAGCCGTTTATATTAATTGTGTTAAAAGACCTTTTCTTATTCATACTCTTTGAGAAAGCCCAAGTGGTTGCTCATGTTCTGTATTATCAAATTTCCACGTCCGAAGGTTTGGAAAAGTTTAAATGATGAAAATTAAATTACATGTGTTTTTTTTATTCAGAGTTTCAAAAAGTATAGGTTTCATCTATTGTTATTGTTAGTTGTATTTCTAATGGTTTGTTTTGCTCTCTGTAGTTTTTTTTTCTTATTTATCTATATGAATTAGACCTGTTCATAGACCCATTGACCCGCCCAAGCCCGTCTATCATGGATTGGGTTTGGACATATATATTCATCATTTGACCCGGTCTAGCCCGAACCCATACAAGTCCGCACATAAAATGGGTTGGACTTGGGATTTATTTTGAAAACCCAAGTTGGCTCGGCCTGACCCGCTCCACCATATATATATATATAAGAGATTAGGTGTGACAGATTTCTTATGGTGTGACAAGCCTTATGGTGTGACAAGGAAGGGAGGCTGCGGCAATTTCAAAAATAAAGAAAAATTCTGAAAAAACGTACGGGGGCATCATGGTAATTTCACGGGCTTGTATAAATATGCCTCTGGAACAAATGGTACATTCACTCGGAACAAATAATACAGTTAACATATGGTACATTCACTCAGAACAAATCGTACATTTAGTTGGAACAAATAATACAGTTAAATGGAACAAGTTGTACAGTTAGTTAAAATACAGAGGCATGGACAATCGAAGGACCGGTAGATCCAGCAAATCGCATGTTAGCATTGAAGAGGACCCCGATTCCGACGTAGTCCTCCGGCAGAAAAGCAGCACAAGAAATCCCAGTCATGATGGATGGAACAGAAAAGCCCAACGACAATGGAGGGCAAACCAGAATAAAGTTTTACTTAATTACCATGGATGCCGCGAGATCACCGCTTGATGAAATCGCACAGAAAGAGAAACCGCAGGAGGGAGGATTTGACGCAATACGACTAAATTTATAGGAAATTGAATCGGATGAGATCAGAATTGAACAACCGAGCCATCAAGGTTGAGGCGAAGGAGAAGAAGTCTCAAAATTCCGATTTCAAAATCCTTCAATTATGGCTGATTTTATAGGAAAAGGAAGAGCAGCGAGTCGAAACGATGGAGAAAGGTTGAGGAGGCGATGGAGAAGTAGCCGATCAATCTACAGATTAAGTTGAGATTCCTTATCAAAACTACGTAGTTTTATTATGTCACACTATAAGCTCATTGCCACAACATAAACCCTTGTCACATCAGATCTCACCCATATATATCACCAGATCTTACCCATATATGTATATATAATTTCTTGTAAAGTATTATCAAACAATTGATAAAAATAAATCATCAACTGCAATTGTAAAGTATATATATATGTTTAATACTTTACAAGAACGTATATCACTGTGTGTTTGTTTTTATGAAATTGTTTGTTAATTTTTGATAATAAAGATTTAATTTTGTTAAAATTAAAAGTTACAAATATAAATTTACATTGTACCAGTACATACTATAATTTTATTTTTTAGAATTATAATTAATATTTGTTTTTAATTTTTTAATATATATATTAGTTGGACGGACCGGATTGAGCTTGGACAATATATGAAAAACCCGACTAGGCCCGACCCAACTCGTGAACATGTCTAATATGAATACAATATTAAGCATAGAGTGTAAAGTTTTATTATTTTTTTGACGCAACGGTAAAACGTTGTTGCCGTGTGACCAGAGGTCACGGGTTCGAGTCTTAGGAGCGGCCTCTTGCCAATTAAATTGGCAAGGGAAGGCTTGCCCCCAATACACCCTTGTGGTGGGACCCCTCCCCGGACCCTCGCTCAGCGGGGACGCGTAATGCGACCGGGCCGCCCTATGTATACTTACACTTTTCTTATCTAATGGAATAACATACGGTCATTTTTATTTATATATATACCAGTATGAAATTTGTTATACAATATGTGTTACACCCTATATCTACGGTTTTGAAGTAATACAATTTCGTAATTTGAATCTAAAATTGTACTTGTAATTTTAATATTGTTTTGGAGGAATATTTTTTGCAAGTGTTTTTTCTTTTAATATAAGGGTCCTGATATTTACAGCCCTAAAGTGTTGTTTGGTTTACGGAATTGAATAGAATGGAATAGAATAGTTCTTCCTTAGAAATAGAATATGACTGAATAGAATAATTATTCGTTAAGAATAATTATTCTCATGTTTGGCTCAAAGAATGAAATAAGTTGGAATAACTAGTTTTATAAGTCAAAAGACATCCTTACCCTTAAGTATAATTTCTTAGTTATTTTAAAATTTTAATTATAACAATAATTTGTTCAAATATATATTAGCAGTTCAGAGAAAATATAAAAAAAAATGTTAAAAAATACGAAAAATAAAAAAAAATGTGAAAACACAAAACAAAAGTAAAAAAAACAAAATAAGTGGAAAATGGTGAAAATGCAAAAAAAAATAATATATATATATATATATATATATATATATATATATATATATATATATATATAAACAGGTTAACACAAAAAATATGCAAAAGGGTAAAACGAAAAAATATATAAAAACTTGATAACCATGAAAAACTATAAAAATACACAATTAGAAAAAAAAATGTAGAAAAAACCTATGAAAATGCAAAAAACATGAAAGACGTGAAAAAATGTGAAAACACAAAAAACATGAAAAATATGGAAAACACGAAAATGCTAAAAACACGAAAACTTGAAAAAATGTGGAAAACAAGAAAACGTGAAAAACATGAAAAACATGAAAACGTTAAAAACATAAAACAACACAAAAAGTGAAAAATACGAAAACACGAAAATGTAAAAACATAAAAAAAACATGAAAATGAACAAAAACACGAAAATATGCAAAAAAAAACATGAAAATATGAAAAAACGTTAAAAACACGAAAATATGAAAAAAATTAATGTTAAAAACACGAAAACGTGAAAAATGTGTTTTTAACGTTTTCGTATTTTTGGCATTTTCCGCATTTTTCGTGTTTTTCACGTTTTTTTGTTTTTCGCATTTGTTATTTTTCTTGTTTTGTACCTATTTTTGTTTTCACATTTTGTGGTTTTTCTTTTTTTTTCACGTTTTTTATTTTTTACATTTTGTCACTTTTTGTATTTTTCAAGTTTTTTTCGCGTTCTCTCATGTTTTCATTTTTTTTTTGCTTCTTTCATGTTTATACTGGTTTGTCATGTTTTTGTTTTTTCTAATTTTTCACGTTTTTGTATTTTTCGTGTTTTATCATTTTCTCGTATTATTCACCTTTTTTGCGTTTTTTTCGGACATGAAGATGATTCACATCTGTCTTCGTGGAGAGTTCGAGCGAACCCATTAGATGGTGGGCCGTATAGGAATTCTCTTTTTCATGTTTTTTTGCGTTTTTTTTCGTGTTTAATATTTTGTAACGTTTTCGTGTCACGTTTTTATATTTTTTGCATTTTTTTACGTTATTTTTTCCATTTTTCACGTTTTTTGGGATATAAATTATAGATTTGCCAAAATTTATAGGATTTGAGAAATTAGCTTGAGGGTAATTTTGGAAATGAATGATGATATTGTTTAGGAATAACTATTCCTAGATTGAATCAAGGAATCCATATTCCTTCATTAATGGAATACACATTCCATGGAATGGCTATTCCACACAAAAAAAAAAAAAAAAAAAAAATCGAACCAAATATTGGAATAAGAATTCCTTAGGAATGGCTATTATATTCCCTCCTTATTCATGAACTAAACGAGCCCTACAGGTTGTACATAAAAACCCACAAATTCTTATTATTAGTGTTGATAATCCTGTGGCGAGTTCGAGCGAAACCATTAGATGCATTTGTTACTCCCTCCGTTTCATAATACTGTATTTGTCTTTCTAGAGAAATTTTCTGTTCTATAATGTTTGACGTTTTGATTCAATTAATGTACATCAATTGATGTTTTTACTAGATATACCTCTATTTAAATTGCCTTTTTATTTTAGAAATAGATAAAAATTAATCAATGCATCCAATTAATATAAAGGTAATAAAATCTTTTAGTTAACATTAATTACATTTCTTAATTCTTGTGCTTTAATTTAAAAGATAAATATTATAAAAGAGATGAAGTATAATATATTATTATATTTCCAATAAAAATAAATACTTATTTTAGAACTTTTTTATTGAAAATATAATAATGCTTATATTCGTATATATATCATTTGCCTTAATATAAATATGTAATAACTCCATTTGTTAAAATAAATAAATACAAGAGAGTAAAATTATAGGTTCAGGAATTTTACAAATCCCAATATTAAGATGACACTAAATATCAATAAAATATTAATTGGAGTCAATTAGGGAAAAGGAAAACCTCTAATATTATTTGTTTGAAACTAAATAAGCATAGGCTATGACAGGGTAAAATTTATTTACGGTCCTTCAAATTGTTCATTTATATAATAATTGCTAATAAATTCACTTAATAACTAGATAGTCCTATTTTTTTTTTTTTTAAATACATTTGGTCAGATACGCGTAAACCACACTGAAAAATATGTTGAAACAATTTCAATTGGTCACATGGGACTCGAATTAGAAATGTTCTTAAGATTCTAGTAACTATTGATAGAGTAGTTGCCAACCTAGGATTAGGGTTGCAAACGTGACGAGATTATCCCATCGAGATTCATCCCAATAAAGAAGAATTAATCTTTATTTATTTTCTGTACGACAGACCGAAATATAACATTGACTTATATTACGTAAAATTATAGAGATTTTGAAATTCCTAATATTATTGAGTAAATATATTAGAAATTCTATAATCACATTGAATATCTCGTTAAAAAGATTGAACCGAATTGAACTGTTGACCTTTTTTTTTAAACCGAACTTAATTATACCATCCACTCTTATAAATAGTACAATTTTGGAAATTTTAAAATTCTCATAGATTATGGGTAGGTAAAATAGATCCTTTTGTCCTTCTTATTCGGTTATTGAATGGCTATAGATGAATTGGAGGCCTCCCATATGTACTGGGTCTATGGGCTTATTTAGTAGGGTCTAGATTAATTGGAGGCCTACCATGTGTACTGGGCCTATGGGCTTATTTAGTAGGGTCCATATCAACTACTAATAGATAGGTATCTCATGAAAATCCAAATAAGGAAAAAGAAAGGCTATTTATATTTATTATGTAAACTTTGGTACTTCACTTTTATTTATTTGTTAGAAAGTTTTCAATCTATATAAATTTTTCGTTTTATCCGGGACGACTAATTTTTTTTACCATATCGAGATTAAAGTTACGGGGTTTTGGCATAGACCAAACATTTTTTTTTTTTCTTCTCATGTGGTATGCACCTCTAAAAATGAAACTGTAGGGTTGAGACAAGATCACTCCTCTCAAAGATGATTCTTAGTTATCAGTAGACAACATGTTTCGCCTCTGATTAAGATAAAGTTCACATTCTACAATGATGTCAGTACAACCCTAAATAGAAAAATAAGACTATTAATTTCTAACATGATAATACAATTTCGATTGACACTATTTTGTCAATTGATGATATATGGCTCGGGAATAGAACAAGAAAGCACCTTCTTTAATCTAGTACATTTTGAATTGTTTGTTGTTGGAATTAAATTCAATTCTAGTACGTTTTCAATCGTATTTCCAATTTCAATTTTAAACTTGCAACATCTCAATTCAATTATCGTTGATTTTCGTATTCTTTTTCCTTTTGATCAAACATATCGGAAAACAACAGCACACACTCAGGTACCACCACATATACATTGAAATAGAGAGACTTCCTCTTTAGAGGACTTGATCATCACATAGGCTCTGATTTTCTTTTACATCTACTAGGATAAATAATAGTACAGTAAAGCATTATCTCACAAACTTCTTCACAAGACACAAATGTATATTATTCACCTGGCTAATCCTACTTTTCCCGAGATCATTTTCACCCATCAGACTATATCCCAAGCTTACGCTTCATGGAAAATCTGTGAAAGTAGGTAACCAACATGCACTGTAAGCTTTACTACATTCATATACTCACTCGCAACTTCTTTCTTAAGCCGAAGAGCCTGCTTGTTCACAGAGATCCAACAGATCCAGGGTCTGCACAACAATAACACTAACTTTTATAAGTAAAGCAAAACACCAATTACATATTCAAATACAAGAGGAAGATTATACACCTCAGGAATGGAGAGTTCAAGCCGAAACTTGGGACCATCATAGTGATGCAAGACTGGCCTAAAAGCATCTTCTTCCAATGCCTTGCAGAGTTTTCTAATACGGATCCGCACCTATTTGTTAAGCATAAAGACAATTGTAGAATGAGTAAATCCTTTCAGTTCAAATAACTGGTTCCTTCCTCCGCATCATCAATCCAATTTTTACCTGAGCAGGGAACCTTGACTCGCCTTTACACTTTTTGTCTTCCCATGCAGTTGGGTCTATGTTAGAACCCCCAAAACTGGATGCCTGTAAAAGAAACACAAGATTTCAAGAAAATAATATAAACTAGGTTGAAGATATTGGATATCACACTGAACTTCATGAGGAAATGGAAAGTCATCTCCAAAATATTACCATATAATGTCATTTATAGGTATAGTTCAAGTGAAAGCAAGATGCATCTGAGTTTAGATTAATAAATAAAATTATCAATCCAAGAAAGTTGGGAGACCAATAGCACTCATGCATCATGAGGAAAGCTAACAAGCAATTATATAATATAGATTGAAACCAACCTCAAATATACCATGCAACTGGTGAGTAGTGTAATTGTAGAGAAAAAGTGGCAAGCCCGGAGTTATTGCGCGAACTGAATCCCTATATCTTGGTGGCAAACCTACACAAAATGATTATAGAATCAAAATGCAAGTCCCATTTATCCAATATTGTTAATAGCATGAACAATGTGACATAATCCATCCATTTCTTCAATATCATCCAAAAAGTATCATAAAGATTAAACTCCGTACACATTCATCACAAATCACAACACGTTTGGATAATCAATGCAAGAAAAGAACATGAAACGATCTCATAGTCAAAACCATGTGACATATCAAACCATGAGGTATGTCAAGAATTTGGGACAAAAAAACTAAGCAGAAGCAAGAAAGAAATTACCAAATAGCTGTCTCTTCAAGTCTTCCTGCATAGTGTCATTGTTACAAACAAAGATGTATCCTCCAAGGACCTCATTCCGTGGAAGTGTTTCGGTTGCAGGCAGTGTCTTGAACCTTTTGTCAACTGCATTGCTTGCATTGTTGTTCTCAATGCTATTATGGTTGCTACTGCTGTTATTAATGGGGTCTTTGCTGCTCTGATTGTTTCCACTGTACTTGATACCAATCAGATTACCAATACTGTTTATGTTGTTCTTCTGGTACACTGCATTCATATTGAACACACTGTTCCTGAAAGAACTTTTGCTCACATTTTCTTGCATCTTGGATTCCAAATTCAACATATTGAAGTTGAGGCTTTCAAATTTATTATCTTCCTGAAACCCAAGCTTCTCTTTTGGCCTTATCTCTCCCAGGCCCTTTGAAAGATCGAGGTTATTCATCCGTTCACCTTTTGTCCTTGTCTGCTCAGCCAATTTGGAGGCAGCCACTATCCACTTATGATCCTCTGAGACTTTTGATTGTCCTCGGAGTTCATCACCCAGTTGCCAAAAGCTGTGCAAGCTCTCCATCTTATAAATCCTGCACACAAGGTCCATCTTCGTAAAAATAAAGGAGACATGTAACATGTTTAAAGAAGTTGTTTCCTAGAATCCAATTTCAAGAGCACAAAAAGATAAGGCTTGAACAAGTTAGTTAAACCGAAGTATCAGCAAGAGCACAAAAGGCAATTACATCAAAACAAATTTGAAAAAAGAATTTATATATCAAGCTCAATATGTTGGCTGGTCTAAATCAAGCCATCTGATATACTGATTCTGACTTTCCAATATAGGTACGTTGTTCAATATATTCTACAAAATTGACATTCAGTAATAACAAATTATTATGAATAGAGAAATAGACAACAATTGAGGTTGAGTGTAATTGTCCATTATTAGCTGGAATAGGAAGATCGAGAAATCCTAATATCAAAATCACACCTTCAAACCAGGGGAAGGACTCGTTATCTTTCTATCATCTATGAGTCATAATATTACAGTTACTGAAAAGTCCATTCGTTTGAGGATGAAATTTTCAGCTGTGGATTCCAGTGTTGCACTGATGATGGACCAAAATTTAATAACAGAGAAAAAAAATGTTCTGAATAAACCTGAAAAGCTTCTCTATTTTGTAACTAATGAACAATCAATTTCATAAAATAGATGACAATTGCCCTGTGCTAAGCAAAGTCTTCCATGATCTCAGGAAGCAGAAAGAAAATGCCACAAGTATCATACCAAATAGAGATTCCAGTTTCCAATTCGACTTGCCAAATCTTATTGAAGATATTACTGGCTCAACATGAATAAAGCAAGCATTCAAACAGCGACTGACGACTAACAAGCAGAATGCGACGGCCTTACAAAGCAGAAAATAATTTGTACACCTACCAACAAACTCCAATCAGCTTATAGAATTCATCCTGCCAACATGCGTCTGACAGAGACAGCTATAACACATCTCCTCATCCAATAGCTACGTGAACCATCACAACGCATCCAGCAAACTACACCTTGTTAAAATCAGAACCATCCATGCATAGTGTATGTCCCTTGTAAGGGCATAATGAATCCCATCAGGAGGTGATGATGAAGAAACTCCTATATATAAGGACATTTAAGGTTGAAGGTGTATACATTACTACTATCTCATTATTCCACTACATTCTTCTTCATTAATATATTCTTAAAGGGTTAAAACCAAGACTAATTTAATTATTAGATTGTCAGCGTCTGTTACTGGTTCAATCCTGACTTTGATTTCATTTCAAGTTGTTCATCAAAAGATCTTCGTCTAATCAGAAAAAAATATATTCCTCTAGATACCACATTTCAACCACAAGCGATATGAAGTATCCTTTAATGAGTATACTTATGTGAAGGCCAAGCTGAAAAATTGTATGGAAGCTTTAAGAAGTTTAGAAATGAAAGAAGCAAAACTGCTTATATTGATTAATGAACGTGTGTGTGTATGTGCATATATATATATATATAAGATGATGACGTGGCATAAGTGTAACAAACTTCTTAACCACCTAACAATACTTCTCGCCTACTCTACCTTACCGGGCATATGTATAATTAACAGTAATTAACTTCTAACTAACGCTTAATGTGTCATTGGCTATTAAGTAGCTGGATTAGCTCATTTCACATGCTTTCACTCCATTTCACTTCTGTTCACTAACATCATCATCATGTTTTAACATTCTCTCATCAAGATGAAGCATATGAGAAAAACTCCATCGTGCCTAATGATGTTGACATTTGTACTCATGCTAATGACTTAATCAAAAGATCATCTACCTCATTAGATGATGACATATAAGATGTACTTATAAACCCTCTTTGCAAATACTCTCGTATAATGTAACAATCAATTTCCACATGTACTTATAAACATAAGGTTAATAACTATATCAATTGCAACTTCATTATCGCAGAAAAGTGATATTGAAAGTTAAGGCTTGATCTGAAACTTTTCCAGCATATATGTTAACCACTTAAATTCACAAGAAATGGTTGTCATTGCTTTTTACATAGCTCCAGCTAAACTCTTATAGTTTTAAAAGGCGATCGCCTCTGTCGCCTCAGGCGAGAGGCGACAGAGGCGATCACCTCATCGCTCTGGAAGGCGATGGACCTGCAAGAGGCGACCGCCTCACCCTCTCAGGTGAGAGGCGGTAGCCTCTTGCAGGTAAGGCAATAAGTCAGTATTTTAAAAAAAAAAAAACCCTAATTAATAGACTTTAAGACCAAATAGACAGAAGAAAGCCAGCTATACAATTAAAGAAACAGAACAGAAACGTTCTCTCTTCTCCAACGGCTCTCTCTTCACAACACCACCGATTCTTCTCCTCTCCACCACCGATGCTTCTCCAACGGTTCTCTCACCGGCGGCCGGTCATCAATCACCACCGGTATGTTTTTTCTTTCCTTTCCTCTTTATTTTATCTTTCTTTTTCTGTTTAGGGTTAGGGTTTCTGATTCTTCTTCACTCTTGATTTCTTCTTATATTTTCTTTCTTTCCATGTAATTGTGCCGTTATGCTGCCGAATTTTTGCGGGAATTTCTAGCTCTGAGATGTGATTTGAATTTATGCTTTGAATTGATTATTTTTTTTTCTGTTTTGTGGAATTTTATTGTAATAACTGACTTGTGTATCATTTTTGTTATTAAGATGTTTTCAATTGATTGAATTTTGCAGGTGTTTAGAAATGAGTGGTAGTGCTAGTGCTACTGATTCTACTGCATCGAAATGAGGAGTTGGATTTGGGGGATGAAGATGCTTGATATTATGCTATTTTGATTTAAGAATTAGCACTTTATTATTAGACTTTAAGTTATTTTGGTTCACAAGTTTAGAAATTAAACTATCCTTCAGTACTACTAGTTTTTATTGAGTTAATTTAATTTTATTTGATTTTCTAATTTTTTGTCGCCTCACGTGCGAGAGGCCGTCGCCTCGCCTCAAGGCGATATTTTGCCCTTGTCGCCTTGACTCGCCTTTACCCTTTTAAAACTATGACTCTTACTAACTGCACCCTTCTTTTTAGACTTCCAATACACCAAAATACGAAACAATGAACAAATAATATCATGTTGCAGATCACCTTATCACTTTAGATCTTCCCCATTGAGAGTCACAAAATCCTTCCATCCTAGTTCAGTCACTTTGAGCAATGTAAAGTAGTCCAACATCTAAAGTTCCTTTCAAATCTTCTACCACAGGCATGGATGCCTCCATTTGTACTACGGTTGGCTTGCTCATATGTTGAACTGAGTTGTTGAGTTACAAAATGAGTTGTTGAGTTACAAAAGCAATATCAGGCCATGTAAATCCTAAGTATAACAACCTCCCTACTAATCTTTGAAACTTATTGGCTCCTTAGATGTTTCAGATACCACATCAAGTTGAACACATGGTGGAAAATGATTTGTTGAATTAAGAGTATCTTTCAATTTAATCAAAAACCCTAAAATCAAAATCCCTAAAATCAAAACCTTAAATTAAAAACTTACCTCTATATCTCTCTTCCCCAACTTCCGGAGGCGGCGACGAACGGCGTCGGCGGCTGCAGCAAGAAGGTTCTTCAAACGGCGGCAGGCAGCAGCTCCTCTCCTTTCCTGCGATTCGCGAATGTTGAAGTGGTGTGCTGGAGGAGTAAATATGAATTATAATTGCTGTGTACAAAAAAAAAACACATGTTTAAATGTTTCAAGTTAAATGAAGGGCACATAAGTCATTTCCATACATTTTTAAAAAACTGCAAAACAACGCCGTTTTAGTTGTAGACTTGAAAAAAAAAATTAGAATTACAGAGATGGGGCTCATCTTCTCCATCGCCATGCCATGGCGGTTTCTCTTCTTAACAGTGGCGGAGTACCGAGAGAAGCTCTCACTTCTCTCCAACTTCTCTATCTTTTTTTTTTTTTTTTTTTTCAAAGTTTCATTTCTTCAACTCTTCATCACCATCTTTATTTCTCCTCCCATTTGTGTCTAGTTTTAGTTTTTAGTTTTAAATCCACTTTTTGGGTTAATTTGAAATCAATATTCCTTATTGAACTTTTTTTTTCCGTCAGATCTACACATGTAATCTATATTTCTTTTATTTAATCCTTTATCGGTCTTAGCAAGAACGGAAAAGATTCATCTTGTCCGTAGATCTATAGATCTGCGTGGTTGCAAAAACAGAAAGGATTCAGATCCAAATGTCCGGAAGAGTATAAATGATGAAGTATGTATTACAAAGGTTTTTCAATGGGATTCGACATACGAGATGGATATGATTTCTTTATTTGTTTTATCTGTACCTTTTATGGTTGTTATTGCTCTTTGTAGTCTATTTTCTTCCCTTTGTGGATGTAGCCTATATGAGTTGGAGGTTTTATTCCTCTTTATTCTCTTTAAATTAATGGAATGATATGACCTTTTATCAAAAAAAAAAAAAAACAGTGGCGGAGTATCCTACCCTAGGGTTTTTCGGAGGACCGGAGGGTCGGCCGATCTTCCGTGACCCTCCCTATCTCCGCCCCTGAGTGCAAATCCTAATTTATATCTGATTAGGTTAAATGGGTTGCTAACAATGAAGAATATGAAAAACGACATATAAATAGCCGCAACGGAAATATAGAATGGATAGCAGGGCATCGCGTAAGAGTTGATCTGGATTGGAGATAGGGTTGTAAATGAGCCGAGCCGCTCATGAAACGGTTCGGTGTTCGGCTCGATAAAAGCTCGGTTCGACTTAGCTCGATTTGTAAATAAGCCGCTCATGAATAAATGAGCCCAGCTTGAGCAGTCCAAAGCTCGGCTTGAAAGCTCGCGAGCAGACTCGATTACAACATTTATGAACAAATTGTAGTTTTATATAGCCTTGTGTTATTTACAAATATCTAAACTTAATATTGTTTTATTTGCTATTAGATGAGTTCGTTTACAATCATAATAAATGAATAAGACGAACTATTTGTAAGCATTCTTGTTTATTTATTCACGAATTTCTCTTATGAGTTTGTTTATGTACACAATTAAAGAGCTATTTGCGAGCAAACTTCATAAATATAATTAACGATTTGCTCACAAATAATTCATTGTTAGATAATTTTCTTAATAAAACCAAGTTTAAAGAAGATTTTGGACTCGAAACAAGCTCGAACCTTGACTCGAGCTCGTTAATTTTATAGTGAGCAGAGCTTAAGCAGGCCAAAACTCGGTTCAGCTCGGCTCGATTATAGTCCTAATTGGAGGGGAAGAGGGCCGCGAACATAGACCGAAGTCACAATTGATTCTAAAGAAAGCAAGACCACACACATGCTAGAAATATAATAAATTACAACAATGCCCGGAAGAAAGTGATGTCGTTTTGCTGAGATTAATCTATACCACTTAATAAATCGGATAGGAAAGAAACAACACTTGAGTCAAACGAATTTTTAATAAAAAAATATATAAATCAAACCATATGACGATCACACCAGAAAGTTAGCCTTATTAAAGGGGTGTTTGGTTGCTCCTTTTGCATTTTCACTTTAAAAATGAGAGTTTTAGGGGTTTGGTTAGTGACCTCCTGTTTGCCTTTTACAATTGAAAAACAGCATTAGGTGTTTGGTTAGTGATCTCATGTTTGTCTTTTACACCCGAAAAGCAGCATTTTACAAAAGCAGAGAATCTCTGCTTTTTGGAAAAGCAGTTTTTTCCAACAACAAACATCAAACCGTAACAACAACAGCAAACCTTAACAGTAAACAGCAAACAGCAACAGCAAACAGTAGGTAAAACAAACGGGCCCTAAGTGGTTGCTGTTTACTGTTACGGTTTGCTGTTTGTTGTTGTTGCTTGCTGTTTGCTGTAACGGTTTGCGGTTTGCTGTTGGAAAAAAACTATTTTTCCAAAAAGCAGAGATTTTCTGCTTTTGCAAAATGCTGTTTTCAGGTGTAAAAGACAAAACAGAGGTCACTAACCAAACACATAATGTTGTTTTTTAAGTGTAAAAGTTAAACATGATGTCAGTAATCAAACACCTAAAACTCTATATTTTAAAGTGAAAATGCAAACAAGAGCATGAAAATGAGCAACCAAACACCTCATCAGTGAATGTAAGTTAATTGAGAAAAGACATAATAAATTGTGGGAATCAAAACTAATGCAATTAAATAGGAGGATGCAATTGAAAAACTTGGTAAAATAATAATGTGTAGGAAATGGGCTCATAAAATGAATGGGTCAAAAACATAAAACTCTATTCGAAAAAAAAAACCTAAAAACTTTTGAATCAGTAGAAAGGAAATTAATTGAAAGTGTTCAATTGGAAAAAAAGAAGAAGAAAGAAATTGATAAAAAAAAAAAAAAAAAAAACTTTGATGTAGCGTCTTAACCTTTAATTACTTAATTACCAAATTAAATTAAATTAAATTCCACTTCAACTTTTCCGAATTGAAGAAGAATTCAAGGACTTGTGTTATTACATGTGTAATGATTGAGAAAAGCAACAATGGTAGAATCGAATGACACATAGACATGAACTTCATCATCATTATTATCATCACAAGGTAGAGTTTATCTTGACCGACCAACGAATATAAGAAAAAGCTTTAAAACTTGATATGAAAGGCATAACAGTAATTAATTGACTGATTTACACTTTTAATTGTACCCACTCAGTAAAGGTGAGTTTGAGAAGATAAACAAAATACAATCTTTTAGATGGACATAATGATGCTAAGTTAACTCAGAGAGATAAATTATAATTGTATTTGTGTTATCATTTTGGGATTTTAATAAGTAAGAGGTAGATCACACCCTGTTCAAACTCCGTTCCATTAAAATTCGGTCAAAATTCGATTCGATTGGACTCAATTTAATTACAGGATCGTATGATTTCGAGATATTTATGAGTCAATCTTGAGTTTTTTCAAGTTCGGTTTGAGAGCGCGTAAAGAGGTCCCATTTTATCAAACTAGTATTTGTGAATTTTTTTTTTTTGTCTAAACAAGGACTGATGTTTTCGTTTTGCTAAAAACGAGAATCTTTTAGTTTCACACTATAAAAATAACTGTTAATGACTTCAAAATGGAGAATTCCAAGAATTAAAGTTGGATTATTTTTTAATTGACATAATACCCATTTGACTCTCTAAACTAAGGTTTCAAAGTCAATTATAACCTTCAACTATCAAAATCATAAATTAGGTCCATGAACTAAGCAAAAATCGTCAATTGAGTCCACATTCTAAACAAAAATAATCAATTGAAGCCTCATCGAACATCGTTCGGTTGAACAGTTTTAGACCATTTTCCTCAGACTCATTTTGGACCAACATAGAAATTATTACAGTCTATATCAAATAGTCACAATTTTTTATTTTAAGATAAGATGAGGACTCAATTAATGATTTTTATTTAGTTCAGTGATTTAATTGATGATTTTGATAGTTTAGGATCCTAATTGATTTTGAAACTTTAGTTTGAAGACCGAAATGAATGTAATGCCTTTTTTTTGGTAGGAAATGAAAGAAAAAACAAAACACAACAAAACAATGATAGACTTAATTCGGGATCAGTCTAGGAAAACTGACCCCCACCAAATCCTCCATCAGAAGCGAAGAGAGGAAACAAGGAGGAGAAGAGAAGGTAGAGACTCCCAAAATCCTCACATGGCCCTCTGCTGCAAGACGGTCCGCCACCCTATTCTGCTCCCTAAAAATATGGTAGAAACTGATAGACTCAAAAGAAGAACATAACCTTCTAATCCCTTTGATTAAGTTCTTGCTATTTAAACAAGTAGCACTAGAATCAGAGATCATTCTGACAGCTTCCATATTATCAGATTCCACAAGTAGCACTAGAATGTAATGCCTTTTTAATTGCTATATATATTTTATTAATTTAAAATTTAAAATAAAATAATTAATGACAATGGAAAAAGAAAGCAAATTAGTAATTAATGATAAACTTTAACTCTCAACTAGTTACAACTCACAATATCCACAAAAAAAAACACTTGATGACTGCTGTAGGGTTTGGATTAGTCCGAAAATTAGAAATTCAAAGTTCAAAATTCAAATCCAAATGACTAATTTGCTTCTAAATCCCCAAGTTATCTCTCTGTATTTTGTCATCCACACCAGCAGCACTAATGCGTGAGTTTGTCTTCTACGACCACTATTAATACCTACTATTTTTGAAGTTCGACCATGATAATTGATTGTTTTTTTGTAACCCTTTTAAACTTATGTGGAGCGTGTTATAAATTTTTCTTATGTCATATGCTATTTATTCTATGCGATGAATCTCGTTAAAGCTCTATCAAAGTTCAGCTCGGTCAAAGCTCAAGCTCAGAGTTTTGTATCACCGAACAATGGCACGCAAGGTATCAGATCGTTGTTTAGCAACCAAAAACTTTCAATCTCTGCTAGTTTTTCTAGCCAATTGACACTTAAATTAACCTCATCCAACTTCCTATTATGAAGACTCAACTGATGCCATTTTTATGTGTTTGTGGAGTTGAACAACACCTTGAGAAGAATGTTTCTAATTTCTGCCTTCTAGATAGTATAATCCAGATTATGCAGCTTTACGGCAACGAGATCAACAAGTTCTTAGTTGGATTGTATATTCTCTTTCGGAATTTGTGTTCTCACAAGTTGTCGGAGCTGCAACAACAAGAAATGCATAAAGTAAGATTATTTCGGCTTACTCCGATAGTTCGAAATCTCAAAATTTTGAATTTGAGGAATCAATTGCATGGAAGGAACAATAATATCTCAATATATGTTCAGAAAGCTATTGGCATAACAAAATCAATTATCTATTTTCCAATATTTGTTTCTAATGATGATCTTGACAATCTTTGTGATGCTATACTTGTACGTCTTGACCAAATTATCACCCTTTGTTTGGGCATTAGAAGCGCGACTTGAATGTGCTGGGTTTGATGATCTCATCGTGTCAATTAGAAATTGACAATTCTAATGTTTCTATACCAATAATTAATTATATTCGTGGATGTATAAGCCATCATTATCGAGGTAAAAATATGACAATTCATGCATTCTCATTTAGTTTTGTGTTAGATATTTAGTTAATTTATTAGTTTATGTTAAGCCTCTTTTGTGTTATTTCGTGGCTTTCATATGTTGTTTGGACCGAAAATCAAGTATAATTCGCACAACATTTTCCAAATTTAGTGTCATTTTTTAATATCGACATAGCTTTTTTTTGTACTATCTCGGATTGACTAAAATATTTTGAACTTCAGAGCATAACAGGTCCAAAAATGGATCGCTGAATTTGAATAGAATTATTTGTTTGGATGATTAAGTTTGGTGGTATTAAGTCACCCAACCACTTCCAATGAAATTGTCAACAATTTGAAGGCTAAAGGGGGCAAAAGTTTTAATAGTTTTTGAAAGTCAACAAAAAGTAGATTTGGAAGGAGCTTTTCCATATATAAATACAAGGTCAAGAGAAGCACAAATAAACTTGTAATAAGATAGTTTTCACATTGAGTTCCATTAAAGTTAGGGGTGTTCAACTGGGGTTTTGATTTGAAAACTGAACGAACCAAAATAACTGAAAATAAGTAATTTCAAAAATAAAAACCGAACTTAACCGAATAACAATAAATACCGAATCGAATATTAATTTTTCAAGTTTTTCGGGTTTCCTTATACTAATAATAATTTCTTACTTATTAAATTTAATATTACGTGTAAGGTTAAAGATGAGTAATTGTTAACAGATCTTTGATGTTGGTGGGCACAGGAATAGAAGACACCTCTTCTTAATAATAATATTAACTTATAATTAAAAATGTAACATGTAATTATAATTTATTTCGGTCGGTTCGGATAATTCAGTAATTTTATCACAAAAATCGAACTGAATGAAGTTAGCAAAATATTACAAAAAAATAAAACCAAAATCGAATATAATAGACCGAAAACCCGAAATGCTTCGGTTCAGTCGGTTATTTCGATCCTGTTCGGTTTTTAAACACCCTAAACACACAGCGAATTGGGATCACTAGACGGAAGAGAGAATCGGTGTGGATTAAATGGAAACCCCCCTGATGATGGCTGGGTTAAAGTGAATACGGATGGTGCAAGTAAGGGCAATCCAGGTTTAGCATCGACATGAGGTCTAAAAAGAGACAATAATGGGGTTTGGTTGATAGGATTCGGAGTAAATCTAGGCATATGTACGACCTTCCTGGCTGAGCTCTGGGGCCTATTTTTTGGACTTAAACTGGCTTGGGAGAAGGGATAAAGGAGGGTGCACGTTGAACTAGACTCTAGTTCGGTTTTGAGCTTTATGAACAACCAAGTGGGAGTCCACCATCCACTTGCTAGGCTCATCTTGAAATGCCAGGAAATCAGGGACAGGGAGTGGGAGGGAAGTCCGGTTCACTCATGTCTATAGGGAAGGGAACCAAGCATTTCGAGTGTGGTGAGCCTCCTGCAGACCTCCAAAGTATTCTATGATTACTGTTTTTATTTCCTTTCTTTGTTTCTGGGCTTCCGCCTTCTATGATTACCCAAAAAAAAGAAAAAAAATAGTAATAAAAAACAAGAGTTTCAAAGATTATCGTGGAAATCTTTCACTTGTTTTCAACAACTTTATCTATCTACATGTTTTTTCTACTTTATTTTTCTTCTTCTTTTGTATTCATGAACTCTTTAATTAGTATTTTTTTTGTTATTTATTTGAATATGAACTAAATACCATACTAGAGTTCTGATGGATCTTATAACCTTATTTATGTAGTTGTTATCTTTTAAATTAATTCTAAGTTCTTTTGTCCATATGCGAGAACTAATTTATAATTCTGAATGATAAATAAATTCTTAAATTCATTTTTAATTGTTCGATTAATTCATATGATTAATTCATATAAAACGGGTATAATCTCCAAACAGAGAAAAGGATTTGACTTAAATTCCTTAAATTGAACTTTTCAAACACTTTCTTAAAATTCATACAAATGAAAGTGTCCAAATAGAAAATAATATCAAACGGATATAAATAGATCCACAAGGGATCATCAGTAAAGCCCGCGAGGGATCATCTGGAAACCAGAATACATGTGGTACCATCATACAAGGTCAATTATCTCAAATGACTCGGCCGCATAGTCTTGATCTGGCAGATCAATATCGACCAGGTCAAAGATCAACATGTCACAATCATGTTAAAACTCATTAATCACAACACGCTCCAAGATCTATAACCACATCCTTTTATTCGAATCACACTGTATATAGAGTAAGACTATATTATTTCATTCATTAAGGTTATATTACTCTTTAGCGTTAATTTATTGTTGTGCTTATCTTTATATTATCCCTGAAAGCTCATTTAGACATCAGAATGAGTCAGTAGCTTGATTTAGCCACATCAGTAAGGTAAAACTTTTGTTGCTTGCCCTAACATAAAAGCGTATGTGTAAACTCCAGTATGATGTATACCTTTCATCTTATAAAGAAGAATCTGATTATTTATTTGATGTGAAGAAGAACAAGAAAAAAGAGTCCAAAAAGAGTAAAAACAAATGTTAATTCTGATGATTGGATATAATTAGTACTAGTAATCATACACTAAAACATATATTTCTTTCTACTCTTTTTTTTCCCTAATTTTCTTAATTATATGTTTCATTCACTGAGTCAAAGCTGAAAGCGTGAATACATATTGAAAATATTGAAAATGACACTCTGATAACTTGCTGGATCCGCTTTGATATTCTTTGCCGGAGTTACCTGCAAAACAAAACCGGAGACAGGATCTCCGGGAAAACTCTCCGACGATCAAGTCAGTTTTTGTAAAAATGAGTCTATCATTTAGCAATAGCTTTGTGGGAAAAAATGTGAACGTACCTCCCCCCTTATTCTTAAGGCCTTTTATAGGTGTTTTTTGGGTAACCGCCGAGGGCGGTTACTCCTTAGTGGGCCACGTTCTGAGGGCGGTTACCCCTTTTTAGGCCATGTCCCTTTCGTGGCTTTCATGGCAACGAACGTGGTTCTGAGTGGGAGTCTTGACGCTCCGTTTAGGAATTCGGGGCGGTTTACTCGCTGTGCCCGCTTCCTTCATTCGGGTCCCGTCCAATCTTAGCCCATGGGGCTTTAATATGGGCTGGGCTTGCGAAATGCATATAACCCGTTTTGGGCTTCGCGGGTTATCACATGCCTCCCCCTTGGTCTAGCAAGAGCCCTTTTAGGGTCTTTTTATAGGGGACGCTTCGTCTTTGTCCGATTATTTCAAAGTTTTGAATTTGTGCATTTCCCCTCTTTCGTTTTCTCCAGCGTCGACCTTTTAATTTCGTTACTTCTTTTCCGGCGTTGACCTCTTAATCCCGTCACTTCACTGTGTTGTCTTTTTCATGTAAGTTTTTCTTTTCACATTTGTTCCTTGTTCGGCTTTTTGCTTCTGTTTTCCTTTTATCGATCATGTCAGACCTCGACTTCGCACCGTTTGACGACGATTATGTCCGCGAGGTCTCTAACGAGGTCGAAGAGATGGTTGAGGAAGCTTCAACCAGCTCTCCTGGGTGTAATTCTCATCCCGCCGACTTTCTTCATCTGGCGAATACAACCGACGAGGGTTTAGGTTTTGACCCCAAAAAGTTGATTCCGCCACCTGTCCCAACCCCTCGTTTGTTACCAAAGAAGGACAGGTCGGGAAGTCTGGTTTGTCATGAGACAATCGATGATTTGCGGGAGCATTATCCCTGGCTCCGAGGTCTCGAGACTATCATTCCTGGGGAGGATAGGGGACCGGGCGATTACCCAAAGGGGTACTTCACTATTTTCGTGGCCCAGATTATCTGCGGCTTCACTTATCCGCTGGCGGATGAGATTGCTTCCGTCCTAGGCGGTTACGGAATCGCGCCCGGGCAATTGCATCCTAACGGCTGGGCCGATTTGACTCTGGACAAATTCTTGGCGGATTGTTTGGAGGTTCCCTTTTCGCCCAAAATCTTCTCCAAGCTCCACCATTTCAAAAGCTCGGCGGGGTATTTCACTTTCATCCGCCAGAGCGGATACTATGGTTTTGACGAGAAGCTGAACAAGATCCGCGAGTAGGATCGATCTTACTTTTTTATCAAGTTTAATAAGGAAAACCTGAACTTCCTTCGTTGCTGGAGCCGACCCAACGTAAAGAGTTTGAACTTCGGGTATCCCAGCAAGGAAGAATCCGCCGTTATCAAGTTCCTGAAGAGCATTCCTCCTTTTGTATGGACATACGATCAGGCCTTTCATATGCTAAGGAGCCGAGTAGCGATTGCGTACCGCGAGGGGGATCGCGTTGTCTATATTCCTTATCGCGTTTTTGTGCAAGGTACTTTTTATTTCCGAGTTGATGGTTTCTTTTAACCCTTTGCAGGGGTGATCCTTTATCTCAAATCGCTGCAGATCGGGAGGCTAAAGCCCTGGCGAGAAGAAAGAAGCGGATGACGGAAACCGCTTCCGTTGTAGGGGCGGATCCTTCTGGAGGGACGATTCCTTCTATTGGGGCGGCTTCCCCGGTTAGGGCTTCCGCTTCACAAGGTCCCGCTTCTGCCTCCGAGGATCTTCCTTTAACCAGGAAGCGGAAGATAAGTGCGGATACAGAGTCTTCTCGTTCTAAAAAGAAGAACACTTCTGTGTCCCTTACTATTGGCGGTGCACCTGTATCCGCCTCGTCTAAAGGAAAGAGCAGTACCCCCATTCACGAGGTATCTTGATCTACTCCCTCTCGTATTGCTACTTTTTCCTCATGAGCTATCTGCCGTTCTCTTGATATTTTTCTTTATGCTTTTGCAGCCAATCCCCGATATTAGCGGATGGTGGACTAGGACTTTCGGCCTGGCCGTGAACTTCTCTTGCAAGGATATTGTATCTTCCATATGCAATGTCCTCGGGCGACTTCCCTCTGCCTCCCGTGTGCGCGAGCAAGTACCGTTCCCTATTGCTGTGGAAGGGATCGAGAAGCGTTCTGTAGAGGTATATTATTGCTTTGTCCTTCGCTTTCAAATATCTTGTGTTCATTGTAACCGCATATTTCTATTCGCCCATTTTTATTTGTGAGACGTGTTATATGCAGATTATCAATTTCGCTGAGGGCATTCTCCGAAGGGATGCAGAGCGAGCCAAGGAGTTGGAAAGTCTTGGTACGGAATTGGCGACTCAGAAGTCGCTTTATGATGATGTCCAAGGGAAGGTGAAGGTCCTAGAGGGCACCTGTCAGAAGGCCGTGGGCGAGAAGGAGGAGGCCCTTAAATCCCTTCAGGCCAAGTCCGATGAACTGCAAAAAGCCCTCGACGACCTAGCTGCTTTCAAGGAGGCCCAAAAGAAGAGGGTTGAGGAGATTTTGGCTGAAGATGGCGCCCGCATCTACTGGTATGGGGAGCGGATTCATGCGGCTTATGAGCACGGGCATCAGGGTCTAGTACTTAACCGCCCCAAAGTTCCCATCCCTGAAAAGGATTTAACTGGGGAGTGGGATAAGCTGGAAGCCGAAGATGCTGATATGGATGAGGTACTCTTCTTAGATTGGAAGAGTCTTCAGGATCCTCCGATTAGCTGCGAGATCCCTATTCAGCCCACGGAAGGAGAGGCACCCCAAGCCGTTTCTCAACCTGTGCAAGAGGTACCTCTCACCGAAGAGGTTACTGAAGCGGTTACCGATTCAAGGGTTGAGGATTCGCTTGAAGTAGATCCTCCTACCGGAGGAGATGAGGGAGTCATTCGCTTGAAGTAGATCCTCCTATCGGAGGAGATGAGGGAGTCGCCGCAGTCCAGGAGGGCATTAGGGGCGAATGAGAGGAAGCTGTAGCATAGCTTAACTTATATTTGGACTTTTGTATGTAAAAACCATGTAACAAACCGCTCTGATATATATATTTTCTTTCGGTTGTTGCTTTTCATATGTGTGTGATTGTCACTTTTTTTGCCCTTTATATGTGCCCTTTGTCCTTTTGCCGACTCCATATTTGTGTTTCTTCATAGCTAGGGTGGCCAGACCCTTTTTGCAATTTTGAGTACTCGTTTATTCGCTTAATTTTATGCCTTAACTTATAATTCTTCTTTCGAAAATAATCATAAGTTTTGATCATAAGGTTTTGCGAGTGATGCGTAATCATGCATCCGCCTTTCTTTAACAGGCAACACATTTATGTGTTTTTGATTTTAACCCTAAGTTTTTTTGCGAGTGATACGTAATCAAGCATCCGCCTTTCTTTAACAGGCAACACATTTATGTGTTTTTGATTTTAACCCTAAGGTTTTTTGCGAGTGATGCGTAATCATGCATCCGCCTTTCTTTAAGAGGCAACACATTTATGTGTTTTTGTAAAGAATCCGCATTTTGTTGTAACATACTGAGTGAATGTAATAACTTTTATTGATGACGAGAAAAAGTTTATTACATATGTACACCAATTGTGCGGGATCGAAGCCTCATTAAAACCTTTTATCAGAAAACCCAGTGGGAAAAACTCATAAAAGGAAAAAGAGTACTCGTCATTTCCTCGAACTACTCGGCCTTTCTATATAGGCGTAGATTCTCTAGATTCCAGGTGCGCGGGAGCTTCTTTCCACTCATTTCTTCTATTTCGAAAGTGGCCGGTCCCATCTTCTTGGATACTTTGTATGGCCCGATCCAGTTGACGCCTAGCTTGCCTTTGCACTTGGCTCTTTAGCGCTGGTCTTCCTTCATAGCGGATATCGAATTCGCCCAGGCGAATTGACCATTCCATCAACCGGCCGGATGCGTCAGGTTTCTGCAGTACCTTTCGCATCGGGATGCCAGTTCTCATAATGATAGTATGCGCCTGAAAGTATGGTTTCAATCTAGCCGCCGTGGTTATCACTGCGAGGGCCATTTTGTCCAACTTCGAATACCGGAGTTATGCATCCTTCAGGACTTTGCTCACGTAGTACACTGGATATTGTTGCCCTTCTTCTTCTCGCACCATCACAGTGCATATCGCCATGCTGGTGACGGATACATAAAGAAACAAATCTTCTCCGTCTTCCGGCCTGCTCATTAAGGGCGGATAACATAGTAATCGTTTTATCCCCTCAAATGCTTCTTGACAATCCGGCGTCCATTCAAAGGACTTGGATTTTTTGATGGCATTGTAGAAAGGTAGACATCGCCTAGCTGAGCATGATATGAATCGCCCTAATGCCACCAACCGCCCGTTCAGTCTCTGTACTTCCCTTATGTTCCTTGGCGTCTTCATCTCCATTACTGCTTTAACCTTCTCAGGATTCGCCTCAACCCCTTTGCCGCTAACAATGAAACCCAGGAACTTTCCCGCTCTTGCTCCGAATGTGCATTTCTCTGGGTTCAATTTGAGGCCATATTTGATCAACACTTCTAGGATTTCTTTGATATCCCGCGGGTGGTCTTGCATTTTCTTACTTTTGATGATCATGTCATCAACATAGATCGAGAAGTTCTCGCCGGATTTGTCTGAAAATATCTTGTTCATCATCCTCTGGTATGTTGCTCCCGCGTTTTTCAATCCAAAGGGCATCACCTTGAAGCAATAAGTCGCCTGGTGAGTTATGAATGATGTTTTGATTTCATCCGCCTTCTCCATGGGTATCTGATGGTAACTGGATTTCACGTCGGTGAATGATAAAACTTCATATCCTGCAGTTCCATCTACCAATATATCAATGTTAGGAAGTGGATACATATCTTTCGGACATGCCTTGTTCAAGTCTTTGAAGTCGACGCACATTCTGTACGTTCTATTCGGCTTTTTGACTAGCACCACATTGGCTAACCACTCCGGATAGGTGACTTCTCGAATTGCATCTGACTTTAGCAAATCCGCCACTGCTTTTTCAATCGCCTTTTGCCGTTCAGGAGCATGTCCTCTCTTTTTCTGTCGCACTGGGGTTGCACCTTTGTCTACATTCAAACGATGGGTTGCTACGTCTGGACTTATTCCTTTCAGTATTTCATTTGGGGCGGCAAATGCCGACTCACATTGGACCAGCACCTCGGCAATGGCTTTCTTCGTTTCTTCGGGGAGGCCCGTCGCTATTCGCACATTTTTGTCGTTTGAGATGGCGAATAGTTCCGTTTCTCCCAATGCTTCCGCTGGCAACTTCTCCTCTACCCTATCTTCCTCGTCTGGCTTTGGTTCAAGTGACAATGTATAGGCCTGTTGAGATACAAGTTGATCACCTTCAACTATGACTCGCCCTTGGTGGATGGCATCCACTCGCCCATCGGTGTTGAGACGGGTGCCTGTTGTTGGACCAATCGCCGTCCCGTTATAGGATCAAAGTTCCATGTGTGCTCACGCCCAGACATAGTTGTGTTAGGCGTCATCAATTCCAAACGTCTGTGAGGAAAAGGGTCCAGTTGTTGTAGCGGAAGAGTGCCTTGCATTCCTGGCAACGGTTGGGATGGCTGCCAGGTTGGATGTGTCGTCGTAATGAGATCTGGGTGCGAGTAGTTGCTCGGGTGACTGTGTGGATTCGTGCGACTACTCTGGCCCACTTGATTTGGCACTTGAGATGGCTGCGGAAGGACAGGTATGACAGGAATAGTCGGTGATTGTGTTGAGATAACCACAGGTTCCTGAGGGGCAGGCGCCATGGCGGTATCGCGTTCGGCGAGGGCGGTTAATAAATTAATCATTCGATCGCCAGCCGCCTGGCTCATATTCGAAGCCAAGACCTGTCCTGCCATCTGCACGAAATCGCTATTGGACATCTCCATTTCATTTTGCACCTGCACTTCCAATAAGGGACCCAATTGTCCCGAGGGGCCTGACGAGCTAGGCACCACAGGCTGAGTACCTGCAGGCTGCGAATTTGCAATCCGTGAACCTCGTGAGTTCATGCTAGTGGATCTGGTCGTAACACCGGTCGTTCGTGATGGTTCTGACATGTTCTTCGTGTACCTTTAACCAAGTGTTGGTAAAAAAGGTCCACGTTCACCGCACCAATGATAACTTGCTGGATCCGCTTTGATATTCTTTGCCGGAGTTACCTGCAAAACAAAACCGGAGACAGGATCTCCGGGAAAATTCTCCGACTATCAAGTCAGTTTTTGTAAAAATGAGTCTATCATTTAGCAATAGCTTTGTGGGAAAAAATGTGAACGTACCTCCCCCCTTATTCTTAAGGCCTTTTATAGGTGTTTTTTGGGTAACCGCCGAGGGCGGTTACTCCTTAGTGGGCCACGTTCTGAGGGCGGTTACCCCTTTTTAGGTAATGTCCCTTTCGTGGCTTTCATGGCAACGAACGTGGTTCTGAGTGGGAGTCTTGACGCTCCGTTTAGGAATTCGGGGCGGTTTACTCGCTGTGCCCGCTTCCTTCATTCGGGTCCCGTCCAATCTTAGCCCATGGGGCTTTAATATGGGATGGGCTTGCGAAATGAATATAACCCGTTTTGGGCTTCGCGGGTTATCACACTCATACTGCTTTTGCACGCCAATCTTTCACAATTTGAAGAATTAAAATATCTACATTTTTAGATTTATTTAGTTTTACTATTTGTCTTGTCTTATGAATTAATCCCACTATTATTTGTCCCTAACTTACCTAATATTAGACATTAACAGAAAGATAGTATGATTAACCAAACAAAATACTGTTTTATTTTATGAAGCAAAATACTGTTTTCATTATCTCTTTTAATTACGAGGTGGATATGATGAGAAAAACAAGCTTTATTTGCTATTTAATTATTTCTTGGACCCTTTCTGGATTTTTTTTTTATCCAAGTTTATTATTATTTGAAGGGTTAAAGGTGCAAAAATATCTTTAAAGTTTTGGGTCAGGAGCAATTTTACTCCTAAACATCTAAAATGATGCAATTTTACCTTTAACGTTGGTGATCAAAAGCAATTTTATCCCTAACGTTGATAAATTGGTCAATTTCAGACTCTATTATAAAATACGGATATTTATAATTTTAAATAACCAACTCCCAAATCCTTTTTTATTTTTATTTTCTTTTAATAAAAATTAAAAGATACTGTTAGCGATATTTTGCGAATATGCTAATTTCAACCTTGTCACGTGTGGTTAGGGTGCGGGCGTGCCAGAGAAATTATTTCTCAAAATATTAAAGACGGTTAAGTTTATGAAATTGCGCGCCAAAACTTGAAATCTTAAACGAAGCGATTGGCGAGGGACGCAAGGATTGAAAAAGTCCTTCTTGGGTCTCTAGCGCCGTTATAGAAACTTTGCTAGATAAATTGTTTTATTTAAGCTAATGCGGGTAAATTGAAGACGAGAAAATAAAGGAATTTAAAGTGCGAAATTGACACAAGATTTGGTGAAAAATGGTATTTTATTGATTGAATAAGTGTTTGAAACATGAAATTGGAAATGAATTACAATTGAAAAACTTCTATACTAAACATATAGCTGATTCAATTGAAATGGAATAGCAAATCAAATACAAGGAATTGAAATGCAATTAAAATAAATTGGAATTCAACAACAAACTCGGAGCCACAATAGCTATCTCGGATTGATGTTGAATTTTGGCGTCGGCGTGAGGTCCTTGGAGAGCTGCAATCGGTCGGGCCCGTACAGTATGCGCTTGGTGCAATGGCAAAACGTTGGTAGGCAAATAGGGCAGATTTAGACCTTAACTTCGGGAGCTTGGTTAGAGTGCTTAAGTACGCGAAATTGGACGAGTAAATAGTATAAATTGAACTTCAGAATGTTAGGAACAACTTTGTATAAGGGATCGAAGGCTAAAACGAACTTAAAATAGACGTAATTGAGGATTGAAAATGACTGGACGAATCTGAAAAAATCTGGGCAGAATAGCTAAAAGAATTTGGGCTGGAAAGATCAGCTTGTAACTATAGTTTCTGGGTACGGAATTGGGAAATTAAACACACTAGATTGAAATTCAGGACGTTAGGAACAACTTTGTCGAAGGGATCGAAGGCAAAAAATAACGTTAAATGGACGGAATTTGGCTTTGAAAAAGGTTGGATGAATCTGGAAAATTAATTTGAAAAAACAGAGCTTTGGCTAGGAATTGAGCAAATTAAAGGCTTGGAATGCTAACTTGAATTGGGAATCTTGAAAAGAAACTTGAATTAAGACTAAAGGAAGCTTAAAAGGAGGATTGAAGCTAAGAAAAAATGAAGAACAAAAGGAAGAACTTAAAGAACTTAGGAGCTAAGAACTTGAAACTAAGAACTAGAAAAGAGAGAGCATTGAAAGGGACCTTTGGAGAGGGGTTTGTGTTTGTGTTGAGTGTGATTTTTAATGAAGGGGAGGGGGTCTATTTATAGTTTTTTAGAGTGGCATTTTGGTAAATAGTCAGTGGTATTTTGGTAAATAGTCACTAACTAACTTAACTAATTCCTTAACTTCCTCCAACTACCAATGCCACATCATCCCACTACCTCAACTTCCATTAACTTCCATTGACCAATTCCAACTGCTGCCGAGAGAGAGTTGACGCCCTGCGTATGTCCGACTACGCCCCGCGTAGTGCAGCTTCTAGAGTTGGCGCGTTTTGTTGATGGTGCATACGCGTGGCGTCTCTTGTGTCACGTCCCGCGTGAAGGAGTACGCCCTGCGTGTTGGTGGATACGCCCTGCGTATTGGAGCTTCTGATCTTGGAACACTCTGCGGATGCGTCTTACGCGTGGCGTATTGGCGAGTACGTCCCGCGTAAGCAAATACGCCCGGCGTAAAATGAAGGACGCCCTGCGTATCGGCAACTACGCCCCGCATAGTTGAGTCTCTAAAGCTGAACGTCTTCGGAAGTGGTATACGCCCCGCGTATAAAAATATACGCCTCGCGTATTTGGAGTGAATTTATTAATGTATACTTTTTATTTTTATTATTTTCCAGATAAAATGTAAACTATATCCTAAAATTAAACCCAAGCTTTCTATATACATGAAAATAAAATTTATTTTATTTTGGGCCAACAATTGCCCCCCTCTTTTGTGTATAAATTGACTAGAATTGAAAATTTGTACACAAAAGAATGTATTTTTTGAACCCCTTTTTTTGTGAAGATGTGAGAAATAAAGCAGGAAAATTACAAAGCAATATGTACGCCGAAATTATTGGAGATAAGTGTACAAAAATAAATAGATAATAACAAACTTGACCTCGTGACCGATGAATGGTTTGAGATCAAAACAGTTGTTCAGAACGTTGTTTGATGGGATTAAATTTGATTCAGATCAAATAAATACCAAAAGCTTGGTTCTGAGATAATTGGTACTTTAGAATCACGGATTGCTTTTGAAAAAGGTATGGAAATGGTTTGCAACAAGAGAATGGCTCGTAATAATGAAAAATAACTTGAAGCTATAATAATGATAAATTTGGACACAACTGGCTCGAATTGAGGAGTGGATAATGTTTATCTAAGCTAAATGGACTTCTAGAATAATCAGATTGGAATTTGTCGAATTGGAGAAATTGGACGTGTCGGAATCATTTTACAATATCCGATGTAAGAAAAATCAAATGGCAATGGGGTGATTTCGAGTGAGGAAATTGAGGTTATAGGAAATCGTTTTGAACCAAATGAAAGTTGATAGTTATGATTTGGATATCAACGAAGAAATTGAGATTGGTTTTGAAGGAAAAGGTGGTTTAAGACGGATGAAATCAATTTTGGGAAAAAAGCTAACCAGAACAGTTGTTTGATGGAAATTATGATTTTGAGATCAATAATTTCCAAAAGCTTGGTTCTGGATATTTTAATTAACCGGAATAAACTAATAGATAACAAGTACGATTTAGAAATGGTAATGATTGAGTGTTCTGGTTTGTGGGTTAGAGTTTGAAGCAAATGAAGAAGATGCGAAAACAAAAGTAGAAAATATGAACCAAATGAAAATAAATAATTTATTTTGAAAAATGAAATATTTTTTCATTCCTTTTTTTTTTTGTGCTGGCAAAAGCACCAACTTATTTTGACCATAAATGGTCTTATGGGCTATGTTGTAAGTACAACATTATGTTATCGCCTCATACAATAAAACGCTCAGTAACATCTCTACAAGAGGGATATGAGTTTCCATGTCTAGATTCTTATTTTCATGACTCTCTTTCCACATAATAAAAAGTATTGGTAAACTAGAGTCTACATAAATAAACAAGGTTAAGAAGCAGAAACCTCGTGACTTGTTCGGATGGTAGGAAAGTTGAAGTAGACTGGCGAAAAGGAGAATCATGGTCTGCAAACTTGGTCCCCAATTTGAGTTAACAAACTTCATGGTGACCATAGGCTCTGGAAAAACATGAGTTGTTGGAAGAATCATTAGAAGTATTTCTGGGGTGGATTCTCGATTAACTTCTCGATCTTGACTGCCCCCCAAACCATGATCATAGAAGTTTTCTTCATCATGACCGAGTTGCGAATTACAATCATAGAAAACTTCTTCATGTGTTTCTGAAGCCACTTCTTCTTCGATATCACAAGTTTTCATAAAATCTTCTGATTTTAAAGAATTCACAAGAATGAGAGATTCTTCTAGAGTAAATTCTTGTTGAACCTCTTCCGGTTGGATGCCCCTCGGGTTGGATACCTCATCGTCTTGATTGGATTCTGAATCATAGCTCCAAGAAACATCTTCCTCATCTTCTTGAATTTCTACAGGTGCTTCATGGATGCCCCCCGAGTTCGAAGTGCTTGATGGGTCGTCACCCTCCCGACTGAAATCTGAATTGAGATCATGAGATATATCTTCATTCTCTTCCTGGGCTAGTATAACTGCCTTCTTGTTCATTTCAGGACTCCATAGAACTTCCATTGTCTTTGGGGTATTTGCATCTCTGGGCAACACTTCTAGAGTGGGTTCTTGCTGAATCGCTTCCTCTTCGATGCCCCCCAAACCAAGATCACTAGACACAACATTGTCCTCTTCGTTGGATTCTGATTCATAGTTCCTAGAAACATATCCTTCTTCTTCTTGAATTGCTATAAGAGTTTCGTGGATGCCCCCCGAGTTCGGAGTATCTGATAGGCCATCATCGTCCTGGCTGAAACCTGAATTGAGGTCATAAGATACATCTCCATCCTTGTCTTGGGTTTGCACAACTTCCTTCTCGTTCATGTCGAGGCTCCATAAAAATCCCATTGACCTTTGGGGATTTGCATATATGGGCAGTACTTCTAGAGTGGGTTCTTGTTGAGTTGCTTCCTCTTCGATGCCCCCCAAACCAAGATCACTAGACACAACATCGTCCTCTTCGTTGGATTCTGAGTCATAGCTCCTAAGAACATCTCCTTCTTCTTCTTGGATTTCTATAGGAGTTTCGTGGATGCCCCCCGAATCAAGATCATTGGAAGCGGCGTCATCCTCTGGACCTAGAATCATAGTCATAGGGATCGTCTCCATCCTATTGACTTCCTATTGCCGGTTCACTATTAGGAATCTTTGTTTTTGGAAGAGTTGGGCGTGTGGTGTATGCTTCTAACTTTGCATTATGATGAAGTACTGCATCTTGGATGGCCTCGATACAGCCTTCAATGCAGGTTCTGAAAAAAGCTGCGATATTAGCCGTCTGTTTCTCGAGTTGATCCGCAAGTTGTTGATATGCATCATCTATTGATCGCTCCTCATTCATAAGTAATGATTTGATTTCTCCATCATCCTCAACAACTGGGACCGCCTCCATATTTACAACAAGACTAGAATCCTCGAAAGAATTTTGGTCGTAGCTCATAGCGGGGCACTCAAACTTGTCATAGGTTGTATGCTCGACGGGTGCAATGATCGTGCTTCTTTCGAAGCAAGATTGCCGACAAGGACGATGGAAATGGAGGTTTTCATCACTATAATTGCAAATATAACTACCTCGGCAATGAGGATTACTCATTCGAAGGTACTCCCATACCTCGATATAATCAGGACCATGTGGATTTTCATGGGATTCCTAGACTTGCTCCACGTAGCAACCATATTGATCATCATAGAATGACGCGGTTTGAACGTAAGCACAACATTTGCAGTCGATATTATGTTCGTCGCTATGAATAAACTGAACATAGCCATCGTCGTAGCATCTAAAGACGGTGTACCAATGGACCCACAATCCGGTTGCACTTATTGTGAAATGTCGATCTCGATTGAAACCACCAAAATATATCGGTATCGTAGCATCCCTTGCATCTTCGTATGCTGTCCTCGTCATGGCTTGATTGCTTTACACCTATTGATATTCAGAGGCATTCTCCGTGAATAAATAGAAAAAATGATTAAACAAAATTTATTATGAAAATCAAGTAAATGAAGCGAATAGGTAAAATTGTATAAAGTAAGAGCATAGAATAATAAGCTAAATTGAAAAGTTGAATGTGAAAAAAAAAAATGAATCGTGACGAAAAAAGTGAGTAAAAAAAATGTATTGGAATTTTTGGCAAAAGCCTAAAACAAATGTCCCACTGGGCGTGCCAAAAATTGTTAGCTTTAGCTAATAAATTTTGGTAAAGTGGAAGTGGGATAATGAAAAATAAATGTGATATAGAAAAAAATTATGGAAGAAAATAGGCACAAAAACGGGTTCTAAATTTTTGGCAAAACATAAAAACAGGTCCCACTGGGCGTGCCAAAAATTGTTAGCGTTAGCTAATAAATTTTGGTATGGTAAAGTGGGATAATGAGTGTGGAAAAAATTAAGAAAGTAAAAAAAACGAGCATAGACACAATTTTTGATAGCTAAAAAAAACAAAGGTCCCACTGGGCGTGCCAAAAATTGTTAGCGATATTTTGCGAATATGCTAATTTCAACCTTGTCACGTGTGGTTAGGGTGCGGACGTGCCAGAGAAATTATTTCTCAAAATATTAAAGACGGTTAAGTTTATGGAATTGCGCGCCAAAACTTGAAATCTTAAACGAAGCGATTGGCGAGGGACGCAAGGATTGAAAAAGTCCCTCTTGGGTCTCTAGCGCCGTTATAGAAACTTTGCTAGATAAATTGTTTTATTTAAGCTAATGCGGGTAAATTGAAGACGAGAAAATAAAGGAATTTAAAGTGCGAAATTGACACAAGATTTGGTGAAAAATGGTATTTTATTGATTGAATAAGTGTTTGAAACATGAAATTGGAAATGAATTACAATTGAAAAACTTCTATACTAAACATATAGCTGATTCAATTGAAATGGAATAACAAATCAAATACAAGGAATTGAAATGCAATTAAAATAAATTGGAATTCAACAACAAACTCGGAGCCACAATAGCTATCTCGGATTGATGTTGAATTTTGGCATCGGCGTGAGGTCCTTGGAGAGCTGCAATCGGTCGGGCCCGTACAGTATGCGCTTGGTGCAATGGCAAAACGTTGGTAGGCAAATAGGGCAGATTTAGACCTTAACTTCGGGAGCTTGGTTAGAGTGCTTAAGAACGCAGAATTGGACGAGTAAATAGTATAAATTGAACTTCAGAATGTTAGGAACAACTTTGTATAAGGGATCGAAGGCTAAAACGGACTTAAAATAGACGTAATTGAGGATTGAAAATGACTGGACGAATCTGGAAAAATCTGGGCAGAATAGCTAAAAGAATTTGGGCTGGAAAGATCAGCTTGTAACTATAGTTTCTGGGTACGGAATTGGGAAATTAAACACACTATATTGAAATTCAGGACGTTAGGAACAACTTTGTCGAAGGGATCGAAGGCAAAAAATAACGTTAAATGGACGGAATTTGGCTTTGAAAAAGGTTGGATGAATCTGGAAAATTAATTTGAAAAAACAGAGCTTTGGCTAGGAATTGAGCAAATTAAAGGCTTGGAATGCTAACTTGAATTGGGAATTTTGAAAAGAAACTTGAATTAAGACTAAAGGAAGCTTAAAAGGAGGATTGAAGCTAAGAAAAAATGAAGAACAAAAGGAAGAACTTAAAGAACTTAGGAGCTAAGAACTTGAAACTAAGAACTAGAAAAAAGAGAGCATTGAAAGGGACCTTTGGAGAGGGGTTTGTGTTTGTGTTGAGTGGGATTTTTAATGAAGGGGAGGGGGTCTATTTATAGTTTTTTAGAGTGGCATTTTGGTAAATAGTCAGTGGTATTTTGGTAAATAGTCACTAACTAACTTAACTAATTCCTTAACTTCCTCCAACTACCAATGCCACATCATCCCACTACCTCAACTTCCATTAACTTCCATTGACCAATTCCAACTGCTGCCGAGAGAGAGTTGAAGCCCCGCGTATGTCCGACTACGCCCCGCGTAGTGCAGCTTCTAGAGTTGGCGCGTTTTGTTGATGGTGCATACGCGTGGCGTCTCTTGTGTCACGTCCCGCGTGAAGGAGTACGCCCTGCGTGTTGGTGGATACGCCCTGCGTATTGGAGCTTCTGATCTTGGAACACTCTGCGGATGCGTCTTACGCGTGGCGTATTGGCGAGTACGTCCCGCGTAAGCAAGTACGCCCCGCGTAAAATGAAGGACGCCCTGCGTATCGGCAACTACGCCCCGCGTAGTTGAGTCTCTAAAGCTGAACGTCTTCGGAAGTGGTATACTCCCCGCGTATAAAAATATACGCCTCACGTATTTGGAGTGAATTTATTAATGTATACTTTTTATTTTTATTATTTTCCAGATAAAATGTAAACTATATCCTAAAATTAAACCCAAGCTTTCTATATACATGAAAATAAAATTTATTTTATTTTGGGCCAACAATTGCCCCCCTCTTTTATGTATAAATTGACTAGAATTAAAAATTTGTACACAAAAGAATGTATTTTTTCAACCCCTTTTTTTGTGAAGATGTGAGAAATAAAGCAGGAAAATTACAAAGCAATATGTACGCCGAAATTATTGGAGATAAGTGTACAAAAATAAATAAATAATAACAAACTTGACCTCGTGACCGATGAATGGTTTGAGATCAAAACAGTTGTTCAGAACAGTTATTTGATGGGATTAAATTTGATTCAGATCAAATAAATACCAAAAGCTTGGTTCTGAGATAATTGGTACTTTAGAATCACGGATTGCTTTTGAAAAAGGTATGGAAATGGTTTGCAACAAGAGAATGGCTCGTAATAATGAAAAATAACTTCAAGCTATAATAATGATAAATTTGGACACAATTGGCTCGAATTGAGGAGTGGATAATGTTTATCTAAGCTAAATGGACTTCTAGAATAATCAGATTGGAATTTATCGAATTGGAGAAATTGGACGTGTCGGAATCATTTTACAATATCCGATGTAAGAAAAATCAAATGGCAATGTGGTGATTTCGAGTGAGGAAATTGAGGTTATAGGAAATCGTTTTGAACCAAATGAAAGTTGATAGTTATGATTTGGATATCAACGAAGAAATTGAGATTGGTTTTGAAGGAAAAGGTGGTTTAAGACGGATGAAATCAATTTTGGGAAAAAAGCTAACCAGAACAGTTGTTTGATGGAAATTATGATTTTGAGATCAAGAATTTCCAAAAGCTTGGTTCTGGATATTTTAATTAACCGGAATCAACTAATAGATAACAAGTACGATTTAGAAATGGTAATGATTGAGTGTTCTGGTTTGTGGGTTAGAGTTTGAAGCAAATGAAGAAGATGCGAAAACAAAAGTAGAAAATATGAACCAAATGAAAATAAATAATTTATTTTGAAAAATGAAATATTTTTTCATTCCTTTTTTTTTGTGCTGGCAAAAGCACCAACTTATTTTGACCATAAATGGTCTTATGGGCTATGTTGTAAGTACAACATTATGTTATCGCCTCATACAATAAAACGCTCAGTAACATCTCTACAAGAGGGATATGAGTTTCCATGTCTAGATTCTTATTTTCATGACTCTCTTTCCACATAATAAAAAGTATTGGTAAACTAGAGTCTACATAAATAAACAAGGTTAAGAAGCAGAAACCTCGTGACTTGTTCGGATGGTAGGAAAGTTGAAGTAGACTGGCGAAAAGGAGAATCATGGTCTGCAAACTTGGTCCCCAATTTGAGTTAACAAACTTCATGGTGATCATAGGGTCTGGAAAAACATGAGTTGTTGGAAGAATCATTAGGAGTATTTCTGGGGTGGATTCTCGATTAACTTCTCGATCTTGACTGCCCCCCAAACCATGATCATAGAAGTTTTCTTCATCATGACCGAGTTGCGAATTACAATCATAGAAAACTTCTTCATGTGTTTCTGAAGCCACTTCTTCTTCGATATCACAAGTTTTCATAAAATCTTCTGATTTTAAAGAATTCACAAGAATGAGAGATTCTTCTAGAGTAAATTCTTGTTGAACCTCTTCCGGTTGGATGCCCCTCGGGTTGGATACCTCATCGTCTTGATTGGATTCTGAATCATAGCTCCAAGAAACATCTTCCTCATCTTCTTGAATTTCTACATGTGCTTCATGGATGCCCCCCGAGTTAGAAGTGCTTGATGGGTCGTCACCCTCCCGACTGAAATCCAAATTGAGATCATGAGATATATCTTCATTCTCTTCCTGGGCTAGTATAACTGCCTTCTTGTTCATTTCAGGACTCCATAGAACTTCCATTGTCTTTGGGGTATTTGCATCTCTGGGCAACACTTCTAGAGTGGGTTCTTGCTGAATCGCTTCCTCTTCGATGCCCCCCAAACCAAGATCACTAGACACAACATTGTCCTCTTCGTTGGATTCTGATTCATGGTTCCTAGAAACATATCCTTCTTCTTCTTGAATTGCTATAAGAGTTTCGTGGATGCCCCCCGAGTTCGTAGTATCTGATAGGCCATCATCGTCCTGGCTGAAACCTGAATTGAGGTCATGAGATACATCTCCATCCTTGTCTTGGGTTTGCACAACTTCCTTCTCGTTCATGTCGAGGCTCCATAAAAATCCCATTGACCTTTGGGGATTTGCATATATGGGCAGTACTTCTAGAGTGGGTTCTTGTTGAGTTGCTTCCTCTTCGATGCCCCCCAAACCAAGATCACTAGACACAACATCGTCCTCTTCGTTGGATTCTGAGTCATAGCTCCTAAGAACATCTCCTTCTTCTTCTTAGATTTTTATAGGAGTTTCGTGGATGCCCCCCGAATCAAGATCATTGGAAGCGGCGTCATCCTCTTGCATGGACCTAGAATCATAGTCATAGGGATCGTCTCCATCCTCTTGACTTCCTATTGCCGGTTCACTATTAGGAATCTTTGTTTTTGGAAGAGTTGGGCGTGTGGTGTATGCTTCTAACTTTGCATTATGATGAAGTACTGCATCTTGGATGGCCTCGATACAGCCTTCAATGCAGGTTCTGAAAGAAGCTGCGATATTAGCCGTCTGTTTCTCGAGTTGATCCGCAAGTTGTTGATATGCATCATCTATTGATCGCTCCTCCTTCATAAGTAATGATTTGATTTCTCCATCATCCTCAACAACTGGGACCGCCTCCATATTTACAACAAGACTAGAATCCTCGAAAGAATTTTGGTCGTAGCTCATAGCGGGGCACTCAAACTTGTCATAGGTTGTATGCTCGACGGGTGCAATGATCGTGCTTCTTTCGAAGCAAGATTGCCGACAAGGACGATGGAAATGGAGGTTTTCATCACTATAATTGCAAATATAACTACCTCGGCAATGAGGATTACTCATTCGAAGGTGCTCCCATACCTCGATATAATCAGGACCATGTGGATTTTCATGGGATTCCTGGACTTGCTCCACGTAGCAACCATATTGATCATCATTGAATGACGCGGTTTGAACGTAAGCACAACATTTGCAGTCGATATTATGTTCGTCGATATGAATAAACTGAACATAGCTATCGTCGTAGCATCTAAAGACGGTGTACCAATGGACCCACAATCCGGTTGCACTTATTGTGAAATGTCGATCTCGATTGAAACCACCAAAATATACCGGTATCGTAGCATCCCTTGCATCTTCGTATGCTGTCCTCGTCATGGCTTGATTGCTTTGCACCTATTGATATTCAGAGGCATTCTCCGTGAATAAATAGAAAAAATGATTAAACAAAATTTATTATGAAAATCAAGTAAATGAAGCGAATAGGTAAAATTGTATAAAGTAAGAGCATAGAATAATAAGCTAAATTGAAAAGTTGAATGTGAAAAAAAAAAATTGACTCGTGACGAAAAAAGTGAGTAAAAAAAAATGTATTGGAATTTTTGGCAAAAGCCTAAAACAAATGT
Organism: Euphorbia lathyris; assembly: GCF_963576675.1. Lineage (NCBI taxonomy): Eukaryota > Viridiplantae > Streptophyta > Magnoliopsida > Malpighiales > Euphorbiaceae > Euphorbia > Euphorbia lathyris. The sequence goes on along the minus strand of NC_088914.1, from coordinate 16,586,340 downwards.
CCCACTGGGCGTGCCAAAAATTGTTAGCGGTATTTTGCGAATATGCTAATTCCAACCTTGTCACGAGTGGTTAGGGTGCGGGCGTGCCAGAGAAATTATTTCTCAAAATATTAAAGACGGTTAAGTTTATGGAATTGCGCGCCAAAACTTGAAATCTTAAACGAAGCGATTGGCGAGGGACGCAAGGATTGAAAAAGTCCCTCTTGGGTCTCTAGCGCCGTTATAGAAACTTTGCTAGATAAATTGTTTTATTTAAGCTAATGCGGGTAAATTGAAGACGAGAAAATAAAGGAATTTAAAGTGCGAAATTGACACAAGATTTGGTGAAAAATGGTATTTTATCGATTGAATAAGTGTTTGAAACATGAAATTGGAAATGAATTACAATTGAAAAACTTCTATACTAAACATATAGCTGATTCAATTGAAATGGAATAGCAAATCAAATACAAGGAATTGAAATGCAATTAAAATAAATTGGAATTCAACAACAAACTCGGAGCCACAATAGCTATCTCGGATTGATGTTGAATTTTCGCGTCGGCGTGAGGTCCTTGGAGAGCTGCAATCGGTCGGGCCCGTACAGTATGCGCTTGGTGCAATGGCAAAACGTTGGTAGGCAAATAGGGCAGATTTAGACCTTAACTTCGGGAGCTTGGTTAGAGTGCTTAAGAACGCGGAATTGGATGAGTAAATAGTATAAATTGAACTTCAGAATGTTAGGAACAACTTTGTATAAGGGATCGAAGGCTAAAACGGACTTAAAATAGACGTAATTGAGGATTGAAAATGACTGGACGAATCTGGAAAAATCTGGGCAGAATAGCTAAAAGAATTTGGGCTGGAAAGATCAGCTTGTAACTATAGTTTCTGGGTACGGAATTGGGAAATTAAACACACTAGATTGAAATTCAGGACGTTAGGAACAACTTTGTCGAAGGGATCGAAGGCAAAAAATAACGTTAAATGGACGGAATTTGGCTTTGAAAAAGGTTGGATGAATCTGGAAAATTAATTTGAAAAAACAGAGCTTTGGCTAGGAATTGAGCAAATTAAAGGCTTGGAATGCTAACTTGAATTAGGAATCTTGAAAAGAAACTTGAATTAAGAATAAAGGAAGCTTAAAAGGAGGATTGAAGCTAAGAAAAAATGAAGAACAAAAGGAAGAACTTAAAGAACTTAGGAGCTAAGAACTTGAAACTAAGAACTAGAAAAGAGAGAGCATTGAAAGGGACCTTTGGAGAGGGGTTTGTGTTTGTGTTGAGTGTGATTTTTAATGAAGGGGAGGGGGTCTATTTATAGTTTTTTAGAGTGGCATTTTGGTAAATAGTCAGTGGTATTTTGGTAAATAGTCACTAACTAACTTAACTAATTCCTTAACTTCCTCCAACTACCAATGCCACATCATCCCACTACCTCAACTTCCATTAACTTCCATTGACCAATTCCAACTGCTGCCGCGAGAGAGTTGACGCCCCGCGTATGTCCGACTACGCCCCGCGTAGTGCAGCTTCTAGAGTTGGCGCGTTTTGTTGATGGTGTATACGTGTGGCGTCTCTTGTGTCACGTCCCGCGTGAAGGAGTACGCCCTGCGTGTTGGTGGATACGCCCTGCGTATTGGAGCTTCTGATCTTGGAACACTCTGCGGATGCGTCTTACGCGTGGCGTATTGGCGAGTACGTCCCGCGTAAGCAAGTACGCCCCGCGTGAAATGAAGGACGCCCTGCGTATCGGCAACTACGCCCCGCGTAGTTGAGTCTCTGAAGCTGAACGTCTTCGGAAGTGGTATACGCCCCGCGTATAAAAATATACGCCTCGCGTATTTGGAGTGAATTTATTAATGTATACTTTTTATTTTTATTATTTTCCAGATAAAATGTAAACTATATCCTAAAATTAAACCCAAGCTTTCTATATACATGAAAATAAAATTTATTTTATTTTGGACCAATAGATACAAAACTTATTCAGCAATAGTCTATGATTAATAATAAATTAGTCGAGGGTTAATCGGATTTTTGTATTTGTGTAATTTTATTTTTTAATCTAACAAATTGTTATATAAATTCTATTAAAATATATATTATAAAATATAATATAATATAAAAATATGTATTATACTACTATCTAAAATAATACCAAAAAATAATTTAATATAAAAAATACGCATATTTATACCTTTAAAAATGTACAAACATCAAAATTTAAACAAAACAATATCATTAAAACAACTCAAACAAATAAAATATAATGTTTATAAGTAATATAATTCGTAAAAAACTATGAAACAATGTCCTTAAAGTCTTACACCATATGATGAAAAATGCAATTAAATCAAAGTATTTTGATAAAACACAATTCACAATGTTAAAAAAATGAATTATAATAAAGCAACAAAAATTATTAATAAAAAAAAATTTATTCATCGCCACTTACGCGCCTACTAGGTGAAGTGCAAGCGGTTAAAAATCGCCTAAAGACCGAAAACGCTCAAATAGACTAATTGGAGAAAACTGGCGGATTTTCGATTCCGAAGCCAAAACGGTTCAGACTATCTTGATTTCGAACTATATATATATATATATATTCCTTCTCTAAAGTTATAGTATTTGCTAGAATCATAAGCACTTCAATGATTAATCTTGTATATAGAGTTTAATAGTAATTTCTACCTAGTCATAGTTCAGGATTTGTGTCGGTCCAAAACAGTTTTATGGATACTATAGTAAGGGATTCAAAGATGCATTGTGGATCATTCCTAGTTATGGCAAGGTCAATCCTTTTAAGATTTAGCTAATAATTGATTCAATAATGATTAATTGAAAGTATTTTAAACTTATATATAATCTCCAAATTTAATGAAATATACCTTTGAAGTCTATATATTATATAAAAAGGTAGACTTTACTTTAGATATGAAGAAAGAAGAAGATGAATAAAGACATGAATAAAATCATCACTCAATACATCAAAATCTCCCCTCAATTTTCAGTAAAAAAATTGATTTGCTATTCATCTTTAACTCCTTAAATTTATAAATAAGCTATCATCATTAACTCTATGTTATAGTACATGATATTATGTACATATATCAGTTACACGTGTAATAAGTTATTACTCGAACTGTCAGATTAAATTAAACATGAATAAACATTCCTCAAGATATATTGACTAATGAGATGCTATTCGAATTCTTTTTGGATCACGACCTTTCAACTCCACCTAAGATTAAGGAATCTCAATTTAGATATATTACTAACTACCTAAAATACGCACACCATTAAGAAAGTGACACATGTCCTTCATGGAATCTAGGGAGAGATTTAAACACCAACTAACCATTCTACATGTGGGCTCCTTATAAATCAAATGCAACTTGATCATCAAGGTACATACACATTGACTTATTCCAATTACTATCAATTGCTTAGTACAGTAAAACCTCTATATATGAATACTCTATATAGGAATAACATCTATTTTGTTATAAAAAAAACTCGGTCCCAACTTGGGCCAGTTATAAATAGGAATAACCTCTCAAACGTTATTTGTTATACACTTTTCAAGTCCCACCTTTAGAAACTATACCTCTATATAGTAATAATTATATATATATATATATATATATTAAGAATTCAAACTAAATTATAAAATATTAAAAAAGACACTGTTGAAATCTATGAGTTGGAAACACAAACTACAACTTAAAATTATAAGTATTCTCATTGATGTTTACATGTTTCCCATAAAACTCTTCCAATTATCTATATATTGAAAACCTAAACTCTAATTTGAAATTCTAAATATTTAATTTGTTCCACTAATGTCCATTGTTATACGTTATATATAAACCATGCATGTCTATGATAAAAATTTAAAATTTTATGTGTTGAGAAATTTTATTATACCAAACTCTATTTAGTAATAACCTCTCAATTGTTATATAAATAACTCGGTCCCAAATGTATTCCTATATAGAGGTTTTACTGTATATATTATACCCTTTCCTTTGTTAACTTTAGCATTGGAGTGGAGTCATCTTCAATGGTCTTGCACTAATCATCTTTACGTCTTACTTCACGCACCGAAAAACCTTCTTCAGGCAATAGAGTATTCTCACACAGATTATCTCGTATCAAATTAGTGCGTGAGTGTGGATCATACCAAATACGCGATCATGTCTCATCAAAATAACAGAACAACCCATTATCATCACAACACGGGAAATGTTATCATTAGTCACGGGCCAATGCTAGTGGAAATCTGTTGGGACACTTCCTAATCACTCCCAAGCTCGAGAAATATATCGGCGAATGCATGGGCTCCTCAAACTTGGCCAGCATAACCTTCATGGATAATATAACAAAGCAAACAATGTACCATGTCAGCACAATGCAGCAATCCACCAATGAAAACGCTGCAACAACGACCGAGCTGCAAGAAAACCTAGAAACTATATGATTAGGAGAAATGAGATTTCTACTTAGTGTATTGAGGTCGGTCTCCTCATGTGCTAAGATCGATCCCATGTATAGGGAGCGTGCGTGTGCACACGCAACGTTCGAGCCCCTTTACCATTAATGAGCCCCTTCTGTTAATAGAGGTCAGACATGTGGTGAAGATGTCTTCTTTGCCCCTAGGCTCATGGCTAGTTAGTTAAATGAGACCCTCGTCTGTTGGACTTGTTCTTATATAGAATAAGGAGGTTGCTTAGGTGGGCTTGGCCCATGGATTCATATTCTTCATCAACACTCATATAAAGACACATACGATAATCATACCACAATCACTTATAAAGGTAGAAAGAATAAAAAAAACTACAAATAAATAACAAACTATCAAATCTACCATAATAAATCAATAGAAAAACAAAGCAAAAAAGTAACTTATCTTCCTATTAAAAACCGAAAGAAACCCTAAAAACGTAAATGAAGAAATAAGAGTTTCTCCTAGACTATATTTATATCTCAACCAACTTTAACTTAAAAGTTCATAATCAATTGATAGTTCTTCTTCCCTTTACTATCACTTACTTTTACAAAATACATCTATATACATCTATGTAAGAAACTCAACTTACAAAACTTTTTTAAATTATTGTGATTATTATTGAATCTAGTCTATTCTTTTGATTTCATGATTAAGGTTTGGGCCCATTATATTTCTGTATTATTAGCGCAATAATTTGTATTTATATGCCTGTCTCTAATTATAATCTTCAACTATATTATTTAAAAATTGAAAAGAGTCAAGAAAAGAAATATAATCATACTATACATTCATTATATAAACCAAGATTTTATTTTTATCATTAATATTTAAATGAATAAGTTTCATTTTCACATGATCTATAATTCTCAATTAAGCCCAAATCTTTTGATGCATAACACACAGAATAAAAACACAAAAAAGACTAACTTCCAAAGAAAAAATAAAAATATTCATGGATGAACTTCACATGGCCAATTGGCACAATGTGATTCAACAACCAAACATTTTCCTTAATAATTCCCTTTAATTAGTTCCGTATTTAAATTTCTTATTCCTATTTTGAGGTTCTTTTATCTGTATTATTTTTATGAAAAAAAAAACATCATGAGCTCTCTTATTAATTCAATTTTCTTTTGGGATGTAAACGAGACGGGGCGGGGAATTCATTTCCCATCCCCATCCCCATCCCCGACTAGTCGGGGATTCACCATCCCCATCCCTGCGGACAAACTTATCCTCATTCCCATCCCGTGGGGAATCCCCGCCCCCATGGGGATCTCCATTCCCCGTTTACTGATGTTCCAAAAATGTTATCCGCATTCCCCATTCCCCATTCACCACGGAGAATCACCGTTTATGTTTAAAAAATCAGTGAAGACAAAAGAGTTTAAGAAACTGTGGCTAATAATACCAAGTATAAACCACCATTCTCAAATTTTTTAAATAAAAAAAAACTAAAAATTGAAAACAACCTAATTAAAATGTACTTGATCATCCGAAAAAATCAATTATCACGAGAAATAATCGAGAATCCTCATCGGTGATTAACGGGGCGGGGACAATGATCACCACGGGACGGGGATACCTTTCTCCATCCCCGCCCCATCCCCATCATAGGGGACAAAAGTATCCACATCCCTGTCCTATGGGGATCCTTATCGGGGATTCTCCGTCCCCTTCGGGGCGGGTCACCGATGGGGACGGGGAATCCCCGCCCCATTTGTATCCCTAATTTTCTTGTATTGAGTTGCAAATGTTTCATTTTAAAGTATTCAGCTTTGGTTTTTTTTTTTTTTTGTATTAAGCTATTATTTACTAAATTAGTTAGTTGCGAATATAGAGCATCATTCATCTAAGGACCTCAAAATGTTTTCTTTTTTGCCTTGTTTCCATACATTAAATACGTGTTTAGTATTGCTTTCTCAAAATCTAGAAGCAGTTTTCACAATTTTTCCAATTAAAAGCAGCGTTTGGTAAATGCAAAATTGTTTTCTTCAAAAAGTTGAAAGATCTACTTTTACGAAAAGCTACAATTTATAAATTTGTGGGAAAACAGCCTGCACAATTTATTAGAAAATATGATATTAAAAAATTTCTAGGTAAAAAATAGTCATATAACTTCCAACTTAATTATAATATAACCTAATATATGTTCTTTATTTTCTAATAATATGTATATATTGCCAAACCTTCAAACTACTTTGTTCCCTTTCAAACCCCAATCTTCCTGTTGCCACCACCTCTGGGGAAAATCTTCTTGTTTCCACCACCTTTAGGGCCGGTCCTGACATTTTAGGGACCCTAGACGAAATAAGAGATAATGGGTCCTTAATAAATAAAAATTGTACTTAAAAGTCTAAAAATAGAAATTTGGGCCTATTTTAAACCTAAAATATCATATTATTTGGTCAATTTTTAGATCTAATGGATATTATAACTAAATTTATAACTAAAAAAATAATATATATTCAATAAAATTAAAATTTTTGGACCCCTTTCTACCAAAAAAAAAAAAAAAAATTTGGGCCCCTTTTAATCTTAGACCCTAGGCGGCGGCACTCCGGACCTATGCCCAGGGCCGGCCCTGACCACCTTCATCATGATAGAAGACTTGGCGAGCCTCCACCACTATCAAGCTTTCTTAACTTTTAGAACTTATATTATTTATTTATCAAACACTTATTAGATTTTCTCCTCAATATTTTTTTCCATAAAAATTTCCTCATAGCAAGTTATGTTAAAAATTATGTCTATACCAATAATGGATTGTATCATATTGGTTGTTTTATTCTAATAAAGATTATAAATTATTATAAATGTTTTCATGTTAGCTTTATAATAATATTTATAAACTACAGTTAGTTATTCTAAATGTTCATAGTGACTTATTACTGTGGGAATGAAATAAATTAGGACTAGTGTAAAGGTTGCTTTGATGTTCATGAGATGAACATATTGTATAGAGATACAAATCAAACTCACGAGATCATGTTGGAGAAAGTAAAATTGCACTGCCCGGCTATGAGATCACTACATGGGTTAGTGTCATAAGTATTCTCAGTTATAGTAGTGTCATTGAATCCTTAGATTGGAGGTCACCATAGATTCCTAAATGAAAAGTAATATGTTTTGACACAACCGAACTGATGTAGATTAAAGTCGATGATGACGGTTTTAGTCTTAAACCGACAAAGAACACAATCTTCTCAAGCCTAGCTTGAAGGTTGGATGAACCCAAAGGAAGAACTCCTTGCTCCAATGGAGGCTTGTATTTCAAAATTATCAAAGTTGTGCATCATTACAAAGAAGGAAGTATTTATACCTTCCCTAAATTTAAATAACAAAGACTAAAAGACCCACCTAGGGTTTCATATGTAGTTTAACCACTAGGGGCAAAATAGGGGTAGTGAAGATTAGTGGCAGTTCAATAAATAAGAGGATAGTGGCAAAACAGTAATTAAAGGGTGACAGAAATTGTCCCTAGCAGCAAGAACTTGGGGAGGAAGTATTCTTCGGCCAGGCATGCTCCGCATAACCTTTCTTACGCTCCGCGTCTTTGAGGGCACGCTGCGCGTAATCGACCTCCTGGAACTCATTCGCTTCGAAGGCTCGATCCACACTCCACGTAACTGAGGGTGCGCTCCACGTGGATGACCTTTTGGACTCTCTTCCCGGATTGAGGTTCTTCACGCTCCGCATGCTCTGCCTGCTGCTTTCTTCTCCTTTGGTTGGCTCTCCATGGCCCTCACTAGCTTTGGCACCGCACGCCACTTCCTTTGGTCTTCAGGCCGCTGGTTCGGGATAGATGCCCTCATCACCAACTTTGTCATTAACCGGACAACTGTAAAGGTTGTGATTGGACATTCCTTGGAGAGGAAAATGAGTGACAGATATGAGATTTGTCCCTCTCGATATGAGAGCAATATCAATAAGCCCATCGATAAGTGAGACTAGAAAATGCATATGAGATTTGTCCCTCTTGATATAAGAGCAATATCAATGAGGCCCTCGATAAGTGGGACTAAAAACTGCATAGACGTACTGAAATAAATTAATAAGAGTATCAATTAATTTGTTTTATAGTCTATTTGGAGATTGAGAAACTATATGATTGAATAAGATAAGGATGACAATCACCATGCCTGATGCACAATCAAAATTGTAATTTACTTAAGTTAAAATGAAACATTATCATTCTTGTAAAAATTTGTTTTCTCGTTAAATTTATAAAAAAAACCCATAATGGTTTTTTGTTTAGAAAAAAAAAACAAGAAAGAAAGATAAGTACGTGTATCACAAAATTCAAAGAAGCCATTAAATGATTAGGAGATTGAGAGATGAAAGCAAAGACTAAATGGAAAAAGATACCCACCCAATTAACCAAAGGGACCCACAAAAGAGGAGAGGGGGGTGTGGGACCCACAGAAAAGCAGGAGTTGTCGGTTGGCTACCCCGTTGGGTAACACACAGAAGCATTTGGTTTGGTGGATCATCTCTTCTCATTTCCTTTCTCACGTTCGGTTCACATCAAATCTATTCCATTTTATTCGCCTCAATTACATCTACCCTCCTAAACTTTCCTCTTATTTTTATTATGCTTCTTCAACTTTAAAATTAGATAGGCATTACACATATTTGAATCCTCAAACTAAAGTTTCAAAGTCGATTAAAATCTTAAACTATCAAAATCATCAATTAGGTCTCTAAACTAAGTAAAAATCATCAATTGACTCAATTCTATCATAAAATCAGAAAATGTGACTATTTGATATAGACTGTAATAATCTCCGTATTGGTTCAAAATAAGTTTGAGGAAGAGAGTCTGAAACTGTTCAACCGAATGATTTTTTATGAGCCCTAATTGATGATTTTTGTTTAGAAACGGGATTCAATTAATTATTTTGATAGTTTAAGGTCATAATTGATTTTAAAACCTTAGTTTAGAGAGTCAAATGAGTATTATGCCAACTAGATATTATGGCTATTAAATTTAGTGGATTGCTATTCACCACCGTCCCCTTTTATTTATCACCGCCGCCCATTTGACGTTTTTGTCCTTTTCATTTTTTTTCAACCAAAACTTCTCATTCTCTCTCTAATCTCTCTAAAAATCACAAACCTCTACACGATAATCATGACGGAAAATTTACTGAAAAATTATGTTTTTTTTGTTAAATTTTCATTGAAAACAGGAGTTCCGTCTCCGGATTTGGAGACGGAACTCGTCATCCGCCCGCCTACTAGGCGGGGCAAGCGGGATTTTCTCCCGCCAAGGCCAAATACGAGTGTAATTTTTTTTTTCTAAATCGTCAATTTCTGGAGTTCTCGGATCCATTTTTTACCTTGTCTTCAAAATTATATCCATTTCCAGAGTTCTCGGGTCCTTTTTTTTTTAGAATTTCAATTTTGCTCGGGAGAGAAAAAGAATTTTCAGTTTTTGGTAAAAAAAAAATGAAAAAGGCGAAATTGTCAAATGGGGGACAATGAATAGCAATACGCTAAATTTAACACTTTACTAACATAACGATATCCTTTTATGTTGAATAAAATAAAACACTTCAATAATATATAATCTTTTATTGTATAGTTGATGGAAATTGTATTCTAAAAAACTTTAATTCTTGAACTTTTTGGCTTTAAAATCGTTTAAGTATTGTCTGGTTAAAAGAGAAAGTAATTGTCTAGAGTGAAAAAGTTTCAAAAACGTTGATTTGAAAAGTAAAAAATTATGGTTTTAGAAAGAAAATATAATTCTAAACAACTTTAATTTTTAGATTTTTTTATTTTGTTATCATCATTAGACATTGTGACTTGGTAAACGGTAAAACGCTATCATGTTGCAAAATTTCAAGAGTAACATTTAATTTTAAAATTCAAAAACTACAATGAAAGTAAGTACAAGTTTAAGATGATAAGTGTAATTTTCCTTATTATATTCTATGCCCACATTTTTCTCTTTATTTATCCCTTTTTACCTCCTCTACAAGTTCTTCTTTCCTTCAACTATCTATTTAATTATTTTTTTTCCCGAAAGTATAAATTTAGCGATATAATTATAAAATAAGAATATATTTAGTATTTATATACAAAATTATACTATATGATTTTATATTTAAAATTATACTGTTTTATATGTGAATATTAAATCTATCCTCCACGATAATTATAAAGATAAATTTATAATTCATCCCTTAATTAGTTTTCCCACTCTCTTATTTATTAGTTTTTCATCCATTAACTTCCAAAATTAATATCATTGATTAGTCCATTAGAAAATAGCCCCAATAAGAGGGTATTACTAAAGAGAGAGACATAACCTAATTAATAAGGCTACAAAACCTTCCCATCGAAATGACATTTCACAATGACCTACTAATTAGTTTCTTGTTTATCTCTTCTGTCTATCTGTGGCATCCTTTCTTTCGATTTATTCTCGGACTAACCATGTAAAAATTATACATCTTGACTTAAATCTCATTATTTGGATAAAGCTGACAATATCTATAAAGTATTGAACTAAATTATTAGACATTTATCACTAACCCGATAATTAGAACAATACAAATATCATTTGCTTACACGAATTGTCACCGGTTCCCCACTGAAAGGATATGACTACATAAAAATGGAGTCTCTATGGTCCGTTTGTTTTACCTACTGTTTGCTGTTACGGTTTTTTGTTTGCTGTTGGAAAAAGTTATTTTTTCAAAAAACATGGATTGTGTGCTTTTGTAAAAGACTACATTTCCGGTTTAAAGAGTAAACATGAGGTCGCTAACCAAACACTTAAAACTCTTTTTTTTGAAGTGAAAATGCAAACAATTATAAGAGCAATTATGAACCTAAATTTTGTAATTTAGCTTAAGTGATAAGAAATTATGATTCTTAGAATGAAAAAAAGAAGTGGGTAAGAAGAAGCTATAATTAGAAATTTGAGGTTGAAAAAGAATATATAAATTTAGAGCATGATCTATCTATGTAGGCAAGACAGCAAGTAAAGAGTCATAATCTTGAGTGGACATTGATTGAGCCAATACAGTTTATGGTGTTTGTTTTTATTTTAAGCCCTCAATTTTGTAGACACACACACACTTAACTTTGGCTGACATCTACAACTCTTCTAACATATTTATTGTTTGATTCTCCTCAAGAAAAATGCCAAAAAAGAAAGAAAAGAAAAGAAAGAAAGAAAGGTTTGATTTGCTATTGATATGCAAGAATGTTAAACTTGTCTTTCTTTCTTTCTTTCTTTCAGCATTTTATTTCTACTACTATGTTCCAAATACAAGATGCCCACTCAGATTCTTAGGTTTATGATCCATCTCTTTCTTTCTTTCTTTCTTTTTAATCAGATATTCTCTTTTGCTTTTTGGGCATTATATATATACTACTTTTTCATTTTCTTGTCTTAAGCTTTTCAGATTTGTTTCCATCTATAATTATGGATATTGTTAACTACTATCTCACATTAGCTAGTTATAACATGTCTAACTCTTGCCATTTGGTAGTTAGTGTTGTAAAACAATTTTAATTTGGGGTTTAATTGTTGGACAATGATAACATATGTAAAAGAAAATATAACTTTAATAAAAGTGGAATGTGGAATGAAATTAGAGAATGTTCCATTTGATGTAGAAAATGGTGTATTGGGTTGGGGATATACCAAATAATAATTCATTAATATTATTGCTTGAATAAACTGTGGTAGAGTATAGAGTATAGAGTATTTATAATATAAGGAGTCCAAATCCAATTAGGAATATACAATTACAAGTTAGGTGTAACGACTCGGTTTGCAGTGGGCGACCGCCGACCGTGAGGTAGAAGGTATAAGTAAGGAGCGATTCTAAGAGATGGTAATGGGAGTATGAATGAACTGAATCCCATATCGAAAATTGAGAGAGAGTGACCGAAGCTTATTAGTAAGGTGACAATGCAATACGTGTAGACGCATTTTAAAACCATGAATCCTAATGTGTTAAACATGTGGTCACGAATTGTCAAATTTCATCTCAACAAGTGAAAGCACCCTTTTGCCAACAGTTTGGTGAAAACACCGGTTGATTGATCATTAATGGAAATGTACCACACAACCAACACTCTGGATTGAACTTTATTATGAACAAAATAAAAATTGATTTCCACATACTTACTTGATGAGGACATCCCTTCAGAATATCCAAGTCCGAATATAGAAGTAACCGCTCAGTAGGTTTAGTTCAGCTCCTGTTCTTTTCTATTGTTTCGATTAACCTAGGGGAAGTCTCTTCGGGATCATTGGTTCGGCTCCTCGGTATTAAGGTTCTGTCAATCCTTCAAGCATCACTTCGGGTCCCATGTCTAATTTGTTTCGGTCTATCTGGTACTAAGACCATTCATATACTTGCTTATTAAGGAGACCAGAATGACTCACTCCATACAAGGATGTGGCTTACTTGCTATCCAAAGGGACAAACCTGACACGTCGCCTGGATAGTACCGTTCATTGTTTGCCGTGAAGAATACTTCAGTTCAACCTTATTTTATCTCTTCAAGTTTCTATCTTTAATTGTATACATATACTTTTTATTGTAATTTGCCAATTAGGTCATGAGATGCTATAAATTCACCTCTTTCTTCATAACTCCTTAACTTTTATCAAAATCAAAACTAATATCTTTGTATTGAAGTTTGTTAAGGTTTTCATACCTTCAACATTGGGGATTTCATTATTCCTACAGATCTAGTCTGTGAAAACTTGGGATTAACTCCTTCTAGTTCAGCTAGAGAATATACTCTTTGTGCAGTTTAAGATCAAAACTCTCAACTTCCATATTAATCTATATCATTACTTTGATTATGGAAACCAGGTTAGCAGACAAGTTCATAACACTCAGATTTCACACTGTAACAAAAGGGAGAATGTAACATCCTGCCCCAATACCATGTAGATATTGTCCGATCTGGTCCAAATCCAACACCTTGCGCATCACGACTTTAAAACGCATCTACATGTATTGGATTCTCATTTTATTAATAAGCCTCAGTCACTCTTTCTCCATTTCTGATGTGAGATTTAGTTTATTCATGTCCCCATCGTCATCCCTTATGGCTGCTCCTTACTTAGGCCTTCTACCTAAACGCCACTCACTCTGGATCGGGTCGTTACTGGGAAACTGAAAATTCATTAACAGGTCTTCCAACATTTAGTTAAAGTATTTCCTAGCCTTCCTATTGTTCAACTATTGCAGTTTATATTTGTTGTTACAGTTAATATTGTTGCCACTGCATATATTAACTTGATTTTTTAGGGATAATACATGATTGCTTACTGAATTTGTTTAAAAAGATTGATAGGAAAAAACAGTCTAAAAAAGTTTATTAATCGACTGGGTTTTTAAAATGTTCCAATAACTGTTTGAACTTACTTAAAATATCCTTATACTCGCTCAACTTGCTTAAAATGTAGTCAATTAATCGTTTGGTTGTAAAGAAGTAAACTGAATGCGGAAAGTGTATCGTACGCGTCTTACTTTTTTTTTTTTTTTTTGCAACCGAATGATTAATTAACTATATTTTAAGCAAGTTAAAGGGACTATCATAATATTTTAAATAAATTGAAGAAGCTATTGAAATATTTTAAAATTTTAGTGGGTCAACAAGCTTTGAAATTCAAAGTAAAACAATGTAAATTTTTTTTTCCTTATGAATATTAAACTTTATGTGAGTTTTTTCCTATTTTCCCCTTGATAGTTGTTGGTGAGTGGAACAAATGAGACAGCTTTTCTTTTTTCTTTTTCTGAAAAAGGTAAAGATTAATTCAAGATTATCTTAGATCAATCAAAGTTATAGTTAAGTCAAGATTATGCTCATCATGATATAAATGTATTTTCCTCCATTTTCACTTAATTGCTTCTAATGTTCATAACTTCATCACTTTATTGCCTATACATCACTTCAATGTTAAAAAAAAAAAGAAAAAAAAAATCTAATCAAATTAAATATTTAAGAAATAAGAAACCAAAATGTAGCTAGAGTGGGGCTGCCTAACTCAACCAACAATTGATGGAATCCTATTATTAATATTATACAATTTCTTTCAATTCTCTAAACTTTAAATTATATTCACATATGGATATGATTGTTCATCCCTAACTTTACATACATCATTAAACAAATAATACTAATTTATTATTTCAGACTATTTAAAGGAACTTCATACATACATACGTATGTCATTTTCTTCATCAATCAACAAATATTATATAACTACATATTAGGTGTTATTAATATCATCATCAATCTCTCTACTCTAATATATAAAAATCTTTAACTTGTTTGTGTATTGATTATGTTAGTAAAACATTAATTTTTTTGTTACAATCATGGGGAGACCCAGAAATCTACCTACTAATTAGGCAAGGGAAAGAAATCCCCAACATATCATTAAGAAGAATATCTCGGATGCCTGCAAGCAGTGCACTGTGCACCACACTTGTGATGACTCAAGCCTTGAGAGCCTGCGAAATTCGCCGTCCAATCAGCCGCATTGTTGCCTTCATGATAGACGTGCTGAAGTCTAACGGTCCAATTCTTTTCCAATAACTCTTTACACTTCCTGATCAGCCAAAAATATCGATGTCGAGTTCCACCATCGTTCATGAACCTCAAAACAACTTGCGAATAAATCTCCATAATGATCAGTCTATAGCCCCGCTTCCACGCAAGATCGAGTCCGAAATATAAGCCATAGCTCACTAATGCATTTATTAGTTTCGTCTAAATAGTTTGATATTGAAAAATTAAATGATTATGCATCATTAAAAAGAGAAAATATTGAAAAGGAAAAATGTACTACTTAGAAAAAGAGGAATAATTCTATGAAGCTTTAGAATTTTCGGGTCAAGTTGAATAAATTTTTATCTTCAATAGAATTTTAGACAAGATAGAGATGATAAGGTATATATTCTTAATTAGTTTGATTTTCCTAATTAGAATATGAATTAAAAACTTTCCTCGTTTTTTTAAAAGCTTTCATTGTTAAGTAAATCAATTCAATAATTTTCTACATCATTCAGAATAACTTTCGAGTATCCTAAAACTTATCTTTATGTGTTCGAGACCTCCAATTATATATTTTTGTACAATGATTTGAGGGAAAACAAATTATTAATTTGAAATACTTAAATTTGATTAAAATTTTAAGTTATTCTCAACAAATCCCAATGTGAAAGAGTAGTTGAAAATCACCCTTAAAATGTTTAAAAAAAACAAAAGAAAAACAAAAATATTTTAGCATTTATTTAAGGAAACTATATGTTAGTGAAATCTATGTTTACTATTTAAAGTTTAATCTATTATAGGTAGTTGAGATAGTACACCTGAGATAATCAATTTGGAGATAAATAAATAATTGGAAGAAAACCCCTTATTTTATTTTTATTAGTTTGGAAAAAGAAATTAAATTAAATTATTTGGAAGAAGGTATACAATGTGTTTCATCATTTCATACCAATTATAAGAGATAATATTCAATGGGGATGGACCATATGCCCATAAATGTTGTCCAAAGGTATCTATTTCTATACTATAGTCAAACTCAAGGCCAATTTCTTTATTGCCCATCAACCTAAAGGAGGGCAAAATCATATTTTTAGTCCTTGTACTAGTCAATTTTTTTAATTTTGATCTCTAAACTTTTGTTTTATGAGATTTAGTCCTTGCATTTGATTTTTGTTAAAATATATCTCTTAATGGACGAAATCGCTTTGCTTGTGTCGAAGAATGATTAAGATGATGTCGGTGCAATAAAGTGAAAGCAGTTGATCCAGCTACATAATAGTCATTGATTAAGAGTTATTACTGTTAATTTTACGCGTGTCAAGTCATGTAGAATAGTCCGAAAGTATTGTTAGGTGGTTAAGAAGTTTGTTAGACTTGATGCCATGACATCATCTTGTAAACAATGTATATAAGAGAATATCAATTTTGCTTCTTTCATATCTAAGCTTCTATACAAGTTTTCATGGTATCAGAGTTCAATGGATGATCCATTAATGCATGTTTAAGCAAAATTCGATACAATTTACAGAAGAAGAAAAATAATTAAAAGAAGAAATGAAACTTATGCAAAAGCTTTGCACAGTCATGATAAAGAAGAATTGAGTAAATCAGAAGAGCAAGATCAAAGTTCTAATCGCAATAGAAATCGAAATTCCGAGAATCGATCTAGAAATCATACTGAAGAACCTTCCGTTAAAGCTAAAGGTATGAACACTAATAAAAATTCTTACAATTGTGATAATACTGGATTAGTACATACTTCTAAGTACTATCTTGAATGGAAACAATTACATACCATGAAGGAGATAAATGATGTTGGTCTTAAGTGCAAAACATAAAACGAGCTTCATTCTTAAAAATGAAGAACTTAAAGATATCAATTCTGAAGTGGAAAGAGAATGATGATTTAATTTTTTTCGTGGATTATAAATTCATACCGAATGATGATTTAGCCGATGCGTTTGAGTTTTCACTTTCATCGAGAGATTTATGGAATAGTTTTAGAACAAAGGTACGAGGAAACAAATGGCCATCTTTGTTGAAACATGATTTCCACAGTGACTTTTGATCATGACAAAAATATTCTAAAATCTCATAAATAGTTTAAGTATAAAAATTAAATATTGATTTGATTGAAATAATGGTTTGTTAAGTGTGTTTGATTAAAAAGAGAAATTAAAGAAATTAAAGAAAGACCTTAAGATTGATTAAAAGCCCAAAGCTTCATCTCAACCCAAAATTTAGAAGGATCCAGAAGATGGTTCCAAGCCCAGAAGGCAATTTTACCGGAAGATAAGAAAATCAAAGTTGACTCCTCTCATTGACGATGCGCTACTATATTGGGAAACAAGTACAAGCAACAGGCTACTTGTCCCCCTAGACAATGTGGACTCTTTGCCATAGTTGTCCAAACCGTCAGTCTGCCTCCGGTAGAATTCAGAAGCACGTTGTCTCAACAAGACAGAAGGAAAAGCAACTTCAACAGAAAACTTTTGTACAGAAGCCAGAAGGTGAAATCGACAGAAGGGAACTTTCCCTCCAACGGTCTTTTCAAAATTCGAATTGACCCTCCTTTAAGCTTCTCTATAAAAGCCCCAACAAAAGCTTCGTTTGCACTTGATCATCAATGCTGAAATTAAGAGAATCATTCTTCAAATGCCAAAAGCAAAAAGGAAAAAGCTTATACACATTCATTGTTTTCATTCATGTAATAACTGATAGAACTTTACTTTGTGTTCTAAGTTAGAACAAAATTCAGCATTTGTTAAAAGATCAAAAGTTCTTCTGTTCACTTAGGTTATAAGTTTGAGAGATAGATAGATAGCTGAATGTAGTGTGCAAAGGACGATACTTTGCAGTGCCTCTGTGTCTATTGTAAAGGTTTGTGCTCTACCATTTGAAAGAGTTCATTAGTGAATTAAAATCCAGAATAAGGTATTCTGGGGATTGGATGTAGGCAGGAGGGCCGAACTAGTATAAATCGCTGAGTAACTTTTCTCTAACCCTTTACTTTACTTACTTCTGATATTTGCTTGCTTTTGTATTAAATCATCTAAGTAACGCTTCCGACTATTGTGCACAATAGATCACATAACCTTAAGTCGTAACAGAAGCTCCTCTGGTTGAGCCGCGTTCTGTTTAGAAAGATCAGAAGCAAAATCAAGCTTGGTTTAACTGTATAAATCAGTAAACGAATATTGCCTCTGCTTCCGAACTTGCCTTTGTTCTGTGCTATTGAATTATTTGTGAGAAAAATTTATTAAGGGCTAAATTTACCCAATAGTTCCATTCACCCCCTGGAACTAAACTTTATCTCACAATGGACCAACACTCTTATCTTTCAATTGTGAATGGAACTTTGCAGTCCGAATCAGGGAAATTTGTATATCGTTGAATTTTTCAACAAGATTAAGAGGATGTGGGATGAATATGTTGTGATTAAACATATTGTTTCTTGCAAATGTGGTGAACCAAGGAAGATTGCAAATGAAGAAATACAAGAGGAGCAACTGATGCAATTTTTTTCAGGTTTAAATCCTGAGTTTAATCATGCGTGTGGCCAAATTTTACTGATGGATCCACTGCCATCGATGAATATGACATATTCAATGCTTATGTGAATTGAAAGGAAAAGAAGTGCAATAAGTGGGATTCAAATTGATTTTGTGAATGTTTCAATTGGGTCCTTTAGAGCTCGGCATAAGAGAATGGGTGGTTGTAAGAAACAAGTAGCAATTTTAACAACAACGTGAGTTTTAACAAAAACAAAGAAGAGAACTTTTTTTTTCCATATCATATGAAAGGACAGAACATGAGAAATCAGATTGCTTTAGTCTTGAAGGCTATCTTGATTGGTTCAAAGGCAAAAACATTATAGGACCTAAACATCAAACAAATATGACATATGAGATGCATCAACAACAATCTTGGATGATAATGAGTCTGAATTTTAAGAATAATTGAAGAAATATTCAATAGAGGTTATGGTGTAGAGTGAGGTTTAAAGAGTTTTGAAAGGCAAAATGGTGCAAAATAAGATCATTGGATGAAGCTTCTCGAAGGTCAACGTCTTCTGAGTCTGAAACGGTTAGTTTCCCAAATTGGAAATACGTTAGACAAACCAGAAGTCCTAGAGCAGAATAGAGGACATTTCTTCTCAACGGACATCTTCTGGATTCAAACGGCTAGCTTGAATCTCTAGCTAAGAAAAGCTCAAGATTAATTTCAATGAGACCCATTCAAGCGCAAACAGCTACATACGAGATATATTGTAAAAAGCGAAAATAGATTAAATAGCTAAACACAAATCAAAGTCCATATCTATGTAATTGTTAGAAGAGAGATTAGTTCAATACACTGTCTATTTGAAGAAATTGTAATCTTTCGATTGTATTCAGTAGTCATTTGTTACTTCGGTCATAAGTAGCAAAATGTGAATTAGTGTGAATGTTGAGTGAAATAAGGTACTTCATTCAAACTTAAGTTATTTTGTAAAAGGCTTGTTCTCTACCTCTAAAAGAGATCGTTAGTGGATTAAAACTCAGAAGAAGGTATTATGAGGACTGAACGTAGGTAAGAAGTCGAACTAGTATAAATCATGCTGAATATTTCTTTCCATTCTATCGCCTTTTACTTCTACTAAATTATTTATGCTCTGAACTTTATCTCATATATCAACACTTTGAAATTTCTTAATACTGTGCATATTTTACATTGTTCTTCAGAACCTTTAAAATAGAGTTAACCTCTGAGTTGGAAATTATCAGAAGCTTAAGCAAACTTAGTAGACTATATTGCTAAATAGCTTAGTACACTAAAATTACCTCTGATACTGGAATTACCCTATGTGTTATATTGACTTAAGTAAAAAGTTTTAGAGGCATAAAATTTACTTAATAGTTCTATTCACTCCCCCTCCCCCTTTATATAACCTGCCCTATTAGAGACCAACACAAATGTCAGCATTATTAGGCAAGATGAAGTTTTTCTCATGTGCTTCATCTTGAGGGTAGTATGTTATAGAGCGATGATGATGGTGGTGAAAAGAAGTGAAATGGAGTGAAAACATGTGAAAGGGGCTGATCCAACTACATAATAGCTAACGATACATTGAAGCATTTGTAGAAGTTAATTACTGTTAATTATACACATGTCAGGTAGAATATGCAAGTATTTTTAGGTGGTTAAAAAGTTTGTTAGAGACATGATGTCATATCAACATCTTTTATATATATATATATATATATATATATATATATATATACTTTGTAATATGTTCATTAATCAATATAAGAATAACAATTTTCTTCTTTCATTTCTAAACTTCTTAAAACTTTCATACAATTTTCCAGTTTGACCTTCACATAAGTGTACTCATTAAAGAATATTTCATACCACTTATGGTTGAAGTGTGATATCTAGAGGAATATAGTCTTTCTAATTAGAGGAGGATCTTCTAATAAACCACTTGAAATGAAATCAAAGTCAGGATTAAACTAGTGACAAACTCCGCAAATCCAGTAATTAAGTTCGTTTTGGTTTTAATTCTTGTGTATATATAGGAGTTTCTTCATCATTACATCCTGATGAGATTCATTCTGCCCTCACAAGGGACCCACACTATGTATGAACGAATCTAATTTTGTTAACGTCTAGTTTGTCGTACGTGTTGTGATAGTCCACTTGGCTAGTGGATGAAGAGATGCGTTAAAGTTGCCTCTATCAGGCGCATACAAGGGCGTATACAGGAGGGGGGCCGGGCCCCTCCGGCCACCGGAAATACCATTGTTTCTTTTTAAAAGGTTCTAGGTTCAATTCCCCCCAACCTCAATTTATTTTAGAAAATATTTGTTTATTTAAATTTTATTTTTCGATAATTATAAAATTATGTTACCATTATTAATTACTTTATTTATTTTCATAACACTTTTGAACTCATTTTTATTATGTCTTTTCCATTAAAAAATTAATTTCTTATTTTTGAGACTCAAACAACTTAATTTCTAAATTAAATTTTTAAATTTTTAAACTAAACATAAAAAAATGTAAAAATGTTATAATTTTTTTTAGAAACTAGTATTGAACTAATAAAGAAAATTAAATATATCTCATTACGTGTTAGGCCCTGTTCTTTATTACTTAATTTCAGTAACAATCAGTTCAGTTCAGTAGTAATCAGTTCAGTTCAGTTCAGTTCAGTTCAGATCAGTTCAGTTCAGTTCAGTTCAGTATTCAGTTTCAGTATTCAATAATTTATCATTATTTATTATAATTATTATATATTATTATTATTTATATATAGAGGGTGAGTCTTGGCGCAACGGTAAAACATTGTTGCCGTGTGACCTGAGGTCACGGGTTCGAGTCTTAGGAGCGGCCTCTTGCCACCAATTAAATTGGCAAGGGAAGGCTTGCCCCTAATAATTTCAGCAATTTATTATAATTATTATAATTTATTATATATTAATTTATCTATTTTCATTATAATTATATTTATATATAATTTATGCTTTGTCATTATATATATTATCATTATTTATTATAATTATAATTATTTGGTGCAACTTACTTGCAAATTTTGCGAAAAGTAAATAAATATTATATTAATACGTTTACATTATAATGCTCTAAAAAATTAACTGGCTCAACTACCTTAATATCTCAAATAGTGCAATTTTATCCTTAATATTAGAAGCCAATAGCAATTTTACCCTTAACATTGATAAATTGAGTCAAGATTTTGTATTCATATGAAAATTCATATTTAGACGTTAGGAGTAAAATAACCCCGGACCCAAAACGTTAAAGGTATTTTTGTACCTTAATACTTAATTGTAATAAAAAGTTAAGAGTGTGTATTCATATAAAAATTTGTATTTAATTTCATAGGCTTTAAATTATATATAAATTTGTGTTTGTATGTAATTTATATTTTTAATTTAAATTAGACTCATTTTTATTTAATGTCATAGGATTTTATCGAGCTTAGATTTTATTTGATATTTAATTTAGTTTAATCTTTAATAATATGTTTATTTATTATTGATATTATTTTTTTGGTAGAAATATTATTATTATTATTATTATAAGCTTATTAATGTCCAATATTATCATTAAATTATTTTAAAGTCTAATATCATCATTATTGTTACGTTCGATTAAATTCGGTTAAGTTCGGTATCATTCAGTTAAGTTCAGTAGCATTCAGTTAAATTCAGTTCAGTTCAGTATTCAGTTCAGTTCAGTTCAGTTCAGTAGCATTCAGTTCAGTTCAGTTCAGTTCAGTAATAAAGAACAGAGCCTTAGGCTTGTCTAAACTTCAAAATTTTAATATTTTGGATCTATTAGGTACTCCCTAAATCCAGATTTCTATTTTTTTAGGCCTCTTAAACATCTCTAAATTCAAATTTCTAACACTCATATATACAAAAAAATTAAGCAAGTTCGATTTAGCAAAAAAACAAAAAAAAAAAAATTCTCGAACGCATGTGTAAAATCGGCCCTCCACCGAGTAATCCTGTATTTACCACTGGGCGCATATGATAATGAAGTGTTATTGTTAACTTTATATATCTAACGCATATTTATCAAAACTTACTAGCCAATCTTTATCAAATCAAAATTCAAAGTCCAAGAGTCAAAATTTGGGTAACTAAAGGGTTACATTATTGTTTTACCAAAAGCTAAAGGTGAGAAATGAGAATGGAGAATGGTTAAAGGCAACCCTTCTCTTTTCTTCTCTACTTCTTTAATCTCTTTTCCTTTTAACTTCTTTATTTTTTTTTCAAAAGAAACTTGTGAAGAAATTCCTTTTAAAAAAAGAATATAGAATTAGAGGTGTGTTTGACAAAAATAATCCAAAGATAGTACTATTAATTTCAATTTATCTTAGAATAAAAATTGGTGTGGCAAGGCAATCATGAGAAGGAACGGCACAAGTGGGCGCAGGATAAGCACGTGGACGTCGCCTTTCTCATTGCACGCTGTCAATGCCTATGCCATTGCCAACCCTAAATTACCTCCATAGCCTCCCAAGTTTTTCATTACTTTCATTATAGTCCATGAAACTTCAAAATCGAATATAGTTTACATTTTACTAACATAATCAATGACGAATACAAAATTGCTCCGCTAAATGTTAAATTTTACATTAACTACACCTTTTGGACGAAGTTTTTTTTTTTCAATCTCATTTTACATCTTTAGCCCTGTTTGGTAAAGAGCG
This sequence comes from Euphorbia lathyris, assembly GCF_963576675.1. Classification (NCBI taxonomy): domain Eukaryota; kingdom Viridiplantae; phylum Streptophyta; class Magnoliopsida; order Malpighiales; family Euphorbiaceae; genus Euphorbia; species Euphorbia lathyris. The sequence goes on along the minus strand of NC_088914.1, from coordinate 16,563,083 downwards.
TTTTGAGATAAAAAGAGCGGTTTTGACCAACTTTAGAGGTTTGACCACTGAAACCGCTAATTGGAGTGTTTGGTGGAGAGAGGTTTGGAAGAGAGTTTTGGGATGAAAACGCTAATTTAGAAAAAGCTCTTAAAAGGAGCTTTTTCAATTAGCGTTTTGCAATATTAAAATTAATGGACTTCTTTAACCCTAATAGATAGACTCCCTCTTCTCCTGCGCCAAAATTAATGCCCTTATTCATCTTTTTGCACAAACCGCTATTATCAATCAGCTAATTTTTACCAAACAGGTCTACACAAACAGCTAATCAAATAGCTAATGTAATCAGCTAACAGCTAACAGCTAATGTAATCAGTTAAGAGCTAACATCTAATGTTATCAGCTAACAGCTAACAACTAATTCCCAAACATGATCTTTCTCAACTGATCTTTTTCGACATATACTTTTGGGGAACCATTTTACACCCTCAAACCTTCAATATTTTAGAAACACATAAGGGAAACCATCACTAGTAGGAGTGATTCTAGAGGCCTGACACCCCTGTCTTCGCCCTTAACATAACGACCACTTTTTTTTTACTATTGATCAAGATGATTACTCCAGTAACACACGATCCTCCATTCTACAGCTTTTCGAGCTTATAAAAATGATATTCTAAACAACTTTAATATTTGATTTTTTGTTACACCGTTTAGATATTGTTTGGTTGAGTGAGTGTTTTTTACAAGGAAATAGGTCATTCTATTAGTAAATTGCAAAATCCAGGTGTTATAATATAGTGTTTTAAGATTCAGAGGCCATAATGCAATTAAAAGCAAAATTAAGAGACCATAAGTGTAATTTACCCATTGCCAATGCCAATATAGCCTTGGAGCCATAAAAATCACATTTATTTCTTCAAATTACAAAGAGTTCCTTTGTTTTCTTTTTCTTTTTTTGATCAAATACTGCTATTAGTATTTCTACACCATAAAGTTTGTCCCAATTTCAGGTCCAAATTCTTAATTGGCAGTTTATGCTTGTTTTAGCATATCAAAAATCTTGGAATTAAGGTAGTAATCTAATCTTGATGGTTTTAATTCTTTGTTTTCTTGTGAAAATCCTATGGGGTATAAAGAATTCGGATTTTATGTTTTTGGAGTTATTGTTCTTCTGGGTTTTATATATAAAAAGAGTTGGAGTTGTTCAGAATGGAGAGTATAATACCCACATAAGTGTAGTTCTTCATTCATGTCTTCTCCTCCATGAAATTTCTATCCCTTATTCTTTAATGATTGAAAATTACAGCTTTAAATGAGAGTTTTTGTTTGATTGCTAAGTTACAACTTCTTTTTTCATACAGGAAATAGGTTGGAAGGAGCTACTTTCTTTCCCTCTTTCTTTCCACTAAAAATGGAAACTAGGTTGTTGTATTTTACTTCAACTTGGGTCTATCTGAATCTGATTCTGATTCAAGTTTCTTAATTTTTCAATACCCATTTCATGAAAATCAAAAATTAGGAAAAGGGTGTTCATCAAAAAAAGGAAAAAAAATAATCATAAGCCCTAGCTAGTCATGAAGTTTATGAAACTTGGATCCAGGCCAGACACCTTCTACACTTCTGAAGCTATCAGGTAATTCTAGCATTCAAAATTGATATCCAGTTTTAAAATTGACAGTTTTTATAGAATTTCATGTTCCTGAATTAATGCAGGTCTGTGTCCTCTGAAGTTTCTAGTGATCTAATTGTTCAAGTGAAAGGAAGTAGATATATGCTTCATAAGGTAAAATTTCTGAATTCTGTTCTTCATTTTGGTTAACTATGATTTCTGAAAAATTCCCCTTTGATTTGATGTAGTTTCCACTGTTATCAAAGTGTTTGAGACTTCAGAGATTATGTTCTGAATCCCCTGAATCCTCACAGATGGTTCAACTCCCCGATTTTCCGGGGGGGATTGAGGCATTTGAAATCTGTGCAAAGTTCTGTTATGGTATAACCATAACTCTTAGTGCTTACAACATTGTTGGAGCAAGATGTGCTGCAGAATATTTGCAGATGACAGAAGATGTTGAAAAGGGGAACTTAATTTACAAACTTGAAGTGTTCTTCAATTCCTGCATACTTCATGGTTGGAAGGATTCTATTATTACATTACAGACTACTAAAGGGTTTCCTTTATGGTCCGAAGACCTTGGAATAACTAGTCGGTGCATCGAAGCAATAGCCTCCAAGGTCTTAACGCATCCTTCGAAGGTAAACCTCTCGCATAGCCACTCGAGACGCGTGAGAGACGATGTGTCCTGTAATGGAGCAGAGAGCCAAAGACATAGGCCAAATTGGTGGGCTGAAGATATTGCAGAATTAGGGATAGACTTGTATTGGAGAGCTATGTTAGGTATTAAATCGGGCGGAAAGTTACCGTCTAGTCTTATTGGTGATGCATTGAAGATATATGCAGCTAGATGGCTTCCTAACATATCGAAAGTTGGTTCAGATTCGGATTCTGATTCCGGGGGGAATGACTTAACTTCAAAACATAGGTTGCTATTGGAATCAATAGTAAGTCTACTTCCAGCAGAAAAAGGTTCAGTGTCTTGCAGTTTTCTGCTTAAACTGTTGAAAGCAAGCAATATTCTCAACGCATCATCTCCGTCTAAGACCGAATTGGCGCGAAGAATCGGACTTCAGTTAGAGGAAGCAACAGTTAATGACTTGTTAATACCATGTCTTTCATGTTCAAATGATACTCTATATGATGTGGATATGGTAATGAACATTTTGGAGAAGTTCATGTTACAAGGCCAGAGTCCTCCTACAAGTCCTCCAAGGTCGAAATTCGGGTTCGAAAGGAGACGGTCTAGATCTGCAGAGAATATTGATTTGGAGTTTCAAGAAAGTAGGAGATCCTCTTCTGCATCACATAGCTCAAAATTGAAAGTAGCAAGGCTTGTAGATGGATACCTTCAAGAAATTGCTAGAGATGTCAATTTGCCTCTTTCAAAATTTGTTGCCATTGCCGAGACCATACCGGATTTCGCCAGAATCGATCATGATGATCTCTACAGAGCCATTGACATTTACCTCAAGGTAAAAAAAAAGTTACCGCTAGTACTCTCAATTTATGACACGACAACACATTTACAAAAATAACATGATTATTACGTTTGTTGCATTGACAATTGATGACATAACACGATTATAACACGACATTGCCATAAAATATTTGAAAGTTTGATGTTAGGAAATATTTCACCATCACATTCTAGGAAGCGGGTCATCATTTATCAGTTAGATAACCAACTTTCTTGACCTCAACATGTTGTCACAATCCAAATTTATTGGCAGTTAGGATTAGGCTGACCTAACCTATCTATACCATGAATGGCTACAATTGTTTGTAAATTTGCAAAAATGACCAAACCATCACAGTTTCCTTGTCATGAACATATTACAGGCACATCCGGACCTAAACAAGAGCGAAAGAAAACGTTTATGTCGAACACTAGACTGCAAGAAACTCTCCGTCGAAGCCTGTATGCACGCTGCACAAAACGAGCTCCTTCCGTTGCGAGTGGTGGTTCAAGTTCTCTTCTTCGAGCAAGCCAGAGCAGGCATGTCTGGTGGTGGGAAAGTAACCGAGTTGCCTAGTAACATTAAGGCCCTTTTAGCCACACATAACATTGACCCATCTAGGCATACTGCTGCTGCATTAAGCACAACTACTAGCATTCCTGGGGATGACCAATGGAGTGTTTCAGGCCTTAAATCCCCAAAATCAAGGCTTTCTACATTAAGAATGAAGCTTGCTGAAGATGATGATTTAGACGGATCTAACGGAATCGGAAGAAGTTCGAAGCTTAAGGCGATTCGAGCTCTCCCCGCTCGACCTAAACGGATGTTTAGCAAATTACTGTCCATTAATAGAAGTGCAGGAGAGAAGAATTAAGTGGAAATTTTTTGTGTAATTTTCAAGTGTAACAAAAGAATGTTAATGTGCATTGTTGATGTAATCTAATATAATAAGAATGAAGATTTTCAGGACATGAGAGGGAAAATCATTGAATTAGAACAGGATTATTTGGTAGATAAGATGAGAATTTTGTGGGACCAAACAATATATTCTTGTGTTAATTTTTGTTGAGAAATCTGAAACACTTGCCTTTGTCAGGTGGTTGTTGATAACTGCAATTAGTTCTGACATAAAAGTAGAGCTGGTATGTTGGAGATTTTTTGTCTTATTTCTTTGTTTTTCAGCTAATAATTTCATCTTTCCATTCATATTCCACAGCATCATAAAATGTAAAGAAGGTAGATTGGATATATCAAAAGTCATTTATGAGCTTACAAGAATTTTTACATGTACCTTAATGAGCAAGTGAATTTGCTCATTCACTGTTAGATATAGGCTTATTAAATCTAAGCCTCAGGATGTTTTGAATCCCGACCTTAGGATTCTAATAAGCCTAGATCTAACGGTGAATGAGCAAATTTCACATGCTCATTAAGATGCATATGATCAAGACTGTATGAGCTTAAGAGGTTACAGATGACGGTTTTACTATTTCTTTTGAGAATAATAGAAGAAAGAAGCACATATACGACAAACTAAACTCCAACTCGGCACCTCCTATAAGTTTCATTAATTATTTGATATTAGGGTAAAGTTCTTTGATATAAGTTTCAATGTCCCTCTTACATTTAACGAAAAAGAAAAGTTTCATCATCCTATCATCCCTATACGTCAAAATAAACTCCAACTCGGCACCTTCTATAAGTACTATTAAAGATTTCCGACAATCAACAAAGTCGAAAATCAAAATGGCTACCATGGGAATAGTGATATTAGGAAGGTGTTCCTTTACAAACTCCATAAGAATGTTCAGTACAAACCAAATGAAAAAAATAAGGAAACAAAAAGTTAGAATTCTCTTCAAATTATAAATAAGCAACTTTAAATTTACAAATTTGTATTTGTATTAAGTTTTTTCATGAATCTTGGATGTTCTTTATTCGTGAACAACCATGAAAATCGATACACTACAAAATAGCAAACATTATTGTGAATAACATGGTATGGGATACGAAACACTAAAACATCATATGTACCCTTCTTTTTCGCTAGTCGAAATTTTTTCGACAGAGTTGTCAAAATCATCTTCAATCTTCACGGTAATGTGGATTGGTGGCTTTGCCGGTAACCTGGGGATCTTGTTGAGCTTTGGGGAATGTACTACCTGTTGGATTTGTCTTGGAAGAAAGATTTCAAGAAGGTAGTTTTAGAAGTGGGTTCCCTTGTGGCAGTTCAGCTTGTTCAAGCCTCGGTTTTATCGGTGCATCGTCATTATTGGATGATTGAGGGTCGTAAAACTTTATTGAAGTAGGATTAGGATGTGAGAGTGGCTCATGCCTTTTGGGAGGGAAATAGACTGATTGGTTGACGAATTTCGTAAAATATGTTTCCTTTGGATCATCACAAGTATGGTGTGCTGAAGTCTTCAAGTTATCCTTCTTGCTGACATGAGGGGAGACAGCTTACCTCGCAGAATCCGTCTATAGTCATTGGCTGTTTTTTTTTTAAGTTTTTTTTCTTTTGTTTTTTTGGTCTCTATCCTTCCTAAGTTACAAAAAAAAAAAAAAGTCTAATATATCCCCAGCTCTTTCAAGTGTCCAAAAACTGCAAGTCACCCCTGAACTTTCAAATGTTACAATTAACTCCCCCCGCTTGTTATTTATAAAAGGCCTAATACACAAATAACCCCTGAACTTGTCCAAATGTTGCAACTGCACCCTCCAACTTTCAATTGTAACAACTTACCCTTAAAACTTGTCCAATTGTAAAACATAACCCCAAATTAGGAATTTTTTTACCCCGTACTTGAAGCAACTGTAAAAACGTTTCCCCGGATTCGTATCAGGCCAAAGATCTGATTATCCCACTCAACGGCCGTTGCAACTTTTGTATTTCACGTGTTTCTTCAATTGCAGTCCATGTCAGTAATTTGGGGTTATATTTTACAATTGGACAAGTTTGAGGGGTTATGTTTTACAATTAGACAAGTTTGAGGGGTAAATTGTTACAATTAAAAGTTCGGGGGGAGGGGAGCAGTTGCAACATTTAGACAAGTTCAGGGGGTTGTTTGTATATTAGGCCTTTATAAAAAAAAAAAAAAAAAAAAAAAAAAAAAAAAAAAAAACTCTATGTTTTAAATCAAAATTTTGAAACAAAAACACCAAAAGTTTTTAATCGACATCGTACTCCTATCTTAAAAAATATATAATAAATAAAACTAAAACTGTTTAGGAATAATAATACTAAAGTTGGCATATTTTATTCAAATTCTATATGTTCCTCCCTTTCTTTTGTATTGTTTTTGGTTTGTAATCATCAAAATTATGAGTTGCAAGGTAGATAACCTCATAATTGAGAATAATTGTACATGCAATTGGAAAAAAAAAATTACCACTTAGAAATTAAAAAGGTTTAGAATTTAGACCAAAACAATAGACAAAAAGCATTTGAGGCCCATTACTTTTATTTTTATTATTTTTGTTGATTAAAGCATTCATCATTTGTATTTGTATTCATCCAGTTTGAAAAACAAATCACATATATTAAAACTCAATGAAAAGAACGTTGTTTTTTTAGGAAAGGAAAGAAAAACAAACAACAACAAAATAAAGAGCTTAACCCGGGATCAGTCTAGGAAAACTGACCTCCACCATATCATCCAACAGAAGAGAAGAAAGGAAACTAGGAGGTGAAGAGAAGGTAGAGACCCCCAAAATCCTCACATGGCCATCTGCTGCAAGACGGTCCGCCACCCTATTCTGCTCCTGAAAATATGGCAGAAACTGATGGACTCAAAGAAGAACATAACCTTCTAATCCCTTTGATTAAGTTCTGGCTATTTAAACAAATAGCATTAATATCAGAGAACATTCTGACAGCTTCCAGATTATCAGATTCCACGAGCAGCTTCTTCAACCCCAGATTAATAGCTAACCTGAGGCCAGAATAAATCCTCCAAAGCTCCGCAGAAAAGGAAGAACTCATACCCAAATTCTGAGCAAACCCAGACACCCAACCACCTCCTGCATATCTCTACACCCCTCCAGCAGCAATTTTACCATCTTTTAGGCAAGAGTCATCCGTGTTTAATTTCACCATCCCTCCGCTAGGCCTACTCCAGCCAAAGAGATGGACATCCTTTCTCTTAATAGACCCAGCTCAAGAACGTTGTTAATTTCATTTAGATTTAAAATTCCATCTATAAAAGTTTGAATTAACTTTTTATGTGTCTAATGCTACTAAAAAAAGGTAAAATTTCGTGCTAAATTGTAAACAATGTAATTTCAGATATAGATTATGAGGAACAATTATAACATAATTTTTTATATTCACAACACAACTAGTTTTTTTTTATTATTATTATTACTAACACATAATTTAATATGTGCTATTATAATTAATCAGAAGTTTAATATATCAAATTAAAAGATTAGGAACTTAATCAACAATAATAAAAATATCATAGGAGAAAAACGATTTTTTTCAATAAAAAATAAGATAAAATTGTGAATTGAGAGGAGCTTAAGGCATCATTGAAAGTGTGGGTATCATTGTTGTGTTCATCATTGCAGTCATTATAGTCATCATAAGTTGCCTTTAACAAACAAATTAACAATAAAATTTTCTAACTTACTATGTCACTCCTCTTGTTCCCTTCAAGTCATGCCCTATGTTTCACTTGAATTCCTTTACACTCTTCGTTCTTATGATATCTTTAAAACTTCATAATTTTGCACTCAATGCTAATGTTTAGGAAGTGAATTCCCTTGTCTCTACCTAAAAAATACACTTTAAAATATAACAATCCGGTCTAGGGTGATTGGTATCGGATAGAAGGCTTGAGTAAGAAATGATGTAAGGAATAATGATGGGAGCAGAATTGAATTGAATTTCACTTTGAAAATGGAGAGGAAGTGATTGTAATTTATTATTAAGGTGTGTTTTTAATATATGTAGACGCGTTTTAAAGTCTTGAGGTTCAAATAGTTAGATGTAGACCAAAAGAACACTATCTAAATGCTATTGAACCGGTTTCTTACGAAGAAAGTCTTACAAAAGGTCAAAATTCTTCACCAAAACATCGAGCATTTGAAACAAAACTACACAAAAAAAAAGGTGAAAAATATGTTGGTTTCGTGGAACCATGCGCAAGGTGATAATGTATACAAAGAGAGTAAAGAGAGAAAGGTTGGTCCTCTTACCATTGGATGAGATCTCTTTATTTATAGGTTTGGGCTATGGGATATATAAAGTCCTTAATACCCTTGGTACATCGGATGGTGTCGTCGTCCTTGAATGGCGTGGACGCGATGGGTAGGGAGACCTAGTTGATTGGCCAAATTGCATTTCATCACTAGATATGTTCTTATAAGGAGATATTTTCTTCATTGAATTTATTACTAGCTAGTGGTGTTGTTTTTATAAATAATTATTCTTTATGTAAGATTCATGGTATTAGGACTATTAATTTTCGTATGTATGATAGTATTATAAGAGAAATTATAATCTTTTTGGACACTCTTGATAATAATGGGTGCAAATTTACTACTTGTGGATGAGTACTGGAAGTGTCTTCTAGAGCACTTGTTCTAATGAAAGACTAATATAGGCTTAACATATGTTTCACCTGGTTTATCTGATGCTTTCAAATTATGACACTTGAGAATTTGGCATATGATTGAGAAAGGTACCGTAGAGGTATGTCATAAAGGTCTATTGGAAGTCAAAATAATATTGGCTTGGAGTTTTACGAGCATTGTGTTTTTGAAAAACACCGGCGGCTCAGTTTCGACATTAGGATTCATAGTTCAAATAGGCATTTGGCTACATATTCATTTCGATATATGGGATCCTTCAAAAGAGCCATCCATTGATGGTGTAAGGTACATGTTAACCTTTACTAATAATTGAGTTTTCTTTCTTGCAAATACGAATGGTGTGTTTGAAAGATTCAAATTATGGACAACCATGATTGAGAAACAAACTAAAAGACAAATCAAATGTGTCCGGACTGACAATTATCTTGAATTTGTTTCTAGAGAATTTAATTAATTTTGTTAGAATGAATGAATAATCAGGCATGCACATGAACTTACCAACCATAATAGAACGACTTTACTAAATGCGTGAATATGATAGTCATCGTGAGAGAACGATGTATGTTTCTAATGGTGGTTTAGAGAAGCCATTTTCGGTTGAAGTTGTTGATACATCTTCGTATATGGTCTCTGCATGCATCCATTGGCATAAAAACACCCAAAGAGGTATGGTCTAAAAAACACCCAACTGAACCTTCCTCTCATCCGGTATCCTGGCATACTCAAAGAACCTCTCTACTTCTAAAAGCTAATCAAGAAACCCTTCAATGTCAAGTTCACCCCAAAGGAATGTAAGTCAATTTTCAATTTGAAGACATCATCTCTATCAAAGTTTCCCCCATATCCTCCTCAAACATTTACATTCTCCATATAAGGATCCCATCCACCATAATTCCTCCTTCCATAACCACTTGCATCAACATCATTCACAATATCCATATACATAGCATTCATATGCCTAGGGCCAACAATATCAACATTATTCACAACATTCGTATTCCTAGCATTTATATGCCTAGGGCCAACAACATCAATATCATTATGGATACCCATATTCCTAGCAATCCTATATGGTTCAAAATCATCAAAAGCATACCTGTCAGTATCACTATCGGCATTTCAGATAATAACGGGATTAGGGCACTTTACCTCATGAAACTGAGGGTCCATTTGTTGTTGCAATGGATTTCGCCTAGGGGGTAGTGTCAAGTGTCATTTAGGTTGAGGCCGAATAAGCTCTTCTTGCCTCTAGTGAGGATCTCCAGTGGGTTGTGGGTGGGTATTTTAGACCTCTAGCTTGAGTTCTTCAATGAAAAGAGCCAACTCTCACATACTTGCTTGATGCCTTTTATTTTTCTCTTGAAGAGTGTTACTCAATCTCTTCATGAAGGACTCAATCTCTTCAAACCTCTTATCATTGGACTCTATAGTTTCTTGTTGGGGACGTTGTTGAACCATTACCAAGAAGAAGTCTCCGGGAAGGAAAACGACTCGGCTCTGATACCAACTGATACGGATCGAAATCGAGATAAGGATTTTAATCTTAAATCCACAAAGATGTTTCTTCTCAAGCCTAGCTTGAATGAGTGAATCCTAAGTATAAGATTAAAGCTCCCAACAATAGAAGCTATTTTTGATTCAATTTCATAAAAAGTTGAGTTTCTTACAAAAAGATAGGACTATATACCTCTTCAAAAGACAAATAAATCCCCACCGCGGTTACACCAAGAAGAGCCAAGTTTAGGAGTAATAAAGGGACAAAAGGCTAAATGGCATTTGGATGATTAAACCCAAATGGCAAAACAGTAAAATTCGGAGGGCAAAATAGTAAATACAAAAAATGTGCAGAAAATGGCAGCAAAAAAGAAATGGTCGGATTGTCCTCCAAGTAATGTGACACGACGTGTCATCTAGTGGCACGATGTGTCATCGGCATGACACGATGTGTCACTAAGTGCCACGATGTGTAAAACACCCAAGCTCTGATAGAAAGTTTGGAGGGCTCGATACAACGTGTCGGGCTAAAAATCAGTAGTCCTTGCACTTGCTTGGGGTGTGTCGTTGACTTCGACACAATTGGCTCCTTTCTTCAGGCATGTGTCGGAGATGCCCTCATCATACTCATTTTCAGGGCCGGCCCTGGGCTATGAAACGCGGGGCGCCCGCCCAGGGCCCATTATATTAAGGGGCCCAAAAAAATATTTTAGATTGTACATATATAAAACCGAGATGCATAAGTAACATAAAAATGAATTGGTTCAGTTGGTATAAGTGAGGGGCTTATGATTCTAATTAAGCTTGTGGTTGGAGGTTAACCTCCTCCTCCTCATTTTTATTATTATCAAATGTTTTTTCCCTTTCCACCCCATTTTATCACCATCATTTTTGTTGTTTTGTTAAATCAAAATTATCAAATTTATTTATGTATTCAATAAAAGAAATAACCATTTAATTTTTTCTAAAAAATATTATTATCTCATTTCAATTTTTTTTTCTTAAATTTAATTGTCAAAATACATATTACTCTGTAAAAAACAAAGTAAGCATAACATCTACCTGAAAAATAATATATTTATAACAAATATCATAATTAAACTCTGAACTTTGGCTGTATTAAGGATGAAAGCCCTGATCATTTATTTTTCCACATTGAATCTTTGATCATTGATTCTATTATGGATTAGACCCTTATTTAACTTTACAATCGCCAAATCGATCTTCTCATCTCCTAAACTCGACGAAAAAGTTAAATAAGGGCCAAATCCATAACAAAATCAATGATAAAGGGCTCAATGTGAAAAAATAATCGATCAAGAGCTTAATCCTTAAAACAGCCAAAGTTCGGAGTTTAATTATACTTTCTGCCAATATTTATTTACTTTTTCAATTTTACATGACATAAATACTTGTTATTTTAGTACATAAATAATTCATTGATTTTGTTATGGATTAGACCCTTATTTAGCTTTAGAATCGTCAAATGGATCTTCTCATCTCCTAAACTCGACGGAAAAGTTAAACAATGGCCAAATCCATAACAAAATCAATGATAAAGGGTTCAATGTGAAAAAATAATTCAGGAGTTTAATCCTTAAAACAGCCAAAGTTCGGAGTTTAATTATACTTTTTGCCTATATTTATTTACTTTTTCAATTTTACATGACATAAATACTTGTTATTTTAGTACATAAATAATTCTAGTTAGTATATTTGCTACTATTGAACTACCAATTTAGCTTTTATGTAGAAAATATTACAATTTTAAATAACCTTTACGAGTTGGTGCAATTTCAAGCCTAGTTGATTAAAAATGAGTTCTTTTCATTAACATGAAATGTGCAACTTCAAACCATATTGAGTGACCAGAACAGTGGAGGTTGGAGCGAGGATAGAACAAGAAATTACATATAAAAAAACCTCATTTTTGTCAATTAAGCTCGAAACTATACCAATTGATAAATGTTAGGTTTAAAATTACACTATTTATGCATGAACGCTGATTGCTCTCTCCTAATAACAATATGACTGAATTTGTATCTTATCCTTTATAATAATTAAAAAAAAAAAATCATCTGACCTACAATTTAAAAAAAAAGTAGAATGTATATATGGAGGGCCCAAATTATCATCTCGCCCCGGGCCTCTAAAAGGTCAGGAACGGCCCTGCTCATTTTACAATATGTTAAGGTTAATAAATTGAATTGCAAAGATTTAAACGTTCAATTAGTTCATCCTATATTGAACGGTCGGTTCGGTTTAACCGAACAAATTTAAAAAGATCTAAAATGAGAATTGAACATAATCTAACCAAATAATAGTAAGGAGCCGAGCCAAATATTTCAGTTATGTTCGGTTTATCACTTTCAACGCATACTAAATAAATTATTCTAATTTATTATTTTATATTATGTTATTATATATTATTACAATGAAACAATTGTATTATAATATGTTATTATATATTATATCATATTCTTCAATATACATTTACCTTTTGTATATCAACTTATCAAATTATGATATTAAATTATCTAATCATAAAATGAATTAAATCTAATTAATTATTAAAAACTAAAAGTTGAAAACATAATTAGTAAGTGGAGAACAACTTTAAAAGCTCTCTATAGGGAGTCCTTGAAAAATCCAGCTCCAATGGAACTGAATATGCTTGCGGTAAAGATAAATTAGAAAAACATTACACGAATTATAAAACATTACACGAATTATTATTATAAAAACATACGATTCAGAATGTTTCTTCGCAACCTTATGCTTGCGAACTGGTTCATTATTTACAAATTTTTCAAAATCCTTTAACATATTCCGCATGTCACGTATGAAAATTTAGTAAGCTTAAATAGTGTTTGAGGAAATAATTAAGATATGAATTTTGAGGACAAATTTTTCTGATCTTAAGCACAGTTTGAGGTAGGAAATTAAGAGAGTTATTTTTAGTTGACGTTTGTGTAATTATGGTTTAAGTTTATATAAGGATCAATTTAGCTGTTTATAGGTCAAATAAGAAATCGAATGATATTATAGATTTATTGACTTTTATGGGTGTAAAGATATTATTTGGAGTTTGGAAAAGACAAAAAAAAACATTGATTATCGTAATTTAGGTACTCTATCTTCCTTGATTATATGGTTTGGAGGAAAGATTGAAGTTTCTTTAGATGGATAAAGGATATATATAGTGATGATTAAAAAAAATAACATGTTAGCTTAATTGATTTTGAGGAGTTAAATGGAGAATTATAAGAGTGATGTTGATATAAAGATTTTAGGAACTGATTCGTATTGATAGGAAATTGTATCATCATAGTGAGGTTTATATTTGATTGATGATGATGATTGAAGTGAATGATACGAATCATGATTGGAGTGAAAAATTATAGATATAAGTATTATTATTATGATGAAGTAAGATTATATGCTGATGCAAATCATTGATTCGAATTATTTGAAGTTTAAGAAAAATATAATATCGTACATATTAGCGGTTCAAAAGTGATATTTTTGAAGTCTGTAAAACTTGGAGATAGGTGAAATATAATTGATATATATATGCAATTGATGGAATCAATTGTGATTTAAATTTATTAAAGTGAGATTTGGTGTCTGTTAGGAAGATACGAATGATATTTGAAGTTTTATTGTGGATTATGGTGATGGAATTAACTAGGTTGAAATTAAGAGTTACTAAGAGTTATGTATAAATAATTGTTACAGTGATGTGGATATGGATAAATGATGGAGTTAATGGAAGGAAACATTAGAATTTGTGGTCTTATGATGATTATGGGGAATCTTGATAATGTGAAATAATTTTGTGATCTTGGAGATTATTTGAGGAATAAAATTTAGATTAGAGAATGTGAATTTCGAGGACGAAATTTCTTAAGGTGGGGAGAATTGTCACGTCCATGTCTAAATTCTTAGAATTTATATTTTGATATTAGTATATATTATAATTATTAGGTGTGTGATTTTTATTTGGTGCTATAGGAAAAGTTTGGAGTTAATTTGATGGTTTTAGGTATATATTAAAAGTTTAGATAATTTTTAAAAGATTATAAAAAGATGGAGGATCAAACGTGATATTTGCCAATATATATCTTCTAAATTGTTCCAGAGTTGCGGATCATCATCATCTTCTTTTATTCTTTTCTTTTTCTGTTTCTTTTTCTTTTCAAATTCATCGGTTTTCTCTGAACCGTTTCTTCATCGTTTCTTTGATTTACGGAGATTCGACCATCCGAATCACTCGAAATTGAAACTATAGAATCCTTATGCATAGTTCTAAGTCCTAACCGAAGAGTTTTTGAGTTTCGGCAGTATTTGGAGGGAAACGGCTTAGACATGATTTAGAGGCGAATTGAACGGATGTATTTTCTTCAATTAGTGACTAAGGTAAGTAACTATCAACTATATTTTGAGTTTTATGTATATAGATATATATATAATCAAAGAATTTTCAGAAATTGATATTTTAGGGTTATGCAGGAATTTTGTAAATTGGGGTTTTTCATGATTTTGCTTTTTATTGTGAAATTACGGTTCAAATGAAGCTATTAATTATGCTTCTATGTGAATTTCAGATTTTACTTGATTATGTTGATTTAAGGCTTGATTTGGTTGATTTACATATATACATATATGTTTTTGGTTTCAATATATATTTATATTGAACAAAATGAATTTGATGATTTCTTACGAATTGTTTTTGGATTGAGAAATCCGTTGCAGTTATTGTTGTTATTATTTTGGATTGAAGTCCAAATATGATTTTTATGATACAAAAGGGCTAATTGAAGCCAAATGATTTATGGTTATGAAATAGTTTGGAATTTGATTGTGAAAGGAAATTGGAGCACGTTATGATTTTATGATTTTATATCCATCGAGAGTTATCCGAATTGGTGGTTTTATATTTGAAGACCATGTTCAGTGAGGGACATGGCCTGTGTACACAGCCTGAAGACCTATTGGGTATGGCAGCGAAGTGTTGGGTAAGACCATATGGGATAGGCAATGTTAAGAGACGTCTCGATTATATATATGATTATGGATTGATACTTAAGGGGAGAAACTGGAGGATGGATACAATGTTTTAAGTTCATTTGGATTATGTTTTCGGTTATGATGGATTTTGATATAAGGTTTTACGTTTGATTAAATACGAGTTGGTTTGATAAAACACTTATTTGATTACAATATTTTATAAGGTTTTGAACTGAAGAATGGATACAAGCTTATATATTTTTATGGTTTTGGTTTACTACTTTGACTATATTATGAACTTAAGTTTTGAGTATATTCTATAAGGTTTTGATTAAATCCTTTGATAAATGTATATATACAGGTATGTTAAGTAAAGTTGGTTTTTATAGTTGATAATTTTTTACTGAGTTTTTTGAGTAAAGTTGGTTTTTATAGTTGATAATTTCTTACTGAGATTTTTGTCTCACGTTTTTAAATGTTTTAATGTTTTTAGGTGAGAAAGTACAGGATATAGAGAAGGTTACCAACTGATTTGGCGAGATTTAGAAGTTGGCTGCTTATTGATAGAATTTTGGTTAGAACTTTGGTATTTCAATTGTAATATAATGATATTTGGATAAATTGGAGACTCCTAAGTATTGATTATGATCTTTTTATTTCACGCCCGATGCCGATTGAGGTCGTTTAGGGTCGGATGTGATACCGCACATGATCAAATTTCAGGTACAAATTTTAATGTACTTTCCTTTAGTGTTTTTGAAATGTTTTTAATTTTTTTTAATGTAATTTCTCTTTAGCGTTATTGAAATGTTTTAATTTTTTAATATATTTCTTTGTTCATGTTAAATCTTATATTTTTTCCAATATTATAAAAATATATTTCAAAATAATAATAATAATAATTAATTGAATTATTAATTATTGACTTTAATAATTATCATTTAATTATTTAGTTTAAAATAAAAATATTAAATTGTAAAACATGATAAAAATTAATAAATGGATATATTTTGATTAATAATATAAAGAATATAAATGTTATGTGAAAAATGAATATAATAATAATAAAATATTTAAAGAGTAGGTAAAATAAAGTAGATAGTTGAAGAAGTTTTACTGGGCATCTCCAATGACACTCTAAATATAGAGTGCCCTTGAAAATCCAGCTCCAATGGAGCTGGATAACCTTACTGTAAAGATGCAGCAAGGTTTGTGGTACTGCATATAAGAAGCATCTTTGCAGCAAGGCAAGTAATGATATAATATTAATTTTTTTTTAAATCTTAGTATTTGTTTTACTAATTTATATTTTGTGTTTTGTTTTATATTATATTTATTTTTAATTTATATTATAGTTTGTTTTATATACTTTTTGTTTAATAATTATCATTTAATTATTTAGTTTAAAATAAAAATATTAAATTATAAAACATGATAAAAATTAATAAATGGATATATTTTGATTAATAATATAAAGAATATAAATGTTATGTGAAAAATGAATATAATAATAATAAAATATTTAAAGAGTAGGTAAAATAGAGTAGATGGTTGGAGAAGTTTTACTGGAGCAACTCTATATTTAAAGATAAAGTAGAGAAAAATAAAAATAGAGTAGGGTAAATAGAGTGCATGGTTGGAGATGGCCTAACAACTCTATATTTAAAGATAGAGTTGACTAAATAGAGAGCATGGTTGGAGATGACTTAAGTCCGTCTATCTATTCCCTTGTAACTACTTGTTTGAAAAGGTTATCTAAAATCAGTCATTAATATAAACTATTATATAATTTAAAACTTAATTAGTAAATTCATAAATTAAAAAAATTTCAGATTAGACAATTCATAATTAACTAATACATAATTTATAAATAATAAATTTAATTAATTTTTATTTCGATTGATTTGTTTAATTTAGTTATTTTATCACAAAAACCGAACCGATTGATATTATTGATATATTTTACAAACTAAGATTGAAACCGGACCTAATAGACCGAATAACCAAACTGAAAACCGAAATTTATAGGTTCGATCGGTTATTTCGATCTATTTCAGTTAAACACCCTACTTCAAGAAATCAATTGACTTAAAAGGTATATACAATTGGAGGAAGGGATGGTAAAACTATTTGAATCATAATAAAATGAAATTAATATATGGGGTAGAATAAATTTTGCTTCACGTATAAAACCGTACAATGTTAGTATCAACATTTTATAAATAGATTAATTTTAGACTCCATTAACCGCAAAATATACAACACAAATCAACATTTCTTTAAATTGGTTTCATATTTGCACCACCTAAACTATAAATTTAGCTATATAGTTATGACAATAACAGATTTAAAACTCGACATATAAAATCATACATAAAACCAAATTAACATACATATAAAATCATACAGTATTAACACTAATTTTAATTACACGCAGACTCTAATAGAACTTAGGTAACACATACATAAAACCAAATTAACATTTCACTGTTTCATACATAGATCTAACATAAATCAATAGTTCATCGCATTGGTTCCACATGTCTATATCGTTAATAAAATTTCAAAACCTCGATACTACCATTGCCCAATTTTATACATAGAGTTTACTTATAATTAAGTAGGACATAACATTGTTGGAAAATTAGACTATAGACCTGAAAATTTGTCTCCATTAACAGTGGCATCAAGGTCCTTAGTATCAGATTCCATGCTTTTGGTAGGTTGAAGACGATGAAGCCTGCACCTAAAAGAACCAGCATGAGAAGTTGGGGAGCATAAGCAAGTATTCTTCGTAGCACTTGTCTGTCTTGTCAGCTGAGACCCTGCTGCTGCTGCTGGAATCTCCACCTTCATCTTCTTCATCTCTTCACTTTCCATGCTTATCCTCAATCAAACTGTTACAAGAAAGGTAAATTAACAGACCTTTATATAATAAGAAGGAAGAGGATAACTTAATTTAATTCACGGGTGGGTGTTATATAATATGATATATCAACATCCTATACCTATATTTTTACAACTTTTCTGTTAATGCTTCAACCACTTTTATATAAAAAAGAAAGAAAACCCTATCCTCTTTTTATTTATGTATCATGATTCATGAGACAAATTTGCACTCCAAATATATATATTCAAAAGTTAGGGTCCCTCCATTTCATTTCATTTATCAATCCATATCTTATAATATATTGTATGAATATATATCAACTAAGTATCCTAAATAAATTGTTGCCGGCTCTTCAATTGTTTGATTACCAAGAGTCATTCTTTAATACATAATCACTATCAAAGTCTCACTCAATATATTGATCATTTTTGTTTTCTATCTTTTTATACAATCAATTCAATCATTGTCCGTGTGTAGAGATATTCTATTTTATCATCGGTCCAATCACTATTCACATTTTTTTTTTGTTTTTCTTATTAATGAATAAATTTTTTTACTTACATGACTTAGATTCTTCATATGTTTCGAAAACGTGGTGATATGGATCGATCTCATGATGTGTTAGTTTTAATTTTAAACTAACAAAGATGTTTTTTCAAACTAAATTTGAAGGAGTGAATCCTGGATTTTACGGACTAAATCGTAGGAATAATGAAATCCTCCATTGTTGAAGATTAAAACCTTAACAAAAACTTCATAAAGAAGATGATTTGATTTTGTATTGATAAAAAGTTAATGATTCTTACAAATAAGAGGCATTATATAGCACTCTTTAGGAAAATGTAAAAGACATAAATGTCCTAACTAGAGTTATAATTAACTAAGAGTGATATGGGTAAGATATGAATGAAATGTCAAAATGACACTTAGGTAATTAAAACTATAGGACAACTAATAAAGTAAAAATGACATAATTGTAAATAAGGTGTAAGAGATTGGGGCAGCCATGGTCCCCCTCTTGTCCCCTAATCTTATTTGTCTTCTTTTAATGCTGAAATTTGGTTCGCCTTCGCTAAAGATCAGCATTCTGTCGCAGAAAGAGAAATTCATGTCGCTGAAAATGGTTGGAGTTAGGTGACACCGCGTGTCAAGTGTGAAATATTGGGCAAAGAGTTTGGAGGAATCTGACACGGCGTGTCGGGCTAAAAAACCACCTTTCATAGGCTTGCTTGGAGCGTGTCATTGGCTTCAGCGCAATGGCTATTCTCTTCGGCCCGTGTCGGAAATGCTCCGCATCACCTAGCTTGCCGAGGATTCAACAACAACAACAAAGCCTTAGTCCCGAAATGATTCGGGGTCGGCTAACATGAACCATCATATAAAACCGTGAAATCAAGTCGTGTCAGCGACGCAAAGTCGCTCCCTCCACTCTGTCCTATCCACTACCATATTTTCCTCAATTCCCAGTAAACTCATATCACTCTGGATCACCCTCCTCCAAGTTTGCTTAGGTCTTCCCCTACCCCTCACCACTACATCCCTTTCCACTCTCCGGTTCTCCTAACTGGCGCATCAAGCGCTCTACGTCTCACATGGCCAAACCACCTTAGTCGGTTTTCTCTCATTTTATTCTTAACTTGCCGAGGATTGCTTGAAAATTTTTTACAAGTAATGGTTTTGTGAGAATATGTGCAACTACTAACTGTTGATTAGTTTTGATGTGCATTAATTAAACAACGCCAGCTTGAATATTCTCACGAATGAAGTGATAATCGATCTTTATGTGTTTGGATCATTCATAGAAAGATGGATTTTGCGCCAAATACATTGCAGACTTGCTATATCACACTATAAGTTAGTTGTTGTTCTTTGTGGAAAACCAATGGATTCAAACAAATAAAGTAACTATGGAATCTCATAAACTACTAGTGCCAATGCTCTGTATTTATCTTATGTGGAGCTTTAAGAAACAACACGTTGCTTTTTACTTTTCTTAAATACTAACGAATCTCCCAGAAATATGAAATATCATGTAATGGATCTCCTTGTATCTGGACCGCCTTCCCAATCCAAGTAGCCATGTAGTTTCAACTCCGATTGTGATGAAAAAAAGCAATCCTTATCCAAGACAACATTTGATGTATTTCGAACCTTGAAAGCAGCTTGTTGTTGAATGTCTGTTGGTGAGACTGAGCTCATCCATTGCATATATAATGTCAGGATGCATAATGGTGAAATAAATTAACCAACCTATCAACCTTCTAAATATCTAGTTTTGTCTATTAAAGGTGTGCTCCCCACTGGAACTACATAAGTTTTACATCCTAACAATCCTTTGTTAGCAACTAACTCTAATGTATGCTTTAATGATTGAGAAAAATGCCTTTTGAGTTGCGTGAAACTTTTATTCCTAACAAAAACTTTAAAATATTGAAACACAATTTCCAATTATGACAAAAATATTAAAGTAAATTAATATCTCCATAATTAATAACACATTAAAATAAAATGTTGATTTATTTATACTAATGCGTTTTGTTGAAGTGTTTGATAAATATAAGCATTAGTTTAAAGATATTAAGAATGGGCCTTAAGGCTTAAATCCAGACCCACTTCACAAAGGCTTGTGAAAAAAAGCTTGAGCCCAACGCTTAGAAGGATCCAGAAGCCTTCCAGTTATTTCAAAGATAAAATCATTTCCGGAAGACAAGAATCAAGCCACATTGGACAAGATCAACAACGCTGGACAAGACAGAGTTGACTTCTGCACAACTGACATTGCCCATACCAGATAAGGAAAGTTTCAGAACCACAGACGACTTGTCTTTTGGTCAATCTGAGAACTTTGCCTGATTTGGCTAGACCAAGAAGTCTGCCTCTGACCAACTCTGGAGCATAGCGCAACAGACAAAGACAACGGTAAAGGATAGAAGAATATTGGATGTTGGTACTGTACTGGGCTCTGAGTACTAAAAACGACAGTCAAACATTTCCCTCTCAACTGTTATTTTGAATTTCGAAATCAACCCAATCTCAAGTGTCAATTATAAAAGGCCTCTCATTTGCAACATTGGAACACGCACAAAAACTCTGAGTGATTATTCCTTGAAGTTCCAAGCAAACAAAAGCAAAGCAAAGCAAGAACTGTTTACACACCTCCATAATCAACTAAAGTTGTCTCTGAACTTTAATATTTGCACTCTGAGTTATGTTGCTGTGTGCTGTGAGAAACATTTTACCCTTGCCAATTTTTTTAAACTGTAATAGTTCCATTAACCCCCTCCCATCCTCCCCCTGGAACTAATTCTCACATAACTAAAGGACCAACACAAAAGACCTAAATCTTTAATCTTAAACTGGACATCAAGAAGTGCAAACTAACTTAAAATACATAAAACTAACCTATACATGAAAATTTATATATATAAAATCAACAAAATACTTACATGAAGAACTTGGATCTTGGATTTATATATGAAATTGAATAGTGCAATGGATTAGAAGAAGAAAGAAAGAAACGAATGAAGGAAAATGGTTAAGTTGTTATATACATATTAAGAGTATTTTGGGTAAGTCTGATTTGAAATATTCTAGTTTGTAAAAACTGTTGTAATGGGTCTAAATATATAAATTGACATTTAAATTGGGCCAGTTTTATAATTTATCTATATAATATTACAGATTTATTTAATCTAGAAAGTTATTAATAAATTAGAGATCAGTCACATTTTCAGAGAGCAGAACCGAGTTGCGGATCGCTTGGCGGCGGCAGGCCATGAGGGGACGTTAGGTGTTACTACCCTTTCTGTTTCCTCTACCTTCCTCTCTCCTCTTCTTTTAGAGGATAGGATTGGGGTTAGCTTCCTAGGCTAATCCCAGAATAGTTGTTTTTTGTTTGTTTTTCCTTTCCTTTTTCTACCAAAAAAAGAAAGGTAAAAAGTATTTATTTGGTCTAATTAAATATTTCAAACAATTTGTATTATAAAAGTGCTTAAACATTATGGCATCATTATATATATTTTTCTAAGAGATATTATTATATTTTTTGATGAGTTAACATCATTATATATTGTTTTCATTGTGTGATTTATTTTATTTTTAAAAGAGAGATACGTATAAAGAGATGAACTAATTAAAACTTAAAAACACTAATCATCCAAATAATAATCAGTCAACATTCATTGGAGACAGATTTTATTTGACCAATTCATGCTTCAAATCAAAATTTACCCAACAGTAAAAAGCACCTATTACTTTTTCTCTTTCGATTACAGTATGCTTTAATCAATTATGTAGGTTGGTGGTTATAACTTTACTTTTCACTCTTCAAGTTAAAAAAAAAAAAATAATTCATTATTATTATTAAAAAATGTGTGCTTTTCGAAGCAATACTTCTAGTTTGTAAATTGAAGTATTGATGGTAAAATTACACAGGATACACTAATACGTAGAGCTGAGTCGAGTTTGACCTTCAAACTCGGCTCCTCAAAAAAAAATTAATGAGCTCAAATTTCACATTCTGTTTATGAGCTATTCACGAGCTTGTTAACGAGCTTTGCTTACGAACAACTCGTTAAATCAGTTCATGAACTTCGTATGCGAATAACTCATTAATTAAATTGATTTGAAATTTTTTTACCACAAAATTACGTAGTTTTGAAATCTACAAAGCTAAATTTTACACAAATCTTCGTTGTTTTATATTTCTCTATTTATAGAAATATTATTATTAAAATAAAAATTAAACCAAGCTTGCTCACGAGCATGTTCATAAATATTATAATTGAGTTTGCTCATGAGCTTGGTTATGAACAGATAATCGAGCCTGCTCGCGAATTTTCGAGCTGAGTTTCATCGTGCTCAAACTCAGCTAATTTATAAATTGAACGGAACACGATTGATCGTAGAACATCGAACCGCTGATGAGAGGCTCGACTCATTTACAACCCCACTAATACAATATGAAACCGAAACATATTCTTTTTTGGTCATATATGTTGGAGATTTTATGTGAAATGGCTTTTTAGCCATTGCCTTTGTTTTATAACTTTTAGTATCCCGCATGGGAAACTTGAGAGTTAGTTGGAGGGTTTATATTAGGTTGGACTTTATGATGTATTAAATTGTGTTTAGTGGGTTTTACAAAATATACCACACGCGCGCGCTCGCTCGTTCGTCCATCCATCTGGATCCGCTTTTTATTTGGCTATTAAATATTTTAAGCCTTTTTTACTAATTCTCAAGCAGTTGTTGTTTTATCTCCACTATCCCTATTTTTATTCAACAAACCACGTTTTTCTCTCACAAACGTTGTCCACTACAACGTTCGTTTTTCAAACTAAAATAAAAAGGAATCCATAGCAGTTCTGAACTCAGTTTTTCGATTCTCTGATTTTGCTCTCATATTATTTCTTCTCTGGGCATTAAATTTTTGTTGTTCCAAAGCTTTGCCATAGAGTGCACTAGGTCGAAGCTTGCTGTGTAAACCTTGGTTGACTTTCAGACTTCCAGATTGCACCAGTGTTTGCCGTAATCGTTTTCAACTCAGTGGTTTTTCCACGACACAACAATTCCATTACGATAAGTTGTTCTATTCTCTCTTTTGTTTCTACAATTTTGAAAACGATTGGTTTTTCTGTCCGTCAACATGTCTGCTCTAATTTCAAAGAACAATCCCGATCTCTCTAAATTAGAGTCCTTAGACGGTCTCAATTACAAAAGATGGTCATAGAAAATGTTTATATTTTTTGAACAACTAGACCTTGATTATGTTGTTCTTTCTGATCCCCCTATCGACCCAAACGGTGCTGCTATGTCATTTATTGTTCAACAGTATGATACCCAGTCTGCTAAGTATGAAAAAGATAACAAAACAGTTAGAGGTCATCCCCTTAATCATATGTCGAACCCACTGTTTGATATATTTGTAAACAAAAATCTGCGAAAGAAATTTGGGTTTCATTAACAGATAAATATGGATCTGATGATGCTGGAAAAAGAAAGTATGTTGTTGACAGGTGGCTGCATTATCAGACGGTTGATAAAAAAACCCATCATTGACTAGATTCATGAATATGAGAACCTTGTTGCTGAAGTTCTCAGTGAGGGGATGAATATGTGTGATATGCTTCAAGCCAACGTTATGTTGGAGAAGTTTCCTCCTTCCTGGAATGACTTCAGAAACCACCTGAAGCACAAAAAGAAAGATTTCAGTCTCTAGGAGCTTGTTAGTCATATGCAAACTGAAGAAGCAAACAGAATGAAAGAAGCAACTTTCCTCTATTTTAGTTTCTATTAATGCCAATGTTGTTGAATCTGCTGTGATTCCAAAAGACATATCAAAAGGACATGCAAATAAGTCCCAGAAAGGCTACAAACAAAATAAGTCTTTCAAGCATAGAAAGGTCCAAACCCGAAAGGTTGAATGCTTTGGCATTTCAATGTTTCCAAAGGAAGAACCAACAAAATTCTAATCAAAATGCAAACACAAAGCCTACCGTACAATCCAATATGGTAGAGAACGGTGAAATCATTGCTATTGTGGTGGTAGAATCGGATTTGGTGGAAAAAAAAACTAACTGGATGCTGGACACTAAAGCTACCAGACACTTATGTTCGAACCGGGAGCTGTTTCATCACTTCGAGGATGCTATTGGTGGAGAATGCGTCTACATGGGTAACACCGCAACTGCTGGTGTTGTTGGTAAAGGAACAATCTTACTTAAATTAACTTCTGGAATTTTTTTGTCATTGAATAATGTTTTGTATGTGCCTTCCCTTCGTAGGAATCTTATCTCTGGTAGTTTATTGAATAAGGCTGGTTTAAAAATTACTTTTGAGACTAATAAGGTGATTCTTACTTAGAATGGGACTTTTGTGGGGAAAGGGTACCTAGCTGATGGACTTTTTATTATGAGCACTATTTATGTTAACTCTGTTGGAAATAATGCAAGTTCTTCTAGTTCTGCTTATTTATATGAGTCTTTGGATGTCTGGCATGGTAGATTAGGACATGTGAATTATGTTTCTATTAAAAGGTTGAAACATATGCATGTTATCGATATTGTTAATTCTGAGCATGAAAGAAAATGTTCTATTTGTGTAGAAGCTAAATTTGCTAAGAAGCCTTTTCCATCTGTTACAAAAAGAAGTATTGAATTGATTGAATTGATCCATTCTGATCTGGTTGACTTTAAGAATTCCTTTAGTAAATGCGGTAAAAGATGGTATATGACATTTGTTGATGACTTTTCTAGATACACCAAAGTATATCTATTAAGATCAAAAGATGAGGTTGAAGGTATGTTTCTAAAATATTAGATGGAAGTAGAAAATCAGCTAGATAGAAAAATAAAAAGGCTTAGATCTGATAGAGGCAGAAAATACGGAACTAATTTCCTTAAAACCTTTTGTGAGAAAAATGGCATTATATATGAAACTAGTGCGCCATATATACCTCAACAAAACGGTGTAGCTGAAAGGAAAAATAGAACGCTTAAGAAAATGATGAATGCCATGTTGATTAGTTCTGGTATGCCTGATAAGCCCAAAATAGCATGCATAAAATATGACAATTTTATGTAAAAAATACATCAATTATATTATTTTGGAAAGATTTTACGTAGGTATTTGTTACTTGTGTGCAAGGTGTTAATTATTTGGAAAAATCCAAATAGGAGCTAAACTGGAGTAGAAATGAGTAAAAAACCAAGTTTTTAGTGAAAGACGCGTACGAGAATCAAAAACCGTGTCAGAGATTTGAAGCAAACAACAAAGGAAGTGATGACAAGTCTCTGTCGCGATCGAGATTATGAAAATCTCGATCGCGACACGCGCCCAGCAAAGCCAACAACACATGATTCCCTCATTCCTTCCTTTTCCCTATATCGCGGTAGAGATTCCTGAAATCTCTATAGAAACAGCAAGGGAATTAAGCACAATTAAAATGTTTTAATTTCCAAACGACACATCCTTTCATCCGGATAGAGGCGAATCTTCACCAACGGAAACGTCTCTTCACCACACCTCTTGAACAATTATAAATAGAGGAGAAATTTAGAATTCAATGTTGTTGTTCTAGTTCACAATTTTGTAAGAGACAAACTTGTTATACGAGTTACAAATAGTTATAGATACAAGATACAGATTTTATTGTTTTCATTAGAGTTTTCTTCGAAGTCGAGTTTATACTCTGTAGTTGGTCGAAGGGCGCTATTTCGAGGATTCAGCGAGAGGAAGCAGTATTGGAGGTGACCCACGATCTGACAAACCTACGAAGTTGAGTAAAGGATTGACAACCCGGAACTCAATGTAGTCAAATGCCATCCAAACTTCTTCTTCTCTATTAACTTGTGATGTTTCAATTCAAACTAATAAATATATTTTTAAAACAATTCCGTTTTCACTATTGTTTTATTTAAAGTTGGTTCTAACCATATTCTTTAAGTAAATCTAATTGGTGTTTTCATGCAAAAATATTTAGAAGGAAATTTGGTATTTGCTCATGCGAATTTTATTGAACACTTAAGCAAATTCGGATTTACATTTAGTCGTTGCGGTAATTCGAATAATCAGGTTTAGATTCCGAATTTGATTAAGGTTTTCAGTCTTAGGCCGAAAGGTACAGATTGATTACAGTTCAATTCCTTTTAATTGAATTAATTGATAATTGGGTAAATTCAAAAAAAAAACCCCTGTGGTTTGGCCGATTTCCAAAAAAACCCATGTGGTTTGTTAATACAAAAAAAAGGACTGTGAATTGCGCTGTTACCCAAAAAACGGAAAATAGCTTAACACCGTTAGTTTCGATGACGTGGCAAAGGGTAAAATTGTCCAAATTAAAATAAAAAATTAAAATAATAAAAAACAAAAAAAATTAAAATAAAGAAAAAATCCCCTTCTTCTTCCTGGGCTTCTTCTTCTTCTCCTCATTCTTCTCTCTTCCTCGGCTGCTTCTTTTTCTTCTACTCATCCGGACCTCCATCTTCTTCGTCTTCCGTCTCCAAATCCTCTTCCGATTCCAACACTGATTTCTCCACCGTTTCTTCTTTCTCTTCCTTCGAAAACTCCATCACAGTTGGTTGTGGCATGAAACTCACTCTCTCCCGATTCAGCTTCTGAGCCTTGAGTATCGATCGATCAAATTCGTGGCTTCTACTTGTTTGTTCTAACTGATTTTGGCTCACTTGTGAAACTTCGCCTCTCGTCATAGATTGGGTTAGTTGCTTTTGAATTTCGAATTAGTTGGACGAAGTTGGCGGGGTGGTGGAGGAGGAGGGGGAGGAGGTGACCTGTAGAATTGTGAAGATTGAATGTAGAAGAAGAAGAGGACATGGAAGGAGAATCGGGGGAGGATTAAATTGTGAAGATTAGAAGAATCAGTGGGTGGAATTTTAACGAGGAAGATTTGTCGTTCATATGTTTGCGTTTAATATGTTTGCGTTTAATATGTTTGTCGTTCATAGAAAGACCAAACGGTGGTAATGGAGGAAACGACGGATATCTGGAAATTTCCGAAGAAATCTGGAAATTTTCAGATTTCGGAAATTTCTAGGGGTATCGGAAATTTAAAAAAAAAATAGAAGAAAAAAAGGAGGAAGAAGAAGAAGGAAGAGGAATGAGAGAAGAGAGGAAGAAGAAGGAAGGAAAGAAGAAGAAGAAGAAGAAGAAGAAGAAGAAGAAGGAAGAAGGAGGAAGAAGAAGAAGAAGGAAGAAGAAGAAGGAGGAGAGAGAGAAAAAAAAATTCATTTTTTCAATTTTACCCCTGTGTCACGTCAGCTTTTTAACGGTATTAAAGCATTTTCCGTTTTTCTGGTAACGGCGTATAACACAATCCTTTTTTTTGTGTTAACAAACCACATGAGTTTTTTTGGAAATCGGCCAAACCATAGGGTTTTTTTTGGAATTTACCCTTGATAATTTGTTATCTTTCTAAACAAATCAAAGTTATAAGTTGTGTTTTCGCTTAGTGTAAATAAGCCTTGGAATTAACTTTAATTTAAACATAATTTCTATAAATTATAATCTTAACTATAACCAAAAATAGAATCAGAAACACCTTTTTAAACCATTTAACGATTTTTCTATTAACCTCGAGAAAACGAATTTAATCAGAATTATAAGTTTTTATTATCAAAACGTTCCTTGTGGGATCGATATCTTTTTATTACTATGCGATACCGTGCACTTGCGGAAATCTCGCAACAATGCCTGATAATATGTAGGGGGAAGCTGTTTTGTCTGCATGCTATATTTTAAATAGAGTTCCTCGTAAAAAACTAGACAAAACTCCTTATGAGCTTTGGAAGGGGTTTTTGCCTAATTTAAATTTTTTGAGGGTTTGAGGTTGTCTTGCTAAAGTTGTTTTTCCATCTTTTAGAAACCCAACATAGGGCCTAAAACCTTTGATTGCATTTTTATTGGATATGCTTCTAATAGTGCTGCCTTTAGATTTATGGCACTGAATGATTATACCATATGTGAATCTAGAGATGCAGAATTCTTTGAAAATATTTTTCTTCTGAAGAAAAATCTTGCGTGTGATGATGTTGGTCCCTCTAATTCTGTGCCTGCTAGTGATTCTCTTGCTTTTAGTTCTTTGAACAAATATGATGAATGTGAACATGAACTTAGAAGAAGTAAAAGAAGAAAAATAGCTAATAGTTTTGGACCGACTTTGTTTCCTCTTTTCTGTTAGAAAATTCAGATAAAATAGATGATGTTTTTATGTCTACTTATCTAATAGAAGAAGATCCTAAGACCTATGAAGAGGCCATGACCTCTATAGATGCTAACTTTTAAAAAGAGGCAATTAAAAATGAATTAGACTTTATTATAGTAAATCACACTTGAGATCTAGTTTATCTGCCTAAAGGATCCAAAACTATAAAACTTAAATGGATCTTCAAAAGGAAAAGAAGACCTGATGGATCCATTGAAAAGTTCAAAACTAGATTAGTTGTCGTAGGCTATAGTCAAAAGAAAGGAATTGACTATTTTGATACTTACTCTCTTGTTACTAAAATTTCTACTATTAGAATTTTAATTGCAATTGCAGCAATTCATAATTTTGTGGTACATCAGATGGATGTAGAAAAAGCTTTTCTAAATGATGATTTATAAGAAGAAATCTATGTGCAATAGCCTGAGGGAAATATTGTACCTGATCAGGAAGATAAGGTATGCAAACTAAGGAAGTCATTGTATGGCCTAAAACAGGCATCCAAAGAATGGTATGAATAGTTTAATATTACTTTACTTTCTAATGGGTACGTTGTTAATGGATCAGATATATGTATTTATTCTAAATCGTTTGGATCAAATTTCTGTTTTATCTCCACTATCCCTATTTTTATTAAATAAACCACGTTTTTCTCTCACAAACATTGTCCACTACAACATTCGTTTTTCAAACTAAAATAAAAAGGAATCCATAGCAGTTCTGAACTTAGTTTTTCGATTCTTTGATTTTGCTCTCATATTATTTCTTCTCTGGGCATTAAATTTTTGCTGTTCCACAGCTTTGTCCTAGAGTGCACTAGGTCGAAGCTTGCTGTATAAACCTTGGTTGACGATCGGACTTCCAGATTGCACTAGTGTCTACCGCAATCGTTTTCAACTCATTGGTTTTTTTCACGACACAACAATTCCATTATAATAAGTTGTTATGTTCCCTCTTTTGTTTCTACAATATAGGGTCAAATACATGAATATCATAATTAAGTACAAAATTACAACTAAGTCATATCATCAAACTTAATTCTTAATATGTCATTATTCTTTATATATTATGATTTTACATCATAATTTAAGAAATATAGACTCCAATTCATAAATCATAAACTCTAGAAAATATATTTTAGACTTTTAATTTATAAATTCCAATCCTTAAAATATATTAAAAGTACTGATTTTACTAGTTTGATATAATCCAAAATTATGACTTGATATAGTTGTAAATAGTTTGTAAAAGATGAATTTCTATGTAATTTTCCCTAGTGAATTTGCTAATCCGAAATTTGTTCATGGATCGGGTTTGGATTCAATAGACTTTCACAAATTTAGAAATCATATTTCAACCCATCCTAAATAAATTCACCAAAAAAATTATTTTTAATAATTGAAATTTATAATTAAAAATAAATAAATATAATGATTAATAGGTAAAGTATAAAAATAAACTATCTGATTTAACTATTTTGCAAACATAAGTTCGTGTTTTAAAAGTTTACAGATATCAGTGCTTTTTGCAGTTTGTAAATTCACACATTCTGTTAAACAAATATTGTTGTGATTATTTATCCAAGAGCGATTTGAATAATTAAAAAGACTAATTTATAAATTAACACATATAAAATATGACTTTGCAAATTAACTAAACTATAAGTATTGGTTGGTAAAAATTGATTTATAGATCATTTGATCGAAACTTCACAAATCTCAAATATCTATTTATAAATTTTTAAATCATACAATATATATATATTTTTATACTTTACCCTAACTTGGATCCGTTAGATGCGGGTGTGAATGACCCGATGGGGTACTTGGCCCGTGAACAGAGAGCTAATCCAAAAGTGATGTGAAAATCAGTTTTACAATTTGGGCCTTAGAGTGTTCTAGGGTTAGTGATGAGATAACTATATAACTTTTTTCCATTTTCCCGCTTAATTTTTTTTGCCCTCAGGTGTTCCCCTTCTCTGCCTGGTGTCCCTCACCTCACTGAAATCCATCGGTCCTCTCTGAAATCGACCGTCTCGGCGTCACCTCCTCTCTGAAATCTAGCCGCCGGCTGCTGCGAAGAAGGAAATTGCAGCTCTCGTTTTCTGATTTTCACTCGTCTCCAACAAGCCAAGGTAACAAAAGAAGCTCCTTGGCCCCTTCTTCTTATTGTTCTCCTAATTAAGCCTTTCATAAAGATGTAATTGTTCTGAAGGTGAGCGAGTAGGACGTTATCATTTTGGATGATAAGAGTTAGACTTTTGTTGCTTTCTATTGACTTTTTCTATGGCCAAGTGGGATATTTTAGAAACAAATCACTAAAAAACTCATAAGGGTTTTTTATGAATGCAAACCCTTATGAGTTTTTTAGTGATTTGTTTCTAAAATATCCCACTTGGCCATTGCTCCTCCGAAATTGTTATCGGGAATGTTATCCAAAGGTTAGCATCATGTTATCATGATATAATACAGGATTTTCTTACTTTTATTTTATTTCAAACTGAGTTGAATATATGCCATCTTGTATAGCCTGCTGGGTACTTCATCTGTTCAGAGTCCAGTTAGGGTAGGGATATTCCCTCATTGTAAAATTTGATGATGTATTATTAAAGCATTTGATGAGTTTCTATTTTTTATGAAGATATTTGAGTTTATGTTATTGCATGAGCTGATTGGGTTATTTCGTGGTTTGGGTTTGTGTTAATAGGTTAACTTCGTGAAACAGGTTGGTTAAGGTGAGGAGGTCTTGTCATGTCATGTCATGTCATGTCAGGTTAACACGTTTGGTCATTGACATGTAGAACTCGTGTCCTGTCGGCAGTTGGTGTTTGTAGCAGGTTGTGTTCGTGTTTAATTTTTTTTTGACACGAATAAGTTTTCGATGTCATGTTTGTGTCCTTACTTTTTGACACTAACCTGAAATTTGACACGGCACAAACACAACCTGATGACACGAATTGCCATCTCTAGGATGAAGGGAATAGTAGTTGATTTAAACAAAACTCATGTGCTCTTTAATATATTTCTGAAAATAAAGGTTGTCAACTAGTGTAATATGCACCAATTATGGACTAATAAACTATTTACCCTTATTATTATAACTAATTTACTATTTACTATTTACAATAAAGCCTGCATAACTTTCTCAGTGGAAGCAGTCCCACGGCTAGAGTCCTGTACCTTATTAGAACTCTCAAGAATTCAAAGTGGAGATAAATGGCACCAGTAATTCAGAGCTCGCATCAATGGGTTGAGAAATAGTAATTGACTCTGTTTTTTTTCCCCATTTTCAACACTCACATATATTGTGTATTTTGAATTGTTTGATGTTGATTTTGGCACTTTCAGCCGGCCAAAGCAAGTGAAAGAAGTGGTTCACCAGGATGAGGTGGTTCGGGTTCTCACAAACACCCTCGAGACCACTAATGTGAGATTTTCATCTCCTTAATCTAGCATATTCCATATTTCACATTTTAATTATTGGTATTACATTATGTATGATTCTCAAAACCTAGTTTTAATGTTGTACAAATTGTCTGGATAATTTTTGTTTTCTTTTTCCAGCTCCCACACATGCTCTTTTATGGCCCACCCGGTACTGGTAAAACTACCACCGCACTAGCCATCGCCCACCAGCTTTATGGGTACTTATTATCTTTTTAACTGGATTTGGTGTGTCTAGTTGTATTCTTCATGTTACTATTTTAATTAATGGAAAAGAGGATTCTTTAGGGTTTTGAGTAATTGACCAGATTTTTTTTTAGTAAGTTTTATGATGTATTTTGTGAATTCTTACTTCAGGTTAACTCTTTACGAGATTTGCATAATAAGTATGGAGAATGAAGAATAGTATAACCATACATTCATGACATGGGTTGCATTTAAAACTTATGGAAGTTGAATAAGAGATAGTTAACTTTGCTGTTCTGGTACTTTATATGATACTTGCACTTGCTTATATGACTTTGCTGGCTTCTTGTAATGGAAACAATTTTTGCTGTTGTATCGTTAATTGATTGTAACGTCAGCATCATATACTCTTTTTGGAAAATAACCAAAACAATTCAAAACATACAGTGGAATTTAAGGGAAAGTAATGGATAGTTCATATATGATATTATGACTTAATAGATCAGTTTTTTTTCCCTCAATTACATACACATCGTATTCTTACTGTAATTTGCTATTGAACTACCAAAATTGAATTTCTTCTGGATATACGTAGTGCAAGACAAGCAGTTATTTAAGGTTATGTTCTGTATAGACGATTTGGTGTAAAGACAAGAAACAACTGGATGCAGAGTACATCTTTGCAATTTTAGGGCTATGAATGGTAATGGGAACTGAGCCATGGAAGAGGTAAATGCAAAATGTCATTCTCTGCTCTTTCTGACCTTTGCTAGACCCTGAGTAGCATAAAGCTGTTAGCTTGTCTATGATAAATTAGACCTTTCATCCTCCATAAGGTTAGCTAGATGATATAGATAATTACTTTCTTGGGGTGTTACTTGGTTTCCTTTTTATTCGGAAGAGAAAGACTGTCATGGAACCGTTTGAACTAAAAGCTCGAGCTAATAGTTAAGGTCCAAACATAGATCTTATATTAATCTCTGACACACCCCCACACTCAAATGCCCCTTGGGCTTGCAGCTTGCAGCTTGCACAACACAGGCCCATCCCGCCATGTGTTTTTAATTCCACAAATTAGTGAGGTTGCAACGACTCGAACCCTCGACCGTTTGGTCCAAGAGGCTCTGATACCATGTTATGGAACCGTTTGAACTAAAAGCTCGAGCTAATAGTTAAGGTCCAATGTAGATCTTATATTAATCTTTGACAAAGACTTGGTGAGCAGACATGTTTGTCCAGTTAAAGCTGTCTATAGAGGCTGAACTTTTCGGCAAAAATCTGCTTATGCTCATCCATTTAGGACATTAAATTTCCTTGTTCCACTGTAAAACAGCATTGCAAAATTGACTACATGGTTGTTGGAGTTAAATCCTTAAACTGATATGGATTCTCACAATTAAAGGCAAACATGTTTGGCGACTTAGGTATTTTTGCCATTTACCTGCTATGGGATTTTTTCTTGATTTTTCAACTTGATGCTCTTAATTCCTTATTGTTACTCAAATGCCTTGATATTGTAGGTAAATGCTTTGTAAAGATCCCTTGTATGTCCAAACTTAGAGATGCTTTGCAGTGTTTAATGCTTGCTGTAAGCTTCGTATATGGTTGCTATCATCTTAGTTTATGTATTCTACTGCTTTATTTGTGTAATAAATTCAAAGCCTTGGGACATGGATATCATCTTCTCTTTCTTGGCTCTAAATTAACTGCAATCTTCTACAGACCTGGACTTTACAAGAACAGGGTTCTGGAGCTGAATGCAAGTGACGACCGTGGTATAAATGTTGTCCGGACTAAGATTAAGGATTTTGCTGCAGTGGCTGTAAGTTCTGGCCAGCGTGGAGGGTATGTAATGCTTCTTCTTGCATTAAGTATTACTTCATTGTAGATTACTGCTGATTTTTTTAATAATCAATGTACTTTCCTATTCCTCCTTCAGGGCCTACCCTTGTCCACCTTTTAAGATCATTATCCTGGACGAGGCAGATTCAATGACTGAAGATGCTCAGAATGCTCTGCGGCGCACAATGGAAACTCACTCAAAAGTTACAAGATTTATTTTTATATGCAATTACATTAGCAGGTGCTTCATTTCTACTTGGCTTAGATTTATATTTCACATGTTGCGTGCTGTTGAAGTAATCAAGGATTTTGCATAATCTGTACTACTTCTGTAATGAAAGTTTTGTCATTGATTTGGTCCTATTGAATATGCTAGAGCAGCAATAATTAATTGCTATAAAGTGCAGCACTTGATGATGCAGAGGATATCTAGCATCGCTACTTTTTTTTTTTTTACCATGTTACTTGTGCATTATACCAAGATGTTGGTTCTTCTGCTGCTAATCTATCATTTTGAGAACTCTGAAATAGTGAATCAACATGACAAAATCTACTGAATGGTGCATTCTATTCTGACTTGCTCATCCACTAAAGTTTATCACGGGGCTATCTGGCAGTGTGAATTGTGTGGTATATGTAGACAATATTTAGAATGATTGTCATACTTAGCGTCTCTCATTCAACATCTGCTATGTAGTTACTTCTGTTTCATGGTCTATGTTATGAACATTGATGAACCTAAATCATTTCATTGGTAAAAAGCCATGTAGTGTCAGTTATAGAATATTAAACCTGATCAATCTTGGTATTTGGTAAGAGGTGGACATGACTGCATTTTCCTTTTTTGTGGTGAATTTGTTTGTTTGATTATCAAGATTATTCACAAGTTATATAATGAATGCTTAGACAATAGACCTAACTTGTATATTATTGTATTGGATATCTAGATGATTGGAGGATCATTGAGACACCTTAAACTAATTGTCATTTTCTGTAGGATCATTGAGCCACTTGCTTCCAGATGTGCCAAATTCAGGTTCAAGCCACTTTCAGAAGAAATCATGAGCAGCCGCATATTGCACATTTGCAGAGAAGAAGGCCTTAATTTGGATGCAGAGGTATACACTTCAAATGGCTTGACAGTATTATTTGCACAACCAAGTTAACTGTGGTTTGATTTCCTTCAAAATATATGATATTCTACTGCAGGCTCTTTCAACCTTAAGCTCCATATCACAAGGCGATCTTCGTCGGGCTATCACATATTTGCAAGTAAGATAGAACTTATGGTTTTTTGACATACAAAGATCTCTGTGCTTCAACTTTATGCTGCATCCTTGTGACTAGTAATAATTTCAAGTGAGCGCTTGATGCGCCGGTTAGGAGAACCGAAGGGTGGCAAAGGGATGTAGTGGTGAGGGGTAGGGGAAGACCTAAGCAAACTTGGAGGAGGGTGATCGAGAGTGATATGAGTTTACTGGGAATTGAGGAAAATATGGTAGTGGATAGGACGGAGTGGAGGGAGCGAATTTGTGTCGCTGACACGACTTGATTTCACGGTTTTATATGATGGTTCATGTTAGCCGACCCCGAATCATTTCGGGACTAAGGCTTTGTTGTTGTTGTTGTTATTTGGATCCAGTGTTGGTAATGACTGGTGTCTTTTTTTTGCATCTCTTTGGTGATAGAAATTGGTATTTATTGACCCAAGAAGAAATAATCCATACGGTTAGCGAACATGTCTTTTGCCTCATCTCCCCCATTTAGTAATTTACAGGGGGCCGTTGCTTGCCTAACACTAGATGATAGCTTCATGATTCCATTGAGACTCTGAGCAATCTATCATTAGCAGGGTTTTTAGAGATCTGAATTTGTTGAATTTTAATACCTGTAACCTTAGGCTTTACTAGATTGATATGCTCAATATTGCTTCTTCTTACTGAATGTAGTGCTAGGGAAGCTAGTGTTATAGCTGACATTTGCATGCGATATATCACTAGTCGTGGTAGACAGAGACTTAAATCTTGTTTCGTGGAAGCTGATGGGCATATTTATTTAAATATACATGAGATAAAATTGACCAGACAATCTTTAGCATAGGGTATAAATAAAATAAGAATCATCTTAATAGGACCAAAATTGCAATTGCAAGAGCTCATAAATATATGATAAATTGATAGTTTATTAATAGATTTTACGTATATTGCTTCAGTCTGGCAGTTAGCCTTTATTTTAAATCCCTGTTTTCAGCCATGATCTGTTTCATCACTTCTTCAGTGCTTCAATGACTAAACTTATAGGTAGTCATCTATCTGTGTCTGAATTGAAATTGAAACTTCATTTGTATCCAATATTGCAGGGAGCTGCTCGCTTATTTGGATCCACAATTTCATCCAAGGACCTAATAGGTGTATCTGGGGTAATATGCTTAATTTTTGTTCTTTAATTGTTTTGGCAACATAAATTGGGCAAATTTGTGATGGCATCTCTGTAGTTATGTGTCAATTATGCATTCCATTTGTAGTTTGTCGTCTTCATAAATAACTATACTCTAAAAAAATACTGCAAAATGTTCGAACACTTGTTTTGAGATTGAATAAGGTTTCCTTAACCAATTAATGCCCGGGCTTTAGTTGCACAATATAAGCGGACAAATTGTATGAACAATAAAATGACTTATTTACTTTATATAATGCGTTTTTTGAGTTGCAATGCATATTGTGTTGAAGAGTTGAGTATCTTGTTCATTTATCAGGTAGTTCCACAAGAGGCTGTAGGTGCACTTTACACAGCATGCAAAAGCGGTGACTTTGATTTGGTGGACAAGGAGGTCAATTATATAATCAGAGAAGGTTATCCAGTCTCTCAGCTGCTCCTTCAGGTACCCTTAACCATTGTTATGCATGTCTTATGTTGGTTTCCTAGAAAAAATAGCAGCAGCTGAGATGTTTACATTTCCAGTTATTCGAGCTGGTGGTCAACACAGATGACATACTAGATGAACAGAAAGCTCGAATTTGCAAGAAACTTGCTGCAGCTGATAAGGTCAATTTCACTGGCTTATTCATGTTTTATCTTCAAGTTATATTAGAGTAAAAGTTGAAACTCCAAAGAGATTTCCCATAATGTGTTTCTTCTGTCAAGAAAGGGATAAGGTCCCAATTTTCCCCTAATGTTTTTTGGGCAAGTGCTTAGATAGCCCTAACATAAGAAATGATAAATTTTGTCCGTGATATTTTCAATTTGGAGCAATTTCGGGTCCAAGTAACTGAACCCATAAAACATAACTCTTATCTCGGCCAAGAGGCAGAAGCACAGGGGGTGCCAGCGGGCTGTCGGGAACCACCTCTTATAAGGGTGATTTCTGCCCCTGCCCCCCACTTATTTTGCCCCAGCCCAGGCCAAAACGACATCAATTTGTCCTGAGTAAGCAATTTTTTTTAAGGCCAAACCATGTTAGCTGGGTTTACTTTTTGCACTGCAACTAGTCAAAGGCGGACTATGCCACTGCGTGGGACCCCAAATTGCTCCACGTCAAGAAATCATATAAAGATTTTGGCCATTATGTGCATTGCTTTTCAGTCCAACAAATCTTAGAATCCATGAGGCTTAAGCTAGATATGTCTGATTTGCTATAACAATAGTTGCTAATCAAGTTAAAAGGAGCAAAAGGGTGATGATTATTTGATGTTTTCGGATAGATTGACTGACTGGTTTTCTGTCTTGCAATTGTTTGTCACTTTTATACTACAAGCTTCTCATATTAACATCAGATAACAGGATAATGCATTATTGCCTTTGGTCATATGTTATTTTGAGCAAGACCAGAGACATAGTAATAGATAGAATTCATTCTAAAATTTAGATGGTGTGCAAAATTGCAGTGTCTTATTGATGGTGCAGATGAACACTTGCAGCTCCTGGATGTGGCCAGCAACACGATGCGAGCTCTTTGTAATAAGCCAGAAGAATTCTCTTATGCGGGTTAAGTAGCTCATATTCGATATGGTGGATGATATCTTGTACAAAATATTTTGTGATTAGTGAACTTCTGTAGTAACTCGTTTTGAGTCTGTTACTAATCTAGTTGCTATAGAAGATTTTAGGGACATTTGACTCAAAGCTACTAGCATTCTTTTTTCTATATCAAAGTAGACTTGAACAACGCACTTTTAACACCAAGTCTTCTCTTTCCAACACTAGAAAGAAACTTAATTTAAAAAATTCTGTCATAATCTCAAGTTATAATTTGAATCAAAAGCTTAAGTCAGTTAAAATTTACAAATAATTTATTATTATTATTTTAAACATAAATAACAACAAAAAAATCTTAGGAATACAGGTAGTAGGCATGGGGATCCAAAACTTAGCTCTAAAGTGAATAAAATAAGTAGCAAAGAAGATATAAAAAAGAAAGATAAAATCTCTATAACATATTCCATATGAGTTTAAAAGACAAACTCATAAATCATAACCGGTCTTGTTGTCTACGTGGTTGTGTATGGGGGGTAGTTGTTAGCGTCACTACTATGGATGTTCAAGGAAAGAAACTAATTAGTTTTTAGGATTTGTATTTTTAACTTTAAATTCCTAATTTTCTAACTATTGAAATTCCTAAAGCTTCTGTTAAGTGTTTTCTAATCGGTCTTGTGAGTTCTGACTATTGAGAGTTAGAGTCCAGTACTAATTACTTAATTTTTTTTAATAGTCATTAATTAAATTAAAGATTAATGAAACATATAGTAATTAAAAAATTACCGAGCTTGTTTGCGAGCTTTCAAACCGAACTTAAGGAAACTAAGACTCGACTTGTTAATATCTCAAGCCGAGCCCACTTGAATCGAGCTTTGGACTTGAATATATTACGAACTATCCTAGTTTATTAATACCTCACACTGAAGTCATTTTTATTTATAGTGCTTGGGGGCGTGTATAGAAGCGCATGCTTGCTCTAGTTGATATTCTGAACATGTGCAGGTGTGAGGATGAAAGCCTCTTGTTAGATGAGACTACTTTGGCATGTGTCAGCCTTGAGTTAGGTGTTTAGGGTTGTGATATGTCATTAGCCCGTATGGCACAATCGGTTATCATTTTTTTTTTCGAAGTATGTGATTAGTCCACGTGTCACCATTGGTTATTTCCTTATTATCAGTAGTAATATGATATAAATCAACAAATTGAAGGAGTATATGTGAAATTTAACTAGAAAGAATCTAATGTACATGGATGGAGCACATGAAATGTTATTGGAAAGCTAACTTAAGTGACACAGAGCTTTCTGTTTGTTTCCCTAGAAATTTGAGTCTACCCCATTGCTTGCCCACCCTCTTATCACGTGCAATACTTTTTTTAGGGGTTTTTATTGTTTAAATTAAATTTTGGATAATTAATTTATTAGTCCCTATATTTTAACAAAACACATTGTTTAGCCCCTGTATTTTTAAAAACATATGGTAAGGTTCCTAACCTTTTTCTTAGTGAACTGTTTAGTCCTTCTGTCTGTTTGTTAGATTTTTTATGACTTCGGAAATGACTAAATTATCCTTTACTATTTACCTTCAAACTTTAAAAGAGGAAATCTAATTTAGAAGAAAAAGCTATTTGTATGGAGAACAAGAAAAAAGAAAAGACTCAATGCTTACGAATTTGAACGATTAAGAAAAAAATAAAAAAGAACACTCAAAGTTGATTTCAGATGCACTAGAGTTTAAAGGAAAGGAAAAAGAAGAACACAAATCCAAATTAACTAACAAAATCTTAATGAGAATCTAATGTTAGGGACTAAACAGTTCACCGAGAAAAACGTTAGGGACTAAATAATTCACTGAGAAAAAGGTTAGAGACCTTACCATGTGTTTTTGAAAATATAAGGACTAAACAGTGTGTTTTGTCAAAATATAGGGACTAATAAATTAATTACCCTTAAATTTTAAACAATAAAAAAAACCTTCCAATAAAAAACAACAAAAAAAACATTCTCACGGTGTTTAGTATTCTATTGGAATAGAGATAAGGATAAATGGTTGGGATGAAGATAAAAATATGATAGTCGAGAATTATTATTCAATATTTGGTATGTAGGATAAGAATAGATGTTATAAAAAAAAAATAAGAATAGAGATAAAATAATACATTTTATTATTTTAACCTTATTTAAACTACATAATATTTTTTAGGGATAAGATGGACTTTTCCATTCTACTAAAATCGCTCCTCTTAGGTATAGGATTTGAGGGATAGGAATCATCATATCTCTAACCTATCCCCCTAACCTATCTCTAAAACAAACATGAGATAACTCATCTCAGTTTTTTTTATCTTTATCCCTCGTGTTTTTATCCCCTCTAACTCATCTCAGTATTTCATTCCTCTAAAATACTATAAATGGACGTATCTATTGTTTGAAAATATTTATTTTAATATATTTTAGAGAAATCCACTTCTATTTTTTTTTTTTTAACAAACTGAAGCCTTTCGATTAAAATGAACAGGTTTGCAAATCATGTTCAAACACATCTGTCAGCCATTGAGGCATTACATTTGAAAAATAATAATTAGCATTGGAACGGGATTGCCTTGTTACTACATGAGCAGTCCCATTCGCTAATCTAGGAATATATGAAACCGAGTATTCTCGATTGTTTGCTAACATCTCTATACAATCCTGAACTACTAATCCAAATCCGGTTAGATCGTTTGAGCGATTCAAGATTGCATTAACTACTATTTTTGCGTCTGTTTCTATCTTAATCTTCTTCCACGGGGTTCCAACAAGCCAAACTAAGCAATCTCTAACAGTTAGAGATTCAATTAACATAGGGGTGAACGTACCTGTCCGCACTCGGCTTAGACAACAATGGAAGTTTCCTGAATCATCTCGCACGACAGCACCCGTTCCTCCCTCGTTCGGACTTCTGAACAGTGCTCCATCCATATTACATTTGATAAATCCCTGTTGCGGTTTTCACCAATTAACCACTTGTTGTCTTGTTTCTGAATTAGCCACAGGTCTGTAACGGAGCAGGCCGTCCCTCCTCGCATCGCTGTTGCTGCTGTCCTCGAACTGCAGTTCTGCTGCTGCATTCATCGAAGGCTCTGCCTCATCTGCGACATCCTCCTCCCGATTAAGCGTTCGCTGTGCGTTGCCGCCGCGTTGTCGGACCAGCTGCCTCCCTCCGCTCCTTGCCCCTGCCCTCGTCCCGTCCGCGCCTTGCGCATCTGCCCTCCCCATCGCGATTTCGCGGTGATTACCTGCTGTTGTGCCTCTATGAGCCGGCGGGTTAGATTGATCAGCTGTCCGCCATTCTTGCAAATATAGGTTCCCTTTCCGCACACATTCAGCAGCTGGTACTTCTTTCTCATTCCATAGGTAGTTGTTCCTTTGTCTCCATATCGCACATATCACCATCACACGTTTCTCCATCACAGCTTCATTATCGGTTAGAAGCCATTGAAGTGTGTTAGTATAGTCTCCCTCCGGTTGAGGAATTCCTGCTCCTCTCCAACAATTACCTGCAAAAGAACATAGTGAGAATAAATGTTGACACGTTTCCTCCTCCCTTCTGCAAATTGTGCATTCAGGAGGCACCGGAACATGTCGTCTGATCAGATTTGGTCTTGTAGGTAAG
The DNA here is from genome assembly GCF_963576675.1 of Euphorbia lathyris. NCBI lineage: Eukaryota > Viridiplantae > Streptophyta > Magnoliopsida > Malpighiales > Euphorbiaceae > Euphorbia > Euphorbia lathyris. The sequence goes on along the minus strand of NC_088914.1, from coordinate 16,521,221 downwards.
CACCCTCTTCCAGACGAACGCCTTCCATTTTGGTGGAATTGAAAGTTCCGATACCCTCTCCCACCCGTCTATCGGTGTTCTGTCATAGATTGCTTGCTCGAAAGCTCTATAGCCGGACTTAGAGGAGTATCGCCCATCCTTCGTAAAATTCCACATCAGAATATCCTTTGTATCCCTTACTGACAGCGTTATAGCACAAACCTCTCTAGCTTCTTCCTCGTTCAGACATCCATACACCTTTTCGACATCCCATTCCTTAACCCCTTCCTTCAATAACTCTGCAACTTTCACCCCCTCCATTCCCTCAATACAGTACGAATGTATAGTGTAATTTTGCAACGAAGGGATCCAAGGGTCCCCCCATACTTGTATTGATTTCCCATCTCCCACCCTCCACCTTATTTCTTGTTTTAACAAATCAATAGACCCCCAAATACTTCTCCAAACAAAACTAGGATTGTTGCCTAATTTGGAGGACAAAAAAGAGTTAGTAGCAAAATATTTAGCTTTGAACATTCGACTAACCAGAGTATTTGGACTATTGATCAGCTTCCACCCCTGCTTGCCCAATAGCGACAGATTGAACAAGTGAAGATCCCTGAACTCCAACCCTCATTGATCTTTCCTTCGACACAAAGTAGCCCAATCAAACCAATGCAGATTCTTCCTACCTCCCTCTTTCGTTCCCCACCAGAACGAATTCATCATTCGTTGCAGTTCTACACAGATGGATTTTGGGATAAAAAACGTACTCATATAGAAAGTTGGTAGAGCCTGTGCAACCGATTTTAGCAAAACCTCCTTACCCGCACTAGAAAGAAACTTGAACCCCCAGCTTCCAAATCTTTTTCTGAGCCTGTCAATTAGGAATGCAAAAATATTACGTTTTGATCTGCCAATCAAAGACGGCAGCCCTAGATACCGGCCCGTATCAAGCGGCTGGGTGACATTTAGCACTGCACCAATCTCCTCACGCAGGTTTCCCTGAACGTTTCTACTATAAAATATTCCTGATTTGTTCAGATTTATCGCCTGACCCGAAGCCGCTTCATATTCATGTAGAATGTCTACAATATTTTGTGCCTGTGTATTACTTGCTCCAAAGAACAAGAAACTGTCATCTGCAAAGAAGAGGTGGCTGATTGATGGCGCCTCTCTGCATATCCTGCATCCCTGAATCTTATTTTCCATCTCAGCTTTGACAATTAACTTTGACAAGACTTCAGCACAAAGTATAAATAGATAAGGTGACAAGGGATCGCCCTGTCTGAGCCCTCTGCCCGGTGATATTGGTCCCTCAAGCTTCTGATTTACCAAGACCTTATAATTGACCGATGTGATGCAGAGCATAATCCACCCTACCCACTTCTATTTCTTATGGAATTATTTGGTTTGGAAGAAATTAAATAAAAAAATCCAATATTATTATGAAGAAATTATTAAAAATTTGTAAAATATAAAGAAATTTTAAATGAATTAATTTCTTTAAAGAACTGTATTCCAAATAATACAGTAAACAATATAAAGAATATTGTTTAAATCTTATGAAGTCAAATTTAAAATTAATTACCGTAAATGAACTTGTATTATTTAAATTAATTTTATTAGTCATTATTGTTCACGATTTCGAAGAAATGAAACAATGATTACGTTGTTTCATGGAATGTTCCTCTACCAAGGGGAATAAGAATAACTATAAACAAATCACATTATTATTATATATATAGTTATAACTTATAAAAGTATTATGGTTGAATTTAAAAAATTTAATTTATTAACAAAATTCATATATTTGGACAAAAGAGAAAGATTATAGTAATTTCATGTGCATTGAGATATATGAAATGTTTGTGTTTTTATCAATAATCTTTTGAGCTAAAAACCGAAATGTAAACTTCAAGCTTTGTTGTTTTCAAAATGGAGTCTTTCATGTTCCAATCGGTTAAATTTAAATTAGTCAAGTTATTATCAATTCAATATTTACTTGTACAATTGTCGTAGTAAATGACTAACTTAATAATAATAAAAAAAGTTACTTATATTTTGACAATTGTAATTAGAACTATTTTAAATCAATTTAAGAATAAAAAATATGAATAAGTATTTTGAAGTCCGTGAAGCTTTCTCTACCATTAGGTCGTTGGTTCCACTAGTCGATTGACGTCTTATTTGGTCCATACAGGTAGCACCCAAAATCAAAAATTGTATCGGGCGACTCTTCTCAACCTCACTACCCACATTAATTTATCTAAGGCAGTGGGCGAAGATGTAAAACACGTCTTTCTGGGTTGTCACGTAGCCAAGGCAACATGGGCAATTTTCTTCAATGACTACCCTATGAGTTCTATCGGGAGTTTTGTGAACTGGTTTGCAACGGCCTTATCTCGGGATCCACCTCTGACTGATGATGGTGTGATATGGTCGTTATGGAAAAATCGGAATTTGGTCGTCTGGGAATAGAAAAACACTCAGAATGTACTGATTGTCCAACGAGCTCGTTAGGAGCTCAACGAATGGACATCCGCTCAATCCATGCGCTCATTTACACGTCCGCCAGCAATCCCAATCAAGTAATTGATATATGTGTATATGAATTTGTAACTAAGAGTCTGAATGTCTTGCCGAGTCTTCCAGGTTTAACCTGTAAACAGAACCAAATGTCAGAAATGGACCGCCGATGAACCCGCTCCAATCAGTAGATGTTTAGGAAAGGTTGAAGAGTAAGGACTAGTTATAGGTTGTAGTGTTAATGTACCATAGGATGTAGCCATATCTGACTATTAAGGCTTGGCCGAACACTTCTTCTTCTAGGAGTCCTTTTGGTACTAGGGCTCATTCTCCTACTAGAAGTCTGGCTTTAGGAGAAATTCTCCTTAATGTGGAGTCTTCAACCTAGCCACACAGGGTTACTTTTAGAAGGGAAACGTTCCACAAAAGCTTCTTAACCGATCTGAAGGCTAGATTGTAACACGTGAAAGTTGATCTGAAGGCTTTTGTAATGCCACGTGTTTGATTCGTTTATACGATATCATATGTCCACGTTGTCCTCTCTTCTAGACTCTTGTAGGGTTCAGCACATGTGGGAGAAATGAAATGGCGATTTTTCCTTCGGTTGTTCCAAGCCTTCGGTCTTGTGTTCTCTTTAGTTGACACGTTCCGCTTAAGTTTTCTTGCAAATTGCTTTTCTATTTGGCACGTGTTGCCCAAGTGACCTATTTTGGTTAGCTTCGTTTCTGGTTTCTATCAGAGATTATATAATGATGTTAAACCACAATAAATATTAGAGATTTTATGTAATAGTTAAGATTTGGTATGCATTAAATATTAGAGATTTTATGTAAAATGTTTCCAAATATGTCTAGATTTTATTTAAAATGTTTCCAAATATGTCTAGATTTTTAAAAAAAAATCCTGAATGCATTACCTCTATTTCTAGCCTTCGATTCTTTCTAATAAGCATATGCAGATCTCGAAAAGAACTGTATATGCTTGGAGATTGAAGATTTTTACGAGTTACCAGCCCTCTCCTACATTTTCAATACCAGTTACCGACCCTCTCCTACATTTTAATCCTTCCCGTGTTGATTGAAGATTTTACGGGTAAGCTTTTATTTTCCTGTAGTTTTTATTTTCTCGTTTGGCTGTAGTTTTAGTTTATTGGTTTGCTAATGTTTTTTTAATTTCATTTGTAACCAAAATAAATAAATAAAAAAGAACTTTAATATGACAATAATTTCTGTATATTCATTAGTTGAATTACAAGAGGTTTATGTATAGGATTTTTTTTTATCTGGGTGAGTCGTATTCATATTTATGTGCCCGACACACCACCTCAACCTATGATGTGGTGTGCCAGAACCAATTAAATAAAGACACCTGTTTAAAAAATTTAAAAGAAAATGCAATTTCATTTTGGTGAATTAAAAATACAAATATGTTAAATTTAATGGTTTTTCTCATCTCAGTCCATCTCTTTCCTTTTTTCGGCTACCCAAAACAAATATCTGCTCTCAAAATTGGAAATAAACTATTTTTATTTTTTAATTATAATTAATATCTATTTAACACTTGTAAAATTATAATTGGCCTGGCATACGACACGCTATATAATTAATACCTATTTCAAGAATTCTAATTCTAATTAACCTAGAATATGTTGTTCAATTTTTTTACGGTTGTCTTAATCATATTGGCCAAGGCATATGACACACTATATAATTTCTGGTAGTTGATAAAGGAAAAGAAAATCAAAATCCCTTTTTCTCAACTAGATGTAATTCATGAATGGCAAGTACACTTATTATGTTATATTGTATTTAAATTTATATATATATATATATAAGATAATCACAATCTTATGTTATATTGTATTTAAATTTATATATATATATATTTAAGATAATAACAATTGTGTTGTCAAAAATTCACCATTCTTAAACAAATAATAATAAAAAAGTTAAGTTGTCAATTAAGAGTGTGTTTTTTCTCAAACTACTTTTAATTTTTTACTCTATATAAGTTTACTATTTTTATTTATACAAAACATGTTTCTTCTTTAACGTTATTATGATCTTTATAATACTATGGTCATGATAAGGTTTTTCTTCACCCATAAGTTATTATTTTTATTAAATTTTTATATTACATATTTTACTTTTATTATTTATTAATTGATTAATTTTTATATTAGACATTATTTTTACAACAACAATTTATTGCAATTTTTCAATAAAAGAAATGTTAAACCACAATAAAAGAAAATGTTGGACTTAAATAAGTTATTGGGAGATGGTTCAACTATATTTAAAATAAGTCTTTCAATTCATAATTATTCATAAAATTAATATATATTTTTGTTATTGAATCTTATTTGAGTTTGTTTTTTCCATATAGAAGACTGAAATGGCTGAATCAATCTCCTTCGGAAGATTTATGTCAGAATCTTTAGCTTTGGAAAAGTCATCAATTGAAGAAGTTGAGCAGTTTTGTAAGCCTGGTTTTGTTGCTGAAATGAAAGCTTTGTTTGAAGCTCGTTACATATCGTCAACTTTTTCTCGTAATCGCTGCTTAGAAGAAGTTGAACAGTTTTCTAAGCCTGGTTTTCAATCAAACTATTTCGATTTGGTTCGGTTCCAAACCGAATTAGAGATTATTAAATAATGTTGCTGAAACTTTTTTCATACAATATTTTACATCTCTGTCTCATTATGGGAATTAAACTTTAAAACTATAATTATGATTTTTCATGCTTTGAGTCATATCATTATTTAATTAGTAACTACAATTTTATATCAACGAATATGGTGTTCCAAATTTGAGTATTATAATTGATTTAATCCACATAATTCCTTCATACTACATGTTTAATTCACATAATGTTCCTGGATTTTTTTTTTTTTTTTTATAATTCTACTTTGTTTTACATCTCTGACAGATTGTTTGTTTTGCACTAATTTATAAATTATATATTATAGAAAATCTTAATAATATTTAATGGTTTGTAAGTATTAGAATTTTAATAATCAAATAATACTCTAATTCGGTTTTTTTGGGTTTTTCGGTTTATACCTAAACTGAACCGAATCGAACAAAAAACTGAAGTTGCATAAAAATAAAAACCGAAACGAATCGAATTGTAAATTGATTTGGCTTTTTCAGTTTTTCTCTCCCCTAAGTAGAACTGTAAAAACAGGCTGATCCAACCCATTTAATAAAAGAGTTGATCTAGCTCAACCTTTTTAATAAATAGGTTGACACGATCCGTTTATAAATGGGTTGACATAACCCAATCCATTTATTAATTTGGTTGACTTGTTTAACTCAATTAACTAAATATAATTAAAAATTATAAAAAAATAACGTAAAAGAATAAACTCAAAAAAATGAAAAAAAAAACACATTTTAAAAAAACATAAAAATATGAACAATGATGTACCAATGGTATAACGGATGGTTTCCGGCGGCCAAGGTGCGTTGGCAACCCGTGCCTTCTGCCACTGTTTCTAGACTCCAGTTCTTATAATTTTTTATCGTTAAAGATATATCTTCAAAATATCAAAGGAGTTTATGTTGGATAAATTATGATTAAAATTGTTTTTTATTCATTCTAATTATATTAAAGTTTAAAAAAAGTTATTAGAGTATCTCTAGTGGTGATAGAGATGGACTAACTTGTAAATAAAAAATGTGAATTGGTTGTAACTAACCACTATGGAATGGGAATGAGATTGAATTATTCCCTTCGAAGACTTTCTAAGAGGTCACCTATCTTAGTACTACTCTCACCCAAACACGTTTGACTTCGGAGTTCTGATGGGATCCGGTGCATTAGTGCTTGTATGATCGCGCCCGTCATCCTACACGCCCTCACCGCATATATTCCATCCTTTTCCCACACAGTATGCCATCTTCCTCTCCTTGTGCATCGACCGCAAGCCCCCTGAGGCAATGTCCCCGCCTCAACAACGGGCACGCGTGCGAGAATAAATAAATAAATAAATAATATAAACAAAATATGCTGCGCAAAAAAGTTTCGGGGGTGCAACACGAGGACTTCCCAAGAGATCATCCATCTTAGTACTACTCTCGTCCAAGCACGTTTAATTTCAGATTTCTGATGGGATCCGGTGCATTAGTGCTGGTATGATCGCACCAATCATCCTACGCGCCCTCACCACATATATTCCATCCTTCTCCCACACAGTATGCCATCTACCTCTCCCTATGCATCGACCGCGGGTCCCCTGGATGCAAAAAATTTCCCCGCCTCAACAACGGGCACACCTACGAGAATAAATAATAAAAAATCTAAACAAAATATGCTGCGAAAAAAGTTTGGGCGGTGCAACACGAGGACTTTCCAAGAGGTCACCCATCTTAGTAATACTCTCGCACAAGCACATTTGACTTCAGAGTTCTAATGGGATCCGGTGCATTAGTGCTGGTATGATCACACTCGTCATTTTACACACCTCACCGCATATATTCCATCCTTCACCCACACAGTATGTCATCTGCCTCTCCCGGTGTATCGACCACGGCCCCCGGAGGCAAAACATGTCGCTGCCTCGATAATGGGCACGCCTATAAGAATAAATAAGTAAATAAAAATTATAAACAAAATATGCTGCGAAAAAAGTTTGGGGATTGGAACACGAGGACTTCCCAAGAGGTCACCCATCTTAGTACTACTCTCGACTAAGTACTTTTGACTTCGGAGTTTTGATGGAATCCAGTGCATTAGTGCTAGTATGATCGCAATGGTCATCCTACGCGCCCTCATCGTATATATTCCATCATTCTCCCACACAGTATGCCATCTTCCTCTCCCCGTGCATCGACCGCGGGCCCCCAGAGGCAAAAAATGTCCCCGCCTCGACAACGGGCACGCTTGTGAGAATAAATAAATAAATAATTGATAAGCCCAAAATATACCTAAAATATCATATATAAATACGTCAAGTTTACATTAAAATCGTGCTAATTATATTCGTTTAGAGTACTTTTACGTCTTTATATACTTCTTTGATGCAAGGTACTTAATTATTTGGTTAAATCCAAATGGGAGCAAAAACGAGGGGAAAACCTAAGTTATATGCCAAAAGTACGTGTGAATCAGAATACCGATACAAGGAGACAGAAAGCGGCCGATAGAAGGGGAAAAACATCCCTATCGCGACCGAGATTCCCTAAATCTCGGTCGCGACACGCGTCCCTCAGACACCAAATTCGACTTTTGTAGGTTTTCTCCCATTTCCCCGTGCCGTGACTGAGATTCCTAAAATCTCAGTTGAGATAGCGAAGAATTCTGCACAGCTTTCATATGTTAAAATCCAAAAAAACACGTCTGTTCGAGTGGATAGAAACGACTCTTCACAGCGGACACGGCCCTTCAAATACAACCATTCACCAACTATAAATAAGTGAATTCATTTCAGAATTAAAGAGTTGGTTAATATAGTTTTAGAGAGCAGATATTATGTTGAAATTCTAATGCATAAAAGAACTAGAAGTTGGATTACATTTATGTAAAAGCAAACTTGTTGTACACAAGTTGTTCTTAGATTAATTACAAACACAATAGCGATTAGTTTAGATTTAAGAATTTTTCAAAGACAAGTTCACATTCTGGTAGTGGATCCAGCGATCTCTATTCCGAAGATTCAGCGAGAAGAACTAACGGCTGAAGCGCCCTAGGGTCTGACAAACCTACGAAGTTTGAGGAAAGGATTGACAAACCGGAACTCAAATTAGTCAAAATGCTATCCATGTTTCTTCTTCTCTGTTAACTTGTGAAGATTCACAATTCACTAATAATACATTTCTTTGATTCAATATATTCTTCTGTTGTTACTTTGATGTTACCTTCGAAGTAAAGTTCTGGTGTTTTCATTAAAATGTATATATTTCATATAATTACAAGGAAACTTTGTTGAACACTTAAAAGAATTAGTTTTTATGGATGATATGATCGTTAGGACGGCTTATCAGATATAAAATACCAGTTTGATTAAGGTAGAAATCTGCTCCGATCCAGAGAGATTTCTACGGTTCAAAGCCCATTAATTGCGTAAATTCATGAATTGTTACATGTTTCTAATCTTACCAAAGTTATAGTTACTTTCTTTGCTTAATGCGAATAAGTTTTATACATTTTTTATTCTAAACATGAAAGTTCCTGTCTTGTAATCAAATCTCAAGACAGAATTGTACTCTAAGTTCAACATATTATTCTCATCTAATCCTAACCAATACAATTAATTAAACGATTTTCTTAAGTTAAACCTAAAGACGTGAATAAAACTGAATTAAAATAAGTTATCGTTAAAAAGCCTTCCCTGTGGGTTCGATATCTTTTATTACTATAAGTGTATACCGTGCACTTGCGGAAATCGCTCAACAATAATATAAATAAAATTTGCTGCGAAAAAAAGTTTGGGGGGTGCAACACGAGGACTTCCCAAGAGATCATCCATCTTAGTACTACTTTCGTCCAAGCACGTTTAATTTCAGATTTCTGATTGGATCCGGTGCATTAGTGCTGGTATGATCACACCAGTCATCCTACGCGCCCTCACCGCATATATTCCATCTTTCTCCCACACAGTATGCCATCTGCCTCTCCCTGTGCATCGACCGCAGGTCCCCTGGATGCAAAAAATGTCCCCGCCTCAACAACGGGCACACCTGCGAGAATAAATAAATAAATAAATAATCTAAACAAAATATGCTGCGAAAAAAAGTTTGGACGGTGGAACACGAGGACTTCCTAAGAGGTCACTCATCTTAGTACTACTCTCGCACAAGCACGTTTCACTTCAGAGTTCTAATGGGATCCGGTGTATTAGTGCTTGTATGATCACACTCGTCATCTTACATGCCTCGCCGCATATATTCCATCATTCTCCCACACAGTATGTCATCTGCCTCACCCGGTGTATCGACCGCGGGCCCCCGGAGGCAAAAAATGTCACCGCCTCGATAATGGGCACGCGTATAAGAATAAATAAATAAATAAAAATTATAAACAAAATATGCTACGAAAAAAAGTTTGGGGATTGGAACACGAGGACTTCCCAAGAGGTCACTCATCTTAATACTACTCTCGACCAAGTACTTTTGACTTCGGAGTTTTGATGGAATCTGGTGCATTTGTGCTAGTATGATCGCATTGGTCATCTTACGCGCCCTCACCGCATATATTCCATCCTTCTCCCACACAGTATGCCATCTTCCTCTCCCCGTGCATCGACCGCGGGCCCCTAGAGGCAAAAAATGTCCCCGCCTCGACAATGGGCACGCCTGCGAGAATAAATAAATAAATAAATAATATAAACAAAATTTGTTGCGAAAAAAGTTTAGGGGGTGCAACATGAGGACTTCCCAAGAGATTATCCATCTTAGTACTACTCTCGTCCAAGCACGTTTAATTTCAGATTTCTGATGGGATCTGGTGCATTAGTGCTGGTATGATCGCACTAGTCATCCTACGTGCGCCCACCGCATATATTCTATCCTTCTCCCACACAGTATGCCATCTGCCTCTCCTTGTGCATCGATCGCGGGTCCCCTGGATGCAAAAAAAATGTCCCCGCCTCAACAACGGGCACACCTGCGAGAATAAATAAATAAATAAATAATCTATCATATCTCTAACCTATCCCCCTAACCTATCTCTAAAACAAACATGAAATAACTCATCTCAGTTTTTTTTATCCATATCCCTCGTGTCTTTATCCCCTCTAACAAACACCCCGTTGGTTCTTAGTAGTCTATTTATCAATGTAACATCTATAAAAAATTAATTTCATTCCTCTAAAATACTATAAATGGACGTATCTATTGTTTGAAAATATTTATTTTAATATATTTTAGAGAAATCCACTTCTATTTCTTATGGAATTATTTGATTTGGAAGAAATTAAATAAAAAAATCCAATATTATTATGAAGAAATCATTAAAAATTTGTAAAATATAAAGAAATTTTAAATGAATTAATTTCTTTAAAGAACTGTATTCCAAATAATACAGTAAACAATATAGGGAGGATTGCAAAACTAACACTTTTCAAAGGGTACTTTACATTTCTAGCTCCTTTTAAAAAACTAACCAAAACTAACACATTTCAACAAGTAACTTCCAAGTTTGTCCTCGTTATTCCTAAACAGAACTTCATCTCTCTAACGTATCAAACGCTGCGATAGGAAGAGGAGGTAGAACGAGAAGCGACGGCAGCACACTCAAAGAGGTGGAGAAGCGAAAGGCGGCGATAGGAAGAGGAGGAGAAGCGAACGACGAGGAGAAAGAAGGAGAAACGAATGGCGGGGATAGGAAGAGGAGGAGAAGAAGGTGAACGGCGAACGGAAGAGGAGGAAGAAGGCGACCCTTTTTCCGGCAATCTCGTCCTAATATATATTGTTTCTCTTCCTTTTTCATGTTTTTCCTGGTTGTGCGAACCCCGAAAACAGTAGCATTGTTATCTGAAAATGCATTTTGGTTGGAATATCAGTTTCAGATTTTTCCCCGACGGTGTCGATATCTGTAGATATTTGTCGATATTTGTAGATATTGTAGATATCTGTAGATATCTGTAGATATTTGTCGATATTGACAAATATTGTAGATATCTGTAGATATGTGTTGTCGATATCTGTAGATATCTGTCGATATCGACAAATATTGTAGATATCTACAAATATCTACAGATATCTACAGTGTCGGTATCTGTTAGATATCGACAGATATCGACACTGTCGGGGAAAAATGTCTGAAACTGATATTCCAACCAAAATATATTTTCAGACAACAATGCCATTGTTTTTGGGGTTCGCACGATCAGTAAAAACATGAAAAATGAAGAGAAACAATATACATTGGGTTGTAGAGAAACAACCTGCTAGATCTTAACGATGAATGGACTAAGCTTTAAATCTTTTCAATGAAACTAAAAACCAATGAAAAACTTATATGATTGTAGAAATTTTGTTGTATGAACTGTGGGTTGGATGGATTGTTGTAGTATTCGTAGTCGTTCTGTAGATTGTTCTGTTCTTTAGAGAGAGAGTGCGAGAAAGAGAGAGAGAGGGGGAAAAACAAAGACACACAGTTATGTTAAGGAAGAAGACGAGGGTAAACTTGGAAGTTACTTGTTGAAATGTGTTAGTTTTGGTTAGTTTTTTAAAAGGAGCTAGAAATGTAAACTACCCCCTTGAAAAGTGTTTGTTTTGTAATTCTCCCAACAATATAAAGAAGATTGTTTAAAGGGAAAATTACAAAACTAGGTCAAATTGGAGGCCAATTTACATATTTAACCCATTTACTCAACCTACTACATATCTAGACTGATTTTGTGTGACTTTCCCATAATACCCTCAATATTTACGCGCGTCTCGCCCCCTCCCGTCTGACTTCGCAGATTCCATATTATGCGAAGGCTGCGAAGCTAATGTTTGGGTTTATATGCGAAGCCTGCGAAACCTGCGAAGCTAATGTTTGGTTCACATGATGAATTTAGTTCGCATATGCGAAGCCTGCGAAGCTAAAGTTTGGTTTACTTGATGAATTTAGTTCGCATACGCGAAGCCTGGATATGTTTTGAAGCTAATTCGCGAAGTGGTATATAACAAAAAAATGCCAAACAACAACGGATTCTAACATTAAAATCATAACATTATCAAAATTTACAACAAGATTGCCACAATAACAACATTAAAATCATAACATTATCAAAATTTACAATAAGATTGCCACAATAAACTCCTAACAAATCACTTCAAAGTGAACTTAACTAATCTGGTACCAATTTTGAAGCGGATGAGTAATCTTGGTGTGCACCATGAGACACATCCATCCCAAAAGGTCTGGACTTCCATTTCTCATCTCAAAAATGGCAGTCCAGACATTTTGGGATGGACGTGTCACACGGTGCACACCAAGATTACTCATCCGATTCAAAATTGGTACCGGATTAGTTAGGTTAACTTTGAAGATTGGCACCATGGGATGGACGTGTCCCATGGTGCACCCAAGATTGGCACAATCTCTTCTAACGAACCATTTCAGGAGTGAATGTGTCAATCTTGAGGGAAGTTCAACCCTATACAGGAAGGAAAATCATCTCCCATGAAGCCTAGTACGCCGCCTTCCAGAAAGGGATGTTACGTATTCAACCACCTTTAGAAAAAATTAATCGTGTTAGGCAGAAAAAAGACGATTTTGGCTTCACAAAATGAAGATTAGCGAAGCATGCGAATGTAAATGTGCAGGAAAAGAGGTGATTTTACTTCGCTAATCGATTTTTTCGCGAGGTATGCGAGGTCTGAAACGTGACGATCTACTTCGTGAATCGATGCTTTCGCGAAGTCTGCGAGGACTGAAACGTCAGGATCTATTCGCAGACTTCGCGAACTAATCGATTCACGAGGTAGATCCAAACGTTTCAGACTCTTTCTCTTCGCGGATCTTCGCGAAATCATCGATTCACGAAGTAGATCGTCACTTTCCAGACTATTTCTCTTCGCAAAGCTTCGCGAAACCATCGATTGCGAAGTGAATTCATGAAAAAATGCAGAAAAAATAACAGATACTTACATTTTTCGCCCTTTTTACCCCCAAAAGCGACAATAACAATATGATAACATGAGAAAAACGAAGGAAATAACGTAGAATAACTATTTCTAACATGGTAACAAGAAGAAAGAAACCAAGTAACGAACAGGAAGATGAAGAACCATGGCTTCGTTTTCTAGGGTTAGGTAGTTGCAGAATCAAGAGATGAAGAGAGAAAAAAGAGAAATTCATTGTGATTTTGGCGAAATGGTGCAGATTTCGTGCAATTTAAAGGAAGAAAGGAAGATCAAAAGTCTTCAAATCATTAATGCAGGAGCAACTTTTCGCGTAACCAAGGAGATAGGGGGAGCGGCCGTTCGCGAGTGGTGGGAAGTGGGAAGGTTAGAGATATTATGGGAAAGTCACATAAAATCAATCTAGATATATAGTAGGTTGAGTAAATGGGTTAAATATATAAATGAGCTTCTAATTTAACCTAGTTTTATAATTTTCCCTTGTTTAAATATTATGAAGTCAATTTTAAAATTAATTACCGTGAATGAACTTGTATTGTTTAAAAGCGGTGAACCTTAGAAAGTGTATAAAACTATAAACAAGAATAGCTATAAACAAGAATAACTATAAATCAATTTTACGTTGTTTCATGGAATGTTCCTCCACCAAGGGGAATAAGAATAACTATAAACAAAACACATTATTATTATTATATATATATATATATATATAAGTATTATGGTTGAATTTCAAGCTTTTAATTTATTAAAAAAATTCATATATTTGGGGTAATTTCATGTGCATTGAGATATATGAAATGTTTGTGTTCTTATCAATAATCTTCTGAGCTAAAGACCGAAATGTAAACATCAAACTTTGTTGTTATCAAAATGGAGCTTTGTATGTTGCAATCGGTTATATTTAAATTAGTCAAGTTATTATCAACCCAACATTTCCTCATCCAATTGTCATAGTAAATGACTAACTAAATAATAATAATAAAAAAGTTGCATATACTTTGACATCACTCGTAAATTGTAATTAGAACTATTTTAAATGGTTTAAAAAAAAGAACTATTTTAAATTAATTTAAGAATAAAATATATGAATAAGTATTTTGAAGTTATTGATATCCGTGTATGTGAATTTGTAACTGAGAGTCTGAATGTGTGTCCGAGTCTTCAAGATTTAACCTGTAATCAGAACCAAAGGTCAGAGAGAGGCCGCCAACGAACCCACTCCGATGCTTAAGTCCTTAAATACTAAAGAAATGTTAAAAAGTAAGGACTAATTGTAGGTTGTAGTATTAATGTATCATAGGATGTAGCCACACCTGACTATTTATATAAGGTTGGACCGAACACTTCTTCTTCTAAGAGTCCTTTTGGTACTAGGACTCCTTCTCCTACTAGGAGTATGGATTTAGAAGAAGTTCTCCATAATATGGAGTCTTCAACCTAGCCGCACGGGGGTTATCTTTAAAGAGAAAACATTCTATGGAAGCTTATTGACTGATTCGAAAGTCTAGATTGTAACACGCGAAAGTTGATCTGAAGGCTCTTATAATGTCGCATGTTTGATTCGTTTTATACGATATCATATGTCCCCACCCCCTCTCTTCTAGACTCTTGCAGGGTTCAGTATAGGTGGGAGAAATGAAACGACTATTTTTGCCTTCGGTTGTTCCAGGCCTTCCGTCTTATATTCTCTTTATTTGACATGTGCCGCTTAAGTTTTCTTGCAAATTGCTTTTATGTTTGGCACGCGTTGCCCAAGTGGCCTATTTTGGTTAGCTTCGTTTCTGGTTTCTGTCAGAGATTATGTAACGACAGCGGATTTCAATAATTACGATCATTAATTACGCCGTCCTTATGTCTTTCTTTGTCGTTTCTTCTTCTTTCTCTACTATAAAGGTGGTGTTATTATATGGCTTTCATTTTCTGTTGTTTTCGCCTCTTGAGAGTTCTTCAATTTGCATTGTCAATCTTCGTCTGCTTTAATTCCTTCTAGTAAGTTCCTCTTTCCAGTGTTCCTTTTTCAATTTCTATTTTTCTTTTTCATGGGTCAAAAGAAACGCCAAGTTCAAGAGGGCCCTGAATATGGAGATGTGAAAAAGGTCATTGTTCCTGTGCTTCAAAATTATGAGCAACCCTCTATCATGGATGATCTCACATTGATGGGGCTATTTTCTAATTACTCTGAGTTTGAACACTTGGTTTTTGCCGCACCATGATAAGTCCTAAGTTTACGTATTTTCGCATGCATATTCACGTTTATATTTATACATTTAGCTTAGTTTATTAAATATTTTGGAAAGATTTCACTTGTTTGTTTATGATTTGAACATAGATAGGTTTGAAACAGATAAAAACTCAATATGAAGAAATATCAGCAAATAACGAACAAAAGACAAGAAAAGAAGCCTGAATTAAGGCAAAAGCATTTGTCACGTTCGTGGCCTACCTGTTACGATCGTGACATGCTCGAAGATCCAACATTAGGCAAAGATCATTTGTCGCGAACGTGACCCCCATCATGATCGTGACAGACAAAATCCACCAATTTTGCATGGCAATCCATGTCACGAACGTGACACCCTTGTCTCGTTCATGACCGGCAATTTTTATTGCAAAAAGACATGATTCTTCACTACCAAGGCATCTCCTTCCATCTAAATCATCATTCTTCTTCACCATTGGTTGTGACTTTCCATTTTTCTTCATAAAGAGTTATCATCTCAAAAGGACACAATCCTTCATCTACTATAAGAAGGATCCTTCTCTCCATTCAATATACAGATTTGATAATTTACAGAGATTCACAAAAGATATTCAGAGATATACTGAAGTTATCAAGTTACAGTAATTTCTAAGGCTTTAATTCCAGCATTGAAGGAAGCAAGATCGAGAGATACACTTTCTTGAGATACAAGACAATTGAAGAAGACAACCAGAGGCTTGACATCTTTACAGAGATAGTAAAAGGATTCACAACCCCTATACTCTCATCTGTTACAGTCTTTATTCTCTGTGTTTTTTAATTTTGACATATGATCAGCACTGTCAATAATTGTTTATCAAAAACCCAATTCAATCTAATGCAAATTATTCTATGTTCATCATTTTATTCTATTACTGCTTTATGAATATTCTAGGGAAATCCATATAAGCAAAACATAGGAATAGTTAACATTTTATGAAGTTAGAAGAGATTCAGTTCACAAAAGGATAATTGTATCACATCATTTACTTATTCCGTTTTTAATTCATAATTCTAATTCACTACGATAGGTCGAGGAATTAGAATTATCTATCTAAAAACATCTAACTTATTTAATCATGGATCGAGAGATTGGATTAAATACTCTTATCTGATACAACTATATGAAGATTGAAAAGTATTATCAGGTTTATATTTATTAAAACCTTATTTGTATCCCGAGCTATGCACAGAATCAAAACCAAAGAAATCTAACTAAAGTTTTATATTATTTTAAATCAAAACTATTTCACAACTTATTTATTTATTTTCTATAATCAAGAGAAAATGAATTAATAATCTAATAACCCGTTAGACTAGTCAATCAACGTTCTCTGTGGGAACGATAACTTTTTATTACTACAAGCTGAGCCGTGCATTTGCGGAATTCACCTAACACACCCCATCCTAACTAGGTGATAACCAAGGCTCTAGAAGGTTACATGGCCCTTTATAAAATTTTCATAGAAAATGGGGTTCACCTACCTTTTTCCTTAGACATCATGAACGTACTGAACGAGTTTGATATCTTTCTAGCCCGACTTTCCCCAAATGGTTGGTTAGATCTGCTAGGATTGGTGACAACATGTGAAGACTTGAACAATAAACTGATCAAGTCTTTATTTGTCAATAATGGACTCATTCTATGAAGCCGAATGATGATTCTATATGGATATCAAAATTACCCTCCAAACGGACCTCTTTTGTGTGGGATAAATCTTACGGTAATAAAAATTTCAAACCTTCCTGGTTTTTTTATCTTTTTGTTAAAAGACGAAGAAGGTAAGCCCTTAGAGGGGGCTCTATACGCCGAAGGGTTCCCTTTTCGGTCCTCTTAGAAACCCACACTTATGAACAAGGCTAACTGGCCTGGATTGATTCCTCTATCACCGAAGGAGAAGCGTGTACATAATTTTTTTTTTATCAATTTGGACTTCAATTTTACTAAGGAAGAGCTCTTAACTTATCTTGTTGGGGATATCTCGTTTTTACTTAAGTCTACCAGGGGAACTGTGTCACGTCCGGGTCTAAATTTTTAGAATTTATATCTTGATAGTAATATATATTATAATTATTAAGTGTATGATTTTTATTTAGTAATATAGGGAAAGTTTGGAGTTAAATTGATAGTTTTATGTGTAAATTAAAAGTTTAGAATAATTTTTAAAAGATTATATAAGATGAAGGACCAAAATGGATATTTTTCATATTTGAGATATATATCTCAAATGTCATCA
This sequence comes from Euphorbia lathyris, assembly GCF_963576675.1. NCBI lineage: Eukaryota > Viridiplantae > Streptophyta > Magnoliopsida > Malpighiales > Euphorbiaceae > Euphorbia > Euphorbia lathyris. The sequence continues at coordinate 16,503,662 of NC_088914.1, read as the reverse complement.
GCATCCACCGATTCATGTTCTGCTTCTTTTTCTTTTTATATTTATCATCAGTTTCTCTAAACCGTTCTTCACCGTTTCTTCGATTTACGGAGATTCGACCGTCCGAATCACTTGAAATTGGAACCATAGCATCCTTATATATAGATCTAAGTCCGAACCGAAGAGTTTTTGAGTTTCGACAATATTTGGAGCGAAACGTCTTAGACAGAATTTAGCGGTGAATCGATCAGGTGTATTTTGTTCAATTAGTAGCCAAGGTAAGTAACTATCAACTATATTTTGAGTTTTATGTATATAGATATAGATAATCAATAAATTTCCAGAAATGGATATTTCAGGGTTTATACGGGTATTTTATAAAATTGGGGTTTTCCACGATTTTGCTTTTTATTGTGAAATTACGGTTCAAATGAAGCTATTGACTATGCTTCTATGTGAATTTCCGATTTTACTTGATTATGTTGATTTAAGGCTTAATTTGGTTGATTTACATATATACTGTACATGCTGATCTTAAGCACAGTTTGAGGTAGGAAATTAAGAGATAAATATAATATAAGAGGATATGTGAAGTGTGTGATTATGGTTTAAGTTTATATAAGGATCAAATTGAGTGTTTATAGGTTAAATAAGAAAATCGAATGATATTATAGATTTATTGACTTTTATGAGTGTAAAGATATTATTTGGAGTTTGGAGAAAAAAAAAACATTGATTATCGTAATTTAGGTACTCTATCTTTCTTGGTTATATGGTTTTTTATGGTTTGGAGAAGAGATTGAAGTTTCGAGGATTATAGTCTAAATTTACATAAAGATCAAATTGAGTAGTTATAGATCAAATAAAGAAATTGAATGACATTCTAAAATTTAGGCTTTTCACATTGCGATTTAAGTAAATCGTATTTGTTATCCATATAGTTTGATGAGAAACTTAAATTTATCTGAAGTTATTAATGGGATGTAGGATGATGGGTATAAGAATGATCTATATTGATTTTTCTTATTATAAGGATTTGATTATAGAGATTTTACGAAAATAAATAAGTCAATGTGATATTCATAGAGGAAATATGTTATCGATATCAGGTTTATATTTGATTGATAATGATGATTTGGAGTTCATATTCATTATGATGGGAGTGAAAAATTATAGATACACATATTGTTATTATGATGAAATAAGATTATATGCTGAAGCAAATCATTATTCGAATTATTTGAAGTTTAAGAAAAATATAATATCATACATATTAGCGGTTCAAAAGTGATATTTTTGAAGTCTGTAGAACTTGGAGATAGGTAAAATATAATTGATACAATCAATTGTGATTTAGATCTATTGAAGTGAGATTTGGTGTGTGTTAGGAAGATATGAAGATAAAGTGTATCATATCATATAAAATTGAATATATGATATTTAAAGTTTTATTGTGGATTTATTGGTGAGGGAATTGACTGGGTTGAAGTTTAGAGTTACTAAGAGTATATTAAGATGTCGATATTGGTAAATGATGAAGTTAATGGAAGGAAACATTAGAATTTGTGGTCTTATGATGATTATGAGGAATCTTGATAATTTGAAATAATTTTGTGATCTTGAAGATTATTTGAGGAAGAAAATTTAGATTAGAGAATGTGAATTTCGAGGACGAAATTTCTTAAGGTGGGGAGAATTGTCACGTCCGGGTCTAAATTTTTAGAATTTATATCTTGATAGTAATATATATTATAATTATTAAGTGTATGATTTTTATTTCGTAATATAGGGAAAGTTTGGAGTTAAATTGATAGTTTTATGTGTAAATTAAAAGTTTAGAATAATTTTTAAAAGATTATATAAGATGAAAGACCAAAATGGATATTTTCCATATTTGAGATATATATCTCAAATGTCATCAGCATCCACCGATTCATGTTCTGCTTCTTTTTCTTTTTCTTTTTTCTTTTTATATTTATCATCAGTTTCTCTGAACCGTTCTTCACCGTTTCTTCGATTTACGGAGATTCGACTGTCCGAATCACTTGAAATTGGAACCATAGCATCCTTATGTATAGATCTAAGTCCGAACCGAAGAGTTTTTGAGTTTCGACAATATTTGGAGCGAAACGTCTTAGACAGAATTTAGCGGTGAATCGATCAGGTGTATTTTGTTCAATTAATAGCCAAGGTAAGTAACTATCAACTATATTTTGAGTTTTGTGTATATAGATATATATATAATCAATAAATTTCCAGAAATGGATATTTCAGGGTTTATACGGGTATTTTATAAAATTGGGATTTTCCACGATTTTGCTTTTTATTGTGAAATTACGGTTCAAATGAAGCTATTGACTATGCTTCTATGTGAATTTCAGATTTTACTTGATTATGTTGATTTAAGGCTTAATTTGGTTGATTTACATATATACTGTACATATATGTTTTTGGTTTCAATATATATTTGATGATTTCTTACGAATTGTTTTTGGATTGAGAAATTTGTTGCGGTTATTGTTGTTATTATTTTGGGTTGAAGTCCAAATATGATTTTTATGATACAAAAGGGCTAATTGAAGCCAAATGATTTTTGGTTATCAAATAGTTTGGAATTTGATTGTGAAAGGATATTTGAGCACGTTATAATTTTATGATTTTATATCCATCGAGAGTTATCCGGATCGGTGGTTTTATATTTGAAGACCATGTTCAGTGAGGGACATGGCCTGTGTACACAGTCTGAAAGACCTATTGGGTATGGCAAAGAAGTGTCGGGTAAGACCATATGGGATAGGCAATGTTAAGAGACGTCTCGACTATATATGTGGTTATCGATTGATACTTAAGGGGAGAAACTCGATGATGGATACAATGTTTTAAGTTCATTTGGATTACGTTTTCGGTTATAATTGATTTTGATATAAGATTTTACGTTTGATTAAATACGAGTTGGTTTGATAAAACACTTATTTGATTATAATATTTTATAAGGTTTTGAACTCAAGAATGGATACAAGATTATATATTTTTATGGTTTTGGTTTACGACTTTGACTATATTATGAACTTACTTTTTGAGTATATTTTATAAGGTTTGGATTAAATCCCTTTATAAATGTATATATGTAGCTATGTTAAGTAAAGTTGGTTTTTATAACTGATAGTTTCTTACTGAGATTTTTATCTCACGTTTTTAAATGTTTTAATGGTTTTAGGTAAGAAAATACATGATCGAGAGAAGGTTACCGACCGATTAGGCAAGGATCGGAAGTTGTTGCTTATTGTTAGAATTATGGTTAGAACTTTGGTAATGCAATTGTAATATAATGATATTTGGATAAATTGGAGACTCCTAAGTATTGATTATTATCTTTCTATTTCACGCCCGATGCCGATTGAGGTCATTTAAGGTCGGGTGTGACAAACTGTGTATAGGGAAGGGACCACTGAATATGATGATTTACTTGCAGGTATGTATTGATATTTTCCTGCCTTGTTTGATTATTTGGTTCCTGTGTTTGTAGGCTCTAACATGCCTACTCTATGGCAAATATTGCTAGCCCGTCAAGCTACTGAATGGAAAGTTGTTCAAGAGAGGGAGCAAGTTGCTACTATTGGGAGAGGTGATGACTTTTTTGACTTTGCGCATCTTGCTGAAGTTCAAAGCTTTTTCTAAGCAACAAAATAGTGATCCTACTTAGTTGTGGGCGGATTTGAAAGAGCTGGCATGGCAGAAGAAGTGAGTTGTGAAGAAGGCTTGGGATATAGGTTTACAGAGGCTGAAATGATACCAAGTGAAGGTTATAAGAACTGTTAAAGCACAATATATTGAAACACCTTTCCACTTGATTTTGATTTGACAAAATTATTTATGTGAATGATAAAAATATTCTAACACATTAAATTTAAATGCTTTGATTTATTCACACTAATGTGTTTGTTCAATGTTGAGTTAATTTGATTTATAAGACATTAAGATAAAAAGCCTAAAGGCCCATAAGACGAAGTCAAGCCTAAGTCAACAGATCAAGACCTCACGGCCCAGGAAGATAAAACGAAGTCGTTCTAAGCAAAAGCACTAGCTCAGTATGAAGAAGGATCGAGAAGCCTTCTATCAATTGCTTCAAGATGAAGCTGCTGAATTGAGCGACAAGGTAGTCAGGTCAGCGGCAGAACAGAACCAACTTAGAGGCAAAGTATTTCCACTTTGGGTAAAGCTCAGAAGATGCAGTAAGCTGTCTGGAAGACTTTACTATAAATGTCGAATCATTCTGTTCATCTGACGAAAAGCTGCTGAGCACTGCCGTAGACAGAAGATACAAGAATCTCATTGGCCAACGACACTGAGCACGTCCAGAGTGAAAGAGACAGGAAGCCGTTAGCCTCCAACGGTTATTTCGAAATTCGAAATCACCGATGCTTGAAGTGTCACTATAAATAGGCCTTTCAAATGCTTCATTCGATGCAGATCTTCAATCAAGTCGAAACGCTGACCAAATTCATACTTGAAGTTCTGTGAGAAAAGCAAAGCAAATCTTACACCAATTCCAATCATTGTGTAAAAGTCTAGAGTGATTTCATTCATCTAAAGTGTCTTAGCAATTGTTGTTTAGGACAAACACTTATCATTTCTAGAAGAATAGAAAGGAGAAGGTGAGTACTCGGTTATAGTACTCAGCGGTAGTTATAGGAGTGAGTAGAGGAATAGAGGAAGGTACTCTTGTATACTCAGCTTCTGTTGTAAAAGGTTTCGTGCTCTACCTTTAAAGAGCTTAGTAGAGGATTCAAAAAGCTCAGAACGAGTTCCGGGGACTGGACGTAGGCGGAGAGGCTGAACCAAGATATGTCTGCTGAGTAACATATTTCTAACCTTTAAACTCCTTTATATATTGCTTGCTATAAAACTGATTAAGTAACGAACTCACGCTGAGTTGAGTGCACTAAGAAGCTGAGTTCAGGAATAGACTTAAGTGCTATCTCCTGACTCAAGGAAAGAAACAAACTTAGTCACCAGTTGACTAAGCTTGTGTCTTAAAACTACTTAGCGCCGCTGTGTAAACCTTTTCTTAAAGAAAAGAAGTCAGCCTTAACGGACAAAATTTTAAATAGTTCCTATCCCCCCCCCTGGAACTAATCTTGTCACGTTATACGGGACCAACAAGTGGTATCAGAGCATAAAAGCTCACTGAGCAAGATATAACTATCTTGAGCTGATCCCCACAATGGCTGAGAATAGCACTCGTTTCCTTCCAGGAAATCAGACAACTCAGATTCTTCCTGAGGGACTGTCCATTACTCGGCCTCCTCTGTTCTTCGGGTCTAACTACACCTTTTGGAAGAACAGAATGAAAAATTTCATTCAGGCAACAAATATGAGTGCATGGCTTTCTATAGTCCAAGGCCCATTTGTTCATGTTGAAACTGTTGACGGCCAAACGGTTGTCAAAGCTGAGGCTAAGTGGACAGAAGATGACCTCAAGAAGCTACAAAATCATGCTTCGGCTATAAACATGCTTCACTGTGCGTTAGATGCTACAGAGTACAACAAGATTTCAGGTTGTGAGTCAGCGCAGGAAATCTGGAAGAAACTGGAGGTCACCTATGAAGGAACCAACAAAGTTAAGGAGTCCAAGGTGAACCAGCACATGAGGTTGTACGAGCTGTTTGAAATGAATGATGATGAAGGAATCTCTGAAATGAACTCAAGATTCACAAATATAATCAACGAGCTTAAAAGACTTGGCAAGATCTTTACTGAGGAAGAGCAAGTCAAGAAGATACTGAGGAGCCTTTCCAAAAAATCTGGCAAGCCAAGAAAACCGCTGTTGAGGAAGCTCAAGACTTGACCACCTACAAGTATGATGAACTCATTTAATCTCTGCTAACCCATGAGATCTCAATGAAGAATTTTGAGGTGAAGGAGAAGTCTGAGGACAAGAAGCAAAAGTCTCTTGTCATGAAAGCTGACTCCACTGATGGGAGCTCAATAGACGATGAAGAGATGGCCATGTTCACTAGAAAAATGAAAAGGCTGTTCAGAAAGAATGATAAATATTCTAAGAAGCCTTACAAGAAGTTTGACAAGTACAAAGCTGAGTCTAGCGACAGCAAGTACAAGAAGGACAACTTAAAGCCCATCACATGCTTTGAATGTCATCAAACTGGCCATATCAAATCAAGCTGTCCTACCTTGAGGAAGGAAAAGAAGAACAACAAGAAGGCAATGGTGGCAACCTGGAGTGATAGTGATGAGTCATCATCATCAGGAGCTGATGCCACTGAGTCAGCAAAGATCTGCTTCATGGCAGATGAGCTTACTGAGCCTTGTGTTTCTGAGCATGCTGCCCCCTCCATTGCATCTGACGATGAGGCACACTCAACTGAGGTAAGCTTGAGGTGTGCTGAGAAGTAAAAAATGTGGTACATTGACAGCGCATGCTCGAGGCATATGACGGGTGATGAAACTCAGTTCATCACACTTGTGCGTAAACGAGGTGGAAGCGTAAGTTTCGGAGACAACAAAAAGGGTAAGATAGTAGGGTCAGGAGCCGTTGGTGGTAATCCTACTATTGAGTCAGTCTCCCTAGTCAGTGGAATTAAATATAACTTACTCAGCGTAGCTCAGTGATAGGGGTCAAAAACCCCTATCTTTGGGTACGGTTTTAGGACGGTTTTTAGAGTTATTCGGTTAATAAGCGAGCAATTCTCGCATTTAAATGCTTTTGTGTGAGTTAGTTAGGAATTAAAAACATTCTATTTACTTTTCGCCGTTTAGGCTCGTTTTGTAATCAATTTAGGCAAATACGGCCGAAATAGCATGCGTATTAGAATTCCGTTATCTTTTGAAGCTAATTGGTCCGTCAAAAGTCGCACCAAACGAAGCGTTTGCTCAAAATAAGCGATTGACGGATCAATTTGGCTTTTTGGACTAATGTTTTCCGGAGTTTTTATGCGTATGCAGGTGTGAAGTCGGACGAAAAAGGTCGCGGAACTCATCGAGCTTGGATCGAGCACGCTTCGGGTGAAAATGCTCGGCGAGCAGGGCCCCACGGGCCATTTCTGCTCGGCGAGCAGGGCGCCAGGCGCCTGCTCGCCGAGCAGGGGGCTGCTCGGCGCGAGCAGCCCTGCTCGCCGAGCAGCCTTCCCTACTCGGCGAGCAGCCCTACGGGAATTGGTCAAAAAGACCAATTTCGCCCCCACGAAGCCACGTTCGGCCCCACGTCTTCCTACACCAACTAGGACACGAAAATAGGTCAAAACGAGGCCCGAGACGCGTCTATAAATAGGAATTTTCAATTGTAAATTAGGAATCTTTCATTTTTGTAAATTATTTTAGCTTTCCCCTTGTAATTCCTCTCCATCTTCTCCATCTTCCTCAACCTCCATTGAAGCTCCTTCAAAGCTTTCTACCGAGGAATTACCAAGGTCCGTCCTTAAGATTAAGTCGCCGGCTGCAGAGTAAACAGGTTCCCTAAAAGGGATTTTTGTATCTCCTTTTATCTTTCCTTGTTTGTACTCTTTGATACAGTTGCCGAACTTGACTTATTGTATCTTGTGACAATTATCTTCGCCTTTAATAATAATTTAGCTCTTGTTTTGTTCTATGATTATTTGTCTAATCTCTGTCTTACGCTTTATTCAATTGGTTTAACTCATTCAAAAGCCCCAAAATCTAGTAGGCACACATTGCGAGCTGAATCTGACCTAGTCAGAGCCTAGGAGATTGACGACCTCTTAGTTGATTAAGCGCCAATTTACTGAGCCTTAGACCTAGTTTCGGCCTTAGGGAATCACGCGCTAGGAACCTGAGGAGGGTAAGTAGGGTTAATCGCCTTGAATACAAGTGACTTAGATTAGGTTTTTACTCAATAGACTTGATAATCTACCTTTATTATTATCGTTCATACCATGTTCCTTCGAATAGTTTCATTAATGAAAGATCAATTAGGGGTAGAGTAATTTAGTTAGGCTTAGAATAACTTAGCTAGAATTAGATAACTTAGTTAGAATTAGATAATTTAGCTAGGATTAGCATAATTCAACCTAGGAGTAGATTAATTAAACAAACCAAACTCAAAACCCCCTAAGCCTAGATAACATCCGAGATCGAGTAGCTTGATACTTGCAGAAATAAATCCTGTGGACGATAACCTGGACTTAAACCAGAAATTTATTACTTGATAACGACGGGGTACACTTATCCCTTAGTGAGGATTCTCCGGAATCCGCATCAAGTTTTTGGCGCCGTTACCGGGGATAGTAGATTAATTCTATAAATACCCGACAACCGCCAATAATCAAGTTTTTGGCGCCGTTGCCGGGGATTTATTTCTTCTGCAATATCGAACCAAAGGTCGATTTGTTAGTTTAGGCATTCCTTTGTGAATATCTTTGTTTATATCGTCTATACTTGTTGATATATAATTTCTTTATACTTTTCTATACTTGTTCATATCTGTATACTGTTACTTATCAACTTTTGTGCTAGAACTTCACTTTTTCTCAGCATTCTCTGATCAATGAATTGGCAAGAAAAAGTCGAGTGGCAAGCTCAAAAGTTTACTATCCCATCAAGACAATACATTCATGCCCTGGAGAATGAGGCTCCCAATCCCTCCATGGCCGACTTAAATGAGAAAATGGATATCTTGATGGCGAAACTGAGCCTCAACACCAGTGAAAGTGTAAGTTTTGTGGGTAATCACCAAAGGTATAATTCTAACCCCAATTCTTACAGCTTTTATGGTAGTGATTGGAGGAGACCTCAACACTCAAATCTGTCCTACGGGAACCCTAACATGCTGAGCCCTCCAAATAGGTTTGTTAATGAGCACAGGGAAAACGAATTGGGAATGTTCCCTTACGAGCAAGCAAGCCAAGTTCCTCCATAACCCTCTAGCTCACGAGATGAGGTGCTGTCCCTTTTGAAAGGAATATCAGCCCGACTTACAATCAATGAGGAGGTTTGCAAGGACTTGAGCAACCAATTGGCTCAAATAAACCATGAGATGCAAGAGCACTCCCAAGATGCCCTCCCAAGCATAAAGGAAAACATAGAAATCCCACAAAGGGAATCAGCTCAAGCCATCTCTTTGAGGAATGACAAAAAGGTAGAACCAAGTCCATTATCACATGCATCACTCGAGGTAAGTGAGGAACCGGAAGCGGTAAGCAACCCCGGTTCAAAATCTGAAATTCTAAATCATGTGATAGAGATAAAAGATCAAATCAAAACTTGTGTATCTCAACTACCTTTTCCTCAAAAATTAGAAAAGTTTAGGTTTGCTTCATGCTCAGAAGTTTTCATTCTCTTCGACCTACCAAGAGAATCCAAAAGGGAGCAAACCAAACTTTTTCATAATATGTTTAAATTCGACCTCCTGCTTTCATTAAACTTATTAGAGGCTCTTAATCCGTTTTGTAGGTACGGGTTATTTCTCAAGGAGTTCGAGTTCCTAACGCGAGTAGAAGCTTACACCTAGGAAGGAACTCCATGTCGAGCTAACCGACTATAAAGTAGCGCTTCTTGGGAGGCAACCCAAGTTTGGATTAAACTTTTTCTAGGTTTGTTTTTCTTTTTTTCAATTATAGATTTCTGTTTTTAACTTTGGTTAGTAAGTTGTCTTCTCCACCCTAAGTCTTTACACTCGTACTTCATGATTTGTGATGCAATGTTGGAACTTATTGCATGTTTTAGTGTGAGGAGGAGGGGTAGACAAACTTACAAAAATTGTATAAATTTTTAATTTTTGTTGCGTCGTGTCTAGTTTAGGTTTGCGTTTTGGTGTTTTATTTTTGCTTTACTTATGTTTTTGCATGTTTAGGACCTAAAACTGTGAACCTCCTTCGAATCTAAACTTCGTTATTTGTCTTTGAGGGCTGAGAACCGAATCTAAAATTGCATGACAACTAGTTTAGGCGTAGGACACAACTCTTGTATCTGTAAAAGCATGAGCTACAGTTTGCATTTAGACCCTACTTTTGAAGAAATGCTAAAATCATTACTTAGGTAGATAACTTAAGAATTGAAGGCATGTGATATTAAACTTGAGTTTGGGGAAAACTAGTAAACACAAAATTGAAACCCAAAGAATTGTGAGCTGAATTTGAGCCTAAGAGCGAACATCAAAAAGCTCTTTTTCTTGACATTTTTGTGTGAATGCTTTGACTTGTGGAAGATTACAGATTTTGCACCTAATACTGTGTTGAACCTACATGCAATGATTTGAGATGATAAACGATGAATCAGCCTCATTAGAATTAACCCTTTTCTTTACCTTATTTTTTTTTTCTTTTTCATCCACTCTAGGAAGCCCCTTTGAGCCTACATTTTTGTAGTTTATAGATTTTTCTTTCGTTCTAACCTGTTTTTGCAAACCACAACTTGGTTTGCTATTTAACCCAATTTCTTTTACAAAGCTCAGTTAGAGCCTTTGTTTTCTTCTAGCGCTTTATCTTTGTTTATGGCATTTCAGTAGCAAGCCAAAAGGCTAAAAAGTGAATGAGCATCACTACCCCAAAAAGAAAAAAAAGGGGGGGAAAAAGAAAGAGAAAAACAGAAAAAGAAAAAGAAAAGAAAAGAGACGAACAAAAGGGAAGAACTTCATTCCCCAGTTCTTAAAAATAAAAAACGTCTCAAGAAAACATCCCAAAAGAAAAAAAAATAAGGGATGAATAAAAAGCTCAGTCACTTCGTATTTGCTAAAGCCATTTTAACTTTGTTTTTGTAGCGCTAGAACTTTTAACCCTTGTTGTACCTTTAACCCTCTAACCACATTACAACCCCAATTAGAGGCTGTTTTTGATATCATCGGAGTCATATAGCATAGTAGAGGAACTCGGATGAACGTGCAAAATCAACGTAATCCTAAGCACGAACATAAGCCGAGAGTAAACACTTTAGCCACCAAAACTGTGTGAATGAGTGAACTACCTATGGTGAGGTGTTTTACCTAGCGATCCCCTTAAACTCGTTTAATTGAACATGTGTCCATTTTCTTAAAACTATGACCCATGATAATTGAAATGCAGCTTTTGGATATCGTGTCTCTACTTTGTATTTCCGAATGCATGTAATTACAGATGCTCGAAATTGTGTCAAGCACCTAGTCAAACTGGGAAGTTTTCTAGCTTGCTTGTGATGGCGGGTTTAGTTTTTTAGTTTACTTGGGGACAAGTAAAGTTTTAAGTGCGAGGAGGTTTGATAGGGGTCAAAAACCCCTATCTTTGGGTACGGTTTTAGGACGGTTTTTAGAGTTATTCGGTTAATAAGCGAGCAATTCTCGCATTTAAATGCTTTTGTGTGAGTTAGTTAGGAATTGAAAACATTCTATTTACTTTTCGCCGTTTAGGCTCGTTTTGTAATCAATTTAGGCAAATACGGCCGAAATAGCATGCGTATTAGAATTCCGTTATCTTTTGAAGCTAATTGGTCCATCAAAAGTCGCACCAAACGAAGCGTTTGCTCAAAATAAGCGATTGACGGATCAATTTGGCTTTTTGGACTAATGTTTTCCGGAGTTTTTATGCGTATGCAGGTGTGAAGTCGGACGAAAAAGGTCGCGGAACTCATCGAGCTTGGATCGAGCACGCTTCGGGCGAAAACACTCGGCGAGCAGGGCCCCACGGGCCATTTCTGCTCACCGAGCAGGCCCCTGGTGGCCTGCTCGCCGAGCAGGGCGCCAGGCGCCTGCTCGGCGAGCAGGCCACCAGGCGCCTGCTCGGCGAGCAGGGGGCTGCTCGGCGCGAGCAGCCCTGCTCGCCGAGCAGCCTTCCCTGCTCGGCGAGCAGCCCTGCGGGAATTGGTCAAAAAGACCAATTCCGCCCCCACGAAGCCACGTTCGGCCCCACGTCTTCCTACACCAACTAGGACACGAAAATAGGTCAAAACGAGGCCCGAGACGCGTCTATAAATAGGAATTTTCAATTGTAAATTAGGAATCTTTCGTTTTTGTAAATTATTTTAGCTTTCCCCTTGTAATTCCTCTCCATCTTCTCCATCTTCCTCAACCTCCATTGAAGCTCCTTCAAAGCTTTCTACCGAGGAATTACCAAGGTCCGTCCTTAAGATTAAGTCGTCGGCTGCAGAGTAAACAGGTTCTCTAAAAGGGATTTTTGTATCTCCTTTTATCTTTCCTTGTTTGTACTCTTTGATACAGTTGCCGAACTTGACTTATTGTATCTTGTGACAATTATCTTCGCCTTTAATAATAATTTAGCTCTTGTTTTGTTCTATGATTATTTGTCTAATCTCTGTCTTACGCTTTATTCAATTGGTTTAACTCATTCAAAAGCCCCAAAATCTAGTAGGCACACATTGCGAGCTGAATCTGACCTAGTCAGAGCCTAGGAGATTGACGACCTCTTAGTTGATTAAGCGCCAATTTACTGAGCCTTAGACCTAGTTTCGGCCTTAGGGAATCACGCGCTAGGAACCTGAGGAGGGTAAGTAGGGTTAATCGCCTTGAATACAAGTGACTTAGATTAGGTTTTTACTCAATAGACTTGATAATCTACCTTTATTATTATCGTTCATACCATGTTCCTTCGAATAGTTTCATTAATAAAAGATCAATTAGGGGTAGAGTAATTTAGTTAGGCTTAGAATAACTTAGCTAGAATTAGATAACTTAGTTAGAATTAGATAATTTAGCTAGGATTAGCATAATTCAACCTAGGAGTAGATTAATTAAACAAACCAAACTCAAAACCCCCTAAGCCTAGATAACATCCGAGATCGAGTAGCTTGATACTTGCAGAAATAAATCCTGTGGACGATAACCTGGACTTAAACCAGAAATTTATTACTTGATAACGACGGGGTACACTTATCCCTTAGTGAGGATTCTCCGGAATCCGCATCACTCAGCTATGTGATAACGGGAGAAAAGTTATATTTGATAACACTGGATGTAAAATACTCGAGGGAAAAACAAATGAATTGATTTTAACTGCCCCTCGTATTGACAATGTCTTTATGCTGAATTTGGAAAAGAAATTTTCAAAAAATGGATGCTTAGTGTCAAAGGAAGAAAATTCATGGCTATGGCACAGAAGACTTGGTCATGTAAGCATGGACCTCCTGGCTAAATTAGCAAGAAAACAATTAGTTGAGGGACTGCCAGAACTTAAGTTCGAAAAGGATCAATTATGCAATGCTTGTTAGGTTGGAAAACAAACTAAAACATCTTTTCATAGTAAAAACATTGTCTCAACCAAGCGTCCACTCGAGTTGCTACACTTGGATCTCTTCGGACCAGTCCACCCGCTGAGCTTGGGTGGTAGAAGATTTTCCTTAGTCATTGTAGATGACTTTTCTCGGTACACTTGGATCATCTTGCTGAGTAGCAAGGATGATACCTTTGAGACATTTTCAACATTAGTAAGAAAACTTGAAATTGATAAAGACCTAAAGTTATCTCACATCCGAAGTGATAATGGTGGAGAATTAAAAAACCAACAGTTTGTTGAATTCTGTGAAGCCAACGGCATTGACCACAACTTTTCTACTCCTAGGACGCCTCAACGGAATGGGGTAGTTGAAAGGAAAAATAGAACCGTGGTTGAAATAGCCAGGACAATGCTGAGTGAGCATAGGCTTCCAAAGTACTTTTAGGGAGAAGCCGTCAACACAGCTTGCTACATACTTAATAGGGCTCTAGTCAGACCCATATTAAAGAAGACTCCCTACGAACTTTGGAAAGGACGAAAGCCCAACATTGGATACTTTCGTGCCTTCGGCTGTAAATGTTTTATTCTAAATACTAAAGACAGCCTTGCTAAGTTTGATTCAAAAGCTGATGAATCTATCTTTTTAGGCTACTCAACAAACAGCAAAGCATATAGAGTTTTCAATAAACGAACTCAGGTCTTAGAAGAGCCAGTACACGTTGAGTTCGATGAAACTAACCCTGCAGGAAAAGACAAGCAGCTGTCTGAGGATGATCCATACTCAGCACCTGCTGACAAAGAAACAGCCACTGAGTCACTACCTCAAGGGCTGACCAAAGGTAAAAGCGAAACTCAAATTGTTTTCACTGACCAATCTATACCTGCAGAGATTGTTGAAACACAACCAGCTCAAGACATCACTCTACCAAAAGAGATCAGAATACCAAGAGGACACTCAGAGAGTGCCATTCTTGATGCTGCTGAAAACACGCTGATGATAAGAAATCAACTCAGGAGATACCTCAGCAACGTAGCATTCGTCTCAGTTTAGGAACCAAAGAACTTCGCTGAAGCTGAGCACGATGAGTTCTGGATGAATGCAATGCAAGAAGAACTTGATCAGTTCAGAAGAAATGAAGTGTGGGACTTAGTGCCAAATCCAAGAAGTCAGGAGACCATAGGAACAAGATGGGTCTTTCGCAACAAGCTAGATGAACAAGGGAACGTGGTCAGGAACAAAGCAAGACTAGTATCTCAGGGCTATAGTCAACAAGAAGGTATTGACTACAGTGAGACCTTCACCCCAGTGGCAAGGCTAGAGGCTATAAGAATCTTATGTGCATATGCAAGTTATATGAACTTTAAATTATTTCAAATGGATGTTAAGAGTGCATTCCTTAATGGAGTTATAAACGAGGAAGTCTATGTTAATCAGCCTCTAGGGTTTGAGGATCCCAAGTTCCCAAACCACGTTTATAAACTCAAAAAGGCTCTGTATGGTCTCAAACAAGCATCACGTGCTTGGTATGAGAGGCTGACCAGTTTCCTGCTGACTAGAAATTATGTCAGAGGTAAAGCTGATACAACCTTATTCATTAAGAAGAAGGGTAAAGATACCCTACTGGCTCAGATATATGTTGATGACATTATTTTTGGTGCCACTAATGAGTCCGTGCAAGGAATTTAGTAAGCAGATGCAGACTGAGTTTGAAATGTCAATGATGGGAGAACTCAACTTCTTCCTTGGACTTCAAATCAAACAAGGGAAAAATGGCATCTTCATCAGTCAAACTAAGTATGCTAAGGAGATATTGAAGAAGTATTAACTTGAAAACTGCAAGTCAATATCTACCCCTATGGGCACTGACACTGTCCTCTGCGCTGATGAAAATGGTAAGTCAGTAGACAGCAAACTGTACCGAGGTATGATTGACTCTCTACTCTACTTAACTGCTAGTAGGCCGGGCATTCAGTTCTCAGTATGTTATTGTGCTAGATATCAATCTAACCCTAAGGAATCTCATTACATAGCTGTAAAAAGAATCCTTAGATATTTGCAAGGCTCAGTGAATGCAGGTTTATGGTATCCCAATACTTATGATTTCACACTCATTGGATACACTGACGCTGACTACGGACGAGACAAGCTTGAACGAAAGAGCACCTCAAGAGGATGTCACTTCCTCGGAAGTTGTCTTGTGTCTTGGTTCAGTAAGAAGCAGTCGTCAGTAGCCCTGTCAACCACTGAAGCTGAGTACATTGCTGCTGGAAGCTGTGTTGCTCAAGTCCTCTGGATTAAGCAACAACTAGAAGATTATGGCGTTCAAACTAAGACAATTGAAGTCAAATGTGACAACAAGAGTGCGATTGACCTATCAAAGAACCCAATCCAGCATAACAGGATGAAGCACGTCAGCATAAGACATCATTTTATTAGAGACCATGTACTCAAAGGAGAGATCAAGCTGACCTATGTCCCAACGGATGAACAGCTTGCTGATATCTTCACAAAGCCACTGGCTCGTGAGCAATTCAACATACTTAGAGAAGCCATTGGTATGTTTAATCCTCTTCAATAAATTCCAAGTATAATATGTGATATATGCATGCTGAGTGGATTACCATGCTGAGTGATTTGTGCTAAATCAATAACGATTACATGCTGAGTAGATATACACGATGAGCGGTTATCTTAAGCTGAGTTACCAAGCACATGAATAATTCCTTTGCGTAAAACTGACTACTCAGAACATTAAACGTTTAGAATTCTTAACACTGAGTAAAGATCCGTTGCACAATTAATGCTCCACACGCAAATTAAATAGCCACCTAGGATGACGTAAGCGCAATAATTAGAAAGCACATGCGCCGATTGTGTCATAAATGCCAGAATCTTTATCGGTTGAGTATCTCGAGGTCAAACGGCCACCTCAACGCTTCAGATCAACTCGACACCTCTATAAATAGTGGACGAATTCCCACCCGTACCTCTTTACGCTTAGAAATTTCTAGCATTCAAATCCTCTCTTTTCTAAAATTCCCAAACTTCTGAAGTCTCTCTAAGAATCATGTCTAACGATTCTCAGAATGTCTCCGGTGCCAGTTACGATGATAACCACTCCGATGAAAATCCATCGTACCAAACTGAGCAACAACATGAGGATACCTCAACTGAATCTCAGCAAGAAGGTCAGCATGACCATTCTAAGGTCACAACACCAAGCAAGAAATCCCACGCTGACCAAGCTACCTCATCGAAAGGGAAACAGAAGCAGGATAAGGGAAAGAAACCGATGGAACGTACCTACTCCCTAGTTTACAATAGCGTAAGGGGATATAAGGTTGACCACTCCCGCTGGTTTTCGAAGGGATTTGTGGAAGCTGAGCAACCCTTCTGTGAGTGGATCTCAAAGAACGGCTGGACCGAGCTGTTCTCAACTCGAGAAGCCACCTATCCTGAGTTAGTGAAGGAGTTCTACGCTAACCTAAGAGCCGCTGATGATGACCGGGATTACATGGTCACCAAGGTTCAAGGGAAGAATATCTTCATCAACCCTCCTTACCTTGCCAAACTGCTAAAACTGAAAACCGAAGGAGCTCAACTTAGAAAATCAGGTGACCAAGATAAAATTGACTATACCATTAAGTTCTGCAAACCCGCCGGTCACGTAGGAGAGATATCCAGCACTTCCATGGGTCAGAATCAAAAGATGGCCCATTATATCCTGACAAACTTTCTATTCCCCAAGATCAACGCTACTTCCTCAGCGTCGAACTTCGAGCAATGCTTCATTTGGCATATGCTGACCTACCAGCCGATCAACATGCCAGTTTTCCTCATAGGTGCCTTTCAACGCAGTACTGGAACTCTTAGATTAGGCTCCCTAATTACCAGAATCCTCAAAGACTATCAAGTGAATTTGGTTGAGGAAATTAATGTCTGGGGGACTGAAATTACCGCAGCTGCATTGTTCGGCTTGGTCTACGGCCAACCAATTGTGCCCAAGAAAGGAAAAGGGGTCGCTGATAAGGAAACAGAGGGGATGCTGACCAGAGAAGGGAAGAAGGGAAAGCAAACTCAAGCCGATAAACAAAACAGAAAGAGGAAAGCTGTTCAAACCTCTACCAAAGACGCTGACGCTCCACCGAAAAAGATTCGATTTGTGTCCAAGGGAACAAAGCCTCAAGTTCAACAAGGTCAGGTTGGACCTAAGTCAGCAGAAAACCTCAAAAGGCAAGCTGAGCCTGAGGAAGAAGAAAAAGAGGACACTCATGAGCAACCACTGAGAAAGAAGAAGAAGATCTCTTCTGGGTTGAGTCCTATCAATGCACCTCCACTTGACGTCGTTATCTCTGAAGACTCTCATTTTGTGAGAAGTCAGGGCATTGATCTTGAGAAAAATTCCACTGACCAAGATGAAGAAGAATTGGGAGGTCAGTTTGATGCTGAGGAGACAGCAGATGTTGAGCAACATGAAACAACCAACACTGAGGTGGTTGATGAACAAGCTGAGCCAACAGCAAAGGATCATGCTGATCAAGGGGCAACTTGACCTACTTACTCACTTGAGTCCATTCCAGCTGACCCCTCTCCTCCAAAGACTAAGAGATTACGGAGACTTAAAAAGAAGGCTCATAAATCCCCAGTGATTGACCTTATGGATGACTCACCACTGCGGGATCCGATCACTGATCTCTCTGATATGCAGTTCAAATTCTTCGCCAATCCCACTGAGTCTCCTCCAAGAGAGCACCAGGAAAAGCAATCCTCTGTTTCTCAACCTAAGGAACATACCGACTCAATTGCTACTCTAAGCCAAGATAATACCGAGCAAATCCTCGAAGTTCCTGCTCCTCAACATACTGAGCCAGCTAAGGAAACACCTGCTCAGGTCAGTGCTGAAACTCCTCAACCTCCTCAAACCAGTCAGCTTCAGCCTGACTCTGAGCAAGTAGATAATTCTGTCGATCATCCCTTTCCACATCCTCAAATGCAGAATATCAACCAGTCAGCTTCTGCTGGCAATCTGAACACAAGTCCAGCCGCTGATCATGCTGGCACCTCCAATAATGAAAGGAACCACACACCTCCACCTTCAGGTTCTACTCATATTCCGACAACTGGGCCAAATCATGATGGATCCTATCCTTATCTGAATGCCACTGAGTCTGGTCGAAGAATCATTGACTCAGCTCAAGCTCTCCTCCAGGACCTCCATCAAACCAATGCCGACGCCGCTGGGTCAGTTCCTATTGAGCCAACTCAACTTTCCTCTGTCACTCAGCTTCTCACAGAAATCAAAGGTCTTAAGGATCTTTTGAGTGTCATGACATCACTCCAGTCTCAACAGCCCAAGCAGGAATCCATAGTAAAGCTGGCCGAACTCCAGCTCACAATGGTCAATCACATGAACTCTCTCCAGGGTCAATTTCAAAACCTGTCAGCTGCGAACTCCATGTATGCAACTTCTGCTGAAGTTCATCAACTATTCACCTAGCTTCTTTCTGAGCAAGCCAGAACCAACGAGCAACTCTCTTCCACCTCCCAATGCTCCATTAAGCAAATTAGTGAGGTTGTCCGTCTACTCAGCTTGAGTAAGGAAGAGATGGAAGCTGACCAACTCAAGACAAATGAGCTTTTGCAATACTCCCAATCCATCTTCAAACATGTGCGTCATTCTAATGCTCAACGTCAGTATTATGACTCGGCTCTGCTTAAAATGTTTCATCAATCTTTTGCCATGCCGACTGACAGTATCACCTGGGTTGGGAAGTCTCAAGAATACATTCTGAGTATGCTTAGTGCGTCGGTCAGGGTTCCCCGCTCTGTCTTGGATGATGGTGTTCCTGTTTTTTATGGTATTAATGAAAGCACGTGCAAGCTTAAGGAATTCTCTATACGGTTAACTCATGCTGCCCTCAACGACACCTTCATTCATCCTCTACCTGATGCTGGAAAAACGGGGGAGAAAGAACAAGCTAGAAGAACTCAGCATACAGGAGAAGCATCGGGCAGTCAGCAGAAACAAAAGGGAAAAGCCAAAGAGCATTCTGCCCACATCAACTACAAGAAAAAATAGCTTGACTAGAATTGCTAGATGTAGGCTTTTAAAACTTGTATTCTTTTCCTAATATATTTTGTTGTGCTGACCATCAATTCAAAACTATGCATGCATCTACCTTTTTCAAATTGACTAAACCTATGTGATGCTTACTTATGTTTTGTGCTAATCATTTAACGTATCTTCATTAAATCAAATGTGTTATGTGCCTACATTGCTTCATGATTGTCTGCTGTGTTGATCTATAAGTTGACCTCTTTTATATGTCTTCTTAACTAAAACTCATTGAACAATGAAATACTCAGCGTACTCTGATATCTAAATCTTCCGCACAACTTAACTGAGTTAAATAGAATATGTTCCATGAGCTGACCTAATTCTGAAAACTGACCTTAGACTTACTTGATTAAACCTTGAAATGTTTAAAGTAAAACTAAGTCAGTAGCTCAACCCTTATGGGGGAGTATCTTGAGAAAAACTAGGTCAACTATCATGGGGGAGCTCAACACTGAGTTCCTTACTGAATATTTTTGCTAACATCAAAATGGGGGAGTTTGTTGAAACACCTTTCCACATGATTTTGATTTGACAAAATTATTTATGTGAATGATAAAAATATTCCAACACATTAAATTTAAATGCTTTGATTTATTCACACTAATGTGTTTGTTCAATGTTGAGTTAATTTGATTTATAAGACATTAAGATAAAAAGCCTAAAGGCCCATAAGAAGAAGTCAAGCCCAAGTTAACAGATCAAGACCTCACGGCCCAGGAAGACAAAACGAAGTCGTTCTAAGCAAAAGCACTAGCTCAGCATGAAGAAGGATCGAGAAGCCTTCTATCAATTGCTTCAAGATGAAGCTGCTGAATTGAGCGACAAGGTAGTCAGGTCAGCGGCAGAACAGAACCAACTTAGAGGCAAAGTATTTCCACTTTGGGTAAAGCTCAGAAGACGCAGTAAGCTGTCTGGAAGACTTTACTATAAATGTCGAAACATTCTGTTCATCTGACGAAAAGCTGCTGAGCACTGCCGTAGACAGAAGATACAAGAATCTCATTGGCCAACGACACTGAGCACGTCCAGAGTGAAAGAGACAGGAAGCCGTTAGCCACCAACGGTTATTTCGAAATTCGAAATCACCGATGCTTGAAGTGTCACTATAAATAGGCCTTTCAAATGCTTCATTCGATGCAGATCTTCAATCAAGTCGAAACGCTGACCAAATTCATACTTGAAGTTCTGTGAGAAAAGCAAAGCAAATCTTACACCAATTCCAATCATTGTGTAAAAGTCTAGAGTGATTTCATTCATCTAAAGTGTCTTAGCAATTGTTGTTTAGGACAAACACTTATCATTTCTAGAAGAATAGAAAGGAGAAGCTGAGTACTCGGTTATAGTACTCAGCGGTAGTTATAGGAGTGAGTAGAGGAATAGAGGAAGGTACTCTTGTATACTCAGCTTCTGTTGTAAAAGGTTTCGTGCTCTACCTTTAAAGAGCTCAGTAGAGGATTCAAAAATCTCGGAACGAGTTCCGGGGACTGGACGTAGGCGGAGAGGCCGAACCAGGATATGTCTGTTGAGTAACATATTTCTAACCTTTAAACTCCTTTATATATTGCTTGCTATAAAACTGACTAAGTAACGAACTCACGCTGAGTTGAGTGCACTAAGAAGCTGAGTTCAGGAATAGACTTAAGTGCTATCTCCTGACTCAAGAAAAGAAACAAACTTAGTCACCAGTTGACTAAGCTTGTGTCTTAAAACTACTTAGCGCTGCTGTGTAAACCTTTTCTTAAAGAAAAGAAGTCAGCCTTAACGGACAAAATTTTAAATAGTTCCTATCCCCCACATTGGAACTAATCTTGTCACGTTATACGGGACCAACACAATATCCTAAAGTTTTCCTTCAATTCTAGGTGAATGAATCTCCTCCAAATGACAAAGAGCCTTATCCCGATGTGGATCCTTCCTTTCTTCTATTAGAGGGGATGATGTTGTGGACCTTCCTAACGAGTATAATTCTAAGTCAGATAAGGAAGATCTTGTCGTAGCCCCTCTTTCAGCTGATTGCGTTCTAACATCTTTTCAGAGCAGCTCTGATCACGTCTCAGCCTGTATTACTTCATACTAAAGAAGTTCGCCTCTTTATGTTCCTCCCAATGTTGATACCTCTGTTCCTTCCACCGATCTTTAGGTTTATATTGAAATAACTTGTAACTTTTATTATATATAAGAAGCTTGTTGATGTTTTTTAATCTATTTATTCTTTCCTTTTTAACATATGTGTGGAAAGCATCCTTCTTACAGTACGAAGCTTATCTTTTGCTTGACTTTTCCGTTTTGGCTTTGTGATGCTTTATTGTCTTGTTTTAAGGGAGTGTATACGTTTTGAAATTTTTTTCAACTTAAGACCTTGGATCGAAATCCTTTTGGCATGTATAGGATTGACCTTTAATATAGTTGATTAAGGAATTTCAAGAGATTTACTTAGTAGAATATGATTGTAAACATTTTTATTCATCTTTGCGATTTCTGAAGGGCAAGAAGATTACATTGTCTGAAATTTTCCTTAAAAACATCCCAACTAATGGAAAAATCATGCAAAAAGTTAGAAGCAACCTTACTGGTCATACTTTCTTAATGCTACAACGTTCCACGTTCTGGGTACTGGCTTTCCGTTCATTCATTTTACCATGTATGTGTTAGAGTTGACACATTCAGCTATTTGGAACAGGCCTTCCCATTTCCTCGCCATTTTTCCTTTCCCTTCATCAACTTGGAATGCTTCGGTACTTGCATGAGTAGTTCTCCCGCTTGGAATTATCTGGGTCTGGCCATTTTTTATTATCATATATTGCCTTCATTTGCTGTCAGTACGATTCCATTTTGATGGATGCCCTCTTTCTTTTTTTCTTCAGCCATGTCTAATTTCTCCTCATATTAGCCTTGTTATCTGCTTCAGAATAGAATACCGGTATGAAGGCTTCGGTTCCATAGCAGAGTGAGAAGGGAGTTTCTCCCGAGGCTATTCTAGGGGTAGTTTTATAGGCCCACAATACCGCTAGTAGCTGATCCACCGAATTTGAGTATACGAGCTCCAATCTCTTTCGTAGGCCTAGTACCATATTCAGTTCGTGACTTCTACCATGCCATTTGTCTGAGGATAGGCTACAGAAATGAACCGAAGCCTTATTGGTTGTAAGTAGCTATTCCTTTATTAATGATGAATGATATATTTTGATTGAGTGTTTAATGGTGTTTTTTTATTGTTTGGGCATGATCAACTCATATAAGTGTGATAATTGATATGACGCTTGCATGGATGTGCCAATAAGTTTGTATGATTATTGATGAAAACATGATTAGTCATATTTCAGAGGTTTTTACATGTTAACATGTTTTCTTAAGCTTAATACGAGGATTTGTATAATTAAAGGATACTTTGTTATATGATTCTTAGAATCTCAAGAACATGGGACACCAATGACATTTGAGGTTTTTTTGTCCATCAATACTACTTATCTTGAGATTTTGTAATGGGCCGGAAGGTCAACCGACTCTCCAATCCTTTGCTACGCTTCCTTACATTATTAGTTATTCTTATAATTGCATGTTAATTTTGCTTTCGTAACAATCTTATAGTTCATAATAAGTGATATCAGTGTAACTACGATTTTCATTTTTATTCCATCAAAACTTGGATAAATTTCATGTTTAGGACATGTAAGTTGGAGCTTATTAAGGAAAAATTATTTGAAGAAAAGAAAAACATTTAAACACGTATTTTTGGATAAACGGGTATCTGAACACATTAATAAATAGGGTTGTAAATGAGTTGAGCCGCTCAGTTCAATTTATATATGAACCGAGTTTGAACACGACGAAAATCGGTTCGAAAGCTCTCGAGCAGGCTCGATTATAGGTTTATGAACAAGCTCAAAAGAAAATTAGATTACAATGTTCATGAACATGCTCGTGAGCAAGCTTGCTTCGATTTTTTTTTTCAATAATAATATTTCTATAGTTTGGTATAAATAATTTAGTTTTGTGAAAACTTTAGTTTCGTAGATTTCAAAACAACGTAGTTTTGTGTCAAAGAAATTTTAAATCATTATAATTAGTGAACATAATTAATGAGTTGTTCGTTAGTGAAATTCATGAACTGAATTAACGAGCTGCTCACGAGTAAAATTCGTGAACAAATTCATTAACAAGCTCATGAACAGTTTACGAAAAAAATGTTAGATTCAAGTTTATTAATTTTCTGACGAACGGAATCTAAAAAGACCAAAGTTTGGCTCGGCTCGCTCTTATGCCCTATTAATAAGTAATATTTCACAAGAAAATGAAATTAAATATCTTAGAACGGATATAACTAAGAAAAAAAAGAAAGAGAACACATTAACGCGTTGACTTAATTGCCGACCCAAAGGAAACGTTGTTTGACATTACTATGATTAAATCAATTATTTGACTTCTTCCTTAATTACACTACTTCTTATCGATAATTACATCATTTAGGTTTCCTTAGTTTTTTAAGTATGACACGTGGCAAGCCTTGGTCACATTTGTCAATTTAAAGTTTGATCAAAGTTGTATAAAATTGAAATTACAAATGCTAACATATCTCACCAGTAAGAAAACCCAAGATTGCTATCTTGGAAAATTTAGAAATAAGTTGATGATCTGTAAATTCCATTTTAAATTCTTATTGAAGTTTGTGATTTATTCTAATTTTGAAAGTATGTAAATCTATCCTTAACTTTTATTTTAAAAAAATAATAATATTACTATGTGAAAATAACTCTTTTCGAAATTAATTTTTTATTTAATTTTAATATATTTTTCTGGATTAGTTATTATATATGATTAATTAATGATTTACGGATTTAACTCAATTCATTTGACGATTCTGAGCTCGTGGAAAAAGATTTCAAGTACAATTGAGCAATCCAAAGTTATAACTATGATTAAACACCACATATAATCATGATTCTTTTTTAACTATTGTTATTTACTATTTACTGTTGCGAGTAAATGTTAAATCGTTGTATTTCCAAAGTAGTTATAAACATTTATTTCACAATTCTAATTAAATGTTTCTGTTTTACTATTCATATATTAATATATTTATAAACTACACCAATAAAAAAACTAACTTATGTACCACTAAATTTATATCAAGGTAAGAAAACGGGAAGTCTAGTTATCATTAGGCTTAATACATCACCAGCTTCTTGAATTTGTCTAAAATAGTAGATTGGCTTCCTGAAATTTGCAAGTGTCTCACCAGCTCCGTAAACTTGCTTATTTCGTATCGTCAACTCCCTAAACTTGTCCATAAAAGTAGATTAGCTCATTGAACTTTGCAAGTATCTCATCAACTCTCCAAACTTGCTTATTCTATAACAATTAAATACAAAAACCATAATACTAACTATCGATCCTCATTCATTCAATCTCTCAAACCTGCAATACTAACTCTTATAATAGGTTGAAGGTAGGAGAAGCGAAAAAAATTACCTCTCGAATAGATAAAAATGTATTTTTAGAATTTAGGTTTAATAAGTTTTAGTATTTAGTTGTTACAGAATAAGCAAGTTTAAGGAATTGATGAAAAACTTGCAAAGTTCAGGGAGCTAATCTATTTTTATGGATAAGTTTAGGGTACTGGTGATACGAAATAAGCAAGTTTAAGGAGCTGGTTGGACACTTGCAAAATTCAGAAAGCCAATCTACTATTTTAAACAAGTTCAGGGAGTTGGTGATGCATTAGGTCTTATCATTAATAAGAAAAAGAAAAAAGGAAATTTTTATTTATTCTCCATAAACTGCAAGAGTTATATAAATTAAATACACTTTTTTTTATAGAATTAAATACACCTTTGGATGCTTTAAAAAACACCATTTGAATAGATTTTTTACTAATTAATGTTTTCTACATACACTAATATTTAAATCCGAAATCACTAACCTTAAGCAAAGAATCTGAGACTCCTAAATACACTAGCTAAATAAGTTGTAAAATAGAAAAAAAAGAGAGCTTAATAGCATTACACAAGAAAAATAATACTATGCGTAAAAATAATATTGCATGACTAGTGAGACTAGAATAACTAAGGAATTGTTTTTTTTTTTTGGGGTAAATTACACCTATGGCCATTGATCTTTACCCATTTAATATTATGGCGACTGAACTTCAATTCTTAACAGTATGATCACTGAATTTTACACTTTTTAACACCGGTGGCCACTCAACGCCTCAAAACGACCACTGACGATCTGGAAATAAAAAATTCAAAGAGTTAATGATATTCTAAGAAACTTTAATTCTTGAAAATTTTCGTTTTGAGGTCATTTAGGTGTTGTTTGGTTAGGAGAGAGAAAGTGAGAGAGAGAAAGCTCCAAAAAGGTGATTTTGGAAAATAAAAAATGTGGTTTCATGGTAAATATCGTTCTGAACAACTTTAATTCTTGAATATTTTCATTCTGAGGTCGTTAACGGTCATTTTGAAGACTTGGTTAAAGTTGAGTTGTCATCGATGTTAAAAAGTGTAAAGTTTAATGGTCATATATCGTTAAGAATTGAAGTTCAGTGGCAACAATGTTAAAATGGATAAAGTTCAGTGGCCATGGGTGTAATTTACCCCCTTTTTTTATAGAAACGCTAAAATCTTTAATAGATGAACAAGCAAGTACAATAACAACATGAGAAATAAAACTTTACAAGATCTATAAAGGCATAAAAATAATTACAAAAAGCAAAAATAACCATAAAATGTATTAAAAATACAAAAGAATAAGAAAATATATACTTCTCGTAAATCCAAATCCGTAGAAAAGCATCCGCAATCCAATCATCATGATTTAAGCCGATCTGAATATTCGGTATGAATCCTTTCTTTTATTGCAACCACGTAGATTCATTGATCTAAGAACAAGATAAACCGTTTTCGGTCATGCTAAATTCGAAAAAGGTATAAACGAAAGAATAATAGAGAACATATACAATTCAGATAAATAAGGAGATCAGATGACGTATGTGAATGCAGACAGAAAAAACACAAAACAATAAAAAAATACGGAAAATCTAATCTAGTGGGAGTAGGAAGAAGGAAGACAAACTTCCATTTTCCTCTTCAAAGTAGATTCAAAAAATGTCATGTATTCGATAGATGATGAGGTTTGAGAAAAAAGGGAAAGTGGTGAGAAGAATCAAAGGAGGTTGGATAGTTTTTTTTTTAAAAAAACCCAGAGAGATGACCAGAAGGCTTAAGGCTTTAGGATGAGTGTCTAACTAAGAAATTGTTTTTAAAACTGAAAATGAAGTACTAAAAAAATTAGTTTCGGTGGAATATTAAAAATGACGAAAGTATTAAATAATTTAATTATTTGATAAATACTAAAAATAAATATTAAATTTAAAAATATTAGTTGATAGTATTTAACTTGAAAATTTTAAATCAAATATTTTAATTTATAAGAATAAGTTATATTAACATAATTAAATATTTTAAGTAGTTGAAGAATTATAATTATCAAACACACTTAAAATAAAGGGACACGTACGAAAAAGAATATATGTGGTTTGTCCAATTTGCAAACACAAACGTATAGTTTAAAAGTTTGCAAATAGAGATATGTGATATATATATATATATATATTAAATGCATGTGGTATGTTATATTACGAAACAAAGTATTTTAAATTATATTGTTAAGTTCTAATTGCAATCAATGATATTTGTATTTTAAATAAAAAAATTATTCTTACACATCGATAAAAGCACATTCCCTCCAAAATACAATTCCTTAAACCGAAACCATAAATCATAAGATGGACATTTTATATTTTTTTATTAATTTGATAGTTTA
Organism: Euphorbia lathyris; assembly: GCF_963576675.1. Classification (NCBI taxonomy): domain Eukaryota; kingdom Viridiplantae; phylum Streptophyta; class Magnoliopsida; order Malpighiales; family Euphorbiaceae; genus Euphorbia; species Euphorbia lathyris. The sequence goes on along the minus strand of NC_088914.1, from coordinate 16,476,571 downwards.
TGAACTAAATTGATGTTTAAGTTCAATTTCCAAAACTGCAATTCGATTTGAGGTCTGTATTTTGTCAATATGTAAATGCAATTAAAAAAAAGAATAAAATTCTCTCAATTGTCATCATAACTTAACAGTATAATTTCAAATACTTTATTTTGTATCAAAAAACATGCCACAAACCTCTATTTACAAACTTTTTTTTAGAATGCTAAAATTTCAGTAGATAGTAAAAGGATTACAACGATAACATGAAAACAGTAAGAAATAAAACCTTATATAAGTATAGGCTATGGTTAATACATGATCTACGAAGGCAAGAAATAAACTACAAAGAGTAAAAAAAATCCATTAAAGGTACCGTTAACACAAACAACAAATGGAATATATACTGCTTGTCATTCCAAATTCGCCGAAAAGCCAATGTAGTCCTGATTTCTTCATTTAAACCATTCATAATTTTCGGATCTGAATCATTTCTTTTGCAATCCCGTAGATCTAGTGTTTTATGGATAAGATCTACCATTTCCGCTCTTATTAAACCAGAAAAAGTTACAAATGAAAAGATGATGAACAACAGATACAGATCAAACGGATTAAGAGATCTGGTAAAATATATGAAATCCAACGAGAAAAAAACTTATCAAACAAAGAAAAAGAAACTAGAAGAACATAAATGGTGGATGAGGAAGAAGGAAGATCCTCCTTCCTCCTCTTCAATTAGATAGCAACAAACCAGATCTATACTTGATAACTTGCCGGATTTGATTTGATGATCCTCGTCGTAGTTACCTGCAAAACAAAACCGGAGACAGGATCTCCGGGAAAACTCTCCGACGATCAAGTCAGTTTTGTGTGGAATTTAGTAGATCGATAATCGTATTGAGGAAAAAAATGTGAACTTACCCCTCCCTTGGCTTTCTTATTTCTTTTATAAGCCTTTCTAGGTAACCGCCGAGGGCGGTTACTCTTTCTGTGCCACGTTCTCCACGTAGTCACAAACGTGGTCCCGTTTCTCTGAGTGGGTGGTTTAGTGCCTTGTTGGGATTTCGGGGCGGTTAGCTCTTTTCCTTATTAGGAGCCCATTTAATCTTGAACCGTGGGCTTAAGTTTGGGATGGGCCCGTGCTTGTGATTCAGCTCAGTTGGTTTCACGAATCATCAATACTCAAAACAAATGAAAAGGTAGAAGAGAATATGGATGGTTATGGAATTTAAAAAAAAACTTAGAAAGCAAAACTGAAGAGAAGATCTGTTTATAAACTTTTAAACCACAATCTTGTGTTTGTAAATAAGGCAAACTACAAATATATTTTTTATACTTTATCCTAAAGAAATAAGTGTTGAAATTAAATTAAGTAATTTTTTATATTATCAAGTACTTTAGAGAATTTCCAATCGATATAATGAACAACTCATTACACCTCATTATTGTTGAATGTATAGTTTGATATACAGGAATAATATGAAGATAGAGAGAGATAAGTAATAGGCACAATAATATTTTGAATCACCTTAATGATTATGGCTCTGAGGCCTTGTATTTATAGTGAGACGATTGTAGTTTGTATAGGAATACAATACATAAGTATAAGAGTATTGAAACTCTATCTAGCTGGTGATATAGACAAATTGAGACTCTAACTAGATAGGAATCTATTTACAGGATAATAGAAACATTATCTCTAACACCCTCCCTCAAGCCGATGGCGGGCATGAATAAAGAGTCGAGAGCGGAGCATCGTGAAGCGAGCAGGAGCTAGCGGCTTGGTGAGTATGTCTGCAACTTAATCATCGGTTGGAATGAATCAGACGCTGAGAAATCCATTTTGTACTTGTTCTCGGACAAAGTGATAATCAAGCTCGATGTGCTTCGTACGAGCATGGAATACTGGATTTAAAGTGAGATAAATTGCTCCAACATTGTCACACCATAATTGAACCGGGGTGGGTAAAGGGAAGCCCAGATCCGAGAGAAGTAGGGTGAACCATAGGAGCTCTGTCGTGGCATTTGCCACTGCCTTGTATTCACTCTCGGTGGAGGATCTGGCTATTGTTGGTTGCTTGCGAGTCTGCCATGATACAATGCTAGATCCAAGGTAGACATAGAAAGCACCCGTAGATCTTCTATCATCAGGACACCATCCCCAATTGCTATCTGAGTAACAATGAATGTGATCTAGTGGTTTGATAGACATGACTATCCCAAATTCGGATGTGTCTTGAATGTAGTGTAGGACCCTCTTGACTCCTTTCCAGTGTTCATCAGTTGGACAGTGCAGGAACTGACATAGTTTGTTAACTGCAAATGCAATGTCGGGACGAGTGAATGTTAAATATTGAAGGGCTCCCACAATGCTTCAGTATTCATCTCCAGACGGTAAACTGATGTCGATCTCTTTGGAAAGTGTTGGTGTGGTGGCCATGGGAGTCAATGTAGGTTTGGAGTCAATCATCTTCACTCTGTCTAGGATGTCAGCCACATACTTGGCCTGCCACAGGTGCATGTCATCTTTCTCATATCTTATCTCAATTCCCAGAAAGTATTCTGCCTTGCCAAAGTTACGAATGGGAAACTCTTGTTCAATGGTTGCAATTGTGTTATGATGTGTGCAGGGTCGTTACCTGCAATTATCTCTAACAATTATATCAATCGGGTGATACTCATTTTTCGTTGTCATTTCTGTTAATGGCAGCCACAGTTTATGAATTTAATTTCTCTTTTTATAATAAGAAGTAGGCCTAATACATTACCAGCTTTCTGAACTTGTCCAAAATAGTAGATTGGCTCCCTAAACTTTGCAAGTGTCTCACCAGCTCCCTAAACTTGCTTATTTCGTATCACCAGCTCCCTAAACTTGTCCATAAAAGTAGGTTAGCTCCCTGAACTTTGCAAGTGTCTCACCAACTCTCTAAACTTGCTTATTCTGTAATAACTAAATACAAAGACTTATTAAACCTAAATTCTAAAAATACGTCTTCATTTATTCGAGAGGTAATTTATTCGCTTCTCCTACCTTTCAACCTATTATAAGAGTTAGTATTACAAGCTTAAGAGATTGAATGGATGGAGATTGAGAGTTAGTATTATGGTTTTTGTATTTAGTTGTTACAGAATAAGCAAGTTTGGGGAGTTGGTGAGACACTTGCAAAGTTCAGGGAGCTAGTATACTTTTATGAACAAGTTTAAGGAGCTGGTGATACGAAATAAGCTAGTTTAGGGAGCTGGTGAAACACTTGTAAAGTTCAATGAGTCAATCTATTATTTTGGACAAGTTCAGAGAGATGGTGATGTATTAAGCCTAAAAAGTAAAGTATATCGATTGAAAAGGGATCTCTTCAAAGATAACACTTTTACTATTCTTCTTTTTGTTAAATTTATGTATAAATACTAAAGATTTGTTATAAAAAAATTGCATTCATTTTTTTTTTGTTTTAAATCCAGCTTATCAATTATGGGAAAAATATTCTAATTCTTCATCCTCTCCCAATTCAACCTGATATTCAAAATGAAATTTATTAATATTCATTATATAAACTAAATATTTTGTTAGAAAATTAAGTGTGTAGTTAAATTAAGGGTAATTAATTTATTAGTCCCTATATTTTGACAAAACACATTGTTTAGTCCCTGTGTTTTCAAAAACACATGATAAGGTCCCTAACTTTTTTCTCGGTTAACTGTTTAGTCCTTACGTCTGTTTGTTAGATTTTTTACCGTTTATGAATTCGGAAATGACTAAATTACCATTTACTATTTACCAGTCAAAATCAATTTACACCTCTATGTCTTTCTCTCACAACTCGCGCGAAAAAATGGAGAAATGATTAAATCCCTAGTCCATAATCGACTCAAATCAACCAGAAGAATGCAGAGATGAGAAACAATGAAGATAATTGTCTATATATTTGATTTTGTGGTAAAGGGTTGTTAAGGCATTACATTTCTTTTAAATAGATTTTGACTCAAATCTAAATTAACCAACAAAATCTTCATGAGAGTCTAACGGCAGGGACTAAACAGTTCATCGAGAAAAATGTTAGGGACTAAACAGTTCATCGAAAAAAAGGTTAGGGATCTTACCGTGTGTTTTTAAAAATACAGGGACTAAACAGTGTGTTTTGTCAAAATATAGGGACTAATAAATTAATTACCCTTAAATTAATCTATATAGAACTAATTTATAAAAAAACCAAGTGATTTTACGTTTTCATATATCAGTATCAATGGCCTTTTCGAAGCAAAAGTAACCATGTGATTTGCTCCGTTAGCAAAATCAAGACAAAAGACCTAACAAGATTAGATTGCCAACATGACAATGAGTATTTTTATAAAAAAAATGCACTTTTTGACTTTTCAAAATTCAAATTTTATTTTCTCTTGCTCTTCTTCTTCTTTTGCAAACTCCACTTGTAATGAGGCTATTACTTCAAGTATTTATGTATTAGAAATTAATCTATTTACCTCTATTTCTATTTCTTGGATATTAGATATTGGATGTGGATCTCACATTTATATGAATGCGCGAGATCTCAAAAGGAGTAGAAAGCTAAAGAAGGGCGAGATGAACATGCGAGTAGGCAATATATCACATGTTGTTGCCCTAGCTGTAGGGGTTTATGAACTTGATTTTCCTAGTGGATTTATTTTATTTTTGAACAATGTTCTCATGTTCTTACTCTAAGTAGGAATATTATTTCAGTTTCTTGTTCTTCTTTTGACATGGATTGTTTTTAACTTATGAACTCCTTTGATATTTTTCTCACGGACTGCATTGGAGGGTGAGGTTGCTTTATGATTCCCATTAACCACAACCATGTATCTTATTTGGTTTCAATAGAAGCATACACTAACATACTTGTGTCTCTAATTTTAAAGGTAGGATTCCAATTTGTTAGAAAGGGAAAATGAGTCTTTTTCGGAAAATAATTTTTTTTCCTCAACTTAAGAATTTTGTATGCTTGGAAAGATAAGGACACCTTTGTTTTTTCCAACTCACGTGATAAGAGTTTTTATTTTTGGTGGGTGTAAACAGCTGGCTTAACAATATGGCACTAAACCCATGCCCTTCTCGTTAGCAAAACTTATATATGACAACCAGTTGAGAACAAACGATGTGAGTTATCTGGCTTGAGTCAATATTGTAGTAATTCTCGAAAAGAACAGCAACACGGAAACTCAAAAAATTATGCTCAAGATGTGCCTCATAGAGTATAAAAGCCTTATCCTCCATTGCATTTTTTGCCCGAAAATCGAGTCTGAGCACTAGTGGTGTATAAGCTCCTCCAAATCGATACACTATGGCAATTATTGCCAAATCTTCTCAGGTAAGTATATACTTCTTAGAAGATGTGGGGTGATATAAATGGTTGAATCTTTCACCTGAAATTCCATAATAATTCACTTTATACTTCCATTGCTTTTTATTCACCTCCTCATATAGTGTATTTAGATCAGATCAATATTATCTCATATAGGGGTTTCATCCCCTCCCCCTCCCCCACTTGGTTAATCGTCATCCCGGACGATTGGGCATAAAGAGTTTGGGTCACCGATAGATAACTTGGTACTTTCTCATATTTTTTAATGGTTCAATTATAGGTGCTTTATAACTTTTTAGATTTCACCTAGTAGAATAAAACAAAATGTATAACAATATCCTCAAATATATATATGATGTAATTGTATCAACATTCACAAGATTTAATAAAAATAATAATAAGGGTAAATAACTTATTACTCCCCACATTTCTATATAACACACTGTTTAGACTATATATTTTGAAAAACATACTATAAGGTCCATATATTTTGTCACTGTTAACATCCATATATTTTGTCACTGTTAACCATTTGATTATTCATCTTTTTAGATTTTTAATCAAACATATCTTAACTTTCAGGATGACTTTAGTGTGATACAAAATAGTGATGTTTATACCGAATATAACAGTTAAAGATTAAAAAAATAGACAAAATGAGTAAAAGTTAACAATAACAAAAGATAAAAACTTTAGGATAAATAATTTATTAGTCCCATAGTTTTTACCTAACACACTATTTAGTCCTCATATTTTGAAAAACATATTTTAAGGTCTCTATCTTTTGCCAATATTAACCCTTTGATCATTTTCTCTAGTTTTTTTAGACTTTTAACCGTTATATTTTAGCATAAATAGAAATATATAAATAACAGAGTAAAATTGTCAACTTGTATTGTACTGTGACTGTCCAAAAAGCTAAGATATGTTCGGTTAAAAATATATAAAAAAAAGATAAAAGGACCACATGATTAATATTGGTAAAAGATAGGGACCTTAAAATGTGTTTTTCAAAATAGGGGGACTAAACATTGTGTTAGGTAAAAACTAGGGGACTAATAAATTATTTACCCAAAACTTTATAACATGTTTTTCAAAATAAATAAACTAAACAGTGTGTTAGATAAAAAGAAGATAACTAATAAATTATTAGCTATAATAATAATAAAAATAAAAATAAAATGAATTTACATAATTTAATAATAATAGGGTGTTGTTAAACATAGCCTCAATTTCCCACCTCTAACTTCGTGAAAGGACGAAAATACCCTTTGAGGCTTTGAGGTGGGAAATGGGGAAAAATTTCCTCTCTCGGCACGTGGGCGTGAGGTAATCACGCCTCACCATAGGGTGAGGCGTGAATGCCTCACCACGCCTCACCCTGTGGTGAGGCGTGATTACCTCCCCGAAAAAATTGGTTGTTGATTTAGTGATTAACTCGAATTAACCTTTTAGAAATAAAAATTACGACATTTAACTCGGATTACCCTTTAACAAATAAAATATAACAACATAAACATTAAAATAAATTAATAAACATAAAAGAGTACATATAATCTCAAAAGTGTTAAAATGTAATAAGTTCTAATAAAATAATTTAGTTCGCCCGACGCCACGCGTCCATAAACTCATCCATCTCCCTCCTAATGAGTGGAGCCTCCTCTTCAGATCGGTGGGTAGCCGCTCGTTGGGTGATACGCCACAACCAGCTAACCCACTATAAAAAAAATATAAATATTAAAAAATAAACACATGTAAACTAATATTAAATAATAATAAACTTACAAATTCGCTGTTAGAGCAAGCATACTGTACTCGCAAAGCGACCACCTCTGCGCTGGGTTGGCTGTCTGCCCTGGGTCGGCTGCTCATCGCCATCACCACCAGCTGCAGACTGTCACAGCACCTGCGCTACCACCTCCAAATAGTCCTCCACAGAATCGCTATCACGATCTCGATCATCATAATCCATCGTCGCCTCTGCTCCACGAATATCGGGCTGATCCACAATCGGACCCCTCTGTTGGTCCTGTGTAACATAGTAGGATTAGTTCTAAAGAGGGGGGGGGGGGGTTAGGAACTAATGTAACTTTTTCGCTTACTAATGCTGACTTAATTAAATGTTTGACGATTTAACTCAGCTTTAGGTCAGCAAGGCTGGGTGAGGTGTGAGACAGCTTTAATCAGATACTGACTAGAGCTGTTTCAATTGTGAGTTGGGGAAGTAACACTTTAGGTCAGCTTCCAACTCAGCACTCTGATTACTCAACGTCGGTTTGTACAAATTATTTACTGAGAAATTTAAGTAAGCAACACATACATAAACATATATATCAAGAGAAAGGGTTAGAGATTACTCAGCAGACTTATCCTGGTTCGGCCTCACTGCCTACGTCCAGTCCCCAGAATCCCTCTGGGATTTTTCAATCCACTACTGAGCTCTTTAAAGGTAGAGCACAAAACCGTTTACAATAGCAACTGAGTATGCAAGAGTACCGTCCTCTATTCATCTACTCAATCCTATCTACCACTGAACACTATAACCGAGTATTCAGATTTTCTCTACCACTGAGTACTATAACCGAGTACTCAGCTTCACTCTTCTAACCTTTACAATTGATACAAGATTGTTCTCACAAAACGAAGAACACTTTAGATGAATAAAATCCACTCTAGGCTTTTACACAATGATTGGAATTGGGTGTAAGAACTTGCTTTTTCTATTCAGACAGCTTCTCTTTTGGATTTTTGACTTAGTGTAGACTTTGCTTTTCTGTATCTCTCTTGTATATATTCGGCAATGATCCAAGTGATGAACTTGTCCATTTATAGTGAATTCTGAAGCTTCAATGATTTGAAAATCCGACATATCCGTTGAGAGTAAACGATCTTCTTTCGTTATTGATTGGTCTGCTTCCAGAATTGCAGGCCAATCCTGTCGTCTGTTTTTAGCAGGAGCCAGGTTTGCCAGTTTCGTCTTCTTGCGCCAGGTTCATCTTCTAGTGCCAGGTTTGTCTTCTTGCCAAACGTCAGATGGTCCATGCGTCTCGAAAAGGTCCTTGAAACGGTTTTCCGAGGCTTCTGAAATATGTCAGACTTTGTCTCGCAAGTTGACGGATAATTGGACACTGACTTGATTATTACTCAGCTTGACTTAGCGGCAACTTGAATATTGCTCAGCTTGACTTCACAGCTTCGCCTTCAAGCTTTTCTGAAGAAGACGTTTCTTTCGTAAAGCTGAGTTGAATTCTACTCAGCTTGTGCTGTGTGACTTCTTATGCTGACTTTGTTCTGTCTTTCTTTTATGGACTTTTAGTTCCTATTCTCGTTAGTCAATTTACTCAACATTGAACAAACACATTAGTACAATTAAATCAAAGCACTTAAATTTAATTGTTTTAATCATGGGATTAACTTAGATAATTTTGTCAAATCAAAATCATGTGGAAATGTGTTTCAACAAACTCCCCCATTTTGATGTTGGCAAAAGTATTTAATCAAGGAACTCAGTGTTGAGCATCCCTCATGATTTTTGACCTTTTTATTCTTCTGAAATTACTCCCCCGTTAGGGTTGCATTTGTTGACTTAGTTCAGCTCTAAACATTCTAAGACCTAATTGAGTGAATCTAAGACATGAGTCACTGACTTAGTTCAATTCTAAACCTTCTAAGATTTAATCGAAAAGATCCTAAGGCCAGCTTCCGAAGAAGGTCAATACTTGGAACATTTAGATATTTACTCAGTTTTGATACACAGTTCAATTCAGGTATCAGAATTGGGTTCTGGTATTAGAGTTAGATTCAAATTTCAGAGTTGAGGTACACTGAGTATTTTGTACTTTGTTTAAATACAATGTTCACAAGTTTTAATTTGTTTGTTGTTCAATGAGTAGTTACATGAGACAGATCAGCATATAAACACATCAAGTAAGCATCGTATATAAAAACAGTTTGTAGGATAGATGCTTATATAGATAGATAGTCAGCTTCAAGATAGAACAAGCCAGGTACAAAATTACAAGTCTCAAGCTAAGTCTAGTTTTATTTCTATTTCTTAATATTGGCTTGAACTTGGTTAGATTTGGCTTTGGGTTTGGCTGTTCTCTATTGCTGACTTTGATTGCCTGGGACAGCAGAAGTTGAGCCAAGAGGCTTCTGCTGAGTTCCGACAGCTGGCTGTTTATCCCCTGTTTTCTGCTGAGTTCCGGCAGCTTGCTTGTCTTGATCTTTCTCCCCCGTTTTGCCAGCATCACTAGTCGGAAGGGGAGGAGCAAAGAATTGCCCTTGTTGAATAGCACGAGTCAGGATGGATGAATAATGTTGCATGTGACCCGTACTTTCTCTAAGACCCTTAAAGACCTGCATGCCATCGGCCATACTTGAGGCAGGGATTTTAATATTTGTATTGAGTATGCTGAGTAGGTACTCAAGGGACTTCCCAATCCAAGTAATGGAGTCCGTCATTCGTGTATAGGATTGATAGTACATCCTGAGTAGGTCAGAATCATATGAATGACGCTGAGCATTAATGTGCCGAACATGCGCAAGCGTTGATCTGGTGTAGTGCAAAATGTCATTGGTCTTGACTTGGTTAGTATCCATTTCCTCTTTGCTCAGGTTGAGTAGGCGAATGGCTTCACCAATCTGTTCAATGGAGCATTGAGAAGTGGAGGAGATAAGTTCACGAGCCCCGGTTAGCTTGGTGGTCAGCTGGGTAAAATGATGAGTGACCTCAGCAGAAGTTGCGGATGATGAGTTCGCAGCAGTTAGGGCGTTGATTTTCCCTTCGATTGAGTTCATATGATTAACCATCATCAGCTGAAGTTCGGCCAGCTTGACCATGAATTCTTGCTTGGGCTGCTGAGAGACTAAAGAAGTCATAACACTCATCAGCTCCTTGAGACCTTTGAGTTCGGTCAAAAGTTGCGTGACGGAGGAAAATTGAGTTTGCTCAGCAGGAATGGACCCAGCAGCATCGGCTTGAGACTGATGAATCTCTTGAAGTAGAGTTTGAGCAGAGTGGATTGTTAAGCCCAAAATATACCTAAAATATCATTAATATTTACATTAGTTTTGCTACGAATTCGTGCTGTTTATATTTATTTAGAGTACTTTTACGTCCGAATATGTTTCTTTCATGCAAGGTACCTAAATATTTGGTAAAATCCAAATAGGAACAAAAAGAGGTCAAAAACGAAGGAAAAACCCTAAGTTAGGAGCCAAAAGACGAAGAAATCAGCACACCGATACAAGGAAGACAAGAACGAAGTCAGAAACGGGAGAAAAATTCCTATTCTCGGTTGAGAATCCAAATTCTCGGTAGAGAATTTATGGGCCGCGATCGAGAATCCAAATTCTCGGTCGCGACACGCCTTTTACATGCATCTTCTTCCTTTGTTCCGAAGACCAAAAAAATCACTTCCTCATTCTCGGCCGAGAATTAATTATTCTAGGTAAGATCAGCAGCCTTTGTAGCACAACATACACATGTTTAAATTCCAAGAAACGCGTTCGTTCGGGTGGATAGAAACGTTTCTTCGCAGAGGATATGACCCTTCACAACGGACACGACACTTCAATCACGACTCTTCAACATCTATAAATAAAGAGTTGATTGAGAGTTGAAACAATGATGAGAGAGTTAGATTTTAAGATTAGTGCATGAGTTATGCAGAAACTCTGACTCAGAAATGAGTCAGAGATTAGAAGTTCGATTCTGTAAAAAGCAATATGATGTACACACATTGTTTATCAAATAATTTCAAACACAGTAGCGTTTAGATTTGTTCATATTAGTTTACATTTTGGTAGTAGCCGACCGTATCTCTATTACGAAGTTACAGCGAGAAGATTTAGTAGAGGATCCGCCCCTGAGCCTGACAAACTCTAACGAAACCCAAGGAAAGGATTGACAACCCGTTCACTTGCAAGTCGTCGAAAGTTTCCATGCTTCTTGTTCTCTGTAAACTTGTATCAAATTCATATTTCATCTAATAAAGTTCATTCTATTCGATAGATTTTTATGTAGCACTTTGGTAAATGATCCGAAGTGAGTTCTGGTGTTTTCATTAAAACGTAGTTGAATTCAAAATCTTTACAAAGAAAATTTGTTGAACACTTAGGCAAATTGATATCATCAGTAGAGTATCAATTTGGTTAAGGTAGCAATCTAAACCGACCGTAGGAGGATTGACTGCAGTTCAAAGCCTTTAAATAAGAGGAATCGACGTTTATTTCATTGTTATAATTTATACAAAGTTTAAAGTTGTTTTCTTTGCTTAATGCAAACGAATACATTTGTTTACTTTTCTAAAGAACTAAACGTTTCTGTTTTGTAAATTTATCCTTAAATCAGAAGTGATTTCTAAACATTCGTTATACTCTAATCTAATTCTTACTCTAGCAATTTCAAAACCAAATTCAACTAAACAATTTTACATATTATAAACCTTAAAGTAAATCTAACTGATTCAAAATAAGTTTTCGTTAAAAAGCGTTCCCTGTGGGTTCGATATCTTTTATTACTACAAGCGTATACCGTGCACTTGCGGAAATCGCTCAACAAGTTTTTGGCGCCGTTGCCGGGGAACGCCAAATCTTTAACAAAAATTTATATTTTTTCGTGTTTTATTTCGAACATTGGTTTATAATATATTTATTTATTTATTTTCTAGTTTTATTTTATTTATTGAGGATGGTCACTAGGACTAAAATCCTCGTTGTTATTTAACATTTGCATTTAGATGTTTGCAGATAAAAAAAGATCCAAGTTTTTTCAAAGATAAACGGGAGATTTGATCATCAGTACAAATTCACCGAAGGAGTCTACAGAAAAGAAATCCAGTATACAGATACATCAGAAAGGAAAGGAAATTTTTGAAACAAGATGTCATACGTGACAGATATAATTTTTCCATAAAATTTACCTTTTTCCCAAACACCTTTACTTCTTTTCTATACACTAAACCCTTCACCAAAAATATCATTTCTCTTTGTGAACAAATTTATTCAAACCCTACATTAAAACCAAATAATTTCTTATTCTTTATTCATATCATTTCCTTAAAACACCTACATTTATCTCTCTAAGAAACAGCTGATCAACTCTTCTCAGACATATATATCAAAAAACAGAAATGAGGAATACAGTCGATGAAATTACCTTATCCGTCAGGAAGGAATTGTATACTTTAATATAGTTTTGAAAGTTTCGGTTCATGTGTGTAGTTCCAGTTCGTGCACAAAACTAGAAGTTCGGGCATTCAACCGCAATCAGTAGATCCTTAAAATGCGAAAACGTAAAAAAAAACATCTTGTTCCAGGTAAGTTAAATGGACAGGACCATTATTTAAAACCGGTCTAGGTAATTGATTATGTCCATGATTTTGATTGTCCTTGAGAATTCTTAAGGGTTATCACATTTTTAGTTTTTAGTTTTTCATATTTTAGATTCTTACATTTCATTTTAGTTTAGTTTATACATTAGTCTTAAGTTTAGTAATAATGGTACGATTAGAAATAAAAAATTTTGTGATCATTGAACGATATTGAAAAATATGCTATGTATCATAAATATTTGTAATTAATGAGGAAAATGTCTTTAGATTTAAAAAAAAATCTCAATTGAATTAAAATCACACAAAATTTAAGTTTCTGTTTGTATAGAGATTATTAAAATCTCTACAGTGATGTTTTGAAAATTTCTGAACTTACTGAGAATTGTAATTCTCAACTGAGATTTTTGGTTTTTCAGCCTTGTAGAAATTTCTGAACTTACCGAGAATATGAATTCTCAGTTGAGAATTCAGGATTCCAAAATTTCAAGGGAAAGGAAGAAAAAAAAAATCTGAACTTACCGAGAATCGAAATTCTCGGTCGAGAATTGATAATTCTCGGTAACTTCAGCGAAATCATGAAATTTTCAGAGAGATTTTCTCTCTGAAAATGACTTGTCACGACCGAGAATCTCCATTCTCGATCGCGACACGAGCATATATCGGACCTGTATCTCTTCTTTCTTCTTCAGTTCATGCACCATTGCTGAATATTTCGAAAAATTAAGCTTCTTCATGTTCAAATGGTGTGAATTTGCACCTTTTCACCACCAACAGACACATTAATTCATCCTAACATCATTATAAATAATTAGAGAAGATCAGATTTCCATACTTTTTATCTCTTTCAGACAAAATCTGATATTCTTCTCAAACCTTTCAAAAAAAAAAAAAAAGTTCCAGAGACTTTTTCCTTTTCTCAAAACCATGACTTCCAAGCATAAATCTTCCAAGAAGATTACTGCTGCACGCAACAAGCGTCCTGATTTATCAGAATGCTACGGTGCACCATTTCCCATTTACACACATGATGAAGAACGAAAACTATCTGTTGTAAATAGTTTGTATATAGATTTGTTTTTGTATTTGTTCTTTCTGTAACTTGTATATATGTCTGCTAATTTTAATAAAACTATCAAGTTTGATTCTTTGATTCTTTGATTCTTTTTGCTTAAATATACGTTAACCATACAAGTTATACAAATACATCCGAATCTAAGTTTAAATGAAACAGTATAACTTTTAACATGAATCTGTAATTATTTTTAATGAATCTGTATCCATTTCAGAAATGTTTCTGAACATCTGACTTTTCATATATATTACATGCTCATAAATTATAATCATTAATAACTATTGAACAAGTTCATGAACATTCATTTTATATGATAATTCTAAGTTTTGTTCTGTATATATGTTTTTCAATTTTGATAACATATCAACTTTGATTCTTTGGTTATTTTTTATTAGTATATGTTAACTATGCAACTTATTTGAATGAATCTATATATATGTTCATATGGAACAGTATCACCTTCACCATGAATTTGTCTATAATAATAAAATGAATCTGTATATCATTTCATTAATCTGAATAAGTTTCAATGTTTTAGATTTAATATGAATAAGTGATTAATAATTTGATTTGTTTAATTTTCATTTGTTTGTTTTTGTATATAGATTTGTTTTTAATCTTTCTTGTATATATGTTAATATTCATTTATGTAAATATGTGTTATGCAATAAAACTTTGTTTCATTTTCATACTTTAATCTTATGTTCTGGTTTATGTCTGTTAAAATTTATAAACTTTTAGCAAATGAATCTGTTTATATATATCTTCAATGCTAATAAGTTATGATCATTATTAACTATTGAACATAATAATAAATTTTCATTTTCATGCAATCATTGAGTTTAATTTTAATTATGAAATTATGAACTTATATCGTGTTGATTATTGCATATATCAGTATGAACTTATTAAAATAAAACATACAATTTTTCATATGAATCTGTATCAATTAGAATAAGGTTAATGTTTAAGGTTAAATGTTTCTTTATTTGAATGCTGCTTTAATTTGAATAAGGTTCATGTTTAAGTTTTAAGCATGAATAAAAACATACATGCACTTACGTTCATTATCTTTTAGAAGATTAATTTCCATTCACTGCTTATTCATTTAAACTTATGTGAATTAATGCACATTGTTTATATATATTAAACTCTATTTAAGGCTTTAAATGTTTCATTACTCAAAATTTAATAAGGATAACCCTTTGGTTTTCCTTGCATTTAATGTTTTATTTTGTGTTTTTAAGTTTCAGGTATACATGTTTTCATTTATAGGACATATTTGCACATGAATTTTATCAAAACGGAGTTTTTTATTCGCGACACGCGACCTGTAGGCACAAATTTATCCAATTTTGCAACCTTTTCCTATTCCTACACTAAACTCCAAACACCTAAATTCATACCTATATATACCTATCCCTTACACAAACCTAACATCACCTCCTATTTTTCCCAATTACACAATCCAAACTCTTCCCAGTACAATTAATTCCACACCATATCACCTTTACTTTTTACCCAAATTACACACTCCATACACAAACTCCACAACCTACTCCTCTATTTTTATATCTCGCCCAAACATAAGACGGTTACTCATCAGGTTTCCTCTACCTCCATTCAGCATTATTTCAGATGGGGTCGGGCAAGTGGTACAAGCACTATTATGGACATAGTGCATAGTGACGCAGACATTATTGTATTGGTTACTCATTCCTATTCTAAAACGAATGAGAGGATTACATTTAGGGATTTAGGTTAATTTTATGAAGTTGGGGATGACGTGATGAGTATTTAGTTTGGATATCATACAAGACAATTTATTATTAAGCCCATAAATTTTCAAACCAATCCGGTTTGGACATATTTGCCTAGTTTCGATGAATTTAATTCCAAGTACGCTTTTAGCAAGCTCATTAAGGATAATAGTAATTTCTATTTTCTTTTTGGGCATGTTAAAAAAGGGTAAAGGATTTGAAGTCAAGATTTATTTGTTCGTTTTTTTTTTGGATTACATCTTCAAGGATTTCGTGGTAGATTAAATTGGATTACTTTTTGACAATTAAGTCCATGTTTTCGTTTCAACCACTACGCAAGTTCCTATGCATACTTTGATTATGGGTATTGTTTTGGATGCTACGAGTATCATGGCGTAGTTTTCAATCACTTACTCCTAATTATTTTCTGATGTTGGATTCTGCCACAACTTTTACACATTCCTTTAGTGGTTAGCCAATGTTGGTTAGTTTTGCAAGTTCGATGTTGGTAGTTCAAGTTCACATTATACTAGTATTAAAGCAGATGGTAATGAGCAGACACATTTTTGTGAGGATGACGTTATGCATGATGATCATGATGCTGATAATGGTGAGGAGGAGGAGCATGTTGAAGCCTAAACACAAGCACCAGGGCATGTTGCTGATGAGCACAATGTTAATGATCAAGTTAATTTCCAACAAATTTTGAACCAAATGCATGCAAACAACCGGCAAATGGATTTGTGGTTAGCTGATATTGTTGAGAACAATCTAAAGATGCGTTCGAGGATTACCGAGGTGGATGCTAATACCCGACGCCGGTTGTTATCATTTTTCCATCGTCGGGCGTCGTGCCTATGCCTTCTCCACCGGGTTCCCTTCACAAGAATAGGTTTTATCTTATCTTTTCTCAACTCATTTATTTTTATGTTATTTTTTTATTACGTTTGGTAAAATTTCAATTTCAATTTATGTTGGATAAAATCCATTTCATATTTATATATTTTCTTTTTGCTTTATTTCGTACAAATTTTTCATGTTTTATCAATTTTTGCACCAATGAGGACATGGTCCAATTTAAGTGTGGGAGGAGATATTGCATATATCATTTTATTTTTAGTACGAATAAATGCAACGAATAATTTTTATGCAACGAATAAGAATAATTTATAAATGCAACACTTATTTTATGCAAATGCAACATATATTGCAACATAATTTATTTAACATTATCTTTCATAACTTTACATTTTCATATGTTTAAAAATATATAACTTATGATTATTTTTAAGTTATCATTATTGTTAGAAATAAATATTTCTATACGGGCAATATTTTTCCAATTTTTTACAAATCTTCGATACGATTTTAAGTAAAATTATCTCGAGTGAATGTATTTAAGTTAATAAAATTCTTTATTTTATCTCTATTTTATATCATGCAATTCATGATACAGTAAATCTTATTTTAAATTTTCAATTAGGTTTATAGGCATTAAAATTGAACTAACAATTTTAGCTCGGTTTGAGTTCGTCTTACATTAACACCAATTGAAGTTTTTAAGGAAACTTTAGCCATATTACATGTTGAATTTTAAGTCAATATAGGATGAATGTGCTATCTTTCTTTTTCCCAAGTTACAATTTCAATTTTAAATTCATATTAATTAATCAAATTAGTTGAATTCTTAACTTTTGGCCACGATTGAGACCAACCTTATCACAATCGAGGTATGAAAGGGAAGAAAATTAAGTACCATTTACTTTTGGCCACGATTGAGACCAACCTTATCACAATCGAGGTATGGAAGGAACATTTAAAAACAAAAATTAAGCGTGTTTAAGTTTAAAGTAACGATTGCGTCCACCCATGGCATGGTCGGTACCTCTTAAGCGAACACAAAGCAAAAAAAAAGCATATAAAGTTACGATCGAGACCACTCTTATCTCGGGCGTAACTAAGCCAATAAATTAACCTAAGTATTTAATTCATGTAATAGTTTAAGTTTGGGAAAGGAAATTTTGTTCTTTGAAATGCCTTGGGACAAAAGACTCAATAACATGCGTGCTTATATCGTCCCAAATACTTCAATTCAAAAATTAAAAATACAAGACGAATGATATATCGCTTTTATACTAGTTAGTTTGATATTTTGCGTATAAATTTGCCATGCGAAGTTAATCTTTTCGGCTTAACTAATTTAAAAAGGAATACAAAGATATATGTTTTATTTTCATAAAGAGATTAGTTAAAGAATAAATTCAGTGAAATTTTGCTCGGGACTAGCAAAAGATTAAGTGTGGAGATTTGTTAAGCCCAAAATATACCTAAAATATCATTAATATTTACATTAGTTTTGCTACGAATTCGTGCTGTTTATATCTATTTAGAGTACTTTTACGTCCGAATATGTTTCTTTCATGCAAGGTACCTAAATATTTGGTAAAATCCAAATAGGAACGAAAAGAGGTCAAAAACGAAGGAAAAACCCTAAGTTAGGAGCAAAAAGACGAAGAAATCAGCACACCGATACAAGGAAGACAAGAACGAAGTCAGAAACAGGAGAAAAATTCATATTCTTGGTTGAGAATCCAAATTCTCGGTAGAGAATTTATGGGCCGCGATCGAGAATCCAAATTCTCGGTCGCGACACGCCTTTTCCAGGCATCTTCTTCCTTTGTTCCGAAGACCAAAAAAATCACTTCCTCATTCTCGGCCGGGAATTAATTATTCTCGGTAAGATCATCAGCCTTTGTAGCACAACATACACATGTTTAAATTCCAAGAAACGCGTTCGTTCGGGTGGATAGAAACGTCTCTTCGCAGAGGATACGACCCTTCACAACGGACACGACACTTCAATCACGACTCTTCAACATCTATAAATAAAGAGTTGATTGAGAGTTGAAACAATGATGAGAGAGTTAGATTTTAAGATTAGTGCATGAGTTATGCAGAAACTCTGACTCAGAAATGAGTTAGAGATTCGAAGTTCGATTCTGTAAAAAGCAATATGATGTACACACATTGTTTATCAAATAATTTCAAACACAGTAGCGTTTAGATTTGTTCATATTAGTTTACATTTTGGTAGTAGCCGACCGTATCTCTATTACGAAGTTACAGCGAGAAGATTTAGTAGAGGATCCGCCCCTGAGCCTGACAAACTCTAACGAAACCCAAGGAAAGGATTGACAACCCGTTCACTTGCAAGTCGTCGAAAGTTTCAATGCTTCTTGTTCTCTGTAAACTTGTATCAAATTCATATTTCATCTAATAAAGTTCATTCTATTCGATAGATTTTTATGTAGCACTTTGGTAAATGATCCGAAGTGAGTTCTGGTGTTTTCATTAAAACGTAGTTGAATTCAAAATCTTTACAAGGAAACTTTGTTGAACACTTAGGCAAATTGATATCATCAGTAGAGTATCAATTTGGTTAAGGTAGCAATCTAAACCGACCGTAGGAGGATTGACTGCAGTTCAAAGCCTTTAAATTAGAGGAATCAACGTTTATTTCATTGTTATAATTTATACAAAGTTTAAAGTTGTTTTCTTTGCTTAATGCAAACGAATACATTTGTTTACTTTTCTAAAGAACTAAACGTTTCTGTTTTGTAAATTTATCCTTAAATCAGAAGTGATTTCTAAACATTCGTTATACTCTAATCTAATTCTTACTCTAGCAATTTCAAAACCAAATTCAATTAAACAATTTTATATATTATAAACCTTAAAGTAAATCTAACTGATTCAAAATAAGTTGTCGTTAAAAAGCGTTCCCTGTAGGTTCGATATCTTTTATTACTACAAGCGTATACCGTGCACTTGCGGAAATCGCTCAACATGGATGATTCTTCTTCCTGACTCAGAAGCATCCAAATAAGTATAAGGATCATCAATGTTGTGCTCAGTGGCCGTTTTCTGGTTTGCAGCAGCAGGTGGAGAATTTTGGTGCTGCCCAGAAGTAGAAGTGCCAGCCTGGTCAGCAGCTGCACTTTTGTTGAGGCCAGCAGCAGGAGCGGCTTGGTTTTCTAACTACTTAGTAGAAGAAGGAAGTGGTGGCTCAGTAGTGTTATTTACCTGCTCAGGGTCAGTCTGAAGTTGAGTTGAGTCTTGAGGTTGAGGCAACTCAGAGCTGTCTTTAGCAGGTGGATTTTCCTTTGCTAACTCATGACGTTGAGCAGCTGGAACTTCGAGCACTTGCTCAGTGGAAGGTGGAGCAGAGGTGTCGGCAGAAGTTGGACCCTTAGAGATTTTGGGATCGGCTTGTTCCTCAGCTTGAGAAACAGAGGATTGTTTTTCCTTGACTTGATCAGGAGTAGGTTCAGTGATGTCCGTGAAAATTGGAACTGAAGCCCAGTTAAGTCCATGATGGGGTCCCTCAGTGGAGATTCATCCAGCAGATCTATAATGCTGGGCTTTTGAGCTTTGCATTTGAAACGCTTGTCCGCACTGCCCTTTGGAGTTTTGGATGGAGGAGAAAGGTCAGCAACAGGAGACTCTGGGGACTCAGAGGAGGAGTCAAGTCCAAGGTCGGCATAAATGTTTTCCACAACCTTGTCCTTCACTGGAGACTCAGCTCTTTGCTCTTCAGCTTGCTCAGCAGCATCTGTGTTACTTGGCTCAGTAGAACCCACTTTATCAGCTTGAGCCTGTTCCTCAGTATAGCTTAGTTCTTCTTCCTGATCACAATGAGTCTTTTCCAAATTAATTTCTTGACTTCGCACGAAGTGTGAATCCTTTGAAATTGCAAAGTCAAGTGGTCAGCATCTAATGGCTTCAACCCAGAGGTTTTCTTCCTCTTAAGAGGTTGTTCAAGTGTTTCCTCACTTTCCTCAGGGTCAGCTCTCTCCTTCCTTTTCTCAGCTGACTCTGCCTTCTTCTGTACTGACTCAGCTTGTGCAGCTTTCTTCGTACCAACCACTACCCTGATTTTCTTTACAGTCTTATTAATATCCTTGGCTAGTGGGGTTGAGGATTTGGTCAGCTTTTCTTTTTCTTTCCTGCCTAGTTCGCTCAGTAGGTGCATCTTCCACCACTGCTTTCTTCCCTTTCTTTGTTAGCTCAGCAGTTTCTTCTTCAACAGCAACATCTTCAGCAGGTGCTTCTTCAACCATGAGTCCCTAACCCTTCTTAGGTTTGATGGGAAGGCTGTGAGCTAAGCCGAATAGAATCGCTGAGGTGATTTCGATGCCTTCTATGTCAATTTCCTCCTTTAGGCTGACCTTTTGATCCTGAAGAATTTTGGTAATTAGAGAGCCCATCCTGAGGATCCCGGTGTTGCGTTGAAAAGCCCCGATGAGAAAGACAGGCATGTTGAGCGGCTTGTATTTCAGCATGTGCCAGATGAAACACTGCTCAAAGTTGGAGGCTGAGGTGGAGGAGTTGACCTTGGGAAACAGGAAGTTGGTTAGGATGTAGTGTGCTTGTTCTTGAGCCTGATCCATACTGGTACTTGAGATCTCACCTTTGTGATTCTTAGGTTTGCAGAACTTAGTTTCGTACTCAACATGCATGTAGTCGTTTGTGCATCAGAGTTTTGATCCTTCCTCTTTCAGTTTAAGCAGTTTTGCAAGATAGGAAGGGGTGATGGTGATTTCCTTGTTCTTGACCTTAGTGATCATATAGTCGTCGTTATCGTCGGCTACCCTTAGGTTCATGTAGAATTCCTTCACTAACTGTGGATAAGTGGTTCCAGGGAGAGAGAAGAGGTCGGTCCAGCCATGTTTTGATATCCACTCACAAAAAGGTTGCTCAGCTTCTACGAAGCTCTTGGAGAACCAACAGGAATGGAAAACTTTCATAGTTTTAACGTTTTTAAGGACCGGGGAGAATGTCCTTTCCTTAGGTTTCTGGTTCTTTTTCTCCTTCTTCTTCTTCAATGAAGTTGGTTGGTCAGTACGTGGGTTTTTACCGTGAGGGCTAACCTCACCCTTTGATTGGTCATGCTGACCATGAGTTTGTCCCTGAGACTCTAAGGAAGTCTCTTGATATTCCTGCTTAGCAGGAGAGGCATGATTAATGTCTGAGCGGTTGTCGTCGTAGTTCTCACCGGAGTTGTTCTAGGAATCGCTCGACATAGTTTCTTTGAGGATTTAAGAAATGAAGAAGAATTTGTGATTTGAGAGAAAGAGAGATCGAGTGCGAAATGTTTCAAGCGTAAAGAGGAGTTAGTGGGAGATCATCTACTATTTATAGCCGGAGCGCGTCGATCTGATAGGTCAGAATGGTGGTTCGTTCTCGAATAGATCAACGACAGTTATCTCTGGCATTAATGACACATTCGGCGCATGGTTTTCTAATCATTACGCTTATGTCATCCTAGGTGACTACTTAAATACGCGTGCAAGCATTAAATTTCGCAAGTTGTCTTACTCAGCATCTAGGATACTAAACATTTGGTGCTCTGAGTGCTTAGTTTAACGTAGAAGGGGTTCATATTATGTGGAGTAACTCAGCATATAGCAATCACTCAATATACATATAGCAATTTAGCAAGTTGTGATTTTATAGCATTCATATCTACTCAACATATGATAGTTACTCAACATGTAATAATCACTCGGCATGGTATAATCACTTAACACTCAATTTACTCAGAATTTATTGAAGAGGATTAGACATACCGATAGCTTCCCTTAGTATGCTGAACTGCTCACGAGCCAGTGGCTTCGTGAAGATATCTGCAAGTTGTTCACCTATTGGAACATAGGTCAGCTTGATCTCACCCTTGAGTACATGATCTCTGATGAAGTGATGCCTTATGCTGACATGCTTCATCCTGCTGTGCTGGATTGGATTTTTAGATAAGTCAATGGCAATTTTGTTGTCACATTTGACTTCAATTGTTTTGGTTTGGACTCCATAATCATCCAGCTGTTGCTTGATCCATAGGACTTGTGCCACACAGCTTCCAATAGCAATGTACTCAGCTTCAGTTGTTGACAGGGCAACTGACGACTGCTTCTTACTGAACCAAGACACCAGACAACTTCCAAGGAAATGACATCCTCCTGAAGTGCTTTTCCGCTCAAGCTTGTCTCGTCCATAGTCAGCGTCAGTGTATCCAACTAGTGTGAAATCATTCGTGTTGGGATACCATAAACCTGCATTCACTGAGCTTTGCAAATATCTAAGGATTCTTTTTACAGCTATGTAATGAGATTCCATTGGGTCAGCTTGATATCTTGCGCAGTAAAATACTGAGTACTGAATATCTGGCCTACTTGTCGTTAGATAGAGTAGAGAGCCTATCATACCTCGATATAATTTGCTGTCTACTGAATTACCTTTTTCATCAGCACAGAGCACCGTGTCAGTACCCATTGGGGTAGATATTGGCTTACAACTTTCCATATCGAATTTCTTCAATATCTCCTTAGCATACTTAGTTTGACTAATGAAGATGCCATTCTTGCCTTGTTTGATTTGAAGTCCAATGAAGAAGTTGATTTCTCCCATCATTGACATCTCAAACTCAATTTGCATCTGTTTGCTAAATTCCTTGCACATAGATTCATTAGTAGCACCAAAAATGATATCATCTACATATATTTGTGCCAACAGGGTATCTTTACCCTTTTTCTTAATGAATAAGGTTGTATCAACTTTTTCCCTGACATAGTTCCTGGTCAGTAAGAAACTGGTCAGCCTTTCGTACCAAGCACGTGGTGCTTGCTTCAGGCCGTACAGAGCCTTTTTGAGTTTATAAACATGGTTTGGGAATTTTG
Organism: Euphorbia lathyris; assembly: GCF_963576675.1. NCBI lineage: Eukaryota > Viridiplantae > Streptophyta > Magnoliopsida > Malpighiales > Euphorbiaceae > Euphorbia > Euphorbia lathyris. The sequence goes on along the minus strand of NC_088914.1, from coordinate 16,453,357 downwards.
GATCCTCAAACCCTGGAGGCTGACTAACATACACCTCTTCATTTATAACTCCATTAAGAAACGCACTTTTAACATCCATTTGGAATAATTTAAAATTCATAAACCTAGCATATGTACACAATATTCTTATTGCTTCTAGTTTAGCTACGGGTGCAAAAGTCTCACCATAGTCAATACCTTCCTGCTGACTGTAACCTTGAGCTACAAGTCTGGCTTTGTTCCTGACTACGTTCCCCTGTTCATCTAGTTTATTGCGAAATACCCATTTTGTTCCTATGGTCTTTTGACTCTTCGGTTTAGGCACTAAATCCCATACTTCATTTCTCTTGAATTAATCAAGCTCTTCTTGCATCGCATTGATCCAGAATTCATCGTGCTCAGCTTTTGTGAAGTTTTTCGGTTCAAGAACTGAGACGAATGCAACATTACTAAGATATCTCCTGAGTTGATTTCTGGTCATCCGGGTGTTCTTAGAAGCATCAAGAATGGACTTCTATGAGTGTCCTCTTGGAACCTTGATCTCTTTTTGCAGTGTGGAGTTTTCAGGAGTCGGTGTTTCAACAATATCTGCAGGATTATATTGGTCAGCAAAGATAATTTCAGGTTCATTTTTACCTTTGGTCAGCCCTTGAGGTAGTGACTCAGTGGCTCCATTTTGGTCAGCGGAAGCTGAGCATGGGTCATCTTCGGTAGGCTGACTTATCTTCCCTGTAGGGTCAGTTTCATCGAACTCAACATGTACATACTCTTCTAAGACCTGAGTTCGTTTATTAAACACCATATATGCTTTGCTGTTTGTTGAGTACCCTAAGAAGATAGCTTCATCAGCTTTTGAATCAAACTTAGCACGATTGTCTTTAGTATTTAAGATAAAACATTTGCAACCAAAGGCACGAAAATATCCAATATTGGGTTTTCGTCATTTCCAAAGTTCATAGGGCATTTTCTTAAGTATAGGTCTGACTAGAGCCCTATTGAGTATGTAGCAAGCTGTGTTGACAGCTTCACCCTAGAAATACTTTGGAAGCCTATTCTCACCCAGCATTGTCCTAACTATTTCGACTAAGGTTCTGTTCTTCCTTTCAACTACCCCATTTTGTTGAGGAGTTCTAGGAGAAGAAAAATTACGGTCAATGCCGCTGACTTCACAGAATTCATCAAATTGTTGATTTTTGAATTCTCCGCCATTATCACTTCGAATGTGAGCTAACTTTAGGTCTTTGTCATTTTCAAGTTTTCTAATCAGTGTTGAGAACATCTCAAAAGCTTCATCCTTGCTACTCAGCAGGATAACCCAAGTATACCGAGAGAAGTCATCTACAATGACCAAGGAACATCTCTTACCACCCAAGCTCAGCGGCTGGACTGGTCCGAAAAGATCCAAGTGTAGTAACTCTAATGGGCGCTTGGTTGAGACTATATTTTTACTTTGAAAAGACTTTTTGGTTTGTTTACCTTGCTGACAAGCATTACATAATTGATCCTTCTCAAACCTGAGTTTGGGTAATCCCTCAACTAATTGCTTTCTTGCTAGTTTGGCTAGGAGGTCTATGCTTACATGACCAAGTCTCCTATGCCATAGCCAGGAATTATCTTCCTTTGACACTAAGCATATATTTTTTGAAAACTTCTTTTCTAGGTTTAGCATGAAAACATTTTCAACATGAGGGGCAGTTAAAATCAATTCATTTGTTTTTCCCTCGAGTATCCTACACTCAGTGGCATCAAATACAACCTTTCTACCGCTATCACACAGCTGAGCTACGCTCAATAGGTTATATTTAAGACCCCTGACTAGGGAGACTGACTCAATAGTAGGATTACCACCAACGGTACCTGACCCTACTATCTTACCCTTTTTGTTGTCTCCAAAACTTACATTTTCTCCTAGTTTATACACAAGTGTGATGAACTGAGTTTCATCACCAGTCATATGCCTCGAGCATGCGCTGTCAATGTACTATAGCTTTGACTTCTCCGCGCACCTCAGGCTCAACTGCAATGTAACTAGTTATCTTTAGGTACCCATTTATTTTTGGGTCCTCGTTTGTTAGAGTCAGCAGGTGAAGCATCATATTTAATCTTGTGACGACATACATTTATGGTGTGGCCATCTTTTCCACAAAAGTCACAATGAATTACCCTTTGAGGCTATTTCCATTTTTGGTCAGCACGATTGTGCTGAGCATGCCAGCATACCTTTGTGGTATGTCCTTTCTTTCCGCAGAAGTCACATTGGACATTCTGCTGAGTATTCCACCTTCGCTGACTGGTACCCGAGTACACAGCTTTTGGATGGAACCTCTTCTTAGCTGATGTATTCAGCTGGTTCTGTATTGATGTGATATCCTTCCTCAGTTTCTTGGAATCTGATTGGACTTCAGAGACAAATCTATACATGATTTTTAGATTTTCATCTTGCCTAGTGTTGTCCTGAAGGAGATGTCGAAGGTCACTGAGTTTGACCTCCTCGATCTCATCACATCGCTTGCTGAGTGCTCTTATTTTCTTATTACACTTTTTTATCAGTGTATAGAGATCACTCAGGGCATTAATCATTTCATTTCTGAGCAAGGGTAGAGACATTACCTCAGTTGTATGTTTCTCATGATCAGATTCTTTAGAGAGGCCAGCTTGCTCAGAGAGACAGTGGTCAGCAGCTTCGTCAGCCATGAAACCGATATTTGCTGACTCAGTGGCATCAGCTTCTAACGAGGTTGACACATCACTATCACTCCATGTGGCCACCATTGCCTTTCTGCTTCCCTTCTTGTCTTTCTTTAAGGTGGGACAACTTGATTTGATGTGCCCAGCTTGATGGCATTCAAAGCAGGTGATGGGCTTTGAGCTGTCCTTCTTGTATCTGCTATCGCTAGACTCAGCTTTGTGTTTATCACTTCTTTTGAATGGCCTTTTACTGTACTTGTCGTTTTTCTTAAACAGCTTTTTCATCTTTCTTGTAAACATGGCCATATCCTCATCGTCTGATGAGTCAGCTTCTGTTGAGTCAGCTTTCATGACAAGAGATTTTTGCTTCTTGTCCTCAGTTTTTCTTTGGCCTCAAAATTCTCCATGGAGATCTCGTGGGTCAACAGAGATCCGATAAGCTCATCATATTTGTACGTGGTCAGGTCTTGAGCTTCTTCAACAACTGTCTTCTTAGCTTGCCATCTCTTGGGAAGACTTCTTAAGATTTTCTTCACCCATTCTTCTTCTGTGAAGTTCTTGTTGAGTCTCTTAAGCTCATTTATGATGTTAGTGAATCTGGCATTCATCTCGGAGATGTCTTCATTATCATTCATCTCGAACAGCTCGTATAGCCGCATATGTTGATTCACTTTGGACTCCTTGACCTGGCTAGTTCCTTCATATGTCACCTCTAGCTTCTTCCAGATTTCTTGTGCTGACTCACAATCTGAAATCTTATTGTACTCTGCAGCATCTAATGCACAGTGAAGCATATTTATAGCCGAAGCATTATTTTGTAATTTTTTAAGGTCATCCTCTAACCACTTAGACTCACTCTTGACAGTCTTTACACCATCAATGGTTTCATAGGGAACAAACGGGCCTTGGACTATAGCTAGCCATGCACTCATGTTTGTTGCCTGAATGGAGTTTTTCATTCTGTTCTTCCAAAATGTATAATTAGATCCAAAAAACAGAGGAGGACGAGTAATAGATAACCCATCAGGGAGTATCTGTGTTGTTTGATTTCCTGGAAGGAAACGAGTGCTGTTCTCAGCCATTTACAGGGATCAGCTCAAGATAGTTTTATCTTGAATAGTGAGCTACTGTGCTCTGATACCACTTGTTGGTCCCGTGTAACGTAGTAGGATTAGTTCCAGGGGGGTTAGGAACTAATGTAACTTTTCGCTTAATAATGCTGACTTAATTAAATGTTTGACGATTTAACTCAGCTTTAGGTCAGCAAGGCTGAGTGAGGTGTGAGACAGCTTTAATCAGATACTGACTAGAGCTGTTTCAATTGTGAGTTGGGGAAGTAACACTTTAGGTCAGCTTCCAACTCAGCACTCTGATTACTTAACGTCGGCTTGTACAAATTATTTACTGAGCAATTTAAGCAAGCAACACATACATAAACATATATATCAAGAGAAAGGGTTAGAGATTACTCAGCAGACTTATCCTGGTTCGGCCTCACTGCCTTATCAAGAGATTACTCAGCAGACTTATCAAGAGAAAGGGTTAGAGATTACTCAGCAGACTTATCAAGAGAAAGGGTTAGAGATGGTCCATGCGTCTCGAAAAGGTCCTTGAAACGGTTTTCCGAGGCTTCTGAAATGTGTCAGACTTTGTCTTGCAAGTTGACGGATAATTGGACACTGACTTGATTATTACTCAGCTTGACTTAGCAGCGACTTGAATATTGCTCAGCTTGACTTCGCAGTTTCGCCTTCAAGCTTTTCTGAAGAAGATGTTTCTTTCGTAAAGCTGAGTTGAATTCTACTCAACTTCTGCTGTGTGACTTCTTATGCTGACTTTGTTCTGTCTTTCTTTTATGGACTTTTAGTTCCTGTTCTCGTTAGTCAATTTACTCAACATTGAACAAACACATTAGTACAATTAAATCAAAGCACTTAAATTTAATTGTTTTAATCATGGGATTAACTTAGATAATTTTGTCAAATCAAAATCATGTAGAAAGGTGTTTCAACACCCTCCGCACCTGCTCCGTCGCAGCCCCTCTCCGCCTACAACCCGATATATCAATACAACACAGTCTCGTATGCCGTGGTGTATCCTCCTCCTCGTCCATATCTAGACGACGAGCAGATGACAGGATGGATCTCCCCCCGATAGTAGGCCGCTCCGTCTACAAAAATTACACTAAATTAATCTAAAAATTTAACATATAAATTAGAATCAAATTAATAACAAAATTTCACATATAAATTATAATCAAATTAATCTAAACATTTAACAATTTAATTAAAATGTAATTATAATTTTTTTTTTAAAAAAATTCAAAAACCCATCGGGAGTATGAACATCACGCCGGAACTATGGTTCCGGCGTATGAACATCACGTCCGACCTATGGTGCGGGCATGAGGCTATCACGCCCGCACCACAAGTCGGACGTGATGTTCATACGCCGGAACCATAGGTCGGGCGTGATTTTCATACGCCCGACTGCGATTCCGGCGTTTTTTTAAAATCGCCCACAGATTCAAATTTGATGCTTAAATCAAAAGAAAAAACCCGTAAATTTTATCATTTTCGCTTTCCCTTTAAGGCCTCTGTCACGATCCATGTTTTGGTTCACAAATTAGTCCGGATTTGATCGAAGAGTCTATAGGATTTTTGAGAGGTTTTGTGTTTTTTCAAATTTTGGGCAAAGGATAGTTCGGTCTATTCCGAAGGCTAGAGGTAGGAATAAGTGGCTAGATATAGTAATTCACTAATAATAACATAAGAAAACTTACAGTTATGGTTAAAATACCAAATAACCCTAGTTGACCCAAATATGAATGCTGACACTCTTTTGGTTAGATACGGCTACTACCACAAATAGACCCTTTAGGGGAATAATTATATGCTTGCTTGGGCTTACCCACAAATTTGCTCAAAACTCCGTGTTCCGAATGAATACTCACCTATTGGCTTTATGCATCTCACTCTTGCTTTTCGTTGAGCTTGAGTCGTCTCTATCTTACATGTAAACAAACCCCTCTCAATCTCCCCTCTTCAATTTGTCCATATATGACTCTCAACTTTTTTTTTTCTTCTAATTGAGCCGCAACCAAATTGTCCACATATATTCAAGATTTTTGCTTTGATCACTTTTAAGAGGGAACACATAGTTTGACCTATTGTGAGACCTCGCTGCTTCACATAAATTTGTGTGTTTATCTGCACCTAAATCACCTAAATCTCGTTCCTTTTAAAATTCAAAGTCTAAGTGGATGAGACTAGTATTGATCCTCACCTATTGTAGAAGTTTTCGCATTCTCTTCATATAGATCTGATAACAAGAACCACTATGCGTCTCCTCGACGCACTCATAGTCCGCACAATGGGTTATCATAACCCTTTCACTTTCATATCGTATTGTCCACCGCAAATAGAAAAAGTCATGTGATCGCAAGCCTTATATTTTCGATAAATCAATTGATAGACCTAACAACCGATCAAACCCAAGGTATTATTGATTCCATCATTGTTACTCATTGGTCCACAGCTATACAAGTTTCTACACTTTTTATACGTCAATGTAGGGTTGTAAATGAGATGAGCTGCTCATGCTCGTCTCAGTGGTTGGCTTGATAAAAACTTGACTCAATTTATAAACGAGCCGCTCGCGGACACAATTTAGAGATTCGATTCGTAAACGAGTTGAGTTTGAGCATGACAAAGCACAACTCAAAATCTCGCGAGCAAGCTCGATTATAGGCTTGGTTGCAAGCTCGTGAACAAGTCAATGAACAAGCTTAATTATAATACGAACAACCTCACTTGAGGCTCGTGAACAAGATCGATAGAAGCTCGTGAATAAGCTCACAGATTATATCGAACATTATTTATATTTAATAATTATAATTTGATATATCATCCATTCCAAAATTCTTTTATTTAATATTATAGTAAATATAAATTGGATTAGGAGGATGTAGAATGGATTTGAGTTTTTTTTTCCCGAATCATGAGATCACTTCATATTTTCATCACATTCACTTCTCTTATTCTCATTCCTCTTTTCATTTTCATATTCCTCTTCACACTATTTTGTATTGAATGACTAAAAGGAGATTTTTAATATTTGTGCATCTATTTTTTTATTATTTCATTTGCTAAACATGTTATTATTTTATCTGCGAACACAATAAACGAGCTTGTTCATGAATATTCTTAACAAGTTGTTTACGAGTAAAACTTGTAAACAACATAAACGAGCTGCTAAAAAAATGAGTCGCTCGAAAGCGAACTCGTGAACAAAATAAGTGAGCAACTCGCAAGCTAACCTCGTGAACAAGATAAATGAGTTGGCTCGTGAACAAATGAGCTTCTAAACAAGCCGGATCAAACACAAATTTGAGCTCAAATCGAGATCGAAGCTCGACTTAAGCTCGTTAACATTATGACAAGCCGAACCTAAGGAGGCCAGAACTCAGCTCAACTCGGCTCGATTACAAACATCAATGGCCTTAGGAGTCTTCTATTATGATTGATCCTACCAACAATAACAACTGATTCCGATGTCTACCTTTTGCAATGTAGACTGTCCTACAATGTGTATAAACATACTAATTAGTTTCTCATAGAGTACTAGGAGCATTCTCCAAAGATTGAACATAACCTAACAGAACTAGGTCTTCCTTAGAGACACTCGCATGTAGTGACTCGACTTGACGACATGAAAGCGTGCATAGAGGGATTTCTGACAAAGGATATGCGCCTAGAGGTAATATCTCGCCCAAAAGCTAAAGTCCTAACCCATTTACTCCAACAACAACCTCTCACAGCCAGCATGATGCGATGATCGCGACGAGATCACGAGTCAACCCAGAGGTATTTAGGACATCTCACACCCAGTAATAGTAACCTATAAATAGGAGGACCCATTTCATTGTACAAAAATGTTTCATCTATCTCTCTTCTCTACTTTCCCACTTTATACTTTACTATGTTTAACAGCTCTCCACTAACTTGATCGTCAGTATATCTTCTAAGGACCGCTACCGATATAGAGAAGGCGAACCCCATCTATCCTAACTTTTCATTAGAACCTTTATTTTATTTTTTTTCATTTTCGGAGTAGAAATAGGAGGAATCAATAAATTTCTTTAAAAATATAAAATGGATTCACTTTTTTCCCCATAATTGTTGGAGAGAATTGCAAGCACCTTTGTTAGTGACACCCTCTAACTTCCTAATAGTCTTCTATACCAAGTTTTCAAAACCAACCAAAAATTAAATATAAAAAAATAAATAAAAATATCTGGTACCATGTGCAAGTAAACAACTTCCACTTCCAAATTACCAAATTAACCTTCCAAAATAAAAAGAAATCCATCAATTAGAATAGGCAAAAAGCATACTCCCGTATCAATCCTATATTTTTTTTTTTCTTATTTCAACATATCATATATCACTCTTCTAAAAAACATACTTATATCACTAATTATTTATTCTTTTATTTATCACATTATATAGTTATAAACATTTAATTGAGTTGTAAAAATTTAATTAAAATAATGCTATAGTCAATGACGAATACAGGATTATTCGGTTGGAAGTCCGATTTTACACGTGCGTTCGGGAAAAAAAATTTGCTAATTCGAACTTGCTTATTTTTTTTTTTTTGTATATATGAGTGTTATAATTTGAATGGTCAAGAATCTATTTTAAGTATTAATGTACAATTTTTCAAAATTAAGCTAGATTTCGTTTAATAGTCCTAACATGTAAAAAAATTGGATTTAAAGAGGGCTAAACATGTAAAAAAAATTAAAAAAATTGATTTCAGATTGCTTACCAGGCCAAAAAAATTAATAATTTGGATTTAAGGAGATCTAAGAGGCCAAAAAAATTAGAAATTTGGATTTGCAGAGGCCTAACAGACCAAAAAAATTAAAAATTTGGATTTAGGGAGTACCTTTTTTTTTTTGAAATATTTAGGGAGTACCTAATAGGTCCAAAATGTTGAAATTTTGAATCTTGAACGTAATGTGATATATTTAACAAAAATAAAAAAGTAATTTTTTTTAATGGAAAAGACATAATAAAAATAAGTTCAAAAGTGTTATGAAAATAAATAAATTAATTAATAATGGCAATATAGTTTTATAATGATTGAAAAATAAAATTTAAATAAATAAATACTTTCTAAGATAAATTGAAGTTGGGGGGAATTGAACCTAGGACCTTTTAAAAAAACAAATGTTTTCAACCATCTCATCTACCTTTAAACAATAAACTATTACTACATATAGACTAATATTAGGGAGACCGAAACTACTCGTAGTCATGGTGATTCCGGTGATCGAATGGGCACGGCCCCCCGGGCTCACCCCTGTCTCCGCCCCTTGCTATAGTCTTTATAATTTTTTATAGCCTTATCTCACATAGAAAATTAGAAATATAAATTTTGAATATAGATAAAATAAGTAACGTTTATATTTAAAACTGAATTTTTTTAAGAAAAAACTGAGCTTTTAAAATTTATAAATTTTCTTTAAAAAGAAAAAATTTAAAAATATAAATGTAACAAAAAAAAAATAATTAAAAACTTAATAGTGTTTATTTTTAATAGAAAACTTAATAGTGTTGAAATGTAAAAGATAATCTTTTTGCCATAAGAATAATAAGTAGTCTCTTTTCACATAAATTCGTTTGTCACCAAATAAATACAGGGGACAGTTGTCTTGAGGCAGTCGTAGACGCGTAACACCCAGCGTTAAATTACCAAAACACCCCCCTTTACGAAGTCCGCCCAAGCAAGAAACCAACAGAAAGGGTAATTTAGTCAATTAATTAATTAATTAATTAATGTTATATAATAACAATTGAAACGGCTCTTTCTTTTCACTTTATACATATAAATATTTTCTCTTTGTCTCTCAAACTTCCTCTGGTTTATAGACAGACAGAGTCTTCTTTACAACTGCCACCCATTCAACAGAGAGGTCACTGCCTTTTTCATTCCCTTTCTCTCTGTTTTTCCGTTAAAAAGATAGATTTAAGCTTTTCAGCTTCTCAATTTTGAGTACTATTTATTCTGAGGCCATCTATTTCAGCCGTGTTTTGATTATTAACGGTAATTTTACTGTTCTGCGGCTGAGGAGGAGCGGAGATCGAGGGAGGTGGAGTTGTTCTGATTCGCCCGTTTTGGTATCGGATTTTTGGGGATTTTGGACTTTTTGGTCATTTTGTGGAATCTGATCTGGTTTTTCGATCGGTTACGGGGGATTTGGGGTTTTGTGGAGATAATAATATATTGAAATTCCTGTAACAACGAAGGAAAATGTGGTGGATGATGGGTGAAAATGGTGGCCATTATTGCTCTAAGAAGACTGACGATATTTGCGCTAATGTTTGTGGCCAGGTATTGTTTTTCCCCATTTTACTTGTTTTTTTTCAATGTGTGATTGGGATTTGGGAATCCGTTTGATCTGTTTATTTCTGGGGTTTGTTCGTTTCTGCTATGTGATTTAGATTTCACATTTTCCAATGGTGATTAATTACAAGTAGAAGTAACAATAGATAATATGTTTTCATCTGCAATTCTTCTGCCCATTTGTTGAAACTTGTATAAGCTTTGGGGATTCTGATGTCAATTTTGGAGTTTAATCTTTCTGATTATGATGAGTTTGGTATGAGTTGCTTTTCCTCTTTTCTTTTCCCTCTGTATTCAAATCAATCCCTAAATTGAATTTGATTAGTAGAAGTAGAATGCAGATGCTGGGCATTTGGGGATTTTATATGCCCTTTGGAGAAGCATGATTGTTGATTATTCACTCGCTCTTTTTTCTGGTGATTTGCAGAACAGTTTTGAGTCATGTTTGTAAAAAAACCATTAAGCAATTATTTTGTGCATTTTCTATGTAGTTTATCAGATTTAATTTGGTTGCCAAACATGATAATGCAAAAATTAAGTTGTTTTGGCTGGACGTTTTTTTTTTTTTTTATGAAACTTTCATGTTTATCTAAATTTTATAGGATGGAAAATGTTTGTTCATTCATAGTTTTTTGTGGTAAATTTTCTAATGAAAATTATTATGTTTTGGTGTTCAGGATTCAGGCAGAGTTTTGAGCATGAACAGACTCCGGTGTATTCTCCGGGGAATGGATTTAAAGACCTATTTGTTTCTATTCATTCTGGTGCCAACATGTGTCTATGGCATATATGTGCATGGGCAGAAGATCTCTTACTTCCTACGGCCACTTTGGGAAAAACCGCCCAGAAGCTTCAATGAAATCCCCCATTATTACCATGAAAATGTGTCAATGGAGAATCTATGCAAGCTCCATGGTTGGAAGATGCGTGAGTTTCCAAGACGTGTGTACGATGCAGTATTGTTCAGTAATGAAGTCGACATCCTCACAATTCGGTGGAAAGAATTGTACCCTTACATCACACAGTTCATTCTTCTCGAATCGAATTCAACGTTTACTGGTTCAGCAAAGCCTCTTTATTTTGCCAAGCATCGAAGTCAGTTCAAGTTCGTCGAGTCCAGGTTGACTTACGGGACTATTGGAGGGAGATTTAGGAAAGGAGAGAACCCATTTATTGAGGAAGCATATCAGCGAGTAGCATTAGATCAACTTATCAGATTAGCAGGGATTTCCGATGATGATTTGTTGATAATGTCTGATGTGGATGAGATACCGAGCAGGCATACTATTAATCTTCTAAGATGGTGTGATGATACACCTCAAGTTCTTCATCTTCGGCTTAAGAATTATCTTTACTCTTTCGAGTTTTTCTTGGATAATAACAGCTGGAGAGCTTCGGTCCACAGATATCAGACAGGTCAGACTAGGTATGCACATTATCGACAAGCGGATGACGTTTTGGCAGATGCAGGATGGCATTGTAGCTTTTGCTTCCGGAAGATTAGTGAGTTTATATTCAAGATGAAAGCTTACAGCCATGTTGATAGAGTCAGATTCAGGCGCTTCCTAAACCCTGATAGAGTCCAGAGAAAAATCTGTCAAGGTGCCGATTTATTTGATATGCTTCCCGAAGAGTACACATTCAAGGCAATAATTGGAAAAATGGGACCAATTCCGCATTCATACTCTGGTGTTCATCTACCATCATATCTATTAGAAAATGCGGACAAGTATAAATTTCTCTTGCCTGGGAATTGTATAAGAGAAAGTGAGTAAATTCTCGGATATAACTTCCCATATCCGTCCGTGTCTGTAAAGATTAGGCAGAGGTCTGGTTTTGACTCCATAGGAAAGCTCCAACTGAGAACTCGATCGACTGTGATATGATATTGTCTAAAATTAGGAAAATTCTCGGAGAGTTGGGCAAATTCTCAGATTTTCAGGAGTCAAATAATGTATATAGCTTTTCTTCTGGATTGGGGTTATTCAAGGCAGAAGATACCCATTTGACCTGGTGTGGAGCTTGCTAATTGCTATGATGGCATACATTAAGTAAGTTCATTACTTGGTGTTTGTGAACTTGATTCTCCAATTACTGAATTCTTTTTTTTAGTTTGAGGTTCCGGTGATTGATTTCCCGCACAGGGGAAGTTTTGTTCTGAGACAATTTATTTTTACTTGTCATTAACACCACCATTCATTATATTTGATTGCCTTTCGATCTGTTATCGCTCTTGCATGATTTCATGTTTCTGTTATCGATATTGCACGAGCATGAGATTTCATATGTTCTTTAGTTTGTTACCATTATGTGTTTAACCTGGAGTAATACACTCGACCAATGGCTCGTGTCCGTCTGAGTCTAGATTTAATTGGTAGATATTATGGAAGAGGACAAAGAAAGATAGTACTAAGAGAACATGGTACAAGATTCCATGTGTCTGGTAATAGATTAGAGTTTGAATAAGTGAAAAGCTGTCATTTACTTAGTTTTTATGAGACAAAATAATGGACCCATTCTGTGTGTGTTTATAAATGAAATGAGAGAGGTAGGTAAATGCGTCTCTGGCAAATGAAGCTGGCGATGGATGCCTAAGTTTATTCCTTCTTCTCTGCACGTTCTTCTTGGACCCTACTACTCAATTTACTTTCTCTTTTATCTCTTTTAATTAATACCCTTGTCTTAATCTAATTTAATTATACTTATGGAAGGAAATTAATAATTAATTTAATGTGGGGAAGACTACTTGATTGGGGATATTTTAGGGGTGATGGGTACTCTATTGGGATCGCGACATGTGTCTACACATTAGATTTTGTTATATATTTTAGGATTAATTATATAGGGTTAATTACATATAGATATTAGTGGTTTTGCTGTAAACGCGACTTACAGATGGTTATAAACGCAAACCTGTGGTTTACACTGTTACTAAAATCAAGACAACTGCCCTAACACTATTAAATGAGAGGCGTAACTTTGGCAAAAGAAAATTTCTCTCTTCTTTTTCTTCTTCTTCCTTTTTCCTCCTTTCTTCTTCTTTCTCCTCATTTCTTTTTCTTGTTTAATCTCTTATTTATTTATTTTTTTCAATTCAGAAATTCCAAAATTCCAAAATGTCTAGAATTCCAGAATTAAAAAGAAAAAAACAAAAGAAGAAGAGAAGGAGAGAAAAAAGTCAAAAAATTAAAAAATTAAAAATTCGTTTTTTCTCAAAATATCTCTCTACATCACCCGCTTAACAAATTCCAGTTGTCTTTGTGAAACCACGTGACATCTATATGTCATTAACCCTGTATTGTAATCCTATCGATGGATAGAGCTGTAATTTAGCCGAGCCGAGCTTTGGTTTGCTCTCGACTCGTTAGAATGTTAACGAGCTTGGTTCGAGCTCAAATTCGTGTTTAAACCGACTCATTTAGAAGCTCGTTTGTTCACGAGCTAGCTCATTTATCTTATCATGAGCTTACTGGTTGTTTATTTTATTAATGAGTTTGCTTGCGAGCAGCTTGTATTTTTTTTCACAAATGAAATAATATCAAATAAAATAATAACATTTTTAGCGAATGAAACAATATAATTTTATGTGCATCAACATTAAAACCCTCTTTTTAGTCATAAATAAAAAATATTGTGAGGAGAGGGAGGTGAAAATAAAAAGAGAATAAGAGAGGGAGAAGTAAATGTGAGGAAGATATGAAGTGATCTGATGATGATTGATGATTGAGAAAAAAAATTTATAAATCTCTTCATTGTCCCTCTAACCTAATTTATATTGTACTATAATATCAAATAAAAGAATTTTGAAACCGGCCATATATCAAATTATAATTATTAAATATAAATAATAATCAATATTATTTATGAGGTTATTTACGAGCCTCTATCGAAACTGTTCATGAACATTATAATTATGAATTTGTTCATGATCCGATAACTGAGTCTGCTGATGAGCTTTCGAGCCAAGTTTTATCATGTTCAAGCTTGACTTGTTTACGATTTGAGCCTTTAAATCGTGTTCACAAATGACTCGACTCACTATTGGGTTTTGAAAGGACCTGACACTCTAAAAAAACCTATTTAATTGATGAAATATGGGTAAATTACATACGTAGTATACCTTTGCCATATTTCACAATTTGGTGTATAACCTTCAATTTTGCACATAAAATTGTATAACCTTTTGGTGACTGCCCACTAAAGTTTACAATCGGCCATTGTGACCGGTCAACGCAAAGTCAACGTGCCACGTCAGCAATTTGACCTTCCTAAAAATAAAAAATTGACTGGTCACCGACATCGGTAATTTGACCTAAAATTGCTGACATGATGTATTGATTTCACGTTGATCGGTCATAATTACCGGCTGTACACTTTACTGGAAGATCATTAAAATATTGTGAATTTTTGTATGCAAAATTGAAAGTTGTATACAAAAAAAATGAAAAAATGATAAAGTTGTACACGGCGGCCGCAAAAAGTATTACAAGATTTGTAATCATTCAAATTTTAATGGATAGAGCATTTTGATGATTAGAAAAGTTAGTTTTGAAGTCCAAATTTATTTATATCTACGAAATAGTAAAATTTTACTTTTTACTTTTGCGATCAATATTTATCCTTACCTAATAGAAGCTTTGAATAGAATTGTTTTTTTAATTAATTATTTAACTTTCATACCAAATAGTCTAAATTTGTGTTTAACCATTCCGTTTATATTTATGCGAATGTTTTTTTTTGGGTTTCAAACATGTACAACACAAACTTATTTTATAATGTGTTTTTAGTTTCATCAATTAATAAGGTTGTCAGGACTTGAATCGTTAATCACTTTGTCAATGAAAGTTTTGACCAAAATTAAAAACCCTGATTCCTTTTTTATTATTATTATTGAGATTCTATTTGTTCCTTTTTTTTAATAATTTATTGTTAAGATGTTTATATTTTCTTAATATTAGTAAATATAATAATAAAAAATATTAAAAATGAATATAGAAAGTATCAGTAAAAATATAATATATTTTAATGTTTTAAATAACTAAAATTATTTATATTATTTTTAATAAACTAAAAGCAAGATGCTCATAGAAATTATATCTTAAAACATTAAAAATATGTGAAATAAACAAATGGTCTTAAAAACCAAAGAGATGCTCTAATCTAATGGATAGATGCCACGTTAGTCCGAATCTTGTATTAAGTTGAGAATCAAGAAAAAGGTTACATGTGGAGCAATCGGATTCCCCAAGAACTTATTTTTTAATACAATTTCTTGTGAAATTGTTTTTGGGTAAAAATGGAAACTGGAAAGTTTAATGGGACAAAAGGATAAAAAAGAAACATGGAAAAATGGGAAAGATTTCTTTTAAATTGATAGATACATCTCCCACTTCTAATAGAGTTCTACAACTTTTTCTTATTAAACAAATAGACACACAACTTTTTGTTTAAATAAACAACTAATGTTTTATTTGACGTAAGAATATCTTTAATTAGGAAAAAAACATGGGAAGATCCCTATTTTTTTTTTTAATTAAATTGTCATAATATGTAAATAGCCGGATGGTCAGTGATACATTTCGATAAAAAACAGTGATAGAAAGGTAACCATCTCAGGCACGTAGACAAATGGGATATACATACTAATTCCTAAGAACATTTATTCCAATTAGTACGGCTTACAATTAGCACATGTCAAATTTAGGTGATTTCAGTAGGTGATTCATCTCCAACCTCATCCGCACACATGTCCCATACGCCAATTAGGCACATAAATCAGTACTTTCTAGAAATGCTCAATAAATGTAAGATGAAGTTGTACAACCAAGGTATATCATTTTCTCAATTTTAGACTAGTTATATAATATCCTTTGAAAATACCGTATACATCCATCAGAATCTACTTGAGAAACACAATTCTCACTCACTTACGGAGCTGAAATCTTCGTTCATATAGAAATCGAAGCTGCAAGTCCAACTGCAGTTTATTACTCAAAGCTCGACAATGAAGTGAATCTACAGAAAAAAACATAGATTTTTTGGAGGAAAACATAGACCATGTTGTAATAGTAATGGTCATTTACAAGTAGACCTGTTCAAAAGCCCACTGACCCGTCCATTCCGTCCAAGCCCGTTCTTCAAAGTCCGAGCTTGGACGTACATGTTTCGTAATAGGTCCGGTCCAAGTCCGCTTAGGCCCGCATATAGAGTAGGTTGGGTTTGGGATTTGTCTCAAAATCCAAGCCCGGCCCGACCCGAAATTTTAATAATAATTTTAATTTAATAACTTTTATAGTTTAATAAATTTTATATTCAAAAAATAAAAATTTAAAATTTATTCAACATAAAAATTTCCAAACCATATATTTTTTAGAATTAGTGAACATGTACATATTTTTGTTACTATTTTATTTATTACTATCAAAAAAAGTTTTTTTTTTAAATTCAGGATTACGTTAATTGATTTTTATTGAAAAATCCTCTAAAATTTAGTTTATTGTATTTTATTATTTATATTTATAGTATAATTTTTTAGTTTAATTTTAATTTTTAAAAAATACAAAGATATTAGGTGGACTGGACCGGATTGGGCTTGGACAAAGTAATTATATGACAAGCCCGATTAGACCCGGCCCGACCCATGAACATGTCTATTTACAAGTAGAAAATGAAGATTAGAGGAGACAACGAATGTTTCTATATTAATTCTATGTTAGCTATATTAATTCTATGTTAGGGACCTTGTTCTCCAAAGAACCGAAACCTCTTGATCCACATAAGGGCGAGGCAAGATAGGATTCAAATGGGAAGGAACCTTCAAAGTCCATGAATGTGTTAAACCCCCACACATACCAAATGAAATGACTCACAAGAAAGCCCCTTCCTAAAACTTAGAATGTAAGCTGCACTATGGAAGTACTATTAATATAATTTTTCCTTCCCTAAGTAGGGATGGCAATGGGTACTCGGCACTACTCGATCCTAATGAGACTATCCATACCCTGTATAAAAGGGTATGAGACGGGTATGTGATCAAAACTATTACCCGTTAGGGTAATGGGACGGGTATGAGAATACCCCTCAAGGTACCCGTTACCTATCATAACATTTTTTATATATTAATAAATATCATTCTTTTTTAGATGTAAGACGTGAGATTTGAACCCCAACCTTTTATTTTTTAACCATTGAGTGATACCACTAAGCTACTTTATTCTTATTAATTAAAGTTCAATTCATTCAATTTTTAGATCGATGATTTATTAAATTTATACTTTGTTAAATTTGTAATATTTTTTGTTTTATTTATTAATTCTTAACGGGTAAGGGTACCCATGGGTACCCGTGAATTAAATGGGACGTGTATGAGATGCAAAAGTATATCCGTTAGTATAATGAGACGGGTACAGGTAATTAAAAAATAAAAGGATAAGAGTTTGAAATTGGCATTACCTAGGGCCGGTCCTGACAATTTATGGACCCTAGCAAAATAACCAGTAATGGCCCTTTTAATATAAAATTTACAATTTAAGGTCTTTGTAGGAAATATAGGAAACAACTACACTTTCTCCTACAAACATGTTCCGTAGGAAATGTAAAATGTTATAGGATATTTATTTATTATATTTAAAACATAAAGTATTTATTTACAACTCTAGATTTTTGGTCTCCTCCAGCCCTGGGCCCTGGGCCTAGGCCGGCTGTTGAGCGATTTTCGTAAGTGCACAGTTTCGCTTGTAGTAATAAAAAGATATCGATCCCACAGGGAACGTTTTTTCACAAAAACTTATTTTAAATGTAGTATAAATACGACTTAAGGTTTATAAAATAGATAATCGTTATTTGAAATTGGTTTTGAGATTGATTAAATAAGAATTAGGTTAGAATATATGAAGAATGTTAGAAATCAATTCTGTTTGAATATGAATTACAAAACAGAAACGTTTAGTGTTTAAAATAAGAGAATAAATGTATTCGTTTGCATTAAGCAAAGAAAACAACTTTAAACTTTGTATAAATTATAAAAGTGTAATAACGTAAACTCCTTCAATTAAAAGGTTTTGAACCGCAGACAATCCTCCTACGGTCGGGTTAGATTGCTACCTTAACCAAATTAATACTTATTTCCGATAAGCCGACTTAACGATCATATCGTCCGTAAGAATAAATTTGCCTAAGTGTTCAACAAAGTTTCCTTGTAAAGTTATTGAATTTAACTACGTTTTAATGAAAACACCAGAACTCACTTCAGATCCTTTACCAAAGTGCTACATAAAATTATATTGAATTGAATGAACTTTATTAGATGAAGTGTGAATTTGATACAAGTTTACAGAGAATAATACGCATAGAAGCATTCAAAACGACATTGGAGTTCCGGGTCGTCAATCCTTTCCTCAAACCTCGTTAGAGTTTGTCAGGCTCCGGGGCCGAATCCGCTACTTAATCTTCTCGTTGAATCTTCGGAATAGAGATGGTTCTTCTACCACCAAAATGTAAACTAGTTTGAACAGATCTTAATCTAAATCTAACTGCTACTGTGTTTGTAATTAATGAATAAACAATGTGTGTACATATATCGTTTTTACAAAATCGAACTTCTAACTCTGAATCGTTTCGGACTCAGAATTTCTGCATAAATTCTGTTCTTAATCTTAATAATCTAACTCTCCTTACAACTCTGATTTCAACTCTTTATTTATAGATGTTGAAGAGTCGTGTTTAGGGGTCGTGTCCGATGCAAAGAGACGTTTCTATCCACTCGAACGGACGCGTTTCTTTGAAATTGAACATGTGAAGATAGTGCTGCCAGGATTTCTGATCTTACCGAGATTACAGAATCCCGGCCGAGATTGAGGGAGCAGTTTTTGGTTTTTGAAACAAAGGAGAGAGGCGCCGGAATTTAGCGTGTCGCGATCGAGATTAGGGAATCTCGGTCGTGACACAGGTGATTATTCCCGTCTTTGACTTTGTTTCCGGTCTTCGTTTCGGTGCATTTGATTTTCTTCGTCTTTGACTCTTTTCGTAGGATTTTTCCTTCGTTTTTGATCCGTTTTCGCTCCTATTTGGATTTTACCAAATATTTAGGTATACCTTGCATAAAAGAAACATATTCGGATGTAAAAGTACTCTAAATAGATATAAACAGCACAAATTCGTAGCAAAACTGATGTAAATATTAATGATATTTTAGGTATATTTTGGGCTTAACACCGGCGCACCCCGGGCCTAGGCCCAGGGTCAACCTTAGTATTATGCATGGGTATCCTACTGGTTGACATCCCTATCCCTAAGTCATACTCTTAAGTATTATACCATATTGTATTAGAAATAAAAAAAAGTTATCAGAGTTTGTATTCCAAATATTTCTTGGACTATTAAAGATCGATTCAATGCATGCTAAAAGGATCTTAATCACAATCTACGTTGGATATATATTCTGAATTTACTTCGTCTTTGGAAAGACTAGTATAAAAAACTTTGATCATGTTAAGTAACACTTTGGATTAAAAGTTGATTAAGATTGGCAAAAGCTTTGATCACAATCATAAATCGAAGTAAAAACTTAATAAAATCACTTAAAACACGCAGATAAAAGAAGACGACTGTAACTTCCCATTTTATAAATCAAAATAAAAGTATATCCAGAAATGAGATTATTATAATAAGGCCTCATAGATACTCTCCTTCTAAGGGAATCTCGTCAGTTTCATTATCACCCACTCATAGAATTTTATCATGCCAACCTTCAAAGGTGAAACATTCACTATAATGAAGATCTGGACCCTTTAAGGATCCCTAAAGAAAGCCTTTGATTCATCAAAACAAGATAGTCGAAGCCCTAAAGAATTTCAATAAACCGAAGGGAGACATATGATAATATGAAAATAACCAGATATGCAATATGGACTAGTTATAAGTTTCGATAAAGAAAACAACAAGGATGAAAAGCTAACTACTTTGGACACGTGGACTAATGGGATATGCACACTAATCCCTAAAAAGAACAATCTCGATTTATGCGGCTTATAGTTACCACACATCACATTTGTACGGTCCCATTAGGTGATACACTCTCAACCTCATCTCTACACGTGTCCTAGACATCAGCTAGGGCACAAAACTCAATACTTTCCGGAAATAACCCTAGAATCTTATAAATACAACATAAAGCTACACGGTTAAGGTATCTCATTTTCTCAACCCTTTTTTATTTTCTTCTTCATAACATCTGTTAACTTATCAGAGTGAAGACGTCAAATTCCAATCTTCGTTTGAATTTTCTTCTTCTTATAATAGGACTCGTTTAATCCAAAAACATACAACATGGAATCTCCTTCATATTTTCCTACATTAAATAGATTTCTAAAATTTCATATTAATACATTAAATTGTTGGTTAATTATTATTGCATACATAAAGATTTTAATTACATGAGGATTTATTGTGAATATAAAACTTACTAAAAATAATATTATTAATGTTATTTGCATTTAAAATGTATTTTAACAGTTAAAAATATCTCTATGTATGTGTAATTTAGATATACACAAATTGTAAAAAATTTATTTCGGATTGTAGAAAATATAGAGGTAAAGTAAAAAAAATAATGCTTACGGTAGTATTTGCAAACACAAGTTGTAGTTTAAAAGTTTTTAAATAAAGGTTTGAGGTATGTTCATCTAGCAAACAATGATCTTTAAAAATAACACAGTTGAAATTCTCTTGTTTTTCTTTTTGCTTTGGCTTAAAACGCTATTAGCCTTATAATCTTTCAAATGTTAATCTTTGATCTATTATTTGATAACATTTGTCTCATAATCTATCCAAACACTACAAGAAAACAGTGAGTTAGCAACCGAAATTTCGGTTGCTAACACAGTTTAGCAACCGAAATTTGCCATTTAGCGACCGAACACATTCGGTCGCTAAGTAGCAAGTTGGTAAATTCACCAACCGTATTCTTTTTTAATAGGTTGCAGATATTGCGTCCATTTATTCGGTTGCAAACGCGGTCTTAACATTTAGCAACCGATTTTGCAACCATGTTCGGTTGCTAACAGGAAAACTAGAGCCATGCTTTGACCAATTTACTGACGCACTACGACAGAATTTTTATCGGTAAGATTTTGGATAATTGTTGAATTTAGATATACCTACAAACTGCAATACTATATTCAATTATTGCCAAATTATAAATTCCAATAAGAATGTAGTGGACCAAATTTTTTATATTATAATAACAATTACAACTATAATTATGATTACAAATAAACTACACAAAAATTAACATATTAATTATATTCCTAAAACTAGAAATATAAATTTATATATAAAATTTGAAGTGTATGTCAAAATACATAAATATCAGATTCAAACCTCCTAAGTTAACCTAATAAGTTAAGTCAAAAATATAGATGGCCTGATTTGTGTCTCTAGATATGTCTCTCTTCCGCAGCTCACTGTCATCAACTGCATTAGAACGCAAGTGTATACCTTCAGTCAATTGTTCTTGTCGTTCAAAATGGAAACAACAATTTCCTCAAAGTTTGTTCAACTTCAACTTGGGTAAGAAGTTCAGAAGTTTCCTACAATCAATTTAAATAAACAATATAACAAGTTAGTAATATAATAACCATTCATATATATTATAGCAGTGGACAAAAATGACTCGAAATTAGTAAGCACGTTGCAGGCTATGAAATGCACTTGACAATACACCTGAATTGTTATGAAGTCATTTTTATTGAATGGCTCACATGTCATGATGTTTAATTCCTTTACTGCCTACAAACAAAATTGCAAACATATAAAAACTAACACCAAAGCAACATCTTTTTGTCCAATCAAATATTATCACAGCGGAACACATTTACTGCAATCTTGGAAGGTACTATGTGTGTAAATTCAGCACAGAGCAATCATATTGTGGTGCAGATGGTACAGAGGAGGAAAGTAATTAAGCATGGCAAATGAATAAATATATTATGAAGGGATAAGGTATCAAAATAGGCCTATGATTTTTAGGAAGTCTCAATTTAGCCTCCACGTACAAAATAGTACCAAAATAAGCTTAAGGTTTAAAAAAGGTACCAATTTAGGCCTCGATAACGGAATGAGACACGTCATTGATACTACTCCGTTAAGTTCTGTCAATTGTACGTGGAGGGACAAATCAAAACTTAATGGAGTAATAGGAATGACATGTCCAATCCGTTATCGATGCCTAAATTGATACCATTTTTTAAATGTTAAGCCTATATTTGTGCTATTTTGTATGTGGAGCTAAATTGATACTTTTCCAAAAACCATAGGAATATTTTGATACCTTATCACTATCAATATATATAAATTAACAAATGTCAAAAGAACAATCTCTCATATAATTCCTAACCTTTTTAAGATATTATTTCTAGTGTTAATGTGGATAGAAACAGAAAAGCCAAATATAGAGAAATAGATTGAAACAACCAAACTTGATGCACAAATTAATGGAAAGTTGAAGCACTATTTCTAGAATATATATGCATAGACAAGGAAAATTTATGCATCACGATCATCTACAAGTGTACAAGGGCTTTACATGATGCACAAATTACACAATATTTCTGCTCTTTACCAAACTTGAGGTATATAAAATAACAACTCTTTACCATGCTTGACAACTACAGAGCTAGTGAAAGTAGAATATAAATAACAAATTTCATAACTCTTACAGTCTTACCTAGAGATTGATACCCAATTTCAAATTTCAATTTGAACAACTAAGAGTTCTGTTAGCTTTATAAAAGGCAAACATCATTCAACTTGTGAAAGGATACGTTAAAGAAATATACTATAAGTAACCCAAAACATGGAAATAAGCATATCTGCATAAAAAATAAGTGATTTCAAACATATACGTTAAAGAAATATACTATAAGAGTAACCCAAAATATGGAAATAAGCATATCTTCATAATTACTTCTTGATTTCAGGAAGTCATAATCATAAAAGTAATGTTTTTCAAGTAACGTATTTGCATAAAGTTTTCTAATTTTACCTTTTACAAACCGCCAGTCCAAGTCCTGTGCTACCATTATTCCCGCTGGATCGAGTTTTGGGCTAAGTGAATTTTATTAAAGAGGTGCAGGATATCTTGTTGGAGAATTCCATAACCAGATCCCTTTACCTGTAAGAAACAAACATGAAAGGAAGATATGTAACCAATGCAATACCAAAATGTATGTCAGGGTGACAATGAAAATGCACAATGACACACAAGTTTTGCATTTTGACTTTCCAACTTGTGCAAAAGAAACTTCTCAGATGATGATAAGAAAATTTAATGGACGGATAACAAATTACTATAAGCATTCAGATTCAGGAAGTCATCAAAAAGAAATATTGAGGAAAAAATCTTGGAATTTAAAGATCCCTAGATACGAAAAGCAATCTAATGATTAAATTCATGATAGACCAACATTATAAACTATCAATTTTCGTCTCTCCCTACACCATCACAAATCACAACTAAGATCTTTGTCACTCAAACAACACAGGAACTTGATTAAACAGGAAATTCAACCTTTATCTGCTTATTCCAACATGATCAATTTATCTATTGAGAAAGTCAAGGTTTCATATGTGCCATGATTTGTTTATTTATTTATTTATTTATTTTAAATTAATAGTTAATTTTTTTCAACAATATTCTCTATGACTTATCTAAATTAGTGAAACCATAACCAATATGGATGATAAATTAATAATTCTATTAAATTTTAAACATTTCCAATAACAGCATAGTTAACTTTTTATGAATCGAATTAGGTTATAATGGAATGAGTTTGAGAATTGCTTCAATTCTGTATTAATTTCTCATTGCCAATAAAAGAGGAACTTGGTACAAATATAAAGAACACAAGTGCAATGTTTACAGCTAAGGAAAAAGGCAAAACGAGAAAAGCGGTTGTAACAATAAGAATATCAGAATGATGCATTGGACTGCAATCAACGGTAATCCATGAATTGATGATGAGAACTTGTACGAAGCGTGATGAACGGTGAGTGATGATAGAAGATAAGATCAGGTACTGATGACTCACAGGAAAAGAAAATGTCATTGTTTCTAGTGTGAGGGAGAAGACCGATGTAATTTGAAGTTTGGTGAAAATAGGGTGCATGTTGTGCTTTAGTGAAGATCCATTTGCAACCAATTGGTCATTTCCCTTCAAGTAAGGTTGTTAATTCCCATGTTTGATTTGATTCTAGAGCTAGAAGCTCTTCATTTATGGCTTGCTGCCAATTTGGGTTTTGTATGGCTTGTTTGTATGAGGACGACTCTGCTTGGCATGTGATATTGATTGCAAAAACTTGTTTGCTGATTGATAGGTGAGAATATGATAGTTGTTTGGTTAGATGATGGGGTGAAGTTAATGCATTTCGTGGTGATTTACCCTAGACGAGAGCTATGTGATGGTCTTTCAAATAAGTTGGTGCACTTATTGTTCTCGTTGACCTTCTTGTCCCTTGTTCATTATTTGCATTATCTGTTGTCATCATGCCATCTTCCACATCATGCTCATAGTCATATGGATCAACATTTTGGTTTGGAACATTGACTAGATCATTTCGCTCCTAGTTTTCATTATCTCCTGCCTCCTTTTCATCTGATATTGTATCATGTAAGGCGTCTAGTTCATCCTCACTACATCACATAACTTCTTTGTCCTGTATGGTGTCGACATATGGATAATGTTCCTCATAGAATTTTACATACCTGGAAAAAATAGCATTAGTGTTGAAATTCATTAGTCTATATCCCTTTGTACCATTTCTATATCCCAGGAACACACACTTGACTGCTCTATCTGTGAATTTGGTTTTGTGCCTGTCCAATGTGGACGCATTCGTAAGGCATCCAAAAACTTTCAGATTCTCCACATCATAAGGCTTTCCATGTAGCCTTTCATAGGGTGTGATGTTCTATATAGGGATTGAAGGGAACCTGTTTATCAGATAAACATCGTGGGTCACAACCTTGAGCCAGTAAATTTTAGGCAGTGAACTTTGGAGTAAGAGAGCCCTAATAGTGTGTTGGGCTTATGGAGACTAATATATATAGGCCCAACTGAAGCGATGGGCCCAACTGCAGCGATCCAACTCGCTGCTGAGTTGGACGGGGGTACGGGGGCGGTAGCCCCTGTTGGGCCATCGGCCCAAAAATGTTTTTTGGGCGATTAGGGTTTTAGACGGTAAGGTTTCAGGAGTATATATGTAACCTCTTTCTCTGTAATCCGTATCTCATTCATTATAGTGAAATATCCTGGCTTGGTAGTGCCCCCAGACGTATTCATTCTAATCGAGTGGCGAACTGGGTTAACAATTCTTGTGTGTTTGCTTATTTTTCGTTTATCGTAATTTCAATTATTCCTAACATAGTGTTCATAATTTCCTGATATTTCCTTTCTACTTTGCCATTCTGCTGAGGGGTTTCAGGACATGAAGTCTGGTGTAAGATCCCTTGATGGAGGTAGAATTCTTTCATGGAGAATTCTAGCACATTGTCAGACCCGATCACCTTCCCAAATTGTCTGTTGAAAAATTTGCAGAATTGCTGCAACAAAGGTCTGACATCAGCTTTAGTTTTCATTATGGTCACCCAAGTGTAACGGCTTTGGTCATCTAATATGATTAGGAAATAGTCATCATCTGTGTAAGATTCTCTAATAGAGCCCCATATATCAATATGCACGCGATAAAAAATAAACAACCTTAGTTATGCTATTGCTTAATGGATATGACAGTTTCTTTTGCTTAGCCCTTTGACAAATGTCACAAGGCATTTTATTCATAGAATCTAGGTCATTACAGGGCAAATGTAAACTTTTCATTCTCTCAAATGAGGGATGACCAAACCTAGAGTGCCAAACAGTGGCTTTAATAGAAACAACAACAACAATAACATTACTAGCTAAAATAGGTAAAGGGTCCAAATAATATAATCCTCCAAATTCCTTAGAGAAGCCAATCCTCTCCTATCTTGTAGTTTCCTGTAACACACACATCGACCCAGTTATAATAACACATATCTTACTAGTGCTAAGCAATTTGCTGGTGGAATCAGATTGTATTGAAAGTTTGGTATGCACAAGACATTAAATAATTCCAATTTGTTGCTTAGTATAATTGTGCCAATGTAATCGACCTTCACAGTGTCACCATTTGGTAAATTTATGCTACAATTATCCACCTTATCATAAGAACTGTAGAATCTAATATCACATATTATATGGTTAGTTGCCCCTGTGTTTATAATCCAATAGGGCTTGCAGCTCAGAATTTTACCAGAACTCTCATTTTTTGTGAAATTATTGATGCTTCCCCCTAAAGATGATGGTTTGCTATGATCCTGTGGAATAAGCGAAACCAGCCTTTGGTATTGTTCCTTTGTAAGTGTGAATTCATCTGCACTCTGTGCGTTGTCTTCTTCACCTGAGTCCATCTGACCTCCATCTCTATTTTGAGTCATTGTTGAGTTGGCCCTTGATTGGTATTGCATGTTGTTGTTTCCTTTGTTGCGATTTTCATAGCTAGGCGGGTATCCATGCTTTTTTGTAACATATTTCTTCTGTGTGCCTTGTGTCCCCACAATAGGTCCATATTGAGGTGTTTCTCTTGCTAGTTTTGTGATTTTATGATTTTGAGTTATTTTTGTTTCCTTATTGCCTTCCCTGAGTATTGGTGAACCCAGCAAACGGTATGGTTTCGTGATTGACTGCATTCATTCTTGGTAGGTGATAGTCCCAACTGTCTTTCGTGTTGAATAGACAAGGTAAATACCTTGTTGAACGTCGGCAATGTAAGAAACAAACGAGGGTTACAGAAATAACGGAATTGAAATCAAGAACGGAAATCGAACTGTGCCGTGGTGGAGGCCACTGCCTTGAAAGCGATTTCGACAGACGGAGGTGCAATCTGTAACTCCGGTCGCTCCCCAAGGTTAACACAGAAACCTTCGAACATGTGCACTCAAAGTCGAAGATTGTAGAACCTGTGCATTCAGTCGGGACGGGCGGGCGTCGCGCGAACGAACGAGCGCGCGCGCGTGTGGTATATTTGCTAAAAACCACTTAACATAATTTAAAGGCTTCTAAAGCCCAATTCTATATATACCCACTCAAAGGGTTATAAGTTTCCCATGTGGGATTGTAAAAGTGCTCTTGAGAGCAAAGTGGTTAAAGACAAATATACCCCACACTTTCAAAGCCATTTTTTATTCAACACAACAAAGCCATTTTCTAACAATCCCCCACAAATGGCTTTATAAAAACAATTTTAAAATAGCACAAAGATGATAATTTTCTAGGCAAATAAAAAGAATACGATAAGGTTATGAAGAACTTAAGTATCAATGTCTTTCGATTGAATTGATACGTAGTGAGATGAGGCAACAGGGTGACGTTTTAGAAGTGAATTACTCTTGAACTTCTAAAACTTCATCTGAGACCCCCACAACACGTAAATAACCTTAAAAAACTTTTGCTGTTCCGCGATGATACATTACAATGCTTTTGAAGGCCATGCGTACACCTTGGGTCTCATGAGTGCTCTAGAAAGACTGCCTGAGTCTTTCATAGAAGGCGGCCCACCTCCACACTCAAGTAGGTGATCTCAAAATGAGATCATTAAGAGTTTCTCATAACTCAACCTTCAAAACACATCCATCAGGTCCATTATCATGAACCACCACTTAATCGGGCTATGGATTACACACGCACTATTATTTGCCATAGGAATGGGAGTAGTATAGTGCATAACAAGGAAAATATGGTTTCGTTTGACCACGAATGGTGTCCACCATATTTCCTTTACTCAACAGGTTTTAGTCCCATTCCCCTCGACGACTCAAGTACAACTCTTCTAGGTAACCCTTTAGTAAAAGGATCTGCTAGATTCTTTTCCGACCTCACATAGTCTAAGGCAATTACTCCATTCTTCAAGAGTCGTTTCAAAATTCCATGTCTAATGCGAATAAGTCTTCTCTTTCCATTGTAGACAATATTCTTTGCTGTATCGATAGCTGCCTGTGAATCACAATGCATTGAAATGGGTGCAGAAGAATTCCCCCACAATGGAACATCTGCTACTAGGGCTCTCAACCATTCTGCTTCTTGACTAGCCAGTTCAAGAGCTATAAATTCAGATTCCATGGTTGATCGAGCAATATAGGTTTGCTTGGATGATTTCCAAGACACTGCACCACCACCTAGAACAAAAACATAGCCACTGGTGGAACTCACCTTATCATTGTTAGATACCCAATTTGCATCAGTATATCCTTCTAAAACAGCAGGAAATTTAGTAAAGTGCAAACAATAATTCATGGTACCTCTTAAGTATTTCAATAAGCGATAAAGTGCAGTCCAGTGTTCATTACTTGGACAGTGAGTATATCTACTCAATCTACTAACAGCATAGGCTATGTCAAGTCTAGTATGGTTCATTAGAAACATTACACTACCTATGATCTTAGCGTATTCCTCTTGGGAGACACTATTTCCTCCCTTATTACTTGTTAAATTTACACTAGGATCATAAGGAGTTCTAGCTGGAACTACATCAAAACTGTTAAATTTTTTCAACAGCTTTTCAACATAATGTGACTGTCCTAATGAGAACCCATTTTCTGTTATAGTAATTTTGATGCCAAGAATTACATCCGCTTCTCCCATGTCTTTCATGTCAAAGTGAGAAGAGAGAAAGGATTTTGTGTCATTAACCATATCTAGGCTTGTCCCTAAGATAAGCATGTCATCCACATATAGGCATATAATCACATAATTCGAATCACAAGACTTAGAATAAACACATGTATCCGATCCATTAACCACATACCCATTGGAAAGTAAAACACTGTTAAATTTTTCATACCATTGCTTGGGTGCTTGTTTCAACCCATAGAGTGATTTTTTCAATTTGCACACTTTGTCCTCGTGTCCAGGTATGACGTGTCCTTCTGGTTGCTGTACATTGATCTCCTCTTCTAAATCCCCATTTAGAAAAGCCGTCTTTACATCCATTTGATGTATCACCAAGTTATGAATTGCTGCAATGGCAATCAGAACTCTAATAGTAGAGATTTTAGTAACAGGAGAATAAGTATCAAAATAGTCAATTCCTTTCTTTTGACTATAACCCACTACAACTAATCTAGCTTTAAATTTTTCAATGGATCCGTCAGGCCTCAATTTTCGTTTAAATATCCATTTACACCTTATAGGTCTAGAGCCTTTTGGCAGATCAACTAATTCCCATGTATGGTTGGCCATAATGGAATCTATTTCACTATTAATAGCTTCTTTCCAAAAATCAGCATCTATAGAAGTGACTGCTTCTTTATATGTTTTTGGGTCTTCTTCTATTAGATAGGCAGACATAATCTCATCAGTAATGTTATCTGGATTTTCTAATAGAAAGGCTGAAATGAAATCTGGTCCAAAGCTATTTTCTATTCTTCTTCTTTTGCTTCTCCTAGGTTCAAAAGCAACATCATTTTCATTCTCATCCTGAGGTAGAGATGAAGCAGACACAATTGGAGTAGGAATAGGTAATGAAGTAGAAGCACTAGTTGCATCACACTGTTTGTCTTTCTTTAGGGGAAAGGTGTTTTCAAAAAACACTACATCTCTAGATTCACATATGTTATAGTCGTTTAGATTCATGAACCTATAAGCGACACTATTTGAGGCATAACCAATGAAAACACAATCAAAGGTCTTGGGTCCTATGTTTGGCTTTCTAAAGGATGGAAATGCAACTTTAGCCAGACAACCCCAAACTCTCAAAAAATTCAAATTGGGTGCAAAACCCTTCCACAGTTCATAAGGAGTTTTATCTAACTTTTTATGGGGAACCCTATTCAGAATATAACATGCAGATAAGACAGCTTCCCCCCACATGTTATCAGATAACCCATAACTAATTAACATAGCATTCATCATCTCTTTGAGAGTTCTATTTTTCCTTTCAGCTATACCGTTTTGTTGAGGTGTATACGGCGCACTAGTCTCATGTACAATGCCATTATTCTCACAAAAGGACTTAAGGAAAAAAGTTCCATACTCTCCTCCCCTATCGGACCTAAGCCTTTTTATTTTCTTGTCTAATTGATTCTCTACCTCTGATTTAAATTTAATAAACATATGCTCAGCCTCATCTTTTGATTTTAATAAATATACTTTGGTATATCTAGAGAAGTCATCAACAAAAGTAATGTAATATTTTTTGCCACCTTTGCTAACAGAGTTTTTAAAATCAGCCAAATCAGAGTGAATTAAACCAAGCAGTTCTGTACTTCTACTCTCAACAGGTAAGAAAGGTTTCTTTGCAAATTTTGCTTCCACACATATAGAACATTTGGAATTAATTTCAGAATTAGTGACATTTATAACATGCATATTTCCCAATTTTTTAATGGAAGCAAAATTTACATGTCCTAATCTACCATGCCACAAATTAATGGATTCACTCAAGTAAACAGAAGCAGATGTAGTTGCATTAATTCCAACAGAATTCACATGGACAGTGTTCAAAATAAAGAGGCCATCAGTTAGGTACCCTTTTCCCACAAAAGTCCCATTCCTAGTGAGAATAACCTTATCAGCCTCAAAAATAATTTTTAAACCAGCCTTATTTAGCAAGCTACCAGAAATAAGATTTCTACGAAGAGCAGGCACATACAAAACATTATTTAAAGACAAGCTTTTTCCAGAAGTTAACTTAATTAAAATTGTTCCTTTACCGACAACACCAGCAGTAGTGGTGTTTCCCATGTAGACGCATTCCCCATCGGCAGCGTCCTCAAAGTGATTAAACAGGTCCTTGTTTGAGCATAAGTGCCTTGTAGCTCCAGTATCTAGAACCCAGTCCGTTTTGTTTTCCACCAGATTAGCTTCAACCACAACAGCAGCAATAATTTCTTCATTTTCCACCAGATTGGATTGTGGAGCAGCTCTGTTGTTTGGATTATGATTGGTGTTCTGTTGGTTCTTCCTTTGGTAGCACTGAAATGCCTTGTGGCCAGGTTTACCACACACAAAGCATTCCACTACTTTCCTCTTCTGAATTCTTCCATTCTTCTTGAAAGGCTTGTTCTGGTTTGAGCCTTTTTGGAATTTGGTTGAAGGTCCTTTGTTCCTGTCTTTTGGCACCACAGCAGATTCAACAATATTAGCATTAATTGAAACGGACTTAGAGGAAAGTTGCTTATCTTTCATTCGATTTGCTTCTTCAGTTCTCATATGGCTGACTAGTTCCTGGAGACTGAAGTCTTTTTTCTTATGTTTCAGATGGTTTCTGAAATCACTCCAGGAGGGTGGAAATTTTTCCAGGAGAACATTGGCTTGCAGCAGATCAGACATTGTCATGCCTTCACCCAGAACTTCAGCAACTAGATTCTCATATTCATGAATCTGGTCAATGATTGGTTTTTCATCAACCATTTGATAATTGAGCCATCTTCCAACCACGTATTTACGTTTACCTGCATCATCAGACCCGTATTTTTCTTTGAGGGTATCCCAAATTTCTTTGGCAGACCTTTTATTGACAAAAATATCGAACAGTGGGTTCGACATATGATTTAGGAGATGACCCCTGACTGTTTTATTGTCTTTTTCGTATTTTGCAGAACGAGTGTCGTACTGCTGAACAATCAGAGACATGGCAGGACCATTTGGGTCAGAGGGTGGATCCTGGACAACAACATAGTCCAGTTCGAGCTGTTCAAAGAAAATCAAAATTTTCTGCGACCATCTTTTGTAATTAAGACCGTCCAGAGGTTCAAGTTTGGAAAGGTCAGGAAGGGATTTCGCAATTAACGCAGATATGATTGCGAAACAGAAACTCGCTTTCAAATTGTAAGAAACAAACGAGGGTTACAGAAATAACGGAATTGAAATTAAGAACGGAAATCGAACTGTGCCGTGGCGGAAGCCACTGCCTTGAAAGCGATTTCGACAGACGGATGTGCAATCTGTAACTCCGGTCGCTCCCCAAGGTTAACACAGAAACCTTCGAACCTGTGCACTCAAAGTCGAAGATTGTAGAACAGCAAAAGAGTATTTTAATTGCCCAGGAAAAACGATTGAAAGAAAAACTGTGTGTAGAAAAGCTGGAAACTTATTGTATTTATAGGCCACAGAAATATGAACGTTAGAACGTTCATATACACGTTAGAACGTGGAGTGAGACCAAGAGATAAATAAGGTTCCGTTTTTGACTAATTAAAATGCTGAAGAAAAATTCAAAGAAGTTGAAACAGATAAAAAATAAAATAAAATTCGGGCCCAGTCCAGTCGGGACGGGCAGGCGTCGCGCGAATGAACGAGCGAGCGAGCGTGCGCGTGTGGTATATTTGCTAAAAACCACTTAACACAATTTAAAGGCTTCTAAAGCCCAATTCTATATATACCCACTCAAAGAGTTATAAGTTTCCCATGTGGGATTGTAAAAGTGCTCTTGAGAGCAAAGTGGTTAAAGACAAATATACCCCACACTTTCAAAGCCATTTTTTATTCAACACAACAAAGCCATTTTCTAACAGGCAATGGCTCCATGAGTGGAATCTGGGAGCATATTGTTGAGTATCCATCATTTAGCCCTTGTAAGAAGGTCATGACCTTATCTGCGTCTTGGTGATGTCTCATCTCTTTGAAGGCATTGCAATGGCAGGCTAGTGTACAGTTGCACTTTGGCGTGGGCCTCAGGTTCAATAACTCATCAATAAGGATCTTCAGGTCAGTGTAGTACTCAGTGACATTGCTTCCTCCTTGCTTGAAGCTGTGTATTTCCTTTCTTAGTTCCAGAATCCTTAACATATATGTCTGTGAAAACCTCTCTTTCAGATCTTCCCAGACCTCATTTGCTTTGTCTAACCATATTACACTCTTGTGGATTGGAGGTGAGACGACATGATGTATCTAAGACGTCACCATGTTGTTGTATCTTTCCCACTGATGGTACATAATATAATCAGTCGCTGGTGCTTTGATTGAACCATCTACAAAAGAGCACGTGTTCTTGGACATAAGTGTAACCTTCACTACTCGAGACCATTGATGATAGTAAGGGCTTGAATGACAAGAGTAAGAGTAGGCGTCTTTGTTGCTGATAAATGGTAAGGGCTGGTGGTGGCTATGTTTGTAGCCATTCTTGCTTAATCAAGCTTCAGCGGAGCAAGATTAGCTTTGATACCATAATAATAGAATGAGTTTGAGAATTGCTTCAATTCTGTATTAATTTCTGATTGCCAACAAAAGAGGAACTTGGTTCAAATATAAAGAAGACAAGTGCAATGTTTACAGAAAAGAGAAAAGCAACACGAACAAAAGCGGTAACAATAAGAATATCATAATGATGTGTTGGACTGCAATCAATGGTAATCCAGGAATTAATGATGAGAACTTGTACGAAGCGTGATGAATGGTGAGTGACGAAGAAGATAGATCAGGTACTGATGACTCACAGGAAAAGAAAATGTCATCGTTTCTAGTGTGAGGGAGGAGACAGTTGTAATTTGAAATTTGGGGGAAATGGGAAACTAGGGATTTGGATCCCAAAGTTATCGTTTGGGGCAAAACTCCTGAGGTTTATAGAATTGTTAACTTGTCATCAATATTGATTGAGATTTCGTTAAATTCAATAGATTAAATAATAGATGAACGGAATAAAATCAATAATTGGAATAGTTCTTTCCTGCTATAATTGGATCTTCTCTTAATCCATCGTATTTCTTCCTTATCAACTTTTTTGATTTTTCCAGTGGCCCTCAGGTCCCATTTCCATTAGGATAATGGCCTTCGGATCATACAAAATTCTTAAGTCCATATATGGTTTGGGCTTAAGAATAAGTATCTTGGAACTTTTAAATTGAAAGAATACTGCTAAACTATGTAGGAATCCTAGTTTCTTGGTTCTTTACGAGTTCATGGACTAGTCATGGATAGGGATGCAAATGGAACGGAAAATCTCTGATAACAATCACCATTGGGCGGGGACGGGACGGGGACGAGGATTGGTATTCCCGCCCCGCAGGGAACTCTGTCCATGTCTCCGTCCCTGAAGTTCCACCATAGGGATCCCCGATAACTTCACTAAATAATCCTAGTTTAATATTTATTGTTATTTAACCGTCACTTCAAACCTTTCAAACATCAATTATATATAAGATATTTAATTTATTACTAACAAAATCACAAAACTTTTGTTAAAATGTTAATAACTAAGTCTGTTACATATAGGGGGCGTTTGGTTCAAACTTCGGAATCGGAATTGGAATCGGAATCGGAATGTTACGGAATCAGAATCGGAATGATTATTTATTTATTTTGTTTGGTTTAATCTGGAATCGGAATCTAATTACTTTTAAGAGTGTTTGGTTCAAATTTCGGAATTGGAATCAAAATCCAAATTGGACAAAATCAAAAATTTTAAATTTTAATAAATAAATAAAATATAAAAACCATTAATAATAAAATAACTGAAAAAAATTAATTATATAAATATTTATAAATTAAATTAATATATAAATAAAGTACTATATTATAATGTATAGAAATTATTTAAACAACTCTTTCAAAAAAAAAAAAATTATTTAAACAACAATGTATTGTATTATAAATATACTATATTGTTTCAAAAAAAAATATACTATATTATAATCTATGAAATATGTGTGTATATCCCTCTATATATATATATATATATATATAGGGTAGTTACTTATTTTTATTTTCTCTTTGTAGTGCATGGGTGGGCAGTTATAGAAAATCGTGGACTCATAATATTTTCATCAAAAAAATCGTGGGTTTTTCTATTTTCTTTTTCTTTTTTTGTTATTAAATTTATATGGAATGGGAATCAAATTTGATTAAAGGAGAAGGAAGAGGGAATGGTTGATTCCCATAGTGGGGGTGAATGTGATTCCATTCCAATATGAAAATTGTACAACCAAACATTAACAAAGGTAATTAATTACTCTCATTCTCATTCCCTAGTGTAAATATGTCTAACCAAACACTCTCATAAATTAATCACAATTTTTTTTTCAAACTGTCGAAAATATTTACTGTGTTATTAATATATCAAATAATCAAATGAAAATTTATAAAACTGCTTCTATTTATCAACAAACTTGTTTAAAATGTCCGATGTTACCGTTAAATAACACTCAAACTATTTTTTTCAAATTTTTGGTAGCATAGGGTTAAAGTAACTCTTTCTTGGAAACGTTTGGGCTAAATGTATACATTTCTTACAATATTAGAGTTAAATTTGACTCTTATCCCTACTTCTGATTGTCTAGTAAAACTTTGTGCAGTGAACTTAGAGACTAAAAAAGTTTTTTTTAGTCATTGAATCTTGGTTCAATCCTTTGTTTTCTAGAAGCCAGAAAATCACAAAAGCATAAAATTAATTTGGAAATTAAATTTTTCTAGTATACTCACGAAAACCAACAAAATCAAAGTTAAATTAGTATATTTCGAAAATATCATTAACAGATAGCGATGAGCATTAAGTAATATTTCACATGAGAATTTAAATAGCATATCAAGAAAACTGATGATCGTATATATCTACGTAACTAGGGATGGCAACGGGTAGGGTACCCGCGGGTAGTGCCAATCCCAAACCCTTACCCGTTTATTTTTTAATTACCCGTACCCGTCCCATTACCCTAACGGGTATATTTTTGCATCCCATACACTTCCTATTTAATTCACGGGTACCCACGGGTACCCTTACCCGTTAAGAATCAATAAATAAAATAAAAAATATTACTAATTTAACAAAGTATAAATTTAATAAATCATTTATCTAAAAATTGAACCTTAATCAATAAGAATAAGTAGCTTAGTGGTATCACTCAATGGTTGAAAAACAAAAGGTTGGGGTTTAAAATCTCAAATATTACATCTAAAAAACAATAATTTTTTTAATATATAAAAGAATTATGACGGGTAACGGGTACCGGGTACCCTGGGGGGTATTCCCATACCCGTCCCATTACCCTACCGGGTAATTATTTTGATCTCATACCCTTCCCATACCCTTTTATACAGGGTACGGGTAGTCCCATTAGGGTCGGGTAGTGCCGGGTACCCGCGGGTACACTACCCGTTGCCATCCCTATACGTAACTCTTTTAATAATGCATGTTAAGCTTATAAGAAGAGGTTTTAATTTAGATTTTCATTAACTACATTCACAATAAGAAATGAAATGTGTTAACAATAATTAAGTTTTGAAGAAAATTACGTGGTTAGATGAAAAAAAAAAAAAAATGATCGTAGGAAGAAAATAATACTACTTTATAAGAGTACCTAGAAGGAATAGCTTCCATTAAAAAGTTGAACAGATTCGATGCATGATTTGACATTTATGAAAACGTTTTGCTGAAAGTGATAATCAAATTAATTAAATTATTAAACCAATCATACATTGATTCATGTCACAATTTTGAAATTTGACTGTTAAAAAAATAATCACAAAAGCTGGGTTTTCCATCGTGCCATAATCTACTCATCTATTTTTGCTGTTCCTAAGTGTCGTGTATGATTCTCAATAAATCAAAAATTTAAACTACCTAATTCATGCTTTTAAATATTTTTTGAATTTAAAGTGTTCATATATATATATATAACACAAATTATAATGGCTTGTTTTGAAGCTCTAGAAGTCTAATCAAGAAATTTTCTTAAAGTATGACGATAATGGTATGGTATGAATAAACAGAACTAAAATGAAAAGGAAATGATATTAGTAAAGTGTTATTTCTATATATATATATATAGTGGCGGAACCAGGACCTCGGATGACCCGGGGCTCAAACATATCAATAAAAAAAATTTCAAAACGTAAAAAAAAAAAATCAAAATTAACTGTGTAATTGACGGTAAATTTTCAAAGTCCATCCCGTTAGGGCTCGGCAAAAATTTTTTAGCCTCCAACGCATTAAAACTGTAAAAATGTTATCATTTTTTTTTAGAAACTAGCATTGAACTAATAGAAAATTAAACATGTTTACTTTTTTTTAATGTTAATGACATAATAAAAATGAATATTAAATATCTTTATTTTTTTAAAGACATATTAAAAATGAATTCAAAAGTGTTATGAAAATAAAAATAAAAAGTTCATTTAAATTAATAATGGTAACATGTTTTTATAATTATTGAAAAATAAAATTAAAATAAATATTTTTTAAAAAAAAAATAAGACTAAAGGAATCAAACACATGACCTCTTAAACAAAAGCAAGCATATTTAACCATCCCATCTATCTTTATATATTAAAATAATACTACATAGAGTCAATATAATTCTGTACAAAATATTAAGAGACACCGTTACTATTTTTTTTTTCCTCAATTCTCGGGCGGCCAACCGGGGCTCGAGCCCCGGCCAACCCCCCCTAGTTCCGCCCCTGTATATATATATATGTTTTAAAGCTGACTTAAAATGAGTATTGGATCAAAACATATAATATGATATCAATTGGACTAGTTAAGTTGTTATAATCACTATCAAACTCTATATATATTGGTTTGTGGATGAACCAGTTGAAAGTTTGTGAGCATGTAATAACCTGTTCTAAAAGGGGTGGTGTAAAGGTGTGGAAGATAAGCAAGGAGCAACCATAAAAAAAAATGTTGATAAAAGTATAAATCGAATAGAAACTCAAGCTTGAAATGGAGTGGAGTGATTATGTAATATTAGTAAAATGTATTTCTAATACATATATTACATTATAAAATTGTGATGTTTAAATAGATGTGTAAAATATGGGTTGACAAGTCATAAATAGATCGTGAATACACCCGTTAACGGCCAACCTTAATATAACCCGTTTGATAAAGGAATTAACATGACATGACACATTAATTAAACAGATTGATTTATTTACCCGGCTTAACTTAATAAACAAAAATGGATTAAATAACACAATTTGTTCAACCAATTTAATGGGTCGTGTTATTTTAATATTTAGACCGCTTAAAGAATAAAACTGAGGCCAAAACCAATATTATAATTGGGATAATATTAGAGCAGACTATACTATTACAAAAGTAATTTAATTATCATATGCTGAAATTTAATGATTTAGAATACTTTGAATAATCTAAAAAAAAGCACCATTAAATCTAGAAAGTGAAGCTAATTAAGACTTGTCCACTAACTATATATGACAAATTTGGTCCAAAAAATCAGGCAGAAGTAGTAAAAAGATACCTTGAAGAAATGAAATGACATATCTTTCCACCAGAAAAGCAAAGGGTATCAGATTCTATCTTATCATTTTAGGGATGTAATTGAACTATATAATAATTAGAATTGAACCTCCCAATTATTCATAATTAATCAAATTGACATTACAAATCAAAAGAAAGGGTTCGAAGTGCCATGTCTGAATCAAAGAATCATCATCATCATCAGCACCCAAAGGAAAGCAGCATTTGGGGACCATTCAAGAATGGGGTTGAGCATGATCAGCCGTTAGCAAAAAAAGAGAGAGCAGGTATGGGTGTGTGTGTATGGCTAGGTGATCAACAAATCTGCAGAGAAAATGTAGATGCTGCTGCTGAAGATTTCATTAAGCTCGAGCACAAAAGGTTTCTACGTTACAAATCCTATTCTTGATGGATCAATCAAACTAGCTATATATTTACATATAAATAACTTCATTTGTGGTCATATTAATGCTGTATATAGATGATCTCCGATATGTTTATTTCATGATCATGTGACAATCTGTTCATCTCATGTTTTGCTATATTGTATAATAATGGGTCATTTATTAATAATAAATTTTCATCTTTCTGCTTTTTGTTCATAGATTACACTTTTTGAGTCTAATCTTACCCTTAAAAGAGCTTAATTGTACATTTTCATGTAAATTCAAAAAACAAGGGTGTCTCGATAAATCAGAGTCCCCCGTGTGGAAAAAATAAGGCACTGAAGAGCTCTACTTGATCTGATTCTCGAGAGAGGCATCACCGGAGGAGGAAAACAACTACATCAGGAACACTTAGAAGTCGAGAGTCAAGGTATGGAGCCATATCCTCTAAGAGCGGAGATAGTTATGAGCATATTGGGAAGGAACCATGGCAGAGCTTATCTGAAGAGAGCTGAGGAATGAGCTAGGGGGTACAAATCCTGACACTCAAATTCCGTAGGTTACAGATACTAGCTCCCCACTCTATGAACGTATCCTGTGGGAAACCGATGCCACGAGGGTTCAAATACCTGTCTCTAGATAAATATAATATGAGCAGAGATTTAACAACCCACGTCAAGAACTTCTGAAGGGCAATAATGACTACTACAACTACCAATGTCTTTATGTGCTGCCTCTTACAACCACTCTAAAAGATTTAGAATCTTATTGGTATGAATAGCTCCCTCTCGGATCCATTAGGTCTTTCAACTAGATGGCTAATGCTGTCAACACGTTATCACCTCCATTACCAAAAGTAAACTATTAAAAACCTTAACTACCTAGTTTAAGAGCCTGGAAAAACCCTTTGGGAGTGGGTGGAGAGGTTCTAGAAAGTTGGTGTAACCAGCAGTGGTGAAAGCGGATGATTATGGGAATCAACCAAACCATGATGAAATGCGGCTGAAGTACCAGGAATATCTTCAGCTCTTTGATTAAGCTGAATTACTTGCTGAACTACATGTTGAACTACGCGATGAACAATTAAACTTTGAACATGAACCATTTTTTTACGAAAAGTGATACACGTTTACCGCACCAAATGATATCTAACTTTTTGAAATCTTCTCTTCCAACTGTACTTCGATGACTTGAGATGGCAACATTCGTCAGAAAAGGGGGTCGGAGTTCCGGCGAACCTTCTCTGATGCTAAAGTCAGTGAATATTTGAACAAATATGAGACCAACTTTAGAGCAATGAAGTGGAAGATATTATGAAATTATGTACCTGTAATCGCTGATCCTCAAGCTATTTATAGGCAAACTAGTGTGTACATGGACACGTGGCAATGTTTAATTGGTCTTCGGAACCTACATTTCCGTTCTGCAATAAATGTGAACTTGGGGAGCGTGCCTTTAGAATCTAGGGTGATCATTGATCCACGTGTCATCCTAGGCAGCTCTCAAAGAGACCTATGTTGATACCTAGTGGTCGAATGCAAGTTCAGCCAAAGAAAAGTATATTTTTGGGCCTTATTGAATCTGGGCCCTAAATGTTAGCTTCGAAATATTGCTAAAGCCCATTTACATTCCATTCATTTAAGGCTTATTCAAATAATTTCGTATCACCAGCCTTCAAAGATGAAACATTCACTATAACGAAGATCTGGACCCTTTGGTCCACCAACAAGTAAAGATCCTCGAAGAAAGCCTTCGAGTCCCTAAACAACGATAAAGAAGAGTTAGTCGAAGCCCTAAAGAAATTTAATAAACCAAAAAGGGGGCGTATAATAATATGAAAGTAACAAGATATGGACCACATATACGTTTTGATAAAAAAAAAAGGGAAAGGTATAAAAATAAACCTTGTGGTTACACCCATTTTCGAACAACACCCATGTGGTTTAAAAGTTTGCAAAGTGATATCATGTACTTCATTCCGTTAGCAAACACATACCAAATTGACTAACGGTGTTAAAAGTCAAAAGGAAAATAGTTAATTTGGTCCTTATATTTATTTATTTTTAGAAATTGACAATCTTATTCTCTAATTATCACAAACAAACCCCAAAATAAAAAATAAAAATCAAATATACCATCTTCTCCAACTCTCTTTAATTTCTTATTTTTTTTCTTCTTTCTCTCATCTCTCTCTTAATTTCTCTCTCTAAAAGAAAATAAAGTTATCCTCGTCGACACTTTCAAAATTTCTATATATACACATTTATTAATCTCCCCTTCAAACAAATCCGTTGCAATGAATCAAACCATGTAAGAGATGAGTGTGGAGATCAAGAACTCCATCTTCTAATCTCATGTTCCAGTCTCCATCAACAGGTATTATAACATGAGATTTCCGTTTACACACAAAATTATCACCCCAACCTAACAAAATCAAGGATCACATAAGAGATCAAAATGAAAGAAATCCCAATGACAATCGGAACAGCCCCAAATGAAGAATCAGAAAAAGGATACTAACCAGTGCATCTGCAGTGATCACAGAAGGGATTGGGAGAGAAGTGGAAGTTCTCTTCAATGTGTAAAAGGGCAAAACGAGATTATTAGTTTGGATAAGAAGAATAGTAGACCAAACGGACATACAGGTGAGATCTTGGACACTAAAATATGTTCCCCAAGAATTAAGGGAAATATGAAAGTAGAGGGAGATGATGATGATGATGAGGAGGTTAATTGGGAAGAAAATAGAGGTGGGTTGAATTTATGGAAGTGGAGCTTGAGTGGAATTGGGGCTATTTGTTCATTTGTGGTTGCAGCTGCTACTGTTTGTGTTATCAAAATAGCCAGCAAAGGAGCAAGCAGCGTGACCATAATCAAAAGCTCAGGTTCCAGATTTATGCTGATGACAAGGTTTGTTTCTACTCCTTTGTTATTTTCTGGAAATTCTAGAATTTACCCCAATTTTGTTCCAGCATCAAAGAATGTTTCTTTGATCATATTTTCTACTAATTTACTGACTTTAAACAGAAGATTTAGGCGAGTATGGATTGTTATTCAGCAGAGATTTAGCCGCCATAGAAGAAATTTGAGAGAGAGTTTTATTTGATTATGGATTAAATGTACGTAAATGTTTGAAGGGGAGATTAATAAATGTATATATATAGAAATTTTGAAAGTGTTGTTGGGGATAGCTTTATTTTAGAGAGAGAAATTAAGAGAGAGGTGAGAGAAAGAAAAAAAATAAGAAATTAAAGAGAATTGGAGAAGATGGTATATTTGATTTTTATTTTTTATTTTGGGGTTTGTTTGTGATAATTAGATAATAAGGGGGTCAATTTATAAAAATAAATAAATATAATGACCAAATTAACTCTTTTCCTTTTAAATTTTAACACCGTTAGTCAATTTGGTATGTGTTTGCTAACGGAATGAAGTACATGACACCACTTTGCAAATTTTTAAACCACATGGGTGTTGTTCGAAAATCGGTGTAACCACAAGGTTTATTTTTGTACTTTTCCCAAAAAAAAAAGGATGGAAAGGTAACCACTTTAGACACGTTGACTAATGGAATACGCACATTAATCCCTAAAAGAAACCATCCTGATTTGCGCGGCTTACAGTTGCCACACATTAAATCTGTATGGTCCCACTACGTGATACACTCTCAACCTCATCTCTACACGTGTCCTAGACGTCAGCTAGGGCACAAAAATCAGTACTTTCCGAAAATAACCCTAAAACCTTATAAATGGAGATAAGGTACTAAAATAGGTCAATGGTTTTTGGGGAAGTATCAATTTAGCCTCCACTTATAAAATAGCACCAATATAGACTTAACGTTTAAAAAATAGTATCAATTTAGACCTCGATAATGGAACGTGACACGTCATTTATACTACTCTGTTAAGTTCTATCAATTGTGTGGAGAGAGAAATCAGAACTTAATATAATAATATGAACGACGTGTCATGTTCCGTTATCGATGTCTAAATTGGTACCATTTTT
The DNA here is from genome assembly GCF_963576675.1 of Euphorbia lathyris. Lineage (NCBI taxonomy): Eukaryota > Viridiplantae > Streptophyta > Magnoliopsida > Malpighiales > Euphorbiaceae > Euphorbia > Euphorbia lathyris. The sequence goes on along the minus strand of NC_088914.1, from coordinate 16,410,611 downwards.
AAACGTTAAACCTATATTATTGTTATTTTGTACGTGGAGCCTAAATTGATATTTCTCCAAAAACCTATATTGTTTGCACATTTTTACAGTTATATTTTACAAATATACGTGCTTTTCTATATTGAATGATTTTATATTATTATTTTTAGATAGTATAATACATATTTTAATTGAGTTTATATAACAATTTGTTGATTAACAAGTAAAAAATATAAAAATACAAATATGATTAATCATCGGTTAATCCTCGAGGGTCATATCCATTCGACTAGCGCCTAGCGTTTTTTACAACCTTGCTCTACCTTCAACCGCAGATTTAAAGTATAATTAGTAACTAAACTAACTAGATATACTCGGAGGAGGGAGAAAAAAGATTGTCTTCCTTTTTCCTCCTCCCATCTATGTTTCTTTTCCCATTTTAGTAATACTTTTTTTTTGTCAGTGTTTTGTTTTCGGTTGAAATTCATACATATCATCAGATTTTTTTTTTTTGTCTAATTTGCATTTGGCAGATTCTTTCATTTACACTTCTTTTGGGTTTAGCAAGAGCGGAAGAGTATTATCATATACGTAGATCCAAGGATCTACATGGTTGCACCAGTATAAATGACTTAGATCTGATTGGCTGGAAGAAACTAAACAATGGCGATTGGTTTGCAACTACTTTCATGCGGAATTGGATACAAGAGAAATATGCGATTTGTCATTTTTTGTTTTAGTTTTAGCTTTTATGGCTTTTTTTACTTTTTGTAGTCATGTTTTTTCCTTTATTGATCTTGTATTAATCTTTAGCCTATGCTTAAATGAGGTATTATTCCTTACTATTTTCATGTTATACTGGTATTTTTTTTACATCTAATGAAATGATATAAGCATTTTTATCAACAAAAAAATAAAAATTATTGAGATCTATTTTTGTTAAAAATCCATATCAATAATTATTATCACGTATCTGAATTTAATAGTAATCATATAATTTAATAAAATAAAAAATCAAAAGTCTATAACAATAGCACGAATGAAGACTTCCAAAATTTATTTCACAACTTCTCTCTTAATAATAATCAGGATAAGTTGTAAATTTAGCTGTATGGTTATTCAGAAAGAGTGATTTAGTCTCCACGTACAAAACAAAATAATCTTAAGCCAAAAATTTACCAGACGGTACAATTTCAAATCTCATTAACGAAAGATGAGTTTTTTCATTAACATAGGATGTGCAATTCTATAGTTTGATGGGTGATCATAGTACTAAAGGTTGAAAAATAGCCGGAAAATGAAATTATATATAAGAAAAATCACATTTGTTAATAAAAACTGAAACTGTCATACCCGACCTAAAATAAGATCAGATAAGACGGTGAGACATTACTACTGACTTATTATATAAACCAATAGCAGTATCTCTCAAATAAGGAGAAAAATCAAATCAAAAACGAAAGTCTAGTTTAAAGCTAAAATGAACAACATATTCCGTTTCCAGCTTAACTTTTTCATACGGAGTCCGATTAAGGCGATTCAAAAACCCCTGGAAACATAAGACAAAAATAAAGAACTTTCATTTAGGACTCCAAGACAGATTCGGCCTATATCTGGTCGAAAAATGCATCACAAGATTCAGGTATGAATCTGATTTTTCCGCATCACCTATATAGACAATTCTTTATTATATCTAACTCAAAGTTATGACTTAATCATAACCGATATCACACTATTCCACAAGTTCTCAACTTTCAGCTGATTATATATATATATATATATATATATATATATATATATATATACCGGTAGATAATATAAACCAAATAAAAAGACACTGCCAAAAACAAGTTCTTCAAGTGTCCGTATACTATCCACATATATGTACGTGAACAAAATGGATGCAATACCCTAGAGACGACTTGCACCTCGTAGCTGTAACCGAACCTCGCCCTAGGATCGAGTACCCCTCTCGGTACCTTGCACTTCCTCGCCTAAAACAAAACAATAAAAACATTTGGAAAACATGAGATAAAAATCTCAATAAGAAACTATCAGCTATAAAAATCAACTTTACTTAATATAACGACATATATATACGTTTATAAAGGATTTAATCAAAACCTTGTAAAATATACTCAAAACTAAAGTTCATAATAGGATCAAGGTATTAAACCAAAAACCAAAAATATATAATCTTGTATCCATTCTTGAGTTCATCCCCTTATAATTCAAATCACAATTCACAACATATACGAGACGTCTCTTAACATTGCCTATCCCATATGGTCTTACCCAACACTTCTCTGCCATACCCAATAGATCTTCAGACTGTGTACACAGGCCATATTTCTCACTAAATATGGTCTTTGAAAATTAAATCCACCATACCGGACTACTCTCAATGGATACCAAACATTTAATTCCATATATAGATATAGATTGAAACCAAACATATATACATATATGTTTATCCTTCATTTGATCATAATCAAACTCACAAGTGTTCAATTCTCCAAAATATCAATCCTTAATCAAATAAAATTCCAAAGTTAATCAATCAACGAAACCTCAAATCAATATAACCCAGTAAAATCTGTAATTCACATATAAACATAGTCAATAGTTCATTTGAACTATAATTTCACAATAAAAAGCAAGATCGTGTAAAACCTCAATTTTACAAAATTCCGGCATAACCCTAAAATATCAATTTCTGGAAATTCTTTGATTATATATATATCTATATACATAAAACTCAAAATATAGTTGATAGTTACTTACCTTAGCTATGAATTGAAGAAAATACACTCGTTCAATTCTCCGCTAAATCAGTCTAAGACGTTTCCCCTCCAAACACTTCCAAAATTCAGAAACTCTTCGATTAGGATTTAGATCTATGCCTAAGGATGCTATAGTTTAAGTTTCAAGTGATTTGGACGGTCGAATCTCCGTAAATAAAAAAAAAACGGTGGAGAAACGGTTCAGGAACGAATTGATACGGATAAAAAAGAAAAGAAACAGAGAAGGAAGTAAAGAAGAATAGAGAAGATGCTCGAATGTCTGGGATTTATATCCCAAATTCGGCAAATATCCCTTTTGGTCCTCCATCTTTATATAATCTTTTACTAATTACCCTAAACTTTTAATTTGCACATCAACCCATCAAATTAACTCCAAATTTTTCCTATAACACCAAATAAAAATCACATACCCCATAATAATAATATATATTAATATCTAGGTATAAATTCTAGAAATTTAGACACGGACGTGACAATCCTCCCCACCTTAAGAAATTTCGTCCACGAAATTGTACTTACCCGTCTAGGTGAATAAATGGGGATATTGTTGTCTCATATCCTCCTCTCTTTCCCAGGTTGCTTCCTCACGAGAGTGTTTGTGCCACATAACTTTAACAAGTGGTATGGTTTTGTTCCTGAGGACTTTCTGTTCTCTAGCTAGAATAGCTACTGGTTCCTCTTTATAGGACAAGTCTTCAGACAATTCAATTGGCTGCTCTTGAATGATGTGATTCGGATCACTCCTATACCTCCGTAGCATTGAAACATGGAATACATCATGTATATTGGAGAGATTCTGAGGCAATTGTAATCGATATGCAACTGGCCCAACTCGTTCCACAACTTCATATGGACCAATGAATCTAGGACTCAACTTCCCTTTCTTGCCAAACCGAAGTAAACCCTTCCACGGTGATACTTTCAGAAATACTCTATCTCCCACATCATATTCAATTGGTCTCCGTTTCAGATCTGCATAACTCTTTTGTCTATCTTGTGCTTCTTTTAACCTTTGTTGTATGATTTGCACCTTTTCTGTTGTCAACTGCACTATCTCAGGCCCTAATAACTGTCTCTCGCCTACTTCAGACCAACATAATGGAGTTCTACATCTTCTTCCATATAAGGCTTCATAAGGTGCCATATCAATACTAGATTGATAACTGTTATTATATGCAAACTCCATTAAAGGCAAATGTACATCCCAACTACTGTGAAAATTCAAAATGCTAGCTCTCAGCATATCTTCTAAAGTTTGAATGGTACGCTCACTCTGACCGTCAGTCTGTGGATGGAAAGCTGTACTGAAATTCAATCTCGTGCCTAATGCATCTTGAAAACTAGGCCAAAACCTTGATGTAAAGCGAGGATCCCTGTCAGAAACAATAGAAACCAGTACACCATGAAGTCTAACAATCTCCTTGATATACAACTGTGCCAGCTTCTCTAAAGAAAAAGTCACTTTCACCGGAAGAAAGTGGGATGATTTTGTTAATCTATCCACAATTACCCATATAGAATCATTACCATGTTGTGTACGAGGTAATCCACTAACAAAATCCATTGTAATATGTTCCCACTTCCATTCAGGAATAGGAAGTGGTTGTAAAGTACCAGCAGGTCGTTGATGTTCTGCTTTGACTTGTTGGCAACTTAAACATCTACCCACATATTCAGCTATCTCCCTTTTCATTCCTTTCCACCAGAAATGCTCTCGAAGATTTCTGTACATTTTAGTACTCCTAGGGTGCATTGTATATGACGAATCATGAGCTTCTTCTAATATCTCCTTCTTGATATCGTGAACATTCGGAACACACATTCTGTCTCCAAACATTAACATGTCATCTCCTGTTACCTTATATTCAATCTTCTTCCCTTCGCTAACGTCTTTTCTGATTTGTTCTAAAAATTCATCTTGATTTTGAGCTTCTTTAATTCTGTCTCGAAGAATCGGTCTCACCTTCAACATTGCACATAATACTGCCTCATCTCCATAAACCAGTTCAACATTCAAAGCTCTCATATCAAGCAATAAAGACATTCTCACTGATTGTTTATAACTCAAACTTCCAACGTTCTTGCGACTCAAGGCATCAGCTACAACATTAGCTTTACCAGGATGATATTCAATAGTCAGGTCATAGTCTTTCAATAACTCAATCCATCTCCTTTGCCTCAAATTCAATTCCTTCTGTGTCATTATATATTTCAGACTTTTATGATCAGTGAAAATTAGACACTTTTCACCATAAAGATAATGTCTCCAAATCTTTAAAGCAAACACCACGGCAGCTAATTCAAGATCATGTGTCGGGTAATTCAATTCGTGTGGCCTTAATTGTCGTGACGCATAAGCAATAACTTTATCATTCTGCATCAATACAATTCCGAGACCTTGCCCTGATGCATCACTGTACACTGTATAACCTTCACCCACTATAGGTAGTGCTAACACAGGAGCACTGATAAGTCTGGACTTTAATATATCAAAACTTTCTTGACATTCAAGTGTCCATTCAAATTTAACACCCTTCCGCAATAATCGTGTCATCGGACAAGCTATAAGCGAGAATCCTTTCACAAATCGTCGGTAATAACCCGCTAATCCTAAGAAACTACGTACTTCATGTACATTCGACGGTGCTTCCCAATTAGCTACAACTTCAACTTTCTTAGGATCAACTAAAATTCATGCCATCTCCAAACATTCTGTCTCCAAACATTAACATGCCATCTCCTGTTACCTTATATTCAATCTTCTTCCCTTCGCTAACGTCTTTTCTGATTTGTTCTAAAAATTCATCTTGATTTTGAGCTTCTTTAATTCTGTCTCGAAGAATCGGTCTCACCTTCAACATTGCACATAATACTGCCTCATCTCCATAAACCAGTTCAACATTCAAAGCTCTCATATCAAGCAATAAAGACATTCTCACTGATTGTTTATAACTCAAACTTCCAACGTTCTTGCGACTCAAGGCATCAGCTACAACATTAGCTTTACCAGGATGATATTCAATAGTCAGGTCATAGTCTTTCAATAACTCAATCCATCTCCTTTGCCTCAAATTCAATTCCTTCTGTGTCATTATATATTTCAGACTTTTATGATCAGTGAAAATTAGACACTTTTCACCATAAAGATAATGTCTCCAAATCTTTAAAGCAAACACCACGGCAGCTAATTCAAGATCATGTGTCGGGTAATTCAATTCGTGTGGCCTTAATTGTCGTGACGCATAAGCAATAACTTTATCATTCTGCATCAATACAATTCCGAGACCTTGCCCTGATGCATCACTGTACACTGTATAACCTTCACCCACTATAGGTAGTGCTAACACAGGAGCACTGATAAGTCTGGACTTTAATATATCAAAACTTTCTTGACATTCAAGTGTCCATTCAAATTTAACACCCTTCCGCAATAATCGTGTCATCGGACAAGCTATAAGCGAGAATCCTTTCACAAATCGTCGGTAATAACCCGCTAATCCTAAGAAACTACGTACTTCATGTACATTCGACGGTGCTTCCCAATTAGCTACAACTTCAACTTTCTTAGGATCAACTAAAATTCCCCTAGCTGAGACCACATGACCTAAGAACATCATTTCATCAAGCCAAAATTCACATTTGCTAAATTTTGCATATAATTGTTTCTCCCTTAGAATCTGCAAAACTGTTCTCAAATGCTTACTGTGATTTTCCTTATCCTTAGAATACACAAGAATATCATCAATAAATACAATCACAAATGTATCTAAGTAAGGTTTAAAAATCCTATTCATAAGGTCCATAAAAGCAGCAGGTGCATTAGTTAATCCAAATGGCATAACCAAAAATTCATAATGCCCGTATCGAGTTCTAAAAGCTGTTTTCTGAACATCCTTTTCCCTGACCTTCAATTGATGATACCCAGTTCTCAAGTCAATTTTCGAAAACATGGTTGCTCCTTGCAATTGATCAAACAAATCGTCAATTCTAGGTAATGGATACTTGTTACGAATAGTAACCTTGTTCAGTTGACGATAATCAATGCATAACCGCATTGTACCATCCTTCTTTTTTACAAACAAAACTGGAGCTCCCCATGGTGATACACTAGGTCGAATATATCCCTTATCTAATAACTCCTGCAACTGCACTTTCAATTCCTTCATTTCTGCCGGTGCCATTCTATATGGTGCAAGTGATATAGGAGCAGTACCAGGCTGCAAATCAATTGCAAACTCTACTTCTCTTACTGGTGGTAACCCTGGTATTTCATCCGGAAAGACATCTGGATACTCATTCACAATTGGCACATCTTCCAATTTAGGAGATTCTTTATTACTATCTACCACATATGCCAAGAAAGCGTCACATCCTTTCCTTAGCATTTTCATAGCTGTCATAACTGTGACTATACTTCTACGTACACCTCTCTCACCATGAAACACATATCCCTCTCCACTAGCTAATACTAGATTAACTTTCATTTTAGAACAATCTACCATTGCTTGATACTTAGATAATGAATCCATGCCTAAGATGACATCAAATGTTTGCACCATCAAAGGTATCAAATTCACATCTATAAAGGACTCTCCTAACTTCACTTCACAATTAGGATACACATGTGTACATACTAAAGATTCTCCCATAGGCATGCTAACAGTTAAACGTTCTGGCATAAGTTTTGACTCCCAAATTATATCAGACATAAATAATGGAGACACAAAAGAATGTGTAGCACCAGGATCAATAAGCAGATAAGCATCTTTTCCAAATAAAGAAATCGTACCAGTGATAACTTCTGCAGATGCAACAGCTTCTTGTGGAGTCATAGCAAAAGCTCGAGGTTGAGTTGCAGCTCTATCTGACTGATTACCCTGATTCCTAGCTCCTTGAGAAGTATTACCAGCTCCTCTTCCCATGTTATTACCTCTACCATTACCCTGATTATTTCCTCTCCCAAACAAATTACCTCTACTTCCTCTGTCAGTCTGTAATCCTCTACCCCTTCCAGCTCTATTCAGTTTAGGACAACGAGTACGTACATGTCCTTCCTCACCACACTCATAACAAACAATTCTTCTCTGAGGTTCAGTTGTCCTCCCTGAAGGACAATCCCTTCTTAAGTGACCACTTCCGCCACACTGAAAACACTGTAATGTTCTCTTTCTGCATTCACCTGAATGAAATTGCCCACACTGACTACACTTTAAAACATTACCACTGCTAGCAATTGAAGGACTGTGTGAAGCTTGGCTAAAAGTATCAGGTGCTCGAAAAGTACTACGATTCACAAATGCTCCCCTTGAAGCCTGACTTTGTATCTGACTACCCCGAAACTGAGATGGTCCTCCTCTAGCAAACTTTGATCTCCCAAATTCCTCTGACTGCTTCTGATTGGTCTCAGAGTCTAACTTCCCCTTTAACTTTTCTTTCTGTAATGCTTTCTCTACCCAGCCACGATAATGTACACCCTCGAATAAACTCAGCTCATTCACTCAATCCATCCTTAAATCTCTCACATTTCACTTCCTCAGTAGGAAACCACTGACTAGCATAACGATATAAATCATCAAACTTGTCCACATACTCTTTCACAGCCATAGTCCCCTGTTTCAAATTAAAGAACTCATTTCTCTTCGCTTTCTGGAATGTTTCAGTCAGATATTCTCTCATGAATTCACGTTTGAAAACTCCCCAATTCAAACCTTCAGGATACAAACCCCTGACTCGAGTTAACCATGCATCTGCTGGTCCATGTAATAAACCAAACACAACCCTGACTTTATCCTCATCACGTAACTGCATAGTACTAAAGGCTTTTTCTGTAGCCTTTAACCAATTGTCAGCTTCCTCGGAGTCAATTGTACCTTTGAAATCAAATGCCCCACAATTTTTAGCATCCTCAATTAGCTCACTGGGCCTTCTATGTGCTTCCCGTGTTTCCATTATAGTAACAAAAGCTTCAACTAAAGCTCGGGGTTCAAGTTGTACTACTTGTGGCATTGCAGCTTGTGGAGCCACATATGGTGCAGGTTGTTCAGCTGGAAGATTAACAGGTCGACGTGGAGGCAATGGTTGTTGTTGTCTTTGGGGTTGGTTAATGGGTGGAACTCTAGCATCAGAGGCTTCACTATCCCCTATGCCCTCAAGATCCCATTCTAACTCTCTTCTTTCCTCATCTCTACCTCTACCTCTACCTCTATTTAGAGGCGGTCGGCCACGCGGTCGTCTCGGATGCATCTATATGATAAAGACACAATTATAATTATATGTAGATATATGCTATGCATGAATGTCATGTGTGCAACACAAGAAATACAAAGAATCACATTATATTACCTATATATCCACTTATGGATATGGATTAAACCTATTTCTCTGATACCAAAATGTCATACCCGACCTAAAATAAGATCAGATAAGACGGTGAGACATTACTACTGACTTATTATATAAACCAATAGCAGTATCTCTCAAATAAGGAGAAAAATCAAATCAAAAACGAAAGTCTAGTTTAAAGCTAAAATGAACAACATATTCCGTTTCCAACTTAACTTTTTCATACGGAGTCCGATTAAGGCGATTCAAAAACCCCTGGAAACATAAGACAAAAATAAAGAACTTTCATTTAGGACTCCAAGACAGATTCGGCCTATATCTGGTCGAAAAATGCATCACAAGATTCAGGTATGAATCTGATTTTTCCGCATCACCTATATAGACAATTCTTTATTATATCTAACTCAAAGTTATGACTTAATCATAACCGATATCAAACTATTCCACAAGTTCTCAACTTTCAGCTGATTATATATATATATATATATATATATATATATATATATATATATATATATACCGGTAGATAATACAAACCAAACAAAAGGACACTGCCAAAAACAAGTTCTTCAAGTGTCCGTATACTATCCACATATATGTACATGAACAAAATGGATGCAATACCCTAGAGACGACTTGCACCTCGTAGCTGTAACCGAACCTCGCCCTAGGATCGAGTACCCCTCTCGGTACCTTGCACTTCCTCGCCTAAAACAAAACAATAAAAACATTTGGAAAACATGAGATAAAAATCTCAATAAGAAACTATCAGCTATAAAAATCAACTTTACTTAATATAACGACATATATATACGTTTATAAAGGATTTAATCAAAACCTTGTAAAATATACTCAAAACTAAAGTTCATAATAGGATCAAGGTATTAAACCAAAAACCAAAAATATATAATCTTGTATCCATTCTTGAGTTCATCCCCTTATAATTCAAATCACAATTCACAACATATACGAGACGTCTCTTAACATTGCCTATCCCATATGGTCTTACCCAACACTTCTCTGCCATACCCAATAGGTCTTCAGACTGTGTACACAGGCCATATTTCTCACTAAATATGGTCTTTGAAAATTAAATCCACCATACCGGACTACTCTCAATGGATACCAAACATTTAATTCCATATATAGATATAGATTGAAACCAAACATATATACATATATGTTTATCCTTCATTTGATCATAATCAAACTCACAAGTGTTCAATTCTCCAAAATATCAATCCTTAATCAAATAAAATTCCAAAGTTAATCAATCAACGAAACCTCAAATCAATATAACCCAGTAAAATCTGTAATTCACATATAAACATAGTTAATAGTTCATTTGAACTATAATTTCACAATAAAAAGCAAGATCGTGTAAAACCTCAATTTTATAAAATTCCGGCATAACCCTAAAATATCAATTTCTGGAAATTCTTTGATTATATATATATATATATCTATATACATAAAACTCAAAATATAGTTGATAGTTACTTACCTTAGCTATGAATTGAAGAAAATACACCTGTTCAATTCTCCGTTAAATCAGTCTAAGACGTTTCCCCTCCAAACACTTCCGAAATTCAGAAACTCTTCGATTAGGATTTAGACCTATGCCTAAGGATGCTATAGTTTAAGTTTCAAGTGATTTGGACGGTCGAATCTCCGTAAATCAAAAAAACGGTGGAGAAACGGTTCAGGAACGAATTGATACGGATAAAAAAGAAAAGAAACAGAGAAGGAAGTAAAGAAGAATAGAGAAGATGCTTGAATGTCTGGGATTTATATCCCAAATTCGGCAAATATCCCTTTTGGTCCTCCATCTTTATATAATCTTTTACTAATTACTCTAAACTTTTAATTTGCACATCAACCCATCAAATTAACTCCAAATTTTTCCTATAACACCAAATAAAAATCACATACCCCATAATAATAATATATATTAATATCTAGGTATAAATTCTAGAAATTTAGACACGGACGTGACAGAAACTGTAACATTCAGTAAATATTATGCATAAGATTGTAATGTTTTATATATAGAGGCTATTTTTTTTTTTTTCAATCACTATAGAGTTAAAATTGTATATTATGTATATTATCGTACTAAAATGGCTTTGTTTTCTAGCTAGAATCTCTAAAGTAGTCGCTACTCATGATGTCTTCTATGCTTACTTTGTTTTTGACAAAGTAAACCTAGCTTTTACTTCCTACTTATTACGACATCATAAATAGAAGTGTATAATATATTCATTGATAAATTATTATGTATATGTCCATATTTTAACTTTTACATATTTAGCTCCATCTGTTTTATTTTATTTATTTTTTTTTTGTAATTAATGACTGAGATTAATTTAACCTCTTAAATTGAACTTCAACCTGAGAAAATCCAAATTCAAACAGTACAAAATCTAAACTTCCTTTTCTTTGAAAGAATAAAATCTAAAATTAAGTGAATGGTGGATGTATATCTTTTCACAAAATTGAAAATTAAAGAGGGGATTTGGTCCATTTGGAATCTATAGTCACTTCTGATTTTAGAATTTGACTTTTCAAAAAGTAATTGCAATTTTGAATTTGATATTAATGGAAGTATACAATAACGGTGGTAACAAACTCTTAGTGCCCCCAAACATAAATAACAATAAAAAATAATATCATATTAAAGTCGATTGTTATTTTAATTTTTGTAGGATAAAAAAATGATATTAATTAAAAAGCAAGGATTCAACGCATAAAAAGTAATTTCTTTTGTAACAAAAACCAAAAATCAGAAACTTAAAGGTGGAAATGATGAGAGAAATAATTGTTACTGATTTTGATACTAAACCAAATTTGGTAACAACCACTGTAATAGTTGGTTGTTACCAAGTAACTAAAGGTTTGTTTGACTACTTGCTGTTTGTTGTTCCTGTTTGTTGTTTGTTTTTGTAAAAATCTGTTTTTCAGCAGTAAAAGACAAACAGAAGGTGTCTAACCAAACATTTAAAACTCTGTTTTTTAAAGTGAAAAGTCAAACATGAGGTGAAAAGTAGGTAAATAAAGACCCCTAAGTAACATGCACTAGAGGTGCTATTTCTAAACTGGACTGACTTCCTTCAGTAAGTTTATTATGTCCATCCATAGTTATAATTATATAAAATTTAAAACTAAATATATATTATATGTAGGCCAGTTCTATGTTTAAGATTCTGAAATCCTAATGGATATTACTGGGCATATATAAAAGATCCCTTCTTCAGGAATTGTTTATTACTATTCACTAGTAATATCCCCATATATGCTTCCATTTTTATGTTTTGATATGAACTAGTGGATGGTTAATGTACCCTCTCTATGATACCATGTCACTCCACCCTTGCTTAGACGTTTGATGTTTTATTTGTCACTAATAAAAAGGCAAATAAAATAGCACGCCACGTGTAGTATTGAATACGTCTAGATCAAATATAATGATAAAAGGTAACCAATTAAATTAACATGTGTGGAATAATTAGGTAGGTACAGGGGCGGAGCCAGCCCAGGGCTCGGGGGGCCGGAGCCCCCCGGCCACCGGCTCCGCCCTTAAGTATTTATCGTTTAGTCCCGGTAGCCCTTCCAAAATTAGTATAGATTAATTCTATTTAGTATTATTTCAATGTTTAAAGGTGGATGAGATGATTAAAGATGTATGCTCTTATTCAAAAGGTCCTAGGTTCAAATCCCCCTAATCTCATTTTATTTTAGAAATTTTTTATTTATTTTAACTTTATTTTTTCAATAATTATAAAAATATATTACTATTATTAATTAATTTAAATAAACTCTTTATTTTGATAACACTTTTGAATTCATTTTTATTATGTTTTTATCATTAAAAAAAATAATTTCTTACTTTTGAGATTCAAATAACTTAGTTTTTAAATTAAATCTTAAATTATGAAAAATATAAAAAATTTAAAAATAAAAACTATAAAAATGTTATAATTTTTTAGAAACTAGCATTGAACTCATAGAAAATTAAATATATTTACTATTTTTACGCTGGACACTTTTAGCAATCACACCGTCAGACACTTTTAATGTTTTAGCGAATACACCAAAACGATGGTGTGTTCGCTAAAACATTAAAAGTGTCCAACGCGAAAAGAGTAAACATATTTAAATTTCTATTAATTCAATGCTAGTTTCTAAAAAATGATAACATTTTTACAGTTTTAACGCGTTGGAGGCTAAAAATAATTTGTCCAGCCCTTGACTTTGAAAATTTACCCTTAACTCCACGGCTAAAATTAGCCCCCCAAATCTAAATTCCTGGCTCCGTCACTGGGTAGGTATGCTGTTTCAAAAAGTTATTATTCCGAGTTACATGGTTTACAATTGGTACATATCAAATCTGAGTGGTCTCTGATACGGGCATCTTAAATGAGAAATCAAGACAAGCAGGAATTGTGTCTCACACGTCGTGTGAGACAAGAGCTGAATGAAGAAGAGTGGGGAAATAACCCACACGACGTGTCATCGGGGGCACACGGCGTGTGAGCTGGTTGTTGAGCCCCTGGAACTCAAATTGTTAATTCACATGGCGTGTGTCTATTCTTCACACGTCGTGTGTCCTATTGAAGGGGAGTTTTAATTGAGGCATCAACGAACCTTACGGTCGGAGGAATCAGGCCACACGTCGTGTCACAACACTCACACGCCGTGTGAGATGACTTAGCCAGCAAGGAGAACAAAGTCTCTTATCTTTAATTTAGGGGAGGTATTTAAACCCTATTGTTTATAAGGATATGGAACTTTAATGAATCATTTTATAAAAAAAAAAACTCCTTTGGAGCAAGGTTTTCTTACCTATTGGGATTAATTCCTTCAAGTTTAGCTTGAGAAGAAATTTCTTTGTTGATTTACGATTAAAATCAACTTGTTCGTTAGTAATTCGTATGAGTTGGTATCAGAGCTAAATCGTTTTCCTTCCCGGAGACTTCTTGTTGGCGATGATTCAACCTCGACTATCCCAAGAAACTATGGAATCCATTGAAAATCATTTTGAAGGCATGGAAGCTAGCTTAAGAGGGCTTAGAGAGACTCTTATGGAGAAAACCAAAAGCACAACAAAGATATGAGGGAGTTAGTTGCCTCTCTTGAAGATTTCAAGTATGAGATGCGAAACGCCCGTCAACCACCCATCGGAGGTCCTCACCGGATACAAAAGGAAGTTGTTAAACCCCAACTACAAAACAACCTACACCTCCACGTTCTCCACCACAAAGGCAGAACATAGTTCAACCATAAATGGGCCATAGCTCACCCGAGGTAAGACAATTTAATCACGTTATCATTCATAATGCGGATAGTGATAGTGATGGTGATGAGTTTGAGCATGATTGAATTGGTAGAAATATGGATAATGATGATAATATTAGTGTGGTTGGTCATAAAAATATCAACTTTGTTGGGAAAACTCATATGTTGGTAATATGCATGTTAGGGGTGGATATGTCGGTAATTATGATTTGATGATGCTTTTAAATTTAAGATAGACTTTCCTTTATTCGGGGGTGAGTTGGACAATGAGGGATTCCTTGATTGGTTGTCGGAAGTTGAGCGATTTTTTTAGTATGAGGGAATTCCGGATGAGCAGAAGGTCCGTTTGGTAGCTTATAGATTGAAAGGTGGGGCATCAATTTGGTGGGACTACATAAGAGAATAGAGAAGAAGAGGAGGAGGAAGGGATCTGATAAAATGTTGGCTTTGGATGAAAGCAATGTTAAGGGAGAGGTTCTTACCACTCCATTACAAGCAATATATTTATAGTTCATAATGTGGATGTTCTTAAGGTGCCAAAAGTGTGCATAAATATACCTTAGAGTTCTTAAGGCTTTCAGCAATGGAAAACTTGTCAGAAATCCGAAAGCCAAAAGACCTCAAGGTATCTTGAAGGTTTGAGGTACAACATTCAAGATCGAATTGGTACTCAAATGGTTATCCGGGTGCAAGACGCTCAGAATCTTACTCTTAAGGCCGAGTTGCAATTGAGTGTAAGGGATCAGGATGGGCATCGAAAGTCCGGTAATGATGGATTGTATGGTGGAAGATAAGCTTCCAAGGGGAGTGACAAGGGGAAGAATGTGACAAATACAAGTGGGGTAAAGGCTACTATAGTGAGCAAAGCACTAAGTGGGGATGTTAGGCCTTATAGAAGGTCACCACCAGCTCTTAGGGGTAACAATGCCTATACAAAATCAGCCCCTTTCAAATGTTTTAGATCTAACGAGCTGGGACACCATTCTAATGAGTGCCCAAAGAGAAGGAGTGCAAATGTCGTAGAGATATATGAGGAAGACTATGAGGAGTATGACAACATCATTTGTGAACTTCTTGAAGATGAAGATGATTTGGGGTACGAGGATATCCATTTTATTCATGTAGTGAGAAGGTTATTGGTCTCCAACCGGATAGAGGAGGATCAATGACACCAACTCTTTTGCACTTGTTGTCTTATGTAAGGAGAGAAGTGCAACGTTATTAGTGGTAGTGGGAGCCAAGAGAACATCATTTTTGATGTTACAGAAGTTTGGTTTGGTCATGGAGGTGTACCTCAATCCCTCACATACGTCAAAGTATACAGATCCCGATAAACGATTTAGGGAACGAGAGCGTAACACTTCTAAATGCCAATGCCAAACCATATTGCACATAGTACTCTCCGATGAGAGTAGTTGGAAGAAGTCATCAAAGGAGGTACGCTTCTATCAGGGAAGACATACTCGTCGCACAACATCGATGTAACCTAGATATCCACATAGCCTTCATTCTCCTCATAAGAAGACATCCCTAAAAGCCAAGAACACTCATATATCTCTATGGATAAAGAGGATATGTTCAACCTCATCAGTAATGAAGTAAACTAAAGACTTAAAAGTGTCGAGGTGGCTGCATGAACCGATATTTAGACTCTAGAGATTATAGACACCAACTCCCTCCTTATCCCTCACAGTTTAGAAGAGACAATGCCATATGGCTTCAAATATCCTTCATGTAATGAGTATAATGGATTAGGGGATCCCACAATCCATGTGAAGATTTTCGAAGGTCCTTAGTGACTACCACAAATACCATCTTGTATATGTATGAACAATTCCCCACACAATGCATTCAGAGCTTCAAGAAGATGTCCATTGATTTTGCTTAACACTTCATCTTGGTCTGGTCCAACCTTTGAGTTGACTTTTTCGGGTTTTTGTTAACTTGTGCCGGGTGAACCCTTGTATACACTCTGATGCTAAAATATCATAATATAGAAAATGGAATTTCACATAATAAAGAGAGAGAAAACATATATTAGGCTTTTACAAGTGTGAAAATACCATTTTCCCCTAGATTGGGCGGTAGGGTGATTCCATCATGTTGGAGTTTCATGGGCTTCTCATTTGTCAATGGGCTTTTTATAGTTGGATGGGCCTTAGAAAGTTAATTGGGTCTGTGTTTAGACTTGGTCTTACTTTCACAAATTTTATGTTTTATTCTAGGGTGTTCCTATCTCAAATCTCGTCCCATGAGATCCTCCTTAAATTTTTCTACATCAGTCACATTCAAGTATTAGAATTTTAATAAAATTACAATCAGATACATTCAAAAGGGTGGTTGGTAACCCATTTTTGCATAACAGTTATATATCAATATATTAAATAGTTAAAAGCAATCAAATAAATGATCAATTTGATCTTTAAACTTGATAATTAATTTGTTTTTCACACATACATCAGAGTGCTTACATTGATGAGCCGACATCTCTTCAATTTTGCAAATTACTCGGAGATCGGAGGAATGCTTGAGGCTATTCCATCCAAATCCATTCTTAAAATTCTGTTATAAAAACATTGGTCCGGTGAATGAGAAATTGAGATTTGGAAATGGATACATCAGCTCTAGAGACGAGCATGGCAAATGGAGATTCCATAAGGAATAAAAGAAAATTGTCGATCGATAGAGTAGTTGAGTAGATCACGAGTAGTTATGGAAAATTGCCAAAACCCTCCTGTATCTCTTAAGCTCTTAAAGTACAGGCACCATCAGTCGGGTCTAGAGCAGCTACGTCTTCATTGTGGGCACGAATGCCCAGACAAAAGGCATCTTTTAATGCCAAAACCTCTTTCTCCAATTCCTAAATGTGGGCTCTCTTGGCCCTTATATCGCCCTTCGCACAAAGAGGTTTTTTTCTAAAGCCAAAACCTCTTTCTCCAATTCCTAAATGTGGATTGAGAGTTTTTCTTTGTATTTAATATAATTTTTCTTTGTTTAACACACACTGGTGTAAAATTGATCTCCCAACAAAGCCACTCCGCATGAATACAGGTTTGTTTACAAACAAGGGGATCACAAATGTATGACAAAATATTATTGCTTCTGTTTTTACTTTAATCTCTCTAGATCGGAGTATCATATAGAATCAAACACTAAAATACTTACACCGGTGAGCCTATAACTTCTCTGTATTGCAAATTTTAGAGATCGAACAAATAATTGAGTCTATTCCATCTAAATCAATTCTTAAAATTCTGTTATACAGCACTATCAAAATATCAAATTCGATTACTTCAAATCACCTACTAATCTATCACACTGAGTATTCGATTAATTAATCGATTTTTATAATTATAGCTAAGTGTCCCATCGCTTTATATGTATAGCATATATATCAATGTGATAAATTAATAGATCATATGCTAAATGCATAAAAATCAAAAAGATTCTATATATAATAGTTCAAGAAATGACATTTTCCACTAGAAAAGCACAAGGCATTAGATTCACTCTTATCATTTTCGAACATTATTCAACTATAAGAACCCATTTCATAATACACTAATTATTACCCAAAAAAAAACATGTCTTTCTCCAATATGTCTGAAACCAAGAATTATCAACAATATCAATGGGTGGTATCATCTTCATTTGATGAGTTTCAAGGATCTTCATTCAACAATGGGTTTGAATACCCTCCGGCAATAATCAGAAGTAACCGGGCACCGGAACATGGTAGATCAGCGGGGATTCGTCTTAGGCCGGTAAGAGAAGAAGAAAGCTTCGGAGAAAATGTTGATGCTGCTGCTGAGAAGTTCCTGAAGATAGAGCATAAAAGTTGGAATACAAGAGATCGATGGATGTCTGTAAATTCAGAGTGATGTATTTATGAAACTAAAGCATCGATCAGCATTTAACTTATAAATAATTTAGTCTGCTGATTAATTACATAGAAATACAAATGATTGATCATCTCAGAGTGGAAATATGTCCATCTGGTATTTTGATTGTATTTTTCATTTGATACTAATAAACTATTTTTAAGTTTTATTCAATTCTAGAACTTCTTTGATTAATTATGTGAATTTCATAAAAATTTCTGTCTCATGTAAACTTATATTCTTATTTGATGTACAGTAAAACCTCTATTTTGTTATAAAAAAACTGTCCTAATTTGATAATAACTTCTATTAACAAACTCTTATACAAGTAGTCCGGTTAGGTTAGACAGAGCCATCATAATTTTGTAATAAGATAGAAAACCTCACAATCAAACTTTGTCATGGGTTTCTGTTTATTACAGTTTTCAATTTACCATATTTGCTAACCATTTATTTACTTGATTTTATTAGCATGAATATATTCACTAGAAGATTATAAAATGGTCAACAGCAACAGCAAGAGCAGTTTTTTTTTTTTTTAAATCATGGGTTTTTTAAAGCAATAATCTTGGTGGATTCACATTTTCACAAATAAATTTTTGTGGTTCATGTTACTCTTGGTGACATGACAGAGGGAAAAGTTGTCCACATTTTCTATTATTATTTTATACAAAATCTGATAAAATCTCTCTCATTTCTTCTTCGTCTCATGTCAGAAAACGGACTATGTTGACAAAACTATTACCAGGTACGGATATCCGAAATTACCCGATCCTAATAAGACTATCCATACCTTGTATAAAAAGATATGGAACGAGTATGAGATCAAACTATTACCAGTGACGAATATGAGAATACCTCAAAGTACCTGTTATCCTTTATAAATCTTTCATATATTAAAAAATATTGTTAGTTTTTAGATGTAAGACGTGAGATTCAAATCTCAACTTTTTGTGATACTATTAAGTTACTTTAATTAAGATTCAATTTGTTAAAAATTGATGATTTATTAAACTTATATTTTATTAAATTTGTAACTTTTTTATTTTATTTATTGATTCTTAACGGATAAAGGTACAAAAAGTATACCTATTAGAATAATTGGACAGGTACGTGTAACTAAAATATAAACGAGCAACCGTTTGAGATTGGTACTACTCGTAGGTATCCTATTCAGTTGCCATCCCCGTATAAACCCAGTTTCCTTAATTTTGCAAATGACAA
This sequence comes from Euphorbia lathyris, assembly GCF_963576675.1. Lineage (NCBI taxonomy): Eukaryota > Viridiplantae > Streptophyta > Magnoliopsida > Malpighiales > Euphorbiaceae > Euphorbia > Euphorbia lathyris. The sequence continues at coordinate 16,391,086 of NC_088914.1, read as the reverse complement.
GAACCTCATGCCTCTTTTTTTTTCAAAAAAAGAATTTATAGATATTTATTTTTGAAAACATAGAACCATAAGGATATTTTTGAAATTGTCCCTTTTTAAAATGATCATAAAATATAAAGAAATTGAATGAAACTAACATTCTCATGGAAGAAGAAGAATAAAATAGTAAAATATTTATACTACAAAACAAGAGAGAAACTCAAAAGTGGAGCTAAGAAATAGAATAAATCACACTGAGCTAATGGTTGATGGAAATGATTGGTTGTACATCTGGATTGCTGACATATGCAATGCATGCGGAGCCAGAGCTCAAACTCCGGACGGACTACATTGCATAAAGATTTTTTTTTTAAATAACGGTTTTGATTCATAATAGTCAAATCAAAATTTTCAAATTTTTTATAATACAATGGTAAATTTGATCATAATTGAAAAAATTAAGATACAAAATAACTGAGATTCAATATAAAGGCCCTGTTTGGTAAAAGAGCGTTTTGGGATAAAAATAGCGGTTTTGACCAACTTTAGAGGTTTGACCACTGAAACCGCTAATTGGAGTGTTTGGTGGAGAGAAGTTTGGAAGAGAGTTTTGTGATGAAAACGCTAATTTAGAAAAAGCTCTTAAAATGAGCTTTTTCAATTAGCGTTTTGCAATATTAAAATTAATGGACTTCTTTAACCCTAATAGATAGACTCTCTCTTATCATGCGCCAAAATTAATGCCCTTATTCGTCTTTTTGCACAAACTGCTATTATCAATCAGCTAATTTTTACCAAACAGGTCTACACAAACAGCTAATCAAATCAGCTAGTCAAATCAGCTAATGTAATCAGCTAACAGCTAATTCCCAAACAGGACCAAAGTAAGGATAAGGTGCAAAAATACTCTAATATTTACACTTAAGCACAATTTTACCCCTAATGTCTAAAATGATGCAATTTTACCCTTAACGTTAGCCGCCAAAAGCAATTTTATCCCTAACGTTGACAAGTTTGGTCAATTGGAGAAATTATTCATCAAATTGTCTTCTCGGTCATGAATTTTGTAACTAAAAAAATACAATTAAAAATAATAAAGGAGAATTAGGTTGATAAAAATTAAAAATGATACTTAATATTGATATTTTTAAGGGATAATTACTAATCTAATCCAATGAAGAACCCCACTTTACATATCTAACCCACCTTCCTTTCATTTTACCAAATTAGACAAATAAACCCATTTTGGACAAAACTACCCTTATTTTAGTTTGAAGGTTCATCTCCTACCTCCCGCTCCTTCCACTTCCACTTCCTCACCTGACCTTTCCCATTCAACTTCATTGTGGTTCATCTTCTTCATTTTCAGTTCGTTTCAACTGCATTTTACGTTTTGAACTCATCACTATATATAATCCGGGTTGTTCTTCTACATTTTCATTTTTATTTTCATCTCCTACCTCGACATTTTCATCTCCGGTTTCTTTCTTCTGGGCGCGATGGCGAGAAAACGGAAGGCGACGGCGACGGCGACGGCGGCAAGCGAAGAGGAAGGACGGACGAAGCATTAGGTAAGCATGCATCATCTTCTTCCCTGTTACCGTCATTAATGGATTAAATGCGCTCGAATGCGCTCGTATGTTAACTGTATGTAGATATGGTCGCATTTGTTACCTAAATGCGTTCAAATGCGACAAAAGATAATAGGCGAACATAGTGTCGCATTCGAGACCTAAATGTGACACATGCGACGAGCCATTCCATTAATCTGTCGCATTTATTACCTAAATGCGCTCAAATGCGACATTATACACCATGAAACATTGTCGCATTTGAGCGCATTCACAGACGAATGCGACATGATTTTAAGCCTTATACATAGAATATGTCAGTTTTGTTAGAGAATTTAATGTGTGTATGTTTAAAATTGTTACAGCATGATCCAAGTGAATCTAAAAAGAGAAATCATAGTTCCATTTTCAAATATCCCAAGGCGGTTAATTCGGATGCTCAAGTAACAGTGAGGTTTAATATGGATTCTGGTGTCATGATTGTAGATACCCATTTTTGTCCGGACATTTTTTAAGCTTTAACTGATTATATTTGAAATTCTAACAAATTCGTAAATTATATTAAAAATACAAACTTTCTATTACACATATAATTTATTAGGAAAATTAGATTTTTTATACTAATTTTTTATATCTCAATATAGTTATCAAATTATATTCGAGATGTAATTCATTAAAATAGAAAACATATTTTCCAAAGTTATAAATTATAATTTGGGATATAATATGTTGTGTTCTAAATATAGTATTTAAAATTGTTATACCTCAAATTTATTAGTTAAGTTGAACTGTTATCTAAATGGTTAGATTAATTTTTCAATTTTAATTTATTGGTTATGAAATCATATTGGAAAAATGTTTATAATCTAAATATAATTTATAATTTCAAAAAAATAATTGTTAAAGTTATTAGAGTAACTTTAAAAATGATTTTTGATTATACACTATGTTTAAAATATAATTCATTTTCCGATTTAATTTATGACAAAGGAATTAACAATTGGAAACTAAAATCCAATCATTTGATAAGAGTTAAAAATAAAATAAAATGAATTAAAGTCTTATTAGTAAGTGATGATGTTTATTAAGTTAATGTCATTTTTACATTTTTTCTCTTACAGGCCAAGTCCAAATAAAATAGGTTAAGATCCATTTAAGTATCAAATCAAGCTCCAAATCAGATTCAGATCTACATCCTTAACAGAAACGGGTCGAGATCCATATCAAAAACGGGTCAAAGTCTATAAAAAGTTCAGATCAAGTCCATGTCAGAACCGGGTCAAAATCCACATCAAGTTCAGGTCAAGATCCATGTCAAGTTCGGGTCAAAAAGATCCATGTCAAGTCCGGAATCAATATACATATCATTCAAATGTTCTCACATCAAAGTTGGGTCGGATATGCAACCATTAGAAAAGCAAGTGGGGAAATACACCAAGGTCAACTTCAAATTCAATTAAGGGATTAAAGAAAAACAAAAGGACAAATTGAGCATTAAAAGAGGCTGCCACTCCATGATGCACTCTGAAATTCAAAAGCAATCACAAGAGAGGCAAATCTGAAATTCAGAAAAAAGAGGCAAATGTATTATTTGAAGAAATAATGTAAAGAACCCATCCACAAGCTTATCACACCCATACCTATTTCTATCTATAAATAGACTGACTGAAAATTTGTAGGGGGATCCTTGGTTAGAAATACCTTTGTAAAAAAAAAAAAAGAGAAGCTTAGCAAAGAAAAAAAACAAAAAAGAGTTTTGTAATTGTTACTTCCACATATTAAATACAAATCAGTTCTTTTTCCATTTGATCTCCAAAGCTTTGAACTAAGGGTTTTTATTCCTAGTTTATAAAAAACAGTGATTGAAAGCATTTATTTTACTTTTAAAATGAGCTGATTTTGTAAACTTTGAATAAAAATCTATTAGTACTCAGCTCATTTGAATACATTTTTATTTAATGCACTTTAAATTTAGGCTACTAACCCCACTAACTTCATATCTTCATTTGTATAAATATTGTTTATATTTATGTTTTACTAACTACTAACATTTATATTTATATGCCCTTTACTAACCACTAACATTTATATATTCTTTACTAACCATTAACATTGATCTATCCCTCACATTCCAAACTGTTCTCTTTGATAATGTCATTTGAAATCCATTATTCTGGTTAAGGATATGTAAATACACTAAGTTCGGCCCTCTGATAATCTTTTTTAGTTTTAGTGTATATATTATGTATTAAATCCATAACCCAAAAAATATAATAAACTAACAATAACTATTTAAATTAGAATCAGATTAATTAACCTTTCTCCTTTTACCCATTTTACCCTTCTCACCACCGGATCTGGTTGCCCGGAAGTTTCCAGGAGCTGCAAAAATGAAAACACCATCATATTAAAATCATAGATAGACTAGTTCCAAATAAAATAGTAAATATATAATTTAAATAAAAAATCAAAACCAGAAAGTAAAAAAAAAGGGGAACAAGCCTTACCTCAACCCGGACGAATCGACGGAGGAGATGACAGAGAAGTCGCCGTGATAGAACAGGCGAACGGCGGCAGACGGCAGTTGACGTACCAGACGGAACGGTGAAACTGACGGAAACTACGAACATCGGCAGAACAGACGACGAAGCTAACGAACAAACAGCGGTTCACAAGGAAGACGGCCGACAACGACGAAATCGATGGAACGCACGGCGCTGCTGAAGGGACGGAGACAACGGCGACGAACTACAGCAGGCAAACGGAGGAGTTACGACCGGCGACGGTGACAGGAGGTCCGGCCATGGTTACGTTTTTTAGGGAGAAGAGAGGAAGAAAGGAAAGATGGGGATGGAAGCATGAATCTACACGGTTCACATCAAACCCTAAAATCCAAACTTAGGAATTTATACTTCATGTTTTTTTTAAAATTGTACATTGACCCCATAACTTTGGTTTACTTCAATTTGACCAGATAGTCCTAATTTGTCCCAATTAAGCCCTCTCTTTTTGCAACTTAATCCAAATCATTTCTCTTTACCCATTTTTGCCAACCCAATTTCATTCATGGTCCTTCTAGCCTAATCTCTTACTGCAAATAATGCCTAGTTATTTAATGACTTTTAGATTAGATCAATTTCATTTAGTCTTTAGGTTTAGATGAATTTCGTTAATGACTTTTCTATTCATTAGCTTAGTTTTAAATCTTAGTTTTTAGGCTAACTTGTTAAAACTAATTTCTATAGATCAAGTCATTTTTCTAACTTAATTTCTATTAACTTAATTCTTAGATTAATTAAGGCTCTTTTAATGAATCTCTTTTATTTTCTTGTAGATAAATCTAATAAATCAGTTTAGGCATATAAATCAATCACGGCAATACATAAGGTTATGTTATAATCGTACGTACGATAAATAAAAAAAAAACAACAATTTATTCAGAAATAATATCACCCGCTGCATAGGGTTATGTGATAATTATATGCATGGTTATTACTAAGAAAATATCGACACATGTTCTATAAAAAATATACAAAGTTGGTTTCGTAATTGTGGAACTCTTAAACACCTCGTCCACTCCGCTTGAAGACGGTTTTATGGTTATGCTATAACCATAGTCCTAAAAACCTAAAGATGCTTTCAAAATACGAAAGTACCATTCCAATAGTTTTAGTTTCGAACCCTCTATACAATGTTATGTGATAACCGTGTATATGGTCAAGAAACGTAAAACATGACGAGAAAGACAACACTGTCACGCATCACAATCCCCTCATTTCACTGGGTAGGGTTATGTTATAACTCTATAAACTTGAGGAACTTCACGAGCATCGAGAAAATGCTTGAATGAACCTACTCAGTAATCAAAGCAGCACTAAACACGAACACGTAAAACAAGCATACAGAAATATAACAGTACCGATTTATCGGGCGGGGTAGGGTGAGATCTCATCTCTTCCCAACACGTAATCGGAAACCGAATCTAGAATCATCGCAGACCATTACCTTATCTGAATTTTTCAAAAGGGTCAATTTTGAACCCAATCGGTGTCCAATCAGACCGTCAAACTGATTGGTGGCGACTCGAAAACCCAATGGACTAGTCTCCCTATAAGGACTGTCCAACACCGTTTGAAAACCAGTAGAGCGGGAGCCACATCGAAGAATAAAGTTCGCGATCCGCGGGCACGGACGCGACAATGATAAAGAAGTATTTGAGTGAAAAGCAGTTAGAAATGTTTAGGAAAACATGTTTTGGTCAATATTTGGATATGAAGGTTGCTAGTTTCTCTGCTGGAATAGTGCATCATGCCCTATCACGGGAGATTAAACATAAAGAAAGTAAACATAGGGAGATGTGGTTCAGGGTGAGGGGAGTTGATATGCGGTTTGGAGATTGGGAGTTTGGCTTGATAAGTGGTTTAAGGTTTGGGGTAAACATTGGGGAATTCATGGAAAGAATGTATGAATTAGAGATGTCGCATAGGTTGCGAAATAAGTACTTCAAGAAATACGAGACAATAACGACAATTCACTTCTTTGAAGTTTTGAAAAGTATACAATGGAAGAAGAAGGATGCGACCGACAGATTTAACCAAGATGCTGTGATGATTGCCATGTTGTACTTTGTGCATGGCAATGTATTGGATAATGCTAACGAGAGGCATGCAAAGGATTGGGTTTTGGATCTTGCAGATTATCCAAGCCTGTTTAATGAGTTTCCATGGGGGACGTTGGCTTGGGAGGAGACATATAGGTTCTTGGACTGGGCCATTAGCAAAAGACTGAAGCAATTAGAGGCAAATGCAGCGGGAAATAGGAAACGTGTTCCATATCAGCTTATTGGATTTGCACACGTATTCCAGGTATGATTTGTGTATTTATGTTTGGTGTTTGAATGCGCCCAATTTCCACCTGTGTCGCATTTAGAATGGAATGCGCTCAAATGCGACAAGGTTGGGTTGCTAACCTTGTCGACCTTGTCGCGTTGGAGCGCATTCAAATATAATGCGACATGATTGGATTGTAAACCGTGTCGCATTCGAGCGCATTGAAATTGGAATGCGATATGATTAGGTTATAACCATGTCGCATTCGAGCGCATTCAAATGGAATGCGACAATGTTATAATTCTTATCAAGGGATACCTTGGAGTAATGGAATTGAGTGGCTATTTCGTAGATGGACGGGAAAATGTGCGACGGATGATCACTTGGAGTAGAGTTCCAGGGGTGCCACAACAAATGTCCGGCTCAAATGACTGTGGCGTTTGGACTTGCATAAACGCACAATTCTTAAGTGGATTACATGATCTCCCGCATGACGACTCTTATGTATATCCATACAATTCTACGGATGGCGCTTTCTTTCGTTTACGACTTACGGTTGAGTTGTTTCATGGACGTTTGTTAGACTTCAAATGATATTGTACTTTGATTCATGATGTTGTTATATATGTAATATTTATGCAAGTTTTGTTATAAACCCTGTCGCATTTGAATGTAATGCGCTCAAATGCGACGCGAAGTATTCACAATGAATTTGCTGAGTCGCATTTGAGCGCATTCAACGCACAAATGCGACTAGGGTTCTTCTAAACCCTGTCGCATTTGAATGTAATGCGCTCAAATGCGACGCGAAGTATTCACAATGAATTTGCTGAGTCGCATTTGAGCGCATTCAACGCACAAATGCGACACGAATTATTTACACAAGCTAAAGTATTGCACAAGATAAATTTGCTTGTTCCCAAATAAAATCATACAAGCACATGCTAAAGTATTGCACAAGATAAATTTGCTTGTCCCCAATAGAATCATACAAACACATGCTAAAGACAAATGATATTAATCAACTAGATCATAAATGCTTCGAGGTGGTAGTGTTAGAACAACTTGCTGAACTTGAGATTACACTAGGAAGCCGAGTAGTGTTTGGAAGCATGGATGGACAATTCAAACGATTATGACCGATGCTTCTGCATCTGCTACACCTTGTGCGAATTACATCTTCACCCACAGATGACCTTCTTTTTTGACCTTTTGGTCGACCAGCAGACCGTCCCTCCTTCTTAGGAGGAAGCACTTTCATAGGATTCTCGTTCACTTTCCATTCTGATTGATGACCAAGTGGATATATCGACTCACCCCATGCCAACTTAACTGACTCGTTGGTGTAGTAGCGATGTACCCACCTATAGGCGTTATCCATCCTATGTTTGGAAGCAACTTTGCATATGCTCAAATGCGACATGATACACCAAAATGCGACTCAAATGCGACAAGCTATACCAAAATGCGACTGCCAAATGCGACATGGTACATCAAATGCGACCGCCAAATGCGACCGCAAATGCGACATGGATATGAATGCGACAAGCTATATGTTAGTCCTTGTCGCATTTTATTCTCTGTGTCGCATTTGACCACCGAATGCGACACATCGGGAGACAATGGCGGAATCGGAAAATGTCAAGATTCAAGCAAATGTATTCGAAAACCAACTGTGTATTTCTAGTAATGTGTATGAAAAATGAGGGAATGATACTTACATGAACTTGAATGGGGTATGGATATCTTTAGATCTTGAATTGAGTTGATGAATTTTCCTGTGAGAGAATGTGAAAGTAAATGAAAGGGAAAGAGGAGATGGTTGTTATATGAGAACAAGGGTAGTTTTGTCCAAAATGGGTTTATTTGTCTAATTTGGTAAAATGAAAGGAAGGTGGGTTAGATATGTAAAGTGGGGTTCTTCATTGGGTTAGATTAGTAATTATCCCTATTTTTAAAGGAGAATGAGGTTTAAGGGAAAAAAAATTAAAATGAGATAAAAAGTGAAGTGATGAGGATTCGAACATAGGACCAATTGGATATAAAGATTCCTTTAATTATCACTACAACCAACTAGGCAAAATTAGTTTTATGTCATATAATATCACTCTACATTATAAGAACTAATTCTAACTATTTTGGAGGCTCCTCAAAACTGAACCACTGTTCGTCAAGGATGTTCTGTTGCATTTTTGGGCTGCTATTTTGCTACCCCTACCCTACCCTACCTCCTCTAGCTCCGCCCCTGATTTGGATTGATGACTTGGTAGTGCATTTTGTTGCTGCTGCAAATGCAATTTTGGGCTACTGTTCTACTAAATTATGGGTGGTTGTTCTGTTGCATTTTTGGGCTGCTATTTTGCTACATTTCTGGGCTTCTGTACTTTAGTTTGAAGTTGTATGCAGCTGGTTTTGATTTGTTGTAGTTTGAAGTTTTTGATAGATTCATTATCCCTCCTCAAACTTAGCATATAAGGATTAAAAATTCCAAGTTTATAAAGAAGTGTAGAAATCTGAGGAGCATGTTCATCCTTGTTAAAATGGTTTGCTAATTGAAAACATGATGAGATTGGCACTAATTAGTGAATAAGACCTTATTGAAATCTTAAGGTCATTTTATTACTCTGTTTACTATTTGTATTTTGATTTAGTTTTCTTTCATTTTAGATGGTTTTTAATGTTTTTATTCCTTGTATTTATTTATTTTAGTGTTTAATCTAATTTGAAGTGATTAGATGTTTCTAAGGTGTTTATAGTGTTTCTCAGACATGTTGGGACGGATGAGAGTTTCAGGGATTTATTTTATGAACTTTTTCATTCCAATGCGAGTCAAGTCAATATGAGTCAAGTCAATACGAGTCAGTTTACACATGAACATGTGAGTCAAAGTCCGTCAGGTAGAGAATCGTGGTTACAGTGATGGAGTCAGGATTTGAGACTTGGAGGCTAATTTTAGTTACGTAGTTTTTGGGTTTGAACCCATGAACTTTTACGATAAAAAAAAAAAAAAAAAAAAAAAGTCTCTTAACCAATTCAACCATTTCAACCATCTCAACATTCTGTTATACTAGAACAAACACTCATTAATATACTAAAATTAGAGGAGCTATGAACTACCAGACACATTTTACTAAAATTAGAGGGGCTATAAACTACCAGACACATTTTACTCATGGGTGGAACCGGCGGCCGGGAAACCGGAGCCCCCCGAGCTCTGGGCTGGCTCGGCCCCTGCTGGTGCAGGTCAACTTAAAGCCATTGCTAGTTCAAAGCACGCTGTACTGTATCTGAGTCTTGCAACAAATCCAAGATATACATACATAATTAATATATTTTCCCATTTATATTTAAGTATCAGTAACAAAATAAATGAACTTGATATCAGAAGAGCAGAATCTCTTCATCATGCTTTATTATTACAATGTTCTTCTAATCATCACTAATACAAACTTTTAATTCCCAATTATCAAAAATACCCCTCCACTAACTCAATTTGGATCATCAATTTCCACTTATCAAGATTCAAGAACCCTCAAAAAACCCCTAAAAACAATAATTGGGGACAAAAAAAAATTAACTCAACTAAACATAAATTATCATCTTAATCAACACTATACTAGAGTATAATAGATCGACAAAGAGGGCAAGTACTATGTTTATCAAACCACTTATCCAAACATCCTTTATGAAACAAATGCTTACAATCAAGCTCACTCACCTCCTCTTCACCTTCATACCCACTTAAACAAATCCGACATTCCGCCGTCCCGGCTCCGGTCACCGGAAAACCCCCATTCAGATTCTTGAATTGGGTAATTGAAATTCTTCTCTCTCTCCCAATTTCTCCAACTGGGTCTTCTTCTTCAAAATCATTTGGATTCCAATTAGCACCCATAACTTGAAGCAAAGACCTCACTGTGTTCTTCAATAGAGCAACGGATAAAACTGTGTTCATCACAAGAACAGGCAGCACACCTTCAGTTGGACTCGGGAAACTCGAAATCCCCATTTTTTAAGAGTAAAGATTGAAACTTTAACTTCCAATTGAAAACCCCAAAAGGGAATTTGTCTAATTTGGTGAATTGAGTGAGAAGGAGAGGATGGATGGATGGGATATAGAGGATTGGGGGGGACACGTGTACGACAGGTGTTGAATTTGGGGAAGGTAACATTATAATTTTTAGGGTGATGAAAATGGTGGAGAAGGGAGCTATCAAAGATGGGAAGCGTTCACACAGTAGAGGGATAGAAATAGAAAAGGAGGTAAGTAAGAAGATGACACGTGTGTTGTGGTGGCCAACAAGGTGGCGACTGGTGGCACCGGAAGTTTCTTGATTCATGGAAGCCGCGTGAACCCCGAGGAGATTTCTTTCTTTTTTTTAATTTGTTTCCACTATATTGAACAAAACACTTACCGAATCTCATTATCATTATATTTAAATCGTGATAGGTAGATAGATTTTTTTTTTTTTTTGGTTTGAAGGTAGATAGATATATATATCACAAGATCCTATTTATATAGATATAAATATAATAAAAATAAATAAAAATATGGGATGAGGGAAATTTTAATTTAAATATTTTTGGTGAAGTGTAAATTTGATTTTAATGTACGAAATGGTCTAAATTTAATTATAATATTTTCAAATCAGATCAATTTTGTTGTAAGTTATTGAAATTTTGAAAAGGTTTGTTTGAAGTTATTTAACTATTACATCGAATCATCCAAACATTAAGATATTTAATATGTCAGTAATACGATTGTAAAAAAAATTGTTAAAATATTAACAACTACGTCTAATACATACAAGTAAATTACAAAATCGTTTGTTAGTGTCTAAGATGTCTACGTTGTTGTTAATATAAGTACAAATAACCATCCAAAAATATACGAAACTGCTTTAATTTATCGACAAACTTGTTTGGAATGTCTGATATGACATTTAAATAACATACAAACCACTTTTTAAAAAATTGGTAACATTTACACTGTCTCATATAGTATGCCTAAATTTGTACTTCTTAAAAAACATTATGGTTAAATTTGATGTTTATCCTTAAAAATAATAATTCAGTCCAACGAATTCTACTAAATGAATTATCAATAAATCGTGATATCATTGTATCAAAATCATAATACATGTGGTCTAATAGGATAATCTCTCCTGAAACAGTAACCGCCAACGCCACGTGGACCAATTAAGGAAGACTGTAGAGCCATACACACTCAATTTTGGTCTTTTACGGATAACGTATTGGCACTGCAATCATTTCAAATTTACGACAAACCTCTTCCATTAAGCAGCTGCCATATAGAATCCAGCTCATTTAGGGCATAATCCTCTCATTCTATACGTAAAAGACACACAATGGACTAAAAGGTAGCATTTCCTTTGCACATTTGAGCTACATACTTTTCAGTATCATACTCCTCATTTAGCTTTGCTGACTTAAGCATCAGAGTGGGGTCGTGAGTCCCCGACTCCTCCTTGATCATTTTTCTATCTTATCGCGGCATTGCAAGAACCCATGAAAGCTCACTCAGATTATCACACATCAAATTGGAGTGGTGAACGTGGAACAAAAAAAAAGAAGTCATGACTTGGCTAAACAATATGTTCACCCCTTCATCATCAAACCCATCACAGAGATCGAGGTCTCTTGCAAACGCAGATGATAATCTAATAGCACTTTTACAAATTACCTTAGTGTTTGACCAGCGTGTGGAGCCATGTTTGAGTCCCCTGGATCCAGAACAGAAAAATTTTATGGATGAGATTACTAAACGACTCATCTACAATATGAGATCTATGCAGGAATCAATGATCATCCTCAGGGCTAAACATGCGATAGAAATGGTAATGCTAGAGAAGAAATTAAAGAAGCTAGAGAGGCCAACAAATGTCCAAAGAAGCAGGACTATGTTGTTTGTTCTACTGGTCATCACATCATCTGAAGTTGCCCTCGTAAGAGATATTTGTCTTTAGATTCCAAAGAGAAAACACTAGAGGTCGATCTAGAGGAAGAGAGCCAGTCCCTATCACTACAGGTGTCATCTTTCCAGAATGCCTTTTAGAGAGCATCACATGGGAGGATCATCTCAAAGGCGTCGACGAGATTACTCTAACGAAATAAAGTCTCCAAACAAAGGAAAACCATGAAGAAAAAATCGACTGAATCTTATCACCATGATCAGTGTGAATATCCAAAGGTCAACGGTAGCCTAGGGAATAACAATCTACTGAATGGGTTAGGGAAAACGAAGCTCCTCTTAACAAGGAAGTGATGTAAGATCTCATCTGCAAGGAACTTCAATATGTCATGGTAGATGTTGACATTGACACTAGGATACCCAAAGTTGCTGGCATTGGCATAAATGAAATTAATTCAACGCATCAAGGTAGAGGAAAACACATATCTCATTCAAGAAATTGTGTGAAGATCCCCGGAGCATTTCGAGGTGTATCAAAAGCTCTCTGAGTTTTAGAGGGAATGTTGACAATCATTTGTTCCAAATTTGGATAAGCAACTACAATCTTCACCAAACCCATGCAGTCAAAGTAGAATTTGGAATAAACATTTAAGTTCACATGTTTAACCTTTTCAATAGGATTTTGAGAGGCTTTGGAGGATGAAGTTTTCTAGGATTTAGAAGGTTTAGGTACCATGATATCGAGTAAAGGGGAGATTCGAAACGAATGGAGGGATAAACTTCTTCATAATCCTTACAAATTAGAAAAACTAGCAAAACGGCAATAAAATAAAGGAAGAAAGTGAAAGAACTTATAGAGGTAGAAGGGCAAAAGATGATTCAAGAAAAGTAAAGAAAAGATCTGCTTCAAGGGATTATATGTGCAAATCGAGAGAAACCCAGGAGCCGGTAGGTTAATAATTATAACATATCCTTTAGGTATTCCCGAAAAACGGTAGATATGTAATAATTGCATCTACCGAAACGACATGAGATGGAAATCTTATAAGGAAGAGAAAGCAGTTCCAACTGGCAGGAATTGGGTTTCCAAAACTCAAAATGTTGAGTCAATCTTTGAGTATATGGATTAATCTAAGGTAAAGACGAAGCCTTAAAAGCACAAAAAATTCTAAAGTGGAGGACATCTAATATCACATCAAATAAGAAAGTAGAAGAAACCGGGCATGTAGACTAATAAGAAAGTTTATGCGAAAAGCATAAAAGTCAGAGACACATGTCCCAATCACATGACCGGATTCCAAAAACATACATTCCTAATCCGTAGAAAGCATCATAACTTAGGGAAGGAAGAGATAGGCGCAAAATCGTATATATATGTAGATCAAACAAGCATTGCAACATGGAGATCTACAAAGTTCACTCATTTCTATAAATAGTTACTCTCAAAAAAAACACAAGGTACACAATCATCCTGACTTTCTGACTTTACTATGTTTTCTAAGTCATCCTTACTTCACTCCTAGTAACATCTCTTGAGTAATTAAAGAAGCAACGTCGTACACCGGCCCCTCTCTAACAGTTTGTTGATTACTTCTCAACCAAGTCTACTTCGCTGATTGAGAGACATCAATTACTTATCATTTAAGTTTCATCAAACACCAAATTAGTCGCAGAACTCATTCTATCCACATCTCAAATTACATGTTTGAGAAGTCATCCTCTCCATTTGGAGATTTAAGAAAGAAGCACTTTGTTATCTCTTCCCAGTACCCACTTCATACAAATCTTTAAAACTATAAAATCTATTACACGAAAGTTCAATATATAAACGTTCAAAAGATCAAAAACTTCGAGATGCTTTTTTATTTTTTAGTTATCTTACATGTAATTTCGTTTCATCCGAAATAAAATATAATTTGAAAATAAAGGAATAATAAAAATAATATATATAATAAAAATCATTTTACAGGGGGATTTTCATTCCCCTCAATGAGACCTCTACAAGGGTTTATGATGCATTTTAGCTTAAGAGGTGAAAATTATGATTAGCAAAATATAAATACCTGTTATGATTACAACAATATACTCTTCTAATTTAAACCTCAAGCTGTGAGAGGAGCTCCTGTGAAAGTTGCTGTCACTCTAGCTCATCAATGAGCTGTGGAATTGGAAGATTCCATTTCCCTTTCCATAAAATAAGCCTTTTCAGCTGTTGTCATTCTGTTTTGGAACATTGTCCATTCCTTCCTGCACCTATCCCTCACCTGCAAAATCAAACTTCAGTAAACAACTCAACATTGCTCTATACTTTACACAATTTCTCTCATTTTTCTTCAACACTACTTCAATTTTTCATAAAATTCGCCTATTCGGTTCCGTTAATAGTATATTTAAAGTGTTGTTAAAGGTGTGTCCGATTGTGCATCGTTGTGTACTTCAAATTCTTCACACAAAGTTAACTTAAATGTGTCAAAATTGAAGTAGAGGGGCCAAAAGACGAATTGTGCTAAGTACAGTAAGTAAAATCATCTGATATGAATAAAATGCTTAACATACCCCTTGCCATGGTGCCTTCCCATTTTGCGACTCGCCCTACCAAAAGCAACGAATAATGAAAAGTGATAAGTATTTGATCTCGGCATATTTCAAATGAATTTGAGCTAGGGGTGGCAATTCGTGTTATCGTGTAAATATATGTGTTTTGCATAATCGAATATATATGATATAAATGCAAGAAAAATGATAATCATGTCAATCATTTCGTGTCAGTAAGTTGTCTCTGTAAATCGTGTTATTGTGTTAGAAATTGTCACCCCTAATTTGTGAGATGAGGAAAGAGAAAAGATTGAAGCCTATGATATTATTTTACCTGGTTCCCGAGAGAGGGAACAGTTTGATGAACAATCCATTGAGAATCAACAACTCCTATCTTCTCATGGGCAGGCTGGTTTTCAATATAAAAGTTATTTGGTAGATGAGAATGTAACATTTGACAAGAAAAATGGTATTGTCAATTAAATAAGACAAATGTAAGTTACTTACATCTACACATTTTCTAAGAGCAAAATCGAGACCCCATCCGTGCACCAAGTCATTCTGCAAATTACGGAGTACAGCAATCAAACTTTATAGCAGCATGACAAGGGGGAAGGAAAGGCTAGCTGAATGGTTGCATACCTGAATCATATGCCATACACAACGCCATGCATCTCGTGAAAACACTGGAGCCATAATCTCAACAAACCTGCAACCATGAGACAAACTCTTCAAGTATCTGATTCCCTGCTGTATGATGAAGTACGACTCCGAATCCAAAGGTAAATATCAAAATAAAAAGAGAGAGCTGGAAGTTACATACGCTGCACAGGGTGGTAGATGTGGGTCGGTGCACCAACCTGGTTTCTCTTCTGTTATTCTGACAGCAATTGGGAAGAAAATATCAAAATGAGCTCAGAAAATGAACATTTTTATTCAATAAAGAAACTGCATAGTTATCAAATCATTCTTACTTGTGAACTTCGCGATCGCCTCTTCTCTTTGTCATCTGCCAGGTTAAGCCTTTATTAGGTTCCAATCCAGGCTGTGATATCTCCAAACCATGCTTCTTCACTAATTTTAAATATCTGGATTTGCATAAACATAATCAAGCTTTCAGTCAAACTGAAAATGACAAGAAAAGTAAAATTGTAAGTCTAATACTTACTCTTCTCCGTTAAAATGCTCAACTCCCAGATCTTCATCCCAGATGAATATGTAGTCATATGGTGCAATAATATCAGGGTGCAGAAAACGCTTCGCATACCACCTATCACAAAAATTTGGAGTCTTTAAGTTTACCATTCAGTCATGCCATTTGGATTCGGACTCCTAACCAGTCACACAAGTTTTCAAATATCCCTTACCATTTGGTCTGCTTCCGAACACTGACATGAATAGCCCGCTTGGACCACTCAAATTCATCCCATTCACTCACCCGTCCATCATAATGGAAAAGAAGTATTTGGAAATTCTCTGAGAACTGCAAGAGGAACAAATTCAGACACACATTCATAGTTGCCTAAAGGTGAAACGGAATACGTGGTGTAATGCATGCACGGAGATAGAGGGGCTGACCTTTTTAACATTTGCATCAATATTCTTTTTCTGATCATAGCCAACTGTGAAGGTTACAAGATATTTCGGGGTGCTGGTCAAGTCCTAAGATACGAATTTCATCAAACATCAGAGGAAATCCAGCAAAAACAATAATAGATAGCTGATGTTACACTATGGGAGTTCAAAGTTGAAGGTAGATTGTATATAAAAGTGGTCCTAAAATACACACCTCACTGGGCTGACCCCACAATCTGCGGGGATAGTAATCTGATTCAGCTTCAATGATTCCTGGTGCCAGTCTCTCTGCACCTCGGGGATTTGAAGGGACCCAGATCTGAGAAATCATAAGTGTGAAATGAGAGAAAAATTTGGATACACACCACATTGCATCTATGTGCACCTTAGAAGAAAGGCGGTGCATGTGTCCAATGCGATCTTGGAGGCATCTCTTCTATTCAACTGTAATCACGTAAACACAGCCTATTTTTACAACAAGAAAACATTCTTGTATACATTCTACAGGTTTTCTTGTGACAAAAAGCCACGACAAATAGCTGCTGATAAAATTTCTACACCATAGAATCTGAAATTATCAGCTAAAGTGATGGTGAATTTTAGCATTTCTTTTGGCAACTACGAAAGACATTAAAATCATGTCAAAATTCCTTGCTATTCTGAGAATGAAATTGGGGAACCTCTCTTTGCTACTATTTTAAGCGTGAGACCATAATATCAACACTATCCAAGCACTTGAATGCCACATAATCTATCCTAAGGAAGAACACAAAAAAAAAAGAGGAAATATCGGAGCAGTAGTGGCAATCATAGTTGTCAAATCGAGATTCGACTCGTGAATTGAAATCCTCATTTTGTGAATCGTGACTCGTGAATTGAATTGAATCGTAAGATTCGGTTCAAATTCATAATATTATAAAAAATAAAATCTTTACCATGTTGAACTTAAAATACTATCAAATATTAGTCTAGAGTGAGTTTAGTAGTTTCTGTTGTTCAAGTTTTTGATGAACGATGATGAAGATAATTTGGTTCTGATCAACTGTTGTTGCACCACGACAAAGTAAAGACGTTTTCTAAATGGGATGAGAGACTTGCATATTGAAATTGGAAAATCATGTTAATTTGTTAATTAATTATAATAATCTTATTTCTTATTCTTTAAATTTCTCATTGGTTCTTTTTCCACTAATTTATCTCCTTCCTCAATTAGAGTTATAGTTTTCCTAAATAACAATCTGGAATCTGTGATATTTAGATTCGCCCAATCGATCCGGCTCGAAATAGAGCTGAATTGACTTGAATCGTACAATTCGAATCGTGAATTGTAAGATTCTCTGATAATTTAGATTCTCCCTATAAATCCGGCTTGAAATAGAGTTGAATCGACTCGAATCGTACGAATCGTGAATCGGAAGATTCTAATAACAGTGGTGGCAATACTGTAGACATTTTTTTATTAAGAAATACGCCACTCCCTTAATGACCAAGTGTATGGAAGTTGATCTAAATTGAACTAGAGAAGCAGCAGTTTGCAGTAGTGATTTTCTTTTTACAAAACAACCAGAAAGACACATGTGCTGAAGAAGATAAGGATAGTTGCTAGTAAATTGGCAGATTCTGAAAATCTTAAGCTAAACAAACGATTTCAAGCTTGAATGGAATGACCAGACTATGTGAAAGATGGAATCCTTTCCTAATTTACTTAGTTTCTTCCAGATTCTCAAGACTTATTCAGAACAAATAGACGCCAGGAGAGCCACTTTATAAAGGCAACAAATTGAAATAAAGTGCTTAGTGATTATGAGCAACATAAGAGGGTGATGAATAAGGATTTCGCACATACCTTCGACGTATCATTTAAATTTTGCGTTTCAACTGGTTTGTTTTTCTTCCTTGACATCCAAGAATGGGTTACAGTTGGTGTTGAGAAGCCTAGTTTTTTGTCATCAACATATGAAAGATCAATGGAAGGAAGAAGGCTGGATGAGAGATTCAGCTGTCAAACAAAGTTACAGGCAATGCAACATTTTAACATATAGCATATAAGAAATATAAGAAACAATAATCATAACAAACAATACACATGCGGAGGGCAAAAAAAGAAAGAAGAAAGAAGCAGAAGACATTCAATAATAAGCACAGAAAAACCTGAAAGAAAAAACAAAATTTGCACACCTTGGTCAATGACAAACTTGGAAAAGATACCCCTATCAAGAAGCCAAGAACTACTCCAAGAAAAGTTGATACAATAACCCTCATTGTTTCATTTGGTTTTTTACTAACCGGACTGCAGCAACAATAATTCAAACTTTCAATTATTGAAGTTGTCGTTATATGAAGATTTCAGAAAACTTTCACATACAGGAAAGGGAAATTGAAAAGGTTCCATTGAAAAAAGCATAAGACGATCCTAACCTTCGCGAAAGTGTTCCCATTTAATTTACAATTCACAAAGAATGTGAGAAGTAATACAGCATGTCAGAGCTCTGGTTGCTAAATAGATTCCGAGTTCCCAATTTCCTGTAGAATATATTGAAACCTTCAAGGATCAAATGGAGGACCTGCATAAAAGGATATAAGTATCTGTACAAGAACACTATCTCAAGAATCCAGATCAGAAGAACTTCAATTAAACATATCTAACTTCTTCACAACGTTCAAGCATCTCAAACCCATCCTGAAATTGATACCTATATACCAATTTTGGAATTCAAATTCCCAATACTAAAAAAAGAAAATTATTGCAGGCTATACTCAATCCAACGAACAAGCATCCCTCCAAACTTTAACACCTATAAAAGCATGAGCTTCTGCCACATATTACAAGCAACTTTAATGGGTAAGCAAGGGGTGTAGCTTTGATCGAAAAAAATGAAGTCTACTCTCAGAGGACTTTTGACAAACACCTGAAGTGAATCTTAGTTTTTAATCAACAAAAAACCCAGATCCGCGGTATCAGAATTAATACCAAATAAACAACTGTTTTTGCTTAAGTTGAAAGATAGAGAATAAAAAAACCGACCAAGATACAGGTGCTTAAGAAATTAACCGGAATTGCTTCAATTGAACTTAATCTATTCACTCATAGCTGAAACTAATAATACTAACAATTTTATGAACTTGAGAAAAAGAAAAAATCTACTAGATTTTTGAACATGACCAAACTGAAATTGAACTCACCTGAATAATCAGATTCTCAATTCAAAACCAAGATCAGACGAAGAAGTCTACAAACCACTAAATCACGAGAAACCCAGTTCTCTAAGAATCGGAATCTGGGCTACAGAGAACCCAAAACACTCAAAACAAACAAAAATTGGAGAGAATAATCGTGATCGGGTACTCGAGTTTGAATAAAAACGCACAAGTGGAGAACTTTCCCGGGAAAAAGGAAGAGGCAGAAGTTGAATTTCGTTTTTCCGTTTTGTAGGAGCTCAGAGGGGAATTTTGCAGCTGCAGAAGAGGAACAGAAGGGGGCATTTAAGAGAGGAAGGAATTGGAAAATTCAATTTTCCATTACTTGATTTTTATCTAGATATATATGAATAGTAAATTTAAAATGTTATTAAGATAAATGGCATGACCATTAGGATATTTAAATTACTCACTTAAATTTAATTTGAAAAATTCAAAGAACATGGTCAGAAAAATCATTCTTCAAAAAAAAAAAAGTTAGAAAAATCAAACAAGTTGATGTCATTTTTAGCAAGATAATATCATATTTTCTGTAATTTGGAAATTAGTTTATTATTATTATTTTTGGTAATAACTAATTCTGTTTATATCATCATTGACCAAAAAAAGATTAGTTTTGAAAGAGGAAATGATGTTTTCTGATTTGGCTTTTGCTAATTACTTTCTTTCTTTGTTGTTTCTGTTTTGTCTTGTAAAATATACAACACTGCATAGTCCAAATGGTGGACTTTGGGATTTTAAGTGTATTTCAATTTCTTTTCAAAAAAAAAAAAAAAAAGTGTATTTCAATTTTAAAGATGCAAATAATTTATTTTAAACAAATTTACATTCTTGTTTATAGTTCACAATATGTAATTTATTTTTGGGTAATTAATTTATTAGTCCCTATATTTTGACAAAACACACTTTTTAGTTCATGTATTTTAAAAAACACATGGTATGGTCCCTAACTTTTTTCTCAGTGAATTGTTTAGTCCTTCCGTCTGTTTGTTAGATTTTTTACCGTTTATGACTTCAGAAATGACTAAATTACCCTTTACTATTTACCTTCAAACTTCAGAAGAGGAAAAGAATAAGTTATTTGTATGGAGAACAAGAAAAAGAACAGACCAAATGCTTACGAATTTGAACGATTAAGAAGAAAATCAAGAAGAAAAACACTCAAAGTTGATTTCAGATGCATTAGAGTTTAAAGGAAAGGAAAATAAAGGAAAATAAGAACGCAAATCCAAATTGACTAACAGAATCTTCATGAGAGTCTAACGGCAGTGACTAAACAGTTCACCGAGAAAAACGTTAGAGATTTTACCGTGTGTTTTTGAAAATACAGAGACTAAACAGTGTGTTTTGTAAAATATAGGGACTAATAAATTAATTACCCTTTATTTTTTATAAGTAATTCAAATTCATAAAATAGTTAAACAATTGAAGAAAAAGAAAAACACTTTTTAGATTCATATATAATATAACGAATGTATATAGGTGATTTCTTGTTTACCTAGACTTATATTGCTAAGGAATTGAAATCTAAAATTAACTAATTTTTAAATCCAAAATATATTATAGACACCATGGTATTTTTTTTCTCAAGACATATTTCTATATTTAATTTAATATTGACCTTGTAAATGGATGTTTGATAAAATTAAAATCCTCAAAATAAATAATGAAATATATATTTGCACTCTATATTTTAAAATTGATTATAGATATATAACAACACAAAATGTATCTTTTATTTCAAAGCGAAATAGGTTTCGGCAATAGTTATATAATATACAAAATTCAAACATTTTAATCGGCAATAGTTATATAATATACAAAATTCAAACATTTTAATTGGACACAAGACCCTAGCAAAGCCAAAGGGACTATAAGATGGCAAATTTTCACACCTTGTTTTCTATATCTATTCTTTCTTTCTTACTTTGTTTGTTTCTCATCATAGTCCAAGATGATGATCTTTTAAACATAAACTTATTCTACTTGTGTCCTCTTTAAGAAAAATCATATTCATAAGTGATGGATCATCAAGCATCATCTTTATCCAACTATTGACCAGGTCTGAAAGATCGAGATGGATTTATATGTTTTTGAACATGATGGAAGAGAAATAAGAGACTAAAAATTACTTTTTAAGTATTCCTAGATATATATATTTTAAAAAGAAGAATCTCATTTATATTAATTTTAACATGTACTTTTCCGTCTCATTACTACTTTAAAAGATTTTCTAGTGGATGGAGTCTGGATGGATCTACTTGATTTACCTCAAGAGGTCTTGTGTGCGATAACTGCCATCCGGAGAGGTCGTAACCCCTCTAACATTTGTATCTGGTGCCCGATGGATAAGGAGTGCTTCACAGTCAAGCTTTTCTATGCATAGCTGGGGAATCAACCTTCTTCATTAGCGGTTTATCAGTTCCTTTGGCGAAAATACATTCCGCCTGCACACTCTCTCTTTTGTTGGCACGCTCTGCTTGGTTATCTCCCCACCCACAATGCTCTGTGGCTTCGAGGTATGTTTATTGTCTCACGTTGCTGTTTATGCCTTGAGAATTGCAAGTCCATGCAGTATCTGTTTGTGGATTGTTGGTTTAATAAGGTGCTTTGGCATAGTCTGTCCTTGCTGTTTGGCCGGTGAATTATCACATCGTCTGTTGTGGAGCTGCTTAGCTGGGCTGCGGATCAAAAGTTTAGCTCCCAGATTTCGGCTCTTTGGTGCAGTGCAGTCCTACATATGCTTTAGGTAAGTTGGAAGACCCGCAACGACTCCATTTTTTCAAATTTCTCCTCTAATATTTTTCCGCGCTAAGACTTTTTTGCTTCAAATTCGTCAGACTGATCTTTTGTCATTCGACTCTGTTTAGAACTCAATTGTTGCACTTGATCTGCTTCACACACTATAGTTGTTGCCTCGTCGGTCCCAGGCGTCTAGGATTCTGCCAGTCCGCTGGTCTACTCCTCCGTCTGGATGGATTAAAATTAATTTAGATTCCTCGGTTACCACTGTCAATGCCAGTTGTGGAGGTATGTTTCGGGATTCTACTGACACTCAGAGGGTTCTTTTGCTTTTCCATCTACTTGCTCCCTGGTGCATATTGTGGAACTCTATGCTGCGGTCTATGCAATTCGCATGGCCTACAATAAGGGATGCCACCGTCTTTGGCTTAAAAGTGACTCGACCTATGTGGTATCTCTCCTTCGACATGCCGACTTATCGGCCCCCTAGGAGCAGCATCAGGAGCTTCTGGAGTGTCGCGCTTTGCTTCATGAAATGCAATTCGTTGTGTCACACGTTTTTCAGGAAGGTAATCAGGTTGCAGATGCACTAGCCAACTTTGGCAGGATCAGTTCGGAGCCTCACTGGTGAGACTCACATCCTCAATTTTATTTTAGTTTTATTTGGGACAATTGTAACGGTTGAGACTCGTATCGATTTGCTTAAGTTTTGCCTACTCACTATTTGTCATTGCTTGTATTTTTTATTCTTTTTATTGATTTGGGGTCGGGGGTGGTCGTCTGGGGGGTGCTAACCAAGTTGGGATGTCTCGGGCTTCCTTTTCTTGTTTTCTACCTCTTAATAAAAAAAACATGTACTTTTATCCTTAAATTTATATGCAGCCTTAGGTGTACAAAAAGTGATATGCATCTGTTAGCAATATTAGTTCACAAAAGAAACTATAACGAGAAAATAATGATAATTTTATTGAATTGAAGAACAAAAATAATAATATTACAATAAACTAGTTATAATAAACATTCGGATGAACTAGATGAACAGAAGAAGATTATGAGACTCGATGAAATCGGTCTCCTTAAGGAAGATTTTACCACTATTGACAATCGTCTCCAAGGATATATTAGAAGCGCGAGTCAAACTTTAACTGTGTGTGTCGAATTATCACAAGAAACCCAAGAAAAATGACGAAAAAATCGATGCAAAAATTTAGAGAGTTGAACAAATTTGGGAGAGAGAACAAAATTATATAAGCCGTTTATGTATTTCAGATGAGGAAAAAATAGCTCTTATATACATGTTAGAAAAATTTTCCTTCAATTAATTCAAAAATTCATTCACTTGAAGAAACAAACTTACTAAATAAATTTACGTTATGACAATTAAAATCAGTATAACCACTAAAATGATTTTACCCCTCTTTGCTAACGGAATGAAGTTCAAGGCACCGACTTGCAAACTTTTAAACCACAGGGGTGCACTTCGAAAATGGGCCAAACCACAAGGTTTATTTTTGTACTTTTCCCTTAATTCTATTAATGAGATTTAATTCTCTAGTAACTACCATTCAGATTTTAGCACGAATTCTGACAAATGCATGAAGATTGCACCAGTAAAAAGAGTTTTTGCAAGATCAAGATGAGAATTGAATGTTGATCTACATTTACCATAAGAATCAATAGAGGTGGAACATATATTCTTCTTTATTGAGACAAAAATTCTTGAGATAAAAAAAATTAAAATGAAGTTTTTTCTATACGATAGGGAAGGTGAAGAATGAGAAAGTAATTTTAGGATGAAGAAAGGAAAAATATATAATAGAGTAATTAAGAAGAGTGGTGAAAAATCAACAAAATTTTAGTAAAAAACAGAAAAAATTATTATTGATAAAAGATATATGGGATAAGGTGTAAAAATACCTTCAATGTTAACTGTAAGAAGCAATGTTATCCCTAACGTCAAAAATAACACAATTAAGGGCCAAATGTTCACAACTTGGACCAATTTTAGGGTATGTTTGTTTTACCTACTGTTTACTATTGAAAAATGTTATTTTTTCAAAAAGCATATATTCTCTGCTTTTGTAAAAAGCAAATAGGAGCTCACTAACCAAACACATAAAACTCTTCCTTTTGAAGTGAAAAGGCAAACAATGACATGAAAAGTAGCAACCAAACACCTCTGACATTACTAACAGATTTATATACACAGTTAACTTTTCCGTTTTATCTGTCCATCTTTCTAACATGCTATTGAAAGTTTTAATATACAAATATCATAAAAGTCCCTGTAAAAGTTTAAAACAATCCATACTCTTATTATTTCTTCCATAATTACTTTCCTCTTCTCTCACCAACATAAACCCATAAACACAAAAACAAATCTTTCTTGTAAAAATAGGCTAGAATCCAAATTGATTAACAAAAATTAAAAAACCTAACCGTATAAATAAATCCATAAAACAAATTCATCAAATAAAAAGAGAAAAGGAACTCAATTTTGTAAAGTCACGTAATTCCCAACTCACATTGGTTCCTCATGCCACTGTTCCAGTCCGATCTAAAATTCAAATACAAGAATAGATGAGAATAATGGAGGGGGAAAAAGCAATCAATCGAAGATAATAGATGATATTTCTTCAAACCACAAAACCGACATAATAAAAATTCAAAACCCACAAACCCAAAGTAGAGGAAATACTAAGAGTTTCAACTTCAGAAATAAAAAATGGCATTAAGAAAAGATAATCGTAAAAAATGGTATTAGAATCTTTGTTTTCTTGTTTTATTTCAACTTTCAAGTGAAGGTCTGATGAGAACTGATCATATTATTTGGTGAGGTTAGGTGAATAAGATGGCAGACGGATGGATGGAGAAAACGGAAAAGTTAACGTGCATACAAATCTGTTAGTGATGTTCAAAATTGGTTCAAATTATGAACCTTAGACCATTAATTGTGTTATTTTTGACATTAGAAGTAATATTGCTCTTTGTAGACAATGTTAGGGGTTTTATACCTTATCCCAAGATATATAGACAAATTTGCGTAAAAAAAATTATATTTTTGATTTGGCAAAATATGAGACAATTTTATATAGAGGTAATAGACTCGTTAAAAAAAGTTCTATTAACAATAATTAAAAATCATATTTTTTTAACCTTTTAAAATAAAAAATTGATAAATTATGTGTTTTTGAAGCCTATGGTCCTCACTTATGTAGAGCGTATAAGGAGCTGGAAAGTCTGGTGGGAAAACGTTTCTGCTAATTGTAGAATGGCGAGAGAGTCATGGAACCGCAAAACCATAGTTGAAAGTCGAACTTAATCAAAACATAAATCTCTCAAATTAAAAAAAAATATATATATATATATATACATATAATACCAACACTTCAAGATGGACTAGTGTCTAATGAGCATATTGGGACAAACTCAATCATCATGCATCCGCTCAGTTAATGATTATTGTCCATGGTCTTTTATGAGCATGTTGCTTATTTGGGTGTTGTATTGCTTAAGAATATATGAGTTCAGTGTAAGTTTGTATTTTAGATGCTTTTTAGTTTTAGACACGTTTGTTTATTCGGTACCAATTCTAGTTAATAAATTTTTAAGTTTATTCCATTCTACAAGTGTTATTGTTGTGATATCACTAATGTGGACGAGTTGAAATTGCATGTTGAGATCACATTATATGTAATTTTTGTTCTATACATCCATACTTAATTCATGTCATTTAGTTATGCTAACATATGTGATCATTGTTGGTAAGATTATACTTAAGGCGACTGATTCTGCTTTGGTTCTATATTGGCATGATTAATGGACAGAATTATCGATATATGTCTATAGTAAATATGATAACCTATTTTGACGTCATAAAGCGTTCATAATTTATAGGGATATACATCTTTCACCTAAGTGAGAGATTGTTGGATTAAGATCCACAATGTGGGCTTTACAGGTATAATATAGTAAATTATGAGTTATAATATATTAGTCTGTTAAGGGATCTAATTTAGTTTATGACATATATAATGGATATGTGCTTATTTATGTATTGATACCTAGTTGTAATATATTAATTCTATGATGGGCAGAATAGTAATTGCAACAATTAGATTTTCACTGTAAATAGAGAGTTATGGTACCTAGGATATTAGCATTCTAAATCTACAGTCTTCCCATCGAGTGTAGATGTGCTAGTTGCTTCTAGCTCTATAAGACCAATTAACTTAAGGTGTTTTTTATTCCATTCAATCACTGCACTATGGATTCAAGTATGCTTTCGCTTTAAGTCTTGATGGATTAATATGAGTTTATAATCCTACGGTTTGTGGATCTAATTCCAATAAATAATTCTAACGTAGGAATGCATTAATTTTTAATATCCACTGACCTTAAATTAGTAAAATTATCTTAAAGGGGGAAGTCCACCATAAATGAAATGGTTGACCATGAAGAAAAAGAACCAAGTTGGCAACAAAGGCAACCAAACTAGGACCACTTAAATTAATGGTAAGGACTTTCAACATATTAGCATATATAACTTAGGACCCGTTTGTTTTACTATTGTTTGTTGTTGCTGTTACGGTTTGCTGTTTGCTGTTGGAAAAAGCTGTTTTCCTAAAAAAGCAGAGTTTCTCTGCTTTTGTAAAAGGTTGCTTTTCAGGTGTAAAAGGTAAACAAGAGGTCACTAACCAAACACATAATGCTGCTTTTTCAACTGTAAAATGCAAACAGGAGGAGCCTAACCAAACATCTAAAACTCTGCTTTTTAAAATGAAAAGGCAAACAGGAGGTGAAAAGTATGTAAACAAACACCCCATTAGTCCAACTATATAATCAATTTGCCTTTTGAGTTTTTATAAATCTTTCAGAATTTAAATATTGCTCAAAATTCGAATTATAATTATATGCAGTAACTCTTAATAAGCAGAGTAAATATTAATTTTCAGTAAAAATTAAGTGCACTTCTTGTTTTTTTTATAGTCTGTCTGACTCGTGAAACATTTTTTAAATGAATTCTCTTTCAATTAAAGTTTTATATATATATATATATATATATATATATATATATATATATATATATATTAGTATTCTAACTTAAACGATTTGGGAGAAAATCTGTTGTCTCCATTTCGGTGTCCCCTTCCATATCCCTCTCACAAAAAGTGGTCCCTTTTAATCATATGAGTCCCCTTGGCTCATAAAATATATTATTTTAATTAAAATGGACCACTTTTATGAGAGGGACATGGAAGGAGACACCGAAATGAAGATATCAAATTTTCTCCCAAACGATTTGAGGCCCTTAATATGATTTATTTTTACAGTTCAAAAAAATCTAAATGAATATGTAATGACTATTAATGCAATTTAACCTGTAGTTATTATTTTTTTTGTTTGATAATCAACCAATAATTAATTAAAAAGTGAGTCAATGTAACTAAAAAAAATCAATTCCATTAGATCACGGCTTCATAATGCTTCCCCCACCCACCAACCCACCCGATAATTACAATGTTTCACAATCTTAATATGGGAACGAATTGAAAGAAATATAGTGCCTTCTATGGTTATTTACTTTGTTTTTGATAAAGTACCATTACTTGATTTGTTTTCATCATTGGATGATGGAGCATAAAATTAATCCAATCGTGAAAATACATAAAGTAAAACTTACTTTGTAAAAAACAAAATAAGCATAGTCTTTACCTATGTTTGTATTGATTTAAATTAAATTAAAAATAGTAAAAAGCAATTGAATAATATGCTAATAATTCAAACAAGTAGCTTAAGATTTTTTTTTTTGGGTAGGAAGTAACTTAAGAAATTTGAATGGCCATCATCATCATCAGAGTGACTTTTCATGGGCCACATAAAAACACTTGGATGTCTTTCAATATGACGACTTCCACCCTTAACGAATTCATTAATTTAAATTATAACATGAAAATTCTTCCATAAGTACTGAGTAAAAAAAAAATATTTATAAACAAAAGAGTAAATATATACTTTTCGAAATTCCAAATTAAAAGTATTTATACTCCAATCTTTATCATTTAAACTCTTTTGAACCTTCAGATCTGAGTCATTTGTTTTGCAACCACGTATATCTAATGACCTATTGATAAAATCTAGCATTTCTGATAGAATGTTATAAATGAAAAGATAATAAACAACAGATGTCGTTCAAACGGAAGAAGAGATCCGATAAAATATATGAAACCAACTAAAATAAACATAACGAAAAAAGAAAAAAAAAACTAAGAAAATAGAACGGTGGAAGGAGTAAGAAGGAAGACAACATTCCTTTCTTCTCCACAAATTGATAGCAGCAATTCGAAAGAGAAGAAAACTCAAACAACAAAAAGATAAGAAGATGAAGTAAGTTCTCTAGTAAAAAAAACGATGATGTTGTGTTGCTCGGAGGAAATCGAGCTATGAATTTGATGAAAAAGAATGCGACAAAAGTTACATATAGAAGTTTTTTTTTTCGGTTATGAATAACATAAATTGGATTTAATGATCACTAATAATAAAATTCAGAAATAATGAAATATATGAATATGAATTGATTGATTAGTAAATTTGTGTAATAAATTTGAAGGATCATAAAGAAAGCATCCAAAATTCCAGATAATTTTGTATTAAATTGAGTTTACGATGAAGAGAAAAAATCAATTATGAATATAAACTCGATCAATGTTGCATTTTTAATTTCGAAATAGCATTTTTAACGGTTTGAAAACAATTTTTTTATATGTGTAATGTGATTATAGAGAAATGAATGAATTATAATACATAATTACACGTATTCAAACAAGGTTTATCGAGTTACTTATTCTAGCACATATTACCGCTAAGTAGCAGTAGAAGAAACGAATCACAGTCTTATATTATAGATCACACATCTCATACGCTAAAGATCATTCGAGAGGAGAAGCGATCGTTCCACGAACTAAGTACAAAGCGTAAGAGAGAGAGAGAGAGAGAGAGAGAGAGAGAATTTTCTGCTCTTGGATGTGTGTTAATTACATGACTTTAACAAAACCCTCTTGAATACATTACACGACTTTGAACTCCACGAGGCTCGCATCTACATCTATTCGATAAATACAAAATGATAGCACAGATCGAAGCATAAAACGTGAACGATTCACTCATAAAATTATCAAGAGAAAACAAGTCGAGAATAGAATTTCTTTTCATCAAAGTATGTAATTACTTTTCATCAAATTATAAAACTACTTTTAGACAAGATACAAAACTAAACTCCTTTACAAAACAAAAGCTAAAACTGAACCAAACATAGGATGCCGACAAAGATTCACTTGTGTTCCCATGAACGTCATATGATGGAAATCATGAGGAGCAGATGTCACTCTAGATATGGTAAGCGAAGGGATGCAAGAGAGGCTAGGTTGCCAACAGGCACCTTCTCCTCCTCCCTCCACTAGTCACCTCGAAAACTACGACGAGCATAATCCTCACAAAGGCCAAAAGCTCCATCCAAGAACCCATAATGGCCCGAGAAAGAAACGACAAAATTCCCTCTAGAATCCTCAAAACAATGCTTATGGATCGCCACCCTAAACCAACACATGAGACATAAATACCCAACATATTCCCCCGATGATGAAAAGCAGCAGGAAGCACACTCATCCTTAATCTCCCCAAGACCAATATCAAAAGCCAAAAAAATACCCTTAGGCACCTTCTACTCACCAAAAAGACAAAGTAGAGGATAAGGCAAAGACATCCCACCTCTATTCCCTTCATTTATACTACTCGGAGGACAAACAAATCAACAGATGACATCACTACTAGAAGAGTAATGATTAAGAAGCAGTAAAAGCCCCTAACCCAACTCCTCAAAAATAGAAAAACAATAATAC
This sequence comes from Euphorbia lathyris, assembly GCF_963576675.1. Classification (NCBI taxonomy): domain Eukaryota; kingdom Viridiplantae; phylum Streptophyta; class Magnoliopsida; order Malpighiales; family Euphorbiaceae; genus Euphorbia; species Euphorbia lathyris. The sequence continues at coordinate 16,360,827 of NC_088914.1, read as the reverse complement.
ATGGCAAGACGGAAGTGAGCCATTGTCACCAGAAAATATGTTCAATGACATAGAGAAGCGAGCCTTGATATGTGTATTTATGAGCAACGGATGAAGGACAAAGCAATCGTCAGGAGCCCGCATAACCTCCTTATCAATCATCACATTTCCCCAAAAAAAAAGGTACCAAAGTTCAAATCCCCCAACAACTTATTAGGAAATGACAAGTACAATGCTTTCCAAAACCAAATACTTTTTCATCCTAAAGAACGATAAATTAGATTTGAGGGAGACATCTAATATAAGGTAAATATAACTCTACCATATGGAACCACGGATGCATGAACCAACCGTCTAAAAGATAGAATGTGTAGCTTCTCCTTGTCCAAAATACAGCCAAACGAATGCGTACTAGAAGCTCAACTCGGAAGACCTAGTGAAACTCAGTCAAGAATCCAAATGTTGCCATAATCATTCCTGATCTCGGAAATCACGGGCCAGATGGCCTTGAGGGATACTATTATAGACGAAGCCTACCTTGATAGGCTTTCACCCGCGGGAGGTCCGTCGTGACTACTACGGTACTGTTTGGACTCGAGGTCCACTAGAGAAAATGACTAGCTCGGTAGGGCCAGTGTCGGAGAAAGAGTGGCCACCCGGATTTTAGGTCCAAGAATGTTACTGAGATTCCTTGCGGGAAGCAAGTGGGTTTGGGAAGTTAGGTACGCTTGGGGAAGGGTTAATATCTCCTCGAAAGGAAATATTAAGCACCCCCAAAATCGCCCGGTGAACCCACCCGCCTCCTACTTAGCATTTCTAAATACAATCAGGCTATTAATAACTCTTTTAAGCTTTTTAAATTCGTGAGATATGTGTGATATGTGTGAGTTTTCACAAAGTTTTAAAATCCGTTTTTAAAAAAAGATTTAAAGCAAGTAAAAAGGGGTAAATTCATACAAACAATTACCAAAATAAAATTAAATTGACATTTACAAACAAACTCAGGCATTCTTGAGCCTTCTTTCCCTTTTGACGTTGTTGAAAGATACTTGGCAGCACATGAAAACCATTAACAATAATAAACTCGGAAAAATAAACCAAAATTCTACATTCTGGTCATACCCCGCCGTGGCAAGGTGTCTCTGGGGGCGTACCCTGCCATGGCAGGGTCTGGTCTGTGAGCAAGACTTCATACCCCAATCTCTGATTCGTCCTTAACTCATCCAAAATAAACACGTTAGTAAACTTCTAGCGTACAAGCAATGATAATGAATCACACGGCTAAACACATTTAGATTAATACTCAAAGATCATTGGAACACCAAGAAACATTATTTAAGAGTGGTTTTACTAGCTAAAATTGACAAACATGGTATTTAATATGTTATAAAGGTTTTAAAACACTTCAGGAATATTAAAAAGTCAGTATAATGAAAAACGCACGGTGAAAACTACAGAACATGCAAAAATAGTGGATTCGGTCCAATCTGCGCAGCACCCTGCCGTGGACGAGTGCCTCTAGACATGGACCCTGCCATGGCAGGGTGCACTGTGCCGTGGCAAAGTGTGTCTCTGAGATGCTGAAAACGTAAATAATTGGTTCTAAAGTCTTGAATTACCCTCAGAATTTACGTTTTCTGGAACCGAGGATTCTCAATGGAAGTGTGTGGACACAATTGAAATATTAAACCAACCTAAAGACTAGATTTTGGTCACTCAACCTAAGATTTCTCACTTTAGAACCCTAAGTCCCGATAAGGCCCGAGCCACTAGAGATCTTTGTTAGGTCATAACTTTCTCATCTAATGTCGGAATCATGCACCGTTAATTGCGTTGAAACCCTTAAGACCAGGAGAACACTACTCTATAAGACCTATAGAGCTAATTTTAACCGTATAAAAAGTCAACTTTTAGGTTAAACCTCGAGTTTGACCAAAACTTCCGTAAGTCATAACTTTTCCGTTGGACCTATGATTTAGATGTGCCACATGGCGTTGGAAAGCTCATAAAGAGTACAATGATATTATTCGATATTTAGGACCTAACTTGACTCCAATAATAATGTTGACTTTTACCTTGGACAGTTTGACCTTTTCTATGACTTTTCTAACTTTCATTCAAATGTATTCCAAAACACTTCCATTGATCCCCTCTTTGTTGGATATCATCATAGGGTTCTGACTCCAGTGTCTACAACTGTTCCCTGATATCTAGGCTCACTCCCTCCTATCAATAGGAGACACGTGGTCCACCATGCTTAACAATCTGTAACCGTTTTCTATAGCTCAACATCGATATAAATAGAGTAAACTCAACTCGAGGTGAATAAGTTCATTTCATATTTATAACCATCCCTCAATCTTCTCCATGAACTGACTTACGCATAGGAGCAATTTCATCGTACAAACGGATCCCCGTTAACCCTGCTTATGTGCAGTTGTAGATTGAAACATGAACTTTCAAGATTCAACCACATTTTTCATCCCTGAATTCTGGTTGTCCTAGGGACTTTGGGGTCTCTAGTCACGCTGACGATATCTGTTTTTCAAAATGACAAAATGAATATTGAGGTTGCGCATCATATACCCTCGTCGAGATTGAAACAGTTTGAGAAATATTGTCTAAAATCCTAATCGCAAATCTATGGTATATGTTGAATACCAGTCCCTTTGTTAGCGTATAAACAGTCCTAAAACACGTTTAAATGCATAATTAAATATAACATATATATTAATCATAGGAAAGTCAAAAACATTATTTTGCACACAAAAAAAACACGAATCAGAACTGACAGAATACGAGAACTTTTTGATATGATACCAATAAAGGAATTATACTACATAATTACACAGGTGCAAACAATGTTTATCAAGTTACCTCTAGTAGCACATATTACTATTGAATAACAGTGGAAGAAACGAACCACTATCTTGTATTATTGGTCACACAACTTCTACGCCAAAGATCGTTCGGGAGGAGAAGCAATTGTTACATGAACTAAGTGTAAAGCCTTAGGCACACACACATAGAGACGTGTTGGTGGGGGAGACAAATGGAAGAGATTTTCTACTATTGCATGTGTGTTAATTCTGTCTTGGCCGAGTCTCTTTTATAAAAGGAAAGATAGGACTAATCCTAACCAAAATCTTAATTAACTATTAATTCTAACTTTAGTTAGATAATATTTTTATTTATCTTAATTACTTAGTTTACATTTCTAGCCTCTTTCAAAAAGTTTTACAAAACTAACATATTTCAATGGACAACTTCCAACTTTGCCCTCGTCTTCTTCCTAAACAGAACTTCGTGTCTTTCCCTCTCTTTCTCTTGCGCCCTCTCTCTCTAAAGAACAAAACAATCTACAGAACGACTATTAATACTACAACAATCAATCCAACCCATAGTTCATACAATAAGATTTCTACAATCATGTAAGTTTTTCATTGGTTTTTAGTTTCATTGAAAAGATTTAAAGCTTAGTCCATTCATCACTAAGATCTAGCAGGTTGTTTCTCTACAACCCAATGTATATTGTTTCTCTTCCTTTTTCATGTTTTTCCTGGTTGTGTGAACCCCAAAAACAGTGGCATTGTTGTCTGAAAATATATTTTGGTTAGAATATCAGTTTCAGATTTTTCCCCGACAATGTCGATATCTGTCGATTTCTAATCAATATCGACAGATATGACGATATAGCATCGTATCGATATTGGTCGATATCTATCGATATTGTATGTGATATCGACATTTATCAACCGAAGTTATAGTCTTCAATGTCAATATTTGTCGATATCGGTATATATTTATCGATATTGTATTTGATATCGACATATATCGACTGAAGTTATAGTCTCAAATGTCGATATCCATTGATATGTGTCGAAAATCGACAACATAATTAAGTCGATATATGTCGATAGATTTCTCTAAGTTACAAATAATATATAGTTCATTGTTTATGAAATGCAGAAATATGTCCACCCCGAATACTTGTTTGTGTATGTTTCTTGGGATGGAGAATGGAAAAAAGAGGGGCCCAAGGACACAATGATGTACGTTGGTGGTCAATCGAATGTGCTCCATTTTTCAACGCCAACTGATTATCAAACGTTAAGAGAGAGAATTTACGCTTCATTGAATATTGATGCAACCTCACATGACATACATATGGCAATGCACACAACATACAATCCAAATAAACTTTTTGGAAGATTAGCAGCCATATTGGAGGACAATGATATTGTTGGAATCGTAGAGTAGGCTAGGGTAGTGTGAAAAAAACTTCTTTCTAAATCTATCTGGCTTCTTTAGCGCAATAAACTTTGTCCTAAATGCTTCCAAATCTCCAAAGCGTAACCCACTTAGCAGTCTAAACTCCCAATCTCCACATCTCAACTCAACACCTCTAACTTTGAAGCAAAGCTCCCTGGGTATGAGATCTTTACATTTGATCTCTCTTGTTAAAAGGATATGACAGATGACTCCTGCAAATTGTGTAAGTTCCATCACACAATACTACCCGAAGCAACTCTGCTTAAATAGCTTTTTTATTCGATGTTAACTTGTTCATTATATTTTTTTGTTGAATCTCCGTTACACCTAATTGTGATGATGCTTTGAATTCCAAATGCCTTTTCATACTTATATTATGAACCCTCCTTGGCTTTCTTCGAGGCAGAAGTCGTCTGTTTGGAAGAAGAGACATGCTCATCTCTCTTACTCTTTTATCCAGGATCATGCTGAAATTTATTGTAGATATACCATAAGCTAACATACAAGCAAGCTAGTAAAGAAGTTAAGCTAAAATGAGCTAACATAGGCTAAAATAAGAGAGATATTGACAATTAGGTTGTCGATATCTATGTGATATCGACACATATCGACCAAAAACTTATCAATTGCAAATAGGATATCGATTGATATCGACCAAACACTTATCAATTGCAAATAGGATATCGATTGATATCGACCAAACACTTATCGATTGCAAATAGGATATCGACAAATATATGCACGAAAATAGAAAATAAACAAGGAATGTAGGGTTTGTCGATATCACTTTGATATCGGCAACTGCAAACCCAGATAAACCCTAAAACCAGAAGAAGTAAACAAAACGAAAGATTCATTCTCAAACCCAGCAAATATACATACAATATAAGAACCCATAAGTAAAATCAAATTATTTACCCTATTTTTCGTCCTTCTTTCTACAGCCGCTTCATTCTCTGCGTTTCGCGTTCTCGCCATGTCCACTCGAAGTTAGAGAGATTCGCCGGAGGAAATCGTCGGATTCGCGCAATGAATCGTCGGAAAGTGTAAGTTAGAGAGAGAGAGAGCGGGGTGTTAGGTTAGAGATAGCGGGGTGTTAGAGAAATGAATTTCTTTCAATTATGACGAGGGCAAAGTTGGAAGTATCTGATGAAATAGGTTAGTTTTGTAAAAAAATTGAAAGGGGGCTAGAAATGTAAACTAACCCCCTAAAAATGGCTAGTTTACTAATTGTCCCAATTAATTATAAGCAGATAATTCCTATAAGAAACTTATAAATTTTTTATTTCCAACTATAAAAATACAATTCCAAACATAGATGAAATTAGTAACATTTTTTTAATTGAATAAAATGTTCATAACCAAACCCGATGTTAAGATTTTGGAAATCTAAGGGTGAAGTAGAAAATAATGGCCCTTAGTACAACTAAAAATCATAGTAATCGAAAACTTTGCGCCAAGCGATTATATGAATATTTTCACTCAACTGCAGCCATGTTATCTTTGAATGTGATGCCAAGCTAGGTGTGGGTGTTGTCAATACTCATAAAGATGATAAATCAGATTTTGGAACCATTATAAAGATTGTCAATTTCTTCTTTCTAACATAACCGATTGTTCGGTGTCGTTCTCTCCTCGTTCAGCGAATAGGATTGCATATGTCATTGCACGACATACCGTTTCCAATGCTAACGAGTTTTTCTGTTTTACTATTTCTATTTGACTATCAGCCGCTGTTTATAAGGATCGTTTCATGTCTTCTTTAATATAATTCAGGCACTTGTTTCAAAAAAAAAAAAAAAAAAATCGAAAACTATATATTAAATAAAATATTCAAACCGATGAATAATAAGCAGCTTTATGCATATATGTCTGAAAAAAGAAAATCATATTTTCATATGGAGTGGTCGGCAAAGCTTAGCGTAGAATGAAGGAGAGATTGTCGTTTCGATAGAGAGAGAAGACTTTGACTGACCACGACCACGATGGTGTCACGATTGGAAGCTGCGCCAAAATACAAATTTTAAAGACCCTGTCAAAGCATATTATATTACAAAACCAATTTAAAAATAAATAGCATTGTCTCTATAATTCATAGGATATATATAGATAATGTTATTAATACATTAAATAACTAATAGTTTTTAAATTAATACAGGAAAGTAGCATAAGTAGACAAATAATGCACATGACAATACTCCTTTGGTGTTTAATTTGTTCTTCTGATTAATAAAATTCACGGAATGTTTGGTTTTTTTTATTTAAGTATTTGGTTAGACATTTTTTGTTTGTCTTTTGTAATAAAAGTAGTTTTTTTTTTATAAAAGTAGAGAATCTCTATTTTTTGGAAAATCATTCTTTTCAAACAGCATACAGCCGATAAACCAACGGATCATTAGTAGATTAATTCTTAGTAATAAAGATATTTTTGTTATACTCTAAAATAAGTAAAGAATATATTTTGGAATAAATAAATAAAATTAATTAGTTTGAAACCAAGGAAATTTTCTATTGGATAAATTGTGGAAAAAAATGGTGAATTGCGTGAACCATAATAAGTCGGCCCAAATGGGAAATTTTGGTCAAATATGAGATTATAGTAAATGGAAAATTGGCTAGATGAGATGAGATGAGATGTTAGGTTTGGTTGACTTAACTTCTTGATGAAAGGGAGGGGCAGATGGATTTGGTCATCAAAATTCTTCCAATACTTATTTATTTGTTTTTGTGTAGGTAAGATCTAAACGTGTTTGAGATTGCTAGAAATTGAATAGAGGTATTAATTTGGCAGGCTGTAAATTTCTGATACGATAATACGATTGATTTATAGAGAGGATTCGTATGATACAATTATCATTTTTGTATCATTTATATCATATATACATAGATGCACATATCGCTGTATGACACAGCAATTTATTTGACACCTCTTGTACAATTTTATGGATTGAATCGGCCGGTCCAACTAGGAATCGTCCAAATCTTTGATTTAGATCACACTGAATTTTTTAATTTTCAACAACTTTGTAAGAATTGGGATCAATTGGGGTTCCGATAATCCAATCGAGAACCAGTGTGACTCTAATTTTTATTTTTCTTCTTATAAAAAAATAAAAATAAAAGAAAGATAAATGTATGAAATAAAATAAAAACCACTGCTTTTGGAAAAAAAATTGGATCTTAAGTTTAAATACTTTCATAATTCACTGATTTTTTTTTCTTGCTATCTAAATAATAAAAAAAAATCAGAGGGTTTCTGGCAACTGGGACGAAATCGACACTTGTGTGTGGAAGCCGGTTATGTCAGGTATGTATACTGCCAAAGGTTTTTTTATAGTTCCTTCTACAACAACAATCCGGTTGAGTGGAACAAATTCCTTTGGAATTCATTTGTGCCACCTAGGCGGTTTATCACCTGCTGGCTAGTAATTCATAGGAAAATTGCGGTACAAACCAATTTACAGGTATGTGGTTTTTCACTTGCTTTGAGATGTGAATTGTGTAAATGCCATATTGAATCAATTGATCATCTTTTCGTCACGTGTCCTGTGTCGAATAGTTTATGGAATGTTGTCTTCTCTGTTTTCGGCATTCACCATAGTAGTATATTAACCTTTGGGAATCTTTTTCAGGAGATATGAGTTGTCCGTCTACATAATTCTATGAGAAAATGGTGGAATTTGGCTACTATAACTGCCGTTTGGTACATTTGGTACATGAGGAATATGGCTATCTTTGAAAATGATCTCCCTTTAATCCAATTTCTTCAGAATCGGCTTCACTTCTACATTCAGGAATCAAAATGGATTGTCAATCTGTCGAGCCGTGCTAGGCCTCCGCCGGACCCTATCATTGTTCGCTGGTGTCCGCCGTCGTCGAGTTGGATAAAGGTTAATACCGACGGTGCACCTGGTATCGCCGGAGCTGGTGGGATTTTCAGAAATTCCCGAGGTTTTGTTATTGGCTGCTATGCTATTAACCTCTTTAGTTCCTATGCGCACATTGCTGAGCTGACTGCCATTATTTTCGCAGTAGAATCTGCCTGGGAACGGGGGTGGCACAATCTTTGGGTTGAATAGGATTCTGCATATGCGGTTGATATGCTAAACAGAAAGTCTACCATGGTTCCTTGGAAAATTAGACAAGACAGGCTTCAGTGTTTAACTAGTTTTTCGAATATGAATTGCAGAATCACTCATATCTATCGAGAGGGCAATCAGGCGGCAGATCAACTTGCCCGTTTTGGCAAAACTGCTTCTGCTCTTACATGGTGGCATTCGGCTCATCATTTTTGTCAATCGTTTGTTTTTTACGACTTATGTAATGTTGCACATGTTCGTTTTCCTTAATTTTCTGTTTTGAACCTTTTTATTTTCTTTTTCCTCCCTTTGTAATTTTCCTTTTTTATTAATAATATTTCGGGTTGATTTGATGTGTTAGGGGTGTCAACCTAGTTGGGATGTCTAGCCACTTAATCGCGTCTCAATCTTTCATGCAAAAAAATAATAAAAAAATCTAACTTTGAAATACTTATAATTCGATGCGAAAATTATTATAATCAGACTGAAATATAATGATAGTTGAATTTATAGTTTATTAAGTTACAGTTGGAAAAAAAAAAGTAAAGGCATTTGTAACCTTTGTAATATCCAAAATCTTATTATTTGCCCTTGTGGTATCATTAAGTAATATTTACCCAGGTATTTTCTATGTGATAGATAAAAAAAAAAAAAAAATTAATTGATTTGTCAACTCTTGTACATAGCATATTTTTGACACGTGACATGTAGATAGGTGATTGTTTTATTTATTTTTTTCTATATAGAGTTAAATATGGATAAACAAGAAAAAGACTTAAAACAATTATTATGTATACATGCTACTTGTCAAAAATTAACAAAAAAAAAAAAAAAAAAAAACAAATCAATCAATTTTCTATTCAAAATGAGTTAAATATCATTCATATGAATACATCATAAGGCAAATGTTACCAAATGATCTCACATTGGCCAAATAATAAAATTTTAGATACCACAAGCACCAAAAATGAGTTTAATCCTTAAAAAAACAATTTAAATTTCCATGTATAATTAATTTATTTTAAAATTATATATATATATATATATATATACATATTATTTATTTATTACGTGATTCTATTTGACCAACCCGAGTTATTTAGCTGGACCAGTTGACTCATTACCCCACTATAAATCCGATTTGATGCCAAAATCTGCTTGTGTTTTTCAGGGAAATACCCAATATGAGTACTCTAAAACTTTTCAATTATAAGATTCCTGTACTATAAGTTCAAAAGGGATCCAATTAAACAAACAAAAATATAAAAGATGCCAATAAAACAAATACTAGTAATATTAAAACTCAATCTAGTATTAACCAAAAAAAAAAAAAAACTCAATCTATTAATAAAATACTTGACATTAAGAGCCTGGTTGGTTAGAAGTGTTTGATTATAGGCTTAAAACTGCAGTCAATCATGCTCAGTCGACCCAGTCCAAAGGCCCAAACAATACATAGGAACACAGGCCTAAAATCTTTGCCAATTCCATACTCTTGTGGTCACAACTCACATGACTACTTATCCTGCAAATTTGGGATATTTGTGAGAATCTTTTTGTACATCAGATCATGACTTTTACAGTAAAATATGCATTATTTACATTTAAGTTGAGTAGCATCATATGCAGTATGAATACCAATCACTTACCCTCAAATTTCAGACACTAAATCCATTGAAGAAACGAAATTCGGATTGGTATGACCATCTAGTATTCTATTTTCACTAATTATGAAAAGGCTCACTTGCAGAAATGGCAAGGCCTCTATCATATTCATATACATTGCCACTAAACTCTATGCATCTCGGGCAAATTCATTTTGGTCAGAAAATGCAGCGAAGGAAGGAAGCCAGAGTTCTATCCGGGTTCCTCCAGCTCCAAGGGCTGCATCAGATATCCGAGGTGATATCACGCGTACAACACAACCATAGCTCTCGAGTATCTCACGTGCAACAGTTAGCCCAGCAACGAAATTCCAAGTCATGTTGTCTTCAATCATGTTCTCCGATAAGAGCTCTGCTCCGAATGGTGTGAGAGAATGCATCTGGGTCTGCAAGTGCATTATAACATCATATCAGAACAAGACAGGCCATAACTAAAGTTCAAAGTAACATAAATGCATGCTAGTATCAAGTTCTTGTCACAATTTCGAACTAAGCTTATAGCCTGCAAGAGAAGCAGATATATGGGCGCTTACACAGGTCTTGTCAATCTAGGAACGTGGTTATGGAAGCTACTCTTATGAGTAGTCCAATTGATATTCTCTACCTGTGGATTCAGATGCACTCATGGAATGATTACAGATATATACCAGTTGAACTTCAGAACATGAGAAATTGTTTTTAAGCAATTTACAAGAAAGCAAATACTTAAGTTTATTGGCTCCCAAGGGTTGGGTTTCCTATAGTTCAATTGATTCCTCGGATAAATTACATTTATAGCCCCTGAGCTATAGTGCCACTAACATTATGACTCCTAAACTTCATTTCTTGACATGAAAATCCTTAAACTTTATATTATTGTAACAGTAAAGTCCAAATCACCAATTACCTGTTAAAAGATTAATGAAATGATGAAAGCAAAATATCTATTCACCATAATTTAGGGTGACATCAATAAAACAAAGTCAATGATATAGTCAAACTTGTTCAGATCATCTTCGATAAAAAATTTAATGGATTTTTGTTGATTTGGATTTTAATGTTACATTAGTGTGAAGTTCAACGACTTTTATGTCAAGAAATGAAGTTTAGGAGCCATAATGTTAGTAGTGCTATAGTTCATGGGCCATGGATATATTTTACCCCAAATCCTCCAACAAGCATGGTGAAGGTGCTAAGGAGGGGTTTGAGCAGTACTTCAGTTCAATCCCTAAGCAGTGATTTGGGCAGTTAAGGCTTTTAGCTTCTCTAATGACTATAAAAAAGATATTTTCGCCCCGTAAATAAGAATTCAATGAAGTTAATAATCCTAATATTTATGATAACATGACAAAACTTGTAGAATATATACAAAAAATATATACAAAAAATGATATGCTAAACCAACTATAAATCTTATACGTAGTTAGTTGGTAATCAAGCATTCATAAAATATTTGGCAGAAATAAAAACTATGCTACACCAAAAACCAATTGGGAAATAGATTAAGTGCATGTAATGCAAATGAAAAACATTTACAGCATAATACAACAGGTTCGGGATAGCAATAAAGCCTCGTAGGCTCCAAATTAAGAAGTGAATATAACTAACACCTGCCAACAGAAGTATCCTAATTAGTAACAGAAAATTACAATCATTGATTTCATATCTCTTTTTCATCTATTATGGAAAAAAAAGAATGCTTTAGTTCTTCAGCTTGGAACAAGAGAAATAATAAGAGATATCAATTTGTATTTACTTATCACTATGATTCCCTTATTATTCTTGTCCTAGTGTGGTTCTCCAGCGTTAAAATGGACTAATATGGTTTTCTCTGATAACTAAGATATGTTCACTCAATGTGTATCACAAGCTTCTACATTGCACAAACACGTGATATGTTTGTGTGCATCTAATGAATGAACGAACAAAATTCAGGGGACCCCAATTGCTAATGCGAAATAAAAATCCAGACAGATGAAAAGTAGGCATCCTTACCATGTAGTGCATATCAGGGCCATCATCATCAATAACTACTAGGGCACCACCTGCAGGTGCTTCAGTACACACAATTTCAACCTTGCCCCTAACTTGTGTACGCAGTAATGCTCCCTCGATTAAATTGCTCAAAGCCTGGCGCAATGCTGGCTCTTCTATAGCAACTTGTAAAGATTGAGAGATTTCATTGACCAGAACATTGCGTTGCTGCTGACGGGCAAGAGGTTGTACAGCTCCAACCATGTCTAACAGCACCCCAGAAACATTGCACGGTCTTCCTGACACAACGACAATCATAAGCAAAGTGATCTTTTTCTATTTTGAAGACATGAATTGAACTAATCAATTTAGTCTGTCTATAGTTAGGTCTTTCAGAGGATTTTATAAGTAATAGGAATGAATGAAAAAGAAAAATCCATAGTCAGGACTAAGATTTGGTTATTGTTTGTCTGCCATTCAAGAAAACATAATGGACCAGATACGGAGTTATATGTCAACCATATATTGACTACATATTTTTCTAGTTCATTCTTTCAGACATCTTCATAAGTTGAGGAAGAGAGATGAGAACAAATTAGTTCAGTGTCAGCTCGAAGCCTAGAAGCAAAGCTCTACCAGTAGTCCAGTACCATCCCACACCATGCAAGTCAGGAACCTACTAAAACACTGTTCCATGTGTTGTACTAGCTGGAGACATTTATGGGGAAAATAAAAACATACCTTATCCCATGATGTTGCAGGGGAGCAAGAGAAAAAGGCGGCATAGGCATTTCTAAGTCATTTAGAGAACAAGATTTATCAGCATTCTGCAAATTATTGTGGTTGCTTGTGTCTCTAGGAACGTCATTTGACAACTGGGACCTCAATGAATCATGGCGATGATAAGTTGAACTCCGGATCTTCTTTAATGAATCTTCATTGAAGCGCATTATATTGGCCTAAAAGTATCACATGAGAAAATTGTGGCATCTGATTAGTATATTTGACTTGGAGGAGGTTTTGTTTCTACAACCAACTGCAATTTGACAGTAGTAGTGGGTTGATGTGATAGTTTAATAAAAAAAATTCAAATGAAATAAGAAAATGGCCATGTCTATGTCCTAGCATGCACATCTTTATGAGAAAACCGCCATATATATTATACATATATATGTGTGTGTGTGTGTGAGAGAGAGAGAGAGAGAGAGAAGACAGAGTACCTTTGTCAAGTAAACAGCATCTTGGAGTTCTTGAAGGGACTCTCTCATTCGATCACCCTCTACCATTATGTCTTCAACAATGTCATAAGAAATCTGCAAGAATATCCTTCCTGCATGAATATGACTGCAAAAGAAGGGGGAGAAAAGAAATCTAAAAAATAAATGCAGGTAATATAAGAGTATTTATGTACCTCACTTCTCTTCATGTGGGAAGATAACATTTTGCTCAATGTTTGGATGCTAGAAAGAGGAGCACGAATCTAAGAAATTTCACAATATCTTCAGTCAATACTGGTTGAAAAAGATATGCAAAACATAATCTGTGAAAACAATCTACCTGTTCAACCAGATTACTCATTCTGACATTAGTTTGCCAAGATGATTGCTGGAGTAACATTGCCTTCTGCGGAATAAAGCCAGCAAATTAAGTTAGTGATGGCCTTGAAAAGTCCGACATCACAATCAACCATCTGATGTTCTTTACTCAAAAACCAAGTTTCCCAATGCAACATGTAGAATACAATTACCTGAAACCAATAGTAACAATCATGTGCAAACAAATGAAGAAGGCCCATAAACCCCAAGCATGTTGCAAGCTTGGAGCTAATGAGAAATCAAATTAGATGAACAAATTTGGCATATTACAGCATAAATAGACATAAGCATTTGACGAGCATCTTTTAGTTTTGAAGAAGAATTATGCGATTGCAAATGAATTCACCAGGCCAACAAGAAAGAAAATGATAAGCTACCTGATCCATAACATACGCCATAGCTAGAGAGCGAGAGATATTAATAGCATTTAATTTCTGCTCAGCATTGAAGTCATACGTTATCAATGGCTCATCATTGAAACTCTGCATTTCCAATAGTTTCTTATGTTTGCTTGAAGAGAAAGCATGAGCTTGAGATGGCAAGTGAATCAAATCATTTACAGTCTGTGCATTCCCAGATGATTTTTGCAGCTCTATCATAGGTATCTCAGCAACCAGGAAGCCAACAACAAATGGATGTTTCACCATTGGAAACACTAAAGCTCTATGCTCAGGTACAATCTCTACCTACAATTCAAATTTAATATTCACTCTACAAAATTCCATCAGCTTGAACCATCAATCGGCAACATAAAAAGAGAGCTTAGAGTGAGAAATCGGCGGGCATACTTGTTGACTAGAAAGCGCAGCTTCAGCAGCGCGTAAACCTGTAGGGACATTGAAATTTCCAACTAATATTATCATATCTGATGCGTTTGTTCCTGGATAACATGTGATTCTTCGCAGCTCCAAACGGTCCATAACGTAACTTCCCGCCGGCCTCACATAAATCTGCAAGCATTTAAAAATTTAACCCCCAATCATTTCTCAGCTTAAATTACATTTTGTCTTTTTCTCCTCAACCAAACAGAAGAGAACTAACCGATAGGATAGCATCGGGATCAACGATTCTACGAAAGAGGTCCAACTGTTCAACGCAGAGTTGCCGGAAGTCGAGACTAGGAAGCACCAATTTACTCTTCTCAGCTTCCTCGATCTTTTGCTCAAACTCCACAGGAGAATTTGAACCTTTACGAATGGCAAAAGCCACGGCGGAAGCGGAGGACAGCATCTCCACTGTTTCTTCCGGTTGGTCATCGGGAAGCGTCCGTGTCACTTGACGAAGAAGAGAGGAGTCTCTGTTGCCATTAGTAGTGTCGGCGGTAAGTGAGGATGAAGAAGTGGAAGATTTAGTGGAGAGTAGGAGTGATCTTAAGGAGGAGGAAGAGTTAGTGGTGGTGGTTGCGGAGGAGGAGTGTTGGATAGGAGTATTAACGGAGGAGAAGAGCAGGTTGCCGGGGGTGGAGATGGAAGTGCCGGAGAGGAGCATTTTCTGTGTTGCAGAGGAGAAGGCGAGCCCGGCCCAGGGTTTGGTAATGGATGGAGTTTACTTTTTTAACACTGACGTCTAAATCATGACACGTATCAGCACTAGACTTGCTCTAATACGACATCGATTTATTGTTTGTCTTTCATACCAACTACCAAGTACGGTTATTCCGCTATGGTCATTCTACAAAACAAAAAAAGTTCAATGTCATCCGTTCAGTTCAGTTGGATTCACAAATTTGTTTGGTGAATTATCATTTGTGGCCAATACAAATATGCGAAGTGTTGTTGAAAAAAATTGATAAATGTTTAATAAATACATATTAAAAATTCTACAAGTCAGCAAAACATTTCATTAAGTGTTTGATAATTCTATTGTATAAATGTTTATTTAACCTATTACATTATCAAATGGAGGGGAGGGGAACCTCCAGACAGGGGCTCGGGCTCGGAACCTCTTAGGCCAGCGTCTATCCTGCCAAAGGCTAGTTCATCGACTCCCGGAGTAGGGAAAAAGCAAATTTTCAAAAAGCTTTTCATTCATATTTGTACCATTTTCTTCACTTCTATTATGATAGTAATGAGTTGGAACATTAGGGGGGCCGCTAGCAAACATAACCTCCTTCACCTCTATGATCTTCTAAAAATTCATCGGCCGATAGTGTTTGCAATTCCGAAAACCAAAATTGGTGGCACGAAATCTGAAGATATCATTAAGCGGTTTAAAGAGTAGTCATGTGTTCGAGCTGAAGCTTCTGGCAGATCAGGTGGTATCTGGCTTTTCTGAAGGAAAAACCAAGTTAGCTTCTACCAACTAGCATCCAGTAACCAATTTATTCATGGAAAAATCATGAATGGCAACAATTTAATTTGCTTCCTCACAACAATTTATGCAAGTACCAACAGTTACCTTCGTAGTGGCCTCTGGGATGACCTGTATAATCTCCAGATCCCCCCAAGTGACCCTTGGCTGGCTATTGGCGACTTCAACGACATAGCCAGTATTGAAGATCAGCGTAGGGGCTCCCCAATGTATCTGAAAAGGTGTGAAATTCATAAGAGGCAGATTAACGGGGTGGGTTTGATAGACTTGGGCACAAAGGGAGGGAGATTCTCTTGGCACAGGAGGAACCTACAAGTTAGACTTGACAGAGCCTATATGAATTCTGCTGGCCGCCTTGCCTTTTCGAAAGTAGAGACGATAACTCTTCCCTATAGAAGCTCCGACCATGCGCCGATCATTTGTAGTTTACATGGTTTTAACACCTATGCTAGGAAGAATAAAGCCTTCAGATATGAACTGGCTTGGGAGACGCATAAATCTTTTCTAGAAGTCGTGAGACGGAGTTGGTCCTCGCACTATAGCTTCAACCTTGCTGCTACTAATTCCATATCAGAAGTTCAACTGTGGAACAGAGAAACCTTTGGTAACGTTTTTTAGAAGAAAAGGCGTATCCTTAAGAGAATCGAGGGTATACAAAAGATACTGAGTCGAAGATGGCATCACCACCTATACGACTTGGAGAAAGTATTACAGATAGAGCTATTGGGTATCATGAAACAAGAAGAACTGATGTGGTATCAGAAATGGCATTTTATATGGCAACTAAAGTTACCACACCGCATAGTTTTTTTCCTCTGGATTGCGTTACACAATCGTTTGCTCACCAACATGGAGCGAAACTACAGTCACTTGACGTATTTTAGCTCGTATTCAGTTTGTAATCAAGGGGACAGATCAATCCTCCATGTCCTTAGGGACTGCACGGCTAGTAGTTCTACATGGAAAAAGATTAACCCCACTCTGTTAACAGGTAATTTTTTCTCCCTTGATTTTGAAAGCTGGATGATGGAAAATCTAAAAATGATAGTAGAGGAATTTAGGGGATTAGTTGGAATGTTACTTTTGCAATATGTACCTGGTTTCTATGGAAGTGGCGCTACTGCAGCATATTCGATAACCAAAGCACCATTCCAACCGACAAAATTCGTTGTATCCAATCGTTCACCAACCTGACTATGGTAGCCGACGTAGAAAACATCCACAAGACTAAATTAGAAATAATGATAAATTGGAGGAAACCTAACCCACCATGGTTTACTCTGAATACTGATGGGTCTTGTTGCTCGAGAACGAAGAAAATAGGAGCAGGGGGCTTAATAAGAGACAATAATGGCATTTGGGTTAGAGGTTTCATTCACAACATCGGCAGAGGCGATAACTTCATGGCGGAATGCTGGGGGATTCTCTCAGGCTTGGAACTAGCCACTGAAATTGGCCTCCATTTTGTCTCTATAGAATCCGATTGCACGGAACTAATTAATCAATGACATCAAAGGTCAACTGGTTGTACACCCCTTGAAGGCAGTCCTGGGGAATATATTAGCCTTCCCAAAGACTCTGAATATCAGCTTCAAACACATCTATAGAGAGGCCAATCGCTGTGCAGACTGGATGGCTAGAGAGGCAAGGGTGTCGCCCTAGGGAAAGCATATCCTGGTGGAACCACCCTCGAACCTGAGACACCTGCTTGAGGAAGATTATAGAGGAATATATCAAAATCGAAGGGTCACTGATCTTAGTCGAAACCTGTAGTGTTTTCTTTTGCTGGGTTTTCCTTGTTTTTCTTTTTCTCTCCTTTCTTTTGCTTTGTTGTTGTAAAGCACCTGTAATACCAAAAAAATATATATTATAAAGTAAAATAAAATATTATAACTTAATTTTTTTATGTCAAAAACATTAACTTTTAATCAAAACTAGAAAGATACTTTTGTTTCGCTTTGGGGAAAAAATAAGTTGATAATTTTTATTAAATCGATTTGTATTTTAACCACTTGAACCTCGTGATTAGTGGTAGTTTAGTTATGTTTCTAGTTACAATAGATATATGATAACTAAAAATACGAAGGCTTTCTCCACTAAATGCCTACTTAACCAAATAAATATCCGAACTTAAAAACTTGACAATCCAAAAATTAAAAGTAGCCAACTCAAAAGTAAATGTAAATAATTTTGTTCTTGATTGAAGGAGTGGGGTTGGGTTGAGGAAAACTTTTAAATTAGAAATTTTTTAATAAGATTAGAGAACTCGACGTAGTAATAATAATAATTTTTTTCCAATTCAAGTTATAAAATTATGATGAAATTAAGGAGCGCATTTATGTAAAAGTAGACTATTAATATTATTAGTAGTGTTCATTGGATCCTGAATGACCAAATAAATGAATTTGATTATTCTCCTTCAGATCCAGACTTATTAAATCTAAGGTTTAGAATCTTCAACTTAAAATTTTAATAAGTTTAGATCTAATAGTAAATATAAAAAATAGATTAACATGAAACGTTTGTTAATATTATAATTCAAGTCTCAATAAAAATATCTTATAATTCAAGTGTTCTAAGATTTACATAATGATATATTTTCATATTCTTATATTCCATGTGATTGTTGAAGCATAAATAAGGTGTAGAAAAATAAATTGGATTTTTGAAATTCAACAATGTAAAAGAAAAAAAAAACAGCAACTATTATAAATGTAAAAAGAAAACAAATATGAGAGCATATAAGAAGGTTATTGAAGAAAGAAATTTTTTTTTTTGGTAAACATTGAAGAAAGGAAATGAAACCTTTAAAAGCCAAAAACAGCGTTGTTTTCTCCTAGTTATGTGGGTGAGGGGACATGCAAAATAAATTGAGTCAATTGAGGACAAAATTGGAAAGTGAGTGGAAGGGTAAGATGAGAATAAATTGAAAAAAATTAAAATTGGGACTGTTCACAATGATTCACTTTTATAAGTATATAATATTATAACTTGATTTTTAAAATGGTTAATACACATATTTGCCCTTGTATTATTACGGAAAAACAGATATGCCCTTATATCAAATAAACCCACAAAACTATCCCTGAATTTTCCACAAACATGCAGTTATACCATAATCTAACAGATCTGTGATGTTTCATAAACGACATACCTTTTAATTTGATATAAGGGCACACCCCTAATTGATAAACTAATAAAAACCATATAATAAATTAAATTAAAAACTAATTTAATCTAATCCTATAAATAATGGCAGAAGAAGAAGAAGATAGTAAGATTGGAATTAAATCAAACCCAAAATAAAATAGCAGCAACAGAAGCTTGAACAAAGATGGTGAGATTAGAATCAGAAGCTTGAACGGAGCTTTATCGAACTCGTTAATGGTGAGATTAGAATCAAAAGCTTGAACGAAGATGGCTCATTGGCCTCGACAGACAGAAGCTTGAACGATGATGGCTCAACTCAGCTCTTTCTCTCTCTATATATTCTTTACTTTCTCTTTCTAAAATTCAGCTTAAGGAAGTTCCACACTTAGATCTGTTGAATTGCAGAAAACAAATTGGAATTAAAAAAATTATGTTCAAACTCAGATGTAAAACTCATTTGATTTCTTTGAATTTGACACAACACCAAATCAGATTTCCTCAAGCTCTAAACCTCGAAAAAATTAACACCAATAACTAAACCTTTTCCATAAATCTGACCCAATAATTAATTTGGTTGCTACCATATACCCAATTTTATCAGATCATCCACATCTCCGTTGGTCCCGTGTAACGTAGTAGGATTAGTTCCAAGGGGGGGTTAGGAACTAATATAACTTTTTCGCTTAATAATGCTGACTTAATTAAGAGTTTGACGATTTAACTCAACTTTAGGTCAGCAAGGCTGAGTGAGGTGTGAGACAACTTTAATCAGATACTGACTAGAGCTGTTTCAATTGTGAGTTGGGAAGTAACACTTTAAGTCAGCTTCCAACTCAGCACTCTGATTACTCAGCGTCGGCTTATACAAATTATTTACTGAGCAATTTAAGCAAGCAACACATACATATATATATAAATCAAGAGAAAGGGATAGAGATTACTCAGCAAACTTATCCTGGTTCGGCCTCACCACCTACGTCCAGTCCCCGGAATCCTTCCGAGCTTTTTCAATCCTCTACTGAGCTCTTTAAAGGTAGAGCACAAACCGTTTACAATAGCAACTGAGTATGCAAGAGTACCGTCCTCTATTCGTCTACTCAATCCTATCTACCACTGAACACTATAACCGAGTATTCAAATTTTCTCTACCACTGAGTACTATAACCGAGTACTCAGCTTCACTCTTCTAACCTTTACAATTGATACAAGATTGTTCTCACAAAATGAAGAACACTTTAGATGAATAAAATTCACTCTAGACTTTTACACAATGATTGGAATTTGGTGTAAGAACTTGCTTTTTCTATTCAGACAGCTTCTCTTTTGGATTTTTGACTTAGTGAAGATTTTGCTTGTCTGTATCTCTCTTGTATGTTTTCGGCAAATGATCCAAGTGATGAACTTGTCCATTTATAGTGAATTTTGAAGCTTCAATGATTTGAAAATCCGACATATCCGTTGAGAGTAAACGATCTTCTTTCGTCATTGATTGGTCAGCTTCCAGAATTGCAGGCCAATCCTGTCGTCTGCTTATAGCAGGAGCCAGATTGCCAGTTTTGTCTTCTTGCACTAGGTTCATCTTCTAGCGCCAGGTTTGTCTTCTTGCCAAATGTCAGATGGTCCATGCGTCTCGAAAAGGTCCTTGAAACGGATTTCCGAGGCCTCTGAAATGTGTCAGACTTTGTCTCACAAGTTGACGGATAATTGGACACTGACTTGATTATCACTCAGCTTGACTTAGCGGCGACTTGAATATTGCTCAGCTTGACTCCGCAGCTTCACCTTCAAGCTTTTCTGAAGAAGACGTTTCTTTCGTAAAGCTGAGTTATATTCTACTCAGCTTCTGCTGTGTGTCTTGCTCATGCTGAATTTGTTTTGTCTTTCTTTTATAAGCTTTCAGTTCCTGTTCTCGTTAGTTAACTTACTCAATATTGAACAAACACATTAGTACAATTAAATCAAAGCACCTAAATTTAATTGTTTAATCATGGGATTAACTTAAATAATTTTGTCAAATCAAAATCATGTGGAAAGGTATTTCAACAAACTCCCCCATTTTGATGTTGGCAAAAGTATTTAATCAAGGAACTTAGTGTTGAGCATCCCTCATGATTTTTTACCTTTTTATTCTTCTGAAGTTACTCCCCCATAAGGGTTGCATATGTTGACTTAGTTCAACTCTAAACCTTCTAAGATCTAATTGAGTGAATCTAAGACTTGAGTCCACTGACTTAGTTCAATTCTAACCCTTCTAAGATTTAATCGAAAAGAGCCTAAGGTCAGCTTCCAACGACGCTGAGCACGCCCAGAGTGACAACGACAGGAAGCCGTTTCCCTCCAACGGTTATTTCAAAATTCGAAATGACCAGGTGCCTAAAGTGTCACTATATAAAGGCCATCCATTTGCTTCAATCGATGCAGATCTTCAATTAGCCGAAACGCTGTCCAAATTCATACTTGAAGTTCTGTGAGAAAAGCAAAGCAAAAACCTTACACCAATTTCCATATTATTGTGTAAAAGTCTAGAGTGATTTTCAATCATCTAAAGTGTCTTAGCAATCGTTGTTTAGGACAAACACTTTATCATTTCTAGAAGAATAGAAAGGAGAGGCTGAGTACTCAATTATAGTACTCAGCGGTAGATATAGGAGTGAGTAGAGGTATAGAGGAAGGTACTCTTGTATACTCAGCTTCTATTGTAAAAGGTTTCATGCTCTACCTTTAAAGAGCTCAGTAGAGAATTCAAAAAGCTCGGAACGAGTTCCGGGGACTGGACGTAGGCGGAGAGGCCGAACTAGGATAAGTCTGCTGAGTAATATCTTTCTAACCCTTAAACTCCTTTACATATTGCTTGCTATAAAACTGACTAAGTAACGAGCTCACGCTGAGTTAAGTATACTAAGAAGCTGAGTTCAGGAATAGACTCTAAGTGCTATTTCCTGACTCAAGGAAAGAAACAGACTTAGTCACAAGTTGACTAAGCTTGTGTCTTCAAACTGCTTAGTCACGCTGTGTAAACCTTTTCACAAGAAAAGAAGTCAGCCTTAACGGACAAAAAATTTAAATAGTTCTTATCCCCTCCTTAGAACTAACTTGTCACATTATAAGGGACCAACAAGTGGTATCAGAGCTTAAAAGCTCACTGTGCAAGGTTTAACTACCTTGAGCTGATCCCCACTATGGCTGAGAACAGCACTCGTTTCCTCCCAGGAAATCAGACAACTCAAATTTTACCTGAGGGGCTATCCATTACTCGGCCTCCTCTATTCTTCGGGTCTAACTATACCTTTTGGAAGAATAGAATGAAAAATTTAATTCAGGCAACAAATATGAGTGCATGGCTTTCTATAGTCCAAGGTCCATTTGTTCCTGTTGAAACTATTGACGGCCAAATGGTTGTTAAAGCTGAGACTAAATGGACAGAGGATGATCTCAAGAAGCTATAAAATCATGTTTCGGCTATAAACATGCTTCATTGTGCGTTAGATGCTGCAGAGTACAACAAAATTTCAGGTTGTGAGTCAGCGCAGGAGATCTGGAAGAAGCTGGAGGTCACCTACGAAGGAACCAACAAAGTAAATGAGTCCAAGGTGAACCAGCATATGAGGTTGTACGAGCTCTTTGAAATGAATGATGATGAAGGAATCTCTGAGATGAACGCAAGGTTCACAAACATTATCAACGAGCTCAAGAGACTTGGCAAGATCTTTACTGAGGAAGAGCAGGTCAAGAAGATACTGAGGAGTCTTCCTAAAAGCTGGCAAGCCAAGAAAACTGCTGTTGAGGAAGCTCAAGACTTAACCACCTACAAGTATGATGAACTCATTGGCTCGTTGCTGACCCATGAGATCTCAATGAAGAATTTCGAGGTGAAGGAAAAGTCTAAAGACAAGAAGCAAAAGTCTTTTGTCATGAAAGCTGACTCCACTGATGGGAGCTCAACAGATGATGAAGAAATAGCAATGTTCACTAGAAAGATGAAACGGCTGTTCAGAAAGAATGACAAATATTCTAAGAAGCCTTACAAGAAGTTTGATAAGTACAAAGCTGAGTCCAGTGACAGCAAGTACAAGAAGGACAGCTCAAAGCCCATTACATGCTTTGAATGTCATCAAACTGGCCATATCAAGTCAAGCTGTCCCACGCTGAGGAAAGAAAGAAAGAACAACAAGAAGGCAATGGTGGCAACCTGGAGCGACATTGATGAGTCTTCATCATCGAAAGCTGATGTCACTGAGTCAGTAAAGATTTGTTTCATGGCTGACGAACTTGCTAAGCCATGTGTCTCTGAGCATGCTGACCCCTCCATCGCATCTGATGATGAGATACACTCAAGTGAGGTAATATCACTACCCTTGCTCAGAAATGAAATGGTAAATGCCCTGAGTGACCTCTACACACTCATCAAAAAGTGTAACAAGAAGGTTAGAGCACTCAGCAGGCGATGTGACGAGATTGAGGAGGTCAAACTGAGTGACCTTTGATATCTTCTCCAGGACAACTCAACTTTGCATAGTAATGTAGAAATTATGCAAAAGTTTGTCACTGAGGTCCAATCAGATTCCAAGAAACTGAAAAAGGATGTCACATCTATTCTGAACCAACTTAAGGTTCCGAATAAAAGAAATATCCCTCTGAACACTCAGTACCGAAGTACTAGTCAGCAGAGATGGAATCCTCAGTGGAATGTCCAGTGTGACTTCTGTGGGAAGAAAGGACACACCACTAAGGTGTGCTGGCATGCTCAAGACTGGGGTGCTGACCAGTCAGTGAGACATCCTAAACGGAAGGTTAGCTGTAACTTCTGTGGAAAGAATGGACACACTATCCAAGTATGTCGTCATAAAATGAAATATGATGCTTTACCTGTTGAACCTAATAAGCAAGGACCCAAAAAGAATTGGGTACCTAAAAGCAACTAGCTATATTGCAGGTAAGCCTGAGGTGTGTTGAGAAGTCAAAGATGTGGTACATTGACAGCGCATGCTCGAGGCATATGACTGGTGATGAAACTCAGTTCATCACATTTGTGCGTAAACGAGGAGGAAGTGTAAGTTTTGGAGACAACAAAAAGGGTAAGATAGTAGGGTCAGGAACCGTTGGTGGTAATCCTACTATTGAGTCTGTCTCCCTAGTTAGCGGACTCAAATATAACTTACTCAGTGTAGCTCAGCTATGTGACAATGGGAGAAAAGTTATATTTGATGACACTGGATGTAAAATATTGGAGGGTAAAACAAATGAGTTGATTTTAACTACCCCTCGTATTGATAATGTCTTTATGCTAAACTTAGAAAAGAAGTTTTCAAAAACTGTATGCTTAGTGTCAAAGGAAGAAAATTTCTGGCTATGGCACAGGAGACTTGGTCATGTAAGCATGGACCTCCTGGCCAAATTAGCAAGAAAGAAATTAGTTGAGGGACTGCCAGAACTTAAGTTTGAAAAAGATCAACTATGCCACACTTGTCAAGCTAGAAAACAAACCAAACAATCTTTTCATAGTAAAAACATTGTCTCAACTAAGAGTCCATTAGAGTTACTACACTTGGATCTCTTCGGTCCAGTCCAGCCGCTGAGCTTGGGTGGTAGAAGATTTTCCTTGGTCATTGTAGATGACTTTTCTCGGTACACTTGTATCATCTTGCTGAGTAGCAAGGATGAAACCTTTGAGACGTTTTCAACTTTAGCAAGAAAACTTGAAAATGATAAAGACCTTAAGTTAGCTCACATCCGAAGTGATAATGGTGGAGAATTCAAGAACCAACAGTTTGTTGAATTCTATGAAGCCAACGGTATTGACCATAACTTTTCTGCTCCTAAAACGCCTCAACAGAATGGGGTTGTTGAAAGGAAAAATAGAACCTTGGTTGAAATAGCCAGGACAATGCTGAGTGAGCATGGGCTTCCAAAGTACTTTTGGGGAGAAGCTGTTAACACAGCGTGCTACATACTTAATAGGGCTCTAGTTAGACCCATATTAAAGAAGACCCCCTACGAACTTTGGAAAGGACGAAAGCCCAACATTGAATACTTTCGTGCCTTTGGTTGTAAATGTTTTATCCTAAATACCAAAGACAGCCTAGCTAAGTTTGACTCAAAAGCTGATGAAGCTATCTTTTTAGGCTACTCAACAAACAGCAAAGCATACAGAGTTTTCAATAAACGAACTCAAGTCTTAGAAGAGTCAGTACACGTTGAGTTCGATGAAACTAACCCTGCAGGAAGAAACATGCAGCTGACTGAGGATGATCCCCACTCAGCTCCCGCTGACCAAGAAACAGCCGCTAAGTCATTGCCTCAAGGGCTGACCAAAGGTAAAAGCGAAACTCAAATTGTTTTCACTGACCAATCTACACCTGCAGAGATTGTTGAAACACAACCAGCACAAGACATCAATCTACCAAAAGAGATCAGAATACCAAGAGGTCACTCAGAGAGTGCCATTCTTGATGCCGCTGAGAACACCCTGATGACGAGGAATCAACTCAGGAGATACCTCAGCAACGTAGCATTTGTCTCAATCTAGGAACCAAAGAATTTCGCTGAAGCTGAGTATGATGAATTCTGGATGAATACAATGCAAGAAGAACTTGATCAGTTCAGAAGAAATGAAGTATGGGACTTAGTGCCAAAACCAAAAAGCCAGAAGACCATTGGAACAAGATGGGTCTTTTGCAACAAGATGGATGAACAAGGGAACATGGTCAGAAACAAAGCAAGACTTGTAGCTCAGGGCTACAGTCAGCAAGAAGGTATTGACTACGGTGAGACCTTTGCCCCAGTGGCAAGGCTAGAGGCTATTAGAATTTTATATGCATATGCAAGCTATATGAACTTTAAATTATTTCAAATGGATGTTAAGAGTGCATTCCTTAATGGAGTTATAAACGAGGAAGTTTATGTTAATCAGCCTCCAGGATTTGAGGATCCTAAATTCCCAAACCACGTTTATAAACTCAAAAAGGCTCTGTATGGTCTCAAGCAAGCACCACGTGCTTGGTATGAGAGGCTGACCAATTTCCTGCTGACTAGAAATTATGTCAGAGGTAAAGCTGATACAGCCTTATTCATTAAGAGGAAGGGTAAAGATACCCTGCTGGCTCAAATATATGTTGATGACATTATTTTTGGTGCCACTAACGAGTCAATGTGCAAGGAATTTAGTAAGCAGATGCAGACTGAGTTTGAAATGTCAATGATGGGAGAACTCAATTTCTTCCTTGGACTTCAAATCAAACAAGGGAAAAACGGCATCTTCATCAGTCAAATTAAGTATGCTAAGGAGATATTGAAGAAGTATGAACTTGAGAATTGTAAGTCAATATCTACCCCAATGGGCACTGACACAGTCCTATGCGCTGATGAGAATGGTAAGTCAGTAGACAGCAGATTGTACCGAGGTATAATTGGTTCTCTACTTTACTTAACTGCTACTAGGCCGGACATTCAGTTCTCGGTATGTTATTGTGATAGATATCAATCTAACCCTAAGGAATCTCATTACATAGCTGTAAAAAGAATCCTTAGATATTTGCAAGGCTTAATGAATGCAAGTTTGTGGTATCCCAATACTCATGATTTCACACTCATTGGATACACTGACGCTGACTACGGATGAGACAAGCTTGAACGAAAAAGCACCTCAGGAGGATGCCACTTCCTTGGGAGCTGTCTTGTGTCCTGGTTCAGCAAGAAGCAGGCATCAGTAGCCCTGTCAACCACTGAAGCTGAGTACGTTGCTGCTGGAAGCTGTGTTGCTCAAGTCCTATGGATTAAGCAGCAACTTGAAGATTATGGCATTCGGACCAAAACCATTAAAGTCAAATGTGACAACAAGAGTGCCATTGACTTATCAAAGAACCCAATCCAGCACAGCAGGATGAATCATGTCAGCATAAGACATCACTTCATCAGAGATCACGTACTCAAGGGAGAGATCAAGCTGACCTATGTCCCAACGGATGAGCAGCTTGCTGATATCTTCACAAAGCCACTGGCCCGTGAGCAATTCAACATACTTAGAGAAGCCATTGGTATGTTTAATCCTCTTCAATAAATTCCAAGTAGAGTATGCATGCTGAGTGAATTACCATGCTGAATGATTTATGCTAAATCAATTACTATCACATGCTGAGTAGATTTACATGCTGAGTGTTTATCATAAGCTGGGCAACTAAGCATAAAAATTATTCCTTTTGCATAACAATTAACTACTCAGAATTTCAAACGTTTGAGATCCTTCACACTGAGTAAACATCCGTTGTAAAACTTAATTCAAAACACGCGAATTAAATAGCCACCTATGATGACGTAAGCGCAATAATTAGAAGATACACGCGCCGAATGTGTCATAAATGCCAGAATATTTGTCGATTGAGTATCTCGAGGTCAAACGGCCATCTCAACGCGTAGGATCAATTCGACACCGCTATAAATAGTGGATGATTTCTCACTTTTATCTCTTTATGCTTAGAAATTTTTGGTATTCTCATATTCTCCCTAAAATCTCCCAAACTTCTCAAACTTCTCTAAGAATCATGACGAAAGATTCTCAGAATGTCTCCGGTGCCGTTAATCGCTCCGATGAAAATCCTTCATCTACTGCCCAGCGTGACCACTCTAAAGTCACTACGCCGAGCAAGCACACCAAAACTGACCAAACTGCCTCTTCGAAGGGAAAACAGCAAAAGGACAAAGGCAAGAAGATCGTGGAACGCACCTACTCTCAAGTTTACGAAAGCGTGAGGGGGTATAAGGTTGACCACTCGCGTTGGTTTTCAAGGGGTTTTGTGGAGGCTGAGCAACCCTTTTGTGACTGGATCAAGAACAACGGCTGGACCGAGCTGTTCTCAGTTCGTGAGGCTACTTACCTAGAGATGGTTAAGGAATTTTATGCTAACCTAAAGGTCGCGGATGATAACCGGGACTATATGGTCACCAAGGTCTCGGGGAAGGATATCCTCATCAACCCCGCTTACCTTGCCTCACTACTCAAGTTGAAAAACGAAGGAGAAATTCTTCGTAAATCGGGTGATCAAGACAAAACCAACTATGCCCATGAGTTCTGTAAACCTCCTGGTCATGTAGGTGAGATTTCAAGTACCTCCATGGGTCAGAATCAGAAGATGGCCCATTACATACTGACCAATTTCCTTTTCCCCAAAATCAACTGCACCAACTCAGCGACAAACTTCGAGCAGTGTTTCATATGGCATATGCTGACCTACACGCCGATCAACATTCCCGTCTTCATAATCGGTGGATTTCAAAGAAGCACTGGAACTCTTAGGCTAGGCTCTATTATCACCAAAATCCTCAAGGATCAAGGGGTAAGCCTGGTTGAGGAAATCCACACTTGGGGAACCGAGATTACCGCTGCTGTCCTGTTCGGCCTGGCATATGACCAACCAATTATGCCCAAGAAAGAGAAAGGGGCTGCTGACCAGGAAACTGAGGGGATGGTGACTCGAAAGGGAAGAACGCAAAGAAAGAGGAAAGCTGTGGAAAGCACCTCTAAAGGAGCTGCCTCTACACCAAAGAAGCTCAAATTTGTATGCGGAGGAACCAAGCCTCAAATTCAGCAAGGTCAGGGTGGACCGAGGTCAGCTGAGAAAAGACCAAGGCAAGCTGAGCCTGAGGTAGAAGAAAGAGTGGACGCTGATGAGCAACCACTAAGGAAGAAAAAGAAACTCTCCTCTGAGTTAAGACCCATCGATGCCCTTCCAACTGACGTTGTCGTTCCTCCTAACTCACATTATATACAAAGTCAAGACATTGACGCTGAACAACAGTTAGATGACCAGGAAGAACAAGACCAATTGGGTGGTCAGTTTGTAGAGGAAGAACTGGGTGAACAGTTTGAGGAAGAAGAACTGGGTGAACAGTTTGAGGAAGAAGAACTGGATGATAAGTCTGATGAAGAAGAAAGTGGTCAGGATGACACTGAGGAAACATCTGATGATGAGCACTATGAACCAATAAACACTGAGTTGGTTGACGAAGAAGCTGAGCAAACAACGGAAAATCATCCCGCTGTTCAAAGGGAAGCTTCACCTACTGACTCTATAGAGTCCATTCCTGCCGACCCTACTCCTCCAAAGCTGAAGAGACTGAGAAAGAAGAAGGCATTTCGAGCACCCATCATTGACCTCATGGGTGACTCACCGCTGAGGGATGAGATCTCTGACCTTACAGATGTACATCTTAAGTTCTTCTCTAACCCTCTTGAGTCTCAACCAGAGCAATAAGAAAATCAAGCCTCTGTTTCTCAGCTCAAGGAACATGCCGACCTAACTGCTACTCCCAGCCAAAATGATGCCAAGCAAGTGCTCGAAGATCCTGCTCCGCAACACGTTGAGCAAGCTAAGGAATTACCTGCTCAGGTGAACACTGAACTTCCTCAGCTTCCGCAATCTAGTCAGCTTCAGCCTGACCCTGAGCAAGTAACACTTTCTACCGATCCTCCTCTTCCACAACTTCAAGTGCAGAATTCAATCCAGTCAGTTTCTACTGGAAATCCAAATTCAAGATCAGCCGCTGATAATGTTGACACTTCAAATATTGAGCAGAACCAAACACCGCTTTCATTCGGTTCTACTCCTCCTCCGGCATCTGGGCCAACAAATGATGGATCCTTTAGCTATCTCAATGCCTCTGAGTCTGGTCGAAGAATCGTTGACTCAGCTCAAGCTCTTATCCTGGATCTTCATCAATCAAACACCAATGCCGCTGGGTCTACTAATGTTGAGCCTACTTAGCTTTTGTCTTCACTCAACTTCTTACTGAGATCAAAGGTCTGAAGGATCTACTGAGTGTCATGACTTCATTACAATCTCAACAGCCCAGGCAGGACTCTATAACGAAGCTGGCCGAACTCCAGCTGACCATGGTAAATCACATAAACACTCTACGGGGTGAAATTCATCAATTGTCAGCTGCTAACTCAATATATGCAACTTCTGCCGAAGTTCATCATCTATTCAACCAGCTTCATACTGAGCAAGAGAAAACTAATCACCAACTCTCTTCCTCCTCCCAATGCTCCATTGGGCAAATTAGCGAGGCTGTATGACTGCTAAACTTAAGCAAGGAAGAGATGGAAACTGACCAGCTCAAAACAAACGAGATCCTGAAGTACTCTCACGTTACTTTCAACCACGTGCGACACACCAATGCTCAGCGTGAGTATTTTGATTCGTCTTTGCTAAAGATGTTTCATCAAGCTTTTGCAATGCTCACTGACAGCATACAGTGGGTTGGAAAGTCTCAAGCATATGTTCTGAGTATGCTGAGTGCTGCTGATGTCAGGATTCCACAGGATATTTTGGATGATGGTGTTCCCATTTTCGATGGCATAAATACCAGCACACGAAAGTTAAAGGCATTCTCAAAACGCCTAACTCAAGCTGCCATTGAAGACACTTTCATTCCTCCTCCTGCTGATGGTGGCAAAAAGGGGGAGAAAGTACAAGCTCAAAGAACCGAACATTCAGAAGAAGAAGCTTCAGGTAGTCAGCAAAGATAAAAGGGAAAGGGGAAAGCTAAAGAGCATGAAGCCCAACTCAACTACAAAAAGAAATAGCTTTAGCTTATAGTAGTCTTTCCCTTGTGTACTTTTGTTGTGCTGACCCTGGATATAAAACTTTGATGCATCTATCTTTTTAAATTAACCAATCTTATGTGATGCTTACTTATATTTTGTATTGAATAGTTAATCGCATCTTCACTAAATTAACTGTGCTACTTGTCTACATTGCTTTATGATTGCATGCTGTGTTGATCAAAATGTTGACCGCTTTTACATGTCTTCTTAAACACATTGAACAAAGAAATACTCAGCGCTCTTTGATATATAAATCTTCCGCATAAACTAAGTTAAATAGAATATGTTCCATGAGCTGACCTAATTCTGAAAACTGACCTTACACTTACTTGAAATGTTTAAAGTAAATCTAAGTCAGCCGCTCAACCCTTACGGGGGAGTATACTGAGTAAGATAAGGTCAACTATCATGGGGGAGCTCAACACTGATGTAGACACCGAGTCGGAGGACCTGTGACGAAAACCTGAAACAAGACGGTCGAAGCGATTGATTCCGGAAGTTTTGAAAAATATATAAAGAATAATAAGCTGAGGAAAATTAACGGCACGACGCGGACACGCAACGGCATCCCGCACGCGAACGACAATGGTCGAACGCCCGCTTGACGGCTCGAGACGTGCGCGCGACGTCCGTCGGACGCACCGTGAGTGGCACGCTCTCGACGCCCGGGGCAATGCCTGGGATCGCTGGCGGTGCCCGCCCTCGTGGGCCGTTGAGCACACGTGCCTAGTGGCGCGAGGCGCGCGTTCGGCGACCGCGGAGTGCACGCGTCTGACGGTGCGGGACACACCCCGGGGGTCGCCGGGCGGGCACCCAACCACGTCGGCCGAACGCCCAACGCGTCGGGCGGACGCCCGACGAGGGTTGGGCGCTCGCCCCACGCCGTTGGGCGGTAGCCCAACACTAGGTTGGGCGGCCGCCCAACCACAATGGGCGACGCCCAATTTTTTTTGGGCGTCGCCCATTGTTCCGGGATCCGTTTCCCTATATAAGGGCACGGATCCCAAGGTGAAGAGGAGGCCTTTTTTTGGGAGGAAAACTTTCTCACTCTAAACATTTTTAGAGAGAGAGAGTGGATTTTTTTTGAGAAAAATATTTTTTTTCTCAAAAATTCCAAATTTCCTAAGTTCAATTTTTACTAAATTTTCATTAAAAAAACGGAAGCTCGCGGTTCGTGGAATCAATCGGCTTCGACTGTCAGATACCGAATTAAAGGTATTATCCGAGGACTAGACTCTTTATTTAATTTATTTCTCTCCTTCTATTTATTTTCTTTATGTTATAGTTTTTTATTCCTTTAGTCATTTATTTATTTTGTCACGTTTTATTTAGTTAGCATATTTATTTAATTTTCGTTTCGTGTTAAATAAAATTCGGTTTTGTTTTAAAATAAAAAACCTCGTTTTGACATCCCAATACGAACCGTGATCCGATAAAAAGGTAGTTCGGGTGTCGAAAACGTTGTAATTATAAGTTTTTTAATTTAAAAGAAATTTCCAAATAATGTTTTAAAATAAAAACATCGTTTTAGGAACTTCCGTTTTCGACTATGATCCATTTTCGGTAGTTCGGAAGTCCAAAACGATTGAATTAGATTTAATTTAAGGCTTTTGAACAAATCTGGAAAATATTGGAGTGCTGCTGTAATTTGCCAATTCTGTCACTAAAGGCTGTTTACCGACGGAGTTTCCGTCGGTAAATCCGCCAAAATGTAAAAAATGCCATTTCAGTCCCTTTTTCTTAACTTTTAGACTTTTAATCCTTAGTATATATATATATATATATATAATTATGTAATATATTCTTTTCAAATTGTTTTAAGACTTTAACATATATAATTATTTTAGAAGATTGGTATTCCATTTTTATTCTAATTTTTGTATATGTACATATTACTTTCTTTTTTATTATTATTCATTTAAATTACATTAAATTCTATTTTAAATGTTATTTACTTGGGCATTTTGGGAAATAATTAGTAGATATTGGGAGATGAACATATAGTCTTTTTAACATTAGGATTATACTAGTTATGTATATATATATAGTTTTGGGGTATATTTGGATTATCTTAATTATTGTTAAATAAAATTATTTTGAGTGATAAAGGCTATTTTCCTATTTATGAATTTCATTCACTATTTTCTTATGTTTAAAGTATAAATATATTATTTTCATTATTCTTTCTTATATATGTATTAGATAGTATATTTTCTTTTACTCTTATTTTATGTCTTTTGGGCTAAAATGTGTAAATATATATCTATATTGTCTTCTTTATTTCTTTTGGTCATTTATAAGTCCATGTTTCAAATGGGCTTCACTTGGAAAAATTAATTTTTGGGCCTAAATGTGTTTATTGATGTAATTATAATAGTTAGAGAGTCCATTAAATAAGTGGGGAAAATAAGTCACAAAAAGAGAGTTTTCAATTAAATTATTTAAGCTAATGAGCTTTCTTAAATCTCTAATGTAGATAAATAGAGTCATTTTGGTTGATATTTCAAATCGTCTTCAAAACACCACGTTTTAAAACCTTAGTCCGTTCCAACGACGGATTAAGCGAACATTATAATCAAAATCGTTTTCTTTGTTAATAATGGAGATTTTGAATCACTTTCTTAATGAATTTGTACAAAATAAAATTGACTTGTATGTTTAACCACGTTTTCTTATTAAAAGGCTTTTACTTTAACGTTTTCAATTACTCGAGTCGTTCCAACGGCGACTCGGGTAAGCTTCATCAAACGGGGTTTTAAAACGCACCTAAATCGTTCCAACGGCGATTAAGGTGCGAACCATGTAATAAACATCGTTTTGGGGAAATAAGTTAATGTAGAATAGACACACAACATAATGGAGAGGAGCTTCCATTTCCACTCGTGAGACTGAGCGAGACAAGGAAGCGCAATACGACTCTTCATGATGAAGCGCCTTAACGCATTTTTAAATACGGTTGTAAATAAATCACTTCTTTCTTCCCCCTCTCTGTGTATGTATAAACATAAATGGGTGATTCTTTACTGATGTGGCTTTTCAATATCATATGCTCAAAATGGTTTCCAAAAAGAGAAAGAAAAGGGTTTCAAATGAATTTTAAACTTAAAGAAGTATACGATTAGTCCGTTATCGCCTAACATGCTGAGTAGGAGGCCGGTGGTTCATAACCGAGCGATGTCGGGGTGCCTAATAGCCTTTCTCCGG
Organism: Euphorbia lathyris; assembly: GCF_963576675.1. Taxonomy (NCBI): domain Eukaryota; kingdom Viridiplantae; phylum Streptophyta; class Magnoliopsida; order Malpighiales; family Euphorbiaceae; genus Euphorbia; species Euphorbia lathyris. The sequence continues at coordinate 16,327,019 of NC_088914.1, read as the reverse complement.
AAAGGAGCTAGCCTTCTCGGCTCGTACCTAAGTTTCCTGAACCCACACCGGTCTCCCGCAAGGGATCGGTGTTCATTTTCCCATTCGTGGGTGGCGACTCTTCCATATCTCCGAGCTTCGGTCCTGCCGAGCAGCTTGATTCCGCGATTGGTTGCTTTTGGCGCCAATCACCGCTTACGTCGCCATGAGGTTGTCCACTCCCCGGTCCGCCCGGGAGATTAGGCCGCGGCACCTCGTCTAACAAGTGGCGACTCTGCTGGGGAAGCGAGAAATTTGATTCCGGAAGGCATGCACTAAGCCCTTAACGGGGACGGATCGTTTTACTTCTTTTCGTATGCATTCACGAGCATTATTGCAAACCCTTTGGGTAATTTCCGCGAAACCTCTAGCGAGAGTCCATTCGTCGCTCGAAAGAGGATAGCGTAAGTTCCCCCTTACAGTAAGGCGCCAGAGGGTCCCCATCCATTCGTTAGGGGCGAATCTGTGCGGTCCTATGAGGTCCCGCGGTCAGCCGTGTCAGCATATAGTAGCCTTAGAAGTTTCCACAGGATTACCCGTTACTATTTTTGATGTGATAAATGAATCAGTCCGTGTTTTCAAACCGCCATGATACGTGTCTAATCCTAAACTATGTAAAGAAAATGAGACGATGCGTTAATATATACTCATGAATCGACATACTAGTTACCCTAAAACATCGAAACGATTTGAACTAAAGACGACTTAGTCATCTCATATGAATGAACATGTGCGACCCACCTTGTCCCTTTCGGTGTCCCGATGAAGGCACGTGTTCAGGAAATACGTTATGACGTAAGCACGTATTAGTATGAATCGGTTCGGTGTTAAGGATAGTTACATTTCGATACAAGAGACTATATTAACGGTAGCCGTTATTCACATTCTTTAAATAAATTGGGATAAAACGAGATCACGACGAAACGAAAACGAAGAATATTTCTGTTTCGAACGACCTTGTTGTAACGTGAAAAGTTTCACACAAGTAGCCCGTCCCTTCCGAATAAAAGACGAGCTTTTACGTTATGCCTTGCGTCATTCTTAAGAGAAATGGACGTGTCCGCAAAAGGTGACTAAGAAAAGAAAAATGAACTAAAAGACCAAAATCATTCCGAATCTGCGATATATGTCAATCCCGAGAGTAGTTAAAGAAAATAAACCAATACCGTTGAATACGTGCCTCGAACGAGTGTATACCCCGTTTAAAATGTCGAAGCCGAATCAAGCCAAACCATATAATTGTGCCATATGGACGAGACTGCGGGTTTTGACTAACGACTCGATCATTTCGACCGTTACCAAAACTGCAAGAAATATGGCCCGATGTACGTGTTTGCTTAAATCGTGCCTAAAGGAAGGAAAATGGTGATATCCTCGCTTCGAATAAACACGCGATTCAACGAAACGTTTATTTTCTATAACCACACTGAGATGATATATCCCGTGGAGTGGGAGGAACAAAGAGTTGTAATTAGCCGAAAGATTATCGTGCGCTCAAAATAAGACTCGCCGTCTTTTCACGTAGCAAAATGAGCAAACGGATCCTCGACGCTAAGAACAAACGCGTTACGCGATGAGTCCGTTCCCTAAAATCCAAAAGTGATTCCATCACTAAATAAACACGTGGTTACGTCTCTCGATAGATCCAAAAGATCCCGTTGTAATCCAAAAATCGAGACACGAACCCACACGAACAAAAAGGAACGAGTCATTGACAATAACGAACGATTGGACTAGGAGAATAACTCGAACCACGTCTAAAAACTGAGATGCACTCAAAGGGAGTCAAAACCCGAATTAATGCGTCTCACGAAAGGACGAAAGACGAGTTATTCCGAAAGGACAATCCAACTTGGTCGATTTCTTAGTCACTGAACGTTGATACGTCAAAACGAACTGTATTGTCTGATGAATGATTTATTTTCCCGCAATAATCGATGGCATCACGCGTCCACTGGACCGCAATATGAGCCAAAAAAACCAAAATCCTAGGAAAGAGACCTGGACCAACGAGTGTGTGGAGGAATAAGGGTGGAAGAGAGATGTGGTGATACATGTAAATAGAACTAACGTTTGTTCTTCTTATCTTATAATCGTAAATAAATAAACGCACACACCACGAATCATGCATATGAAATCATGCATACATACTAATGGATACCGTTCGCGCAGACGTCATCATTAAGCGGTTGTGGTTTCGCGAGAGTAATCGGCTTGTCAGACAGTTTGATCAGTTGCAAGTAGACAGTCCCGAATCAGTAGTTGTGGCTTCTGAATCATCTTCATCCGAGTATACTCAGTCTTCCGTCAGTATGTCTGCAACCGACGAGAAGGTGGCTGAATTGGAGAATTCTATGAACAATATCAACGACCAGCTGGCCGCAATCTTGGCCCAGCTAGCTGAGTTAGCACTGAAGGACAACAAGAGTGGTAGTAAGCGTGCTGAGAATGAGGTGAACGATGGCCCTCGCTTTGGGAATGAGGAGGATTATCAGGATTACGTCCGAAAACAGTTAGAGAAGGAGAAAGCTAAGGAAGAGGAGTGGAGGCAACACATCACACAGGAAGTGCAGGACTTGCACGGAGGAAGCTCCGGGAGTCAAGATTTCTATAACTTGAAGAATTGCTTGACAGCAACAGCTTTGCCTCTGAAATTCCGGCTCCCTGACATGAAGAAGTTCGATGGAACTGGAGATCCCACCGCTCACATGAATCAGTACGTTGCGGTAATGAAGCACACGATCCTGACCGAGGATCAAGTCTTGGGGCTGTTTAACACTTACCTGGAGGGGGCTGCCCTCACATGGTTCCATGCGCTGCCAATGGTGACAAAGAAGGATTGGAAGGAGTTAGCGAAGTCATTCATCGCTCAGTATAGTTTTAACACCATGTTGGAAGTCACTTTGAAAGAGTTAGAGAGCACTAAGCAACAGACTGGGGAATCCCTTTCAGACTTCGTGAAGAGATGGAGGGCTAAGGCCGCGGTCATGAAACAGAAGCCGCTTGAGCAAGATCAGATCCGAATGGTGATTGGCAATACGTTGTCGTATATTAAGAATGAGTTGAGATATATGCCGTTCACAGATTTCAATCAGATGTATAGTTGTGCCTTGACTGTCGAAGGCGATGGGGAGCCGAAGAAAGCTTATACCAAGTGGACGAAGTCTGGATATAGTGCCGGAGGGCCTAGCGCGAGTACGGAATCTGCGACAGTGAAAGTGGTTGATCTTAATGCTATTGAAAAGAGGCGGTTCGCCAAGTTCGATCAGACCTATGCGAAAGTTTTTGAACGTCTGCAGAAGAAGGGATTGTTGAAAGCCCTTACCCCGTATAACAAAGCTCAATCTACTCCGCAGATTCAGGCTAGAGGGTATTGTGAATTCCACAGCAGTTATGGACATACGATTGAGAATTGCGAGAGGCTGAAACACGAAATCCAAGATTTGATTGAGGAGAAGAAGATAGCTGATCCTTCGTCAGCAAACCCTTCCGTTAGGCGCAATCCATTGCCTAATCATAGGGTGAGCGTGATCGGAGTTGGTTTGACGGAAACTGTAGTAATGGAATCTTTTGAGGAAGATGTAGAGGAGTTGTTGGACTCCGTCGAAAGAAGCAATGTGGGAAATGGTTTGTATGTGTCCTTCTTGGGTGAGGAACAAGAGGAAGAACCAATGGAGGAGGGATCAGATGGTGGAGCACCATATGACGAGGATAGTGCCGAAGAGACCGGTGAAGGGGCGTCTCGGACTATCGTGCCAAATTTGGGTTTGTTCAGTGGAGGAAGGGATCCCAAAGTGCACTTGTGTGAGTATATGCACGACATGTTTATTGAATCCTTCGGGGTAGATGAAATTGCTCAGTGGTTCCACCATTCGCTGGTAGGTGAGCCTTTGCAATGGTTCCATTCATTGCCCGACTCTTGCAAGCACGATTGGGATCGGTTGTCGGATTTGTTTCTTGAAAAGTATCAGAGAGCTGAGGATAGAACCGCGGAGCACTTTGCAATGTAGATTGGACCCATCAAGCGTCCATTGCCAAGGGTGAGCAAGTATAACGGCAATAAGGACCCTATGGAGCACCTTCACTTCTATTTTTCGGCTATGACAGCCTTGGGTTTCAAAGAGGAAGAGATCACTAGCTTGTTTTGTAATTCATTGATGGGTGAACCGCTGATGTGGTACATGTCGCTGCCGATGTATGTTAAGACCGATTGGGCAGCTATGATGAAGAGATTTATCAAGGAACATACGATATGGATGCTAGCAGAGCAAACTCCTGATTCCCCGTCTTACCAAACACCTGATGCGGTGTTAGCAATGCCTAGGTATGGTGGATACCGGGATCCTGTAGAGCATGCGAGGATATTCCGCGATCATATGTATAACGCTGGATTCCCACAGTGTGAGTTGCATGAACATTTTCCGGAAACCTTGATGGGAGAAGCCTTATTGTGGCATCAGGGTCTGTCGGAGGAAGAGATGTGTCATTGGGTACCACTCAGAAATGCCTTTGTGGCGAGATACGAAATTGACATTCCGTGGATGGGATCCCTGGATGATTTGGACAGGATTAGGCAATTCCCCGAGGAACATTTTGTGGATTATGCTAGGAGGTGGAGGCACCGTTATGAGCGGTGTAATGAGACAATGAGCGATAAGGTGCAGCTTATGTGCATACAACGAGGCGCTATTCCGTTGGCCGCAAGGAGGATGAGCCGGGTGTCCCTCCGTGACTATGACGAGTTGATAGGTTGGGCCTTATATGGATCAGCGGATCCCTTTTTCCTGAATCCGAGTGTTCCTCACGTCATGGATTTGATGGTCGTAGACATTTGGGCGAGTTCCTCGGACGAGGAGGATGCCAATCGGAAGATCCCTATCAACATTTGGAACGAGTCGGATGATGAGCCGGAAATTGCGGTAATGACGAGATCAGGTCGTATGGCCGAAGGAAAGGCACCAATGGCAGAGACTGAGATTGGAGAAGGGTCGGCTCCTAAGCCCGATGACCAAGTTCTTGAACAGGTGAAGAAGACGCAAGCTAAGTCTACGGTCTGGGAAGTTTTATGCCATTCTAGGTACCATCGTGAAAATCTGATGAAAGAATTGCAGAATTTGGTTATTTCCACCGATACCGAGCCGACAGCGCTAGTAGGGGCAATTATGGCCCGAAAGAGGACTGAGATCACATTTACCGACGAGGATCTCCCAGAAGAGGGGAAGGCTCACAATAAGCCATTGTATATCCGAGCGGAAATCAATGGGAAGAAGACTAGCTGTGTTATGGTCGATGATGGATCGGCCATTAATGTTTGTCCTTTGAAGCTCTTGTCCAAGTTGGGAGTGGAGAGAGGAGATTTGACAGCTTCTGAAACAGTGATCAGAGCATACGATGACAGCCGTAGGCATATTGAAGGAGTTTTCAAGGCCAAATTGAAGGTAGGGCCGCATGAGGAAGAGACTGAGTTCACAGTATTGGACATCCCGGTAACTTTTGCTGTGTTGTTGGGACGCCCTTGGTTCCACAAGCTGGGAGGTGTACCCTCCACGCTCCACCAAATGATTAAGTTCCCCTTCGGGGAGGAGATAGTTACAATTAGAGCTGAGAAACTGAGCTCGGTGGCAGCATTGGGAATTGAGCCTCAACTTTTCTCCGGATTCCAAGTCTCTGGGATTTACGAGTCGAGCATGACCACTGATGTGGTGAAGATGATGAAGGGAGGTTTCATCCCGGGAATGGGATTAGGAGCACACCATCAAGGGTTGTCGGAGTTTCTGGATTTTAAAAGTCAGAAAACCCGGAGGGGTTTGGGATATGAGCAGGGGAGTCCATCCAACATGAGTGCAGAAGGAAAAATAGGCTTGAGGAAGCATTTTGTAAGCGAGGGGCATGGAAAGCCATATTCGGGAACCTCCGAGTCGTGGACTAGCACGGAAGGAAAGATTCTGCCAGGGTTTGAAATCTTCAATGATGTCGCCGACTGGGGCAAAGGAAAGGCAAGCTGCTTTGTCGAGGAGATTATGATGCTGGATTTGAATGCCGAAGAGCAAGTCATCACCATTGAGGCAACTGCAGGAGCAGGAGATGAGCCTAGCACCTCCAAAGTTTATGAGAAGTCCGAAGATATTGAGGATGAAAATTGTATTACTGCTTTGTTTGAGTCAAATGATGTAATCACCCACGCTATCAATGAAATGAATTCCGATTTTGCTTACTTGCTTGATGTTGATCATGATCATTCCATGCATTCTCATTCATATAACATGCCTACATTTTAAATCAATACAATAGAAATGTCAACTTTCAATCTTGGTACGGATGAAAATCCTAAACTTATACAAATTGCTCAAGAATTAACTATTGAAGAGAGAAAAGAATTTGAGAGAATAATTAAAAAATACGAAATTGTATTCGCGTGGACATACGAAGACATGCCTGGAATTGATCAATCAATCGTAACTCACAGTATTCCAACATATCCCGAGGCGAGGCCCGTAAAGTAGAAGCTCCGACGTATGAGACCCGAATGGGCAGATAAGATCAGAGAGAAGGTGAAGAAGCAGTTAGAAGCAGGATTCATCGAAGTGATCGACTATCCCCCTTGGGTCGCAAATGTAGTGCCCATCGCGAAAAAGGATGGCAAAGTGAGGATGTGCGTGGATTACAGAGATCTTAACAAGGCATGCCCCAAGGATGAGTTCGCCTTGCCTCATATCGATGTATTGATCGACAGCGCAGCATCAAGCGTCTTACACACAAATGTGGATGGTTTCATGGGCTACATGCAAGTTCAGATGGCCGAAAAGCACAAAGCGAAAACCTCGTTCACAACAGAGTGGGGAACATACTGTTACAGAGTGATGCCATTTAGTTTGAAAAATGCCGGGGCAACCTACCAGCGAATGGCCACAGCCCTGTTCCATGACATGATACACAAGGAAGTAGAAGTCTACGTGGATGACATGATGGTCAAATCAGAGACAAGAGAATGGCATTTTGCCGCACTCGAGAAGTTTTTGGCCCGAATTGCAGAAGTCAAGCTAAGGTTAAACCCGAAGAAGTGCTTTTTCGGCGTTTCGTCGGGGAAAATCTTAGGCTACGTAATCGGAAATAAGGGAATCGAGGTAGATCCTGATAAAGTAAAGGCTATACAAGAGATGCCGGCGCCGAGAAATGAGAAGGAAGTGAGAGGGTTTCTGGGGCAGGTTCAGTATATCAGTCGGTTCATAGCGAGACTCACCGCAATCTGCGAGCCAATCTTTAAGTTGCTAAGGAAAGACCAACCCGCTGTTTGGAATGATAAGTGTCAGCAAGCTTTGGAGAGCGTCAGGAACTATTTGTCTAATCCGCCAGTGTTGAGACCGCCTAAACTGGGAAAGCCGCTTCTCCTCTATGTAGCGATTGAAGAGCGATCTATTGGAGCAATGTTGGCCCGAGAGGGAGACACCGGTGTGGAACACGCGGTGTATTATTTGAGTAAGAAGTTCCTAGAGTATGAGCTCAAATACAACATGGTCGAAAAGACATGTGTGGCAGTGGTGTGGTTGACGAAGAAACTGCGGCACTATTTCCAATCGTATAAAGTGATCATTATTTCTCGGATGGACCCCGTGAAGTATCTATACCGAACTCCATCCTTGACGGGGAAGTTAGCCAGATGGTTGTTGCTTTTGTCCGAGTTTGACATTGAATATGTGACGAAGAAGGTTATCAAAGGAAGAGCCGTGGCAGAATTTTTGGCTAATCAACCCCTGAATACAGAAGAAGAAGAGATAAGCTATGATTTCCCCGATGAACATTTGAATGCAATCGAAGTTATACCGTGGAAAATATTATTCGACGGAGCAGTTAATTCGAATGGAGCCGGAGTAGGAGTACTACTTATCTCCCCGGAAGGAGAAAGAATCCCGATGGCGAAGAAGTTATCTTTCCCCCTTACCAACAATATGGCCGAATACGAGGCATGCATTTATGGTTTGGAGTCATTAGCAGCACTGGGAGCGTCATATGTCGAAATTTGGGGTGACTCCAAGTTGATCATCGAACAGGCACAAGGGAACTGGGAAGTGAGAGAAGAAAGGCTACGTCCGTATCTAGATCATCTAGGAGGGTTGGCATTGAGATTCAAAGAATGTCGCTTCTATCATATTCCTCGAGCTCAGAACCAGGCCGCGGATGCCTTGGCCACTTTGGTGTCAGTTTGGGACAACCCCCGGAACCTTGCTTCGAAACCATTGGTATCGAGAAGATCTCACAAACCGTGCTACGAAGACGTAATGCTGTTAGGGGCAGATGAAAAACCGTGGTATTTCGATATCGTGAACTTCATGAAAAATGGAACATATCCGGCAGAGTCAGAACCTAGGGATCAAGCTGTGATTAGGAGGCTAGCTCGTCAGTTCGTCATCCACAACGACTTGCTTTACAAAAGGCACGTTGATGGATTACAACTCAGATGCTTGGATGCGGGGGAAGCCCGCGAGGCAATGGAATCAGTACATTCGGGAATTTGTGGAGCCCATATGGGAGGAGCAGTACTCGCTAAGAAAATTATTAGGCAAGGCTTCTATTGGCTCACCATGGAAAGAGATTGTAACGAGTATGCGAAGAAATGTCACGATTGTCAAATCCACGGCGATTGCAGTCATCTTCCGGCCATGGAATTACACGTGCTAGCACCTATTTGGCCATTCGCTGCTTGGGGCATTGACATCATTGGCGAAGTAAGGCCTAATGCTTCAAATGGACATAAGTTTATTGCAGTCGCCATCGATTATTTCACCAAGTGGGTAGAAGCAAAGTCGTTTAGCAAACTGGGATCCAAGCAGATGAGAAAGTTCATTGAAAAACACTTGATCACCAGGTTTGGAGTGCCTCATCACATGATCACGGATAACGGAGTCCAGTTTCAGGGGGAAGTAAGGAATCTTTTCCGAGAATATGGCATTGAAAATCACAGGTCTTCTCCGTACCGTCCACAGGCTAATGGGGCAGTAGAAGCAGCTAATAAGAACCTTAAAAGGATCCTCGTAAAGACGGTAGAATCATATCGGAACTGGCATGAGCACCTCCCTCTCGCGTTGTGGGCTTATCGCACGACAGTCAGAACCTCGACTGGGGCAACACCATTCTCTTTGGTATATGGCACAGAAGCAGTTTTGCCGATTGAGATTGAAAAGCGATCGTTGAGAATCGCAGTGGAAGCAGAAATTCCCGAGGCAAAATGGGTAAAGAGGCGATGCGAGCAGTTGGCTTTAGTGGATGAGAAAAGGATGGAAGCCCTTTACCATGTACAGTTGTATCAAAGAAGGATGGCTCGGGCTTTCAATAAAAAAGTCAAGACCAGCCCTATCAAAGAAGGAGATTTGGTGCTGAAACAGATCCGTGTGACGCACACCGACCCGAGGGGGAAGTTCAGGCCTAACTGGGAAGGACCATTCGTCGTGAAGAAGATACTAAGCAAAGGAGCGGTGAAGTTAACCACAATGGATGGCATGGAATTCTCCGAACCTACCAATCTGGATAGGCTTAAGAAATACTTTTCGTAAAAAAAAAAAAAAAAAAAAAAGAGAAAAAAAAAGAAAAATTCCCGATAGGTCGAAAACCCGCAAAGGGCGACCTATGCAACAATAAGGGAAATCCCAATGGGTGAAAACCCGAAAGGGCACTCATTTAAAAATTCCGGGATAGTAAAAGGAGAGAAGAAAAATCGCCGGGATCCGAAAACCGAAAGGCGGGTCCTGGTAACAATAGTTATGACTTGAGCAATTACAAAAACAATGTATAAGAGACTAAGTATTTCTGTTGTTTGTAAATAAATAAAGGCATGAATATATTTGACGAGAATGATTGGAATCATCATAATCTACTGAATGCATGGTAATATGAATCACGAGTTATACATTTCCTATCCTACTTTTCACAAAAAGCCTACCAACTATCCACCCCACTCCCTATACATCAGCTATACATCGGAGAAACCCTAATAAAAGCTACAAAGCAACAATGAAAGCTACGAGCCTAATACGGAGGGAAGTCCCAATAGTTCTCAAAATCTCTCAAGTGAGATGCCCGCTCCGCAGATAGTGTCTCCTCGGCAGCACGCGCTCTCTCATCAGAAACTCGTGCTCTCTCATCAGAAACCCGTGCTCTCTCATCAGCAGCTCGTGCTCTCTCCTCGGCAGCAAGGCGTCTGATCGACTCATCACGCGCCCTCTCCTCAACGGCAAGGCGACCCTCAGTCTCCCGTCGCATCACCCCCGACCAGTGGTCGTTCCTCTCTTGATACACATGACCGACTCGGGCATCAGCTTCCCGCACTAGCTCACTCTGTCTCCGCTCATGGGCATGAAGATCACTCTATAAAAAAAAGAAAAAAACAGATAAGAGGCAGCATAGGCAAAAACATAAATCATACATACATGCATACATTTCACTACACTAAAGTACAGTAATGATACATACCAGGTGGTCGGTGCAGCGCAAGCTGAGGCAATCTTGTAGGAAGCCGGATAGATCCACGTAGTCTGTACAGGTCTCCCTAGTGGTCAGTGAAGCGTCCGAAGGATCAAACGGGACCCTCGAGGAGAAGATAGGAGGGGCCGCCTCAAATCCCGCATAAGGTGTCCCAGACTCGTCATAGCAGATCGTAGCATAATCCCTCCCGTAGCCTGGTATAGGCACGCCTATGGACGATCTCTCCGGTCGGGCTGCGCTGGAGGACTCACCGACGAAGTAGGGCTGCTCGCGCGCTGGTGTCTGAGTCTGAGTGCCATAAAAAAAATCAGATAAGTGGGCACTCCTCCAAGATCCCTCCTGCAAAAAAAAAAAAAAAAAACACACACAATAAAACCTCCGAGCATATCATGAATAAAATGAAAAGGGGGCGGAATCACTTACCAGAACCTCCGCCTGACCAAAGACGGCCTCGACCGCCTCTCTCGAAAACACGTCCGGCACTGGATCTACCTCCATCGCTGCCGCTGGGGCATCCCTCGTGCTCAGTAAAGTAGACAAATAAGGCTCGCGGCCCCCGGCATGAATCCAGACCACTCTACCGACAAAACGGCGGGTCAGATCTCGACGAATGGTCGATAAGGGCAGAGTCCGTACCGCGAACATAGAGATGGGGATCTCACCCGGCGTCCAATGAGCGTCTCTAACCCCGGTAATGCCTTGATCCCCTAGATACCACGCCCGCACGCAGGGGCCAGTGAGCACACACTGCTGCTCCTGGATCATCGACACGTATGCATACTCAGGGCCGAAGTCGAGGTCATCCCACCTGAACTGAATCTAAAGCAAAATACACAAAGAGAAAGTCAGAAAGGCTCAAACCAAAATCTCGCACGATGGGGCAAAATCTACCTGACTCAGGGTCAGCGAGTCGGTCCGATCCAGAAGCCGCGACACTGTCCGACTCCTCTCAGCGCTCAAGTCGAAGTCCCTCCATCGAGTCATAAATGGCGGCCTCGGCACTCTCGGTCGAGGTCGAGATCGGCTAGGAAGGATGTGTCTCTCGTATGCCCACACCTGCGGTAAAAACAAGGACTAGGAGTGTGAAAAATGCGAAAAAGATAAGACGGATAAGTCAAGAAGGCGTCACGTACCAGCAGGGCAAAGGTATAACCACCGAAGTCCTTGCGCTTCCGGCAAGTCAGATCTAAGAACTTGTAAAGAAAGGCTAAGCCTGCCCCTGCCCAATCATAAGAAGCCGCTGCATCCAGATCGCTAAGTGCCTGAATAAGACCTGCGTGTACCTTCCCGCCCTTCGTGAAGGAAAATCGTCTCAGTCAGAGCATATACTAAGAAACTACGAACCGCCAGGTCGGTAGCGTCAGTCTCGCAGAAATCACGTCTACTCAAGAGGCTCGCGGTAGAGACAAACTTCGCCGGAGTAGACTTGGCGCATAGACGAACTCCCGGTCCAATCAAGGTAGCAAGCCTAGCGGGGTCGACCCGTGGTCGCATCATACCAAAGTGGAAAGGGACGGGAGTGTTGCTCCCTCGCAATCCTGTCAACAGCGAAAAATCTCGAGGCGAGATGGTCATCTCCCCAAAGGAAAGGTGGAAGGTGTGGGTCGAGTCAACCCACCGCTCGCATAAGGCCCGTAGGCCAAAAGGATCGCATACCCCGTTGGTGCGGGGCAGCGCTGCAATAAAAGGCTCGAAGCCCAACTCGCGCACGCGGGCTCTCGCCGCGGCACCTAGCCTATCATACCATGAGAGAACCTCGGCGGTGGTCCCCGAAATCTCAATGAACTAAAAAAGAACAAGATAAGAAAATTTAAATACAGCTCCTAAGGCAAGCAAGTGATAAGAACGCGTTAAGACTAGGTATTCTTTCATTTTCTAACCTAGAGACATCCGGTCAGTTAGGACCAATTTTCTGTAAAAATCTCTCATGTAGGGTCCTTCACGTAAGGTTGAGTCAATTCTTTGATCCATTCTCGTCTGCGGTGACGAGAAGCGTAGATTAGGTTTTACTATTCATGTTTTTACTATTCACGTGCACTATTCACGTTCTACTATTCACGTGCATTAGCTAAGTTTTTACTATTCACGTGCATTAGCTAAGTTTTTACTATTCACGTTGTCACTATTCACGTTTTTACTATTCACGTGCACTATTCACGTTTTTACTATTCACATCGTTTTTACTGTTAACATACATAAATTCGTAGGGTACTATTCACATGCATATAGCGCGCATTCTTACAAAAACAAACAGGTGTTACGTGTAAATAAAGGAATTCACGTTTTCTAGCTAAAGTCCTCTAAAGCAGCCTAAGAGTTAGCATGCAAATCATGTTCGTATAGGAGTGCTAAATCCTAGAGTTCAAATCAAATAAAAGTGAGAAACCACTTACCTCGTTGCAGCGTGTCCTGCTCAAGTGTGTTGTAGGGTCGTGGAAGGTATCCACTCTATCCAGGTTTACATAAACCTCGTCCATGCCTCGGGTGCCATCCCATTCGTCTAAATCCATCCCGAGAATAATCCAAATTGAAGTCTAGTGAGAGAAAGAGGAGAGAGAAGGTGTGGGGTTGAAATGAAACCCCACCACCTTATATAGGAAAAGGGAATGGCATTCCCGTAAATAGTGAAAAAAGTACGATTTGACATAAAGGTAAAAAGTAAATAATTAATTACCAGGTGCACAGACCTCCGATTTGCAGTCCGTTTCAGCCTGCATTTCTCCCAGACAGTGACTAACATTATCAAAACATCAATTCCAGACAACAGCTAATTTTTACAGAACAGTGACACCAGTCGAAATACAGACGACAGTCAACAGAAAAACAATCAGTAGTCTATTTCATTTCGGACTCAGACGTGTGCCCATCGAATCGTCGAGATGATAGCTCCAGTGAGAAAATACAGACAGCAGTGTGGTAAGAAAATCCAGAAACAGAACCCGCTTTTTTGCCATTTGACTCACGGTCGCAGACCGAAGTTGCTTTTTAGCCATTTGACTCGCGGTCGCAGACCGGAGTTGCTTTTGAGCCATTTGACTCACGGTCGCAGACCGAAGTTGCTTTTTAGCCATTTGACTCACGGTCGCAGACCGGAGTTGCTTTTGAGCCATTTGACTCTCGGTCGCAGACCGGAGTTGCTTTTGAGCCATCCGACTCACGGTCGCAGACCGGAGTTGCTTTTGAGCCATCTGACTCACGGTCGCAGATCGGAGTTGCTTTTAAGCCATTTGACTGACGGTCGCAGACCGGAGTTGCTTTTGAGCCATCTGACTCACGGTCGCAGACCGGAGTTGCTTTTGAGCCATCTGACTCACGGTCGGAGATCGGAGTTGCTTTTGAGCCATTTGACTCACGGTCGCAGACCAGGGTTGCTTTTGAGCCATCTGACTCACGGTCGCAGACCGGAGTTGCTTTTGAGCCATGTGACTCACGGTCGCAGACCAGAGTCGCTTTTGAGCCATCTGACTCACGATCGCAGACCGGAGTTGCTTTTAAGCCATCTGACTCACGGTCGTAGACCGGAGTTGCTTTTGAGCCATCTGACTCACGGTCGCAGACCGGAGTTGCTGTTGAGCCATCTGACTCACGGTCGCAGATCGGAGTTGCTTTTGAGCCATCTGACTCATGGTCGCAGACCGGAGTTGCTTTTGAGCCATATTTACCTAAGACCGTTGAAATAGGGTAGCTGTTTAGCCATTATCCCCGTGATCTTGAAATAGGATAGCTGTTTAGCCATTATCCCCGTGATCTTGAAATAGGGTAGCTGTTTAGCCATTATCCCCGCAATCTTGAAATAGGGTAGCTGTTTAGCCATTATCCCCACAGTCGTAAATCAGGGTAGCTGTTTAGCCATTATCCCCGCGATCTTGAAATAGGGTAGCTGTTTAGCCATTATCCCCGTGATCTTGAAATAGGGTAGCTATTTAGCCATTATCCCCGCAATCTTGAAATAGGGTAGCTGTTTAGCCATTATCCCCACAGTCGTAAATCAGGGTAGCTGTTTAGCCATTATCCCCGTAATCTTAAAATAGGGTAGCTGTTTAGCCATTATCCCCGTGATCTTGAAATAGGGTAACTGTTTAGCCATTATCCCCGCAATCTTGAAATAGGGTAGCTGTTTAGCCATTATCCCCACAGTCGTAAATCAGGGTAGCTGTTTAGCCATTATCCCCGTAATCTTGAAATAGGGTAGCTGTTTAGCCATTATCCCCGCGGTCATAAACTAGGGTAGCTATTTAGCCATTATCCCCGCGATCGCGAACTAGGGTGCAGCCCGAAGCAGAGTCTGATGCAGTCAGAGAGCAACGCCAGAGCGCGCAGCGCAAAGGTCAGGTATGTTTCCTCCTACTCGTTACGTGTCTTTTACTTTTATATGTTTTACATTGCATGTGTTACGTTAGCAAAAACGCTTGTATTAGGATCTTTGTATTCGGCTCAATCCTTTTAGTTTTAGTAAAAGATTGGGCATTTTCCGTTATTTAAATCGTGTATCTCCGTCACTTGTAGTGATTTATCATTCAATGAATGACTGAAAAATGATCAAAAAATCGAATTCGACACATCACTGTCAAAATAGAAAAGTAGGGGCAACTGTAGACACCGAGTCGGAGGACCTGTGACGAAAACCTGAAACAAGACGGTCGAAGCGATTGATTCCGGAAGTTTTGAAAAATATATAAAGAATAATAAGCTGAGGAAAATTAACGGCACGACACGGGCACGCAACGGCATCCCGCACGCGGACGACAATGGTCGAACGCCCGCTTGACGGCTCGAGACGTGCGCGCGGCGTCCGTCGGACGCACCGCGAGTGGCACGCTCTCGACGCCCGGGGCAATGCCTGGGACCGCTGGCGGTGCCCGCCCTCATGGGCCGTTGAGCACACGTGCCTAGTGGCGCGAGGCGCGCGTTCGGCGACCGCGACGCGCGAGCGTCTAGCTGCGCGAAACGCGCGCTCGGTGGCCACGGAGTGCACGCGTCCGACGGCGCGGGACACGCCCCGGAGGTCGCCGGGCGGGCACCCAACCACGTCGGGCGAACGCCCAACGTGTCGGGCGGACGCCCGACGAGGGTTGGGCGCGGGCACCCAACCTCGCGTTGGGCGCTCGCCCAACGCCGTTGGGCGATCGCCCAACGCCGTTGGGCGATCGCCCAACATTGTTGGGCGGCCGCCCAACTCATGTTGGGCGGCCGCCCAACAAGGTTGGGTGGTAGCCCAACACTAGGTTGGGCGGCCGCCCAACCACAATGGGCGACGCCCAATTTTTTTTGGGCGTCGCCCATTGTTCCGGGATCCGTTTCCCTATATAAGGGCACGGATCCCAAGGTGAAGAGGAGGCCTTTTTTTTGGGAGGAAAACTTTCTCACTCTAAACATTTTCAGAGAGAGAGAGTGGATTTTTTTTTAGAAAAATATTTTTTTTCTCAAAAATTCCAAATTTCCTAAGTTCAATTTTTACTAAATTTTCATTAAAAAAACGGAAGCTCGCGGTTCGTGGAATCAATCGGCTTCGACTGTCAGATACCGAATTAAAGGTATTATCCGAGGACTAGACTCTTTATTTAATTTATTTCTCTCCTTCTATTTATTTTCTTTATGTTATAGTTTTTTATTCCTTTAGTCATTTATTTATTTTGTCACGTTTTATTTAGTTAGCATATTTATTTAATTTTCGTTTCGTGTTAAATAAAATTCGGTTTTGTTTTAAAATAAAAACCTCGTTTTGACATCCCAATACGAACCGTGATCCGATAAAAAGGTAGTTCGGGTGTCGAAAACGTTGTAATTATAAGTTTTTTAATTTAAAAGAAATTTCCAAATAATGTTTTAAAATAAAAACATCGTTTTAGGAACTTCCGTTTTCGACTATGATCCATTTTCGGTAGTTCGGAAGTCCAAAACGATTGAATTAGATTTAATTTAAGGCTTTTGAACAAATCTGGAAAATATTGGAGTGCTGCTGTAATTTGCCAATTCTGTCACTAAAGGCTGTTTACCGACGGATTTTCCGTCGGTAAATCCGCCAAAATGTAAAAAATACCATTTCAGTCCCTTTTTCTTAACTTTTAGACTTTTAATCCTTAGTATATATATATATATATATATAATTATGTAATATATTCTCTTCAAATTGTTTTAAGACTTTAACATATATAATTATTTTAGGAGATTGGTATTCCATTTTTATTCTAATTTTTGTATATGTACATATTACTTTCTTTTTTATTATTATTCATTTAAATTACATTAAATTCTATTTTAAATGTTATTTACTTGGGCATTTTGGGAAATAATTAGTAGATATTGGGAGATGAACATATAGTCTTTTTAACATTAGGATTATACTAGTTATGTATATATATATATAGTTTTGGGGTATATTTGGATTATCTTAATTATTGTTAAATAAAATTATTTTGAGTGATAAAGGCTATTTTCCTATTTATGAATTTCATTCACTATTTTCTTATGTTTAAAGTATAAATATATTATTTTCATTATTCTTTCTTATATATGTATTAGATAGTATATTTTCTTTTACTCTTATTTTATGTCTTTTGGGCTAAAATGTGTAAATATATATCTATATTATCTTCTTTATTTCTTTTGGTCATTTATAAGTCCATGTTTCAAATGGGCTTCACTTGGAAAAATTAATTTTTGGGCCTAAATGTGTTTATTGATGTAATTATAATAGTTAGAGAGTCCATTAAATAAGTGGGGAAAATAAGTCACAAAAAGAGAGTTTTCAATTAAATTATTTAAGCTAATGAGCTTTCTTAAATCTCTAATGTAGATAAATAGAGTCATTTTGGTTGATATTTCAAATCGTCTTCAAAACACCACGTTTTAAAACCTTAGTCCGTTCCAACGACGGATTAAGCGAACATTATAATCAAAATCGTTTTCTTTGTTAATAATGGAGATTTTGAATCGCTTTCTTAATGAATTTGTACAAAATAAAATTGACTTGTATGTTTAACCACGTTTTCTTATTAAAAGGCTTTTACTTTAACGTTTTCAATTACTCGAGTCGTTCCAACGGCGACTCGGGTAAGCTTCATCAAACGGGGTTTTAAAACGCACCTAAATCGTTCCAACGGCGATTAAGGTGCGAACCATGTAATAAACATCATTTTGGGGAAATAAGTTAATGTAGAATAGACACACAACATAATGGAGAGGAGCTTCCATTTCCACTCGTGAGACTGAGCGAGACAAGGAAGCGCAATACGACTCTTCATGATGAAGCACCTTAACGCATTTTTAAATACGGTTGTAAATAAATCACTTCTTTCTTCCCCCTCTCTGTGTATGTATAAACATAAATGGGTGATTCTTTACTGATGTGGCTTTTCAATATCATATGCTCAAAATGGTTTCCAAAAAGAGAAAGAAAAGGGTTTCAAATGAATTTTAAACTTAAAGAAGTATACGATTAGTCCGTTATCGCCTAACATGCTGAGTAGGAGGCCGGTGGTTCATAACCGGGCGCTGTCGGGGTGTCTAGTAGCCTTTCTCCGAAAAGGAGCTAGCCTTCTCGGCTCGTACCTAAGTTTCCCGAACCCACACCGGTCTCCCGCAAGGGATCGGTGTTCATTTTCCCATTCGTGGGTGGCGACTCTTCCATATCTCCGAGCTCCGGTCCTGCCGAGCAGCTTGATTCCGCGATTGGTTGATTTCGGCGCCAATCACCGCTTACGTCGCCATGAGGTTGTCCACCCCCCGGTCCGCCCGGGAGATTAGGCCGCGGCACCTCGTCTAACAACTGAGTTCTTGACTGAATATTTTTGCCAACATCAAAATGGGGGAGTTTGTTGAAACACCTTTCCACATGATTTTGATTTGACAAAATTATTTAAGTAATTGATAAAAATATTCTAACACATTAAATTTAAATGTTTTGATTTATTTATACTAATGTGTTTGTTCAATGTTGAGTTTAATTGTTTATAACACATTAAGATTAAAAAGCCCAAAGGCCCATAAGTGGAAGTCAAGCTCAAGTCAACACATCAAGACCATTCGACCCAAGTGTTCAAAACGTAGCCGTTTCAAGCAAAACGATGACTCAGCATGAAGAAGGATCGAGAAGCCTTCTCTCAAATGCTTCAAGACAAAGCTGCTGAGTTGGACAACAATACAGTCTGGACAGCGGCAGACAAAAACCAACTTCCAGACAAAGTAATTCTACTTTGGGTAAAGTTCAGAAGGCGCAGGAAGCTGTCTCGTAGACTTTGCCTTAAATGTCGAAACATTCTGTTTCAAAGACGAAAAGCTGCCGTGGACAGAAGATGCGTGAATCCTATTGGCCAACGACGCTGAGCACGCCCAGAGTGACAATGACAGGAAGCCGTTTCCCTCCAACGGTTATTTCGAAATTCGAAATGACCAGGTGCCTCAAGTGTCACTATATAAAGGCCATCCATTTGCTTCAATCGATGCAGATCTTCAATTAGCCGAAACGCTGTCCAAATTCATACTTGAAGTTCTGTGAGAAAAGCAAAGCAAAAACCTTACACCAATTTCCATATTATTGTGTAAAAGTCTAGAGTGATTTTCAATCATCTAAAGTGTCTTAGCAATCGTTGTTTAGGACAAACACTTTATCATTTCTAGAAGAATAGAAAGGAGAGGCTGAGTACTCGGTTATAGTACTCAGCGGTAGATATAGGAGTGAGTAGAGGTATAGAGGAATGTACTCTTGTATACTCAGCTTCCATTGTAAAAGGTTTCGTTGTAGTATTTAATATTTAAGAGTTTGGAACCAACATATATTTCTATTGAACTTCAGGAAATTTATACAGAAATACAGACATCAGTTACAACTGACTTCCATAACTTCTCCTTAATCTATGCAATAACTAAATAACTTCTCCTGAATTCAAAATAATTAAATAAAACATTATCTCATAATAAATTAACTAAGGCACATTTCCAACAAACTCCTCCTTGCCTTAGTATTTACAAAACCTTTTGGCTGCTCAACAAAAATTTCTAAATGTTAAAGAGCTCAGTAGAGAATTCGAAAAGCTCGGAACGAGTTCTGGGGACTGGACGTAGGCGGAGAGGCCGAACCAGGATAAGTCTGCTGAGTAATATCTTTCTAACCCTTAAACTCCTTTACATATTGCTTGCTATAAAACTGACTAAGTAACGAGCTCACGCTGAGTTAAGTATACTAAGAAGCTGAGTTCAGGAATAGACTCTAAGTGCTATTTCCTGACTCAAGGAAAGAATCAGACTTAGTCACAAGTTGACTAAGCTTGTGTCTTCAAACTGCTTAGTCACGCTGTGTAAACCTTTTCACAAGAAAAGAAGTCAGCCTTAACGGACAAAAATTTTAAATAGTTCCTATCCCCCATTGGAACTAACTTGTCACGTTATAAGGGACCAACAAGCTTTAGGCTTGGCTATTCTCTGTTGCTGACTTTGATTGCCTGAGATAGCAGAAGTTGAGCCAGGAGGCTCATGCTGAGTTCCGGCAGCTAGCTGCTTAGCTTTTTCTTTCTCCCCCATTTTCTGCTGAGTTCCGGTAGCTTGCTTAGCTTGATCTTTCTCCCCCGTTTTGCCAGCATCATTAGATTGTAGGGGAGGAGCATAGAACTGCCCTTGTTGAACAGCACGAGTCAGTGTGGATGAATAGTGTTGTATGTGACCCGTACTTTCTCTAAGACCCGTAAAGACCTGCATGCCATCTTTCATACTTGAAGCGGGAATTTTGATGTGTGCACTGAGCATACTGAGTAAAAACTCAAGAGATTTCCCAATCCAAGTAATCGAGTCCGTCATTCGTGCATAGGATTGATAGTACATCATGAGTAGTGCAGAATCATACGAATGACGCTGAGCATTAATGTGCCGAACATGCGCAAACGTTGATCTAGTGCAGTGCAAAATGTCTTTGGTCTTGACCTGGTCAGTGTCCATTTCTTCTTTGCTCAAGTTGAGGAGGCATATAGCTTCTCCAATTTGTTCTATGGGGCATTAAGAAGAGGAGGAGATAAGTTCACGAGCTCCCATTAGCTCGGCGGTCAGCTGGGTGAAATGCTGAGTGATCTCAGCAGAAGTTGCGGATGATGAGTTCGCAGTAGTTAGGGCATTGATTTTCCCTTCAATTGAGTTCATATGATTAACCATCATCAGCTGAAGTTCGGCCAGCTTGACCATGAATTCTTGCTTGGGCTGCTGAGAGACTAGAGAAGTCATAACACTCATCAGCTCCTTGAGACCTTTGAGTTCGGTCAAAAGTTGCGTGACGGAGGAAAATTGAGTTGGCTCAGCAGGAATGGACCCATCAGCATCGGCTTGAGACTGATGAATCTCTTAAAGTAGAGTTTGAGCAGAGTGGATGATTCTTCTTCTTGACTCATAAGCATCCAAATAAGTATAAGGATCATCAGTGTTGTGCTCAGTGGCCGTTTTCTGGTTAGCGGCAGCAGGTAGAGAATTTTGGTGCTGCCCAGAAGTAGAAGTGCCAGCCTGGTCAGCAGCTGCACTTTTGTTGAGGCCAGCAGCAGGAGCGGTTTGGTTTTCTAACTGCTTAGTAGAAGAAGGAAGTGGTTGCTCAGCAGTGCTATTTACCTACTCAGGGTCAGTCTGAAGTTGAGTTGAGTCTTGAGGTTGAGGCAACTCAGAGTTGTCTTTAGCAGGTGGATTTTCCTTGGCTAACTTATGATGTTGAGCAGCTGGAACATCGAGCACTTGCTCAGTGGAAGGTTGAGCGGAAGTGTCGGCAGAAGCTTGACCTTTAGTGGCTTGTTTCTCAGCTTGAGAAACAGAGGCTTGTTTTTCCTGGACTTGATGGGGAGTGGGCTCAGTGATGGTGGTGAAAAACTGGAATTGGAGCCCAGTTAAGTCTATGATTGGGTCCCTCAGTGGTGATTCATCCAGCAGATCTATCATGCTGGGCTTTTGAGCTTTGCGTTTTAAACGCTTGTCCGCACTGCCCTTTTGAGTTTTGGTTGGAGGAGAAGGGTCAGTGGCAGGAGAGTCGGGTGACTCAAAAGAGAAATTGAGTCTTAGGTCAGCGTAGAGGTTCTCTTCAACCTTGTCCTTTACTGGAGACTTAACTCCTTGCTCATCAGTCTGCTCAGCAGCAGTTGTATTACTCGGCTTAATAGAATGTACATTGTCAGCTCGAGCCAGTTCTTCAGTACAACCTTGTTCTTCCTCCTGATCATAAGGTGTCTTTTCCAGGTCGATCTCCTGAGCTCGCATGAAGTGAGAATCCTTGGTGACGACGAAGTCAATGGGGGTAGCTTTTAAAGGTGTCATCACGGAGGTCTTCTTCCTCTTTAGGGGTTGCTCAAGAGTCTCCTCACTCTCTTCTTCAAGGTCAGCTTTTTCCTTCCTTTTCTCAGTTGACTCTGCCTTCTTCTGTACTGGCTCAGCATGCGCAGTTTTCTTTCCACCAACCACCACCCTGATTTTCTTGGCAGTCTTGTTAATATCTTTGGCCAGTTGGGTTAAGGATTGGTCAGCTTTCCTTTTTCTTTCCTGCCGAGTTCGCTCAGCAGGTGCTGCTTCAACCACAACTCTCTTTCCTTTTCGAGACAACTCGGCATGTCCTTCTTCATCCATATCATCCTCAGTAGGTATTTCTTCAACTACAACCCCTTTTCCTTTCTTAGGTTTGATAGGCTGACTGTGAGCCAAGCCGAGTAGGATTCCCGTAGTGATTTCAGTACCTATCACATTGATTTCCCCTTTTAAGCTGATTTCGTGATCCTGTAGAATTTTGGTGATCAGAGAACCCATCCTAAGGATCCCGGTGCTGCGTTGCCCCAATGAGAAATACAGGCATGTTGAGTAGTTTGTAGTTCAACATGTGCTAGATGAAGCACTGTTTGAAGTTTGAGGCTGAGGAGGAGGCATTGACCTTAGGAAATAGATAGTTGGTCAGGATTTAGTATGCTTGTCTCTGAGGCTGACCCATGTTGGTACTGTAGATTTCACCGCTATGGTTTTTAGGTTTACAGAACTCAGCTACGTACTTAACCCGCTTATAGTCGTTTGTGCATCGGAGTTCTGCTCCTTCTTCCTTTAGATTAAGTAGGATGGCGAGATAGGAAGGGGTGATGGTAATTTCCTTGTTCTTGACCTTAGTAACCATATGGTCGTCATTATCGTCGGCTACTCTCAGATTCGTGTAGAATTCCTTTACCAGTTGTGGGTAAGTAGTTCTAGGAAGAGAGAAAACTGCAGTCCATCCATTCTTTGAGATCCAATCGCAGAACGGTTTCTCAGCTTCGACGAAACTCTTAGAGAACCATCGGGAGTGGTAGACTTTTAGGTTTTTAACGCTGCTGAAGACTGGGAAGAATTGTCTTTCCTTCGGTTTCTTGTTCTTTTTCTCCTTCTTTTTCTTTGAAGGAGTTGTTTGGCCAGTGTTAGGGTTTTCACCGAGGATGCTGACCTCAGGCATGGCTTGGTCATGCTGACCATGAATTTGCCCCTGAGACTTTGAGGAAGTCTCTTGATATTCCTGCTCAGCAGGAGAGGCAGGATTAATGTCTAAGCGGTTATCGTCGTAGTTCTCACCTGAGTTGTTCTGGGAATCACTCGACATGGTGTTCTTGAGGATTTGAGAAATGTAGAAGATTAGGGAATTAAGAGAGAGAGAGAGAGAGATCAAGTGCGATATGTTTCAAGCGTAAAGAGAAGTTAGTGGGAAATCATCCACTATTTATAGCCGGTGCGTGTCGATCTGATAGGTCAGAATGGCGGTTCGTTCTCGAATAGATCAACAACAGTTATCTCTGGCATTAATGACACATTCGGCGTATGGTTTTCTAATCATTACGCTTACGTCATCCTAGGTGGCTACTTAAATACACGTGCAAGCATTAATTACGTAAGTCATTCTACTCAGCATCTAAGATATCAAACGTTTAGAGTTCTAAGTGTGTAGGTTATTGTAGAAGGGATTCATATCATGTGAAGTAACTCAGCGTTTAGTAATCACTCAATATATATATATAGCAACTCAGCATATGGTGATTTCATAGCATTCAGTTTTACTTAGCATATGATAGTTACTCAACATGTAATGATCACTCGACATATTATAATCACTCAATATTCATTTAGCTCAGAAATTTATTGAAGAGGATTAGACATACCGGTAGCTTCCCTTAGTATGCTGAACTGCTCACGAGCCAATGGCTTCGTGAAGATATCTGCAAGCTGTTCACCTGTTGGAACATAGGTCAGCTGAACTCCATAATCATCCAGCTGTTGCTTGATCCATAGGACTTGTGCAACACAGCTTCCAGCAGTAATGTACTCAGCTTCAGTTGTTGACAGGGCAACTAACGACTGCTTCTTACTGAACCAAGACACCAGACAGCTGCCAAGGAAATGACATCTTCCTGAAGTGCTTTTCCGCTCAAGCTTGTCTCGTCCATAGTCAGCGTCAGTGTATCCAACGAGTGTGAAATCGTTTGTGTTGGGATACCATAAACCTGCATTCACTGAGCTTTGCAAATATCTAAGGATTCTTTTTACAGCTATGTAATGAGATTCCTTAGGGTCAGCTTGATATCTTGCGTAGTAACATACTGAGTACTGAATATCTGGCCTACTTGCCGTTAGATAGAGTAGATAGCCGATCATACCTCGATACAATTTTCTATCTACTGACTTACCTTTTTCATCAGCACAGAGCACCGTGTCAGTACCCATTGGGGTAGATATTGGCTTACAACTTTCCATATCAAATTTCTTCAATATCTCCTTAGCATACTTAGTCTGACTAATGAAGATGTCATTCTTGCCTTGTTTGATTTGAAGTCCAAGGAAGAAGTTGAGTTCTCCCATCATTGACATTTCAAACTCAGTTTGCATATGTTTGCTAAATTCCTTGCACATAGACTCATTAGTAGCACAAAAGATAATATCATCTACATATATTTGTGCTAACAGGGTATCTTTACCCTTTTTCTTAATGAATAAGGTTGTATCAGCTTTTCCCCTGACATAGTTCCTGGTCAGCAGAAAACTGGTCAGCCTTTCGTACCAAGCACGTGGTGCTTGCTTCAGGCCGTACAGAGCCTTTTTGAGTTTCTAAACATGGTTTGGGAATTTTGGATCCTCAAACCCTGGAGGCTGACTAACATAAACCTCTTCATTTATAACTCCATTAAGAAATGCACTTTTGACATCCATTTGGAAGAATTTAAAATTCATAAAGCTAGCATATGCACACGATATTCTTATTGCTTCTAGTCTAGCTACGGGTGCAAAGGTCTCACCATAGTCAATACCTTCCTGCTGACTGTAACCTTGAGCTACAAGTCTGGCTTTGTTCCTGACTACGTTTCCCTGTTCATCTAGCTTATTGTGAAATACCCATTTTGTTCCTATGGTCTTTTGATTCTGTGGTTTAGGCACTAAATTCCATACTTCATTTCTCTTGAATTGATCGAGCTCCTCTTGCATCGCATTAATCTAGAATTCATCGTGCTCAGCTTCTGAAAAGTTTTTCGGTTCAAGAACTAAGACGAACGCAACATTACTGAGATATCTCCTGAGTTGATTTCTGGTCATCAGGGTGTTCTCAGCAACATCAAGAATGGACTTCTCTGAGTGTCCTCTTGGAACCTTGATCTCTTTTGGTAGTGTGGAGTTTTCAGGAGTCGGTGTTTCAACAATCTCTTCAGGATTATATTGGTCAGCAAAGATAATTTTAGGTTCGTTCTTACCTTTGGTCAGCCCTTGAGGTTGTGACTCAGTGGTTCCATTTTGGTCAGAGGAAGCTGAGCATGTCTCATCTTCGGTAGGCTGACTTGTTTTCCCTGCAGGGTCAGTTTCATCGAACTCAACATGTATGGACTCTTCTAAGACCTGAGTTCGTTTATTAAACACCCTATATGCTTTGCTGTTTGTTGAGTACCCTAAGAAGATAGCTTCATCAGCTTTTGAATCAAACTTGGCAAGATTGTCTTTAGTGTTTAAAATAAAACATTTGCAACCAAAGGCATGAAAATATCCAATATTGGGTTTTCGTCCTTTCCAAAGTTCATAGGGGGTTTTCTTAAGTATAGGTCTAACTAAAGCCCTATTGAGTATGTAGCAAGCTGTGTTGACAGCTTCACCCCAGAAATACTTTGGAACCCTATTCTCACTCAGCATTGTCCTAGCTATTTCAACTAAGGTTCTGTTCTTCCTTTCAACTACCCCATTTTGTTGAGGAGTTCTAGGAGCAGAAAAGTTATGGTCAATGCCGCCGACTTCACAGATTCATCAAATTGTTGATTTTTGAATTCTCCGCCATTATCACTTCGGATGTGAGCTAATTTTAGGTCTTTGTCATTTTCAAGATTTCTAATCAGTTTTGAGAACATCTCAAAAGCTTCATCCTTGCTACTCAGCAGGATGACCCAAGTATACCGAGAGAAATCATCTACAATGACCAAGGAAAATCTCTTACCACCCAAGCTCAGCGGCTGGACTGGTCCGAAAAGATCCAAGTGTAGTAATTCTAATGGACGCTTGGTTGAGACTACATTTTTACTTTGAAAAGACTTTTTGGTTTGTTTACCTTGCTGACAAGCATTGCATAATCGATCCTTGTCAAATCTGAGTTTGGGCAAACCCTTAACTAATTGATTTCTTGCTAGTTTGGCTAGGAGATCCATGCTTATATGACCAAGTCTCCTATGCTATAGCCAGGAATTATCTTCCTTTGACACTAAGCATATATTTTTTGAAAACTTCTTTTCTAGGTTTAGCATGAAAACATTTTCTACACGAGGGGCAGTTAAAATCAATTCATTTGTTTTTCCCTCGAGTATTCTACACTCAGTGGCATCAAATACAACCTTTTTACCGCTGTCACACAGCTGAGCTATGCTCAGCAGGTTATATTTAAGTCCCCTGACTAGGGAGACTGACTCAATAGTAGGATTACCACCAACGGTACCTAACCCTACTATCTTACCCTTTTTGTTGTCTCCAAAACTTACATTTCCTCCTCGTTTATACATAAGTGTGATGAACTGAGTTTCATCACCAGTCATATGCCTCGAGCATGCGCTGTCAATGTACCATAGCTTTGAATTCTCCACGCACCTCAGGCTCACCTGCAATGTAACTAGTTATCTTTAGGTACCCAATTCTTTTTGGGTCCTCGTTTGTTAGAGTCAGTAGGTGATGCATCATATTTAATTTTGTGATGGCATACATTTATCGTGTGGCCATCTTTTCCACAAAAGTCACAAAAAACTACCCTTTGGGGGTATTTCCATTTTTGGTCAGCACGATTGTGCTGAGCTTGCCAGCATACCTTTGTGGTATGTCATTTCTTTCCGCAGAAGTCACATTGGACATTCTGCTGAGTATTCCACCTTCGCTGACTAGTACCTGAGTACTCAGCTTTTGGATGGAACCTCTTCTTAACTGATGTATTCAGTTGATTCTGTATTGATGTGATATCCTTCCTCAGTTTCTTGGAATCTAATTGGACTTCAGAGACAAACCTATGCATGATTTTTAGATTTTCATCTTGCCTAGTGTTGTCCTGAAGGAGATGTCGAAGGTCACTGAGTTTGACCTCCTCAATCTCATCACATCGCTTGCTGAGTGCTCTTACTTTCTTATTACACTTTTTGATCAGTGTATAGAGATCACTCAGGGAATTAATCATTTCATTTCTGAGCAAGGGTAGAGACAGTACCTCAGTAGTATGTTCCTCATGATCAGATTCATTAGAGAGGTCAGCTTGCTCTGAGAGACAGTGGTCAGCAGATTCGTCAGCCATGAAACAGATGTTTGCTGACTCGGTGGCATCAGCTTCTGACGAGGTTGACTCATCATTATCACTCCATGTGGCCACCATTGCTTTTCTGCTTCCTTTCTTGTCCTTCTTTAAGGTAGGACAACTTGATTTGATGTGCCCGACTTGATGGAATTCAAAGCAAGTAATAGGCTTTGAGCTATCCTTCTTGTGTCTGTTATCGCTAGACTCAGCTTTGTATTTATCGCTTCTTTTGAATGACCTTTTGTTGTTCTTGTCATTTTTCCTGAACAGCTTCTTCATCTTTCTTGTAAACATGGCATCTCCTCATCATCTGATGAGTCAGCTTCTGTTGAGTCAGCTTTCATGACAAGAGATTTTTGCTTCTTGTCCTCAGTCTTTTCTTTAGCCTCAAAATTCTTCATGGAGATCTCATGGGTCAGCAGAGATCCAATGAGCTCATCATATTTGTACGTGGTCAGGTCCTGAGCTTCTTCAACAACTGTCTTCTTAACTTGCCAGCTCTTGGGGAGACTTCTCAAGATTTTCTTCACCTGTTCTTCTTCTGTGAAGTTCTTGCCGAGTCTCTTAAGCTCATTTATGATGTTAGTGAATCTTGCATTCATCTCGGAGATGTCTTCATTATCATTCATCTCGAACAACTCTTATAGCCGCATATGCTGATTCACTTTGGACTCATTGACCTTACTAGTTCCTTCATAGGTCACCTCTAGCTTTTTCCAGATTTCTTGTGCTGAATCACAACCTGAAATCTTATTGTACTCTGCAGAATCTAATGCACAGTGAAGCATATTTATAGCCGAAGCATTATTTTGTAATTTTTTAAGGCCATCCTCTGACCACTTAGACTCACTTTTGACAGTCTTTACACCATCAATGATTTCATAGGGAACAAACGGGCTTTGGACTATAGCTAGCCATGCACTCATGTTTGTTGCCTGAATGAAGCTTTTCATTCTGTTCTTCCAAAATGTATAATTAGATCCAAAGAACAGAGGAGGTCGACTAATAGATAATCCCTCAGGGAGTATCTGTGTTGTTTGATTTCCTGGAAGGAAACGAGTGCTGTTCTCAGCCATTTATAGGGATCAGCTCAAGATAGTTTTATCTTGAATAGTGAGCTACTGAGCTCTGATACCACTTGTTGGTCCCGTGTAACGTAGTAGGATTAGTTCTAGGGGGGTTAGGAACTAATGTAACTTTTTCACTTAATAATGCTGACTTAATTAAGAGTTTGACGATTTAACTCAGCTTTAGGTTAGCAAGGCTGAGTGAGGTGTGAGACAGCTTTAATCAGATACTGACTAGAGCTATTTCAATTGTGAGTTGGGAAGTAACACTTTAAGTCAGCTTCCAACTCAGCACTCTGATTACTCAGAATCGGCTTATACAAATTATTTACTGAGCAATTTAAGCAAGCAACACATACATATATATATATAAATCAAGAGAAAGGGTTAGAGATTACTCAGCAGACTTATCCTGGTTCGGCCTCACCGCCTACGTCCAGTCCCCAGAATCCCTCCGGGCTTTTTCAATCCACTACTGAGCTCTTTAAAGGTAGAGCACAAACCGTTTACAATAGCAATTGAGTATGCAAGAGTACCGTCCTCTATTCATCTACTCAATCCTATCTACCACTGAACACTATAACCGAGTATTCAAATTTTCTCTACCACTGAGTACTATAACCGAGTACTCAGCTTCACTCTTCTAACCTTTACAATTGATACAAGATTGTTCTCACAAAATGAAGAACACTTTAGATGAATAAAATTCACTCTAGACTTTTACACAATGATTGGAATTTGGTGTAAGAACTTGCTTTTTCTATTCAGACAACTTCTCTTTTGGATTTTTGACTTAGTGAATATTTTGCTTGTCTGTATCTCTCTTGTATATTTTCGGCAAATGATCCAAGTGATGAACTTGTCCATTTATAGTGAATTCTGAAGCTTCAATGATTTGAAAATCCGACATATCCGTTGAAAGTAAACAGTCTTCTTTCGTCATTGATTGGTCAACTTCCAGAATTGCAGGCCAATCCTGTCGTTTGCTTATAGCAGGAGCCAGATTGCCAGTTTCATCTTCTTGCACCAGGTTCGTCTTCTAGCGTCAGGTTTGTCTTCTTGCCAAACGTCAGATGGTCCATGCGTCTCGAAAAGGTCCTTGAAACGGATTTCCGAGGCTTCTGAAATGTGTCAGACTTTATCTCACAAGTTGATGGATAATTGGACACTGACTTGATTATCACTCAGCTTGACTTAGCGGCGACTTGAATATTGCTCAGCTTGACTCCGCAGCTTCGCCTTCAAGCTTTTCTGAAGAAGACGTTTCTTTCGTAAATCGGAGTTATATTCTACTCAGCTTCTGATGTGTGTCTTGCTCCTGCTGACTTTGTTCTGTCTTTCTTTTATAAGCTTTCAGTTCCTGTTCTCGTTAGTTAACTTACTCAACATTGAACAAACACATTAGTACAATTAAATCAAAACACTTAAATTTAATTGTTTAATCATGGGATTAACTTAAATAATTTTGTCAAATCAAAATCATGTGGAAAGATGTTTCAACAATCTCCACATCAGCAAACAAATTATATCAATAGATTCGACCTAATTATAAGCAAGTTCATACATGCACTAATGGTGGTGGTCAGCGGATGAGAACATATGGAGGTGGTAATGGTTGGTGAAGGAGAACGCACAGAGGTGGTGATGGTTGGGAGGAAGAGAACATGAAAATGCAGACCTGGAATATGAAAGGATATTAAATAATAGGGGTGGGCAAAAAATCCGGTCAAACCGGTAACCAAACCGAAAATCGATAATCCGAACGAAAAACGGTTAACCGAACCGGTGGTTTTCTTAATGGTTTAAAAAATATATAGGTACCAGTTTCAGGCTAGAGTTTCAAAAACCGCGGTTAACGGTTAACCGAACCGTTTAATAAATATAGTGTTTTTTTAAAAAATTACTAATATATAATTATATAACATATATAATATAACATAGATTATAAGATTAAAAAAAAGTCTTTAACATAGATTATAACATATATTAATATAAATATATAACATAGATTATACTTGAATGTAAATTTGATGGATTAATGTTGTAATAAGTACTTTGACGAAATATTATTTACATTTCTTTATGTTTTAAATTGTAAACTTAATGGATTGTTTTTTAGTTCGGTACTTATGTTTTAATTATGAACTTTTATATGAATTCGTTTCGTTTGAATTTTTGAAATTATTTGTATTTTAATATTGTTTAAAAATTTAGGTTTGGGTAAAAATTATGGTTAACCGTTGATTTTTGGTTAACTGGTGAGAATTGGTTAAAAACCGTTAACCGAAAAACCTAACCGAAATTAATGGTTAACCGGTTATATGGTTAACCGATTGATATGGACCGATTTCGGTTTGGATGGTTAAAAAACCGTTGATAAC
This sequence comes from Euphorbia lathyris, assembly GCF_963576675.1. Taxonomy (NCBI): domain Eukaryota; kingdom Viridiplantae; phylum Streptophyta; class Magnoliopsida; order Malpighiales; family Euphorbiaceae; genus Euphorbia; species Euphorbia lathyris. The sequence continues at coordinate 16,296,315 of NC_088914.1, read as the reverse complement.
GGTTTGATTAATTTTTTTGCCTAATGGATCGGTTAACCGAACCGTGCCCACCCCTATTAAATAATGAGTTTTTGGTTTCAGGTAGGTTGTTTTATCACATTAAAGGGCACGCTGTTTATGCCACATCATATGTCTGTTAGATTAGGGTATGATTGTAGGTTTGTAGGAAATTCATTGATAGTTTTGTGGGTTTATTTTATATAAGAGTATATTTATTTTTCCGTGATAATACAAGGGTAAATATGTGTATAATCCTTTTAAAAACGTTTAATATGGACTCTAAATTAAATATACACATCATAATTTATATTCAATGTCACCACTCGCCATAGTCAAATAATAGACAAAAAATATATTTTCCTCATAAATAAAAATATATGAATGCTTTGAAATTCAATTCAAACTATGTTGAACTTTGAACATCAATTATATTTGTAGTTCACATTAGTTTCTTTTTTTTCCTTTGTTCATACATGATTTTTTCTTCCATTCACATCTCACATTTTTCCTATAAATACCATGCATTTATAGTCAAATAAATACCATACACATCATAATTCATATTCAATGTCACCACTCGCCATAGTCAAATAATAGACTAAAAATATATTTTCCTCATAAATAAACATGTATGAATGCTTTGAAATTCAATTCAAACTACGTTGAACTTTTAACACCAATTAAATTTGGCAAAGTTCACATTGGTCACTTTATTCCCCCTTTGTTCACACATGATTTTTTCTTCCATTCACATCTCACATTTTTCCTATAAATACCATGCATTGACATATGTTTTATGCATCCAAGCAATTGACACTAAATTGCTAATTTGAGTGATATTCTCCAATAGGGAATTGTGAGGTTTTGGGGTTAAGGGTTTTGAGTGTTATTTTCTCTAATCTTTTGTACCACTTTCATTTCTACAGTGGAATATTTTCCGGCCTCCTTCGTCCGTGGAGTAGGCACATTGCCGAACCACATAAATCTATGTGTCATTTACTTTACTGTTCTCCTTTTATTTTGTTGTCAATTTATTTATCCAAATTAAATATTCCGTTCCACTGCGGAGTTTCGCCTAACAAAACATACTACCCCTATGTTGTTGCATTAAAAGCTCATACAAAAAAAAAAATCCAAACAAACATCTACTATATCAAATAAAGTCCAATCCAAATTCTTTCAAACATCTACAATATCATATAATTTCATTTCATTTTAATTGTTATGATGATTTCTTTGCACCAACAAACAATCAGAAATTTTTACTAATAGTTTCTCCAGAATGTTGAAAGTGTTATTGGGTATGTCAATTTGATGCATCATGAGCCAATATGTATAAACAAATACACATTTTCTCAAGAATCGACATATTTCTTGAAGTCTTCAAATTATGTTTTACATGTAGTTCTTTGCACAATAAAATAAGTGAATATTTTAAATATCGTGTATCATGACCGTCTATTATGTCATTCACCATATGAATCCAGTTTGATATGAAATCATATATTGCTTTTTGTACATTTATGTTTCATAACACAATCCAATAGCACTAGGTGCAGCGGCCACATTATACAAAAAGTCTTATTCCTCATCACATAAAACTTCATTCATGCTAACACTGTCAATATATAAAATTCATCCAAAAACAATAATTTCAATGAAATAATGTAAATTAAAACACACAAACAATCCAAATAACAATAACAGAAGTTATTACACTAACAATCCAAATAACAATAATAGAAGTTATTACATTAAATTAGTCAAATCAAAACACACAAACAATAAAAATAACTACGGAAGTTATTACATCAAATATGTCAAATTAAAACACATAAGTTCATTTTAATTTGCAGGTTTTCCTTTAACTATCTCATATTGAAAGTTTAACAATCCTAATTTTGCTTCCGGAGTTTTCATGGTAGCATACTCTTTTTTTTGCCTTTTGCTCAAATAAATATGCAGCAAAGTAATATAATTCACATTCTTGAGTCACATCTGACAAAGATTCCACATCTACCATAATCTCAGTTAAAGTTATTCTCGAATCTATCATCTTAGCATATTCTTATTTTCCACTATAGCAACCAACCTAGATATATTGCCTCTTAACTTTGCAGCACCTCCTAAATTCTTTCTAAATTCTCTTCCTCTAATATTTGCTTTCAATTGTGAGTTACATCCATCATTTTCTTTTTGCATCTCATTTCTCTTTTATACTTCTAGTGTTGTATTGTCCATATTAGCAATTACCATTTCCTTGTTCAAGATTATCTCCATTGCTCAATGAATGAACAATGTGCTCATTAGTTTCTATATCAACAAAAGAGGGTGTCTAAGAAAATTCTCATGTGACCATAAATTCATCGAACATTAAATCTGAGAGTGCAACAAGATCAGGATCCAGACATTCTTTTTGAAATTTTGAGGCTTCGGCTACAACCTACAAGTTTAAAACATAAAATAAAGTATGTTCACGTAACATTTCTAATCAAATTAAAAAATGAACATTATGAAATTTTAGAAATTTAGTAGAAATTCAGAACTAACTCGAATCTTTTCTTCCCACCATTCTAAAGGTGCGTCAATTTTTCTTTTTAGGATCCTATCATAATCTTGTCTCTTTACCTATCCATTCTTTCCAAATTTTTCAATCTTTTTTTAGTTAATCCCATTTGTTTTTTAGTTGAACTTTATCATAATTGTACTTTGTTTGCTTAGCAAAATTTTGAATAAGAAAAGTTCCATCCTTCGATGGAAAGGTGAGTTCTATGTCGCATATTCTTCTAAATCGTTTGGATGCAAATGTCACTATACACTATGGTTGTGTTCTTACTCCAAAAAGCAACCTAAAAAAGGATTGGAAAATTTGGAAAGAATTGATAGGTAAGACATGATTAGGATGGGATCCCAAAAAGAAAACAATTGACGCGCCTTCAGAATGGTGGGAAGAAAAGATTCAGGTTAGTTCCAAATTTCTAAAATTTCACAATGTTCATTTTATATAATTTGATTATTATTGTTACATTAACATACTATATTTTATGTTTTTTAAACTTATAGGTTGTAGCCAAAGCTTCAAACATTTAAAAGAAGGTATGGATCCTGATCTTGTTGCACGATTGGATATAATGTTCGGTAACACTGTGGCCACAAGAGAATTTGCTTGGGCACCCTGTTCAGTTGATATGGAAACTAGTGAGCACAATGTTCATCCATTGAGCAATGGAGATAATCTTAAACAAGGAAACAATGGTTACTCAGTTGAGGATTTTGATGAGAGTTTAGATGTATTTATGCAAAATGGTAATGCCAATATAGGCAACACACCACTAGAGTTAGAAAAGAGAAATAAGAAGCAAAAAGGAAATGATAGATTAGCTTATAATTGAAAGCAAATATTAAAAGAAGACAAACTAGAAAGAATTTAGAAGATGCTGTAAAGTTAAAAGGCGATATATATATATATATATGTTGCTACAGTGGAAAATGGGAATGCTAAAATGATAGATGTGGGAATAAATTTAACTGGGATTATAACAGATATTGAATCTTTATCGAGTGTGAATCAAGAATGTGAATTGTATTACTTTGCTGCATATTTATTTGAGCAAAAGATAAAAGGATAAGAGTGTACTACTATGAAAGCTCCGGATGTAAAATTAGGATGGTTAAACTTTCAATATGAAATGGTTAAAAGCAAGCCAACAAATTAAAGAGAACCTTAAGTATTGGTATTTGCATTGTTTGTGTGTTTTAATTTGACTCATTTGATGTAATAACTTCTGTTGTTATTATTTGGGTTGTTTGTGTGTTTTAATTTGACTCATTTCATAGAAATTATTATTTTTTGGATTAGTTTTACCTATTGATAGTGTTAGCATGAATGAAGCTTTATGTGATGAGGAAGACGACCTTTTCTGTATTGTGGTTGGTGCATCTAGTGCTATTGGATTGTATTATGAAACATACATACACAAAAAGCCGTGTATGATTTCATATCAAACTGGATTCTTATGGTTGAATGACATAATGGATGGTCATGATACATCTTTTGTTATGCAAAGAACTACATGTAAAACATAATTTGAATACCTCAATGAATATGTAGATTCTTGAGAAAGTGTGTATTTGTTTATTCATATTGGCTTGTAGTCCATCATAGACATATCCAATAACACTATCAACATTCTCGAGAAACTAAAATGTAAGCTTAATTAATGAACGAAATAGTCATACATTGGTTTGGAGCTTACTCTATTTATATTGTAATCAAACTGTAGAAGAAAGTTATGAGTTTAGGAACAAGATGTGCTACGTGTCACCCATTGATATGTGAATGTGCGGCCAAATATCAGAGTTTGATATTTCTCGAGTCCACTAAACCTATGATTCACGAGATTGGATGTGATAGATGGATGTCTTTTAAAACTTTTCAAGTCAGGATCTCTAATACGGAATTGTATTGACCAATTTTATTACGATGGCACTACATGTTTTTTTTCCCAAGCGTTGATTCAGGTATGTACAACGTAATAAATTTCAACTAGTCGAAAACCCGTGCGATGCACGGGGTATGAAACTTTGATATAATTTAGATAAATAAATAAATTGACATATTTACTTTTAAATAATTTTATATCATGCTATGAAAAAAATTTATATTATGTATATTTGAAATTAATATATATTTTTTAATGATAATTCAAATTAAATTAATTTTAAAAATAATTGACTACTTTTTTTTATAGAATTTTAACTAAAGATGAATGATTTATTTATTTTTACAAAATTCAATGATTTGTACTTTTTAGGAATTTTAATACATTTTCATATTCCAAATATTCTGTGAAACAATAATAATAAAATAGCAGATTAATTAAGAAATATATTAGAATATAATAAAAAACCAAAAATTGAATTAAACTATAATTAAAATTAAATATTATATTTACGATACAAAAGAATTACAATATAAATTAAACAAAAATTGAATTAAAATACAATTAAAATTAAATATTATATCTACGATACAAAAGAATTACAATCTATGTTAAAATGGAAGCAACATCAATATATTATTCTATAAAATATTACAATCAATACTTTTCTAATGTTGCATATGAAGAAACTTTATCAATTCAATATGTTACATATAAAAAAAAATAAAATTCGTAAGAATTAGTCACAAATTCATCTTGATGATAATTATTTTTGTTGATGGAATTTCATGATCACCAAGTATTCGAATTCAATTATTCATTCTGCTATAATAACCCAATATATCTAATTGAATCAGTTTAAGATGATGATTTCTCCTATTTTCATCTCGTAATATCTCATCAAGACATTCGATCAATTTGTTCTTCATTCTTTCACTATATAGAATATCAGCCATATTCGCAGATATCACTTATTTGACTTCATTAATATTTTCTAATAATTATATATTCTTTGTAAGTAAGAAAAACAAACAAAAGAATTGGAAAAAAAATGAAGGGACGAAAAAGATAATTAGGAGAGAACCATCTTCCTCTCGGGTTTTTTTTTTTGAAAATAAGAGAGAATGTCGAGACATAAGCGTATAAAGAGGAGAGTGAAAATATTTTTTGCCCAATTAAACATTTTATTTTTTCTTAATGAAGTATTAAGTCCATAAATTAATTTTAGTTAAATAGAATTAAATCGCAATTGTAACCACTCGGTACAAAAAAAACGATTTATAATTAATATGTGAAATTAATTATATTAATTAGAATCATTATGCTCAACATTTGAGAATTTGAAGAGATTCAAATAATAATATTTTTTTAATTAATATTTTTTAATAATTTATCCTATGATCATATTTCATTTTCATCTGTTAAAAACTCTTGAAATACTAATAATTTTGTACGAACCATAATATAATAGTTAAAAATTATATAAGCCAATGTTGCAAAAACAATTATCTCAATATCCATAATTAATGTACATTTTTAGGATTTTGAGCATCAAAATTTATTTTTATTTACCTTGACTTTGAAGGAGAGAACCATCTTCCTCTCGGGGTTTCTTTTTTAAATAAGAGAGAATGTCGAGACATAAGCGTATAAAGATGAGAGTGAAAATATTTTTTGCCCATTAATTAAACATTTTATTTTTTCTTAATGAAGTATTAAGTCCATAAATTAATTTTAGTTAAATAGAATTAAATCGCAATTGTAACCACTCAGTACAAAAAAAAAACGTTTTATAATTAATATGTGAAATTAATTATATTAATTAGAATCATTATGCTCAACATTTGAGAATTTGAAGAGATTCAAATAATAATATTTTCTTAATTAATATTTTTCAATAATTTGTCCTATGATCATATTTCATTTTCATCTGTTAAAAACTCTTGAAACACTAACAATTTTGTACGAACCATAATATAATAGTTAAAATTATATAAGCCAATGTTGCAAAAGCAATTATCTCAATATCCATAATTAATGTTCATTTTTAGGATTTTGAGCATCAAAATTTATTTTTATTTACCTTGATTTTGAATTCGTATCTAGTATAATTTACATTCTTCAAGAATAAACATCTTATCAAGCATATTAGACGCTTACAATCTCCTTGTCTAGAAAATTGGAAAAAAATAACTTCTTGATAATAATAATAATAATAATAATAATAATATAACATAATTTATATTGAAATAAACTTCATTGTAAGTATAATATTCCAATATCTCTTTAATATTTTATTTAATATGTCTCAAACTTCAATGAACAACTATCGTGTGAAACTTTATATCTATTTGTACCAAAATGCATAAAAATAAAAAATACAATAACACCTAGCAACATATACTAAAATCTAAATCTAAATTTTAGTTAAGAGTTAGCAATCGAAACGATAACACCTAGCAACATATACGGGTAAATTACATCAAGGGTACCTGAATTATACTCTAGTTCACACTTTGGTACCTAGATTACATTTTGTAACAAAAATATACCTCAAGTAATGGTAACCAGACAATTTAATACGTTTGACCGGTAAATGCCTGGTCAACGCGACTTTGACCATTTTTACAGAAATAATTGGGACCCACCCTTCATTAAATAACTTAAAAATACTAATTTACCCTTTATTCTCTTTCTCTCTCTTTTTGTGTCTCGATTTCTCTCTCTTCTGGTCTCATGGGTTGTTTATTTTCTGGGTTTTCAAATAATGTTTTCATTCCAATCTTCATCTTCCTCATTTGCTTCAATAAATGTATCTACTAATCTTTCTCCTTCTTTGTTTTCCTCTGTTGTATCCGCCTTGAGAATTGCTAAAATCAGAAATCTCTTCATCTCCCTCTTCCCCTTCTTCTCCATTTCCTAACATGGTTGTAACCCTATTCTTCTCTTCGATCTAATTTACTCCATTTTGTTTCTCTCTTTTCTGGGAATCCTGAAACTAAACCCAGAAATTTGAAAACGAAAACCAAAAACACTCTCTTTTTCTTTGAACTAGTTAATTATAATCACTTTCAACTAAATTCATTAACCGTGAAGAAGTGCCAACTTAAATTCCTAGTGAAACCCACTTCATTAGAGCACCTCAAACTGAAAAAATCCAGATCAATCAAGTAGCACTGAGCAAACCCATTTAAAATTTACAATCTAAGCCAAATCTAGAAATATAGATAAAATTAGAAAAATTAGTAAATAACAAGCACGCCATTGCTCTTCTTCTCCATTTTCATTCATAGAAAATATTTTCCCCTTTTCAGAACCTAGATTCATGTTCTTCGCAATTTTCATCCGTTATAAATCTTCAAGCATTATGTTATCCTTTCAATCATCATCAGTTATAAAATCTTCAAGCATTATTAGGAGAAATTTGCCCCAAAATGTGGGAAGAACGTGAAAAATGGGTATTGAAAATTATGAAAGGAGCTTAAGTTTGGGATTTAGAGAAGATGAATGGTGGTGGGGAGAATTAGAATTTAGGATTTTTTTTTGATGGAAAGAATTTAGGAATTAAAAATATTAAAGGGTGGTATTTATTTTAGTCAAAGGGTATTATTGTATTTTTTATATAAGTTGAATGTATGGTGGATCCTAATTTTGAATTAGAAATGGTCAAACAGTCATTGACCAGTCATAAACCGGATAAACACACTTAAATGTCCAGTCACCTATAGCTGAGGTATATTTTTGGGACAAAATGTAATTTAGGTACCAAAGTGTGAATTAGGGTACAATTCAGGTACCTTTGGTGTAATTTACTCCAACATATACTAAAAAAGAATACAAATTTACAAAATCTTTATTTTAGTCATTTTGAAAAAAAAAGACAAATAAAAAAGAAAATATGGATAAGGTAGCGAGAGGTATGGAACCCGGGGTAACGACAGAAATGAAATTTCATCTCTGAAAAATGAAACTATAATAACTATTGTTTAATAAAAAGAAAACAACAACACAATTGAGAACAAAAATAACTACAACATATGAAAAAAATCGAATAATTACCTTGAGAAATATAAGAATTTCTTGTAATTTTTGACATTTTTGTGTTTTCCGGTTTTAGTTGTTCATGCATCTTCTATTTCTGTCGGATTTCTTCAATTGAAGCTATCAGTTTGGAAAAAAAAGACAAATAAAAAGAAAGCATGGATAAGGTAGCGAGAGGTATAGAACCTGGGTAACAACAGAAATGAATCTGAAAGATGAAACTATAACAACTATTGTTTAATAAAAATAAAACAACATAATTGAGAACAAAATAACTACAACATATGAAAAAAATCGAATATTTACCTTCAGAAATATAATACTATCTATCGTGACCAATGAATATAACGATGGAATACTATCTATCATGCTTTATATAGAAGTTTATTTGTGACTTTTAGATTTCCTTTGCTTTGTGTTTTTTCATCTTCCCGTAACTCTTGTTTTCTTTTATTATTTTAAGTAATAGGCTAGTAATTATTTAATATATTATAAATATAAATTTGTTATTTTTAATTAATTAAATATTTTTAATCTGATTTTTTACTACGTTGACAACTCATTAAAAAGACCTTTAAAATACTTCTTCTCATTTCTCTCTGTTTCCGTAATTATATATAGTACGGATAGATGTTAACGTTGTAAGTAGTTTTTCATTAGTATTTTATGTTTGAGTTTTAGCCGAATTTGGCTTTTCCCTCCAATGCCCAATTTCTCCAACGGCTCGATCATAAAGATTATTCCTTTGACCGCTCCTAACCCTAACTGCCTTCATTTATTTTTACTTCTTTAACTCATCTATCGTCGTCTTCATTTCTTATAGCCGTTACAATCTTCTGCTTCCTCTGTTGCTTTAACAAAAAAAATGGAAACGCAACCCATTACTCAACTGCTTTCTACTCCAGTTGTTTCTTGTTCTTTGAAGCGAAAGAGACCGCCTCAAATTTTGATTCCTAATGTTTTACAAGAAATCCAAGCTGACAAGCTTCAATTTTCAGGCTTGAACCCCCAAAATGAACCTTTTTGTTTCAGTGGGATTGGTGTTGGTGTTTCTTCTACTAAAGGCAAGAAGAAGTTCATGGAAGATGCCCACAAGATTGTTTCTTGCTTAAATGGAAGTTCAAACAATGTAATATGCTAAAAATCAAACCAACAGCTTGCCTTTCTTTTCAACATTTTCTGATTTTTGGTAATGTGCAGGGTTTCTTTGGGGTTTATGATGGGCATGGAGGGCACAAGGCTGCTGAATTTGTCGCAGAGAATTTGCACACTAACATTGTTGAGATGATGGTGAATTGTTCAGAAACAGGAAGTGTATCCAAAGTGGAAGCTGTTAAAGCTGGATACTTGAAAACAGACCAACAATTCTTGAAACAGGTATGATGTTTTGCAGTTTATATTACAGTGTGAAGGATCCAGGATTTAGTGACTGGGGGTGCTCCAATGCTTATGGGTGCTTAATTGATATTTTTTTAAGTGTCTTTCCCTGAAAATTTTAAAGCTCCTGCCCTAGATGTTCCTGTCTATGATCATCATCTTTTGCTTGCTAATCAGCCAGACATGATTCCATTTTTCTCTTATTGATGATAATATGAAAGCTTTTGGAAATTACTAATCCTAATAATTATGATAACATGACATAACTTGTTGAATAGAGGCAAAAAAACAATATGCTAAACCAACCACTAATTTAGGAATATTTGCTCAATGTGTATCACAACTTTCTGCACTGCAAAAAGCCTGGTGCAATGCTGCCTCTTCTATAGTAACTTGTAAAGATTGAGAGATTTCACTGACTACTACAATGCGTCGCCACCAATTAATGAGGTTGCCAGGGCTCGAACCCTCGACCGTTTGGTCAAAGGGGCTCTGATACCATGTCATAAAACCAATTGAACTAAAAGCTCAACCTGATAGTTAAGTCCCAATCATATATCTTATATTAATGCCTTACACTGCTGATGGGCAAAATGTTGTACAGCTGCAACCAAATCTAACAGCAACTCAGAAACATTAAGCAAGATGATCTTTCTCTATTTTGAAGGCATGAATTAAACTAAATCATGATTTCTATCGATAGTTTGATCTTTCAGAGGATCTTATGAGGAATAGGAGTAAATGAAAAAGAAAAATCATCATATTTTGAGCATCTTGTAGTTCTTTAAAGAGAATTATTATGTGATTGCAAATGAATTCACTAGGCCAAACAATCAAAATAACAAGTTAGAAAGAAAAAGATAAGCTACCTGATCCATAACATACGCCATAGCTAGAGAGCAAGAGATAATAATAGCATTTAACTTCTTCTGAGCAGTACTTGTGATTCTATTCCATTACATTTGTAATTCTGTAAGTGAAGTGTCTCAAGCTGAACTTGAGGCTGAAATGTAGAATTAGTAATGTTTTTTTAGTCCACAGAGCTGCTTCATATTTGGCTTATAATAAGGTTCTTTTAGTCCACGGAACTTGTGATTCTGTGCTGAATAATGTGAAAAATGCAGGGTGTAGTAAGTGGTGCCTGTTGTGTCACAGCCCTGATTGAAGGGCAGGAGGTGGTAGTCTCAAATTTGGGAGATTGCAGGGCTGTTCTATGTAGAGGAGGAGTTGCCGAAGCCCTTACAAAAGACCATAGAGCAGAACGAGAGGATGAACGGGAAAGAATAGAGAATAAGGTACCACTATGATGACTCCAGATTTGGTTAGGCAATCCAAGTGAAAGCTAAAACTAGTTACTTACCCCTATTGTATTAATTTGCAGGGAGGCTATGTCGAGATTCACCGAGGATCATGGAGAGTTCATGGAGTACTTTCTGTTACTAGAAGCGTTGGAGATGCTCATCTGAAGGACTGGGTCGTGGCTGAGCCTGATACAGTGATCTTACAGCTGACTCCAGATACGGACTTTCTGGTCTTGGCTTCTGATGGTTTATGGGAAGAGGTGTGTTGTTCAATGCCCTGATATCAGCTCGTATATGTCACAGAACCGTTTGAACTAAAAGCTCGAGCTGATAGTTAAGGTCGAATTATAGATCTTATATTAATCACGAAAATGCTCCTTGGGCTTGCAGCGTGCACAATGTAAACAAAGGGCTAACTCACCCCAAAGGTGAGGATTGCCTCACATATTTAAGGAGCCATATAGCTTCCTCATTTAGCAATGTGGAATGTTTAACACGTCCGTGTATGACTCCTTAAATATGTGAGGCATTCCTCACCCTTTGAGGTACTTTTGGGGTGCGTTAGGTCTTTTTTTACATGTTATGAGAGCGATGGTTCAATGTTAGGGCTCCCGCTGATATTAACGTCACGCACCAAATGAGTTGGGTGTGAGGGAGGCTTGTTAAACATCCCACGTTGCTAAATGAGAAAGCTATATGACTCCTTAAATATGTGAGACAATCCTCACCCTTTGCGGTACCTTTTGGGGTGAGTTAGACCTTTGTTTACATACAATACAGTCCTATCCCGCCATGTGTTTTCAATTCTACAAATTAATGAGGTTGCCAGGACTCGAACCCTCGACTGTTTGGTCCTAGATGCTCTGATACCATGTCATGGAACCGTTTGAACTAAAAGCTCGAGCCGATATATTAATCTCTGACTGTATAAACTCGAATACCCGATCTTTAACTCATATGATATGTCAAGGCATGTTCTCGTGTTTTCATATTTGAACCGAAGATTTAATGTTCATTAAATGAGTACTGTAAAACTGTTCCATTCAGTACTGCTGAAATATTGAGGTCTTGCTGCAACGATGTATACGCCTAGCTTTATGCAATTGTGCTATTTGGTTAGCTTTTTATGCATTTGTTAATTAATTGGTGTTGCTATTTGGCCAGGTTGGGAACCAAGAAGCTGTTGACACTGTGATTAGATGTTGTATGCCCGAGAAGAAGTCCGGTTCCACAGATGTTCAAAAGGATGATTCTGTTCATTATGGCTGTGTAAATGTAAGTCCTTCATCAAAGTTGAAAAGGGTTTCCCTTGTCAAGCAAAAAGGGCTGAAACATTCGCCTAGTGACAACAAGACAATAGGTAGCCGGAAAGATATGCAAGACGACTTTCCAAGTGAAAACGAAAGTCCTCCATCAAAGTTGAGAAGGATTTCGTTGGTTAACCGAATAAACATCAAGGCTGACTCGCCTATTAATGGAAAGTATGTCCACAAGCAGATAATACCTACCCCTACCGGGCTAGTACATATGCAAGAGGACTTTCCAAGTGAAAATGAAAGTCCTCCATCGAAGTTGAGAAGGTTTTCTTTGGTTAACCGAATAAACATCAAGGCTGATTCACCTATTAACGGAAAGAATGTCCACAAGAAGATAATACCTACCTTTACCGGGCTAGTACATATGCAAGATGACTTTCCAAGTGAAAACGAAAGTCCTCCATCGAAGTCAAGAAGGATTTCATTGTTCAACCGAATAAACACCAAGGCTGATACGTCTATTAACGAAGAGAGTGTCCACAACTCTACAAAGTTAGTAGACACGCAAGACGACTTTCCAAGTGAAAATGAAAGCCCTGCATCGAAGTCAAGAAGGATTTCATTGTTCAACCGAATAAACATCAAGGCTGATTCGCCTATTAACAAAAAGAGTGTCCACAACTCTACAGAGCTAGTAGACACGCAAGATGACTTCCCAAGTGAAAACGAAAGTCCTCCATTGAAGTCAAGAAGGATTTCTTTGTTCAACCGGATAAACATCAAGGCGGATTCACCTATAAACCAAAAGAGTGTTCACAAGAAGAAACCTGCCTCTACAAGGCTAGTAGCTGCTTGTAAGGAGCTTGTGAACCTTGCTGTAAGTAGAGGCAGTTTAGATGACATTACTGTTATGATAATTGATTTAAACCATTTTAGATGTCAGACTTGATGTTCTTGCATTAATCTACAACTCACATTTATCAAATTTACATCAATCTCATGTACATATCAAAATTAATAAATTTTTCAAGATTTTGTTTGAAGTCTGAAACTTTAATCTATCTGCTTCATCTTTGTGTGTTTCTGAATAATTAATTGGCACGTTGCCTAAGATTCAGTATGATTATATTCTAGGGTTTATATGTGGACCACTTTTATCTGTATCTGTAGATGATGCTTGAATGCTTGTTATTTTAAGTTGAAAATGGTCAGTCCTGAGATACTATTTTGGTTGTACTTAAAACTAAAACAGAAGGGGGACCAAGAGTTTGACTGTATCTGACAACAACATCAACATCAACATCAAGCATAGATTCCTCAGGTAATTTTTGCATCTGTCACTTGTTGATTTCTTGCCTAATCACGTTCCTACAAAAACTCTACTGGAAAAAATTAAAAATTGCTGGAAGAAAACCAAAAGGGTGTAAGTCACAAATTGAAATCTATTAAATATCAATAATGACAAAATAAGGGGTAAATTACATTCATGGCCCCTGAACATTAAGGCCTCTAAACTTCACATCTTGACATAAATATCCTTGAACTTTCCAACTTTAGTATTAAAGTCCAAATCTAAACAAAAATGCGAGTTCGCTTTGAGATGGTTAAACACCCCATCTTCGTTCGTGATTCCCCCTTTCCCTTAAGATGCATTCCTGGTAAGTAAGCCGAGTTATTATAGTCCCTAAATTTCATTTCGTGGTATAAAAGTCCTTTAAACTTTACACTATACTAACATTAAAGTCCAAAACAAAGAAAATCCCTTTAAAAAATAACCAAATAATGATCTGAACAAGTTTGGTGGTATTATTGACTCTCTTCTCTTTAATCTATATCACAGTAAATTATGGTAAAAAACATATTTCTAAGTCATTATTTGTTAATCTTTGAACGAAGTTTCTTTGATTTGGACTTTAATGTCAGTATAATGTAAAGTTCAATAACTTTTACGCCATGTAATGAAGTTAGAAGCCTTTTAGTTTAAGGGCCATAGATGTATGAGTTTAAGAATTTTTATGTTCAAGAAATGAAGTTTAGGGTTCATAACGTTAATAGCACCAATATTTAAGGGCCATAGATGTATTTAGTTACCTTTGAAGAAGTAGTTTTCGTATACCCTACAGCCACATGCTCTTATACCTGAAGCAAACCCCATTCTCACATGGACCTTTTTCTTTCTTTTATAGTTTAGTACCCTTTCACTACAACTTCCAATATAATAAAAGGTACCTTTTCTTTTTACAATGGAAAAAGGAAAGATTCAGTAAGCTATTATGAGTGAATGACCTATGGAAGAGCAAGGAAAAAAGCTTACACCTTTTTGCATATAATTGAGTAGTAAATGTTGTTGCTTTTTCCCCCCTTGTTGTCACTCTTCTCCACCTTTAAAAAACCCTTAGTTTTTCTACACAACAAGCACAAGGACTGACTCAGATTTTGATTTCTTGAATATGTTTGGGTGAGATCTTGATCTTGATCTCATACTCCTTTCTTTAATTCCGTCTCCTCTTCAGTAGCGTTTCTGTGTTTCGTGTCTGTTTAGTTGATCTGTTTATAATACATATATGAATATGCATATTAATTCAATAGGCCTTCCTGCTTGTTTCTCATCTAATGAAAGGCAAACAAATTGCCCAGCAGCAACCATAACCCGGTCCGGCCAGAGTGTGTTCATGTCAATCTACAGAACAAAACTAGCAGGCCAATGCAGGCTAATCACTATCAAATGGTGCAAGAATGTGCTGCTCCACGGGCTATCCATTTCGGTCCAAGCAGCAAGTGGGAAGGAGCAATGTCATTGCAAAGTTGAGCTGAAGCCATGGTATTTCTGGAGAAAACAAGGCTGTAAGCAATTTGAAACAGATGGTAGGATAGTTGATGTTTTCTGGGACCTTAAAGCAGCAAAATTCAACGGCGAAACGGAGCCGAAATCGGACTACTATCTAGCCATTGTTTGTGAAGGAGAGGTGGTGTTGCTTAATGGTGATATGAAGAAAGAAGCATATAAGAAAACAAGGTGCAGACCTGCTCTTATTGAGCCAATTCTAGTTTCAAAAAGAGAACATATTTTTGGGAAGAGGAAGTTTAGTACAAAGATCAAACTTGATAACGAGAAAGAAAAGTTACATGAGATTTCAATTGAATGTAACAATAGTATTATGAGCAATCAAAGCATTATAATTGGGGGAAGTTGTGGGTTTGATCCTCAATTAGAGATAAAAGTAGATGGAGAATTGGCTATTCAAGTGAAGCATCTGCAATGGAAATTCAGAGGAAATGAAGCAATTGCTGTGAATAAAACTAGAGTTCAAGTTTTTTGGGATGTTCATGACTGGTTATTTGGTGCTGGTCCAAGACATGGTCTTTTCATATTCAATCCAGTTTCATCTTCTTCAAAATCAATGCCATTGTTGTCTAATGATCATGAGGTTCCTTATGCAAATGTAGAAGATGATAATGTAGGTGGGTCTTCCACTTTTTGCTTGTTTTTATACACTTGGAAAGTTGAATAATGGTTTTGGTTCAGTAAATTCATACTTTTTTTTTTTTTTCTCTACCACTTTTATTAGTATCTAATTAGTTGGTATGAAATTGATTAGAAACGCTTTAAATGACTCATCTTTCAATTAAAATTTTAAAATTTTAACTGAGGGCTAAGGGGTAGTTGTATATGTTTGTGAGGACATATAAAGGTGTCGTAATGCCTTGAATCAGTATAACACATTACGACTGGAAGCAACGGGGTCTCGTTGGGTTCCAAGTCGGATTAGGTTAGATTGAATACTATAAATACTCTATTATGTAAACCTAATTTGTAATCTGATTTTCCGCCTCCTATTAAAAGCAATTATCCTTCTGCCCGTGAACTAGCCAACACAATGTTGGTGAACCACGTAAATTTGTGTTTTTTCTATTCTCATTTATTTATCTTCTTTATGGACATTGCCGTCACATCCCCGGCTGCTGAGAACCATCCAATTGTATCTCATCGCCAAAATTTCATCTGCTGACATTGTAATTTGCATTGACCATTGGATGACAGAATACACAATCTAAGTCAAAACAACGTCATTTTAACTTGATATTGAAAAACGAGGAAAAAAATATAAGCAGCACAGTCCAAAACAATGTCGTTTTGGCCTGGGTTAGGCAAAAGAAATTTTTGAGTCCAATAATGCTTATTTTTGCATCCTCGAAAGTTCAAGGGTAGCTCAACAACAATTCCTAACCATGATTGCTTCAATCTCACCTTTCATTTAACACCTCACAACTTTTGTTTTTGTTTTTCGGTGTTGTAAGCCAAACATCAGAAATTATTCTATTTCTTAACAATTTTTTTCTTACTCAATATTTTTCAAACAACAGTATTTTCCTGCAAATAAACTGGGTCTTAATTAATACTCTTTTAAGAAAAAATTAAAAAAACTCATGTGTTTCATCTTTGCAACTAGAGAAATGTGTTTTTAATTTTTTTTTTTGAAAAAGAAAGCATGTGTTTTACCTTATTAGTAAAAAATAAGAATTTGAATAATAACATTAGTCTTTGATGACGTGACACGTTGACTTTATTAACGTGACATAATAAAATATTAATTTTAATTGACCTAACATATTGATTAGATGATTAAATGACGTGCAAAACCGTCTAAAAAATCTGAAAATTATTAATTGAATGATAGAAAAAAGATAGGAGCAAATGGGACCAATTAAAAGCTGGAAATGTTGCCATATCTAAAAAATAATAATGGACAAGCCAGATTGGATCATGTTCAATAATTTCCTAACCACGTATAATTGCTATCCAATCTTGATAGTGTCGTATCATGTTCTCTTTTCTTGCCTGATTTTTTATTCGTTTATTTTATGTTTATCCATAAATGTTCAATTTCGTGTGTGAATCAAATAAAATCTGGTTGAGATAGATAGATGTTCTTTTGGATTAAATACTGTTACAACCGATGAAATACCATTGAATAAAGACATTTTTCTTAAAATGTCACCATTTTAGTTCTTCATCTGTGTTATATCTTTTTCGAGAAATTTTATTATAGACCGGGATCAGTATTGATTTTTCCGTTTAGAGGATACTACATTACTGATTGGATTGACTGACATCATCTAAGTGGTCAGGATCAGTACTGGTCCCGACCTATTGTAAAAAATTTCATCATTTTCTCATAGTAATTGCTTTGTTTTGAGTTAATTACATCTATGACACTCTAAATATTAGAAATGGAACACTAATGCTATAAAATTTAAATTTTGAACATTAAGATCGTCTAATTTTACATGATTTTTTTTTATAATCCTTTTATTCAGATTCCAACAATAACAGTTACTGAAAAAGACACGTAGACAACACGTAAGCTAAATTTGTATATAAGGATTAAAAAAATACATCTCATCAACTGAATCCAGTCAATTCTATTCATACCCTCCCTTTCGATTTTTCACATCAACAGAACCTAGCAATACCAAATTAGGTTTTTTTTTTTATTATTATTTTTTAAATCCATGTGCAAAAATTTGACTTACATTTCGTCTACATATTCTATTTGGTGTCTATTATTAGCAGAATCTGGATAAAAGAACTATATGAGAAATAAAATACAAAGTTATATAATTTTTATGTTAAGAAATTAAGTTTTGTGACATTAATGTTCATTTCTGATACTTAAATACCACAATTATAATATCCCTTTTGTTTTATGTTTGGCAATAAAAGAAAAAATGTAAGTGTCGTAATGGGTTGGATATTAGAAATCAGAAAGAGTTTCCTTTTGTGATATTTTTAATGCTTAACCATTTAATCGAATTAAAGAGTTAAAGAAAGGAAATCCAATAGAAAATCTTTACTTTTTCATCAATATAATCTTTCTTAAATTCTGAAAAGTTCTTTTTGGGTAGAAAAATTCTGAAAAGTTGATGTCATAATTTTATCATCCTATTAGGCACGAAAATTTAAAACGTGTATAAATGGATCAATTTTTGTTTCTTAATTACAAAAGAAAACTAAAAAAACTCAAGGAAAAAAAAAAGACAACTAGAATATTCTGAATGTCATTAGGAGATCCACTATGTAATGACTTGGTTCGGAGTGGATAGCACCGATTAAAAGGCCTTAGCAAAGAGGCGTACTTAAAAGATAACGAGCGGCGCAAAAATTAATTGAATTCCACATCGAAACAGAAAGCGAATTATTGAGGCATATTAATAAGGTGAGCTTCTATATATATAGACGTGTTTTAAAGTCGTGAGCTCATATAAATTAGATTTGAACTGAAGTGAACAATATCTAAATGATATTGAACCAGGAGCCGACTCAGAGATTGAATTGGCGTAAGATAGGGGGTAGGCTCAAACCAAGAATAAGCTACAATATTATGCAAACCCTCACATGTAAGCCATATTGATTGAAATGTGAATCTGGAAAAATGAGGAGCAGTAGTCCTACAAGAAAGTAGGATCGAGGAGTGATCCGAAGTATGCCTTGGCAAAGCCATGCAACTGAAAGAATCCTAAAAACTAAAGCAATCAAAGTTTCTAGTAGCTTTGTCTAAACGACATTCAACATGCTAAGAACGATGCTTGCCGTCAGACCATGTGAAAAGAGTCCCTCGGGTCTTAACATCGGAAAGCTCACAATCATCTAGAAAAGAATTAAATTCCTGACAGGAAGTCCGAACAATGGGAGTCGATTTTCTCGTGTGCCCCCTCTAACTACATTGAAATCTCCAATGTTTAGAAAAAATTAATAACTCAGCCTAAAGATTACGATGCCTGGGATACGAATGTTGGGTTTCTTACGTGTAAAAAACGGTGTGGAGCACGATGCAGAGCATATCCAACTAAATCCATACTTGGCACCTAGTCATGAGCTCGTGAGGCGAATGATCTAAGTATACCGTGTCTCATCTAGGCCCATAGTAATTTTGGGTCTAAGGACTCAACTATGAGCATTAGATGAGAAACACCTATGATATTATTACCATGTGGTGTTCTCATAACGGATCGATCCAGTTCTTACTATTTCATAAGCCCTTATGCGCTTCACTAACATTTAATATCCATGACCAACGAAACACCATCAACAACCAAGACACATATTAGCCTTTAGTTCATCATTGTTCCCACGACGATAACGGACTAAGTATGTTTTAGAATAGTATCTTGTTGCCTCACGGTTTCACTTGTCCGGATCCTCAACCCGTCAAACATAATCAAATAACTAATCTCGAATACTCTATAAGGTTAATTTGCACAAGTGAATCAACATAATGTATTATTGTCTTATGATTAAGGGCACTATCAGGATTATAATGTCTCAAGATTGGGGAATACATTAACAACGAAATGTTACTGTAAACAAAAGAGATTCTATTGATGTGGTATTGATAGAAAATTCGATAGAGACATGTTGGTCACTAATCACCAAAGAGGAAACCATTGAGAAAGAACTTTTTGCAGAGAACCATTAATAAATTCACAAAATTGCATATATACCCCTACAATTCCGATTAAGAATAATCATTAATGATAACGAATTGGAAAATAGGAAGAGATTATGTTTTCTTATATTCTATTATAATCTAGGGACACTCTTGCTCCTAAGAGGAGCTTTTGGATCAATAGAGTTAGCAATTCGAGTTTCAAGCGAGATATAAGTGCATGTGATTATAACTTGTCGACCAAAACGAAAAAGAGTAACTTCAGTAATCTTTAGAGCAACAATAACAGGATGATGTCTAGAGGAACTTGCCAATTGAACAATATTATCAGCTAGCATAAGACATTTGATAAGTGAAAAATATACGTACTTATTTAGGATGTTTAGATATTTCTCAAAGCTTAATTATGACTTTTATTAGCTTTAAATCTTATAATTTGTCTTAATAATGTAGTTTGTTTTGTTTTAAATGTGCATACTCTCTATTTGAAGAAAGAACAGTCAAACAGGAAGGTACAAGTAGTGGGAGGTAAAGCCAAAAGAAAACCATCATTTTCTAGAACTTGTCATTGGAATGATCACATTTCCTTTTCTAAGTTTTTGTCTTGCCTAGGGAATTAAAACTTATAGTTGGAGCTAGTAATTTATATTTTCTATCTTATATTGCAGACTATTCTGTCTACATACATCAGTTGTTTTGTCTGTTTGTGATAGACTGTTTTGTCTGTTTGTGATAGACTATTCTGTCTATATGGAGCAGTTGTTTTGTGTGTTTGTGGCAGAATATTCTGTCTATTTTGACAGACTGTGCTCATCTGCTAATTTCTATGTGATTTTTTATCTTTGCTTTAGTATTTTATCATTTTCTGTGTTTTTAAACCCACTTTGGGGTATTGTACTTGGAGATTTATTCAGAATCATTATATCAACCATTATAAATTGGAGAAGGTCTAATATAGACCAAACTTAAGCTTTTCTTTCTTGTATTTCTTTGAATTGCATGGTGACAAAGAGTGAGTAGTAACTCTACGGGCTGAAGCCAACCTTAGACAGGTGAATGTAAGTGGTTTCTCCTTTAGGTTTAATGAAAATATCATTAAAAATTTTGCTTAATGGATTTTTAATGCATTATAGACTTAGCTAACCTACACATTAGTCAAATAACTGCGAGTGGGCTTGGGTTAGGAGATGGAAATACCATTAAACATATATTGATTAAGATTGAAGACATGATTAACAATATGCCGAAGGTTTTTAGCTTATGTTAAAAATGCTTTCTTAATCTTAATGCTTAGAATATATGTAGATTGAAGGAGGCTTAGTTTGCATGTTTCTAGAGAATTTTGGGAACAAGGAAAACCTGTCTCAAGTGAGAATAGTAAAAGATACCTTGGGTCTATGTTCTTAATATCATGTATTAGTTTAAGGAGACATCTGTTTGCTCATTATCCGTCTGGTTGCGTTCTAACATGTTTTTTTAACGTTATGTTCAACCTTAATTCACTTTGCATGCTTATAATTAGTTCAGACTTATTGATTATCTTTTTCATTCTTAACTTAGTTTTTCAAACACCAACATTACGTAAACCAATCTTCATTCTATGAATCCGATTGTTTTATTTAAATATGAGCAACTTTTGCTTGTTCTATCAATATGGAGATGATAATTTACTGCCAATTTTTTTCTTGTACCTAGTGCACTTGCTAGTGGCACACCTTTACTAGTTATTTGCTAAAGGAAAATTTGGACTAATCGAATCAATCGATTCAAGGTTATCTTCCAGTTCACACAGGACCATTTGGAAATGGTTGTGATCTTGGTATTCAAATTCCACAGGTTTCCAATTCCTACTTTCAGGCTCAACTAGAGGTGAAGTAAAGCTCTTCTATTTCCAAAATGTACGACTTTTAGCCTGTCCAAACCTATTAGTCTTAGCTTGATCTTACTTACCTTGAGCATTATTAGTGTCTTTAGAGACCTTCGCAGATTCTTGCAGTTTTCTATGAGTAACCCACTTACAAAAAGCAGTAGCATGACTAACTGATTTATAAGAGTTAAAGGTCTGAGAGGTTCTCGTACTCTAAGTTGAGCATTAAATGCGTCCGTATCCACTCTAATAAAACTTGGAACTTTCCTTGATAAATCAATGTCAATCAGGGCTCTAGTAAAATGCCTTGAACTAACTGATTTATAAGAGTTAAAGGTCTGAGAGGTTCTCGTACTCTAAGTTGAGCATTAAATGCGTCCGTATCCACTCTAATAAAACTTGGAACTTTCCTTGATAAATCAATGTCAATCAGGGCTCTAGTAAAATGCCTTGATTCTCCTTTGATAGTATTTCAGTCAAAATGAAAAGGAGTTCTTATTTCTCGGAGGATATCCTCTATGACCCTTTTATCCCGAAAATCCCAAGGTAAAGTTATAAAATCAAACCCGAACTTATGTAGAGGTAGACTTGTGAGTACCAGGATCAATCCAGCGTCTAAGCTTAACATAATTCTCAGCTTAAGATTCAAAGCCCCGTGACCTCAAACGAGCTTCAAAGCTTATTCATTATGCAGTATAACGTAATAAAACCCTTTACGAAACGAAATCAATTTCCAGTCCATAATTTGAACCCATATTATTATTAAATATATATTTTAAGTCAGCCTTTGTGGAGACAATACATCGTCATCGATTTCAAGGAACAAATCAACAACAAATATGTCGAGAGGCATTCGACCGGCCATCGTAATCGAAAACCAAAGATTAGTGGTTGGAAAAGCACGAGATAGCAAGTCCCAACAAAACCCTCCAAAAGCGCATATATGAAAAATATAAATGTGAAAGATTATTATATACTCTCCATTTTAAAATAATAAACCATATTTAACTTTTACATGGTTTGATTTTTTTTTGTTAAAATTATTAAAAAAAAAACTAATTTTTTATATACAATTTTCGAATTTTACTTCTATTTAACTTACTAATATCAGTAAATCGGTGTTAATTTTGATAATATTTGTGTTAAAATTGATAAAATATTTATCAAATTAGTATTTTTTTTTTTGTTAAATGGAGGATTCTAGGTGGCCCATGACAACTGACCAATCATGTGCTTAGTTTGGGCTCAATGGTGGGTCATGGAGTTTATATCAATGTTTCGAAAACCGGACCGGACTGGCCGGTCGAACCGGTCAAACCATGAACCAGTCAAGTGTTTGGTCCGGTTTTAACTATACAGGTTCAACTATATCAGAACGCATCAAACCGGGGTTGAACCGTGAACCAGTGTTGAACCAGTGAACCAGATTGACTCTGGTTTTTTGCCATTTTTTGAAAAAAAATATTGAATTAAGGAAAAACTAAAAAATTAGACAGAGAACAACCTCTTTAATAATTGGTGTTAATTAATTTAATTTTAATCTTAAATATTGTGTTAGACTATGGATTTGATTTTAGATGTGTGAATTTTTAATTAATGTGTTAAATTAAGGATTGGCTACTAATGTCTGAATTTTTATATTATCTGTATGAATTTTTAATTAATATGTTAACTAAAGAATTATTTATTATATGTATGAAATTTTTAATTTTATGTTCAATGAAACATGATTTTATTTTATATATATATATTTATTTTTTTATCCGGTTGAACCATTCCGGTTGAACCGATTGAACCTATTGAATTTTGAACCAGTTATCTCACCGGTTCAATGTCCGGTCTGGTTTTTAAAACATTGGTTTATATAGAAAACAAGTCCAATAATACAACTGCCCACCAATACAATATTGTGCAAAAAGCCTTTTATATTATTAATAATAAAAAGAGAAACTCATTTTTAACTTTATGAAAAGTTTCTTTATAAAATTATAAACCCTAGAAGACGAAATATGGGAAGAAGTGGTCCATTCGTTTGACACTCAATTTTCAAAAATCTCCAAAATTAAATCTTACACAATCTTAGGCCCTGTTCTTTTTGACTTAATTTCAGCATAAATAAGGTGCCGTTTGATAAAACTGAAAATTAAGTGCTGAAAAAATAAGTACTGAATTTTAAATGTTGAATATTATAAGTGTTGAAATTATTAAATGATATAAGTGTTTGGTAAATATTAAAAATAAGTGTTGAATATTAAAATATTAGTTGATAATATTTAACTTAAAATTTTAAGTTAAATATTTTGACTCGTCAAAATAAGTGATATGTAGCTTAATTGAATAATTTAAGTGGTTAATAAAAAACCATTATCAAACACACTTAAACTAAATAAGTGCTTAATCTATTAATTTAAGTGATTTTTGTTGTTATCAAACACGGCCTAAGTTCAGTTCAGTTCAGTTCAGTTAAGTTAAGTTAAGTTAAGTTAAGTTCAGTTCAGTTCTTTTTTTTTTTTTTTTTTGGTAAGAAGGGAAGAAAAAAAAACAAACAAACAAAAACCTAACCCGGGATCAGTCTAGGAAGACTGACCCCAATCCTATCCTCAAGAAGAGAAGGTAACAGAAAAGAAGGAGGAACGGAAAGGGTAGAAACACCTAACATCCCCCCATGCCCAGCAGCTGCCAAGCGATCCGCCACGCGGTTTTGCTCCCTATAAATATGGGAGAAGGTAAGAGAATCGAAGGCAGGACGAAGCCTCAAGATGGCTTTAATGAGATTCTGACTCTTAAGACAAACAACCTGTCTATCCGAAATCCTGTTGATAGCCTCCAAATTGTCAGACTCCACCGAAAGTCTTTTAACACCCATGCGAATGGCGAGTTTAATGCCAGACAAGATCCCCCAGAGCTCTGCAGTAAAGGAGGAGCCCGTACCTAAGTTATGGGTAAACCCAGCCAGCCAGGCGCCACCAGCATCCCGAAGAACTCCACCAGCAGCAATTCTGCCATTACTAAGGCAGGAGCCATCCGTATTCAACTTGACAACCCCTTCCCTGGGCTTCCTCCAACCAACTAACTGGACCTCTTTAACCGGGGAGGGGTGAACCAGGGGCTCTCCTTCAAAACTCTTTGTAATAACAGAGAGTTTTTTCGAGAAGTAAAACCGGAGGTCAGGAATAAAGACAGTCTTCTCAGCAAATAACTCTTCATTCCTCCATTTCCACATTTGGTGACAAATAATAGCGAAGAGAATAGCCCCGTGCTCCATACTGGCCAACAAATTCCCATTAACGCCTTCAGAGAACCAGTCAATATCAGAGAACCCCATAAAGGAAGGAAGGATGTGGTGAGGAAGGACCCCTTCCCAAACCTTTCTACTATTCGGGCAATCCCTCAAAGCATGGCACAAGGTTTCCACATGGCCGCTGCATCTGCTACAGGCACCAGATACAGCCAAGTGCCTTCTGTGTCTATCTGCATTCGTGAGGAGCCTGTCTTTGACTCCCAGCCATAGGAAACTCCTAATGCGGTAGGGGACTTTGAGGGCCCAAATGGACTTCCAAATTTCCAAAGGAGGATCAGCCCTATTAGGGGTAAAAGCTTCATAGGCCGATTTGCAAGAATAAGAACCATTATTAGTCAAGGCCCAGCAGTGTCTGTCCTTATCCTCCTCCTGATTACTAATCTTCACACCTCTAATATTAAGGAGGGTCTCCAGGCTAAGAAAGGAGTCGAACTTAGACCAGATCCAGTCTCCCTCCGAGTCCACCACATCAGCAATTCTCCAGGAGAGGAGATCATTCGGCGGAGGGGCGATGCACACCTCAATCAACGGTTTGTCACCAATCCAGGTGTCATACCAGAAACTAATGGATCTCCCATTACCCACCTCCAAGCCAATCCCCGTACAGAACTCAGCAAAAACAGCACTAAGCCCTTTCCAGAGGAAGGAACAGCTGACAACCCTCTCCTTCGGGCCACCAAAGATTCTATCTTTCCTATACTTGCCGCACAGAAGATTCTATCAGTTCAGTTCAGTTCAGTAGCATTCAGTTCAGTTAAGTTAATTTAATTTAATTTAATTTAATTTAATTTCAGTCAAAAAGAATATGGCCTTACAATAATGTAGCCATTAACTTAGTATAAGATTTCCCATTATGTAATTTTTTTCCTGCTGATGAGCGAAATTTGATCCTAACGTTTTCAATAAAGTGCATATTTAACTTTAAATATAAAATGGTCTAAATTAATTCTAACATTTTCCAGGCAAAATCAATTTTTATTCTATGTTATCGGTAATTTGAAAAAGCTGGTTGAACTTTTATTTAACTGTCATATCAAAGTATTCAAACATCAATTATGTTTAAGATATTTAATGTGTCACTGACATAGTAAAAAAATTGTTAAAATACTAGCAACTAAGTCTGTCACATACAAATTGATCACAATTTTTTTTTTATCGTTGTGTCTAAATTATTTAATGTGTTATCTAATATAATTACAAATAATCAACAAAAAAATTGTACAAAACTATTTTAATTTATCGATAAAGTTGTTTGAAATATTTGTTGTGACAATTAAATAATAGTCAAACTAGCGTAACAAAAAGAGTAACTGAATACGATTGTTGCTAATATGTCACGTCATAAAAAAGTCAATATTTCATTGTATCATGTAAGCAAAGTCAACAATTCAACGTGTCATATCATCGAAGTTAACATGTTGCATTATCAAAGACTAAGGCCCTGTTCTTTTTGACTTAATTTCAGCATAAGTAAGTTCAGTTCAGTTCAGTTCAGCAGCATTCAGTTAAGTTAAGTTAAGTTAAGTTAAGTTCAATTAATTATTTGGTGTAGTTAAGTTAAGTTCAGTTCAGTTCAGTAGCATTCGGTTAAGTTAAGTTAAGTTAAGTTAAGTTAAGTTAAGTTAATTTAATTTAATTTCAGTAAAAAAGAACATGGCCTAAGACTCTGTTCTTTATCGCTGAAAAAAACTGAACTGAACTGAATTGAATTGAACTGAACTGAACTGAATGCTACTGAATACTGAACTGAACTGAATTTAACTGAATGTTACTGAACTTAACTGAATTCTACTCGAACTTAACCGAACTTAACAATAATGATGATATTAGACTTTAAAATAAATTTAATGATAATATTGGACATTAATAAGCTTATAATAATAATAATGGTTATAATAATAATAATAATAATAATAATAATAATAATAATAATATCAATAGTAAATAATATATTATTAAAGATAAAACTAAATTGAATATAAAATAAAAGCTCAGCTTGATAAAATCTTGGCTCGATAAAAGTCTAGGAAATTAAATAAAAATGAGTCTAATTTAAATTAAAAATACAAATTACATACAAACACAAATTTACATATAATTTAAAGCCTGTGAAATTAAATACAAAATTTCATATGAATACAAACTCTTTTTTTATTAATTCACAATGGGTAAGGGAAAGGGAATAAAGAAAAGGAAACTAAAGGAAAGGAAAGGAATAAACATTAATTCCCCTATGTGTTTGGATATGGTTAGGAAAGGGAATGGGGTAAAGGGAATCCAATTCCCTACATGGTTTGGGGTAATGGCTTAACCTAAAGTGGGGTAAACCCATAATCTAAAATGGGTAAAGGGAATGAATTTTTTTTCAAAACAAACAAGAACAAAGGGAATGAAACCCTTCCATTCCCATTCCCATTCCTAAAGACCCCGAACCAAACGCCCCCTTAAGGGTTAAGGTGTAAAACTACCCCTAACGTTTTAGGTCAGGAGTAATTTTGCCCCTAATGTCTAAAATGGTGCAATTTTATCCCTAACATTGATAAATTGGGTAAATTTGAGAAATAATTCATAATATGGATGTAATTTCTAATTTTCAAATATGGATGCATTTAATTTTATTTTTTTATTAAACAATATATACTTTAATAAATTATCATTTCTTGACTTTTATCTAATTTATAGATAATAATAAATAATCAATAATAATAATAATAATAATAATAGATAATGATAAATTATAGATAAATAATAATAATAATGATAATAATAAATTATATATAAATAATTATAATTATAATAAATAATGATAAATTACTGAATACTGAAACTGAATACTGAAATTGGATGCTGAAACTGAATACTGAACTGAACTCAACTGAATTGAATTGAACTGAACTGAACTGAACTGATTGTTACTGAAATTAAGTGATAAAGAACAGAGCCTAACATCATTAGTCAAATTTCTTTATTTGCTAATATTTCATTCCTCTACTTGTAAAGCGATGAAACCATGGATATTTTTTTACTTTTTTTAAAAGCAACTTTTCCCTTACTTCTTAAAATCAAACATCTCACACGAACCGATATGCGTTTCTATATTAATTGGTTTAGTGTATTACTCTAAAAGTATCATACATTTTCTTATAAAAGGTCTCAACTATTTATTTATATTTTTGTAGGGAGTGTATGCATTGGGAGGAAGATCATTTTGGATACACAATACAGGGCCACTAGGTTGCTATCCATTTGTATGGAAAAACCTTCCAATAAAACCAGTGCAGCTAGATAAATATGGGTGTGGCATACCCTATAATGATGTTCCTCAGTATTTCAATCAGTTGTTGAAAGAAGCTGTTATTCAACTAAGAAAAGATCTTCCTCTTGCTGCTCTTAGTTATGTTGATATATACTCTTTAAAGTATACTCTTATCACTCAAGCCACAAAATTAGGTAAGTACCTTTCAAATATACTCAAAACCTACCTAGTTTTATATCATCCAATTTTATTTCCAAGCTCGACCCATTGGATGTTGGTCGGGCGGATATGTGAACATGTAAATCGACCTATTTAATTCAACTATTGTTGTTTAATATTTGCTATTACTGTAGCTACTTGTTATATACTATATTAGTAACTAGCAAATATGTTTGCAAATTTTTCTTGGTAAATTACATACGTGTTGTATAACTTTTGTCATTTTTCACACTTTGATGTACAAATTAGTCAAACTAGCGTACCAAATATACAATTTATTGAATACTTTTGTTTCGAATTACACTTGGGCAATTCATATTATTTTTATTTACCGTTTTAACATTTTTTTATAGATAAAATCTATGTCGGAAAACTAATTTTACCATGGAATCAACATCGTATTAGCTACACCAATACAAAATAATAGCAACATATATAAACACTTCAAAGCTTCAATTTATTGTTGCTTATCGACCGCAATTGAAGTGTTTTTTTAAGAACTTGAATAATTGTTTATTTGTGGTCTTATAGTTTAACCAGGTGTTGCAAAATTACAAAGTTTGAACTCACTGAATCCCAATATGCACTTAGATGTAATAATTTTAAGCTTTCAGCTACACAAACTGACAACACGACACGAAATGAATACAAATTTAGTGCATGAGGGATCGGATTTGAGCTATCTTTTCTTTTGGAGCAAAAGATTTATGTTTTATTAAATAGATAAGGAATCAATTTTAAATCATCATAAAATGGATGTGCAATTTTTTTTTTTGAACTGAAATGGATGTGCAATTTTTTAATTGAGTAGAATTTTGATATTCTATTAAATTTTTTTTATGTAATTTTAAGTTATAAAAGTAATAAAATTATAATTATCAAAGATAATAAAATTAGACGTGTCTTTCATACGCTGTGGGAATACATTATTGTTCGGTTGGCGGTCGAGTGTATTTTTTTTTTCTAAATGGAACTTATTCAATTTTTTTTCATATATATATATATATATATATATATATATATATATATAGAGAGAGAGAGAGAGAGAGAGATGAGATCAGGTGTGACACATTTCTTGTGGTGTGACAAGCCTTATTGTGTGACAATGATTAATTTTGTAATTAACCAAAAGGAGGTGGCAAATTTGTAAATAAAACGAAAGAGAAAATTGTTTTATTTTTTTTCTTTAAAATGCATTTTTCCAACTTTTCCAATCTTGTTTTTCAAAAAATTTTATACCGTTGGACTCGTCTTAATTAGACGGTCATTTTAAGATCCCAGAAGCTTGGGTAAAAAAATTTCCGGTGAATGGAATCCGACGATCTGTTTTTCTGTGAGAAAAAAATATCCAGAAAATGTAAAACATTATTTTGAGAAACTTTTATTCTTGACTCAAAATGAGATTCCTTACGGTTTAGTCCCAAATCAACGGAATCCGGCGGTTAGATGAGCGTTTTCCGATAAAAAAACCAAAAAATGCTCAGAAAATTCTCAAACAATTTCAGAAAATGTAAAACATTATTTGGAAAAACTTTAATTCTTGAGTCAAAGTAGGATTTCTTACGGTTTAGTCCCAATAAAATGTTTTCTTTAATTTTATCCATTTTACATCCTTCAACAATTTATTGGGTCAAAACCGGAAGAAATCCCGCTTCAGCCCAAGAATTAAAGTTTCTTAGAATAATATTTTACATTTTCTAGAATTTTTTTTAGAATTTTTGGATACTTTTTGTCTCGCCAGAAAACGCCCACCCGGATTCCGTTCACCGGAATTTTTTTTACTTGAGCTTCAGGGATCTTAAAATGACCGTCTAATTTAGACGAGTCTAATAGTATAAAATTTTTCGAAAAACGAGGTTAGAAATATCGGGAAAATATATTTTAAAGAAAAAAAATAAAACATTTTTCTATTGGAACAATATAAGTATTATGTTGGAACAAATGATACACTGATTTGGAACAATGTAAGTATGACAAAAAACGTGCTCAGAAAATTATCAAAAAATTCCAAAACATGTAAAACATCATTTTAAGAAACTTTAATTCTTGGCTCAAAGCGAGATTCCTTATAGTTTTGACCCAATAAATTGTTGAAGCATGTAAAATGGATAAAATTAAGGAACAAGTTTTATTGGAATTAAACCGTAAGAAATCCCGCTTCGACCCAAGAATTAAAATTTCTTAGAATAATGTTTTACATTTTCTGAAATTTTTTGAGAATTTTCTGGGCACTTAATTTTAAGAAACTTTGTTCAGTTTTACTTTGTTTATATAATCTCGTTAATCTAAAATGTGAATGTTGTAATTTAACAAGATTAAAATAAAGGATATAAATGAAAAAATGATGATTATGGACAAGCAAGATTTAAAGGAGTTGGTGGATCTGAAAAAGAGCCATTAACAAATTGTTGGAAGAGCCATTTGTTAGCCATTTCAGTGAAATGGGTTCCATCCCACATTATTGCCTTCGGGTCTGTGTCAAATTCACCTCCATTTGGACGATATGGAAGAAACGTCTCAAATCCTGTAAATTAATTATAAAAACAATAAATAATAATCAGTGTCTGGTTGATATTAAAATGTTTGGTTAAAATCAAAATATCACTGTTTTGAAAGAAAAATCAGGCAAATTATACACGTAGTGTACAACATTTGTCCTATTTCACACTTTGATGTATAATTTTTAATTTTGTATAAAAAAGTGTACAATGTTTTGGTGACATCTCATTAAAGTGTACAACTGGTAACTGTGACCGGTCAACGCGCCATGTCAGCAATTTGACTTCTTTAAAAGTAAAAAATTGATCGGTCAATGCAAAGTCAATGCGTCACATTAGCAATTTTGACTTTTATAAAGGTCAAATTTTTGACGTGGCACAACCGGTCACAATTACTGGCTATGCATTTTAATGGGACGCCACCAAAAGGTTGTACACTTTTGTATGCAAAAGTGAAGGTCGTACATCAAAGTGTGAAAAATGACAAGTTATACAACATGTATGTAATTTACCAAAAAAAATTTGCAAACATATTTGCTAGTTACTAATAATAGTATATAACAAGTAGCTACAGTAATAGCAAATATTAAACAACAATAGTTGAATTAAATAGATTGATTGACATGTTCACATATCCGCCCAACCAACATTCAATGGGTCGAGCTTGGAAATAAAATTGGATGATATAAAACTAGGTAGGTTTTGAGTATATTTGAAAGGTACTTACCTAATTTTGTGGCTTGAGTGATAAGAGTATACTTTAAAGAGTATATATCAACATAAGTAAGAGCAGCAAGAGGAAGATCTTTTCTTAGTTGAATAACAGCTTCTTTCAACAACTGATTGAAATACTGAGGAACATCATTATAGGGTATGCCACACCCATATTTATCTAGCTGCTCTGGTTTTATTGGAAGGTTTTTCAATACAAATGGATAGCAACCTAGTGGCCCTGTATTGTGTATCCAAAATGATCTTCCTCCCAATGCATACACTCCCTACAAAAATATAAATAAATAGTTGAGACCTTTTATAAAAAAATGTATGATACTTTTAGAGTAATACAGTAAACCAATTAATATAGGAACCCATATCGGTTCGTGTGAGATGTTTGATTTTAAGAAGTAAGGGAAAAATTGCTTTAAAAAAAGTAAAAAAATACATACGGTTTCATCGCTTTACAAGTAGGGGAATGAAATATTAGCAAATAAAGAAATTTGACTAATGATGTTAGTCTTTGATAATGCAACATATTAACTTTGATGATATGACACGTTGAATTGTTGACTTTGTTTACATGATACAATGAAATATTGACTTTTTTATGACGTGACATATTTACTTGATGATGTAACAAATTGTGTTAGTCAATTTTTTTTTGCTAATTTTGTTAAGCACGTGAATTTTTTTTTTGCAAGAAAGAAATACAACATTTCTCTATTTGCAAATAGGTTCAATCACAAAGATTGTATTGATAGTTTTCTGAGGAAATAAATGTGTACAAGTGATACTAATTAATTGGTCGGATGTATTTCTCTAGAAGTATTATAAAACGAGTGTTTATAATGCTTACCTTAATAACATTGGAGAATTGAGAAATCATATCAGGGACAGTTGCTTTAATTTGATCATTAGTCTTTTTATCATTAGTCAATATGGAAAAATAACCTTCTGTCATATCATTTTGACCAATGTCAAAGGTATACAAACCTTTTAGGAAGTAGTCAGCTTTAGGCAATGCTGCGAATTCTCCACCTTCATCACACCATATCATATTAACAACTTAATTTCAACTTCTTAAACAATATAATTCTCAATTATTTTTAAATTCCCACTATATAAAAAGTACCAAACATTGTTTTCTGTTTCATGAATTTCTGACTAAATTTATCTCATGATGGATAAATAATGTTGCATTATTTTAACCATGAATTCAAGTCATGTCAAATTTTAAGTCACGTCGTGTCAATTCCACACTACACCATAGATGGTCAATTGCAACATCCATGAAGTGTTGGCTTAGGCTGTAAAAGTGTTGCCTTTGACAAATAGGTAACATTTTAGACCAAAATAAAGTGTTGCAAATTTGCGTGTTGCTATAGA
Source organism: Euphorbia lathyris (assembly GCF_963576675.1). NCBI lineage: Eukaryota > Viridiplantae > Streptophyta > Magnoliopsida > Malpighiales > Euphorbiaceae > Euphorbia > Euphorbia lathyris. The sequence continues at coordinate 16,263,206 of NC_088914.1, read as the reverse complement.
CATCTATAGCAACAGTTTTCCGTATATATAGACATCTATAGCAACACTTTTCCATATATATTGCAACATGTTTGAGGCAACACGTGTTCTTAATGTTGCAATTGACCATCTATAATGCAACATCAATCACTAACAAAAGAAAAACACTCCAATCTCAATGGATGAACAACAATAGATGGAAGCTTTAGAGTGTTTATATATGTTGCTATAACTTGATATTAATGAAGTTGATACGACATTTTTATAGACTACATAACTTGAGTTCATGGTCAAATCAAACGGTTAGTTTTTCTCATATAAATAAAATTTATCAAAAATGGTCAAACAGTAAATAAAATTAATATGAATTACCTTGGGTAATATATTTCTCAGTTCTATTCTTGAAATATGAGTATTCAATAAGTTGTACATTTAATGAAAATGGACTAAACCCATATTTGGAACTTGGGTAATTATTTGTGGTTGGTCTTATGGTTGAACCAGCTGTTGCAAAATTGGTTCCATGGCTGAAGTTTGAGCCCACTGAATCCAAATATGCACTCAGATATGGCAATCCCAGGCTTTCGGCTGCACGAATCGACAACACGACACAAAATATATTCTCATCTTAATTAATAAAGGTAATAAAATTATAATTATTATTAGAGATAATAAAATTACACGTCACTTCTAAACACATTACATGAATCCAACCTAATATTAACGGGTTCAAGTTTTATTAAAATAGATTTTAGTTCAAAATTTTGGATTATCAGGGTTAAACTATTGATAACATATATTATTTTGAAGCATTATTATATCCTTTTATATTTTTTAATATTACAATTAAATTTGGTATAAAACTACATGTGATATGCAAACACGATACTAATCTGATTGGGTTGACACGATCAGGTTTTGTTAGGGTTGGTTGATTCATTTGATACTAATATAATAATTGACACCAGGCAAATACGAATTATCCCACATATATGCAATTTTTTTCTTTTTAAAAAATATCCCGCATTCTACACGTATATTAGATAAAAAAATAAAATCCAAATATTTACCCATAAAATCAATCATGAGACGACCATCGGAGTAGCGGCCGGACGGGTGGTGGAAGAAAGTTTGTCCATATGGTGAAGGGAGTGGTCCAAATGCAGCAAAGAGACCACCGGTATCAGAATTCGAGTCTCCGAAGTTGAATATCGCCGGAAAATTACATGCCAGTTTTGATTTTTGTGAATTTGAAAATGAAATTAATGATCCTAAAAAAAATCCTAATATAACATATTTGAATCCTTCTGCTTCCATTAGAGTTGGGAAAATCTCTACAAATTCTCCAATCTTATGAAAAATTATCTACTAACTAGCTCTTGCTGCGAAATGTGAGGGTGTAACAATTTTTAACTATTTTAAGGATAACAAATAAATAATAAGATCATGATATACTAAATATATATTTTTTGTTATCTAAAATAACAATTAATCCTATTACAATGAGTAAAATAAAGGAGAAAATCTGACTGTTTTCTAATTAGTATTTTCATTCTACTAAAACTCAATTACAATGTAAATATTTATAGTCTAAAATAACTCTTAACTAACATACACGACCCTTCACTAAAAACACAATACTCTTGACTAAACAACATAACCCTTTATTAAACAACATGTTCTGCATTAAATACACGAGTCTTCACTATAATTCTATCCAAATTAATTTAATCTAACGCCAACAATGCTTCCTTAAATTAAACTTGCTCCTTACTCCCAATCTTTCTATGTTTTTCTTGAAGATTTGTCTACTAAGTGGTTTTATGAAAATAGCCACCATTTGATCATCCGTCTTGCAATACTCAACATGAACATCGCCTTCATTCACAAGTTCCCTCAAGTAGTGGTATCGAATGCTGATATGTTGTGTCTTTCCAAGAAGAACTGGATCCTTTGTGACCGAAATAGTAGACATTGTCACAAAATAAAGTGGTTGACTTGTTTTGCTACTGCTTAATACTTTCCAAAATTTCACATAACCAAATCAACTGACATCCTACATAAGATGCAACGATATATTTAGCTTCTGTAGTAGAAAGCGCCACCATTGGTTGGTTCTTCGATCTCTCATAAAATTCCACCACTACCAAGATGAAATACATATCTAGAAGTGCTTTTGCTAACATTAATGATACCCGCTAAGTCACTATCATTATAGCTAGTATAATGAGATTAAATGGGGAATTAACTTCGTAAAAGATTTCATGATCAATGGTTCCTTTAACATATCTCAAGATTCTTTTGGCTGTCTTCTAGTTATTATAATAAGGTTTCTTCATGAATCTACTCATCAAGCTAATAACATACACGATGCCAGACCTTGTCGAAGTTAGATACATCAAATTTTCAACAAGACTCATGTACATGATAGAATTAACAAGTTTCTTTCACATTCCTTAGATAGCTTCAATCATGTGATGCATGGAGTAGAGACTGGATTAGCATTCTTCATCTTAAACTTCTTTAGAACTTTTTTTTCATAGTTCTCTTGTGAAATAAAGATTCTTTTTTTTTATTGATGAACTTCAATGCCAAGAAAATATGAAGTTCTCCCAAATCTGTCATCTCAAATGATGCCATCATCGAGTGCTTGAATTCATTCAACATCTTCTCATCAATTCCAGTGAAAATAAGATCACCAATGTAGAGACTAACAACCATGAATCTTCCTTGATAACCGCACTTCATATAGAGAGTATGCTCATATGGATATTTCTGAACTCTATATTTCTTAAAGCAAGAATTGATGCAGTTGCACAAAGCTCTAAGAAATTGCTTCAAGCCGTACAAAGCTCATATGGATCCTTTAACTTTTTTTTTGATCAAATTCATTCATTTAGGCATCCGAAATTGCAATTTACTGTTTTGGGGGCTTTTATGTAATTTTTCTTTTTAAGTATTTTCTTATTCCATTTAGGAATTGGTTTTAGGGTTTTTGTTTTTCTATTTAAGAAATATTTTCATATGTGATATATAGCTTTTGATATTCAATAAACAGATTTCATTTTTTCAAAGTTTCTCTTGAATTTTGAGGGTTATCGATAGGTATTCGTGCACGGATCAACTATTCATAACATGTTCTTGTTACTCTCTGATACGTCACCAACCTTGCCTTGTGCTTATTGATAGAGCCATTTGGATTCATCTTTCTCTTGTACACCCATTTTACTCCAATATAGTTTTGTGATAGGTTCCCACGTATCATTCTTTTCAATCGACTCAATTTCTTATTTCATAACTTTCCTCCATATTTCTACTTGATAAGCATTATAAAAAAGGGTAATTTCAAATAAATGATTTATGGTTTAACATTCTTAGAGATCGACACCTGTGGTTTCCAAAAGTTTCATTTTTGTTGACTTTGCGAAATTTGGTCGATAACGACCTCAAAATGAAAATTTTCAAGAACTAAATGATACTTTAAGAAAATTTAATTCTTCAACTTTGTAGGTTTGAGGTAATTTATATGTTTTTTATGAGAGATAAAGTTAATTTAGATAGAAAAAACTCCAAAAATGATGATTTTGAAAAATAAAAAATATGGTTTCATATTAAATATGATACTAAACAACTTTAGTTCTTGAAAATGTTCATTTTGAGGTTGTTAAAGGCCAATTTTGGCAATTTCAATAAAAAAATGAAACTTTTACAAACCATATGGTTCGGTTTGTAACAAAAAAATCAAAGGTGCCGATCTATAAAAATATGAAACCACATGTCATTTATTTGAAATTAACCCTAAAAAATGGGATCTTCTCCAACAAAGAAAGTAAAAAGTACATCATCATTTTGCTCAACTTCATTAGCTTCATCATATATCACCTGGAGACTTCTCATTCTGTTTATCGGGTTAGATGAACGTGAACTTGATGAAGAAGTTGGGGAAGCAGGAGGACTTTCTGTTTGAGCATTATTTTCAACATTGTCTCTTCTTCTTCTTCTTCTTCTTCAAACGGAAAATTTGGCAAATTTTCTTTCTCCACTTCCATCTTTTCAAATAAGGAATTTTCATCAACCCGAACATCTCGGCTTATTGAAATATTCTTTCTCGTTAGATTATACAACTTGTACTCCTTGCTTCTTTCATTATAGCCAATAAAAATACATTTGTCTTACTTGTCATCTAACTTGGTTCTCATTGCATTTAGAATATAAGAGTAAGCAACACTCTTAAATACTCTTGGATGATGAGCACTAGGCTTTGTATCATACCATGCTTCATGTGGTGTGCAATTTTGTAAGCTCCTTGTTGGTGGCTTGTTTATAAGATAAATTGCACAAGAAACAACTTAAGCCCAAAATATCCTTGACAGTCTCTTGCTTTAAAAAAACATCTAGCCATCTCCATAATTGTTATATTCTTTCTTTCACACACACCATTTTGTTACGGTGTATGTTGGACAAGCATTTCATGTCAAATACCATTGTGTCTGCAATATTTGTCAAATTCATTTGAGAGATATTCACCTCCACTGACAGTCCTTAATGTATTGATTTTTAGTCCAATAAAAGTGTCCACTTTCTGCCTTGAAATCTTTGAATTTTTAGAAAGCTTATGCTTTTTCTTTGACACAATACACCCAAACTTTTTCGCGAGTAATTATCAATGAAAGAGATAAAATAATAGTTACCTCCCAGAGATGAAACTATCATTAGACCACAAAGATATGAGTGAATAAGCTATAATGGTCCTTTTTGCTTTCCATGAAGATTGGAAGGGAAAAGGAATTTGGTGCTGCTTTCCAAGTTGACAAGCTTCATAAACATCAACAAGATGAACAATTTTAGGCAAACCTTTTACATCATTTTCCTTAAAGCATCTCCAAATTTCCATAGTTCAAGTGGCCATATCTATCATGCCATAAGTTTGAAGAGTGAATGAGAAGAGATTATTTGAAGCAACTCCAACTTTAGTAATAACCTAATTTTTCTAAATACAAGCCATGTCATGAAAGTGAATGTCAAACCCCTTCTTCAAAAGATGACCGACTCTAAGAAAATTATTTTTTAGACGAGGAATAAAATAGGCTTTAGACATTCTTTCGACCTTTCCTTGATTTGTTTTGAACTGCGACTCACCAACACGACTAAACTTTGTATGCTTTTCCATCACATACCTTTACTTCCCCATAACCATATTCAAATAACTTTGAAAATAAATTTTTTACATGTCATATGTTTTCTAGCACCTGTCTATGTACCAGCCATCTTCACAATCTCCACCATGAGATACGCACAATAAAGTGTCTTGATTTTTTTATTAGTTTTTTTGAACCATATTATCTTCATGTGTTTCTTTTTCCTTGTGTCATCATTCATACGCCAAATGACCAGGTTTGTAGAAATTATAACATTCAAAATAGCCACGACCTCTTCCTCTTTGATTTCCATATCCACTTCCTCTTTGTGAACCTCTGAAATTTTGACCTTGATTTTCTTCATTCCATCCATTCTTCTTGCTTGCTTGATAGCCTCTTTTATGAGCATTTAAGCCCCTTCCTCCAAATTCTCCTCCTCTTCCACGATCGCGATTTCTACTTCTTTGATTTTTGAAATCTTCATTCTTCTCATTTTGATACAACTTTGACTGGAGTGTTTGATCCAAAGCTAATTCCTTATTTTTCCTATTTAATCTTTCTTAATGAGCTTACAACGATCCTACGAATTCATCAATGGTCATGGCATTAAAATCCTTGGATCCTTCAATGACTACAATAATGAAATCAAATCTAGAATTCAAAGATCAGAGGATTTCTTCAATGACACAAATATCACTCATAGTTTCACCGTCTTTTTAACTGGTTGACTATAGACAATACCCACGAACAATAATTAGAAACAGATTCAAGATCCATTTTATGCAAACTTTCAAACTCCCCTTGAGGAGTTTGCAATCATACCTTTTTTTTTACCTTTTGATCTCCTTTGAAAGAATTCTCCAAATTTCCATGATTGCTTTGCCGAAGTGGCACAAGTTATTTTCTCCCAATTTGCTTCATATGATTGTATTCCTTGGTATATCCAAAATAAGGCTGCTGTTTTTTCTTCCTTTCTTTTCATAGACGTTCCTTTTGAACTTGTGTTAATCTTTCCTCATTTTCAACTTCAACTTCAGTATATCCTTTTTCAACTATTTCCCATTCGTTAAGAGCCTTCATTTGGATACTCCATCTATTATATTTTTCTTTCATTAATTGAGGGAGACAAGAAAGAGTAATAAAGTTATTCATTGTGATCAAACATGGCTCTGATACCACATTGTTGAAGATAAAGTGAAATTTGGAAAATCAACAAAGTAAAATAAAGGAGAAAAATGGACTATTCTCTCATTAGTATTTTTCACTATACTAAAACTCAATTACAATGTAAATTTTATAATCTAAGATGATGTTTCACTAAGCTACACACCCTTCACTAAAAACATATGAATCTTCACTAAACAACATGACTCTTCATTAAACAACACAACTCTTCATTAAATACATGACTCTTCATTATAATGATATGTTGGTCCCGTGTAATGTAATAGGATTAGTTCCAAGGGGGGGGGGGGGGGTTAGGAACTAATGTAACTTTTTCGCTTAATTATGCTGACTTAAGTTAATTCTCTAAATAACTTTACTCAGTTTTAGTCAGCTAGGCTGAGCACGATGCGAGACAGCTTTAGTCAGAGGCTGACTAGAACTGTTTCACTTGTGAGTTGGGAAATAACACTTAAGGTCAACTTCCAACTCAGCACACTGATTACTCAACATCAGCTTATACAAATTATATACTGAGTAATTTAAACAAGCAACATATACATACATATATATATATATATATATATATATATATATATATATATATATATATATCAAGAGAAGGGTTAGAAATTACTCAGCAGTCTTATCCTGGTTCCGCCTCACCGCCTACGTCTAGTCCCCAGAATCCTTCCGGGCTTTTTCCATCCACTACTGAGCTCTTTAAAGGTAGAGAACAAACCGTTTACAAAGCAATTGAGTATGCAAGAGTACCGTCCTCTATTCGTCTACTCAATCCTATTGAGCGATATAACCGAACACTCAGATTTTCTCTACCGCTGAGTACTAAAACCGAGTACTCAGCACCACTCTCTCAATCTTTACAATTGATACAAATCTGTTCTTTCTAGATGAAGAACACTTTAGATGAATACAAATTCACTCTAGACTTTTACACAGAGATTGGATTTGGGTGTAAGTATTTGCTTTTCTGTTTGTATGTGCTTGTAAGTATTGTTTTTCTTTTTGTGCTTCGGTAAAGGATCCAAGTGATGAACTTGTCCTTTTATTGTAAAATCTGATGCTTCAATCATTTGAATTCGGACATATCCGTTGAATTCAAACGGTCTTCTTGCGTCATTCATTGGTCAGCATACAGATTTGCAGGCCAATCCTGTCGTCTGAAATTAGCAGGCGTCAGGCTTGTCTTCTTCCGCCAGGTTCGTCTTCTAGCGCCAATTTCGTCTTTTACCAAATGTCAGTTGACCCATGCATCTCGAAAAGGTCTCTTGGGTAATTCCAAGGCTTCTGAATTGGCGCAGATCTTTGTCGGATTTTGTCTTTTAGTTAACGGATCATTGGCGCTGTCCTGATGAACACTCAGCTTGACTTAATAGACGTTGTTGAAACACCTTTCCACAAGATTTTGATTTGACAAAATCATTTAAGTTTAATCCATGATTAAAAGATAATTAAATTTAAGTGCTTTGATTTAATTGTACTAATCCGTTTGTTCAATATTGAGTATAAATATAATGCAAAAAGAAATAAAGATTAAGACAGGACAAAGTCAGCACAAGCTAAGTGAAGAGAAACTCAGCATAAGAGAAGATAAGTCATCTTCAGAACAACAACTTCAGAATAAAGATGATCAAGGAAGCTGAGTGAAACGAAGCTCAACACAGAAGAAGTCTGCTCCAAGAAATAGATTCTACAGAACGAAGCTGACCAAGGAAGTTGAGTGGAAAAAGAACTCAGTATGAGTATTGGTGAAAATCAAAGACAAATGATTATCGAGATGAAACTGAGTAATCTTCAGGACAGCTTGAGTGATCCGTTAGCTAAATGACAAATTCGACAACTGTCTGCACCAATAATAGAAGCCTTGAATTACGCAAAAGCCAAATTCCAAGATGCATGGGTCAATTGTTCGATGCCATAAGACAAACTGCTGCAAGAAGACAAAGTCTGTAGGAAGAGGACAAATCTAACGACTGAAGATTTCAGAAGACAGGATTGGCCTGCACATCTGAAGCTGACCAGAAGTTTGTCCCCCAAAAGAGCCGTTTTGGACTCAACGGACAAATCAATTTCACATGATTTGTCCCTCACATTTCAACTATAAAAGGGACAAAGATATCATTTGGAAGATAGCCGATTTACAGAAAATTACAAGTGAGAAAGATACAAATTCAAAGCACTCAAAAACAAGAAAGAAAGCTTACACCAATCTTCTATTCTTTGTGTAAATGATAGATTGATTATCTGTAATCATCTAAAGTGTTCTTTATCTTAAAAGGAACAAGTGTGTGATCAATTGTAATATTGAGAGTGTGCGTGCTGAGTGCTTGGTATTAAGTACTTAGTGGTAGAGAAATCTAAGTGCTGGGTTGTAGCGCTTAGTAGGAGTTGAGTAGACGAATAAAGGAAGGTACTTGTTAGACGAGGTGTCGCGGCCTAATCTCCCGGGCGGACCGAGGGGTGGACACCTCATGGCGACGTAAGCGGTGATTGGCGCCGAAAGCAACCAATCGTGGAATCAAGCTGCTCGGCGGGACCGGAGCTCGGAGTATGGAAGAGTCGCCACCCACGAATGGGAAAATGAACACCGATCCCTTGCGGGAGACCGGTGAGGGTTCGGGAAACTTAGGTACGAGCCGAGAAGGCTAGCTCCTTTCCGGAGAAAGGCTACTAGGCACCCCGACATCGCCCGGTTATGAACCACCGGCCTCCTACTCAGCGTGTTAGGCGATAACGGACTAATCGCATATTTCTTTAAGTTTAAAATTCATTTGAAACCTTTTCTTTCTCGTTTTGAAAACCGTTTTGAGCATATATTATTGAAAGCCATTTTGGTAGAGAATCACCCATTTACATCAATTCAAAATACATAGGAGAGAGAGGGAGAAGGAAGAATTGACTTATTTATAGTGTGATTTATGCTTCGTTTTATACACTAACTCTAAACTAATCTCATTCCCCGAAAACAAGTTTATTTACATGTTTCGTACCTTAATCGCCGTTGGAACGATTTAGGTACGTTTCCAAACCCCGTTAATTTACATGATATCGACTCGGATCGCCGTTGGAACGATTCGAGTGTTTGAAAGTGTGAGATAAAAAGCTTTAACGAGAAAACGTGATTAAGCATACAAGTCCATTTATTTTTGTACAAAACCATTTGGATAAGAAAACGATTCAAAACTCCATCATGTACAATTTAAGAAGCGGTTTTAATTACAAGGTTCACTTAATCCGTCGTTGGAACGAATTAGGGTTTTAAAATGTGATATTTTAGGAAACGATTTGAAATAATAAGAAAGCCTTTTATTTAATTTAGGAACTTCTAGAAAACTTAAGTTTAAATTAACAAATTAAACTCCTTTTGTGGTTTATTTTCCCCCTTTTCCACTCAATTGAACCTTACTTGAATGTATGCACAAGAATGAACCCTTTGAATCCCTCAAAATTCACCAAATAAAACAAACTTGAAATATGTACATTAAAGTCAAAAAAAGAGGTGAATATACATATATACATATATACATTTTATCTAAAAATAAGGATATAGTTTAAAAGATAAGTAAAAAATACTAGGTATAGATATAACAATGATGACACAAAATACTAAGTATAATACATTTTTTATCCCACCAAAAACACATGAAAATAATGAGCAAAACCCATAGATGGAAAATAATATTCATCTCAAATTAGTTTTACATAATGAATATACAAAGAAAATAACTTCCATCCTAAATAAAAGCTAATATAGCTCAAATGAGCCAAAACTACATATATATACATATGTACTACTTTAAAACATTAAATCCAAACCAATTAAATTCCAACATGGAATACATAGCTACATAATAAATAATTAATAGTTATAGAACTTGAAAATGATTTTGACCAATATATTACATAATTACATACACGAATATAAGAGATTAAGCATAAAAAATGAGAAAAAAATGGATTAAAGGGGCGATTTTCGGTTTCCAGCAGATTACCGACGGAAAATCCGTCGCCAATCTGCTGTTAGTGACAGAAAAGGCAGAATTATAGCAGCAGTCCAAAACTTTCCAGATTTATTCAAATACCTTAAATTAGATCTACTCTATCGTTTTGGATCTCCGAGCTACCCAAATTGGATCATAGCCTATAACGGAGACTCCTAAAACGACGTTTTTATTTTAAAACGTTATTTTGAAATATTTTTAAAACTTATAATTACAACGTTTTTAATACCCGAACTACCTTTGAATCGGATCACGGTTCGTATTGGGATATTAAAACGAGGTTTTTTATTTCAAAACAAAACCGAACATTTATTTAACGCGTGACGAAATTTAAATAAATACGGGATAACAATAAAAAACGTGATAAACAAATGACTAAATAAAAATTATAACATAAAAATAAATAAATAAAGAAAAGGAATAAAATAAAATAAAATGAGTCTAGTCCTCGGATAATACCTCAAGTTCGGTATCTGACAGTCGAAGTCGGTTGATTCCACGAGTTGTGATTTTCCGGTATTTTTGTGTTTTCGATAAAATATTCAACTTTTGAAAATTTGGATTTTTTTGGGAAAAAAAAATATTTTCTCCAAAAAATTGACTTTCTCTCTCTAAAAATGTCTAGAGTGAGAAAGCTCCAAAAATCCTTTTTTCTTAAATGCATGGAGATCTGTGCCTATAGATCCCGGAATCTTTGGGCGACGCTCGGCTAAAGTTGGGCGTCGCCCAAAGTAGGTTGGGCGAACGCCCAACTTATGTTGGGCGAACGCCCAACTTGAGTTGGGCGGACGCCCAACTTAGTTGGGCGAACGCCCAACTTATGTTGGGCGAATGCCCAACTACGTTGGGCGTCTGCCCAACTACGTTGGGCGTCTGCCCAACAAAAGTTGGGCGTTTGCCCAACTATGTTGGGCGTTCGCCCAACCACGTTGGGCGTCCGCCCAACGAAGGTTGGGCGTTCGCCCACCGCAGTTGGGCGTTCGCCCAACCCCCGTTGGGCGCTCGCCCAGAGGCTGCCGGGCGTGCGCGCCCAGCGGCCGTCGGGCATGCGCTCTGTGCTGTCGGGCGCGCGCGCGCAGCGGCCGTCAGGCATGCGCCTTGCTTTGACAGTGATGTGTGTGTTTTGAAAACGTTTTTTGCTAACGCAACACATGCAATGTAAATATATTAAAGTAAAAGACACGTAAAGAGTAGGAGGAAGAATACCTGACCTCTGCGCTGCGCGCTCCAGCATCACCTTCGATCCTCTCCGTCCTTGACTTTGAATCGGCTGCCAGCAGATGTTCTTCTTAAGGACCCTAGCCTAAATTGACTGCGGGTAAGAAGCTCTTTTTAGCGACCCTAGTCTCTAAATCGATTACGGGTAAAAAAGGCTCAAAAGCAACCCTAGTCCATGATCGCGGGTAAAATGGATCAAAAGCAACCCTGGTCCAGACCTCGAGTAAAATGGCTCAAAAGCAACCCTGGTCCACGACCGCGGGTAAAATGGCTCAAAAGCAACCCTGGTCCACGACCGCGGGTAAAATGGCTCAAAAGCAACCCTGGTCCACGACCGCGGGTAAAATGGCTCAAAAGCAACCCTGGTCCACGACCGCGGGTAAAATGGCTCAAAAGCAACCCTGGTCCACGACCGCGGGTAAAATGGCTCAAAAGCAACCCTGGTCCACGACCGCGGGTAAAATGGCTCAAAAGCAACCCTGGTCCACGACCGCGGGTAAGATGGCTCAATAGCAAAAGGTTCTTTCTAACTATTCTGAATTCTAAAGCGCTGTTGTCTGTGTCTTTACTGGAGCTATCGTCTCGGGTATTTGAGTTGCTCGATAAGAGCGTCCTTATCTTTTCGTCTGGAACGCTTCAGGCTAACAATTATTTTTCTGTTGACTATTGTCTGTATTTTTGACTGGCGCCACTGTTCTGTAAAATTTGGCTATTGTCTGGAGTCATATCTTGATGTTATCGGTCACCGCCTGGCAGAAATGCAGGCTGAAACGGACTGCAAATCGGAAGTTTGTGCACCTGGTAATTAATTATTTACTTTTTACCTTTATGTCACATCGTACTTTTTTCACTATTTACGGGAATGCCATTCCCTTTTCTTATATAAGGTGGTGGGGTTTCATTTCAACCCCCCTTCTCTCTCTTCTCTCTCTCTCTAACTTATGATTTGGATTATTCTCGTGATGGATTTGGATAAATACGACGGCACGAAGGGCATGGATGCGGGTTTTGAGAACCTGACTACAGTGGCCCCTTTCCAGGATCCTGCTTCACATCTGAGCCGGACTCACTCTAACCAGGTAAGTACTCTCCTACCCTTTTGTCCTTTGACTAGACTTCTAGGCTTTAGTAACCCTACTTTGAACATGATTTGCATGCTAACCTCTAAGTTGCTTTAGAAGACTTTAGCTAGACAACACACATTTTTTCGCCCGCAAGCAACACTTTATGTATCTTTTGAAAGAATGTGAATTATATGCATGTGAATAGTAAAAATACGAACAATGCATGCCAACAGTAAAAACATGAATAGCACGTGAATAGTAAAAACATGAATAGTGCACGTTAATAGTAAAAACGTGAATAGCGCATGCGAATAGTAAAAATATGAATAGTGCACGTGAATAGTAAAACGTGAATAGTGCACGTGAATAGTAAAACAAAACATAAACGACCGAATTAAATGTTAAAATTGGATCCATCTCTTTGCCAATGCGTGGGAGAGTAGAACATCAAAGAATAATGAATTAATCAAATCTTATACAAACGACCTTAAGAACGGAATCTCACAAAATGACGGTCCTAATTGACAAAGTGTCTCTAGGTTGGATTTGACCGAAAGAATAGCTAGATTAACGAGCTTTTATTAGACGCAAGCCTAGGAGCGACATTTAAACTTACCTGTTCCGTTCTTTCCAGATTATCGGCATTTCTGGGACCACGGAGGATATTCATATGTGGTACGCCATGCTTAGCCTAGAGGCTAAAGCCCGTGTGCGAGATTTGGGCTTTGAGCCCTTCATCTTGGCGTTGCCCCGCGCCAACGGAGTGTGTGACCGCTTCGGCCTTCGCGCCCTATGTGAGAGATGGGTAGACTCGACCCACACCTTCCACTTCTCGTTTGGGGAGATGACGATCTCGCCCCGTGACTTCTCCTTGCTGACCGGATTGCGGGGGAGTGGTATTCCGATTCCTTTCTTCTTCGATATGGTGCGTGCCCGGGTTGACCGTGGCGGGTTAGCCGCTCTGATTGGACCAGGAGTCTACACGGGTGTCAAGTCCACCCCGACGAAGTTCATTACCACCTCCGGACTTTTGAGTCGCAGGGACAGGGACTCTTGCGGGATAGACGACACTGATCTGGCTGTTCGCAGCTTCCTTCTATATGCCTTGAGCGAGACGATCGTCCGCACCAAGAGCGGGACGATACACGCGGGTCTTATCCAGGCCTTTCGTGATTTGGATGCAGTCTCGTCTTATGATTGGGAAGGAGCCGGCTTGGCTTTTCTGTATAAGTTTTTGGATCTGACTTGCCGGAAGCGTAAGGACTTCGGTGGTTACACCTTTGCTCTCATGGTACGTCTTTTATCCTTAACTTGTTTCTTTATTCCCTTCGCGATTTCTGTCAGTAACCTTTGTTTTTACAAGCAGGTTTGGGCCTATGAGAGGCGGATTCTTCCATGCGAGCGTCGGCGCAGGCCGCGGGTAGTTAGGTCCCCACTCATAGCTCGGTGGAGTGAGTTTGATCTAGGCACCGAGGAGAGGCGGACGGTGGCGCAATTCCTAGCTTGGATCGATTCGCGGACCTTGGGGCAGGTGAACATCTTCTAACCATGCTAGATTTTTGTTTGATTAGACCTGACTTTTTCTTTTTGTTTTCAGATTCGATTCGGATGGGATGACCTCGACTTTGGTCCTGACTACATGTATGTTACCTGCATCTAGGGGCAGCGATGCGTACTTACGGGCCCCTGCATGCGGGCCTGGTACTTGGGCGATCGGGGGATTACCAGGGTTAGCGCCACGCACTGGACGCCTGGCGAGATTCCCGTGTCCATGTTTTCCGTGAGGACCATGCCTCTGTCGGACATTCGTCGCGACCTGACCCGCCAGTTTGTCCCTCGAGACGTGTGGGACCACGCAGGGGGTCGCGCTCTCTACTTATCGACCCCGTTGCCCCGGCGGACGCTCTCGAGGTTGCGATGGAGGTTGATCCTAGGACGGACGTGTTTTCAGCCGAGGCTGTCGCGGCGGTTTTTGGTAGGGAGGAGCTCCCTGTGAGTGCTTGACCCTTTTTCATTCTTTATTTGCGAAGTGGTTAGGGATACTCATTGTGTCTTCATATGCAGGAGGGTTCTTTAAGGAGTGCTCGGATGTCCGACTTCTTTGATGGTGCTCAGGCTCGAACGCCTGGGGGCGAGCCCTCCTATTATATGGGCGAGTCCTCGGGCATCGCCCGACTGGAGTGGCCCCCTTTAGGCGTACCTATCCCCGACTTTGGGAGGGACTTCTCGACAGTTCACTATGACGAGTCCGGAGTGGCTTATGCCGGCGTCGAGATAGCTCCTCCTGCTTTCACATCGAGGATACCGTTTGATCCCCCGGACACCCTCCACACTTCGAGGGAGACGTGTACTGACTACGTGGGGTTGTCCGGTTACCTCCGAGAGCGACTCAGCCTTCATTGTACTAGTCACCTGGTGAGTATTCTTATTTTATTTCAGTGTAGTGAAATGTATGCACATATGTATGTATGACTTCTGTTGTTGCCTTGTTTCAATTTTCTTTTTTTTTTTTTTTACACAGCGATCTCCATGCAAACGAGCAGAGGAGGAGTGAGTCACAGCGGGAGGCCGATGCCAGGGTCGGCTAGGTCTATCGGGAGAGGAATGATCATTGGTCCGGGGTGATACGAGCGGAGACTGAGGGGCATCTTGCTGCAGAGGAGAGGGTGCGAGTGGAGACTGCGGGGTGCCTTGCCGCCGAGGAGAGACTTCGAGTTGCCGAGGAGACCTTATCTGTGGAGCGGGCTTCTCGTCTGAGGGACTTTGAGGATTACTAGGATCTTCCTCCTTATTAGGCTCATTATTTGTAGGTTTTTTCTTAGTATTACCCCGATGTATAGCTTGTGTATAGGGAGAGGGGTGGATAGTACGTAGGCTTTTTATGTGAAAAGAGAGGTAAGAAATGTACAACTCATGATTTATATTACCATGCATTCAGTAGATTGTAATGATTCCAATCATCCTCTTCAAATATATTCATGCCTTTATTTATTTACAAACAATAGAAATACTTAGCCGCTTATACATTATTTTCATAATTGCTCAAGATATAACTACTGTTACCAGGACCCGCCGTTTTTCGGTTTTCAGATCCCAGCGATTTTTCATCTCTCCTTTTACTATCCCGGAATTTTCAAATGAGTGCCCTTTCGGGTTTTCACCCATTGGGATGTCCCTTATTGTTGCATAGGCCGCCCTTTGCGGGTTTTCAACCTATCAGGAATTTTCATTTCTTTTTTTTTTTTTTACGAAAAGTATTTCTTAAGCCTATCCAGATTGGTAGGTTCGGAGAACTCCATGCCGTCCATTGTAGTAAGCTTCACTGCCCCTTTGCTCAGGATCTTCTTCACGAAGAACGGTCCTTCCCAGTTAGGCCTAAACTTGCCCCTAGGGTCGGTGTGCGTCACTCGGATCTGTTTCAGCACCAGGTCTCCTTCTTTGATAGGGCTGGCCTTGACCTTTTTGTTGAAGGCTCGGGTCATCCTTCTCTGGTATAACTGCACATGGTAAAGGGCCTCCATCCTTTTCTCGTCCACCAATGCTAACTACTCATATCGCTTCTTCACCCATTCCGTCTCGGGAATCTCTGCTTCTACGGTGATTCTCAATGATCGTTTTTCCATCTCAATTGGGAGGACGGCTTCGGCCCCATATACCAAGGAGAACGGCGTTGCCCCAGTTGACGTTCTAACTGTCGTCCGATAAGCCCATAAAGCGAGTGGAAGCTGCTCGTGCCAATTTCGGTGCGATTCTACTATCTTTACGAGAATTCTTTTAAGGTTCTTATTAGCCGCCTCTACTATGCCATTAGCTTGTGGACGATACGGAGAAGACCTATGATGCTCAATACTGTACTCCTGGAAGAGACTTCTCACCTCTCCCTGAAACTGGACCCCATTATCCGTGATTATGTGATGAGGCACTCCGAACCTGGTGATCAAGTGCTTTTCAATGAACTTCCTCATCTGTTTAGACCCCAACTTGATAAATGATTCTGCCTCTACCCACTTGGTGAAGTAATCAATGGCGACTGCAATGAATTTGTGTCCGTTTGACGCATTAGGCCTCACCTCCTCGATGATATCAATGGCCCAAGCCGCAAACGGCCAAATGGGTGCTAACACGTGCAATTCCATAGCTGGTAAGTGATTGTAATCTCCGTGGATTTGACAATCATGGCATTTCTTCGTATATTCGTTACAATCTCTTTCCATGGTGAGCCAATAGAAGCCTTGCCTCATGATTTTCTTTGCCAATACTGCTCCTCCCATATAGGCTCCACAAATTCCCGAGTGTACTGACTCCATTGCCTCACGGGCTTCTCCCTCATCCAAGCACCTCAATTGTAAACCATCGGCGTGTCTTTTGTAAAGCAAGTCATTGTGGATGACAAATTGCTGAGCTAACCTTCTGATCACAGCCTGATCCCTAAGTTCTGATTCTGCCGGATATGTTCCACTTTTCATGAAGTTTACGATATCGAAATACCAAGGCTTTTCATCTGCTCCCAACAACATTACGTCTTCATAGCATGGTTTGTGGGATCTCCTCAGCACCAAAGGCTTCGAAGCAAGATTCCGAGGGTTATCCCATACTAACACCAAAGTGGCCAAAGCATCCGCTGCCTGGTTCTGTGCCCGAGGAATGTGATAAAAACGACACTCACTGAATCTCTGCGCCAATCCCTCCAACTGGTCTAGGTATGGACGCAACCTTTCTTCCCTTACTTCCCAGTTTCCCTGTGCTTGTTCGATAATCAGTTTTGAGTCGCCCCAAATTTCAACATATGATGCTCCTAGTGCTGCTAACGACTCTAACCCGTAGATGCACGCTTCATATTCGTCCATATTATTGGTGAGAGAGAAGGATAGCTTCTTTGCCATTGGGATCCTTTCTCCTTCTGGTGAGATAAGTAGCACCCCTACTCCGGCTCCATTCGAATTAACTGCTCCATCGAAGAACATTTTCCACGGTATAACTTCTATTGCGTTCAAGTGCTCATCGGGGAAATCATAGTTTATCTCTTCCTCTTCCGCATTTAGAGGCTGATTAGCCAGAAATTCTGCTACGGCTCTCCCCTTGATAACCTTCTTCATTACATATTCGATATCAAATTCGGACAAAAGCAACAACCATCGGGCTAACTTCCCTGTTAGAGACGGAGTTCGGTACAGATACTTCACAGGATCCATCCGGGAAATAATGATCATCTTGTAAGATTGAAAATAGTGCCGTAGTTTCTTTGTTAACCATACTACCACCACGCACGTCTTTTCGATCATGTTATACTCGTATTCCAGGAACTTCTTACTCAGATAATACACCGCGTGCTCCACACCGGTGTCCCCTTCTTGGGCCAGCATTGCCCCAATAGATCGCTCTTCGATTGCTACATAGAGGAGAAGCGGTTTTCCAAGTTTAGGCGGTCTCAGAACCGGCGGATTAGACAAGTAGTTCCGGACATTCTCTAAGGCTTGCTAACACTTATCATTCCAAATCGTGGGTTGATCTTTCCGTAGCAACTTAAAGATCGGCTCGCAGATTGCAGTGAGTCTTGCTATGAACCGACTGATATACTGAACCTGTCCTAGAAACCCTCTCACCTCTTTCTCATTCTTTGGTGCCGGCATTTCCCGTATGGCCTTCACTTTGTCGGGATCTACTTCAATTCCCTTATTTTCGATTACATAACCTAAGATTTTCCCCGATGAAACGCCGAAGAAACACTTCTTCGGGTTCAACCTTAGTTTGAATTCTGCAATTCGGGCTAAAAACTTCTCGAGTGCAGCGAAATGCCCCTCTCTTGACTCTGACTTGACCATCATGTCATCCACATAAACCTCTACTTCCTTGTGTATCATATCATGGAACAATGTCGTAGCCATTCGCTGGTAAGTTGCCCCGGCATTTTTCAAACCAAACGGCATCACCCTATAGCAGTACGTTCCCCATTCAGTTGTGAACGAGGTTTTCGCTTTGTGTTTCTCGGCCATCTGAACTTGCATGTAGCCCATGAAACCGTCCACATTCGTGTGTAAGACGCTCGATGCTGCACTGTCGATTAATACGTCGATATGAGGCAACGCGAATTCATCTTTGGGGCACGCCTTGTTAAGATCTCTATAATCGACGCACATTCTTACTTTGCCGTCCTTCTTTACGATGGGCACTACATTTGCGACCCAAGGGGGATAGTCGATTACTTCGATGAACCCTGCTTCTAATTGCTTCTTCACTTCTTCTCTGATCTTATCTGCCCATTCCGGTCTCATGCGTCGGAGTTTCTGTTTCACGGGCTTAGCATCGGGGTATGTTGGAATACGGTGAGTTACGATTGATTGATCAATTCCTGGCATGTCTTCGTATGTCCAAGCAAACACTATTTCGTATTTTTTAATTATTCTCTCAAATTCTTTCCTCTCTTCAATAGTTAATTCTTGAGCAATTTGTATGAGTTTAGGATTTTCATCCGTGCCAAGATTGAAAGTTGACATTTCTATTGTATTGATTTCAAATGTAGGCATGTTATATGAATGAGAATGCATGGAATGATCACGATCAACATCAAGCAAGTAAGCAAAATCAGAATTCATTTCATTGATAGAGTTGGTGAGTACATCATCGGATTCAAATAACGCAGTAATACAATTTTCATCATCGGGGTTCTTGGGTTTCTCATAAGCCTTGGAGGTACTGGGCTCGTCTACCACTCCCACAGTTGCTTCCATTGTGATGACCTGCTCCCCGGCATTCAAATCTAGCATCATGATCTCCTCGACGAAACAGCTTGCCTTTCCTTTGCCCCAGTCGGTAACATCATTGAAGATCTCGAAACCTGGCAGAATTTTTCCCTCGGTGCTAGTCCATGACTCAGGAACCCCCGAATAAACCTTCCTGTGACCCTCATTCACAAAATACTTCTTTAAGCCCACTTTTCCTTCACCACCTGTGTTGGACAGACCTCCCTGCTCATACCCCAAGCCCCTCCGGGTTTTCTGACTCTTGAAATCCGGAAATTCTGGCAATCTTTGATGGTGTGCTCCCAAGCCCATACCGGGGATGAAACCCCCTTTCATCATCTTCACCACATCGGTGGTCATGCTAGACTCGTAGATCCCAGAAACTTGGAATCCGGAGAAAAGCTGAGGCTCAATTCCCAATGCCGTCACTGAACTCAATTTCTCAGCTCTGATCGTCACTATCTCCTCCCCGAAGGGGAATTTGATCATTTGGTGGAGCGTGGAGGGCACACCTCCCAACTTGTGGAACCATGGATGTCCCAATAACACAGCAAATGTCACCGGTATATCCAGCACAGTGATTTCAGTCTCCTCTTCATGCGGCCCTACTTTCAGCTTAGCCTTAAAAACTCCTTCAATGTGCCTACGGCTATCATCATAGGCCCTGATCACGGTTTCCGAGGCAGTCAAATCTCCTCTTTCTACTCCCAACTTGGACAAAAGTTTCAGTGGGCAAACATTAATGGCCGATCCATCATCGACCATCACACAGCTAGTCTTTTTTCCGTTAATTTCAGCTCGGATGTACAAAGGCTTGTTGTGAGCCTTCCCCTCTTCTGGGAGATCTTCGTCAGTGAACGTGATTTCGGTCTTCTTCCGGGCCATAATTGCCCCTACTAAGGTTGCCGGCTCAGTATCGGTAGAAATAACCAAATTCTGCAGCTCTTTCATCAGATTTTCACGGTGGTACTTGGAATGGCACAGGACTTCCCACACCGTAGACTTAGCTTGTGTTTTCTTCAACTGCTCGAGGACCTGGTCATCTGGCTTGGGAGCCGATCCTTCCCCTATCTCAGTCTCACCCACGGGTGCCTTTCCCTCGGCCACTCGACCTGATCTTGTTATGACAGCAATTTCCGGCTCTTCATCAGATTCATCCCAAATATTGATAGGAATTCTCCGATCAGTATCCTCCTCATCCAAGGAACTTTCCCAAATGTCCACAATCATCAGCTCCATTACGTGAGGAACGTTTGAATTCAAATAAAAGGGATCCGCTGATCCATACAAAGCCCAGCCTATCAAATCATCATAATCCCTGAGGGATACTCTGCTCATCCTCCTTGTTGCCAATGGAATTGCGCCTCTTTGTATGCACATGAGCTGCACCTTATCACTCATCATTTCACGACACTGCTCGTAGCGGTGCCTCCACCTCCTAACATAATCCACGAATGGTTCCTCGGGGAACTGCCTGATCCTATCTAGATCTTCCAGGGATCCCGTCCATGGAACATACATCTCATATCTCGCCACAAAAGCATCCCTAAGCGGTATCCAATGACCTATTTCCTCCTCTGATAGGCCTTGGTGCCACAACAAGGCTTCTCCCATGAGGGTTTCCGGGAAATGTTCATGCAATTCACATTGAGGGAACCCGGCGTCATACATATGGTTGCGGAATAACCTTGCATGCTCAATAGGATCCCGGTATCCACCATACCTAGGCATTGCTAACACCGCTTCAGGTGTCTCATAGGAGGGCGAGTCCGGTGTTTGTTCCGCCAGCATCCATATTGTATACTTTTTGATAAACCTCTTCGTCATCGCGGCCCAATCGCGTTTAATATGCATTGGGAGAGACATATACCACATCATCGGCTCCCCCATTAGTGAATTGCAAAACAGGCTAGTGATCTCTTCTTCCTTAAAACCCAAAGGCCCCATGGCCGACAAGTAGAAGTGAAGATGTTCCATCGGATCCTTGTTGCCATTATACTTACTGACCCTCGGTAATGGACGCTCGATAGGTCCAATCTGCATCGCAAAGCGCTCTGCGGTCCTGTCCTTAGCTCTCTGGTACTTTCCTAGGAATAGATCAGACAGTCGTTCCGAATCATGCTTGTAGGAGTCGGGCAACGAATGGAACCATCCCAAAGGCTCGCCTACTAGCGAATGGTGGAACCACTGAGCAATCTCGTCCACCCCGAAGGATTCAACAAACATGTCGTGCATATATTCATGCAAGTGCACATCAGGATTCTCTCCTCCACTAAATACACTCAATTCTGGCACAATAGTCCGAGACAACCCTTCCCCGGTCTCTTCAGCACTATCTTCATCATACGGTGCTCCACCGTCCAACCCTTCATCCATCGGTTCACCCTCCTGTTCTTTGCCGAGGAAGGACACATATAGACCAGTTCCTACATTGCTCTTCTCATCGGAGTCCAACAACTCTTCTTCATTTTCCCTGAAGCATTCCACAACCCTTCTTTCTTTCAGCCCGACTCCGATCATGCTCACCCTATGATTAGGCAGTGGATTACGCCTAGTGGAAGGGTTCGCCGATGAAGGATCAGCTATCTTCTTCTCCTCAATCAAATCTTGGATCTCATGCTTTGACCTCTCGCAGTTCTCAATAGTATGCCCATAACTGCTGTGGAATTCGCAGTATCCCCTAGCTTGTATCTGCTGAGTGGGCGGAGCTTTGTTATAAGGAGTAAGAGCTTTCAACAACCCCTTTTTCTGCAATCGTTCGAAAACTTTTGCGTAGGTCTGATCAAATTTGGCGAACTGCCTCTTTTCGATCGCATTAAGATCAAGCACTTTCACTGTTGCAGATTCTACACTCGCACTTGGCCCTCCGGCACTATATCCAGACTTTGTCCACTTGGTATGAGCTTTCTTCGGTTCTCCGTCCCCCTCAACTGTCAAGGCGCAGCTATACATCTGGTTGAAATCGGTAAAAGGCATGTACCGCAGCTCATTCTTAATATACGGCAATGTGTTACCCACTACCATTCGGATCTGATCTTGCTCAAGCGGCTTCTGCTTCATAACTGCCGCCTTGGCTCTCCACCTCCTCACAAAATCAGAAAAAGACTCATTAGCTTGTTGCTTAGTGCTTTCCAGTTCCTTTAGAGTAACCTCAAGCATAGTGTTGAAACTATACTGAGCGATGAATGATTTCGCCAACTCCTTCCAATCTCTCTTCGTCACCATCGGTAACGCATGAAACCATATGAGGGCAGCCCCCTCCAGATAAGTATTAAATAGCCATAGGACTTGATCCTCAGTCAGGATCGTGTGCTTCATTACTGTGACATACTGATTCATGTGGGCGGTAGGATCCCCAGTTCCGTCAAACTTTTTCATGTCAGGAAGTCGAAATTTCAAAGGCAAAGCAGCTGCTGACAAACAATTCTTCAAATTATAAAAGTCCTGACTTCCAGAGCTTCCCCCACGCAGATCCTGCACCTCCTGAGTGATGTGCTGCTTCCACTCCTCTTCCTTAGCCTTCTCTTTCTCAAGCTGTTTCTGGATATAATCCTGATAGTCATCCTCATTCCCGAAGCGGGGACCGGTGTTCACTTCATTCTCAGCGCGCTTACTACCACTCTTGTTATCCTTCAATGCCAGCTCAGCTAGCTGGGCCAAAATTACAGCCAACTGATCATTAATGTTGTTCACAGAGTTTTCCAATTTGGCCACCTTTTCGTCGGTCGTAGACATACTGACAGAAGACTGAGTATACTCGGACGAAGAAGATTCAGAAGCCACAACTGCCGATTCAGAACTGTCTATCTGTAGCTGATCAAACTGCCTGACTAGCCGGTTACTCTCACGAAACCACAACCGCTTAATGATGAAGTCTACGCGAACGGTCATCCATTAGCATGTATGCATGATTTTATATGCATGATTCGTGGTGTGTGCATTTATTTATTTACGGATATATAAGATAAGAAGAACAAACGTCAGTCTAATTACATCTCTCTTCCACCCTTATTCCTCCACACACTCGATGGTCTCAGTCTCTTTCTTAGGATTTTGGTTTGGGGCTCACATTGCGGTCCAGGGGACGCGTGATGCCGTCGATTATTGCGGAAAAATAAATCATCCATTAGACAATACAGTTCGTTTTAACGTATCCACATCCAGTGACTAAGATATCGACCAAATGGATTGTTCTTTCGAATAACTCGTCTTTTGTCATTTCGCGAGATGCGTTAGTCCGGGTTTTAACTTCCTTTTGAGCGTATCTCGGATTTAGACGTGGCGCGAGTTACTCTTTTGGTTCAATCGTTCGTTATTGACAATGACTCGTTCCCTTTTATTCGCGTGGGTTCGTGTCTCGACTTTTGGATTACGATGGGATCTTTTGGATCTTATCGAGAGACGTAACCACGTGTTTGTTTAGTGATGATATCATTTTTGGATTTTATTTTAGGGAACAGACCCATTGTGTAACGTGTTTGTTTTTAGCGTCAAAGATCCGTTTGCTCGTTTTGGCAACGTGAAAAGACGGCGAGTCTTATTTGAGCGTACGATAATCTTTCGGCTAATAACAACTTTTTATTTCTTCCAATTTACGGGATATATCCTCCTAGTGTGGTTATAGAAAATCAACGTTTCGTTTAATCGCATGCTTATTCGAAGCAGAGATATCACCGTTCTTTTTCACTTAGGCACGAGTCAAGCAAACACGTATGTCGGGCCATATTTCTTGTAGTTTTGGTAATGGTCGACATGATCGAGCCATTAGTCAAACCCACAGTCTCGTCCATATGGCGCGATTATGCGGTTTAGCTTAATTCGGCTTTATGATTTTAAATGGCGTACATACCGGCTTGAGGCACGTATTTAACGGCATTGGTTCATTTTCTTTAACTACTCTCGGGATGGATATATACCGTAGATACAGAATGATTTTGTTCATTTTTATCCTTTTCTTAGTCACTTTTGCGGATACATCCATTTCTCTTAAGAACAACACAAGGCGTAACGTAAGAGTTCGCTTTTTCATTCAGAAGGGACGGGCCACGTTTATGAAACTCTTTATGTTACAACGGGGTCGTTCGAAATAGAAATGTTCTTTGTTTTCGTTTTATCATAATCTCGTTTTATCCTAACCTATTTAAAGAATGTGAATAACGGCTACCGTTAATATAGTCTTTTGAATCGAGACATAACTATCCTTAATATCAAACTGATTCGTACTAATACGTGCTTACGTCATAACGCATTTCCTGAACACGTGCCTTCCTCGGGACACGGAAAGGGACCAGGCGGGTCGCACAAGTTCATTCACACGAGATGACTAAGTCGTCTTTAGTTCGAATCGTTTCGATGCTTTGGGGTAGTTTGTATATCGGTTCAAGATTATATATTAACGTATCGTTTCATTTTCTTTACATAGTTTAGGATTAGATACGTATCATGGCAATTTGAAAACACGAACTGATTCATTCATCATGTCAAAAATAGTAACGGGTAATCCTGTGGCAACTTCTAAGGCTACTATATGCTGACACGGCTGATCGCGGGACCTCACAGGACTGCACAAATTCGCCCCTAACGAATGGATGGGGACCCTTTGGCGCCTCACTGTAAGGGGGAACTTACACTAGCCTCTTTCGAGCGACGAATGGACTCTCGCTAGAGGTTTCGCGGAAATTACCCAAAAGGTTTGCAATAATGCTTATGAATGCATACGAAAAGAAATAATACGATCCGTCCCCATTAAGGGCTTAATACACGCCTTCCAGAATCAAATTTCTCGCTTCCCTAGCAGAGTCGCCACTTGTTAGACGAGGTGCCGCGGCCTAATCTCTCGGGCGGACCGGGGGGTGGACACCTCATGGCGACGTAAGCGGTGATTGGCGCTGAAAGCAACCAATCATGGAATTAAGCTGCTCGGCGGGACCGGAGCTCGGAGTATGGAAGAGTCGCCACCCACGAATGGGAAAATGAACACCGATCCCTTGCGGGAGACCGGTGAGGGTTCATGAAACTTAGGTACGAGCCGAGAAGGCTAGCTCCTTTCCGGAGAAAGGCTACTAGGCACCCCGACATCGCCCGGTTATAAACCACCGGCCTCCTACTCAGCATGTTAGGCGATAACGGACTAATCGCATATTTCTTTAAGTTTAAAATTCATTTGAAACCTTTTCTTTCTCGTTTTGAAAACCGTTTTGAGCATATATTATTGAAAGCCATTTTGGTAGAGAATCACCCATTTACATCAATTCAAAATACATAGGAGAGAGAGGGAGAAGGAAGAATTGACTTATTTATAGTGTGATTTATGCTTCGTTTTATACACTAACTCTAAACTAATCTCATTCCCCGAAAACAAGTTTATTTACATGGTTCGTACCTTAATCGCCGTTGGAACGATTTAGGTACGTTTTCAAACCCCGTTAATTTACATGATATCGACTCGGATCGCCGTTGGAACGATTCGAGTGTTTGAAAGTGTGAGATAAAAAGCTTTAACGAGAAAACGTGATTAAGCATACAAGTCCATTTATTTTTGTACAAAACCATTTGGATAAGAAAACGATTCAAAACTCCATCATGTACAATTTAAGAAGCGGTTTTAATTACAAGGTTCACTTAATCCGTCGTTGGAACGAATTAGGGTTTTAAAACGTGATATTTTAGGAAACGATTTGAAATAATAAGAAAGCCTTTTATTTAATTTAGGAACTTCTAGAAAACTTAAGTTTAAATTAACAAATTAAACTCTTTTTGTGGTTTATTTTCCCCCTTTTCCACTCAATTGAACCTTACTTGAATGTATGCACAAGAATGAACCCTTTGAATCCCTCAAAATTCACCAAATAAAACAAACTTGAAATATGTATATTAAAGTCAAAAAAAGAGGTGAATATACATATATACATATATACATTTTATCTAAAAATAAGGATATAGTTTAAAAGATAAGTAAAAAATACTAGGTATAGATATAACAATGATGACACAAAATACTAAGTATAATACATTTTTTATCCCACCAAAAACACATGAAAATAATGGGCAAAACCCATAGATGGAAAATAATATTCATCTCAAATTAGTTTTACATAATGAATATACAAAGAAAATAACTTCCATCCTAAATAAAAGCTAATATAGCTCAAATGAGCCAAAACTACATATGTACTACTTTAAAACATTAAATCCAAACCAATTAAATTCCAACATGGAATAAATAGCTACATAATAAATAATTAATAGTTATAGAACTTGAAAATGATTTTGACCAATATATTACATAATTACATACACGTATATAAGAGATTAAGCATAAAAAATGAGAAAAAAATGGATTAAAGGGGCGATTTTCGGTTTCCAGCAGATTACCGACGGAAAATCCGTCGCCAATCTGCTGTTAGTGACAGAAAAGGCAGAATTATAGCAGCAGTCCAAAACTTTCCAGATTTATTCAAATACCTTAAATTAGATCTACTCTATCGTTTTGGATCTCCGAGCTACCCAAATTGGATCATAGCCTATAACGAAGACTCCTAAAACGACGTTTTTATTTTAAAACGTTATTTTGAAATATTTTTAAAACTTATAATTACAACGTTTTTAATACCCGAACTACCTTTGAATCGGATTACGGTTCGTATTGGGATATTAAAACGATGTTTTTTATTTCAAAACAAAACCGAACATTTATTTAACGCGTGACGAAATTTAAATAAATACGGGATAACAATAAAAAACGTGATAAACAAATGACTAAATAAAAATTATAACATAAAAATAAATAAATAAAGAAAAGGAATTAAATAAAATAAATGAGTCTAGTCCTCGGATAATACCTCAAGTTCGGTATCTGACAGTCGAAGTCGGTTGATTCCACGAGTTGTGATTTTTCGGTATTTTTGTGTTTTCGATAAAATATTCAACTTTTGAAAATTTGGATTTTTTGGGAAAAAAAAATATTTTCTCCAAAAAATTTACTTTCTCTCTCTAAAAATGTATAGAGTGAGAAAGCTCCAAAAATCCTTTTTTCTTAAATGCATGGGGATCCGTGCCTTATATAGGCACGGATCCCGGAATCTTTGGGCGACGCCCGGCTAAAGTTGGGCGTCGCCCAAAGTAGGTTGGGCGGACGCCCAACTTATGTTGGGCGTCTGCCCAACAAAAGTTGGGCGTTCGCCTAACCACGTTGGGCGCTCGCCTAGAGGATGCCGGGCGTGCGCGCCCAGCGACCGTCGGGCATGCGCTCTGTGCTGTCGGGCGCGCACGCCCAGCGGCCTTCAGGCATGCGCCTTGCGCCGTCGGGCGCGCGCCGATTGTCGCTAGGCGCTCGCACCACGTTACTGAGCACTCGCGAGCCGTCCACTCGGCGATCGCGACTCCTACTGACCTCTCATTTTTATTATATATTTTTTGCGTTAAAAACTCTCGGAACCAACCGCTTCAACCGTATTGTTTCAGGTTTTCATCACAAGTCCTCCGACTCGGTGTCTACAGTACTCTTGCATATTCAACTGCCTGTAATCGGTTTGTGCTCTACCCTTAAAGAGCTCAGTATTGGATTCTAAAAGCCCGAAGGATTCTGGGGACTGGACGTAGGCGGAGAGGCCGAACCAGGATAAGTGATACTGAGTAATTTCTAACTCTCTCAAATATATATATATATATATATATATAAGTGCGTGTGTTGCTTGTTATATTTACTCAGCATATAAACTGTTTGAAACTGACACTGAGTAAATTGGAGTGCTGAGTTGGAAGCTGACCACACAAGTGTCAATTCCCAACTCTTGAGTGAAACAGTCTTAGTCAGCATCTGACTAAAGCTGTCTTACATTAAAATCGGCCAAGCTGACCAAAGCTGAGTTAGTAAACTCACCAAAATTATTAAGTCAGCAATATTAATTAGCGAAAAAGTTATATTAGTTCCTAACCCCCCCTTGGAACTAATCACACGGGACCAACAAGTGGTATCAGAGCCTAAGCTCACTACTCAAAGATATAACTATCTTGAGCTGATCCCGATAAATGGCTGAGAACAGCACTCGTTTCCTTCCCGGGAACCAAACAACACAGATACTCCCTGAGGGATTATCAATTAGTCGGCCTCCCCTATTCTTTGGATCTAACTATACATTGTGGAAGAATAGGATGAAGAACTTTATTCAAGCCACAAACATAAGTGCATGGCTTGCAATAGTTCAAGGCCCATATGTGCCATATAAAACTGTTGAAAATGAGAAAGTTGTTAAGAGTGAAACTGAGTGGTCAGAAGATGACCTTAGAAAACTTCAAAATAATGCTTCGGCTATCAATATGCTTCATTGTGCTTTAGATGCTGCAGAATACAATAAGATTTTAGGGTGTGAGTCAGCACAGGAAATTTGGAAGAAGCTTGAGGTGACCTACGAAGGCACAAGCAAAGTCAAGGAATCAAAAGTAAATCAGCATATGAGACTATACGAGCTGTTCGAGATGAATGATAATGAGGACATCTCGGGAATGAATGCTAGATTTACCAACATTATAAATGAGCTGAAAAGACTTGGAAAGAACTTCACTGAGGAAGAACAGGTGAAGAAGATCTTAAGAAGTCTCCCCAAAAGCTGGCAGGCCAAAAAGACTGCTGTGGAGG
This sequence comes from Euphorbia lathyris, assembly GCF_963576675.1. NCBI lineage: Eukaryota > Viridiplantae > Streptophyta > Magnoliopsida > Malpighiales > Euphorbiaceae > Euphorbia > Euphorbia lathyris. The sequence continues at coordinate 16,234,244 of NC_088914.1, read as the reverse complement.
AAGCTCAGGACCTGACTACATATAAGTACGATGAGCTGATCGGATCGCTGCTGACTCATGAGATATCAATGAAAAACTTTGAAGAAAAGGAGAAGTCAGAGGACAAGAAACAGAAATCACTTGTCATGAAAGCTGATTCCACCGAAACTGACTCATCAGATGATGAGGAAATGGCAATGTTCACCAGGAAAATGAAGAAGCTGTTCAGGAAGAATGATAGGAACAGCAAAAGGTCATTCAAAAGAAATGATAAATACAAAGCTGAGCCCAGTGACAACAAGTATAAGAAGGACAGCTCAAAGCCTGTCACTTGCTTCGAGTGCCACCAAACTGGGCACATCAAGTCAAGCTGCCCGAACCTCAAGAGAGACAAGAAGGGAAACAAGAAGGCAATGGTAGAAACATGGAGTGATAGTGATGAGTCAACATCATCCGAAGCTGATGAAAATGAAACGGCAAACATATGCTTCATGGCCGATGATGCTGACCACTCTCAATCTGAGCAAGCTGACCTCTCTGATGAAACTGACCAGGAGGTACACAACAATGAGGTAACATCCTTACTTTTGCTTAGAAATGAGATGATAAATGCCCTGAGTGATTTATATGCGCTAACTAAAAAGTGCAATAAGAAAGTAAAGGCACTCAGCAGGCGGTGTGATGAGATTGAAGAGGTCAAGCTGAGTGACCTCCGATATCTTCTCCAAGACAACTCAAATTTGCATAGCAACATGGAAATTATGCACAAGTTTGTCTCGGAGGTCCAATCAGATTCAAAGAAACTGAAAAAGGATGTCACTACCCTACAGAGCCAAGTAAGAGGCTCAAATAAAAATAAATCCCATGCTGAGTACTCAAGTGCTAGTCAGCATAAACAGTTCACACAGTGTGACTGTTGCGGGAAAAAGGGGCACACAAGAGAAGTGTGCTGGTACAATAAGCGGACTGTCCAATATGACTTCTGCGGAAAGAAAGGACATACCACTAAGGTATGTTGGCATGCTCAGCACAATAATGCTGACCACACTCAACATCACCCTCAAAGGGTAATTCATTGTGACTTCTGTGGTAAAATTGGCCACACTATCAAAGTATGCCGTCACAAGTTAAAATACGACTTTGCACCTGTTTATGCTAAGAAACGAGGACCCAAAAAGAATTGGGTACCTAAAGATGAGTGTAGCTCAGCTTTGCAAGAGCGGCAGACAGGTTGTATTTGATGATACTCAGTGTCAAATAATCGAGGGAAAAACAAACGAATTGATTTTAACTGCCCCTCGTATAGACAATGTGTACATGCTGAGTTTGGAAAAACAGTTTTCTAAAAATATATGCTTAGTGTCTAAAGAGGATAACTCCTGGCTATGGCATAGAAGGCTTGGTCATGTAAGCATGGACCTTCTTGCCAAATTAGCTAGAAAGCAACTAGTTGAGGGACTGTGCAAACTTAAATTTGAAAAAGATCAATTGTGTAATGCTTGTCAGCAAGGCAAACAAACTAAAAAGTCATTTCAAAGTAAAAATATTGTCTCAACCAAGAGACCTTTGGAATTACTACACTTGGATCTTTTCGGACCTGTCCAGCCACTCAGCTTGGGAGGTAAGAAATTTTCCTTAGTCATTGTAGATGATTTCTTTCGGTACACTTGGATCATCTTGTTGAGTAGCAAGGATGAAACATTTGAGATGTTCACCACATTGATCAAAAAGCTTGAAAATGACAAAGACCTAAGAGTAGCTCATATTAGAAGTGACAATGGTGGAGAATTCAAAAACCAACAGTTTGATGAATTCTATGAAACCAGTGGTATTGACCACAATTTCTCTGCTCCTAGAACACCTCAACAAAATGGGGTTGTTGAAAGGAAGAACAAAACAATTGTCGAAATAGCTAGGACAATGCTGAGTGAAAATAGACTTCCAAAGTATTTCTGGGGTGAAGCTGTCCACACAGCATGCTACATTCTAAATAGGGCTTTAGTTAGACCTATTCTTAAGAAAACCCCATATGAACTTTGGAAAGGACGAAAGCCCAACATTGGCTACTTTCGTGCCTTTGGGTGTAAATGTTTTATACTCAACACAAAAGATAATCTTGCAAAATTTGATGCCAAAGCAGACGAAGCGATCTTTTTAGGGTACTCCACTAACAGCAAAGCATATAGGGTATATAATAAACGAACTCAGGTTGTAGAAGAGTCTGTCCACGTTGAGTTCGATGACCCTGCAGGAAAGTCAACTCAGCTCATTGAAGATGAACCAAGCTCAGCTTCCGCTGATCAAAATGGAGCCTCTGAGTCATCAATACAAGGGCTGACCAAAGGTAAGCAAGAGAATGAAATAACCCTTGCTGACCAATCTATTCTTGCAGAGATTGTAGAAACACCTGTTCCAAACAACTCAACATTACCCAAATAAATAAAAATTCCAAGAGGACATTCGGAGAAGTCCATTCTTGATGCTGCTGACAACAAGCTGATGATAAGAGATCAACTTAGGAAGTATCTCAGCAATGTTGCCTTCGTCTCAGTGCATGAGCCAAAGAATTTTGCTGATGCTGAGCACGATGAATATTGGATCAACGCTATGCAAGAAGAGCTTGATCAATTCACAAGAAATGAGGTATGGGATTTAGTACCTAAACCTAGGAATCAAAAGACCATAGGAACTAAGTGGGTCTTTAGAAATAAATCAGATGAGCAAGGCAATGTAGTCAGAAATAAAGCCCAACTTGTAGCCCAAGCCTATAGTCAGCAAGAGGGCATTGACTACGGTGAAACCTTTGCACCTGTTGCTAGGTTAGAAGCAATACGAATACTGTGTGCCTATGCTAGTTTTATGAACTTTAAATTATATCAAATTGATGTTAAGAGTGCATTTCTTAATGGCTTTATAAACGAAGAGGTATATGTTAGTCAGCCTCCAGGGTTTGAAGATCCAAAATTTCCAAACCACGTTTATAAACTCAAAAAGGCCTTATACGGCCTAAAGCAAGCTCCAAGAGCTTGGTATGAGAGGTTGACCAACTTCCTGCTGACCAGGAATTATGTCAGAGGCAAAGCTGACACAACCTTTTTATTAAGAAAAAGGGTAAAAATACCCTACTTGCACAAATTTACGTAGATGACATAATTTTTGGTGCTACTGATGATTCTATGTGCAAAGAGTTTAGCAAACAGATGCAAACTGAGTTCGAAATGTCTATGATGGGTGAACTCAACTTCTTCATTGGACTTCAAATCAAGCAAGGTAAGAATGGCATCTTCATAAGTCAGTCTAAGTACGCCAAAGAAATGTTAAAGAAGTTTGATATGGAAGAATGTAAGCCTATATCAACCCCAATGGGTACTGACAAGGTCCTTTGTGCTGACGAGAAAGGTAAGTTTGTAGACAGCAGGTTATATCGAGGTATGATAGGCTCTCTACTGTATCTTACTACCAGTAGACCCAATATTCAGTACTCGGTATGTTATTGCGCAAGATATCAAGCTGACCCCAGGGAATCTCACTTAATAGCTGTAAAAAGAATTTTCAGATATTTGCAGAGCTCAGTTAATGCAGGTTTATGGTATCCAAATACAAGTGACTTCACACTGACGAGATAAGCTAGAACGAAAAAGCACTTCAGGAGGATGTCAATTCCTAGGAAGCTGTCTGGTTTCGTGGTTTAGTAAAAAGCCGTCATCAGTGGCCTTGTCTACAACTGAAGCTGAGTATGTTGCTGCTGGAAGCTGTGTGGCTCAAGTCCTATGGATTAAGCAACAGCTTGAGGATTATGGCATCAAAACAGAAACAATAGAAGTCAAATGTGACAACAAAAGTGCCATTGACTTATCTAAGAACCCAATCCAACACAGCAGGATGAAGCATGTCAACATAAGACACCACTTCATCAGAGATCATATACTCAAGGGTGAGATCAAGCTGACCTACGTATCAACAAATGAACAGCTTGCAGATATCTTTACGAAGCCCTTGGCTCGTGAGCAATTTAACATACTAAGGGAAGCTATCGGTATGTCCAATCCTCTTCAATAAATTCTATGTGCTAAATTGAATATTGAGTGATTACCATGCTGAGTAATTTCTGATAATTTAGTAACTGTTGCATGCTGAGTTAAGAATGACATGAAATCACCCTAAGCTGAGTAGACATAAATGCTGAGTGATTTTTCTAAGCTGAGTTACTAAGTCCACAAACCACAATCCTACATAAAACTGACTGCTCAGAATCACAAACGTTTGATATTCTTAATGCTGAGTAAAACCCATTTAAAACATTAAATGCTAGCACACGCATTAATAAGCCACCTAGGATAACGTAAGCAATAATGAGAAAACCCATGCGCCGAACGTGTCATAAATGTCAGAATCTCTATTGGTTGATAATCTCAAGGTTAAACGGCTAGTTCAACGAATAGGATCATTTAGCACCTCTATAAATAGTGGAAGTTTTCCCACTTATCACTCTTTACACACGAAATCCTTGGCATTCGAATCCATCTCTCTGAATCCTGAAATCCTCTCAAAGAATTCATAGTAATGGCGAAATCCCAAAATCCTTCCGGTGGCGGTAACAACGACGACCACTGTCACGTCCGTGCCTAAATTTCTAGAATTTATATCTTGATATTAATATATATTATAATTATTAGGTGGGTGATTTTTATTTGGTGTTATGGAAAAAGTTTGGAGTTAATTTGATGGTTTTATGTGTAAATTAAAAGTTAGGATAATTTTTAAAAGATTATAGAAAGATGGAGGATCAAACATGATGTTTGTCAAAAATAACTTCATGAGCTTGAAGATTATTTGAGGAAGAAAATGTAGATTAGAGAATGTGAATTTCGAGGATGAAATTTCTTAAGGTGGGGAGAATTGTTACGTCCGTGCCTAAATTTCTAGAATTTATATCTTGATATTAATATATATTATAATTATTAGGTGGGTGATTTTTATTTGGTGTTATGGGAAAAGTTTGGAGTTAATTTGATGGTTTTATGTGTAAATTAAAAGTTAGGATAATTTTTAAAAGATTATAGAAAGATGGAAGATCAAACATGATGTTTACCAAATTTGAGATATATATCTCAAATCTCAGGCGGTTATATACGGAGATATATATCTTCTTTTCTTCATTTTCTTTTTCTTATTCTTGCAGCTTTATCAAATCGTTCTTCGACCGTTTCTCCACCATTTCTTTAATTTATGGAGATTCGACTGTCCGAATCACTCGAAATTTAAAACATAGCATCCTTATGCATAGATCTAAGTCCTAACTGAAGAGTTTTTGAGTTTCGACAGTGTTTGGAGGGAAACGTCTTAGACAGAATTTAGAGGCGAATTGAACGGGTTGTTTTCTTCAATTAGTAGCCAAGGTAAGTAACTATCAACTATATTTTGAGTTTTATGTATATAGATATATATCTACTCAAAGAATTTTCAGAAATTGATATTTTAGGGTTTATACAGGTATTTTGTAAAATTGGGGTTTTTCACGATTTTGGTTTTTATTGTGCAATTATGGTTCAAATGAAGCTATTGACTATGCTTCTATGTGAATTTCAGATTTTACTTGATTATATTGATTTAAGGCTTGATTTGGTTGATTTACATATATACATATATGTTTTTGGTTTCAATGTATATATATATTGAATAAAATGAATTTGATGATTTCTTACGAATTGTTTTTGGATTGAGAAATCTGTTGTGGTTATTGTTGTTATTATTTTGGATTGAAGTCCAAATATGATTTTAATGATACAAACGGGCTAATTGAAGGCAAATGATTTATGGTTATGAAATAGTTTGGAATTTGATTGTAAAAGGAAATTTGAGCACGTTATGATTTTATGATTTTATATCCATCGAGAGTTATCCGGATCGGTGGTTTTATATTTGAAGACCATGTTCAGTGAGGGATATGGCCTGTGTACACAGTCTGAAGACCTATTGGGTATGGCAGCGAAGTGTTGGGTAAGACCATATGAGATAGGCAATGTTAAGAGACGTCTCGATTATATATGTGGTTATGTATTGATACTTAAGGGGAGAAACTCGAGGATGGATTCAATGTTTTAAGTTCATTTGGATTATGTTTTCGGTTATGATTGATTTTGATATAAGGTTTTACATTTGATTGAATACGAGTTGGTTTGATAAAATATTTATTTGATTACAAGTTGGTTTGATAAAACGTTCATTTGATTACGAATTAGTTTGATGAAACATTTATTTGTTTTGATTCATTTTGACAAGATGCATTATATATATATAAAGTTATCTAAACTTAAGTTCTGAGTATATTTTATAAGGTTTAAATTAAATCCCTTTCTAAAGGTATATATGTAGCTATGTTAAGTAAAGTTGGTTTTTATAGCTGATAGTTTCTTACTGAGATTTTTGTCTCACGTTTTGAAATGTTTTAATGTTTTTAGGTGAGAAAGTACAGGATATAGAGAAGGTTACCGACCGTTTAGGCGAGGTTTGGAAGTTGGCTGCTTATTGTTAGAATTATGGTTAGAACTTTGGTATTGCAATTGTAATATAATGATATTGGGTTAAATTGGAGACTCCTAAGTATTGATTATGATCTTTCTATTTCACGCCCGATGCCGATTGAGGTCGTTTAGGGTCGGGTGTGACAACCACACCGATGAAAACCCTAAGTCTCCTCCTCAACAAGGTCAGCATGATCTAACTCCAAACAGAAACCCCAAAACTGACCTAGCAACCTCGTCAAAGAAGAAGAAGAAGGATAAGGAGCCGAATGAGAAATTCTTCGTCAAGGTGTACCCAAGTGTGAAGAATCATGAGGTTCTCAGATGTAGATGGTTCTCCCCAAGCTTCATAACACATGAGCAACCGTTTTGTGAATGGATTGCGAAAAATGGATGGGCTGGACTCTTTTCGCTTGCTGGAAGAACCTACCCTAGGTTAGTACGAGAATTCTACTCCAACCTCTGTGTTGATGGAAGTGATGCTGACCATCTAGTCACTCACGTTAAAGGTAAGAAGCTCACCATTACTCCTTCCTATCTCGCAACCTTGCTAAACCTTCCAAACACCGGAAAGGAATTCAGGACCACTAAGGAAAAGCTTGACCACACAGCCACTTTCTGTAAACCTGAGGGACACAAAGGGGAAATACCCAGCACGTGCATGGGGCAAAACCAAAAGATGGCGCACTATATACTAACCAACTTCATCTTCCCGAAAATCAACGCAGCATCATCCGCCTCAAACTTCGAGCAGTGCTTCATTTGGCACATGCTGACCTACAGCCCCCTTAACATGCCCGTATTCCTGGTAGGAGCACTCCAACAGAGTACTATCAAGCTCAAGCTGGGTTCTCTTATTACCCGAATTCTTGAAGATCACCAAATCGACCTGATAAACGAAACAGAAACGGTGGGAACTGAAATTATGGCTGCGTTGTTGTTTGGGTTAGTATACAACCAACCTATCAAGCCCAAGAAGGGAAAAGGGATCATCGAGGCCGCTGAGGGGGAAGCTCGGGAGGAAGATGATACTGAGCTACCTCAAGAAGAGAATATCGCTGTAGCCGAAGCTGCTGTCCAAACCAAGCGAGAAAAGAAACGCAAGGCAATCCAAACCAGCTCAAAGGATGTTGAAGCTGTCCCCAAGAAAATTCGGGTTGTCTCTAAGGGGAAGAAAATTGATGTTGACCAAGGTAAGTCAGCAGAGAAAAGAAAGAGGCAAGATGACCCTGAGGAGCTAGAAAGTGAGGAAACCCCTTTGAAGAAGAAGAAGACAACTGCTGAGCTGAGTCTAGTTAAAGCTGTTCCTCTTGGATTTACAGTTCCTGATGATTCTCACTTTATCAGAAGCCAAGAGATTGACCTTGAGCAAATTCCTGCTGATCAAGAAGCAGAAGAACTAAGCAGTAATGAAGATCAGCATGATATTGATGAGGATACTGAGCAATATCAAGAAGCTCATACTGAGCAAGAACAAACAGGCAATATTGAGCAAGTTGAAAGTCCAGCCGTACAAGATGAGACAGGTGATGCTGAGCTCCCAGAGCAAGAAATAGTCAGGGAAGGGCTTAACACTGATCTCGGAATAGAATCATCTCTTGATTCCATTCCTGCTGACTCACCTCCTCCAAAGACCAGAAAGTTAAGAAGGCTTAAGAAGAAGGCCTACAAATCTCCAACTATTGACCTCCTGGATGATTCGCCTCCGAGGGATGAAATCACGGATCTTACAACTACTCACTTTAAGTTCTTCACATCACATCCTGAGCCCTCCATACAGGAAAACCAAGCCTCTGTTACTCATACCGAGCAACACGCCAAGACTCCAGAAAATCCAAACCAAGCCGAGCAAGAACTCGAAGTCCTAGCTGCTCAAGGAGACAAGCAAGCTAAGGAAAATCCTGCTCAACCTGAGGTGCCTCTTTCTGCACCAACTCAAGTCCATGTTGAGCAGGTAATTATTTCTGCAGATCCACCTTCTTCCCATCCTATTTCACAAAACATTGAGCAGTCAGCTCCTGCTGTTCATCCTCATCAAAGTCCAGCTGCTGACCATACTGGCACTTCTACATAAGGACAGCACCAAACACCTCCTCAATCAGGTGCTACTAGAATTTCGATCATTGAGATAAATCCTGAGGCACAATTTGCATATCTTCATACCACTGAGTCCGGACGTCGCATCATTGACTCGGCTCAACATCTTCTCCAGGATATAAACACTTCTCATGCCGATGTTGCTGGGTCCGCAAATAATGAATCACAAGAGTTTTCGTCTGTCACTCAGCTTCTCAATGATATCAAGAATCTCAAAGACTTAGTAAGTTTCATGACCTCAGTCCAAACCCAGCAACCTGAGCAAGAATCCTTTGTCAAGCTGACTGAGCTGATATTGGTGATGGTGAATCACATGAATTCACTTCAAGGACAGATCAATGCTTTACCTACAGTCAACATGGGCTACGCTACTTCTGCTGAGTTAGATCATTATTTTACCAAGTTGTCTTCTGAGCTGACTGGTACTCGTGACCTTCTCTCTTCATCTTCCCAATGCACAATGGATGAAATTAGTGAGGTTGTCCGTCTTCTGAATCTGAGTAAAGAGGAGATGGGAACTGACATGGTCAAAACCAATACTATCCTCCAAACCACTCAAAGCCTATTTCGCCATGTGCGTCATACAAACGCTCATCGTGACATCTACGACAAGGCTATAATCAGAATGTACCATCAATCTTATGCCCAGCTAACGGAAGCAATGTCATGGCTAGCTAAATCACAAGAATACATGCCCAGCATGATCAGCTCATCTATTCGCGTCCCAGGTTCAGTTCTGGATGATGGAGTTCCAGTGCTTGATGGGTTGTTTGAAAGCACGAAACGTCTCAAGGCATACTCCGTCAAACTAACTCGTGCTGCTCTCAATGACACCTTCATTGCTCCTCCGCCTGATGGTGGCAAAACGGGGGAGAAAAGATGAGATGATGGAACTCAGCAAGACACAAGTAAAGCTTCAGGCAGTAAGCAGCGGCAAGAAAAAGGCAAAGGAAAATTGTATCAAGCTGCTCATCAAGCACAAGTTAATAGGAAGCAATAGCTTAGTCAACTTAGGACTTAGCTTACTCTGTATTTATGCTTGATGACTCGAATATATGTTAAGTATCCTTTCATTCAAATTGACTTAACTATATGCGATGCTTATTAATTTATGATATATGCTGACCTGTCTAAAAATTGAACAAACAAACAACTTCAAATTAAAAATACTCAGTACACACTAACTTTGATGCCAAAACTATTCAACTGAGTAAACATTGAACTATTCTGAAAATTGTCCTAGGTTCATCTAAAGTGAATCTTAGAAAGTCTAGGATTGAACTAAGTCAGTATAAAACATGTATTCTCTAAATTACTCAGAAGGCTTAGAGCTAAGTTAAGACAATATATGCAACCCTTACGGGGGAGTAATTTCAGAAGAATAAAACATAATTCAATCATGGGGAACTTCAATACTGAGTTCCATAAATTAAATATTTTGCCAACATCAAAATGGGGGAGTTTGTTGAAACACCTTTCCACAAGATTTTGATTTGACAAAATCATTTAAGTTTAATCCATGATTAAAAGACAATTAAATTTAAGTGCTTTGATTTAATTGTACTAATCTGTTTGTTCAATATTGAGTATAAATATAAATGCAAAAAGAAATAAAGATTAAGACAGGACAAAGTCAGCACAAGCTGAGTGAAGAGCAACTCAGCATAAGAGAAGATAAGTCATCTTCAGAACAACAGCTTCAGAATAAAGATGATCAAGGAAGTTGAGTGAAACGAAGCTCAGCACAGAAGAAGTCTGCTCCAAGAAATAGATTCTACAGAACGAAGCTGACCATGGAAGTTGAGTGGAAAAAGAACTCAGTATGAGTATTGGTGAAAATCAAAGACAAATGATTATCGAGATGAAACTGAGTAATCTTCAGGACAGCTTGAGTGATCCGTTAGCTAAATGACAAATTCGACAACTGTCTGCACCAATAATAGAAGCCTTGAATTACGCAAAAGCCAAATTCCAAGATGCATGGGTCAACTGTTCGATGCCATAAGACAAACTGCCGCAAGAAGACAAAGTCTGTAGGAAGAGGACAAATCTGACGACTGAAGATTTCAGAAGACAGGATTGCCCTGCACATCTGAAGCTGACCAGAAGTTTGTCCCCCAAAAGAGCCATTTTGGACTCAACAGACAAATCAATTTCAAATGATTTGTCCCTCACATTTCAACTATAAAAGGGACAAAGATATCATTTGGAAGATAGCCGATTTACAGAAAATTACAAGTGAGAAAGATACAAATTCAAAGCACTCAAAAACAAGAAAGAAAGCTTACACCAATCTTCTATTCTTTGTGTAAATGATAGATTGATTATCTGTAATCATCTAAAGTGTTCTTTATCTTAAAAGGAACAAGCGTGTGATCAATTGTAATATTGAGAGTGCGCGTGCTGAGTGCTTGGTATTAAGTACTTAGTGGTAGAGAAATCTAAGTGCTGGGTTGTAGCGCTTAGTAGGAGTTGAGTAGACGAATAGAGGAAGGTACTCTTGCATATTCAACTGCCTGTAATTGGTTTGTGCTCTACCCTTAAAGAGCTCAATATTGGATTCTAAAAGCCCGGAGGATTTTGGGGACTGGACGTAGGCGAAGAGGCCGAACCAGGATAAGTGATACTGAGTAATTTCTAACTCTCTCAAATATATATATATAAGTGCGTGTGTTGCTTGTTATATTTACTCAGCATATAAACTGTTTGAAACTGACACTGAGTAAATTGGAGTGCTGAGTTGGAAGCTGACCACACAAGTGTCAATTCCCAACTCTTGAGTGAAACAGTCTTAGTCAGCATCTGACTAAAGCTGTCTTACATTAAAATCGGCCAAGCTGACCAAAGCTGAGTTAATAAACTCACCAAAATTATTAAGTCAGCAAGATTAATTAGCGAAAACCCCTTGGAACTAATCACACGGGACCAACAGACGTTGCCTTCGATATTTATCTTTGGCGAGGCTGAGTCACGTTCTACTCAGCTTCTTCGGTCAGCTTCGTCTTCAAGCATTTGTTCTGAAGAAGACTTTTCTTCTATTATGCTGAGTTGTGTTCTACTCAGCTTCTGTGGCTCATGCTGACTTCATTCTGTGTTACTTTTTATTTCTGTTCTCATTTATAATTATACTCAACATTGAACAAACACATTAGTACAATTAAATCAAAGCACTTAAATTTAATTGTCTTAATCCCCCCATTTTGATGTTGGCAAAAATATTTTAATTATGGAACTCAGCATTGAAGTTCCCCATGATTGATTTACCTTTTATTCTTCTGAAGTTACTCCCCCGTAAGGGTTGCATCTATTGACTTAAATTAACTCTAAACCTTCTAAGATTTAATCGAGTGAAATTAAGACATGCCTTTACTGAATTAGTTCAATTCTAGACCTTCCAAGATCTAATTTAGATGAGCCTAGGTCAGCTTTCAGAAGTTGGTCAATTTATGGAACATAGTTATAACTCAGTGTCGCATATAAGTATCGGAGTTGTGAGCTGAGTATATTTTACTTGTATATTTCTTATGTTCACAAGATTTAATTTGTTGTTCAATGATTAGTTAAGTATGATAGATCAGCATATAAGCACACCAAGTAAGCATCGCATATATAAGTAAGTTTGGATAAAAGATGCTTTCAAATAATATTACTCAGCTTAACAAGAACATGCCATACAAAATAAGTTACAAGCAAAGACTATATATACTATTGCTATCACTATTTCTTGGGTTTGGTTTGGGTAATTCGTTGCTGAGTGCGGGTGCTCGGGTCAGTAGAAGTTGAACCAGGCTTCTGCTGAGTTCCGACAACTGGCTTAGATATCTCCCCCTGTTTCTGCTGAGTTCATTCTTTCTCCCCCGTTTTGCCAGCATCATGAGATGGAGGAGAAGGAGCATAGAAAATTCCCTGTTGAACATCACGAGTCAGTTTTGATGAGTACAGTTGGAGTTGACTCATACTCTCCCTTAGACCTTGGAAGACCTGCATGCCTTTGTCCATACTTGAAGCGAGGATCTTAATGTTGGCACTGAGCATACTTAGCAGATACTCTTGAGACTTCCCGATCCAAGTTATCGATTCTGTCATCCGGGCATATGATTGATGATACATCTTGAGCAGGGCAGTGTCGTAAGCTTGACGTTGAGCATTAGTGTTCCGGACTTGTGCAAGTGTGGACTGAGTGCACTGCAGAATTTCGTTGGTCTTCACTTGGTCAATGTCCATTTCCTCTTTACTCAGGTTGAGTAGGCGAATGACTTCACCAATCTTTTCGATGGAGCACTGAGAGGAGGAGGAGATTAGTTCACGAGCTCCGGTCAGCTCAGAGGTCAGCTGGGAGAAGTGTTGATTAACCTCAGCAGAGGTTGCATATGTTGAGTTCGCAACTGATAAGGTATTGAGTTGACCTTGGATGGAGTTCATATGGTTCACCATCATCAGCTAGAGTTCAGCCAGCTTTACGATTGACTCTTGCTTGGGCTGTTGAGATGCAAAGGATGTTATGACACTCATTAAGTCTTTGAGACCCTTAATTTCGGTCAGGAGCTGAGTGACAGATGAGATTTGTGTTGGCTCAATATGAACAAACCCAGCAGCATCGGCGTGAGTTTGATGAATATCCTGAAGGAGAGCTTGAGCTGAGTCAATAATTTTCCTGCCAGACTCAGAAGCATGGAGGTAAGCATAAGATTCATCAATGTTTTCCTCAGGGGCCGGAATTTTGTCAGCACCGGATGGAGGAGGTGTTTGGTGCTGAGAAGTAGAGGTGCCAGCTTGGTCAACAGCTGCACTTTTAGCCAGGTCAGCAGCAGGAGCTGACTGGTTTTCATTCTGCTTTGAAGGAGTAGGAAGAGATGGATCAGTAGAGATATTGACATGCTCAGTGTCGGTCTGAAGTTGAGTAGATTTTGAAGGTTGAGGCAATTCAGAACTGACTTGAGCAGGAGTTTCCTTTGCTAACTCGTTGTCTTGAGCAGCAGGAACTTCGAGCACTTGCTCAGTGGAAGGTTGAGAAGAAGTGTCGACAGAAGTTTGACCCTTAGGAACCTTGGGGTCGGCTTGTTCCTCAGCTCGAGAAACAGAGGCTTGTTTTTCCTTGATTTGTTCCAGAGTTGGCTCAGTGATAGTGGAGAAGAATTGGAACTGAAGCTTAGTGAGGTCAGTGATTGGATCTCTGAGTGGGGAGTCATCCATCAAATCAATGAGGTTGGGCTTTTGAGCCTTGCGTTTGAAACGCTTATCCGTACTGTCCTTAGGATTTTTGGTTGGTGGAGTGGGATCAGCAGGAATAGACTCAAGGGACTTAGAGGAGGAGTTAAGGTCAGTACCAAGGCCTTCCACAACCTTGTCCTTCACTGGTGACTCAGCAAGATGCTCAGCTTGGTCAGCATCTACTGGTTTGCTTTGCTCAGCAGGACCCATCTCGTCAGCATGGGGCTGTCCCTCAGTATCACCCAGTTCTTCCTCTTGACTAGAAGGAACTTTCTCCAAATCAATTTCCTGACTCCGCACAAAGTGTGATAACTTAGTGATCACGAAGTCAAGTGGAGGAGCGTCAAGTGGCTTTAGCCCAGAAGTTTTCTTCCTCTTGAGAGGCTGATCTGGTGTCTCTTCACTTTCTTCCTCAGGCTCAACTTGCCTTTTCTGTTTCTCCGCTGACTTAGGTTCCCCTTGAGCTTGCTCAGCAACAGCTTTCTTCGCACTAGAGATTATCCGAATCTTCTTCGGAGCTGTGTTAATATCTCTTGCGGATTGGTCAGCTTTCCGCTTTTTGTCCTGCCTAGTGCGGTCAGCGGGTTCTTTGTCACCCATCACTTTCTTTCCTTTCTTGGTCAACGCATCCTGTGATGCTTCAACCATATTATCCCCTTCAACCATATTATCCCCTTCTTCATTTTCATCCGTGGGATCTTTTTCAACCGCAGCCCCCTTTCCTTTCTTGGGCTTAATGGGTTGGTTGTAGGCCAGGCCGAACAGAACGACAGTAGTGATTTCTGTACCAGAAATTTCAATCTCCTCTACAATACTGACCTTGTGATCCTGGAGAATTCTGGTGATGAGAAAACCCATCCTGAGTATCCCGGTACTGCGTTGGAAAGCACCGATAAGAAATACGGGCATGTTGAGCGGCTTATAGTTCAGCATGCGCCAGATGAAGCACTGCTCAAAGTTAGAAGCTGATGAGAAGGAGTTGACCTTGGGGAATAGGAAGTTGGTCAGGATATAATGAGCCATTTTCTGAGGCTGACCCATGCAGGTACTGGCTATTTCCCCTTTGTGGTTCTTCGGTTTGCAGAACACAACGGGGTAGTTGACGCATAAATAGTCATTCGTGGTCCTCAGTTCTGAACCTTTTATCGTCAGTTTTAGAAGTTTAGCGAGGTAGGACGGTGTTAGACGAGGTGCCGCGGCCTAATCTCCCGGGCGGACCGGGGGGTGGACACCTCATGGCGACGTAAGCAGTGATTGGCGCCGAAAGCAACCAATCATGGAATCAAGCTGCTCGGCAGGACCGGAGCTCGGAGTATGGAAGAGTCGCCACCCACGAATGGGAAAATGAACACCGATCCCTTGCGGGAGACCGGTGAGGGTTCGGGAAACTTAGGTACGAGCCGAGAAGGCTAGCTCCTTTCTGGAGAAAGGCTACTAGGCACCCCGACATCGCCCAGTTATGAACCATCGGCCTCCTACTCAGCATGTTAGGCGATAACGGACTAATCGCATATTTCTTTAAGTTTAAAATTCATTTAAAACCTTTTCTTTCTCGCTTTGAAAACCGTTTTGAGCATGTCATTAAAAGCCACTTTAGTAAAGAATCACCCATTTTGCATGAATTTAAAGCGTATAGGAGAGAGGGGGATAGAAGAGAGAATTGATTTATTTACAGTGTGATTTTATGCTTTGATTTACACATTAACTCTAAACTAAGCTCACTCCCCGAAAACAAGTTTATTTACATGATTCGTACCTTAATCGCCGTTGGAACGATTTAGGTACGTTTCAAAACCCCGTTAATTTACATGATATTCACTCGAATCGTCGTTGGAACGACTTGAGCGTTTGAAAACGTTTGAACAAGAAATTTTAACCAAAAGCGTGATTAGACATACAAGTCCATTTATTTTTGTACAAAACCATTTGAATAGAAAGACAGTTCAAAACTCTATTATTTACAATAAAAACGATTTTAATTACAATGTTCGCTTAACCCGTCGTTGGAACGAATTAAGGTTTTAAAACGTGACGTTTGAGAAATCGTTTGAAGATAGAAAAAGGAATCGAAAATTTTAATTACATTTAGAACACATTTAAAATGCATTAGATTAGGAAAACCAATTTAAAACCCCCTTATTTACTATCTCATTCCCTCCTTTGAAATTAATCCTCTAATATAACCAAAAAAACCTCAAAACAAGGGTCAAAATAGTACATATTTAGTATCCTAAAATAATTAATTAAGTACACATTATATACCCTTACATATATTTAGAAAAAAAAAAAAAACTTGAACCACTTAAAACATACCCACACAAAATAAAGAATAAATTAATAACCTGAAAAGTCCCCAAATATCCAAAACAGTCCCTATTTTCCTTGATCAGAAAATAAACGAAAAACATAACTAAACTCACCTATTATCCTACCACATAAATATATACTAACCCTCGTACCCCTACTTTAGTGATTAAATAATCTAACCCTCCCCTCTCATACGGACATAAAGAGAACAAAAATGTCAAACATCAGGATCAGTCCCTGATCTTATTTAAAAATTCAGAAAGGACCCAAAATACAATAAAACAAAAAGATAAAAATATCAGAAACAGTCCCTTTGAAGTTCCAGATTTACAAAAAATATTAGATCTAGTCTATTTTGTCATTTTAGCCCGCCAACTACCCAAATCGGGTCATGGCTTGTAACGGAGGATTCTAAAACAACATTTTATTGAAAACAATGGTCCAAAACATTTGTAAACGCACGGATCTACGACATTTGGATCCCGAACTACCCTTAAATCGGGTCACGGTTCGTATTGGGATCCAAACAAAGTTTTTTATTTCAAAACCAAAACCAAATACTTGTTCCAATGCAAAACGAAAAACTAATTTAACAAATCAAAATAATCAAAGTGCAAAAACAAATAAATAAGTAGATCTAAACAATAAAAATGTAATAAAGAAGGAAATGGGTCTAGTTCTTCAGATTGTTACCTTTCAGTCGGTAACGGAGTCCAAATCCAGTCGATTGATTAGTGTTTTAGAGTCGGATTTTTTTAATTTTTTGGAGAGGATTCGGGTCTCAGTAAAAATTGCCAGGGGTTCGAGTCTCAATTTCGCCTCCTCTATGCCTTGGGCTCCATCCTATTTATAGGCAAATGGAGCCCCAAAAAGGTAATTTTCCTTTGCTTGGAGCCAAGGTAGGCTCCAAGCAAAGGTTGGCGGCGTACCCTTGCCTTGGAGCCAAGGGTAAGCTGCCAACATTTTAATTTGCTTTTAATTATTATTTTTTTTTATATAAAATAGTGAAATTTGCACTTGGCTTCGGCCAAGTGCAGCAAAAATGCACTTGGCCGAAGCCAAGTGCCATTGGGCTGGGCCTGGGCGGCCCAGCCCCCGTCACGGGCCGTCCAACGGCCCGTGACGAAAATAGCGGCCCCCGACGGGACCACATTTATATAAAAATAAATAACTAAGTAAATAAAATACACTTAAAATAACCAAAACTGAAAAAATAATTTTTATCAAAAATATTTTTACCCAAAACCGATTTTATAAAATTAGCTTTTATAAAATTGGTCTTTTTACAAAACTCTCTTTTTATTTTTCGAGTTTTAAAACAAAACCCTTATTGACCCGAAATTTTATTAATAAAAAAATGACACGAAATACTCCGAACTCAGCGAGACGATTTAAGATTTCATTCGCGGAACCGATTCGCCCGTCGCTCGATTTAATTTCCGAATTCAATCAAGCCGGCCTCCACGGTTCCTTTGAACAACGTTTTTACTTAATATATTTATTGACTCCTAGTTTACTTTAATCGACTGATTTGGATCCCTTTTTGTAATTTTTCTTCATCGGTTCTCCGACCCCGGTGTCTATAGTTGCCCTTACTTTCTATTTTTGGCAGTGACGTGTGTGCTTTTTCGAAAACCTCTTTTCGTGAATTCAACACATGCAATGCGAAATATATTAAAGTAAAAGACACCTATAGAGTGGGAGGAGAAATACCTGATCTCCATGCCGCAAGTTCCTATCTTGTCTTCAATCTTCACTTTGGCTGTCCCGTCCTTGCCTCTGAATCGGCTGCCGGCGAACGCTCCTTCTGGGGCCCCTAGTCTCTAAATCGACCGCAGGTAAAATGGCTCTTTCTAGCAACCCTAGTCTAAATCGACCGCGGGTAAATGGCTTTTTCTAGCGACCCTAGTCTAAATCGACCGCAGGTAAATAGCTTTTTCTAGCGACCCTAGTCTAAATCGATCGCAGGTAAATGGCTTTTTTTAGCGACCCTAGTCTTCACATCGACCGCATGTAAAGTTGCTTTTTCTAGCGACCCTAGTCTTTATCTCGACCGCAGGTAAAGTTGCTTTTTCTAGCGACCCTAGTCTTTATCTCGACCGCAGGTAAAGTTGCTTTTTCTAGCGACCCTAGTCTTTATCTCGACCGCAGGTAAAGTTGCTTTTTCTAGCGACCATAGTCTTTATCTTGACCGCAGGTAAAGTTGCTTTTTCTAGTGACCCTAGTCTTTATCTCGGCCGCAGATAAAGTTGCTTTTTCTAGCGACCCTAGTCTTTATCTCGACCGCAGGTACTCTTTCGTCTTGAAATTAATCATTCAACCCTAATCTCCACATCGATCGCAGGCGTCCTTTTGTTTGCCTATCTCCACATCCATCGTTCGACCCTAATCTCTACATCGATCGCAGGCATTTTCATGTATTGCAGACCTCCAAATCGAACATCCGACCCTAATCTATACATCGATCGCAGGCGTCCTTTCGTTTGCATATCTCCAAATCCATCGTTCGACCCTAATCTCTACATCGATCGCAGGCGTTTCCTTGTTGATGATAGCTGGGCTTTATCACTCGTCCGAGAGTTGGAATTGAGACCTCGTCTAAGAGGTTTTGACCGCAGTCGCTTTGATATTTGGGCTTTATCACTCGTCCGAGAGTTTGTGACCGCAGTCGCTTTTTTTTACCAGGATCGTCTGCGTTTAACCGGAGTCGATGATGCCGTAGACCGGAGTCCGTAGCAGGGCCGGTGCCTATTGATGATGCCGTAAACTGCAGTCCGTAGTGGGGCCTGTGCCCGTTGGTGATGCTGTAGACCGCAGTCCGTAGCGGGGCATGTGCCCATTGATAATGCCGTAGACCGCAGTCCGTAGCGGGGCCTGTGCCCATTGATGATGTCGTAGACCGCAGTCCGTAGCGGGGCCTGTGCCCATTGATCAAATTTTAATTTACCTATCGGAGCCTGCCTAAACTCACGCGGATTTCTTGGAGCTATCCGAGTATTTCTGCATGCGGCTTGACTTGAGTCATGCCCATCACCTGGTGAATATTTTCATGGTGTGACCTAGTGTAGTGATATGTATGCACATGACTATGAATGAATATTTTTCTCTCTTTTTCTCTTCTTTTTTTTATACATTGCTTCCCTCCTATTTTCTTTACAGGGAGACCTCCATTCTATTGACCGAAGATTACAGGAGAACGTGGCGATTGGGCAAGGGGAGTGGCTACTGGATGTTGACGCTCAGATTGGACGTCGTTGTCGGGATAGGGAGGATAGCGCTCCAACTGGGAGGAGCGAGGCCGGGCAGCCGAGGAGAGGAGCCGTGTGGATATAGAAGCCCAGCGAGCTGCTGAGGGGAGTTTGCGGATTGCGATGGAGAGCCGCCGAGTTGCCAGGGAGCGGGACCTTACTTCGGAGGCTTTGATTCGTTTGAGGGCTTTTGGGACTTTGGGATTCCTTCTCATTGATAGTCCCGTCATTATTTTGGTTTACAACTCTATTAGTACTACCGTGATGTACGGCGGGTATATGTGAAAAAGATATTTGGGTAGGCTTTTTTATTTGGTGGTGGGGAAAAGAAATGTATAACTCATGACTTACAATACCATGCATTCAATCGATCATAATAATTCAAATCATTCTCTTCAAATATATTTATGCCTTTATTTATTTACAAACAATAGAAATACTTAGCCGCTTATACATTATTTTTATAATTGCTCAAGATACAACTACTGTTACCAGGACCTGCCTTTTTTCGGTTTTCAGATCCCAGCTATTTTTCAACTCTCCTTTTATTATCCTGGAATTTTCAAATGAGCGACCTTTCGGATTTTCGCCCATTGGGATGTCCCTTATTGTTGCATAGGTCGCCCTTTGCGGGTTTTCGACCTATCGGGAATTTTTATTCCTTTCTCTTTTTTTTTTTTTTTTTTTTACGAAAAGTATTTCTTAAGCCTATCCAGATTGGTAGGTTTGGAGAACTCAATGCCATCCATCGTAGTTAGTTTCACCGCCCCTTTTGCTTAGGATCTTCTTCATGAGAAACGGTCCTTCCCAGTTTGGCCTAAACTTGCCCCTAGGGTCGGTGCGCGTCATTCGGATCTGTTTCAGCACCATATCCCCTTCTTTGATAGGGCTGGCCTTGACCTTTTTGTTGAAGGCTCGGGCCATCCTTCTCTGATATAACTGCACATGGTAAAGGGCCTCCATCCTTTTCTCGTCCACCAACGCCAACTGTTCATATTGCTTCTTCACCCATTCCGTCTCGGGAATCTCTACTTCTACTGCGATTCTCAACGATCGCTTTTCAACCTCAATTGGGAGAACAGCCTCTGCCCCATATACCAAAGAGAACGGTGTTGCCCCAGTAGACGTTCTAACCGTCGTGTGATAAGCCCATAAAGCGAGCGGAAGTTGCTCGTTCCAATTCTGATTTCGACTCCACTGTCTTTACGAGAATCCTCTTAAGGTTCTTATTTGCGGCTTCTACTGCCCCATTAGCTTGCAGACAGTATGGAGAAGATCTATGATGCTCGATATTGTACTCCTGGGAAAGACTTTTTACTTCTCTTTGAAACTGGACCCCATTACCCGTGATCATGTGATGAGGCACCCCGAACCTGGTGATTAGATGCTTTTCAATAAACTTCCTCATCTGCTTTGATCCCAGCTTACTAAACGATTCTGCCTCTACCCACTTGGTGAAGTAATCAATGACAACTGCGATGAAATTGTGTCCATTTGATGCATTGGGCCTCACCTCACCGATGATATCAATGCCCCAAGCTGCAAACGGGCAACTGGGTGCCAACACGTGCAGTTCCATAGCTGGCAGGTGACTATAATCACCGTGGATTTGACAATCATGGCATTTCTCCACACATTCATTACAATCTCTTTCCATGGTGAGCCAATAGAAACCTTGCCTTACGATTTTCTTTGCTAGCACTGCTCCTCCCATGTGGGCTCCACAAATTCTGGAGTGCACTGACTCCATCGCTTCACGGGCTTCTCCCTCGTCTAAACATCTCAATTGTAACCCATCGGTGTGCCTTTTGTAGAGTAAATCATTATGGATGACGAATTGCTGAGCTAACCTTCCGATCACGGCCTGATCCCTAGGTTCTGATTCTACCGGATAAGTTCCACTTTTTATGAAGTTCACGATGTCGAAATACCAAGGCTTTTCATCCACTCCTAACAACATTACATCTTCATAGCATGGTTTGTGGGACCTCCTCAAAACTAGAGGCTTTGAGGCAAGGTTCCGAGGATTATCTCATTTCGACGCCAAAGTGGCTAAAGCATCCGCCGCTTGGTTCTGCGCTCAAGGAATATGATAAAAGCGGCACTCGCTGGACCTCTGTACCAACCCCTCTAGCTGGTCTAGGTACGGGTGCAACCTTTCTTCCCTTACTTCCTAATTTCCCTGTGCTTGTTCGATAATCAGCTCGGAGTCGCTCTAGACTTCAACATACAATGCTCGGAACACTGCTAACGATTCTAACCCGTAGATGCACGCTTCATACTCGGCCATATTATTAGTGAGAGTGAAGGATAGCTTCTTTGCCATAGGGATCCTTTCGCCTTTCGGTGAGATAAGTAGCACTCCTACCCCGGCTCCATTCGAGGTAACCACTCCATCAAAGAACACTTTCCACGGTATAACTTTTATTGCATTCAGATGTTCGTCGGGGAAATCATAGTTTATCTCTTCTTCTTCCGCACTTAGGGGCTGATTAGCCAGAAATTCTGCTACGGCTCTTCCCTTAATAACCTTTTTCGTTACATATTCGATGTCAAATTCGGACAAGAGCAACAACCATCGGGCTAGCTTCCCTGTTAGAGATGGAGTTCGGTACAGATACTTCATGGGATCCATCCGAGAAATAATGATCACTTTGTAAGATTAAAAATAGTGTTGTAGTTTCTTTGTTAGCCATACTACTGCCACACACGTCTTTTCGATCATGTTATGCTTAAGCTCGTATTCCAGGAACTTCTTACTCAGATAATACACTGCGTGCTCCACACCAGTGTCCCCTTCTTGGGCCAGCATTGCCCCAATAGATCGCTCCTCGATTGCTACATAGAGGAGAAGCGGTTTTCCAAGTTTAGGCGGTCTTAAAACCGGTGGATTAGACAGATAGTTCCGGACACTCTCCAATGCTTACCGGAACTTATCATTCCAAACCGTTGGTTGCTCTTTCCGTAGCAACTTAAAGATCGGCTCGCAGATCGCAGTGAGTCGTGCTATGAACCGACTGATATGCTGAACCTGCCCCAGAAATCCTCTTACTTCTTTCTCATTCTTGGGTGCTGGCATTTCCTGTATGGCCTTCACCTTGTCGGGATCCACCTTAATCCACTTGTTACTGATCACATAGCCTAAGATCTTCCCCGATAAAATGCCAAAGAAGCACTTCTTCGGGTTCAATCTTAGCTTGAACTCTACAATTCGGGCCAAGAACTTCTCAAGTACAGCGAAATGCCCCTCTCTCTTCTCCGACTTCCACCTCCTTGTGTATCATATCCTGGAACAATGTCGTGGCCATTCGTTGATAAGTTGCCCCGGTATTCTTTAAACCAAACGACATTACCCTATAGCAGTAGGTTCCCCACTCTGTTGTGAATGAGGTTTTTTGCCTTGTGCTTTTCTGCCATTTGAACCTGCATGTAGCCCATGAAGCCGTCAACATTTGTGTGCAGGACGCTCGATGCTGCACTGTCGATCAATACATCGATGTGAGGCAATGCGAATTCATCTTCAAGCCTTGTTCAGATCTCTATAGTCGACGCACATTCGCACCTTACCGTCCTTCTTTGCGATTGGCACTACATTTGCCACCCACGGCGGATATTCAATTACTTCGATGAAACCTGCCTCTAACTGTTTCTTCACTTCTTCCCTGATCTTATCTACCCATTCTGGCCTCATGCGTCAGAGCTTTTGCTTTACGGGTTTAGCATCGGGGTATTTTGGAATACGGTGAGCTACGATGAATTTATCGGTTTCAGGCATGTCTTCGTACGTCCAAGCAAACACTATTTCGTATTTTTTTTAATTATTCTCTCAAATTCTTTCCTCTCTTCAATAGTTAATTCTTGAGCAATTTGTATAAGTTTAGGATTTTCATCAGTGCCAAGATTAAAAGTTGACATTTCTATTGTATTGATTTCAAATGTAGGCATGTTATATGAATGAGAATGCATGGAATGATCAGAATCAACATCAAGCAAGTAAGCAAAATCAGAATTCATTTCATTGATAGTATTGGTGAGTACATCATCAGATTCAAACAAAGCGGTAATCTAGTTGTCATCAACAGGGTTCTCGAGTTTCTCATAAGTCTTAGAGGTACTGGGCTCATCCACCGCTCCCACAGTGGCCTCAATAGTGATCACCTGCTCCTCAGCATTCAGGTCAAGCATCATGATCCCCTCTATGAAGCAGCTTGCCTTTCCTTTGCCCCAGTCAGTAACATCATTGAAGATCTTAAATCCGGGCAGATTCTTTCCCTCGGTGCCTCGGCCCGACTCTACCATTACGACAATTTCCAGCTCGTCATCAGACTCATCCCAGATATGGATTGGAGCTTTCTGATTGATACCTTCCTCTTCCGAGGAACTTCCCCAGATATCCATAATAATCAGATCCATCACGTGAGGGACGTTCGGATTTACGTAGGAAGGGTCCGATGATCCATACCGAGCCCATCCTATAACCTCATCATAATCCTTCAAGAACACCCTACTCAACCTCTTTGCCACAAGTGGAATAGCACCCTTTCGGATGCACATGAGTTGGTCCTGATCGCTCAAGGTGACCTGACGTGAAGCATACTTGAACCTCCACCTTCTTGCGTAATCCACAAATGTTTCTTCGGGAAATTGCTTGATCCTTTCTAAATCTTCCAACGACCCCGTCCACGGAATGTACATCTCATACCTTTGCACAAAGGCCTCCATGAGGGACCCCCAGTCCCCTTTTGTCTTTGCCGAGAGCATTCGGTGCCATATCAAAGCTTCTCCTATGAGTGTCTTTGGAAAATGCTGAACCAACTCACTTCGATAGAGTCCCGCGTCAAACATGTAGGCACGGAAACGGTTTACATGATCGATGGGGTTCTCATCTCCCTTGTACTTAGCCATGGTTAATACTGCCTCAGGTGTCTCCTCATCGAGTGACTCAGGCATTTCCTCTGGATGTCCCCATGCGGTGCATTTCTTGATGAATCTCTTAGTCATTTCAGCCCAGTTCACCTTAACATTCATCGGAAGAGACATATACCACACCAGCGATTCTCCTGCCAACGAGTTGCAAAACAAACTCGTGATTTCCTCCCCTTTGAAGCCCAACGGCCCCATCACTGACAAGTAGAAGTGAAAATGCTCCATAGGGTCTTTGTTGCCGTTATACTTACTAACTGCTGGCAACGGGCGCTTGATGGGCCCAACTTGCATTGCGCTACTTTCTACCGCTCTCTCTTTAGCCTTCTTATACTTTTCCAAGAATAAACTTGCCAATTGTGACCAATCACCCTTGATGGAATCAGGCAAGGATCGGAACCACTCCAAAGGCTCGCCTATCAACGAAGGGTGGAACCACTGAGCGATCTCATTAATCCCAAACGGTTCAACAAACATAGCACACATATACTCATACAAGTGGACCTCAGGGTCCTCCACCCCACTGAATATCTTTAACTTAAGAATAATTCTCTGAGATGACCCCTGCCCGGTCTCTTCGGTGCCATCTTCGTCATATGGCGCTCCATCGCCCAATTCCTCATCTATCATCTCGCCCGCTGTTTCCTTTCCCAGAAAAGACACATACAATGCGCTTCCTATCGTCATTTTCTCATCGGAGTCCAACAGCTCCTCTTCATCCTCCTCAAAGGATTCTACCACCGTACTCTCCTCGAGCCCGGATTCGATCATACTTACCCTATGATTAGGAAATGGATTGCGCCTAGTGGAAGGGTTTGCTGATGATGGATCGGCTATCTTTTTCTCCTCAATCAAATTTTGAATCTCATGCTTCAACCTCTCACAGTTCTCAATAGTGTGCCCGTAGTTGCTATGGAACTCATAGTACCCCCTAGCTTGCATCTGAGGAGTAGACGGTGCTTTGCCATTAGGAGTGAGGGCTTTCAACAATCCCCTTTTCTGCAATCGTTCGAAAACTTTTGCGTAGCTTTGATCAAACTTGGCGAACTGCCTCTTCTCGATAGCGTTAAGTTCAAGCACTTTCACTGCGGCTGATTCTGTACTCGCACTTGGCCCTCCGGCACTATATCCAGACTTCATCCACTTAGTGTAAGCTTTCTTCGGCTCTCCATCCCCCTCAACTGTCAAGGCACAACTATACATCTGATTGAAATCGGTAAAAGGCATATACCGCAGCTCATTCTTAATATACGGCAATGTGTTACCAACTACCATTCGGATATGATCCTGCTCAAGCGGCTTCTGCTTCATGATTGTCGCCTTGGCTCTCCACCTCCTCACAAAATCGGAAAAAGACTCACCAATTTGTTGCTTAGTACTCTCCAGCTCCTTCAGAGTAACCTCAAGCATAGTGTTGAAACTATATTGGGCGATGAATAACTTTGCCAACTCCTTCCAATCTCTCTTCGTCACCAGCGGCAACGCATGAAACCATATGAGGGCCGCTCCCTCTAGATAGGTATTGAATAGTCCCAGGACTTGATCCTCAGTTAGGATCGTGTGCTTCATTACTGCGACATACTGATTCATGTGAGCCGTGGGATCCCCGGTTCCATCGAACTTCTTCATGTCCGGGAGCCGGAATTTCAAGGGCAAAGCCGTTGCCGACAAGAAGTTCTTCAAATTATAAAAGTCTTAACTCCCGGAACTTCCCCCATGCAGATCCTGCACTTCCTGAGTGATGTGCTGCTTCCACTCCTCTTCCTTAGCCTTCTCTTTCTCAAGCTGTTTCTGGATATAATCCTGATAGTCATCCTCGTTCCCGAAGCGGGGACCGGTGTTCACTTCATTCTCAGCGCATTTGCTACCACTCTTGTTATCCTTCAATGCTAGCTCAGTGAGCTGGGCCAAAATTGCGGCCAACTGATCATTAATGTTGTTCACAGAGTTTTCCAATTCGGCCACCTTTTCGTCAGTCGCAGACATACTGGCAGAAGACTGAGTATACTCGGACGAAGATGATTCAGAAGCCACAACTGCCGATTCGGAATTGTCAATTTGTAGCTGATCAAACTGCCTGACTAGCCGGTTACTCTCGCGAAATCACAACCGCTTAATGATGAAGTCTGCGCGAACGGTATCCATTAGTATGTATGCATGATTTTATATGCATGATTCGTGGTGTGTGCGTTTATTATTTACGGATATATAAGATAAGAAGAACAAACGTTAGTCTAATTACACGTATCACAACATCTCTCTTCCACCCTTATTCCTCCACACACTCGTTGGTCCAAGTCTCTTTCCTAGGACTTTGGTTTGGGGCCCACATTGCGATCCAGGGGACGCGTGATGCCGTCGGTTATTGCGGAAAAGTAAATCATTCATCAGACAATACAGTTCGTTTTGACATATCAACGTTTAGTGACTAAGATATCGACCAAGTTGGATTGTCCTTTCGGAATAACTCGTCTTTTGTCATTTTGCGAGACCCATTAGTTTGGGTTTTGACTCCCTTTGAGCGCATCTCGGATTTTAGACGTGGTACAAGTTATTCTTCTGGTTCAATCATTCGTTATTGACAATGACTCGTTCCCTTTTATTTGCGTGGGTTCGTGCCTCGATTTTTGGATTACGATGGGATCTTTTGGATCTATCGAGAGACGCAACCACGTGTTTGTTTAGTGATGAAATCACTTTTCGGATTTTTTCCTTAGGGAACGAACTCATCGCGTAACGCATTTGTTTTTAGCGTCAAGGATCCGCTCGCTCATTTTGGCTACGTGAAAAAGACGGCGAGTCTTATTCGAGCGCACGATAATCCTTCGGCTATTAACAACTCTTTATTTCTTCCAATTTACGGGATATACTATCCTAGCGTGGTTATAGAAAATCAACGTTTCGTTGAATCGCATGCTTATTCGAAGTAGGGATATTACCGCTCTCCTCATTTAGACACGAATTGAGAAAACACGCCAATCGGGCCATATTTCTTGTGGTTTTGGTAACGGTCGAAATGATCGAGCCATTAGTCAAACCCATAGTCTCGTCCATATGGCGCAATCATGCAGTTTAGCTTAATTCGGCTTTATGATTTCAAACGGCGTATATACCAGCTTGAGGCACGTATTTAACGACATTGGTTCATTTTCTTTAACTACCCTCGGGATGGATATACATCGTAGATACAGAATGACTTTGGTAGTTTGTTTATTTTCTTTTATTTTATTTTCTTAGTCACTTTTTGCGGATACGTCCATTTCTCTTTAGAACAACGCAAGGCATAACGTAAGAGCTCGTCTTTTATTCGGAAGGGACGGGCCATGTTTGCAAAACTCTTTACGTTACAACGGGGTCGTTCAAAACAGAAATGTTCTTCGTTTTCGTTTCGTCATAATCTCGTTTTATCCCAACCTATTTAAAGAATGTGAATAACGGCTACTGTTAATATAGTCTTTTGAATCGAGATATAACTATCCTTAATACCAAACCAATTCATACTAATACGTGCTTATGTCATAGCGCATTTCCTGAACATGTGCCTTCTTCGGGACACGGAAAGGGACCAGGCGGGTCGCACAAGTTCATTCATACGAGATGACTAAGTCATCTTTAGTTCGAATCATTTCGATGTTTTGGGGTAATTTGTATATCGGTTTAAGAGTATATATTAACGTATCGTTTCATTTTCTTTACATATTTTAGGATTAGACACGTATCATGGCAATTTGAAAACACAAACTGATTCATTTATCACATCAAAAATAGTAACGGGTAATCCTATAGCAACTTCTAAGGCTACTATATGCTGACACGGCTGATCGCGGGACCTCACAGGACCGCACAAATTCGCCCCTAACGAATGGATGGGGACCCTTTGGCGCCTTACTGTAAGGGGGAACTTACGCTAGCCTCTTTCGAGCGACGAATGGACTCTCGCTAGAGGTTTCACGGAAATTACCCAAAAGGTTTGCAATAATGCTTATGAATGCATACGAAAAGAAATAATACGATCCGTCCCCGTTAAGGGCTTAATACACGCCTTTCGGAATCAAATTTCTCGCTTCCCCAGCAGAGTCGCCACTTGTTAGACGAGGTGCCGCAGCCTAATCTCCCGAGCGGACCGGGGGGTGGACACCTCATGGCGACGTAAGCGGTGATTGGCGCCGAAAGCAACCAATCGTGGAATCAAGCTGCTCGGCAGGACCGGAGCTCGGAGTATGGAAGAGTCGCCACCCACGAATGGGAAAATGAACACCGATCCCTTGCGGGAGACCGGTGAGGGTTCGGGAAACTTAGGTACGAGCCGAGAAGGCTAGCTCCTTTCCGGAGAAAGGCTACTAGGCACCCCGACATCGCCCGGTTATGAACCACCGGCCTCCTACTCAGCGTGTTAGGCGATAACGAACTAATCGCATATTTCTTTAAGTTTAAAATTCATTTGAAACCTTTTCTTTCTCGCTTTGAAAACCATTTTGAGCATGTCATTAAAAGCCACTTTAGTAAAGAATCACCCATTTTGCATGAATTTAAAGCGTATAGGAGAGAGGGGGATAGAAGAGAGAATTGATTTATTTACAGTGTGATTTTATGCTTTGATTTACACATTAACTCTAAACTAAGCTCACTCCCCGAAAACAAGTTTATTTACATGATTCGTACCTTAATCGTCGTTGGAACGATTTAGGTACGTTTCAAAACCCCGTTAATTTACATGATATTCACTCGAATCGTCGTTGGAACGACTTGAGCGTTTGAAAACGTTTGAACAAGAAATTTTAACCAAAAGCGTGATTAGACATACAAGTCCATTTATTTTTGTACAAAACCATTTGAATAGAAAGACAATTCAAAACTCTATTATTTACAATAAAAACGATTTTAATTACAATATTCGCTTAACCCGTCGTTGGAACGAATTAAGGTTTTAAAACGTGACGTTTGAGAAATCGTTTGAAGATAGAAAAAGGAATCGAAAATTTTAATTACATTTAGAACACATTTAAAATGCATTAGATTAGGAAAACCAATTTAAAACCCCCTTATTTACTATCTCATTCCCTCCTTTGAAATTAATCCTCTAATATAACCAAAAAAACCTCAAAACAAGGGTCAAAATAGTACATATTTAGTATCCTAAAATAATTAATTAAGTACACATTATATACCCTTACATATATTTAGAAAAAAAAAAAACTTGAACCACTTAAAACATACCCACACAAAATAAAGAATAAATTAATAACCTGAAAAGTCCCCAAATATCCAAAACAGTCCCTATTTTCCTTGATCAGAAAATAAACGAAAAACATAACTAAACTCACCTATTATCCTACCACATAAATATATACTAACCCTCATACCCCTACTTTAGTGATTAAATAATCTAACCCTCCCCTCTCATACGGACATAAAGAGAACAAAAATGTCAAACATCAGGATCAGTCCCTGATCTTATTTAAAAATTCAGAAAGGACCCAAAATACAATAAAACAAAAAGATAAAAATATCAGAAACAGTCCCTTTGAAGTTCCAGATTTACAAAAAATATTAGATCTAGTCTATTTTGTCATTTTAGCCCGCCAACTACCCAAATCGGGTCATGGCTTGTAACGGAGGATTCTAAAACAACATTTTATTGAAAACAATGGTCCAAAACATTTGTAAACGCACGGATCTACGACATTTGGATCCCGAACTACCCTTAAATCGGGTCACGGTTCGTATTGGGATCCAAACAAAGTTTTTTATTTCAAAACCAAAACCAAATACTTGTTCCAATGCAAAACGAAAAACTAATTTAACAAATCAAAATAATCAAAGTGCAAAAACAAATAAATAAGTAGATCTAAACAATAAAAATGTAATAAAGAAGGAAATGGGTCTAGTTCCTCGGATTTTTACCTTTCAGTCGGTAACGGAGTCCAAATCCAGTCGATTGATTAGTGTTTTAGAGTCGGATTTTTTGATTTTTTGGAGAGGATTCGGGTCTCGATAAAAATTGCCAGGGGTTCGGGTCTCAATTTCTCCTCCTCTATGCCTTGGGCTCCATCCTATTTATAGGCAAATGGAACCCCAAAAAGGTAATTTTCCTTTGCTTGGAGCCAAGGTAGGCTCCAAGCAAAGGTTGGCGGCTTACCCTTGCCTTGGAGCCAAGGGTAAGCTGCCAATATTTTAATTTGCTTTTAATTATTATTATTTTTTTATATATATAAAATAGTGAAATTTGCACTTGGCTTCGGCCAAGTGCAGCAAAAATGCACTTGGCCGAAGCCAAGTGCCATTGGGCTGGGCCTGGGCGGCCCAACCCCCGTCACGGGCCGTCCAACGGCCCGTGACGAAAATAGCGGCCCCCGACGGGACCGCATTTATATAAAAATAAATAACTAAGTAAATAAAATACACTTAAAATAACCAAAACTGAAAAAATGATTTTTATCAAAAATATTTTTACCCAAAACCGATTTTATAAAATTAGCTTTTATAAAATTGGCCTTTTTACAAAACTCTCTTTTTATTTTTCGAGTTTTAAAACAAAACCCTTATTGACCCGAAATTTTATTAATAAAAAAATGACACGAAATACTCCGAACTCAGCGAGACAATTTAAGATTTCATTCGCGGAACCGATTCGTCCGTCGCTCGATTTAATTTCCGAATTCAATCAAGCCGGCCTCCACGGTTCCTTTGAACAACGTTTTTACTTAATATATTTATTGACTCCTAGTTTACTTTAATCGACTGATTTGGATCCCTTTTTGTAATTTTTCTTCATCGGTTCTCCGATCCCGGTGTCTACAGACGGCATGATGATGATGTCCTTGTTTTTGACTTTGGTGACTAGGTGGTCAACATCATCTTCGGCAACCCTGACGTTCGTGTAGAATTCCCTCACTAACTGTGGATAAGTGGTGCCAGGAAGAGAGAATAGCTCGGTCCAACCATTCTTGGAGATCCACTCGCAAAAGGGCTTTTCAGCTTCTACAAATCCCTTGGAGAACCAACGGGAACGGAAGACTTTGAAATTCTTTACGTTTTTATAGACTTGGAGGAAAACCCTTTCTTGGGGTTGCTTGTTCTTTTTCTCCTTCTTCCTTTTTGAAGGAGTCGCTTGGTCAGCTTTGGGGTTTTTGCTGGGAGTGTTGACCTTGGATTGGTCATGCTGACCTTGTCCTTGAGACTTAGTGGAAGTCTCTTCATAGTCATGCTCAGCAGGAGATGGAGGGTTTAGCTCGGAATGATTGTCGTCGTAATCCCGGCCGGAGTTGTTATGGGAATCATCAGACATGATGTTCTTGAGGATTCTTGAGAGAGTTTAGAGGATTTGGGATTCAAGAGGGAGAAATCAAATGCCAAAGATTTCAAGTGTAAAGAGAGTTTAGTGGGAAATCATCCACTATTTATAGTCGTTTTGGATTAATCTGATAGGTCGGAATGGCGGTTTCACCTCGAGTTGATCAATCGACCGTTATCCCTGGCATTTATGACACATTCGGTGCATGTGTTTTCTATTTATTATGCTTACGTCATCCTAGGTGGCTACTTAAATACGCGTGCTATCTTTAATTGTGCAAGTGGATTCACTCAGTATTTAGAATACTAAACGTTTTGAAGTTCTGAGTGCTTAGTTTTACGTAGAAGGGATTTTATCATGCTTAGTAACTTAGCTCATAGTAATCACTCAGTATGTGTGTCTACTCAGCATAGAGTGATATTATTTCATTCATATTAGCTCAGCATATCATGCACTAATTACTCAGCATGCAGTAATCACTCAGCATGTAATAATCACTCAACATTCATTTAAGCATAGAAATTTATTGAAGAGGATTAGACATACCGATAGCTTCCCTTAGTATGTTAAATTGCTCACGAGCCAAAGGCTTTGTGAAGATATCCGCAAGCTGTTCATCTCTTGGAACATAGGTCAGCTTGATCTCACCCTTGAGTACATGGTCTCTGATGAAGTGATGCCTAATGCTGACATGCTTCATCCTGCTGTGTTGGATTGGATTTTTAGATAAGTCAATAGCACTCTTATTGTCGCATTTGACTTCGATTGTTCCTGTTTGTACTCCATAATCCTCCAGCTGTTGCTTAATCCATAGGACTTGGGCCACACAGCTTCCAGCAGCAATGTACTCAGCTTCAGTTGTTGACAGGGCCACTGACAATTGCTTCTTACTGAACCAAGACACTAGACAACTTCCAAGGAAGTGATATCCTCCTGAAGTACTCTTACGCTCTAGCTTATCTCATCCATAGTCAGCGTCAGTGTATCCATTGAGTGTGAAGTCATTCGTATTTGGATACCATAAACCTGCATTAACTGAGCTCTGCAAACATCTAAAAATTCTTTTCACAGCTATATAGTGAGATTCTCTGGGGTCAGCTTGATATCTTGCGCAATAACATACTGAGTACTGAATGTCAGGCCTACTAGCAGTTAGATAAAGTAGAGAGCCAATCATACCTCGATATAACTTGCTGTCTACAGACTTACCTTTCTCGTCAGCACAAAGCACAGTGTCAGTACCCATTGGGGTAGATATGGGTTTACATTCTTCCATATCGAATTTCTTCAATATTTCTTTGGCATACTTAGACTGACTAATGAAGATGTCGTTCTTCCCTTGCTTAATTTGAAGTCAGAGGAAGAAGTTGAGTTCGCCCATCATTGACATTTCGAACTCAGTTTGCATCTGTTTACTGAAATCCTTGCACATAGATTCATTAGTAGCACCAAAGATAATATCATCTACGTAAATTTATGCTAGCAGGGTATCTTTACCCTTTTTCTTAATGAATAAGGTTGTGTCAGCTTTACCTCTGACATAGTTCCTGGTCAGCAGGAAACTAGTAAACCTTTCGTACCAAGCACGTGGTACTTGTTTCAGGTCGTACAGGGCCTTCTTGAGTTTATAAACGTGGTTTGGAAATTTTGGATCTTCAAACCCAGGAGGCTGACTAACATATACCTCTTCGTTTATAAATCCATTAAGAAATGCACTCTTGACATCCATTTGTAATAGTTTAAAGTTCATGAAGCTAGCATATGCACATAATATTCTTATAGCCTCTAACCTAGCTACGGGTGCAAAGGTCTCACCATAGTCAAT
This sequence comes from Euphorbia lathyris, assembly GCF_963576675.1. NCBI lineage: Eukaryota > Viridiplantae > Streptophyta > Magnoliopsida > Malpighiales > Euphorbiaceae > Euphorbia > Euphorbia lathyris. The sequence continues at coordinate 16,200,836 of NC_088914.1, read as the reverse complement.
GCCTTCTTGCTGACTGTAGCCCTGAGCTACCAGTCTGGCTTTGTTCCTGACTACATTACCTTGTTCATCTAGTTTATTTCGAAAGACCCATTTAGTTACTATGGTCTTTTGATTCCTAGGTTTTGGCACTAAATCCCATACCTCATTTCTCTTGAATTGATCAAGCTCTTCTTGCATCGCATTGATCCAGAATTCGTCGTGCTCAGCTTCGGTGAAGTGCTTTGGTTCATGAACTGAGACGAACGCAATATTGCTGAGATATCTCCTGAGCTGATTTCTGGTCATCAGGTTGTTCTCAGCAACATCAAGAATGGACTTCTCCAAATGTCCTATTGGGATTTTGATCTCTTTGGGTAAGGTTGAGTTTTCAGGAGCAGGTGTTTCAACAATCTCTGCAGTTTTAGATTGGTCAGCAAAGGTAATTTCAGGTTCGTTTTTACCTTTGGTCAGCCCGTGTGGTAATGACTCAGCGGCTCCATTTTGGTTAGCGCAAGCTGAGCATGGGTCATCTTCGACAGACTGACTTGACTTACCTGCAGGGTCAGTTTCATCGAACTCAACATGTACAGACTCTTCTACAACCTGAGTTCGTTTATTGAACACCCTATATGCTTTACTGTTAGTTGAGTACCCTAGAAAGATCGCTTCGTCAGCTTTAGAGTCAAACTTGGCAAGGTTGTCTTTCGTATTGAGTACAAAACATTTACAACCAAAGGCACGAAAATATCCAATGTTGGGTTTTCGTCCTTTCCAAAGTTCGTAGGGGGTTTTCTTAAGTATAGGTCTAACTAAAGCCCTATTGAGTATATAGCATGCTGTGTTGACAGCTTCACCCCAGAAATACTTTGGAAGCCTATTCTCACTCAGCATTGTCCTAGCTATTTCAACTAATGTTCTGTTCTTCCTCTCAACTACCCCATTTTGTTGAGGAGTTCTAGGAGCAGAAAAATTATGGTCAATGCCGCTGACTTCACAAAATTCATCAAACTGTTGGTTTTTGAACTCTCCGCCATTATCACTACGGATGTGAGCTAATTTTAAATCTTTGTCATTTTCAAGTTTTCTGATCAGTGTTGAGAACATCTCAAAAGCTTCATCCTTGCTACTCAGCAAGATGACCCAAGTGTACCGAGAGAAATCATCTACAATGACCAAGGAAAATCTCTTACCGCCCAAGCTGAGTGGCTGGACAGGTCCAAAAAGATCCAAGTGTAGTAATTCCAATGGACGCTTGGTTGAGACAATATTTTTACTTTGAAAAGACTTTTTAGTTTATTTACCTTGCTGACACGAATTGCATAATTGATCTTTCTCAGTCCATGCTTACATGACCAAGTCTCCTATGCCATAGCCAGGAATTATCTTCCTTTGACACTAAGCATATGTTTTCGAAAATTTCTTTTCTAAACTCAACATGAAAACATTGTCAACACGAGGGGCAGTTAAAATCAATTCATTTGTTCTTCCCTCGAGTATCCGACACTCAGTGGCATCAAATACAACCTTTCTACCGCTGTCACACAGCTGAGCCATGCTTAGTAGGTTATATTTGAGACCCCTGACTAAGGAGACTGACTCAATAGTAGGGTTTCCTCCGATAGTACCTGATCCTACTATCTTACCATTTTTATTGTCTCCAAAGCTTACATTACCTCATCGTTTATGCACAAGTGTGATGAACTGAGTTTCATCACCAGTCATATGTCTCGAGCATGTGCTGTCAATGTACCATAGCTTTGACTTCTCCACGCACCTCAGGCTCACCTGCAATTTAAACTATTCATCTTTAGGTACCCAATTCTTTTTGGGTCCTCGTTGGTTAGCATAAATAGGTGAAACATCATATTTTGCTTTGTGAAACATACATTTATGGTGTGGCCATCTTTACTACAAAAGTCATAAAAAATTATCCTTTGAGGGTATTTCCTCTTTTGGTCAGCACGATGGTGCTGAGCATACCAACACACGTTTATAGTGTGTCCTTTCTTTCCATAGCAGTCACACTGACTGCTCTGCTGAGTGTACTATCTAGGCTGACCAGTACCATGATACTCAACATGTGGGTAGAACCTTTTCTTAGCCGATGCACTCAGCTGGTTCTGTATAGATGTGATGTCCTTTCTCAGTTTCTTGGAATCTGATTGGACTTCCGAGACAAACTGATGCAAGATTTTTAGATTTTCATCTTGCCTGGTGTTGTCTTGGAGCAGATGTCAGAGGTCACTCAGTTTGACCTCTTCAATCTCATCACATCGCCTGCTGAGTGCCTTTATTTTCTTGTTACATTTTTTGGTCAGTGTGTATAGATCACTCAGGGCGTTAACCATTTCATTTCTAAGCAAGAGAAGAGATGTTACCTCATTAGAATGTTCCTCTTGGTCAGATTCATCTGAGAGGTCAGCTTGCTCAGATCGGCATTGGTCAGCAGATTCGTCAGCCATGAAACATATGTTTGCTGACTCAGTGGCATCAGCTTCTAATGAGGTTGACTCATCACTATCGCTCCATGTTGCCACCATTGCTTTTCTGCTACCTTTCTTTTCTTTCTTCAGAGTGGGGAAGCTTGATTTAATGTTCCCTGTTTGATGGCATTCAAAGCAAGTGATAGGCTTCGAGTTGTCCTTCTTATATCTGCTGTCGCTGGACTCAGCTTTGTATTTATCGCTTCTTCTGAATGGCCTTTTGCTGTTCTTGTCATTCTTTATGAACAACTTCTTCATCTTTCTTGTGAACATGGCCATCTCCTCATCATTTGATGAGTCAGCTTCTGTTGAGTCAGCTTTCATGACAAGAGATTTTTGCTTCTTATCCTCTGACTTTTCCTTAGCTTCAAAGTTCTTCATTGAGATTTCGTGGGTCAGTAGAGATCCTATGAGCTCATCATATTTATATGTGGTCAGGTCCTGAGCTTCTTCCACAGCTGTCTTCTTAGCTTGCCAGCTCTTGGGGAGACTCCTCAAGATTTTCTTCACCTGTTCTTCTTATGTGAAGTTCTTGCCGAGTCTTTTCAGCTCATTTATAATGTTGGTGAATCTTGCGTTCATTTCAGAGATGTCTTCATTGTCATTCATCTCGAACAGCTCGTATAGTCTTATGTGTTGATTCACCTTTGATTCCTTGACCTTGCTGGTACCTTCATAGGTCACTTCCAGCTTCTTCCATATTTCCTGTGCTGACTCACAACCTGAAATTTTGTTGTACTCTGCAGCATCTAATGCACAGTGAAGCATATTGAGAGCCGAAGCATTATTTTGCAATTTTCTAAGGTCATCCTCTGACCACTCAGTTTCACTCTTAACAACTTTCTCGTTGTTTACCATTTTGTAAGGAACAAACGGGCCTTGGACTATTGCAAGCCATGCACTCATGTTTGTTGCCTGAATAAAATTTTTCATCCTGTTCTTCCAAAATGTATAATTTGATCCGAAGAACAAGGGAGGCCAACTAATAGATAATCCCTCAGGGAGTATCTGTGTTGTTTGATTTCCAGGAAGGAAACGAGTGCTGTTCTCAGCCATTTACAGGGATCAGCTCAAGATAGTTTTATCTTTGAGTAGTGAGCTACTGTGCTCTGATACCACTTGTTGGTCCCATGTAATGTAATAGGATTAGTTCCAGGGGGGTTAGGAACTAATGTAACTTTTTCGCTTAATTATGCTGACTTAAGTTAATTCTCTAAATAACTTTACTCAGTTTTAGTCAGCTAGGCTGAGCGCGATGCGAGACAGCTTTAGTCAGAGGCTGACTAGAACTGTTTCACTTGTGAGTTGAGAAATAACACTTAAGGTCAGCTTCCAACTCAGCACTCTGATTACTCAGCATCGGCTTATACAAATTATATACTGAGTAATTTAAACAAGCAACATATATATATATATATATATATATATATATATATATATATATCAAGAGAAGGGTTAGAAATTACTCAGCAGTCTTATCCTGGTTCGGCCCCACCGCCTACGTCCAGTCCCCAGAATCCTTTCGGGCTTTTTCAATCCACTACTGAGCTCTTTAAAGGTAGAGCACAAACCGTTTACAAAGCAATTGAGTATGCAAGAGTACCGTCATGTATTCGTCTACTCAATCCTACTGAGCGCTATAACCGAACACTCAGATTTTCTCTACCGGTGAGTACTAAAACCGAGTGCTCAACACCACTCTCTCAATCTTTACAATTGATACAAATCTGTTCTTTCTAGATGAAGAACACTTTAGATGAATACAAATTCACTCTAGAGTTTTACACAGAGATTGGATTTGGGTTTAAGTATTTGCTTTTCTGTTTGTATGTGCTTGTAAGTATTGTTTTTCTTTTTGTGCTTCGGCAAAGGATCCAAGTGATGAACTTGTCCTTTTATAGTAAAATCTGATGCTTCAATCATTTGAATTCGGACATATCCGTTGAATTCAAACGGTCTTCTTGTGTCATTCATTGGTCAGCATACAGATTTGCAGGCCAATCCTGCCGTCTGAAATTAGCAGGCGTCAGGCTTGTCTTCTTCCGCCAGGTTCATCTTCTAGCGCCAATTTTGTCTTTTAGCCAAATGCCAGTTGACCCATGCATCTCGAAAAGGTCTCTTGGGTAATTCCAAGGCTTCTGAATTGGCACAGATCTTTGTCGGGTTTTGTCTTTTAGTTAACGGATCATTGGCGCTGTCCTGATGAACACTCAACTTGACTTAATAGACGTTGCCTTCGATCTTTATCTTTGGCGAGACTGAGTCATGTTCTACTCAGCTTCTTCGGTCAGCTTCGTCTTCAAGCATTTGTTCTGAAGAAGACTTTTCTTCTATTATGTTGAGTTGTGTTCTACTTAGCTTCTGTGGCTCATGCTGACTTCATTCTGTCTTACTTTTTATTTCTGTTCTCATTTATAATTATACTCACCATTGAACAAACACATTAGTACAATTAAATCAAAACACTTAAATTTAATTGTCTTAATCATGAGATTAACTTAAATAATTTTGTCAAATTAAAATCATGTGGAAAGGTGTTTTAACATGATATCCAAGTTAATTTAATCTAGCGCCAATAAATCACAGGTCACTTACAAATAGCCTTGCCTAGTAATGATCTTTTAACTAAGGTTATGAATGTTTAGGATTCCCAAACATATCTTCAAAGGAGGAAGTCGAGCCATAAAATTTCTCTACTCTTGACAAAACTTCACATAATGTTAAAATAGGAAATGGAGTAGGAAATTTGGAGAAAAGAATTAAAAGGCACTCTCTAGGCTAATCAAGTCAAAGACAAGGGTTCTCCTTGGAAGACGTTCCAAAAAGAAAAAAAGGGTGAGCAGAATTGCTAATAGATATTTTACAATGAAGGTACTCTTGTGGAATTGCAGAGGGATTAATGGAAGCCATATGGCCTTGTGAGGAATTTCAATAATTTATAAAGAACTATGATTTGTTTGAAGTTCGGACAACATGAGCTTAGTATACCTAGACTAATGGAAAACATGGATTGGCTAGATTTGATTGTAGATTGGATAATTCTTTGTTCCCAAGTCCGTTTATTGACTTTGGGAGAGTATCTCTTATGTCACTTTAGTTAGGCATCATTCTGATTGTCACCCGCTACTTTTCTCTTGTAATAAAGGGTCTCCACAAGTTTCTGCCATGCTCATTTGATGCAATGCCTCCCAATTTGTCTCTTCAACTCATGGATATTGAATACTTTATGTCATTGGTAAGAGTTACTAAAAAAACCGAACATTTTGAGCAACATGAAGAATGTCGGGGAGGGAGTCATCGAAATTATTAAGGAACCTTGGGATTTCGACTTCCACCCTCTATATCCAATGGTGGCTAAGAAAGTACCTGCTCGTTTATGAGCCCACTTTCGTCGGATCAATTCCATGAAAAATGAGCTTTTCTCTGATGATCTTTCTCATTTTGATTCAATTTCTTTTACTAATCGGAGCCAAATCTCCATCAAACTCTGTGTTTAGCAACAAGCGTATTTGGAAGAGTGTTGAATATATTTTTCTGGATTTGGATATCTGCCATTTTGTAACTGCAAATTAATATGTTATTTAGAGCCCTAAATTATAACTAGTTAAAGACTCGCGCGTTGCACGGATCATATAACATATTTAACTATTTTGATAATCGGTTATTTATCAGTATATTATATTTATTGTAATTTTTTTTTAATAATAACGTTTGGATTATTATAAAAGATGTTGTTATTTTTTAACACTATTTTCAATATAATATATATAAGAAAAGATCAAAAAATAAATATGCAATAAATAAATATATTTATAACAATAAAATAATAATAAAATACTCATATTTTATATTGAAAAAACTTTTAAAATCCACGCATCATATTTATTCATATAAACGAATACTACCATGAATAAATTTTTCATAATGTCAATATGCTTGAATTAATGGTATATCAAGAATGCAGCGAATGCAGCTGCAGTCTTGTAAAACCCAAGATCAAATTATCAACCATTCTTGTTTTTATTAGGAGAAGTATCAAACAAATGAATAAAAAAATTAAAACAAATGATTATAATTTGATTCTAAAAATAGTATGAGACTGCATATATTCATATGAAGATGTTACAATTTAACTTATTATCATTTATGGTAAAAATAAAACTGTTGTAAAAAATTAATTACTAAATCATTAATTTAGTAACGTCTTTTGTTCTCCTTCAAAAAATACCAACTTGATACATTGGTTCATCGGAGAAACTTCTTACATAAATGACTAATAAAAACTCTTGAAATACTAATAATTTTATACAAACTACAATATAATGGTTAATAACTATAAATGCCACTATTGCAAAAGGAACTGTCTCAATATCCCATAATTAATGTACGTTTTAGGATTTTGAGCATCAAAATTTATTTATTTACCCTCTTTTTGAGTTCATATCTAGCATAATCCAAATTGTTTCAAGAATAAAAATCTTATCAAGTGTATTTGACGCTTACAATCTCTATATCTTAAGGATTGGGCAAAAAAACTTAACTTCTTAATAGTAATAATGTAGAATCTATGACTAAAAAATTAGAAAGGAACTTAGAATGGTACTTATGGTAAAACATAATTTATAATTGAAATAAACTTCATTGTAAAGTATAATCTTTCAATGTCTCTTTAATTATTTTATTCAATACGTCTCGAACTTCAATGAACAACTATTTTATGAAATTTTATATCTATTCATACCAAAATGCATAAAAATAAAAAATCCAATTCATATATGTTAGATAAACCCAAATTAAAAAAAATAGTGGACTTCATCAGGTTCTGAATTTGGAAAATTAGGTCAACTTCAATTAAACCTAACAATTTAGTTCATATAAAGCTGAAAATCCAAATTTTAGTTAGAGTTAACAATCGAAACGATTATACCTAGCAACCTATACTAAAAAACAATGCAAATGTACAAATTTTTTATTTTTGTTATTTTGAAAAAAAGGCAAATAAAAAAGACAACATAAATCAGGTAGTGAGAGGTGTGAAACATGGATATAGGTAGAAGGGGAATTTCATCTCTCAAAGATGGAAATATAACAACCATTGTTTAATAAAAATAAAGCAACATAATTGAGAACGAAATAACTACCACATATGAAAAAATCGAATAATTACCTTCTGAAACGTAATGATTTATTATAGTTTTTGACACCTTTGTGTTTTCCGATTTCAGTTGGTCGATGTTTGTTCTATTGTCATCGGATTTATTCAATTGGAGATACCAAAGTCTGAAATATCCCAATTATTGTAGAAAATGCTATTAATAAAGTTTATCAATGGAAACCGCTCCAAAATGGATCTGAATCTCATAATGAAGTAAGAACAAAATTATAAGATTATATTATTTGAAGTAAGAATAAAATTATAGGAATATATTATAAGAGTATGGAGAACAAAACTAGTACATCATCAAAAATAAAGGTCAATGAGTACTTTGATTTTTGGTGGCCAATGTAATGGTGAAATACTATTTATTATGCTTTATATATAGGTTTATTTGTGACTGTTGGATTTCTTTCAAATTATATTTTTTCATTTTCTTGTAACTCTGATACAGATTGAAAGGCGATAGTGAAGGTTTTAATCATAAACCAACAAAGAGGTTATTCTCTAGCTAAACTAGAAGGAGTGAATCCCAAGATAAAATGTATAAACCTCGAATTCTCAAAGAAAAATTAGTTTTAATTGATAAAAGTTTCGCATCCTTACAAAAACTGGGGTTTAAATACTTCCCCTTCAAGGCAACATAGACAAGGAATACCCTACTAGGGTTATAATAGAGAACAAGAGAAAGGGTAAAATAGGTAATATGCCCAGGCAAATAGTACAGGAGGTACAAGTACGGACTGGCAGGTTTGTTGGTTGGTTTCCTTTACAAGGAAGTAATCTTTGAGGATTCGCCTGGCATTCATACACATTAAGAGATACGCCTTCTCTATCTATACTCCTAGGATCCGCCCTAATTGATACGACCATTGGTGCACGTGCCGTTTGTAGGCCTGAGGCATCAAAGGATCCACCAGGTTGGGTTTGGTTGGCGGTTCCAGGTAGGATGTCCGCATCAAACTGATTACTTTAATTAATGGGCTAGTAATTATATGTTGATGTGAAGTATTATTTGTCATAAATTTTAGCATGACACCTTGTCTTTGGATGACATGGATGCTTAATGAGAGGCTTTAAGAGTTAAAAAAGGCTAAAAAATAATGAAACTTTTTAGCATGATACCTCATCTCTTGATGACATGGAAGCTTGAAAAGAGAGTTTTAGAGTTAAACTTGGCCTAATACATCACCAGCTCCTTGAACTTGTTCAAAATAGTAGATTGGCTCCTTGAACTTTGCAAGTGTCTCACCAGCTCCCTAAACTTGCTTATTTCGTATCATCAGCTCCCTAAACTTGTCCATAAAAGTATATTAGCTCCCTGAACTTTGCAAGTGTCCCACCAACTCCCCAAACTTGTTTATTCTGTAACAACTAAATACAAAAACCATAATACTAACTCTCGATCCTTATCCATTCAATCTCTCAAACCTATAACACTAACTCTTATAATAGGTTGAAAGGTAGGAAAAACGAAAAAATTACCTCTCGAATAGATGAAGATGTATTTTTAGAACTTAGATTTAATAAGTTTTTGTATTTAGTTGTTACAGAATAAACAAGTTCAGGGAGTTGGTGAGACACTTGCAAAGTTCAAGGAGCTGATCTACTTTTATGGACAAGTTTATGGAGCTGGTGATACAAAATAAGCAAGTTTAGGAAGCCAATATACTTTTTTGGACAAGTTCGGGGAGCCAGTAATATATTAAGCCATTAAACTTTTATTTTTATATATATGGATACATGTCTTTTTGTAACTACTAATTAAGATCTTATTTGGGCCCTAAATTATAATATCGAAGAACCATCAAACAAAAAAAAAACCTCATTTTCAGCTACTTTTTTTTGGTAAATGGGGAAGGCTCAAGGCCTAGAGAACAGAAAAGAGAAAGAAAACAGAGAAACAAAGTCAGAAACCAGCAACTAAGAACGAATAAATCTGCTAAGAGCTAAGCCCTGATAGTCATCAGAGAGGATCTTCTGGAGGCCTACAGAGGGCACATCACATGATGGCCCAGAGCACTTGAACCTGCGAAATTTGCCAGCCAGTCTGCAGCACGGTTCCCTTCTCTGTAAGTATGCACAAAGATAACCAACCATTCTCTATCTCAAAGCTGTCAACACCGAAAGATTAACTAGGTGAACGGATGATGAGATTCAACTACATTCATGATCAAATGGAGAACAGTGCGAGAATCTACTTCTAGAATCACTTTTTTGTAACCCGTATCCCATGCCAGGCATAGACCAAAATATAACCCCCAAAGCTCCGCCAAAGACACTATGCAGTACCTAATATTTGCTCCAAATCCACCAAGCCAGACGCCCTGCACATCTCTCGACAAACCGCCCGCAGTCGCAAACCCGGGATTGCCTTTACAGGCACCATCTGTATTTACCTTAACCCACCCTTCATCTGGTGGGTGCCACCGAATCCAAATAATCCGTGGAATCAAAGATCTCCCACTCGAAAGTTGCACCTAGGCTTGGATGTAGTCAGTACAGAAATTTACTAATCGATCCACAATATAACTCTAGGGGCGGGTGTTGGTAAACACAAAATCGCTCCTTATCTCCACACCCACCAGACTGTGAAAGAGAATAGTGTCGACCATTTAACATTCCTAACAACCATATGGATCTCCAAATTCAGCATCAGCCAACTCTTAATGTCACCTGTAAAAAAAGGAAGCTAAATACCTATGGACAATGGAGGTCCAGACGGATACAACCACTTGACAGTCACGGAGGACATGCATGACTCCATGGGCAGATTGCTAGAGGAACGTCTGAATCTTTGCCGGAGCCTGCGTTTGCGAAATAGTCTTCCAAACACGAGACTCTCCCCACATATTCACATTAGAGTCCACTGTACCCACTAAATCATACCCAATAGACATAGAATACTCATCGGAAGTACTTGAAGGCCAGTACCAGGGACCATTAATCCTGCTCGACAGACACACTGCAAACGCAACTACTGATTTAACATAAAATCGAAATATTAAAACTGAATAAGAATACTCCAAAAATCTTTAAAAAAAAATACTCTGAAAATCATCCACGGATGTAACACTCTTGCGTTAACTAGAGATTGCTAAGAATTTGAGACCCACAAAAACTCCATACTAGATTTGGTACACTTTCTTCGTTAATTTTTCATCCGAAAACGGAGAGCCAAAGAGAATTTAGAGGAAAAAAAATTTAAAGGATGGTATTGTATTTTTATATGAATTAATGGTATAGTGGGTTTCAATTTTTAATTAAAAATTGTCAAACACGTATTGATCGGTCACTGACCGGTCAAATGTATTAAATTGCAAAATAATCTTTACTTGAAGTGTATTTTTGAAACAAAATGAAGTGTAGATATCAAAATGTGAACTATAACAAAGTTTAGGTACTATTAATGTAATTTACCAAAAAATGAAATAACCTCGAAGAGAGAAGGAATTAATTCAATAAATATAAATAATCTAGATCTAAAATATAATATGACTAAATAAATTAAATATATTTTTTATTTTACCTATTTTCATTTATATTTATTATTTTATTTTTTGAGAAAATATTTTATGATTTTTTTAATTTTATTTATATATTTAAAACAAAAATACATAAAAAAAATTCAAAATCTAATTTTTGAATTTATAATATATTCTTAATTCTCAGTATGCTTATAACATACATGTAAAAAGAAATTATTTTCACTTAATTCCTAATATAGCTTCCTCAGACTGTCAACGTCTTCTTCAGAGAGAAAAGACGATGGTTTATAGAGAGAAGAAATTAGGTTTCATTCAACCTTTGAAGAATTAGTGTCTGCGGAAGATGATTAGGATGGAAAGCTCAAAAAATGAGAAAGAAAAAAAAAATCTAACAATTGAACTAATGCGATGTCGCATTTGTGATGAATTCGTCACAAATGCGACAACAGTTGTCTCATCTGCGACGAAATGCGATAATTGTTGTCACATTTGTGACGAAATGTGACAACAGTTGTCGCATTTGTGATGAAATACGATAAATTTTATCACAAATGCAGCAACAATGGAGGAAAATAGAGAAAATTGAAACGATACCATTACAGATGAAGAAAGAGGCAAGACCGGTGAGAAAAGCAGGCGTATAAGCTAAAAACATACCATTTCTACGTGAAAATTTCATTTGTTTTGTGTTTCCTTTCCGAAATTTAGAATACTTCAATAATCTTAAAAATCGTTAATAATTGGTATTAGAAATTGAAGAAGATGAACCGAAGAAGAAGAAGAAGAAAAAGAGGGAGCAGGAGCAGAAGTAGAAGTCGAATGGAACTAAGAGTATATTTGTCTAACAGAAATGAAAGTGTCTAATTTGGTAAGATGGAAGCAAAGTGGATCAAATATATTAATAGATCATTTTAATTGGACTAGATTTATAATTTGTCCGAAAATAAATACTAAGAGAATAATTAATATCATCTTGTTGGATTTTCTAATTTTCAAGCCCAAGCCTTATTATTTTTAATTCTAGTTACAACTTTTATGTTTAGACCATAAACAATTATGAGTAATAAAATTTCATGCCTAGAAAAGAAAAAAAAAAAATGTCATAAAAAGGTAAATATGATCACAATAAGATAACATTTATTTTGTCACATTTTCCTAAATTTTTTTATAACATATTACAGTTGTTATTAACATATTCTCTAATTTAAATTAATTAAAATTTTTTCATAAATATTATGGTAATGAGTATTCATATATCATCACAATCATATCACAATAAATGACAAGATTTAAATAATCACAAAGATAATAATAGATGACAAAATCTAATTTATTAACATTTATTTGAATTAAGTAATTACCAATATAAAGTTTCATAGAAAAGTAGTTTTTATTATCGTCAATTATCATTATTTTGTCAACAAATTTTTTTCCTTAAATTTTAGTATACTAAATTTTGCCTTCAAAATTATATGCTATGGTATTTTACTTATCGTCATAAAATATATTTAATAATGACGAATATGTAAATCAACGGAGATGTATTTAAAGATTAGCGGGAGAAAATTAATAACACTGACAAAAGATAAATTCATCATAGTTAAGTAATTATTAGTGACGAATTCATGTTCGTAGAAAAATAAATCGTCAAAGAAGATCATATTTCTATAGTGCGTATAGTTAAAAGGTAGAATAGTATTTTCATACATATTATCTATGAAACTTTGGGAGCGAGTGGTCGAACAAAGGCTAAGGAGGACGGTGAAGATCTCGGAAAACCAGTTTGGCTTTATGCCAGGAAGATCAACTATGGAAGCCATCCATCTAATGAGACAATTAATGGAGCACTATCGAAATAAGAAGAAAGATTTGCATATGGTTTTCATTGACTTGGAGAAGGCATATGATAAGGTACCAAAGAAAGTACTTTGGTGGGCTTTAATAAGGAAATGCATTTCGCGGAAATATATTGACATCATAAAGGATATGTATGAGGGAGCATGCACGAGTGTACGCACCAGTGTTGGGAAGACTAAAGAGTTCCCTATTACGAGTGGAGTGCATCAAGGTTCTGCACTAAGCCCATTTCTTTTTGCCATCGTTATGGATGAACTAACGAGTTCACTTCAAGATGGTATACTATGGTGCATGTTGTTTGCAGATGATATTGTGTTGGTTGATGAGACGAAAAAAGGCGTGGAGAGGAAGTTGGAACTATGGAGACAAAATTTAGAATCTAGAGGCCTTAAGTTGAGCCTAAGTAAGACAGAATATTTGGAGTGTAAGTTTAGCGGCGATGGGAGTAGGGAGGCAGGGACAATCACCCTAGGTGGGAGAGTTGTTCAGGCATCGAATTGCTTTCGGTATTTAGGATCTATTATCCAAATGGATGGAGAAGTAGATGGAGATGTTGCTCATAGGATTAAATCTGGTTGGACGAAGTGGAAGAGTGCTACAGGTTTCCTTTGTGACCCCGGCATGCCTAATAGATTGAAGGGAAAATTCTACCACACGACAATCAGACCCGCACTGTTATATGGTACGGAGTGTTGGACAGTGAAACACTATCACATTCATAAGATATCAGTGACGGAGATGCGTATGTTGAGATGGATGTGTGGTCATACGAGAAAGGATCGGGCGAGTAATGAAATAATTAGGACAAAAGCAGGGGTTACATCTATTGAGAATAAAATGAGGGAGAACCGACTAAGGTGGTTTGGCCATATAAGACGAAAAGCGCTTGATGCGCCGATTAGGAGGACTGAAGAGTGGCAAAGGGATGTAATGGTGAGGGGTAGAGGAATACCTAAGCAAACTTGGATGAGGGTGATCGAGAATGATATCAGTTTATTTGGGATTGAGGAAAATATGGTAGTGGATAGGACAGAGTGGAGAGAGAGAATTTATGTCGCTGACACGACTTGTGTCACACCCGACCCTAGACGACCTCAATCGGCATCGGGCGTGAAATAGAAAGATCATAATCAACACTTAGGAGTCTCCAATTTTATCCTAATATCATAATCTCATATTATATTATAAGTGAAATACCAAAGTTCTAACCATAATTCTAACAATAAACAGCCAACTTCCAAACCTCACCAAATCGGACGGTAACCTCTCTATATCTTGTACTTTATCACCTAAAACCATTAAAACATTTAAAAAAGTGAGACAAAAATCTCAGTAAGAAATTATCAGCTATAAAAACCAACTTTACTTAACATAGCTACATATATGCTTTTATAAAGGATTTAATCAAAACCTTATAAAATATACTCAAAACTTTAAATGTTTTATCAAACCAACTCATATTTAATCAAACGTAAAACCTTATATCAAAATCAATCATAACCGAAAACATAATCCAAATGAACTTAAAACATTGTATCCATCCTCGAGTTTCTCCTGTTGAAACACCTTTCCACATAATTTTGATTTGACAAAATTGTTTAAGTGTAATTAAAAATATTCTAAACACACTAAGTTTAAATGCTTTGATTTATTCTACTAATGTGTTTGTTCAATGTTGAGTTAAATTGTTTATAAGACACAATGATTAAAAGGCCCAAAGCCCAATACGGAAGTCAAAGCCCAAGTCAAACAGTTTAAGGCAACTCGGCCCGCATATGTCAAAACGCTGTCGTTATGTACAAAACGCAGCTCAGCGGAAGAAGGATCTAGAAGACCTTCGCGGAACAACTTCGAGACGAAGCTGCTGAGTTGATTCGACAAAGAGTACAAGACAACAGCTGGCCAAGAACAACTTCCAGACAAAGTGTTTCCACTTTGGGTAAAGTTCAGAAGACACAGAATGCTGTCTAGTTGACCTTACCATAAATGGAGAGACATTCTGCCGAGCTGACCAAAAGCTGACCAAGGACAGAAGATACTCAAATCTGATTGGCCGAGAGCTCTGAGCAAGACAGGATGATAACGACAGGAAACCGTTTCCCTCCAATGGTTATTTCGAAATTCGAAATGACCGACACCTCAGACGTCTCTATAAATAGAGCCCTTCCGCTGCTTCATTCAACACAGAACTTGATCAAGCCATTACGCTGATCAAATTTCTACGCAAAGTTCTGCAAGAAAAAGCAAAGCAATCTTACACTAAATTTCATATCTTTTGTGTAAAAGTCTAGAGTGATTATTCAATCATCTAAGGTGTCTTAGCAATCGTTGTTTAGGAAAAATACTTATTATTTCTAGAGATTAGAAAGGAGAGGCTGAGTACTCGGTTATAGTACTCAGCGAGAGATTAGGATTGAGTAGAGGTATAGAGGAATGTACTCTTGTTATACTCAGTTGCTAAGATTGTAAAAGGTTTGATGCTCTACCGTTAAAGAGCTCAGTAGAGAATTCGAAATCTCAGAACGTGTTCCGGGGACAGGACGTAGGCTTGGAGGCCGAACCTGGATAAATTTGCTGAGTAACATATTTCTAACCTTAAACTCCTTTATATACTTATTGCTTGCTTAAACAAAAACTGACCAAGTAAAGAGGTCAAGCTGAGTTGTGCGCATTGAATATCTGAGCTCAGGAGTAGACTCTAAGTGCTATCTCTTGACTCAAGTAAAGAAACTGACCTAGTCACCAGTTGACTAAGCCAGTATCTTGCTATTCACTCAGCGCCGCTGTTAAAACCTTTTTCTCACGAAAAAGAAGTCTGCCCTAACTTAAAATTTTTAAATAGTTCCTAACCCCCCCTTGGAACTATACTTGTAACGTTATAAGGGACCAACAAGTGGTATCAGAGCTTAAAAGCTCACTGTAAAAGGTTTAACCACCTTGAGCTGATCCCCACTATGGGCGAAAACAGCACTCGGTTTCTCCCAGGAAACCAAACAACTCAGATTTTACCTGAGGGGCTGTCCATTACTCGGCCTCCCCTATTCTTCGGGTCTAACTACACCTTCTGGAAGAATAGGATGAAAAATTTCATTCAGGCTACAAATATGAGTGTCTGGCTATCCATAGTCCAAGGTCCATTTGTACCTGTCGAAGTTGTGGCTGGCCAAACAGTTGTTAAAGCTGAGGCCAAATGGACAGAGGATGATCTCAAGAAGCTACAAAATCATGCTTCGGCTATAAACATGCTTCACTGTGCGCTCGATGCTGCAGAATATAATAAAATCTCAGGTTGTGAGTCGGCGCAAGAGATCTGGAAGAAGCTGGAGGTCACCTATGAAGGAACAAATAAAGTAAAGGAGTCCAAAGTGAACCAGCAAATGAGACTGTACGAGCTGTTCGAAATGAACAATGATAAGGGAATATCTGACATGAATGCAAGGTTTACCAACATCATCAATGAGCTCAAGATACTTGGGAAGATCTTCACTGAGGAAGAACAAGTCAAGAAAATACTCAGGAGCCTTCCAAAAGACTGGCAAGCAAAGAAGACCGCTGTTGAGGAAGCTCAGGACTTAACCACCTACAAATATGATGAGCTTATCGGCTCGCTGCTGACCCATGAGATCTCGATGAAGAATTTCGAGGTGAAGGAAAAGTCTGAAGACAAGAAGCAAAAATCTCTTGTCATGAAAGCTGACTCCACTGATGGGAGCTCAACAGATGATGAGGAGATGGCTATGTTCACAAGGAAGATGAAAAGGCTGTTCAGAAAGAATGATAAATACTCTAAGAAGCCTTACAGAAAGTTTGATAAGTATAAAGCTGAGTCCAGCGACAGCAAATACAAGAAGGACAACTCAAAGCCCATTACATGCTTTGAATGTCATCAAACTGGCCATATCAAGTCAAGCTGCCCCACGCTGAGGAAAGAAAAGAAGAACGGCAAAAAGGCAATGGTGGCAACATGGAGCGACAGTGATGAGTCTTCATCAACAGAAGCTGAGGCCACCGAGTCAGCGAAGATATGCTTCATGGCTGACGAACTTGCTGAGCCATGCGTCTCTGAGCATGATGACCCCTCCATTGCATCTGATGATGAGGAGCAATCAAATGAGGTAATATCACTTTCCCAGCTCAGAAATGAAATGGGTAATGTCCTGAGTGACCTCTATACACTTGTCAAAAAGTGTAATAAGAAAATTAGAGCACTCAGCAGGCGTTGTGACGAGGTTGAAGAGGTCAAGTTAAGTGACCTCAGATTCCTTCTTCAGGACAACTCAACTTTGCATGATAACATGGAGATCATACATAAGTCTGTCTCCGAAGTCCAATCGGATTCAAAGAAACTGAGAAAGGATGTCACAAATATCCAGAACCAACTAAATGTTCAAAACAAAAGAAATATTCCTCTGAACGCTCAGTACCGAAGTACTGGTCAGCAGAGATGGAATCCCCAGCGGAATGTCCAATGTGACTTCTGTGGGAAGAAAGGACACACCACAAAGGTGTGCTGGCACGCTCAGCACTGGGGTGCTGACCAGTCAGTGAGAAATCCTAAACGGAAAGTCAGCTGTGACTTCTGTGGAAAGAATGGCCATACTGTTCAAGTATGTCGCCATAAAATAAAATATGATGCTTTACCTGTTGAACCTAACAAGCAAGGACCCAAAAAGAATTGGGTACCTAAAAGTAACTAGCTATAATGCAGGTAAGCCTAAGGTGTGCTTAGAAGTCAAAGATGTGGTATATTGACAGCGCATGCTCGAGGCACATGACTGGTGATGAAACTCAGTTCATCACGTTTGAGCGTAAACGAGGAGGAAGCGTAAGTTTTGGAGACAACAAAAAGGGTAAGATAGTAGGGTCAGGAACCATCGGAGGTAATCCTACTATTGAGTCAGTCTCCCTAGTCAGCGGACTCAAATATAACTTACTCAGCGTAGCTCAACTATGTGACAATGGGAGAAAAGTTATATTTGATGCTACTGGATGTAAAATATACGAGGGAAAAACAAATGAATTAATTTTAACTGTCCCTCGGATTGATAATGTCTTTATGCTAGACTTAGAGAAAAAGTTTTCAAAAACTGTATGCTTAGTTTCAAAGGAAGAAAATTCTTGGCTATGGCACAGGAGACTTGGTCCTGTAAGCATGGACCTCCTGGCCAAATTAGCAAGAAAGCAATTGGTTGAGGGACTGCCTGAACTTAGATTTGAACAAGATCAATTATGCCACGCTTGCCAAGTTGGAAAACAAACCAAACAATCTTTTCATAGCAAAAACATTGTTTCAACTAAGCGTCCGTTAGAATTACTACACTTGGATCTCTTCGGTCCAGTCCAGCCGCTGAGTCTGGGTGGAAGAAGATTTTCCTTGGTCATTGTAGATGACTTCTCTCGGTACACTTGGGTCATCTTGCTGAGTAGCAAGGATGAGACCTTTGAGACATTTTCAAATTTGGTTAGAAAACTTGAAAATGATAAAGACCTAAAACTGGCTCACATCCGAAGTGATAATGGTGGAGAATTCAAAAACCAATAGTTTGTTGAATTCTGTGAAGCCAGCGGCATTGACCATAACTTTTCTGCTCCTAGAACGCCTCAACAAAATGGGGTTATTGAAAGGAAAAACAGAACACTGGTTGAAATAGCCAGGACAATGCTGAGTGAGCATAGGCTTCCAAAGTACTTTTGGGGAGAAGCTGTTAACACAGCGTGCTATATTCTTAATAGGGCTCTTGTTAGACCTATACTAAAGAAAACCCCCTACGAGCTTTGGAAAGGACGAAAGCCCAACATTGGATACTTTCGTGCCTTTGGCTGTAAATGTTTTATTTTAAACACTAAGGATAGCCTAGCTAAGTTTGACTCAAAAGCTGATGAAGCTATTTTTTTAGGCTACTCAACAAACAGCAAAGCATACAAAGTTTTTAATAAACGAACTCAAGTTTTAGAAGAGTCAGTCCATATTGAGTTCGACGAAACTAACCCTGCAGGAAGATATCTGCTGCTGGCCGAGGATGATCCACACTCAGCACCCGCTGATCAAGATACAGCCGCTGAGTCATTCCCTCAAGGGCTGACCAAAGGTAAAAGTGAACCAAACATTGTTTTCACTGACCAGTCTACACCTGCAGAGATTGTTGAAACACAGACAGCACAAGACATCAATCTACCCAAGGAGATAAGGATTCCAAGAGGGCACTCAGAGAGTGCAATCCTTGATGCCGCTGAGAATACCCTGATGACAAGAAATCAACTCAGGAGATACCTCAGCAACGTGGCCTTCGTCTCAGTTCAGGAACCTAAGAACTTCGCTGATGCTGAGGAAGATGAATTCTGGATGAGCGCAATGCAAGAGGAACTTGACCAATTCAGAAGAAACGATGTATGGGAACTAGTGCCACATCTAAGGAGTCAGAAGACCATTGGAACAAGATGGGTCTTCCGCAACAAGCTGGATGAGCAAGGAAATGTAGTCAGGAACAAAGCAAGGCTTGTAGCTCAGGGCTACAGTCAGCAAGAAGGTATTGACTACGGTGAGACCTTTGCCCCAGTGGCAAGGCTAGAGGCTATTAGAATTTTATGTGCATATGCATCTTACATGAACTTTAAACTATTTCAAATGGATGTTAAGAGTGCATTCCTTAATGGAGTTATAAACGAGGAAGTTTATGTTAATCAACCTCCAGGGTTTGAGGATCCTAAATTCCCAAACCACGTTTATAAACTCAAAAAGGCTCTGTACGGCCTCAAGCAAGCACCACGTGCTTGGTATGAGAGGCTGACCAGTTTCCTGCTGACTAGAAACTATGTCAGGGGGAAAGCTGATACAGCCTTATTCATTAAGAGAAAGGGTAAAGATACCCTACTGTCTCAAATATACGTTGATGATATTATTTTCGGTGCTACTAATGAGTCAATGTGCAAGGAATTTAGCAAGCAAATGCAGACTGAGTTTGAAATGTCGATGATGGGAGAACTCAACTTCTTCCTTGGACTTCAAATCAAACAAGGGAAAAATGGCATCTTCAGCAGTCAAGCTAAATATGCCAATGAGATATTGAAGAAATATGATCTTGAAAATTGCAAGCCAATATCCACTCCTATGGGCACTGATACTGTCCTCTGCGCTGACGAGAATGGTAAGTCGGTAGACAGCAAATTATATCGAGGTATGATAGGCTCTCTACTTTACTTAACAGCAAGTAGACCAGACATTCAGTTCTCAGTATGCTACTGTGCTAGATATCAATCTAACCCTAAGGAATCTCATTACATAGCTGTAAAAAGAATCCTTAGATATTTGCAAAGCTCAGTGAACGCATGTTTATGGTATCCCAACACTCATGGCTTTACACTCGTTGGATACACTGACGCTGACTATGGTCGAGACAAGCTAGAACGAAAAAGCACCTCTGGAGGATGTCACTTCTTAGGAAGCTGTCTTGTATCTTGGTTCAGCAAGAAGCAGGCGTCAGTAGCCTTGTCTACCACTGAAGCTGAGTACATTGTTGCTGGTCACTGTGTTGCTCAAGTCCTATGGATTAAGCAACAGCTTGAAGACTATGGTGTTCAAACAAAGACAATTGAGGTCAAATGCGACAACAAAAGTGCAATTGATCTATCAAAGAACCCAATTCAACACAGCATAATGAAGCATGTCAGCATAAGACATCACTTCATTAGAGACCATGTACTCAAGGGTGAGATAAAGCTGACCTACGTCCCAACGGATGAGCAGTTTGCGGATATCTTCACAAAGCCACTGGCTCGTGAACAGTTCAGCATACTGAGAGAAGCCATTGGTATGTTTAATCCTCTTCAGTAAATTCCTGTTCTAAATGTAAACTTATGCTGAGTGAATTACTACGCTGAATGATTTATGCAAATGCATGCTGAGTGATTGTTATACTGAGTACTTAACACAATATATATCAATACTGAGTAAATGTGCACACCGAGTAGTAATCTCAAACTGAGAAATCATCCGTATATATAAACTGACCACTCAGAATTTAAAACGCTTAGTATTCTAAACGCTGAGTATCCGTTGTAATTAATGCAAAAGCACGCGAATAGCCACCTAGGATGACGTATGCGCCGAATGTGTCATAAAAGCCAGGATCTTTGTCGGTTGACAATCCCAAGGCAAAACTGACACATGGATTCGATAAGATCCACTCCTCACCGCTATAAATAATGGGTAAATCCCCATTTTTATTTTCTTTACACTTAACGAAATCTCTGGCAAAGCATTCTCTCTCTCTCTCTAAGACTCTAAAAGCTTCCCAACCTTTTTCGGAAACAATGACTAGAGTTTCCGTCAACATCTCCGGTGCCGGTCACCCTAAGACCAGTTCCGATGAACCCTCCAGGAAAACTACTTTGCCTGAAACCACAAAGGTCACTACGCCAAGCAAATGGAAAGCTGGCCAAGCTACCTCCTCTAAGGGAAAGCTGACCAAGGTCAGAACCTATACCAAGGTATTCGAAGACGTTAGGGAATGGAAAATAGACTTCTCTAGATGGGTCTCAGAAGACTTCGTAAAATCCGAGCAACCCTTCTGCGAATGGATATCGAAGAATGGCTGGACCGAGCTGTTTTCCATTAGAGATCACACCTACCCTGACCTAGTAAGGGAATTCTACCACAATCTCCGAGTTGCCAATGATAACCAGGACTATCTGGTAACTGTGGTAAAGGAAAAGACCATCTTTATAAACCCTACCTATCTTGCTAACTTGCTGAAGTTAAAGAATGAGGGAACAAAACTGAGGAGATCTGGGGATCACGAAGGAACTGGGTACCATACCACCTTCTGTAAGCCCGCTGGCCACTCTGGAGAAATCTCCAGCACCTCAATGGGTCAGCACCAAAAGATGGCTCACTATCTGCTGACCTACTTCATTTATCCCAAGATAAACTGCACCACCTCAGCAACGAATTTTGAGCAATGCTTCATATGGCATATGCTGACATACAAGCCGATCAACATGTCAGTATTCTTGATTGCTGGCTTCCAAAGGAGCACTGGAACTCTCAGGCTGGGATCGCTCATCACCAGAATCCTCCTAGATCATCAAATTGATCTATTTGAGGAAACTAAGGTTAGAGGATCTGAGATAACCGCTGCTTCGCTGAGGGCTTTGAAGTTCAATCAGCCAATAAAGAAAGGAAAAGCCGCTGCTGAACTCAATATACCCGCCGAGGTCTCAGATGATGGAGTTGCTATCTTTGACGCCGTCAATGAAAGCGCCGATAGACTTAAGGAGCTGTCCACAGAACTGACCAGAGCCGTCTTAACAGACGGCTTTAGGATTCCTCCTCCCGATGCTGACAAACGGGGGAGAAAGAACAAGCTAGAACACAGCATGAGCATAGTCAGTCCAAACAAAAGAAAAAGAAATAGAAATTAGGCTAGCTCAGTTATGCTAAGTTTGTAGTCTCTATGTTTATGTTTATCTTTTGTTGTATACGCTGACTACTTCTATTAATATCAATACTTGCATCTTTTTCTCCAAACCTGAGTTATGAGTTATTATATACGATGCTGAGTATTAAGTTATTATGTATCTTCAATTACATCAACTATGTTTAATGCTTATAAAACTTATTGATGTACCCAATGCTAATAACATGTTTGACATTGACTTGTATGTTTATAAAACATTGTCTTATAAGACTCATTGAACAACAAATTACTCAGCGCCCTCTGAATGTTAAAACTTCCGCTTAAACACTGAGTAAAATAGAATATGTTTCATGAGCTGACCTATATCTGATAACTGACCTCAGACTTACTCGATTAAACTTTTAAATGTTTAGAGTAAAACTAAGTTAGTGGCTCAACCCTGACGGGGGAGTTTGCTAAGTTATATTAGGTCAACTATCATGGGGGAGCTCAATACTGAGTTCTTCGCTGAATAGTTTTGCCAACATCAAAATGGGGGAGTTTGTTGAAACACCTTTCCACATAATTTTGATTTGACAAAATTGTTTAAGTGTAATTAAAAATATTCTAAACACACTAAGTTTAAATGCTTTGATTTATTCTACTAATGTGTTTGTTCAATGTTGAGTTAAATTGTTTATAAGACACAAAGATTAAAAGGCCCAAAGCCCAATACGGAAGTCAAAGCCCAAGTCAAACAGTTTAAGGCAACTCGGCCCGCATATGTCAAAACGCTGTTGTTATGTACAAAACGCAGCTCAGCGGAAGAAGGATCTAGAAGACCTTCGTGGAACAACTTCGGGACGAAGCTGTTGAGTTGATTCGACAAAGAGTACAAGACAGCAGCTGGCCAAGAACAACTTCCAGACAAAGTGTTTCCACTTTGGGTAAAGTTCAGAAGACACAGAATGCTGTCTAGTTGACCTTACCATAAATGGAGAGACATTCTGCCGAGCTGACCAAAAGCTGACCAAGGACAGAAGATACTCAAATCTGATTGGCCGAGAGCTCTGAGCAAGACAGGATGACAACGACAGGAAGTCGTTTCCCTCCAATGGTTATTTCAAAATTCGAAATGACCGACACCTCAGACGTGTCTATAAATAGAGCCCTTCAGTTGCTTCATTCAACACAGAACTTGATCAAGCCATTACGCTGACCAAATTTCTACGCAAAGTTCTGCAAGAAAAAGCAAAGCAATCTTACACTAAATTTCATATCTTTTGTGTAAAAGTCTAGAGTGATTATTCAATCATCTAAGGTGTCTTAGCAATCGTTGTTTAGGACAAACACTTATCATTTCTAGAGATTAGAAAGGAGAGGCTGAGTACTCGGTTATAGTACTCAGCGAGAGATTAGGATTGAGTAGAGGTATAGAGGAAGGTACTCTTGTTATACTCAGTTGCTAAGATTGTAAAAGGTTTGATGCTCTACCGTTAAAGAGCTCAGTAGAGAATTCGAAATCTCGGAACGTGTTCCGGGGACAGGACGTAGGCTTGGAGGCCGAACCTGGATAAATCTGCTGAGTAACATATTTCTAACCTTAAACTCCTTTATATACTTATTGCTTGCTTAAACAAAAACTGACCAAGTAAAGAGGTCAAGCTGAGTTGTGCGCATTGAATATCTGAGCTCAGGAATAGACTCTAAGTGCTATCTCCTGACTCAAGTAAAGAAACTGACCTAGTCACCAGTTGACTAAGCCAGTATCTTGCTATTCACTCAGCGCCGCTGTTAAAACCTTTTTCTCACGAAAAAGAAGTCTGCCCTAACTTAAAATTTTTAAATAGTTCCTAACCCCCCCTTGGAACTATACTTGTAACGTTATAAGGGACCAACATCTCCCCTTAAGTATCAATTCATAACCACATATATAGTCGAAACGTCTCTTAACATTGCTTATCCCATATGGTTTTCAAACTGTGTACATAGGTCATGTCCCTCACTGAACATGGTCTTCAAATATAAAACCACCGATCCGGATAACTCTCGATGGATATAAAATCATAAAATCACAACGTGCTCAAATTTTCTTTCACAATCAAATTCCAAACTATTTCATAACCATAAATCATTTGGCTTCAATTAGCCCTTTTCTATCATAAAAATCACATTTGACTTCAATCCAAAATAATAACAACAATAACCGCAACAGATTTCTCAATCCAAAAACAATTCGTAAGAAATCATCAAATTCATTTTGTTCAATATAGATATATATTGAAACCAAAAACATATATGTAAATCAACCAAATTAAGCCTTAAATCAACATAGTCAAGTAAAATCTGAAATTCACATAGAAGCATAATCAATAGCTTCATTTGAACCGTAATTTCATAATAAAAAGCAAAATCATGAAAAACCCCAATTTTACAAAATTCATGCATAACCTTAAAATATCACTGTCTGAAAATTCTGTGATTATATATATATATCTATATACATAAAACTCAAAATATAGTTGATAGTTACTTACCTTGGTCTCTAATTGAAGAAAATACACCCGTTCAATTCTCCTCTAAATTCTGGCTAAGACGTTTCCCTTCAAACACTGCCGAAACTCAAAAACTCTTCGGTTAGGACTTAGATCTATGCATAAGGATGCTATGGTTCCAATTTCGAGTGATTCGGACGGTCGAATCTCCGTAAATCAAAGAAACGGTGAAGAAACGGTTTAGAGAAAAACTGATGAATCAAAAAAAAAATGATGATCTATATCACCGCCTCAAATGAGATATATATCTCAAATTTAGCAAACATCATATTTGATCCTCCATCTTTCTATAATCTTTTAAAAGTTATCCTAACTTTTAATTTACACATAAAAACATCAAATTAACTCCAAACTTTTCCCATAACACCAAATTAACTTCACACACCTAATAATTATAATATATACTAATATCTAGGTATAAATTCTAGAAATTTAGACACGGATGTGACAACTTGATTTCACGGTTTTATATGATGGTTCATGTTAGCCGACCCCGAATCATTTCGGGACTAAGGCTTTGTTGTTGTTGTATTATCTAGTTACCCCTATAAACGTAGAAATTATATAAATAGGAAGGTAATGATTAAATAATCAACTAATGAAATACAAATTCATTTTTCCTTGTTTATATAATCTCATTAATCTAAAATGTGAATGTTGTAATTAAACAATATTAAAATAAAGTATATAAATGAGAAATTACGATTATGGACAAGCAAGATTTAAAGGAGTTGGTGGATCTGAAAAAGAGCCATTAGTAAATTGTTCGAAGACCCATTTATTAGCTATTTCAGTGAAATGGACTCCATCCCATATTATTGCCTTTGGATCGGTATCCAAATATACTCCTTTTGGACAACATGGAATAAACGGGTCCTTAAATCCTGTCAAAAGCCACATAAATTAATAGCAGATTTGATTTAAGCTGAGCATTTAAAAAAAACAGCTAGAGCTCGACATAGCCTATAAACAAGTCTAATTTTAAATATATCATTCATTTAATGGAGATTTTAGTTATTGAAACAAAATTAAATGATATAAAATTAAGTAAGTTTTGAGTGTATTTGAACGGTATTTACCTAATTCTTTGGCATGAGTCATAAGAGTATACTTCAAAGAGTAGATATCAACATAAGTAAGGGCAGCAAGAGGAAGATCTTTCCTTAGTTGAATAACAGCTGCTTTCAACATTTGGTTGAAATATTGAGCACCATGATTAAAGGGTATGCCACACCCATATTTATCGAGTTGTACTGGAAGTTGTTTGACTATGTATGGGAGGCAACCCAGTGGCCCTGTACTGTGTATCCAAAATGACCTTCCTCCCAATGCATACGCTGCCTATGGAAACAATATAGTTTACGCCCTTTAGAAAACAAAGAAATTTGTACAATATTTTTGGAGTAATACATTTAATTAATTAAAATAGGAACGCATATCGATTCATGTGAGATGATTGATGTTAAGTAATAAGAGAAAAAACTCTTGCGGTTTCATCGATTTTGGCATAGGAAAATGTATTTTTTCTAAAAAAATGTCGTGTACACTTTACAAAATTAATAAACAAAGGAATTTGACTAAGTGCAACAATAGTGGTTGTAATCTATTTGTTGCTTTCTACTGTTTGGTTGTAAACAACCATTAGACTAATTTGTTACTCCTTTTGGTTTGTTACGAATAGAAGTAACAAACTTTATCACTCTAAAGTGGGCAATCTGTCAGGTTTTTTTTCTGTGCCTGAGAAAGTTTAATTTATTAATTAATCTTAGACACTTTCAACTGTAATATTAAGGGTCCGTTTATTTCAGCTACTCTTGTTTGCTATTGCTGCTGCTGTTACGGATATGCAGCATATATTAGTTGGCTTTTATCTAAAAAGCAGTTGTTTCGAATTTTTACCAAATACTTTTTGTCTCCTGTTTAGACTTGAAAGGCAACAAGTAGTTCCAAAAAATGGAAACAAACGGTCACTAAGCGTTTATCTCTGTAACATTTTAGGCCTTTTTAGTTGGATTAAAATGTAAAATGATACTTTTAAACCTTTGCTTAAAATAATTACTTATTAATCCTTTTTCCTTGTGTTTGGTTCATTTTTTTCTAGTATCAACCGTAACAATTTATTTTGATTGTCAAACTTGTTTATTATTAAATTTTATAGAAATAATAATAAACATTAAATTAATTATTTTGTTGGATAATATTTTATATGAAATTCATAATAAATATTGAATTAATGATTTTATTAGATGAAAATTATTAATTTTATAAAATTTTATGACAAGGGACCTATAAAATTTGAAAGTAAAAAATGATCATGTTATTTTTTACTGTTATTTTTATTTAGGTGGTAAGTGGAAGTAACAAAATTTTGTTACTTCCACAATAGTTGCTCTAATGATGCTAGTCTTTGACGATGTGATATGTTGACTTCGATGACATGACACATTGATTTTGTTTAAGTGACACAATGAAATATTGACTTTTTATAACGTGATATGTTGACTTGGATATAACACAATGATTTATTAACTTTGCTTACTCACACAATGAAATATTGACTATTTTTTTATGACATGACATGTTGTCTTAATAATAACATCGACAACATTATTAGTAAAACTCGTATGTAAAGCAAATGCTTTTTTTCCAAGAAAAAAATATATTATTCATCTGTTTATAAATCGTTTAAATAAGATGGATTTTATTTGTACTTTTCCTAAAAAATAAACATGTATAAAACACGAATTAATTGATCGGATGTATTGCTCCGAAAGCATTATAAAACTAGTTTAAAATGCTTACTTTAATAATACCGGAGATTTTGGCAATCATCTCAGGCACAGCTGCTTTAATTTGATCAAGAGTCATGTTGGCAAAAAAAGTAGCTCCGAGATCATTGTGACCAATGTCAAATGTATATAAACCTTTTGAAAAGTAATCAGCTTTAGGCAACAATTTCGCAAATACTCCATCTGCATTACATCATATTCTAAGAAACTCTTAATACATTCTGTAAAAATAATATAAATAATTGACTTTTAGTGATTTTGAGAGTGACTAAGACATATCATCTCTAACAATACTACTCATATTCACTCATTTTTTATTATTTTATCATTAAAATTATTAATTATTGTTATATTTACCAGTAGTGAGAGGAGATACTCACCAATAATAAATTATTAATACAAAATTAATTAAGTAGGCACTAAGAGTTGGAGAGAGACTCTCTATTAATAGAGATGATGAAGATGTTCTTAGTAATTTGAGGAGTCACTAAAAGGCTGTTGGACTTAATTTTTAACTCTTTCTCCATAAATTTTAACATAAGAATCAAACTAAGAGGGTGTTAAAAATAATCTAGTTAGTCCAGGATAACGGTCGTGAACCTAAAACCTCTAACCTAAGTCTATCATGCTATTAATTTTTAGGTAGAGCCAGCCGCTTAGAATTATTCGAGCTAAAACGGGCTTAGTGAAGCTATCAAAATTTTAACCTCAAGTCTATCAAATTTCAGGGTTTCACATTTTGCAAAAAAAAAAAAAAAAAATTCTAACGGATAAATAATGTGACATTAATTTAACTATGAATTTAAACCATGTCAAATTTTAAGTCACGCCGTGTTAATTCCACTAATACAGCATCAATCAGAGGCGGAGACAGCCCGGAGCTTGGGGGTGCCGAAGCCCCCCAGCTCCGACGGAACCCTTGGTAGAGTAATATTCCCGCCCCTGCACAGCCCCCCTGCCTCTTTTCTGATTTTAACGTCCGTGGCGTTCTCTGCAAATTCTTCTTCATACAAACGAAGAAGAAAGACTCTTGTTGTGCCCTGCCCAAATTATTAGACTGGACACAGTTTTTTTTAATTGGGTCCAGACACAAATTAAAGGTAATGCTCTCTCATATCTTCCTCTTAAGTTCTTGGTTGTTAAGTTTTAGGTTATTACTAACTTTTTATTATTTATATGCCTTTTGTTTTAAAAATTCTAATTTAATTTGTTATAGTTCTAATTTTGGTTTTTTTATGAATTAGTATTATCATTTCGTAGTTTAATTTAATTTAGTAATGTGAATTTTGATTGATTGAAAATTTCATAGTTTAAAATTAAATTGATAATATTGATGGATAAATTAGGGATTTAATTGATAAATTTGAATTGAGTTTATAAAATAGGGGTTTTGTATTGTGATATTAATTTAGGGTTTTGGTTATATCCTTAATTTAGGGGTATTGTGATATAAATTTAAGGTTTTTGGTTGTAGCCTTAATTTAGAGATTTTGTAATATAAATATATTAAGACTTGTAGTTATAAATTTAGGGGTTTTATAACATATTGTTTTTTTTATTATAGAACTACAAAATGATAGACATTTGTTATAAAAAAAATAAAGAGAAATCCGAATTCTGACTCATTCTCCTCGGTAAATAATGTAAAATCTATTGAGCAAGAAGGTGATAAAAGAGCTCGTGTTGATGTAGAAATTTCAAATGAACTTATTGGTGATCCGAAAAAATGTTTTCAAATTGATTTATATCTTGTTAAGAGATTCAATGAGAAGATAATATTTGGCTAAAGGCCCTTCTCAAACTAGTGGACACGATTTCCCATCTATTTTCAAAAATAGTTATATACGTATCAAAAAAAAATATCTGTAAAATTACTTTTTATTATTTTGCAACATAATTAAATTTTTATATAGTTTTATTTAAAAAAAATTATATGTAAAGGGGATTTTTTTTTTTGACAACGTTGGACTATAATTAGCCCCCTTAATTTCAAATCCTAGCTCCGCCACTGGCATCAATCACTGACAACAAAAAAAAACACTTTAATCGCTGTCAATAAACACTAATAGATTGAAGTTTTGTAGCATTTATATATGTTGTTATAACCTGATATTAGTGAAGCTGATATGACATTTTTCTAGACTATATAACTTGAGTCCATGTTCAAATTAAATGGTTAGGTTTTCGACTAGGGTGTTCAATGGTTGGTTCGGTTTAAAAACCAGATTGAATCGAAATAATCAAATACCGAATAAGATTTAAAATTAAAACAAACTTAACCGAATAATATTACAAATCAAACCTAACCGAACCAAGTATTTCGGTTTTAGCATTTGTTAAATAATTTTTTTAAAATTTCTTACTTTATATTGAAAAAATAATCATTCCATGATGTGATAATGTGTTGTTGATTAATCATTATGTATTGAAAGTTAAGATTTAATTTTTATATCACTATATATGCAAAATGCTCAAGAAATGGTTCACTATTTCTAATTTAATTCATGTTTTCGTTTCTCATGACTAAATAAATAAAATTAAAATTATAACCGAAATTCTCGATTCGGTCGATTATTTCGATCCGGTTCGGTTTTTGAACATCCCTATCTTTTACATAGAATTTTTTTTTTTGTCAAAGGTGGTAAAACAGTAAATAAAATTAATATAAATTACCTTGGGTAGTATAGTCCAGAGTTTTATTCCTGAAATATGAGAATTCAACAAGTTGTACACCTAGATAAAATGGACTGTACCCATCTTTGGAACTCGGATAAGTCTTTATTTTTGGTAATATGGTTGAACCAGATGTTGCAAAATTGGCTCCATGGCTAAAGTTTGCGCCCACTGAATCCAAATATGCACTCAGATATGGTAGTCCCAGGCTTTCAGCTGCACGAACCGACAATGCGATACGAATTTATATTTTTTTAATGTTACAATTAAATTTAGTAAAATTACATGTGATATGTAAAGAGGATACTAATCTGATTAAGTTGACACGATTATAACATGATATGTTCTAGATTGGGTTAGGGTTGGTTAATTCATTTGACACTAACTCAATAATTAACACCACGCAAATATTAATTACCCAGTGTATAAGTCATTTAAAAAAAAATTTATCCGGTATTCTACACATGTTAGACAAAAAAAAATCACAATAGTTCGTAAGAAATGATGTACCCATAAAATCGAGCATGACACGGCCATCTGAGAATCGACCAGATGGGTGGTGAAAGAAAGTTTGTCCATACGGTGGAGGGAGTGGTCCAAATGCTGCATTCAGACCACCGGTATCAGAATTGGAGTCGCCGAAGTTGAATATCGCCGGAAAATTACAGACTTTTGAATTTGAAAAAGAAATTACTGATCCTAAAACTAACCCTAAAATAACATATTTCAATCCTTGTGCTTCCATTAGAGTTGGGAAATTATAACTTACCCTCTCTTATGAAATTGTGAATGTAATTATTTATACAATAACAAATCTCTTGTTGGGACGCGAAATTCGAGGGTGTAACAATTTTTACTATTTTAAGGATAAAAAAAATACTAATAATAAGATAATTATAAATTTATGAAAATTTAAAATTAGGAATATAAAGTCAATAAAATTATTAATTCAACAAAATTATTTATTTTATTAGTAAACAATTTATTAATAAAATTAGCGATTCTAAATTGCAATTTTTAATTAATTATATTAATAATTGTATTTTTATATTAATAAATTATATAGTGGGTTTCAATTTTTAATTAAAAATTGTGAAACTCGTATTGCAAAATCATATTTACTTAAAATGTATTTTTGAAACAAAATGAAGCGTAGATATCAAAATATGAACAATAACAAAGTTTAGGTACCATTAATATAATTTACCTGAAAAATGAAATAACCTCGCAGAGAGAAGAAATTAATTCAATAAATATAAATAATCTACAACTAAAATATAATAGGACTAAATAAATTAAATACATTTTTTTATTTTATAAATTTCAAAATCTGAATTTATAATATATTCTTAATTCTCAGTATGCTTATAACATACATGTAAAAAGAAATTATTTTCACTTAATTCTTAATATAGATAATTATTCATAATGGCATGAAAATAAACTATTAAGAGAATAATATCATCTGGTTAGATTTTCGAACTTTCAAGCCCAAGCCAACCTATATTCACTTGATATTGATTTTTCTTTTTTTGGTTTATATAGGAAGGCTAAACGCCCAGACGAAAAAAAAAAGGAAAGGGAAAACTCTCGGCTATGAGTGAATAATTCTGCTTAAAGTTGTCACTCTACTATCATCATAGAGGATATTCTAGAGGCCTGTAAGAGGCACATCAAACTCATGGTGACCCAATGAACAAAACCCTACGAAATTCGTCAGTCAGTCAGCAGCGCAGTTGCCTTCTCTATAAGAATGAATAAAAATTGTATCCCACTATCTGTCGCGATAGGAGATGCACATATGAATAAGCCACGAAAAGGGCTGATGGATGTCTACGGTGCTAGTCATCAACCGAAGAACGACCCGTGAGTCTAGTTCCACAATTACTTTTCTGAATCCTTTCCGCCACGCGATCTGAAGACCACCACTTGATATTGATTACATTTGGCTTATATGGATTGCTCGTTGATCCAACTTTTGATATTATTATTTTTAATTCTAGTTACAACTTTTATGTTTAGACCATAAACAATTATAAGTAATAAAATTTCATGTCTAGCAAAAAAATGTCATAAAAAGGTAAATATGATCACAATACGATAACATTTATTTTGTCACATTTTCCTAAATTTTTTATAACATATTACAGTTGTCATTAACATATTCTCTAATTTAAATTAAGGGAAAAGTATGAAAAAATGTCTGTGGTTTGTCCAATTTGTAAACAGAGGCATGTGGTTTAAAAGTTTACAAATAAAGGTTTGTGGTATATTTTATTTAGAAGACAAAGTATTACAATTACACATTTAAGTTCTAATTACAACTAAATACATTTTTATCTTAAAAAAATTATTCTTACATATCAGCAAAACACAACCTCCGAAAAAAACAATTTCCTAAATCGAAAAAATAAATAATATGATGGAATTTCATGTTTTTTTACTAATCTGACAGTTTACGAACTAAATTGATATTTAAGTCATTTTACATAGTTATAATTTGATTTTTGGATCTATGTTTTGTCAATATATAAATGTAATTGAAAAAAAAAATTAAAAAACATTCTTATTGTCATCAATTACTTAAAAGTTTAATTTTATATACTTTGTTTTGTAAAAAAAAGCAAACCACATACCTCTATTTGTAAACTTTTAAACCAAAGACCTCTATTTGGAAATAAGGCAAACCACGAGCATTTTTTTCGTACTTTGCCCTTAAATTAATTGAATTTTTTTCGTAAATATTATGGTAATGAGTATTCATACATCATCACAATAAATGACAAGATTTAAATAATCACAAAGATAATAATAATAATAGATGAAAAAATCTAATTTATTATCATTTATTTGAATTAAGTAATTACGAATACAAAGTGTCACAGAAAAGTAGTTTTTATTATGATGATAGATTTTAACGATAAATTTATCATCAATTATCATTATTTTGTCAACAATTTTTTTCCTTAAATTTTAATATACTAAATTTTGCCTTCAAAATTATATATTATGATATTTTACTTATCGTCATAAAATATATTTAATAGTGACGAATATGTAAATCAACGAAGATGTCTTTAAAGATTATCAGGAGAAAATTAATAACACTGATGAAAGATAAATTCATCATAGATAAGTAATTATTAGTGACGAATTCATGTTCGTTGAAAAATAAATCGTTGAAAAATAAATCGTCAAAGAAGATCATATTTCTATAGTACGTATAGTTAAAAGGTAGAATAGTATTTTCATACATATTATCTAGTTACCGCTACAAGCGTAGCAATTAATATACATAGAAAGGTAAGGATGAAATAATCAACTAATGAAATACAAATTCATTTTCAATCTCGTTAATCTAAAATGTGAATGTTGTAATTTAACAAGATTAAAATAAAGTATATAAATGAGAAAGGGCGATTATGGACAAGCAAGATTTAAAGGAGTTGGTGGATCTGAAAAAGAGCCATTAGTAAATTGTTCGAAGATCCATTTGTTAGCCAGTTCAGTGAAATGGGTTCCATCCCATATTATTGCCTTTGGATCGGTGTCAAATAATACTCCTTTTGGACAACATGGAACAAGCGGGTCCTTAAATCCTGTCAAAAGCCATATAAATTAATAGTGAATTCGATTAAAGTTGAGCATTTAAAGAAATATACCTCTAGCCCGACACAACCTATGAACAAGTCTAATTTTAAATATATCATTCATTTAATAGAGATTTTAGTTATTGAAACAAAATTAAATAATATAAAACTAAGTACGTTTCGAGTGTATTTGAAAGGTATTTACCTAATTCTTTGGCACAAGTCATAAGAGTATACTTCAAAGAGTAGATATCAACATAAGTAAGAGCAGCAAGAGGAAGATCTTTCCTTAGTTGAATAACAGCTTCTTTCAATATTTGGTTTAAATATTGAGCGCCATCATTATATGATATGACACACCCATATTTATCGAGTTGTTCTGGTTTTATTGGAAGTTGTCTCACTCTGTGTGGGAGGCAACCCAGTGGCCCTGTATTGTGTATCCAAAATGACCTTCCTCCCAATTCATACACTCCCTATGGAAACAATATAGTTGACGCCCTTTAGAAAACAAAGAAATTTGTACTATATTTCTGGAATAATACATTTAATCAATTAAAATAGGAAACCATATCGATTCATGTGAGATGATTGATGTTAAGAAATAAGAGAAGAAACTCTTGTGATTTCATGGATTTTGACATAAAAAATGTATTTTTTTCTAAAAAAATTTCATGTACAAACTTACAAAATTAACAAACAAAGGAATTTGACTAAATGCAACAATAGTGGTTGTAATCTATTTGTTGCTTTCTACTGTTTTGTTGTAAACAACCATTAGACTAATTGTTACTCCTTTTGGTTTGTTACTAATAGAAGTAACAAACTTTATCACTTTAAAGTGGGCAATCTGTCAGTTTTTTTTCTATATCTGAGAAAGTTTAATTTATTAATTAATCCTAGACACTTTCAACTGTTATATTAAGCCTTTATCTCTGTAACATTTTAGGCCTTTTTAGTTGGATTAAAATGTAAAAAGATACTTTTAAAACTTTTCTTAAAATAATTACTTATTAATCCTTTTTCCTTGTGTTTGGTTCATTTTTTTCTAGTATCAACCATAACAATTTATTTTGATTGTCAAACTTATTTATAATCAAATTTTATAAAAATAATAATAAAGATTAAATTAATTATTTTATTGGATAAATATTTTATATAAAATTCATAATAAATATTGAATTAATTATGTTGTCAGATGGAAATTATTAATTGAATATTAATTAAGTGATTGTATAATATTTTATGACAAGAGGATCCTATAAAATTTGAAAGTAAAAAATAATCATAGTGAAATATTATTTTTTTAGTGTTATTTTTGTTTAGGTGGTAAGTGGAAGTAACAAAATTTTGTTACTTCCACTATAGTTGCTCTAATAGTGCTAGTTTTTGACGATGTGACATGTTGACTTCGATTACATGACACATTAATTTTGTTTAAGTGACACAATGAAATATTGACTTTTTAATGACGTGACATGTTGACTTGAATTGCTCTAATGATGCTTGTTTTTGACGATGTGATATGTTGACTTCGATTACATGACACATTAATTTTGTTTAAGTGACACAATGAAATATTGACTTTTTAATGACGTGACATGTTGACTTGAATTGCATAACACAATGATTTGTTGACTTTGTTTATTGACACAAAGAAATATTGACTTTTTTATGACATGACATGTTGTCTTGATAATAACACGACAACATTATTAGTAAAATTCGTTTGTAAAGCAAATGCTTTTTTTCCATGAAAAAAATATATTATTCGTCTGTTTATAAATCGATTATGGATTTTATTTGTATTTTCCTAAAAAATAAACAAATTAATTGATCGAATGTATTGCTCCGAAAATATTATAAAACTAGAATTTAAAATTCTTACTTTAATAACTTTGGAGAATTTGGCCATCATTTCAGGGACAATTGCTTTAACTTGATCAAGAGTCATAACTTGATCAAGACTCGTCTTATCAAAATAAGCAGCTCCGAGATCATTTTGACCAATGTCAAATGTATATAAACCTTTTTCGAAGTAATCAGCTTTAGGCAACAATTTCGCAAATACTCCATCTGCATTACATCATATTAATTCCAAGAATAATATCTTCAGTTTCAACCTTTTTTTTCAAATATACATGTAAATAGATTAGAGCATCTCTAAGAAACTCTTAATATACTCTATAAAAATAATATAAATAATTGAGTTTTAGTGAGTTAAGAGTGACTAAGACATATCATCTCCAACAATAATACTTATATCCACTCCTTATTTATTATTTTATCATTAAAATGATTAATTATTTTATATTTACCAATAGTGAGAGGAGAGACTCATCAATAATAAATTATTAATACAAAATGAATTAAGTAGGCACTAAAAGTTGGAGAGAGACTCTTCATTAATAGAGATGATGAAAATGCTCTTAGTAATTTGAGGGGTCACTAAAAGGACAAATTATTAGAAGCACCTGATTTTCCATGTCAAATGGAGGACCTCTCATACATATTTTGACACGTGTAATATAGACTCACACATATTATAAGAGGCCCTAATATTTTAATTATAACATGGGGTCACAATACACATGTCCAAATATGAAATGGAGGTCCTCTGAGCGACATGGAAGATCATGTGCTTAATATAAGAACTCAACTAAAAGGCTGTTAGAGTTAATTTTTAACTCTTCCTCTTCAAATTTTAACATAAAAATCAAACTAAGAGGCTGTTACAGATACTCTAATTAGTGATAACGGTCTTGAACCTAAAACCTCCAACCTAAGTCTATCATGCTATTAATTTTTAGGTAGAGCCAGCCGCTTACAAGTATTCAATCTAAAACATGCATAGTGAAGCTAAATTCTAAGGATAAATAATGTGATATTAATTTAACTATGAATTTTGTCACGTCCGGGTCTAAATTTCCAGAATTTATACATTGATAGTAATATATATTATAATTATCGGTTGTGTTTTCTTCAATTAGTGACCAAGGTAAGTAACTATCAACTATGTTTTGAGTTTTATATATATAGATATATATATATAATCAAAGAATTTTCAGAAATTGATATTTTAAGGTTATGCAGAAATTTTGTAAATTGGGGTTTTTCATGATTTTGCTTTTTATTGTGAAATTATGGTTCAAATGAAGCTATTGATTATGCTTCTATGTGAATTTCAGATTATCAACATATATATCATATTCATCTCTTAATTTCCTACCTCAAACTGTGCTTAAGATCAAAGAATTTTATCCTCGATATCTATATCCTAATTATTTCCTCAAACAATATTTATTTTCATATTAATCATCAAATCATGAACTCTACGATTTTCTCCCACTTTATTTATCATTGATCACCACATCAGTATCTCTCTAAACATCATTTATATAACTCTCAACAATTCTCAACCTCAATCCGATCAAGTTCAACAATAGATCTGCACTTTGAATTCGGATATCATTTATTCAAATTAATATTCCATAAATTGTTAAACTCCTGTCATAATCTCCAATTTATAATCAACCTCCAAAACAATTAATTAAAATCTCCACATTTTCGCTTTCTTAATCACATATGTATTAACTTCAAAACTCATCATATCATTTCAAAGTCTCTTAACCTTACTTCACATCTGAGATACGTATATTTTTCAGCTAACTATTAAACTCTCAACTATCAATTCCAAATCATACTAAGGAGAAAAATCAAAACAAAAACCAAATTCTGGTTTAAAGCTAAAATGATCTACATATTCCATTTATAGCCTAACTTCTTCATACGGAGTCCGAATAAGACGATTCAGAAATCCCTGGAAACGTGAGATAAAAATAAAGAACTTTCATTTAGGACTCCATGACAGATTCGGCCTATATCTGGTCTAAAAATACATCACAAGATTCAGGTATGAATCTGGTTTTCCAGCAGCATCTATATAGACAATTCTCTATATCTCTAGCTCAAAGCTATGACTTACTCATAACCCATATCATCAAATATCAAATAATTTACTATTTTTCATACATCTAAATATTGCTAACCATCAAATCTCATTTTTACACCTTATTAGCTAGCTACTCAATCCTCGAAAAATTCCAAATTATTTCTTAGTTATCACCAAATATCCATATTCCTCAATTACTATCGATTATTTCTTAGCTATCACCAAATATTCATATTCCTCAATTACTATCGATTATTTCTTAGGTCTTACCAAATATCGATATTCCTCAATTACTATCAACCTTAGGTCCGAAGAATTTAACCTAGATGGATACACATACACAAATTTTATTTTATGAACTTAAGTTTTGAGAATATTTTATAAGGTTTTGATGACTATCTTATAAACTTACGTTTTGAGTATATTTTATAAGGTTTTGATTAAATCCCTTTATAAATGTATATATGTAGCTATGTTAAGTAAAGTTGGTTTTTATAGCTGATAGTTTCTTACTGAGATTTTTGTCTCACGTTTTTAAATGTTTTAATGTTTTTAGGTGAGAAAGTACAGGATATAGAGAAGGTTACCGACTGCTTAGGCGAGATTTGGAAGTTGGCTGCTTATTGTTAGAATTATGCTTAGAACTTTAGTATTGCAATTGTAATATTATGATATTTGGATAAATTGGAGACTCCGAAGTATTGATTATGATCTTTCTATTTCACGTCCGATGCCGATTGAGGTCGTCTAGGGTCGGATGTGACAAATTTAAACCATGTCAAATTTTAAATCACGCCGTGTTAATTTCACTAATACAATACCAATCACTAAAAAGAAACAACACTTCAACCGCTGTCGATAAACACTAATAGTTAGCATTTATATATATATTGTTATAACATGATATTAGTGAAGCTGGTACGACGGTTTTTCGACTAGACTACATAATTTGAGTCCATGTTCAAATCAAATGATTAGTTTTTCGACTAGAAGTGTTCAAAGGTTGGTTCGGTCTAAAAACCAAACCTAACCGAATACCGAATAAGACTTAAAATTAAAACGAACCTAACCGAATAATATTACAAATCAAACCTCACCGATTCTAGTATTTCGGTTCGGTTTTCGGTTTTAGCATTTGTTAAATAATTTTTTTAAAATTTCTTACTTTATATTGAAAATAATAATTCTTCTATGATTTGATAATGTGTTGTTGATTAATCATTATGTATTGAAAGTTAAGATTTAATTTTTATATCACTATATATGCAGAATGCTCTGGTTCACTATTTCTAATTTAATTCATGTTCTCGTTGCTCATAACTAAATAAATAAAATCAAAATTATGACCAAAATTCATTTATCCGGTCGATTATTTCGGTCTGGTTCGGTTTTTGAACACCTCTATCTTTTACATAGATTTTTTTTGTCAAAGATGGTAAAACAGTAAATAAAATTAATATAAATTACCTTGGGTAGTATATTGCAGAGATCTATTCTTGAAATATGAGAATTCAACAAACTGTACTCCTAAATAAAATGGACTGAACCCATCTTTGGTACTTGGATAATTGTTTTTTTTTGGTATTATGGTTGAATCAGCAGTTGCAAAATTGGCTCCATGGCTAAAGTTTGCGCCCACTGAATCCAAATATGCACTCAGATATGGTAGTCCCAAGCTTTCAGCTGTACGAACCGACAATGCAATACGAAATTAATACGACTTTAATTGATTTATGTTTTATTAAATAAATAATGAATCAATTTTAGGTCATCATAAAATTAACACCCAATTTTTTAAATTGAGTAGAAATTTTTTCTTCTAACTTAAAAAATAATTTGAATATTTAAAATTATTATTTAGATTTTTTCATCTTTTTATATGTTATTTTAATAAAGATAACAAAATTATATATAACTTGTAAACACATTACACGAATCCAATCTAATATTAATGGGTTAAAGGATATTAAAATAAATATTAGATCAAACTTTTGAATTGTTTGGATTAATTCATTTGACACTAACTCAATAATTAAATGGATAATTACTAATCTGACCCAATCAAGGACCCCAATTTACATATCTAACCCACCTTACCTCAAAGTTACCAAATTAGACACTTTCACCCTTTTTGGACAAAACTAACCTTAGTTCTATTGGATGAATCGGTCGATCTTCTTCTTCTTCTTCTTCTTCTTCTTCTTCTTCTTCTTCTTCCTCCTCCTCCTCCTCCTCCGCTTCATCCGCTTCTTCTTCTTCTTCTTCTTCTTCTTCTTCTCCGTTTCAACTTCTTCTTCGGTTCATCTTCTTCAATTTCTTATACTAATCGTTAGCGATTTTTGAGATTTTTGACATATTATGTTCAATTTCCCGTACAAATGGTATATTTTTTGTTTATACGCTTGCTTTTCTCGTTGGTTTTGCCTCTTTCTTCATCTTTAATGGTATCGATTCAATTTCCTCTATTTTCCATAATTTTTTTCCATTTTCCTCCATTATTGTCGCATTTGTGATAAAATTATCGCATTTCGTCACAAATGCGACAAGAACTGTCGCATTTCGTCGCAAATGCGACAAGAACTGTCGCATTTGTCAATGCGACAACTCTTGTCGCATTTGCGACGAAATGCGACAGTTCTTGTCGCATTTGCGACGAAATGCGACAATTTCGTCACAAATGCGACAACAATGGAGGAAAATGGAAAAAAATTATGGAAAATAGAGGAAATTGAAACGATACCATTACAGATGATGAAAGAGGTAAAACCAACGAGAAAAGTAAGCGTATAAGCAAAAAATAATATGTCAAAAATCTCAAACGATTGGTATCTGAAATTGAAGAAGATGAACCGAAGAAGAAGTTGAAACGGAGAAGAAGAAGAACAACAAGAAGAAGAAGAAGAAGAAGAAGCAGCAGATGAAGCGGAGGAGGAGGGGGAAGAAGAAGAAGAAGAAGAAGAAGAAGAAGAACGATTGATTCATCGAATAGAAGTAAGGTTAGTTTTATCCAAAATGGGTGAAAGTGTCTAATTTGGTAACTTTGAGGCAAGGTGGGTTAGATATGTAAATTGGGGTCCTTGATTGGGTCAAATTAGTAATCATCCCATAATTAAAACCACACAAATATTAATTACCCAGTGTATAAGTCATTTTTAAAAAAAAAAGTTATCCGGTATTCTATACATGTTAGACAAAAAAAAATCAAAATAGTTCGTAAGAAATGATGTACCCATAAAATCGATCATGACACGGCCATCTGAGTATCGACCAGCCGGGTGGTGAAAGAAAGTTTGTCCATACGGTGAAGGGAGTGGTCCAAATGCTGCATTCAGAGCGCCGGTATCAGAATTGGAGTCGCCGAAGTTGAATATCGCCGGAAAATTACAAACTTTTGAATTTGAAAAAGAAATTACTGATCCTAAAACTAACCCTAAAATAACATATTTCAATCCTTGTACTTCCATTAGAGTTGGGAAATTATACCTTACCCTCTCTTATGAAATTATGAATGTAATTATTTATACAATAACAAATCTCTTGTCGGGAGGCGAAATTCGAGGGTGTAGCAATTTTTAACTATTTTAAGGATAAAATATACTAATAATAACATAATTATAAATTTATGAAAATTTAAAATTAGGAGTATAATACTAGTATTGGAAATAAATATAAATCGAAGCAAATGCCAAAAAAAGAATTTACTTCGTTCAAAAAGAACTGTAATTATTAGATATTTAGTTTTATAAAATCAACAAAAATTAGCCGGAAGAAAATCTGTTTCAGTGTTTCATCTCTCCCTCATAAAAAATGGTTTCAACTTATTGTGCGGGTTCTCTTAGCTTACAAAATATATTATTTTAATTAAATGAGACCACTTTTTGTGAGAGGAACATGAAAACAGACATTAAAATAAGGACAACCGATTTTCTTCCAAATTAACCATTCTAAAGTCAATTTACAGCCTAAACAATTTTTAACTCAACAATATTATTTATTTTATTAGTAAAAGAACTTTTATTGAAAACCACACAAAACAATAATCTAAAACAACTATTACAATTAATGCTAAAAGCTTCTTTGGTTCGCGGATAAAAAGAAAATAGAATGATTATTTCTAAAGAATTAATATTCTCACCAGGGGGTATACATCGATTCAAACCAGAACCTAACTGAATCGAAATAACCAAATACCGAAACTGTTAAAATAATTGACATCGATACCGAACCGAATATTATGCCAAACCAAAATATAACTGAACCGAAATATTCGGCTTGGTTTTAAACTGAATTGGTTAAAAAAAAACAACAAATAAAAAATACTATATTTACTTATTACATTTATCTCAAAAAAAAAAATTTGAAATACTTTAAAATATATTTATATTAACTTATTATCTTAACAATATTAAAAAGAAATAACCTTTAGTATCTGATATATATATATATATAATGGGAATATGAAAAAAAACAGGAAAAGACAAAAATGATGATGAGAATATTGAAATGAAATATAAATATAGATATATATGTATATATATAATATATAATATAATATATAATATATAGATAATATGAATATAATATATATATATATATATATATAATATAATATATAATATATGTATATATAGGT
Source organism: Euphorbia lathyris (assembly GCF_963576675.1). Classification (NCBI taxonomy): domain Eukaryota; kingdom Viridiplantae; phylum Streptophyta; class Magnoliopsida; order Malpighiales; family Euphorbiaceae; genus Euphorbia; species Euphorbia lathyris. Next base: position 16,158,287 of record NC_088914.1, on the reverse strand, counting down.
AAGAAAATGAAATAAACAAAATAGTAACTTTCAAACTTGAGCGTCCCCCAGTTTCTGTCTACTTATGATCATAGACCATAAGCTTGCATACTTTTGTAAGGGATCCCACAAAATTTGAAAGGATCTAGATAAATAAACTTGAAATATGAAATTTATTAAAAGTAGGTGGCGTAGCCAACCATCAAAAACTTACAAATTTGGAATCAAAAACTGGAGATACAACTTCCTTCGTAAAAGGAATTACAAATTATTCTTGAAATTGATTACAAGAGAGAAATTTAAGGTTTGGGGTGGAAAATGTGGTGTATATGGATGAAAGAGGAAGGTGGTGTATATGGATGAAGGAGGAAGGTGGTGTATATGGATGAAGGTAGAAGGTAGGGATGGAAGTGGAAGAGATGATGGAGAGAAGAGAGAGAGTGTTGGAAGGAGAGAGAAGGTGTATGGAGAGTAGAATGAATGCTTGAAAATGGATGTATGAAAATGGATGGATGTAGTGTTGGAGGGTACCTCCTTATATAGGCAAACCAAAGGGCATTTTTGGAATCATAAATAGTAACCAGGGGTATTTTTGGAATCATGAATAGTAACCAAGGGCAATTTTGTCTTTGTGAATAGTACTGGTACAGTATATCCACATGCCAGCTGCAATGTCTGTCTGCAAAATTGTCAGTGGTCACGTGTTGGAATCTTCAAATAATTTCATTGGAACACAGTTTTCTGGAATCTTCAAAAATCTTCAGAAATCTTCAAAAATCTTCAATCTTTGGAATCTTCAAGATCTGCAATCTTCAAAATTTGGATTTTGGGGAGTAATTGTCCCTTAAGTTTTGCCTAAGTACCATTTAAGGTAACTTAGCGGGATCTTTTTTTTTTTTTTTTTTTTTAATTTTTTTTTTTTTTTAGAAACCAGAATTACCAAACATGCTAAAGTGATCATAGTCGGAATCATTATCACTCAAGTTAATTGCTGGTTCATCCTGGTCCGAGTCTGACTGGGATTGGGGAAGGTATTTTCTGAACAAAGCAGTCATCTCTTCAGGGGTTTTTGCTGCAGCTAATTTTGAGGCTAAGTGGGATTTCTCGGCCAAAAATTGTGCTTGTCCCAAAGAAATGGTTTTTTCAGGTATTTGTTTGGAAAGTGGAAGGAATCGATTCTCAGTGAACTGTATTTCTCCAGATTTTCTAGTAGGATTTTTCAACCATATATCCATTTTCTCAACAGTGAGACTAAGAGGAATCTTGAATTTGTCCCACCATCTTACTAGAAATCTCCTTTGAATCAGTGAATTTCTATAATTTTCTGCATATTGTACCTTCGAAGCACCTACCCAAGCAAAGTAAAATTTCATGCAAAATAAAGCCAAGGGAGAGAACCTTTTTTCCTCCTCACTGGGTTTGTAACCCGCCTTAAATTTTTTGTAACAAGTAAGAATTCTGTCTTGGAGGATTTGCTCAACGCAACCCCAATGTTCCCACCATTGTTGGAACCAAAGAGGAAATTTTTCTGGATTACAAGCGGTATCAAAAAAGATAAGCCAAGAATGTTTTCTCCCAACATTATTAATCAGGAGGGCATTCCACCAGGCCTGTTGGTATTCCCAGTAATTAAAAGGAGTCTCATAAAATTCTTCTTCTTTGTATTCCACAGGAAAATACACAGGTTCAGACAGTGGGTGTTTCCAGTCTATCGGAGAAATAACCTTGTGAATTTTTACTGTGGAATATGCTGGGTCTGAGTGTTCAGATTTCCAGTAAAAGTGTTTGAAAGAAGCAGAATTTGTGACAGTAAGAATCATTTCATAATATCGTGAAGTCTTGTTTAAGTCCCATGATTTGAAAAACCAATTTTTACCAAAAGCTTTTTCAATTGAAACTTGAGGATCTTCATGATAAAAGCCTTTTTCTACAGAAAGAACATTTTGAAATGAATTCTTGACAATAAAATCACTTGGAAAAGTTGAAGGAATTGGAGAAGGAACAACATGTGTGAAAGCCACTTGGGAATTTTGAAAATTGGAATTGGAGATTGTTTTTTGGGTATCATGAAAATATTTTTGGGAAGTTGAGATTTGGGAACTTAAAACATTTTTAGAAATTTCATGAGAAAGGGCTTTTGTTGAAGAAGATTCTCCTTTCTCAGGTTTTTGAACAATTGGAATCTCTTCTTTTGGAGTCTGATACTTGACTAGAGCTTGTTGAAGCTCCGGGGATTTTGCAAATGTTTCTGCCAACCATTTTTGGATTTTAGGGTCCAAACCTGATTGGTTGGTATCTTCAAGAGTTGATTCTTTCTTTAGAGCGGCATCTCTCCATGTTTTTATTTTTGAATCTTCATCAGAATTTTTGTTGGAATCTCTCCCAGTGATTGTGGAATCTCTCCCAGTGATTTCTTTTCCTTTATTTTTCTTCGGCATGGCTGGAATTTTGAAGGAATTCACGGGTTAGGAAGTCAGGAATGGAATTTGTATCTCCTTTTATAAACTCAATATCAAAATCATAAATGCTTAAAATTGCTTGCCATCGTGCAAAAATCTGTTTTGATGCAAGGTTTTTAACATCCTTTTGTAAAACTTCTTTTGCACTTTTGCAATCAATTCTTAAAAGAAATTTTTGATTTAGTAAATCACTTTGAAATTTGTTTATACATAAAACAATACTCAAAATTTCTTTTTTAATTGTTGAGTAATTTCTTTGGCATTCATTCCAATGTCCAGAGGTGTATTGAACTATGTGTTCTTTACCCTCGGAAACTTGTTTAAGAATTCCACCATAACCTAGGTCTGAGGCATCTATTTCTACAACCTTAGGTAGGGAAGGATCAGCTAGATGAAGACAAGGAATCTCTAAGACCTGTTGTTTGATGTTTCTAACAAGAGCAGTATGCTCTTCAGTCCATGGGACATGATTCTTCTTGAGTCTATCATGTAATGGCTTAGCCATTCTGTTGATATTGGGACAAAAATCAAGAACATAATTAAGGCTTCCTAAAAACCTCTGTAATTGATTTTTATCAAGAATCCTATCGGGAAATTTTTGTGCAAATTGAAGGGATCTTTCAATTGGTGTGATAGTTCCTTTGGATATGTAGTGTCCTAAGAACCTGATGCGAGTTTGGAACAAGGAAATTTTCGATTTCGACACAACCAAACCATTTTTCTTAACAACATAGAAAAAGGTTTTAAGGTGTTTGAAATGTTCTTGAATAGAATTTGAAAAGATAAGAACATCATCGATGTACACAATACAGAATTTTGAATAATCATTGAAAATGTCATTCATAATTCTTTGGAATTCAGAAGGGGCATTTTTCAAACCAAAAGGCATTACATTCCACTCATACTGACCAAAAGGAACAGTAAAAGCAGTTTTGTACCTATGAGATTTTGAAATTTGAATTTGCCAAAATCCTGATTTCATGTCAAATTTCGAAAAAACATAAGCAGAATGAAGTTTTTGCAAAAGATCTTTTTTATTTGGAATAGGGTACCTAATCCATCTCAACGCCTTATTCAAAGGTTTGTAATTTATTACTAACCTACGCGTTCCTCTCTCTATTTCAGAATTTTTATTGACATAAAATGCAGCACAACTCCAAGGGGACCTTGATTTTGAAATTAGACCCTTTTGTTCTAATTCCTGAATTTCTTTTCTACAGTATTGCTCAAGTTCTTGGTTCATTTGAATTGGCCTAGCCTTGGTTGGAATTTGTTTCTCATCAAAATCAATTTCGTAAGGCAAGTCAACAATATGTTGTTTTCTGTCCCAAAAGGCAGTTGGAAGATCAGAACAAATTTCTTTTTCAATCAAGTTTTGAAATTCAGAAATTTTCTGTTGGATTGAAGGATTATTTATCTGTTCTTCAAACCGTTTGAAAACAACATCTTTTTGGAGAGATTGAAGATGGTAAGTTTTCCCTTTGATTAAAACATTTAAGGAATTTTCATGAATCGAACAAGCTTTGATTAAATCGAGATTCCGTGTTTGAGGTTTTTCGATAAATTCAAAATTTAATTTTCCATTTTCTGTTCTTGAGGAAATTGAATCTGCTTTCACCTTATAAGGAGTAATCAGATTCATGAAAGGAGTTCCCAAAATGACACTGTGTTGAATAGCACTGACAGAAACGAACCAAGTTTTTAGGAGAATATCATTATTTAAAATCGAGGCTTCCGTTTTTGAATCAACAATCAATTTGGAATTATTTGCAGCAGAAAGCCTTTCATTTGTTTTCTCTAAAAACTCTTTTGGAACAATTCCTGATTTTATACAATTTAAATCAGCAACAGTGTCAAAAAGTGCGATGATATCGATTTGGAAATCTTTTGAAAAAACAAGAGTTATTTTGATAACATATTTTCGGGTAGTGATTTCCCGTAAAACAAAGAGAAAATCAGTTGGAATCTTTTCAACATTTTGAACATTTTGAATTTCATGGGAAGAGGTTTGACCAATCTCAGTTTCTTCAGGAAAATCAGAAGAATCAGAGGTATCTTGAAGAAGTTTCGAAATTAATTCAGAATCCTTTCTTTGCTTTTCTTTAAGTTCTCTAAGCTCAGATTTTATTTCCTTGATTTCCTTTTGTAGTTCTTGAATGCTTGTTTTTTCATTTAAGATGGGTTTTTTCCTTTTATTTAGAATTTTGGTGAGATCGTAGGCTCCTTTACTGGTATTGGGTAAAATGGAAGTTTTCTCTACCTTTTTATCTTCTTTTCTCTCTTCTTGGTTGTCTAAGGATCTTAAAAGTTTATTTAAAAATTCTCTTTTGAGTTCTGGGTCTCCTATGTTGTTAATGATATCTAAAATCGTACTTTGTTCCCTAGTTAAAACATTAATTTCAAAAGAGCTCGTAGAGCTAGTTGCAACGATTTCATCTAATTGAAGGTCTTGGTTGTTTTCAGAGGATATTGAAGAAAGGTTTTCAGAATCAGAACTAGAGGTATCGGAAGAGGAATCAAGAAGTAGATTGGAGATTTTGTTGGTTATTTCATCATCTAGTTGTAGTTCATGTAATTTTTTATTGAATTTACAGAATTTCGATGTATGTCCCTTTCTATGGCATCTATAACATGTAATATCTCTAAATTTATTTTCTTTGTTCTTAATTTCAGTTTTCTTTTGTTTGTATTTTCTCGGTTTCCTATAGTGAGATTTTCTATAATAATCATCTTGGGACTTTTGATATTTTTTCATGGATTTCTTGGGTTTCCTATAAGCATTTCTCCTAGAATTTTTGCTACAATTTCCTGGGCAAGTTGATGTTGAGGGTTTATTTATGTTGATGTCAAACTGATTACAAAAGGTTCCTAATTCGGACCTAGTTTTCTTAAGTTCCCATTTTAGATGTTTTTGTAATTTCATTTCTTGGCAAATTTTTAATCCTTCCTGTTGGGTTAGACTAATCAGCTCACCGTAAGTGAATTTGTTATAAGGAATTTGGTGTCCATGTGTTTCTCTAATTTTGTTTCTAACTTTCTCACCTAATTGGGTTGGTAAGCCAGCCAAAAACTTTTCTTTCCAAAAGGGTTGATTTGAGTCTTCTCTAAGCATTACTCTAGTTAAAAACGTATTTTTGTACCATTGGAAATCGCTAAGTTTTTTACACTTCAAATTTGATAAAAGTTCAGCATTTTTATCTTTTAAATGGGAGGGATCTCCTATGAAATGAAGAGAAATTGTAAGAATTAGAGTGGCTACGGCATCTTGAATCGGGTCACCATCATCATCAAAGATTGGTTCATCATTTTCATCTATCTTAATGGCATCTAAAATTTCTTCTTGCTGTTGTTGTGTGAGATAGTAATCCCACCAACCTTTCAGTTGCCCTGAAAATCCTGCTATGAGGAGTTCAGCAACTGTCCTATCCTGGGTACCAGGTTGAGTCTTATAAGCATTGGCGGCCATGGTCATCTGTTGTAGAAGACCAAGAATTTCATACTCAGAGAGTCCATCTATGTTCCAATCATAGACAGAGGTGGCATTGAAACGAGATTGAGATAAAGGTTTAGCTGTATTGATATCAGGGGGCAGGGATGATTTGCAAACGGTCTTGTGGAATCCTAGACCAATGAAGTTTATTAATTTCAGGAGTGACTTCTTGGAATTGTTCAATGAGACTTTCAGTTTCAGAGTCTTGAGTTATGACATTAACTTTACTGGCCGAATGGGGAGGAGTATCAGGGATAATTTGAGCGGAATCTTGGTTGGAGTTGGTACTCGTAGGAGTCATCCTACTTAATTGATCACGAATGGCTTTAATGTATTCAGATTTGCTATCTTGGATATTTTTTGAACTTTGATTTGTCATTTGATATGGTTTAAAAATGGGATTTTGGATCTTAGGTTTGGTAATGGGTTTGGAGGAATAAAAAACTATAGGTTGTTTATCAAGGTGTTTTTCTATCCTATCTAGTTGTCTTCCTATTGTATTCAAATTTGTATTGGTATAGTTATTTTGGAGAATTATATTTTTAACATTGGTTTTGTCATCATTACTGGGTGTCTTATAAGGAATCGCTTCTACCTTTTGGTTATTGTGATCTAGCCTTATACCCCTAAGTGGTGGATGAGTCGATTGAACTTTCCTATTATCTAACATTTCCCACTCAAGTGCCTTATTTCTAAGGGTAATTGGGCTAACACAATTTCTAAAAGGATAATCAATGGAATTTTTTGAAGCATAAATTTCAAACCAATCAAAAAACAAAATATGAACTTGATTTTGATTTACAAATTCATAAAATTCATTTTGAATTGCTTTTCTGGAATCCATAAAATTTTTAAAAAACCATGACCTTTTTTCAATGTTATTTTCTGAATAAAAGTCATCATGAAGAAGTTGTTTGTTGATATTAAATTCTCTTGAAATCACATTCAATTCATTAAAAACATTTTCTGTGACGGCTGAAAACGTTGGGCTTGTAGGCAAGTCTGTTTCAGGAATGTGAGATTGATCATGTTGGTTTTGGGTATTATGGGTCTCCTCAATACGAGCTTGAGTTCCAGAACTCTCTGCTCTATTAGGATTGTCATAAACTACCCTGGGTATCACTGAGGTGAAATTTACACCTCTTAAAATAGAATCGGGAATCTCAGAAGTTGAATGTCTTGCCATATTTGAGTATGGCAAATTTATAACAGATGGCAAATTAGTAACTCTTCCTAGGTCTATGGTATCTGAGACCGAGGAATTATCTGAATATCTACTACTGGTAGAATGTCGATGGAATGAAAGTTTAACTTTCCCATCTTGGTACTGAGTTATATGTTTCAACTCGGAGTTTGGTTTGGGAGTCTCTAATGGTCTAACTGGTCGAGGTTCATTTACCCCTTCCAATATCCATTCTTCAGGAAGCGTAACTTCCTTCCAAAGTATAGATCTGGGTATCACAGTGTTTGACTTGGTTAAGTCTGTTTGTAGAAGGATGGTTTCACCCTTCTTACTATGGAATTTTACCTTAGTGGCAAAGGCGGACATCATGGCCTTATAGTGAATTCTATAGATTAAAGCAACTGGAATTGACCCTTCAAGCATTCTATAATTGTGAGTTTTGATTTGTAAAACCAAAGACTTCAAAATATTTTTATCATTTAAGGAGATAGTAAAATTGGGATAACATTCAAAAGATATTGGACCTGTACAGAGACTAGACTCTACGGAACTTAATAGGGAATCGCCAAAGTTCGTGAATCTAGCATCTCTTAGGATGGCAAGGATGGAGGTATCTAGTCCTTCTTTGGTCAAAGGTTTAATTCCGACTTGGATTAAACCTATATGGATATATTTAAAATTTTTATCCCGATGTTTTTTCAAAGACTGTTGAGAAAGTAGATTTATTGTTTCAAAAGGTTTTGTTAACTGAAGGTCTCTTTCTTCAGTCTTAATTGTAAAATTTGTTTTGAAAAAATGGAATTTAGAAGTTTCATAAATTTCATCATTTTCTTTCTTTGGAATTTGCCAATTATCTATTGATTTTTGAAAATCTTCTATTACTATTTCTTCACTGTTTATTATTTTCTTGGAATCAGAAGAAGTGGTTGATACAGAATTTGTAGAGGTAGTTTTACAGAAAAATGCATCCATTTTAAAAAGATTGTTTGCAATAATAAATTATTTTCCTTACAATCCAAAGCACTTTCTAGGTTTCACAGCCTTTCCACTGGCTTACTACCCAGACACAAGCTTAGGCAAAAACACTCAGGAAAATAAATTATTCTTACAAAAGATCTTTTCAAAATAAACACGAATTTTCTATAAATATACCCCCCAGGCTCTGATACCAGACACGCCCACGGATCCAAGAGGTCTAATAAACAACACGGAAATATTAATAGACTATATTCTAAAAACCAATAAATAGAAAAAACAAAGATAATAATGGGAATATGAAAAAAAACAGGAAAAGACAAAAATGATGATGAGAATATTGAAATGAAATATAAATATAGATATATATGTATATATATAATATATAATATATAATATAATATATAGATAATATGTATATAATATATATAATATATATATATATATATATAATATATAATATAATATATGTATATATAGGTAAGAAAATGAAATAAACAAAATAGTAACTTTCAAACTTGAGCGTCCCCCAGTTTCTGTCTACTTATGATCATAGACCATAAGCTTGCATACTTTTGTAAGGGATCCCACAAAATTTGAAAGGATCTAGATAAATAAACTTGAAATATGAAATTTATTAAAAGTAGGTGGCGTAGCCAACCATCAAAAACTTACAAATTTGGAATCAAAAACTAGAGATACAACTTCCTTCGTAAAAGGAATTACAAATTATTCTTGAAATTGATTACAAGAGAGAAATTTAAGGTTTGGGGTGGAAAATGTGGTGTATATGGATGAAAGAGGAAGGTGGTGTATATGGATGAAGGAGGAAGGTGGTGTATATGGATGAAGGTAGAAGGTAGGGATGGAAGTGGAAGAGATGATGGAGAGAAGAGAGAGAGTGTTGGAAGGAGAGAGAAGGTGTATGGAGAGTAGAATGAATGCTTGAAAATGGATGTATGAAAATGGATGGATGTAGTGTTGGAGGGTACCTCCTTATATAGGCAAACCAAATGGCATTTTTGGAATCATAAATAGTAACTAGGGGTATTTTTGGAATCATGAATAGTAACCAAGGGCAATTTTGTCTTTGTGAATAGTACTGGTACAGTATATCCACATGCCAGCTGCAATGTCTGTCTGCAAAATTATCAGTGGTCACATGTTGGAATCTTCAAATAATTTCATTGGAACACAGTTTTCTGGAATCTTCAAAAATCTTCAGAAATCTTCAAAAATCTTCAATCTTTGGAATCTTCAAGATCTGCAATCTTCAAAATTTGGATTTTGGGGAGTAATTGTCCCTTAAGTTTTGCCTAAGTACCATTTAAGGTAACTTAGCGGGATCTTTTTTTTTTTTTTTTTTTATTTATTTTTTTTTTTTTTAGAAACCAGAATTACCAAACATGCTAAAGTGATCATAGTCGGAATCATTATCACTCAAGTTAATTGCTGGTTCATCCTGGTCCGAGTCTGACTGGGATTGGGGAAGGTATTTTCTGAACAAAGCAGTCATCTCTTCAGGGGTTTTTGCTGCAGCTAATTTTGAGGCTAAGTGGGATTTCTCGGCCAAAAATTGTGCTTGTCCCAAAGAAATGGTTTTTTCAGGTATTTGTTTGGAAAGTGGAAGGAATCGATTCTCAGTGAACTGTATTTCTCCAGATTTTCTAGTAGGATTTTTCAACCATATATCCATTTTCTCAACAGTGAGACTAGGAGGAATCTTGAATTTGTCCCACCATCTTACTAGAAATCTCCTTTGAATCAGTGAATTTCTATAATTTTCTGCATATTGTACCTTCGAAGCACCTACCCAAGCAAAGTAAAATTTCATGCAAAATAAAGCCAAGGGAGAGAACCTTTTTTCCTCCTCACTGGGTTTGTAACCCGCCTTAAATTTTTTGTAACAAGTAAGAATTCTGTCTTGGAGGATTTGCTCAACGCAACCCCAATGTTCCCACCATTGTTGGAACCAAAGAGGAAATTTTTCTGGATTACAAGCGGTATCAAAAAAGATAAGCCAAGAATGTTTTCTCCCAACATTATTAATCAGGAGGGCATTCCACCAGGCCTGTTGGTATTCCCAGTAATTAAAAGGAGTCTCATAAAATTCTTCTTCTTTGTATTCCACAGGAAAATACACAGGTTCAGACAGTGGGTGTTTCCAGTCTATCGGAGAAATAACCTTGTGAATTTTTACTGTGGAATATGCTGGGTCTGAGTGTTCAGATTTCCAGTAAAAGTGTTTGAAAGAAGCAGAATTTGTGACAGTAAGAATCATTTCATAATATCGTGAAGTCTTGTTTAAGTCCCATGATTTGAAAAACCAATTTTTACCAAAAGCTTTTTCAATTGAAACTTGAGGATCTTCATGATAAAAGCCTTTTTCTACAGAAAGAACATTTTGAAATGAATTCTTGACAATAAAATCACTTGGAAAAGTTGAAGGAATTGGAGAAGGGACAACATGTGTGAAAGCCACTTGGGAATTTTGAAAATTGGAATTGGAGATTGTTTTTTGGGTATCATGAAAATATTTTTGGGAAGTTGAGATTTGGGAACTTAAAACATTTTTAGAAATTTCATGAGAAAGGGCTTTTGTTGAAGAAGATTCTCCTTTCTCAGGTTTTTGAACAATTGGAATCTCTTCTTTTGGAGTCTGATACTTGACTAGAGCTTGTTGAAGCTCCGGGGATTTTGCAAATGTTTCTGCCAACCATTTTTGGATTTTAGGGTCCAAACCTGATTGGTTGGTATCTTCAAGAGTTGATTCTTTCTTTAGAGCGGCATCTCTCCATGTTTTTATTTTTGAATCTTCATCAGAATTTTTGTTGGAATCTCTCCCAGTGATTGTGGAATCTCTCCCAGTGATTTCTTTTCCTTTATTTTTCTTCGGCATGGCTGGAATTTTGAAGGAATTCACGGGTTAGGAAGTCAGGAATGGAATTTGTATCTCCTTTTATAAACTCAATATCAAAATCATAAATGCTTAAAATTGCTTGCCATCGTGCAAAAATCTGTTTTGATGCAAGGTTTTTAACATCCTTTTGTAAAACTTCTTTTGCACTTTTGCAATCAATTCTTAAAAGAAATTTTTGATTTAGTAAATCACTTTGAAATTTGTTTATACATAAAACAATACTCAAAATTTCTTTTTTAATTGTTGAGTAATTTCTTTGGCATTCATTCCAATGTCCAGAGGTGTATTGAACTATGTGTTCTTTACCCTCGGAAACTTGTTTAAGAATTCCACCATAACCTAGGTCTGAGGCATCTGTTTCTACAACCTTAGGTAGGGAAGGATCAGCTAGATGAAGACAAGGAATCTCTAAGACCTGTTGTTTGATTTTTCTAACAAGAGCAGTATGCTCTTCAGTCCATGGGACAGGATTCTTCTTGAGTCTATCATGTAATGGCTTAGCCATTCTGTTGATATTGGGACAAAAATCAAGAACATAATTAAGGCTTCCTAAAAACCTCTGTAATTGATTTTTATCAAGAATCCTATCGGGAAATTTTTGTGCAAATTGAAGGGATCTTTCAATTGGTGTGATAGTTCCTTTGGATATGTAGTGTCCTAAGAACCTGATGCGAGTTTGGAACAAGGAAATTTTCGATTTCGACACAACCAAACCATTTTTCTTAACAACATAGAAAAAGGTTTTAAGGTGTTTGAAATGTTCTTGAATAGAATTTGAAAAGATAAGAACATCATCGATGTACACAATACAGAATTTTGAATAATCATTGAAAATGTCATTCATAATTCTTTGGAATTCAGAAGGGGCATTTTTCAAACCAAAAGGCATTACATTCCACTCATACTGACCAAAAGGAACAGTAAAAGCAGTTTTGTACCTATGAGATTTTGAAATTTGAATTTGCCAAAATCCTGATTTCATGTCAAATTTCGAAAAAACATAAGCAGAATGAAGTTTTTGCAAAAGATCTTTTTTATTTGGAATAGGGTACCTAATCCATCTCAACGCCTTATTCAAAGGTTTGTAATTTATTACTAACCTAGGCGTTCCTCTCTCTATTTCAGAATTTTTATTGACATAAAATGCAGCACAACTCCAAGGGGACCTTGATTTTGAAATTAGACCCTTTTGTTCTAATTCCTGAATTTCTTTTCTACAGTATTGCTCAAGTTCTTGGTTCATTTGAATTGGCCTAGCCTTGGTTGGAATTTGTTTCTCATCAAAATCAATTTCGTAAGGCAAGTCAACAATATGTTGTTTTCTGTCCCAAAAGGCAGTTGGAAGATCAGAACAAATTTCTTTTTCAATCAAGTTTTGAAATTCAGAAATTTTCTATTGGATTGAAGGATTATTTATCTGTTCTTCAAACCGTTTGAAAACAACATCTTTTTGGAGAGATTGAAGATGGTAAGTTTTCCCTTTGATTAAAACATTTAAGGAATTTTCATGAATCGAACAAGCTTTGATTAAATCGAGATTCCGTGTTTGAGGTTTTTCGATAAATTCAAAATTTAATTTTCCATTTTCTGTTCTTGAGGAAATTGAATCTGCTTTCACCTTATAAGGAGTAATCAGATTCATGAAAGGAGTTCCCAAAATGACACTGTGTTGAATAGCACTGACAGAAACGAACCAAGTTTTTAGGAGAATATCATTATTTAAAATCGAGGCTTTCGTTTTTGAATCAACAATCAATTTGGAATTATTTGCAGCAGAAAGCCTTTCATTTGTTTTCTCTAAAAACTCTTTTGGAACAATTCCTGATTTTATACAATTTAAATCAGCAACAGTGTCAAAAAGTGCGATGGTATCGATTTGGAAATCTTTTGAAAAAACAAGAGTTATTTTGATAACATATTTTCGGGTAGTGATTTCCCGTAAAACAAAGAGAAAATCAGTTGGAATCTTTTCAACATTTTGAACATTTTGAATTTCATGGGAAGAGGTTTGACCAATCTCAGTTTCTTCAGGAAAATCAGAAGAATCAGAGGTATCTTGAAGAAGTTTCGAAATTAATTCAGAATCCTTTCTTTGCTTTTCTTTAAGTTCTCTAAGCTCAGATTTTATTTCCTTGATTTCCTTTTGTAGTTCTTGAATGCTTGTTTTTTCATTTAAGATGGGTTTTTTCCTTTTATTTAGAATTTTGGTGAGATCGTAGGCTCCTTTACTGGTATTGGGTAAAATGGAAGTTTTCTCTACCTTTTTATCTTCTTTTCTCTCTTCTTGGTTGTCTAAGGATCTTAAAAGTTTATTTAAAAATTCTCTTTTGAGTTCTGGGTCTCCTATGTTGTTAATGATATCTAAAATCGTACTTTGTTCCCTAGTTAAAACATTAATTTCAAAAGAGCTCGTAGAGCTAGTTGCAACGATTTCATCTAATTGAAGGTCTTGGTTGTTTTCAGAGGATATTGAAGAAAGGTTTTCAGAATCAGAACTAGAGGTATCGGAAGAGGAATCAAGAAGTAGATTGGAGATTTTGTTGGTTATTTCATCATCTAGTTGTAGTTCATGTAATTTTTTATTGAATTTACAGAATTTCGATGTATGTCCCTTTCTATGGCATCTATAACATGTAATATCTCTAAATTTATTTTCTTTGTTCTTAATTTCAGTTTTCTTTTGTTTGTATTTTCTCGGTTTCCTATAGTGAGATTTTCTATAATAATCATCTTGGGACTTTTGATATTTTTTCATGGATTTCTTGGGTTTCCTATAAGCATTTCTCCTAGAATTTTTGCTACAATTTCCTGGGCAAGTTGATGTTGAGGGTTTATTTATGTTGATGTCAAACTGATTACAAAAGGTTCCTAATTCGGACCTAGTTTTCTTAAGTTCCCATTTTAGATGTTTTTGTAATTTCATTTCTTGGCAAATTTTTAATCCTTCCTGTTGGGTTAGACTAATCAGCTCACCGTAAGTGAATTTGTTATAAGGAATTTGGTGTCCATGTGTTTCTCTAATTTTGTTTCTAACTTTCTCACCTAATTGGGTTGGTAAGCCAGCCAAAAACTTTTCTTTCCAAAAGGGTTGATTTGAGTCTTCTCTAAGCATTACTCTAGTTAAAAACGTATTTTTGTACCATTGGAAATCGCTAAGTTTTTTACACTTCAAATTTGATAAAAGTTCAGCATTTTTATCTTTTAAATGGGAGGGATCTCCTATGAAATGAAGAGAAATTGTAAGAATTAGAGTGGCTACGGCATCTTGAATCGGGTCACCATCATCATCAAAGATTGGTTCATCATTTTCATCTATCTTAATGGCATCTAAAATTTCTTCTTGCTGTTGTTGTGTGAGATAGTAATCCCACCAACCTTTCAGTTGCCCTGAAAATCCTGCTATGAGGAGTTCAGCAACTGTCCTATCCTGGGTACCAGGTTGAGTCTTATAAGCATTGGCGGCCATGGTCATCTGTTGTAGAAGACCAAGAATTTCATACTCAGAGAGTCCATCTATGTTCCAATCATAGACAGAGGTGGCATTGAAACGAGATTGAGATAAAGGTTTAGCTGTATTGATATCAGGGGGCAGGGATGATTTGCAAACGGTCTTGTGGAATCCTAGACCAATGAAGTTTATTAATTTCAGGAGTGACTTCTTGGAATTGTTCAATGAGACTTTCAGTTTCAGAGTCTTGAGTTATGACATTAACTTTACTGGCCGAATGGGGAGGAGTATCAGGGATAATTTGAGCGGAATCTTGGTTGGAGTTGGTACTCGTAGGAGTCATCCTACTTAATTGATCACGAATGGCTTTAATGTATTCAGATTTGCTATCTTGGATATTTTTTGAACTTTGATTTGTCATTTGATATGGTTTAAAAATGGGATTTTGGATCTTAGGTTTGGTAATGGGTTTGGAGGAATCAAAAACTATAGGTTGTTTATCAAGGTGTTTTTCTATCCTATCTAGTTGTCTTCCTATTGTATTCAAATTTGTATTGGTATAGTTATTTTGGAGAATTATATTTTTAACATTGGTTTTGTCATCATTACTGGGTGTCTTATAAGGAATCGCTTCTACCTTTTGGTTATTGTGATCTAGCCTTATACCCCTAAGTGGTGGATGAGTCGATTGAACTTTCCTATTATCTAACATTTCCCACTCAGGTGCCTTATTTCTAAGGGTAATTGGGCTAACACAATTTCTAAAAGGATAATCAATGGAATTTTTTGAAGCATAAATTTCAAACCAATCAAAAAACAAAATATGAACTTGATTTTGATTTACAAATTCATAAAATTCATTTTGAATTGCTTTTCTGGAATCCATAAAATTTTTAAAAAACCATGACCTTTTTTCAATGTTATTTTCTGAATAAAAGTCATCATGAAGAAGTTGTTTGTTGATATTAAATTCTCTTGAAATCACATTCAATTCATTAAAAACATTTTCTGTGACGGCTGAAAACGTTGGGCTTGTAGGCAAGTCCGTTTCAGGAATGTGAGATTGATCATGTTGGTTTTGGGTATTATGGGTCTCCTCAATACGAGCTTGAGTTCCAGAACTCTCTGCTCTATTAGGATTGTCATAAACTACCCTGGGTATCACTGAGGTGAAATTTACACCTCTTAAAATAGAATCGGGAATCTCAGAAGTTGAATGTCTTGCCATATTTGAGTATGGCAAATTTATAACAGATGGCAAATTAGTAACTCTTCCTAGGTCTATGGTATCTGAGACCGAGGAATTATCTGAATATCTACTACTGGTAGAATGTCGATGGAATGAAAGTTTAACTTTCCCATCTTGGTACTGAGTTATATGTTTCAACTCGGAGTTTGGTTTGGGAGTCTCTAATGGTCTAACTGGTCGAGGTTCATTTACCCCTTCCAATATCCATTCTTCAGGAAGCGTAACTTCCTTCCAAAGTATAGATCTGGGTATCACAGTGTTTGACTTGGTTAAGTCTGTTTGTAGAAGGATGGTTTCACCCTTCTTACTATGGAATTTTACCTTAGTGGCAAAGGCGGACATCATGGCCTTATAGTGAATTCTATAGATTAAAGCAACTGGAATTGACCCTTCAAGCATTCTATAATTGTGAGTTTTGATTTGTAAAACCAAAGACTTCAAAATATTTTTATCATTTAAGGAGATAGTAAAATTGGGATAACATTCAAAAGATATTGGACCTGTACAGAGACTAGACTCTACGGAACTTAATAGGGAATCGCCAAAGTTCGTGAATCTAGCATCTCTTAGGATGGCAAGGATGGAGGTATCTAGTCCTTCTTTGGTCAAAGGTTTAATTCCGACTTGGATTAAACCTATATGGATATATTTAAAATTTTTATCCCGATGTTTTTTCAAAGACTGTTGAGAAAGTAGATTTATTGTTTCAAAAGGTTTTGTTAACTGAAGGTCTCTTTCTTCAGTCTTAATTGTAAAATTTGTTTTGAAAAAATGGAATTTAGAAGTTTCATAAATTTCATCATTTTCTTTCTTTGGAATTTGCCAATTATCTATTGATTTTTGAAAATCTTCTATTACTATTTCTTCACTGTTTATTATTTTCTTGGAATCAGAAGAAGTGGTTGATACAGAATTTGTAGAGGTAGTTTTACAGAAAAATGCATCCATTTTAAAAAGATTGTTTGCAATAATAAATTATTTTCCTTACAATCCAAAGCACTTTCTAGGTTTCACAGCCTTTCCACTGGCTTACTACCCAGACACAAGCTTAGGCAAAAACACTCAGGAAAATAAATTATTCTTACAAAAGATCTTTTCAAAATAAACACGAATTTTCTATAAATATACCCCCCAGGCTCTGATACCAGACACGCCCACGGATCCAAGAGGTCTAATAAACAACACGGAAATATTAATAGACTATATTCTAAAAACCAATAAATAGAAAAAACAAAGATAATAATGGGAATATGAAAAAAAACAGGAAAAGACAAAAATGATGATGAGAATATTGAAATGAAATATAAATATAGATATATATGTATATATATAATATATAATATATAATATAATATATAGATAATATGTATATAATATATATATATATATGTAATATATATATATATATATATATATATAATATATAATATAATATATGTATATATAGGTAAGAAAATGAAATAAACAAAATAGTAACTTTCAAACTTGAGCGTCCCCCAGTTTCTGTCTACTTATGATCATAGACCATAAGCTTGCATACTTTTGTAAGGGATCCCACAAAATTTGAAAGGATCTAGATAAATAAACTTGAAATATGAAATTTATTAAAAGTAGGTGGCGTAGCCAACCATCAAAAACTTACAAATTTGGAATCAAAAACTGGAGATACAACTTCCTTCGTAAAAGGAATTACAAATTATTCTTGAAATTGATTACAAGAGAGAAATTTAAGGTTTGGGGTGGAAAATGTGGTGTATATGGATGAAAGAGGAAGGTGGTGTATATGGATGAAGGAGGAAGGTGGTGTATATGGATGAAGGTAGAAGGTAGGGATGGAAGTGGAAGAGATGATGGAGAGAAGAGAGAGAGTGTTGGAAGGAGAGAGAAGGTGTATGGAGAGTAGAATGAATGCTTGAAAATGGATGTATGAAAATGGATGGATGTAGTGTTGGAGGGTACCTCCTTATATAGGCAAACCAAAGGGCATTTTTGGAATCATAAATAGTAACCAGGGGTATTTTTGGAATCATGAATAGTAACCAAGGGCAATTTTGTCTTTGTGAATAGTACTGGTACAGTATATCCACATGCCAGCTGCAATGTCTGTCTGCAAAATTGTCAGTGGTCACGTGTTGGAATCTTCAAATAATTTCATTGGAACACAGTTTTCTGGAATCTTCAAAAATCTTCAGAAATCTTCAAAAATCTTCAATCTTTGGAATCTTCAAGATCTGCAATCTTCAAAATTTGGATTTTGGGGAGTAATTGTCCCTTAAGTTTTGCCTAAGTACCATTTAAGGTAACTTAGCGGGATCTTTTTTTTTTTTTATTTTTTTTTATTTATTTTTTTTTTTTTAGAAACCAGAATTACCAAACATGCTAAAGTGATCATAGTCGGAATCATTATCACTCAAGTTAATTGCTGGTTCATCCTGGTCCGAGTCTGACTGGGATTGGGGAAGGTATTTTCTGAACAAAGCAGTCATCTCTTCAGGGGTTTTTGCTGCAGCTAATTTTGAGGCTAAGTGGGATTTCTCGGCCAAAAATTGTGCTTGTCCCAAAGAAATGGTTTTTTCAGGTATTTGTTTGGAAAGTGGAAGGAATCGATTCTCAGTGAACTGTATTTCTCCAGATTTTCTAGTAGGATTTTTCAACCATATATCCATTTTCTCAACAGTGAGACTAGGAGGAATCTTGAATTTGTCCCACCATCTTACTAGAAATCTCCTTTGAATCAGTGAATTTCTATAATTTTCTGCATATTGTACCTTCGAAGCACCTACCCAAGCAAAGTAAAATTTCATGCAAAATAAAGCCAAGGGAGAGAACCTTTTTTCCTCCTCACTGGGTTTGTAACCCGCCTTAAATTTTTTGTAACAAGTAAGAATTCTGTCTTGGAGGATTTGCTCAATGCAACCCCAATGTTCCCACCATTGTTGGAACCAAAGAGGAAATTTTTCTGGATTACAAGCGGTATCAAAAAAGATAAGCCAAGAATGTTTTCTCCCAACATTATTAATCAGGAGGGCATTCCACCAGGCCTGTTGGTATTCCCAGTAATTAAAAGGAGTCTCATAAAATTCTTCTTCTTTGTATTCCACAGGAAAATACACAGGTTCAGACAGTGGGTGTTTCCAGTCTATCGGAGAAATAACCTTGTGAATTTTTACTGTGGAATATGCTGGGTCTGAGTGTTCAGATTTCCAGTAAAAGTGTTTGAAAGAAGCAGAATTTGTGACAGTAAGAATCATTTCATAATATCGTGAAGTCTTGTTTAAGTCCCATGATTTGAAAAACCAATTTTTACCAAAAGCTTTTTCAATTGAAACTTGAGGATCTTCATGATAAAAGCCTTTTTCTACAGAAAGAACATTTTGAAATGAATTCTTGACAATAAAATCACTTGGAAAAGTTGAAGGAATTGGAGAAGGGACAACATGTGTGAAAGCCACTTGGGAATTTTGAAAATTGGAATTGGAGATTGTTTTTTGGGTATCATGAAAATATTTTTGGGAAGTTGAGATTTGGGAACTTAAAACATTTTTAGAAATTTCATGAGAAAGGGCTTTTGTTGAAGAAGATTCTCCTTTCTCAGGTTTTTGAACAATTGGAATCTCTTCTTTTGGAGTCTGATACTTGACTAGAGCTTGTTGAAGCTCCGGGGATTTTGCAAATGTTTCTGCCAACCATTTTTGGATTTTAGGGTCCAAACCTGATTGGTTGGTATCTTCAAGAGTTGATTCTTTCTTTAGAGCGGCATCTCTCCATGTTTTTATTTTTGAATCTTCATCAGAATTTTTGTTGGAATCTCTCCCAGTGATTTCTTTTCCTTTATTTTTCTTCGGCATGGCTGGAATTTTGAAGGAATTCACGGGTTAGGAAGTCAGGAATGGAATTTGTATCTCCTTTTATAAACTCAATATCAAAATCATAAATGCTTAAAATTGCTTGCCATCGTGCAAAAATCTGTTTTGATGCAAGGTTTTTAACATCCTTTTGTAAAACTTCTTTTGCACTTTTGCAATCAATTCTTAAAAGAAATTTTTGATTTAGTAAATCACTTTGAAATTTGTTTATACATAAAACAATACTCAAAATTTCTTTTTTAATTGTTGAGTAATTTCTTTGGCATTCATTCCAATGTCCAGAGGTGTATTGAACTATGTGTTCTTTACCCTCGGAAACTTGTTTAAGAATTCCACCATAACCTAGGTCTGAGGCATCTGTTTCTACAACCTTAGGTAGGGAAGGATCAGCTAGATGAAGACAAGGAATCTCTAAGACCTGTTGTTTGATTTTTCTAACAAGAGCAGTATGCTCTTCAGTCCATGGGACAGGATTCTTCTTGAGTCTATCATGTAATGGCTTAGCCATTCTGTTGATATTGGGACAAAAATCAAGAACATAATTAAGGCTTCCTAAAAACCTCTGTAATTGATTTTTATCAAGAATCCTATCGGGAAAGTTTTGTGCAAATTGAAGGGATCTTTCAATTGGTGTGATAGTTCCTTTGGATATGTAGTGTCCTAAGAACCTGATGCGAGTTTGGAACAAGGAAATTTTCGATTTCGACACAACCAAACCATTTTTCTTAACAACATAGAAAAAGGTTTTAAGGTGTTTGAAATGTTCTTGAATAGAATTTGAAAAGATAAGAACATCATCGATGTACACAATACAGAATTTTGAATAATCATTGAAAATGTCATTCATAATTCTTTGGAATTCAGAAGGGGCATTTTTCAAACCAAAAGGCATTACATTCCACTCATACTGACCAAAAGGAACAGTAAAAGCAGTTTTGTACCTATGAGATTTTGAAATTTGAATTTGTCAAAATCCTGATTTCATGTCAAATTTCGAAAAAACATAAGCAGAATGAAGTTTTTGCAAAAGATCTTTTTTATTTGGAATAGGGTACCTAATCCATCTCAACGCCTTATTCAAAGGTTTGTAATTTATTACTAACCTAGGCGTTCCTCTCTCTATTTCAGAATTTTTATTGACATAAAATGCAGCACAACTCCAAGGGGACCTTGATTTTGAAATTAGACCCTTTTGTTCTAATTCCTGAATTTCTTTTCTACAGTATTGCTCAAGTTCTTGGTTCATTTGAATTGGCCTAGCCTTGGTTGGAATTTGTTTCTCATCAAAATCAATTTCGTAAGGCAAGTCAACAATATGTTGTTTTCTGTCCCAAAAGGCAGTTGGAAGATCAGAACAAATTTCTTTTTCAATCAAGTTTTGAAATTCAGAAATTTTCTATTGGATTGAAGGATTATTTATCTGTTCTTCAAACCGTTTGAAAACAACATCTTTTTGGAGAGATTGAAGATGGTAAGTTTTCCCTTTGATTAAAACATTTAAGGAATTTTCATGAATCGAACAAGCTTTGATTAAATCGAGATTCCGTGTTTGAGGTTTTTCGATAAATTCAAAATTTAATTTTCCATTTTCTGTTCTTGAGTAAAATTGAATCTGCTTTCACCTTATAAGGAGTAATCAGATTCATGAAAGGAGTTCCCAAAATGACACTGTGTTGAATAGCACTGACAGAAACGAACCAAGTTTTTAGGAGAATATCATTATTTAAAATCGAGGCTTCCGTTTTTGAATCAACAATCAATTTGGAATTATTTGCAGCAGAAAGCCTTTCATTTGTTTTCTCTAAAAACTCTTTTGGAACAATTCCTGATTTTATACAATTTAAATCAGCAACAGTGTCAAAAAGTGCGATGATATCGATTTGGAAATCTTTTGAAAAAACAAGAGTTATTTTGATAACATATTTTCGGGTAGAGATTTCCCGTAAAACAAAGAGAAAATCAGTTGGAATCTTTTCAACATTTTGAACATTTTGAATTTCATGGGAAGAGGTTTGACCAATCTCAGTTTCTTCAGGAAAATCAGAAGAATCAGAGGTATCTTGAAGAAGTTTCGAAATCAGAGGAAATTTTTCTGGATTACAAGCGGTATCAAAAAAGATAAGCCAAGAATGTTTTCTCCCAACATTATTAATCAGGAGGGCATTCCACCAGGCCTGTTGGTATTCCCAGTAATTAAAAGGAGTCTCATAAAATTCTTCTTCTTTGTATTCCACAGGAAATATTAATAGACTATATTCACCTTATAAGGAAATCAAGGAAAAAACAAGCATTCAAGAACTACAAAAGGAAATCAAGGAAATAAAATCTGAGCTTAGAGAACTTAAAGAAAAGCAAAGAAAGGATTCTGAATTAATTTCGAAACTTCTTCAAGATACCTCTGATTCTTCTGATTTTCCTGAAGAAACTGAGATTGGTCAAACCTCTTCCCATGAAATTCAAAATGTTCAAAATGTTGAAAAGATTCCAACTGATTTTCTCTTTGTTTTACGGGAAATCACTACCCGAAAATATGTTATCAAAATAACTCTTGTTTTTTCAAAAGATTTCCAAATCGATACCATCGCACTTTTTGACACTGGTGCTGATTTAAATTGTATAAAATCAGGAATTGTTCCAAAAGAGTTTTTAGAGAAAACAAATGAAAGGCTTTCTGCTGCAAATAATTCCAAATTGATTGTTGATTCAAAAACGGAAGCCTCGATTTTAAATAATGATATTCTCCTAAAAACTTGGTTCGTTTCTGTCAGTGCTATTCAACACAGTGTCATTTTGGGAACTCCTTTCATGAATCTGATTACTCCTTATAAGGTGAAAGCAGATTCAATTTCCTCAAGAACAGAAAATGGAAAATTAAATTTTGAATTTATCGAAAAACCTCAAACACGGAATCTCGATTTAATCAAAGCTTGTTCGATTCATGAAAATTCCTTAAATGTTTTAATCAAAGGGAAAACTTACCATCTTCAATCTCTCCAAAAAGATGTTGTTTTCAAACGGTTTGAAGAACAGATAAATAATCCTTCAATCCAATAGAAAATTTCTGAATTTCAAAACTTGATTGAAAAAGAAATTTGTTCTGATCTTCCAACTGCCTTTTGGGACAGAAAACAACATATTGTTGACTTGCCTTACGAAATTGATTTTGATGAGAAACAAATTCCAACCAAGGCTAGGCCAATTCAAATGAACCAAGAACTTGAGCAATACTGTAGAAAAGAAATTCAGGAATTAGAACAAAAGGGTCTAATTTCAAAATCAAGGTCCCCTTGGAGTTGTGCTGCATTTTATGTCAATAAAAATTCTGAAATAGAGAGAGGAACGCCTAGGTTAGTAATAAATTACAAACCTTTGAATAAGGCGTTGAGATGGATTAGGTACCCTATTCCAAATAAAAAAGATCTTTTGCAAAAACTTCATTCTGCTTATGTTTTTTCGAAATTTGACATGAAATCAGGATTTTGGCAAATTCAAATTTCAAAATCTCATAGGTACAAAACTGCTTTTACTGTTCCTTTTGGTCAGTATGAGTGGAATGTAATGCCTTTTGGTTTGAAAAATGCCCCTTCTGAATTCCAAAGAATTATGAATGACATTTTCAATGATTATTCAAAATTCTGTATTGTGTACATCGATGATGTTCTTATCTTTTCAAATTCTATTCAAGAACATTTCAAACACCTTAAAACCTTTTTCTATGTTGTTAAGAAAAATGGTTTGGTTGTGTCGAAATCGAAAATTTCCTTGTTCCAAACTCGCATCAGGTTCTTAGGACACTACATATCCAAAGGAACTATCACACCAATTGAAAGATCCCTTCAATTTGCACAAAAATTTCCCGATAGGATTCTTGATAAAAATCAATTACAGAGGTTTTTAGGAAGCCTTAATTATGTTCTTGATTTTTGTCCCAATATCAACAGAATGGCTAAGCCATTACATGATAGACTCAAGAAGAATCCTGTCCCATGGACTGAAGAGCATACTGCTCTTGTTAGAAAAATCAAACAACAGGTCTTAGAGATTCCTTGTCTTCATCTAGCTGATCCTTCCCTACCTAAGGTTGTAGAAACAGATGCCTCAGACCTAGGTTATGGTGGAATTCTTAAACAAGTTTCCGAGGGTAAAGAACACATAGTTCAATACACCTCTGGACATTGGAATGAATGCCAAAGAAATTACTCAACAATTAAAAAAGAAATTTTGAGTATTGTTTTATGTATAAACAAATTTCAAAGTGATTTACTAAATCAAAAATTTCTTTTAAGAATTGATTGCAAAAGTGCAAAAGAAGTTTTACAAAAGGATGTTAAAAACCTTGCATCAAAACAGATTTTTGCACGATGGCAAGCAATTTTAAGCATTTATGATTTTGATATTGAGTTTATAAAAGGAGATACAAATTCCATTCCTGACTTCCTAACCCGTGAATTCCTTCAAAATTCCAGCCATGCCGAAGAAAAATAAAGGAAAAGAAATCACTGGGAGAGATTCCAACAAAAATTCTGATGAAGATTCAAAAATAAAAACATGGAGAGATGCCGCTCTAAAGAAAGAATCAACTCTTGAAGATACCAACCAATCAGGTTTGGACCCTAAAATCCAAAAATGGTTGGCAGAAACATTTGCAAAATCCCCGGAGCTTCAACAAGCTCTAGTCAAGTATCAGACTCCAAAA
Organism: Euphorbia lathyris; assembly: GCF_963576675.1. Lineage (NCBI taxonomy): Eukaryota > Viridiplantae > Streptophyta > Magnoliopsida > Malpighiales > Euphorbiaceae > Euphorbia > Euphorbia lathyris. The sequence continues at coordinate 16,134,022 of NC_088914.1, read as the reverse complement.
GAAGAGATTCCAATTGTTCAAAAACCTGAGAAAGGAGAATCTTCTTCAACAAAAGCCCTTTCTCATGAAATTTCTAAAAATGTTTTAAGTTCCCAAATCTCAACTTCCCAAAAATATTTTCATGATACCCAAAAAACAATCTCCAATTCCAATTTTCAAAATTCCCAAGTGGCTTTCACACATGTTGTCCCTTCTCCAATTCCTTCAACTTTTCCAAGTGATTTTATTGTCAAGAATTCATTTCAAAATGTTCTTTCTGTAGAAAAAGGCTTTTATCATGAAGATCCTCAAGTTTCAATTGAAAAAGCTTTTGGTAAAAATTGGTTTTTCAAATCATGGGACTTAAACAAGACTTCACGATATTATGAAATGATTCTTACTGTCACAAATTCTGCTTCTTTCAAACACTTTTACTGGAAATCTGAACACTCAGACCCAGCATATTCCACAGTAAAAATTCACAAGGTTATTTCTCCGATAGACTGGAAACACCCACTGTTTGAACCTGTGTATTTTCCTGTGGAATACAAAGAAGAAGAATTTTATGAGACTCCTTTTAATTACTGGGAATACCAACAGGCCTGGTGGAATGCCCTCCTGATTAATAATGTTGGGAGAAAACATTCTTGGCTTATCTTTTTTGATACCGCTTGTAATCCAGAAAAATTTCCTCTTTGGTTCCAACAATGGTGGGAACATTGGGGTTGCGTTGAGCAAATCCTCCAAGACAGAATTCTTACTTGTTACAAAAAATTTAAGGCGGGTTACAAACCCAGTGAGGAGGAAAAAAGGTTCTCTCCCTTGGCTTTATTTTGCATGAAATTTTACTTTGCTTGGGTAGGTGCTTCGAAGGTACAATATGCAGAAAATTATAGAAATTCACTGATTCAAAGGAGATTTCTAGTAAGATGGTGGGACAAATTCAAGATTCCTCCTAGTCTCACTGTTGAGAAAATGGATATATGGTTGAAAAATCCTACTAGAAAATCTGGAGAAATACAGTTCACTGAGAATCGATTCCTTCCACTTTCCAAACAAATACCTGAAAAAACCATTTCTTTGGGACAAGCACAATTTTTGGCCGAGAAATCCCACTTAGCCTCAAAATTAGCTGCAGCAAAAACCCCTGAAGAGATGACTGCTTTGTTCAGAAAATACCTTCCCCAATCCCAGTCAGACTCGGACCAGGATGAACCAGCAATTAACTTGAGTGATAATGATTCCGACTATGATCACTTTAGCATGTTTGGTAATTCTGGTTTCTAAAAAAAAAAAAATAAATAAAAAAAAATAAAAAAAAAAAAAGATCCCGCTAAGTTACCTTAAATGGTACTTAGGCAAAACTTAAGGGACAATTACTCCCCAAAATCCAAATTTTGAAGATTGCAGATCTTGAAGATTCCAAAGATTGAAGATTTTTGAAGATTTCTGAAGATTTTTGAAGATTCCAGAAAACTGTGTTCCAATGAAATTATTTGAAGATTCCAACACGTGACCACTGACAATTTTGCAGACAGACATTGCAGCTGGCATGTGGATATACTGTACCAGTACTATTCACAAAGACAAAATTGCCCTTGGTTACTATTCATGATTCCAAAAATACCCCTGGTTACTATTTATGATTCCAAAAATGCCCTTTGGTTTGCCTATATAAGGAGGTACCCTCCAACACTACATCCATCCATTTTCATACATCCATTTTCAAGCATTCATTCTACTCTCCATACACCTTCTCTCTCCTTCCAACACTCTCTCTCTTCTCTCCATCATCTCTTCCACTTCCATCCCTACCTTCTACCTTCATCCATATACACCACCTTCCTCCTTCATCCATATACACCACCTTCCTCTTTCATCCATATACACCACATTTTCCACCCCAAACCTTAAATTTCTCTCTTGTAATCAATTTCAAGAATAATTTGTAATTCCTTTTACGAAGGAAGTTGTATCTCCAGTTTTTGATTCCAAATTTGTAAGTTTTTGATGGTTGGCTACGCCACCTACTTTTAATAAATTTCATATTTCAAGTTTATTTATCTAGATCCTTTCAAATTTTGTGGGATCCCTTACAAAAGTATGCAAGCTTATGGTCTATGATCATAAGTAGACAGAAACTGGGGGACGCTCAAGTTTGAAAGTTACTATTTTGTTTATTTCATTTTCTTACCTATATATACATATATTATATTATATATATATTATATATTATATTATATATATATTACATATATATATATATTATATACATATTATCTATATATTATATTATATATTATATATATACATATATATCTATATTTATATTTCATTTCAATATTCTCATCATCATTTTTGTCTTTTCCTGTTTTTTTTCATATTCCCATTATTATCTTTGTTTTTTCTATTTATTGGTTTTTAGAATATAGTCTATTAATATTTCCGTGTTTTTTAGAATATAGTCTATTAATATATATATATATATATATATATATATATATATATATATATATATAATTCAGTGCGGTGCGGGTTTTTTTTTTTTTGCACTTTTTATCAAACCGAACAGAATATCGAAATGCACTTAAAATTAAATCCGACGTCGAACCGAAAAATCGAATTCAATCAGTTCGGTTCGGTATGCGGTTTAAACCGCACCGATGCACACCCCTATTTCTCACCTTTAGTTTATTTTTGTGTATGGAATAATTATTCCATGGAAACACTATTTCTTGTTTTTGTGGAATAATCATTCTTCATTTTAACTTAGGAATAGCTATTCCATATAGTATATTTCTGTAATTTACAAAATTATCTTCTACTAAATACATAATCTTCTTTGTAGCCAATTTCTCAAATCCTATAAATTTTGACAAATCCATAGTTTATATCCTAAAAAACGTAAAAATGAAAAAAATTGGGAAAACGTTAAAAAAAATGTAAAAATGCAGAAAATATAAAAACATGAATAATGCGAACACATTACACAACACAAAAACAAGAAAAAATGAAAAAAAAGTGAAAACGTGGAAACGTGAACAAATGCAAAACACACAAAAACATGAGAAAAAATATAAAAACACGAAAGTGAAAAAAGGAAAAAATACATAAACATGATAAAAACGTGAAAAATGCAAAAACGTGAAAAATGCGATAAACATAAAAATGTGAAAAACACAAAGACATAAGAGCGCAAAAAAAACACGAAAAAATAAAAAAAAGACATGAAAAAAACGTGAATAATACGAAAAAGCAACAAAATGCAAACAATACAAAACGTGAAAAACCATGAAAATGCGAAAAACAAAAAACCTGAAAACGCGAAAAAACAAAAAAGCACAAAAACGTGAACAAATACGAAAAGCGAGAAAACATGAAAATGCAAAATATATAAAAACGTGAATAATGCGAACACGTTTCACAACACGAAAAAATGAAAAAAAAACGTGAAAACATGGAAACATGAACAAACGCGAAAAACACGAAAACATGAGAAAAAACATAAAAACACGAAAGTGAAAAAAGGCAAAAATACATAAACATGATAAAATACGAAAAACCCGAAAAATGCAAAAATGTGGCAAAACGTGAAAAATGCAATTAAAAATTGATAACATCGAGATATTATCGCAAGGACCAAAAGAGATAATTGCCTCAAGTATGCCACGTAGCACAAGAAGCCGCCCGGCGGATCTCCCTGGATTAGCTCTAAGAGATCCGCTGGCGGATCTCTAAGGCGAGTCTCTCCATTTTCCCATATAACGGCTGGCCGCCGTCTCGGCCATAAATGAATCATTAATATTCTCAAAACCGTCAGGTTAAGAGTAACTTATAACCGCCAATAAATGAGCATTAATAGAGACTTTCTAGTTACCTAGGGGTTACGAATTCTCCAACTATAAATAGCCTACATCTAGGGCTACCAAAAGGTACATTCATTCTTACGTCCCCTCATCCTTGTCAATACAGTTTATTCTTCATATTAGCTACTGACTTAAGCATCGGAGTGTCCCCGGCCGATCCCAACGGCGCCTCACAGGGACGTGATCCGATCAGAAGTTTCTCCAGTGTTATCAATTGGTGCGGTGAGCGTGGAATCCTTGGTCAAGATAAAGGATTTTTCGTTCACACTGAAACATCATGACGGAGGAAAGACTAAATTTCTCCTCTGGGATTAAATCACTGATAATTACACCGCCAAGTGCTGGTCACACAGATATGACCACTCATGAGACTTATTATAAATATCACAAAGAAGATGGCTACACTGATGCTAGACTCAAAGAGGACTCGATGAAAAGGAAGAGAAAAGACACAATTAACGTCATAGCTGGCGGACCAGGTTATCAGCCAACAGCAAAAAAGGCAAGGGTGACCACCCTTGAAAGAACGTCATTAAACCGCCCTTTTTCAGATGCAGGTCAGAAGATTGCACCCCATGCGGACGCACTGGTCGTCACCATGATGGTTGAAGGTTGGGAAATGAGGCGAGTAATGATTGATACGGGAAGTTCATGTAACATTATTACGCGAGGAGCATTCGCCAAACTCAAGATTGATCCTGTTCGGATAGAACCAACTGTGGTCGATATTTTAGGAGTCACTGGTCATACCATTCGGACGAAAGGTCAGGTTACTTTGGATTGCGAGCTTACCGGGGATGATCAAGTTTGGAGAGAAGATTTGGAGTTTTCGGTCTTAGACGGACAATTAGCTTACAATATTATCCTTGGACGACCTTTTATCTCCGGAGTTGCAGCTCTTATCTCCATTCGCCATTTAGCACTCTACATTCCCACGGTCAAGGGATGCATGATGGTTAAAGGTTGTCAGAAAGAGGCCCAAGAGACATATTCTGCATCCTTAATGATTCGCCCTCAATCTAAGGAGGAAGATGAAGAGGAACACGTCACAATGGCTTTGGGGAAAACCGAAATGTACCCTGTGGCGGATGGGAAGCAGGTACGGATAGCTAAAAGTCTACAAGGTGAGATCAGAGACACAATCACCAAGGTACTTGGCGAAGCTGAAGATGTTTTCGCATGGAAAGATGAAGTACTCCCCGGAATTAGCCCAGATGTGATCACCCACAAACTCAACATTGACAAAAATGCGGTTCCTGTGGCTCAAAAGCGGAGAAACCATGGTCCAGAAAGGCAAAAAGTGATTGAGGATGAAATCGCCAAGCTCCAAAAGGCGGATGCCATTGAGGAGGTGCTTTATACCCAGTGGTTGGCAAACGTCGTATTAGTCAAGAAAGCTGGCAGATCTTATCGTATGTGCATCGATTTCACAGATCTTAATAAAGCTTGTCCCAAAGATAATTATCCTCTACCGTGCATAGACATGCTTGTAGATGGAACTGCTGGTCACGCAATGTATTCCTTTACTGATGTAAAGTCTAGCTATCACCAAATCCCTATGGAGCCCTCAGATAGAATCAAAACCTCGTTCGTAACACATCAGGCCACTTACTGTTTCAAGGTTATGCCCTTCGGGCTCAAGAATGCGGGAGCTACCTATCAGAGGATGATGAACAAGATATTCGCGGACAATAAAAGTGGTAATTATTCCGTCTACGTAGATGACATGATCATTAAAAGCATGACGGCAGAAAGGCATGCGGAGGATATAAGGGAAGTACTGGGCGTACTGCGACACCACAACATCAAGTTAAATCCCGAGAAATGCACTTTTGGAGCTACATATGGAAAATTTTTAGGATTCATGATCAGCGAAAAAGGAGTTAGCCCAAATCCTGACAAAGTCAAAGCAGTTCTTGAGATGCAAGCGCCCCGAAATATCAAGGAGGTACAACGCCTTAATGGACGTATCATAGCCTTGGGCAGGTTTATTTCTTGCTCAGCCCGTAGATGTCAGCCTTTTTTCGAAGTTATCAAACAGCAAAAAGCATTCGAGTGGAATGAAGATTGTCAGAATGCTTTCGAAGGAATCAAACGGTTCCTCACAGAACCACCTATGATGAGTCGACCTTTGAAGGGTGAAGATTTATATATGTATGTATCGGTCACGGATAAAGCCGTATGCACGGTCATGATACGGGAGGAGGATGGCCAACAGTTCCCAATTTATTACGTGAGCAAGGTTTTGAAAGATGCTGAAACCAGGTATTCAAGACTAGATAAAATGGCACTGGCTGTTGTAACCACGGCAATACGCCTTAGGCCATATTTTCAGCCGCATATAGTAATAGTTCGTACCAATATACCAATGAGAAAAGTATTACAAAAGCCGGACACTTCGGGAAGGTTGATGGAGTGGGCGATCCGCCTGGGCGAGTTTGATGTAAGATATGAAAGCAGGTCATCATTGAAAAGTCAAGTCCTGGCGGACTTCGTGAATGAATTCACTGATGAGGGGATATCTCATCCCAAACCTCCGTTAGAAGAATGGTCGATGTATACTGACGGGGCTTCATCGGCGGAGGGAGCAGGGGTGGGAGTTGTGATCAAGGGTCCCCATTACATAAAATTGCGGTACGCAGCAAAACTAAATTTCCATGCCACTAATAATGCTGCTGAGTACGAGGCCTTGATATTGGGTCTACGTATACTTCAAGAGATCACCCCGGAGTGGATCGTGATCTACAGCGATTCAAAACTAATGGTCAACCAAGTCATCAAGAATTACGAGGTAAAAGACGAGACCCTGGCCAAATATGTAGCAGAAGTTAAGAAATTGCTAGATAGCCTTGAAGCTAAAGAAGCCAGATGGGAATTGGTTCACATACCAAGAGAATCTAACACAGAGGCGGATCAATTGGCAAAAATTGCTTCTTGTGAGGCAAACTGGGCGGATCCGGACTGTCCCTTCGAAGTAAAAATGGCTCCGGCATTTGTATCTGCGGAAGTATCTCTACTCACAACAGTAGAAGATGATTGGAGGACGGTCATCCGCCAATATCTGCTAAATGGAACATTACCTGAAGATAAAGAAGAGTCACGAAGGATAATTAGAAGGGCAGCTTATTTCTCCTTGATCAACGATGGTCTCTATAGAAAATCCTTTAGCCATCCTTGGCTGAAGTGCATTCTACCTGAAGAGGGACAACAAATCCTTAAGGAACTACACGAGGGATCTTGTGGGTCACATGAGGCATCCGCCACGATTTTGAAAAAATCCAGGTTAGCGGGTTTCTACTGGCCCACAGCCGAGTTAGACGCCCAGAGTTTGGTAGAATCTTGTCACAGTTGCCAGATTCATGCAAATGAGTCGCACACTACCAAGCACATCCAAAAACCAATTATTGAAGGCCGTCCGTTCGCCCTCTAGGGAATAGACATTGTTGGCCCATTTCCTCCAACTCGCCGACAAAAGAGGTACGTAATAGTGGCAGTGGACCATTTCACCAAATGGGTGGAAGCCGAGGCTGTTTCCTCCATTACAGCGGAGCAGATAGTAGAGTTTGTTAAGGACAACATCGTAGGAAGATATGGCATTCCACATACTATTATCACCGACAACGGGACACAATTTAACTGTGGCAAATTCAAGGCTTTTTATGAGGGATTGGGCATCCTGAACAGATTCGCTTCCGTTTATTATCCTCAGTCCAATGGAATGACCGAGGTAACCAACCGAACGATTGTAAAAGGGATAAAAAAGAGACTAGAAGAACACGACAAAAAATGGGCGGATCAGCTTACGAGTGTTTTGTGGGCTTATCGTACAACTCCTAGAACTGCTACAGGAGAAACGCCATTCGCCCTTTCTCATGGAGTGGAGGCCGTAATCCCAGTTGAAATACAAGTCCCCAGTGATCGAGTGGCCTTTTACTGCGAAGAGGACAATGATAAACGGTTGAGGGACCGCCTGGATCGGGTTGAAGACCGTAGAGACCAATCCTATGTGCGCATGGCAGCGTATAAGCAGCGGATTGCTTCTTATCATGACAAAAATGTCAAGCTTGTGGATTTGAAGATGGGGGATTTGGTGCTTCATAAAGCCGATAAAATCCAATCTCGAGAAGGCAAAGGCAAGCTAGGGATCAGTTGGGTAGGTCCATATCAGATAGTGGAGAAGGTTGGACCAGCCACATTTAAGATACAAGATATGGAGGGCAATACGCTACCACGCACGTGGAATCTCCAAAACCTCCGCAAATACTTTGTCAGAAAATAGAGCGCGCTCACGGTCTTGAGTACTCTTTTTCCTTTAGCAAGCTTTTATCCCATGTGGTTTTTCTTGTTAAAAGGTTATTAAATGAAGCTCCTTTGTAAAAGACGTATTCACTGTAATAAGGTGTCTTTCCTATCAATAAACATTGTTGATCAACTTTACGTCTTTTACTGTTGCAATTTCAGTTTTCCATAAAGAGAACATCCCAAGTTCTCTACATTCACAATAGATCTGCCACTTGGCGGATCCTGGTCACCAATAGAGTTAAAACGATCCTTGGACGCAAGGTCTCTACACTCTCATACCCTTCCCAGAGAAGGATTTATAAGTCCTGCGGGCGGATCATTTCACCTCAAAGATAGGTAGCAAATTGAACCCCTGGGCAGCTTTACTTCCTCTAAGAAGGAATAGAACAGCTTCAAAACCTTCACAAAGGTTCATACAATGGAGTATGGCTGGCCACCTACTCCAAACCAAAATCTCTAAGCAAAATTGAAAAAATAGGGTTATCCCCTTCTTCTTCGCCCTCGCCGCTTGAGGGTCCTCCTCCACAGCCATAGATTCGCCACCAGTAAAGATATTTCTTAAGGAACAAAACCTAACGAAAAGACGAAATCAAAGGCTGGTAGTATCCTTTTAAAAATCATCTGTCACCACTGTGATGTTACTACACGCGTCGGCCATAAAAGAACATTGAACAGAATGCTCGCAGAAGCATAAGACGACGCGCAGAGGACCCAAAAGCCCTGAAGGACTTTAAAGGCATTTCGGGGGGGCTTCTGATAACATCGAGATATTATCGCAAGGACCAAAAGAGATAATTGCCTCAAGTATGCCACGTAGCACAAGAAGCCGCCCGGCGGATCTCCCTGGATTAGCTCTAAGAGATCCGCTGGCGGATCTCTAAGGCGAGTCTCTCCATTTTCCCATATAACGGCTGGTCGCTGTCTCGGCCATAAATGAATCATTAATATTCTCAAAACCGTCAGGTTAAGAGTAACTTATAACCGCCAAGAAATGAGCATTAATAGAGACTTTCTAGTTACCTAGAGGTTACGAATTCTCCAACTATAAATAGCCTACATCTAGGGCTACCAAAAGGTACATTCATTCTTACGTCCCCTCATCCTTGTCAATACAGTTTATTCTTCATATTAGCTACTGACTTAAGCATCGGAGTGTCCCCGGCCGATCCCAACGGCGCCTCACAGGGACGTGATCCGATCAGAAGTTTCTCCAGTGTTATCAAAAATGAAAATGTGAAAAACACAAAAATAACAAAAACATGAGAACGCAAAAAAAAGCATGAAAACGTGAAAAACATGAAAAACACGTGAATAACACGAAAAAGTAACAAAATGCAAACAATACAAAACGTGAAAAGCCATGGAAATGCAAAAAACCAAAAACCTGAAAAAAAAAAGAAAAAACACAAAAACGTGAATAACACGAAAACGTGAACAAATGCGAAAAACAAGAAAACGTGAAAAACATGAAAAATGTGAAAATTGCATGGAGTTTTTCTACAGTTTTTTCTATTTTTGCATTTTTATAATTTTTCATGTTTTTACTGTTTTTCGCGTTTTCACAGTTTTCTACGTGTTTATGTTTTTTTCCTATTTACCTTTTTTTTTGTTTTCATGTTTTACGTGTGTTTTTTTGTTAACCCATTTATATGTATAGCTCACAATTAATAAATCCTATTACAATAAGTATGATAGTATATACATATACAATACCAATATTTTCGAAATATCCCAATTTCAATCTTGATATATGTGGATATGATGCGGATGTGCTAGGGCGGTTAATTCCCAAATGATTTTTTGGTATTTCTAAGAAAATAATTGCATCTAACACTTGACTTCTAAAGTCGAAACGATTAGCGAATGACTCAATGATTGAAAAAATCTATGTTGGGTTCCTAGCTCCACTTATAAAAAAAACTTAACTAGCTCACGAATGGCTACCAAGTAAAACAAAAAAATAAAAATCAAACATAAGGGATTTTTTATTTTTTCTAATTTTTATTGATTTTTTATAATAACTTGGTTACAATCCGAGATGGAAAGCACGAAATTACAATGTGAATCTTACGGAGGACTGGAAATTGCAAAGTAAAAGAAATTAATGGCAAAAATATATGTTAAATAAGACTAAAATAACAAACTTGATATTGATGAATGATAATGAATTGTGGAATGTGAAGGTTGTCGATGTCACGGCCACGAGTCGGCAAAAAGATGATTTCCGGGGCTCGAAAGTAAATAATTGAGCAATAAATAAGCAAAAATATTTTTGCAAGTAATCTAAAAAAATTAGAGTTTCGGATATTGGAAATGGCCTGAAACGTCAGATTTTGGCAAGATTTGGTGTGAAATGAAAGTTTGGAATCGGTATGTCGAGGATCCAAATGGAACAAAAAGTTCTGGAATTAATGAACCCGAGATCGTTGGGAAGAAATGGTGAAAATTGGCTGATCGAAGTAGTTGAGAAATTTAAAGGGTCGGAAGTGGCTTGGAAGTCGGATTTCGGACGAAACAAAAGTTTTTGATCGAAGTTGGTACGTTATCAATCAAAATATAAGAAACAATTCTAGTATTAATGAACTCGAGGTGGTAGGGAAAATTAGTGAAAATGGCTGGTTGAATCTGGTTTTTTAGAGTTGAAACTGATTTTGGGTGAACTTTTGAGTAAATAAAAGCTTATATTCAGAGTCGGATTTGAGAATTGAAAAATTTGGGGCTCATAATTGGTTGATAGAGAGTATTTAGAAATCGAAATTGAGCAAAAAGGAGGTATGAGAGTCAGTTAAATTATATGTTGACATTGCATATTTGCTCTTTTTGTTTAGTTTAGTTGGGGTTTGAAACTGATTTTTCTGATCTGTTTTTCGAGTTTGAAGACTTAGGTATCAAGATTTGCAACTTCCACTAACTCCACCATGTCCTATTTTTCACTCTTTACTAACCTCACTATTTCATGGTATAGATTAGAGGCAAACAACGTGGCTGGAACTTGAAGAAAATGACAGCAAATGTGTCATGAAGCTACAAATTTAGTTATTCTTTTTTATCACATTCTATCAACTAAACATAAAAAACGATATTCCTAAGAATTACAAATTTTATTCCCTCTTATTCTATTGGAATAGGAATTCTATTCTATTATTCGACGTGGTTAGTACTACCGACTTGTATTGTATGGTACACCATACACAAAGTTTCACTTGATTAATGTGTTTTTTTCTGAATGTGAAATTGATAATTTTGTTTCATTAATCTCAATTTTTTAATGTAATAATTGACCCATCAATGTACAGTAAAACCTTCATAAATTAATACTCGATAAATTAATAACCTCTTTAAAATAATAATTTCTTCTGATCGTGACTTGGACCATTTCATTAAATTAACACTCGATAAATTAATGTCTCTATAAATTAATAAAATTTGATGGTCCCAACATTATTAATTTATAGAGGTTTTACTGTATGTAATTCCTAAAATTCGTTAGTTAATGAACTTTGACTTTTGAGGCTAATAATAAAAATATTTCACTAAATAGTTAAGAAATTTTTTCACATATGTTTTTTTCTGAATGTATTTTATAATATAAAAATATTTACTTAGTGAAATATTATTATTACATGCATATATTTCATATTGAATTGTAAATTTTCAAAACTATCACATTTCTATCTTGTGAAGCATTGAATTGCAAATTCAAAGATAAAATTAGAAGAAAAATCAATAAAAGAGTAGCAAAGGGGCGTAAACAAAGAAGTGAAATAGATAATTTCACAAATCCCCAAATATATGCTTCCAAATTCATTTCATTTCAAATAATACTATGTTTCATGGAACCGAACAGTTCCAAGCCCGATTTTCACAAAAAAAAAAAATGTATTTTGTGAAAAAAAAATTTCTCTTTTCTTTTTTTTCTTTTTTCTTTATTTTTTTGTTGGAATTTTAGAAAATTCTGAAATTCTCTAGAATTCTTGAATTTTGGAATTCTATGGAATTCCAGCATTCTAGAAGAAGAAGCTGAAATTCTAGAGAATTCTGAAGAAGAAGAATTTTAATATTGATTTTGACTTTTTAAAGTCAAAAACTCAAAAAAAAATCTCATTTAATAGGTATCAATTTGTAAAAACGTGAAATTATATGGATTTATTTGAAACTAATCCAAAAAAAATATTGGCATCAATAACATAGGTTCGGGTCGGACTGGACCAAATGCAAAATATGTTTGTCCAAGTCTAACCCATAAAAGATAGGCTTGGACATGTTGGACGGCAACATGTCTGGAATTGAAAACATAGAAACAAAAACCAGTAATGGTTTGGACGAAACTGAATAGAACAAAAGGGTAAATTACATCTATGGCCATTGAATTTTACCCATTTTCACATTGTGGCCACTGAACTTCATTTCTTTCCGGTATGGCCATTAAACTTTATACACCGGTGGCCACTGTGACCGTTGACCACCAATTGTGATCTTTGACTCACCCTTTTAACCTGTTATCTCTCTCCTTCCTTCTTTCTTGAATATTTTATACCAATTTTACCGTTCTCTTCTTTCTCCTCCTTCTCCATCTTTATAGATCATTTCTCTCTCTAAAGAATACATCTCTCTAACTATCTTTTCTCTCTCTAACACCATTAACAAGAACGATCACTTGTTAAAAAATATATATACATATATGGTCTGATATATATCTGTTGAATTTAAATAAGGCAGATCAAAATGTATATTCCTTTCTCGCCAATTTCCATTTTGGCTCCAGTACTGGCAATAAAGGAACTGATTCATCGTATTGGAGAAGAGAACAGGTCCATTTTCAATACTTATTTTCAATTTCTGAAGCCAAAATGGAAATTGGCGAGAAAGGAAAATATATTTTTTGCATTCCTTATTTAAATTCAACAGATATATATATACAGTGTTCACCAGATATATATTTCTAGAGAGATGAAAGGATAGTTAGAGAGATGTATTTTTTTAGAGTGAGAAATGATCTATGAAGATGGAGAATGAGGAGAAGGAAGATAAGAGCAAAATTGGTATAAAATAAATAACAGGTTAAAAATGTGAGTCAAAGGTCATAAATGGTGGTCAACGGTCACAGTAGTCATCGGTGTTACAAAGTGTAAAGTTTAATGGCCAACAATGTGAAAATGAGTAAAGTTCAGTGGTCATAGGTGTAATTTACCGTGGAACAAAATGAACAAAACACTCACTTTTTCTACCTTTTCTCGTATTAAGTGTTTTTCTTGTTTTTTTATTTTCTTTTTATTTTTGTTTTTTTCATATTATTTGTTTTGTGCCATTTTACGTTTTCGCATTTTTCTCTCGTTTTGGTCGATAGATGAAGGTGGTATTTTTGAAATGTAATAAAATATAACTTAAGAAATAGGTATTCCTAGTTTCATCTAAGGAATTCATATTCCTGTACTTGTGGAATAGCTATTACATAACAAAACAAGTCAACCAAAAATAGGAATAGGAATAGTTATTGTATTCGGCGGAACCAAACGAGCCCGAATTGTTAATAGATTAGTAAATTTAATACATATATAATAAAAATATATATTTTTCAAAATGTATAAGAGGGATTATATATATATATATATATATATATATATATATATATATATATATATATATTAGTAAGAGTTCATCCATGAATGAAGGATATAGTTTCTTTTTCTAGTAAGAAAAATTAGTGTATAATATATGTGTGGAATAAAGTATAAATTTAGTTCTATGGTTATTGAGAAATAGTGGATTTAGTATATTCACGTACAAAATTATACAACTTAAACCTAACATTTATTAAACAATGTAATAACAAAAGATGAGTTTTTCTTTTTCATTAACAAAAAAACTTATTTTTCATTAACAAGTTTGAAACCACATTGTTAGAATTAAAATTGCAGCATTATGTGGTAAATAGATTTGTCTCCCAATAACATTATGATTACATTTTTTTTTTTTTTGACAATAAGGAACGCCTTTTATATATCAGAAAGCAGAGCCGTACAGATATAGGGGGGAGGGCGAGAAATCCACACCGTCCTATCAGTGCCAGATATAACTGCACGGGCTAAAGAATGAGCAGCCTGGTTGGCTGTTTTACGAATAAAAGAAACAGAGACACTTACAATTTCCTTTAATAAGAACTTGCAGTCATCGATGATTAGATCCAGAGCTGAGTTGCAGCTAGTTTCTCGCTGTAAAGCATACACTAGCAATTAGGAATCAGACTCTACAAGCACGTTCCGTCTACCTGTCTCCTTTAACCAGCTTAACGCCTCTCGGCAAGTCAAGGCCTCCACCAAAAACGGATCCAACCGACAGTATAAGGTGCCGTTTCCCGCAGCGACGAACTCGCCCCCACTGTTTCTGAGCACAAAACCGAACCCTGCGCTATTCCTTTCCGCAAAGACCGCCCCGTCAATGTTGAGCTTTGTCCAGCTGTGAGGGGGACGGTGCCAATGCTGATCCGTCGGCCTACCCACGACGACAGCGGCAAGGCGTCGCTCTTGAGCCTCGCGCCAATTTGCAAGATAAGATACAACCGACGAGTGAAGAACAATAGGGGTAGAAGATTTATTGTTCCATACCTGATTGTTTCTGTTTATCCATAGAAACCAGCAGCCCACAGCCGCCATATCGGCATACTCCGGCTTGGTCGCCAATAACTTCCTCCAGAAATCCGAGAAACACAAGCAACCGTCTATCAGCCCCGACAAACCCGTCAAACACCAAAACAGCCTCGCCACTCGACACGTGACCAGTGCGTGTAAATCATCTTCTTCCATCTGATTACACATGGGACATACACTACTAATCTGAACCCTTCGGGAGTTGAGAGCTTTTAGAGATGGGAGGCAGCCAGATAGTGTTCGCCATATCAAATTCCTGACCTTAGGAGGGGCCTTGAGAGACCAAACTGAGCCCCAGTTAATATCAGCATTTACCGGGTTCAGATGTGCCCTGTTCTGATCTGTCCACAGGTGGTGATAAGCGCTTTTGACAGTGAACTTGCCCTTTGAATCCCAGAACCATTCCCACGAGTCGCTAACTGCTCGCAAGCTAAGCGGAATACTTCGGATGAGTTCCACATCTCTATCAATGAAAATTCCTCTAATTAGTTGAAGATCCCAGTCGCCCGCTTCAGACCGAAGACTCTCAACCGTTTCACAGCCCAAGCCAGTAAAAGGGGTACTCACCACATAGGGATTAGCTGGATCCGGCAGCCATGGTTCGTCCCAAATGTTAATTAAATCCCCTGTCCCTACCACTCGCCTCGCCCCAGACACTACAACTGCCTGAGCTGCATGAATGCTGCGCCATATGAAGCTCGGCTTATCACCAATCTCGGCTCCCAAAAAAGAGTTAAAAGGATAGTACCTGGCTTTGTAAACACGGGCTAGCAGTGAGTCCGGATTGGTAAGCAGACGCCACCCTTGTTTAGCTAAAAGAGCGATATTAAAAAGATGAAGCTTGCGGAAGCCCATACCCCCTTCACATTTTGGAACACACAATTTCTCCTAGGACTTCCAGTGAATACCTCCCTCCGTTGGACCCGCCGAGCCCCACCAGAATGAGTTCATCATCCTTTCCAGATCCGCACACAGAAGTTGGGGCAACAAGAACAAACTCATAGCATATGATGGAAGAGCCTGAATTACTGACTTGAGTAGAATTTCTTTACCTGCTCTAGAGAGAAGTTTGGATTTCCAACTTGTGACTCTAGATCTGACCCTATCCGCAATATACTGAAAAACTTGGGATTTACACTTTCCAACTAGCGCCGGGAGTCCCAAGTAAGTGGCAGTATTCGTCCCAGGGGGGATTCCCAACAGATTGCTCAATTCAAGTCGTAAGGTGGTGGTGCAATTCTTACTGAAGGACATAGATGATTTAGTGAAGTTCACTTTTTGCCCCGAAGCAGCTTCATACTGATGTAAACAGTTCTGAACCTCCACGCATTCCTCCCTATTAGCTTTAAAGAACAAGTAGCTGTCGTCGGCGAAAAAGAGATGAGTAATGGGCGGGGCGGACCTGGCAATGCGACACCCATGAATCAAACCTTGTGTTTCTAACGCCTGAAGAGATGCAGATAAACCCTCAGCACAGATTAGGAAGAGATAAGGAGAAATGGGGTCCCCTTGTCTTAGCCCACGTTGTGGTGAAATAGTCCCGATAACATGATTGTTGTGAGTGATCTTGTATCGGGCCTTAGTAACACACTGCATAACCAAAGAGATCCATTTATCATCAAAACCTAGCTTCTGCATCATCTGACTCAAGAAATCCCACTCTACTCGGTCATAAGCTTTCGCCATATCTAGTTTGAGAGACACAAAACCTTGCTGCCCCCGAGTCTTGTGTTCTAGAAAATGATTAACCTCGTATGCCAGCATGATATTGTCAGTAATAAGGCGCCCAGGGATAAAAGCGCTCTGAGTAGGCGAAATGATAGTATTTAATACTCTTTTAAGCCTGTTTGCGATTACCTTAGCCAGAATTTTGTAAATCACATTGCATAGGGCTATAGGCCTGAGATCAGAAATTCTTTCAGGGACAGCCTTCTTCGGAATCAGCACAATATTGGTATCATGGATGCTATCAGGAAAAGCCCCATCGTTCAACCACTGAATACATGACTGAACTACCTCTGGGCCAACTAAACCCCAGTAATGTTGATAAAAGCAAGGATTGAACCCATCAGGACCTGGGCTTTTATTCGGATGCATAGAGAACACAGCCTTTTTAATTTCCTCCTCCGTGAAAGATTGTAACAGATCATTATTCATCTCAGAAGTAATCTTTGATTGAACGTTATTCAACACTAGAGCAGCCCACAACCAGAAGAGGAGAAGATGTCATTGAAGTAATTCAGAATAAGAGAGGACAAACCTGTATTCCAGTCAATCCAGTTTTCGGACTCGTCTTTTAGTTTCCTGATCTCATTCTTTTTCCGACGGACACTAGCTGCAGAGTGGAAAAACTTAGAGTTTTGGTCTCCAGCCTTGAGCCAAAGAGTCTTACTCCTTTGCTTCCAATACGTCTCCTGCTGTAGAAGAAGATCGTCAAGCCGGATACGGGCTTGTGATAAGGACTCCCGGTCAGGAATACTGTATTTATCCTTCAGCCTTCTGATTGTTATACGACACTGCCTAATCTCCTTCTTGAACCGATTACGAACTGTCAACCCCCATTTTTCAAGAGCTGCACCACATTTTCCTTGCTTTTCCAGAAGACCACTATTAGCCGACTCTTGCCAAACAGCTGTAATCTGATCACAACAATCCGCCTCCTCTATCCAGGAGTTCTCAAAACGGAACTGACGCGTTACTGAGCTTGAGGTACTAGTAAGGATTAATAACAGGATAGATTGATCACTACAATGGGCATCCTCGTTGCAGACATAAGCTGAACTGAACTTAGCAAACCAGTCTGTGTTAGCCATGGCTCGATCCAATTTTTCTTCTATGGAATTAGCCGTGCCCCTGCCTCTCTCCCAAGTAAACGGGTATCCTGTCATATGAACATCAGCCAAACCACAATCAGTAACCGCAGCGTTGAAACCTCTCAAAAGTGCAGGGGGGTGCCTGTTGCCTCCTTTCTTTTCTGACTGGGAAAGAATGTCATTAAAGTCACCGATAACCACCCAAGGACCAGCGTTACCAGAAGACAAGCCTCTTAACAAATGCCAAGAATCAGCCCTCCTCCCTCTCTTAGGAAAACCATAAAAACCGGTTAATCGATACTCCGGCAAACCTAGTTGAGTAACCCTACAATCAATGAAATTGGAGGAGAAACCCAGTAAATGGACTGAACTAGCTGTTTTCCACATTAAAGCCAAGCCTCCTCCGGTGTTGACAGGCTCAACAAAGAACAAACCGTTAAAAGAGAGCTTCCTCCTCAAGGCCTCTACTTTGGGACGGCTACACTTGACCTCCATCAGAAAGATGAAATCGAGATGATGGACCCTGGCAAAGTCCACAAGTTGACGAACTGTCCGGGCATTCCCAATCCCCCGGCAGTTCCAAGAAAGAATACTCATTGCTCTCCGCGAGCCGGGGGTCCACGGCTCGCCTCTGGATTACTGCTACTGCCATCAACACTGCCCTGTGTACCCTTTGTTTCCAATTCCCTGAGCACTGCTTCTATACTCTGATTATTGTCAACACCGGTTCTCTTGCGCTTCGGGTCAGACAATTCAATACCATCCTCTTCAAATATCTCAATCATACTGTTAACGATTTTCACACCCCCCCAAGGGATATTTTCTTTTCCACCTGCCGCTGTAGGGACTTTCATTTTGCCGCTAAAGCCAGGAGGGATCACTGTCGCTATCTTAGGGATACTCAATGTATGTCCTGTCTGCTCTGCCCCTGTGCTAACGTGAGACACTTTTGAGCTGTTTGCATGAGGGATAAATTGGAGGGGACGGTTCAGAAGAAACTTAGATTGAGGTTGAACAGCCGAGCGGCGAGTAGGGGCTCTAAGCCACGGCCCATAAGGTCTGTCAGTTTTAATTGGATCCGCCACTTGCAGCAGGGCGGGGCAGAACTTGTCCGGATGGCCGATGAGTCCACAGACAAAACAAAATGTTGGCAAACGCTCGTACTTGAAATTGACCCAGAACACTTTACCTCCCGTCACACTGATCTGCATTTTCCTCTTCAAAGGTGTGAAGACATTGATGGAAACTCTGATGCGGAGGTACGTTCTTGCAATCCCTGTGAAGTTATTTGGGTCTGCTTCAACAAAAATTCCCACAAAATTACCAATACTAACAGCTACCCGTTCAGACATAAAGCCAGCTGGGAGATCATACACCTGCACCCAAAAATCCGTATGCGATAATTCAACGTCCATGGGGTTCTGACCGTCCACAAGAGGTTTAAGGATTAACAAATGTTGCTCAAAAGTCCATGGGCCTCCCTGTACTACTCTGTCTCTCTCCCATGGGTGATAAAACTCAAAGCGAAAAAGATTTGGACCCATATCTTCTACAAACATACCTTTCGAGGGGCTCCAGACATCAGCCAAAGTCGTTTTCATAAAAGAGCTTTTGATCGGGTGATCTGTGAGGAAAGTCCCAATTAAACTCCAGGACAGCGGGCAAGGGGGCGACTCGTTCTCATCTGTCTGGAGGACAAGGCCAGAATTTAGTTCATCTTCTAATGTTAACTGGGCGCTTCTGTCTGCGAGGGAATCCATACCAGAGAACAAGTCGACTTCTTCGAATGCGGGCAAAGGCGGAGCTGACGGAAAAAAACCGCACAACTGAGTTAGGTCACGAAGGAATCCAAAATCTCCACAGGGGCGATAATCGGAAGTGGCGAAGGGAGAGGGATATTGGGTAAGGGTTTGAGGAGATCGAAGAAATTGAAGGGGGCGGCACGCCGAAGGAGGTGGAGGATCGAAGGACAGTCGGCGGAGGGAAAGGCTCGACAAAAGGCGAGAGATTCTTATTTTCTTACACTCTTAGGGCTTCAATCCATTATGATTACATTTATAAATAAAGATAAGAGAAAGGATTAAAAGTAAATATCTATTATTGTAATTTTGAGAATGACATCTCTTTTGTTGTCTTCTTATGCCTATTTAGTATAAAACTAGTTTTAGACCGTGCGTTGCACAGTTTTTTTATTTGATTTCGTCACCATTGGATAAATATCTATAAATTTACAAATTAAAACTTTAATGGATATATTAATATTAAACTTTAATAAATATATTTTTAAGTATCTCCTTTTTTATTTTTTATTTACATTATGGGATACGTGCAGATACACAGGGGATACGTGGGGATACTTCGGGAAAAAAGAATCACAAGGCAAAAATTGGGTAAAATTATTTCGACTATGGGTGAGTGATTTACATCCAGAATCATTGGAGATACAATGCTAAGCCAACATAATAATCCCTTTGTTCCCCAACAGAAGGATTTCAATTTCAAGTATTAAAGTTAGCACCAACACCAACAAATTCAGCATCTTCTTCTCCATTCACCCAAGTTTGTACTTTTACCTAAACAAACCAATCCAATGATTCACGTATAAATATATAAACTGAAGCCAACCTAGAACTAAATAAAGTACAAATTTCAGAGTAATCAAGGCAGAATTCTTAAACATCATCATAAATATTAAAATCCGTGTCAGGGAGCAAAGAAAAAAGGACATGCGACCAAATGATACCTCACCTATTACAACTTCAATAGGAAGAGGAGCAAGGGATGACCAGTATTCGTGTTTTTCTCCCGTCATATCTGCATCTATCGCTGTAAAAAGCATTGTAGGAGTTTGCTGTTATGGTCTGCATATGCAAATCTGTAGTTACTGGTATAATGAAAGCAAATTCATTGGCTCCATTATAATATGGATATGAAAATTCAATAATATGATAATTAAGAAGGGAAAGAACACCAATAGATCCCCTCCACCATCTATACACTATGGACAAACTGAATCGCCCACCATTATAAGATAATACAGATCTGCAACAAAAAGTTCTACATTAGTTAGGACAGGAACCAAAACCTTTTCAATCAAGACCATGCTACACCGACAGCTACTTTATATATGAACATTTGTCATCAGCTGCAAAATTAGCCAAAGCAAATAAACAAATCAAAACCAACCAAATAATTAGGGTAGCATAAAGTATTTAATGTTCTTAAATCAAAATTGTTGAGTCCACTTTTTACCAAGCTAATTAACAAAATTTGAAATTAATATGTTTTTGTATTGAAAAGAGTTCCTATTTCTTTAAAAAAAATACCTAGTATAATGACTAATTACTAAAATCCTCTTCATAAGTCCTTTTGTACAGGCTATTCAAGGTCTATTGGCTTTCTTGCTTATGCGGTACTTCGAAAAGGTCATCTTCAAGCTTTTAAGGGATGCTGCTATTAATTTATGAAGGCCATTATTCTTCAGAAATAACATCAACAGTAGCCTTTAGTTGCTCAAGCAAGGCTGCTGCTTTCATGGCAGCTCTCTTCTTATACTCAGCTTCAAAGAAAGCTTTCTTTTCAGCAACAAACCCAGACTTCGAAAACTGTTTAACTTCATCATAGCAAGGATTGCGAGAAAAAGCTGCTGACAACGTGATGTACAATTCATAAAAATCTACCATTTCAGCAACAAAACCAGGCTTAAAAAGCTGTTCAACTTCTTCTAAGTAGCGATTGCCAGAGCGATTGCGATAGTAAGTAGACAAAGCTGACGAATTTTCCCGGCAGCGATTGCAAGAGGAAGTTGACGACTTTTCCCAGCAGCGATTGCGAGAGAAAGTTGACGATCTTTCCCGGCTTTGTAAGTAGATTGACTCAACCATTTCAGTCTTCTATGAGCGAAAAACTCAAAAACTTTTTGATACCAGTTAAGATTTCTATAACAAAAAAAAACACTTTTTTAGTTTAAAATTTGGTTGATTGATGAAAAATGGAATGATAAATTCCTAAAATTCTATTTAATGACAAAAAAAAATTACATTAAGAAAAATATAAGTATGTTTCAAAAAATAAAAATATATAAGTCAGATAAAATTTAACAGTCCATTAATATCAGTTAAACATTTTAACCAATTGAAAGTAATTTCATCAACATTTGTACAAGATTTATTGGAATTAAAAAATTTCAACTCAACCTGCAATTTTTTTAATTTCCTACATCTAATATTAAGGTAACCAGAAAAATGAATAAAAATTTGAAGCTGCTAATAAAAATGATTGGAAAGCAATTTTTTTATTTCCTTCATAAAGTTCTTTTTTAGTTTAGTTTCTGGGGTTGTTTAATTTCAATAAATTACTAAATTTGAAGGTTTAATTTGTTATTATTTTAAAGGAAAGAGATCGGACAAGAAACATAGAAGAAAAATAAAATATCAAAGAAAAGAAGGAAAGAAGACCAAACAAGAAAAAGACTGAACTGCTGTCTGGTGAAAACAAAATATGAAAAAAGTTTATAGTATTTATTCTGTTTGTCAGGGGCAATTAATTGAATTTAACAGATAAAAGGAAGGAAAAAATATTCAGTGACTAAACAGGTTAGCAAAATCAAACTATAGGGACTATATAATTATTTTGAAAAACCAGTGTATTAGTTTTTATAATTTTGAGGTATAAATCTTTTATAATTTTCATAAATTAAAATTCAATTCAAGAAACTTAATTCTCAAACAAAAAACCCTAAAATCAAAACCCTAACATTTATATCCCTAAAATTAAACACATCAAACAAAACCCCTAAATTAAAAACTCTAAACTAATTTAACCCAAAGCATAAACAAGACAACCCTAAAATTATTTAAATGCAGGGGAGAAGACTTACACAGAAAAAAGGGCCAAATATAAGTACTATCTTGTATGGCCCAATTTTTTTCTTTTAGACCAAAACCTAATTATCCATCTCCTTCCCCACAAAGGAGCAGAGCAACCATCGCTGTACAAATTTTTCAAGGGGGGGCTAAAATTTCAGGAGCAGAGCAACCATATGGAAACAGCAGATTCAAATCAAAGCTAGCAACCCTTCCACACAACACAGTCGAAGCACAACCATATGGAAACAGCAGATTCAAATCAAAGCTAGCAACCCTTCCACACAACACGGTCGGAGCACAAGCATATGAAAACAGCAGATTCAAATCAAAGCTAGCAACCCTTCCACACAACATAGTCGAAGCACAAGAAAAAGAAAAAGATCCAAGTTGAAGAATAAAGAAAAGTAGAATAAGAGATATTAAGAATGAGAGAAGTAGCCGCACCAAGAGAGAAATACCCGCCAAGAACTTGGTTATTTTTCCTAAATTATGGTGCCTTCTAGGTTATATGTATAGCACAAGAAAAAGAGAGTGAAATACGCGGGCGGGGTTTTGTTGCTTTTTATTTTGGCGTGTTTTCAGAAAATGGAACGGTGAATTCCTAAATTCCTATTTAATGACAAAAATATATATATATATATATTAAGAAAAATACAAGTATGCTTCAAAAAATCAAAAACAAATAGTCGATAATATTTAATCAGTAATTTTTCACATGGACCCTAATGACCACGTGAATTTGGTCATTCACCGTTAGATGTAGGCTGATTAAATCTAAACCTTAGGATGTTTTGAATCTCCACCTTACGATTTTAATCAGTCTACATCTAACGGTGAATGACCAAATTCACCGTGGTCATTAGGGTCCATGTGAACACTATTAAATATTTAATATGCTTAAACTTTTATACGAGACACATCAAAGTGAAAATTTATTTATAGACCCGTAAACAGTGAATACATATTAGGGTCCTGCTCCATTAGGGTCATGGAATCTCCAATATCCATTTTTATAGGATCAGGAATAAGGAAGAAAATGATCCCCATTCTCATTAATGGATCGAGGAAGGTAATAGTTATCCCCATCCTATAGGGATGTACACCCATTATCATTAGGATTAATTATGTAGATATCCATGCAATATTAAAATTATATAACATATTTTCTTGCATTGACTAATTAATTTCAAATTTAACATGTTAATTATACCTTCAAATTTAAATGTCAATATATTTTATACCAATCCAAACTATAAACTTAAATAAAAAAACATAACTTCTCTAAAATTTATATGAAATGATAGAAAAAAATTTTGAATATATATATCAATATTTATCATGAGTTTCTATTATAACTATTGTCTAACTATTTGTAATTAGCAAATTGAATATTCTAAGTATTAATTTAGAAAAATAATAAAATGGGTCGGGATGGGGAATCCCATTACAAATAGAGATGGGGATGGAATAGCTCGCCGCATTGAGAAACCTAAGTTGTAAAATGATAATAAGAGCATGAATCATAAAATATAATAAGACAACACAAGTCTAGGAAAAAAAAAATTAAGGCCTAGATATATCATTTGCTCCTAAACTTGTCAAAAAAGTTTAATTGGTCTTTGAACTTTTAAAGTGTCTGGATAGCCCATCAATTTGTTTAAACTGTCCTTACAGCCCCATCAACTTGCTTAAAAAGTAGTTAATTAGTCACTCGGTTGGAAAGAAGCAAGATGCATGCTTTGATATACATACTACACATGGAGTTCTCTCCACTGATAGTATGTCTGGGCAGTAGGTTTCTCTACTGAGTTTATCATTCTATTAATTCCTTGATATACATACTAGACATCTACACTGAGTTCTCGCGATATCCATCAAATAATAACAGAAACGGAATCTTACCTTGATATGAGCAGCAGTAAGCTCATTTTCACTGCCATTTCTGTGACACATCAAATAAACAGCAGCAAAAACCCGATCTCAAAATGCCTTTTTCTACCAGATTGATGCCCACAAGCATTATTACTCTGCGTAAAATAAGCAGAAGAAATCAACAACCATATAGCTCTCCAATTTTATTGCGCATCATTAACATCAAAATACAGAAATTTTCAACATAGTCAATTCATCTGTATTGTTTTATCCCGAGACTCACTGAAGAATAAGAGACTTAAAACCCGGTGAAATACCCGAAAAGAACAGAAATTGA
Source organism: Euphorbia lathyris (assembly GCF_963576675.1). Taxonomy (NCBI): domain Eukaryota; kingdom Viridiplantae; phylum Streptophyta; class Magnoliopsida; order Malpighiales; family Euphorbiaceae; genus Euphorbia; species Euphorbia lathyris. The sequence goes on along the minus strand of NC_088914.1, from coordinate 16,109,338 downwards.
AGAAAGAAAAAAGAGCAAATACTTTTGTCATTAACATAATGTCTGTGAACCATTTCTGTTTCAAAAAACACCATAAAATTTACTCCTGACATATGAAATGATAAAATACCCGAAAATGCATATTTACCCCTAAGGTATTCAATGACAAAACTTTGTCCCTAACATTTCCAAGAGGAATCAATTTTACCTCTACCTTATAGAAAATTGAACATATTTGTTTATCGTGATTTGACCCAATATTTAACTATCACATCCGAACACTATAAACATCAACTATGTCTAAATCTTTTACCGTGTTGCCAACATAGTTAAAAAAAAAAACCATGCCAAAAGTTAAGTTTGGAGTGTATAAATTAACCACAAAAAGCTGCCTGAAATATTTATTACCTTCTTAACAGTCACAAACGACTTGACAAAATGTGCGAAACTGTTTCAATTTATTGATGAAATTGTTTGAACGGTTTGATGTGACAGTTGAACCAATTTGTTCAAATTTTCTATCAGGGAGGAATAAAATTGATCCTGGTTGAAATCGTTAGGGGCACAATCTTACAATTTCATATGTTAGAGGTAAATATGCACTCACCACAAAATGATACGAGTAAATTTGGACTTTATCCCTAATTTTAAATATTTGTGTCATTTTCGACTTATCATATTAATCTTAACCTAACCTAAAAATTTACTTATCAATTTCATACCAAACCAAAAATGTAAGATTTCCTACTATACGAAACTGACACATTAAAATTACGTGTCAATTTCATGTCAACCCGAAAACAACACATTCCCAATTATATTACATTGAAATAGATAGCAAAAATTTTAAAAAATAAAATAAAATCCATCCAGGTAAGAAGAAGAGAAACTTACCCATAAAATCAATCATGAGTCGGCCATCAGAGTAGTGACCAGCCGGATGGTGGAAGAAAGCTTCTCCATGCGGATGGGGTGAAGGGGCTTGTCCAAATGCTGCCGATAGACCACCGGTATCAGAATTGGAGTCGCCGAAGTTGAATATCGCCGATTTAGATTCTACTGGATTTGAAGATGATATCACTGATCCTAAAACCAATCCTAATACACAATATTTCAATGGAGCTACTTCCATTAGAGTGAAGAAAAGATCTACTACTTCCTAAACTGACTCTTTAAATCTCTAATTATAAAACTAATCAGACACCATTCCTACAATATGTCAATGCATTTGGAAAGAGGAGAAACTGAAATTATCAATTATAAAACTAAATCTAGAATAGTCCCAAATAAAAACCTGGAGCTGCAAGAACATTTCACATTCCATCAAAATTTAGCATAAACTAAATCAATTTAACCACAATTATACTAATTAACACATGCAATTACTAATTATAAAACTAAATTTAGAATAGTACCAAGATTAAACAAAATTCCCAAGTTTTATCAAATATCTAAATCTCAAACCAAATGATACATAAATCCTAATTGAACCAATATAGAGCAATAATATCACAATTTTACAAATACTCATATGATTAATTTGACAAAAAAGAAACCAAAAAAAATTTATCAAAATTGTTGGAGATAATCTCTTTAGTTATCATCAGATACTAACACGGATAACTATTAGACTTGTTTAGAGTTATCTAATAATTAGTGTTTATATTTATCTATATTACGAGTATTGGCAACCCTAGTTAAACTCTAACTTTAACTATAACTCATGTAATCTATTATATATACAAGGCTCTATGATCAACCCTGATTGAGGGAAATTATTCATTAAACAATATATCTCTATTGTATATTCAACATGGTATCAGAACTACGGTTTATGCTTCCACTTCCGCTCAGTGACGCGGCTGATTTTATTTATTCCCTCCTTCTTCCCGAAACCACTTCGTTGTTCTTCTTTGCCCAGGAAAACCTAAACCCTAAACATCAACTCATTCAATCATTCTCTTTCTCCTTAGTCGGCCGATTCTGAGCTGTTCTATTCCGGCCGAAGTTCTTTTTCTCTTTCCATTACAAAATCGATTCTTATTTCTTCCGTGTCTCAGTCTGCACTTTCCAGTCTGATTACAATTAACTATCTTCCATTTTTCTTCTGCATTTTGTTTCCGTCCATCGTCTCCAAATGGATTCTTGTTTCTGCATTTTGTTTACCCATGAAACCCTAAACCTTTTCTTTTTCCTATTCTTAGTCGACCGAATATCACAACCGCCTTTTTCACCCACTATTTTGTCATTCTACCTTCTCATTACATCCTTACAATCCTTGCTATCTCGTTTGAGTCATCTTGTTCCTATCATCTTCGTCTTCCCGAGTTACGGTTCATTCGAACAACATCTTCAAATTTTATTTTCCAGAATATTATCCCATCAATTTCTATTTGAGAAACTCTTCTCGATTTTACTTTCTTCTCGTTAATCCTTTTCTTTTTGCCGACCTTTCTTCCTCATCTATGTCTTTTCTTGCTTACAGTTTGTGTCTGCAGTCTTCTGTTTGCTCATTCTGGGTTGTCCGTGCTGTTGGTTCTTGTGTCCCTGATTCTCCCTTTCACTTCCTGTTCTCCTGTCTGCATCTGGTGTCATCTCAGCACTTCAATCAGAAAACCCATAAATTTTCTAAACTCTTCTCTCAAAATGGGTCGAATAACATTAGCAGCTCATTGTGTTTTCATTCTTCTTTCACTCTTCTTCCTGAAAATCATTCACGAGCTGCAGTCTCTTCCTGAAAATCATTCATCTCTAGCAGCTTTTATCATCCCATCCTCCCTTGTGGTTGCATCTTCTCTTCTCTTCCCCGAGTCTGCTATCATTCTCAATTTGTGTCTGTTATCATTCTCTTAGTCTTCCGGTCTGTTTCTGTTCGAGAACTCTTCTCGATTTTGCGGTCATCCCGTCAATCTTTCTCCTGGTTAGTCAATTCTGCATCGTCTGTCTCTTTTCCCTGGTTCTGTTCGTTTCGCTAGTTCCTTTCTTTTGTTAGTGCCTCTGTTCTTGCATTTATGTTCCATTCTTCATTGGCCATCTGTTGAGAGTGAATATTCTGTTACCCTTGGTTTCGAGAATTTTATTTTTTTATGCAGCATTGTCTGCGTTTCATCGCTATCCTATTAAAAAAAAAAAAAATCTGTTAGGATTGACTTCTTAGTTTCTAGTCTGGCATCTTCTTCTTACTAGTCTCTTCTTTAGATTGTTGTTTGCTTCCTTCCTTCTATTATTTTTCTATTTCCCCAAGTGACTCATTCTGAAATCTGTAGTCTAGTTACGATCAATTTTCCTCTAATTTGTTCGTGTTTCTACTTTTGTCCCGGTTTGGGTTCTGCATTCAGTCGTATTCAAGCAGATTCATATCTCTGCGGTTTTTGTTTTAGTCTTTCCAGCTCCATGGTTCATATACTCTTTTATGGGCGTGGACATTATCTTGTGTTGCATTACTCAAATTGGGTATATTCCAGATTCCTCCTTTTACTTCTATACATTCCCTTTGTTATCCTCCTTCTATAGATAAGATTATAACATTCATCCTTCTCCTTTTTCTAATATGCTACTGCAGCGTTCTGTTTCTTTTCTTACCTGGCCTGTTCAACTTCAGTGTGATTCTTATCAGTTTGTTCGTGAATAAGTACAATGGGGTTTTTCTAGTGACCGTTTCATTCTGATTGATGATCAAGTTGTAGATATCTTCAGCAAGCCGCTTGCAAGTACTTGGTTCGCTATGATTCGCTCTCACCTTTCGGTTTGCACTCTCCATCGGCTTGAAGGGGGATGTTGGAGATAATTATTGTGAATTATCTCTTTAGTTATCATCAGATACTAACACGGATAACTATTAGACTTGTTTAGAGTTATCTAATAATTAGTGTTTATATTTATCTATATTACGAGTATTGGCAATCCTAGTTAAACTCTAACTCATGTAATCTATTATATATACAAGGCTCTATGATCAACCCTGATTGAGGGAAATTATTCATTAAACAATATATCTCTATTGTATATTCAACAAAAATTACCTTAAGTTGCCCAAAAAAATAAGTTTCCAGGCAGGAATAAGAGCAGCAGTCAAGCAGAAACTTCGAAGCCAGGGAAAGATGGAGCAAAGGGAATTCCAGGACTTGGAGCTTAGTTCCATCAACTTGTCAACACAATACATGGTGAGATCCGGGCGCATAGTCAACATGCAACAAAGAAAGGTATCGAGGAGTTTTATTGGCCAGCTAAAGCAACTCAGAAGCTGGAAAATCCGTCCATCGGAAGAGGAACAACCACCGCGCGCTACGCCGAATAATGGAGGATAAAACAGGATAAGGATGCCAGCACACGAAATCTCCGATCTAAGCTTTACTGCCAACAATGCCAAGAACAAAGGGAAAAAGACAAGCGAGTGTAGGCAAGGGTGGTGCACAGTGGTTTATGGTCACTGGATCTGGCAATGAGTGGTGGTGGTGTTGGAAAAATGAAGGAAGACGATGGAAATAGTTTGGTAATAAATGCTTAATAGTATTTGGAAGAAGAGACTTTTATTTTATTTTAATTTTCAAGAATAGAAACTTTGTAATTTTGAAAAGGTATTTTAAAAAGAAAATTGGCTAATATAGTAAATAATATCATTTGGATCTCACAGGTTCATGGCCTATTTTTGGACCGGTCCATTTAGGGTCCCCAAAAGGTATTCAGAAGAGGATCAAAGTTTCGGACCTCAGATACACGCTAAAGCTATTTGGAGAGGGAATGTAGATTCAGGACCAATACGGTGATGACACGTGTATCTAAGCTGAAGCCCAAATCATTATAAACAACTCATATACAATATGGGCTCACTAAACAACTCATATACAATATGGGCTCAGTTAAGGAGTCGATGAACATTTTGAAAGCTGAGCATGCTTCATAGATGGAAGCAATGCAGTTGGAATTACTGAAAGCAAGAAAGACATGCAAGCATGAGGGAGATCGAAGCTCTGTTGCATGCACTATGAGACATCATGAAACAAAGACATTTCTGAGGAAGAGAGAGCCTTCGGTGGAGTATCAGCCTAAAGGAAGAAGGGGCAAATCTAGGGAAAAACCGGTTAGTCCGAAGGTACCAAAACTCTCCTTCACCATTGAAATTGACAAATGAAGAAAGAAGTTCGAGGTCTCCAAAGAGGCAGAGGTATTCTCGGAGAGATTCTCTAGAAGGTGGAAGGAAGCAAGGCAATCCTCGAATGAGGTATTCTGGAGAGTCTAAATCTCCTGATTACCGAAGGCCTGTCGTGCCGAAGCAAGCTTCGGGAGAACTTTCATTAAAGGAAGAAATGTTAACCTTGATAAGGGGAGAGCTGAAGCAGGCAATGAAGGACGAAAGGTTGCAGGCAAAAGTAGTTGTAGCAATTGAGACTGAGACTCCTTTGAGTGCGGACATCATGGGCCAACCGATGCCCAGGGGGTTCAAGTATCCGGCTTTGAAAGACTATAATGGGATGACCGATCCTACTTTACATGTGAAAAACTTCCAAAGAGCTCTTCAGACTACTATAGCTACAGAAGTTGTAATGTGCAGGATCTTTTCCATAACTCTTTGCAATTCGGCAGCTTACTGGTATGATCAATTATTACCAGGTTCTATCCGTTCATTCAAATAAATGTCATAAGAATTTTGCGATCATTTCATTACATCCATTCCTGAGAGCAAAACCATGCAAGATTTGAACTACTTAGTTCAGCAGGCGAATGAATCGTTGAAGGAATGGGTGGAAAGGTTCCAAAAGGTGGCAATCCAGATTAAGAGTCTCAATGTGGATGGAGCAGTTGAGGCAATGGCAGGGAATTGTCGTAGCAAAGATTTATCTAAAGAGTTAACCACTATAAGACCTCATACACTTCCCGGTCTCATAAGAAGAGCTAGGGATTTTATTAAATGGGATGGTCATCGTTTGAATCCCTTATTGAAAGACAGGTTGAGTTTGGTCCATCAGCCGAAGGAGGGAAGAAGCGACAGAGGCAGGGAAGAAAATAAAAAGGCTAAAGAGCATGCCGAACGTAATTATATTCCATTAAATGCCTCTAGGAAGCAGGTATTGTATTGGGTGGAGAGCAACAGAAAATATATTTATCATCCTCCTAAGCTCAAGTCATCTGGAAGAAGACACGACGGTTTGCGTTGTGAATTTCACAAAAGTGAGGGGCATGATACTGAAGATTGTAGACAGTTGGCTGCTGAGTTGAACAAAATGGCAGAAGAAGGAAAACTGGATAAATTTCTCAAGAATGCTATCAAAACTAGAGAGCCAAATGAGAAGCAGCAAAATGATCGTGCTCCAAGGAGAGTGATAAATGTGATTGCTGGAGGAACTGGTGTTGATCATTCGACAAAACAACGAAGGTTAGAAAAAGGGAAAGAGAAGATTTATAGCTTAATAGCATATTTTTCTTTTGGAAATTTTAATCGTCAGGCACATAACGATGCCTTGGTGATTGAAGCCCATGTGGAGGAATTTAAGGTACGAAGAGTCTTCATTGATACTAGAAGCTCTGTGAATATTATAGTAAAAAATACGTATGAAGCTTTGAATCTTGAGTATGATCGGCTTATTACTATAATGTCACCATTAGTAGGAATTTCTGGTCATTCTGTGCCTTTGCTAGGAAGTGTGTATTTGCAAATTTCCATTGGTGATGGACCAGTTAAATGGAAATCAAAAGCAGAGTTTTTGGTCATAAGAAAGTTTTCATTTCAGCAATAAAACCAAGCTTAAAAAATTGCTCAACTTCTTCAGTTGACGACTTTTCCGAAACTAAAGATTCTGACATAGATCTTTGGAAGGAGATTGATTCATCCATTTCAATCTAATATGCGGGAAAAACAAACTCGAATAAGATTCTATTACAAAAATATATATTAATGTTATAGAATATGAACTAAATATATATTAATATTAAATTCTCTACTAAATTTTTATAGTAGTGTTCCATGAATAGAAATAGAGCGAATGTAAGTGTAAATATAAATATGGTCATCTCCAACCCATTACGCTATCTCTATCTCCATTTTCTATTTTCTACACATCAAATTCTATTTTTTTCTCCAACCCACTACATCATTTATTACATCAAAAAGAATATTCTCTACTTTATTCCATCCTACCTAACACTTTTATTAATATTTTATTATTTTTTTACATATATTATTATTATTATTATTATTATCATTATCAATAATCTATAATAAAAATTAATTCAAGAGCTAATTAAAAATAATAATAAATACCATAACAAGATTATTAATTTTAAACTAATAATAATTATTTAAATTTATTTAAATAATTAAATATAGTTAAATTTTTAGATTAGCTAAAATTAATATTGCAAAAGCCTAAAATAGAACGAAGATAATGAATTAAAACCATAACGGATTACATAATATAAGAAAATCGGCATACAAATAGAATGTTACTTAGCGTATGCCATATACTGAAAATAATACAACACGAGTACATGAAATGCATAAAAGTAATTGTGTCTCTAGTATTATTGTTGTAACATGTTCCAATAGTCATGTCGTTTTTGTTTTAATCGTGCCGTGTTTAGCTTACTATTATTTTATTTTTTTTAAATTATGCGTTTGTAGTGTTATCTTAATTAATGTTATTTCAAATTGAACGTTATCTTAATTATCGTTAGTTTTATTATATGATTTTTAAATATATTATTTAATTTAATTATTTGCAATTTTATCCAAAATATACATTAATTTACAAAAAAAAAATATATACTACACAATATAATTATGGGTTAATGTGCAAAAATACCGCTACCGTTTTGGGCCAGGTGTAATTTTATCCCTAACGTCTAAAATGATGCAATTTTACCCCTAAAGTTTTAGCCACGAGCAATTTTACTCCTAACGTTGATGATTTGGGTCAATTTGAAAAATAATTTAATCCTAAATTATCAACATTAGGGATAAAATTGCACAATTTTAAACGTTAAGGGTAAAATTGCTCATGATCCAAAATATTAGGGTATTTTTGCATCTTAATCCTATATTTTTTAATAACATTTAATTAAAAAACCTTTAAAATTAAACCTAAATTAACAAAATATTACTTGAGAAAAACAAATTAAGAATTTTCATTAACTAAAAATTACAGAATTTAAAAAAATATATATTTTAGTTGTTCCACCCATTTGGTGGAACAACCAACTTCAACCAAAATTGGTTGAAGTTGGCACTCCATGCCAATGAGGTGTGGAGTTTTGGCGGTGGTTAGAGTGCCAACCACCGCCAATTTCCATCTCCAACCCTCAAATTGGTGAGGGTTGGAGATGCTCTTATAGTAGTGTAAATGTAAATATTTATAGAGGGTAAGTGTAAATGTAAATATTAATGTTAAAAGCATAGTTGTCAAATCGAGATTCGACTCTTAAATTGAAATCCTCATTTTACGAATCGTAACTCGTGAATCAAATCGTAAAATTCGGTTCAAATCATAATATTATAAAAAAAATAAAATATTTAGTATGTTGAACTTAAAATATTAAACCAAAAATGAAAATTTAATTTATATAAAAAACATATAAACGAAGTACTTAAAATTTAAATTCAAATCTAATGCACTCCTAAATAAAACTAACCCATAAATCATTCATCATCAATGGAATTATAGAATTAATGTGTTGATGATGTAATTATAAGTGCTGCATCATGGAAAAAGGAAGAATAAAGTTCGATAAAAAAAATAATCTGGGAATGCGGAATAGTGATCCAGGGCTCCGTCGGGGAGATATTGCTCTTCTCGTGGGCCGGCTCTGCGCGGGGATCGGTCCCTGCGGATACTCCAAAGATTAAGACAGTTAGTTATTCTTAGAGAGCTTTTTAGGCTAGTGTGAATGAAGTAAAGAAAAATAAGAAAGAGTTCCCCCCCCCCCTTCCTCCTTGAATGGGTTATTTATACCGGACAGTCCTGGGCCTGGGGGCCATCTGCCACTTGATCGCATGATGGGCCGCCCCTGGGCCTTAGTGTCATAATCCGAATCAAGTAGTCCCCCTCGTCCAAATCAGCCGAGTATTGTATGCGAGGAGGTAGTAGCTCGAAAGGACTTTGGCCTTCTTTTAACAAGTGGTGGACAGCTGGGTGTGAAGGTACCCGTTTATCTTCCTGAGACCGTTCAGAAAACCGCGCGTGCGTTGTGGGTATTAGTGCATCATTAATTGCCTCCTCATTAAATGCCTCTGCATGCGCCGTAAAAGCTACCTTGGACACCGTGCCCTACCGGCGCCTCCGTCTTTTGGCTGTCTATAAAATGCAGGGGTGAACCCTTTTTTGTGGTTTACTTTGCTAGAAATTGTTTTGCTCTTTGCCTCTGTACCGTCCCTGTGCTACGGTTGAAGTCGGTGTTTCTCGTTCTAGTTGCTCGTCCTGGGTAGCGGATATATTAGTTGACGGAGATTTGCTGACTTTTCCTTACGACGCTATTCATACCCGTTTGCGAGGTCAGTTGTACCCCTAAACTCTCCTTTCTTTCGCTCTTTTTCTTTGTTTTATTCTGGGGAGGGGAGTATGTCAGAGGGTTCTTCACGGGGAGCCCTAAAAAGACTGCCGCCCGTCACACCGGGTGACTTTACGCTGCGGGACGCTTCGCGAACTCGGGTCGTAAAAAGGAAAAGGCGACCGAACGCAGGAGAGGAGAGTGCCTCTGCGGCGATAAAGAGGAAGAAAATCCTAGAGCGCGTGCTGCCTAACGTTGAGCGGCCGTTAGGGGGAGTTGCCGCCGGAGTTCTTGAGGTAGTGGTGGTGGTACCAGAGGGGTTGATTACCGAAGAGCGCCCCCTGGCCTCGATCTACGAGGAAATGCGTTAGAGGGTATGGACTCGTGCCGCTGGGGTTACTAATATTGATGGTCGTCGATTCGAGGGAGTCAAGCGGCCAAAAAGGCCGGAATCTTTGTCGGTTGAAGATGCGCATAGTATTATTGTTGCCGAGGATTTGGCCGCTATTTCTGAGGTGTATCGATTGGGAAAGCCCTACGAACTGGTCGCGCTCGGGGAAGATATCCGTGCTCATCATGCAGGTGGCACGAACGAGCTTATCGTTTATGAGGAGCAGCTTGAATCGAGGATGCGGTTGCCCCTACTTCCCTTCTTCGTGGAGGTTCTGAAGGAATATGACTTGTGTGCTGGTCAAATCCATCCGAACTGGTGGAGGATGATGGTGGCCTTCTATTCGTTATGCCGGTCGGCTGGATATCGGGCGACTGGGTTGGTATTTCGCGAGTTCTTTCGGCCGAATAAGGGCCCCCGTTCACAACACGTTACCTTCTCGCACCAAAAGTTCAAAGTGATTGGCGGTTTGAAGGATAAACTTCATGAGTATAGGCATCGCTACTTTCTGGTGCGAAAGTTGGATGGCGATTTCCCTTTCCGAGTAGTGTGGAACGAGGAACCTATGTATCACAGTCGTTGGCTGAAGCCTCAAGAAAAGTTGCCTTTTGAGGTGCAGCTTGTGTCTTACTTAAAAGGGCTTCCGACAGATAAAGACCGTAAGCAAGATGTCGATGAGCTCGTTCGTCATTTTTTAGCCGCGGGGTACTACATCTGGAACCAATGGCGAATGGCTCAGATATCCGAATGGACAGCGGCGGATTTTGAGAGGTGGAAGCGCGGATACAACTTCAAAGCCGGAGAATTGGCGGAACTAGAAGCAATTTCTATGAATGTTGCTGTTGTAGGTGAGGGGTCAGGGTTGTAGGTTTTGGTCCTTTTTTTCTCGATGTGCTATTGTTGTTATGTAGTCTAAATTTGTCATCCTTCTTTGTCATGCAGGTCCCAGAGATCCCCGCGTCAGCATGGACTTTGATCCAAACGAGTTTGGGGTTGGCCTTGATACCGCGGAGGAAGCTTTTTCCGTTGCTTCCGGATCTCTGGCGTCGTTTTCCTCGCTCGAAGATGCGAACCAGGTGGTTTAGAGCATGGGCGGCGTGCTCTCGGTGCACGAAGAGCTTGAAGTTGCTGTAGACATTCTAGAAGGTATGCCCGTGGAGGGGCAGGAGGCCGAGCAAGCTGCCGAGGTGACGGTTGTTGAGGAGGAGCAGATTGAGAACCAACTCCAGGGGCCCCTTACCCGGAAACGTAAGAAAGATAAGGGCAAAGCCGTGGCTGGGATGATGAGCGACCAAGTTCGTGATGTAGATGATGTGGCTGGAGACACTGACAGCTCTAAGCGAGCGTGTACTGAGGGTGGGTCCGACGCAGGAGCCGGGATGATGGATTGCGTAGGCGATCATCCTGAAATGATGAAGAGAATGGATGTGAAGATTGCCAAGTTTCGTGAGTATGTTATGGGCTTGTCGGTCCATTCGAATATGGCGACATCTGAACTAGCTCGGGCGATGGCTCGCGTGGCTAAGGTGCCCGGGGAAGTTGTCAGGATGGACGGCATGTCGAAGATGAATCTCGGCGTGGAGACCTTATCGGCGCTTGGTGTGGTAAGCTCGCTTGTCTTGCTCACGTAAATTTGTTTCCATCCACTGTGTAATGAGTTATGCTGTTTTGACACAGGCCATTCAAAATGCGAACACGATCTTTGATATGTGTGTTAACGACGAGAACCTGTTTTGGGACATGGAGCAAGGCCTGCGGAACGCGGTGAAAGATCTAGAAACTGCGAATGGGAAGGTCGCCGCAGCCGGGGAACTGCTGGAGCGCCGAGAGGGCGAGATAGATGTACTGGCCGAGAAGCTAAAGGTGGAGACAGCAGGTAGGGTGGAGCTGGCGAAAAAATTGAAACTTGATGTCGAGAAAATTCGTTCTTACAGAGTTATGCTCAAGTTCGCCACCCTATGGACCCGCCGACTGAAGGAAAAAATTGACGAGAGAGCCAGACAAGCGGACGCGCTGTCCGAAGAGAACGAGAATCTGAAGCGGGATCTTGAAGCTTCCTGGAAGGAGGCCAGCGAGCTACGCGCTCTTGCGGGTCAGCGCGAGAAGAAGCTGATCAAAATGGATAGGATGATGCTGATCGCCGCTGCCCATTCTGCCGGGTATGACGTGCCTCCGGAGGTTATATTTTCTCCAAATGTGTATGATAAGACGGCCCAAAAGAAAGCTGTAGAGTTTTGTGCTCGTTTCAAGAAGTGATTTAGACTGTTTATCTGTTGCTTTCTTGTTTTTTCAAAGTTGTAATGATTTCTGTACAATTGGTATCTTTGTGGATTTTGTGGCAGTAATGTGATCATCACTTTGCATCCTGATTTGATTTGAGCTTCCCTGATCTGTTTTTCAAGTCTTGTCGTTCTTTGCTATAAATAGGAGTCGATTTTTGCTTGCAGTTTTCGTTTTATGTGGTCAACTATTTTCAAACGTTCATACTTCGTAGTTGACTTTGTTATTCCGAGCTCCGCTGAGATGTCACTTCGAGATGTCGTGGATTCTGCTAAGGTCCTCGAGGTCCAGAAAGCTATATCGGTGATGCCTCATCCCTATGTGTATTGTCCCCCGAGGGATGACCACGAGCTAGACAAAAAGGTTCGATATGCGTCTCCAGTATGGATGAATCAGAGTTTGTCCCGGAGAATTCGAAACGGGGAGAGTGAGAGTTCCGCACCCTATACTGGATCCGCTACTGACTCATGCGAAGTTGTTGTCAGTGCCTTTTCTTCTACTGAGAAGAAAATCTGGTCGCAAGATGGGATAGGGTTCCTGAACCCGGACGAGTCGGTGGTGCCCGTGACAAATCCTCATCCTGCCTGGGTTAGGCGGCTGCTATTCGACGAATTAGATCGGGTTATGAACCTTCCTCTTGTGCTGGAAAACCGTCGTATAGGGCGCCATGCTTCGCCAAGCCGTCCACATGGGGCGACGTTTGTCAATCCGGTGAAACCTCGCAGCGTAGTCTTTCTCGAATTCTCAAGGCAGGGATTTCTGGGGCCTATACCGGCACACCGAGTGACTCATGTGGGGAAAGCATGCTTGTATCATCGGCAGAACGGGCATAATACGGACGAATGCATCGACTGGCGAGCAGTGCATCAAGCCCTTATGGACGCGGGTGCCATTCCGAACCCTGACAGTGTCCGTGCCAAACTTGCGTGATGGTGACGTGTTTGATCTGTAGTTTCCTGTGTTTTGGCTGTTGTTGGGGCCTTTCTGTTATGGATTTATGTAATGTTTGCTTTGGTATCAAATATAAGCTTATGTGATTTTTCTTTCTCGTGTATAGGCTCAAATCTTCTTCCTTAGTGAGCGTTAATGCATTTTTCTAGTGTTATCTAACGGGGCCCGATGATGTAGTCGATAGCATTTTAGATGCTTTTTCGACGGAACGCGCAGCGTTGTGCCCGCGTTTGAGCAAATGATAACAATAAAGGATTGCTGGTTGATTATGTAGCCGCTCGAGATGTGTCATAAGACCTTTGGAAGGCATGTAGCTGCTTTGGTTGCGGAATGTGCATAGTTGTGCCCGCTTTAGAGCAATCGATAACAATATGGGGTTGTTGGTCGGTTATGTGAGCGATTGAGATGCTCGACAAGGCCTTTGGATGGAATATAGATGCTCTAGTAGCGGAAAATGCATACTTGTGCCCACTTAAGAGCAATCGATAACAATGTGGGATTGTTGGTCGATTATGTGAGCGATTGAGATGCTCGACAAGGCCTTTGGATGGCATGTAGATGCTCTGGTAGCGGAAAATGCATACTTGTGCCCGCTTAAGAGCAATCGATAACAATATGGGATTGTTGGTCGATTATGTGAGCGATTGAGATGCTCGACAAGGCCTTTGGATGGCATGTAGATGCTCTGGTAGCGGAAAGTGCATAGTTGTGCCCGCTTTAGAGCAATCGATAACAATATGGGGTTGTTGGTCGATTACGTGAGCGATTGAGATGCTCGACAAGGCCTTTGGATGGCATGTAGATGCTCTTCAACTAGGGAGTTCGCTTGCGATCTTCGTCAAGGTAAAGTTTTTTGAACAACACGCAAAGTAAAGAAACGAGAGACTTTTATTGATAACTTTCCTTACAAGCTATTGATAATACTTCTTCAATGTCTGGATATTCCAGCTATTGTCGTAGACTAACCCGTCTAAAGAGGCGATCTTGTAAGTGCCATTGTGGAGAACGGTGTCGATCTTGTATGGTCCTTCCCATGATTGGCCGAGCTTGCCCTGAGCCAAAGGGGACTGCGCGGCTGCGGCGTCTCTGAGCATAAGGTCCCCGACTTGAAAAGTGCGAGGGCGAACTCTTCTGTCGTGATATCGCGCTATGTTCTGCTTATGGGTCGTGATGTGTAATAGAGCATTAAGGCGCTCTTCCTCCAGTCGGTCACTAGCTTCTGCGAGCTCCACGTTATTATCGACTTCTTCGAAATTGGTCAGTCTGGGGGAGCGAAGGATGATTTCAGATGGCGCCATGGCTTCGGCTCCGTATGCGAGAAAAAAAGGAGTGCGTCCTGTCCCCGAGTGAGGGGTAGTGCGGTATGACCATAATATTGCTGCGATGTGGTCGGGCCACGCCCTGCCTTGGTCGGAGAGGCGCGTTTTGATTCCTCGTAGGAGCGTCCGGTTGCTTACCTCTGTGAGGCCATTGCTCTGAGGGTGCGCGACCGAGGTGTATCGTCCTCTGATACCCCATTCTTCGTAGAAATCGCGGAACTGACCATAGTCGAACTGCCTCCCGTTATCCGTGATAAAAGAGTGAGGGATCTCAAATCGGTATATGATTGTTCGTTTGAGAAACCCGATTACATTATCTGCCGTTATCTTGGCGATCGCTTCGGCCTCGATCCATTTGGTAAAATGATCGATCGCCACTATGACAAAACACTTCTGCGCCAGAGCCATCGGAAAAGGGCCGAGCAGGTCAATGCCCCATACTGCGAATGGCCAAGGTGTGATAATGCCCTTGAATGGAGCGGCCGGGGCGTGATGAGTGTTGGCGTGTAGCTGACACGCCTAACAACTGCGAACTAGTCGTGTTGCGTCAGAATCCATGGTTTGCCAGTAGAGCCCTTGAAGCTGAGCCTTCTTTGCAATTGTTCGGGCGCCCTGATGCGAGCTACAGATGCCCTGTTGAATTTCTTTCAGACAGTGATCGCCCTCCTCCTCAGAGATACAGCGCAGCCAGGGATGCGTGGCAGATTTCCGATAAAGCAGGTCATCATGTAGCGCATAACGCCACGAACGTCGGACCACGAGGGACGCCTGCGTCCGGTCCTCGGGGAGTGTTCCATCCTGAAGATATCTGATGATTGGGCTTCTCCATCCCCCTGCCGCGGCATCATCCGGGTTGATCTGTAGCGAGCTTACTACGCGAATAGCTGGGGCCCCGGCGACCTCGATGAGGGTGGTCGGGTCATTAGTCTATTCGCCCGCTGCAAGAGCGACGATAGCGTCCGCTTCCTCGTTCTCCTCATATGGTACCAGTATGAGGTCGAGGGTTATCCCTTTTGTTTTGAGTTCGTTGATCAAGGATGTGGCGAGGGCCAAGTATTGGCACATTGTCGGATCTTTAGCCTTGTAGGTGCCGCTGACGTGGCTAACGACGAGCTTTGAGTCCGAGTATATTGTCAGCTGTCCGCTCACTATGGTTGTTGATAATCTAAGAGCTGCGATCAAGGCCTCATACTCTGCCTGATTATTTGTGGTTGGGAAATTGAGCCGGACGGCGTACCGCATGCGGAGATTGTTTGGTCCTTGAATGGCTATGCCAGCGCCTGCCCATCCTGGAGCGCAGGACCCATCTATGCTCATAGTCCAGACATCGCTGGTGCGAGCCGTTGCTATCTTGGGGTTGGTGGCCGATGAGCCGGTGAACTCGACGATGAAGTCGGATAGTACCTGAGCTTTGATCGTCGTGCGAGGCTCAAAACGTACGTCGAATTGGGATAGCCGAACGGACCAGTTGGTGATTCATTCGGAGACCTCTGGTTTCTGGACGGCCTTTTTCAGTGGGTAATTGGTTCTGACCACAACCGTATATGCCTGGAAGTACGGTCTTAAACGCTCTGACGCTTGAGTTATAGCAAATAGAGCCTTTTCGACCTCAGAGTATCGGACCTCGGCCCCCTTCAATACTTTGCTTAGAAAATAGATTGGGTAAAGCTCTGTCCCCTCTTCCTGGGTTAAAACGACTCCTATCGTCTCATCGGCGATGGTGAAGTATAGGTGAATATCCCGCTTTGGTACTGGCACCGACAGTAGTGGAGGTGTGGTGAGGAAACTTTTGATAGCGCTGAACGCAGCCTGGCAGTCCGCCGACCACTTAAAGGGATGCTCCTTTTTTATTGCTTTGTAAAAGGGCAAACACCGCTGTGCCGAGCAAGAGACAAAACGCCCCAAGGCGATGATTCTTCCGTTTAGTCTTTGAACCCCTTGCAGGTCACGTGGTGGCTCCATTGCCAAAACCGCTTCGATCTTCGCGGGGTTAGGCTCGATACCCTTTTCCGACACCACGCAGCCCAGGAACTTACCGCTGCGAATTCCAAAGAAACATTTTTCCGGGTTCAACTTAAGGTTATAGGCTCTGAAAATCTTAAACACCTCCGCCAAATCTTGCGGATGGTCGCCTTCCTCGGTGCTAAGAACCACCATGTCATCAATATACAATTGTACAGTCTTGCCAATGAGATGTGCGAACATCTTGTCTACCAAATGCTGGTACGTGGCTCCCGCATTCTTTAACCCAAACAGCATGACATTGTAGCAATACGTGCCTTCATGCGTAATGAAGGAGGTTTTTTCGGGGTCGGCAGGGTCTAGAGGGATCTGCTGGAAACCAGCGATAGCATCGAACTGAGACAAGATCTTGCGACCAGCAGTCTGATCAAGGAGCTGATCTATATTAGGCAGCGGGTAAGAATCCTTGGGGCAAGCTTTATTAACATTCGTAAAATCTACTCACATGCGGTATTTCCATCTGGCTTTCTTTACAAGTACAACGTTAGAAAGCCAGTCTGGGTAGTTAACTTCGCGAATAAATTTTATAGCTAGGAGTTTGTCAATTTCTGCCTTTACTGCGACCTGCTTGTCCCTTGCCTGCACTCGCATCCTCTGCTTTAAGGGTTCGACGGAGGGGTCGATGCTTAGCTTGTGTACTGCTTGATCAGGTGAGACCCCTGTGATGTCCTCGGTGCACCAAGCGAACACATCAGAGTGTTCCGATAGGACAGCTCTGATTTCGTTGGCCAACGGGGACGCGAGCCTGGTCCCGATCTTTACAGTCCGATTTTCCCCAAGGACGCAGTCGTCGACCGTCTCGATAGGCACGGGATTGTATCCTCTCATGTCCATCAGACCGTCCTCCAGGTAGAGCGATGTCCGGGGCTGAGTTGCCTCCCACTGCAATCTTTTAGCCAACATGCGATCTCCCTGGATGGCGATCCTTTCGTGTTGCCTTGGCAAGGTCAAGCATAAACTGGAGATGTCAATCGTGGCCCTCAGGGCAGCCAGCAGGGGCCTCCCGATGATGGCGTTGTAGGCTAGTGGAATATCTACCACCACCCATTCTGCGGTCTCCTCTGCTTTCTCGACTCCTTCGGCGAAAATAGTAGGCAATGTGATAACTCCCTTGACCGGGACTTCGATCTCCGACAGGCCGACCAGAGGGAAAGATCCGGCTCTTAGGGCAGTGTGAGTACTCTTCATTGTGCGGAGTGCCATCCATGTGAGCAAGTTCACCGAACTTCCCGTGTCAACCAGCACCCGGTGCATTTTGAAACCAGCGATGTTGATGGTTACGACCAGAGCTTCTGAATGGCTGGTCCGGAGGGGTGGCTGTACCGTTAAGGTCTGCCCGACTTCCTTCCTCTTACGGGAGCTCTCCGCTGGTGCGGAGAGCGCTGGTGCCCCTTCCCTTATGACGTGTATCTCCCCATGGTACCTTGGTCGCTTGGGCTCCTCTGCTCGGCCCGCTTTTCGCTGCTTCGAGCTCTGCTCCCTCTGCCTGATCATTTTTGGTGGTGCGCCCTGCTCTGTGACTGCTCAATCTCCTTTTGTAGCTGATAGCAGTTTTCCGTGGAATGTCCGGAGGATTTGTGATATTTGCAGTACTCTTTTTCCGTTCGAGACTTGACCTTGTCGCTAGAAGGGATTTGCTGTGTGAATCGGCGAGGCTGGTTCTGAGCTGCGTAATGCACCTCCTTACCGCGGGATCGATCTCCCCTTCGCTCTAAGTTTGCCCGCTCGGCGCGGGTCGGAAAGGGCATTGGGGCTTCCTTGCGAGCTCTGGCGTCCTCTCGTACCTCTGGAATCGGTCTGCCCTTATCCTTCTTGGGTGCGTCTCCCCTGGCCTTGTCTCTGTCCGACTCCTCATACCCGGCGGGACGTTCGCAGTCATCATACCTAACAAAAGTCTGTGCCATGGTCATGAGCTCCTCGAAAGATCTTGGCATCTTCCGGAAACATTTTTGCTTCAGAGGCTCGCATGAGGTCCCCTTTGCCAAAGCGTCTGTTGGAAATTAGGCTAAGGTGTAGCAACGGAAATATAAAAATTTTAGCCTACTTCCTTTTAACCATAGGATCCGTTAATCGTTATTTCATATAAAGAGGGATAAGAAGGAATACCTTTTGATGAATAATCTACCGTTGTTAAAGAAGCGCCCACAATTCTTCTCCGAGATTCCAACCACGAAGTATAACACGGTGAGGTTAAGATGGAATCAACCCTTATGAGATGCAACCAAAATAGATTGCCTCTAATTAACCAACACAAGATCAAAGAGAAAAGGAGATGAATGAAATTAATCAATTGACAGAAGTCGTATGAATTCTTATCCACGAACTTGGGGATGCGAATTCACTTTCTCTCTCTTAATGTAGGTTTCGAAAATCACATAGAGGGGAGTAGTATGGCTTGGTCGAAATTCACACATTATGGGGGTATATATAATAACTTGTATCTAAACCCTAGTTAGATAGGAATAGGTTACTTAATAGGAATTCAATTCGGAATAGGATTCCTAATTATTATCTTATAATATATCTAATATATTTGGGATAATAATAAATAACCTACTTGGATAATAATAGGAGTTTATTAATCTAATTAAAACTCCTAATTTAATTATCTCTCTTAACTAATTTAATTCACAAACCTAATCAAATTAGGATTAAGGGAATTAAAATAATTCCTAACTTATTATATACAAATTTCGGCCCCCCTAATTAAATGGGCTTTACTGGGCTCATTTGGGCTTCCATCTATTAATGACATCCATCTCTCTTTTGGTTCCAAGTCTTATGTGTGATCCATTAGGTTCTTACTACTTCTGGCCGTATGCAACTATTAAATTAATTTCTTCAAGAATTATATTTAATCCTTGCATAACGGAATGATGTACTGAGTATGTTATTGGCAAGTCTGTAATCATTCCCCCAGAGTCCGTTAAGAAGACAGGTTGATTCTGTCGTTAACCCTTCCGTATTAGTTACAGTATAATTCGATCCTTTATCAACTATATCCTTGAACTGAATCTTATGACTATGGGTGATGTCAAGTCACATATAGCGAGACATTCATTTTACTTGTTCAGGCCGAGTCAACTCAAATAGATAGGTTAAGTGAAATCTGTATTTCAAGTCTTAAGCTATCACCTTGCAAGGATTTAGAGTCGAGTCTTCCACAAGCGATCCTTGGATATATCTCCCATTAATCGGGAGTGACAAATGCTCAATGCAATGTATAACTACCCTGACATTACTTCCTGTGACACCCAACCTTTGCAGTTCACACCCCAAAGTCATCTCTGTTAAGGATCGTGGGACCACAGGATCAAAGTCTCATATTCAGTAATTCAGGATGACCAATTAACATTCCTTTGAGTCTGAGGATTACTTATACCTATTAATACCAATGAGATGAACAGGTGACAATGATGAATCTACCCATCCTGTTATCTCAAATCGGATCCCCAATCCTAATGAACGACGTTTCATCGGATCTATGTAACTGTCCAGATATCTATATATATGAAGCTTGTGAGATCAGCTTTCTGTCGGACAGAAGACATTGTTACATACAAGTCTCAACAGTGATATATCAATCCTAAACATATCACTTGACTTGGGGTGGTTTTAAGTTTATTAGTTTATTATAAAGTTTTGTCTCACTTCATGCTTGTATGAACACTTTATAATCACTTTAAACAAACTTACGGATTTCCTTTTATTAGACTTTATTTAGTGCTTAAAAGGGATTGCCTTTATATAGTTATAAAACATATATCTCATTAAAACAAATGATATAAAGAACAATTCATTCACATTAAGTTTGTATCCTGCAACAATTGTCTATAGGACACTAAACCCCAACATACTCCCACTTGGACTAAAGCCAATTGTTTCTAAAACTTATCCCAGTAGAAGTTAAATGACGATCATGTACTTTCTGGGTTAAAGGCTTTGTCAACGGATCTGCAACGTTGTCCTCTGTAGGTACTCTTTCTATTCTCACATCTCCTCTAGCCACAATCTCTCTAATGATGTGGTATCGCTTTAGGTAGTGCTTGGATGCATTATGAGACCGTGGTTCCTTTGCTTGCGCAATGGCTCCATTGTTATCACAGTACAGATTAATGGGATTGACAATGTCAGGCACCACACCTAGTTCTGTAATGAACTTTCTAATCCAAATTGCTTCCTTTGCTGCTTCCGCAGCAGCGATGTACTCTAACTCGGTCGTAGAGAAAGCTACGCTTTCTGCTTGGAACTTTTCCAACTGACCGCGCCCCCATTCAAGATAAACAGGTATCCTGATTGGGATTTAAAATCATTCTCATCTGTGAGATGACTAGCGTCTGAAAACCCTTCAATTTTCAGATCTCCTTCTCCGTACACTAGGAACATATCTTTAGTCCTTCTCAAGTACTTAAGAATGTTCTTGACGGCAATCCAATGCTCGTCTCCCGGATTCCCTTGGTAACGACTCGTTACAGATAACGCGAACGCTACGTCAGGTCTAGTGCATAGCATAGCATACATAATCGAACCGATCGCGCTGGCGTACGGGACTACAGCCATGCGTCGTTTGTCATCATCAGTTTTAGGACATTGATGATTGTTTAACTTTACTCCATGTACCATGGGTAAGTTACCTCATTTCGATTCAAGCATGCTAAACCGATTTAGCACCTTTTCAATGTATGTAGCCTGTGAAAGACCAAGCAGTCTTCGCGATCTATCTCTATAGATCTTTATACCAAGTATATAAGCTGCTTCACCAAGGTCTTTCATTGAGAAGTTACCGGATAACCATACTTTCACCGACTGTAATAGAGCAATGTCATTTCCCATTAACAATATATCGTCCACATATAGTATGAGAAATGCTATAGAGCTCCCACTTGCTTTCTTGTAAATGCAAGCTTCTTCGCAATTTTGTTCGAAACCAAATTGTTTTATGATTTCGTCAAAACGCTTATTCCAGCTTCTCGATGCTTGCTTGAGTCCATAAATGGATCTCTGAAGTTTGCAAACTTTGTTTGCAAACTTTGTTTGCATCCTTCGATATGAAACCTTCAGGCTACATCATGTATACATCCTCAAGCAGGTTTCCATTTAGGAAAGCTGTTTTCACATCCATTTGCCAAATCTCATAATCAAAATGAGCGGCAATTGCAAGCATGATTCTGATTGATTTGGACATAGCAACAGGAGAGAAGGTTTCGTCATAATCAACACCTTGTTTCTGACGATATCCTTTCGCTACCAACCTAGCCTTGTAGGTGCTAACCTTTCCATCCATGTCAGTCTTCTTTTTGAAGATCCACCTGCACCCAATGGGAATTATCCCTTCGGGTGGATCAACCAAAGTCCAAACTTGGTTAGTATACATGGAATCCATTTCAGAATCCATGGCTTCAAGCCATGCTTTAGAATCTGGACTAGTAAGAGCCTCTTCGTAGTTTTCGGGTTCGTCGTCTAACACGGGAACCTCGTTATCATCTCCCACTAGAAAACCATATCTAACTGGGAGTTCACGAACTCTTCGTGATCTACGAATAGGTGCCACTGGAGTCTCATCTAATGGGACTTCTTCGGGTACCTCAACCGCTTCTGTTGTTTCAGTCGGTGTTTCTTCCTCTTGAACTTCGTCGAGTTCAATCATGCTTCCCTTTTGTGTTTCTTCGAGAAACTCTTTCTCTAAGAAGGTTGCGTATCTGGATACTATTACTTTCTGATCATCTGGATGATAGAAGTAATACCCCATGGTTTCTTTGGGATATCCAATGAAGAAACATTTATCAGATTTAGAATCTAATTTGTCGGACGCTATGCGTTTGACATACGCTGAACAACCCCATACTCTCATAAATGAGAACACAGGTTTCCTACCAACGAACAATTCATATGGTGTGGAACTAGCGGATTTAGTTGGTACTCGGTTTAGGGTGAAGAGGGCAGTTTCTAAGGCATAGCCCCAGAACGACTTTGGAAGTAAGGCCATGCTCATCATGGATCGTACCATATCTAATAGGGTACGGTTTCTCCTCTCGGATACACCATTGTGTTGTGGTGTATAGGGAGGTGTCCATTGTGAGCATATCCCACATTCAGTTAGATAATTCAGAAAATCATCTGAAAGATATTCGCCACCTCGATCGGATCGAAGCGTCTTTATTTTCTTTCCTAATTGATTTTCCACTTCATTCTTGAAGCATTTGAACTTGTCAAAAGCTTCTGATTTGTGCCTCATCAAGTAGATGTAACCATATAGAGTATGGTCATCTATGAAGCTTATGAAGTATCTGAATCCTCCTCTTGCTTGGACCGACATAGGACCGCATACATCTGAATGAATGAGTCCTAGAGTGTCTGATACACGCTCACCTTTATTGCTAAAGGGTGTCTTTGTCATTTTACCTTTTAAACATGATTCGCATGTTTCCAATGATTCGGAATCGATTGGATCTATAAGCCCATCTGAATGTAGCTTTAGCATGCGTCTTGTTTATATGGCCTAAACGACAATGCCACAAGTAAGTTGAATTATCTATCTTATGTCTTTTGGTATCAATTGCAAAAACAGGAGTTTTATCATCTAACACATAAATCCCATTTTGTGATATTCCTAAAAAATAAAAGATTGAATCTTTATAAAAATTGCAACTATTGTTCTTTATTGAAATATGAAAACCGTCGTCAACAAGACGGCTAATAGAAATAATGTTACGAGACATCTCAGGAACGTATAAACAATTCCTTAATTCTATTACAAGCCCAGAGGGCAAAGGTAAAACATAATCTCCAATTGCGAGGGCGGCAACTCTTGCTCCATTTCCAACTCGCAAGTTTATGCTTCCTTTCTTAAGTTCCTTAGTCTGTTTTAGTTCCTGCATATTTGTACAAATATGAGATCCATATCCGGTATCAAGTACCCAAGATTCAGACAGTGAAACTGTATTTATTTCAATATAAAACATACCAGATGCTGAAGCACCGTTATTTTCCTTCTCGTGGAAGATTAGGTACTCCATGCAATCCCTCTTCCAATGCCCTAAGTCACCACAATAGTAGCACTTTCTTTTGGGCTTCTTTGGTTCCTTTCCCTTGGACACAGCTTTCTTACCTTTCTTGGGATGTTTAGGATTGGGAAAATTCCCTTTCCTTTTCTTCGATCCCTCAATTACAAGAGCCGGTATGGTCTTGTCTTTCTTCATATTGGGCTCAACTGACTTGAGCATGTTTGCAAGCTCTTCAAGAGAGGTTTGCAATTCATTCATCTGATAGTTCATAATGAACTGTGAATAACTTTCTGGGAGGGATTGAAGAATTAAGTCAACACTTAATTCGTTATCCATCGCAAATCCAATACTAGAAAGTTTGGTAATGTAGCCAATCATCTTGACACAATGTGTCATGACTGATGTGCCCTCTTGCATCCTGCAACGATATAACAGCTTGGATATCTCGTAGCGTTCGCACCTGGTTTGTTTCCCAAACAATTCCTTTAGGTGCATGATGATGGAATAGGCATTCATCTCCTCATGTTGCCTTTGTAATTCCGATGTCATCGATGCAAGTATGATGCATCCGGCATGATCGTCATCAGCCTTGTGCTTCTGATAAGCATCAATTTCCTCGATGGGAGCATCATCTTCAGGGACAGGGGGTATCGATGTATCAAGTACATACCCAATTTTCTCGAACTTCAAAACAATTTTGAGGTTGCGAAACCAGTGGGTGAAGTTTGAACCATTCAGTTTGTTATCGGTAAGAATGTTTTGCAGATTGGTTTTAGTCATGATTTTAAGAGTGTGTGTTTAAACAAAACCTGAGAGTGAGAAAGAGTAAACGTATGTCATTCATTTGCTTTAAAGTATAACAATCTAAAATTATAGGCCTTTTAATTTATTTCAGATTGCTCCCACTATTTTGCCAAATTAATAACCCTCCATATTAATTCGAAGAATTTCACAAATCCTTTAGTGAGCTAGGATCCTAACTCCTGAGATTTCGCCTTGACTTTAGCCAACAAGCTAGTCCCATTTGTTAGGTAGATTCATGCAATCAATCACATCTCGAATGTGATTCCTAGGTTATTGGGTTACTAACCACATTAGTAACTAATATGTCATTCATATTAATCCCAACCATCTTGCCCATTAGTTTATGACAACATGAGTTTGCCCATCCAATTATCATACTCTAATTTAAGTATTACCCCATATTCATGAAAGAACGATTTTCGATAATCCAGGTGTTACCATAAGACCCCGAGCTTGAGTTTACCCAACAACCCAAAGGCCCCCAGTACTGTCGGCTGAATTATAATATTAGGGAGGGGCAACCGATTTTAATAACTTGCTTATTTACTTAACTTTTTAATGAGGGATTTTTATTTAAGTCTCATACTCTAACTTAGTCTTGATTTGCTTTAGCATACATCAGACACACATACATACATACATTGGCGTTATGGACATATCATCTAAATTATTCCGTTGAGCCAGAGACGGAATAAAAGGCCAAACCTAAGGAAATACTAACTATTACATATTTCTCTTTAGGTCCTCCGTCTTTTCCATGGCGCCTTGAAATTACATATTAATTTCTATACTACTATAAGAAAACTTCAACTGAATTGAAGGGAATTAGATGAGAGGAGAAATTACAATAGATAGTAGAAAGGCAGGACGTGCAGGCCCTATTTCAAAAATACCAAAAGACTAAAAGAGGGTCCAAATATGTCCATAACTCCAAACATGCAAAGACTCAATTAAATAAATTTAATTGGTTGATTACATAACCGTTTTATGTAATATTTAGGTTAATCACATTAACTCGTCAAATTAACTTTCATCCAATTTTACATCTTATCGTTTCGTATCTTTATATTAATCCTTAGATTAATATAACCATATAAAACGTCGATTATGCATGTTCCGATTATTTTGATTTCAATTCATTTAATATTTTGATTTACAACTTGGTAAAAACAAACTTTTAAACGAATTTTTCATTCGATAATCAAAACAGAAACTATTGATTTCCGAAACATATATATATATATATATATATATATAAATTATTTACAAGCCGATTTTAACAATTAAAATCATATGGGATTCGGGCCGGGGCCCGAAACTGGGCTGCTGCCGTTTGGCAGCAGCCCCGCGGCTGCGCACGCGGCTGGTCGCGCCGTGAGGCGCGACCCGAGCCGCTGTCGTATTTTATTTTTTTTATTTTTTTTTAAATATATATATATAAATATATATATATATATATATATATATATATATATATCAGATTTAAAACGATTTTAAAAACGATTTTCAGAAATAGGAAAAACTACAATAGATTTCCGTTTTATCTTTTAGAATTAATAAAACTAATTTTATTAACCTAACTATAAAACAAATAGATTTTGTTACAATGATTATCAACCGAAATAATTGGGAACATACGCATAATCAATTTTAATTAACAATTAACTAAAATTTATTTATCTTTAGAATTAATTAATCAAACAATTTGTACCATAAATATTTATTCAATCCTATTGAAAAACTTCTAAATTTTCATATATGAAATAACGGATTTAACGATGGCTCTGATACCACTGTTGGAAATTAGGCTAAGGTGTAGCAGCGGAAATATAAAAATTTTAGCCTACTTCCTTTTAACCATAGGATCCGTTAATCGTTATTTCATATAAAGAGGGATAAGAAGGAATACCTTTTGATGAACAATCTACCGTTGTTAAAAAAGCGCCCATAATTCTTCTCCGAGATTCCAACCACGAAGTATAACACGGTGAGGTTAAGATGGAATCAACCCTTATGAGATGCAACCAAAATAGATTGCCTCTAATTAACCAACACAAGATCAAAGAGAAAAGGAGATGAATGAAATTAATCAATTGACAGAAGCCGTATGAATTCTTGTCCACGAACTTGGGGATGCGAATTCACTTTCTCTCTCTTAATGTAGGTTTCGAAAATCACATAGAGGGGAGTAGTATGGCTTGGTCAAAATTCACACATTAGGGGGGTATATATAATAACTTGTATCTAAACCCTAGTTAGATAGGAATATGTTACTTAATAGGAATTCAATTCGGAATAGGATTCCTAATTATTATCTTATAATATATCTAATATATTTGGGATAATAATAAATAACCTAATTGGATAATAATAGGAGTATATTAATCTAATTAAAACTCCTAATTTAATTATCTCACTTAATTAATTTAATTCACAAACCTAATCAAATTAGGATTAAGGGAATTAAAATAATTCCTAACTTATTATATACAAATTTCGGCCCCCCTAATTAAATGGGCTTTACTGGGCTCATTTGGGCTTCCATCTATTAATGACATCCATCTCTCTTTTGGTTCCAAGTCTTATGTGTGATCCATTAGGTTCTTACTACTTCTGGCCGTATGCAACTATTAAATTAATTTCTTCAAGAATTATATTTAATCCTTGCATAACGGAATGATGTACTGAGTATGTTATTGGCAAGTCTGTAATCATTCCCCCAGAGTCCGTTAAGAAGACAGGTTGATTCTGTCGTTAACCCTTCCGTATTAGTTACAGTATAATTCGATCCTTTATCATCTATATCCTTGAACTGAATCTTATGACTATGGGTGATGTCAAGTCACATATAGCGAGACGTTCATTTTACTTGTTCAGGCCGAGTCAACTCAAATAGATAGGTTAAGTGAAATCTGTATTTCAAGTCTTAAGCTATCACCTTGCAAGGATTTAGAGTCGAGTCTTCCATAAGCGATCCTTGGATATATCTCCCATTAATCGAGAGTGACAAATGCTCAATGCAATGTATAACTACCCTGACATTACTTCCTGTGACACCCAACCTTTGCAGTTCACACCCCAGAGTCATCTCTGTTAAGGATCGTGGGACCACAGGATCAAAGTCTCACATTCAGTAATTTAGGATGACCAATTAACATTCCTTTGAGTCTGAGGATTACTTATACCTATTAATACCAATGAGATGAACAGGTGACAAGGATGAATCTACCCATCCTGTTATCTCAAATCGGATCCCCAATCCTAATGAACGACGTTTCATCGGATCTATGTAACTGTCCAGATATCTATATATATGAAGCTTGTGAGATCAGCTTTCTGTCGGACAGAAGACATTGTTACATACAAGTCTCAATAGTGATATATCAATCCTAAACATATCACTTGACTTGGGGTGGTTTTAAGTTTATTAGTTTATTATAAAGTTTTGTCTCACTTCATGCTTGTATGAACACTTTATAATCACTTTAAACAAACTTGCGGATTTCCTTTTATTAGACTTTATTTAGTGCTTAAAAGGGATTGCCTTTATATAGTTATAAAACATATATCTCATTAAAACAAATGATATAAAGAACAATTCATTCACATTAAGTTTGTATCCTACAACAATTGTCTATAGGACACTAAACCCCAACAGCGTCGTGAGCCACCTCCAGGTTGAGGCCCTTAACCTGCGAGGCCATATGGTGAAACCTCGAGAGGAAGTTGCGCAGAGGCTCAGTCGCTCGCTGCTTGAGCCCGTTGAGGTCTGAACTGATCTTCTTAACTTTTGCCGCCGCAGCAAAACGGGAGAGGAAAAGATCTTTTAAGAGATCAAAAGAGTCAATTGATTCTGGAGCAAGTCCTCGATACCACTCTTGCGCACTAGACGAAAGCGTGGTCGGAAAGACCTTGCACATGATGTCCTCGTCCTTCGAGTATAAGTTAATGGTGCTCATGAATGAGGCCACGTGATCGTTTGGATCCTCGGTCCCCGTGTATTGGGACAGTCGGGGAGCCTTCTAGTCGCGTGGGAACCTCGTCTCGATGATCCTCTGCACCAGCGGCGTTTTGCTGGACGTGATGCTCCCTCCCATTACGCCCCTGAGGGCCCTTTTATCAAGGAAGCGCTGGATTTTCAGCTCCAACAAATCCTCGCAACTCGCGGCTGAGGTTTCCTCGCGCCGCGCTCTACCTTCTCCGGCCATAACGGCCCCGGCTCCACTTCCCGCGATGATCAATGGCACCACGGCCTCCACTGGCGGAGCTCCTTCTTTTTGTAATTCCGCCGCCTCCTTGAGGTATTGCCAGATTTTGGCGTTCTCCTCCTGCAAACTCCTTTGTTGATCTATGATCTTCATTTGGGCCGCCGTATGTATCGCCTGGGTTGTCTGAAAACCTTGGATTGCACTGAGGAGTTGAGTGGTGTTGTAGGTCTCCTCTTCTTCAGGGCTCACCTCCTCCATCAGCGGTCCTAGGTTTCTGGGGGAAATTGGAATGTTCGGGGTCGAACGCTCGGCGTGCGTCATGGAGCTAGTTGCTCCCGTTTCGGGTACTGTCGCCGGGGCCGATTCAGTGGGGGTCTGCATTCTGTTTGAAGCTCCGAAGTCACTTGAGTTCCACGCTCACCGCACCAAATAATCTGGGAATGCGGAATAGTGATCCAGGGCTCCGTCGGGGAGATATTGCTCTTCTCGTGGGCCGGCTCTGCGCGGGGATCGGTCCCTGCGGATACTCCGAAGATTAAGACAGTTAGTTATTCTTAGAGAGCTTTTTAGGCTAGTGTGAATGAAGTAGAGAAAAATAAGAAAGAGTTCCCCCCCCCCTTCCTCCTTGAATGGGTTATTTATACCGGACAGTCCTGGGCCTGGGGGCCATCTGCCACTTGGTCGCATGATGGGCCGCCCCTGGGCCTTAGTGTCATAATCCGAATCAAAAAATATATGAAATTAATCTGTCTTTATTAGGCTAAGGGTCTTTGTATTTATATGTATGTAATTGTACTTTGAAAAGTCACAACAACACAAAATTTTACTATGTTGAACTTGAAATATTAGTCCAAAAATGAAATTTTAATTTATATAAAAAAACATATAAACTAAGTACTTAAAATTTAAATTCAAATTTAATGCACTCCTAAATAAAACTAATCCACAAATCATTCATCATCAATGGAATTATATTAATGTGTTGATGATGTTACAACTTAGTTGAAGATGTAATTATAAGTGCTCTATCATGGAAAAGAAGAAGAAAGTTCGATAAAAAAAAAAAATATGCAATTAATTTGTCTTTATTATGCAAAGGGTCTTTGTATTTGTATGTATGTAATTGTACTTTGAAAAGTCACAACAACTCAAAAGTTTAAACCCAGGTGCTTACATGTTGCGCACCAAAAGTCATTGAACTGTACAGATTCCAAAATTCTTAATTGGTGCCATTTTTTTTCTCCTATGTGGCGCACCAAAAGCAATTCATGAATCCTGCCTTTAATGAACTATACAAATTCCAAAACTCTTAATTGCTGCCATTTTTGTTCTCTTAATGCATGAATCGGTAGAATCGACTGACTCAGACAATTCACCACCAAGCCATCCAATTCACCATTGATTCTTGATGATTCTGATTCTACTTATAGAGTCGGCTCAAAATGGAGCCAACTCGACTCGGATCGTACGATTCGAATCGTGAATCGTACTATTCTAACAACAATGATTAAGAGAAATTCAGAGACCGGTTTACAAAATGGAAGAGAAAAGAGACTATCTATGAAGAAGAAGATTTACCTTATCAACAGAGTAAACAGCGAATTGTCATGAGTAAATTTAGTCTGAAATTTGAAATCCAATAGAAATAGAACGGGAGAGAGTGTAAATATGATATTTATAGTAGTGCCATGGAAAAATATTAAATGCAAGATTTTATAAAATTTTAACATGAAACTCAGGATACTGTGAAATCCTAATAGAAATAGAAATGCATAAAATGCAAATATAATATTTATAGTTGTGTCATGTAAAAATATTAAATGTTAAGATTTCATAAAATCTTAACATGAAACTCAGGATATTACGAAATCTTAATATTGAAATTTTTAAATTCAATATTTTAACTTTTTATATTTCAGCATTTCCTATATAATCTTATTAAAAAAAATTATATTTCTTTATATAAAATATAAGATTGGAATTTCAAAGTGTTTTTTTTTAATTTTTTTGTCTTTACTTTACTTTTTATATCTCTTACAATATATATATATATATATATATATATATATATATATATATATATATATATATATATATATATATATATTTATAAATCTGTAACATATTTTAAAAAATGTCTATGTGGTAAATAATTTAAACTTCTTCTTGTATTTTGATTGAAAATATTCCTAAATTAAATCTCCAAATCAAAACCCTTAAATTAAATTCTCAAATTAAAATCCCTAAATTTAAACACATCAAAACCCCTAAAATAAATATAAAAAAAACTCAACTTAAAACCCTTAAAGAATATTGACATTTTAATTTAAGAAAAAAAAATAAAAGGGAAAAACATATAATTGGATTTTATAGAATGAGGAGCAAGAGGTTCGAACCAGGTACCATAGATTAGAGAAGAGTTTTTAGATACTAATTAAACCAAAAATTTCAACTTAATTATATAATCACGTCCTATTTTATAAGTATAAATATAACCCTCTTAAGGGGGTACCCGGGGCTCTACCACTATTCTTTAGGAGTGGTGCCGGAGATCGGTGGGCTCGAGCCCCCCCCCCCCCCCCCCCCCCCCTCCAGCTCCGGGCTGGCTCCTCCCTTGCATCTTTATAACATTGTTATGTATTTAGGAACTTAATCATAACACTTTAAGCAAGTTTAAGGAGATAATGAGACATCGTCTAAGTATAGAAGGCCAGTTGAGCTTTTTGAACAAGTTCAAAGGGAATTTGATGTATTAAACCAATTTTTACCTTGTTGATTTATAAAAGCATTGACGAAAAAATCTACAATAGACTGTCTTGCCTGAGTTTCCCTAGGGGTTAGTGTATTTGCCTTCGTTACTGAAACTAGGATAAATAATTATTTCCGCCTATAAAGATTAAATTACATATGGAATATTTCCTAATCTGTGGACTTCCTTTCTTAATATATTAAAGAGCCTTCTCTAATCGTGGTGGGGATGTTCAATTTGAGCACAAATTTTTCATCTGATTTCCATAATGAAAACAATTAAACATTTACGTCCAATTAAACGAGCCAAGATCTAAGCCCTCGGTGAATTCTGAACTCTAGATCCCCCGAGAGGTTACATTAGTGTCTTACGTATTTTGCTTTAAGAAGATATTTATCTCTGCGTCATAGTTTTATAGATTTTTTATAATTTTTTTGATTTTTTTCGGAAAACCCTGAAACACTACGTTTCCCTTCACAGATTGGGATGGGGGCGACCTCATAAAAATGCTATTCTATGTAGAAAAATCTAACTAAGCATTTAAAAAATCAAATGTCCCCAACTGCATGAGCTTAAAGCCGCATCACAGAAGTTGGAAGACAGTCCTCGGCAGGTAGAAGATCCTTTGGAGGAGGTAAACCTGGGAACGAAAGAAGAGCCCAAGGTTACATTCATTAGTGGGTTGTTGGAACCAGGGCTGAGGAAGAAAATCGTTGAGCTCTTAAACGAGTTCAAGGATTGCTTTGCCTGGGACTACAAAGATATGCCTAGCTTGGATAGGAGCTTGGTAGAACACAAGATTCCAATTAAACCTGAGTTCGAGCCCCACTGCCAGCCACCTAGAAGGATTTCAAATGAAGTAGAGTTGAAGATCAAGAGGAGATCGAGAGGCTGTTGAGTGCAGAGTTCATCCGATCAACCAGCTATGCCCAATGGCTGTCAAATATAGTTCCCATGGTGAAGAAGAACGGCAAGCTCAGGGTGTGAATTGATTTCAGAGATCTAAAAAATGCATCCTCCAAAGACGTGTATGCCATGCCCATTGCTGATATGTTGATCGATGTTATGTCCAGAAATGACATCCTGTCTTTCTTGGATGGTTTTTCTGGATATAATCAGATTTTGATACCAATAGCAGACATAGCGAAGACCGTCTTTAGATGTCCAGGAGCGTTGGGGGCATTTGAGTGGTTGGTCATGCCGTTTGGTTTGAAAAATGCTGGAGCAACCTACCAAAAAGCTATGAACACCATTTTTCATGACATGTTAGGGAAGTTCTTGGAGCTATACATCGATGATATTGTAGTAAAGTCTAAGAGAGATGCTGACCATTTTTCTTAAACTAGTCGTTTGACTTTAGAAGATATTCCTTGAGAAGTTTTGTCCTCAATTCTTCTCTTGGATTCTAGTTTGACTAGTGAATTACCGTTTTTTGAAACTAGTTGTTTGACTTAGAAGACCGTTGAGGAGTTTTTTATCATCGAATCTTCTCTTGGATTCTGTTCTAGCTGGAGAGTTCCTATATTTGTGTATGGAGATAGATGGGTTATTACAGAGATGACAGTTTTTGCACAAAACCAGAAATGAAAAGTTTGGGGAAGACAACACAATTGTCTCTTCTGGCGCATTGGTCTTGGGCTTCTTATTTGGACTTAGGCCTTGCTTCTGTATGGGCCTTTATTTGGTGAAGGCCTTTTTCTTCTGATTTGTTCATGGGGCAGAGGCATCCTAATTGCATTGAATAATATTCCACACTTATAAAAAAAATTGTTAGTTCATAGGGCAATATTTAATTTTGAATTTTTAATCTATTGAGGGATCTTATTCCTTTGTCATAATCAAAACTTAATCAAAGTTGGGTTTCAAACGGATACTCTATTAATCATCTTGCACAAGTAAGTATGA
Source organism: Euphorbia lathyris (assembly GCF_963576675.1). Taxonomy (NCBI): domain Eukaryota; kingdom Viridiplantae; phylum Streptophyta; class Magnoliopsida; order Malpighiales; family Euphorbiaceae; genus Euphorbia; species Euphorbia lathyris. The sequence goes on along the minus strand of NC_088914.1, from coordinate 16,076,246 downwards.
CCTAACAAATTATTGCTTTACAGTCAATGATACTGTTAAATATAATGTCTCGGAACTAGGGCATACCCTAACAATATTTACCCAGGTCTCAACTTTGATAAAAAAAAATTGGTTTTAGCTAGCTCCTTTGTGTATAGTTTTATTGTTCATAAATGGCCGACCTCCCTACTTAAACTCTTGAGAAGGTGATTTCACTTTTCTTTCCATCCTACTGTAATCTCTTTCCCTTCCCTTTTAGGCTCATTCGCTTCTCCGGTGAAGACAATTCGGAAGGATATGATGATCGACAAGGAAAATATCTGTTTAGTGAAAACAACAACGATGAAAGAAAAAAGATTAAGTACTCTATTTCACTTTGATGTGGAACGCTTTCTCTTTGTGATATTCCACCCTTCGCCTATTTTTGGTCCAAAGATGAAATTCTTAATGATAGTTGGTTGCTAATAGTTAAGGGATCCATTGGCTGATATTCTGATAAAAAACTTTATTTCTAAAAATGCGGTCCTTCTAAGGTAAACAATCCATCTATGATAAGCTTGTTCTAACGAAACAAATAGGTTAGGTTCTTTCACCCTTTATTCCCTTTTATATCAATAGCGAGCTACTAAAAAAAAGGTATCTTCAATTTAATTAGCAGCCAAGGCGAAGAGAGAGTCCTACCATCACGATGGATTCGAGATATAAAGAGATAACAAGTCAGAATGATGATGGGAGATGATCGTTCGGACATGAGATGTGAACGAGTTTGTGCCTAGCTTCCAGAATAAGGTATCGGGACCTCATTGAGCATAAGATTTGAGCGGTTAATGGAGAGAACCAAACTCATGCATTGGCTTTAGGGTGAGGATCAAGGAGGTCAGAGTTACCTTTATGAACCTTAGCGTGACGTGGTCGGGTTCATTAAGCTTATGAGAATGATTTTTTTTATGAACCAAGTAATCGCTCTTCTTTGAATGCTTTACATGTGTTCTTCTTTCAATGCTTTCCATGGTTTGAAAAAGCACTTACGATTTTGCTATCCGAGTAGTTGGACTTAAATTAAAAAGGTCGGAAGAGAAAGAAAGAATTCTCCGATCTTTTGTAGGAGCTACCCGTAATGACGAACTTGCAAAATGAATCTCTTTATCATAAAGAGATTGTCAGAAGAAAGCAGAAAGCCACGCTAAAGGGTTTATAAGCCTAGAGGTACCTTGCCACGGTCCGCGGAGGGCTTAGCAGAGAGAATCTCCCTATAAATAAAGTAGTCCTGTGGTCCCCATAGGGCCCTGTTACACTCTACCTGATGGACCAATACAATAGGGCCGAATTTGGGAGTCACCAATTCGGAATTTCCTCTAGGCAGGTAGTGTTGTAGACACTGGAGTCGGAGGACCTGTGATTAAAAATTTCGTAAAATGATCAAGAAACATAATACTGAAAACGACTGAATCATTCACACAAAATTAAAATGCAGTGCCCAAACGACAATCGAACAACAACTAGACCCGATGGTCGAATGACACTTGACACCTAGCGCCCGATGATCGAGCAGCGACCGGTAGGTCAGGCCTGTCGGCCCAACACGAGCCCTGAAGACTCGAGTTGGTGCTGCGGGCACAAGTCCCAAGGGCTTTTTGACCTCGAGATCCGCACCTTATAAAAGGGGAATGAACCTCGATGCCTGAATTGGAAGATTTTTAGGGCAAAAACTGACTAAAATTAGGAGAAAATAGAGAGAAACAGAAAGAAAATAGTGGAAATCCAATTCGAAACACTTAAAATCAGTAGTTTCGGTTCGTTTAAACGAGATTTGCAAATCGTAAATGTAAATTCTAAGGAAAATAGCTCGTATCTACATTACTTTAGTCATTTTTTACACATTTCAACTGTATTTCATAGTCCGCTTTTATTATTTTAGTTAGATTCCAATTCTTTTAATAAGTAGTTTCCTTTTACTCTTTATTTTTCTTAACATCGAAGTCTCCTACATTGTGCACTGTTGTTTTAGCTAGCTCGGGAAACAACGTTTATAAAATAAATACCATTCTCGGATCCCGATACGGTAGTTCGAGGTTGAATGTGTATATTTAGACTAGATTTGGGGTATTTAGTTCTTAAAGGGGTTTGCTGGAATTTTTATGAAAATTCTACGCAAACAAGGGTTTAACGACGGATAATATTCATCAGAAATGCATTTTCAATTAATAAATGACATTCTACAACGAATCTGTTCTGTTGGTAATGCTGCTGGAAAGTGCCTTTCAGCTTCTGTGATGAAAATTTCCGTCTGAAATAGCTTAATTTAGGTTCCTGTTTGTAATTATAGTTCTGTGGCGGATCTGTTCCGTCGGTAATGCTGCTGGAAAGTAGTTTGGAGGTTCTTTTTCCGTCGGAAATGGCTTGATTTGAGTTCTTTTTGGGTAAGTGACATCCTGGACGGACTTATTCCGTCTGTAAAGCTGCTGGAATTCTATTTTGACCTATTTTAGGGCATTTTTTGGTATCCAGACTTAGTTTAGGCTTTATGCAGGTCCTTGACACATCAAATAGGATTGTTTCTTATTTGTACATATTTGTGTATATTTTTGTATAACTGTTGTAATTTGAGTTATTTTTACTTCTTTAGCTTACATGTAGAATGTATTTATGGATTAAATCGGCTTTTAAAAGCGAGAAAGAAAAGATTTTCAAATTAATTTTAAACTTAAAAGAATATGTGATTAGACATTTAGTGCCTAGTAGTGTTGAGTAAGAGGTTGGTGGTTCACCATGTGGTAATGGGGTGCCTAACCACTTTTCTTTGTGAAAATTCCAGCCTCCCCATAATGTGCCTATTTCCCCTACAGTTATGATGGGACTAACTGAGCAGGATCGACGTGGAGAAAGCGCCAGTGAGAGAAAGAGCCAGAAAACGGAGCACAGTTAGCGTGACCCATGAGAAACAGAACAAGCTGGCCAAACGACAGGAGAAGCGGAGTTTCTCCACAGCGACAACTTACTCCACGAACCAACGAAAACGTGGGTGAAGAACATAGATAGAAACGTGGGTAGTTACGAACGTGAGATGAATCCATAAGAGAAACCAGAGCCCGTTGCGCAAAATGAGACCCAAAGAGGAGAGCGTGGGGTAGTGGGAAGAAAACGTGGGGCAGCGGTTACCAGAACCACGAAGCAGTATTTAAGAAAGAAAAGAAAGAGAAAGAGGGATCCAACTTAACCAATTCAACAACAATGAAATCAACTCAAATCAAACCTTAATGGAATTCAAACAATTCTCACACTACGGACTCTAGCTATTTTATAGCCATAGTTTGTTCATTAGAATCTTACTTTCAATTTGTAAGCTCTAGCCCTAGTCTTCCAATTCAATCAATACAAGCATCTCAATTCAATTCAAGTACATGTTTCTCTTTTAGATTCTTTCTCTTGCAACATCTTAGTATAGTCATAACCAGTCTTCTAGGTTCCACTACGAACTTTAGGCATTTTATGTCCTTTAAGACTTTTACACTTTCATTTTGATTAGAAGTTAGATCTTAGTTATTAGCTCTTTTTGTAGTTTTTTCTACAAAGCTACTGGCACGCTCGCAATCTGATCCACTCGACACCAAAAAGGCACGAAACAGTACCTAATTCATGTTACTTTTTCTTGTTTACCTATGTGGTGACTTTACTAATCTCCAAACTTCGGTCCTACCGAATCGTTTGATTCACGTATTGAATTCGTTTCAATAATAGTTAGTCGACCAATGGTTTCATCCCCTAGGATCTTCCGGGCGAGGCTTGAAACCTACAAGTGTGGATGACAAAAAGCTTGTTACAATTGCTTAGGTTCGATGTTGTGGCACTGTCAAATTTGGAGGATTAGGTTTGAAAGAATTGAGAGACATGTATTATAGGAAAGATTTCATGGGAGCTGATTTCGACACACTTTTTTTTGTCCCCTCTCTCTTAAAATCTCGTTTCCTCACTACCTGGGGGTCTCCAGAACAACGCTAGTCAATTCTAGTATTTAGTCATTGTTCAAGCAAGTTTATTTTGAGCTTAGGGATGCATGATTTTGCTAGCTTAGTCATTATTCAAATATAAACTCCTAGACATCGAAATGGACTATTCAAATGGTTTCTCAACAACCTCATTTAGATATAAATTTACAACGGACACTGACATATAAAGTGGATGATTTTCTAGTTGAAGGAATTTGGTCTAACTTGCGAATTTTTGAAAGCTATTGTTATTCAACAGATTCAAAAAACAGAATGGGGGCATAAAGCTTATTAGTGATTTATTTCTGAAAATATTTTTGAAATCTTATTAGTGATTTATTTGGCATAAAGCTCAACTTCTAGGGAATGATTCGTGAACTGGTTCTAAATGCAACGCTAAAACCTTTTCGGTAGAATCGTGCTCTCTGGGTGACTGCAATTATTACCACAGTTTGCCTCATTTGGCAGATGAGAAACCTTGCTTTTTTGAACCTGTAACCCCTAACTACTGTGTTTTTCTTCATGGGCTTTAGGCATCCATCAGGGAATATGATTCCCTATCAACAAGTACCACGACAACCGCTCTGGCGGATCATAGAATGTTGAGGCTCTTATATGTTCCTAACGTCCCTCTACAGCTGCTAAGGTAATTTATATCTCTTAGCAGCCCTCCTCCAAGTTGGATAAAAGTTAATACAGACGGGTCAACATTATTAGCTCCTAGTTTGGGAGGTAGAAGGGGATTTTTTGAATGGCAAGAGGCTTCCCATGAGGAGCTTTTTCATTCTAGATCCCCCCACTATGTTTACATATATTGTGGAACTTCGAGCAACAAAATATGCTATTTCGACGGCTTGGCAAAAGGGGTGGCAAAATCATTGGATTGAATATGACTCCACCTATGTGGTCTCGCTTATCAGGCATAGAGAGAGGGAGGTTCTCTCGGAACTTTGTCAAAGATGGTTAGCATTTTATTTCATATGGACAATATGACAGCGGTGATTTCTCACATTTTCCATAAGGGAAATCACAGAGCTGATGCATTGGTAAAAAAGGCGTTAGCCACCTCGGGTCTAAATTGGTGGAACTCAGCTCCTGGTTTTTGTAAACCGTTCATCTCGAATGATTTTGCTTCTGTAGTTCAATTTCGTTTTGCTTAGATTATTTCTTTCCTTTACACTTATTTTATTCATACTTATTTTATTCATTCTTTTAATAATATTTGGATTAGGGTTCTAGGTGTCAGGGGCCAAGTCTAAGCCAGGCTAAAAACCCTGTGGGCGCCTTGACTTTCCTCCAAGTCTCGGCCAGCCAACTCCTACCGAAGGGGTTTATCCCCTTTTAGCATCTCATCAATACATTTGTCAATATTCCGTCCCGGAGGGTCTCCTTGTGGTTAAACCTCGCCCTAGAATGGGCACGCACTATGGGCTCTCACCGGTCATAGTGTCCATAGAGTTCCTCTCTATGGAGTCATCCGCCTCCCTTTATGAAGGACGAATGCTTGACTCTCCTGTCCCTAGTGGACGAGAGTGGATCGCTTAAGCCAGTACCGACTACTGACACAAGGGATGGTGGAAATCCAACATCAGGGTAGTCCATACCCCCTATAGTGTTGCTTCTAAACTCGGCCTCCACCATCAGTGTACATTGATATGTCCCATTCGCCACTTGATGTCGAAGCCTTCTCGTAGGTTTGTCAATGCTTGAGGTTGAGTTTGCCTATGGCCAAACTCCTCCCCTTACACTTGGGGGTTAGCTTGAGGTGTCAATCTAGTTGGGATGTCGAGATAGCTCTCCTCTTCTTCGGTGCCCAACTTTTACTAAAAACAAATATTAATTTTAGTGTAAATAAAAGGAATGGACTAATTTTGATAAATTTACCTAATTAATCACAAGATTAAGACAATTAATAGGAAATTTAAATAAATCAAGCATATTAATATTTTAAAGTTTAGAATTTATATACTAAAGTCTAAAATTATACATAAATAATTAGCTAAAAATAGTTTAATTAATTAATTACATAGATTAATCTTTTATTAGTTAATATGACACATATCATCAAATCACAGTACACCATAAATTGCTTATTACAACCACGTCAAAGCATTGCATTAGACACTTCTAATAGAAAAAAAAAGGATTAAGAAAACCATTATGGTAATTTTAACTACGTTGGTATAATCCCGTTACCTTAACTACGTTGAGCTTGAAATTTCTCCATCCGTAAAACATTAGACTCATACATTAAACTTAATCTTATCTTACCCAAAAATCTATTAATCTAAAATGTGAAAGTTGTAATAATTTTACAAGATTTGCAAGAAACAAAATGCAAAAATGAAGATTATGGACAAGAGAGATGTAAAGGAGTAGGTGGATCTGAAAAAGAGCCATTAAGAAATTGGAGGAAGATCCATTTGTTAGCAGCCTCAGTAAAATGAACTCCATCCCATATTATTTTAATTGATGGATCTTTGCAAGAATTTGCTATTATTTCCTCTTTTCCATTCACAATCTTTCTTGCACCACATCTTGCACTTGTGTTGTAATTGTACTTTCCTCCATGTCCACAACATGTTATAAAAGGTTCCTTAAAACCTGCCAACAACAAATAAGTGTCCGTTTGTTTTTCCTTTTCGTGTTTTACTGTAAAGAGTACATGTAAAAAGTGTTCAGCTAGAACTAAGAAACAATTATTGATAGTTGTATTGAAAGAAAAATCATAGAGACAATCTGACTGATGTGATGTGATTGATACTAAAATTATTATTATTATAGCATTTATATCATATATAACCATATGGAACATATATATGAGATAACACGATTTTGATATAAAACACGAAATTATCACCTCCTTATTACGCAGGTAAATGTAACTCAAATTAAAAATTATCTGGACAAAATTAAACTATAACAAAGTAATATGATGAAATAGCACTACAAAAAACATGTTAAGAGTATAATGAAACCCGTGCAAATAGGTTAAGAGTATTCATGGAACCGCTTGAACTAAAAGATCGAACTGATAGTTAAAGTCCAACCATAGATCTTATATTAATCTCCAACACACCCCCACACACAAATACCCATAGAGCTTGCAGCGTGTACAACACAGGCCATCCTGTCATGTGTTTTTAATTCCACAAATTAATGAGGTTGTCAGGACTCGAACACTCATGCGATGTCATAGAACCGTTTGAACTAAAAGCTCAATCTGAGATAAGGTCCAATCGTAGATCTTATATTAATCTCCAACATTTTTTACCCAATTTGAAATTGAGATCGAAGGAGATCCTTTAAATCTAATTCCTTGAGACAACTAACCAGATTGAGGAAATATTATTGCAATGATACTGCGATCAACAATCATTAAACGTAAACATTTAATAAATCTTCTTATATACGCGCTAATTTTTAAGACTGAATTTGTAAGATAATTACCTAATTCATTGGCATGGGTGATAAGATTATACTTCAAAGAGTAGATATCAATATAAGTAAGAGTAGCAAGAGGAAGATCTTTCCTGAGTTGAACAACAGCTTCTTTCAATCTCTGGTTGAAATACTCAGACACACCATTATATGGAATAGCACATCCGTATTTATCTAGTTGCTCGGTTGTTATTACAAACCTATCCAAAGTGTACGGATAACACCCCACGGGCCCCGTATTATGTATCCGAAATGATCTTCCTCCCTTTTCATACACCGACTGTCAACAAAAAAAAACGGAGAGATTTTAATTGTATCTGTGTGTTGGACTAATAATTTAATGAATTTAAAACGGTTAAAATTCTTACTTTAATAACATTGGAGAATTGGGAAATGATGTCGGGGACATTTGCTTTAACTTGATCAGTAGTCAAGTTGAGCTTATAACCAGCTGTGAGATCATTTTGCCCGATATCAAATGTATACAAACCTTTTGTGAAGTAATCTGCCTTAGGCAACAATGTTGCAAATACTCCACCTGTATCCATCAATCAGAACTTGGTCTTAACTTCTTTTAGTTTTATGTGTCAGGTAAGCCGTAACGGATTTGAATCTAAATTCATTCCGCTATTAATTTGGGTGAACGTGGATCAGGCTCGGGTTTGAATACTCAAACCCAATCCTAATACAAATTCAAATTTATACTTAAAATAAAGGATAAATTAAAAAATATATATAGTTTGCGCTTACACTTTTTTTTCAATTGAATGTCTTCGATTTTTTTTTTTGCAATCAAGAGAGGACTGAAGTTTTTGTGTTGCTAAAAAAGAGGGGTTTTTAGTTTAACACTATAAAAATTATTGTTTTTTTTTTTGAAGAAAAAAAATGATGATTGTTAATGGCCTCAAAATTAAAAATTCCAATAATTAAATTTGTTTAATACCACGTTTACTATGAAACCTATTTTTGACTAAATATTATTTTCTTTCTCCTTACCAAACAACACCTAAATAATCTCAAAATTAAAAAGTTAAAGAATTAAAGTTAGCTTAAAATATAATCAATTCTTGAAATTTTTCAGTTTTGAGGTCGTTAATGGTTATTTTAACAGTGTCAACTTAAAAATCATCATTTTTAGCAAAACGAAAAACGATCACAAAAAAAAATCAGAGATATGCAATTGACAAAAAAGGTAACCACAAAGATTTTTTTTTAATTTACCCTAAAATAAATTTTATGTTTTTAAGCTAGAATTTAAACTTCAAAATTATATTTTTTATTTTATAAAATATAATATATAGATATATTTAATTTGATATTTAATAATAGGGATAATTACTAATCTGACCCAATTAAGGACCCCAATTTACATATCTAACCCACCTTACCTCAAAGTTACCAAATTAGACACTTTCACCCTTTTTGGACAAAACTAACCTTAGTTCTATTGGATGAATCGGTCGATCTTCTTTTTCTTCTTCTTCTTCTTCTTCTTCCTCCTCCTCCTCCGCTTCATCCGCTTCTTCTTCTTCTTCTTCTTCTTCTTCTTCTTCTTCTCCGTTTCAACTTCTTCTTCGGTTCATCTTCTTCAATTTCTTATACTAATTGTTAGCGATTTTTGAGATTTTTGACATATTATGTTCAATTTCCCGTACAAATGGTATATTTTTTGCTTATACGCTTGCTTTTCTCGTTGGTTTTGCCTCTTTCTTCATCTTTAATGGTATCGATTCAATTTCCTCTATTTTCCTTTTTTCCATTTTCCTCCATTGTTGTCGCATTTGTGACAAAATTGTCGCATTTTGTCGCATTTGCGACGAAATGCGACAGTTCTTATCGCATTTGTGACGAAATGCGACAATTTCGTCACAAATGCGACAATAATGGAGGAAAATGGAAAAAAATTATGGAAAATAGAGGAAATTGAATCGATACCATTAAAGATGAAGAAAGAGGCAAAACCAACGAGAAAAGCAAGCGTATAAGCAAAAAATATACCATTTGTACGGGAAATTGAACATAATATGTCAAAAATCTCAAACGATTGGTATCTGAAATTGAAGAAGATGAACCGAAGAAGAAGTTGAAACGGAGAAGAAGAAGAAGAACAACAACAACAAGAAGCAGATGAAGCAGAGGAGGAGGAGGAAGAAGAAGAAGAAGAAGAAGAAGAAGAAGAAGAACGATTAATTCATCGAATAGAAGGTTAGTTTTGTCCAAAATGGGTGAAAGTGTCTAATTTGGTAACTTTGAGGCAAGGTGGGTTAGATATGTAAATTGGGGTCCTTGATTGTGTCAAATTAGTAATTATCCCTTAATAATAAGTCGGGCTGGTCGCTCCGTTTTCTGCGTTTGGCGATTTCCATGAACGCAACTTGTGAGTGTTGTCTCTTCATCGTCGGCGGTGTGAGAGGGTGATTTCCGGCAACCGGCTTCTCCAATCTTTCTGGACGATGGCGGTTCTATTGGTGGACGCTTTTCCCTTCCGGTTAGTTTCGTCAGTCGTGTTTTTTCCTGGCTTGTAGTTTCTTTTCGATTGCGTTTCGTTGTTGGTTTCTTGCGATCATTGGAATTTGCGGTTACTGTGTGTTGGTGGTGGTTTTCCTGGGTTTCTTTGTGAAGTTTTGAATTTATTGATTTCCTGGGTTTCTTTGGGATTTTTTGTGCGCTGGTTTTGGGGGTTTCCAATGCTGTGATATTTAGTTGGCTATTGAGGTGTTGATTTTTTGTGTGCCCTGTTTTGTCTTTGGTTTGCTGGAGAAGGTTGAGTTGCCTTTCCTTTTCATTTTTTTACTTGCTTGTTGAGTAGTTGGTGGTATATTGTGGGGGTGGTTTCTTCTCTTGTTGTCTTAATTGAGTAAGGCTATCGGATTTCGAGTTCCATTAATGGAGGCAGATTTTGAAAAACTAGAGTTGTCAAATGAGGAAGTTGATTCTTTCGATTTCACTGGGTCAGTACAAGGGGGTTTGCCGACGGACAGAGAGCTCTCTTTAGTAGGGAGGTTTCTTACAGATAGACCGGTGAATTTTATGGCTATGAAGACGAAGTTGGCAGATATATGGAGGCCGGGAAGAGGGGTGGCTATTTCAGAAGTGGAGCCAAATCTTTTCATTTTTTAATTCTTTCACTGTGTGGACAGGGATAGAGTTCTGGCAGGTGGCCCTTGATCTTTCGACAATAATATGTTAGTCACATCCAAATGGAAGAGTGGCATTTTACCGGAAGAAGTGGAGTTGCATAATGTGGAGATGTGGGTACAGGTGCACGAGTTGCCAATAGGGTGCATGACTGAAGCAATTGGGAGACAAATAGGAGACTTTGTGGGATCCTTTATAGAATATGACATCAATAATAACAGTAGCATGAGAAGGCAGTTCATGAGGCTAAGGGTAGCCGTGGATGCGAGAGTCCCGCTGAAGAGATGCAAAAAAGTTAAAAAGTCTACTACGGAGTGGACATTCATTCGGTTCAAATATGAACGATTATGCAATTTTTGTTATATTTGTGGTGTAATGGGACATACAGAACGATATTGTGAGAGGTTGTTCAGGGATAACCCTAATGAAGTAGTGAGGGAGTGGGGTGATTGGTTACGAGCACCTATTCGGAGAAATAATGACATCAAGTGCTCCAAATGGTTGAGGGAGCCTAGTGGTGCTAGTGGATCAAGTGGAGCTGGAAAAGGAGCAGTAGAAGAGGGGCTGTGGAGGCAGGGAAACCTGAGGGGTGGTACGGGGGGTCGATCTGTACTACATAAAGTTAGTCAGGAGAGTAGAGGGGAGATGGAACTCAATGAGGAAATGGAAATGGAATTGGTTGAAGCTAGAAAACGACGAAGGGGGGATAAGGAGAATGTAGATCCCCAAGGTAACCAGGAGAGTGAACATGATCCTTCAATAGAGGCAGACACTTCCAAGCAAAGCAAGGATAAGTTTGTCGCTACAGTTAATGATTTGGCGAGACCTGAGGATCAGGTCCGCCAAGGGAAATGAGTTGCCTTAGTTGGAACTGTCGGGGTTTGGGGAACCCCCGGGCAGTTCGGTCACTTGGTGAGCTATTGAAAGCTCACGCTCCAAGTATGGTTTTTCTGATTGAGACGATTGTGAATACAGCGAGAATGGAGGTGCTTAGAAGCAAGTTTGGGTTTGCAGGTTGTTTTGTTGTGGAAGCGAGAGGGCATAGTGGCGGTTTGGCTTTATTATGGAAAACTGAGAATGCAGTTGAGGTGAAATCGTTTTCGGATCATCATATTGAGGCTGTTGTTAAGGGAGGTAATCATGGAGACTGGAGATTGGTGGGTTTCTATGGGATGGCAGACAGGGCTAGACATAAGGAATCCTGGGACCTTCTTGGGAGCTTAGCATATAACCCTGGAATTCCTTGGTTGGTGTTAGGAGATTTTAATTGTATTCTAAATCAGCAGGAAAAGGCTGGTGGGTTAGCATACCCACAATATCTTATGAACCAGTTTTCAGAAATTATCACTAGTTGTGATCTGATTGAACTAAACATGACAGGCAGTCGTTTCACTTGGGAGCGGGGGAGAGGGTCTAGTAATTGGATCAGAGAAAGATTAGACAGAGCCTTTGGTTCGATTGATTGGTGCAGCAAATTCCCGCAATATGTGGTATCCAATCTGGTTACTGGATACTCGGACCACTCGCCTATTTTAGTTGAGCTTGGCGGAGTTCCGAAGAGGAGAATTGGTCGTCGGTTTAGATATGACAGAGCATGGACTAAGGAGATGGATTTTGAGGGCTTGGTTGCGAACAGTTGGTACCAGAACCGACAGGCAGGATTCATAAAACGACTCGAACTGTGTTGTGTGGAGATGTCGGTCTGGGGAAGAAATTTTAAAGCCCGGTTTGATAAAAAGATGAGCAGGTGGAGATCGATCATGGAACAAACTCGAGATTGTACTGATCATGGGAGAGTAGAGACGTTTCTGCATGCTCGAAGGAGGTTGAATGAGTTACTTGAACAGGAGGAGAGTTACTGGTATCAGAGAGCGAAAGCTTTCTGGTTGAAGGAAGGGGACTCCAATTCAAAGTTTTTTCATGCAAGTGTAAAGGCCCGTAAACAGATGAACAGGATATCAAGTTTGTTGAATGAGGAGGGAGTTGAAGTTTCGGGTGGTCATGATATTTGTAATGTGGCCAAAGTTTATTTTGAGAGGGTGTTCTTGGGGAGTGGGAGGGCCAATTATGATGAAATTGTGAGTTTACCTGTGAAAGTATCTGAGGCTATGAATGTGGATCTCACTTGTGCTTTTACTTTTGAGGAATTTTCAAAGGCAATACACCAAATGCATCCTGATAAGTCTCCTGGACCTGATGGGCTTAATCCGGGATTCTTCCAACATTTTTGGCCTGCAATTGGTCGTGATGTGTTCGATGCCTGTGTTGACTGGTTGGAGAAATATGAATTCCCTCCAAAGCTGAACGATACCATCATTACTTTAATTCCTAAGTGTCAAAATCCCCGAAGTATGACAGAGTTGAGACCGATTTCCTTATGCAATGTACTCTATAAGCTAATTGCAAAGGTACTCGCCAATAGGTTAAAAGTTATCCTCCCTGAGGTCATCTTGGAGAGCCAATCTGCTTTTGTCCCTGGCAGGTCCCTAATTGATAGTGTGCAAGTAGCCTTTGAAATCCTTCATCACATGAAAAGGAATAATAGGGGAGTTAAGGGTGAAGTGGCTTTAAAGATTGATATCAGCAAAGCCTATGATAGGGTGGATTGGGGTTTCTTGAAGGAAGTGATGAGAAGGCTGGGCTTCTGTGACAAATGGATCAGATGGATTATCTTATGCATAAGCACAGTTTCTTATTCAGTTGCAGTGAACCACAATATGGTTGGGCCAATTTATCCGGGGAGAGGGCTCCGGCAAGGGGACCCGTTGTCTCCATATTTGTTTCTTTTGTGTGCAGAGGTCCTTTCCCAAATGATAAAGAATGAGGAGGAGGAAGGTAGTATAAGGGGTTTTCAAATTTGCATTGGAGCGCCAAGTATCACTCATCTATTTTTTGCAGATGACAGTTTCCTGTTTTTTGGGGGTTCGGAGGTTGAAAGTATTCGGATTAAAGAAATTCTAGATAGTTATGCAAGTGTATCTGGCCAGGCTATTAATCTGGAAAAATCTGGGATTTTCTTTAGTTCAAATGTCAAAAATGATATTAGGGAAACCATCTGTGGTATTCTCCAAATCCAAGCACCTTTGGATACTGGGAGATATCTTGGGTTGCCTTCCCTAATTGGACGTTCGAAACGAGCCATCTTTGGTTTCTTAAAGGAGAGGTTGTCGAAACGCCTCAATAATTGGACCTTTAAATTTCTGTCGGCAGCAGGTAAGGAGGTCCTATTGAAATCTGTAGCTCAGGCTCTTCCTACATTTTGTATGAGCACGTTTCTGCTTCCTAAATCTACATGTGATGAGCTGCAGAAGATGATGAATTCCTTTTGGTGGGGCACGAAGGCAGATGGGAGGAAAAGGATTCATTGGCTTGAGTGGAAACGTATGTGTGGTAAGAAGTGTGTGGGTGGCCTGGGATTCAAGGATCTTAGAGAATTCAACATGGCATTACTTGGGAAGCAAGGTTGGAAGTTAATTGATGAACCTAATACATTGGTGAGTCGAATGTTCAAAGCTAAATACTACCCTGGGAGGACTTTCCTTACATCCAAATTGGGCACTAATCCCAGTTTTGTTTGGAGAAGTATTTGGTGCTCAATTGATTTACTAAAATCTGGCCTAAGATGGTGCATTGGTAGAGGAGATCAGGTTATTGCACACCAGGATACATGGATTTGGGAAAAGGACAAGTTATGGCTTGATCCTGTGGAGAATAGGGCAGGAAGGGAGATGAAGGTCGGGGAGCTGTTTATCCAAGGGTCTAGAATCTGGGATCGTGGAAAACTGGAGAGCTGTTTTGATGGGGAAACGGCTAGGACTATTGAGACCATGGTTATCCCGTTCTCTGTAAAAGATGATAAACTCATCTGGCATTATACTGCAGATGGTGTGTATTCTGCCAAGTCTGGATACAATTTACAAGGCTCAAGTAGGAACAATTCTGGGGATATTGCTGGATGGAAGGTTTTGTGGAAGTTGGAGATACCTCCCAAAATTAAACTATTTGCATGGAAGCTAATGTCAGGTATACTTCCTCTTCGAACTAAACTGGCTAGTAGAAGGATCCCTATTGCAACTAATTGTTTGTTATGTCCTAATGATATTGAACATGGATGGCACTTGTTCGCTGGTTGTGCTTTTGCCAAAGCATGCTGGGATTTAGTTGGCTTAGCTCCACCTGGGGAGGATTGGGAGTATATCGAAGAGTGGATGCTTAATTTGTGTGCTGGCTCACAAAATATAGTCATACAGAAAAGCATGACTGTACTTTGGGCTATCTGGCAGGCTAGAAATAAGATGCTATGGGATCAGGATGCTTGTAGGCCGGAAGTGACAATGAGATTGTCCGGGCGTTTTGTGGAAGAATTGGAGGAGGCCCAAAAGTCCAAAAAGATGGAGTTGAGAAGGGTAAGGGGCGAGGGTGAGGTGAGGTGAGTAGAAATGATGGGGGAGGTGGGTTGGCTAGGGTGGAGATACCACGGGTTGGTGAAGGGATGAGGGGATCAGGAACATTTATTCTTAACAACTTTTGTTTTGCAGGGCCGGCGGAGAGACGCCGACTTAGTGCTGCGTTTGCAGCTCCGGAAAACGACGGCGGACATGTTGGAACCTCGACCGCGGGAGCAGACAACCATCTTCTGGTAGCTTATCATCAGGAGCAGATTAGACGCGACGAAGCTTTTGGAGTTTCTTCCGAACAGCAGAGCCGTAACGCAGCTTCAGGAGCAGTCAATTTAGGAGATGTCGCAGCAGCTACGCCCATAGGTGCTCAAAACAGTTCCGTTTTCAACGAAACCTTCAGAATGCAGCGGAACAGCGAGGTCAGGCTCGGAACTGAAAGCAATAGATTACCTCAAAATCCCAAATGGTGTCCGCCACCTTGTAATTATCTAAAGTGTAATGTTGACGCCGCAATGTTCAATGATGAGGGAGCTATCGGTGCAGGAGTAGTTTTGCGCGACTGTATGGGTAGTTTCATCCAAGGCTATAGCACACATCAGCTGGGTGTGGTGTCGGTCAAAATGGCGGAAGCAATGGCACTTAAGGAAAGTATGGGTTGGGTTCTATCTTTAGGTTATAATTCAGTTATGTTCGAAAGCGACGCAAAGGTTGTGCTAGATTCAATCCAAGCACAACATCGAGATCTTACTGAGTTTGGGCAAATTATTCAAGACATTAGAGATTTCATTCATGATCACCCAAATTTTAAGGTGAATTTGGTTGCAAGGTTAGCGAACGAAGCAGCTCACGCTATGGCACGAAATGCTCGTTCCTATGCTAATTCTTTAACTCATTGGTCTAGTCCTGTATTTATTCGAAGCATTCTAATTCGGGATGCTTCTTTATGTTATTAATATATTGAGTTTTTCTTTAAAAAAAAAAAAAAATAAGTCGGGCTGGGTTAACCCTTCTTATTTGTACACTTTTCAAGCCCAATTCAAAATATTCAGACTTGCACTTTCATTGCAGAAATTGAAATTTAGCAAACATGGTAAAGTAATAGAGATAAAAGGCATGATACAAATTGGCTCTCCAACCTGAAGTTTTAAAGTTAATTGAGACTTTAAACTATCAAAGTCGGTAATCAGGTCTCTGAACTAAGAAAAAATCAATCAAAGTCGGTAATCAGGTCTCTGAACTAAGAAAAAGTCATCAATTGAGTCCACATCCTAAGCAAAAATCATCAATTATGTCATAATCCAAAATCATCTGGTTGAACAGTTTCAAATCGTATTCTTCAAACTCATTTTGAACCAACATAAAGATCATTACAGTCTATATCAAATAGTCACAATTTTTTATTTTAAGATAAGATAAAAACTCAATTGATGATTTTTGCTTAACTCGAAGACCTCATTAACGATTTTGATAATTTAAGATTCTAATTGACTTTCAAATTTTGGTTGCATATTATCCTAGCTAATTAAAATGAAATACCTTGGGTAGTGTAGTTGTGAGATCTTTTCTGAAAATCAGAGTACTGAACGAGTTGTACATTTAATGAAATTGGACTATAACCACTTTGAGACATGGTTGTGTTTTGTGGCCTTATGGTTGAACCAGCTGTTGCAAAATTGACTCCATGGCTGAAGTTTGACCCCATTGAATCCAAATATGCACTCAGAAATGGTAGTCCTAGGCTTTCGGCTGCAAAATCGAAATGACAATTATTGGATTTGTGTCGTGTCTTGGGTTAGTTTCGACTGAGTTAACCTTAATCTAACTGTTAGATGACTCCCAACACTAACTTAAAACTTTATTGTCATAATTCTATTAATCTAATCAGGTTAGTGACGATTCCATATCGTGTTTTCAGATCACATATAATTTTACTGTGTATCTATGTTAATAATGATTTTTAAAATATACAAAGATATGTTAATGTTTCGATTTTATGTTATTGTTGGATTATCATGTCAACACTAACCATTCAAAAGTCTGCTAAATTCATGCTGGATTTGTAAGTCATATATAATTTCACTATCTTTATTTAGGATGACTTGTAAAAATATATGAAATGCTTGAGTCGTGTTTGCAAGTAAGAATTGTAATTTTGTTACCTTCATTAATTAAGATGATATTTAAAAACATGAGAAAATATGATAATAATTTTAAATATTCGTGTCATTTTCGAGTTAGCATATCAACTTTAACCTAGCCGAAAAATTTGATTGTCAACCAAAAATAACACATTACCTACTAAGATAAATCAAATACTAAAACTACATGTCACTTTCATATCGTATAATCAGATCGTATATAATTTTTATCAACTACATGAAATCTATGAAATATTGATACTTCTAAGAGGTTGACGTACGTATATCAAATACTCCAAGCATACGGATACGACGGGGATACGTACGGGATACGACAAAACAAGTATATTCTTTTCTATTTATTTTTTCAAAGCGGATGATACATTTCAAAGTTAAATAGGTAAAATTTAGGATTTTTTTAAATAACTTTTTAAAAAATAAGGATTAATATGTATATATATATATATAATTAACTAAAATATTTCGCACCAGCTTTTTTATTTATAAAAAAAAACTAAAAGCTAATTAGTATTAAATGTTTGTAGATAAAAATTATAAAAATAATTATAATGACTTATGAATATAATATATGGTGTATAATTATCAATGAATGTTATATATGTATATATATATATAAAATTTGATGTATCCCTATTATACTCGTATCTCATATTTGAATAAATAATTAAATTAAAAGGGTAATAATAAATCATATGTAAAAAATCAACCTTATTACATTATATTTCTTTTACAATTTAAATTAATATTTTATATTTAACCAAACTCACCTTTTAAATTTAGAGCTATCATACCACTATTTATGTTTAATGGTCCAAAATTAATTACGTTATAAATATTAAAGATAAAATTTGACAGATGTATACTTCTCGAAAAATGTGAGTAAATTTATCTTGGCACAATATGCATCTGGATCCTTAAACAAAAACTTTAAATTAATTGGGACTTTAAATTATTAAAATCATCAATTAAATTATCAATTCACTCCAACAAAAATCATAAATTGAGTTCTCATCAAAAAAAATCAAAAATCACTTGATTGAACAGTTTCAATTTTAGAGTCTTTTCCTTAAATCTATTTTAAGAAAACGCATATATCATTATAATCCATGTCAATTTGTCAAATAGTAATAGTTTCTGAATTTAAGATAACATAAAGATTCAATTAATGAATTTTACTTAGTTTAAAGACTTGATTGATAAATTTAACATTTTAAAATCCTAATTAACTTTGAAGTTTTAGTTTACGGATCAAGTGTGTGTTATGTCATCTATCTTGTACCTAATATTGAAATAATAGATAGCAGAAATTTAAAAAAAAATCCATGGAACTAAGAAATGTGGTAAGAAAGAAGAGAAACTTACCGATAAAATCAATGATGAGGCGGCCATCGGAGTAGCGACCAGCCGGGTGGTGGAAGAAAGTCTCACCATGGGGTGAAGGAGCTTGTCCAAATGCTGCCGACAAACCACCGGTATCAGAATTGGAGTCGCCGAAGTTGAATATCGCCGGAAAATCACACGCCGATTTAGATTCTACTGGGTTTGAAGATGATAGCACTGATCCTAAAACCAATCCTAGTAGCAAATATTTGGATCCTTCTCCTTCCATTAGAGTCAAGAAAAAGATCTGCAACTTTACTACTGTTTTGTATATTATTATTTTTTATATAAATAACTAGTCACATGCCGTGCAATCCGCGGATCAAAGTATAAAAATTAAAGGCTTAATACCTCATTTGCCCCTTAACTCGTCCAAAAAGCTCGACTGGTCTTCTGAATTTTCAAAGTATCTCGATAGTTCTTTTAACTTGCATAAAATGTTCAGTTAATCCTCCGAACTTGCAAAAAATGTAATCAATTGATCATTGATTGCAAAAAAGTAAGTTAAATACGGAAGATGTATTTCACGTGTCTTAAAAAAAAATAAAACGACCAAAATCGGGATGTATTGTTCTAATATTAGACAATATAAGTTTTATAGTTGAGTAAGCAATAACTTTCTTTTTAATCTATTTTTTAATTATGTAATAACATTCTAAGATACGTGGAATTCATCTTCCGTATTTAACTTACTTTTTTTGCAACCGAGTGATCAATTGATTACATTTTTTACAAATTCAGAGGGCTAACTGAACATTTTATGCAAGTTGAAGGGGCTATTGGGACACTTTGAAAATTCAGGGGGTCAATTAAGCTTTTTGAACAAGTTCAGGAGGCAAATGATATATTAAGCTAAAATTACATAATAATAATATATTTATAAAAAATAATAATTATTGTCTGTTTTGGCTCAAATCCAACTTTTGGATTTTAAGGTATCTCTCCATTTCCGACGTGGGATGAATGTCCTAATCTCAATTTACGATGTGGGATTCAGTTCATTCATACCCCCGTCACCATCCATTAGGGGTCCTCCTATGGACGGAGACAGGGAGGGGCCTAAGCCCCACGACTGCCGAACCACCCTTACCATGGATGGTTTCGGCCCTTGGTCGTTATATGGATTGTTTTAGTCCCCTATTTCTGATAAATTAAGATTGAGATGATTAATCACCTCATTGACTTATATTTGATTATAAAATCATGTTGATTAATATATGATAGGTTATACATTTTTCTAAGTTTGTGCAAAACGACTCAATCTTACTTTTATAATCCAAATTTAGCTTAATTTTTGAAAAGTTTTATAATAGTAAGAAAAAAATTGGATAAATTCAATTTAGCAAAAAATTGTTTTTTATGCATGTGTAAAATTGTTTTTTTTTTTTATGTATGTGTAAAATTGGCATCCCCACAGATCAATCTTGTATTTGCCGTTGGCCGCTCCTTACTTAGCCTTCTACCCCAGCGCCATCCGTTCCAGACCGGATCCTTATAGGCCCATTACCTTCTAACTGGTTCGTCTCCAAACTACATATCGTACGTGAAGGGTCGCTTCTGATACCAATTATAACATTCTGATCCAATACCATGTAGATATTATCCGCTTTGGTCCAATCCAAACCCTTTAGACCTGATGGTTTTAAAACGCGTCTATATATATTGGATTCTCATCGTACTAATAATACGTCTCTCTCTATTTCCAATATAATTTAGTTCATTTTTACTGCCACCATCATTCGCGGCTCACCACCGTCATTCGCGGCTCAGTATCTACTTAAGCTGATGGAGATAATATTCTTAAACTCTCACTCTCTAAATCTCTTTGTAGATAAGAGAGCTGAAGAATCTAAGAACAGATGGAGATAAGAGGAAAAGATAAACAAGTTATTATGAGGGGAGGAAAAGATAAACAAGTCAATGTCAAATTATTTCTTCCATTATTCAAAACTTTGATTTATTTAAAAAATGCCAAAAATTTGTAATTGCAACCCAAACTAAAACATTATCTATTTGACAATAGACAATAAAATGTAGGGATAAAGTGTAAAAATATCATTAATATTACAGTCATGAGTAATTTTATTGTTAACGTTAATAATCAATAATGGTAATTTTATCCATAACGTTATCAATTAAGAGAAATTTTTACCGATAACATTAGAAAGTTGAGTCAATTTCAGGCATCATTATAAAATAATGATATTTTGTTTCTTATTTTGTACATTTGCATATAAGTTGTTTCTAAAAAAAATCACATTTTGTATGATCTAATAATAGAATTGGAGGTTAATATTTTTAAATTCGATAAACTATTTAGATTTTTATTATCTAGCTTGTACAAAATACAATATAATTTTTTAATTTTTTCATATGTTTGTGATCTGTTGCTAATGAGTGATAAAATAACGTACATGTGAAGTCTAGATGACAAGATTATGACTCACAAGATAGTTTTATTTCTCAAATTGATCAAACTTGTCAATGTTAGAGGTAAATTTGCTCTTTGTTGCCAACGCTAAAAGTAAAATCACATCATTTTAGACGGTAATGTTAAATTGTTTTTGGCCGTCAATATTGAGGATATTTTTACACCTTATCCCTGAAATATATACCATAATGTTTATTCTTCTTTTGACAATCCAATATAATTTTATTGAGACAATATAACTTATTATTATTAAAAGGGTAAATAATTTATTAGTCTCTATCTTTTTATATTTAGTCCTTTATTTTGAAAAACAAATTATAAGATCCATACATTTTGCTACGATTAACCTTTTGATCATTTTGTCTATTTTTTTTAGATTTTTAACCAAACATGTTTTAGTTTTCATGACAGTCATATTGCAATACAAAATGATCATATTACTTTGTTATTTTCTGTCTGCATGTTTATTCCGAATATAACGGTTAAAAATAGACAGCAATAACAAATGATATGAACTTTATAATATGTTTTTTTAATAAAGAGATTAAACAGTACATTATGTTAAAAAATGAATAATAAATTATTTATTTATTTACTTAAATATACTACTGGTTTTTTAATAAGGTAAATAATTTATTTATTTTCAAAAAATAAATTAATTAATTACCTTAAATGAATTGTACGGCAGATAAATACTCCCCCTGTTTCATTTAATTGTCTTTTAAGGTTTCTACACAAATATTAAGAAACTCATTAATTAGCCTAAAAAGTAGTTAAACATTACCTTATTACCCTCTTGCAATTAATGCTTAAATTTCTCTACAATTTTTTTTTTCCTTTTATTATATGAGGACAAAGTTGAAAAAATCACATTTAATACTCATTGAAAAGTGTAAAACGTCAAATAATTTGAAACAAAATTTGTTCCTCAAAACGACAATTATTATGAAACGGAGGGAGTAAGTAATATGTGAGCATAGAAGTTATATAGTAGTGCTCCAAGTCAAATTAAACCAAATAACAATCCAACATAGTGAAGGTATAACTCATCTTAAGTATAGAATTTGGGTTAAATGTATCATTGCTAACTGAACTCTTAAAATTGTTATTCAACTTCAATTTGTTTCAATAAAATCATTCAACTTTGAGTTTTGTCTCAATCAAGTCATTCCGGCTATTTCAGTAGTTAAAAAGCATCAGAATAATGAAATTGGTAACACATCAGCATTAGTCAATATATATCTCTGTAAAACTTTCGAATTTGAGGATGAAAGATGGACTTTGAGATTTCTTAAGATGAAATAGAGGATATTTGCAATAAGTTCTGAAGGGGAGAAGGATTACATAAAAACATAAAATAATGAATCCTAAAATCTTTTCTAAAATTGTTTTACACATAACAAAAATGCAGCCTAGTGGTAAAATTATAAATAACAAGAAATGCAAAAAAAAAAAAATTGCTTTTAATTCTGAAAATCCACTTAGCTTGTCGAGCTGGGTATTGTTGGACTATGATGGACATCGTGTCACAAGGCTAGGTTTGAGCCAGGCTAAAACCTCATGTGGCGCCGAGACTTTTCACAAGTCTTGACCAGCCAACTCCTATCGAAGGGGTCTATCCTCTTTTAAGCGTCATGTTAATGCATTCATTAGTATTTTGTCCCGGAGGATCTCATTGTATTTAAACCTCTCCCTGTAATGGGCACGCACTATGAGCTATCTACGAGTCCATAAATTCTATAGAGTTCCCCTCTTTGGAGACATCTGCGTCCCTTCATGAAGGACGTATGCCCAACTCTACTCTCCCTAGTGGACTAGGATGGATCGCTTAACCTAGTACCGAAAATTGATCCAGAAGTGGCGGAGATCCAACACCAGGAGTAGTCACTAATTTTAATACATTAAGAGCCATCTGAACTTGTCTCAGAAGTTTTGATTGACCACCTAAACTTACAAATTGTATCGTTAGTCCTATAAACTTGCTTAAAATAACTCATTGACCCACATAAAGATGATATGATCAATCAATTTGTTATTTCGAGGATGATTAGCCACATATTCGATAAACACCATTGAATCCATAAACTTTTGAGTTTTGAAGCATTCTAAAAGGTCATTTCGAACTAAGGAAGATATCTCAGGACCAACCACTGGCAATCCGATCAGCGTAAACACATCCCTCAAGGTAATAGTCATCAGTTCAGTTGGAAATAGAAAAACATTGCAGTTACGCAACCAGAAGCCAAAAACTGCATATAATATATTCTTATTTGTTGGAGGTCTATTTAGGACATTTTAATCAACTCAATGATTCCAAGACTGCACCATATTCTCTTATAGATTGGTTTCAATCGATTCACCCAGGTGAACCATGCAGTTGTGGTTATTTCATTAGCAAGACGAGACCAACTTTTGCTTTTAACATGTGTGTTATTGTGAAGATTAGGTTTCATTAGAAGAAGTTCTTCCTCATGAGTTAAGAGAAAAGGCACTTGAGAAGGCTTGTCTCGACCAGTCGACAAAAGAGTATATAATTCATCATCTTTAAAATTTATCTTGATGGCGTTAGGTTGATGTGCTTTTTCGAGATCAGTAACACTTTTTCTAGGAGGATTTGAGTATGGCTTTCTAACAAGTATGGAACGTTTAATTTCTTGATAAAAGGAGTTTCTGTTAAATTAAAGGTAAAAAGATAATATTTTTAATAAAATTTCAGTATCATTTTCTTTTGAACTCTAAATTTTCGAAAATCATCTCAACATAAAATTATTCTTTCAAGATTGTTATCTATTCACTAAGTAATCAACCATCAAACACATTTCAAATTCATTAATTTTTATTCACATGTTTAATGGTAAATTAATTAATTTGCTTTAGCCCACTCTAGAGTCGGCCTCCATATGTTTTGAAATAGATATTGATTCGGAATATCACAAAGGCCAAACAGGGCCCAACGGCCTAAGAAGCAAGGCCCACTAAGTCATTTCAGCTCACTATAAATACCCCCAACATAGGAAAGGTAAAGACACATTCTCACTCACTACTCAATCGAGTACCCTCTAAGCTCTTCGATTATTTCCTTTAGTAATCATCTCGAACATCTAACTGTCTTGATCGTCAGAGTGTTCACAGGGACCGCTCCCCGCACAGAGACGATAACCGAGAGCCACGAGAACCCCCGAAGGCTGTCCGGATCACTGTAGTACATTCCCTAATTATTTGGTGCGGTGAGCATGGACTACAAGTGATTTTTAAAGTTTTCAGCAGGATGCAGACACCAACTGAGTCCACTACGACCGGAGTGCCAAACGTCGCAGCCACCAGTTCCATGACCAGCAAAGCACGTCCCACGCTGTCCACCCTAATCTCTCCTAGGAACCTGGCTCCGCTGATGGAGGAAGTAGACCCCAAGGAGGAAGAAGCGTATAATACCTCGCAACTCCTCAGCGCTATACGAGGATTTCAGACAACTTAGGCCATTCATACGGCGGCTCAAATGAAGGTCATGGAGAAGCAAAAAAGCCTGCAGGAGGAGAACGCTAAAATCTGGCAATACCTCAAGGAGGCCGCGACACCACAGCAAACAGGCATGGTTGCGGACAGATCAGCGGCCCCGGAGGTGTTCATCGACAGGCGACACGAACCCACCGCGGCTGCACCAGGAGCAAGAGGCGCGACGTCCGGGGGACCAGCAGCCGCCAGCGATGAGGACCTACTAAAGCAGAAGATCCAGTGTTTTTTGGATAAAAGGGCGCTCGGGGGAGTAATGGGGGGAAGCATCACCTCCAGCAAAACTCCGCTGGTGCAGAGAATCATCGAAACGAGGTTCCCTCGTGACTGGAAGGCCCTGCACTTGTCCCAGTATTCGGGAACCGAAGACCCAAATGATCACATGGCCTCTTTTATGAGCACCATCAACCTCTACTCCAAGGACGAGAACATCATGTGCAAGGTTTTCCCCACCACACTTTCCGCGAGTGCGCATGAGTGGTATCGAGGGTTGGCCCCTGAGTCCATCGACTCATTCGACCTCTTAAAGGACCTTTTTCTCTCTAGGTTCGCCGCGGCAGCGAAGGTAAGGAAGATCAGCTCGGATCTCAACGGACTCAAACAGCGGACGACCGAGCCGCTGTGAAATTTCCTCTCCAGGTTCCACCACATGGCCTCTCAGGTCAAAGGCCTCAATCTGGAAGTGGCCCACGATGCCCTCGCAAAGGGCACCTCGTGCGAGCCCCTTAAACAGAAGTGCTTTAGGAAGATGCCCCGATCTTTTAAAGAGCTCATGACCATGGCACAGACCTTCGTCCGGTACGATGACTGTGATCGGCCTGCAGGGTACGAGGAATCGGAAAAAGACAAAGCTAGAGGAGACTCCCAGAGAGAAGAGAAGGGCAAGCTGACCGGGGATGCTCGTGACGGAGGACGGAGCCGTAGGGAGGCCTCTTTTCCATTTCCTCCGCGAGTAGAGTCGGCAAACTCAGATCGCAGGGGTGACTGGTCCTGCGGAAAGGAGGTGCACTATGTCACTCAGAGCCCAGCTCGAAGATACGCACACCTGACCCTACCAGCGGACAAAGGGAAGACCCGCATCAAAAAGGAATACTGCAAATACCACAAGTCCTCCGGACACTCCACGGAGAACTGTTATCAACTGCAGAAGGAAGTCGAACGCATCACACAGCAGGGTGCCCCGCCAAGACCCCTTAGGCAAAGAGAGCAAAGCCTGAAGCAGCGTGACGCTGGCCGAGCAGAGGACCCGAAGAGATCGAGGTTCCACGGGGAGATTCATGTCATACGAGAAGGGGCACTGGCGCTCTGCCCCCACCCGGAGGCCTCCCGAAAGAGAAAGATAGCCGATCAGACCCTGACACTACAGCCACCACTCCGAACCAGCCACTCGGAGGCCCTCATTGTCACTGTCAACATAGCCAGCTTTAAGGTGCACCGGGTGCTAGTTGACACGGGAAGCTCAGTCAATTTGCTGACCTGGGCAGCGCTGCGTGCCATGAAAAATACACACACTGCCCTCCGCGCAGGAACCTTTCCCCTAGTGGGACTGTCCGAGATAGAAGTCCCTGTCAAAGGGATCATCTCTCTCCCTACGATCCTCGATGATGGCGGTAAAGAGATAGAAAGCACCACCGAATGGGTAGTGGTGGACATCCCTTTAGCCTACAACGCTATCATCGGAAGACCCCTGCTAGCTAGCCTGAAGGCTATGATTAACATCTCCGACTTGTGCCTGACCCTACCACATCAAAGCGGTGAGATCACCATCCATGGAGACCGAATCTTGGCTAAGAAACTGCAATGGCATGCAACTCAACCTCGGACGACACTCTATCTTAAGGACGGTCTGATGGATATGAGGGGGGTACAATCCCACTTCGATTGAGCCGGTCGCAGACTGCCCGGTTGGGGAGAGCAAGACACTGAAGATCGGGACTAAGCTGCAGCCCCAGCTGGTCGATGAAATAAAGGTCGTCCTCACCGAACACTCAGACGTGTTCGACTGGTGCACCGAAGACATCCCTAGCGTTTCACCTGAGCAGGCAACTCACAAGTTGAATATCGATCCTTCTGTCGAGCCTCTGAAACAGAAGAAGCGGGTACAAGCGAGGGACAAGCAGGCAGCTGTCAAAGCAGAGATCGATAAACTTTTGGCTGTAAAATTTATTCGCGAAGTCCACTATCCGGATTGGCTTTCTAATGTTGTACTTGTAAAGAAAGCCAGCGGGAAGTACCGCATGTGTGTAGACTTTACCGATGTTAATAAAGCGTGTCCCAAAGATTCTTACCTGCTGCCTAACATAGATCAGCTTCTCGACCAAACAGCAGGACACAAAATCCTATCCCAGTTTGATGCCATAGCCGGTTTCCAACAAATACCCCTGGACCCAGCCGACGCTGAAAAAACCTCATTCATAATGCATGAGGGCACATATTGTTATAACGTAATGCCTTTCGGCCTAAAAAACGCAGGAGCCACCTATCAGCGGCTGATAGACAAGATGTTTTCTCACCTCATTGGCAAAACGATACAAGTATACATCGACAACATGGTCATCTTGAGCACGGAGGAAAGTGATCACCCGCGCGACTTGGCAGAGGTGTTCAAAAATTTTCGAAAATACAACCTCAAACTCAACCCGGAAAAGTGCTTCTTAGGAATTCGTTCGGGCAAGTTCCTCGGTTGCGTAGTTTCGGAGAAAGGTATTGAACCTAATCCCACGAAGATCGAGGCAATCTTAGAAATGAAAGCAACGCACAACCTACAGGGCATTCAAACACTTAATGGGAGGATCATCACCTTGGGGCGATTTATCTCCTGCTCGGCACAACATTGCCTCCCTTTTTACAGAGCAATAAAAAAGGAGCATCCCTTCAAATGGTCCACGGACTGTCAGACGGCTTTCAACGCCATTAAAACCTTCCTCGCCACACCACCCCTGCTGTCAGTACCAAAACAGGGCCGAGACATCTAGTTATACTTCACCATAGCCGACGAAACCGTGGCAGTGGTTCTCACTCAAGTCGAGGGTACTGAGCTCTATCCAATATATTTCTTAAGCAAGGTGCTCAAGGGAGCAGAAATCCGGTACTCTGAGGTTGAAAAGGCTCTGTTCGCCATCACACAAGCATCCGAACGCCTACGGTCGTATTTCCAAGCGCATACGATTGTCGTCAAGACCAATTACCCTCTCAAAGAAGGCAGTCCAAAAGCTCGAGGTTTCTGGTCACATTACCAACTGGTTGGTCCGACTGTCGCAGTTTGATGTACGCTTTGAGCCCCGCACTACGATCGAAGCTCAAGTGCTTTTAGATTTCCTCGTCGAGTTTACTGGGTCATCAACCGGTGACCTCTCCCGAGATAAAGCTCATAATAGTGACCAGTGGACTATGAGTGTGGACGGATCTTATGGCCCGGGGCGGGCAGGCACGGGCATCGCCATTCAGGGACCTAACGACCTCCGCCTGCGATACGCCATCCGACTTGATTTTCCAACCACAAACAACCAAGCAGAGTATGAGGCCCTGATCGTGGCCCTCCGACTAGCCAAGACAATGGTAACAGGGCACTTGACAATGTACTCAGACTCTAAGCTCGTCGTCAGCCACATCAGTGGCACTTACAAAGCAAAGGACCCAACGATGTGTCATTACTTGGAGCTCACCAAGTCCCTGCTTGAGGATCTCAAAAGCAAGGGAGTTACATTCACCCTAAAGCTCGTTCCGCGAGAAGAAAATGAAGAGGCAGATGGCATCGCTGCCCTCGCAGCGGGAGAATAGTCTAGTGATCCGCATACCCTTATAGAAACCGCCGCTGCCCCAGCAATTAGCACACAATGTTCCTTACATATCGACACAGCCGATGCAGCAACAAACGGATGGAGGAGTCATATAATCAGATATCTAGAGGATGGAGCCCTACCGGTAGACAAGACTCAAGCATCCCTCGTGGTTCGACGATCCTAGCGGCACGCGATGCATGAAGGCATCCTGTATCGGAAGTCATCCAGCCAGCCTTGGTTGCGTTGCATATCCGAGGAAGAAGGAGATTACTGTCTAAAAGAAATACACCAAGGAGTCTGCAGCTCACATCAGGGTGCTCGATCCATTGTGAAAAAGGCCTGGCTTCAGGGACTTTACTGGCAGACCATGGACTCAGACGCAGCCCGAATAGTGCGCAAATGCCAGGCATGTCAGATGCACGTAAATACACATCATGTGCCGGAGGCTCCACTCAAGGGCATCATCACACCCTGGCCTTTCGTCGTATAGGGGGTTGATCTGCTCGGCCCTTTTTCATTAGCCTTAGCACAGAAGCGTTTCATTGTAGTCACGGTCGATCACTTCACAAAATGGATTGAGGCAGAAGCCATCGCAAAGATAACCGCTGACAATGTCATAAGCTTCCTCAAACGAATAATAATATACCGCTTCGGAGTCCCTCATTCTTTCATGATAGATAACGGACGACAGTTTGACTGCGTTCAGTTCCGCGACTTTTGCTTCGAATGGGGCATCAGGGGGCGCTACACATCGGTTGCACACCCTCAGAGTAACGGACTCACTGAAGTCAGCAACCAAACGATTCTGTGAGGAATAAAAGCACACCTTTTTGTCAAAGGGCAAGCATGGCCCGACCATATCCCAGCGGTGTTATGGTCGTATCGCACAACCCCGCACTCCGGCACGGGGCGAACTCCTTTCTTCCTAACCTATGGAGCGAAAGCAATGGCACCCTCCGAAGTCATCCTTCGATCTCCTCGCCAAATCACTTACGAGAAGGCCAGTAATGATGAGGAGCTTACTGAGGCCGGCGAGCGATTGGAGGAGGAACGCCTTAATGCCCTGCTCCACATCACGGCCCATAAGCAAAACTTGGCACGGTATCACAACAAACGGGTGCGACCCCGCACGTTCCAAGTAAGGGACCTTATGCTCCGAGATGCGGCTGCCGCTTAATCCCCGCTCGCCAAAGGAAAGCTAGGACAGACGTGGGAAGGACCCTACAAGGTTGACACGGTCCTACACAACGGGGCCTACAGAATCGCCTCCTTAGACGGGCTGGTTTTCGACAATAGTTGGAACATCCAAACATTGAAGAAGTATTATCAACAGCTCATGTAACCTATCAATGACGAATCAAATCAAATGTTTATTTAACAAAATCAAACATTATTCAAAGGTTTCTCGATCATCTCGAACGCCTCCTAGCAATCGCTTAAACAACCTCATGTTGTTACCGATTGATCAAATCGCGAGCTACCCGATGAGGTCCTCGCTCAATCACACTAAACTTTATTCAAAGGTTTCTCAAGCATCTCGAACGCCTCTTAGCAATCGCTTAAACAACCCCATGTTGTTACCGATTGATCAAATCACGAGCTACCCGATGAGGTCCTCGCTCAATCACACTAAACATTATTCAAAGGTTTCTCGAGCATCTCGAACGCCTCCTAGCAATCGCTTAAACAACCCCATGTTGTTACCGATTGATCAAATCGCAAGCTACCCGATGAGGTCCTCGCTCAATCACACTAAATGTTATTCAAAGGTTTCTCGAGCATCTCGAACACCTCTTAGCAATCGCCTAAACAACCCCATGTTGTTACCGATTGACCAAAAAGTGAGCTACCCAATGAGGTCATCGCTGGTATAACCCGTTAAACAAAAATACGAATTTCAAAGCAGGGAAAAGCATCAGAGAATTCATCAACAAAAAGTCATACATTAAACATACATCAAAAGCACATATCCATTACAGAAATCTAAAAGCATCAATAGAAAACCCCTCGCAAACAGGTTGCGACTACAAAACCAAAATCTACTAAGGCAACACATTGGCACGGTCAGGGTTAGGGATAGCTTCATCATCCATCAAATCTTGATGCACTGCTCGCCAATCCACACACTCATCAGTGTTGTGTCCATTTTGCCTATGATACAAGCACGCCTTGCCAACACGAGTCACGCGATGATTTGGGTTCGCCGGGACAGGCCCGAGATAACCCTGCCTGGAAAACTCAAGAAAAACCACGCTACGAGGCTTCAGAGGGTCAAGAAATGTCAAGCCATACGGGCGAGACGGTGAAGCATGACGTCCCACTCGCCGGTACTCAGATTCGAGAGGAAGGTTTGTCACCCTTTCCAATTCATCGGCAAGAAGCCTCTTAATCCATGAAGGATGCGGGTTCAACACAAGCGCGACCGTCTCATCAGGGTTAAGAAAGCCAATACCATTTTGCGACCAAATCTTTTTCTCAGTCGAAGAAAACGCACTAACCACTACTTCGCAAGAATCCGTTACCGACCCAGTATACGGAGCAGAACTCTCACTCTCCGTATTTCTTTTTTGCGAGTTAGCACCTCGTTTCATCCACACCGGGGAGGCATATCGGGCTTTCCGCTCCCCATCATGATCCCCAGTCGGTGGACAGTACACATAGGGATGTGGCATCGCTGATATCGCCTTTTGCACCTCAAGCACTCTGGTAGGATCGACAATATCCCGAAGAGACATTTCGAAAGAAGAACAAGTCGACAAGCGACCAAGAAAGAATCCTAGCAAAGAAAAGCAACCCAAAATAAACACAAAATCGGCTCCTATTTATAGCCCAGGAAGACAAGACATGAAAGACAGTTCAGTGAAAGTAAACATCAGATCAATTGCAGAAATATAATGATAGAATTCAGAGAACCATTCCGAAAGATCTTCCAAAATCTGAAAAGTACGGTTACATCATTACAAAAGAAAACAAATAAAGGATAATCTATCTTCGCCTATTTCTTCTTCTTAAAACGCCCACAAAATTCGACAGTTTTCGCCTGGGCCTCCTTGTCGAAAACATCCGGAGAGAATACAACCTCTGGAGGGATAGCATATCTGGCAGTATGAGCAGCAGCGATCAGCATCATCCGGTCCATCTTAACAAGTTTCTCTTCACGCTGCCTCGCAAAAGCACGAAGGTCAGCATCCTCTTTCCGAGTTACCTCAAGGTCCCAACGAAGTCTCTCGTTCTCCGTCTGCGCGCTCATCTTCTCTTCGGCCAGCGCGGCAAGCTGACGGGTCTTATCTAGTAAAGTCTCTTTCACGCGACGAGTCCAGAGCATTGCCGCCCTCAACAGCAGCTTACGACAGCGCAGCTCTTCGGCATCACGCGATGACGCCTACAGCAGCTCGGAATTTTTCTTCTTTTCATCCGCCAGCTGATCGGACAAACTGGCAATCTTGGCTTCATGACGCTCCAGTAACTCGCCAGCACTAGCCAACTTCACATTCGCCGCCTCTAGCTCGGTCACGGCACCTCGCAGACCCTGCTCCATCTCTCGGAACACTTTCTCATCATTCACGCACATGTCGAATACCATATTAGCATTCGTGGAAGCCTGCGAACAAAACAACACAATGGGACTCTGATCTTTAAATAAGTCACAACATATTAAGGAGAACTTACCACATTAAGAGCCGACAAAGTCTCTATCCCCAGATTCATCTTCGATGCACCATCCATCCAAAATGACTCCCCAGGGACCCGGGCAACCCGGGCCATCGCCCGTGGCAAGTCCGACGACATCATATCCGTATGCACTGACAACCCCATGACAAACTCGCGAAACTTCGGTAGCTTCACGTCCATCATCTTCACCATCTCTAGATGATCGCCTACCCTGTCGACTAGGTCTGCCATCAACTCGGCCTCCTCCTCGGCACGTGTTCGCTTCGAGCTCTCGCTAGCACCACCATCACCGTCGTCCGTGACCAACCCTTCCTTCTCGCTCCCCATCACTTCTTTCCCTTTGCTCATTTTTCGCTTCCGGGACGACACAGCCTCAATCTGACCCTCATCAACCAAACTATCTTCGAGCACGACCTCGGGTTGCTCCCCCACCTTGACCAGCTCGTTTTCTTTCACAGGAAGCCCCTCGGGGACCTCTGTAGCCATATCCCCATCATCGGCTGCGGAGAGTACCCCACCCATACTTTGAATCACCTGATTCGCATCTTCGAGCGACGAGAACGAAGCCAGAGAAGCCGAAGCACCAGCAAAAGCTTCCTCATTATTCTTGATACCAACACCAAACTCATCCGGATCAAAATCCATGCTCACCCGAGGATTCCCAACACATGTAAAGAAACAACAAAGGAGTCAAATACTTGGCACGTTTCCAAACAAAAGCAAAATCACTATCACATCTACGCCACCCACACACCTCACCTACAACAGCAACGTTTACGGTTATCGACTCCAACTCGGCAAGCTCACCGACTGAGAATTTATACCCTCTTTTCCACTTCTCAAAATCCGACGCCACCCAACCCCGGAGCTGCGCCATCCGCCACTGATTCCAGATGTAATAACCTGAGGCAAGGAAGTGACCGATGAGTTCATCCATATCCTGTTTCTGATCCTTTCCCGCAGGCAAGGCCTTCAGATACTTTACCAACTGGGTCTTCGATTCCAGCATTTCCCGAGGCCTCAGCCACCGACCAGAATCCATGGGATCCTCATTCCAGACCACTCGGAATGGAAAGTCCCCGTCCAACTTCCGGACAAGCAGGAAGCGATGCTTAAATTCATTCATTTTATCTTTCAGACCCCCTATTACTTTGAATTTCTGGTGGGAAAAGGTGACATGCTGTGATCGCGGTCCTTTATTCGGCCGGAAGAACTGACGGAATACAAGACCAGTTGCTCGAAATCCCGCTGACCGGCATAGGGAGTAAAACCCGACCATCATCCTCCATCAGTTCGGGTGAATTTGACCAGGACAAAGGTCGTATTCTTTCAGAACCTCCACAAAGAAAGGAAGAAGGGGGAGCCGCATCCCCGATTTAAGCTGTTCCTCATAAACCATCAGTTCATTTGCCCCACCCGCATGATGGGCACGATCCTCCTCGTCCAGTGCAGCCAATTCGTATGGTTGGCCTATTCGATAAATCGTGGAGATAGAGGCTAGATCCGCGGACACAATAATACTGTGGGCGTCCTCTACAGCGAACGACTCTGGCCTCCTCGGACGCTCCACCCGCTCAAAGCGCCTACCATCGGTACCCACCGCACCCGCTTGCCTCGTCCACAACTTGGCCCTCATGTCTTCGTATAATGTACCCAAATGGCGAGCCGACGTTATTAAATCGTCCGAAAAAAACACCACAACCTCAAGAACCCCAGGGCGTACACCACCAACAGGTCGTTCCCTACTCGGTACAGCTCGTAGCACGACCGACTTCTTATTCTTCCCCTTTACAATAGGGGAACTACTTTCCACTTCCGATTCTATCCGCCTTTTCCGCTTCGAGGAGCGGGTCCGCGATGCGTCACGAAGCGTGAAATCACCCGGAGTAACAGGCGGCAATCGTTTGAAGGCTCCCCGGGAAGAACCTTCTGACATACTCCCTCTCCCCAAAGAAAATAGTAAAACAAAAGCAGAAATATGAAGGTATGACTGACCTTCGAAAAAAGCAAGAGGAGAAACGGCCAGAAAAAGCTTTCCCCAGATGGCACGAGAAGCACTAAAATACCGGACACTCCAACCTACAGACGGTCGAACTCCACGGAGCGGCGACCCAACTTTCGCAAAGATGGGATTCCAATTGAAAGAGACAAGTCACCAAGAGAAATAGGAAACAGAAAATGAGAAGAAATCACTCTCCCAGTATTTATACTAGGGCCAAAAGTAAAGGCGCCGACAAAAGCACTCCCTCCAAGGCATCTGGCGGCGCGTGCAAGAAGGAAATAAATGTCACATTTAATGCTACAACGGTAGCCCTGAAAGCAAAGGCGTGGAAATTGAGGAATCTCTTCAGTAAAAAACGGTCCGCTTACGCTACCTCCGTTTCGCTACTCGACCACGTCGTTTTATGGTACTCACTCTGTCGCTCGCATGAAATGCTCGCCATACCTGTTCGCGGGGGGACTACTTGATTCAGAATATCACAAAGGCCAAACAGGACCCAAAGGCCCAATGAGCAAGGCCCACTAAGCCATCTCAGCTCACTATAAATACCCCCAACATAGGAAAGGTAAAGACACATTCTCACTCACTACTCAATCGGGTACCCTCTAAGCTCTTCGATTATTTCCTTTAGTAATCATCTCGAACATCTAACTGTCTTGATCGTCGGAGTGTTCACAGAGATCGCTCCCCGCGCAGAGACGATAACCGAGAGCCACGAGAACCCCCGAAGGCTGCCCGGATCACTGTAGTACATTCCCTAATTAGATATATTTTTAAGGGAATGCACAAAAATTAAAAATGTAATTAATTTGAACTAAATTTTTTATTATTATCTTGTATTAATATATCTAATAATATTTTTTTTTATGGTTCTACTCCATTTTTCAAATAAAAACATATTTTTAAATAGTGCATATGGATTGAATCAAACATGATGTATTATGAAAGAGCAAGATTTTTTAGAAAGAGATCCACTAGTAAAATTGAAGTTCAGAGGCTTACAAAAAGTAAGGATAACGTTAAGGGACCATTTATTTACCCTATAAATGTTGTTCGGCGTAATGTCTGAAATGCCTCTATAAAGAAATATAATTTCAGATTTGGCACTTTTAACACTTCGAACACGATCTCAACTGAAAGCTCCCTTCCACCACCACCACCACCACCACCAACGAGCAAGTTAAAAACTAAGCTGAGAAGTGGTTTGCAGTAAATTAGGAGCTGGCTTTCAGTCCGAAGCGAGCAATGGCGGAGCTCCGGCACTCGAGTTCGCTCGGGTCCCGAACCAGCAACTCGCCGATGAAGCGAGATGAGGATGCGTTGCCTCTAATCCATGACAGCATTGTTCATGATGACGATCATCATTACGCTCGTCATAGCCTCTCTAGAGATCGTGACCGGCCATTTTGGTCCAATCTCTTATTCTTCGGTGACGATCCTAGGGTTTCTCCTTACAATTCCAGGATCTCGTTAATTTTGCTCGCTATTGTCGTTGTTGCTGGATTGATCTCGGTTTTCTCGATCTACCATCGTTTGGTGAGTTTATACTGACGTGCATTTATGCATAGATAGTTGAATTGTTAATCTTAGTAGAGCAACCACATGTTATATTTAGTCGTTGCCTGCGATTTGATGTTTGTAACAGTTTGCAAGCTTTTATATAGCTTTAAGACTGATTTTTATGTACCTGTATATTTGTATCCCCATGGACTTGATTCTGTGATGTTTCTTGACTGTAGCTGTTAGTTTGTTACTCTATATATATAGAGACTATCTCAGGGTTTTTTAAGCTGGTAGTATATTGCCAAGTTCGGTCGAATGAGTTGCAGTATGTATGAGAGTTAATGTTTTGTACCAAATTTATGTTTTTTCTGAAATTTTATAGCATAAGATGAAGAACTGGGGAAACATTTGTTGCATTTTGGTATGCACTACCAAAACTTTAGTTGCATATTGGTATGCAATGCCACAGCATTAGGTGCATTTTGATCTGCTGCTATACGTATTTATATGCTTCACATTATATACTGTATGGCAGAATGATTTTTTATATGCTAAATTGTGGATTAAAGTTCAAAATTTTATGCTATCTGGTGGAAGTTATGTGATGTTTGCAAACATTCTATGTTCTTACTAGAATTTCTTGGAGAGGAAAGGCCATGCTTGCTGCTTGCATCCAAACTTATGGAATCTGAATGATAGAATAGCAACTTGATAAACTTATACATGCTTATTCCACGGTGATCTTCACTACCAACATTCTTCATTTTTTTTTTTTGTAGAATGCTCCTTACTTGTGCAAAAAAGATGGTATTGTTCTCCGTTGTCCATATGTAAGCTCCGAAAGGATCAGATCTTGTTCTATAGTTGTTGTCAATCAATTTCATTATTAATGATTTTTTTTCTTTGCTTATATTTTATTGTATAATATAAAAATTTTAAGGTCAAAGAACCAGCTTCTCTTTGGGAGAATCCATATTCTGCAACAATCTCTTGGAAACCTTGTGCTGAGCGCCGTGGAATATCAGGTGATTTACTGTGAACTGCATTTATGCAAAAAGTAGTTGGGTATGATTCTCCACTTTCCATATTCATGATAATTAGGGTAATCATTAAACATTAAACACACACACACACACACATTCTATCAACTTCAAAAATTTGAGAAAGTTATTGTTGTTTATTTAGGGAAATAGAGTTCTAGATTTTCTTTCTTTAGATGCACCAGGGCAGTTCTAACCCTGATAAATGATTGGTAAGTGCTAACTTCACAATATGTTCATTCCCGGAATAATTACATTTGTTGATAAATCATAACGATGCTTCAAATGTTTCATGGCTCTTTATTGCTGAACAAGAACTGATTAATATGGCCTGTCACATTAGCATGGATGATCTATGTGGTTCAGAGACTTTTGTAAGGGCATTAGATTTGTGTTTCATTATATCTAATGTTTTTTAGCATATTAATTAGTGCTGCTCTTCTCTAATAGCATGTTGTCCTAATTCTAGATTCCAATTTATAATACCATTTGGATGGGGAAGTATCAAATTTAGAGGAGCTTATGCATTTGTAATGTGTATTAACTTTATATTTCCAATTTATATCTGCTCAAAGAGAAGAACCTCGGTGATGTTTAAATGTTTGGCACAATTTTCACCTCGCCACTGGAAAATATATATTTTTCTTATCTTCATTCTCTAACTTCCTTCTTTGCTATTAACTAGTTGCTTTGTCACCGTTCTTTATCTTTGCAGATCTTCCTCCGGAGAATGAAACAAATGGTTACATATTTATCCATGCTGAGGGTGGTCTAAATCAGCAAAGGATAGCTGTATGGATTCTGTATTTCAAATGGTGTAATTGAGAAAGCCTTGTTTACCTTTTTTTTTTTTCCTCTTATTGTACTTTTTTGGTTTAATTTGCAAATCTCCACCCAAAAAGAAAAAAAGGGAATGGGGAGGAACTGAAAGCCTCAGAGTGATCTGCACCTATGTATGAGCACCATTACCAAAAATGTCCACAGAGTTGTATCTCTATGACCATAGAAATGCAGCTACAAACGAATGAATACAATTGGAAATATTGATAGGGAATCAGATGCTACAAGTCTAAGCTTAATATAAAATATTTTAAGAAGGTGGTTTTGAACTACCAAAGGACTTGTAGTAATTTAAAAATATTTTGAGAAAGTGGTTTTGGTCTTCGAATGTTTTTTTTTTTTTTGCTAGTACAACTTTTAATTTCTGATTTTGATAATTTGCTTGTTAAAGTTTCTTTCCTTGTTCATAGATGCCTTAGTAATTTTAAGAAAAATAATTTCCTCTAAGTGCTTCTAGGATATGCACTGATTAAGGTTCAGAGTAATTTAATGATAGTGAATTTGCATGCAGATTTGCAATGCAGTGGCTGTTGCCAAAATAATGAATGCCACCCTTATTCTGCCTGTGCTGAAGCAGGATCAGATTTGGAAGGACCAAACGTAAGATTTCATTATATTTCTCCTTGTGTCTGTAGCATTCATATTGAGAGCTTACATCTAATCTAGTGCATTATATTATGAATGTTCATGAGAATCTGTATATATTTGTATTTGCTTTCTCTTCGTACCTTATTGTGAGAGCTTGGAGTGTTTATTAGAAGTCTTTTCTCTTGATGTGTGACATGGAAGGACTTACATGTTCAACTTTACCATTTCATATGAGTTAATGAAGCTGTTTAATGGGTCCCTTGTAGTTCTTTCTCTGAGCTTCCTTGCATGGAAATATTTTCCTCTATTCATTGCCGAAATTATTTTGTTAAATAATGATTTTAGATGCTCAAATGCGTTCTTTTGTTTGTGAACTTTCTAAAACTATGCAGGAAATTTGAAGATATTTTCGATGTTGATCATTTCATTGACTATTTGAAGGATGATGTAAGAATTGTTCGTGATATACCTGACTGGTTTACAGACAAAGCAGAATTGTTCTCAAGCATAAGGTTTGGTGCTTTACATTTCCATTTATTTTTTTCATTTGGCTTATATATTATGAGCTTAGTGTGCGTGTGGATTCTATTTTGATGCAACTAATATGCATTTTATGAAATACACTTTATCTGATATTTGTAGACGGACAGTGAAAAATATTCCGAAATATGCACCTGCTGACTTCTATATTGATAATGTGCTACCCCGAATCAAGGAGAAGAAAATTATGGCCCTAAAGCCTTTCGTTGATCGGCTTGGGTAAGTCATAAATGTTAAGATCCAAGCAGTTCTCTGCTAACTGTTTTGCTTTTGCCTAAAAATGTGGGCTCCCGGTTATTTCTGGTCTTCTAACTTCTTCTTTCTTTATATTTGTGTTTGGCTCAGGTATGATAATGTTCCACAAGAAATCAACCGGCTAAGGTGCAGGGTAAATTATCATGCCCTGAAATTTCTTCCTGAAATAGAGAAGATGGCTGATTTGTTGGTATCTAGGATGCAAAACCGTACAGGAGGTTCAAATCCTTATATGTATGTCTCATTGATATCTTAAATTGAGAAAAACTCATTTGGAGTTTTGTTAACTCTAAATTTATGCTACTAACCTTTACTCATCACACAGGGCTCTTCATCTTAGATTTGAGAAAGGGATGGTGGGCCTATCATTCTGTGACTTCGTCGGGACAAGAGAGGAGAAAGCCTTAATGGCAGAATACAGAAAAAAAGAATGGCCTCGACGATACAAGGTGCAAGATTTATAAACTTTCTGATTTTACTTACAAGTTAAAACCCAAATACCCATGGATATATTATGAGCTTTTTGGTGATACGTTCTGCAGAATGGTTCCCATCTATGGAAACTGGCCCTAGAAAAGAGGAAGGAAGGACGGTGCCCTCTTGAACCTGGGGAAGTAGCAGTGATTCTTCGTGCAATGGGTTATCCGAAGGAAACTCAGATTTACGTTGCATCTGGCCAAGTATATGGTGGACAGAATCGAATGGCTCCATTGCGGAATATGTTCCCAAATCTGGTAAGGCCTGTGAATCCTATGTGACATCAGTTAAGTACATTTCTGTATGTGCAGTTCAGTTAGGATGACTAGGCATGGATAAGAAGTCATTTGGATCTTTCTAAGATATGCATATTTGGGCATCAATAATAATGGAAAAGTATATATTTAAGCCCCTGGTCAAGTCAATTTTTATTGATTAAGCCCTTGATCTTCTAAATGGATACATTACTAGGCCCTTGATCAATTAATTTTTTAACACATTAAGCTCATTATCTTTTAACTGGATACATTAAGCCCATGATTTTTAACTGGATACATTAAGGTCTTGATCAAGTATTTTTTAACACATTAAGCCTCTCTTGGACGGTATGTGTGTGATTCAAACTCCGTTTAGTCTGCGTGGAACTTCCAAATGTCATTGTTTTAACACCTCACTTGATATATAGATCGCGACCGCAGATAATCTTTTTCTAAGATGTCATGTCTACCCCTAAAATAACCTTACTACATCAACCCCAAAATTACTTTACACTAACGCTTAAGTAAACAATCAAACTCATTCAATTTAACTGTTTTACGTTAGGGACATGATGACAGTTTCACTCGCACTAAACGGAGAATGGAGTTTGAATCACACACATAACCCGGTGTCCAAGAGGGGCTTAATGTACAATTGAATTGATCACAGGCTTAAACATGTTCTTCTTTTCATAAATAATTATTCTAAATGGCGTTTGGATTGTCTGACAAACTACTTCCATCTACCTCAGTTTTATATTTTTGGCCTCGTATGCTATGAAGTAATTCTATAAAAGATGAAAACTTTTTGTAGCAAATCCACAAATAATACCATGGTCTCCCCTCTCCAGCTGTTGGCCCTCTCATTTCATCATCATCCCACTAATAGTCTGAAGTCACCTAAAGAATGAAAGAATTTTGCCCCATTCATTGATGCACCTGTTTATATGCATTCTTTATTTTTGTTATCGCTGATCTCTTTGGATGTAGTTATTTTTTCTTGATAATGGAAGTTCCACTTCAAGCCACTTTTTCCTTTGTGGAAAATTATTTATTACAATTTTTCCCTGTGATTACTTTTAGTAATATTTTCATCCTGACTCATTAACAGGTAACAAAGGAGGAGTTGGCTACAAAGGAAGAGTTGGATAGTTTCAGGAAGCATGTAACAAGTCTAGCAGCCCTTGACTTCTTGGTCTGCCTGAAATCTGATGTTTTTGTGATGACTCATGGAGGCAATTTCGCTAAATTAATCATCGGGGCACGAAGGTACATGGGTCACCAGCACAAATCCATAAAACCAGACAAAGGGCTCATGTCTAAATCTTTTGGAGACCCCTACATGGGGTGGGCTACTTTTGTAGAAGATGTAATCGTAACCCACCAAACACGAACCGGATTGCCAGAAGAGACGTTCCCTCACTATGACCTTTGGGAAAACCCGCTAACACCTTGCATGTGTAAAGCTTGATTGCATCTATTCCAGGCTAAATGAACCTGCCCGTCCTTAGGACACGAATGCTTGAAGAGGAGAAAAGCAGATATGTTAGTATGATTATGCATTGACAGGTAAGTAAGGTAAGGGCTTGCTTTCAGAGGTTTTTGGCAACATTTGGTTGGAACTTATCATGTAACTTAGTGTTATTCTTGCTGGGGCATTCAGCGGTTTTGTCTCCAAAAGATAGGTAAAATATAGAGACAAATTGATGAAATTATGTATCAGTTGAGATTCTGTAAATTATGAGTTGATATGTGCAGGTGTTTTTTTTTTTTTTTTTTTTTTCTATTTTATCTTCTTATTTAAGCTAGCATTGATAATGGAAATTCATGAGTTCAAAATGATGGCAACATTCATTATGGCAATGCAGGCAAAAATAATAATAATAAAAAAAGAACTCTAATTGCGAACGGGTCACTTAGAAAGTATATGAACAATCCCGAACTGGTCAATCGAACTTTTTAAAAATATATAGTTAAAAGATAAGAATTAATACTTAAAATTATCCTAATTCCTCTAAATGCATAAAAGGGAGGGTCCATGGAGTGATCCCACCGCAAGGGTGTATTGGGGGCAAGTTTTTTACCATCAATTTTTTGATATGAGACCGCTTTTAAGACTCAAACCCGTCATCTACACTATCAGCTATCTTTCACTTTTATATTTAATATTTATATACACAACAAATATTCAAGTTTGGGTAAAGAATAGAGGAAATAAAGGAATTGAACTAGTTAAAAAATGACAAGAAAAAGTCAGCATCTTTTTACTGCCGACAAATTATACAGCAGCAGATTTAGCAATGGTAAGAATTTTTCAATAAAGAGAGTAACCAACTTCCTTACACTATGATCGACATTGATGGTAATACAATACAACACTGATCCATCTTCCGACACATTTTTCAAGATAAGTATTACTATCATCTTCCTTATTTAGATAAGTAGTAGAAATTTTATTTATTAGGACAACCTTTTCTTCCGACAATATTAAAAACATTTTTCCTATAAGGTCTTCTTGTCGCGGTAATAATACTTTCTTCACTTAACCAAAGTGACAAGAACGCTGATGGAGCTTC
Organism: Euphorbia lathyris; assembly: GCF_963576675.1. Classification (NCBI taxonomy): domain Eukaryota; kingdom Viridiplantae; phylum Streptophyta; class Magnoliopsida; order Malpighiales; family Euphorbiaceae; genus Euphorbia; species Euphorbia lathyris. Next base: position 16,034,290 of record NC_088914.1, on the reverse strand, counting down.
CAAATCAAATTATAATTTCCATTTTTTAGCATTTTATTAATTTTCCATTTTTTTTTTTTTTTTTTTAATTTCAGAGTTTTGTCTGGTTATAGTATATATGAGCAGAAGACACCACACCAGCGATCATACACAGATCTTCTTACTCTCTCTTTTTTTACTGTGAAACAGAGAAAAAGACGAAATAGAGTATTCCTACACGTTAAGCCACCACCGTCCTCCAACCCCATTAAATTAAAGATCAAAACTTTGTCTTTTCTTTTATTCTTCTTCTTTAGAGATAGATAGTACTAATTTCTTGTAAATTAGTTAGTACCATGAAGATCCAACTCTTCAGCTCTCTGATTCTTTTCCTTGCTCTTTCTTCTCTCCACAGGTTCCTCTCTCGCTTTCTCTGTTATTTGGGCGTGTTTTGTGTTTATTGTTAATGCCATTATATCTAATTTTTACTAATTGTTTTCATCATATCTTTTGCTAATTTTCTGTGTTTTTGTGTTAAATTTTGTTGATGATTGAAATTCATTGAAAACCCAATTCAGGTTTACCCTTTTTTTCTTCTTGGTTGGACTGGTATGTTTGGGAATGTGGTTTTTTATTGTAAAATTTGTTGGGTACCTTTCTCTTTTGGTAAAATTACATCCATGATCCCTAAACTTTACCTTTTTTTCATTGTGCCCCTTAATGTCAACCCAGATATTATAGAACCTTGAATTTTGTAATGACTCCTATTGTTTACGGAGTAAAATTGGCCGATCACAATCTCAATAATAGATAACTACAAGAATTAAGTTAGTTTAGAGCCGGATTTCCCATGGATTAACTGTTTTCGATTTTCCAAATAACCATTTTTGGAGCTTTCTTTCTCTAAACAAGGACACGAGCACGGACACAAGGAAACAGTATTTTTAAAACATAACCTTCCTAAAATAGCCTATAAACAAAAATAGACACGGGCATGGACATAAAATGCAGGAACGCTAGAAAAAAATCTTTCCTTTTAACTAAACAACACCTAAATAACTTCAAAACCAAAAGTTTAAAAATTAAACTTGTTTAGTATATTTCCATTAACTCTATAATAGATGTTCATCTTGATCAATATTAAAAGGGGCTATTATGTTAATAAAGTGCAAAGTTTAAAAAACCCTATCAAAAACTCTCAAAATCCTCATTTTCTCCTCTCATTCAAAACCCTAACAAAATAAAGTGCAAAGTTTAGGGTTTGTAATGTATGGTTTTGAAGTTCAGGGGCTATAATGAAAGTAAGGATAAAGTTGAGGGGCAATGGGTGTAATTTACCGTTTCCCTTTTCTTCTTGAAATGTTCTAAAATTAAAAATTGTAACTTTTGACATTCTTCTTGCTATCTCAAATATGTTGTTCATGTAAATCCCAAATGTTATATAAATTAGAATCATTTCAGGGTTTTATCTGTGGGAGATCATGCTAGCTTCCCACCTAGAGGTTGGAATTCATATGATTCTTTCTGCTGGACCATTTCTGAAGAAGAGTTCTTGCAAAGTGCTGAAATCGTTTCTCAGCGTCTAAAAGCTCATGGGTATGAGGTACAAACATGGTGGATGTTGCCTAACTATTTGAGTTACGGATTGATGTGAATAAAAATGTAATCTTTTTCTATTCTCTGCAGTATGTTGTACTAGACTACCTTTGGTATAGGAGAAAAGTGCCAGGTGCTTATGTTGATTCTCTTGGATTCGATGTGATTGATGAATGGGGAAGGATGGTCCCTGCTCCGGATCGATGGCCTTCTTCCAAAGGCGGAAAAGGGTTCACTGAAGTAGCCAAGAAAGTTCACAGCTTGGGTTTGAAATTTGGGATCCATGTGATGAGAGGAATAAGCACACAAGCATACAATGCCAATACCCCTATTTTAGATACAAAAACGGTATTTATTGACCATTTGAATGTTTTCGGATGAATGTAGCTGAACAATCGAATTCTAATGCTTGAGCCTTGTTTTTGCTGTTAACTAGGGAGGTGCTTATGTAGAGTCTGGTAAAAAATGGACAGCCAAAGACATTGGGATCAAGGAGAGAACTTGTGCGTGGATGCAACACGGTTTCATGAGCGTAAATGTTAAGTTGGGAGCAGGAAGAGCCTTCTTAAGATCACTTTATGAACAATATGCCGAGTGGGGTGTTGATTTCGGTAAATGCTTAATCATGATCTGCTTTGTTTTTCCAGCCAACATAATATGAAATATCGGATAATGTGCTTTCGTTTTTTAAGTAAAGAACTCGGTTTTGAACTTCATTGTACTTCTTATACACAATGGTAGACTTATTCAGTAATGCAAACAGCTTTATTTCAATATCTTTTAACTTTGTTTTTGTATTCTTTTTCACAGTAAAAAATGATTGCGTATTCGGTGACGACTTGGATATAGAAGAGATATCTTTTGTATCAGAGGTACATAGAAATTTTTAGTAGACTACTGATATTGCTATTGATTCTTTGTGAACAAAGATGAGATTACATGTGGAGAAACTTTATTCAGGTTCTGAAAAAGCTCGATCGACCCATTCTATACTCTTTATCTCCCGGAACAAGTGTGACACCAAACATGGCCAAAGAAATAAGTGGATTAGTCAATATGTACAGGATAACCGGCGATGATTGGGATACTTGGGGAGACGTAGCATCCCATTTTGATGTTTCAAGGTAATATGTACATTCAATATATACGAACAGTCTGGAGTTCTGATTTCTATTGATCTTTGCTTCTTGTTTTACGCACTTTATCGAATGCAACACTGTTCTTTTGCACCAGGGACTTCTCTACTGCTAATATGATTGGTGCTGAGGGTTTGCTGGGGAAGTCCTGGCCCGACCTCGATATGCTCCCTCTGGGATGGCTTACTGACCCAGGTTATAAGAATTTGAAGAATGCTGTTTAATTTCTTTAAATTCTAGCTTCTTGGATAACTTTATTATAGAAAGGGGATTAAAGCATCCTGAGCCCTTGAACATTCGTTGTTTTCACACATTGAGCACCTAATATTTTTATTTTTACACATTTGGGTGCCAAAAGGGTGCGATCCTACCAGCACTAATGCACCGGATCCCATCAGAACTCCGAAGTTAAACATGCTTGGGCGAGAGTAGTACTAAGATGGGTGACCTCTTGAGAAGTCCTCGTGTTGCACCCCAAAATTTTAGTTCATGTTAGCTGACTCCGAATCTTTCGGGACTAAGGCTTTGTTGTTGTTGTGGGGTGCCACATGATTATATATGATATAAATAAAACAAAAATACTAACTGTGTGAAGTGTGTCGTGTCAGGAAGGTTGTCTCTGTAAATCGTGTCAAAAATCGACAGTCCTAGTTGAGCAGTTGCTTCGCTTTTGTGTTTTACAGGTTCCAATGAAGGTCCGCACAGAACGTGTAACCTTAATCCAGATGAGCAGAAAACTCAGGTATAAAAATGATGCCATACCGGATCTCTATATTGCATACCAAATGAGCTTCTTTGTTGATTTTGGTTTGTATTTTCGTCCATAGATGACCTTGTGGGCAATGGCAAAGTCTCCTCTCATGTTTGGAGGAGATGTAAGGAAGCTTGATGATTTCACCTACAGTTTGATCACTAATCCTACCATTTTAGAAATTAATTCTTTTAGCTCAAATAATAAGGAGGTACATAAGCTCGTCTTCTTTTCGATACATCTGCAACATCCATCTTTTTAATCATTAGTTTTCGTATAAATTTCTGTTGCTTTTGTAGTTTCCATTTATTAGTAGTCTCTCCAAGACTAAGGATTTCTCGCTACGATCGAAAAGATTCGAGATGAAACCGAAGATATCACATGAACACGTTTTAAGCATAAGTACGTGCAAAGATCCGAAATGCAATGGTTGGTCTGTTGCAGCTCTTCACCAAGATACAAAACAGATCTGCTGGAAGAACTCGAAAAGCAACAAACCTTTATGCCTATACAAGAAAAACGTTTTCCTGAACACGTAGCATCTATTAATCTTTTATGTATATAATAAAATGTTAATTGTTGCTTCCACTTGTTTTGACACTATGATTGGTAATGTAGGGATGAAGGGATTATCTATAAGCAAAAGGAACTGCATTCGTTTTCAAGCGACGGACTCGAGTTTTGCTTAGATGCTTCTCGAAGAGAGAAGCTTACTTCAAAAGAATTGAGAAATGGTTCATTTTCAACTTGCAAATGGGATGCCAACCAGGTAATTTCAGTCTTCTGCTCAAACAAATGCAGAATAGATGTTAATCATACTTAAAGACGGAATATTCATCTTCGACAGAAGTGGAAGTTGAACAACGACGGAGCCCTTGTCAGCAATTATTCTGGTCTCTGTGCTAAAGTAGATTCAGTGGAAGGTAACATAGTTGAAGCTGAAATAGAGTTTTCACATATACATCATACAAATTGCTTGACATTTTCTAAATGCAGCTAAAACCGGCCCCAGCGGAATTCGCTCGTGGATTGCAACCGGAAGAAAAGGTTCGATTTTTTCACTACATTTCAACAGATAGATAGCATAGCTCCTCTACTTGTTTTGTTTCTTTTAACTACACAATATTTGTGTCGTTGCACTTGTACGATCGGATCAGCTCTCTTGGTAACAATTAGTTTGTTGTTTACACTGATCAGGAGAGATATATGTTGCTTTCTTCAATCTGAACCCACATAAGACGGTAATATCTGCAAAGATATCGGACATCGGTAAGGAATTGCCTGGGAAAAACTTGAATAAAAACTCATGTCAAAGCAGTGAAGTGTGGAGTGGTAAAGATTTTCCGGCGAAAGACTCGATATCAATGGCAATAGAGATGCACGGTACTGCACTGTTTGTCCTCCACTGTAACTAGTACAGAACAGACTGATTGAATGCTGCTGAAGAAATCCGGTCTGTGCGTTTTGAATTCGACACAGAAATTAAAAGTAGCATCTTTATGATGATCAAAATGAAGGGATGTGTTGAATAATCTGTTAAACTAGTGAATAAGATTTTGTTGAAAAAATTGAACAAAATCTTGTTGTAGGCTTAGGATTAGGAGTTGATGTTCTGATTTTCTGCAGCTGTCTAGGAATTAGAATCTTGTAGGCATGTATTAGTTTATGTTATGCAATGAGGAATTGTTATATAAATTTTACAATTTAATAGTTTCTTATCATACAATTTAACGTCTTAACTTGCACCCGAACGTATAGTAATCAATTGTATTTGATCCTTAGCACGTATATAAGGAGATCTATTAAATTGCCCGTGAGATGTTTGCTACTTGGGTGGAGAAGAACTGGTATTCTAAGATTGTATGAACAAAGAAACAAGTGATTTTCGGTTGTGAAATTTCGTATGAAAATTGAAACAACTAAACAGAATGACAACGTGTGATTAGCGATCATCAAATGTAAATATTTAGTTGGTTTCTTTATATACACATTAATTTTTTTAAATATGATTGATTGTTATATGTCCCATAATCTCAATGTTCTTAGATATGACATCTTTTTTTTTTTTTTTTGAATCATGATATGACATCTTAATAGCTCATCTTTTCTTCAATATAAACTGGAATAAGAGCAGAAAAAAATCCAGTCTTTAGTTATTTTATTAATGTACTCCACAAAAATATGAAAATTGAATATTTTCAATTTAATCCAATCTATAGCCTCTCCCCTCCCTTTTACATTTTTTCACAATTAAAATTATGCAAATATCTTAAATTCAAGTATGAATAGATGACTTATAAGCAAATTTAAAAGATCAATAGATAAATAAATTCTGAGAATCAAATAGATCATTTTATACGTATAGGCTAAGTTTGTTCTTACTTTGAAGGATTAGCCGGACTTGAGATCAATTTGCAATCAACCATATATTAGCCTTTTTGAGAATATTATGAACAGATTTGAATTGATGTAACAATAAACCATTCGAATTCTTGGTCACCTATAAGCCCAGAAAATAATGCAATGATCCCAGATATCGAATAGCGAAATTAAGTTCAAGAAAACTTGTGTATTTTGTGATCAAACCAGAATCATTCCCAGTCACCAACAAATCATCCACATAGATCAGACAATAGACACGCACCTTGCCTGAGAGCTAGAAATAAAATGAAGTGTCGGTTTTGGATCCGTGAAAACCAAACTCCAAAAGCTTTGAAGTAAGCTTCTCATGCCACATAAGAGGTGATTGCTTCAATCCATATAAAGATTTGTGCAATTTGCACACTAATTTCGGATTAGCCGGATCCACCACAAAGCCAGAGGGCCGCACCATATACGCAGCTTCATGCAAATCACCATGTAGAAATGCATTGGACACATCAAGCTAAGTAATATCCCAACCATAAGTCACTGCCAAAGAAAGGATAAACCGAATAGTGGTAGGCTTAACCACCAAACTAAAAGTAGCAGAATAATCAATCCCAGGTCGCTGATGAAAACCTTTGCGGCCAGACGAGCTTTATCCCGTTCTATTGCCCCACTCGCATCGGTTTTAGTTTTAAACAACCACCAATTATCAATAAGATTGGCCCCCGGAGGAAGAGGAACAAGACTCCATTAGCCATTAGCGCATGATATTCTTCACCCATAGCTTTTCGCCAATATTCATGCTTAGATGCTTGTAAAAATGTAGTGGGATCAGCCTCGATTTTGTGGACAAGCATCTTAGGTTTGAAAATTCCACCTTTTGTTGTAGTAGTCATTGGATGAGTGTTGATAACAGTGTGTAGCGGAGCAATTATTGCATGTGAATTATCTGATGAAGCAGTCACCGGAGAGACAACAGCCTCGGATCGCACAAGAGGCATGGTAGGGGACGTCAAATTCAGTAAGGTAGGAGTAGCAGGCTGCAAATCAGGTATCGAATGTGAAGGAAGATTTGGAGACCGGTAAGAGGAAGTAGGGGCATATTCAATATGAACTGAAGATTGCCGTGAAGTTTCTGGGATCGAATCAGCACTAGAAAATATCAACGGATAAGTAACATGTGGTGCAACCAAAATAAGTGTGGGATCATGGACATGTTGGGCACATTTATTGAGATCATCAAATGGAAAATCATGCTCATAAAAAATGACATGGCGTGGGATGTATAATTTAAAAGACACAGGATCAAAGCAATGAAAACCCTTATAGGGACGAGGAGCTAATTTAGTAGAATGAGGAGCTAATTTGTGTGGTGCATAGGGACGAAACCATGGGTAACATAAACACCCAAACACACGTAATTGAGAATAATCATATAATTTTCCAAACAATTTGAGAAATGGAATATCAAATTCAATAGTAGATGTAGGAATCCAATTAATAACATAAACAACGGTGTCAAACGCATAAGATCAAAAGGATGGGGGCAAATTTCATCAATGATGTACAACATTTGCCCTATTTCACACTTTGGTGTACAGCCTTCAATTTGTCTCACTAATATATATGAACTTATAGGTGACCTCCCACTTTGGTGTATAACCGATTAAAATAACCGTTCAACCTAAAGTCAACGTGCCACCTCATCATTTTTTTATTATCCATTTATAAATGGGACCCACATATAGTGAAATTACAAAAATAACCTCAATACTAAATAAAAAATATAATCTCCCCATTTCCCCTTTCTCTCTATCTTTGTTTTTGTCTGCAAATATTTTTTCTCTCTAACTCCTCCATCTCTTTCCATTTATCAGATTGTTAACGAGTTGAAAGATGCTAACTGCATCATCTTCTAATCCCAATTTATATAATTTATTTCAGTGAATCATCTTATCTCATTCAAATGAAAATATTTCCAATGTGTAGTAATTTTCAAGTTGTTGCTCATATATTTCTTTGTTGGGCTGGCTGCTTGCCAGGAATTAAAGAACAGCAGAATGTTCTTGAAACTTCTAGCTGAAAACTGGTAACCGCATGAATGTTGGCACCAATAGTGGCGATGGGAAAACCACGCCCTTGCATTTTGTTGTTCAGGAAACCATCATATATGAGGTTCTCGATTTTCAGGCATAAATCAGAATCAAATAGCTTCCACTTTCCAGGATGATGCTGAGTTCCGAAAGCTCGGGTTGCATGTTGTTTCAGGTTTAAGTGGAGAGCTCACCATTGTGAAAAAAGCTACAACAATGGATTCTTGATGTCTCAAAACTCGCGGTAGGAATTTTAAAAGTTAGAGATGTTGTGAAGTCAAATGAAGAAAGTTCATTAAAAGAAAGTAGCAGAAGATTTTTAAAATCGACGAAAGGATTCTTGAAAAAAGCAGAAGAGGAAATTGTGAGGATTCAACTGGAAGAAAGAGATGAGTTAGAGAGAGAAGGGATTTCCAGAAAAAGGAAAGATAGAAAGAAAGGGAAAATGAAGAGATTGTGCTTTTTATTTAGTAATGTGGTTATTTTTGTAATTTCATTATTTGTGGGTCCCATTTTATAAATGGGTAATAAAAAATTGATGAGGTGGCACATTGACTTTGGGTTGACCGGTCATTTTAACCGGTCATACACCAAAGTGAAATGTCACCTATAAGTTCATATATATTAGTGAGACAAATTGAAGGTTGTACACCAAAGTGTGAAATGTGGCAAATTTTGTACACCATTGATGAAATTAACCCAAAGGATGGTGGAAGGCGAGCATGATAAAGTAGGGCAAATCCAGTTTCAACAATATGTCTATGCTTTCTTTCTGCACAACCGTTTTGTTCAGGTGTGTAGGGGCATGAAGATCTTTGCACAATACCATTATCAATTATCAGCTAGATATTTGGTTAAAGCTCTAAATTCTCCACCCCAATCAGATTGAAAGGTTTTGATTGGAAGGCCAAAATATTTCTCAACTATAAGACAAAACCGCACAAACACATCAAAAACTCCATATTTCTTCTTGAGCATATAAAGCCACGTGTATTTGGTGTAATGGTAAAAAAAACAACATAATATGAATCAGGGGCGGAGCCAGGGGGGTAGGGGAGGGTCTCTCGACCCTCCGGTCCGCCAGAAACCACCACCAAAGGTGTTTTCCACCCCCTGGTATCAAGATTTACTGGCAGAGGTTGAAGAAGAGGGGCTGCGACCCCTCTTCTTCATTCTCTTTTAATTTTTTTTATTTCACTTAAGTCCAAAATGACGTCGTTTTGGACTTTAATGAAACGGCGTCGTTTCATTAAAGTCCAAAACAACGTCGTTTTGGACTTAAGTGAAAAAAAAAGAGAACAGATCCGGAAACTTGAAGCCCAACACGAACATTTCACATCCTTTTCCTTAGTTGGGTGGAAAAATACCCAAATCACTCCATTCTTTCTTCTAAATTTCAATTGTCCATCTATTCTTTTTTTAATCAACCAATTTCCAAATAAGTTTTGTATTTTATTTATTCTAGGTTTAGTTTTATAATTTCTAAATTAGGGTTTATTATTAGGGGATATATTGTTTACTTAAATATTATTTAGTAATTACAATTAATTTAAGGTTCAATTTAGGATATCTAATTTAGGGATTTGTATGTTGGGGATTAATTTCGTTTATTACGTTGAGAAAAGAATTTTTATCGGTGTCGAAAATGAAGCAATTGTACAAAATTTTCAGAAAATGACAACTCGGAGCAGTAAATTGCTACCTGTTAGACATTAATTTTCTGTGTAAATACATAAATACTTTTTACTCTTGTTTTATGATATAATTTGTCTATTATATTGTTCATTTTATTTTTATGAATATGTTGAAGTAGCATTTAATTTTATTTTTTTGTCTATAGTGGGAGAAAGGGGATTTCATAATTGGGGTTGAAAGAAAATAAACACAAAGAAATGAAAGAGGCGGCACGATAACTGGTACACTAGAGGTGCGTCCTTCCCGGTCCTCTCGATGGAAAAAGATTCTCTTTGAAAAGAAGTTTTGTACCGCGAGCAAACATATTAATTTAATGACGAAGAACACATTTTTGCTTCTGTAAATATTCCATTCAAAAAAAAAAGAGAAATCGTTTTCGATTACGAAAATATTCCGACAAATTCTCAAATTATTTCGTGTATTGGATTTCACTTGACTGCAGCAGGATTTGAAAAAGGAATTGATCGTGATTTTGAACCCGTTCTCTCCTTTTTTCTTTGTGAGTTTCGGGAATATCCCCATGGAATTTCTTGAAAAAAAAAATTCCGGGAAGGTCCGTCTGTCGGTAAAAACCGATGGACAATTTATTTTATATCAAATGGTGATAAAAATAAAAATAATTTTACCGAATCTATTGAAAAAATTCGAAGTTAGAAATATTGATAGAAAAAAAAATAAAGAGAGTCTTGAGCATTATACAAGCAGGAGGTTCGGTTTTTTTATTAATGGGAGCTTTAGGTCCTGGCTCCGCCACTGATATGAATACTCATCATGAGATTGAATTTTGGCCGGCCCCCATACACAGGGTCATCTTAAACTTTTTGGGCCCCCTGTGCTAAATTTTTTATCAAACCGTTAATATTTAATATAATTTTTGTATTAAGAAAATATAAAAAGAAAAGAATGACTAGTAAAGTTATGAATTTTAAATGATTGAATATAAATTACATATGCACTCAATGCAATGAAAGTATGTAAATAAATCTTATTGTATTATATTATTTTTTTTTTTTAATTTAAGCTAATATCTATATTTGACTAAGCACGTTTTAAATTTCGAGGCCCTTATAATTTTGAAGCCCTGTGCGGAAGGGCTTCTTGCACACCCTCATCTACCCCTCTGCCCATACATCAGAACAAATTAACTCAAGAGGTTGTATAGCAATAAATGATGAACGACTAAAGGGTAATTTGTGACTTTTGCTAACATAACATGCATCATAATGAAAATAAAATTTATTATCTGAGGAAACAATAACGTTTGAATTAATTATAGGTGACAAATCCTAAACCGAATCTGTTCGTATATCCTCATTAGTTCTTCAATAATAATTATAGAGCTAAATTTATAGTTTTATCACATAATAATATAATCAATAACTATCTATTTTTATTCTTTGCTTAGGAACTCTAAAATATGAAACCGACGTGTTTAAGGGGGTGTTTGTTTACCTACTTTTCACCTCATGTTTGTCTTTTCACTTCAAAATGGGAAGTTTTAGATGTTTGGTTAGAGTCTTCTGCTTATACTTTGTTTTTTACAAAGTAAGCTTTACTTTGTTTTTCCTACCATTAGATGAGCTTACTTTGTTAAAACTCATCACCATCCAATGGTGAAAAAACAAAGTAATACTTGTAATCTTAGTCTAACCCATCTTTTATATATAAAAAGTAATATAGGCAAACTATAACAATAAACAGTAGATAAAACAAACGGACCTTAAATCAACGGAAGAGCCCCAAAAGAGAAGTTATTGTATACATGTATACTATTCATGTCATCATGCATGATGCCACTATTTTCATTTTCAATTGGAACATTGTAAATAGTTGACTGAAGAGTAGCTATTGACTAAATGTTTTATTCTGTTTCTTTGTTTATAATTATTTAAATATGTTTTTGTGGAACTTAGAGATACGGGTTTTGATCTTCATGATTGCATCAACACTTTTCTGTTAATAAATTATTATTATATTTTAAGAGTTGCCCAATTTTAAATACAACTCTTTTTCATAAATTCAATTATTAATAATAATTCTACAATTTTCCATTCACGTTGAGACCAAAATATTTCAATCATACTATATTATAATTATATTTTTATATTCTACTAAAAGTTAGAATCAAAAAGTTATATATAATAGGATCCGCGTATACTCGCATTCAGTGGAGAATACATGATTAGTTGATTGGGACCGATTTTGCAAGTTCGTACATAAAAAAGAAAATTTTGTTAAATCAAATTTGTTCAGATTTTTTTTTTGAATTTGTACGTGGTATAATCTAAGTTGTCAAGAACCAACTTTTTATAAACCTTCTCAAAATTAACTAGGTTGTATCTAAGATTCTTAATACTATATATAAAAAATTATGTTCAATAAAAAATTTTGGATTTAGGAAGGGTCTAAAAGGTAAAAAAAAAATTAAAAATTTGGATTTGAGATAGCCTAACAAGCCAAAAAAAATTAGAAATTTGGATTTAGGTAGACCTAACAAGATAAAAAAAAAATAGAAATTTGGATTTAGGAAAGGTCTAACACTTCTAGGGCCATCTTATGGGTGCTAAACAAGCACGTCATTAATATTTCTTGGAGACAGGGGGGCCGGATCCGCCCCATAGTGAAGCCAATTTATCAAATACTCAATCAAAGTTCTAGGTCAAATGTCCAATTTATCAAATACCTAATCAAAATTTAATCAAATCACCAGTTTAGTACCTTAATCCTTAAATTTTATGGAGACAATAGGTCGAAACTGTCAAACCCGACCCAAAATAAGATCAGATAAGACGGTGAGACATTACCACTGACTTATTATATAAACCAGTAGCAATATCTCTCAATTAAGGAGAAAAATCAAATCAAAAACCAAATTCTGGTTTAAAGCTAAAATGAATAACATATATCGTTTCCAGCTTAACTTTTTCATACGGAGTCCGATTAAGGCGATTCAAAAACCCCTGGAAACGTAAGATAATAATAAAGAACTTTCATTTAGGACTCCATGACAGATTCGGCCTATATCTGGTCGAAAAAATGCATCACAAGGTTCAGGTACGAATCTGATTTTCCAGCATCACCTAAATAGACAAGTTATGACTTACTCATAACCCATATCACACTACTCCACAAATTCTCATCTTCAGCTAAATATATATATATATATATATATATATATATATATATATATATATATATATATATGTGTGTAGACAATACATATCAAACAAAAGGACACTACCAAAAACAAGTTATACAAGTGTCCTTATACTATCCACATATATGTACATGAACAAAATGCATGCAATACCCTAGAGACGACTTGCACCTCGTAGCTGTAACCGAACCTCGCCCTAGGATCGAGTACCCCTCTCGGTACCTTGCACTTCCTCGCCTAAAACAAAACAATAAAAACATTTGGAAAACATGAGATAAAAATCTCAATAAGAAACTATCAGCTATAAAAATCAACTTTACTTAATATAACTACATATATATACATTTATAAAGGATTTAATCAAAACCTTGTAAAATATACTCAAAACTAAAGTTCATAATAGGATCAAGGTATTAAACCAAAAACCAAAAATATATAATCTTGTATCCATTCTTGAGTTCATCCCCTTATAAATCAAACCACAATTCACAACATATACGAGACGTCTCTTAACATTGCCTATCCCATATGGTCTTACCCAACACTTCTCTGCCATACCCAATAGGTCTTCAGACTGTGTACACATGCCATATTTCTCACTAAATATGGTCTTTGAAAATTAAATCCACCATACCGGACTACTCTCAATGGATACCAAACATTTAATTCTATATATATATATATATATATATATATATATATATATATATAGATTGAAACCAAAAACATATATGTGTATATGTATATACTTCACTTGATCATAATCAAACTCACAAGTGTTCAATTCTCCAAAATATCAATCCTTAATCAAATAAAATTCCAAAGTTAATCAATCAACGAAAACCTCAAATCAACATAACTAAGTAAAATCTGTAATTCATATATAAACATAGTCAATAGTTCATTGGAACTATAATTTCACAATAAAAAGCAAAATTGTGAAAAACCTCAATTTTACAAAATTCCGGCATAACCCTAAAATATCAATTTCTGGAAATTCTTTGATTATATATATATATATCTATATACATAAAACTCAAAATATAGTTGATAGTTACTTACCTTATGAATTGAAGAAAATACACCCGTTCAATTCTCCGCTAAATCAGTCTAAGACGTTTCCCCTCCAAACACTTCCGAAATTCAGAAACTCTTCGATTAGGATTTAGATCTATGCCTAAGGATGCTATAGTTTAAGTTTCAAGTGATTTGGACGGTCGAATCTCCGTAAATCAAAGAAACAGTGGAGAAACGGTCGTAGAACGGTTAATTTGCGGAAAGCAAAATGACACAGAAAAGGAAGAAAGGAGATGCTCGACACATTCTGGAACAATTTGGGATTTATATCCCAAATTTGGCAAATATCCATTTTGGTCCTTCATCTTTATATAATCTTTTAAAACTTACCCTAAAATTGTTAAGTTACACATAACCCCATCAAATTAATCCCAAACTTTTCCTATAACACCAAATAAAAATCACATACCCCATAATTATAATATATATTAATATCTAGATATAAATTCTCGAAATTTAGACTCGGACGTGACAGAAACTACCCCTGATCATGGTGGTTCTGGCGACCGGAGGACTCGGCCCCCTGTAAACACCCCTGCTCGCATTATATTCACAATATGTGTTTAAACTTTTTTTATTAATAGGATAAAGTCTAAAAAAATCCATATGCTTTTTTTTTTTTATCAAATTGGTATTTGTAAAAAAAATTGTCAAAACGGGAACTAAGGTTTTCATTAAGTTAAAGTTGTTTAGTACCACATTTATTATGGAAGCAAATTTTTTATTTTCCAAAATCATTGTTTTCGGAGCTTTCTTTCTAAACATTGACTTTCTCTCTCCTCATCAAACAATACTTAAATGATCTCAATATTAAAAAGTTGAATAATTAAAGTTACTTAGAATATCATCAAGTCTTTAAATATTTCAAGTTTGATGTTATCAATACTCATTTTAATTTTGAAATCTTTGATTTTTTTTAGTAAAGCAAATCACCTCAATCATTTACTAATCGGAAACGAAAACATCAGCCTCCGTTTAAAAAAAATAGAAATATCAGTTTACCAAAAAGTGGAAGTAGATAGATTTTGTTAAGATTTATCCTTGTAATATGAATTTTTTATTAACTTTAATTTATAATTGTGTGAGGTTACATTCTTAATGTTTTGACTGCTTTTTTCTCATTTAATAGAGTGAGTATTTTCATAAAATTTTTTTAACAAATATTAATACTTTAGAAAAAATTAATGAAAAGAGTAAATGTGGAACACATATTATATGTATTATTATAATTTTAATAAAAATTAAAATATATTCAATATTACAGATAAAATTAAAAAAAATATAAATACAGTTACAAAATAATATTTTTATAATCCAAAAAAATTAATAAAGAATTATTATAAAAAATAATAAACAAAAGCCTTGCCCCAAGTGATGTAATACATTTTGTAGAACCAAAAGTTTTAATCTAAAAATAAAATATGTTTACACTTTACATATCTGTTGGCCCAAAATAAATAAAATTTATTATATATATATATAATGCTTGTTGTTAAATTTAGGATATAGTTTATATTTTTTCTAGGGAATAATAATAATAAATAAAAATCAGAAAAACAATTCGTAAGCTCACCTCAAATACGCGGGGCGTGTATTTTCACACGCGGGGCGTATTCCACACACCCGAAGACGTTCCGCTTCAGAGACTGCTTTACGCGGGGCGTGTCTTCCTATACGCCACGCGTAAAGCGCATCAACAAGGCGTTCCAAGTACAGGAGCACAAATACGCGGGGCGTCCTTCTCTTACGCAGCGCATACTTTCCTACGCGGGACGTAACACCAGAGGCGCCACGCGCAGATACCATCAACGAAACGCACAAGCTTCAGGACCTCCAATACGCAGGGCGTAACCAACGATACGCGGGGCGTATCGCCTCTTCCGGCAACAGTTGGAAGCATTCAATGGAAGTTGATGGTAGTTAGTAGAAGTTGAGGTAGTGGGGTGATGTGGCATGGAGGTAGTTGTGTTAGTTGGTGAATAATTACCAAAATGCCACTGAATAATTACCAAAATGCCACTCCAAAATACTATAAATAGACCCCCTCCCCTTCATTAAAGACACACTCAATCACAACACAAAACCCCTCTCTAAAGGTCCCTTTCAATGTTCTAGTTATTAGTTTTAAGTTCCTAGTTCTTAAAGTTCTTCAAAGTTCTTTCTTTCGTTCTTCGTTTTTCTTGGTTTTAATCCCTCATTTAGCCTCCTTTAGCTTCAATTCAAGTTCTAAAGCCTTTTTTTCGAGTTTTTCAAATCAAATTAGTTTTTTTAAGTCGTTACTCTGCTCAAGTTTTCAATTAGAATTTCCTTTCTAAAGTAATTTTCCAGATTCGTCCATCCTTTTTCAAAGCTCAATTCTGTCCATTTAAAGTTATTTTTTGCCTTCGATCCCTTCGACAAAGTTGTTCCTAACGTCCTGAATTTCGATTTAGCCTTTTGATTCATTCAATTCCGTGTCCAGAAACTCCGTTTACAAGCTGATCTTTATACCCCAAATTCTTTTAGCTATTCTGCCCAGATTTTTCCAGATTCAACTAGTCATTTTCAATCTTCAATTTCGTCTGTTTACCATTCGTTTTAGTCTTCGATCCCTTATACAAAGTTATTCCTGACGCCCCGAAGTTCAATTTACACTATTTATTTGCCCAATTTCGTGTTCTTAAGCACTCCAACCATGCTCCCCAAAGTCAAGATTAAATCTACCCCATTTGCCTACCAACGTTTAGTCATTGCACAAGGCACATACCGTACGGGCCCGACCGGTTGCAGTTCTCCAAGGACCTCACGCCGACACCAGAATTCAACATCAATCCGAGATAGCTATTGTGGTTTCGAGTTTGTTGTTGAATTCCAATTTGTTTTATTGCATTTCAATTCTTCGTATTGATTTGTTCGTTCTAATTCAATTGATTGCCTATATGTTTAATATAGAGATTTCTCAATTGTAATTCATTTCCAATTTTATGTATTCAAACCTTTATTCATCAATAAAATACCAATTTTCACTAAATCTTGTGTCAATTTCGCACTTTAAATTCCTTTATTTTCTCGTCTTCAATTTACCCGCATTAGCTTAAATAAAAAAATTTATCTAGCAAAGTTTCTATAACGGCGCTAGAGACCCAAGATGGACTTTTTCAATCCTTGCGTCCCTCGGCAATCGTTTCGTTTAGAATTCAAGTTTTGGCGCGCAAATTCCATAAACTTAACCATTTCAATTGAGAAGTAATCTTCTCTGGCACGCCCGCACCCTAACCACACGTGACAAGGTTGAAATTAGCATATTTCGAAAACATCGCTAACAATTTTTGGCACGCCCAGTGGGACATTTTATTTTTTGTTTTGGCTTAGCCAAAAATTTGTAAGACTTGTTTTTTCATACCACGTATATATTCTTCACGCTCATTTTTTAACCCACTTGTTTTTTCATGCCTGGCTTTTGTTCCGTTAATAAGCATTTATTTATTTCCTTGTTCTTTCTTTTTTCAGCACTAGATTACTAACATAATTTCATAATTTTCACCCATAAGTACTCACGAAGAATGCCTCCTAGGAAGAACACGGAGAAAGATCCCATCCCATCGGACTCCGAGGAAAGTCAAAATCAGAACCGGGATCAGAGCAACGAACCCGGCATGCCTGAAGGTTGTGCGACTGAGACCATGAACAATAGCGGAGGTGCAAACCAACAAGGCCCACCTATATTCGACATGGCACCATTTTTAGCAAAACTAGAGAAGCAGATCGATCAATTTCTACATGGATTTTCGCAATCCATGAGAGAAAGTTATGAGGATGTGTGCAAGGCAATGCAAGCCAACAACGAGGCGGTGAACAATTCCAACAAGGGACCGGCTCTCGAGGAAAGGATCGTTGATTTAACCGGAGAGATCAGCAAAATCCCGGAAAAGTGCGCAGAGCTGTTCACACAAAGGTCGACATCTTAAGGACCAGTAGACGGTGGGAAGAAAGCACCGACATCAGGAGCTGGGGAAAGGTATACCCCGCCACCAGCTCGAGAAGAGAATCTCAGGTTCAATGAGCGCGGTGACAGGATCAGCCCAGAACCTATTCAAATCCCGCCACCTCAACAACAGTTTAGATCTCATACAGGACCTAGTAACCATGTCGAACATTACGAGGAAAGCTATGCTCGTAATATGGGGGGCAATGTGAGACAAGCCAATTTTCACCCACAACGGACGACTCATACACGCATGGAGCCCACCAACAACTTGGGAGAGGCCCAACGTATAAGAAACATCGTCCAAGAGATCTATGGGCCAGCCGTAAGGGAAGTATACCGACCCGAGTTCCAGAAACCATATCCACGACACTATGATCAGCTATACCCTTTACCCCACAATTTTAGAGTACCCGATTTTGCTTTATTTTCAGGAGAAGAAGGGCAATCCACTATGGAGCACGTGGCACGCTTCACCTTTCAGTGCAGCGGTTTGAGCATGGACACAAACTTCGACATGTTACACTTGCGGCTATTCCCAGGTTCACTAACGGGACCAACTTTCTCTTGGTACACCACCTTACCATCCGGATCCATTCATGGATGGGAACAAATGGAAAGGCTGTTCCACAACCAGTTCTATCGAACGGAGCCCGAGATCTGTGTTGCGAAGCTGTCCCAAATGACGCAACGACATGGAGAACCGGTTGAAAGTTTTATCAATCGATTCAAAAAGATGCGACATCGGTGTCGAATCAACATCCCCGAGGTCGAGTTCGTGAAGATTGCCCAACGTGGGTTGGAATTCGAAAATCGAAAGAAATTTCAGGGGATAGATTTCCGCGACTACTACGAGTTGGTGGCCAAGGTTTCAGAGTACGAGGAGTTGATGAGGGAAGATCATCGACGCAAGAAGAACTATGTAGGAAGCTACCAAGGGGATGTACAAACGCATGAGGTAGCCATTGCCGACTTAACGAACACCGGATCTCGAACATGTCCCATGTTGGTAAAGAATCCCAAAGCACCCGAGGTAGTTAAAAGGATCCCAACCACTCAATATACGTTTGACGTCTCGAAGACGGAAGAGATCTTCGACTACCTGCTAAAAGAGCAGTTCATCACATTGCCTCCTAGACATGTGATCCCATCCAAAGAAGAAATACACGGACGAAACTACTGTAAGTATCACGACAACTGGAGCCACAACACTCAAGCATGTTTTGGTTTTAGAAATGCCGTGCAGGATAGGATTAACCGTGGGATACTCCAATTCCCAGAAAAGAAGGAAAGCATGCTGATCGACGAGGACCCATTCCCAGTAGCCAATATGATCAATACCACTTCACTAGTGTGGGGGGGCAAAGGAAAGCAACAGGGTGACGTGAGAACCCGACAGATATGGGTACCAAAAGCGACGCCACCAAAGTTGGAGGAAAGCTCAAGGCAATCACAGAATACAAAGATAAGAGACGTGCAACAACAACGGCCACGTTTCGTGACACCCTCGAGCACGTCACCCCTCAATCAATGGCAATTGAATAGCCACAAGAAATTCCCAAGGCCTCTCTCCAGGAATGCAAAGAGAAGATTAAGGAAAAGAGAGACAGAAAAGAGAAATAGTCAAAAGGAGTCATCCAGCGTCAACTCCAACGATGCGGAAAGAGGAGGAAAAAACCAAGAGAAGAACCTCCAAATCCAGGTTGGAGATTTTATCATACGGGTAGATTGTGCAGCTACCTCTTTAATCTTACCTTCGGATTTTAGAAGCGAAGACACCAAGAAGGAATGCCCCAAATCCGAGCACAAGGAGCAAGAAGACACAGTCCCGAAGACACCGGGTGAAGAGGGCATGAAGAGGGTTTACTTTGACAAGCCCACTCCAAGGATGACTCGCCATATCAAACCTCTATACGTCAAGGCTCATGTAGATGGCAAACCAATCTCCAGAGTGCTCATCGACAATGGATCAGCCATTAACATCATGCCTATGAAGATGGTCCTAGCCTTAGGGAAATCAGAGGAAGATATAATCTCATCAGAGGTGTCAGTTTCAGCCTTCACGGGAGAAATTGCAAAGACATACGGCGTCCTACCATTGGAACTCACCATTGGCTCTCACACCACCATGGCCGCTTTCTTCGTGGTAAATTCAACCGCGAGTTATCAGGCACTGTTAGGGAGAGATTGGATTCATTCCAACTCATGCATCCCCTCGTCATTACACCAATTCCTTCTATTTTGGAAAGGAGACGAGGTGGAAGTTGTTCGGGCAAACGAGAAGCCATTCGAAGCTTACTCCGATTTGGTCGAAGCCAGACTCTACGAGGAATCTGTTGGCCCAATCCGAGTTGGGTCTAATCACAAAGAGCAATCATGCGGCAAAGAGATCAAGAATATCCTAAGGCCAACGACAATCGTGCCCCGTCGAAGGCCATTCCGTGACGAACCAATAATAGAAGAAATTCCATGACTAGCACAACATCGAGAAAAGAAGCGGTAGCTTCAGCCGCTATATCAAAACTGAATGCGCAACAACTGGCGGAGAAACTGTATCGAGAAAACGACATGAGGGTCTCAGAAATCGAAACACCCAAAGGAATAACAGAACTAGATCCTCAAAGAGAAGAAATCCAATTACAAGATCTGAAAAGGGCAAACCCGAAGTTAGAAGATGAAGGTTCCATGGCGGTCGACCCTCCAGACGAAGTAAACCTAGGGACAGAAGAGGAACCTCGGGTTACATTCGTCAGTAGCTTACTACGCCCGACGTTGAAAGAAGCCATTATCACTTTGCTTCAGGAGTTCAAAGACTGTTTCGCTTGGAATTATGATGAAATGCCCGGGTTGAGCAAGGACATAGTGGAACATAGATTGCCAATCAAACCGGAGTTCAAACCATTCAAGCAACCAACAAGGAGAATGAGAAAAGAGGTTGAAAGCAAGGTGAAGGAAGAGATAGAAAAGCTTTTCAAAGCTAAGTTCATCAGACCATCAAAGTACGCTGTATGGCTATCTAACGTCGTGCCTGTAGTGAAAAAGAACGGTAAGCTACGCGTATGTGTAGATTTCCGCTATCTAAATTTAGCCACGCCAAAAGACATCTATGTGATGCCCATAGCCGACATGTTAGTAGATGCTGTGTCTAAAAATGAATTAATATCTCTGTGTGATTGCTATGCGGGATATAACCAAATCCCCATTGCCGAAGAAGACATTGCAAAAATGGCATTTCGATGCCCAGGGTCAATCGGCACGTTCGAATGGGTCGTCATGCCGTTCGGTTTAAAGAATGCCGGCGCCACATACCAAAGAGCAATTAATGCCATCTTTCACGATTTACTCAGCACCTCTATGGAGGTATACATGGACGACATCGTTATCAAGTCCAAGCGAGAAATGGAACATGTCGGCCATTTGAGGAAGAGCTTCGAGCGGATGCGAAAGTACAACCTAAAGCTCAACCCTCTGAAGTGCGCCTTCGGGGTTAAAGCAGGGAACTTTCTCGGATTCTTAGTCCACCAAAGAGGAATCGAGATTGACGACAATAAGGCAAAAGCAATCAAAGAAGCACAACCTCCGAAGAACAAGAAGGAGTTGCAGCGGTTCTTAGGCCAAGTAAACTACTTGAGACGATTCATATCAAACTTGGCTGGAAAATCCAGAGCCTTCTCAGATCTGTTAAGACTCAAAGACGAAGAAAGCTTCAAGTGGGACGACAAGCATCAAGCGGCGTTCGAAGAGATCAAAACTTACTTGAGCAACCCACCCGTGTTGATGCCACCAAGGGAGGGTACTCCACTCAAGCTCTATATATCAGCAACCGACGAGTCAATTGGGTGCTTGCTTGCCCAAGACAATGCAAACCGTCATGAACAAGCCGTCTACTATCTAAGTAGAACATTGTTATCGGCAGAGGCGAGGTACAGCCCAGTTGAGAAGACGTGCTTAGCCCTCTACTTCGCTTGCACAAAGTTGAGGCATTACTTGCTCAAAGCGAGAGTTTATGTGATTGCTAGCACCGACTTGATCAAATACATGCTCAACCAGCCTATCCTCTCAGGAAGAATAGGAAAATGGTCACTAGCACTGGCCGAGTTCACGTTAGTGTATCTCCCGCAATCCTCGATAAAAGGGAAAGCAATTGCAGATTTTATGGCTGACCACCCAACCAACTTTCAATATCTCGAAGAAGCAGAACTGCCAATTTATCTGACGCACAAAGAACCGTGGCAGTTGAAGTTCGATGGCTCAAGCACAGACAGTTCCAACGGGGCAGGAGTGATCATCACAGCCCCATCTGGGACTAAGACAATATTAGCGGTAAACTTGGATTTTGAATGTACGAACAACCAGGCTGAATATGAAGCTCTAATCATCGGCTTAGAAATCTTGATAGACCTAGGAGCGAAAGAGGTCAAGATTTTCGGTGATTCACAATTGGTTATCCGGCACCTAACAGGAGAATATAAATGCTCAAGTTTATCTTTGCTACCTTATTTCCGTTTGCAATTCAACTTTTGGAAATGTTTGATGAGTTCAGTTTGGAGCATATCCCAAGAAATGACAACTGGGAAGCTGATGAGTTAGCCCAAATGGCTTCTGGAATGAAGATCTCCAAAGAAAAAGCATACAAAGTTGTTATCATAAGAAGACAGGACCATCCTTCCGTGGTGGATAGAGGTGTCCAGTTTGAATCATTCGACATCGATATTAACTTAGCTCAAGATTGGAGGAAACCGTTCATCGATTACCTCAATGATCCTTCCAAAAAAGTAAAATATTCATTGAGCATTCAATCTCGAAATTACATGTTGATGGCAGGTGATTTGTACCTTAAGAGCTACGACGGAATGTTACTCAAATGTCTCGGCTTCCCAAAAGCAATGGAAGTCATGAAGCAAGTCCATGAAGGCATATGTGGAGCTCACCAATCCGGAAGGAGAATGCGGTGGCTTATCAATTGCCATGGATACTTCTGGCCAACGATCCTACGTGATTGCATCACATATGCGAAGGGTTGCAAGAAGTGTCAACTGTATGGCCAAATCCAACGAGTCCCTTCAGAAGAATTACACTCAGTGGTGAAGCCGTGGCCTTTTAGAGGATGGGCTATTGATCTAATAGGGAAAATATTCTCAGCTTCATCAAAAGGTCATTGTTTCATCATAGTTGCCACAGATTACTTTTCCAAATGGGTGGAAGCAGCACCAATGAAACAAGTCGGCCAAACACAAGTGATCCGATTCATCAAAGAGAACTTGATTCATAGATTCGGAATCCCAGAATCCATCACCACGGATCAAGGAACCATGTTCACAAGCGAAGATATGAACGAGTTCGTAGAAGAGTACAGGATTAAGTTGATTCATTCCACCCCATTTTATGCACAAGCGAATGGTCAAGCTGAGGCGTCCAACAAGATCCTGATCCAAATCTTGGAGAAGATGCTAGAAGACAATCCTAGGGAGTGGCATAAAGTTCTCTCAGAAACGCTCTGGGCTATGCGAACGTCTAAGACACGAGCGACCGGAGTGAGTCCATTTTTCCTAACGTTTGGTCATGATGCAGTAATACCATTGGAAGTCATTGTGCCTTCATTACGAGTAATGCGTCAGAATGACTTGGAGCCGGACAATTATGTACAAGCCATGACCATGGAGCTAGAAGATCTGGACTACGAAAGGCAGAAAGCGCTCGATTGCATGATGATCCAAAAGAAGAAAGTGGAAGACGTGTACAATAAGAAAGTAAAAAAGAAAAGCTTCAGAGAAGGCGAGCTAGTGTGGAAGCTAATTCTACCAATCGGGACGAAGGATCGTGAGCTTGGGAAGTGGACACCCAACTGGGAAGGACCATTTCAAATCCACAAGGTGCTTCCCGGGAACGCGTATTGGTTGAAGATCCTGGGCGGAGAACCACACAAGAGATACATTAACGGAAAATACTTGAAGAAATATTTCCAAAGTATGTGGGACGTAATTAACACAGGAACCAATGGGAGCGTCACGCACAACACGTGATGTGTAACGTGCGAAGTAGTCAGCCAACAAGGCGTAGAGGAAGCACATCCCGAAGGACAGCTCAAAAAGCCGAATACACGGGGCGTGCGTTCTCATACGCAGGGCGTGCCCCAAAGACGCAGGACGTGTATCGGACGTGCATAGAAGATGTACTCCAGGAGCGAGAATACGCGGGGCGTAAAACCACATACGCCACGTGTATTCATCATCGAGAAAGCGCTTCAGGATCAGGAGCACAAATACGCGGGGCGTATCCAGGTACACGCAGGGCGTATGCGCTCTTTTTCTGGGCATTTACAATTTTTCAAAGCATTTGTATATTGTCTTCGCAAGTACTATAAATGTTCATCAATAAAAGAATAAGTGTGCCATGGCCACAAATAAAAAAAAAAAAATATAGATGACCTAGCAAACGTTCAAGCGGCAATCAACTCACAAAATAATGTCCATTTGTGCTACACAAATAAATAAATAAAAGAATGAACGTACAAACTCAAAACAAAGAGGGAAAGTACGGGCAACCCGTGAACATACCTCACGGAAACAAACAAAAATCAGGCTTTGGGTATTTTGCCCAAGATTCACAAAGTTTGGAGGCAGCCTCTTTGTGTTGCTCGCTCTGTCGGTGCCATGCCAGCATCTCATCATAATGATTGGCCAATCGATCTTTCTCACGGGCCAGCTCTTCCTCCATCCGCGGGAAACAAGCTCTAAACCCGGAACTGGCTCTAACCATTTCCGCTTTAGACGCTCGAGCTTCAGCCACCTCCTTCTCCAACACCAAAAGACGCTCCTCTACAGCTGCGATTTTGGCTAATCGTTGCCTATCCGCTTCTTCAGCGTCAACCAAAGCATTAAATTTCTTGCTATAGGACTCGAGCTCCGCCATGTTTGATCTAACCCGAGCTGCAAGACCCGCTGCCACGTTTTTCTCAGTAACATAGGACTGATAGCAAAACAACACATGGTTCTTGGCGGATTTCAACGGCTCAGTCTTGAAAGGATGAGCACACGCACCCATCATTAGATCAAAATCAGTCATTGCCCTTGCAATACGGGTGGGAGTCCAGGAATCAAGAGGAGAAGCAACGAGCTTGCTAAGATTGGCACGAGCATCACTCAATGAGTCATCACTAGGCAAGGATGAATCAGCTGCAACAGTAGACGGTCCTTTCAAAAATGAAAAATCCAAGCCGGCAAAAGGATTATCAGTTTTGAGTCCGACAGGGACCAACAAAGGACGCGCAAGGGCTGATTCCTGCCATATTTTCAGCAATTAAATCAATCAATCTAAACAATTCATCTCAAGCATGGCTCATAAATAACAGATTAGCAAGATCATACAAACCTGAGACAATGGCGCAAGGACCAGTCGGTTCAGAGAAGATGCGGAAGGAAGATGGGTTCGTGCCGGAAGTTGCAATGGAGTCATAGCCACCTCAGTCGAATCCTCGTCAAGAGACAAAGTGCCGAGCGAAGACGTCAAGTTCCAACGTGCCCCTAGTTGATGCAGCGTCTCATCCTCAAAACCGAAGTATAGGCCCTCGTCGGAGTTGTCTTCTTTTTCCATTTGTCTCGTGGAAGGCCCTACAGCAATAGCCACCCGCTCTCCTTCATCCATCATGATTGCCTTTCCTTTCCCCTTGTCGTTGGCGTCAAGCTCATTCGGAGCTAGGAAATTCGGATTGTTGTCTTTCCCTGAGCTACCGCTTGAGTCTACAAAAAGAGATAAAAATATATATATATATATATATATATATAAAATAAAAAGAGCTTACCAACAGGAGGGATACAATGCTGAAAAACGGTCTCCCACCAAGCATCAAACGAAGGTTGATCCGATCCAAGCAGAAGTGGTCCCTGATCATATCCCGCATCCAGAACCGCAGCCGCTATGTCTTCATCACTAGCCCCACACCGCTGTGAAGGGGTAGGAAATGGGAGTTGCCCCGGGATAGATTGGAAAAAGCCTAACTGACGTGCCCAAAGACAGGGTGCATATAAGGTCAAACCAGGGTTAAATGAGCGAGAGATTCTAGTTCGGTTCACTCCATGGTGTAACCGACATGTCGCACATACCGTCATCCACCATTCAGCACCTTCATGGGGGGCAGCGGACAAGTAAGAGAGAGCCCAAGATGGTAGACACGAGTTATCTTTTTCCCAAAAAAGAAACAGCTTGTTATGAGTAGATGGCACCAAAGTACGAAGAAATCTCACAACTACACTAACAGCCAAACTCGAAGAGCTGTAGCAAAGGTCCACGCCAAGATGTCCCGAAGTCTCCATTGACGAGGCGGTGGCCAGATGAGGGAAATAAATAAAAAGCCACAGCTGCAGCAGCCACAAACCACCTCTAGGTTTTATGAATGGTCTATCCTCAACAGTAAGAGCTAGACGGTGGAATGTTGAGGCCAATAACATGGTGCCAAGAGCTAAACGACGGCCCGAAGCCAGAGCCTTAGCAATGATCAAAATTTCTGCAGTAGGTCTGAGGCCTAACGGCTCAAAAATATAATTGCTAAGCATTATCCACAGAAAATGCACATGATCCTCATCATCCAATTCCCTTTTGTCCAATTTCCTTCTGATCATTTGGACGTACGTCCCGGCCTCTTTGGATAAGATAGCCTTCACTTCAGGAAACGCATTCGTCTCAACACAACTCGGGACCTCCTCTCCGATAATAGGCAACCCCGTCAAAGCCACTACATCACGTAAGGTGATAGACATGGGACCCAGCGGAAGGATCAACGAATTACACATTGGCGACCAATAATTCAGCACCCCCTCCAGTACATTCACACAAGGAGTAATTTCATGACGGGTCAGACGAATAAAATCCCTAATGCCAACTTGGTTCCAAACACTCACATATCTCGGCTCTAGGCGATCTACAAGGTCATTCCATCCAATGTAACAGCGAGGAAATATCAGTCCTTTCTTACTTGCAGGGAATTGATAAGTTTTTCTATGGAGGGCCAATTCGGTAGAACTGCTCATGGGATATGGGGGTAAAGGGGAATTATTCGCAGCAACAGGGCTAATAGTAAAGACACTATCCTGAAATTGAAGTATAAACACGATCAATTAAAGCCTATGGATGCTACCTTCAAATACATGATCAGGAAATTGCAAAGTTCATTGAAAATTACCTCCTGCAAGCCAAGTGTTATGCCTAAGCGAGAATCAGCGCGAATGGTGTCAGAATATGAACACGCAGCTGAGACAGACAGACACAAAATTTTAGTAATACAATCACATTCACACATGGTAGCTCTAAAATTCTTATATTTAATTCCAATTCAATTTATCAGCTTTTTCAATGAATATGATTCTACATACACAAAAGCAAAAGAAAAAGAAAGAAAATAGAAAAGAAAAATAGTTCGCATACCCATATTTGGAAGATTGAAAGCTTGATTCTGAATGCTTGCTGAGCTTCAGGAAAGAAAATGGCAGAAACAAAAAAAAAAGAATAACAAAAGAGGAAGAAGAGTTGTAGACAGGTCAAGATGGAGAGTTCTAAGGAATTCAAATTCCAAAAATCCTGTAGGATTCTTTTCTCTATTATCTTAAAAAGAGAAAATATTTAATAAAACTTCTTTTGTACATAAATTTTATTTTCGCTACTTCATTTATGCACAAAAGAAGGGGGCAATTGTTGGTCCAAAATAAATAAAATTTATTATATATATATATATATAATGCTTGTTGTTAAATTTAGGATATAGTTTATATTTTTTCTAGGGAATAATAATAATAAATAAAAATCAGAAAAACAATTCGTAAGCTCACCTCAAATACACGGGGCGTGTATTTTCACACGCGGGGCGTATTCCACACACCCGAAGACGTTCCGCTTCAGAGACTGCTTTACGCGGGGCGTGTCTTCCTATACGCCACGCGTAAAGCGCATCAACAAGGCGTTCCAAGTACAGGAGCACAAACACGCGGGGCGTCCTTCTCTTACGCAACGCGTACTTTCCTACGCGGGACGTAACACCAGAGGCGCCACACGCAGATACCATCAACGAAACGCACAAGCTTCAGGACCTCCAATAAGCAGGGCGTAACCAACGATACGCGGGGCGTATCGCCTCTTCCGGCAACAGTTGGAAGCAGTCAATGGAAGTTGATGGTAGTTAGTAGAAGTTGAGGTAGTGGGGTGATGTGGCATGGAGGTAGTTGTGTTAGTTGGTGAATAATTACCAAAACGCCACTGAATAATTACCAAAATGCCACTCCAAAATACTATAAATAAACCCCCTCCCCTTCATTAAAGACACACTCAATCACAACACAAAACCCCTCTCTAAAGGTCCCTTTCAATGTTCTAGTTCTTAGTTTTAAGTTCCTAGTTCTTAAAGTTCTTCAAAGTTCTTTCTTTCGTTCTTCGTTTTTCTTGGTTTTAATCCCTCATTTAGCTTCCTTTAGCTTCAATTCAAGTTCTAAAGCCTTTTTTTCGAGTTTCTCAAATCAAATTAGTGTTTTTAAGTCGTTACTCTGCTCAAGTTTTCAATTAGAATTTCCTTTCTAAAGTAATTTTCCAGTTTCGTCCATCCTTTTTCAAAGCTCAATTCTGTCCATTTAAAGTTATTTTTTGCCTTCGATCCCTTCGACAAAGTTGTTCCTAACGTCCTGAATTTCGATTTAGCCTTTTGATTCATTCAATTCCGTGTCCAGAAATGCCGTTTACAAGCTGATCTTTATACCCCAAATTCTTTTAGCTATTCTGCCCAGATTTTTCCAGATTCAACTAGTCATTTTCAATCTTCAATTTCGTCTGTTTACCATTCGTTTTAGCCTTCGATCCCTTATACAAAGTTATTCCTAACGTCCCGAAGTTCAATTTACACTATTTATTTGCCCAATTCCGTGTTCTTAAGCACTCCAACCAAGCTCCCCAAAGTCAAGATTAAATCTACCCCATTTGCCTACCAACGTTTAGTCATTGCACAAGGCACATACCGTACGGGCCCGACCGGTTGCAGTTCTCCAAGGACCTCACGCCGACACCAGAATTCAACATCAATCCGAGATAGCTATTGTGGCTCCGAGTTTGTTGTTGAATTCCAATTTGTTTTATTGCATTTCAATTCTTCGTATTGATTTGTTCGTTCTAATTCAATTGATTGCCTATATGTTTAATATAGAGATTTAATTCATTTCCAATTTTATGTATTCAAACCTTTATTCATCAATAAAATACCAATTTTCACCAAATCTTGTGTCAATTTCGCACTTTAAATTCCTTTATTTTCTCGTCTTCAATTTACCCGCATTAGCTTAAATAAAACAATTTATCTAGCAAAGTTTCTATAACGGCGCTAGAGACCCAAGAGGGACTTTTTCAATCCTTGCGTCCCTCGCCAATCGTTTCGTTTAGAATTCAAGTTTTGGCGCGCAAATTCCATAAACTTAACCATTTCAATTGAGAAGTAATCTTCTCTGGCACGCCCGCACCCTAACCACACGTGACAAGGTTGAAATTAGCATATTTCGAAAACATCGCTATCAATATCTATCCAATGGTTCAAATTTAGATTTTTCCTTCAAATTTACGATGGATTTAAAATTTATAAAAATAGAAGAAGCGGATCCAATCCAATCCTAATTATTCATTTTATATATTATTTATTTACTTTTAAGTATAAATTTACATTTTTATTAACAATTACAAAATATATATTAGATGAGTTTATTTAAATTTGGTTTGAAATATGATTTTCAGGAGATAGTCAAAGAATTATAGAGGATTCCTTGGTTGGAAGAAGGAATAAGAAAGATCCAAAAACAGTGGAACTGGCAAAGTGAAAGGGGTACACTAATGCGTATTTCTTATTCCCACAATCAACTCTGGATATTCCACTAGATTCCCATTTTATGTCATTAAAGATTTGTTCCATTTAAAAAGAAAAGGTTTCACAACTTTAACATTATTAAAATAATCGAGATCGTTGATGAACGGTGCGATTAAACTTATTCATAAATCTATAATCGAGACTCGCGAACTTTTGACCCGAGTTTTACCGTGTTCAAGCTTGACTTGTTTATGAATTGAGCCTCATAATTGTGTTTAAACTCGGCTCATTTATAAATCGAGATGAACACAGTCGAGCTTTTATCGAGTTGAACATCAAGTTGCTCATAACCGGCTCGACTCATTTACATCCTTATTGGTTATTGAACCGAAAATCGAGTTGCTCATGACCGGCTCGACTCATTTACATTCCTAATTGTCGAACTTTTATCGAGTTGAACATCGAGCTGCTCATGAGCGGCTCATCTACATCCCTAGGTACATTACTCCAGGTGTACAATCCAACTTCTCGATGTTTGCCTTCTTCCGAAAAGGTTGACATGCGTTTGGATTGACAACTTGCATAAACTCTAATACCAAAGTCAATCTTTTAATAATATAATGGAAAATCTATTATAAGCTCGCAATAAAGAGAGCAAGCATCGAGCGAGCGAGAGAGAAAGATAGAGTTGCCGTTTTTATAAGTGTGAGTAGCTGTGAAAGTATCATTCTCCCCTTAGGTTTGGTGATGAAATGACCTTGGTGGTATTGTCTTTGACCTATTTTTCCTAACAGGTCTTGCTAGATTGAAATGAGCCTAAAAGGGGAATGAGTCTGAAGTAGATGCCTCCCCTCAATTTTTCATTTCGAATCATTTAATGTGAGGGACGTAAGTGTTCCATGTTGACTAAATTATAATTTTATGAGGAGTGGATATGTAATTTGGAGAATTAAGAAAAAAATGGCACAAAGCACTCTTTAACTCAATTTTAATTTTTTTTCATACAACCTAATACCAAACAGAGACTCTTATTTATATATATATATATATATTAAACCATTTAACTTAATTTTGAATCACATGCTTGTCAAAATAAAAACCACAAATATAAATCTAAAGCTACACCATACATTAGTCTATATATCACATTATTGATCTTTTTTCTTCACCAAAGTAAATGCATTTTTTACTTATGCATTCAAGGAAGACTCCTCCCTCTCATCACATGACCATGCTCAAAATTATTATTTTATCTTATTTTTTATTTTTTTATTCAAAATTAAGTTTAATTTAAGTTTAATATTTTAACATGCCCCCTTAAACTTAAGTTTTCGTGACTCCTAGTTGAGCTCTCAAATGACTGAAGATATCGTATTTTAACGGCTTCGTGAAAATATCTGCAATTTGATCCCGAGTCTTCACGTATTTCAGTGTCACCTCCTTTTGCTCAATGCACTCGCGAATAAAATGATACCTCGTATTAATGTGCTTACTTCGATCATGAAACACTGGATTTTTTGCTAGTGCCAATGCGGATTTATTATCGACAAAATTCCCGTTGGTTCACATTCTTCCATCTGAAATTCCTTTAACAATCTTCGGAGCCATATTGCATGACAGACACATGATGTTGCAGCGACATATTCAGCTTCACAGGTAGATAACGTCACAATCGCCTGCTTCTTCGAACTCCACGTAAATGCAGTATCACCTAGAAAAAATACAAAACCAGTTGTACTTTTTCGGTCATCCTTGTCATCGGTCCAATCACTATCACAGAATTAAACTAATTTGAAATCATCAGTTTTTGAATAAAGTAATCCCAAATTAGTTGTACCTTTCACATAACGGAGAATTCTTTTTGCTACATTCCAATGTGACACCGTTGGAGCTTCCATGTATCGACTTACTAAGTCGACTTCATAGAGAATATCCGGTCTCGTACACGTCAAGTATCTGAGACTTCCGACCAAGCTTCGGAATATCGTCGGGTTAACTCTGTCTCCACCTTCATCTTTTTTCAGCTTGACTCCACATTCGACTGGCGTGCTAACGGAATTACAATTTTCCATCTTGAACTTCTTTAAGATCTCCTTTGCAAAACCACTTTGAGAAATAAAAATCTCATCGTCATTCTGCTTCACTTTAATGCCAAGATAATATGACAGTAGACCAATATCAGTCATCTCGAACTCACGAGCCATTGTCTTCTTGAACTCCTCAAACATTTTAGGATTGTTCCCTGTAAAAATGAGATCATCCACATACAAACAAACAAGTAACGTATCTCCATTTTTTACTTTTGCATACAGGGCATATTCATGTGGGAATTTGACAAAACCATTTTCTTGAAAATATTTGTCAATGCGACTGTTCCAGGCTCGTGGTGCTTGCTTAAGACCATAAAGTGCCTTTTTCAATTTTAGCACTTTATTTTCTTGACCTTTCACAACATACCCAGGTGGTTGCTGGATATAAATTTCCTCTTCCAGATATCCGTTGAGAAATACGGATTTCACATCCATTTGATGGATTCTCCACCCGTGTTAAGCAGCTACAGAAATTATCAGTCTGATACTCTCCATTCTGGCAACAGGAGCAAAAACTTCATTGTACTCAATTCTGGATCGTTGACTGAACCCTTTCGCCACCAATCTTGCTTTATGTCGGACAATTTCACCGTTTGCATCTTTCTTTGCTTTGAACACCCATTTAACTCCAATGGGTTTTTGACCGGCCGGAAGTGATGTCAGCTCCCATGTTTTCTTTTTCTCGATCGAATGAATCTCCTCTTCCATGGCTTTTCTCCATTTTTCATCTTTCATTGCTTCTTCTGGATATGTTGGTTCATCATTAACAAAATGACAATAAAGAGTTAATTCAGCATTGAGATCTTTAATAGGTATGAATTTTTTAGGCTTTCCGGGCGGATGTTCATCTGAACTGTTTTCATCACTCGAGGACAAACTCGAACTGGATGAGCTTGCTGATGTCGAACTGGTTGCTGGTGTTGTGGCTGCGACTGTGGCTGGTTCTTCTTGATCATTGTCTTCATCCATGAAAGGATAAAAACTGTAGCTGTTTTCTTTTTCACCGGTCCAGTCTCAAACTGCTTCTTCATCAATGGTGACATCTCTACTGATGACGATTTTCTGAGTCTGAGGATCGAACATTTTGTACCCTTTGGAATGTTCTGAATAACCCACAAACAAATATTTCTTGCTTTTATCATCTAGCTTCTTGCGTTCTTCATCCGGTACATGGACATGAGCAACACTGCCAAAAACACGCAAATGAGAAATACTGGGTTTTATTCCACTCCATACTTCTTATGGAGTTTGATCCCAAACACTGACATTTGGCGATCTGTTCAACACGTAGACAGCACAGTCTACTGCTTCGATCCATAACTCCTTCGGTAAATTTTTGCTTTTTAACATGCTCCTCACCATGTTGAGCACCGTTCTGTTCTTTCTTTTTACTCCACCATTTTGCTGTGGTGATCTGGGGACTGAAAGGAAATGACAAATTCCATGCTCTTCACAAAATTGCTTGAAAGAGATGGATATATATTCACCGCCTCTGTCTGACCTGAGTGCCTTAATAAAATGGCCACTTTCTTTCTCCACTTGCGCTTTGAATTTTTTAAATGTCTCAGAAACTTCTGATTTTTCCTTCAAAAAATACACCCAAGTTTTTCTACTATAATCATCAATGAAAAGTAGAAAAATATTTATTTTTACCCAAGGACTGTGGAGTGATCGGTCCACACACGTCTGTGTGAACTAGCTCAAGTGGCGCCTTTGCTCTTGACATGGACTCCTTTGGAAAACTGGTTCTGAATTGTTTTCCAACAAGACATCATTGACACAGTTGATGAGGCTGGTCAATGTGAGGCAATCCATTTACCATCTGCTTTTGTCCCAACAGCTTCAGTCCTCCAAAATTGAGATGTTCGTACCGTGAATGCCAAAGCCAGGGGGGACTTTGCACACAAGCTTTCAAACATTTGGCCACGTCCGTCTGAATGTTAATTGTGAACATTCTGTTTCTCGCCATGGGTACTCATGCAATCAGCTCCTTTTTCTCATTCAACAGGAGTAGTTTCCGGTCCACTATATGAACTTCATAATTTTTCTCCAGTAACTATCCCAAACTCAAAATATTGCTTTTCATGTTAGGAACGTAATAAACATTATCAATAAACTGGTGAGCGCCATTTTTTAGCGGAATAAGAATGGTTCCTTTGCCTGTAATAGGAACCTTAGAGGAATCTCCAAATACAACATTACCGTGAACGGATTCATAGAGCTCCACGAACATCTTCTTATCACCACACATATGGTTACTTGCCGCATTGTCAAGATACCATATATTATTTTCGCGATTTTCTTCACCTTCGTAGGTAAGTAACACTGTGCCAGTTACTTCCTCATCTTGAATATTATTGGCAGTCTCCTCTACCTCCTTAGGTGGACTCCAACATTCTACCACGTAGTGACCGTACTTAGAGCAACCATAACATTGAATGTTGGACTTGTCGTGTCCTTCATTCGGCCTCCAGTTTACTCTTCCTTGATCGCGTCCTCGGCCTCTTCCTCTGTCTCTGGTGAATTGAGTGCTTCTGTCATTGTTGTTGTTGCTGTTGGAGTTTAGTGTCCTATAGATAATTGTTCTAGGATACAAACTTAATGTAAATGAATTGTTCTTTATATCATTTGTTTAATGAGATATATGTTTTATAACTATATAAAGGCAATCCCTTTTAAGCACTAAATAAAGTCTAATAAAAGGAAATCTGTAAGTTTATTTAAAGTGATTATAAAGTGTTCATACAAGCATGAAGTGAGACAAAACTTTATAGTAAACTGATAAACTTAAAACCATCCCAAGTCAAGTGACATGTTTGGGATTGACATATCACTGTTGAGACTTATATGTAACAATGTCTTCTGTCCGACAGAAAGCTGATCTCACAAGCTTCATATATACAGATATCTGGACAGTTACATAGATCCGATGAAACGTTGTTCATTAGGATTGGGGATCCGATTTGAGATAACAGGATGGGTAGATTCATCCTTGTCACCTGTTCATCTCATTGGTATTAATAGGTATAACTAATCCTCAGACTCAAAGGAATATTAATTGGTATTCTGGATTACGGAATGTGATGCTTTGACTCTGGTGTAACACGATCCTTAACAGAGATGACTCTGGGGTGTGAACAGTAGACGTTGGGTATCACAGGAAGTAATTGCAGAGTCGTTATATATTGGATTGAGCATTTATCACTCCCGATAAATGGAAGATACATCCATGGATCGCTTGTGGAAGACTCGACTCTAAATCCTTGTAAGGTGATAGCTTAAGAGTAAGAAATACAGATTTCACTTAACCTATCTTTTTGAGTTGACTCGGCCTGTACAAGTAAAACGAACGTCTCGCTATATGTGACTTGACATCACCCATAGTCATAAGATTCAGTTCAAGGATGTAGTTGATAAAGGATCGAATTATACTGTAACTAATACGGAAAGGTTAACGACAGAATCAACATGTCTTCTTATAGCTCTGGGGGAATGATTACGGACTTGCTAATCACATACTCTGTACATCATTCCGTTATGCAAAGATTAAATATAATTCTTTGAAAATTAATTTAATAACGTTGCATACGGCTAGAAGCAATAAGAACCTAATGGATCACACATAAGACTTGGAACCTAAAAGAGAGATAGATGTTAATAATTGATAGAAGCTCAATTGAGCCCAATAAGGCCCATGGACATAAGGGGGTCGAAATTCATGTAGTGATATACATGAATAATTAATTTGATTTTGTTAATCCTAATTAGATTAGGAATATGAATTAAATTAATTAAGAGATAATTAAGTTGGGAGTTTTAATTAGATTAATATACTCCTATTATTATCCAATAAGGTTATTATTATTATCCTTAATATATTAGATATATAGTGAGATAATAATTAGGAATTCTATTCCGAATGGAATTCCTATTCAGTAACCTAATTCTATCTAACTAGGGATTAGATATAAGAGATTATAAATACCCCTTCCCTTGAGATTTTCGAAATCCAAGCAAGCCATACCCTACTTGTGATTTTCGAAATTCACCTAGTCCAAGAGAGAGAAAATTCGACACCCCTAGTTCGAGGACGAGATTTCTCTACGGCTTCGTTTGATCAATTGATTTTCATCTATTTCTTTTATCTTTGATCTTGTGTTGATTAGTTAGAGGCAATCTAATTTGGTTGCTATTCAACGGTTGATTCCAAATTAATCCTCCCGTGTTTTATTTCGTGTTTGGGAACTCGAAGAAGAAAAACAAAAAAAAGGGAGAAATTCGTTTTACTACTCCTACATCAGGTCAGTTCACGATTTCACGGATTCCCGGAGATTGAACCGTCGGATTGTCGCGATTTTTGGACAGGAGCTTCTAGACATATTCTTCCACGTTTCCACCGAAGGGATTGTCGTTCGGAGGTTTGGAAGGTCTGTTTCGGATAGGGTCAGATTGGTAGACAGTTTCTATCTCTTTTGAAATTGTGGGCACTTCGTTTGCAACGGTAGATAGAACTTCTAAAAGGTATTTCTTCTTATCCTTCTTTATATGAAATAACGGTTAACAGATCTTGTGGTTAAATGGAAATAGGTTAAAAAATTTATATTTCCGCTGCTATACCTTAGCCTAATTTCCAACAGTGGTATCAGAGCCATCGTTAAATCCGTTATTTCATATATGAAAATTTAGAAGTTTTTCAATAGGATTGAATAAATATTTATAGTTAGGATTAATTAACAAACTGTTTTGATTAATTAATTCTAAGGATAAATAAGTTTTAATTAATTATTAATTAAAATAGATTATGCGTATGTTTCTAATTATTTTGGTTGATAATCATGATAACGAAATCTATTAGTTTTATAGTTAGATTGATAAAATCAGTCTTATTAATTCTAAAGATAAAACGGAAATCTATAGTAGTTTTTCCTATTTTCTGAAAATCGTTTTAAAACCGTTTTAGAATTGATATATATATATTTAAAATCGTTTTTATATTTAAATATATATGTTTCAGAAATTGATAGTTTTCTGTTTTGATTATCGAATGAAAATTTGTTTAAAAGTTTGTTTTACCAATTTGTAAATCAAAATGTTAAATGAATTAAAATCAAAATAATTGGGACGTGCATAATTAAAGTTTTGTATAGTTATATTAATCTAAAGATTAATATAAAAGATACGAAAACTATTAGAAGTAAAATTGGATGAAAGTTAATTGATAAGTTAATGTGATTAACATAAATATTACATAATATAGTTATGTAATCAACCAATTAAATTTATTTAATTGAGTCTATGCATGTTTGGAGTTATGGACATATTTGGACCCTCTTTAGTCTTTTGGTATTTTTGAAATAGGGCCTGCGAGTCCTGCCTTTCTACTATCTATTGTAATTTCTCCTCTCATCTGGTTCCATTCAATTCAATTGAAGTTTTCTTTAGTAGTATAGAAATTAATATGTAATTTCAAGGCGCCATGGAGAAGACGGAGGACCTAAAGAGAAATATGTAATAGTTAGTATTTCCTTAGGTTTGCCCTTTTATTCCGTCTCTGGCTCGACGGAATAATTTAGATGATATGTCCATAACGCCAATGTATGTGAATGTATGTGTCTGATGTATGCTAAAGCAAATCAAGACTAAGTTAGATTATGAGACCTAAAATAAAATCCCTCATTAAAAAGTTAAGTAAATAAACAAGTTATTAAAATCGGTTGCCCCTCCCTAATATTATAATTCAGCCGGCAGTGCTGAGGGCCTTTGGGTTGTTGAGTAAACTCAAGCTTGGGGTCCTTTCGGTAACACCTAAATTATCGAAAATCATTTTTCATGAATATGGGGTAATACTTAAATTAGATTATGATAATTGGATGAGTAAACTCATGTTGTCATAAACTAATGGG
Source organism: Euphorbia lathyris (assembly GCF_963576675.1). Lineage (NCBI taxonomy): Eukaryota > Viridiplantae > Streptophyta > Magnoliopsida > Malpighiales > Euphorbiaceae > Euphorbia > Euphorbia lathyris. Next base: position 15,996,676 of record NC_088914.1, on the reverse strand, counting down.
CAAGACGGTTGGGATTAATATGAATAGCATATTAGTTACTAATGTGGTTAGTAACCCAATAACCTAGGAATCACATTAAAGATGTGATTGATTACATGAATCTACCTAATGAATGAGACTAGCTTGTTGAGTAAACTCAAGGCGAAATCTCAGGAGTTAGGATCCTAGCTCACTAAAGGATTTGTGAAATTCTTCGAATTAATATGGAGGGCTATTAATTTGGCAAAATAGTGGGAGCAATCTAAAATAAACTAAAAGGCCTATAATTTTAGATTGATATACTTTAAGCAAATGAATGACATACGTTTACTCTTTCTCACTCTCAGGTTTAATTAAACCCACTCTTATAATCACGACTAAAACCAATCTGCAAAACATTCTTACCGATAACAAATTGAATGGTTCAAACTTCACCGACTGATTTCGTAACCTCAAAATTGTTTTGAAGTTCGATAAAATAGGGTATGTACTTGATACATCGATACCCCCTCTCCCTGCTGATGATGCTCCCATTGAGGAAATTGATGCTTACCAGAAGCATAAGGCTGATGATGATCATGTCGGATGCATCATACTTGCATCGATGACACCGGAATTACAAAGGCAACATGAGGAAATGGATGCCTATTCCATCATCATGCACCTAAAGGAATTGTTTGGGAAACAAACCAGGTGCGAACGTTACGAGATATCCAAGTTGCTATATCGTAGTAGGATGCAAGAGGGCACATCTGTCATGACACATTGTGTCAAGATGATTGGCTACATTACCAAACTTTCTAGTATTGGATTTACGATGGATAACGAATTAAGTATAGACTTAATTCTTCAATCCCTTCCAGAAAGTTATTCACAGTTCATTATGAACTATCAGATGAATGACTTGCAAACCTCTCTTGAAGAGCTTGCAAATATGCTCAAGTCAGTTGAGCCCAATATGAAGAAAGACAAAGCCATACCGGCTCTTGTCATTGAAGGATCAAAGAAAAGGAAAGGGAGCTATCCTAATCCTAATTATCCCAAGAAAGGTAAGTGATAGGGGTATTTTACCCCTATCTTTTAGCGTGATTTACGGGTTGATTTTGGATAAAATAAATAATTTTAATTATAAAAATAAAGTGTTTTTGATAAAATCAAGAAATAAAAATAAATCTCGTACTTTCAGTTTATTTTCCTCGTTTTTGATTAGTTTAGGAAATAAAAACGTCAAGTTAACTCGGCTCTCAAGATTTGTATTTCAGGTACGAGAAAGGAGCAAAAATCCACTCCATACGCGGGGCGTATCATCCCTTACGCGGGGCGTAAAACATGGTGTCAGAAATAATTGCCTTATCCGCAGGCACCATGTGGAAATGACTCAGCATACGCGGGGCGTATGACACCTTACGCGGGGCGTATGACACATGTCGGTAATAATTGGCCTAATCCTGTAAGTCAGACTGCATTGTCTCCCAGAGTCAACTCTCCATACGCGGGGCGTAAAAGGCAGTTCTTCAACGTAAAAAGATCAGAGACTCTTTTACGCGGGGCGTACTTTAGCTACGCACGGCGTAAAAGCACCAATTCAAGCTATAAAACTTCAGAGACTCAAACCCGCGGGGCGTACAATCCTTTACGCAGGGCGTGCTTGAGACAACAAGACAACGAATTGGTCCACATACAGGAGATTTCTGACGGAATGGGCATTTACGCGGGGCGTAGACCAATTTACGCGGGGCGTATCATGGGATTTCTGCACCAAATAATGTTGCTCCATACTTGTGCTTTGTGAAATTACAAACTTACCCTTGCTTGATGCCTATAAATAAGAAGCTCTTGAACTTCATTTGACACGAAGAAACCAACTACATACTAGAGAGCTACACTATACTCTTTTCTTTCTTTGTAATTTAGATTCAGATTTTGTAAGTTAAACTCTCCCCCCCTCGAGAGCTTGTTCGTTGTTCCGGCGTTCCATTGACGCTCCGTTCCACCATTCGTCACCAAGCTCGAGAGTTCCACCTCCACGACCTAGGAGACGGCTTTGAGTCGGGTTAGCTAGTTCCAAGGGCGGATTCTCCCTTTTTACTTGCTAATTAGCTTGTACTCTTCCTATGTACTAGGCTTGGTTTTATTTCATCTAATCACTTTCCATATTTATAATTTATGATTTATAATCTCTATTTCCCTTTATGTGTTAATGTTTATTGCTTGTTTTGATATTGATAATTGATTATTGTGTAGGAGAACGCGATTACCGCCGCCATTCGGGCTATCTTTAGGGAGTTATATAGGTGTTGCCTTACCGGAAGTGACAAACCGGAAACCGTAGGAATTGACAAGCCACGGAACTTACGGGCCCTAGTTTCTAATTCCTCCGCATTAGACACGCCTTGACTAGGAACCACGTAGTCTAAGTACTTCACGGGTCGGTTCTACTACACTTAGTCGTCTTTGCAAGAGTAAACTATTATCCGTATACATTTAGAATCATTATTTATCATGGTTATAACTTATCATATTCATCCCACTTCATAGAGTTTTAGCTACATAAATCTGTGTCGCCAATATCGAGGAATAGTGTGTAGTTGAGTCTTACTTAACCCCAAAGTAATTACCGCTTAAATAACATACGAAACCGAGACGTCTAATACTTGTAATTATAAATCCCGTGGATTCGATACCCGGTCTTAACCAGATTATTACTTCATACGACGGGGTACACTTGCCCCTAAGTAGTGACGTCTAGTGAATTTAGAGCAATTAGAAAGACCACATCCATAGTCCCATAGCACACTCATATCACACTACATCCGTAAACACAGCTAGACGAACCACGCATCAAGTTTTTGGCGCCGTTGCCGGGGATTTATAATTTCCTACAATATTAGACAAAAACGTTTCATTGTTAGTTTAAGCATTCTTTTTTGTATAAATTTTTTATATATACTCTTACTAACATTATTCTTTCTTGTTGATAACCTTTTATATTTCTTTTTACTTTATGCACACCCGATCGAAAAGTGATTCTCTTATTCCTATTGATCTTGAAATTGAACGTACTCTTTGTAGGATTCGAAAAGAGAGAATGGCAAACCCCAACACCGAGGTCAACCAACCCGACGAAAACCAAAGGCCACACGTGAACAACGTCCGCGGGGGCAATGATACGCGTTCGATGATGGAGATCCTTGCGCCGCATCGTCCCCAAAATCGTAACGGCATTGTCGCTCCCACGATCCCGGCCAACACATACGAGATCAAGACCGGAATGATCCAATTGATACAACAATGTGGTCAATTCGGAGGGGAACTCTATGAGAACCCCAACGAACATTTGGATAAATTTCTTATGTGTGCCGATACCTCTCGGAAAAATGGTGTTCCCATTGAGGCTGTGAGACTGAAATTGTTTCCTTTTTCATTGACAGGACAGGCGTTGGAATGGCTACACTCGTTAGAGGCGGGATCCATCACGTCATGGGAAGAGCTCGAAAAGGAGTTCCTTTCCTACTATTTTCCGCCGTCCAAAACAGTCAAGTTACGGACCGATATCACATCCTTCAGGTAGTTGGAATGCGAGGCCCTTCACGCAGCTTGGGCTAGGTTCCGGAAGTTGCTCCGAAACTGCCCCCACCATGACATCCCAAAGCACGACTTGGTAAGCACTTTTTACCACGGGTTAACTCCCACTAACCGTGCGACTGTTGATTCCGCTGCAGGTGGGGATCTATTTCGGAAGTCAGCTAGTGAGGCCTACGAGCTCATTCATGAGCTCGCAAGGAAAAGTGTGCAATGGCAAGAGGATCGGCTTGCCGGCCCGTCGCGACACCAGACATTTGCTGTGGAGAAAAAGGCCCCGAAAAGCTCCATAGCTGAAATGAAAAAGAAGCTTGACTCGTTGATCGCCCAATTAAGCCTCAATAAAAGTGTGCAGGTCCTGATGTGCACTCACTGTGGTGGAGACCATGATGCGTTTAATTGCCAAATCGGTAGCCCCTTCGCCGGCGATGCCGAAAACGTAAGTTAGATAGGAGGTAACCAAAGGTATAATTCCCATCCGAACTCCTATTCTCACCACAATAATAATAATAACAGCGGATGGAGGCCTCGGTACCAACACCCGAACTTATCATATGGCAACAATAATAACGTGTTGAGGCCCCCATCCGGCTTTGAGCAAGAATTTCGGGAAAACGGGCTCAGGCAATCACAAGCCGCGTCCGGTAATCGAAACGCTCCACCTTCCAACAATGTACACGACCAATCAGTCATGTCCTTATTGAAGGACATATTAACCCGTCTTTCCGATAGCGAAGTGTTTTGTAGGGATCTTAGCCGCCAGGTGGCCCACCTAAACCGTCAACGACAAGAAAGGCCACTAGGAACCCTCCCGGCGAACACTGAACAAAATCCGCGGGGTAAGAATAGAGAATCCGGACAAGTAATAACGCTCCTCAACAATAGGAGTTCGGACCCGTCGAGCTCCAACGCGGACGTCTTGCAATAAGTCGCCATACAAGAAAGTCGAGCTACTTCGACTTAAAACGTAGCGTCGGTTTGAATTCCTCGAACCACTTGTCTATATGTATTATAAACGTTATCTCCTTTCTTTATTTTGCATTATTGCCTTCATCTTTACTTTATTTTATTTTCTCCCTTTTTCTTTTATTTTCTTAAAATCAAAAGAAAAACAAATCCCACATTAATCCAAAATCTTAAAATACGCGGGGCGTACAACCCATTACGCCCCGCGTAGTTGTGTGTCTGCCCTTTTTACTTAATAAAGGACACACTACGCACGGCGTACCTGAATTTGCGCCCCGCGTACGCTTTCCTTAAAACAAGCTCTTTTTAATAAATGCCACGTAGAGGACACGCGAGGCGTACCCCAGGGTACGCCGCGCGTATCCTCGGGGAGTTGTGAATCACAACTCCCCATGGCAACTCCCCATCTCTCAAACTTCCCATCACTCCTCTTCCATATACACCTTTTCCACTTCCACACTCCACCTCCTCTTCCACCCAATCAAACTCCATCATTTCAAATTTAAATCTTTAACTTCACTCCATAATAAATTTTCATTAACTACCCCCTTAATTACAAATTAATGAAAAATTTTAACACTCATAAATAAACCATAAAAATCATAAAATAATTAAAAATCATTAAACACTCATAAATTCAAAAAAAATCAAAAATCAGAAAATTACCAAAAAACCACAAAAATCCTTCATCTCCCGTCCGCTTACGCGGGGCGTAACCCCAATTACGCCCCGCGTCTCCGCCCTTTTTGTCATAAAAAGGGGCAGGAGGTCAGATACGCGTGGCGTAACCCTGTTTACGCCGCGCGTATCTCACCGTTTTTGCGTAAGATAAACATCAGGGGGAGGGATACGCGTGGCGTGGCCCCTTCATGCCCCGCGTACCCCTCTGGGAATCCAAGCTTTGCTTGGATTCCCCACTTCTCCCCTATATATATCTCTTCTTTCTCCTTCTTCTTCCCTCACTATTATCTCAACTTTATCCCAACCTCCTCCCACCTTCTCTCAACCCTTCTCCATTCCTCACCATTGCCATGGCAAGGAAGAGAGCAGCCATTAACACCCCCTTAGACCACCAAACGTAAGCCCGGCGAGCTCACTCCACCCGCTCCACCTAAAACCAACGACCACCGTCACCCGACCGGGAGGAAACACCCCCGCTTACCTGCCAATACCGGGCTCCTTTTCACCTTCTCACCGAGGAGGAAGCCCAACGGTACGAAGATCTTTGTGCGGCCACGGTCCAAGAGCTTCCGTACATCCCCCATAGTGTGCTTGATCAACATGATCTTGGCACACCTTTCGAAGCTCGTGTCCGTGCCCTCGGATGGTACGACATCTACCATAAACAATACCATGTGTACCCCTCCTTGGTCATCGAGTTCTTCACCTCCCTCACCTCCAACAATGTGCCCGGGGCCGCGCTCTTCAACTTTCGCCTCCACAACCGCCCCTTCACCATTGACACTCAATAGCTTCGCACCCACTTCACTCATCAAGCGGAGCCTAGCGTCGCCCATTGGCCCGACGGTGTCTCCGCCCCTGAATTCTGGACCTCCATTACCGGGTCCAATGACTATCACGTATCCAACCTCCACCCGGCCAGTATTCGTGACCCTATTCTCCAGTTGCTTCACCGCTTCATCTCCTTCTACTTCACGGGGAAATCCGAGTCCACCAAGGTCAACAAACATGAACTGTTGGCCCTCTACTGTTGTGCCAACGGGCTCACATACGACCTCGCCTACCATATGGCCGTCCACCTTCGCGCCACACCCATCCGGAAACGGGCCAATCTCGGGTTCGGCCACCTCATCACCATTTTCGCTCTCTCCAAACTCGGCTCCGACACCGTTGAGCGCCTCCCACGCCTTATGCCTCGGCCTTTGGATAAAAATGCATTTAAAACCTTGAACCGTCCAACTTCCGGCCCGGGAAAGACTTTGGGGGCAGCCCACTCCGATGCGGAAGGGGATTCGGACTCGGATATGGGTCTCAATTTTAGCCCTCCACCTCTTCACGACTTCAATGCCCTTTACGCTCGGTTGGATATCTTGGAGGATAACCAACGTCGTGATCGGGCCTATTTTGATGCCCGCTTCGATACCATTGCGGCGCAACAACGTGACGATCGGGCCCATATCGACTCTCGTTTCGATGCTCTCACCGCTTCCTTCGCTTCCTACTTCAACCTCCATGACAATCCACTTCCACCTCAACCATAGTTCCATTTCTTTTTGTTTTCCATTTTCTTTTGATGTTTTGATGTTTTCATGTTTTGATGTACTATCTTTTTCTTTCCTAATATATTGGTGATTTCCGTTTCTGTTTCGTGCTATTTTTGCGTTTATTTTTGCTGTTTATAATAACTGCACGCAGGGCGTACCCCATAGTACGCCTCGCGTACTCCTTATTTTCATACAAAAAAAAGGTTCAGAACCTCAAACACGCGGGGCGTCCCCTATTGCGCCCCGCGTATTTTAGTCTCTAACTCCATCAATAATAAAAACAACAACTTACGCGGGGCGCCTCCCCTATTGCGCCCCGCGTACTTAAGTCTCTGCCCAAATAAAGGATTTAAACGCCACCCTACGCGGAGCGCCCCCCTGGGCACGCCTCGCGTAGGGCCCTTGACCACTAAGGGTCTTCTTCTTTCCCTTCCTTAGCTTTATTTTTGTTTTTGTTTTAATTTCTTTTTGCAACGCCCTTGGAATAGGCGTCATTTTAAATAACGCAGAGGGACGTGCAATCCCGCACTTAACGTTTGTTTTGCACTACCAAAAACAAAAATAAAAATTTAATAACAACAAAATAATTAAACTAATTTATTGACTCTTTTAAATTTTCCCGACACGTTACCCCTCCTTCGGAAATTAATTAAAGTTCCGTTATTTGTCATCAAAAGTAAAAACGTCGGAACATAAAGGAATGATTCGATTAAGAAATTTTAGTCTTGATCTTAAAGTTAGGGAATTTGTACAAAGCTTAGGTTAGTACTAAACTAATGCATTGAGTCTTAACCCAAATGTTATCTCCATAATGAACTTTAAAAAGGCAATAAAAACGGGATAGTTGAGAATTTAGCGAAGACTTGATAGTACACAATTTAAACCCGAATCTTTGTGAGGTATTTTTGAGCCTAAAAGAGTTCGTACGAGAACTCTAATTCTTTCACAATTTTTCGAGAGCTTTGACTTCACTCGACTCATAGAATTTGCATCCAATTCCGGGTTAAGTACACTTATTTTTGGTAAAAAGGCAATAGATGATAAACCGAACCCACTTAGTTTAATTTTTCTTAATTTATTTTTCTCGTTTTCATTAAACATTAGGAAACCCCTTCGAGCCTATTAACCAACTTTTTTGTTAATACCCTTTTAACATTTAACCCTTTTTCCTCTTGTTCAAATACCGACAAAATCAATTTGCACCCGAATTACCCGAAATAAGTCACGGCCTTAGCAAATGAGCACCATAAGCTTTCAAAATATTGTTTTTGTGCCTCTATCAAAAAAAAGGATACAATAAAAGTAAAAAGGCATTCTCAAGCTCCACCCGAGCAATTTTGAAGTATATCTTGTAAAATTCGCTAAGGCCGAAGCAAAATACGGTGCGATCATAAGTCGGTATTTTGGAACTTGAGTTTCTTTAAACTAACCACTATAGAAGCCACCCACATTACAACCCCCTCCGGGTTCATTGTTAATGTTGCCTAACCATATTTTAGGAGGAAAAACCCGGATGAAAATGCAAATTCAACATGATCTCGAGTAAGTGCAAAGAAGAGTGCTAAAACACCGACCCACCAAAAATTGAGCGTAAGAGTAAAATTCCTTGGTGAGGTACTACCGAGTTCTCAAAAGATGATCGGCTCTCGTTAATATCGCCTATTAAACTTAATCATGGAGGTCTCAAATAAGTTTTTGTACTCAATTGCTTGCGTAGGTACTTACCGAAACCTTTGCATAAAACCGTAACTTTGAAATCACGCACTTGGTAAAACCTACCTTTGGTTTGTTTCTCAATTATCTCAATCCTTTGTCTTTCGATTTCTTTTACTTGAGGACAAGTAAAACTTTAAAGTCCGAGGAGGTTTGATAGGGGTATTTTACCCCTATCTTTTAGCGTGATTTACGGGTTGATTTTGGATAAAATAAATAAGTTTAATTATAAAAATAAAGTGTTTTTGATAACATAAAAAAATAAAAATAAATCTCATACTTTCAGTTTATTTTCCTCGTTTTTATTAGTTTAGGAAATAAAAACGTCAAGCTAAGTCGGCTCTCAACATTTGTATTTCAGGTACGAGAAAGGAGCAAAAATCCACTCCATACGCGGGGCGTATCATCCCTTACGCAGGGCGTAAAACATGGTGTCAGAAATAATTGCCTTATCCGCAGGCACCATGTGGAAATGACTCAGCATACCGCGTATGACACCTTACGCGGGGCGTATGACACATGTCGGTAATAATTGGCCTAATCCTGTAAGTCAGACTACATTGTCTCCCAGAGTCAACTCTCCATACGCGGGGCGTATCACCATATACGCGGGGCGTAAAAGGCAGTTCTTCAACGTAAAAAGATCAGAGACTCTTTTACGCGGGGCGTACTTCAGCTACGCACGGCGTAAAAGCACCAATTCAAGCTATAAAACTTCAGAGACTCAAACACGCGGGGCGTACAATCCTTTACGCAGGGCGTGCTTAAGACAACAAGACAACGAATTCGTCCACATGCAGGAGATTTCTGACGGAATGGGCATTTACGTGGGGCGTAGACCAATTTACGCGGGGCGTATCATGGGATTTCTGCACCAAATAATGTTGCTCCATACTTGTGCTTTGTGAAATTACAAACTTGCCCTTGCTTGATGCCTATAAATAAGAAGCTCTTGAACTTCATTTGACACGAAGAAACCAACTACATACTAGAGAGCTACACTATACTCTTTTCTTTCTTTGTAATTTAGATTCAGATTTTGTAAGTTAAACTCTCCCCCCCTCGAGAGCTTGTTCGTTGTTCCGGCGTTCCATTGACGCTCCGTTCCACCATTCGTCACCAAGCTCGAGAGTTCCACCTCCACGACCTAGGAGACGGCTTTGAGTCCGGTTAGCTAGTTCCAAGGGCGGATTCTCCCTTTTTACTTGCTAATTAGCTTGTACTCTTCCTATGTACTAGGCTTGGTTGTATTTCATCTAATCACTTTCCATATTTATAATTTATGATTTATAATCTCTATTTCCCTTTATGTGTTAATGTTTATTGCTTGTTTTGATATTGATAATTGATTATTGTGTAGGAGAACGCGATTACCGCCGCCATTCGGGCTATCTTTAGGGAGTTATATAGGTGTTGCCTTACCGGAAGTGACAAACCGGAAACCGTAGGAATTGACAAGCCACGGAACTTACGTGCCCTAGTTTCTAATTCCCCCGCATTAGACACGCCTTGACTAGGAACCACGTAGTCTAAGTACTTCACGGGTCGGTTCTACTACACTTAGTCGTCTTTGCAAGAGTAAACTATTATCCGTATACATTTAGAATCATTATTTATCATGGTTATAACTTATCATATTCATCCCACTTCATAGAGTTTTAGCTACATAAATCTGTGTCGCCAATATCGAGGAATAGTGTGTAGTTGAGTCTTACTTAACCCCAAAGTAATTACCGCTTAAATAACATACAAAACTGAGACGTCTAATACTTGTAATTATAAATCCCGTGGATTCGATACCCGGTCTTAACCAGATTATTACTTCATACGACGGGGTACACTTGCCCCTAAGTAGTGACGTCTAGTGAATTTAGAGCAATTAGAAAGACCACATCCATAGTCCCATAGCACACTCATATCACACTACATCCGTAAACACAGCTAGACGAACCACGCATCAGTGAGAAAGTCGTGCCCTACAAAGCTAAGGGAAAGGAAGTGAAGAAGCCCAAAGGAGAGTGCCACTTCTGTGGTAAAGATGGGCATTGGAAGAGGAACTGCAAGGAGTACCTAGCCTCCCTCAAGAAGGGAAATGGCGGTGCTTCAACATCTGGTATGTTTTATATTGAAATAAATATAGTTTCACTGTCTGAATCTTGGGTATTAGATACCGGATGTGGATCTCATATTTGTACAAATATGCAGGAGCTAAATCAGACTAGGGAACTAAAGAAAGAAAGCATAAGCTTGCGAGTAGGAAATGGAGCAAGAGTTGCCGCCCTCGCAATTGGAGATTATGTTTTAAATTTGCCCTCTGGGCTTGTAATAGAATTAAGGAATTGTTTATACGTTCCTCAAATGTCTCGCAACATTATTTCTATTAGCCGTCTTGTTGACGACGGTTTTCATATTTCAATAAAAGACAAGAGTTGCAATTTTTATAAAGATTCGATCTTTTATTTTTCAGGAATTTCACAAAATGGGATTTATGTGTTAGATGACAAAATTCCTGTTTTTGCAATTGATACCAAAAGACATAAGCTAGATAATTCAACTTACTTGTGGCATTGTCGTTTAGGCCATATAAACAAGAGACGCATGCTAAAGCTACATTCAGATGGGCTTATAGATCCAATCGATCCCGAATCATTGGAAACATGCGAATCATGTTTAAAAGGTAAAATCACAAAGACACCCTTTAGCAATAAAGGTGTGCGTGTATCAGACATTCTAGGACTCATTTATTCAGATGTATGCGGTCCTATGTCAGTCCAAGCAAGAGGAGGATTCGGATTCTTCATAAGCTTCATAGATGACCATACCCGATATGGTTACATCTACTTAATGAAGCACAAGTCAGAAGCTTTTGAGAAATTCAAATGCTTCAAGAATGAAGTAGAAAATCAATTAGGAAAGAAAATAAAGACGCTTCGATCTGATCGAGGTGGCGAATATCTTTCAGATGATTTTCTGAATTATCTAACTGAATGTGGGATATGCTCACAATGGACACCTCCCTATACACCACAACACAATGGTGTGTCCGAGAGGAGAAACTGTACCCTATTAGATATGGTACGATCCATGATGAGCATGGCCTTACTTCCAAAGACGTTATGGGGCTATGCCTTAGAAACTGCCCTGTTCACCCTAAATCGAGTACCAACTAAATTCGCTAGTTCCACACCATATGAATTGTTCGTTGGTAGGAAACCCGTGTTTTCATTTATGAGAGTATGGGGTTATTCAGCCTTTGTCAAACGCATTGCGTCCGACAAACTAGATTCGAAATCTGATAAATGTTTCTTCATTGGATACCCTAAGGAAACTATGGGATATTACTTCTATCATCCAGATGATCAGAAAGTAATTGTATCCAAGCACACAACCTTCTTAGAGAAAGAGTTTCTCGAAGAAACACAAAAGGGAAGCATGATTGCACTTGACGAAGTTCAAGAAGAAGAAACACCGACTGAAACAACAGAGGCGGTTGAGGTACCCGAAGGAGTCCCATTAGATGAGACTCCAGTGCCACCTATTCGTAGATCACAAAGAGTTCGTGAACTCCCAGTTAGATATGGTTTTCTAGTGGGAGATGATAATGAGGTTCCCGTGTTAGACGACGAACCCGAAAACTACGAAGAGGCTCTTACTAGTCCAGATTCTAAAGCATGGCTTGAGGCCATGGATTCTGAAATGGATTCCATGTATACTAACCAAGTGTGGACTTTGGTTGATCCACCCAAAGGGATAATACCCATTGGGTGCAGGTGGATCTTCAAAAAGAAGACAGACATGGATGGAAAGGTTAGCACCTACAAAGCTAGGTTAGTAGCGAAAGGATATCGTCAGAAGCAAGGAATTGAGACGAAACTTTCTCTCCTGTGGCTATGTCCAAATCAATCAGAATCATGCTTGCAATTGCCGCTCACTATGATTATAAGATTTGGCAAATGGATGTGAAAACAGCTTTCCTAAACGGAAACCTGCTTGAGGATGTATATATGATGCTGTTGGGGTTTAGTGTCCTATAGACAATTGTTGCAGGATACAAACTTAATGTAAATGAATTGTTCTTTATGTCATTTGTTTTAATGAGATATATGTTTTATAACTATATAAAGGCAATCCCTTTTAAGCACTAAATAAAGTCTAATAAAAGGAAATCCGTAAGTTTGTTTAAAGTGATTATAAAGTGTTCATACAAGCATGAAGTGAGACAAAACTTTATAATAAACTAATAAACTTAAAACCACCCCAAGTCAAGTGATATGTTTAGGATTGATATATCACTGTTGAGACTTGTATGTAACAATGTCTTCTGTCCGACAGAAAGCTGATCTCACAAGCTTCATATATATAGATATCTGGACAGTTACATAGATCCGATGAAATGTCGTTTATTAGGATTGGGGATCCGATTTGAGATAACAGGATGGGTAGATTCTTCCTTGTCACCTGTTCATCTCATTGGTATTAATAGGTATAACTAATCCTCAGACTCAAAGGAATGTTAATTGGTCATCCTGAATTACTGAATGTGAGACTTTGATCCTGTGGTCCCACGATCCTTAACAGAGATGACTCTGGGGTGTGAACTGCAAAGGTTGGGTGTCACAGGAGGTAATGTCAGGGTAGTTATACATTGGATTGAGCATTTATCACTCCCGAATAATGGGAGATACATCCAAGGATCGCTTGTGGAAGACTCGACTCTAAATCCTTGCAAGGTGATAGCTTAAGAGTAGAAATACAGATTTCACTTAACCTATCTATTTGAGTTGACTCGGCCTGTACAAGTAAAATGAACGTCTCGCTATATGTGACTTGACATCACCCATAGTCATAAGATTCAGTTCAAGGATGTAGTTGATAAAGGATCGAATTATACTGTAACTAATACGGAAGGGTTAACGACAGAATCAACATGTCTTCTTAACGGACTCTGGGGGAATGATTACAGACTTGCCAATAACATACTCAGTACATCATTCCATTATGCAAGGATTAAATATAATTCTTGAAGAAATTAATTTAATAGTTGCATACGGCCAAAAGTAGTAAGAACCTAATGGATCACACATAAGACTTGGAACCAAAAGAGAGATGGATGTCATTAATAGATGGAAGCACAAATGAGCCCAGTAAGGCCCATTTAATTAGGGGTGGCCGAAATTTGTATATAGTAAGTAAGGAATTATTTTAATTCCCTTAATCCTAATTTGATTAGGTTTGAGAATTAAATTAATTAAGAGAGATAATTAAATTAGGAGTTTTAATTAGATTAATATACTCCTATTATTATCCAATTAGGTTATTTATTATTATCCTAAATATATTAGATATATTATAAGATAATAATTAGGAATCCTATTCCGAATTAAATTCCTATTAAGTAACCTATTCCTATCTAACTAGGGTTTAGATACAAGTTATTATATATACCCCCCTAATGTGTGAATTTCGACTAAGCCAATCCCCTCCCCTTATTGTGATTTTCGAAACCTACATTAAGAGAGGGAAAGTGAATTCGCATCCCCTAGTTCGTGGACAAGAATTCATACGGCTTCCGTCAATTGATTAATCTCATTCATCTTCTTTTCTCTTTGATCTTGTGTTGGTTAATTAGAGGCAATCTATTTTGGTTGCATCTCATAAGGGTTGATTCTAACTTAACCTCACCGTGTTATACTTCGTGCTTGGGAACTCGGAAAAGAATTGTGGGCGCTTCTTTAACAACGGTAGATTGTTCATCGAAAGGTATTCCTTCTTATCCCTCTTTATATGAAATAACGATTAACGGATTAAAAGGAAATAGGCTAAAATTGTTATATTTCCGCTGCTATACCTTAGCCTTAATTTCCAACAATGGTATTGGAGCCATCGTTAAATCCGTTATTTCATATATGAAAATTTAGAAGTTTTTTCAATAGGATTGAATAAATATTTATGGTTAGGATTAATTAACAAATTGTTTGATTAATTAATTCTAAAGATAAATAAATTTTAGTTAATTGTTAATTAAAATTGATTATGCGTATGTTCCTAATTATTTCGGTTGATAATCATTATAACAAAATCTATTTGTTTTATCGTTAGGTTAATAAAATTAGTTTTATTAATTCTAAAAGATAAAACGGAAATCTATTGTAGTTTTTCCTATTTCTGAAAATCGTTTTTGAAATCGTTTTAAAAACTGATATATATATATATTTATATTTTATAAAAAAAAATATACGACAGCGGCTCGGGTCGCGCCTCACGGCGCGACCATCCGCGTGCGCAGCCGCGGGGCTGCTGCCAAACGGCAGCAGCCCAGTTTCGGGCCCTATCCCGAATCCCACTTGATTTTAATTGTTAAAATCGGCTTGTAAATAATTTATATATATATATATATATATGTTTCGGAAATCAATAGTTTTCTGTTTTGATTATCGAATGAAAAATTCGTTTAAAAGTTTATTTTTACCAAGTTGTAAATCAAAGCGTTAAATGAATTGAAATCAAAATAATTGGGACATGCATAATCGACGTTTTATATGGTTATATTAATCTAAGGGTTAATATAAAGATACGAAACGATAAGATGTAAAATTGGATGAAAGTTAATTTGACGAGTTAATATGATTAACTTAAATATTACATAAGACGGTTATGTAATCAACCAATTAAATTTATTTAATTGAGTCTTTGCATGTTTGGAGTTATGGACATATTTGGACCCTCTTTTAGTCTTTTGGTATTTTTGAAATAGGGCCTGCGCGTCCTGCCTTTCTACTATCTATTGTAATTTCTCCTCTCATCTGATTCCCTTCAATTCAATTGAAGTTTTCTTATAGTAGTATAGAAATTAATATGTAATTTCAAGGCGCCATGGAGAAGACGGAGGACCTAAAGAGAAATATGTAATAGTTAGTATTTCCTTAGGTTTGGCCTTTTATTCCGTCTCTGGCTCGACGGAATAATTTAGATGATATGTCCATAACGCCAATGTATGTATGTATGTGTGTCTGATGTATGCTAAAGCAAATCAAGACTAAGTTAGATTATGAGACTTAAATAAAAATCCCTCATTAAAAAGTTAAGTAAATAAGCAAGTTATTAAAATCGGTTGCCCCTCCCTAATATTATAATTCAGCCGGCAGTACTGGGGGCCTTTGGGTTGTTGGCTAAAGTCAAGCTCGGAGTCTTATGGTAACACCTGGATTATCGAAAATCGTTCTTTCATGAATATGGGGTAGTACTTAAATTAGAGTATGATAATTGGATGGGCAAACTCATGTTGTCATAAACTAATGGGAAAAATGGTTGGGATTAATATGAATGACATATTAGTTACTAATGTGGTTAGTAACCCAATAACCTAGGAATCACATTCGAGATGTGATTGATTGCATGAATCTACCTAACAAATGGGACTAGCTTGTTGGCTATAGTCAAGGCGAAATCTCAGGAGTTAGGATCCTAGCTCACTAAAGGATTTGTGAAATTCTTCGAATTAATATGGAGGGTTATTAATTTGGCAAAATAGTGGGAGCAATCTGAAATAAATTAAAAGGCCTATAATTTTAGATTGTTATACTTTAAAGCAAATGAATGACATACGTTTACTCTTTCTCACTCTCAGGTTTTGTTTAAACATACGCTCTTAAAATCATGACTAACACCAATCTGCGTTACATCCTTACCGATAACAAATTGAATGGTTCAAAATTCACTGACTGGTTTCGTAACCTCAAAATTATTTTGAAGTTCGAAAGGAAATGGTATGTACTTGATACACCGATACCCCCTTACCCAATGGATGATGCTCCCTACCAAGAGGTTTATGCTTACTTGAAGCATAAAGCTGATGACGATCAAGTAGGGGACATCATACTTGCATCATTGACACCAGAGGTTAAAAGGCAACTACATTCAGATATGGATGCCTCTTCCATGGTCAAGCACCTTAAAGAGCTATTTGTGATAGAAACTCGGTGCGAGCGCTTCGAAATAACCAAGGAGTTATATAAAATCAAGATGTAGGAGGGAACATCTGTGATGGTACATTGTGCCAAGATGATCAGCCTCATAACCAAGTTTTCTAGTATTGGAGATGCGATGGACCATGAACTAAGTGAAAACTTACTTCTACAGTCCCTCCCTGAGAGCTACTCACAGTTCATCATGAACTATCAAATGAGTGGCTTGCAAACCTCTCTTGTAGAGCTTGCACATATGCTCGAGTCAGTCGAGCCCATTATAAAAGAAAACGAGGAAATGATGGCCCTTGCTATTGAAGGATCGAGAAAAAGGAAAGGGGTCGCTCCCGATCCAAACCATCTTGATAAATGCAAGGGGGTTGTGCTCACCGAAACAAAGGGAAAGGAACCAAAGAAGCCCAAAGGAAAGTGCTACTATTGTGGTGACTTAGGGCATTGGAAGAAGGATTGCATGGAGTACCTAACCTTCCACGAGAAGGAAAATAACGGTGCTTCAGCATGTGGTATGTTTTATATTGAAATAAATACAGTTTCATTGTCTGAATCTTGGGTACTTGATACCGGATGTGGATCTCATATTTGTACAAATATGCAGGAGCTAAAACAGACTAAGGAACTTAAGAAAGGAAACATAAACTTGCGAGTGGAAAATAGAGCAAGAGTTGACGCCCTCGCAATTGGAGATTATGTTTTACTTTTGCCCTCTGGGCTTGTAATAGAATTAAGGAATTGTTTATACATTCCTGAGATGTCTCGTAACATTATTTCTATTAGCCGTCTTGTTGACGACGGTTTTCATATTTCAATAAAGAACAATAGTTGCAATTTTTATAAAGATTCGATCTTTTATTTTCAGGAATATCACAAAATGGGATTTATGTGTTAGATGATAAAACTCATGTTTTTGCAATTGATACCAAAAGACATAAGATAGATAATTCAACTTACTTGTGGCATTTTCGTTTAGGCCATATAAACAAGAGACGCATGCTAAAGCTACATTCAGATGGGCTTATAGATCCAATCGATTCCGAATCATTGGAAACATGTGAATCATGTTTAAAAGGTAAAATGACAAAGACACCCTTTAGCAATAAAGGTGAGCGTGTATCAGACACTCTAGGACTCATTCATTCAGATGTATGTGGTCCTATGTCTGTCCAAGCAAGAGGAGGATTCAGATACTTCATAAGCTTCATAGATGACCATACTCGATATGGTTACATCTACTTGATGAGGCACAAATCAGAAGCTTTTGACAAGTTCAAATGCTTCAAGAATGAAGTGGAAAATCAATTAGGAAAGAAAATAAAAAAGCTTCGATCCGATCGAGGTGGCGAATATCTTTCAGATGATTTTCTGAATTATCTCACTGAATGTGGGATATGCTCACAATGGACACCTCCCTATACACCACAACACAATGGTGTATCCGAGAGGAGAAACCGTACCCTATTAGATATGGTACGATCCATGATGAGCATGGCCTTACTTCCAAAATCGTTCTGGGGCTATGCCTTAGAAACTGCCCTCTTCACCCTGAACCGAGTACCAACTAAATCCGCTAGTTCCACACCATATGAATTGTTCATTGGTAGGAAACATGTGTTCTCATTTATGAGAGTATGGGGTTGTTCAGCATATGTCAAACGCATAGCGTCCGACAAATTAGATTCTAAATCTGATAAATGTTTCTTCATTGGATATCCCAAAGAAACCATGGGGTATTACTTCTATCATCCAGATGATCAGAAAGTAATAGTATCCAGATACGCAACCTTCTTAGAGAAAGAGTTTCTCGAAGAAACACAAAAGGGAAGCGTGATCGAACTCAACGAAGTTCAAGAGCAAGAAACACCGACTGAAACAACAGAAGCGGTTGAGGTACCCGAAGAAGTCCCATTAGATGAGACTCCAGTGGCACCTATTCGTAAATCACGAAGAGTTCGTGAACTCCCAGTTAGATATGGTTTTCTAGTAGGAGATGATAACGAGGTTCCCGTGTTAGACGACGAACCCGAAAACTACGAAGAGGCTCTTACTAGTCTAGATTCTAAAGCATGGCTTGAAGCCATGGATTCTGAAATGGATTCCATGTATACTAACCAAGTGTGGACTTTGGTTGATCCACCCGAAGGGATAATTCCCATTGGGTGTAGGTGGATCTTCAAAAAGAAGACTGACATGGATGGAAAGGTTAGCACCTACAAGGCTAGGTTGGTAGCAAAAGGATATCGTCAGAAATAAGGTGTTGATTATGACGAAACCTTCTCTCCTGTTGCTATGTCCAAATCAATCAGAATCATGCTTGCTATTGCCGCTCACTACGATTATGAGATTTGGCAAATGGATGTGAAAACAGCTTTACTAAATGGAAACCTGCTTGAGGATGTACACATGATGCAGCCTGAAGGTTTCATTTCATAGGATGCAAATAAAGTTTGCAAACTTCAGAGATCCATTTATGGACTCAAGCAAGCATCTAGAAGCTGGAACAAGTGTTTTGACGAAACCATAAAACAATTTGGTTTCGAACAAAATTGCGAAGAAGCTTGCATTTACAAGAAAGCAAGTGGGAGCTCTATAGCATTTCTCATACTATATGTGGACGATATACTGTTAATGGGAAATGACATTGCTCTATTACAATCGGTGAAAGTATGGTTATCTGGTAACTTCTCAATGAAAGACCTTGGTGAAGCAGCTTATATACTTGGTATAAAGATCTATAGAGTTAGATCGCGAAGACTGCTTGGTCTTTCATAGGGTACATACATTGAAAAGGTGCTAAATCGGTTTAGCATGCTTGAATCGAAATGAGGTAACTTACCCATGGTACATGGAGTAAAGTTAAACAATCATCAATGTCCTAAAACTGATGATGACAAACGACGCATGGCTGTAGTCCCGTACGCCAGCGCGATCGGTTCGATTATGTATGCTATGTTATGCACTAGACCTGATGTAGCGTTCGCGTTATCTGTAACGAGTTGTTACCAAGGGAATCCGAGAGACGAGCATTGGATTACCGTCAAGAACATTCTTAAGTACTTGAGAAGGACTAAAGACATGTTCCTAGTGTACGGAGAAGGAGATCTGAAAATTGAAGGATTTTCAGACGCTAGTCATCTCACAGATGAGAATGATTTTAAATCTCAATCAGGATACCTGTTTATCTTGAATGGGGGCGCAGTCAGTTGGAAAAGTTCCAAGCAGGGAAGCGTAGCTTTTTCTATGACCGAGTCAGAGTACATCGCTGCTGCGGAAGCAGCAAAGGAAGCAGTTTGGATTAGAAAGTTCATTACAGAACTAGGAGTGGTGCCTGACATTGTCAATCCCATTACCCTAAACCACGGTCTCATAATGCATCCAAGCACTACCTAAAGCGATACCACATCATTGGAGAGATTGTGGCTAGAGGAGATGTGAGAATAGAAAGACTACCTACAGAGGACAACATTGCAGATCCGTTGACAAAGCCTTTAACCCAGAAAGTACATGATCGTCATTTAACTTCTACTAGGATAAGTTTTAGAAACAATTGGCTTTAGTCCAAGTGGGAGTATGTTGGGGTTTAGTGTCCTATAAACAATTGTTGCAGGATACAAACTTAATGTAAATGAATTGTTCTTTATGTCATTTGTTTTAATGAGATATATGTTTTATAACTATATAAAGGCAATCCCTTTTAAGCACTAAATAAAGTCTAATAAAAGGAAATCTGTAAGTTTGTTTAAAGTGATTATAAAGTGTTCATACAAGCATGAAGTGAGATAAAACTTTATAATAAACTAATAAACTTAAAACCACCCCAAGTCAAGTGATATGTTTAGGATTGATATATCACTGTTGAGACTTGTATGTAACAATGTCTTCTGTCCGACAGAAAGCTGATCTCACAAGCTTCATATATATAGATATCTGGACAGTTACATAGATCCGATGAAACGTCGTTCATTAGGATTGGGGATCCAATTTGAGATAACAGGATGGGTAGATTCTTCCTTGTCACCTGTTCATCTCATTGGTATTAATAGGTATAACTAATCCTCAGACTCAAAGGAATGTTAATTGGTCATCCTGAATTACTGAATGTGAGACTTTGATCCTGTGGTCCCACGATCCTTAACAAAGATGACTCTGGGGTGTGAACTGCAAAGGTTGGGTGTCACAGGAGGTAATGTCAGGGTAGTTATACATTGGATTGAGCATTTATCACTCCCGATTAATGGGAGATACATCCAAGGATCGCTTGTGGAAGACTCGACTCTAAATCCTTGCAAGGTGATAGCTTAAGAGTAGAAATACAGATTTCACTTAACCTATCTATTTGAGTTGACTCGGCCTGTACAAGTAAAATGAACGTCTCGCTATATGTGACTTGACATCACCCATAGTCATAAGATTCAGTTCAAGGATGTAGTTGATAAAGTATCGAAGTATACTGTAACTAATACGGAAGGGTTAACGACAGAATCAACCTGTCTTCTTAACGGACTCTGGGGAAATGATTACAGACTTGCCAATAACATACTCACTACATCATTCCGCTATGCAAGGATTAAATATAATTCTTGAAGAAATTATTTTAATAGTTGCATACGGCCAGAAGTAGTAAGAACCTAATGGATCACACATAAGACTTGGAACCAAAAGAGAGATGGATGTCATTAATAGATGGAAGCACAAATGAGCCCAGTAAGGCCCATTTAATTAGGGGTGGCCGAAATTTGTATATAGTAAGTAAGGAATTATTTTAATTCCCTTAATCCTAATTTGATTAGGTTTGTGAATTAAATTAATTAAGAGAGATAATTAAATTAGGAGTTTTAATTAGATTAATATACTCCTATTATTATCCAATTAGGTTATTTATTATTATCCTAAATATATTAGATATATTATAAGATAATAATTAGGAATCCTATTCCGAATTGAATTCCTATTAAGTAACCTATTCCTATCTAACTAGGGTTTAGATACAAGTTATTATATATACCCCCCTAATGTGTGAATTTCGACTAAGCCAATCCCCTCCCCTTATTGTGATTTTCGAAACCTACATTAAGAGAGGGAAAGTGAATTCGCATCCCCTAGTTCGTGGACAAGAATTCATACGGCTTCCATCAATTGATTAATCTCATTCATCTCCTTTTCTCTTTGATCTTGTGTTGGTTAATTAGAGGCAATCTATTTTGGTTGCATCTCATAAGGGTTGATTCTAACTTAACCTCACCGTGTTATACTTCGTGCTTGGGAACTCGGAAAAGAATTGTGGGCGCTTCTTTAACAACGGTAGATTGTTCATCGAAAGGTATTCCTTCTTATCCCTCTTTATATGAAATAACGATTAACGGATTCTATAGTTAAAAGGAAATAGGCTAAAATTGTTATATTTCCGCTGCTATACCTTAGCCTTAATTTCCAACAGATGCAGCCTGAAGGTTTCACATCGAAGGATGCAAATAAAGTTTGCAAACTTTAGAGATCCATTTATGGACTCAAGCAAGCATCTAGAAGCTGGAATAAGCATTTTGACGAAACCATAAAACAATTTGGTTTTGAACAAAATTGCGAAGAAGCTTGCATTTACAAGAAAGCAAGTGGGAGCTCTATAGAATTTCTCATACTATATGTGGACGATATATTATTAATGGGAAATGACGTTGCTCTCTTACAGTCAGTGAAAGTATGGTTATCTGGTAACTTATCAATGAAAGACCTTGGTGAAGCAGCTTATATACTTGGTATAAAGATCTATAGAGATAGATCGAGAAGACTGCTTGGTCTTTCACAGGCTACATACATTGAAAAGGTGCTAAATCAGTTTAGCATGCTTGAATCGAAACGAGGTAACTTACCCATGTTACATGGAGTAAAGTTAAACAATCATCAATGTCCTAAAACCGATGATGATAAACGACGCATGGCTATAGTCCCGTACGCCAGCGCAATCGGTTCGATTATGTATGCTATCCTATGCACTAGACCTGACGTAGCGTTCGCGTTATCTGTAACGAGTCGTTACCAAGGGAATCCGGGAGACGAGCATTGGATTGCCGTCAAGAACATTCTTAAGTACTTGAGAAGAACTAAAGATATGTTCCTAGTGTACGGAGAAGGTGATCTGAAAATAGAAGGATTTTCAGACGCAAGTCATCTCACAGATGAGAATGATTATAAATCCCAATCAGGATACCTGTTTATCTTGAATGGGGGCACGGTCAGTTGGAAGAGTTCCAAGCAGGGAAGCGTACCTTTCTCTACGACCGAGTCAGAGTATATCGCAGCTGCAGAAGCAGCAAAGGAAGCGGTTTGGATTAGAAAGTTCATTACAAAACTAGGTGTGGTGCTTGACATTGTCAATCCCATTAAACTGTACTGTGATAACAATAGAGCCATTGCGCAAGCAAAGGAACCACGGTCTCATAATGCATCCAAGCATTACCTTAAGCGATACCACATCATTAGAGAGATTGTGGCTAGAGGAGATGTGAGAATAGAAAGAGTACCTACAGAGGACAACGTTGCAGATCCGTTGACAAAGCCTTTAACCCAGAGAATACATGATCGTCATTTAACTTCTACTGGGATAAGTTTTAGAAACAATTAGCTTTAGTCCAAGTGGGAGTATGTTGGGGTTTAGTGTCCTATAGACAATTGTTCTAGGATACAAACTTAATGTAAATGAATTGTTCTTTATATCATTTGTTTAATGAGATATATGTTTTATAACTATATAAAGGCAATCCCTTTTAAGCACTAAATAAAGTCTAATAAAAGGAAATCCGTAAGTTTATTTAAAGTGATTATAAAGTGTTCATACAAGCATGAAGTGAGACAAAACTTTATAGTAAACTGATAAACTTAAAACCACCCCAAGTCAAGTGACATGTTTGGGATTGACATATCACTGTTGAGACTTGTATGTAACAATGTCTTCTGTCCGACAGAAAGCTGATCTCACAAGCTTCATATATACAGATATCTGGACAGTTACATAGATCCGATGAAACGTTGTTCATTAGGATTGGGGATCCGATTTGAGATAACAGGATGGGTAGATTCATCCTTGTCACATGTTCATCTCATTGGTATTAATAGGTATAACTAATCCTCAGACTCAAAGGAATATTAATTGGTATTCTGGATTACGGAATGTGATGCTTTGACTCTAGTGTAACATGATCCTTAACAGAGATGACTTTGGGGTGTGAACAGTAGACGTTGGGTATCACAGGAAGTAATTGCGGAGTCGTTATATATTGGATTGAGCAATTATCACTCCCGATAAATGGGAGATACATCCATGGATCGCTTGTGGAAGACTCGACTCTAAATCCTTGCAAGGTGATAGCTTAAGAGTAAGAAATACAGATTTCACTTAACCTATCTTTTTGAGTTGACTCGGCCTATACAAGTAAAACGAACGTCTCGCTATATGTGACTTGACATCACCCATAGTCATAAGATTCAGTTCAAGGATGTAGTTGATAAAGGATCGAATTATACTGTAACTAATACGGAAAGGTTAACGACAGAATCAACCTGTCTTCTTATAGCTCTGGGGGAATGATTACGGACTTGCTAATCACATACTCTGTACATCATTCTGTTATGCAAAGATTAAATATAATTCTTTGAAAATTAATTTAATAACGTTGCATACGGCTAGAAGCAATAAGAACCTAATGGATCACACATAAGACTTGGAACCTAAAAGAGAGATAGATGTTAATTAATTGATAGAAGCTCAATTGAGCCCAATAAGCCCCATGGACATAAGGGGGTCGAAATTCATGTAGTGATATACATGAATAATTAATTTGATTTTGTTAATCCTAATTAGATTAGGAATATGAATTAAATTAATTAAGAGATAATTAAGTTGGGAGTTTTAATTAGATTAATATACTCCTATTATTATCCAATAAGGTTATTATTATTATCCTTAATATATTAGATATATAGTGAGATAATAATTAGGAATTCTATTCCGAATGGAATTCCTATTCAGTAACCTAATTCTATCTAACTAGGGATTAGATACAAGAGATTATAAATACCCCTTCCCTTGAGATTTTCGAAATCCAAGCAAGCCATACCCTACTTGTGATTTTCGAAATTCACCTAGTCCAAGAGAGAGAAAATTCGACACCCCTAGTTCGAGGACGAGATTTCTCTACGGCTTCGTTTGATCAATTGATTTTCATCTATTTCTTTTATCTTTGATCTTGTGTTGATTAGTTAGAGGCAATCTAATTTGGTTGCTATTCAACGGTTGATTCCAAATTAATCCTCCCGTGTTTTATTTCGTGTTTGGGAACTCGAAGAAGAAAAACAAACAAAAGGGAGAAATTCGTTTTACTACTCCTACATCAGGTCAGTTCACGATTTCGCGGATTCCCAGAGATTGAACCGTCGGATCATTCGCGATTTTTGGACAGGAGCTTCTAGACATATTCTTCCACGTTTCCACCGAAGGGATTGTCGTTCGGAGGTCTGGAAGGTCTGTTTCGGATAGGAGCAGATTGGTAGACAGTTTCTATCTCTTTTGAAATTGTGGGCACTTCGTTTGCAACGGTAGATAGAACTTCTAAAAGGTATTTCTTCTTATCCTTCTTTATATAAAATAACGGTTAACGGATCTTGTGGTTAAATGGAAATAGGTTAAAAATTTTATATTTCCGCTGCTATATCTTAGCCTAATTTCCAACAGTTGCCGTTTTCATTTCTGCCTTGACTTATGCCACGTCCTCGTCCTCTACCATTTCCTCCTCGACCTCTTTCGCGTCCTCTGTCGGACTGACTACTTTTTCCATTTTTAAACACAGTCTTCGTTGCTAAGACTTGTTCTGCAGAATCTTCTCTTCATTTTTCAAACCGCTCCTGGCGTGCTTGTAATGACCCTACAACTTCATCAACGGACATTTCGCTGATGTCTCTGGACTCCTCCATAGCCACCACTACGTAATCAAATTTTGGTAGTAGTGATCACATAATTTTTTCAACAATTCTGGACTCTTCAATTTTTTCTCCATACTGCTGCATCTGATTTATGATAGATTTTACTCGGGATGAGTAATCACTAATGGCCTCCATCTCTTTCATCCTCATCGTCTCAAATTCTCCTCTCAGCATCTGTAAACGAACTTTTTTAACTTTCTCCTCCCCTTGAAGAGAAACCCATAGGATTTCCCACACTTGTTTGGCGGTGGTAGCTTCGGCTACTTTCTCGAACATTAATTCATCTAAACCTTGATGGATGAGAGTAAGAGCCTTTTGATCGCTTTTGCGATTTTTCTGCAGAGTATCTTTTTCTGCCTGTGGCAACGCTGCCTCGTTGGTTGGGACTACGTAGCCTTTTTCAACAATGTCCCAGACATCTTGACATCCGAGTAACACCTTCATTCGAATACACCAACTTGAATAATTGGTTTTGGTGAGCTGAGGGTATTGATAAGGAAGTTTGAGACCGTCTGACATTTTTTTAGGGTCTTTGGAATACTTGGTTTTGAGATAGTATAATTATTTTCACGGAAGACTGACTCTCATAACGTGGCTCTGATACCACTTTGTTGACTAAATTATAATTTTATGAGGAGTGGATATGTAATTTAGGGAACTAAGAAAAAAATGGCACAAAGCACTCTTTAACTCAATTTTAATTTTTTTTCATACAACCTAATACCAAATAGAGACTCTTATATATATATATATATATATATATATATATATGACTTAAACCATTTAACTTAATTTTGAACCACATGCTTGTCAAAATAAAAACCACAAATATAAATCTAAAGCTACACTATACATTAGTCTATATATCACATTATTGATCTTTTTTCTTCACCAAAGTAAATGCATTTTTTACTTATGCATTCAAGGAAGACTCCTCCCTCTCATCATGTGAACATGCTCAAAATTATCTTTTTTTTAATTCAAAATTAAGTTTAATTTAAGTTTAATATTTTAACATTCCCGTCTTTTATACTTATCTCGAAAAATTGATGCCATCAATTGGGATGTTAATGTATGTTGTTTAGTAAGGATAAGGGTTACTTGGCGGTGGAACGGTATATAGACCTCAGACTGAGTCATAAAACCTTTTCATCTTCACTCGAACTTGGATATAAAGAGAAAAAACAAAAGGCATTCAAGCTTTTCAGTTTATCCTTGAAATGAAAAAGTTCATTGTGTTCATGTTAGCCTTCTTTCAAACTCATTTTCATATTTATCTTGTGTTATTTATCTTTTACTTGTGAAAATTCTCGCACATCATTACTTAGAAAACCAGAAATGGCTTTCTGAGTTCACTAGCTATGAAATTCTAAAAATTCCTCCTCATTAGAAGTTTCTTGGATGAGGGATTCCAGCGGGGAAGGTATGGATTTGCTTGTTGATAAATGAGAGAAGCTTAAGGTTGTTACTCACTATAATAGGGTTTTCTTCCCCACTATGGCACACTATACTATGGATTTTTTCCCTCTCGTAAGTCCAAGGAGACCAACAAAGGTCTCCCCGATATGTATCAATAGGCGAAGGCCAATTATGGCATGAAGATAAACGTTGGGGTGCCTTAAAAACTCAATTCAACCACTATGAGTGTCCCACTCCGCCTAAGAGATGTTACCCAGGCGAGATTGCCATTATACTTACCCCCGAGGATGTGGCCTTAATATTCATCGTCTACCTAGTGGGAAGAGCCTTCACACTGGAGGCTCTAGGGCCTAAAGTCTAAGCCAATAGTAGAATGGAGGATAACGCCTTTATATTGTATGAGTCTTAGTTAGAGTATAACTTTAGAGTTCTTCTCCCTCTTTTCCAAGAGGTATTTTGTGATTTGAACTTGGCTTTGAGCCAAGTTGCCCTTGTTGCCTGGTCTCATTTGGTGGCTTTGAGGCATCTTCTAACCTTTTCTCAAGATGCGATATCTTGCCATTTCAGTTGAAAGATGCAAAATTTCCTGCATATTGCCATTGATAGAAACAACATTCCTGAGTGGAGAAATAAGTTATTTATTGTGATTAAAATGCATCATTTCTCATTTCTTACCAATTGGAACCTATCCCTTAAGAGCATAGATACACGAATTCCCCGAAAGGGTGAAGCTCTACGTTGAGCAAGAACGTGTTGATGACTTATGGAAACTATAAGGCAGTCTCATTCTCTATTCATATCATTTATTTATTCGCTGTGTTTAGGGATTTCATCCCAATTGTTAATTTACATTTGAGTAATAACGGCCGATTGTTCTTTGACTAAATTAACATACAACTATTTGATAAAACTAGGGAATCGAAGAGTCATTGTTTAGTTGAATCAAAGCAGGTAGTGATTGATAACATAAAATCGAATCTTGGAATGTATTCGGAGATAAAATCAGACTGACAATCTGAAATTCCTTTCTCCATGTGACATTAATACATCAAGATTCAATTTTATCACATCAAGTGAATAAATAATTAAGTTTCTGAATCGATATCGCTGAGAATCGGTTGGCTTAGATTAGGTTCTTCTATTTCATAATGCTATTAACAGGTTGAATCTTAGCCGCTGAGGAAAGGTTATTTGTTAATTAGGGATTGGTTATAGTCTTACTTAACCAATTTAATAATACGGAAGAATAATCCAAACTAGTCTGATATTTGATTTAGAAGAATAATCTTTTCCGTCAATGATCAAGACTAACTGAAATCCTTGCCTGAGAATCCCTTGACTGAAATCTTCTTTATTTATTATATTCAACTTCAATTTTGATTTTGTTATTTCTGTTAACTTAGTTCATCAATCTACTCAAATCCCCCTTTTATTTAATTTTGTTATTTTCTTGGTTATTAATTTAGTTAAATCAGTACTAACCCTTTGGGTTCGACCTTTGCTTACCCTTGTGCAAGCCTAAGGGCTGTGAAGTTATAATTATCTTTGGTGGTTTCGACACCCGTCAAATTTTGGCGCCGTTGCCGGGGATTAGTTTAACTTGCTTTAATTTTATTAATAATCAGGTTTGTATTTTTTTTTTTTTTTCATTTGAGTGATTTTTCATAATTATGGATCATGTGCTTCAACTCATCAATGAGTACCGCTAGAATTCTGATCCATATTATTCTCCATGTCCCAATTTCTTTTGGAACCAATCAAGTTCAGATAATTATCAATCATATTCTATTAATTCATCAACCTCTAGTATGTCCCTTGATGAAATTGTTTTGAATTTAGCCACTCTAATTTTAGTTCATGACTATGCATTAGAGGAAGATGAAATAATAGAAAATGACAAGGTAATTGATGATAAAAATTACATAGCTGTCGATGAGTTAGATTATTCAAAGGATTTTTATGTTTTGGATGCAACTAACAATTCAATCATAAATTCAGAGCAAAATTTTCTGATTGACTCATCTAAGGCTAGTGAAAATTTGGATATTCAAGAGGGTATAATTTTATATCCAATTGAATTTAATTGTGCTTTTCAGGTTGGCTTGATTGATTCCACTGTGCAGGAAAAGAGTAACCCGGACAATCTTGAAAATATTTTTGGTTATGATTGGGATGGAAAGGAGGATGAACGGTTAGGAATTGGATAATGTAAAATCACAGACGTCTGGCCAAAGACGTTAAATAGAGGCGCTTTTGGGAGGCAGCCCATTGTTTAGCTTTGAGAGAGCTAAACTGTTGTTATTTATATTTAAATTCTTGCATTTTGTTTGTTTATTTTAACTTTAATTGCCTTCATCTTCCTTATTATGCTGGTTCTTTTTTCCATTTTTTTTCCAAATGAAGACTTGCTTGGACAGTCATCTGCCCGTTCACCAGTGCTGTATTGTCGCTATGATTGGAAGAAAAGATGGTCTGCAGTTGAGAAACATTGTTTAAAATCAACTAACCCTTGTGCAATCTCACAAATCAGGGCAGTACCCCTTTCTCTTTCATTTAATATTTTATTGCCCTTCATCCTATAATCATGTTTGTTTCGCATTGAGGACAATACGAGAATTAAGTGTGAGGTATTTAGGGGTCTCTAATTTAATTAGAAATGCTGATTTACTTGGTTTTTGCTGCTGGTATATTTGAGATTAAATTTCTAAAATCTGCTGCTGAAATTTTCTGGTTTTTGGTGCTAATTTGCTGCTGAAATTTGGGGTGAATTATCTATAATTTGCTGCTGTAAATTCGGGTTTAATTCTATGGGATATGTGCAGTGTCTGCCTCAAAAGAAAAAAAATCAGAAAATATGTTCGAGTCTAGTGTGAGGTGTCCACCTTTTGCTTCGTCCCTAAAACTACCAATGATAGGTCTCTATTTTGCGCTCGATTGAAACTAGGTTGCTAATTTAGTACTGAAATCCTTAAGTTTTGTATTGAGTAAGGTTGTTGATTTCAAAAGGTCAGGATTGCATAATTGCCTTAAGTATGCATATGAACTACTTGATTAATCTCCCATGGCATGAAAAGATGTTTTGAATGAAGCAACACCACTTTTATCCCTATTTTTGGAAAGAATTTGAGCCTAAATGCAAGAACAAAATACATTACACTTTGTTCTATTTTTCTGAGTGTTGTCCAATTTTAGTTTGAAATTCTAGAACTTGCCATGTTATACATTTCGAGACCACATCTGATGAATTTGAGCATTAAAAAGGATAAGGGCAGTAGGTTTCTTTTCTTAGCCATTTCAAATAAATTCGAACCCTTAGTCTTGCTCAAGACTAACAAAAATAACAGTATCCAGCCCTTAGTTCAGCCACATTTGAGCCTTTTCCCCATTCTTGACACAACCCTTGTTTGAGTCCTTTGGTCAGGGACAATTTAGCCATCAGAGTCTGTATATTCTTTTACTTTATTCAATGATTAATTGCCGCTTTGAGCAATTTCCATATTCGAAAACCACAAGTTCATCAAAGTATAAGGATTCAATTGAATAGTCTTTTAGTTATAGTATATGTGGGTGTGCTTCAAAAAGTGTCTAAATAGACATTAGTCTGCAAAATAGCAGCTTTCTTGTTCTTGTTCAAAGGTTTTCTATATTAAAAAAAAAGCCTCAGAAAAAAAAAAGAAAAAAAAAGTCAGAGCAGAAGAAAAAGAAGAAAAATAAAAAGAAAAAGAAACAAAGAAAAATTTCTTGTTAGTTTTTTCATTTGAGTCTGTTTATAGTTGTTTAAGTTCATCTTGAACATTCATTCTGAAGTTTGAGAATTGTAAGTCGTTTGCAAATAATTGAGCTTTGATTTCCATTTGGCCATTTTCAGAGTAGGATGTACATTTTTACTACTCTCGGTTTCCCTTTCTTCCTCCTTTCCTTTCCAAACCTTACCCCCAACCTATGTTACACCCTGTTTTAAGTCCTTTTGATTTAGTGTCTTGAATTCATACTAAGTGGTGGAGATTTGATATATTGGCAAGCTTATGGTAATTTCATTCTAGATTGTGACTTGAGTGATTTCTTAAAACTAATTATTGCTTAAACACTTGAGTGCAATGAGTGACCTCTGTGAGGGTGCTGCTGATTTTAATTCATCTCTCATGTACATGGTCAAAAGCTTATTTGGTGAGATTTTTCAAGTAGTTACATTGTGTATTTAAACATGAATAAATTCTTGACTTGGAGAGTTAATGGCTGATAATCTTTGCATTATGAGGGGGATCGGGAAAGGTTAGTAAACACGAAATCATTAGAGCTAAGAACTGTTCACATGATCTGGTATGCTTGAGGACAAGCATTGGGTAAGTGTGAGGTGTTTGATAAGTGTCTATTTCAGTGATAAAATACCCACTTGTTATGCTATTTTGTTAGCCGGTTTGATTGTTATCACGGGTTTTATTGCTTGTTTTGTGTATTATGCCTCTACAGGGACTTATTATGAAGAAAGGAGCTGAATTGGGGCTATTTGGAGCTAATTTGGCTAAAGATAAAATCTGGAGCTGTTTTAAAGACCTGAAGTCGAAGCTGGGAGTTAGTCTTGCCCAAGACTAATAAGCATGCAGACAGAAATCTTTCCAAATATGTCAAGTGCGAATCTGTTCAAATTTATCACGTTTTCAGATGTCTATTAAGGAGTTTTGAGCCTACAAATCAGAAGGAAGAAGTCAAGTAGTATTAGGAAGTTAGAATATTTATTTTTTATAATTAGCTAGTATTTATCTCCTAATTAGGGTTGGAGAACTCCTATAAATAGGAGAGGATCTATCTCTAATGGGAGTTAAGTTTTAAGTTCAGTTTTAGATTCCGTTTTATAATCAGAATTATTATTTAGTTTTTTATTCAGTTTTAGGTTTAGCTTTTATTTTTATTTTGTTCTCTCTTTCCCAAGAGAGAAAGCGTTATTCTTCCATGGCTATTCATAGCTAAATTTCCAATTTCGGTTAAGGGTTAATTCAAGGCAGGTTTTCTCAAGTATTGTGAGATCGTTTTACTTCTATAATTCTTCTCTATTCATATCATTTATTTATTCGCTGTGTTTAGGGATTTCATCCCAATTGTTAATTTACATTTGAGTAATAACGGCCGATTGTTCTTTGACTAAATTAACATACAACTATTTGATAAAACTAGGGAATCGAAGAGTCATTGTTTAGTTGAATCAAAGCAGGTAGTGATTGATAACATAAAATCGAATCTTGGAATGTATTCGGAGATAAAATCAGACTGACAATCTGAAATTCCTTTCTCCATGTGACATTAATACATCAAGATTCAATTTTATCACATCAAGTGAATAAATAATTAAGTTTCTGAATCGATATCGCTGAGAATCGGTTGGCTTAGATTAGGTTCTTCTATTTCATAATGCTATTAACAGGTTGAATCTTAGCCGCTGAGGAAAGGTTATTTGTTAATTAGGGATTGGTTATAGTCTTACTTAACCAATTTAATAATACGGAAGAATAATCCAAACTAGTCTGATATTTGATTTAGAAGAATAATCTTTTCCGTCAATGATCAAGACTAACTGAAATCCTTGCCTGAGAATCCCTTGACTGAAATCTTCTTTATTTATTATATTCAACTTCAATTTTGATTTTGTTATTTCTGTTAACTTAGTTCATCAATCTACTCAAATCCCCCTTTTATTTAATTTTGTTATTTTCTTGGTTATTAATTTAGTTAAATCAGTACTAATCCTTTGGGTTCGACCTTTGCTTACCCTTGTGCAAGCCTAAGGGTTGTGAAGTTATATTTTATTTTTGGTGGATTCGACAACCATCAGGTATAGAGGAAGGTACTCTTGTATACTCAGCTTCTATTGTAAAAGGTTTCGTGCTCTACCTTTAAAGAGCTCAGTAGAGAATTCAAAAAGCTCGGACGAGTTCCGGGGACTGGACGTAGGCGGAGAGGCCGAACCAGGATATGTCTGCTGGGTTACATATTTCTAACCCTTAAACTCCTTTATATATTGCTTGCTATAAAACTGACTAAGTAACGAACTCACACTCAGTTGAGTGCACTAAGAAGCTGAGTTCAGGAATAGACTTTAAGTGCTATCTCCTGACTCAAGGAAAGAAACAGACTTAGTCACAAGTTGACTAAGCTTGTGTCTTAAGATTACTTAGCGCCGCTGTGTAAACCTTTTCTTAAGAAAAGAAGTCAGCCTAAACGGACAAAATTTTAAATAGTTCTTATCCCCCCCCCCCCTTGGAACTAAACTTGTCACGTTATAAGGGACCAACAAGTGGTATCAGAGCATAACAACTCACTGAGCAAGATATAACTATCTTGAGCTGATCCCCACAATGGCTGAGAACAGCACTCGTTTCCTCTCAGGAAATCAGACAACTCAGATTTTACCTGAGGGACTGTCCATTACTCGGCCTCCTCTGTTCTTCGGGTCTAACTATACCTTTTGGAAGAACAGAATGAAAAATTTCATTCAGGCAACAAATATGAGTGCATGGCTTTCTATAGTCCAAGGCTCATTTGTTCCTGTTGAAACTATTGACGGCAAAACGGTTGTTAAAGCTGAGACTAAATGGACAGAGGATGATCTCAAGAAGCTACAAAATCATGCTTCGGCTATAAACATGCTTCACTGTGCGTTAGATGTTGCAGAGTACAACAAAATTTCAGGTTGTGAGTCAGCGCAGGAGATCTGGAAGAAGCTGGAGGTCACCTACGAAGGAACCAACAAAGTGAAGGAGTCCAAGGTGAACCAACACATGAGGTTGTACGAGCTCTTTGAAATGAATGATGATGAAGGAATCTTTGACATGAACTCAAGATTCACAAACATAATCAATGAGCTCAAGAGACTTGGCAAGATCTTTACTGAGGAAGAGCAAGTCAAGAAGATACTGAGGAGTCTTCCTAAGAGCTGGCAAGCCAAGAAAACTGATGTTGAGGAAGCTCAAGACTTAACCACCTACAAGTATGATGAACTCATTGGCTCGCTGCTGACCCATGAGATCTCAATGAAGAACTTCGAGGTAAAGGAGAAGTCTGAAGACAAAAAGCAAAAGTCTCTTGTCATGAAAGCTGACTCCACTAATGGGAGCTCAACAGATGATGAAGAAATGGCAATGTTCACTAGAAAGATGAAAAGGCTGTTCAGAAAGAATGATAAATATTCCAAGAAGCCTTACAAGAAGTTTGATAAGTACAAAGCTGAGTCAAGCGACAGCAAGTACAAGAAGGACAACTCAAAGCCCATTACATGCTTTGAATGTCATCAAACTGCACATATCAAATCAAGCTGCCCTACCTTGAGGAAGGAAAGGAAGAACGGCAAGAAGGCAATGGTGGCAACCTGGAGTGATAGTGACGAGTCATCATCATCAAGAGACGATGCCACTGAGTCAGCAAATATCTGCTTCATGGCAGATGAGCTTGTAGAGCCTTGTGTTTCTGAGCATGCTGACCCCTCCGTTGCATCTGACGATGAGGCACACTCAACTGAGGTAATATCACTACCCTTGCTCAAAAATGAAATGATAAATGCCCTGAGTGACCTCTACACACTGGTCAAAAAGTGTAACAAGAAGGTTAGAGCACTCAGCAGGCGATATGACGAGATTGAAGAGGTCAAACTGAGTGACCTTCGATATCTTCTCCAAGACAACTCAACTTTGCATAGTAACGTAGAAATTATGCAAAAGTTTATCTCCGAGGTCCAATCAGATTCTAAGAAACTGAAAAAGGATGTCACATCTATTCAGAACCAACTCAAGGTTCTGAATAAAAGAAATATTCCTCTGAACACTCAGTATCGAAGTACTAGTCAACAGAGATGGAATCCTCAGTGGAATGTCCAGTGTGACTTCTGTGGGAAGAAAGGACACACCACAAAGGTGTGCTGGCACGCTCAGCACTGGGGTGCTGACCAGTTTGTGAGATATCCTAAACGGAAGGTCAGCTGTGACTTCTGTGGGAAAAATGGACACACTGTCCAAGTATGTCGTCATAAAATGAAATATGATGCTTTACCTGTTGAACCTAACAAACAAGGACCCAAAAAGAATTGGGTACCTAAAAGCAACTAGCTATATTGCAGGTAAGCCTGAGGTGTGCTGAGAAGTCAAAGATGTGGTACATTGACAGCGCATGCTCGAGGCATATGACTAGTGATGAAACTCAGTTCATCACATTTGTGCGTAAACGAGGAGGAAGTGTAAGTTTTGGAGACAACAAAAAGGGTAAGATAGTAGGGTCAGGAACCGTTGGTGGTAATCCTACTATTGAGTCAGTCTCCCTAGTCAGCGGACTCAAATATAACTTACTCAGCGTAGCTTAGCTATGTGACAATGGGAGAAAAGTTATATTTGATGACACTGGATGTAAAATATTCGAGGGTAAAACAAATGAGTTGATTTTAACTGCCCCTCGTATTGATAATGTCTTTATGCTGAACTTAGAAAAGAAGTTTTCAAAAATTGTATGCTTAGTGTCAAAGGAAGAAAATTCCTGGCTATGGCACAGGAGACTTGGTCATGTAAGCATAGACCTCCTGGCCAAATTAGCAAGAAAGCAATTAGTTGAGGGACTGCCAGAACTTAAGTTTGAAAAAGATCAACTATGCCACGCTTGTCAAGCTGGAAAAAAAACCAAACAATCTTTTCATAGTAAAAACATTGTCTCAACTAAGCGTCCATTAGAGTTACTACACTTGGATCTCTTCGGTCCAGTCCAGCCGCTGAGCTTGGGTGGTAGAAGATTTTCCTTGGTCATTGTAGATGACTTTTCTCGGTACACTTGGATCATCTTGCTGAGTAGCAAGGATGAAACCTTTGAGACGTTTTCAACTTTAGTAAGAAAACTTGAAAATGATAAAGACCTTAAGTTAGCTCACATCCGAAGTGATAATGGTGGAGAATTCAATAACCAACAGTTTGTTGAATTCTGTGAAGCCAACGGCATTGACCATAATTTTTCTGCTCCCAGAATGCCTCAACAAAATGGGGTTGTTGAAAGGAAAAACAGAACCTTGGTTGAAATAGCCAGGACAATGCTGAGTGAGCATAGGCTTCCAAAGTACTTTTGGGGAGAAGATGTTAACACATCGTGCTACATACTTAATAAGGCTCTAGTTAGACCCATATTAAAGAAGACTCCCTACGAACTTTGGAAAGGACGAAAGCCCAACATTGGATACTTTCGTGCCTTTGGTTGTAAATGTTTTATTCTAAATACCAAAGACAGCCTAGCTAAGTTTGACTCAAAAGCTGATGAACCTATCTTTTTAGGATACTCAACAAACAGCAAAGCATACAGAGTTTTCAATAAACGAACTCAGGTCTTAGAAGAGTCAGTACACGTTGAGTTCGATGAAACTAACCCTGCAGGAAAAGATAAGCAGCTGACTGAGGATGATCCATACTCAGCACCCGCTGACCAAGAAACAACCGCTGAGTCACTACCTCAAGGGCTGACCAAAGGTAAAAGCGAAACTCAAATTGTTTTCACTGACCAATCTACACCTGCAGAGATTGTTGAAACACAACCAACTCAAGACATCAATCTTCCAAAAGAGATCAGAATACCAAGAGGACACTCAGAAAGTGCCATTCTTGATGCTGCTGAAAACACCCTGATGACAAGAAATCAACTCAGGAGATACCTCAGCAACGTAGCATTCGTCTCAATTCAGGAACCAAAGAACTTCGCTGAGGCTGAGTATGATGAGTTCTGGATGAATGCAATGTAAGAAGAACTTGATCAGTTCAGAAGAAATGAAGTATGGGACTTAGTGCCAAAACCAAAAAGCCAGAAGACCATAGGAACAAGATGGGTCTTTCGCAACAAGATGGATGAATAAGGGAACGTGGTCAGGAACAAAGCAAGACTTGTAGCTCAGGCCTATAGTCAGCAAGAAGGTATTGACTATGGTGAGACCTTCGCCCCAGTGGCAAGGCTAGAGGCTATAAGAATTTTATGTGCTTATGAAAGTTATATGAATTTTAAATTGTTTCAAATGGATGTTAAGAGTGCATTCCTTAATGGAGTTATAAACGAGGAAGTCTATGTTAATCAGCCTCTAGGGTTTGAGGATCCCAAGTTCCCAAACCACGTTTATAAACTCAAAAAGGCTCTGTATGGTCTCAAGAAAGCACCACGTGCTTGGTATGAGAGGCTGACCAGTTTCCTGCTGACTAGAAATTATGTCAGAGGTAAATCTGATACAACCTTGTTCATTAAGAGAAAGGGTAAAGATACCCTATTGGCTCAGATATATGTTGATGACATTATTTTTTGTGCCACTAACGAGTCAATGTGTAAGGAATTTAGTAAGCAGATGCAGACTGAGTTTGAAATGTCAATAATGGGAGAACTCACCTTCTTCCTTGGACTTCAAATCAAACAAGGGAAAAATGGCATCTTCATCAGTCAAACTAAGTATGCTAAGGAGATATTGAAGAAGTATGAACTTGAAAATTGCAAGCCAATATCTACCCCTATGGGCACTGACACTGTCCTCTGCGCTGACGAAAGTGGTAAGTCAGTAGACAGCAGATTGTACCGAGGTATGATTGGTTCTCTACTTTACTTAACTGCTAGTAGGCCGAACATTCAGTTCTCAGTATGTTATTGTGCTAGATATCAATCCAACCCTATGGAATCTCATTACATAGCTGTAAAAAGAATCCTTAGATATTTGCAAGGCTCAGTGAATGCAGGTTTGTGGTATCCCAATACTCATGATTTCACACTCATTGGATACACTGACGCTGACTACGGACGAGACAAGCTTGAACGAAAAAGCACCTCGGGAGGATGCCACTTCCTTGGAAGCTGTCTTGTGTCCTGGTTCAGCAAGAAGTGGGCGTCAGTAGCCCTGTCAACCACTGAAGCTGAGTACATTGCTGCTGGAAGCTGTGTTGCTCAAGTCCTATGGATTAAGCAACAGCTTGAAGATTATGGTGTTCAGACTAAAACCATTGAAGTCAAATGTGACAACAAGAGTGCCATTGACCTATCAAAGAACCCAATCCAGCACAGCAAGATGAAGCACGTCAGCATAAGACATCACTTCATCAGAGATCATATACTCAAGGGAGGGATCAAGCTGGCCTATGTCCCAACGGATGAGCAGCTTGCTGATATCTTCACAAAGCCACTGGCTCGTGAGCAATTCAACATACTTAGAGAAGCCATTGGTATGTTTAATCCTCTTCAGTAAATATACATGCTGAGTGTTTATCTTAAACTGAGTGATTGAACACACGAATTATCCCTTGCGCAACACTGACTACTCAAAACTTTAAACGTTTGGAATCCTTAACACTGAGTAAACATCCGTTGCAAAACTTAATACAAAACACGCGAATTAAATAGCCACCTAGGATGATGTAAGCGCAATAATTAGAAAATACACGCGCCGAATGTGTCATAAATGCCAAAATCCTTGTCGATTGAGTATCTCGAGGTCAAACGGCCACCTCAACGCTTAGGATCAATTCGAGACCTCTATAAATAGTGGACGATTTTCCACTCTTACCTCTTTACGCTTAGAAATCTCTGGTATTCAAATACTCTTCTCTAAAAACTCCCAAACTTCTTAAACCTCTCTAAGAATCATGTCAAAAGATTCTCAGAATGTCTCCGGTGCCGGTTACATCGTTAATCGCTCCAATGAAAATCCTAAATTCCCTGCTCAGCAGGAACATAGAGAGACTCCCACTAAGTCTCAAGGACCAAGTCAGTGTGACCATTCAAAAGTCACTACCCCAAGAACGAAAGCCCAGGCTGACCAAGCCGCCTCTTCGAGAGGAAAGCAAAAGCAAGATAAGGCGAAGAAACCCGTTGAACGCACCTACTCTCTGGTCTACGAGAGTGTGAGGGGGTATAAGGTTGACCACTCTAGATGGTTTTCAAAGGGTTTTGTGGAAGCTGAGCAACCCTTCTGTGAGTGGATCAAAAACAACGGCTGGATAGAGCTGTTCTCAGTTCGCGACGCTACCTATCCAGAGTTAGTTAAGGAATTCTATGCTAACCTAAAAGTCGCGGATGATAATCGGGACTACATGGTCACCCAAGTTCGAGGGAAGGATATCTTTATCAACCCCGCTTACCTTGCCTCACTACTCAAGCTGAAAAACGAAGGAGCAATACTTCGTAAATCTAGTGACCAAGATAAAACCAACTACTCCGTTGAATTCTGTAAACCTCTTGGTCATGTAGGAGAAATTTCGAGTACCTCCATGGGTCGGAATAAGAAGATGGCCCACTATATACTGACTAGTTTCATCTTCCCCAGTATCAACTGCACCAACTTAGCGACAAACTTTGAGCAGTGCTTCATCTGGCACATGCTAACCTACACGCCGATAAACATGCTTGTCTTCATAATCGGTGGGTTTCAAAGAAGCACTGGAACCCTTAGGTTAGGCTCTATAATTACCAAAATCCTCAAAGACCACAAGGTGAGCTTAGTTGAGGAAATCCACACTGTAGGCACAGAGATCACTACAGCGGCACTGTTTGGTTTATTCTACGATCAACCAATAGTGCCCAAGAAAGGGAAAGCAGTCGCTGTCCAGGAAACTGAGGGGATGGTGACTCGAAAGGGAAGGACGGAAAGAAAGAGGAAAGTTGTTCAAAGCACCTCTAAAGAAGCTGTTTCTCCACCAAAGAAGCTTAAATTTGTATCCAGAGGAACTAAGCCTCAAACTCAACAAGGTCAGGATGGACCTAGGTCAGCTGAGAAAAGACCAAGGCAAGCTGAGCCTGAGGTAGAAGAAAGAGAGGATATTGATGAGCAACCATTAAGAAAGAAGAAGATGATCTCTTCTGAATTAAGTCCTATCGATGCCCTTCCAACTGACATCGTCATTCCTCCTAACTCACATTATGTACGGAGTCAAGACATTGACACTGAACAACAGTCAGATGAAGAGGAAGAACAAGACCAATTGGGTGGTCAGTTTGAAGAAGAAGAAGAATTGGGTGGTCAGGTTGACACTGAGGAGACAGCTGATGATGAGCAATATGAACCAACCAACACTGAGCTGGTTGATGAAGAAGACGATGAGCCAACGGCAAATCATCCCGCTGTTCAAAGGGACACTTCACCTACTGACTCTATTGAGTCCATTCCTGTTGACCCTACTCCTCCAAAGATAAAGAGACTAAGAAGACTTAAGAAGAAGGCATATCGATCCCCCGTCATTGACCTCATGGGTGACTCACCTCTGAGGGATGAGATCACTGACCTAACAGATATACACCTTAAGTTCTTCTCTAATCCTATTGAGTGTCCACCAGAGCAACACGAAAATCAAGCCTCTGTTTCTCAGCCTAAGGAACATGCCGACTTAATTGCTTCCCCAAGTCAAGATGATGCCGAGCAAGTACTCGAAGATCCTGCTTCTCAACATGTTGAGCAAGCTAAGGAAATACCTGCTTAGGTCAGTACTGAAACTTCTCAGCTTCCTAAATCCAGCCAGCTTCAGCCTGACTCTGAGCAAGTAACACATCCTGTCGATCATCCTCTTCCACAAATCCAAGTGCAAAATCTAATCCAGTCAGTCTCAACTGGAAATGTGAACTCAAGATCATCCGTTGATCATGCTGGCACTTCTAATATTGAGCAGAACCAAACACCACCTCCATTCGGTTCTACTCCTCTTCCGGCATCTGGGCCAACAAGTGATGGATCATTCAGTTATCTTAATGCCTCTGAGTCTGGTCGAAGAATCATTGACTCAGCTCATGCTCTCCTCCAGGACCTCCATCAAACAAGTACCGATGCCGCTAGGTCAGTTCCTGTTGAGCCAACTCAGCTTTCGTCTATCACTCAGCTTCTTACAGAGTTCAAAGGTCTGAAGGATCTTCTGAGGGTCATGACTTCATTACAGTCTCAACAGCCCAGGCAGGAATCAATAAGAAGCTGGCCAAACTCCAGCTGACCATGGTTAATCACATGAACTCCCTACAGGGTCAAATTCATCAACTATCAGGTGCGAACACAATGTATGCAACTTCTGCCGAAGTTCATCAACTCTTCAACCAGCTTCACACTGAGCAAGAGAAAACCAATCACCAACTCTCTTCCTCCTCCCAATGCTCCATTGAGCAAATTAGTGAGGCTGCCCGTCTGCTAAACTTATGCAAGGAAGAGATGGAAACTGACCAGCTCAAGACGAACGAAATCCTGAAGTACTCTAGAGTTACTTTCAACCACGTGCGCCACTCAAATGCTCAACATCAGTATTTTGACACGTCCTTGCTGAAGATGTTTCATCAAGCATTTGCTATGCTCACTGACAGTATACACTAGGTTGGAAAGTCTCAAGCATATATCCTGAGTATGCTCAGTACTGCAGCTATTAGGATTCCACGTGCTATTCTAGATGATGGTGTTCCAATTTTTTACGGCATAAATGAAAGCACACGAAAGCTAAAGGCATTCTCTAAACGCCTAACTCAAGCTGCCATTGAAGACACCTTCATTCCTCCTCCTGCCGATGGTGGCAAAACGGGGGAGAAAGAACAAGTTCAAAGAACTCAACATTCAGAGGAAGCTTCAGGTAGTCAGCAAAAATTCAAGGGAAAAGGAAAAGCTAAAGAGCATGAAGCCCAACTCAACTACAAGAAAAAGTAGCTTGACTAGGATTGACTAGATTCAATTTTTGTTAAACTTGTAGTCTTTCCCTTATGCATTTTTTATGCTGACCTGAGTACAAAACTATGCATGCATCTATCTTTTCAACAACTGACCAATCTTATGTGATGCTTATGTTTTGTGCTGAATAGTTAACGCATCTTCATTAAATCAACTATGCTACTTGTCTACATTGCTTTATGATTGTATGCTGTGTTGATCAATATGTTGGCTTATTTTATATGTCTTCTTAAACTCATTTAACAAAGAAATACTCAGCGCTCTCTGATATCTAAATCTTCCGCATAAACTGAGTTAAAAAGAATATGATTTATAAGCTGACCTATTTCTGAAAACTGACCTTAGACTTACTTGATTAAATCTTGAAATGTTTAAAGTAAAACTAAGTCAGTGGCTCAACCCTTACGGGGGAGTATTCTGAGTAATATAAGGTCAACTATCATGGGGGAGCTCAACACTGAGTTCTTTAACTGAATATTTTTGCCAACATCAAAATGGGGGAGTTTGTTGAAACACCTTTCCACATGATTTTGATTTGACAAAATTATTTAAGTAAATTGATAAAAAAAAATATTCTAACACATTAAATTTAAATGCTTTGATTTATTCATACTAATGTGTTTGTTCAAAATTGAGTTTATTGATTTATAAGACATTAAGATTAAAAGTCCAAAAGCCCATAAGTGGAAGTCAAGCCCATGTCAACACATCAAGACCTCACGGCCCAAGATTTCAAAACACGGTCGTTTTGTACAAAGCACAAGCTCAGCTTGAAGAAGGATCGAGAAGCCTTCTCTCAATTGCTTCAAGATGAAGCTGCTGAGTGGAACGACAAGAAGTACAAGACAGCGGCAGACAAGAACCAACTTCTAGACAAAGTATTTCTACTTTGGGTAAAGTTCAGAAAGCGCAGGAAGCTGTCTGGAAGAGTTTGCCAAATATGTCGAAACATTCTGTTTGCCAGACAAAAAGCTGCCGAGCACTGCCGTGGACAGAAGATGCAAGAATCTCATTGGCCAACGACACTGAGCGCGTACTGAGTGACAATGACAGGAAGCCGTTTCCCTCCAACGGTTATTTTGAAATTCGAAATTACCGGTGCCTCAAGTGTCACTATATAAAGGCCTCTCATTTGCTTCATTCGATGCAGATCTTCAATTAGTTGAAACGCTGTCCGAATTCATACTCGAAGTTCTGTGAGAAAAGCAAAGCAAAAACCTTACACCAATTTCCAATTATTGTGTAAAAGTCTAGAGTGATTTTCAACCATCTAAAGTGTCTTAGCAATTGTTGTTTAGGACAAACACTTTATCATTTCTAGAAGAATAGAAAGGAGAGGCTGAGTACTCGGTTATAGTACTCAGCGGTAGATATGGGAGTGAGTAGAGGTATAGAGGAAGGTACTCTTGTATACTCAGCTTCTATTGTAAAAGGTTCTGTGCTCTACCTTTAAAGAGCTCAGTAGAGAATTCAAAAAGCTCGGACGAGTTCCGAGGACTGGACGTAGGCGGAGAGGCCGAACCAGGATATGTCTGTTGAGTAACATATTTCTAACCCTTAAACTCCTTTATATATTGCTTGCTATAAAACTGACTAAGTAACGAACTCACGCTGAGTTGAGTGCACTAAGAAGCTGAGTTCAGGAATAGACTTTAAGTGTTATCTCCTGACTCAAGGAAAGAAACAGACTTAGTCACAAGTTGACTAAGCTTGT
Organism: Euphorbia lathyris; assembly: GCF_963576675.1. Taxonomy (NCBI): domain Eukaryota; kingdom Viridiplantae; phylum Streptophyta; class Magnoliopsida; order Malpighiales; family Euphorbiaceae; genus Euphorbia; species Euphorbia lathyris. Next base: position 15,953,455 of record NC_088914.1, on the reverse strand, counting down.
GTCTTAAGATTACTTAGCGCCGTTGTGTAAACCTTTTTTTAAGAAAAGAAGTCAGCCTAAACGGACAAAATTTTAAATAGTTCCTATCCCCCCCCCCTTGGAACTAAACTTGTCACGTTATAAGGGACCAACAAAATCCCTTATCGAAGAGGACGTCTCGGTACCCGTAGGGAGGTTGCTAAATCTAGTTGGTCTGGCGGATGTCCTTCTAATTGTGGTGGTGTTGAACGAGGTTCTCAAGGTGCCTATGTTGGAGGGAGATGCAAAGTGTGTTGATGTTCTTCTTGAGAATAAGAAAAGTAAAGATAAAAATGCAAACATTGTGGGTGACGAGAAGGTCCCTAAGAAATTCAAGCAATGAGATGATAGAGTTAAAGAGGTCGATGATGGTGCTAAGGAAGGTGGGGTGCCCGAGGAGTTAGGGCAAATGCCAGATTCCGGGCACGAGGAGGAGATCAAGAGAGTTGCCTATGGCTTTTTGGATAAGGTGCTTAGATCTGCATGAGTGGATATTTCTTTTGTTGAGACCCTTTCTTCTTCTTCTGTTAGGCTAGAAAGAGCTCGAGGATTGTTACCTATAGGAGGGAAATATGTTGTGGATGCCGAAAATGAACCAAATCAAAAGATAAAAATTGAGATGGAGGCCTGTTACGTATAGGGGGGAAGATGTTGTCAATCCCATTGTGCATTTGGTCCAGGGAGACTGATCACAGACAATGCCCTTATTGCCTTTGAATTATTCCATTTTATAAAATACAAATACAAAGGTAAAATGGGACTTTGTGCCTTGAAACTTGACATGAGAAAGGTGTACGACTGGGTGGAGTAGTCCTTCGTCAAGACAGTTATGAAAACTATAGGTTTCTGTAATCATATCATCGGTCTTATTGTTAGGTGTATGACTTCTGCTACTTTTTCTTTCCTTATAAATGGGGTACTTAAAGGTTTTATTAAACCCTATCACGGGCTCCAGTAAAGAGATCCTATATCACCCTATTTTGTTTCTTATCTATGTGGAAAGGTTGTCAGTATTCATTAAAAACGTGAAAGTCGATGGTGTCCTACAAGGTATCAAGGCTAGTCCAAATGCCCCAATTATGTCCCATTTGTTTTTTTACTGATGATTCACTTATGTTCCTTAAAGAAAATAATGAGGAGTGTACAAAAATTAAAAAATCCATCATAGATATATGAAAGGTCTTTAGGTTAGTGTGTCAACTATGATGAATCTGAGATTAACTATAGCTCCAACTTGTGTGCAAATACCAAAACCCGCTTACGCAATTGCATCAGGGGTTTGGGAAGTTCATGCTTTCTCAAAATACCTTGGCATGTCTATTGTCATTAGCAAATCCAAAAACATATTCTTTGCCTCTCTACGAAGATGAGTGCTAAAAAAAGTAAGTGGGTGGAGAGAGATGCTTATCAAGGATGAGGAAGGAAGTCCTAATTAAAGATATGGCTTCAGCCATCTTGCAGTACTTGATGAGCTGCTTCCTGCTTCCCAAAACTATAAGGGATGAACTCCGGTCTCTAATGGATTCCTTCTGTGATGAAATTGGGCAAACCTATGTGCCTCGAAGAAGGATGGCGGGTTGGGATTTCGGCACTTTTTTTCCTTTAACCAAACAATGCTGGCCAAGCAAGTATGGAGGATTATGAGACGACTAAACTCACTGTGCTCCACCATCTTTGCATGCCAGTACCCAAGAACGCACACCTTGTTCATGGTTACGGGGCGAGCAAGCGACAACTGCATGTGGAGAATCTTACTGGTTAGAAGGATCCTAATTGAAGGAGGTATATGGTGTGTAGGTATTACATTAAAACAATGCACTCAAATCTTCTTCTTCTTAAAGATAATAAAGATTACCCAGTCTTCTTCTTCACGTCGCTCCTTCTGCAGTTCTTCTTCCATTTTAAACAAAATTATACCGTAAAAAAACTTAACATCTTTTTAAAATTAATTATAAGGTAAAATCAAAATAATAATTAATCAACCTTCATTGTTTTCTATAGTAATATTTGGTTTTTTTATGCAGCAAATTACCCAAAGAACACAGCTCCAAACCATCAACAAATAAGAGAAAACAAGTCTCGAACAAACTGCAAACTTTTTCAGTTGAAGCATTTGATTATTTTTATATTGCCTTGTCATTTGTATCTGAGAATATGCTAAAACTAAAAGCATTGATCAATATATTATAAAAAAAAATTTATAGCAAACCATAATCCAGAGACTTAATTGATAAGTTTAATAGTTTAAGGTCCTAACTGACTTTTAAGTTTTAGTTTAAGTGTCAAATGAGTGTTATGCCATCTATCTTATACCTAATATTCAAACAATAGATAGCAAACATTACAATATATATATATATATATATATATATATATATATATATATATATATATCCATCGAACTAAGAAATGTGGTAAGAAAGAAGAGAAAACTTATGTAACATCCCCAAAACCCTAACATATGAGTCTTCCCACATTCATATATGTTTTCATGATTGAATACATACATTTTAGATTCATCCCATTGTCATTGGAAGTTTCGTATGCATAATGCAATTATCGTGCGATTAATAAGCGATTAGTGTGTCATTAAGATGTAATGATTGGTTAATTGAGTTAGGACTTAAATGAATTAATGCATATGTCCTAAATTGATTAACTTACACTTTAGGAGGGATGAATTGGCTGTTTGTGAGCAAGCACCTCACTAAAGCACGAGGTGTCACTCAAGTAAGACAAAGCATGCCTCTTTGATTTCAAAAGGATGTATACAACTCCTTTCTCCTCATTCCCAGCCACAATTTCGACCATTATCTTCAGCAAACCTTCCTTTTTCATACCCTAACATCCTCCAAAAAAAAATTCTTCCAATTTCTTCCATTTTCAAGCCAAACAAGTCAAGTTAGGAAGCATACTAGGTGATAGACACAAGTTGAAGGTTAGTATGTTGTTTTAGCTTGTTTTCTATGAGTTTGAGATTCTGAAATACCTAGGTATGATCATAGGATTTGTTGTGGATGAGTTGTGATTGAGTTTGTTGAGTTTTGATGTTGTTTAAAGTGGTTATAGGCTGTCCAAATGAAAGATATGTATCAAGTGCCCTAAACAGAAATATAGGTTACTGCTTTCAGTCATATTAGAGCATATTTTTCATCTTGATATTGTTCGAATTTGAAGATACATAAAGAATAAACTATGTTCCTATATATATTATGAAACCCTCTGTAAAATATGAGACTTTAATTCCATATATAGATGAAGAAAACCTAGATGGAACATGACTGCCTCGAAATTGAATGTCATGTGAGGCAGCCATATTGATGTAGCATTTTGAGGACCTTAGATTCATAATTTGGGATAGTTTATTTATACAAAAGTGTTCCTAACTACTTAAGTATATGCCTGTAAAAGGATTTGGCAATCCATTGTATTTAGTGTGAGTTAAGTTGAGTGAATTATGACATATGAAAATCTGGGTAGTCTGTTTCTTGGCTGGAAACAGGGCAGAATCATTTTGCATGCCATATATTGTTTAGAAGTGATATTAATGTGAATTTTGAATATGTTATACCCATATATGTCTAGTTTCAGTAGGTTCAAGAAACAGGTCATTTGGATTCATATAGAGAAAGTTATGGCAGAATGTGTGCAAGTAGGTCATGTGATGATCTAAGACAAAAGGATTAGATTGCATGAACTTTGTGGAGTTAGTGTCTTGTAAATCCTCTATGTAGGATAATGACTTAAACGTGTATTGTAAATTGTAAAGGCTTTCTCTTATGTATAATATGTAAAGTTTATATGAGATTAAAGTTTATATGATTGAGAATTGAAAGCATGTCTATAACTGATATTGTGTGAGATATCATGTGATCCTAGTGAGGGGGTTACAACTTATCCATAAGAAAGAAGAGAAACTTACCCATAAAAATCCTTTCTCAACAGAGGAAATAGGAAACTGTCAATCTCAGGAGAAAACCTAGACTTGAAATTGAAGTTGAAATAGAGTGTAAATACTTATAGCAGAGTTCCACAAAATCTCAATGGAAAGTCTGAAATGCAGGATTCCAAAAAAAAACCTCAACGTGTAATTAAAGATAGAAACGTTTTAAATTTAGGATTCCATAGGATTCCACAAAATCTCTAACATTAAGTTCATGATTCTAGGAAATCTCAACATGGTAAGTATTTAATTCAAGATTTCCTATCTAAGTCTTATTTTTTGTGCTGCCCTGGCTAAAAAATAGGTGAATACAGTGTGCGACTTGGATATATGAAGACTCAAATAATTAATGGTGTCCTGACAGATATTGGAATTCCATAATTCGGGCCGCGTACACAGTGGGCTAATCTCTAGATGCTTAAACTTGCTCTTAAAATTAATTATTTTATTTAGGGGTGCTCCATAATGCATTGCCTTCGTGGATAATTTAATAAAAATGAAAAGTATACATGAAGGTAACTACTCTTTATGTGTCTCAATTAATATGTCACGTTTTCATCTCTTTAAATTGTGTCGAGTTACAAAACAAAAATGGAAAGGTAGTGAGCTAACAGTGAACCAGCTGCAAGGTTTGTCATGTACTGATTGGATCCACCACGTTGACCAAGCTTTAACCAAAGAAGAATTCCACCACTTCTGCTCAGTATTATGGATGACTTGGTTTAATTTCAATAAATTGAGACACAGAGGAACCCAGCTTTCAAATGCTGCGTTTTTCCTATGGGTATCAAATGCGACAAACTGGTCCAACTACACAAAGGAATTCTAATCTGAGTTGTGTTATCCAGTGGCCCCCACACCCAAGGGATTCATAAAGCTTCACTGTGACACATCGTTCGATCGCCAAACTTATAAGAGCACAGTGGGCTTCATCGATTGAACTAACACAAGGAAGGTCGTGATGTGTGGCGCATGTCTTTTAGGTTCTCATCATAGCCTCGAACAACAAGACTGTCATTGATACCATGAGTTGTGGATGTAATCATCCCAAAGTTAAAAGAGATCACTTCATCCTTGGTTTGCACTAAGTTTGTTCATGAGTTTAGGGAGGAGAACCAAACTACTCATGAAAATGAAATCGCCAAATTGAGAAACTATTATTTCTTTTACGTTATTTTTTTATAATTTTTAATTATATCTAGTTAATTGAGTTGAAGAAATCAACCAATTTAATAAATGGATTGGGTTATGTCAATCCATTTATAAACAGGTCGTCTCAATCTATTTATTAAACAAGTTGGGTTAGATCAACTCTTTTATTAAATGGGTTGGATCAGCCCGTTTTTACCCCTCTACTTAGGGGTGAGTAAAACCGAACCAATTTACAATTCGATTCGGTTCGGTTTTTATTTTTATGCAACTTCAGTTTTTTGTTCGATTCGGTTCAGTTTAGGTGTAAATTGAAAAAACAAAAAAAAACGAATTATAGTATTATTTGATTATTAAAATTCTAATACTTACCAACCATTAAATATTATTAAGATTTTTTATAATTTATAATTTATAAATTAGTGAAAAACAAATAATCTGTGAGAGATGTAAAACAAAGTAGAATTATAAAAAAAATCCAGGAACATTATGTGAATTAAACATGTAGTATGAAAGAATTATATGGATTAAATCAGTTATAATACTCAAATTTGGGATACCCTATTCGTTGATATAAAATTGTAGTTACTAATTAAAAAATAATATGACTCGAAGCATGAAAAATCATAATTATAGTTTTAAAGTTTAATTTCTATAATGAGACAGAGATGTAAAATATTATATGAAAAAAGTTCCAGCAACATTATTTAATAATATCTAATTCGGTTTGGAACCGAACCAATAGTTTGATTGAGCAAATGACGCATAACCCAATTATAAAAATTATAAAAAAAAATCAATTTCCAAAAGTGATATATACCTAGTTTGTTTTTTTTAAACTATATATATATATATATATATATAATATAATTATTATATTTTATTTATTTTATTTATTTATTTATTAAGTCTTTCGGTCCGATCAATCCGAGTCATTTGATTGAGCAAATGACGCATAACCCAATTATAAACCATGTTTAATGTCATGTGCGATTCTAACAATATTGATTAAAAGTATTATTATTTTTCAAAGGAGTTATAATATATTTGATGAAATTTTGCATGCTTTCTTTGAATTTTATCGCACTTATTGAAATTAACAGAAATCTAATTGTAATCTATAAAACTAGTTCTAAATAAGAAAGAAACTACAAAATTTATAAATAATTAGTGCAAAAAGAAGGTCATCAAGCTTTTAGGTCCAGGATTCAGAAGATTTTGGCGATATTTTCAGTTTCGGGAACATCCTTAGGTGCGATTTCTTCTTGAATGCTATTAATTTATGAAACATTATTAGCCGCCATTATTTCTTCAGTAGCCTTTAGTTACTCAAGCAAGTCCGATGTTCTTATGACATCGCTCTTCTTGTACTAAGCTTCAAAGAAAGCTTTCTTTTCAGCAACAAAACCGGACTTAGAAAACTGTTCAACTTCTTCTAAGCAGCGATTGAGAGAAAAAGTTGACGATATGTAGTGAGCTTCAAAGAAAGCTTTCATTTCAGCAACAAAACCAGGCTTATAAAACTGCTCAACTTCTTCAATTGATGACTTTTTCGAAGCTAAAGATTCTGACATAAATCTTTCGAAGGAGATTGATTCAGCCATTTGAGTCTTCTATATGGGAAAAACAAACTCAAATAAGATTCAATAACAAACATATATATCAATTTTATAAAATATGAACTAAATATATATTAATGTTGAATTCTTTACTAATTAGATTTTGTTTTTTTGTAATATAACTATCACTTGGCATGATATATGAAATTTTATAAAAATGAGTGTTTTTTTCCGCAGTTCGATGCACGGGGATAATAATGATTTATGAATATAATATATGGTGTATAATTACTTATGAATAATGTTATTTATGGTAATGATAACTTGCTGGATCCGCTTTGATATCCTTTGCCGGAGTTACCTGCAAAACAAAACCGGAGACAGGATCTCCGGGAAAGCTCTCCGACGATCAAGTCAGTTTTTGTCAGAATGAGTCTATAATTTAGCAATAGCTTTGTGGGAAAAAATGTGAACGTACCTCCTCCCTTATTCTTAGGGCCTTTTATAGGTGTTTTTTTGGGTAACCGCCGAGGGCGGTTACTCCTTAGTGGGCCACGTTCTGAGGGCGGTTACCCCTTTTTAGGCCATGTCCCTTTCGTGGTTTTCATGGCAACGAACGTGGTTCTGAGTGGGAGTCTTGGCGCTCCGTTTAGGAATTCGGGGCGGTTTACTCGCTGCGCCCGCTTCCTTCATTCGGGTCCCGTCCAATCTTAGCCCATGGGGCTTTAATATGGGCTGGGCTTGCGAAATGAATATAACCCGTTTTGGGCTTCGCGGGTTATCACATGCCTCCCCCTTGGTCTAGTAAGAGCCCTTTTAGGGTCTTTTTATAGGGGGCGCTTCGTCTTTGTCCGATTATTTCAAAGTTTTGAACTTGTGCATTTCCCCTCTTTCGTTTTCTCCGGCGTCGACCTTTTAATTCCGTTACTTCTTTTCCGGCGTTGACCTCTTAATCCCGTCACTTCACTGTGTTGTCTTTTTCATGTAAGTTTTTCTTTTCACATTTGTTCCTTGTTCAGCTTTTTGCTTCTGTTTTCCTTTTATCGATCATGTCAGACCTCGACTTCGCGCCGTTTGACGACGATTATGTCCGCGAGGTCTCTAACGAGGTCGAAGAGATGGTTGAGGAAGCTTCGACCAGCTCTCTTGGGTGTAATTCTCATCCCGCCGACTTCCTTCATCTGGCGAATACAACCGACGAGGGTTTAGGTTTTGACCCCAAAAAGTTGATTCCGCCACCTGTCCCAACCCCTCGTTTGTTACCAAAGAAGGACAGGTCGGGAAGTCTGGTTTGTCAAGAGACAATCGATGATTTGCGGGAGCATTATCCCTGGCTCCGAGGTCTCGAGATTATCATTCCTGGGGAGGATAGGGGACCGGGCGATTACCCAAAAGGGTACTTCACTATTTTCGTGGCCCAGATTATCTGCGGCTTCACTTATCCGCTGGCGGATGAGATTGCTTCCGTCCTAGGCGGTTACGGAATCACGCCCGGGCAATTGCATCCTAATGGCTGGGCCGATTTGACTCTGGAAAAATTCTTGGCGGATTGTTTGGAGGTTCCCTTTTCGCCCAAAATCTTCTCCAAGCTCCACCATTTCAAAAGCTCGGCGGGGTATTTCACTTTCATCCGCCAGAGCGGATACTATGGTTTTGACGAGAAGCTGAACAAGATCCGCGAGTGGGATCGATCTTACTTTTTCATCAAGTTTAATGAGGAGAACCTGAACTTCCTTCGTTGCTGGAGCCGACCCAACGTAAAGAGTTTGAACTTCGGGTATCCCAGTCAGGAAGAATCCGCCATTATCAAGTTCCTGAAGAGCACTCCACCTTTTGTATGGACATACGATCAGGCCTTTCATATGCTAAGGAGCCGAGTAGCGATTGCATACCGCGAGGGGGATCGTGTTGTCTATATTCCTTATCGCGTTTTTGTGCAAGGTACTTTTTATTTCCAAGTTGATGGTTTCTTTTAACCCTTTGCAGGGGTGATCCTTTATCTCAAATCGCTGCAGATCGGGAGGCCAAAGCCCTGGCGAGAAGAAAGAAGCGGATGACAGAAACCGCTTCCGTTGTAGGGGCGGATCCTTCTGGAGGGACGATTCCTTCTATTGGGGCGGATTCCCCGGTTAGGGCTTCCGCTTCACAAGGTCCCGCTTCTGCCTCTGAGGATCTTCCTTTAACCAGGAAGCGGAAGATAAGTGCGGATACAGAGTCTTCTCGTTCTAAAAAGAAGAACACTTCTGTGTCCCTTACTATTGGCGGCGCACCTGTATCCGCCTCATCTAAAGGAAAGAGCAGTACCCCCATTCACGAGGTATCTTGATCTACTCCCTCTCGTATTGCTACTTTTTCCTCATGAGCTATCTGCCATTCTCTTGATATTTTTCTTTATGCTTTTGCAGCCAATCCCAGCGGATGGTGGACTAGGACTTTCGGCCTGGCCGTGAATTTCTCTTGCAAGGATATTGTATCTTCCATATGCAATGTCCTCGGGCGACTTCCCTCTGCCTCCCGTGTGCGCGAGCAAGTATCGCTCCCTACTGCTGTGGAAGGGATCGAAAAGCGTTCTGTAGAAGTATATTATTGCTTTGTCCTTTCGCTTTCAAATATCTTGTGTTCATTGTAACCGCATATTTCTATTCGCCCATTTTTATTTGTGAGACGTGTTATATGCAGATTATCAATTTCGCTGAGGGCATTCTCCGAAGGGATGCAGAGCGAGCCAAGGAGTTGGAAAGTCTTGGTACGGAATTGGCGACTCAGAAGTCGCTTTATGATGATGTCCAAGGGAAGGTGAAGGTCCTAGAGGGCACCTGTCAGAAGGCCGTGGGCGAGAAGGAGGAGGCCCTTAAATCCCTTCAGGCCAAGTCCGATGAACTGCAAAAAGCCCTCGACGACCTAGCTGCTTTTAAGGAGGCCCAAAAGAAGAGGGTTGAGGAGATTTTGGCTGAAGATGGCGCCCGCATCTACTGGTATGGGGAGCGGATTCATGCGGCTTATGAGCACGGGCATCAGGGTCTAGTACTTAACCGCCCCAAAGTTCCCATCCCTAAAAAGGATTTAACTGGGGAGTGGGATAAGCTGGAAGCCGAGGATGCTGATATGGATGAGGTACTCTTCTTAGATTGGAAGAGTCTTCAGGATCCTTCGATTGGCTGCGAGATCCCTATTCAGCCCGCGGAAGGAGAGGCACCCCAAGCCGTTTCTCAGCCTGTGCAAGAAGTACCTCTCGCCGAAGAGGTTACTGAAGCGGTTACCGATTCAAGGGTTGAGGATTCGCTTGAAGTAGATCCTCCTATCGGAGGAGATGAGGGAGTCGCCGCAGTCCAGGAGGGCATTAGGGGCGAAGGAGAGGAAGCTGTAGCATAGCTTAACTTATATTTGGACTTTTGTATGTAAAAACCATGTAACAAACCGTTCTGATATATATATTTTCTTTCGGTTGTTGCTTTTCATATGTGTGTGATTGTCACTTTTTTGCCCTTTATATGTGCCCTTTGTCTTTTTGCCGACTCCATATTTGTGTTTCTTCATAGCTAGGGTGGCCAGACCCTTTTTGCAATTTTGAGTACTCGTTTATTCGCTTAATTTTATGCCTTAACTTATAATTCTTCTTTCGAAAATAGTCATAAGTTTTGATCATAAGGTTTTGCGAGTGATGCGTAATCATGCATCCGCCTTTCTTTAATAGGCAACACATTTATGTGTTTTTGATTTTAACCCTAAGGTTTTTTGCGAGTGATGCGTAATCATGCATCCGCCTTTCTTTAAGAGGCAACACATTTATGTGTTTTTGTAAAGAATCCGCATTTTGTTGTAACATACTGAGTGAATGTAATAACTTTTATTGATGACGAGAAAAAGTTTATTACATATGTACACCAATTGTGCGGGATCGAAGCCTCATTAAAACCTTTTATCAGAAAACCCAGTGGGAAAAACTCATAAAAGGAAAAAGAGTACTCGTCATTTCCTCGAACTACTCGGCCTTTCTATATAGGCGTAGATTCTCTAGATTCTAGGTGCGCGGGAGCTTCTTTCCGCTCATTTCTTCTATTTCAAAAGTGGCTGGTCCCAGCTTCTTGGATACTTTGTATGGTCCGATCCAGTTGACGCCCAGCTTGCCTTTGCCATCTCTGGATTGTATTTTATCCGCTTTTTTCAAGACCAAGTCGTTTTCGTTGATTATTACTTTTCGCATTCTTCTGTCATGGTATTTCTTGATTCTATTGCAGTACATTGCCATTCGCATGTAAGCTTTCTCTCTTCGTTCCTCTACAGAATCCAAAGCATCTCTGATGTTGATAGGATTTTGTGTGTCGCAATAATAAATTGTCCGATCTGTGGGCGACTTGATTTCAACAGGTAGGACTGCTTCGGCTCCATAAACTAGCGAGAAAGGTGTTTCGCCTGTTGCTGCCTTTACAGAGGTTCTGTATGCCCACAACATATGGGGTATCTCATCCGCCCAACCTGTTTTTTTGTCACCTAGCCGCTTCTTGATGCCTTGAACCATGGCCCTGTTGGTAACTTCTGTCATACCATTTGATTGGGGATGGTTTACAAAAGAAAAATGATTCTTGACTCCCATGCTTTCGCAGTATGTTTTGAACTTGGCACAGTTGAACTGGGTGCCATTGTCGGTTATAAGCTTCTGCGAGATCCCAAATCGCATGATAATGTTCTCTCGTAAGAACTCGATCATTCGCTCAGGTGTTTGTGCGGTTACTGCCTCCGCTTCTACCCATTTGCTGAAGTGGTCCACTGCGACTATCAAATACTTCCTTTTCTTTGTTGTTTCTGGGAATGGACCCACTATATCAATTCCCCATGTTGCGAATGGCCACGCCGTCATTATAGTGATTTGTTCAGCTCCGGGAACATGCTTTTCATTCGCATGGATTTGACAGTTGTGACATTCCGCAACCATCTTCTGGGAATCTTCCACCACCTTGGGCCAGTAGTATCCCAGCAGTTTGACCTTTCTTGCCAATGCCGCCGAAGCTTCATGCGCGCCACAAATTCCTTCATGTAGTTCTCGCAGCACATAGTCTCCTTCATTGCGACTAACGCATTTCAACCATGGACATGTGTACGATTTCCGATACAAAGTTCCATCCCGCATTGAGTATCGTGTCGACTGCCCAATTATTTTTCTGGCCAAGCTCTTATCAACCGGCAAATCTCCCTGCTCCAGATATTGACGGATTGGCATCCGCTAATCTTCATCGTCTTCCAGTTCCTCGATGATCATAATCTGATCAACCTCGAATGCTGGTGCCGATTTTATTTCCAAGCTGCATGCTTTTTGACTCCATGGTTCTCTACTTGCCGCTGCCTTTGCCAATTCGTCAGCTTTTGCATTTTGGCCTCGCGGAACATGCACCATCTCCCAAACGACTCCCTTGTGTGTTAACTCTTGTGTCAATCGGCCGACTACCTGATGGTATTTTACGAGCTCCTCCTGTTTCACCAGATAATTTTTTGTGATCTGGTTTATCATGAGTTTGGAATCGCTGTAGATTACCACTCTTTCTGGGGTGAGTTCATTGAGCAACTTCAATCCGCATATCATTGCTTCATACTCTGCGGCATTATTGGTAGTTTTGAAAGTTAATTTTGCTGCATAGCACAGGCGAATAACCTCCGGGCCCTTGATGACGACTCCTAGCCCAGCTCCGTCTGCAGATAAGGCCCCATCTGTGTACATGCTCCACTCTTCTTTTTGTGCCTTTGGACATTCATCATCATCCCAGGTGAATTCGTTCACGAAGTCGGCGAGCACTTGGCTCTTTAGCGCTGGTCTTCCTTCATAGCGGATATCGAATTCGCCCAGGCGAATTGACCATTCCATCAACCGGCCGGATGCGTCAGGTTTCTGCAGTACCTTTCGCATTGGGATGCTAGTTCTCACAATGATAGTATGCGCCTGAAAGTATGGTTTCAATCTTACCGCCGTGGTTATCACTGCGAGGGCCATTTTGTCCAACTTCGAATACCGGAGTTCTGCATCCTTCAGGACTTTGCTCACGTAGTACACTGGATATTGTTGCCCTTTTTCTTCTCGCACCATCACAGTGCATATCGCCATGCTGGTGACGGATACATAAAGAAACAAATCTTCTCCGTCTTCCGGCCTGCTCATTAAGGGCGGATAACATAGTAATCGCTTTATCCCCTCAAATGCTTCTTGACAATCCGGCGTCCATTCAAAGGACTTGGATTTTTTGATGGTATTGTAGAAAGGTAGACATCGCCTAGCTGAGCATAATATGAATCGCCCTAATGCCACCAACCGCCCGTTCAGTCTCTGTACTTCCCTTATGTTCCTTGGCGTCTTCATCTCCATTACTGCTTTAACCTTCTCATGATTCGCCTCAACCCCTTTGCCGCTAACAATGAAACCCAGGAACTTTCCCGCTCTTGCTCCGAATGTGCATTTCTCTGGGTTCAATTTGAGGCCATATTTGATCAACACTTCTAGGATTTCTTTGATATCCCGCGGGTGGTCTTGCATTTTCTTGCTTTTGATGATCATGTCATCAACATAGATCGAGAAGTTCTCGCCGGATTTGTCTGAAAATATCTTATTCATCATCCTCTGGTATGTTGCTCCCGCGTTTTTCAATCCGAAGGGCATCACCTTGAAGCAATAAGTCGCCTGGTGAGTTATGAACGATGTTTTGATTTCATCCGCCTTCTCCATGGGTATCTGATGGTAACTGGATTTCACGTCGGTGAATGATAAGGCTTCATATCCTGCAGTTCCATCTACCAATATAACAATGTTAGGAAGCGGATACATATCCTTCGGACATGCCTTGTTCAGATCTTTGAAGTCGACGCACATTCTGTACGTTCCATTTGGCTTTTTGACTAGCACCACATTGGCTAGCCATTCCGGATAGGTGACTTCTCGAATTGCATCCGACCTTAGTAAGTCCGCCACTGCTTTTTCAATCGCCTTTTGCCGCTCAGGAGCATGTCCCCTCTTCTTTTACCGCACTGGGGTTGCCCCTTTGTCTACATTCAACCGATGGGTTACTACGTCTGGGCTTATTCCTTTTAGCACTTCATTTGGGGCGGCAAATGCCGACTCACATTGGGTCAATACCTCGGTAATGGCTTTCTTTGTTTCTTCTGAGAGTCCAGCCGTTATTCGCACGTTCTTGTCATTCGAGATGGCGAATAGTTCCGTTTCTCCCAATGCTTCCGCCGGCAGCTTCTCTTCGACTTTATCCCCCTCTTCCGGTTTTGGTTCAAGTGATAATGTATAGGCCTGTTGAGATACAAGTTGATCACCTTCAACTATGACTCGCCCTTGGTGTGTTGGCAAATGTAACGTCAAATGCTTCATTGAGATGAGCGACTCCGTCTCCGACAGGAATGGCCGTCCCAGAATTATGTTGTAGGCCAGTGGGAGATCAACAATTGCGAATTCTAAATCACCTCGCCATTTTAGATTCTTATCGCCCATTTCTGCCTCCAACACCACATGCCCACTTGTTTGGGAGGATTGACCCCCAAAACCAGTTACATCCATGAAGGTGTGTTCCACCCGCTCGTCGTTGATTCCCAACTTGTTGAATGCTGTCCGGGTAATGATGTTGCAAGAACTGCCTGTGTCGATAAGGACCCGCTTGACGTCCCATCCTTCAACGGCCATCGTGATCACCAGGGCATCCGCATGTGGCTCCGTGATCCTCGCCAAGGAGTAATTGAGGGCATCCCCCCTATGTGTGTTGCTCTTTCGCCGTTCACGGCGAGTTCTTTTTGTTGGAGGCTCGTAGATTCCGCCTGCTATCACGTTTATCACCCCTTTCTTCTGCTTCTTTTCTGGCCGTGTTTCTCCCTCATGCGGGAGCGTTGTTTTCTCATCAGCTGTTTCTTTTCTTACAAATTGACTCAGCTTGCCTCTCTCGATCAGTTTTTCTATTTCCTTCTTCAGTTCGTAGCAATCATCTGTGTCATGGCCATTCAACCTGTGGAACCTGCAATACTTACTGGGATAGCGCCCCAAACTGGTTCGGCCTTTCACCTCGGGGAACCGCACATCCTTCTTCAAAGGGCTCTTTTCGATCCAAAGTAACACCTCTTGGCGAGTCGTGTTTAGTGGTGTGTGATGTCCTCCACCTTGAAAGGGACGATCACCTCTTCGAACAAAATTACTTTTGGACTGGGTCTGATGCCGACTGTCCGAAGTGGTTCTTGCGGCATCTCTTTCTCGCCGAGTTTGGGCCCTATGTTCCCTGTTGACATCATCCACTTCCATGAATTCCTTTGCTATCTTCATGAGCTCGGCTACAGTGCGTGGTTTGTTACGGATGATTTCTTCCCGCATGCTCCAATCTGTGGTTCCATCCGCCATGATGTTGCGAATACTCACGATATCCGGGTTCTGCAATCGCACCAGGATATCGTTAAAGGCGACAACAAATTCCCTTAGGGAATTATAGTTTCTCTGTTTGATCTCCTTCAGCCGCCTATCTGTCACATCTGCCGCTTTACAGCCCACGAACTTCGCACAGAAATCCCGACTATATTGTTGCCAATTGTGAATAGATTCTGTCGGTAAATATTGAAACCAATCAGATGCCGCACCGCCCAAAGTTGTCGAGAATAACCTGCAAATTATGCTTTCGCTTGCCCCTGCAACATCCATTAACTCTCGGTAGTTCCTGACATGAGCCTCAGGGTCAGAATTTGGATCCCCATAGTATTTTGGTATGGCAGGTGCTTTGATTCTGTGATCTGGAATGAATTCCCGCAACGAAGGGGCAAAAGGTGAATCGCTCTGGACCTCTGCTCTCGGCCTAGGCGAGTACCCCATTCGCTCCATCATGCTTCGTAATTGATCTTCTAAGTCAATATCGGGTATTCGCCGGACTTCTTCCATCCGCTGCTGGTGAATTCTGGGTGGCATCCACCCGCCCATCGGTGTTGAGACGTGTGCCTGTTGGGGGACTAACCGCTGTCCCGTTATAGGATCAAAGTTCCATGTGTGCTCCCGCCCAGGAGTCATCAACTCTGAATGTCTGTGAGGAAAAGGTTCCACTTGCTGTTGCGGAAGAGTGCCTTGTACTCCTGGCAACGGTTGGGATGGCTGCCAGGTCGGATGTATCGTCGTAATGAGATCTGGGTGCGAGTAGTTGCTCGGGTGGCTGTCTGGGTTTGTGCGACTACTCTGGCCCACTTGATTGGGCTCCTGAGATGGCTGCGGAAGGACAGGTATGATAGGAATAGTCGGTGATTGCGTTGAGATAACCACAGGTTCTTGAGGAGCAGCCGCCACGACGGTATTGTGTTCGGCGAGGGCCGTTAGTAAATTAATCATTCGATCTCCAGCCGCCTGGCTCATGTTCGAAGCCAAGACTTGTCCTGCCATCTGCACAAAATCACTATTGGACATTTCCATCTCAGCTTGCACTTGGACTTCCAATAAGGGACTCAATTGTCCCGAAGGACCCGATGAGCTAGGCACCACAGGCTGTGCACTTGCAGGTTGCGAATTCGCAATCCGTGGTCCCCTGGAGTTCATACTGGTTGATCTAGTGGTAACGTCGGTCGTTCGTGATGGTTCTGACATGTTCTTCGTGTACCTTTAACCAAATGTTGGTAAAAAAGGTCCACGTTCACCGCACCAATGATAACTTGCTGGATCCGCTTTGATATCCTTTGTCGGAGTTACCTGCAAAACAAAACCGGAGACAGGATCTCCGGGAAAGCTCTCCGACGATCAAGTCAGTTTTTGTCAGAATGAGTCTATAATTTAGCAATAGCTTTGTGGGAAAAAATGTGAACGTACCTCCTCCCTTATTCTTAGGGCCTTTTATAGGTGTTTTTTTGGGTAACCGCCGAGGGCGGTTACTCCTTAGTGGGCCACGTTCTGAGGGCGGTTACCCCTTTTTAGGCCATGTCCCTTTCGTGGTTTTCATGGCAACGAACGTGGTTCTGAGTGGGAGTCTTGGCGCTCCGTTTAGGAATTCGGGGCGGTTTACTCGCTGCGCCCGCTTCCTTCATTCGGGTCCCGTCCAATCTTAGCCCATGGGGCTTTAATATGGGATGGGCTTGCGAAATGAATATAACCCGTTTTGGGCTTCGCGGGTTATCAGATAATATATGTATATATAAAAAAAATTGACGTATGCTCTTATCTCATATTTGAATAAATGATTAAATTAAAAGGGTATTGAGTAAATCATATGTGTAAATGTGAAATCATATGTGAAAAATCAACCTTATTACATTATATTTCTTTTACAATTTAAACTAATATTTTATATTTAACCAAACTCATCTTTTAAATTTAGAAGAAGTTTTAGTGGGTGCGAGGCATAACACCTATAAAAACTGATGTGGTATGTCTAACCTATTAGAAAATGACATGTGTTAAAAAAATTTAACAGCACATTTAAAACAATTATAAGCAATAAAGGTAATAAAGATTACCCAATCTTCTTGTTCTTCACGTCGCTCCTTTTGCAGTTCTTCCTTCCATTTTAAATAAAACTAGTCGAAAACTCGTGCTATGCACGGGGTATGAAACTTTTATATAACATAAATAAATAAATTGACATATTTACTTTTAAATAATTTTATATCATGCTATGAAAAAAATTTATATTATGTATATTTGAAATTAATATATATTTTTTAATGATAATTCAAATTAAATTAATTTTAAAAATAATTGACTACTTTTTTATAGAATTTTAATTAAAGATGAATGATTTATTTATTTTTACAAAATTCAATGATTTGTACTTTTTAGGAATTTTAATACATTTTCATATTCCAAATATTCTGTGAAACAATAATAATAAAATAGCAGATTAATTAAGAAATATATTAGAATATAATAAAAAAAAACAAAAATTGAATTAAACTATAATTAAAATTAAATATTATATTTACGATACAAAAGAATTACAATATAGGTTAAACAAAAATTGAATTAAACTACAATTAAAATTAAATATTATATCTACGATACAAAAGAATTACAATCTATGTTAAAATGGAAGCAACATCAATATATTATTCTATAAACTATTACAATCAATACTTTTCTAATGTTGCATATGAAAAAACTTTATCAATTCAATATGTTACATATAAAAAAATAAAATTCATAAGAATTAGTCACAAATTCATCTTGATGATAATTATTTTGGTTGATGGAATTTCATGATCACCAAGTATTCGAATTCAATTATTCATTCTGCTACAAAAACCCAATATATCTAATTGAATCAGTTTAAGATGATGATTTCTCCTATTTTTATCTCGTAATATCTCATCAAGACATTCGATCAATTTGTTCTTCATTCTTTCACTATATAGAATATCAGCCATACTCGCAGATATCACTTATTTGACTTCATTGATATTTTCTAATAATTATATATTCTTGAATTTTGTAAGTAAGAAAAACAAACAAAAGAATTGAAAAAAAAATGAAGGGACGAAAAAGATAATTAGGAGAGAACCATCTTCCTCTCGGGGTTTTTTTTTAATAAGAGAGAATGTCGAGACATAAGCGTATAAAGAGGAGAGTGAAAATATTTTTTGCCCATTAATTAAACATTTTATTTTTTCTTAATGAAGTATTAAGTCCATAAATTAATTTTAGTTAAATAGAATTAAATCGCAATTGTAACCACTCAGTACAAAAAAAAACGTTTTATAATTAATATGTTAAATTAATTATATTAATTAGAATCATTATGCTCAACATTTGAGAATTTGAAGAGATTCAAATAATAATATTTTCTTAATTATTTTTCAATAATTTGTCCTATGATCATATTTCATTTTCATCTCTTAAAAACACTTGAAATACTAACAATTTTGTACGAACCATAATATAATAGTTAAAAATTATATAAGCCAATGTTGCAAAAGCAATTATCTCAATATCCATAATTAATGTACATTTTTAGGATTTTGAGCATCAAAATTTATTTTTATTTACCTTGATTCTGAATTCGTATCTAGCATAATCCACATTCTTCAAGAATAAACATCTTATCAAGCGTATTAGACGCTTACAATCTCCTTGTCTAGAAAATTAAGAAAAAATAACTTCTTGATAATAATAATAATAATAATAATAATATAACATAATTTATATTGAAATAAACTTCATTGCAAGTATAATATTCAAATATCTCTTTAATATTTTATTTAATATGTCTCAAACTTCCATGAACAACTATCGTGTGAAACTTTATATCTATTTGTACCAAAATGCATAAAAATAAAAAATACAATCCATATCAATTAGCTAAACTCAAACTAAAAAAATGAGTGGATTTCAACATGTTCCGAATTAGAAAAATTAATCTAACTTCAATTAAAACTAAAAATTGAGTTCATAAAAAGCCGAAAATCTAAATTTTAATTAGAGTTAACAATCAAAACGATAACACCTAGGAACATATACTAAAAAAGAATGCAAATATACAAAATCTTTATTTTAGTCATTTTGAAAAATAAATAAATAAAAAAGAAAACATGGATAAGGTAGCGAGAGGTATGGAATCTGGATAACGACAGAAATGGAATTTCATCTCTGAAAGATGAAACTATAACAACAATTGTTTAATAAAAATAAAACAACAGCACAATTGAGAAAGCCAAAAATTGAGTTCATATAAAGCCGAAAATCTAAATTTTAGTTAAGAGTTAGCAATCGAAACGATAACACCTAGCAACATATACTAAAAAAGAATACAAATTTACAAAATCTTTATTTTAGTCATTTTGAAAAAAAAGACATAAAAAAGAAAACATGGATAAGGTAGCGAGAGGTATGGAACATGGGTAACGACAGAAATGGAATGTCATCTCTGAAAAATGAAACTATAACAACTATTGTTTAATAAAAAGAAAACAACAACACAATTGAGAACAAAAATAACTACAACATATGAAAAAAAAATCAAATAATTACCTTGAGAAACATAAGAATTTCTTGTAATTTTGGACACTTTTGTGTTTTCCGGTTTTAGTTGTTCATGCATCTTCTATTTCTGTCGGATTTATTCAATTGAAGCTATCAGTTTGGAAAAAAAAAGACAAATAAAAAAGAAAACATGGATAAGATAGCGAGAGGTATAGAACCTGGGTAACAACAGAAATGAATCTGAAAGATGAAACTATAACAACTATTGTTTAATAAAAATAAAACAAAAACATAATTGAGAACATAATAACTACAACATATGAAAAAAATCGAATATTTACCTTCAGAAATATAATACTATCTATTGTGACCAATGAATATAATGGTGGAATACTATCTATCATGCTTTATATAGAAGTTTATTTGTGACTTTTGGATTTCCTTTGCTTTGTGTTTTTTCATCTTCCCGTAACTCTTGCTTTCTTTTATTATTTTAATTAATAGGCTAGTAATTATTTAATATATTATAAATATAAATTTGTTATTTTTAATTAATTAAATATTTTTAATCTGATTTTTTACTACGTTGACAACTCATCAAAAAGACTTCTAAAACACTTCTTCTCGTTTCTCTCTGCTTCCGTAATTATATATAGTATAGATTATACCATCAAAAAACTTAACAGCTTTTTAAAATTAATTATAAGGTAGAATCAAAATAATAATTTATCAACCTTCATTATTTACTATAGTAATATTTGGTTTTCTATGTAGCAAATTACACAAAGAACACATCTTTAAATCATCAACAAATAAGAGAAAACAAGTCTCGAACAAACTGCAAACCTTTTCAGTTGAAGCATTTGATTATTTTATATTGCCTTGTCATTTGTATCGGAGAATATGCTAAAACTAAAAGCATTGATCAATATATTATACAATTTTTTTATAGCAAACCATAATCCAGAGACTTAATTGATAAGTTTAATAGTTTAAGGTCCTAATTGACTTTTAAGTTTTAGTTTAAGTGTCAAATGAGTTATGTCATCTATCTTATACCTAATATTGAAATAATAGATAGCAGAAATTACAATAAATAAATATATATATATATATATATATATATATATATATATATAAATTCATCGAACTAAGAAATGTGGTAAGAAATAAGAGAAAACTTATCCATAAGAAAGAAGAGAAACTTACCAATAAAAATCCTTTCTCAACAGAGGAAATAGGAAAATGTCAATCTCAGGAGAAAACCTAGTCTTGAAATTGAAGTTGAAATAGAGATTCTGTAAGTGTAAATACTTATAGCAGAGTTCCACAAAATCTCAATGGAAAGTCTGAAATGCAAGATTCCGAAAAAAATCTTAACATGTAATTAAAGATAGAAACGTTTTAAATTTAGGATTCCACAAAATCTCTACCATTAAGTTCATGATTCTAGGAAACTCAACATGGTAAGTACTTAATTCAAGATTTCCTATCTAATTCTTATTTTTTGTGCTGGCCTAGCTAAAAAATAGGTGAATACAGTGTGCGACTTGGATATATGACGACTCAAATAATTAATGGTGTCCTGACAGATATTGCGGGTCCATCATTCGGGTCGCGTTCGCAGTGGGCTAATCTCTAGATGCTTAAACTTGCTCCTAAAATTAACTGTTTTATTTAGGGGTGCTCCATAATGCATTGCCTTCGTGGATAATTTAATAAAAATGAAAAGTATACATGGAGGTAACTGCCCTCTATGGCTTAATTGATAAGTCACTTTTTCATCTCTTTAAATTGCGTCGAGTTACAAAACAAAGATGGAAAGGTAGTGAGCTAACAGTGAACCAGCTGTAAGGTTTGTCATGTACTGATTGGATCCACCATGTTGACCAAGCTTTAACCAAAGACGAATTCCACCACTTTTGCTCAATATTATGGATGACTTGGTTTAATTTCAATAAATTGAGACATAGAGGAACCCATCTTTCAAATGTTGCGTTTTTCCTCTGGGTATCAAATGCAACAAATTGGTCCAATTACACCCCACCTCAAAGGAATTCTGATATGAGTTGTGTTATCCAGTGGTCCCCATACCTAAGGGATTCATAAAGCTTCACTATGACACATCGTTCGATCGCCAAACTTATAAGAGCACAGTGGGCTTCATCGATTGAGCTAACATAAGGAAGGTTGTGATGTGTGGCGCATGTCTTTTAGGTGCTCATCATAGCCTCGAACAGCAAGACTGTCATTGATACCATGAGTTGTGGATGTAATCGTCTTGAAGTTAAAAGATATCACTTCATCCTTGGTTTGCACTAAGTTTGTTCATGAGTTTAGGGAGGAGAACCAAACTACTCATGAAAATGAAATTGCCAAATTGAGAAACTATTATTTCTTTTATGAAAAGAAGAAATTTATTAATCACTTTTCAAAACTGAAACAATAAAGGGAGGGAGTAAAACACCCAAATCTCCATAATTTGACATAGAATTAGTCGCCCTAACTAAAGCATGAGCTACTAGATTCGCAGATCTCTTGACAATCCAAACACATCAATTATTAATTTCCCTTATAAGGGATTTACAATCAGAAACAAATAAAGTCTAACTTAAAATTCACATTCTCTTAGTCGTTAACAATATTGATAAAAGTTGAGAATTCGATTCTATATTGAAATTTTGAAAGTTTTGAACTCGAGCCAAACTTATCTCAAGTTTGAGCTGAACTTAAAAATTTCATAGTCGATGAGCTTTGAGCTCGAACCAAATCTGATCTCTTCAATTTTCGAATAGAGATGAGCCTACTTAAATTCGATATTGGCTGAACGTGTTAACACTATAGAGTATTCAGGGCCGGCTCTAGGGGCATATGGTATAGGCGGCCACCTAGGGCCTCTGATTTACGGGGCATCCAGTCAGAATTTTTTTTTCAAATTTGATAATTATTAAGATTACTATGGTTAAAAATTATGTAGCTTGGATTTATAACAATATGTAGTGGTAGGTTGAATGGTAAAGACAAGGTGGAGTTATTTGAGAGGACGAGAGTTCAATCTATGGATTTGTATGTTTTGGTTCTCATTTTCTTTTATTCGTGATTTTCTTTCTTGTTATTAGGGCTATAATCGAGCCGAGCTTTGACCTGCTCAAGCTCGGCTCGCTATAAAATTAACTAGTCGAAAACCCGTGCGATGCACGGGGTATGAAACTTTTATAATTTAGATAGATAAAATTGACATATTTACTTTTAAATAATTTTATATCATGCTATGAAAAAAATTTATATTATGTATATTTGAAATTAATATATATTTTTTAATGATAATTCAAATTAAATTAATTTTAAAAATAATTGACTACTTTTTTTTATAGAATTTTAACTAAAGATGAATGATTTATTTATTTTTACAAAATTCAATGATTTGTACTTTTTAGGAATTTTAATACATTTTCATATTCCAAATATTCTATGAAACAATAATAATAAAATAGCAGATTAATTAAGAAATATATTAGAATATAATAAAAAACTAAAAATTGAATTAAACTATACTTAAAATTAAATATTATATTTACGATACAAAATAATTACAATATAAGTTAAACAAAAATTGAATTAAACTACAATTAAAATTAAATATTATATCTACGATACAAAAAAATTACAATCTATGTTAAAATGGAAGCAACATCAATATATTATTCTATAAACTATTACAATCAATACTTTTCTAATGTTGCATATGAAGAAACTTTATCAATTCAATATGTTACATATAAAAAAATAAAATTCGTAAGAATTAGGGCTATAATCGAGCCGAGCTTTATTAGGGCTATAATCGAGCCGAGCTTTGACCTGCTCAAGCTCGGCTCGCTATAAAATTAACTAGTCGAAAACCCGTGCGATGCACGGGGTATGAAACTTTTATAATTTAGATAAATAAATAAATTGACATATTTACTTTTAAATAATTTTATATCATGTTATGAAAAAAATTTATATTATGTATATTTGAAATTAATATATATTTTTTAATGATAATTCAAATTAAATTAATTTTAAAAATAATTGACTACTTTTTTTTATAGAATTTTAACTAAAGATGAATGATTTATTTATTTTTACAAAATTCAATGATTTGTACTTTTTAGGAATTTTAATATATTTTCATATTCCAAATATTCTATGAAACAATAATAATAAAATAGCAGATTAATTAAGAAATATATTAGAATATAATAAAAAAACCAAAAATTGAATTAAACTATACTTAAAATTAAATATTATATTTACGATACAAAATAATTACAATATAAGTTAAACAAAAATTGAATTAAACTACAATTAAAATTAAATATTATATCTACGATACAAAAAAAAATTACAATCTATGTTAAAATGGAAGCAACATCAATATCTATACAATATACTAAATCTTTAGTTAATACTGCTGATGTGTCGTCTCTTGAAACTCTCTATGGCTGATGTGTCAATTTGTAAAAATATCTTAACTCTTCTTATTTACCATTATTACTTTTCTCCTTGACTGTACATAACGTGGTGATAACTGTTTCAATTGTCAATCTACTTTTGCTTCTTTTTGTACTCTGTGGCTTCATCTTCCACATTTGCTTCTTTATACCATAATAACCAGGTAACTGCTCCCTTTTATTCTTCATTTGCATGTTCTGGTCTTCATTTTATTTCTTACTTTTTCTGTGCTCTGTAAATTGTAAATTTCATTTCGATCTATATTTTCTAATGGTTCAATTTTTCTATCCAGAATAACTAAATCGTTTGCTTCTTTTTGATTTCGGATCGCTTCATCTTCCATAGTTGATTCTTTATACCATAACTAGGTAACTGCTCCTTTTTTTTCTTCATCTCTGTAAATTTCATTTCATTTGTTCCTATTCTATGTTTTCTAACAATTCAATTTTTCTTCTTCAGGGATCAAGCCAGGGGTCGGTTTCCCTACATGCATCGATCTATCGAACACGTTAAAATTTTAATAGAGGATATGGATCTATTAAGTTTTTTCATTCTTTTCCTCTCTCTTTATCTGAACATTTTCCCTCTTATCCAAACAAAAGTAGAAGCAGGATCAATATGATATCAATTTGGATGGAGTATTGATGGTACTTGGATTAGAGGAAATGGAATTTGAAGGTAATACCAATTAGTGAGGTTTGTTTCGGTTCATAACTATTTCATTTGCCATACTTCTTTACCCTGTGTTTTAGACAACGGTTATATCTTTTCCCTTTCTTCAAAACAGGTTCATTGGAAAATAAAAAATTTGAAACCTCAACATTTTCACTCCTTGCACTAATGTGCCACCTTCCGCTACTTTTTCTTCTTCTTATTATGGAGGTTGTTTTCTCTCTTTCCAAAATTCACATGTTAACAGTCTCTTGATGTCTTCAATTACACAAAACACCTTTGAATAATGCATTTGTTTGTCTGTTGCCAGGTCTTCCATGATAGTCTCTTACATGACATGGTATGGTTTTCTTTATTGGGCATTTTTTTATTTATCTTACTTTGTCATGGATTCTAATTGCATTTTTAATTTTCGCTTTTGAGATCAGTTGGATGTTGTTGGTCCAAACCATATTGTTATTCTTTTTTATATATTTTTTGTTTAAACCTTTATATCTAACCCTTTTAAACAATTTCAAATTTTTGTCTTTTGGTCCTTTTTTACGTTTTTCCTTCTTTCATTGTTCTTCACATTATGTTTCCGTCCTGACAAGAAGCATAATGAAGGTTGAGTTTTGTCCTGCCTGTGTCCTAACTTCTTGCTTTTGAAGTATTTTGTTTTGGTTTATTATTTGTTGTTGTAGCTTGAACCTAAATTAGGTTTGGAGAGCCTTAATTTTATCATGCTATACCATTAATCACTTTAGTCTATTCTCGAAGTAATCAGACAGAAGAAATCATGTCACATCTGACAAATAATTAAATATTGAATGATTCGACTGTGCTTATTACTTTAGAAGTGGATTTTAGAGAACTTCTGACATTGCTTGCTTTACCAGGAAATTTCGGGACAATGAAATACAATGACAGTATTATTGATAGGGAAGTGCATTATTGGGTTAAAACTGCATTACAGAACTGATTCCGTTTAGTTTTTTTATTTGTTACTTTTACATTTCTGTTCGACATCGGTTGAGTTTTTCGATTTGTGGTTTATATTTTTAGATGTAGTTCAGTATTATGTTCAGTGAAATGTATGTATTTTTTCCTCTCTCTGAAGTTTGATCAGATATCAATTGGTATAAGACATACAAAATAATTGTCCTGCAAAATCTTTTTGAACTTTTTTAATGGAGATTTGAAATGGCCTATATAGGGTTAGTTAAGAGATAAGAGAGAAATAAGTATGCATATTTCATTGAATGCAGCCCCATGAATAAATCATATCTCACTTTGAATTCATATCTCACTTTGAATCGCTAAATTTTCACTGTATTAGGTGTATTAGGTCTTACACAGTATGACAGGCCAGAAATGCATGAGTTTTGTCATCATATTGTTGGATTGATATGATTAAATATGTCCCTCATTAGTTAAATTTATATAATACAAAAGCAGCCTCTTCCATCCATAATTGTTCTAAACAATGGAATGAATCTCCAAGAATGCACACTTCTCCTTTGTTTTGTCATGGTGTAGTGTACCCTTTCGTTTCCCTATTTAAATTTGGAAAGCATGGTTAGCTAATTTGTTAGATGTGCATGGACATGTGGCATATACTAATGAGAGTTGTGTATATTTATTTGGATTCAAACTTTGATTGAGGTGTAAATAAGAATTTAGGAGCTCAATGTGTAAAAACAACAAAGTTCAGGAGCATGAGAATACTTTAATCCTATTTATGTCAATAGCTATTTCACAAGGTTGAATAGTCACCATCTTTTTAAATTTTGCTCCAACAATGTGGTTTTACTTCTAATCTCTTTATAATTTTCTTTCTTTGTTTTTTCTATTTGGCAGGTGCTCTTCTTGAATTTTGACATGTCTTCTATGTTCAGTTGGTGGTTTTTCTTTTGGTTTCCATGCTGGATTTTAGATGTAAAATCTTGAAGAAAGAAAATTGTAAATTCCCTCAAAAAGAATTGCAAACAAAAGTGACTTTTTTACGGCAATTAAAGTTCATTTATTCTTTCTATAAGTAAAGGATTTAGCTCACTCATTAACTCACTTTGTATTTTCCTACTTAGAGGAGTCTATCATTTCACTTTCTCATTTTTTAGTGTTGTGGTCTTAATTGTCATTTGGTTCTTTTGTTTCTCAAATATTATTGGATCATGACTACCGTAAGATTGAAATTTTTTGTTCTCCTTTATTCACGCAACAGTTATTAAGATTACCATTGGGCTAGATCCGTATTTCTAATTAAAAAAAACAGTTATTAAGATTGAAATTAAATATTTCGTTCTCCTTTCATCTTTCTTTTTATGTTTGTTTGTATTAATATATTTGTTTGATTTTTATTTTGAATCTCTTACCGGATTTTAGAAACCGAGGCGTGTTCAAAAGAAGTTTCAACATGGATATAGGGGCTTCAACAATAATATTCGTTGTTTGCCAAGATTGGTTTTGGATTCGGAGTATGAAATCTCTGAACAGTGACTATTATTGCTTAATGCGAACATAGAAGAAATTATAAACTCTGTTTATTAAACATGATATATTACTTAATATTACTTAATTTTATTATACAAATATTGTTTGGATAATAAATCTTTAATACATATAACGTTATAATAAAAGTATATATCATGTTTAATAAAAGTATATATAAAAAACGTGTTTTAATTTTTACTAAAAATATATAAAAAAGGAAAACCGTGCATTGCACGGGTCTGAAACTAGTATTATTCTATAAACTATTACAATCAATACTTTTCTAATGTTGCATATGAAGAAACTTTATCAATTCAATATGTTACATATAAAAAAATAAAATTCGTAAGAATTAGTCATAAATTCATCTTGATGATAATTATTTTGGTTGATGGAATTTCATGATCACCAAGTATTCGAATTCAATTATTCATTCTGCTACAATAACCCAATATATCTAATTGAATCAGTTTAAGATGATGATTTCTCTTATTTTCATCTCGTAATATCTCATCAAGACATTCGATCAATTTGTTCTTCATTCTTTTACTATATAGAATATCAGCCATACTCGCAGATATCACTTATTTGACTTCATTAATATTTTCTAATAATTATATATTCTTGAATTTTGTAAGTAAGAAAAACAAACAAAAGAATTGAAAAAAAATGAAGGGACGAAAAAGATAATTAGGAGAGAACCATCTTCCTCTCAGTTTTTTTTTTTTTTTGAAAATAAGAGAGAATGTCGAGACATAAGCGTATAAAGAGGAGAGTGAAAATATTTTTTACCCATTAATTAAAAATTTTATTTTTTCTTAATGAAGTATTAAGTCCATAAATTAATTTTAGTTAAATAGAATTAAATCGCAATTGTAACCACTCAGTACAAAAAAAACGTTTTATAATTAATATGTGAAATTAATTATATTAATTAGAATCATGATGCTCAACATTTGAGAATTTGAAGAGATTCAAATAATAATATTTTCTTAATTAATATTTTTCAATAATTTATCCTACGATCATATTTCATTTTCATCTATTAAAAACTCTTGAAATACTAACAATTTTGTACGAACTATAATATAATAGTTAAAAATTATATAAGCCAATGTTGCAAAAACAATTATCTCAATATCCATAATTAATGTATATTTTTAGGATTTTGAGCATCAAAATTTATTTTTATTTACCTTGATTTTGAATTCGTATCTAGCATAATCCACATTCTTCAACAATAAACATCTTATCAAGCGTATTAGACGCTTACAATCTCATTGTTTAGAAAATTGAGAAAAAATAACTTCTTGATAATAATAATAATAATAATAATAATATAACATAATTTATATTGAAATAAACTTCATTGTAAGTATAATATTCCAATATCTCTTTAATATTTTATTTAATATGTCTCAAACTTCAATGAACAACTATCGTGTCAAACTTTATATCTATTTGTACCAAAATGCATAAAAATAAAAAATACAATCCATATCAATTAACTAAACTCAAACTAAAAAAATGAGTGGATTTCAACATGTTCCGAATTAGAAAAATTAATCTAACTTCAATTAAAACTAAAAATTGAGTTCATAAAAAGCCGAAAATCTAAATTTTAGTTAGAGTTAACAATCAAAATGATAACACCTAGGAACATATACTAAAAAAGAATTCAAATATACAAAATCTTTATTTTAGTCATTTTGAAAAATAAATAAATAAAAAAGAAAACATGGATAAGGTAGCGAGAGGTATGGAATCTGGATAACGATAGAAATGGAATTTCATCTCTGAAAGATGAAACTATAGCAATAATTGTTTAATAAAAATAAAACAATAGCACAATTGAGAAAGCCAAAAATTGAGTTCATATAAAGCCGAAAATCTAAATTTTAGTTAAGAGTTAGCAATCGAAACGATAACACCTAGCAACATATACTAAAAAAGAATACAAATTTACAAAATCTTTATTTTAGTCATTTTGAAAAAAAAAGACAAATAAAAAAAACATGGATAAGGTAGCGAGAGGTATGGAACCTGGGTAACGACTTCATCTCTGAAAAATGAAACTATTACAACTATTGTTTAATAAAAAGAAAATAACAACACAATTGAGAACAAAAATCGCTACAACATATGAAAAAATCGAATAATTACCTTGAGAAACATAAGAATTTCTTATAATTTTTGATACCTTTGTGTTTTCCGGTTTTAGTTGTTCATGTATCTTCTATTTCTGTCGGATTTCTTCAATTGAAGCTATCAGTTTGGAAAAAAAAAGACAAATAAAAAAGAAAACACGGATAAGATAGCGAGAGGTATAAAACCTGGGTAACAACAGAAATGAATCTGAAAGATGAAACTATAACAACTATTGTTTAATAAAAATAAAACAACAACATAATTGAGAACAAAATAACTACAACATATGAAAAAAATCGAATATTTACCTTCAGAAATATAATACTATCTATCGTGACCAATGAATATAATGGTGAAATATTATCTATCATGCTTTATATAGAAGTTTCTTTGTGACTTTTGGATTTCCTTTGCTTTGTGTTTTTTTCATCTTCCCGTAACTCTTGCTTTCTTTTATTATTTTAATTAATAGGCTAGTAATTATTTTTTTTTTTTTGGTAGAAAAGGAAAAGAAAAATGAATAACAACAAACTACCCAGGAATTAGCCTAGGGAAGCTAACCCCAATCCTATCTTCTAAGAGAAGATGAGAGATGAAACTAGGGGAAACAGGAAGGGTAGTAACGCCTAACGTCCCTTCATGGCCCGCCGCCGCCAAGCGATCAGCAACACGATTCTGCTCTCTAAAAATGTGTCTGAACTCTACGAACTCAAAGGAGGAGCAAAGCCTTATAATAGCTTTGATGAGGTTGCGACTGTTAAGACCCATAGAATGATTCTCAGAAATCATTTTGATTGCTTCCAAATTATCAGACTCCACAGAGAGCCTCTTAACACCCAGCCTTTTAGCAAGATTGATTCCAGTAAGAATAGCCCAGAGCTTCGCAGAAAAGGAAGAACCCAACCCTAAATTCTGGGAGAACCCAGAAAGCCAGACGCCCCCTACATCTCTAAGCACACCTCCAGCCGCAATCTTACCGTTACTGAGGCAGGAACCATCAGTATTCAGCTTCACAACCCCCTCTCTTGGCCTGCTCCATCCCACGAGATGGACATCACAACACTGAGAGGCTCTGGCAAGGGACTCTCCTTTGAAACTATCGATAATAGAGAAAAGTTTTTTCGAGAAGAAATCAGCTAAGTTTGTCATAAAAACAGTTTTATCTCCAAAAATCTCCTCGTTTCTCCATTTCCAAACTTGGTGACAGATAATAGCAAAGAAAATGGCACCATGCTCCATGTATGGAAGCAACTTTCCTCTAACACCATCAGAGAACCAGTCGACCTCAGAATGTGCCATGAAGGAAGAGAAAATATGGTGTGGGAGAATTTTCCTCCAAACCTCTTTACTATTAGAGCAATCTCTAAGAGCATGGCACAAAGTCTCAACATGGCCTCTGCATCTACTGCAAGCTCCAGAATCAGCCAAGTGCCTTCTGTGCCTATCCGAATTAGTAAGAAGCCTGTCCTTAACGCCCAGCCACAGGAAACTCCTAATACGGAAAGGAACTTTAAGGGTCCAAATCGACTTCCACACATCCGAGGGAGGATCAGATCTAAAGAGAGAGAAAGCTTCAAAGGCCGATTTGCAAGAATAAACTCCATTGTTAGTCAGCGCCCAACAGTGCCTATCCAAGTCTTCCTCTTGATTACTCACCTTCACTCCCCGCATTCTAAGGAGAGTCTCAAGGCTAAAGAAAGTATCAAACTTTGACCAGATCCAGTCCCCTTCCGAGTCAACCACATCGGCAATCCTCCAGTTGCATATATCACTAGGCGGGGGGGAAGAACACACCTCAATTAACGGTTTATCCCCAATCCAGTTATCAAACCAGAAACTAATGGACTTACCATTCCCCACCTCCAGGCCAACTCCCGAGCAGAACTCATCAAACACAGCACTAAGTCCTTTCCAGAGGAAGGAACAATTAGCAACTCTCTCTTTCGGGCCCCCGAAGATTTTGTCTTTCCGATACTTACCACAAAGGAGGCGAACCCAAAGAGAGGAGGGGTTTTGCCACATACGCCAAAGGAGTTTCATTAATAAAACTTTATTATTGTCCTTTGCTTTCCTAATACCCAGACCCCCAGAATCTTTAGGCTGGCAAACCTCACTCCAAGGCACAAGATGGATCTTCCTGCCCTCCGCAGCTTCCCCCCACAGGAACCTACGGTTAATCTTGTCAAGATCATTAAGCACAGGATCCGGAAGCTTACAAGCCTGCATGATGTGATTGGGAGCAGCACAATTAACAGATTGAATTAACGTGAGGCGGCCAGCGAGAGACAGAGTCTTGGCTTTCCAAGTGGCACACTTCGAATTAGCTTTATCCAAAGTCTCTTTGAAGGAGCCTTTAGACACACGCTCACTATGGAGGGGAACGCCCAGATACTTCCCAAGAGAATCAGTAAGAGGAATACCTGAGAGATCACTTAATCTCTTACAGACTCTCTGATTCATATTCTTAGAGCACATCATCCTAGATTTCTGGATATTAAGCTTCTGCCCAGAGGCCGAACAAAAACAATCCAGAATATCCATAATGACTCTCAACTGCTCCTCATTACCCTCAAGAAAGATAAGGACATCATCTGCAAAGAATAAGTGAGTCACCTGGGAACAGAAGCTGTTGATCGCCACAAGGTGGAAACTCCCATTATCAATCGCATCCTGAATCAGGTGAGAGAGCCTCTCCATAGCAATAACAAAAAGGAAAG
The DNA here is from genome assembly GCF_963576675.1 of Euphorbia lathyris. Taxonomy (NCBI): domain Eukaryota; kingdom Viridiplantae; phylum Streptophyta; class Magnoliopsida; order Malpighiales; family Euphorbiaceae; genus Euphorbia; species Euphorbia lathyris. The sequence goes on along the minus strand of NC_088914.1, from coordinate 15,921,373 downwards.
GGCTCATAGGATCCCCCTGACGGATTCCTCTGCCCGGGGAAAATTCCTCCGACATATCCCCATTGACCATAACTTGAAACACAGGAGAAGAAATACATACCTTAATTAAACTTCTCCAGCTGTCCGGGATTCTAGCTCTCTCAAGGCTCTCCATCAAGAAATCCCAATTAATTCGATCATAGGCCTTCTCTAAATCCAGCTTCAGAGCCACAATGCCTTTCCTCCCCTTCCTAATCTTCATCGTGTGGACCATCTCTTGGGCGATCACCACATTATCCATCATTTGTCTACCAGGCACAAAGCTACCCTGATTCTGACAAATGATCGCAGGAAGAATGCCACGGATTCTATTAGCCATAATCTTTGTAACAGTTTTGTAAAGAACATTACAAAGACTGATAGGTCTCATATGCAAAAAGGAAGAAGGCTTATCAATCTTAGGAATCAGAACCAGGAGGGTTCTATTAACCAGCTCAATATCCTTCGAACCACTGAACACCCCCAAGACAAAATTATAGATGCCTTCCTTCACTACATCCCAATGCTTATGGTAAAAGCCCGCCGGAAGACCATCAATCCCAGGAGCTTTAGAAGCCCCAATGCTGAAGATAGCTTGGTCAATCTCTTTTCGGGAAATAGGTTGAAAGGCCTCCTGACTACAATCCTCACTGATTAAAGGAAATGTAGCAATAGAGTGAGCCCTCTCCAAAAGAACAGGTTCCTCTTTGAACAGCTCTCTGTAGAAATCCAGGGCTAAGTTTCGAATAACCTCATCTTCATAAACCCAATCACCATTAGAATCCTTAATGGCCTCAATTCTATTTCTCTGCCTTCTAATCAGGGTAGAGAGATGGAAGTATTTGGTATTACGATCGCCATCTCTAATCCAGGACTTCCGAGACTTCTGGAACCAAAGGAACTCCTCCTGCCTAAGCACAGCCTCCAGCTCCTTCTGAAGGGTTCTGAGGAGGCCCTCAAGGCTATGATCAAACCTCCCCTCCAACCTGCGTTGAATGCCCTCCATCCTCTTTAATAACTTGTTCTTCCTTCTGATAATATGCCCAAACACATTCCTATTCCACCCCTGCACCTTATTCCTGAACCCTTCAGCAGCTTGCAGTACATACGAATGAGGTCTCCAACTCTCATGAACGAACTCTTTAAACTTAGGATGGGACTCCCAAGCCAACTGATACCGGAACGGTCTCTTACCCCTAGGATGCTTACCTCTCAAAAGTCTAAACAAAATAGGACAATGATCCGAATGACGGAATGGGAGGTTCAACACAGAGCACTCGGGGAAGGAAGTTAGAGCTAAAACATTAGCGTAGACTTTGTCCAATCGAACAAAAGTATTATTACGCTTCCAAGTGAATTTATGACCAGAAGCCCCCAGATCGGAAAGCCCACATAAATCCATACTATTCTTGTGATGCAGACAACGATTAACATAATGATTGGATCCCCCTCTCTGATCACTCATAAAGGCGATATCATTGAAGTCACCCGCCACAAACCAGGGCTCCGAAATGCTGACACTCATAGAATAGAGAACCTCCCAGAGCCGTTTTCGATTAGACAAGATAGGGTCAGCATACACAAGGGTAATAAAAAAGGGAGTATTGCCGGAAATACTCACTTTACAATGAATGAACTGCTTATCCATGCTAAGAATATCAAAATGAATCCGATCTGGCCTCCAAAAAAGCCAAATCCCCCCAGCCCGGCCAGTTGCCTCCGATCTAACACAGTGCCAGTTCTTAAACTTCTTAACCACCTCATCTGCTTTCTCACCACTAATCTTAGTTTCCAAAAGAGCAAAACAAGATGGATTAAACTGCTTAATAAGATCATTAATATGGATACGGGTAGCCTTGCTAGCCGCACCCCTAACATTCCAAAATAACAAATCCATAGAAAGGAGGACAACTGACCACACCCCTACCCTAAGCTAGGTATTTACTAGGGGCTCCTGAGAGCCTTACCGAGGTACCCCCGGGCCCCCTCTTATCTGGAAACGCCAAAGTGTTAAGGCCACTTTTTTGTTTTCCTTTAAGCTTTTTCATATTAGTTTTGTTAACTCCCATAGATTTCCCAATCCCAGGATCAATACCAGGAACAGGAATACTAACCTCATTTGAATTCTTCATCCTTCTAGCTGCAAGGGTCAGGGTCCCCCCCTGGGCTTCATCCTTAGAGACAAAAAGCGGGTTCACAGATTCAACCACCTTCTTGACTGGATCTACAGACTCTAATCCTGGAATACTCTCATCCATATGATTCTCATCTTGGTCTGACTCTTGAACTTCCTCAATCATCAGGGCCCCAAATCTGGACCCAGGCAAGGCTACTGAAGAAACCCCAGCCTCCTTTCTAGCTTTGAGGACAGGCTTCTCCTTGACATTTGGAATAACAGTAGCTTTAGGAGAAAGGGACTTAGAATTTGTGTTGATATCAGGAGGACGATTGTAAACCACTGCAGGTTGATTCCTACGTCTAGCGGGCCTCTTTGCCACCATCCAGGGACCAAAGTTCCCTTCATACCCCTGGTTCCCTCCAGTAATCCGCACACTACTCTCAACCCTCTCTATAACAACCCTCTCCCTTTTAGGGCAACCCTCCTGAGAATGACCATACATGCCACAATCATAACAGATGTTATGTAAACCTTCATACTCAATAAAGAACACTTTATCCTGAACACAGAACTTAGAAAGTAAAGGTTTAGCCAGATCAACATCTATACATACCCTAGCAAACTTACCCCTAATGGCCCCAATTGTAGTCTTGTCCACATGGTGGACCTTACCAACCAAACCTCCTATTTTACTCAGAAAGTTTTCACTGTAGTACTCAATGGGAAGGCCCGGGAATCTTACCCAAGTCAAGATCCTATTAACCGAACAGTCGTGAGGATTAAAATTAGGAACCCAAGGCCTTAAGGCCAAAACATGATTGGAAATGATATATGGGCCTCCCTTGATAACCGAATTATAATCCTCAACCCTAGTAAATTTAATGACATAGTAGTCATTTTCCAGGTCAGTAATACTGACTTTACCTTTCCTTGCCCACTGTGCTTGTATTCTTTGGGCAAAATAGTTAAAACTAATTCGCTTACCCAGGACAGTAACAATCAAAGACACCTTCCACTTCTCTCTAAGCTCACGCTTCTCTGCAGCGGAAAGTCTAATGACCGGACAGAGAGGATCCTCCTGGCCATTATCTTCCTCATCAGAATCCGAGAACATATCATCAGAATCTCCCACCATTAAAACTTCCTCTAAAACCGGCTCTTCCTCAGCCACCCCCATGACCGTGTCCTTCCAAGAGTTTTTACCAATCTCGCTCATCTGAACCCTAGGTCTGGGGGAGACCGTCTTCCCATGAGCTACTCCTACAACACCCACCCTTCCCGAATTATTAGAAACATCCAGACCCGAGGCAGCCTGCCTCCCCGTCGTAGCCCCTGCCTGCCCCTCACAGCCCGGAGGAGAGGATCCCGCGCAAGGCACTGCGCCGACAGCCCCAGCCCACTGCCCGACCGAGGAGCCGGCAGCGCCTGGGCAGTGCCCGGCACTATCGGCGCATAGCCCTGCGCCAGGCACCCCCGACCCCACTTCTCCCCTCGAGATTGGGGAAGCCTTACCCCCGGCATCAGAAAACCCAGCCGCCCGTATCTCCCATTGATCCGCACCCAGCCGCGACAACCTTGTCGAATCTGCCGCCTGTGGATCGCAAAGATCCGTCCCCAGCCGCACGGGCGGCGCCCGCGAGAACCCTGCCGATGCACCATCCATGCCCACGAGATCCCTACCGACGCCCCTGGATTCCCCTGCCCCCACCCCGCCAAGCGCCCCGCCCCGATCTACACTAGGTGCACGCTCGCCGCCAACAAAACTTGCCTCACCCTTCTCGCCCCAAACCACCAGGCCACCGCCCCCTTCCTTGCCGCAAATCCCCTCCAGATCCGACCCCCCCTCGCCGGCCACAGCCCCCCTCTCCCTAGATCTATCCCTAACACGCTTTACCATGAACCCTAGCCGAGAGAGAGAGAGAGAGAGAGAGGAGATAGATCTAAAAGAGAGAAAAAGATCTAAAAGAGAGAAAAAGATATAAAAGAGAGAAATAGATCTGAGAGAGAGAGGATAGATCTAAAAGAGAGAAAAAAGATCTAAAAGAGAGAAATAGATCTGAGAGAGAGAAGATAGATCTCAAAATTCTCCATCTTCATAAAAATTCTTCACCATGACAACAGATCTGAGAGAGAGAAGCCAGATCTGAAAAAGAGAAGATAGATCTAAAAGAGAGAGAAAGATCTAAAAGAGAAGAGATAGATCTCAAAACTCTCAATCTTCATAAAAATTCTTCACCATGACAACAGATCTGAGAGAGAGAAGACCGGTTTAATCCTTTCTGATTCATAATTTAGATCAGTAATTATTTAATATATTATAAATATAAATTTGTTATTTTTAATTAATTAAATATTTATTTTAATTAAGTAAATATTTTTAATCTGATTTTTTACTACGTTGACAACTCATCAAAAAGACCTCTAAAACACTTCTTCTCATTTCTCTCTGCTTCCGTAATTATATATAGTATAGATGAGCTCGAGCTCGAGCCGAGTTTTGGCTTGCTCAATGTGCTCGAGCCGAGCTTCGAGCTTGTCTCGAGCCCAAAAACCTCTTTGGACTTGGTTCATTAAGAAAATTATCTAACCATGAATTGTTTGTGAGTAAATCATTAATTATATTTGTGAAGTTTGCTCGCAAATAACCCTTTAACTTTTTGTTATTATTTCTTTTTATTCCTGATTTTCTTTTTTATTATTATATAAAGTTCGTTTCTCTTCATTTTTCATATATGTTTTGTTTTTATTTTTATTTTTATTATGATTATTAATATTATATAATTTTAAGGGTAAATAATTATAAAGTCCCTCTGTTTTTACCTAATACACTGTTTAGTCCATCTGTTTTTAGAAATAATTATATAGTCCTCCAGTTTTGTTTTTGTTAACTCCTTAGTCCCTATGATTGGGTCAATGGTCAAACTATAATTAAAATACCAAAATTACCCTTTATTTTATGTTTAGTAATAAAACATCTATTTTTTTCTATTTTATATATTTTTTTTCTCTTTTTTCCTACCTAATCACAATCTCTCCAATATAAACTCCAATATAAAGTAATTGATTTATTAATTTTTTTTATATAATTGTAGAACTTTAATTTAATAACGTAAAATTTATTGATTAAAAAATTAATGAAAAATATTTAAAAAATTATTAAAATAGGAGTAAGATTATCATTGTAAAAAGTTTTTACAATTCTAATAAATTATACGAATAAAGAAAAAAATATAATTTTTAAAAAATTTATAATAATATTTAATGTTAGTTTAAAGATATTATATTAAAAAATAAAGAAAAAAACAATTACAATTTAAGAAAATTAATAATATACTTTTTCAAGTATATAAATTTCGGTATATATGTAGTTCAAAAAATTTACTAAAATAAGTAGATTAAATTTGAAACTAAAAGATAAGTTTTTTTTATGTATATAACTAAGGGAAATTTTGGATTTTCATTTTAAAAACAAATAGAAGGACTGAACAATTGATTAAAATAAAACTTAAGGACCTTAGAATAATATGATGGACTTACTAACGTGTTAAGTAAAAACATAAGGACCTTATAATTATTTACCCTAATTTTAATAATTATTTTTTATAATCTTAATTTTTTTCTTAAACCAAAATATTAATATATATTCTATCTAAAATGACTAATATATATTGATTTACTTGTTACAATATATTTTAGGACACAATTAATTTTCACTAATTTACTTATACTATTAAGTTAATTGCATAACAACCTGTATCGATCAAATTTTTTATGGTGAGTATTTTTACAAAATCAAAATTATAATCTAGTAGGACAACAATTTATAAGAAGGTCTAAAATATTTATGGACCACCACAAACCATTTCTTATCCTTAAAAATAATATATGTATTTTTTGTGGTCTTATATGGGCTGAGCTCGATATTTGAGTTTTATGACGTGATTTAATAAAAAAAATGTTTTTTTTATAATATAGCATATTGAGTAGTAGGACAACAATTCATAAAAAGACCCAAATATTTATGGACCGTCTCTGAGCATAGACCAGGAGTGCGATCGCCTAGGGCATGAGTCAAAAGGGGCCCAAATTGTTTTTACTGTATATATAGTAATTTTTTTAAATGTAGTTATAATACTCATTCATACCTAGAAAATGACCAAATAATATGATATTTTAGGTCTAAAATAGATCAAAATTTTAATTTAAACTTTTAAGTATAATTTTTTTCATTAAAAGTTTTTTTTATCTTTTTTCGTCTAAAGGCCATAAAAATATTAGGATAGACCCTGTTTAGGGCTTCTAAAATACTGGAACCGGCTCTGAAAATATTATCGGAGATAGTGTAATAACCTTAGAGGACTTCTTGCTTGGAAGGAAAGCGAAACAAGAAAGATCCAAAAACAGTGACATTGGAAAAGTGAAAGAGGTAAACTATGAACAGTGACATTGGAAAAGTGAAAGAGGTAAACTAATACATATTTCTTATACCCACAATCAACTCTGATATTCTAAAAGATTCCATGGCTGAATTTGTTGAAATTTTATATTCCATTCCATTTAATGTCATGATAAAGATTTGTTGCATAACTTATTATTACTAAACAAATTAGATGGACTTGAAATATTAACGACCTAAATTACAAAACTGACTTGACAGATTTATTTATATATTTAGATCCATTATACTACTTCTTATTAAAATAGATACTTTTAAATTAGATTTTTTCAAAATACCTTTAATATATAAATTATGACAACCAACTTCAACTTCATACATTAATTTTGATAGGTGCAGTGGAAACAACTGCTAATTAGCAATTTATAATTTTACTTCGTAATGAAACAATTGTGTAGCAATTGCTTTTATTACTAAACAAAATCGCTAACTGTGAAGACAATTGATTGGATTTAAAAAGTATATATTTTTTTTTACAGTTATCTGATTTTTTTTATAGTTGTGTACATTAAAAATTACCACTTTCAAGATTATTCGAAAAGTATATTTTTTTAATAGTTGTTTAATTTTTCGGTTCGAAATTCGTAAGATGCTTTTAAGTAGATCCTATGCTATGTTGTAAACGTTAAACCTAAATTGATGTTATGTTGTAAACGTTAAGCCTATGTTTGTGCTATTTTAAACGTGGAGCCTAAATTGGTACTTCCTCAAAAACCTCAGGCCTATTTTGATATCTTATCCCAATATTTTTTAATATAAATAAGAGTGATTTATTCGAATACTATTGGTGCACATTTTTATGACGCTCTCTTTCATTTCACTATTGGTTGATAATATTTATAATTAAATAAATTATATATTAAATAATAATTTGTGATATCATTGTGACAACTTTTAAAGTTACTCTATTAGAGTATTTTTAAATAAAAGTGGCCAAGAGTGACGTGAATTATTGAATTAATAAAATATTATATTTTAGTATGATGTGTTAAGTTTTGTCACTTTTGAAGCATCCTTTATTGGAGATCTTCATATTGACTCTTTAAATCACTAAGACGAGTTTCTCTTCACATTTTAGTGATTCTTAATTTATTTTTTATTAATAATTTACTATCGAGGAATTTCTCTTCTTTTATTACTGGTAGATAGAATAATAATTAATAATCTTTTAAAAATATAATAATTAATTTTATAATAATAAAATAATAAATAAACAATAAACATAAAAATATTATTGGAAATGATAGATTTTAATCATTTCTAATTAATTATTTATATTATTAAATTATTTTTTAGAGATATATATATATATTTTTAATAGGTTTTTAGAGATATTTTGACCATGGTTGTTATTATAATTTTGAGATAGTAAGAAAATAAATATAAAATTTTGGCGCGTACTTTGGTTGTTTTCTCTCCCTTCTGCAACTGTATCTATAAATGCATGCACCATCTATCTACACTCTTTCAATAACGGCAGCATCATTGAAACGGCGCGCAGTTTAAGGATCTCTTCACTCTACCTGCTTTCTCGCCCATTCACACCCTTTCTTCTTCAATCCATTTCTCATTACTTTCCCCCTTTTTTCCCCCTCTTTCTTTCCTTCCAAACATGACCTCCTTCACCTTAAAGGTTCCGCCCTTTTCCCCGTTTCTAAAGCTCTCCAATTCCAGTAATTTCGACCCCAAACAGACCCGAAATTCAAATTGCCATTTCTCTTCCCGTCAAACCCCTGTTTTGATTTTGAATTCCTCGATTAAGAAAAGGGGTAATCTCAATTTTTCGGTTTCTTCTTATGCGTCTACTGATTCAACGGCGATAGGAGATAGGCTTTTTCGGCTTGTTGCTGAATTTGAGTCTCTAAAGGAGCCAATCGATCGCGTGAAGCGGCTTTTGGATTATGCGGCACGGCTTCCGCCATTTGATGAATCGGCTCGTTTGCCTGGTAATAGGGTCCTTGGGTGTACGACTCAGGTGTGGTTGGAAGCCACAATTGAGGATAATGGAAGAATGAGATTTAGAGCGGATAGCGACTCGGAGATTACGAAAGGTTTCATTTCGTGTCTGATATGGCTGCTCGATGGGTCGGAGCCCGATGAGGTGTTGGCTGTTGTGGCGGAGGATTTGGGGGCGATGAATGTCGGGTTGTATGGTAAGGCACAATCAAGGGTAAACACTTGGCATAATGTATTGACCGGTATGCAGAATAGGACTAAGGCTTTGATTGGTGAGCCAAAAAGAAAGTCGCCGGTGGAGGCGCTTCCGTCGTTGATTCTTGCCGCCGATGGTCTCGGTGCTAAAGGAAATTTCTCCCAATCTCAGGTAGGGTAAAATTGCTCACTCTTTAGTTTTAGATTCCTGGTTTTCTTAAGGCTGTGAATTTTTATTCCATCCGTGAGGAAATAGTTGGATTTTGGTAAAGAAATCAAAGCTTCCTGTGTTGAAGATTAAAACCTGTTAGATTGTAAAAAGACCTAGCTTTATATGAAGGTAGAAGAAAGTAGTAAAATGGTATATTCATGATGCATATTATCAATCTAGAATCCTTAAAGATTTTGTGTTCTTTAACCTATTCGGCAAATGTACCAATTTTTACCTATTTTTCTTAGTTGTTGTTGGTACAATTTTCTTCAGTTCAAAGGGATGTTCTGGAGAATTAGGTTTTTACTTTTCTACTGGAAATGTCGACCTTCATTTGAACTGATCATTCTTTGGAATCATTTTTGCCCCTCTTTTTTCAGATTTCAAGAATTATGGTATCAAATGTTGGGATGGGAGATCAAAGATCATTGCATAACAAATAATGAAATTTTAGCTCCCAAAGACAATTTTTTGGTCCACCAATTTGATTTATTGGTACTCATACTCAAAAGAATTGTGTACCTATCAGCATCTTCTTTGCTGAGTGTTGTACCTAGGACTCGTGTGAAACTAGAAGCTGTAACAGATATTTCAGAAGCTGGCTTGGATGGAATAAGCCCCTGGCAGATTTTTCAAGCCTTAGGAGTCCATTGGTCTTTTCAGGCTCTTCTGCTTTTTGTCCCAATTGTTCTCAGTTTGCTTGATGTTGAATACTGATGTAGAGTTCCTAAACTCGCACGGCTGCTAAAACACATTGCGTATTATGTTTTTATTTGCTAGAAATTTGATGTGCAAGTTTCTGGTTGAACTGTAAGGGAAAAAAGATGCTGTTTTCATGGAAGAACTCTGTGATTAGTCATTTAGTTGCAGATATCTCTGAATTATTCTGTAGGGAAAAGTTGAGGAAAGATTAATTTAATTGTAGACTTTTCACATACATAGTGCATTAGCTATTGTTTGGTTATTGGCTACTTATTTTTCATTTCTTAGCTTTCTTCTCCAGTTCCCAATTTCTATTTTCCAGTGAAGAATTGAATTATTGGATAACATGTTTGTTTGCTCAATTTTCTATTTTTCTGGTTGGATTATTAGAGAACATGGTTGTTTGAATTATTGGAGTCATCAACATGATAATGGACAAGAGATGCAGTTACTGGGAGCAGATTCCATTGAATACAGGCGCCAAAAACCAAATTGGACTTAAGAGCTCTTCTTATTTCGGACACAAGCTCACTTTACAGTAACAGGTAACAAATCTAACTTAAAATAGATCTTCTAAAAGATGGTGAAGAAGTCGGAGAATTGATTGCCAATTGTCTGTTTGGAGTATTTAGTAATAGCTAAAACAGTGATGTGCTTTTTCCAGTTTTATCGGACTAGGAATTCAAATTTGTTTTTAACTTAAACAAGCCCTTGGTAGCATACTTGGTTTTGTTCACATCACATAACCATCACTGCTTAGGAAAGTTTGAGCAATATGTGCTTCTAAACCGTTCAAAAATATCATTTCTTGTAAATAGCTAATGCATCATTAGAATCTTGCTAGTGGGTTGTGTGAATCCCAGATTTGAAACTATGGTGCATGTTTGATTCATATACTGGACCAAATGTCACAATATTTATCATTGAATGACTGTCATTAGAAATCGAGATATTGATGACATAACACCGACAATGCTGCTTCTGATTTTCCTCTTGCGAATCTGATTTCAGCTCGTGGCTTGATTGCTTCCGTCTTTGGCAAAAGCAGCATGATGATGAACCTTCATTTACTGGACGTATTAGCTATATCCTATACTACCTTTTTATCAATCCAGCACAGAAGATTTTTTATCTGCTTTGAATCGTGGATACAATCGCAAAGTTATCTTAAGAAGATTTTTGTATTATAATAATGACTTTGTGATGAGATGCAGATCACTGAGGATCATTGATACAGTTTATAGATTCTTAAATTCATCCGCAGAGCAGCAAGTACCGAATTCGAGATTACCTTCCCATCATCATCATACTCTCCGTTAGTGAGTTTTACTTCTAACAACACAAAGAAAAACTATCCAATCCAGGGGGACAAAATTTATTTCAGATGGGTTATTACAGAAGACTCTATGCTATTCCCCCTGAGATCAAGAGAAAGGGTGCAGCATCCATTAATTACGAGTTTTTCAGTCTCATGTGAAGGTATATATACATTTTTTCCGCTTCTTGAAAATGAAAATATTAATTTGTACAATAAAAAAATGTTATGTTTGCATATAATTCATTGATCCTGGCAATGAATTTGGGAAGTGTTATAAGTCTCCGATGCTGTTAACTTTTCGGTGACAGTTCGTTTTAGAAGTCTCCATTTTTATATAATGCCAGATGAATTCTTTAAGTGGGCTGCTATATACCGCCATGGTTATACTTTCTATCGCACTTTTTTGACAATTTTGCCCTCCTCATAATTTAAACTCAAAAACTCAAAACTCTCAAATCCTCTCTAGCTTTTTGGATTTTCAAAAAACCCGACCTAAAACGACATGCCGCCAAAGCCAGGAGCGGGTAAAGGCTTCATGAATGCTCCGGTAAGTTTTTTTGTTTAAAATTACTCCGAAATCACGGGTTCCGCCTCCGATTCGGAGGCGGAACCCGTATGAATATAGCCTAAACGGAGGCGCCGTGCCGTTTCCACCACGGGTGGAACGGACGAACTGCCCGTTCCACCCCTGGTGGAAACGGCACCCGCCGTTAGTTCCACCGTACGGTGGAACGAACGGCATGCTCGTTCCACCTTACGGTGGAACGAGCGGCGCATCCGTTCCACCTTACGGTGGAACGGTGCGCGTTGCCCGTTCCACCGTAAGGTGGAACGGGCACGGCGCCCAGGTCGGCCCTATGGACGACACGAGCGCCGCAACCGTTCGGCCCAGCGGCTGGACGGTTGCGGCGCTCTGTTTAGGCAAAAATGGGCCCGGAATTTTGTTTTTTTTTTAATTAACTTCGTTCGACCCGGACTATAGCAATGCAAAATTATTAAAAAAACCGAAAAACGAGAAATTGAGTATATTTAAATAAAAATGCGTTATTTGCTTATGTGTAAAATGTTTTTGGTTTTACAGGCTGATAATGCTGAGACCCGTTCTGGACAGAGACATACAAGGTCACGTGTTGTGACTGCCTCTGCCCGGAGGGAACGGGCGGAGCAGATATTGATGGGGGATGCCCAGAGGGCACAGCCTGAGGAGATGGCGGATGCTGTGGAGATGGACGGAGATGATGTTGGGGTTTAGTGTCCTATAGACAATTGTTGCAGGATACAAACTTAATATAAATGAATTGTTCTTTATATCATTTGTTTTAATGAGATATATGTTTTATAACTATATATAAAGGCAATCCCTTTTAAGTACTAAATAAAGTCTAATAAAAGGAAATCCGTAAGTTTGTTTAAAGTGATTATAAAGTGTTCATACAAGCATGAAGTGAGACAAAACTAATAAACTTAAAAACCACCCCAAGTCAAGTGATATGTTTAGGATTGATATATTACTGTTGAGACTTGTATGTAACAATGTCTTCTGTCCGACAGAAAGCTGATCTCACAAGCTTCATATATATAGATATCTGGACAGTTACATAGATCCGATGAAACGTCGTTCATTAGGATTGGGGATCCGATTTGAGATAACAGGATGGGTAGATTCATCATTGTCACCTGTTCATCTCATTGGTATTAATAGGTATAACTAATCCTCAGACTCAAAGGAATGTTAATTGGTCATCCTGAATTACTAAATGTGAGACTTTGATCATGCGGTCCCACGATCCTTAACAGAGATGACTCTGGGGTGTGAACTGCAAAGGTTGGGTGTCACAGGAGGTAATGTCAGGGTAGTTATACATTGGATTGAGCATTTATCACTCTCGATTAATGGGAGATACATCCAAGGATCGCTTGTGGAAGACTCGACTCTAAATCCTTGCAAGGTGATAGCTTAAGAGTAAGAAATATAGATTTCATTTAACCTATCTATTTGAGTTGACTCGGCCTATACAAGTAAAATGAACGTCTCGCTATATGTGACTTGATATCACCCATAGTCATAAGATTCAGTTCAAGGATGTAGTTGATAAATGATCGAATTATACTGTAACTAATACGGAAAGGTTAACGACAGAATCAACCTGTCTTCTTAACGGACTCTGGAGGAATGATTACAGACTTGCCAATAACATACTCAGTACATCATTCCGTTATGCAAAGATTAAATATAATTCTTGAAGAAATTAATTTAATAGTTGCATGCGGCCAGAAGTAGTAAGAACCTAATGGATCACACATAAGACTTGGAACCAAAAGAGAGATAGATGTTATTAATTGATGGAAGCCCAATTGAGCCCAGTAAGGCCCATTTAATTAAGGGGGCCGAAATTTATATATAATTAGTAAGGAATTATTTTAATTCCATTAATCCTAATTTGATTAGGAATATGAATTAAATTAATTAAGAGATAATTAAGTTAGGAGTTTTAATTAGATTAATATACTCCTATTATTATCCAATAAGGTTATTTATTATTATCCTAGATATATTAGATATATAGTGAGATAATAATTAGGAATTTTATTCCGAATTGAATTCCTATTAAGTAACCTAATTCTATCTAACTAGGGTTTAGATACAAGTGATTATATATACCTCCTTTATACATGAATTTCGATCAATGCTCCCTAATCCCACCTAGTGATTTTCGAAATCCCTAGCTTAGAGAGAGAAAGAGAATTCGACTCCCCTAGTTCGTGGACAAGAATTCATACGGCTTCCACCGATCGATTAATTTCATCCATCTTCTTTTTCTTTGATCTTGTGTTGATTAAATAGAGGCAATGTATTTTGGTTGCATCTCATACGGTTGATTCTAACTTAATCTCACTGTGTTCATGAAAGAAGGAAAAACAAACAAAAGGGAGAAATTCGTTTTTCTTCACCTACATCAGGTTTGTTCACTATTTCGCGGATTCCCGGAGATTGAACCGTCGGATCGTCGTGATTTTTGGACAGTAGCTTCTAGACATATTCTTCCACGTTTCCACCGAAGGGATTGTCGTTCGGAGGTCTGGAATGTCTGTTTCGGATAGGGGCAGATTGGTAAACAGTTTCCATCTCTTTTGAAGTTGTGGGCACTTCGTTTGCAACGGTAGATTGATCATCGAAAGGTATTTCTTCTTATCCATCTTTATATGAAATAACGATTAACGGATCCTATGGTTAAAAGGAAGTAGGCTAAAATTTTTATATTTCCGCTGCTATACCTTAGCCTAATTTCCTTCAGTGGTATCAGAGCCATCGTTAAATCCGTTATTTCATATATGAAAATTTAGAAGTTTTTCAATAGGATTGAATAAATATTTATGGTTAGGATTAATTAACAAATTGTTTGATTAATTAATTCTAAAGATAAATAAATTTTAATTAATTGTTAATTAAAATAGATTATGCGTATGTTCCTAATTATTTCAGTTGATAATCATTGTAACAAAATCTATTAGTTTTATGGTTAGGTTAATAAAATTAGTTTTATTAATTCTAAAGATAAAACGGAAATCTATTGTAGTTTTTCCTATTTCTGAAAATCGTTTTTAAAACCGTTTTAAAATCTGATATATATATATATATATGTTTCGGAAATTAATAGTTTTCTGTTTTGATTATCGAATGAAAATTCGTTTAAAAGTTTGTTTTTACCAAGTTGTAAACCAAAGCGTTAAATGAATTGAAATCAAAATAATTGGGACATGCATAATTGACATTTTATATGGTTATTTTAATCTAAGGATTAATATAAAGATACAAAACGATTAGAAGTAAAATTGGATGAAAGTTAATTTGATAAGTTAATGTGATTAACATAAATATTACATAAGATAGTTATGTAATCAACCAATTAAATTTATTTAATTGAGTCTATGCATGTTTGGAGTTATGGACATATTTGGACCATCTCTTTAGTCTTTTGGTATTTTTGAAATAGGGCATGCGAGTCCTGCCTATCTACTATCTATTGTAATTTCTCCTCTCATCTAATTCCCTTCAATTCAGTTGAAGTTTTCTTTAGTAGTATAGAAATTAATATGTAATTTCAAGGTGCCATGGAGAAGACGGAGGACCTAAATAGAAATATGTGATAGTTAGTATTTCCTTAGGTTTGCCCTTTTATTCCGTCTCTGGCTCGACGGAATAATTTAGATGATATGTCCATAACGCCAATGTATGTGAATGTATGTGAATGTATGTGAATGTATGTGTCTGATGTATGCTAAAGCAAATCAAGACTAAGTTAGATTATGAGACCTAAAATAAAATCCCTCATTAAAAAGTTAAGTAAATAAGTAAGTTATTAAAATCGGTTGCCCCTCCCTAATATTATAATTCAGCCGGCAGTACTGGGGGCCTTTGGGTTGTTGAGTAAACTCAAGCTCGGGGTCTTATGGTAACACCTGAATTATCGAAAATCGTTATTTCATGAATATGGGGTAATACTTAAATTAGATTATGATAATTGGATGAGTAAACTCATGTTGTCATAAACTAATGGGCAAGATGGTTGGGATTAATATGAATAGCATATTAGTTACTAATGTGGTTAGTAACCCAATAACCTAGGAATCACATTAGAGATGTGATTGATCATATGAATCTACCTAATGAATGAGACTAGCTTGTTGAGTAAACTCAAGGTGAAATCTCAGGAGTTAGGATCCTAGCTCACTAAAGGATTTGTGAAATTCTTCGAATTAATATGGAGGGCTATTAATTTGGCAAAATAGTGGGAGCAATCTGAAATAAATTAAAAGGCCTATAATTTTAGATTGTTATACTTTAAAGCAAATGAATGACATACGTTTACTCTTTCTCACTCTCAAGTTTAATTAAACACTCTTAAAATCATGACTAACACCAATCTGCAAAATATACTTACCGATAACAAGTTGAATAGTTCAAACTTCACCGACTGGTTTCGTAACCTCAAAATCGTTTTGAAGTTCGATAAAATAGGGTATGTATTTGATACATCGATACCCCCTATCCCTGAGGATGATGCTCCCGATCGAGGAAATCGATGCTTACCAGAATCACAAGGCTGATGACGATCATGCCGGATGCATCATACTTGCATCGATGACATCGGAATTACAAAGGCAACTATGCCTGTTCCATCATCATGCACCTAAAGGAACTGTTTGGGAAACAGACCAGGTGCGAACGCTACGAGATATCCAAGTTGTTATATCGTTGCAAGATGCAAGAGGGCACATCTGTAATGACACATTGTGTCAAGATGATTGGCTACATTACCAAACTTTCTAGTATTGGATTCGCGATGGATAACGAACTAAGCGTAGACTTAATTCTTCAATCCCTCCCAAAGAGTTATTCATAGTTCATCATGAACTATCAGATGAATGACTTGCAAACCTCTCTTGAAGAGCTTGCAAATATGCTCAAGTCGGTTGAGCCCAATATGAAGAAAGACAAGGCAATACCGGCTATTGTCATAGAGGGATCAAAGAAGAGAAAAGGGAATTCTCCCAATCCCAAATATCCCAAGAAAGGTAAGGGAGCCATGCCCACTAAAGTTAAGGGAAAGGAAGTGAAGAAGCCCAAAGGAGAGTGCCACTTTTATGGTGAAAAAAGGCATTGGAAAAGAAACTGTTTGGTGTACCTAGCTACCCTCAAGAAGGGAAAAGCCGGTACTCCAACATCTGGTATGTTCTATATTTCGATAAAGAACAAACATTGCGATTTTTATAGAGATGAGATTTTCTATTTTTAGGAATATCACAAAATGAGATTTATGTGTTAGATTTCTGTTTTCACAATTGATACCAAAAGACATAAGCTAGATAATTCAACTTACTTGTGGCATTGTCGTTTAGGCCATATAAACAAGAGACACATGCTAAAGCTACATTCAGATGGGCTTATAGATCCGATCGATTCCGAATCATTGGAAACATGCGAATCGTGTTTAAAAGGTAAAATGACAAAGACACCCTTTAGCAATAAAGGTGAGCGTGTATCAGACACTTTAGGACTCATTCATTCAGATGTATGCGGTCCTATGTCGGTCCAAGCAAGAGGAGGATTCAGATACTTCATTAGCTTCATAAGATGACCATACTCGATATGGTTACATCTACTTGATGAAGCACAAATCAGATGCTTTTTCAAATGCTTCAAGAATGAAGTAGAAAATCAATTAGGAAAGAAAATAAAGACGCTTCGATCCGATCGAGGTGGCGAATATCTTTCGGATGATTTTTTGAATTATCTAACTGAATGTGGGATATGCTCACAATGGAAACCTCCCTATACACCACAACACAATGGTGTATCCGAGAGGAGGAACCGTACCCTATTGGATATGGTACGATCCATGATGAGCAATTCTTACTTCCAAAGACGTTCTGGGGCTATGCCTTAGAAACTGCCCTCTTCACCCCGAACCGAGTACCAACTAAATCCGCTAGTTCCACACCATATGAATTGTTCGTTGGTAGGAAACCCGTGTTCTCGTTTATGAGAGTATGGGGTTGTTCAGCGTATGTCAAACGCATTGCGTCCGACAAACTAGATTCTAAATCTGATAAATGTTTCTTCATTGGATATCCCAGGGAAACCGTAGGGTATTACTTCTATCATCCAGATGATCAGAAAGTAATAGTATCCAAGCACGCAACCTTCTTAGAGAAAGAGTTTCTCGAAGAAACACAAAAGGGAAGCATGATTGAACTTGACGAAGTTCAAGAAGAAGAAACACCGACTGAAACAACAGAAGCGGTTGAGGTACCCGAAGTAGTCCCATTAGATAAGACTCCAGTGGCACCTATTTGTAGATCACGAAGAGTTTGTGAACTCCCAGTTAGATACAGTTTTCTAGTGGGAGATGATAATGAGGTTCCCGTGTTAGACGGCGAACCCGAAAACTACAAAGAGGCTCTTACTAGTCCAGATTCTAAAGCATGGCTTGAGGCCATGGATTCCATATATACTAACCAAGTGTGGACTTTGGTTGATCCACCCGAAGGGATAATTCCCATTGGGTGCAGGTGGATCTTCAAAAAGAAGACAGACATGGATGGAAAGGTCAGCACCTACAAAGCTAGATTAGTAGCGAAAGGATATCGTCAGAAACAAGGTGTTGATTATGACAAAACCTTCTTTCCTGTAGCTATGTCCAAATCAATCAGAATCATGCTTGCTATTGCCGCTGACTACGATTATGAGATTTGGCAAATGGATGTGAAAACAGCTTTCATAAATGGAAACCTGCTTGAGGATGTATACATGATGCAGCCTGAAGGTTTCATATCGAAGGATGCAAATAAAGTTTGCAAACTTCAGAGATCCATTTATGGACTCAAGCAGGCATCTAGAAGCCGGAATAAGCGTTTTGACGAAACCATAAAACAATTTGGTTTCGAACAAAATTGCGAAGAAGCTTGCATTTACAAGAAAGCAAGTGGGAGCTCTATAGCATTTCTCATATTATATGTGGACGATATATTGTTAATGGAAATGACATTGCTCTATTACAGTCGGTAAAAGTATGGTTATCCAGTAACTTCTCAATGAAAGACCTTGGTGAAGCAGCTTATATACTTGATATAAAGATCTATAGAGATAGATCGAGAAGACTGCTTGGTCTTTCACAGGCTACATACATTGAAAAGGTGCTAAATCGGTTTAGCATGCTTGAATCGAAACGAGGTAACTTACCCACGCTACATGGAGTAAAGTTAAACAATCATCAATGTCCTAAAACTGACGATGACAAACGACGCATGGCTGTAGTCCCGTACGCCAGCGCGATCGGTTCGATTATGTATGATATGCTATGCACTAGACCTGACGTAGCGTTCGCGTTATCTGTAACGAGTCGTTACCAAGGGAATCCGGGAGACGAGCATTGGATTGCCGTCAAGAAAATTCTTAAGTACTTGAGAAGGACTAAAGATATGTTCCTAGTGTACGGAGAAGGAGATCTGAAAATTGAAGGATTTTCAGACGCTAGTCATCTCACAAATGAGAATGATTCTAAATCCCAATCAGGATACATGTTTATCTTGAATGGGGGCGCGGTCAGTTGGAAGAGTTCCAAGCAGGGAAGCGTAGCTTTCTCTACGACCGAGTCAGAGTACATCGCTGCTGCGGAAGCAGTAAAGGAAGCAATTTGGATTAGATAGTTCATTACAGAACTAGGTGTGGTGCCTGACATTGTCAATCCCATTACTCTGTACTGTGATAACAATGGAGCCATTACGCAAGCAAAGGAACCACGGTCTCATAATGCATCCAAGCACTACCTAAAGCGATACCACATCATAAGAGAGATTGTGGCTAGAGGAGATGTGAGAATAGAAAGAGTACCTATAGAGGACAACGTTGCAGATCCATTGACAAAGCCTTTAACCTAGAAAGTACATGATCGTCATTTAACTTCTACTGGGATAAGTTTTAGAAACAATTGGCTTTAGTCCAAGTGGGAGTATGTTGGGGTTTAGTGTCCTATAGACAATTGTTGCAGGATACAAACTTAATGTAAATGAATTGTTCTTTATATCATTTGTTTTAATGAGATATATGTTTTATAACTATATATAAAGGCAATCCCTTTTAAGCATTAAATAAAGTCTAATAAAAGGAAATCCGTAAGTTTGTTTAAAGTGATTATAAAGTGTTCATACAAGCATGAAGTGAGACAAAACTTTATAATAAACTAATAAACTTAAAAACCACCCCAAGTCAAGTGATATGTTTAGGATTGATATATCACTGTTGAGACTTGTATGTAACAATGTCTTCTATCCGACAGAAAGCTGATCTCACAAGCTTTATATATATAGATATCTGGACAGTTACATAGATCCGAAGAAACGTCGTTCATTAGGATTGGGGATCCGATTTGAGATAACAGGATGGGTAGATTCATCCTTGTCACCTGTTCATCTCATTGGTATTAATAGGTATAACTAATCCTCAGACTCAAAGGAATGTTAATTGGTCATCCTGAATTACTAAATGTGAGACTTTGATCCTGCGGTCCCACGATCCTTAACAAAGATGACTCTGGGGTGTGAACTGCAAAGGTTGGGTGTCACAGGAGGTAATGTCAGGGTAGTTATACATTGGATTGAGCATTTATCACTCCCGATTAATGGGAGATACATCCAAGGATCGCTTGTGGAAGACTCGACTCTAAATCCTTGCAAGGTGATAGCTTAAGAGTAAGAAATACAGATTTCACTTAACCTATCTATTTGAGTTGACTCGGCCTATATAAGTAAAATGAACGTCTCGCTATATGTGACTTGACATCACCCATAGTCATAAGATTCAGTTCAAGGATGTAGTTGATAAGGGATCAAATTATACTGTAACTAATACGGAAAGGTTAATGACAGAATCAACCTATCTTCTTAACGGACTCTGGGGGAATGATTACAGACTTGCCAATAACATACTCAGTACATCATTCCGTTATGCAAAGATTAAATATAATTCTTGAAGAAATTAATTTAATAGTTGCATACGGCCAGAAGTAGTAAGAACCTAATGGATCACACATAAGACTTGGAACCAAAAGAGAGATGGATGTTATTAATTGATGGAAGCCCAATTGAGCCCAGTAAGGCCCATTTAATTAAGGGGGCCGAAATTTATATATAATTAGTAAGGAATTATTTTAATTCCATTAATCCTAATTTGATTAGGAATATGAATTAAATTAATTAAGAGATAATTAAGTTAGGAGTTTTAATTAGATTAATATACTCCTATTATTATCCAATAAGGTTATTTATTATTATCCTAGATATATTAGATATATAGTGAGATAATAATTAGGAATTCTATTCCGAATGAATTCCTATTAAGTAAGCTAATTCTATCTAACTAGGGTTTAGATACAAGTGATTTTATATACCCCTTTATACATGAATTTTGATCAATGCTCCCTAATCCCACCTAGTGATTTTCGAAATCCCTAGCTTAGAGAGAGAAAGAGAATTCGACTCCCCCAGTTCGTGGACAAGAATTCATACGGCTTCCACCGATCGATTAATTTCATCCATCTTCTTTTTCTTTGATCTTATGTTGATTAATTAGAGGCAATCTATTTTGGTTGCATCTCATACGGTTGATTCTAACTTAATCTCACTGTGTTCATGAAAGAAGGAAAAACAAAAAAAAGGGAGAAATTCGTTTTTCTTCACCTACATCAGGTCAGTTCACTATTTTGCGGATTCCCGGAGATTGAACCGTCGGATCGTCGCGATTTTTGGACAGTAGCTTCTAGACATATTCTTCCACGTGTACACCGAAGGGATTGTCGTTCGGAGGTCTAGAAGGTCTGTTTCGGATAGGGGCAGATTGGTAAACAGTTTCCATCTCTTTTGAAGTTGTGGGCACTTCGTTTGCAACGGTAGATTGATCATCGAAAGGTATTTCTTCTTATCCCTCTTTATATGAAATAACGATTAACGAATCCTATGGTTAAAAGGAAGTAGGCTAAAATTTTTATATTTCCGCTGCTATACCTTAGCCTAATTTCCTTCAGATGACTCTATGCCTCCTCAGAGTTCATCCTCTGTGCGAGTACCTACTAAGACCATACCGAGGGGTCGTGACAGACGTTTTGCTTCTACAGCAGGTTCGTCTTCGGGTGAGAAATTTAAATTTAATTATTATTATGTGATTTATTCGTGATTATTATAAAATATACGAATATAATAAATGAGTTTACTGTAATTTCAGGTAGCAGCAAGCGCTCGAGGAGTGATGGAGAGGATGACTGGATTGTGAAGACCCCGGTTCCTGGGGGTCCATCTGATGGTCTTGTGATCCCGAGCTTCCTGGGACATATTGCCAATGCTATCTGGAGCGGGCAGGATAAGGGCCTCCTCAGGTGTCAGACACGATCAGTATATTGTGGGAAATTGTGTGTATGGTACGGTGGTGCTTCTAAGCAGATCCAGAAGCGTATAGAGTCAACTGGATTGTCCCATTTACCCAATATCATGTATGGCCACATCGATGCGCCCCTGATTGCGGCCTTTGTGGAGCGGTGGCAGCCAGACACGTCATCATTTCACATGCCGTTTGGTGAGATGAGCATTATGTTGCATGATGTGTGGCAGATTTTGCGCATCCCCATCGATGGGGCTATGGTGATTGCTGATGCGAGTGTTGAGGAGCTTCAGCCTTGTGTGATGGAGTTGTTTGGTATGACTCGGGAGGAGTTGCTGAAGGGTCACTACTATAATGGCGGTATACGAGCGGCTTCAGTCCTGGATTATTGTCAAGGAGATCGGATTGCTGATGCACAGGCTACTGTTTGGACGTTTCTGATGCTCGGTTGCACATCGTTCGTGGATAAGAGTGGGGACCGCATTCGACCTTCTTGTCTGTTGGGGGTACAGGACTCTGTATCTGGAGCCATTGGACTCTCATGGGGCTCAGCTGCACTAGCATATCTATACCGTCATCTAGGTATTGCTAGCAGAGGAGACTGCAGGCAGATCATGGGTTGTCTGACACTGCTTCAGGCATGGATTTATGAGTACTTCCCGTGGTTCAGGCCTCAGCGAGAGGGAGTCACATTGGATCCAGCGATGCCGAGGGCTTGCATGTGGCCATCTATACCGTTGGAGAAGAGTAGGGATCGACTGAAATCATATCGCGTCCGACTTGATAGATTGACTGCTGATGAGGTACAATTTCAATTTAATTAAAAAAACCAAATTCATTTACTTGTATTATTTGCATGTTAATGTTGTTGTATACGTCTGTAGGTGATGTGGATGCCGTATGGTCCTGATGTCATTACGCATACCCCTAGGACGATATACGTTACAGGGATGTGATCGAGCCGTACATACCGGGGAGATGCCTTCGCCAGCTAGGTTACGTGCAGACCATACCCCGACCGATCTTGAGGCCGTTGAAGTCCGTACGTCCTTGGTCCAGCTTGAAGTATCGAGTAGAAGTGCCCGCCGATATGGTGGAGGATCTTTGGACCTCGTTTCCCGAGGCTTGCATGCTTATATTGTCTCGGTTCACTCTTGCACGGACTCCTTCGGACTGTGAGGAGCAGTACATGCCGTGGTACTGCCTACATTCACACCCTCAGCTACTACCGGATATGCCTGCACCCGGACCGATTATTCATACTCGCTCGAATAGCGAAGTGGTAAGTAATTTAATTTTTAATCAATTTATTTACAATTATCAAATTATATTAAATGAAGTGATATTTATTCATTTTGGGTTATTTCTTTTGCTAGTGGGTTAGCCGTTGGGTTAACTGGGGAGAAGGTGCATTGGACGCGATGAACCTTCTTGATGAGGATGTTGCGGCTGAATGGAGACAGTCGTACGACCAGATTTTGGATGCTTGGAATTCGGCCAAGTGATTTGTGGTTGTGTTTTTAGTACTTTTTATTATAAGTATATGGACGTTGGCATTTTAGTACTTTTTGGCATTCAGATAATATCTTTTATTATGTATTTGGTATTTTAGTACTTTAATTTTATAAGTACGTTGTTAATTATTATTTGTTAATTTTATATAAAGCTAACTGGATCAATCCAAATCAATACAGAATCAATACAGACACAATACAGACACAATATGTAACTCGAATGAACAAAACTGAGTCAAAACAGTGACTGTTTATTATCCAGAATCAAACAGAAATCAATCAGAAACATATATAAAGCTAACTGGATCAATCCAGATCAATATAGAATCAACCTGAAACATATATAAAGCTAACTGGATCAATCCAGATTAATACAGAATCAATACAGACACAATCTGTAAGTCGAATGAACAAAACTGAGTCAAAACAGTGACTGTTTATTATCCAAAATCAAACAAAAATCAATCAGAAACATATATAAAGCTAACTGGATCAATACAGAATCAATACAGACATAATACAAACACAACCTGTAACTCGAATGAACAAAAATGAGTCAAAATAGTGACTGTCCTAGCTGCATATATAAAGCTAAATGGATCTAAGTTGAACCAGTCTTGTCCATTGTGCTGTCCTAGCTGCATAAATGCGATCCCACCCTTCAACGCTACGTTCATGGTGTTGTTTCCACCATTTTAGTACATGGGGGATTGGAAAATTAGGAGATAAATTTAAACGAATATAGTGGCGACAGTGCGTACCCAAATGAGCTATGCAGATCTCTCGTTCTGGTCTCGTAGCAGTGGAAGGGGCATACACTGGTAAAACAGTACCACAAAAACTAGAGTTATTTCCACCCATGTAACCGAAAAACATTACAGCAGCATTGTACAATGTAGCAATCAGAAACAAGTCATCATAAGCAAGCATCCAATGCTCCTGCGAACAAGCTCCACCGTCCCAACTGATTCTATTAATTACTGCATCAACACCGTCAATTAACATAGATTCATACCGAGAACGGTTAGCAATTACTTCATTCCTAAGGTGATGCCTAACTGATTGCCACTTCTCTTCGGTGCCAAAAATATAGGAAGAAACAACACGGAAGCCATAATTTCCATCACCGCTACGTCGCAATATGTTTCAACGTAGGGCTTAATGATCCCAATTATTTTGTCAGAATGAACGAAATCATTAACTTCATACGTATTTCCATCTGCATTGAGTGAAATAAGATATTGTAAACCGCACATAACTTATATTAAGTATAAATGAATTAGATATTGCAAAATTATATTACCTGAGGATGCAAAATTATGGACAGATGATGAAGAGCTTTTCCTACCACTTCTACCACAGCTCATAGACGAACTACTAGAACGAGCACGTCCACGCCGAGTTTCGTTGTACTCCCAGGCACTAGGCATACGTTTTGTAGATTTACCCGCCTTCGGTCATCCTCGAACGTTAATTTTCACATCAGGTTCGGTGTAGTGTGCTTGATTAGGGTGTAGTTGATCATGTATAAGTATTGAAATGTTTCGCAATAAGGCTGGGTCACCTTTAGAGACCTGGTCGACTAAGGATTTAAAATATCTTTGATCCTCTGTCTGTTCATGACACCCTTCAGTTTCATGAGTCTGACCATAATTAATCAAAAGTGTTCTTCAGAACATATGAACCCTCTCAACACTGATCATATCGCCAGACTCATAAGCTTGTTTGATCTCGCATGCACATGGTATCTGATGAGAGGTTCTCAATACACATCCACAACGCGCATTCACTTCATGGCTCAAACTTCTCATGCGAGCTAACTCAACATTGATCAGTTGCATGCAGTAGTGTGAGACTTTGCATACCAGGTAGTTAAAGGGGAATTCGGAGTAAAAGACTCATTTACGAAGCCTGGACTGCTCAAGCATGTACCTAATAAGAACATAAACATACTATCAGTTGACTGAGATTTACAAATACATGATAAGAATACAAACATCTTCTAATAGAACCTATTGAAAATACCTGATATTAGTTGCCTGGGCTTCTATCTGCTTATGAACCTTCTGCCATACCGTATCCAGCGATCCTGTGGTTGTATTGAGCCATTGCTTTAGACTCGCATGTTCGCTCTCCACACGACAAGTGGTTGTGTTGCCAAAATGTAAGAAATTTTTCGTCCATGTAACAACAAACTTCTCCTTATGCACCAACCACGTCTCCTCAACGTACGAGATAAGAGTTTGGTACCTGCTCATCGAATCCTGCATCTTGTCCAGATTTTCCTCGTACTCCGCAATGGATAAAGATTCAATTAATGTTCTCCATTTTCCATTCTTGAATTTACCGGCAATTGATTTGTCTCCCGTAATTCTATACGCCCGATCTTCTACATCCTTGTTTATATGCCAGGTGCATAAATGTGCTGTATGTGGGAAAACCTCCAGAATCGGTTTCAACAACCCCAACTCCCTATCACTGAAGATAACAGCCGGGTTGAGATCAAACCCAATCAAAACCCTTAGCCGCTGCAGGACCCAACGACAACTTCCTTCAGTCTCATCTTTAATGATGGCATATGCGATCTTGAAATTGTTATTGCAAGGCGTCATCCCAATAATTTCAACAAATGACATTTTGTACTTGTTGGTTTTGTACGTTGAATCAATACCGATGTACCAGTGATAAGTCCTGAATAAATCTACTGGTTCTGGATGTGCCATAAACACATGTGTAATGACGCTGGAATCACCCTCAGTTTGCGTATAATGAGCATACTTGTTCTCAAGAGCAATATGATAGAACTGACTAGCCAAGTCTCTACCTTCGAACCCATCCTTCCTCATCTTATCTCTATAGTTGTAGACGTGTTTAATTGTTGGGTTGTCTTCAGGATGCTTTTCTTTAACGGCTGCTAAAATAGCACAAGGCTTTGCTTGAGCCGAACTCATATCTCGAACGATTAATTTAGATGCGATACTGAGTCCGCTCATCTGCCGACTTTCCTCTGGATACACACGTAACGAATGATTGTGATGACCAGTTAATCCAACCTTAGCCTTTATCCCCCAACCAGTAAGGTCTGACCGTTGATAGGCTTTAATCTCAAATTTACACCTGCACGCTTTAGTTTTAGTTTTTCGTATTAACCCTGCGTCATCTGTTTTCCCTCTGTAGCGTTCACCCCGTGAACATCTCAATTGCTTTTGCTTTCCACCATTTTTATGCGAAGATATTATAATCTCAAACCCAATTCGAATAGCTACTTGTTTTGCCCAAGTAACAGCATCTTCACACGAAGGGAAAACGGTGTCCGTTATAAAACGAGAACTGTAATCAATGCCGTCAGGTTGTCAATCTTCTAACGGTTCCTGAATATATAAAAAATGCATAATATGTATTAACAATACGCACAAAAATGTTAAAAAATGGCATTCGGGTGCATAATAGGTAGTAACAATACATGTAAAAATTTAAAAATATAAATTTAGGGCTTAGTCGGGCAGTCTACACGTTAAAAATTACAATTCCGAGCTTGTTCGGGCCTCGTATAGGCTAAACGGACAGGCTGCCCCGTTAAAATGCAAAAAATTGGGCAAATTATGCCTAAAGGGGCAGCCTGCCCGTTCCATCGTAGGTGGGAACGGGCAGGTCACGCTGCTCGTCCGACGGCGGAACGAGCGCTGCGTGCCGCCCGTTCCGCAGGCCGAACGAGCGGCGCATGCCGCTCGTCCACACGGCCGAACGGGCAGTTCGTCCGTTCGGCCGTGCGGACGAGCGGCATGCGGCACCCGTTTAGGCCAAATCCATTTTAAAAAAAATTCAAAATTTAATAAACGAAATTTTAATTTTAATTTATATCGTAGGATTACCTCGTGTACGAAAATCATGGTCTTCGGGAATGCTCGGGTCCATTTTCGTCCAATTAGGGTTTTTAGGCTTGGGATAGAAAGAGAGAAAAAAAAAGTTTTGGTTTTTGATAAAAAATTATGACAAGGGCATAAATGTCAAAAGAGTGCGGTGGGTGGAAAAAAAATTGCGATATATAGCAATACCCATTCTTTAATGATGGAAGTTGGATTTCAACTTGATGAAGAAATGTTTTTTTTTGATAAAATAGTAGGTATCATTTCATTAGATAAAGAAGTTCAGAGATACAGATACATGAAAAAAGAGGAATAAAACCTCATACCTATACAGGCTAACGCCAGTACAAGATCCATTACAGGAAGAAAAAAAACTACAAAGAGTAATAAAAATCATTAAAAGTAGAACTAATACAAAGAAAATAGAAACCATATACTCCTCGAAAGTCGAACTGCTGCAATCTGTTTTTCATCCTTCAAACTCTTCTGGACATTCGTCTGAGTCCTTTTCCATTGTGCAACTACGCAGATCTACAGATAAGATAAACCTTTTCCGCTTGTGCTAAAATCGAAAAAAGGATAAAAGATAGAAGTATGGCTAGCAGATGTAGATCTGACGAAAAGAACTTCGAAAAAGTAACAGATTTCAAACCATCTAAATTTACAAACTAAGAAAATGCAAATCTAAAACATAGATGGGAGGAGGAAGAAGGAAGACAAGCTTCCTTCTTCCTCCTTGGGATAGATTCGATTAGGAAGGAGTTAGGAGAAAAGTAAGGAACAAATGAAAGAAAAAGAAGAAAGAAAAGAGAGATATTTGGATATATTGTTTTACGGATGAAGAAATGTTTTAGCAGCTGGATGATTCAATTATCATATTCCACTTGGAGAAGCAGTTGCTGAAACTCAGTTCGCGACTAATTCTCTAAACGTTGTGCCTTGAGGTTGGTTTCCTGAACTTCGGATCATCTGATTGTCTCTCGTAGTTTGATGAACCGATGCAGATTATTCAGCTTTGTAGCTCTGGCAGTGTCTTGGTTGCATTTGCAGTATAAACAAACTTGAACATATGCTCACCGGCAGATATTCATGTCGTTAAATGTACATTATGTTGATAATTTCATTTTATTAGCACCGGAATTGGATGGAAATATCCGTCATTGATGCTTAATCCACGAAAATCTATAATTTTTTATATATTTATGTTGATTGACCTCTGGAGAATTTTATTCGGGTTAGCCACTGTTTGTGTTGCATAATTTTGCAACTTAAAATATTCGCAAGATTATCTATCTATTAATATTGTCCAAGGATTTGTGGTAAAGGTTGTTATTTGCCGGTTTGATTTCATTTTTGTGAAGCTACTTTTAACTTTCAATTTAAAACGTTTTGGTAGGAATTGGAAACAATTCTTTTTAGAAGAAAAATTAGCTAATGTTAAATATATAAAGTGAACAGCAAAATAGAAGCCTTAAATTTTATTTTTCTATTTACAACATTTAATGAAATGAAATGAATTTTGTTTAATGTATTGTAAAATCCAATCTAAATAGTTCCTTTTCTTTCATATAAAATCATACCGAGTCCTAGTGCCAGAGAAAATAAAAAGGGATTTTATTCCTAGGGAGTAGTGCTAGAGAATGATGGGAACAAAATAGGATAAATTACAGCCTTGACCATTGAATTTTGTCTATTGTTACGATATAGCCACAAAACTTTAAAATCTAACAAACAAGCCACTGAATCTCACATTTTGTTATATTTATGGCCACTAAATTTCAATCGTCTTAAAATTACTGTTGATGGTCTCAAAATTCAAGAATTAATAATATTCTAAACAACTTTCATTCTTGAAAATTTTCGTTTTTAGGTCATTTAGGTGTTATTTGGTTAGGAGAGAAATTTGAGTTTTAAAGAGAAAAATCTAAAAAAAAATGATGATTTTGAAAAATAAAAAATATGGTTTCATGGTAAATGTCGTTCTTAATAACATTAATTCTTGAATATTTTTATTTTGAGATCATTAACGATCGTTTTGAGAAGTTAGCTTTTAAAGTTCAGCGGCCATGGGCATAATTTACCCAAACAAAATAGCATTAAAAATATGCAAAAACAATAAAAATAACAGGATTATATGATACATTTGAAACAATAAAATTAATAGGATTATACAGTTTTTATCCAAACTAAAATATCCATATTTTTAACAAAGCGAAAACCTCAGTTTTCTCCTCGTCCCAAAACAAACTATTGATATGCAATTGACAAAAAGTGTAATCAAATTGATGTTTTAAAATTTACTATTTTTTTAACAATTGGATGATAACCGATTACTAAAATACTTTATTTTCATAACCGAACCGAACTAAATAAATAACTGAACTAAATTATATTTTCAGTTCCATTATAGGTTATTGATTAATTTCAATCTCCCCTAGTTGCATGGTCCACACAAGAGTGGGGTTTACAAATGATGTATTACTTCATGATTATAGAAAGTCTCAAGGCCATCAAATTTGTTTACGAGAGAATTTATATATCGCTCCACTATGGGGTTTATAATAATGGTAATGGAATCCAGCCTAAGTGGATGTGTTATAAAAATCGCTTTTTAAATTGATATTAGATACTGAATATATATTCTATTTTTTAAATAAAAAATTGCGCACAATGTGCTTAGATTATAAAGAAGAAAGAAAAATCTTCACCGGAGGAACTAGAAGTCGTGATATGATATACAATGTTCTTCCCAACCATGCTAGGTACACAAAGAAGTATTACGTTTCTCAAGATTTCAATAATACCAACATCGGTTTATGTGCTTTATATGAAGAGGCGAGGAGAAAATTGTGGAAGTGTGAAGAGATCTTCTAAGGGTTTGCCTACTAGGTTTAACCATTATTGTCCAACCCTGCCAAAGAAGTGACATCCAGTTGACGAGATTGCCAACATACTCGCCCTAGAGGATTTGGCATTAATCTCTATAGTTATAACTTTCGAGCCAACAATGTAATGGACACTAACGTATTCATTCTTTATAAAGTACACCTCGAACATAACTTCCGAGTGCCCTTATTAACTTTTTTTTTTTTTTAGAAATTTTACAGTACCTAAATCTCGCTCAAAGCTAAATAACTCACATCGCCTTGTCACAACTAGGCACCATATGACACCCTCGTCCTCCTTTAGTAAAAATGTATTAGGGTTTTATCAACGATTGCCATTAGATATGAAAATGATGGATGATGCTCAAAAAGTGTATACGCGTGACTAATGGAAAGTGCACCTTATTGTGATCAACTAATAAAGTGTAGGTAGAGTATCATCCCACAATAGAGTATCGATTTTTTTGTGTGAAACTAATAGAATATAAGCAATCAATTAAAGAGAGTTAGTACAAAACCAATTGTTTACTAAGTTCAGTTCAAACAACTAATTTAAATAAAGTGTAGCCTTGCAATTAGTTCACTAATAGAGGTTTTTATGTGTTTAAGGGATTCCCTTAACCCTAGATAAGAGGAATCATTTCATCATTGAAGTAAAGAACACCAATGAAAGATTTGCATAAATTAAGATGAAGAAGAAGATGATGAATACGAACTGAAAGTGAACCATAAAACCCTTAAAACTTACTCCATTTAGGTTATATACCACCATCACAAAACAATAATCACAATGAGTTTCTTCACTAGCTAAACTAGTAGGAGTTAATCCCAAGATATATGTATAAAACCTTACTTTAAAAGAGAAATATTGTTTGATTGACAAAAAGTTAACCATCTTTATAAAATAGTGGAGTTTAAATACTTCCCCTAAAAGAAAGACTAATAACGTAAATGCCCTTGCTAGTGTTATAAATATGATGTAACCGGCTAATTGTCAGATTTGTCTCCTTGGGGGAGGAAGTAATGTTGGACTCCTTCATAAGGAAGTAAACTCATGGTATCTGATAGGAAGGATTCGCCCATGTAAGCTTCGTCAGTCATGCATTCGCCTAGTAACCCACATTACCTAAAATGTAGCATCCGACAAGTATCGTTTGAATGTGGGGATCCGCGAAGGATGTTCTCATGACTTTGTCCAAGCAGCTCTTAGTTGTACAAACCCCACCACAAGTGCAATTAGTGAATTCAGATTGTGTATTGTGGATAATAAAATTCTCCTTGAACTAGATGTATTAATTGATGAAACAGAGGAAAATGACATAGAAAGACCAGTTGATGGAAAGTGTACTACCACTATATGAAATAAAAAACTACTATAATATGCACAAAAGATGCTATTTTAATCAACATATAAACTTTTTACCCAAAATTTAAGGTAACATTTTGAATTGTTTAGGGTCAAAATGGACATCAAGCCAAACAACCAAAATATAAGGCTAAAAAATTAAATAATAACGTATAAAAAAGTAGTTGAAGTAGAAGTACGAAATATAATGTGTTTTTCCTAATTAAAATTAAAATTTCATATCAATAGGATTATTTATTCATTTTTTTGGGGTCAATGCAAATCAGTAATTATGGAGAAATAATAATAAAAAACTGAAAATAATTGGTACTTACTTCATAGCCAATAATCACTGAATGGAAACCATCAGTCAAAAAGGCAACGAAAAGAGCAAGATGCCTCGAATCATCCTGACCGTCCATCACTGCACGTAAAAAGTGGGGCCACAAATCACAGTTCACACACAGCCCTCCATTACCCAACTTGACAGGAACTTGAACCATCACCACCTTTCTGATATGACCTTCATTACCACTTTCATCACCCGCGCGTTACTCTAACTCTCTTTCCCCAATTTTCCTTACCTATTTCGTTTTTCATTTTTATTATTTTTATTATTTACTCACATTAACG
Organism: Euphorbia lathyris; assembly: GCF_963576675.1. Classification (NCBI taxonomy): domain Eukaryota; kingdom Viridiplantae; phylum Streptophyta; class Magnoliopsida; order Malpighiales; family Euphorbiaceae; genus Euphorbia; species Euphorbia lathyris. The sequence goes on along the minus strand of NC_088914.1, from coordinate 15,889,222 downwards.
TCTGAAATCTTCCCCTTTTTTTCCCTTTCTTTCTTCTTCGCATGATTTCGGAGCTCCGGCTCCCTTAACGGAGCCCCAGCTCATTAACCATCTGCTATCTCTGTACTTTCTTGTCTTTCACGCTTAAGATCTTTCAATTTCTGTTTCTACCTTTTCAGATCTTGAATTTAGTTTCCCTTTTTCTTTGTTCCGTTTGTTAAGCAATGTCGAAACCGTGGGGTGGCATCGGCGACTGGGCCGCCGATGTTGAGCGTGAGGAGCGGGAGTTGGAAGCCGAGGCGGCGGCTGCTGCGGCTTCCGGTGGAGGCTCCGCGTCTCAGAACTTTCCTAGTCTTAGAGAGGCTGTGAGCGCTAAGCCTAAGAAAAAGAAAATGACGCTGAATGAGTTTTATAGCTCTTCCGGCGGGGTTAGTGGCGGCCGCGCGAATGAATCTAAAGGTTTAACTCCTGACGAGATGCTTCGGCTACCTACAGGTCCGAAGGAACGGTCTGCTGATGAAATGCAGTATGGACGGCTTGGTGGCGGGTTTTCCAATTATGGACAGGGTGGTCAGGGTTCAGGTCGTATGCGTGACCGCGATGAATCCGATGGGTCTTGGGGTGGTGGTGGTGGTAGAAGGCAGTATGGTGGATTTGATGAGGAGAGGAGAGGCCCTTCTAGGGCTTCTGAGTTTGATCAGCCCTCGCGAGCTGATGAGGTTGATAACTGGGCAATGACAAAGAAACCACTCCCTTCATTTGATTCTGGCCGGTCGAATCGTTACGGCTCCCTTGGTAGTGGTGGTGGCAGTGGTGGGGGCGGCGGAGGCGGTGGCTTGGGAGGTGGTTCTAGGGCTGACGAGGTTGACAATTGGGCGAGTTCTAAAAAGCCAGTAGTTGCTACTAGATCTTCCACTTTTGGTTCGGGCTTTCGTGATTCTGGACCTGAGCCTGATCGGTGGTCAAGGGGAGGAGGGAATCGTGAACTGGATCTGGGGCGGGAGAGGACTAGATTGGTTTTTGATCCACCTAAGGCTGATGTAGTTTCTGAAGAGTCAATTAAAACTGATAGACCAAATCCCTTCGGGGCAGCGAGGCCAAGAGAGCAGGTTTTGGCAGAGAAAGGATTGGATTGGAAAAAGCTTGAGTCGGACATAGAAGCTAAGAAGACGAGTTCACAATCCAGCAGGCCTACTAGTGCACACTCCAGCAGACCTTCAAGTGCACATTCTACAATGTCAGAGGGGCCAGCGCTGCAGCAAGGATTAGAAAATGTGTTGTCAAAGCCAAGGCCGAAGGTGAATCCCTTTGGAGATGCAAAGCCTAGAGAAGTGTTGTTACAAGAAAGAGGTAAGGATTGGCGAAAGATTGAACTTGAGTTGGAGCATCGCAGAGTTGACAGGTAAATATTCTGTGAAGGTTTTATTTGGCATTTTGTTGTACCATTTTGTTAGCTCGTGGCAACCATTTTAGAAACCATTACTGTTTTGTTTGTTGCATTCGCTAGGCTAGTACAATTTGACAGTTCTGAACGCTTAAAAGTACTTGTATGTCTAACCACCACTATATTGGCTTTTTTTTTCATCTTTTGTACGTTTTTGTGGGGTTATATCACATATTAGCCATCAATAAATACTACAAAGATCCTTTGAGATGCTCTATTGCAGATAAAATGCTTTCACCTATGTAGCTCTACTTATAGTTAATGGATGTTTTCATTTTCAATAGTACCTTTTGGACATTGAGAGCACATCAATTGGCACCACTGTGTTCTTCACTAGCGTGTTAATTACTCAGTATTGACCATTATTTTGTTCAAGGAGTCACTTGAAATAGTACATCTATGATTGTGTCCCAAACTTGTATTGCTAAACTTAACAAGTGCTACAGATAGTCTAGCTAGGGCAGAATCAGCTCTAATACTATGTAATCAGCAGTGGAGAGAAAATATTTCTGTATGTAATTCTAGAAAATGAGACGTGTGGTATACCTTATACAGTATACAAGTTCAATGGTAGTAAACTAGGAAAAAGTACTACACATTTAATCTCTATGATTAAGCTTACATTATATGCATTTCATAACAACTAGGACTATTTGTTTATTTACTTGACGTTGAAGTAGGCAATGAGGAGGGTGATATTGCAACATATGGTGGCTATTGAACTTCTAACACCGTATACAAGTTCAATGGTAGTAAACTAGGAAAAAGTACTACACATTTAATCTCTATGATTAAGCTTACATTATATACATTCCATAACAACTAGGGCTATTTGTTTATTTACTTGACATTGAAGTACGCAATGAGGAGGGTCATATTGCAACATATGGTGGCTATTGAACTTCTAACGTGCATGGTAGTGAAAAAATAGTATAAGTTGTGCTTATATGTTTTTCACTATCAGTTAAGTTATCTCTTTCCTACTATAGTTTGAAGGTTTGAAGCTTTGCCCCCAGTGACAATGGCGGCGGCTGCTGCTGGTACTTGTAGAATTGAAGAAAGAAAGAGATTAGATTTAGGTTTAGGTTTTTCTTTTATTTATTTTCTGCCTTTTAAAACGATGCCGTTCACTTTAGTGGAACGGAGTCGTTTTATTTACTGAAATAAAAAAAATAAAAAAATCCTAGTTCTAATTAGCTGCTCCCAAATCCCGATCCAAGTTCCCAGTCCCAATTCTCCAAAGTGACATCCACCCAAAATCCTCAGATTTAAAATATAAAACCAATCAACAATCACTCACCACTCTGCTCATCCTCCCTCCATGAAAAATAATGACTGCTTTAAAAGGGCTTTTTTTTTTATATTCTTTCTGTTGAATTTGAATATGGTGTTTGGTAGATTAATTTGGTTCTTCTCATATTTATAATTTGTTCCACATTGTTGTTAAGAATAGTTTAATTTAATTTTCTTTATATATTGAAACATTATTTCTGTTGCTTGTTTAGTATGTTTCCTTCGTTTTATAGCATAATTGTTGAAGATGCAATTTCTTCATTTTTCATGACTTTAATATTTGAGTTGAGTTAAATTAGTTAATGGGACAACTGCCAAATTTGATTCTAATGTGTTTAGTAAAGTGCAAATTTAGACCGAACTTATGAAATGGTCCAAATTGAACACTAACGTTTCCAAATAAGACCAATTTTAGCCAAAGATTTATTGACAAATTTGTTTAGAATCTTAAGATTTCGGTAACGTATGACTAAAATTGATCTTGATTGCAAACATTAGGATTAAATTTGGACAATTTCGAATATTAGGGCTAAATATGTATTTCACAAAAAACATTAACCCTTAGTTAATCTAAGGATTTTGAATTTGTAAATTTATACTATTAACGAACCTATATAGTTTGCCCCCACTATATAAAAATCCTAGATACGTCCCTGGACATCTGATGTTTATTTTGGGTCGCTTGCTTTTGCATCCTGTATTAGTATTACTCTTGCTATATTGATTTGTTGAACTGTTGATGTGAGAGCTCTTTCTAGACGCTTAAGATTGTTAACTTGTTATGAAGCTGCTCCCAGATGATAGTTTCTTAATTCCAAATAGTTGCATGGTTATGGCTAAGTTGCTTGATATTAGGCTGGTAGTATAACATAGAAAAACAAGTGTCTTGCACTTTGCACAAGCTTTCTAAAGGTTGAAGAAAATCACCTGACCCTAAGTAGTCAGGGTTAAAAAAAAAGGGACATGCTATGCCTTCATTTGCAACACTTGAACTTGAGCTATGCACTTCAGGATCTTCGTGGAGTTTTTCTTTTGTACTTATTTAGTATGTATGATCCTTGAACGGCTTTTCACTGAGTGTTTTAATTGATAAACTAGATCTGTTTGTGTTCACATTGCTCACCAAATTAACTTATTGGTCTACTTCATATATATATATATATTTATTAAAATAATACTTATTGCTCTAGTTTATTTGATTGGAGGACAAGTAACATTACACCAAGTCTGTGTTTGTGGATTTAGTGATCATGTCTTAACATGACTAAGTAACTAAAAATACTTGCCCACTAGTCTGTTGTTGGTGATTTCTCCTTTGAAGCTAGAATCGGTATGCATAGTAGTGACACTTCCATTTTAATTTGACTTGTGCATGAAGTAGCTCCTACACCATTTTCCGAATGAACAGTTTAATCACATTGAAGACCTATCCTATTAGCCTAGCTGGCTGGTTTCTTTGCTTAATTGTTTGCAGACCTTGGTTTTTTCTATTCATTCATGTATGATTCCTAAGTTGTAAGTTTCTTAAGTCAAGTTCCAAGATAACTTTTCCCTTTTTATTTTAACTACAATGAAATACATCATTGGCTCTTTTCCAAGCATCAAATTATTCACTCAGGTTTTTCAGCATTTATATGCTGTTGCAATGTAGCTGGTCTCTGAACATTTATTATGAAACAATTATATTCAGCCAGTTCTTTGGGTCTATTGTGGCTGTGCTGTCATTTGTGAATTCGTGTCTTGTCACTTTTCTTAAGCTATTGTTACAATGTTAAATGTGTAAATTAAGTTTCATTTGTTTTGTTGTTTGTTGCTATTGCCTGAGCTTCTTTGTCCTGCAACTTGCTAATACTTACGAAGATCACCCTGATACTGTTTACGCCACATGATTTGATCCTTTCCTTTTCATCTAATTACCTTACTGGAGTCGCATAACTTTTACCCTTTAAGGACTTCTCTCAGTTTTGTAACTTGGTTATCATTCTTTTCTTTTCTTTTTCCCTCTTCACTGATCAACATCTTGATGCATTCATTTTCTTTCTCATCTACTGCCTTCTAACAGTGCAATGGTTTCAGGCCTGAAACAGAGGAAGAGAAATTATTGAAAGATGAAATAGAGCAATTAAAGAAGGAACACCAGACTCTGCAAGATGGAAGTGGAGATCAGCCTAATATTCAAGTTATAATATCTGAAAAAGAAAAGGAATTAGAACAAATCATCCGTGATTTTGATGACAAAGTTCGATTTGGGCAGAAAGCTCTCGAAAGGCCAGGTTCTGGGGCTGGCAGGGTCATTGAAAGGCCAGGTTCTGGTGCAGGAAGATCTGTTAGTTACTCGGAAGGACCACCTTCTCAATCTGGTTCATTTGATGAGACCAGAAGTATGGACTACATGGATAGGCCTCGATCACGTGGCACTCAGGATGCATGGACAAGGCCTAGTGATGATAGAAGATCATTTCCAGGTGGCAAGGATAGAGGATTTTTGGGTAACAGAGAGTTTGACAGGTAAAATTATACTGGTAGTTTCTCTCTCTTTTATATTTAGGTTCTCCATTTTTCGTATTCGAGCAAGGACGATTGGCTGTTCAACCCTTAATCTTTGAACTTAGACCTTGTGAATTATAGGAGAGAGGAGGAATAAATATTCAAGCAACATCTGTTAAAATAATTGAAGCTTTCTGACAAATATGAAAAAAAAGAAGGGTTCTATTTGCTCAAGTAATTGGACTATATATAGGGGAACAACCTTCCTCCTAGTCTCAACCTGTTCGAAATTAACTAGAATAACTCTGAGTTCATAAGAGAGCTGTTAACATGGTTCTAGAATCTCATAGCTACTTAATTATTAAGCTTGAACAGTAAACTTCCAGACCAAGGTTCAAGGTTAAAAAAGATTATTATTAATTGTCAGCCAATCACTATGAATTAGCTGTGGTAAAGAGTATAGCACCCTTTTTTTTTTATATATATTCTTGGGTTCTTTCTTTAATTTATTTTGTTTTCGTCATTTAGATATCTTGAACAATTAGATAGGGGAATGCTTAGGTTATGTGTTAATTTTGTGATAATCAACATCATATCTTCTTTCTATTTGTGCCATTTTGCTATCAGTTTTGTTTATACTTTCATGTTCCGGTTTTCTTGTGAGAATCTAGAAGGCAAAAAGCATCTTGAGGCCCCTGAAACCAACCTGATATTTCCGATTTTGGTATATTGAGCCACTAATCTTTTATTTGAACACAATCCAGCCAAATTAGCTAATTGTAAACATCTAATTCAGTTAAAACAACGTTGCTCATTTCATCTGTGTCTGAAATGATATTTTTTATTGTGCGAAATAAGGTTTTTAGAGTTTCTCTATAGCCACATTCCATATAAAAAAACTGTTTTCGAACACAGATAAAATGAACAACGCTCTGCTAGTCGAGTTTTATGTTGGAAGCTGGCTTTTTCTTAGTCATCAGAGGGGTTTACTGTGACAAAAAGTAAAAGATCAGATGCTCAATTCACTAAAATTAGAATGATTAGGGGCCTCAGATGCTTTTTTCCAAATCTAGAATAAGCAGTTAAGCCATTGTTGTTTGTTTGAGAATAGATAATAGAAAAAATTGAATCCCTAATGTGAATATGATTATTGATTGGTAGGCCAAGTTCAAGGGAAAGATGGTGAGCAAAGAGATGGTGTAGATTCTTCTTGTGTTCAGCTTCTGACATCCTGATCCAAATAAACTTTTTTTCTTCATTGTTCTCTTGTTTTTTGCTCTGGGAAGTAGAGCAAGGATTATTGAGTTGAGTATTAATAGAGTTGGGACAGCATTAATCTATTGTTACATTTTCAAACCATGTAAAATTTCAAATTTTCCCCTCTTTTTTTCACTTTGGTCTGTTCTGTTTTGGAAAGAGCCTGTATTATTTGGTAGTAGGACTCAAGTCAAAACCAATCTTAAATGAATATTATTGGACTTTTGCTAGTTTATTATTCTACTCTTTTAAGTTTGGCTAGCTAGGATATGCTTTTTTCTTGTACCCTGTTGAGAATATTACTTTGCCTAGAGGCTGGCTACAACAGTTATTTGTGGTCCATTTTCTATTGATGCCTTCTGTATGTTACGCAGCTGATTTATGACTATACCCTATAAATTCTTAAAAGTTACTTTGAAATCTAGGTTTAAAAATTTCTTGAATTAATGTTTCTGCTGTTAATAAAATTGAAATGTATGATGGATTGGAAAAAATATTCTTTTTGTTTTTAGGGTAAATTCCAAAAAAAACCCCGGTGGTTTGGCCGATTTCCAAATAAACCCCTGTGGTTTGTTTTTACCAAAAAAAAAAAGAGCTTGGTTACGCCGTTACCCGAAAAACGAAAAATGGGTTAACAGTGTTAAAAATGCTGACGTGGCGAAGGGTAAATTTGGAAAAACGATTTTTTTTTATTTTTTTTATTTTTTATTTTTCTTTTTTCTTTTTTCCTCCTCCTCCCCTCTCTCTCTTCTCTTTCTTCTTCCTCTCTCTCTTCTCCTTCCTCTCTTTCTTTTTTTTAATCGGAAATCCCCAGATTTCTCTGGAAATATCCAGATTTCTCCGGAAATCTGGACAGATTTCCGGAAATTTGGAATCTGGAAAATTCCAGATTCTGGAAATTTTCCAGAAATCTGGAAAATTCCAGATTTCACAAATCTGGAAATTCTTCTTCTTCTACAGATCTTTTCCTTCTCCTTATTCTCCTCCTCCTCTTTGAATATTTCTAAATCTAACAGAATCTCTCACAGAAAATCAAGCAATCCCATATTCTCATTCTTTCATCATCAAAGCAAACCCAAAACAAAAAGAAAACAAAAGAAAGGAATTAAGCCCAACAAAAAGAAAAACAAAAACAAATGTTGAAGAAAAGCCTTAACATACACTCAATTTCAACTCACAAAACCATCCAAACACTCCTCAACTTCACTTCACTCTTCATCTTCTCCATTTCCCTCTTCTTCATCCATGGAAATTCCTCCGTTCAGGCTCACATCTTCATCTACGCAGGTTGCTCCCAAGAAAAATACCAAACCAATTCACAATTCGAATCAAATCTCAACTCCTTCCTTTCCTCAATCGTATCCTCATCCTCCGAATCAGCCTACAACAGCTTCGCAATCGGAAACTCAACTTCATCCTCGCCGGAATCCGCCGTGTTCGGGCTATACCAGTGCAGAGGCGATCTGAAAATCATCGATTGCTCAAAATGTATTTAAAGTGCGGTTAATCAGATCGGCCTTGTTTGTCCTTACTCTTATGGTGCTGCGATTCAACTTGAGGGTTGCTATTTGAGATATGAACATGGTGATTTTTTGGGGAAGATTGATACGGGTGTGAAATTTAAGAAATGTAGTAGGAGTGCGAAGAAGAAGGAGGAGGCGAACGCCGATGCCGATGAGGATTGCGACGGAGACGGAGACATGAGAGAAGATGAAGAAGGAGGAGGCGAAGAAGGAGGCGAAGAAGGAGAATCCCAGAAGCTAAGATTTGGGTATTTTTTTTATGTTTTTAATTTTCTTTTTTCTTTTTTGTTATTTTTATTTTTTTATTTTGATTTGGACAATTTTGTCCCTTGCCACGTCATCAGATTTAACGGTGTTAACCCATTTTTCGTTTTTCGGGTAACGGCGTAACCACGCTCCTTTTTTTTGGTAAAAACAAACCACATGGGTTTATTTGGAAATCGGCCAAACCACAGGGTTTTTTTTGGAATTTACCCTTGTTTTTATTATTCTCCATTGATAGAACTAACGAAGGTTGGTAGTTCTGAAGATGTTAGTTAGATACGTTATGTTTGGTAACGGAGGAGGATGAATATTCTGTTTATTTTCAAAATTCCTTCATCCGCCTTTCAAAATATATATATACTCACAAAGTTTTATGGTTTTGCTAAAAGAAAATGAAAAGACTTGAAAAGAAGAAAAGAAAAGAAAAAGCATTTTGAGATCCTAAAGGGCCTTTGATATTTGGTCGGGATATGGATAGATATAAAGATAGATGTTAGGATAGGCGCATAAATAAAAGATGAGGATAAAAGATGAGGATAAAATAAAAATGTGATAGTTGAAATTTATTATTCTATATTTGTTTTGTGGGGGTAGTAATACACATAAAATATATTTTATATTATACATATTTCAATTATATAATATTAATTTGAAAGATAAACTTTTCAATCTTGTTAAAATTTTAACTTGTATATATTTTGTCATAAATATTTTATGTATTAAAAAGTATTATTGTTTTTTTAGATGTAAAATGTAGGATTTAAATTCTAATATTTTATTCTTCAACCATTGAGTGATGTTATTAAGCTATTTTATTTCTATTGATTAAGATTCAATTTGTTCAATTTTTAGATTGTTGATTGATTAAATTTATACTTTATTAAATTTGTAATATTTTATGTTTTATATATTGATTCTTAATAGGTAATGATACTTGCGGGTACCCACAAATTAAATAGAATGGGTATGGAAGGTAAAAAGTATACCCGATAGGGTAATGAGATAGGTATATAGAATTAAAAAATAAGCGGGTAAAAGTTTGTGATTGACACCGATACTCTACCTATTGCAATCCCTAGCTCTATCCCTAAAACAAACATGAGATAGTTGATTATTGGATTTTTTTTTTATCTCTATTCCACCCATTTATCCCTCGTACCCAATACCCTCTTAGTTGATTTTCTTTGATTAAGAAGTTGGAAGTCCGTGCTATGTACGGGTTATGAAATTATGTTATTAATTTTTTTTTTAAATAATAAATAATTAGATAAATTTTATAGTTTAATTAGTCCAATATATATAATATTTTACGGGGCGTTTGGTATTTGATGAAGATATAGATAAAGATAAATATTGGGATAGAGATAAAAATAAAATATGGGGATAAGATAAAAATAAGATACAGTAATTGTGAGTTATTATTCAATGTTTGTTTTGTGGATAGAGATAGAGATAAAAAAAAAAGTATTTTACTATATTACCCATACTTAAACTATATAACATTGATTTGAAGGATACGATGAGCATTTCTACCTCATTAAAATTGCAAGAGCTTATCTCACCTCCTTATACCACCCCCCTTAGGTATAAAATTGGAGAGATATGACTCTTATCCTCTACCGTATCTCTAAAACAAACATGAACTTAAAATTTTTTATCCTTATCTCACCTCATTTATCCTCCCCAACAAACACAAACTACATGTAATACATTCAATCGTACACTATCTCATAGTTATTTTTTTTATACAATATATTTATTAACATTATCAAATTTCAATATTTGATTATGTGAACTAAATTTTCATGACAATTTTTATAATTTAATTTTTTCTCTATTTGACACTTTATATTTAGATGACATGGTATGCCAATAGTTATCATTATGAAAACTTTTTAAGTTGAGCTTATATATATATATAAATAAAGTACCTTTAAATTCACCGTTAATCGGAAAAACAAAATTAAAGAACAAAATATCAATCTTATTAAATTGAAAAACATAAATAATAAAATTACAATAAACTGCATATAACAAACCTTTATATGAACGAGATGAACAGAAGAAGGATATCTTGATGCCTAAGGGCAGTCTCCTTAAGACAGATTTTACCGCAATCAATAATCGTTTCCTAAGATACAATAGAAATGTAAGTCAGACTTTAGCACCATTACCAGAAAACCAAGAAATAAGGCGAACAAATCGAAATCAAAGTTTTGGAATTGACACAGAATAAAATTTTCAGATGTTTCTAGTGAACCAAAAATCACTTTTATAAAAAGATTATTGAAATATTTTTTTTCCTCAATTAGTTCAAGAATTAATTCAATTAATAAAGAATTAATCTTAATCACGTTATTGGTAGTTAATTTAATACCACTGTAACCACTATAACATTTTACTGAGTTAATAATGAATATTAATTTTATTAATGAGATTTAATTTTTTAATAACCACTATTTAATTTTTATACGTTGTTTTAACACTAGTGGCCAAAACATACCACGTCAATATCTGATGTGGTATGTCTAGCGCACCATAAAAAATCTCATATCCTCTCTATTCCATACAAAATCTTTAAATATATAATATTATTTATATTTATTATTTGTAATTAATTATATAGCGAAACTAATCCTGCTTTTATAGTTAGAATTATTCACCTATTCTTAATTCAAAGGAGCATAGCTCAGTTGGTACATCTCTAGTTTCAGAGGTGAGAAGTTGCGGGTTCCAACCCATCCTCTAAAAAAAAAATTGCTCTTACAAGAACTATTACAATTTATTTTTTCTTTAGAATTAATTTTATACAAATTATATAATAGTCATATCTTAAAGAGAATAGTATCTTATTGCCCTATGGTTTCACTTGTTTGAGTTCTCAACCCGTTAAACATGAGCAGATAACTAATCTCAGATACTCTATAAGGTTGATTTGCACAAGTGAATCAACATTATAGATTACTGCCTTACGATTAAGAGTACTGTCAAGATTATAATGTCTCAGGACTAGGGCATACACCAACAGACATGTGACGACATCAATGGCTATTGTAGTCTTTTTTTGATTGAGGGTTTTTCATTTATAAAGAATTGGCATCCAGATAAACTAAAAGACCATGATAGTACAACTACAACATTTCATGTTAACCAAAGTAGTTAGTGGTAGAGCCAAGACCTAAACGTCAGTGGGACTAGACCGTGTAAAAAATTTAAATGCTACTTCAACATATTTATAAAAATTAAATAAACAATATAAAACGCAAATTATATCATAAATTGAGAGTAAAAAGTATCTGTTTACTTATAGTAAGAAAATTAATGCCTAATAGGTGACAATTTACCCTACCGAGATGTCATATTCTGAAAATTTTGCACAATCACTTTATTTTCAATACAGATAAAAATTATTTTCTCAATGTAACACACCAGACAATCTGTGAGAAATTCGTCAACCATCTTATTTCACAAATAAGTTTTAATTAATTTCATTGCCGAGAAAGATCTTTCAACAGAAGCTATTGCAACGGGTACAATCAAAATCATATTAATATGTCGACATGTTAAAGGAAAAAAAGAGTGATGCTACATCTGAACCATTTTCTTTTCAAGAATTCCAATATCTGTCAAACTAGAGAATGTTGCATTCAACCTCATTTGAGAAATGAAAAGTTTGAGTTTCTTTTTAAGCTGAGTTAGATCACAATAAGAAAAATCTTCTGAATATACAACTCAATAAGACGAAGCAATTATCGGTGATCAAAATTCTCAAATGCATTTGTAGGATCAAGTCGTGACATACAAACAAGTAACTTTGTATTTGACGCAGGAAAACGATTATCCAATTTTGTAGCAAGACGATCGGCAACCTAATATTTAAAAAAAACAAAAAAGTGAAACATTATTGAATATTGATTATAGCATTATATGAAAAGGAAAAACTAACAAAGTACATCGACATAAAAATGATGATGATGAGTCCTTGGTACACCGTCAAGAAGACTTCTGTCTCGATTTGTAATAATATCTTCCACATTGGGTACTTCAATTTCATTTTCTGAACACAAATCACCAGCTTCTTTGCATAACTTTTCCCATCCATTGTATCTGTATGTTTCCAAATTCTGTTTCGTCAATCTAATCATTCGTACATCATTAACAATGTTTTATGCTTCATTTGTTGAGATTGTGATAATAAATTTGTCATTCCCAATATTTGTTTCATTATGCTACACAAATCCTATACACTACTTGCAACTTTATAATCAGTGGCATCAACAAGTACAATTTTAAGTGCTTTTATCACTAAACTCCACATACTAAGAAGATGTGAAACTGTAGTATAATGATAAGCAACCTCATTCACTTCCTTTGTCTTTGTCAACATATAATCAATATTTACCTTTGATTTTGAAATCCAAAAACCCGCTCTGTACCATACTTGTGTGGGCTGGATATGTTGAAACACCTTTCCACATGATTTTGATTTGACAAAATTATTTAAGTAAAATTAAATATATTCTAAACACACTAAGTTTAAATGCTTTGATTTATTATACTAATGTGTTTGTTCAATGTTGAGTTAAAATTATTTATAAGCCATAAAGAGTAAAAGGCCGAAGCCCAATACGGAAGTCAAAGCCCAAGTCAAACAAATCAAAACAACTCAGCCCGCGTGTGTAGAACGCTGTCGTTATGTACAAAACGCAGCTCAGCGGAAGAAGGATCTAGAAGACCTTCGTTGAACAACTTCGGAGTGAAGCTGCTGAGTTGAATCGACAAAGAGTACAAGACAGCAGCTGAGCAAGAACAACTTCCAGACAAAGTATTTCCACTTTGGGTAAAGTTCAGAAGACACAGAACGCTGTCTAGTTGACCTTACCATAAATGGAGAGACATTCTGCCGAGCTGACTAAAAGCTGCTCAACATTGACCGAGGACAGAAGATACTCAAATCTGATTGGCCGAGAGCTCTGAGCAAAACTGAGTGACAACGACAGGAAGCCGTTTCCCTCCAACGGTTATTTCGAAATTCGAAAAGACCGATGTCTCAGACGTCTCTATAAATAGAGCCCTTCAGTTGCTTCATTCAACACAGAACTTTTATCAAGCCATTACGCTGACCAAAATTCTACGCAAAGTTCTGCAAGAAAAAGCAAAGCAAATTCTTACACCAAATTCTATATCGTTTGTGTAAAAGTCTAAAGTGATTATTCAATCATCTAAAGTGTCTTAGAAATTATTGTTTAGGACAAATCGTTATCATTTCTAGAGATTAGAAAGGAGAGGCTGAGTACTCGGTTATAGTACTCAACGAGAGTTTAGGAGTGAGTAGAGGTATAAAGGAAGGTACTCTTGTTATACTCAGCTTCTAGGTTGTAAAAGGTTTGATGCTCTACCGTTAAAGAGCTCAGTAGAGAATTCGAAATCTCGGAACGTGTTCCGGGGACAGGACGTAGGCTCGAAGGCCGAACCTGGATAAATCTGCTGAGTAATATCTTTCTAACCTTAAACTCCTTAATATATATATTGCTTGCTTAAACAAAACTGACCAAGTAAAGAGGTCACGCTGAGTTGTGTGCATTGAGTATCTGAGTTCAGGAATAGACTCAAAGTGCTATCTCCTGACTCAACGAAAGAAGCTGACTTAGTCATCAGTTGACTAAGCTAGTGTCTTATTCACTCAGCGCGCTATGTAATCCTTTTTTAAACAAAAAGAAGTCAGCCTTTAACGTACTTAAATTTTAAATAGTTCCTATCCCCCCCCCTTGGAACTAACTTGCTACGTTATAAGGGACCAACAAGTGGTATCAGAGCCTAAAAGCTCGCTGTAAAAGGTTTAACTACCTTGAGCTGATCCCCACTATGGCTGAAAACAGCAATCGGTTTCTCCCAGGAAACCAAACAACTCAGATCTTACCTGAGGGGCTGTCTATTACTCGGCCTCCCCTATTCTTCAGGTCTAACTATACCTTCTGGAAGAATAGGATGAAAAATTTTATTCAGGCAACAAACATGAGTGCATGGCTTTCAATAGTCCAAGGCCCGTTTGTTCCTGTTGAAGTTGTGGCTGGCCAAACATTTGTCAAAGCTGAGGCCAAATGGACAGAGGATGATCTCAAGAAGCTACAAAATCACGTTTCGGCTATAAATATGCTTCACTGTGCGCTTGATGCTGCAGAATATAATAAGATATCAGGTTGTGAGTCGGCGCAAGAGATCTGGAAGAAGCTGGAAGTCACCTACGAAGGAACCAACAAAGTGAAGGAGTCCAAGGTGAACCAGCAGATGAGACTATACGAGCTATTCGAAATGAACGATGATGAAGGAATATCTGACATGAATGCAAGGTTTACAAACATCATCAACGAGCTCAAGAGACTTGGGAAGATCTTCACCGAGGAAGATCAAGTCAAGAAGATTCTTAGGAGTCTTCCTAAAAACTGGCAAGCAAAGAAGACTGCTGTTGAGGAAGCTCAAGACTTAACCACCTATAAATATGATGAACTCATCGGCTCACTGCTGACCCATGAGATCTCGATGAAGAATTTCGAGGTGAAGGAAAAGTCTAAAGACAAGAAGCAAAAGTCTCTTGTCATGAAAGCTGACTCCACTGATGGGAGCTCAACAGATGATGAGGAGATGGCTATGTTCACTAGGAAGATGAAAAGGCTGTTCAAAAAGAATGACAAATATTCTAAGAAGCCCTACAGAAAGTTTGATAAGTATAAAGCTGAGTCCAGCGACATCAAATACAAGAAGGACAACTCAAAGCCCATTACATGCTTTGAATGTCATCAAACTGGCCATATCAAGTCAAGCTGCCCCACGCTGAGGAAAGAAAGGAAGAACGACAAAAAGGCAATGGTGGCAACATGGAGTGACAATGATGAGTCTTCATCATCAGAAGATGATGCCACTGAGTCAGCAAAGATCTGTTTTATGGCTGACGAACTTGCTGAGCCGTGCGTCTCTGAGCATCCTGACCCCTCCATTGCATCTGACGATGAGGAGCAATCAAATGAGGTAATATCACTTCCCCAGCTCAGAAATGAAATGGTTAATGCCCTGAGTGACCTCTACACACTTGTCAAAAAGTGTAATAAGAAAATTAGAGCACTCAGCAGGCGATGTGACGAGGTTGAGGAGGTCAAACTGAGTGACCTTCGATATCTTCTTCAGGACAACTCAGATTTGCATAGTAACATTGGAATTATGCAAAAGTTTGTCTCTGAGGTCCAATCAGATTCCAAGAAACTGAGAAAGGACATCACATCCATTCAGAACCAACTAAAGGTTCCAAACAAAAGAAATATCCCTCTGAATGCTCAGTACCGGAGTACTGGTCAGCAGAGATGGAATCCCCAGCGGAATGTCCAGTGTGACTTCTGTGGGAAGAAAGGACACACCACAAAGGTGTGCTGGCACGCTCAGCACTGGGCTGCTGACCAGTCAGTGAGAAATCCTAAACGGAAGGTCAGATGTGACTTCTGTGAAAAGAATGGCCATACTGTCCAAGTATACCGCCATAAAATAAAATATGATGCTTTACCTGTTGAACCTAACAAGCAAGGACCCAAAAAGAATTGGGTACCTAAAAGTAACTAGTTACATTGCAGGTAAGCCTGAGATGTGCCGAGAAGTCAAAGATGTGGTATATTGACAGCGCATGCTCAAGGCATATGACTGGTGATGAAACTCAGTTCATCACATTCGAGCGTAAACGAGGAGGAAGTGTAAGTTTTGGAGACAACAAAAGGGGTAAGATAGTAGGGTTAGGAACCATTGGAGGTAATCCTACTATTGAGTCCGTCTCCCTAGCCAGCGGACTCAAATATAACTTACTCAGCGTAGCTCAGCTATGTGACAATGGGAGAAAAGTTATATTTGATGACACTGGATGTAAAATATTTGATAACATAGAGATATTATCCCGAGGACCAAAAGGGATATTCACCTTGAGAACGTCGCGTATTAATCCCCAAAGGAGAGCCGGCAGGCGGATCTCCACGGTTCTACTCAGAGAGATCCACTGGCGGACCTATGAGGCAAATCTCCTCATTCACCTGATTCGCCACTGTAACGGCTGGCCGCCGACTCGGCCATAAAGACCATTAATGAGTTATCAATTAGCTAACCGCCAGGTTAAAGATAACTTGTAACCACCATTAATGGAGCATTAATGGAGGCTTTCTAGTTGCCTGAAGGTTACGACTTCCTAGCTATATATAGCCTGCATCCCTACGCTATCAAGGTACACATTCTCACAATCTTTGTCAATTCAATTTGTTTCCTTGATTCACCTTACTGACTTTGGCATCGGAGCCTCCCCCCGTCGAACCCAACAACGCCCCCACAGGGACGGACGTTGATCAGAATTTCTCTACTTGTTATCAATTGGTGCGGTGAAGGTGGATCCCTTAATCAAACAAAGGGTTTTTCGTTCACATTAAGAAACTATGACAACTGGAGATCAGAATCCCTCTTCAGGGATTGAAACACCATTAGTTACACCGTCCAGTGCTGGCCGCACAGATTCAACTGCTCCTGCAACGCACGTTGAAAGTAATATGAACCCTGATGCTTTCATCAACATGTGTGCACAAGCAATTGGAGAACGGTTTGGACCCGAGATGGGGAATCGCCTGCGGTCGTTTATGACCCTCCCTCCACATTGGAGCATGGCGTCCACATCGACTGTATCATCTTGGCCCTTGTTAAACTTTGGATCGGGCGCCCAAAGTTCTTCATTTCTCCAAGCTCACAACACGGATTCCATGGTAACTACTACGGCGGCAGTTGGAGAACGGCAAATCAATCGGGAGTTATTCCCTAGTGGCGCAGAAGGAAGTCAAAGGAATGATTCAACCCTTCCGGGCGGATCTACGGGTCCTGGATTAAATCTAGGCGGGTCCAATATCCCGAGGCGCCCACGGACGAATCTCTCCCTTGGCGAATCCGAGGGGCGAACACACAAAAAGCGTAGAAGGGAGAAAATTAGGCGGTCTAAATCACCCTCGCCTCGACGACCGAGATCCTCATGTCGGGGCAGATCGCCCCCTTCTACTGGTCGTAGACGGAGTAAAAGGCCAGCGGAGACGCCCCATTTGAGTGGACCACCACCCCCACCACCCTCAGGAACTGTTGGACACATCCCGTTGGGAAGCCATGGAGGAGGTAGTGGGCAAGCTCCCCCAGGAGGGGGGGGGGGGGGCGGAGGAGGTAATAGCGGAGGAGGAGGCGGACGCGGAAGTGGAGGAGGGCGTTCACCATCAGATCCATCATCTGGGTCAAGCTCTTCTTCCTCTCCAAGCAGATCTCCACGAAGGGGTCGCCCAAGGGCGGATCCGGAGAATTTTGATGATAGAGTTAGAGCTCTGGTACTCCGTATGAATGAGGAAAATGCCAGGCATAATCCGTTCGCCAATAGAGAGTCGCCTTTCGCGGCTTGGATTGAGGCGGAGGAAACTGATAGAGCTTTTAAAATACCTAATCTCGCTATCTACACAAGTGTTGACAATCCGGAAGCTCACGTCAGAAAATACCGAATACTGCTCAAACTCAACCGTGCCACCGAGCCTGTGCTCTGCAAAATGTTTGTCACCACGCTAGGAGGTCCAGCTTACGGGTGGTTTCAGTCTTTACCTCCGGGCTCAATAAACAGTTTTGATCAATTGAGCAGGGAATTTTGTGCTAAATTCGCCGGTTGTATTCCTCCAATGGTTAAATCAGGGAAGCTTTTTGAGTTAAAGCAGAAGGCGAATGAATCCCTTCAGGAGTATGTGGACACTTTTAACCAATTGTGCATACAAATCGTTGATGTGGATATCTCCGTAGCAGTGGAATGTTTTGTGAGAAACACCACTTGTAAAAGCTTGCAAGAAGATCTAATTCGAAAGAAACCCACCAGCATGGCAGAATTGATGGAGCGTTGTAAAGACTTTATCGAGGTGGATGATATTCGCCGAGGATCACTGTCATCGCCCAAAAGGGACAAGGGCGAATCTCGCCATCGAGATAGAGACAAAGACAAACATCAGGATTCTTCCTCTAGAGGCAGGCAAAGGGGTTCTAAGAACAAATCAACGTTTGTCACCTCTTTCACACCTCTCAATGCTTCTAAAAGTGAAGTCTTTATGTGGATAGAGAACAGTCAACACAAACGGAGCATTTCATATCCCGAACCAAAGGGGGGGGGGGGGGAGTACACCAATACTGGTAAAAATCCTAAAAATTATTGTAAATATCACAGGAAAAATGGCCATGACACCGATGCATGTTGGGAGTTAGCTCGGGAAATCGAGCGTCTCATCGAGAGGGGAAAATTGGATCGGTTCATCCAGAATGATGGCAAGAAAGGAGATGGTGATAGATCCAAAGAGGACCCAAAGAAGAAGGGGAAGGGTACCATTAATGTCATAGCAGGCGGACCTGGATATCAACCAATGCTGAAAAAGGCAAGGACTACCGCTCTTGACAGGGCATCGTTAAATCGCCCCTTTGCCGATGTAGGTCTTGAAATCTCTCCCCATGCGGATGCACTGGTCGTCACTATGATGGTGGAAGGCTGGGAGATGAAAAGAGTGATGGTTGATACTGGGAGTTCGTGCAATGTCATCACCAGAGGAGCTTTCGCCAAACTCATGATTGATCCGGTCCAGGTAGAGCCAACTGTGGTCGATATCCTAGGAGTGACGGGACACACTATCCAAACAAAAGGCCAAGTCACTCTGGATTGCGAGCTTATGGACGATGACCAGGTCTGGAAAGGTGATCTGGAATTTTCTGTCTTGGATGGTCAGTTAGCTTACAATATCATCCTCGGACGGCCCTTTATCTCCGAAGTTGCAGCCCTTATCTCCATACGCCACTTAATGCTTTACATCCCCACGGCCAAGGGAGGTGTAATGATCAGAGGTAGCCAAAAGGTAGCCCAGGAGACATATTCGGCATCACTGATGATTCGCCCCCAATCTAAAGAAGAGGATGAGGAGGAGCTCGTCACAATGGCCTTGGGCGAGACAGAAATGTACCTTATGGCGGATGAAAAGCAGGTGCGAATGGCTAAAGGGCTCAAGGGCGAAATTAAAAATGCAATCACCAAGGTACTCCGTGAGGCGGAGGATGTCTTCGCATGGAAGGATGAAATTCTCCCCGGAATCAGTCCAGACGTGATCACTCACAAGCTCAACATTGATAAAGATGCAGTTCCTGTGGCTCAGAAGCGGAGAAACCATGGCCCTGAAAGGTAGAAGGTGATAGAAGAAGAGATCACCAAGCTCTAGCGGGCGGACACCATTGAGGAGGTGCTTTATACTCAGTGGCTGGCGAACGTCGTTCTGGTAAAGAAGGCAGGCGGATCTTACCGCATGTGTATTGACTTTACGGATCTCAACAAAGCTTGTCCAAAAGACAACTATCCTCTGCCATGTATTGACATGCTCGTAGACGGAACCGCCGGTCACGCCATGTACTCCTTTACGGATGTGAAGTCAAGTTATCATCAGATCCCCATGGAGCCCTCGGATAGAATCAAGACCTCGTTCGTAACACATCAAGCCACTTATTGCTTCAAAGTTATGCCCTTTGGGCTTAAGAACGCGGGTGCAACTTATCAGAGGATGATGAACAAGATATTCGCAGATAGTAAAGGGGATAACTATTCCGTCTATGTGGATGACATGATCATCAAAAGCACAATCGTAGAAAGGCATGCCGATGATATAAAGGAGGTACTGGACGTACTCCGACGCCACAACATTAAGCTGAACCCAGAGAAGTGTACTTTTGGGGTGACGTATGGAAAATTCTTAGGGTTCATGATCGGCGAAAAAGCAGTTAGCCCAAATCCTGACAAGGTTAAGGCTGTCCTAGAAATGCAAGCACCACGGAATATCAGAGAAGTACAACGCCTTAATGGGCGGATCATAGCCTTGGGCAGGTTTATCTCTTGTTCAGCTCGCAGATGTCAGCCCTTTTACGAGGTCATCAAGAAGCAAAAGGCGTTCGAGTGGAATGAGGATTGTGAAAAGGCCTTCGAAGGAATCAAGCGGTTCCTCACGGAGCCGCCCATGATGAGTCGGCCAATGAAGGGAGAGGACCTCTACATGTATGTATCGGTTACGGATAAGGCTGTGTGCACGGTCATGATACGAGAGGAGGATGGCCAGCAGTTTCCGATTTATTATGTGAGCAAGGTTCTGAAAGACGCCGAAACCAGATATTCTAAGCTTGATAAAATGGCGCTGGCTGTTCTCACCATAACAATCCGCCTTAGACCATATTTTCAGGCGCACACTGTGGTGGTTCGAACGAATATACCGATGAGAAAGGTGTTGCAGAAGCCGGACACTTCTGGAAGGTTGATGGAATGGGCAATCCGCCTTGGTGAATTCGATGTGAGATATGAAAGCAGGTCAGCTTTAAAAAGTCAGGTCTTGGCAGACTTTGTGAATGAATTCACTGATGAGGGGATAGATCATCCCAAGCCTCCAGTAGAAGAGTGGACAATGTACACCGATGGCGCCTCCTCAGCGGATGGAGCTGGCGTAGGCATTGTGATCAAGGGTCCCCAATACATAAAGTTACGGTATGCAGCAAAATTGAATTTCCATGCAACTAATAATGCTGCTGAATATGAAGCTCTGGTATTGGGATTACGCCTACTCAAAGAAATCACTCCTGAGAGGGTTGTGATCTATAGTGACTCTAAGCTAATGGTCAACCAAGTAATCAAGAACTACGAGGTGAAAGATGATGTTTTGGCCAAATACGTAGCAGAAGTCAAAAAATTGCTAGATCACCTTGAGGCTAAGGAAACCAAATGGGAACTGATTCACGTACCAAGGGAGTCCAACACTGAGGCGGATCATTTGGCCAAAATGGCCTCTTGTGAGGAGAACTGGACAGATCCAGATTGTCCATTCGAAGTTAAAATAGCTCCAGCCTTCGCTTCAGAGGAAGTATCCCTACTCACAACGGTAGAAGATGATTGGAGATCGGTCATTCGCCAATATCTGCTATGTGGAACTTTACCTGAGGATAAGGAAGAGGCACGACAGATAGTTAGGAGAGCGGCTTATTTCTCCATAATCAACGACGGCCTTTACAGAAAATCTTTTAGCCACCCTTGGTTGAAGTGCATTCTGCCGGAAGAGGGACAACAAATCCTCAAGGAGCTACATGAGGGATCATGTGGGGCTCATGAATCATCCGCCACCATCTTAAAGAAATCCAGGTTAGCGGGTTTCTACTGGCCCACGGCCGAATTGGATGCACAAAAATTAGTAGAATCTTGTCATAGTTGCCAGATTCATGCGAATGAATCACATACTGCCAAACATCTCCAGAGGCCCATCATAGAAGGACGGCCATTCGCCCTCTGGGGAATAGACATTGTTGGCCCATTTCCTCCAACTCGCCGACAGAGGAGGTACGTGGTAGTGGCAGTGGATCATTTCACCAAGTGGGTCGAAGCCGAAGCTGTCTCCTCTATCACTGCAGAACGAATGGTGGAATTCGTCAAGGACAACATCGTGGGAAGATACGGTGTTCCGCATACCATCATCACCGATAATGGAACACAGTTCAACTGTAGCGAATTCAAAACTTTCTGTGAAGAGTTGGGCATTCTGAACAGATTTGCCTCCGTTTATTATCCCCAATCCAACGGAATGACCGAAGTCACGAATCGGACGATCGTAAAAGGGATAAAGAAGAGATTGGGAGAGCATGATAAGAAGTGGGCGGACCAGCTGACAAGCGTTTTATGGGCTTATCGCACCACTCCTAGGACGGCCACAGGAGAAACACCATTCGCCCTCTCTCATGGTGTAGAGGCAGTGATCCCGGTTGAAATACAGGTCCCAAGTGATAGAGTGGCCTTTTATTGCAAAGAGGACAACGGCAAAAGGCTAAGGGAAAGTCTGGATCAGGTAGGCGATCGAAGAGACCAAGCCTATGTACGCATGGCGGCGTATAAACAGCGGATCGCCGCTTACCATGATAAAAATGCCAAGCTTATGGATCTGAATGTGGGTGATCTTGTGCTCCGAAAGGCTGACAAAATCCAGTCTCGAGAAGGCAAGGGCAAGTTAGGGCTCAACTGGACGGGTCCGTATCAGATAGTGGACAAGATTGGGTCCGCCACATTTAAAATTCAGGACATGGAGGGCAACACATTACCGCGCACATGGAACCTCCAAAATCTCTGCAAATATTTTGTCAGAAAATGAGGTGTACACACGGTCTTGAGTACTCTTTTTCCTTTAGTAAGATTTTTTCCCATGTGGTTTTTCTTACTAAAGGTTTTAACGAGGCTCACCTATAAGACCTGCTTGCTGTAATAAAGCATTTCTCCCATTAATAAACATCATTTGTTCTATTATCTGTGTTCTTTTTAAAGTTTATTGCAACAATATTAATATTCCAGTCTTAAAAAGAAGGGGGGCATCCAACGCTCTCCACATTAACAAAGTATCGCTATCTCATAGCTACTTTTTCTCCTTAGCCATAAGAGAATCAATCTTATGGGCGGATCCATCTCTGAGAGGATCTCAATCTCCGGTAGAGTTAAAACGATCCTTGGACGCAAGGTCTTTACACTCTCTTATATATCCTTCCCCAAAAAGGATTCACAAGTCCTACGGGCGGATCATTTCACCTCAAAGACAGGTAGCAAATTGATCCCCTAGGCAGCTTTACTTCCTTCAATGGAATAAAACAGCTTCTAACCTTCACAAAGGTCCATGCAATAGAGTACGGCTGGCCACCTACTCCAAAATAAATCCTAGATGCCTATATATTTACTTACGCAAACGTAATAGTAAAATAAATAGCTGCCATAAAGGATTAAAACAAATTGTACTTAACGATTTTTTACAAATCACAAGTAAACAACTAAGTAATAATAGGAGCATCCTCCTTTACACTATCCTTGCTTACGGCGCCAGCCTGAGAAGCCTCCTTCTCCACAGCCTCAGATACGCCAGCCGAAGGTACCTGCTTTTCCACGGAAGATGTGGGACCAAGAGGAGGGGTGTTATCAGTGATCGGTTCTTCACCCGCCTTGGGGGGCACTTCCTCAAGCTCCACTAGCGTGACATTAGTGGAAGGTTTGCTCTCCTCCATGGGTCCCTTCATCCATCTTCGAACATATTCGCGGAGGTATTCCTTAGCGTCTGACATTTTGTCATATTTGGCTACGTCTTCCGACTCAGGGACAGCGAACTGCGGATCTATAAAATTAATCTCGGGATGCGCCAAGGAAAAGTACGCCATGAGCAGTTCACCATAATAGAAGGCTTGCTCACCCGCCATATATTCAGCTTCTCCTAGGGCATCCTCATGGTTCTTGGCGTCTGTCACAATCTTTTCCTTCAGCTTCTCAATCTCCGCGTCTCTAAGGACTAAGGCGGCTGTGGCAGAGGCAAGGTTCGCATTAGCAGAAGCAATGTGCGCATTGGCATCCGCTACCTCTTTCTCCAGTTTTTCAATGGTTGCCTTATCCGCCACACCTTGGAGGAGCTCAGCCTCCATAGCACGTATGCGAGTATACATCTGTCAAAAACAAACAATTTCGTTAAGAGAAAAGAGCAAAGAGACAACTTTTTCTACAAAAAGAAATCCTTTTTAGGGGACTCACCATAAGGAGCTCTGTTTTCCCCTTTTGCGCATGAATGGAACCAGGAATTTGGTTCTGATTCCTTTGCACTTCGCCCACCTGACCCAGGGCTTCATCCAAGTCGTTTATGATGGACTCATTCTCAAAAGATCCTTGAGCGCCATACTTGGCGGACCAGTATCCGCCCATATCAGGCTTCGCCATCTGCACAAACGTTCAAGGGTCAAAACTTAAAACTTGATGAACAGATAAAAATAAAATGCAACTTACCTGTTCTATCTCCCCAACAGGCCTGGCGGACCTCATCGCATCCGCCATAAGCTTAGGGCCTCCAGTGGCTATAGGCTTCCTCCTTTTTAGTGGCGGCTCGACCACTATTCCCGCAGGGCGTTTTCCAGTATCCGTTTGAGGATTCACCGCTTGATCTTTCCTACGCGCTTCAGCCTCTAAAAACTTCCTACGCTTCTCTGCAATAGCGTGATTGGCCTTAGATAAACCCCTGCCAAGGAAAACATTGAAGTAATTAAAGTTCAAGAAGAAATAAAAGTTACCTTGGTCAAATTGCGCAATCTTGGAGTAAATGAATTGCTCCCCCTCTCGGCGAATCAACAGAATATCGCTCATCATGAAGGCTAAAGCGTCTGCGTATGTCCATGCATCCGCCTTGATCTTCTTCATGAGCTCCGCCACCACTTCATCACTATCGGTCAATATTCGCATATCGCCCGCCATGTGTAAAGGCTTGGGATTCCAAAACGAGGGAAAACCCAGAGATTCGCCCTCTTTTATCTTCACATAGAAGAATTTCTCATCCCAGCAATGGACATTGGACATTTTGTCGCTGAATGGCGAATATACTCCGAATTTGGCAAAGGTGAGATATGATTCGTACTTCCATTTCGAGGGTTTATGGAAAGCTCTAAAAACACGACCCGTATATACCACTCCTAAATTTGAGGCGAGGTAGCAGTCTAAAGCAATATCCAACCAACCGTTGGGGTGCAGTTGGCTGGCTGTAATAACAAAGTAGGAGAGGATGTCCGCCATCATATTTGGGAGAGGAAGCCGGAACCCTCTCTCTACATGACTGCAATATACTGTTAGAAAACCGCTAGGCGGACAGGAAGGTCGTTGATGGGCTGCGGCTAACTGAGTCTCATAATTATTGATCCAAGGGAAGCGATTCGCCAGATCCACTAGATCCGCGGCACTCATACGAGACGGAGTGGACTCCGCTCAAGGGTTCTTTTTCCTAGGTGGGATAGAAGAAGAGGCCATTGTCCCCGAAAAACACCTAGCCTTAACGGCCGGAGCGGTACCGGAGACAGAAGTAAAAAGAACTGGATATCTAGTGGAACGAGTTTGGTAGCGATTACATGCCGAGTTATTAAACCCAGCTAAATCAGAGCTAATCGTGTCCTCGGAGGAAAAGGAGTTCTCCGATGACGAAGTGGTCCGACTAAAATCAACTACTATTTCGGGGGAAGGGGTCGAATTAAAAAGCTCTGAAGTCGATCTAGAAGATGAAGACGAACTTCTAAACATTCAGAGAAAAGTTAAACAGAAGAAGATGAACTTACATGTGAAATCGGAAGCTTGGAACGAAACTCTGAAAATTCCCAGGAAAAGCTTCGAACAATAAAGGAGACAATGAAGAAGAAATGGAGAAGAAAGAGAAAGCGAAAAAGGAAGAAGGATGTTTTCTCCTTCCTGGGACAGTGCGTCCACTACACTTGTCATTCATCAATTGGCATCGAACAGGGTGCTCATTAATGCAGATGTTTATGATGGCGCGCGGAAGCTCAAAAGCCCTAAAGGACTTTAAGGGAATTTTGGGGGGGGGGGCTTCTGATAACATAGAGATATTATTCTGAGGACCAAAAGGGATATTCATCTTGAGAACGCCGCGTATTAATCCCCAAAGGAGAGCCGGCAGGCGGATCTCCACGGTTCTGCTCAGAGAGATCCGCTGGCGGACCTATGAGGCGAATCTCCTCATTCACCTGATTCGCCACTGTAACGGCTGGCCGCCGACTCGGCCATAAAGACCATTAATGAGTTATCAATTAGCTAACCGCCAGGTTAAAGATAACTTGTAACCGCCATTAATGGAGCATTAATGGAGGCTTTCTAGTTGCCTGAAGGTTACGACTTCCTAGCTATATATAGCATGCATCCCTAGGCTATCAAGGTACACATTCTCACAATCTTTGTCAATTCAGTTTGTTTCCTTGATTCACTTTACTGACTTTGGCATCGGAGCCTCCCCTCGTCGAACCCAACGACGCCCCCACAGGGACGGACGTTGATCAGAATTTCTCTACTTGTTATCAATATTCGAGGGTAAAACTAATGAGTTAATTTTAACTGCCCCTCGCATTGATAATGTCTTCATGCTGAGCTTGGAGAAAAAGTTTTCAAAAATTGTATGCTTAGTTTCAAAGGAAGAAAATTTCTGGCTATGGCACAGGAGACTTGGTCATGTAAGCATGGACCTCCTGGCCAAATTAGCAAGAAAGCAATTGGTTGAGGGACTGCCAGAACTTAAATTTGAAAAAGATCAACAATGCCACGCTTGCCAAGCTGGAAAACAAACCAAACAATCTTTTCATAGTAAAAATGTTGTCTCAACTAAGCGTCCGTTAGAGTTACTACACTTGGATCTCTTCGGTCCAGTCCAGCCACTGAGTCTGGGTGGAAGAAGATTTTCCTTGGTCATTGTAGATGACTTTTCTCGGTACACTTGGGTCATCTTGCTGAGTAGCAAGGATGAGACCTTTGAGACATTTTCAAATTTGGTTAGAAAACTTGAAAATGATAAAGACCTAAAATTGGCTCACATCTGAAGTGATAATGGTGGAGAATTCAAAAACCAACAGTTTGTTGAATTCTGTGAAGCCAGCGGCATTGACCATAATTTCTCTGCTCCTAGGACGCCTCAACAAAATGGGGTTGTTGAAAGGAAGAACAGAAACTTGGTTGAAATAGCCAGGACAATGCTGAGTGAGCATAGGCTTCCAAAGTACTTTTGGGGAGAAGCTGTTAACACAGCGTGCTATATTCTTAATAGGACTCTTGTTAGACCTATACTAAAGAAAACCCCCTACGAACTTTGGAAAGGACGAAAGCCTAACATTGGATACTTTCGTGCCTTTGGCTGTAAATGTTTTATTTTAAACACCAAAGATAGCCTAGCTAAGTTTGACTCAAAAGCTGATGAAGCTATCTTTTTAGGCTACTCAACAAACAGCAAAGCATACAGAGTTTTCAATAAACGAACTCAAGTTTTAGAAGAGTCAGTACATGTTGAGTTCGACGAAACTAACCCTGCAGGAAGATATCTGCCGCTGACCGAGGATGATCCACACTCAGTACCCGCTGATCAAGATACAGCCGCTGAGTCATTCCCTCAAGGGCTGACCAAAGGTAAAAGTGAACCAAATATTGTTTTCACTGACCAGTCTTCACCTGCAGAGATTGTTGAAACACAGACAGCACAAGATATAAATCTACCAAAGGAGATAAGGATACCAAGAGGACACTCAGAGAGTGCTATTCTTGATGCCGCTGAGAATACCCTGATGACAAGAAACCAACTCAGGAGATACCTCAGCAACCTTCGTCTCAGTTCAGGAACCTAAGAACTTCGCTGACGCTGAGGAAGATGAATTCTGGATGAGCGCAATGCAAGAGGAACTTGACCAATTCAGAAGAAACGATGTATGGGAGTTAGTGCCACATCCAAGGAGTCAGAAGACCATTGGAACAAGATGGGTCTTCCGCAACAAGCTGGATGAGCAAGGAAACGTAGTCAGGAACAAAGCAAGGCTTGTAGCTCAAGGCTACAGTCAGCAAGAAGGTATTGACTACGGTGAGACCTTTGCCCCAGTGGCAAGGCTAGAGGCTATTAGAATTTTATGCGCTTATGCAAGCTATATGAACTTTAAACTGTTTCAAATGGATGTTAAGAGTGCATTCCTTAATGGAGTTATAAACGAGGAAGTTTATGTTAATCAACCTCCAGGGTTTGAGGATCCTAAATTCCCAAACCACGTTTATAAACTCAAAAAGGCTCTGTACGGCCTCAAGCAAGCACCACGTGCTTGGTATGAGAGGCTGACCAGTTTCCTGATGACTAAAAACTATATCAGGGGCAAAGCTGATACAACCTTATTCATTAAGAGAAAGGGTAAAGATACCCTGCTGGCTCAAATATATGTTGATGATATTATTTTCGGTGCTACTAATGAATCAATGTGCAAGGAATTTAGCAAGCAAATGCAGTCTGAGTTTGAAATGTCGATGATGGGAGAACTTAACTTCTTCCTTGGACTTCAAATCAAACAAGGGAAAAATGGCATCTTCATCAGTCAAGCTAAATATGCCAAGGAGATATTGAAGAAATATGATCTTGAAAATTGCAAGCCAATATCCACTCCTATGGGCACTGACACTGTCCTCTGCGCTGACGAGAATGGTAAGTCGGTAGACAACAAATTGTATCGAGGTATGATAGGCTCTCTACTTTACTTAACAGCAAGTAGACCGGACATTCAGTTCTCAGTATGCTACTATGCTAGATATCAATCTAACCCTAAGGAATCTCATTACATAGCTGTAAAAAGAATCCTTAGATATTTGCAAAGCTCAGTGAACGCAGGTTTATGGTATCCCAACACTCATGGCTTTACACTCGTTGGATACACTGACGCTGACTATGGACGAGACAAGCTAGAACGGAAAAGCACCTCTGGAGGATGTCATTTCTTAGGAAGCTGTCTTGTATCCTGGTTCAGCAAGAAGCAGGCATTAGTAGCCTTGTCTACCACTGAAGCTGAGTATATTGCTGCTGGACACTGTGTTGCTCAAGTCCTATGGATTAAGCAACAGCTTGAAGACTATGGTGTTCAAACAAAGACAATTGAGGTTAAATGCGACAACAAAAGTGCAATTGATCTATCAAAGAACCCAATTCAACACAGCAGGATGAAGCATGTCAGCATAAGACATCACTTCATTAGAGACCATGTACTCAAGGGTGAGATAAAGCTGACCTACGTCCCAACGGATGAGCAGCTTGCGGATATCTTCACAAAGCCACTGGCTCGTGAACAGTTCAGCATACTGAGAGAAGCCATTGGTATGTTTAATCCTCTTCAGTAAATTCCAGCTCTTAATATAGACTCATGCTGAGTGAATTAACATGCTGAGTGAATAAATGTATGCTGAGTGTTAAATGCTAAATGAATGAATATCACATACTGAGCAAACATTGGCACCGAGTAGTTATCTCAAACTGAGAAATCATCCGTATGTATACAACTGACCACTCGGAATATAAAACGCTTAGTATTCTAAACGCTGAGTATAAGATCCGTTGCATTTAATGCTAGAGCACGTGAATAGCCACCTAGGATGACGTATGCGCCGAATGTGTCATAAAAGCCAGGATCATTGTCGGTTCACAATCCCAAGGCAAAACTGACACATGGATTCGATAAGATCCACTTTTCACCGCTATAAATAATGGGCAAATCCCCATTGTTATCTCTTTACACTTACCGAATTCTCTGGCAAAGCATTCTCTCTCTAAAATTCTCAAACTTCCCAATCTTTCTCTGAAACTATGACTAAGGTTTCCGTTAACATCTCCGGTGCCGGTCAACCTAAGACCAGTTCCGATGAACCTTCCAGGAAAACTACTTCGCCTGAAACTACAAAGGTCACTACGCCGAGCAAAGGCAAAGCTGGCCAAGCCACCTCCTCTAAGGGAAAGCCGACCAAGGTCAGAACCTACACCAAAGTCTTCGCAGACGTTAGAGAGTGCAAAATAGACTTCTCGAGATGGTTCTCTGAGGCCTTCGTAACAACCGAGCAACCATTCTGTGAATGGATATCGAAGAATGGCTGGACCGAGCTGTTTTCAATTAGAGATCCCACTTACCCTGACCTAGTAAGGGAATTTTATCACAATCTGCGGGTTACCGACGACAACCAGGACTATCTGGTAACCATGGCAAAGGAGAAGACAATCTTTATTAACCCTACCTACCTTGCCAATTTGCTGAAATTGAAGAATGAGGGAACAAAGCTGAGAAAGAAGGGTGATCATGAAGGAACTGGGTACGTTGCCACCTTCTGCAAGCCCGCTGGCCATTCTAGAGAAATCTCAAGTTCATCAATGGGCCAGCACCAAAAGATGGCACACTATCTACTGACCAATTACATCTACCCCAAGATTAATTGCACCAGCTCAGCGACAAATTTCGAGCAATGCTTCATATGGCATATGCTGACCTACAAGCCCATCAACATGCCAGTTTTCTTAATTGCTGGCTTCCAGAGGAGCACTGGAACTTTAAGGCTGGGCTCACTCATAACCAGAATCCTCAAAGACCATCAAATTGATCTCTTCGAGGAAACTGAGGCCCAAGGCTCTGAGATCACAGCTGCTTCGCTGCGTGCCTTGAAGTATGACCAACCGATTAAGAAAGGCAAAAATACTGATGAGGCTGATGAGGAGACAACTGTCTCAAAGAAAGGGAAAAGGACAAAGGCTCCAGCTGCCCGAAAAAGAAAAGCTGTTGGGACTCCTTCAAAAAAGGCTGAGCCTCAAACTAAGAAGCTAAAGTCAGCTTCTCAAAAAGGTCAGGAGAGACCTAAGTCAGCTGAGAAGAGAAGCAGGCAAGATGAGCCTGAAATAGAGGAAAGAACAGATGCTGATGAGCAACCTCAAAAGAAGCAGAAGTCTTCTAAGCTGACCCCTATTGATGCTATCCCTACTGACATCATTGTTCCTGGTGATTCTCACTTCACACAGTGTCTGGGAACCGAAGCTGAGCATCAAGAAGATGATGTGGAACTGGATGATCACTTCATCACTCAGGTGGAGGAAGAATAACTCAGATCAGGATGAAGAAGAAGAAGAAGAAGCAAGCGGTCAGGATGATGCTGAGGAGACAGCTAGTGAAGAAGAAGCTGCTGACCCAACTAATACTGAGTTGGGTGCAGATAAAGAACAAGAACAAGCTGACCAGCTTAATGCTGATCAAGAAGAGACTTCTCCTTCTCACTCAGGAGAGTCTATCCAAGCTGACACTCCTCCTCGCAGAAGAAGATTAGTAAAGGCAAGTCAGAAACCTGTCATTAACCTCCCTGTTCAAAAGCCGACTAAAGATCCTTCTTCTCTTAAGTTTAAGTTTTTCAGTAAGCAAACCCCTTCTTCTCAACAAGCTTCTCTTGAAAAGCAAGCCTCTGTTTCTTCACCAAAGGAACAAGCCGACTTGAATGCTTCCGCTAACTCAACGAGCCAAATCGAGCAAGTTCTCGTCAATACTGCTGCTCCAAGCAATGTGCTGACTCAGAATATTCCTGCACCAATCATCACTGACAGCATTAGGATTACTACTTCACCGACCATCACTACTGCCGATCAATCCTCTCTTCCAGAAAATCAAGTACAGCTTGAAAACACACTTCCAGTCACTGACCCTGTCATAACTCTGACTCCTCCACAAACTGGTCATACTGAGGAAACTAGGCAACATGATGATGAATCCCTCAACTATCTGCATGCCACCGAGACTGGTAGAAAACTCATCAACTCGGTGCAGTCATTAATTAAGGACATTCATCAATCTGCTGAACCTACTGCTGGGTCTAGTAACAATGCATCAACTCAGCTGTCCCAAGTCACTCAGCTCTTAAATGAGGTTAAAGGACTGAAGGATCTGCTAAGTGATATGATTTCAATTCAATCACATCAGCCCAAGAAGGACTCAATAACAAAGCTGGCTGAGCTCCAACTGACAATGGTTCAACATCTTAACACTCTTCAAGGCCAATTCCAGACCCTGTCAGCTGCGAACACTCATTATGCAACTTCTGATGAAGTTAAGATGCTCTTCGCCCAGCTTCACACTGCGCAAATCAAGACCAACAATCAGCTGGCCTCCTACTCTCAATGCTCGGTGGAGCAAATAAGCGAAGCAGTTCGTCTGCTGAACTTAAGTAAACAAGAGATGGACACTGACCAAATGAAGCAAAATGAGATATTGGTCAACTCTCAAAGGATCTTCACCCATGTGCGTCATAACAATCTCCAGCGTCAATATTATGACACAGCCTTGCTGAAGACCTTTCATCAAGTTTTTGCTGCATTGACAGATTCAATTACTTAGGTAGGTAAGTCACAAGCTTACATACTAAGCCTGCTCAGCGCCGCTGAAATCGAGATACCCAAAGAGGTCTTGAATGAAGGCGTTATTGTCTTTGACGGTATTAATGAAAGTGCCGACAAACTTAAGGAGCTATCCGCCGTGCTAACCGCCGCTGTCTTAACCGACTCTTTTAGAATTCCTGCTCCTCCCGATGCTGACAAAACGGGGGAGAAAGAACAGGCTAGAACTCAGCAGGAGGCTCCTAGAAGCAGTCAGTCTAAGCAAAAGAAAAAGAAGTAGAAATAGGCTAGCTCAGCTTTGTTTAACTTAGTCTGTAGTCTATATGTTCTTTTATGCCCATGTTTTGCTATGTATGCTGACTACTTCACTTAAATACAATACTTGCATCTTTTATCCTAACTTGAGTTATTTCATATGATGCTGAGTATTATGTTATTATGTATCTTCAATTACATCAACTGTGTTTACTGTCTATAATACTTGTTGATTGTATCCCATGCTGATCATATGTTTGACATTGTCTTGTATGATTATAAAACACTGTCTCATAAGACCCATTGAACAAAATGATTACTCAGTGCTCTCTGAATGTTACACCTTCCGCTTAATACTGAGTAAAATAGAATATGTTCCATGAGCTGACCTATATCTGAAAACTGACCTTAGACTTACTCGATTAAACCTTAAAATGTTTAGAGTTAAAACTAAGTCAGTAGCTCAACCCTGACGGGGGAGTTCGCTAAGTAATAATAGGTCAACTATCATGGGGGAGCTCAACACTGAGTTCCTCGCTGAATAGTTTTGCCAACATCAAAATGGGGGCGTTTGTTGAAACACCTTTCCACATGATTTTGATTTGATAAAATTATTTAAGTAAAATTAAATATATTCTAAACACACTAAGTTTAAATGCTTTGATTTATTATACTAATGTGTTTGTTCAATGTTGAGTTAAAATTATTTATAAGACATAAAGAGTAAAAGGCCGAAGCCCAATACGGAAGTCAAAGCCCAAGTCAAACAAATCAAAACAACTCGGCCCGCGTGTGCAGAACGCTGTCGTTATGTACAAACGCAGCTCAGCGGAAGAAGGATCTAGAAGACCTTCGTTGAACAACTTCGGAGTGAAGCTGCTGAGTTGAATCGACAAAGAGTACAAGACAGCAGCTGAGCAAGAACAACTTCCAGACAAAGTATTTCCACTTTGGGTAAAGTTCAGAAGACACAGAACGCTGTCTAGTTGACCTTACCATAAATGGAGAGACATTCTGCCGAGCTGACTAAAAGCTGCTCAACACTGACCGAGGATAGAAGATACTCAAATCTGATTGGCCGAGAGCTCTGAGCAAAACTGAGTGACAATGATAGGAAGCCGTTTCCCTCCAACGGTTATTTCGAAATTCGAAATGACCGATGTCTCAGACGTCTCTATAAATAGAGCCCTTCAGTTGCTTCATTCAACACAGAACTTTTATCAAGCCATTACGCTGACCAAAATTCTACGCAAAGTTCTGCAAGAAAAAGCAAAGCAAATTCTTACACCAAATTCTATATCGTTTGTGTAAAAGTCTAGAGTGATTATTCAATCATCTAAAGTGTCTTAGAAATTGTTGTTTAGGACAAATCGTTATCATTTCTAGAGATTAGAAAGGAGAGGCTGAGTACTCGGTTATAGTACTCAGCGAGAGTTTAGGAGTGAGTAGAGGTATAGAGGAAGGTACTCTTGTTATACTCAGCTTCTAGGTTGTAAAAGGTTTGATGCTCTACCGTTAAAGAGCTCAGTAGAGAATTCGAAATCTCGGAACGTGTTCCGGGGACAGGACGTAGGCTCGGAGGCCGAACCTGGATAAATCTGCTGAGTAATATCTTTCTAACCCTAAACTCCTTAATATATATATTGCTTGCTTAAACAAAACTGACCAAGTAAAGAGGTCACGCTGAGTTGTATGCATTGAGTATCTGAGTTCAGGAATAGACTCAAAGTGCTATCTCCTGACTCAACGAAAGAAGCTAACTTAGTCATCAGTTGACTAAGCTAGTGTCTTATTCACTCAGCGCGCTGTGTAATCCTTTTTTTAAACAAAAAGAAGTCAGTCTTAACGTACTTAAATTTTAAATAGTTCCTATCCCCCCCTCTTGGAACTAACTTGCTACGTTATAAGGGACCAACAGGATATACCACTTGAATGATCCCTAAAATTTTCTACATATTTTTTTTATAAATGCTTTATCCTCATACTTATTTCCTCTACCAAACAGATAGCAATACAAACAAAAAGTACATCTTTGGATACACTATAGTACTCTAACCACATCAACATATCAAACTAACTTGTTTGAAAACTGCTTTGGACTCCTGAAAAATTAGTTTGAGGAAATACATGGTCTTTTAGTTGACAATGTCCCTTTAATAAGTAATATCTCCATAATTCATCTTGAATGATATTATCATCCATAACAATCTGTTTTCTATTTTCGAGATAAAAAATAATATGATCATTTAATATTTACACACATTGTCTCTTCTCACTATTTGATGAAGTCTCAATATTTTAACTATTGTCAATCGTTTTAAACATTTACGCAATGTGTTCCTAAATAAAATAAATATAAATATAACTAAATTTTTTGGTAGAAGAAAAGTTTAGGTAAGGGTAGGTCTACCCACTCCAAAGGTCAGATAAATATAACTAAATTAATAAACTAAAGTAAATCATAATTCAAATAAATAAATAAAAAATAAAGTAAATTTGGAATCCTAAATTAGAAATTAATAAATAATTATAGTTTAAATTAAAATAAATTAGAGATCCATTAAATTAAACTCATTTGGAATCTCGCTACCCCGGAAAGAGTGCGTGCGTTTTTCTGGTTAGTGGCTCATCGACGAATTCTCTGTAACGAGCTCCGTTGGAAACGACACTTAGCTGCTTCTCCGGCGTGTCTGGTTTGCAGGGAGGTAGAGACCCAGATCCATGTTTTACGTGACTGTAGGGAAGCAAAGGCTGTATGGTACGAGCTGGTCCCAAGTCGAAGCCTTTACTTGTTCTTTCGAATTAGTGAGGCGGATTGGCTGCAAACCAATCTGAACCAGGAGACGGTTATCAGGGGAGCACCGTGGTCGAGTATCTTTGCTCAAGGAGTTTGGTGGATCTGGAAATGGAGGAATGAGAAAATTTTTTCGAACAAGAAACCCCCAGATAACAAGGCTTTGTTCATTGCCGACCGAGCTATGGAGCTCAAACAGGCGCAAGCTTTGCTTATTGTTAAAGACGGGTCAGATAAGAGCCTAATCTGGATAAGTTGGCTTCCCCCTAAACCTGGATGAGTGAAGATTAATTCTGATGGCGCTAGCAAAGGGAATCCCGGGTATGCCTCAGCAGGAGGCCTGATCCGTGATCATCAGGGAGATTGGAAAGGTGGTTTCTTGGTTAATCTTGGTGTCTGTACGGCCACGCTTGCTGAACTTTGGGGCATTTACTTAGGCATGAAGCTGGCTTGGAATAAGGGGTATAGGAAAGTTATTATGGAAATGGACTCAAAAGCCCTCATTGATGTCATACTAGGATTGAGCGGAGTGCACCATCCGTACGCCTGGTTAATTAAGAAGTGGCAGGAGCTTCGTTTGAGGTGTTGGGAGGTTAGGTTGGTTCATGTGTTTAGAGAAGGTAATAAAGCCGCTGACTGGATGGCGAATTTCGCAGGATCTTGTTCTTTGGGTCGTCACGAGTGTGATGTGCCTCCTGTAGGTCTCCATGATATTCTGAGTGCGGATCGGTTTGGACGTTCCACATGCCGGAATATCAACTTTTAGTTTTCTTTCTGTTTGCTCTGGGCTCGGCCCTCCTTTATTACCAAAAAAAAGAAATCCATAAATTAGAAATTTAGAAATTCCTAAATTAAACCCTAAATGAAACCCTAAATTAGAAATCCTTAAATTAATTATAATTATTAAATTAGACTTCTAAAAAAACAACATATTAGAAATTCCTAATTTAGAAATCATAAAAAAAAAACTAAAAATAAAATAAATAATGGAAAATAGAGAATTTATCGTGAAAGTTGAGCGAGAGTAGGTAAGAAAAACCTTGGATGAGTGAATTTGTAAGAAGTGTGAGGAATTTCAGAATTTTTCCCCCAAAAGTTTGAATATTATTTGCCTTCTTTATCTTTTTTCCTTTTCTGTGTCCAATAAAACTCCAAAAAGATGTTGTTTTCATAGAAAGTGTTAAACATTGTTGTATAAATTTAACTAAACGTTACATTTCTTGTGATTTGGAGTGAACGATAAACACTCTCTCAAAAAGCTAAAACAAACAAGCACCCATTAATTGACTTTTATACTAAAATCAACTGTTTTGAAATTTTATCAAACACTTTTTACATGTTTTAGAATCGAAAGGAAAAATTAGTTGAATTTTTTTGGAAACAAAGTGCCACTTACATCACATAGTACCTTTTGCAACTAAGAATACTAAGTTCATCTGTTGGTAAATAGACAGACTTACAAGGATTGTTTTGTATATTTTCAAATAAAAAATATATAAATTTCTGCATTAAACTTGTCGTCACTCCTCTTGGTGTAGTCAAAACTTATGCCATTTTCATGAGGTTTTGATCAACAAAGTCTCCAAGAAGAGAGAATGGATTCTGCTTCTGCAATTGCATCACTTTCTACTTTCATAGATAAACGGAAAAGTCGTTCGAGAATCATCAGAACCATTGCAATTGCTCTGACAATTGCTATCGTTTTACTTTCTTTTCCATTTTTCAATTTCTCTCCAGCAGCTTCTCAGCTTCCACTACTTTTCAACTTCGGAGATTCTAACTCTGATACAGGCGGCTATTCCGCAAGTTTCCACCGCCTTCCTTCACCGCACGGAGATACTTACTTCGGTCGACCTTCAGGCCGGTTTTCTGATGGCCGTCTCATCATTGATTTTATAGGTAAAATGCCGTTTCTGAGTTTTTCAATAGTTCACTCTGAAAGTATGATGTTCACTTGAAAAACTATATGATATATTCAAATATTTTTGCAGCTGAGAAGTTAGGGATTCCGTACCTGAACGCATATCTTGACTCCATATCATCAGATTTCACACATGGAGCGAATTTTGCAGCCAGTGGAGCCACAATTCAGCCTGGAAATGGAAAATTGTTGGATGCGAATTTCAACCCTATTTCACTGAATATACAGATTTTGGAGTTCCAACAGTTTAAAGACCGCACAATTGAGTTATACCAACAAGGTTTGATTAAATTTTAGATAGTAGAATTGTGCTTTTAGATAGTAGAATTGTGCTTAAAAGTCCAAAGCTCTTTTCATCTTTAGTGTTGATTGTGATTGTTGATTAATATTTCCGATATGAGTTCTGTAATGAAAGGACTCCATGATTGACATCTGCACGCCGATTTCATTCTGAGAAAGAATAGAGAGATTAAGAAGATAATAGAATGTTATGTTATGAGTTGGTTGGTTTGATGCAGGGGCAGATTTACAGGGGTCACAATTGACCCCCCCTCCCAATTTAGGGAGAGATAAAGAAAAATTATAATTACCGACTGATATTTCCGTTGTTAAATGTAACATTTCTACAGTCTATTCATAATTTGTTGACGTATTTGGTACATATGGAATCTAGGATGGAAATGGCCATTGTTCTGTAATTTTAACACATTTTCATCCATTAACCGCCATTAGTCTGATGTGAGCTAGTTAATTGTCTGACATTTGACTCTCATAGATCAAGTTTGTTCAGGAGTAATCATTTGCTTTGTGCTCTTTCAGATAGAAGTTTGTGGAGAAGAAAGGGTCTTCCTAGGCCAGAAGACTTCTCAAAAGCACTCTATACATTGGATTGCGGACAGAACGATCTTGATTTCTGGCTTGAAACAATGATGGATGAGCAGAAAGTAGTGGCATCCATCCCCAATATAATCAATCAGTTTGCTCTAGCCATAAAGGTAACATGTATAGTACTACTGCTATTTTCTTTTGTGCACATTTTTGTGAATTCAATCATAGTTATTTTGGTCTCAAATTTGACAGGAACTCTTCCAAGAAGGAGCAAGAAAATTCTGGATACATAATACAGGTCCAATTGGCTGTTTGCCCATTATTGTTATAGTTCATCCTCCAAAGCCTGGAAATGTAGACTCAGCTGGCTGTGTGAAATCTTATAATGAGGTGGCCCAAGTTTTCAACAAGAAGCTGAACCAAACTATATCCAAACTAAGGACTGATTTGTCTGATGCAGTGCACATTCTAGTTGATATCTACTCAGCCAAATATTCCCTTATTAGTGAAGCAAAGAAAAATGGTAAGTTCAATACCTAGTTGCCAAGATATGGAGAAATTACCGATTGGGATTATAAAAGTTCTTAGACTTAATACATAATTATACTCTTGAAGTTGTCACTTGTTGCTCAGCACCTAAATTTATACTTGGACCTATACACACCTCAAGTCCTCGAGACGTCCAACACCCTTATTTGTTGCTTTTGCCAACTTGAAAGTTGACATGAAACTGTCGAGTTAAACGCTCCATGTCATTTCAGCAAATAAGGATATCGGAGGTCCGAAATTGACAAGTTTAACTGTGTGATAGGTCCAAGTATAAGAGCATCTTCAATTATTCATACCCACAATCACTAAGTATACATCATTGTAACATTTTTTTTAATAAACTTCATTTTATTAAACTATTAACTCCAATGGTTAAACTCTATAACCACTCGATCATAAGGAATCCTCCTATTGACATTGTAATTAGTGTATGAATTGTTTGTTGGTTGAGTGACTGCAGGATTTGAGGATCCACTGGGTTGCTGTTGTGGGCAGTTTGGTGATTACAGGGTTGATTGTGGAACGACAACAGAATTAGTGAATGGAACAGAAGTTTATGGGGCTGCTTGCAGTGATCCTTCAAAACGCATTAGCTGGGATGGCATACATTATACTGAAGCTGCAAATAAATTGGTAGCCAATAGAACCATGGATGGCTCATTATCAGATCCTCCGTTGCCTCTCATTGAAGCATGTGCCCAACCTATTCATTCTACCACATTTTTACGGGGATATCACAATGACAAACGAAAAGTTTTCGTGTCATAAATGTATTAGCAACAAAAATATAATCTTGTTGAGCTGGTAGTATCAAACGAGTTGTCTTTATAACTCGTGTTATTATATCAGAAATTAACGTCCTACATTTTTAAGGTAAACAATTTTGCAATGACAATAAATAAGTATTTTCCACATGTACACCGTTTCAAATTTATCATTGTAAACAAAGACATTCTAATGGTCAATTATATCTAAGATATTGAATGTGTTATTAATACAATTACAAAAAAAAAAAAAAAAAAACAAGTTTAGAAGGTTTGATATGAAAGTCAAATAAATTTAGGGTTTTTTTTTATTTAATTTTGTAGATTATATAATTTGAGTGCTAGGTTATTTATTTTTTAATCATGTTTTTGGTAAAAAATTTTATATTAAAATTTTATTTTTTAATTATTGAATACTAATTTAAAAATTAAAGGGTAAATAATTATAATGTTCCTGTGTTTTTACGTAAATTTACAATGTTTTAATAGTAAAATATCCATTCTTCCCATTTTATGTTTTTTCCCTTCATAATAACAATAATCTCTCCAATATTAATTAAGTGTTTTATTAATTTTCATATAATTATAAATTTTGATATTGTAGGACTTATCATTAAACAAAATGAAAGATAATTGTAAAATTTTAATGATAATATTGTAAAACTTATTAAAATTGGAGTAGAACAATATAAAATTATAAAAGTGATTTTTTAAGAGAATAAGAAATATAATTTTCTTTTCATAATTAATATACACAAGTATAAAAATTTCCGTGTATATATATTACATAAACTTCATTCAAACTATTTTGATTATATTTGAAAACTAGAAGATAAATTATTTTGTTTGTATAATTAGGAGTAATTTTGTACTTTTATATATAAAAAATAAATAAAGGGACAAAATAGTTGATTAAGGTAAAATCTAAGGACCTTATAATAACATGATGGATCTACTAATGAGTTAACTAAAAACATAATGGCCTTATAATTATTTACCCGAAATTAAATTAGTTATTCAAATTGGATTGATTTTTTTTTTTAGATTTTAGTTCAAGCAATTACTATTCAATTTTTTTTTTATATAAACACATTTATTTTTTTTTGGTTTTGTTTTGGATATTTAATTTAATTTAATTTTTTAATTATTGAATACTAATTTAGAAATTAAATTAACTAAAAGAGTTATTCAAATTGGAATGAATTTTTAGCTCAAGCAATTACTATTCAACAGTGAATATACCGGAATAAAAATTTTGGAACAATTTTCGTATATAAACACATTTTCAGTAGGAATCAAAGTCTTGCATCGTTATTCGAATTTCTTTTACATATTTGTTGGTTTTGTTAAAAAAAAGGTTGCTTGGATTGTTTAGGCACTCGAAATAAAAAAAAAATCTATCCCAATTTTCTTCGATTAGTTCATCTGAACGTTTTTTTGGTACTTAGACGATTTTTAGCCATCTAAGTTTCGCCTAAGCCTCATAAATACCACCTAGACCGGCTACGCGCCACTTAAGCGATGATGAACAAAAACGTTTTTTTATTATTATAATTAACTTCTAAACAGTACATGTGGTTATTCATAAATTATATTTATTATTTTTGAATATGTTTATACTCAATAACTTTTTGTGAATTATTTTAAATCAATCTTTATATAAATACTGATTTTTATGCATTTTTAAAAATATATATTATTTTTTAAGATGTCATTTGCAAGAATTTTGTATCGTATAATTCTATATAAAGAGAAATTTTGCACCACGACTTTTGTCTTTTCTTCTATTTGAAAAGAACTTGTCAACAAAATATTAGGAGAAAACAAAACGACTGTGCTGAGACTCAATAAAAAAACGACTCTGCTGGGGATCCAACCCAGAATCTCTGGTTTCGTAGACCAGCGCCTTATCCATTGGGCCACAGAGTCCTGCTATTCGGTTGTCTTTATTTTTTCTTTAGTTTATAAGTATGGTTACATTTATTTGGATCTCCTACGTTGATATTAGATCATTTTCTTCCAATTATCAAATTTTAGTAAAAAAGAACTGATAAAGCATTTTTTTATTGACTACTTTCTCATAGTCTATTCTTCAACAACAACAAAGTCTTAGTCCCGAAATGATTTGGGATCGACTAACATGAACCATCATATAAAACCGTAAATCAAGTCGTATCAGCGACACAAATTTTCTCTATCCACTACTATATTTTCCTCAATCCCTAATAAACTCATATCACTCTCGATCACCATCTTTCAAGTTTGTTTAGGTCTTCTCCTATCCCTCACCATTACATCCCTTTGCCACTCTTCAGTCCTCCAAACCGGTGTATCAAGCGCTCTTCGTCTTACATGACCAAACCACCTTAGTAGGGTTTTCCTCATTTTATTATCAATAGATGTAACCCCTAATTTTGTCCTAATTATTTCATTACTCACCCGATCCTTTCTCGTATGACCACACATCCATCTGAATATACGCATCTCCGCCACCCACATCTTATGAATGTGACAGTGTTTCACTGCCCAACACTCCGTACCATATAATAATGCAGGTCTAATTGTCGTGCGATAGAATTTTTCCTTCAATCCATTAGGCATGTCAGGGTCACAAAGCAAACTCGTAGCATTCTTCCACTTCGACCAACCAGATTTAATCCTATGAGCAACATCTCCATCTACTTCTCCATCTCTTTGAATAATATACCCTAAATACTAGAAGCAATCGGAGCCCTGGACAACTCTCCCATCTAGGGTGATTATCCCTTCCTCCCTACTCATTTCGCCGTTAAACTTACACTCCAAATATTCCGTCTTACTTCGGCTCAACTTAAAGCCTCTAGATCCCAAAGTTTGTCTCCATAGTTCCAACTTCCTCTCCACGTCTTCTTTCGTCTCATCAACCAACACAATATCATCTGCAAACAATATGCACCATGATATACCATCTTGAAGTGAACTCGTTAATTCATCCATAACGATGACAAAAAGAAATGGGCTAAGTGCAGAACCTCGATGCACTCCAATCGTAATAGAGAACTCTTCAGTCTTTCCAACACTGGTACGTACACTCGTGCACGCTCCCTCATACATGTCCTTTATAATGTCAATATATTTCCGCAAAATGTCTTTCCTTATTAAGGTCCACCAAAGTACTTCCCTTGGTACCTTATCATATGCATTTTCCAAGTCAATGAAAACCATATGCAAGTCTTCTTCTTATTTCGATAGTGCTCCATTATTTGTCTCACTAGATGGATGACCTCTATAGTACGTCCAATAATTTGGCTTAATCGAACTCAACAACTCCACGATGTCCTCTTGCACCAAGTTTAAAATAAAGCCTCTACTCGCCCTCTCCTTAGGATTGTAGTTCCAAGACCTTGGAAACCCTAAGGAGACGCCATCCGCCACTTTAATATAGAAGAATTTGCTTCTCCAATTGTAAACGTCTGACATCTTACTATGGAAATGCGAGTAGCCCTTCAACTTGTGAACTCAACAACTTTCCTAGTCTACTCTTCGATTAAAAAAAAACCCTAGCGTTGATAGCTAGGAGCAATTTTTTCATAACGTCTAAAATTGTACAATTTTCTCTCTAATATTGACAGTCAAAAATAATTTAACATTAAAAAAATTTGGATCAATTTAAGAAATAATCCATCAAATTAGGTTTTCTTACCCAAACACTACCAAATTAATATTTTACTAAATAAGGAAATATTACAAGAAAGGAAAGAAAGATGAAACCACATAGTCTTAGAACGGGAGGATGCAAGTTGTGGGATGAACAACTCAAATGAGATAAGATTGTTTATATAATTTTAGTAATTCAGTACAAATCTATTTAAAACCTATATATATATATATATATATATATATATATTCCTCACTCTCATTTGGCTAGCCATATTTCAATAAAACAAACATATATTTTGGGTATTGTTTTTGTTCACTTTCCATTGATTGACACCATTGTAAACACTAAAATTAAAGGATAAGTTGCAAAAAATATTATAATGTTTATATAGGAGCAATTTTATCTTTAACGTCCAAAATTGTGAAATTTTACCTTTAATGTTGACCGCCAAAAGCAATTTTACTCATAATGTTAACAAATTGAGTCAATTGGAGAAATACATCATTAAATTGTATTCTCGATCATGAATCTTGTCATCTACATTTTACATGTGTATTATTTTATTACTCATTAGTAACAAATCACAAACACGATTTTTTTTTAAAAAAATTAACAAATATACTGCATTGTTCCAAAAAAAAAAAACAAATATACTGTATTTTGTATGAGTTGGATAAAAAAATTTCAAATATTAACCTCCAATTCTATTATTCAATCACAAATAAATATGATTTTTTTTTAATTAACTTATATGCAATTGAAATTGCTTTTGGATACTAATATTAGGATAAAATTACACTCTTTTAGACGTTAAGGATAACATTGCTCCTATACGTAAACGGTAAGTGTATTTCTACACCATATAAACAAAACAATAGGCAATATTTCATCCCAAATCAAACAAATTAATACATAAATATAAAAATAATATATATAATTCTCTCTCTTTTTTACTTTATTTATTTATTTACATGTAATAATTAAAAGACTCATCCCCACTTCCTATATATATGTGAGTATGATTGCTCTCACATAATTAACTTTATCTCATTTGTTGTTTTGTAGGCAACTTTATCTTTATCTTTGTTCTCATCATCACAATAATTTTTCTTTTTGTTGTTTATTTATTAATGAGATATGGAGTCCTTTTCCTTTTCCTTTATCTTCTTCATCTTTGTCCTGCTCTTCAATTTCAATTGCATTTTCATAGCATCAAAACCCACCTCTTCCACCTGTCATTTTCCGGCAATCTTTAAC
Organism: Euphorbia lathyris; assembly: GCF_963576675.1. Lineage (NCBI taxonomy): Eukaryota > Viridiplantae > Streptophyta > Magnoliopsida > Malpighiales > Euphorbiaceae > Euphorbia > Euphorbia lathyris. The sequence goes on along the minus strand of NC_088914.1, from coordinate 15,845,166 downwards.
TTCGGTGATTCAAACTCCGACACCGGTGGCTTGTCTGCAGTTTTTGGTCAGGCTCCTCCTCCTCATGGCGAATCTTACTTTCACCACCCTGCCGGACGCTACTGCGACGGCCGTCTCATTGTTGATTTCATTGGTATGGATTTTTCTTCCACCTTTATTTAAATGCATAATATCCATTCGGCTTCTTAGATAAGGGATAAGGGATCAACGTCAATTATGATCTTAAACTATTAAAATCATTAATCAGATCTCTAAATTAATAAAAACTCATTAATTGAATTTCTCGTATAGAGTAAAGATTAAATTGCTGATTTTTCTTATTTCAGAAATCTAATTGATAATTTTAATATTTTAGAATTTTAATTGAATTTAAAGCTTTAGATTAAGGATAAAATGGGTATAATGCCTCTTATTTAAATTAGAAAAGCTTGCCTCCATTAATTTATGTTCACTTTTATCTAGGAATAATTTGACCAAAAAGTAATGGATAAAGTTTAAAAATAGTTTTCTCCCGTTTTCTTTTTACTATTTCTGCATACCAATGTCCTTTAAATTTGAATCTTTTAGGACACGTGTCCATTTTATCTACAAATTTAAGGATGGATAAGGGTCATGTTACATGTATAATTTTTAAGCATTACCAGTATTTTTGTAGATTTCTTAATTCACTTCAAATGAAAATATTATTCCGACTAATTTTAGTGGTTAATTAGATTATATATTTATTTTTTTGTGATTTTCTGGGTTAGCATAGTTTATGGTTTATTTTAAAAATTAAGTAAAACAATCGGAATAGAAAATTATAATCATTCATTTCTTTTGAAGCAATAATATAATATTATACTTTATAGATCTTGTAAGTTTTATTCCTTACCATTTATTTATTTATTTTTTATTGTTTTATCAAATAAAATATAAGCATTTTTATATAATGTTATATTTTTGTGCTATTGTGGATCTCGTAAAGTTTTATTCCTTACTATTTATTTATTTATTCTTATTTTATCAAATAAAATATAAGCATTTTTATAATATGTATAATGTTATGCATTTTCTTTGAATCATTTAAAAAAATTATAAATATTAGTTAATGAATTAAAAAAGATTAAAAAATCCGAATTAAATAAAAATATTTTAGGGTCGTTCCATTTTAATTTTGGATATCAAAATATGAATCCAAGTATTAATTAATTTTCTAGCTATATGTTATAGCTAGACAAAATCATGTGAACAAATATGTACTTAGTAAAAGCATATAGTATAATATATTGTCCTTTTAATTAGATATACGAGGTTGATATTAATTAATGTTGGCATTGGTTTGAGTAATTAAGACCATTAAATTGCTGACAAATTATTATTTTCTTAAGAAAATATTTCCTGTTTTCCAAAAAGCATGTATTTCCTGTTTTTTTAAAAAGCTATTTTTTTATGTGTAAAAACAAACAGAAAGTCACTAACCAAACATCTAAAACTCTCATTTTTTAAGTTAAAAGGCAAACCAGAACATAAAAAAGAGAGCAATCAAACACCTCCAAAATCTAAATTTTTAAATTAACCGAATTATAAATATTTTTTGACCAGCAAATTGACTCTCTTATCTTTAAGTGCAAATTGCACAAAACATATATTTAAGAGGAAGTGTTTTTTTACTCTATTTTCAACTCTTGTTTACCTTTTTATAAATAAAAAGTAGTTTTAAAAGTAAGGAATCGTTACCTTTTGGAAAAGTAGATTTTTCCAGTAAACGCAAGTAACGAAACGGGGCCTTAAATTTACAAACCTTTCGAACTATATATATGCACAGTCTTGATCACATACACCTTAATGAGCATGTAGCATTTGCTTATTTATCGTTAGATCTAGGCTTATTAGAACTCTAAGGTGGAACAAGCTTTTTTTTTTTTTTTTTTCCCCTAAAATTTAACAATTATTGAATCTATTTTTATGTTTTTCCTAATAATGTGGTCTTTTCTATAAAGTACATTAACACATTTTCCTACTTGAAAATGCAGCAAAAAGTCTAAAATTGCCATATCTAAGTGCATACTTAGACTCAGTAGGGAGCAACTATAAACATGGAGCAAACTTTGCAACAGCAGGATCCACAATTAGACCCCAAAACACTACTCTTCGACAGAGCGGTTTCAGTCCCATTTCTTTGGATGTTCAATGGAATCAATTCAATGATTTCCATCGTAGATCTCAAATTGTTCGTAAAAGAGGTATTTCATTAGTTCTTAATTTACTTATTATTCAATAATTTAGATCCTTAATTAATTAATTAATTAATGTGGTTCAGGAGGAATTTACAAAGAATTATTGCCTAAAGCTGAAGATTTCTCGAATGCTTTATACACATTGGATATTGGTCAAAATGATCTTACTTCTGGCTATTTCATGAACTTGTCTACTACTCAAGTTAGAGCTTCTGTTCCTCAACTGCTCCAACAATTCAAGAATATTGTTTCGGTTAGTATATGGTCGGATATTGTTGTCTTAAAATGGTCACTCAACTTCAATTTATTTCAATAAAATCATTTAATTTTGATTTTTCTTTGAATTAAGTAATTCTAGTCACTTCATCAGCAAAAAGACACTGAAAAAATGACGTGACTGCCACATAGCAGTAGTCAACTTCCACCGCTTACCAAAACGACACATGGCTACCACCTAGCTAACCGAAACGACACGTGTCAGCTAGCTGGCAGCCACGTGTCATTTCGCTCACCTAGTGGTAGCCATGTGTTGTTTTGATCAGTGGTGAACATTACCTATGTGGCAACCACATTATTTTTGGTGTTCTGCTCTTGAAGTTGTCAAGGTGACTTAATTGACACAAAACTCTAAGTTAAATGATTTTATTTAGACAGATTGAAGTTGGATTCCCATTTTGATATAAACATTAACATTCAGTGACTAATGATGCAAGTACTCCATAAATGGTGTTTTTAACATAGTTAAAAAAGGGATAATAGCCAAATTTAACTCTAACATTTCAAGCAATTGTAAATTTAGTCTTAAAGTATGAAATAGTTTAAATTTAACCTAAGGTTTCCAAGCATCATCAATTTTAGCTCTGCCCTATCAAAAATTTGAAAAGACTAGCTTGCCTCTGTCAAATCGGATTTTCCAAACAATTTTACACTAAATATTTTAGACATAATTGATATTTGGAAGGTCTGAAGTCACAATTAAATACCAGCCAAACCAATTTTTTTCTAATTTTCCATGGCTAAAATTGATCTTGATTGAAAACGTTAGGATTCAATTTGCATTATTTCATACGTTAAGACTAAATCTGTTCTTCTGTTACAGTACATATACGGTCAAGGAGGGAGGAACTTCTGGATTCACAACACAGGGCCATTTGGGTGTCTACCATATGTTCTAGATCGCATCCCACTCTCAGCAGCAGAAATAGACAAAGCAGGCTGTGGAATTCCATTTAATAGAGTAGCTCAATATTACAATCATGGCTTGAAAAAAACCATTGCCCAATTGAGAAAGGAATTGCCAAAATCATCTATTACATATGTTGATATTTACTCTCTCAAATACAACCTCATCGCCCAACCGACAAAGCACGGTACCTAAAAAGAACCCCGAACTTCTGTAAATGTCTCGTTAGCTTTCTGAACTTGTCCAATTTTGCAGGGTTTAAGGAATCGGTGAGAGCATGTTGCGGACACGGCGGAAAGTACAATTACAACAAGAATATAGGGTGTGGAGGCAAAATTACAGTGAAAGGGAAACAAATTATGGTAGGAAAACCATGTAAAGATCCATCAGTTTGGATAAACTGGGATGGAGTTCATTATACTGAAGCTGCTAATAAATGGATTTTTGAACAAATTGTTAATGGTTCTTTTTCAAACCCACCTCTTTCTTTGGACATGGCTTGCCATAGGAACTCTTGATCATATTGAGAATTTGGATTTACCAAATCAATCCAATGGTTAGATTCACCTAATTTTTTCTTTTCTCTATCATTGAACTCAACAATGTACTACATTTTCTTGGCATTGAATAAGAAAAAGGATCTGATGTTTGGTGTTACTGTTAGCTGTTTACATTTTGTTGTTGTGGATGGAAGTTAACGGATTTTCTTTCTGAAATAGCGGTTAATAGCTGTTTCTTGATTCTAATCAAACACTTATGTTATGTAGTGTTTGGATATCACTCATGAGAGGTGACCTATATGAGGTAACCCGCATTGATAATTCTTTAGGAAAAACGTGTTGGTATTCCTCTAACAAAGATTAAATCTATATGAGGTTCGATTCGCAGTTTCCACTTTCCTTTGCTTTGGGCTTCATCATTAATAAATAAATGGGTTGATCCTCTATGTTGTGCACCTATTCATGAAGGATTTTCAGTTTGAGCATACAAGGTACTTGATGTTAGATGTGATTAACAGTAAATAGAAATAAAAAGAACAAAGTTTAGATAACTGAGGCATGTATTAACAGTCTCCTTAAGACAGATTTCGTCGCTATTGACGACCGTCTCGCGGGATACAACATATTACACAAACGAACTCTTATAGAGTGTGTATATTCATTGTCACTGAAGTAGAAAAACAAGATAGCATAACGTACATAGAGTAGAAATTATTCATAGAATATTTCTTTTTCCAAAAGTCTCTTAATTTGACGGTCTGTTTTATATAAGAAGAAAATCAGGAAGAAAAACACTCAAAGTTGATTTCAGATGCATTAGAGTTTAAAAGAAAGGAAAATAAAGGAAAAGAAGAACGCAAATCCAAATTGACTAACAAAATCTTCATGAGAGTCTAACGGCATGGACTAAACACTTCACCGAAAAAAACGTTAGGGGCTAAACAGTTCATCGAGAAAAAAGTTAGAAACTTTATCGTGTGTTTTTTAAAATACAGAGACTAAACAGTGTATTTTGTCAAAATATATAAACTAATAAATTAATTACCCATAATATTATCAAGAAGTTATATTTTGTCTTTCTTTCATCAAGTGTTATGGCAATAAAGTACTTTGAATATTAGATAATTAAGATTTCCCTAAATTCACTTTCGAGTTTTCCATCTCTCCTTTCAGATTTCTTTTCTTTTTAACCTGCTATTTTCTTCTTGCTCTGCCGATTAGTTTGCTCGTATGACCATAATGAGTGTCTTTTTTTTCAGTACTTATTTCTCTCCATGTTCTTCTTCCTTTTATGTTCTCTAACGTCTTAAATATTTTTGGGACCCTCTTGCTAAATGAAAAATTGGATTCTATTCATTAAAAAAAATTAATATTTTTAACTTAATTTTTAACATAATAAATATAATAAAAAATAATTAAATTAGATATTGTATAATAATAATAAAAAAATTGGACCCCTTAAAACTCTTAAAGCGTTAATTTTCTGGATAAGTTAACATCCATTTAATTTTTCACATAATAATTAATAGCAATAATATATTTAGATTTCTATAATAAAAAAATTGGGCCCTCTTAAATTTGGGACCGGGAGCGGGAGAGCTCTTTGTACACCATTCTGCTACTCCCCTGCTCATAATACTAATCAATTTCAAAATGCTCATGAATGCAATAAAACTGAAAGAATTCATGTGAAATTTCATCAAATATATTACAACTCTTTTGAAAAATATTGATACTTTTAATCAATGTTGTCAGAATCAGATAAAACATCAAACATTATTTATAACTAGTTTTTGACCCGTGCGATGCACGGATTCATCTTAACATATAAATATTAACAAAAATATAATCTAATAATTACAATTAATGATATAAAGTGCTATATAAATTAAATATTATTATTTTATTTTCACATTTACCTTAAATAATCTTTTTATAGATAAATATAATAATATAATTAAAATTAATATATTATATATTATATTATGTTTTTTATCAGTAAAAAATGAGGAAGTGACACCTCAGCTCCATCTTTACTATTTTATATTATATATAGATATGCAGAGAATTAGAGAGGTTTTAGAGATTAATTTAAATTATGTAGAACTTTTAGATATAGATATGCAGAGAATTAGAGAGATTTTAGGGATTAATTTAAATTCTATAGAACTCTTAGATATAGTACGAATAAAATAATCTTTTTATAAATAAATATAATAATATAACTAAAGTTAATATATTATATGTTTTATCAGTAAAAAATGAGGAAGTGACACCTCAGCTCCATCGTTACTGTTTTATATTATATATAGATTTGGTTATAGATCACTTGGTTTAACCAAACGACTCGGATTCGTCCGATCAAATAACGTAATAAATAAATAATATAATAATTATAAATATAGTTAATTTAAAATTAGAATTTAGGTATACATCGCTTTTGGAAATTGAAATTCCTAGTCCTTACACCATAAGCTGAAACTGAACTTCGTAAATGTAACATCGAGATATTTGGTCATCTTGATGTGAATATTGTTGAGGCTACTACTATTTGGATACTCATTTGGGCTAATTACAAATCTAACCCAACTAAAAGGGTCCATTTACGTATCTAACTCATTTTGCTTCAATCTCACCAAATTAGACACTTTCATCCCATTTGGACAAAAATACCCTTATTTTAATTCATCTTCTTCCTTAGACTCTTAACGTCTTCTTCGTCATCCCAAACCGACAAAAAGACAGTGGTTTATAGAGAGAATATATTATGTTTCGTTCAACCTTTGAAGAATTAGTGTCTGCGGAAGAGGATTAGGATAGAAAGCTCAAAAAATGAGAAAAAAAGAAAAAAAATCTAACAATTGAACTGCTGCGATGTCACATTTGTGACGAATTCGTCACAAATGCAACAAGAGTTGTCGCATTTGTGACAACAATTGTCGTATTTGTGACGAAATGCGACAACTATTGTCATATTTGTGACGAAATACGACAAATGCGACAATAATGGAGAAAAATAGAGAAAATTGAAACAATATTGTTACGGATGAAGAAAGAGGCAAGACCAGCGAAAAAAGCAGGCGTATAAATTAAAAACATACCATTTCTACGGGAAATTGAACATTATACTTCAATAATCTCAAAAATCGTTAACAATTGGTATCAGAAATTGAAGAAGATGAACCGAAGAAGAAGTTGAAACAAAGGAGAAGAAGAAGAAGGACAAGCAGAAGAGAAAGCGGGAGCAGGAGCAGATGGATCGATCGAAAAGAACTAAGGGTAATTTTGTCCAAAGTGAATGAAAGTGTCTAATTTGGTGAGATGGAAGCAAAGTAGATTAGATATGTAAATGAACCATTTTAGTTCCGCTAGATTTGTAATTAGCCTACTCATTTTCTGCAGAAAGAGATTTTTCTTAAAGATAAGAGTCGTATTAGATGGTTGGATACGGTAAATAAAAACATTGAATGTTTTCACCATTCCATTTTGGCCAACTTACGACTGGAATTCATGTGTTTAAGATTGACAAAGTTATTTCAACTCTTAAAGGGGATATGAGCAATCAAATTATTAGTTATTACATTTTAGTTTTAATTATGTAGTTTCTCAGAATTTTGAGAATGTAAATTATATTATTCCTTTCCCTTGTTGATTCACACACCTCTTAAATTTCCCACTAAATCAAGTCGAGCCGAGCTTTGGCCTGCTTAGGCTCAGCTCATCAAAAAATTGACGAGCTCACCATTCTGTTCGTGATGCTCACGAGCTGTTTGTGAAAATTATATATATTCTAGCTTAAATCATATTTATATTTACTTTAGAATAAATTAAAAAAAAAAAATCCTTATGGTTGCACCGTTTGTCAATTGTATGACTGTGACTTTTTTTTTTGTGATAACAAGATGAGTAGAGTTTCTTAATTTGCTAAAAATGATGATTTTTTAGGTTGACACTGTTAAAATAACCATTGACGACTTAAAAATTGTAAAATTCCAAGAATTGATGATATTCTAAGCAACTTTAATTCTTCAACTTTTTAATTTTGAGATCATTTAAGTGTTATTTGGTGAGAAGAGAGAATGTGAATGTTTGAAAGGAGAAAGCTCCGAAAATGATGGTTTTAGAAAATAAAAAATCTGATTCTGTTATAAATTTATACTAAACAACTCTAATTCTCGGAATATTGAGACCAACTTCCTACTGATGGATACATGTGGAGTATTTGCAACATTGTTGCCTAAGCCAGATTACTTTTCAAAAGCTTTCTATGCATATGACATTGGCCAAAATGATCTCACAGCTGGTTATAAGCTCAACTTGACTACTGATCAAGTTAAAGCAAATGTCCCTGACATCATTTCCCAATTCTCCAATGTTGTTAAAATAAGAATTTTAACTGTTTTAAATTTAAATTATTAGTCTGACGTACAGATAAGATAACGTTAAAATCTAGCCTTTGTTTTAGTCGGTGTATGAAAAGGGAGAAAGATCATTTTGGATCACATTAAATTGATTTGATACAATATTCACGATCAAAACTCTATAATGCACAATTTAATACTACAATAATCACAAACCACACATTTCTATAGGGTAAATAATTTATTACTCCCTTCTTTTTAATTTAACATACTGTTTAGTCTCCTTATTTTTGAAAAACATATTATAAGATCTCTATCTTTTGTCAATATTAATCCGTTGGTCCTTCTGTGTCACACCCGATACTAAACGACCTCAATCGACATCGGGCATGAAATAGAAGATTACAATCAACATTTATGAGTCTCTGAATTATCTAAATCCAATAAATGTCACATTTTTCAAGCATTCATCTCCAAATATATTTTAGACTAAATACAAATTCCTCTTACATTTAAGTGCCAAATATTACTTAACATAACCAAATCTCCAAATTTTTGCAAAGACAATTATCTTAACTTCTCCTATACTTTGCTCTTTCTCGCCTAAAACATTAAAACATTTAAAAACGTGAGACAAAAAATCACAGTAAGCAATTATCAACTACATAAATTAATTATACTCAAAATAACTATATCTATATTTTAATTTCCAAAATGCATCATATAAAATTCATATTCTTAAAAATGAATATTTTAATTCTAGGTAAGATTCAAGATCATCCTTACCGTTGAATGAAGGAATCTTCAGCTTCATATTCCCAAGACCTCTGTCTTCTCTGCCTTGTCCCTCGTGTTGCCAAACTCGTCTATCCCGATTATCACGTCGATTTTGTTCTTCGGTGTTGCGTGCTTCTAAAGCAACTCTATGATTCTCCTCAATCACATCCATATGCTCCATCAATCGGTTTAACAAGGTCAATACTTGTTCCTCCGCCATTTTTTTTCTCTACACAGAAAAAGAAACACAACCAAATAGATAATTTTGAACAAACACAAGAAAAAATTAATCCAAGCTCACAGTCCTCTCGGTGTTTCGCTCAATTCTTTGGCTTTTCGCTTTGATACGCTCACCACTCGTTCCCTTTTACCGCTCAATTTCTCTTATTGTGCTCTTTAAAGCACTCAATAGAATAAAATTCAGTTTCAAAACCCTGAAAGTCCAAACCGAAATTAAATCCTACAACCTAATAAGCAAAACGATAAACAAGAACGGATCGCAAATAAACAAGTCGATGACAAAAAAAAATGACGATATGAAAGAATAGAACAGAACAATAACTGTCTAATAGGAATGACAATTATTTAGAACAACTACTCTCTTTTTTTCAATCCATTCGAATTTTTTTTATGTTGCTTTGCCTTTTCTTTTTCTTTTCTTGAGTTGAAGAGAGTATCAACCCAGAATTATTACAATTATCTTTTCCCTCTTCTTTCTTATCACCCACTCAATTTGGAATTGTACAGTGGTGCGATTTAATCACTGCAATTTTTTTTTCCCGGAAAAACTTAGGAAAGCAGGTTAGGTTGATATGTAATCAAGGAATCAACTTTTGAAAATCCCCAAATCAAATATGAACCCTAATTTCAATTTGATGAAACCAATAAAGCAAAAAAAAAAAAACAAAGACAAAAAAAAATCAAAGAAAAAAACGGATAGGACAAAACCTGAAAAGTTAGAGCTCGGCTCTGATACCAAACTGATGCGAACCCACGAGGAATGGTACCTCGAAAATCCAACAACTAGATTTGATCTCCAAGAAAGCTAACGAATCAAGGTTGGATAGAAAAGAACCTTTGTAAAATGGAGTTGCAAAGACCAAATCCCAATCTCCAACAACCAAGAATAAAATCCGAATGATAAATTGAGATGGAAGAAAACCCCTGCAAAACAGAGTTGCAAAGACCTAATCCCTAGCCTAACTAACAAGGATTCGATTCCGAATTGTTCAGTTGTAGTGCCCCAAAGAACACAAGAGAAACCCTCACTTGAATCTCAAGAGAATAAATTCTAAACTTTAATTTCAATAAAAAACGTTGGCTGCCGATTATAACCTAAAATTAAAACTTAAATACCCAATTCTATTTAGCTATAGTCGGACGTAATGATCCTTACAAAAATAAAGAATAAAATAGGAAGCTAAGGGTATATTGGCAACTTACCTAATTATTAAATAAAACAAAACTAATTTTTGTTGGCATAGGAGTAATTAAAATAACAAAACCACGTTCCACTTCCATTTGTTGATAATTGGGGCAGAAGCCAAAATCGTCTAAGTCGTGCCTGTTAAAACACTTTTCCACATGATTTTGATTAGACAAAATTATTTAAGAAAATCTCCATGATAAAAATATTCCAACACAATTAAGTTTAATTGATTTGATTTAATTGTGCTAATGAGTTTGTTCAATGTTGAGTAAGTTAATTAACAAGAACAGAAACTGAACATCCATAAAGACAAAGTCAGCAGATGTAAGTCACACAGCCAGAGCTGAGTAAAATACAACTCAGCTTTGAGAAAGAAAATGTCTTCTTCAGAAAGGCTTGAAGGCGAAGCCGCTAAGTCAAGCTGAGTGGTTGTCAGGTCAGCATCAATGATCGGTCAACTTGCAAGACAAAGTCTGTCCATTTTCTGAGATATTCAGAAGCCACAGAAATCTGTCTGGAAGACTTTTCGAAAAGGAGCATGGATCATCTGACATCTACAAGAAGACAAACATGGCGTTTGACGAAGACAGAAGACAAGATTGGCCTGCAGCACTGAGTGCTAACTAAGAGTGACGAAAGGAGAACGTTTCTCCATAACGGCTATGTCGGGATTCAAATCAGTTGTGCCTCAAAGATCACTATAAAAAGACCAATCCATCACTTGAATCACAATAAGACAGACAAGAAAATCTTCATTAAGTCAATTCATTTGCAAAATCCAAAATAGAAGCTGTCTGAAAAGAAAAAGCAAGCTCTTACACCAACTCCTATTTTTGTGTAAAAGTCTAGAGTGATTTTATTCATCTAAAGTGTTCTTCACTCAGCGAGAATAAATTATGTATCATTTGTAAAAGGTTAGAAAAGAGAGGCTGAGTACTCGGTTATAGTACTCAGTGGTAGAGAAAGACCGAGTACTCGGTTATAGTACTCAGTGGTAGAGATAAGATTAAGTAGACGAATAGAGAACGGTACTCTTGCATACTCAGTTGCTATTGTAAACAGTTTGTGCTCTACCTTTAAAGAGCTCAGTAGTGGATTCAAAAAGCTCGAAAGGATTCCGGGGACTGGACGTAGGCGGAGAGGCCGAACCATGATAAGTTTGCTAAGTAACTTCTAACCCTTTATCCTTTGATATATATATATATATATATATATATATATATATATATATATATATATATATATTGCTTGCTAAATATTACTCAGTAAAACAACAACTTACATACGCTGAGCTGAGTAATCTGAGTGCTGAGTTGGAAACTGACTTAAGGGCTGCTTCCCAACTCACAATTGAAACAACTCTAGTTAACAGTTGACCAAAGCTTTCTCAAAACCTACTCAGCGGTGCTCACCTAGAGGCTGAGTAAAAGTATTAAATTTAAAATAAGTCAGCCTTAATAAAAAAAATTTATAATAGTTCCTAACCCCCCACCCTTTGGAACTAATATTGTCACGTTACACGGAACCAACAGTGCCCACGTCAATTCCACGCCACTTTTGTTATGGAGAAACAGAAGCCAAAATCATCTAAGCCGTGTCCACATCAATTTCCAGGCCTTAGGAAAACTTTTGAAATTATTGTTAAATCCTTGAGAACAAAGCCAATCAATCTTGAACATTCTCATGTGAACCCGAATGCTCCAATTGACCTCCATATTCACATCCCAGACTTGAAAGAGATACAACAATTAATGGACCATTAATTTCAGAAACTCCGCTTTTATCTGCGACGTCCATCACTTGGACCATATATGATTGAAGCTCCTCTTCGAACTGCTTGGCTCTTGCTCGGGTAACGGGTCCATCGGAAAGCTTTAATTGAGTGATGTGAGATCCCAAGTTTGAACTCTGATTTCTATTTTCATCACTTAGACCAAGGCCCATTCAAAGCAATGAAATGGGCCTGTAGAAATTGATGATAAATGCATAGAAAAAGAAGAGCTACCGTTAGAAAATAAAATTGGAAGAAAAATGAAGAAGACGAAGACATTCCATGTTTGCTGATAAAATCTATGTATAAAATGAGAAGGAGGAGAAGGAGAAGGAGAGGAGAAGAGGAAAGGAAGAAATGGGTAATTTAAATTTAATTCATGTGGGAATATCAACATCGATCAACAACTTTGTTGTATTAGCAATTTTTCTTGCTTTCGCTCTAGTCCGGGTTATGTTCGGAAATATCAATTATATTTAAAATATTGATTCTATTACTAATATAGTTATAAACAACCTGTCGAAATAAAAATATTTAAATCTGCCAGATACAAATTAATCGCAAAAAGCTGCATAAACTGCTTACATTTTATTAAAGCAGGTATAAACTGTTGGTCCCTTGTGAGGTGATATTAGTTCCAAAGGGGGAGGGGGCACAGTGAATTGAACTATTGGTTAATTTTAACCTTGAATAAATTTCTCACTTGGCTTGCACAACTTTATTATGCACAGAGGCAAAATAATTAAAATCAGAGGCTAGTTCGCAATAAACAGAGGAGGCTGTTTAAGGGAGCAGTTCTGATCTTAATTATATATTTGAGTTTGCCTTTTTAGTTAGCCAAAGCTTATGTTTAAGTTATGTGATGCGTAATGAATAGATATACAACAGAAGCAATTTTTCAGTTATAACAGATCAGATATAGAGCATAAATAATCAGAAGCAATAGGTCAGAGGTTAGAAAATAGTTACTCAGCGGATTTATACTACTTTGGCCTCTAGCCTGCAACAAGTCCCTAGAATACCCTTTTCTGAGCTTTAATCCACTAAAGCACTCTTTCACGGGTAGAGCACAAAAATTTATACAAATAGATAGAGCCTCTGTAAAGTACCTTCCTCTAAAATCTCTCAACTACCTATACTTCTACTGCTTACTTATAACCAAAGCAAGCAATAAAGCTCCTAGAATACTATTATGATTGTACCATGCCTCAAGTTTAACATGATATAATTTAGTAAATGATTACTATGAGGTTGCTATTAGGTTCTTAGTATTTGAACACAGGATTAATATCTGAGTTGGATCGGCATAACGGTTAGCTAAGATCCACTGATGACTGGATTAGACGAACCGATAGTTCGGTCTAACCACCACCTATCTGGATCGCTCGCGGAGTGGAACTACTACAGAATCAAGGTTTTTCTTATGAATGATTAGAACAGAGTTAATGGCACATATGAGTAGAAGAATTCAATTGGATTGAATTCATTTTCAGTCTAGCCCAAACGGGAGAAATAATAAGGGCAAGTTCAATCTGAAGTTTAGTTTTCAATTTAATTAGATTAAATTGGAAATGTCAATTCAGAATATATATATATATACATATATTATTTGATAATATATATTTACATAGTTAGAACTTTATATTATAATTAGATGTTATATGTATAATTGTTTATGCCTTTTTGAATTGGATTGCGAGCGTACTAGTAATTTTATAGAAAAATTAGAAATCTCACTTCTAATCAAAGATTGTGTAAAGATAAAAGGACGAAAAACTTAAAGGTTCGAAATTAAAACCGTAAAGAAGATGGCTTAATAAGAATAAACGATACTGAATTGAGAATAAAATGCTTGAATACTTGAAATTGAAGGATTACAAATATAAGAAATTGAATTTGTAGAACTTGGAATTGAAAATGGAGATTGTAGCACTAAGGATTACAGAAATGGAGATTGTAGCACTAAGAATTTAGTCTGGTTTTTGTTGATTGTTATTGAGAGACTTTTTTTCTGTAGCAAAAATATGTATTTATGCTGTAAATAGTATGCAATTAATTGTCCATTAAGGAAGCTCCAAGTTTTAGCAAAAAAGTTTTATGTTTTAGCAAGAAAGTTCTGTAACTGCTCCCCTCCACTATCTCATTTCTTCTGTTAAATTCTATAAGTATGTTGTAGTATGCCCACCAAGTAAGTTCCACATTTCAGCAAAAAAAAAAAAGTTCTAGAACTATCAAGGAGGCTCTGTAATCTCTAAAGCAAGGTTGCTCCCAACTCATCTTGTTTACTAACTCTTATCCAACTCCCACTATGATCATCACTTCGAACAACGACATTTGCCAGAACATTTGGTAAATTACCAAATTAGCCAAAAACTTCATAGGTTACTGTTTCACCCACAATTATGTTGGTCTAATTGATGAGGGATAAACATTGGTAAGAGCCCAATAATAAAGCCCAACGAGATCAAGTAGCATATTTCCGAAACGAATTGGCCAAGACATGAAAGATTTAAAGTTCAAGGAGGCGAATGGTAAAAAAACCTATGAGTAGTCGTGTAGAAAGGTCAATATCCGTGAAAACAGGGAACTTGGGTAGTTTGCAAGCAAGTAGTGGGGAATGACAGTTATTGGCTCAAACATGGAGGTATTTAAGGGAAGAAATCGAAAAGAAATGGATCCAACTAAAACCAATCAACAAAATCAAATCAAAATCAAACTCAATCCAAATGGAATTCAAACAATCTCCAATTATGGACTTAGCTATTCCAGAGCCTTAGTTTATTCAATTTGATCAACTTTCAACTTGTAAGTTTTAGTTATAGTCTCGCAACAATGTCAACACTCAATCTTTTTCAATTCAATGCAAGCAATTCTACTTTTATTCTATTCTTCTGCATTATTTCAGTGTAGTCATAATCAGTCTTCTAGATTCCGCTAAGAACTCTAGGCTCTTTTATATCCTTTAAATCTTTTACACTTTCATTTTGATTAGAAGTTAGATCCAACTTATATTTTATAGTTTTTTCGCAAAGCTACTGGTAAATTGACAGTTTGAGTCTGATTTTTGTTGATTGTTGTTGAGAGACTTTTTTCTAATGCAAAAATTTGTATTTATGTTAATCATATGCAAGTAACTTCCCAACAAGAAAGCTCCATGTTTCAGCAAAAAAAAGTTCCACATTTCAGTAAGAAAGTTCTGTAACTGCTCTCCTCCACTATCTCTTTTCTATTGTTAAATTCTATAATTATGATGTATGCCCAATAAGAAAGTTCCATATTGCAACACTCCTTAATCTTTAAAGCAAGGTTGCTCCTAACCGTTCATATCCACTAACTCTTACCTAGCTCCACTACCTCCCACTATGACCATCACATCGAACAACTGCTGTATATTTGTGTATTTAATTTTACAACTAAAAATTTCAGCCAAAACATTTTGTAAATTACTAAATCGACGCAAAACTTCATACGCTACTATTTGACGCCTTTGGTGGTTGGTGTGCAAGCGTTCCAGTAGCTTTGTTTAAAAATAAAAAAAAGTAAATTCGATCTAACTTCTAATCAAAATGAAAGTGTAAAAGATTTAAAGGACATAAAAGAGTCTAGAGTTCGTATCGGAATCTAGAAGACTGATTATGACTACACTGAAATAATGTTGAAGGAAAGAAATAAAGTAGAATTTCTTGCATTGAATTGGATAAGATTGAGTGTTGATATCACTGGGAAACTGTAGCTAGAACTTATAAGTTGAAAGTTGATCAAATTGAATAAACTAAGGCTGTAGAATAACTAAAGTCCATAATTGGAGAATTGTTTGAATTCTATTTGGATTGAGTTTGATTTTGATTTGATTTTGTCAATTGGTTTGAGTTGGATCTCTTTCTTTTCGATTTCTTCCTTTAAATACCTTCCATGTTTGAGCCAATAACTGTCATTCCCCATTACTTGCTTGCCAACTTCCCATGTTCTTAGTAAGATCTTTCGTACAGTAAGTTCCGTAACCGTTTTCTTGGTAGATCCACTTGTCTTCTAATAAGATCTCTAACTGCCCACTATCAGTACTCCTTGCCTTGACTGCCACGTTCTCTATTTTTGCGGACGTTGTCCCCTCTACATGACCATTCATAGTTTTTTATTACCACCCACATTCTTGAACTCTAAACCTTTCATGCTTTGGCCAATTCGTTCCGAAAGTATGTTGTTCTCATTGGGCTTCATTCTTGGGCTCTCTCTCTCTTTTTCTCCTTTGAGCTCTTATCAACGTTTATCCCTCCTCAATTAGTCCAGTGTAATTGTGGGGAAAACAGTTACACAAATTTTGATGGAAATAGTAACTAATAAAATAATTACAGATTCAAGCCAGATTACCCGCTCGGCCCAAATCCCATCAAATTCTAATACAATATTTTATTTTAAAAGAAAATAATATATTACATATTACTATTTTCTAATAAAGTACATGTTTAATCAAATTGGATTTAATTAAAGGTATTTAAATTAAGAGCCCACATAATCTAAGTAAAATTAATATTGGAATTAATTTGTATAAATTAAATTAATGCATAGTTGGATGTATGTAATTTAATTTAGATTATGTTAAAGTTTTGTTAATTAGATTATTTTAATTAAAAAAATTAATTAACAAATTTTTTAAATGAAATTAAAGGGGTAATGTGTGAGATTTTTAAGAAAAAAACTACCCAACCCTTATCCCCTTAACTCAAAATTAGTTTTGCTTTCAGAGATAATTGAGAAAAAGAAGAATGTTTCTTTGTTCTTATTCTAAGAAGCAAAACCAATTCCCGTACTGCACGATTTCGGCTAGAAGGTTAATTTGAGTACAAGGATTTGATATCGATAGCAAGCTACTATTCGTATTCCGCAAGTGATGAAGTAGAGGGAGTTCGCCTTTTCAACTCCCTCATCTCGTTCAAAGGGACTTTCTTACTCTGTCGTAGGTGAAAGGTATTTTTTTTAAACCTTAATCTTAACAACATATGGTAGATCCTTTTAAATCGGTATTTTATTTACTTATATATGTTTTTTGAAACCATTAAAACATGTTAAAATTACATCAGAAACAGCGGAAGCAATGCTGGAACTCGAATCTGGCCCACAGGCTGAGACACATGTGACACAACTACCTCGTAGGTCTGGTAGAATTAGTTAAGGCCCGGAGAAATATGGATTTCTAGTAGGAGATGAAGAAGAGGTTCTGGTATTAGACGATGAACCTATGACCAAGTGTTGACTTTGGTTGATCCACTAGAAAGGATAAAACCAAGGGTACATTTGGGTCTTAAAGAAGAAATTTTCTTTTTCAATCTCCAATCTCTGTATATTATTAATATTGTATCTTAGGTTTAGAGTCAACAACTATGTATTTATAGCTAGGCTAAATCTAAAATCCAAACCATAACTCTAACCCTAACTATTAGGTTACGGGTAGACAATAAATGAATCGGTAAATGGAGCCACCCGTTTATTCAATTTATTCCTATATTTATATATATATAATTTTCTTTGATTAAACATAAAAATTCATACATTAATTTGATAGAATATTCATGATGAAAATAAAATGTCACACTTTATTACTATAATAAACAAAAATCACACATTTCTATATGGTTTTATTTATAAGATAAAAAGAAAAGGCTTAGACCAAGGCCCATTCGAAGCAACGAAATGGGTCGGTAGAAATTGATGATAAATGCACAGAAATAGAAGAACAAATATGGAAAGGAACAAATATGAGAAGAGAATAAGAAAATTTAGCCCTTGTTTGGGAGGAGGTTAATGAGAGTAAATAGGGGTAATGGAACCCTAAGAATTAAGTTAATTTTGTTTGGGAGTTATTTTTTGAGAGTAAATAGAGGTTAATGGGGTTAAATATTTACTTCCTCTAACCTCCAAACTCTAACCTCAATGGAAGTAACCTAAAGTTTTTTAAAATTTCTTGTCCCTGCATACTAAATTTAACATTCATTCCCCTCCATATTTAAACTCTCAAACGAAGTTAAACATTTAACCTAATTTACATCCTATAAACTCACAAACAATGTTAATTTTTAACTTTCTTTTCCATCACTTTCCTTCCCTTTTCATTATCTCCTTTAACTCTCACCTCAGCAGAATGGAGTTATGGATTACGGTACAATAGAAAAAAAAGGAAAAAGAAAAGAGACAAACGAGAATGAAAAGCAAAATGGTAAAAAATGATGGATATAACTGCCAATTTGACATAAGTAAAATAAATTATGGAATTTTTTATAATATTATTAATAAAATTACTTTAATGTAAAATACATGAAGTGATATGCATTAATTATAAAATTTATTTGAAACCTCATGTTTGGTGTAATTTCCTCAAAGAAGAACTACTGTTAGAAAATAAAATTGGAAGAAAAATGAAGAAGACGAAGACATTCCATATTTGCTGATAAAATCTACGTATAAAATGAGGAGGAGAAGGAGAAGAGGAAAGGAAGAAATGGGTAATTGAACATGCTGGATTGGACTTTGCTGTATACTCGAGGATTTATCTATTAGGGTATGATCTCCAATTTATCAATTGATTTTGTATTTTCAACTGCAGGCTCAAAATTAGGGGATTGATTTTGTATTTTCAACAGCAGGCTCAAATTTTTTGTTCCTGTTGCAATTCTGTCACTTTCAATCATAGTGCCGGTCAATTGGACCTCTATGCCTCAAACTACCTTAGAGGATGGCCCTTATCCTAGTCATATGCCTCAGGATAAGCTCTCTATAATGAATATCGCTGATTCATCAATTTACATTAATTCAAGAATTTTATTTATTTATTTACTTTGGGTTAGGTGTTGGTTACAAATGTGCCACGAAACTGTGATGAATCAGTTAGTGATAGTGTCCAAAAATTTGTCCAACTCAATCATCCAGACCACTATCTCGGCTCATCAGGTTTATATATACATGTTGTTAGGAGGAATTAAGGTACATATTTAGATGATTTATTCTTTCTTTCCTTAATTTGAAACATGATTTGCTGCAGCTTGTTTATAATACAAAAAAAACTGTAGGTTGTTGGTTGTTCTCCTCTCTAATGACTGTGAATTTCTTCATCATACAGACTCATTTTCTCGGTCTTTGCGGTCGAGTGTAGAAGCAATTGATCATTATACAACAGAGGTTGAGAAATTATCAGAACAAGTACTTTCCTTCCTTTAGCTGTACATATACATACATGCTTTTCTTTTTTATACAACCTTACAAAAATTAAATGATTTCCAGATATCCATAGAGAGAGATACAGTTGTCACTGTCAGCAATTCAAACTCTATAATACCAGCAGCATTTGTTTCCTTCCAATCAAGATTGGGAGCTTCTGTTTGTGCAGAAACGCAACAGACAAGAAATCCAAATTTATGGCTAACCGAATGGGCTCCAGAGCCCCGTGATATATACTGGGACAACCTTGCAATTCCATATGATTCATTTGCAGTCAGAAAACTTACGATCTGGGTTGCATTTTTCTTGCTTAACGTCTTTTTCATGGTTCCTATTTCAATTGTGCAGTATCTAGCATACAGTAAGCACGCAGTCTTTAAGTTCCCTTTCCGTAAAAAGTGAGTATTTATTCTTTTCTACATTTGAATTGAATGTATAATCTTTTTTTAATTGACTTTTATCTGATATCTATCTCTTGTAGGAAAGTTGTGATGATGGTCATTGTAGCGGTTCTTCCAGGAATTTCTCTGAAGATCTTTCTCATATTAATACCTTCAATATTGATGAAAATGTCTAAATTCGAAGGATTCACCAGTATGTCGCGGCTGGAGAGAAGATCTGCATGTAGATACTAGATTTGGATTCAACACCATGGAGCAGCAAATACAAGTTTATTTCTTACTAGGTCTTTTTTATGTAGTGGTTTCTCCCATCTTACTTCCTTTCATAATAGTATTCTTTGGGCTGGCATATGTTGTGTATCGTCATCAGGTAAATTAGTTGAATTGTCCTGTCCTGTCCATCCAAAATACCAAATTACTTGAATTGAAATTTTTTTTTTGGATGTTGTAGATTATAAATATGTACAATCAAGAAGATGAGAGTGCAGCAGCATTCTGGCCTGGTGTCCATGTCCGCATAATTGTAATATTAGTTTCCTCCCAACTGCTACTAATGCTATTAATCATAGCCAAGGGGGCAGAGCCTGCTCAGTTTCTTACGTTGCTTATTACACTTGCAGTATTCACAATTTTGTTCCATATTGTCTGCAAACAACGTTACAAACCTGCTTTTGTTAGATATTGTCATCAGGTCCCGAATTTACCTTTATCTACAGAATTATTCTGATTCTTTCTATCACAAGTAGAACATAGAGTATATGCTGACATGTTTCACCCTCTTTATGCAAAAAAACTTGTAGGAAGCAATGGGGAAAGAAACCAAAGAAAAAGAAAGGGAGCCTAACTTCAACTTGAAAGAGTTCCTGCAGAGTGCATATATTCACCCTCTTTTTCTTTGGTTTCTTTCCCCATTGCTTCCTACAAGTTTTTTGCATAAAGAGAGTGAAACATGTCAGCATATACTCTATGTTCTACTTGTGATAGAAAGAATCAGAATAATTCCGTAGATAAAGGTAAATTCTGGACCTGATGACAATATCTAACAAAAGCAGGTTTGTAACGTCGTTTGCAGAAAATACGGAACAAAATTTTCAATACTGCAAGTGTAATAAGCAACAGAAGACACTGAGCAGGCTCCGCCCCCTTGAGCATTAATAATAGCAGTAGTAGCAGTTGGGAGGAAACTAATGTTACAATTATGCGGACATGGACACCAGGCCAGAATGTTGCTGCACTCTCATATTCTTGATTGTACACATTTATAATCTACAACATCCAAAAAAAAAAGAGATTCAATTCAAGTAATTTGGTATTTTGGGTGGACAGGACAGGACAATTCAACTAATTTACCTGATGACGATACACAACATATGCCAGCCCAAAGAATACTATTATGAAAGGAAGTAAGATGGGAGAAACCACTGCATAAAAAAGACCTAGTAAGAAATAAACTTGTATTTGCTGCTCCATGGTGTTGAATCCAAGTCTTCCTGGATCCATTGCCTTTTCTTTCTTTACCAAATGATACATTATCAATGGTTTCAATTTTAATATTTCCCCAGCTACTCCATCCCACCCATCAACCATTATGTAAGTTATGAAAAAGGTTGCTGTCCTTGGCATTGATACAAGGAAAATTGACCCTAACCTACAAAAGGTAAACTCAAAAAATGAAAACTCTATATATGCATCAGAGACAAGCATACCCACATAAGATATACTTCCTTTAAAAAATATTGGTCAATAACACCTGCAATGATTATGCTCCCAAGAAATACATTGATAAATTGGAAAATATAGTATCTACATGCAGATCTTCTCTCCAGCCGCGACATGCTGGTGAATCCTTCGAATTTAGACATTTTCATCAATATTGAAGGTATTAATATGAGAAAGATCTTCAGAGCAATTCCTGGAAGAACCGCTGCAATGACCACCATCACAACTTTCCTACAAGAGTGAAATCAATTGAAAGAAGCAGAACAGAATTGGGGAAATTTCAGTATATATTCGATTGATTTCATATAATAGAATACAATGGCTATATATAACCCAGCCAACACACTGATAACCGTGTAAGGCTAACAACACAAAAGACAAAATATCTAAAATAGTCCTCCAAACATAGAAACTAATACAATATAATCCTTCAGCCTCCCCTCAAGTTGAAGTACTAGCAATAGCTTCAACTTGACTTGTATTACCAATGATATGTAAATTCATAAGCAACAAAGTACTCGCCATCTGAGCTCTTGTGAGTGGCTTGGTGAACAGGTCTGCAAGTTGGTGTGCAGATGCAACAAATGGTGTACAAATGAATCCTGATTCCACATAAGCACGAACAATGTGGCAATCAATTTCCACATATTTCATCTTCTCATGAAAAACCGGGTTTGCTGCAATGTATATAGCTGCCTGATTATCACAGCTTAGAGGAATAGGTAGTTCTGGTGGCAACTGAAACACCTCCATCAGATAGGACAACCACTTGATTTCACAAGATGCAATTGACATTGCCCTATATTCAGCTTCAGCTGAACTCTTACTGCACACAGGTTGTTTTTTAGATTTCCAGGATACTAAACAATCTCCAATGAACATGCAATATCCTGTGATAGACTTTCTAGTCACCTTGCACCTCCCCCAATCTGAATCACAATACCCCTTCATAGACTTCAAATTGGAAGAATTAGAATAAAACAGACCCAGCTGCACAGTTCCTTTTAGGTACTTAACCACATGCTTAGCTGCTTCCATTTGAAGTTCAGTAGGAGCACTCATATACTGACTTAACTGCTGAGTGATAAATGCTATGTCTGGGTGAGTAAATCCCAAGTATAGAAACCTCCCAACTAGTTTCCTAAACTGTTCTAGTTCTGCACTCAGTGGAGATTCAGCATCTACAATAATTCCACTATTGAATGGATTCAATACAGGTGCACAATCACTTAGCCCTGCATCTTGAACAAGATCTCTGATATACTTAGACTGAGATATCAGTAAACCTCTATCTGATCTAGCCAATTCAATACCTAAGAAGAACTTGGCTTCACCCATATCTTTGATAGTAAAACTATCATCTAAAGCCTTTTTGACTTCATTAATTAGCTGCATAGATGTTCCTGTAATCAGTACATCATCTACATAAACAATCAATGCCAAAAAATGAGTAGAAGTCTGTTTGGTGAAAATATATTTGGTGAACAAACAATAGTCATGGATTGACTTAACAAACCCCAAAGTAATCAATCTGTCAGTAAATGCTTTATTCCATTGCCTGCCAGCCTACTTAAGCCCATACAAGGACTTGTTAAGCTTGCAAACTAAACCTTTTGCCTTATTATACCCATCTGGAGGATTCATATACAATTCCTCATCAATATGCCCATGAAGGTAGGCATTATTGATATCCACTTGTTGAATGGGCCAATTGTGTGTCACAGCAACAGCAAGAAAAATTCTCACAGTAGTAACCTTAGTCACTGGAGAATAACAATCATGGTAATCAATACCAAACTGCTGATCATATCCCTTGGCCACCAACCTTGCTTTGTGTCTTGCTACTGAGCCATCAGCAGCATATTTAACTTTAAAGAGCCATTTGCAAGTAATTGCCCTCTTCCCTGCTGGCAAATGCATTAAGCTCCATGTTTGGTTCTTCTCTAACGCTTCTATTTCCTGTTGCATAGCTAGTTCCCATTGAGGATGCCCCTTAGCCTCTTTATAATTTTTTGGCTCAAACTCCTTGCTAACATTGGCTAAGCAAATCATATAGGACATATTATAAGCAAACAAGCTATGAGATGCCTCTGTGGATACTTGATTGACTGCAAAGTCTTTAAACCAATTTGGTTGTTGAGTCACTCTGCTTGACCTGCGCACAGGTACCTCTACTACATGCTCATCTGTATCTCCATTCAACTGCTGAGAATCTTCATTATTTGCACAAATCACATCTATACTTGAACCAGTATCTGCAGGAAAAACCATAGACTCCATTGTGGAAGGCACATTGATCAACTGTGAGCTTTCCAGAGATCCAGCACTAACATTTTGTAGGTATGGAAATATTTCCTCAGCAAATATCACATCTCTGGAAATCAATAACTGATTAGAGGCCAGGCTGTACATTTTCCACCCTTTCTGACCTGTGGCATTCCCTAGATAAATGCATTTGATTGATCTGTCATCAAATTTCCCTTTGCTAGGAATGTTGTTCACTACATATCCCTGACAACCAAAAACTCTCAATAAATCCAATGCAGGTTCCTTTCCATATAACATAAAGTATGGAGTTTTCCAATGTAATACCTTTGTAGGTGACAAGTTCAGTAGAATGGTGGCTTGCATCATAGCTTCTCCCCAGAACTGAATAGGCAAACCCCCTTGCTTCAGTAGAGCTCTTGCAACTGTAGTAAGGCTTCTATGTCTTCTTTCAACTACACCGTTCTGTTGAGGTGTATATACACATGTCTTTTGATGTAACAAACCAAACTGTTTGAACACTGCCTGTGTAGACTGACTAGTGAACTCAGTACCATTGTCAGTTCGTATACATTTCACAGTTATTGCAAACTGAGTTTGAATCATGAGTATGAATTGTTCCAGCAAACTAGATACTTGGTCCTTAGATCGAAATAAAACTGTCCATATTACCCTGGTGTAATCATCAACCAAGGTCAACATATATCTATCACCACTAATAGAAGAAACCTTATAAGGCCCCCAACAGTCTGCATGGATGAGATCAAAAGCTCATGTTGTCTTGATACTACTAACTCCAAATGGTGATCTAACCTGTTTAGATCTTAAACATATATCACAATTGTGAAAATCACCAATTGTACATTGTGACAAACAACTGATCTGTTTCAATTTCTCCTTAGACATATGCCCCAATCTTCTATGCCATAACTCACCATTACCAACTGAACTAGCATTGACCACCAAAGCAGATTCCTGGCTTACAACACTATTAATTACATCTTTAGTAAAACCAGAATTCTCTAAATAATACAATCCTCTTCTCAACAAGCCTACAACAATTGGTTTTGCACACTTCAACTTCTGCAAAACACAGTATGAATTCTGGAAACACACAGATATTCCTTGATCTTGTAGTAGTCTACTCATAGACATCAAGTTATGACAGAAACTAGGCACAAACAGAACATTTGACAACTGAAATCCATTCTTAAACCTGACTTCCCCCTTATATTGTACTAACTATGCTTCTCCAGTAGGAAGAAATATCTTTTTAGGGCACTCTAATTTGACAATATTATGCAAAAGAGCCAACACATGTGTCATATGTGTGGATGCTCCAGAATCCACTATCCAGGCAAAATCATCAGCATTACTCAAGCTAGTAGAAGAAGCATTACCTGTACATACTCCTGCAAAAGCAGAGAACTCTTGTGAAACACTGTTCTGTATGCCTTTGCCCCTCAGTTGTCTTTGTACTTCCTTTTGCATTATTTCCTGCACATATTCAGGCTTATTTTGCACATTGACCTCCTCATCAAAATTATCTAATGGTGATGAACACTCGGTTGTGGTATCCTGTACAATATTAGCTTGATGTTTGGCTGGTCCAGTAAATTTCTTCCCCTTGAACCAATCAGGATATCCTTTCAATCGAAAACACTCAGATCTGTTATGACCTGGTTTTCTATAGTAATTACACTGTTTATCTTCCTTACTTCGAGCAGTATTGAAATTACTACCACTCCTGGAGCTAGATCCACTTGAATTAGAAGAGTAATTGCTAGAATTAGGCTTGAAACTCTTGTTACCTGGATATTTGCCACCAGTGGACATATTGACAAATTCTTGCTGGTTACTCTCATCTTCACTTTGTGGCTTTTCTATCTTAGCTAACATAGAATAAGCTTTGTACACAGGTGGAAATGGATCCAGTAGCAGTATTTGATCTATAACATGATCAAAATTAGCATTTAGGCCAGATAAGAACTGCATTAGCTGCTCTTCTTCTGTTTGAGTTTGTGCATTTGTGCGAGATACACAAGTGCAGACTACTAGCGGTTTGATTTCTGCATACTCATCCCACAATCTCTTCAATCTGTTGAAATAATCAACTAGCGTCATGTTTCCTTGCTTCAATTCACAGATCTCCTTCCTTAATCGAAATATAAGCGGTCCATTACTCTCGCCATAGCGTTTTTGAATCTCCAGCCACAATCCTCGTGCTGTTTTTGCAAATACAAACACAGGACCTAGATCCTTTGAGAGCGAGTTGAGAATCCATGAAAATACGAGATCATTGTCCTCCTTCCATTTCCAGTACTCATCAGATGTCTGATCTTTTGGCTCATCCTCTTTCTCTATGTGACGAAGCTTCCTCTTAGCATTTATTGCTAACTTCATAGATCTACGCCAGAGAATGAAATTTCTGCCGTTGAGAGCAGTGCCTACAAGTACTAAGCTCGGATTATCATTGCTGTTGTAAGATTGAGTCGCCATTGTTGACGATCTGTTGTAGTTGCTTGAATTGCTTGAAGTTTCAGATTCTGATTCAAAATTCCTTCTCTCTTCCTGTCTGGTTTTGATTGGAGTTGATTTCACAATTTCAACATACGATTGTTGGCGTTTGGTCATATCCAGTGAAACTTTGAAAGTTTAGAGATATGGATCATGAACCGTGATGCTCTGATACCATGAAATCAATTGAAAGAAGCAGAACAGAATTGGGGAAATTTCAGTATATATTCGATTGATTTCATATAATAGAATACAATGGCTATATATAGCCTAGCCAACACACTGATAACCGTGTAAGGCTAACAACACAAAAGACAAAATATCTAAAATAGTCCTCCAAACATAGAAACTAATACAATATAATCCTTCAAAGAGATAGATATCAGATAAAAGTCAATTAAAAAAGATTATACATTCAATTCAAATGTAGAAAAGTATAAATACTCACTTTTTATGGAAAGGGAACTTAAAAGACTGCGTACTTACTGTATGCTAGATACTGCACAATTGAAATAGGAACCATGAAAAAGACGTTAAGCAAGAAAAATGCAACCCAGATCCTAAGTTTTCTGACTGCAAATGAATCATATGGAATTGCAAGGTTGTCCCAGTATATATCACGGGGCTCTCGAGCCCATTCGGTTAGCCACAAATTTGGATTTCTTGTCTGTTGCGTTTCTGCACAAACAGCAGCTCCCCATCTTGATTGGAAGGAAACAAATGCTGCTGGTATTATAGAGTTTGAATTGCTGCCAATGACAACCGTATCTCTCTCTATGGATATCTGGAAATCATTTAATTTTTGTAAGGTTGTATAAAAAAGAAAAGCATGTATGTATATGTACAGCTAAAGGAAGGAAAGTACTTGTTCTGATAATTTCTCAACCTCTGTTGTATAATGATCAATTGCTTCTACACTCGGCCGCAAAGACCGAAAAAATGAGTCTGTATGATGGAGAAATTCACAGTCATTAGAGAGGAGAACAGCCTGTTATGGGTCCCGCCCATATTTAAGGTCCATTTAATATTAATTTTGGCTTCTTTGAGAAGCTATATTAATGTGTATTTATTGGAATGAGTTGTATTCATTTAATATAAGTGAAGGAAGAAGAAAAGACACACACAAAAGAGATTTTCGGATTTGGCCTTTCTCTCTTTAGGTCAGTTCACGTTTTTGTCGATTCCCGGAGATTGAACCGTCGGATCTTCACGATTTTTGGACAGGAGCTTCTAGACATATGGTTCCTTGTTCTCACCGTTGGGATTATCGTTCAGAGGTCGGGAAGGTCTGTTCGGAGTTGGGGCAGATTGTAGATTGATTTCTTCTCTTTCTTGGTATTTGTCTACTTCTTGAAATCTCTTATTGTTTCATGATTGTTGGTGGGTTATAAACCTTTTGTAAGACTTTGTTGGGTTTGTTTTGCCCTCAATTTTATCATAATAAGAGAAGTAGGGTGGACTCCTCAAATGTCCCATGGTTTTTACTCTTCACACCGAAGAGGTTTTCCACGTATAAATCTTGTGTTGTTGATTGCGGTTTTTGGATTTCCATTCTTGTGGTTATTGTTGCTGTTTTGATTTGGAACTTGGGTTGTGCTTTGGTTGATTGTTTGTTAGATTGATCCTTGTGGTGTTGTTATTGGTATTCCGCGTATTTGATTGTTGTTATTGGTAACCCGTCTTTTGGGTCCTTCACAGCCAACAACCTACAGTACAATACAATACCTTCATCATCGGCTTTTTAGACGGGTTCCTTGAAAATTTGAGTTGATAATAGTCAAGCCAATTACGCAATTTCGGAATCTGACTTCGGAACCAGCGCGAACGTCTGATTCGTTCCTCGGTCGAGCTACCGCCTCCTGTTGGTTCTTATCGGGACTTCGCTGCGTTAGGAAACGACGTTGGTACGGGACGGCTGAGTCGTGCGTTGCAGCGATGTGGCGCTCCTGCCACCATTGCTGCTGTATCTCAGAAATTTTAGAATATTTTTGAGCTAATCTTTTCTACAATATTCTTAGAACATATTACTCCTTAATAATGCGTAGATAAAACTGTAAAATGGTTGTTGTTAGGATTTTTTAGGGTACATACAATTTTTTGCTCCACAAATACTAGCTTTCAAAATAAAATAAAAGATACTAGATTTTGGTATTTTGTTTTCTAGCAAAAGTTTTTTAATTGCCAAAATTAAAAATTAATCTCTATTAATACTAGATCTGTCCATGGGTCTAAGTATTTGTTAGCCCGTCCAAATCTGTATTCTGTGGATCGGGCTTAGATATTGAAATTTGATCTTAAGCTCATGTCCGTTAAAATCCACCCAATTTTTTTGAGGGAAAATTACACAGAAATTCATCTTTTAAAAACTATTTACAACTATATCAACTCATAATTTTAGATTATGTAAAAGTAATAAAATCAGTACTTTTAATATATTTTAAAGATTGGAATTTATAAATTAGAAGTGTAGAATATATTTTATAGGATTTATGATTTATGAATTGGGGTGTAAAAATTTTAAATGATGTTGTAAAATCATAATATATAGAGAATAATGACATGTTAAAAATTAAGTTTGGTGATATGACTTAATTGTAATTTTGTACTTAATTATGATATTCATGTATTTGACCCTTTTTTTTATAGACTTGGAATTATAAAAATAGCACGGACAGAATCAACCTTGCTAATTAGTAAATTTATATGTTTATATATTAAATATTTATTTTTAAATATAAAATGGAAAATTAGGTATATTTTTTTAGATGAATTTATTTTAGTATTTGGATTTTTAAATCTGGCCACGTCTAAATTAACAGTGGAATGGTTTAGATTTGGATTGAATATTCTTACATAAAAATCTATTAGGTCCGGCCCAGCCCGCTCGTTAGACATGCCTAATTAATACTAACAATTAGATCATATATAAAATAGAGGAAATTATGTGAAAATCAAGTTTCATTTTAATTTTACAATTAAGTACCTACTTTTTCCTTTTTCTATTAATAAAACAAATTCTTATAATAATATTAAGTGTGACAATTATGATAATAAAGTACTCAAAATTGAATTTTAGATAATTAAGGTTTTCCTAAATTCACTTTTCCAGTTTTCCATATCTCCTTTCGGGGTTTTTCTTTTCCTTTTTAATCCGCTATTTTCTTCTTAGGGGGCGTTTGGTTCAAACTTCGGAATGGGAATGGGAATCGGAATCGGAATGCTACGGAATCAGAATCGGAATGACTATTTATTTGTTTTGTTTGGTTTAATCCGGAATCGGAATCTGATTACATTTGAGGTCGTTTGGTTCAAATTTCGGAATTGGAATTAAAATCAAAATCAAAGTGGAACAAAATTAAGATTTATTTATTTCAAACTAATAAAAAAATTCATTAAATTATATAATAAATCATATTGTATATATCATATTTTATATAATACTTTTGAAAAAGAGTCACATATAGAATGAATGAATTAATATATGCTTTACCAAAAAAAGAATTAATATGTGTATATATGTAGTTGTTTATTTTCTACCAAAAAAAATGTAGTTGTTTATTATTATTATTTTATTTATAAAAATATAGATGGGAGTTAGTGGAAGTAAATTTGAAATGGTTTTGGGATAGTGATAAATAAATAGTGGGTTTTGTTTAAAAAATCGTGGATTTCTTAGATTTGGGAAGGAATGGGAATACAATTTGATTAATGGGAAGGGAGGAGGGAATCAATAAGTCTACAAATAGGGGAATGAGATTCTCATTACTAAATTAAATGGATAAAACCAAACATCAAGAAAGTTAATGAATCATTCACATTCCCATTCCCCACCCTAAATTTATCTAACCAAACACCCCCTTATTCTGTCTATTATTTTGCTCCTATACCCATAATCAATATTTTCTTTTGGTACTTGTGCTCTCAATTTTCTTCTTCATCGATATATTCAACGTTGTGAAAATTAGACCGAACATCAAACATGATTTGTAATTGGGTCATGGAGTACTTGTTTCTACCAAATGATTCAGATTGGTCCAACCGAATCACGTAATAAGTAAATAATATATAATAATTATATATATAATTAATTTAAAATTATAAATTAGGTATACACTATTTTTGGAAATTGAAATTCCTAGTCCTTATGCCATAAGCTGAAACTATGAAATGAACTTCGTAGATGGAACATTGAGGTGTTTAGTCATCTTGATGTGAATATTGTTGAGGCTACTACTACTTTGGTTGTGGTTCAAAATGAGATTAGATATTCTAGGATGTCAGATCAATTACATCAAGCTTCAGATACTCATTTTCCGCAGAAAAATATTTTTCTCAAAGATAAGAGTCGTATCAGATGATTGGAGAGTGTAGATAGAAACAATTAATGCTTTCAGCGTTCCATCTCGGCTAGGAAACTTTCGGCTGGAATTCATATGTTTAAGATTGACAAAGTTTATTTCAACTCTTAAAGCTGATATTAGCAATCAAACTATCAGTTATTACATTTTAGTTTTAATCATGCAGTGCCTCTGAATTTAGAGAATGTCAGTCATGTTATTCTTTTCCTTGGAGATTGAGGTATATAATTTATTTATTATTTGATAAAAATACATACAAATTGGAGATTGAGGTATAGATCAGCCTGGATCCTCCGTATCATGTTATTTAGATAATTAGATATAATATCGAGGCTTTCCAAAGCTTCATTCCATATCCTATTGAAACAAGGAATTCTCTCATCTTTAGGAGTCTCTGGTGCATGTAGGTAGCACCACCCAACAAGAAATCTTGACATTTTGAGAATCCTTTCTTTATGGAGTTCAAAGTCAATTTTCTCTTATTTAGATTATGAGTCTTCATTCCTATATAAAGGGACCTGACTCCCTTTAATAAGGTACGATTACAATTGCAACTCAATACTGTAACACATATTTTTCTCTTTTTGTTTACTTTCTCCATATATATCAAAACTAACTTAAGAGTTAGAGTATCCCTCACAGGGGGTCCGGGCAAGTTTTGTTTTGCATGATACACATAAGAAAGCCAGATCAACTCGCACATTCGGTTGCTCAAGTTAGCTGCTCTAGGCACAATCGCACTCTATATCCTCTTCTTCTAGATTTTTGTTATTCTTTAAGAACAAAATTTCTTTCTACGTTATCATTGGTGCAGTGAGCGTGAACCTGATATTATTACTTATAGCTTTTAAAGAACATATTCGACATGTTATATGTGTTGACGAAGTTTTTTGAAAATATAAATTTTGTAGTACATTGCGGTTTGCAAAGATGGTAATAATCAAATTTATCACATTGCTTTTGGGATTGTATACCGAACGAAAGTAATGAATCATGGATCTAGTTTATGACTAAGCTAAGAGATTGTATTCTTGAAAGTTGATACTTTTTCCATAATATCAAACAGACACTAGAGTATTGATTATCTCGTGAATTTGTATGTTGATAATACATGGATGTTGTTGTCAACATCTGAAAATATATATAAAGACCAACTATCGGTCTGTTAAGAAGATAACAAAACAGTATTGGCAAGCTGTTAAAGCTTATCACAACTCTGATTTTGAAGAGGCATTCTTGAAACTTCGTGAAATACATGCCCCATGCGATGTATATTTAAAGGAAGCTGGAATCATATTTCTCTTTAGGTCCTCCGTCTTCTCCATGGCGCCTTGAAATTACATATTAATTTCTATACTACTATAAGAAAACTTCAATTGAATTGAAGGGAATTAGATGAGAGGAGAAATTACAATAGATAGTAGAAAGACAGGACGCGCATGCCCTATTTCAAAAATACCAAAAGACTAAAAGAGGGTCCAAATATGTCCATAACTCTAAACATGCAAAGACTCAATTAAATAAATTTAATTGGTTGATTACATAACCGTTTTATGTAATATTTAGGTTAATCACATTAACTCGTCAAATTAACTTTCATCCAATTTTACTTCTAATCGTTTTGTATCTTTATATTAATTCTTAGATTAATATAACCATATAAAACGTCAATTATGCATGTCCCAATTATGTTGATTTCAATTCATTTAACGCTTTGGTTTACAACTTGGTAAAAACAAACTTTTAAACGAATTTTCATTCGATAATCAAAATAGAAAACTATTAATTTCCGAAATATATATATATATATATCAGATTTTAAAACGGTTTTAAAAACGATTTTCAGAAATAGGAAAAACTACAATAAATTTCCGTTTTATCCTTAGAATTAATAAAACTAATTTTATTAACCTAACTATAAAACTAATAGATTTTGTTATAATGATTATCAATCGAAATAATCAGGAACATACGCATAATCTATTTTAATTAACAATTAATTAAAACTTATTTATCTTTAGAATCAATTAATCAAAACAATTTGTTAATTAATCCTAACCATAAATATTTATTCAATCCTATTGAAAAACTTCTAAATTTTCATATATGAAATAACGGATTTAACGATGGCTCTGATACCACTGTAGGAAATTAGGCTAAGGTATAGCAGCGGAAATATAAAATTTTTAGCATACTTTCTTTTAACCATAGGATCCGTTAATCGTTATTTCATATAAAGAGGGATAAGAAGAAATACCTTTTGAAGAACAATCTACCGTTGTTAACGAAGTGCCCACAACTTCAAAAGAGATGGAAACTGTTTACCAATCTGCCCCTATCCGAAACAGACCTTCCAGACCTCCGAACGACAATCCCTTTGGTGAAAACGTGGAAGAATATGTCTAGAAGCTACTGTCCAAAAATCGCGATGATCCGACGGTTCAATCTCCGGAAATCCGGGAAATAGTGAACTGACCTGATGTAAGTGAAGAAAAACGAATTTCTCCCTTTTGTTTGTTTTTCCTTCTTTCATGAACACAGTGAGATTAAGTTAGAATCAACCGTATGAGATGCAACCAAAATAGATTGCCTCTAATTAATCAACACAAGATCAAAGAAAAAGAAGATGGATGAAATTAATCGATCGGTGGAAGCCGTATGAATTCTTGTCCACGAACTGGGGGAGTCGAATTGTCTTTCTCTCTCTAAGTTAGGGATTTCGAAAATCACTAGGTGGGATTAGAGAGGCTTAGTCGAAATTCTCATGTAGTAGGGGTATATATAATCACTTGTATCTAAACCCTAGTTAGATAAGATTAGGTTACTTAATAGGAATCCAATTCGGAATAGAATTCCTAATTATTATCTCACTATATATCTAATATATCTAGGATAATAATAAATAACCTAATTGGATAATAATAGGAATATTTATAATCTAATTATAACTCCTAACTTATTTATCCTTTAATTAATTTAATTCACAAAACTAATCAAATTAGGATTAATGGAATTAAAATAATTCCTTATTTATTATATATAAATTTCGGCCCCCCTCTTCTAATTAAATGGGCCTTACTGGGCTCAATTGGGCTTCCATCTATTAATGACATCCATCTCTCTTTTGGTTCCAAGTCTTACGTGTGACCCATTAGGTTCTTACTACTTCTGGCCGTATGCAACTATTAAATTAATTTCTTCAAGAATTATATTTAATCTTTGCATAACGGAATGATGTACTGAGTATGTTATTGGCAAGTCTGTAATCATTCCCCCAGAGTCCGTTAAGAAGACAGGTTGATTCTGTCGTTAACCTTTCCGTATTAGTTACAGTATAATTCGATCCTTTTAACAACTACATCCTTGAACTGAATCTTATGACTATGGGTGATGTCAAGTCACATATAGCGAGACGTTCGTTTTACTTGTACAGACCGAGTCAGCTCAAAAAAGATAGGTTAAGTGAAATCTGTATTTCTTACTCTTAAGCTATCACGTTGCAAGGATTTAGAGTCGAGTCTTCCACAAGCGATCCTTGGATGTATCTCCCATTAATCGGGAGTGATAAATGCTCAATCTAATGTATAACTACCCTGACATTACCTCCTGTGACACCCAACCTTTGCCGTTCACACCCCAGAGTCATCTCTGTTAAGGATCGTGGGACAACAGGATCAAAGTCTCACATTCAGTAATTCAGGATGACCAATTAACATTCCTTTGAGTCTGAGGATTAGTTATACCTATTAATACCAATGAGATGAACAGGTGACAAGGATGAATCTACCCATCCTGTTATCTCAAGTCGGATCCCCAATCCTAATGAACAACTTTTCATCGGATCTATATAACTGTCCAGATATCTGTATATATGAAGCTTGTGACATCAGCTTTCTGTCGGACAGAAGACATTGTTACATACAAGTCTCAACAGTGATATATCAATCCTAAACATATCACTTGACTTGGGGTGGTTTTAAGTTTATTAGTTTATTATAAAGTTTTGTCTCACTTCATGCTTGTATGAACACTTTATAATCACTTTAAACAAACTTACGGATTTCCTTTTATTAGACTTTATTTAGTGCTTAAAAGGGATTGCCTTTATATAGTTATAAAACATATATCTCATTAAAACAAATGATATAAAGAACAATTCATTTACATTAAGTTTGTATCCTAGAACAATTGTCTATAGGACACTAAACCCCAACACATAAGAGCAACCATTCAAAAATGGTTTTACGATAGACGCAACACATCATGTTATAAATCTAACCATGTTTATAGGATTTGTTCAATGTAACCCTATGCTTTAACCTAATGTATTTGGTTTTCAGGAGAACGTACATCCCATAACAAAATGGCTTGAAGTAAAGATGATAAGGCACTGACATAAAGCCGTTACTTGTTGTTTTCAGTGGCAATCACACCTTTGAGATACGCGATCAGAATAAGGAGGGTGTTGATTTAGAAGTAAGAACATGCATATGCAGGAAATGGCAACTGCCCGAGTTTCCATGTAGACACGTACGTAAAGTTGCTTCTGAGTTTCGGCTAACTAATGTATATTAGCGGGTAGATAGTTACTACAAAAATGAAACACTTAAATTGGCTTACGTTGAGTCCATATATCCAGTTGTCCACTAGTCCGAATGGAAGATCTGTGATAAGCTGTGAAAGTACCCCTTATAACTAGAAGACCATTTGCTAGTCGATCAAAAAGTCAGAATAGAAGACCATCTCAAGGTGAAGATGTAATTCCCAAAAGATGCAGCATGTGTGGGCTTGTTGGGCATAATCATTTGAATTATCACCACCCAATACCGAATACATCACGACCTTCAAGTGAAATCCCAAAGTCTTCGAACTCTAGGGCGTCGGGTCGTTGATAAATGTATAAGTAATATGGAATACATGTATAATTTCATTGAATTTCATTGAAATTCATTCAGTTTCAATCAATTTCATTCAGTTTCAATTCAATTTTATTCAGTTTCGATGAAATTTCATCCAGTTTTGATTCAATTTCACTCAACTGGATAATGCAATATGGTTTGAATGCGAAGTAACTCTAGTTGAGTACTTCACAATTACCAAAATTGCGAACCAGTACTTAAATTGTGATTCGTAATACCTCAAATGTGAATCTAGCTGCCAAAATGCGAAGCTTAGTTCGTAATTTTTGTAAGTTGTGAACCAATATATAAAATTAAGATTCACAATTTCCTTAAACACGAGTTGTCTCTGCCAGATGGCAAAGATTTTGTGGAGTTTCACTCAATTTCATAATATAAAGCA
The DNA here is from genome assembly GCF_963576675.1 of Euphorbia lathyris. Classification (NCBI taxonomy): domain Eukaryota; kingdom Viridiplantae; phylum Streptophyta; class Magnoliopsida; order Malpighiales; family Euphorbiaceae; genus Euphorbia; species Euphorbia lathyris. The sequence goes on along the minus strand of NC_088914.1, from coordinate 15,809,156 downwards.
CTCTAATTTGACTCAGTTTCAGAACATAAAGCACTCCAATTTCATTCGATTGCATATTTAGTATATGCATTAAAACACAATGTAAATTCATAATATTATATAAATCATAATAACTAAAAATGTACATATAATATCAATTATCCAAAAGGGTCCAAGAAACAACTCAATAGCTATATGATTCCTAAAATAAATATTTTCGGCTCCGATGAAATCAAACTCACGGCCTTTAGACAAATACTGTGCGAAAATATATGTAAAGACTCCACAATAATTAGATAACGACTCTTATTATGGAACCCCACATTTTTTTAAGAAAAGGAAAATATCATCTATACCCTACTCCACTGCAAGGTCAAAATACCTTGTGCACTAGAATCGTCGAAGTATCCGGCCTATTTCATAATTCCCGGAATGGAAAATAGAAAGAGAGCCAAGAATGTTCCTAGCTTCTCATCAGGATAATATGTGTGGATGCTGTGTATATACGGAGATGCCACTCCACCAAATTTAGTTCCCCACATATCCAATGCTCAGTATTAATGCTGACTTACATGAATACCCTCATAATCTCCTTCCAATGTCTCAAATAAGCATTCGGCACAGATCCGTTGACTACATCAACATACATTGATGCAAATTTGTATCTCAGAGCCATACACTCCTCCTGATGGGTCGTCAACATTCAGGGCAACCATCTGATCAACCCTGCATCAATCATCGTCCAATCCGAGTAAATGTCTTTTAAACCATGTTGATGATGCTTTAATAACCAAGAACAAACATCGTATACTGATACACCCAAACAAAATATATAAAGAATCACTCAAATTATAAGCGTATTAATTAACTGATGTTGAAAGTGAATACACTCTCGAGGCATTTAGGTCTCGTATTTAGGATAGTGAACCATATAACATCTAGCTGATATAAAATTTCTTTCACAATCCTAGTACCGTCGACATCAGCCGTCGCTTTCCACTTTCCATACTCCTCTTTCAGATTCAGACTAATTGGATTACCCGGTCCTAATGCAGTAAGAACCCTATCCGTTTTCTTTTTCTTTTTTGGCTTTATATCATCATAAGAAGTGTTAGATGACCTCAATTGTAAGCCTCGTTTCCTTATTCGACGTTGTTGTTCATTGATAAAGTCTAGAGAGAAATTGCTAAAGTTTTGCTTTAGTGACTATTGAGTTGTTCTCTTTTCATCATGGTTTCTCCCTTTTATAGATGTTGGAAGTAACTTCATACTTCCTTCCACTAAGTCACGTTTTCCACCTTCAGATCATGTCTAGAGTAATGGCTCCACTATCTAGTCCTTATGATCTCCATGATGGATTGACTATGATATTTTCTAACTTTCATGCTTTTGACTTGGCTTACAGAATGCACGTTAAATTATTAAATAGCCTCATAATTCCCCTTAGGTTTAGCTCAAGTCTCCCCTGAGGTTTACATTAGAAAATAGGTTTCCTTTGAGGTTTACTCTAAAAATCAGGTTTCTTTGAAGTTTACTTTAGGAAAATCTACTTAGACGTAATTTATGCCGGTTAAGACATTTAAAATATATAAAAGCCAAAAAGTTAAGAGCATAAAAAATTAAAGGCACAGCTGATGGACCAGGAGTGTAATTTACCCAACATTAATCAGTTCAAAACGTTGCGTTTAACTCGTCTGAAACAACAAACAAAAGAGGAAGAGCTAAAGCCCTAGAGGACCGAAACCCCCAAATGGGATCATTAGCGAGGCGAGTGTGTAATATCTTCAGGCTTCCGAGTCCGGGCATAAACTCACTGACTCAGGAGCTCCGTCCTTTCCAGATTCAACAATGGCGGGGGATCCGGGTGGAGGTATATGAAGGTAATGTGGAGAAGGCTCTGACCATACTGCAGAGGAAGATGCAATCAAGCGGGATCGAGCGGATGATAAAGCGAGAGCAGACTCATCACTTAAAAAATTCTGAGAAACGCGTCTTGGCACGCAAAAAACTCCAGCGTAAGATTCAATCTCAGGAATTGGCTCGCAAGCTCAAGGCCATTCTCATCAAGAAAGTCAGGTATTTTTCACATTTGCTTCGATTTTCTATTTTAGAAGATTCAATTGGCCTAGGAAGATTAAGAAAAAAAAAATTATTATAAAATTTGACAATAATCCTTTTGATCCTTAAAAACTACAGTTGCATACTGTTTAATAGCCATACTGCGAAATTATGCAGTTGATTAACAGATTGATAGGTATTCCAGTTGTAAAGCATCAACATTTAGGTAAGATTTTGTATCATGAGCCAAAACGAGACTTCGTTTTTGTTGTTTTTTCTCAAAGAATTTTATTAATGATCTTGTAATGGCTGTTAGGGAATTGGAAATTATGCTGTATCCTATTTTTGGTCATTTAGATATGTTCAGAAGCTAGTAGATAGCTGCATACGGTCATACACCCCAAAAGGTCTGGAGTAGATTCAACCAACACCTCTATTTTCTTAATTTTTGTGTTCTTATTTATACTTCTGAGTTATGACTTCGAATGTTTTCTTGAAGGCTTAATACATTAACATGAACTTGGCCAGAAAAACCGATTGCCCCCTTGACCCCTGAATTTTAAAGGTGGCTAGTTAGCCCTCTAAACTTAATTATAATGTCTCATTAGCCCCTTAAGTCCACAAACATGTATCACCTAAGATAAGTTTAAGGGGCTAATAGGTCGTTGTAACCACTTCAGGTGGCCAATATGTCAATCTAAGCAAGTTTAGGGGGTGAATAGGTCATTGTAACCAAGTTGAGGGGACTGACGAGACACCCTTAAAGTTTAGGGGGGCAATTGGTTTTTCTGACCGAGTTCATGTATTCATTCAGCCTTTTCTTGAATAATTAACTTGTTTTACATGAATCATCATGAAGGCAAAACAAGATTAAGTACGTGTATTACAGTCCACATACTCTTGTTGTGAAAGCTTGGTTTGTTTTTCTTGCTTTGAATCCTCAATCATAATTTGAACCTGTAAGGTATTGTCGACTGCAAGAACGTGTTAGAATTTGAATGTTGCTCTTTTTATTGTTGAATGTCTTGATGATGTAATTTGATAGATGTTATGTTATTGATTTGTATAGTGCTCTAGGATGCTTCAATTTTCTTCTCTCTCTTTCTGTTTTGATTTATCTTCCTGGACTGTATCTCTTATATCTTATTATTATATGGCTTTTCTTTTCATGTAAATACCCTGTTGATATTCACTGATCAGTTATTAATGTTGCAGGGGTTTATAAGAGCAGCTTTGGATTACCTTTATTGGTACAGATGGACTATCTGGGTTGCATAATTTGCAATTGCCTTCATTTTTTGCAGAATTTTGAGGTTATTAAGCACTCTTTGTTTCTATGTTCACTGGCAGCTTACTTGGCTCTGTGATCAATTCACAACTTATTTAGCTTGTGGGGAATTCTTGAAAAATTTCATGACTTTTGAATTGATTGCATGCATTTCCCTTGACATGTGAATTTGTAATGTGGCCTTGTATGAAGGGAAAGAAATAGGAATTACTTAAACATAATATGGTAAAATGTAGTAAAATATTCATTAGTTTGAGAATCACTGCCTTTTTTTTTTTTTTTTTTGTTATTTTTGATATTTGCTTGGTTGATCTGAAGTATTTGTGATTTGTTAAGTTGAGAATTATATTTACTATGGGGTTCAAGCTTAAGTTTTAGGATCGACTTGTTGAAAGTTTGATTAGATACTCTTTGAAAGATATTGAAATGCATGCGACCATACTAGGTAAGTGAGGTTTAGACGTCAAATTGTATTACCTTCTTAAAGGTAGATTGCCTCTTTTCAGAGATGACATAAAGAAAATAGAGATAAGGGTCAAATTTAACATTGCGTTTTAGGGGAAGTGCATATTTAGCCCTACCGTACGAAATGGTACAAATTAAACCCTAATATGTCCAAGCAAGACCAATTTTAGTCATACGTTATGAAAATTTGAAAAGACTGGTTTCACTGTTATTTAAGTGTCACTTCAGACCTTCCAAACATCAATTATGTGTTATTAATACAATTACAAAAAAAAAACTTGTTAAAATACTAACAACTGAGTTTGTTACATATAAGTTAATAACATTTTTTTTTGTCAAAGTGTAATTTTTATCGTGTTACTAACATAGTTACAAATAATCAACCAAAAATGTACGAAACTGTTTTAGCTTATCAACAAACTTGTTTGGAAGGTCCAATGTGGCAGTCAAACCAGTTTTTTCAAATTTTCGGTAATGTAGGACTAAAATTCTCTCGCTTGGAAACGATAGAGTTAAATTTGTACCATTTTGCACGTTACGGTTAAATATTTACTTCCATTAAAACCGTTAAGATTAAATTTAACTCTTGTACCAAGAAAATATTGTTGCCTCTCTAAAGGGTTCTCCTAGTAGGTATGGTTATCCTTTATGTCCACTTAACCTATTGTTCATATGCAAAAGGAATTGTTGAAGTATTACAATGTTTGTCCCATCCAGATTGAAATACTTGGTCACTCTTCCTTGAGGTATCCTCAAGTTCAACATTGATTTTGTTATATAAGTGGAGTGTTTTGCAGGCTGCAGCGTTACCTTTATGCTTTGATTGGATGAAGGTTTTGCAGGGTTAGTGAAGGAAAGGTTGAGAAAGATTAACACAAACTGAGTCCTATTTTATAAAAGATTATTGTTAACCCTTCAAAACTTTTACTTTACTAACCCTTCAAAAATCCTTCATCAATTGGATGAAAGGTTTTGGAGGTAATAAGGGAAAGGTTAGGAAGGGTTATTGTTACCCCTTTCTAACCTTCCTTTTATTAGCTGTCTAAGACCCTTCGTTCAATTAAAGTGAGGCGAAGAAGCCGCTTATCCGGCCCTTTTTGCTAAGACAGGGCAGTTATTAGTCTAGCTTATTCATATCTCTGGTACCACAATCAGCTAGGAAGACTGGCTTAATACATCAGTTGTCCCTGAACTTGTCCAAATGGTTGATTGGTTCTTTGAATTTACATGTTGTCTTATTAGTTTTCTAAATTTGCTTAAAGTGTCATGATTAAGTTCATAAATCTATAAAAACGATATAAAAATGGGCTTAAACCACTATTTGACCATCGACCTATCTAAAATTTTGTTATTTGGTCCCTGGCGTATTATTTGGTCACATTTGACCATTGACCTATCTCAATTGGTGCAATTTCACCAATTTAAATAGAGATTTGTTTTCTATTAGCACGTGATGATATTTTGACACTTAAATTTGATAAATTTGAGTTTAGAGATTTTTTTTTTATTTGTTTTTTTAAATCTAATTAATTATTTTCACATAAGAGAATTTGTGTGGCAAATAAACTTCAAGACGTGTGACGTGTCAAAATATCATTATATATGAGGGGGATAACAATTTTGTTAAGTCTCAGTCTAAATTAGGTGAAATTTCACCAATTGAGACAGTTCAGAGGCCAAATATGACCGAATAGTAGGTTAGCGGCCAAATGACAAAATTTTGAATAGGTCAGGGGTTTAATAACACCTTAAGTCTATAAAAATGTGCAAGACAGAAAGTTAATTTGTTTTAAAGACTTCAAATCGCGAATTAGACTTTCGTTTTTTTAAGTTTTTAAACTTTTTTACGGAGACAAATTACAATTTATAATACTTAAGTTTGTGGAGCAAATGGATTACTATAAGCAAGTTTAATGGGCCAATATGCCACTTTAAATAAGTTCAGGTGGCAGGTTCTTTAAAGCAAGTTGAGAGGGCCAGACGAAACATCATATAAGTTCACCAATCAAATTTTCTTGACAAATTCAAAGGGTTTTGACGTATTAAGCCTAATTAAAATGATGGATTGTAAGTGCGGGTTGCAAATAAGTGGAGATAGAGTTACTTTTTCGTTGTGGGTAAATTACACTCATGGTCATTGAAATTTATCCATTTTTATATTGTGGCCACTGAACTTCAGTCCTTATCGGAATGACCATTGAACTTTACACTTTGTTATACCGGTGGCTACCATCACCATTGACCAGCTTTTCTTTCCTTTCTTCCTTGTAAAACCTAAAATACTTTTACCCTTCCTCTGTCTCTTTATCTCTTTCTTCAAAAATAAGAAATCAAGAACTCGCCCATTTGATTGTTGATATGCTAATTTCCTCACTCCCACCGCTCAAATCCCTCAGATCGTTAATGGAACTGGAATCAAATTCCTTAATTTTAAAATCTGCCACCTGTCTCGTCTAGTATCCCCATCCTCGGCGACACCTTGATCCCCGACGGAGGCTGACGTCGACGAGGCTTGGGCAATGCGGCAGCGGGGAGCGGTGAGGATAGCCTGGAGTTTGTAGGGAGACCTCCTTCGGCAGCGGTTGAAGAGAGATCGGAAATGAGATAATGGAGTGAAGTTTCTGAATAGATGTATTGATGAAGTTTTTTGTCAAATCTGTGATTAATTTTGTCAAACATGCTTCCCCATTCGAATAGGGGACATTTCATGTAAACTGAAAAAAAATGGGTTTTTAGCAGTTCCTTCCTTGGAGAAAGGAATGAAGTGGTTCTTGTTTGGATCACAATCAAGACATCAATAATATTTTCGAAATAATGGTATTTGAGTCTTTGAAGATTTTAACGGTGTTTGAAAGAGAAAGAATAGTTAGAGAGATGTATTTTTTTTAGAGAGAGAAACGATCCATGAAGATGGAGAAGGAGTAGAAGCAAGAGAAGGGTAAAATTGGTATAAATTTTTTGAGAAAGAAGGGATGAGAGAGATAACCGGTTAAAGAAGGGGTCAAAGGTGGAAAAATGGTGGTCAACGGTGACAGTGGCCACCGATATAACAAAGTGCAAAGTTCAATGGTCATATTGGAAAGAATTGAAATTCAATGGCCATAATGTGAAAATGGATATAGTTCAATGGCCATGGGTGTAATTTACCCTTTTCGTTCTTGTTTATAAAATGGGAAAAAGTTATAAACGGGAAAAAGTTACAAAGGGAAATTTTTTTTTTATCTTTCTTGTTCTCGTGGGAATTTGAGTCTCATTATTTAAATTTTAATAATCAATTATTTTAAAACTTGATTTGAAAAGTATTACAATAATTACTTGATGGAAAAAAATGCATCAATTCTGTAGTGAAGCTCTTAGTCTATTGGTTGAGAGCTTATCTATAACTATAGAGGATATGAGTTCAAATCGTATTGGGGTAAGGTAGATTGGAGGTTTTCATTTATCTTTAATATGATTTTCATGGTTTAATACACCACCACCACTTTAGTTAAATAAATTAATGTCTTTCTGAATTTATAAAATGTCCCCTTACCTTATGAAGTTGTTTGTTTAAAATGATTTATTGACTGTTTTAATTTATTAAAAAAGTAATTTATAATTTTCTAAACTTACTACGATCTAATTGACCTTTAAGCTTGTTTAAAGTAATTTGCATTTAAATTCAGGGATTGTTCATATATTAAGCTTTTATTTATGTATTTAAGAATCTCCATGGGGCATGTGTTCCCATTCCTAGGGAAACAATTTTACTCATTCTTATGTCCTGAGGAATATAAATAGGGATTCTCTCTGTTGGAACAAATTACTACCCAGACAGATGTTTCACGCACTCCATTTGCAACCCTAAGATATTTCACGTTTAATTGTAAAAGGAAATTGCTATTGTATGAGTTTTTGTTAATTAGATTTTTTTTTTTTTTGTGGGTTACTAAACCCAGCCACTAATTTATACTTCTAGCCCCGTGAATAGACCGAACTACCCTTTGCATTAAATTTAAAAAAACTCAAAACGTCTCAAGAACCCTATACGATTTTTGCTCAAATCCAGACAAATTAGTGAACCGAATCATGGATGGTGACAAAAGTCGTAAAGGAAAAGCTAAAGTGGTAAGATTTACCGTTTTATTTCGTTGATTTTTACATCGAACTGAAATCTGTGGGGTTTTTTTTGTATTCGGGCGTGATTCTCATACGCCCGCACCACTTGTCGAGCGTGATGTTCATACGCCCGACCAGTGGTCTGGGCGTGATTCCCTTACGCCCACGGTTTTTTTTTTTATAAAAATTTACTATTATTTACAATTTTAGTAATTTAGTGTAATTTTATAATTTTAGTTTAATTTTAGTATAATTTTAGTATAATTTGAGCATAATTTTATAATTTTAGTATAATTTATTATAATTTTAGTATAATTATAATTATTTACAATTTTATTAATTTAGTAGTATTTTAGCATAATTTACATTATTTACAATTTTATTAATTTAGTGTAATTTATAATTTATATGTTACCATTTTTTATTAACTATATGTAATTTTTTTTTTTTTTGTAGACGGAGCGGCCTACTAGGGGTGGGAAATCCATCCCGTCATCTGCTCGTCGTCTAGATATGGACGGCGAGGATGATACACCACGCCATACGAGATTGCATGGTATTGATATATCCGGTCGTAGGCGTAGAGGGGCTGCGACGGACCAGTTGAGGAGGGACCGATTGTGGAGCAGCCCGATATTGATGGATCGGAGGGGGCGACAGATTTTGATGACAGAGAGCCTGATAGCGATACTTTTGAGGACTGCCTGGATGTGGCAGCTCGGGTAGTGCGACAGTCTGCAGTTGCACATGATCACGAGGTTGAGGATAGCGATGAGCAGCCGACCCCGGGGAGACAGCCGACCCAGCGCGTAGGAGGTCGTTTTGCGAGTACAGGTATTTTTTTATAATTTTAGTATAATTTTAGTATATTTTAGTACAATTTTAGTATAATTTTAGTATTTTAGTATAATTTTAGTATATTTTAGTATTTTAGTATAATTTTAGTATACTTTAGTATTTTAGTATAATTTTAGTATTTTAGTATATTTTAGTATAATTTTAGTATATTTTAGTATATTTTAGTATTTTAGTATAATTTTAGTATTTTAGTATAATTTTATAACTTTCAGGGACAAGCAAACGTCCCAAAGCTAGTGAGGACGAGAGCTGGCTAGTTACTGCACCGGTGGATGGTGGCCCCGTTGATGGTTCCGTGATTCCTAGTTTTCTAGGACATGTTGCCTCACGGATGTTGGGAGGAGAGATTCGGTCGTTTCTAACATGCTACAACAGATCATCAGCATGCCGAGATTTGTGTCAGTGGTTTTCTGGTACGTCACCCGAGGTAAGAATAATATAGTGTGTCAACATTTATTGTAATTTGTAATTCAGTAATTGTATAAATTGTATATGTGTCATTTTACAGCTGAAGGAGATGATCGAGAAGACTGGTTTGTCTCACCTTCCACATGCCATGTTTAAGAACCTCGACACTCCGCTGTTGACTGCGTTCGTGGAGCGGTGGCAGCCCGATACGAACTCCTTCCACATGCCGTTCGGGGAGATGACTATCCAGCTGCATGATGTGTGGAAGATTCTTCGAATCCCGATCGACGGTCCGATGGTGTCCGACTCTCCCACTACTGACGGGCTTCATGCCATGTGCATGATGATGTTTGGGGTGAATCAGGATCAGCTTCTATTGCCGGGCCGACATTTATGGGGTGGTGGAGGTGTATTTGTTCAGGATGTACACGGGCTTGTCATCGAGGGTAGGGATGACGCTACTCGGGCCACAACGTGGATGTAGCTTATGCTTGGATCCACTCTGTTTATTGACAAGAGTGGAGATAGGATTAGGCCGGCCCATCTTGCTGAGGTTTACGGCGGTGTCAACGGGGCAGCTGGACTATCATGGGGGTCTGCTACACTTGTCATGTTGTACCGGCAGCTGGGGATAGCGAGCAGAGGAGACTATTCAGGTATATGCGGATGTTTGACCCTACTGCAGGCATGGATATACGAGTATTTTCCGGTGTTCCGGTCGCATAGAGGAGCTCACTTGATCCCAGATGACCATGCCCGTGCACTGAGATGGGAGGTCGGGGTACCAGGCAAGACGACCACCCGACTAGATACCATACGTGGGCAGCTGGACCGTATGACGGCGACAGAGGTATTTTATAAAATTTTAGAATTAATTTAAGTATTATTTATAGTATATTATTATTTTTTATTGAGTATTTTTTTCTCCAGGTGACGTGGTTGCCTTATGGTCCTGTCCCCGATGATGATCGGCTTATAGTGTCCTACGCCGGTTGGATACGGTGTAGAGACATCGTCGAGCCGTATATGCCCGATCGAGCGCTGCGACAGGTCGGATATACTCAGCCTATCCCAGCTGAGCGTATTAGACCTGATAAAGCAGTACGACCATGGAGATCTATAGCGTATAAGCTCACGCATTCCTTAGTCACAGTTGAGGATACCTGGCGGAGATTTCCATCGGCTCGGGGCATTGATCGGAGGAGATGCCGACCAGTTGGATACGATCCCACTGCCTGTGATCCTGCTTATATGGACTAGTATATGCGATATTCGCATCCTCATCTCCTTCATGCACCATAGGCTGGACCGGTATAGCATGCTCGCGCCAACAGCGAATTTGTAAGTTTATTATTATTTAATATTATTATTTAGTATTAGTTTATATGTGTTTAATTTTTAATATTTATTTATTAATTTTTTTTTGCAGTGGGTTAGCTGGTTGTGGCGTGTCACCCAACTATCGGCTACCCACCGATCTGACGAGGTTGCTCCACGCATTAAGAGGGAGATGGATGAGTTTATGGATGCGTGGCGTCGGGCGAGCTGAATTATTGTTGTAGAACTTCATACATTTTAACACTTTTGATATTATATTTACTCTTTTACGTTTATAAATGTTTATGTTTATTAATGTTTATTTTAATGTTTATGTTTTTAAATTTTATTTGTTAAAGGGTAATACGAGTTAAAATGCCATAATTTTATTTGTAAACGGATAATTCGAGTTACCACAATTATGAACTATTTTTTTGTGATTTATACATGCGGGCCTGAGGTAATCACACCTCACCACACGATGGGGCGTGAGGATATCACGTCCTCACCATGTGGTTAGGCGTGATTACCTCATGCCTCACCACATGGTGAGGCGTGATTACCTCACGCCCGCGTGCTGGGAGAGGTTTTTTCCCCAATTTCCCACCTCAAAGCTTAAAAGGGTACTTTCGTCCTTTCACGGGGCTAGAGGTGGGAAATTGGGGCTGGGTTTAACAACACCCTTTTTTTCCCAACAAATTAGATACTCATTTTTCCTCTCCTCTAAAAAACTAGATTTTTTTTTCAGACTAGTTATGCAAGAAGGTAGATGTTAAGACCATCTGTCTTCCTAAATTTTAAAAGTTACAAACACATCACTATCCTTATTCAATTGTATTTAATAATACCATATTTTTATCCAATTGCATCCAACAACTCACTATTTTTGTTCAATTGCTTTCAATAATCCCAAAACTTAATTGCCTATAACTTTTAAAAGTTTCTAATTATTTATCTATTTATCATTTTCTTTCTATCATGTGGTGATCACTTTGATATTTGGTGGAGGTTTGTCTTTCATTTTCTGCATCCAACAAATTCTATTAAGAAATCGAAGGTGATTAAATGTAATGGATAAGAATATGAGGTCATTTGAAATTTTGAAGGTTCATGGGATAGTTGGAACTTTGGGTAAGTACAAGGAGAATAGATGTATTAGGTCAAAACATTTCTTTTCATATATATTGATATCATGCGAATATAAACTCGCCACGTGGCGCTTTAGAGACCCGAATCAACACTTCAAAAATAGAATATGTGGCGCCTCCACAATCCAACTAAACAATTTGTCTCCATATTAGAGCAACTCGAGAAGACTCAAAAGACACGGTCAAATATCCATCTATTACAACAATCTCGTCTGATCCTATGAATTACCGACTTAGTGGGTTTGAGGAATATCAACCATCGATATCTCGCGCACATTCGCCTATTAACAGGTGACACGTAGCATATCTCGTTCCTCAATTCATAATCTCATTCTACAGTTCAATCACAATATAAATAGAGTAAGTTTAACTCAAGGTACACTACTTCTATAACAATCTGGTCCAAAGTAGGTGGCGACAGGGTGAAAGGCCTAAGGGATGTCGATAAGAGTAGGAATGAAATGAACCCGACATCAAAAATGGAGAGAGAGTATAGCTTATTAGTAAGATGAGAATTCAATACATGCAGACGCGTTTTGAAATCGTGAGGCCCAATGTGTTGGATTTGGGCCATAGCGACAATATCTACATGGTATTAGGCCATGAGATGTTACAATTGGCATGAGAACCGACTCCACGTACAATGTGTGGTTCAGGAACAAACCAGGCGAAAGCTGGTGGACCTGTAAGGCTGTAACGATCCGGTCTAGAGTAAGTGGAGCTAGGGTAGAAGACTTGAGCAAGGAGCCGCCCTAAGAGATGACGATGAGGGCAGGAATGAACTAAATCTCACATCAGAAATGGAGAGGGAGTGATTGAGACTTATTAGTGAGATGTGAATCCAATACATGCAAACACGTTTTAAAGTTGTGAGAACCAATGTGTTAAATTTAGGCAAAAATGGACAATATCTACATGGTATTAGGGTAGGATGTTACAACTTCATTCATTTTATTAAGCTTACATTACAACTTTGATTTACTGTTGTGTTCATCACCGAGTCCTACCTCAAACTGACGGGTAAATTTTATCAATGGTGTACAACCTTCGTCACATTTCACACTTTAGTGTACAACTTTCAATTTGTCTCACTACTATATACGACCTTATAGATGACCTCCCAATTCAATGTACAGCAGGTAAAAATGACCGATCAACATGCCACCTCAGCATTTTTCATCTAACCATTTAAAAAAGTGGAACTCACTTCTATAAAATTACTAAAATACCTTTATTCCTTATAAAATTACTAAAATACCTTTATCCCTTTTTCGTGATCCATCTCTCTCTTTCCATTTCTCTCTCTAAGTCTTCTCTCTAAAAAAAACTTTCAATCTCTCTCTAGCATCATCTGCCTCTATGTATGCACTACACTCCCTAAATTACCTTTGCGTCTGCCATCTGCTTGACTAACCGGAGTGCCTCATCGACTAAACCAGTCTTACAAACTCCATGAATAAGTATATTATAAGTAAACTTATCCGGCTTACAATCCAATCATTGCATTATACAATCCAGTACTTGGATTCATACCCAAAAACGAAATTTGCCCAAATATTTCATCACAATACCTTGCTATTCCCAATCTTCCCCAACTACGAATCAAAACATAAAGCAAATCCTCATTCACTCTATAACCAGAACTCTTAATTTCTTTAAGCAATTCAACTGACAACACAACAAGACCTTTCCTGAAAAGGCAATCCGCTAAAACACCCTTAACAAATTGATTCTTTGTGAATAAGGGGTCAATATTCGAGACCCAGATATAAAATTTCAACAATGAGTTCAAAGGGTTGTCTTGATTTTGCAGTATACTAATTACAAACTTAGAATTTAAAATTACCCTTTTTGCCTTCAGCTCATGCGTCGGCAACAAAAACTAGTCAAATTTTCTCGAGAGAATGCCAGAAAAGTAAGGATGATCAACTGGGTTAGTGTAACTATGATGTGAAATGGGATTGTTTGAGATTAAAACTGATTTGGGTCGAGAATGGAGTGAATAGGGAGTGTTACCTCTTACAGAAGGTTCAGTGTTGGTGAAATGATTCTGTTCAGATTCCGGCTGTGTAAGGAACGATGTCAGACTGGAAGAATCTGGTGATCGCGAAAGATGCTTGAGTGCTGATGATGCCTTAGAAGTGGGTCCCATTTTTTTTTACTGAGGTGGCGTGTTGACCGGTCACTTTTACCTTCTATACACTAAAGTGTTAAGTAACCTATAAGTGGGTCCCATTTTTTTTTACTGAGGTGGCGTGTTGTACACCAAATAGTGAAATAAGACAAATATTATACATCATTGATGAAATTTACCCTCAAACTGACTTAGGCATCGAAGATGGTTAGCGGGACAATGACCCCCTTTGACCTTGTTTCTGTTGAATTGTAGGTCTCCAAGTGGACTTTCAGTAGGGGTGGGCAAAAAATTGATTGAACCGGTAACCGAACCGAAAACCGATAATCCGAACCGGAAAAAGCGGTTAACCGAACCAGTCGTTTTCTTAATGGTTAAAAAAATAGATAGGTATCGGTTTCGGTTTCGGTTCCGGGTTAGAGTGTTCAAAAACCACGGTTAACAGTTAACCAAACTGTTTAATAAATATAAATTTAAAAAAAAATATATAGGCCATTTGACGACAAAAGCAAGACAAATATAAATATAAATACATACATTATACTGCTTAATATAAATACATAGATTAATATAAATATATAACATAGATTATACTGCTTTATGTTGTAATAAGTACTTTACCGAAATATTATTTACATTTCTTTATGTTTTAAATGTAAACTTGATGAATTGTTTTTTAGTTCGATACTTATGTTTGAATTCTGAACTTTTATATGAATTCGTTTCGTTTGAATTTTTGAAATAATGTCTATTTTAATATTGTTTAAAAATTTAGGTTTGGGTAAAAATTATGGTTAACTGTTGATTTTTGGTTAACTAGTGAGAATTGGTTAAAAACCGTTAACCGAAAAACCTAACCGAAATTAATGGTTAATCGATTGATATGGACCGGTTTCGGTTTGGATGGTTAAAAAACCGTTGATAACGGTTCGGTTAATTTTTTTGCCTCATGGACCGATTAACCGAACCGTGCCCAACCCTAACTTTCAGGATTCAATCATATCAAATTGCTACACTGAGCATGGAACAAACACATCAATGACTCACTTAGTAATTCCATCCAACTTCCATCCTTTAGTGAACTCCTTGCATCAAAGTTCATATTATCTTGGAAGAAGAAGCACAATGACAGTTTCAAGCTGATTGTGACCTAGCTCTAGATATGGTGGAGGATACTGAGGCCCTAGACGCCCAACAACAAAGGCTCATAGGCGCAATCTCCCGACGACTGGCAGAAAGCTTGAGATCTATCCACGACATCATCAGCGTCATGCGACAAGAGCCATCTGAATGGCCGAGGTTAAAGAAAAGGTGGAGATAGTAGAAGAGACTATACAGTACATGAATAAATATGAGAATACCAATTGCTCAATGGGGCATCATACTACCCTAAGTTGCCATCGTCAGCGAGACGGATATCCAAAGGATCGTGTAAGGGATTCAGGCGCCCAATCGAGGGGTAAATAAGACTCCCCAATAATACATCACAGATCCCAAACTCCCATTGCAAGAAAAGCAAAGAATACCAACAAATAGTCCCTCGAAAGATCAACCCATGTAAGAGAAGAAACGCAACCCTCCCAGAATATGAGGACCCTAGATACAAACCAAAAAAGAACCTGACACAGATCTGTCGAGTCCAAATCTGTCAGCCAGGAAAGGGTAGTCGGGATTTATGGGCATCCAAAGAAATAAACCTCCCAGTAAAAGGCGAGGTTTCCAAGGCCAATTTTGAGGCAATACAAAAAGAATTGGATAAACTCAAAAGCATGATTGTCGAAGCAGGGATCGACTGGAAGCATCCTAACATAACAGAGGTAGAAATACCACTATGCAGAAAGATCAAAATGGAGCCCATGCCAAGAGGGTTCAAATATATGCTGCTAAAAGAGAATTATTAGACAGCAGTCCCCACTACTCACACCAAAAACTTCAAGTGAGCCATGGACACTACCACAACAACAAACGGTGTGATGTGCCACCTATTCCTACTACCCAAAAAAGGTGATGCCTCCTGCTAGTATGAGCAGCTCGACACTGAGACAATTATCAGCTTCAAGCACGTGTGGGGGCTCTTTTCTGACCACTTTGTAACATCCATCCCCGAGAGAAAAACCATGCAGGATCTCATTACATGGTCCATCATGAAAAAGAAGCCCTTAAGGATTACGTGGAGAGATTCCAACATGAAGTCATTCAAGTTAAAGTATTGAATGTGGAAGGAGTGGTCGACATCATGGATATTGGGGTTTAGTGTCCTATAGACAATTGTTGTAGGATATAAACTATTTGTAAATGAATCGTTCATTATAATTTGTTTTATAAGATATAGTATGTTTAACTATATAAAGGTATTAATCTTTTATCAGAACTAATTAAGTTAAGTAAAATAAATTCCAAGTTTATTTAAGCAATAATAAAGTGTTCATATAAGCATGAAGTGAGACTATACTTTATAATAAGTCAATAAACTTAAAACAACCCCAAGTCAAGTGATACGTTCATGGGATTAACATAGTGTTGTTGAGACTTGCATGTAATAGTGTCTTCTGTTGTGAACAGAGAGCTAATCTCGTAAGCTTTAGATATGGAGATATCTAGGCAATTACATGGATCTGGTGAAGGACTTCATTAGGATTGGGGACCCGACTTGAGATAACAGGATGGATGGATTCATCTAAATGTCACATGTTTCATCTTAAATGGTATAGTAGGTATAAGTAATCCTCAGACTCAAATAAACATTAATTAGTGATTCTGGATGATTGAGTGTGGTACTTGGACTCTGTTTAAACACGATCCATAACAAGGATGACTCTGGGGTGTGTGCGAGCAGGTGTTAGATATCACATAAAGTAATTACAGGGTTGTTAATGTTAGATTGAGTATTCGTCACTCTTGATAGATAGGAGATATTTGCCTCTTGTGGAGAATTAACTGGAAATTCTTGCAAGGTGATAGGGTTAAGAGTAGAAATGGAGATTTCACTTAACCTATCTATTCAGAGTTAATTCTACCTGGACAAGTAAAACAAACGTCTCATTATATGTAACTTGACATATTCCATAGTTACAGATTCATCTAAAGATATAGCTGATGAAGGATGGAACTATACTAGACCTAATACGGAAAGGTAAACGTAAGTATCAACCTGTATTCTTATCGCTCCGGGGGAATTTTTACGATTCTTCTAGTAACAATCTACGAACTCATTCCGTTATATATTTAGTTGAATTAATTCCAATAAATATATATGGGTAGTAGCGGT
Organism: Euphorbia lathyris; assembly: GCF_963576675.1. Lineage (NCBI taxonomy): Eukaryota > Viridiplantae > Streptophyta > Magnoliopsida > Malpighiales > Euphorbiaceae > Euphorbia > Euphorbia lathyris. Next base: position 15,792,135 of record NC_088914.1, on the reverse strand, counting down.
AAGAACCTATTGGGTCGCACATGGGATTTGGAATCGGAGGATGAAATAGTAATTGAAAGGGTGGAGATTAAATGGGCCGAAATTTATATATATAAGAACTTAATTAATTTAATTGATAATTATAATCAGATTGTAGTTATAGTTAAATTAACTTATTATGTGATAATATTAATTAGAAGGTTTAATGTGATTATATCTCTAATTAATTAAATCCCTAACATAAACAAATATCTAATTAGGAATAGTATTATTTTTTTTATATTAAGATATAGATAAAGATAATATTTGTATTTATTTATCTAATAGTAAACCTATTCGGAATAAGATTCTAATTAAGAGTTCTAACATAATGTGATTACGGTTAATATTCTGAAAGGTTATAAATACACCCCATGGCTAGCATATTTTAGCCAACATAAATAGAAGAAAATTTGACCTCCGCTCGTTGAATTACTCATTTCGTTTACTCTCTCTTTGATCGTGTTGATTCCTTTAGATGCAATCAATTTAGATTGTTATTCATTGGGTGATTACTAACCTTTTTCTTTTCGATTGTTTTCATTATTCATCAAACACGGTTGAGAAGTTAGTGGGCACTTCGTTTGCAATAGTAAATAGATCATCAGAAAGGTACACTTGTTTAATCCTTTTTTGTATGAAATAATGATTAACGGATCTTGGGAAAGGGAAATAGATAAAATTTTATATTTCTGCTGCGCCTAGACTTGTCTATTTTCCTTCAGGCGGCTAACTACCTCAACAAGGAGCTATCCTGAGAGATAACCACTAATAAGCCCTGAACCTTCAAGGACTTGATGACTCAGGTAAGAGAAGGTCGCCCCACCAACAAGCAGCATATGAACGATAAGGATCGAGATCGAAAAAACCACAAGAGCACTCGGAAAGATAAATGATCTTCCTAAATGCTCCTAGAGATAAAGTCCTATACTGGGTATAAAAGAATAGAGGTACATATCACATATCCTCCAAAAATGAAGAAGTCTCCCTCGCGCAGAAACATATCATACTACAACTTCCAAAAAAAGTGAAGGGCACGACACGAAAGATACAAGCAATTCATTGCCGAATTAGAGAAGTTGGCGGCCCAAGGAAATATGTACCATTTCCATAAAAAAAGTTATCGAGGTTCGGCGCCCGAAGAGAAAGAGAGATGATGCAAGGATAAAGCCCCATGAGGCGTTATCAATGTCATTCCTAAAGGATCGGGTCTGGGGCAATCATCCAAAAGAAGGTTCCTCAAGAATGAGAAACCGGACACATTGAGGTCAGACTTCTCATTCGGTAGAACAAGGAATACCCCTAGGATAGTGCATGACGATGCACTGGTGATTGAAGTCCATATTGAGGACTCTAAGATTCGCATGGTATTAGTAGGCACCGGGAGCTTAGCCAGCATCATCATAAAGAAAGCCTATGAGGCACTTTGCATTGAGCCAAGCAGATTTTGAAAGGAAGGGTCTACCGATGATTACGTTATATGGGAGAGTGGTGTCTACCACGAGGAATTCTATTTGAGCTTTCCGATTAGGACGTCGCCTTCGACTTCCACATGTAGACTAATGTTGCCAAGCAAAAGGACTATATGGCCTCTTATCCCAACGAAAGGAGATATGCTGGGATCTAGTCTATCTGCATCGGTTTTAGGGCCTCGTATGCCTTACGAATGATGATGTTAGTTGAAATACTCATGTCCACTAGGACATGTCAGACCGTGAAGTTTTCGATCACCATATCTATAACTAGAGTGTCTTTATGGGATTCTTTCAGCATTCTTTTTAATTGACCAGATGAAAATTCAGATGTACAATCCTACAACCATTGTCTATCGTCATATGCCCTTTTTTTTATTGTGTGATCACTCAAAGGTTCTCTAGTGATGGCATTGATTACCCCTCGACGATAATTCTTGACAAGGATCATGGGGTCTCCGGACCCTTTGTATTTTTCCAAAGTGGGGTATTTGATCCCTTGAGGTAGAATCTTTCTTTAGAGGCGTGGGAAAAATGGAGAGATTGTATCTATGACCTCTGATATCAAGCATCCTAGAGCTGAACTTCCTAGAGCGTTTCATATTTCTCTTTGGATGAACTTCGCAATAGATCTCTTTAGGCTCTTCGCTACTAGACGATGCCCTTGAAGGTTTATGCTTTTGATTCACATGCCAAAGGAGAATGTGGTTTTCTCTTTAGTTGAATTTGATGATTTCGAGTATTCTGAGAGGTAAATTACATACGTGGTTGTTGAGATTTTGATTCTCTGATTCAAAGTTTGTTTTTGACTAAGTTTAGTTTTACTAGGTCTTTAGTTTGTTAGTGAGATAAGTAGTGAGATTTTATTGTTTCCTTTAAAATCTCCATTTTTGTTGCATTATAAGCATATAAAAAGGCCATAAATCTGTATCTTTCAATTGTGCAGAACATTGACAAATTGAATAAAATTATTAGCATCATTTTCTTATTAATTTCTTCTATATTTTTCTCAAAAAATCCCAACAGTAGCGTACAACATTTGTCATGTTTCACACTTTGATATACAACCTTCAATTTTTCACATAAAACTGTACAACCTTTTGGTTACCTCTCACTAAAATGTACCACCGTAATTGTGACCGATCAACCCGAAGTCAACGCGCTACATTACCATTTTTCATCCTATCCATTTAAAAAAGTAGGATCCATAAATTATAAAAAAAATTAATTTTATCCTTTTGTCTCTTTTACCCATATTTCTCCCTCTCTTCATCTTCTTCCCTCTTACCTATCCAATTTATTTCTTTTTCTCTTCAATTTTTTTTTCTCTCTAATCCCTCACTCTCTTAAATGTTAATCATCTCTTTAGGCTAAGCTACTTTCATGAATATCTGTTCTCTCCTTCAAATTTATTTCTCTCTCTTCACATTTATTTCTCTCTTCACATTTAAGATTGTTGATTATCCTCGAAAGTTTGTCGAGGAGACTAGAAACTACTCCATCTCCTTCCTTCCAAATGAATTCAATTTCATAAATAAATTTCAGGTCAGATCTTTTAGTTTTGCTTTGAAGGTTATATATCAAAATGTGAAACATGATAAATATTATTGTAGTCTAAGACGGTGACACGTATCCTGTCATGATGTTATTTGACATGTTATCACTAAATAATACTCCGTCTGTTTCATTTTAATTGTCTTTTAAGGTTTCTACGCAAATATTAAGAAACCTATTAATTAGCCTAAAAGTAGTTAAACGTTACCCCATTATCCTCTTGCAATTAATGCTTAAATTTCTCTGTAAATTTCTTTCCTCTCATTATACGATGACAAAGTTGGAAAAAACACATTTAATGACCCAGATGATTTAATAAATAATATATATATATAAATTAATAATACATATAATAAAAAATACATATATAATAAAGGATAAGGTACCAAAATAGACATATAGTTTTTGGAGAATTATTAATTTAGCCTCCACATACAAAATAATACCAATACATGTTTAACGTTTAAAAAATTGTATCAATTTAAGCTTAAAGAACGGATTGGACACGTTATTCTTATTGCTCCGTTAAATTCTGATTTCTCTCTCCACGTACAATTGACAGAACTTAACGGAGTAATACCAATGATGTAACTCGTTCTGCTATTGAGGTATAAGTTGATACTATTTTTTAAACGTTAAGCCTATATTAGTGTTATTTTGTATGTGAAGCTTAAATTGATACTTCCCAAAAATCATAGGTCTATTTTGATACATTATCTCAATAATAAATAATATATGAAATATATGTACTTATTTATTTTTATGAAATTAATAAATTGAAAATAAATAATTAGAAGCTTAAAAAGTCAACAATTACAAATCAAAATATTAGATGTGTATTAAATGAATCTAGCTATAATAGTGGATTAGAAAATGAAGTAAATATAGCCTAAGTAATTGATTAAATAAGAAAATGAAAATGGGTCAATAGATTGACAAGTCTATTTAATTAAAACACATACGGTCACATTTAGCTATGGCTCATCTATACAAGAAAGTAAGAGTTACAGGAAGATAAAAAGACACAAAGCAAAAGAAATCCAAAAGACACAAATAAACTTCTATATAAAGCATGATAGATAGTATTCCGTCATTATATTCATTGGCCGTGATAAATACTCTCTCCATTCCATTATATAAGTCATTCTAGGGTATTGCACACAAATTAAGAAATATATTGGTTAACTAAAAAAAATTCTCTCTCATGTCACTATTGGGCAATAAGCATTGGAATATTAAAAAACACATGTACCAATACAAAAAATAATTCTCTCTCATGTCACTATTGGGCAATAAGCATTGGAATCCTAGAATGACTTATATTTAGGGAAAAAACCAATTTGCTAGAATGACCTATATAATGGAATGGAGGGAGTAATATTATATTTCTGAAGGTAATTATTCGATTTTTTTCATATGTTGTAGTTATTTTGTTCTCAACTATGTTGTTGTTTTATTTTTATTAAACAATAATTGTTATAGTTTCATCTTTCGGATCCATTTCTGTCGTTATTCAGGTTCTATACCTCTCGCTACCTTATCCATGTTTTCTTTTTTATTTGTCTTTTTTTTCAAACTGGTATCTCTAATTGAAGAAATCCGATAGAATTAGAAGATGCATGGACAACTAAAATCGGAAAACACAAAAGTGTCAAAAATTACAAGAAATTCTTATGTTTTTCAAGGTAATTATTCGACTTTTTTTCATATGTTGTAGTTATTTTTGTTCTCAATTATGTTGTTAATAGCGGAAGCAGTGAGAAATGAGAATAAGTGTTTTAGAGGCTTTTTTGATGAGTTGTCAACGTAGTAAAAACTCAAGATTAAAAAGATTTAATTAATTAAAAATAACATATTTATATTTATAATATATTAAACAATTACTAGCCCATTAGTTAAAATAATAAAAGAAAGTAAGAGTTACGAGAAGATGAAAAATAAAAAGTAAAAGAAATCCAAAAGTCACAAATAAACTTCTATATAAAGCATGATAGATAGTATTCCACCATTATATTCATTGGTCATGGTAGATAGTATTATATTTCTGAAGGTAATTATTCGATTTTTTCATATGTTGTAGTTATTTTGTTTTCAATTGTGTTGTTTTATTTTTATTAAACAATAGTTGTTATAGTTTCATCTTTCAGATATATTTCCGTCATTACCCAGGTTCTATACCTCTCGCTACCTTATCCGTGTTTTCTTTTTTATTTATCTTTTTTTTTTCAAACTGATATTTCCAATTGAAGAAATCCGGTAGAAGTAGAAGATGTATGAACAACTAAAATCGGAAAACACAAAAGTGCAAAAAATTAGAAGAAATTCTTACATTTCTGAAGGTAATTATTCGATTTTTTTTTCATATGTTATAGTTATTTTGTTCTCAATTATGTTGTTTTATTTTTATTAAACAATAGTTGTTATAGTTTCACCTTTCAGATCCATTTCCGCTGTTACCCAGGTTCTATACATTTCGTTACCTTATCCATGTTTTCTTTTTTATTTGGTTTTTTTTTCAAACCGATATCTCCAATTGAAGAAATCCGGTAGAAGTAGAAAATGCATGAACAACTAAAATCGGGAAACACAAAAGTGTCAAAAATTAGAAGAAATTCTTACGTTTCTCAAGGCAATTATTCGATTTTTTTCATATGTTGTAGTTATTTTTGTTCTCAATTGTATTGTTGTTTTATTTTTATTAAACAATAGTTGTTATAGTTTCATCTTTCAGATTCATTTCCGTCGTTACCCAGGTTCTATACCTCTCACTATCTTATCCATGTTTTTTTTTATTTGTCTTTTTTTTCAAACCGATATCTCCAATTGAAAAAAATCCGATAGAAATAGAAGATGCATGGACAACTAAAATCCGGAAACACAAAATTGTCAAAAATTACAAGAAATTCTTATGTTTTGATGCTCAAAATCCTAAAAATGTACATTAATTATGGGATATTGAGATAATTGGTTTTGCAACATTGGTTTATATAGTTTTTAACTATTATATTATGGTTTGTACAAAATTGATAGTATTTCAAGAGTTTTTAGATGAAAATGAAACATGATCATATGACAAGTTGTTGGAAAATATTAATTAAAAAAATATTATTATTTGAATCTCTTCAAATTGTCAAATGTTGAGCATAATGATTCTAATTATAAAACGTTTTTTATACTGAGTGGACTTAATACTTCATTAAGGAAAAATAAATTTTTTAATTAATTGGCAAAAAATATTTTCACTCTCCTCTTTATATGCTTATATCTTGATATTCTCTCTTATTTTTGAAAAAAAATAACAAGAGGAAGATAATTCTCTCATAACTATCTTTTTTATCCCTTCATTTTTGTTTTCTATTCTTTTGTTTGTTTTTCTTACTTACAAAATTCAAGAATATATAATTACTAGAAAATATTAATGAAGTCAAATAAGTGATATCTGCGAGCGTGATTGATATTATATACAGTGAAAGAATGAAGAACAAATTGATTGAATGTCTTGATGAGATATTACGAGATGAAAATAGGGATAATCATCATCTTAAATTGATTCAATTGGATATATTGGGTTATTGTAGCAGAACGAATAATTGAATTCGAATATTTGGTGATCATGAAAGTCCATCAAGCAAGATGATTATCATCAAGATAAATTTGTTACTAATTCTTATGAATTTTATTTTTTTTTATATGTAACGTATTGAATATGAGTTTATTGGGGATTAAGGAAAATATAGTACTGGATAGGACAGAATGAAGGGAGAGAATTTGTGTCGCTGGCACGACTTGATTTCACGGTTTTATATGATGGTTCATGTTAGCCGACCCCGAATCATTTCGGGACTAAGACTTTGTTGTTGTTGTAACATATTGAATTGATAAAGTTTCTTCATGTGCAACATTAGAAAAGTATTGATTGTAATAGTTTATAGTATAATATTGATGTTGATTCCATTTTAACATAGATTGTAATTCTTTTGTATTGTAGATATTATATTTAATTTTAATTGTAGTTTAATTCAATTTTTGTTTAACATATATTGTAATTCTTTTGTATCATAAATATAATATTTAATTTTAATTGTAGTTTAATTCTATTTTTGGTTTTGTTGATTCAAAAAAAATTAATTTTTAGTTTTTCATTATATTAATATATTTCTTAATTAATCTCTTATTTTATTATTATTGTTTCAAAGAATTCCAAAATATGAAAATGTATTAGAATTACTAAAAAGTACAAATCATTGAATTTTGTAAAAATAAATAAATCATTCACATTTAATTAAAATTCTATAAAAAATCAATCAATTATTTTCAAAATTAATTTAATTTAATTTGAATTATCAATTAAAAATATATATTAATTTGAAATATACATGATATAAAAAAAATTCATAGCATGATATAAAATTACTTAAAAGTAAATATGTCAATTTATTTATTTATCTAAATTATATAAAAGTTTCATATCTCATGCATCGCACGGGTTTTCGACTAGTTGGGATTATAAAATTCATGCTCAGCCACTCATCAAATCAAAATCATGAGAAGACGGCTAAGATGAAATGGAAGGGAAAATTATAAAATTGGATCAAATTGAAAACTCATTTATATATTTAACTCATTTACTCAATCTATTACATAGCTAAACTATTTTTGTATAACTTTTCTAAAATACACCAACCTTTCATCTTCCCTTTTCCCCTTTCTCTTCCTTGCTGCACGATGGTTTCTCTTATGTGAGCGATTCTCAGCCTTTGATCTTCCTTTCTTCCTTTATATTGCGAAATCTGCACCATTTTCTTCATCACAATGTCTTTCTCTTTTTCCTCTCTTCATCTCTTGATTCTTCATCTTCATATTGCTAGAAAATTAAATCATGGTTCTTCATCTTGTTTCTGCTCGTCTCTTAGTTTCTTTCTTCTTGTGTGGATCGAAAAAATCGTTATTCTACGTTATTATCATCATTTTTCTGCGTTTATCATATGGTTATTGAAGATTTTCATGGTAAAAGGTGGAAAAAATGTAAGTAATCTATTGTTTTCTCTTCGTTTATTCCAGAAAATCACCTCGCGTAATCTGGTTTCGCGAAGGTCTACAAGGAGAAAGAGCCTGAAACGGACGATTTTACTTCGCGAAGTCTGCGAAGAGAAAAGTTCATGATTTGTCTCTTCGCAGACTTCGCATAATCTGTTTTCGCGAAGTAAAATCGTTACATTTCTCCTCGCAGACTTCACGAAATCCACTTTTCGCGAAGTAAAATCGTCATCTTCCTTGCACATTGTTCTTCGCAGACTTCACGAAATCCTCTTTTTGCGAAGCCAAATCGTCATTTTTTCTTCCTAACACGATTAAATTTTTCTGAAGGTGGTTGAATACATAACATCCCTTTCAAGAAGCCGGTGTACTGAGATGCAGTGGAGAAATTTTTTTGGATTCTCTTTTGATACAAGGAGAAATTTTCATCAAGATTAGTCACATTGACCTTGAAATGATTTGAATGTTGTTATTGTAGCAATCTTGTTGTAAATTTTAATAATGTTATGCTTTTAATGCTGTTATTGTTGCAGTCTTGTTGTAAATTTTGATAATATTATGATTCTAATGTTAGAATCTCTTGTTGTTATGTCTTTTTTGTTGTATACCACTTCACATATTTCTCAATATGCGAAGTCTGCAAAGATAAAAAATGCTTAAAAACGCATCTTTTATTTTCGCAGACTTCGCAATATGCGACATCTGCGAATTAAAATCATCTACTGAACCAAACATTATCTTTCCAGACTTTGCATATTGCGAAATCTGCGAAGTCAAACGGGAGGGAGAAAGACGAAAAGCTAAAAAATTTCTAAGTGTTATATATATATATATTAAGGGCATTTTGGAAAAGTCGCACAAAAACAATCTAGATATATAATAGATTGAGTAAATGAGTTAAATATATAAATAGGTCTCCCAGATTTGACCCAATTTTGTAATTTTCCCATAGAATTAGGGGTGATGCATAACCTTAAGATAGAGGATGAAACATAATAGTTTTTTTTTTTCCATGGGAATAGCTATTCCATGGAATTTTGTATTCCACGGTGATAGAAATTCCTAAATCAAACATAAAATAGTTATTTTCATCATCTATATATTTTTTTTGTATTCCAAAAGTAACTCTATTATATTTATTGATAATTTGTTTTAAATTTCATGTAAAAAACAGTAAAAATACGAAAAACAGAAAAAAAAAATAGGAAAACTTAAACAACAGTAAAAATGAAAAAATGTGAAATTTTATAAAACGTGAAAAATGCACAAAAAATTGAAAAGAGTTAAAACGTGAAAATGATAAAAATAGGAAGCGTGAAAAGGGTAAAAACTTAAAAAAGTGAAACGTGAATAGTTATGATAAAAATTATGTTTTTTTAAGAAATGATAAAAATTATGTTAACAAATTTTTTTTTTTCATTTTTCACGTTTTAATTGTTTTTCGTGTTTTTTACGTTTTTTGCATTTTTCTATTTTATCGTTTTTCACATTTTTTTCTTAAATAATACTTTATCTGTTCCACAATATATGACTTTTAAGGTTAAAGCACAATAATTAGAAATATAATTAAGGAAAAAGTACAAAAATAAAATTTGTGTTTACACCTGTTTTCGAACAACACTCATGTGGTTTAAAAGTTGGGATAAGGTACCAAAATAGGCCTAAGGTTTTTGGGAAAGTACCAATTTAGACTCAACGTTTAAGATATCACCAATATAGGCTTAACGTTTACAATATAATATCAATTTAGGCTTAACGTTTACAATATAGTATCAATTTAGGCCTCATGTACAAAATAGCACTAATATAGGCTTAACATTTACAAAATAATACGAATTTAAGCTTAACGTTTATAAAATATATACAATTTAAGCTAAACGTCATAATTAAATTAATCATATTATATTATTTCCCTATTACCTTTATATGTTATCTTTTTATTTAGTTCTATATTCTTATTTATTATAATACAATTAATTAGTATTCTTGTCCATTAATATCTTATATTTGTTTTTCATCAATGATTCTATGACTACTAAATTTCATTGCTCATGTAATATATGCAAACTAAAAGTAATTGAATATCCACAATATTTCGAATACTAGTTAAAATAATATTGATATATATCAGTGTTCGAAATATTGTGGATATTCAATTACTTTTAGTTTGTATATATTACATGAGCCATGGAATTTAGGAGACATGGAAAGGTTGATGAAAAATAAATATAAGGTTTTAATGGGCAAAAATACTAATTAATTGTATTATAATAAATAAGAAAATAGAACTAAATAAAAAGATAGCATATAAAGTTAATAAAAAAACAATATAATATGGTTAATTTAATTGTGACGTTTAGCTTAAATTGTATATATTTTGTAAACATTAAGCTTAAATTCGTATTATTTTGTAAACGTTAAGCCTATATTGGTGCTATTTTGTATGCCAGCCTTAAATTGATGCTATATTGTAAACGTTGAGCCTAAATTGATATTATATTGTAAACGTTAAACCTATATTAGTGCTATTTTGAACGTTGAGCCTAAATTGATACTTCCCCAAAAACCTTAAGCCTATTTTGGTACCTTATCCCTTAACGGGGCGTTTGGTATTTTATTGGGATAGGGATATGGATAAAGATAAATGGTTGGGATAAGGATAAAAATATGATAGTCGAGAATTATTATCCAATGTTTGGTACGTGGGATAAGGATGGGGATAAAATAATACATTTTACTATTTTAACCTTATTTAAACTATATAACATTAATTTGAGGGATAAGATGGACTTTTCCATCCTATTAAAATCGCAGGAGCTTATCTCACCTCCTTATACCACCCCCTCCTGGGTATAGGATTTGAGGGATAAGAAGTTTATCCCTCATCCGTCTCACTCTTTCTATCTCCCAAACAAACACGATATAACTTATCTCGTGTTTTTTTATCCCTATCCCACCTCCTATATCCCTTCTAACAAACACCCTGTAAAAGTTTACAAAATGGTACATTGAGATTCATTCCGTTAGCAAACACACACCAAATTGACTAACGATGTTAAAAGTCAGAGTTAATTTAGTTCTTATATTTATTTATTTTATAAATTAACCCCCATTATTATCTAATTATCACAAACAAACCCAAAATAAAAAATAAAAATCAATTACACCATCCTCTTCATCTCTTTTTCATTTTTTATTTTTCTTTTTTCATTTTTCTCTCTTCTTTTTCTCTTATCTCTCCTCTTTTTTAATTTCTTTTTAAAATCAATTGAATTTTGCTAATCCATCAAAAACAACACATATAAAAAAATCGATTTAATGTAGAAGAAAAGACAATGAGCAAAATCCTTGACAATGATCTAATGAAATAAGGTGTCGATCTTGATTTGATTTTGTTGAAATGGAATGCCATAGAGTTTTCTCTCTATTCAGTTTTTCTTTCCCTCAATTAATGCAATGCAAGGCACATCTCAAATTGATTTAATGTAGAAGAAAGACTATAAGCAAAATTCTATACGACTTAAACTTCAACATTGCACTAAATTATAATGACAATGGTGTAATGAAGTAAGGCGTCGATCTTGATTTGATTTTGATGAAATCCATTGCGATAATGAATTGATTTTGATGAAATTCATATTCAACAGTTTCTATTCTTCCCCTCAATTAATTATCTGAGACTTCTTCTTTGTTTTTGATGGATTAGCAAAATTCAATTAATTTTAGGAAGAAATTAAGAAAAAGGAGAAGAAAAATAAAAAATTGAAAAGAGAGGGAGAAGATAGTGTAATTGATTTTTATTTTTTATTTTGGGGTTTGTTTGTGATAATTAGATAATAAGAGAGGTTAATTTATAAAATAAATAAATATAAAGACTAAATTAATTCTTTTTCCATTGACTTTTAACATCATTAGTCAATTTGATATGTGTTTGCTAACAGAATGAACCTCAAGGTACCATTTTACAAACTTTTAAACCATATGAGTGTTGTTCGAAAATAGGTGTAACCACAAGGTTTATTTTTGTACTTTTTCCTATAATTAATTTTAAGTAAAAGACTTTGTTATCCTTGTATTAATTGCATTAATTAATTAATTTTTATCTATTTCCAAATTTAAATAGGAGTGTATTTAGTAAAAAGTAATTAATGTGCATGGATTGAATCAAAATGACATGCATCATGAAAAAAAATCTCTAAAAAAACATTTATTGTGGATAAATATTTGGAAAATTTATGGTAATAATTCAAATTTGAAAATAAATAGAAAATTAGACTTGAAGGATAAAATTGTTTTTCCAACAACAACGATATAATCAAATTTCATCAATCATAAAAAATATTTATTTTATTTTCTCATATCCTATTCCGTGAATCAAACGACACCTTAATTCCAAACAGATGTCATCTTCCTAATCACACTACCAGCTAAAAAAAATCATCTCGAATTATAAGAACTTCATCATTGGTCTTTCGATTAATATGGTTTCATTTTTTCACCTTTCTTCCCTGTTCTTATGTTTCTTCTCTTTCTCGACAGCAAGAACATCCTCAACATCTTCAGCCAAGCTCAAATCATCAATGGTGGATATCAAATAACTTCAAACTTTGAACTTGAGCAATTTTACTTTTTTTTTTCTTTCAAAAACTAGGGTCATACCAAGGTATCGGTTGAGCTCGGGTTACAATGGGTCATTAGTTTTGACCCGTTAAATATATAATCAGACTGGATGTGATGAGGGCATCTTATCCCTAGACCCGAGCCCGGAGCAATGAGGAGCTACTCGAGAGAACCCACCTAAGGAGAGCGAAGACCAAGCCAAAACAGAGGGCACGCGGGGCGTGTCTAACAAGACGCCAGGCGTGGGGAGTGTTGTCATGGGGGAAGGATCAAGTCATGCGGGGACGCGGGGCGCCACCATTAACACGTGGGGTGTGGATAGCAATCTCGAACAGGAAGCTTCCCAGAAGGTCAAACACACGGGGCGTACGCCTTGGGCGCCACGCGCAGATTCCCGTCCCTAGAGCCATCCAACTCAGGAGCCTAATGACGCGGGGCGTACTGCGCAGGACGCCACGCGTAAGGAGTTCGAGAAAGCGTCTCCAAGTTCAGGAGCGCATCTACGCGGGGCGTAACACTAGGAGATGTGAGAATAGAAAGAGTACCTACTGAGGATAACGTTGCAGATCCGTTAACAAAGCCCTTAACCCAGAAAGTACATGATCGTCATCTAACTTCTACTGGGATAAGTTGTAGAAATAATTGGCTTTAGTCCAAGTGGGAGTATGTTAGGGTTTAGTGTCCTATAGACAATTGTTCTAGGATATGAACTAAATATAAATGAAGTGTTCTTTATATCATTTGTTTTTAATAAGATATGGTTTCATGACTATATGAAGGCAACCCCTTTTAAAGAACTAAATAAGTCTAATAAAAGGAAATCCCTAAGTTTGTTTAAAGTGATTGTAAAGTGTTCATACAAGCATGAAGTGAGACGAAACTTTATAATAAACTAATAAACTTAAAACCACCCCAAGTCAAGTAATATGTTTAGGATTGACATATCACTGTTGAGACTTACATGTAACAATGTCTTCTGTCAAGACAGATTGCTGATCTCACAAGCTTCAGATATACAGATAATCTCGACAGTTGCATGGATCCAATGAAAGGGAGTTCATTAGGATTGGGGACCCGACTTGAGATAACATGATGGGTAGATTCATCCTTGTCACCTGTTCATCTCATTGGTATTAATAGGTATAAGTAATCCTCGGACTCAAAGGAATGTTAATTAGTAATTCTGGATTATGGAATGTGATGCTTTGATCCTGTTGTAACATGATCCATAACAGAGATGACTCTGGGGTGTGAACGGCAGATTTTGGGTATCACAAGAAGTAATTGCGGGATAGTTATACATTGGATTGAGCATTTGTCACTCCCGATAAATGGGAGATACGTCCAAGGATCGCTTGTGGAAGACTTGACTCTAAATCCTTGCAAGGTGATAGCTTAAGACTTGAAATACAGATTTCACTTAACCTATCTAATTGGAGTTGACTCGGCCTGTACAAGTAAAACGAACGTCTCGCTATATGTGACTTGACACTATCCATAGTCATAAGATTCAGTTCAAGGATGTAGTTGATAAAGGATCGAATTATACTGTAACTAATACGGAAAGGTCAACGACAAAATCAACCTGTCTTCTTATAGCTCTGGGGGAATGTTTCAGATTTGCTAATCACATTCCGCGTACTCATTCCGTTATGCAAAGATTAAATATAATTCTGAGAAAATTAATTTAATAGTTGCATACGGCTAGAAGCAATAAGAACCTAATGGGTCACACATAAGACTTGGAGCCCAAAAGAGAAACATATGTTAATTAATTGATGGAAGCCCAACTGAGTCCACTAAGGCCTAGTAAATGAGGGGGCGATTTTTGTATGGTAAAATACATAAATAATTAATTTGATTTTTAACAATTCTAATTAGATTATGATTGTGAATTAAATTAATTAAAGGATAAATAAGTTAGGAGGTTTAATGAGATTAAATTGCTCCTATTATTATCCTATAAGGTTATTATTATTATCTTTATATTTAAGATATAATTATAGATAATAAATAAGAATTATATTCCGAATTAAATTCTTATTCAGTAACCTAATTCTATCTAACTAGGATTTAGATACAAGAGAGTATATATACCCCCCTTACATGAGAATTTCGGCCAACCCTAGTCTATCGAAGAGAGTGAATTTCGAACCCCAAGTTGAGGACGAGATCATTCACCGCTTCCTTCCGATTCAATCGATTTTCATCTCTTTCTTTTATTCCTTGATCTTGTGTTGATTAATTAGAGGCAATCTATTATTGATTGCTTTCATACGGTTGAATTCTAACTTGGTTTGAATTGTGTTTTTGTCTTGTGCTCGGGAACTCGAAGTAAGAGTTGTGGGCACTTCGATTGCAACGGTAGATAGAACTTCATAAAGGTATTTCCTTCTATCCCTCTTTATATGAAATAACGATTAACGGATCTTGGGTTAATGGAAATAGGTTAAAATTTTTATATTTCCGTTGCCAAACGTTTGCCTATTTTCCTTCAGTTTATTGTGACGTTGTGGAAATGGATGCTTGCCACCTACTGTTGGGACGCCCGTGGCAATTTGATAGGGATGCTACCCATGCCGGAAGGAAGAACACTTATCGGTTTATGAAGGACGGGATTCGGTATGTGCTAACACCTCTATTGGGAGAGACCAAAGACAAAGGGAAGTCTACCTTGATCGTTTGCCCAACTCACAAGGCGTTTATTAACGAGTGTGAGGAAAGCCAAACGGTCTATGTAGTGATGGTAAAGTCGAGCACACCGAAGGATGGGGTAGGAAGTGAAGCTGAAGAAGTTTCGGAAGATGTGGGAAGATTGCTCAATGAGTTCCGTGACGTCTTTCCGGAAGAGTTACCATATGGGTTTCCACCTCTACGGGACATCCAACACCACATTGACCTAGTGCCGAGAGCTAGCTTGCCCAGTCTTCCTCACTACCGGATGAGTCCCAAGGAGAGTGAAGTGATGAAGGAGAAGGTGGACGAATTGATAAGAATGGGCTATGTTAGGGAGAGCATGAGTCCATGTGCGGTGCCGGCTTTGTTGACGCCCAAAAAGGATGAGTCCATGTGCGGTGCCGGCTTTGTTGACGCCCAAAAAGGATGTGTGTGGATAGCCGATTCCCTGACTTGATGATATGTTTGATCAATTGGGTGGTTCCAAGGTCTTTTCGAAGATCGATTTGAGGAGTGGGTACCACCAAATCCGGATCAAGGCGGGAGATGAGTGGAAGACGGCGTTTAAGACGCGTGACGGATTATATGAGTGGTTAGTGATGCCATTCGGGAGGACCAATGCACCGAGCACTTTCATGAGGTTGATGAACCAAGTATTACGTCCGGTGATTGGGAAGTTTGTGGTGGTCTACTTTGATGATATTCTCATCCATAGTAAGACGTTAGAAGAGCATGTGGAGCACTTGAGGGCCGTATTAGTTTTGCTCCGGGAAAACCAAATCTTTGCCAACACTAAGAAGTGTGACTTTGTGATGGAGAGCTTGGTGTTTCTTGGGTACGTGGTCAGTGGGAGTGGTATCCGAGTGGATGAAGAGAAAGTGAGAGCTATCCAGGAGTGGCCGACTCCGAAGACAATTGGGGACATTAGGAGTTTCCATGGGTTGGCTACATTCTATAGGCGGTTCATCCGAAATTTCAGCGCTATCGTGGCTCCTATGATCGAGTGTTTGAAGAAGGGTAGAGGCTTCAAGTGGGGAGATGAGCAAGAGAGCAGTTTCGCCTTGATTAAGGAAAAGCTAAGTACCGCTCCAGTTTTAGCGTTTCTGGATTTTGAGAAGCTCTTCGAGGTTGAGTGTGATGCGAGTGGAGTCGGAGTTGGGGGAGTATTAATGCAAGAGAAGAGGCCCATAGCGTACTTCAGTGAGAAGTTGTGTGATTCAAGACAGAAGTGGGCCACTTATGATAAGGAGTTCTATGCAGTAGTGCGGGCTCTCAAGACGTGGAAGCACTATCTCATCGGGAAGGAGTTTATGTTGTACACCGACCACCAAGCCCTCAAGTACTTGGAAAGTCAAAAGCAACTCCGGAGCTCCATGCATGCTAGGTGGTCCGCTTTCGTGGATAAGTTTCCTTATCGACTTCTCCACAAAGTGGGTCAACAGAATAAAGTGGCGGATGCCTTAAGCCGAAGGGTATCCCTTTTGAGAACAGTGACCTTGGAGTTAGTGGATTTTGAGCACATTAAGGGAGAATACGAGGAGGATCCGGACTTTGGGCTTTAATGGGAGAAATGTAGAAGAGGCACCGAAGAGGGAGGATATCAGCTTGTGGATGGGTTCCTCGTGAGGGGTAGCCAATTGTGCCTTCCGAACACATCCATACCGGAAAGAGTGATCCGTGAGCTACACGGAGGGGTGTTGGGGGGACACTTTGGAAGAGACAAAACCTTTGAAGCGGTTAGCTCCCGCTACTATTGGCCTAGAGTAAGGAGGGATGTGGCCTACATCGTGGAGCGATGTGAGGCATGCCAAACATCCAAGGGGCACACTACTAATGCCGGACTACGTATGCACCTACCGGTTCCGGAGACTATTTGGGAAGACCTCTCCATGGATTTTGTATTGGGGCTGCCTGTTGGAAATTAGGCTAAGGTATAGCAGCGGAAATATAAAAATTTTAACCTATTTCCATTTAACCACAAGATCCGTTAACCGTTATTTCATATAAAGAAGGATAAGAAGAAATACCTTTTAGAAGTTCTATCTACCGTTGCAAACGAAGTGCCCACAACTTCAAAAGAGATAGAAACTGTCTACCAATATGCCCCTATCCGAAACAGACCTTCCAGACCTCCGAACGACAATCCCTTCGGTGGAAACGTGGAAGAATATGTCTAGAAGCTCCTGTCCAAACATCGCGACGATCCGACGGTTCAATCTCCGGGAATCTGCGAAATCGTGAACTGACCTGATGTAGGATTAGTAAAACGAATTTCTCCCTTTTGTTTGTTTTTTCTTCTTCGAGTTCCCAAACACGAAATAAAACACGGGAAGATTAATTTAGTATCAACCGTTGAATAGCAACCAAAGTAGATTGCCTCTAACTAATCAACACAAGATCAAGGATAAAAGAAATAGATGAAAATCAATTGATCAAACGAAGCCGTAGAGAAATCTCGTCCTCGAACTAGGGGTGTCGAATTTTCTCTCTCTTGGACTAGGTGAATTTCGAAAATCACAAGTAGGGTATCACTTGCTTAGATTTCGAAAATCTCAAGGGAATGGGTATTTATAATCTCTTGTATCTAATCCCTAGTTAGATAGAATTAGGTTACTGAATAGGAATTCCATTCGGAATAGAATTCCTAATTATTATCTCACTATATATCTAATATATTAAGGATAATAATAATAACCTTATTGGATAATAATAGGAGTATATTAATCTAATTAAAACTCCTAACTTAATTATCTCTTAATTAATTTAATTCATATTCCTAATCTAATTAGGATTAACAAAATCAAATTAATTATTCATGTATATCACTACATGAATTTCGACCCCCTTTTGTCCATGGGCCTTATTGGGCTCAATTGGGCTTCTATCAATTAATTAACATCTATCTCTCTTTTAGGTTCCAAGTCTTATGTGTGATCCATTAGGTTCTTATTGCTTCTAGTTCATGTTTGTCTCACTTCATGTTTGTATGAACACTTTATAATCACTTTAAATAAACTTACGGATTTCCTTTTATTAGACTTTATTTAGTGCTTAAAAGGGATTGCCTTTATATAGTTATAAAACATATATCTCATTAAACAAATGATATAAAGAACAATTCATTTACATTAAGTTTGTATCCTAGAACAATTGTCTATAGGACACTAAACCCCAACATACTCCCACTTGGACTAAAGCCAATTGTTTCTAAAACTTATCCCAGTAGAAGTTAAATGACGATCATGTATTCTCTGGGTTAAAGGCTTTGTCAACGGATCTGCAACGTTGTCCTCTGTATGTACTCTTTCTATTCTCACATCTCCTCTAGCCACAATCTCTCTAATGATGTGGTATCGCTTAAGGTAATGCTTGGATGCATTATGAGACCGTGGTTCCTTTGCTTGCGCAATGGCTCCATTGTTATCACAGTACAGTGTAATGGGATTGACAATGTCAGGCACCACACCTAGTTCTGTAGTGAACTTTCTAATCCAAACCGCTTCCTTTGCTGCTTCCGCAGCTGCGATATACTCTGACTCGGTCGTAGAGAAAGCTACGCTTCCCTGCTTGGAACTCTTCCAACTGACCGCGCCCCCATTCAAGATAAACAGGTATCCTGATTGGGATTTATAATCATTCTCATCTGTGAGATGACTTGCGTTTGAAAATCCTTCTATTTTCAGATCACCTTCTCCGTACACTAGGAACATATCTTTAGTTCTTCTCAAGTACTTAAGAATGTTCTTGACGGCAATCCAATGCTCGTCTCTCGGATTCCCTTGGTAACGACTCATTACAGATTACGCGAACGCTATGTCAGGTCTAGTGCATAGCATAGCATACATAATCGAATCGATTGCGCTGGCGTACGAGACTACAGCCATGCGTCGTTTATCATCATCGGTTTTAGGACATTGATGATTGTTTAACTTTACTCCATGTAACATGGGTAAGTTACCTCGTTTCGATTCAAGCATGCTAAACCGATTTAGCACCTTTTCAATGTATGTAGCCTGTGAAAGACCAAGCAGTCTTCTCGATCTATCTCTATAGATCTTTATACCAAGTATATAAGCTGCTTCACCAAGGTCTTTCATTGAGAAGTTACCAGATAACCATACTTTCACTAACTGTAAGAGAGCAACGTCATTTCCCATTAATAATATATCGTCCACATATAGTATGAGAAATGCTATAGAGCTCCCACTTGCTTTCTTGTAAATGCAAGCTTCTTCGCAATTTTGTTCAAAACCAAATTGTTTTATGGTTTCGTCAAAACGCTTATTCCAGCTTCTAGATGCTTGCTTGAGTCCATAAATGGATCTCTGAAGTTTGCAAACTTTATTTGCATCCTTCGATATAAAACCTTCATGCTGCATCATATATACATCCTCAAGCAGGTTTCCGTTTAGGAAAGCTGTTTTCACATCCATTTGCCAAATCTCATAATAGTAGTGAGCGGCGATTGCAAGCATGATTCTGATTGATTTGGACATAGCCACAGGAGAGAAAGTTTCGTCATAATCAATTCCTTGCTTCTGACGATATCCTTTCGCTACTAACCTAGCTTTGTAGGTGCTAACCTTTCCATCCATGTCTGTCTTCTTTTTGAAGATCCACCTGCACCCAATGGGTATTATCCCTTCGGGTGGATCAACCAAAGTCCAAACTTGGTTAGTATACATGGAATCCATTTCAGAATCCATGGCCTCAAGCCATGCTTTAGAATCTGGACTAGTAAGAGCCTCTTCGTAGTTTTCGGGTTCGTCGTCTAACACGGGAACCTCATTATCATCTCCCACTAGAAAACCATATCTAACTGGGAGTTCACGAACTCTTTGTGATCTACGAATAGGTGGCACTGGAGTCTCATCTAATGGGACTCCTTCGGGTACCTCAACCGCCTCTGTTGTTTCAGTCGGTGTTTCTTCTTCTTGAACTTCGTCAAGTTCAATCATGCTTCCCTTTTGTGTTTCTTCGAGAAACTCTTTCTCTAAGAAGGTTGCGTGCTTGGATACGATTACTTTCTGATCATCTGGATGATAGAAGTAATATCCCATAGTTTCCTTAGGGTATCCAATGAAGAAACATTTATCAGATTTCGAATCTAGTTTGTCGGACGCAATGCGTTTGACAAAGGCTGAACAACCCCATATTCTCATAAATGAAAACACGGGTTTCCTACCAACGAACAATTCATATGGTGTGGAACTAGCGGATTTAGTTGGTACTCGATTTAGGGTGAAGAGGGCAGTTTCTAAGGTATAGCCCCAGAACGTCTTTGGAAGTAAGGCCATGCTCATCATGGATCGTACCATATCTAATAGGGTACGGTTTCTCCTCTCGGACACACCATTGTGTTGTGGTGTATAGGGAGGTGTCCATTGTGAGCATATCCCACATTCAGTTAGATAATTTAGAAAATCATCTGAAAGATATTCGCCACCTCGATCAGATCGAAGCGTCTTTATTTTCTTTCCTAATTGATTTTCTACTTCATTCTTAAAGCATTTGAATTTCTCAAAAGCTTCTGACTTGTGCTTCATCAAGTAGATGTAACCATATCGGGTATGGTCATCTATGAAGCTTATGAAGAATCTGAATCCTCCTCTTGCTTGGACTGACATAGGACCACATACATCTGAATGAATGAGTCCTAGAGTGTCTGATACACGCTCACCTTTATTGCTAAAGGGTGTATTGTCATACCTTTTAAACATGATTCGCATGTTTCCAATGATTCGGGATCGATTGGATCTATAAGCCCATCTGAATGTAGCTTTAGCATGCGTCTCTTGTTTATATGGCCTAAACGACAATGCCACAAGTAAGTTGAATTATCTAGCTTATGTCTTTTGGTATCAATTGCAAAAACAGGAATTTTGACATCTAACACATAAATCCCATTTTGTGATATTCCTGAAAAATAAAAGATCGAATCTTTATAAAAATTGCAACTATTGTCTTTTATTGAAATATGAAAAGCCGTCGTCAACAAGGCAGCTAATAGAAATAATATTTCTAGATATTCCTGGAATATCCTCAGGCTGCATCCATTATCAAGTACCAAAAGATTCAGACTGTGAAATTTCAATATAAAACATACCAGATGTTGAAGTCCCAGCTTCTTCCCCTTTTGAGGAAGGCTAGGTACACCAACAGTTTCTTTTCCAATGCCCGTCTTTACCACAGAAGTGGCACTCTCCTTTGGGCTTCTTCACTTCCTTTCCCTTAGCTTTGTAGGGCACGGCTTTCTTACCTTTCTTGGGATAATTAGGATTGGGATAGCTCCCTTTCCTTTTCTTTGATCCCTCAATGACAAGAGTCGATATGGCTTTGTCTTTCTTCATATTGGCCTCAACTGACTTGAGCATATTTGCAAGCTCTTCAAGAGAGGTTTGCAAGTCATTCATCTGATAGTTCATAATGAACTGTGAATAACTTTCTGGGAGGGATTGAAGAATTAAGTCTATACTTAATTCGTTATCCATCGCAAATCCAATACTAGAAAGTTTGGTAATGTAGCCAATCATCTTGACACAATGTGTCATGACAGATGTGCCCTCTTGCATCCTACTACGATATAGCAACTTGGATATCTCATAGCGTTCGCACCTGGTTTGTTTCCCAAACAATTCCTTTAGGTGCATGATGATGGAATAGGCATCCATTTCCTCATGTTGCCTTTGTAATTCCGGTGTCATCGATGCAAGTATGATGCATCCGGCATGATCATCATCAGCCTTATGCTTCTGGTAAGCATCAATTTCCTCAATGGGAGCATCATCAGCAGGGAGAGGGGGTATCGATGTATCAAGTACATACCCTATTTTATGGAACTTTAAAACAATTTTGAGGTTACGAAACCAGTCGGTGAAGTTTGAACCATTCAATTTGTTATCGGTAAGAATGTTTTGCAGATTGGTTTTAGTCATGATTATAAGAGTTGGTTTAATTAAACCTGAGAGTGAGAAAGAGTAAACGTATGTCATTCATTTGCTTAAAGTATATCAATCTAAAATTATAGGCCTTTTAGTTTATTTTAGATTGCTCCCACTATTTTGCCAAATTAATAGCCCTCCATATTAATTCGAAGAATTTCACAAATCCTTTAGTGAGCTAGGATCCTAACTCCTGAAATTTCGCCTTGAGTTTACTCAACAAGCTAGTCTCATTCATTAGGTAGATTCATGTAATCAATCACATCTTTAATGTGATTCCTAGGTTATTGGGTTACTAACCACATTAGTAACTAATATGCTATTCATATTAATCCCAACCGTCTTGCCCATTAGTTTATGACAACATGAGTTTACTCATCCAATTATCATAATCTAATTTAAGTATTACCCCATATTCATGAAAAATGATTTTCGATAATTCAGGTGTTACCGAAAGGACCCCGAGCTTGAGTTTACTCAACAACCCAAAGGCGCTCATCACTGCCGGCTGAATTATAATATTAGGGAGGGACAACCGATTTTAATAACTTGTTTATTTACTTAACTTTTTAATGAGGGATTTTATTTTAGGTCTCATAATCTAACTTAGTCTTGATTTGCTTTACCATACATCAGATACATACATTCACATACATTGGCGTTATGGACATATCATCTAAATTATTCCGTCGAGCCAAAGACGGAATAAAAGGGCAAACCTAAGGAAATACTAACTATTACATATTTCTCTTTAGGTCCTCCGTCTTCTCCATGGCGCCTTGAAATTACATATTAATTTCTATACTACTAAAGAAAACTTCAATTGAATTGAAGGGAATCAGATGAGAGGAGAAATTACAATAGATAGTAGAAAGGCAGGACTCGCAGACCCTATTTCAAAAATACCAAAAGACTAAAGAGGGTCCAAATATGTCCATAACTCCAAACATGCATAGACTCAATTAAATAAATTTAATTGGTTGATTACATAACTATCTTATGTAATATTTATGTTAATCACATTAACATATCAAATTAACTTTCATCCAATTTTACTTCTAATAGTTTTCGTATCTTTTATATTAATCTTTAGATTAATATAACTATACAAAACTTTAATTATGCACGTCCCAATTATTTTGATTTTAATTCATTTAACATTTTGATTTACAAATTGGTAAAACAAACTTTTAAACAAATTTTCATTCGATAATCAAAACAGAAAACTATCAATTTCTGAAACATATATATTTAAATATAAAAATGATTTTAAATATATATATATATATATATATATCAGTTCTAAAACGGTTTTAAAACGATTTTCAGAAAATAGGAAAAACTACTATAGATTTTCGTTTTATCTTTAGAATTAATAAAACTGATTTTATCAATCTAACTATAAAACTAATAGATTTCGTTATAATGATTATCAACCAAAATAATTAGGAACATACGCATAATCTATTTTAATTAACAATTAATTAAAACTTATTTATCTTTAGAATTAATTAATCAAAACAATTTGTTAATTAATCCTAACTATAAATATTTATTCAATCTTATTGAAAAACTTCTAAATTTGCATATATGAAATAACGGATTTAACGATGGCTCTGATACCACTGTTGGAAATTAGGCTATGGTATAGCAACGGAAATATAAAAATTTTAACCTATTTCCATTTAACCACAAGATCTGTTAACCGTTATTTCATATAAAGAAGGATAAGAAGAAATACCTTTTAGAAGTTCTATCTACCGTTGCAAACGAAGTGCCCACAACTTCAAAAGAGATAGAAACTGTCTACCAATATGCCCCTATCCGAAATAGACCTTCCAGACCTCCGAACGACAATCCCTTCATTGGAAACGTGGAAGAATATGTCTAGAAGCTCCTGTCCAAACATCGCGACGATCCGACGGTTCAATCTCCGGGAATCTGCGAAATCGTGAACTGACCTGATGCAGGATTAGTAAAACGAATTTCTCCCTTTTGTTTGTTTTTTCTTCTTCGAGTTCCCAAACACGAAATAAAACACGGGAAGATTAATTTAGTATCAACCGTTGAATAGCAACCAAAGTAGATTGCCTCTAACTAATCAACACAAGATTAAGGATAAAAGAAATAGATGAAAATCAATTGATCAAACGAAGCCGTAGAGAAATCTCGTCCTCGAACTAGGGGTGTCGAATTTTCTCTCTCTTGGACTAGGTGAATTTCGAAAATCACAAGTAGGGTATAGCTTGCTTAGATTTCGAAAATCTCAAGGGAAGGGGTATTTATAATCTCTTGTATCTAATCCCTAATTAGATAGAATTAGGTTACTGAATAGGAATTCCATTCGGAATAGAATTCCTAATTATTATCTCACTATATATCTAATATATTAAGGATAATAATAATAACCTTATTGGATAATAATAGGAGTATATTAATCTAATTAAAACTCCTAACTTAATTATCTCTTAATTAATTTAATTCATATTCCTAATCTAATTAGGATTAACAAAATCAAATTAATTATTCATGTATATCACTACATGAATTTCGACCCCCTTATGTCCATGGGCTCAATTGGGCTTCTATCAATTAATTAACATCTATCTCTCTTTTAGGTTCCAAGTCTTATGTGTGATCCATTAGGTTCTTATTGCTTCTAGCCGTATGCAACGTTATTAAATTAATTTTCAAAGAATTATATTTAATCTTTGCATAACAGAATGATGTACAGAGTATGTGATTAGCAAGTCCGTAATCATTCCCCCAGAGCTATAAGAAGACAGGTTGATTCTGTCGTTAACCTTTCCGTATTAGTTACAGTATAATTCGATCCTTTATCAACTATATCCTTGAACTGAATCTTATGACTATGGGTGATGTCAAGTCACATATAGCGAGACGTTCGTTTTACTTGTACAGGCCGAGTCAACTCAAAAAGATAGGTTAAGTGAAATCTGTATTTCTTACTCTTAAGCTATCACCTTGCAAGGATTTAGAGTCGACTCTTCCACAAGCGATCCATGGATGTATCTCCCATTTATCGGGAGCGACAAATGCTCAATCCGATATATAACGACTCCGCAATTACTTCCTGTGATACCCAACGTCTACTGTTCACACCCCAGAGTCATCTCTGTTAAGGATCGTGTTACACCAGAGTCAAAGCATCACATTCCGTAATCCAGAATACCAATTAATATTCCTTTGAGTCTGAGGATTAGTTATACCTATTAATACCAATGAGATGAACAGGTGACAAGGATGAATCTACCCATCCTGTTATCTCAAATCGGATCCCCAATCCTAATGAACAACGTTTCATCGGATCTATGTAACTGTCCAGATATCTGTATATATGAAGCTTGTGAGATCAGCTTTCTGTCGGACAGAAGACATTGTTACATACAAGTCTCAACAGTGATATGTCAATCCCAAACATATCACTTGACTTGGGGTGGTTTTAAGTTTATCAGTTTACTATAAAGTTTTGTCTCACTTCATGCTTGTATGAACACTTTATAATCACTTTAAATAAACTTACGGATTTCCTTTTATTAGACTTTATTTAGTGCTTAAAAGGGATTGCCTTTATATAGTTATAAAACATATATCTCATTAAACAAATGATATAAAGAATAAGTCATTTACATTAAGTTTGTATCCTAGAACAATTGTCTATAGGACACTAAACCCCAACACTGCCAAGGACTCAACGGGGTATGGACTCCATATTTGTGGTGGTGGATAGATTCTCGAAGATGGCACACTTTATTCCGTGTAGGAAGACTAATGACGCCACCGCCAAGTTGTTCTTTCGTGAAGTGGTGAGGTTGCATGGGGTCCCAAAGAGTATAGTGTCGGATCGGGACACCAAGTTTATTAGCCACTTTTGGCGAACTTTTTGGGCTATTCTCGGGACCACATTGAAGTTTAGTACCACAGCTCACCCTCAAACGGATGGGCAAACTGAAGCGGTCAACCGGACCTTGGGTAACTTATTAAGGAGCAAGTGTCGGGATAAACCCAAGATGTGGGATTATGTGCTTGCCCAAGCCGAGTTCGCCTACAACTCCGCCGTGAGTTCAACCACCGGGAAGTCACCCTTCGAAGTTGTGTACACCAAAGCTCCAAACCATTCGCTTGATTTGGGGGAAGTTCTGAAGGGAGAGAAGAAGAGTGTTGCGGCTCAGAACTTGGCCAATGACTACCACCAAATGCACCAAGAAGTTCGGCATAGCATTGAGGAGAAAAATAGTAAGAACAAGGCCAAAGTCGACGAACACCGAAGAGATGTGCAGTTTGAGGTTGGGGATGAGGTGATGGTGTACTTGGGGAAGGAACGACTTAGTCATGCCCCGAGTAGCAAATTGAGACCGAGGAAATATGGCCCCTACCGGATCACAAAGAAAATCAGTGCCAACGCTTACCAACTAACCCTTCCCAATTGGCTTGGGAAAATGTCTTCTTCTTTTAACGTGCAGGATTTGAGCTTGTGGAAGCCGGAGGGATCGTTGCCAACTAAGGTACCCGAGACGGAGCCCGACTTTTTCAAAGAAGGGGAGAATAATGAGGGCATCTTATCCCTAGACCCGAGCCCGGAGCAACGAGGAGCTACTCGAGAGAACCCACTTAAGGAGAGCGAAGACCAAGCCAAAACAGAGGGCACGCGGGGCGTGTCTAACAAGACGCCAGGCGTGGGGAGTGTTGTCATGGGGGAAGGATCAAGTCATGTAGGGACACGGGGCGCCACCATTAACACGCGGGGCGTGGATAGTAATCTCGAACAGGAAGCTTCCCAGAAGGTCAAACACGCGGGGCGTACGCCTTGGGCGCCACGCGCAGATTCCCGTCCCCAGAGCCATCCAACTCAGGAGCCTAATGACGCGGGGCGTACTGCGTAGGACGCCACGCATAAGGAGTTCGAGCAAGCGTCTCCAAGTTCAGGAGCGCATCTACGCGGGGCGTAGCACTAGGGCGCGGGGCGTACTTATCCAGGAGAATACTTCTCCTCCAAGTTCCCACCTTGAGGGGACCAATTTCTGTTACTCTTTATTTACTGTTTTTCCATTACCATCTTATTACTAAACTTCCATGGACTCTCCTATCTTCCTATTATACCCTTGTGCACTTGTTTTAGCCAAAACCCTATTAATGGGCTTTTGGTCTTTTCCCTTCTTATTTGGGAGAGTATTTAAGCTCCCCTCTTTGTAATGTTTAGTAACTTTTTTGATGAATTTAAAACAATAGCCTCCATTGAGAGCTTGGATTTTCATATCCTTTGGGTTAACTCAACCTTCAAGTCTAGCTTGAGAAGATCGGATTCTTTGTTGATTTACGATTAAAACCTTCAGTCGATTTCAATCTACATCAGGATGCATGGCCGGCTTGCAATCAAACCGGTTGAACTGATCGTGCTGGTCTGGTCCGATTTCCAAAACCATGAAAAAAACATTCTACTTCAATTTTGATGGGAAGATGGCATAATGACGACTAGTGGCGAATACAAGATTGTTCAGTTGGAGGGTCGATTTTATACATGGTGTGTAAAATATTTTTTTTTACGAAATCGGTGTCTAATAGAAAAAATTTGGATTTAGCGAGGGTCTAATAGGCCAAAAAAATTAGAAATTTAGATTTAAAAGCCTAACAGGCCAAAAAAAGTTAGAAATTTAGATTTAAAAGCCTAACAGGCCAAAAAAAGTTAGAAATTTGGATTTAATGAGGGCCTAACAGGCCCAAAAATAGAAATTTTGACTTAGATAGGACCTAACATTTTAGATTTAGAGAGCACTTGACAGCACCTGGCCCAATTTTGGATGCTAATATAGCACCCAATCTAAATTTCTTGGAAACAAAGGGACCGAAATCATCACAACCTTAAATTTTGTGATGACAGGATGCCGAAACTATTTGTGGTCATGGTGGTTCCGGCGGCCGGAGGGGTCGGGCCCCCTGGCTCCCCTGTCTCTGCCCCCATGATGATGACGTGATATATAAGATTAAGATTGAAAGCACAGCCACATGGCTTGTATTTCTAAAGTTGCCCACTTTGAAAATCATCTTGCTAATTGGAAAAGCACAGCCACATGAAGAGTAAAATTATTATTGACTCACAAACATTTTGCACCTTAACCATAAACAAATTAATCAAATTCACTTGGAAAAAGTTATATAAATTAGCATATGTTCAAGACTTCAGCCATTGGCCCAGAAAGGAAAAATCTTAGAAACCAAAAATGAACATTTATAATAACAGCTTGCTTTTGCTATTTCAGGTTATCTTTTTCAGTTTCAATGTGCAATTACTGCATGCTCATAGGAGCAATATGACTGATAAGCTCGCATTGCTAAGATTCAAAGCAGAGATTATTAGTGATCCGCATGGAATCTTCGATTCATGGAATGATTCTCTCCCATTTTGCCTGTGGTACGGAATCAGTTGCAGCCGACGTCACTAGAGAGTGACATCAATGGTGCTAGAAGGACAGGGTCTGATTGGATCCATATCTCCATTTATCGGCAATTTGAGTTTCCTGAAGCTCCTCAACCTTCAAAACAACAGTTTAAATTCTCAAATTCCACAAGAAATTGGTAATTTGGTTCGATTGCAAGTTCTAGAGCTCAGCAATAACACAATACTGTTAGAGATAATATTCTAATTATCTCTGTAAATAGATTCCTATCTAGTTAGAGTTTCACTCTGTCTATATTCCTAGCTAGGTAGAGTTTCAATACGACTATACTTATGTATTGTATTCCTATACAAACTATTATTGGCTCACTATAAATACAAGGCCTCTGAGCCAGAATCATTAAGTTGATTCAATTCATTATTGTGCCTATTACTTATCTGTCTATCTCCATATTCCTATCATTATCAAATCATTCATTCAACATGGTATCAGTAGTATCAACTTCCGCATCTTCCGAATCCTCTGATCATCCTCAATCCCCAACCTATTCCCAATACAAAGCTTCCGTCGCCGCAAAAGCCACTGCCGCCGCTGCCGGCGTCGCGGCCATCTCCATCGCACCAACCACGGCTTCTGATCCCGCGGCTGCTCAAAACGCGAACGACACCCTCAGAGGGTCGTTTGCATCGTCGGGGTGGAGATTCACCTCACCGTTTATCACTGGAGAATCGGAATTCCTAGCCACCACCGCCGCTGCTCCTACCGCAACAGTTCCGCCACCACAGAAGACGGTAGGCGACTTCTTTCCGGCGGATGTCCGCGATGCGCTCCACGCGTATCTGGCGGCCAGTGCCTGTGCACCCACCACGGGACCTTCGACGTCTGCGGCTGCGGGTCAGTCGGCGCAGGTTGCGCAAAACTCAACCGTAACAGGCGCGGTGAATCTGCTGTCCCCAGAAGTTCAGGCGGCACTCCATTCTTTTCAGGCAGCCAGCGCCCATGCGCCCACTACGGCACCTCCGACGACCATGGCTGGGGGGGAGCCTGCGAAGGTTGCGCAAAATCAGGAGGCAACCATCGCGGTGAACTCGCTGGCCCGGGAAGTCGAAGCTGCGCTTAGAGCATTCCAAGCGGCCAGCGCATGCCCACCGTTTGCACACCCAATGACAACAGCAGCGCCGATCCAACCCGCGAGCCGTCTTCCTTCCGCGGCTCCAATGCAAACCGCGACACCGACCATACCCACACCCAACAACACTGCAATTCTAGCCGCACTCGCGGCATATCAGGCGGCTATTCCACAAACACGGAATCCACAAGTTCCGATTCAGCAGCCATCCGTTCAGGCACAACAATCTGCAACACCTCCGACTCTATTTTCTCCATCAGTTCTGGCTGCCCTAGCAGCATATCAGGCGGCTGAAGCCAGTAACAAAAATCAGGTTATTTCTGAATCTCATACTTCACCGTTTTGTTACAATACTCAATTATCTCATGATCCCTCACCATCTTTCTTCTCAAATTCTTTTCATAACACTGTTGATGCACCGTCAACCAATGTTAGACATAATTTTATTTCTTCATCCATCCCTCATAATACAAACAATCCTGTCCATCCAGAACCTATACCCACTCATGTTGAACAACCTAGACAACCACCCACAAACATCAATATCAACATCAAATTAAACCCGAACAACTACAAAGCATGGAGAATGTCCATGGAATCTACCCTTCAAACCTATCATCTTCTTCCTCACATTCTTAGTTCAACACCACCACCACCCAAATTTATTCCTAGAACAAGTTTTGTGACATCAGCTGCGGATTTAATCATAAATCCATCGTTTATTCAATGGGATGATGTAGAAAATGTGGTTAGGACTTTGCTCCTAAATTCAATCACCGAAGAGGTGTTTTCTGAGATTGCATATCTCAAATACTCACATGATATTTGGCTAGCCTTAGAGGATGCCTATGGGCTAATTACAGGCAGCAAGCAGTTTCAGATGGGAGTCGAACTGCATGAACTTGAGCAAGGAGGAATGTCTGTTACGACATATATGCAAAAAGTGAAATCCATCCTTGATGATCTGGCTGCCTCAGGGAATACATATCCTCGGCATCTACTACCGTCAGTCCTTTACAAAGGTTTAGCAGAAGAGTATCGCTCCACTGTTCAAAATCTTGTAACTCAGCGCGGTTGTTAGACGAGGTGCCGCGGCCTAATCTCCCGGGCGGACCGGGGGGTGGACAACCTCATGGCGACGTAAGCGGTGATTGGCGCCGAAAGCAACCAATCGTGGAATCAAGTTGCTCGGCAGGACCGGAGCTCGGAGATATGGAAGAGTCGCCACCCACGAATGGGAAAATGAACACCGATCCCTTGCGGGAGACCGGTGTGGGTTCGGGAAACTTGGGTACGAGCCGAGAAGGCTAGCTCCTTTCCGGAGAAAGGCTACTAGGCACCCCGACATCGCCCGGTTATGAACCACCGGCCTCCTACTCAGCATGTTAGGCGATAACGGACTAATCGTATACTTCTTTAAGTTTAAAATTCATTTGAAACCCTTTTCTTTCTCTTTTTTTTGAAATCGTTTTGAGCATATATTATTGAAAAGCCACATTAGTAAAGAATCACCCATTTATGTTATACATACACAGAGAGGGGGGAGAAAGAAGTGGTTTATTTACAACCGTATTTAAAAATCATGTCGTGTGTTTATTCTACACTGACTTGTTCCCCCAAAACGAGTTTATTTACATGGTTCGCACCTTAATCGCCGTTGGAACGATTTAGGTGCATTTTAAAACCCCGTTTGATGAAGTTTTACCCGAATCGCCGTTGGAACGACTCGAGGGTTTGAAAACATTGAGATAAAAACCTTTGATGAGAAAACGTGGTTAAACATACAAGTCAATTTTATTTTGTACAAATCATTTAAGAAAACGATTCAAAACTTTATTATTTACAATGAAAACAATTTTAATTACAAGGCTCGCTTAATCCGTCGATTGGAACGGACTAAGGTTTTAAAGCGTGATGTTTTAAGAAACGATTTGAAATGTCAAGAAAACACTATTTATTTACATTAAGAATCTCTAAAAAAAACCTTTTAGTTTAAATAATTAAATTGAAAACTCTTTTTGTGATTTATTTCTCCATTTTTCCTTAATGGATTCTCTACCTATTACAATTACAATAATAAACCCTTTAAACTAATATTCACACTCAAATAATACTCATTTGGAACATGGACCCATGAATGGGCCAAAAGAATAAAGAAAATAATTTAGACATATATATATATATACATTTAAATCAAAAAAAAGAAGATATGAAAGTAAGAGTTAACACAAAAGGAACTATATGTATATGAAAATAATAGGTACAATATATCTATACTTTAGAAATGTGAAAATAGCAAGTAAATCCTATAACTAAGAAAATAATTCTTATCCAAAAATGATTTTATTCAATAATCACTAAAATAACCCAAATGTTTCAAGACTATACATATACATACCTAATATAGTTTTAAATACCAAAAATACCATATACTAATATATATTAATTATTTCCCAAAATACCAAATAACTCACATTTAAAACATAACCCAAATTAATAAAAAAAAAGAATACATATATATAAATTATTTCCCAAAATACCCTCGGGGCGTGCCTCGCGCCGTCGGGCGTGCGCATCCCGCGGCCGCCGAGCGCGCGTTCCGCGCCGTCGGACGCTCACACGTCGCGGCCGCCGAACGCGCGCTTCGCGCTACCGGGCGCGTGCGCTCAGCGGCCCACGAGAGCGCGCACCGTGCCACCGGACCCGGGCATTGCTCGGACGTCGAGAGCGTGCCACTCGCGGTGCGTCCGACGGACGCCGAGCGCATGTCCCGTGCCGCCGATTTTCCTTCGCTTATTATTCTTTATATATTTTTTCAAAACTTCCGGAATCAATCGCTTCAACCGTCTTGTTTTCAGGTTTTCGTCACAGGTCCTCCGACTCGGTGTCTACAGTTGCCCCTACTTTTCTATTTTGACAGTGATGTGTGTGTTTCGAAAACGTTTTTTGCTAACATAACACATGCAATGTAAAACATATAAAAGTAAAAGACACGTAAAGAGTAGGAGGGAGCATACCTGACCTTTGCGCTGCGCGTTCCGGTGTCGTCCTCTGATTCCTTCCATCGTCATCTTCGGAGTGGCCGTCGATGAATGTTCTTTTCTCGGAATCTAGCGTACGTTGGTTATGGGTAAGAATGGCTCAAAAGCAATTTCGGTGTACGACCGTTAATGGGATGGCTCAAAAGCAACTCAGGTCTGCGACCGCGAGTAAGATGGCTCAAAAGCGACCATGGTCCACGACCGCGGGTAAAATGGCTCAAAAGCAACTCAGGTCTGCGACCTTGAGTAAGATGGCTCAAAAGCAACTCTGGTTTACGACCGAGAGTAAGATGGCTCAAAAGCGACCCTGGTCCACGACCGTGGGTAAAATGGCTCAAAAGCAACCCTGGTCTCTAAATCGACCGCAGGCAAAATGGCTCAAAAGCAACCCTGGTCCACGACCGCGGGTAAAATGGCTCAAAAGCAACCCTGGTCCACGACCGCGGGTAAAATGGCTCAAAAGCAACCCTGGTCTCTAAATCGACCGCAGGCAAGATGGCTCAAAAGCAACCCTGGTCCACGACCGCGGGTAAAATGGCTCAAAAGCAACCCTGGTCTCTAAATCGATCGCAGGCAAAATGGCTCAAAAGCAACCCTGGTCCACGACTACGGGTAAAATGGCTCAAAAGCAACCCTGGTCCACGACCGCGGGTAAAATGGCTCAAAAGCAACCCTGGTCTCTAAATTGACCGGAGGCAAGATGGCTCAAAAGCAACCCTGGTCCACGACCGCGGGTAAAATGGCTCAAAAGCAACCCTGGTCTCTAAATCGACCGCAGGCAAAATGGCTCAATAGCAACCCTGGTCTCTAAATCGACCGCAGGTAAAATGGCTCTTTCTAGCGATCCTAGTCTCTAAATTGACTGCAGGCGTGTAGTGATGCATATAGATGGGTGAATGTAGCCTAGTCTATGGATGCATGTAAACACCTATGTGTGTGTGTGCAGGTGACTGTGCGTGTGTTTGAATGTGCATAAGTGTGGCTTATGTGTTTTGCTTTATGCGGATGTATGGACATGTGGGAGTGCAAACTATGTACATGTGGATGAGATACTCGGATGGATTCCCTTTTCATAGGCTTGGAGGATTTTCGTAGCTTCAGATCGAGAAATGATGGTTCGGGCCGTCCCCAAGGAGTGCGAGGATGAGGGCGAGGTTAAGTTTGAAACCAAGGGTTGTAAGGATGAGGATTTGGTCTTGATGAGCTCGTGTCAAAGGGGCTCTCGCTTTTAACCAGAGTTTGACGTATTCATTTTCTCCCTAATTTTTGCCTGAGCTGCCTATTTGGGTTTTCAACTCAACGGGATCTCTCCGATATTCTCTATCTCTCCTTTTGCATGAACTGCCCCTAGGGGTTTTCAATTCATCTTTTCTATATCTCACTGATTTTCTCTATCTCTCCTTTTTCTTGGATCGCCTCTTTTGAGGTTTTCAATCCAACCTTTTTGTTCAATTTTTCTTCTCCTTTTCTTTCTTTCTTGATTGTGAATGATACCGGATAGCACAGGGGGTTTATATCCACGGGCCATTTCTATGCTAATCATTTGATGATGAGTTCATGCCCGATGCCTTCGTTAATGGAGAAGCTTCCGAAGTGAGATGGACGTTGATCTGATTGTAGGGCCGTGCCCCCGATTAAAGTTACCGTCTTGGCGTAGGTTAGAAGTTGATGCTAGCGTATGCCCCTGCCAACTCGAGGTGAGATTTCGTGTGCGCCAAACTAGGGATACTGCCGTTGGGAGTAGCTATGGAGGAGAGACGCTTCGGTCGAAGTTTGACCCTTGAGAGGACCACATAGGAGCAGAGGAACCAGACTTCATAGAGCATGAGAGAGAGGAATAGTCTTTTTTTTTAGTTTTTCTTTTTTATAGATTTTGGATCGGTTTATGGGTGTTGGGGTGATTTCAGTTGAGATGGGGTGTCTATTGATGCGGGTGTTTTCATTACAAATGCAATCGTCTAGCTTAAATAAAGCACCTGGCAAAGATACATTGAATTGTTTACTGCTCGGTTTATTAATCACTGTCACCAAAGCATGCCCTTTCGGGTTTTCACACTTCGGTTATTTTAACTCTCTCCTTTTACCCCGGAATTTTCAAATAAGCGCCCCGTGGGGTTTTCACTTATTGGGGTGTCCCTTATTGTTGCATAGGCCGTCCTTTGCGGATTTTCAACCTATCGGGATTTTCTTTCTTTCCTTTTTTTTTAATTTTTATGAGAAGGATTCCTCGGTTCCCTCGAGATTGATTAAGGTTCTGAACTTTGTTGCCGCCTTCGGCTTCACTTGACTACGCATTTGATCTTTCTTCGTTACAGTGAGCTTTTCTCGTACATTTGATTACACCTTTGTTGGACAATGTCAACCGCTCTTGCCACCTTGACGCCTCTTGGCTGATCACGTCAGCTTTTGATTTATTTTCTTTTACTTCCGATTGACTTGACTTTGCCCCAGGGCCTTTTTAGCATCATTTTTTTTCTTTTTTCTTCTTCCTTTGTTTAACTTTGAGTCATCATAGGTCTAAACCCTTTCGTTGATCCTGGAACAAAATACTTTATCGCTGATAGGTTAGTTGCCCCCGCCTCGTTCTAAATGGCGCACTCCTGTACTTGTGTCCCCCTTTGGGGGGAGAAACCTTTGTCGGTGCCTCAGTGTAAGTATGGCTCTGAGGGCTTGTTGCTTGCTCCATATTTTCTTTTCTTTTTCTCTCTTTTGGACTTTGTTGATTGTCGCTCAATCTTCTTTATGCCAAAAGCCGGTGAGAACCCTTCGTTTAATGGGTCTACGCCCGACTTATCATCGTAGAGTCAGGGAATCGTTTCTCATGATTTATTTTGCTTTTTTTTTCTTTTTTTTTACTCTCTTAATTTTCTCTCTTCAGTGGTTAAGTACTGAGTAATAAGTATATTCTAGAGCTTACGTCCGTGCCATGATAGAAGCGGGAATATCTCAATTGAGTAGATACCAAATGTAAGTACGTATGTTTAGGATAAATTTGCGGAAACGAAATTTCATTGAATTCAAAAGGAGATTAATAACATCTTGTGGAATAGAAGATAAAATAAAAGACAAAGATAAAGACTACAAGTGCACTCCTCTCTCTCAGGCTACTTCAAGAAGCTTCAGATTCTCCTACTTCATAAGTGTCCTCAATCTTGGGAACTTCTTCTTTAGATTATCCTAATCCGTTGTAGACTTCGCCATTCAAGGAACAAGTCGAAGGCTTCATCTGTTGAGAAGGATCTGGATCACTTATCTTTCCAGCTTCGATGAGATCTTGGATTTCATGTTTCAACCTCATGCAAGTGTTTGTTTCGTGACCATATTTCTGGTGGAAGTGGCAGCAGCCCCCGCGTTTGACTAATTCAGTGGTTTGACCTCCCATGGCTGGTAGAGGGTGAAGTATGTCACGCATTCGTAGACCCTCCAACACTTCAAACAAGGGTTGGGTGAAAGTGGAGAATTCCCTTTCCTCCCTTCTATACTGAGTGGGCGACGGAGGGCGAACAACCCTGGTAATCCCATGTCCCCAATGATGTGGATCTTATTGTGTTCGTGAAATATGGTGTGAGACTACCCTTGGTGGAGTGAATGTTTGTGGATTAACTTGTGACGCGAGCTGGAAAATAGGTTTCTCCACAACGGCTTTCGGGATCTCCGCAACCAGTGACTCGCTTAGGACCTCCCTGACCAACCTTTTCAGATCTATCTTGAATTCATCTGAAGCAAGGATATCGGGAAGAACTCGCTCGATTTCTGCTCTGAGATTGAAATCTCCTATCATCTCTTGGGAATTTTCAACCCCCTCATGCTTAGTATTCTCCGGATCATTAAGAGCACGTTTGAACTCATCAGAAAAGATGTATTTGGCTAAAGCCCCTTGCACACGGCTCTCAAGATTGTGGTTTGAATTGCTGGACTGGGCCATGAGTTGGGTTTCTAACAAGGAAAGAGAAAGGATCGGTGAGTGGAGCTTTTTAGGCATTATAAATTTTGATGATGCAATGCACGTGTGATGCGAATGCTAAAGCTATCTACTTGTGCCTCCTATAGATGGATGTATGATTTATGCATGATTCGTGGTCTGCGCTTTATTTCTCACAACATAAACATGATTTGACTAGAGCTAAACCCTTTTTTCTCTTTTTTTTATCAGAGCCGTCGGCAGTACTTTGATCGTTTGTGCTAACTTACCTGTTTGGAAGTGCTGATGCCTGAAACCATTTCAACTGTTATACACACATTAGTACGAACCCTACAAATTTACCTTGCAATGCTTTATAAGATGTACAATGTTGAATGACGCTTGACACGACTGACACTTGTGAGATTGAGACGACCCTCATGATAAGTAGAATTCCCTAGGACGCTAGGTAAATGAGAGTGTACCCCGATGATATCCGTGACGTGTAGATACATTGGAGGGGTAGTGACCTGAGTGGTGGGAATGACATACTTGGTACATTGATACGACTCACGATCTAAAAAGAACAACCTAAGCGACCATGCATGAGGTGTATGTGAGGGATTGCCATCATTGGTAGCAATGACGTACTTCGAAGATACACGGTGTTACATGGACTGATGTGACGCTCATGGTATGTCCGAGACTCCAATAGACCGTGACGGAGACATGCGGGGCACTTGTTCATAGTTTACTTGGTATTGATACTGATAAAGGGAAACGTCTTTCTGGGAAACATAAGTTTCCTGAAACAGGCCGGC
Source organism: Euphorbia lathyris (assembly GCF_963576675.1). Taxonomy (NCBI): domain Eukaryota; kingdom Viridiplantae; phylum Streptophyta; class Magnoliopsida; order Malpighiales; family Euphorbiaceae; genus Euphorbia; species Euphorbia lathyris. Next base: position 15,754,509 of record NC_088914.1, on the reverse strand, counting down.
ATAGAGGGTGTGTCCTAAACTAGAAGCAAACGGGACGAGACCACCGCATATGGGGCGTGGGTCAATGGTTAGTTTAAACCCAAGATACAAATACGTAGACGTACCAACGGAACCTTGGCGTGCTATGCAGAAAATGGTAACACACGGGGTGTGCCTCAAACAGGTTAAGGCATAAGGAAGACACGAGTGACATACGTGATGTGCGCCAGTTGCCAGCTCGGAAAGCAACTATTACAATGATGGGTATCATTTGATGGGACAATGAGCACGGAATACCTGATACTCGAGGTCCGAATAGGATGCATATGTCAACATACGAGGTATGTGCCAATTTTTAACTCCTACGGTATGTCTTAGAGGTAGCCAAAAGGCATGATGGGAGTCACGTTTGATGTGCCCCCACGATTGAATCATACACAACTCACGAATGACATGATGGCTCGATTTCGGGATTTCGACCGTTGTGGGGGAAATCCGACATGCTGGGTACGAGACACAGATAGGGTACACATACGACACACATGTTAACTGACCAACTTGGGCATAGATGACGCGCAGAGATGACTCAAGAGGTATCTCCTACAACATTGGAGGTGTCAGCTAGACACAATACCGACACGTAGGGTGCAGTCTAAGGATTAACTCAAGCTAGAGACACAAATACCTCGATGAATTTGCGGACATCGGTGCATCTGGTAGAATGAGAGGGCCTTAACCCGATCGAGGTACCAACGAGACGGAAACAATGACTTACCTGGTATATGTCAAAGGTTAATTTGTTTCATAGCGCAAACCTGACGATGATATGTTTTATGAGAACTCCTAACAATCTTATGTGGATATTTACGACGTATTTGGTCCATCACCGATATTTGAGATACCAACAAAGACACACAGGGTAGACGTTGATAGTTCGACTGGAACCTATCACTATGAACAATTTGAGGAGCAACGAAGGTGCAAACCCAGACCTTAGAGGTAAGTGCCAAACGTTGGACTTAGACGCGGTACGAACAACTCGATACTACTGATACGAGCGAGACCCAAATAACGACACATAGGGCATATGTCTCAGACTCGTGAATAAGTCTATTCGGAGTTTGGGGGCGCATGGACCACGGTACCAATGATGTGGGGGGAGCATGTCGAGGATTTGACGATATAAACAAACCGCTGTTTGAGGCGTACTCAAGACATGAGTGACAATTTACAGGGCGTACGTCAAGAGTTTGACAGGAACCTCACGACATGAACGACTCAGTGTGTCAAGGTATGAGCGGGATGCTCGAGACGGCCCATAGGGTACGTGTCTAAGGGTGTGACTTGGACTTGATGACATGAATCACTCTATATGACAGGTACGGGCCAAAAGTTCAACTTGAACTTGTCGATACAAATGACTCGACATTGGGGGTGTAAGCAAGATGCACGTGATGACATATATGAACTTGCCCCAGATTCGATTGGAACTCAATGACATGAGTGACTCGACATTTGACATGCGAACGGGACGTACCGAACCGCGTATATGGGTGTGTGCCACAAGCTTAACCCTGACTGGATGGTATAAACGACTCAGTCTTTGATATGTGAGTAAGGTGCGAGGGATGACATACGAAACACGCGTCAAAGGTCGGTCCAGAATTGGATAGCCTAATGACATATTCGTGGGCTACAAATATTGTCAATGATAAGGCGACATGTGGGGCACATTTTGACAAGACCCAACGTATGACTAAGGCACAAGCGGTGACATACGGGATATGCACCGAAAGCTGATACGTGTTCGAAGGACTAGTGTCACATGTTTGGAATACTGACGTGTTACGATATATGATGATACACCTGGTATGTCTCATATCGATTTGCCCATTTTTGAAGATGCGACAGCGTGTCTCAAGAAGGCCAAGGATGCGCGGGTTACTTTAGTACAATGACGTGTCGATATACAAGGTATAGTCGAGAGTACCAATGGGGCATGAGGATGACCTACTAGCTAAGAGGTTAGTGCAATGGATTTATTAGATGTGACGAGGTGACATATAAGGTGCCAGTTAAAACGCGGATGTGACACCATGACTTCGTGTGAAGCGTACGTCAGAGGGTCAATGCGAACCTGGGGTCCGGACAGTGGGATGGTGTAATTATGACGACCCACATGGCGCACCTAAAGGTACAAATGGGAAGCGTGGACAACATACCAGTCAAGGGTTCATTTCGAAGCTCAGGGTATTGCCCATAATTTTGAAATACGGAGGTGCTACGTATGGACTACCTCCCCAGATGCGAATGATGACAGGTAAACGAGATTCGTGTGAAACAGTTCACCCGACCCTAAGGTTTCGATCTTACAACCACGTAACTTTGGAGTATAGGTGCACGGCGCACCGACACACGTGGCATGTCTTAGCGTGCGAAGGTCATGATGGCAACCTACGAGGTGAGGGACATGGATAATACAACAACGTAATTTGGAATCCCTTAGTCATTGTGTATAGTGTGGCGACATCCGTGGGTATGTCTTGAGATACGAAAGGGAGGTGACGACGACCCGTGAGATTATGGTTCTATTTGAGAACAAGGTACCATTCATAATCTTGAGATGTGTTGGCTAAGGCGTAGCGACATACATGGTATGTCTTGAGACATAAGTAGGACGTGTATGAGACATGTGATGAATGGTTAATTTGAGTCTCGGGAGGAACCGATGCCATGACAATGTTTCTTTTTTTGAACTATCGATAAGTTATCGGCGATGTGGCGACACACATAGTACATCTCGAGTCGACCATGCGAAAAGTGAACAGAATTTTCCCCACGATGCGAATGTTATGACAAACGAGGTACGACCACCAAACAGTTTGGATCTAGCAAGGATGCATATCTAACGAACAGTATTCCTAACCATGATAGAGGGAGGCGGAGTACGTCATGACACATGGGACATGTCTCCGGATAACTTAAACACGGTGGAAAAGATGCATGTGATATGCCACGATGCACATGGCATACCCCCTAATGGTATAAAGAGGACGACAAAGATGTGCGCGGCATATCCCACACAAAGTATAAGATGACAAAGACGTTGGGAATACCTCAAGGTCTAAAGGTGCTCCTCCGGACTAATATATGAGACACATCACAACATGCGGGGTAGACCTTTTGACGGGCATGCGAGACATGGTAAAGACGCGAGATACATTGTGATGTATGGGGTACATCTTCTGTCAGGCACCTCGCAAGGCGAGAACTCAAATCATGATATACGGGGTATGGCTCTAGACTAGCGTATCTGATATGGAAGACGCATGTGAGACCTATCGCGATGTACGACCTTGGCAATACCCGGACGTACGCGATGCACGGCGGTGCATCGAGTACATGTCTTGACTGGTCTATAGCTGACGTGATGGAGACGCCTGGGACACTTCACGATATGGAAGATGGGATGAGGTAAGGACGTATGGGATACGTCACGGCCCAAATGGTATGCCTTTCATCTAACGTACATAGCATGGTGAACAAGCACCTGACATGCCCTGACATATGGGGCATGCAACTCATGCCCCTCGCTTGGCGCAAGGAATGAGGCGAAGATGTACAGGATGCGTTATGACACATATAGTACACCTTCTGACCGGTGTGTAATGACATGGTAGAGACACAAGGAATGGGTCATAATATACGAGGCACAACACGGAAAAGACATATGGGATATGTCACGACATAATAGGTACGCCTCTTGATCGGTGTCTGAATGATTAATGGAAGATGCATGGGGTGCGTTACGTCTCATGGAGTATGACAAAGCAAAGATGCAAGGAATACATCACCCCATGACAGGTGGGACTCATGACGGGTGGACACGTGATGACACGGCGCAGCAAGGATATAGCGGGCACGCCACCAGAGAATGGTACGCCTCTTGACAGGGTAAGGACGTATTGGAGGTGTCGTGACATACGGGGTATGCCAAAACAAAGGCGTATGGGATACGCCATGACATAAGGGTTGTACCTTCTGACTAGTGCCTGGGATACGAGAGAAATGTACGAGGTAAGCTACCATACATACAGTATGCTAAGACAAAGACGGATGGGATATGTCACAACATAATGGACATGCCTCCTAGCTAGCATACAAACGACACGGTGAAGACGCGCGAGACGTGCCAAGGACGCATAGGATGCATCCCAACACATAGGTACGATAAGGCAAAGACGTATGGGATACGTCACGACATAACTAGTATGCCTCCTGAATGACACGCGACGCTGGGGTCGACTCTTTCTCACTTTCCTAATAAACACGTCCTAAATTTACGAAACCTAGAATGGCTGCACGCAATGCGGTTAGCATGCAACGCTATATATGGTATGATTGCAATGATTCGTTAAGCATAGAATGCATTATAACTTAAATCTGACTCGACTGATGTACAACAAGATATAAATCTATACAAACAAACTAGTTAGCGAAAATCGAACATAATGCATAAGTAGATCGCAATAAGAGAAAGAAAACGTTAGATAACAATCACAATCATCACATCATCTCTCTTCCATCCTTATTTCTCCACACACTCGTTGGTCCAAGTCTCTTTCCTAGGATTTTGGTTTTGGGCTCACATTGCGGTCCAGGGGACGCGTGATGCCGTCGATTATTGCGGAAAAGTAAATCATTCATCAGACAATACGGTTCGTTTTGACGTATCAACATTCAGTCACTAAGAAATCGACCAAGTTGGATTGTACTTTCGGAATAACTCGTCTTTTGTCCTTTCGCGAGACGCATTAATTCGGGTTTTGACTCCCTTTGAGCGCATCTCAGTTTTTAGACGTGGTTCGAGTTATTCTTCTAGTCCAATCATTCGTTATCGTCCATGACTCGTTCCCTTTTATTCACGTGGATTCGTGTCTCGATTTTTGGATTTACAACAGGATCTTTTGAATCTATCGAGAGACGTAACCATGCGTTTATTTAGTGATGGAATCACTTTTGGATTTTATTTTAGGGAACGGACTCATCGCGTAACGTGTTTGTTCTTAGCGTCGAGGATTCGTTTGCTCATTTTGCTACACAAAAAGACGGCGAGTCTTATTTGAGCGCACGGTAATCTTTCGGCTAACAACAATCTCTTATTCTTTCCGATCTACGGGATATATCACCTTAGTGTGGTTATAGAAAATCAACGTTTCGTTGAATCGCATGTTTATTCGAGGCGAGGATATCACCGTTCTCTTTCCTTTAGGCGCGAATTAAGCAAACACGTATATCGGGCCATATTTCTTGCAGTTTTGGTAACGGTTGAAATGATCGAGTCGTTAGTCAAAACCCGCAGTCTCGTCCATATGGCGCAATTATATGGTTTGGCTTAATTCGACTTCAAAGTTTTAAACGGGGTATATACTTGTTTGAGACACGTATTCAACGGCATTGGTTTATTTTCTTTAACTACTCTCGGGATTGAAATATATCGTAGACTCGGAATGATTTTGGTCGTTTAGTTTTTTTTTCTTTTCTTTTATTTTCTTAGTCACCTTTGCGGACACATCCATTTCTCTTAAGAACGACGCGAGGCATAACGTAAAAAAGCTCGTCTTTTATTCGAAAGGGACGGGCTACTTATGCGAAACTTTTCACGTTACGATAGGGTCATTCAAGACAGAAATGTTCTTCGTTTTCGTTTCGTCATGATCTCGTTTTATCCCAACTTATTTAAAGAATGTGAATAACGGCTACTGTTAATATAGTCTTTTGTATCGAGATGTAACTATCCTTAACACCGAACCGATTCATACTAATACGTGCTTACGTCATAACACATTTCCTGAACATGTGCCTTTATCGGGACACCGAAAGGGACAAGGCGGGTCGCACATGTTCATTCATATGAGATGACTAAGTCGTCTTTAGTTCAAATTGTTTCGATATTTTAGGGTAATTAGTATGTCGATTCACGAGTATATATTAACACATCGTCTCATTTTCTTTACCTACTTTAGGATTAGACACGTATCGTGGCGGTTTGAAAACACGAATTGATTCATTTATCACATCAAAAATAGTAACGGGTGATCCTATGGAAACTTCTAAGGCTACTATATGCTGACACGGCTGACCGCGGGACCTCATAGGACCGCACAAATTCGCCCCTAACGAATGGATGGGGACCCTTTGGCGCCTTACTGTAAGGGGGAACTTACACTAGCCTCTTTCGAGCGATGAATGGACTCTCACTAGAGGTTTCGCGGAAATTACCCAAAGGGTTTGCAATAATGCACATGAATGCATACGAAAAGAAGTAAAACGATCCGTCCCCGTTAAGGGCTTAATACACGCCTTCCGGAATCAAATTTCTCGCTTCCCCAGCAGATTCGCCACTTGTTAGATGAGGTGCCGCGGCCTAATCTCCCGGGCGGACCGGGGGGTGGACAACCTCATGGCGACGTAAGCGGTGATTGGCGCCGAAAGCAACCAATCGTGGAATCAAGTTGCTCGGCAGGACCGGAGCTCGGAGATATGGAAGAGTCGCCACCCACGAATGGAAAAATGAACACCGATCCCTTGCGGGAGACCGGTGTGGGTTCGGGAAACTTGGGTACGAGCCGAGAAGGCTAGCTCCTTTCCGAAGAAAGGCTACTAGGCACCCCGACATCGCCCGGTTATGAACCACCGGCCTCCTACTCAGCATGTTAGGCGATAACGGACTAATCGTATACTTCTTTAAGTTTAAAATTCATTTGAAACCCTTTTCTTTCTCTTTTTTTTGAAACCGTTTTGAGCATATATTATTGAAAAGCCACATTAGTAAAGAATCACCCATTTATGTTATACATACACAGAGAGGGGGGGAGAAAGAAGTGGTTTATTTACAACCGTATTTAAAAATCATGTCGTGTGTTTATTCTACACTGACTTGTTCCCCCAAAACGAGTTTATTTACATGGTTCGCACCTTAATCGCCGTTGGAACGATTTAGGTGCGTTTTAAAACCCCGTTTGATGAAGTTTTACCCGAATCGTCGTTGGAACGACTCGAGGGTTTGAAAACATTGAGATAAAAACCTTTGATGAGAAAACGTGGTTAAACATACAAGTCAATTTTATTTTGTACAAATCATTTAAGAAAACGATTCAAAACTTTATTATTTACAATGAAAACAATTTTAATTACAAGGCTCGCTTAATCTGTCGATTGGAACGGACTAAGGTTTTAAAGCGTGATGTTTTAAGAAACGATTTGAAATGTCAAGAAAACACTATTTATTTACATTAAGAATCTCTAAAAAAACCTTTTAGTTTAAATAATTAAATTGAAAACTCTTTTTGTGATTTATTTCCCCATTTTTCCTTAATGGATTCTCTACCTATTACAATTACAATAATAAACCCTTTAAACTAATATTCACACTCAAATAATACTCATTTGGAACATGGACCCATGAATGGGCCAAAAGAATAAAGAAAATAATTTAGACATATATATATATATACATTTAAATCAAAAAAAGAAGATATGAAAGTAAGAGTTAACACAAAAGGAACTATATGTATATGAAAATAATAGGTACAATATATCTATACTTTAGAAATGTGAAAATAGCAAGTAAATCCTATAACTAAGAAAATAATTCTTATCCAAAAATGATTTTATTCAATAATCACTAAAATAACCCAAATGTTCCAAGACTATACATATACATACCTAATATAGTTTTAAATACCAAAAATACCATATACTAATATATATTAATTATTTCCCAAAATACCAAATAACTCACATTTAAAACATAACCCAAATTAATAAAAAAAAAGAATACATATATATACTTATACTTATATTGTAAAATGGAATAAAAAATGGTATACTAATATTCTAAAATAATTATATATGCTAAAGATCTAAAATAATTTGAAAGACATATATTACATAACTATACATATATATACTAAGGATTAAAAGCTTAAAACTTGAGAAAAAGGGACTGAAATGGTATTTTTTACGTTTTGGCAGATTTACCGACGGAAAATCCGTCGGTAAACAGCATTTAGTGACAGAATTGGTAAATTACAGCAACACTCCTAAATGTTTCCAGATTTATTCAAAAGCTTTAAATTAAATCTAATTCAATCGTTTTGGATTTCCGAACTACCAAAAATGGATCATAGTCGAAAACGGAAATTCCTAAAACGATGTTTTTATTTTAAAACATTATTTGAAAATTTCTTTTAAATTAAAAACTTATAATTACAACGTTTTCGATACCCGAACTACCTTTTTATCGGATCACGGTTCGTATTGGGATATCCAAACGAGGTTTTTTATTTTAAAACAAAACCGAATTTTTTTTAACACAAAAAGAAAATAAAATAAATACGCTAATTAAATAAAGTGTGACAAAATAAATAAATAACTAAATGAATAGAAACTATAACATAAAAAAATAAATAGAAGAAGAGAATAAATTAAATAAAATAAAGAGTCTAGTCCTCGGATAATACCTTGAATTCGGTATCTGACCGTCGAAGCCGATTGATTCCACGAACCGCGAACTCCCGTTTTTTATGAAAATTTAGTAAAAATTGAACTTAGGAAATTTAGAGATTTTCAATTTTTAGGAAAAAAAAATGTTTTTTCCTAAAAAAATCAACTTCCTCTCTCTAGAAAAATATTCTAGTGTGAGAAGCTCTCCTTAAATTCCTCTCCCCTCCTCCTTTTTTTCATGGGGATCCGTGCCTTTTATAGGCAAACGGGTCCCCGGACCAATGGGCGACGCCCAAAGGAAATTGGGCGTCACCCATTGGGGTTGGGCGGCCGCCCAACCTTGTGTTGGGCTACCGCCCAACCTTGTTGGGCGATCGCCCAACAATCGTTGGGCGATCGCCCAACGGCGTTGGGCGAGCGCCCAACGCAAGGTTGGGCGCCCACGCCCAACCTTCGTCGGGCGTTCGCCCAACGGTCGTTGGGCGTTCGCCCGACGTGGTTGGGCGCCCGCCCGACGACCCTCAGGGCGTGCCTCGCGCCGTCGGGCGTGCGCACCCCGCGGCCGCCGAGCGCGCGTTCCGCGCCGTCGGACGCTCACACGTCGCGGCCGCCGAACGCGCGCTTCGCGCTACCGGGCGCGTGCGCTCAGCGGTCCACGAGAGCGCGCACCGTGCCACCGGACCCGGGCATTGCTCGGACGTCGAGAGCGTGCCACTCGCGGTGCGTCCGACGGACGCCGAGCGCACGTCCCGTGCCGCCGATTTTCCTTCGCTTATTATTCTTTATATATTTTTTCAAAACTTCCGGAATCAATCGCTTCAACCATCTTGTTTTCAGGTTTTCGTCACAGGTCCTCCGACTCGGTGTCTACAGCGGTACAAACATCAACTATCAAGAGATTTTGCATAGCTTGAAGATAGTTGAGGGCATGATTCAATCAACCAGAAAGACAACTCTGCTTCAGCCTGAGGCCAATGTATCCACCATGGAAGCAAATCAAGCAAAGAAGCAGAATCCAAAGAAAAGAAGAAGTGGCAAGTGCGACAACTGTGGTGATCCAAGCCACTGGGCTGACAAATGCAAAAGACCAAAGAACAATTCAAGAACACAATACAATCCTGGCCCACAAGCGCACATGGCATGGCAACAACCACCGAATCCATTCATGGGTCCTAATCAGCCGTGGTACCCAGACACAGGAGCAACTAATCATATGACGGCAAATCCAGCTCAACTCCAACAAATGCAGCCATATCCAGGATATGATACAGTTCAGTTTGGCAATGGTCAAGGTTTGCAAATTTCTCACTTTGGAAATTCAAATATCAATAATTTGAAAATTAATGATGCCCTACTTGTTCCCAAGCTTACCAAATCTTTACTATCTGTTCAAAAATTTACCCGTGACAACTCATGTTTCTTTGAATTTTGGCCTAACCATTTTCTTGTGAAGGACCAAACAACTGGGGAAATCCTGTTACGGGGCCCGAGTAAAGATGGACTCTATGTGCTTACACCCACCCTGAAGGAGGCGCTAGTTGGAGAGAAGGTGTCCTTTGAAAGGTGGCATGCACGGCTTGGACATTGTCAAAATCAGACAGTCAGCTCAGTTCTCAAAAGAAACAATCTATCCTCTTCAAAACCAGTTAGCAAATGTTCTTTTTGTCCATTAGGCAAGCTTGCTAGGAGCTCTTTACCATCTATTAGTCGCTCTAGCACATTTACTTTTGAAAACTTACATCTGGATGTTTGGGGGCCAGCTCCAGTTGCTTCTTGTCTTGGCCACCGTTATTTTTTAATGATCATTGATGAATTCACCAGATTTGGATGGGTTTTTTGTTTAAAGAATAAGAGTGATGTCTTTTCAACCTTGTGTGATTTTTATGCCATGATCTCTAATCAGTATAGTGCAAGGGTTAAAAACATTTACTCTGATCTTGGGGGGGGAGTTTCAAAAACTACAACCTTTTTTCAAACGCCATGGCATTATACACAAGATTGCATGCCCTCACACTCATGCACAAAACGGTATAGCTGAGAGGAAAATTAGACATGTTGTTGACACTTGCCTTACTTTTCTAGCCAATGCATCTTTACCTCCAAAATTTTGGAACTATGCCATGATACACAGCATTAGGCTAATTAACTACTTACCCACCAAAATCCTAAACAACAAGTCACCCTATTTCTTGTTCTACAAGAAACAACCTGCCTATAAGGCCTTACGCATTTTTGGCAGTGGTATTTATCCCCTTCTTCGTCCATACAATCAGCACAAATTTGATTTTCGCTCCAAGCTATGTGTCTACCTTGGTCCATCAGAAAATCATTCCGGGGATATCTGTCTTGAATATGCCACCGGACGCATATACATCTGCAAGTTTGTGCAGCACAATGAAGAAGTCTTTCCTGCATCAACAATCACTGCATCATCACCTTCATCTAGCAACTCAGGGGAAAGCACATCGTGTCAACTACCATCTCTACTCGGCCCGTATCCAGGTAATTTCTCTAATCCCAACCCTATAGTATCTTCTTCTAACCTGGTTCCATACTCTGCACCCATCACACCTGGACCTCATCCTGGAACCCCAACTACTCCTCCTAACTCTGAAGCCACAAATAGTGCTCCTTTAGCTCCACCTCAATATCTGTCACCAGTGGTCACTGCTGCATCAACACCTGTTCCTCAGAATGATCCTAACACTCCAGTTGATGCTGCGGACATCATCACACCGGAAATACAGAATGCAGTTCCTCATGAGGAGAACATCATGCCTCAAACAGATTCTCCTCCTCCTGAAATTGCACCACATGATCCTATTCCACCTGAAAGGCCCAGGCCTCGCAATGCACCGCTGATTGGTCCACGACAACATTATATGCAACTTCGACAGTCATCTCTTCAGTCAAGAGGAAGGTTTGAGGGACTGTTAGCTACACATCCAAATGGCACAGTGGATTCCACATGCTTCAGTAAAGCCAACAAATAATCAGAATAGCGTACTGCAATGTCTGAAGAGATTCAAGCTCTTCTGGACAATGGCACATGGCAACTTGTACCAAGACCACATGATCAGCATGTCATCACCTCCAGGTGGCTCTTTCGTACAAAGAAGAAGTCTGACGGAACCATTGATCGTCACAAAGCTCGCTTAGTAGCACGGGGATTCACTCAAAAAGCTGGGATTGACTACAAAGAAACATTCAGTCCAGTAATCAAAGCCACAACCATCAGGTCTGTATTTGCCATCGCAGCAGCAAACAACTGGTTCGTCAATCAGCTAGATGTCTCCAATGCATTTCTCCATGGAAACTTATCAGAAACCATATATATGGAACAACCGCAAGGGTTTCGGGATAGTGACCGACCGGATCATGTCTGCCTTCTCAAAAAGAGTCTCTATGGATTGAAGCAAGCACCGCGAGAATGGTTCACTCGTCTTCGAACATTCCTCCTCTCTCTTGGGTACAAAATGTCACAGGCTGACAACTCTCTGTTCATCAGACGCACCGATACTGAAAAGACTTACATCCTGTGCTATGTTGATGATATACTCATAACAGGGAACCACCCTGCACACATCACCAACACTATTGCAGCCATCGAACGTGAGTTTCCCATTCGCAATCTTGGCAAAGCAGAATACTTTCTTGTAATTGAGATCCGATATGAGAAGGATGGCATTCACATGTGTCAAGCCAAGTATGTGGCTAACATCCTCGACAGAGTGAAGATGATTGACTCCAAGCCCACACTAACGCCCATGGCCACCACACCAACACTGTCAAAGGAGCTAGGCACCAGCTTAACCTCTGGAGATGAATATAGAAGCATTGTGGGGGCACTTCAATACTTAACATTCACTCGTCCTGACATTGCATTTGCAGTTAACAAATTATGTCAGTTTCTACACTGTCCAACTGATGAACACTGGAAAGGAGTCAAGAGGGTTTTACGCTATGTTCAGGGTACATCAGATTTTGGCATAGTCATGTCTGTCAAACCAATACAGCACATCCATTGCTACTCAAATAGTGATTGGGGAGGGTGTCCTGATGATCGACGATCCACGGGTGCCTTTTGTGTCTATCTTGGATCCAGCATTGTATCGTGGCAGACCCGCAAGCAACCCACAATAGCCAGATCCTCAACGGAGAGCGAATACAAAGCAGTAGCAAATGCCGCTGCCGAACTGCTATGGCTCAAATCTCTTCTCTCCGATCTCGGATTTCCATTACCCACCCCGGTTCAGTTATGGTGTGACAATGTTGGAGCAATCTATCTCACCTCAAATCCAGTGTTTCATGCTCGCACGAAACACATTGAGCTAGACTATCATTTTGTTCGTGAACAAGTTCACAGAGGATTTCTCAGTGTCAGATTTATTCCAACCGATGATCAGGTTGCAGACATACTCACCAAGCCGCTAGCTCCGGCTCGTTTCACGATGCTACGCTCCCGCCTCTTTGTTCGTGCCCGCCATCGGCTTGAGGGGGTGTTAGAGATAATATTCTAATTATCTCTGTAAATAGATTCCTATCTAGTTAGAGTTTCACTCTGTCTGTATTCCTAGCTAGGTAGAGTTTCAATACGACTATACTTATGTATTGTATTCCTATACAAACTATTATTGGCTCACTATAAATATAAGGCCTCTGAGCCAGAATCATTAAGCTGATTCAATTCATTATTGTGCCTATTACTTATCTGTCTATCTCCATATTCCTATCATTATCAAATCATTCCTTCAACAAATACAAGGTGAAATTCCGATCAACCTAACTCGTTGCTCTCGACTCAGGATTATGTTTCTCGAAAGGAACAATCTAACAGGAAAACTTCCTTCTACGCTTGGTTCTTTGTCAAAGTTAGAAAACCTAGGGACTGGAGGGAACAATCTGATAGGAGAAATTCCAGCTTCCGTCGGCAACCTTTCATTCCTTAGATACTTCGGTGCACAAGAAAATATGTTGCATGGAAGCATTCCTAATGAATTCGGGCGATTAAGGCTTACACATTTCTTGGTTCATCAAAATAAGCTCTCCGGTGAATTACCGGTATCTGTTTTTAATTCTCCTCTATTGTTCTCTTCTCAGCTGCTTCGAATCAGTTCAACGGGACTTTACCAGACAACACAGACCTTTCTTCACTCTCGAATCTTCGGCAGTTTGGTATATCTGATAATCAATTTTCTGGATCCATTCCAGTTTCCCTTTGTAGTATTTCTGATTTAGAAATATTCGATGTTTCTTTAAACTATTTGGATGGACATGTCCCGAATTGTTTGGGAGATTCACAAAGCCTTCAATGGCTAAATCTTGAAGATAATTTTCTAGGAAATTATTCCTCAACCGATTTGGCCTTTTTAACATCTTTAATAAATTGCAGCAATTTAAGGATACTAGATTTTAATGTAAACCAGTTTGGAGGTGTTTTGCCCAATTCTGTAGCCAATCTCTCAGTTGAACTGAACTCGTTTTTATTGAGCGACAATCAGATAACTCCAAGGGTTGGCTCTTGGAGGAAACAGATTTTCAGGTCAAATTCCGTCCTCTATAGGTAATCTCACTCAATTGTCTCTACTTTCCATTCGGGGAAACAAATTGGAAGGAAGTATACCTACAAGCATCAAAAACTGTCAAATTTTACAGTATTTGGATGTTTCAGAAAATAACCTCAATGGATCTATACCCAATGAGGTTTTGCATCTCTTTTCCTTATCTAGATTACTCAACTTATCACATAATTCACTAACTGGTGAACTCCCAGCAGATGTTGGGAAGCTAACAAGTATAAATCGGTTGGATGTCTCCGGAAACAGACTTTCCGGTAAAATTCCTGCAGCAATTGGGGCTTGTTTAGGTTTGGAATATCTCTACATGCAAGGAAATTCCTTCCAAGGAACGCTTCCTTCATCTCTAGCTTCTTTGAAAGGCCTCCAAAAATTAGACCTTTCACGAAACAACCTCACCGGAGAAATTCCAGGTTTCCTGCAAAGTTTGCAGTTTCTGTCTTATTTAAATCTCTCATTCAATAATCTTGTGGGTGAGATTCCAAGCAGAGGAGTTTTCAGAAATGCAAGTGCAGTTTCATTGATGGGCAATAATATGCTTTGTGGCGGTGTGCTGCAACTCCATCAACCAAAATGCCCATCAAATGCAACGAAGAAGCGTAAGTCTATTGCTTTTAAGTTAGCAATCACAATTCCTTGTGCAGTTTTCTGTATCCTATTAGTCTTGGCTGTTGTTCTTTCTTATCGAAGAAGAGAACAGAAAAGGAGATCTGCTGCTGCTGCTGCACCCGAAGAAATGGACAGTCTCGTAAAGGTATCTTACAGGGATCTTTTTGATGCAACGAGTGGATTCTCAACAGAAAACTTGATTGGATCAGGAAGCTTTAGTTCAGTCTACAAAGGATTTGTCAATCCATTGGCAAGACATGTTGCTATTAAGGTTCTCAAACTGGAAACAATCGGTGCTTCTAAAGGCTTTATGGCCGAATGCAAAGTGTTAAGGACGGTTAGGCATAGAAATCTTGTTAAGCTGTTGACATTCTGCTCCAGCATTGATTACAAGCGCAATGAATTCGAAGCTCTAGTTTATGAATTCATGGAAAAAGGAAGCCTGGAGAAGTGTTTGCATCGCGACATCAATGATAATAATCAGTCAGAATGTTTGAATCTTCTGCAGAGACTGAATATTGCAATTGATGTAGCAACTGCATTGCATTATCTTCATGACCTTTGTGAAACTCCTGTCATTCACTGTGACTTGAAGCCCAGCAATGTTCTTCTTGATAAGGAAATGGTTGCTCATGTTAGCGATTTCGGCTTGGCGAGGCTATGTTTGGACATATCTCAAAGCTACAGCAGCTCATTAGGAATGCGTGGAACTATCGGTTATGCACCTCCAGGTATATAATAGTTAAGCCAATCTTCTTCTTGTTATATATTTTATAACACCCTGGTCCAATACCATGTAGATATTGTCCGCTTTGGCCCAATTCCAACACATTTATAGTTATGGAATCCTTGTGTTGGAGATGTTTTCAGGAAGAAGGCCAACAGATAAATTGTTTGAAGATCATTTAAATCTCCACAACGTGGTGAAGAATTCGCTGCCGAATGGACTTGCTGAAATCACGGATCCAACCCTTCATCTAGGAGGAATGGAAGAAACACCAGTTGCCATGGCAAAACCAGATTTGGAGACTGAATTACATGTTCAAGGCGAGTCTAGTAAGAACGTAAACCAGACGGGTAGTAAGGAGAAGGACTGCTTGGTTTCAGTATTCAGAATAGGAGTAGCATGTTCAACAGAATCACCACAAGAGAGAATGAAAATGAGGGATGTTGCTAAAGAATTGCACTTCATTAGAAGCAATTTCCTCGGAGTTCGAATATACGGATGAATTCAAACATGTATTATGCAACTATTAGATGTTAGCTAGTGGCGGAGCAAGGGAAGAGGGTATGCGGAGGGTCAGTCTTGTTCACATGCATCTTAATGACCATGTAGAATTTGATCATTCACCGTTATAACTGGGCTTATTAGAATCCGAAGGTGGAGATTCAAAGCATCACGATGCTTAGATTTAATAAGCCTAGATCTAACGGCGAATGATCAAATTCACTTGGTCATTAAGGTGCATGTGAACATTCCTATGCAGCAGGTTGCCTGGAACCACCTATATTTCAGGATGGATTCCAGTGACCAGCGATGAAATGGACCCGTGCACTCCCTTCCTCCGCCCACTGATGCTGACATTGCTACATAATCTTGATTCAGGCTGTGTAATCTATCTGTAATATTTGCTCTATCTGTAATCTATGAAAAAATAAACAATTTTTACTTTCATTTTTCATACTGTTTATATAGTTAAGATATTTTCCTGATGTGGAAAATGGTTCTTTGTTCTCCACTTTCAGTATTCTTTTTTATACTATTTTGACAGATTTTGAAGTTGCTGATGTACAAATGAGTTTTCAACAGAAATTTTTAAAAGAAATAAAATTATAGACAAAGGTAGAAATTGACAAATTCATTGATTTAAAAGAAATGAATTCAAGATATAAAATTACAGACTAAAATGTGTTTTGGCAGACACAAAATTATGGCTAATACAACCGAATCTGCCTGAAATTTTTTATTTTTCTAAAATTAAGTTTTCGTTAGCAACATTTCAAAAATAGCATGTTCTTTAATACAATGTCATGTAAATGTCATTACCATTTTTTGCTTGTAAATTTTAATAAAATTGATAAAATGCAATTATAAATTACAACATGTATCTTTATACTAGTTACATGCAATTTTCATGTTTTTTTTTATGTTTTTTTCGTTTTTCACATTTTTCCGTTTTTTATTTTTCTGCGTTTTGATGTTTTTCCCTTTTTTTTTATTTTTCATTTTTCTTTGCTTTTCTCATTTTTGCTCTTTTCTGTTTTTTTTTCATTTTTTCATTTTTCGTGTTTTTTCTCGTTTTCATGTTTTTCGTCTTTTTCCTGTTTTCCGATTTTTTCACTTTTTCGTATTTTTTCGGTGTTTATATTTTCATGTTTTTTTTCCCGTATTTCGTCATTAGTAACAAAAATACAATGGCAAATTGTAATTGGGATTCATCCCTATTTTGTTTGTAATGCCGAAGAAAAATTAAGTGATGTATTTATGATTCCATTACGACAAAAATGATATGACTAACTAAACACATTAATAGCCTCCATTATAATTAATAGGCATCTCGTTACAATATCCATTACCAAACCGCACCTTAATATATATATACACATATACATACTATCGTGGTTGTTGAAAATGAATCGATTAATAATTAGAAAAGACAAAGGTCAAGCAAGATTTATGTACATGTTTACAATACTAATTAAATTACTATTAATTATTGAAAAAAAATAAGAAGTCTTTTCTTATAACATTTATTGAAATATAAAATAATATTTTAAATATTTAATTTAATTTATATTATATATATAATTTTAATTGTTGATAAAAAAAAATTATAAGATGAAGTTTAGTGGTAAAATACGCAGTGGCGAATCCAGGATTTGAGGGAGGGGGATAAAATTCTACGTAAAAAAAATTTAGACAAAAAATGTAAAATTGTTCAATTTTATATGACAACAAATGCAAAATTGTTCAATGTTTGGTGACGAAAAATGCAAAATCGTTCAATTGTCATGCATTATTTTCATGATTGTTTTTGATAAAATATGTAAATTATAATGTTCCCGACTCGTAATCATCCATTTCCGGGATTCTCGGGTTGTTACGCATCAAATATCCCTAACGTTTTGGGTCAGGTGCAATTTTACCCCTAACATCTAAAATGGTGTAATTTTACCCCTAATGTTTGTAGCCAAGAGCAATTTTATCCCTAACATTGATAAATTTGATCAATTTCAGACACTATTATAAAATACAGTCATTTTTTTCTTTATTTTCCACCAATTACATATCAATTTTGTAATTTTACACCAATTTTACCCCTAACGTTGATAAATTGGATCAATTTCAGACACTATTATTCGTGACCGAGAAGATGGTTTGATGAATTATTTCTCAAATTGATCCAATTTATCAATATGGTTTTTTTGCACTTAAACCCTTATTTTTGGACTTAATTTTTTTTTTTTTTAATGGGATGAAACGGGGGCAAATGCTCCTTTGACCTCCCTACATCCTCCCCTGAATATGTATGTTTAAACCGAATTCAATTTTTATTGTACATATTTTCTTTAACTAAATGTCGGTTTGAATTGGGTGGGTCAAACTGCTTAATTAGAATCAATTTTAATACGGGCGTGGTTAGTCCGGTTAGTTTGAGTAATTTTGGTGAGTTCTAAAACCTCAATCACATAAAAATAGTAATCAATTTCGGTTGAACTCGGTTGATCCATTCGAGCCGACCTAGTATTTCTAGAGTTGCCCACATAAAAATAATGTTGTCAACTATCACTCAAGTATAATGATTTTGTTGTCTAAAAACCCCTAAACTTTTAAAGTGTTTTTCTTAATTTTATGAACTTGCTTAAAGTGATATGATTAATTTCTTAAATCAATAAGAAAGGATTTGAACAAATTGAAATTTATATCACTTTTAAAGTAAGTTCATGAGCTCAATTGATCAATGTAAATACGAACTGATAACTTGTTACCTGATTTTGGTTAGGTGTCCAAACTGTGATGTTGATCCGACGTCGTGTTTAGCCTATAAAACAGTATGATGGTCAGATGGGACTAGAGTTCGAGAAACCTTTTCTGATACCTAAGTCAATTTGTGATTTAGAACCGAATAGAAGGGTATAGACTAGTTTAGAGATAGTAGTTAACGTATCGAACCTTGTGCCAATACATGTGTATTTATGATGTTCGATTGGATTTAAGGTTGTCACCTTTTGGGGAATCCTTACGGAGCTAGCATTTCTAATCCCTTAAGGAGTCTGAATCCTGTGAGGAATTTTGTGTCGCAGGATTCTAGAAGATTTCTTAACGCTCTGAGGTTAGAACCTCATAAGCCGTGATGGGTGGTCGCTCGTTTGGTTTGGGCCGTAGTGGTCATCTCTGATTTGTGAAGATGGGTTTGGGGCCGCATGGTACATGTTAGGGCCCTTATTGTGCTTAGACTTGGATCGTAATGAGGATAGTAGTGACGTCACGCATATAATAGGTGACTAAATTGAGATAGTAGAGGGTCACTTTAAAAAGGTTTAAAAAACTAATGAGATCTCTCTAAATTGAAAGGCTAATTACCGTTTTGAAATGTATTAAGCAAAAAATATGTATAATAATTTTAATTAATGCATAAAAATATCTAAAGAGTATTTGAAATGATATAATTTAGCAGATAGTGAACGCGTTAGCCCTTGCCAAAAAATCCGCTTTTATGGTTACTGATTTGGTCCCTCAGCCTCGTATCGAAGTTTTGATTGAGTGGTTACCTTCGGAAGGTGGATTGGGTGAAGGTGGATAGTGATGGAGTTTGTAAGGATAATCCGTCGGTAAGAGGTCTTATTCGAGATTCCTTGGATGGTTAGGTTGGTGGTTTTATGATCAATTTAAGAGTCTGCACAGTTGTGTTGGTTGAGCTTTAGGGCTCTACTTAGGTCTTGATTTAGTCCGGAGGAAATGATTCGTTAAAGTTGTTTTTTTTCGATTCTGAAGCCATTGTTTATGTGATTACCAAAGCAAAGATCGGTTCTATTAGCTTATTAAGAAGTTTTGTAAAGAAGCTCAGAGGTTAAAGTTATATATAAATACCGTAAAGTAATAAATAGTGGATTTGATGGCTAACTATGCAGAAAATTGTTCTTAAGTTGTTATGAGTGGATTCACTAAATATTTAGTTTGTGTTTTTTTTTATGCTAGGAGGTATCAAAACAGACCTATTTAATATTAATTTATACATTGGTAATGAAATGTAACACGTTATTTTTATTATTCTGTTTTGTGGAGAAATCATAACTTAACTTGTGGCTCCAGACTCGGGATTATATTTCTCCAAAGGAACAATCTAACCGGAAAAGTTCATGTGTGCTTGATTCTTTGTCAAAGTTAGAAAATCTAGGGCTTGGAGTAAGCAACCTGATAGGAGAAATTCCACCTTCTCTCGGCAATCTTACATCCCTAATGAATTGAGTCGAGCCGATTAAGGCTTTCACATTTCATTGTTCATCAAAATAAGCTCTCTGGTAAGTTCCCGCCATCTGTTATTATTGTCTCCTCCTCCATTGTTATGATTTCAGCTGTTAAGCAAACAGTAGTTTAAATCTTCTGAATTTTATATTGCATTATTGATAACTTGCCGGATTTGATTTGATGATCCTCGTCGTAGTTACCTGCAAAACAAAACCGGAGACAGGATCTCCGGGAAAACTCTCCGACGATCAAGTCAGTTTTGTGTGGAATTTAGTAGATCGATAATCGTATTGAGGAAAAAAAAATGTGAACTTACCACTCCCTTGGCTTTCTTATTTCTTTTATAATTCTTTCTAGGTAACCGCCGAGGGCGGTTACTCTTTCTGTGCCACGTCCTCCACGTAGTCACAAACGTGGTTCTGTTTCTCTGAGTGGGTGGTTTAGTGCCTTGTTGGGATTTCGGGGCGGTTAGCCCTTTCCCTTATTAGGAGCCCATTTAATCTTGAACCGTGGGCTTAAGTTTGGGATGGGCCCGTGCTTATGATTCAGCTCAGTTGGTTTCACGAATCATCACATGCCTCCCCTCTAGTTTAGCAAGAGCCCTTTAGGGTCTTTTCATATGTCTTAGACAACTCTCCATCTTCATCTGGGTATTCAAAATTCGAAAGTAGTTCGTTCGTTTTCTGTCATTTCCTCTCCGGCATCAACCCTTTTGCGTTCGTTCTTCTCTGCATTCTTTCTCACATGTAAGTTTCCCTTTCTGTAACTCGTAACTCGTTCAACCATTTTTTCTTTTATTTCTGTTCGTTTCCTTCACCGATATGTCGAACCCTGAACTTGATTTCGCACCCTTCGACGAAAATTACGATCGCGAGGTGTCTCACGAGGTTGATGAGATGGTTGATGAAGCTTCAACTAGCTCTTCTAGGTCCGATTCTCATCCTGCCGATTTTCTCCATCTGGCGAATACGACTGATGAGGGCCTAGGTTTCGACCCCAAGAAGTTGATTCCACCACCTGTCCCCACTCCCCGTTTATTACCGAAGAAGGATAGGTCAAGAAGCCTAGTTTGCCGCGAGACGATTGACGACTTGCGGGAGCAGTATCCTTGGCTTCAAGGCCTGGAAACAAGCATTCCCGGGGAAAATAGAGGACCCGGTGACTTCCCGAAGGGGTATTTTACCATTTTTGTCGCTCAAATTATCTGCGGTTTCACGTATCCGTTGGCAGATGAGATTGCTTCCATCCTTGGAGGTTATGGAATCGCACCCGGGCAACTGCACCCCAATGGATGGGCCGACTTGACTCTGGACAAGTTTTTGGCGGATTGTCTAGAGGTTCCCTTCTCGCTCAAGATTTTCTCCAAGCTTCATCATTTCAAAAGTTCGGGGGAGTATTTTACTTTCATCCGACAGAGTGGTTACTACGGCTTTGATGAGAAGTCGAACAAAATCCGCGAGTGGGACAGGTCTTATTTCTTCATCAAGTTCCATGAAGGGAATCCGAACTTTCTTCGTTGCTGGGGCCGACCTAATGTAAAGAGTTTGAACTTTGGTTATCCAAGCAAGGAAGAATCCGCTATTGTAAAATTCTTGAAGAGTACTCCTCCTTTTGTATGGACATATGATCAGGCATTCCATATGCTAAGGAGCCGAGTAGCGATTGCCTACCGCGAGGAAGATCGCGTTGTTTATATCCCTTATCGCGTTTTCGTACAAGGTACTATTAGCTTATTTCCTAGTTGATGATTTCTCTTAACCCTTTGCAGGGGTGACCCTTTATCCCAACTCGCTGCAGATCGGGAAGCGAAAGCCTTGGCAAGGAGGAAGAGGCGATTGGCGGGAACAACTTCTGTTGCAGGGGCGAATTCTCCTGTGGGGGCGACTCCTTCTGTTGAGGCGGCTTCCCCCGCAATTGCTTCCGTTTCACAAGGCCCTGCTTCTGCTTCTGAGGACCTTCCCTTAAATAGGAAGCGGAAGAGTAATGCGGATACGGAGTCTTCTCGCCCTAGGAAGAAAAATACCTCCGTATCCTTGACTGTTGGTGGTACACCCATATCCACCCCATCCAAAGAAAAGGGCAGTACTCCATTTCACGAGGTATCATGATTTACTCACTCTTTTTGTGTTGTTTATTTTCCTTTATCAGTTATTTGCTGTTCTCCTGATCCCTCTCCTTATGTATTCGCAGCCAATTCCTGACATTAGCGGGTGGTGGACTAGGACCTTTGGTAAAACCGTGAGCTTTTCCTGTAAGGACATTGTTTCTTCCATATGCAATGTCCTTGGGCGACTCCCCTCTACTTCTCGCGTGCGCGAACAAGTGCCGCTTCCAACTGCCATGGAGGGGATTGAGAAGCGTGCTATAGAGGTATATTGCTTTCTACTCATGTTCCATCCCTCAAATGCATGTCTCCATTCGCTCTTTTTATTCACATATCGTCCTATATGCAGATTATCAATTTCGCGGAGGGTGCCCTCTACAGGGATGCTGAACGAGCTAGAGAGCTGGAAAGCCTTGGTACTGAATTGGCGACTCAGAAGTCGCTTTTTGATGATGTCCAAGGCAAAGTAAAGGTCCTTGAAGGTGCTTGTCAGAAGGCCATCAGCGAGAAGGAGGAAGCTCTCAAATCCCTCCAGGCTAAGTCCGATGAGCTTCAGAAGGCCATTGATGATCTGAATTCGTCCAAGGAAGCTTTGGAGATGCAAAAGAGGAGGGATGAGGAGATCACAGCTGAAGATGGTGCTCGCATCTATTGGTATGGAGAGCGGATTCATGCGGCTTATGAGAATGGACATCCAGATCGTGTACTTAATCGCCCCAAGGTTCCCATTCCTGAAAAGGATTTAGCTGAAAAATGGGACAAGTTGGAGGCCGAGGATGCCGATATGGATGAGGTACTTCTCCTAGATTGGCAGAGTTTTCATGACTCTCCAATTAGCCGTGAGATCCCAAATCAGAACGTAGAAGAAGGGGCACCACAAGATGTTTCTCACGTTGAACAAGAGGTACCTCGCTCTGATGCGGTTACTGATCTGATTGTTGGGGATTCGCTTGAAGCAGATCACCCCACTGGAGAAGATGAAGGAGCCGCTAAAGGCGAAGGGGGCAATAGAGGTGAAGGAGAAGAAACTGTAGTATAATTTTATTTATATCCGAACTGTTGTATGTAACAAACTACCAGTATATATATCAACCGAGCGACTTTGCCGCCGCTTTTCATATATGTGCAATTGCTGTTTTATTCTTCGTCGCTTTAATGCCGGTTATTTTCGTATGCGACCCTTGCCTTTTGCCGACTTCATACTTGTAATTTTTCGTAGTTAGTTTTGTTTTCGTTAGGGTGGCCAGACCCTTTTTGCAATTTTTTGAGTACTCATTTATTCGCTTAATTTTATGCCTTATAAT
This sequence comes from Euphorbia lathyris, assembly GCF_963576675.1. Classification (NCBI taxonomy): domain Eukaryota; kingdom Viridiplantae; phylum Streptophyta; class Magnoliopsida; order Malpighiales; family Euphorbiaceae; genus Euphorbia; species Euphorbia lathyris. The sequence continues at coordinate 15,730,959 of NC_088914.1, read as the reverse complement.
TTTTCAAATAATCATAAGGTTAACCATAAGGTTTTGCGAATGATGCGTAATCATGCATCTGCCTTTCTTTTGTAGGCAACACATTTATGTGTTTAAGGTTAACCATAAGGTTTTACGAATGATGCGTAATCATGCATCCGCCTTTCTTTTGTAGGCAACACACTTATGTGTTTGTATTATCAGTTTGAAAAGGACCTGCATTCAGCCGTAGCATACTGAATAATTGTAACCAATGAACATCTTTATTGATAAAAAAAGACTTCTTGTTACATGGGTACATAAACTGTGTGGGATCAAAGCCTCATTAAAACCTTTTATCAGAAAACCCAATGGGAAAAAACTCATAAAAGGAAAAAGAGTACTCGTCATTTCCCTGAACTACTCGGCCTGTTTATATAGGCGTAGATTCTCTAGATTCCAGGTGCGCGGGAGCTTTTTGCCGCTCATTTCTTCTATTTCAAAAGTTAATGGTCCCAACTTCTTGGATACCCTGTAAGGTCCGATCTAGTTGACGCCTAATTTTCCTTTGCCTTCTCTGGACTGTATTTTATCTACTTTTTTCAAGACCAAGTCGCTCTCATTGATTATCACCTTTCGCACCCTTCTGTCATGATACTTCTTGATTCTATTGCGATATACTGCCATTCGCATGTAAGCTTTTTCTCTTCGTTCTTCAACAGAATCCAATGCATCTCTAATGTTGATAGGATTTTGGGTGTCGCAGTAATAAATTACCCGATCTGTAGGCGAATGGATTTCAACAGGTAGGACTGCTTCGGCTCCATAAACCAGCGAGAAAGGTGTTTCAACTATTGCTGCCTTTACAGAAGTTCTGTATGCCCATATCATATGAGGTATCTCATCCGCCCAACCTGTTTTCTTATCACCTAGTCGCTTCTTGATTCCCTGAATCATGGCCCTGTTGGTAACCTCTGTCATACCATTCGATTGGGGATGATTTACGGAGGAAAAATGATTCTTGATCCCCATGCTTTCGCAATATGCTTTGAATTTGACACAGTTGAACTGGGTACCGTTGTCGGTTATAAGCGTTTGTGGGATTCCAAACCGCATGATAATGTTCTCTCGTAAGAACTCGATCATTCGCTCAGGTGTTTGAGCGGTTACTGCCTCTGCTTCTACCCATTTGCTGAAGTGGTCAACTGCGACTACCAAGTACTTCCTCTTCCTTGTTGTTTCTGGGAATGGCCCCACTATATCAATCCCCCATGTTGCGAATGGCCACACCGTCATTATAGTCACTTGTTCGGCTCCTGGGACATGCTTTTCATTAGCATGGATTTGACAGCTGTGACATTCCGCTACCATTTTCTGGGAATCTTCCACCACCTTCGGCCAATAATATCCCATCAACTTGACTTTTCTTGCCAACGCCGCGGATGCTTCATGCGCGCCACAAATTCCTTCATGGAGTTCTCTCAGCACGTAATCTCCTTCATTGCGGCTAATACATTTTAACCATGGACATGTATATGACTTCCTATATAAAGTCACATCCCGAATTGAGTATCTCGCTGACTGCCCGATTAGCTTTCTGGCTAAACTTTTATCAACCGAAAAATCTCCATGTTTCAGATATTGGCGGATGGGCATCCGCCAATCTTCATCATCTTCTAGCTCTTTGATGACCATAATCTGATCGGCTTCGAATGTTGGTGACGACCTTATTTCCAAATTACATGCTTTTTGACTCCATGGGTCTCTACTCACCGCTGCTTTTGCCAACTCATCAGCCTTTGTGTTCTGGCCTCTTGGAACATGCACCATCTCCCAGACGATTCCTTTATGTGTTAACTCCTGCGTCAATCTACCGACAACCTGATGGTATTTGACCAGATCTTCCTGTTTCACCAGATAATTTTTTGTGATCTGATTTATCATGAGTTTAGAGTCGCTGTAGATTACCACTCTTTCTGGCATAAGTTCATTAAGCAACTTCAATCCGCATATCATTGCTTCATATTCCGCGGCATTGTTGGTAGTTTTGAATGTTAACTTTGCCGCATAGTACAGGCGAATAACATCCGGACCCTTGATGACGACTCCCAGTCCAGCTCCATCTGTGGATAATGCCCCATCTGTGAACATACTCCATTCTTCTTTTTGTGCTTTTGGACATTCGTCTTCATCCCACGTGAACTCATTCACGAAATCGGCAAGTACTTGACTTTTCAGAGCTGGTCTTCCTTCGTAACGAATATCGAACTCTCCCAAGCGAATTGACCATTCCATCAATCGCCCGGATGCGTCAGGTTTCTGCAGTACCTTTCGCATTGGAATTCCAGTTCTCACAATGATAGTATGCGCCTGGAAGTATGGCTTCAACCTAGCCGCCGTGGTTATCACCGCGAGGGCCATTTTATCTAACCTCGAATATCGAAGTTCTGCATCCTTTAAGACTTTACTCACGTAGTACACCGGATATTGTTGCCCTTCTTCTTCCCGCACCATTACAGTGCATATCGCCGTGCTGGTGACGGATACATAAAGAAATAAATCTTCTCCATCCTCTGGCCTGCTCATTAAGGGCGGATAACATAGTAATCGCTTTATCCCCTCGAATGCTTCTTGACAATCTGGTGTCCATTCAAAGGACTTAGATTTTTTGATGGCATTATAGAAAGGTAGACATCTCCTAGCTGAGCATGATATGAATCGCCCTAATGCCACCAACCGCCCATTGAGTCTATGTACTTCTCTTATGCTCCTTGGCGTCTTCATCTCCATCACTGCTTTAACCTTCTCAGGATTCGCCTCAACTCCTTTGCCACTAACAATGAAACCCAGGAACTTCCCTGCTCTCGCTCCAAACGTGCATTTCTCCGGGTTCAATTTGAGGCCATATTTGATCAGCACTTCCAGGATTTCTTTAATATCCTGCGGATGGTCTTGCATCTTCTTGCTTTTAATGATCATGTCGTCTACATAGATCGAGAAGTTCTCGCCTAATTTGTCTGAAAATATCTTGTTCATCATCCGTTGATATGTTGCTCCCGCATTTTTCAGTCCAAAGGGCATCACCTTGAAGCAATAAGTTGCCTGATGAGTTATGAATGACGTCTTGATCTCGTCCGCCTTCTCCATTGGTATCTGGTGGTAACTGGATTTCACATCGATGAATGATAAAGCTTCAAATCCCGCAGTCCCATCTACCAATATGTCAATGTTAGGTAGCGGATACATATCCTTCGGGCAAGCTTTATTCAGATCTTTGAAGTCTACGCACATTCTGTACGTTCCATTCGGCTTTTTGACTAGCACCACATTGGCTAGCCATTCCGGATAAGTGACCTCTCGAATTGCATCTGATTTTAGCAAATCCGCCACCGCTTTTTCAATCACCTTCTGCCGCTCTGGAGCATGTCCTCTCTTTTTCTGTCGCACTGGGGTTGCACTTTTGTCCACATTCAAACGATGTGTTGCTATTTCTGGACTTATCCCTTTCAGCACTTCATCTGGAGCGGCGAATGCCGACTCGCATTGGATCAACACCTCGGTAATGGCTTTCTTCATTTCCTCTGGAAGTCCTGCCGCTATCCTTACTTTCTTGTCATTTGAAATGGCGAATAGTTCTGTTTCTCCTAACGCTTCAGCCGACAACTTCTGATCAACTTTATCTTCTTCATCTGGCTTTGTTTCAAGTGACAATCTATAAGCTTGTTGAGATATAAGTTGATCACCCTCAACAATGACTCGCCCTTGGTGTGTTGGCAAATGCAATGTCAAATGCTTCATTGAAATGAGCGACTCCGTTTCCGACAGGAACGGACGCCCCAGAATTATATTATAGGCCAATGGGAGATCAACAATTGCGAATTCTAGATCACCTCTCCATTTTAGATTCTTATCGCCCATTTTTGTCTCCAACACCACCTGTCCACTTGTTTGAGATGATTGACCTCCAAAACCAGTTACATCCATGAACGTATGTTCTACTCGCTCGTCGTTAATTCCCAACTGGTTGAATGCAGTTCGAGTAATAACATTGCAAGAACTGCCTGTATCAATAAGGACCCGCTTGACGTCCCATCCTTCAATGGCCACCGTAATCACCAATGCATCCGCATGCGGCTCCGTGATTCGCGCAAATGAATAATTGAGGGCATCCCCCCTACTCGTGTTGCTTTTTCCCTGTTCACGGCGAGCCCTTTTTGTTGGAGGCTCATAGATCTCGCCTGCTATTACGTTAATCACTCCTTTTTTCTGCTTCTTTTCTGGCCTTGCTTCTATCTCACGCGGGAGTGTTGCTTTTTCATCAATTGTTTCTTTTCTAACGAATTGACTCAGTTTTCCTCTCTCAGTCAGCTTTTCAATCTCCCTCTTCAATTCGTAGCAATCATTCGTGTCATGGCCATTCAATCTGTGGAACCTGCAGTATTTGTTAGGATATCGTCCCAAACTGGTTCGACCTTTCGCCTCAGGAAACTGCATATCCTTCTTCAGGGGGTTTTTTCAATCCAAAGTAACACCTCATGGCGAGTCGCGTTCAATGGTGTTTGATATCCCCCCTTGAAAGGAGCGATCGCCTTTCCGAACAAAATTACCCTTAGATTGGGTTTGATTTTGATGGCGCCGATTGTCCGAAGTGGATCTAGCCGCATCTCGTTCTCACCGGGTTTGAGCTCTATGTTCCCTGTTAACATCATCCACTTCCATGAATTCCTTTGCTATCTTCATGAGTTCGGCCACTGTGCGTGGCTTGTTGCGGATGATTTCCTCCCGCATGCTCCAATCTGTGGTTCCATCCGCCATTATGTTACGAATGCTCACGATATCTGGGTTCTGCAACCGCACCAGAATATCATTGAATGCTACAACAAATTCCCTTAGGGAATTATAATTTCTCTGTTTGATCTCTTTCAGCTGCCTATCCGTCACATCTGCCGCTTTACAGCCCACGAACTTTGCACAGAAATCACGACTGTACTGAGTCCAGTTGTGAATAGATTCAGTAGGTAGAGACCGAAACCAATCGGATGCTGCTCCGCCCAAAGTGGTTGAGAACAATCGGCAAATTATGCTTTCGCTTGCTCCTGCAACATCCATTAACTCTCTATAGTTCCTGACATGCGCCTCAGGGTCAGAATTTGAATCCCCATAGTATTTAGGTATCGCCGGTGCTTTTATTCTGTGATCTGGAATAAATTCCCGCAACGATGGGGCAAAAGGCGAATCACTCTGCACCACTGCTCTCGCCCTAAGGGAGTACCCCATTCGCTCCATCATGCTTCGCAGTTGATCTTCCAATTCCGTATTGGGTTCCCGCCGAACTTCTTCCATCCGCTGCTGGTGAATTCTGGGTGATATCCACCTGCCATACTGTGTCGACACTTGTTCTCGCTGTGGGTCTAACCGCTGTCCAGTCATAGGATCAAAATTCCAAGTGTGCTCTCGCCCAGACACATTCGCTCCAGATGTCATCAACTCTGAATGTCTGTGGACAAAGGGCTCCGTTTGTTGTAGCGAAAAAATTCCTTGCATTCCTGACATCGGTTGGGATGTTTGCCAGGTCAGATGGACCGTCATATTAGGATCTTGGTGCGAGTAGTTGTCTGGATGGCTATGTGGTGTCATGCGACTACTCTGACCCACCCGATTCGTCTCTCGAGATGACTGCGTAAGCGTAGATACGGCAGGAATAGTCGATGGTTGTGTCGAAGTGACAACGGGTTCTTGTGGGGCAGCCGCTACAGCGGTATTGTGATCTGCAATTGCAGTTAATAAACTAATCATTCGATCTCCAGCCGCTTGGCTCATATTCGTAGCCAAGACCTGTCCTGCCATTTGCACAAACTCACTATTCGACATCTCCATCTCAGTTTGCACTTGGACCTCCAATAATGGACTCAACTGTCCTGAAGGATTCGTCGAGCTGGGTATCACAGGCTGTGTACTCGCAGGCTGCGAACTCACAGTCCGTGGACCTCTTGAGTTCATACTAGTTGATCTGGTTGTAACTCCGGTTGTTCGTGATGGCTCTGACATGTTCTTGGTGTACCTTTAACCAGATGTTGGTAAAAAAGGTCCACCTTCACCGCACCAATTGATAACTTGCCGGATTTGATTTGATGATCCTCGTCGTAGTTACCTGCAAAACAAAACCGGAGACAGGATCTCCGGGAAAACTCTCCGACGATCAAGTCAGTTTTGTGTGGAATTTAGTAGATCGATAATCGTATTGAGGAAAAAAAATGTGAACTTACCACTCCCTTGGCTTTCTTATTTCTTTTATAAGTCTTTCTAGGTAACCGCCGAGAGCGGTTACTCTTTCTGTGCCACGTCCTCCACATAGTCACAAACGTGGTCCCGTTTCTCTGAATGTGTGGTTTAGTGCCTTGTTGGGATTTCGGGGCGGTTAGCCCTTTCCCTTATTAGGAGCCCATTTAATCTTAAACCGTGGGCTTAAATTTGGAATGGGCCCGTGCTTATGATTCAGCTCAGTTGGTTTCACGAATCATCGATTACATACATTTTGACAGGTTTTTCAAATCAGCCACTATTAGTTAATTAAATAATTGCCTCTAAATTCAAAAAGGCATTTGAATTTAATGGCGATCTTGACTTTGCATCGTCACACTGCTACAGAATTTTGACTCCACTTTCTCTTTCAATTCCCTCTCACAACAGCAACTTAAACCAAATTATTATCAGGATTTGATTTCAACTCATTTATCTATTGATGATTACTTCTCTCGGCAACCTCAATTTTCAAACTCAAAATGAACTTCTCTTTTCATCTTAAGCTGCTTATTTTCTTCTCTTTCAGCTTGCAATTCTTTCAAGCTCTTCTTCCAGGAAACGAGACTGATAACTTTGCTTTGCTAAGATTCAAAGCAGGGATTATCAGTGATCCGGATAGAATCTTCAACTCATGGAATGATTCTCTTCCGTTCTGCCAATGGTACGGAATCACCTGCAGCCGGCGTCATCAGAGAGTGACATCAATGGTGTTAGAAGGTCACGATTTGATCGGATCCATATCTCCATTTATTGGCAATTTGAGTTTTCTCAGGATTCTCAATCTTCGAAACAACAGTTTAAATTCCCGAATTCCTCAAGAAGTCGGTAATTTGGTCCGATTGCAAGTTTTATATCTCAACAACAGCATAATCCAAGGAGAAATTCCGATCAATCTAACCTACTGCTCCCAGCTAAGGAGAATAGATTTGTCCAAGAATAATCTCACCGGAAAGATTCCTGCTGCTTTTGGTTCTTTGTTGATGCTTCAATTGCTTCGGATTAGTGAAAACAATCTGAGAGGAGAAATTCCACCTTCTTTTGGTAACCTCTCTTCCCTCACTTACTTATCTGCAGGGCAAAATTCTGAACTGGAAGGAAAAATTCCAGATGAACTAGGGAAACTAAAAATCCTTAGATATTTCTTCCTTCCTGATTGCAAATTGTCTGGTAAGTTCCCATTATCAATTTTCAATATCTCATCTGTTAGGATAATCTCAGCAGGGGCAAACGAGCTGGATGGGAACTTACCCGAAAACATAGGGTTTGCTCTTCCAAATCTGTTTATGTTTGGCATTGGAAGTAATCAGTTTTCTGGTTCAATTCCAAATTCCTTGTGCAATGCTTCTCAATTAGAACTATTTGATGTTGTTTTAAACAATTTTGTCGGATTTATCCCCAATTGTCTTGGAAATTTACAGGATCTTCAGTGGATAAATGTGGGTTACAATAGTTTAGGAAATAGTTCTGCTGCAGACTTGGCCTTTTTATCATCTTTATCAAACTGCAGCAATCTGCAAAAATTACATTTTGAGAGCAACAACTTTGGAGGTGTTTTACCCCATTCTGTAGCCAATTTATCAGCTCAACTTAGCTCATTAGTCTTTGCTTCTAATCAAATCACTGGAAATGTTCCTCAGGGATTGGAGAATCTTGTTAATATCATTGAACTAGACATAGGAAACAATCTTTTGAATGGATCTATACCCTTTTCTTTCGGCAAGTTTCAGAAACTCCAAGCGTTGGTGTTGGATGGAAATAAATTTTCCGGTTCGATTCCATCCTCTATAGGCAATCTCACTCAATTGTCCCTACTTTCCCTGTCGCGAAACAAATTGGAAGGAAGCATTCCCACGAGCATCGGAAACTGCCAAAGGTTACAGAACTTGGATGTTTCAGAAAACAATCTCAATGGATCAATACCCAATGTGGTTTTGCATCTTTCTTCCTTGTCTAGGTTACTGAACTTGTCACAAAATTCACTAACTGGCAAGCTTCCAGTAGATGTAGGAAAGCTAACAAATATTAATGCTCTAGATGTGTCTGGAAATAGTCTATCAGGAAATATTCCTGCAACGCTCGGCTCTTGTTTAAGCTTGGAATATCTCTATTTACAGGGAAATATTTTCCAAGGAAGTATTCCTTCATCATTAGCTCTTTTGAAAGGTCTCCAGAAATTAGACCTTTCGCGAAACAACCTCACAGGAGAGATTCCAGACGGCCTACAACGTTTACTGTTTCTATCATATCTGAATATTTCCTTCAATAATCTTGTTGGTGAGATTCCGATGGAAGGAGTTTTCAGAAATGCAACCGCAGTTTCATTGATGGGTAATAATATGCTTTGTGGCAGTGTGATGCAACTCCATCAACCAAAATGCCCATCAAAAGCAACGAAGAAAGGGAGGTCAATTGCTTTTAAGCTAGCAATCATAATTCCTTGCGCAGTTTTCTGTGTCCTATTCGTCTTAGCTGCTGTTATTGCTTATCGACGAAGAGAACAAAAGAAAAAGAGAATGTCTGCTGTCCGGAAAGAATTGGACAGTCTTGCAGGGATCTTACAGGTAAGTTATAGGGATCTGTTTGATGCAACAAGTGGATTTTCTACAGGTAACTTGATTGGATCAGGCAGTTTCGGTTATGTGTATCAAGGATTTCTCAAGCAATTGGAAAGACCTGTGGCTATTAAGGTCCTCAAACTCGAAACCATTGGTGCATCAAAAAGCTTCTTGGCTGAATGCAAGGTGTTGAGAGAAGTCAGGCATAGGAATCTTGTTAAGTTATTAACATACTGCTCCAGCATCGATTACAAACATAACGAATTCAAAGCTTTGGTTTATGAATTCATGGAGAACGGAAGTTTAGAGCAGCACATTCACGTCGATAACCATTCAGGGGCATTGAGTTTGCTGCAAAGACTGAATATTGCAATAGATGTGGCATCTGCACTGCATTATCTTCACGACCTTTGTGAAAATCCAATCGTTCACCGTGACTTAAAGCCTAGCAATGTTCTTCTTGACCATGAAATGGTGGCTCGTTTAAGCGATTTTGGTTTAGCGAGGCTCTTATCGACGACCTCCAATGATGCATCTCAAAGCCAAACGAGCTCAATTGGAATAAGAGGAACTGTTGGTTATGCACCTCCAGGTAGTTAACACTTCATGTTTATTGAATGAATCAGAAAACTAATCCAATAACTTTGTATTTTCTGAACTGATACATAATGCAGAATACGGAATGGTTGCTGAGGCGACAAAAGAGGGAGATGTATACAGTTACGGGATCCTTGTATTGGAAATGTTTACAGGAAAAAGGCCAACAGATGAAAGATTTGAAGGGCATTTAAATCTGCATAATTTTGTGAAGAATGCACAGCTAAATAGACTTGTTGAGATTACGGATCCAACCCTTTTCGCGCGAGGAATGGAAGAAACAGCAACAACAATATCTAATCAAGGTGCAGAAGATCACGAAACAAGCAATCGCGAGAACCTGCATCGATTGAGTAGTAAGGAGAAAGAATGCTTAGTTTCAGTATTCAGAATAGGAGTAGCATGTTCATCAGAAATACCCTATGAAAGGATGAGTATAAAAGATGTTGCCAAGGAACTGGATTTGATCAGAACCACTTTCCTAGCTTAGCCTCTGTAACTGATAAAACTTTGTATATTGATCTTAATTTTAAAAATTAGTGCAGTTCATCATTTTATGGATGAAGGAGAAAGAATTTGTAAAGCTATTAGACCTTTCCAAGATATTTAACTACATTCAAGCAAAATAGGTTAACATTTGCAAAAATATGAGTGAAGGTTGAAATTGGCTTTCAAAGTCGGTACATGGTCAATTTAGCCTAAATCAATTTGGCGAGAATGGTCAAAGATCAAACCAGTCTTGAAAGTATAATATATTTTTGATACCCGGGTTTTTTTTTTAATAAAAATATCATATATCATTCCATTAAATTACAAAGTACAAATATAGCACGAATAAAACCTCACACGCGTATAGACTACATCCAGTACAAGATCCGCACATGGAAGAAAATAGACTATAAAAAGCAATAAAAATCATAAAAGATACGAATACAACAAAAATAGAAATCATATACTTCTCGTAAGTCGAATCATATAATTCTCGTAAGTAGAACCATAAAAATAGACATTTGGATCTGAGTCCATTTTTTTGCAACTATGCACATCTATAGATCTACGTAAAGATGAATCTTTTCTGCTTTTATTAAGACCGGAATAAAAGAAAGAAGTATGGCTAACAAGGGTAGATCTGACGGAAAAAAAAAAAAGTTCGAGAAGGTATATAGATTTCAAACTAACAAGAAAATGTAAATCTGAAGTTAAAAACGAAAACTAAAACATAAATGGGAGGAGGAAGAAGGAAGTTCTTCCTCTAAGTAAACCTGATTAGAAAGTTAGAATGAAGGTGACAATCGCGGCAGCGACATGAAGCTTGAGAAGAAGGACTAAAAGAAAAGAAGAATATGTAGAGAGAATGATGAGCCTCTCTCTCTCCAATTTCTTTTCAAATAACGTGCAAAGCCATTCTTGATACTCAAACTTTATTATGTTTATATTTTGATACCTGAAATCTATTTTTATACTTAAAAACTATTATATTTTGTACAGGCGCAGAACGTTTTGGTGTCGGTGCATTACTTTATGAGCCAATGCAAAATAACGTGAGGTTTTTTTTGTCTCTGTTTCGATGGGCTTCTATCATTATTAATTATTCGTGATCCATATTCCTATTACGAGGGATTTTTAGAGATTTCATTTGTTAGTGTAATTTTGACCTCTATTTATTTTTCTCACATTTTATCGGTTAATATAATTGTATTTCATTTGTAAAGGAGTGTCAAATGATACCACTTTTAATAAATCATGGGAAGTTTGGAGCTTTTAATATAATACATCATTTGGAGCTATTATATTAAAAGCTCCAAAGTTCCCATAATTTATTAAAAGTGGCATCATTTGACGGAACATGAGAAATACGAATCTGACGTGTTATTGCATAAACCTTTAATAACGAAACTTTCCATAACAAACAAACATTGTTGTGAAAAATGCTATAATTATTTTTCGTAACAACTTGCTTCGTTATCAAAAATCAATTTTCTTGTAGTGTTTGACACGTTGAAAAATAAAAAAAAAGTAGAAACATATTTTTTTTGGGATTAAAATCAGGACCGAAATACGATGTCATCTTTATTGTGATATAAATTTTTTTACAAATTATGAAACTAACGATGAACGTTTATGTTTAGAGTTAGAAATTTCCATACTAAACATACTAATGATGTGTCTAGTGATACTAAGAAAATTGTAAAATTTCTACTTTTTCTGCCCTTTTTCGAAAAACGAAAAAAATCCATCTCAACGATAAAAAAAACCATTTGACACATCAAACAGATAAAATTCAACACAAAAACAAATGCAAAAGCTAAAAAAACTCCAAAAGAAACAACGATATGTCACATTAGTATATATGATTATGTAACTGCTTTGTTGATGTTTCAATCTCTTATGTTCGTCGATCAGCGAACCTCGCAGCACATTAGGAACGGGCATGTCCTCCACCATTTCTTTTCGATGTACTTGCGTCTGATTTAAGTTAATTCATTCATTCTTTAAAAAAAAATTACTATACGTGTCATTAGTATATATGATTATAGTCCCGTCAATTCAAAGTATTCTAAATTACTATAGTCTTAATTTTTTTTGCAAAGACTATAGTCTTACTTTTAAGCAAGTTTTTAAGAATAAATCAATATCAAACCTTAATTCTGTTAATTACAAAATATAGCATCCAAGAAAACAACAGAACAGCAATTGCAAAGACAAAAAAAAATTTGGAATATATTTACCATTTAGAACAATGCTCATTAGACAAAAAGCTCTATTAATTTAAGTTTCTAACACAACTTAAGTATTGAGAATATGATAATACTATTCCAGGATCTTCTAACTGTATCTTTATTCTTTGACATCAAATGTCACATCTACAGGGTTTCTAATATGAGTATACTGGACAAATTCTTCATCGAGATCTATCCACAGTTGAGTATGAAGCGAAGATTCATTATTTGCAAAGGAAGAAATGGGCATAAATATGGCATATGCATTACATTAGGAACGCCCGTTATATGTTTATTCACCTTTCATGGGGTCCAAATAATGAAGATCTATAAGATTTTGAAGAGACAAAGCAAAGTACTATCATAGTGAACTGTAATGGAAATGTGAAACGTAACTAAAAAGCAAAATTGTCTCCAATGATGGTGAAATACAAATGGGACAACTTTTTTTTTTCAAAATGATGCCTCTCTAGATCAAATGATGCAAAATAAATAAAGTTTGTATGGACTTTACCTCAACAAACACTAAATTTGTGCCTCCAATTGTACAAATTTGCACAATTATAATAGACAAATTAATTAAAAAAAAAATCTGATGCAAATAAAATTGATGGACTCTGACTTCAAGTTAACGGGAAATGAAAGACTTACAAATTAAACAATTACATTAGTTCAGCCATAACTAAAGTGTAGAATCGACATCGTTGTCACTCAAAACTTTTTTGTGAATTAAGCAAAAAATAAGCTAGGAATTAAAACACACACATAAACCTATTTCAATTTACTCATAGAAAAAATCCAGAATTGCATTGTTACCAAAAAAAAAAAAAGTTTACCAGTTCAATAGATCGATGTATGCAGGGAAACTGTAATAGCATAAATAGAGGTTAGAAATAAAATCAAGGAGAAAATCAAAGCAGTTGGTTATAGTATAAAGAAGTAACCGTGGAAGATGAAGTGATCCGAGTTCAAAAAGAAGCAAAGGGTTTTAGGTATTCTGAATGGATACAGAAAGAACAGTGAAGGTAGCATGGATAGATTGAAAACGTGAGTAGTTTTTTTGGAAATAGTTATGACCAATGCAAAGTCAAGGAGAAAAGTAATTGTAAAGAAGAACGGTTAAAATATTTTAAGAAATTGGCACATTAGCCATAGATGACACATAAGCACTATTAACTCATCCACTATTATATATACTTCTAAAAGTGAAGCACAAATTTCATTTTTTTTTTCAATTTGTTTCCATCTTACCCTTTCACTCACTTTCTAATTTTGTCTTCAATCTTCCACTCACTTTCTAATTTTGTGCTCCATTCACTTTCCAATTTTGTCCTCAATCTTCTATTCACTGTCCAATTTTCATGGTGAACAGTGGCAATTTCAATTTTTTTCCAATTTGTTCTCATCTTACACTTTCACTCACTTTCCAATTTTGTCCTCAATCTTCCATTCACTTTCCAATTTTATCCTCAATTCACTCAATTCATTTCGCATGTCTTCTTACACACCTAACTAGGAGAAAACGACACCGTTTTTTCCCTCTCTTTTATGTTGTTTTTCAAAATCCAATTTATTTTTCTACACCTCATTTATGCTTCAACAATCACATGAAATATAAGAATATAAAAATATATCATTATGTAAATCTTAGAACACTTGAATTATAATATATTTTTATTGAGACTTCAATTATAATATTAACAAGCGTTTCACATTACCCTAAGTGAAGCACCATGAACAGTGCCAATTTCAATTTTTTTCAATTTGTTCACATCTTACCCTTTCACTCACTTTCCAATTTTGTCCTCAATCTTCCACTCACTTTCTAATTTTGTCCTCCATTCACTTTCCAATTTTGTCATCAATCTTCTATTCACTTTCCAATTTTCATAGTGAACAGTGCCAATTTCAATTTTTTTTCAATTTGTTCTCATCTTACCATTTCACTCACTTTCCAATTTTGTCCTCAATCTTCCACTCACTTTCCAATTTTGTCATCAATCTTTCATTCACTTTCCAATTGTGTCCTCAATTCATTTTGTATGTCCCCTTACCCACCTAACTAGGAGAAAATGACACCCATTTTTTTTTTTGCTTTTAAAGGTTTAATTTCCTTTCCTCAGTAACCCTCTTACATGCTCTCATATTTGTTTTCTTTTTACATATACATAGTTGATGTTTTTTTCCTCTCTTTTATGTTGTTTTTCAAAATCCAATTTATTTCTCTACACATTATTTATGCTTCAACAATCACATGAAATATATAAAAATATAAAAATATATCATTATATAAATCTTAGAACACTTGAATTATAATATATTTTTATTGAGACTTCAATTATAATATTAACAAGCGTTTCATATAACCCTATTTTGGATATTTACTATTAGATCTAAACTTATTAAAATCTTAAGTTGAAGATTCTAAATATTCTAAACCTTAGATTTAATAAGTCTAGATCTAAAGGTGAATAATAAGCCTTAGATTTAATAATCAAATTCATTTATTTGGTCATTGGATCCAATGAACACTACTAATAATATTAATAGTTTACTTTTACATAAATGCACTCCTTAATTTCATCATAATTTTATAACTTGAATTGGAATTTTTTTTATTATTATTACCACCTCAAATGCTCTGATTTTATTAGAATTTTCTAATTTAAAAGTTTTCCTCAACCCAGCCCCACTACTTCAACTAAGAACAAAATTATTTACATTTATTTTTGAATTGACTACATTTAATTTTTAGATTGTCAAGTTTTCAAGTTCGATTATTTATTTTGTTAAGTATGCATTTAATTGAGAAAGCCTTCATATTTTTAGTTATTATTATATATCGATTCTAACTAGAAAAATAACTAACTACCACGGTTCAAGTGGTTAACATACAAATCAATTTAATAAAATTTAGGAAAAATTACAAAACCGGGTCAAATGGGAGGCCCATTTACATTTTCAGACCCATTATCAACCAACTTACATATATAGACTATGTCATGCATACTTTCCCGAAATGCCCTTCATATATATATATAAGAACTTATGCATTTCACCCCCTAACATTCGCGAAAACTCGAACGACGAACATCAAAAACTCGAACGACGAACATCTTCAACACCACCAATCTTCACATTTCTTCTTACAGCGACTTCCAACCGATTCCAATTGCAAGAACCGGCAAGAAGGTATGTTATTTTGTGGATTTTGATTAGGTTTTAATGCTTCTATTCCTATACTACGGTGATTTTACTTCTCCTGCGATTTAGAAGTAGGGTTTGCAAATTTATTGTGTTTTTTCGTTGGTTCATAGCTTCGTTTTGTTAGAATGATACTTACAAATAGTTAAAATCAGTTGCGGCGACCAAACTTTGCATAATCGACCAATTCGCGAATATGAGTTTACTTCGCGAACATCGCAATATGCGAAGTAAACTCATATCCACGAAGCAGTCGAGGCATATGCTATTGTTCCGCATATGCAAATTCGCGAATATTCTTGTCAGTTCGCGAATTTCATATTCGCGAAGTTACTATTTACTTGACTAATTTGCTTTACTTTATGATTTAGAAGGGTGATCATTCTAAGACTAATTCCAAAAAGAGGAAGAGGACATCAAAGACACTTAAGAAGAGTATCAACGACACCTTTAGGTACCCCTACGCCTATGATACGAGAGCTACTATCACAGTTTGTTCTGATGCTGAGGTGATGAAGAAAGTGAAAGAAAAATTATCCAGAGTGCAGTTGGCCATGTTCAGGAAAACATGTTTCGGGCATTTGGTGGACTTCGAAGTGTATTCGTTGTCCTCTCCTCTATGCCATAGGATTCTTACAATGGAGATCAATCCGAAGGAGGGTAAATCCGGAGAAATGTGGTTCAACATCAATGGTGTTGAAGTGAATTTCGGTCAGCGTGAATTCGCACTCATAACCGGATTGAGACTAGGTGATCCGTTACCAATTTTTAAACGGATGAGCAATTATAAAAGGGTAAACAGATTGAAGAATCTCTACTTTGGAGGTAGAGAGAGCATAAATCACAAAAATATATTCGATACCTTCTTAGAGACTAATTGGGCGAAAAAAATAACGATGATGCCGTGGCAATGGCTATGTTGTTCGTTATACATAGGTTCCTACTCACAACTGATCCATTGAAAAAGGTTGATGACAATATCATCAACCTAACTGATTTCCCCACTGTATTTAACTCGTTTCCATGGGGTGTGCCTGCTTGGGATGAGCTGTACAAGACGATGGAACGTGGGATCCCAGGAAGGAAGAAGGCATTTGACGCGTACAACGCGGAAGAAGGAAAGAAGAAGGCCGTCCCATATCAACTTCATGGATTAGCACAAGTGTTCCATGTATGTTTCCTATATTTATGTGATTTACTTCATGTTAGATTTCAACTGTAATGATTTTTATTTAATACTTTGTAGGCTTGGATACTGGAGATATTGCGTGCACCCCCTAAATACTATTTGAGGAGACCAAAGACCGCGTACCCTCGCATATGTCGGTGGATAAGTGCAAAGAATATAACTTTCGCAGAAGCTGAAGAAATATTTAAGGTAAGTACATATGTCTTGTGTACAGAATTAATGTGTGCTTTGGATGTAAGTAACATGTGCTTATGGAGTTGGGTTTGATTGTTCATGTGTTTAGTCAGCTGATGTGCAAGCATCTGAACTTGTTATTGAGGAAGATGAGGCAAAGTGCGATTGGTATGCGCCAATGAAGGATTACTTAGATGGGAAAGCCGTAGACCTTGACTTTGATGTGTTATTTGAACCTTATAAGGGGTCTGAGCTAAGTGAAGAAGAGGAGAACAATGAGGAAGAGAATGAGGTACATAATGGGGAAGAGGATGTGGAAAATGAGGAGGAAGAGTATGTTTATATAGATGAGGAGGACAGAATTAGAAACGAGAAGAGGTGTAAGAAGAAGAATGAAGTGAATGTACAGGCAAATGAGGAAGAAGAAAGGAAGGCAAGGATGCGGGAGAGATTTAAAATGTTGAAGGTGGAACTTAAAGATTCATTGGCGGATGAATTATTGCGGAAGATGAGATCGGAGCTCAATGAGTCTAATAGGCGGGAGAGGGTGCAATTGAAGGAGGAGTTGAGGGCAGAGTTGAAGGTGGAGTTGAAGGAGGAGTTGAGGGCAGAGTTGAAGGACGAGTTGAGGGTGGAGTTGAAGGAGGAGTTGATGGCGGAGCTAAGGGCTGTGAGTAAGGTAGATCGGATGGGAGAGCGTATTGGATGTGATATGTATACGAATTTCGACTTTGTGGGGGAAACGGGTGGGGATGTGGGGGAGAGGAAGGAAGCGCATTGTGGAGAGGATAAGAAAGAAGATGGTCAGAGGAAGGAGGATCAATGTGCAGAGGATAAGAAAGATGAGGGTCAGAGGAAGGAGGATCAGTGTGTAGAGGATAAGAAAGAAGAGGGTCAGAGGTGATGGAAAATAGGCTAACGTATGGCAGCGGAAATATAAAAATTTTAACCTTTTCCATTAACCCAAGATCCGTTAATCGTTATTTCATATAAAGAGGGATAGAAGGAAATACCTTTTGAAGTTCTATCTACCGTTGCAATCGAAGTGCCCACAACTCTTACTCCGAGTTCCCGAGCACAAGACAAAAACACAATCCAAAATCAAGTTAGATATCAACCGTGTAAAAGCAATCAAGGATAGATTGCCTCTAATAAATCAACACAAGATCAAGGAATAAGAGAAAAAGATGAAAATCAATTGAATCGGGAGAAAGCAGTGAATGATCTCGTCCTCAACTATGAGGGTCGAAATTCTCTTTCTACGGCAGACTAGGGTTGGCCGAAATTTACATATAGAGGGGGTATATATACTCTCTTGTATCTAAACCCTAGTTAGATAGAATTAGGTTACTGAATAATAATTTAATTCGGAATATAATTCTTATTTATTATCTATAATTATATCTAAATATAAAGATAATAATAATAACCTTTTAGGATAATAATAGGAGCAATTTAATCTCATTAAACCTCCTAACTTATTTATCTTTTAATTAATTTAATTCACAACCATAATCTAATTAGGATTGCTTAAAATCAAATTAATTTCTTTATGCATTTAATACATAAAAATCGCCCCCCTCTATTTACTGGGCCTTGGTGGACTCAGTTGGACTTCCATCAATTAATTAACATATGTTTCTCTTTTGGGCTCCAAGTCTTATGTGTGACCCATTAGGTTCTTATTGCTTCTAGCCGTATGCAACTATTAAATTAATTTTCTCATAATTATATTTAATCTTTGCATAACGGAATGAGTACGCGAAATGTGATTAGCAAATCCGAAACATTCCCCCAGAGCTATAAGAAGACAGGTTGATTCTGTCGTTGACCTTTCCGTATTAGTTACAGCATAATTCGATCCTTTATCAACTACATCCTTGAACTGAATCTTATGACTATGGATAATGTCAAATCACATATAGCGAGACGTTCGTTTTACTTGTACAGGCCGAGTTAACTCCAATTAGATAGGTTAAGTGAAATCTGCATTTCAAGTCTTAAGCTATCACCTTGCAAGGATTTAGAGTCAAGTCTTCCACAAGCGATCCTTGGACGTATCTCCCATTCATCGGGAGTAACAAATGCTCAATCCAATGTATAATTATCCTGCAATTACTTCCTGTGATACCCAACGTCTGCCGTTCACACCCCAGAGTCATCTCTGTTATGGATCGTGTTACAACAGGATCAAAGCATCACATTCCATAATCCAGAATCACCAACTAACATTCCTTTGAGTCTGAGGATTACTTATACCTATTAATACCAATGAGATGAATAGGTTACAAGGATGAATCTACCCATCCTGTTATCTCAAGTCGGGTCCCCAATCCTAATGAACTCTCTTTCATTGGATCCACGTAACTGTCCAGATATCTGCATATCTGAAGCTTATGAGATCAGCTTTCTGTCTCGACAGAAGACATTGTTACATGCAAGTCTCAGCAGTGATATGTCAATCCTAAACATATTACTTGACTTGGGGTGGTTTTAAGTTTGTTAGTTTATTATAAAGTTTCGTCTCACTTCATGCTTGTATGAACACTTTATAGTCACTTTAAACAAACTTAGGGATTTCCTTTTATTAGACTTTATTTAGTTCTTAAAAGAGGTTGTCTTTATATAGTTATGAAACCATATCTCATTAAAACAAATGATATAAAGAACACTTTATTTACATTAAGTTTATATCCTAGAACAATTGTCTATAGGACACTAAACCCCAACAAGAGGAAGGAGGAGCAGTGTGGGGAGTTGATTGAAATCGGCGATGACACAGAACCACAAGAAATGCTCCCTGAAAAGGAGGAGCAGTATGGGGAGGTATACGATAGTTTATATATATGTAGTTTTATATTTACTTTTAAATATGTTCCTTACAGTGTGTTCGGTCGTTATGTTTTGATAGGAAGCAATTATCACTTTAAGCGAGAACACACAAGCCGTGATAGATGATGTGCATAACTCTCAGCCATTAAGGGCGGTGCGACAAAGGAAGCGATCACATTACGTGACAACACCGTTCGGAAAAGAAAGGAAAAAGGTGTAAGAAGGTGGCTATGAAGGTAACTAAGCAGGTAGCCAAGAAGGGAACTAAGAAGGTAGATCAGTGCATGGATCTTGTCGTATCACAGAGTCCCGCCGTTCCTAGAGCACCCCTTGTACCTACGTCATGGTCAGTCCGGATTGATAAGGACGATGTGTCTACGTATGAGGTATGGAGGAATTTTTGCACTAAAAAGACGTCAAGGCCCGTTAAAGGGATAGAACCACTACAGCCAGAAATCCCGTGGTTCATACAAGCTGAGACACCGGGAAAATATTGGGACAGGGAGGTATTGCTTATAAATATTATGGTTTGTTTGTTTGTGGTACATATGTTTGTGAAGCATGTGTTTGACTTATGTATATATTTCTTTTTTAATTAGGACATCGATGCATTCATGTATCTGTTGCGGCGCCAGTCGTTCGAGAATGGTTTAGATGCGGACTGGACTACATGTGATAGCCAATTCACCGGATATATACAGCTGTCATATAATATGGATATGGGCCACGTGTGTAACACGATCAATGGTAGAGCTGACATGTTTATGAGACCATGGAAGGGTTTGAAGCGAATATTCATACCATTCAACATCAAAGGAAACCACTGGATATTAGGAGTGCTAAATACAACGAATATGCACATGTACATATATGATAGTTGTCTTTCTAATGACAGTGAGGAGAAGCTTGGTCAAGTACTCCAGAGGCCTATGACCGTACTTACATACGCTATTCGCAAAACCATAGGGTAGAATGGTCAAAATCAGGACAACCGGATAAGGTGGACTAGGCTACCGGACACTCCACAACAGAGAACAGCATCGAACGATTGTGGGATGCTTGTGTGCATTTTTTCTCAACTTTTAACAGTTGGTCGGCAGGTGCATGAATTAGACCTAGTGGACGGAGATTTCCTTAGATTACGTGTTGTCCTTGAAATTTTCCATGGCAAACTGTATAAATTTTGAGTTGTACTATTTGTGTTATATATTGTGTCCATTTTGTGTTCTTACAGATTTTTGCTTAACATCATATTCGCAAACACATAAATATGCGAAGTTGTTCATTTATTCGGGTTGTAAGTACTTCGCAGTATTCATATTCACGAAGTTAATCATGCATATGCGAAGCACATAGTCTTCGCGAACATACCTCATGTTCCGCAAACTGGTGTATTCGCGAAGGCACATGCAATATACGAAGAACTGTAGGTTCACGAACATACCTCCTGCTCCGCAAACACATATATTCGCGAATTCGCATATCCTCACATTCGCGAAGTTGTACATTTATTAGCGAAGTTGTACATTTACTAAAACACATCTTATTTGGATACAACAACACAAACTAAAACACACATTATTTGGATACAACAACACATAATTTTACAAAACATAATTTATTAGTAAACATAATTTTACAAAACATAATAAAGCTTCATTAGAATAATTAATCTCACAAGACATAAGGATACATGTTCTTACAAAAATATAAGGATAAATTTTGCTCTTACATAATCCAACTGCATCAATTGTTCGAAGTCCTAGAACTTCGTGAACTTGCTATTGTACTTGGAGTTTGACTTGTATTTGGCAACGGTCGGTGACAATTCAACCTATTATGCCCGCTATTCCCACACCGGCTACATACCATTGGCAAAGGGTTTTCACCTTGTGACGATCTTCTGTTCTGACTTCTTGATCGTCCAACTGGGGCAGAACCTCTTACAGGGGGAAGAACATTCCTTGGAGGGGCAGAACCTCTTACAAGTTTATTTTATAGTGGGTCTCAAAATCTTTCACAATGTCCTTTGGTCTAAACACTCTACCCTGAATATCAAACTTATCCGAAAGTAGTATGCCAGCCACTCGTTTCCCCGCTTGCTTGTGATGTGGTAACATTTGATCTCTAGAACATGTGTGGTTGTCCATTGTATCCATTCTTCGGAGCCTAAACAAACTTGAATTGGATATCGCAATTCCTCTAGCACGCCATTTACATACATCTAAATGTCTACATCTAACCTCAAACATGGACTTGTTAGACTTGTACACTTTCCATTCGAACCTGTTATTCACTGCGAATTTACCTAGTGCATCCTGCAATTCTCGTTTGTTGGAGAACATGTCGTGTACCTTTAAACCGACGACCCCTTTCGATGAACTATCTTCAATAGTAAACTTAGGTGCATCATGGATCTCAGGTAGCCATCGAAATGGATCACTCCTCTTCCTTATTGTTTCTACATTCTCTGCCAATACCCTGCTTTGGGGAACAGCTTCGCAATGCGATTGTCTCGGAGGGGTAGGTTGTCCATCATTTACCGTTTCCTCTGTGTCATCATGACCCCAAATGTCATCGTCGTACATTTGGTCCTCCGGACGATAAACCGGATTCGAGCTAATATCATCTAAACCAGGAGTGATTGGTTCTTTTCCTGGCCTATGAGGTGGGCGTTCAACAGTTGTGTTGTCTACTTCAGGATTTGTTTCAAATACAACTGTGGCATTGGCATCACAACTTGAATGAATAACATTCTCTACCTTCATGACTCGCGGTTGGATTGTTCGTGACTCAAAATAAGCATATAGTGGGGTAACATCGTCAGTTTTCATCCGACAATAATCTAAAAAACACTCAACATCACTTGAATCAACAATCGGAACTACTGCCCCAAGTAGTTGCTTTCGACCGTAAGTTAACTGCATAGTCATACGCAGATCAAATGACATTGGATCAACATTCGCAGTAGTGTATACTATCTCTTGCAGCCTTTCCAAGCTCATTCCCGGAGACATCTTCAGCAATTTCTTCTCACCCCCCTCGTATGTCATGTTCTTACCAACTGTTTTTCACCGGCCATTCCACATGATCACACACAATACAAATTGGACTGACATGTTTCTATCAATAATAAACAAAAAAAGAATGAGATAACAACATGAAATAACATACACTTCGCATAATTCGCAATTATTCGAATATGCGAATTCGCATATATTGCAAATACATTCGCAGACTTCGCATACTTCGCAAATACGTAAAATATGCGAAGTGTGCGAACCCATTAATGGAACACCATCTCTTCGCATACTTCGCGTATATTCCATATGCGAATTCCACGAAGTATGCGAATCACAATCGCATACACAGCCTTCAATCGACTTCGCATATTAAGATTTCGCGAAACGAAATCATAATCTGCGAAGCACGCGATCTTCCGCGAATCAAGTTCAGATTTACAAATTTCTAACCTAAAAAACAACATCAACAAGTTAAAAGCGATTTAAACATATGAAACTAACATCATACTTACATGACAAGGCTTGGGCTTGGATTGATGTGTTCCAATGAAGGATCTTAAGGAAAAATAAGAGAGAGAGAGAGAGAGCTGAGAGAGATCTTAAGTAACTTATATATATGAAGGGTATTGTGGGTATTTCGAAATAAATCAGTCTATATATGTAAGTCGGTTGATAATGGGTCTGAAAATATAAATGGGCCTCCCATTACACCCATTTTTATAATTTACCCTAAAATTTATCAATTTATTTTTTCCCTATGGGTATCTTTGTAGTAGTTTAGTATATACATACATAGATGATGCCATTTTTAATCGGTTAAAGACACTTCATAGCTTCTAATAGTTCAGGGGGAAAACGATGTTTTTAGTAAAGTTCAGGGGCCAAGTATGCATTAAGCCAAATAAATACTTGCCACCACCAACAAAAGAAAACCCAATTCTCTCCGACACAATTTCCCCACAGAAACAATGAATCAAACCCATTCGAGGGTTTAAGAGCAAGCTCCAAAAATCCTTCCCCGTCTCTGAAATTCTCTCTTCCGCCATCGTTCGTCTTGCTTAACGATGGAGACTGTGAGGCTCCGTTTAACATTTGATCACATTCTGAACAAATCGCTGAAGACTCGAGGCCTAGACCGTTGCTGGGTTCAGCTAAAACCCCAACACCAAACCATCTCCGATCTCTCTTCTTACATCCTGCATGCCTTCAATCTTCAAGACGAGTGCCCTAGAGGCCTTCTCCTCTCTGTATGTCACATATTCTTTTTTTTTTTTTTTTTGGGGTGCTTCCTGTTTTTGTTCTAAATGGGTTCTTATTTGTTAATGAGTTGTAGATGGACGAATTTTCATTGCCGCCTTTCGAGTCTACTTCTATTTTGAAGGATAAGGATATTATCCGGTTAGTAGTTCATCAATGGTACATTTTTTACTGTTAATAAGAAAATAGTTTGGCTAATTTAAGGAAACAATGGTATTTGTGGCCATATTGTTCAGAGTGGAAAAAATTGGCGGTGTATCTTCTGATATACTGATGATAGGCAATGGGGAAAATCACTTGGAAGCAGTTCAAATCGTGGATATGCAACCTGTAGCTTCTGCTATGAATCTTCTGGCAAATGAGGAATTTGAAAAGGAATCTGGAGGCTACCAAAGTGAAGAGGAAGAGGATGCACAGGAACAGGAAGAAAATGAAATACACATAGAAAGTACTCCAGAAGATAAAAATGTTTCGAGAAAGAGAAAAGCCTCAAAAGAAATTAAAAGCTCAAAGTATGTTCTGGGTAGAATAGATTCAATTTCATGATATTTGTTTTGATATATGGCTCTTTCAATATAGTCGTGCTCTTTATTTGCCTTCTAAAAAAGTATCTACCATTTCTTGTGTGGTTTTTTAGGATTTATGTAGGTATTCTTGGTTTTTTATATTACAGGAGGAAGAAAAGTAAACCTGCTAGTTCTGAAGATTGTGCTGATGTTGTAGAAGATATTGCAAATAATGCTAATGGGGAGCAGAATGGAAGCTTAAGAACTTCCGAAGTCAAAGAAAAGAGGCAAGCTTTGAAGCATATCTATGAACTTTAATTTTTTTATCTTACTTCTTCTGTTTTAGGATTTATGCAGGTATTCTTGGTTTTATTTCTCATTTCTTAAACTTTTTTTCTTACAGGAGGAAGAAAAGTAAATCTGCTAGTTCTGAAGATTGTGCGAATGTTGTTAAAGATATTGCAAATAATGCTAATGGGGAACAGAATGGAAGCTTAAAAACTTCAAAAGTCAAAGCGAAGAGGCAAGCTTTGAAGAATTACTATGAACTTAGTTTAATGTTTTGATCTTACTTGTGCTGTTTTATTCCCTGGGGTTAGGTTAGTTAAAACTTGATCCTCTCATTTTTGGTGGTTTTATTGGTCAGACAGATAATATTATTGTCTACAACATTGAGTAAATACTTTTTTCTTTCATTATTGCACCAAAATCGAAACACCTATAGCTACTTTGAGTTCTAGAAATTCACAGATTAGGGTAGTAGGGCCCTTCCACCATAGAATTGTTCCATACAGTGTGTTGTGCATCAGTACTGAAGTCTCTTTGGAGCTTATATGACCTATGAACACAAATTGGTTCCTAAACTTGTTATCAATGGAAAATTTGGCCTAGATAGCTCTTTTGCCAAATTCCACACTTTTTTAGCTGATTGAACCTAACTCAGCTACTCAACTCAATCACTACATGTTTCAAGTTGGGCTAAATTGGCCAAAAAAATACTGGTTCCTGATGAATTAGCTGAAAAAGGTTAATCGGGCAAAATTGTCTACCCTTAACCCATGCAAATTTAAGGGCCCATTTTTAGTTTTAGCCTCATATAATGCCCTCAATTCTTTTTTTCCCCCATCTGTTCAATTACCAAATAATTTTTCCCTTAAACTTTGTTTTGTAGGTCATGTGAAGCTCAAGAAAACTGCAACGGGAATGTGGATACATCCCATTCTCCAACAGCTAAGAAGGTTTTGCTTTATATCATCCTATAAGTTCAATCTATGAAATCTTGATTTCTGGATACATCTTGTAATTGTCATTAAATGTTTATGTTCTGATCCTTCATCCATTTATTCAGAATAGAATGGCCTTGAATTTCATTATGAATTTTCATGTCCAATTTCTAATCATGCAACGTGACTCAAGTGGTGTCGCAACTGCTCATGAGTCTTGAACTCTTGGTAGCTTTATTTTTGTTTTGGAGCACATAGTCAATGGTGTACATAGGTTAAATACCTGGAAAGTTGTGTTCCTGGTTTATTTGGGAAGCTATATGAATTTTGTTTGCTGCATAGTAAAACTTGGCTCAAGTCAATCTTGAATATATCAATGTGTATTCAAGATGATGTAAACATGCTGTAGGATTTCCAAATTCTATATTGCTGATGACATCATGTGATAGTGATGATGATATTTTGGATGATGTCTTGCTTCAAAGTATAGGTCAATTTTTTGTGTATTGACTTCCATACGTTCCCCTATTATAGTAAAAGACAGTATTATCTTAACCTCTTTTTAGAAAGAGTCCCAGCATAAACTGGTTGCAATCCATTTTTCTGCTGTTAAGGTGGATAATTGAATAATTTTCTTTCGTTGCCATTAATAATGTTGTTAATGGTCAGACCATAAGGACCATAATTTCTTTCTGTTGATGTCTAAGTTGTGGAGTATCAAGTATGGGTAGTTAATAATTCCCATTCATTTAAAATTTAAACCAGGCAATACATGTAGGTTTCCAGTATTACAGAAGTTTTAAAACTTTCAAGGTTTATTTTTCTTTTTCTCCCTTCCCATAATGTGAATGCTTCTTAGTTCATAGAAGACGGGTTCAAATTCATGCAATTGAAAGTTAAACCACTTAAATCATGAATGTGATTTTAACTGCTACTATACTCTACACATTCAGCTGGCTAGTAGAAGTGCTAGACGTAAAAAAGCCAAGAGGAGATTTTTGAAAGGAATACGGGAAGCTGAAAGAAAAGAGGTAATTCAGCATTAGATTTCAGCTCAAATACATATCCATTTGTTTGTATATCTTGTTAACTGAAGAGTAAAGGGAAGGGGTTTATATATGTACATCTTATATTACTTTTATTTCCTGGCATGCACACAAATGTATTGTGCATACATAAATTGGGTAGAATATGAACTAACGAGTGTATATTTTACATGCATGTTTTAGTGAGAATAAGAAGTGGTCTTCCTTTAATATCTACTGATTTTAATCTGTTGGGTTGAATTTGCAGCTCCGCAGGAAGCAATTACATGAAAAATCTGATCAGCAGTCAGATGAAGAGGACCAACCATCTAATCAGATGGTCTGTCAAGAATCAGCTGAAAAGGGTAATGAAGAAGTTTTTGAAGAACTGCCTGAAAAAGAAACTGAGGAACTCCAGGAAGACCAAAAACTGCCTGAAAAAGAAACTGAGGAACTCCAGGAAGACCAAAAACTGCCAGATGAAGATAATGATGTAGAGGAAGATGTCGTTCCAATGGTCATTAGGCCAGGACATATCCGATTTGTGCCACTGGGGGAAGGTCTGATGCTCTGTGTGTATGATGTGGATTTTAGTGTTTCTAATATTCTTATCATTTCACTACAAACTAAACGGTCTGCTAAGTGCATGCGACAATTATGACATGTCTGACATTTCCTTTTGCAGAAGACACCGTACAAACTGAAAATCAAAGTCAAATTCCTCGGGTATGTTTATTTTATCCGTTGCTTCATCTAATTCTTCTCTCTTTTAACTTGTTGTCCTCGTCATTCAGTGCTTAAGAATAGAATGTTTATATTTAGTAATATTTTGTTTCATATGGATTCACCTGGATATTTACATTGCTTTCTGGTGTCTGGTGTATAAGTGGTACTCGAGTTAATCAGGTGCATCAGTTGAATTGTGATTATTTCACTTTCTTGACCTGGTAACTGAATGTTGTTTTGTCAAACTTTTTCTCTTTGTTTCTAAATTATCACTAAGTTCATGTCTTGATTTTCTTTTATTTATTTCTGTCTTTTTTTTTTCCCGAATCGTACTTTAATGTATTTGTGCTCAATGTCCTGATCTTTTGTTACATCCCTTCATGCTTGGATCGTGTAGACATATCATTAAAGCAGAAATCTAAGGAACTAGTGACGTGCTAAATATAAGGCATGTTTATGAAAGTCATATTCAGATAAGGCTTCTTAGTCGATAGATATATCCTTCAATTGGGATAATAAGGGACATGAGATGAACTAGAGATCAATAAATTCTTCCCCATCAGTTGGTAGCAGCATCTCTCCTCAGCTTCATGTTGATATTGAATTATATATTTTTGGTTATTCAGGATAACTTTCAATGGAATGGAGTAACAAGCAAAAAGAAGGGTCAAAAATGGGGTAGGGAAAAGACTACATCTTATAGAAGGAATGATCACAAAGATGTAAATCAAGAGCAACCAAAGGTGCTCAAAGGAGCTGGACATCATCTCAACTTTGAGAACCTTGAATTCTATACTACCTTGCCTAAGGTTTGTTTCCTTCGAATTCTCATTTCTATTGCTTGGATCAGTTTGTGTCTTTTGATCACTGTAAGGAAATGGTCGACCATTATATTTCTAGGATGGTCTGCCTCCACAGTAACTGTGCTGGATTAGTTAGTATTCTTCTTCTTAGGAGGTTTAAATGTCAGCTTACTCCTGAAATTTTGCAGGTAGGTGATGTGATTGCTTATCGTTTGATTGAACTATCATCGTCCTGGACCCCTGAACTCTCATCTTACCGAGTATAAACTCTTTCTGGTTTGAAATTCTGGGTGACTCTTTACTTTTTAAGAGAACATGCAATTTATTATGGTCCTTTCGTCGATAGGTTGGGAAGATATCTCGATATGACATGAAGTCAAATAGGCTTCGGCTGGTGCAAGTCCCAGGATATCCATTTTTTCCTGAGACAGACCATGATCCATCGGATTTTCAACCAGAACCATCACCTTACCAAGCTGATGGTTCATTATGGGTACGTTGGCTCTGCACATTTTTATTTGTTCTTTTATATATTTTGTGTGGGGTAAAACAGATAGTTAGAAGTTATCAATGGGTAGATTGTGTAGGGGAAAGGGTTGGCTTTAAGTAAAGTCGGTTCTGATAGAATGTTATAAAATCTTGTTGCTCAGTAATACAGAATCTAAGCTGATGAAAAGACTGGCAAAATTAATAATCTTAATGGATGATGTGGTAGATGGACATTGATAGGATTTCATAAACGCGATCTGCACGTAGTTTCATGTTACTACAAGGGTTCTAGTTGATTTGTATTATATGTATTGATCAATTGAAGCTTATGGCTGAACCTTTGTCTAACAACAGAGGATATCATTTTACCATATTGCTGACAGCTAGAGCTTAACTTTTTTCTGCAGACTGAGTTTTCAGCACTTATAGAAGTTCGTCTTGTCAGACATGGCAAATCAAATCCTGAAACAGATTCGCGGACAAACAATGACGCTGATGCTGCTTCTCAAGGTACTAATCCTGGTCTGTTCTATTCTATGCCAGCGCCATAATCGGAATGCACAAAGAACATGAATAATTTGATTTAATGCGTACTTGCCTTTTATTATTGTATTTTTATTCCACAGAAAACGGAACAGTGAACCCATGGGAAGAAATTAGCCAGGCACTGAGTGCGAAGAAGGAACAGCTATCTCAAGAAGATGAATGGAACAAGCCAGAGAGTTCCGGGGGGAGATCATGGTCGTACAGGTCCTTGAGAGGCAGCGCACTGGGTCCAACCGTTGCCTACCTAAGAGGACAAAATGAAATATGACTAGACCTTTTCGGCTTTTCGCACTTCTTGTTTTGGTAACTTCAGTCTGAATCCCAGTTTTGGATTTTGATTTGTTCAAAGTTTGGGGGCTACTATTTATCGGTTAGCTTATGTATAGTGATGTCTTATGTCTCGGCTTTCCTTCGGATTATCTTAATATCCTTAATTTTAACTTGTAGTAACATATTCTCGAAATGAAGAACAGTTTTGGTCACTCCCTTATCACTTCCAGCTTGATAGCAGAAAAGATGGAACATGTGAGAATCAGTATCATTATTGGTATCTTAGGGTAATCAATGGGGTAGGGGGTCTCTGTTCCCGTCTGGACAGGAAATTTCCGAAAAAATTCCCCACGGATAGCGGTGAAGAATTTTTTTTTTGCGGGAACAGACTTCACGGGACAGGAAATTTCTGAAAAAAATCCCCATGGATAGGGGTGAAGAATTATTTTACCCGTGAAGTTGGAGCAGGGACAGAGATGGGGAAGGCCTTTTCTGCCCTGTATCCCTAGACTCTGCTCGACTTCCGGAATTATTAATAAGATTATATTATTGTCAAATATGATTTCAATTTTTGTACTTAATAGAAAATCGGGTTAATACACATATTTGCCCCTGTGTTTTTTCGGAAAAACAGATTTGCCTTTAAATCAAATAAACCCACAAAACTATCCCTGAATTTTCCATAAACCTGCAATTATATCCTAATCTGACGGAGCAGTTAAACGGCGATAACATCAAACCTTCTTATCTCCAGAAAAACTTCAGAAAAGAACAACCAATCACAAACAGAAAAAAATATGCACATTCAATTTCGATTAAAAGCAAGTTAGAAGAACAGATTGGTCAAAATTTATTTTCATAAAAACTCAATCAACCTAATAAAATGGCGTCTAAACCTCCTAATTAATCCAAAAGCAATAGCAATAGAAAACAATAAGAAACCAAATGAATTTTGATTGTCGTCATCCAATTTTTTAGGAGACAAGAAGGTTTGATGTCATCGCCGTTTAGCAGCTCCGTCAGATTAGGGTATAATTGCAGGTTTATGGAAAATTCAGGGATAGTTTTGTGGGTTTATTTGATTTAAGGGTAAATCTGTTTTTCCGCGAAAACACAGGGGCAAATATGTGTATTAACCCTAGAAAATCTGATTATAACACTAATGATACATAATATTTTAGAGTGAAAAGTACAAAAATAAACCTTGTGGTTACACCTGTTTTCGACCGGTACCTATGTGGTTTAAAAGTTTACAAAATGGTACCTTGAGGTTTATTCCGTTAGCAAACACATACCAAATTGACTAACGGTGTTAAAAGTCAATGGAAAAAGAGTTAATTTGATCTTTATATTTATTTATTTTATAAATTAACTTTCTCCTATTATCTAATTATTACAAATAAATCCCAAAATTAAAAATAAAATACAATTATACCATTTCTTTCCTCTCTCTCCTCTCTTTTATTTTTTTTCTTCTTTCTCTCTCTTCTCTCTTCTCTCTGCTAATTTCTCTCTCTAAAATCGATTAAATTAACAAAATAAACACTTTCAAATTCTACCTTTCACTTAGCGCAAAGATAGAGCCTGTGCAATACTAGACAAGATCGATGGAAAACTTGAAGCGAGAATGGCTTTCAATGAATCAACGATTTTCAATTTACCCTTTAGCTCCTCAAATCATTGTCCTCTCATCTTTCGATCAGACGGGTTTATAGCTAAGAAAGATCTTCGACCTTTATGTTGCCAGCTAGCTTGGGATTCTCGCTCTGAGTTCCAGATTTTTGTGACTCAAACCTGGTGGGAAATATCTGATATTTGCACTATTTCTCAACTTTTAAGATGAAGCTCAATCGTGGAACAAGAATATTTCTTGTAAAACTTTTACTCGAAAAAACATTCTCATAAACAGAGGCTTGAAGGGCTATAAAAATATCTTGAGAACCATCATTCGCACAATGGTGCTGCTTGAGAAAAAGTTGCAGACGGAATTACGAAGGTGCTCCGGCAAGAAGAAATTTTATGGTTCCAAAAATCCAGACATGAATGGATTTTCTAAGATGATAGGATTACCAAATCGGCCAAGCTCCACCAATTAATTAATAATACCACCAATTTTTTTTGAATTAAATGTAAAATTTAAAAGAGTTTGTTTTGTTAATTCAATTCAATTGATTTTAGAGAGAGAAATTAACAAAGAGGGGAGAGAAGAGAAAGAAATAAGAAAACAAAATAAGAGAGAGAGGAGAGAAGAGAAGAGAGAGGAAAGAGATGGTATAATTGTATTTTATTTTTAATTTTAGGGTTTGTTTGTGATAGTTAGATAATAGGGGAGGTTAATTTATAAAATAAATAAATATAAGGACCAAATTAACTCTTTTCCCTTTGACTTTTAACACCGTTAGTCAATTTGGTATGTGTTTGCTAACGGAATGAACCTCAATATACTATTTTGTAAACTTTCAAACCACATAGGTGCCGATCGAAAACAGGTGTAACCACAATGTTTATTTTTGTACTTTTCCCTATTTTATATTTCATTAAAATGTTGTATTATTATAGTGAATATAAATTTAAATTTTGTTTAATATTTAAAATAAAGGGATGACTTTTCAACCAAGCGCGATGACCAATTGTGCGAATCAAAGGTTCCTCTCGTACTAGGTTGAATTACCATTGCGACACTAT
This sequence comes from Euphorbia lathyris, assembly GCF_963576675.1. NCBI lineage: Eukaryota > Viridiplantae > Streptophyta > Magnoliopsida > Malpighiales > Euphorbiaceae > Euphorbia > Euphorbia lathyris. The sequence goes on along the minus strand of NC_088914.1, from coordinate 15,698,874 downwards.
CATCAGTAGAGTAAAACGGTTTACGTTCTCTATTGGTGGGTGAATAATCCAACGCTTGGTGAATTCTGCTTCACAATGATAGGAAGAGCCGACATCGAATGATAAAAAAGCAACGTCACTATGAACGCTTGGTTGCCACAAGCCAGTTATCCATGTGGTAACTTTTCTGACTAGGGATAACTTTTCTGACATCTCTAGCTTCAAATTCCGAAGGTTTAAATGATCAATAGGCCACGTTTTCACGGTTCGTATTAGTATTGGAAATCAAAATCAAACGGGCTTTTATCCTTTTGTTTCTCACTCGAGATTTCTGTTCTCGTTGAGCTCATTTTAGAATATTTGAGTTATCTTTTAACAGATGTGCCGCCCCAAATCTAGATTTGTTTTTATCCTTTTAACATAAAATTTGAACAAATCGGTTTACTGTTATATGATTTATTTGTCCAGTTAGATCTTTTAAATATTAATTATGTTTAAGAACATCTTTATTGGTTCATATTCACAACCACTCAATATGCATGTTAAATCATTCATTTAATAAATATTATTTAATTAAACTCTATCATATTATTTTAAAAATTAAAAATATATTATAATAGTAAAATAAAAGTACATACAAATGTACTACAAAATAATTATTGTGATAAATTTGTTTGGAATTTCATATATGACAGTCGAATGACAATCAAAGTAGACCGTTCAAATTCAGTACGATACTGACAAATTCGAACCTTATCCCTAACATTAAACAAAATTGTTGCAGGAAGAAGATTGCCAGCTGTTTTTCTTCAATTCATATCTGGGTATCATAAAGTGGAAAATTCAATTGGTTGAATATCTAGAGTAAGATACAGTCAACAGAAAATCTGAGTGATATTAAAGATTACCAGAATTGGATTTTAAAGTATCTTCAAAGTGTCAGGATGCTGCTGCTACATTTTTTCTACAATAGCCACTTTTAGAAATTGAGTGAAAAAGGAGCTGCATTCAAACTGACAATATGAAAATCCTAAAAAAATGACATTGGCAGGGGAAAAATGGTCTCCCTTGCCAATATTTTCAACTTTTCAGGCTCTAATTTTTTGGTCAAATATATAATACATCATGCAATTTACAGAATCAAACCACTCAGTTTCACCGTCTACCTAAATTGTGATCTCACCTATCTCAAGATTCTCAACCAGTAGGTGAGACAATAGTGTCAATATTAACACTCAAATTGGGATAGATTACAAAAAAAAATATATAAAAAAATAATTGTATATATATATACCTATATAATGATACAGTAGCGTTCACCTGGATCCTGAATGACCAAATGAATTTCGTCATTCACCGTTAGATCTACGCTCATTAAATTTACACCTTATGATGGTTTGAGTCTCCACTGTAGAATTATAATAAGCGTATATCTAACGGTGAATGTCCAGGTGAACGCTACTGTATAATGATATAAGATACCAAAATAGTCTTACCAATTTTGAGGAAGAACCAATTTAACTTTCATATTCAAAACAACGTAATTTCAACCGTAACGCTTGTTAAATGGTACAATTAAAACTCTCACTAACATCAATTGACACATCAGATAACTGTATCATTAACCACTCTACACATAGGTGCCACATATATCAATTTCGTCTTTCTAACATTAGAAAATGACAAACGTTGAGCTATATGATGTGTCAATTTCTATTGGTGAGAGTTTTAATCATGTCATTTTGATAAACACCGAGAGTGAAATTATGTTGTTTTGTATGTGGGAGTTAAATTAACTCTTCCACAAAAATCTTAAGATTGATACCTTGTCTCTAATACTATTGAGAACTTAACGTTAGCAAGTTGAACCAATCCTAGACAAGGTTAAAGGAATGCTCTATTCATTAATGAATAATGTTATCTCCATTGCATATTTGTGTCACGTTATCACTCATCAGTAAGGCAGATAAAAAAAACACGTGTATATATGTGAATTTTTTTTTATCCTTGTTCTCTGCGTGTTAAATAAAAACATAATCTAAATATTATCTCAATTTAAAGACATTTCATCTCCAAATCTATTATGAAATCGCAAAAAACACAACTTTTCTTTCTAAACCAACTCATATGCAACTAGTGCAGAAGAACAAGAAAACAAATATCTTGACCAACTTGTCAAGCTTTCAATTGTATCAGTTAAGGATAAAATTACTCTTAATTGACAATGTTAGGAGCATATTTACACCTTTATCTTCAGTTAAATATCACATCATTGAGAACTGAAAGAAAAATGGCAATTCATTGTATACTAGATGAAGAACCATTCTTAAAAAAAATGCAACAGAATCAGATATGCCATCAATAAAGAGTGCAAAAAATTAACTGAAATTCCTTAACCTTAAGTGGAAAATGAAGGGAAATTTTTTATTCCAACAGAACAAAATATGTACTTCTTCTAATTCCTATTTAGTGTACAGGAATTTTGCTTTCTGTACATGATTTGGTAGTAAATGGTAACTTAAATACTCTCTCAATCACATCGCACAAGCAGAGAAAGAAAACATATTGTTGCTGCCTGGGATGCTCACTCACCTTTATACATAAACTGGAGCAGATCATATTCTCACAGCCCCCCTCGGTTCTGCTGGCTATTCATGTCTTGAAATGAGAAACCACTGAGGAAGTTCAGGAATTGCTCCGGCTCCTCGCCTTGTCTAATGATCTGCAGATAACATATGCTCAACAGCTTAGCTAATCAAATATGTAATTCGAAGAACACTCACATAACTAAGAAAATGGCTACATAACAACAACGAGATGAAAGTCCAAAGGTGCAAAGGTGAAAAACTACCAGGACCAATTGCAGAAACTACTAGCAGTAGTAACAGATAAATAGTTCTTTAAAAATTATGCAACTACCCTAGTACAAGTTTCAGATTGAACATGAATTCTGATGTCCAGACTCACAAGAACTTAGGCTAATTAACCAACCATCTCTCTATAGGTATGCAATATGAATTTTGACAAGTTGTTCCGAAGGAATGTCCATGCATTTGACAAATAATCGTTTGGTACCAAATTTTGTCTCGGGGACTAATTTTGGTCAAAAGACTCAAGTTCCATTCTCCTATACATATCTTGCTTGTGTCAAGCAGATGAAACTTTAGTATCTGTGATGAACTTTTGGTCTGGGAGATGAAGTTTCGTTTATGGAACTAAATGTTGGTCTAGAATGAATTCTGTACCAAATTTTGTCTGCAAGACTAATTTGGTCAAAAGAATCAAATTACAGCGAGTAAATAACTCGAGATGATTGCCATAATGACCCATTGAACAACACTAAAATGGATGCAGGTTCTGTAAAATAATCATATTCAAGATAAAAGAAGTCATGAAGGGTTCAACTCTTATTCGACTTTGTAAGACCGATAATAAATCAATTAAATGTTTCTGAATAGCAAAAACAATAAGGAATCACATTGGATGTAAAGATCAGAGTTCTTTATGCGGAAGTTTTTCGCAGGGATGTTTTATTCATTTTATGAAGCAGAAAATTATTCTAAAGAGTAACCAAAGGATAAGTTTATACTTCATGTCATAACTAGAAATTATGTCAATCAACACTCAAATAAGAATTATCAAATCAATTCTTCAAATATGAACAAAACTCATAATAATCATAAACATAGTAATCCAGTAGTTACCTGCATAGGTATGTTGGCAGGACAATTATTTTGATTTAGAAAGTTGTGAAGAATCGCCTCCCAGTATCGACAACTATCCCCGTGTGTAACTGGACTGCATATTACTTCACTTTGCGCTTCTTCACATGAAAAATCTCGGCCCAACCATACATATGCAATTGCAGGATTATTTGAGTGCAAAGTTAAATCCGGAGCAAACATAATATACACCGATCCAGAATCAAGCATGCCGAAGCTATGGATGTCAAGTTTGACCATTTTAGGCCACTGATATAGAATTGGAGCTGTAATCTCGCTCAAGGAAACAGGGGAGCTACCATATTTCTTTGATTCTTCAATCTCACTTTGAGAGCCATCTCCAGGACTACTGCTATCAGCATCCGTCATTTGCTCGTCTCTTCTGTTTTCATCGTCAGATAGCTCATCCTGATCCTTCATCACATCATCATCCAAATCCGGCAGAGAAAAGGACCAGGATCTTACCAAGTTTCTAGGGACTTGAGAGGTTTCCTCTACTGAGGTTAACAACATTCGAGGCGGAGGATTACTCCCTCTGCGCTCTGCAAGAGAGGGGGAACTCCCTTTCAATGACAAACAGACAGTATCTGATCTCAAAGCATGATTATCCGGAAATACTTTTGTGGGAGAGGAAGGAGTTTCTTTGTAAGGTAAATAAAACTTATCTGCCAAGGGACTAGTCTTGGCGTATAATGGATCTACGGCTTCCAAGCCAGAAGGCGAAGGTTGCCGAGAAGACAAGTATGACAAGTCAGACCAATTAGAGGATGAGGGTGAAAAGGCAAATGAGCTAGATGAGTAATCTGAGGTTGAAGGTGAGAGTGTAGGTGACTTATAACCGAACTTTGGACTATTCTCTAGAAAACATGAAAAAGAATCTGAGGAACCACTCGGGGTGGGCGGTGGCAATAACGGATCATCAATGGAAACAGAGTGTTCTGCTCCACTGGAATCAACTATCCTACTTGGGCTGCTATTAAGGAAACAATCAAAGGAATCCGGAGAACCACATGGAAAGGCTGCTTGTGATGATGTTGAGGGACTATCAACCGATGAATGAATCTGTTCGGGTTCCCTGCACGTATCAGTAATCATTTCTGATCTTCCAGTAGATGGAAGATGGTCATGTTTCAGCCTGGATGATGTGAGAAATTCTTTCATCATGCCAGCAGCAAACTTCTGCCTTAGTCTGCCCCATCCGCTCTCCCTTGCAGGAAGGCAAGTTTCAGTTTCAGTATTTGCTACAGAAAATGGTGGAACAACTCCACCAGCGAGTGCCTTCAGGAAAATTCCGAAATCCAAATCATAATCATCAACCTTCTTCTCATGAACCACACTGCGAACTACTGAACTATCATTTCCAGAAGACAAAACTTCTTCCTTTCTGAGATCTATTCTTTGGCAATCATCAGCAGGGATTTGTGGAACCGCCAGAGCATCCCAAAATTCCGATGGTTCCTCTCCTTCCTTAATGATCATAACTGGACCCTGAGCGCTTTCATATCGGATAACCTGATTGGCTGCCACTTTTGCTTGATTCAACATCACAGAATTGCACTTCTTCCCAAACCAAACGAAAATGGTAGTAGGAACATGGACAATAAATGCACCGCGCGAGTCAAGTCCTCGAACATCTGGCTGGCCTAACATCTTCGGCACAAGATGGAGAGGGTCATATGATGAATGTGGAGCCATTCTATACACCCTAAGCACAGAATTCGGACTAGCTGGCACAGCATGTACCCTTTTCTGGCACTGAAGAAGTTGACAAGCAAAACCCATATTCGGATTTGTCACACCTCTAGCTGCCTTAACATATTGAAAGGCATCTTCAAAGCTTTGTCCCTCTCTCCACATAAGGTAAGCAATGACCAAAGAAGTAGACCTTGAAACTCCTTGGCAACAATGTACCAAAACCCTCCCGCCTTGTTCTCGAACATCTTCGAAATAATCAAACACATCATACAAAATACTAGTGATATCCTCTGATGGACTATCTTGCAACCAAAGTGTCTTGTAAACAAGATCATTCTTAAAATACTCAGGACAAACAAACCCAACACAGTTCAGAACATGAGTAATCCCATTTTGGCGTAAAACTTCGCGGTTTTTCGCAACAGCATCACTCCCTAAATAAATATGATCAGCAATCCTGGAACACTCCTTATCGAAAAATGCAAGCTTATCCTTCTTAAACATGAATTCCCTCACAGGCTGCTGCTCCAAATTAGAATTCTCAAGGGGTTTAGCAGGCCCTCTTGGGGTTTGTGGATTAGGCCAAACACCAAGATCATCAGAACCAGCAGTAGGCCACTCCTCAATCGGCCGGTGGGCGATTGAAAGAGGCTGAAGGGGAGGCAAACAAGACCTTGCCTTGCTGTTAGGCTGATGAGGCCTAGGGATTGGTTTTGAAGGTGACCTATCACTCCATGAAACAGAACGTAAGTAGTTTTTGTTTTTCCGGGGAACACCACCGGGAACAGCGGAGGAAAGGCAGTCATTATTATTATCCTTTTGCCCTAACATCTCAAAATTAAGCTCAATTGAATTTTAGAAATAAAAGGGGAGCCATTAAAGGATTCTTCGAGGAAATGCCATTGAATAACGCAAGTTGGTTCGTTTACAATAAATAACTGATAATGATATCTGAGTTTTATCAATTATTCCCCTTTTTCTCCACCTAAAACTCTTGACTGGTTTTCCAATCTCCAAAAAAAAACGAAGTGGAAAAATCAAAAACGGAAAAAGACCTAGTAAAAGGCCAGGCTGGGGGGGGGAGACTTGGAAATTAATTAAGATTCAACAAAAAAGACAAAAAGAAAGTGCAAAAAAAAACAAACAAACAAACAAACCCCATCAAAATTAAAATAAGAATAAATCAAACTATCGCCTGACATTGTTGAAGAAAGACTTACAGAAAAAGATAGAGAGAGAAAGAGAAAGAGGCGTTCGATTTGGGGGTTTGGTGTGAGAGTGAAGCAGCCAGCGATTCCGAAACACCCAGAAATAGAAAATTAGGAAATTATTATGGAGTATAAAAGTTGGTAAACCATTCAAAGGGGGAGAAGAAAGAGAGAGAGAGAGAAGTGAGTTGAAGAGAGCGAGTTGGAATGAGAGAGCGAGTTGGAATGAGTCGGTGAGCAGATGGGATTGGTTGAGATTGAAAAAGAAAGAGTCAAAAGGGACACGTAATCATACGAAGCCCCATGATATTATGAGTATTAATCAATGCATGTCAAGTCTTGTGATGTCATTTAAATCGTTTCAACTTTATTCTTTTATTATTTTTATTTTTATTATTATTATTATTAAATACGTAGCTGTGAGTGCAGGCTACGATTACGGAGCTGTGAGGGTACCGTTCCACTTGGGACCAATTTGTGGATTATAATTATTTATATAATAATAATATAAAATAAATTACATTTTTTTTTTAAATTTGCTCCTCATCTTTTGGAAAAGCGCGTATGTATACACCTAGACCTAGTGCGAAAAATTGTAATAAGAGAATTGTGTAAATTTAAATAAAATTAGGTAAATTTAATTTTAATATTTTTTTTTTTGAAAAGTAATTTTAATATTTTTAAGTAAAATCAATTTTTAATATTATATTATTAAAAATTTGAAAAAATTAGTTTGAAAGTTATTTAACTATCACAACGGACTTTCTAAATAAGTACATCCAGCGGATTGTCAATAATCACTTCATAGGATTAATTACATATATATATTTAGGCTTTCATCTTTGTTTACTAAAGGTATATTATATATACCTAACATATTGTGCAGCTTTTTTCTTTTTTATCCTATGCATATGAACAGCAAAACAAAAATAAACTCAAGTGATATAAATTATGTTTATATTTTGCACTTTAAGGAGTTAAAAGCTTGTTTCAATATTGCTTGAATCCAAATTTGTTCCATATTGGGAACCATAGGCAGCTCTAAAGGGAGACGGCCATCTAGAGTCTCTCATTTAGGAGGTCTCTAATTCAAGAATCAGGATTATAGTAAACTGGAGGAGATGAACCCGATCAATGAAAAATAATATCCAATTTTTTTACATAAAATATAAAATTTGAAACAAATAGGTCTCAACTGAGTTTTCCAGTATTTACAGGTTTGTTTAAATAGAAGTTTTACACATATTGTTGTAACTGAAGATACAGGAAATATTCAGTATCTAGAACTAATTCAAAATACAAGAGGTTAGCTATATAATAGGAACAGAATCGGAATAGATCAGGACTGTTTGACTATATCCTTAATATTCCCCCTCAAGTTGATGGAGGTTTAACCTTCAACTTGTCTCTGAGTGCTAGAAATCGAGACTTAGACAATGGTTTCATGAAGACGTCTGTCGTTTGATCAAGTGTGGAGATATATTGAATCCGAAGTTCCTTGCATGCCACTTTGTCTCTAACAAAATGAAAGTCGATTTCGAGATGTTTGGATCATTCATGAAAAATGGGATTGGTAGTTAAGTAGGTAGCACCCAAGTTATCACACCAAAGTATTGGAGCAGTATTTGTAGAAAAGCCAATTTCTCGTAATAACATACGTACCCAAAGAATTTCTGAAGCAAGAGTGGCAAGAGCCCGATACTCGGCTTTATTGGAGGAGTGAGACACCGTCCTTTGCTTCCGAGAGCGCCATGACACAAGATTAGGCCCCAAATAGATTGCAAACCCGGAGGTAGATTTCCTATCATCAGGATCATCGGCCCAATCTACATCCGTATAACCAAACAAATCAAGTGACTGACCCCGTTGCAACGAGAGACCATGTGTCGGAGTGGAGTGTAAATATCGCAAAATACGCTTCACTGATTTCTAATGTTCGGTTGTGGGACAATGCATGAATTGACTTACTTTATTCACAGCAAAACTCACATCAAGACGAGTTATAGTAGCGTATTGCAGCCCACCTACAATGCTACGATACTTGTGCGGATCATCGAATGGTTCACCTTGTTCAAGCATAAGTTTAGTTGTGGTATAGATTGGTGTTGCACCAGACATTTGAGCCCTTTCAAGAAGGTCCTTGATGTACTTTTGCTGATTTAAGTGAAGAGTATGAGCAGTCCATGTAGCCTCCAGGCTAAGAAAATATTTCAACCGGCCAATATCACGAATCACAAAATGAGACTGCAATTGTACCATAAGTTTTTGTATGGAAGCAAAATCTGATCCACTCACAAGGATATCATCAACATATAGAAGGCAAAATAAACGAACACCTTTGGAATCAAAGCAATACAAGGACGAATCGGCCTTAGAACATGTGAAACTGAGGTCCATTAATGAACGGTTACACATTTGTGCCACATTCTTGGCGCTTGTTTGAGACCATACAAGCTTTTCTTCAGTTTGCAAACATGATTCGAAAAGTTGGCGTGAACAAACCCCGGGGGCTGTTCCATAAAGATAACTTCATCAAGTGAACCATGCAAAAATGCATTTGAGACATCTAACTGACGAACATGGCAACCATGTGAAATAGCCAAAGATAATAAAACACGGATTGTATTTGGCTTGATGATCGGGCTAAAGGTTTGCTGATATTCAATATCGGGACATTGATGATAGCCTTTAGCAACTAACCTTGCTTTGTAATGATCCACAGTGCCATCCGGATCAATGCATTGTATTCATCTATCATTATGGATCAATGCATTGTATTCATCTATCATTGCTTTCCTCCACTCAGGGTGACGAAATGCCTTGGAATAACAAGTTGGGGTTTTGGGTAACACGGCAGCAAGGTGAGTCTTGGGTTTTAGGGAGCCAGTTTGAGCTCTAGTGACCATGTTATGGGTTTTTAGTGGAGCTGGGAATGTTTTGGGTGGACGAGCGCTTGTTTAGCTTGTGATTGGGTTGGTAATGTCGGGGTGTGGGGCTGTTTCTGGCGGGTCTGGTGCAGGGGCAGCAGGTATGGTGTTAGTGTGTAGTTGGGAAGGGGGAGAGGCTGGTGTGGGTGAAGTGGGAACATGGCGTAGGAAATGTGATGGAGGTTGATAAGGTATAATGGCTAAAGATTATTGATTTTGAGTGGAGGTAGGAACATTTTGTAATGTTGCACTTGGAGGTACAATTGGAGCTGAAGTAGTAGGAACATTGGATAATGGTGGAATTGTTGTGAATGGTTCTCGTAATGAAGAAATAGTATGAATAACAACCGAGTCTGACTGATCGGACATGGATTTAGTACGAGCCTCATTATTTAACTCCGGAAAGGGAAACTTCTGTTCATTGAACACAACATGGCGTGAGACAAAAAAATTATCAGTAAGTAAATCATAACATTTATATCCCTTGTGAATTTTGCTGTAACCAAGAAATATGCATTTACGAGAATGAGGAATAAGTTTATTCGAATTGTATGGTTTAAGCCATGGATAACACAAACAACCAAATGGTCGGAACAAGGTATAATCAGGAGTAGTACCAAATAATTTTTCAAACGGTGTACAGTAACCAAGTGTTGGAACGGGCAAACGATTAATTACGTACATAGTAGTGTCAAAGGCATAAGTCCAAAAATTATTTGGTAACTTGGCATGATGTAACAATGACAAACCGGTTTCAACAGCATGACGGTGCTTTCGTTCCACACAACCATTTTGTTCGTGCGTGTACGGACACGAGACTCTATGAGTTATCCCATTTAATGACAAGTAGTTAGAAAGAGCCTGAAACTCAACCCCCCAATCATATTGAAAATTTTTAATTGGTCTCCCAAAGTGTTTTTCAACAAGTGTTCTGAATTTAATGAATACACTCATAACATCTGACTTGTATTTCACAAAATATAACCATGAAAATTTTGAATAATGGTCATAAAATAAAACATAGAATCTGAAATTATCATGAGAAACCACAGGCGAAGGGCCCCAAACATCACTGTAAATTAAATCCAAAGGATTAGAAGCAACATAATCAGATTTCGAAAATGGAAGACGGTGAGATTTACTAACACAACACGAGTCACATAATTCAATCTTTTTATTTTCATTGAAAGAAATATTATTCAAACACAAGGTTTTGCAAACAATATGAGAATTAGCATGTCATAATCTAGCATGCCACAAAGGAAACGAAACATTATAAGCTTGAATTTGATGAGGCAAAGACTTGGGAAGAGACAATATGTGGAGTCCATTCTTATTGCTCCCTCGATATATTTCTCGCTTGGTTGTCAAATCCTTCAAAACAAAATGGTTAGCAAAGAATTCAACAGAAATTGGATTAGTGCGAGTCAGAGACGAAACGGATAAAAGATTATTAACTGTTTTTGGCACATGTAGAATTTCACGAAATTGGACAGGAGAATTAGAAAAATTATATGTAGAATGCCCAATATGAGAGATAGGGATTTTGTTTTCATTACCTACTGTAACTTCTTCTGTTCCGTCATATTCTGAATGCACATTGAGATTCCCTAAATCTGCAGTTAAATGATGAGTCGCTCCTGAATCCATGAGCCAATCAGTTGAACTTGATTGAGATGTTACTGCCATATTTGATGATGGCCTAAAATTGTTATGAGGATTCCGATTCAATCTCGGAGATGGACATTGTCTTGCAATATGCCCTTGGCCTTTGCAATTGTGACAAGTAAGAGTGGTTATATCCAATGGCGCTGATGTAGATGAGTTAGAGCGATAGAACTGCTGGCCGAAATAATTCCCTCGGCCATGCCCACGTCCTCTATTACTGTGATTATTTCGAGCAGCAAAGTGCACAGACGGAGCGAAGGATGAGACATCAGTTTCTCTTGCAATCTGTCTTTCCTCACTCAATAACAAGCCCATCAATTCATCAAAAGATACAAACTCCAGTCGAGCAAACAAAGCCCTAGTAAAGGGACGGTACTCTGGTCCTAGCCCATCAAGTATGGATTCAACAAGATCATCAGAAGACACTGGGCTTTGAAGTGCGACCAATTGATCGCTTATTAGTTTAGCGGACTGCAAGTAATCGGTGATAGAGGTATCACCCCGTTTGAGGTTATGGAGCCTCTGTTTGAGGTTCATCTACGATTTGGACCCAGTGGAGTATGCTTTGAGAAGCAACGTCCAAGCAGCAAGAGTCGTTTCCGCACCAACGACTTGAGGTAACACACTGATCGATAGTGAATTAATGATCCAGCCCAGAACCTACGGGTCCTGACGTTCCCAGACCTTAAACTTCGGATTTAAAATTCCGGTGGGCAACTCCTTTGTTGGAGTAGGAATGGTTGCATCAATATGATGTTCCAACCCGAGAACTTTTAAGATCGGCATAATTTGAGTTTTCCATAGAAGGTAATTGGAGGAAGTGAGTTTGTGGGAGATTTGATTGGTGACGCTGGTGAGCGGAATGGTGTTAACGTTTGTGGATGTTCCAGCCGAGACAGTTCCATTGGGCATAGTCATAGTGCCGCAATAGGAAAGGGAAAAAAATGGAACAGGAGGATCAAGGTTGTACAGGGTTATTAGACCTCTACCAAGCTCTTGATACCATGAAACAAATAGGTCTCAACTGAATTTTCTAGTATTGACAGGTTTGTTTAAATAGAAGTTTTACACGTATTTTAATTATAATACAATAATGATCTCAATTGTTACAATTATACATGTAGATAATTATTATCATGTATTTGAATTTAATAGTAATCATATCAAATAAATAAGAATACAGTTTGATAAAATGAAATTGAATGTTAACAACAATAGAATATATTGTCTTTTTTTGTTATCACTACCTTTAAAAAACAATAGCATAAATAGAGCATCTAAATTTATTTCACAATTTCTCTCTTAACAATAATTAAGATAAGTTACAAATCGCTTAATCATATGGAATTCACCAATTAATTAAACTCTATACCATACTATTATTTAAAATAAATAAAAACACCCAAAAAACTTAATCAACTATTCCATATTGATTGAGTGGTTGATTCAGAGTTCAATTTATTAGACTCTCTACAGTGGGATAGAGTTTAATAGTGAGGTATAATGAATGGTTCATTATACTCATTGCAGATGCTCAAATTAGGCTTAATGTATAATTTTTACTTCATCGCATAGGTCATGTAACATGTAATCTTCTAAAACTCTATCTTATTATAAGTACACAATCAAGTTGGTTGTGGAAGATAGCACATGGTCTCTTGTTTTTGTGATTTTCGGCCGCATGGATGCAGATTTATCTTATGCTGCACATTTTGGCAAGCGGTTTCAAGGACAGACATGTCATACCTCGTTTGATGAAAAAGATTTATGGAACTATAAAAACATTTCAGTATAGGTTGGCAATTTGATTAATGACCCGACAAACATATCGTTTAAAATCATTTGACAACCTGCTGACCAAAAAACAAATATTCCAAACCCATTGTCCATATCATCTACTCATCTTACTTCACTAGTATCAAATTATACTATCGATATCACAACACGAAGGGTCTTGCATTTTAAAAGAGATAACTCATCATTTGCAATTTGCAATATGCATCGGCAATGCATTGAGTAAAAAAGGTGTATGGAGTACGTAAATACCGAATTACTATAATATTTTATATTTTTTAGGTTTGTTGTCATATCCATTTCTAGTATCTTTTTAAATGATCAATTACTACTTGTTAAGTTTTAATTTCCCTTTTATTCCTGCCGCTCATCTTCTTTGTCATTCAAAAAAATAACGACACAAGTACTCAGTAGGAGTATGTATCAGAATACACACTTATGGCGGTTTGCTTAGCCATGAACGGTTATGTTTTATTTTTCTTTTTTTCCCAAATGATGTAACATATATTATTACACTTTTTATGTATTTAGAACTATATATTACATATTTTTGCAGAAAAAAAGATTAACACGTCCGAACTCTAACGATGTACCTTCTAGTTATAATTAATTGAGATGCAATCTTAAATACTACATTCGTTTCATATTACCTGTCTTTCTAGAGATTTTTTTTATTTCATAATACATGTCATTTTATATGATTAGTACACGTTAAGTCATTGTTTTTTCTGCTATAAGATATGGGTTTACAAAAGTTCATTATTCTAATGGATTTATTATTAATAAATAAATATTGGAATAAATAAATAAGGGTTTACAATGTCTTTTTTTCTAATATTATTAATTTCTGTATCTTCCTTTAAAAAGATATGTAACGGATGGAGTATAAAATTAAGGTTAATAATGTATAAAAGTAAGGGAGAAGGATGCGTTTTCCATAATATAATAGAATGTGGGGAACATATATACAAAAATACTTCACAAATGGCCACCATTAGAAAAATAAAAATTGTATCTTTCAAAGAAAATTTAGAAAATCACACGTGTGTTTCATGCTAAGATGTATCACACGTGTGTTTCATGCTCAAAAATCAGGTCCAAAAGCCAAACCATCTCCAAGAGCCAAATTGGTGATTTTTGTTACTCTGTTTTTTTATTTAAGAGAAAAAAATTAAAAAAAGAAGAAATTTAGAAATATTTATTTTTGACAACAAAAATAAATATAGAACTGCATAAAACTAATAGAAAAGCCAAATTTTTAAATCGAAATCCAACTGAAAATTAGGTTAACTTATATAAATGGAATAAAGAATTATTTTTATTTCACAAACATATAGTCAGAGTAAAAAATTTAACTGATTATATATATATAGTTTTTAAATTAATATATTTTTAAAAAATTAAATTTATTTTCTTAAGTATTGTTTTAATTGAGTTTCAATATGTTAATATTTAAATAATTATATATTAATTTTGAAATAAATGATTATAGTTTAATGAATCTATTATTGAATCGTTTATTAGCTGAATGTATTGTTGTTTCTTTTATTTTTAATTGAAGATCAGTTAATCTTATTCCCAACTTAATTCTTATCATTAAAGGCCCGTTTATTTTACTTATTGTTTATTGTTGCTATTTGCTGTTACGGTTTGTTGTTTATTGTTGGAAAAACTATTTTTCTAAAAAGTAGGGATTCCCAACTTTTGTAAAATGTTAATTTTCAGGTGTAAAAGTAAAAAAAAAAAACTCCTTAATCAAATACATAAAGTTCTCCATTTTGAAGTAAAAAGATATACAACAATATGGAAATGAGCAATCAAACACCCCTAAAACTCCATACTCTCTCGTTTTGAAAGAATGACGTGCAATCTTGTAAAAAAAATGACGTGCAAGAAAAAATTGTAAGTTTCAAAATAGTTTCTATTTTATAAATAAATAAAAATAGACTTAATACATCATTTGTCCCTCTGAACTTGTCCAAAAATCTTGAGAAATTTCAAAGTCTCCTGATAGTCCCATCAACTTGCATAAAATGTTCAGTTAGCCCATTGAACTTGTGCAAAATGTAATCAATTGATTATTCGGTTGCAAAAAAAAAAGTAAGTTAAATGAGGAAAATATATTGCACGAGTCTTAAAAAAAGTAAAACGACCAAAATCGGGATATACGGTTCTAATATTAGAGAAGACAAGTTTTATAGTTGAGCAAGCAATAACTTCATTTTTAATATATTTTTGAATTATGTAATAATATTCTAAGATGTGTGGAATACATCTTTCACATTTAACTTACTTTTTTACGACCGAGTAATCAATTGATTACATTTTACACAAGTTCAAGAGCCTAAGCATTTTATGCAAGTTGAGGGGGCTATCGGGACATTTGAAAATTCAGGAGACCAGGAGGCAAATGATATATTAAGCGATAAACATAATTAGTATTTTTTTTATTATCAATTTTATGTTTATAAATGTTACTCCCTAAACTATAAAATTTATTTGTTTCACACTGAAAATCTCTTTTTCAATAGGAAATTAGTTATGGTTGTTAATTTTTTTTTTTTTTGGTAGGAAGTTATGTTGTTAATAGTTTCACACTGAAAATCTATTTTTCAATAGGAAGTTATTAGTTATGGTTGTTTTTTTTTTTTTTTTTTGATAAAAATTAGTTATGGTTGTTAATAACATTAGAGTATTAGTAATAATTATTAATTAGTTTATCATTTTAAAGAAAGGCTTATTACATCAACAACCCCTTTAATTTGTTCAAAAAAAAAAAATTGATTGGGTTCCTGAACTTACATGTTGTCTTGTTAGTCCCTTAAACTTGCTTAAAATAATATATTGACCCCTTAAACTTACTTAATGTGATTTATTTGTCCTTAAAGTGATATACATTGCAATTTGTTTAAATATTTAAAAAAAAAATTCAAAACTTAAAAAATAAAGACTTAATTCGTGATCCTAAATCTTTAAAAGAAATTTACTTTCTGTGTTGTACATCTATATGACGTTTTTATAGATTTAGAGACTTACCTATGACAATTTAAGAAAATTTAGAGGGCTAATGAGACACCATATAAATTCAAGCACCGATCAAATTTTTTAAATAGGTTCAAGAGCATTATTAAGCCTTAAAGAAAAGAAGGGGGGCAAGAAAAGAGAAAGAGTGAGTGTCCCATCTTATATTAGGCAATGGGGTCAAATTTCTTTGGTATGTATAGTAGTATGTATGAGATGGGAAAGGTTGAAAGTTTCAAACTTTAATTTTGAACCAATTGGTATGGTATGGTATGGTATGGTATGGTATGGTATGAATATAATTAATTGTTGTTGAAATTTGACCCCCAAAACACTAAATTTTAAATTTGAATTCATTCAACCATACCCACTTGGAGTAGAATGAAGACTGCTCACTTCTCTATATGCCTCAACTTGAGATAAAAGCATCTTTTAATAAGATAAGATACTAAGAAAGAAATATCCTTATTTTTGTAAATCAACCATAGTTGTACTCTCCTTTTCTGAAATTCATAGTAATTTAAGATAAAATTTCATAAAATTAGGAATTCACTAAATTAAGTGTCAGTTTGTTTCTATTTTTCGGAACTGTTTTTTGCATTTCAAGTCTAAACATATGAAAAAAACATTTGGTAAAAATTTGAAACAACTGCTTTTTAGACAAAAATCAACTAATATCTGCTGTCTATCCGTAAAAGCAAACAGTTAACAGCAACAGCAAACATGAGCAGCTGAAACAAACGGGACCTAAATAAGGTTTAAAAAGATAATACTATCTAATAATTTTCTCTTTAATGATTAATTCTCACACGATATTTACTATTTTATCATTAATTACAATATAATTAAAATGAATAAATTTGTAGAATGATGCAATCTACTCTCTATTTTTCACTTAATATTCTATCATAAACTCTCCATATTCTTGGAAAGATGCGTTACCAAAGGGAAGATTTTTAGTAAAGACAAAATTGGAAAAATGAGTGAAATTAAGTAAAAACGACTTATAATTCAGACTTTTTCTTCCTCCCTTAAACGACATAATTCAGAACGGAGGGAGTATAATATCATAAATGGTATAATTAAGAGTCTAATGTTGACAAATTGTATCAATATAAGATATTATTAATAGAACTATCTAAGCGGTCAAAAATCTATTATTTTAGTTCACTTGTATGTCATATTGTCCATTAATGTTGACCCGCAAAATAAATTTTATTTTTAAAAAACATATTGTAAAGTATAAAAAATAAAAATAAAAATATAGAAAAACTTTCCTTCGGCATTCACTAGCCTCCAGCTCAACGAGCTGGAGCCTAACAAGCGCCAGAGGACTTTATAATGACCATCTCGACGAGCTACCCTCTGGCTCTAAGAAAAAGAAGAAAAGCACAAAGATCTTTTTTCTTATTTTTTCAGTAGTATCAATGTCACTTCAACTGACCATTTGGTGCATCAAATGGATGAATTTCTTTACAAGATCAAAATTTTAGAAACTAGACATCCCGAGAAATTCGGGATATATTCATGGACCTAACTTGGATCCATATGCAGGGAGAAATAAAATTTCAAATTTAGAGTACGTGTCTTCTGTACCAACTTCACTTCAACTGACCATTCGGGTATCAAACGAATGAATTTTTTCATCAGGTCAAAAGTTTCAAAAACTAGACATTTTGAGAAATTCAGGATATATTCATGGGCCTAATTCGGATCCATATGGAGGGAGAAATAAATTTTGGAAGTTAGATAACATGCCTAGAACATAGGCGGTTTTTAGTTAAGTTAGTTGCTATCTCTACTCTAATTCTAACTAACTAACTAACTTAACTACCCATCTTCCTAGCAACTATATAAAGGAAGTTAGTAGTTAGTGGAGGAAAATTAGGGATACTTGCAACTAAACAAACCCTCTTCAACTATAAATAGAGGCCCCATCTCTCTCCCCCCCCTGCAATAATCATAACTAACACAACAAACACATCTAACACATTCAACATCAAACACAATCTTCTTTTCTCAACTCCGTGAGTCTTTTCTTTTAGCTTTTTGCCTTGGTTTTTGAGTTTCCACAGCTCGAAGTGAGCTTAGATTTCTTTTTTTAGTTCGAGAGTCTTCATTGTTCGAAGTTCTTAATTTTTGTTTTTCTTTTTCTTTTACACATTCTGCCAAGCCATCTTCATGGCCTTGTTCGAAATTCTTAATTTCCGTTTCGTTATTATAGAGTCTATTTTGGTCTGAAATTTCACTTTACTATCATTTTCAACATCTTAAATTTGATTCTAGGCTTTCGTTTTACCTCATTTCACGTCTGAAAACTCGTTATACAAGCTATATATGCACCTCAAACTCGTTTTAACATAAGCTGCCCAGATTTCATACGTTCTGCCCATCAATTTCGGTTTGTCATTTCAGACTCCTAATGTCTCATTTTTGTCCCTAATTTTTACAAAAACTCATTTCTAACATCTTGAATTTGATTTTAGACTTTCGTTTTACTCAATCCCATGTTCAAAAGCTCATTTTATAGCCCTTTTTACCAACTCGATTCTCACTGTTTTTCAACAAAACCGAAAATCTGATTTCTTTTGGTTTTTGTTACCATACTAATTTGATCTCGAGTCATTAGTCTTGCCTATATAAACGTCATTTCAATATTGTCAACCTTGTTATTAAGCTCGAAATAATCGTTGTTAATCGTTCCCAATTTCAAACTTTAATTCTCGAAACATTTAATTCGTCCACTTTCATTTATCATCAAATTGTTATTGGAATTTCACACTCAATACATTCATACCTTTGATCGTTCGTTCAAGTCGTGCTCACGCTTGTGGAATCCGATTTCAGCCTAAGACCCGCAAAAGCTAGCCATATATTGGCTTTAAGTTTGTCATTTCAGTTTTGTTCAATTCTATTATTAACATTTCAATTTTGTTCTTCGATTCTGTATTCCAATTTCCATTTTTATTTATATTTTATTTTAAATTCAACACCACTATCGTTTTAGCTATTTTGCAATAGATATGTTAGGAATAAATGCAATTACGATAAACGAAAAAACAAGCAAACACACAAGAATTGTTTACCCAGTTCGCCACTCAATATGAATGACTACGTCTGGGGGCACTACCAAGCCAGGATATTTCACTATAATGAAAGAGATATGAATTACAGAGAAAGAGGTTATATTTATACTCCTCAAGAAACCCTAAACGTCTGAAACCCTAATCGCCTAAATAATGAAAGAGATACGGATTACAGTTGGATCGCTGCAGTTGGGTCTATCTATTAGTCTCCAAAAGCCCAACAATATATAAATTTAATTGTAATTGTTCATATTTTATCAACATCCATGTGATTAACTCATTTCTACCAATAAAATTGGTTTTTTCTCAAATCATCGTGTCAATTTTGCATTTAAATTTCCTTTATTTAATTTATGGTAGCCATTAAATATTTAGTAAAGTTTTTATAACGGAACTAAGAACTCAATAGTGACATTTTTCAATCTTTGCGTCTCTCGCTAATCGTTTCGTTTAGAAATCAAGTTTTTCGTTTGTATTTTTCATCACTTTAACCGTCCAAATTATTTGAAAATTAATTTTACTGGCATGTCCACATTCAATCCACACATAACAAAACAAAGTTGAAATTGGCAACATTACAAAAATATTGCAAGCAATTAGTAACAAATTAAAAACACGTATACACATACGATATTGTAGGTGTTTTTTTATCTGCATTTTTTCTCACGTGTTGTGCACTTGTTGAATAATTAATATATAAAAATATATATTATGTCAAGCTTAAATGCATCATATTCCCAAATCTATTATTATGACATAAAAAAAAAACTAAAATTCTTACTTCTTAAATCAATTGATATATAATTAGTACAAAACATATAAACGTACTTGAATTTCTTAAAGATATTTGCCGTTTGTCCATCTTGTCAACTTCAAACATGTAGGGAGTGTTTGGTTACATATTTTTCACCTTTTATTTGTCTTTTTACTTTAAAAATCAGAGTTTTAACGGGGTGTTTGACATTCTATTGGAATATGGATAAAAATAAAGGTTGAGATAGGGATAATGATAAAAATATGATAGTCGAGAATTATTATTCAATGTTTGGTATATGAGATAGTGATAGGGATAAAATAATATATTTTACTATTTTAACCTTATTTAAACTACATAACATTAATTTGAGGGATAAGATGAACTTTTCCATCCTATTAAAATCGTAGGAGCTTATCCCACCTCCTTATACCACCCCTTTTGGGTATAGGATTTGAGAGATTCTCTTATCTCCCTAAGCTATCTCTAAAACAAACATGAGATAACTCATCTCGGGTTTTTATCCATATCCCCGTGTCTTTATCCCTTCTAACAAACATCTCGTAAGTGTTTAGTTAGATGCATCTTGTTTGTCTTTTATAACTGAAAATAGTTTTTTTTTTTATAAAAGCATGAATGACTCGTTTGTTTTACCTACTGTTTGTTGTTTTTGTTTACTGTTGGAAAGAGCTGCTTTTCCAAAGCAGGGATTCCCTGCTTTTATAAAATGCTATTTTTCAGGTGTAAAAAACAAACATGAGATCACTAATTAAACACTTACAACTCTCTTTTAAAGTGAAAAGGCAAACATGAGCATGAAAAAGAGCAATCAAATACCCCGAAATCTTTGCTTTTTGGAAAAGCAGTTTTTTTCCAACAGTAAATAGTAAACAACAACAACAAATAACAGGTAACCAAACGAGCCCTTAATATATGATTTATTACGTTAATGATAAAATTGCTAATGATGATAATAAATGAGAGTATTCTTTTTTTATCGCTATTTAATTTAAGGATAAGGTATAAAAATACTTTTAACGTTGGGGTTTAAAGCAATTTTACTGTTGTAATTATATTCCTAATTTTGGTAAGTTGTGCAAATTTTACCACTAAGGTTTAAAAATTTGAGCTTCTAAATACCACCCCCAAATTACTTATCACCGCTCTCACGTGGACTTTTTTACCATTCTCATAATTTTGATAAAAAACTGAAAATTCTTTCTCCAAAATCATAAACTCGAACAACAATAATTGAAATTATGAAAATAATTGATGTGTGATAGCCCGAATCCCGAAAATGGATGATTACGAGTCGGAAACATTAAAATTTACATTTTTTTTATCAAAGAACTCATGAAAATAATACATATTTTTCATGACGATTTTACATTTTTCGTCACAAAAAAATTGGAGAATTTTGCATTTTTCGTCACAAAAAATTGAACGATTTAGTATTTTTGGTCACTAAAAATTTTACGATTTTGCACATTTCAAAATTTGGCCTAAACGGATGCGGCATCCGCCCCAACCATGGTGGGGGAGAATGCTCCATCCGTTCCCGCCATGGGCCGGGCGGATGCCCCATCCGTTTAGGCCAAATTTTGCTAAATTTTTTTTTCTAGTTTTGAAAATTTTTTATGCAAAAATTGTCCAAATGAGGACGATGATAAGTAATTTGGGACGGTAAATAGCAAAACACAAAAAATTGGTCCAATTTTGAAATATTATTAACGGAGCATTCTACGCAATCATGGATCTCGTTATCTCCTCCCCACATGTGCATTATATGTTTTCACTCATCAGATACAGATAAAAAACATATGTATGCCCGTGAAAAAATTATCTCGTGTTCTGTACCAAATGAAAAGATACATACATATAAATTTTTTTGAACTATTTTTATTTTATTTTTTTGATATTAGTAGACGTGTCTTTAATATATCACTGATGATGGATAACATGACACACATGTGAAGTGGAAATAACGAGATTCATGCATGACTATGTACGAGTATCGTTGGTCCAATCTGTAAATGCTAAAGGTATAACGATAGTAGTAAAATTGCTCCTAGCTACCAACATCGGAAGTATTTTTTTTTTTTTACTCCTCGTGTCACTTTAATTTAATCAAACACACTCACCCACTGTTAAACAACCACTTTGTTTCTTTGTCTTTTTAAAATCTATTAGTATGTCATGAAATATCATGTCATCTAGAAAAATTCAATGAGTAACAAATACTGTCTTGAAATCCATTCAATTTATGCATATTGAATGTAACAACTTGATTAATATACGTAGATATTCAACATTTTAAATCTAGGTCTGTCTTAAACTTAGGGTCCGTTTGTTTTATCTGCTGTTTGCTGTTGCTGTTTGCTGTTTCCTGTTACGGTTTGCTGTTTGCTGTTTGAAAAGGCTGCTGTTCCAAAAAGCAGGGATTCCCTACTTTTATAAAAAGCTACTTTTCGGCTACAAAAGGCAAACAGGAGGTGTCTAACCAAACACCTTAAACTCTCCTTTTCAAAGTGAAAAGGCAAACAGGAGCTCGAAAAGCAGCTACCAAACACCCCCTTAAACTTTTTGAATGTGTATGCTAATTTTTTTTATGAGACTTTTAATATTTAATAGAATTTTATATTAAAAAAATATAAAGAGAAATTAATAAATTGTATGAATATGAATTTTGAATGGTTGGATATCAGAGAGGCTCGTCATTCTCTCTGCTCTGGTGTTTTCACATTTTTTTTTTGTATTTTGATAAATTAATCTTTCTAAATATTTTGAAATAGCTTTTTCTTACATATATGGCAACAAAACTAGCATAGCATCTAATGAAATAGTAAATTTAAGCTTAGTGAGTAATTAGGTTCAAATTTTAAAATATTTTCCCACAACTAAATTCATTTTATTTGAGCACATGATGTTGATGATTCATGCAATCATGTTCTGCCTTGGATAAATAGTTAAAGTTACACACAATTAATTGTTAATAATTATATTTATTAGTTTATTATTATTTCAAAAAGTTAAGAGAAATTAAGGTCAGAAAAGGTTGGCGAAAAAATCTAATTTATTTATAAAAATTTTGTTTTTAAGGAAAATCTAATGGTATGATGGAACGTGAATGGAATGGGGTGGGTTATTTATGTGGGCGACTATATACCGCACTAAAATTCCGGTTCACCGCCCTGTATTGACCTTTTTGCCCTTCTCATTATTTCAAACATAAGTTTTGAAATTCCAAATCCTCTCAACATCTTTTCCATTCTAAAAAAACCCGACCAAAAACGAGATGACACGAAGAGGAGGCATCGGTAAAGGATACATGGGTATTACGGTAAGTATTTCCATAAAAAAATTATCAAAATCGTGAGTAATCGGGCCGAAATTCGGGATTAAAATCCCAGAATTTCGTCTAGACGGGCGCCGGAATCCATCTCCGCCTACGGTGGAACGCATGAACTATGCGTTCCACCGTAGGTGGAGATGCATAGTGCCGAGCGATCCACCTTAGGGTGGATCGCACGACGCACGCGCTCCACCGTAAGGCGGAGCGCGCGGCGCATGCGATCCACCTTAGGGTGGATCGCTCGACGTACGCGTTCCACTTAAGGTGGAACGCGTACAACGCATGCGCTACCCTCGACGTACGCGTTCCACTTAAGGTGGAACGCGTACAACGCATGCGCTCCACCTTATGGTGGGGCGCATGCGCCACCCGTTTGGCCTAAGGGCCAAACATTTGCGGCGCACTGGTCGGCCCTAAGGCCGACTGGTGCGCCGCACCCGTTTGGCCCTTAGGGCAGGTGGTGTAAACCACCCGCCCAGGCCAAAAAGGGGCAAATTTTGAATTTTTTTAAAAAAAAATTGCACGGACCGGGCGTAGGCAAACCCGAACGTATAGAAAAAAAAAATTATGTTAAATTGAATATACCTTATAAATAAATAATATTACAGGATAAGGAGGGAGCTGACCCTAGACGCACGTCTTCACGTCCTGTTACTGTATCTGCTCGGCGGGACCGGGAGGAGCAGCAGCGGTTTATGGCGGACGCCCGGAGGGCACATGCTGCACAGGCGGAGCGTGCTGAGGGACGGGATGAGGCGGCTGGTATAGACATGGACGGGGATGCTTCTATGCATCGTCCTAGTGCTGATACTATCCCCATAGATCGTGGCGTTGTGACGAGGGGTCGAGACGGACGATTTTCTTCTACCGCAGCATCTTCTTCTGGTAAGAGAAATTAAAAAATGTGTTTATTTGTATTTGTGTTAATCGTGATTATTGAAAAATATACTAAAAAATTAATGTCTACCGTTTGCTGTAATTTCAGGTAGCAGCAAGCGATCGAGGAGTGTAGAGGATGACTGGGTTGTGAAGGACCCCGTCCCCGGGGGTCCATTTGATGGTGCTGTGATCCCGAGCTTTTTGGGACATATTGCATGTGCTATATGGGCCGGTCAGGACAGGGGCGTCCTTAGGTGTCATACCAGATCAGGGTATTGCACGAAGCTGAGATTATGGTACAGTGGTTCTTCCCGGACGATTCAGTCGTGTATCGAGTCATCTGGCTTGTTCCATTTACCTGGTATTATGCACAGTCACATAGATGCTGCACTGATCACAGCATTTGTTGAGCGGTGGCAGCCAGACACGTCATCATTTCACATGCCATTTGGCGAGATGACCATTTTGATGCATGATGTGTGGGAGATATTGCGCATCCCCGTAGATGGTGCCATGGTGACTGCTGATGCGACTGTTGATGAGCTTAAGGAGTGCGTGATGGATTTGTTTGGGGCGACTCGGGTTGAGTTAGATTCCCGTCATTATGCTTCTGGTGGTATACGAGCCGCTTCCGTCATGGAGCGATGTGGAGGTGATCGGATTCCTGAGACCCAGGCTATAGCTTGGACGTGGCTGATGCTCGGTTCCACCTTGTTCGTAGACAAGAGTGGTGACCGCATCCGACCTTCTTGTCTGTTAGAGGTGCAGGACTCGGCGGCTGGAGCCGTTGGACTTTCTTGGGGATCAGCTGCACTAGCATATCTATACCGTCATCTTGGTATTGCTACCAGAGGAGATTGCGGGCAGATGACGGGTTGTATGACATTGCTCCAGTCCTGGATTTACGAGTATTTTCCTTGCTTCAGGCCACATCGAGAGGCAGTTACAGTTGACCCGGATCTTCCTAGGGCTTCGTTGTGGCCATCTATATCGATGGAGAAGAGCGATGAGCGGTTGAGAGCATTTCGTGCCCGGCTTGATGTGTTGACAGCAGATGAGGTATACTTGCTTTATAATTATAAATATTATTCAATTAAAACAAATTTGTGTATTACTTGTATGTGTTAATGTAATTTTATACATCTGTAGGTCATGTGGATGCCGTATGGCCCTGATGCCATTACTGAGACCCCGAGGACTCTATATTCTGGATGGATACGGTATCGGGATGTGATCGAGCCGTACATGCCGGGGCGATGCCTTCGACAGCTTGGACATGTGCAGACCATTCCTAGACCGATATTGCAGCCTTCTAAGGCTGTTCGCCCGTGGACCAGTTTGAAGTATCGTGTAGAGGTGCCAGCTGTGATGGTGCAGGGTATTTGGGACTCTTTTCCCCAGTCGTCCGTCCTTATACTGTCTGTATTCACTCCAGCACATACTCCATCAGATTGTGAGGATCAGTACATGCATTGGTACACCCGTCACTCACACCCTCGTCTACTTCCGGAGATTGTTGCACCCGGACCGGCTGTTTATACTCGCTCGAACAGTGAGATTGTAAGTTATTTTTGGTTTTCTTGACTGGTCTAGTAATGTGAAATGATATTTACTGAAATGTGAAATGATATTAACCTTGTTTTTTGTTCCTTACTTTTTTACAGTGGGTTAGTCGATTATCTGGCTGGGGTGAAACTGTGCTGGATCACATGAGTCATCTGGACGAGGATGCTGCGATTGTATATAGGCAGTCGTTAGAGGAGATTATGGATGCTTGGCATTTGGCCAAGTGAGTTATGACTGTATTTTGTAGTATTTTAGTACTATTTTGACAGAATTTGGTGGATTGATATTTTAGTACTTTTTTGTGGTATGTTTTGTTATTATTGCAAATTTAAGAATACATTAGAACGACATAAACTGAAAAAAGACATTACAACGACATAAACCGAAAAAAAAGACATTAGTGACTATCTTCTTCGTACACCTGAATGTTTGGTGAAGATGTCGCTGGTACACCTGACTGTATTGCAAGGTATATCTCTTTCTCCTCTGCAATATTCGTCTCATATTCCACAGGAAAAATGTTCCATGGAGCATTTCCTCTATTTCTTGGCCAAGCTCGTCCTGGCAGGTAATCGTTCTTTGAAGCGCTGATACTCTGTAGTACTCGAACCTCTAATTTATAGCGATCCCAATTTTTCACGATCGAGTAAGGATAAGTTCGATGAACCTCATGAGAAATTTCAGACTCTGTCCATCTTAAAAAGATGATGGAGTTGAAATTTTTTTTAGGGATGATTCCCCTCTGATTATCACGCAATAGTCTGGCGAACATAGCTTTCCAGTCATCAATAGGCATAAACCACTTCAGAAATGTTTGAATATGACTAGGAATATTTCCTTCATTCAAATTGTTCAACCATTCCTCTAGAGCAAATTCAAAAGGCATGTAATACATATAACATAAGAACCACAGCATGTGTAGTGAGTATATTGGAAACTCACCAGCAGACGGAAGCTTGAAGCAAAACATAAATGGAAATTCAGGATGGAACATTGTTGGACTCACAAATGTCTCTCCATATACACGAATTGCGTAGTATTGATAATCAAGCATCTTCGTCGTGCAATCAGACTTATTCAAAGTTGAAACTATGCTTTTCTCGGGAGGAAAATTAGGGAACTCGTTGGTAAAATCAGATGAAGCCATTTATGTTTGAGAGTTTTCGTTGATCGTAATGTAAAGAGTAAATGTGGATAACTGAAGTAGCAACATTGTTTAATTTTATAGATGGAGAATATAGACGTTGGAATATAGACGTTGGAATATAGACGTTAGAATATAGACGTTGGAATATAGACGTTGGAATGTGGATAACTGAAGTAGCAAAATTCATCAATATTCACCTGAAACATTACAGAACCACACAAAATTCATCACAATTCACCTGTAACATTACAGAACCACACAAAATTCATCAATATTCACCTGGAACATTACAGAACCACACAAAATTCATCACAATTCACCTGTAACATTACAGAACCACACAAAATTCATCAATATTCACCTGTAACATTACAGAACCACACAAAATTCATCACAATTCACCTGTAACATTACAGAACCACACATAATTCATCAGAATTCACCTGTAACATTATAGAATATCAACCACTAATATCCCCTAAGTTGGGCCAATCTGGTCCACTGTGTCACCCTATCCTGATAGAAGCGCTCCCATCCTACAACGCTTTGGCCTCGGTGCACAAACCACCAGTGTACTATAGGGGCACCGGAAAGTTAGGCGATAAATTTAAACGTATGTAGTGCTGGCAGTGATTCCCTAAATGAGCTATACAAATCTCACGTGATGGTCTTGTAGCAGTCGATGCGGCATACAATGGTAAGATAGTACCACACAACGCTAATGTGTCCCCACCTGAGAAGCCAAATAACATGATAGCAGAATTGTACATGGTAGCAACCGGCCACAAGTCATCCCAAACGATCATCCAATAATCCGGCGTACAACGCACGTTAATTTTAACATCGGGTTCGGTGTACTGAGCTTGATCAGGGTGTAGTTGATCATGGATAAACATTGAAATATTACGCATTACGGATGGGTCAGCTTTAGAGACTTGGTCCACTAAGGACTTAAAATATCGCTGCTCCTCGTTCAGATCATTACGCCCGTCATTTTCATCAGTGTGACCATGATTGATTAAAAGTGTTCTCCAAAACACGTGAACACTCTCAGAACTGATCATTTGTTCCAGATCACAAGCTCGTTTCAGTTCACATGCACATGGTATCTTATGCGATGTTCTCAATACACAACCGCAATGCACGTACACTTCATGGCTCAACCCTCTCATACGCTCTAACTCTTGATTCAACAACTGCAGACAATAATGAGAGACTTTGAATACAAGTTGGCTTAATGGGCGTCCGGTGAAAGTGACTGATTGACGAAGCCGCGACTGTTCAAGCATGTACCTGATACGAAGACAAAATTATTATTAGTTAGTGAAATGATACAACCCTAAATGCAAATTCCAAAATCGCAGTAGAAGAAATTGCAAATACCTTATATTGGTTGCTTGTGATTCAATCTGCTTGTGAACCTTCTGCCATACCGTGTCAAAGGACCCAGTTGCCGTATTGAGCCATTGCTTTAGACTAGCATGTTCGCTCTCCACTCGACAAGTAGTTGTGTTACCAAAATGTAGGAACTCCTTTGTCCAAGCAACAACAAACTTCTCCTTATGCACCAACCACGTCTCCTCAACATACGAGATAACTCCTTTGAACCTGCTCATCTTTTCCTTCATCATCATAAGATTGGTCTCGTACTCCTCAATGGTTAATGATTCTAATATTGTTCTCCATTTGCCATTCTTGAATTTAGAGGCAAGGCCTTTATCTCCAATGATTCTATACACACGATCTTCCACATCCTTATTAATATGCCAAGTGCATAGCAAGTGCGCTGCTTGTGGAAAAACTTCTTGTATCGGCTTTAATAACCCAAGCTCCCTGTCACTAACAACAACGGTCGGGTTAAGATCATCCCCAAGCAAAATCTTCAGCCTTTGCAAAATCCAACGATAGCTCCCTTCGGTCTCGTCTTTAACAATAGCATACGCTATCTTGAAGTTATTATTGCATGGCGTCATCCCAACAATCTCAACAAACGGCATTTTGTACTTGTTTGTTTTGTACGTTGAATCAATGCCGATGTACCAGTGGTAAGTCCTGAACATATCAACTGACTCTGGATGTGCCATGAACACATGCGTTATCACACCTGAATCAGCCTGTGTGTAATTGACATATTTGTTCTCCACAGCAATATGGTAGAATTGACTAGCCAGGTCTCTACCTTCAAACGCGTCCCTCCTCATTTTGTCCCTGTAATTATATATGTGTTTAATTACTGAGTTGTCCTCTGGGTGTTTTTCTTTAACTGCTGCTAAAATAGCACAAGGCTTTGCTTGAGCTGAAGACATATCACGCACAATTTGTTTAGATGCGATACTGAGTCCGCTCATTTGCCGACTTCCCTCTGGATACATACGCATTGTATGGTTATGCATTCCAGTTAACCCAGCCTTAGCCTTTATCCCCCATCCCGAAAGGTCTGCATGTTGATAGGCTTTAATCTGAAATTTACATCGGCACGCTTTAGTTTTACTTTTCCTAATTGCAGGATCTTCATCATTTTTCACAACACCTCTATATCGTTCACCCCGTGAACAGCGCAACAACTTCTGTTTACCCCCATTTTTGTGCGAAGATATTACAAGCTCAAACCCATTCTGAATAGCTATCTTTTTTGCCCAATCAATAGCATCCTGACTGGAGGGGAAAACGGTATCCGTTATAAAACGCGAACTATAATCAATGTTATCGGGGTTCCAATCTTCTATCGGTACCTGAATATACGAAAAATTTACATTAAAATTACAAAAAAAATACTTCGGGCCTATTTCTCCCGTTCGAAATTAGTTCGGGGCAATTTCTGGCCACTTTTGCCTGAACGGGCAGGCTACCCGTTCCACCATAGGTGGAAACGGGCAGCGCGTACTGCCCGTTCCAAAGGTGGAACGGGTGGCGCGTACCACCCGTTCCATGGGTGGAGCGGGTGGCGATTACCACCCGTTCCTTAGGCCGATCGGGTAGTTCATCCGATCGGCCTAAGGAACGGGTGGTAATCGCCACCCGCCCAGGCAAAATTCGAATAAAAAAAATAAAAAAATGATTAATAACGTTTTTAATTCTCGTAATATTACCTCGTGTTCGAACTCATTGTCTTCGGGAATGTTTTGATCCATTTTTTTCAAATCCGGGATTTGTGCTCGGGAGAGAAAACTAGAGAGAGTTTTTAAGGTTTTAGGGGGGAAAAAAGTGGCAAGGGTAAAATGGTCAAAACAGTGCGGTGAAACGGAAATTAAGGGTGGTATTTAGCAATACCCTTATTTATTAGATGAGACAAAATTAATGGAGTACTAATTTGAATTTCTGCATCACGTCGTGGGCCTTTTAGTTATCGTTTCGATAGGATAAATACACCACTTTCGCTTTTCAATTGGATCCTTATTTGCCTAGCAAGTTGGACTCAATAGTAAACAAACGATTCTTGTAGTATTTTTTTGGATTTTATTTCTTTTATCATTATTAGAATTTCAACTATAGACTTGTTTACAGATCAGTTGGCTGGGCCATGGTCGGTTAACCAGTCCATTAACAAAAATCATTAACCAGTCCATTTAATTCGATTAACCATATTTCGGTTAGTTTATTATTTCGGTTGGTTAATTTATATTTCGGTCGGTGAACCATTAGTGATTTTTCGTTACAAGTGTCACTTTAAATCTATAATTATTCACTTTAAAATAAATATATAATTATTTAAATATTAAATAAAATTATTGAACTTCAAATTTAATTAACAAAATCGCCAAAATAAATAAATTTTAAGTTATTTTAATATTTTTAACTTAAAAATTCAATATAAATATGTATATTTGTATATTGATAATTAAATTTCTATATAGATTTATATTAGTTTTATGTGTATCGATACATAATCGGTTTATTTTCCGTTTCGGTTAATTATCGGTTTTTGAAATGAAAAACTGTAAACTAGTCCACTGGTTACGGTTAACCTATTTTTTGGTTCGGTTTCGAAAATCAGTTTTTCTATTTTCCGGTTAGTTATGTGCAGTCCGTCCAAACTCACTTTTACAGATTGGGTTTGGACAGAAGTCCGTTCAAATTCACACCTTAATAAAGGGTTCTTTTACATAAACATTATATTTTATTATAAAATAGCCTAATATAAAAACAACCCCATGAACTTTTTCAAATGTTGCAACTGCCCCCTTCAACTTTTAATTGTAACAACTTACCCCTTAAACTTGTCCAATTGTAAAACATAATAGGCTCAATCTCTTGAAATTTATTGTCAAAGCTTGAGTTGGCTACTGGCCCAGCCCGCTATTACCTATAGGCTCAAGATACATGTATCAGTGTGCTAGAGATTTTGACGGCATAATACATTAGTTGTCGACGAATTTATTCAAAAACTTGATTAACCTCTTGAATAGAAAAATGCTCTAAATATCTTAAAAATAAAATAAAATAAAAAAGTTAATTTATTTTAAAGTTTTTTAGAATCGTGAATTAGATAAGTTAAATTATTTTAAGTAAGTTGAGGCGGTTAACGAAACACTTATAAGATTACGGACCAATTAAATTTTTGGAACTAATTCAGAGGATTCTTGATGTATTAAGCCAATTTTAACTATTAATTTACACTAGGACGATTCCCTCGCGTTGCTTCGGATATTTGAAAGAGATAATTTACACTTACAACAAAATTAATAAGAAAAAAAATATAATAACATAATATAATTTAAAGAATTGTCTAAAATGGTAATCTTTGTCGTTATGCAATATTAAATGGTAATTTAATTTATGTGTATACTACAAAATTACTTACTTCTAATAATTAAATAATTTTTTAAAAAAATATTAATAATTAATTAATATGTGTCTCGTTAATATTTGGACGTCCCACCCACCGAAGCAATCTCTATTCATTTCTACTGGGTAAATTACACCCATGGCCACTGAACTTTACCATTTTAACATTGTGACCACTGAACTTCAATTCTTAACAGTATGACCACTGAATTTTATATTTTTTTCACACCGGTAGACCTGTTCAAGAACCCGCTGGCCCGCCCAGCCCGCCCAAGCCCGCCTTTTATGGATTGGGCTTGGACATGTATATTTTATGTTTAGCCCGGCCCGGCCCAGGCCCGTTCAAGCCCGCGCATATAATGGGTTGGGCTTGAGATTTGCCTAAAATTCCCAAGCCCAACCCGGCCCGGCCCGCCCTTATATTATATACTATGTTTTTATCATTATTTTGTTGAAAAAGTAATTAATATTTGATATATTAAAATTTGTTAGAGAGTATAACCCAATAAAATATAATGTATATGATACACCATGTACAATACATACATTTTCTTTTGAAATACAAAATAGAATCTTGCATACTATTAATATTTCATGAAACATTATAAGAAATATATAAAAAAATCTATATTTAATTAAATTGCTGATTGTTATTTTATACTAATTATAATTTAATTTTTAATTTTTTTATTTTTTTAAATGTAAAATAAATTAGCTGGGCGGGCTGGGCTGGGCTTGGGAACCAGTTCCCTTAATCTGGCCCAGCCCGGCCCGAGCCCGATGCAAATTTAATATGGGTTGGGCTGGGCTTGGACAAACTAATTACATGTCAAACCCGGTTAGGCCCGGTCCGAGCCCAGCCCGGCCCAACCCATGAACAGGTCTACACACCGGTGGCCGCTCAACACCTCAAAACAATCGTTGACAGTCTCAAAATTAAAAATTCGAAGAGTTGATGATATTTTAAGGAACTTTAATTCTTGAAAATTTTCGTTTTGAGGTCATTTAGGTGTTGTTTGGTTAGAAGAGAGAAAGTAATTTTTAGAGAGAGAAATCTCAAAAAAAATGTGATTTTGAAAAATAAAAAATGTGATTTCATGGTAAATGTCGTTCTAAACAATTTTAATTCTTGAATATTTTTATTTTGAGGAGTTAGTTAAAATTGAGTAGTCACCGATGTTAAAAAGTCTGAAGTTCAGTGACCATACCGTTAAAAATTGAAGTTCAATGGCCATAATATTAAAATGGGTAAAGTTCAGTGGTCATAGGTGTAATTTGCCCTATTGCTATTACATTTCTGCTTTCCAAAGAAAGCTACGTCGTTTTGAAGTAAATAGGTGGTAAATTTATCAAAATTATAAGGATAAAATTGGTATAAAAAAATCTAAATTGATTGCATTTTACTATTCATTTCACCTTTCTCTTTTAATTCTATAGGATAATTATAGCAATGAGATCACATTGACAATAAATTTGAAACACGCGGTTAGTTGTTAGCAAACATTATAAATGTTTCAAAAAATATTACATTATTGTTAGTAGCTGACTATTAGTTGTTAGCTGATTGATAATTAACGTAACTTTTTATAAAGCTATGAAAAGATTAATATAGATATATTATATGATTTTTTTTTCTAACTTTAGTAAATGACATGTACATCTTTTTAAGAATAAATACCACAAATCTACTTACAAATCGATGAAATTACGATCGACACAAATCTTTAGTTGTAATAATAAAAAGGGAAAATTATAAAACTGGATCAAATGGGGGGTCCATTTACATATTTAACCCATTTACTAATCTTACTACATATCTAGACTGATTTTATGTGACTTTTCCATAATACCCCTAACCTTCCCACTTCCACCACTCCTTGGTTATGCGAATCGCGGCTCCCCCTATCTCATTGGTTATGCGAAAAGTTGCTCCTGCATTAATGATTTCAAGACTTTTGATCTTCCTTTCTTCCTTTAAATTGCACGAAATCTGCACCATTTAGTCAAAATCACAATGAATTTCTCTTTTTCATCTCTTCATCTCTTGATTCTGCAACTTCCCAACCCTAGAAAACGAAGCCATGGTTTTTCATCTTCCTGTTCGTTGCTTGGTTTCTTTCTTCTTGTTACCATCAAAGAAATGATTTTTCTACGTTATTTCCTTCGTTCTTCCCATGTTATCATATTGTTATTGTCGCTTTTCGGGGTGAAAGGGACGAAAAATGTAAGTATCTGGTTTTTTTTTCTGCGTTTTTTCATGAATTCACTTTGCAATCGATGGTTTTACGAAGCTTTGCGAAGAGAACGAGCCTGGAAAGTGACGATCTACTTTGTTAATCGTTGATTTCGCGAAGATATGCGAAGAGAAAGCGTCTGAAACGTATGGATTTACCTCGCGAATCTATTAGTTCGCGAAGTCTGCGAATAGATCTTCACGTTTCAGACCTCGCAGACTTCGCGAAAGCATCGATATGCGACGTAGATAGTCACGTTTCTGACCTCGCAGGCTTCGCGAAAGCATCGATATGCGAAGTAAAACCCTGCACATTTACATTCGCATGCTTCGCTATATTTCGCGAAGCCAAAATCTTCTTTTTCCCTACCTAACACGATTAATTTTTTCTGTAGATGGTTGAATACGTAATATCCCTTTCTGGAAGGCGGCGTACTGGGCTGCAGGGGAGATGATTTTCCTTCCTGTATAGGGATGAACTTCCCCAAGACTGACACATTCACTCCTAAAGTGGTTGGTTATGAGAGGTTTTGTCAATCTTGGGGTGCACCATGGGACACGTCCATCCCATGGTGCCAATCTTTAAAGTGGACCTAACTTAATCCGATACCAATCTTGAATCAGATGAGTAATCTTGGTGTGCACCGTGGGACACGTCCATCCCAAAAAGTCTGGTCCAGACTTTTTGGGATGGACGTGTCCCACGGTGCACACCAAGATTACTCATCCGTTTCAAGATTGGTACCAGATTAGTTAGGTTCACTTTGAAATGATTCGTTAGGAGAGTTCATTGTGACAATCATGTTGTAAATTTTGATAATGTTATGATTTGAATGTTGTTATTGTGGCAATCTTGTTGTAAATTTTGATAATGTTATGATTTGAATGTTGTTATTGTGGCAATCTTCTTGTAAATTTTGATAATGTTATGATTTTAATGTTCTGTTGTTGTTTGCCATTTTTTTGTTATATACCACTTCGCGAATTAGCTTCAAGTCATATCCAGCATTCGCATATGCGAACTAAATTCATCAAGCAAAACAAACTTCAGCTTCGCAGGCTTCGCATATGCGAACTAAATTCATTAGTAAATCCAAACATCAGCTTCGCAGGCTTCGCATATGGTCGAATATGCGAAGTCAGACGGGATAGAGCGAGCCGCGCGTAAATATTGAGGGTATTATGGAAAAGTCACACAAAATCAATCTAGATATGTAGTACGATTAGTAAATGGGTTAAATATGTAAATGAGCCTCCCATTTGACCCAGTTTTGTAATTTTCCTTAATAAAAAAAGAATATGAAACCTTTAGATAACAGGTAGACACTATGGCTACTATAGTTACATTATTTTTTTGACAAAGTAACCATTATTTTGTTTATTTTGATACAATAATTAAAAATTAACACCCTTAATTATAAGTTAGTTGAGTTTTATGCTTATTCCTGAAATTTTTAGTTGTAAATTTATAAAAAAGGCCCAATATAACACACCAGAGAAGACCCAAACAAATAAACCAGAGAAGGGCCGAAGATCAAACTGGCCTAACCCAAGCTTACTGTCACTAGTTATAGTTTCAGCTAAACTGAGTTCATTCTCAAATCCAAATTCGAGAATTTGGGCCCCCAATTTCCCCCCGCCCCGCCCTTCCCTTTCCCTTTCTGTTGCATTCCGGTCTCAGCTCAGCTTCTGACTCTCCCCTACTACTACTCTTTCTCCATCGCCGAAACCAGGTGGCCACTTTCCTCTCTTTATCTCTCTGTATTTTTCTCCATATTTCAGCTTGTCCTTTGTTGCTACATCATCCCAATTACAATTTGGGTCAATCTGTGTTAATTTTATAATCATGATTATTTGCTTGTCCCTATATTGATTGCCCCATGAGGTTACCATTACTGTCATTGCTATGCATATCGTCCTGACATGTATCAGTCTCTGGGCGCTCATCGCCTTATATATCGTTCTCGCATTGCTAGCTGCGTCAAGGCCGGTCTTATCGATAATGCAATCCAAGTGTTCGACGAAATGACTCAATCAAAGTGTCGCGTTTTTAGCGTGGATTACAATAGATTTATTGGCGTTTTAATATCTCATGCTCGTTTCGATTTAGCCTATCAGTACTACTCTAAAATGGGTCCTCTTGGGTTCTCGCTATCTCCCTTTACTTACTCTCGCTTCATTTCGGGTTTGTGCCAAGTAAAGAACTTTACACTCATTGATGAATTGCTACACGACATGGAGAGACTTAAATGTGTGCCTGATATTTGGGCTTTTAATATTTACTTGCATCTTTTGTTTCGTGAGGGTAGGATAGAATTAGCATTGGAGTTGTTTGAGAGGATGATCGAGAGAGGGAGGGAGCCTGATGTTGTAACATATACTATTCTGATACACGGTTTTTGTGAAATCAAGGAATTTGATACTGCAATTCAATTTTGGCATGATATGATAAGTAAAGGTTTTAAACCGGATAATAAGGTATGTGGGGCACTTGTAATTGGGTTGTGTGGTGGAGGAAAGGTAGAACTGGCTTATGAGCTCATACTTGATGTGATGAAGAGTGGTGAAGTTAAGCTCAGTTCACTGATTTATAATGCATTAATGAGTGGATTCTGTAAGGTTGGCAGGATTGATAAGGCACAGGCAATTAAATACTTCATGAGAAGGACTGTGTCTGAGCCGGATTTGGTTACATACAACGTGTTATTGAATTATTGTTGTGATGAGCTAATGTTGGAGAAGGCAGAGAAGCTGTTGAAGCAGATGGAGGGAACTGGGATAGAACCTGATGTATACAGTTATAACCAGCTTCTTAAGGGACTTTGTAAAGCAAATCGTCCTGAAAGAGCGTATATGTTGATGATAGACAAGATGGGGCCAAAAGGCTTGTATGATGTAGTTTCATTCAATACAATTATTAATGCATTTTGTAATCAAAATGATATCAAAAGAGCTTATAAGCTGTTTGAGGAAATGTGGTTGAAGGGAATTCTGCCAGATGTGGTGACATTCACTATACTTATAAAGGCCTTTCTACAAAAGGGTAGTTCTGATATGGCAAAAAGGCTTCTTGATCAGATGACAGGAATGAGTCTTTCACCAGACCGTATATTCTATAACACAATTATCAATCACCTATGCAAGAGTAGAAAAGTAGAAATGGCTCATTCGGTTTTCTGTGATATGGTAGAACAGGGAGTTCTCCCTGATGTGATTTCGTATAATACCCTTATAAATGGGTTTTGCAAATCCTTTAGAGTAAATGAAGCGATGCAGTTATATGAAGAAATGCAAAGAAGAGGATTATCTCCTGATGAAGTAACATACAAAGTGATCATTGGAGGGCTTATAGGGGAAAAGAAGTTCTCCATTGCTTGTACGGTTTGGGGTGAGATGATGGAAAGGGGCTTTACTCTTGACAGATCCGCCTCTGAGATTCTCATCAGTGCCAGTTCAGGTGGAGCTGCAAGTACATGATAAATGGTTTGTATCTCATAGTTCTCATCCTTTTTTATGTGTTTCAATTATGCTAGCCTTTTGAATAGCTAAGGGAGTTAACCTAAAACAATAGTTTTTCAGGGCAGTATCAGAGCTTTTTTTTCTTTCTGAAAATTGTTGGAGTAGCACCCTTTTAATCGTGCAATATTACATGTTGGATTTCGGTGCCGATCTTTTGCAAACCAGGCAATACAAAACATATATATTTCATAGTAGCTAGAAATTTAATTTACACTATTCATGTTAGGGGTGTCATTTTCATATACTGTTTACATAAGGCAATTATGGTGTTCTGCACTCAGTAAGTCCTATTGAGAGCGCAACATGACAGATCTCAATATGTAATGGCTAATTTTGACCTTGCTTATGTAATGGCTAACCTAATGAGTTCACTCAAATTACTGTTCCGATGTGGTCATACAATGGTTTACTCATACCACAAATTGGAGCTTTTAAGCACTAAAATTTCTCGAGATGCCTATTACTTATTGCTATAGAACTCATTAGGTTAGCTGTTGAATTTGCCAATAACTGAGGTAGAAGATGGTGTTCATGCTCTTAAGCAGGTCAGTAGTGGGTGACCGTTTCTTCATAATACCTTGTTTCCATTCATCATTGGTATAATAGTAGGTGCCTGTAAGTCTAGATTTTGTTAAATTACTTCAAGATTTCTGACTTCTCACAATTTTTTCACATCTTGTACTAACTGTGAACAATCTGTAGTTTCAGGTTGAAGCTGATGACATTTGGTTTAATTCTCTTCTTTTTCATCCCTGAGATCGAAAGCAGAGTCCAAATTTTGGAAATAATTTGGTTGAAATACACCTGAGCAGGCCCATAGTCTTCCCAACTCATTCACTGTCCTGCTGATGAATTGGAGCTGTGGAGAGCACACAGGTTTGAGCCTTCTGCTTTCCCTAACTTCCCTTGTAAATGATTAGTAGTTATAAGCACAAATTTCTCTAATTATATGTGAGAATAAAATCAGATGTTATGAAAAGGAACATAAGTTTGTTAGTATTAGAATGTTGAAATCCATTGTGTTTTTGTGGTTTCATATGCAGTACAGAATTGGTGCTTCTGGACTAGGTAATTCAAAATATTGTACTCAACCTAGTAAGGATTTTCCCTCTCAATCTAAATTTTCTTTTTGCTTTGTGGGCTACTAATTTTTTTTCATTTTATTTTTATATATACTAGCTTCACCATTCAAGCTTGTGTTTCATGCTTTTCAGAGTGAGTTGGGTTAAACAAATATAAATTTAAGGGATAAGATTCAAAAATACCCCTAACATTGGTAGACAATACGTCATAAATGGTGTAATTAAGAGCCGGACAAATTGGGTCAATTTCATACATCATTAAGGAAATCCTCTCCTCAGTCATGAATTTTGTTATCCCCACCGTATATGTGCATCATGCTATCCAAATCTTTCATTGAGCTTAAAGGATTCCATCTACAAATCTATTTTGAAATCACAAAAAATACAAAATCTTTTCTTTTTGAATCAACTGGTGCAGAACACGAGAACAAGATATTTGTATTTTTGAATGATGTCTTAATTGATCCAACTTGTCAACAGTAATCCTCAATTGCACCATTTATAGTGTTAGGAGTAGAATTGCTTTTGGATGCCAACGTTAAAGAGTATTTTTGTACATTCTCCCTAAATTGGATTTCATTAACCTTTAACCACAATGATTTAGTAAGTTTTTGATTGAGTTATCATTATTATTAGGGATAAGGTACCAAAATAGGTAAGTTTTTTAGAAAGTATCAATTTAGGGTCCACCTACAAAATAGCACCAATATAGGCCTAACGTTTAAAAAAGAGTATCAATTTAGGTCTCGAGAGACGTCATTCATATTACTCGAGTAATATGAATGACGTCTCACGTTCCATTATCGAGACCTAAATTGATACTCTTTTTTAAATGTTAAGCCTATATTGGTGCTATTTTGTACATACAGCCTAAATTGATACTGGCCCCAAAAACCTTAGGCCTAACTTGTTACCTTATCAGTTGTTATTATTATTATTATTATAACTCCTCCTATTTTTAATTTGTAGGGTTCCATCTGTTATTACGTTGGCCTTGAAGATGGGTGCTAACCACCGAGTCAGAGCTCATTGCAATTTACTGATTTAATGCCTCCATCTAGGATGCAGTACCTTTGGAGAGTATGTTACCCGGACATGGACACGGAAATGAACATGGGAAACGTTATTTTTAAAATATAACTTTCATAAAGTAACTTTCAAACGAAAACAGATATGGATACAAGACAGAAAAAGCGGAAGCGCTACTAACGAAAAGAGTTCGTGCAACATTGCTGGAGAGCACTAATTCATGCTTTGAAATCCAGATGCCTGGTATGATTTCTCACTTGTAACCCAGTCAGAAGTGATAAACAGAGCTGTTAATTTTCAACATATAATCAGAAATATACGCTTGAATGCAGATTTTTTTTCAGATGATTGATGCTGAATCTTTTCTTGCCTGCTCAGTTAGCTTGAAATAAGCTAAGTGAAAAGAAACGGAGCTGAGGTTAACCTTATATAAAAATCGTGTTATGTATTTCATATGCTTATATATGGTGTAAATGGTATAAATATTGAATAAATACCACAATTACTGCTAAATTTTATAAATATGTGGTAAAACCTGTAATTCTTTTTTTTTTTTTTTGATAAGACAAACCTGTAATTCATAGAATATGAAATTCTTTTTGGTTACACGAAATTCCTTACTTGTGAAGCTACTTGGAATTCGTGAGAGCTTGGAAAACTTCCATTTCAGGAAGAAAACAAATAAACAAAATTCCTTAAGAAGTTTCTTTGGTTATTTTAATTGCGTTACAATTTATGCAGTGTTGTCATTTATTGATTTAGTATAAAATGTATCAATCCTTTTTTTATTTAAATAATTGTTTAATTTATAGCAAAAAAAAAAAAAAAAAATCTCAACATAATAATTAAATAATTTTAAATAATTACAATCCAGTCTCATAAGTGACACTGACTGTAATCTACGAAGTAACACTAGACACTGCTTGAACTGTTTCTTTTAGTACAACGAGAAAGAACATTGTACCCAGAATTAATTTCATAAAATTTTTTGATTCAAAAGTCCAAATAAGATTCAAATTGTGCTCTAATTTTGTTATTTTTTTATAATATGTAAAACCATAAAAAAAATACTAAATAGATATTGATATCATTTTCAAGTTAATATGTAAAATCTTCATCCATTCTAAAAATTTATGAAATTATTGTATCAATTTCGTGTTGATTTTTCATAATATATTTAATAAAACACTAACCACTAAATTCATATTGGATTCACGTTGATCCAAAACAGACTCGTGATCTATTTAATAAAACACTAACCACTAATTCATATTATATTCGTGTATGCATTGTCTGATCGTATACACAATTTACTACCTCCAGTTATCTTTGGCTAGAGCCAAAACCAGTTTGATTTGAACATGATAAAAATGGGGACCCAAATCTAAAGATCGCGCACAAGAGAGAAGTGCCAAAGATGGAACATATTCAAGGGACTTTGATATTCTAATAATCACAAATCTAGACAACATTAGTGCAATTTAACTGGAGCTGAGCTTATAATTAACTCAAAAACTTAAAGGCAAGGAAGGCATCATCATCAAGTATAATATTACTTCCCTCCAGTTATTAGCATATGTCTGATTCTTTGCCTTAATCCGAATCCTTCTTTAAGTTTTCATCAAGTCATCCTCTATTACTCAA
Organism: Euphorbia lathyris; assembly: GCF_963576675.1. NCBI lineage: Eukaryota > Viridiplantae > Streptophyta > Magnoliopsida > Malpighiales > Euphorbiaceae > Euphorbia > Euphorbia lathyris. The sequence continues at coordinate 15,657,784 of NC_088914.1, read as the reverse complement.
CACACAACTCTTCAAATTCCTCCCCCATTTTCTTTCCCATTCCTCATTTACTCGCCATAGTTTAGTTCTACTATGTCTCACCATGAAACTAATCCTCACTTTATTAGACCCCTACAGCAGCGTGACGGCCAACATTCCCCGCCTACTCCTGCAGTTGAACAGCAAGGGGAGTTACCACATGAGCCGCAAAACCAACAAAATCAGCCACCTCTACCACGACAAGGTCAGCGCTCCAAGCCAAAGGGTCCACGAGGTGGAACTTATGAGGGTGATGGACCATTCCGAGCCCCAAGGAAGGGTTCAGAACCACGCCAACCCCAATATCCACAGACCGACCCTTCTGATCCAAGGCACGATGCTGAATACCACACCCCATGGTTGATTCCATTGCAACATCCAACTCCAAAGGAAGAGCATCAAGTTGAAGATCCAAAACGTGATGGTAAATTCCGTAGTCCTTGGATGGTTCTGCCACAGCACCAAGATGAGGGCCTCCAAGAACCTCGGCTCACAAGAAAAAAACCTCAACGTCTCCAGCAACCTGATGGTGCCTTGGTGACACAGCCACAACATCATGACCTTGAACAAGATCACTATCCCCTCCATCTTCGTGATTCAAGGCCGCCTCCCAAGCTTCCAAGAAAAAAGCCTCAACGACAACGTTCTCAACAACCTGATGTTACTCCAGTGACACAGCCTAAACACCGTGATCGTGATCGTGATCGTGACCGCGAACAAGAACACTATCCCCTCCATCCTCATGATTCTAAACCAACCCCGGAACAACAGGATCGCCCTCGCCGATCACAAGCACCAGCATCTCAGCGAACTGGGCCCCTAACATGGTTGATAGCAGCCTTTTGTGCCATTTTCTGGATTGTAATATTTCTCGGAGGTCTGATTGTGCTCATTATGTATCTTGTCTATCGTCCTCGTAGCCCCAGGTTCGAGGTGTCTAGTGCAACCTTGAATGCAGCATATGTTGATGCAGGCGCTCTGCTTAATGCTGATCTATCTGTACTGACAAATTTCACGAATCCAAACAAGAAGGCTGGTGTGGAGTTCAGTAACATGATCATTGATCTCTACTACGGGAATACTCTTATTGCTACCCAATATATTGAATCTTTCTCAGTACCAAAGGCGCATTCAATGTTTGCAAATGTTCATATGGTAACTAGTCAGGTTCGTCTTCCGTCAGGCGAAATTACCCGGCTTCAGGAAGAGACAAGTAGAAATGCAATCATATTTAACATTAAAGGAATTTTTCGAGTACGATCAAACCTTGGAAGCTTTCTAAGATACTCCTATCGGCTGTATAGTCACTGTACTATCATGATGAGTGCCCCTCCTAGCGGTGTCCTGCGAGCAACCAGATGCAGAACAAAACGTTAAGGTGTACCCCAAACTCAAGCAGTAGCTGATTTTGCAATTTGTCAACAGTCACTCTTTCTTTTTCCAAATCTACTCACCATATTGTTTTGAAGGACTAGATCCTCACCTCAGCTTTACACTATGCCCACCTTTAGTTACATACCTGTCTATACAACATAATGTGTATAAATTAATGCAATGCATGAAATTTTCTATCAAGTTACCCTAACAGATTCAACAGAGCGGGAAATAGTTTGCTGATAAAAAGCAGCTATACTGTTTCACATTTAAAATGGTTTTAACTGTTAAAGTGCTATCGACCTTAACTGTAAAAGGGCTGTTTTTAGAGAGGCAAAAGAGAAAGACAACAATGATTATAGAAAAAATGGGGGAGAAACTTCCCCTTACACTGTTTATTTACAAATGCGCAATACAAAGAAAATTACAAAGATGCCTCAAAATCCTGACCAGCCCTCTCCGCTCCTTCACACTGATGATAAAACGCGTTAATAATAGCACTACTATAGAAAAGAAACCAGGAAACCCAGACCGACCAGTTCAACTCATCAGTCGTTATGAAATGACCAAGTGAACCATCCCACAATAAGGAACATTACAAACTCATTAAAATCTCCTGTAATTATCTCTTGTAAAGAAGGGATGCTTCAAAGCTTCATGAGCAGTTAGCCTATTGGATGGGTCATATCTAAGGAGACCTTGCAAGAGATCAATGATATCCCCAGCAGAGTGATCAACATGTTGCATTACAATATTCTGCCAGAAGAAACATAAGCAAGCACAAAATCAAGCATTGAAGAAGCAAGATGGACTCTATATTCTAAAATTACTGAATTCATATTAACAACAGAAACACAATAAGCCATTGGAGAGTAATAGTAGTGGCACATATGCACCTGAAGACGTGGTAGCTTCGTCACAGCTTTTATGCTTTCCCGAGATGTTGCACCCTCAGGCCAGTCCAACCTGCCCCTTCTAATGTACTTCTCTGCATGGCGGCTGAATCAACCACAATCCCCACCATCAAGTAGGGGGAGAGAGTGAATCACACTGGACAATTTTTTCATGGAAAATCTAGATGTTAAAATAAAACAGGAAGTCTCAGAAAAGAACATACTCTGTTCTTCTTAACATGTGCTGAGGCAATTGGCCCAAAACCCTTTCCATCATTGCCAAATGCTCTAAGTTCTCATGAGTCTGAAACAATGCTTCACCCTGAAAACAAAAATATATGACATGCTTCATTTATTTGTTTGTTTTGGGTAATAGAAAATGCTATCTGGATATCCATGACTAGGTGAACCTACCGAACACAGTTCTACTAAGATACAACCCACACTCCATATGTCACATGGATAACTCCACCCAAGCCCTGATGAATGAAACAAGCTTAGACATGAATTTCAGCAAATATAATTGTGGGAAAAATCCATGCAAAGGACTAATATATACAAACCTAGAATAACTTCAGGTGCTCGGTAGTGCCTGGTTGAGACAATATAGTTGTGCTCATTATGCCCATAAGCTGTACTGCCAAAATCAATAACCTTAATAGCACTTGACTTTGGCAACCTCTTGAAATAGGCCCCTTCAGTAGGTGAGATTGATGGAACCTGCACTAGCAGAATATTCATGGAGTTATCATCACAAGACAGGCATAAATCAAAATCCTGAACAAAGAACTAATAATGGGGGCAAACAGGGAGGTTCCACACACAAACTGATGCAGAAACATGCAATAAAAGTATCTACCTTGTAGTCCGGTATTTTTACATATTCTGGAGATACAAAAAGTATGTTCTCTGGCTTCAAGTCAGTATGTATAAGACGCAAATCATGCATAACTGCAAATGGAAAAGGTAGAGTCAACATCAGAACTTTTCTTAACCCATACTCAGACAAGTAGTCATCTTACTGAAAGCAAGAACTTTTATTATACAAACACAACAGGGAATGCTGAAAATTCAAGGAGCAGCAAAATGATGTGTTACATGCAACTTAAAGAAAATACAGTTTGCAATTAGGATAAGAGAAATAGAAGCAATGAACACACATGCTACACATTCCAAGAGTTGTCTGCCAAGCTCGCGGACAAGATCAACCGGAAATGGGCGATAATTATTTTTGCGAAGAAAATCATACAAGCTTGGTCCAAGCATCTCAAAGACCTGTTAAAACCATTTAAATCCACCACCAAATTTTAATCCCCAAAATATTTATGAAGATGGGGAAATAACATTATTGTAAATAAATTATATACTTACAATACAGATATGGTTACGATAATCAAACCAGTTTCGTATTTGTACACAACTGCAAAGAATAAGCCCACTTAACAAAGGACATGGTTTTCTTCAAACACTACTGAGAAGCAAATAGAGAATATTGCAATAACACTCACCGGCTGCCACTTCTGTCATACTTCCCAAGCAAGTGAAGCACATCGATTTCTAACATTGCTGCTTCTCGGTACTTCTTCGTACTGCGCACAACTTTTATGGCAACCATCTCTCTTGCTTCCCTATCCCAGCATTCCAAAACCTGACCAAAGGTTCCTGTACAAAATTTTAAAGGATTAACAAATCCAAATGTAAATAGTTATACATATGTTCAGTCGTAAGCAAAGAGAGGTTAGGAAAACAATTATCAGCTAATAAGCATCTAATATATTTACTAGTTTGAAAGGACACTAACCTTCACCAATTTTTCTCTGAATCTTGTCTGCAGAGATAAAGAGAACAAAACATAAGTACGCTCACAAAATAGAAACTAAAGCACATGAAATACCAATTGAATGAAACCAAAAAGGCAAATAAATAGATGGATATTATAGAAAAAGATGCAGTGTTTGAATGGAGTGGAAGTTGTTCTTTCTTTGAATTTCTTTTCTAAAGTTCTGAGAAAGCTACAAGCCGAGCAATATTTAATTTCATGGCAAAAGAGTGCAATTTTGCAAAACAAAGCAAGAAGCACGGCACTTGAAAACACATCAACTCACATAATATTGATATAATAAAATAGTCTTATAAGACATTCGAACTTGAAAATAAAAAAAGCTGGCAGCAAGGAAAAGATGGCAGAGTAATTGAAATAGAAAATACAATCTTGGTCCATGGAGCTCAACATGCAACATAGCAAGTGACATCATAATGTAAAAGCCAATCAAATGGTGATTAAGTGTCATTACAGCGAGAGGTTAAATTCTCCCCAAGGGCAAACATGTAATGTCCATCTTTGTCATCGTCTCGCCATGGGGGAGAGCCTTTTTGAGCCAATCCTTTTACAAATAGACCAGCATAGTCCGGGAGTATCCTTGATGGTCCAATGCTTGTTCCATTTCCAACCTCTTGTCCATAATACAATCCTGAGTGAGCCTACACACAGCCATTTGTTCAATTTTTGTAAGACAAACAGGAATTTAAAAAAAAAAAAGAAAAAAGAAAAAAAAAACCCTTTCCTCAATTCACTTTCAGGATTTTCCCATCTATATTACGAAACCAAATAGGAAGCCCTTAATTTTAATGTAATATCACAATAATCAAATGAGATATATATTATAGGAAAAAAAAGGCATCACACAATCCTAACCCATCAGCTTCCGTACCCATGAAATTATACAGACATATATTTGACCCAATTCAACTAAATCAACATAGGAATACATACTAGTTGGAGCTAGTTATTGTACTATACAAGTTATATCTAAACCTGCCATCTTACTAATAATCAAAGAATTGGACATCAAAATCAACTTAAGAACCATGAAGATCCAACTAAAGAGCATCTTAAGCAAGAATTCACATAATTTGGCAAAGAGGCCAAAGCTCCATATGCAATATTTATCAACCAATAATATATATCTATCTATACATACAGTCAAGGCAGCTCAATTAGCACGACCAAAAAGCAAAACCATTAAGCTTCACAGTAGAGATCTCAATTGTATTAAATACACTCTTTAGGAAAAGAATTCTAGAACCAAATGAGTGGAAATAATAAAAATAAAAAGATACTCTTTACAATTAATTAATCTGCATAGAACTATGACATTCTCTGCAAATCAAGCCGTAATTTAATTTAATCGTGTAAGAGAAAAATTATCTCCCGAGAAAAATCTACAAAGCAGATCACAGCCATCAAGAAGAGATTTCATAAAATTATTTTCTGCGCAACGATACTGAGGACATACACTTAATGAAAACCAGAACAAATTTTCATACGAGTAAAAAAAAAGGAAAATTAAAATAATACCTTAGTGTGAGCTTGAGGAATATCCCAAGCAAATCTTGGCCTTTTTCTGGGACGACGATCCATGTGACTATGCGGAAACTGAGTAAGATAATCCATCTCCATCTGATAGCTGATACGAGCCCCTGAATCTAGATAGATCAGTCAATCGATTAATCCGTGATCGATTAAGCTTGAGCAATAGGAATAATTGCCCTAACCCTAGTTCTTACGGGATTTCTTTTCCAAGAGTTGATCTAGGCCGTTGGTTTTGGATGACTATAGTTAGTTGGCTACACCTGGAACTTAACCGAGGTCAAGTTATCTTTTTTCCTTTTCCAATTTTTATTCTTTTTTAAATAATTCGGGATATACTAATTTCGATACCTTATCCGGAAAGGAAAACAAAACCCAGGTAGCAGCGGGTCGGGTATATCTACCCGGCCCACATTTAATAGATGGATTTGGGTTGACAAAACTATATTAAATTTCATAGGAGTAGTTCATTTTCATCCTGTTTCGTTTAAAATAATATTGTCAAACCCGGATCAAGACATCAATCAATCTAGATTTATATTTGGATCATGACTCACTTAGTTTATCCGAGTGACGGATTGGTCGAACCAAACAACGTAATTAGGGGCAGGTACAGGGAGGGGTTCGGGCCTTCGGTCACCGTAACAACCATGACCAGTGGTAGTTTCGTCTCCTGTCTCCACAAATTTTGACGTTGTCGAGTGGTAGTTCCGTCCCCTGTCTCCACAAATTTTGACGCTGTAGAGTACTAAATTGGTGATTTGATTAAACTTTGATTGCATATTTGACCTAAAACTTTAATTGAGTATTTGATAAATTAAAGATATTAGGTATTTGATCTAAAACTTTGATTGAGTATTTGATAAATTAAGGATATAAATTGGAGCTTGTTAATACAAATTAACTCATTGAGGTTGTATTTAATTACCCAATCTGAAGTGGTTCCGGTGTCCTGTTTCTAAGAAATTTTGATGGAATACTGAATTAACACCCTAAAAATTGACACAAGAAGGGCCAAAAGTTAGACCCTCCTAAATCCAAATTTTTAGTTTTTTTTTTTTTTGCCTGTTAGGCTCTCATTAAATCCAAATTCCTAATTTTTTTTGGGATGTTAGGTTTTTCTTAAATCCAAATTTCTAAGTTTTTTTAGCCTATTAGGCCCTCCCTAAATCCAATTTTTTTATTAGACACAATTTTGTTTACATGTTAAGAATCACAATCTAGCTTAATTTTGAAAAGTTTTATATTGGTATTTAAAAATTAGTTCTTGACCACTCAGATTATAACACGTATATATATGGTAAAAAATTGAACAAGTTCGATTTAATAATTTTTTTTATGCATGCACGTGTAAAATCGGCCCCCCCAATCGATCAATCATGTATTCACCACGGACCGTAATAAATAAATAATATAGGGTAAATAATTATAACGTCCTTATGTTTTTACTTAACACGCTAGCTAGTAAGTCCATCATATTATTATATGGTCCTTAAGTTTTATCTTAATCAATTCTTTAGTCATTCCATTTGTTTTAGTAAATGAAAGTCCAAAATTGCCCCTAGTTATATACATAAATTTTTTTTTATCTTTTAGTGTCAAATTTAATCTAATTAGTTTTAATGAAGTTTTTGAACTACATATACATCGAAATTAATATACTTGAAAAAATGTATTATTAATTTTCTTAAATTGTAATTATTTTTTTCTTTATTTTTTAATATAATATATTTAAATTAATATTAAATATTTTTCTAATTTTTTTATAATTTTTAAAAAATCATATATGTTTTTTTCTTCATTCGTAAAATTTATTAGAATTGTAAAAACTTTTTACAATGATAGTCCTATTTTAATAATTTTTGAAATAATTTTCATTCATTTTTTAAGTCAATAAATTTTACGTTATTAAATGAAAGTTCTATAGTTGTATAAAAATTAATAAATCAATTATTTTATATTGGAGAGATTGTGATTATGTAGGAAAAAAGAGAAAAAAATATAAAATAGGAAAAATAGATGTTTTATCATTAAAACATAAAGTAAAGGGTAATTTTGGTATTTTAAAATCTATTTAGTATAGTTTGATCATTGACCCAAGCATAAGGACTAAGGAGTTAACAAAAACAAAAACCGAGGGACTATATAATTATTTCTAAAAACATAAGGACTAAGTAGTATATTAGGTAAAAACGCAGGGACCTTATAATTATCTACCCAATAATATATATACATATATATTACTTGCATATATAATTAATTTTTTTTTTTTTTGAAATGAATTTAAAATTATTTTTATATAATTATAAATGTATAAAAAAGGGCAAAGTATGAAAAAAATGCCTGTGGTTTGCCTTATTTGCAAATAGAAGTCCGTGTTTTAAAAGTTTGCAAATAGAGGTATGTGGTATGTTTTTTTTTTACAAAACAAAGTATTTAAAATTAAACTTTTACGTAATTAATGATAATAAGAGCATTTTTTATTTTATTTTTCCAATCTATACTATATATAATTACAGAAGCAGAGAGAAATGAGAAGAAGTGTTTTAGAGATCTTTTTGATGAGTTGTCAACGTAGTAAAAAATCAGATTAAAAATATTTAATTAATTAAAAATAAATATTTAATTAATTAAAAATAACAAATTTATATTTATAATATATTAAATAATTACTAGCCTATTAATTAAAATAATAAAATAAAGCAAGAGTTACGGGAAGATGAAAAAACTTAGAGGTCTTTTTGATGAGTTGTCAACGTAGTAAAAAATCAGATTAAAAATATTTAATTAATTAAAAATAAATATTTAATTAATTTTTTTTTAAAAAAAAAAATTTGCGCACAATGCGCTTACATTAAAGAAGAAAGAAAAATCTCCACCAGACCCGGATGTGATTCGAACCCATGACCTCCCAAGGCATAGGTAAGCTCTCAACCACTAGGCTAAGAGCTTCACCACTATTTAATTAATTAAAAATAACAAATTTAGATTTATAATATATTAAATAATTACTAGCCTATTAATTAAAATAATAAAAGAAAGAAAGAGTTACGGGAAGATGAAAAAACACAAAGCAAAGGAAATCCAAAAGTCACAAATAAACTTCTATATAAAGCATGATAGATAGTATTCCACCATTATATTCATTGGTCACGATAGATAGTATTATATTTCTGAAGGTAAATATTCGATTTTTTTCATATGTTGTAGTTATTTTGTTCTCAATTATGTTGTTGTTTTATTTTTATTAAATAATAGTTGTTATAGTTTCATCTTTCAGATTCATTTCTGTTGTTACACAGGTTCTATACCTCTCGATATCTTATCCATGTTTTCTTTTTTATTTATCTTTTTTTTTTCCAAACTGATAGCTTCAATCGAAGAAATCCGACAGAAATAGAAGATGCATGAACAACTAAAATCGGAAAGCACAAAAGTGTCAAAAATTACAAGAAATTCTTATGTTTCTCAAGGTAATTATTCGATTTTTTTATATGTTGTAGTTATTTTTGTTCTCAATTGTGTTGTTGTTTTCTTTTTATTAAACAATAGTTGTTATAGTTTCATTTTTCAGAGATGAAATTCCATTTTTGTCGTTACCCAGGTTCCATACCTCTCGCTACCTTATCCATGTTTTCTTTTTTATTTGTCTTTTTTTTCAAAATGACTAAAATAAAGATTTTGTAAATTTGTATTCTTTTTTAGTATATGTTGCTAGATGTTATCGTTTCGATTGCTAACTCTTAACTAAAATTTAGATTTTCGTCTTTATATGAACTCAATTTTTGGCTTTCTCAATTGTGTTGTTGTTTTAGTTTTATTAAACAATTGTTGTTATAGTTTCATCTTTCAGAGATGAAATTCCATTTCTGTCGTTATCCAGATTCCATACCTCTCGCTACCTTATCCATGTTTTCTTTTTTATTTATTTATTTTTCAAAATGACTAAAATAAAGATTTTGTATATTTGCATTCTTTTTTAGTATATGTTCCTAGGTGTTATCGTTTTGATTGTTAACTCTAACTAAAATTTAGATTTTCGGCTTTTTATGAACTTAGTTTTTACTTTTAATTGAAGTTAGATTAATTTTTCTAATTCGGAACATGCTGAAATCCACTCATTTTTTTAGTTTGAGTTTAGCTAATTGATATGGATTGTATTTTTTATTTTTATGCATTTTGGTACAAATAGATATAAAGTTTCACACGATAGTTGTTAATTGAAGTTTGAGACATATTAAATAAAATATTAAAGAGATATTGTAATATTATACTTACAATGAAGTTTATTTCAATATAAATTATGTTATATTATTATTATTATTATCAATAAGTTATTTTTTTTCCAATTTTCTAGACAATGAGATTGTAAGCGTCTAATACGCTTGATAAGATGTTTATTCTTGAAGAATGTGGATTATGCTAGATACGAATTCAAAATCAAGGTAAATAAAAATAAATTTTAATGCTCAAAATCCTAAAAATGTACATTAATTATGGATATTGAGATAATTGCTTTTGCAACATTGGCTTATATAATTTTTAACTATTATATTATGGTTCGTACAAAATTGTTAGTATTTCAAGAGTTTTTAACAGATGAAAATGAAATATGATCATAGGACAAATTATTGAAAAATATTAATTAAGAAAATATTATTATTTGAATCTCTTCAAATTCTCAAATGTTGAGCATAATGATTCTAATTAATATAATTAATTTCACATATTAATTATAAAATGTTTTTTTTTGTACTGAGTGGTTACAATTGCAATTTAATTCTATTTAACTAAAATTAATTTATGGACTTAATACTTCATTAAGAAAAAATAAAATGTTTAATTAATGGGCAAAAAATATTTTCACTCTCCTCTTTATACGCTTATGTCTCGACATTCTCTCTTATTTTTTTAAAAAAAAACCCGAGAGGAAGATGGTTCTCTCCTAATTATCTTTTTCGTCCCTTCATTTTTTTTTTCGATTCTTTTGTTTGTTTTTCTTACTTACAAAATTCAAGAATATATAATTATTAGAAAATATCAATGAAGCCAAATAAGTGATATCTGTGAGTATGGCTGATATTCTATATAGTGAAAGAATGAAGAACAAATTGATCGAATGTCTTGATGAGATATTACGAGATGAAAATTGGAGAAATCATCATCTTAAACTGATTCAATTAGATATATTGGGTTATTGTAGCAGAATGAATAATTGAATTCGAATACTTGATGATCATGAAATTCCATCAACCAAAATAATTATCATCAAGATGAATTTGTGAGTAATTCTTACGAATTTTATTTTTTTATATGTAACATATTGAATTGATAAAGTTTCTTCATATGCAACATTAGAAAAATATTGATTGTAATAGTTTATAGAATAATATATTGATGTTGCTTCCATTTTAACATAAATTGTAATTCTTTTGTATGGTAGATATAATATTTAATTTTAATTGTAGTTTAATTCAATTTTTGTTTAACCTATATTGTAATTCTTTTGTATCGTAAATATAATATTTAATTTTAACTATAGTTTAATTCAATTTTTAGTTTTTTATTATATTCTAATATATTTCTTAATTAATCTGCTGTTTTATTATTATTGGTTCACAGAATATTTGGAATATGAAAATGTATTCAAATTCCTAAAAAGTACAAATCATTGAATTTTGTAAAAATAAATAAATCATTCATCTTTAGTTAAAATTCTATAAAAAAGTAGTCAATTATTTTTAAAATTAATTTAATTTGAATTATCATTAAAATATATATATTAATTTCAAATATACATAATATAAATTTTTTTCATAGCATGATATAAAATTATTTAAAAGTAAATATATCAATTTATTTATTTATCTAAATTATATAAAAGTTTCATACCTCGTGCATCGCACGGGTTTTCGACTAGTTATATTTATAATGACAAAACACAGATCCCAAAATCAAATTGAAACAGTGTAAAATGAATTTAAATATCAATTTAGTTCATAAACTGTCAAAATAGTAAAAAACGTAAAATTCCACCATATTATTTATTGTTTCGATTTAGGAAGTTATTTTTTTCGGAGGTTGTGTTTTGCTGATATGTAAAAATAATTTTTTTAAGATAAAAATGTCTTTAGTTGTAATCAGAACTTAACTGTGTAATTGTAATACTTTGTTTTGTAAATAAAACATACCACATACCTTTAATTATAAACTTTTAAACCACATACCTCTATTTGCAAAGTGGGCAAATCATAAACATTTTTTCGTACTTTTTCCTAAAAAAAATATGAAATATAAGCTACCAACTACTTTTTAAACATCTTTATCCTAACTTCCAAAATACCTAATATTTTTAACATTTCCAGTATTTTTAACTTTGCAGATAGATTTTACTGGCGGGATACGAAGTCGAGACAGTACTCAGTGAAAACAGGATATCAAATTGCAATCTCAGAGCCGCCGTTTTATACTGATCAAGCATCTTCATCTGCTAACTCCTCTAATTTCTGGCAGACACTTTGGAATATTAATCTTCCACCAAAAATTGCTCACATGATATGGAGCGTGTGCAAAGAATTCATTCCTTGTAACTCAGTACTTCGTAAAAAAGGCCTAATTATTGATGATTTCTGTCGGCTCTGTGGTTTATCGGGCGAATCGACGATCCATTTATTCAAGTTGTGCAGCGCTGCCAAGGAATTCTGGAAACAGGCTTCGCTTCCCCTCAAAGTGTATAAGGTTGAGGGCTCAACCTGCTTGGAATGGTTAATGAAAATTGGCTCATTTACAACAAAACTTGAATTTGCAACTATCCGTGGAGTTATGTGGATGATCTGGCTAGAAAGAAATCGGGTGGCCCACCAATCAACTCCAATCGGTGCTACTCGAGGGATTACGATAGTCAATGAGATCATTCGGGGCAGTATAGATTTGACAAGGGAAAGGGAGGCATTTTCTGATCTGAGTAGCAGGGGTGGGGAGATACAGAATGCAGACAACCACCTATGGCACCCCCCCTGACATGTGAACTCTCAAAATCAACACGGATGTCGCCTTCATTCCTAACGACAATAGAAGTGCTTTTGGCTTCATAATCCGGAACCACAAAGGAGATGTTCTAATATCAGGTGGTGGCTTGCTAGGTTCGTCGATTTCGGTAATTCACGTGAAATTACAGGCTATTCTGACTGGGCTACAATATTCAAGCACCGCAGGCTTCCAGTCTATCATCCTAGCAACCGATTCGGTTGAAGCGATAAAGCTCATCGAGAACATGTAACCCCTGTCCCGAGTCACATTGAAAACACACAGGAAACCAAGCAATTATCATAATTAGGCACAAACACCAACATAACTACATAAAGGCTTCTCATTTATTTTCGTCTATCAAAATCTCATAACCAAAGGGCTAAATAACCAATCAAATATTTTAGTGATATTTGGTATTTGATCTAAAACTTTGATTGAGTATTTGATAAATTAAGGATATAAATTGGAGCTTGTTATATGATTATTACAAATTAACTCATTGAGGTTGTATTTAATTACCCAATCTGAGTTGGTTCCGATCCCCTGTTTTCAAGAAATTTTGATGGAATGCTGAATTAACACCCCAAAAATTGACACAAGAAGGGCCAAAAGTTAGACCCTCCTAAATCCAAATTTTTAGTTTTTTTTTTGCCTGTTAGGCTCTCCTTAAATCCAAATTCCTAATTTTTTTGGGATGTTAGGTTTTTCTTAAATCCAAATTTCTAAATCCAATTTTTTTATTAGACACAATTTTTGTTTACATGTTAAGAATCACAATCTAGCTTAATTTTGAAAAGTTTTATATTGGTATTTTTTTTTGAATCAAAAGAAACATGAATTAATGAGCCAAATCATGGCAAAATTGTAACAATGAATCAGAAAAATAACTCGGTAATAAATTAAAAAAAGAAGGGCAAGTGGATAAACGAGAAGACTGTGCTAACACATGTGTCATCCCATTCGCTTGCCGCCGTATCCATTTGACGAGTAAGAGTCATTTGATGTTAGAATCGATCGTATTTGAATAATTCTATCCCCAAATTCAGAATCATCAACAGAACTAGAATTTATTGCATCAATCACTTGTTTAGCATTAGATTCGAAAACCACTTTCTTTATTCCATCAGCTTCTAGCCATTGCATCGCCTGTAATAGAGCTTCGGCCTCACATTCTCGAGTTGTCGGACAACATAACAGACCCGCACATCTTCCCATTACAAACTGCCCATTTGCATCTCGTACTGCTATATTGGTATTTAAAAATTAGTTCTTGAGCACTCAGATTATAACACGTATATATACGGCAAAAAATTGAACAAGTTCGATTTAACAATTTTTTTTATGCATGCACGTGTAAAATCGACCCCCAATCGATCAATCATGTATTCACCACAGACCGTAATAAATAAATAATATATATACATATATACTACTTGCATATATAATTAATTTAAAATTATTTTTATATAATTATAAATGTATAAAAAAGGGCAAAGTACGAAAAAAATGCTCGTGGTTTAAAAGTGTGCAAATAGAGGTATGTGTTATGTTTTTTTTACAAAACAAAGTATTTAAAATTAAACTTTTACGTAATTGATGATAATAAGAGCATTTTTTAATTTTTTTCCAATTATATTTATATATCGACAAAACACAAATCCCAAAATCAAATTGAAACAATGTAAAATGAATTTAAATATCAATTTAGTTCATAAACCGTCAAAATAGTAAAAAGCCTAAAATTCCACCATATTATTTATTGTTTCAACTTAGGAAGTTGTTTTTTTTCGGAGGTTGTGTTTTGCTGATATGTAAGAATAATTTTTTTAAGATAAAAATGTCTTTAGTTGTAGTCAGAACTTAACTGTGTATTTTGTACTACTTTGTTTTGTAAATAAAACATACCACAAATATTTATTTATAAACTTTTAAACCACATACCTCTATTTGCAAAGTGGGCAAACCACAATCATTTTTTTTCCGTACTTTTCCCTAAAAAAAATATGAAATATAAGCTACCAACTACTTTTTAAACATCTCTATCCTAACTTCCAAAATACCTAATATTTTTAACATTTCCAGTATTTCTAACTTTGCAGATAGACTTTACTGGCCGGATACGAAGTCGGGACAGTACTCAATGAAAACAGGATATCAAATTGCAATCTCAGAGCTGCGGTTTTATACCGACCAAGCATCTTCATCTGCTAACTCCTCTAATTTCTGACAGACACTTTGGAATATTAATCTTCCACCAAAAATTGCTCACATGATATGAAGCGTGTGCAAAGAATTCATCCATTGTAACTCAGTACTTCGCAAAAAAGGCCTAATTATTGATGATTTCTCCTGGCTCTGTGGTTTACCGGGAGAATCGACGATCCATTTATTCAAGCTGTGCAGCGCTGCCAAGGAGTTCTGGAAACAGGCTTCGCTTCCCCTCAAAGTGTATAAGGTTGAGGGCTCAACCTGCTTGGAATGGTTAATGAAAATTGGCTCATTTACAACAAAACTTGAATTTGCAACTATCTGTGGAGTTATGTGGATGATCTAGCTAGAATGAAATCGGGTCGCCCACAAATCAACTCCAATCGGTGCTACTCGAGGGATTATGATAGTCAACGAGATCATTCGGGGCAGTACAGATTTGACAATGGAAAGGGAGGAATTTTCTAATCTGAGCAACAGGGGTGGGGCGATACACGGATGCCACCTTCATTCCTAACAGCAATAGAAGTGCTTTTGGATTCATAATTCGGAACCACAAAGGAGATGTTCTAATGTCGGGTGGTGGCCCGCTAGGTTCGTCGATTTCAGTAATTCACGCGGAATTGCAGGCTATTCTGACTGGGCTACAATATTCAAGCACCGCAGGCTTCCAGTCTATCATCCTGGCAACCGATTCGATTGAAGCGATAAAGCTCATCGAGAACAAGTTCATGGATCCTAACTGGTTGGGGGCTTTTGTTGGTTGTATTTTGGATATCAGTAGCAAACTGCAGAAATTCAAGGTTGTTCATAAACCCAGATGTGCTAATGCTGCAGCTCACAAACTTGTAGCTTGGGGACTTGCTGTTGCTGAGTCGAAAATCTTTGTAAAAGATTTTCCTCAATTTATATCTTCTTGTATTATGTTGGATAAATGTGTTTAATTGTTTCTGTTTAACTGTGCCTTTCATCAAAAAAAAAAAAACAAGTAAAAAAAATCAAATTGTTTGTAATCACGCTGGACGAAAATCAAATTGTCTTGGGATTATTTATTTTTGGTACCTAAATCATTTTTTCTTTTTAAATATCTCATTCTTGTATCTACATGTTTGAATTGCATTTCCATCATGGTTGTAGTTGAAACATATAATTTTTGTTTTTGGCTTAGATGCATAAAAATGATATGATTGATGTATATGAGAAGAATTGTTTTTGTGATACATTCTCGAGATGAGTTTAACATATAGTTTTTGATATCTAATACCATATTTATTATGAAATTTCTGTTTTAGAAGTTAAAATCTTCTGAAGCGTATTTTCTCCATGAGTAAATATTTAAGTTCAAGTTAAGTCTCACATTTACTTTCTAGATTTTTAATCTTTATTGTTAATTCATTATTTATCTCTTCAAAAAATTTAACTTTGTTTTTAGATTTAAGATATTTTTCTTCATCTCTATAAACTTTTCTTTGTATTCTTTTATACTTAAACACAATTTCTTGAGATAAATCATATAGTTCACAATATGCATGAACACTTTAGAATGAAATAAAGAGTTTAGGATTACCTCATTTGATTTTTCTTGATGTTAAAGTTGTTGCTTGTTCTTCTAGATTTTCCAGTTCCATTTGAGAAGCTTCATCACTTTCATCTTCATCACTTGATGATGACCATTCATTATCACTCGATGTAACCACCGTAGCTTTATGTGTTTCTTTTTAGACGACCTCTTTAGTTTTGGACAATCTGGTCAGATGTGTCCTGATTTGTTGCATTCAAAACATGTAATGTCTTCTAGAGTGTTTTCTTTTTTGCTTTGTTGATTTTTGACAAACTTCTTTTGTCTATTTATTTGTTGCAAAATTCTTATGAATTGTTTGGTAAGAAGAGCATTTCAAATTCACTATCAATGTCTGATTCAACTTTCAGAACAATGGACTTTCTCGTCTCTTCTCCATGTGTACGATCATTCATCAACTTGATGTTCATATCATATGTAAGTGTGAGAATTATCTGCCCATACTATTAGTATTACACCCATATTTATTTAGAGCTAAGTTTATTGTAATATCTCGATTTTCTTTAAGATATATGTTTGTTAAAAAAATTTGAATTTATTTTATATATATATATCTCTTTAAAAAATAATAGTGATTGACAATCTTTATATTTGATTAATTTATAAGTTATTGATATTTATGTTTTTTTTAAACTTAAGATATATCTCTTCTATAGAAAAGATTTTGGATTTTCGAAAATTTTATCTATAGTGATTTACATGATTATCTTTCTTCTTTTAATAATATATATTTTTTTTAGTTAAACCATCCGGTACTCCGAACCACATTGGCCGACTAATTCGGATTCGGGACTGGTCCAAGGATTACGGTATTTAAACCCCTCCCAATCGTCGTTGTGGGGGATCGATCCTGAGACCGCCCTACCAAGCGCAACCTCATGCTACCACTGCGCCAACCAACGATTGGTTTCTTTTAATAATATATTAATTACATGTACACTACACCTTATTTTTCTCCTATAATTAAGTACCCATTTTACTTAAGCTTCCACTAAACAAATAAAATCAGTTTTTAGCATGGTTATCAAAATCGGACCGGTCAAAGAACAAGAAAAGATAAAAGGTCAAGGGTTTGAGGTTTAATCGGAGTCCAACGGGGGTTTAACCGGTATTCAAAAATCATGTGAAAATTATAATTCTATTCATATTTAATCTTATAATATATTATAATATATTCATAAAAGTTATACTAATAACATTTATTTAATATCAAAACATGATATCAAATTAATAAATTTGATATGAAAAATAAATATAAATATTAAAAACTATACTTTTTTATTAATAACTAACATGTAAATATGCTAATAGGGTATGTATTTTATAATTCAACTTCAATCTTAATTTATTAGATTTTTAAAATTTATTTGTATATATTTAAAACTTAAATACTAATTAAACTTTAATTTTTTTTGGTAGGAAAGGAAAGAAAAACAAACAAAGCCGCCTAACCTAGGATCAGCCTGGGAAAGCTGAAAGCTGACCCCCACCACATCATCCAACATCAGGGACAAAATGAACAAAGGAGGAGAAGAAAAGGTTGAGAGGCCCAACATCCTAGTATGACCTTCAACAGCAAGACGGTACGCAACCCGATTTTGCTCCCTATAAATATGGCCAAAGCTAAGACGATCAAAGGAAGAGCAAATTCTTCTAATTCCTCTGATTAATTTTTGGCTATTTAAGCAAATGGCATTATTCTCCGAGATCATCTTGACCGCTTCTTCACCCCCAGACCTTTAGCTAGCCTAAGGCCAGAAAAAATCCCCCAAAGCTCTGCAGAAAAGGACGAACCCATACCCAAATTTTGAGAGAAACCAGAAACCCAACCACCACCTTCATCTCTTAGAACCCCTCCCGCGGCAATTCTCCCGTCTTTAAGGCAGGAGCCATCAGTATTAAGCTTAACCATACCTTCACTAGGCCTGCACCAGCCTAAAAGATGGACCTCTTTCCTTTGAATAGTCCTAGCTAAAGGGTCCTCAACAAAGCTATCAACCAAGGAACAAATCTTTTTGGAAAAGAAATAAAAAACATTAGGCAAAACAACCGCTTCTCCTCCAAAAATCTCCTCATTTCTCCATTTCCAAATCTGATGGCAAACCACCACAAAAAAGAGAACACCATGCTTAAACTCAGCCAAAAGATTCCCATTAATCCCATCCACAAACCAATCATGCTCAGAGTGGGATAAAAACGTAGACAACATCTTTCTAGGGAGAACTTTCCTCCAAACCTCTTTACTTTTCTCACAATCTCTGAGAGCATGGCACAAGGTTTCTTCATGACCTCTGCATCTGCCACAAGCTCCCGACTCCACCAAATGCCTCCTTTTCCTATCAGAATTAGTAAGCAATCTATTTTTAACCCCTAGCCACAGAAAGCTTCTGATACGGTAAGGCACTTTTAAGGCCCAAATCGTCTTCCACACCTCAGGTTGCGAAGTATCCATCTCCTGAAAGAAATCCTGAAAAGCTGATTTGCAAGAAAAAGCCCCGTTGTTCGTCAAAGACCAACAGTAACTATCCCTGTCTTCCTCCTTGCTACTAATCTGAACTCCTTTAATTCTCAGGAGCGATTCCAGACCGAGGTAAGAATCAAACTTAGACCAAATCCACTCCCCCTCAGAGTTTAGCACATCTGCAATCCTCCAGTTCTGAATCTCAAAAGGCGGTAAGGACTCACAAACCTCTAATAAAGGTTTTTTTACCAATCCAAGTTGTTGAAACACCTTTCCATAAGATTTTGATTTGACAAAATCATTTAAGTTTAATCCATGATTAAGAGACAATTAAATTTAAGTGCTTTGATTTAATTGTACTAATTCGTTTGTTCAATATTGAGTATAAATATGAATGTAAAAAGAAATAAAGATTAAGACAGGACAAAGTCAGCATAAGAACACAACACAAGCTGAGTGAAGAGCAACTCAGTATAAGAGATGATAAGTCATCTTCAGAACAACAGCTTCAGAATAAAGCTGATCAAAGAAGCTGAGTGAAACGAAGCTCAGCACAGAAGAAGTCTGCTCCAAGAAATAGATTCTACAGAACGAAGCTGACCATGGAAGCTGAGTGAAAAAAGAACTCAGTATGAGTATTGGTGAAAATCAAAGACCATGATTATCGAAGTGAAGCTGAGTGATCTTCAGGACAGCTTGAATGACCCGTTAGCTAAAAGACAAATTCGACAACTGTTTGCACCAATAATAGAAGTCTTGAATTATGCAAAAGCCAAATTCCAAGATGCATGGGTCAACTGTTCGATGCTATAAGACAAACTGCCGCAAGAAGACAGAATTTGTAGGAAGAAGACAAGTCTGACGTCTGAAGAATTCAGAAGACAGGATTGGCCTGCACATCTGAAGCTGACCAGAAGTTTGTCCCCCCAAAAGAGCCGTTTTGGACTCAACGGACAAATCAATTTCAAATGATTTGTTCCTCACATTTCAACTATAAAAGGGACAAAAATATCATTTGGAAGATTGCCGATTTACAGAAAATTACAAGTGAGAAAGATACAAATTCAAAGCACTCAAAAACAAGAAAGAAAACTTACACCAACCTTCTATTCTTTGTGCAAATGCTAGATTGATTGTCTGTAATCATCTAAAGTGTTCTTTATCTTAAAAGGAACAAGTTTGTGATCAATTGTAATATTGAGAGTGTGTGTGCTGAGTACTTGGTATTAAGTACTTAGTGGTAGAGAAATCTAAATGTTGGGTTGTAGCGCTTAGTAGGAGTTGAGTAGACGAATAGAGGAAGATACTCTTGCATATTCAACTGCCTGTAATCGGTTTGTGCTCTACCTTTAAAGAGCTCAGTATTGGATTCTAAAAGCCCGGAGGATTCTGGGGACTAGACGTAGGCGGAGAGGCCGAACCAGGTGTTAGACGAGGTGCCGCGGCCTAATCTCCCGGGCGGACCGGGGGGTGGACACCTCATGGCGACGTAAGCGGTGATTGGCGCCGAAAGCAACCAATCGTGGAATCAAGCTGCTCGGCAGGACCAGAGCTCGGAGTATGGAAGAGTCGCCACCCACGAATGGGAAAATGAACACCGATCCCTTGCGGGAGACCGGTGAGGGTTCGGGAAACTTAGGTACGAGCCGAGAAGGCTAGCTCCTTTCCGGAGAAAGGCTACTAGGCACCCCGACATCGCCCGGTTATGAACCACCGGCCTCCTACTCAGCGTGTTAGGCGATAACGGACTAATCGCATATTTCTTTAAGTTTAAAATTCATTTGAAACCTTTTCTTTCTCGTTTTGAAAACCGTTTTGAGCATATATTATTGAAAGCCACTTTGGTAAAGAATCACCCATTTACATTGATGCTAAGTATAAAAGAGAGAGGGGAAGAAGGAAGAATTGATTTATTTACAGTGTGTCTTATGCCTCGATTCGTATGTTAACTCTACACTAAACTCACTCCCCGAAAACGAGTTTATTTACATGGTTCGTACCTTAATCGCCGTTGGAACGATTTAGGTACGCTTCAAAACCCCGTTAATTTACATGGCATCTACTCGAATCGCCGTTGGAACGACTCGAGCGTTTGAAGACGTGGAATAAAGAATTTTAACCCAAAAACGTGGTTAGGCATACAAGTCAATTTATTTTGTACAAATCATTTAAGGAAACGATTCAAAACTTCATCATTTATAATAAAAACGATTTTAATTACAAGGTTCGCCTAATCCGTCGTTGGAACAGATTAAGGTTTCAACACATGATATTTTGGAAATAGTTTAAAAAGGTCAAGAAAAACGTTATTTACACTTTAAGAATGTCTAGAAAACTTAAGTTTAAATAAACAAATTAAAGTCTCTTTTTGTGATTTTATTTTCCCTTTTTTCACTCAATTAATCCTTACTTGAATATAATTACAACAACTAACAAATTAAATTCAACTTCACCCAACCAAACATGTTTAAAGAATATATACCTATAGGAAATCCAAATGGAGAATGAATATACATATTTATACATATATGTAAGAATAGTAAAAATGGTAATAATATATATATAGATTAAATGTAGGATAAGGAAAGTAGTAATACATATAATACATTTTTATCCTAATTACAACTATGTAAAAATAAGGGAGACTATAAAACCTAAAAATAACATTTAATTTCCAAAATAGTTTTACCCTATGATAGCTAATATAATTCAAATGCCAAAGAAAACTATATATATACATATATACTACTTTATAACATTAAATCCAAACGAATTAAATTTCAACATGAAATAAATAAATATATAGTACATAATAAATAGTTATAGGATAAAAAATAATTTTTATAAACATATTACACAATAATATACATATATATATAAGTAGAAATGTCAAAAAGTGGGGAAAGGAGGGTAAAAATGGTGATTTTCGGTTTTCAGCAGATTACCGACGGAAAATCCGTCGCCAATCTGCTGTTAGTGACAGAAAAGGTAGAATTACAGCAGCACTCCAAAACTTTCCAGATTCGTTCAAAAGCTTTAAATTAAATCTAATTCGATCGTTTGGGATCTCCGAACTACCAAAAATGGATCATAGTCTATAACAGAGTTTCCTAAAACGACGTTTTTATTTTAAAACGTCATTCGGAAATATCTTTTCCAAACTTATAATTACAACGTTTTTAATACCAGAACTACCTTTTAATCGGATCACGGTTCGTATTGGGATATTAAAACGAGGTTTTTTATTTTAAAACAAAACCGAATTTTTATTTAACACGGGATAAAAATAAATACGAAGAACTAAATAAAACGTGATAAATAAATGAATAACTAAATAAATAAAATTATAACATAAAAATAAATAAAGAAAATAAAATAAATGAAATAAATAAAGAAAATAAAATAAATGAAATAAATAAAACGAGTCTAGTCCTCGGATAATACCTCAAGTTCGGTATTGACGGTTGAAGTCGGTTGATTCCACGAATCGTGCTTTTCCGGTGTTTTTGTGTTTTTGGTAAAATTTTAACTTTTAGGAAATTTGGAATTTTTAGGAAAAAAAAAATATTTTTTCCCAAAAAAAGATTTTCTCTCTCTAAAAATGTTTAGAGTGAGAAGCTCCTCCCAAAAGTCCTCCTTCTCAAATGCATGGGGATCCGTGCCTTATATAGGCAAACGGATCCCCGGAACTTTGGGCGACGCCCGAGTAAAATTGGGCGTCGCCCAAAGGGGGTTGGGCGAACGCCCAACAATCGTTGGGCGTACGCCCAACCATCGTTGGGCGTCCGCCCAACGTCGTTGGGCGCCTGCCCAGCGGCCGTCGGGCGCTCGCCCAACGGCTGTCGGGGGTGCGTGCCCGACGGCCGTCGGGCGTCCCGCGGACGCCGAGCGCACGCCCTGCGCTGCCGGACGTGCGTCCGACTGTCGTCGGACACACGTCGGCTGCCGCTAAGCACTCGCTCTACGTCGCGGAGCGTCCACGAGCCGTTCACTCAACGACCGCGATTCTCGTTGACTCACCATTTTATTATTATACGTTTTTCTCTTTCAAAATTTTCCCGGAACCAACCGCTTCGACCGCTTTGTTAAAGGTTTTCGTCACAGGTCCTCCGACTCAGTGTCTACAGTTGCCCCTACTTTCCTATTTTGACAGTGATGTGTGTGTTTCGAAAACATTTTTTGCTAACGCAACACATGCAATGTAAAACATATAAAAGTAAGAGACACATAAAGAGTAGGAGGAAAAATACCTGACCTTTGCGCTGCGCGTTCCGGCGTCGTTCTCGATCCTTTCTGTCCTTGCCTTTGAATCGGCCGCCGGCGGATGTTCTTCTCATGGACCCTAGCCTAAGTTGACTGCGGGTAAAAATGGCTCAAAAGCAACCTTGGTGCCCGACCGCGAGTAAGATGGCTCAAAAGCGACCCTGGTCTACGACCCGAGGGGAAATGGCTCAAAAGCGACCCTGGTCTACGACCGGGGGGAAGTGGCTCAAAAGCAACCCTGGTCCACGACCGCGGGTAAAATGGCTCAAAAGCAACCCTGGTCCATGACCGCGGGTAAAAATGGCTCAAAAGCAACCCTGGTCCACGACCGCGGGTAAAATGGCTCAAAAGCAACCCCGGTTCACGACCGGGTAAAAATGGCTCAAAAGCAACCCTGGTCCACGACCGCGGGTAAAAATGGCTCAAAAGCAACCCCGGTTCACAACCGGGGTAAAATGGCTCAAAAGCAACCCCAGTCTACGACTGCGGGTAAAAATGGCTCAAAAGCGGAGGTTCTTTCTAACGATTCTGAATTCTTTTAAAACACTGTTGTCTGTATTTTCTCGCTGAAGCTAGTATCTTGGAGGTTTGAATGGTTCGATAGGAACGTCTTTTTAGTCCGGAATGATTCCAACTAACAATCATTTTTCTGTTGACTGTCGTCTGTATTTTGACTGGTGCCACTGCTCTGTAAAAATTGGCTGTCATCTGGAGTTTCATCTTGATATTATCGGTCACTGTCTGGCAGAAGCGCAGGCTGAAACGGACTGCAAATCGGAGGTCTGTACACCTGGTAAATGATTATTTACTTTTTACCTTTATGTCACATCGTACCTTTTTCACTATCTACGGAAATGCCATTCTCATTTCCTATATAAGGTGGTGGGGTTTCATTTCAACCCCACACCTTCTCTCTCTTCTCTCTCTCTCTAACTTTTGATTTGGATTGTTCTCGGGATGGATTTGGACCAATATGATGGCACGAAGGGCATGGAAGCGGGTTTCATGAACCTTACTACAGTGGACCCTTTTCAGGACCCCGCAACACATCTGAGCCGGACCCGCTGTAACCAGGTAAGCACTTTCTTACTTCCTCGTCTTTTGACTAAAATTCTAGGCTTTAGTATCCCTATTTAAACGTGATTTGCATGCTAACTTCTAGATTGCCTTAGAATACTTTTAGTTAGAAAACATGAATTTCTTCGCTTGCAAGTAACCTTTATTTATCTTTTGTAAGCATGCGAACTATATGCATGTGAATAGTAAAACTACAAACGATGCATGCCAACAGTAAGAACAAACGTGAATAGTGCACGTGAATAGTAAAAATGTGAATAGTGCACGTGAATAGTAAAAAACCTGACTAATGTACGTGAATAGTAAAAAACTTGACTAATGCACATGAATAGTAAAAACTTGACTAATGCACGTGAATAGTGAAACTTGACTAATGCTCGTGAATAGTAAAAACTTGACTAATGCTCATGAATAGTAAAAACTTGACTAATGCACGTGAATAGTAAAAACTTGACTAATGTACGTGAATAGGCCAATGAATAAAGAATTAATCAAATCCTATGCAGACAACCCCAAGGTAGAGATTTCACACAATGACGGTCTAAATTGACAAGATGTCTCTAGGTTAGATTTGACCGAAAGAATAGCTAGATTAACGTGCTTTCATCAGATGCAGGCCTAGGAACAACCTTTAAACTTACCTGTTCCGTTCTTTCCAGCTTATCGGTATTTCCGAGACTACAGCGGATATTCACACGTGGTACTCTATGTTAGGCACCGCGGTGAGAGCCCGTGTGCGAGAGCTGGGCTTTGAGCCCTTTATTTTGGTGCTGCCCCGCGCCAACGGGGTGTGCGACCGTTTTGGCCTACGAGCCTTATGCGAGAGATGGGTAGACTCGACCCACACCTTCCACCTTTCCTTCGGGGAGATGACCATCTTGCCCAAAGATTTCTCTTTATTGACTGGGCTGCGGGGGAGTAGCACTCCGGTTCCCCTTTCCTTTGATGCGATGCGCCCGCGGGTTGACCGTGCTAGATTGGCTGCTTTGATTGGGCCGGGAGTTTATCCAGGCGCCAAATCCACCCCGGCGAAGTTCATCACTACATCGGGGCTTTTGAGTCGTAGGGACTTTTGCGGGACCGACGACACCGATTTGGCCGTCCGCAGCTTCCTGATATATGCTTTGAGCGAGACGATCTTTCGCACCAAAAGCGGAACGATTCATGCAGGTCTCATTCAGGCTTTCAGCGATATGGATGCGATGGCGTCCTATGATTGGGTGGGAGCGGGTCTAGCTTTCCTGTACAAGTTTTTGGATTTGACTTGCCGGAAGCGCAAGGATTTCGGCGGCTACACCTTTGCTCTTCTAGTACGTGGTGCATCCTTGACTTGCCCTTTTTATCTTCTTCGCGCTTTCTGTTCGTAACCTTTGTTTTCACGAGCAGGTTTGGGCCTACGAGAGGCGGATTCTTCCTAGCGAGCATCGGCGCAGGCCACGGGTGCCGAAGCCCCCACTCATGGCTCGATGGAGAGAGTTCGATTTACGTACCGATGAGAGGCCGACGGTGGCGCAGCTCCTGGATTGGATTGATTCGCGGACTTTGGGACAGGTAAATATCTTCTAGTCGTGCTAGATTCTTGTTTGATCAGACCTGACTTTTCTTTGTGTTTTTAGATTAAATTCAGGTGGGACGACCTTGACTTCGGTCCCGATTACGCGTATGTTACCCTGATCCAGGAGCAGCAGAGTGTGCTTACCGGCCCTTGCGTATGGGCCTGGTATTTGGGTGACCGGGGCATCACCGGGGTTAGGGCCTCGCACTGGTCACCAGGCGAGATCCCTGTCTCTATGTTTGCGGTGCGGACCATGCCCTTGTTGGTCATTCGTCAGGATTTGACCCGCCGCTTTGTTGGTAGAGATGTGTGGGTTCATACCGGGGGCCGTGCTCCTTACCTATCGACCTTGTTGAGTGCGAGGGATGCCCCAGCGGCGGTGATGGAGGTGGACCCTGTGGCAGATGTATTTTCGCGGGAGGCTGTCGCTGCAGTCTTTGGTCGGGAGGAGGTCCCGGTGAGTGGTTCGGCCTATTTATCTTTATTTACGAGATAGTTAGTGGTATTTATTGTGTCTCTATCTGCAGGAGGGTTCCTGGAGGAGTGCTCATCTGTCAGACTTCTTCGACGGCGCCCGTGCTCAGACGTCTGCGAGTGAGCCGCCATATTACGTGGGCGAGTCCTCCAGCGCCGCCCGACTGGAGAGGTCCCCTTTGGGCGTACCCGTCCCGGATTTTGGGAGGGATTTCGCGACTGTTTGTTATGACGAGTCTGGGGTGGCCTACGCCGGTGTCGAGATGGATCCTCCGGTCTTTACATCGAGGGTACCGTTTGACCCCTCAGACGCTTCCCAGACCTCGAGAGAGACTTGCACCGATTATGTGGGGCTGTCTGGTTACCTCCGAGATCGACTCAGCTTGCGCTGCGCTGACCATCTGGTATGTATTATTACTTTATTTTAGTGTAGTGGGATGTATGCATATATGTATGTATGATCTTTATTCTTGCCAGTATTTCTTTTTTTTCATATTTGTTTTTTTTTTCAGAGTGATATTCACACACATGAGTGGAGACGGAGCGAGTCGGTGCAGGAGTCCGACGCCAGGGTTGGCCAAGTTTATCGGGAGAGGAACGACCACTGGTCAGAGGTGATGCGGAGAGAGACTGCGGGACACCTTGCTATTGAGGAGAGGGTGCGGGAGGAGACTACTGGATGCCTTGCTGCTGAGGAGAGGGCGCGCATTGCCGAGGAGAGACTTCGAGCCGCCGAGGAGGCCCTATCTGCGGAGCGGGCGTCACATCTGAGGGATTTTGAGGCTTACTGGGATGTCCCTCCTTATTAGGCTCATCATGTATAGCTTTGTAGTTTTTATTAGGATTACCCCGATGTATAGCTGATGTATAGGGAGTGGGGTGGATAGTATGTAGGCTTTTTATTGTGAAAAGTAAAGTAGGAAATGTATAACTCATGATTCGTATTGCCATGCATTCAGTAGATTATGATGATTCCAATCATTCTCTTCAAATATATTCATGCCTTTATTTATTTACAAACAACAGAAATACTTAGCCTCTTATACATTATTTTTGTAATTGCTCAAGATATAACTACCGTTACCAGGACCTGCCTTTTTTCGGTTTTTAGATCCCGACGATTTTTCATCTCTCCTTTTACTATCCCGGAATTTTCAAATGAGTGCCCTTTCGGGTTTTCACCCATTGGGATGTCCCTTATTGTTGCATAGGCCGCCCTTTGTGGGTTTTCGACCTATCGGGAATTTTCTTTCGTTTTTTTTTTTTTTTTTTTTTTTACGAAAAGTATTTCTTAAGCCTATCCAGATTGGTAGGTTCGGAGAACTCCATGCCGTCCATAGTAGTTAACTTCACCGCTCCTTTGCTTAGTATCCTCTTCACGAAGAACGGCCATTCCCAGTTTGGCCTAAACTTGCCCCTCGGGTCGGTGTGCGTCACGCGGATCTGTTTTAGCACCATATCCCCTTCTTTGATAGGGCTGGCCTTGACCTTTTTGTTGAAGGCTCGGGCCATCCTTCGCTGATATAACTGCACATGGTAAATGGCCTCCATCCTTTTCTCGTCCACCAATGCTAACTGTTCATACCGCTTCTTTACCCATTCCGTCTCGAGAATCTCTGCTTCTACTGCGATTCTCAACGATCGTTTTTCAATCTCAATTGGCAGGACTGCTTCTGCCCCATACACTAAGGAGAACGGCGTTGCCCCAGTTGATGTTCTAACCATCGTGCGATAAGCCCATAAAGCGAGCGGAAGCTGCTCGTGCCAATTCCGGTGCGATTCTGCTGTCTTTACGAGAATCCTTTTAAGGTTCTTATTAGCGGCTTCTACTGCGCCATTAGCATGTGGACGATACGGAGAAGACCAGTGATGTTCAATACCATATTCTCGGAAGAGACTTCTCACTTCTCCTTGAAACTGGACCCCATTATCTGTGATTATATGATGAGGCACTCCGAACCTGGTGATCAAGTGCTTTTCAATGAACTTCCTCATCTGTTTAGACCCCAACTTGCTAAATGATTCTGCCTCTACCCACTTGGTGAAATAATCAATAGCGACTGCAATGAATTTGTGCCCGTTCGAAGCATTAGGCCTCACCTCTCCGATGATATCAATGCCCCAAGCCGCAAACGGCCAAATGGGTGCCAATACGTGCAGTTCCATAGCTGGTAAATGATTATAATCTCCGTGGATTTGACAATCATGGCATTTCTTCGCATATTCGTTACAATCTCTTTCCATGGTGAGCCAATAGAAGCCTTGCCTTATGATTTTCTTTGCCAATACCGCCCCTCCCATATGGGCCCCGCAAATTCCTGAGTGTACTGACTCCATTGCCTCGCGGGCTTCTCCCGCATCTAAGCACCTCAGTTGTAAACCATCGGTGTGCCTTTTTTAAAGCAAGTCGTTATGGATGACGAACTGCTGAGCTAACCTTCTAATCACAACTTGATCCCTAAGTTCCGATTCTACCGGGTATGTTCCACTCTTCATGAAGTTTACGATATCGAAATACCATGGCTTTTCATCTGCCCCTAATAGCATTACGTCTTCGTAGCACGGTTTGTGAGATCTCTTTAATACCAAAGGCTTCGAGGCAAGGTTCCGAGGGTTGTCCCAAACTGACACCAAAGTGGCCAAAGCATCCGCTGCCTAGTTCTGTGCTTAGGGAATGTGATAAAAACGACATTCGCTGAATCTTAGTGCCAACCCTTCTAGCTGGTCTAGGTATGGACGCAACCTTTCTTCCCTCACTTCCCAGTTTCCTTGTACCTGTTTGATGATCAGCTTTGAGTCGCCCCAGATTTCGACATATGATGCTCCTAGTGCTGCTAATGACTCCAACCCATAGATGCACGCTTCATATTCGGCCATATTATTGGTGAAAGGGAAGGATAGCTTCTTTGCCATCGGGATCCTTTCTCCCTCTGGTGAGATAAGTAGCACTCCTACTCCGGCCCCATTCGAATTAACTGCTCCATCGAAGAACATTTTCCATGGTATGACTTCTATTGCGTTCAAGTGCTCATCGGGGAAATCATAGTTTATCTCTTCTTCTTCTTCTGCGCTCAGGGGTTGGTTGGCTAGAAATTCTGCTACGGGCCTCCCCTTGATAACCTTCTTTGTTACGTATTCAATATCAAACTCGGACAAAAGCAACAACCATCGAGCTAGCTTCCCTGTTAGAGACGGAGTTTGGTACAGATACTTCACAGGATCCATCCGGGAAATAATGATCACTTTATAAGATTGAAAATAGTGCCGTAGTTTCTTTGTTAGCCATACTACTGCCACGCACGTTTTTTCGATCATGTTATACTTAAGCTCGTATTCCAGGAACTTCTTACTTAGATAATACACCACGTGCTCCACACCGGTGTCTCCTTCTTGAGCCAACATTGCTCCAATAGATCGCTCCTCGATCGCCACATAAAGGAGAAGCGGTCTTCCCAGTTTAGGCGGTCTCAGAACAGGTGGATTAGACAAATAGTTCTGAACACTCTCTAATGCTTGCTGGCACTTATCATTCCATACCGTGGGTTGATCTTTCCGTAGCAGCTTAAAGATCGGCTTGCAGATCGCAGTGAGTCGTGCTATGAACCGACTGATATACTGAACCTGCCCCAGAAATCCTCTCACTTCTTTCTCATTCTTTGGTGCCGGCATTTCTCGTATGACCTTCACTTTGTCGGGATCTACCTCAATTCCCTTGTTTCCGATTATATAGCCTAAGATTTTCCCCGACGAAACGCCGAAGAAGCACTTCTTCGGGTTTAACCTTAGTTTGAATTCTGCAATTCGGGCCAAAAACTTCTCAAGTGCAGCGAAATGCCCCTCTCTTGTCTCCGACTTGACCATCATGTCATCCACATAAACTTCTACCTCTTTGTGTATCATATCATGGAACAGTGCCGTAACCATTCGCTGGTAAGTTGCCCCAGCATTTTTCAAACCAAACGGCATCACCCTATAGCAGTATGTTCCCCACTCAGTTGTGAACGAGGTTTTCGCTTTGTGTTTCTCAGCCATCTGAACTTGCATGTAGCCCATGAAACCGTCCACATTCGTGTGTAAGATGCTTGATGCTGCACTGTCGATCAACACGTCAATATGAGGCAACACGAATTCATCTTTGGGGCACGCCTTGTTAAGATTTCTATAATCGACGCACATTCTCACTTTGCCGTCCTTCTTTGCGATGGGCACTACATTTGCGACCCAAGGGGGATAGTCGATTACTTCGATGAACCCTGCTTCTAACTGCTTCTTCACTTCTTCTCTGATCTTATCTGCCCATTCCGGTCTCATGCGTCGGAGTTTCTGCTTCACGGGCTTCGCGTCGGGGTATGTTGGAATACGGTGAGTTACGATTGATTGATCAATTCCTGGCATGTCTTCGTATGTCCAAGCAAACACTATTTTGTATTTTTTAATTATTCTCTCAAATTCTTTCCTCTCTTCAATAGTTAATTCTTGAGCAATTTGTATAAGTTTAGGATTTTCATCCGTGCCAAGATTGAAAGTTGACATTTCTATTGTATTGATTTCAAATGTAGGCATGTTATATGAATGAGAATGCATGGAATGATCACGATCAACATCAAGCAAGTAAGCAAAATCAGAATTCATTTCATTGATAGTGTTGGCGAGTACATCATCGGATTCAAATAAAGCAGTAATACAATTTTCATCGTCAGGGTTCTCGGGTTTCTCATAAGCCTTGGAGGTACTGGGCTCGTCCACTGCTCCCACAGTTGCTTCAATAGTAACGACCTGCTCCTCGGCATTCAAATCTAACATCATAATCTCCTCGATGAAGCAGCTTGCCTTTTCTTTGCCCCAGTCGGCAACATCATTGAAGATCTCAAAACCTGGCAGAATCTTTCCTTCGGTGCTAGTCCATGACTCAGGAGTCCCTGAATAAGCCTTTCCGTGCCCCTCATTCACAAAATACTTCTTTAGGCCCACTTTTCCTTCACCCCCTGTGTTGGACGGACCTTCCAGCTCATATCCTAAACCCCTCCGGGTTTTCTGGCTCTTGAAATCCAGAAATTCTGGCAACCCTTGATGGTGTGCTCCCAAGCCCATACCGGGGATGAAACCCCCCTTCATCATCTTCACCAC
This sequence comes from Euphorbia lathyris, assembly GCF_963576675.1. Taxonomy (NCBI): domain Eukaryota; kingdom Viridiplantae; phylum Streptophyta; class Magnoliopsida; order Malpighiales; family Euphorbiaceae; genus Euphorbia; species Euphorbia lathyris. The sequence goes on along the minus strand of NC_088914.1, from coordinate 15,626,356 downwards.
ATTGGTGGTCATGCTAGACTCGTAAATCCCAGAAACTTGGAATCTGGAGAAAAGCTGAGGCTCAATTCCCAATGCCGCCATCGAGCTCAATTTTTCTGCTCTGATCGTCACTATCTCCTCCCCGAAGGGGAATTTGATCATTTGGTGGAGCGTGGAGGGCACACCTCCTAACTTGTGGAACCATGGGCGTCCCAACAATACAGCAAAGGTTACCGGGATATCCAGCACCGTGAACTCTGTTTCTTCTTCATGCGGCCCCACTTTCAGCTTGGCCTTAAAAACTCCTTCGATGTGCCTACGACTATCATCATAAGCCCTGATCACAGTTTCCGAGGCCGTCAGGTCTCCTCTTTCTACTCCCAATTTAGACAAGAGTTTCAGCGGGCAAACATTAATGGCCGATCCATCATCGACCATCACACAGCTAGTCTTCTTCCCGTTAATCTCAGCTCGGATGTACAAAGGCTTGTTGTGAGCCTTCCCCTCTTCTGGGAGATCCTCGTCAGTAAAGGTGATTTCGGTTTTCTTTCGAGCCATAATTGCCCCCACTAATGCTGCCGGCTCAGTATCGGTAGAAATAATCAAATTCTGCAGTTCTTTCATCAGATTTTCACGGTGGTACCTGGAATGGCATAGGACTTCCCACACCGTGGACTTAGCTTATGTTTTCTTCAACTGCTCGAGGACTTGGTCATCTGGCTTGGGAGTCGATCCTTCTCCTATCTCAGTGTCCACCATAGGTGCCTTTCCCTCGGCCACTCGACCTGATCTTGTCATGACAGCGATTTCCGGCTCATCATCAGATTCATCCCAGATATTGATAGGAATCCTCCGATTAGCATCCTCCTCGTCCGAAGAACTTTCCCAAATGTCTACAATCATTAGATCCATTACGTGAGGGATGTTCGGATTCAAATAGAAGGGATCCGCTGATCCATACAAAGCCCAGCCTATCAAATCATCATAATCCCGGAGGGACACTCTACTCATCCTTCTTGCTGCCAACGGAATAGCGCCTCTCTGTATGCACATAAGCTGCACCTTATCACTCATTGTTTCATGACACTGCTCATAGCGGTGCCTCCACCTCCTAACATAATCCACGAATGGTTCCTCGGGGAATTGCCTGATCCTATCCAGATCCTCCAGGGATCCCGTCCATGGAACATACATCTCATATCTTGCCACAAAAGCATCCCTAAGCGGTATCCAATGACCCATTTCCTCCTCTGATAGGCCTTGGTGCCACAACAAGGCTTCTCCCATGAGGGTTCCCGAGAAATGTTCATGTAATTCACATTGAGGGAACCTGGCATCGTACATATGGTTGTGGAATATCCTCGCATGCTCAATAGGATCACGGTATCCCCCATACCTAGGCATTGCTAACACTGCCTCGGGTGTTTCATAAGAGGGTGAGTCCGGGGTTTGCTCTGCCAGCATCCATACCGTATACTCTTTGATAAACCTCTTTGTCATTGCCGCCCTATCGGTCTTGACATGCATCGGAAGTGACATATACCACATCAACGTCTCACCCATCAATGAATTACAGAACAAACTGGTGATCTCTTCTTCCTTAAAGCCCAAAGGCCCCATGGCCGACAAGTAGAAGTGAAGGTGTTCCATGGGATCTTTGTTGCCATTGTACTTACTGACCCTCGGTAGCGGACGCTTGATAGGTCCGATCTGCATCGCGAAGCGCTCTGCAGTCCTATCTTCAGCTCTTTGGTACTTTTCTAGAAATAAATCTGACAATCGATCCCAATCATGCTTGCAAGAGTCGGGTAATGAGTGGAACCACCCCCAAAGACTCGCCTATCAGCGAATGATGGAACCACTGAGCAATCTCGTCCACCCCGAAGGATTCAACAAACATATCACGCATATATTCACGCAAGTGCACATCGGGATTCTCCCCGCCACTAAACAGACCCAATTCTGGCACAATAGTTCGAGACGACCCTTCTCCGGTCTCTTCGGCACTATCTTCATCATACGGTGCTCCACCATCCAAACCTTCATCCATCGGTTCACCTTCCTGTTCCTTGCCAAGGAAGGACACATATAGACCATTTCCTACATTGCTCTTTTCGTCGGAGTCCAACAACTCCTCTTCGTTTTCCTCGAAGGATTCCATCACTACACTTTCTTCCAGACCGACTCCGATCATGCTCACCTTATGATTAGGCAATGGATTACGCCTAGTGGAAGGGTTTGCTGACGAAGGATCAGCTATCTTCTTCTCCTCAATCAAATCTTGGATCTCGTGCTTCAACCTCTCACAGTTCTCAATAGTATGCCCATAACTGCTGTGGAATTCGCAGTATCCCCTAGCTTGTATCTGTGGAGAAGGTGGAGCTTTGTTATAAGGAGTAAGAGCTTTCACCAACCCCTTTTTCTGCAATCATTCGAAGACTTTTGCGTAGGTCTGATCGAATTTGGCGAACTGCCTCTTTTCGATAGCATTAAGATCAAACACTTTCACTGCTGCAGATTCTGCACTCGCACTTGGCCCTCCGGCACTATATCCAGACTTCGTCCACTTAGTATACACCTTTTTCGGTTCTCCATCCCCCTCGACTGTCAAGGCGCAGCTATACATCTGACTGAAATCGGTAAAAGGCATGTACCGCAGCTCATTCTTAATATACGACAATGTGTTACCGACTACCATTCGGATCTGATCCTGCTCAAGCGGCTTCTGCTTCATAACCGCGGCTTTGGCCCTCCATCTCCTCACAAAATCGGAGAAAGATTCCCCAGTCTGTTGCTTAGTGCTCTCTAACTCTTTCAAAGTAACCTCAAGCATGGTGTTGAAGCTATACTGAGCGATGAATGACTTTGCTAACTCCTTCCAATCTCTTTTCATAACCATCGGCAACGCATGGAACCATATGAGGGCAGCCCCCTCCAGATAAGTATTAAACAGCCCCAGGACTTGATCCTCAGTCAGGATCGTGTGCTTCATTACTGCGACATACTGATTCATGTGGGCGGTAGGATCTCCAGTTCCGTCAAACTTTTTCATGTCAGGAAGTCGAAACTTCAAAGGCAAAGCAGTTGCTGACAAACAATTCTTCAAATTATAAAAGTCTTGACTTCCGGAACTTCCCCCGCGCAGATCCTGCACCTCCTGAGTGATATGCTGCTTCCACTCCTCTTCCTTAGCCTTCTCTTTCTCGAGCTATTTCCGGATATAGTCTTGATAGTCATCCTCGTTCCCAAAGCGGGGACCAGTGTTCACTTCATTCTCAGCATGCTTACTACCACTCTTGTTATCCTTCAATGCCAGCTCAGCTAGCTGGGCCAAAATTGCGGCCAACTGATCGTTAATGTTGTTCAGAGAGTTTTCTAATTCGGCCACCTTTTCGTCGGTCGCAGACATACTGACAGAAGACTGAGTATACTCGGACGAAGATGATTCAGAAGCCACAATTGCTGATTCGGAACTGTCAATCTGTAGCTGATCAAACTGCATGACTAGCCGGTTACTCTCGCAAAACCACAACCGCTTAATGATGAAGTCTGCGCGAACGGTCATCCATTAGCATGTATGCATGATTTTATATGCATGATTTGTGGTGTGTGCGTTTATTTATTTACGGATATATAAGATAAGAAGAACAAACGTCAGTCTAATTACACGTATCACATCATCTCTCTTCCACCCTTATTCCTCCACCCACTCGATGGTCCAAGTCTCTTTCTTAGGATTTTGGTTTGGGGCTCACATTGCGGTCCAGGGGACGCGTGATGCCGTCGATTATTACGGAAAAGTAAATCATCCATCAGACAATACAGTTCGTTTTAACGTATCAGCGTTTGGTGACTAAGATATCGACCAAATGGATTGTCCTGTCGGAATAACCCGTCTTTTGTCATTTTGCGAGACGCATTAGCTCGGGTTTTGACTCCCTTTTGAGCGTATCTCGGATTTAGACGTGGTACGAGTTATTCTTCTAGTTCAATCGTTCGTTATTGACAATGACTCGTTCCCTCTTATTCGCGTGGGTTCGTGTCTCGATTTTTGGATTACGACGGGATCTTTTGGATCTATCGAGAGACGTAACCACACGTTCATTCAGTGATGAAAGCACTTTTATTTTAAGGAACAGACTCATCGCGTAACGTGTTTGTTTTTAGCGTTAAGAATCCGTTTGCTCGTTTTGGCTATGTAAAAAGACGGCGAGTCTTATTTGAGCGCACGGTAATCTTTCGGCTAACAACTCTTTATTCCAATCTACGGGATATATCACCTTAGCGTGGTTATAGAAAATTAACATTTCGTTGAATCGCATGTCTATTCGAAGCAGGGATATTACCGTCCTTTTCACTTTGGCATGAACTGAACAAACACGCAGGTCGGGCCATATTTCTTGTAGTTTTGGTAATGGTCGAAATGATCGAGCCATTAGTCAAATCCACAGTCTCATCCACATGGCGCAATTATGCGGTTTGGTTTAATTCGGCTTTGTGATTTTTAAGTGGCGTATATACCAGTTCGAGACATGTATTTAACGACATTGGTTCATTTTCTTTAACTACCCTCGGGATGGATATATATCGTAGATACATAATGACTTTGGTCGTTTGTCTATCATTGCTTTTCTTTTATTTTCTTAGTCACTTTTGCGGACACGTCCATTTCTCTTAAGAACGACACAAGGCATAACGTAAGAGCTCGTCTTTTATTCAGAAGGGACGGGCCACGTTTGCGAAACTCTTTACGTTACAACGGGGTCATTCGAAACAGAAACGTTCTTTGTTTTCATTTTGTCATAATCTCGCTTTATCCCAACCTATTTAAAGAATATGAATAACGGCTACTGTTAATATAATCTTTTGAATCGAGATATAACTATCCTTAATACCAAACCGATTCATACTAATACGTGCTTACGTCATAACGCATTTCCTGAACATGTGCCTTCTTTGGGACACGGAAAGGGACCAGGCGGGTCGCATAAGTTCATTCATACGAGATGACTAAGTCGTCTTTAGTTCGAATCGTTTCGATGTTTTGGGGTAGTTTGTATATCGGTTTAAGAGTATATATTAACGCATCGTTTCTTTTTCTTTGCATATTTTAGGATTAGACACGTATCATGGCAATTTGAAAACACGAACTGATTCATTTATCACATCAAAAATGGTAACGGGTAATCCTATGGCAACTTCTAAGGCTACTATATGCTGACACGGCTGATCGCGGGACCTCACAAATTCGCCCCTAACGAATGGATGGGGACCCTTTGGCGCCTTACTGTAAGGGGGAACTTACACTAGCCTCTTTCGAGCGACGAATGGACTCTCGCTAGAGGTTTTGTGGAAATTACCCAAAAGGTTTGCAATAATGCACATGAATGCATACGAAAAGAAATAATACGATCCGTCCCCGTTAAGGGCTTAATACACGCCTTCCGGAATCAAATTTCTCGCTTCCCCAGCAGAGTCGCCACTTGTTAGACGAGGTGCCGCGGCCTAATCTCCCGGGTGGACCGGGGGGTGGACACCTCATGGCGATGTAAGTGGTGATTGGCGCCGAAAGTAACCAATCGTGGAATCAAGCTACTCGGCAGGACCGGAGCTCGGAGTATGGAAGAGTCGCCACCCACGAATGGGAAAATGAACACCGATCCCTTGCGGGAGATCGGTGAGGGTTCGGGAAACTTAGGTACGAGCCGAGAAGGCTAGATCCTTTCCGGAGAAAGGCTACTAGGCACCCCGACATCGCCCGGTTATGAACCACCGGCCTCCTACTCAGCGTGTTAGGCGATAACGGACTAATCGCATATTTCTTTAAGTTTAAAATTCATTTGAAACCTTTTCTTTCTCGTTTTGAAAACCGTTTTGAGCATATATTATTGAAAGCCACTTTGGTAAAGAATCACCCATTTACATTGATGCTAAGTATAAAAGAGAGAGGGGGAGAAGGAAGAATTGATTTATTTACAGTGTGTCTTATGCCTCGATTCGTATGTTAACTCTACACTAAACTCACTCCCCGAAAACGAGTTTATTTACATGGTTCGTACCTTAATCGCCGTTGGAACGATTTAGGTACGCTTCAAAACCCCGTTAATTTACATGGCATCTACTCGAATCGCCGTTGGAACGACTCGAGCGTTTGAAGACGTGGAATAAAGAATTTTAACCCAAAAACGTGGTTAGGCATACAAGTCAATTTATTTTGTACAAATCATTTAAGGAAACGATTCAAAACTTCATCATTTATAATAAAAACGATTTTAATTACAAGGTTCGCCTAATCCGTCGTTGGAACAGATTAAGGTTTCAACACGTGATATTTTGGAAATAGTTTAAAAAGGTCAAGAAAAACGTTATTTACACTTTAAGAATGTCTAGAAAACTTAAGTTTAAATAAACAAATTAAAGTCTCTTTTTGTGATTTTATTTTCCCTTTTTTCACTCAATTAATCCTTACTTGAATATAATTACAACAACTAACAAATTAAATTCAACTTCACCCAACCAAACATGTTTAAAGAATATATACCTATAGGAAATCCAAATGGAGAATGAATATACATATTTATACATATATGTAAGAATAGTAAAAATGGTAATAATATATATATAGATTAAATGTAGGATAAGGAAAGTAGTAATACATATAATACCTTTTTATCCTAATTACAACTATGTAAAAATAAGGGAGACTATAAAAACTAAAAATAACATTTAATTTCCAAAATAGTTTTACCCTATGATAGCTAATATAATTCAAATGCCAAAGAAAACTATATATATACATATATACTACTTTATAACATTAAATCCAAACGAATTAAATTTCAACATGAAATAAATAAATATATAGTACATAATAAATAGTTATAGGATTAAAAAATAATTTTTATAAACATATTACACAATAATATACATATATATACAAGTAGAAATGTCAAAAAGTGGGGAAAGGAGGGTAAAAATGGTGATTTTCGGTTTCCAGCAGATTACCGACGGAAAATCTGTCGCCAATCTGCTGTTAGTGACAGAAAAGGTAGAATTACAGCAGCACTCCAAAACTTTCCAGATTCGTTCAAAAGCTTTAAATTAAATCTAATTCGATCGTTTGGGATCTCCGAACTACCAAAAATGGATCATAGTCTATAACGGAGTTTCCTAAAACGACGTTTTTATTTTAAAACGTCATTCGGAAATATCTTTTCCAAACTTATAATTACAACGTTTTTAATACCCGAACTACATTTTAATCGGATCACGGTTCATATTGGGATATTAAAATGAGGTTTTTTATTTTAAAACAAAACCGAATTTTTATTTAACACAGGATAAAAATAAATACGAAGAACTAAATAAAACGTGATAAATAAATGAATAACTAAATAAATAAAATTATAACATAAAAATAAATAAAGAAAATAAAATAAATGAAATAAATAAAACGAGTCTAGTCCTCGGATAATACCTCAAGTTCGGTATTGACGGTTGAAGTCGGTTGATTCCACGAATCGTGCTTTTCTGGTGTTTTTGTGTTTTTGGTAAAATTTTAACTTTTAGGAAATTTGGAATTTTTAGGAAAAAAAAAATGTTTTTTCCCAAAAAAAGATTTTCTCTCTCTAAAAATGTTTAGAGCGAGAAGCTCCTCCCAAAAGTCCTCATTCTCAAATGCACGGGGATCCGTGCCTTATAGAGGCAAACGGATCCCCGGAACTTCGGGCGATGCCCGAGTAAAATTGGGCGTCGCCCAAAGGGGGTTGGGCGAACGCCCAACCTATGTTGGGCGAACGCCCAACTTTCGTTGGGCGAACGCCCAACAATCATTGGGCGTACGCCCAACGTCGTTGGGCGCCTGCCCAGCGGCCGTCGGGCGCTCGCCCAACGGCTGTCGGGGGTGCGTGCCCGACGGCCGTCGGGCGTCCCGCGGACGCCGAGCGCACGCCCTGTGCTGCCGGACGTGCGTCCGACTGTCGTCGGACACACGTCGACTGCCGCTAGGCGCTCGCTCTACGTCGCGGAGCGTCCACGAGCCGTTCACTCAACGACCGCGATTCTCGTTGACTCACCGTTTTATTATTATACGTTTTTCTCTTTCAAAATTTTTTCGGAACCAACCGCTTCGACCGCTTTGTTAAAGGTTTTCGTCACAGGTCCTCCGACTCGGTGTCTACACCAGGATAAGTGATACTGAGTAATTTCTAACTCTCTCAAATATATATATGTGAATGTGTTGCTTGTTATATTTACTCAGCATATAAACTGTTTGAAGCTGACACTGAGTAAATTGGAGTGCTGAGTTGGAAGCTGACCACAAAAGTGTCAATTCCCAACTCTTAAGTGAAACAGTCTTAGTCAGCATCTGACTGAAGCTGTCTTACATTAAGATCGGCCAAGCTGACCAACGCTGAGTTAATAAACTCACCAAAATTATTAAGTCAGCAAGATTAATTTAGCAAAAAAAGTTATATTAGTTCCTAACCCCCCCTTGGAACTAATCACACGGGACCAACAAGTGGTATCAGAGCCTAAGCTCACTACTCAAAGATATAACCATCTTGAGCTGATCCCGATAAATGGCTGAGAACAGCACTCGTTTCCTTCCCGGGAACCAAACAACACAGATACTCCCTAAGGGATTATCTATTAGTCGGCCTCCCCTATTTTTTGGATCTAACTATACATTCTGGAAGAATAGGATGAAGAACTTTATCCAAGCCACAAACATGAGTGCATGGCTTGCAATAGTTCAAGGCCCATACGTGCCATATAAAACTGTTAACAATGAGAAAGTTGTTAAGAGTGAAACTGAGTGGTCAGAAGATGACCTTAGAAAACTTCAAAATAATGCTTCGGCTATCAATATGCTTCACTGTGCTTTAGATGCTGCAGACTACAATAAGATCTCAGGTTGTGAGTCAGCACAGGAAATTTGGAAGAAGCTCGAAGTGACCTATGAAGGCATAAGCAAGGTCAAGGAATCAAAAGTAAATCAGCATATGAGATTATACGAGCTATTCGAGATGAATGATAATGAGGACATCTCGGGAATGAGTGCTAGATTTACCAACATTATAAATGAGCTGAAAAGACTTGGAAAGAACTTCACTGAGGAAGAACAGGTAAAGAAGATCTTAAGAAGTCTTCCCAAAAGCTGGCAGGCCAAAAAGACTGCAGTGGAGGAAGCTCAGGACCTGACTACGTATAAGTACGATGAGCTGATCGGATCGTTGCTGACTCATGAGATATCAATGAAAAACTTTGAAGAAAAAGAAAAGTCAGAAGACAAGAAACAAAAATCACTTGTCATGAAAGCTGACTCCACCGAAGCTGACTCGTCAGATGATGAGGAAATGGCCATGTTTACACGAAAAATGAAGAAGCTGTTTAGAAAGAATGAAAAGAACAGCAGAAGGCCATTCAGAAGAAATGACAGGTACAAAGCTGAGTCCAGTGACAAATACAAGAAGGACAGCTCCAAGCCTATCACATGTTTTGAGTGCCACCAAACTGGGCACATCAAGTCAAGTTGCCCGAACCTCAAGAGAGACAAGAAGGGAAACAAAAGGCAATGGTAGCAACATGGAGTGACAGTGATGAGTCAACATCATCCGAAGCTGATGCAAATGAAACGGCAAACATATGCTTCATGGCCGATGATGCTGACCACTCTCAATCTGAGCAAGTTGACCTCTCTGATGAAACTGACCAGGAGGTACACAACAATGAGGTAACATCCTTACTTTTGCTTAGAAATGAGATGATAAACACCCTGAGTGATTTATATGCGCTAACTAAAAAGTGCAATAAGAAAGTAAAGGCACTCAACAGGCGGTGTGATGAGATTGAAGAGGTCAAGCTGAGTGACCGCCGATATCTTCTCCAAGACAACTCAACTCTGCATAGCAACATGGAAATTATGCACAAGTTTGTCTCAGAGATCCAATCAGATTCAAAGAAACTGAAAAATGATGTCACTACCCTAAAGAGCCAAATAAGAGGCTCAAATAAAAACAAATCCCATGCTGAGTACTCAAGTACTAGTCAGCATAAACAGTTCACATAGTGTGACTATTGCGGGAAAAAGGGACACACAAGAGAAGTGTGTTGGTACAATAAGCGGAATGTCCAATGTGACTTCTACGGAAAGAAAGGACATACCACTAAGGTATGTTGGCATGCTCAGCACAATAATGCTGACCACACTCAACATCACCCTCAAAGGGTAATTCATTGTGACTTCTGCGGTAAAAGTGGTCACACTATCAAAGTATGCCGTCACAAATTAAAATACGACTTTGCACCTGTTTATGCTAACAAATGAGGACCCAAAAAGAATTGGGTACCTAAAGATGAATAGTCCATAATGCAGGTGAGCCTGAGATGCGTGGAGAAATCAAAACTGTGGTATATAGACAGCGCATGCTCGAGGCACATGACTGGTGATGAAACTCAGTTCATCACACTAGAGCTTAAACGAGGTGGAAGTGTAAGCTTTGGAGACAATAAAAAGGGTAAGATAGTCGGCTCAGGTACTATCGGAGGTAACCCAACTATTGAGTTAGTCTCCTTAGTTAAAGGTCTCAAATACAATCTGCTGAGTGTAGCTCAGCTTTGCAAGAGCGGCAGAAAGGTTGTATTTGATGATACTCAGTGTCAAATAATCGAGGGAAAAACTAACGAATTGATTTTAACTGCCTCTCGTATAGACAATGTGTACATGCTGAGTTTGGAAAAACAGTTTTCTAAAAATATATGCTTAGTGTCTAAAGAGGCTAACTCCTGGCTATGACATAGAAGAATTGGTCATGTAAGCATGGACCTTTTTGCCAAATTAGCTAGAAAGCAACTAGTTGAGGGACTGCCCAAACTTAAATTTGAAAAAGATCAATTGTGTAATGCTTGTCAGCAAGGCAAACAAACTAAAAAGTCATTTCAAAGTAAAAATATCGTCTCAATCAAGAGACCATTGGAATTACTACACTTAGATCTTTTCGGACCTGTCCAGCCACTCAGCTTGGGAGGTAAGAAATTTTCCTTAGTCATTGTAGATGATTTCTCACGGTACACTTGGATCATCTTGCTGAGTAGCAAGGATGAAACATTTGAGATGTTCACAACATTGATTAAGAAACTTGAAAATGACAAAGACCTAAGAGTAGCTCATATTAGAAGTGACAATGGTGGAGAATTCAACACCAACAGTTTGATGAATTTTGTGAAACCAGTGGTATTGACCACAATTTCTCTGCTCCTAGAACACCTCAACAAAATGGGGTTGTTGAAAGGAAGAACAGAACAATTGTCGAAATAGCTAGGACAATGCTGAGTGAAAATAGGCTTCCAAAGTATTTCTGGGGTGAAGCTGTCCACACAGCATGCTACATTCTCAATAGGGCTTTAGTTAGACCTATTCTTAAGAAAACCCCATATGAACTTTGGAAAGGACGAAAGCCCAACATTGGCTACTTTCGTGCCTTTGGGTGTAAATGTTTTATACTCAACACAAAAGATAATCTTGCAAAATTTGATGCCAAAGCTGACGAATCGATCTTTTTAGGGTACTCAACTAACAGCAAAGCATATAGGGTATACAATAAACGAACTCAGGTTGTAGAAGAGTCTGTCCATATTGAGTTCGATGAAGCTGACCCTGCAGGAAAGTCAACTCAGCTCACTGAAGATGAACCAAGCTCAGCTTCCGCTGATCAAAATGGAGCCTCTGAGTCATCAATACAAGGGCTGACCAAAGGTAAGCAAGAGATTGAAATAACCTTTGCTGACCAATCCATTCATGCAGAGATTGTAGAAACACCTGTTCCAAACAACTCAACATTACCCAAAGAAATACAAATCCCAAGAGGACATTCGGAGAAGTCCATTCTTGATGCTGCTGACAACAAGCTGATGACAAGAGATCAGCTTAGGAAGTATCTCAGCAATGTTGCCTTCGTCTCAGTGCATGAGCCAAAGAATTTTGCTGATGCTGAGCACGATGAATATTGGATCAATGCTATGCAAGAAGAGCTTGATCAATTCACAAGAAATGAGGTATGGGATTTAGTACCTAAACCTAGGAATCAAAAGACCATAAGAACTAAGTGGGTCTTTAGAAATAAACTAGATGAGCTAGGCAACGTAGTCAAAAATAAAGCCCGACTTGTAGCCCAAGGCTATAGTCAGCAAGAGGGCATTGACTACGGTGAAACCTTTGCACCCGTTGCTAGGTTAGAAGCTATATGTATACTGTGTGCCTATGCAAGTTTTATGAACTTTAAATTATATCAAATGGATGTTAAGAGTGCATTTCTTAATGGCTTTATAAACGAAGAGGTGTATGTTAGTCAGCCTCCAGGGTTTGAAGATCCGAAATTTCCAAACCACGTTTATAAACTCAAAAAGGCCCTATACGGCCTAAAGCAAGCTCCAAGAGCTTGGTATGAGAGGTTGACCAACTTCCTGCTGACCAGGAACTATGTCAGAGGCAAAGCTGACACAACCTTGTTTATTAAGAAAAAGGGTAAAAATACCCTACTTGCACAAATTTACGTAGATGACATAATTTTTGGTGCTACTGATGATTCTATGTGCAAAGAGCTTAGCAAACAGATGCAAACTGAGTTCAAAATGTCTATGATGGGCGAACTCAACTTCTTCCTTGGACTTCAAATCAATCAAGGTAAGAATGGCATCTTCATAAGTCAGTCCAAGTACGCCAAAGAGATGTTAAAAAAGTTTGATATGAAAGAATGTAAACCCATATCAACCCCAATGGATACTGACACGGTCCTTTGTGCTGACGAAAAAGGTAAGTCAGTAGACAGCAAACTATATCGAGGTATGATAGGCTCTCTACTTTATCTTACTGCCAGTAGACCTGATATTCAGTACTCAGTATGTTATTGCGCAAGATATCAAGCTGACCCCAGGGAATCTCACTTAATAGCTGTAAAAAGAATTTTCAGATATTTGCAGAGCTCAGTTAATGCAGGTTTATGGTATCCAAATACAAGTAACTTCACACTGATTTGATATACTGATGCTGACTATGGATGAGATAAGCTAGAACGAAAAAGCACTTCAGGAGGATGTCAATTCCTAAGAAGCTGTCTAGTTTCGTGGTTTAGTAAAAAGCAGTCATCAGTAGCCCTGTCTATAACTGAAGCTGAGTACGTTGCTGCTGGAAGCTGCGTGGCCCAAGTCCTATGGATTAAGCAACAGCTTGAGGATTATGGCGTCAAAACAGAAACAATAGAAGTCAAATGTGACAACAAGAGTGCCATTGACTTATCTAAGAATCCAATCCAACACAGCAGGATGAAGCATGTCAGCATAAGACACCACTTCATCAGAGATCATGTACTCAAGGGTGAGATCAAGCTGACCTACGTATCAACAAATGAACAGCTTGCGGATATCTTTACGAAGCCCTTGGCTCGTGAGCAATTTAACATACTAAGGGAAGCTATCAGTATGTCTAATCCTCTTCAATAAATTCTATGTGCTAAATTGAATGTTGAGTGATTACCATGTGATGCATGTAAAGTCTAGGGGTAGAGTTTCTTACGACGACTAAATGTGTATTGCGGTGAATGTGCTATGAATATGGATGTGATCTTTTTAAATGTTCTAACTCCACTAGACACTACGACTACTTAGGGGCAAGTGTACCCCGTCGTATCAAGTAATAATCCGGTTAAGACCGGGTATCGAATCCACGGGATTTATAATTACAAGTATTAGACGACTCGGTTTCGTATGTTATTTAAGCGGTGATTACTTTGGGGTAAAGTAAGACACAACTACACACTATTCCTAACTATTGGCGACACAGATTCGTGTAGCTAAAACTCTATGAAGCGGGGTGTGTATGATAAGTTATAACCACGATGAATAACGACTCTAAATGTATACGGATAATGGTTTACTCTTGCAAAGATGACCAAGTGTAGTGAGACCGACCCGTGAAGTACTTAGACTACGTGATTCCTAGTCAAGGCGTGTCTAATGCGGGGGAGCTAGAAATTAGGGCCCGTAAGTTCCGTGGCTTGTCAATTCCTACGGTTTCCGGTTTGTCACTTCCGGTAAGGCAACACCTATATAATTCCCTAAAGATAGCCCGGATGGCGGCGGTAATCGCGTGCTCCTACACAATAATCAATTATCAATATCAAAACAAGCAATAAACATTAACACGTAAAGGGAAATAGAGATTATAACCCGTAAATTATAAATATGGAAAGTGTTTAGATGAAATACAACCAAGCCTAGTACATAGGAAGAGTACAAGCTAATTATCAAGTAAAAAGGGAGAATCCGCCCTTGGAACTAGCTAACCGGACTCAAAGCCGTCTCCTAGGTCGTGGAGGTGGAACTCTCAAGCTTGGTGATGAATGATGGAGCGGAACTTTGATGGAACGCCGGAACAACCGAACAAGCTCTCGAGGGGGAGAGTTTAACTACAAAATCTGAATCTAAATTACAAGGAAAGAAAAGAGTATAGTATAGCTCTCTAGTATGTAATTGGTATCAAATGAAGTTCAAGAGCTATCTATTTATAGACATCAAGCAAGGGCAAGTTTGTAATTTCACAAAGCACAAGCATGGAGCAACATTATTTGGTGCAGAAATCCCATGATACGCCCCGCGTATATTGGTTTACGCCCCGCGTAAGTGCCCATTCCGTCAGAAATCTTCTGCATGTGGACCAATTCGTTGTCTTGTTGACTCAAGTACGCCCTGCGTAGAGGATTATACGCCCCGCGTGTTTGAGTCTCTGGAATTTTATTGCCTGAATTAGTGCCCTTACGCCGTGCATAGCTGAAGTACGCCCCGCGTAAAAGAGTCTCTGATCTTTTATGTTGAAGAACTGCCTTTTTACGCCCCGCGTAAATAGTGGTACGCCCCACGTAGGTATAGTTGACTCTGGGAGACAGTGCAGTCTGACTTTCAGGATTAGGCCAATTATTGCCAACATGTGTCATACGCCCCGCGTAGTGTGTCATACGCCCCGCGTATGCTGAGTCAGTTCCATATGGTGCCTGCGGATAAGGCAATTATTTCTGGCACTATGTTTCACGCCCCGCGTACAGGATAATACGCCCCGCGTATTGAGTGGATTTTTTCTCCTTTCTCGTACCTGAAATACAAATCTTGAGAGCCGAGTTAGCTTGACGTTTTTATTTCCTAAACTAATAAAAAACGAGGAAAATAAACTAAAAGTACGAGATTTATTTTTATTTCTTTATTTTATCAAAAACACTTTATTTTTGTAATTAAACTTATTTATTTTACCCGAAATCGTCCCGTAAATCATGCTAAAAGATAGGGGTAAAATACCCCTATCAAACCTCCTCGGACTTTAAAGTTTTACTTGTCCTCAAGTAAAAGAAATCGAAAGACAAGGGATTGAGAAAATTAAGAAACAAAGCACAGGTTGGTTTTGCCAAGTGCGTGATTTCAAAGTTATGGTTTTGTGCAAAGGTTTCGGTAAGTACCTACGCAAACAATTGAGTACGAAACTTGTTTGAAACCTCCATGATCAAGATTTAATAGGCAATATTAACGGGGGTTGATTATCTTTTGAGAACCCGATAGTACCTCACCAAGGGATTTCGCTCTTACGCTCAATTTTAGGTGGGTCGGTGTTTTAGCGCTCTTCTTTGCACTTACTCGAGATCATGTTGAATTTGCATTTTCATCCGGGTTTTTCCTCCTAAAATATGGTTAGGCAATATTAAAAATGAACCCGGAGGGGGGTTGTAATGTGGGTGGCTTCTTTAGTGGTTAGTGTAAAGGACCTCGAGTTCAAAAATACCGTTTTGTGATTGCACCGAATCATTGCTTATTTTGGCCTTGGCGAATTTTACAAGACGTACTTCAAAATTGCTCGGGTGGAGCTTTGAGAATGCCTCATTATTTTTATTGTGTCCTTTGTTTTCATAGAGGCATAAAAACAATATTTTGAGAGCTTATGATGCACTTTTGCTAAGGCCGTGACTCATTTCGGGTAACTTGGGTGCAACTTGGTTATGTCGGTATTTGAACAAGAGGAAAAAGGGTTAATTGGTAAAAGGGTATTAACAAAAGAAAAGTTGGTTAATAGGCTCGAGGGGGTTTCCTAATGTTTAATGAAAACGAGAAAAATAAATTAAGAAAAATTAGCTTAAGTGGGTTCGGTTTATCATCTATTGCCTTTTTAGCAAAAATAAGTGTACTTAACCCGGTATTGGATGCAAATTCTATGAGTCGAGTGAAGTCAAAACTCTCGAAAAATTGTGAAAGAATTAGAGTTCTCGTACGAACTCTTTTAGGCTCAAAAATAACTCACAAAGATTCGGGTTTAAATTGTGCACTATCAAGTCTTCGCTAAATTCTCAACTATCCTGTCTTTATTGTCTTTTCAAGTTTCATTATGGAGATGACAAGTGGGTTAGGACTCAATGCTTTTGTTTGGTACGAATCTAGGCTTTGCATAAATTCTAAAACTTCAAAATTAAGACTAAAATTTCTTATTAAAACCGATCCTTTGTGCTCCGACGGTATTTACATTTAAGGACAAACAACAGAACATTTAAATTGATTCCGAGGGCGGTGAGTGTGTCGGGAAAAATTTAAGACTCGATAAATTAGTTTAATCATTTTGTTGTTTATTTTATTTTTATTTTTGTTTTTGTTAGTGCAAAACAAACGATGAGTGCGGGGTTGCACGACCCTCCGCGTTATTAAAATGACGTCTATTCCAAGGACGTCGCAAAAGAAAAGAAAACAAAAACAAAAAAAAAGATAGAATTTAAATTGAAAGATAGAAAGGTAGAGAAGACTCCCTCAAACATCTTCCGATGGTGGTGGATATGACATGTTCCGCTCCCGATAGTAATGACGTGTGAAGTGTTCGAGGTATCAATTCTCGAACTCGGTTGGCATTTATTAAAATTTAAAATTTAAAATTTAAATTGGATTGAAAGATTATTAATGTAAATATATATATATATATATATATATATATATATATACACATATATTTTTATTATTATTATTTTTATTATTTTTTTTATTTTTATTTATTTTTATTTATTTATATATATAAATATGTTTTTTTTTGTGTTAAAAATAAAAATTAATAAAGAAAATAAAATTTCAACCCGTTGCGGTCGGCGGGCGTCGCACAGCGGCGGTGGCCAGCGCTGCGCGCCCCGCGTGCCGCAGCTCCTGGAGCTGTGGCAACGCTGCGCGCGGGGCGTGCTTCCGCGCGCGCCCCGCGTGCCGCAGCTCCTGGAGCTGTGGCAACGCTGCGCGCGGGGCGTGCTGCCGTGCGCCCTGCGTGCCACAGCTCCTAGAGCTGTGGCAGCGCTGGCGCGCGCGCCCCGCGTGCCACAGCGGCCAGCAACACTTTTTTTTTTTTTTAAATTTTATAAAATCAACATAAATATATTATATAAAAAATAAAAAAATAAAAATAAAATAAGATAAAAAATAAAATAAAATAATTTTTTTATTTTTTCATTTTTTTCATTTTTGTTTTATTTTTGCCAACGTCAATACTTACAATTCTCTTCCAAATCGTCCCACCGAATTGACACAAAATTACACGAACACCTAATAAAATGTAAGAAAAAAAATAAAATAATTAAGCACACAATAATAACTTAAATGTAAAAACTTAAAAGTAAATTAAAGACATAAAATTAAACTTTATTTGAGCTTGGGTTGCCTCCCAAGAAGCGCTACGTTATAGTCAGTGAGCTCGACTTAGCATTTCCTCCTAGGTGTATGCTTCCATTCGCGTTAGAAATGCAAATTCTTGAATAAACAATCCGTACCTACAAAACAGATTGTTAGCTTCAAAAAAATTTAACAAAAACCAAAAACTATATTTATAGAAATAATTGAAGAGTTTCGTTTGCTCCCTTTTTGACTCTTTTGGTAGTTCAAAAAGAGTGAAATATTCCGAATTAGAATAAACCTCAAACTCTTCTAGCTTTGGATACTTTTCCATGGGTTCACACGCAACCGGTGCATCGATTAGGATTTTCGGTTCCTCGCAACTGAGGCGGCCTTCGGAATTTGGGGGGATCTCTTGAGAAGGCTCAATTAACTCGAGCACCACATTTTGATCACCCGGATTAGCGTCTCTAATTGATTCGTCCGCGGTTGAATCGATACGAGACTTCAATCTAGCGATTTGATTTCCTAAATCCCTACAAAATACCTCAGTGTTAGATAATCTCACATGAATATCTTTAAGCATATAGATTACCACATCGAGTTGCGAGGGTGATTGTTGGTGCGAACATCCGTCATCATTGTGGTCATCCCACAAATGACGACTATAAGGCATCGTACCATGAAAAAGATCATTAATAACAACAAAATAAATTATTCACAAAAAGAGAAAAAGAAGTCGATATAAACAATTTGTACAAAAGGAATGCTTAAACTAACAATAAAACATTTTTATCTAATATTGCAAGAAATTATAAATCCCCGGCAACGGCGCTAAAAACTTGATGGCGCGACGCTAGTGGAGTTTTCTAATGACGAAATATATATATTATGAGTGTACTATGGGACTATGGATGTGATCTTTTTAAATGTTCTAACTCCACTAGACACTACGACTACTTAGGGGCAAGTGTACCCCGTCGTATCAAGTAATAATCCGGTTAAGATCGGGTATCGAATCCACGGGATTTATAATTACAAGTATTAGACGACTCGGTTTCGTATGTTATTTAAGCGGTGATTACTTTGGGGTAAAATAAGACACAACTACACACTATTCCTAACTATTGGCGACACAGATTCGTGTAGCTAAAACTCTATGAAGCGGGGTGTGTATGATAAGTTATAACCACGATGAATAACGACTCTAAATGTATACGGATAATGGTTTACTCTTGCAAAGACGACCAAGTGTAGTGAGACCGACCCGTGAAGTACTTAGACTACGTGATTCCTAGTCAAGGCGTGTCTAATACGGGGGAGCTAGAAATTAGGGCCCGTAAGTTCCGTGGCTTGTCAATTCCTACGGTTTCCGGTTTGTCACTTCCGGTAAGGCAACACCTATATAATTCCCTAAAGATAGCCCGGATGGTGGCGGTAATCGCGTGCTCCTACATAATAATCAATTATCAATATCAAAACAAGCAATAAACATTAACACGTAAAGGGAAATAGAGATTATAAGCCGTAAATTATAAATATGGAAAGTGTTTAGATGAAATACAACCAAGCCTAGTACATAGGAAGAGTACAAGCTAATTAGCAAGTAAAAAGGGAGAATCCGCCCTTGGAACTAGCTAACCGGACTCAAAGCCGTCTCCTAGGTCGTGGAGGTGGAACTCTCAAGCTTGGTGACGAATGATGGAGCGGAACTTTGATGGAACGCCGGAACAACCGAACAAGCTCTCGAGGGGGAGAGTTTAACTACAAAATCTGAATCTAAATTACAAGGAAAGAAAAGAGTATAGTATAGCTCTCTAGTATGTAATTGGTATCAAATGAAGTTCAAGAGCTATCTATTTATAGACATCAAGCAAGGGCAAGTTTGTAATTTCACAAAGCACAAGCATGGAGCAACATTATTTGGTGCAGAAATCCCATGATACGCCCCGCATATATTGGTTTACGCCCCGCGTAAGTGCCCATTCCGTCAGAAATCTTCTGCATGTGGACCAATTCGTTGTCTTGTTGACTCAAGTACGCCCTGCGTAGAGGATTATATGCCCCGCGTGTTTGAGTCTCTGGAATTTTATTGCCTGAATTGGTGCCCTTACGCCGTGCGTAGCTGAAGTACGCCCCGTGTAAAAGAGTCTCTGATCTTTTATGTTGAAGAACTGCCTTTTTACGCCCCGCGTAAATAGTGGTACGCCCCGCGTAGGTATAGTTGACTCTGGGAGACAGTGCAGTCTGACTTTCAGGATTAGGCCAATTATTATCGACATGTGTCATACGCCCCGCGTATGCTGAGTCAGTTCCACATGGTGCCTGATAAGGCAATTATTTCTGGCACTATGTTTCACGCCCCGCGTACAGGATAATACGCCCCGCGTATTGAGTGGATTTTTACTCCTTTCTCGTACCTGAAATACAAATCTTGAGAGCCGAGTTAGCTTGACGTTTTTATTTCCTAAACTAATCAAAAACGAGGAAAATAAACTAAAAGTACGAGATTTATTTTTATTTCTTTATTTTATCAAAAACACTTTATTTTTATAATTAAACTTATTTATTTTACCCGAAATCGTCCCGTAAATCACGCTAAAAGATAGGGGTAAAATACCCCTATCACCATGCTGAGTGATTTGTGATAATTTAGTAACTGTTGCATGCTGAGTTAAGATTGACATGAAATCACCCTAAGCTGAGTAGACATACATGCTGAGTGATTTTTTTTAAGCTGAGTTACTAAATCCACAAACAACTATCCTACGTAAAACTGACTACTCAGAATCACAAACGGTTGATATTCTTAATGCTGAGTAAAACCCATTTAAAACATTAAATGCTAGCACGCGCATTAATAGCCACCTAGGATAACGTAAGCAATAATGAGAAAACCCATGCACCGAACGTGTCATAAATGCCATAATCTCTGTCGGTTGATAATCTCGAGGTTAAACGGCTAGTTCAACGAATAGGATCAATTAGCACCTCTATAAATAGTGGAAGTATTCCCACTTATCACTCTTTACACTCGAAATCCTTGATATTCAAATCTTTCTCCCTTAATCCCATAATCATATCAAAGAATCCGTAGTCATGGCAAAACTCCAAAATCCTTCCGGTGCTAGAAATAACGACGACCACACCGATGAAAACCCTAAGTGTCCTCCTCAACAAGGTCAGCATGACCTAACTCCAAACAAAAACCCCAAAACCGACCTAACAACCTCTTCAAAGAAGAAGAAGAAGGACAAGCAGCCAAATGAGAAGTTCTTCGTCAAAGTGTACCCAAGCATCAAGAATCGTGAGGTTCTAAGATGTAGATGGTTCTCCCTAAGCTTCATAACACATGAGCAACCATTTTGTGAATGGATTGCGAAAAACGAATGGGCTGGACTCTTTTCGCTTGCTGGAAAAACCTACCCTAGGTTAGTACGTGAATTCTACTCCAACCTCTGTGTTGATGGAAGTGATGCTGACCATCTAGTCACTCACGTTAAAGGTAAGAAGCTCACCATTACCCCTTCCAATCTCGCAACCTTGCTAAACCTTCCAAACACCGGAAAGGAATTCAGGACCACTAAGGAAAAGCTTGACCACACAACCACTTTCTGTAAACCTACGAGACACAAAGGGGAAATACCTAGCACGTGCATGGGGCAAAACCAAAAAATGGCGCACTATATACTAACAAACTTCATCTTCCCAAAATTCAACGCAACATCATCCGCTTCAAACTTCGAGCAGTGCTTCATTTGGCACATGCTGACCTACAGCCCCCTTAACATGCCCGTATTTCTGGTAGGAGCACTCCAACGGAGTACTATTAAGCTCAGGCTGGGTTCCCTTATTACACGAATCCTTGAAGATCACCAAATCGACTTGATAAATGAAACAGAAATGGTGGGAACTGAAATTACGGCTGCGTTGTTGTTTGGGTTAGTATACAACCAACCTATCAAGCCCAAGAAGGGAAAAGGGGTTATCGAGGCAGCTCAGGGGGAAGCTGAGGAGGAAGCTCAGGAGGAAGATGATGCTGAGCTACCTCAGGACGAGAATATCGCTGTAACCAAAGCTGCTGTCCAAACCAAGCGAGAAAAGAAACGCAAGGCAATCCAAACTAGCTCAAAGGATGTCGATGCTGTCCCCAAGAAAATTCGGGTTGTCTTTAAGGGGAAGAAAATTGATGCTGACCAAGGTAAGTCAGCAGAGAAAAGAAAGAGGCAAGATGAGCCTGAGGAGCTAAAAAGTGAGGAAACCCCTCTGAAGAAGAAGAAGAAAACTGCTAAGCTGAGTCCAGTTGAAGTTGTTCCTCTTGGATTTGCAGTTCCTGATGATTCTCACTTTATCAGAAGCCAAGAGATTGACCTTGAGCAAATTCCTGCTGATCAATAAGCAGAAGAACTAAGCAGTGATGAAGATCAGCATGATACTGATGAGGATATTGAGCAATATCAAGAAACTCATACTGAGCATGAACAAACAGGGAATATTGAGCAAGTTGACAGTCCTGCCGTACAGGATGAGACAGGTGAAGCTGAGCTCCCAGAGCAAGAAATGGTCATGGAAGGGCTTAACACTGATCTCGGAATAGAATCATCTCTTGATTCCATTCCTGCTGACCCGTCTCCTCCAAAGACCAGAAAGTTAAGAAGGCTTAAGAAGAAGGCCTACAAATCTCCAGCTATTGACCTCCTGGATGATTCGCCTCCGAGGGATGAAATCGCGGACCTTACCACTACTCACTTTAAGTTCTTCTCATCACATCCCGAGCCCTCCATACAGGAAAACCAAGCCTCTGTTACTCATACCGAGCAACACGTCAAGACTCCGAAAAATCCAAACCAAGCCGAGCAAGAACTCGAAGTCCTAGCTGCTCAAGGAGACAAGCAAGCTAAGGAAAATCCTTCTCAACCTGAGGTGCCTCTCCTTGCACCAACTCAAGATCATGTTGAGCAGGTAATTCTCTCTGCAGATCCACCTCCTTCCCATCCTATTTCACAGAACATTGAGCAGTCAGCTCCTACTGCTCATCAACATCAAAGTCCAGCTGCTGACCTTACTGGCACTTCTACTCAAGGACAGCACCAAACACTTCCTCAATCAGGTGCTACTAGAATTCCGGCCACTGAGTTCAATCCTGAGGCACAATTTGCCTATCTTCATGCAATTGAGTCCGGACGTCGCATCATTGACTCGGCTCAACATCTTCTCCAGGACTTAAACAATTCTCATGCCGATGCTGCTGGGTTCGCAAATGCTGAATCACAAGAGTTTTCATCTATCACTCAGCTTCTCAATGAGATCAAGAATCTCAAAGACTTAGTAAGTGTCATGACCTTAGTCCAAACCCAGCAACCCAAGCAAGAATCCTTTGTCAAGCTGACTGAGCTGATATTGATGATGGTGAATCACATGAATTCACTTCAAGGACAGATCAATGCTTTACCTACAGTCAACATGGGCTACGATACTTCTGCTGAGTTAGATCATTGTTTTACCAAGTTGTCTTCTGAGCTGACTGGTACTCGTGACCTTCTCTCTTCATCTTCCCAATGTACAATGGATGAAATTAGTGAGGCTGTCCGTCTTCTGAATCTGAGTAAAGAGGAGATGGAAACTGACATGGTCAAAACCAATACTATCCTCCAAACCACTCAAAGCCTATTTTGCCATGTGCGTCATACAAATGCTCAGCGTGACATCTACGACAAGGCTATAATTAGAATGTACCATCAATCTTATGCCCAGCTAGCGGAAGCAATGTCATGGCTAGCTAAGTCACAGGAATACATGCTCAGCATGATCAGCTCATCTATTCGCGTCCCAGGTTCAGTTCTAGATGATGGAGTTCCAGTGCTTGATGGGTTTTTTGAAAGCACGAAACGTCTCAAGGCATACTCGGTCAAACTAACTCGTTCTGCTCTCAATGACACCTTCATTGCTCCTCCGCCTGATGGTGGCAAAACGGGGGAGAAAAGATGAGATGATGGAACTCAGCAAGACACAAGTGAAGCTTTAGGCAGTAAGCAGCGGCAAGAAAAAGGCAAAGGAAAATTGTATCAAGCTGCTCATCAAGCACAAGTTAATAGGAAGCAATAGCTTAGTCAACTTAGGACTTAGCTTACTCTGTATTTATGCTTGATGACTCGAATATATGTTAAGTATCCTTTCATTCAATCTGACTTAACTATATGCAATGCTTATTAATTTATGATATATGCTGACCTGTCTAAAAATTGAACAAACAAATAACTTCAAATTAAAAATACTCAGTACACACTAACTCTGATACCAAAACTATTCACTGTATCAAACTGAGTAAACATTGAACTCTTCTGAAAATTGACCTAGGTTCATCTGAAGTGAATCTTAGAAAGTCTAGGATTGAACTAAGTCAGTACAAAACATGTATTCTCTAATTACTCAGAAGGCTTAAAGTTAAGTTAAGACAATATATGCAACCCCTACGGGGGAGTAATTTCAGAAGAATAAAATGTAATTCAATCATGGGGAACTTCAATACTGAGTTCCATAAATTAAATATTTTGCCAACATCAAAATGGGGGAGTTTGTTGAAACACATTTCCACAAGATTTTGATTTGACAAAATCATTTAAGTTTAATCCATGATTAAGAGACAATTAAATTTAAGTGCTTTGATTTAATTGTACTAATTCGTTTGTTCAATATTGAGTATAAATATGAATGCAAAAAGAAATAAAGATTAAGACAGGACAAAGTCAGCATGAGAACACAACACAAGCTGAGTGAAGAGCAACTCAGTATAAGAGATGATAAGTCATCTTCAGAACAACAGCTTCAGAATAAAGCTGATCAAAGAAGCTGAGTGAAACGAAGCTCAGCACAGAAGAAGTCTACTCCAAGAAATAGATTCTACAGAATGAAGCTGACCATGGAAGCTGAGTGAAAAAAGAACTCAGTATGAGTATTGGTGAAAATCAAAGACCATGATTATCGAAGTGAAGCTGAGTGATCTTCAGGACAGCTTGAATGATCCGTTAGCTAAAAGACAAATTCGACAACTGTTTGCACCAATAATAGAAGTCTTGAATTACGCAAAAGCCAAATTCCAAGATGCATGGGTCAACTGTTCGATGCTATAAGACAAACTGCCGCAAGAAGACATAATCTGTAGGAAGAAGACAAGTCTGACGTCTGAAGAATTCAGAAGACAGGATTGGCCTGCACATCTGAAGCTGACCAGAAGTTTGTCCCCCCAAAAGAGCCGTTTTGGACTCAACGGACAAATCAATTTCAAATGATTTGTTCCTCACATTTCAACTATAAAAGGGACAAAAATATCATTTGGAAGATTGCCGATTTACAGAAAATTACAAGTGAGAAAGATACAAATTCAAAGCACTCAAAAACAAGAAAGAAAACTTACACCAACCTTCTATTCTTTTTGCAAATGCTAGATTGATTGTCTGTAATCATCTAAAGTGTTCTTTATCTTAAAAGGAACAAGTTTGTGATCAATTGTAATATTGAGAGTGTGTGTGCTGAGTACTTGGTATTAATTACTTAGTGGTAGAGAAATCTAAGTGCTGGGTTGTAGCGCTTAGTAGGAGTTGAGTAGACGAATAGAGGAAGATACTCTTGCATATTCAACTGCCTGTAATCGGTTTGTGCTCTACCTTTAAAGAGCTCAGTATTGGATTCTAAAAGCCCGGAGGATTCTGGGGACTAGACGTAGGCGGAGAGGCCGAACCAGGATAAGTGATACTGAGTAATTTCTAACTCTCTCAAATATATATATGTGAACGTGTTGCTTGTTATATTTACTCAGCATATAAACTGTTTGAAGCTGACACTGAGTAAATTGGAGTGCTGAGTTGGAAGCTGACCACAAAAGTGTCAATTCCCAACTCTCAAGTGAAACAGTCTTAGTCAGCATCTGACTGAAGCTGTCTTACATTAAGATCGGCCAAGCTAACCAACGCTGAGTTAATAAACTCACCAAAATTATTAAGTCAGCAAGATTAATTTAGCAAAAAAAGTTATATTAGTTCCTAACCCCCCCTTGGAACTAATCACACGGGGCCAACACAAGTATCCTTCCAGAAACTAATAGATTTACCATTACCTACATTCCACCCAATCCCAGAATAAAATTCAGCAAAAATAGCACTAAGGCCTTTCCATAGAAAGGAACAATTAACCACTCTATCCTTAGGACCCCCCAAAATTTTATCCTTTCTATACTTACCACATAATAATTGAACCCAAAAAGCAGATGGAAGTTGCCACATTCGCCACAGAAGCTTCATTAATAAAACTTTATTATTGTCTCTGGCTTTTCTAATGCCCAGACCTCCCATATCCTTAGGTTGACAAACCTCATTCCAAGGCACAAGGTGAATCTTCCTCCCCTCTTCAGCTTCCCCCCCCACAGGAACCGATGATTAATTTTATCAAGATCTTTGAGAACAGGCTCCGAAAGATGACAAGCCTGCATAATGTGATTAGGAGTCGCACCATTGACAGACTGAACCAAAGTAAGGCGGCCCGCAAGTGAGAGAGTCTTAGCTTTCCAAACGGCACACTTCCTATTGGTTTTATCCAGAATATCCTTAAAGGAAGCTTTTGAAACTCTATCACTATGGAGGGGAATACCCAGATACTTCCCTAGAGAATTAGTCAGAGGAATACCAGACAAAACACTCAACCTTTTGCAGGTTCCCTGGTTCATATTCTTAGAACACATCATCCTGGATTTCTGGATATTAAGCTTCTGCCCAGAGGCAGTATAGAAACAATCAAGAATATCCATAATCACACTTAACTACTCCTCATTACCTTCCACAAAGATCAAAACATCGTCTGCAAAGAACAAGTGGGTAACCTAGGGACAGAATTTATTGATGGACACCGGGTGGAATTTCCCATTACCAACAGCATCCTGGATAAGGTGAGTCAATCTCTCCATAGCCAAAACAAACAAGAAAGGACTCATTGGGTCCCCTTGACGGATACCCCGGGAAGGAGAAAAACCTTCTGATATATCCCCATTGATCAAGACTTGAAAAACAGGAGAAGAGATACACGCCTTAATTAAGCTCCTCCAATTATCCGGGATCCTAGCCCTCTCCAGACTCTCAAGAAGGAAGCCCCAGTTTATGCGATCATAAGCTTTTTCCAGATCAAACTTAAGAGCCACAATACCTCTCTTTCCCTTTTTGATTTTCATAGAATGGACCATCTCTTGGGCAATGACTACATTATCCATCATTTGTCTACCAGGAACAAAACTTCCCTGATTTTGGCTAATGATATCAGGAAGGATACAACGGAGCCTATTGGCCACAATTTTAGTAATAGCTTTATAGATAACATTACAAAGACTAATAGGCCTCATTTGTAAGAAAGATGAAGGCTTCTCCACTTTAGGAATAAGAACTAGGAGAGTGCTGTTCACAAGCCCAATATCATGCGAGCCATTAAAAGCACCTTTAATAAAGCTATAAATGCCTTCCTTCACAACCTCCCAGTGTTTATGGTAAAAACCAGCAGGCAGACCATCAACCCCATAAGCTTTAGTAGCCCCAATACTAAAGATAGCTTGATCAATTTCTTTTAGGGAAATAAGGCAGAAAGCTTCCAGAATTCTATCCTCCCCCAACATGGGAAAGGTAGCAACAGTCTTAGCCTTATCCAGATCAACATGATCCTCTTTAAAAAGGTCTTTATAGAAGTTAAGGGCCAAGTGACGAATATCTTCATCCTCATAAACCCATTCGCCATTAGAGTCTTTAATAGCATCAATCCTATTGTTCTGTCTTCTAATAATAGTAGAGAGATGAAAATACTTGGTATTCCGATCCCCATCTTTAATCCAGGCTTTCCTAGATTTCTGAAACCAAAGAAACTCTTCCTGTCTAAGCACAACTTCCAACTCCTTCTGAAGGGTTCTGAGGAGACCATTCAGATTGTGATTGAAACTAACCTCCAACCTACGATGGATGCCCTTAATTCTACTCAATAATTTATTCTTTCTCCTAATAATATGACCAAAGACGTTTTTATTCCATCCTAGAACATTCTTTCTGAAGCCCTCAGCAGCTTGTAAGACATTAGAGTGAGGCTTCCAATTGTTTTGAACGAAGTCTTTAAACTCAGGATGAGATTCCCAAGCCACCTGATACCTAAACGGTCTCTCACCCCTAGGCCGATTACCTCTCACCAGCCTGACTAAGATAGGACAGTGATCCGAATGCCTAAAGGGCAGATTTAACACAGACACTTTAGGAAATCTAGTTTGAGCTGAAACATTAGCATAAACTTTGTCCAAGCGAACGAAAGTACTGTTACGCTTCCAAGTAAACTTATGACTAGCGGCACCTAGATCAGAAAGCCCACATAAATCCATATTATGCTTATGGTTAAGGCAACGATTAACATAGTGATTCACACCCCCTCTCTGATCACTCATAAGGGCAATGTCATTAAAATCATCAGCCACAAACCAAGCTTCAGACATGCTAACACTCATAGAGTAAACAACCTCCCACAACCGTTTGCGATTAGCCAGGACAGGGTCGGCATACACCCAGGTAATGAAGAAAGGTTTATTGCCAGAAAAGCTAACTTTACTATGAATAAATTGTTTATCCATACTAACAATATCGAAATGATCACGATCTAGCTTCCAGAAAAGCCAAATCCCACCAGCCCGGCCAGTAGCCTCCGATCTAACACAGTTCCAGTTCCTAAACTTTTTAACCACCTCATCAGCTTTAACTCCACTAATCTTAGTTTCCATTAAAATAAAACAAGAAGGATTAAACTGTTTAATTAAATCTTTAACATGGATACGGGTAGCCTTGCTAGCCACTCCTCTAACATTCCAAACCAAAAAATCCATAGAAAGGAGGAAAACTGACCCCACCCACAACCCTAAACCAGGTATTTATTAGGGGCTCCTGAGAGCCTTGCCGAGGTACCAGCAGGACCCCTCTTATCTGACAAAACCATAGAGCTATGGACAATTTTCTGTTTACCTTTAGGCTTTTTCAAGCTAGCTTTGTTTACCCCTATAGCCTTCCCAATACTAGGTTCACCACAGTAATTAGGAATACTAACCTCATTTAACTTCATCTTCCCTTGAGAGGCCTGAGCTTGGGACCCAATCTTGGCATCTCCTTTGGAAACAAACAGGGGATTAACAGTCTCAACCACCTTATTCGATGGATCAGTAGATTCTAATCCTGGCATGCTTGGATTAATATGAACATCAGCCTGATCAGATTCTTGGACCTCCTCAATAGTCAGAGCCTCAAACCTAGACCCTGAAGTGATGACCGAAGTAACCCTAGAACCCCCACTAATTTTTGTGTAGGGCTTCTTTTTGACAACATGATTAGCAATATGGTGTGCTAGAGTAGACACGATACTAATGTCAAGAGGATGATTCTGAACAACAGATGGTCTAGTCCTTCGTCTAACCGACCTCTTAGCAACCATCTAGGGGCCAAAATTCCCCCCATCTCATTGGACTCCTTCAGCTCTACCATTAATCCCCTCCATCACCACTTCTTATACCTTTTCCCTTTTAGGACATCCCTCATAAGTATGACCGTACATACCACATTCAAAACAAATATTATGTAAGCCTTCATACTCAATAAAGTACACCTTATTATGAACACAGTATTTAGACAATAGGGGTTTAGCAAGGTCAATGTCAATACACACTCTTGCAAACTTGCCTCTAATAGCCCCAATGGTAGTTTTGTCCACACGGTGGACTTTCCCAACAAAACCGCCTATCTTGTTAAGAAAAACTTCATTATAATACTCAATTGGTAGGCTCGGGAACCTAACCCACGTTAAAATTCTGTTTACCGAGCAATCATGAGGATTAAAATTGGGAACCCAAGGCCTTAAGGCCAAAACATGATTAGAAATAATGTACGGACCCCCATTAATCACGGCATTATAGTCCTCAACCCGAGTAAATTTAATAATATAGTAGTCATTTTGTAAGTCAGTAATACTAACTTTCCCCTTTTTCGCCCACTAAGCCTGGATCCTTTGAGCAAAATAGTTAAAGCTAATTTTTTTACCAAGAACCGTTACTATTAAAGAAATCCTCCATTTGTCCCTAAGAGCACGCTTGTCAACTGAGGAAAGCCGGATCACAGGACACAAAGGATCATCCTGATCCCCATCCTCTTCGTCAGAATCAGAAAAAACTTCTTCCGAATCTCCTTCCATAATTACTTCATTTACACAAGGCTCCTCCTCGACCACTCCCATGATCGTATCCTTCCACGAATTTCTCCCAAAGCCAGGTTCAGATTTATTTTTATTTGCCACTTCTCCTAAAGATCTAGGAGAAACAATTCCACCAGCCGGGTTCCCGGAGGCAGCCACGCCTCCTAGACTCTAGACTAGGCCAGTGCTCACAGATGCCCCGCCCCCTGCCTGGGCAGCGCACGAAGCCACACCTAGCCGATCCGTAGGCATAGCCCCCCTGCCGCCTGCCTCCCTACCACCGCTGCTTCCTATCCCTAGCCTCTCTCCTTCCTGCCCAGCCAAACGCTGGCCTTTCACCCCTTCATCATAAAATCTTCCCAAATCGGAAACAAAACCCAGCCCCTCCTCCACAACAGCCGACACCGCGCCTACCGCCCTTGGCCCCTCGCCTTTCACTCCCTCCCTTCCCAACGACTCAAAATATTCCGCCGCCGCCAGACTCGGGTCACCGAAGGATCTAGGAGTCCGAATCCCCGATTCGTCCATCCCTTCCCAATCCCCACGATCCCCGTCAATCCCTAAACCTGCTCGCCCCGACGTCGCCTGCGCCAGCCCCCCTCCGGACCGTGACCGGTCTCTGCTTCTCATCGGAACCATGATCAAGCCAGCAAACGCCGCCCACATGAGAAAGAAGAATTTTGACCTAAATCGCCGCCGCACGAGAGAGATACCACATTTTTATTACTAATTAAACTTTAATAATATTGAGAAAATAAAATAAAATTTTAATAATATTTATCTAAATAGAAAAAATAATACTAAATCATATTTTAATTATGTAACTTGTAATATTATTATTTATTCTTAAATAGTCAATTATAAACATAAGTGAAATGGTAGTGTAGTGGTGAGTATTAGAGTTCACAGAATAAAGGTTCGAGTCCTAATTTTGTTAAAATTTATATTTTTTTAATGTAAACATGTCTAAAAGCAAATCAGACTAAACCATTTAACCGGCACTGGGTCAACCAGTTTGTGGTTGAACTGACCAGTTTGAGCGATTCTAAAGGGTTTATAAACATTTAAAAACCGGACCACTTCCGACCCAGAACTGTGACCGGTTCCGACGAACCAGGTTGAACTGATCGGTCTGGTCCGGGTTTGATAACCTTGGTTTTTAGGGAAGAACGTTTTCTACAAACGTGAAATTAGGGGTGTTCATCGGTTGGTTTGGTCTAAAAACCGAATCGAAATAACTGAAAACCGAATAGCCTCAAAAATAAAAACTGAACCTAACCGAATAATAATAAATAACCGAACCGAACCGATCGAATTGTTTCGATTGGTTCGATTCGGTTATTCAGTTTCCTTACATTAAACAATTTCATTAATAATTATTTTTATGTAAGGTTAATATTACACCGTTAATGATGTTGTTGGGCATTTACTTATATATACAACAATTTTTGTTTTTATTTTTCCTTTTGGATTGAAAGAAAGAAAGAATAGAAAGAAAAAAATAGAAATTTTATATAGAAATAAAATCAATCTTAATTCCAAATGTGAATTAGTGTATAATTGGTAAACAAATATTAAATAGACCAATAACATAATCAGTTACAGACAATCCAAGAAATATCATACTTAACAAAGATTCTGATAATATAATTCCAAATCAAATATAACTTAGAACAATACACGACATACACCAATTATATAATAAATCTAGTTTCTAATTATATTTAATTGATATCGGTCGGTTCGGTTAGTTCGGTAATTTTGATTTAAAAGCCAAATCGACCGAAAATATCGAAATATTATAAAAAATAAAATCGAAACCGAACCTAATAGACCGAAAACCGAACCAAAAAGCCGAAATTCTTCAGTTCGGTCGGTTATTTCGGTCCGGTTTTTGAACACCCCTACGTAAAATCTTCTTTTTTTTTCACCAAAACGATTTATTTAGCCACAATTATCAATGTTGAGCAAGTTGGGAAGCAAAACAAAAGGTAATTTACTTATTAGTTCTTCTTCTTTTGTAAAACCTTATATTCATATATGTAATATTTGTTTTTCCATGGCGTTAGAAAATTATATTTTCTTTACATATCTATATAAATTCATTTACTTCGATCCCTAATAGTTTAATTTGACTCAATTTTATATGGGTTGCAGAATTTCTTTAAACATGTGATAGAAAAGTTTGGAGTAATTTAGTTGGATTCATTGATTGAATAGGAAACATAGCAATGTTCAGATGGATTGGGAAGATTGATATCTGAGATTTTGATCTGGCTTTTATTCAGAGTTCGAGGTGAGTGGTAATTATGGTTCATGACACTATTTGTTTGATTTTGAAATCTCTAGCATGAAATCTGTTTGATAAAAGTATTTTGTTTAAAATATCTTTCGATTCTTTAGTAATATTAAAATGTTTGATAAATATAGTTCTATCCGATTTTGAAATTTATCTCATATTTTTTTTTCCTTTAAATCAGTTCTGATGAACTTTCCTAAAAATGCTATTTGTTCAAAATAGTGCTTATTCTAGTTAGATGATAAAACATTTGCTTGAGCTTAAATTATTTGTCAAATATTATCTGTATTAGAGCATAGGCTTTTGGGAACAGACCCTTTATATGTTACTTTGTTTGATATCTTCTATTTGATTTGGAAATGGAAAATTCTATTGAGATTATCGTTTGTATTGAATATCTGAAATTTTATTTGAATTCTGTCATCTGGATATTTATGTTATTTGAAAAATATATGAGATATAAATTACACACTTTGAAACCGGTACATGTGCTCAGTATTATCCGTATCTATTACTATGTCTCACTGACCTTCATATTAGGTTTGCATTATTTGTCATTATTTTATCTGTGTATTTGTTTGTCTTTGTGTCAGTTGTTATAGTATTAGAATCATGCATAAGGTCGGTGAAGACATTCTGTATCTGTATCTGGTAGCGCTACCATCTATGTCTGTTATCCCTTTGGTGATGTGGAATATCATCACTCTGATGTTAATGTACCGTGGTTTTGATAATTTCTATAATTTAATTATTATTATTCAATTTACTTGATTTGTGTAAATATCGTAATATTATTTGATTTCTCTGCACTATCATGTTTGATAAATTCTGAAAACAAATTTGAAAACTTATCTGTATGTGCGCCTATTCCTTGTCTGTTGTATGTTATAATTATCATTCACTGAGATTTTCGCTCGCATAGACAGAAATCTCATGCCACGTTGATATTGAAGGAGGATATTGTTATTGTACGTATTGGAGACTTTTGGATATTTTATGGTATATATTTCTTTACAGTTTAAGTTGTACCATCATATTAGAAGGCTTTATTAGTTAGATAAGTATTATTTTGAAATTAAATTCGAGGCTAGCATATGTTAAGGTAATCTTAATTTATGCGTCGGTCATGGCTAGGTTCGGGTCGTGACATTTATAATTATAAATAAATTTAGGTCTAAATAAATAATTGGAGTTATTAGAGATGATGTGGCATTTTTTATTAATTTTAATTTTTAATAAGTTTATGTTTAATTAATTAACTAATAATAAATTTATTAAAATTAATTAGTTGAAAATTTAAAGGAAAGCGGACTAAAGGCAGCTAGTTAGAAGTTCAAAAAGTCCTGGACGTGATTTGTGTTTTTAAAGTGACAGAAGGTAATTCTTGAATCAATTAGCAATACATGGATAGTTCTCGAAAGTGGTAGAACATGGAGAAAGAGTAGAGCGACTATAAAATTAAGAATGAATGAAGGTTACAAGCCAGCCAACCAATTATACAAACAAGCTCAAATCAAACCAAACTCTCTTAAACATAGTCAATTAACAAGTTTATAATTTCAGAATTGTTTTATATTTCTATTTTAATTTCAAAGTTTGCTTTGAAATTAGAATTTCCAACAATCAAATTACCCTTTTCTAGTAAAGTGCATTTCAATTCTACAAAGAGCAATAAAAATCATAAACGGTAAAACTAACGTAAAGAAAATATAAATCATATATTTCTCGTCAGTCGAATCCCGTTGAAAGACTGCTGCATCCTATTCTTCATCATTTAGATTATTTCGAACAGTTAGATCCAAGTTATTTCTTTTGTTGCAACCACGTAGATCTATAGATCTATGGACAAGATAAATATTTCCCGCTCTTGCTAAAATCGAAACAAGTATAAATGAAAAAAGTATAGCTAACAAATATAGATCTTACGAAAAAAATACGATAAGGTATATAGATTTCAAATCAGCCAAAGTTACAAGCAAAGAAAAAACAAATGTGAAGCTAAAACTAACCCTAAAACATAGATGAGAGGAGGAACAAGGAGGAAAAACTTCATTCTTCCTCCTTTAAGTAGATCTAGTTAGAAAACCATGCAAAAGCAAATAAAGAGAAAAGGGAGGAGTACCGGTGTTTTGAAGGGAATGATTCAGCTTTCTCTAAAGAAAAGAGAGGGCATAGCCTCTCTCTCTAGAACTTACCAAATGCATTATAAGTTAAAAAAAAAAGCAAAATATCAACAAATTTGTTTGTTACAATTAAAAAAAAGGTGATACAATAATTGAAGAAGAGAATGTAAATTATAACATAAAAAATATAATGTAAATACAAATTAAAATACTAAATATAATTTAAAAATTATAATATTTTCTAAGAAGGCAAGTCAAGCCAGGCTAGCTTGGATTTTTAGACAAATCTCAGGCGCAATCCATTATATTTTTAGAATTTTACAGGCTCGAACTACATCGAACTAAATGTTAAATATGTATACCCATGCCCAATCCATAGAAGGTGGGTTGGACGAGCCAACAGATTTATAAACAACATACTTCAAATTAGCCTTACTTTTTTTGTTTAAATAAAAGCAGACTACTAAGATCAAAGGTAACTCTCTAATCTCAATTAGGTTAACACCAAAGTAGAGCTTTCTAAAAAAGCTCGACAATCAATATATTAAAAATAAAAACAAAAAATATTACAAAAAAAGAAGAAGCGAAAACACATGACACATGAGCCTAATTAAAAAACAAGAAAATATTTTGTCGTATTGAAGTCATTAAAAACAAAACTAGAACAAAAGAAGGCCCACCAATTGTCTTTATTTTTCCGGGATTGATCTCTACCTTATGAGACATAGAGACAATTTGACATTGCTCCGGCCAAAAGCACATGCTAATATCTGAGGAGAGAGAATTTAAAGAGAAAGAAATGAGGTGTAAAATAGTGATGGGATAGAAAAAAATAAAAATTAAATTATAAAATAAAAAAATTAAAGACAAAAATACCCCTTTGACCCCAGACTTTGATTGACATTTTAATTTTTTTTAACACCGTTATGTTTGCTAATAGAATCAACTTCAAGGTACATGTTTATCAACTTTTAAACCAAATACACTATATTTGCAAATCGATCAAAGTATAAGGTTCATTTTTATACTTTATCATGTTATGTTATATTGAAAGTTAAGACCATTTTTGTAAAAAATAAATAAATTAATATCAGCTTTTCTAGATAAATTGTGAAAGCCACTCTCCCAAAAAAACTACAAATGGTAACTTTTCCTAAAAACATATTTTCTAGCTAAAAACAGTGAGAAATTGAAATAAAAAATAGAAATCTAATGGTTATGGTTTCTTCCTCTTCTTTACTCAAAATTATTTAGTTCATGTGTAACAAAAGAACAGAATTTACAGTGTTCTGGATTGAGATCAGGAATTATTTGAGTTGCTTTATATATATATATATATATATATATATATATATATATATATATATATCCAAGTCTTTGTTGGTGGTAAGTCTAATAAACAATCATATTCATACTTAAGTGAGTATA
The DNA here is from genome assembly GCF_963576675.1 of Euphorbia lathyris. Lineage (NCBI taxonomy): Eukaryota > Viridiplantae > Streptophyta > Magnoliopsida > Malpighiales > Euphorbiaceae > Euphorbia > Euphorbia lathyris. The sequence goes on along the minus strand of NC_088914.1, from coordinate 15,590,614 downwards.
GAATATCTGAATTATTGCTAAACTCTTCCTTGAAATGTTGATCTGATTAAAAAGGATTGAATTGTGGAAAGCTTTATTGGCCCAAATCAATTCATTGAATATTCTTGAATCATTCGTGTCAGATATAATAATAAAAACGACATTAGGCCTTTAGCTTAAATTTATTCAATTGATTTCTCGACATGATATCAAAGTCTTTTAGATTAAATGGTCTAACTCCATATGTTAGTAGAATTTCGACATATGGAAAGCTGTATCTGTATTTTAACTCCTTCAAATTCAATATGAGTGCACTCACAGTCACATGCTGAGATGTATGAGATAATAATAAAAACTGATCTCGAAACTTCGCTATCAAATTAAGCTTTTAGGCCAGTTGATTCTTTCATATTCCAGACCCGACTAATCATACATTGTGAATTGGGAGTATAGAATCCCTAGCATGACTTGGCTCCAGCTAAGTCTACAAAGAAACTCCAAAAATATAAAATTAGTGTACTTTCATACAGTAAAAATGGGACTGTAACTAGTACACTGTTATTTTCATTCCTTCCAACTGATAATTTTTGTGGTCTGAAATTTGTGATAGAATATTAATAGATCAACAAATTCCAAAAACATTACTGAATTTATCATCACAAACTTACTAATCAGAGGTAAGTAACACTATAAATCCAAGCATCAATTGGAAAGATGCAAAGCTCAAATTCAAAATTATGGCTTCATTTATCTGGCTTTTCCTTTTTTTACTCCTGCCTCTATATCTCATCTTTAAAAACAAAAAAGAGAATAAGAAAGTACCTCCAAGTCCTTCCAGGCTTCCAATGTTTGGTAATTTGCACCAACTTAGCCAATTGCTTCACCAATCTTATTCTCAGCTTTCAAAGAAATATGGCCCTGTCATGCTCCTTCGCCTCGGTCAGATCCCAGTTGTTGTTGTCTCCTCTGCTGAGGCTGCAAGAGATGTCTTAAAAGTTTATGATCTTGCTTGTTGCATCAGACCTTTTTTAGCTGGAGCTGCCAGACTTTCTTACAATTTCTTGGATGTGGGTTTAGCTCCATACAGTGATTACTGGAGACACATGAAGAAACTGATTGTTTTAGAGCTCTTTAGCCTTGAGAGAGTCCAATCTTTTCAGTTTGTTAGAGAAGAAGAAGTTGAATTGCTTATCAATTCAATCTCAGCTACTGAAACTCCTATTGATCTTACTGATAAGTTGTTTGCTCTTACTGCGAATATTACATATAGGATGTCTTTCGGAATCAATTATCAGGGGACTAACTTCGACAGAGACAGATTTCATCAAGTCGTTCACGAAGCTGAGGTTGTGTTAGGAAGTTTCTCCAAGGCTGAATTGTTCCCATTTGCAGGATGGATCATAGACTGGATTACCGGTCATCATGCGAGGACTGAAAGAGTATTTCATGAATTAGATAGTTTCTTCGAATATGTAATAGATGATCACCTTAAACCTGGAAGGAAAAAAGAGCACGATGACATTATCGATGTTCTACTATGAGTAAAGGAAGAGCAAGCTCAACTCGGAACTGCTGACTTCACTAACAATAACATTAAAGGAGTCCTCATGGTATGTTTACTAACTTTCCATTTACAATCACAGTTATCATTACGGAATGACTCTTATTTTGCTTTAAATAACTTTCCTTATATTTGTCTATCAGAATTTATTTGTAGCTGGCACAGATACTTCTGCTATTACTTTGAATTGGGCAATCACAGAGCTTGTCAGCAATCCAAGAGTGTTGCAGAAAGTGCAAGATGAAGTTAGAAACCATGTCGGAAACAAAGGAAAAGTAAGCAAAAGTGATCTTGACAAGCTTCAATATATGAAAATGGTAATAAAAGAAACTTTCAGAATGCACCCTGATGGCCCTCTTCTGTTGCCAAGAGAAACCATTTCCGACTGTAAAATCAATGGTTACGATATTGATCCTAAGACAATGATCCAAGTAAATGTCTGGGCAATCGGACGAGATCCGAAATACTGGAAGGAACCAGAGCAGTTTGATCCTGAAAGATTTCATGATAGCTCTATCGACTATAGAGGACAGAATTTCGAGTTGTTGCCATTTGGAGCTGGCAGAAGAATGTGTCCGGGGATACATATGGCAACCATAACAATAGAATATGTACTCACAAACCTTCTGTACTTGTTTGATTGGAAATTACCAGAGGGAATGAGGAAAGAAGACATCAACATGGAAGAGAAAGCTGGCGTTAGTCTTACTATCACTAAAAGGACACCTCTCATCCTTGTTCCTGTAAACCATCTTCAGTAATTAATTATGCAAAAAAGGAGAAAATGAAATACGGTGCGACTTGCGATCTGCGATTTAGGCATCGCGATACCCCCGTCTTTCCGTTCGCCATTACCTCCGTCGCAGAGTTCCTCTAGTCCGACGCCGGTCCCGTTCTCTCTCCGCCGCCGCTGGTTGTGGGAGGTTGTCTGTCCTTCCGGCGCTAATCGTGGTGACTGTGGGGGTTCGATTTCGTACGGTTTTCTCTCGTACGCGTTTGCGGTTTTCTTCTGGTTTTTGAGAATTCTTGGGCCGCCGCCGCCTCTGCCACCGCCCGTCGGTCTTTGCTGCGCCCTGGTCGCCGATCTCTGGTCAAGGGGCCGCCGTCGACTTCGGATTCATCGCTTATTTCCGGTTCGTCTCTACCGTTTAGGTAGCCGGTTAGTTTCCTTCTTTTCTCTGTGGCACTTGTTTGGACTTGGATTGGTATTGTGTTGCTTGTGTTTTGGTTTTGGCTGGATTTGTGTTGCTTTGTGGCTGTGGCTGGTTGATTTGCATTGTAGTGCCTTCTTGTTCTCTCTGTGTTTCTTGATCTCTCTGTGATTACCTCTGGTCTGTGGTTGGCACTTAGAAGCTGTGTGAGTGGAGATTGGTTTTTGGGGGAACTGTTGCTTGGGGTTTGTACTGGCTGTATTGAGTGCCCTGTTTTTCCTGGCTGGTGGTTTTGCTGTCCGCCTTTCCTGTTTTTCCTAGTTTTGCTGTTAATTATGGCTGGGGTGGAGAAGGCAATAGGCAACTTGTCGTTGTCGGATGGTGAGGAGGAAGCCCTAGATCTGAGTGGGCCATCATCCAATCCTATTGCTAAAAATGGAGGGCTAACCTTGATTGGTCGTTTCCTCACGGAGCGTTCTATTAATACTGTAGTCATGAAGGCTAGAATGGCCACGATATGGAGACCAGGCAGGGGAGTGGCTATATCAGAACTATCCAACAATAAATATGTCTTTGAATTTTATCATGCTATTGACTTGGCACGTGTAGTGGAAGGGGGCCCTTGGTCCTTTGACAATCATTTACTTGTGGTTTCTCTCTGGAAAGATGAACCGTCACCTGACTTGGTAGATCTATATATTGCCGATTTTTGGGTACAGATTTATGACTTGCCTATTGGGTCTATATCGGAGGGAGTGGGTAGACAGATTAGGGACTTTATTGGTAGATTCCAGGCTTATGATATCAATAATAACACCGGGCTACGTAGGCAATTTATGAGGCTTAGAGTCTCTATTGATGTGAGGAAGCCGTTAAAGAGGATGAAGAAAATCCGTAAGGGGAAGGAGGAGTGGGCTTATATTTCGTTCAAATATGAGAGATTGGGATCATTTTGCTATATATGCGGGTTGCTGGGGCATACTGATAGATTTTGTGATAAGATCTTCACCTTGAAACCTGAGGAGATCACTAGGGAGTGGGTTGACTGGTTGAAAGCCCCTGTACGCAGGGGCGGGGATGTGTTGAATGTGAAGTGGCTGAGAGAGCCGGGTAGTCAGGCTACGACCCTCAACTCTGGGAGTGGACCTTCTCTAGGGAACACTATTGGGTCTATAAGAGTAGGGCAGTCGAGTGGGGGTAAGGAAGCTGGGAAGGAGAACATTCCGGTGGGAAAGGAGGGGGCAAAGTTGAAGGGTAAATTGGATGTAGGGAAAGGAAACCCAATTATACAGCAAGTGCATGAGGGGGAGATAATGAATATGGCTGTGGATAGCGATGATGAGGGGCTCGAATTGGCAGATGATCGTAGCCTGGTCTGTGGTTGGCACTTAGAAGCTGTGTGAGTGGAGATTGGTTTTTGGGGGAACTGTTGCTTGGGGTTTGTACTGGCTGTATTGAGTGCCCTGTTTTTCCTGGCTGGTGGTTTTGCTGTCCGCCTTTTCTGTTTGCGCAGGTTTCAGGAAGCAGTGGAAGAAAATATGTTGATAGATCTACCTACACAGGGTAGTCAATTCACGTGGGAGAGGAGTAGGGGTACTAGACTGTGGGTCAGGGAGAGGTTGGACAGGGCTATGGTCACTAGTGCTTGGGTGGACAGATTTCCAACTCATAGGCTTCGCACTCTGGTATCAGCATATTCTGATCATGCTCCAATTTTCTTAGAGTTCGCTAATCCGGTCAGTAATGTGAGGCGCAGTCATTTTCGCTTTGAACAGGAGTGGCTTTCAGACCCTGAGTTCAAGTTTCTAGTGAGGAATTATTGGCTAAGCAGTAGCAATCATAACCTTGCTGCTAAGCTGGCAGCCTGTGCTAGTAGCATGGAACAATGGGGGAAGAAGTATCGGATGAGGTTTAGGAAGCAAATTGAGGGCTGTAAGAGGAGGTTGGATAGTCTTGTTGATAGCAGTGTTCCGACTGACGTGGTCAGATTCCTTCAGGCCAAAAGTGAGTTGAACTCCCTACTTGAATCTGAAGCTATACATTGGCAACAAAGGGCAAAGAATTTCTGGCTACAGGAGGGGGACCAAAATACTAAGTTTTTCCATGCATGTGTCAAGGCTAGAAAGCAGAGGAACACTATTCGCCATCTGAAGGATGCGAATGGCCTGGTAGTAGAAGGAATTGATGATATGGGGATTATTGCCAAAGCTTATTTCTCTGATCTGTTTGCTGGCCCTACTAGCCCGTGTTATGATGTTGTGGATTCCCTTACCCTTCTTGTTTCGCCTGATATGCAGGCAAACCTGTGCTCCCCATTTACTTTTGATGAATTCAAGACTGCCATGTTTCAAATGCACCCTGATAAATCCCCTGGTCCTGATGGATTAAATCCGGGTTTCTTTCAACACTTTTGGGACCTCATTGGTCCTGAAATTGTTAATGCATGTAAGGGCTATCTGGATCACAAAGAATTTCCCCCGCACTTAAATGACATGATAATTGTCCTTATCCCCAAAATTGATAGGCCTGAGGGTATGAAAGATTTTCGCCCTATCTCCCTTTGCAATGTGCTTTACAAATTGATTGCCAAGGTCCTAGCTAATAGGCTCAAGCTTCTGCTACCTTCCTTGGTATCTGAGACTCAATCTGCCTTTGTCCCTGGCAGGTCTATCTCTGACAGCATTATGGTGGCCTTTGAGTCATTACACTTTATGAAGAGAAAGAACATGGGTAGAATTGGTGAGGTGGCTTTAAAATTGGATATTAGCAAGGCCTATGATAGGGTTGATTGGACATTCCTGAGACTTGTTATGCAAAAATTAGGCTTTCCTGGGCTGTGGATTGATTGGATCATGCTGTGCATTTCTACCGTGGAATACTCTGTGTCGCTTAATGGTACATTTGTGGGTCCGATTAAACCTGGTAGGGGTCTGAGACAAGGAGACCCTCTGTCGCCATACTTATTTATACTGTGTGCTGAAGTCTTATCTAAACTGATTAATAGGGCGGCGGATGAGGGCTCCCTCCATGGGTGCCTCATCGCTAGGGGTGCGCCAACCATCACACATTTGTTCTTTGCAGATGACAGTTTCCTATTTTTCAGGGCCTCTATGGATGAGTGTAACAAAGTTGGGATGATCCTTTCAGAGTATGAGGCAGCATCTGGCCAGGCTATCAACCTGCAAAAATCTGGGATTTTCTTTAGTCCGAATGTGGGCCTGGATTTGCGAAATGAGGTATGTAATTCTCTTCAGGTCTTTCACCCTCTGGATACTGGTCGCTATTTGGGGCTCCCCTCACTAATTGGGAAGTCCAAAGTGGCGATCTTCAGTTTCCTCAAAGATAGACTAAGGAAGAGGCTGAGTGCATGGACTTTTAGATTTCTCTCTGCGGCGGGTAAGGAAGTGCTAATTAAGGCGGTTGCACAGGCACTGCCAACTTTTTGTATGAGTGTCTTTAAACTGCCCAAATCCCTGTGCATGGACTTGGAAAAGATAATGAATTCATTTTGGTGGGGTATGAAACCAGGGGGTAGGAGATCGATTCATTGGCAGAGTTGGGACAGGCTTAGCAGGGATAAGAGAGAGGGTGGCTTGGGTTTTCGGAACCTCCAAAAATTCAATCTGGCCTTATTAGGCAAACAGGCCTGGAAGTTAATGGTTAATCCAAATTCTTTAGTAGGTAGAATGTTCAAAGCTAAATATTACCCTAGAGACCCCTTCCTTTCCTCCAAATTGGGCAATAATCCTAGTTTTGTTTGGGGGAGTGTTTGGAGAGCCATTGAGGTATTGAGATTGGGAGTTCGTTGGAGAATTGGGGATGGTAAGTCAATATATGTGTGGAAAGACCCATGGGTAAATACTATGGCCCCATTTAGGGTACAGGGAGATGCTGTCATGCAGCAGGATGATACAAAAGTGGCTGATCTGTTTATTCCAGGTAGGAAGTTGTGGGACAGAGGGAAGGTGGAGGAGTTGTTGAATGAGGCAGATGCCAGAATGGTATGTAGGATGGTGTTGCCAACCAGAGAAGTAGAGGATGGACCAATGTGGAATTTTACCAGAAATGGGTTGTACACAAGTAAATCAGGGTATAAAGCGTGTTGTGATGCTTATGGTAGTGTGAATCAGGATGATGGGTGGAGTAGAATTTGGAAGATGCATGTCCCCCCAAAAGTTAGAATGTTTGTATGGAAGTTGGCCTCGGGCTGTGTGGCTACTAGACATAGATTGGCAGGGAGAGGGTTGCTAATCCCAACGCAGTGCCCTTTCTGTCATTCTGATACTGAGCATGATCACCACCTTTTTGTGGATTGTGTATACGCCCAGGAATGTTGGAACCTATCCGGGATCAATACGGATGTATTCCAACCTGATTATCTAACGGGTTCTATTTTGCAGGTACTCTTATCCAATGATGAAGACACCATAACCAAGATGGCAATGACGCTTTGGGTTATTTGGAACCAATGGAATCAAATAGTTTGGGAGAGCAAAGTCCAATTACCAGAAACGGCGATCTCTCTCGCGAGTAACTACCTTGCTGCGTGGCGCCAGTCCCAGTTGAAGAACCTTCCGGCTGCGGCCCGTCAGCCGCCCACGCCCTCAACGGCTCAGGCCGATGCCATCACCGCACAGCACCACCGGATCCCAGTTCCTCAGGCGGGTGTCCCGGCCCCTGCCCGCCTTGCTGCGCAGCGCCGGCTGCCCCCTATCATCACCAACGACAGGAGCCGTAGGCACGGTTGCCCATCGCCACGAGCACACACCGCGGCTGATTGCGACACAGGTACGAGATACTAGTTGGTCTCGCCCCCCTCTTGGCTTTGTTAACTGCAATTGTGATGCAGCTACCTTTAAAGCTGAGTCACGGAGTGGGGTGGGAGCCTTACTTAGATCATCCGATGGATCCTTTATGGCCTGTCGTAGTCGCATAATCCCAATTATTGAAGATATCAGGGAATCTGAAGCGCTAGCTCTACGTGATGCATTGCAGTGGTGTATTTATCTCAATTGTATTAATGTTTTGCTTGAAAGTGACTCGTTGATTGTCGTTAACAGTGTCAATTCGATTGATCCGGACTTGTCTGTTTATGGGTCAATTATTCAGGATTGTAAGGTTTTGTTAAGTTGTCGACACGATTATAAAGTGTATTTCTCTCCACGCCTAGCGAACAAGGGAGCTCATGTTGTTGCACGACATGCCCTGTCCAATGCTAGCGAGTTCGTATCTTTTTCTGCTCCGGTTTGGTTGCAGGAGACTATTGTTGCTGATTCGGTTTAAGGAATGAATATCATTTTGAAAAAAAAGTAATTAATTATGCAGTGGTTTAAAAGTTTAAGAATGCGAAAAAAGTATCATTACATTTATCAAAACATAAACAATATTTTATGAATAATATCAAATTTACAACCATAATCCTATACCGAGGCTTAAAGTTTGAGGATATCATAAAATATTGTTATATTTGATAAAACATGATGATATTTTTATGAATAATATATAACCATATATATAGTTATAATATAACTCTATATAGAAGATTATAATCCGATAAAATCATCCTGAAAACTTATATTAATTAAGCTCAATATAGGATAATTATATCCACAGTACTTGAACTTTGTCCTATTTCACACTTTGCTACCTAGACTTCACTTTTGCATAGGAAAATAACAGAACCTAGAGCTAATATGACTGCTAAAACAGGTTAATCGAGCCACATCAACGTTTTAGCCTCATAAATGTTGTGTTACTGATAAATGTTTATTCACATTTCCTTGCAAATAAGCTATGTTGTATCATTTAATGCTTAAGCAAGTGTATCTTGTTTTTTACAAAGCCAAGCAAACACACCATTGCCAAGTGAGAACATTTTAACTTGAAGTGCTCTACTGTTCATCTATGTATCCAGCCCAATTGCTATCTACGGATTTCCATAGAACTCCGATGGATATGTGGATCCGTTTAGCTCAATTTAGTATATGACAGGGATTGCTCACCATTGTTTTACCGTGGTAAAGAAAGTGTATGAAGATCTGACTTGGGCGCAACTCACCAATGAACTCTGATGGATATGCGGATCCATTTAGCTCAACTTAGTATCACAGGCTCTCTGGTCCTAACATGACTTTGCTCCAGCCAAGTCTACAAAGAAACTCCCAAAATAAAAAAATGAAAAAAACAAATTAGTATATTATCATTAAGGAAAAATCTGACTGAAGTCTGAAAAATGCTGTTATTTTTTACTCCTAATATGCTGTTATTTTCATTTCTTCCGACTGATAATCAATTTTGTCTGAAAAATGAATGGCTCAACAAAGTCTAAAAACTTCTCAATTCACATCCATCCACTGTAACTACACATGGGTGAACCCCACAAAGAAAGAATATAAAAGACAAACTAAAGCTATTATTTCTTCAAATTATTTTTAATGGTGTAAATCACGTGTCTTTATTGACACAATTATATTTGCAGCTTAGTAATCACACGTGTCTTTATTGACCCTCTCACTTTTGTGTTTCCATAGGCTTATTTTTTTTTGGCTTTGAGTGAATAAGATGGCTTTTTTTTCCAACTTACTAGTCAGAAGTAACACTATAAATCCAAACATCAATCAAAAGATGCAAAGCAAAAAATTAAATGGCTCCTTATGCTCCATTTATCTGGCTTTCTCTTCTTTTAGTCCTGCCTCTATATCTCATGTTTAAAAAGAAAAAACAGAATAAGAAACTACCTCCAACCCCTTTCACGCTTCCAATCTTAGGCAATTGGCACCAACTTAGCCAATTGCTTCACCAATCTTATTCTCAGCTTTCCAAGAAACATGGCCCTGTCATGCTCGTTAGACTCGGTCAAATCCCGGTTCTTGTTGTCTCCTCTGCTGAGGCTGCAAGAGATGTCTTAAAAGTTTATGATATTGCTTGTTGCAGCAGACCTTACTTAGCCGGAGCTGCCAGACTTTCTTACAATTTCTTGGATGTGGGTTTAGCGCCATACGGTGATCACTGGAGACACATGAAGAAACTGATTGTTTTAAACCTCTTTACCCTTAAGAGGGTCCAATCTTTTCGGTTTCTTAGAGAAGAAGAAGTTGAATTGCTCGTCAATTCAATCTCCGCTACTAAAACTCCTATTGATCTTACTGATAAGTTGTTTGCGCTTGCTGCGAATATCACATATAGGATGTCTTTCGGGATCGATTATCAGGGGACTAACTTGGACAAAGACAAATTTCATCAAGTGGTTCACGAAGCTCACGCTGTAGCAGGAAGCTTTTCCATGGCTGAATTGTTCCCATTTGTAGGATGGATCATAGATTGGATAACCGGTCATCATGCCAGGACCGAAAGAGTGTTTCATGAACTAGATAGTTTCTTCGAATATGCAATAAATGATCACCTTAAACCTGGAAGGAAAAAAGACCAGGATGACATAATCGATGTTCTACTACAAGTGAAGGAAGAGCAAGCTCAACTCGGAACTGCTCACTTCACTAAGAATAACATTAAAGCAGTCCTCATGGTATGTTTACTTCACTAAGAATAACACTAAAGCAGTCCTCATGTTATCATTCTGAAATGACTCTTAATTTTGTTCAGTCATTCTGTAAATGTTTGTCTATCAGAATTTATTTTCAGCTGGCACACATACTTCTGCAATTACTTTGAATTGGGCCATGGCAGAGTTAGTCAGGAATCCAAGAGTGCTGGGGAAAGTGCAAGATGAAGTTAGAAACAATTTTGGAAACAAAGGAAAAGTGAGCGAAAGTGATCTTGACAAGCTTCAATATCTGAAAATGGTAATAAAAGAAACTTTCAGAATGCACCCTGTTGGCCCTCTTCTGTTGCCCAGAGAAACCATTTCTCACTGTAAAATCAATGGTTATGATGTCGATCCTAAGACAATCATCCAAGTCAATGTCTGGGCAATCGGACGAGATCCGAAATACTGGAAGGAACCAGAGCAGTTTTATCCCGAAAGATTTGCTGATAGCTCTATTGACTATAAAGGACAGAATTTCGAGTTCTTGCCATTTGGGGCTGGCAGAAGAATGTGTCCAGGGATACATATGGCAACTGTAACAGTAGAATACGTACTCGCAAACCTTTTGTACTTGTTAATGAGGAAAGAAGACATCAACATGGAAGAGAAAGCTGGTGTTAGTCTTGCTATTAATAAAAGGACACCTCTCATCCTTGTTCCTATAAAGCGTATTTAGTCTTATTGTTTTTGGAGGAAAGTGTCAAGGAACCGATTGAACTAAAAGCTCGAGCTGATAGTTAAGGCTCAATCATATATCTTATATTAATCTCCGACACACCCCCACACGCAAATGCCCATTGGGCTTGCACAGGCCCATCCCGCCACGTGTTTTATTAATTCCACAAATTAATGAGGTTGCCGGGACTCGAACCCTCGACCGTTTGGTCCTAGAGGCTCTGATACCATGTCAAGGAACCGATTGAATAAAAGCTCGAGCTGATAGTTAAGGCTCAATCATATATCTTATATTAATCTCCGACAGAAAGCAGATTTAACATGTAAAAAACAATGCAATCTTAAAGCAGTTCTCAATAATGTAGAAAGAAGCAATCCTAAGCCAAAAAGATAAACCTACAAGCAACTTATAGGTAAAATTTACTTGCAGAAACCTATTGAGATTTATTATCTATCTGTAAACGTTTTAGGCTTTTATCAATATCAAGCTTTTTTTGTTTCCTTGGATTGGAAATTCTATTTAGGGCAATGTGTGAAAAAGCAATTAAGATGTCAATGTTGAATGCAACAGATTGTGGTCCTAATCCAACTCAACTAAACCTAACCATGAGAAATCAACTCAATGTTGTCAATTTAAACTAATTACATCCATTAATTAAAGCCCAACAAATTTGAGTTGAGTAGATTTCCAAGAATTCAAACAATTGAACAAGACAAAGAAAAATGAAAGTAAAAATTGGAGTAACACCAGATTAGAGAAGAGATAACGGAGGAGATAGAAAGTACCTGAGGAAGTGGACCTGATTGGAATTCTGACTATCTTGTTAATTTGTGACATAAAAAACACGTGACTTGTATGTGCACGCTGCATGCCCCTTACTGGACCTTTAACTATCAGGATGGGGTTCATGATCGATGGTGAAAATCACCTGCACTATATGTTAGTTTGTTTTTGTTTGTTTTTACTATTAAATTAATTTTACATTTGATACTCATGTTATTCTAAATGCTTGTCATGACTGCTTACCAATCAATGGGGATGTGCATCGGTATAAAACCGAATCAAACTGAAAAAATCGAATACTAAAATGATCAAAATAATTCGTACCGATACCGAACCGAATAATAGGTAAAATCGAATTAAAACCGAACTGAAATATGCAGTTCGGTTCGGTTTAAACTGAACAAACCGAATTAAGTTAAAAGTAACAAATCACAAATAAAAATCAATATATTTTTTCATTAAATTTACTTCAGCAACAACAAAAATTGAAATACTTCCAAAATATATCTATATTGGGTTATTATCTCAACAATAATAATAAAAATTAAACTTGTAAAATTAAATATATGTGTATGTAAGTTGGTTGGGAAAAAAGGCTGTTGGAAAATCGGTTCTTACTGGAGTTAGAAGAATTGCTTGTACTGCATCTGTTTACCATATATGGTTAGCTAGGAATAAATCTTATTTTCAGGGAGTATTGTTTTCTATGTTAGATTAAGAGGTCTTGCTTTGAAGAACAGAGATAAGTATTCCTGGAATACTTGGTAGCTTTTGCTACTGGTTTTACGTGTTTTTTTTATACTGTGTAATTTTGGTTTATGTTCTATAAAATTTCTTTTACTGATTAAAAAAAATGTAAAATATGTGTAATTTGGTGCGGTTTGGTTTTTTACATTTTTTGTCAAACCGAACCGAATATCGAAATACACTTAAAATTAAAACCGACGCCGAACCAAATTGTTAAAAAATCGAATCGAAAAACCGAATTCACTCGGTTCGGTTCGGTATGCGGTTTAAACCGAATCGATGTACACCCCTACCAATCATAATTCTATTATTTCTTCATGTGATTCTTTAACATGGAACAATATTATTATTTAGCAAGTTCAAGCAATGTTGGAACTTGAAATTCTCATTAGTGTGTACCTTTCATCAGATAAATATTACCTTCCTCTATGACATCTCGTACAAAATGATACCTAACATTGATAGTATGAGCTTGATGAACTTGATTCTTTACCAAGTGAATCGCACTTCCGCTATCACAACTCAGATCCACACATTCTTGCTTAATCCCAAAATCATCTTGAAGACCCCACAACCACAATTCTTCCTAATTACTTTATCCAAGCTCTGTCCTGCCCGTATCTTATTTATAATGGGCTCAGGCTGGGGTGGGTCAAGCTAGAAAAATTAATTTCCAAGCCCATCATAGCTTAACCCATTCAACATATAAATTTATATTAAAAATAAATTAAAAATTAAAATGATAATAAAATGATTAAAAATTAAATTTATTCTTGTATTGAAAGTCATAAAAATCTTGTAAAAGAAAAAGTTATAAAAAAAAATTAAAATTGATGATAGAATAATAATAAAAAAAACTAGAATGAACTATAAGTTTTTTTTTTTTTTTATAAAATGACATAAAAAGTACAAATACAACACGGAAATTAAGAGGAATAAAACCTCGCAACTATGCAAGATAAAGCTGGTATAAGATCCATAAATGGAAGAAAAAAGACTACAAAAAATAAAAACCACAATAGGTGAAACTAACGCAAAGGAAATACAAATCATATACTTATCGTTAGTTGAATCCCGTCTATAGATCTACAGACAAGATAAATCTTTTTCGTTCTTCCTAAAACCGAAACAAGTGTAAATGAAAGAAGTTTAGCTAACAGATGTAAATATAGCAGAAAAAGAAGTACGATAGGGTATACAGATTTCAAATTAGCTAAAGCTACAAGCAAAAAAAAAAAAAAAAAAAGCAAATGTGAAGCTATGTGAAGCTAAAACTAACCCTAAAACATAGATGAGAGGAGGAAAGAAGACAAACTTCATTCTTCCTCCTCTAAGTAGATCTAGTTAGAAGGTTAGAACATAAGCAAATAAAGAGAACATGAGAAAAAAAGGAGTAGCGACGACAATGACGATGTCGACAATTTTTGAAGGGGAGAACTATGCTTAGAGAGAAGGCAGAGCCTCTCTCTCTAAAACTTACCGAATGCACTGTAAGTTAAAAAAGCGAAATATCAATATTTTTTTTATAACAATTCAAAAAAAGTGATATAATAACTAAAGAAGATGATGTAAATTACAATATAAAAAAATATAGTGTAAATACAAATTATAATACTAAATATAATTTAAATATTATAATATTTTCTATGAGGGCAGGCCGAGCTAGCTAGCCTGGATTTTTAGACAAATCTCAAAACTTGACCCATTATATTTTCAAGTTTTTGCATGCTCGGATTGAGTCAAACTAAAGGTTAAATATGTATATCCATACCCGATTTATGGAAGGTGGGTTGGATGTGCCAACGGGTGTTCATACACATTTTTAATTGGCCTTACTTTTTTTTTTGTTCAAGTAAAAGCAGACTATTTTTAGGACCAAAGGTAACCCTCTAATCTCAATTAGGTTAATAGCAAAGAAGAGCTTTCGAAAAACTCCCAATCAATATATTAAAAATAAAAAAATTACAAAAAGAAGCGAAAACACAAGATACACGAGCCTAATTAAAAAACACGAAAATATGTCCTATTGAAGTCATTAAAAACAAAACTAGAACATAAAAAATTTCACCAATTGTCTTTATTTTTTACTTTTCTAGGTATTGATCTCTACCTTATGAGATATACACCTGTGTCAGATTTAATAATAACAATCGGCCTTAAGCTTCCAGCTTAAACTTATTCAATTGATTCTTTGATATGATATCAAAGTTTGTTAGATAAAATGCCCAAGGGTTCAAATCCTGATAACAACATTAATGCAAACATCTCCTCCAAGAATCCAGGCCAGAGTTGATGGAGGTCTCACAAGACGTGTAACATCAGCCACATGTCGTGTGACTCGAGTGCTGGGTGAATGAAGGGTGGAAGACGGATCCACATGACGTGTCAAAGGGGCATACGACATGTGGAAAGCTTACTGAGCCCCTAGAATTTTTGTGGAAATTCACACGGTATGTGGCTTTCCTTCACACGTCGTTTGACCTCTTAGAGGAGGCCATTAAAGACTATCATCGACGATTAGAGAGGGCTACAGTTGTTAGCCACACTGCGTGTCAAACATGCCACACGCCGTGTGGGGTTGCTTCTTCACAAAGAGACAAATTTGCCAGAGTCATGTTTCATTCTAAGAAGTTCATCACTGACTTAAGAGTAGTTCCCACTATCCTAAGCCCAGTGGTGGTATTCCGTGACAACACACATGGAATCCAAACACGTGCTCATAAAATTTCACTACATTCGAAAAAACCCTTACAGTTTGCGTGATATGCAACACAGTTCCACAATTTAAAAACTTGCAATGCATTTAAGGATTCATGAGTCATTTTTTTGGCCAAAAAATATGATAACATTCGCCATAATATTACCAGGATCAGGCTGGGAATATTCCCCAGAAGGAGGACCAAAAAGGAGAAAAGGCATAAAAGATCCACCGGTTTAGTATATACGGCGTATAACTGGAGATTGGGCACATATATGGTGACACACCTTTGGTCATCCGGAGATCCGCCAGGTACAAGGATCCGAGATCCGTCACATAAGGCGATCCGCCAAGATAAGGCACTAAGCTGGTATATGGCGGGATCACCATCATTAAATGAACATTAAAGATACCTTAAAAGCCATAATCGTTCAGAGGTTAGAATCAGAGTTAAAGTGCATTAAAAAGGTATTACATTTTGTTGGGGTTTAGTGTCCTATAGACAATTGTTGCAGGATACAAACTTAATGTAAATGAATTGTTCTTTATATCATTTGTTTTAATGAGATATATGTTTTATAACTATATAAAGGCAATCCCTTTTAAGCACTAAATAAAGTCTAATAAAAGGAAATCCGTAAGTTTGTTTAAAGTGATTATAAAGTGTTCATACAAGCATGAAGTGAGACAAAACTTTATAATAAACTAATAAACTTAAAACCACCCCAAGTCAAGTGATATGTTTAGGATTGATATATCACTGTTGAGACTTGTATGTAATAATGTCTTCTGTCCGACAGAAAGCTGATCTCACAAGCTTCATATATATAGATATCTGGACAGTTACATAGATCCGATGAAACGTCGTTCATTAGGATTGGGGATCCGATTTGAGATAACAGGATGGGTAGATTCATCCTTGTCACCTGTTCATCTCATTGGTATTAATAGGTATAAGTAATCATCAGACTCAAAGGAATGTTAATTGGTCATCCTGAATTACTGAATGTGAGACTTTGATCCTGTGGTCCCACGATCCTTAACAGAGATGACTTTGGGGTGTGAACTGCAAAGGTTGGGTGTCACAGGAAGTAATGTCAGGGTAGTTATACATTGGATTGAGCATTTGTCACTCCCGATTAATGGGAGATATATCCAAGGATCGCTTGTGGAAGACTCGACTCTAAATCCTTGCAAGGTGATAGCTTAAGACTTGAAATACAGATTTCACTTAACCTATCTATTTGAGTTGACTCGGCCTGAACAAGTAAAATGAACGTCTCGCTATATGTGAATTGACATCACCCATAGTCATAAGATTTAGTTCAAGGATATAGTTGATAAAGGATTGAATTATACTGTAACTAATACGGAAGGGTTAACGACAGAATCAACCTGTCTTCTTAACGGACTCTGGGGGAATGATTACAGACTTGCCAATAACATACTCAGTACATCATTCCGTTATGCAAGGATTAAATATAATTCTTGAAGAAATTAATTTAATAGTTGCATACGGCTAGAAGTAGTAAGAACCTAATGGATCACACATAAGACTTGGAACCAAAAGAGAGATGGATGTCATTAATAGATGGAAGCCCAAATGAGCCCAGTAAAGCCCATTTAATTAGGGGGGCCGAAATTTGTATATAATAAGTTAGGAATTATTTTAATTCCCTTAATCCTAATTTGATTAGGTTTGTGAATTAAATTAATTAAGAGAGATAATTAAATTAGGAGTTTTAATTAGATTAATATACTCCTATTATTATCCAATTAGGTTATTTATTATTATCCCAAATATATTAGATATATTATAAGATAATAATTAGGAATCCTATTCCGAATTGAATTCCTATTAAGTAACCTATTCCTATCTAACTAGGGTTTAGATACAAGTTATTATATATACCCCCCTAATGTGTGAATTTCGACTAAGCCATACTACTCCCCTCTATGTGATTTTCGAAACCTACATTAAGAGAGAGAAAGTGAATTCGCATCCCCAAGTTCGTGGACAAGAATTCATACGGCTTCCGTCAATTGATTAATTTCATTCATCTCCTTTTCTCTTTGATCTTGTGTTGGTTAATTAGAGGCAATCTATTTTGGTTGCATCTCATAAGGGTTGATTCCATCTTTAACCTCACCGTGTTATACTTCGTGGTTGGAATCTCGGAGAAGAATTGTGGGCGCTTCTTTAACAACGGTAGATTGTTCATCAAAAGGTATTCCTTCTTATCCCTCTTTATATGAAATAACGATTAACGGATCCTATGGTTAAAAGGAAGTAGGCTAAAATTTTTATATTTCCGCTGCTATACCTTAGCCTAATTTCCAACACATTTCATTAACGAGGCATTAAAAGTGAGTTATTACGGCTATCACTCAAACCTATATAATTACCCCTGTAATAAGGTGTCAAAAGGTACACACTATCAAAACCTTACTTGTGATTACAGTTTATTCTTAAGAACATTACTGATTTAGGCATCGGAGTGCCCCCGGCCGAACACAACGGCGCCTCACAGGGACGCTATACGGTATTGATAAATCTACGTAATATCAAAATATTATGGTTTACTTAATTTCTGAAGTTAGACCTTATGTGAGTAATTTGCAAAGTCAAACTTTTTAATTTATCCAAATCGTTTCGTTTTGAGGTAAATAGCCACGATGCCAATTTTTTATAAAATGCTTGAGTTCAGATATTGCATAAACTACAAACCCATGTTTGTAAGCTTTTAAGCCACAACAATGCGTTTGCAAAAAAAATCAACCCATACTTTACCCTAACAATAATATAACGGTTAACTTTAGCTTTCTCTACGAGTTGTTCAAAATGTTTGATATTTATTTAATTTTTCTTGATTCAATAAAAAAAATTAATTCAATTTAATTTATAACAAAAAAAAAAGTGTAAAACTAGTAATATACACCTCTAAAATGCTTGAGATGAAAGTATGAAATGGTGAACTGGATTTAAGAGTGTAGATCTCTAATGGCAAAGGCTCCCTTGTACTCATATGACTTTGATAACCCGCGAAGCCCAAAACGGGTTATACTCATTTCGCAAGCCCAACCCATATTAAAGCTCCATGGGCTAAGATTGGACGGGACCCGAATGAAGGAAGCGGGCGCAGTGAGTAAACCGCCCCTAATCCCTAAACGGAGCGACAAGACTCCCACTCAGAACCACGTTCGTTTCCATGAAAACCACGAAAGGGACATGGCCTAAAAAGGGGGAACCGCCCTCAGAACGTGGCCCACTAAGGAGTAACCGCCCTCGGCGGTTACCCAAAAAATACCTATAAAAGGCCTTAAGAATAAGGGAGGAGGTACGTTCACACTTTTTTTCCCACAGAACTATTGCTAAATTATAGACTCATCCTTACAAAAACTGACTTGATCGTCGGAGAGTTTTCCCGGAGATCCTGTCTCCGGTTTTGTTTTGCAGGTAACTCCGGCAAAGAACATCAAAGCGGATCCAGCAAGTTATCATTGGTGCGGTGAACGTGGACCTTTTTTTACCAACATTTGCTTAAAGGTACATGAGGAACATGTCAGAACCATCACGAACGACCGGCGTTACCACTAGATCAACCAGTATGAACTCCAGGGGACCACGGACTGCGAATTCGCAACCTGCAAGTACACAGCCTGTGGTGCCTAGCTCATCGGGTCCTTCGGGACAATTGAGTCCGTTATTGGAGGTCAAAGTGCAAACTGAGATGGAAATGTCCAATAGTGATTTCGTACAGATGGCTGGACAAGTCTTGGCTTCGAACATGAGCCAGGCGGCTGGAGATCGAATGATTAATTTACTAACGGCCCTCGCCGAACACAATACCGCCGTGGCGGCTGCTCCTCAAGAACCTGTGGTTATCTCAACACAATCACCGACTATCCCTGTCATGTCGGCCCTCCCGCAGCCATCTCAGGCACCAAATCAAGTGGGCCAGAGTAGTCGCACAAACCCACACAGCCACCCGAGCAACTACTCGCACCCAGATCTCATTACGACGATACATCCGACCTGGCAGCCATCCCAACCGTTGCCAAGAGTGCAAGGCACTCTTCCGCCACAGCAAGTGGAACCTTTTCCTCCCAGACATTCGGAGTTGATGATTCCTGGGCGAGAGCACACATGGAACTTTGATCCTATAACGGGGCAGCGGTTAGTCCCCCAACGGGCACCCGTCTCAACACCGATGGGCGGATGGATGCCACCCAGAATTCACCAGCAGCGGATGGAAGAAGTCCGGTGAATACCTGATATTGACTTAGAAGATCAATTACGAAGCATGATGGAGCGAATGGGGTACTCGCCTAGGCCGAGGGCAGAGATCCAGAGCGATTCACCTTTTGCCCCTTCGTTACGGGAATTCATTCCAGATCATAGAATCAAAGCGCCTGCCATACCAAAATACTATGGGGATCCAAATTCTGACCCTGAGGCTCATGTCAGGAACTACAGAGAGTTAATGGATGTTGCAGGGGCAAGCGAAAGCATAATTTGCAGGTTATTCTCGACAACTTTGGGAGGTGCGGCATCTGATTGGTTTCGATCTTTACCGACAGAATCTATTCACAATTGGCAACAATATAGTCGGGATTTCTGTGCGAAGTTCGTGGGCTGTAAAGCAGCAGATGTGACAGATAGGCAGCTGAAGGAGATCAAACAGAGGAACTATAATTCCCTAAGGGAATTTTTTGTCGCCTTTAACGATATCCTGGTGCGATTGCAGAACCCAGATATCGTGAGTATTCGCAACATCATGGCAGATGGAACCACAGATTGGAGCATGCAGGAGGAAATCATCCGTAACAAACCACGCACTGTAGCCGAGCTCATGAAGATAGCAAAGGAATTCATGGAAGTGGATGATGTCAACAGGGAACATAGGGCCCAAACTCGGCGAGAAAGAGATGCCGCTAGAACCACTTCGGACAGTCGGCGTCAGACCCAGTCCAAAAGTAATTTTGTTCGAAGAGGCGATCGTCCCTTTCAAGGTGGAGGATATCACACGCCACTAAACACGACTCGCCAGGAGGTGTTACTTTGGATCGAAAAGAGCCCCCTGAAGAAGGATGTGCGGTTCCCCGAGGTAAAAGGTCGAACCAGTTTGGGGCGACATCCTAACAAATATTGCAGGTTCCACAGGTTGAATGGCCATGACACAGATGATTGCTACGAACTGAAGAAGGAAATAGAAAAACTGATCGAGAGAGGCAAGCTGAGTCAGTAAAAAAAGATACAGCTGATGAGAAAACAACGCTCCCGCATGAGGGAGAAACACGGTCAGAAAAGAAGCAGAAGAAAGGGGTGATAAACGTGATAGCAGGCGGAATCTACGAGCCTCCAACAAAAAGAACTCGCCGTGAACGGCGAAAGAGCAATACACATAGGGGGGATGCCCTCAATTACTCATTTGCGAGAATCACGGAGCCACATGCGGATGCCCTGGTGATCACGATGGCCGTTGAAGGATGGGACGTCAAACGGGTCCTTATCGACACAGGCAGTTCTTGCAATGTCATTACCCGAACAACATTCAACAAGTTGGGAATCAACGATGAGCGGGTGGAACACACCTTCATGGATGTAACTGGTTTTGGGGGTCAATCCTCCCAAACAAGTGGGCAGGTGGTGTTGGAGACAGAAATGGGCGATAAGAATCTAAAATGGCGAGGTGATTTGGAATTCGCAATTGTTGATCTCCCACTGGCCTACAACATAATTCTGGGACGGCCATTCCTGTCGGAGACGGAGTCGCTCATCTCAATGAAGCATTTAACGTTACATTTGCCAACACACCAAGGGCGAGTCATAGTTGAAGGTGATCAACTTGTATCTCAACAGGCCTATACATTATCACTTGAACCAAAACCGAAAGAGGAGGATAAAGTCGAAGAGAAGCTCCCGGCGGAAGCATTGGGAGAAACGGAACTATTCGCCATCTCGAACGACAAGAACGTGCGAATAGCGGCTGGACGCTCAGAGGAAACAAAGAAGGCCATTACCGAGGTATTAATCCAATGTGAGTCGGCATTTGCCGCCCCAAATGAAGTGTTAAAAGGAATAAGCCCAAACGTAGCAACCCATCGGTTGAATGTAGACAAAGGGGCAACTCCAGTGCGGCAAAAGAAGAGGGGACATGCTCCTGAGCGGCAAAAGGCGATTGAAAAAGCAGTGGCGGATTTGCTAAAGTCAGATGGAATTCGAGAAGTCACCTATCCGGAGTGGTTAGCCAATGTGGTGCTAGTCAAAAAGCCGAATGGAACGTACAGAATGTGCGTCGACTTCAAAGACTTGAACAAGGCATGTCCGAAAGATATGTATCCACTTCCTAACATTGATATATTGGTAGATGGAACTGCAGGATATGAAGCTTTATCATTCACCGACGTGAAATCCAGTTACCATCAGATACCCATGGAGAAGGCGGATGAAATCAAAACATCATTCATAACTCACCAGGCGACTTATTGCTTCAAGGTGATGCCCTTTGGATTGAAAAACGCGGGAGCAACATACCAGAGGATGATGAACAAGATATTTTCAGACAAATCCGGCGAGAACTTCTCGATCTATGTTGATGACATGATCATCAAAAGCAAGAAAATGCAAGACCACCCGCGGGATATCAAAGAAATCCTAGAAGTGTTGATCAAATATGGCCTCAAATTGAACCCAGAGAAATGCACATTCGGAGCAAGAGCGGGAAAGTTCCTGGGTTTCATTGTTAGCGGCAAAGGGGTTGAGGCGAATCCTGAGAAGGTTAAAGCAGTAATGGAGATGAAGACGCCAAGGAACATAAGGGAAGTACAGAGACTGAACGGGCGGTTGGTGGCATTAGGGCGATTCATATCATGCTCAGCTAGGCGATGTCTACCTTTCTACAACGCCATCAAAAAATCCAAGTCCTTTGAATGGACGCCGGATTGTCAAGAAGCATTTGAGGGGATAAAGCGATTACTATGTTATCCGCCCTTAATGAGCAGGCCGGAAGACGGAGAAGATTTGTTTCTTTATGTATCCGTCACCAGCATGGCGATATGCACTGTGATGGTGCGAGAAGAAGAAGGGCAACAATATCTAGTGTACTACGTGAGCAAAGTCCTGAAGGATGCAGAACTCCGGTATTCGAAGTTGGACAAAATGGCCCTCGCAGTGATAACCACGGCGGCTAGATTGAAACCATACTTTCAGGTGCATACTATCATTGTGAGAACTGGCATCCCAGTGCGAAAGGTACTGCAGAAACCTGACGCATCCGGCCGGTTGATGGAATGGTCAATTCGCCTGGGCGAATTCGATATCCACTATGAAGGAAGACCAGCACTAAAGAGCCAAGTGCTCGCCGACTTCGTGAACGAATTCACCTGGGATGATGATGAATGTCCAAAGGCACAAAAAGAAGAGTGGAGCATGTACACAGATGGGGCCTTATCTGCAGACGGAGCTGGGCTAGGAATCGTCATCAAAGGTCCGGAGGTTATCCGCCTGTGCTACGCAGCAAAATTAACTTTCAAAACTACCAATAATGCCGCAGAGTATGAAGCAATGATATGCGGATTGAAGTTGCTTAATGAACTCACCCTAGAAAGAGTGGTAATCTACAGCGATTCCAAACTCATGATAAACCAGATCACAAAAAATTATCTGGTGAAACAGGAGGAGCTCGTAAAATACCATCAGGTAGTCGGCCGATTGACACAAGAGTTAACGCACAAAGGAGTCGTTTGGGAGATGGTGCATGTTCCACGAGGCCAAAATGCAAAAGCTGACGAATTGGCAAAGGCAGCGGCAAGTAGAGAACCATGGAGTCAAAAAGCATGCAGCTTGGAAATAAAATCGGCACCAGCATTAGAGGTTGATCAGATTATGATCATCGAGGAACTGGAAGACGATGAAGATTGGCGGATGCCAATCCGTCAATATCTGGAGCAGGGAAATTTGCCGGTTGATAAGAGCTTAGCCAGAAAAATAATTGGGCAGTCAGCACGATACTCAATACGGGATGGAACTTTGTATCGGAAATCGTACACATGTCCATGGTTGAAATGCGTTAGTCGCAATGAAGGGGACTATGTGCTGCGAGAACTACACGAAGGAATTTGTGGCGCGCACGAGGCTTCGGCGGCATTGGCAATAAAGGTCAAACTGCTGGGATACTACTGGCCCAAGGTGGTGGAAGATTCCCAAAAGATGATTGCAGAATGTCACAACTGTCAAATCCATGCGAATGAAAAGCATGTTCCCGGAGCTGAACAAATCACTATAATGACGGCGTGGCCATTCGCAACATGGGGAATTGATATAGTGGGCTCATTCCCAGAAACAACAAAGAAAAGGAAGTATTTGATAGTCGCAGTAGACCACTTCAGCAAATGGGTAGAAGCGGAGGCAGTAACCGCACAAACACCTGAGCGAATGATCGAGTTCTTACGAGAGAACATTATCATGCGATTTGGGATCCCGCAGAAGCTTATAACCGACAATGGCACCCAGTTCAACTGTGCCAAGTTCAAAACATACTGCGAAAGCATGGGAATCAAGAATCATTTTTCTTCTGTAAACCATCCCCAATCAAATGGTATGACAGAAGTTACCAACAGGGCCATGGTTCAAGGCATCAAGAAGCGGCTAGGTGAAAAAAGACAGGTTGGGCGGATGAGATACCCCATATGTTGTGGGCATACAGAACCTCTGTAAAGGCAGCAACAGGCGAAACACCTTTCTCGCTAGTTTATGGAGCCGAAGCAGTCCTACCTGTTGAAATCAAGTCGCCCACAGATCGGACAATTTACTATTGCGACACACAAAATCCTATCAACATCAGAGATGCTTTGGATTTTGTGGAGGAACGAAGAGAGAAAGCTTACATGCGAATGGCAATGTACCGCAATAGAATCAAGAAATACCATGACAGAAGAATGCGAAAAGTAATAATCAACGAAAACGACTTGGTCTTGAAAAAAGCGGATAAAATACAATCCAGAGATGGCAAAGGCAAGCTGGGCGTCAACTGGATCGGACCATACAAAGTATCCAAGAAGCTGGGACCAGCCACTTTTGAAATAGAAGAAATGAGCGGAAAGAAGCTCCCGCGCACCTGGAATCTAGAGAATCTACGCCTATATAGAAAGGCCGAGTAGTTCGAGGAAATGACGAGTACTCTTTTTCCTTTTATGAGTTTTTCCCACTGGGTTTTCTGATAGAAGGTTTTAATGAGGCTTCGATCCCGCACAATTGGTGTACATATGTAATAAACTTTTTCTCGTCATCAATAAAAGTTATTACATTCACTCAGTATGTTACAACAAAACGCGGATTCCTTACAAATAACACATAAATGTGTTGCTTCTTAAAGAAAGGCGGATGCATGATTACGCATCACTCGCAAAAAACCTTAGGGTTAAAATCAATAACACATAAATGTGTTGCCTCTTAAAGAAAGACGGATGCATGATTACGCATCACTCAAAAAACCTTAGGGTTAAAATCAATAACACATAAATGTGTTGCCTCTTAAAGAAAGGCGGATGCATGATTACGCATCACTCGCAAAACCTTATGATCAAAACTTATGATTATTTTCGAAAGAAGAATTATAAGTTAAGGCATAAAATTAAGCGGATAAACGAGTACTCAAAATTGCAAAAAGGGTCTGGCCACCCTAGCTATGAAGAAACACAAATATGGAGTCGGCAGAAAGACAAAGGGCACATATAAAGGGCAAAAAAGTGACAATCACACACATATGAAAACCAACAACCGAAAGAAAATATATATATCAGAGCGGTTTGTTACATGGTTTTTACATACAAAAGTCCAAATATAAGTCAAGCTACGCTACAGCTTCCTCTCCTTCGCCCCTAATGCCCTCCTGGACTGCGGCAACTCCCTCATCTCCTCCGGTAGGAGGATCTACTTCAAGCGAATCCTCGACCCTTGAATCGGTAACCGCTTCAGTAACCTCTTCGGTGAGAGGTACCTCTTGCACAAGTTGAGAAACGGCTTGGGGTGCCTCTCCTTCCGCGGGCTGAATAGGGATCTCGCAGCTAATCGGAGGATCCTGAAGACTCTTCCAATCTAAGAAGAGTACCTCATCCATATCAGCATCCTCGGCTTCCAGCTTATCCCACTCCCCAGTTAAATCCTTTTCAGGGATGGGAACTTTGGGGCGGTTAAGTACTAGACCCTGATGCTCGTGTTCATAAGCTGCATGAATCCGCTCCCCATACCAGTAGATGCGGGCGCCATCTTCAGCCAAAATCCCCTCAACCCTCTTCTTTTGGGCCTCCTTAAAAGCAGCTAGGTCGTCGAGGGCTTTTTGCAGTTCATCGGACTTGACCTGAAGGGATTTAAGGGCCTCCTCCTTCTCGCCCACGGCCTTCTGACAGGTGCCCTCTAGGACCTTCACCTTCCCTTGGACATCATCATAAAGCGACTTCTGAGTCGCCAATTCCATACCAAGACTTTCCAACTCCTGGGCTCGCTCTGCATCCCTTCGTAGAATGCCCTTAGCGAAATTGATAATCTGTATATAAAACGTCTCACAAATAAAATGGGCGAATAGAAATATGTGGTTACAATGAACACAAGATATTTGAAAGAGAAAGGACAAAGCAATAATATACCTCTACAGAACGCTTCTCGATCCCTTCCACAGCAGTAGGGAGCGACACTTGCTCGCGCACACGGGAGGCAGAGGGAAGTCGCCCGAGGACATTGCATATGGAAGATACAATATCCTTGCAAGAGAAGTTCACGGCCAGGCCGAAAGTCCTAGTCCACCATCCGCTAATATCGGGGATTGGCTGCAAGAGCATAAAGAAAAATATCAAGGAGTGGCAGATAGCTCATGAGGAAAAAGTAGCAATACGAGAGGGAGTAGATCAAGATACCTCGTGAATGGGGGTACTGCTCTTTCCTTTAGACGAGGCGGATACAAGTGCGCCGCCAACAGTAAGGGACACAGAAGTGTTCTTCTTTTTAGAACGAGAAGACTCTGTATCCGCACTTATCTTCCGCTTCCTAGTTAAAGGAACATCCTCGGAGGCAGAAGCAGGACCTTGTGAAGCGGAAGCCCTAACCGGGGAAGCCGCCCCAATAGAAGGAATCGTCCCTCCAGAAGGATCCGCCCCTACAACGGAAGCGGTTTCCGTCATCCGCTTCTTTCTTCTCGCCAGGGCTTTGGCCTCCCGATCTGCAGCGATTTGAGATAAAGGATCACCCCTGCAAAGGGTTAAAAGAAACCATCAACTTGGAAATAAAAAGTACCTTGCACAAAAACGCGATAAGGAATATAGACAACGCGATCCCCCTCGCGGTATGCAATCGCTACTCGGCTCCTTAGCATATGAAAGGCCTGATCGTATGTCCATACAAAAGGTGGAGTGCTCTTCAGGAACTTGATAACGGCGGATTCTTCCTGGCTGGGATATCCGAAGTTCAAACTCTTTACGTTGGGTCGGCTCCAGCAATGAAGGAAGTTTAGGTTTTCCTCATTAAACTTGATAAAAAAGTAAGATCGATCCCACTCGCGGATCTTGTTCAGCTTCTCGTCAAAACCATAGTATCCGCTCTGGCGGATGAAAGTGAAATACCCCGCCGAGCTTTTGAAATGGTGGAGCTTGGAGAAGATCTTGAGAGAAAAGGGAACCTCCAAACAATCCGCCAAAAATTTGTCCAGAGTCAAATCGGCCCAGCCGTTAGGATGCAATTGCCCGGGCGCGATTCCATAACCGTCTAAGACGGAAGCAATCTCATCCGCTAGCGGATAAGTGAAGCCGCAGATAATCTGGGCCACGAAAACAGTGAAGTACCCCTTTGGGTAATCGCCCGGCCCCCCTATCCTCTCCAGGAATGATCGTCTCGAGACCTCGGAGCCAGGGATAATGCTCCCGCAAATCGTCGATTGTCTCTTGACAAACCAGACTTCCCGACCTGTCCTTCTTGGGTAACAAACGAGGGGTTGGGACAGGTGACAGAATCAACTTTTTGGGGTCAAAACCTAAACCCTCGTCGGTTGTATTCGCCAAATGAAGGAAGTCGGCGGGATGAGAATTACACCCAGGAGAGCTGGTTGAAGCTTCCTCAACCATCTCTTCGACCTCGTTAGAGACCTCGCAGACATAATCGTCGTCAAACGGCGCGAAGTCGAGGTCTGACATGATCGATAAAAGGAAAACAGAAGCAAAAAGCCGAACAAGGAGCAAATGTGAAAAGAAAAACTTACATGAAAGAGACAACACAGTGAAGTGACGGGATTAAGAGGTCAACGCCGGAAAAGAAGTAACGGAATTAAAAGGTCGACGCCGGAGAAAACGAAAGAGGGGAAATGCACAAATTCAAAAACTTTGAAATAATCGGACAAAGACGAAGTGTCCCCTATAAAAAGACCCTAAAAGGGCTCTTGCTAGACCAAGGGGGAGGCATGTGATAACCCGCGAAGTCCAAAACGGGTTATACTCATTTCGCAAGCCCAGCCCATATTAAAGCTCCATGGGCTAAGATTGGACGGGACCCGAATGAAGGAAGCGGGCGCAGTGAGTAAACCGCCCCTAATCCCTAAACAGAGCGACAAGACTCCCACTCAGAACCACGTTCGTTGCCATGAAAACCACGAAAGGGACATGGCCTAAAAAGGGGGAACCGCCCTCAGAACGTGGCCCACTAAGGAGTAACCGCCCTCGGCGGTTACCCAAAAAATACCTATAAAAAGCCTTAAGAATAAGGGAGGAGGTACGTTCACACTTTTTTTCCTACAGAACTATTGCTAAATTATAGACTCATCCTTACAAAAACTGACTTGATCGTCGGAGAGTTTTCCCGGAGATCCTGTCTCCGGTTTTGTTTTGCAGGTAACTCCGGCAAAGAACATCAAAGCGGATCCAGCAAGTTATCAGACTTACAACGAAATTGTGGATTGGTATTTACCACCCCAAATTACTTATCACCGTCTCTTTTTGGATACTTTTATCTTTTTTATTTTTTAAACTCAAAATTTGAAATTCTCTCAAATTTCTACGAAATTCAAAAACCCAAGCAACATTCATGGGACTTAAACACGGTAAAGGAAAAAGACTAATGATTCCTCAGATAAGTATTTTTATTTGAAAATCGAATCGAAAACACGAGTTCCATCTCCGGATTCGGAAATAAAATTCATCCATTTGCTAAACGGACCATTCCGCCTAGGCAGAAACGAATGAACTATCCGTTTTTGCCTAGGCGGAATGGTGTGAATCACCCGTTTAGCACATTTTGGATGAATTTTTTTATATATTGATTGGATCGGTTAGTTTTTGGAGACGAATTTCAATTAGTGTAAATAGGAACGGTAGTTATTCGATTTCCTCGACGTTGTCGGGTTCATTTTTCATAAATCCAATTTTTGGCTCGGGAGAGAGGATATTAAGTTTTCGAATGGAAAAATGAAAAGGACAAAAATGTCCAAGAGGGGGTGGTGATAAGTAATTTGGAAGCAGTGAATAATAAAACCTAAGAAATTCCCTTTGTGATGTGAAAGTGGATTAATGGCTCAACAAAGTCTAAAAACATCACTATAATTTCAAAAAATGCAAGGTATCTTCTTCTTCTATATCCAAGACCGTCTCCAGTATTTTGGAGGCCCTAGGCGTATTGTGCATTTTTTTTCATATCTAAATCTAATACTATTTTAGAAATAATAAATAATAAATATTAAATTGTAAAATCAATAAATTATTAACTACAATTCAAGTCATATAATATAATAACATAAAGTTAAGAAATTATTATTCTTCTTGCTTTTGTATATGTAAAATCGAGTTTTCTTTTATATATTTAAAATCAAGTTTCTTCTCACTAGTCATGCGAGAAGCAAGCAGACGATAAAATATTAATTTCTGTAAATTAATCTTGGACGGCTGAACTCGAACCTAATCGCAAGATTCTATGGAAAGAAAGAGAATAATTTATCTTTGAGATTAAAAATTGGTTGAGTCGCGTATTTATTATGAATTACAGGCTTAAATCGCTATTTGGACATCGATTGATCCAAGGAATCTTGTCATTTGGCGCTTGATCTATCCAAAATTTTATCATTTGGCCACTGAACTATCCCAATTGGTGAAATTTCAATCCAATTTGGATGGAAACTTAATAGAATTATTGACATATGATGATATTTTGATAACTAGACTTGATACATTTTAGTTTAGAGATTTGTTTTTTGTTTTTGTTTTAATCTCATTAATTATTTGGGTAAATCAACTTTAAAACGTACGACATGTCAAGCCCATATGTCAAAATATCACCACATATCATAAGGAAACAATTTTATCAAGACTTCATTAAAATTAAATAGAATTTCATCAATTTGAATAGTTTATGGTCCAAATGTGACCAAATAATAAATTAGTGGCCAAATATTAAAATTTTAAATAAATCAGAGTCTAAATAATATTTTATACCAAATTACAAATTATAATTTATAAGTGCATTTCGTCTTGTAATTATAAATACAAGCTAGTTAAATTTTAAATTTTGAAATTTAATATATCAAGGTTGATAAACCTTATCATCAGATGTAGCCTAAACCTAGCAGCATCGTCTTATCCTTTCTCCTCTGCTATTCCCTTTCATTCTTCGATCTTTTTTTTCCTTTCTCCTCTGCGTCATATAGAAGTTTTTTTTTTGTCTCTCCTTCATGGAGTGGGTATTGTCTTCTCTATGTGAGATGTAGCCTAAACCTAGAATTAATTCATAATCACAATTTATCCCTAAATTTCCTGTTTCAATCGCCATAGCCGCACATCACCTATCGATCTGATCTGGACCTTATTCCTTCTTTATCTCCGCTTACCACCCATCGCCGCATATCACCTATCACTGACATCAGCCGTCGCCGCTTATCCCTAAATACTCCTGCTTCAGTCGCCGTTTATCATCCATCGCCGTACATCTTCCGTCGCTGCACCATCTCATCGATTATATAGAAAAAATCGAAACGTATCCCTTTGATTGAAACTTATCCCTTTGATCAAAACTTAAATATTCTGATTATACCGACAAAATCGAAACCTAATATTTTGATTATACAGATAAATTTGAAACCCATCCTTTTGATTACCGCACATCAGTCCATTGAAACCACATTCGGATTTACAATAAACCCAAAACACATATTGAAAATTTGTTATGGAGACAGCCAAGGAACTCACAGCCACGTATGCCAGATTACAAATTAATCCGTCTGAAACCGATGAATTGGAGGTTGGGGATGACGCTGTAATTAATGAGGAAAGACAATCCTGGTTTGTGGTGGGAAGGTTTCCGACTGCACGAACAATTCACTTTGAATCTATGAAAAATACATTGGCTTCAATCTGGAGACCAGTAAAAGGAGTTACCATTACTGAAACTGATGAGGAAGGACGATATCTTTTTCAGTTCTATCATGAACGTGATGCTGCCAGGGTGTTGAATGATGGGCCATAGACTTTTAACCAAAATGTATTGATCATCAGAGCCTTGGACATACATGAACAAGCAACACAAGTGGATCTATCAGAATTGATAATATGGGTGCAAGTATCAGACTTGCCTATTGGCTTCCAAACTCCGATGATATGTACTATACTGGGGAATAAGTTAGGTACTTTTATAGAAGCAGACCCAAGAAACTTCACAGGCCAGCGGAGAAGCTACCTTCGAATCAAAGTAGCTATTGATATTACTTTGCCTATCCGTACAGGTCAGAAGATGAAGAGAAGTGGATGAACTTGTTTTTGGGTGGACTTTCGATATGAAAGATTACCACAGTTCTGTTTTTACTGTGGCGTTATTGGACATACTGACAAATTTTATAGCTTGTTGTTCGATAACCCTGACAATCCTACAGAAAGAATGTATGGCACTCACTTACGAGCACAATTGAGGAAAACAGGAATGCAAGTGGGTCGGGAATGGTTGAGAGAGCAACCTTCAGATGGAGACATGCACTCTGAAACTGATGGAGAGACACGGAGTCGGCACCAAAGTGATAAAGAGATGGAGGAGGCTATAGCTATTGATCCTAAACGAATTAGAAGAGATGGAAATACAAGTAACAACAACACAAACTGTACCATACAGTTAAAACACGATCAAGTAGCGGGTTCTGGTGATCAGACCCGTGAAACCTCATGAGTTGTTTAAGCTGGAACTGTCGTGGAGTGGGCAATCCACGAACAGTAAATGTCCTCCGGGACTTGGTTCGAGCCCATAAACCGTTGATTCCATTTCTTATAGAAACAAAGGTTAAATCGGAAAAAATAAAAAGAGTATGCACTCAATTGGGATTTCAACAATATTTCAGTGTAGATAGTCAAGGAATTGGAGGGGGTTTAGCTCTGATATGGAAAGATTCAGTTTCAGTATAGATTTTATTCTTTACACAGAATTATATTGATACATTGGTCTCCACACCTCAATTGCAATCATGGAGGTTGACTGGTTTTTATGGTTTCCCTGAAAGAAACATAAGGCGAGAATCATGGTATTTATTGAGATCTTTAAATTCCAATCCGAATCAAGCATGGTGCTGTATTGGAGATTTTAACAATCTTCTCTCACTTGATGACAAACGTGGAGGTAATCGGCATCCGAATTGGTTATTTGAAGGATTTCGCAATGCTGTTGCAGATTGTCAGCTATCAAGTTTGAATATGCATGGCCACTCATATACGTGGGAAGTGGGGAGAAACACGAATCACTGGATTAAGGAGCGACTTGATCAGGCTTTAGTTAATCCGGCTTGGAAGGAACGATTTGCAGATTCAAAATTACACAATCTGAGAACAGTAGCATTAGATCATTCAGCTCTATTTATTGAAATACGAACATGGATACCAATCAAAGGAACTAAACGTTTTCGTTTTGAAAACAGTTGGTTACGTGAGCAGCATTGTGGCGAGGTAATTAAATCGACATGGGAAAGACTGGGAACTGCTGAATTACAGACCAAAATCAATGCCTGTCAGGAAGCGCTACAAACATGGAGTCAAAAACTGGCATTGAATTTTCGAACTGAGATTGACAGATGGCGACGTCAAATGGAATGGTATCGGGGAAGCAGGGATCGATATGGGGTTGAACAATACAGAATTGCATCAAAGGAATATGATAGAGTGATTCAACAACAGGCTGACTTCTGGCAACAGAGAGAAAAGTTATTTTGGTTACAGGGAGGAGATACAAATTCCAAATATTTTCATTTATATTCTTCATCAAGACAGAAACAAAATAACTTCACTCAACTACGTGATGATAATGGTGAATGGCGAGGATGGAACACCGGAATGCCGCAAATGCTCATCGATTATTACAGTGATATTTTCACCTCTCGGGCCTATTCAGACACCTCAATTCTTCCGTTAATTTCGTGTAAGGTTACTCGAATGGATAATAAAGCTCTTACTACAATAATTACTGAAAAGGAGATTAAAGCAGCATGTTTTTCCATGCATCCAGACAAAAGTCCAGGGCCCGATGGGTTGAATCCGGCCTTCTACCAACACTTTTGGGGGATAATTGGAAATGATGTAGTCAAAACTTGCCGGCTGATACTACAAGATACACACATGCCAATGTCGATGAATGATACGTTAATTGTTCTAATACCAAAAAAAGTGGCAATTGACAAGGTAACTGATTTACGCCCTATTGCTCTCTGTAATGTTGCTGTTCGGATTCTTTCTAAAGTTCTTGCAAATCGTTTCAAACAAGTTTTGCCTAATCTAATTTTAGAATTTCAAAGCGCTTTTTTATCTAATCGGTTGATTACTGATAATGTCATTGTGGCATATGAAATAATACATAAGTTGAAAGGCATGAGACAAGGAAAGAATGGTATTGATGCCCTTAAATTAGATATGAGTAAGGCTTATGACAGGATTGAATGGCAATTCTTACAGAATATGTTGGAAAAAATGGGTTTTTGTACGAAGTGGATTATGATGTGTGTCAGCTCAGTTAGATATACCATTACTCATAGTGGTAATGAGATTGGGCCAATTATTCCTTCAAAAGGTATACGCCAAGGGGACCCTTTATCTCATTTTCTATTCTTGGTTTGCACTGAGGGTTGATCCGCACTTATCCAGGAAAAAGAAAACCTAGGCAAGCTTCATGGATGTCGAATTGCTTGCAATGCACCGTCAATATCTCACTTATTCTTTGGTGATGATAGTTATTTTTTCTTCCGTGCAAATTCTCAGGAAGCCTCTGTTATACAAGAAATTCTCCAAGTCTATGAATCTGCATCGGGTCAAAAGATTAATTTTGATAAATCTACACTCTTTTTTAGTCAGAATTCGAGTTCTGCAGATAGAGGAATAGTATCTTCAATTCTTGGAGTATAGGAAGTAACAGATATGGGTTGCTACCTGGGTGCACCAATATCTGTTGGCAAAGGCAAACTACGAGTCTTTAAATACTTGACAGAACGGATATGGAACATAATCAATGGATGGAAAGAAAAATTTCTTTCTCGTGCAGGCAAAGAAGTCTTAATTAAATCCGTCCTGCAATCTATTCCTGCAATCTATTCGAAAACTTAATATCCTCTCTCCCGAGCCAAAAAGTGGATTTATGAAAAATGAACCCGACAACATCAATTTTTGGCTCGGGAGAGAGGATATTAAGTTTTCGAATGGAAAAATGAAAAGGACAAAAATGTCCAAGAGGGGGTGGTGATAAGTAATTTGAGAGTGGTGAATAATCAAACCTAAGAAATTCACTTTGTGATGTGAAAGTGGATTAATGGCTCAACAAAGTCTAAAAACATCACTATAATTTCAAAAAATGCAAGGTATCTTCTTCTTCTATATCCAAGACCGTCTCCAGCATTTTGGAGGCCCTAGGCGTATTGTGCATTTTTTTTCATATCTAAATCTAATACTATTTTAGAAATAATAAATAATAAATATTAAATTGTAAAATCAATAAATTATTAACTACAATTCAAGTCATATAATATAATAACATAAAGTTAAGAAATTATTATTCTTCTTGCTTTTGTATATGTAAAATCGAGTTTTCTTTTATATATTTAAAATCAAGTTTCTTCTCACTAGTCATGCGAGAAGCAAGCAGACGATAAAATATTAATTTCTGTAAATTAATCTTGGACGGCTGAACTCGAACCTAATCGCAAGATTCTATGGAAAGAAAGAGAATAATTTATCTTTGAGATTAAAAATTGGTTGAGTCGCGTATTTATTATGAATTACAGGCTTAAATCACTATTTGGACATCGATTGATCCAAGGAATCTTGTCATTTGGCGCTTGATCTATCCAAAATTTTATCATTTGACCACTGAACTATCCCAATTGGTGAAATTTCAATCCAATTTGGATGGAAACTTAATAGAATTATTGACATATGATGATATTTTGATAACTAGACTTGATACATTTTAGTTTAGAGATTTGTTTTTTGTTTTTGTTTTAATCTCATTAATTATTTGGGTAAATCAACTTTAAAACGTACGACATGTCAAGCCCATATGTCAAAATATCACCACATATCATAAGGAAACAATTTTATCAAGACTTCATTAAAATTAAATAGAATTTCATCAATTTGAATAGTTTATGGTCCAAATGTGACCAAATAATAAATTAGTGGCCAAATATTAAAATTTTAAATAAATCAGAGTCTAAATAATATTTTATACCAAATTACAAATTATAATTTATAAGTGCATTTCGTCTTGTAATTATAAATACAAGCTAGTTAAATTTTAAAATTTGAAATTTAATATATCAAGGTTGATAAACCTTATCATCAGATGTAGCCTAAACCTAGCAGCACCTTCTTCTCCTTTCTCCTCTGCTATTCCCTTTCATTCTTCGATCTTTTTTTCCTTTCTCCTCTGCGTCATATAAAAGTTTTTTTGTCTCTCCTTCATGGGGTGGGTATTGTCTTCTCTATGTGAGATGTAGCCTAAACCTAGAATTAATTCATAATCACAATTTATCCCTAAATTTCCTGTTTCAATCGCCATAGCCGCACATCATCTATCGATCTGATCTGAACCTTATTCCTTCTTTATCGCCGCTTACCACCCATCGCCGCATATCACCTATCACTGACATCAACCGTCGCCGCTTATCCCTAAATACTCCTGCTTCAGTCACCGTTTATCATCCATCGCCGTACATCTTCCGTCGCTGCACCATCTCATCGATTATATAGAAAAAATCGAAACGTATCCCTTTGATTGAAACTTATCCCTTTGATCAAAACTTAAATATTCTGATTATACCGACAAAATCGAAACCTAATATTCTGATTATACAGATAAATTCAAAATCCATCCTTTTGATTGCCGCACATCAGTCCATTGAAACCACATTCAGATTTATAGTAAACCCAAAACACATATTGAAAATTTGTTATGGAGACAGCCAAGGAACTCACAGCCACGTATGCCAGATTACAAATTAATCTGTCTGAAACCGATGAATTGGAGGTTGGGGATGACGATGTAATTAATGAGGAAAGATAATCCTGGTTTGTGGTGGGAAGGTTTCTGACTGCACGAACAATTCACTTTGAATCTATGAAAAATACATTGGCTTCAATCTGGAGACCAGTAAAAGGAGTTACCATTACTGAAACTGATGAGGAATGACGATATCTTTTTCAGTTCTATCATGAACGTGATGTTGCCAGGGTGTTGAATGATGGACCATGGACTTTTAACCAAAATGTACTGATCATCATCAGAGCCTTGGACATACATGAACAAGCAACACAAGTGGATCTATCAGAATTGATAATATGGGTGCAAGTATCAGACTTGCCTATTGGCTTCCAAACTCCGATGATATGTACTATACTGGGGAATAAGTTAGGTACTTTTATAGAAGCAGACCCAAGAAACTTCACAGGCCAGCGGAGAAGCTATCTTCGAATCAAAGTAGCTATTGATATTACTTTGCCTATCCGTATAAGTCAGAAGATGAAGAGAAGTGGAGGAACCTGTTTTTGGGTGGACTTTTGATATGAAAGATTACCACAGTTCTGTTTTTACTGTGGAGTTATTGGACATACTGACAAATTTTGTAGCTTGTTGTTCGATAACCCTGACAATGCTACAGAAAGAATGTATGGCACTCACTTACGAGCACAATTGAGGAAAACAGGAATGCAAGTGGGTCGGGAATGGTTGAGAGAGCAACCTTTAGATGGAGACATGCACTCTGAAACTGATGGAGAGACACGAAGTCGGCACCAAAGTGATAAAGAGATGGAGGAGGCTATAGCTATTGATCCTAAATGAATTAGAAGAGATGGAAATACAAGTAACAACAACACAAACTGTACCGTACAGTTAAAACACAGTCAAGTAGCGGGTTCTGGTGATCAGACCCGTGAAACCTCACGAGTTGTTTAAGCTGGAACTGTCATGGAGTGGGCAATCCATGAACAGTAAATGTCCTCCGGGACTTGGTTCGAGCCCACAAACTGTTGATTCTATTTCTTATAGAAACAAAGGTTAAATCGGAAAAAATAAAAAGAGTATGCACTCAATTGGGATTTCAACAATATTTCAGTGTAGATAGTCAAGGAATTGGAGGGGGTTTAGCTCTGATATGGAAAGATTCAGTTTCAGTACAGATTTTATCCTTTACACAGAATTATATTGATACATTGGTCTCCACACCTCAATTGCAATCATGGAGGTTGACTGGTTTTTATGGTTTCCCTGAAAGAAACAGAAGGCGAGAATCATGGGATTTATTGAGATCTTTAAATTCCAATCCGAATCAAGCATGGTGCTGTATTGGAGATTTTAACGATCTTCTCTCATTTGATGACAAACGTGGAGGTAATCGGCATCCGAATTGGTTATTTGAAGGATTTCGCAATGCTGTTGCGGATTGTCAGCTATCAAGTTTGAATATGCATGGCCACTCATATACATGGGAAGTGGGGAGAAACACGAATCGCTGGATTGAGGAGCGACTTGATCGGGCTTTAGTTAATCCGGCTTGGAAGGAACGATTTGCAGATTCAAAATTACACAATCTGATAACAGTAGCATCAGATCATTCAGCTCTATTTATTGAAATACGAATATGGATACCAATCAAAGGAACTAAACATTTTCATTTTGAAAACGGTTGGTTACGTGAGCAGCATTGTGGCGAGGTAATTAAATCGACATGGGAAAGACTGGGAACTGCTGAATTACAGACCAAAATCAACGTCTGTCAGGAAGCGCTACAAACATGGAGTCGAAAACTGGCATTGAATTTTCGAACTGAGATTGACAAATGGCGACGTCAAATGGAATGGTATTGGGGCAGCAGGGATCGGTATAGGGTTGAACAATACAGAATCGCATCAAAGGAATATGATAGAGTGATTCAACAACAGGCGACTTTTGGGAACAGAGAGCAAAGTTATTTTGGTTACAGGGAGGAGATACAAATTCCAAATATTTTCATTTATATGCTTCATCAAGACAGAAACAAAATAACTTCACTCAACTACGCGATGATAATGGTGAATGGCGAGGATGGAACACCGAAATGCCGCAAATGCTCAGCGATTATTACAGTGATATTTTCACCTCTCGGGCCTATTCAGACACCTCAATTCTGCCGTTAATTTTGTGTAAGGTTACTCGAATGGGTAATGAAGCTCTTACTACAATAATTACTGAGGAGGAGATTAAAGCAGCATGTTTTTTCATGCATCCAGACAAAAGTCCAGGGCCCGATGGGTTGAATCCGGCCTTCTACCAACACTTTTGGGGGATAATTGGAAATGATGTAGTCAAAACTTGCCGGCTGATACTACAAGATACACACATGCCAATGTCGATGAATGATATGTTAATTGTTCTAATACCAAAAAAAGCGACAATTGACAAGGTAACTGATTTACGCCCTATTGCTCTCTGTAATGTTGTTGTTCGGATTCTTTCTAAGGTTCTTGCAAATCGTTTTAAACAAGTTTTGCCTAATCTAATTTTAGAATTTCAAAGCGTTTTTTTATTTAATCGGTTGATTACTGATAATGTCATTGTGGCATATGAAGTAATACATAAGTTGAAAGGCATGAGACGAGGAAAGAATGGTATTGCTGCCCTTAAATTAGATATGAGTAAGGCTTATGACAGGATTGAATGGCAATTCTTACAGAATATGTTGGAAAAAATGGGTTTTTGTACGAAGTGGATTAGTTGGATAATGATGTGTGTCAGCTCAGTTAGATATACCATTACTCATAGTGGTAATGAGATTGGGCCAATTATTCCTTCAAGAGGTATACGCCAAGGGGACCCTTTATCTCCTTTTCTATTCTTGGTTTGCACTAAGGGTTTATCCGCACTTATCCAGGCAAAAGAAAACCTAGGCGAGCTTTATGGATGTCAAATTGCTTGCAATGCACCGTCAATATCTCACTTATTCTTTGCTGATGATAGTTATTTGTTCTTCTATGCAAATTCTCAGGAAGCCTCTGTTATACAAGAAATTCTCCAAGTCTATGAATCTGCATCGGGTCAAAAGATTAATTTTGATAAATCTACACTCTGTTTTAGTCAGAATTCGAGTTCTGCAGACAGAGGAATAGTATCTTCAATTCTTGGAGTACAGGAAGTAACAAATATGGGTTGCTACCTGGGTGCACCAATATCTGTTGGCAAAGGCAAACTACGAGTCTTTAAATACTTGACAGAACGGATATGGAACAGAATCAATGGATGGAAAGAAAAATTTCTTTCTCGGGCAGGCAAATAAGTCTTAATTAAATCCGTCCTACAATCTATTCCGGCTTATATTATGAGTGTCTTCTTAATGCCAATAACAATATGCTCAGACATTAACCGTATGCTCAACAAATTCTGGTGGCAATCGTCGGGCACAACACAAGCTGGTATTCACTGGCAGCAGTGGGAAGTACTTTGTCGGCCTAAATGCAATGGTGGAATGGGTTTCAGGAATTTACACACGTTTAATCTAGCCTTGTTAGCCAAACAGGGTTGGCGAATATTACAGTACCCACATTCCTTGGCTGCACGACTATTACAGGCTAGGTATTACCCTAACGCTTCATTTTTATCTGCAGACTATGGTCATAATCCATCATATATATGGCGAAGCATCATCACAGGCCGCGAATTGCTCCGTAAGGGAATCCAATATAAGGTCGGGAATGGTAGATCAATAAATGTATGGATGGACCCATGGTTACTGGATCCAACGCACCCAACTCCAACAAGTTTAATCCCCATTTCCGATCCACCAGAAACGGTACATAGTTTATTGCTCAATTCTGGACATTGGAATCAAATGCTTCTTAATCGGCATTTTAATAAATGCGACAGGCAATTGATTAAATCTATTCCGCAAAGAAGTATGGCCCATTTAGATGGTTGGTACTGGATGTTTAATAAAAACGAAATGTACATGGTTAGTAGTGGTTATCATATCAGTAATCCTTCACTCACTACTACCCCACAGCCAGTAGATTGGAATGTATGTTGGGCATTGACAGTACCTCCACGGGTAAGAAACTGTATATGGCGTTTTTTCACTAATAAGCTTCCTACGGTTTCTAATCTGAATCGCAGGCATTGTGCAATTGATAACATCTGTAATCGATGTCAATCAATTGGTGAAGACGACGAACATGTATTCCTCCATTGTCCAATTGCATCGGATACATGGAGGTTATTCTTTGGTGATGATCGTATGAACAGAGTGGGATCAATACGGATCTGGCTGGCCACAGAAGTGAATAGATCACAGCCCCAAGTCGTATCATAAACGAAGCTCGACAGGAATTGGAAAGTTGGCGGAATGCGCAAACCAATCGAACAGTATCAGTGAGTTGTCCAACTGTAGCAAATACGTCCTGGCAACGACCACCTGAGAATCAATGGTACTGTAATGTCGATGCAGGTGTCAGTAAAGAGAGGGATTTTTGTTCATTTGGTTTCTTAATCAGAAATCATCAGGGGCAATGTGAATATGCAACACATGGTGCAATTGAGGGGCATTTTGAACCAATTTTAGCCGAGGCTATGGCAGTACGTGAAGCATTGTCTTGGTTGAAATCAAATCCGCAGAGATAAGTTACAATACAAACTGACTGTTTATCAATTGTTTTGGCAATCACACAACCATCGGTCCAATTTTCTTATTTATCTGATATTATTCATGATTGTCTTTCTATTATGCAAGATTTAGATTTTTATAGCTATCTCTTTTGTTAGACGTTCAGCGAACCAGGCCGCTCATACATTAGCTAGGGCAGTCAGGTCTAAGTCTGTACGTAGTGTTGAAACACATTTCCACAAGATTTTGATTTGACAAAATCATCCATGATTAAGAGGCAATTAAATTTAAATGCTTTGATTTAATTGTACTAATGTCTTTGTTCAATATTGAGTGCAAGAATATATATATAAAGTAAGACAGGACAGAAGTCAGCATAAGCAAAGCTGAGTGGAACAGAACTCAGCATGACAGAATGGAAGCCGAATGGAGTAGAACTCCGTATCAGAAGTTTTAGTCTAAGATGCCAGAACGAAGCTGACTAAAACAAAAGACTTCTTCAGCTGCGTATAAACAGAACGAAGCTAACCACGAAGCAACTCAGTATAGAAGTTGAACATTCGAGGATAACGAATGAAGCTGAGTCACAGTCAGGACAACATGAAGGATCCGTTCACTAAAGGACAAAGTCTGCCAATCTTCTGCACCAATAATTGGAACCTCGAAGACACACAAAAGACTAATTCCAAGAGACATGGGTCATTGGATTATTGGTAAAAGACAACTGGCACAAAAAGATAAGCCAGACGCAAGAAGACAAACCTGACGCCTGAAGAAAACAGAGAAAGGGAATGGCGGAACAGTCTGAAGCTGACCAGAAATTGTTCCCCAAAAGAGCCGTTTTGGTATTAACGGTAACAACAATTCAAATGATCCAAATCTGCAATTTCCTTCTATAAAAGGACAATGAAGAACCTTGGATCATTACTGAAGCATCAAGAGAAAAATACAAAGAGAGAAAATCTTGAAAACACTCAAATACAAAAAGATCTTACACCAATTTTTTCTATTCTCTGTGTAAATGCTAGATTGATTGCTGTGTAATCATCTAAAGTGTTCTTTAGTTTAAAAAGAACAAGTTCGTGATCAATAGGAATATTGAGAGTGTTAAGCTGAGTGACTTGGTTGTAAGCATTCAGTAATAGAGAAATCTAGGTGCTGGGTTGTAGCACTTAGTAGGAGTTGAGTAGACGAATAGAGGAAGGTACTCTTGCATATTCAACTGCCTTGTAATTGGTTTGTGCTCTACCGTTAAAGAGCTCAATATTGGATTCAAAAAGCCCGGAGGACTCTGGGGACTGGACGTAGGCAGAGAGGCCGAACCAGGATAAGTGATACTGAGTAATCTCTAAACTCTCTCTCATATTGTATGTGTTGTTTGCTTTATTTACTCAGCATATAAATTGCCAAAGCTGACCTTGAGTAAATAAGTGGTGCTGAGTTAGAAGCTGACCTCCAAGAGTGTCAATTACTAACTTACAAGAAGATACCTTTAGTCAACATCTGACTAAAGCTGTCTTAAAACATATCTCACCAAGCTGACCAAAAGCTGAGATTAACAAACTCTCAAAATAACTTCCAGTCAGCTTAATTAAAACGCGAAAAAGTTATATTAGTTCCTAACCCCCCCTTTGAACTAATTACTAGGGACCAACAAGTGGTATCAGAGCCTAAGTTCACTACTCAAAGATTTAACAATTTTGAGCTGATCCCTAAAAATGGGTGAGAATAGCACTCGGTTTCTTCCAGGAAACCAAACAACACAAATACTCCCTGAGGGATTATCAATCACTAGACCTCCCCTATTCTTTGGGTCAAATTATACATTCTGGAAAAATAGGATGCAGAACTTTATTAAAGCCACAAACATGAGTGCATGGCTTGCAATTGTTCAAGGTCCACATGTGCCATACAAAACTGTTAACAATGAGAAAGTTGTTAAAAGTGAGGCTGAGTGGACAGAGGATGACCTCAGAAAATTACAAAATAATGCTTCGGCTATAAATATGCTTCACTGTGCGTTAGATGCTGCAGAATACAATAAGATTTCAGGTTGTGAGTCAGCACAGGAGATTTGGAAGAAGCTTGAAGTAACCTATGAAGGCACAAGCAAAGTTAAAGAGTCTAAAGTCAATCAACATATGAGACTCTACGAGATGTTTGAGATGAATGAGAATGAAGACATCTCAGAAATGAATGCAAGATTCACAAACATTATAAATGAGCTAAAAAGGCTTGGAAAGAACTTCACTGAAGAAGAACAGGTGAAGAAAATTCTGAGAAGTCTGCCCTGTTGGTCCCTTGTAAGGTTGCAAATATAGTTCCAAGGGGGGGTTAGGAACTATTTTACCTTTTTAAAATAATTTGGGCAGATTTCTTTTCTTTAAGAAAAGTTTATAAAACAGCGGCACTTAACACTCAGCAAGACACTGGCTTAGTCAACTAGTGACTAGGACAGCTTCGTTGCTTAGGTCAGGAAATAGCACTTAGAGTCTGTTCCTGAACCTGCTCGTTTGTAGCGCACAACTCAGCTTGACCTCTTTTACTTGGTCAGTTTTAGTTTGTTTTAAGCAAGCAATATAAATAAGGAGTTAAGGTTTAAGAAAACTTCACTCAGCAGATTTATCCAGGTTCGGCTTCTTCTAAGCCTACGTCCTGTCCCCGGAACACTTCTGAGATTTCAAATCCTCTACTGAGCTCTTTAAAGGTAGAGCCTCAAACCTTTTACAATATCAGCAATTGAGTATGACAAGAGTACCTTCCTCTATACTTCTACTCAATCCTAATCTCTCCGCTGAGTACTTAAAACCGAGTACTCAGCCTCTCCTTTCTACTTCTAGAAATGATAAAGATTTTTGTCCTAAACAACAATTGCTAGAACACCTTAGATGATTGAAAAACAACCACTCTAGACTTTTACACAGATATGAAAATGTAGTGTAAGAATTTTGCTTTGCTTCTTGCTTGCAGAACTTGTAGAGATTTGGACAGCGTAATGGCTTGATCAAGTTCTGTGCAGAATGTGGATTCTGAATGGACTATTTATAGAGAGCTGTGAGAGCTTCTGGTTATTTCGAATTTCGAAATAACCGTTGGAGACAAACGGCTACAGGTCGCTTTCACTGAGTCTGCCAGCAGTTCTCGTTAGCCAATCAGATTCCAGCGTCTTCTGTTCTTCGGTCAGTGAGTCAGTATGTTCCACCATTTTGGGTAATGTCAACCAGACAGCTTGTTGTGTCTTCTGACCTTTACCTAATGAGGAAATACTTTGTCTGGAAGCTGTCTTATGGTCAGTAGCTGTCCTGCACGTTTTGTCGAGACAGCTCAGCAGCTTCATACCGAAGTTGTCTACTTGGATCTTCTCGATCCTTCTTTACTCAGCATGCGTTTCATCACTTCAACGGCGACGTTTTGGAGATACGTGGGCTGAGTGGTCTTTGGCTTGTTTGACTTGGGCCTTGATTTCCATATAGGGCTTGAGCCTTATGATCTTTATGTCTTATGATAAATTATAAACT
Organism: Euphorbia lathyris; assembly: GCF_963576675.1. Lineage (NCBI taxonomy): Eukaryota > Viridiplantae > Streptophyta > Magnoliopsida > Malpighiales > Euphorbiaceae > Euphorbia > Euphorbia lathyris. The sequence continues at coordinate 15,546,840 of NC_088914.1, read as the reverse complement.
CAACATTGAACAAACACATTAGTAACACTAAATCAAAGAATTTAAACTTAGTGTGTTGTAGAATATTTACTTTCACTTAATTAATTTTGTCAAATCAAAATCTTGTGGAAAGGTGTTTCAACATGCCCAAGAGCTGGCAAGCAAAGAAAACAGCTGTAGAAGAAGCTCAAGACTTGACTACCTATAAATATGATGAGCTGATCAGATCCCTGCTGACCCATGAAATATCTATGAAAAACTTTGAAGCCAAAGAGAAAGAAAAATCAGAAGATAAGAAACAAAAGTCGCTTGTCATGAAAGCTGACTCAACTGAAGCAAAGTCAACTGACGATGAGGAACTGGCCATGTTCACCAGAAAGATGAAGAAGCTGTTCAGGAGAAATGATAGAAACGGCAAAAGGTCATTTAGAAGAAAGGATAAATACAAAGCTGAGTCAAGTGACAAGTACAAAAAGGACAGCTCGAAGTCTGTCACATGTTTTGAGTGTCATCAAACTGGGCACATCAAATCAAGCTGTCCCAACCTCAAGAAAGAAAAGATGGGAAGCAAAAAGGCTATGGTAGCCACATGGAGTGACAGTGATGAGTCAACATTATCTGAAGCTGAGCAAAATGAAACAACCAATATATGTTTCATGGCAGATGATGGAGCTGACCAATCCCAATCTGAGCAGGCTGACCTTTCTGATGAAACTGACCAGGAGGATCACAACAACGAGGTAACATCCTTACTTTTGCTTAGAAACGAAATGATAAATGCCCTGAGTGACTTATATACACTAACTAAGAAGTGTAACAAAAAGATTAAATCACTCAGCAGGCGCTGTGATGAGATTGAAGAGGTCAAGCTGAGTGACCTCCGATATCTTCTCCAGGACAACTCTGACTTGCATACCAACATGCAAATCTTACATAAGTTTGTCACGGAGGTTCAATCTGAGTCAAAGAAACTTAGAAAGGATATCACAACGTTACAGAGTCAAGGGAAGGGCTCAAATAGAAATAAACCCCATGCTGAGTACGCAAATACTAGTCAGCATAAGCAATTCACTCAATGTGAGTGTTGTGGAAAAAGGGGGCACACAAAGGATGTGTGTTGGCATAACAAGCGGGTTGTCCAATGTGACTTCTGCGGAAGAAAAGGGCATACCACAAAAGTATGTTGGCATGCCCAACACAATAATGCTGACCATACTCAGTTCAACCCACAAAGGGTACCTTTTTGTGATTTCTGTGGTAAGCCAGGCCACACCATAAAAGTATGCTGTCACAAGTTAAAATATGATTTTGCACCTGTTTATACTAACAAGAAAGGACCCAAAAGGAATTGGGTACCTAAAAATGAATAGTTTAAACTGCAGGCCAGCTTGACATGCGTGGAGAAGTCAAAACTATGGTATATAGACAGTGCATGCTCAAGGCATATGACAGGTGATGAAACTCAGTTCATCACACTAGAGCTTAAACGAGGTGGAAGTGTAAGCTTTGGAGACAACAAGAAGGGTAAGATAGTCGGCTCAGGTACTATCAGAGGTAACCCAACCATTGAGTCTGTCTCCTTAGTTAAAGGTCTCAAATACAATCTGCTGAGTGTAGCCCAGCTTTGCAAGAGCGGCAGAAAGGTTGTATTTGATGATACTAAGTGTCAAATACTCGAGGGGAATACAAATGAATTGATTTTAACTGCCCCTCGTATAGAAAATGTATACATGTTAAACTTAGAAAAACAGTTTTCTAAAAACATATGCTTGGTATCTAAAGAGGACAACTCCTGGCTATGGCATAGAAGACTTGGGCATGTCAGCATGGACCTTCTTGCCAAATTAGCTAGAAAGCAATTAGTTGAGGGATTACCCAAATTAAAGTTTGAAAAAGATCAACTGTGTAAAGCTTGTCAGCAAGGCAAACAAACTAAAAAGTCATTTCATAGCAAAAATATTGTCTCAACCAAAAGACCGTTGGAATTTCTACACTTGGATCTTTTCGGACCTATCCAGCCACTCAGCTTGGGAGGTAAGAAATTTTCCTTGGTTATTGTAGATGATTTCTCTCGGTTCACTTGGATCATCTTGCTGAGTAGCAAGGATGAAACTTTTGAGATGTTTACCACACTGATTAAAAAGCTTGAAAATGACAAAGACCTAAGAGTAGCTCACATTAGAAGCGACAATGGTGGAGAATTAAAAAACCAACAGTTTGATGAATTCTGTGAAACCAGTGGTATTGACCACAATTTCTCCGCTCCTAGAACACCTCAACAAAATGGGGTTGTTGAAAGGAAAAATAGAACTATTGTCGAAATAGCTAGGACAATGCTGAGTGAAAATAGGCTTCCAAAGTACTTCTGGGGTGAAGCTGTTCACACGGCATGTTACATACTGAATAGGGCTCTAGTTAGACCTATACTTAAGAAAACCCCATATGAGCTTTGGAAAGGACGAAAGCCCAACATTGGATACTTTCGTGCCTTTGGGTGTAAATGCTTTATACTAAATACAAAAGACAACCTTGCTAAATTTGATGCTAAAGCTGACGAAGCGATCTTTTTGGGGTACTCAACAAACAGTAAAGCATATAGAGTATTTAATAAAAGAACTCAAATTATAGAAGAGTCTGCACATGTTGAGTTCGATGAAACTGACCCCACAGGTAAGTCAGCTCAGCTTGAAGAAGATGAACCAAGCTTAGTTTCCGCTGATCAACCAGAAGCCTCTGTGTCATCTACACAGAAGCTGACCTCAGGTAAGCAAGAAATTGAAATATCATTTGCTGACCAATCTGTTCCTGTAGAGATCGTAGAAACACCTCTTCCAAACAACTCAACATTGCCCAAGGAAATAAAGATCCCAAGAGGACATACAGAACATGCCATTCTTGATGCTGCCAACAACAAATTGATGACCAGAGATCAGCTTAGAAAATACCTTAGCAATGTTGCCTTCGTCTCAATGCTTGAGCCAAAGAATTTTGCTGATGCTGAGCAAGATGAATATTGGATAAATGCCATGCAAGAAGAACTTGACCAATTCACCAGAAATGAGGTATGGGATCTAGTACCTAAACCTAGGAATCAAAAGCCCATAGGAACCAAGTGGGTTTTTAGAAATAAACTAGATGAGCATGGAAATGTGATTAGAAACAAAGCTCGACTCGTAGCCCAAGGCTATAGTCAGCAAGAAGGTATAGACTATGGAGAAACATTTGCACCTGTTGCTAGGCTAGAAGCTATACGTATATTGTGTGCCTATGCTAGTTTCATGAATTTTAAGCTATACCAAATGGATGTAAAAAGTGCATTTCTTAATGGCCTTATAAACGAAGAGGTATATGTTAATCAACCTCCTGGGTTTGAAGATTCAAAATTTCCAAACCACGTTTATAAACTCAAAAAGGCCTTGTACGGTCTAAAGCAAGCTCCAAGAGCTTGGTATGAGAGGTTGACCAATTTCCTGCTGACCAGGAACTATGTCAGGGGAAAAGCTGACACAACCTTGTTCATTAAGAAAAAGGGTAAGCATACCCTACTTGCACAGATATATGTAGATGATATAATATTTGGTGCTACTGACGAATCTTTCTGCAAAGAATTTAGCCAACAGATGCAAACTGAGTTTGAGATGTCTATGATGGGTGAACTCAACTTCTTCCTTGGACTTCAAATCAAGCAAGGTAAGAATGGCATCTTTATAAGTCAGTCTAAGTACACCAAGGAAATGTTAAAGAAATTCAGCATGGTAGATTGCAAACCAATATCAACCCCCATGGGTACTGATACTGTCCTATGCAAGGATGAGAAGAGTAAGTCAGTTGATAGTAAACTCTATCGAGGTATGATAGGTTCTTTACTCTATCTCACTGCTAGTCGACCTGATATTCAGTACTCAGTATGCTATTGTGCTAGATATCAAGCTGACCCCAGGGAATCTCATCTAACTGCTGTAAAAAGAATTTTTCGATACTTGCAAAGCTCAGTTGATGCAGGTCTATGGTATCCAACTTCAAATGACTTCACACTCATTGGATATACTGATGCTGACTATGGACGAGATAAGCTAGAACGGAAGAGTACTTCGGGAGGATGTCATTTCCTTGGAAGCTGTCTAGTATCTTGGTTCAGCAAAAAGCAATCATCCGTAGCCCTGTCTATAACAGAAGCTGAGTACGTGGCTGCTGGAAGCTGTGTTGCACAAGTCCTATGGATAAATCAACAACTCGAGGATTATGGAGTCAAAACAAAGACAATAGAGATCAAATGTGACAACAAAAGTGCCATTGATCTATCTAAGAATCTAGTCCAACACAGCAGGATGAAGCATGTTAGCATAAGGCATCACTTCATCAGAGACCATGTACTAAAAGATGAGATCAAGCTGACCTATGTGCCAACAAATGATCAGCTTGCAGATATCTTCACTAAGCCATTGGCACGAGAACAATTCAATATACTAAGGGAAGCCATTGGTATGTCAAATCCACTCTAAATAAATCTGTATAATTGAATGTTGAGTGATTGCAAATTTGAATGATTGTGCAAATGCCATAAATATCTACTCTTTATTAAGCTTAAAAATAGAAAAATAACCTCATGCTAAATTGACATAAACATTGAGTGGTTATACTGAGTAGATACAAATGTTGAGTAAATATCCTATGCTGAGTAGATAAACATATTGAGTAATCACCCTATGCTGAGTTGATGAACATGCTGAGTAATTGACGTATGTTGAGTTATTTAGAGATAGGAAATTCATGAAAGCCAGGCACTCAACATTGCGAATGTTTCGAATTCTAGCGAAATCCTGCAGAAACCCACTCGCGTAAAATAAATACCTACACGTGTAACCTCTGGCACCTTGGAAAGACGCACATTAATGACAAATCCCATGCGCCGAAGATGTCATAAATGACAGTATCTTTGTCGGTTGAACGTCCCTAGGCAAAACGGCTAGTTAAATGAATAGGGCCGCCATAAATCTACATAAAAAGTGGAAGGGTCCCCACTCATTACTCTTTACGCCTACGATTTTTTGAAATCAGACTCTTCTCTCCCTAAAACCTCAAAACCTTCAACAATGGCTTCCGGCAAAGACAAAACCCCTAAACTCACAACCCAAACCTCTGGCAAACCCACTCAGACTGACCCCGCGGGTCCTTCAACGCAAATAGAAAGAAAGATGATCAAAGTACACAAAAAGGTCAACAATCTAGAGGTTCTAAAATGCAGATGTTTCTCTCCAGGATTCGTCACCTCTGAGAAACCATTTTGTGACTGGATCGAGCAGAACAAGTGGACTGGTCTCTTCTCTCTCCCAAGAAAAATCTATCCTAGGTTAGTACGGGAATTCTATTCGAATCTACATGTTGATGAAGATGACTCTGATTATCTGGAGACCACAGTTAAAGGTCAGAAAATCATCGTAACCCCTGCTTATCTAGCAACCTTACTAGATTTACCAGACGAAGGAATTGAGTTTAGAACAAAAAAGGAGAAAGTGCCAAAAGACACGGCTGAGAAGATCAAGGGGTTCTGTAAACCCAAGGACCATAAAGGTGAAATACCCAGCACCTGTATGGGGAAAGAACAAAAAATGGTCCATTACATGCTGACCAACTTTATCTTTCCCAAACTCAGCTCAGCTTCATCCGCCTCTAACTTTGAGCAGTGCTTCATATGGCACATGCTGTCCTACACTCCGCTCAATCTCCCCGTCTTCCTAGTTGGAGCTCTTCAACGAGGTGGTAAGAAACTCCGCTTGGGGTCTCTAATCACAAAAATTCTCGAAGACAAGCAGATCGAGACGATAAATGAAACAAGTAGCTTGGGGAGTGAAATCACTGCAGTTTTGCTGGATGGATTGTTGTATAATCAACCTTTGAAAGGGTATGAAGATGTTAGAGATGGTGAAGAAGATGAAGAAGCTGAGCAACTAGAAGTTGAGCTTGAACTTGAGCCTGAAAAGGAAGTAGTGGCTCATGATGAGTCCCCTAAGATAGCATAGCCTGAGCAGAAGAAGAAGAAGAGGAAGGCTCTTGAAACCTGCTCTAAAGACATCCATACTGTCCCCAAAAAGGTGAGACTTGTGTCTCAGGAAAAAGCTAAAGTTGACAAGGCTAAAGAGCAAGCTGAGTTAGCAGAAAAGAGAAAAAGGCAAGAAGAGCCTAAGGATGAAAAGGAAACCCCTGAATCCCCTTTGATAAAAAGGAAGAAGGTTAACACCTTACAAATGGTTAAAACGGAACCCCTAGATGGGGCTATCTCTACAGGTCATGGAACTGACCTAGACAGAGCAGCTGAGAAAGGAACTGAGCAACAAGCTGCAGATGAAACTCATGCTGAGGAAGAATTTAATACTGAGCAGGAAGACCCTACCAATGTTGAGCAACCTCAGGATGAGGCTGAACAAAGAGTTGAAGGAGATGAAAATGTTGCTGTTGAGGATCATGCTGAGCAACTTGAAAATCCATATGTAGAAGAGGAGACAGGTGCTACTGAGTCCAGTGAAGGTATTCCAGCTGACCCCTCATCCCCAAAAGCTCCGACACGACGAAGACTTAAAAAAAAGGCGCAAAAGCAAATTGATCTTATGGACGACTTTCCTATTGATGAGCTTGAGACTGACCTCTCCAAAATCCAGTTCCAATACTTCTCGAATGATGTTGAGACTGAGTCACCACCAGAAAATCTTGTAGAAAAACAAGCCTCTATTACTCAGGATGAGGAACAGGCCAAAAACCCTGCAGATCCAATCAAGCTGCTCAAGGTGGCACACTTCCTGTCTCCACTTCACCTATTCAAGCTGAGTAGATTAACTTGTCTAATCAAACTCCACCTCCAACTCAACATGTTGATGACTCAGCTCATGAAATCAATCAAAGTCCAGGTACCAATCCAGGTACTCAATCTGGCAGAGAGCCAACTCCTCCACCACCATCAAACTCAATACCAGCCTCTGAGCCTAATGCTGCTCAATTCGCATACTTGAATGCTACTGAGTCAGGACGCCACGTCATTGCTTCTGCTCAGTCCTTGCTTCAAGATTTAAACACTCCTCAAGCTAATGCACACCAATCCACTCAAGCTGAGTCCTCTCAACTATCAGGTATTACTCAGCTTCTAAATAAACTCCGAGGCCTTAAGGATCTGGTCAGTATTATTACTACGGTTCAAACTCAGCAACCCAATCAAGGCCAGATAGCCAAACTGACTGAACTGATGCTGACAATGGCAACCCATATGAATTCACTTGAAGGCAAAATTCACCAACTGTCAGAAGTCAATCCAGGGTATGCCACTTCCACTGAGCTTCAAAGCTATTTTGCTAAGCTAACTGCGGAACTGACCACATCAAGTGCACCCGGCAATGCTGAGTTTGCCACCTCTGCCGAACTTCAACAATGCTTTACCAAGCTTCATGCTGAGCTGACCAGTACACGTGACCTAGTATCCTCCTCTTCTCAGTGTACTATAGACCAGCTGAGTGAAGCCGTAAGCATACTCAACATCAACAAGGCACAGATGGATGTTGATCCAGTTTCCAACAATGAACTCCTGAGCTTTTCCCAGGCCATTATGAAAGCCATGCGCATCAACAATGCCCAGCGGATGTTCTATGATTCTGCCTTGCTCAAAATGTACCATCAATCGTTTGGTCAGATCACCGCCTCGCTCACCTGGCTAAGCAAATCCCATTAATGCCTACTAAGCATGATCAGCAGCTCCCTCAGGGTTCCTCGGCATGTCCAGGATGACAGTGTTCCTGTTATTGATGGTTTGGGTGAAAGCACTAAGCGACTTCAGCGCTACTCCCATTACCTTTCCAATGCCGCACGAAATGAAACCTTCCTCTACAAACCCGATGATGGCAAAACGGGGGAGACAAGTCAAGGAGGAACTCAGCCTGCTGGTAATGTTTCTGGAAGTAAAGAGAAAGGCAAAGGAATTGCTCTTGCTGACCATCAAGCTCAGGTCAACTTGAAGAAAAAGAAGTAGAACTAGCTTAGTCAATATCTAGGACTTAGCTTTATATCCTGTCTTTGAATGTATGTGTTTTAAAAGGTCAATATATGATAAGTATTAATTTTCTTCCTGACCTGACTAATAAAATTTGAACAAACAAATCAAGAAGTTAAACACACTCAGTATGCATTAACACCAAAACAACTTATGCAATAAACTGAGAGACAACATACTTCTAATATTTTTGAAAAACTGACTTAAACCCAAACAAGCTCAAATCTAAAACTAAGTCAGTATACACAAATGTCTTAAGTCTAATTCAATTAGATCTTGGAAGGTTTAGAATTAAGTTAAGACAATATGTGCAACCCTTACGGGGGAGTAATTTTAAAAATAAATCAATCATGGGGCAACTTATAACTGAGTTCCGTAATTATGTATTTTGCCAACATCAAAATGGGGGAGTTTGTTGAAACACCTTTCCACAAGATTTTGATTTGACAAAATCATCCATGATTAAGAGGCAATTAAATTTAAATGCTTTGATTTAATTGTACTAATGTGTTTGTTCAATATTGAGTGCAAGAATATATATATAAAGTAAGACAGGACAGAAGTCAGCATAAGCAAAGCTGAGTGGAACGGAACTCAGCATGACAGAATGGAAGCCGAATGGAGTAGAACTCCGTATCAGAAGTTTTAGTCTAAGATGCCAGAACGAAGCTGACTAAAACAAAAGACTTCTTCAGCTGCGTATAAACAGAATGGAGCTAACCACGAAGCAACTCAGTATAGAAGTTGAACATTCGAGGATAACGAATGAAGCTGAGTCATAGTCAGGACAGCATGAAGGATCCGTTCACTAAAGGACAAAGCCTGCCAATCTTCTGCACCAATAATTGGAACCTCGAAGACACACAAAAGACTAATTCCAAGAGACATGGGTCATTGGATTATTGGTAAAAGACAACTGGCACAAAAAGACAAGCCAGACGCAAGAAGACAAACCTGACGCCTGAAGAAAACAGAGAAAGGGAATGGCGGAACAGTCTGAAGCTGACCAGAAATTGTTCTCCAAAAGAGCCGTTTTGGTATTAACGGTAACAACAATTCAAATGATCCAAATCTGCAATTTCCTTCTATAAAAGGACAATGAAGAACCTTGGATCATTACTGAAGCAAAGAGAGAAAATCTTGAAAGCACTCAAATACAAAAAGATCTTACACCAATTTTTTTCTATTCTCTGTGTAAATGCTAGATTGATTGCTGTGTAATCATCTAAAGTGTTCTTTAGTTTAAAAAGAACAAGTTCATGATCAATAGGAATATTGAGAGTGTTAAGCTGAGTGACTTGGTTGTAAGCATTCAGTAATAGAGAAATCTAGGTGCTGGGTTGTAGCACTTAGTAGGAGTTGAGTAGACGAATAGAGGAAGGTACTCTTGTATATTAAACTGCCTTGTAATTGGTTTGTGCTCTACCGTTAAAGAGCTCAGTGTTGGATTCAAAAAGCCCGGAGGACTCTGGGGACTGGACGTAGGCAGAGAGGCCGAACCAGGATAAGTGATACTGAGTAATCTCTAAACTCTCTCTCATATTGTATGTGTTGTTTGCTTTATTTACTCAGCATATAAATTGCCAAAGCTGACCTTGAGTAAATAAGTGGTGCTGAGTTAGAAGCTGACCTCCAAGAGTGTCAATTCCTAACTTACAAGAAGATACCTTTAGTCAACATCTGACTAAAGCTGTCTTAAAACATATCTCACCAAGCTGACCAAAAGCTGAGATTAACAAACTCTCAAAATAACTTCCAGTCAGCTTAATTAAAACGCGAAAAAGTTATATTAGTTCCTAACCCCCCCTTTGAACTAATTACTAGGGACCAACACGTAGTGAGTGGGACAGTCCTCCCGCTTTTCTGCCTGATGTTCTTTGTTCTGATTTAAGTTGATATAAAGTTCTTTAGTTTAAAAAAAAACAAAAAAACAAAAAACAAAATAATAGTTTATACATTGTTTCCAAATATGAAAAAAAGTTCAGAAAAAATCAGTACAGGTGTTGTCAAAAGAAAGAAAGAAAAAATAAGAGAAAAAATGAACCAACAAATGTTGATCCAATGAATCATCAAAATTGAGTGAAATTTCATCGATTTAAATAGTTTATGGTCTAAATGTGACCAAATAATAAATTAGTGGCTAAATATTAAAATTTTAAATAAATCAGGGTCTAAATAACATTTTGCACCAAATTACAAATTGTAATTCTTAAGTGAATTTCATCTTGTAATTTATAAAAAAATAAAAAATTTAAAAATAACTACAATGACAAAGTAATAATTTATACATTCGTGTTGTCAGATAAAGAAAGAAAAAATAAGAGAAAATGTGACAAAAAAATGCTAATCCAAGAAATTGAACTCTCTCCCTTATAAACATATTGAATATGTCTTTACCATTCAACCTAACAGTATTTTTTGTTATATATTTAAATCTATATACCTTTTAACCATAATTTTTTTAATAATTATCAAATTTTAAAAAAATTCCGATCGGAGACCGCCTGGACGGCCTCCCCCTAGAGCCGGCCCAGTCTATATCCAGCCACATTAGTCCATTCTGATGTCTTTCTTTCGGATACAAATGAAGAACTCATTTTACAAACTTAGCCTATGTTGCCAACTGAATCATAATCCGTAAGTGTTTTTTCAAATAAAAAGGTAATCATTTTTATTACCAAAATATGATAATCATAAGAAGTGTCCAAGTACAAGCATGCACAAAAGTGGTAGAGTTTCTTCCAAGATATATCTTTTAAGAGTATTTTAAATGAAATAATTTGCAAGAAAATAATATAAATACTAAGTGGATTACTAAACCTAGCCACAAATTCCTACACTTAGCCTCGTAAAAAGACGAAACTGCCCTTTTAACAAATTCACTAATCCTCTCAAATTCTCAAATCCTCTAAAAAACCCATAACTCTCTAAAATCTAATCCGGACTAATTTAGTAAAGAAAAAACATGGGAAAGGACTAATGATACGTAATTATGTTCGAAAATATGTTTTATTTACGGTTGTTTATAGTAAAATCGAATGATTTTTAAAAAATCAATTTTTCGACGTCGGGGCATATGAACAATATGCCTCACCACGTGGTGAGGCGTGTTGCTTATATGCCTCACCCTCACCATATGGTGAGGCATATCAGCCATACGCCTCACCACATGGTGAGGAATATAAGCCATACGCCTCACCACGTGGTGAGGCATGATGTTTACACGCCCGCGTTCCGTAGAGAAAAAAAAAAAAAGAATTTTGGTTCCCCAAAGTAAGAAAAGGCAGTTTTGTCATTTCTCTAGGCTAAATGTGGAAAATATAGGCTAAGTATAACAACACCCAATACTAATTAGGGTAATTAATTTATTAGTCCCTATATTTTGACAAAACGTGCTGTTTAGTCCTTGTATTTTAAAAAACACATGGTAAGGTCCCTAACATTTTTCTCAATGAACTGTTTAGTCATTCCGTCAGTTTGTTAGATTTTTTTACCGTTTATGACTTCAGAAATGACTAAATTACCCTTTACTATTTACCTTCAAACTTTAGAAGAGGAAATCCAATTTAGAAGAAGAAGCTATTTGTATGGAGAACAAGAAAAAAAGACCTACAACAACAACAACAACAACAACAAAGCCTTAGTCCCGAAATGATTCGGGGTCGGCTAACATGAACCATCATATAAAACCGTGAAAATCAAGTCGTGTCAGCGACACAGATTCGCTCCCTCCACTCCGTCCTATCCACTACCATATTTTCCTCAATTCCCAATAAACTCATATCACTCTCGATCACCCTCCTCCAAGTTTGCTTAGGTCTTCCCCTACCCCTCACCACTACATCCCTTTGCCACTCTTCGGTTCTCCTAACCGGCGCATCAAGCGCTCTACGTCTCACATGGCCAAACCACCTTATGCTCCGTTTATCTGGCTTTCTCTTCTTTTAATCCCGCCTCTATATCTCACCTTTAAAAAGAAAAAACAGAATAAGCAACTACCTCCAACCCCTTCCACGCTTCCAATCTTAGGAAATTGGCACCAACTTGGCCAATTGATTCACCAATCTTATTGTCAGCTTTCCAAGAAATATGGCCCTGTCATGCTCCTTCGACTAGGTCAAATCCCAGTTCTTGTTGTCTCCTCTGCTGAGGCTGCAAGCAGTGGCGGAGCTAGAGCTCAAGGTCCGGAGGGGCTCAATTGCATAAAGATTTTTTTTTTTAATAATGACTTAAGGCTTTGATTCATAGTAGTCAAATCGAAATTTTCAAATTTTTGATAATATAAGGGTAAATTTGATCATAATTGGAAAAATTAAGGTACAAAACAACTGAGATTCAATATGAAGTAAGAATAATTTTACCTCTAACGTATAAAATGGTGCAATTTTACCCTTAATATTGGCAGCCAAGAGCAATTTTATCCCTAACGTTGACAAGTTTGGTCAATTGGAGAAATTATTCATCAAATTGTTTTCTCGGTCATGAATTTTGTAACTAAAAAATATAATTAAAAATAATAAAGGAGAATGAGATTAATAATGATTAAAAATGATATTTAATATTTTTAAAGGAGAATGAGGTTTAAGGGAAAAAATTAAAATGAGATAAAAAGTGAAGAGAGAGATTTGAACACAAGACCACTTGGATATAGAGATACCTTTAATTATCACTACAACCAACTATGCAAACTTAGTTTCATGTTATATAATTACATTCTACATTACAAGTATTAATTTTAACTATTTTGGGGGGGCTTCTCGGGACTGGACCACTATTCGTCAAGGGTGTTCCGGAGGGTCGGAGGGTCGGGAGACCCTCCCTTACCCCCCCTAGATCCGCCCCTGGCTGCAAGAGATGTCTTAAAAGTTAATGATCTTTCTTGTTGCAGCAGACCTTATTTAGCCGGAGCTGACAGACTTTCTTACAATTTCTTGGATGTGGCTTTAGCGCCATACGGTGATCATTGGAGACACATGAAGAAACTGATTGTTTTAAACCTCTTTAGTCTTAAGAGGGTCCAATCTTTTCAGTTTCTTAGAGAAGAAGAAGTTGAATTGCTTGTCAATTCAATCTCCGCGACTGAAACTCCTATTGATCTTACTGAAAAGTTGTTTGCTCTTGTGGCGAATATCACATATAGGATGTCTTTCGGGGTCGATCGGGGGACTAACTTGGACAGAGACAAATTTCATCAAGTGGTTCACGAAACTCATGCTGTGGCAGGAAGCTTTTCCATGGCTGAATTATTCCCATTTGCAGGATGGATCATAGACCGGATAACCGGTAATCATGCCGAGACCATAAGAGCATTTCATGAATTAGACAGTTTCTTCGAACATGCAATAAATGATCACCTTAAACCTGGAAGGAAAAAGGAGCGCGATGACATAATCGATGTTCTACTACGAGTAAAGGAAGAGCAAGCTCAACTCGGAACTGCTGACTTTACTAAAAATAACATTAAAGCAGTCCTCATGGTATGCTACTAACTATCTTTCCACTTATGGTCACAGTTTTCATTCTGAAATGACTCTTAATTTGCTTCATTCATTCTGCAAATATTTTTCCATCAGAATTTACTTTCACCTGGCACAGATACTGCTGCAATTACTTTGAATTGGGCAATGGCAGAGCTTGTCAGGAATCCAAGAGTGTTGGGGAAAGTTCAAGATGAAGTTAGAAAGCACGTTGGAAACAAAGGAAAAGTAAGCGAAAGTGACCTTGACAAGCTTCAATATCTGAAAATGGTAATAAAAGAAACTTTCAGAATGCACCCTGTTGGCCCTCTTCTGCTGCCTAGAGAAACCATTTCTCATTGCAAAATCAATGGTTATGATGTTGATCCTAAGACAATGATCCAAGTCAATGTCTGGGCAATCGGACGAGATCCGACATACTGGAAGGAGCCGGAGAAGTTATATCCTGAAAGATTTGCTGATAGCTCTATTGACTATAGAGGACAGAATTTTGAGTTGTTGCCATTTGGGGCAGGCAGAAGAATGTGTCCGGGGATACATATGGCAACCATAACAATAGAATACGTACTCGCAAACCTTTTATACTTGTTTGATTGGAAATTTCCAGAGGGAATGAGGAAAGAAGACATGAACATGGAAGAGAAAGTTGGTGTTAGTCTTGCTATTATTGATAAAAAGACACCTCTCATCCTTGTTCCGATAAAGCATCTTCAGTAATTAAGGGAATAAGGTGTACATTTAGTCTTGTGGTTATTTGTAGAGAACATATTTGACCTCTACATAAAAAACAATGCAATCTTAAACCAACCTTTTATCAAACGCTGCAATTTCAAAGCTCACTAATGGAAGATGAGTTTTTTTCATTAACATAAGAATTGCAATTTCAAGTCTTATTGAGTGGCCATAACACTAGAGGAAGGTGACCAGAACATGAAATTGCAAATGAAAAAAACCTATCTTTCGTTAATAATTCTTTAAATTGTACCATCTAGTACAATATATTGCAGTGCTTTGTACGTGGAAGCTAAATCTTCTCTCCTCCACTAACCACATGGCTAACTTTGTACCTTATACAGTAATTAATTATGCCACCTTAATTTCTTTGGGGTTATGATCTTTAATAAATTTGAGATGAATTCTGTTAGCAGATTTCCAAAGGATCTTGTTCGTTTTCCAAGCTTATGATGCTTTAATCACATGTCATTACATAATATTAATAATGATAAGTTTTTTTCTTTGTAGTTTCCATATATGTAGATCTGGATAAGCTCCGAATTTGTTCCTAACATTTTTGGGAAGATAAAAAATTTGTCCTCAACGTTTCCAAAGTAGAGCAGTTTTATGCATAGGCAGTGGCAGAGCCTTTGAATGCTCGGAGAGTAAAAAATAAACCCAACCCATGGCTTAATTTTTTCCCCCTACCCAGGTAAAAAAGACGTCTTAGCCTGAACTGGGATAAAACAAAGCACAATCTTATCCCATTGGCAGGGGCGAAACGATGCCTATAAGAGGCGGAAACCGACGACCTTAGGTGCGGCGGCACCTGTGCCCCTACCTTCACCTCTAGACTTAGGTAAAAGTCCGAGTTGTGTTAAGTGGGTCAAATTTGAACCTTATCCCATGTGGGTCAATCATTGTCTGCTTGTAGTGTTATTGAGTTTTGAGCAATGGAACAATGTTTTTTTTCGACATTATGTAAGTTAGAAGACTGGAAATCTACAATTCCATCGATTATTCTTTCCGATTTTTATATTATCATGCATTTATTCATACATAACATTTGAGAATTCAGGAGCCTGGTGTAAATGTGCACATGCCTCATCTTTATCAACTCATACTAAGTTGTAACCACAAAATTGTGCTGTTAGCAGTTATCAATGACGTAGCAAGAAGTAATCCTAAGCCAAAAACATAAAACTAGAAGCAATTTATAGGTAAATTTGTTGGATGCCTAACTTGCAGAAACCTGATGCCTTACAATGCTTACTGGATCCCGAGTAGCACCATTTTCACCAGTTGGCTGCAAGACAGAAAATAGAAATAAAAAAGAGAAGAAATGGAATTATGTTTAATGGTAAACAGTTCACTTTCAGAGCTATTAAGACTAAATTAGATGTTGAATCCAACAGATTGTGGTCCTAATCCAACTCAACTTAACCTAACCTTGACAAAGCAACCCATTTAAAACTAATTACATGCATTGATTAATGCTGAATAAATTTGAGTTGAGTAGATTTCCGAGAACTCAAACAATTGAAGAAAACAAAGAAAAATGGAAGTAAAAACTGGAGTAGATAAAAACACCAGATTAGAGAAGAGATAAAGGAGGAGGCACATAGAAAATACCTAAGGAAGTGGAGCAGATTGGAGGAGGGACTTTGAAAATTCAATTCGATTTGGAAGAAATTGGGGAATTAGGAACAAACTTACTAGTGTGTTCATTCAGGGTTCAGCTTTCAAGTATTCTTTTTCGAAAATCCCCTCATCAAAATGACATGTTATTTGGGTTACTGCATATTCACATGTTATTGGCTTAAACTTGCCTATTGAACTTTTAAAATAACCTGCCAAATCCCCTCATTCACAATGAAGACCTCTTTTTACAAATTGAGCTTACCCTTGCCAACTGAATCATAACCCTTAGATACTGTGTTTGATACCCTGTAATGAACGTTGTAATGGAATGTTCATTACTATGTTTGCATTAGTATATTGTTTTTGTCGTAATGGAATTACAATTACATCACTCAATTTTTCTTTACACTTTATTATCTACAATTCTTATTAAACGGTAAAACATAAAATGAGAAAACATGAAAAATGCAAAGAACGGGGAAAATGTGAAAACGGAAAAACACCAAAATAGGACAAATAGAAAAAATGGAAAAATGTGAAAAAACATGAAACACATCAAACCAAAAAATTAGAAAAAACATGAAAGATGAGGAAAACGTGAAAAACACAAAAAAATGCAAAAAACAGAAAAATGTGAAAATGGAAAAACCAACAAAAAAAACTAACAAGTTTTTAATCGATCATATATGGGTGATGTTCCCATACATATGAAAATTTGAAAATAATTGAAGTTTCTAACTACATTTGGCACAACAAACATAAGTAATATAATAATAATTACATTCACTATTTTTTTTTAATTTGTTAACCAAACATTATAATGATAATATAAATACTAATTATCAGTTTAAACATTTTAACTCAATTGGTTTTTTTTGACAAAATAAAGTTGCCAATTATCCCAGAGAAAGGAGACGATGAAAACTGTTGAGAAAATTAGGCCTCACCCTATTCCAAGCTGTAGCTCAAAGAAAAAGGGGTGTGTGTCATAACAGAAACAAAATAAGCATATGCTTGCTATTGTTTTTTCATAGGCTGATCCAAGTTTTAGGCTTAGGCTGTCACACCCGACCCTAAACGACCTCAATCGGCATCGGACGTGAAATAGAAAGATCATAATATTTACCAAGGACCTCAACATATATTTACCAATTCCAATATATTACAATTGAAATACCAAAGTTCTAACCATAATTCTAACAATAAGCATCAAACTTCCAAACTTCGCCTAATCGGTCGGTAACCTTCTCTATATCCTATACTTTATCACCTAAAAACATTAAAAAATTTTAAAAAAACGTGAGACAAAAATCTCAATAAGAAACTATCAACTATAAAAACCAACTTTACTTAAAATAGCTACATATATACCTTTAGAAAGAGATTTAATTAAAACCTTATAAAATATACTCAAAACCAAAGTTCATATAATTTTATATATATAACGCATCTTGTCAAAATGAATCAAAACAAATAAACGTTTCATCAAACCAACTTGTAGTCAAATAAATATTTTGTAAATCATAACCGAAAACATAATCCAAATGAACTTAAAACATTGTATCCATCCTCGAATTTCTCCCCTTAAGTATCAATCCATAACCACATATATAGTCGAGACGTCTCTTAACATTGCCTATCTCATATGGTCTTCAGACTGTGTACACAGGCCATGTCCCTCACTGAACATGGTCTTCAAATATAAAACCACCGATCCGGATAACTCTCGATGGATATAAAATCATAAAATCATAACATGCTCAAATATCCTTTCACAATCAAATTCCAAACTATTTCATAACCAAAAATCATTTGGCTTCAATTAGCCATTTTGTATCATAAAAATCATATTTGGACTTCAATCTAAAATAATAACAACAATAACCGCAACAGATTTCTCAATCCAAAACAATTAGTAAGAAATCATCAAATTCATTTTATTCAATATATATATATATATATATATTTTGAAACCAAAAACATATATGTATATATGTAAATCAATCAAATTAAGCCTTAAATTAACATAATCAAGTAAAATCTGAAATTCACATAGAAGCATAATCAATAGCTTCATTTGAACCGTAATTTCACAATAAAAAGCAAAATCAGGAAAAACCTCAATTTTACAAAGTTCCTGCATAACTCTAAAATATCAATTTCTGAAACTTCTTTGATTATATATATATATATATATATATATATATATATATATATATATATATATAAAACTCAAAATATAGTTGATAGTTACTTACCTTGGCTATAAATTGAACAAAATACACCCGATCGATAAGCCGCTAAATTCTGTCTAAAACGTTTCCTTCCAAACACCACCGAAACTCAAAAATCCTTCAATTAGGACTTAGATCTATACATAAGGATGCTATGTTTTGAATTTCAAGTGATTCGGACGGTCGAATCTCCGTGAATCAAAGAAACGGTGGAGAAACGGCCGAAAAACGACGAAGAGGCAAATCAAAATCAGAAAAGAAAAAGAAAGAAGATGGTGGAAGTTGGCAGGAATTTGGGATTTATATTCCAAATTCGATAAATATCAGATTTGATCCTTCATCTTTCTATAATCTTTTAAAAATTACCCTAAACTTTTAATTTACATATAAAACCATCAAATTAACTTCAAACTTTTCCTATAACACCAAATTAACTTCACACATCCAATAATATATAATATCTACTAATATCAAAATATAAATTCTAGAAATTTAGACACGGATGTGACATAGGCTTTTTTATTTTTGGCTTTGAGTGAATAAGATTGAATTTATCATCACAACTTACTAATCAAAAGTAACACTATAAATCCAAACATCAATCAGAATATGCAAAGCAAACAATCAAATGGCTGCTTATGCTCCATTTATATGGCTTTCTCTTCTTTTACTCCTGCCTTTATATCTCATCTTTAAAAACAATAAACAGAATAAGAAACTCCCTCCAAGCCCTTCCACGCTTCCAATCTTAGGCAATTGGCACCAACTTAGCCAATTGCTTCACCAATCTTATTCTCATCTTTCCAAGAAATATGGTCCTGTTATGCTCGTTCGACTCGGTCAAATCCCGGTTCTTGTTGTCTTGATGCGGACATCCTAACTGATAGTACTGATCACGCGCGCTCTGGCGGATCCTTAAACACTAAACCCACGAAGGTTGTACCGAAGAGGGCGGATCCCCAGGACACACGAACATGGCGGATCTAGGCGTACGCCAGGAGGCGTATCAACAACTACCCTGGACGGATCTCTAGGTTACTTCCTCCCGAAGGAATTCCCCAACAACCCTGACGCTCCGTACCTGTACCTGTGTACCGCTTGTCGGGGCGTATTCCCCATTTTACCCTTTAGTTGTTAACCATATTATAACCCTAGTAAGGGTAGTCCTTGTCATTTACTTATCTTTAAGGGGAAGTATTTAAACCCTCATTTTGTAAGGATGAGGCAACTTTTATCAATCAAACATTATTCTCTTTGAGAGCCGAGGTTTATGTCTTGTTATTGGGATTCACTCCTTCTAGTTTAGCTAGAGAAGAAACTCTTTGTTGGTTTTACGATTAAAACCTCCATTTATCGTTTTCAATCTGTATCAGTTGGTATCAGAGCCAATCGTTTCCTGACCCGAAACTTCTTTTGGCAATGGTTCAACCCCGACAACTGCAAGATTCCATGGAAACCAGTGACCGGAGGTATGAGGAGCTGAGGGAGCACCTCGTGGAGCAGATCCAATCCAGCCATGAGCGGTAGAGGCAAACCGACCAACGGTTCCTAGAGCTAGCCACCTCCCTAGAAAACTTCAAACTGGAGGTTCTGGCTCTAATTCGACCAACCGCGGGAGGATCAACCCAGAGAAAGGAAGGAGTCCCTGAACAACAGCTTCCACAAATGGGTCCTAGGGATCCTGAGGTAAGAAGACCCAACTTTGTCCTTGTGCATAACGCTGATAGTGATAGTGATGACTTTGAGGGTATCGGGAATGATGATACCGTTAGAACTACGAGGGATGTTGGGCCTGTTGACAACCGACGTGTGGAGGTTGCTAGGGGATACCCAGGTTTAGGGAACTTTGATAGAGATGATGCCTTTAAGCTAAAAATAGACTTACCGTCTTTTGGAGGCGAGCTGGATATAGAGGGGTTCTTAGACTGGCTATCGGAAGTTGAACGTTTCTTTGAGTATGCTGGGATTCCTGATGAGAGGAAAGTAAGGCTGGTGGCGTATCGCCTGAAGGGTGGCGCATCAGTTTGGTGGGATCAGATGAGGGAAGAGAGAAGAAGAGGGGGCAGAGATCCGATTCGATCTTGGCTACGGATGAAGGCAATGTTAAGGGAGCGGTTCTTACCGCCGGATTATGAGTAGTATATTTACAGCTCCTACAGGGGCTGCTCTCAAGGGACACGAAGTGTCCATGAGTATACTTCTGAGTTCTTAAGGCTTTCGGCGAGAGCCAACTTGTCTAAAACTGAAAACCAGAAGACCTCTAGGTACCTAGAAGGGTTGAGATACAACATCCAGGATCGTATTGGCACACAGATGGTGGTTCGAGTACAAGATGCTAGGAATTTAGCCCTCAAGGCTGAATCCCAACTGACCGGGAGATCCAGGAGATCCGCCACTACTGAGTATACGCCTGGAGGAAGAGATAACGTGAGGTCTTATGACAAAGGTAAGCAGGTGGCGAGTGCCAGTGGGACCAAGGTTAACAGTATGGGAAGAGGATCTGTTGGAGATACTAGGCCATATAAGGAAGCACCTATACCACCTAAAAGCAACAACCCGTATGCGAGGCCAGCACCTTTCAAATGTTTTCGGTGCAATGAGCCAGGCCATAGATCCAACGAATGTCCTAGGAGGAAGAGCGCCAACATGGTGGAGAGGTATGAAGATGACTATGACGAAGGGGATGAAGTATTCTGTGAACCCTTGGGAGACGATGATGATGAGGCGGATGAAGAGAGATACGCCGTTCATGTGGTACGACGTTTGTTAGTCTCCAGCCGGGTAGAGGGAGATCAGAGGCACCGTCTATTCAGGAGCCGCTGTCTTGTGAAAGGTGGGCGATGCAATGTGATAATAGATAGTGGGAGCCAAGAGAACATTGTGAGCAGCAGCGCCGTTCAGAAGTTTGGGTTGTTGGCGGAGGCGCATCCTGACCCTTATAGAGTGGGATGGATCAAAAACGTGGGCGAGCTTAGGGTGACCCAGAGATGCAGGGTACCTATTGTGATTGGTGATTACAGTGATGAAGTCTGTTGTGATGTGGTCGATATGGATGCCTGCCACCTATTGTTGGGCCGACCCTGGCAGTTTGATAATGATGCCATCCATGCAGGAAGAGAGAACACTTACAGATTTATGAAGAATGGGGTGAAGTTCGTCCTTACGCCAATGATGAGAGAGCCAAGGGCCGATGAGAAATCTACTTTGGTAGTCTGTCCTACACACAAATCGTTTGTCAGCGAATGTGAAGAGAGCCAAATGGTGTATGTGGTAATGGTTAAGGCGAATCACGAATCCGCCCAAAGGGACGAAAGGGAGATGCCGAATGAAGTGACCCGCCTACTTGGCGAATATCAGGATCTGTTCCCTAACGAACTGCCAAGTGGGTTACCACCTTTGAGGGACATCCAACATCATATCGATCTTGTGCCTGGGGCTAGTTTACCAAGCCTCCCACACTATCAAATGAGCCCAAAGGAGAATGACATCATGAGACAGAAAGTGGAGGAACTCATCGAGATGGGATACGTTAGGGAGAGTATGAGTCCTTGCGCCGTTCCAGCTTTACTTACACCGAAGAAGGATGGGTCTTGGCGGATGTGTGTTGACAGTAGGGCTATTAACAAGATCACCATCAAGTACAAGTTCCCAATTCCAAGGTTGGATGACATGTTGGACCAACTTGGCGGATCGCGGGTCTTCTCCAAGATTGATCTCAGGAGTGGTTATCATCAGATACGAATCCGATCTGGGGATGAGTGGAAGACCGCCTTCAAGACGAGAGATGGGTTGTATGAATGGTTAGTTATGCCATTTGGGATGACCAACGCCCCCAGTACTTTTATGAGGTTGATGAATTAGGTGCTTCGCCCCGTGATTGGAAAATTTGTAGTTGTGTATTTTGATGACATCCTGATTCATAGCGAGATCTTGGTGGAGCATGTGGAGCACTTACGGATAGTGTTTGACCTATTAAGGAAACACCAGCTATATGCCAACACTAAGAAGTGTGATTTCGTCATGGAAAGTCTGGTTTTCCTCGGGTTTGTGGTTAGTGGCGATGGGGTCCAAGTTGATGGGGAGAAGGTAAGAGCCATCCGAGAATGGCCCACTCCGAGGAACGTGGGTGATATCAGGAGTTTTCATAGGCTAGCAACGTTTTATCGCAGATTCATTAAGAACTTCAGTTCCATAGTGGCCCCGTTGACAGAATGTTTGAAGAAAGGAAGGGGGTTCGAGTGGGCGGACGCCCAAGAAGAGAGCTTCGCCTTGATCAAGGAAAAGCTGAGTACAGCGCCAGTGCTGGCGTATCCCAATTTTGATAAACTGTTCGAAGTTGAGTGTGATGCCAGTGGAGTTGGGATTGGTGGTGTCTTGATGCAAGAAAAGAGGCCCATTGCATACTTCAGTGAGAAGCTCTGTGAGGCATGGCAAAAGTGGGCAACCTATGATCAAGAGTTTTATGCTGTAGTGAGGGCGTTGAAAGTATGGGAGCATTACTTGTTGGGAAAAGAATTCATCCTCTACACTGACCATCAAGCTCTCAAGTACCTGGGAAGTCAGAAACAACTTCGAAGCTCCATGCATGCCCGGTGGTCCGCCTTTATAGATAAGTTCCCTTATAAGCTTATCCATAAGGCTGGAAAACAGAACAAGGTGGCGGACGCCTTGAGTCGAAGGGTGTCACTAATCAAGACGGTAAACCTGGAGACCGATTGTTTTGAACACATCCGAGGCGAATACTTGGCGGATCCCGATTTTGGTAGTATCTAGGAAAAATGTAAGAACCAGCATGGAGATGGAGCGTATCACCTGATGGATGAGTATCTCATGAGGGTCAACCAGCTTTGCCTACCTTGCACTTCCATTCGCAAGAAGGTTGTTCGGGATCTACATGGCGGATCCCTGGGAGGGAATTTTGGGCGAGATAAGACATATGGAGCAGTGAGTTCCCGCTATTTCTGGCCTAAGATGAGGAGAGATGTTGCCTACTTAGTAGAGCGATGTTATGTTTGCCAGACCGCTAAGGGGTGCACTACAAATGTAGGCTTGCAGTTACCTTTGCCTGTGCCAGGGACCATATGGGAGGATCTGTCCATGGACTTCGTCCTAGGATTACCCAGAACTCAGAGGGGCATGGATTCCATCTTTGTCGTGGTTGATCGGTTTTCAAAGATGGCTCACTTCATACCATGTCGCAAGACCAATGATGCCTCAGCGACTGCTAAGCTATTCTTCAAAGAGATTGTCAGGCTACATGGCGTACCTAAGAGCATTGTCTCGGATCGTGATACGAAGTTCCTCAGTCACTTCTGGCGGACATTGTGGGCTTTGTTCGATACGTCCCTGAAGTTTAGTACCACCGCCCACCCTCAAACAGACGGACAAACAGAAGTGGTCAATAGAACCTTGGGAAACTTACTGCGCAGCAAGTGTAAGGATAAACCCAGGATGTGGGATGTGGTTCTAGCCCAAGCTGAGTTCGCCTACAATGGCTCTGTACATTCGGGAACCGGGAGATCTCCATTTGAAGTAGTATACACAAAGACCCCTAATCACGTCCTCGATATAGCCCATCTTCCTAAGGGAAATGTGACTGCCAACCAGCTGGCCAAAGATTATGTACAGATGCACCAAGAGGTGAGAGGGACCCTTGAAGAGAGAAACCAGAAATTAAAGGCGAAGGCGGATGAGCATTGCAGGGACCTACAGTTTGAAGTTGGGGATGAGGTTATGGTATATTTGGGCAAAGAGAGACTCGCCAGTGCCACCAGCAGTAAGCTTCAGCCTAGGAAATATGGACCATATAAGATCATCAAGAAGATAAATGCCAATGCCTACCATATAGCATTGCCGAATTGGCTCGGAAAAATCTCCCCAGCGTTCAACATCCGTGATCTTAGCCCGTGGAAGCCCGATGGTCCGCTGGAGTTCAATAAATACGAATCAGCGCCGAGATCTTTTAAAGAAGGAGAGAATGATGCGGACATCCTAACTGATAGTACTGATCACGCGCGCTCTGGCGGATCCTTAAACACTAAACCCACTAAGGTTGTACCGAAGAGGGCGGATCCCCAGGACACACGAACAGGGCGGATCTAGGCGTACGCCAGGAGGCGTATCAACAACTACCCTGGGCGGATCTCTAGGTTACTTCCTCCCGAAGGAATTCCCTAACAACCCTGACGCTCCGTACCTGTAGTTGTTAACCATATTGTAACCCTAGTAAGGGTAGTCCTTGTCCTTTACTTATCTTTAAGGGGAAGTATTTAAACCCTCATTTTGTAAGGATGAGGCAACTTTTATCAATCAAACATTATTCTCTTTGAGAGCCGAGGTTTATGCCTTGTTATTGGGATTCACTCCTTCTAGTTTAGCTAGAGAAGAAACTATTTGTTGGTTTTACGATTAAAACCTCCATTTATCGTTTTCAATCTGTATCATGTCTCCTCTGTTGAGGCTGTAAGAGATGTCTTAAAAGTTCATGATCTTGCTTGTTGCAGCAGACCTTGTTTAGCTGGAGCTGCCAGGTTTTCTTACAATTTCTTGGATGTGGCTTTAACACCATACGGTGATCACTGGAGATACATGAAAAAACTGATTGTTTTAAACCTCTTTAGCGTTAAGAGGGTCCAATCTTTTCAGTTTGTTAGAGAAGAAGAAGTTGAATTGCTTGTCAATTCAATCTCTGCTACTGAAACTCCTATTGACCTTAGTGCTATGTTTTCAGCTCTTTCTGCGAGTATCACATATAGGATATCTTTTGGGATCAATTCTCGGGGGACTAGCTTCGAGAGAGATATATTTTATCAAGTGGTTCACGAGGCTATTGCTGTGACAGGAAGTTTCTCCAATGCTGAATTGTTCCCATTTGCAGGATGGATCATAGACTGGATAACTAGTCATCATGCCAGGACCGAAAGAGTGTTTCATGAATTAGATAGTTTCTTTGAATATGTAATTGATGATCACCTTAAACCTGGAAGGAAAAAGGAGCACGATGACATTATCGATGTTCTACTACGAGTAAAGGAAGAACAAGCTCAACTCGGAAATTCTGAATTCACCAAGAATAACATTAAAGGAGTCCTCCTGGTATGTTTACTAACTTAATTTCCATTTATGATCAACATTATCATTCTGAAATGACTCTTAATTTGCTTCATCCATCAGAATTTATTTCTAGCTGGCACAGATACTATTGCAATTACTTTGAATTGGGCAATGGCAGAGCTTGTAAGGAATCCAAGAGTCTTGCAGAAAGTGCAAGAAGAAGTTAGAAACCATGTCGGAAACAAAGGAAGAGTAAGCGAAAATGATCTTGACAAGCTTCAATATCTGAAAATGGTAATAAAAGAAACTTTCAGAATGCACCCTGCAGTCCCTCTTTTGGTGACAAGAGAAACCATTTCTCGCTGTAAAATCAATGGTTCCGATATCGATCCTAAGACAACGATCCAAGTAAATGTCTGGGTAATAGGACGAGATCCGAAATACTGGCAGGAACCGGAGCAGTTTTATCCTGAAAGATTTGATGGTAGCTCTATTGACTATAAAGGACGGGAATTTCGAGCTCTTGCCATTTGGGGCTGGCAGAAGAATCTGTCCAGCCATTAGTATCCCACAGAGAGGTGCACAGAGGCAGAACCATTATTCGTGTTTTCAGAGAACATATTAAGTAACATTAATGGAAATTCAAGGGATTATTGTAAATTATTATCCATGCGGCACTAGTAATTCCTCTCCCATTACTAGTCAGCCTTCCCCCATTCACCTTAGCAATTGATAATTGCCTTAGCAAATAAATTTAGCAAAGTTAAATGCACAAGAGTGAGGAATAATTATTGTATTACAAAGGAATGTGTTACAATACAATTACAAGAATGCTTTGAGAGAGTTTGAGTGGCTTGTGATGCCTCTCCAAATGATCTTAACCTCTGTTTATAGGCTTCCAACCAATCTAGAAAGCTTCTAGAAAAATCTAGGGCAACCTAAGTTAGAGCTGTTGGGGGCACTACTGGAACTTGTTGGGCAGTTTCTGGGCGCTCTGGGGCATTCTGGCACCGTTCGGCCCCAAACTTGATTTGAAGCTCAACCGTAAACCCTAAACCTCGAACTCTTTTTCTATCAAAATTGCACCCAACACGTTCTCCTTCATATTTTCTCTTATTGTTTCTCGATCACACATCTCTTATTCTGGCTCTCACCCAAGATGTTCACCTTCATCTTTATGCTATGAAAGTTAGCATTTCTCGATCACATTCTATGATTCTTGGATGTGCCGTCGCGGCTCACTTTTTCTAATTCAATACCTCGTAGGTTATGGATTCATTAAAATCTCTTATCTCAATTAGTATTCTTAAGGTTTTGCAATTTATTTTTCTGTTGGTTATGTGAAATATATGATTTCTGATGCAGGCATATGCTACAATTTCATGGAACTATGATGATATTGATGTGCTTATCTTGTATTACATTAGTTGCAATTCCTAACCCGTTTAGTTCCTCAAGTGTATCTATGATCTTCCAAATTTCAGTTTGATGGGTTGTTTCTCATTCTCATTCTCCATTGCTAATTCAACAAAAGAAGAAGTAGCTGTTGTTTTGAAAGTGCAAGTTTGTTTATCCAGTAAAATTTCAACATCAATTGTGGTTTAGTGCACATTGTACTAATTTAAGGTATTGTTTTCCTTTTCCTGCTAATTTTGTCGGTTTTCTTCATTTTTTCTCTTATTTTTATTTTGTGGTGTTTCTTATTTACCTTTTGTTGGTGTTTTTAGACCTCCTTATGTCCTATTTTTTCACTAATTCAATCCTACAACATTACATTCCTTTCTAATGGTTGCCTTTCCCAAACAAATACAAAAAAAAAAAAAAAAAAAAAGCAAAGCAACTCAAGATTGGGAAATTTTGATAAACAAATACAGTTCATAATTTTTCTTTGCTACAGTATTAACTATTATGCCAATGAAAGGATTAAATACATTGTTGTCAAAGGATACAACTTAGCTTATTTGCAAGGAAATGTGATTAAACATTCAATTTGGTTTATCAGTGACATTATTACTGAATATGCTTTACAGGAAAAAGGATAAGAGGTGTCTTTTTAGTGGTACTAATACTATTACCAGGTTTCTCTTCCATGTTCATGTCTTCTTTCCTCATTCCCTCTGGCAATTTCCAATCAAACAAATACAAAAGATTTGCGAGTACGTATTCTATTGTTACAGTTGCCATATGTATTCCCGGACAAATTCTTCTGCCAGCCCCAAATGGTAAGAACTCGAAATTCTGTCCTTTATAGTCAATAGAGCTATCAGCAAATCTTTCAGGATAAAACTGCTCCAGTTCATTCCAGTATTTCGGATCTCGTCCGATTGCCCACGCATTTACTTGAATCATTGTCTCAGGATCGATATCGTAACCGTTGATTTTACAGTGAGAAATGGTTTCTCTTGGCAACAGAAGAGGGGCAGCAGGGTGCATTCTGAAAGTTTCTTTTATCACCATTTTCACATATTGAAGCTTGTCAAGATCATTTTCACTTACTCTTCTTTTGTTTCCGACATGATTTCTAACTTCATCTTGTACTTTATGCAACACTCTTGGATTCCTGACAAGCTCGGCCATTGCCCAATTTAAAGTAATTGCAGAAGTATCTGTGCCAGCTAGAAATAAATCCTGATAGACAAATATTAAGAGTCATTTCTGTAATGATAACTGTGATCATAAATGGAAGGCTTAATACATCATTTTTTTTGTTCTGAACTTGTACAAACAGCTTGATTGGTCTCCTAAACTTTTAAAGTGTCACAGATAGTCTCTTGAACTTGCATAAAATGTTCAGATAGCGGCCTGAACTTACATAAAATGTAATTTAATATGTTTTAATCTATTTTATGAAATATGTAATAATATTCTAAGGAATGTGCAATATATTTTCTGTATTTAACTTATTATTTCACGACCGAATGATTAATTGATTACATTTTATGCAAGTTCAGGAACTATCGAAAGACTTTGAAAGTTAGGGGACCAATCAAGCTTTTTGAACAAGTTTACATAGCACAAATGATGTATTAAGACTAAATAGAAATTAAGTTAGTAAACATACCATGAGGACTCCTTTAATGTTATTCTTGGTGAATTCAGAATTTCCGAGTTGAGCTTGTTCTTCCTTTACTCGTAGTAGAACATCAATTATGTCATTGTGATCCTTTTTCCTTCCAGGTTTAAGGTGATCATCGATTGCATATTCGAAGAAACTATCTAATTCATGAAACACTCTTTCAGTCCTGGCATGATGACCAGTTATCCAGTCTATGATCCATCCTACAAATGGGAACAATTCAGCCATGGAGAAACTGCCTGCCACAGCCATAGCCTCGTCAACCACTTGATGAAATCTGTCTCTATCCAAGTTAGTCTCCTTATAATTGATCCCAAAAGACATCCTATATTGTATATTCGCAGTAAGAGCAAGAAATTTATCAGTAAGATCAATAGGAGTTTCAGCAGCGGAGATTGAATCCACGAGCAATTCAACTTCTTCTTCTCGGACAAACCGGAAAGATTGGACCCTCTTAAGACTAAAGAGCTCTAAAACAATCAGTTTCTTCATGTATCTCCAGTGATGACCATATGGAGCTGCTGCCACTTCCAAAAAATTGTAAGAAAGTCTAGCAGCTCCGGCAAAAGAGGGTTTGCTGTGTAGTAATTAACATTTAGGAGTTTGGAACCAACACTAAAGAGTTTGGAACCAACACTAAACTTCTATTGAACTTCAGGAAATTTATACAGAATTACAAACATCAGTTACAACTGACTTCCAGAACTTCTCCTGAACATAAGCATATTTCCAATAACTTCTCTTAAATTCAAATAATTAAATGAAACATTATCTGCTAATAAATTAACTAAGGCATATTTCCAACAAACTCCTCCTTGCCTTAGTATTTACAAACACCCAACTTGTATCAAAGTTTGTTTTGATGATGTACTTTCCTATCACCATTCTAGAATTGGACCTCTTGATTCAAAATTTGTTTTGATGATGTACTTCCCATCACCATTCTAGAATTGGAGCACTTCTCTCCAAATGCTTCATATTTGAATTGGAGCATTTTCTCTCTAAATGCTTCATATTGGTGCACGTCTCACCAATTTCAAAACAATGTTTCTTCTTCTTCTTCGGCAACATGTGTCAACTTGACACTTTCTTCAGACTTGGTTCTACAATTCCTTTGAATATGCCCAAACCTTTTATTTATCACCGTTTATCAGAAAACTCTTGTAGAGTCTCCTTTTCTTCTTGTTCTATCATTGCCATGATAGAGACCCTTCAAAGTATCCCAAGCTTGCTAACTCTGGCCATCAAAAACTGGTGCAGCAACCTGATTAAAAGATACTGCATCTGCTTCCATTCTCACAGATCCCTCAAGATAATTTGCTCTGATACCAATTTGTAGTAATTAACATTTAGGAGTTTGGAACCAACCCTAAAGAGTTTGGAACCAACACTAAACTTCTACTGAACTTCAGGAAATTTATACAGAATTACAAATATCAGTTACAACTGACTTCCAGAACTTCTTCTGAACATAAGCATATTTTCAATAACTTCTCTTAAATTCAAATAATTAAATGAAACATTATCTGCTAATAAATTAACTAAGGCATATTTCCAACATGCTGCAACAAGCAAGATCATAAACTTTTAGGACATCTCTTGCAGCTTCAGCAGAGGAGACAACAAGAACTGGGATCCGACCGAGTCGAATGAGCATGACATGTCCATGTTTTTTGGAAAGGTGAAAATAAGATTGGTGAAGTAATTGGCTAAGTTGATGCCAATTGGCTAAGATTTCAAGCCTGGAAGGTGTTGGAGGAAGTTGTTTATTATGTTTGTTCTTTTTAAAGATGAGATATAATAGAGGCAGGACTAAAAGAAGAGAGAGCCAGATAAATTGAGCCATTTGATTTTGCATCTTTCCATTAATTGAATGGATTGATTTATAGGTACTTCTGACTAGTAATTAAGTTGTGGTGAACTCTAAAACTCATTTTGTTTTTGTTAGGGTTAGTTAAGAAGGTAACGCGTCCTGCACGTTTTTTTAAGGTAAATAATTTATTAGTCCATAGGTTTTACCTAACACATTGTTTAGTCCATCTATTTTGAAAAACACATTTTAAGGTCCATATCTTTTGCTAATATTAACCCTTTGGTCCTTTTGTCTAGTTTTTTTAGACTTGTAACCGTTATATTTTAACATAAATAGACATATATAAAATAACAGAGTAATATAGTCAACTTGTATTGTATTGTGGTTGTCCTAAAAGCTAAAATATGTTCAGTTAAAAATATAAAAAAAATAGATAAAAGGGCCACAGGGTTAATATTGGTAAAAGATAGAGACCTTAAAATGTGTTTTTCAAAATAAGAGGACTAAACAGTGTGTTAAGTAAAAATTAGGGGACTAATAAATTATTTACTGTTTTTTTTACGACATAACCCTATTTCATTGAGGTACTTGTAGGATTAATATAGGTCTAACTTTCTCACCTGTTTTCATCATCTGATTTCTCTCGGTTAATTGACAACTTTATATCATACAAAAATGGTAATTAATTTATTAGTTACTATATTTTGACAAAACAGACTATTTATTCTTTATATTTTAAAAAACACACGGTAAGATCCCTAATCTTTTTCTCGATAAACTGTTTAGTCCCTAATATTTTTTGGGTGAACTGTTTAGTCTCTGCCGTTAGACTCTCATAAATAGTCTGTTAGTCAATTTGGATTAGCAGAAACATCTTTCGTCATCACTGAAGCAGTTGGCAGTAAACATGAGTTGAGAATATGGAGGAAATTAAACTCATCATTGAAAGTAAGAGGATTTCCACCAATTCTAATAGAAAGAGTAAGCGAGAGAGATTTGAGTCGATTTCTACCTTCAATTCAAACAGGAAGAGTGAACATGAGTGATTCCATTATGGGTTAGGGATTCAATCCTAACAAACAGACGGAAGGACTAAACAGTTCACTGAGAAAAAGATTAGAGACCTTACCATATGTTTTTGAAAATATAGGGACTAAACAGTGTGTTTTGTCAAAATATAGGGAGTAATAAACTAATTACTCTAAAAAAACAAATTGGATTAAAAAGATGGGTTAATTACATATATAGATGTGTTGTGTTTTTGCGGATTTGCAGATTAGTATATGTGGGTTTTTTTTCAAACATAACCATGCAGTTTGCAAAATTTTCCATTTATGTTCATTTTGTGAGAATTTGAGTGATAACGATTTGGAAATGAGAGAGAAAATTAATTTTTATGAGAGAGAAAATTAATGTTTAGAGAGAGAAAACTCAAAAAATAATAATGATTTTGAAAAATTAAAAATATGGTTCCATGGTAAATATGATACTAAAAAACTTTAATTCTTGAAATTTTTCATTTTGAGGTTGTTATCAATCAAATTTGGCAAAGTAAAAAAAATGCAAAATTTTACAATCAAATAATTGTGTTTGCAAAGAAAAATACCATCTGCTCGATGAAACCACAAACTATCTATATATGGAATTAACCCTTATAAAATAAAAAGAAAATTGAAAAAATAAGAGTAAATAATGATAAAGTTCTTATGTTTTTGCTTAACATACTAGTAGGTCCATCCTATTATTATAAGGTTCTTAAGTTTTATTTTAATCAACTCTTTAGTCCTTCCATGTGTTTTTGTAGATGAAAGTCCAAATTGCCTGTAGTTATTTACATAAAAAAACTTATTTTAATTTCAAATTTAAACGAAATAGTTTTAATAAAGTTTATGAAGTATATATATACCAAAATTTATGTAATTTTATATACTAATCATTAAAAATGTATTTTTATTCCCTTAAATTTTTATTTTTTTAATATAATATCTTTAAACTAGCATTAAATATTAATAAATTTTTTTAAAAATCATATTTTTTTCATTTATAAAATTTATTAGAGATAAATAAATATTACTTTTTACAATTTATATAGTTTTGCTCTTATTTTGGTAATTTTTGAAATATTTTTCATTCGTTTTTTAGTCAATAAAATTTAGGCTACTAAATTAAATTTCTATAATTATATAAAATTTAATAAATTAATTACTCAATATTGTAGAGATTATGCAGGAAAAAAAATATTGTAAAGACTATGTAGGAAAAAAGGAGAAAAAAACATAAAATAAGAAAAATAGATGTTTTATTATTAAAATATAAAATAAAGGGTAATTTTGGTATTTTAAAATTTATTTGGTATAGTTTGACCATTGACTATAACATAAGGACTAAGGAGTTGATGAAACTAAAAACTAAGGGACTATATAATTATTTCTAAAAACAGAGGGACTAACAGCGTATTAGGTAAAAACTCAGGGACTTTATAATTATTTACCTAAAAAAAAATCTTGTGGTTTAGACCATTTTCAAACATAAAGTACGTGATTTAAAAGTTGCAATCAAATGACTGTGTTTGTAAAGAAAAATACCATTAGCAAATCGATGAAATCACAAAGCATCTATATATGGAATTAACCCTTATAAAATAAAAGGAAAAGTAAAAAAAAATAAATCTTGTGGTTTAGACCATTTTCAAACATAAAGTATGTGATTTAAAAGTTGACAAACAGATACACTGTGGTTGATTTCGTTAGCAAACACATTTCAAACCGACTAAGGATGTTAAGTAAAGTCAAATGACAGTCAAAGTTAAAAGGGTAAAAAGTTATTTGGTTCTTAAATTTATTTATTTTATAAATTAACACTATTATTATCTAATTATTACATAACCCAAAAATAAGAACCAAAATTCAAACCGATCATCCTCTCCTCCTCTCACATCTCTCTTCAACTACGTAATCTCTCCATTTTGGAATCGACGATCTCTTCCTCCAGGTCTTACGCCATGACACCTCATCGGAAACATTCTTCAATTGGAAAAGAAATTGCATATCTCAATAGTTATTGTATAAAATAAATAAATCTAAGGATCAAAATAACTATTTGACTTTGACTTTTTTAATACCGTTAATCAGTTTGGACTGTATTTGACTTTGAGTTTTTTAATACCGTTAATCAGTTTGGACTGTGTTTACTAACAGAATCAACCACAAAATACATGTTTGTTAACTTTTAAACCACATAATTTATATTTGAGAATAACCCAAACCACGAGGTATATTTTAGTACTTTTCCCTAAAATAAAACAGATAGGCCCATGAAATAGTATTTATATTATTTGTGACATATATAATCTAATTATCTTCTAGCTTTATCATCCAATTTGAATTTACTTCATTTAAAATAGGGTAAAGTTCAAATAAAACTCCTGTGATTTCACTAATTTTCAGATAAAGGATTGTGGTTTACTTTTTATCAAAACGAGGACTGAGGCTTTCAACTTTAGCAAAATAAAGACTTTTTCGATTGATACTATTAAAATCACTCTTAACAACTTCAAAAATTACATATTTTAGGAACTACTAATGTTCTAAACAACTTTAATTCTTCAACTTTTTTATTTCGAGATTATTTAGATGATGTTTGGTAAATAGAGAGAAAGTTAATGTTTAGAGAGAGAAAGTTCCAAAAAAGATGATTTTCTAAAATCGAAAATGTAGTTCCATAGAAAATATAACATTGAACAACTTTAATTCTTGAAAATTTTTATTTTCAGGTCGTTAAAGATAGTTTTAATAGCATTATTAAAAGTGCGAAACCCCAATTCTCGTTTTGACAAAAAATAAACTACAGTCCCTTATCTGAAAATTAATGAAACCACAGGGGTTTTATTTGAACTTTCCCCTTTAAAATACTCTTAGAAGAAATATCTTTATAAGAGGAGAGTGAGCAACTATTAGTAACCTTCGAACAGAACACGTGATTCACACCATTAAAATTGCTTTAGTTTGTCAAAAAAAAAAAAAAAAAACTTCGTCTTTTATTCTTTCTTTGTGGGGTTCAACCATGAGCAATTAGAGTGGCTGATGTTCTTAGAGTTTGTTGAGTTGAGCCATTAATTTTTCAATTCCTTTCCGGACCACAAAAAAGACTATCAACTGGGAGAGTTAAACCCCAATTAATGCGGAGAGACTATTTTTTAACCTTAGGTTAAAAACAACATCATATAAAAATAAGAGTTAATTACTGAACTATCCCATTTTTGAGAGAGTCCGTTAATATATTTGGTACACTTTTCTTCCATTTTAGACACATTCATCCATTTTGGACAAGAATACTCTTACTTCAATTCGCGCTTCTTCCTCACACTCTCAAACTTCTTCTTTGCCCTTTCTTCGTTTCATCTTCTCTCTTTCATTCTCTTCTCCATCTTTAAGTACGCAGTTGGTTAGTTGAATACTTTCTCGTTGAACCCGTCATTTCAGATTTACTCCATTTTTATCGATATGTCGCGTACGGTTGTTGCATTTGTGACAGGAGCGATGTTGTTGCAATGCAACAAAAGTTGTCACAAATGCAGCAAAAATTGCCGCAAATTTTGTTGCAAAAGCAACATTGTTTGCAAATTCGACAATGTTGTCGCAAATGCAACAACTGTATGCGACATATCGATAGAAATTGAGGAAATCGGAAATGACGGGTTCAACGAGAAAGCATTCAACTAACCAACTGCATACTTAAATAATGTGTACGTAAAATGAAGAAATAATACTTATATGAACTTAGTGTATGAATATGCTTAGATCTTGGGTTGGATTGTTGAATTGTATTGTAAGAATTGGAAAGAAATGAAAAGGAGGAGGAGGTTAGATTATATAGAACTAAGGGTATTTTTGTCCAGAATGGATAAAAGTGAATAATTTGGTAAAATAGAAGAAAAGCGTATCAAATATGTTAATAGATCTCTCCAAATGGACTAGATTAGTAATTAGCACGAAAAATAATTCATAGGTAGAGATTAGTAAAAACTTTGGGGTGAATTTTCAAATGGGTTGATTGAATGAGTGTATGATGTCATTAAAATTAGGGTAAATTAAAAAAAAAACCCTGTGGTTTCATGGATTTCGAAAAAAACCACTGTGGTTTGTTTTACAAAAAAAAGGAGCGTGTTATACGCCGTTACCCGGAAAACGGAAAATGGCTTAACACCGTTAGAATTGATGACGTGGCAAAGGGTAAAATTATCCGAATATTTTGGGGACTAAAATGGTAATTCTTCTTCCTCTTTTTCTTCTTCTACCGATCTTCTTCTTCTCTTTTTCTCTTCTTCCTCCTCCTCTTCTTCTACAGATCTTCTACAGATCTTACTACACCATAGATTGCCTACTGCAACCATTTATTAGAAAGTGTTGTCTGAAGACGTTGCCTTAGCAAAATTTATTTAACTACTACTGTTCATATATGTCTAATGCAACCATTCTTTAGAAAATGTTGCTTTTAATATTTTTTTGAGCTGTTTTATTTAACCAATAGTAACATTTACAACTAAGTGTTGTGTTTTTAACTTTACAATTAGAAAAAGCAACATTTCAACATGTAAAAAAACAATTGAAGTGTTGCATTTAATAAAAATAAAATAGATATACCTAATTTTATAAATCTAATTATACCTCCATACTATTGGAAAAACAAATAATAATGAAAGAATAATAACACTATAGTTATAATGGGAGTAAATAGAAACTAGAAATAATGTACCAAAATAGGTCTATTGTTTTTGGGAAAGTATCAATTTAGGTTCCACGTACAAAATAACACCAATATAGGCTTAACGTTTTAAAAAGGTACTAATTTAGGCTTCAATAACGGAACGAGACAAGTCATAAATATTACTCCGTTAAGTTCTGTCAATTGTACGTGGATGGAGAAATCAGAACTTAACGAAGTAATAGGAATGACGTGTCTAATCCGTTATCAAAGCCTAAATTAATACCATTTTTTAAACGTTAAACCTATATTGGTGCTATTTTGTACGTGGAGCCTAAATCGATACTTCTCAAAAAAAACATAGACCTATTTTGATATCTTATCCCTAAAAACTATAGTTAAAAATCTATCAAATAGTGATGGATATTTATGATGCAAATAAGAGTTCTCCAAAATTGTTAGTAAATAATAAAAAATTATACGTTGAACACTAAATATATTTAACAACTAAGTATAATGATAGTAATAAAAAAATTTAAACAAAATTAAATAACTAAACAATTAATATTAATATTTCTCAATATTTTCATTCCAAATATTTTCACTAACATAAAAATAAAACAACTAAAAAAACAATTTTTTATTATTACTTCCCAAAATTTTTGACTTCCAATATTTCCACCAAATAGAAATAAAACAATTTTGATAAAAAAATAAAAATAAAACAACTAAAATTAATAATATTGTTATTAAAGTTATCCAAAGTTTTGGATTCAAAATTCCAACTAAAATAAATGATTTATCCATTGTTTTTGTAAAACATTAAAATTTCACTAAAAAGTGTCTCTTACTAATTTATTTTGGCTCCAACATTTCACGCCAATTAATTTTCATTTCCCACCAACTTTATAACTCTAAAATTCCAGTAACCTTTTTGGCTCTAAAATTTCCCTCCAATTGATTTTTTCTTTTAAAAAAAAGGCCTTATGGAAAAACTCTCTCCTCCGCACGTTTCTTTCTATCACTCACAGATATTACTACTCTCTTAGGTTTTCTGCCCAACCCAAATTGGACCTCCACCTTCCACTCATCCCTCGTTTGAACGTCGACCTCCACTAACTGTTGAGGCTTCTGATTTTGCTGGTTCAGATTTGATTGAAAATAACAATATGATGGACGATTGTCCTTTCACCCTCCAATGGTCGATTCACGATTGCGATTCACCATTTCCGTCTTTCCTCATCGATAAATTAGTTCAGGTTAGTTTAGTTTAAATTCCTTTGTATTTTGCCTTTTTGTTTAGTCTTTCTTGTTTGATTATCTTGTGTTTGATTGTTTCAAAGGTGTCTGTTAGTGTCTGTATTTGATTGAGTTGTTGGAACTAGGGTTACATTTTCACAACTTAGGAATTCTAGTTTTTATAAAAGTATCTTTAGCATTTGGGGTTTTAGGATGTTGCTACTGTCATCAGTGAAATGTCAGTGTTCTTTAGTTTTGTGTTTACATTCTTATTTCTTGTCTTTGAATTGCAATTCATCTCTATATGTTTGGGGATTCTTGCTAATGAATGTTTGGATTATGCCTCTTGTTAATTTATATTTAAAGTTGTTCATAGGAGTCGTTTATTTGATATGGAGAAATGGCTGGATGTCGTAAGGGGTGGGGCAATAGGTTCAATGACGCTGGAATTGTTTGAGGAGAGAATGATTGACAGAGGCTTTCGGCCTGGTGAGTTTGCTGAGTATATGGTGAAGGATATGTGTACGGGTGTGGATGTAGTGGGTAGAGAGTGAAGCTGGGAGAGTCCATGTGTTGCCTAGAGCTGCTTTTGGTAAGCAGTTCTTTGTTGGGATGGTGGAAAATCGAGATGGGCATTTAGGAACGTAAGGTCTTATTTCTGTCATAGGGAAACTCAATGGAAAGTGAGTCTGTTATCTCTTAATAGAAATTATCAAATTAGTGTTTGAGTCATGAAGTGAGGGAGTTACAACTGTTTGTCTGACTAGGTTATATGAAACCTAAATGAATGGGGGAAGCAAGAAACTTATGGCCATTGAAATTGTTTTGCTTTTACTCTGGAAATCACGTGCCTTTACATTTTTATTACACTTGTTTTGACATATTATTCTTATTAGTACAGTTTTGACATTTTCTTTATGGCTTTTGTGATATCAGGATTGCTTGTGCAGATATTTACCATCATCACCACAAACTTCTCTAATTGGTAATATGTCTCCACCCAAAAAGTCTTTTTAATGGTTTACTCTAATATCAAAATTAGTCCCCAATTTTAAAGCAATATGTTTGTCCTGCTTTATTGTTTCAAATTTTGTTTTATCCTCTTTTGTACATTGCAATTATATATTATATATTAGAATTGAAGAACTATGTGGTGTTTCCATTAGTGAAATTGGACATTATCCTTTCAAATCTCAACATAGAACATAGTCATTATAATGTAAGTATGATTTCTTTTTCTTCTACCTTTTTCCTCTAAAATATTATTAACAGAAAACATGAACTTATGTTGGTTATTATATATGTATCACTATAGAATTTTCCAAGTAGAATACATTTATATAAAAAACATAGCAATTGTTCTGCAATAATAGCTTTCACTCCGAGAATTAAAATCTCTACAATCTTTCGATTTTATAGAATCGGGCTGGTAAAATATAAATGAGACGATTGTTTAATGTTGATATATTTATCAGGAGTATTATATTGTCATAAGTTATGATGCTACTGCTAGCTTCTTTTTTCATTAGTGAACTGAAAGTTTTGATGAGAACTTAGTTTTAACATGAGATCATTTATCTTTGCAGAATTTGAGACCCATTATCCTTGGGGACTGCCCTCCTTCTATAAGAGCTTTAATTGAGCAATGTTGGTCATTGCATCCTGATAAGGGGCCCGAGTTTTGGCAAATCATACAGGTCTTAGAGCAATTCAACTCTTCTTTCGCCTGTGATGGGACTCTGAATTGGGTACACAGCCCAGCTTGCCAAGATCATAAGAAAGGCCTTCTTCATTGGATTCAAAAGCTCGATCATGCACATCCTAACAGCAATCCCGTACCTAGACTGAAATTCAGTTGAGTCTCTCTCTCTCATTTGTGGTATGCTAGGTGAGTTGTAATTAGAAAGATTTGTTTCCTAAGCCTCTCAATTTGTACTCTTCATCTATGTCCATTGAAGTGAGATTGAATTGATAGATTGGCAGTGTTTGTTGAGGAGGAAGTATTTTTAGGTAAAGAAAAAGAAGGGGAGGGGCATTGGCTCAACTTCACGTAGCTCCTTGTCAGGAAATTGGTCCCTGAATTCTAAAATTACCCAATGATCGGGAAGATTTCCTTTCCCTGACACAATGATCTACCCCCAGCCGGACGGAATGGCCTTATGCGGTCTTCAGTTTTGGGGTGGGGTTTCGCCCTCCTTTCATTGTTGTTCGTGAAATCCAGACTAGTTGCTCTCTTTCTTTTCTTAATGAACCCAGCGGCGCTCTAGATTGAATCTGTCTTGGCACTGTTGGGCTTGAAGTGAAGATAGATTGGGAGCTATCTCGCAGGAGGTAATATGATGGCCAGAAGATCTTTCTCTAGCTAAGTAGAGGATCTTTAGACGAACTTCTCGTTCTTTACCTGTGATCTAGTGTTCAATGCAGCAGGTAAAGCTCCTGATCATTGAAAATGGAAAGCAGCTGATTCCGTCGCATGTTGGAGATCGTTTTGACTGGAATTCAATCGTGCAAGTTGAATGAAACACCATATTGGCTGTTAAACTCCGATGTGATTCTATAAGTTGCTCAAGTCTAATGATAGACAGAGAGGCGAGAAAGGTAGAAAGATAGGGGATAATAAAGTGGCTTGATAGTTCGATTTCTATGAAGCGAAGCAACTAGTTTACGGAGCAAACCGATATAAGAAAGGTTAAAACCGTTAGGACATAATAGTTAGGAAGTGTCGTAACATAACAGATTTGAAGTGCAGAAAGAAGATCGTCTTCTTATCCTTGCTTTAGCTATTAGTGGACTCCCCTCGACTCTGACTGTTAAGTCGAGTTGCTTCGCTCCAGCCCGAAGAGGAATACATCTGTCACCCTAGCCCTATGCCTTTGCGCCATGCTCCTAAGCCATAACACTAGAGTATGTCCAGCCCGTAAAACCACTAGCCCGTGATGGCGTACTTCCTTCTTCCATACTGTTTTGTTTAAACCTTGTTTTTGTCACTTTCGGATCTGACCTTGAACTCGAACTGCTTTTCGAACTACCCTAAACTCAAACTGCTGAAAACTCGAACTCGTTAACTCGGAACTGCGAACTTAGGAGCTCTAAACTCCAAGAACAGCTTTGAACTGCCCTAACTCTGTAGAAAAAGCATTAAAGACAAGTTGTATTAGAGAGTTCTAAAGCCGAAACTATACATACACAAGAAAAATTCAAACTTTAGGGTGCTTTGAACAATATAAGCATTTTAAGATGATGAAGAGAAAAAGTCATTACTGTTCTTTAGAAGTCTATATAAGATTTGGAGTGGACTTATCATTTTCTGGTTTCTCAATTTGGTCTAGTAAATCTAAAATCACATTTTCGGTTCACTTTACATGTTCAATGCTTATAACTCATTAGAGAGGGAAAGAAGAAAATGGTGGAAAGAAGAATTATAGGCCAACTTGAGCTGAAGTTTATTATTTTTATAAGATACTGTTTGCTGCTTCATTGCGTATCATGATTACAAATAAAATTTTCTTTCAATCTTCATTTGTTTGCTTTGAGAATGTTATCTTGTGTTTCTAATATATTTTCTTTCATGTTATTTTTTATTTGACAGGGGACATCCAGCACTCAGATATTCTCCTTAGCTGTTCTTTTATCTAGTATGTTCATTTACAATCAGGTTAGGACAACTTATGCCTTATTATCATTCTAAATATACTTCAACTTATCTTAATTAATTTGCTGTGTTCACCATTGCCAATGTCTCAGTGGGACATTTTTATGGAATTTCTCATTCATTTACCTGTTCATTTTCCACTGCCTAGATGGGTGGTATAGATGAAGCTGCACTTGATCGTCTTTCTCTTGTCACTCAAATGACAAAGCATATTCGAGTAAGAGCTTTTGGGGGAAAAAGCACAGCTTCTGAGCTTGGTCAATTCTCGCCAATATTTGTTTGGCTTCTAAGGGTATTTAATTCTGAAATTGTTCTTCCTCTTTGGTGAAATATTTTCCTTTTATCTTGCTAAATCGGTTTTCTTTTTTTTTTTCATAACTTCACGTGATAATAAATAAAATACTGCTGTTTGTTGAGTTTTTTTCCTCTTCTATTCTTGCAGGACTTCTATCTAGATTTAGTGGAGGATAATAAGAGAATAACTCCTCGTGACTATCTTGAGATTGCTTTAAGACCAGTTCAGGGTTGTGTAAAAGATATAGCTGCCAAAAATGAGGTAATATCACTGACTTCAGTAATCTTTGATTTGTATAGACATATCTTTTGTCCAACTTGTTGGACTTTGTTAGAGTATAAGTCAATGTAACTAATGAATAAGGCTGCTGTAGGGCTGCTAGAGCTGCTGTTTGTCTCCTTGATCGAAGGAGAACCTTGTATATATATGCGTATTGCTCTTAAATAAAACATATTCACGTAGGCTCTTAATCTACATGGTATCCCATGTATTCTAGTGTATTACATGGTCTGTTACATACTTGATTGATTGATTCTACTTTCAATCTTCGTTGCTATATGTTTTATAATTGGGATATCTGTTTCATTCTCTATGTTAGTGTAATTGTATGTTTATTGGTAGATTCTATCACATGGCCATTAATTCGTGGTTTTTGAGCCTAGGGATAGAGTAGTTGCTTTCTTATGTTGTTGAACTTGGATTAAGTTGGTTTTTTTAGTGAATTTAGAGTTTTTGAAACTAATTTAACCGGGGGCTAAGATATCCAAGTGCCTGAAAATAAATGAAAACTTGTTTAGCTTTTTTGTGTTTGGAGATGGAGAAGCTTCATTCATGCATTGACAATATTTGTTGGATAAGTATTATTAATTTGTATTGTATATCATTTCTGGTAAATTTTCTTATGAGGTATGCTCATTTAATATTTCATAGGTTTCTTGATCAGAAGTTGCATACTTGCTATTTACTATGAAGAATATATTTCTACATTCTTACTTTAGGTTGTTTGATCAGAAGTTGCATCTTCGATATTTCCTTTTAACTATGAAGAATATATTTCTACATTCTTACTTGGAACCAGACGCACTTTTTTCATAGAGTTGATGGAAATTTTCCTGTCAATCAGAGAAGATAATGCAACGAAAAGAATCGATAAATGATGCAATAACATGTCTTTGTTCTACTTCTCATTATTGAAGAGTTGAGATCTTTATGTTAAAATAAAAATTAGTCAAAGATGATTTCCTTCTTTTTGTAATTCATGTTAAAAATTAGTCAACTGGTTGTTTGGAGTTCATAATTTAGCTATCAATTCAATTGTGGTTTTCAATGTCAATTATATGGCTTCTTTTCTTCTTCTCTCTCTATGTTTAGTATTTTTGCTGATATACAGAATCATGAATGTAGGTTAATTGAGCATTAGATGGTGAGGCTTCTCATCCATTCAACTAATATTCATGCCTTAGCTCATGGTCTAAAGAATGGTCAGTCTCAAGAATTGGAAACTTTAAAGAAAGACTGTTGCCAAAATGATGTGTAGATCGCATCCAACCACATTGACTAAGAGGGTTCTTAGGTCTACAAAGTGCAGACTATTTAGATTCACTGCTAAGGTTAGGGCAAGATTTCCATTCCAGGGTTGCATTCTTTATGTCACATAGGCAACAAAAGGCTAAGGGATTTGTACCTATGGCTTTGTTTGAAAGCTTCACAGAAAAGGCAATTAAGGTAATTATGCTTGCCCAAGAGGAAGCAAGGCTGCTTTGTCCTAATTTTATTTGCACATAGCAGATTTTGTTCTCTCTTATTGGAGAAGGCATTGGAATTGGTGCAAAGGTGCTTAAATCCACGGGAATCAATCTTAGGGATACTTATTGTATTGTTGAATTATAATATTAGGTATTTTTGATAGACAATTTCTTTTTTATGTAAACAGATGTTATTTTGCGTTTTATTTAAAAAGTTGCCTTTTGGATTAATAAGTGTTGTTTTACTGATTTGAAATCGTTGCTTTTGAAATCAAATAATGTTGCTTTACATTACAAAACATTGCATGTGTTAATAGAAAAGTGTTGCTTTAGTTTTACAAAGTTGCCTTACTGTAAAATATCATTGCATTTCTCAAATAAAAAAGGGTAAATTCCAAAAAAACCTTTGTGGTTTGTTATTACAAGAAAAAAGGACTGTGGTTTGCGCCGTTAACCAAAAAACAGAAAATGACTTAACGGTGTTAAAATGCTGACGTGGCACAGGGGTAAGGAGGAGAGAAGGAAGAAGAAGGGAGAAGGGAAGAAAAAGAAAAAGAAAAAGAAAAAGAAAAAGCAAAAGAAAAAGAAAAAAGAAAAAGAAAAAGAAAAAAGAAAAATAAAAAAAAAAAAATCGAATTTCCAACCTTACCCCTGTGCCACGTCAGCATTTTAACACCGTTAAGTCATTTTCCGTTTTTTGGTTAACGGCGCAAACCACAGTCCTTTTTTTTTTGTAATAACAAACCACAAGGGTTTTTTTGGAACAACATCAAACCACAGGGGTTGTTTTTGGAATTTACCCAATAAAAAATGTTGTTATAACTCATAATATGTTGCCTTTATTGCAAACAACTATTGCTTTTGTACAAAAATATTGTGTTGCTTTATGGTCACGGAGTATTGCATTTGTTTGAATGCAAGTGTTGCTATAAACTACAT
Source organism: Euphorbia lathyris (assembly GCF_963576675.1). Taxonomy (NCBI): domain Eukaryota; kingdom Viridiplantae; phylum Streptophyta; class Magnoliopsida; order Malpighiales; family Euphorbiaceae; genus Euphorbia; species Euphorbia lathyris. The sequence goes on along the minus strand of NC_088914.1, from coordinate 15,503,248 downwards.
AATGTTGCCATTATTTAACAATGGCAACATATTATTAATATTATAATTGTTGCTTTTATGATAAAAAAATGTTGCCTTAATTATTTTATGATATAATGTTCCATTTGCTGTAAAAAATGGCAACACATTTCTTGATGTTGCATTCGAGAACATAATGTTGCTTTTAACATCAAAGGCAATGGTGAATATACCAACACTTTGAATATGACCTAATGTGTTGCCATATCTCTTTCTATAGCCTATTGTTACATTTTTAGGGTCTATTGCAACTCATTTACGATGTTGCAATTGGCCATCTATGGTGTAGTGCTTCTTCTTCTTTTTCTTCTTTGGATAATTCTTCTTCTTCTTCTTCTTCACGTGAAACTCAGTCCCTCCATATTCCCAGAAGAATTATCCAGAAGAAAAACCGATCAACCCTTTCTGGTTCTTTAATCCAAAGTTCATACTCAGCAAAACTATTATCTAATTCAAGTTAGAACTTGAATAAATCAATTAATCAAACAAATCCCACAAAACTCAGATCTCCTGAATCAATTATCAAATAAATCGATTAATGAACAGTAGTATTCAAATCCAATTAATCAAACAAAACTCACAAGATAGAAGAGCAGTGCCATTGACGATAATCATGGATGGCGGAGGCGATCTCGCCGGAGACCAAATCCATTTGAGTTTCTCCGATCAAACAATTATTGTTGACCGATTCTGATAAAAAGTTGTGCAGAGTATCATTCTGAAGCGGACGCTGGAGAGGTTGAGGGGTGGAAGCCGAGAGTCTGGGTAGTCCGACGGGATGGGATGCTCCAGGAAGAGGTTGCTAGAATCACCTAAATCGGACCATTGCGTTTTGCTTAATGGTTTTACCTTTTCTGGTGTAAGGAATTGCAATAGTAGAAGAAGAAGATCTGTAAAAGAAGAAGAAGAATTACACAGAGAAGAAGAAGAGAAGAAGAGAAGAATAAGATCGGTTGAAGAAGAAGAGGAAGAAGAATTACCATTTTATTCCCCCAACAAATTCGGACAATTTTACCCTTTTCCACGTCATCAATTCTAACGGTGTTAAGTCATTTTCTGCTTTTCGGGTAACGGCGTATAACACGCTTTTTTTTTGTAAAAACAAATCACAAGGGTTTTTTTCGAAATACATAAAACCACAAGTTTTTTTTTGGAATTTACCCTTAAAATGATTAGGTTAATGGTTTGAGATCATTTCCCTTTTTTCATTTTCTTACTTTTATACTATGCGTTCGAACGAAAAGGGAAACGGGAAAAAGGAATATTACGTTTAAGGATGCGAATGATATTTCTACCATTTGCATCTTTTTTTAATTAAAACTTTACAAAACGACATCGTTTCTTTAATTCAATTTTTTTTACATCTCCTGCATTCCGCCATAGCTGGAGAAGGGCTTTCAGCCATGGTGGCTCCTGACGTAGGTAGGGAGGAACCTCTCAACTGGGCCTGACAGTCGGTCGACTGTCTCCCATCCCAAACCTAATATATGGCAGCAAAAATAGCAATGCGTTCGACAACAAGCTTTTAAAGTTTTCCCTCTTGCATTTTCAACCACCAACTAACAATACGACGCCAACGAATAACATTCCTTGGGATATTACGCCTCTCCTTAGCATCAAACCAAACCTTTTTAGTCTGATCGCAGCTAAAGAATAAATGGTCCACAGTTTCTATGTATACATTACAAAGTCCACACTTAGCATCCAACTGAGGTTACTATTTTTTCAAATTGGATCTAATAGCAAATTCCCCTTTCAAAGCTAACCAAGCAATGAAGCTCTGTCTAGCAATAAATTTAGAATCCCAAACCATTCTCCGCCAACACACTTTAGAATTCTTAATTCTCAACTCATTATAAGCACTGCTAATAGAAAATTGCTCTTATCTTGTACCTTTTCAAAGAACCCTATCACAAGAGCCCCTATGAATTGGAATTGACTGGATCTTTTGCCAAACTGTAGCCATCAAAGAAGAATTAGGATCCGGAAGCCTCTAATTAGAATCCCTAACTAAGGCACGCCTAGGGATGTCACTGTCCTCAGTTAATAATTGAGGATGACAATCAGTTAAGCTTTTTCTTTTGAACCAAGAATCAAACCAGAAATATAAAGTAGTACAGTTCCCCCACGCTATATTCAATCAAAGGCTTCACATCTTGCTTGATTTTATTCAGCCATTGCCAACTCAAACTAGCGTCGGATAGCTTGATAATAGCCAAAAAAATCATCAATCGCAGCTTTTACTGAATTAGCCAACTAGCCTATAAAGTTTTCTTATTAGCAGTTAATTCCCAGATGTGACAATCCACCAATGGAGAAGAATGGGACGATTCTTATAGTTTAAAAGCATTTTTTAATATGCAATAGGATTATAGTAAAACTGTAAAACCCTTTTAAACTCTAAAAATTATAATTTCAAACAATAACGAAATGAATTATGTTCGTAAGTAACTAATTTGGTAAGCATGAGCTTAATGAAATGAAAAATAAATAATCAGATTTTAAAATATCAAAATAAAAGATTAAGGATAATAAACTTAAAAAATAAAAGATCAAGGATTAATAAGATGCTTTTTACCATGTATAATTTAGTGAGGTCCCCATCCCTCCAATAATATGCAGACTTTCAATTTGAAAGTGATTTTGTTTCTTCCAGGTGCTTCTATTTGAAAGTGATTTTGTTTCTTCCAGGTGCTTCTTTTTAACACTATTTTAAAATAACAACAATCGAATCATTTCTTTTTCTTTCTTCAAATTCATATATTAATGATGCGGACATCCTAACTGGCAGCACTGATCACGCATGCTCTGGCGGATCCTCAGACATCAAACCCACGGAGGTTATACCGAGGAGGGCGGATCCCCAGGATATACGAGCGGGGCGGATCTAGGAGTACACCAAGAGGCGTATCAACATCTACCCTGGGCGGATCTCTAGGTTTACTTCCTCCCGAAGTAATTCACCAACAACCCTGACAATCCGTACCTGTACCATTGTACTGATTGTCGGGGCGTATCACCTATTTTACCCTTTTACGGATAGCCTTATTGAAACCCTAGTAGGGGTAGTCCTTGTCTTTTGTTATCATTAAGGGGATGTATTTAAACCCTCATTTTGTAAGGATGAAGTAACTTTTTATCAATCAAAATCATTCTCTTTGAGAAACTAAGGTTTATACGTTGTTATTGGGATTCACTCCTTCTAGTTTAGCTAGAGAATAACATCTTTGTTGGTTTACGATTAAAACCTCCATTTATCGCTTTCAATCTGTATCAGTTGGTATCAGAGCCGATCGTTTCCTGACCCGAAACTTCTTTTGGCAATGGTTCAACCCCGACAACTGCAAGATTCCATGGAAACCAGTGACCGGAGGTATGAGGAGCTGAGGGAGCACCTCGCAGAGCAGATCCAAGCCAGCCATGAGCGGCAGAGGCAAACCGACCAACGGTTCCTGGAGCTAGCCACCTCCCTAGAAAACTTCAAACTAGAGGTTCTGGCTCTAATCCGACCAACCGCGGGAGGATCAACCCAGAGAAAGGAAGGAGTCTCTGAACAACAGCTTCCACAAATGGGTCCTAGGGATCCTGAGGTAAGAAGACCCAACTTTGTCCTTGTGCATAACACTGATTGTGATAGTGATGACTTTGAGGGTATCGGGAATGATGATATCGTTAGAACTACGAGGGATGTTGGGCCTATTGACAACCGACGTGTGGAGGTTGCTAGAGTATACCTAGGTCTAGGAAACTTTGATAGAGATGATGCCTTTAAGCTAAAAATAGACTTACCGTCTGTTGGAGGCGAATTGGATATAGAGGGATTCTTAGACTGGTTATCGGAAGTGGAACGTTTCTTTGAGTATGCTGGGATTCCTGATGAGAGGAAAGTAAGGCTAGTGGCGTATCGCTTGAAGGGTGGCACATCAGTTTGGTGGGATCAGATGAGGGAAGAGAGAAGAAGAGGGGGCAGAGATCCGATTCGATCTTGGCTACGGATGAAGGCGATGTTGAGGGAGCGGTTCTTACCGCCGGATTATGAGCAGTATATTTACAGCTCCTACAGGGGATGCTCTCAAGGGACCCGAAGTGTCCATGAGTATACCTCCGAGTTCTTGAGGCTTTCGGCAAGGGCCAACTTGTCAGAAACTGAAAGCCAAAAGAACTCTAGGTATCTAGAAGGGTTGAGATACAACATCTAGGATCGTATTGGCACACAGATGGTGGTTCGGGTACAAGATGCCAGGAATTTAGCCCTCAAGGCTGAGTCTCAACTAACCGGGAGATCCAAGAGATCCACCACTACTGAGTATATGCCTGGAGGAAGAGATAACGTGAAGTCCTATGACAAAGGCAAGCAAGTGGCGAGTACCAGTGGGGCCAATGTCAACAGTGTGGGAAGGGGATCTGTCGGAGATACTAGGCCATACAAAGAAGCACCTATACCACCTAAGAGAAACAATCCGTATGCGAGGCCAGTGCCTTTTAAATGTTTTTGGTGCAATGAGCCATGCCATAGATCCAACGAATGTCCTAGGAGGAAGAGCGCCAACATGGTAGAGAGGTATGAAGATGACTATGACGAAAGGGATGAAGTATTTTGTGAACCCTTGGGAGAAGATGATGATAAGTCGGATGAAGAGAGATACGCCATTCATGTGGTACGACGTTTGTTAGTCTCCAGCCGGATAGAGGGAGATCAGAGGCACCGACTATTCAGGACCCGCTGTCTTGTGAAAGGTGGGCGATGCAATGTGATAATAGATAGTGGGAGCCAAGAGAACATTGTGAGCAGCAGCGCCGTTCGGAAATTCGGGTTGTTGGCGGAGGCGCATCCCGACCCCTATAGGGTGGGATGGATAAAAAACGTGGGTGAGCTTAGGGTGACCCAGAGATTCAGGGTACCTATTGTGATTGGTGATTACAGTGATGAAGTCTGTTGTGATGTGGTCGATATGGATGCATGCCACCTATTGTTGGGCCGACCCTGGCAGTTTGATAACGACGCCATCCACGCAGGAAGAGAGAACACTTACAGATTTGTGAAGAATGGGGTGAAGTTCGTCCTTACGCCAATGATGAGAGAGCCAAAGACCGACGAAAAGTCTACCTTGGTAGTCTGTCCTACACACAAATCATTTGTCAGCGAATGTGAAGAGAGCCAGATGGTGTATGTGGTAATGGTTAAGGCGAATCACGAATCCGCCCAAAGGGGCGAAAGGGAGATGCCAACTGAGGTGACCCGCCTACTTGGCGAATATCAAGATCTGTTCCCTGAAGGGCTTCCGAGTGGGTTACCACCTTTGAGGGACATCCAACATCATATTGATCTTGTGCCCGGGGCTAGTTTACCAAGCCTTCCTCATTATCGGATAAGTCCAAAGGAAAATGACATCATGAGACAGAAAGTGGAAGAGCTCATTGAGATGGGATACGTTAGAGAAAGTATGAGTCCATGCGCCGTCCCAGCCCTACTTACACCCAAGAAGGACGAATCTTGGCGGATGTGTGTGGACAGCAGGGCCATTAACAAGATCACTATCAAGTATAAGTTCCCTATCCCAAAGCTGGATGATATGCTAGACCAACTTAGCGGATCCCGAGTTTTCTCCAAGGTTGATCTCAGGAGCGGTTATCATCAGATACGAATTCGATCTGGGGATGAGTGGAAGACCGCCTTCAAGACCAGAGATGGATTGTATGAGTGGTTAGTTATGCCATTCGGGATGACTAACGCCCCCAGTACTTTCATGAGGTTGATGAATCAGGTGCTTCGCCCGGTGATCGGAAAATTTGTAGTTGTGTATTTTGATGACATCCTGATTCATAGCGAGACCTTGGTGGAGCATTTACGGATAGTGTTTGACCTGTTGAGGAAACACAAGTTATACGCCAACACTAAGAAGTGTGATTTCGTCATGGAAAGCCTCGTTTTCCTTGGGTTCGTGGTTAGTGGCGATGGGGTCCAAGTTGATGGGGAAAAGGTAAGAGCCATCCGAGAATGGCCTACTCCAAGGAACGTAGGGGATATCAGGAGTTTTCATGGGCTAGCAACATTTTATCGCCGATTCATCAAGAACTTCAGTTCCATAGTGGCCCCGTTGACGGAATGTCTGAAGAAGGGAAGGGGGTTCAAGTGGGCGGATGCCCAAGAAAAGAGCTTCGCCCTGATCATGGAAAAGTTGAGTACATCGCCCGTGCTGGCGTATCCCAATTTTGATAAACTGTTCGAAGTTGAGTGTGATGCCAGTGGAGTTGGGATTGGTGGGGTCCTGATGCAAGAAAAGAGGCCCATTGCATATTTCAGTGAGAAGCTCTGTGAGGCACGGCAAAAGTGGGCCACGTATGATCAAGAGTTTTATGCTGTAGTGAGGGCGTTGAAAGTGTGGGAACATTACTTGGTGGGGAAAGAATTCATCCTCTACACTGACCACCAAGCTCTCAAGTACCTGGGAAGTCAGAAGTAACTTCGAAGCTCCATGCATGCCCGGTGGTCCGCCTTCATAAATAAGTTCCCCTATAAGCTTATCCATAAGGCTGGAAAAAAAAACAAGGTGGCGGACGCCTTGAGTCGAAGGGTGTCACTAATAAAAACAGTAAACCTGAAGACAGATTGTTTTGAACACGTCAGAGGAGAATACCTGGCAGATCCTGATTTTGGCAGTATCTGGGAGAAGTGTCAGCATCAGCATGGGGATGGGGCGTATCACCTGATGGATGAGTATCTTATGAGGGGCAACCAACTCTGCTTAGCCTGCACTTCCATCCGCGAGAAGGTTATTCGTGATCTACATGGCGGATCCCTTGGAGGACATTTTGGGCGAGACAAAATATATGAAGCAGTGAGTTCCCGTTATTTCTGGCCTAAGATGAGGAGAGATGTTGCCTACTTAGTATAACGATGCTACATTTGCCAGACCGCCAAGGGACGCACTACAAATACCGGATTGCAGTTACCTTTGCCTGTGCCAGAGACCATATGGGAGGATCTGTCCATGGACTTCGTCCTAGGGTTACCCAGAACTCAGAGGGGCATGGATTCCATCTTTGTCGTGGTTGATCGGTTTTCAAAGATGGCCCACTTCATACCATGTCGTAAAACTAATGATGCCTTAGCGACTGCTAAGCTATTCTTCAAAGAGATTGTCAGGCTACATGGCGTACCTAAGAGCATTGTCTCGGATCGTGATATGAAGTTCCTCAGTCACTTCTGGCGGACGTTGTGGGCTCTGTTTGATACGTCTCTCAAGTTTAGTACCACCGCCCACCCTCAAACAGACGGACAGACCGAGGTGGTCAATAGAACTTTGGGTAACCTACTGCGCAACAAATGTAAAGATAAGCCCAGGATGTGGGATGTGGTTTTAGCCCAAGCTGAGTTCGCCTACAACGGCTCTGTACATTCGGGAACCGGGAGATCCCCATTTGAGGTAGTATACACAAAGACCCCAAATCACGTCCTTGATATAGCCCATCTTCCTAAAGGAAACGTGACTGCCAACCAGCTGGCTAAGGATTATGTACAGATGCACCAAGAGGTGAGAGAAACTCTTGAGGAGAGAAATCAGAAACTGAAGGCTAAGGCGGATGAGCACCGCAGGGACTACAGTTTGAAGTTGGGGATGAGGTTATGGTATATTTGGGCAAAGAGAGACTCGCCAATGCCGCAAGCAGCAAGCTTCGACCTAGGAAATACGGGCCATATAAGGTCACCAAGAAGGTCAATGCCAATGCCTATCATATAGCATTGCCAAATTGGCTTGGTAAAATCTCACCGGCGTTCAACATCCGTGACCTTAGCCCGTGGAAGTCGGATGGTCCTTTGGAGTTCAACACAGACAAATCAGTGCCGAATTCTTTTAAAGAAGGAGATCCTAACTGGGATCACTGATCACAAGCGCTCTGGCGGATCCTCAGACATCAGACCCACAGAGGTTGTACCTAGAAGGGCGGATCCCCAGGACATACGAGTGGGGCGGATCTAGGAGTACACAAGGAGGCGTATCAACATCTACCCCTGGGCGGATCTCTAGGTTTACTTTCTCCCGAAGTAATTCACCAACAACCCTGACAATCCGTACCTGTACCATTGTACTGATTATCGGGGCGTATCACCTATTTTACCCTTTTACGGATAGCCTTATTGAAACCCTAGTAGGGGTAGTCCTTGTCTTTTATTATCATTAGGAGGATGTATTTAAACCCTCATTTTCTAAGGATGAACCAACTTTTATCAATCAAATATTATTCTCTTTGAGAACCTAAGGTTTATACCTTGTTATTGGGATTCACTCCTTCTAGTTTAGCTAGAGAAGAACCTCTTTGTTGGTTTACGATTAAAACCTTCATTTATCGCTTTCAATCTGTATCAGTGGGGATGTATTTAAACCCTCATTTTGTAAGGATGAAGTAACTTTTTATCAATCAAAATCATTCTCTTTGAGAAACTAAGGTTTATACCTTGTTATTGGGATTCACTCCTTCTAGTTTAGCTAGAGAATAACATCTTTGTTGGTTTACGATTAAAACCTCCATTTATCGCTTTCAATCTGTATCAATTAAATTCTAACCAAATCCATATTTATAAAAATATCACAATGTCTTTCTTGACTATGCAATGAACTGTTTGGTTAGTGAAAGGGATTATTCACAATCCAAAAATAAATTACGGCTATCGGATTACATCTCCTATTCCCGATCACATAATTCCTATGCTAGAACTGTTTAAAAGGAGAAACGATAATTCCACAAACTAATCAGAACACAATAGAGGGGCGGCGGCTCGGAAAAAGAGGCAACTCTTTTACTTCACATCTTATGTTATCTCTTGAATGGCTAACTATTTATAGCCTCCAATTAAAGTTGTAATCAAGTTGAACCTAGCCGAGCTCGAGTTGAGCTTTAAACTGCAAATTTAAAATCGCATTCAAGATCCTAAACCATAAGCTCTTATAAGAATAGAAGTTTATTAATCAATAAAAAAAGCAAATGAATTACAGATAGCGGAGCTGCTGTTTATATGGCAAGCTCAAGACAACAGCAAAACTAACTTCAACTACTGAGGAAGAAAGGATCTGCTCAAACATTTCTCCACTGATGGAAAATCAGGTGACATAATAAATTACTGAAGATGCTTTACAGGAACAAGGATGAGAGGTGTTTTTTTAGTGATAGTAAGACTAACACCAGGTAACTCTTCCATGTTCATGTCTTCTTTTCTCATCCCCTCCGGCAATTTCCAATCAAACAAGTACAAAAGATTTGCCAGAACGTATTCAATTGTTACGGTTGCCATATGTATCCCGGGACAGATTCTTCTGCCAGCCCCAAATGGCAAGAATTCGAAATTCTGTCCTTTATAATCAATAGAACTATCAGCAAATCTTTCAGGATAAAACTTTTCCGGTTCCTTCCAGTATTTCAGATCTCGCCCTATCGCCCACGCATTCACTTGGATCATTGTCTTCGGATCAATATCGTAGCCATTGATTTTACAGTGAGACATGGTTTCTCTTGCTAACAGAAGAGGGGCAGCAGGGTGCATTCTGAAAGTTTCTTTTATTATCATTTTCATATATTCAAGCTTGTCAAGGTCACTTTCGCTTACTTTTCGTTTGTTTCCGAGATGGTTTCTAACTTCATCTTGTGCTTTCTGCAACACTCTCGGATTCCTGACTAGCTCGGCCATTGCCCAATTCAAAGTAATTGCAGCAGTGTCTGTACCAGCTAGGAATAAATTCTGATGGACAAATATTTGCAAAATTATAAAAAGAGTCATTTCCGAATGATCATAAATAAAATTGTTTGTGCGGAATTAATGAAAGATAAATAAATAAACAATCGAAAACACAGGTTTACGTGGTTCACTAATGTTGTGTTGGCTAGTCCACGAGCAGAAGGAGAATAGTACATATTAGGAGGCAAAAATCAGATTAAAAATTAGGTTCACGAACGTTATGTTGGCTAGTCCGGTTGCTTCTTGTCGTAGTGTGTTATACTGATTAGGCATTACAACAGAAATTAAGTTAGCAAACATACCAGGAGGGCTCCTTTAATGTTAGTCTTGGTGAAGTGAGAAGTTCCAAGTTGAGCTTGCTCTTCCTTTACTCGTAGTAGAACGTCAATTATGTCATTATGATCCTTTTTCCTTCCAGGTTTAAGGTGATCATCGATCGCATATTCGAAGAAACTATCTAATTCATGAAACACTCTTTCAGTCCTGGCATGATGACCAGTTATCCAGTCTATGATCCATCCTACAAATGGGAACAATTCAGCCTTGGAAAAACTTCCTGCCACAGCCTCAGTTTCATGAACAACTTCATAAAATCTGTCTCTGTCGAAACTAGTCCCCCGATAATCAATCCCGAAAGACATCCTATACGTGATATTCGCAGTAAGAGCAAACAACTTATCAGTAAGATCAAACGGAGTTTCAGCAGTGGATGAGATTGAATTGATGAGCAATTCAACTTCTTCTTCTCTAATAAACTGAAAAGATCGGACCCTCTTAAGACTAAAGAGCTCTAAAACCATCAGTTTCTTCATGTGTCTCCAATGATCACCGTATGGTGTTAAAGCCACATCCAAGAAATTGTAAGAAAGTCTTGCACCTTCTGCTAAACAAGGTCTGCTGCAACAAGCAAGATCATGAACTTTTAGGACATCTCTAGCAGCCTCAGTAGAGGAGACAACAATGACCGGAATCTGACCGAGTCGAAGGAGTATGACAGGGCCATATTTCTTTGAAAGCTGAGAATAAGATTGGTGAACCAATTGGCTAAGTTGGTGCAAATTGCCTAAAATTGGAAGCCTGGAAGGGCCTGGAGGCAGTTTCTTATCCTGTTGATTTTTTTTAAAGATGAGATATAAAGGCAGGACTAAAAGAAGAGAAAGCCAGATAAATGGAGCATAAGGAGCCATCAAATTTTGTGCTTTGCATCTTTGGATTGATGTTTAGATTTATAGTGTTAATTATAGTGTTAGATTTATAACAATCAAAGGAAAAAATAGCACATTGCATAGATAAGGAAGTTGCCTAAAAAGAGTATTATATTGGAAGTGGTATACATCATTATATTGGAAGTGGTATACATTGATACTTTGAGTTTGGCGTCATATACAGCCACAAAATTCAATGACTTTGACCCTTTGGATTATATTGAAGATTTTCCTACATTTTTATCCAGAAAAACTATTATTATATTAGTCCATTCAACTTCAACAATAAAAATCTGACAATTATACAACTTTTTTCCTCGCTTGCACCAATCATTTCCCAGTAAAATTGTATATGTCTCGTTTTTTATTGATCAACTTTTTGCGTTTATCATATGTTTATTATCGATTTCAATGGTAAAAAGTGAAAAGAAGGTAAGTATCTTTGTAAAATGAGTTTGCTTCACATTTTGTGAAGCTTGCGAAGCAAAATTATCATCTAAGTAGTAGTTTTTCTAGAAAATGATTTCATAGAGTTTGCAATTTCGCAATATGAGAAGCAAATCATCATTTTTACTCTCTCTCTTCCTTTTTCAATCTTCTTCGTCTCTTATTTTTTTAATTCTGGAATTCTATCTTCTTCTTCTCTTATTTTTTTAAGGGTTAAGGTGCAAAAATACCCCTAACGTTTTGGGTCAGGAGCAATTTTACCCCTAACGTCTAAAATGATGAAATTTTACCCCTAACGTTTGTAACCAAGAGCAATTTTACCCTTAAAGTTGGTTATTTGGGTCAATTTCAGACACTATTATAAAACACAGATATTTTTTTTCATTATTTTGCACCAATTGCATATCAATTCATTCTAAAAAAAGATTTCATGTTTTTTGTAATTTAATAATAGAATTGGAGATTAATATTTATAAATTCGGTGAATTTTTTTGTCTAATTCATAGAAAAGACAGTATATTTTTTTATTATTATTTTTTATTTTTTCACATTCCAACATATGTTAATGATTTGTTACTGATAAAATGACGTACATGTGAAGTGTAGATGATAAGATTCATGACCGAGAAGACAGTTTGATGAATTATTTCTGAAATTGACCCAATTTATCAACGTTAGGGGTAAAATTGCTCTTGGCTACAAACGTTATGGGTAAAATTGCACTATTTTAGACGTTAAGGGTAAAATTGCTCCTGACCCAAAACGTTAGGGGTATTTTTACACCTTAACCCTTTTTTTAATTCTGGAATTTTAGATGTTGAATGTCTGAAAAATGCAGATATTCTGAAATTCTGGAAATTTCCATAATTTTAAAAAAATAAATATCTGGCGCTTGTGATTTGCAAAAGAGATGTGTTGCTTTTTTTTTAGGATAATATCTTATTTGGTTCAGTTTTGTTAATTCAAATTTCTTTTTGACCTCATTTGATTCAAAGTAGTGTTATACCAACTTTTGTCTTCTAATAAATTGTTACCTTTCATTGTTTTTTTTTTTTTTGTCTTAGGTGGCAACAAAGAGTTGTTGCCACCATTAGGGGTGCTCTTAGAGTTGTTTGGATAAGGTATTATTAAATTAAATAAAAGGTAAAGTGTAAAAATACGTCTAAAGTTTACAGACATTAGCAATTTTATCCCTAACGTCTAAAATGAGCAATTTTATCTCTAATATTGGCAACCAAGAGCAACCCGTTACGTTGTCAAGTTGGATCAAATTGAAAAATAATTCATCAAATTTTCTTTTCGAATCTTGTCATCTAAATTTCACAAATGAGTCATTTTATCACTCACAGTAGCGTTCACCTGGACCTGAATGACCAAATCAATTTGGTCATTCATCGATGGAATTATTAAAATCTTAAGGTGAAGATTCAAAGTATTCTAAAGCTTAGATTTGAAAAGCCTAGATCCAACAGCGTCAGAGTCCAAGTAAATACTACTGTTATCACTCATTAGTAACAGATCGTAAACATATAATTAGACGTGAAAAACAATAAAAAAGTTAAAAAATATACTGTCTTTTGTACGCGTTGGATAAAGAAAAAATATTTCGCCGAATTTATAAATATTAACCTTCAATTCTATTATTAAACCACAGAAAATATAATATTTTTTAAAAACAAATTGATTTGTAATTGGTATAGAATAAGGAACAAAATATATGTGTTTATAATAATGTCTGAAATTGATCCAACTTGCCAATGTTATGGGTAAAATTGTTATTGGCTGCTAATATTAAAGGTAAAATTGCACAATTTTAGACGTTATTGATAAAATTGCTCCTAAAATACCATAAAGTAGCATGAAGTGCCTTATTGTATTTAAAAGAAAAGTAAGATATGTTAAATGTTTAATAATGTTGTTGTGTTTGCTTGAATGTAAATAAATGCAATTTTTTCAAAAAAAAAGTACTATATCCTTAAAATAAGAAGAAATTAAGAGTAAAAATGATCCTAAAAAACGGAGTTAAGATCAATTTAATCCAAATTGAAATTTATGTATCAATTCAATTTTCAAGTTGACAAATTGACTCAAATTTTATAAATTTTGGGAATTAAAACTGACATATTCTGGTAAATAAATTGCCAACTTAATTTCAGAGTTGATATCCAAATTTCGATTTGGGTTAAATTAATCCTGACACGCAATACTGAGAACCATCTTGACCTTTAATTCAAATGAAATGAATACATAATTAGTTTTAGTTTAAGGCACAAAGAGCATTTTTGTAACAAAATTTTGAGTTTCCATGAAAATACTCTTATTTGAAATATTAGAAAACATACCCTTCTTTCCAGTCTTTATCCCACCAAAGTTGAGTTGCTTGGAAATGCAGCCCAATCGGTTAGTATATTCCGTATAGAGACCGATAATGAACAGGTACAACAAGCACTACAAAATAAAAAGATTTATCGTGGAGAAAATATTCGTCACCTTAGGGATTTCTTCTGAAGCTATGTCCGCTGACGAAGTTGGGGAGCTTGGCCAGTATATCTGTCGCCTTGACCTTCGAAAGATGATCCTTTCAATCAATTTTCCTAAATATTGTGCCACAACTTTCATTGCAATAAACTCATTTCGATAAGTATCTTGCGACAAAATTATTATTTGTCTTCATTGACTACAAAAATATCACTTTTAGTGATGAAATTTATCATGTGTAGAGGCGGTTAAAACCGCTCCTATAAAGTCTAGGATCAACCGCCTCAAATTCGTCGCCAAAGGGGAACAGAACTACATATTAGCGACGGAAATCATTACCAACGAGGTAGATTGACAATTAGCAACAGACTTCTAGGGGGAGGTTTAAACCGCCCCTGTTATGAATTAAAAGCTAGCAATTTTCTCTAACCTTCTGCTTTAAAACTTCATCAAACTAAAAAGCCATTTGTCACTTATCAGAGTAAGAGCAAAAAACTTATCGGTAAGATCTGTTGAGATTTTGATTCTCTGATTCAAAGTTTGTTTTTTACTAAGTTTAGTTTTACTAGATCTTTAGTTTGTTAGTGAGATAAGTAGTGAGATTTCAGGGGCGGAGCTAGGGGTTAGGACAGGGTCTCCCGACCCTCCGGAACACCCTTGACGAACAGTGGTTCAGTCCCGAGCAGCCACCAAAATAGTTAAAATTAGTACTTATAATGTAGAATGTGATTATATGACATAAAACTAAGTTTGCATAGTTGGTTGTAGTGATAATTAAAGGAATCTCTACATCCAATTGCTCTTAGGTGTAAACATTAGAGTATTTTTGTACCTTATCCTTACTTTATATTGAATCTCAGTTGTTTTGTACCTTAATGTTTCCAATTATGATCAAATTTACCCTTATATTATCAAAATTTGAAAACTTTGATTTGACTACTATGAATCAAAGCTTAAGTCGTTATTAAGAAAAAAAATCTTCATGCGATGGAGCCCCTCCGGACCTTGAGCTCTGGCTCCGCCACTGTGAGATTTTATTGTTTCCTTTAAAATCTCCAATTTTGTTGCATTATAAGCCTATAAAAAAAGTCATAAATTTGTATCTTTCAATTGTGCAGAACATTGATAAATTGAATAAAATTGTTAGCACCATGTTTAGTTATTAATTTCTTTTATAGGCTTTCTTAAAAAATCCCAACAAGATCAACAGCAGTTTCAGAAGCAGAGATTGAATTGATGAGCAATTCAACTTCTTCTTCTCTAACAAACCGAAAAGATGGACCCTCTAACAAACCGAAAAGTCTGGCAGCTGCAGCTAAACAAGGCCTGCTGCAACAAGCAAGATCATGAACTTTTAAGACATCTCAGAGGAGACAACAATAACCAGGATCTGACCAAGTCGAAGGAGCATGACAGGGCCATATTTCTTTGAAAGCTGCCAATAAGATTGATGAACCCATTGGCTAAGTTGGTGCAAATTGCCTAAAATCGGAAACTTGTGTTGGGCTTATGGAGACTAAAATATATAGGCCCAGCTGAAGCGATGGGCCCAACTGCAGCGATTAGGATTTCAGACGGTTAGGGTTTCAGGAGTATAAATGTAACCTCTTTCTCTGTAATCCGTATCTCATTCATTATAGTGAAATATCATGGCTTAGTAGTACCCCCAGACGTAGTCATTCTAATCGAGTGGCGAACTGGGTTAACAATTCTTGTGTGTTTACTTATTTTTCGTTTATCGTAATTTCAATTATTCCTAACAACCTGGAAGGGTCTCGAGGTGGTTTCTTATTCTGTTTATTGTTCTTAAAGATGAGATATAAAGGCAGGAGAACAAGAAGAAATAGCCAGATAAATGGAACATAATTGGGTTGATTTGTGCTTTGCCTCTTCTGATTAATGTTTAGATTTATAGTGTTAATTGGGTTTATAAGTTGTGGTCATAAATGTAACATATATATAAATGGAAGACACTATAGCAAGAGAAACACATTTTTGTTTCTATTAAGGCTAGTTAAGGAGGTATGTCTTGAGGATAAGGATAAAGGTTGACATAGGGCTAAGGATAAATGAGATAAGGATAAAAATGTGATAGTCGGGATAAAGTAATATATTTTACTATTTTAACCTTATTTAAACTACATAACTTTAATTTGAGGGATAAGATAGACTTTTCCATCCTATTAAAATCGCAGGAGGTATAGGATTTGAGGGATAAAACTCATATCTCTCTCTTATCTCCCTAACCTATCTCTAAAACAAATATAAGATAACTCATCTCCATTTTTTTATCTCTATCCCCATGTTTTTATTCCCTCTAACAAGTACCCTATAAGTTTCTCTATCTGATTTCTCTCGGATAATTCATTATATCGTCAAGAAACCAATTGGATTCTTGTTGGATAATTCATTCCTATCTTTTAGCGTGATTTACGGTTTAATTTTAGATGAAATAAATAAGTTTAATTGCAAAAATGGAATGTTTTAATAAAATAATGAAATAAAAATAAATTCCGTACTTTCGGTTAATTTTCCTTATTTTTGATTAAATTAGAAAATAAAACGTCAAGCTAACTCGGCTATCGAGAATTGTATTTCAGGTATGAGCAAGGAGCAAAAATCCCCCGACATACGCGGGGCGTATCACCCTCCACGCGGGGCGTGGAACACATTGTCAGAAATAATTGCTCAATCTGCAGGCACCACGTGGAACTTACCCACTGCCACGCGGGGCGTCCTACCTTCCACGTAGGGCGTATGAGCAATGATAAGAAATAATGTCTCAATCATGAATATCAGACTGCAAGATCTTCTAAGTCAACTGATAATACGCGGGGCGTACAACCATACACGCGGGGCGTGTATGGGAAGTTCTTCAGTCTAAAAAACCAGAGACTTACTTACGCGAGGCGTGCTTCAGCTACGCGTGGCGTAAAAGACCCAATTCAAGCAATAAAATCTCAGAAACTCAACCACGCGAGGCGTACCCCAGTCTACGTGGGGCGTGGTTGAGACAACAAGATCTGGATTTGGTCCACATGCAGGGGATTTCTGACGGAATGGGCAAATACGCGGGGCGTCGCCCACCATACGCGAGGCGTGTCATGGGAAATCTGCAGAAAATCATGTTCCTCCATGCTTGTATCTTGTGAAATTACAATTCTACCCCTAGCTTGATGTGTATAAATAGGAGTGACTAGCACTCATTTAGTATGTTTTTGGAGATACAAACTCTTGTTATAGATTAAGCTTTTGTTATATAGTTTTAGATTTTATTTTACATAGCAAAACTCTATCATCTTGAGAGCTTGTTCGTTGATTCCGGTATTCCGTCAAAGTTTCATTCCATCTCCGTTCACCAAGCTCGAAAGCTCCACCTCCAAGTTCTAAGAGACGGCCTTGAGTCCGGTTAGCTAGTTCCGAAGGTGGATTCTTCCCTTTTCACTTGCTAATTAGCTTGTACTCTTCCTATGTACTAGGCTTGGTTGTATTTCATATTTACATTCTCCATATTTATAATTTATGATTCATAATCTCTTTTTCTATATATGTGTTGATGTTGGTTTCCTGTTTTGATACTCGTAATTGATTATTATGTAGGGGAACGCGATTTTCGACGCTATTCGGGCTATCTTTAGGGATTCATATAGGTGTTGCCTTACCGGAAGTGACGCTCCGGAAACCGTAGGAATTGACAAGCCACGAAACTTACGGGCCCTAATTTCTGATCCCAAGCATTAGACACGCTTTGACTAGGAACCACGTAGTCTAAGTACTTCACGGGTCAGTCACACTACACGTAGTCGTCATTGCAAGAGTAAATCATTAACCGTATATATATTGGGAGTCATTGTTTGTCATATTTATAACTTATCGCCATCCGTATCATTTCGTAGAGTTTTTGTTATATAAATTTATCTCACCCGTAGTTAGGAGTAGTTTGTAGTTGTTCCCCGAATCAACTCAAACTATTCACCGCTTAGATAACGTATAAAACCGAGGCGTTTAATACTTGTAGTTATAAATCCCGTGGATTCGATACCCGGTCTTAACCGGATTATTACTTGATACGACAGGGTACACTTGCCCCTAAGTAGTAGCGTCTAGTAGAGATAGAGAATTTAGGAAGATCACATCCATAGTCGTAACGCACTTATCATAATATACATTTCGTAAGCTCTACCTAGCCGTCCACGTCCCATCACTCGGCCCGAGTTTGGCAGCATATTATTCCCATATATGATCATAATGTGTTTTTTCACTATGATGATGATAATTGGTTTAGTTGTTTTTTATTTGATGGCTTTTCTAATATTCCTAATTGGAAAATCTTATTTTTAGTTGGCTGTTGGCTTTGCTGGAAATGGCGGAACATAGAATTATTTGATAATAAACATGATATCCCGGAGGACCGTGTGTTTTGTATCCGAAGGACTACCGAATCCTTTCTGTCTGATTGGGATGTTGCGGACTATAGGTTAGTAGTAGTCGGAAACAGGAGAGGCTTGTTGACTGGGTCTTTCCAAAACCATGATGGTTTAAGCTAAATACAGATGGCTCTAGGAGCGATTGTGGAAAAATTTCAGCAGGAGTTGTTATTCGGGATCATAATGGTTGCTGGTTTGGAGGTTTTTTTGGGTAATATGGGTTATGGTAATTCCTTTCAAGCTGAGGTTTTGGGGATTTTTTATGGATTGCATGTGGCTATTTTGAAGGGTATTAAATGTCTTGAAGTGGAGTCGGATAACTACGAACTTATTCATTACATTCAGTCTTCGTCTTCCATTTTGGGTACTGCTCGGAATGTTATGATTGAGATTCGAAAGCTGAGTCGGGGTTTTGATAATATTCAGTTCCATGTTTTTCGGGAGCAAAATCGTGTGGCAGATCACCTTGCATTAAAAGCACATTCAAGTGACCCGGGGTTTACTGTTCTGGAATCTATTCCTTCTTGTATTGTGTCGTTGTGGCGGGATGATTTGGCTGGTGTTAGTTTTCCGAGACTAGTGCCTGGCTAGTCTTTGTTTCTCTGTGTGTTACTGTGTATAAAAAAAAAACTATTTATAGCCTCCAATTAGAGCTGTAATGAAGTTGAGCCTAGCCGAGCTTTGATCTGTATATGTTTATGTTCACCTCGACAGAAAATTAATGAACTCCAGTCCAGCTTTGAACTGGGTTCGAGTTTAAAGAATTTATGTATCGTATTTCTAAATAAAATAAAAATAAATATAACTAAATGAATAATTAACGACTACTGAAGTAAACCACAATTCAAATAAATAAATACACTAAACTAAATTAAATTATAATTCAAATAAATAAATAAACTAATAAAAAGAGTAATGAATAAAATTAATAAACTAAATAAAAATCAATGAAATAAAAAACGAATAAAGTAAATAAAAAACTAATGAAGCAAATTATAGTTTAAGTCAATATCCTAATTACTTTTTTACTTAATTAACCAATAAATTAGAAATCTTAAATTAGATCTTAAATTAGAAATTTCTAAATTAGAAACTTCTAACTAAAGAATAAATTAAAAATCCCTAAATTCTAAGTTAGAAGTCCCTAACTAAACAACAAATTAAAAATCCCTAAATTCTAAATCCTTAACTTAGAAATCCCTAAAAAATAATCTAAATTAGAAATCATAAAAAAGAACTTAAAAAATAAAAATTACTTGAGAATTGAGAAATAATAAAATAAAAAAGTAAAAACTTTGGGATGAATTTTTAAATGGGTTGATTGAATGGGTGTATGATACCATTAAAATTATTAGGTTAATGGTTTGAGAGCATTTCCCTTTTCTCATTTTCTTACTCAAATCAGTAACTAAGGCACGCCTAGGGATGCCACTGTACTCAGTTAATAATTGAGGGTGACAATCAGCCAAGCTTTTTTCTTTGAACCAAGGATCAAATCAGAAATATAAAGTAGTACAATCCCCCACACTATAATCAATCAAGGGCTTCACATCTTGCTTGATTTTATTCAGCCATCGCCAACTCAAACTAGCATCAGACGGCTTGATAATACCTAATTTTTTTACCAATCGCAACTTTTGCTAAATCAACCAACTAGCCTATAAAGTTTCCTTATTAACAATTAATTCCCAGACGTGACAATCCACCAATGGAGAAGAACGAGATGATTTTTATAGTTTAAAAGCATTTTTTGATGTATAATAGGATTATAGTAAAACTGTAAAAACCTTTTAAACTCTAAAATTTATAATTTCAAACAGAATTATGTTCGTAAGTAACTAATTTGGTAAGCATAGCTTAATGAAATGAAAAATAAATAATCAGATCTTAAAATATGAAAATAAAAGATCAAGGATAATAAACTTAAAAAATAAAAGATCAAGGATTAATAAGATGCTTTTTATCATGTATAATTTAGTAGGTGCCCATCCCTCCAATAAGATGCAGACTTTCAATTTGAAAGTGATTTTGTTTCTTCCAGATGCTTCTTTTTAACACTATTATAAAATATCAACAATCAAATCATTTTTATTTATTTTTTTCTTCAAATTCATGTATTAAATTCTAACCAAATCCATATTTATAAATATAACACAATGTCTTTCTGGCTATGCAATGAACTGTTTGGTTAGCGAAGGGATTACTCACAATCCGAATATAAATTGCGGTTATCGGATTACCTTGTATTCCGGGTCACATAATAATTCCCATGCTAAAACTGTTTAAAAGGAGAAACAATAATCTATGTTGCACGGAAACGGATACGGCTGAAAAACATAGGAAACGGAAACGTGGGGGAAACGTGTAAATATTAAAAATATAGGACATATTTATAAATATTAAAAATATAATAGTACATGAAAAAACAAGATTGAAGAACAAGAAGAAGAAAAGTCCAAACTCGGTGGTGATTCAAGAAACAAAGATTATAGGAGAAACAAATATGGGTAAGTTCTTTAAATTGAAGGATACGGGGAAGGAATTATCTCTCAAATATGAAGTTTCAATTTTTCTAATCTTAGATTAAATATAAATTACAAAATAGAAAGTTTAAATTTCCATAATTACAGAAACGTGCCCGAAAACGTTTCGTATCAGTTTCCGAGAGTTTCCGTTTTCCACATCTGCCGGAAACGGGGAAACACATGTCACGAAGAGTTTCCGTGCTTCATAGACGATAATTCTACAAACTAATTAGAGTACATGAGAGTAAAAATGGCCGCGGCTCGGAGAGAGAGGCAACTCTTTTACTTCACATCTTATGTTATCTCTTCGAATGGCTAACTATTTATAGCCTCCAATTAAAACTGTAATCAAGTTGAGCCTAGCCGAGCTTTGATCGAGTTGAGCTTTAAACTGGGTTGGAGTTTAAAATCGTATTCAAGCTTTTAAACCATAAGCTCTTACAAGAATGGAAGTTTATTGATCAACAAAAGCAAATGAATTACGGATAGCGGAGCTGCTGTTTATATGGCAAGCTCAAGACAACAGCAAAACTAACTTCAACTACTGAGGAAGAAAGGATCTGCTCAAACATTTCTCCACTGATGGAAAATCAGGTGACATAATAAATTACTGAAGATGCTTTACAGGAACAAGGATGAGAGGTGTTTTTTTAGTGATAGTAAGACTAACACCAGGTAACTCTTCCATGTTCATGTCTTCTTTCCTCATACCCTCTGGCAATTTCCAATCAAACAAGTACAAAAGGTTTGCGAGAACGTATTCTATTGTTACAGTTGCCATATGTATCCCCGGACAGATTCTTCTGCCAGCCCCAAATGGCAAGAACTCGAA
The DNA here is from genome assembly GCF_963576675.1 of Euphorbia lathyris. Lineage (NCBI taxonomy): Eukaryota > Viridiplantae > Streptophyta > Magnoliopsida > Malpighiales > Euphorbiaceae > Euphorbia > Euphorbia lathyris. The sequence continues at coordinate 15,481,583 of NC_088914.1, read as the reverse complement.
ATTCTGTCCTTTATAGTCAATAGAACTATCAGCAAATCTTTCAGGATAAAACTTCTCCGGTTCCTTCCAGTATTTTGGATCTCGTCCTATTGCCCATGCATTCACTTGGATCATTGTCTTCGGATTGATATCGTAGCCATTGATTTTACAGTGAGACATGGTTTCTCTTGCTAACAGAAGAGGGGCAGCAGGGTGCATTCTGAAAGTTTCTTTTATTATCATTTTCATATATTCAAGCCTGTCAAGGTCACTTTCGCTTACTTTTCCTTTGTTTCCGAGATGGTTTCTAACTTCATCTTGTGCTTTCTGCAACATTCTTGGATTCCTGACTAGCTCGGCCATTGCCCAATTCAAAGTAATTGCAGAAGTATCTGTGCCGGCTACAAACAAATTCTGATGGACAAATATTTGCAAAATTATAAAGAGTCATTTCCGCATGATCATAAATGGAAATTATTGTGCTGGATTAATGAAAGATAAATAAATAAACAATCGAAAACACAGATTTACGTGGTTCACCAACGTTGGCTAGTCTTCTTGCTTCCTGTGGTAGTGTATTATACTGATTCAAGGCATTACCACATAAATTAAGTTAGTAAACATACCAGGAGGGCTCCTTTAATGTTAGTCCTGGTGAAGGCAGAACTTCCAAGTTGAACTTGCTCTTCCTTTACTCGTAGTAGAACATCAATTATGTCATTGTGATCCTTTTTCCTTCCAGGTTTAAGGTGATCATCGATTGCATATTCGAAGAAACTATCTAATTCATGAAACACTCTTTCAGTCCTGGCATGATGACCAGTTATCCAGTCTATGATCCATCCTACAAATGGGAACAATTCAGCCTTGGAAAAACTTCCTGCCACAACCTCAGTTTCATGAACAACTTCATAAAACCTGTCTCTATCGAAACTAGTCCCCCGATAATCAATCCCGAAAGACATCCTATACGTGATATTTGCAGTAAGAGCAAACAACTTATCAGTAAGATCGACAGGAGTTTCAGCAGCCGATGAGATTGAATTGAGGAGCAATTCAACTTCTTCTTCTCTGATAAACCGAAAAGATTGGACCCTCTTAAGGCTAAAAAGCTCTAAAACAATCAGTTTCTTCAAGTATCTCCAGTGATCACCATATGGTGCTAAAGCCACATCCAAGAAATTGTAAGAAAGTCTTGCACCTCCAGCTAAACAAGGTCTGCTGCAACAAGCAAGATCATGAACTTTTAGGACATCTCTAGCAGCCTCAGCAGAGGAGACAACAATGACCGGGATCTGACCGAGTCGAAGGAGCATGACAGGGCCATATTTCTTTGAAAGTTGAGAATAAGATTGGTGAACCAATTGGCTAAGTTGGTGCAAATTGCCTAAAATTGGAAGCCTGGAAGGGCCTGGAGGCAGTTTCTTGTTCTGCTTATTGTTTTTAAAGATGAGATATAGAGGCAGGAGTAAAAGAAGAGAAAGCAAGATTAATGGAGCATAAGCAGCCATTTGATTTTGTGCTTTGCATCTTTGGATTGAGGTTTATATTTATAGTGTTAATTTGTGGTCATAAATTCAATAACAATCAGAGGAAAAAATAGCACATTGCATAGATAAGGAAGTTGCCTAAAAAGAGTATTATATTGGAAGTGGTAAACATCATTTTGATTGATACTTTGAGTTTGGAGTCATATACAGCCACAAAATTCAATGAATTTGACCCTTTGGACTATATTGAAGATTTTTCCTACATTTTTATCCAGAAAAACTATTATTATATCAGTCCATTCAACTTTAACAATAAAAATTTGATTTTTTGGTAGGAAGGGAAAGAAAAAAAACAAAACAAACCAGCCTAACCCGGGATTAGTCTGGGAAAACTGACCCCACCAAATCATCCAAAATCAGGGATGAAATGAAGCACGGAGGAGTAGAAAATGTAGAGAGTCCCAATATGCTAGTATGACCTTCAAGCGCGAGACGGTCAGCAACCTGGTTTTGCTCCCTATAAATATGACTGAAGCTAAGACAATCAAAGGAAGAGCACATCCTTCTAATTCCTTTGATCAAATTTTGGCTACTAAGACAGATAGCATTATTCCCCGAGATCAACTTTACCGCTTCAATGTTATCTGATTCTACCAGAAGCTTCTTCACCCCTAGGTTTTTAGCTAACCTAAGGCCAGACAAAATACCCCAAAGCTCTGCCACAAAGGACGAGCCCATACCCAAATTCTGAGTGAAACCAGAAATCCAGCCATCAGCGTCATCTCTCAGGATCCCACCTGCGGCAATTCTCCCGTCCATAAGACGAGAGCCATTAGTATTCAGCTTAACCATGTTGGTCCCTTATAACGTTGCAAGTATAGTTCCAAGGGGGGGGGGGGTTAGGAACTATTTAAACTTTTTCCAAGTTTGGGCAAACTTCTTTTCTTAAGAGAAAATGATTTAACAGTGGCGCTGAGTGATCAGTAAGATACTGGCTTAGTCAACTGGTGACTAGGTCAGTTTCTTGACTTGAGTCAGGAGATAGCACTTAAAGTCTATTCTTGAGCTCAGATGTTTGATGCGCACAACTTAGCTTGACCTCTTTACTTGATCAGTTTTTTGTTATTTAAGCAAGCAATATATATAAGGAGTTTAAGGTAAGAAATACGTTACTCAGCAGATTTATCCAGGTTCGGCTTCTTCTAAGCCTACGTCCTGTCCCCGGAACAAGTTCTGAGATTTCGAATCCTCTACTGAGCTCTTTAAAGGTAGAGCCTCAAACCTTTTACAATCTTAGCAACTGAGTATAACAAGAGTACCTTCCTCTATACCTCTACTCAATCCTAATCTCACGCTGAGTACTATAACCGAGTACTCAGCCTCTCCTTTCTACTTTCTAGAAATGATAAGTGTTTGTCCTAAACAATGATTTGCTAAGACACCTTAGATGATTGAATAATCACTCTAGACTTTTACACAAATATATGAAATGTAGTGTAAGATTTGCTTTGCTTCTTGCTTGCAGAACTTGTGTAGAAATTTGGTCAGCGTAATGGCTTGATCAAGTTCTGTAACGAATGAAGCTTCTGATGGCACTATTTATAGAGACGTCTGGGCATCGGTCATTTCGAATTTCGAAATAACCGTTGGAGGGAAACGGCTTCCTGTCGTTGTCATCCTGACTTGCTCAGAGCTCTTGGCCAATCAGATTTGTGTATCTTCTGTCCTCGGTCAGCTCAGCAGAATGTCTCTCCTTTTTATGGTAAAGTCAATTGGACAGCATACTGTGTCGTCTGAACTTTACCCAAAGTAGAAATACTTTGTCTGGAAGTTTTCCTTAGCCAGCTGCTGTCTTGTACGCTTTGTCGAGTCTACTCAGCAGCTTCATCTTGAAGTTGTTCCCGAAGGTCTTCTAGATCCTTCTTTCGCTGAGTTGCGTTTTGTCCAAAGTGACAACGTTTCGACAAACGCGGACCGAGTTGTACTGAGTTGTTTGACTTGGGCTTTGACACTTGTATTGGGCTTGGGCCTTTTAATTCTTGTGTCTTATAAATAATTTAACTCAACATTGAACAAACACATTAGTATAATAAATCAAAGCATTTAAACTTAGTGTGTTTAGAATATGTATTTCAATTATACTTAAACAATTTTGTCAAATCAAAATTATGTGGAAAGGTGTTTCAACAAACTCTCCCATTTTGATGTTGGCAAAACTATTCAGCGAGGAACTCAGTATTGAGCTCCCCCATGATAGTTGACCTATTATAACTTAGCAAACTCCCCCGTAAGGGTTGAGCTACTCACTTAGTTTTACTCTAAACATTTAAAGGTTTAGTCGAGTAAGTCTAAGGTCAGTTTTCAGATAAAGGTCAGCTTATTCAACATATTCTATTTACTCAGTATTAAGCGGAAGGTTTAATCATTTAGAGTGCGCTGAGTAATTTGTTGTTCAATGAGTTCTGTAAGACATTGTTATATAGGCATATAAGTCAATGTCAAACATGTTATCAGTATTGAGTTTAATTTTATAAGTCTTAAACATAGCTGATTTAATTGAAGATACAGAATAACATCATACACAGCATTGTATACAAATAATTCATAACTCAGTGTTTTGAACGGAAGATGCAAGTATTGATATTAGATAGTCAGTGTTTACAATCAACAGTTCAAGGATAGGCAAAAAGAAATACAGACTACATACTTAGTTAGCCTATATATCTATTTCTTTTTCTTCTGTTGGGACTGACTTGACCCATGCTGTGTTCTTGCTGGTGTTCTCGCTTGATCTTTCTCCCCCGTTTTGTTAGCATTGGGAGGAGGTGGAATCCTAAAGCTGTCGGTTAAGACGGCTCTGGTCAGTTCATTGGACAGTGCTTTAAGCCTGTCAGTGCTTTCATTAATGCCATAAAAAATGGCAACTCCCTGTCCTGAGACTTCAGCGGGTATTTTGAGCTCGGCAGCACTGATCATACTGACGATGAAAGCTTCAGACTTACCAATCCATATAAGTGCATCAGTCAGTCCACCAATGACTTGATGAAAGGTTTTGAGTAGGTAAGTGTCAAAGTACTGACGCTGAATATTTATGTGACGGATGTGATTGAAGGTTTGTCTTGTGATAGACAGCATCTCATTCTGTTTCATTTGGTCAGTGTCCATCTCTTGCTTGTTCAGATTGAGCAATCGAACAGCTTCACCAATTTGCTCCACTGAGCACTGAGAGTAAGAGACCATTTGCTCATTGGTCTTTAGTTGCTCGGTGTGAAGCTGAGCAAAAAGCATCTTTACCTCATCAGAGGTTGCATATCCAGGTTGCACAGCTGACAAGTTCTGTACTTGCTGATGTAAAGCATTTAAGTGTTGCACAGTTGTCAGCTGGATCTCGGCCAGCTTGGCGATAGAATCCTGCTTAGCTTGCTGTCCTTGATAGGAAATGAGGATATTCAGCAAGTCCTTGAGTCCCTTAACTTCGTTGAGAAGCTGAGTGACCTGGGAAAGCTGAGTAGTCTCAATAGATGAAGACCCAGCAGCAGGAGGAGTGGACTGTTGAAGGTCTCTGATCAACGCTTGCACTGAGTCAATTATCCTTTTACTGGACTCAGTGGCATTCAGATAGCTTTAAGAGCCTTCAGGGACATCAGTGTGACCGGAAGGAAGAGGAGTGAAAGGAGTGACATGGTCAGTGACTGGAATAGTGTTTTCAATCTGCACTTGAGTTTCTGGTATGGTTGATTGATCAGCAGAGAGGTGAGTTGGAGAAGTAGTAACTCGAATATTGTCTGTGCTGACGGGTGCATATGTATTTGGAGCCAGCACAATGCTGGGATGGACAGCATTAACAGTACTCATCTCAACTTGACTTGTTGAGGTAGCGGAGGTATTTTGGTCGGCATGTTCCTGTTGGAAAGAAACAGAGGCTTGTTTTTCGATGGATGCCGCAGGTTTTCTACCAAAAAATTTGAGTTTTAGGGCAGAGGGGTCTTTGGTTGGTTGTTGAACGACAAAGGTAGGAAAAGTTGTTAGTTCAACAGGAGTCTCACTGACTTCTTTCTGACTTGCCTTAACCAACCTTCGTTTTCTAGGAGGATTGTCGGTCGGTATAGATTCTCCTGAGTGAGATGGAGAAGAAGCTTGTTGCTGATGAGTAGGCTGATCATCCTGTACTTGGACTTGATCAACATTGTGTTGGTCAAGTACTTGCTCTTCTCCAGCGGCCAACCCAGTATTGGCTTGCTCAGCTTCAGTTTCACTGGCTGTAGCCTCACTGTCCTCAGTGTCATCCTGACTACTGGCCTCTTCTTCTTCTTTTTCTGAACTAACTCCATCTAGTTCTTCCTCAACTTGTGCAATGAACTGATCGTCCAAATGCACCTCATCTTCTTCATACTCAGCTACATTACCTTGACATTGGGTGAAGTGAGAGTCACCAGGCACAACAATGTCAGTAGGTATGGCGTCTAAGGGAGTCAGTGTAGAAGACTTCTGCTTCTTCTGAGGTTGCTCATTAGTGTCCTCAGTTTCAGGCTCATCTTGCCTGCTCCTTTTCTCAGCTGACTTCTGCCTCTTAGCTGGAGACTCAACATCTTTGGAAGGAGTCTCAGCAGTTTTTCTTTTCCGGGAAGCTGGGGCCTTAGTCCTTCTTCCTTTCTTTGGGACAGCAGTTCCCTCAGCTTGTTGTTCAGCACCCGTAGCAGCAGCAGCAGCTTTACCTTTCTTCAAAGGCTGTCCGAACTTTAATGCTCTCAGCGAAGCCGCTGTGATATCAGATCCTCGAGTCATCTCCTCATCGACAAGATCAACTTTGTGGTCAATTAGGATTCTGGTGATGAGTGATCCTAGCCTCAGTGTGCCAGTGCTGCGTTGGAAGCCAGCGATAAGAAATACTGGCATGTTGATCGGTTTGTACGTCAGCATATGCCAGATAAAGCATTGTTCGAAGTTCGTTGCTGAGGTTGTGCAGTTGATCTTCGGATAGATAAAATAGCTCAGTAGATAATGAGCCATCTTCTGGTGCTGACCCATAGATGAAGCTGAGACTTCTCCTGAGTGGCCCTCAGGTTTGCAGAAGTTGACCTCGTACCCAGTACCATCCTGATCTCCTGATCTCCTTAGCCTTACTCCCTCAGTCTTTAACTGGAGCAAATTTCCTAGGTAGAGAGGGTTTATGAAGATGGTTTTCTCTTTCACTACAGTTACCAGATAGTCCTGGTTGTCGTCAGCAACGCGAATTTCGAAATAACCGTTCGAGGGAAACGGCTTCCTGTCGTTGTCATCCTGACTTGCTCAGAGCTCTTGGCCAATCAGATTTGTGTATCTTCTGTCCTCGGTCAGCTCAGCAGAATGTCTCTCCTTTTATGGTAAAGTCAACTGGACAGCATACTGTGTCGTCTGAACTTTACCCAAAGTAGAAATACTTTGTCTTGAAGTTTTCCTTAGCCAGCTGCTGTCTTGTACGCTTTGTCGAGTCTACTCAGCAGCTTCATCTTGAAGTTGTTCCCGAAGGTCTTCTAGATCCTTCTTTCGCTGAGTTGCGTTTTGTCCAAAGTGACAATGTTTCGACAAACGCGGGCCTAGTTGTACTGAGTTGTTTGACTTGGGCTTTGACACTTGTATTGGGCTTGGGCCTTTTAATTCTTGTGTCTTATAAACAATTTAACTCAACATTGAACAAACACATTAGTATAATAAATCAAAGCATTTAAACTTAGTGTGTTTAGAATATGTATTTCAATTATACTTAAACAATTTTGTCAAATCAAAATTATGTGGAAAGGTGTTTCAACAAACCACACCTTCGCTAGGTCTACGCCAGCCTAAGAGATAGACCTCTTTCTTCTGGACCGCCCTAGCCAAAGGATCCTCATTGAAGCTATCAACCAAGGTACAGATTTTTCTAGAAAAGAACTCGAACACATTAGGCACAATAACCGTTTCACCTCCAAACAACTCCTCATTTCTCCACTTCCAAACCTGATGGCACACCACCACAAACAAGAGAACACCATGCTTCAATTCAGCCAACAGTTTACCATTAATCCCATCCACAAACCAATCAAGCTCCGAGTGAGAAAAAAAATGAAGACCACACCTTTAAAGGAAGCACTTTCCTCCAAACCTCTTTGCTTTTCTCACAATCTCTAAGAGCATGGCATAAAGTTTCTTCATGACCTCTGCATCTGCCACAGGCTCCGGACTCCACTAAGTGCCTCCTTTTCCTATCAGAATTAGTAAGCAATCTGTTTTTAGCTCCCAACCATAGGAAGCTTCTAATACGATAAGGCACTTTCAAAGCCCAAATCGTCTTCCACACCACAGGATGCGAAGTTCCCAAATCCTGGTAGAAAGCTTGAAAAGCTGATTTACAAGAGAAAGCCCCGTTGTTCGTCAAAGACCAACAATAACTATCTTTGTCTTCCTCCTTGCTACTAATCTGAACTCCTCTAATTCTCAGGAGAGACTCCAGACTGAGAAAAGAATCAAACTTTGACCAAATCCATTCCCCCTCAGAGTCCACCACATCAGCAATCTTCCAGTTCTGAATCTCAAGAGGCGGTAAAGTCTCACAAACTTCTAATAAAGGTTTATTGCCTATCCAAGTATCCTTCCAGAACTTAACAGAATTCCCATTTCCCACATTCCACCCAATCCCTGAGCAAAATTCAGCAAAAACAACATTAAGGCCTTTCCAAAGAAAGGAGCAATTAACCACTCTATCCTTAGGACCCCCAAAAACCTTATCCTCTCTATATTTGCCGCATAATAATTGAACCCAAAGAGCAGAAGGAAGCTGCCACATTCGCCATAGAAGCTTCATTAATAACACTTTATTGTTATCTCTGGCTTTCCTGACACATAGACATCCCAACTCTTTAGGCTGACAAACGTCATTCCAAGGCACTAGGTGAATCTTTCTCCCCTCATCAGCTTCCCCCCACAGGAACCGACGATTGATTTTGTTAAGATATTTGAGCACAGGCTCAGGAAGGAGACAAGCCTGCATAATGTGATTAGGAGCCGCACAATTGACAGACTGAACCAGAGTAAGGCGACCCACAAGAGAAAGAGTCTTAGCTTTCCAAACGGCACAATTCTTATTAGTCTTATCCAAAGTATCCTTGAAAGAAGCTTTAGAAACTCTTTCACTATGGGGGGGAATACCAAGATAGAGAGTTAGTCAAGGGAATACCAAGATAGAGAGTTAGTCAATGGAATACCAGACAAAGCACTCAGCCTTTTGCAGGCTCCCTGATTCATATTCCTAGAGCACAACATCATGGACTTCTGGATATTCAGCTTTTGCCCAGAGGCAGTGCAGAAACAGTCCAGAATATCCATAATCACACTTAACTGCTCCTTATTACCTTCCACAGAGATCAAAACATCATCAGCAAAAAACAAGTGGGTAACTTGGGGACAGAATTTATTGATGGAAATCGGATGGAATCTCCCATTCTCAACAGCATCTTGGATCAGGTGAGTTAATCTTTCCATTACAATAACAAATAAGAAAGGGCTCATAGGATCCCCTTAACAGATACCCCGGGAGGGAGAGAAACCCTCCGACATATCCCCATTGATCAAAACTTGAAAAACAGGAGAAGAGATGCAACTCTTAATAAAACTTCTCCAATTATCCGGGATCCTTGCCCTCTCCAGACTCTCAAGAAGGAAACTCCAGTTAATATGATCATAAGCTTTTTCCAGATCCAACTTAAGAGCCACAATACCCCTCTTACCCTTTTTAATTTTCATAGAATGGACCATCTCTTGAGCAATGACAACATTATCCATCATTTGTCTACCAGGAACAAAGCTTCCCTGATTCTGGCTAATGATATCAGGAAGGATACAACGAATTCTATTGGCCACAATCTTTGTAATAGTTTTATAGAGAATATTACAAAGGCTAATAGGCCTCATTTGCAAGAAGGAAGAAGGCTTCTCCACTTTCGGAATTAGAACAAGAAGAGTGCTATTAATGAGCCCAATATCCTGAGAGCCGTTAAAAACCCCATTAATAAAGCTATAAAAGCCTTCCTTCACAACCTCCCAGTGTTTATGATAAAAACCATTAGGTACGCCATCAACTCCAGGCGCTTTAGTAGCCCCAATGCTAAAAATAGCTTGATCAATTTCTTTCTGGGAAATAGGATGGAAAGCTTCCTGAATTTTCTCCTCACACACCATGGGAAAGGTAGCGACAGTCTGATCCCTAACCAGATCAACCGGGTCCTCCTTAAAAAGGTCTTTATAGAAGTTGAGGGCCAATTGACGAATATCTTCATCCTCATACACCTAATCTCCATTAGAGTCTTTAATAGCATCAATCCTATTTTTCTGTCTCCTAATAACAGTAGAGAGATGAAAATACCTAGTATTCCGATCCCCATCTTTGATCCAGGCTTTCCTAGATTTCTGAAACCAAAGAAGCTCTTCCTGTCTTAAAATAGCTTCCAACTCCTTTTGAAGGGTTCTGAGAAGGCCATTCAGACTGTGGTCGAAACTAGCCTCCAACTTGCGATGTAAGCCCTCAATTCTACTCAATAATTTATTCTTCCTCCTAATGATATGACCAAAAACGTTTTTATTCCACCCTTGAATGTTCTTTCTGAAACCCTCAGCAGCTTGCAAGACATTAGAGTGTGGCTTCCAGTTGTCACGAACGAAATTCACAAACTCATGATGAGATTCCCAAGCAACCTGATACCTAAACGGTCTCTCCCCCCTAGGACGATTATCTCTCACCAGCCTGACTAAAATAGGACAGTGGTCTGAATGCCTGAAAGGCAGATTTAACACAGACACTTCAGGAAATCTAGTTTGAGCTGAAACATTAGCGTAAACTTTATCCAAGTGAACAAAGGTACTGTTCCGCTTCCACGTAAACTTATGACCAGCGGCACCCAGGTCAGAAAGCCCACAAAGGTCCATACTATGCATATGATTGAGGCAACGGTTAACATAGTGATTCGCACCCCCCTATGATCACTCATCAAGGCAATATCATTAAAATCACCAGCCACAAACCAAGACTCAGACATACTAACACTCATAGAGAAAAGGATCTCCCAAAGCCGCTTCCGATTATCCTGAACAGGATCAGCATACACCCAGGTAATAAAGAAAGGTCTAATGCCAGAGAAACTAACTTTACTATGAATAAACTGTTTGTCCATGTGAACAATATCAAAATGAACACGATCTGGCTTCCAGAAAAGCCAAATCCCCCCAGCCCGGCCAGTCGCCTCCGATCTAACACACTTCCAATTCCTAAACTTCTTAACCACCTCGTCAGCTTTAACTCCACTAATCTTAGTTTCCATTAAAATGAAACAAGAAGGATTAAACTGTTTAATTAAATCTTTAACATGGATACGGGTAGCCTTGCTAGCCTCCCCTCTAACATTCCAAACCAACAAATCCATAGAAAGGAGGACAACGGACCCCACCCAAAACCCTATACCAGGTATTTATTAGGGGCTCCTGAGAGCCTCGCCGAGGTACCAGCAGGTCCTCTCTTATCTGACAAAACCATAGAGCTATGGGAAATTTTCTATTTGCCTTTAGGTTTTTTCATACTAGTTTTGTTAACACCCATAGCCTTCCCTAAACTAGGTTCACCACAGTAAATAGGAATACTAACCTCATTTGGCCTCACTTTCCCTTGAGAAGCCTGAGCTTGGGACGCAAACTGGGCTTCTCCTTTAGAACTAAAAAGGGGGTTAACCGTCTCAACCACTTTAGTTAATATTTCAGCCGATTCTAATCCTGGCATACTTTGCTCAATGTGTTCCTCGGCCTTGCCAGAATCTTGAATGTCCTCAATAGAAAGAGCCCCAAATCTGGACCCTGAAGTGATGACCGAAGTCGCCACAGAAGCCACCCTAATTCTTGGGCTAGGCTTCTCTTTGAGAAACGGTTTAGCAATAGGATGGGCCAGAGGAGCCTCAATATTTATATTAGGGGGACGATTTTGAACAACATATGGTTTCGTCCTTTGTCTAGCCGTCCTCTTAGCTACCATCCATGGGCCAAAATTTCTCCCATCCCCTTGGATCCCTTCAGCTCTAGCATCAACCCCATCAATAACCTCTTCTAACACCTTTTCCCTCTTAGGGAATCCCTCATAAGTGTGACCATACATACCACATTCAAAACAAATATTATGTAGGCCTTCATACTCAATAAAGTAAACCTTATTGTGAACACAGAATTTTGACAAAAGAGGTTTGGCCAGATCAATATCAATACACACTCTTGCAAACTTACCTCTAATAGCCCCAATGGTAGTTTTGTCCACATGGTGGACCTTTCCAACAAAACCGCCTATTTTATTAAGGAAACTTTCACTATAATATTCGATAGGTAGGCCCGGGAACCTAACCCATGTCAAAATTCTGTTAACCGAACAATCGTGAGGATTAAAATTAGGGACCCATGGCCTTAAGGCCAGAACATGATTGGAAATAATGTATGGTCCTCCATTGATCACAGAGTTATAATCCTCAACCCGAGTAAATTTAATGACATAGTAGTCATTTTCCAAGTCAGTAATGCTGAGTTTACCTTTCTTAGCCCACTGAGCTTGGATCCGCTGGGCAAAATAGTTAAAGCTGATCCTTTTCCCAAGGACCGTTACAATTAAAGAGATTCTCCACTTATCCCTAAGCTCCCACTTATCAGCTGATGAGAGCCTGATTACAGGACATAACGGATCATCCTGATCCTCATCATCTTCATCAGACTCCGAATAAATATCTTCTGCAATTCCCTCCATAATAACATCATCTGAAACAGGCTCCTCCTCAACTACCCCCATAACTGTATCCTTCCACGATCCTCGCCCAATACCAGCGACTGATTTACTTTTATTTTCCAAATCTCCAACATGCCTAGGAGAAACACTTGAGCAGTCCGGGATGACAGAGGAATTTGCGCTCCCAAAACTCTGGCCAGCCCTAACATCCACTGCCCTACCCGAGGCCACACTGCTCGGAAGCGCACGGCCAGTGCCCCCAGCATCCCTACCTCTAGCCTGAGCAGTAGTGCCACCCATCCTCTCCACAGATCCATCCGCCTGGCACCGGCCGGCACCAAGGGCACCTTCAGCACCATCCGCGCTCCCCAGCACTGCCGGAGGCGCCTGCCCATTGCCCTCCTTCCCAACCGCGCATCGTCTAGGGCCATTGCCCCCAGATCTACCGGTAAAACTCCCCACGAGACCGTCCCCAAAGCCGCCCCCACTCCAGGCACCTGCCCCTTACCGTCCTGCACTGCCGCGGGGTCGCAGGCACCATCACCCCCCAGATCTGCCGGAACACACTCCCATATCCCGCCAACCGACCAGCTCCACACCCAGGCGCTTGCCCCATGCCCATCTGCCCCGCCATCAAACCCCCCACGCCCAATTCCGCCTCCGATCTACCTCCTCTTCCATCCTCCTCCTCATCCGACGCACCACCCCCCATCTCTACCACCCGATCTCCATTGCAACGACCCCCAACCTCACCGGCCGCCCCTCTCTCCGACGATCTCTCCCTTACACGGTAGCCCTTCACCATAAACCCTAGCAGAGCAAAAGAGAGAGAGAAAAATCAACAATAAAAATTTGATAATTATACAACTTTTTTCTTCACTTGCACCAATCATTTCCCAATAAAATTGTACGTGTCTCTTTTTTTTATTGATTAAGTCCATTCACTCGGTTCACTATAGAACTTCCGTGCATAAAAATACTTTTGGTTTTCCCTCAAAAACAACATATATATGCAGTGGCGGAACTTGGACCCCAGATGACCCGAGCTCAAACATATCAGTAAAAAAAATTTCAAAACGTCAAAAAAAAATCGAAATTAACCGTGCGGTTGACGATAAATTTTCAAAGTCGGCAAAATTTTTTTAGCTTCCAACGCGTTAAAACTGTAAAAATGTTATTATTTACCATGAAAATGAAAATATTTAAAAATTAAAGTTGTTGAGAACAATATTTACCATGAAACCGCATTTTTTATTTTCCAAAATCAGCTTTTTGGAGCGTTCTCTCTCTAAAAAATGACTCTCTATTTCTCCTAATCAAACAACGTTTAAATAACCTCAAAAGAAAAAAATTATGTGGTCATACCGTTAAAAAGTGTAAAATTCAGTGGCCACCGGTGTTAAAAAGTGTAAAATTCAGTGGTCATACTGTTAAAAATTGAAGTTCAGTCACCACAATGTTAAAATTAGTAAAGTTCAATGGCCATGTGTGTAATTTACTCCTAATAGAATTGACCAGAGTTGTATCCTTTCTTTAGGCGTTGTTTGGATAAGGTATTACTAAATTAAAATAAGAGGTAAAGTGCAAAAATACCTCTAATGTTTATAGATATGAGCAATTTTACCCTTAATGTCTAAAATGATGCAATTTTACTCCTAATTTTGTCAAGTTGGGTGAATATGAAAAACAATTTATCAAATTTTCTTCTCTTTCATTTCATGATCATCTTGTCATCTACCCTTCACATGTGACCCATTTTATCACTCACAGTCATGGTTGTAAAAACTGAACCGGTCAAAGAACCAAAAAAGACAAAGAGTTAAAGGTTTGAGGTTTAACTGGGGTCCCATCGGGATTCAACCGATATTAAAAAATCATATGAAAATTATAATTTTATTCATATTTAATCTTATAACATAGTATAATATTAACTGTATTCATAAAAGGTATACTAATAACATTTATTTAATATTAAAACATGATATCAAATTAATAAATTTAATATGTGGTGAACTCTTAGTCTGTTGGTTGAGAGCTTATCTATGACTGTAAAAGTTATGTGTTCGAATCACATGGGGTGGGATGGGTTGTGGGTTTTACTTTGTCTTTAATGTAATTTTCTTTTGTTTAATGTAAGTACATTACGCACAATTTTTTCAAAAATTAAAAAATTTAATATGACAAATAAATATAAAAATAAAAAAATATACTTTTAAAATTAATAGTGATTATTTTTATTAATAACTAACGTGTAAATATGCTAATAGGATATGTATTTTATAATTCAACTTCAATCTAAAGGTCCAAGGTTTGAATCCATTAAAATTTATGTTTTTTTTAAAGTAAACATGTCCAAAAGCAAACCGGACCAAATCGTTTAACCAATACTGGGTCAAACTGGTTCGCAGTTGAACCAGCTGATTTGAGCGGTTGAGTACGATTTTCAAAGATTTAAAAATCGGACCACTTTCGGCCTGAAACTGTGACCAATTTTGGTCGAACCGATCGGTTTTGTTCGGATTTGATAACCTTGCTCAGAGTAGTATTCACCTGGACCATAACAGATTATAACATATGATTAGACATTAAAAACAATATATATATATATATATATATATATATATATATATATATATATATAGAGGTGAGATCCAGCGTGACAATGGCTTAACTTGTGACAATGAGCTTATTGTGTGACATAACAAAACTACGTAGTTTTGATGATAATTAAAAAGGGCAATGTGGCAAATTGGTAAATAAAATTAAAGAGAGTATAGAGAAAATTGTTTTATTTCTTTTCTTTAAAATACATTTTCCCGACATCTCTAACATCGTTTTTCGAAAATTTTTATACTATTAGACTCGTCTAAATTAGACGGTCATTTTAAGATCCCTGAAGCTCAAGTAAAAAAAATTCTGGTGAACGGAATCCGGGAGGGCGTTTTCCGGCAAGAAAAAAAGTACCCAGAAAATTCTCAAACAATTCCAAAAAATGTAAAACATTATTCTAAGAAACTTTAATTCTTGGGTCGAAACAGGATTTCTTACGGTTTAGTCCCAATAAAACGTTTTCTTTGATTTTATCCATTTTACATGCTTCAACAATATTAGGGGTAAAATTACATCATTTTAGACATTAAAAATAAAATTACTCCTAGTTATAAACGTTAAGAGTATTTTTACCCTTTATCCCTTAAAATAAGTTAAAATAAATGAGGTGAAACACCATAAAGTAGCATGAAGTACGTTATTGTATTTAAAAAAAAAGGCACCTTATTGTATTTAAAAGCAAAGTAAGATATGGAAAATGTTTAATAATGTTGTTGTGTTTTCTTGAATGTAAATAAATGTATTTTTCAGAAAATTACTATATCCTTAAAATAAGAAGGAATTCAGAGTAAAAATATCGTCACCATTGGTAGTTAAGATCAATTGTTGGTAGTTAAGATCAATTTAATCCAAATTGAAATTTATGTATTAATTCAATCCTTAAATTGACGAATTTTGATAAATTGGTTCAAATTTTATACATTTTGGGAATTAAAACTAACCATATCTAAGTATATTTGACAAAATTGCCAACTTAATACCAGAGTTGATATTTAAATTTCGATTTGGGTTAAATTAATCCTGACCGACAACACTAGAACCATCTTGACCCTTCATTCAAATAAAATGAATACATAATAATTAGTTTTAGTTTAAGGCATAAAGAGCATTTTTGTAACAAAATTTTAAGTTACCATAAAAATACTCTTATTAGAAATTATTAGAAAACATACCCTTTTCAGATTTTATTGCACCAAAGTTGAAAGTTGAGTTGTTTGAAAATGCAGCCCAATCGGTCAGTATATTCTCATAAGACTCGAACCCGTGACCTCTCAATCACACGATAACAACGTTTACTGTTGCGCCAAGTAGGGGCGAATCCAGGATTTCTCCTCCATGGGAGCAAACAATACGACTAAAATAATTTTTATCCAAAAAATAATAATTATAGAAAACCAGAGATCAAAGCTCAAGTTCAAGTAAAATAGTAGCAGAAATATCAAATTAAAATTCAAGTAGGAGCAAAAAAAATACCAAAGCAGAGAGACAAAGATCGAAGATGGAGTGTTGGACCAACGATCCAATTACGGAGGGATTGACTGCCGATTTTGGTTTAATCTTACTTAGGATTAGGGATTTCAATTTAGGCTTAAGAAGAACGTGGAATTGAGGAAGAAGAACTAAAGAGATTAAAGAGAGTAAGAGAGACTGATGGTTTGTTTTAAGACCTATTTAGTTTTACATTTAAATATTTACTTTTTATTTTTGTTGTAAATAAAATGACATAGTTCTAATTAAATAAAACGACGTTGTTTTGCTTTAAAACAGAATTAAAAAAAAATAAAAATAAAATATTAAATTTAAAATCATTCTTCATCCGAACCAGTAAACCCTAAGCCCCCATTGATGAATGGGGGCAAAGCTCTAAAACTTCAAAATTAATACATGGGTTTAAAAAAAATACAAATGTCAGTGGGGGCAACTGCCCCCAGTGCCCCCATGCTCGATTCCCCCCTAGCGCCAAGGCTCGCCCTCCGTCTTTATAAGTATCTTGTGAAAAAATTATTATTTGTCTTCATTCACTACAAAAAAAAAAAAAAAATCACTTTCACGATGGAATGTTTTTCACGTGCAGGGGTGGTTAAACCCGCCTCTATAAGAGCCTCTATAAGAGAATCAACCGCCCCAAATCCGTCGCCAAAGGGAAACAGAACTACATATTAGCGACGCAAATCCTTACCGAGGTAGAATTCATTAGCGACGGACATCTAAGGAAGGTTTAAACCGCCCCTATTATGAATTAAAAGCCACAATGCTTCCTATGCTTGTGCTTTAAAACTTCATCAAAATGAAAAGCCATTTGTCACTTCTACAATTCAATCAAATCAACTATAAGATCAACATAACTTAATTGAATAAAGAAGACAAACAAGTGAGGCTAGGAAATTAGATAGTATGAACCAAAAATAAAACGAATCATCAACAATTGTCAACATATATCTATATCCGGATAAGTCCCTTCTACATTCTTCTTAGGAACAACTACCTGATGAGTCTGTAGAGCTGATTCAGATTTGAATTTTCGCAACAGATCTCGATGGAAAGATGATGGTTTTAGCTTGTAGAGCCCGTCTTGTAACAGTTTGCTAACTGACAACACATTAAAATGGCATAAATAACCAAGCTATCTGTTTCCTTTCATTGTTCATACTCCAAAGAATTCACATTTTCAGGTTTTGTTTCTTTCAAAAACGAAATTTGTTTTTCTTTCAGCGTTTAAGGCAATGATCATAAAGAGGTTGTGAAAGTTTATTTTTCCATTCAATGGTGAAAGAATAAATAGGAAATACAAGATCAAAAGAAGGAATTTTAAGCCTATACAAAGACTAGCAGATAAACATTTACGGTGAATTGGTTAACAATAAAAGGATAAATATTAATAAATAAATAACAATAGTTATCAAGAGGTTAGGATTGTGAAGTGGGAGAATCATTGGTTATATGAGGATAACGTCTATCCGTAACACGCCCCCACAAGTCGGACGTTTGAAGAGTAAGACCGATCTTGGAAACAAGCTGATAAAACCGACTTTTAGACAATGGTTTTGTCAGAACATCGGCTAGCTGATCATGACCGGAGATCTGAGCAACATGAAGTTTCCCAAGTTGAACTTGCTCATGCACGAAATAAAAAGCAATTGACAGATGCTTCATTCGAGAGTGAAAGACTGGATTGGCAGAGTAGTGAGTAGCTCCCAAATTGTCAAGTAATTCATGCTTGGACGTCCAGCAGAGGAATGCCTAGTTCAGTCAATAGGGAATGCAACCATAATACCTCAGCAGTGGTGTCAGCAACTGCCCGAAATTCTGCTTCGGTGGATGAGAGAGATAAAGCTCTTTGCTTCTTAGAACTCCATGAAATGTGGTTGCAACCAAGATAAACGATGTAACCAGATGTAGAGACATAGTCATCGTGATCATCACCAGCCCAATCAGCATCGGTAAAGCCATGGAGTTGAGATGGAAAGTTCTGTTTATCCTTGACAGATCATAGATCTAAGGCATGACATGTAATTATTTTCATACAATGGATTAATTAAAAGAATCTAACCTTGATTATCATTAAATGAATTCATTTGGAAAGATATTGCATCTCTTATGTTTCCATTCTTGAGATGTTGAACATTTGTTCGATTCTGATCTGGCAACTGCATTTCTTGCTGCAATGCTTCTACGTAGCTTCTTCTTGGCATATTTGAAGAAGGAGAATAGGAAACTAAGACTGTGGTACCATGACAAGAATGAAAGTTTATTGAACAGAAACATATGAATTACAGATAGCGGAGCAGCTGTTTATATGGCAAGCTCAAGGTTACAGCAAAACTATAACAGAACACTAAAAATTTATGAAATGCTGCAACAGCGTATAGAGATGAACATTTCTTCAATAAAGGGCCGCCCGGTACAATATGCATCCCCGCTAAGCGAGGGTCTAGGGAGGGGTCCCACCATAAGGGTGTATTTCTTCAATGTTCCAACAAAAACCATATCCGAATGAAATCAGGTGACATAATAAATTACTGAAGATGCTTTACCGCAACAAGGACGAGAGGTGTCTTTTTAGTGAGAGTAAGACTAGCACCAGGTTTCTCTTCCATGTTCATGTCTTCTTTCCTCATTCCCTCTGGAAATTTCCAATCAAACAAGCACAAAAGGTTTGCGAGAATGTATTCTATTGTTACAGTTGCCATATTTATAGCTGGACAGATTCTCCTGCCAGCCCCAAATGGCAAGAATTCGAAATTCTGTCCTTTATAGTCAATAGAACTATCAGCAAACCTTTCAGGATAAAACTTCTCCGGTTCATTCCAGTATTTCGGATCTCGTCCTATTGCCCACGCATTCACTTGGATCATTGTCTTCGGATCAATATTGTAGCCATTGATTTTACAGTGAGACATGGTTTCTCTTGGTAACAGAAGAGGAGCAGCAGGGTGCATTCTGAAAGTTTCTTTTATTACCATTTTCAGATATTGAAGCTTGTCAAGATCATTTTCGCTTACTCTTCCTTTGTTTCCGACATGGTTTCTAACTTCATCTTGCACTTTCTGCAACACTCTTGGATTCCTGACTAGCTCGGCCATTGCCCAATTCAAAGTAATTGCAGCAGTATCTGTACCAGCTAGGAATAAATTCTGATGGACAAATAATTGCAGAATGAATGAAGAAAATTAAGAGTTATTTCTGAATGATCATAAATGGAAATTAAGTTAGTAAACGTACCAGGAGGACTCCTTTAATGTTATTGTTAGTGAACTCAGCAGTTCCAAGTTCAGCTTGCTCTTCCTTTGCTCGTAGTAGAACATCGATAATGTCATCGTGATCCTTTTTCCTTCCAGGTTTAAGGTGATCATCTATTACATATTCGAAGAAACTATCTATTTCATGAAACACTCTTTCGGTTCTGGCATGATGACCAGTTATCCAGTCTATGATCCATCCTACAAATGGGAACAATTCAGCCTTGGAGAAACCTGCTAACACAGAGTGAGCTTCGTCAACCACTTGATAAAATCTGTCTCTCCCGAAGTTAGTCCCTTGATAATCGATCCCAAAAGCCATCCTATATGTGATATTGGAAGTAAGAGAAAAAAACTTATCAGTAAGATCAACAGGAGTTTCAGAAGCAGAGATTGAATTGATGAGCAATTCAACTTCTTCTTCTCTAACAAACCGAAAAGATTGGACCCTCTTAAGACTAAAGAGCTCTAAAACAATCAGTTTCTTCGTGTATCTCCAGTGATCACCATATGGCGTAAAACCCACATCCAAGAAATTGTAAGAAAGTCTGGCAGCTGCGGCTAAACAAGGTCTGCTGCAACAAGCAAGATCATGAACTTTTAAGACATCTCTTGCAGCCTCAGCAGAGGAGACAACAATAACCCGGATCTTACCGAGTCGAAGGAGCATGACAGGGCCATATTTCTTTGAAAGCTGAGAATAAGATTGGTGAACCAATTGGCTAAGTTGGTGCAAATTGCCTAAAATTGGAAGCCTGGAAGGGCCTGGAGGTAGTTTCTTGTTCTGCTTATTGTTTTTAAAGATGAGATATAAAGGCAAGAGTAAAAGAAGAGAAAGCCAGATAAATGGAGCCATTTGATTTTGTGTTTTGCATCTTTTGATTGATTGATGTTTAGATTTATTGTAAGGTGTGGTGATAAATTGAATAACCACTCTATTGACTCAAAGACAAAAAGAGCAGATTGCATAGATAAGGAAGTTGCCTAAAAATAATATTATATTGGAAGTGGTAAACATCATTTTGGTTGCCTGATTGTTACTTTGATTTTTTATTCATATACAGCCACCAAATTCAATGACTTTTATCATGTACTTTTATCCAGAAGATCTATTATTATATATAGAAATAAGGGAAAATTACAATTTTGGTAAAATGAGAGATCTATTTACATATTTAGCCCATCTACTCAATCTATTACTTATCTAGATTATATTTTTTATGACTTTCCAAAAATACCTTTAGAAGTTTCTTAGTCTTTTTCTAATAACTTTTATTTCGCAAATTCGCAATATGCTAATTCGCATACTGCACAATATGCGAAGTGAGATGTAACGAGTGGAGAATCGAACCTCAAATCTGTCAAGCAAAGGTTCAACGCCTTACCACTCGGACCAACCCTCATTAGCATTTTGTAATCTTTATTATACTATATAAATATGTTATGTAATTAAAAATAGAATTTTAATAATAAAGGGATCTATCAACTGTATTTTTCTTAAGTATTATATTATATTACAGTATATTATTATTATTATTATTATTATTATTATGCTACTGTAATGATTAGGTGGAGTTTGGAAAAGAACAAAACTGGACACATACACCATCGTTTTCGCTAACCTCTACAAACTTTGAATTTCTTTTTCCTTTTATCCTAATTTCCTCCTTAACTTTTTATTCCGGCCATTTCTTTAAACGAAAATTATACTATTATACTATTAAATTTCTTATTTTATAAGGAAGATTTTAAGATTACTATTACTATTTTTCCGATCGAAAAGTGTGGTGACCAACGAAAAAGTGTTAGATCCTGACCTTGTAGACCAAATGATACGCAGACAATGGTATTAGGCTTTTACTTCTTTACATGATTTGGGTTCACACAAGCAAATTGATGAGGTTAAATCAGCTTTGCATAAAGCATTTAGCATTAAAGATCTTGGTAATACTAAAAAATTTCTTGGTGTAGAACTGCACAAGTCTGCTAATGGTATTTTGTTGTCC
Source organism: Euphorbia lathyris (assembly GCF_963576675.1). Taxonomy (NCBI): domain Eukaryota; kingdom Viridiplantae; phylum Streptophyta; class Magnoliopsida; order Malpighiales; family Euphorbiaceae; genus Euphorbia; species Euphorbia lathyris. Next base: position 15,459,997 of record NC_088914.1, on the reverse strand, counting down.
CAGAGCGAATAAACGCATTTTTGTTCTACGTCTCCAAACTATATATCCTCGTCTAATTCTGGTCATTGAATACACGAAACTTTGATGAATAACTAATTGATTTCTTTTCTTTCAGTTATTCTTTTCCCCCTTTATCTATAATAACAAAACGGATTTTTCCAGTGTATAAAATAAAAATTCCAACGGCTTTTGCTACTATAACCTTCCCAACCACGATTTTTTTTTTGAGCCATTTCATCTTGAAATAAGAAACTTTATTGATATTAGGTCTCAAACACAAACAAAAATAGAATAAAAAAAAACAGTAAATAGAAATAGATAAATAGTGAGTTCCATCGTTTTTAGGGTTACTTCTTAAATGGTGAGGTCTTCTCTATACACTGGAGTCCCCCTCCTGAATTTAATCATTTAATCAATGCTATTGTTAACGTGTACAGTTCACATTCTTTTGCTCTATCCATGAATTATCCAGTAATAGGTCTTTCACAAGGAGATCTATCTATCATAGTAACGGTATTTAATTATGACGATTAGCTAATTCATTGATCCTGTTAGTCTGCTCTTGCAAAAGTAGGGGCATAAACTTTCGGCCTTTTAACTTTTAATTTAATAAGATTTTCCCTGCTTAATGGATAATCAATTGTTACCAATGGGAAATTCTTTCGTGTTTTAAATTGAAAATTGAGGTGATTGAATTTGCACCAATGAAACCATAAATTTGATACACAATAGACGAATATGATAGATCTTTTTTTAGATAATGAGGGGGACTCTTCTATTCTATCCTATTCATCCGTGCTGACACAGATAGTGGAAAAAAATTTCCTTTCTTTTGTCCAAGTTCATGATCTAAACAAGTCGCGCATACACCCTAGTACATGTTCCTCGGCGCTGAGGACATCCCCCAAAAGCGGGAGATTTGGTAACATAATAGTTGGCATCTTGAATCGTATGCATAATGGGCTGGTTTAGATTGATCGTAACCGTATGGTTATGAATTTTTTCTATATTCATATTCTATTACTATTAATTAGATAAATAATAGAATATAAATAATAAAATATGGAATATTTGAAACAAATAAATAATAGAATATTAAATTGAAATTTCGATAATAAAAAGATATCAAATCGCGATTTGCATGAAATTCCTTCTATTTCTTATGCAACTGCTACAAGATCAACAATTCCATGAGCTTGGGCTTCTGTTGCTGACATAAAAACATCTCTTTCCATGTCTTCGGATACAACCCATAAGGGTTTTCCCGTTCTTTGTGCATAAATCCTTGTGAGGATTTCACGCAGTTTCAGCAGTACATCATTGACTTATTGGTTGATGCTGGTTTAGAAAATGCAACCGTCCATGTCCAAGTGGAGTTCAATTGGATAAACGAGATATTGATTCATCATTGTCAGATGAAATTGATAAATGCAGAAGAATCATTGGCAGGCTTTTGTATTTGGGCTTCACTCGTCCTGACACACAAATGCATTGAAATGTAGCAGTTCATGTTCTAAAGTAAGGGTACTAAGCAGTTGGGATTATTTTATCCAATTGAGAATGATATTTCTCTCACTGCTTATTGTGACTCAGATTGAGGTCGTTGTGAGATCATAAGACGCCCAGTTACTGGTTATTGCATTTTGATTAGCAGAAGTCTAATTTCGTGGAAGTCTAAGAAGCAATCAACAGCAAGTAAGTCATCACCCTCTGCTGAATAACGAGCCATGACTACTACAACATGTGAACTCAAATGGTTAAGTTACTTGTTACATGAGTTCTAGATTAAAGTTTCACTGCCTATTTCAGTTTTCATGAAAAGGTGAAGCATATTGACATTGACTGCCATATTGTGAGAGAGCATCTACAGCAAGGATTTAAATCTACTCCTTTTGTTCCAACACATAAAGAACTAGCAGATTTATTAACCAAGAATGTTTCGGGTGCTCAAATGCATTAAGCTTTATCCAAGTTAGGTTTGTTGAATTATGCACACCCAACTTGAGGGGCGGGTGTTGAGATAGGTTAAAGATTAGTTACTGTCCTTGTAACAGTTGCCAGCTAAACAACTATTAGTAACTTTAACTTTACTATTTTACTGATGTGTAATTCTTTTTCTTCCCTAATTACTATATATGTAGCAGCCTTTCATCTTTAATAAAACTAATTCAGTTTCATATCATTTTTCCTACTCTCTAAATTAGTTTATAAAATCATCATTTTTTACAAAGGAAAACGTATGACGAAGTTTAGATTGTGATGTGTATGACCGAAACGTTTATGCCAAAACAGCATTATTCTTAGGAACATCTATATGATGAGTCTGTAAAGCTGATTCAGATTTGAATTTTCGCAACAGATCTCGATGAAAAGATGATGCTGTTGGCTTGTAGAGCCCGTCTTGTAACAGTTTGCTAACTGATAACAACTTAAACTGGCACAAATAACAAAGCTGTCTGTTCCCTTTCAGGGGCGGAGCCAGGACCTATTGGTCGGGAGGCTAGACCGTGGACGAAAAAAAAAATTAAAGGCTACTTCAACATATTCATAAAAAAACGAACAATATAATAAACAAATTATATCATAAAATGAGAGTAAAAAGTATTTGTGTACTTACCGTACGAAGAATTCGCACTTTCAGGTTATGTTTCTTTCAAAACGAAATTTTCCTTTCTTTTAGCGTTTAAGGTACTGATCTGTTAAAAAAATAAACTTAATTTTGATCAAAATAAAATAAAACAAAAAATTAATCAAAAATAAAATAAAACAAAGACATATGAAAAGAATAATTAATTGGGTTGTTCAAAGTCATTGTATGGGTAAATGATATCATTGGTGTAATTGTCAAAGTCATTGTATGGGTTTTGTATGGGGTTTTTTTGTATTTGTCCAAGATATGGACATTGGAATTCTTATTTAAGTAGATGTTATTTTGAGATGTAAGGTATGAGTGAAATAATAGAAGAGTTGAGTGCTCAATTGGAGAGTTTTTTGTGCATAATTATTATCATCCAAATTACAAAAATATTTCTTCAAAATTACAATTTCATCCTTCATAAATTATAATTTTAGTCCCTCTACTTCAACAAAGTGGTATCAGAGCCATATTACGAAAGTCAGTCTTCTGCCAAATAGACCCTATAAAAAATGTCAGACGGTCTCAAACTTCCTTATCAATACCCTCGGCTCACAAAAACCAATTATTCAAATTGGTGTATTCGAATGAAGGCGTTACTCGGATGTCAAGATGTCTGGGATATTGTTGAAAAAGGCTATGTAGTCCCAGGCAACGAGGCAGCGTTGTCACAGACAGAAAAAGATACTCTGCAGAAAAATCGCAAAAGCGATCAAAAGGCGCTTACTCTCATCCATCAAGGTTTGGATGAATTAATGTTCGAGAAAGTAGCCGAAGCTACCACCGCCAAACAAGCATGGGAAATCCTACGAGTCTCTCTTCAAGGGGAGGAAAAAGTTAAAAAAGTTCGTTTACAGATGCTGAGAGGAGAATTTGAGATGATGAGGATGAAAGAGACGGAGGCCATTAGTGATTACTCATCCCGAGTAAAATCTGTCGTAAATCAGATGCGGCAGTATGGAGAAAAAATTGAAGAGTCCAGAATTATTGAAAAAATTCTGCGATCACTACTACCAAAATTTGATTACGTAGTGGTGGCTATGGAGGAGTCTAGAGACATCAGTGAAATTTCAGTTGACGAAGTTGTAGGGTCATTACAAGCACGCGAGGAGCGGTTTGAGAAACGAAGAGAAGATTCCGCAGAACAAGTCTTAGCAACGAAGACTGTGTTTAAAAATTGCGAAAGTAGTCAGTCCGGCAGAGGACACGGAAGAGGTCGAGGAGGAAATGGTAGAGGACGAGGACGTGGCAGAAGTCAAGGCAGAAATGAAAACGGCAATAACAACAATGACAGAAGCACTCAATTCTCTAGAGGAAGAGGAAGGGGCCGAGGACGTGGTCAAGGAAGAGGAAACTGGAGGCCGAATGAAGGATGTGACAAGTCCAACATTCAATGTTACAATTGGTCTAAGTACGGTCACTATGCGGTGGAATGTTAGAGTCCGCCTAAGGAGGTAGAGGAGACTGCCAATAATATTCAAGATGAGGAAGTAACTGGCACAGTGTTACTTACCTACGAAGGTGAAGAAAATCGCGAAAATAATATATGGTATCTTGACAATGCGGCAAGTAACCATATGTGTGGTGACAAAAAGATGTTCGTGGAGCTCTATGAATCCGTTCGTGGTAAGTTGTATTTGGAGATTCCTCTAAGGTTCCTATTACAGGCAAAGGAACCATTCTTATTCGGCTCAAAAATGGCGCTCACCAGTTTATTGATAATGTTTATTATGTTCCCAACATGAAAAGCAATATTTTGAGTTTGGGACAATTACTGGAGAAAAATTATGAAGTTCACATGGTGGATCGAAAACTACTCCTGTTGAATGAGAAAAAGGAGTTGATTGCACGAGTACCAATGGCGAAAAACAGAATGTTCACAATTAACATTCAGACAGACATGGCTAAATGTTTGAAAGCTTGTGTGCAAAGTCCCCTCTGGCTTTGGCATCTACGGTATGGACATCTCAATTTTGGAGGACTGAAGCTGTTGGGACAGAAGCAGATGGTAAACGGATTGCCTCAAATTGACCAGCCTCATCAACTGTGTGAAGGATGTCTTGTTGGAAAACAATTCAGAACCAGTTTTCCAAAGGAGTCCATGTCAAGAGCAAATGCGCCACTTGATCTAGTTCACACAGACGTGTGTGGACCGATCACTCCACAGTCTCTTGGTAAAAATAAATATTTTCTACTTTTCATTGATGATTATAGTAGAAAAACTTGGGTGTATTTTTTGAAGGAAAAAACAGAAGTTTTTGAGACATTTAAAAAATTCAAAGTCCAAGTGGAGAAAGAAAGTGGTCATTTTATTAAGGCACTGAGATCAGATAGAGGCGGTGAATACATGTCCATCTCTTTCAAGCAATTTTGTGAACAACATGGAATCCGTCATTTCCTTTCAGTCCCCAGATCACCTCAACAAAATGGCGTAGTAGAAAGAAAGAACAGAACGGTGCTCAACATGGTGAGGAGCATGTTAAAAAGCAAAAATTTACCGAAGGAGTTATGGGCCGAAGCAGTGGACTGTACTGTCTACCTGTTGAACAGATCGCCAACTGTCAGTGTTTGGGATCAAACTCCACAAGAAGCATGGAGCGGAATAAAACCCAGTATTTCTCATTTGCGTGTTTTTGGCAGTGTTGCTCATGTCCATGTACCTGATGAAGAACGCAAGAAGCTAGATGATAAAAGTAAGAAATATTTGTTTGTGGGTTATTCAGAACATTCCAAAGGGTACAAAATGTTCGATCCTCAGACACAGAAAATCGTCATCAGTAGAGATGTCACTATTGATGAAGAAGCAGTTTGGGACTGGACCAGTGAAAAAGAAAACAGCTACAGTTTTTATCCTTTCATGGATGAAGACAATGATAAAAAAGAACCAACCACAGTCGCAGCCACAACACCAGCAACCAGTTCGACATCAGCAAGCTCATCCAGTTCGAGTTCGTCCTTGAGTGATGAAAACAGTTCAGATGAACATCCGCCTGGAAAGCCTAAAAAATTCATACCTATTAAAGATCTCTATGATGTAACAAGAAACCTCGATGATGAATTAACTCTTTATTGTCATTTTGTTAATGATGAACCAACAGATCCAGAAGAAGCAATGAAAGATGAAAAATGGAGACAAGCCATGGAAGAGGAGATTCATTCGATCGAGAAAAATAAAACATGGGAGCTGACATCACTTCCGGCCGGTCAAAAACCCATTGGAGTTAAATGGGTGTTCAAAGCAAAGAAAGATGCAAACGGTGAAATTGTCCGGCATAAAGCAAGATTGGTGGCGAAAGGGTTCAGTCAACGACCCGGAATTGACTATAATGAAGTTTTTGCTCCTGTTGCCAGAATGGAGAGTATCAGACTGGTAATTTCTGTAGCTGCTCAACACGGGTGGAGAATCCATCAAATGGATGTGAAATCCGCATTTCTCAATGGATATCTGGAAGAGGAAATTTATATCCAGCAACCACCTGGGTATGTTGTGAAAGGTCAAGAAAATAAAGTGCTAAAATTGAAAAAGGCACTTTATGGTCTTAAGCAAGCACCACGAGCCTGGAATAGTCGCATTGACAAATATTTTCAAGAAAATGGATTTGTCAAATGCCCACATGAATATGCCCTGTATGCAAAGGTGAAAAATGGAGATATGTTACTTGTTTGTTTGTATGTGGATGATCTCATTTTTACAGGGAACAATCCTAAGATGTTTGAAGAGTTCAAGAAGACAATGGCTCGTGAGTTCGAGATGACTGACATTGGTCTAATGTCATAGTATCTTGGCATTGAAGTGAAGCAGAATGACGATGGAATTTTTATTTCTCAAAGTGGTTTTGCAAAGGAGATCTTACAGAAGTTCAAGATGGAAAATTGTAATTCCGTCAGCACGCCAGTCGAATGTGGAATCAAGTTGACAAAAGATGAAGGTGGAGACAGAGTCAACCTGACATTATTCCGAAGCTTGGTCGGAAGTCTCAGATACTTGACATGTACGAGACCTGATATTCTCTATGCAGTCGGCTTAGTAAGTCGATACATGGAAGCACCAACGGTGTCACATTGGAATGCAGCAAAAAGAATTCTCCGTTACGTGAAAGGTACAACTAATTTGGGATTACTTTATTCAAAAACTGACGATTTCAAATTAGTTGGATACTGTGATAGTGATTGGGCCGGTGACAAGGATGGCCGAAAAAGTACAACTGGTTTTGTATTTTTTCTGGGTAATACTGCATTTACATGGAGTTCGAAGAAACAGGCGATTGTGACGTTGTCCACCTGCGAAGCTGAATATGTTGGTGCAACATCATGTGTGTGTCATGCGATTTGGCTTCGGAAATTGCTAGAAGAATTTCAGATGACTGAAAATGATCCGACGGAGATTTTTATTGATAATAAATCTGCATTGGCATTAGCGAAAAATCCAGTGTTTCATGATCGAAGTAAGCACATTGATACGAGATATCATTTTATTCGGGAGTGCATTGAGCAAAAGGAGGTGAAGCTGAAGTACGTGAAAACTCAAGATCAAATTGCAGATATTTTCACGAAGCCGCTAAAGCACGACGTGTTCAGTCAGTTGAGAGCCTGGTTGGGAGTCACAGAAAATTAAGTTTAAAGGGGCATGTTAAAAAAATAAACTTAATTTTGATCAAAATAAAATAAAACAAAAAATTAATCAAAAATAAAATAAAACAAAGACATATGAAAAGAATAATTAATTGGGTTGTTCAAAGTCATTGTATGGGTAAATGATATCATTGGTGTAATTGTCAAAGTCATTGTATGGGTTTTGTATGGGGTTTTTTTGTATTTGTCCAAGATATGGACATTGGAATTCTTATTTAAGTAGATGTTATTTTGAGATGTAAGGTATGAGTGAAATAATAGAAGAGTTGAGTGCTCAATTGGAGAGTTTTTTGTGCATAATTATTATCATCCAAATTACAAAAATATTTCTTCAAAATTACAATTTCATCCTTCATAAATTATAATTTTAGTCCCTCTACTTCAACATGATCATATATCTACGCCATGACATGAATTAGAGAAAGCACAAAAATTGCAGAAGAAGAAGAAGAGAAAAGAATGAAGTTCATTGATCAGCAAAAACATATGAATTACAACAAAAGTAAAACAGAAAACTAAAAAATTTCCACATCATCAAAACCAACATCAACTAAATATGTTCCTGTCAATGTTGATGAGGAGGAAATGATCTGCTGCAACAGTGTGTAGAGATGAACATTTCTACACTTTTCCAGCAAAAATCATTTCTCCACATCATTAATTACTGAAGATGCTTTACAGGAACAAGGATGAGAGGTGTCTTTTTAGTGGTAGTAAGACTAACACCAGGTTTCTCTTCCATGTTGATGTCTTCTTTCCTCATTCCCTCCGGCAATTTCCAATCAAACAAGTATAAAATGTTTGCAAGCACGTATTCAATTGTTATTTTCGCCATATTTATCGCTGGACAGATTCTTCTGCCAGCCCCAAATGGCAAGAGCTCGAAATTCTGTCCTTTATAATCAATAGAACTATCAGCAAATCTTTCAGGATAAAACTTCTCCGGTTCCTTCCAGTATTTCGGATCTCGTCCGATTGCCCAGGCATTCACTTGGATCATTGTCTTCGGATCGATATCGTAGCCATTGATTTTACAGTGAGAAATGGTTTCTCTTGGCAACAGAAGAGGGGCAGCAGGGTGCATTCTATAAGTTTCTTTTATTACCATTTTCATATATTCAAGCTTGTCAAGGTCACTTTCGCTTACTTTTCCTTTATTTCCGACATGGTTTCTAACTTCATCTTGTGCTTTCTCTAACACTCTTGGATTCCTGACAAGCTCGGCCACTGCCCAATTCAAAGTAATTGCAGCAGTATCTGTGCCAGCTAGGAATAAATTCTGATGGACAAATATTTGGAGAATGAATGAAGAAAATTAAGAGTTATTTCTGAGTGATAAATGGAAATTAAGTTAGTAAACATACCATGAGGACTCCTTTAAAGTGATTGTTAGTGAAGTCAGCAGTTCCAAGTTGAGCTTGCTCTTCCTTTACTCGTAGTAGAACATCGATAATGTCATCATGCTCCTTTTGCCATCCAGGTTTAAGGTGATCATCAATTGCATATTCCAAGAAACTATCTAATTCATGAAACACTCTTTCGGTCCTGGCATGATGACCGGTTATCCAGTCTATGATACATCCAGCAAATGGGAACAATTCAGCCTTGGAGAAACTTCCTGCCACAGCCATAGCCTCGTCAACCACATGATGGAATCTGTCTCTGTCCAAGTTAGTCTCTCGATAATCAATCCCCAAAGACATCCTATACGTGATCTTCGCAGTAAGAGCAAACAACTTATCAGTAAGATCAACCGGAGTTTCAGCAGTGGATGAGATTGAATTGATGAGCAATTCAACTTCTTCTTCTCTAATAAACCGAAAAGATTGGACCCTCTTAAGACTAAAGAGCTCTAAAACCATCAGTTTCTTCATGTGTCTCCAATGATCACCGTATGGTGTTAAAGCCACATCAAAGAAATTGTAAGAAAGTCTGGCAGCCCCGGTTAAACAAGGTCTGCTGCAACAAGCAAGATCATGAACTTTTAAGACATCTCTTGCAGCCTCAGCAGAGGAGACAACAATAACCGGGATCTGACTGAGTCGAAGGAGCATGACAGGGCCATATTTCTTAGAAAGCTGCCAATAAGATTGATGAACCAATTGGCTAAGTTGGTGCAAATTGCCTAAAATTGGAAGCCTGGAAGGGCCTGGAGGTAGTTTCTTGTTGTGTTTATTCTTTTTAAAGATGAGATATAGAGGCAGGAGTAGAAGAAGAGAAAGCCAGACAAATGTAGTATAAGGATCCATTTGATTTTGTGGTTTGCATCTTTGGATTGATGTTTAGGTTTATAGGTTTATGATTTTGTGGTAATAAATTCAATAGATTGATACTTTGATTATATTGGATTTGGTTTATAGGTTCATAGGTAAGGAAGTTGCCAAAAAAGAGTATTATATTGGATTTGGTTGCCTGATTGATACTTTGAAGATTTCTACACACAGGACTTAGATTTTCCTGCATTTTCTTCTAGAAAATCTATTATGATATCAGTCCATTCCACTTTATAACAACGAGATAATCTTCTTTATTTATGTTTGAGGTTCCTTGACCAGCTGCTGATTGGTTAAATATTCAAAACAGCTGCTGATTGCTGTTTGATTACTTTTTGAATCAGCAGCAAAACACTGCTTTTCTATAATGCATTTGCCGTTGGTTTCTTTTTTTTCCCTTAAATACCCTTTCAAATTCAAGGTAAACATCCTCTGTGCATCACTAACATTGATGTTCTATTTCATTTTTTATTATTTCTTTGTTGTATTTGATTTGAGTTTTTTTTTTTTACTTTTTGGTATATATTTTGTGTTTCTGTTGTAAGTATCATTCAACCAAGGGATAAACTTTTCCTTCTTTTCTTGTAATTGTTAATTTCTGTTTTTTTTTTTAATTTAAGCAAAAAAAAAACATAATTAAATCCCTGAACTTTGATTGTTTTAAGGATTAAGTCTCTCATCATTTATTTTTCCATATTAAGCCATTGATCATTGATTTTATTATGAATTAGATCCTTATTTAACTTTTTTGTCAAGTTTGGACTGTATAAATCGTTAGGACGGTTCAGCTTGTATAAGAATTCCTTGACCGTGAGAGATAAAAAATTAAAAACTAAAACGAAATTATAGAAATTAATTTCCAGTATATTTTTCCAAACTCGATTTTCTCCTCTCCCATTTTGTGATTTTCAACATTAGATGTACCAAATCGATCTTTTCATCTCTCAATTCGACGGAAAAGTTAAATAATGGTCAAATCCATAACAAATAAATGATCAATAGCTCAATGTGGAAAAATAATTAATCAGGAGTTTGATTCTTAAAACATGTAAATCTTCGGGGGCTAAATTATGTTTATTTTGCTTTTATTTGCTTTCCAAAAGGTAAAACAATTTATGAGCACTCTATTAAGATGTTTTGGCCACCCAATTTGGGTTGAGAATGATTAATGTTTCTCCAAAAACATCAGTAGTAAGCAGTAAGCGTAGATTCGTTATTCGATTCGCGAGTGTTTATGAATAAGAAATAAATGTAATTTAAATTATTTGTTTATTAATTTTAGAATTAGATTTAATATATTGATTTGAAATATCTCTATGTTAGTCATTTTATATACTAACAGTAACTGTTGATTATAATTTTACAAAACACTAATAATCAAATAGCAAACAGTAACTATAACCAGCAAACAGCAATAGTAATAGTAAACAGTAATCAGCAACAGCTAAACCAAACAGACCCTAAGTGTTAAAGCGCATAAAGTTTAATACTTTTTTTATCAGAATTTCATTTTTAATGTCTTTTAATCTATTATGTAAATTATATATGTAACATCCTTGAAAAATAAATAAATAAATAAATAAAAAGTGAAGTGGGGCTAGGATGTTGAAAATAATAAAAATAATATATAGAAACTTGAATGATAGTAAAAAACGTAGAAAAATGGGATGTTAAATTGGAGGCTGGTTAGAGGCTTGTTTGCTACTAAAAAAATATTTAATAAAAAATAATAATAATATAATAATAAATAAACAAATATATATATATATATATATATATATATATATATATATATGGGGTTGGTTTTAATGGTGAGCACTAAATTATCTCTATGGGTGGTGAGCGATTAATATCCATTGGATCAAGATCTAATGGTCCATAATTTAAGTTGGCATTTAATATTAAAAAGGTTTTACCTACTGACATGTCGGTTGTAATTTAAAACCTTGTGCATTTTAAAAACCGAATTCTCTCTCATCAATTAATATCATCTTCTCTTTCTCTTTCCAAATCAATGCATAACGTTGAATTGTGCAACCAAAGGAATACGATTTCTCTCTCATGGCAGCCATTGACGACGCTAAATCAACCTCAGGCAGACTTTTTTCGACCGGAATCAATCTCAGGCAGTGTCAAAATGATCGGAATTAATCTCAGGCAGTCTCAAAGTGATCAGAATTAATCTCAGGCAGCCTCTATTCGATCAGAACTAATCTTAGTTTTAGATTAACCGTTTACCACTCTATTTCAATCCTCATTGATAAATAAATGGATTGAAAATGCAATGTAAAAAAATATTGTTTCGATATCATATTAGAGAATATACATAAGAGGTTGTCTTATTATCAATCAAATATGAAGCATAGCCGAAATTCCAGTCATCTGTGTCATTTAGATATGAGTAAATATTTGTGATAAGTAAACAATGTAAAACAAAAAAAAATGATGTATTATAATTTGGTGTTACCTTTTAGCGTATAGAATATATTGTCAAACGAAGATGTCTTCTTATGTGTTAAATACTACAAAGAAGATGTCTTCTATGGAATAATTCATATATACAAACTGTTATAAATTTGTGTTTAACACAGCCTGTCGAAATTGACACAACCAAATGATAATTAAACAAACATAAATTTGTAACACAGATTGATCGCCGAAACAATTGTTTTCACACAGTATGCCAAAAATATCTATTTACTGTTTGTCAAAATATATATTTACATTTGACAAAGTATTTTTTGCCATCTTCCATATGCCATAACATAATCTATAGCTTGTTGCAGTTTAGCCATCCGCCCATCATCCTCTCGAATGGGATCTTGACCGATTCGTTCCCTCTGGATGAATTCTACAACGTGTTGTGCGCGTGATAGTCTTTCCAAATAGGTTACAAAACCTCCATTTGGCTCTGCAAATTGCATTATTTTAGTTAGATGAATATTTTGGTAAATAAAGTACATAGATATTGACAGGAAGCTTTACCTAGATAATTGTCCAATCTGTTCTTTGAATCAAATGTTGTGGGGTAGATGAAATTGTTTGGCTACAGAATCTAACAAATGAAATTATAATGCATCATAATACATGGTAATTGTAATAAAGATGGTACACTTACAGAATTCAGTAATGACTTGTATGGTGAATCATCTATCAACACAGTATTTGAAGCATTGAATTGTGGATAGCTATCCCAAACATGCTTCAAATCTTTAAACATTATACATTTTTTATTAAGGGGGCCAAATGTGACATTTGTTACAACACAATGCTCTTGACCCTGAAAATCAAACAGTGTAGTAAACTATTATATAGGAAAACTGAATATTTCAATAGTTGATATTGGAACGGAAAAGAATCCTAAAAGTTGGAAACAATTGTCTAACCCAAACAAACAACATTTGAACTTCATCAGCCAATGACATTCTAATTTTTGGAAGAATCTTGTCAATGTTTTTCCTGGAAAACACATAAGAAGACACTATAATTATAAAGTATTCAATGAACTTAAGAAGAATGTAAAAAGAGGATCAAATGTTTAGAATTCAATGAACCTTATAAGAATGTGAAAAATACCTCATCTTTGATGACCAAATTGCAACCGTAAAATTATCAAAACAGAATTTCATGAATGGAGTGATATGTGGGCGATGGCGACCGGTTCGCGAGCATATAAGTACCCCATTCAAGTCTAAAATCAGAAGCTTCTTCATTGGACAAGAGGGTGTCGGTAGTTCAGCTTCAACGTAAGTTAACAACTCCAGAACATTGCTGTCATCATCAACTTTTTCCTCCATTGTTTTCTCCTTTTCTGGCTGCTCCACCGTCCGGAATACAATCTCATACTCATCCTCCTCTTCTTCGTCAGACTCTTCGGGTCTTGGCTCATCAGTCTCTAACGTATCCTCTGAACCCTCCATCTCCACACCACCCATCCCAACATCTTCATCTTCAAAATCAAAACGATGTTGTTAACATAATTAAATCCCTGAACTTTGATTGTTTTAAGGATTAAGTCTCTCATCATTTATTTTTCCATATTAAGCCATTGATCATTGATTTTATTATGAATTAGATCCTTATTTAACTTTTTTGTCAAGTTTGGACTGTATAAATCGTTAGGACGGTTCAGCTTGTATAAGAATTCCTTGACCGTGAGAGATAAAAAATTAAAAACTAAAACGAAATTATAGAAATTAATTTCCAGTATATTTTTCCAAACTCGATTTTCTCCTCTCCCATTTTGTGATTTTCAACATTAGATGTACCAAATCGATCTTTTCATCTCTCAATTCGACGGAAAAGTTAAATAATGGTCAAATCCATAACAAATAAATGATCAATAGCTCAATGTGGAAAAATAATTAATCAGGAGTTTGATTCTTAAAACATGTAAATCTTCGGGGGCTAAATTATGTTTATTTTGCTTTTATTTGCTTTCCAAAAGGTAAAACAATTTATGAGCACTCTATTAAGATGTTTTGGCCACCCAATTTGGGTTGAGAATGATTAATGTTTCTCCAAAAACATCAGTAGTAAGCAGTAAGCGTAGATTCGTTATTCGATTCGCGAGTGTTTATGAATAAGAAATAAATGTAATTTAAATTATTTGTTTATTAATTTTAGAATTAGATTTAATATATTGATTTGAAATATCTCTATGTTAGTCATTTTATATACTAACAGTAACTGTTGATTATAATTTTACAAAACACTAATAATCAAATAGCAAACAGTAACTATAACCAGCAAACAGCAATAGTAATAGTAAACAGTAATCAGCAACAGCTAAACCAAACAGACCCTAAGTGTTAAAGCGCATAAAGTTTAATACTTTTTTTATCAGAATTTCATTTTTAATGTCTTTTAATCTATTATGTAAATTATATATGTAACATCCTTGAAAAATAAATAAATAAATAAATAAAAAGTGAAGTGGGGCTAGGATGTTGAAAATAATAAAAATAATATATAGAAACTTGAATGATAGTAAAAAACGTGAAAAATGGGATGTTAAATTGGAGGCTAGTTAGAGGCTTGTTTGCTACTAAAAAAATATTTAATAAAAAATAATAATAATATAATAATAAATAAACAAATATATATATATATATATATATATATATATATATGGGGTTGGTTTTAATGGTGAGCACTAAATTATCTCTATGGGTGGTGAGCGATTAATATCCATTGGATCAAGATCTAATGGTCCATAATTTAAGTTGGCATTTAATATTAAAAAGGTTTTACCTACTGACATGTCGGTTGTAATTTAAAACCTTGTGCATTTTAAAAACCGAATTCTCTCTCATCAATTAATATCATCTTCTCTTTCTCTTTCCAAATCAATGCATAACGTTGAATTGTGCAACCAAAGGAATACGATTTCTCTCTCATGGCAGCCATTGACGACGCTAAATCAACCTCAGGCAGACTTTTTTCGACCGGAATCAATCTCAGGCAGTGTCAAAATGATCGGAATTAATCTCAGGCAGTCTCAAAGTGATCAGAATTAATCTCAGGCAGCCTCTATTCGATCAGAACTAATCTTAGTTTTAGATTAACCGTTTACCACTCTATTTCAATCCTCATTGATAAATAAATGGATTGAAAATGCAATGTAAAAAAATATTGTTTCGATATCATATTAGAGAATATACATAAGAGGTTGTCTTATTATCAATCAAATATGAAGCATAGCCGAAATTCCAGTCATCTGTGTCATTTAGATATGAGTAAATATTTGTGATAAGTAAACAATGTAAAACAAAAAAAAATGATGTATTATAATTTGGTGTTACCTTTTAGCGTATAGAATATATTGTCAAACGAAGATGTCTTCTTATGTGTTAAATACTACAAAGAAGATGTCTTCTATGGAATAATTCATATATACAAACTGTTATAAATTTGTGTTTAACACAGCCTGTCGAAATTGACACAACCAAATGATAATTAAACAAACATAAATTTGTAACACAGATTGATCGCCGAAACAATTGTTTTCACACAGTATGCCAAAAATATCTATTTACTGTTTGTCAAAATATATATTTACATTTGACAAAGTATTTTTTGCCATCTTCCATATGCCATAACATAATCTATAGCTTGTTGCAGTTTAGCCATCCGCCCATCATCCTCTTGAATGGGATCTTGACCGATTCGTTCCCTCTGGATGAATTCTACAACGTGTTGTGCGCGTGATAGTCTTTCCAAATAGGTTACAAAACCTCCATTTGGCTCTGCAAATTGCATTATTTTAGTTAGATGAATATTTTGGTAAATAAAGTACATAGATATTGACAGGAAGCTTTACCTAGATAATTGTCCAATCTGTTCTTTGAATCAAATGTTGTGGGGTAGATGAAATTGTTTGGCTACAGAATCTAACAAATGAAATTATAATGCATCATAATACATGGTAATTGTAATAAAGATGGTACACTTACAGAATTCAGTAATGACTTGTATGGTGAATCATCTATCAACACAGTATTTGAAGCATTGAATTGTGGATAGCTATCCCAAACATGCTTCAAATCTTTAAACATTATACATTTTTTATTAAGGGGGCCAAATGTGACATTTGTTACAACACAATGCTCTTGACCCTGAAAATCAAACAGTGTAGTAAACTATTATATAGGAAAACTGAATATTTCAATAGTTGATATTGGAACGGAAAAGAATCCTAAAAGTTGGAAACAATTGTCTAACCCAAACAAACAACATTTGAACTTCATCAGCCAATGACATTCTAATTTTTGGAAGAATCTTGTCAATGTTTTTCCTGGAAAACACATAAGAAGACACTATAATTATAAAGTATTCAATGAACTTAAGAAGAATGTAAAAAGAGGATCAAATGTTTAGAATTCAATGAACCTTATAAGAATGTGAAAAATACCTCATCTTTGATGACCAAATTGCAACCGTAAAATTATCAAAACAGAATTTCATGAATGGAGTGATATGTGGGCGATGGCGACCGGTTCGCGAGCATATAAGTACCCCATTCAAGTCTAAAATCAGAAGCTTCTTCATTGGACAAGAGGGTGTCGGTAGTTCAGCTTCAACGTAAGTTAACAACTCCAGAACATTGCTGTCATCATCAACTTTTTCCTCCATTGTTTTCTCCTTTTCTGGCTGCTCCACCGTCCGGAATACAATCTCATACTCATCCTCCTCTTCTTCGTCAGACTCTTCGGGTCTTGGCTCATCAGTCTCTAACGTATCCTCTGAACCCTCCATCTCCACACCACCCATCCCAACATCTTCATCTTCAAAATCAAAACGATCCATCCCAACATCTAGACTTTCTATGTCATCATCCACAGGCCCATCACCTTCCAGCTCAACCTCAACATCCTCTCCGTCATTCCCCACGTTCCTTAAATATGTTTTTTTTATCAAACACAATTTCATCTTCAGCTCTGACAAATTTGGAAAGGATCCAACCTCTATTACTCGTCATAGTTGCCATACTTAACAAGTATAGAGCATCCATGAGATTTGTATTGACTGACCGGTTATCCCTCACAGTCACAGGAACATTGTAATGTTCAAAGACTACCGTCAAAAGATTACCATAAGGTAGATGGATTTTCCTTTGACGGTCTTTCTTAACCGCTCTGAACCTGTTCAGTATGTGATAGATAATCTGTTGAGCAAAATTCATCTGTTTCCCCTTTAACAGATGCCACAAAATAATCCTTTCGGCTAATGAGCATTTTTCCCTGCTACCATACTTAGGTAGCAGTGTCTTTATAACCACTTGATGTAAAAATCGGGCACGAGCCGTCATGTTTGTCGTGGCAAGGGGTAAACCAGACTCGTGTAAGACTTCGTTTATGAAATGGGTATCATTATACCCCTCCCATTCTATTTTTTTATCAGCTGGGTTTTTAATTCAAAACCCATCCTCAACCAAAGGCATATCAAAAAGTTCATTTAACAAAGCAATGTCTATTTTGATCTTAACATTTTTGACACTTGAAGATATCTCTGTGCCCTTATTATTCCTATGAAGGTTTTTATAGAATTCCTTAACTAATTCATCATATGTATTGACTTTAAGAGTCAACAGTTTCCTCAATTTTAAATCCTCAATGTAAGGAGAAACATCAAAATCGATTTTTTTTTTACGGATTCAATATCAACGGGCATACCTTTGAGCATAGGCATACTATCCAGCTTCGCCACTCTATCCCTGGTACTAGATGTTCCGGCATTGCAAGTTCTACGCCTTTTTACAGCCTTCTTCTTCCTCTTAGGTTGCAATGTCTGCTTCCCCTTGCTTTCTGAACCAGTTGTACTCTGTCTTTTCTTAGCCATTGGAGCTTGAAATTGGAGCTTGAAATTTGAAGCTTTAGAAAGTAAGGATGAAAAGAAAATCTGTGTAGTGGAAAGGAAAAATCGATGCCGTCGGTGATGAAGTTAGGTTTCGGTCTTGGGAATTTCTCGAGGATTTTGATCGGAAAGAATGGCGTTCCTATTTCTCCAGGATTAAACCAACCCCATATAACACGTGTTATCATTTAATTCGAGAGAAGTATCACTAAGACGGTCTACTGTAGTGGTAAGTTTGGTGCTCTAAACAAGCCAACCCGTGTTCGACCCTAATGTCGCGCTCTTTTTTTTTATTTTTCGCAGATTATTCTATAAACACGTTAAAAGATATTAATTATCAATCACATCAGTAATTGTTCATAGATCAACTGGTTAGCAACTATCGTAAGAGTGTCATTTGGTCCTGTGTTCGAAACTGGCCAGTGGTATTTTTTTTAATTGGTTTTAAAAATTATTTTAAATGCATTTTTAAAAAAAAATAACAATCAGAAGACGTCTTCTTATATGTACTTATTTAGAATGCATCCAAATTAGCTACTACTTGAAAATTATCACTTTTAATCGTTCAAATTGGGTATTTATATTCAAATTATTTTGTTAATTAATTAAACATCTTGTTTATATATAGTTTATTTTAATGCATTAATTTATAATTCATTCAACTCAGGTATTACTTGCAAATTATAGTTTGATATTAAATGTATTTTTTTTTATGAATTAATATTCGGTATTATATGAATGGTTAATTTTTTGTAAAAATTAGCAACTGTAGACACCGAGTCGGAGGACCTGTGACGAAAACCCACTATAAACGGCCAAGTCGGTTGATTCCATTACTTAGAAAACTTAAAAATACACAAAAAGCCCGGAGAGCCGTCACTTGAAAGTCCCGCTAACAAATTCGGCGTCTCCTGAGTAAGGTCGGGCATGTTCACTGTTACGATAGTGAGCGATAAGGCCCCGGAGGCCGAGCGTCGGCCGGTGAGCGACGAATGATGCTCCCAGCAGCGATCGTCGCTCCGTGAACCGCGGTGTGCGGCATGTCGGGCGTCCGTCTGGCGTGCCGAGCGTCGGACGTCGCCCGTCGGAGAGGGGGCGTCACCCGTCGAGCGTCGGGCATGGTCCGACGCACTGTCAGCGTCGCTCGGCCGTTCGGCGACCGCCCGGCCGTGTCGGGCATCGCCTGGCAGTCGTCGGATGATGTCCGACGACGTCGGGCGGACGCCCAACGGTCGTCGGGCGAACGCCCAACGGTCGTCGGGCGAACGCCCAACGTGAGTTGGGTGATCGCCCAACTCAAGTTGGGCGTTCGCCCAACCTGTTTTGGGCGTCGCCCAACTCCCGTCGGGCGATGCCCAAAACCTTTTTGGGATCTGTGCCTATAAAAGGCATGGATCCCCATGCATTTGAGGAAAAAGAAGGGAGGGATTTTTGGAGAGCTTCTCACTCTAAACATTTTTAGAGAGAGACAGTTAATTTTTTTTGGAGAAAACATTTTTTTTCCTAAAAAAAATTCAAATTTCCTAAAAGTTAAATATTTTACCAAAACACCAAAAACACCGAAAAATCACGATTCGTGGAATCAACCGACTTCAGCTGTCGATACCGATCTTGAGGTATTATCCGAGGACTAGACTAGTTTTATTTATTTCCTTTATTTATTTATTTTATTTACTTATTTTATTTATTTAGGTGATAGTTTTATTTATTTAGTTAGTTATTTATTTATCACGTTTTATTTAACATTCCGTATTTATTTAATTTTCATCTCGTATTAAATAAACGTTTGGATTTGTTTTGAAATAAAAACCTCGTTTAACATCCCAATACGAATCGTGATCCGATTCAAAGGTGGTTCAGGATTAAAAAAGTTGTAATTATAAGTTTTGAAAATATTTCTAAATAACGTTTTAAAATAAAACATCGTTTTAGGAGTCTCCGTTTTAGAATATGATCCAATTTGGGTAGTTCGAAAGTCCAAAACGATAGAATAGATCTAATCTAAAGGGTTTTAACAAATCTGGAAAGTATAGGGACTGCTGTTGATATTCTGCCAATTCTGTCAGTAACAGCAGATTAGCGACGGATTTTCCGTCAGTAATCTTCTGGAATCCGAAAATTGCACTTTTTACTCCCTTTTCTTATTTCTTTTTGATATTTAAGCTTATATATATATATATAGTAAATTGACTAAACTCATTTGGAGAATACGTAGCTATTAATTAGGTGTTATATATTTATTCATCTTGCATTTAAACTTAGTGTATATTAACTTAGTTTTGAAAAGTAGGATATGTGTATATAAGTATATATTTTGGTCTATTTAAGTGGTTTTAGCTATTATTTAGGGTGGGATATTCTCTATATATTCATTAAACTATTTTGAGATTAGAATTATTTTCTTTTTCTTACAAATTTATATAGTGTTCATTATTTTTACATAGTTGTAATTAGGATAAAAATATATTATATTTATTACTTCTCATTTTTATTATTATATATATATACTTAAAAATGTAATATAGTATCTTTTATCCATTTTTCTTTAAATCTATAAGTATATCCTTATTTTAGCTAAAAATGTATATATATATGTACAGTTGCGTTCACATGGACCCTGATGATCACGTAAATTTGGTCATTCACCGTTAGATCTAGATGGATTAAAATTCTAAGGTGGAGATTCAAAACATTCTAAGGCTTATATTTAATCCGTCTAGATCTAACGGTGAATGACCAAATTTACGTGGTCATCAGGGTCCATGTGAACGCAACTGTATATATGTATATGTTCTTTTTTGTTCTTACTCTTTTGACATTTAGGTGTTTATGTTTCAAATTGGTTTCATTTGGTGGATTTTGGTTCATTATTGAGATTATGCTTAAGTAAGTCATAAATTGAGTGAAGAAGGGAAAATAATCCATAAAAATGAGTTTCCAACTTGATTATTTAAACTAACGGTTTTTAGAGGTTCCAAATGTAAATAAAAGGTTTTTGATTCTTTACCACTTTCAATGGATTTCCAAAATATCACGTTTTAAAACCTTAATTCGTTCCAACGGCGGATTAAGCGAACCTTGTAATTAAAACCGTCTTTTAATTGTAAATAATAGAGTTTTGAATCGTTTTCCTTTCCGAAATGATTTTGTACAAAAATAAATAGACTTGTATGCTTAATCATGTTTTTTGTTAAAGCTTCTCATCTCACGTTTTCAAACGTTCGAGTCGTTCCAACGGCGATTCGAGTCGATATCATGAAAATTAATAGGATTTTGAAACGTACCTAAATCGTTCCAACGACGATTAAGGTACGAACCATGTAAATAAACTCGTTTTTTGGGGGAATGAGATTAGCTTCGAGTTAGTGTATAGTTTAAAGCATAAAATCACACTGTGAATAAATCAATTCTTTCTTCTCCCTCTCTCTCCTATGTACTTTAAATTTATGCAAAATGGGTGATTCTTTACTAAAATGGCTCTCAAATAACATGCTCAAAACGGTTTTCAAAGCGAGAAAGAAAAGGTTTCAAATGAATTTTAAACTTAAAGAAATATGCGATTAGTCCGTTATCGCCTAACACGCTAAGTAGAAGGCCGGTGGTTCATAATCGGGCGATGTCGGGGTGCCTAGTAGCCTTTCTCTGGAAAGGAGCTAGCCTTCTCGGCTCGTACCTAAGTTTCCCGAACCCACACCGGTCTCCCGCAAGGGATCGGTGTTCATTTTCCCATTCGTGGGTGGCGACTCTTCCATACTCCGAGCTCTGGCCCTGCCGAGCAGCTTGATTCCGCGATTGGTTGCTTTCGGCGCCAATCACAACATCTGTCGTCAACGGTGTCCACCCCCCGGTCCGTCCGGGCGAGGCCGCGGCACCTACAAGTGGCGACTCTGTTGGGGAAGCGAGAAATTTGATTCCGGAAGGTGTGTATTAAGCCCTTAACGGGGACGGATTGTATTATTTCTTTTCGTATGAATTCATAAGCATTATTGCAAACCTTTTGGGTAATTTCTGCGAAACCTCTAACGAGAGTCGATTCGTCGCTCGAAAGAGGCTAGTGTAAGTTCCCCCTTACAGTAAAGCGCCAAAGGGTCCCCATCCATTCGTTAGGGGCGAATTTGTGCAGTCCTGTGAGGTCCCGCGATCAGCCGTGTCAGCATATAGTAGCTTTAGAAGTTGCCATAGGATTACCTATTACCATTTTTTATGTGATGAATGAATCAGTTCGTGTTTTCAAATTGCCATGATACGTGTCTAAATCCTAAAATATGTAAAGGAAATGAAACGATGCGTTAATATATACTCTTAAACCGATATATAAACTACCCCAAAGCATCGAAACGATTCGAACTAAAGACGACTTAGTCATCTCATATGAATGAACTTGTGCGACCCGTCTGGTCCCTTTCCGTGTCCCAAAGAAGGCACATGTTCAGGAAATATGTTGTGATGTAAGCACGTATTAGTACAAATCGGCTTGGTATTAAGGATAGTTATATCTCGATTCAAAAGACTATATTAACGATAGCCGTTACTCACATTCTTTAAATACGTTGGGATAAAGCGAGATTATGACAAAACGAAAACGAAGAACATTTCTGCTTTGAACGACCCCGTTGTAACGTAAAGAGTTTCATAAATGTGGCCCGTCCCTTCTGAATAAAAAAAGAACTCTTACATTACACCTTGTGTTGTTCTTAAGAGAAATGGATGTATCCGCAAAAGTGACTAAAGAAAATAAAAAAAAATGAAACCGACCAAGATCATTCCGTATCTACGATATATGTCAATCCCGAGAGTAGTTAAAGAAAATGAACCAATGCTGTTGAATACGTGCCTCGAACGAGTATATATGCCGCTTAACATCACGAAGCCGAACTAAGAAACTGCATGATTGCACCATATGGACGAGACTGTGGGTTTGACTAATGGCTCGATCATTTCGACCGTTACCAAAACTACAAGAAATATGGCCCGACATGCGGTTTGCTTAACTCGTGCCTAAATGAAAAAGAACGGTAATATCCCTGCTTCGAATAAGCATGCGATTCAACGAAACGTTGATTTTCTATAACCACGCTAGGATGATATATCCCGTAAATTGGAAGAAATAAAAAACTTGTTGCTGGCCAAAAGATTACCGTGCGCTCAAATAAGACTCGCCGTCTTCTCACGTAGCCAAAATGAGCAAACGGATTCTTGACGCTAAAAACAAACACGTTACGCGATGAGTCCGTTCCCTAAAATAAATCCAAAAAAAGTGATTTCATCACTAAACGAACACGTGGTTACGTCTCTCGATAGATCCAAAAGATCCTGTCATAATCCAAAAATTAAGACACGAACCCACGCGAATAAAAGGGAACGAGTCATTGTCAATAACGAACGATTGAACCAGAAGAATAACTCGTACCGCGTCTAAATCCGAGATACGCTCAAAAGGGAATCAAAACCCGAACTAATGCGTCTCGCGACATAACAAAAGACGAGCTATTCGAAAGGACAATCCATTTGGTCGATATCTTAGTCACTGAACGTTGATATGTCAAAACGAACTGTATTGTCTGATGGATGATTTACTTTTCCGCAATAATCGACGGCATCACGTGTCCCTTGGACTGCAATGTGAGCCCCAAACCAAAATCCTAGGAAAGAGACTTGGACCATCGAGTGTGTGGAGGAATAAGGGGGAAGAGAGATGTTGTGATACATGTATTTAGACTAACGTTTGTTCTTCTTATCTTATATATCCGTAAGTAAATAAATGCACACACCACGAATCATGCATATAAAATCATGCATACATACTAATGGATGCCGTTCACGCAGACTTCATCATTAAGCGGTTGTGGTTTCGCGAGAGTAACCGGCTAGTCAGGCAGTTTGATCAGCTACAGATTGACAGTTCTGAATCGACAGTTGTGGCTTCTAAATCATCTTCGTCCGAGTATACTCAGTCTTCACCCAGTATGTCTGCGATCGACGAAAAGGTGGCCGAATTGGAGAACTCTGTGAACAACATTAATGATCAGTTAGCCACAATTTTGGCCCAGCTAGCTGAGCTGGCGTTGAAGGATAACAAGAGTGGTAGTAAGCGCGCTGAGAATGAGGTGAACACTGGTCCCCGCTTCGGGAATGAGGATGACTATCAGGATTACATCCAGAAACAGCTTGAGAAGGAAAAAGCTAAGGAAGAGGAATGGAAGCAGCACATCACTCAGGAGGTGCAGGATCTGCGTGGGGGAAGCTCCGGGAGTCAGGACTTTTATAACTTGAAGAACTGTTTATCGGAAACTGCTTTGCCTTTGAAATTCTGACTCCCTGACATGAAGAAGTTCGATGGAACTGGGGATCCTACCGCTCACATGAATCAGTATGTTGCTGTGATGAAACATATGATCTTGACTGAGGAACAAGTTCTTGGACTGTTCAATACTTACCTGGAGGGGGCTGCCCTCGTGTGGTTTCATGCGTTGCCGTTGGTGACAAAGAGAGATTGGAAGGAGTTGGCGAAGTCATTCATCGCTCAATATAGTTTCAACACTATGCTTGAGGTTACGCTGAAAGAGCTGGAGAGCACTAAGCAGCAAACTGGTGAGTCTTTGTCCGATTTTGTAAGGAGGTGGAGAGCCAAGGCGGAAGTTATGAAGCAGAAGCCGCTTGAGCAGGATCAGATCCGAATGGTAATTGGCAACACTTTGCCGTACATTAAGAATGAGCTGCGGTATATGCCTTTTACCGATTTCAATAAGATTTATAGTTGTGCCTTGACAGTAGAGGGGGATGGTGAGCCGAAGAAAGCTTATACCAAGTGGACGAAGTCTGGATATAGTGCCGGAGGGCCAAGCGCGAGTACAGAATCTACTGCGGTGAAAGTGCTTGAACTTAATGCTATCGAGAAAAGGCAGTTTGCCAAGTTTGATCAGACCTACGCAAAAGTTTTTGAACGGTTGCAGAAAAAGGGATTGTTGAAAGCCCTCACTCCTTATAATAAAGCACCACCTACTCCGCAGATACAAGCTAGGGGGTACTGCGAGTTCCACAGTAATTATGGGCACAATATTGAGAACTGTGAGAGGTTGAAGCATGAGATCCAAGATTTGATTGAGGAGAAGAAGATAGCTGATCCTTCATCGGCGAACCCTTCCACTAGGCGTAATCCGTTGCCTAACCATAGGGTGAGCATGATTGGGTCTGGGCTCGAAGAGAGTTTGGTGATGGAATCCTTCAGGGCGAACGAAGAGGAGTTGTTGGACTCCGATGAGCAGAGTAATGTGGGAAATGGTTTATATGTATCCTTTTTGGGCGAGGAGCAGGAGGATGAACCGATGGATGAAGGAATAGACGGCGGAGCACCGTATGATGAAGATAGTGTCGAAGAGACCGGGGAAGGGTCGTCTCGAACCATTGTGCCAGAGTTGAGTTTATTCAGTGGAGTGGAGAATCCCGATGTGCACCTGCGCGAGTATATGCATGATATGTTTGTTGAATCCTTTGGAGTGGACGAGGTTGCTCAGTGGTTCCACCATTCGTTAATAGACGAGCCTTTGAGGTGGTTCCACTCATTGCCCGACTCCTGCAAGCACGATTGGGAACAGTTGTCCGATCTATTCCTAGAGAAGTACCAGAAAGCTAAGGATAGGACCGCAGAGTGTTTTGCGCTCCAAATTGGGCCTATTAAACGTCCTCGAGCAGTTGAAGAAAACACAAGCCAAGTCTACCGTGTGGGAAGTCTTGTGCCATTCCAAGTACCACCGTGAGAATTTGATGAAAGAGCTGAAGAATTTGGTCATCGCTAACGATACTGAGCCGACAGCGCTAGTAGGGGCAATCATGGCCCGAAAGAGAACTGAAATAGCCTTCACCGACGAAGATCTCCCGGAAGAGGGGAAAGCTCACAACAAGCCCTTATACATCCGAGCTGAAATTAATGGAAAGAAAACTAGCTGTGTGATGGTTGATGATGGATCGGCCATTAATGTTTGCCCGCTGAAACTCTTGTCCAAATTGGGAGTAGAAAGAGGGGATTTCACTGCCTCAGAAACCGTGATCAAGGCCTATGATGATAGTCGTAGGCACATTGAAGGAGTCTTTAAGGCCAAGCTGAAAGTAGGGCCGCATGAAGAAGAAACTGAGTTCACTGTGCTGGATATACCAGTGACCTTTGCTGTGTTGTTGGGACGCCCATGGTTCCATAAACTAGGAGGTGTGCCCTCCACGCTCCACCAAATGATCAAATTCCCCTTCGGGGAGGAGATAGTGACTATCCGAGCCGAGAAGCTAAGTTCAGTGGCTGCATTGGGAATTGAGCCTCAACTTTTCTCTGGATTCCAGGTTTCTGGGATCTACGAGTCCAGTATGACCACCGATGTGGTGAAGATGATGAAAGGGGGTTTTATCCCCGGTATGGGCTTGGGAGCACACCATCAAGGGTTGCCAGAATCTCCGAACTTCAAGAGTCAGAAAACCCGGAGGGGTTTGGGATATGAGCTGGGAGGTTCGTCCAACACGGGCACTGAAGGGAAAGTAGGCCTAAAGAAGTATTTTATGAATGAGGGTCACGGGAGGGTTTATTCTGGGACTCCCGAATCATGGACTAGCACCGAAGGAAAGATTCTGTCGGGCTTCGAGATTTTCAACGATGTCACCAGCTGGGGCAAAGGAGAAGCAAGCTGCTTCGTCGAAGAGATCATGATGTTAGATCTGAATGCCGAGGAGATGCTCGTCACAATGGAAGCCACTGTGGGAGCAGTGGACGAGCCCGGTACCTCCAAGTCTTATGAGAAACCCGAGAACCCCGATGATGATAATTGTATTACTGCTTTATTCGAATTTGATGATGTACTCGCCAATACTATCAATAAAATGAATTCTGATTTTGCTTACTTGCTTGATGTTGATTCTGATCATTCCATGCATCCTCATTCATATAACATGCCTACATTTGAAATCAATACAATAGAAATGTCAACTTTCAATCTTGGCACGGATGAAAATCCTAAACTTATACAAATTGCTCAAGAATTAACTACTGGAGAGAGGAAAGAATTTGAGAGAATAATTAAAAAATACGAAATAGTGTTTGCTTGGACATACGAAGACATGCCGGGAATCGACCAATCAATCGTAACTCATCGTATTCCGACATACCCCGATGCTAAGCCTGTGAAACAGAAACTCCGACGCATGAGGCCGGAATGGGCAGATAAGATCAGAGAAGAAGTGAAGAAATAGTTAGAAGCAGGTTTCATCGAAGTAATCGACTATCCCACTTGGGTCGCAAATGTAGTGCCAATCGCGAAGAAGGACGGCAAAGTGAGAATGTGCGTCGATTATAGAGATCTCAACAAGGCGTGCCCCAAAGATGAGTTTGCATTGCCTCACATCGATGTACTAATCGACAGTGCAGTGTCGAGCGTCTTGCACACGAATATGGACGGCTTCATGGGCTACATGCAAGTTCAGATGGCCGAAAAGCACAAAGCAAAGACCTCGTTCACAACTGAGTGGGGAACGTACTGTTATAGAGTAATGCCATTTGGATTGAAAAATGCTGGGGCAACTTATCAACGGATGGCTACAGCACTGTTCCACGATATGATACACAAAGAGGTGGAAGTCTATGTGGACGACATGATGCTCAAGTCGGAGACAAAAGAGGGGCATTTCGCTGCACTTGAGAAGTTTTTGGCCCGAATTGCAGAATTCAAGCTAAGGTTGAACCCGAAGAAGTGCTTCTTTGGCATTTTATCGGGGAAAGTCTTAGGCTACGTGATTGGTAACAAGGGGATCGAGGTGGATCCCGACAAGGTAAAGGCCATACAGGAAATGCCGGCACCAAAAAATGAGAAAGAAGTGAGAGGATTTCTGGGGCAGGTTCAGTATATCAGTCGGTTCATAGCACGACTCACTGCGATCTGCGAGCCGATCTTTAAGCTGCTACGGAAAGATCAACCCACGGTTTGGAATGATAAGTGCCAGCTGTTAGACAAGGTGTCGCGGCCTAATCTCCCGGGAGGACCGGGGGGTGGACAACCTCATGGCGACGTAAGCGGTGATTGGCGCCGAAAGCAACCAATCGTGGAATCAAGCTGCTCGACAGGACCGGAGCTCGGAGATATGGAAGAGTCGCCACCCACGAATGGGAAAATGAACACCGATCCCTTGCGGGAGACCGGTGTGGGTTCGGGAAACTTAGGTACGAGCCGAGAAGGCTAGCTCCTTTCCGGAGAAAGGCTACTAGGCACCCCAACATCGCCCGGTTATGAACCACCGGCCTCCTACTCAGCATGTTAGGTGATAACGGACTAATCGTATACTTCCTTAAGTTTAAAATTCATTTGAAACCCTTTTCTTTCTCTTTTTAGAAACCGTTTTGAGCATATGATATTGAAACGCCACATCAGTAAAGAATCACCCATTTATGTTTATACATACACAGAGAGGGGAGGAAAAGAAGTGATTTATTTACAACCGTATTTAAATGTTATGTTATGTGTTTATTCTATACTAACTTATTTCCCCAAAACGAGTTTATTTACATGGTTCGCACCTTAATCGTCGTTGGAATGATTTAGGTGCGTTTTAAAACCCCGTTTGATGAAGTTTACCCGAATCGTCGTTGGAACGACTCGAGTATTTGAAAACGTTAAAGTAAAAGCCTTTTAATAAGAAAACGTGGTTAAACATACAAGTCAATTTTATTTTGTACAAATTCATTAAGAAAGCGATTCAAAATCTCCATTATTAACAAAGAAAACGATTTTGATTACAATGTTCGCTTAATCCGTCGTTGGAACGGACTAAGGTTTTAAAACGTGGTGTTTTGAAGACGATTTGAAATATCAACAAAAATGACTCTATTTATCTACATTAGAGATCTAAGAAAGCTCATTAGCTTAAATAATTTAATTGAAAACTCTCTTTTTTTGATTTATTTTCCCCACTTATTTAATGGACTCTCTAACTATTATAATTACAATAAGACACTAATTTAAAGTAAGACTTATAATCAAACAAGGCCTATTTGAGACATGGACCCATGAATGGGCCAAAAGAATAGAGAAAATAATTTAGACATATATATATATACAAGCAAATCAAAAAGGAGGATATGAAAACCCCAAAAATTGATATAAGGGGAACTTTATGTATATGGAAATAATAGGTACTATACACTTATACTTTAAAAATGCTAAAACAATAAGTAAATCTTATGGACAAGAAAATAATATTTACCCAAAAATAACTTCCTTCAATAATCAACAAAATAACCCAAATGTTCCCAAAACTATACATATATGTACATAATTAATATAGTTTAAATACCAAAAATGACATATACTAATATCCATCCATTATTTCTCAAAATATCAAATAACTAATATTTAAACATAGCCTAAGTTAATAGAAAGGAAATACATATATATATATATATATATATATATTTATACTTATATTGTAAAATAGAATAAAAATGATATATAAACATTCTAAAATAAATATATATACTAAAGTTTTAAAATAATTTGAAAAACATGTATTACTTAACTATATGTATATATACTAAGGATTAAAAGTCTAAACGTTAAGAAAAGGGGACCGAAATGGCATTTTTTACATTTTGGCAGATTTACCGACGGAAAATCCGTCGGTAAACAGCCTTTAGTGACGGAATTGGCAAATTACAGCAGCACTCCAACATTTTCCAGATTTGTTCAAAAGCATTAAATTAAATCTAATTCAATCGTTTTGGACTTCCGAACTACCAAAGATGGATCATAGTCGAAAACGGAAGTTCCTAAAACGATGTTTTTATTTTAAAACGTTATTTGGAAACCTCTTTTAAATAAAAAACTTATAATTACAACATTTTCGATACCCGAACTACCTTTTTATCTGATCACGGTTCGTATTGGGATATCCAAAACGAGGTTTTTATTTTAAAACAAAACCGAATTTTATTTAACACGAAACGAAAATGAAATAAATACGTTAACTAAATAAAGCGTGACAAAATAAATAAATAACTAAAGGAATAAAAACTATAGCATAAAAAAATAAATAGAAGGAGAGAAATAAATTAAATAAAATAAAGAGTCTAGTCCTCGGATAATACCTTTGATTCGGTATCTGACAGTCGAAGCCGATTGATTCCACGAACCGCGAGCTCCCGATTTTAATAAAAATTTAGTAAAAATTGAACTCAGGAAATTTGGAATTTTTGAGAAAAAAAATATTTTTCTCAAAAAAATCCACTCGCTCTCACTCTAAAAATGTTTAGAGTGAGAAAGTTTTTCCTCTCAAAAAAAGGCCCCTTTTCACCTTGGGATCCGTGCCCTTATATAGGGAAACGGATCCCGGAACAATGGGCGACGCCCAAAAAAAAATTGGGCGTCGCCCATTGTGGTTGGGCGGCCGCCCAACCTAGTGTTGGGCTACCGCCCAACCTTGTTGGGCGGCCGCCCAACAATAGTTGGGCGGCCGCCCAACAATGTTGGGCGATCGCCCAACTTTCGTTGGGCGAGCGCCCAACGCGAGGTTGGGCGCCCGCGCCCAATCCTCGTCGGGCATCCTCCCGACGCGTTGGGCGTTCGCCCGACGTGGTCGGGTGCCCGCCCGGCGACCCTCGGGGCGTCCCCCGCGCCGTCGGACGCGTGCACTCCATGGCTGTCGTGCGCGCGTTCTACGCAGCCAGAAGCTCGCACGTCGCGGTCGCCGAACGCGCGCCTCACGCTGCCAGGCACGTGCGCTCAACGGCCCACGAGGGCGCGCACCGTCAGCGGTCCCAGGCATTGCTCGGACATCGAGAGCGTGCCACTCGCGGTGCGTCCGACGGACGCCGCGCGCACGTCTCGAGCCGTCAAGCGGGCGTTCGACCATCGTCGTCCGCGTGCGGGATGCCGTTGCGTGCCCGCGCCGTGCCGTTAATTTTCCTCCGCTTATTATTCTTTATATATTTTTCAAAACTTCCGGAATCAATCGCTTCGACCGTCTTGTTTTCAGGTTTTCGTCACAGGTCCTCCGACTCGGTGTCTACACCAGCAAGCATTGGAGAGTGTCCGGAACTATTTGTCTAATCCACCGGTTTTGAGACCGCCTAAACTTGGAAAACCACTTCTCCTATACGTAGCAATCGAGGAGCGATCAATTGGGGCAATGCTGGCCCAGGAAGGGGACACCGGTGTGGATCATGCGGTGTATTATCTAAGTAAGAAGTTCCTGGAATATGAGCTTAAGTATAGCATGATCGAAAAGACGTGCGTGGTAGTAGTATGGATATCAAAGAAACTGTGGCACTATTTTCAATCTTACAAAGTCATCATCATTTCCCGGATGGACCCCGTGAAGTATCTCTATCAAACTCCGATGGTTGTTGCTCTTGTCCGAATTCGACATCGAATATGTAACGAAAAAGGTTATTAAGGGGAGAGCCGTAGCGGAATTTCTGGCCAATCAGCCTCTAAATACGGAAAAGGAGGAGATAAACTATGATTTCCCAGATGAGCACTTGAACGCAATAGAAGTTATACCATGGAAAATGTTTTTCGATGGAGCAATTAACTCGAATGGAGCCGGGGTAGGAGTGCTACTTATCTCACCGGAAGGAGAAAGGATCCCTATGGCGAAGAAGTTATCCTTCCCTCTCACCAATAATATGGCCGAGTATGAAGCATGCATCTACGGGTTAGAGTCGTTAGCAGCGCTAGGAGCATCATATGTTGAAATATGGGGTGACTCAAAACTAATTATCGAGCAGGCACAGGGAAACTGGGAAGTAAGGGAAGAAAGGTTGCGTCCATACCTAGACCAGCTGGAGGGGTTAGCGCAGAGATTCAGCGAGTGCCGCTTTTATCACATTCCTCGAGCACAGAACCAAGCAGCGGATGCTTTGGCCACATTAGTGTCGGTGTGGGATAATCCGCGAAACCTTGCCTCGAAGCCTTTGGTGTTGAGGAGGTCCCACAAACCGTGCTATGAAGACGTAATGTTGTTGGGAGCGGATGAGAAACCTTGGTATTTCGATATCGTAAACTTCATGAAAAGTGGAACATACACGGCAGAATCAGAACTTAGGGATCAGGTTGTGATCAGAAGGTTAGCTCAGCAGTTCGCCATCCACAATGACTTGCTTTACAAAAGACATGCCGATGGATTACAATTGAGGTGCCTGGATGAGGGAGAAGCCAGTGAGGCAATGGAGTCAGTACACTCGGGAATTTGTGGAGCCCATATGGGAGGAACAGCGCTAGCAAAGAAAATCGTAAGGCAAGGTTTCTATTGGCTCACCATGGAAAGAGATTGTAACGAATATGCAAAGAAATGCCATGATTGTCAAATCCACGGAGATTATAATCCCTTGCCGGCTACGGAACTGCACGTGTTGGCACCCGTTTGGCCGTTCCCAGCTTGGGGCATTGATATCATCGGAGAAGTGAGACCTAATGCATCGAATGGACATAAATTCATTGTCGTTGCCATTGATTACTTCACCAAGTGGGTAGAGGCGGAGTCGTTTAGCAGGTTAGGATCTAAGCAGATGAGGAAGTTCATTGAAAAGCATCTAATCACCAGGTTCAGAGTGCCTCATCACATGATCACGGATAATGGGGTCCAGTTTCAAGGAGAGGTGAGAAGTCTCTTCCAGGAGTACGGAATTGAGCATCATAGGTCTTCTCCATATCGTCCGCAAGCTAACGGGGCAGTGGAAGCCGCAAATAAGAACCTTAAGAGGATCCTCGTAAAGGCAGTGGAGTCGCATCGGAATTGGCACGAGCAGCTTCCGCTCGTTTTATGGGCTTATCGCACGACGGTTAGAACATCAACTGGGGCAACGCTGTTCTCCTTAGTATATGGTGCAGAAGTCGTTCTCCCAATTGAAATTGAAAAGCGATCGTTGAGAATCGCAGTAGAAGCAGAGATTCCCGAGACGGAATGGGTGAAGAAGCAATGTGAACAGTTAGCATTGGTGGACGAGAAAAGGATGGAGGCTCTTTACCATGTGCAGTTATATCAGAGAAGGATGGCCCGAGCCTTCAACAAAAAGGTCAAGGCCATCCCTATCAAAGAAGGGGACATGGTGCTGAAACAGATCCGAATGACGCACACCGACCCTAGGGGCAAGTTTAGGCCAAACTGGGAAGGACCGTTTTTTCGTGAAGAAGATCCTAAGTAAAGGGGCGGTAAGCTAACTACTATGGACGGCATGGAGTTCTCCGAACCTACCAATCTGGATAGGCTTAAGAAATACTTTTCGTAAAAAAAAAGAAAGAAATGAAAATTCTCGATAGGTTGAAAACCCGCAAAGGGCGACCTATGCAGCAATAAGGGACATCCCAATGGGTGAAAACCCGAAAGGGCACTCATTTGAAAATTCCGGGATAATAAAAGGACAGTTGAAAAATCGCTGGGATCTGAAAACCGAAAAAAGACGGGTCCTGGTAACAATTGTTATATCTTCAGCAATTATGAAAATAATGTATAAGCGGCTAAGTATTTCTGTTGGTTGTAAATAAATAAAGGCTTGAATATATTTGAAGAGGATGATTGGAATCATTATAATCTACTGAATGCATTGTATTATGAATCATGAGTTATACATTTCCTACCTCTTTCACATAAAAAGCCTACGTCCTATCCACCCCTCTCCCTATATACAAGCTATACATTGGGGTAATACTAATGAGAAAACTACAAATAATGAGCCTAATAAGGAGGAAAATCCCAGAAGTCCTCAAAGTCCCTCAGACGAGAAGCCCGCTCCGCAGATAAGGCCTCCTCGGCAACCCGACGACCCTCCTCCGTGGAAAGGCTCCCCTCGGTCTCCAGTCGCATCATCTCTGACCAATAAGCATCTCTCTCTCAGTAGACATGTCCGACCCTAGCATCGGCATCCCGCTGCGGCTCGCTGAACCGCTGATCGTTTGCATGAAGATCGCTCTGCAAATAAAAAAAAACCAAAACAGACAACAACAGAGGTCATACATACATATGTCCATCACACGCATACATTTCACTACACTAAAACAGAATAAGAATACTCACTAGGTGGCTGGCGCAACGCAGGTTGAGCCGCTCTCTCAAATAATCAGACAATCCCACGAGGTCGGTGCACGTCTCCCTCGAGGTATGGAGGGCATCAGGGGGATCGAACAACACCATTGAGGTGAAAACTGGAGGGGCTGTCTCAACGCCGGAGTATGCCACGCCCGCCTCGCCATAATGAACCGTCGAATACTCTCTCCCTGGAATCGGGAAAGGTGCGCCAAGGTGGAGCCGCTCTAGTCGGGCAGCGCCTAAGGACTCACTGGCATAATAAGAAGGCTCACCCGCGGATGTCCGGGCTTGGGTACCATCGAAAAAGTCCGACGTCCGAGCGCTTCTCAAGGAACCCTCCTGCAAGCAAAGACAAAATGAATACACCTAACTGTCTCACAAATAAAAGAATAAATAAGTCAAGCACTTACCGGAACCTCCTCTAAGCCAAAGACCCCAGCCACGGCCGCCAATGAAAACACGTCATCCGCAGGATCCACGTCCATCACAACCTCGGGAGGGTCCAATGGAGTCAATAGTGTTGATAAATAATGGGCGCGACCCCCCGTGTTGTCCCACATGTCCCGAGGCGCGAATCGACGAGTCAGCTCACCGCGTATCTCCTCCAAGGGCATGACCCTCACCGCGAACATAGACACAAGGATCTCGCCTGGTGTCCAATGTATGGCGCTAACCTCGGTAAAGCTCCGGTCGCCCAAATACCATGCTCGTATGCACGGGCCGGTGAGCACACACTGCTGCCCCTGAATGCGGGTGACATAAGCGTAATCGGGACCGAAGTCGAGGTCGTCCCATCTGAAAGAAATCTGAAAAACAAAAGAAAATTCAGACAAGATCAAACGAAAATCCAGCATAGTTAAGAGACGTTCACTTGTCCCAAGCTCCACGTGTCAATCCATAATAGGAGTCTTGCCAACATCCGCCTCCTCTCAGTGCGCAAATCAAAGTCACTTCGCCTCGCCATGAGTGGAAGCGTGACCACGCGCGGCCTACTCCTGCGGGCGCTCAGAAGAATCCGCCTCTCATAGGCCCAAACCTGCTCGTAGAAACCGACGTCAGAAGCAGAAATCGTGAAAAGAATAAAAAGACAAGCCAATGATAGAGGACGTACCAGGAGGGCGAAGGTGTAACCGCCGAAATCCTTGCGCTTCCGGCAAGTCAAGTCCAAGAACTTGTATAGAAAGGCCAAGCGAGCTCTAGCCCAATCGTAGGACAACACTGCATCCAAATCACGGAAAGCCTGGATGAGACCTGCGTGTATGGTTCCGCTCTTGGTGCGGAAGATCATCTCGCCTAAAGCGTATAGGAGGAAGCTGCGAGTGGCCCGATCCGTGTCATCTCGGTCGCAGAAGTCCCTGCAGCTCAGTAGCCCGAATGTAGTAACAAACTTCACCGGAGTGGCCTTGACTCCCGTATAGACTCTGGGTCCGATCAGATCAGATATCTCAGCAAAGTCGACCCGAGGACGCACCATGTCAAAGAAAAGGGGGACTGGAGTGCCGCTACCCCGCAATCCGGTCAATAGCGAGAAGTCGCGAGGTGAGATCGTCATCTCCCCAAATGGAAGGTGAAAGGTGTGAGTCGAGTCTACCCACCTCTCACATAAAGCGCGCAAGCTGTGTCAATCACACACACCATTAGCACGAGGCAGCGCCAGAATAAAGGGCTCGAAGCCCAACTCTCGAACGCGGGCTTTAGCCGCTAGGCTAAGCATGGCATACCAGGCATGGATGTCCTCGGTGGTCCCTGTAATACCAATGACCTGGAGGGAACAATACGGATAAGGCAAGAGGCTAAACTAAAATCATTATTCCTCGAGAGCCTCACTTCTATACGTACATTTAACAAGAATTCCGTTAAGCTAGTTATTCTTTCGGTTGTGTTTAATCTAACATAGAAATCCCTTTCAGTTAGGATCGTTACTCTTTGAGATTTCATTCGTAGGATCATTTGTATAGGATTTGATTAATTCATTATTCTTTGGTGTTCCACTCTCCCGCGTGCTTGCAAGGAGCTTAATCCAATTCAAGCATGGGTTAAGAGCATTTAGTTTAATTGTTTATGTTTTTACTATTCACGTGCACTATTCACGTTCACTATTCACGTTTTTATTATTCACGTGTACTATTCACGCTTTTACTATTCACGTTTTTACTGTTGGCATGTATTGTTCGTATTTTTACTATTCACGTACATTCTTATGTTTTACTATTCACGTACATTCTTACGTTTACTATTCACGTGCACTATTCACGTTTTTTTTACTATTGGCATGCATTGTTCGTATTTTTACTATTCACATGCACTATTCACGTTTTTACTATTCACGTGCACTATTCACGTTTTTCACTATTGGCATGTATTTTTACTATTCACATGTATATAGTTCACATTCCTTCAACAAACAAATAAAAAACATAAAGCATTGCCCACGTGCATGAAAATTCGCGTTTTCTAACTAAAAGGCTTCTAAGCAGATTAAAGGTTAGCATGCAAATGACGTTCAAAATGAGGCTGCTAAAGCCTAGAAGTCTTGGCAAAGGATAAAGAATAAGGGGGTACTTACCGGATTGACGTTGGTCCGGCTCAGATGAGAATCAGGATTTTGGAAAGGAGCCACTCTAGTCAAGTCCTCGAAACCCGCCTCCATACCCTTTGTGCCATCGTATCTATCCAAACCCATCACGAGAATGCTCTAAGTTTAGTGCTAGAGAGAGAGAGAAGAGAGAGAAGGTGTGGGGTTGGAAATGAACCCCACCACCCTTTTATAATGAAAGGGAATGGCATTTTCGTAATAAGCAAAAAAGGTACGACGTGACATAAAGGTAAAAAGTAAATAATTAATTACCAGGTGCACAGACCTCCGATTTGCAGTCCGTTTTAGCCTGCGTTTCTGTCCGGCGGTGACCAATACTCTAAGGATATGACTCCAGACAATAGCTAAAATTTTACAGAACAGTGGCGCCAGTCAAAATACAGACAACAGTCAACGAAAAAATAATTTTTAGCCTAAAGTGTTCCCGACGAAAGGATAAGGACGTTCCTATCAAATACCCGAGACGATAGCTCCAGTAAAAAATACAGACAACAGTGTTTTAAAGTTCAGAATTGCTAAAGAGTGAAGGAAATTAGGGCTAAGGTATAGCAGCGGAAATATAAAAATTTTAGCCTATTTCCTTTTAACCATAGGATTCGTTAATCGTTATTTCATATAAAGAGGGATAAGAAGGAATACCTTTCGATGAACAATCTACCGTTGTTAAAGAAGCGCCCACAATTCTTCTCCGAGGTTGCAACCGCAAAGTAGAATACGGTGAGGTTAAGATAAAATCAACCCTTATGAGATGCAACCAAATTAGATTGCCTCTAATTAACCAACACAAGATCAAAGAGAAAGAGGGATGAATAAGATTAATCAATCGATGGAATGCCGTATGAATTCTTGCCCACGAACTAGGGGATGGGAATTCTTTTTCTCTCTCTAATTAGCAATTTCAAAAAACACTATAAGGGGGAGGGATAGGCTTAGTCGAAATTCCTATAGGGAGGGGGTATATATAGTTGCTTGTATCTAAACCCTAGTTAGATAGGAATAGGTGAATCCAATTCAGAATAGGATTCCTAATTATTATCTCACTATATATCTAATATATTTAGGATAATAATAAATAACCTAATTGGATAATAATAGGAGTATATTAATCTAATTAAAACTCCTAATTTAATTATCTCTTAA
Source organism: Euphorbia lathyris (assembly GCF_963576675.1). Classification (NCBI taxonomy): domain Eukaryota; kingdom Viridiplantae; phylum Streptophyta; class Magnoliopsida; order Malpighiales; family Euphorbiaceae; genus Euphorbia; species Euphorbia lathyris. The sequence goes on along the minus strand of NC_088914.1, from coordinate 15,422,313 downwards.
TTAATTTAATTCATAATCCTAATCAAATTAGGATTAATGGAATAAAATTAATTTCTTATTTCTATATATAAATTTCGGCCCCCTCCATATATTTGGGCCTTACTGGGCTCAATTGGGCTTCCATCTATTAATCATATCCATCTCTCTTTTGGTTCCAAGTCTTATGTGTGATCCATTAGGTCCTTACTACTTCTGGCCGTATGCAACTATTAAATTAATTTCTTCAAGAATTATATTTAATCCTTGCATAATGGAATGATGTACTGAGTATGTTATAGGCAAGTCTGTAATCATTCCTCCAGAGTCCGTTAAGAAGACAGGTTGATTCTGTCGTTAACCCTTCCGTATTAGTTACGGTATAATACGATCCTTTATCAACTACATCCTTGAACTGAATCTTATGACTATGGGTAATGTCAAGTCATATATAGCGAGACGTTCGTTTTACTTGTTCTTAGCCGAGTCAACTCAAAAAGATAGGTTAAGTGAAATCTGTATTTCTACTCTTAAGCTATCACCTTGCAAGGGTTTAGAGTCGAGTCTTCCACAAGCGATCCTTGGATGTATCTCCCATTAATCGGGAGTGATAAATGCTCAATCCAATGTATAACTACCCTGAAATTACTTCCTGTGACACCCAACCTTTGCAGTTCACACCCCAGAGTCATCTCTGTTAAGGATCGTGGGACCGCAAGATCAAAGTCTCACATTCAGTAATTCAGGATGACCAATTAACATTCTTTTGAGTCTGAGGATTAGTTGTACCTAGTAATACCAATGAGATGAACAGTTGACAAGGATGAATCTACCCATCCTGTTATCTCAAGTCGGATCCCCAATCCTAATGAACAACGTTTCACCGGATCTATGTAACTGTCCAGATATCTATATATATGAAGCTTGTGAGATCAGCTTTCTGTCGGACAGAAGACATTGTTACATACAAGTCTCAACTGTGATATATCAATCCTAAACATATCACTTGACTTGGGGTGGTTTTAGTTTATTATAAAGTTTTGTCTCACTTCATGCTTGTATGAACACTTTATAATCACTTTAAACAAACTTACGGATTTCCTTTTATTAGACTTTATTTAGTGCTTAAAAGGGATTGCCTTTATATAGTTATAAAACATATATCTCATTAAAACAAATGATATAAAGAACAATTCATTTATAATAAGTTTGTATCCTGCAACAATTGACTATAGGACACTAAACCCCAACATACTCCCACTTGGACTAAAGCCAATTGTTTCTGAAACTTATCCCAGTAGAAGTTAAATGACGATCATGTACTTTCTGGGTTAAAGGCTTTGTCAACGGATCTGCAACGTTGTCCTCTGTAGGTACTCTTTCTATTCTCATATCTCCTCTAGCCACAATCTCTCTAATGATGTGGTATCGCTTTAGGTGGTGCTTGGATGCATTATGAGACCGTGGTTCCTTTGCTTGTGCAATGGCTCCATTGTTATCACAGTACAGAGTAATGGGATTGACAATGTCAGGCACCACACCTAGTTCTGTAATGAACTTTCTAATCCAAACTGCTTCCTTTGCCGCTTCCGCAGCAGCGATGTACTCTGACTCGGTCGTAGAGAAAGCTACGCTTCCCTGCTTGAAACTTTTCCAACTGACCGCGCCCCCATTTAGGATAAACAGGTATCCTGATTGGGATTTAAAATCATTCTCATCTGTGAGATGACTAGCGTCTGAAAATCCTTGTATTTTCAGATCTCCTTCTCCGTACACTAGGAACATATCTTTAGTCCTTCTCAAGTACTTAAGAATGTTCTTGACGGCAATCCAATGCTCGTCTCCCGGATTCCCTTGGTAACGACTCGTTACAGATAACGCGAACGCTACGTCAGGTCTAGTGCATAGCATAGCATACATAATCGAACCGATCGCGCTGACGTACGGGACTACAGCCATGCGTCGTTTGTCATCATCAGTTTTAGGACATTGATGATTGTTTAACTTTACTCCATGTACCATGGGTGAGTTACCTCGTTTCGATTCAAGCATGCTAAACCGATTTAGCACCTTTTCAATGTATGTAGCCTGTGAAAGACCAAGCAGTCTACGTGATCTATCTCTGTAGATCTTTATACCAAGTATATAGGCTGTTTCACCAAGGTCTTTCGTTGAGAAGTTACCGGATAACCATATTTTCACCGATTGTAATAGAGAAATGTCATTTCCCATTAACAGTATATCATCCACATATAGTATGAGAAATGCTATAGAGCTCCCACTTGCTTTCTTATAAATGCAAGCTTCTTCGCAATTTTGTTCGAAACCAAATTGTTTTATGGTTTCGTCAAAACGCTTGTTCCAGCTTCTAGATGCTTGCTTGAGTCCATAAATGGATCTCTGAAGTTTGCAAACTTTATTTGCATCCTTTGATATGAAACCTTCAAGCTGCATCATGTATACATCCTCAAGCAGATTTCCATTTAGGAAAGCTGTTTTCACATGCATTTGCCAAATCTCATAATCAAAATGAGCGGCAATTGCAAGCATGATTCTGATTGATTTGGACATAGCAACAGGAGAGAATGTTTCGTCATAATCAACACCTTGTTTCTGACGATATCCCTTCGCTACTAACCTAGCCTTGTAGGTGCTAACCTTTCCATCCATGTCAGTCTTCTTTTTGAAGATCCACCTGCACCCAATGGGTTTTATCCCTTCGGGTGGATCAACCAAAGTCCAAACTTGGTTAGTATACATGGAATCCATTTCAGAATCCATGGCCTCAAGCCATGCTTTAGAATCTGGACTAGTAAGAGCCTCTTCGTAGTTTTCGGGTTCGTCGTCTAACACGGGTGTAGACACCGAGTCGGAGGACCTGTGATGAAAACCTGAAAACAAGACGGTCGAAGCGATTGATTCTGGAAGTTTTGAAAAATATATAAAGAACAATAAGCGGAGGAAAATTAACGGCACGGCGCGGGCACTCAACGGCATCCCGCACGCGGACGACGATGGTCGAACGCCCGCTTGACGGCTCGAGACGTGCGCGCGGCGTCCGTCGGACACACCGCGAGTGGCACGCTCTCGACGTCCGAGCAATGCCTGGGACCGCTCACGGTGCGCGCCCTCGTGGGCCGTTGAGCGCACGTGCCTGGCAGCGTGAGGCGCGCGTTCGGCGGCCGCGACGTGCGAGCTTCTGGCTGCGCAGAACGCGCGCACGGCGGCCACGGAGTGGACGCGTCCGACGGCGCGGGGGACGCCCCGAGGGTCGCCGGGCGGGTACCCGACCACGTCGGGCGAATGCCCAACGCGTTGGGCGGACGCCCGACGAGGATTGGGCGCGGGCGCCCAACCTCGCGTTGGGCGATCGCCCAACAAGGTTGGGCGGTAGCCCAACACTAGGTTGGGCGGCCGCCCAACCACAATGGGCGACGCCCAATTTTTTTTGGGCGTCACCCATTGTTCCGGGATCCGTTTCCCTATATAAGGGCACGGATCCCAAGGTGAAAAGGGGCCTTTTTTTAGAGAGGAAAAACTTTCTCACTCTAAACATATTTAGAGAGAGAGAGAGTGGATTTTTTTTAGAAAAATATTTTTTTTTCTCAAAAATTCCAAATTTCCTAAGTTCAATTTTTACTAAATTTTTATTAAAATCGGGAGCTCGCGGTTCGTGGAATCAATCGGCTTTGACTGTCAGATACCGAATCAAAGGTATTATCCGAGGACTAGACTCTTTATTTTATTTAATTTATTTCTCTCCTTCTATTTATTTTTTTATGCTATAGTTTTTATTCCTTTAGTCATTTATTTATTTTGTCACGTTTTATTTAGTTAGCGTATTTATTTAATTTTCGTTTCGTATTAAATAAAATTCGGTTTTGTTTTAAAATAAAAACCTCGTTTTGGATATCCCAATACGAACCGTGATCCGATAAAAAGGTAGTTCGGGTATCGAAAAGGTTGTAATTATAAGTTTTTTAATTTAAAAGAGGTTTCCAAATAACGTTTTAAAATAAAAACATCGTTGTAGGAACTTCCGTTTTCGACTATGATCCATCTTTGGTAGTTCGGAAGTCCAAAACGATTGAATTAGATTTAATTTAAAGCTTTTGAATAAATCTGGAAAATATTGGAGTGCTGCTGTAATTTGTCAATTCTGTCACTAAATACTGTTTACCGACGGATTTTCCGTCGGTAAATCTGCCAAAATGTAAAAAATGTCATTTCGGTCCCTTTTTCTTAACTTTTAGACTTTTAATCCTTATTATATATATATATATATATATATATAATTATGTAATACATGTTTTTCAAATTATTTTAGTATATACATTTATTTTAGAATATTGGTATATCATTTTTATTTTATTTTATAATATAAGTATAAATATATATATAAGTATTTCCTTTTTATTAACTTAGGCTATGTTTAAATATTAGTTATTTGATATTTTGAGAAACAATGGATGGATATTAGTATATGTCATTTTTGGTATTTAAACTATATTAATTATGTATATATATGTATAGTTTTAGGAACATTTGGGTTATTTTGTTGATTATTACATGAAGTTATTTCGGATAAAGGTTATTTTCTTATTTAGGAGATTTATTTACTATTTTCACATCTTTAAAATATAAATGTATTTTATCTAGCATTTTCATATATGTATTATATAGTTTCCTTTTATTAACTCTTATTTTCTTATCTTCTCTTTTTTTAAATGTATATATATATATATGTGTCTAAACTATTTTCTTTATTCTTTTGGCCCATTCATGGGTCCATGTTCCAAGAAGGCTTTATTTGAGTGTGAATATTAGTTTAAATAAGTTTATTGTTGTAAGTATAACAATTAGAGAGTCCATTAAATAAGTGGGGAAAATAAATCACAAAAAAAGAGAGTTTTTCAATTGAACTATTTAAATTAATGAGTTTTTTTTTAGATTTCTAATATAAATAAATAGAGTCATTCTTGTTAATATTTCAAATCATCTTCAAAACACCACGTTTTAAAACCTTAATCCGTTCCAAAGGCGGATTAAAGGATCATTGTAATTAAAATCGTTTTCGTTGTGAATAATAGAGTTTTCGAATCACTTTCTTAAAGAATTTGTACCAAATAAAATTGACTTGCATGTTTAACCATGTTTTCTCATTAAAAGGTTTTCATCTCAAACGTTTTCAAATACTCGAGTCGTTCCAACGGCGATTCGGGTAAACTTCATCAAACGGGGTTTTAAAACGCACCTAAATCGTTCCAACGACGATTGAGGTGCGAACCATGTAATAAACATCGTTTTGGGAAAATAAGTTAATGTAGAATAGACACACAACATAACATTTAAATACGGTTGTAAATAAATCACTTCTTTCTTCCCCCTCTCTGTGTATGTATAAACATAAATGGGTGATTCTTTACTGATGTGGCTTTTCAATATCATATGCTCAAAACGGTTTCCAAAAAGAGAAAGAAAAGGGTTTCAAATGAATTTTAAACTTAAAGAAGTATACGATTAGTCCGTTATCGCCTAACATGCTGAGTAGGAGGCCGGTGGTTCATAACCGGGCGATGTCGGGGTGCCTAGTAGCCTTTCTCCGGAAAGGAGCTAGCCTTCTCGGCTCGTACCTAAGTTTCCCGAACCCACACCGGTCTCCCGCAAGGGATCGGTGTTCATTTTCCCATTCGTGGGTGGCGACTCTTCCATATCTCCGAGCTCCGGTCCTGTCGAGCAGCTTGATTCCGCGATTGGTTGCTTTCGGCGCCAATCACCGCTTATGTCGCCATGAGGTTGTCCACCCCCCGGTCCGCCCGGGAGATTAGGCCGCGGCACCTCGTCTAACAAGTGGCGACTCTGCTGGGGAAGCGAGAAATTTGATTCCGGAAGGCATGCACTAAGCCCTTAACGGGGACGGATCGTTTTACTTCTTTTCGTATGCATTCACGAGCATTATTGCAAACCCTTTGGGTAATTTCCGCGAAACCTCTAGCGAGAGTCCATTCGTCGCTCGAAAGAGGCTAGCGTAAGTTCCCCCTTACAGTAAGGCGCCAGAGGGTCCCCATCCATTCGTTAGGGGCGAATCTGTGCGGTCCTGTGAGGTCCCGCGGTCAGCCGTGTCAGCATATAGTAGCCTTAGAAGTTTCCATAGGATTACCCGTTACTATTTTTGATGTGATAAATGAATCAGTTCGTGTTTTCAAACCGCCATGATACGTGTCTAATCCTAAATTATGTAAAGAAAATGAGACGATGCGCTAATATGTACTCATGAATCGACGTACTAATTACCCTAAAACATCGAAACGATTTGAACTAAAGACGACTTAGTCATCTCATATGAATGAACATGTGCGACCCGCCTTGTCCCTTTCGGTGTCCCGACGAAGGCACGTGTTCAGGAAATACGTTATGACGTAAGCACGTATTAGTATGAATCGGTTCGGTGTTAAGGATAGTTACATTTCGATACAAAAGACTATATTAACGATAGTCGTTATTCACATTCTTTAAATAAGTTAGGATAAAACGAGATCATGACGAAACGAAAACGAAGAACATTTCTGTTTCGAACGACCATGTCGTAACGTGAAAAGTTTCGTACAAGTAGCCTGTCCCTTCCGAATGAAAGACGAGCTTTTACGTTATGCCTCGTGTCGTTCTTAAGAGAAATGGATGTGCCCGTACAGATGACTAAGAAAAATAAAGAAAAGAAAAATGAACTAATCGACCAAAATCATTCTGAATCTACAATATATGTTAATCCCGCGAGTAGTTAAAGAAAATAAACCAATGTCGTTGAATACGTGCCTCAGACGAGAGTATACCCCGTTTAAAACTTCGAAGCCGAATTAAGCCAAACCATATAATTGCGCCATATGGACGAGACTGCGGGTTTTGACTAACGACTCGATCATTTCGACCGTTACCAAAACTGCAAGAAATATGGCCCGATATACGTGTTTGCTTAAATTCGCGCCTAAAGGAAGGAAAACGGTGATATCCTCGCTTCGAATAAACATGCGATTCAACGAAACGTTGATTTTCTATAACCACACTGAGATGATATATCCCATGGATTGGGAGAAACAAAGAGTTGTAATTAGCCGAAAGATTATCGTGCGCTCAAAATAAGACTCGCCGTCTTTTCACGTAGCAAAATGAGCAAACGGATCCTCGACGATAAGAACAAACGCGTTACGCGATGAGTCCGTTCCCTAAAATAAAATCCAAAAGTAATTCCATCACTAAATAAACACGTGGTTACGTCTCTCGATAGATCCAAAAGATCTCGTTGTAATCCAAAAATCGAGACACGAACCCACGCGAACAAAAGGGAACGAGTCATTGACAATAACGAACGATTGGACTAGAATAATAACTCGAACCACGTCTAAAAACTGAGATGCGCTCAAAGGGAGTCAAAACCCGAATTAATGCGTCTCACGAAAGGACGAAAGACGAGTTATTCCGAAAGGACAATCCAACTTGGTCGATTTCTGAGTCACTGAACGTTGATACGTCAAAACGAACTGTATTGTCTGATGAATGATTTATTTTTCCGCAATAATCGACGGCATCACGCGTCCCCGGGAACGCAATGTGAGCCAAAAGACCAAAATCCTAGGAAAGAGACCTGGACCAACGAGTGTGTGGAGGAATAAGGGTGGAAGAGAGATGTTGTGATACATGTAAATAGAACTAACGTTTGTTCTTCTTATCTTATAATCGTAAATAAATAAACGCACACACCACGAATCATGCATATGAAATCATGCATACATACTAATGGATACCGTTCACGCAGACGTCATCATTAAGCGGTTGTGGTTTCGCGAGAGTAATCGGCTTGTCAGACAGTTTGATCAGTCGCGAGTAGACAGTCCTGAATCAGTAGTTGTGGCTTCTGATTCGAGTATACTCAGTCTTCCGTCAGTATGTCTGCAACTGACGAGAAGGTGGCTGAATTGGAGAATTCTGTGAACAATATCAACGACCAGCTGGCCGCAATCTTGGCCCAGCTAGCTGAGTTAGCACTGAAGGACAACAAGAGTGGTAGTAAGCGTGCTGAGAATAAGGTGAACGATGGCCCTCGCTTTGGGAATGAGGAGGATTATCAGGATTATGTCCGAAAACAGTTAGAGAAGGAGAAAGCTAAGGAAGAGGAGTGGAGGCAACACATCACACAGGAAGTGCAGGACTTGCGCGGAGGAAGCTCCGGGAGTCAAGATTTCTATAACTTGAAGAATTGTTTGACAGCAACAGCTTTACCTCTGAAATTCCGGCTCCCTGACATGAAAAAGTTCGATGGAACTGGAGATCCCACCGCTCACATGAATCAATACGTTGCGGTAATGAAGCACACGATCCTGACCGAGGATCAAGTCTTGGGGCTGTTTAACACTTACCTGGAGGGGGCTGCCCTCACATGGTTCCATGCGTTGCCAATGGTGACAAAGAAGGATTGGAAAGAGTTGGCGAAGTCATTCATCGCTCAGTATAGCTTTAACACCATGCTGGAAGTCACTTTGAAAGAGTTAGAGAGCACTAAGCAGCAGACTGGGGAATCCCTTTCAGACTTCGTGAAGAGATGGAGGGCTAAGGCCGCGGTCATGAAACAGAAGCCACTTGAGCAAGATCAGATCCGAATGGTGATTGGCAATACGTTGCCGTATATTAAGAATGAGTTGAGATATATGTCGTTCACAGATTTCAATCAGATGTATAGTTGTGCCTTGACTGTCGAAGGCGATGGGGAGCCGAAGAAAGCTTATACCAAGTGGATGAAGTCTGGATATAGTGCCGGAGGGCCTAGCGCGAGTACGGAATCTGCGACAGTGAAAGTGGTTGATCTTAATGCTATCAAAAAGAGGCGGTTCGCCAAGTTCGATCAGACCTATGCGAAAGTTTTTGAACGTCTGCAGAAGAAGGGGTTGTTGAAAGCCCTTACCCCGTATAACAAAGCTCAACCTACTCCGCTGATTCAGGCTAGAGGGTATTGTGAATTCCACAGCAGTTATGGATATACGATTGAGAATTGCGAGAGGCTGAAACACGAAATCCAAGATTTGATTGAGGAGAAGAAGATAGCTGATCCTTCGTCAGCAAACCCTTCCGTTAGGCGTAATCCATTGCCTAATCATAGGGTGAGCGGGATCGGAGTTGGTTTGACGGAAACTGTAGTGATGGAATCTTTTGAGGAAGATGTAGAGGAGTTGTTGGACTCCGTCGAAAGAAGCAATGTGGGAAATGGTTTGTATGTGTCCTTCTTGGGTGAGGAACAAGAGGATGAACCAATGGAGGAAGGATCAGATGGTGGAGCACCATATGACGAGGATAGTGCCGAAGAGACCGGTGAAGGGTCGTCTCGGACTATCGTGCCAAATTTGGGTTTGTTTAGTGGCGGAAGGGATCCCGAAGTGCACTTGCATGAATATATGCATGACATGTTTATTGAATCCTTCGGGGTAGATGAGATTGCTCAGTGGTTCCACCATTCGCTGGTAGGTGAGCCTTTGGAATGGTTCCATTCATTACCCGACTCTTTCAAGCACGATTGGGATCGGTTGTCGGATTTGTTTCTAGAAAAGTATCAGAGAGCTGAAGATAAAACTGCGGAGCGCTTTGCAATGCAGATTGGACCCATCAAGCGTCCATTGCCGAGGATGAGCAAGTATAACGGCAATAAGGACCCTATGGAGCACCTCCACTTCTACTTATCGGCTATGACAGCCTTGAGTTTCAAAGAGGAAGAGATCACTAGCTTGTTTTGTAATTCACTGATGGGTGAACCGCTGATGTGGTACATGTCGCTGCCGATGTATGTTAAGACCGATTGGGCAGCTATGACGAAGAGATTTATCAAGGAATATACGGTATGGATGCTAGCAGAGCAAACTCCTGATTCCCCGTCTTACCAAACACCTGATGCGGTGTTAGCAATGCCTAGGTATGGTGGATACCGGGATCCTGTAGAGCATGCAAGGATATTCCGCGATCATATGTATAACGCTGGATTTCCACAGTGCGAGTTGCATGAACATTTTTCGGAAACCTTGATGGGTGAAGCCTTATTGTGGCATCAGGGTCTGTCAGAGGAAGAGATGTGCCATTGGATACCGCTCCGAAATGCCTTTGTGGCGAGATACGAAGTGTACATTCCATGGACGGGATCCCTGGATGATTTGGACAGAATTAGGCAATTCCCCGAGGAACATTTTGTGGATTATGCTAGAAGGTGGAGGCACCGTTATGAGCAGTGTAATGAGACAATGAGCGATAAGGTGCAGCTTATGTGCATACAACGAGGTGCTATTCCGTTGGCCGCAAGAAGGATGAGTCGGGTGTCCCTCCGTGACTATGATGAGTTGATAGGTTGGGCCTTGTATGGATCGACGGATCCCTTTTTCCTGAATCCGAGTGTTCCTCACGTCATGGATTTGATGGTCGTGGACATTTGGGCAAGTTCCTCGGACGAGGAGGATGCCAATCGGAGGATCCCTATCAACATTTGGGACGAGGCGGATGACGAGCCGGAAGTTACGGTGATAACGAGATCAGGTCGTGTGGCCGAGGGAAAGGCACCAATGATAGAGATTGAGATTGGAGAAGGTTCGGCTCCTAAGCCCGACGACCAAGTTCTTGAACATGAAGAAGACGCAAGCTAAGTCTACGGTCTAGGAAGTTTTATGCCATTCTAGGTACCATCGTGAAAATCTGATGAAAGAGTTGCAGAATTTGGTTATTTCCACCGATACCGAGCCGACAGCGCTAGTAGGGGCAATTATGGCCCGAAAGAGGACTGAGATCACATTTACCGACGAGGATCTCCCAGAAGAGGGGAAGGCTCACAACAAGCCATTGTATATCCGAGCGGAAATTAACGGGAAGAAGACTAGCTGTGTTATGGTCGATGATGGATCGGCCATTAATGTTTGTCCTTTGAAGCTCTTGTCCAAGTTGGGAGTGGAGAGAGGAGATTTGACAGCTTCTGAAACAGTGATCAGAGCATACGATGACAGCCGTAGGCATATTGAAGGAGTTTTCAAGGCCAAATTGAAAGTAGGGCCGTATGAGGAAGAGACTGAGTTCACAGTGTTGGACATCCTGGTAACTTTTACTGTGTTGTTGGGACGCCCTTGGTTCCACAAGCTGGGAGGTGTGCCCTCCACGCTCCACCAAATGATCAAGTTCCCTTTCGGGGAGGAGATAGTAACAATTAGAGCTGAGAAATTGAGCTCGGTGGCAGCATTGGGAATTGAGCCTCAACTTTTCTCCGGATTCCAAGTCTCTGGGATTTACGAGTCGAGCATGACCACCGAAGTGGTGAAGATGATGAAAGGAGGTTTCATCCCGGGAATGGGATTAGGAGCACACCATCAAGGGTTGTCGGAGTTTCCGAATTTTAAAAGTCAGAAAACCCGGAGGGGTTTGGGATATGAGCAGGGGAGTCCATCCAACATGAGTGCAGAAGGAAAAATAGGCTTGAGGAAGCATTTTGTAAGCGAGGGGCATGGAAAGCCATATTCGGGAACCTCCGAGTCGTGGACAAGCACGGAAGGAAAGATTCTGCCAAGGTTTGAAATCTTCAATGATGTTGCCGACTGGGGCAAAGGAAAGGCAAGCTGCTTTATCGAGGAGATCATGATGCTGGATTCAAATGCCGATGAGCAGGTCATTACCATTGAAGCGACTACAGGAGCTGAAATTGAGCCTAGTACCTCGAGAGTATATGAGAAGTCCGAAGATATTGAGGATGAAAATTGTATTACTGCTTTGTTTGAGTCTGATGATGTAATCACCCACGCTATCAATGAAATGAATTCTGATTTTGCTTACTTGCTTGATGTCGATCATGATCATTCCATGCATTCTCATTCATATAACATGCCTACATTTGAAATCAATACGATAGAAATGTCAACTTTCAATCTTGGTACGGATGAAAATCCTAAACTTATACAAATTGCTCAAGAACTAACTATTGAAGAGAGAAAAGAATTTGAGAGAATAATTAAAAAATACGAAATTGTATTCGCTTGGACATACGAAGACATGCCTGGAATTGATCAATCAATCGTAACTCACCGTATTCCAACATATCCCGAGGTGAGGCCCGTAAAGCAGAAGCTCCGACGTATGAGACCCGAATGGGCAGATAAGATCAGAGAGGAAGTAAAGAAGCAGTTAGAAGTAGGGTTCATCGAAGTAATCGACTATCCCCCTTGGGTCGCAAATGTAGTGCCCATCGCGAAAAAGGATGGCAAAGTGAGGATGTGCGTGGATTACAGAGATCTTAACAAGGCATGCCCCAAGGATGAGTTCGCATTGCCTCATATCGATGTATTGATCGACAGTGCAGCGTCAAGCGTCTTACACACAAATGTGGATGGTTTCATGGGCTACATGCAAGTTCAGATGGCCGAAAAGCACAAAGCGAAAACCTCGTTCACAACTGAGTGGGGAACATACTGCTACAGGGTAATGCCGTTTGGTTTGAAGAATGCCGGGGCAACTTACCAGCGAATGGCTACAGCACTGTTCCATGATATGATACACAAGGAGGTAGAAGTCTACATGGACGATATGATGGTCAAATCAGAGACAAGAGAAGGGAATTTTGCCGCACTCGAGAAGTTTTTGGCCCGAATTGCAGAATTCAAGCTAAGGTTAAACCCGAAGAAGTGCTTTTTCGGTGTTTCGTCGGGGAAAATCTTAGGCTATGTAATCGGAAATAAGGGAATTGAGGTGGATCCCGATAAAGTGAAGGCTATACAAGAGATGCCGGCGCCGAGAAATAAGAAGGAAGTGAGAGGGTTTCTGGGGCAAGTTCAGTATATCAGTCGGTTCATAGCGAGACTCACCACAATCTGCGAGCCAATCTTTAAGTTGTTAAGGAAAGACCAACCCGTCGTTTGGAATGATAAGTGTCAACAGGCGTTAGAGAGTGTCCGAAGTTACTTGTCTAATCCGCCAGTGTTGAGACCGCCTAAACTGGGAAAGCCACTTCTCCTCTATGTAGCAATTGAGGAGCGATCTATTGGAGCAATGTTGGCTCAAGAGGGAGACACCGGTGTGGAGCACGCGGTGTATTATTTGAGTAAGAAGTTCCTAGAGTATGAGCTCAAATACAACATGATCGAAAAGACATGTGTGGCAGTGGTGTGGTTGACGAAGAAACTGCGGCACTATTTCCAATCATATAAAGTGATCATTATTTCTCGAATGGACCCCATGAAGTATCTATACCGAACTCCATCCTTGACGGGGAAGTTAGCCAGATGGTTGTTGCTTTTGTCCGAGTTTGACATTGAATATGTGACAAAGAAGGTTATCAAAGGAAGAGCCGTGGCAGAATTTTTGGCTAATCAACCCCTGAATACAAAAGAAGAAGAGATAAGCTATGATTTCCCCGATGAACATTTGAATGCAATCGAAGTTATACCATGGAAAATGTTCTTCGACGGAGCAGTTAATTCGAATGGAGCCAGAGTAGGAGTACTACTTATCTCCCCGGAAGGAGAAAGAATCCCGATGGCGAAGAAGTTATCCTTCCCCCTTACCAACAATATGGCCGAATACGAAGCATGCATTTATGGTTTGGAGTCATTAGCAGCACTGGGAGCGTCATATGTCGAAATTTGGGGTGACTCCAAGTTGATCATCGAACAGGCACAAGGAAACTGGGAAGTGAGAGAAGAAAGGCTACGTCCGTATCTAGATCAGCTAGAAGGGTTGGCATTGAGATTCAAAGAATGTCGCTTCTATCACATCCCTCGAGCTCAGAATCAGGCCGCGGATGCCTTGGCCACTTTGGTGTCAGTTTGGGACAATCCTCGGAATCTGGCCTCGAAACCGTTGGTATTGAGAAGATCTCACAAACCGTGCTACGAAGACGTAATGCTGTTAGGGGTAGATGAAAAACCGTGGTATTTCGATATCGTGAACTTCATGAAAGATGGAACATATCCGGCAGAGTCAGAACCTAGGGATCAAGCTGTGATTAGAAGGCTAGCTCGTCAGTTCGTCATCCATAACGACTTGCTTTACAAAAGGCACATTGACGGATTACAACTAAGATGCTTGGATGCGGGTGAAGCCCGCGAGGTGATGGAATCAGTACATTCGGGAATTTGTGGAGCCCATATGGGAGGAGCAGTACTAGCTAAGAAAATTATCAGACAAGGCTTCTATTGGCTCACCATGGAAAGAGATTGTAACGAGTATGCGAAGAAATGTCACGATTGTCAAATCCACGGCGATTGCAGTCATCTTCCGGCCATGGAACTACATGTGCTAGCACCTATTTGGCCATTCGCTGCCTGGGGCATTGACATCATCGGTGAAGTAAGGCCTAATGCTTCAAATGGACATAAGTTTATTGCAGTTGCCATCAATTATTTCACCAAGTGGGTAGAAGCAGAGTCGTTTAGCAAACTGGGATCTAAGCAGATGAGAAAGTTCATTGAAAAACACTTGATCACCAGGTTCGGAGTGCCTCATCACATGATCACGGATAACGGGGTCCAGTTTCAGGGGGAAGTAAGGAATCTTTTCCGAGAATATGGCATCGAACATCACAAGTCTTCTCCGTACCGTCCACAGGCTAATGGGGCAGTAGAAGCAGCTAATAAGAACCTTAAAAGGATCCTCGTAAAGACGGTGGAATCACATCGGAACTGGCATGAGCACCTCCCACTCACGTTGTGGGCTTATCGCACGACAGTCAGAACCTCGACTGGGGCAACGCCATTCTCCTTGGTATACGGAACAGAAGCGGTCCTGCCGATTGAGATTGAAAAGCGATCGTTGAGAATCGCAGTGGAAGCAGAAATCCCCGAGACGGAATGGGTGAAGAGGCGATGTGAGCAGTTGGCTTTAGTTGATGAGAAAAGGATGGAAGCCATTTACCATGTACAGTTATATCAAAGAAGGATGGCTCGGGCTTTCAATAAAAAAGTCAAGACCAGCCCTATCAAAGAAGGAGATTTGGTGCTGAAACAGATCCGTGTGACGCACACCGACCCGAGGGGGAAGTTTAGGCCTAACTGGGAAGGACCATTCGTCGTGAAGAAGATACTAAGCAAAGGAGCGGTGAAGTTAACCACAATGGACGGCATGGAATTCTTCGAACCTACCAATCTGGATAGGCTTAAGAAATACTTTTCGTAAAAAAAAAAAAATAAATAAAGAAAAATTCCCGATAGGTTGAAAACCCGCAAAGGGCGACCTATGCAACAATAAGGGACATCCCAATGGGTGAAAACCCGAAAGGGCACTCATTTAAAAATTCCAGGATAATAAAAGGGGAGGAGAAAAATCGCCGGGATCCGAAAACCGAAAGGCGGGTCCTGGTAACAATAGTTACGACTTGAGCAATTACAAAAACAATGTATAAGAGACTAAGTATTTCTGTTGTTTGTAAATAAATAAAGGCATGAATATATTTGACGAGAATGGTTGGAATCATTATAATCTACCGCGTGCATGGTAATATGAATCACGGGTTATACATTTCCCATCCTACTTTTCACAAAAAGCCTACCTACTATCCACCCCACTCCCTATACATCAGCTATACATCAGAGAAACCCTAATAAAAGCTACAAAGCAACAATGAAAGCTACAAAGCAACAATGAAAGCTACAAGCCTAATACGGAGGGAAGTCCCAATAGTTCTCAAAATCTCTCAGATGAGATGCCCGCTCCGCAGATAGTGTCTCCTCGGCAGCACGCGCTCTCTCATCAGAAACTCGCGCTCTCTCATCAGAAACCCGTGCTCTCTCATCAGCAGCTCGTGCTCTCTCCTCTGCAGTAAGGCGGCTGATCGACTCATCATGCACCCTCTCCTCGACGGCAAGGCGACCCTCAGTCTCCCGTCGCATCATCCCCGACCAGTGGTCGTTCCTCTCTTGATACACATGACCAACTCGGGCATCAGCTTCCCGCACTAGCTCGCTCTGTCTCCGCTCGTGGGCATGTAGATCACTCTACAGAAAAAGGAAAAAAGGACAGATAAAAGGCAGCATAGGCAAAAAACATAAATCATACATACATGCATACATTTCACTACACTAAAGTACAGTAATGATACATACCAGGTGATCGGTGCAGCGCAAGCTGAGGCGGTCTCGGAGATAACCAGACAGCCCTACGTAATCCGTACAAGTCTCTCTCGTGGTCAGAGAAGCGTCTGAGGGATCAAACGGGACCCTCGAGGAGAAGATAGGAGGGGCCGCCTCAAATCCCGCGTAAGGTACCCCGGACTCGTCATAGCAGATCGTAGCATAATCTCTCCCATAGTCTGGTATAGGCACGCCTATGGATGACCCCTCCGGTCGAGCTGCACTGGAGGACTCGCCGACAAAATAGGGCTGCTCGCACACCGGTGTTTGAGCCTGAGTATCGTCGAAAAAATCAGATAGGTGGGCACTCCGCCAGGATCCCTCCTGCAAAAAAAAAACACAATAAAACCTCCGAGCATTTCATAAATAAAATGAAAAGAGGGCGGAATCACTTACCGGAACCTCCGCCTGACCAAAGACGGCCTCGACCGCCTCTCTCGAAAACACGTCCGCCACAGGATCTACCTCCATCACTGCCGCCGGGGCATCCCTCGCGCTCAATAAAGTAGATAAATAAGGCTCGCGGCCCCTGGCGTGAACCCAGACTACTCTACCGATAAAATGACGGGTCAGATCTCGACGAATGGTCGATAGGGGCAGAGTCCGCACAGCAAACATGGAAACGGGAATCTCCCCCGGCGTCCAGTGAACATCACTCACTCCGGTGATGCCTCGATCTCCCAAATACCACGCCCGCACACAAGGGCCGGTGAGCACGCACTGCTGCTCCTTGATCATCGATGTGTATGCATACTCGGGACCGAAGTCAAGGTCGTCCCACCTGAACTTAATCTAAAAAATATGCGCAAAGAAAAGGGTCAGAAAGACTCAAGCCAAAGTCTAGCGAGACTAAGCGAAATCTACCTGTGTGAGGACTAATGAGTCAATCCGATCTAGGAGCCATGGCACTGTCCACCTCCTCTCAGCGCTCAGATCAAAATCTCTCCATCGAACCATAAAAGGCGGCCTCTGTGCTCTCAATCGAGGTCGAGATCGACTGGGAAGGATGCGTCTCTCGTACGCCCACACCTGCGGTATAAACAAGGACTAGGAGTGTGAGAAAGAAAAAAAAAACAAAGACGGGCGAATCAAGAAGGCGTCACGTACCAGTAGAGCAAAGGTGTAACCACCGAAATCCTTGCACTTCCGGCTAGTCAGGTCCAGAAACTTGTAGAGAAAAGCTAAGCCTGCCCCCGCCCAATCGTAGGAAGCTGCGGCATCTAAATCACTAAGGGCCTGGATGAGACCCGCATGTACCTTTCCGCCCTTCGTGCAGAAAATCGTCTCACTCAGAGCATATACAAGGAAGCTACGAACCGCCAGATCAGTAGCATCAGTCTCACAGAAGTCCCGTCTACTCAAGAGGCTAGCAGTCGAAATAAACTTCGCCGGGGTAGATTTGGCGCATAGGGGAACTCCTGGTCCTATCAAGGCGGCAAGCCTAGCAGGGTCGACCCGCGGTCGCATCATGCCATAATGGAAGGGGACGGGGGTGTTGCTCCCTCGTAATCCGGTCAATAATGAGAAATCTCGGGGCGAGATGGTCATCTCCCCGAAGGAAAGGTGGAAGGTGTGGGTCGAGTCAATCCACCGCTCACACAGGGCCCGTAGGCCAAAGGGATCGCACACCCCGTTGGTGCGGGGCAGCGCTGCAATGAAGGATCCGAAGCCCAACTCCTGCACGCGGGCTCTCGTCGCGGCGCTCAGCCTATCATACCATGAAAGAACCTCGGCAGTGGTCCCGGAAATCTCGATGAGCTAAAGAGGAACAAGATAAAAAAAAATTTTAATACAACTCCTAAGGCAAGCGAGTGATAAGAACGCGTTAAGACTAGGTATTCTTTCATTTTCTAACCTAGAGACATCCGGTCAGTTAGGACCAATTTTCTGTAAAAAATCTCTCATGTAGGGTCCTTCACATAAGGTTGAGTCAATTCTTTGATCCACTCTCGTCTGCGGTGACGAGGAGCGTAGATTAGGTTTTACTATTCACGTACGTTAACGGGCATTAGGTAAGTTTTTACTATTCACGTCGTTTTCACTATTCACGTGCACTATTCACGTCTACTATTCACGTGCATTAGCTAAGTTTTTGCTATTCACGTTGTCACTATTCACATGCACTATTCGCGTTTTTACTATTCACGTGCACTATTCACGTTCATTAGCTAAGTTTTCACTATTCACGTTTTTACTATTCACGTGCACTGTTCACGTTTTTACTATTCACATCGTTTTTACGGTTAACATGCATAAATTCGTAGTGTACTATTCACATGCATATAGCGCGCATTCTTACAAAAACAAACAGGTGTTACGTGTAAATAAAGGAATTCACGTTTTCTAGCTAAAGTCCTCTAAGGCAGTCTAAGAGTTAGCATGCAAATCATGTTCGTATAGGAGTGCTAAAGCCTAGAGTTCAAATCAAATAAAAGTGAGGAACCACTTACCTCGTTGCAGCGTGTCCTGCTCAAGTGTGTCGTAGGGTCGTGGAAGGTATCCACTCTATCCAGGTTTACGTAAACCTCGTCCATGCCTCTGGTGCCATCCCATTCATCTAAATCCATCCCGAGAATAATCCAAATTGAAGTCTAGTGAGAGAAAGAGGAGAGAGAAGGTGTGGGGTTGAAATGAAACCCCACCACCTAGGAAAAGGGAATGGCATTCCCGTAAATAGTGAAAAAAGTACGATTTGACATAAAGGTAAAAAGTAAATAATTAATTACCAGGTGCACAGACCTCCGATTTGCAGTCCGTTTCAGCCTGCATTTCTCCCAGACAGTGACTAACATTGTCAAAACATCAATTCCAGACAACAGCTAATTTTTACAGAACAGTGACACCAGTCAAAATACAGACGACAGTCAACAGAAAAACAATCAGTAGTCTATTTCATTTCGGACTAAGACGTGTGCCCATCGAATCGTCGAGATGATAGCTCCAGTGAGAAAATACAGACAACAGTGTGGTAAGAAAATCCAGAAACAGCCCCCGCTTTTTAGCCATTTGACTCTCGGTCGCAGACCGAAGTTGCTTTTTAGCCATTTGACTCACGGTCACAGACGGAGTTGCTTTTGAGCCATTTGACTCTCGGTCGCAGACCGAAGTTGCTTTTTAGCCATTTGACTCTCGGTCGCAGACCGAAGTTGCTTTTTAGCCATTTGACTCACGGTCGCAGACCGGAGTTGCTTTTTAGCCATTTGACTCTCGGTCGCCGACCGGAGTTGCTTTTTAGCCATTTGACTCTTGGTCGCAGACTAGAGTTGCTTTTTAGCCATCTGGCTCATGGTCGCTGACCGGAGTTGCTTTTTAGCCATCTTCCCCACAGTCGTAAATCAGGGTAGCTGTTTAGCGATTATCCCCGCAATCTTAAAATAGGGTAGCTGTTTAGCCATTATCCCCGCAATCTTGAAATGGGGTAGCTGTTTAGCCATTATCCCCGCAATCTTGAAATAGGGTAGCTGTTTAGCCATTATCCCCGCAATCTTGAAATAGGGTAGCTGTTTAGCCATTATCCCCGCAATATTGAAATAGGGTAGCTGTTTAGCCATTATCCCCGCAATCTTGAAATAGGGTAGCTGTTTAGCCATTATCCCCGCAATCTTAAAATGGGGTAGCTGTTTAGCCATTATCCCCGCAATCTTGAAATAGGGTAGCTGTTTAGCCATTATCCCCGCAATCTTGAAATAGGGTAGCTGTTTAGCCATTATCCCCGCAATCTTGAAATAGGGTAGCTGTTTAGCCATTATCCCCGCAATCTTGAAATGGGGTAGCTGTTTAGCCATTATCCCCGCAATCTTGAAATAGGGTAGCTGTTTAGCCATTATCCCCGCAATCTTAAAATGGGGTAGCTGTTTAGCCATTATCCCCGCAATCTTGAAATAGGGTAGCTGTTTAGCCATTATCCCCGCAATCTTGAAATGGGGTAGCTGTTTAGCCATTATCCCCGCAATCTTGAAATAGGGTAGCTGTTTAGCCATTATCCCCGCAATCTTGAAATAGGGTAGCTGTTTAACCATTATCCCCGCAGTCACAAATAGGGTAGCTATTTAGCCATTATCCCCGCAATCTTGAAATAGGGTAGCTGTTTAGCCATTATCCCCGCAGTCGTGAATTAGGGTGCAGCCCGAAGCAGAGTCTGAAAAGGTCAGAGAACAACGCCGGAGCGCGCAGCGCAAAGGTCAGGTATGTTCCCTCCTACTCGTTACGTGTCTTTTACTTTTATATGTTTTACATTGCATGTGTACGTTAGCAAAAAACGTTTTCGAAACACACACATCACTGTCAAAATAGAAAAGTAGGGGCAACTGTAGACACCGAGTCGGAGGACCTGTGACGAAAACCTGAAAACAAGACGGTCGAAGCGATTGATTCTGGAAGTTTTGAAAAATATATAAAGAATAATAAGCGGAGGAAAATTAACGGCACGGCGGGGGCACGCAACGGCATCCCGCACGCGGACGACGATGGTCGAACGCCCGCTTGACGGCTCGAGACGTGCGCGCGGCGTCCGTCGGACGCACCGCGAGTGGCACGCTCTCGACGTCCGAGCAATGCCTGGGACCGCTGACGGTGCGCGCCCTCGTGGGCCGTCGAGCGCACATGCCTGGCAGCGTGAGGCGCGCGTTCGGCGGCCGCGACGTGCGAGCTTCTGGCTGCGCAGAACGCACGCACGGCGGCCACGAAGTGCACGCGTCCGACGGCGCGGGGGACGCCCCGAGGGTCGCCGGGCGGGCACCCGACCACGTCGGGCGAACGCCCAACGCGTCGGGCGGACGCCCGACGAGGATTGGGCGCGGGCGCCCAACCTCGCGTTGGGCGCTCGCCCAATGCCGTTGGGCGATCGCCCAACTCATGTTGGGCGGCCGCCCAACAAGGTTGGGCGGTAGCCCAACACTAGGTTGGGCGGCCGCCCAACCACAATGGGCGATGCCCAATTTTTTTTGGGCGTCGCCCATTGTTCCGGGATCCGTTTCCCTATATAAGGGCACAGATCCCAAGGTGAAAAGGGGCCTTTTTTTGGAGAGGAAAAACTTTCTCACTCTAAACATTTTTAGAGAGAGAGAGTGGATTTTTTTGAGAAAAATATTTTTTTTTCTCAAAAATTCCAAATTTCCTAAGTTCAATTTTTACTAAATTTTTATTAAAATCGGGAGCTCGCGGTTTGTGGAATCAATCGGCTTCGACTGTCAGATACCGAATCAAAGGTATTATCCGAGGACTAGACTCTTTATTTTATTTAATTTATTTCTCTCCTTCTATTTATTTTTTTATGCTATAGTTTTTATTCCTTTAGTCATTTATTTATTTTGTCACGTTTTATTTAGTTAGCGTATTTATTTAATTTTCGTTTCGTATTAAATAAAATTCGGTTTTGTTTTAAAATAAAAACCTCGTTTTGGATATCCCAATACGAACCGTGATCCGATAAAAAGGTAGTTCGGGTATCGAAAAGGTTGTAATTATAAGTTTTTTAATTTAAAAGAGGTTTCCAAATAACGTTTTAAAATAAAAACATCGTTGTAGGAACTTCCGTTTTCGACTATGATCCATCTTTGGTAGTTCGGAAGTCCAAAACGATTGAATTAGATTTAATTTAAAGCTCTTGAATAAATCTGGAAAATATTGGAGTGCTGCTGTAATTTGTCAATTCTGTCACTAAATGCTGTTTACCGACGGATTTTCCGTCGGTAAATCTGCCAAAATGTAAAAAATGTCATTTCGGTCCCTTTTTCTTAACTTTTAGACTTTTAATCCTTATTATATATATATATATATATATATATATATATATAATTATGTAATACATGTTTTTCAAATTATTTTAGTATATACATTTATTTTAGAATATTGGTATATCATTTTTATTTTATTTTATAATATAAGTATAAATATATATATAAGTATTTCCTTTTTATTAACTTAGGCTATGTTTAAATATTAGTTATTTGATATTTTGAGAAACAATGGATGGATATTAGTATATGTCATTTTTGGTATTTAAACTATATTAATTATGTATATATATGTATAGTTTTTGGAACATTTGGGTTATTTTGTTGATTATTACATGAAGTTATTTCGGATAAAGGTTATTTTCTTATTTAGGAGATTTATTTACTATTTTCACATCTTTAAAATATAAATGTATTTTATCTAGCATTTTCATATATGTATTATATAGTTTCCTTTTATTAACTCTTATTTTCTTATCTTCTCTTTTTTTAAATGTATATATATATGTGTGTCTAAACTATTTTCTTTATTCTTTTGGCTCATTCATGGGTCCATGTTCCAAGAAGGCTTTATTTGAGTGTGAATATTAGTTTAAATAAGTTTATTGTTGTAAGTATAACAATTAGAGAGTCCATTAAATAAGTGGGGAAAATAAATCACAAAAAAAGAGAGTTTTTCAATTGAACTATTTAAATTAATGAGTTTTTTTTAGATTTCTAATATAAATAAATAGAGTCATTCTTGTTAATATTTCAAATCATCTTCAAAACACCACGTTTTAAAACCTTAATCCGTTCCAAAGGCGGATTAAAGGATCATTGTAATTAAAATCGTTTTCGTTGTGAATAATAGAGTTTTCGAATCACTTTCTTAAAGAATTTGTACCAAATAAAATTGACTTGCATATTTAACCATGTTTTCTCATTAAAAGGTTTTCATCTCAAACGTTTTCAAATACTCGAGTCGTTCCAACGGCGATTCGGGTAAACTTCATCAAACGGGGTTTTAAAACGCACCTAAATCGTTCCAACGACGATTGAGGTGCGAACCATGTAATAAACATCGTTTTGGAGAAATAAGTTAATGTAGAATAGACACACAACATAACATTTAAATACGGTTGTAAATAAATCACTTCTTTCTTCCCCCTCTCTGTGTATGTATAAACATAAATGGGTGATTCTTTACTGATGTGGCTTTTCAATATCATATGCTCAAAACGGTTTCCAAAAAGAGAAAGAAAAGGGTTTCAAATGAATTTTAAACTTAAAGAAGTATACGATTAGTCCGTTATCGCCTAACATGCTGAGTAGGAGGCCGGTGGTTCATAACCGGGCGATGTCGGGGTGCCTAGTAGCCTTTCTCCGGAAAGGAGCTAGCCTTCTCGGCTCGTACCTAAGTTTCCCGAACCCACATCGGTCTCCCGCAAGGGATCGGTGTTCATTTTCCCATTCGTGGGTGGCGACTCTTCCATATCTCCGAGCTCCGGTCCTGCCGAGCAGCTTGATTCCGCGATTGGTTGCTTTCGGCGCCAATCACCGCTTATGTCGCCATGAGGTTGTCCACCCCCCGGTCCGCCCGGGAGATTAGGCCGCGGCACCTCGTCTAACAACGGGAACCTCATCATCATCTCCCACTAGAAAACCATATCTAACTGGGAGTTCACGAACTCTTCGTGATCTACGAATAGGTGCCACTGGAGTCTCATCTAATGGGACTTCCTCGGGTACCTCAACCGCTTCTGTTGTTTCAGTCGTTGTTTCTTCCTCTTGAACTTCGTCGAGTTCAATCACGCTTCCCTTTTGTGTTTCTTCGAGAAACTCTTTCTCTAAGAAGGTTGCGTGTTTGGATACTATTACTTTCTGATCATCTGGATGATAGAAGTAATACCCTATGGTTTCCCTGGGATATCCAATGAAGAAACATTTATCATATTTAGAATCTAATTTGTCGGACGCAACGCGTTTGACATATGCTGAACAACCCCATACTCTCATGAATGAGAACACGGGTTTCTTACCAACGAACAATTCATATGGTGTGGAAACAGCGGATTTAGTTGGTACTCGGTTCAGGGTGAAGAGGGCAGTTTCTAAGGCATAGCCCCAGAACGTCTTTGGAAGTAAGGCCATGCTCATCATAGATCGTACCATATCTAATAGGGTACGGTTTCTCCTCTCGGATACACCATTGTGTTGTGGTGTATAGGGAGGTGTCCATTGTGAGCATATCCCACATTCAGTTAGATAATTTAGAAAATCATCAGAAAGATATTCGCCACCTCGATCAGATCGAAGTGTTTTTATTTTCTTTCCTAATTGATTTTCCACTTCATTCTTGAAGCATTTGAACTTGTCAAAGGCTTCTGATTTGTGCCTCATCAAGTAGATATAACCATATCGAGTATGGTCATCTATGAAGCTAATGAAGTATCTGAATCCTCCTCTTGCTTGGACTGACATAGGACCGCATACATCTGAATGAATAAGTCCTAGAGTGTCTGATACACGCTCACCTTTATTGCTAAAGGGTGTCTTTGTCATTTTACCTTTTAAACATGATTCGCATGTTTCCAATGATTCAGGATCAATTGGATCTATAAGCCCATCTGAATGTAGCTTTAGCATGCGTCTCTTATTTATATAACAATGCCACAAGTAAGTTGAATTATCTAGCTTATGTCTTTTGGTATCAATTGCGAAAAACAGAAATCAACACATAAATCCCATTTTGTGATATTCCTGAGAAATAGAAAATCCAATCTCTATAAAAATTGCAATGTTTGTTCTTTATAGAACATACCATATGTTGGAGTACCGGCTTTTCCCTTCTGGAGGGTAGCTCGGTACAAAGAACAATTTCTCTTCCAATGCCCCACGTCACCACAATAGTGATACTTTCTTTTGGGCTTCTTCACTTCCTTTCCCTTAACTTTAGTGGGCATGGCTTTCTTACCTTTCTTGGGATGTTTAGGATTGGGAGAATTCCCTTTCCTCTTCTTTGATCCCTCTATGACAAAAGCCGGTATAGCCTTGTCTTTCTGAATATTGGGCTCAACTGACTTGAGCATATTTGCAAGCTCTTCAAGAGAGGTTTGCAAGTCATTCATCTGATAGTTCATGATGAACTATGAATAACTCTTTGGGAGGGATTGAAGAATTAAGTCTACACTTAGTTCGTTATCCATCGCGAATCCAATACTAGAAAGTTTGGTAATGTAGCCAATCATCTTGACACAATGTGTCATTATAGATGTGCCCTCTTGCATCTTGCAACGATATAGCAACTTGGATATCTCGTAGCGTTCGCACCTGGTCTGTTTCCCAAACAGTTCCTTTAGGTGCACGATGATGGAACAGGCATAGTTGCCTTTTTAATTTCGATGTCATCGATGCAAGTATGATGCATCCGGCATGATCGTCATCAGCCTTGTGCTTCTGGTAAGCATCGGTTTCCTCGATGGGAGCATCATCCTCAGGGATAGGGGGTATCGATGTATCAAATACATACCCTATTTTATCGAACTTCAAAACAATTTTGAGGTTGCGATACCAGTCGGTGAAGTTTGAACTATTCAACTTGTTATCGGTAAATGTATTTTGCAGATTGGTGTTAGTCATGATTTTAAGAGTGTTTTAATTTAAAACTTGAGATGTGAGAAAGAGTAAACGTATGTCATTCATTTGCTTTAAAGTATATCAATCTAAAATTATAGGCCTTTTAGTTTATTTCAGATTGCTCCCACTATTTTGCCAAATTAATAACCCTCCATATTAATTCGAAGAATTTCACAAATCCTTTAGTGAGCTAGGATCCTAACTCCTGAGATTTCGCCTTGAGTTTGCTCAACAAGCTAGTCTCATTTGTTAGGTAGATTCATGTAATCAATCACATCTCGAATGTGACTCCTATGTTATTGGGTTACTAACCACATTAGTAACTAATATGCTATTCACATTAATCCCAACCATATTGCCCATTAGTTTATGACAACATGAGTTTGCTCATCCAATTATCATAATCTAATTTAAGTATTACCCCATATTCATGAAAGAATAACTTTCGATAATTCAGGTGTTACCATAAGACCCCGAGCTTGAGTTTGCTCAACAACCCAAAGGCCCCCAGTACTGCCGGCTGAATTATAATATTAGGGAGGGGCAACCGATTTTAATAACTTACTTATTTACTTAACTTTTTGACGATGGATTTTATTTAAGTCTCATAATCTAACTTAGTCTTGATTTGCTTTAGCATACATCAGACATACATACATTCACATACATTGGCGTTATGGACATATCATCTAAATTATTCCGTCGAGCCAGAGACGGAATAAAAGGCCAAACCTAAGGAAATACTAACTATTACATATTTCTCTTTAGGTCCTCCGTCTTCTCCATGGCGCCTTGAAATTACATATTAATTTCTATACTACTATAAGAAAACTTCAATTGAATTGAAAGGAATCAGATGAGAGGAGAAATTACAATAGATAGTAGAAAGGCAGGACGCGCAGGCCCTATTTCAAAAATACCAAAAGACTAAAAGAGGGTCCAAATATGTCCATAACTCCAAACATGCATAGACTCAATTAAATAAATTTAATTGGTTGATTACATAACCGGCTTATGTAATATTTAGGTTAATCACATTAACTCGTCAAATTAACTTTCATCCAATTTTACTTCTAATCGTTCTGTATCTTTATATTAATCCTTAGATTAATATAACCATATAAAACGTTGATTATGCACGTCCCAACTATTTTGATTTCAATTCATTTAACACTTTGATTTACATATTGGTAAAAACAAACATTTAAATGAATTTTTCATTCGATAATCAAAACAGAAAACTATTAATTTCTGAAACATATATATACATTTAATACAAAACGATTTTAAACCATTTAAAATCAAGTGGGTATCGGGCCGGGCCCGAGAGCGGGCTGCTGCCGATTGGCAGCAGCCCTTAGGGCACGCGGGACGCTGCTGCCTTGCGGCAGCGGCGCCCCTGCGCCGCACGCGGCTGCTGCCGCGAGGCAGCAGCCGCGCGACAGCGGCCAGTCGCGCCGCGAGGCGCGACTCGGCTGCTGTCGTTATATATAAATTTTTTTTATTAAATATATATATATCAGTTCTAAAACAATTTTAAAACGATTTTCAGAAATAGGAAAAACTACAATAGATTTCCGTTTTATCATTTAGAATTAATAAAACTAATTTTATCAACCTAACTATAAAACTAATAGATTTTGTTATAATGATTATCAACCAAAATAATTAGGAACATAAGCATAATCAGTTTTAATTAACAATTAATCAAAACTTTATTTATCTTTAGAATTAATTAATCAAAACTATTTGTCAATTAATTCTAACCATAAATATTTATTCAATCCTATTGAAAACTTCTATATTTTCATATATGAAATAACGGATTTAACAATGGCTCTGATACCACTGAAGGAAATTAGGGCTAAGGTATAGCAGCGGAAATATAAAAATTTTAGCCTATTTCCTTTTAACCATAGGATCCGTTAATCGTTATTTCATATAAAGAGGGATAAGAAGGAATACCTTTCGATGAACAATCTACCGTTGTTAAAGAAGCGCCCACAATTCTTCTCCGAGGTTCCAACCGCAAAGTAGAATACGGTGAGGTTAAGATAAAATCAACCCTTATGAGATGCAACCAAATTAGATTGCCTCTAATTAACCAACACAAGATCAAGGAGAAAGAGGGATGAATAAGATTAATCAATCGATGGAATGCCGTATGAATTCTTGTCCACGAACTAGGGGATGTGAATTCTTTTTCTCTCTCTAATTAGCAATTTCGAAAAACACTATAAGGGGGAGGGATAGGCTTAGTCGAAATTCCTATAGGGAGGGGGTATATATAGTTGCTTGTATCTAAACCCTAGTTAGATAGGAATAGGTGAATCCAATTCGGAATAGGATTCCTAATTATTATCTCACTATATATCTAATATATTTAGGATAATAATAAATAACCTAATTGGATAATAATAGGAGTATATTAATCTAATTAAAACTCCTAATTTAATTATCTCTTAATTAATTTAATTCATAATCCTAATCAAATTAGGATTAATGGAATAAAATTAATTTCTTATTTCTATATATAAATTTCGGCCCCCTCCATATATTTGGGCCTTACTGGGCTCAATTGGGCTTCCATCTATTAATCATATCCATCTCTCTTTTGGTTCCAAGTCTTATGTGTGATCCATTAGGTCCTTACTACTTCTGGCCGTATGCAACAAGGCTGGAGCGTGCGGCGCGGGGATCAGGTATTCCTCCTCCAACTCTATATGTGTCTTTTACTTTAATATGTTTCCATTACATGTGTTGCGTTCAAGGAAAATGTTTTCAAAAACACACACATCACTGTCAAAATAGAAAAGTAGGGGCAACTGTAGACACCGAGTCGGAGGATCTGTGATGAAAACCCACGATAAACGGCCAAGTCGGTTGATTCCATTAATTAGAAAATTTAAAAATAAACAAAAAGCCCGGAGAGCCGGCAGTTGAAAGCCCCGCTAATAAATTCGGCATCTCCTGAGTAAGGTCGGGCACGTTCACTGTTACGATAGTGAGCGATAAGTCCCCGGAGGCCGAGCGTCGGTCGGTGAGCGACGAATGATGCTCCCAGCAGCGACCGTCGCTCTGTGAACCGCGGTGCGCGGCACGTCGGGCGCCCGTCCGGCGTGCCGAGCGTCGGACGTCGCCCGTCGGAGAGGGGGCGTCACCCATCGAGCGTCGGGCGTGGTCCGACGCACGGTCAGCGTCGCTCGACGGCCGTTCGGCGACCGCCCGGCCATGTCGAGCATCGTCTGGCAGTCGTCGAACGATGCCCGATGACGTCGGACGAACGCCCAACGCTCGTTGGGCAGACGCCCAACGGTCGTCGGGCGGACGCCCAACGCGAGTTGGGCGTTCGCCCAACCTGTTTTGGGCGTCGCCCAACTCCCATCGGGCGACGCCCAAAACCTTTTTGGGATCCGTGCCTATAAAAGGCACGGATCCCCATGCATTTGAGGAAAAAAAAGGGAGGGATTTTTGGAGAGCTTCTCACTCTAAACATTTTTAGAGAGAGAAAGTTAAAAAATTTTGGAGAAAACATTTTTTTTCCTAAAAAAAAATCCAAATTTCCTAAAAGTTAAATATTTTATCAAAACACCAAAAACACCGAAAAATCACGATTCGTGGAATCAACCGACTTCAGCTGTCAATACCAATCTTGAGGTATTATCCGAGGACTAGACTCGTTTTATTTATTTCCTTTATTTATTTATTTTATTTATTTTATTTATTTTATTTATTTTATTTATTTTATTTACTTATTTTATTTATTTAGGTGATAGTTTTATTTATTTATTTATCACGTTTTATTTAACATTCCGTATTTATTTAATTTTCATCTCGTATTAAATAAACGTTTGGGTTTGTTTTGAAATAAAAACCTCGTTTAACATCCCAATACGAACCGTGATCCGATTAAACGGTAGTTCAGGATTAAAAACGTTGTAATTATAAGTTTTGAAAATATTTCTAAATAACGTTTTAAAATAAAACATCGTTTTAGGAGTCTCCGTTTTAGACTATGATCCAATTTGGGTAGTTCGGAGGTCCAAAACGATAGAATAGATCTAATCTAAAGGGTTTTAACAAATCTGAAAAGTATAGGGACTGCTGTTGATATTCTACCAATTCTGTCACTAACAGCAGATTAGCGACGGATTTTCCGTCAGTAATCTGCCATTTCTTTTTTATATTTAAGCTTATATATATATATATATATATATAGTAAATTGACTAAACTCATTTGGAGAATACGTAGCTATTAATTAGGTGTAATATATTTATTCATCTCACATTTAAACTTAGTGTATATTAACTTAGTTTTGAAAAGTAGGATATGTGTATATAAGTATATATTTTGGTCTATTTAAGTGGTTTTAGCTATTATTTAGGGTGGGATATTCTCTATATATTCATTAAACTATTTTGATATTAGAATTATTTTCTTTTTCTTACAAATTTGTATAGTGTTCATTATTTTCACATAGTTGTAATTAGGATAAAAATATATTATATTTATTACTTCTCATTTTCATTATTATATATATATACTTTAAAAATATAATATATAGTATCTTTTATCCATTTTTCTTTAAATCTATAAGTATATCCTTATTTTAGCTAAAAATATATATATATATATATATATATATATATATATATATATATATATATATATATATATATATATATATATATATGTTCTTTTTTGTTCTTAAATTTTGACATTTAGGTGTTTATGTTTCAAATTGGTTTCATTTGGTGGATTTTGGTTCATTATTGAGATTATGCTTAAGTAAGGGATAAATTGAGTGAAGAAGGGAAAATAATCCATAAAAATGAGTTTCCAACTTGATTATTTAAACTAACGGTTTTTAGAGGTTCCAAATGTAAATAAAAGGTTTTTGATTCTTTACCACTTTCAATGGATTTCCAAAATATCACGTTTTAAAACCTTAATTCGTTCCAACGGCGGATTAAGCGAACCTTGTAATTAAAACCATCTTTTAATTGTAAATAATAGAGTTTTGAATCGTTCTTTCCGAAACGATTTTGTACAAAAATAAATAGACTTGTATGCTTAATCATGTTTTTTGTTAAAGCTTCTCATCTCACGTTTTCAAACGTTCGAGTCGTTCCAACGGCGATTCGAGTCGATATCATGAAAATTAACGGGATTTTGAAACGTACCTAAATCGTTCCAACGGCGATTAAGGTACGAACCATGTAAATAAACTCGTTTTTTGGGGGAATGAGATTAGCTTCGAGTTAGTGTATAGTTTAAAGCATAAAATCACACTGTGAGTAAATCAATTCTTTCTTCTCCCTCTCTCTCCTATATACTTTAAATTTATGCAAAATGGGTGATTCTTTACTAAAATGGCTCTCAAATAACATGCTCAAAACGGTTTTCAAAGCGAGAAAGAAATGTTTCAAATGAATTTTAAACTTAAAGAAATATGCGATTAGTCCGTTATCGCCTAACACGCTAAGTAGGAGGCCGGTGGTTCATAACCGGGCGATGTCGGGGTGCCTAGTAGCCTTTCTCCGGAAAGGAGCTAGCCTTCTCGGCTCGTACCTAAGTTTCCCGAACCCACACCGGTCTCCCGCAAGGGATCGGTGTTCATTTTTCCATTTGTGGGTGTCGACTCTTCCATACTCTGAGCTCCGGCCCTACCGAGCAGCTTGATTCCGCGATTGGTTGCTTTTGGCGCCAATCACAGCATCTGTCATCAATGGTGTCCACCCCCCGGTCCGCCCGGGCGAGGCTGCGGCACCTACAGCAACTGTTATCATTACAATACAAATTGAAATATATGTAACCTAGGTATTACTTGAAAATTAAGTTATCATCCAATAATGAAACTAAGAAATAAAATATTGAAAATCAATGTTGCATATATATTATTGAAATTGAATGTCTTACAGTAAGTCAAGACACACATAATTAAGAATATGAAACTTATTAAAGCATTTTTCACAATCAAATGCTTTTGTGGATCTACATCTTCTTGTCTTTCCCTTTATCCAGCTTCTCATCATTAGTTTCCATCTCCTGATAATCCGACTCCAAACAAAGACGCATTGAATCATGCAAAATATCTAAGGATAAGGCGATGGTCTTGATGCATGTTAAGAATTCAGCTGTATGTTGACGCATATGTTTCTTGACACACTTTTGAACAGCATCTTCAATTTCATTTATCGGAAATGGAGTAGCACCCAACGGATTAACACCGTCATCAGTCTTCCCAATAATAAGCTTCCTAAATGTATTCCCTTCCTTCACATCCAACTTTTGCTGAGCATTTTTCTTCTTTTACGACGAAGGCCCCACTGAATCTTTTTTAGACTTTTCTACTTTTATTTTTTTGAGTGGAGAAATTCCTTCATTAGGATCATCTTCAAATAGGTATGGATGGAAATTGTCTTCATGTTTAGAAGGCTCTTTGGAAGGCTCTTTGGGAGGATCTACTGAATCGGAAAGTACTACCACGTCCATATTTTAAGAGCGAGTATAACATTTCGAGAGCATTAAATACTCCTATTTATATAGAAAATTTCGGAATTAATGTACTTAATTTGTAAAGTCTATTCATAATCACACTTAAATACAGAGACGTCTTTTCGTTCGATGTATCCGTTTTGTATTCAATGTATTAATACTTTTTTTTAAATGCCATTATGTTGGTATGGTAAATGTAACTGAATACAGATCGTATTGGATTCAATGTATTCGTGAAATAAAAGAAGTTTTCAGTTACATGTAGTGTGCATTTGAAAAGGTGTGTTAATCTATATAAATAGTCTCTTACCATGCATACCATTTCACATAGCACTATCAAAGTGTTGTAATCACTGATAAATATGTCAGGAGAGAATCTTGGGAACGTGGCAGGTGAGTCCTCAGGGAAAAAGAGAAAGACGTGCGAAGATAATGAGGGTAGTGATGATACTCAATTGGGAGTTTATTATGAAAGTGTTCTAAATGGAGTACAAGTTGCACTCAAGCGTGGAGACAAGGATGAAATCATAAAATTCATGAAAGTTGTTTCATCTGCATTAGTGTTTCTCTCTGATTCAATGGCTGGATTTTTTGAGTCAAAAATGGAGAAGAATGAGGATTTGGCGAAGAAGCTGAAAGATATGAAGGCCAAAATTAAAAATGCATATAATGCGAATGTGGATTTAAGCATAGATAAACTGTGATGTTTTTATCTTTTACTTTATTTTGTTGTTTTTTTATATGGAACTTTATTTTGTTGTTTTACTTATGTTTACACAGTTCTTTTTCATTTTCAATAATAGTACTATGGTTTTCTCTATCATCACAATCTCACTAATATTGAAATATTATGTTTTTTTTATATTTATTAACTGTAAATTATTGATGTCAAAATTAAGGATTATATTATGTTAAATCAATTAAATATAATTAAACTTTTCATGTTAAACCGATTATATAACGAAATGTAATATGAAGAAACAGATGTTTTAGGTATTTCCAAATTAGTACTGAGTAGAGTAATATTTTGACAGTCCAGAAAAAATTGAGATACGAAAAAAAATTAGTCCTTAAAATTACACCTATGATATCCTTTATTAAATATTAATTATTACAAATCTTAATTAAATATAATTAAACTTTTCATGTTAAACCGACTATATCACGAAATTAGAATGTACTTCAAAATTACAAGTTTTTAGATGTAATATGAAGTAACAGATGTTTTAGGTATTTCCAAATTATATTTGAGTAGAGTAATATTTTGACAACCCAAAAAAAATTGAGCTACGGAAAAAAATTAGTCCTTAAAATTACACCTACGATATCATTTATTAAATATTAATTATTACAAATCTTAATTAAATATAATTAAATTTTTCATGTTAAACCGACTATATCACGAAATTAGAATGTACTTCAAAATTACAAGTTTTTAGATGTAATATGAAGTAACAGATGTTTTACGTATTTCCAAATTATATTTGAGTAGAGTAATATTTTGACAACCCAAAAAAAAATTAAGCTACGGAAAAAAATTAGTCATTAAAATTACACCTACGATACCCTTTATTAAATATTAATTATTACAAATCTTAATTAAATATAATTAAACTTTTCATGTTAAACCGACTATATCACGAAATTAGAATGTACTTCAAAATTACAAGTTTTTAGATGTAATATGAAGTAACAGATGTTTTGGTTAAAAGGTTATTTTTGTTTTTTTTTTAAAAATCAATTACTCACATATAATGCCTCTCTTTCAATATATTCTTTAAATGTATAATAAAAATGAAAAAGAAAACTAAACCAGGGAAGAGAAACACAATTTTCTATGTAAATATTTGATGTTTCAAAAGTCATTTATGAAAAGGTCATTAATAGTATTTAATAGTGTCCTCACATCAACTTTATTTTTCGACAAAAGTGATTGCATTGTCTCAGCATTTACTCTAGGATGAACATTCTTTTTACTCATATCTTTAGTAGGGAATGTAATAGAGTTGCTGATGCATTGGCAAAATTTGGAGTCTCTTCCTCTGTGATCAATTGGTGGCCTTCAGCTCCTGCTTTTTGCCACAGGTTTATCAATGATGACATTTGTAATATTTCTCATTTGCGTTTTTCTTGACTTTTCCTAAACTTTTCTCCTCCCCCCTTCTTCTTGTTTGTTCTCCTTCCTCTTCTCTTGTTCAAACCATCACTTTTTCTTTTTTTAATATATTCCGGGTTTGACAGTTCTTGGGCTTTGGGTGCTCACTCCGCCCAAGTTCTATAAAAAAAACTTTATTTTGCTTGAAAAGAGACAAAAGCAGAGAAAGAATGAAAGAACTCACATTTCTCTTAGCTATTAAAAATTTAACATTTGTTAGACATATAATAATTACTGAACTGAAATATTACCGAACTGAAACATCACTAAACTGAAACATCACTGAATTGAAACATTACTCAACTGAAACATTACTGAATTGAAACAATACCAAACTGAAACATCACTGAACTAAAACATCACTGAACTGAAACATCACTCAATTGAAATATTACTGAACTGAAACATCACTAAACTCAAACATCACTAACTGAAGCATTACAGAATTGAAACATCATTGAACTGAAATATCACTGAACTGAAACATTACTAAACTGAAATATTACTGAACTGAAACATTATAATCTGAAACATCACTGAACTGAAATATTACTGAACTGAAACATCACTAAACTAAAACATCACTGAACTGAAATATTACATAACTGAAATATCACTGAACTGAAACATCACTGACCTGAAACATCACTAAACTGAAACATCACTGAACTGAAATATTACATAACTGAAATATCACTGAACTGAAACATCACTGAACTGAAACATCACTAAATTGAAACATCACTGAACTGAAACATCACTGAACTGGAACATTATTGAACCAAAACATTACTGAACCGAAATATTACTGAACCGAAACATTACTGAACTGAAACATTACTAAACTGAAACATTACCGAACTGAAACATTACTAAACTAAAATAGCACTGAACTGAAATATCACTGAACTAAAACATTACCGAACTGAAATATTACCAAAATGAAATATTACTGAAGTGGAACATCACTGAACAGAAACATCACTAAATTGAAACATCACTTAACTGAAACATCATTGAACTAAAACATCATTGAACTGAAACATCACTGAACTGAAACATTATTGAACCAAAACATCACTGAACCGAAATTACTGAACTGAAACATTACTAAACTGGAATATTACCGAACTGAAACATCACTGAACTGAAATAGCACCGAAACCTATAGACTTGATAAATCACTAGATATAAACCTCTTAAAATTTGACGAGTACTAAAACCAGAATTACTCAAAATCATACTTAGAACATTTTAAAAGTAATTTAGATTTAAAATACAGTTACTGAAATATCATCGTCGGTCACCGAAAGTTAATCGGGGTGATCCGCTGATAGCTGATCCAAAACTTCATCATCAGTCACCGAGAATTAATCGGTGTGATCCTTTGACAGCCGAAAAACGTTTTTCCCCAAAACCTTTCTTTTTCCTTCCATATTTATGTATCTTATATAAAATTGTATCTTTGTATTTACATAGACATGGGTAATTAATGGGTAATATTGATTTTAATCCTTCTTATTTATAACTTCTTATAAAACTTACCCAAATCTTTTAATTTACATCTAAAAATATTAAATTAAACCTGATAGTATATTTAAAATCGTAATTAATTAATACTCCAAAATCTATATCGAATAAATTTTAGACACGGACGTGACAAGTGATGTTTCAATTCAGTAATATTTGAGTTTAGTAATGCTTCAGTTCAGTAATATTTTAGTTTAGTAATCTCTTAGTTCAGTAATGTTTCAGTTTAGTAATGTTTCAGCTTAATAATGTTTCAGTTTAATAATGTTTCAGTTCAGTGATTTTTCAGTTTAGTGTTTTTTCGGTTTAGTGATGTTTCAGTTCAGTGATGTTTCAGTTCAGTAATGTTTTAGTTCGGTGATGTTTCAGTTCAGTAATGTTTCTGTTCAATAATTTTTCAGTTCAGTAATGTTTCAGTTTAGTAATGTTTCAGCTTAGTGATAATTCAGTTCAGTGATGTTTCGGTTCAGTGATGTTTCATTTTAGTGATGTTTCAGTTCAGTGATGTTTCAGTTTAGTAATGTTTCAGTTTAGTGATGTTTCGATTTAGTAATATTTCGGTTTAGTAATGTTTCAGTTCAGTTATATTTCAGTACATTGATGTTTCAGTTTATTTATGTTTCAATTCATTGATGTTTCAGTTCAGTGATGTTTTAGTGTAGGATGTTTTAGTTCAGTAATGTTTCAGTTCAGTGATGTTTCAGTTCGGTGATGTTTTAGTTCAGTAACGTTTCAGTTCAGTAATGTTTCAGTTTAGTAATATTTCAGCTTAGTGATAATTCAGCTCAATGATGTTTCAGTTTAGTGATGTTTCATTTCAGTGATGTTTCAGTTCAGTAATATTTCAGTTTAGTAATGTTTCAGTTTAATAATATTTCAATTTAGTGATATTTTAGTTCAGTAATATTTCAGTTTAATAATGTTTTAGTTCAGTAATGTTTCAGTTTAGTAATGTTTCGGTTTAGTAATGTTTCAATTTAGTAATGTTTCAGTTCAGTTATATTTCAGTACATTGATGTTTCAGTTCAATTATGTTTCAATTCATTAATGTTTCAGTTTAGTGACGTTTCATAATATAATTTAGTGTAACGTAACCTAGCATAGTTTAACGTATCATATCGTAACTTTGCTCAATGTAACGTAACGTATCGTAATGTAACATAACGTTATATGACGTAACGTGACGTAATGTAACGTAACGTATCTTAACGCTACCTAACGTAATATAACTTAACGTGATGTAACGTAACGTAATGTAAAGTAACTTAACGATATCTAACATAATGCAACTTAACGTGACGTTAATAAATATAAGCTCAATTTACAAATCCTTAAGATTGAAAGCTCAATTTGTAAATTTTTAGGTTTTTTTATTTCTTTAATCTTTCTTTTATTTAAAAACAATCACTGAGCTTACAATCTCTACGTAACGTAATAAACTAAAACCTTATTGAACTGAAACCTTACTCAACTGAAACATTATTGAACTGAAATATTATTGAACTAAAACATCACTGAACTGAAATATTACTAAACTAAAACATCACCGAACTGAAACATCACTGAACTGAAACATCACTGAACTGAAATATTACTGAACTGAAACATCACTTAACTCAAACATCACTAAACTGAAACATAACTGAACTAAAATATTACTCAATAGAAATATCACTGAACTAAAACATTACTAAACTGAAACATTACTAAACTAAAACATTACTGAACTGAAACATCACTCAACTGAAACATCACTGAACTGAAACATCACTAAACCGAAACATTATCAACTGAAAAATCAATCAACTGAAATATTACTGAACTAAAATATTACTAAACTGAAACATCACTAAACTGAAACATCACTGAACTGAAATATCACCGAACTGAAACATAAGGTAACGTAATGTAACTTAACGTGATATAACGTAACTTAACGTGATATAATGTAACTTAACGTGACGTAATAAATATAAGTTCAATTTATAAATCTTTAGGATGGTAAGCTTAATCTAAAATTCCTTAGGATTGTAAGATCAATTTAAAATCCTTAGGTTTTTATTTCTTTAAGCTTTCATTTATTTATAAATAGTCGGTGAGCTTACGATCCCCAACCGAACATAATGTAACTTTGTGTAACGTAACTTAATATAATGTAACGTAACATAACGTGACGAGACATAACGTGATGTAACATAATAATTATAAGCTCAATTTATAAATATTTAGGATTATAAGCTCAATCTACAAATCTTCATTTAAGCTTTATTTCTTTAAGCTTTCATTTATTTATAAACAGTTACTAAGCTTACGATCCCCAACATAACGTAACTTAGTGTAACGTAACGTAACTTAGTGTAACGTAACATAACGTAACGTCATGTCTTACGTTACGTTACGTTACATTACGTTACGTTACGTTACGTGACGTGACGTGACATAACGTAGCGTAACGTAACGTAATGTAGCGTAACGTAGCGTAATAATTATAAGGATTTATAAGCTCAATCTATAAATCCTCAAGATTGTAAGTTCAATTTAAAATGCTTAACTTTTTTTTTATTTCTTTAATCTTTAATTTATTTATAAACAGTCACTGAGCTTACGATCCCCAACCAAATATAATGTAACTTAGTGTAACGTAATGTAATATAATATAACATAACGTAAAGTTTATAAAATTCACTATACACAAAAAAATTTAAATATTTCATGTACCAACTATATTTTTCGATAACATTTTTTTTTGGAAGAATTGAATCTGTCACCCAAATTAATTAATTATTTTTCTATTTAAAATTGGTGCAAAATGAGTTAAAAAATGTGTTGCAACTCATTAAAATTTACAATGGAGAAAATTTATAGGTAAAGAATATGGAGTGACATGATCTAATTTGTTAGTAATATCCCTTTATGTAAATCCATTATTTAGATTATGTTTGGCAATTAGCTGTTAGCTGATAGTTGATTACATTAGCTGTTAGCTGATTACCTTTTTGGTTAGCGGATTTGACTAGCGGATTGTGTGAACTTGTTTAGTAAAACTTAGCTGATTGATAATAACTGTTTCTGTAAAATGATAAATAAGCACATGATAAAACATTTATTTGGGATTAAATAATATTAATTAGGGGTAAAAATGTCCATAAGAAGAGATGGAGCAATAAGCTAATTGAAAAACCTCTAAAATGGCTCAAACCTCTAATTTAAACATTTCTTTACCAAACACAACTATCAAACCATGTTTGACTAGTCAAAACCTCTAAAATGGCTCAAACCTCTGATTTTATTCCAAAAAACTCTTTACCAAAACATGGCTCTAATATTTTTTTTAATCATTCACTTTTCTTAAAAAAAAAAACATTCTCCAACAAAGAGAAATTATATCATGTACTCGCATACCTTGATGTAGTATATTCTATCTAATAGAAAAATGACAGGTGATGACTCGTGGAGAATTTCCGAGGAACTTCCGTCTCTGTGGGGGCGTCGTTGGGCTCGACGGGGGGAAGCTCCGATGCCAAAGTCAGTATGGAAGAATAAGAGAGCAAACTGAATTGACAAAGAGTAAGTGAATGTGTACCTTGATAGCCTGAGACATAGGCTATATATAGTCATGAAGCCGTAACTTTCAGTAACTAGAAAGTCTCCATTAATGGCGGTTACTGGTTTCCTTTAAGTTGGTTGTTAGCTAATTGATAGCTCATTAATGGTCTTTATAGCCGGATTGGCCCAATCGTTCTAATGGCGGATTGAGTGCTTATTGAGATTCGCCTCACAGGTTCGCTCGCGGGTCTCTTTTGGTGAGACCTTGGTGATCCGCCCGTCGGATCTCTTTGTTTCAATACGCCGCGGTATTCCCGTATCAGTTGATCAACACGTGGTGTTCTTCGGCGAATATCTCTTTTGATCCTTGGGATAATATCACAATGTTATCAGAAGCCCCCCCAAAGTTCCCTTAAAGTCCTTTAGGGCTTTTGAGCTTCTTTGTGCGCCGTCATGATTACCTGCATTAATGATCACTCTGTTCGATGCCAATCGAGGGATGACACGTGTGGCAGACGCACCGCTCGAGGAAAGAGAAAACGATTTCTTCATTTCTCTTTTTCTCTTTCTTCCTCATTCGTTCTTCCTCTCCATTTTCCTTTACGTCTTCTTTGCAGAGCTTCTCTCGGAGTTTCAGAATCCTTTGAGCCTTTATTTTTCATGTAAGTCCATCTTTTCATTCTATATTTTCTGAATGTTTAGGAGCTCTTCTTCATCCTCTAGATCAACCTCTGAACTTTTTAATTTGACCTCTCCCTCTGAAATTGTAGTTAGTTGGACCACTTCTTCGTCGGAAAATTCTCTTTCCTCCGAAGGTACGGTTAGCTCTGATTTAGCTGAGTTGCGCGATTCGGCGTGTAATCGCGGTCGGACTCATTTAGGTAGAAGTCAAAACCTTTCCGTTCCTATCATCGGTACTGCTCCGGCCATAGATTTTAGGTGATCTTCCGGGATGGTGGCTTCTTCTTCTGCCCCGCCTAGGAAAAAGACACCTCGTGCGGAGTCCACCTCCTCTCATATGAGTGTCGCGGATCTAGCGGATCTGGTGAGTAGATTCCCATGGATAAATAACTATGAAACCCAACTGGCGGATACTCATCAACGACCCGCCTGTCCGCCAAGCGGATTCTTATCTGTATATTGTAGTCATATAGAAAGGGGGTTCCGACTGCCTCTTCCAAAGATGATGGCGGATATCCTTGCTTACTTTGACATTACCGCCAGCCAATTACATCCAAATGGCTGGTTAGATCTTGCTTTAGATTGTTACTTAGCCTCGAACTTAGGGGTAGTGTGCACCCCTCGTATCTTTCGATCTTTTCATAAACCGTCAAAGAGAAAGTCTGAGTCTTTCCTCAC
Source organism: Euphorbia lathyris (assembly GCF_963576675.1). Lineage (NCBI taxonomy): Eukaryota > Viridiplantae > Streptophyta > Magnoliopsida > Malpighiales > Euphorbiaceae > Euphorbia > Euphorbia lathyris. The sequence goes on along the minus strand of NC_088914.1, from coordinate 15,381,768 downwards.
TTTTGCAAAGTTTGGAGCGTATTCGCCGTTTAGCGGCAAGATGTCCAACGTCCATTGTTGGGACAAAAAATTCTTCTATGTAAAGATAAACGAGGGCGAATCTCTAGGCTTTCCAACATTCTGGAATCCCAAACCTTTGCACATGGCGGGAGATATGCGTATATTGACGGATAGTGATGAGGTAGCGGCGGAGCTCATGAAGAGTGTCAAGGCGGATGCTTGGACATATGCTGACGCCTTAGACTTCATGATGAATGACATTCCCCTGATTCGTCGAGAAGGGGACAAGTTCATTTACTCGAAGATTGCACAATTTGATCAAGGTAACTTTGTTTTTTCTTTGAACCTTGATTGCTTTATTGTTCTCTTTGGTAGGAGTTTATCTAAGGCCAATCACGCTCTTGCAGAGAGGTGCAGGAAGTTGAAGGAAGATGAGGCTCGCAAGAATGGGCAGGCGGTGGATCTCCAAAAGGGTGTAGGGAAACGTCCGGTGGATATAACGGCCGATCCGCCTCTGAAAAAGAGGAAGCCTGCAGCTTCTGGTGGTCAAAAGTTTATGGCGGATGCCATGAAATCCGTCGCGCCCTTGGTGGAGAGGGAACAGGCGAGTTGCTTTTACTTTAATCTTTTTGCCATACTTTGAATCTAAGTTTTGATCCTCACATCTTCATACAGATGGCGAAGCCTGACCTAGGCGGTTACTGGTTCGCCAAGTATGGTATCAAGGGATCCTTGAAAAATGAGTCTGTTATCAATGACCTGGACGAGGCTCTCGGTCAGTTGGGCGAGGTACAGAAGAACCAAAATCAGATCCCCGGATCAGCCCATGTTTAAATGGGAAAGATGGAGCTTCTAACGGTTAGTTCCTTCTGTCCTTTAGCTATAAGTGATCCCTTTTTGGTAGCTTTTGAATGAACTGTTCGTCTTAACAGATGTATACTCGCTTACACGCCATGGAAGCTGAGCTCCTTCAAGGTGTAGCGGACAAGGCTACTATAGAAAAGTTGGAAAAAGTAGTCGATGATGCCAACGCGAATGCCGCGTCCGCTATTGCCCGCAAGGATGCTGAGATCCAAAAGCTAAAGGAGAAGATTGAAGCAGATGCTAAGGAGCATGAGGATGCTTTGGGAGATGCAGAGTACATGGCTGGGGAGCAAGCTTTCTATTACGGTGAGCTGATCATGGCGTATGTCCAGCTGGCGTATCCCGAGATCGATTTTACAGATCCAGAGTTCGCCGTTCCGGACCCAAATGTTGTTCTCAAATATAGCAAAATCCCGGACATCAAGGGCTACCTCCGTGATCACGTTCGGAAATGGATGAAGGGGTCCGTCGAAGAAAGCAAGCCTTCTGCCAGTGTCAAGCTAGTGGACCTCGAGGAAGTACCTCCAAAGGCGGGTGAGGAGCCGATAACTGATGGCACCCTTCCTCTTGAGGGAACACCTTCTGTGGAAAAGAAAGTCTCCTTGGTGGGCGTATCCGGAGCTGTTGAGAAGGAAGCTTCTCAGGCGGGCGCCTCAGGCGAGAAAAATGCTAAGGAGAATGCTCCTATCAATGTTTAGTTTTTTGTTTGTAAAACTTAAGTACAATTGTTGAATCTTTTAATTTATTTATTATACTTCTACGTTTGCATAAGTAAAGTTGTAAGCTTTCAGGATTTATTTTGGAGTAGGTGGCCAGCCATACTCCATTGTGCGAACCTTTGTGAAGGTTTGAAGCTATTTTATTCCTTTAGAGGAAGTTAAGCTGCCTTAGGGATTCTCTTGCTACCTATCTTTGAGGTGAAGCGATTCTCCTTTAGGACTTGTGAACCCTTCTTTGGGAAGGGTGCAAGAGAGTGTAAAGACCTTGCGTCCAAGGAATGTTTTAACTCTACCTCGAATGGTGATCATCTAAGGATGGATCCGCCCATGAGATTGTTCTCCTATCTTTGAGGAGAAAAAGTAGCTATGTGATAGCAGTACTTTTTAGTGTGGGAAGCGTTGGATGCCCCCCTTCTTTTTGAGACTGGAATATTTATATTGCTGCAAGAAAACACTTAAAAAGAATATGGACAATAGAACAATTGCTTTTTTATTGATAGGAGATACGCTTTATTACAGCAAGCGGGTCTTATATGTGAGCCTTATTAAAACCTTTAATAAGAAAAACCCCATGGGGAAAAAAGCTTACTAAAGGAAAAAGAGTACTCAAGACCTTGTTTACATTCTATTTTCTGGCGAAGTATTTGCGGAGATTGTGGAGATTCCATGTGCGCGGCAATGTATTGCCTTCCATGTCTTGAATTTTAAATGTGGCGAACCCAATCTTGTCCACTATTCGATACGGACCTGTCTAGGTGAGCCCTAGCTTGCCCTTCCCTTCTCTAGATTGGATTTTGTCGGCCTTGCGGAGCATGAGGTCCCCCACATTCAAGTCTACAAGCTTGGCGTTTTTGTCATGATAAGCTGCGATCCGCTGCTTGTATGCCGCCATACGCACATATGCCTTGTCTCTCCTATCTTCCACTTGATCAAGACTTACTTTCAATCTTTGACTGTTTTCATCCTCGCAATAGAATGCAACTCTGTCATTTGGAACCAGTATCTCGACTGGGATTACAGCTTCCACACCATGAGAGAGGGCGAACGGGGTTTCGCCTGTGGCCGTTCGGGGAGTAGTGCGATACGCCCATAAGACGCTCATTAACTGATCCGCCCATTTCTTATCATGCTCACCCAATCTTTTCTTTATTCCTTTTACGATTGTCCGATTCGTGACTTCGGTCATACCGTTGGATTGTGGGTAATATACGGAGGCGAATCTATTTAGAATGCCCAATTTTTCACAAAAAGCTTTGAACTCACCACAGTTGAATTGCGTCCCATTATCAGTGATGATCGTGTGTGGAACCCCATATCTTCCCACGATATTATCTTTGACGAACTCCACCATTCGTTCAGCATTGATGGAGGAGACATCTTCAGCCTCTACCCATTTGGTAAAATGGTCTACTGCCACCACCACGTACTTCCTCTGTCTACGAGTAGGAGGAAATGGTCCAACAATGTCAATTCCCCAGACAGCAAAGGGTCGACCTTCGATGATGGGCCTCTGGAGATGTTTGGCGGTGTGGGATTCCTTCGCATGAATTTGACAACTATGGAAAGATTCCACCAGTTTCTGTGCATCAAGTTCCGCCGTGGGCCAATAAAATCCCGCTAACCTAGATTTCTTCAAGATGGAAGCGGATGCCTCATGGGCTCCACATGTTCCTTCGTGCAGCTCCTTGAGAACCTGTTGTCCTTCTTTTGGCAAAATGCATTTTAACCAAGGGTGGCTAAAAGATTTTCTGTAGAGGCAACCGTTTATCATGGAGAAATAGGCCGCCTTCTTGACTATCCGCCGAGCTTCCTCCTTGTCTGTAGGTAGGGCTCCATCTAACAGATACTGGCGGATGGTAGACCTCCAATCATTTTCTACGGTCGTGAGTATGGATACTTCCTCCAAGGAGAAGGCGGGAGCTGCTTTGACTTCGAATGGGCATTGTGGATCCGCCCAGTTCTCTTTGCTGGAGGCCATTTTAGCTAGATGATCTGCTTCGGTGTTTGATCCTCGGGGTACATGGATCAGTTCCCATTTAGTTTCTTTTGCTTCAAGGTGATCCACCAATTTTTTGACTTCAGCAACATATTTGGCCAAAACATCATCTTTTACCTCATAATTTTTGATCACCTGGTTGACCATCAACTTGGAGTCGCTATAGATCACAATCCGCTCGGGAGTGATTTCTTTTAACAGGCGCAGTCCCAATATTAAGGCCTCATATTCCGCCGCATTGTTGGTTGTAAGGAAATCCAATTTTGCTGCGTACCGTAGCTTTATATAGTGAGGACCCTTGATCACAATGCCTATACATGCTCCTTCGGCCGAGGAAGCTCCATCCGTATACATTGTCCATTCTTCGACTTGAGATTTTGGGAGATTCATTCCCTCTTCCGTGAATTCATTCACAAAGTCTGCCAAGACTTGACTCTTCAAGGCTGGTCTGCTTTCGTATCGTACATCAAATTCTCCAAGGCGGATTGGCCACTCCATCAATCTCCCTGAAGTTTCCGGCTTTTGCAATACCTTCCTCATGGGTATATTTGTTCCAACTATGACAGTATGAGCCTGGAAGTAAGGCCTAAGGCGAATTACTGTGGTGACAACAGCCAGCGCCATTTTATCAAGCTTGGAATATCTGGTTTCAGCATCCTTTAATACTTTGCTTACATAATAGATTGGATACTGCTGGCCATCCTCTTCCCTTATCATGACCATGCAAACAGCTTTATCTGTAACCGAGACATACATGTAAAGATTCTCACCTTTCAAGGGTCGGCTCATCAAGGGCGGTTCTGTGAGAAACCGTTTGATTCCCTCGAAGGCCTTTTCGCAATCCTCGTTCCATTCAAACTCATTTTGCTTCTTGATCACCTCATAGAAGGGCTGGCATCTACGGGCTGAACATGAGATAAACCTGCCCAAGGCTACGATCCGCCCGTTAAGATGTTGCACTTCCCTGATATTCCGTGGCTCTTGCATCTCCAGAACGGCCTTGATCTTGTCAGGATTTGGGCTTAGGCTCTGTTCTTTATGACTGAAAAAAACTGAACTGAACTGAATTGTACTGAAACTTAAATAATAATATAATCCTTTAAAAATAGCAATAATTAAAATAAAAATCTGAAAAAAATAATAAGGGTTCTAATAATAATGATAATAGTAATAATGAAAAAAAAATAATTATGATTATAATAAGTAGTGATAAATTATTGAACTGAACTGAATTAATTACTGAACTGAACTGATTGATACTGAAATGAAGTAATAAAGAACAGGGTCTTACTCCTTTCTGGCTAATCATGAATCCCAAGAACTTTCCATACGTTGCCCCAAAGGTACATTTTTCCGGGTTCAGTTTGATGTTGTGACGTCGGAGTACGCCCAGTACCTCCCTTACATCATCTGCATGCTTTTCCACAGTGGTACTCTTGATGATCATATCATCTACATAGACGGAGTAGTTATCACCTTTGCTTTCCGCGAATATTTTATTCATCATCCGTTGATAGGTTGCACCTGCGTTCTTAAGCCCAAAGGGCATGACTTTGAAGCAATAAGTGGCTTGGTGAGTCACGAACGAGGTTTTGATTCTATCTGAAGGCTCCATTGGGATTTGGTGATAACTCGACTTTACGTCAGTGAAAGAGTACATGGCGTGTCCCGCGGTTCCATCTACGAGGATATCAATACACGGCAAAGGGTAGTTATCTTTGGGACAAGCTTTGTTGAGATCTGTAAAGTCAATACACATGCGGTATGATCCGCCCACTTTCTTGACTAGAACCACATTCGCTAGCCATTGTGTATAAAGTACCTCTTCGATGGCATCCGCCCGCTAGAGCTTGGTGATTTCTTCTTCTATCACCTTCTGCCTTTCAAGACCATGGTTTCTCCGTTTTTGGGCTATCGGAACCGCGTCTTTGTCGATGTTGAGTTTGTGAGTGATCACATCTGGACTAATCCCGGGGAGGATCTCATCTTTCCATGCAAAGACGTCTTCCGCCTCATGGAGAACCTTGGTGATTGCTTCCTTAATTTCTCCCTTGAGCCCTTTAGCCATTCGTACATGTTTTTCATCCGCCATGAGGTACATCTCTGTTTCGCCTAAGGCCATCATGACGAGTTCTTCCTCCTCCTCGTCTTTAGACTGGGGGCGAATCATTAATGATGCCGAATACGTCTCCTGAGCTACCTTTTGGCTTCCTCTGATTATTACACCTCCTTTGGCCGTGGGGATATAAAGAGTTAAGTGGCGTATGGAGATAAGTGCTGCTGCTTCAGAGATAAAGGGTCGCCCAAGGATAATATTGTAAGCTAACTGGCCATCCAGGATAGAAAATTCCAGATCGCCTTTCCAGACTTGATCTTCATCTGTTAACTTACAATCTAGTGTTACCTGGCATTTTGTTTGGATGGTATGTCCTGTCACTCCCAGGATGTCCACTATGGTGGTTTCCACTTGGATTGGGTCGACCATAAGCTTGGCAAATGCTCCTCTTGTGATGACATTGCACGAACTCCCGGTATCGATCATCACTCTTTTCATCTGCCAGTCTTCCACCATCATAGTAATGACCAAGGCATCCACATGAGGAGAGATCTCCGGGCCAACATCTGCAAAAGGGCGATTAAGTGATGCCTTGTCAAGAGCAGTGGTTCTTGCCTTTTTCAGTACAGGTTGGTACCCAGGTCCGCCTGCTATGACATTGATGGTCCCTTTTGCTTTCTTCTTCGGATCATCTCTGGATCTGTCACCATCTCCCTTCTTGCCATCATTTTGGACGAACCGGTCCAATTTGCCTCTCTTGATAAACCGTTCTATTTCTCTGGCTAACTCCTAACATGCGTCTGTGTCATGGCCATTTTTCCTGTGGTATTTACAATAATTTTTAGGATTTTTCCCAGTGTTAGTGTACTCCCCCCCTTTTGGTTCGGGGTATGAAATGCTCTGCTTGTGCTGGCTGTTCTCTATCCACATTAGCACTTCGCTTTTAGAGGCATTAAGAGGTGTGAAGGATGTGACAAATGCCGATTTGTTCTTAGAGCCCTTCCGCCGTCCTCTAGATGAGGAATCCTGGTGCTTGTCTTTCTCTCTATCTCGGTGGCGAGATTCTCCTTTGTCCTTTCTAGGCGGAGATAGTGATTCTCGGTGAATGTCGTCTACCTCCATAAAGTCCTTGCATCTTTCGATTAATTCTGCCATATCACGAGGCTTTTTCCGAATTAAATCTTCTTGCAGGCTTTTACACGTGGTGTTTTTTGCTAGAGCTTCTGCCGCCATGGAGACATCCACATCGACAATTCGTATACACAATTTGTTGAAATTGTCTACATATTCTCGGAGGGGTTCATTCGCCTTCTGCTTTAATTCAAAAAGCTTTCGTGACTTGACCATAGGAGGAATATATTGAAACACCTTTCCACATGATTTTGATTTGCAAAATTATTTAAGTAAAATTAAATATATTCTAAACACACTAAGTTTAAATGCTTTGATTTATTATACTAATGTGTTTGTTCAATGTTGAGTTAAAATTATTTATAAGACATAAAGAGTAAAAGGCCAAAGCCCAATACGGAAGTCAAAGCCCAAGTCAAACAGATCAAGACAACTCAGCCCGCGTGTGTGAAACGCTGTCGTTATGATCAAAATGCAACTCAGTAAGAGAAGGATCTGGAAGACCTTCATTGAACAACTTCGGAGTGAAGCCGCTGAGTTGAATCGACAAAGAGTACGAGACAGCAGCTGAGCAAGAACAACTTCCAGACAAAGTAATTCCACTTCGGGTAAAGTTCAGAAGACACAGAACGCTGTCTAGTTGACCTTACCATAAATGGAGAGACATTCTGCCGAGCTGACTAAAAGCTGCTCAACACTGACCGAGGACAGAAGATACTCAAATCTGATTGGCCGAGAGCTCTGAGCAAGACTGAGTGACAACGACAGGAAGCCGTTTCCCTCCAACGGTTATTTCGAAATTCGAAATGACCGATGCCTCAGACGTCTCTATAAATAGAGCCCTTCAGTTGCTTCATTCCACACAGAACTTGATCAAGCCATTACGCTGACCAAAATTCTACTCAAAGTTCTGCAAGAAAAAGCAAAGCAAATTCTTACACCAAATTCTATATCTTTTGTGTAAAAGTCTAGAGTGATTATTCAATCATCTAATGTGTCTTAGCAATTGTTGTTTAGGACAAATCTTTATCATTTCTAGAGATTAGAAAGGAGAGGCTGAGTACTCGGTTATAGTACTCAGCGTGGGATTAGGAGTGAGTAGAGGTATAGAGGAAGGTACTCTTGTTATACTCAGCTTCTAAGTTGTAAAAGGTTTGATGCTCTACCGTTAAAGAGCTCAGTAGAGAATTCGAAATCTCGGAACGTGTTCCGGGGACAGGACGTAGGCTTGGAGGCCGAACCTGGATAAATCTGCTGAGTAATATCTTTCTAACCTTAAACTCCTTAATATATATATTGCTTGCTTAATCAAAACTGACCAAGTAAAGAGGTCAAGCTGAGTTGTGTGTATTGAGTGTCTAAGTTCAGGAATAGACTCAAAGTGCTATCTCCTGACTCAACGAAAGAAGCTGACTTAGTCACCAGTTGACTAATCTAGTGTCTTATTTACTCAGCGCGCTGTGTAATCCTTTTTCAAAGAAAAAGAAGTCAGCCTAAACGTATTAAAATTTTAAATAGTTCCTATCCCCCCCCCCTTGGAACTAACTTGTTACGTTATAAGGGACCAACAAGTGGTATCAGAGCTTAAAAGCTCACTATTAAAGATTTAACTACCTTGAGCTGATCCCCACTATGGCTGAAAACAGCACTCGTTTTCTCCCAGGAAACCAAACAACTCAGATCTTACCTGAGGGGCTGTCCATTACTCGGCCTCCCCTATTCTTCGGGTCTAACTATACCTTCTGGAAGAATAGGATGAAAAACTTTATTCAGGCAACAAGCATGAGTGCATGGCTTTCAATAGTCCAAGGCCCGTTTGTTCCTGTTGAAGTTGTGGCTGGCCAAACAGTTGTCAAAGCTGAGGCCAAATGGACAGAGGATGGTCTCAAGAAGCTACAAAATCACGCTTCGGCTATAAATATGCTTCACTGTGCGCTTGATGCTGCAGAATATAATAAGATATCAGGTTGTGAGTCGGCGCAAGAGATCTGGAAGAAGCTGGAAGTCACCTACGAAGGAACCAACAAAGTGAAGGAGTCCAAGGTGAACCAGCAGATGAGATTATACGAGCTGTTCGAAATGAACGATGATGAAGGAATATCTGACATGAATGCAAGGTTTATGATGGGAGAACTCAACTTCTTCCTTGGACTTCAAATCAAACAAGGGAAAAATGGCATCTTCATCAGTCAAGCTAAATATGCCAAGGAGATATTGAAGAAATATGATCTTGAAAATTGCAAGCCAATATCCACTCCTATGGGCACTGACACTGTCCTCTGCGCTGATGAGAATGGTAAGTCGGTAGACAGCAAATTGTATCGAGGTATGATAGGCTCTCTACTTTACTTAACAGCAAGTAGACCGGACATTCAGTTCTCAGTATGCTACTGTGCTAGATATCAATCTAACCCTAAGGAATCTCATTACATAGCTGTAAAAAGAATCCTTAGATATTTGCAAAGCTCAGTGAACGCAGGTTTATGGTATCCCAACACTCATGGCTTTACACTCGTTGGATACACTGATGCTGACTATGGTCGAGACAAGCTAGAATGAAAAAGCACCTCTGGAGGATGTCATTTCTTAGGAAGCTGTCTTGTATCCTGGTTCATCAAGAAGCAGGTGTCAGTAGCCTTGTCTACCACTGAAGCTGAGTACATTGCTACTGGACACTGTGTTGCTCAAGTCCTATGGATTAAGCAACAGCTTGAAGACTATGGTGTTCAAACAAAGACAATTGAGGTCAAATGCGACAACAAAAGTGCAATTGATCTATCAAAGAACCCAATTCAACACAGCAGGATGAAGCATGTCAGCATAAGACATCACTTCATTAGAGACCATGTACTCAAGGGTGAGATAAAGCTGACCTACGTCCCAACGGATGAGCAGCTTGCGGATATCTTCACAAAGCCACTGGCTCGTGAACAGTTCAGCATACTGAGAGAAGCTATTGGTATGTTTAATCCTCTTCAGTAAATTTTAGCTCTTAATATAGACTCATGCTGAGTGAATTAACATGCTGAATGATCTATTGTTTGCTGAGTGAATAAATGCATGCTGAGTGTTTAATGTTAAATGAATGAATATCACACACTGAGCAAACATTGGCACCGAGTAGTTACCTCAAACTGAGAAATCATCCGTATGTATAAAACTGACCACTCAGAATTTAAAATGCTTAGTATTCTAAACGCTGAGTATAAGATCCGTTGTAGTTAATGCTAGAGCACGCGAATAGCCACCTAGGATGACGTATGCGCCGAATGTGTCATAAAAGCCAGGATTATTGTCGGTTCACAATCCCAAGGCAAAACTGACACATGGATTCGATAAGATCCACTTTTCACCGCTATAAATAATGGGCAAATCCCCATTGTTATCTCTTTACACTTACCGAATTCTCTGGTAAAGCATTCTCTCTCTAAAACTCTCAAAGCTTCCCAATCTTTTTCTGAAACTATGACTAAGGTTTCCGTTAACATCTCCGGTGCCGGTCACCCTAAGACCAGTTCCGATGAACCCTCCAGGCAAACTACTTCGCCTGAAACCACAAAGGTCACTACGCCGAGCAAAGGCAAAGCTGGCCAAGCTACCTCCTCTAAGGGAAAGCCGACCAAGGTCAGAACCTATACCAAGGTATTCGACAACGTTAGAGAATGGAAGATTGACTTCTCTAGATGGGTCTCAGAAGCCTTCGTAGAAACTGAGCAACCCTTCTGCGAATGGATATCGAAGAATGGCTGGACCGAGCTGTTCTCCATTAGAGATCACACCTACCCTGACCTAGTAAGGGAGTTCTACCACAATCTCCGAGTTGCTGATGATAACCATGACTATCTGGTAACTGTGGTAAAGGAAAAGACCATTTTTATAAACCCTACCTATCTTGCTAACTTGCTGAAGTTAAAGAATGAGGGAAGAAAAGAGAGGCGGTCTGGGGATCATGAAGGAACTGGGTACAATACCACCTTCTGCAAGCCCGCTGGCCACTCTGGAGAAATCTCAAGCACCTCAATGGGTCAGCACCAAAAGATGGCCCACTATCTGCTGACCTACTACATTTATCCCAAGATCAACTGCACCACCTCAGCAATGAATTTTGAGCAATGCTTCATATGGCATATGCTGACATACAAGCCGATTAACATGCCAGTATTCTTGATTGCTGGTTTCCAAAGGAGCACTGGAACTCTCAGGCTGGGCTCGCTCATCACCAGAATCCTCTTAGATCATCAAATTGATCTATCTGAGGAAACTAAAGTTAGAGGATCTGAGATAACCGCTGCTTCGCTGAGGGCTCTAAAGTTCAATCAGCCAATTAAGAAAGGCAAAAATACTGATGAGGCTAATGAGGAGACAACTGTCTCAAAGAAAGGAAAAAGGACAAAGGCTCCAGCTGCCTGAAAGAGGAAAGCTGTTGGGACTCCTTCAAAGAAGGCTGAGCCTCAAACCAAGAAGCTTAAGTCAGCTTCTCAAAAAGGTCAGGAGAGACCTAAGTCAGCCGAGAAGAGAAGCAGGCAAGATGATCCTGAAATAGAGGAAAGAACAGATGCTGATGAGCAACCTCAAAAGAAGTAGAAGTCTTCTACGCTGACCCCTATTGATGCTATCCCTACTGACATCGTTGTTCTTGGTGATTCTCACTACACACAGTGTCAAGGAACTGAAGCTGAGCATCAAGAAGATGATGTGGAACTGAATGATCACTTCATCACTCAGGTGGAAGAAGAACTAAATAACGATGATCAGGATGATTAGGAAGCAGAAGAAGAAGCAAGCGGCCAGGATGATGCTGAGGACGCTGAGGACGCTGAGGAGACAGCTAGTGAAGAGGAAACTGCTGACCCATCTAATACTGAGTTGGGTGCAGATCAAGAACAAGAACAAGCTGACCAGCTTAATGCTGATCAAGAAGAAACTTCTCCCTCTCACTCAGGAGAGTCTATCCAAGCTGACACTCCTCCTCGCAGAAGAAGATTAATCAAGGCAAGTCAGAAAACTGTCATTGACTTACCTGTTCAAAAGCCGACTAAAGATCCTTCCTCTCTTAAGCTGAGGTTCTTTAGTAAGCAAACCCCTTCTTCTCAACAAGCTTCTCTTGAAAAGCAAGCCTCTGTTTCTTCACCAAAGGAACAAGCCGACTTGAATGCTTTCGCAAACTCAACGAGTCAGATCGAGCAAGTTCTCGTTAATGCTGTTGCTCCAAGCATTGTGCTGACTCAGAATATTCCTGCACCAATCATCACTGACAGTATTAGGATTACTACTTCACCGACCATCACTACTGCCGATCAATCCTCTCTCCCAGAAAATCAAGTACAGCTTGAAAACACACTTCTAGTCACTGACCCTATCATAACTCTAACTCCTCCACAAACTGGTCAAACTGAGGAAACTAGGCAACATGATGATGAATCCCTCAACTATCTACATACCACCGAGACTGGTAGAAAACTCATCAACTCGGTGCAGTCATTCATTAAGGACATTCATCAATCTGCTGAACCTACAGCTGGGTCGAGTAACAATGTATCAACTCAGCTGTCCCAAGTCACTCAGCTCTTAAATGAGGTTAAAGGACTGAAGGATCTTAAATAAACAGGAGATGGACACTGACCAAATGAAGCAAAATGAGATTTTGGTCAACTCTCAAAGGATCTTCACCCATGTGCGTCATAACAATCTCCAGCGTCAATATTATGACACAGCCTTACTGAAGACCTTTCATCAAGTCTTTGCTGCCTTGATGGATTCAATTACTTGGGTAGGAAAGTCTCAAGCCTATATATTGGAACTACTCAGCGCCGCTGAAATCGGCATACCAAAAGAGGTCTTGAATGAAGGCGTTATTGTCTTTGATGGCATTAATGAAAGCGCCGATAAACTTAAGGAGCTGTCCGTCGTGCTAACCGCTGCTGTCTTAACCGACTCTTTTAGAATTCCTGCTCCTCCCGATGCTGACAAAACAGGGGAGAAAGAACATGCTAGAACTCAACAGGAGGTTCCTAGAAGCAGTCAGTCCAAGCAAAAGAAAAAGAAGTAGAAATAGGCTAGGCTTAGCTTATAACTTAGTCTGTAGTCCTATGTTCTTTTATGCTCATCTTTTTGCTATGTATGCTGACTACTCTACTTTAATACAATACTTGCATCTTTTATCCTAACTTGAGTTATTTTATATGATGCTGAGTATTATGTTGTTATGTATCTTCAATTACATCAACTGTGTTTACTGTCTATAATACTTGTTGATTGTATCCTATGCTGATCATATGTTTGACATTGTCTTGTATGTTTATAAAACATTGTCTCATAAAACCCATTGAACAAAAATGTTTACTCAGTGCTCTCTGAATGTTACACCTTCCGCTTAAAACTGAGTAACATAGAATATGTTCCATGAGCTGACCTATATCTGAAAACTGACCTTAGACCTACTCGATTAAACCTTAGAATGTTTAAGAGTTAAAACTAAGTCAGTAGCTCAACCCTTACGGGGGAGTTTGCTAAGTAATAATAGGTCAACTATCATGGGGGAGCTCAACACTGAGTTCCTCGCTGAATAGTTTTGCCAACATCAAAATGGGGGAGTTTGTTGAAACACCTTTCCACATGATTTTGATTTGACAAAATTATTTAAGTAAAATTAAATATATTCTAAACACACTAAGTTTAAATGCTTTGATTTATTATACTAATGTGTTTGTTCAATGTTTAGTTAAAATTATTTATAAGACATAAAGAGTAAAAGGCCAAAGCCCAATACGGAAGTCAAAGCCCAAGTCAAACAGATCAAGACAACTCGGCCCGCGTGTGTGAAACGCTGTCGTTATGATCAAAACGCAACTCAGCAAGAGAAGGATCTAGAAGACCTTCATTGAACAACTTCGGAGTGAAGCCGCTGAGTTGAATCGACAAAGAGTACGAGACAGCATCTGAGCAAGAACAACTTCCAGACAAAGTAATTCCACTTCGGGTAAAGTTCAGAAGACACAGAACGCTGTCTAGTTGAACTTACCATAAATGGAGAGACATTCTGCCGAGCTGACTAAAAGCTGCTCAACACTGACCGAGGATAGAAGATACTCAAATCTGATTGGTCGAGAGCTCTGAGCAAGACTGAGTGACAATGACAGGAAGCCGTTTCCCTCCAACGATTATTTCAAAATTCAAAATGACCGATGCCTCAGACGTCTCTATAAATAGAGCCCTTCAGTTGCTTCATTCCACACAGAACTTGATCAAGCCATTACGCTGACCAAAATTCAACTCAAAGTTCTGCAAGAAAAAAGCAAAGCAAATTCTTACACCAAATTCTATATCTTTTGTGTAAAAGTCTAGAGTGATTATTCAATCATCTAAAGTGTCTTAGCAATTGTTGTTTAGGACAAATCTTTATCATTTCTAGAGATTAGAAAGGAGAGGCTGAGTACTCGGTTATAGTACTCAGCGTGAGATTAGGAGTGAGTAGAGGTATAGAGGAAGGTACTCTTGTTATACTCAGCTTCTAAGTTGTAAAAGGTTTGATGCTCTACCGTTAAAGAGCTCAGTAGAGAATTTGAAATCTCAGAACGTGTTCCGGGGACAAGACGTAGGCTTGGAGGCCGAACCTGGATAAATCTGCTGAGTAATATCTTTCTAACCTTAAACTCCTTAATATATATATTGCTTGCTTAATCAAAACTGACCAAGTAAAGAGGTCAAGTTGAGTTGTGTGTATTGAGTGTCTGAGTTCAGGAATAGACTCAAAGTGCTATCTCCTGACTCAACGAAAGAAGCTGACTTAGTCACCAGTTGACTAAGCTAGTGTCTTATTTACTCAGCGCGCTGTGTAATCCTTTTTCAAAGAAAAAGAAGTCAGCCTAAATGTGTTAAAATTTTAAATAGTTCCTATCCCCCCCCCCTTGGAACTAACTTGTTACGTTATAAGGGACCAACAGAATACATCCGGCGAATTTAGCACAAAACTCCCTTCTCAATTGATCCCAGCTATCGATAGATCCAGGAGGTAAAGATTGGAACAAATCATAAGCGGGGCCTCCTAAGGTGGTGATAAACATCCGACATAAGACCGCCTCACTAGCACGGTTAAGGCTGAGCAACATCTGATACTTTCTTGCATGGGCCTCCGGGTTGTCCGCACTTATGTAAAGGGGTATATTAGGTATTTTAAAATGCCTCTCCATTTCCTCAGCCTCGATCCATGCTGTAAAAGGCGAATCACGATTGGCGAATGGATTATATCGGGCATCCTCTTCATTAATGCGGAGCACCGCAGCTCTAACTCGATCGTCAAAATTCTCCGGACCCGCCCTAGGGCGTCCTCTTCGTGGCGATCGACTCGGAGGTCTCCTACGGGGAGATCTACTTGGAGAAGATGAAGAGCAGGAACCAGATGACGGATCTGATGGTGAACGTCCACCTCCACCACCGTGTCCGCCACCACCTTGTCCTCCACCTCCTTGTCCGCCACCACCTTGGCCTCCACCACCTTGGCCATTATTGCCTCCATGGTCTCCTAAAGGAAGGTGCCTATCCTCTCCTTGGTGTGGCGGTGGCGGTGGCCTATCTGAACGTGGCGTCTCTACCGGCCTCTTGCTTTGTCTATGACCAGTAGATGGGGGTGATCTACCCCTACGGGAGGATCTTGGTCTCCGGGGCGAAGGTGATTTCGACCGCCTACTTTTCTCTTTTCTACGCTTTTTGTGCCTTCGACCTTCCGATCCGCCCTCAGGGAGACTCGACCGCGGGCGGCTTGGATTACCTGATCCGCCCAGATTTATCCTTTGACTTCCACCTGCTTCATCAGAAAATAATTACCGATTGAGTGGCGGGTTATTATTACCAGCTACAGTAGTAGTCACCATGGAATCCGTGGGTTGAATTTGGAAGAATGAAGAATCATGGGCGCCAGATCCTACAATGGCTTGTTGCCATTGAGATGACGTAGGGTTGGTGCGCCGAAGCTCTGGTACTATCATGAATGACCTTAGGCGTCTCTCCATATCAGGGCCAAACGCTCTTCCTATGGCTCTCGCACATGTTTCAACGAATGCATCTGACGACAGACTCCTTCCGTCCTGAGTTGCTGGAGTGCTCACATCAACGCATCCAGCGCTTGATTTAGGTTGGCTTGAGGGTGTTACCAAGGGCGTTTCAACCCCTGAGGAGGGGTTCTGTTCTCCATTTGTCATATCTTTTCTGATGTGAACGAAAACCCTTTATATGATTAAGAGTTCCACGTTCACCGCACCAATTGATGACTCGTGGAGAATTTCCGAGGAACTTCCGTCTCTGTGGGGGCGTCGTTGGGCTCGACGGGGGGAAGCTCCGATGCCAAAGTCAGTATGGAAGAATAAGAGAGCAAACTGAATTGACAAAGAGTAAGTGAATGTGTACATTGATAGCCTGAGACATAGGCTATATATAGTCATGAAGCCGTAACTTTCAGTAACTAGAAATTCTCCATTAATGTTCCATTAATGGCGTTTACTGGTTTCCTTTAAGTTGGCTGTTAGCTAATTGATAGCTCATTAATGGTCTTTATAGCCGGATCGGCCCAGCCGTTCTAATGGCGCATTTAGTGTTTATGGAGATTCGCCTCACAGGTTCGCTCGCGGGTCTCTTTTGGTGAGACCTTGGTGATCCGCCCGTCGGATCTCTTTGTTTCAATACGCCACAGTATTCCCGTATCAGTTGATCAATACGTGGTGTTCTTCGGCGAATATCTCTTTTGATCCTTGGGATAATATCACAATGTTATCAACAGGTAATAAAAAATCCAATTAGTTTTTTTTACACATAAAACTAAAATAAAAATCTAATTAGATGATTATTAAGTGGTTTTTTTGGAATTGTACAATCTGCAAAATTCATCTTCTCTGCAAAATATTACCGTACAAAAGATTACCGGTATTCTTTCCGCCGACAACCGCTTGAAGGCTACAACTGGGTTGAATCTCGGATCCAAGTGGTGCATATCAATGGAGAAGAATAAAAACACATAAATAGAAGATGGATGTATTCTGTATGGTTTATCAAAAGAAATAAAAAGCAGAGATCTGAACTTTTTTTACTTAAATTTTTAATAACCTGCAACTGATATTTTTGGATTCTAAGGTTGACATATTTTTTTTTTGATTCTGATCCAAATTCTAGTTTTCATTACTTAATTTCTCATCATTCTTCTCTCTATTGCCAAAAATATTATTGAGTTTTGACTTGTGCTCGGTTAATGGAAAATAAAAAAAAAAGGAAGAAATATGAAAGGTAACCAGAGATGATATTGATACCGACGAAGAAGATGATTGTCCACATAATTTTAATTGATTTTATGTACCAATTATATTTATGTATTTATTATGGAAATATAGTATTTTTGAAAAATATGGAGAATCATTTATTATAGAGAGAGAAATATGTTTTTAAATAACCTGATAATCTCTTGGTAACCTACTATAGCAGGTCACTTATTCAAAATATAATAGCCTCCATGATGGAGACTCACCACTGAGAACTCTTCTATATATATATATATATATAGTGGTGAAGCTCTTAGCCTAGTGGTTAAGAGCTTACCTATGCCTTGGGAGGTCATGGGTTCGAATCACATCCGGATCTGGTGGGGATTTTTCTTTCTTCTTTATAATGTAAGTGCATTGCGCAAATTTTTAAAATATATATATATATATATATATATATATATGTCATGGATGGTTATATATTAAATAAATAAAACACTAGTCAATAATTTATTTTAAGAGCTAAATTGTTACATATATAGTATAATTTAATTGATGAGTTAATAAGTGTGGTGATTATTTTTTTAGGCGGTAGCGAAAGAGTAGACGATTGACGGTTGGAGCTTAGTATTTTGTTGGAATTACTTAAAGTTCCAAATAAGTGATAAATGACATATATTTGTTTGATTGTTGGCATGCTTACTGTGATATATAATTGTTTGATTTAAATTGATTATAAAGTGGATGATTATAACATATGACTAATTGATTGGATTTAAATATAAAAATGGATACGTAAATGATGAGAATATGAATTATGGTGAGTTATAGTTCATTGAGAAATGTTGGTATGTGCATGTGTTGAAGAAATAAAAAAGGTAAATAAAAAGTGTCTGCTTTAGGTAGGTTATACTCAGTGGTTAGCCGATATGATTGTTGACATGTGTGAAGGGATTGTGATTTATGAGATGTGATATTTAATTTAGCACCTGGCAGGGGCGGATCCAGAGAGGGCAGGGAGGGTCGGCCGACCCTCCAGCCCTCCGGAACACTCTTGAAGAACAGTGATTCAGTCCTGAGCAGCTCCCAAAATAGTTAAAATTAATACTTATAATATAGGACGTGATTATATGACATAAAATTAAGTTTACATAGTTGGTCTTAGTGATAATTAAAGGGACTTTCACATCCAATTGGTCCTATGTTCAATTCTCAATTTCTTCAGCATCCTCCTTTGAAAACGTCAATATTACTACCTAAGTATCATTTTTAATCATTATTAACCTCATTCTCCTTTATTATTTTTAATTGTATTTTTTTAGTTTAAATTGACTATTTGTATGTATCTTAACTCTTAATTAGTAATATTAATTTATAAAAATAAAGTATAGAAATACCTCGAACGTGTACCGACATGAGTAATTTTACCCTATAATGAGTGATAAATACAATATTTTTTTTAAAAATTTTCACGTTTAATCAGATGGATGATAAAATGAACACATATGTGAAGTGTAGATGACAAGATTCATGACCGAAAAGACAATTTGATAGATAATTTCTCCAATTGACCAAACTTGTCAACATTAGGGGTAAAATTGCTCTTGCCTGCCAACATTAAGGGTAAAATTGCACCATTTTAGACATTGGTGTAAAATTGTTCTTAGGTGTAAACTTTAGGGTATTTTTGCATCTTATCCTTACTTTATATTGAAGCTCAGTTGTTTGTTTTGCAGCTTAATGTTTCCAATTAAGATCAAATTGATCCTTACATTATCAAAAATTTGAAAATTTTGATTTGACTACTATGAATCAAAGCCTTAAGTCGTTATTAAGAAAAAAATCTTCATGCAGTGGAGCCCCTCCAGATTTTGAGCTCTGGCTCCGCCACTGGCACCTGGTGCGGGAGCGGTGCTGGGATACCTGGCGTGGGAGCGGTATCCTATTTTGGTCATTATTGTGATATTGTGGGTTGGAGGTAGTTGATAATCATTGAGTATATCTTTCCTTAGCAGACAGTGCCCAATTAATAAAATATATATATATATATATATGTGTGTGTGTGTAATCATTATATGTAAATCATTTTATGTGACAAATATATGACAATTATCACTTATTGAGTAGGCATCTCACCCATTACCACCATTTTTCAGGAAATAAAGTTTAGTGGTTCAGTACTCTCCCCCCAGCGTTTCAGTTACCCCATTGTCTGTATTAGGTGGGCCGGCATGTTGCAGATTGTTTAAGGTTAAAGCATGTATTAGGATTAAAATAAATGTCTATCTAGTTTAAGTAAAACTTTAAATTGAAATTTTATCTTGTAACAGAACCTTAGAATTTATATTTCAAGTTATGAACTTTATTTTATGATAAGTGAGCAACTATTCCGTGATTTAATGATTAAAATATATTGAATAAAATCTGAGGGTTACATTTAGTGGTATCAGAGTCTAGGTTATAGGTTCTTAAGGGCTGGTTGAGTAAGGTGTAATTGAATAATAAGTTTAATAGAGTGTCTTCTTGTGAAATGTTAGGATGGCATCTAATAATGCACCTAATATGGGGAGTGTAGGGGCCAATCAACAAAGTGTAGGAGTAGATCCTGCAGGCGATGGGTTAGGACAAAATCGTGAAGCTCTTAGTGGGGGTGTCCCAATTCCTCCTAGTATGGCTACAGCTTCTGAGATACCCACATAGTATATGCAAATGTTCCAAGCGATGTTTCAGGCACAAGCTCAAGCCCAAACCCAAGCTTTGGCTCAATTACAAGCTTCCATATTAGTACCAGCTCAAGTGCAAGAAAAGCCTATTATTGATTACAACTTTGAAAGGCTTAGGAAGTTAGGAGCTAAAGAATTTATGGGCACTGCTAATACAGAAGAGGCAGACAACTGGTGGGCTAAGACTGAGACAATTCTAGACAAACTCGGGTGCACATTAGAGAAACGTCTGGAATATATTGTAACCTTATTTAAGGATAATGCTCTTAATTGTTGGAAGTTTGTGAAAAGGTCATATGAGCCACGTCAAATTACATGGGCTGATTTCGCATGGAAGTTTGATGAAAAGTATAGACCATCATTATATAAGAATAAGAAGATAATGGAGTTCCTTAATTTAACTCAAGATGATGATATGTCAGTTGCTGATTAGAAAGGGTGTTGCTGTGAGAATCACTAACTTCCAAGAACTATATTCAACTGCACTAAGGATTGAAGATGTCGAAAATACTGCAAAAGAAAGAGCCAAGCAAAAGAGGAAGTAAAATGATTCTAAAGGGGAGTCTATTCGATTGGCTAAAAGAGGTTCATTTTTTCTGAAGGAGGTACTTCTCAAAAGGTTGATTCTACCTTTAGAGGAGGAAATCTATCAGGTGGATTTAATGGAGGACCAGTGAGCTATAGTGCTGCTAGTGCACCTTCTGTAGGGACTGCAAGAGGGTTCAACCAGAATCTATGAGGGTTTACTAATAAAGGAGCTGGTTCAGCATAGAGTTGTGCCACTTGTGGAATACGTCACACAGGACAACGTTGGGGGCCTATAAAAACACCAGGAACTTGCTACATGTGTGGTGATCGAGGACACTTCCAAAAGGATTGCTTACGACAGTTATCAGGCACTGATAGAAGTACACAAAACATGACCCAAAGTAACACCAGTGTGGGTAACAATGGCGGAGGTAGAGGTAGAAGCTTTAGTAATGGTGGGCGAGGGAACAGTTTAAATACTACTGGAGCACAGAATACCCATAATCAACCAAATGGCAGGATCTACCAGATGACTAAGGATGAGGCACCAACAGCCAATGATGTCATATCGGGTACGATTTCTTTATTTGACGCTATGGCTTATGCTTTGATAGATCCAGGTTCAACACATTCATATATCGCACAAGTTTTTGCATCCCAAGTCCCAGGAGAGACTAGCTCTTTGGGATATGACTTAAAAGTTCATGTACCTATATGGAAAAGTGTGATAGTGAATAGTGTGAGAAGAGCGAGTCCAATCAAAATCGGGGACACTGAATTACCTATCGATTTGATCCTCATGGATTTGCAAGAGTTTGACGTTATACTGGGGATGGATTGGTTGGTTCAACATAAAGCAGTAGTAAACTGCTGTACAAAAGAGGTAGCGATGGAGTCTTCAGGCAAGCAGAAGATAATTTTTATAAGGGAACGTCGAGTCATACCAGCGTGTGTCATCTCAGCAATGGCAACTAGACAGTTGATTTTAGAAGGATATGAAGCATACCTAGTCCATATTATTGATGTGAATGAGACCAGTCCTAGCTTGGAGGAGATTCCAGTGGTAAAAGAATTTCCAGAAGTGTTTCTTGATGACTTACCGGGCTTACCACCTCAACGTGAAGTGGATTTCTCCATTGAAACATTGCCCGGAGTGGCTCTAATTTCTATTGCACCTTATAGGATGGCCTCGGTAGAATTGCAAGAGTTAAAAAAGCAATTGGAGTTGTTATTGGAAAAGGGATTCATCAGACCAAGTATTTCACCATGGGGGGCACCAGTTTTGTTTGTGAAAAAGAAAGATGAAAGTATGCGACTATGCATTGACTATAGACAACTTAACAAAGTGACCGTTAAGAATAAGTATCCATTGCCAAGGATTGATGATTTGCTAGATCAATTAAAGGGAGCTGTTGTCTTCTCAAAAATTGATCTGAGATCTGGGTATTGGCAATTACGAATAGCAGACGAGAGTATTCCAAAGACAGCGTTTCGCACCCGGTACGGCCATTATGAATTTCTAGTGATGCCATTTGGGTTAACAAATGCACCAGCTGCATTCATGGCATTGATGAATAGAACCTTTCAGGAATACATTGATCACTTTGTGATTGTCTTTATCGATGATATATTAGTGTATTCCAGGAGTAAAGAGGAGCATGAACAATATTTGAGAATTATTTTGCAAATTTTGAAAGAGAGACAGTTATATGCCAAGCTTAGCAAATGTGAATTTTTGAGTGAGCAGGTGGTTTTCTTAGGACATATAATATCTCGAGAAGGGGTGATGCATGATCCTGTGAAGGTGAATGCAATAATGGAATGGGATCCGCCTAAGAACGTGACCGAGGTGAAAAGTTTCTTAGGGTTAGCTGGATACTACAGGAGATTTATTGAATGCTTTTCTGTAATAGCTAGTCCTTTAACTAAGTTATTGAGAAAAGGAGTCCCTACCAATGGAACTGTTATGCGAATTCCGCAAGTGCACGGTTTCGCTTGTAGTAATAAAATATCGATCCCACAGGGAACATATGATAATTTGATTAGAGATTATTGTCTTGATTGCATTCGTCTTCTCAAAGTTTATAGGAAAACATTAATGGTTTAAATTGGTTTCTAATCCTAATTTTGGTTATAGTTAAGATTACAATATATAGAAATTAAGTTTAGGTTAAAGTAGAATTCGAGACTTGTTTACACAAAGCAAGAAAACAACTTATAACTTTGACCAGATTATTAAGACGTAACAATTTATCTGATAATTCAATTAATGGGCTTTGAACTGTAGAAATCTCTCTGGATCGGAGCAGATTTCTACCTTAATCAAATTGGTGTTTTATGTCTGATAAGCCGAACCAACGATCATATCATCCATAAAAACTAATTCATTCAAGTGTTCAACAAAGTTTCCTTGTAATTATATGAAATATATACATTTTAATGAAAACACCAGAACCTTACTTCGAAGGTAACATCAAAGTAACAACAGAAGAATATATTGAATTGAAAAGATATCTTTTTAATTGATTATGAATCGAATCAAGTTAACAGAGAAGAAGAAACATGAATAGCATTTTGATGAAAACTTTGAGTTCCGGGTTGTCAATCCTTTCCTCAAACTCCGTGGGTTTGTCAGACCCTTTTGCGCTTCAGCCGCTAATTCCTCTCGCTGAATCTTGGAATAGAGATTGTCCGATCTACTACCAAAATGCAAACTTATCTTCGAACCAAACTTGAACTCTAAACGACAACTATAATAACTACATATTGTATCTTAAACTATTTACACAAACTTGTAACTTTATAACAAGTTTGTGTAACAAAACTAGCATAAATTAGAATCCTTCCACTCTTTACATTCTGAACTTCTTCATCTATTTATAATATTCCAAAAGGTGTGTTTAAAGAGTCGTGTCCGTTGGTGAAGAGATGCATCCGTTGGTGAAGAGTCGCCTCTATCTGGATGAACGGATACGTCGTTTGGAAATTAACACATGTAAAATGTGTGCTGGAATCTTTGCTGCTGCTACACCGAGATTCTAAAATCTCAGTCATGACCTAGGGCTGAGAAATGTAGCTGAATGAAAGTGCATTTTCATGACTGGAGTTAGCGTGTTACGATCGAGATATTGGGAATCTCGGTCATGACAGGGACTTATGTTCCTGCTCTCGACTGCTTCCCAACTCCTTGAATCGGTCTTCTGAATATGTACATACTTTTAGTGCGTAAATGTGATTTTCCTCTTGTTTTTGCACCGTTTTAGCTCCTATTTGGATTTTACCAAATAATTAAGTACCTTGCACAATAGAAACAAATATAGACATAAAAGTATTCTAAATAAATATAATTAACATGATTTTAATACAAAACTAACGTAATTATTAATGATAGTATATTTTGGGCTTATCAGGAACGAACAATGTCAGAAGAGTTTCGAAGAGCTAAAAAAGAAGTTAACTTCAAAGCCTATTCTAGTGTTGCCTTTTAGTAGAGGAGGATTTGAAGTATATACAGATGCCTCGAAGTTGGGCCTAGGGTGCGTGTTAATGCAAAATGGAAGAGTAGTATCTTATGCTTCTCGTCAATTGAGGACCCATGAACTAAACTATCCCATACATGATCTAGAATTGGCAGCTATAGTACATGCACTGAAAATCTGGAGGCATTATATGTATGGGGAGACCTTTAAGATCCTTATTGATCACAAAAGCCTCAAATATATCTTAACACAGAAGGAACTGAATATGAGGCAGAGAAGATGGATAGAATTGCTAAAGGATTACGATTGCACCATAGACTACCATTCAGGAAAGGAAACTGTAGTGGAAAATGCTTTGAGCAGGAAGAGCTCAAGTACCTTGGCCAACTTGGAATGGCACGATTTGACACCATTAGTGGAGATGTGTTGAGCGATTTCCGCAAGTGCACAGCTTCGCTTGTAGTAATAAAAAAATATCGATCCCACGGGGAACGTTTTTTCACAAAAACTTATTTTGATACAGTTTAAATACGTCTTTAGGTTTATATTATAGATAATCATTAATTGAATTGGATTGAGATTGAATTAAGTTAATAAGAATCAGATTAGAATTTTACGTCAGAAATTTAGAAATCAATTTTGTCTTGAGATTGGATTACAAGACAGAAACATTTAGCGTTTAAAGTAAGAGAAGTGTTGAACTCGTTTGCATTAAGCAAAGATATCAACTTTAAACTTTGTAAAAATTATAAGTGTGTAATAACATGTAAATTCCTTCAATTAAAAGGCTTTGAACCGTAGAAATCCCCCTGATGTTGAGTAGATTTCTACCTTAATCAAATTGATACTTATTTCCGATAAGCCGACCTAACGATCATATCATCCATAAATAAGAACTTTCTCAAGTGTTCAACAAAGTTTCCTTGTAACCATGTGAATTAAATACGTTTTAATGAGAACACCAGAATCTTACTTCGGAGAAATTGCCAAAGTAACTTCATAAAGATATATTGAAATGCATAAACTTTTATTATGTGATTTGTGAATTGATACAAGTTTACAGAGAACAGGAAACATGAAAGCATTTGAAACGACATTCGAGTTCCAGATCGTCAATCCTTTCCTCAAACCTCATTGGAGTTTGTCAGGCTCTAGGGTCGCATCCGCTGCTTGATCTTCTCGTTGAATCTTCGGAATAGAGATGATGTGTCTTCTACCGAAATGTAAACTCGTCTTTGAACAATTCTTAATCTAAACTTAATTGCTACTGTGTTTGTAAGAAATCTAAGAACAATTTGTGTACATCAGATTGCTTTTACAGGAATGAAATCTAACTCTGAATCGTTTCTGACTCAGAATTTCTTCATAAATTCTGCACTCTAATCTTAATTAATCTAACTCTCTCTAACTCTGGAATCAACTCTTTATTTATAGATGTTGAAGAGTCGTGTTTGAAGGATCGTGTCTGCTGTGAAGAGACGTTTCTATCTATCCGAATGGACGTGTTTCTTTGATTTTAAACATGTGAAAATAATGTTGTAGGATTTTCTGAACTTGCCGAGATTCAAGAATCTCTGCCGAGATAAGGGGAGCAGTTTTAAGTCTTCAAAACGAAAGGGAAAAGCGCCAGGAAATAGCGTGTCGCGACCGAGATTAGGGAATCTCGGTCGCAACATGGGTTGAATTTCCCGAGTCCGCCGCTTTCCGTCTTCCTCGTATCGGTGAACTGAATTTCCTCGTCTTTTTTTGCTCGAACTTAGGGTGTTTCCTTCACTTTTGATCCGTTTTCGCTCCTATTTGGATTT
This sequence comes from Euphorbia lathyris, assembly GCF_963576675.1. NCBI lineage: Eukaryota > Viridiplantae > Streptophyta > Magnoliopsida > Malpighiales > Euphorbiaceae > Euphorbia > Euphorbia lathyris. Next base: position 15,356,223 of record NC_088914.1, on the reverse strand, counting down.
TACCAAATATTTAGGTACCTTGCAGGAAAGAATCATATTCGGACGTAAAAGTACTCTAAATAGATTTAAATAGCACGATTTCATAGCAAAACTAATGTAAATATTAATGATATTTTAGGTATATTTTTGGCTTAACAAGATGAGATCCATGAATGTGAAGTTAGAAGTTGATAAAATGGTCGGGTTGTTAGCAACTTTGCAGATTCGACAGGACTTGGGAGATAGGATCGGTGAAGTGCAAAAGCTAGATATTTTCTATGGGAAGATGTTAGAAAAGATAAGACAAGGTCAGAAGCCTAATTTCTCAATAAGGTTAGATGGAATTGTGGTGAATACAAATCGAGCTTATGTACCAGCCCTAGACGGATTGCGAGAAGAAATTCTAAATGAGGCTCACAATGCACCATATGCGATGCACCCAGGAACTACAAAGATGTATCGTAATTTGAAACCTTATTATTGGTGGGCTACGATGAAGAAAGATGTAGCGGAGTTTGTGGCAAAATGCTTAACTTGTCAACAAGTTAAAGCAGAACATCAAGCTTCAGCAGGAAAATTGAAATTGTTGATGATTCCGACTTGGAAGTGGGGGCGAATTGCGATGTATTTTGTGGTAGGCTTACCTAGGACCTGGCATAAGGATGACTCAGTTTGGGTTATTGTGGATAGATTGACTAAGTCTGCTCACTTCTTACCAATAAAACAAACTGATTCGTTATTGTAAGGTTACATGGAGTTCCAATGTCCATTGTGTCTGATCGAGAGATCCACGATTTAGTTCTAGATTTTGGTCAAGTCTACAGGCAGCTTTGGGTACAAGATTGAACTTGAGTACATCTTTTCACCCGCAGATGGATGGACAATCTGAGCGTACTATTCAGACATTAGAAAATATGATGAGAGCTTATGTTTTGAACTTTGAGGGAGGATGGGATAGATATTTGCCACTAATGGAGTTTGCTTACAACAACAGTTTCCACTCTAGTATTGGGATGTCACCATTTGAAGCCTTGTACGGTAGAAGGTGCAGAGACCCAGTTTGTTGGGATGTTGAGGGTGCAAAACTGCTCGAGGGTCCTGAATTAATTCAAGAGACAATTGAGAAGATAGAAGTGGTAAAAAGGTGTTTGAAAAGGGCACAAGATAGACAAAAGAGTTACGCAGATCAGCATCGACGTGAGATAGAGTGTGAGGTAGGAGATAAGGTGTTCTTAAAAGTATCTCCATCGATTCGGGAGAAAAGGGAAGCTGAGTCCGATGTACATTGGACCATATGAAATTACTCAACGAGTCGGACCATTTGCTTATCGTTTATGTTTGCCTGTAGAGTTATCACGGATTCATGATGTGTTTCATGTATCTATGTTGAGAAGATACCGATCTGACCCGAGTCACGTTATATTTGAACCTAAGATTGAGGTAGCAGGAGATTTGACATACAAAGAAGAACCAATCGAGATATTAGAAAGACAAATAAGGAAGTTGAGGAGACGAGAGATACCGATGGTCCGTGTACTATGGAGTCATCATCGTTCTCTACGAGAAGCTACGTGGGAGGTAGAGGATGATGTGCGGTGAGAATATCCACACTTGTTTGACGTTACGGGTATGTGCTAAATTTCGAGGATGAATTTTTTTTAGGAGGGGATAATTGTAACATCCTTATGTAAATTTTTTTTTTCAGAATTTCATTTTTAATGTCTTTTAATCTATTATGTAAATTATATATGTAACATCCTTAATAAATAAATAAAAAGTGAAGTGGGGCTAGGATGTTGAAAATAATAAAAATAATAGATAGAAACTTGAATGATAGTAAAAAACAATGAAAAATGGGATGCTAAATTGGAGGCTGGTTGGAGGCTTGTTTGCTAATAAAAAAATATTTAATAAAAAATAATAATAATATAATAATAATAAAATAATAAATAAACATATATATATATATATATAGATGGTGGAGCAGTGAAATTATTCAATTGATTGAAGAAATAGACTTTAGAAGGAGGAAGACTCTTTTAGAGAGCAAATCTGTCATGGACAACAACATACTGTCTAAAAGATAAGAAGGTCTCAGGTTCAATCCATCTTTATTTATTTTCCGCATCTATTTCCTTCTTTTTTTTATCATTTTACTGAATTAAAATTTCTTCATTTCACTATAAATTTTATTGGTCTTCAAGAGTTAGTGTTTTAGCTTTTAGTAACTCAATGATTTTCTACATCAATTTTGTTTGTGAGAGGAACAATTAATATTTTATTAAAATCACTTGCTTCAAGAATTTGTAATATCCCAATTACAAAATTTTATTTTTTTTATACAAATCCATTGGGAGTTTAAGTCATTCAAAAGCATTAATTTTAACCAACTTTACTTTCAAATAATTAGTTTTGATAATCATAGTGATATGCAAGGAATTAATATTCAACTAGCATTAAATAAATACATAAAAATTAATATCATTACAATAAAAATTAATTGCTTTTATTCGGTTAACATATATCTAAGTCTATTAAATCAGATGAAGCAGCACTCACGGTTGAATCAATACCATCAATAGGACTTTTAGTTGCTCGAGCAACAAGTAGCGAGCGCATATTGCGGTTCATCCCTAACCATACCATACAACATAGGCAGATGTAAAGACGGCTAGAGAGGGGACGGATTACCCCACTCATGATTAAAACTAGTATCCGTTTCACTTTGAATACAAAAGTATGTATTCCTGTTAGTTCAAGACCGGGGGTGCTATACGCAAAATTCGAAAGTAGGGTTGATCGACGACAATTTTTCACTGTCCAACTCATATGGACCATAATATATATATATATATATATATATATATATATATATATATATATCATGGATGGTTATATATTAAATAAATAAAACACTAGTCAATAATTTATTTTAAGAGCTAAATTGCTACATATATAGTATAATTTAATTGATGAGTTAATAAGTGTAGTGATTAATTTTTTAGGTGGTAAAGAGTAGACGATTGACGGTTGGAGCTTAATATTTTATTGGAATTACTTAAAGTTCCAAGTAAGTGATAAATGACATATATTTGTTTGATTGTTGGCATGCTTACTGTGATATATAATTGTTTGGTTTAAATTGATTATAAAGTGGATGATTATAACATATGACTAAGTGATTGGATTTAAATATAAAAATGGATATGTAAATGATGAGGATATTGTTGAACCACCTTTCCACATGATTTTGATTTGACAAAATTATTCATGTTAATGATGAAAAATATTCTAAACACATTAAATTTAAATGCTTTGATTTATTCACACTAATGTGTTTGTTCAATGTTGAGTTATTTGATTTATAAGACATTAAAATAAAAGCCTAAAGGCCCATAAGAGGAAGTCAAGCCTAAGTCAACAGATCAAAGCCTCACGGTCCAAGTAGACTCAAAATGTCATCGTACTGAGTGAGACACAAGCCCAGCACCAAGAAGGATCGAGAAGCCGTCTACCAATAGCTTCAAGATGAAGCTGCTGAGTTGAACGACAAGAAGTACAAGTCAGCGGCAAAACAGAATAAACTTGGAGACAAAGTATTTCTACTTTGGGTAAAGCTCAGAAGGCGCAGGAAGCTGTCTGGAAGACTTTGCCATAAATGTGGGAACATTCTGTTTCATCTGACGAAAAGCTGCTGAGCACTGGCGAAGACAGAAGATACAAGAATATGATTGGCCGAAGACGCTGAGCACGTACTGAGTGAAAGCGACAGGAAGCCGTTTGCCTCCAACGGTTATTTCGAAATTCGAAATCACCGGTGCTTGAAGTGTCACTATAAATAGGCCTCTCAAATGCTTCATTCGATGCAGATCTTCAATCAAGTCGAAACGCTGACCAAATTGATACTTGAAGTTCTGTCAGAAAACAAAGCAAATCTTACACCAACTCCAATCTTTTGTAAAAGTCTAGAGTGATCTTATTCATCTAAAGTGTCTTAGCAAATGTTGTTTAGGACAAACACTTATCATTTCTAGAAGTATAGAAAGGAGAAGCTGAGTACTCGGTTATAGTATTCAGCGGTAGTGATAGGAGTGAGTAGAGGAATAGAGAAAGGTACTCTTGTATACTCAGCTTCTGTTGTAAAAGGTTTCGTGCTCTACCTTTAAAGAGCTCGGAATGAGGATTCAAAAAGCTCGGAACGAGTTCCGGGGACGAGTTCCAAAAAGCTCGGAACGAGTTCCGGGGACTGGACGTAGGCGGAGAGGCCGAACCAGGATATGTCTGCTGAGTAACATATTTCTAACCCTTAACTCCTTTATATATTGCTTGCTATAAAACTGACTAAGTAACGAACTCACGCTGAGTTAAGTGCATCAAGAAGCTGAGTTCAGGAATAGACTCAAGTGCTATCTCCTGACTTAAGAAAAGAAGCAGACTTAGTCACCAGTTGACTAAGCTTGTGTCTTAAACTACTCAACACTGCTGTGTAAACCTTTTCTTAAAGAAAAGAAGTCAGCCTTAACGGACAAAAATTTAGAATAGTTCTTATCCCCCCCCTTGGAACTAATCTTGTCACGTTATACGGGACCAACAAGTGGTATCAGAGCTTAAAAGCTCACTGAGCAAGATATAACTATCTTGAGCTGATCCCCACAATGGCTGAGAACAGCACTCGTTTCCTCCCAGGAAATCAGACAACTCAGATTCTTCCTGAGGGACTGTCCATTACTCGGCCTCCGCTATTCTTCGGGTCTAATTACACCTTTTGGAAGAACAGAATGAAAAACTTCATTCAGGCAACAAATAAGAGTGCATGGCTTTCTATAGTCCAAGGCCCATTTGTTCCTGTTGAAACTGTTGACGGCCAAACAGTTGTTAAAGTTGAGACTAAGTGGATAGAAGATGACCTTAAGAAGCTACAAAATCATGCTTCGGCTATAAACATGCTTCATTGTACGTTAGATGTTGCAGAGTACAACAAAATTTCAGGTTGTGAGTCAGCACAGGAAATCTGGAAGAAACTGGAGGTCACCTATGAAGGAACCAACAAAGTTAAGGAGTCCAAGGTGAACCAGCACATGAGGTTGTACAAGCTGTTTGAAATGAATGATGATGAAGGAATCTCTGAAATGAACTCAAGATTCACAAACATAATCAACGCGCTCAAAAGACTTGGCAAGATCTTTACTGAGGAAGAGCAAGTCAAGAAGATACTGAGGAGTCTTCCCAAAAGCTGGCAAGCCAAGAAAACTGCTGTTGAGGAAGCTCAAGACTTGACCACCTACAAGTATGATGAACTCATTGGATCTCTGCTGACCCATGAGATCTCAATGAAGAACTTTGAGGTGAAGAAGAAGTCTGAGGACAAGAAGCAAAAGTCTCTTGTCATGAAAGCTGACTCCACTGATGGGAGCTCAACAGACGATGAAGAAATGGCCATCTTCACTAGAAAAATGAAAAGGCTATTCAGAAAGAATGATAGATACTCCAAGAAGCCTTACAAGAAGTTTGACAAGTACAAAGTTGAGTCCAGCGACAGCAAGTACAAGAAGGACAGCTCAAAGCCCATCACTTGCTTTGAATGTCATCAAACTGGCCATATCAAATCAAGCTTGTTGAAACACCTTTCCACAGGATTTTGATTTGACAAAATTATTTAAGTACAATTAAATATTGTGTAACACACTAAGTCTAAATGCTTTGATTTATTGTTACTAATGTGTTTGTTCAATGTTGAGTTTATAATTGTTATAAGACATAAAGATCATAAGGCCCAAGCCCTATATAAAAGTCAAAGCCCAAGTCAAACAAGGCCAAGACCACTCAGCCCACGTATTACAAAACGCTGCCGTTGAGTGTTGAAACGCAGCTGAGCAAAGAAGGATCCAGAAGATCCACGTAGACAACTTTGGTAAGAAGCTGCTGAGCTGTCTCGACAAAATGTACAAGACAGCCGCTGAGCACAAGGCAACTTCCAGACAAAGTATTTCCTTTTTCAGTAAAGAACAGAAGACGCAGGAAGCTGTCTGTTTGACATTACCTGAATTGGAGGAACATACTGCCACACTGACCGAAGAATAGAAGATGCTGGAATCTGATTGGCTAAGAGAACTGCTGAACAGACTGAGTGAAAACGACATGAAGCCGTTTCCCTCCAACGGTTATTTCGAAATTCGAAATAACCAGATGCCCTCACAGCTCTCTACAAATAAAGCTTTCAGAATCCTCATTACACACACAACTTTGAGCAAAAGCCGTTACGCTGACCAAAAGCATACAAAAGTTCTGCATCCAAAAGCAAAGCAAATCTTACACTACAATTTCATATCTGTGTAAAAGTCTAGAGTGATTGATCTTCAATCATCTAAGGTGTTCTAGCAATTGTTGTTTAGGACAAATCTTAATCATTTCTAGAATTAGAAAGGAGAAGCTGAGTACTCGGTTTTAGTACTTAGTGAATTAGAATAGAAGTGAGTAGAGGTATAGAGGAAGGTACTCTTGTTATACTCAGCTTCTGATTTGTAAAGGGTTTTTGAGTCTCCACCTTTAAAGAGCTCAGTAGTGAATTTGAAAGCTCGGAACGTGTTCCGGGGACATGACGTAGGCTTAGAAGAAGCCGAACCTGGATAACTCCACTGAGTGAAGTATTTCTAACCCTTAACTCCTTAATATATTGCTTGCTTAATATAAACTAAAAACTGACCAAGTAAAGAGGTCAAGCTGAGTTGTGCGCTGCAAACGACTTAGTTCAGGAATAGACTCAAAGTGCTATTTCCTGACTTAAGCAACGAAACTGACCTAGTCACCAATTGACTAAGCCAGTGTCTTGCTGATTACTCAGCGCCGCTGTCATATACTCTTTTCTTAAGAAAAAGAAGTTTGCCCTAATTCTTTTTGGTCCCTTGTAAGGTTGCAAATAGTTCCTAACCCCCCCCCCCCCTTGGAACTATATTTGCAACCTTACAAGGGACCAACAAGTGGTATCAGAGCCAAAAAGCTCATTGCTAAAGGTCTAACAACCTTGAGTTGATCCATACTATGGGCGAAAACAGCACTCGGTTTCTCCCTGGAAACCAGACAACTCAGATATTACCTGAGGGGCTGTCCATTACTAGGCCTCCCCTATTCTTTGGGTCAAACTATACCTTTTGGAAGAATAGGATGAAGAACTTCATTCAAGCTACAAACATGAGTGTCTGGCTATCTATAGTCCAAGGCCCGTTTGTACCTGTGAAAGTTGTTGCTGGCCAGTCAGTTTTAAAAGCTGAGGTTGAATGGACAGAGGATGATCTCAAGAAGCTACAAAATCATGCTTCGGCTATAAATATGCTTCACTGTGCACTGGATGCTGCAGAATACAACAAAATATCAGGTTGTGAGTCAGCACAGGAGATCTGGAAGAAGCTGGAGGTCACCTACGAAGGAGCCAATAAGGTGAAGGAGTCCAAGGTGAACCAGCAGATGAGACTGTACGAGCTGTTCGAAATGAACAATGATGAGGGGATTTCTGAAATGAATGCAAGATTCACCAACATCATAAATGAGCTCAAAAGACTTGGAAAAATCTTCACTGAGGAAGAACAAGTCAAAAAGATACTCAGGAGTCTTCCTAAAGACTGGCAAGCCAAGAAGACAGCCGTTGAAGAAGCTCAGGATTTAACCACCTACAAATATGATGAACTCATCGGCTCACTGCTGATCCATGAGATATCTATGAAGAATTTCGAGGTGAAGGAAAAATCCGAAGACAAGAAGCAAAAGTCACTTGTCATGAAAGCTGACTCAACTGATGATGGCTCAACTGACGATGAGGAGATGGCTATGTTCACAAGAAAAATGAAGAGGCTGTTCAAAAGAAATGACAAATACTCCAAAAAGCCTTATAGAAAGTTTGATAAGTATAAGGCTGACTCAAGCGACAGCAAATACAAAAAGGACAGCTCAAAGCCCATTACATGCTTTGAGTGCCATCAAACTGGCCACATCAAGTCAAGCTGCCCAACGCTGAGGAAAGACAAAAAGAATGGCAAGAAGGCAATGGTGGCAACCTAGAGTGACAGTGATGATTCTTCATCAACTGAAGCTGAGGCCACAGAGTCAGCGAAGATATGCTTCATGGCTGACGAACTTGCTGAGCCATGCATTTCTGAGCATGCTGACCAATCTGATGAGTCAGATAATGAAGAGCAATCTAATGAGGTAATCTCACTCTCTCAACTCAGAAATGAAATGGGTAATGCCCTGAGTGATCTCTATACACTTGTCAAAAAGTGTAACACGAAGATTAAAGCACTCAGCCGGCGCTGTGATGAAGTAGAAGAGGTCAAACTAAGTGACCTCAGATACCTTCTTCAGGACAACTCAGTTCTGCATGAAAATATGAAAGTCATTCATGAGTCTGTCTCTGAAGTCCAGTCAGTTTCAAAGAAACTGAGGAAGGACGTCACAACCATCCAGAACCAATTAAAGGTTCCAAACAAAAACAATTCTCCTCTGAGAACTCAGTATCAAGGTACTCAGTACCAAGGTACTCAGCAGAGACGAAATCCCCAGCGTAGAGTCCAGTGTGACTTTTGTGGGAAGTTAGGACACACCACTAAGGTGTGCTGGCACGCTCAGCACTGGGGTGCTGACAAGTCAGTAAAGAATCCTAAACAGAAGGTCAGTTGTGACTTCTATGGAAAAAGTGGCCATACTGTCAATATATGTCGCCACAAAATAAAATATGATGCTTTACCTGTTGAACCTAACAAGCCAGGACCCAAAAAGAATTGGGTACCTAAAGGAAACTGATCACAGTGCAGGTAAGCCTGAGATGTGCCGAGAAGTAAAAAATGTGGTATATTGACAACGCATGCTCAAGGCATATGACGGGTGATGAAACTCAGTTCATCACGTTTGAACGTAAATGAGGAGGAAGCGTAAGTTTTGGAGAAAACAGAAAGGGTAAGATAGTAGGATCAGGCACCGTTGGAGGTAATCCCACTATTGAATCTGTCTCCCTAGTCAGCGGACTCAAATATAACTTACTCAGCGTAGCTCAGCTATGTGACAATGGGAGAAAAGTTATATTTGATGATACTAGATGTAAAATATATGAGGGAAAAACAAATGAGTTGATTTTAACTGCCCCTCGGATAGATAACGTCTTTATGCTGAACCTAGAAAAGAAATTTTCAAAAACTGTATGCTTAGTCACAAAGGAAGAAAATTCCTGGCTATGGCACAGGAGACTTGGTCATGTAAGCATGGACCTCCTGGCCAAATTAGCAAGAAAGCAATTGGTTGAGGGACTGCCTGAACTTAAATTTCAAAAAGATCAACTATGCCACGCTTGCCAAGCTGGAAAACAAACCAAACAATCTTTTCATAGTAAAAACATTGTCTCAACTAAACGTCCGTTAGAGTTACTACACTTGGATCTCTTTGGTCCAGTCCAGCCGCTGAGTCTGGGTGGAAGAAGATTTTCCCTGGTCATTGTAGATGACTTCTCTCGGTATACATGGGTTATCTTGCTAACCAGCAAGGATGAGACCTTTGAGACATTTTCAAATTTGGTTAGAAAAATTGAAAATGAAAAAGACCTAAAATTAGCTCACATCCGTAGTGATAACGGTGGAGAATTCAAAAACCAAAAGTTTGTTGAATTCTGTGAAGCCAGCGGCATTGACCATAATTTTTCTGCTCCTAGAACACCTCAGCAAAATGGGGTTGTAGAAAGGAAGAACAGAACTCTGGTTGAAATAGCCAGGACAATGCTGGATGAGCATAGGCTTCCAAAGTATTTTTGGGGAGAAGCTGTTAACACAGCATGCTATATTCTCAATAGGGCTCTAGTTAGACCTATACTTAAGAAAACCCCTTATGAACTTTGGAAAGGACGAAAGCCCAATATTGGATACTTTCGTGCCTTTGGCTGTAGATGTTTCATTTTAAATACCAAAGATAGCTTAGCCAAATTTGATTCAAAAGCTGATGAGGCTATCTTTCTAGGCTACTCAACAAACAGCAAAGCATACAGAGTTTTTAATAAGAGAACCCAAGTATTAGAAGAGTCTATACATGTGAAATTCGATGAAACTGACCCTGCAGGAAGATACCAACCGCTGATAGAAGATGAACCAAACTCAGCACCTGCTGATCAAGAACCAGCTACTGAGTCCTTCACAAAACGGCTGACCAAGAGTAAGAGTGAACCTAAAATTGTTTTCACTGACCAATCTACTTCTGCAGAGAATGTTGAAACACGAATAGAACAAGACACGAATCTACCCAAGGAGATAAGAGTCCCAAGAGGGCATTCAGAAAATGCAATTCTTGACTCTGCTGGAAATACCCTGATGACAAGGAATCAACTCAGGAAGTATCTCGGCAATGTAGCCTTCGTCTCAGTTCAGGAGCCGAAGAACTTTGCTGAAGCTGAGCATGACGAATTCTGGATGAATGCCATGCAAGAGGAACTCGACCAATTTAGGAGGAATAATGTATGGGAGCTAGTGCCACATCCAAGGAGCCAAAAGACCATTGGAACAAGATGGGTCTTCAGGAACAAGCTGGATGAACAAGGAAACGTGGTCAGAAACAAAGCAAGACTTGTAGCTCAGGGCTACAGTCAGCAAGAAGGTATTGACTACGGTGAGACCTTTGCCCCAGTGGCAAGGCTAGAAGCAATTAGGATTTTATGTGCATATGCATCTTATATGAATTTTAAACTGTTTCAAATGGATGTTAAGAGTGCATTTCTTAATGGAGTGATAAACGAGGAAGTCTATGTCAATCAGCCTCTAGGGTTTGAGGATCCTAAGTTCCCAAACCACGTTTATAAACTCAAAAAGGCTCTGTATGGCCTCAAGCAAGCACCACGTGCTTGGTATGAGAGGCTGACCAACTTCTTACTGACTAGAAACTATGTCAGGGGTCAAGCTGATACAACCTTATTCATTAAGAGAAAGGGTAAAGATACCCTGCTGGCTCAAATATATATAGATGACATTATATTTGGTGCTACTAATGAATCTATGTGCAAGGAATTTAGTAAGCAAATGCAGACTGAGTTCGAAATGTCAATGATGGGAGAACTCAACTTCTTCCTTGGACTTCAAATCAAACAAGGAAAAAATGGCATCTTCATCAGTCAAACCAAATATGCCAAGGAGATATTGAAGAAATATGAACTAGAACACTGCAAGCCAATATCCACTCCTATGGGCACTGACACTGTCCTCTGCGCTGACGAAAATGGTAAGTCAGTAGACAGCAAGTTGTACCGAGGTATGATTGGCTCTTTACTTTACTTAACAGCAAGTAGGCCGGACATTCAGTTCTCAGTATGTTATTGTGCTAGATATCAGGCTAACCCTAAGGAATCCCATTACATAGCTGTAAAAAGGATCCTTAGATATTTGCAAAGCTCAGTGAATGCAGGCTTGTGGTATCCAAATACTCATGACTTTACACTCATCGGATACACTGACGCTGACTATGGACGGGACAAGCTGGAAAGAAAAAGCACCTCTGGAGGATGCCATTTCTTAGGAAGCTGTCTTGTATCTTGGTTCAGCAAGAAGCAGGCGTTAGTAGCCCTGTCTACCACTGAAGCTGAGTACATTGCTGCTGGAAGCTGTGTTGCTCAAGTCCTATGGATTAAGCAACAACTTGAAGATTATGGTGTTCAAACAAAGACAATTGAAGTTAAATGCGACAACAAAAGTGCAATTGACCTCACAAAGAACCCAATCCAGCACAGCAGGGTGAAGCATGTCAGCATAAGACATCACTTCATCAGAGATCATGTACTCAAGGAAGAAATCAAGCTGACCTATGTGCCAACAGATAAGCAGCTTGCTGATATCTTTACAAAGCCTCTAGCACGAGAGCAATTCAGCATACTGAGAGAAGCCATTGGTATGTTTAATCCACTGTCTTAAATTCCTAAGTACAAATGTGATATAATGCATGCTGAATGTTAACATGCTGAGTGTTTAAATATTATCACATGCCAAGTAACTAATGCACACTGAGTAAGTTATCTCAGACCGAGTAACTAATTACTCTCACTATCCGTTGCACAAAACTAACTACTCAGAATATGGAACGTTTGTAACAACAAATGCTGAGTAAAAGTAATCATTAGCATTCAATGCAAACGCATGTGTAATGACACCTGTACAACGCATGCGCCGTATATGTCATAAAGTGTCATAAATGTCAGGAATTCTGCCGATTGGACAACCCAAGGGTAAAACTGACCTAAATTCAAACGGAAACCCGAATTGTAAAGTCTATAAATAGTGGGTATTTCCCCACTACTTTCTCTTTACGCGTACTGAACTTTCAAAAGCTTCAGAATTCCTTAAGAACGTAAGTCCTAAATTCACAACACTTCTCTCCCAAAATGACTAAAGCCTCCTTCAACATCTCCGGTGCCGGTCGTTCCAAGACCACCACCAATGAACAAACAACCAACAATCCCTCAACTCAGCTTTCACCCTCCAAAGCTGCTGGTCATGGCAAAGAAAAAGCCATTCAAACTCAGGGGAAACCAGCTAAACCTAGACAATACATTCGAGTATTCGAGAATGTACGAGAATGGAAAGTGGAACCTTCTCGCTGGGTATCCCAGACCTTCATCGACTCAGAACAACCGTTCTGTGATTGGATCAAGAACAACGGCTGGACTAAGTTATTCTCCCTACGGTTCCCAACCTACCCTGACTTGGTTATGGAATTCTACCATAACCTCAAAGCTGATGCAAAAGACCATGACTATCTAGTCACTGAAGTTAGGGGAAAGACCATCTTCATCAACCCAACTTATTTGGGATCCCTACTCAGCCTCAAGACTGAAGGTGCTGAGTTAAGAAGGAATGGTGACCAGGAGGACATCTATTATGATGAAACCTTCTGTAAGCCTGCTGGGTACATTGGAGAAGTATCCAGCTCGTCTATGGGTCAGCATCAGAAGATGGCCCACTTCCTGCTGGTCCAACTGATCTACCAAAAGGTCAACTGCACCAGCTCAGCATCCCACTTCGAGATGTGCTTCATATGGCACATGCTGACCTACAAGCCGATCAACATGCCAATGTTTCTAGTAGCTGGATTCCTGCGCAGCACAAATAATCTTAGGCTAGGCTCACTGGTCACTAAGATCTTAGTTGACCATAAGGTTGACCTACAAGGAGAAACTTGTGTAAAGGGATCTGAGATCACAACAGCATCACTGCGTGCTCTCAAGTTCAATCAGCCTTTAAAGAAGGGAAAATTCATTGAGCAGCCAGAAGAGCAAGCTGAAGAAGAGCTACCTGCTGAGGTAATTGTTCCAGCCAAAGGAAAAAGGACAAAAGCTCCAGCTATCCGAAAAAGGAAGCCTACTGGTACCCCATCCAAGGAAGCTGAGCCTAAGTCCAAGAAGTCCAAATCGGCTGCTGAGTCAAATCAAGACCATACGCAGTCAGCCGAAAAACGCAGCAGGCAAGATGAGCCTGCAACTGAGGATACAACTGATCCTCCTCAAAAGAAGCAGAAGACTTCTACCCTTTCACCCATCAATGTCCTTCCACTTGACTTCGTTGTCACCACGGACTCGCATTATGCTCAGCATCATGCTGAAGAAACTGAGCAACGGGAAGATGAAGTGGACCTAGACGAACATTTCGTCTCTCAGCTCGAGGAAGAGCTTGAGAACGACGATACTGAGGATGAAGGGAATGCACAAGAGCAAGAGGAAGAAGCTGACTCTGAAGAGACAGCTAGTGCAGATAATCAAGCTGACCAAGCTCACACTGAGTCAGCTGATGGAGTTGAACAACAACAAGAGCAAACTGACCAGCACACTGCTGATCAGAATGTAGAAGGTTCTCCATCTCAAGCTAATGTAAATCAAGCTAAGCCTCCTCTTGTACAGAAGACAAGAAGAAGACTAGTAAAGGCAGGCATCCTAGACCAACCGGTCAGCGCCTCAGTGAATGATCCTTCAAAGGTCAAAATGACATTCTTCCGAAAGCCAAATCCTTCTGCACCATCTACTTAGCCTTCACCAGCAGCAGAAAAACAAGCCTCTGTTTCTACTCAGGAACAAGCCGAACAAACTATCTCTGCAAACCCACCAATCCAAACCGAGCAAAATCTCGAAGACAACTCAGTACCAGTCAGTTCTGACCCTATCCAACCTGACTGCACAACTGAGACTGTACCTGCTGACCCAACAACCACACAATCAACACATATGCAGAACACAATAATAACTCCAGTCACTGACCCAGCAACTTCTTCTCTATCCGGTCAAACTACTATCCATCCAATCTCTCAGGCCACTGTAAATGTCACTGAGTCCAGTCAACGAATCATTGACTCAGTACAGGCTCTAATTAGAGATATTCAGCACTCCACTCCTCCTGCTGCTGCCATCTCACACGTCGAAACTACTCAGCCTTCTCAAGTAACTCAACTTCTCAATGAAGTTAAGGAACTCAAGGATCTGCTGAGTACTTTACTATCTTCACAAGCACAGCAAGCTAGGCAGGATTCAATTGCTAAGCTGGCTGAGATCCAGCTGACAACGGTACAGTGCCTCACTTCTCTATCTTCCCAAATCCAGAATCTGTCAGCTGTGAACCCAAATCTCGCCACTTCCTCTGAGTTAAAGATGATGTTTGCTCAGCTTCATACTGAACAGAACAAGACCAATGCACAGCTCGCAAACACATCTCAATGCTCGATGGAGCAACTCAGTGAGGCAGTTCGTCTACTCAATCTGCATAAAGAAGAAATGGACACCGACCAGCTCAAACAGGATCAAATACTGACCAATTCCCAGAAGATATTTGACCATGTTAGACACACTAATCTTCAGCGCGAGCACTATGATACTTCACTTCTCAAAACCTTCCACAACTCCTTTGCTGCGCTGACAGACACAATCACATGGCTGGGAAAAGGCCAAGCCTATGTGCTCAGTATGCTTAGCGCTGCTGACATTGGTATTCATCCTGATGTCCTCAGCAACGGTGCTCCTATTTTCGATGGGTTAGACGAAAGTGCTGATCGATTGAAGACCTTCTCTGCTGAGCTCACCAGAGCTATTCTTTTGGACTCCTTCAAGCTGCCTCCACCCGGTGCTGGCAAAACGGGGGAGAAGAAACATCAGCGAAGAACTCAAGCTGAAGGCAACAGTCAGCAAAAGAAGAAGAAATAGATAGCCATTAAAACTTAGTCTACACTTAGCTTATTTCTCTCTTCGTGTAATATGTATTATGTATGCTGACTGTTCTATGCTATTAATACAATACTTGCATTATTAACTCAACTTGTGTTATTTATCCTTCCATGCTAAGTATTATGAATGCATCTTCTAAGTACAAATTAAACTCAGTAAATGAGTAGAATACCTGTTAAATGTATGCTGCATAAAAACAATGTTTGAACTTGTCTAAAATGAACAATTGAACAAATTAATTACTCAGTGCTCTTCTACTATACAAATCTTCCGCTAAAGACTGAGTAAAATAGAATATATCCCATAAGCTGACCTATAATTGAAAACTGACCTTAGACTTATTCAATTAAACCTTAAAATGTTTAGAATAAAACTAAGTCAGTAGCTCAGCCCTAACGGGGGAGTTTACTTAGTCAAATAGGTCAACTGTCATGGGGGAGCTCAATGCTGAGTTCCTTGCTGAATAGTTTTGCCAACATCAAAATGGGGGAGTTTGTTGAAACACCTTTCCACAGGATTTTGATTTGACAAAATTATTTAAGTACAATTAAATATTGTGTAACACACTAAGTCTAAATGATTTGATTTATTGTGACTAATGTGTTTGTTCAATGTTGAGTTTATAATTGTTATAAGACATAAAGATCATAAGGCCCAAGCCCTATATAAAAGTCAAAGCCCAAGTCAAACAAGGCCAAGACCACTCAGCCCGCGTATTACAAAACGCTGCCGTTGAGTGTTGAAACGCAGCTGAGCAAAGAAGGATCCAGAAGATCCACGTAGACAACTTCGGTAAGAAGCTGCTGAGCTGTCTCGACAAAATGTACAAGACAGCCGCTGAGCACAAGGCAACTTCCAGACAAAGTATTTCCTCTTTCAGTAAAGAACAGAAGATGCAGGAAGCTGTCTGTTTGACATTACCTGAATTGGAGGAACATACTGCCACACTGACCGAAGAACAGAAGATGTTGGAATCTGATTGGCTAAGAGAACTGCTGAACAGACTGAGTGAAAACGACATGAAGCCGTTTCCCTCCAACGGTTATTTCGAAATTCGAAATAACCAGATGCCCTCACAGCTCTCTACAAATAAAGCTTTCAGAATCCTCATTACACACAGAACTTTGAGCAAAAGCCGTTACGCTGACCAAAAGCATACAAAAGTTCTGCATCCAAAAGCAAAGCAAATCTTACACTACAATTTCATATCTGTGTAAAAGTCTAGAGTGATTGATCTTCAATCATCTAAGGTGTTCTAGCAATTGTTGTTTAGGACAAATCTTAATCATTTCTAGAATTAGAAAGGAGAAGCTGAGTACTCGGTTTTAGTACTTAGTGAATTAGAATAGAAGTGAGTAGAGGTATAGAGGAAGGTACTCTTGTTATACTCAGCTTCTGATTTGTAAAGGGTTTTTGAGTCTCCACCTTTAAAGAGCTCAGTAGTGAATTTGAAAGCTCGGAACGTGTTCCGGGGACAGGACATAGGCTTAGAAGAAGCCGAACCTGGATAACTCCACTGAGTGAAGTATTTCTAACCCTTAACTCCTTAATATATTGCTTGCTTAATATAAACTAAAAACTGACCAAGTAAAGAGGTCAAGCTGAGTTGTGTGCTGCAAACGACTTAGTTCAGGAATAGACTCAAAGTGCTATTTCCTGACTTAAGCAACGAAACTGACCTAGTCATCAATTGACTAAGCCAGTGTCTTGCTGATTACTCAGCGCCGCTGTCATATACTCTTTTCTTAAGAAAAAGAAGTTTGCCCTAATTCTTCAAAAAGGTCAAATAGTTCCTAACCCCCCCCCCCCTTGGAACTATATTTGCAACCTTACAAGGGACCAACAAAGCTGTCCTACCTTGAGGAAGGAAAAGAAGAACAGCAAGAAGGCAATGGTGGCAACCTGGAGTGACAGTGATGAGTCATCATCATCAGAAGCTGATGCCACTGAGTCAGCAAAGATTTGCTTCATGGCTGATGAGCTTGCTGAGCCCTGTGTTTCTGAGCATGCTGACCCCTCCATTGCATCTGATGATGAGGCACACTCAACTGAGGTAATATCACTACCCCTGCTCAGAAATGAAATGATAAATGCCCTGAGTGACCTCTACACACTTATCAAAAAATGTAACAAGAATGTTAGAGCACTCAGCAGGCGATGTGACGAGATTGAAGAGGTCAAACTCAGTGACATTCGATATCTTCTCCAAGACAACTCAACTTTGCATAGCAACGTAGAAACTATGCACAAGTTTGTCTCTGAGGTCCATTCAGATTCTAAGAAACTGAGAAAGGACATCACATCTATTCAGAATCAATTCAAGGTTCCGAATAAAAGAAATATTCCTCTGAACACTCAGTACCGAAGTACTAGTCAGCAGAGATGGAATCCTCAGCGGAATGTCTAGTGTGACTTCTGTAGGAAGAAAGGACACACCATAAAGGTGTGCTGGCATGCTCAGTATTGGGGTGCTGACCAGCCAGTGAGATATCCCCAACGAAAGGTCAGCTGTGACTTCTGTGGGAAAAATGGGCACACTATCCAAGTGTGTTGTCATAAGATTAAATATGATGTTTCACCCGCTGAGCCTAACAAACAAGGACCCAAAAAGACTTGGGTACCTAAAGATAACTAGCTATATTGCAGGTAAGCCTGAGGTGTGCTGAGAAGTAAAAAATGTGGTACATTGACAGCGCATGCTCGAGGCATATGACTGGTGATGAAACTCAGTTCATCACACTTGTGCGTAAACGAGGTGGAAGCGTTTGTTTCGGAGACAACAAAAAGGGTAAGATAGTAGGGTCAGGAACCGTTGGTGGTAATCCTACTATTGAGTCAGTCAGCTCAGCTATGCGACAATGGCAGAAAAGTTATATTTGATAACACTGGATGTAAAATACTCGAGGGAAAAACAAATGAATTAATTTTAACTGCCCCTCGTGTTGATAATGTCTTTATGCTGAATTTGGAAAAGAAATTTTCAAAAAATGTATGCTTAGTGTCAAAGGAAGAAAATTCATGGCTATGGCATGGGAGACTTGATCATGTAAGCATGGACCTCCTGGCCAAATTAGCAAGAAAGCAATTAGTTGAGGGATTGCCAGAACTTAAGTTCGAAAAGGATCAATTATGCAATGCTTGTCAGTATGGAAAACAAACTAAAAAATCTTTTCACAGTAAAAACATTGTCTCAACCAAGCGTCCGCTCGAATTGCTACACTTGGATCTCTTCAGACCAGTCCAGCCGCTGCGCTTGGGTGGTAGGAGATTTTCCTTGGTCATTGTAGATGACTTTTCTCGGTACACTTGGATCATCTTGCTGAGTAGCAAGGATGAAACCTTTGAGACGTTTTCAACGTTAGTAAGAAAACTTGAAAATGATAAATACCTAAAGTTATCTCACATCCGAAGTGATAATGATGGAGAATTCAAAAATCAACAGTTTGTTGAATTCTGTGAAGCCAGCGGCATTGACCATAACTCTTCTGCTCCTAGAACGCCTCAACAGAATGGGGTAGTTGAGAGGAAAAACAGAACCTTGGTTGAAATAGCCAGGACAATGCTGAGTGAGAATAGGCTTCCGAAGTACTTTTGGGGAGAAGCTGTCAACACAGTTTGCTACATACTTAATAGGGCTCTAGTCAGACCCATATTAAAGAAGACTCCCTACGAACTTTGGAAAGGACGAAAACCCAACATTGGATACTTTCGTGCCTTCGGCTGTAAATGTTTCATTTTAAATACTAAAGACAGCCTTGCTAAGTTTGATTCAAAACCTGATGAAGCTATCTTTTTAGGCTACTCAACAAACAGCAACGCATATAGAGTTTTCAATAAACGAACTCAGGTCTTAGAAGAGTCCGTACATGTTGAGTTCGATGAAACTAACCCTGCAGGAAAAGACAAGCAGCTGACTGAGGATGATCCACACTCAGCACCTGCTGACCAAGAAACAGCTGCTGAGTCACTACCTCAAGGGCTAACCAAAGGTAAAAGCGAAACTCAAATTGTCTTTACTGACCAATCTACACCTGCAGAGATTGTTGAAACATAACCAGCTCAAGACATCACTCTACCAAAGGAGATCAGAATACCAAGAGGACACTCAGAGAGTGCTATTCTTGATGCTGCTGAAAACACCCTGATGACCAGAAATCAACTCAGGAGATACCTCAGCAATGTAGCATTCGTCTCAGTTCTGGAACCAAAGAACTTCTCTGAAGCTCAGCACGGTGAGTTCTGGATGGGTGCAATGCAAGAAGAACTTGATCAGTTCAAGAGAAATGAAGTATGGGACTTAGTGCCAAACCCAAGAATCCAGAAGACCATAGGAACAAGATGGGTCTTCCGCAACAAGCTAGATGAACAAGGGAACGTAGTCAGGAACAAAGCAAGACTTGTAGCTCAGGGCTACAGTCAGCAAGAAGGTATTGACTACGGTGAGACCTTCGCCCTAGTGGCAAGGCTAGAGGCTATAAGAATTTTATGTGCATATGCTAGTTACATGAACTTTAAGTTATTTCAAATGGATGTTAAGAGTGCATTTCTTAATGGAGTTATAAACGAGGAAGTCTATGTTAATCAGCCTCCAAGGTTTGAGGATCCCAAGTTCCCAAACCACGTTTATAAGCTCAAAAAGGCTTTGTATGGTCTCAAGCAAGCACCACGTGCTTGGTATGAGAGGCTGACCAGTTTTCTGCTGACTAGAAATTATGTCAGAGGTAAAGCTGATACAACCTTATTCATTAAGATGAAGGGTAAAGATACCCTACTAGCTCAGATATACGTTGATGACATTATTTTTGGTGCCACTAATGAGTCCATGTGCAAGGAATTTAGTAAGCAGATCCAGACTGAGTTTGAAATGTCAATGATGGGAGAACTCAACTTCTTCCTTGGACTTCAAATCAAACAATGGAAAAATGGCATCTTCATCAGTCAAACCAAGTATGCTAAGGAGATATTGAAGAAGTATGAACTTGAGAACTGTAAGTCAATATCTACTCCAATGGGAACTGACACTGTCCTCTGCGCTGACGAGAATGGTAAGTCAGTAGACAGCAAATTGTATCGAGGTATAATTGGCTCTCTACTCTACTTAACTGCTAGTAGGCCGGACATTCAGTTCCCAGTATGTTATTGTGCTAGATATCAATCTAACCCTAAGGAATCTCATTACATAGCTGTAAAAAGAATCCTTAGATATTTATAAGGCTCAGTAAATGCAGGTTTATGGTATCCCAATACTTATGATTTCACATTCATTGGATACACTGACGCTGACTACGGACAAGACAAACTTGAACGAAAAAGCACCTCAGGAGGATGTCTTTTCCTTGGAAGCTGTCTTGTGTCTTAGTTCAGTAAGAAGCAGTCGTCAATAGCCCTGTCAACCACTGAAGCTGAGTACATTGCTGCTGGAAGCTGTGTTGCTCAAGTCCTCTGGATTAAGCAACAACTAGAAGATTATGGTGTTCAAACTAAAGCAATTGAAGTCAAATGTGATAACAAAAGTGCCATTGACCTATCAAAGAACCCAATCCAGCACAGCAGGATGAAGCACGTCAGCATAAGACATCACTTCATCAGAGACCATGTACTCAAGGGAGAGATAAAGCTGACCTACGTCCCAACGGATGAGCAGCTTGCAGATATCTTCACCAAGCCACTGGCTCGTGAGCAATTTAACATTCTTAGAGACGTTATCGGTATGTTTAATCCTCTTCAATAAAATCTAAGTATGATTCATGCTGAGTGATTTATTACATGCTGAGTTGCTATACATGCTGAGTTGCTTTACATGCTGAGTATCTTTCACCATACATGGATTAAAACTGCTTTATATACTCAGAACTTGAACTGCTGAGCAACTACGTTGCTGAGTAAGGCAATTTGCACAATTAGGGTTTGCACGCGTATTTACGTAGTCTCTAGGATGACGTAAGCGTCATCATTAGTAAAAGCATGTGCCGTTTCTCGCAATTAATGTTAGTGATAACTGACCTTCGATGGTTCAAATTCCCATCGTTCCATCCAACCTATCAAGTCACCATCCATCGTTTATAAATAGTGAACGTTTTCTCACTAATCACTCTCTACGCTTGAAATTCTCACTCGAACCTTCTCTCTCTCTCAAAAACTTCTGAACTTCAAATCTTCTCAAAGAAACTCTCAAGAACACCATGTCTGATTCCCAGAATCTCTCTGATGACCAATATGAGGATAATCGCTCAGACATCAATCCTAGCTCCCCACCTGAGCAACATTATGTTGATACTCAAGAAGATGAGGCCCATACTGGACATGGTCAGCATGACCAACCCATGGACAAGGTCAGCATTCTCGGTGTCGATCCTCACACTGAGCACTCAACTCCTTCTAAGAAAAAGAAGAAGGACAAGGGTAAGAAAACTGAGGAACCTGAGGAGAGAACCTTTCGATCCGTATACTCCGACGTTGAAGGCTTAGACATTGTAGCTTCACGATGGTTCTCAAAAAGCTTCGTAGAAACTGTGAAACCTTACAGTGACTGGATATCCAAGAACGGATGGACCAAACTATTCTCCTTAAACGGGTTGACCTACCCAAGGCTTGTAACTGAGTTATACTCCAATCTGCTGGTTGCCATGAATGATGTTGACTTTATGGTCACTTACATCAACAAGAAGCAAATCATCATCGACCGTTCATATCTAAGAATCCTTCTAGACTTGAAGGATGAGGGAGCTGAGCTGAGAAGAACAAATGACTACAAGAAGGTTAAGTACACCGCTACTTTTGTAAACCTGAAGGGCATGTAGGGGAAGTCTCTTTCACTTCGCTTACTCAGCATCAGAGGCACGCCCACTACCTACTGACCAACTACATCTATCCAAAGGTCAACTCCACATCCTCTGCCTCCAACTTCGAACAATGATTCTTATGGCATATGCTCAACTACAAACCCCTGAACATGCATGTGTTCCTGATCGGGGCTATGCAACGAAGCACTGGAGCACTTCGAATGGGCTCACTCATTACCGAAATTCTCCGTGATCACAAAGTCAGCTTTAAGAATGAGGAAAGCATATTAGGTACGGAAATCACCATTGAAGATCTCACTAAACTTGCACACAGTCTTCCCTTTAAATCAAAGAAAGGAAAGGATGCGGTGACTAAAGCTGAAGAGGAAGCTGAGCCGACCGGTAAAGGAAAGAAGAAAAAGGCAGAATCCACACTCCAAACTTCCAAACGCCTAAAAGTTGTCATGGCTAACTCATCTCCCGCTGAGTCAATCAAAAAGAAACCTCAACCTACCAAAGCTGCCCAAAAACGACCTGCCATTGTTCAAGAAACTGAAGAAGAATAAGAGCAAACTGAGTCACCCCTAAAGAGGAAGAGGGTTTCTGGAGTTACACCGTTGGATGCAATTCCTCTGGATGTATCTGTTCCAAAGGATTCCTTCTTTCTGCGAACTCAGGAATCTGCTGAAAGAACTCAACCTTCAAGCAATCAACAAAAACAATCTGTCTCCGCTGAGCAGATGAAGAATCCAGCTACTGAGCCAAGAGATGAGTCAACTGTTGACACCACTGCCACAGAAACTGAGCAAGCTCATCTTGAGTCATCTGACCAACTCCTTTCTCCAAACCATTCTAAATATGGCAGTGACAAACGATATAAGAAGAAGGCACACAAACCTCCAGTTTTTGATATACTAGATGACTCACCTCTCCATGAACCCATCGTAAATTTGACTGACTTGGACTTCAACTTTTTCTCTAAACCTATTACCAAGCCCTCACCAGTCAAGGAAAATCAAGCCTCTGTTCCTCGTGGTCAGGAACATGCCAAGTTTGCCGACACCGCTGCTACTAGCTCATCAAAGCAAGTGATCGATGAACCCATTGTTCAAGAGAATGAACATACACTGGAGAAATCTCCTGCTCAGGACAATCTCGAGCTGACTCCTCCTCAAGTTAATGTTCAGCTCCCGACTGACACTGAGCAGGTAGACAATGCTACGGCACCACTCAACTCTCTTCTAGAACAGTCAGGCAATCAAGTTGCTTAAACCTCACCTGATCCAAAGGACAACTCTAATACTGGTGTGCACTTAGATGAACAACCACCTGCCGCCAACCAAAACTCAGTTCCTGAAACTTCTCAAATTGATCCTCTGAAGTTCTTGACTTCTTCCCAGTCTGGGAAACGAATCTTACAAGCTGCCCAAGAACTCATCGCAGAAATCCAAAGCACTCATAGAACTGATATTGAGCGCAGTTCAGCTGAGCCTACACAATTGAGCACCCTCACTCAACTCCTCACTGAACTAAAAGGCCTCAAGGAGCTCTTATGTGTGCTGACTGAAATAGTAGCTCAACAGCCAAAGCAAGAGTTCGCTACCAAAATGGCAAATCTTCACTTGCACATGGTGCAACATATGGACACAATTGAAGGGAAACTCAATGCCTTAACTGCCGCCAACTCTGATGTGGCTCAGTCAGCTCAACTTACTCAAGTCTTAACTGAGCTGACCACAACTCGAGACTTAGTTGCCTCTTCCTCTCAATGCACAATCGAGCAGATTGCTGAATCCATTCGCATGCTCAATTTATCAAAAGAAGAGATGCAAACTGAACAGGCCAAGACATCTGAGATTTTTCAACTTTCAAAGGCCACTTATGACCATGTCACACATCAATCTAACCAGTGACACCATTATGACGCTGGCCTGCTTAAAATGTACCATCAGTCCTACGCCATAATGACCGACACCATGAGCTGGATGGGGGAAGTCCCTTCAATTTATACTCAGCGTCATCAGTTCTCATATGGACATTCCGGCGTCCAACATAGCTGGTGGGGTCAAGGTCTTTGACGGGCTCAAGCATAGTACGGCTCAACTCCAGCAGTATTCCGCCCTACTAACTCGTGTTGTTGACCAATGGAAGTTTTATGCAGTTGTCCCTCAGCCCGTTGATGCTGGCAAAAAGGGGGAGAAAAGCAAAGATAAACATCCAGCTGGAACTCAACAAAAGAAACAACATCCTGGTTCCACTTCTTCAGTTGTCCCTCAGGGCACTCAATAATAGCCTCCTAGCACTCAACCCCAGCAACAAAACAAGACCAAGCCTAACCAAGTCTCCTTCAATATTAGGCGATAGATATTTGTGATCTTGTTTACTTGCTTATGTTGTGTTATGTGCTAAATGTTAATATAAACGTATCTTTATTAAATCATCTGTGTTATCTATTTGTCACTTAATGCCTATCTTCTGTGTTGATCTAAATTCATGACTTGTCTCATATGTCTTCATTGAACAAAGTAACTAAAGCTTGACAACGTTGAATTAATCATGTACTTGGCCACTGAGTAAAACTGCTCAGCCTCAATTAACTCACTCAGCTAATTCCAATATTTGAACTTAATCTTCCGCTAAACTTTATATCGAAACTGAGTGAAATGAGCCTGGTCCAAGAACTGACCTAACTCTGAACACTGACTTTAGACTTACTTGATTAAACCTTAAAATATTTAAAGTAAAACTAAGTCAGCGGCTCAACCCTTACGGGGGAGAATCTTAAGAAGTTAAGAATAGGTCAATCATCATGGGGGAGCTCAACACTGAGTTCCTTATTGAATATTTTTGCCAACATCAAAATGGGGGAGTTTGTTGAAACACCTTTCCACATGATTTTGATTTGACAAAATTATTCATGTTAATGATGAAAAATATTCTAAACACATTAAATTTAAATGCTTTGATTTATTCACACTAATGTGTTTGTTCAATGTTGAGTTATTTGATTTATAAGACATTAAGATAAAAAAGCCTAAAGGCCCATAAGAGGAAGTCAAGCCCAAGTCAACAGATCAAAGCCTCATGGCCCAAGTAGACTCAAAACGCCGTCGTACTGAGTGAGACACAAGCCCAGCACTAAGAAGGATCGAGAAGCCGTCTACCAATAGCTTCAAGATAAAGCTGCTGAGTTGAACGACAAGAAGTACAAGTCAGCGGCAGAACAAAATAAACTTGGAGACAAAGTATTTCTACTTTGGGTAAAGCTCAGAAGGCGCAGGAAGCTGTCTGGAAGACTTTGCCATAAATGTGGGAACATTCTGTTTCATCTGACGAAAAGCAGCTGAGCACCGGCGAAGATAGAAGATACAAGAATATGATTGGCCGAAGACGCTGAGCACGTACTGAGTGAAAGCGACAGGAAGCCGTTTGCCTCCAACGGTTATTTCGAAATTCGAAATCACCGGTGCTTGAAGTGTCACTATAAATAGGCCTCTCAAATGCTTCATTCGATGCAGATCTTCAATCAAGTCGAAACGCTGACCAAATTGATACTTTAAGTTCTGTCAGAAAAGCAAAGCAAATCTTACACCAACTCCAATCTTGTGTAAAAGTCTAGAGTGATTTTATTCATCTAAAGTGTCTTAGCAATTGTTGTTTAGGACAAACACTTATCATTTCTAGAAGTATAGAAAGGAGAAGCTGAGTACTCGGTTATAGTACTCAGCGGTAGTGATAGGAGTGAGTAGAGGAATAGAGGAATGTACTCTTGTATACTCAGCTTCTGTTGTAAAAGGTTTCGTGCTCTACCTTTAAAGAGCGCAGTAGAGGATTCGCTCGGAACGAGTTCCGAGGACTGGACGTAGGCGGAGAGGGCGAACCAGTATATGTCTGTTGAGTAACATATTTCTAACCATTAACTCCTTTATATATTGCTTGCTATAAAACTGACTAAGTAACAAACTCACGCTGAGTTAAGTGCATCAAGAAGCTAAGTTCAGGAATAGACTCAAGTGCTATCTCCTGACTCAAGAAAAGAAACAGACTTAGTCACCAGTTGACTAAGCTTGTGTCTTAAACTACTCACCACTGCTGTGTAAATGTTTTCTTAAAGAAAAGAAATCAGCCTTAACGGATAAAAATTTAGAATAGTTCCTATCCCCCCCCTTGGAACTAATATTGTCACATTACACGAGACCAATAAATATGAATTATGGTGAGTTATAGTTCATTGAGAAATGTCGGTATGTGCATGCGTTGAAGAAATAAAAAAGGTAAATAAAAAGTGTCTGCTTTAGGTAGGTTATACTTAGTGGTTAGCCGATGTGATTGTTGACATGTGTGAAGGGATTGTGATTTATGAGATGTGATATTTAATTTAGCATCTGGTGCGGGAGCGGTGCTAGGATACCTGGCGCGGGAGCGGTATCCTATTTTGATCATTATTGTGATATTGTGGGTTGGAGGTAGTTGATAACAAGACAAGACCCAATTAATAAAATAAAAAATATATATATATATATGTAATCGCTATATGTAAATCCTTTTATTTGACAAATATATAACAATTATCACTTATTGAGTAGGCAGCTCACCCATTGCCACCATTTTCAGGAAATAAAGTTTAGTGGTTCAGTACTCTCCTCCAGCGTTTCAGTTACCCCGTTGTCTGTATTAGGTGGGCCAGCATGTTGCAGCTTATTTAAGGTTAAAGCATGTATTAGGATTACAATAAATGTCTATCTAGTTTAGGTAAAAGTTTAAATTGAAATTTTATCTTGTAACTGAACCTTAGAATTTATATTTCAAGTTATGAACTTTATTTTATGATAAGTGAGCAACTATTTCGTGATTTTATGATTAAAATATATTGAATAATCTGAGGGTTACAATATATATGTGCGACACATATTCCACATATAGTTTACTTTTTTCTTTTACAACAGAATAATTAATTGCTTATATTTTAAGCAAATTCAGGGAGTTATAGAAATATTTTAAGCAAGTTAAGGGAACTATTGAGATGTATTTTGAAAATTCAAGAGATCCAATCAAACTTTTTAAACAAGTTCAGGGAGTAAATAATATATTAAACCTAAATTAAAATAAGGTAAAATAAATGAGTACATAAAGTAAAGTAGTACGAGGTAGGTACCTTATTATATTTGAAGTCAATGTAAGATTAATTTAATAATATTGTTGTGTTTGATCTAGAAGTAAATAAATTGTAATTTTTTAAAAATATTACATATAATAAAATGAGTAGAGAATTAACATGACGGGCATTTTGGCAACATTGAAAATACTCCAAGTTGAAATATTAGAAAGCAAGCCTTTCAATCTACGAACTTACCATCAAAAACCATACCCATACCTACCATCTCGAGGAACTCTAAGCTTTGTGGAAAAGATACACACGTGGGTTTGGCACCTATGGACTTAACACCACATCGAAACCATAACTTCAAGGTAGTGGTTTGACACCTTCACTTATCTTCAGGCCTAGACCTTGCTCCTCAAGCAAAAATTACTTATTTATCCTAGAATGACCATATAATTCTTTTTGGCAAAAAGCATCCTGAGGCCTCTGATCTTTCATTGTTTGGTGCATTAAGCCCTCGATCTTTTATTTAGACATATTGAGTCCTGATCTTTCACCATTTGGTGCATTAAGCCATCGATCTTTCATTTAGACACATTGAGCCCTTGATCTTTCATATATGGGTGTATTAAGTCCTTCCATAAATCAATTAATATATAGGTTTATTAAGGGAATGTTTGGTTAGGTTTATATAACTGCAGCGTTTTGCATTTTCTCTGGACACTGCAACATTTTGGAGCTTTTCACGAAAAGATCTTTTCATGAACAGTTGTTTGTAGTTACTTGTTATTGATAAAATTACCCTTCTTATTTCCACAAAATGTGCTTCAATTTTAACATTATTTTTATTTTTAGAACATAATTATCGAAAAACAAGGTTTTATTGTGTTCAATAAATTTTTTATTTTTTATTTAAATTATTTTTATTAATTTGTATAATATATTTTTTATTTTAGAATTTGTTATTTTTAGAACATCATTTGTTGTCACACCAAACATGCCCTTAATAAACCTATATATTAATTGATTTATAGAAGGACCTAATACACCTATATAGCTAAATGAAAGATCAAGGGCTTAATGCACCAAATGGTGAAAGATCAGGGGCTCAATGTGTCTAAATAAAAGATCGAGGGCTTAATGCACCAAACAATGAAAGATCAGGGGCCTCAGAATGCTTTTTGCCATTCTTTTTCACTGAAGATGCTTTATAAGAGAAAGGATGAGAGGAGTCCTTTTAGTAATAGTAATACTAATGCCAGGTTTCTCTTCCATGTTCATGTCTTCTTTCCTCATTCTTTCTGGCAATTTCCAATCAAACAAGTGTTGAGAAAATTAACTATTAATTTAAAACAATTAAGGAATTGTTGTGAAGTTTCAATTAATGAGAGACTAGTTTTATAATTTGTATTAAGGAAAGATTGTTTATGTAATTTATATTATTAAAAAAAAAAGTTTGAACATTGACCACCGAATTTGGTGGTCAATGTATCAATTAATTGTGCCAGCAACAAGTTGCTGGCACAATTAATTGAGGAGATGATCCTTGGCTTATAAAAGCCAAGGATGGATGCATTGTGGCAAAATAGAGAAAAATAAGAAGAGAGTGGGAAATATAGGAAGAAAAATGGAGTTAGGGTGGAACCAAAATGTAGTGAGAGGAG
The DNA here is from genome assembly GCF_963576675.1 of Euphorbia lathyris. Lineage (NCBI taxonomy): Eukaryota > Viridiplantae > Streptophyta > Magnoliopsida > Malpighiales > Euphorbiaceae > Euphorbia > Euphorbia lathyris. The sequence continues at coordinate 15,327,480 of NC_088914.1, read as the reverse complement.
GCACAATTGTGCCTTGTGAATTTTGAGAGTTTATTTAGAGGGTAGTCTAATTATTTTGGGGAGAAATAAAAATAGTAAAGATAATTATTTCGGGGTATTTTCGGGAAACACCGGAGTGTATTATTTTTGTTTTATCTCATTGTAACTCTAGAAAGTTTCTAGAGAACACCCTCTTGTAAACCTCATAAATTCAATAAAATTGTTTTATCGCTTCCGTTAAATTGTCGCAATCAAGAAAAATTCCCAACAAGTACACAAGGTTTGCAAGTATGTATTCTATTGTTACGGTTGCCATATGTATCCCCGGACACATTCTTCTGCCAGCCCCAAATGGCAACAACTCGAAATTCTGACCTTTATAGTCAATAGAGCTACTAGCAAATCTTTCAGGATAGAACTTTTCCTGTTCCTTCCAGTTTTTTGGATCTCGTCCGAGTGCCCAGGAATTGACTTGAATCATTGTCTTAGAGTCGACATCATAACCGTTAATTATACAGTGAGAAGTGGTTTCTCTTGGTACCAGAAGAGGAGCAGGAGGGTGCATTCTGAAAGTTTCTTTTATTACCATTTTCAGATATTCAAGCTTGTCAAGGTCACTTTCGCTTACTTTTCCTTTATTTCCAACATGATTTCGAACTTCATCTTGCACTTTCTCCAACACTCTCGGATTCCTGACAAGCTCTGCCATTGCCCAATTCAAAGTAATTGCAGAAGTATCTGTGCCAGCTACAAATAAATTCTGATGGACAAATATTTGCACAACGGATGAAGCAAATTAAGTGTCATTTTGGAATCATAACTGTGATCAATAAATGGAAATTAAGTTAGTAACCATACCAGGATGACTCCTTTAATGTTATTCTTAGTGAAGTCAGCAGTTCCGAGTTGATCTTGCTCTGCCTTTACTCGTAGTAGAACATCGATAATGTCATCATGTTCCTTTTTCCTTCCAGGTTTAAGGTGATCACCAATTACATACTCGAAGAAACTATCTAATTCATGGAATACTCTTTCGGTCCTGGCATGATAACCGGTTATCCAGTCTATGATCCATCCTACAAATGGGAACAATTCAGCCATGGAAAAGCTTCCTCCCACAGCCTCAGCTTCATGAACCACTTGATAAAATCTGTCTCTGTGGAAGTTAGTCCCTCGATAATCAAACCCGAAAACCATCCTATATGTGATGTTGGCAGTAAGAGCAAACAACTTATCAGTAAGATCGACAGGAGTTTCAGTAACTGAGATTGAATTGATGAGCAATTCAACTTCTTCTTCTCTAACAAACTGAAAAGATTGGACCCTCTTAAGTGTAAAGAGCTCCAAAACAATCAGTTTCTTCATGTATCTCCAGTGATCACCGTATGGTGCTAAAGCCACATCCAAAAAGTTGTCAGTCTGGCAGCTCCTGCTAAAGAGGGTCTGCTGCAACAAGCAAGATCATGAACTTTTAAGACATCTCTTGCAGCCTCGGCAGAGGAGACCACAACAGTTGGGATCCGACCGAGCTGAATAACCATGACAGGTCCATGTTTCTTGGAAAGCTGCCAATAGGATTGATGAAGCAATTTCCCAAGTTGGTGCCAATTGCCTAAGATTGGAAGCATCGAAGGGCTTGGAGGTAGCCGCTTATTCTGTGTATAACTACTTGCTTGATGTTTCTTTTGGAACATAAGATAGACAGGGAGGAGTAAAAGAAGAGGAAGAAGCCATACGATTAACAAAACACAAGGAGCCATTAGATTTCTATCTTCTCTTATATTTGGCTTTCTCCATCTCAACCTTTATCAATTTCAATTACAAAAATGTTAATGATTTAATGGGCCCACCTAATTAATGTTTTCTTGTCTTATTTTAATTTACCATGTTCTGGATTGGCAAATCAATCAATTTGCCAACCACATCACATGGCTTGACAAAAGATGGATGCTTATACTATATATAAGTACCAGAAAAAAGGCTAGGGGTGACAATAACATCCCACATGAGAAAATTGTATGGAATATATATATATAAGTGCGAAAGGGTGGAAAGTTAGCCTATGCATTTTGGACTTAGATTCACTTTTTACTTAAGGTCCACACAATCCCATTATGAAGCCAGCTCAAGCATTATGAAACACTCCTAAGAAATCCATGAAAAGCTAACAAGTGGTATTAGACCACAAACCGAGTGGTAGAAAGATCCATGGGACCATAAAACCTAGCAAACTGAGCTAGCTACTTGCTAAGCCCAGTTAGTTAATGCGGACTTGGGTCTCTGAGATTCAGACAGTACAAGCCCATGTTGTGAAGACAAAATCAAACCTGAGGCCTCGGAGACTTGAAAACACAAAAACAATGAGCAGAAATGAAAGACCTAAAAGCTCAATAATAAAGGCAAGTTATAACTAAGCAAGGCCGGTTTAACACCAGTTGCTTCATTCTTTGGAGGGTGTGGAAAGTTTGGAAAGAACTGACCTTCAACCAGATTGCTTCATTCTTTGGAAGGTGTGGAAAGTTTGGAAAGAACTGACCTTCAACCAGAAATATTGAAACCACGAAGGAAACAGCGGATAAAGCCTAATCTCAAGTAGGAAGACACTGGTGCAAATGCAGGCAAGACGAACATTATTCAGAAAGCCGCTCGTTGAGGCAGAACCCGATGCAGAAGATGACATGGAGGAATGCTAAGTATTAGAGTGGAATGGTCTTGCTGGAAATCATGAAGACCACCTCAAAACCATTAAATTTAATGGTGAAATTAAAGGAATCAAAATTTCTGTGTTAGTGGACAGTGGTCCACTCATAAATTGATCTAGAGAAGGTTAGTTACGTCTTTGGGGTTAAAGGCTGAGGTGGGTGCTGCAGTAAATATTCAGTTAGGTGATGGATACAGAATTCGTATTTCGGAACATTGCCCTGTGATACTGAAAAGCACCAACAGATGCAGTTGTACAAGCTATTGACAGGGTTTGCTATCTGCTTGAGCAAGGGATCATCGTGAACATAGACAATGCATATTCCAGCCCTGTATTGTTGGTGAAGAAGAAGGATGCATCTTGAAGGCTGGGTAGACTACCATGCCCAGGGCACGGATAACCATACCTGGCAATATTTGATTCCTGTAGTTGATGAATTGTTAGACGAATTGTTTGGCTCGCAATATTTCTCCAAGATTGATTTGAAGGTGGACTATCACCAAATCTTGATGAGGGAGGAGGATGTAGAGAAGACACCTTTACGCACTCATAATGGACATTATGATTATCTTGTCATGCCTTTTGGCTTGATGAGCTCTCCAGCAGCCTTCCAAGCGATGATAAGTGAGATTTTTCAGCCCTAACTCAGTAAGTTCGTGCTGCTGTTCTCTGATGACGTTCTAATTTCAGTAACAGTTGGGAAGTACATTTGAAGGATGTGAGGGAGGTACTACAGGTGCCGGCTGATAATCAATTTGTGTAAATATGAAGAAATGTCGTTTTGGGGGTCAAAGTGTTGAATACCTGGGACAATGAGATTATGGGAGGAATCTCAATGGATCCAAGGATAATTGAAGCTGCGGTGGCATGGTGTGGCCTGATCCTAAATAAGTCACGGGTGTATTTAATGTTGAGACCTTACAACAGTCAGTAACAAGGCGTGTTAATAACACATTGGCAGCTTGCTTTTATGGATAACACTGGCAGCTTGCTTTTATGGGCCATTCCAGATGCTGAATTGCATTGGTCAAGTCGCTTGTGAACTGCAACTTCCTGCACACTCAAAGGTACACCCTGTCTTTCATGCATCCATGTTGAAGAAAGCTGACACTCCCCATTCCATTGAACCATCGCTACCAGAAGGCTTTGAAGTGGAATTGGCTGGTTCAATTTAAGCGGAACAAGTCTTGACGACACAAAAGATAGCTAGAAATGACAAAGAAATTAATCAGTGGCTAGTGCAATGGACAAGCAAGGTAAGGAGGAAGCAACATGGGAGAACATAATCAGCATCAGAGCTCAATTTCCTCTTTTCAGTCTTGAGGACAAGACTGCTCCTCAACAAGGCAGCGATTTTAGCCATGGGGTCAGAGACTCAAAGAACAAGGACCAAATAACACATAGGCCCAGGGTTTGGAAAGTATATGAGGAAGAAGAAATAAGTGAGGTAGAGTAAAACAGAACTTGGTCCAACATGGCAAACAGAAGAGAATATCAAGGCAGTTCTTTTAAGTATAAATTTTTTCCCTATTTCGGGATAATTAAGACATCACGAAGTTCCAAAAGTTACCAGTTTCAAGCAGGGTGCTTCTCTGGTATATCATCTAATTTGGTGCCATCGTCATTTTGTGCTGAAATATATCATGTCTCTCATTATAGCTTAATTTTCTTCTCATTTTTTCCTATCATTATATCAGTATGATGAAATCAGGGTACCTTTCTGCTTAATTTTGATGCCTGTCTCAGAACATACATTTGGGTGTAGAAACAGGTACAAGATACTGTCATCTGGACTATGGAGAGCTAGTTATAAATCCTAGAATCATGAAAACGAAGTTAGAAATTCTGTGAAAGAGCAAGAAAGATAACCGAAGAAGACACTGATCAGCTACAGTACCTCAAGATGGTGACTGAAGAAACTCTGAGAGTGCACACCCTGTTCCGCTGCTCATTATGAGAGAAACCATGTCTCACTTTAAAATTAATCACCATAACATATACTTCAACATGCAGCATCCATGTTAATGCTTGGGCAATTGGACAAGAGCCGAAGCACGGGAAGGATATGAAGTTCCCTCAACTGATTTATGGACAGATCCATTGATTTCAAAGGGCAGCATTTCATTTATTTTCCTTTTGGATCTTGTCGAAGAGTGTGTGCGCTGAGATAAATATGGGACTGACAATGGTGGAGCTTGTACTAGCAAATATCTTAGATTGTTTTGACTTCAAATTGCCCAATGAGATAGAGGAAGAACTTTACATGGAAGACCAAGCTGGACTTACTGTTGGTAATAAGATACATGTCCGACTTGTTGCAGCCAATTGCCTTCACTCAGCTCCATATGAGAATCTGAGCTGAAAAATGCTGTTTTATGTACAACTAGCTGAGATATTTAAATACCCACAACTTGTCTATAACTGTTTATGCACCAACAATAATGAATGATGGAACCTTGCATACACTGAGAAAAATGGATGATGGTTTAAGATGCTACAGTATGCAAGAACAAATCAGAAAATATGCATGATCATCGTGGCATGCCTTTCATCAGGGTGAGGTTCACTTGGCCCGAAGGCTCTATAAGGAATGGAAAAAAAAACCCAGAAAAAAGATATCCAGAACTTCAGAAAATCCATACCTAAAACTTGCCAGTCAAGATGCACAACAGAAACCTTTTCATGGATCTTCTATCCTTTCCAAATCCTCTGAGAGAGGATATGCAAAAAATTGGGAACTATCAATCAAAAGAAATCATCAAATAAAGAAAGAAAACTGCATTATGTTGATGCAAATTAAATATTAATTTGAAATATGTAGAGATCAGTTAAAACAGGGACCATCGACAACAATTACTTCTGCCTATGCACTGGAAAATCTTCATTCTTGTAAAAACAATAGCACACAAAATAAGCTTCATTGACCAAGGGTAAAATAAGCTACCATTTCTTGATTGTAAAAATTTGAGTTCAAATAGATACACAGTAATAAAAAACAAGGGAAAACTATCATAGAAGGGGTTCAGAAAGCTCCATTTCATTTGAACTCTGTTGTGTTTCAGGTCTGCGAGAACCCACAAAATCCATCCCAAGCCACTGCCACGGCCAACATACATATCTAGAACCATTTCGACCCCTTGAGTCTTCTCGTGTTTCAAACACTTCAAGCTGACGGCTCAGCTCCTCTACCCTATCCCTCAACCTGGATGCCCTCATGTCAGCCAATCTCAATGACTTCTCCGCAGCCTCCCTGGCTGCCATTGCAGCAGTTGCTGTCTCTTCCTTGAATTTTAACTTTTTCTCTGATTCTAACATAGATAGCTTTGCCTCTTCAAGTTCCTGTTTAAGTGCTGATAGCTGCATGGATATGATTGATAAGCACAAAATTTTTAAAGGTAAGTTTTTTAATAAACTTCACTATCAAAGGTCATTGGAATTCTCATGTTTGTCTTATCTATGATCTGGCCTACTTCCTAGAAACAGCATAAGACATAAGTGCATATTGATGATTCCAAAATAAAGATACTTCGCATGTTTCAGTCTATAGAAATGGAATGTAATCAAAACTTAAAATACATATAGGGAAATTTGGTTTGACTAGAACATCGATGTTTGGAATCTAAGTATTAAATTCTAATTAATTGGAAATAACTAAATAAAGTTCAACCGCAATCTAAGGAATTAAAACTAGATGTCATTTTCACCTATACTCGAGTTTTTCAAGTAATTTAATGTAATTGAATATGTAATATTTTGTGTTCAAATACAAACATCGATAATGATCAAGCAAATCAGTTCATCCCAATTCTGAAGTGAGCAAAATAATGTCATAGGGAATTTGAGAAGAATTGACCATAATCAAGATGTTGTTCTTAATTTCTTTGTACAATGTCCATTCAAAAATTAGCCTTTATTACTCAACATCATAATTACTCACTTATGAGTCACATACTTCGTCTATTGTTCCCACTAAAATCATTTTCAGAAAGATCTTTAACTCTAATTATTGTCACCAATCAAAAGTTTTTCTCCAAAATAGTCCTATCTAATCATTTGTTGTTTGAAAGCAAATGATAAAAATAAATATTCAAAGGATACCATAAGATTTCATGTGAATAATGGTGTTACTGAAATAACCAATAAAGCACCATACAAACAACAGGCAGGTATAAATTAATGGCCGATCAGTTAGCACACCTGAGCAACGAACTCTTGCTCAACCGCTCTTCCAGCAGCAGCCTCTTGCTCTGCTGCCACTTTCCATCTTGTAATTTCTTCTTCAGCAGCAGCAATGTCCATCATAAGACCTTCAACCTACAATGACCAACAGATAAGTTTCATAATTGATTCAATAGTGAGGGATACAAGAACTCATGTATCTTTCTCAAACTACCTCAAGCACGCAGTTCACCACCGAACATGATCCATAGGAACTATATGCATTCAAATATAGAGAAGTACTAAATTATCAAACTAACTTTCAACAAAATTTTGACAACTTACACTTTCATTTGCCACTCTCTCCTTCTCCTCAAGTTCTTCTATTATATGCATTCTATTACCCAGTTCCTTTGCTTGAGACTGCACATGTTCTTTGAGTAGACTCACCTCTGCCCTTAAACACGGTAAAACAACATATAAAGAAAAGAAAAAAAAATGGTATATACATGTATGTAATAAAGATTCTACTGCCAATATGGAGCCCTGAGACCTCAGATATTTAGGACTACCTTAATTCATCCACAGTATGTCGCAGCTCAATTATCTCAAGCTGAGATGTCTTGACGATATTCTCCAGTGCACCAGCCTATATAAATTCAGAAATTAGGACATAATACAGAAACCAAAACTCCAAAGTATTAAACAGAAAACTATACCTACCAAATTGAAAACTTCATTCGCTTCTGCGTCTTCAGAAGCTGGAACCTTATTATCCCCAAGAACTTTACTAAATTTGAAATCTATTCCAGCCTCTCTTAAGCCATTCTCAGCAGCTTGAAACAATGCATTTGTTTTGGAAGACTGGTCTATTGTCATTCTGTTCGACAAAGCACTCCTAAGTAAAGAACCAATCTGTTCTTTCTCCTTAACCAATTGACCCACTGTTTCATTCAAATTCTTAGCTTCGTTACTCCTCTTCTGTAAAGAATCCCTTGTTTTTTCCACAACAATTCTAGTTAACTCGTATATTGATTCCATGCCAGCTAAAGAAGCACGTATGTTCTCCTCCATGTCCGTTTGTTGAGGAAGAAACAAGGATTCTGACACCTCTGAATCCAGATGATTAGTATCAACTATCTTAATAACATCATAAAGTCGATCATGAATATTTGCCACTAAATTCAACTGATCAAACAACAAAGGCTTCTGCATTTCCATCTTTGCCTCCAAATTTTTCAACTTATCATCATAGTCCTGAATTAACTCCCTCAGCTCCAAAGTTTCCTTCTCTACTGAGTGGGTCTTCGCCAACATCTCTCTCTCTATTTCTACAACTTTCCCTTCCTTTTCTTCTACACTCTTCTCTAAATTTTCAATCGATGAAGTCTTCTTTGCGAGTTCATCTCTCAATTCACTAATTGAAGCTTCAAGCTGAGAAACCTCAATGGCAATTTCGTAATTTCTATGATCCATCTGTTCTCTTGCTTCATTCCTAGATTTAGCAGTGGCGTCAATCTGCCTAACGAGCTCCTCAACAATCTCATTGGTTCTCTTAATAACTCCATAAGCAACAGCCTGCATCCCAGCGTATTTTTGCGATTTAGGCAACCCTGCTGCGGCAAAATTCTTGAAATTGCTCACTTTACCCGATATCTTCTCAATTCCGCTCACTAGCATATGCCTCGAACTCTCAATCTCCGACTGCAATCCATCCCTAGCTTTGACTGTCTCGTCAAATTGCTTCGCAATCTCATCTCTCTGCTTCACAGCCTCCTCTTTCCACTTACTTACTTCAACCAATTCCGCAGATACTCTTTCCTTCTCTTTCAAAACCTCATCCTTCACACGCAAAGCTTCATCCCGCTGCCTTGCCGACTCATCTCGCTTCTTGATCGCCTCATGCGCAAGAACTTTTAACCGATTAAACGAAACCTGCATCTCCGACTTAGATTTCTCGATTGCCTCGCGAGCAGCCCTCTCGCGATCAAGCTCAGCAATGAGTTCACGATATTTTTCCACAGATAAGTCTTCCGCACTCGGACATCTAATGGCGATCGGAACCGGATCCTCCTCCTCCACATCGCTTAAAACGGCAACATCGTCGTCGCCGGAACAACTCGCCATTATCAATAATTGAATTATACTTTCATAATAGTTTTGTTTATTATTATTTAATTCCGAAAATTGATAATCCCTAGAATCTGGCTCGGATAATTTCGAAGTACAAATAGCGGCTGGAATTGGACGGTGACTTCCCAATATAAAATTGGAAATAAATATTTGATCAGAAAGGAAAATTGAATAGGAATAGAGAAAATTAAATAGCTTACAGTATAGGAAGCCGAAGTGAACAAGGAGATGAAGAAGGTAGAAGAAAAGGAAGGAAGACGACGGTGAGGCGAAGGATGGCGAAAACAGAACGGAACAAACAACGAAAGTTACCAACCAACCGGTCTTCCTTCCTCTGTTTCCTTTCTGTAAAGAAAAATATTTTACATAAACAAGCTTTTTTTATTATTTTTACACGAGAGTGATTTGCTTGCTACGCCGCAGGCCCGCGCCGCAGCTCATTAGCCTAGCGTGTTGATTTCAATTTCATGTCGTATAATTTTGTTGGGGTTAATATACAATTTTGGTCCCTGTATTTTATTTGACAAACAATTTTGCCTTTATATCAAATAAATTTTTTTTTTTCTTAAATTTAGCAAAAGATCAAAAATGTCACCAACGAACAACGAGATTAGAGCATTCTCAAGATTCTTTATTTATTTTTTTATTTTATTTTTTTGTTTGGCTTTTCATATTAAAAAAAAACAAGAGTTTTAGGTGTTTTGATTATGGAAAACAGTTTACTTTCTAAAAGTAATATTTACTTTGTTTCAAAATAATTTTCACATTTAACCAAATTAGACATATGAAGGAAATAATTGATTTATATTATATTTATGAAACATAGATTAAAATACTTTATATCTCTATTTATTAATAATCCTCATTTTTTTTGCGTCACTCATTGAACCACTTTTCATACATTGAAAACTTAAATTAACCAAAAATATATTAAACTCATTAATAAGGATAAAATATAACAAAAGATACCTTAAAAACTAAACTAGACAAATAATATAAAATAAGAATTTTTTTTACAAAATGTGACGGTTATTTTGAAATGGGTGAGTGTAAACAATTGGTTTTTATCATTTAAAATATCAAAACAATAGCATCTCCAATAATAAGAGATGTGAGTCCAATCATAGCCTTTGGGCTGTAGCCCATCTAGCCCACTGGACCATGTCTTCTCTGTATAAAAAAAAAACTTTTGCGACCAACAAAAGAAGAATAATAATCTCTCTTTCTCTCTCTCATTATACTTGTGTGCCAATACTAACTTAATATCGTTGGAGTGTTCTCAAGAATCCTTCCCAAAATAAGGAAAAAAGAAACTCAAAAGATCACCTGAAGTCTATATCTATCTCCGTTACTTTTCATATACACTCTTTATTTATTTTTTATCATTAAATTATTATTTGTTATATTTACTAATAGTGAAAGAATAGAAAATCATCAATAATAAATTATTAATAAAAAAATGAAATTAGGAATAACTAGAAATTGAAAAAGGCTCGTCAATAATAAAGAAATTATCAAAATTTAACACATTATGGTAAAATATAATATTTTATATCTTTACTTATCCACGTCATTTTTTACAACTTTTTTAAAAAAAAAATGCTCATCAATTTTAAAAAAGAAAAAGTACAAAAATAAACTTTATGTTTGATCGATTTTCAAACATAATTTATATGGTTTAAATGTTACAAACAGATACTTTGATATTGGTTCTGTTAGAAAAAAACAGTCCAAACTATTAGCAACATTAGAAAATATTGATGCGGTAATTTTTGATCAAAAGGTCAAAGGATAAATTTGTTTTTTCAAGATGTCAAATGTTCAAACTGTCCACCACACCCAATCTCATCCCATCTCTAAGTGACACCTTCATCTTTTCTCTCACCTTAACTCCATCAGTCATCTTTCTCTTCCACAGCGATGATCTCTTCGGAAATGTATCGTACAGTAAATCCTGGAATGACTTTGAACCCGTCTTTGGCGTTGGGGAGTGGCGAGCAACACTGAATTTTCATTAATGACCTTTTCAACACATTACATGACAACATCATCATCTATCCCATTGAAAATCTCGCTTACATCACCTCTTAAAACCATCAAATACTGTATCCAGCAAAATTACTTCTTATAGTCCTAATAACTGTAAGTAAATTCCTCCCCGGCCTAAATGCATGAGACTTATGTGGAAATCGTGCTTCAAAAAGGGGCTCCAGTACTATCAACAACACCTCCTGAACCACCCGATCCTGAAAGCAAAGACCGTTAGAATTGAACATTGCTTTGAGCTTCGCTTTAGAGAGGAGTTTCGTGGACGACTTATCCTTTGGACTGCAAATCATTTGGTGGGTCTTGTCATTCCATCTGAAGCAGTTTTGTATAATGGCGTGTTGGAGGGATGAGAGAGAGTGTGTAATGTGTGAGAATGGAGGGCGTTGCGTGGAGGGAATGTTCCGGTGAACTGAGCACAAGAACACCGATAAGCAACGACCCAAAGATCAGTGGCGGAGCCAGCCTAGGGCTCGAGGGGGCTCCGACTCCCCGGTCGTCGGTTCCACTCTTGAGTAAAATCGGATTGGTAGGTGATAGCTCCTCTAATTATAGTATGTTAAGACGTGTTTGGAATATTATTTTAAGATGTTAAAATGGCTAAGTTGGTTAAAATGTGTGTTTTATTGTAAAAAGTTATGGGTTTAAACCTTATTTTTATGCTTTTATTTTATCTAATTGATTTTTTTTTTTTTTTGCGCTTTTTTTTCTTACAACTCTTTTGAACTATTTTTTTTCCAAATATAACTTTTATCAAATTAATTTTGGATTTATAAAACATTAAATATATCTACTTCTTTTAGATTTAACACTTTTAATTTTTTAGTATTCAACACACCAAAACAATAAAAATTTAGGTGTTTTAATTTAGAAAATTAGCGTTGAACATGTAAAAAATTAAATATGTTACGCTTTTCGCATCGGACACTCATAATTTTTAGTCACAGCACCAAAACGAAATAGTTTTATTATCCTGGACGGTAAAAAAAAATTTACCTTTTGTGATGGGCTGGACTTTAAAAAATTACCGTAAACTACTGAACTAAAATTAGCCCTCCAAATCACAAATCCCGACTCCGCGACTGCCAAAGGTCGAGCTTGGAGAGTAAGGCGATGAGGTGAAGGGAAGTGGCAAGGGGAGGTGAAGAGAAGGACTGCAGTGTCCGAAGAACCAAAATATGTAAAAGGGTCAGAAAGGATTGAACTTAAACGAGTAGATATTGCAGAAATAGAAGAACTATTCATGCACGGAAACTGTTCGTGAAAATTCGCCTGAGGATGAAACTGCTGGAGTAGAGGATGATTAAACAAGTGGATTACTAAACCCAGCCATGAATTCCCACCCCTAGCCCCGTAAAAAGACCAAACTACCCTTTACCCAAATTTTGAAAAAACACAAAACTTCTCAAATACCCTACATACTCTTTGATCAAATCCGGACTAATTTGTGAACCAAAACATGGAGTGTAACAACAACCGTAAAGGGAAAGCGAAAATAATAAGATTTACCGTTTTTGTTTTTTTGATTTAAGTTAAAAATTGAATCTGTGGGTGATTTTTTAAAAACGCCGGAATCGCAGTCGGGCGTATGAACATCGCGCCCGACCTACGGTTCCGGCGTATGAATATCACGCCCGACCTGTGGCTCGGGCGTGAGGCTATCACGCCCGCACCATAGGTCGGGCGTGATATTCATACGCCCGCACCATAGGTCGGGCGTGATGTTCATACACCCGACCTATGGTTCGGGCGTGATGTTCATACGCCCGAAGGGTTTTTGAAATGTTTTTAAAAAAAAAAATTATATTTACGTTTTAATTAAATTGTTAAATGTTTACATTAATTTGGGGTTTAATTTATATATGAAATTTTGATATTAATTCGATTATAATTTATATGTTAAATTTTTAGATTAATTTAGTGTAATTTTGTAGACGGAGCGGCCTACTATCGAGGGGAAATCCGTCCCGTCACCTGCTCGTCGTCTAGATATGGACTAGCGGACTAATTTTTTTACGGGTTTAATTCAACAACGGACTAATTTTTTTTACGTAACAGGTATTTACGGATTTAATTCAATAGCGGACTAGCTATTTTTTTTGCTCTCCCGACACGCGGGCGTGTGACTATCACGCCTCACCGTGTGGTCGGGCGTGATAGCCCCACGTCTCACCGTGTGGTCGGGCGTGTAGCGATCACGCCCGACCACACGGTGAGGCGTGGGGCTATCACGCCCGACCACACGGTGAGGCGTGATAGTCACACGCCCGCGTGTTGGGAGAGCAAAAAAATAGCTTTTTCCTCTCCAAAACCCATGAAATGGTATTTTCGTCCTTTCACGGAGCTAGGGGTGGGAATTTGGGGCTGGGTTTAACAACACCCTTAAACAATGAGGAACCAGAATTAGCGAGAAGAACCATAACATTAGCATTATTATTCCTCTTAGAAAACTCATTACATGCCCAATTTGAACAATTAGTATGAAAATGGCGAGATTGAAGATGATCTCTTGAATAATTTGAGAAATGAAAAGGAGGAAGATCTTCAAGGGTTTAAGAGTAGATTAAACAAAATTACCATTTGACAATTTGATCTCGTGAAAAGACAAAATTACCATTTGACCTTTTGATCAAATATTACTACATCAGCATTTTTTATTCGGTGTTAACAGATTAGACTGGTTTTGCTAAATGCAACTCCCAGAAGCTGAATGCCACGTTTTCACCAAATATTGACACGCCACCGGCAATATTACTTTCACTTTTTCTGGATCGCTGTCTAGTAGCCGAGCTAGGAAATTAAAGTTGAGGTCTAAATTTAGAGGGGTTAGGGGTAATTTTTTAAAAACAAGTCTGTTAGGACTGGTTTGTCTCCGGTATATTAAGACATCATTATTTTTATATTTTTGTTAAAATATTAAAAGTGTTCGACGTAAAAGGATTAAATATATTTAATATTTGTATTAGTTCAATGCTAGTTTTTAAAAAATTATAATATTTTTTTATTTTTAGTTTTAAAATTTTAAAATTTAATTTAGAAATTAAGTTGTTTGAGTCTCAAAAATAAAAAATTAATTTTTTAAATGGAAAATACATAATAAAGATCAGTTCAAAAGTGTTATGAAAATTAATTAATTAATTAATAATGGTAACATAGTTTTATAATTATTGAAAAATAAAATTCAAATAAATACACTTTCTAAAATAAATTGAAAATTGGAGGGAATTGAACTAAGACCTTTTGAAAAGAAGCAAGTATTTTTAACTATCTCATCTACCTTTAAACAATAAAATATTATTACATAGAGTCTATATAGACTAATATTAAGGGAGCTACGAAAAGCAAAACTACGGATACTCAAGGGTGGAACCGATGGTCGAGAGGCTCGGGCCCCTCCGGGCATTGGGCTGGCTCCGCCCCTGATCGCCTCCTCTTTCTTTTCTTTCGGCAACTTTTCAAAGGCTGGAGACTTATAAAATCAGTCCTCTAATGGTTGGAGGTGACTAGAAAATTACAAACTGCTCCTCCAATCCAACCAGAGAAAGGAGTAATGCACAGGAAAAGGCCCTCATTATAGGAAAATTGAATATGACTAATATTTGAACTTAAAGTTCAAGGATAAATAACTCTCAAAATATAAAATGGCACAAACAGTGGCAGACTTACGAATCCATATTTAGGAGGTTAAATTTAGTCTTGTGATTGCAAGTAAATTTTCAAAGTTCAACCTGTTATGGTGGGGCAAAATTGTTTAGCCTCCAAGACGCTGAAACTTCGTTAATTTAGTATATTGACTAAAAATTATAATATTTTTACATTTTTTTATTTTTAGTTATAAATCCGTTAAATTTTCAAAAATTAAGTTATTTGAGTCTCAAAAGTAAGAAATTGTTTTTTTTTTAATGCAAAAGAGATAATATGGTAAATTCTTCAAAAAAAAATTATATAAGAAAAATGAGCTCATACGTGTATAAAGAATTATTTAGAACAATAAAATTAAAATGAATTACAAGCTTCAAAATAAAAAAGATATTGGTGCTTTTTTTTTAAAAGAAGAATTGTATTAGAGATCGGTCAATAAGACATTACAAGCAAAATGGATGGGGAGGGGGCATTTACCCAAACCCCAGAGTCAGACACAGGTTCAACCGTTCATGTAATAGCATGAGCTGAATGGCTCACATACCATTAAATGAAACTTAGAGAGCAACTACCAATTTCCTGTAGTAAAGTTTGACAGTTCTTTAATATCAACTTGAGAAGTTGTGAGTCCGACCTCAGAAGTGTTAAAAAAATATAAACTTAATTTTGATCAAAATAAAATAAAACAAAAAATTAATCAAAAATAAAATAAAACAAAGACATATGAAAAGAATAATTAATTGGGTTGTTCAAAGTTATTGTATGGGTGAATGATATTATTGGTGTAATTGTCAAAGTCATTGTATGGGTTTTATATGAGTTTTTTTTGTATTTGTCCAAGATATGGACATTGGAATTCTTATTTAAGTAGATGTTATTTTGAGATGTAAGGTGTGAGTGAAATAATAGAAGAGTTGAGTGCTCAATTTGAGAGTTTTTTGTGTATAATTATTATCATCCAAATTACAAAAATATTTCTTCAAAATTACAATTTCATCATTCATAAATTATAATTTTAGTCCATCTACTTCAACAAAGTGGTATCAGAGCCATATTACGAAAGTCAGTCTTCCGCCAAACAGACCCTATAAAAAATATCAGACGGTCTCAAACTTCCTTATCAATACCCTCAGCTCACAAAAACCAATTATTCAAGTTGGTGTATTCGAATGAAGGCGTTACTCGGATGTCAAGATGTCTGGGATATTGTCGAAAAAGGCTACGTAGTCCTACGCAACGAGGCAGCGTTATCACAGACAGAAAAAGATACTCTGCAGAAAAATCGCAAAAGCGATCAAAAGGCGCTTACTCTCATCCATCAAGGTTTGGATGAATTAATGTTCGAGAAAGTAGCCGAAGCTACTACCGCCAAACAAGCATGAGAAATCCTACGAGTCTCTCTTCAAGGGGAGGAGAAAGTTAAAAAAGTTCGTTTACAGATGCTGAGAGGAGAATTTGAGATGATGAGGATGAAAGAGACGGAGGCCATTAGTGATTACTCATCCCGAGTAAAATCTGTCGTAAATCAGATGCGGCAGTATGGAGAAAAAATTGAAGAGTCCAGAATTGTTGAAAAAATTCTGCGATCATTACTACCAAAATTTGATTACATAGTGGTGTCTATGGAGGAGTCTAGAGACATCAGTGAAATGTCAGTTGACGAAGTTGTAGGGTCATTACAAGCACGCGATGAGCGGTTTGAGAAACGAAGAGAAGATTCCACAGAACAAGTCTTAGCAACGAAGACTGTGTTTAAAAATGGCAAAAGTAGTCAGTCCGGCAGAGGGCGCGGAAGAGGTCGATGAGGAAATGGTAGAGGACGAGGATGTGGCAGAAGTCAAGGCAGAAATGAAAACGACAATAACAACAATGACAGAAGCACTCAATTCACCAGAGGAAGAGGAAGAGGCCGAGGACGCGGTCAAGGAAGAGGAAACTGGAGGCCGAATGAAGGATAACTTTGTTTTTTCAAGATGTCAAATGTTCAAACTGTCCACCACACCCAATCTCATCCCATCTCTAAGTGACACCTTCATCTTTTCTCTCACCTTAACTCCATCAGTCATATTTCTCTTCCACAGCAATGATCTCTTTAGAAATGTATCGGACAGTAAATCCTGTAATGACTTTGACCCCGTCTTTGGCGTCGGGGAGTGGCGAGTAACACTGAATTTTCATTAATGACCTTTTCAACACATTACATGACAACATCATCATCTATCTCATTGAAAATCTCGCTTACATCACCTCTTAAAACCATCAAATACTGTATCCAGCAAAATTACTTCTTATAGTCCTAATTACTGTAAGTACATTCCTCCCCGGCCTAAATGCATGAGACTTATGCGAAAATCGTGCTTCAAAAAGGGGCTCCAGTACTATCAACAACACCTCTTGAACCACCTGATCTTGAAAGCAAAGACCGTTAGAATTGAACATTGCTTTGAGCTTCGCTTTAGAGAGGAGTTTCATGGACGACTTATCCTTTGGACTGCAAATCATTTGGTGGGTCTTGCCATTCCATCTGAAGCAGTTTTGTATAATGGCGTGTTGGAGGGATGAGAGAGAGTGTAACGTGTGAGAATGGAGGGCGTTGCGTGGAGGGAATGTTCCGGTGAACTGAGCACAGGAACACCGATAAGCGACGACCCAAAGATCAGTGGCGGAGCCAGCCTAAAAAATTAGTTCAATGCTAGTTTCTAAAAAATTATAATATTTTTTTATTTTTAGTTTTAAAATTTTAAAATTTAATTTAGAAATTAAGTTGTTTGAGTCTCAAAAATAAAAAATTAATTTTTTAATGGAAAAGACATAATAAAAATCAGTTCAAAAGTGTTATGAAAATAAATTAATTAATTAATAATGGTAACATAGTTTTATAATTATTGAAAAATAAAATTCAAATAAATACACTTTCTAAAATAAATTGAAAGTTGGAGGGAATTGAACCTAGGACCTTTTGAAAAGAAGCAAATATCTTTAATCATATCATCTACCTTTAAACAATAAAATATTATTACATAGAGTCTATATAGACTTATATTAAGGGAGCTACGAAAAGTAAAACTACGGATACTCAAGGGTGGAGTCGATGGCCGGGGGGCTCGGGCCCCTCCGGGCACTAGGCTGGCTCCGCCCCTGATCGCGTCCTCTTTCTTTTCTTTCAGCAACTTTCCAAAGGCTGGAGTGATGAGGGCATCCTTTCACTAAGCTCGAGCCCGGAACTACGAGGCGGAACACGAGAGAATCCATCAAAGGAGGACGAAAGCCAAGACAAACCAGAGAGCACGCGGGGCGTGCCTAACAAGACGCGAGGCGTGGCGAGTCCCGTTTCTGAAGGAGTGCCAAGAAACTCAGGGACGCGGGGCGTCCCTACTAGTATGCGGGGCGCAGGTGGCAACTTCGAGCGAGAATCAACTCAGGAGGTCAAGCACGCAGGGCGTACGCCTAGGACGCCACGCGTAGAGTCCAGCCCAGAGAGCCACCAAGTTTAGGAGCTCAACTACGCGGGGCGTAGTCCTGAAGACGCCACGCGTAAAGAGCCTCATCGAGCGTCTCCAAGCCCAGAGACTCAAACACGCGGGGTGTAACTCCTGGGGCGCGGGGCGTACTCTACTGGAAGAATGCTTCTCCTCCAAGTTCTTACCAAGAGGGGACCATTGTTGTTGGTGTTATTTACTGTTTTGCCACCAACCCCTTATTACCAAACTACCATGGACTCTTTCCTTTCCTATCCTACCCTTATTCACATGTTTTGCCCAAAACCCTATTCATGGGTTTTTAGTCTTTTCTCTTCTTATTTGGGAGAGTATTTAAACTCTCTTCTTTGTAATGTTTCACAACTTTTGATGAATTAAAACTAAAAGCCTCCATTGGAGCTTGGATTTTTAATCCTTGGGTTTACTCAACCTTCTAGTTTGAGCTAGAGAAGATTGCACTCTTTGTTGGTTTACGATTAAAACCTCCAATCGATTTCAATCTACATCAGTTGGTATCAGAGCCGAGTCGTTTTGCTTCCCGGAGACTTCTTCTCGAAAATGGTTCAACCACGTATCACAAACGAACCAACCGAATCCACGGAACAAAGAGTTGAGGCATTAGAAGGCAACGTGAAGCATCTAACGAAGTCTCTAAGAACGTTTGAGGAAAGATATGACACGAGTACCCGAGAGATTCTTCTTGCCCTTGAAGAACTAAAGATCAGAGACCGCAACACTCAAGCTCTTCTAACCGGAGAACCCCATCGATGGCAAGAAGAGCACCCCCGACTTCAACTTGAGCGACAACCCACTCCACCTCCTAGGAGGGATCATGCACCACCACTACCAATGGGCCCTAGGGCTCAAGAGGTAAGACGAAACTGTTGGTCCCTTATAACGTGACAAGTTAGTTCCAAGGGGGGGATAGGAACTATTTAAAATTTTGTCCGTTAAGGCTGACTTCTTTTCTTATGAAAAGGTTTACACAGCGTCACTAAGTAGATTCAGGACACAAGCTTAGTCAACTTGTGACTAAGTCTGCTTCTTTACTTGAGTCAGGAAATAGCACTTAGAGTCTATTCCTGAACTCAGCTTCTTAGTAGACTTAACTCAGCGTGAGTTCTTTACTTAGTCAGTTTTATAGCAAGCAATATATATTAAAGGATTTTAAGGGTTAGAAAGATATTACTCAGCATACTTATCCTGGTTCGGCCTCTCCACCTACGTCTAGTCTCCGGAACTCGTTCCGAGCTTTTTGAATTCTCTACTGAGCTCTTTAAAGGTAGAGCACGAAACCTTTTACAGATAGAAGTTGAGTATAACAAGAGTACCTTCCTCTATACCTCTACTCACTCCTATATTTACCGTTGAGTACTATAACCGAGTACTCAGCCTCTCCTTTCTATTCTTCTAGAAATGATAAAGTGTTTGCCCTAAACAACAATTGCTAAGACACTTTAGATGATTGAAAATCACTCTAGACTTTTACACAATAATATGGAAATTGGTGTAAGGTATTTGCTTTGCTTTTCTCACAGAAACTTCAAGTATGAATTTGGTCAGCGTTTCGACTAATTAAAGATCTGCATCGATTGAAGCAAATGGATGGCCTTTATATAGTGACACTTGAGGCACCTGGTCATTTCGAATTTCGAAATAACCGTTGGAGGGAAACGGCTTCCTGTCGTTGTCACTCTGGGCGTGCTCAGCGTCGTTGGCCAATAGGATTCACGCATCTTCTGTCTTCGTCAGTCTTCGGCAGAATGTTTCGACATTTAAGGAAAAGTCCACGAGACAGCTTCCTACGCCTTCTGAACTTTTCCCAAAGTAGAAATACTTTGTCTAGAAGTTGAACATTGTCTGCCGCTGTCTAGACTGCATTGTCGTCCAACTCAGCAACTTCCACTTGAAGCTTTTGCTTCGAAGGCTTCTCGATCCTTCTTTTGCTGAGTCGTCGTTTTGCTTGATACGGCTTCGTTTTGAACTTTTGAGCCGAATGGTCTTGATGTGTTGATTTGGGCTTGACTTCCACTTTATGGGCCTTTGGGCTTTTTTAATCTCAATGTCTTATAAATAATTAAACTCAACATTGAACAAACACATTAGTGTAATAAATCAAAGCATTTAAATTTAATGTGTTAGAATATTTTTATCATCACTTAAATAATTTTGTCAAATCAAAATCATGTGGAAAGGTGTTTCAACAGAAACAATCCCGTAGTCATTAGGAATGTGGATAGTGATAGTGATGGGGATTTATTTGATGACTATGATATGCCTATGATTGCTAGAAATATGGGGATTAGGATGAATGATGATGTTTTGAATGATAGGCATAGGAATGACATGCATGTGAATGATGTTGTTGGTCCCGTGCATGTGCATGCCGGGAATATAGATATTGTGCATGATAATGTTGTAGGTGGTTATGAGAGGGAGAATGTTGGGTTGAATGATCCGTATGGGGGTCAAGGTAACAAAAGAGGCGGATATGGGAGAGAGCCGAATGTGAGAAGGGCATATGGAGGTAATTTTG
Source organism: Euphorbia lathyris (assembly GCF_963576675.1). Lineage (NCBI taxonomy): Eukaryota > Viridiplantae > Streptophyta > Magnoliopsida > Malpighiales > Euphorbiaceae > Euphorbia > Euphorbia lathyris. The sequence continues at coordinate 15,306,806 of NC_088914.1, read as the reverse complement.
AGCGGGATGATGCTTTTAAGTTAAAGGTGGATTTACCGTCGTTCGAGGGAGAACTCGACATAGAGGGTTTCCTTGATTGGTTGTTAGAGGTGGAACGGTTCTTTGATTATGCGGGAATACCGGAGGATCGGAAAGTCCGTTTAGTAGCTTACCGGTTGAAAGGAGGAGCTTCGGTTTGGTGGGATAATATGAAGGAAGGGAGAAGAAGAGGAGAAAGGGAGCCGATTAGATCTTGGCTTAGAATGAAATCGATGTTGCGGGAGAGATTTCTACCACCCGACTACGAGCAATACATTTACAGTTCTTATCGGAATTGCTCACAAGGTGCAAGGAGTGTGCACAAATATACCTCGGAGTTCTTACGGCTTTCGGCAAGGGCTAACTTGTCGGAAACCGAAAGCCAAAAGACTTCAAGGTATCTTGAAGGATTGAGGTACAACATCCAAGACTGGATTGGGACGCAAATGGTGATTCGGGTGCAAAACGCCCGTAAAAGGCCGAGACACAGTTGAGTTTGAGGGGACGGGAAGGCTATAGGAGAGCCGGGACTGAAGGTACTTATGGAGGGAGAGGAGCTCCCAAGGGGATTGATGAGGGCAAGGGAATTGCGAGTTCAAGCGATTCTAAGGCGCTAAGTGCGGGAAAGGAACCTAGTGGAGATGTGAGGCCTTTTAAGGCGACACAACCCCCTAGGGGCAACAACCCCTATGCGAGACCGGCTCCATTCAAATGTTTCCGATGTAATGAACCGGGTCACCGCTCTAATGAGTGTCCCAAGAGGAGAAGTGCCAACATGGTTGAGTGATACAGAGATGATGATGAGTATGATAATGAAGGGGATGTTTGTTGTGACCCCATTGATGATGAGTATGAGGGAGAGTATGAAGGGGGCAAGCCATACATGTTGTGAGAAGACTCTTGATCTCGAGTAGAGTGGAGATGGACCAAAGACATCAATTGTTCCGAACTCGATGTCTAGTGTAAGGGGTGAAATGTAATATGATCATCGACAGTGGCAGCCAAGAGAACATCATTAGCGACACCGTGGCTAAAAGGTTTAGGTTGGTGATTGAAGCACACCCTATAGTGTGGGGTGGATCAAGAACGTAGGAGAGCTGAAAGTCACCCAAAGGTGTAGGGTACCTCTTGAGATAGAAGAGTACCGGGATGAAGTCTATTGTGACGTTGTGGAGATGGATGCTTGCCACCTATTGTTGGGACGTCTGTGGCAATTTGGTAGGGATGCTACCCATGCCGGAAGAAAGAACACCTATCGGTTTGTGAAGGACGAGATTCGTTATATGCTCACACCTCTCGTAGGAGAATCCAAGACTAAGGAGAAATCTACTTTGATCGTTTGCCCGACTCACAAGGCGTTTATCAACGAGTGTGAGGAAAGTCAAACGGTCTATGTAGTGATGGTGAAATTTAGCACACCGTCGGAGAGGGTAGGTAGCGAAGGGGAAGAAGTTCCGGAAGAAGTCGGAAATTTGCTTAATGAGTTCCGTGATGTATTTCCAGAGGAGTTACCATATGGGCTACCACCCCTACTGGACATCCAACACCATATCGACCTTGTGCCAGGAGCTAGCTTACCTAGTCTTCCTCATTATCGGATGAGTCCCAAAGAGAGTGAGGTGATGAAGGAGAAAGTGGAAGAGTTGATAAGAATGGGCTATGTTAGGGAGAGCATGAGTCCATGTGCGGTGCCTGCTTTGTTGACACCCAAGAAAGATGGGTTGTGGAGGATGTGTGTGGATAGCCGAGCCATCAACAAGATCACTATTCGGTACAAGTTTCTGATTCCCCGACATGCTTGACCAATTGAGTGGGTCTAAGGTCTTTTCCAAGATTGATTTGAGGAGTGGGTACCACCAAATCCGGATCAAGGCGGGAGATGAATGGAAGACGGCGTTTAAGACGCGTGATGGGTTGTATGAGTGGCTAGTGATGCCATTCGGGATGACCAATGCACCGAGAACTTTCATGAGGTTGATGAACCAAGTATTGCGTCCGGTGATTGGGAAGTTTGTGGTGGTCTACTTTGACGATATTCTCATCCATAGTAAGACGTTGGAAGAGCATGTGGGGCACTTGAGGACCGTACTAGCTTTGCTCCGGGAGAGCCAACTCTTTGCCAACACTAAGAAGTGTGACTTTGTGATGGAGAGCTTGGTGTTTCTCGGGTATGTGGTCAGTGGGAGTGGTATCCGATTGATGAAGAGAAAGTGAGAGCTATTTGAGAGTGGCCGACTCCGAAGACCGTTGGGGATATTAGAAGTTTTCATGGGTTGGCTACCTTCTATAGGCGGTTCATCCGGAATTTCAGCACTATTGTGGCTCCTATGACCGAGTGTTTGAAGAAGGGTAGAGACTTCAAGTGGGGAGATGAACAAGAGAGCAGTTTCGCCTTGATAAAGGAAAAGCTGAGCACCGCTCTGGTTCTAGCATTTCCAGATTTTGATAAGCTCTTCGAAGTTGAGTGTGATGCGAGTGGAGTAGGAGTTAGGGGAGTGCTAATGCAAGAGAGGAGGCCCATTGCGTATTTTAGTGAGAAGTTGTGTGAATCGCGGCAAAAATGGGCCACCTATGACAAGGAGTTCTATACAGTAGTGCGAGCTCTCAAGACATGGGAGCACTACCTCATTGGAAAGGAATTTATGTTGTACACCGACCACCAAGCCCTCAAGTATTTGGGAAGTCAAAAGCAAATTCGGAGCTCCATGCATGCTAGATGGTCCGCCTTTATGGATAAGTTCCCTTATAAGCTTCTCCACAAAGCGGGTCAACAAAAGAAGGTGGCGGATTCCTTGAGCCGGATGATAGCTCTCTTGAAAACCGTAGCCTTGGAGCTAGTGGATTTTGAGCACATCAAGGGAGAGTATGAGGAGGATCCGGACTTCAGTCTTGAGTGGGAGAAGTGTAGGAGAGGTACCGAAGAGAGTGGGTATCAATTATTGGATGGGTTTCTCATGAGGGGTAGCCAATTGTGCCTTCCAAATACGTCTATACGAGAAAGAGTGATCCGAGAGTTACACGGAGGGGTGTTGGGGGGACACTTTGGAAGGGACAAAACCTTTAAAGCGGTTAGCTCCCGTTACTATTGGCCTAGAGTAAGGAGAGACGTGGAATACATCGTGGAGCGATGTGAGGCGTGCCAAACCTCCAAGGGGTATGCTACTAATGTCGGATTACGTATGCATCTCCCAATCCCGGAGACCATTTGGGAAGACCTCTCCATGAACTTTGTGTTGGGGCTGTCGAGGACTCAACAGGGTATGGATTCCATCTTTGTAGTAGTGGATAGATTCTCAAAAATGGCCCACTTTATCCCGTGTAGGAAGACTAATGACGCCACCGCCATCGCCAAGTTGTTCTTCCGTAAGGTAGTGAGGCTACATGGGGTCCCAAAGAGCATAGTGTTGGATAGGGACACGAAGTTTGTAAGCCACTTTTGACGGACTCTTTGGGCCATTCTTGGAACCACATTGAAGTTCAGCACCACGACCCACTCCCAAACGGATGGACAGACCGAAGCGGTGAATCAGACCTTGGGAAATCTATTGAGGAGCAAATGTCGAGACAAACCCAAGATGTGGGATTATGTGCTCGCCCAAGCCGAGTTTGCCTACAACTCCACCGTGAGTTCCACTACCGGGAAGTCCCCCTTCGAAAAAGTATACACCAAGGCACCCACCATTCACTTGATTTGGGCGAGGTTCCCAAGGGGGAGAAGAAGAGTGTAGCCGCACACAACTTGGCCAACAACTATCATAGAATGCACCAAGAAGTCCGACATAGCATTGAGGAGAAAAATAGTCGGGTCAAGACCAGGGTGGATGAACACCGAAAGGATGTACAGTTTGAGGTTGGGGATGAGGTGATGGTGTACTTAGGGAAAGAACGACTTATACATGCTTCAAGTAGCAAGTTGAGGCCGAGGAAGTATGGTCCCTACCGGATCACGAAGAAAATTAGTGCCAACACGTACCAACTAACCCTTCCCAATTGACTTGGGAAAATTTCTTCTTCTTTTAACGTGCAGGATTTGAGCTTGTGGAAGCCGGATGGATCATTGCCAACTAAGGGACCCGAGATGGAGTCCGACTCTTTCAAAAAAGGGGAGAATGATGAGGGCATCCTTTCCCTAAGCCCGAGCCCGGAACTACGAGGCGGAACACGAGAGAATCCATCGAAGGAGGACGAAAGCCAAGACAAACCAGAGAGCACACGGGGCGTGCCTAACAAGACGCGAGGCGTGGCTAGTCCCGTTTCCGAAGGCGTGCCAAGGAACTCAGGGACGCGGGGCGTCCCCACTAGTACGCGGGGCACAGGTGGCAGCTTCGAGCGAGATTCAACTCAGGAGGTCAAGCACGCAGGGCGTACGCCTAGGACGCCACGCGTAGAGTCCAACCCACAGAGCCACCAAGTTCAGGAGCTCAACTACGCGGGGCATAGTCCCGAAGACGCCATGCGTAAGGAGCCTCATCGAGCGTCTCCAAGCCCAGAGACTCAAACACGCGGGCGTAACTCCTGGGGCACAGGGGCGTACTTTACTAGAAGAATACTTCTCCTCCAAGTTCTTACCAAGAGGGGACCATTGCTGTTGGTGTTATTTACTGTTTTGCCACCAACCCCTTATTACCAAACTACCATGGACTCTTTCCTTTCCTATCCTATCCTACCCTTATTCACATGTTTTGCCCAAAACCCTATTCATGGATTTTTAGTCTTTTCTCTTCTTATTTGGGAGAGTATTTAAACTCTCTTCTTTGTAATGTTTCACAACTTTTGATGAATTAAAACTAAAAGCCTCCATTGGAGCTTGGATTTTCAATCCTTGGGTTTACTCAACCTTCTAGTTTGAGCTAAAGAAGATTGCACTCTTTGTTGGTTTACGATTAAAACCTCCAATCGATTTCAATCTACATCATGGAGACTTACAAAATCAGTCCTCTAATGGTTGGAGGTGACTAGAAAATTACAAAATGGTCCTCCAATCCAACCACTGAAAGGAGTAATGCACAGGAAAAAGGCCTCATTATAGGAAAAATGAATATGACTAATATTTGAACATAAAGTCACATAACTCTCAAAATATAAACCAGCATAAACAGTGACAGGCTTAAGAATCCATATTTAGGAGGTTAAATTTAGCCATATTAATATGTTGGCTAAAATTTATAGCACTTTGTTTATCCAAAAAAAAAATTTATAGCACTTTTACATTTTTTTTTTATTTTTAGTTATAAATTTGTTATAATTTTCATAAATTAAGTTATTTCAGTCTCAAAATGAAGAAATTGTTTTTTATGCAAAAGAGATATGGTAAATTCTTCATAAGAAAAATGAGCTCATATGTGTATAAAGAATCTATTGAAAATAATTAATAATGGTAACATAGTTCTATAATTATTTAGAGCAATAAAGTTAAAATGAATAAAAGCTTAAAAAAAGATATTGGTGTTTTTTTTAAAGGAAGAATTGTATTAGAGATCGGCCAATAAGGCATTACAAGCAAAATGGATGGGGAGGGGGCATTTACCCAAACCCCACAGTCAGACACAGGCTCAACAGCTCTTGCAATAGCATGAGCTGAATGGTTCACATACCGTTAAATGAAACTTAGAGAGCAACTACCAATTTCCTGTAGTAAAGTTTGCCAGTCGCCTAATATCAACTCAAGACTTAAGAAGTTGTGAGTCCGACTTGAGAAGGGCGTTACTCCAACCGTTAGCCAGTATCCAGTGGCGGAGCCTGAGCTCAAAGTCCGGAAGGGCTCCATTGCATGAATATTTTTTTTTCTTAATAACGACTTAAGACTTTGATTCATAGTAGTCAAAACAAAATTTTTAAATTTTTGATAATATAAGAGTAAATTTGATCATAATTGGAAACATTAAGTTACAAAACAACTGAGATTCAATATAAAATAAGGATATGGTGCAAAAATACTCTAATGTTTACACCTAAGAGAAATTCTACTCCTAACATTTAAAATGGTACAATTTTACCCTTAACGTTGGCAGCCAAGAGCAATTTTATCCTTAATGTTGATAAATTTGGTCAATTGGAGAAATTATTCATCAAATTGTCTTCTCGGTCATGAATTTTGTAACTAAAAAATACAATTAAAAATAATAATGGAGAATGAGATAAATAATGATACTTAATATTGATATTTTGAAAGGAGAATGGGGTTTAAGGGAAAAAATTAAAATGAGATGAAAAGTGAAGAGGGGGAGATTCGAACATAGGACTAATTGGATGTAGAGAATCTTTTAATTATCACTACAACCAACTATGCAAACTTAGTTTTATGTCATATAATCACATTCTACATTATAAGTACTAATTTTAACTATTTTGGGGGTTGCTCGGGACTGAACCATTATTCGTCAAGGGTGTTCTGGAGGGTCGGGATACCCTCCCCTACCCCCTGGCTCCGCCCCTACCAGTATCTAAGTTAATGTTTCACAACAAGCTAACGCTTCTTCCAAAAATGGGTCCGACAGGCAACCGCTGCCACCATTCCCCACAGCCATGAACCCTCGGAGCTTCGTGCAACAAAGCTGAACCATGTTATACCAGTCTCTAGGAAGATTATTGTTTCAAAATTGACTTTGATCTATCATACTTGTGGTCTTACCCATCTTGTTGAGATTAGAGGGGAAACTACAGTCGACTTCTAGACTTGGGCAAGTTTCCAACTTGACTGAAGGGCAGAAGGATTAGCAAACAATATGGGAACCGAAGAAATTTGACTATTCCACACCTTATCATTTCTATTCTCCCAGAGTATCAAAGAAATAGTGGCCGCCAAACCGAGCCCCTCCTCAAATTTAGTGAGTTCATCAATAGCCAAAATTGAGAGTGTCAACCTAAAAATCTCTAGTTTTGCTAACAACGATGACCTCAATCTTCTTTTTACAAAAAAAAAAAAAAAATTATAAGCATCATTTTCCAAATCGGCTAAACCAATAAGTTATATTTGGAATTTTCCTTTTTTATATAATTTATTTATTAATTAATTTAAAACATATCCGTATTAGATATTTTACATACTAACACTAACCGTTGATTACAATTTTATAAAAAAAAACTAATAATTATTCAGTAATAACTAACTATATATCTTTTATAAAATAATATCAAATATCTTTAGCTTTAATAAATCAATTTAAACCAATTTCCTATTTGCCTAATATCGCTATTAATCAACTAATAAACCTTAAGAACCTGTTTGGTTTAATTGTTGTTTATTGTTCGCTATTGCTATTGGAAAAATAGTGATTTTCTGTTTTTATATAAAAAAAAATTAGTTTTCATGTATGAAAATGCAAATAGCACCTCTCAATCAAACATCTAAAACTTTTTTTTTTCAATATGAAAAAGACAATAGAAGATGGAAACTAGAGGTGTCAAAATGGATAAATGGGTTGATCCAATCTATTTAATAAATGGGTTGAGACAACTCATTTATATATGGGTTGACATGACCCAATCCATTTATTAAATGAATTATATGAGTTAACTCATTTAACCCAATTAACAAATCTAATTAAAAATTTGAAAAAATAAAAAATACGTCAAAGTGTAAAAACGAAAAAAAAACTACACAATTCTAGTGGAATTTCAAAATTTTAGAATTCTAAAAATCTAGAATTCTAGATTCTACAATTCTAGAAAATACTAGAATTCCAGAAAATATTGGAATTCCACAAAATACTAGAATTCTAGATTCTAGAATTTCAGAATTCTAAAATTTTAGAAAATACTAGAATTCTATAATTTTGAAATTTCAGAATTCCAAATTTTCAAAAAATACTAGAACTCTAGATTCTGGAATTTTAGAAAAAAGCTGAAATTAATTTTAATATTTTTTGAAATTTTAGAAATTTGGAATTCTAGAATGAGTTTTAAAATTTTAGAAAATACCAGAATTCTAAATTTTCAGAAATGACTGGAATTCTAGATTTTGGAATTCCAAAATTCTAAAATTCTAGAATTTTGGATTTCTAGATTCCGGAATTCTAGATTCTAGAATTCTCACATTCTAGAATTTCCAAAAGAAAAGAAAAGTATGAGGAAAATACTTCTGTATTTTAACGGTATTAAGATATTTGTCCCGAATTTGCTAATGATATAAACCGCAATGTTATTTTTTGGACAAAAAAACCACAAGTACGATCTACAAAAACGTGAAACTATAGAGGTTTTTTTAATTAACCATTGATTTTATCTGCTTAAATTTTATATAAATTCAAATTTCTATTTTTCATGTTTTCCAATTTTCACGTTCTTCAGTTATCATTTTTCATGTTTTTTTGGTTTTTTTATTCATGTTTTATAAATTATTAAATGGGTTAATGGGTTAACTCACTTATAAATAGATCAATCCAACTCATTTATTATATCGGTTAATTTGTAGATTATTAAATGAGTAATGACCTATTTTAACATCTCTATTGGAAACGAGTAAACAAACACCCCCATAGATCGAGAGGAGGTAGACAGGTGTGAAATCCTTGTGATAATAATTAAAATAGTGCATGTTCACACTTTGCTGTATGGCTAGGATATGTTCACACCAAACTTTACACTTTCTTCCAAAATACTCACCAAACTCAATTTTATCGTCAATAAAATATCTCATTTCATTGATAAAAATGTCATATCTCATTTCATTGATATAAAAGGTACAACATACAGCACGAAAATAAACCCATACAGGCTATAACCAGTATAAGCTCCACAAAGGGAAGAGAAATGACTACAAAGAGCAATATAAGACTACAAAGAGCAATAATAACCATAAAAGGTAAAAATACAACAAACATAGAAATCATATTCTTCTCGTAAGTCAAGTCCCGTTGAAAAACCTCTGTAATCCATGCTTCATCATTTAGGCTCCTCCGGATGTTCGGATCTGAGTCCTTTCTGTTTTTGCAACCACGCAGATCTATAGATCTACGGACAAGATGAAACTTTTCCGCTCTTGCTAAGACCGAAAAAAGACTAAAAGAAAGAAGTATAGCGAACAGTTGTAGATCTGACGGAAATAGAAGTTCAAGAAGAAATATAGATTTCAAACGAACAAGAAAAAGTAATTTAAAACGAAAACGAAGAGTAAAACATAAATTGAAGGAGGAAGAAGGAAGACAAGCTTCCTTCTTCCTCCTCTAACTAGATCTGTTTAGAGAGCTACAATGGAGAAGTAACGGTGGATAGCGGTAAGGACGGGATCTGAGAAGAAAAAAGAAAAAATGAGAAGGAAGTTAGAGAGAAAGAGGAGAGTCTCTCTCTAAGAACTTGAACACACTACAAAGCTTGACCAACCACTTGATTCGTCAATAAAATATCTTAATTATGTATTATTGGATTACAATTTCATTCCTGTAACTCACAATCCTAATTACTAATTCTTCTTATAATTTAGAACTAGTCAAAAACCCTACATACGCGTTGCACGAAATATAATTTTGAACCTATTATTTATTTTATAAAACTATTCATCTAAGTATGACATTTTATTTTCGATTTTCATATTTAGAATGATTTTATATATTGAATTTTATAAAACTAAGTATATTTTATTGAGATAGGGTGTAACATTTACAGCCATGAGTAATTTTACCCTTAACATCGGTAGTCAAGAACAATTGTACCCTAACATTGATAAGTTGAGTAAATTTGAGAAATAATTCATCAAACTGTCATCTCGATCATTAATCTTGGTATCTACACTTCATATATGCGTGTTAGCAATATTTTGCGAGTAACGTTAATTTTCAACATTGTCATTTGTGGTTAAAGTGCAGGCGTGCCAGAGAAATTATTTCTCAATTATTTGGGTGGTTAAGTTTATAGAATTGCGCGCCAAAACTTGAAATCTAAACGAGGCGATTGGCGAGGGATGCAATGATTGAAAAAGTCATTTTAGGTCTCTAGCGCCGTTATAGAAACTTTGCTAGATAATTAGTTTATTTAAGCTAATGCGATTAAGTGAAAGACGAGTAAAATCAATTTGTAAAACTAATGAATTGAAAACTTGGAAGATAACTGGACGAATCTGGAAAAATTAATTTGTAAAACTAATGAATTGAAAACTTGAAACTTAGTAATGCTAAATTTGGATTGAAAAAACTTGAAAAGAAACTATTAAAACTTGAATTAAAGCTAAAGCAAGCTAAAAGAATGATTTAAAACTAGGAAAAATGAAGAACAAATAAGAACTAAGAACCTAGGATTAAAAACTAAGCATCGGAGCTTTGAGAGAGAGTTTTGTGCGTTGAATGAGTGAATAATTATGAAAAATGAAGGGTCTATTTATAGGATTTTGAGAGGGCATTTTGAGTAATTAATCACTCACTAACCCTTATTTTTCTCTCTAATTTTGGGCAAATTATTAGAAGCATCCGATTTTTCATGTCAAATGGAAGCCCTTCCATACATATTTTGACACGTGTAACATGGACCCACATATATTATAAGAGGTCCCACTATTTTAATTATTATGTGGGGTCACAATACACGTGTCCAAATATGAATTGAGGGTCCTCCGTGTGACATGAATTTCAAATTATTTCCCAGCCCGCCCAAGAGAGTTCCAGCGCAGATTTTTTTTCCCTACAGACTCGGGATTGCACCGGGTCCCAGGCCGCCCGCCGAGTGCCGGTCCAACCCCGGGTCTCCCCGGTTATTTCAGCATTGAAATAACCGGACATGATCGGACCGGCTTCCTCACCAGTTTCCGGTTCGACCGGTCGGATCGGTCGGTCCGGTCCGAGCCTAATAACATTGCTTAATATAAGAACTCCTAATTTTGACCACTAACTTCCTCAACCTCTAGAAACCACACCACTAACTTCCTCCCAACTTCCTTCAACTTCCATACCACATCACTCCACTACCTTGTGGTTAGAGAGACTTTTAAAGCTAGGCATAGGTGTGAGGATGGGCTAGGTTTCATGGGTTAGCTCATGGTTCCGTTCGGGTGTGTTTAGAGAAGTTGGATGGACCAAAACGGGTTCCGGACGAGGACTGGCTTCTAGCTTGCCGAGCTGGATGTTAGTTTATATTTTTTTTTTATTTTTCATCATTTTTATTTTTTTTATTTAGAAAAAAGAAAACTATACCCTAAAATTAAATATAAGTTTTCTATATACATGAAAATAAAATGTATTTATTTTGAGCCAACAATGCGTTATTTTAACACTAATTAAAAATAGATCACAAACATAGGATTAGACGTTGAAAAAAATTTAAAACAAATTTTAAAAATATACTGTATTTTGTACAAGTTAAACAAAAAAATATCAAAAATTTCACCAAATTTAAAAATATTAATCTCTAATTCAATTATTAAATCTGAAAAAATATGATTTTTTTTAAACAGCGAATATGCAATTGGTGTAGAATAAAGAACAAAATATGTGCGTTGTATAATAATATCTGAAATTGATCAAAATGATGTTAAAAGTAAAATAACTCCTTGATATAAACGTATGAGTATTTTATATCCTTAGCATATCAACAATTATTTAGCAACATCAAAATCAAAGTTTGTACGAGTGCACATTAATAGTGAACGATAGGTGCAGGTGGAAATTAATTTTAATCCATCCAAAATTAAGCAAACATGCTTCAAATTAGGGTAAATTACAAAACTAGGTCAAATGGGAGGTCCATTTATATATTTAACCCATTTACTCAACCTACTACATATCTAGACTGTTTTTATGTGACTTTCCCATAATACCCCTAACCTTCCCACTTCCCCCTTACGTGAATGTTCTCTCCCCTCTTCTCCTTGGGTGCGCGAAACAACTGTTGGCTCCTCTATTAATGAATTTTGATCTTCCTATCTTCCTTTAAATTGCACGAAATCTGCACCATTTCTCCAAATCACAATGTATTTCTTTTTTTCCTCTTTTCATCTCTTGATTCTGCAACTTCCTAATCATAGAAAACGAAGCCATGGTTCTTCATCTTCCTGTTTCTGCTCGTTACTTGGTTTCTTTTTTCTTGTTACCATCAAAGAAATGGTTATTCTACGTTATTTCCATCGTCTTCCCTAGTTTATCATATTGTTATTGTCGCTTTTAAGGTTGAAAGACGCGAAAAATGTAAGTATCTGCTGTTTCTTCTGCGTTTTCCATGAAATCACATCGCGTAGTTAATGATTTCGCGAAGATCTGCGAAGAGAAAAAGCTTGAAATGTGTGGATCTACTTTGCGAATCGATTAGTTCGCGAAGTCTGCGAGTAGAAAAGCTCACGATTTCACTCGCAGACTTCGCGAAAGCATCGATATGCGACGTAGATCGTTATGTTTCAGACCTCGCAAACTTCGCGAAAACATCGATTCGCGAAGTAAAATCATCATTTTCCCTACACATTTACATTCGCATGTTTCGCTAATCCTAATTTCGCGAAACCAAAATCGTCTTTTTCCCTGCCTAACACGATTAATTTTTCCTGAAGGTGGTTGATTACATAACATCCATTTCTGGAAGGCGGCGTATTGGGTTGCAGGAGAGATGACTTTCCTTCCTGTATAGGGAGAAATTTCCCTCAAGATTGACATATTCACTTTGAAATGATTGGTTAGGAGAGATTGTGCCAATCTTGGTGTGCACCATGGGACATGTCCATCCCAAAAGGTCTGGACTTCCATTTATCATCCCAAAAGGCCTGGACTTCCTGTAGAGCGAGAAATTTCCGTCCAGATTCGTCACGTTGACTTTGAAATGATTTGTTAGGAGTTTATTGTGGCATTCTTGTTGTAAATTTTGATAATGTTATGAGTTTAATGTAGTTATTGCGGCAATCTTGTTGTAAATTTTGATAATGTTATGATTTTAATGTTAGAGTTCGTTGTTGTTTGGCATTTTTTGTTATATACCACTTCGCGAATTAGCTTCAAAACACATCCAGACTTCACATATGCTAATTAAATTCATCAAGTAAACCAAACATTAGCTTCGCAGGCTTCGCATATGCTAATTAAATTCATCAAGTAAACCAAACATTAGCTTCGCAGGCTTCACATATGGTCGAATCTGCGAAGTTAGACGAGATGGAGATAGAGGCGCGTAAATATTGAGGGTATTATGGGAAAGTCACATAAAAACAATCTAGATATGTAGTAGGTTGAGTAAATGAGTTAAATATGTAAATGGGCCTTCCATTTGACCTAGTTTTGTAATTTACCCTTCAAATTATCCTTTACCATCAGTCAAAGAATCCAGCCATCACAAAATACAATACAACATACCAGATCCGTAATATTATCATTGAAGTGGTGAATGAGATGTTGTAACGTCCACTGCTCTAGGGTCCAGACTTGGCATAAGAAACATTATAGGGAGAGAGACTATCCTTCCCGGGACTTGACGTAAGGATTGGCCTAGGATATCTCTGTCTCCCCCTATTGCTAGTGTTAGGATGTCGAGGGTGTAATATGGTTGTCTTATGATTAATAAAAGCACACGTGCATTATTCATATACTGTGTTCCTTTCTGTATGCTATTACTTACTGTTATATGTGACTGATGTGTATTGTCTGTGTGATGTTACTGTGATACTCGTCGCTTTTATCTAATTGATATATGGCTTGTGCCTAACCCGTACACGTGCCTATTGCAGATATTGTAAAGTGTGACTCTTAACTGGTTTAGCTGTCAGGGAAGAAGTAAGTGCCACACGATGACCAATAAATGTTTGCTCCCCTGATATGCTTATTTATATATGTAAAAGTGTTACACTTTAAAAAAAAATGTTAGGAATGCCAATAAAAAAAATTTAGACAAATTTAAATAGCCGATAAACCTAAAATAATAAATTGAAAAAAAAAAATTATTTAAAAGAAATGAAACTGAGTATTTTCCACGAAATGGGAAAAACATGAGGAAATTGACAGAAACATAAATTTTCCCGCTGAGATTACCTAAAAACTGGGCTACCTAATATTCTCGGAAAAAGCTTGTTTCTTTATGTGAATTCTGTTGAAAAATGGAGGACGATTTATAAATTATATTGGGTTTTCTTAATTTATTACAAAATTCCAAAAATTTCCATGAAAAACTTATCTGTATTTTTCCAATTAACAAATGACTCATCATCTGCACCGTAGGGTCTCTATAAAACAAATGTTTTATATTTTGGATAATTACACCCACTGCCATTTAACTTTATTTACTTTCACAACATAAAAGTACTTAACTTTATAATTTTGTCACCAAATTCTCAAAATTGACATATTTAAAAATTAAATTGATCACATTTTTGAATTTTTATTGTCTAAACATTATTTTTCTATTTCTAAATCAAATAATATTTAAAGAATTTTAAAATAAAAAAATTGAAAAATTAAAATTAATTAAAATATTATTAATTTTTAAGATTTCTATTTTTAAATTATCAACAATTATTTTAAAACTTTAATTAAAATTTAATAGGTATTAAAAAATATAAAATTAAATTATATTTATATTATGAGATGTTGTTAGAAGGGATATAGGAGGTGAGATATGGATAAAAAACACGAGATAAATTATTACGTGTTTGTTTGAGAGATAGAAGAGTGAGATAGATTAGGGATAAGCTATATCCAAGAGGGAGGTGGTATAAAGAAGATAAGCTCCTGCGATTTTAATGGGATGGAAAAGTCCATCTTATCTCTCAAATTAATGTTATGTAGTTTAAATAAGGTTAAAATAGTAAAATGTATTATTTTATCTCTATCCCTGTTTCATATACAAAACATTGAATAATAATTTTCGACCATTATATTTTTATCCTTATCCCAACAATTTATCTTTGTCTCTATCTCAACTTTTATCCTTATCCCTATCCCAATAAAATACCAAACAATGCCGTAGCATTAAAATGAATAAAGATGAATGGCCATCCTCAATATTTTCATCATTATCTATTAGCTTTGTCAAAAGCATCTAGATTTTAGGGATTTGCCGGATTATTCTAACTGTTCCTTTTTTCTTTGAATATTTGATAAATTTTGGAATCGGAACAGTAGATTGATTGCTAATTGGGGTTGACTAACAAATACTTTTGAACAGTCTTGGGCTTTTGCTTTCGCTGTGAGTTTACGTATTTGCTTTGTAGAAACTTTTCTTAATTGGTTGCTTTCGTTTTCACTTCAGTGACACATAATCATAATCATAATCATTTTGCGTGCTTATCTTTCAAACCCCATTTAGTTTTTCCTTCATTTGATTGTTTTCTTTTATGACTGATTTTCCATGAATTTGCAGAAACGTTTCCATGGTCGGCGAGATCTTTGAATCGGTCACTGGTCAGTATCAGCCGCATTTTTCAATTGTATTTTGTCTTTCTTTCAATTTTCGCGGCGACTCTGGAATTTCCCTGTAATTTTCTTCAATTCAAGGTTTAAATAGGCTGCAGATTGGAATCTTAAGATCTTTGTATACTCTAATTTTGGGCATTTTTTTTTCAAGTTTCAGGTGCTGTTGACGGAATTTGATTATTGAAGTTTTTGGAAGAACAATGGGAGGGAAGAGCTCAAAAGGGTCAAGTGGAAGACATGTTTCATCTTACGGTTCACCGAATTCCCCATCATCATGGAATCAATATGGATATCCACCACAAGCAGCCCCATATCCACACCCAGCTCCTCAACAAAATCCACATTATACTCCAACTCATCCTCAGGCATCTGCTACTACTTCTTCCTCTTATGGTTATGAAGCAGAAAGGCCTCGGCCGCAGAAGAGGTTGGATAGGAAGTACTCAAGGATTGCTGATAACTATAAGACCTTGGATCAGGTTGGATAATGATTATATGTATACTTGTGATTTGTTTCCTTTTCTTTTTCTGTGTGAAATCTGCTGGTAGGATTGGTTTTTGCTGGAAGGGTGATAATACAAGTGTTAAGTGACTTAATTCAGCTGTTAGGAGACTGTTTAGAAAGATATTTTGGTGAACATTTGAAAGAATTGGAAGAAGCTATTAAGTTTCTATCATATTTTGGGCCACATATCAGAAGAGAAATAGTCAATGACTGACAGAGATTGGGTGGAATTTCAAGACCATATGATTTTAATAGGCTTGGATGAATGTATTTGTTATGTCTAGAATCCTGCCTGTTTGGTTCATTTGTTGCTTTTTACTCTTCATTATTTGGTGTTTGTTGTTCCTGGTAGCTCTTTTCAATCCTAACTAAACACTCCTATACATCTACGTTAGGAGTAAAACAGCAAAAAGAAGCTACTAAAAGGAGAACCGACACTTAGGTTGTTTGCAGAGTTTTGGAGTTTATGCTCTTGAGATATGCATAAGTGTGAGCTTTGAATGTAATCGGGTCTCATGGAATTTGAGAGTTAGGACTTGGGTAAAGGATGTGGTTTCTCTAATGTTGTACCAACTTGCCGATTACTAATGAAATTATGTGCTCCTTGCCCATGGATGTAGCTAAAATTAGCCGAACCACGTTAATATTTTGTTCTTATGCTTGCATGTCTAATTGCTTATTCAGCATATCAAGCTTATTATAATCTACAAACAGTCCAATTCTTAACAGCATTGAACAGGACGGAAATTCTTTGGCTCCTAGAGGCAACTTGTATTTCATACATGAAGAAAATTGGATGGTCGGATGTTGAGTAAATTACCAAGATTTCGCTATCATTAAGTATAATTACGTTATAAGGGGAATTATTGTGGTTGAAATTGAGGGAACAATGATGTGACTTGTGAGTGGTTAGCTGCCAATGAAATAATATTAGAAGGTTTTTATCCAATCATATTTGACATTTCCAACTTAATAAGTTTTTAGGAACTTGAAAAGCATTAACTTCTTAACTTCAAATCTTGAGAATATAATTGCCTATATGATAATTAATATATGATTATTGAACTGTTTAAATCCTAATCATATATTTACTTTTTCTTTTCAACTTGATACTGCTGTATTTTGACTTGAGACCTTTCTAAGTGATTTTTACTTATTTTTGGCTTCTAACAGTTTCCTGTAGTTTTAGTGTGAACATGTTTAATGGTAAAGTGTTTATTTGTTATGTTGGTTAATGAATTTGTAGTAATAAATAATTGAAATCATTGACTATAGGTTACTGCTGCTCTTGCTCAATCTGGCCTAGAGTCTTCTAATCTCATTGTTGGCATTGACTTCACAAAAAGCAATGAGTGGACCGGTGCTAGATCGTTCAATCGAAAAAGCTTGCATCACATTGGCAATGGGCAAAATCCGTATGAACAAGCAATATCAATTATTGGCAGAACTTTATCTGCATTCGATGAGGATAACTTAATTCCCTGTTATGGATTTGGAGATGGTATTTTCATTTGGAGCCTTCTTTTGGCTGTTTTGTGGAGAGTTATCTAATGTTTGTAACATGGAGGTCATATGTTCTATTGATTATTTGCAGCAACAACACATGATCAAGATGTCTTTAGTTTCTATCCAGAAGAAAGATTTTGTAATGGGTTCGAGGAGGTGCTGACACGATACAGAGAAATTGTCCCTAGCCTTCGACTTGCAGGTGTGATTTCTTTAGTCTAGCTGCTATATTTTTCCATTGTTTTATGTTATAGCAATAACTATATTGTTTATCTTTTTCTTATGGCAGGACCAACGTCATTTGCACCCGCCATTGAGATGGCCATTACTATTGTTGAGAATAGTGGTGGACAGTACCATGTTCTATTGATAATTGCTGATGGGCAGGTAATTCACCATTACGATTGTCCTTTATCTTTTGATTTCTGTAAGTATAGAATGCATACTAGTCGGCTTTTTTAGGGGATGATTCGATCAGCTGTTATTGATGAAGTGCTATTTGGAGTTATCATCTGAAGTCCACAAGTTTTCTTTCCTCATGGAAGAAGTTGGGTTGCATGTAGTAACTCTTTTACGCCTCAGACAAAGACTTTATGAGCAAACAATTCTTTGCCTTGGAACCCACTGAATAATAGTGTCGAAAATGAAATTGTGTGCTGATAAGAAATGGTTTCTAGACCGGTGTCTATCTTAACCGCTGTTTCTTTAGTCAAATCAAATAAGCTAAACCTTATTTCTCTTTGGAAGAATTGAGAAAAATATGGGAAATGCATCTTGTCAGTGGTTTGTAAAATTGCACTTACTTTTCATGGTTTAGTCTTTTCCATTTTTTCTGCAATAGAAGACTTATATGTATATGGCTTAGTTTAAACTTGGAAATTTCCTAGTCCTTCAGATGCCAATTCCATATCAGCCATTTTCCCAATAGCACAGTTCCGACTTGTTGAGCTTGTCGATACATTATACTCTATTGTTGTTTCCTTAGGTTACTAGGAGCGTTGACACACAGAGTGGCCGGCTTAGTCCCCAGGAGCAGAGCACAATTGATGCAATTGTAAAAGCAAGGTAACATGGAAAAAATTAAAAAATAATAAAAAAAATTGAAAAGGGAGTAAAAGTTAGTTGACATTCTATTTTGAATAGCTGGTTGCTTCAGTTTTAACACCATATTTTATACGCTTGTTTGTTCCAGTGAATACCCCCTTTCGATAATTTTGGTTGGGGTTGGTGATGGGCCTTGGGATGTCATGAGAGAATTTGATGATAATATTCCTGCTCGAGCTTTCGATAACTTCCAGGTTAGTAGCAGCTTTAAAATGTACATAGCACTGAGGTTTATGGGCTTTTTTTTTGTTTTCTTTGTTCTTTCAAAATGCTTATCTGAACAGATTGTTGTCTTTTCGTCTTAGTTTGTCAATTTTACAGATATAATGGCAAAAACTGTGGACCAATCTAGAAAAGAGACGGAGTTTGCTCTTGCAGCACTGATGGAAATTCCTGCTCAATACAAGGCAACTATTGAACTCGGCATATTGGGGTAGTTATGGAGCGGTTTTGTGTTTTCGTTAACAAGTTTTCTTATTTGTAACGTAAAGTTGTTTCTTAAGCAGTCGACGGACAGGGAATGGTCTGGAGAGGATTCCTCTGCCCCCACCACTTAATGGAGCATCTTCTTTCAGCAGCAGCAAATTTCCTTCCCGCCAAACGAGCTTTCAGCAACGTGTTCCTTATTCTGGATATGATACATCAGTACCCTCAAATTCCGGATATAAGTCATCAACACCTTCTAATTCTGGATATGGTGCATCAGTACCCTCTTATTCCGTATACAACGACACATTAGCTGCTGGATATGATACACCAGTCAACACAGCTCCACACACAACTGCTGCTTATGATAATCAGGTGCAAAAAAAATAAAAATATGTTATCCGGAATATGATATACAATTCATTTTATTTCATCAGCTTTTGCGGGTTCAAATCCGCCTATTTCTATTTACATATCATCAAATGCATCACTTGCTACAACTACTGTCGTTAATCGTGTTTTTTTTATCCACTCTGATTAGGTTTGCCCCATTTGTCTTACTAATAAAAAGAATATGGCCTTTGGATGTGGACATCAGGTAATTTTCGAGCTTTTTCTTCTGCTTTCATTTCGTATACGTCATTGAGATCGAAAGAAAAGTTTGATATACACATGTTTTGCAGACCTGTTGTGAATGTGGAGAGGACCTCCAGTTGTGCCCCATATGTCGATGCTCCATAAAGACGAGAATCAAGCTTTACTAATCAACTTGCGAAACTCCGAAAAACTGAATCGAATGTCGTATCTTTCATAGGCAGGGGCAGGTGAGCTATTCACTAGCATCCTCTTTCATAGTTTTCTCGATCTTCAAAACACAGTAGAAAGAAGTGATGAATGGTAATTCCCGAATGTATCTAGCGGGCAACAAGGGAAAGGGGCATAGGTAATTGCAAGCACCATCATTTTCGCCATCGAAGCATCTGTTTCATAAGTGTTTGGCAAAAAGCTTATTCTTTGATTTGATTATCTTGAAGCCATTTGTGAATAATGTTAGATTGTTAGAAGGTGGAGTTTAAGTCTTATTTGAAATTATTAGATGGAAGGGGAGCAAATAGAATGATATCTACAGTTGATATTTATGTTGTTTTGGTCAACGAAACATGGGATCAGATCAGATCCTCATCTTGGGTCTTTATGAATTCTATTTAAGCAAGAATTTCTTGCATTTAGCTGTAAATCGCAACAGCTATTTCTTTTACTTTTTTCTTCTTTTTTATGTAAGGGCTTTCATTGTACAGTTAGGCCAGGATTGCTGTATTTTTATTTATTTATTTTGGGAGTTGAATAAATAATAAAAGTTGTCTCCATTGGTTAGTAGCAGTTCTAATTATTGTGGATTTATTATGATTAATATGTTTTTAATAAATAAGTTTTGATTTGCTAATAATCATATAAGTAATTACCTTATAGTGGAAGAGATAAAATGCAAATATAGTATTTGAAAAGTAGAATGGAATAATTTATACACTTGTAATGCCAAAAAATCTACAAATTATTATTCATCTGGTAAGTAATTAGCTTTTAACTTTTTAATTATATAGGTAGTAGGTATACAC
Source organism: Euphorbia lathyris (assembly GCF_963576675.1). Lineage (NCBI taxonomy): Eukaryota > Viridiplantae > Streptophyta > Magnoliopsida > Malpighiales > Euphorbiaceae > Euphorbia > Euphorbia lathyris. Next base: position 15,286,320 of record NC_088914.1, on the reverse strand, counting down.
TGACTTGGTTGGTTTTTTTGGTTCTTATCTCATCTCATGTTTTGAATTAGTTTCATCTCATGCTTTGAATTAAGAGAGTTATGAAAAATGAAACTAAAATGACATTAGAGGGTAGTTATGCTAAGATTGGCATCTTCTTTTTCTAGCTGACATCAAAACAGTATCATTTTAGTCTAGATGTGGCAAAAAAGAGAGTATAAAAACATATTGTCAAACCATGTTGCAATTTAATCTCCAATTTATTATTAAAAGGCAGCCCGGTGCACTACGCGTCCTCGCTAAGCGAGGGTCCGGGGAGGGGTCCTACCACAAGGGTGTATTGGGGGCAATACTTTCTTTGCCAATTTTTTTTGGTAAGAGGCTACTCCTAAGACTCGAACTCGTGACCTCTCGGTCACACGACAACAATGTTCACCGTTGCAGAATAAGAAAAAAAATCAACCAATATTCAATTGATGCAGAATAAGAAAAAAATATTTATGTTTTATAATGATGTCTAAAAAATAACCAACATGTCAACGTTAGCGGCAAAACTGTTCTTGGATGCCAACTTTAAAGGTAAAATTGTACTATTTTAGCCAAATACGGTTGGAGATGTTTCAAAAAAAAATCGAACAGTTATGGTGTAGAATTCTTCATGCAAAGTATTTATGTACTATATTTTCCATTAACTCTATCGAGAAAAAACATTCAACTTCAAACGTATGGAGATGAATTGTTGAAGCAAAGTCAGTAATGGTTGCTGGTATGGGATATAAAATTGGTAACAACTAAGATATTTTGTTCTGGAGAGATTCTGGGTTACTCAACCAACCTATCTTATCTGTTATCAGTTATGTCATGCTTTTGGTAGAGAAATTCAATTTGATCGCCTTCTACTAGAGTCCAAATGGTTGGCGATAGGATTTACTCGAAGGCTATTTAACGGAGGATATCACCAATAAACTCATCATCATTTTTATTGATGATGGCATCGATAATCACGATAGTTTTTGTTGGGCTTGATCTCCTAATGGCTCTTTCACTGTTTAGTCCGCATATATTGCACAATTAGATGGTACTAAGAATTTATAAAATGTTAACTGGAAGAGCATTTGACATATTCAAGTTTCATATAAAATATGCACATTGTTGTGGGTTGTGATTTATGGAAAACTAATGGGTAACTATGAGCGTCTTTGGCGAGACTTTACTGAATCAAAGGTTTGCTCCATCTGTAATTTATATCTGAATACTACACTTCACATTTTGAGGGATTGTCCGAAAGCAAAACAAATTTGAGATATTTTTTATTCCAGACAGTTTGTGACGGTTTTGGAACTCGATGAATCTGCAATATTGGGTAATGTTTAATCTTAATGATTTTTCTCCTCTGAAGTTCGGCAGAAATTGGAAAATTTTGTTCTCTATCACTATTTGGTGGGTCTGGAAATGGCGCTGCATCAGAGTGTTTGAAGGGGAAGAATCAGCAGCTTCAGATGATGATCGACTTCCTTAGAACCAGTTTTGACGAAAACGCAATCGCTTAAAGGATGGATAGTGATAGAAACATTCACATTGGTGTTAGATGAGAGATTCATGTGCAATGACATCCTCCGGCCGCTAACATGTACAAGCTTAATACCGATGGTTGTAGCAAAGGCAACATCGGGCCAACAAGGGGTGGGGGAGTTATCAGAGATCAAGAAGGAAATTGGATTTCAAGTTTTGTGCTCAACATCGCTATTTGTTCAACTATTCAAGCGGAGTTATGGGCTATCTATAAAGGACTCGAGCTTGCGTTGGAGCCTAGACATTGACCATTGTGTTGTGGAGAGTGATTATAATTTAACAGTTTCTTGGATCAATAATAGAGATGGTAACTCGAGTACATGTAATAACCTTATTCATGCGTGTCCTGAGCTCATTAATAGAAGTCGGGATGTCACAATTCTTCATGTCTTTAGAGAAGTAACAGAGTGGCAGATAATATGGATAACTATGCGTTGACTTTGCCCAGAGGCATCCATGTGTTTCAAAATTATCCCCCTAGTGTCAGTCGTGAGTTCTGGCAAGACGTTAGTGAGATTTCCTTGTTTAAAGAGGTGACCTTTTAGTAATGTTCCTCTATTTTGTTTTTAGTTTCGTGTTGTTTTGTTTGTCTTTCGTGGCTCGTTGAGCTCTCCGTTGTATTAAAAAAAAAAAAAGTTATGTAAAAGGTTATGTTAAAAGAAAAGAAATTCATTATATTTTTTATTTCACAAAGTAATGTATATTAATTGGCTTGTAAGGTGATCAAAGAAAGAAAAACCAACATCTCTTATGCCTAAAGTCAAAGGCAGTATAATGGGAAATGTGTGATTTATAAGACCATTTTACTATTTTAAGCTATCGTAAGTTTTACACAATTTTCTTTTTATATTCTTAAATTTCCCAATATACCCTTTATTTCTTATACATAATATTTAATAAAATATATCAAATTAATTTAAAATTATAAATATTCAATCTTTTTAATATAAAGTATTATTGAAAATTATAACAATTTAATATTCACCCAATATTAGTAAATTAAATAAGAATAAATTAGAAAAGATTATATATAAAAATATATATTTTATCCATTTGATTTGTATTTTTTAGGGACAATGTGTAACAATATTCCTAATATTTACAGTCAAGAGTAATTTTTCCTTTAACATTTAAAATTGTGCAATTTTACCTCTAACGTTGACAGTCAAGATCAATTTTACCCTTAAAGTTATCAAGTTTGGTCAATTTCATATATTATTAGAAAACATAAATATTTTGTTTTTTATTCTGCGCCAGTTACATATCAGCTGGTTTTAAAAAAAAATCGCATTTTTTTTTGTAATTTAGTAATATAATTAGAAATTAATATTTTTACATTTGACGAAATATTTGGATTTCTTTTGTCCAATTCGTACAAAATACAATATATTTTTTTTTACGTCTATTCATGTGTTTGTGATATGCTATTAGTGAGGGATAAAATGACAAATATGTGGAGGGTAGATGACAATATTTGTGACTGAAAAGACAGTTTGATGAATTGTTTTTCAAATTAACCGAATTTGCCAATGTTAGGAGTAAAATTGCAGACATTATGGGCAAAATTGCTTTTGACTATCAACACTAAGATTCCGTTTGGTACGCTGTAATGAACGTTGTATGTCCATTACCATGTTTGGATTAGTCTATTATTTTTGTCATAATGGAATCACAATTACATCACTTATGTTTTCTTTACAAGTTTGTGTAATGAGGATTACATAAAAAAAATAGACAGGAATTCCCATTACGACTAGCTCGAATATATATTTTTACTATTTATATTTATTATCCACAATTCTTATTAAACAGTAAAACATAAAATGAGAAAAACATGAAAAATGCGAAGAACAGAAAAACACAAAAAATAAAGAAAATGGAAAAATGTGAGAAACGAGAAAAAAACATGACACAAAAATGAGAAAAAACGCGAAAGATGGGGAAAACGTGAAAATGCGGAAACGTAAAAATGGAAAAGACGTGAAAAACTAAAAACGTGAAAAACACAAAAAAATTCAAAAAACGTGAAACCGGGAAAAACTAATAAAAATTAACAAGTTTTTAACCATTATATATGGATGATGTTTCCATACATATGAAATATTTGAGAATAATTACGAAACAAATATATGCATTGTAATAATAATAATTACATTTCACCAATTTTTGTTAAAATTTACTAACCAAATATTATAATAGAATCATTATTACATTTCATTATATTACAATTTTGATTACTTTACGATATAAATATTTATATTATCGTACCAAACGGATCTAAGACTATTTTTCCACCATATAATTTTAACCAGGTCAAGACTAAGCGAAATTATACGAAAACTGAATTTTCTTTTCTTGGAAAGAGCGTACAAAAAGAATAAAAAAGTTTGCCGTGAAACCAAACATAGATATCTTACTTTACGTGTTTCCTACACTAATCATGATAAATACACTACAAGTTTAAATTTTTAAGGTGAACACCATTATTTAGCTTGAATAATCCATCAATTATTTATAATTTAGATATATTTTATTAACTTTTTAAATTTATTTCAAATAGCATATTGATTCCCAAAACTTACTTAAAGTAATTTATAAACCTTTTAAATTTATTTGAAATGTGATATATATTTCATCTTGCTTAATCTCCTCTTATTATATATATATAGGTTGCAATGGAGGGCTAATTATATCAAATTAAGTTAGTTCAGGAGCTATGAATTATTAAATTCAAACAATTTGAAAACACTTTTTTTTTCCGGATTTTGGAATAATGATTCAAAAAAGTAAACTGCTAATTCAGCCACACCAAAACATTTAAGTACCTTCTAATTTCCAAATACAGTAAATGTAAATTTTATTTATTTATTTGACTGTGTTTCTGTTCCATGTTATTTTTTTACTTATAATTCATTTCTATTTGATTTTAATAAAGTATGATATGACTATACAATTAACCTTATTATTATTATTTTTTACGACTAGATGCAAATGTGAGTTTCAGACTCTCAAATTTGTTCATACAATGGAAGAAAATATTATTTTTAATAGGAGAGGTTAGTATAGTTTTTGGTTAGAATGCGATTCCATCTATGTTGTCAATTTTTTTCGGATTCATTCCAGTATAGTTTCGTAGGAGATTCGTCAAGATTGGTTGGAATGCTTGGTACAGATCTCCAATGTAAATTTTATAGTTTCTCATATCTATCGGGAGGTAATAAAGTCGCTGATACTCTTGCTCAGTTTGGTCTAAACCGCCGAAAGAATCAATTGGTGGAATTCTATTCCTGATTTTTACAATAACTTAAATATTATTTTTACCTAATTGAACGAAATCCCAAATAAATCAAAAAATTTCCCCAAAACTATATTGAAGGAAATGGAATGTAGAGAGATATTGCTGGAAGAAAATTGTTATCTTTATTTTAATGTCTCCAATTAATTAAATAATATATTTTGTAAATTAAGAGCCCCTCGTAAAAAAAAAAAAAGACCACTTTTTGTAGGGAATATGGAACAGATTTTCTTACAATATTGCTCATTTGATATTATCACAAATCATTATTTTGGCATTATACGAAGGAAGTTAGAAAGAGGCTAGGACAGAGTGATGTGATAACTGGAGATTTTGGAGAGAAATATAGATTTTTTTAAATAAAATGTCGTATAAGAAGATTATGAAGAATAAACCCCATATTTTGTTTCAAAAAAAAAAAAAAAACCCCATATTCCCACACGTAGCAAAACCATTAAAAAAACTATTAAAAAAGTATTGCTATATACCGTAATATTTTTTCCACCCACCGTACTCTTTTACATTTATGCCCTTGTCATAATTTTTTTATCAAAAACCAAAACTTTTTTTTTTCCTCTCTTTTTCTCCCAAGCCTAAAAACCCGAATTGGACGAAAATGGACCCGAGCATTCCCGAAGACCATGATTTCGGACACGAGGTAATCCTACGATATAAGTTTAAATTAAAATTTCGTTTTTTGAATTTCGATTTTTTCTTTTTTTGGCCTAAACGGGCATCGCGCACCGTTCCACCGTACGGTGGAACGATTGCGCAGTTCGTTCCACCTTACGGTGGAACGAACGGCCGTGCCGTTTCCACCACGGGTGGAAGGGGCAGTTCGTCCGTTCCACCCGTGGTGGAAACGGCACGACGATTCCGTTTACCTTATATTCATATGGGTTCCGCTTCCGATTCGGAGGCGGAACCCGTGATTTCTGAGTAATTTAAAAAAAAAAAAACTTAACGGAGATTTCATGAAGCCTTTACCCGCTCCTGGCTTTGGCGGCATGTTGTTTTAGGTCGGGTTTTTTGAAAAACCAAAAAGCTAGAGAGGATTTGAGATTTTTGAATTTTTGAGTTTAAATTATGAGGGGGGCAAAATTGTCAAAAAAGTGCGGTAGGTGGAAAAAATATTGCGGTATATAGCAGCCCACTTAAAAAATCATGCTAGTAAGTTGAATCTCATTGAAAAACCGCTGCAATCCATTCTTCAACATATAGGCTTTTTCGATTAATCGAATCTGAATCATTTCTTTGTTTGCAATCATACAAATTTATGAATCTACGGACAAAATGAATATTTTCTTTGTTTGACTGTTATTTAACTGTCACATCAGGATCTTTGAAACATTAATTATGATTAAAATATTTAGTGTATTACTAACACAGTTAAAAAAAATATGTTAAAATACTAACAACTCATTCTGTATATAAATTAATCGCAATTTTTGTTGCCAAATTGTCTAGAATGTGTGATATGATAGTCAAATAACTTTCAAACGTGTTCTTTCATAATGGATAGAGGTAAATTTGATTTTGTTTGAAAACGTAGGGTTAAATTGTACCATTTTGTATATTAGAGGCAAATCTACACTTTTTCGTGAATGTTAATTAGGGTCAAATTTGGACCTTATCCAAATTTTTAAACTTTAATTATTGTGTAAATTCATAGCATCTGAATTTTAAAACGTAACATAAAAGTCAATTAATATTACATTTTCTAATAATATGACCATCAAACTTCAATTAATGCCTCAAAGTAATGGTTGATGACCTCGAAATAAAAAATTTCAAAAATTGATGATATTTTAAGTAACTTTAATTCATCAAAAAATTTTGTTTTTAGATCATTTAGGTGTTATTTGGTTAGAAAAAAGAAATCGAATTTTTAGAAAGAAATATCCAAAAATTGTGATTTTGGAAAATAAAAAAATGTGATTATGTAGTTCTAAAGAGTTTTAATTCTTGAACATTTTCATTTTGAAGGTGTCAACAGTCATTTTAAGGCGTTCATTAAAATTTAGTGATAATGATGTTAGAAAATTTAAATTTAAGTGACTTTTATCTTACGTTTTAAAGTTTAATAGTCATACTGTAAAAAGAAGTAAATTTCAATGGCCAAGGATGTAATTTACCCTTGAATTATTGTTTCAAATTTATAACCCCACTTTCCTAAAAAGAATTGTAAATTGATTTATATAATATTCATCTATAAAAGCTAGAAACCAACAAAATTGCAAAATCTGAAACCCAAAAAATGGGAACTTTTGCTTTGTCTTTCAACTTCATCTTCTTCCTCTCTATACCCATTTTCTCAGCTTCAGCTCTTCCACTTTCAACAAATTCAAGATGGGTAGTGGATGAAAATGGAGAAAGAGTGAAATTAGCATGTGTGAATTGGGTTTCACATCTAGAACCAGTGGTTGCAGAAGGTCTTAGCAAACAACCCATGGATTCAATTGCTAAAAAGATTGTTTCTTTGGGGTTCAATTGTGTCAGATTAACTTGGCCACTTTATTTGGCTACAAATGATTCCTTAGCTTCCATTACTGTTCGACAATCTTTTCAATCTCTGGGTTTGCTTGAATCCATTTCTGGTATTGTTGCTAATAATCCCTCCATCATTGATCTTTCTCTCATTCAGGCTTATCAGGTAATTATTTGTTTCTTTAATTTTATTTTGGTTTAAAATTCAATTAGCTCCCTAATCTATGGTTTATTGGTTATCTGTTAATTTTTAATAAAAATAAAAAATAAATTTAACACACAAATATTATATTTGAAAAAAAATGGTAAAACAAATTTTTTAGTACAATTTAACAAAATGTTTTAATTTGAAATATCATGAAACACTGATGTAAATTAAATTTTATTTTATTTTAAGTATGGAATGGATCCAATTAAAAATTTCAGCCTATGGTATGGATATAATTGATAATTTTTAAAATTTAGAATCTAATTGAATTTTAAGATATAAATTAAGAATCTGATTGATTGATGATTTTAAAAGATTAGAAATTAATTAATTTTCAAGGTACATTTTAGGGACCCATTGTTCTTTAAATTTTTATGGAAAAAAAAACATTCTTAGGTCCTTTTAGATTCATTTTTGTTGGATTGAGTTCATAATATTTCATTTCAACGTATTAAACTAAATTCGAATTTTTGTTATATTAAACTTTTAATAGAATGAAGTTATTTTTGAATGAATAAAATGTTATTTGCAGTGTTTAAACAATTCCAAATATATATAAATAAAATGAATTGTATTTTTTTTTAACCAAATTAGATATTTATAATATGTAAATTTAATATGATAAAAATAATAATGTAATAGTCTAATATATCGAAATAAAAGAGCATAGGCTCGAACCACCAAAACCAGAATAAACACGGGCTTAGAATGCTTTTTGCCATTAAAAATTGGTATGGGATTAGTGTCTATCTAATTGCAGGGCCCCACATTCAATAAAATATTGCCAGACAGGATAAACAATGAACGTCATATCCAATCAAATTATTTAAAGGAAAAATGGAATAAGTCAAAAATAGTTTTAAAGTTTACAAGATCAAATTTATTCTTAATGTTAAAACTTTGCAAATTTAAGTTAACGGTAAGAAAATGTTTAAAATTATGTAAGTTTTATAGAGTAATTTTATTTCTAACATTAATAAATTTAGTCAATTTAAAAAATAATTTATTAAAATGTATCTTAACCATAAATTAAAATTTATTTTTGCAAATAGAGGAAACTTCACATCCACATTTATAAATTTTTGAACTATGAAAACGTTTTCATAAATACGTGAAATTTATTTTTATAGTTTGTCCGAGTATTTAATTAAAAAAAACTTGTAAATATAGGCAGTGGTGTCTAGCCTTGGAGAAAATAAAGTGATGGTGATACTTGACAATCACATAAGCAAGCCTGGTTGGTGTTGCAGTAACTTCGACGGCAATGGCTTCTTTGGTGACACTTTTTTCAATCCTGATTTATGGATTAAGGGCTTAACCCAGATGGCTACTTTATTTAATGGTGTCTCTAATGTTGTTGGTATGAGCCTCAGGAATGAGCTTCGAGGCCAAAAACAGAACGTTAACGATTGGTACAGGTATAAATGACTTAAAAGAGATGCTACACTTTATCCATTTGATAGCTTTAAAGATGTCTCATTAGTTCATTCAATTTGTTTAAAATATCTTATGAATCTACTAAATTCACGTGAACATAAGAACATTTAGATAAGTTAAAATATATCACTTTAAGCAAATTTAAGGAGCTAAAAGATTATTGTAACAACTCCATGGGTTCAATATGTCACTTTAAGCAAATTTTAAAGGCTAATAGGTTATTGAAAACAAACTCATAAGGCTAACGAGACACCCTTAATGCTCAAGGGGCAAGCGGTTTTTCTGACTAAGTTCAGAGGGATCGTGATGTATTCAATCATTATATTACATAGTTTAGGTAAAAAGTATAAAGTTGGTCTTAGGGGAAAATAGATTTAGATTGCAATGTTAGCACTAACATTTTATAGATGGAGCACTTTTAGACTCCATTAATTGTAGATCTAAATAAGTGTTCTGTTAATTTTGTTCTTTGTTTATACCACCACCTAAACTCCAGTATCATCAAGGACAGATTTAAAGAGATCGAGGGAGGGTTTGAATATCCACTAGTAGTGAAAAACTCCATTAAACCTACGTATGAAGCTTTAACTTTTTAGTATAAAGCATTCAAAAGATTTAAATTAAACACTCATAGGCATTGGAATACCTCCTATAAGTGAATAGTGGATGCGTCACTAACTGTCGTCCATGTGTAACCAAAGTTAGTGCTAATTACATTGCATGGTTTTATACGTAGTATATTCTAAATTTATTATCTCTCCAATAACTATAGAACTAAATTTATATTTTAGGAGGTCCAGGCATGGAACTAAGTTAACAAAAAAATTAACTTTTATTAGATCTATCGTCAATGGAATCTGAAATTGCTCGATCTATCAAATATTAGTGCTAAAATTGGCATGGAGTGCAAATTTATTCGCCCTCAATAAACATAAAGCTAAATTTGCACCTTATTCCTATAGTTTATTATTTAGTAAAAATGTGTGAAATGGTGTGCTATAGGTATATGGAAAAAGGAGCTGAAGCAGTGCATTCAGCAAATCCAGATGTTCTTGTCATACTATCAGGCCTAAATTACGACAAGGACTTGTCATTCCTCCAAACTCGTCAAGTGAACCTAACGTTCACCCAGAAAGTAGTTTTCGAGGTACATTGGTATGCGTTCACAGACGGGCAAGCATGGAGAAACGGGAACCCGAACCAAATTTGTGGAAAAGTGGTGAATAATATGATGAGGATTTCAGGGTTTTTGCTAGAGCAAGGATGGCCATTGTTTATGAGTGAGTTTGGAGTAGACCTAAGAGGTAGTAATGTGAATGATAATAGGTATTTAGGTTGCATACTTGGTGTAGCAGCTGAACTTGACTTGGATTGGGCATTGTGGACACTGGTTGGAAGTTACTATTTAAGAGAAGGAGTAGTAGGTTTAAATGAGTTCTATGGGATCTTGAACTGGAATTGGTGCGATGTCCGAAATTCAAGCTTCTTGCAGCACTTATCAGCCCTCCAATCTCCTTTCCAAGGTTAGGTTTGATCTAGTATAAATTTTCATACTTTTGCTTAGCTCTTGCCCTATAATGCTATCCTATGGGGGGAAAAGAGCTCTATTCAGCTCATGAGCTTGGTAAATTTTGTCAAACTCTGGGGCATTGGGGTCTTATTGGACGGAGACCAGATGTGTAAGATTCACGAGTAGTTAAATGGCACATCTGAACTCGTTAAACACGAGTTGTTTGTGATTCATGAATCTCTTTCATCTGGACTCCGTCCAATAAGAGCTCAATGTCTGAAAAGTAAAGGCCTAATACATCTCTAGCGCTATCAAACTTGTCTAGAAAAGTCTAATGACCCCTCCAATTTTGAAAGCGACCAATTAGCCCTTTGAAGTTGCTTAAAGTGACATGAAAATAACCTAAGCCCTACCTGACAGAACAATTGGAAATTTGGAAAAGTTGAAACATGCATCACTCTAAGCAAGTTCAGGGGATCAATATGTTACTTTAAGTAAGTTCAAAGGGCCACTAGATCACTTTAAGCAAAGTTAAGGGGGTCAATAAGCCACTTTAAACGAGTTTAGGGAGTCAATGGGTCATTTTCAAAGTTAGGGGGTGGGGAGGGAGGCGGGCAATCGGCTTTTATGGCCAACATGGAGGAGGGGTTGTGTCATATGTAGGGCCAGGTTTATCTTATGATTAGAATCCAAGGTAATTATTTCTAAGCGATGTCATATGCAGGGCCAGGTTTATCAGAAACTAATCCACACAAAGTGATTTTCCACCCAGCAACAGGTCTCTGTGTCCTGAGAAAATCATTGTTAGATCCATTGAGTTTGGGGCCATGTTCTGATTCTGATGCTTGGAAATACACGCCTCAGAAAACACTAACTCTAAAGGGTACATATTTCTGCTTACAAGCAGATGATTTGGGTAAACCAGCAAAACTTGGTATCATTTGCACAGACTCTAATTCAAAATGGGACATCATCTCAGATTCTAGAATGCATCTTTCGTCTAAGATCTCAAATGGTACAAATGTATGCCTAGATGTGGACTCCGACAACACCATTTTTGTAAATACTTGTAAATGTATGAACAAAGACAGCACCTGCGACCCAGAAAGCCAATGGTTCAAACTAGTTAACAGCACAAGAAGTTCAACTGTGACAAAACCCTATCTTCGTATCAATTCGATCTTTAATTTTCCAGCAAAAGATTTCTTTTGGAAGCTTTTGGCTCCAGTACTATAGAAGCAATTGATTAAACAACTTGACAAGGGATCCATTTAACATTTTCAACAGTAAATGATACTTCTAAATTTGTATTAAAGCAACATAAGTACACTAGTATTGCAAACATTGAAGTGCTTACAACATTAATTTCTAACATGATTATGATACTGATGTAGACCACAAATAATAGATTCTCTTAATAATATGGTCTTATCATGCAAAATATTCAATACCAAAGTTCTTTTTTTTTCCTTTCCTAGGATTTCCACTTTCTTGAGCCGTAACGAAATTCAGATATCATGCTTTAAGGAAGAAGTAACCACAAGCTTACAGAATGGATTCAAGTTGCTGAATGCTGATCAACTACATGAATTATTCTTCCATTGCATCTCCTCCATCAATCACGTCCACCAATTTTCTCAAAGGAGTAATCTTTGTTGATAGAACCTCTGAAATTTGCAAGTAGGTGGGTTAATTAGCCTGTAGTCCTTTCAAGTAGAACTCGATTTGGAACGTCGATACAAATTATAGGATTACTTCATCTCGAATACAAGAAACAAGATAATCTAATATTCTGCTAAAAATAAGCATAAAGATATTGCATTCATCACATTGTATCAAATACTTATGCCACAAATTTACATGTGCGATAGTCTTGCAAATCATTTTTTTTAGAAAGGCTAAAGAGCAAAACAGTCAAAAAGAATTATGATAGCACGACCAAGGCTTCAGTTTATCACGGGGAAATGAAGATACTTAAACCCTTTAAATATCAGGACCAAAAAATAACTTTGGCAAATAATGATGTGCACTCAAGTTAATAAGGTACAGCTTGAAGTCTAATCCCCTTGCCACAAAACAGGAAAAATACTGGTTCATGAGTATAAATCTTATGAATTGATTACATGATACGATAAGAACAATATGATCACCAGAGGCCAGTCAACATAATATGACCTAAGTGCTGGCTTCCATTCCACAATACCAATATGGTCAGTTATGCAAAAATCAAACCAACTTTATAAAATCACTAACCAGTTTTCTTGGAGAATTTATATTGTTTGTCACTGACATAAGTGCGAGGATTCAGCAATTGGTGGTTTCTTAGGTACTCTTTATTTCCCTATAGAAGCAAACAGAATAAGAGAAACAATTATTGAAAAATTAATGAGAGAAGAATATTCATATAGAATGAAAATTTATCTCACAAGAGATTGGGAAGGATCAACTAACCTTTGTGATTACACAAACATCAACGTTGCTTCCACTGCCCAAGTCATTGAATATGCCAGAACGAATAGCCTCACAGACCAAATTTACACCATCTTCTTTCTGTAGAGAAAAAGTTCAAATAAAACTCACCAATCTATCTCAACTGTACAGATATCAGTTGTCAAAACTAAAGCTACTCTATTACCAAATCGCAAGCACCACTCATATAGATTGTTTACTCCAAAATTAATAAATAAGAATCCAATATCTTTTGTCTGACGATTATGCATCAGATTTACCCACACACAAAAATGCAAGATTTTATATGTTAGAAAATTTCAAAGCCCAAATTGCCTCTAACTATTTTGCAAACCAACTTACTGTCAAACCTTCCCGGTATTTGGACTCAAAAACAGCCATTGCAGCAAGGGAACCAGAGCCCATTGTAGCATATGGCAAGGTGTCTGTGGATCCATGAGGATAGATCTGCAAAATGCAGTCAAATTGTAAGAAACACTTCGGGTAAACGAAGAATGCACTGTACAATATGTTAAATTCATAGCTCGAAGACTAGAATACAACTCACAGTATGTAAATGGGGTCCATTGACATCAATTCCACCAAGCACCAATGCAGCTTGAACATGACCTTGGTAGCTGGACACAAGAGAATTACCAGTTAGGTATACAACTTTCAACAATTTCCATCTACTTATTTGAGGAAAAAACCTCTAATAATGATTTAAAATTACCATATGGTACAAACTTACTTAAAAAGGTGGGACTTCAAAAGAGTAAGGGCAGTCACAACCCTTGATTCTCGACCAGTATGATATCGATGTAGCTGCAACTGGGAGCTGACCATGTCTGAACCAAAAGCACCCGAAAACCAAAAATGAAGTAACCTCCTCCCATTTTATGAGAAAAAAGGTATGAAGGATGAACAAAAAGGAAACAGGAAGGCCGTATGCTAAACAGCACTTGAAATACCTGTTACTGCTTCAGTGTCGGCTGCAGTTCCTGCTCCGCAGCAGTAAATGTTGGGAGCCATATAATGAATCTTCTCGCAATTCTTATCACAAACTATAGATCCTGCAGTGGCTCGTGTATCTGCTCCCAGAATCACTCCATCCTGAGGTTGCATAAGAAGAGTGTAAAATAATTTCCTTGGAATAAATAGTGGTCAAAAAACACAAACAGAGGAAGAAATAAACATTAGCTACACATAGCCATCAGGCACCATTTGAAACCAAATATGGATAAATTTGACTTCATATCCTGATAGTTAAAGATGAAGAATTTCTGGTGAAGCTCCTATTATTCCAGATTAACTGGAAACTCACTTAAGCATAAGCCCAAGAGACAATCCCTCAACTTCTATAAGAATTTTCAACAACAGCAAACATAGAAATTAGAAGCTTCCATCAAACACAGAACAGTAGACACGCAATTGTTATCTACTTGAGGCAATTAAGAGAGTTTGCTCTTCAATCTTGTTATATTTTCGCTTAATACGTAATTACACACCTAAACTTGTAACGTTTATATGCCTGGTCAAATTTTAAATGTGCCAAATCAGCCAATAAGGGTGCCATAGCCCCAAAATTTACTAGTTCAAGGTAAAGCTTACAAGCAAAGCCAAAGGAATTCAATATGAATAGTTATATTACCTGAAAAATGAGGCCAACAATCGTTGTTCCAGTCTTCGTAAAAGACGGAGGCTGATGGCCTTTGCTCGCCAGCATATTATTTCTTCTACACAAATCAAAGCTGAATCCACCTTTCTGCGGAACTTCCATCGCACAATGTGACATTTTCAACTTCTAACAGAAACCCTACCAATATATACATCAACATGAAAAGTGCAATTACAATCAATTAGAAAATTATAGATTCTACACTCTTCCTACAAAGCTCTAACTCATAAGAGCAATTGAAATAGAATTGAAAACTGTATGCAATGATACTTACAGGAAATGAAAGCGCGGGGAGTTTCTTGGAGATTTGTGAGCTACGAAGACGATATTGCAGTTCTGGGATAGATCACAGATAGCGAAGGTCTTTGAAGCATTCGCCAAAAAACTTGCTGGAAAAGAAACGAGAATTTTTGTTAATTTTGATTTTGTGCGTGAAAACAAAATAGTATTACTAATATATTTCTATTTCTCTTTTGTGCCTACATAATTCTTAGGGTAATTAATTTATTAGTCCTTATATTTTGACAAAACATACTATTTAGTCCCTGTATTTTCAAAAACACATAATAAAGTCCACAACCTTTTTCTCGATGAACTGTTTAGTCCCTAACGTTTTTTTCGGTGAACTGTTTAGTCCCTGCCGTTAGTCTCTCATGAAGATTTTGTTAGTCAATTTGGATTTGCGTTCTTCTTTTCCTTTATTTTCCTTTCCTTTAAACTCTAATGCATCTGAAATCAACTTTGAGTGTTCTTCTTCTTGATTTTCTTCTTAATTGTTCAAATTCGTAAGCATTGGGTATGTTCTTTTTCTTGTTCTCCATACAAATAGCGTCGTCTTCTAAATTGGATTTCCTCTTCTAAAGTTTGAAGGTAAATAATAAAGGGTAATTTAGTCATTTCCGAAGTCATAAACGGTAAAAAAAACTAACAAACAAACGGAAGGACTAAACAGTTCACTAAGAAAAAGGTTAAGGACCTTACCATGTGTTTTTGAAAATATAGGGACTAAACAGTGTGTTTTGTCAAAATATAAGGACTAATAAATTAATTACCCTAATTCTTAAATGTGCAACTGTTCCCCAGAAGGCACAAGCTTCTTGCAATTCGGTCCTTTTTTTAATGTAATTTTTATTTTGTTGAGGAATTGTTTCAAAAAGTTGATTGAAACCTAAAGTTAATAAAGTGTCTCATTAATCCCTCAAATTGCTTAAAATAATTTATTGATGACTTGAACTTTTTTAAAGTGAGCTGCGGATCACTAAACTTGCTTACATTAATTTACTAACACATTAAACTTGTTTAAAGTGATATACATTTCAACTTAGCAAAATTTGTAAAAAAATTCAAAATTTAAAAAATAAATGTCCAATTCACGACTTTAAATCTTTAAAACAATTTAATTTTCTGTTTTTTAGACTTTTAGAACGTTTTTCTAGATTTATGAACTTGATCATGACACTTTAAGTAAGTTTTGGGGCTAATAAAATACTGTGTAAATTCATAAGAGCAATTAAGTTTTTTTTTTTTTGTACAAATTCGGGTGACAACTGATATATTAACCCTATTTTGTTTTTTTAACTATTTAATTTTAATTGAGAGTTGAACAAGGTCGAAAATAAAACCAAAAATTTCACATTAATTTATTATTTGAAAAGGTTAAAATTATGTATGTTTTTTTAAATATTAAAGGTCAAAATTTTATATTTAGTACAATACTTTTAAAAATGTTTAAGACGGGATCATCCATTTTATATATGAAAAATATACTTATTATAATCTTATTTATTTTTTGAAAAATATTTTGTTTTGAAAAATATTTGATAAATAAAGAAAATTTGTTGAAAAAAAAATCTTCTAAAGTTTGGCTACTAAAATAAGATGAGAAAATTTGCAATAAATAAAAAAGGTGGCTCACTGTTGTTTAAAAAGATGATAAGAAATGTTGTAAAAAAACTGTGTACATTAAATTGGCGTGTACATCCATTTCTCTTTCTATTGTACTTTTTGATACAATATTGTACTTTTTGATACATCCACTGTTGTTTTACCTACTGTTTGCTGTTTGCTGTTACAGTTTGCTGTTTGCTGGTTGCTTTTTGCTGTTTGCTGGTTGCTTTTTGAAAAAACTGCTTTTCCAAAAAGCAGAGATTCTCTGCTTTTGTAAAAGACTGCTTTTCAGGTGTAAAAAGCAAACAGCAGGTCACTAACCAAACACTTAATTCTGCTTTTCAACTGTAAAAGGCAAACATGAGAAGTCTAATCAAACACCTAAAAATCTGCCTTTTAAAATGAAAAGGCAAACATGAGGTGAAAGTAGGTAAACAAACACCCATACATCTAATTAAATAACTTATATATATTTATTACTTTTTGAATCTGAATCATTTTATTACTTTTTGTTTATTCAAAATATTTGTATATGTTTTCTAAAACAAATATTTTTATAGGTTAAGAAGATACAATTAAATTTTTTTTTTAAAAAAAAGATACAATTAAAGGGAAAATCCCTCAAATTTGTGTTATAAATATTTGCAAACTCATCTTAAATATTTTTGGGTCATTTGCTAAATATAGAAATTGGACTCTCTTTTTTGGAAGAGAGAAAATGGGGGGAATATTTACAAAAAAAAAAAAAAAATACACAATTTTAATCTAATCAGAAAATGAAATTACCATGAGATTTTTTTTATTTTATTTTTGACAATATATATAGGGCAAAGTATGAAAAAAATACTCGTGGTTTGCCTTATTTACAAATAGATATCCGTAGTTTAAAAGTTTGCAAATAGAGGTATGTGGTTTGCTTTTTTACAAAACAAAGTATATAAAATTAAATTTTTAAGTAATTGATGAAAATAAGAGCGTTTTTTAAATTTTTTTTAACTACATTTATATATTGACAAAACATAGATCCCAAAATCAAATTGCAACCGTGTAAAATGACCTTAAATATCAATAGTTCATAAACTGTCAGATTAGTAAAAAACGTGAAATTCTACCATATTATTTATTGTTTCGATTTAGGAAGTTGTTTTTTTCGGAGGTTGTGTTTTGCTGATAAAAAAAAGGCGGCCCGGTCGCACTACGCGTCCTCGCTGAGCGAGGGTCCGGGGAGGGGTCCCACCACAAGGGTGTACTGGGGGCAAGCCTTCCCCGCTCCTAAGACTCGAACTCGTGACCTCTTGATCACACGACAACAACGTTTACCGTTGTGCTAATTTTTTTTAAGATAAAAATATATTTAATTGTAATCAGAACTTAACTATGTAATTGTAATACTTTGTTTTGTAAATAAAACATACCACAGACCTTTATTTGTAAATTTTTAAACCACATATCTCTATTTGCAAATTGGACAAACCACAAACATATTTTTTCGTACTTTTCCCATATATATATAATATTCCCTCTTTTTTTCAGTTCAATATTCTATAATAATAATAAAAACAAAATTAGACCCTTCCAATTTAGGTCATAAAGGTAATCTAAATATCAAAAAAAGTTAAAAGAGTATATGCAACAAATAAAAAAAATGTAAACAAGTATCAAATTCAACAATATTTAACTTCTTACTTCTTCTTTTTATTCAAACAATGACAGATATATAAATATACATATATATATATAATTGGACCCTCCCAATTTGCATGTGGTGATCTAGAGGCATGAACAAAGGTAAATTTGGATGGTTTTAACAAAAAAAAAAAAAAAAAAAAAAAAAAAAAAAAAAAAAGTCTTATCTTTATAGATGGAAAAAAAAAATCATGCTGTTTACAAATTTTAAAACCACACAAATGCATAAAACCACAGTGTTTATTTTGTGTTTATTTTTATACTTACCACCGACTCTAGAATTTAACCACTCATAAAAATGTAAATATGGATTAGAGCTCATAGTTCTCTAGGCTTGAGAGTCACTAACAAGCCATCCTTCATATATAGCGTAGTTGTCATTTTAGGAACCACAACATGACCTTTTACTACCTTCACAGAGTATCTCAACAAGATAGAAGCAGCCACCATTTTCATCTGCATATAAGCGAACCTCTTCCCCAAACACAGCCTTGGACCTGCATTAAACACTGCATATTTATACTGATTTTCACTCACAAACTTTCCTTCTTTAATCCATCTTTCCGGCTTGAATTCCAAACAATCCTTCCCCCATATACTCTCCATTCTCCCCATTGAGAATATGCTGTACAAAACCCTGGCACCCTTCTTAAGTACAGATCCATCGGGAAGAACATCGTCTTCTATGACTTCTTTAAGCTCTGTTGGAACTGATGGGTATAGCCTCATTGATTCTGATAATGCAGCTTGGAGATACACCATCTTCTTTAGTTCTTCAACTGTGAAAACAATTTCATTGTTCTGGTTTTCGTGATCCCGATTGCCTAAAATCTCGTTGATTTCATGTAGGATTTCTTTTTCAACATCTGGATGGTTGTTAACTAACCAAAAGAACCATGCTAATGCAACTGAAGTTGTGTCTCTTCCTGCAAGAATGAAACTCACACAGAAATCTCTAAAATACTTGTCATGAAATTCTTCCAGGTTCTTGCCGTTTTCAGTATATTCAATGTCCATTAGCCTGGACAAAAGATCAGATTGATCATTTAGGCTACCAAGCTTGATTAACTCGTTTCTTCGGTTCTTCACTGTTTCATCTGCAAATTCATGGACGATATGAATTGCTGCTGTTAGCCTTTTCTCGTGTCCTATTCCGAAGAACTTCATGGGTTTCCAAAAGAAAGGTGGCATCAGGAATCTGGACAAAGTGAGTTCTGTTGCTGCTTCAAAAGCTTTTGCAAAAGGAACTTCAGGCAAATCCAGGTTCAAACAACCAGGATCAACCCCAAAAGCTGCAGTACAAATGTTATCAAATGTAAACCGGAGCAGGATTTCCTGGAGATCAAAACTATCTCCAGATTTCACCAGCTTTTCTGTTACCTTCAACAGCTTCTGATGCACGAGATCTTGCATTGTTTGAAACGAGTGATAAATAAATCGGCTTGAATGCATCTCAGTTTTCGCTTGTCGCCTTTGATCCTTCCACAATTCAGCATCAGCATTGAAAATACCATCACCAAGCAAATCCCAAAACGTTTCTCGATAATATCTTCCTTTAGGGAAGTTCCCGAAATTGGTTTTCACCATATATTCAATATTGACAGGATCAGCTGTCATGACTCCATGAGCTCCTCCCATCCACACACCTCTGTAGTGGAACGTTCCACCAGATCTGATCAATGATCGGGTGACAAAACTGAGGATGTCATTGAGATGGAGTGACATGGTCGGAATGATCCCTAAAACAGGCCATAGCATAGGGCCCTTGTTGAAGATTCTTTCTTGTATACAGCTGAAAAGAAATAATCCCAAAAAAGCAAGAGCTATATCCCACAAGAATGACTGTGAAAACACCCTATCCATTGTAGATAGTAGATTATATCCAGTCATGGTTATTTCAAATTTTCTTCCTATATAATAATCTTCAACGAAAAGAAAGATAGTAGCCGTAATTACCTCAGCTAACCATTCAGAAAAAAGAAAATGAGAGAGAGCTTTTGCACTAGTATCATATGATAATGAGCATATCTATGATGAAGTTAATCATAACTAGCTATGGTGCTTCAAATCAAAAATTAGAGAAATCACCGTATTCCATCACTTGTTTCTATATATTACATGAGTTGTCCAATAAAGGCCATAATTTAGTTTTTATCATACTGATATTACAAAGTAGGTCGTTTGTATGTATCTTCTAGTAGATAAGGATAAACTGTTACAAGAAGTTGTTGGTGCTAACAAAGCTTGAAAATACCTGTTTTGCTTCTCTGTCAGCTGCAGTTCCTGCTCCGCGGCAATAAATGTTGGGAACCTTACTATGGTTTTTCTCGCAGTCTAACAACAACACAAACAGATGCAGAAATCAATATTCACAGCCACATATGAACAAATTGGACTTCTCATTATACAAAGATGAATTCATTGGTGAAGCTCCCAAAATTCCAGATGAACTCAAGTGAAAGTAAGGAAAATAAACAAGTGATCCTCCCCTGAATTTCAAAAAAGAAAAAAAATGAAAAAGGATAAAATGAAAATCAGCGAATATAAAGATGTGCAATCTATCATCTAGATGAAACAGTTCAAAATCACTCATAAGAACAGTAATTTTGCTCTTCAATCCAATTATATCTCCCATTAGAAACCAGGAAAAGGAAAGGACAACATTATGCTCAAACTCAGTCAATCTGTGATTACAATTCGAATGATTATAATTGAAATTAATATCTGCATACGCCAACTGAAAAGAACTAATGCAACTGCCAAACAGAAAAGGCGAAGGCAAATTGAATCCATATAATACGTTTTCTACCTGAAAAATGAGCCGAACAATTGTGATCCAGTCTTTGTACAAGATGGAGGAGTGGACGCCTTGCTTCGATGGCTTACTATTTCTTCTACACAAATCAAAACTGAATCCACCTTTTGGCGAAACTTCCTTTCCAGAGTGTGACATTTTCACCTTCTAATGAAACCTTGACAATGCATAAAAAAAATGTACGACCGTAATCAATTACAAGATGATAGATTCTTTACTCTTGGTCCGCAACTTCAAGAGCAACTGAATTAGAACTGAAAATTGTAAATGTAAGGATACTTACAGGAATTGAAAACGTAGGGATTGCCCTCAGAATCGTGAGCTACGAACAAGAAATTTCAATTCTGTGATGAATCACACAAGTGAGATCTTTGAAGCCTCCAGCGCGGGGGAATTGCTGGAAGACAAACGATAATTTTTAATTTGGATTAATAAAGCATCCTTGTTGAGGTGCCTCATATTAAATTTGGGCCTGTACTCTGCTGAGTGGTTAATCGGTACAAATTTTCAAGGCCCAGTTCATCAGTTCCCTCAATTTTATAAATTTGCTCACTCAACTTTGTTAGTGTCTCACCAGTTTCCTAAATTTGTTTATTTCGTATCACCAGTTTTCTAAACTTGTACATAAAAATAGATTAACTTTCTAAACTTTAAGTGTCTCAATAACTTCCTAAACTTGCTTATTCCGTAACAACTAAATACAAAAACTTATTAAACCTAGATTCTGAAAATACATCTTCATCTATTCAATAGGTAATTTTTTGTCTTCTCATACATTTCAACCTATTATAAAAATTAGTATTGCAGTTTGAGAGATCGAATAAATGAGGATCGAGAGTTAGTATTATGATTTTTGTATTTAGTTGTTACGAAATAAACAAATTTAGGGAACTGGTGAGACACTTGCAAAGTTCAAAGAACTAATCTATTTTTATGGACAAATTTAGAGAGTTGGTGATAAGAAATAATCAAATTTAGGAAGCCGGTGAGACACTAATAAAATTAAAAGAGTCAATTTACTTTATAAACAAGGAAACTGATGATGATGATGTATTAGGTTAATTTTAAATTTTGTGATGTGAAGCTTATTAAGTTTCAGTTGTTACATTTTGTATCATTTTATTAAATATATTTTTATTTAAAATTATTTTTTATTGAATTTTGTTAAATTAAATAACTAAATTTTAATTTGTTTAATTTTTATTATTTATAATTATAGTTTTTTAAATATATTTATAATTATAGTTTAAAATTAATTTTTTGTTTATTTTCTAAAATAAATATATTAGTTAAACGAGTTGGGTTGGCCTTAGTTTGAGAATTAATTCTCGTAACTTGACTCGACTCGAACCCAAAGCAAAATATAGTGCACACTGGATTGGATTTTAACAAGATAACTTAGTGGAGAATTCGGTTAGGTTTAGTTAATCGGTTCAAAACTAAACCAACATGATAAAATTGAATACATAGTATTAAAACGTTTAACACCGATACTAAAATGAATAATATGTAAAATCGAAATATAATCTAACTCAAATAAAAATCATTATACTTTTTTACTATTGATTTGGTGTACAATAAAATAAATTAAAATACCTTCAAAATGTTCCTATTTTAAATTATTGTCTAAAAAAATTAACCCTTTAATGTTAAAGAGGTGTGTATAAAAATAAGGGTAAATTTCAAATAAAATCAATGTGGTTTCACTAATTTTTAGATAATGGACTGTGGTTTACTTTTTGTCAAAACGAGGATTGAAATTTTCAACTTTAGCAAAATACGGACTTTTTCGATTGATACTATTAAAATCACCATTGACGACTTCAAAAATGATATATTTTAAGAACTACTAATATTCTAAGCAATTTAATTCTTCAACTTTTTTATTTTGAAATTATTTAGATGATGTTTGGTAAAAAGAGAGAAAGTTAATGTTTAGAGAGAGAAAGTTCCAAAAAAGATGATTTTCGAAAATTGAAAAGTAGTTCCATAAAAAAAATATGACACTGAACAATTTTAATTCTTGAAAATTTTCATTTTTAGGTCATTAAAGATGGTTTTAATAGCATTAATCCAAATGCGAAACCTCAATCCCCGTTTTGATAAAAAGTAAATCATAGTCATTTATCTGAAAATTAGTGAAACCACATGGGTTTTATTTGAAATTTACCCTAAAAATAAATGCATAATATTAGGGGGATTTTCAGAAAAACATATTTTACACTCCCCAACCGAAAAATACGCATAAAAATTTATAAATAGGCTTAATACATCATTTGCCCCCTGAACTTGTCCAGAAAGCTTGATTGGCCCCCTGAACTTTCAAAGTGTTCAGATAGCCCCTGAACTTGCATAAAATGTTCAGTTAGCCTCCTGAACTTGCGTAAAATGTAATCAATTAATCACTCGGTCGTAAAAAAAGTAAGTTAAATGCGGAAGATGTATTCCACGCATCTTAGAATGTTATTACATAATTAAAAAATAGATTAAAGAGGACGTTATTGTTTGCTCAACTATACAACTTGTCTTCTCTAATATTAGAATCATATACTCTGATTTTGGTCGTTTTACTTTTTTTTTTTTAAGACTCGTACATCTTCCGCATTTAACTTGTGGTGAAGCTCTTAGTCTGTTGGTTGAGAGCTTACCTATGATCCTAGAGGTCATGGGTTCGAATCACATGGGATGGGGTAGGTTGAGGCACAACACATATTACTATCCAATGAAGAGCTTCTTGGCTTCATGACTTGCTTGGTTTTGCTCAATTTTAGGAAATTGTTCATTATATGCAAACTATCTGCAGATGGAACCACCATGCATTGCTCTTGGTGGAACACACCTTAATTAATCACTTAACTAGAGGTCTTGTGTTAGAGCATTGAGAATAGATAAAATATTAGATGGAAGACATCCTCAAAGTAAATTGCACCCATAATCACGGAAGTTTGATGTTTGTTTCACAAAACTCATTGAACTTCGTTGATTGATACAATACAACATCCATATTGACTACAATTCGGTGAAATCCAAATAAAACAATGAAAACTAACAAAACATAAACAACAATTTATCATATGAAAGTCACTGAATATGTATACAAGTGACTAAAAGTGGGTTGAAATAATTGAAATTGGTGAAACCTAACCAAAACAAATAAAACCTAACAAAACATAAATAATATATATCATGTGAAAATCATCGAATATGTATAAAAGTGATTGAAAATGGATCCAGATGACTGAAAACGGGTTAAAGTGACTGAAATTTGATGAAAAACTAAAACCAACAAAACATAAATGACATGTATTGTCTGAAAGTTACTGAAAGTGTATGAAAAGCCACTTAAAGGTGGTTCAAGTGACTAAAAATGGGTTATATGTGTATTAAATTGATAGGTATTTGATCATTTTTATTTATGGAATTCAAAGTAGAGAAAATTCTATCTCTTGTTTTCCCTCAAAAAAAAAGTAGAGAAAATTCTTTGAAAAATAATTTAAAAATAAACGATTATATCCGTAATAAACTGATCAGTAAATTTGATTTGATTTTAGTCACCAACTACCACTTTCCATTACTTTCGTACATGATATATTTTGTTTATGTTTTTTGTTTTTTTTGGCTAGGTTTCACCCAAATTCATTTTCGTCATGCTGATAATTTGAATTTGTAATTATATACAATCTAATAATGAAATCAAATCAATTGTTGAAATTGTTCCATAAAAAAAACTAAAAGTTAAACTTAATCAAATATTAAATTTCTCGCGATTTAAAGTAAAACATTAAACGCTAAACGTTGCTCCGAATAACCGAAACAAACACCTTCTAGATTGGATACAACAAATTTTCTCCCAAATATTGCCTAATAAAAATATATGGAGAATAAATTACAACTGCTTAATTCTCAAAATTAGAATAATTTGAAATTAGAATAGAAATCACCACGTAATATTTTTGTCACTTAACATAAGATCTAGGGTTGAGAGTAACCAATAACCCATTCTTCATATATAGAGTAGTTGTCAATTTGGGAACCACAACATGACCTTCTACTACTTTGACAGAATATCTCAACAGAATAGAAGCAGCCACCATTTTCATCTGCATATAAGCAAATCTCTTCCCCAAACACAGCCTTGGACCTGCATTAAACACTGCATATTTGTACTGATTTTCACTCACAAACTTCCCTTCTTTAATCCATCTTTCCGGCTTGAATTCCAAACAATCCTTCCCCCATATACTCTCCATTCTCCCCATTGAAAATACGCCGTAAAATACCCTAGCACCTTTCTTCAGTACAGATCCGTCGGGAAGCACATCGTCTTCAACTACTTCTTTAATCTCCGTCGGAACTGATGGATATAGCCTCATTGATTCTGATAATGCTGCTTCGAGGTACACCATTTTTTTTAATTCTTCAGCTGTGAAAACTATTTCATCCTTTTCGTTTTCGATTTTGCGATTTCGATCGCGTAATATGTTGTTGATTTCGGTTATGATTTTGTTTTCTGTATCCCTGTGAGTGCTTACTAGCCAAAAAAACCATGCTAATGCTACTGAAGTTGTGTCTCTTCCTGCGAGGATGAAACTTACACAAAAATCTCTGAAATACTTGTCGCGATATTGCAGGTTTTCTCCGTTTTCTTTATATTCGATGTCCATTAGCCTCGATAAGAGATCGGATTGATCGTTTAAGCTACCGAGTTTGATTAATTTGTTTCTTCTGTTCTTCACTGTTTCATCTGCGAATTCATGGACGATTCGAATTGCTGCTTTCAGCCGTTTCTCATGTCCGATTCCGAGAAACTTCATCGGTTTCCAAATGAAAGGCGGCATCAGGAATCTGCTCAAAGTGAGTTCCGTCGCTTCTTCAAAAGCTTTAGCGAATGGAACTTCCGGCAAATCGAGATTCAAACAACCAGGATCAACACCAAAAGCTGCAATGCAAATGTTATCAAATGTAAACCGAAGCAGGATTTCCTGGAGATCGAAACTATCTCCAGAGCTCACCAGGTTTTCCGTGACCTTCAACAGCTTCAGATGCACCAGATCTTGCATCGTTCGAAACGAATGATCAAAGAATCGGCTCGAATGCATCTCGGTTCTCGCTTTCTGCCTCTGCTCCTTCCACAATTCACCGTCAGCATTGAAAATTCCGTCGCCAAGTAAATCTCGAAACCTATCCCTGTAATATTTTCCCTTGGGGAAGTTGCTAAAATTTGACTTGACCATATATTCAATGTTGGCAGGATTAGCCGTCATGACTCCATGAGCTCCGCCCATCCACATTCCTCTGTAGGGAAACGTTCCGCCGGAGTTGATCAGAGATCGGGTGGCGAAACCGAAGGCGTCGCTGATGTGGAAAGCGAGGGACGGAATGATTCCGAAAACTGGCCACAACATAGGACCTTTGTTGGTAATTCTTTCTCGTATACAGCTGAAAAGAAATAGTGCTAAAAACGCAACAAGTATATCCCATAAGAATGAGTGTGCATATAGCCAATATTCCATTGAAAATGAGAAAAAAGGAGAGGATTAGATTAGCCTTAATCAATTGATCATCAGCTGATAATGAAATTAATTTGTTTGATTATAGTGATAATAGAAGTGATTTTTGTATGTTGGGAGGCTGGAGAGTCTTATAAGAAATGTAAACTTTAGTAGATAGTTTATAAGAAATTAATATGTGCTCACAATATTAGCCTGACACTAGCTTTATAAGTTTTTGAGTCTCTAATTACATAAAAATTAGTGATACTTACCATAATAAATTTCGCCAAATATTGGTGAGAGTTATTATAATCTTTGAGACAAAAAGCATTAGAGAAAAGGTTTAATCTAAATCTGACACAATCTCTCTTTAATTAGCAATACAGGGAGAATAAACAAGTCTACAAAGCATAATTGTACCCTTTTGTGCCACTAGACCAAATTATTAGGAAATATTCTTAAACATGTACTAAACAAGTCTACAAAGCATAATTGTACCCTTTTGTGCCACTAGACCAAATTATTAGGAAATATTCTTAAACATGTACTAAACAAGGGTTAAATTACACCAATGGTACTAAAGTTTACCCATTTTTACGGTATGATCACTAAACTTCAAAACGAAACATAAAAGTTACTCAATTTTAGACTTTCTAATATTTTGGCTATTAAACTTTTGTGGTGAGAAACTCCAACTTCTCTAGACTAAAAGTTACAATAATTCGCATAATGAAATCGGGCTTCAGAATTAGATTTTTGTGGCGGGAAACTCCAACTTCTATCACAATCGTCAAAATTTGCTTGCAATTAATATTCTCTTTTCTCGAAGAAAAAAACCCAATAATTGACCGAAAATAAATTAAAGATTAGTATGTTAACCCCAAACTTCATTAAGAAATGAGTGAGAAAAGCAATAACGGTAAAAGAAATGGTGGTTTAAGGGGTGAGGCTATTACAAATTGTTAAAAGTTAGTTATCGCCAGTGGTGGAACCAGAATCCAAACTAAACTTGGGTTTAAATATTTAATAACATTAAAAATATTATATCATGTAAAATTCAATAATTTGGGGGGCTAATTTTAACCGTGCAGTTGATAGTAAATTTTCAAAGTCCAACCCGTTAAGGCTGGACAAAAATTTTTTAGCCTCCAACTAAAATTGTACAAATGTTATCATTTTTTAGAAACAACATCTCATCTACCTTTAAACATTGAAATAATACTACATAGAATCAATATAATTCTTCCCAAAATATTATCAGACACCATTACTAAAAAAAATTCTCAATTCTCCGACGGCCTGCCGGGGCTCAAGCCCACCCCAACCCCCCAGTTCCGCCCCTGGTTATCGCGTTAAAATAATATGTTTAGTAATGGGCATATTAAAGAAAGCGATGCGAAAATATGGTA
This sequence comes from Euphorbia lathyris, assembly GCF_963576675.1. Classification (NCBI taxonomy): domain Eukaryota; kingdom Viridiplantae; phylum Streptophyta; class Magnoliopsida; order Malpighiales; family Euphorbiaceae; genus Euphorbia; species Euphorbia lathyris. The sequence goes on along the minus strand of NC_088914.1, from coordinate 15,258,417 downwards.
TGCAACAGGTTTAGTTTGTGCTCGTTACATATTATTAATGTAATTGCGACGCGAATCTTTTGTGTCGTTACATCTGTACAAAAGAAATGTTAAGCTCGACGGAAGCTAATGATGTAATTGCAACATGCTTTTTTATTCTAACCTGTTTCAAGCAATACATATCCTCGAAAATTGTAATTATTGTCAGAAAATATGCATGCTTCATTAAGAATGAACGTCTTTCGAACTTCCTCCATGCAAACCACTACATAATTCCTCTTATGCAAATTGTATATCCAATATTCGATTTGTTAATTGGAAGGTTTATTTTGGTGAAAAAACAAATTTGTAGTATTATTTCAATGTTTAAAGGTAAAATCTGTGTACAAAGAATATGATAAGGTAAAAGGAATCTGTATTTTCAGGTCATCTTGCATCAAAGATAAAAGTCAGTTCATCAAATATAGGACACTCAGTTGTGATAGAGGAAGGAAATTAGAAGGTCAGAAAAAAAGACTAAAATGGTAGGCTACTAGCAAGAATAAAAGCACCAAGAGAACAATATTTTATATTATTATTTTTACATAGTATAATTCATATTCTAATTATATTTATATAATATTTAAATTATTAAAATATATATAAATATAAAAATAAAAATCCGATTAATCCCTGATGCCTTGTCCGCCTGACTAATGTATAACATCTTTTACAACCTTGATATAACTTCATCAGAGCATTTCTAAACGATTCATTTGTTAGGCACTTAAGTTAAATTTTGAGAAATTAAAAACCAACTACAAACTCTACCTCAATTCTCAAATCATTAAGAGTCTCTCTATTCTCTCTTTACTCATAGTCCATTCTTATTTCATTTTTTCATTAATAATTTATTTTTTAGTTTTGTCAAAACGTTAAACTATCATTTAATTCTTGAATTTTTTTATTTTGAGATAGTTAACGGTTAAATTTGGCGATGTCAACCCAAGAATTATCGATTTGCAAATGTCAACAGGCATAGTCCTTGTTTTGATTAAAAAATACCACAGTTCTCTACCTGCAAAACATTGTAATTATATGAGTTTCTTTTTGGAATTAATCCAAAAATAAATAAGAAGTGGATGTGAGCGGTATTGTTGGAAATGACATATATTTTAAACTTTTAAATAATTTAGAATCAATTGTTTATATTATTTTCACATAGTATATTAAAAACATCAAAGATATGCTCTTAAACATTAATAGGAGTAATGAGACGCTTAATATTCTATTGGGATAGAGATAATGATAAATGTTGAGATAGAGATAAAGATAAATGGTTGGGATAAGGATAAAAATAGTGGATTGCTATACGTCGCCCCTATTTTACTTACCGTCGCCTCCTGTTTGACATTTTTCCCTTTTCATTTTTCATTCAAAAAAGTGAAATTCTCTCAACCCCGAAGAACAAAACGAAGAAAAATCATGCCTCCAAAACAAGGAAAAATACTTGAACATCTAAGTTTCGTATTTACTAATAATCTAAAATTTAACGAATTGAACTTGGAACAAATTTTTTTTTCGTTGAATTTGCTCTAAACGGGTAGCCCATACGGTCCGGTCCATGGACCGATAGTATGAACTACCCTATTTTACCTAGGCAAAACGGGTAGGATACCCGTTTTCCTTTAGGGAAAATGGGTTTATTTATTTATTTATTTTAATTATAATAAATATTAATTATAGATAAATTATGTATTAACGCGTGCAATACATAATTTATGTATTTTTTTTATTTTCAATCAATAATTTATATATACGTTTTTTCTATCCAGTCAATACATAATTTACGTATAATTAAATTTACGTTCTAAAAGGTAAATAAATATAATTTACCAAATAAAAATTAATTGGACACTTCAATACGTATTTTTTTATTTCCAATCAATACATAATATATAATTAATATTTATTATAATTAAAAAAATAAATAAATAAACCCGTTTTCCCTAAAGGAAAACGGGTAGGCTACCCGTTTTTACCTAGGCAAAACGGGTAGGCTACCCTATTTTACCTAGGCAAACCGTTTTGCCTAGGTAAAATAGGGTAGTTCATACTACTGGTCCATGGACCGGACCGTATGGGCTACCCGTTTAGAGCAAATTCAACGAAAAAAAAAATTCGTTTCAAGTTCAATTCGTTAAATTTCAGATTATTGGTAAATACGAAACTTAGATGTTCAAGTATTTTTCCTTGTTTTGGAGGCATGATTTTTCTTCGTTTTGTTCTTCGGAGTTGAGAGAATTTCACTTTTTTTGAATGAAAAATGAAAAGGGCAAAAATGTCAAACAGGAGGCGACGGTAAGTAAAATAGGGGCGATGTATAGCAAAACCCTAAAAATATGATAGTTGAAAATTATTATTCAATGTTTGGTATGTGGGATAGAGATATTGATAAAATAATATATTTTACTATTTTAACCTTATTTAAATTATATATATAACATTAATTTGAGAGATAAGATAGATTTTTTCATCCTATTAAAAATTGCAAGAGTTTATCTCACCTCCTTATATTTGTTAGAAGAGATATAAGAGGTGGGATAGGGATAAAAAAAAATACGAGATAAATTATCCCGTGTTTGTTTGGGAGATAGAAGAGTGAGACAGATGAGGGATAAGCCTTTTATCCCTCAAATCTTATACCAAGAGGGGGTGGTATAAGGAAGTGGGATAAGCTGATGCGATTTTAATAGGATGGAAAAGGCCATTGTATCCCTCAAATTAATGTTATATAGTTTAATTAAGGTTAAAATAGTAAAATGTATTATTTTATCATTGTCCATATCCCACATACCAAACATTTACTAATAATTCTCGATTGAGATATTATCCCGAGGACTAAGGAGGATATTCACCTAAGGAAGCGCCGCGTATTGACAAGATTCGCCTGGCGGATCACCGGATCTCCAAAGATCCATCAAGGGAAACCCGCCGGCGAACCCATGAGGCGAATCTCCTTGAACAACTCATTCGCCATTATAACGGCTGGGCCGACCTGGCCATAAAGACCATTAATGAGCTATCAATTAGCTAACCGTCAGCTTAAGGATAACTTGTAACCGCCATTAATGGAACATTAATGGAGACTTTCTAGTTACCGAAGGTTACAACTTTCTAGCTATATATAGCCTACGTCTCAGGCTATTCAGGTACACATTCCCTTACCTCCTGTCGATTCAGTTTGCTTTCTTGATATTCCTTACTAACTTTGGCATCGGAGCTTCCCCCCGTCGAACCCAACGACGCCCCCACAGGGACGGAAGTTGATCAGAATTTCTCTACTTGTCATCAATTGGTGCGGTGAAGGTGAAAACCTTAAACAAATAAAGCGTTTTCATTCACGGTTATAAGAAATATGACAAATGGAGATCATAACCCCTCCTCAGGGGTTGAAACACCGCCAATAACGACTGCTGGTCGCACTAATTCGAATGTTCCCACAACACAAGCTGAAAGTAGTATGCCCCCGGACGCATTCATCAACATATGTGCGGAGGCTATAAAGGAAAGATTTGGCTCTGAAACAGGCGATCGCCTATGGTCGTTCATGATCATTCCTCCGGTTTGGAGCCTAGCGCCTTTATCTGGGACCAAACGCCCACAATTCTTCATTTCTCCAAGCCCACAATACAGAATCTATAGTAACTACCACGGCGACGTTGGGAGAACGACCGATCAATCGAGAGTTATTCCCTGCAGGCGCAGGAGGAAGTCAAAGGAACAATCAAACTCTAGCGGGCGGATCTACTAGCCATGGGATCAATCTGGGCGGATCGGGTATCCCAAGGCGACCACGGTCAAATCTCTCCTTGGGTGGATCGGAGGGGCGAAAACACAAAAAGCGTAGAAAAGAGAAAAGTAGGCAGTCCATATCGCCCTCGCCCTGAAGACTGAGATCCTCCCGTAAGGGCCGATCACCCCCACCTACTGGACGTAGACGGAGCAAGAGGCCAGAAGATACGCCGCATCCAAGCGGGCCACCACCACCACCACCACTACACCACATGGATGAGGTGCATATTCCTTCAGGAGGCTCTAGAGGGGGTAACGGTCAGGCTCCCCCGGGCGGAGGAGGTGGAGATGGAGGAGGTGGCGGACATGGAAACAGAGGCGGACGTGGTGGACAATCACTCTCAGATCCATCTTCGGGATCTAGTTCATCATCTTCTCCAAGCAGATCTCCACGGAGGGGTCACCCAAGGGCGGATCCGGAGAATTTTGATGAAAGAGTTCGAGCTGCAGTGCTTCGCATGAATGAGGAGAATGCCAGGCATAATCCATTCGCCAATCGAGATTCGCCCTTCACGGCTTGGATTGAGGCAGAGGAAATGGATAGGCATTTTAAAATACCAAATCTCGCCATATATACGGGTGTTGACAACCCGAAGGCCCATGTTAGAAAATACCGAATATTGCTTCGCCTCAATCGTGCAACCGAGCCAGTGCTTTGCAAAATGTTTGTCACCACGTTAGGAGGTCCCGCTTATGGCTGGTTCCAATCACTACCACCTGGATCGATAGATAGTTGGGACCAACTAAGCAGGGAGTTTTGTACTAAATTCGCTGGTTGTATCCCTCCAGTGGTTAAATCCAGGAAGCTCTTCGAATTAAAGCAGAAGGCGAATGAATCCCTTCGAGATTATATAAACTCCTTCAACAAATTGTGTATACAAATTGTGGATGTAGATATCTCCATGGCAGTGGAATCTCTGGTAAAAAATACCACTTGTAAGAGTTTACAGGAGGATCTAATTCGCAAAAAGCCTACCAGCATGGCAGAACTAATAGAGCGCTGCAAGGACTTTATGGAGGTAGATAACATTCGCCGGGAATCAGCATCTCCGCCTAGGAGGGACAAAAGCGAATCTCGTCATCGAGATAGGGAAAAGGACAAACATCAGGATTCCTCCTCTCGAGGTAGGCGACGAGGTTCTAAAAACAAATCGACATTTGTCACCTCCTTCACACCTCTCAATGCTTCCAAAAGTGAAGTGCTTATGTGGATTGAGAACAGTCAACACAAGCGGAGCATTTCATACCCCGAACCAAAAGGGGGGGAGTACACCAATACTGGTAAAAATCCTAAAAATTATTGTAAATATCACAGGAAAAATGGCCATGACACCGATGCATGCTGGGAGTTAGCTCGAGAAATTGAGCGTCTCATTGAGAGGGGCAAGTTGGATCGGTTCATCCAAAATGATGGCAAAAAAGGCGATGGTGATAGATCCAAGGAGGACCCAAAAAAGAAAGGAAAAGGAACCATCAATGTCATAGCAGGAGGACCTGGATACCAACCAGTACTGAAAAAGGCAAAAACCACTGCTCTTGACAGGACATCACTGAATCGCCCATTTGCAGACGCAGGACCAGAGATCTCTCCTCATGCAGATGCCCTGGTCATTACTATGATGATGGAAGGCTGGGAGATAAAAAGGGTGATGATGATACTGGGAGCTCGTGTAATGTCATCACAAGAGGAGCTTTCGCCAAACTCATGGTCGATCCAGTCCAGGTAGAACCAACTGTAGTAGATATCCTGGAAGTAACAGGACATACCATTCAGACAAAAGGCCAAGTGACGTTGGATTGTGAGTTAGCAGATGAAGATCAAGTCTGGAGAGGTGATCTAGAATTTTCTATCTTGGATGGTCAGTTAGCCTATAATATTATCCTCGGACGGCCCTTTATCTCCGAAGCAGCTGCCCTTATCTCCATACGCCACTTAGCTCTTTACATCCCCACGGCCAAGGGAGGTGTAATGATCAGAGGGAGCCAAAAGGTGGCCCAAAAGACATATTCGGCATCGCTAATGATTCGCCCCCAATCTAAAGATGAAGATGAAGAGGAACTCGTCACTATGGCTTTGGGCGAGACAGAAATGTACCTTATGGCGGATGAAAAGCAAGTGCGAATGGCTAAAGGACTCAAGGGTGAAGTCAAAGAAGCAATCACCAAGGTTCTCCATGAAGCGGATGACGTCTTTGCGTGGAAAGATGAAATTCTCCCAGGGATCAGCCCAGACGTGATCACTCACAAACTTAACATTGACAAGGATGCGGTCCCCGTGGCTCAGAAACGGAGAAACCATGGGCTTGAAAGGCAGAAGGTGATAGAGGAAGAGATCGCCAAGCTCCAACGGGCGGACGCCATTGAAGAGGTCCTTTATACGCAATGGTTGGCGAACGTCGTTCTGGTGAAAAAGGCGGGCGGATCCTACCGCATGTGTATTGACTTTACGGATCTCAACAAAGCTTGTCCCAAAGACAACTATCCTTTGCCGTGTATTGACATACTCGTAGATGGAACCGCCGGACATGCTATGTACTCCTTTACAGACGTAAAGTCGAGTTATCATCAAATCCCCATGGAGCCTTCCGATAGAATCAAAACCTTGTTCGTGACTCACCAAGCCACTTATTGGTTCAAATTCATGCCCTTTGGGCTAAAAAACGCAGGAGCCACCTATCAGCGGATGATGGACAAGATATTCACAGAAAGCAAAGGTGATAACTACTCTGTCTATGTTGATGACATGATCATCAAAAGCACCACCGTGGAGAAGCATGCGGATGATGTAAGGGAGGTACTGGCCGTACTTCGACGCCACAATATTAAGTTAAATCCAGAGAAATGTACTTTTGGTGCGACATACGGAAAGTTTCTGGGATTCATGATTAGTGAAAAAGGAGTGAGCCTGAATCCTGACAAGATTAAGGCTGTTCTGGAAATGCAGGCACCACGGAACATCAGAGAAGTGCAACGCCTCAACGGGCGGATCGTGGCCTTGGGCAGGTTTATCTCCTGTTCCGCTCGTAGGTGTCAACCCTTTTATGAGGTCATCAAGAAGCAAAAGGCATTCGAGTGGAATGAGGATTGTGAAAAGGCTTTCGAGGGGATCAAACGGTTTCTCACGGAACCGCCCATGATGAGCCGACCCCTAAAAGGTGAGAATCTCTACATGTATGTCTCGGTTACGGAGAAAGCTGTGTGCACCGTCATGATAAGAGAGGAGGATGGCCAACAGTATCTTATCTATTATGTGAGCAAAGTATTGAAGGATGCTGAAACCAGGTATTCTAAGCTTGATAAAATGGCTCTGGCCGTTGTCACCACGGCAATCCACCTTAGACCATACTTCCAGGCTCACACTGTCATAGTTCGCACGAATATACCCATGAGAAAAGTATTGCAAAAGCCAGACACTTCAGGGAGGTTGATGGAATGGGCAATTCGCCTCGAAGAGTTTGATGTGCGATATGAGAGTCGGACCGCCTTGAAGAGTCAAGTCTTGGCAGACTTTGTGAATGAATTCACGGAAGAAGGGGTCAATCTCCCTAAATCTCAAGTAGAGGAGTGGACGATGTACATGGATGGGGCTTCCTCTGCAGAGGGAGCTGGCATAGGTATCGTGATCAAGGGCCCCCAGTACATAAGATTACGGTACGCAGCAAAGTTGGATTTCCATGCCACCAATAATGCCGCCGAATATGAGGCTCTAATATTAGGGTTATGCCTGCTTAAAGAAATCACTCCCGAGCGGATCGTGATCTATAGTGACTCCAAGTTGATGGTCAATCAAGTGATCAAAAATTACGAGGTGAAGGATGACGTTCTGGCCAAATACATTGCCGAGGTCAAAAAGTTGTTGGATCACCTCGAAGCTAAAGAAACCAAATGGGAATTGGTCCATGTGCCCCGAGAATCAAACACTGAAGCCGATCACCGAGCAAAAATGGCTTCCAGTGAAGAGAGCTGGACAGATCCACAATGCCCCTTCGAGGTTAAAGCGGCTCCGGCATTCACCTCCGAAGAAGTATCCATACTCACCACGGTAGAGGATGATTGGCGGATAGACCTTCGCCAGTATTTGTCAGATGGAGCTCTACCCATCGATAAGGAGGAGGCTCGGCGGATCGTCAGGAAAGCGGCCTATTTCTCCATGATCAATGATTGCCTCTATAGAAAGTCATTTAGCCATCCTTGGTTAAAATGTATTCTGCCAGAAGAAGGACAACAAGTCCTCAAGGAGCTGCACAAGGGATCATGTGGGGCCCATGAGGCATCCGCCACTATCTTAAAGAAATCCAGGTTAGCAGGATTTTATTGGCCTACTGCCGAGCTTGATGCACAAAAATTGGTGGAATCATGCCATAATTGTCAGATTCATGCAAATGAATCACACACAACCAAACATCTCCAGAGGCCTATCATTGAAGGGCGACCCTTTGCCATCTGGGGAATTGACATCATTGGACCGTTTCCTCCTACTCGTAGACAGAGGAAGTATGTGGTAGTGGCAGTAGATCACTTCACCAAGTGGGTAGAAGCCGAAGCTGTCTCCTCCATCACGGCCGAACGAATGGTGGAATTTGTTAAGGACAATATCGTGGGAAGATATGGCGTACCTCACACCATCATCACTGATAACGGAACACAGTTCAACTGTGACGAGTTCAAAACTTTCTGTGAGAAATTAGGCATTTTGAACAGATTCGCCTCCGTTTATTATCCTCAATCCAACGGTATGACTAAAGTTACGAATCGAACGATCGTAAAAGGAATAAAGAAAAGACTGGGGGAACATGATAAGAAGTAGGCGGATCAATTGACAAGCGTCTTATGGGCGTATCGCACCACTCCTAGAACGGCCACAGGAGAAACACCATTTGCCCTCTCTCATGGTGTAGAAGCTGTAATCCCAGTTGAAATACTGGTCCCAAGTGATAGAGTTGCATTCTATTGCGAGGAAGACAACAACCACAGATTAACAGAGAGTCTTGATCAAGTGGAGGAGCGAAGAGATAAGGCTTATGTACGTATGGCGGCATACAAGCAGCGGATCGCCGCTTACCATGACAAAAATGCCAAACCTGTGGACCTGAATGTGGGAGACCTCGTGCTCTGCAAGGCGGACAAGATCCATTCTCGAGAAGGGAAGGGCAAGCTAGGGCTCACCTGGACGGGACCATATCAAATAGTGGACAAAATTGGGTTCGCCACATTTAAGATTCAAGACATGGAGGGGAACACATTACCACGCACGTGGAACCTCCAAAATCTCCGCAAATACTTTATCAGAAAATAGGATGTACATACGGTCTTGAGTACTCTTTTTCCTTTAGTAAGCTTTTTTCCCATGTGGTTTTTCTTATTAAAGGTTTTAACGAGGCTCACATGTAAGACCTGCTTGCTGTAATAAAGCATTTCTCCTATCAATAAACAGAAATTGTTCCATTCTCTATGTTCTTTTTAAAGTTTTTCTTGCAGCAATATTAATATTCCAGTCTTAAAAAGAAGGGGGGCATCCAACGCTCTTCGCATTAAACAAGTATTGCTATCTCATAGCTGCTTTTTCTCCTCAAATATAGGAGAATCGATCTCATGGGCGGATCCATCTCTGAGAGGATCCCCATTTTAGATAGAGTTAAAACGATCCTTGGACGCAAGGTCTTTACACTCTCCTACATCCTTCCCAAAAAAAGGATTCACAAGTCCTACGGGCGGATCGCTTCACCTCAAAGACAGGTAGCAAATTGATCCCCTAGGCAGCTTTACTTCCTTCAATGGAATAAAACAGCTTCTAACCTTCACAAAGGTTCCTGCAATGGAGTATGGCTGGCCACCTACTCCAAAATAAATCCTAGATGCCTATATATTTACTTACGCAAACGTAACAGTAAAATAAATAGCTGCCATAAAGGATTAAGCAAATTGTACTTAAAGATTTTTTACAAATCAAAAGTAAACGACTATGTAATAATAGGAGCATCCTCCTTTGCACTCTTCTCGCCTACGACACTTGCTTGAGAAGCCTCCTTCTCCACAGCCTCAGATACGCTCGCCAAGGGGACTTCCTTTTCCACCGAAAGTATTTCCCCAGGGAGAACGGTGCTATCGGTTATCGGCTCCTCGCCAGACTTCGGGGGCACCTCTTCATGCTCCACTATCTGGACAGTGGTGGCAGATTTGCTTTCTTCAATGGGCCCCTTCATCCATTTCCGAACATAGTCTCGGAGGTATTCCTTGGCGTCAGGCATTTTGTTAAATTTAAGAACATCTTCTGGCTCTGGAACGGCGAACTGCAGATCTGTGAAATCGATCTCGGGATGCGCCAGCGAGACATACGCCATGATCAGTTCGCCGTAAAAGAAAGCCTGCTCACCAGCCATGTACTCAGCTTCCCCTACAGCGTTCTCGAGCTCCTTGGCGTCAGCCTCGACTTTCTCCTTCAGCTTCTTTATCTCAGCATCCTTAAGGGCCAAGGCAGTTGTGGCGGATGCTATATTCGCCCTGGCATCGGCTATTTCCTTCTCCAGCCTATCTATGGTAGCCTTATCTGCCACACCTTGAAGGAGCTCCGCCTCCATAGCACATATGCGAGTATACATCTGTCAAAGGGTAAACCCTTTCGTCAAGAATGAAAAACACGAGTATAGCTTTTTCTGAAACAGTTCTTTTCTAACAAGGGGACCTACCGTAAGAAGCTCCGTCTTTCCCCTTTGCGCATGAATTGATCCGGGAATCTGATTCTGATTCCTCTGCACTTCGCCCAATTGGCCCAGAGCCTCATCCAAGTCATTGATAACCGACTCATTCTCCAAGGATCCCTCAGCCCCATATTTAGCGGACCAGTATTTGCCTAGGTCAGGCTTCGCCGTCTGCACAGGGAAGTAAGGATCAAAACTTAAATTCCTAACATAACGAACGGACAAAAAAGGGACCTACTTGTTCCATCTCCCCCGCAGGCATGGCGGATCTCATGGCATCCGCCATAAACTTGGAACCACCAGAAGCTGCAGGCTTCCTCCTTTTCAGAGGCGGATCGACCATTGCATCCGCCAGACGTTTCCCTGTATCCTTTTGGGGATTTTCCACTTGAGCTTTCTTACGGGCCTCATCCTCCAAAAACTTCCTACGCTTCTCTGCAAGAGCGTGATTGGCCTTAGATAAACCCCTGCCAAAGAAAACAATAAAGTAATCAAGGTTCAAGAAGGAAACAAAGTTACCTTGATCAAACTGTGTAATCTTCCAGTAAATGAACTTGTCCCCCTCTTTGTGAATTAGAGGAATATCGCTCATCATAAAGGCTAAAGCATCCGCATATGTCCAGGCATCCGCCTTGACACTCTTCATGAGGTCCGCCACTACCTCATCACTCGCCGTCAATATTCGCATATCACCCGCCATATGCAGAGGTTTGGGATTCCAGAATGTTGGGAAACCCAGGGATTCACCCTCGTTTATCTTCACATAGAAGAATTTCTCATCCCAACAGTGGACGTTGGACATTTTGCCACTGAATGGCGAGTACACTCCAAATTTTGCAAAAGTAAGGAACGACTCTGACATTCGCTTTGACGGTTTATGAAAAGCTCTAAAGATCCGCCCAGTGTATACCACCCCTAAGTTCGAAGCTAGATAGCAATCTAAAGCAATATCCAACCAGCCATTGGGGTGTAGTTGGCAGGCGGTGATATCAAAATAGGAAAGGATGTCCGCCATCATCTTGGGAAGAGGAAGGCGGAACCCTCTCTCCATGTGACTACAGTACACGGTTAAAAAGCCACTTGGCGGACAGGAGGGACGTTGATGAGCCGCCGCTAATTGAGTCTCATAATTATTGATCCAGGGGAAGCGAATCGCTAGATCCGCCAGATCCACGACACTCATGCGAGACGAAACGGATTCCGCTCGAGGATTCTTTTTCCTAGGCCGGGAAGAGGAAGAGGCCATTGTTCCCCAGAAATGCTTAGAATCTACGGCCGGTGTGGCACCAGTGGCCGAGATAATATGACTTCTAGTGGAACGAGTTTGATAGCGATTACACGCCGAGTTACGCAACTCGGCTAAATCGGAACAAGCTGTATCTTCTAGGGAAGAGGAGTTTTCCGATGACGACCTAGTCCAACTAAAACTAACTTCAATTTCAAGAGAAGAGGTTAAATTAAAACGCTCAGAGGATGATCTAGAGGATGATGAAGAACTTCTAAACATTCAGAAAAGTAGAATGAGGAAGATGGACTTACATGTAAGCGAAAAGCTTCAATGGAACTCTGAAAATACCCAGTAAAAAGCTTCGAGCAGCGAGAAAGAAAACGAATACGAAATGAAAAAGTAAAAGGAAAAGAAAGAGGAGGGAGAAGATGTCTTCTCTTACCTTGGACAGTGCACCTATTACACGTGTCACTCTGCGATTGGCATCGAACAGAGTGCTCATTAATGTGGGTAGTGATGATGGCGCGCAGAAGCTCAAAAGCCCTAAAGGACTTTAAGGGAACTTACGGGGGGCTTCTGATAACATTGAGATATTATCCCGAGGACTAAGGAGGATATTCACCTAAGAAAGCGCCGCGTATTGACAAAATTCGCCTGTCGGATCACCGGATCTCCAAAGATCCATCAAAGGAAACCCGCCGGCGAACCCATGAGGCGAATCTCCTTGAACAACTCATTCGCCATTATAACGGCTGGGCCGACCTGGCCATAAAGACCATTAATGAGCTATCAATTAGCTAACCGTCAGCTTAAGGATAACTTGTAACCGCCATTAATGGAACATTAATGGAGACTTTCTAGTTACCGAAGGTTACAACTTTCTAGCTATATATAGCCTACGTCTCAGGCTATTCAGGTACACATTCCCTTACCTCATGTCGATTCAGTTTGCTTTCTTGATATTCCTTACTGACTTTGGCATCGGAGCTTCCCCCCGTCGAACCCAACGACATCCCCACAGGGACGGAAGTTGATCAGAATTTCTCTACTTGTCATCAAAGGAAGTGGGATAAGCTGATGCGATTTTAATAGGATGGAAAATGCCATTGTATCCCTCAAATTAATGTTATATAGTTTAATTAAGGTTAAAATAGTAAAATGTATTATTTTATCATTGTCCATATCCCACATACCAAACATTTACTAATAATTCTCGATTATCATATTTTTATGGTTTAAGGCATTATTTGGCCCCTGACCTATCCAAAATTGTGTCATTTGGCTCATGACCTATTATTTGATCACATTTGGCCCTTGACCTATCACATTTGGTCAAATTTCACCCAATTTGTATGAATATTTAATGGAATCGTTATCTCATTGATAAGTAACGATATTTTGACACTTAAACTTGAAACCTGATATTTCTTAAAGTTTTTTTCCACATTATGTGGAAATAATTAATTAGATTAAAAAAAGAAGAAAACAAAAAACAACTCCTAAACTAAAATCTATTAAGTTCAAGTGTTAAAATATCGTTATTTATCCCAACCTTTATCTTTATCTCTATCCCAATAGAATACTAAACGCCCCTTTTAGGTATATGATTTGAGGGATAAGACTCATATCCTTCTCTTATCTCTATAACTTATCTGTAAAACAAATATGAGATAACTTATCTCAGTTTTTTTTATCCCTATCTCCGTGTTTTTATCCCCTCTAACAAATAGCCTGTAAAAGAAAAGGTAAAGTTGTGTAATTATTACATTTTCATTAATAATTCCAAATTACACTATATCATAATAAATTTCTCCAAATATTGGTGAATGTATTAAACTTTGAGACAAAAAGCATAAGAGTAAAGTGGCACAATCTTTCTTTAATTAGCAATTCAGAGGAATAAACAAGACTATAGGCTTTTTTTAGACAAGCATAATTGTACCCTTTTGTGCCACTTAGACCAAATTATTAGGAATTATTAAACTTAAACATGGACTAAACAAGGGGTAAGTTACATTAATATCCATTCAATTTTACTTATTAAAATAGCGTATCCACCCCATTTCAAAACATAATATAAAAATAACTTAATTTTATTTTTATTTTTTTTAATAGTATGGCTACTAAATTTTAATTAATACATCAAAATAACCGTTAACGATTTCAAAATGGATTTTTCTAAGAATTAAAGTTGTTTAGAATCACAGTTACCATGAAACTACATTTTTTATTTTTCAACATTACCATATATGGAGTGATGTCGAAAAGATGTTGGAAGTTGATGACGAATTTGATGATCTAGGTCGAAGTGATGTTGGAAGCTGGCTCTACATCTACCCACTTAGTGAAGTGGTCTATTGTGACGATCAGAAATTTTCTCTGGCAAGATACCTCAGGTACGACCCTCATTATGTTTATCCCTCACGTGGTGAATGGCCAACCTGGTTGGATGACCTTCATGATTGAGGCCTGTGACCTAATCACTAGTGCATAACTTTGGCATGGGATGCATTTAGACCTGGCAATTGTCGTGTTTCGTGTCAAAATCGTGTTATCTCATATTTATGTTCCATATGGTTTTATATGTTATAAATGTTAGAAAAATGACTTTCGTGTCAATCGTGTCGTGTCAGTCGGGTTGGCTCTGTTTTCGTGTTTTCGTGTCACAAATTGCCACCTCTAGATGCATTTATTTACGAAATTGGTCGCGTCTTGGGCTATTTGAAGCCAGTAGAATCCTTAGAGTTTGGATTTGCTTACTAGGGAGTCGTTGCCCTTGTCGGCTTCACATATCCCTTCGTGGATCTTATGGAGTATATAGCTTACTTTGATGAAGCCTGTGCATTTTAGTCAAGGATGGCTGAAGGAGCGACGATATAGGACTTCCCCAATTACACCATATTGTCCCAATTTCTGGATTACATTTATCCTCTCATTTCGACCCTCTAGCAATATGCTTGATGAGAGATATTGAAATAAAAGGTAGAACCATTCGTTAGTTATGTCAATTACCATAACTTTGGTTTTGTCGATGCTGGGTTGAATTATTCCCTCTATCCATTGGGGGCAATTTTTCGAGTCCTCTGTCAATGCTGCTTTGTCCAGCCTATTTGCTTTGGAATTTTCCTCTCGGGGAATCTTTCGTACTTCCAGACTGTGTCCCTCTTTCTTTCATAGAGCGAGGAGCTCGTTTACTAACGAGAGGTACTCTTTATGACATGCTCTTTAGCCTCGTAGCTGCTTGTCATCTAATTGATTACTAGTTTTGAGTCACTTTTTATGTAGCCGAATCGGGTTTGATGACATTGATCCTTATTCCCTGTAATAGTGCCTCATATTCGGCTACATTATTTTATGTTGGGAAAATAAGTGAAGCAACGTACCTTAAGTTTATTCCATCGGGTCCCCTTATGAAGACCGTGATGCATGCTCCCTCTCGCCCTGAGCTTCCATGTACGTATACTTTGTTGAAACACCTTTCCACATGATTTTGATTTGACAAAATTATTTAAGTGATGATAAAAATATTCTAACACATTAAATTTAAATGCTTTGATTTATTACACTAATGTGTTTGTTCAATGTTGAGTTTAATTGTTTATAAGACATTGAGATTAAAAAGCCCAAAGGCCCATAAAGTGGAAGTCAAGCCCAAATCAACACTTCAAGACCATTCGGCTCAAGAGTTCAAAACGAAGCCGTATCAAGTAAAACGACGACTCAGCAAGAGAAGGATCGAGAAGCCTTCGAGGCAAAAGCTTCAAGTGGAAGCTGCTGAGTTGGACGACAATGCAGTCTGGACAGCGGCAGACAATGTTCAACTTCCAGACAAAGTATTTCTACTTTGGGAAAAGTTCAGAAGGCGCAGGAAGCTGTCTCGTGGACTTTTCCTTTAATGTCGAAACATTCTGCCGAAGACTGAAGAAGACAGAAGATGCGTGAATCCTATTGGCCAACGACGCTGAGCACGCCCAGAGTGACAACGACAGGAAGCCGTTTCCCTCAAACAGTTATTTCGAAATTCGAAATGACCAGGTGCCTCAAGTGTCACTATATAAAGGCCATCCATTTGCTTCAATCGATGCAGATCTTCAACTAGTCGAAACGCTGACCAAATTCATACTTGAAGTTTCTGTGAGAAAAAGCAAAGCAAATACCTTACACCAATTCTTAATCTTTGTGTAAAAGTCTAGAGTGATTTCCAATCATCTAAAGTGTCTTAGCAATCGTTGTTCAGGACAAACACTTTATCATTTCTAGAAGAATAGAAAGGAGAGGCTGAGTACTCGGTTATAGTACTCAACGTAGATATAGGAGTGAGTAGAGGTGTAGAGGAAGGTACTCTTGTTATACTCAGCTTCTATCTGTAAAAGGTTTCGTGCTCTACCTTTAAAGAGCTCAGTAGAGAATTCAAAAAGCTCGGAACGAGTTCCGGGGACTGGATGTAGGCAGAGAGGCCGAACCAGGATAAGTCTGCTGAGTAACATCTTTCTAACCCTTAAACTCCTTTAATATATATTGCTTGCTATAAAACTGACTAAGTAAAGAACTCACGCTGAGTTAAGTTTACTAAGAAGCTAAGTTCAGGAATAGACTCTAAGTGCTATTTCCTGACTCAAGTAAAGAAGCAGACTTAGTCACAAGTTGACTAAGCTTGTGTCTTGAATCTACTTAGTGACGCTGTGTAAACCTTTTCATAAGAAAAGAAGTCAGCCTCAACGGACAAATTTTTTAAATAGTTCCTATCCCCCCTATTGGAACTAACTTGTCACGTTAAGGGACCAATAAGTGGTATCAGAGCTCTAAAAGCTCACTATGCAAGGTTTAACTACCTTGAGCCGATCCCCACTATGGCTGAGAACAGCACTCGGTTTCTCCCAGGAAATCTGACAACTCAGATTTTTCCTAAGGGTCTGTCCATAACTCGGCCTACTCTATTCTTCGGGTCTAACTATACCTTTTGGAAGAATAGAATGAAAAATTTCATTCAGGCAACAAATATGAGTGCATGACTATCTATAGTCCAAGGCCCATTTGTTCCTGTTGAAACTATTGATGGCCAAACGGTTGTCAAAGCTGAGACTAGATGGACAGAGGATGATCTCAAGAAGCTACAAAATCATGCTTCGGCTATAAACATGCTTCACTGTGCTTTAGATGCTGCAGAATACAACAAGATTTCAGGTTGTGAGTCAGCGCAGGAGATCTGGAAGAAGCTGGAGGTCACCTATGAAGGAACCAACAAGGTGAAGGAATCCAAGGTCAACCAGCACATGAGGTTGTACGAGCTGTTTGAAATGAATGATGATGAAGGAATCTCTGACATGAACGCAAGGTTCACAAACATCATCAACAAGCTCAAGAGACTTGGAAAGATCTTCACTGAGGAAGAGCAAGTCAATAAGATTCTTAGGAGTCTTCCTAAAAGCTGGCAAGCAAAGAAAACTGCTGTTGAGGAAGCTCAAGACTTAACCACCTATAAGTATGATGAACTCATTGGCTCGCTGCTGACCCACGAGATATCAATGAAGAACTTCGAGGTGAAGGAGAAGTCTGAAGACAAGAAGCAAAAGTCTCTTGTAATGAAAGCTGACTCCACTGATGGGAGCTCAACAGACGATGAAGAAATGGCTATGTTCACTAGAAAGATGAAGAGGCTGTTCAGAAAGAATGACAAATATTCTAAGAAGCCTTACAAGAAGTTTGATAAGTACAAAGCTGAGTCCAGTGACAGCAAGTACAAGAAGGACAGCTCAAAGCCCATTACATGCTTTGAATCTCATCAAACTGGACATATCAAGTCAAACTATCCCACGCTGAGGAAAGAAAGAAAGAACAGCAAGAAGGCAATGGTGGCAACTTGGAGCGACAGTGATGAGTCTTCATCATCAGAAGCTAATGCCACTGAGTCAGCAAAGATTTGTTTCATGGCTGACGAACTTGCTGAGCCATGTGTTTCTGAGCATGCTGACCCCTCCATTGCATCTGACGATGAGGAACACTCAACTAAGGTAAGCCTGAGGTGTGATGAGAAGTCAAAGATGTGGTACATTGACAGCGCATGCTCGAGGCATATGACTGGTGATGAAACTCAGTTCATCACGTTTGTGCGTAAACGAGGAGGAAGTGTAAGTTTTGGAGACAACAAGAAGGGTAAGATAGTAAGGGTCAGAAACCATTAGTGGTAATCCCACTATTGAGTCAGTCTCCCTAGTCAGCGGACTCAAATATAACTTACTCAGCGTAGCTCAGCTATGTGACAATGGGAGAAAAGTTATATTTGATGACACTGGATGTAAAATATTCGAGGGTAAAACAAATGAGTTCATTTTAACTGCCCCTCGTATTGATAATGTCTTTATGCTGAACTTAGAAAAGAAGTTTTCAAAAATTGTATGCTTAGTGTCAAAGGAAGAAAATTCCTGGCTATGGCACATGAGACTTGGTCATGTAAGCATGGACCTCCTGGCCAAATTAGCAAGAAAGCAATTGGTTGAGGGACTGCCAGAACTTAAATTTGAAAAAGATCAATTATGTCATGCTTGACAAGCTGGAAAACAAACCAAACAATCTTTTCATAGTAAAAACATTGTCTCAACTAAGCGTCCATTAGAGTTACTACACTTGGATCTTTTCGGTCCAGTCCAGCCGTTGAGCTTGGGTGGAAGAAGATTTTCCTTGGTCATTGTAGATGACTTTTCTCGGTACACTTGGATCATCTTGCTGAGTAGCAAGGATGAAACCTTTGAGACGTTTTCAAATTTAGTAAGAAAACTTGAAAATGATAAAGACCTTAAGTTAGCTCACATCCGAAGTGATAATGGTGGAGAATTCAAGAACCAACAGTTTGTTGAATTCTGTGAAACCAACGATATTGACCATAATTTCTCTGCTCCTAGAACGCCTCAACAAAATGGGGTTGTTGAAAGGAAAAACAGAACCTTGGTTGAAATAGCCAGGACAATGCTGAGTGAGCATAGGCTTCCAAAGTACTTTTGGGGAGAAGCTGTTAACACAGCGTGCTACATTCTTAATAGGGCTCTAGTTAGACCTATATTAAAGAAAACCCCCTACGAACTTTGGAAAGGACGAAAGCCCAACATTGGATACTTTCGTACCTTTGGTTGTAAATGCTTTATCTTGAATACTAAAGACAGCCTAGCTAAGTTTGACTCAAAAGCTGATGAGACTATCTTTTTAGGCTACTCAACAAACAACAAAGCATACAAAGTTTTCAATAAACGAACTCAAGTCTTAGAAGAGTCAGTACATGTTGAGTTCGATGAAACTAACCCTGCAGGAAGATACCAGCCGCTGACCGAGGATGATCCACACTCAGCACCCGCTGACCAAGAAACTGCCGCTGAGTCATTTCCTCAAGGGCTGACCAAAGGTAAAAGTGAAACTCAAATTACTTTCACTGACCAATCTACACCTGCAGAGATTGTTGAAACACAACCAGCGCAAGACATCAATCTACCAAAGGAGATTAGGATACCAAGAGGTCACTTAGAGAGTGCCATTCTTGATGCCGCTGAGAATACCCTGATGATGAGGAATCAACTCATGAGATACCTCAGCAACGTAGCATTCGTCTCTATCCAGGAGCCAAAGAATTTCGCTGAAGCTGAGTATGATGAATTCTGGATGAATGCAATGCAAAAAGAACTTGATCAGTTCAGACGAAATGAAGTATGGGATCTGGTGCCAAAACCAAGAAGCCAGAAGACCATAGGAACAAGATGGGTCTTCCGTAACAAACTGGATGAACAAGGGAACGTAGTCAGAAACAAAGCAAGACTTGTAGCTCAGGGCTACAGTCAGCAAGAAGGTATTGACTACGGTGAGACCTTTGCCCCAGTGGCAAGGCTAGAGGCTATTAGAATCTTATGTGCATATGCAAGCTATATGAACTTTAAACTGTTTCAAATGGATGTTAAGAGTGCATTCCTTAATGGAGTTATAAACGAGGAAGTTTATGTTAATCAGCCTCCAGGGTTTGAGGATCCCAAATTTCCAAACCACGTTTATAAGCTCAAAAAGGCTCTGTATGGCCTCAAGTAAGCACCACATGCTTGGTATGAGAGGCTGACCAGTTTTCTGCTGACTAGAAATTATGTCAGAGGTAAAGCTGATACAACCTTATTCATTAAGAGGAAGGGTAAAGATACCCTGCTAGCTCAAATATATGTTGATGACATTATTTTTGGTGCCACTAACGAGTCAATGTGCAAGGAATTTAGTAAGCAGATGCAGACTGAGTTTGGAATGTCAATGATGGGAGAACTCAATTTCTTCCTTGGACTTCAAATCAAACAAGGGAAAATGGCATCTTCATCAGTCAAACTAAGTATGTTAAGGAGATATTGAAGAAGTATGAACTTGAGAATTGTAAGTCAATATCTACCCCAATGGGCACTGACACTGTCCTCTGTGCTGATGAGAATGGTAAGTCAGTAGACAACAGATTGTACCGAGGTATGATTGGTTCTCTACTTTACTTATGTCAAACCCGACCTAAAAGAAGATCAGATAAGACGGTGAGACATTACCACTGACTTATTATATAAACCAGTAGCAGTATCTCTCAAATAAGAAGAAAAATCAAAGCAAAAACCAAATTCTGGTTTGAAGCTAAAATGACCAACATATGTCATTTCCAGCATAACTTTTTCATACGGAGTCCGATTAAGACGATTCAAAAACCCCTGGAAACGTAAGATAATAATAAAGAACTTTCATTTAGGATTCCATGACAGATTCAACCTATATCTGGCCGAAAAATGCATTACAAGATTCTGATATGAATCTAATTCTTCCGCATCACCTATATAGACAATTCTTTATTATATCTAGCTCAAAGTTATGACTTAATCATAACCGATATCACACTATTCCACAACTTCTCAACTTCAACTAATTATATATATACATGTAGATAATACAAACCAAACAAAGGACACCACCAAAAACAAGTTATACAAGTGTCCTTATACTATCCACATATATGTACATGGACTAAATGGATGCAATACCCTAGAGACGACTTGCACCTCGTAGCTGTAACCGAACCTCGCCCTAGGATCGAGTACCCCTCTTGGTACCTTGCACTTCTTCGCCTAAAAGAAAACATTAAAAACATTTGGAAACCATGAGACAAAAATCTCAATAAGAAACTATCAGCTATAAAAATCAACTTTACTTAATATAACTACATATATATCCGTTTATAAAGGATTTAATCAACACCTTGTAAAATATACTCCAAACTAAAGTTCATAATAGGATCAAGGTATGAAACCAAAAACCAAAAATATATAATCTTGTATCCATTCTTGAGTTCATCCCCTTATAATTCAAATCACAATTCACAATATATACGAGACGTCTCTTAACATTGCCTATCCCATATGGTCTTACCCAACACTTCTCTGCCATACCCAATAGGTCTTCAAACTGTGTACACAGGCCATATTTCTCACTAAATATGGTCTTTAAAATTAAATCCACCATACCGGACTACTCTCAATGGATACCAAACATTTAATTCCATATATATATAGATTGAAACCAAAAACATATATGTATATATGTATATACTTCACTTGATCATAATCAAGTTCACAAGTGTTCAATTCTCCAAAATATCAATCGTTAATCAAATAAAATTCCAAAATTAATCAACCAACGAAACCTCAAATCAATATAACCTAGTAAAAGCTGTAATTCATATTTAAACATAGTCAATAGTTCATTTGAACTATAATTTCGCAAGATTGTGAAAAACCTCAATTTTACAAAATTCCAGCATAACCCTAAAATATCAAGTTCTGGAAATTCTTTGATTATATATATATATATATATATATATATACATAAAACTCAAAATATAGTTGATAGTGACTTACCTGAGCTATGAATTGAAGAAAATACACCCGTTCAATTCTCCGTTAAATCAGTCTAAGACGTTTCCCCTCCAAACACTTCCGAAATTCAGAAACTCTTCGATTAGGATTTAGATCTATGCCTAAGGATGCTATAGTTTAAGTTTCAAGTGATTTAGACGGTCGAATCTCCGCAAATCAAAGAAACGGTGGAGAAACGGTCGAAGAACGGTTTGAGAAAAAGAAAAAGAAACAGAGAAGAAAAGGAAGGAAAGGAGATGATGTCGAGAGTCTGGAACAATTTGGGATTTATATCCCAAATTTGTCAAATATCCCTTTTGGTCCTCCATCTTTATATAATCTTTTAATAATTACCCTATACCCTAGAGACGACTTGCACCTCGTAGCTGTAACCGAACCTCGCCCTAGGATCGAGTACCCCTCTTGGTACCTTGCACTTCTTCGCCTAAAACAAAACATTAAAAACATTTGGAAACCATGAGACAAAAATCTCAATAAGAAACTATCAGCTATAAAAATCAACTTTACTTAATATAACTACATATATATCCGTTTATAAAGGATTTAATCAACACCTTGTAAAATATACTCCAAACTAAAGTTCATAATAGGATCAAGGTATGAAACCAAAAACCAAAAATATATAATCTTGTATCCATTCTTGAGTTCATCCCCTTATAATTCAAATCACAATTCACAATATATACGAGACGTCTCTTAACATTGCCTATCCCATATGGTCTTACCCAACACTTCTCTGCCATACCCAATAGGTCTTCAAACTGTGTACACAGGCCATATTTCTCACTAAATATGGTCTTTAAAATTAAATCCACCATACCGGACTACTCTCAATGGATACCAAACATTTAATTCCATATATATATAGATTGAAACCAAAAACATATATGTATATATGTATATACTTCACTTGATCATAATCAAGTGCACAAGTGTGCAATTCTCCAAAATATCAATCGTGAATCAAATAAAATTCCAAAATTAATCAACCAACGAAACCTCAAATCAATATAACCTAGTAAAAGCTGTAATTCATATTTAAACATAGTCAATAGTTCATTTGAACTATAATTTCGCAAGATTGTGAAAAACCTCAATTTTACAAAATTCCAGCATAACCCTAAAATATCAAGTTCTGGAAATTCTTTGATTATATATATATATATCTATATACATAAAACTCAAAATATAGTTGATAGTGACTTACCTGAGCTATGAATTGAAGAAAATACACCCGTTCAATTCTCCGCTAAATCAGTCTAAGACGTTTCCCCTCCAAACACTTCCGAAATTCAGAAACTCTTCGATTAGGATTTAGATCTATGCCTAAGGATGCTATAGTTTAAGTTTCAAGTGATTTGGACGGTCGAATCTCCGCAAATCAAAGAAACGGTGGAGAAACGGTCGAAGAACGGTTTGAGAAAAAGAAAAAGAAACAGAGAAGAAAAGGAAGGAAAGGAGATGATGTCGAGAGTCTGGAACAATTTGGGATTTATATCCCAAATTTGTCAAATATCCCTTTTGGTCCTCCATCTTTATATAATCTTTTCATAATTACCCTAAACTTTTAATTTACACCTAAACCCATCGAATTAACTCCAAATTTTGCCTATAACACCAAATAAAAATCACATACCCCATAATAATAATATATATTAATCTAGGTATAAATTCTAGAAATTTGGACACGGACGTGACAACTTAACTATTAGTAGGCCGGACATTCAGTTCTCGGTATGTTATTGTGCTAGATATCAATCTAACCCTAAGGAATCTCATTACATAACTGTAAAAAGAATCCTTAGATATTTGCAAGGCTCAGTGAATGCAGGTTTGTGGTATCCTAATACTCATGACTTCACACTCATTGGATACACTGACGCTGACTACGGACGAGACAAGCTTGAACGAAAAAGCACCTCAGGAGGATGCCACTTCCTTGGGAGCTGTCTTGTGTCCTGGTTTAGCAAGAAGCAGGCGTCAGTAGCCCTGTCAACCACTGAAGCTGAGTGCGTTGCTGCTGGAAGCTGTGTTGCTCAAGTCCTATGGATTAAGCAACAGCTTGAAGGTTTTGGCATTCGGACTAAAACAATTGAAGTCAAATGTGACAACAAAAGTGCCATTTACTTATCAAAGAACCCAATCCAACACAGCAGGATGAAGCATGTCAGCATAAGACATCAATTCATTAGAGATCACGTACTCAAAGGAGAGATCAAGCTGACCTATGTCCCAACGGATGAGCAGCTTGCTGATATCTTCACAAAGCCACTGGCTCGTGAGCAATTCAACATACTTAGAGAAGCCATTGGTATGTTTAATCCTCTTCAATAAATTTCAAGTATAGTATGCATGCTGAGTGAATTACCATGCTGAATGATTTATGCTATTACATGTTGTGTGTTTATCTTAAGCTGAGCAACTAAGCATAAGAATTATTCCTTTGCATAACACTGACTACTCAAAATTTTAAAAGCTTGAAATTCTTAACACTGAGTGAAGAGTCGTTGCAAACTTTAATGCAAAGCACGCGAATTAAATAGCCACTTAGGATGACGTATAGGCTATAATTAGAAAATACACGCGCCGTATGTGTCATAAATGCCAGAATATTTGTCGATTGAGAATCTCGAGGTAAAACGGACAACCCAACGCCTTGGATTAACTCAACATCTCTATAAATAGTGGATGAATTCCCACTTTTATTTCTTTACGCTTAGAAATCTTTGGCATTCATACTCTCTCTCTAAAAATTCCCAAACTTCCCAAAACTTCTCTGAGAATATGACGAACGGTTCTCTAAATATCTCCGATGCCGGTTTACCCAACAACCGCTCCGATGCAAACCCCAAATCTCCTACCCAGCGTGACCACACTAAGGTCACAACACCGAGCAAGAAAGCTCAAGCTGTCCAAGCCACCTCTTTGAAGGGAAACCAACAGCAAAAGGACAAGGGCAAGAAAGTTGTGGAACGCACCTACTCTCAGGTTTTCGAGAGTGTGAGGGGGTGGAAAATTGATCACTCACGATGGTTTTCAAGGGGATTCGTGGACGCCGAGCAACCCTTTTGTGAGTGGATCAAGAATAATGGTTGGACCGAGCTATTCTCAGTTCGTGATGCTACTTACCCTGAGTTGGTAAGAGAATTCTACGCCAACCTAAAGATCGCCAATGATGACCGGAACTACCTAGCTTCTCATGTTCGAGGAAAGGACATCTTCATCAACCCTGCATATCTTGTCTCACTGTTCAAGCTGAAAAACGAAGGAGCTATACTTCGTAAATCTGGTGACCATGAGAAAACCAACTACGTTCAGACCTTCTGTAAACCTGAGGGTCATGTAGGTGAAATCTCGAGCACTTCCATGGGTCAGCATCAAAAGATGGCCCATTACATACTGACCAATTTCCTTTTCCCTAAAATCAACTGCACCAACTCAGCAACCAATTTTGAGCAGTGTTTTATATGGCACATGCTGACCTACACACCGATAAACATGCCCGTATTCATAATCGGTGGGTTTCTACGAAGTACAGGAACCCTTAGGTTAGGCTCTTTTATCACCCGAATCCTCAAGGATCACAATGTGGACATGGTTGCGAAAATCAGCACTCGGGGAACCGAGATTACAGCTGGTGCCCTATTCGGTTTGGCATATGATCAACCTATTATGCTGAAGAAAGGAAAAGGGGAAGCTGTCCAGAATGCTGAGGGGGCGGTGACTCGAAAGGGAAGAACTCAAAGAAAGAGGAAGGTTGTCCAGAGCACCTCTAAAGCTGCTGCTTCTGCCCCCAAAGAAGGTTAAATTTATATGTGGAGGAACTAAGCCTCAGATTCAACAAGGACAGGGTGGATCTAGGTCAGCTGAGAAAAGACCTAGGCAAGCTGAGCCTGAGACAGAAGAAAGAGAGGTTGATGACCAACCATTAAGGAAGAGGAAGAAGCAACTCAATTTTGAGTTAAGACCTATCGATGCACTACCAACTGATGTCGTCGTTCCTCCTAACTCACACTATGTACAAAGTCAAGACGTTGACGCTGAGCAACAGATAGATGATCAGGAAGAACAAGACCAACTGGGTGGTCAGTTAGTCGAGGAAGAACTGGAGGAACAGTTTGAGGAAGAAGAACTGAATGATGAGTCTGAAGAAGAAGAAAGTGGTCAGGATGACACTGAAGAAACAGCTGATGATGAGCACCTTGAACCAATCAACACTGAGTTGGTTGACGAAGAAGAAACTGAGCACACAACAAATTCTCCCACTGTTCAAAGGGAAGCTTCACCCACTGACTCCATTGAGTCCATTCCTTGTGACCCTACTCCTCCAAAGCTAAAGAGACTGAGGAAGAAGAAGGCTTTTCGAGCACCCGTCATTGACCTCATGGGTGACTCACCACTAAGGGATGAGATCTCTGACCTCACAAATGTACATCTTCGGTACTTCTTAATCCCTCCTGAGTCTCAACCAGAGCAACAAGAAAATCAAGCCTCTGTTTCTCAGAAGGAACATGCCGACTTAAATGCTTCCGCCAACCAAAGTAATGTCGAGCAAGTGCTCGAAGATTCCACTCCTCAACATGTTGAGCAAGCTAAGGAATTACCTGCTCAGGTGAACACTGAACTTCCTCAACTTCTAACACCTAGTCATCTTTAGCCTGACCCTGAGCAAGCAACACTTTCTGCCGATCCTCCACTTCCACAACTCAATGTGCAGAATCAAATCCAGTCAGTTTTTACTAACAATCCCAATTCCACGCCAGCCACTGACAATGCTAGGCCTTCTAATGATGAGCAGAACCAAACACCGCCTTCATTCGGTTCTACTCCTCCTCCGGCATCTAGATCAACAAATGATGGATCCTTAAGCTATTTGAATGCCTCTGAGTCTGGTCGAAGAATCGTTGACTCAGCTCAAGCTCTTATCCAGGACCTCCATCAAACCAGTACCAATGCCGCTGGGTCTACTAATGTTGAGACAACTCCACTTTCGTCTGTCACTCAGCTTCTAACTGAGATCAAAGGTCTAAAGGATCTTCTGAGTGTCATGACTTCATTGCAATCTCAACAGCCCAGGCAGGACTCTATAACAAAGCTGGCCGAACTCCAGCTGACCATGGTAAACCACATGAACTCACTGCAAGGGCATATTCATCAATTGTCAGCTGCGAACTCAGCATATGCCACTTCTGCTGAAGTACATCATCTCTTCAGCCAGCTTCATTTTGAGAAGCCTTCAAGGCAAAAGCTTCAAGTGGAAGCTGCTGAGTTGGACGATAATGCAGTCTGGACAGCGGCAGACAATGTTCAACTTCCAGACAAAGTATTTCTACTTTGGGAAAAGTTCAGAAGGCGCAGGAAGCTGTCTCGTGGACTTTTCCTTAATTGTCGAAACATTCTGCCGAAGACTGACGAAGACAGAAGATGCGTGAATCCTATTGGCCAACGACGCTGAGCACGCCCAGAGTGACAATGACAGGAAGCCGTTTCCCTCCAACGGTTATTTTGAAATTTGAAATGACCAGGTGCCTCAAGTGTCACTATATAAAGGCCATCCATTTGCTTCAATCGATGCAGATCTTTAACTAGTCGAAATGCTGACCAAATTCATACTTGAAGTTTCTGTGAGAAAAGCAAAGCAAATACCTTACACCAATTCTTAATCTTTGTGTAAAAGTCTAGAGTGATTTCCAATCATCTAAAGTGTCTTAGCAATCGTTGTTTAGGACAAACACTTTATCATTTCTAGAAGAATAGAAAGGAGAGGCTGAGTACTCGGTTATAGTACTCAGCGTAAATATAGGAGTGAGTAGAGGTATAGAGGAAGGTACTCTTGTTATACTCAGCTTCTATCTGTAAAAGGTTTCGTGCTCTATCTTTAAAGAGCTCAATAGAGAATTCAAAAAGCTCGGAACGAGTTCCGGGGACTGGACGTAGGCGGAGAGGCCGAACCAGGATAAGTCTGCTGAGTAACATCTTTCTAACCCTTAAACTCTTTTAATATATATTGCTTGCTATAAAACTGACTAAGTAAAGAACTCACGCTGAGTTAAGTTTACTAAGAAGCTGAGTTCAGGAATAGACTCTAAGTGCTATTTCCTGACTCAAGTAAAGAAGCATACTTAGTCACAAGTTGACTAAGCTTGTGTCTTGAATCTACTTAGTGACGCTGTGTAAACCTTTTCATAAGAAAAGAAGTCAGCCTCAACGGACAAATTTTTTAAATAGTTCCTATCCCCCCCCTTTGGAACTAACTTGTCACGTTATAAGGGACCAACATACTTCCTATACATATCTTGGTATTAGGCCTTTTTTATCGCTCGGGATTTCGACGAGAAAGTCTACCAATGCCTTAGCTTTGAAGGCCTTTCGTGGCTCATATTGGATGTCGAACTCTGCCATTTTAGAGGCCCATTCTGCCAATCTCCCAGATGTTTCTGATCTTTGTAACACCTTACGGTGTGATGAGTCTATTGGGATGATGATTGCATGGGTTTCGAAGTAATGTTTGAACTTCTGTAAGGCTACTACCCTTCCACATGCAGCTTCTCTAGGTTGGGATACCTGGTTTTGGCATCCCAGAAGACTCAACTGACGTAGTAGACCGAGAATTATTCTATAGCTTCCTCCCGAATGAGGACCATACCGAGGGATTCTTCTACCGTACTGATGTAGAGGTAGAGTGTTTCTCATAGTATTGGGTGGCTGAGCAAAAGAGGTGATGTCAGGGACTCCTTGAGCTTATCGAAGGACGTTTAGCATTTGGCCATCCAGTTAAAGTCTTTTTTCCCCTTTTAGACTTTTGTAGAATGGTATGCATCGTTTTGCTGAATAGAAAATGAATTGCCCTATGGTGTTTATTTTCCCATTTAGCTTCTGGATGTCGTTAACCTTCTAGGGGTGACATATCGATTATTGCTTTGATTTTATCAGGGTTTGCTACTATTCCCCTTTGGGGTATCATGAATCCTAAAAATATTCCCGAGCCAACGCTGAATGTACACTTTTCTGAGTTGAGTTTTAAGTCATACTCTTTTAGAGTTTAGAAGATTGTCTCTAGGTCTGTGACATGTTATTCAATTGCCTTTCTCTTTATGATCATGTCATCAATGTATATTTTAATTTTTCCCCGATCATGCCCTTGAAAATCTTGTTGATGAGCCTTTGATAAGTTGCATATGTGTTCTTCAGTCCGAAGGGCATAATCCTGTAGCAATATGTGCCCTCATTGGTTATGAAGTTTGTGCTTTCTTTATTGAGAGGATTCATGAGTATTTGGGAATTCATCATATGCCTCTTTAGGGGTGTCCTCATTCTGCCAAATAAGAAGGATGATGATGTACCAGGTCTATCCTTCTTGGGGGATCTTCCTTTTTTGGATGTATGCCTTAGGTTGCATCCTCTTGAGATGACATTGATAACACCTTGGGGGGATTTTCCCGTGCTGCTTCTCTCGTTTTACTCGGGTGTCGAGCCTCGTCTAACTTTTTTTTAAATGCTCTAACTTTTCTAGCTCGGTAATGTGATGCATACAATCCTCTGTATCATGACCTTTGCTTTTGTAGAAGTTGCAGTATTCCCCATTATTATACGAGAGTGATTTCTTCATCTTGGGAGGATAGGTTATCTGTACCCTATTTCTCTCTACCCAATACAAGAATCATTCTTTGGGAGCATTTGGAGAGATCGTCGATCTCTTCGGGTGTTGTCGTGGCTTTTTTCGATCTTGGTCCCTATCGCTCCTAGGCTGTTTGCTGGCTAAGGTGGCCTTCTCGCTCAATAAGGATTTAGTCTATGGATCTTCCTTTTACAGAAATCTCTTGCCTGAGTCATCAAGTCCTTGAAGGTCCGGGCATATTGGTGGTTAACTCTCGAGATAGCTCTTTACTAAGGTAGTTGGCCGCCATGATACCAATCGCTCCTTCCACATTCAGTACCTTAATCTGAATGGCTGCTTGCTGGAATCTTTTGACATAGTCATTGAGGGTTTTTTCATGCTGGACCAGGTAGTCGAGATCTTGCATGGTTTTGCTCTTGGATATGGAGTTTACAAAGTGGCTGATAAAGAGCCCTGACATTTGCTTAAAGTTGATATTATCTCAATGTCGAGGGACTCGTACCAGTAGGAGGCATCACCCGTTAAGGTAGTGGGGAGTAGGCGGCACATCACAACGTTAGTTGTTGTGGTAGTATTAGTGGATTGCTTGAAGTTTTTGATGTGAGTAGTACGGTGTATTGTCCTGCCACACTCTTTTAGCAATGGGTATTTTAACCCTAATGGCATGGGCGCAGTTATGATCTTCTTACACATTGGTTTTTATACCTCTGTTATGCCAGGATATTTCAAGTCGATCCCTTCTTTGATGATTGTGCTTCGACGATTGTGCTTATGAGTTTATCTAACTCTTTTTGGATTGCCTCAAACTTGGCTTTAGAACCCTCGCATTTTACTGAAAGGTTTCTTTCTTTGGGCACCCATCGATCTCGAGTATAGGGTTCGATTACCCTTTCCTAGATGATAGACCCGGACTCGGCAGATTTATAACGGGTTCTTCTTCGATTTGTATCCGGGGTCCTCCTATTTGGGGAGGGTCGCTTTTCTTCTCTTACCCCGGTTAATCTCTCGGGGACTGCTTGTTGTCATTATTTATTTTCCTCGTAGGGGGAGTTTAGGATCTATGGTGTCTCATATCGAGGAGTCTTCATTTACCCTCGACTAGGTGCCTGAATCCCTTACTCTATCCCTTAGGGATTTGTCTCGCTGACAATGCAACTTCGGGTAGAATGATGCCCGGTTGAGTAGTTGATATTCTCAACTTTATTCATGTACCTGACAGTCTCCTCCAGTAACTCCATTTTTTCTTTAAGCTCATCCATTTGGATGGTGTGCTCTTGTCGCATGACGCTGACGATGTCGTGGACAGATCCCAAAATTTTCTTCTAGTCGCTAGGAGATTGCACATATGAGTCTTTATTGTTGGGCATCTAGGGCCTCAGTGTCCTTCGCCACGTCTAGTGTCGGATTGCGATCGGCCTGAAACTATAGTCGCACTCCATATTTGCCGCAATCTGAAATCCGGATGCAGGGAGTGTACTTGAGGAAGGAACTTGGATGGAACTACTTAAGCAAGTCATTGATGTGTTTGCTCCAAACTCACCGCATCAATTTGATGTGGTTGAATCTTGAAAGTCCACTTGAAGACCTGCAATTGGATAGAAACAATGTCAAAGGAAGGGGTGTTGTCTGGCTAAATCGCTTCAATGCCTAAGTCAGTTTGAAGTAGGACTCCAGGATGAACACAACAGTAAATCAAAGTTATGATGTAAGCTTAATGAATGAATGAAGTAGTGTATCTTGACCGTAGAAGACGGTTATGAGCAAAGGAGCGGGGTGTCCTACGTGTCACTTGTTGATAGGTGAACGTGTGTCCATGTATCAGGGCCTAATATTCCTCAAGCTCACTAGGCCTAAGATTCACGGGATCGAACATGATTGTTGTAACAGATGGATCTTTGACTGAGTCTTTTGAGACTTCTTAAGTCGAGGTCTTTAATACGGAGTTGTATTGTCTAGTTTGGTTGTAGAGGCGCCATGTGTTCCCCTCCTCCGAATGATGGTTCGGATCTCTTAAATAACACATGATGAGTTTATATTCAACTGATATTACTTAGTATATCTATTTAAAAGATCAATTGCTTAATATTAATAAATTAAGAGCTTAATCAATTAAAAAAAATAATTGGTGAAAGAGCTCAACTATATGCAATTTACCATTAGAAGAAAAAGCATTTACAAGTGCTTTTTTTTATGGGTTAATACACATATTTGCCCCTGTGTTTTCGCGGAAAAACAGATTTGCCTTTAAATCAAATAAACACACAAAACTATCCCTGAATTTTCTATAAACCTGCAATTATACCCTATTTTAACAGAGCTGCTAAACGACGATGACATCAAACCGTCTTGTTTCCAAAAAAAATTGGATGACGACAATCACAATTCATTTGGTTTCTTATTATTTTCTATTGCTATTGCTTTTGGATTAATTAGGAGGTTTAGACAGGTTTGATGTGAACGCCGTTTAACAGCTCTGTTAGATTAGGGTATAATTGCAGGTTTATGGAAAATTCAGGGATAGTTTTGTGGGTTTATTTGATTTAAGGACAAATCTGTTTTTTCGTGAAAACACAGGGACAAATATGTGTATTAACCCTTTTTTTATTTATTTTAACATCTTTATTCTTTTATGCCGACTGGTGAAATCGACTGTGCACAAATCTTTAATCAAGAACCACTTCTTTTAGTGAACATGAAGCAAATTTAAAAAGCAAAATGTGAAGATCAATTCATCCATAAATACCGTTTTCTCAATATTTTACTAAGCTATGCCTTCAAATCATACATCTCTGCACTGCAGCCATGAACTTGTTGCATTCTTCACCATCAACATCTTTGGAAGACGAAATTCTCATCAGGAAAATCCTATTGACTCATGATCCAGACGGTCGTCATCTAGATTCCGAGCTATTGTTGACTGCAATTGAGAATGTCCTCAATTACACTGCTAAATTTCAAGTAATTTCATCTCACTTTCTTACCTGTATGTATTCAACTCAGTATCATGATTGAACTAAGAATTACAAGTTTGATTTTCAGATCAATATTGATGCAATTTCAACTAATGATATAAGCAACATTGAAATAGTGGGAGCAGAAGAATCACTAGGGCAAATCATCACCAAAATTTCAAATGCGGTAAATTCCCATTTAAATTTCGTGTAAAGGATGGCAATTAGGGTTGATGTATCAGAATTGGGTCATGTTAGTCGGTCGGATTATCTTTATAAATCAGTCAAATCATGTCATGTCAGAAATTGTTATCCCTGCAATTGCTCGCTGGGGGTGGAGGGCGAGGGGTCACAGAGGAACTGTTGATGACCCCCTACTTTGTGGAGGAAAACAGATTACCCGCGGAAATTCCGTCGCTAAACTTATGATTTCATGTATGGAATTGCAATTTGGGTTGACATATCACAACCCAGTCCGGTTGTCTTTGTAAATCGGGCAAATCATGTCATGTTAGAAATTGCCATCTCTGCAAATGCTCGCAGGGCGGAGAGGCAGGGGTCACGGAGGCTCGGTTACCCCGACTCAGGAGAAAATATATATATATATATATCCAGAAATTTTCGTTGTTAAATGTATAATTTCTGTTGGTAATTACATTCTATTCAGAATATAAGAATTTGACATCACTAATCGAAATCTCCAAAAGAAAAATATGTAACTTTTAACAAATTTCCATGGATTAAGACCCTCGAATATTTTCGTTCTAGCTCCATCACTGAATGCTCGAACTTATTGAGACCTTTTACTGTGATTGCAGTTGCTTTTCAGAAGCTCCAGCGACGGAGATCTACATGAGAGAACAATGGTTTTGCTTGATTTACTTGGAAATTACAGATGGGATGCAAAAATGGTATTAGTACTTGCAGCATTTGCAACAAACTATGGTGAATTTTGGCTGTTAATGCAGCTTTGCCCTTGCAATCCATTGGCAGAATCAGTTGCATTGCTAAGACAATTTCCCAATGATTTAACCATGTTGAAGCCTAGGATCAAGGCCTTAAGCTTATTGGTGAAGACATTAATGGATGTTACAAAATGCATAATCAAGTTTGAAAGCTTGCCATTTAGGCATGTAAAGATATATGGTCAAGCAATGGCTGCGGCGAAATCGGCTATCTGTTTAGCCTCTTACTGGGTAACAAGAAACACCTTGGCATGTTCTTCTCAAATCACAGACTTAGCCATGAAGCCTGAGCAAGTGCATGTTCCTTCCCTTCAATCAGCATCTAAATATGTACCTTTTCATTTCATTTGTTTTAAGTAGATCATAACTTGATTCATGTTCTTATTCATGAGTGAACTTTTGATAGATTTAGCCATACACGAAGATGGTCCCTCAACTTTAGTCATACGTTCTTTATAGTCCATAAACTTCAAAACCGGACATAAAAGTCTTTGAACTTTACCTTTACTTACATAAAAGTCCCTAAGTGTGTTTTGGTTAGGAGAAAGAAAGTAGATATTTAGAGAGAAAGCTCTGACATTGGTGATTTGAAAATATGAAAATGGTCGTTCTAAACAACTTCAGTTCTAGAAGTTTTTCATTTTGAGGTTATCATCGGTCATTTTGAAGTTGTTTACTTTCATAAGAGACTTTTATGTTAGTAAATAACAAAGTTCAAGGACTTTCATATCCGGTTTAAAAGTTTAGGAGCCAGGGATGTAATTTACCCTAGCCGGAGGCAAGGCATGGGGTGCTATTGCATCCGTAACCATAGGAAACCACTCTGAGAGGGGTGGTTACGCCCTGCCTCAACCCTTCAATTTTATCTAGGCATTCCCTTTTTTGGTCCAGCCAAGGCCAAAAGGTCATTGTTTTAGCCTGGGTAGAGAAAAAACCTATAAGCAGTAGAGGTCAAAACGACCCCGTTTTTTTATATTTAAGCCCTACTGGTATTTTTGCATCCCAGTAGTTCAATGTTGGATTCGCCACTGGTCATTTAGTTATTGATAATTGGTGTATTTTCTTATCAGGTGCTCAACTTCAGCAGCAGCCGCAAGTGCATCATGGCAGCTCATAAGTCTGGTTTATAGGCTGAGCAGTGTGCACAATAGGTTGAGTCAGTGGGTGGAGTTGTGTCATCAACAAATAGGTTGATGTTCCAATTCTTTTCAGAATGGTTCAGAAACTCTTGTATGCATATATATAATAACCTAGACTGTGCAGTTATTTTAACACCTAAACTTCTGCAAAATTTGCAGAGAGAAAGTTGTATCAGAAACTGATAAACCTTTTCCAGGAGCCACATTCTGATAACCAAGAGGTACTTGAAGTGTTACTAGCATTAAAAGATGCCTTACCACTCCAGAATTCTTCTATGCAACCAAAGGTAATCTCTTATGTGTCCTGTAAAATGTAATGATGGCGACTCAACTTTGCATATTGTTTTACTACAGTCACTAAACTTCAATTTTCACAGTCAAAATAATTGAATTTTAACTAGTTATTGTTATAGACCGTGATTTGACCATGAACTCAAGTCACGTCAAGTTAGCAACACAAATACTCAAAAAATTCAATTAGTTATTGTTTATATATCGCGATTGGGGTGTTTCTGTCGCTGACATGTGGAGTTGACATGGTATGACTCAAAATGTAATGTTGCTTGGTCTATGGACAATGTAATGACAAGTCATATTTTTTGGCAGGAAATTTGTTATAGTGACTTTAGTGTGACGAAAACCGATTTTCATTTATTTTCATGACACGAATTAATCTTGAGTTATCACAGTGAAACAACAACCAAATTTGCGTGAAAATTGTTGCATTTGACCCCTCATATGTCCATATCTACTCAGAAAGAAAAAAGGGTAAAATACATCCATGGCATCTCAACCTCTGCATTATTTACATGATGGTTCCAGTTGCTTCAAAACCGGACATAAAAATCTCTGAACTTTGACATATACTAACATAGAAGTTCAAATGACTGTCGACTATTTCATATCTTGAATGTGATATCCTAGTATCTTTCCTTTTCCTAACCATTTCATACGTGTGATGACAGGTAGATTTGTCTGAACTGAAGGACAAGATAGTGATACTTTTAGTCTCAAAACCAGACCTCCTTCCACTAGAGGGATTGTTCCTACTGGTTCAGCAAACATATGATCATCCTCAACACAACAAGTCAGATGAAAGTTATGAAATTGTATGGGTTCCGATTTCATTTTCGGATACATGGACACATGCTGAAGTAGAAATGTTCAAACTTTTATCAAATTCCTTGCCATGGTACTCCCTTCGTCGGCCTTGGTTACTAAACTCAGCTGTTGTAACCTTTATAAAACAAACATGGGATTTTAAAGATGACCCTGTTATGGTTGTGTTGGATTCACAAGGAAATGCTACAAATTCAAATGCAATTGATATGGTTCTGCTCTGGGGTGCAAAGGCATATCCTTTCTCATCCTCAAGAGAAAACCGGCTCTGGGAAGAGGCGAAATGGAGTATGCACTTTTTGTTAGATGAAATTCATCCCTTGATATCTAGATGGGTATGATATACTAAATTGCGCATTTTTCTAGTTTCATCATTCTATTGTTCTGATTTCATCTTCTGTTGACTTCAGGTAGAAGAAGGAAGGAACATTTGCATCTATGGAAGTGATAATCTCGACTGGATCCGAGAATTCAATGCCGAATTGAAGAACATTAGAAGTAACGGGGTGCAGCTTGAGACTGTCTATGTTGGAAAAAGTGACATGAATGAACATGTGAGATGTGTTTTAGATGTAATCAATGAAGAAAACCACACTAGTCTTCATTTGCCATTAACAAAATTACACTTATTTTGGATTCGGTTGCGAAGTATGAGAAGATCAATGCTGAAACTAGTACAATCTATCAGTTCTAATCATATATACAGAGAAGTTTCAGCATTGCTAGATAGTACTGCTGAGGGATGGGCAGTAATAGGGAAAGGCAACACGACCGAAGTCGTAACGCTTCAAGGGAGGAAAGTGATTGAATGCTTGAATAAGTTTTCTGAGTGGAGAGAAAATGTAGCACAGTTAGGATTCATGGGTGCACTCCGAACCGCCTTCGAACCACCTGCTTCTACAGAACCATGTAATCAATCTAATGTTCTACCTTATGCAGAAGAATTACTTGAAGGTATTTTCCTATGTGAAAAGTGTAAGCGTCCTATGAAGAAGTATGTTCTCTATGAATGAAAAATGTAATCAAGGAGGCAACTTCAACTATGTTGTTTTTTATGCCATTTTGTATTATGTTATACTGACTGCTAAACAATCATAAAACAGACAATTGAGAGTTCTATTTTCTTTGGCTTGTGATCATTTGTTTTACATTTATTTACCCTGTTAAGTGGCACGGAGATAGATTCAGGATACGCTAAAGTCGCCTTGTGGCGCCAAGACTTTTCCAAGTCGGCCAGCCAACTGATACTCCTATAAGCATTATGTCAAGTCTTACCTTCAAGGGTGTATATAGCTAAACCTAAGCATATATTCACTAATCACTCTCAAATACCGTCCTGCTAGATTCCCTGTGTATCAAACCTTGACCCTCGTAGGGATCCTTACATATGGATATATCGTTCTCTCTTTCCTAAGGTTGGATGCTCGCCTCCTGTCACATCCGTGTCCTTAATGTTAGTTATTATATCCTAGTATTAGGTTATATTATATTTATTTATTGATTGGAGACTTAATTGGGTATTATAGATATAGTTTGGAGGTCAATTTCACACTTTAAGTGTAAAATTAAAAAGTTTAGTGTAAGTTTTAAAAGAAGTCAAGGTTTAGAAGGACCAAAATGGACTATTTCCCTTATTGGGAAGATCAATAACACAAATCAAGATTTGTGTTTTCATAGTTAATTTAATGGTTAGCAAAATGTGAAATTTTTTTTTTACCAAAATGTCATATTATTGTTATTAAAAAAAAAAAGAATGCAAAATAAAAATCAATATTTACATGAAGTTAAGACTTGACAAGTGTTCAACATGCATGCTTTCTATTATGCATGTATATATCTAAAGTTGCCACATGTAAATAAATGTTTTATTATTATTATTATCCATTTAAGTATTTAGTATTTATTTAATATATATATATATATATATATTATTTTATTTTCATAGAAATAATGGTTTTGATTTAAGATATTGGATTATGCCATTTTTTTTCTCTAAGCAATATTTTATTTTAGAATTTTATATTATGAAAATAAAAAGAAAATATAGTAAATTCTAAATTTTATTTCAAAAATAAGTAATTACTAAACTTTTTATAAATTGTTATTATGATATATATTTTAAATCAATGAGGTTGTGAATTTCATGCATAAATTTTGAATAATAAAAATAAATAAATAAATGTCATGCATAATGAAATGTGTCATGCATGCAAATTTTTATAATAAAAAAATATGTCATGCATGATGAGATGTGTCATTCATGCATACAAAGAACAAAAAGGTTAGTATATATAAAAATTTATTTGAAAAAAATAAGAAAAAGATATCCCTATCTAAATATTATTTCATTCAGGAAAACAAAAGAAATGAGGGAGAGAGAGAGCCTAAGAAAAAGAAAATGAAATTAAGAGTAGGAATAAGAAAAAGTTAGTAGTAAATTGAGTTGATTAAGAATACCAAGACACTTTATTTCATAGTTGAAATGGTGAAGATCGGAGTGCAAAGTCTTTAAGACGGGGTTGTATATATATTAGACAGATTTGAGACTCAGGTTGTGTTTTCCGTCGATTAATTACCGAAGTAAGTAATTTATCAACTACCCTTTTATGATTTTGAATATATATACATATATGTTAAATGATTTTGGTAAAATTTTATTTCTTAAAGTGAATATTTGATTTTGAGATGGTTAAATTAGTGGTTTTGATAACTTAAGATTTATAAAATAAAGCTTTTATATATGATGATTTATGTGCTTATTTTTAGAAATTGAAGTTAGTATTGAAGTATATTTTTACATTAATTATTGCTGATTTTAGTACAATGATGATTTATGGTTGAATATTTTGGAAATTAATTGAGAAGTGTACTTGAGAAATTCTATGGTGTTGATTTATGAGTTTTATATATATATGTTCACATATATATATATATATATATATATATATTTCTGATTTTAAATTATATTATGAAATTGTAATATTTTTAGTATCCATCAAGGGTAATCCGGATAGGTGGCTTTAATTAAAGTCCGTATTTAGTGAGAAATACGGTCTGTGTACACAATTGAAAGACTTATCGGGTATGGCAAAGAAGTGTTGAGTAAGACCATGCGGGCTAGGCAAATTATGAGATATCTCGGTTCTATTATATTATGGGGATTGATACATACGAGGATTATCTCTCGAATGGATACGATTTGTGAAGAATATATTGATATGCGATTTGTGAAGTATTTATTGAGATACAGTTTATGAAGTAATTATTGATTTACGATTGATTTGAGTAAATGGTTAATTGCAAACCTATTTATTTTGTTTGGTTGAGATTTTAAACAAATAAATATATATATAACTATTTTGAACACAAGTTTTGGTATTAAGTATTTAATACAATGATTTACGTTTTGGACAATGTGTGGTATTTTGAGAAATAATGTTTATAACAAGTTTATGATATTTTAAATTGCATATTCGGTTAAAAGTATTATTTTGAGTATTTTATTATGGTTTAATCCATAAAATGTTCATCTTTAAGAACATGAATTTTATATGATACATTTTGGAAATTAAAGTATATATATAGTTATTTTGAGTATAAGTATTTTATGTAGTTGATAATTGCTTACTGAGATTTCTGTCTCATCTTTTTAAATGTTTTAATGTTTTAGGCGAGAAAGAGCAAGGTATAGGAGAAGTCACTGGTTGATAAACAAGGTTGAATTATCAAGTCATCAGTTTTGTCATTAGTTAGGACAATTATCTTTGCAGTAATTTGGAGATTTGGTTATGTTGGTGACACTTAAATGTAATAGAAATATGTATATAGTCTAAATGTACTTGAGAGGAATTCTGGAAAAGTTCAAAATTTATAATATTTGGATAATTTGGAGACTTATAGGTATTGATTCTGATCTTTCTATTTCACGTCCGATGCCGATTGAGGTCGTTTAGGGTCGGGTGTGACACCTCCGTTGGCAAATATAGGATTGCTGAGGTGGGGAGCCAGTTTTACACCTGCGTGCATAAATTTTTTTTCCTCCCCTGCCCACCTCCTAGTGCTCGATGGACTAGGATGGATCGCTTACACTAAGGGTATGTTCATTGGTCAGGGATGGCGGAGATCCTACGCCAAATGCTCTCTATTTTCTATAGTGGTCCTTATATCAACTTGAGGGCTGAGAGGAACAACCATTGATGCGTTCCACTCAACACTCTTTGTTGAAACCTCCTCGGAGCTGTGCCAGCGCTTGAGGCATATTGGTCTACAAGCAAACTGCCACTCCTTTACACTAAGCAGAATGTGTCAATAATCTAGCCAAATATCACATGCAAGCATCATGAGCAAATGAGAATTCTTGCAGAGAAATAAAAAATGATTAAGAGAAATAAAGGGAAAAAGAAAATAGAAGGAAATAGGCCAAGGAAAGAACAAAAAGATAAGTTCAAATAGTGAAAACTATTAACCTATGTCTGTAAGAAAAAATCCAAGCATATGGCATCATGATGATATTGATTCATTTCATATCTGTAAACCTTTATGCTCAAATCTTCTGAATTGCAGGCTTTTTCACTTTTCTGCTTTGTTTGTTTGCTTTAGCAGAGGGGTCAGGAACAAAGTTGTTGTAGCCAAATCAAGATTTAAGGTTGGGATTGGGATTATATAATGTTTCAATCAGAAACTTTTTAGTATTAATTAGGCACTAATTAAGGCTGTTACATATCCTAAAACAAAGTGAATAAGCAAGCTACACTGTTACAGCTGATGTGGAAATTTGATGAAACACTTAGCATCATAAGTTCCTCCCACTTTTCACTTTAATGATGCAAGGATATAAACTTTGATTTCCTTTCTTTTTCTCCTTAATATATTGATTAAAAATGGAAAAGCACATATTTGAGCCCCTAATCAATTCAATTCTTACGGACTATACCCGTGATCTTTTAAATGGATATATTAAGTCCTTGATCAAATATTTTTAACACATTGGACGATCTGATTCAAACTCCGGGCACGGATCTGCCAGCATGTAAGGGATGGCATGACATGTTGTTAGAAAAACCTTATCTAACATGGTGATCTATGCATCAGGTGACATGTTAAAAGAGTGAAAATGCTGGCAATTCTATGCACACAATGACATGCTAGCAGTTCCAGTTCCAAGAGCGTTAAATAGAGTTTGAATCACACACGTAACTAGGCCATCCAAGAGAGGTAAACTGTGCTAAAAAGTAATTGGTCAAGGACTTAATGTATCTACTTAAAATATCCGAGGCTTAATTATTAATCAAGGGCTTAATTAGTGAAAATTGAATAGATAAAGGACTCAGTTATGCCTTTTTCCATTTCAAATAGATCATTGCTTTCAATTTTTCATGATCAGAACTACTTCAAGGAGGTGGATGGGAATATTAATCACATTTTAATTACCATAAATACAATCTCAAGACAAGAACTGTAAAATATAGTAATGCAGATTAGCATTTCAGTGCAGTGCAGTGTGTAGAATTCCTTGACAGAAGGGGAAAGACATTTCTTCAGGAAAAGAACATTAAATTGTAAGGGAAAACATATGTTTCACACAAAGTAAAAGGTTTATCAGAATGCCTAGTATAAAAATCCTGAACTTAATCTTTTGATATTTTCTAATTTGCTATATTCTGTCAAGCTATAAAGATGCAAATCATAGGCAGGCCCTTATCTAAAATTCTTAAACTCCATCAGAAGCAAGGTACAATTTTTTGTTGCCACTTTCCAATTTGAATCACCTATATAAGGGTCAGAGCTAACCAAATCCAAACCCACACAGCCTTCTTCTCTTCTCTTCTTTTCTCACTTGTTCTTAGAGTTTCATCTTTGCCTCATTCACTATGGCAGTTGTACCTCACAGGATGTCGAATCCTAGAACCGATCGCCATCTGTTTTCCTCGTCCGATGACAATCTAATGATGAAGCAAGTTCAGGCTACTCATGCTCCTGATGGCCGCGATTTTTCTGTTAAACCCCTTCTTCATGTTGTGGAGGATATCTTCAACCGTGCTGCACCCACCGGCCTTGCTACCATCGTGCAGCAACCGGTACAATAACCTATTACTATCTCTTGCACATTCTTTGTTGTACTAGTCAATGTCCTGTGTTGCTTGGACATGAATTTGATGACTTGTAATCTCACTGCAGGCAGTTCATCAGGCGCAAATCGATGCAATGGATGATAAAGTTCTTGAGTATGGCGTCAACGAAATGCTCGAACTGTTGTCATACACAATCAACAAAATTTCCTGTGAGGTATAGCATTGTTTACTCGTTCTTATATTCCGGATGCATTGATTTGTTTTCGTGGTCATTCCGTAATAGGCTCTTTTTATAGCTATCTTGCAAGTGTGCTACTGGAGGGGATGCACATGCCACAACCTTGGCAATATTTCAATTGGTATCAAGCTATTCATGGGATGCAAAAATAGTGCTGGCTTTAGCAGCATTCGCAGTGAACTATGGTGAGTTCTGGCTCGTGGCGCAGCTTTATCTTACGAATCCATTAGCGAAAGCTGTTGCACTGCTGAAGCAATTGCCAGACATCCTCGAACGTGCTGATTCGTTGAGACCAAAGTTCGAGGCACTCAATATCCTTATCCGGGCTAGTTTGGATGTTGCAAAATGCATTGTTGAATTCAAGGAGCTTCCATCTCAATACATCAGTCCTGATACACCAGAAATGTTAACTGCTACTGCTCATATTCCGACTGCTGTTTACTGGACTATTCGGAGTATCGTAGCTTGTTCATCACAGATTATTGGCCTCATTGGCATGGGCCATGAGTATGATTTTAGCACTATGAGCCATTTTCATATTCAATTTTTGTCATTTTAGCCAATTAAAGATTTGATTATGCTTATTATTGCTCGAACATAGGTACATAGCATCGACAACCGAAGCATGGGAGCTATCGAGTTTGGCGCACAAGGTTAAAAGCATTCATGAACATCTGATGAGGCAGCTCACTCTTTGTTATCAGCACATTGGTGACTCATTCTTCACCTATTTCAATCAAGTTTTCTACAGTTTTCGGTTTTTGAATACGGAAGTGATCTTTCTATATGTGATGCAGATGAGAGACGACACTTGGAAGCATATCAAACGTTGATTCGCTTATTCGAAACTAACCACATTGATAACATTAAGATTCTGAGGGCTCTGATTTATGCTAAGGATGATCAGCTACCACTCTATGATGGTGCCACCAAGAGAAGGGTTGATCACATATTGCCTCTCAACAATTTATACCTATTGCAAACTAATCTTTGTCATCGGAAATACTCATGTTTTCCAACAATTTTCCGGTTTTGCAGGCTAGCCTTGATGTGCTAAGGAGGAAAAATGTGCTATTGTACATATCAGACCTTGAACTCCCCTCTGAAGAGCTTTCAATGCTCGAACAAATGTACAGCGAGGCTCGACAGAGTCCATCGAGGACCGAGAGCCAATATGAGGTAGTGTGGCTTCCAGTCGTGGACCGATCAACCCCGTGGAATGATGCAAAACAGAAGCAGTTTGAGAATCTCCAATCAATGATGCCATGGTACTCAGTCTACCACCCTTCACTGCTCGATCCAGCGGTGATCAGGTATATCAAGGAGGTCTGGCACTTCAACAAGAAACCGTTGCTGGTTGTCTTAGACCCTCAAGGAAAAGTAGTGAATCCTAATGCAATCCATATGATGTGGATTTGGGGAAGCACAGCTTTTCCATTCACTAGCCTCAGAGAGGAAGCACTCTGGAAAGAAGAATCGTGGAGGATCGAGTTACTGGCAGACGCCATCGATCCACAAATCATTAACTGGGTAAGATCTCATTTTTCTTCGGGATTCAAATCCGGATTCGAGTCTTAGGGGCGAGCCTTGACGCAACGGTTGTTGTTGTGTGACCAAGAGATCACGGGTTCGAGTCTTAGGAGCGGCCTCTTGCCAAATAAATTGGCAGGGGAAGGCTTGCCCCAGTACACCCTTGTGGTGGGACCCCTCCCCGGACCCTCACTCAGTGGGGACGCGTAGTGCACCGGGCCGCCCTTTATTCAAATCCGGATTGAAGTTATACTAAAGTTCATAACTTGTATGCATTTCAGATACAACAAGGGAAGTACATATGCTTGTATGGAGGCGAAGATATCGAATGGATCCGAAAGTTCACAATAACAGCAGATGCAGTTGCAAGGGCTGCCAATATCCAGTTAATGATGCTTTATGTTGGAAAGAGCAATCCAAGAGAGAAAGTCAGGAAAAACAATGTGATTATTCAGACAGAGAATCTCAGCCATGTACTTCAGGATCTTACACTAATCTGGTTCTTCTGGGTTAGGCTAGAAAGTATGTGGCATTCCAAGGTGCAACATAACAGAACAGTAGAGAATGATCCAATAATGCAGGAGATTGTAACAATGCTTAGTTTCGACGGCAGTGATCAAGGATGG
The DNA here is from genome assembly GCF_963576675.1 of Euphorbia lathyris. Classification (NCBI taxonomy): domain Eukaryota; kingdom Viridiplantae; phylum Streptophyta; class Magnoliopsida; order Malpighiales; family Euphorbiaceae; genus Euphorbia; species Euphorbia lathyris. Next base: position 15,214,495 of record NC_088914.1, on the reverse strand, counting down.
GCTGTGATCAGCAAAGGATCAGGGGGCGAAAATCAAATAGCTAAGGCGAAAGGTGCTGATATCATTAAGAGCTTTGAGGATTTCCAGTCATGGAGGCACATTGTAGATGAAAGAGGGTTCCTTCCTGCATTGAATGATTACCTCCATGGACACCACAATCCACATCATTGCAACAGGTTGATTCTTCCAGGTAGTACCGGAAGCATCCCGGAGAAAGTGGTCTGCGCTGAATGCAGCAGGCCAATGGAGAAGTTCATCATGTACCGTTGCTGCACTGATTAAACTAAAGCTCACTAAGTCTATTGAGCCACTGTTATGAATCCATGTATTCCATAATTGCTAGTGTTTTTTCATATTGTTTCAAGTTGTTTGTTTCAAGTGCTCTTGCAATTTTCATCTTGTTTTAATTAAATTGAACTATTAGCTTTCTGTTAATCTTTAATTTGATATAGAGATTGTCATATTGTTGTTTGAAGATTTGATTTGATTTGATTTGTCAGGTTTAATTAAGGTAATCCCCAAATTCACATCTTTTAGGACTAAATGCAAACACCTCTTCAGCATAAACGAGAATGGCAGATTCAAAGTTCATATGATCAGTTCAAAGGTTCTAGTCTGTAACTTAACCATCACCAATTAGGGCAAAGATTCTTCCTAATTTCTCGTCAAATCTACGCATTCAACTCAAAAAATGACCACATGTGAACACCCAATTACAAAAATCAAAACTCTTTATGCCCAATTTGAATTTCCATAAAAAGGCAAGATTTCTCCCATGTTCTCATGAAATCTACAACACCCAACTCAAAAAATGACAGTTTGTTTACACACAATTAGAAGAAATCAAAACTTTTGAAGTCCAATTTGAAGTTATTCAAGGATGGAATGTACCAGAAGACAGGTAACACAGTGCATATAATAATTCACTGTGCTGTTTAATACTGGAATATCAATTTATGCTCCGGAAACTTGAATTTCTCCCATTGAAATTAAAGGAAGAGTTCACCATAATGAAGCAACAAATAACAAAATGACATTTCAATTAATTAAAATAAGAAAACAATGTCACAATCCCAATCAGAGCTACAGCTTCTTACAGAAACAATGCCGTAGCTATTCGAAATCGAATGAGAAGAGAGGGAATTGTAACTGATTTACGCTGTCCGTTGACACGTCCTTATGGATTGATTAGCCATTGAAGAACGCAACGCCTATCAGAAGCGACACGAAAATCAAATTACCATTCGTAAAAGATAAATTGAAAAATGACAAGAGAATGAAGAACGAAAGAAGAGAACTTTCATTCAAATCTGCTGATCGAATACATTAAATCTGCTGATCGAATACATTAAATCTCTGATATCCGGCGGAGAAGAAGAGAGGTGATTGATTAGGGTTTGAGGAAAGGGGATTTATTTATAGGAAGAATGAGACCTAATTTCGTAGGATTAAGTTTGAGGAACATTTACGGAAATGCCCTTCTTATTTTTACATTATTCCTCTACTAAGCCTAGCCCATCATCACACCACAAAATATGGTTTTTTTACATACAAAGTAGGAATGATAATAATATTTATAGGTTAATATATATTGGAAATCTAATTCATGATATATCAAATGTGTACCTAGCTTAGGGTAGGGGTGTGGTCAGTTGTCCTCCTTTCTATGAATTTGTTATTTTGGAATGTTAGGGGTGCGGCTAGCAAGACTACCCGTATCCATATTAATGATCTTATTAAGCAGTTTAATCCATCTTGTTTTGCTCTTTTGGAAACTAAGATTAGTGGTGAGAAAGCAGATGAGGTGGTTAAGAAGTTTAAGAACTGGCACTGTGTTAGATCGGAGGCAACTGGCCGGGCTGGGGGGATTTGGCTTTTTTGGAGGCCAGATCGGATTCATTTTGATATTCTTAGCATGGATAAGCAGTTCATTCATTGTAAAGTGAGTATTTCCGGCAATACTCCCTTTTTTATTACCCTTGTGTATGCTGACCCTATCTTGTCTAATCGAAAACGGCTCTGGGAGGTTCTCTATTCTATGAGTGTCAGCATTTCGGAGCCCTGGTTTGTGGCGGGTGACTTCAATGATATCGCCTTTATGAGTGATCAGAGAGGGGGATCCAATCATTATGTTAATCGCTGTCTGCATCACAAGAATAGTATGGATTTATGTGGGCTTTCCGATCTGGGGGCTTCTGGTCATAAATTCACTTGGAAGCGTAATAATACTTTTGTTCGATTGGACAAAGTCTACGCTAATGTTTTAGCTCTAACTTCCTTCCCCGAGTGCTCTGTGTTGAACCTCCCGTTCCGTCATTCGGATCATTGTCCTATTTTGTTTAGACTTTTGAGAGGTAAGCATCCTAGGGGTAAGAGACCGTTCCGGTATCAGTTGGCTTGGGAGTCCCATCCTAAGTTTAAAGAGTTCGTTCATGAGAGTTGGAGACCTCATTCGTATGTACTGCAAGCTGCTGAAGGGTTCAGGAATAAGGTGCAGGGGTGGAATAGGAATGTGTTTGGGCATATTATCAGAAGGAAGAACAAGTTATTAAAGAGGATGGAGGGCATTCAACGCAGGTTGGAGGGGAGGTTTGATCATAGCCTTGAGGGCCTCCTCAGAACCCTTCAGAAGGAGCTGGAGGCTGTGCTTAGGCAGGAGGAGTTCCTTTGGTTCCAGAAGTCTCGGAAGTCCTGGATTAGAGATGGGGATCGTAATACCAAATACTTCCATCTCTCTACCCTGATCAGAAGGCAGAGAAATAGAATTGAGGCCATTAAGGATTCTAATGGTGATTGGGTTTATGAAGATGAGGTTATTCGGAACTTAGCCCTGGATTTCTACAGAGAGCTGTTCAAAGAGGAACCTGTTCTTTTGGAGAGGGCTCACTCTATTGCTACATTTCCTTTAATCAGTGAGGATTGTAGTCAGGAGGCCTTTCAACCTATTTCCCGAAAAGAGATTGACCAAGCTATCTTCAGCATTGGGGCTTCTAAAGCTCCTGGGATTGATGGTCTTCCGGCGGGCTTTTACCATAAGCATTGGGATGTAGTGAAGGAAGGCATCTATAATTTTGTCTTGGGGGTGTTCAGTGGTTCGAAGGATATTGAGCTGGTTAATAGAACCCTCCTGGTTCTGATTCCTAAGATTGATAAGCCTTCTTCCTTTTTGCATATGAGACCTATCAGTTTTTGTAATGTTCTTTACAAAACTGTTACAAAGATTGTGGCTAATAGAATCCGTGGCATTCTTCCTGCGATCATTTGTCAGAATCAGGGTAGCTTTGTGCCTGGTAGACAAATGATGGATAATGTGGTGATCGCCCAAGAGATGGTCCACACGATGAAGATTAGGAAGGGGAGGAAAGGCATTGTGGCTCTGAAGCTGGATTTAGAGAAGGCCTATGATCGAATTAATTGGGATTTCTTGATGGAGAGCCTTGAGAGAGCTAGAATCCCGGACAGCTGGAGAAGTTTAATTAAGGTATGTATTTCTTCTCCTGTGTTTCAAGTTATGGTCAATGGGGATATGTCGGAGGAATTTTCCCCGGGCAGAGGAATCCGTCAGGGGGATCCTATGAGCCCTTTCCTTTTTGTTATTGCTATGGAGAGGCTCTCTCACCTGATTCAGGATGCGATTGATAATGGGAGTTTCCACCCTGTGGCGATCAACAGCTTCTGTCCCCAGGTGACTCACTTATTCTTTGCAGATGATGTCCTTATCTTTCTTGAGGGTAATGAGGAGCAGTTGAGAGTCATTATGGATATTCTGGATTGTTTTTGTTCGGCCTCTGGGCAGAAGCTTAATATCCAGAAATCTAGGATGATGTGCTCTAAGAATATGAATCAGAGAGTCTGTAAGAGATTAAGTGATCTCTCAGGTATTCCTCTTACTGATTCTCTTGGGAAGTATCTGGGCGTTCCCCTCCATAGTGAGCGTGTGTCTAAAGGCTCCTTCAAAGAGACTTTGGATAAAGCTAATTCGAAGTGTGCCACTTGGAAAGCCAAGACTCTGTCTCTCGCTGGCCGCCTCACGTTAATTCAATTTGTTAATTGTGCTGCTCCCAATCACATCATGCAGGCTTGTAAGCTTTCGGATCCTGTGCTTAATGATCTTGACAAGATTAACCGTAGGTTCCTGTGGGGGGAAGCTGCGGAGGGCAGGAAGATCCATCTTGTGCCTTGGAGTGAGGTTTGCCAGCCTAAAGATTCTGGGGGTCTGGGTATTAGGAAAGCAAAGGACAATAATAAAGTTTTATTAATGAAACTCCTTTGGCGTATGTGGCAAAACCCCTCCTCTCTTTGGGTTCGCCTCCTTTGTGGTAAGTATCGGAAAGACAAAATCTTCGGGGGCCCGAAAGAGAGAGTTGCTAATTGTTCCTTCCTCTGGAAAGGACTTAGTGCTGTGTTTGATGAGTTCTGCTTGGGAGTTGGCCTGGAGGTGGGGAATGGTAAGTCCATTAGTTTCTGGTTTGATAACTGGATTGGGGATAAACCGTTAATTGAGGTGTGTTCTTCCCCCCCCCCCCCCCCCCCCGCCTAGTGATATACGCAACTGGAGGATTGCCGATGTGGTTGACTCGGAAGGGGACTGGATCTGGTCAAAGTTTGATACTTTCTTTAGCCTTGAGACTCTCCTTAGAATGCGGGGAGTGAAGGTGAGTAATCAAGAGGAAGACTTGGATAGGCACTGTTGGGCGCTGACTAACAATGGAGTTTATTCTTGCAAATCGGCCTTTGAAGCTTTCTCTCTCTTTAGATCTGATCCTCCCTCGGATGTGTGGAAGTCGATTTGGACCCTTAAAGTTCCTTTCCGTATTAGGAGTTTCCTGTGGCTGGGCGTTAAGGACAGGCTTCTTACTAATTCGGATAGGCACAGAAGGCACTTGGCTGATTCTGGAGCTTGCAGTAGATGCAGAGGCCATATTGAGACTTTGTGCCATGCTCTTAGAGATTGCTCTAATAGTAAAGAGGTTTGGAGGAAAATTCTCCCACACCATATTTTCTCTTCCTTCATGGCACATTCTGAGGTCGACTGGTTCTCTGATGGTGTTAGAGGAAAGTTGCTTCCATACATGGAGCATGGTGACATTTTCTTTGCTATTATCTGTCACCAAGTTTGGAAATGGAGAAACGAGGAGATTTTTGGAGATAAAACTGTTTTTATGACAAACTTAGCTGATTTCTTCTCGAAAAAACTTTTCTCTATTATCGATAGTTTCAAAGGAGAGTCCCTTGCCAGAGCCTCTCAGTGTTGTGATGTCCATCTCGTGGGATGGAGCAGGTCAAGAGAGGGGGTTGTGAAGCTGAATACTGATGGTTCCTGCCTCAGTAACGGTAAGATTGCGGCTGGAGGTGTGCTTAGAGATGTAGGGGGCGTCTGGCTTTCTGGGTTCTCCCAGAATTTAGGGTTGGGTTCTTCCTTTTCTGCGGAGCTCTGGGCTATTCTTACTGGAATCAATCTTGCTAAAAGGCTGGGTGTTAAGAGGCTCTCTGTGGAGTCTGATAATTTGGAAGCAATCAAAATGATTTCTGAGAATCATTCTATGGGTCTTAACAGTCGCAACCTCATCAAAGCTATTATAAGGCTTTGCTCCTCCTTTGAGTTCGTAGAGTTCAGACACATTTTTAGAGAGCAGAATCGTGTTGCTGATCGCTTGGCGGCGGCGGGCCATGAAGGGACGTTAGGCGTTACTACCCTTCCTGTTTCCCCTAGTTTCATCTCTCATCTTCTCTTAGAAGATAGGATTGGGGTTAGCTTCCCTAGGCTAATTCCTGGATAGTTTGTTGTTATTCGTTTTTCTTTTCCTTTTCTACCAAAAAAAAAAAATGTGTTAACTTTATCTTAAAAATGTCACTAAATTTCCACTTGAATTGTTTAAAAAATGTGAAAATATCTAAGAATAAATATATTAAAATCTAAAAGTGATAAGAGAAATGTGATTTGGTAAACAACTACATTAATTTTGAAATTTCCATTTTTAGAGATTGACTATTTAAAAAATATAGAAACTTTTAAAAACATTAAATAATAAATTAGGAGCGAGGCTAGAGGGGGTGGGAGGGTCAGCCGACCCTCCAGCCCCGTCGGAAACCCCTTAGAAGAGGGTTTGGGACCGTTATGGCTGGAGCCCCTCCAGTCATGGCGGCTAAAGAAGAAGAAGATATTCTTTTTCTTCGTTCATAGGGAAAGGGCAAAATTGCCCTTTCTATCTTTTTTTAATTTAACCTACACAAAATGACGTTGTTTTGTGTAGGTTAAATTAAAAAAAAAAAGATAGAAAAGGCAATTGATAATGTGATTGTTTAGAGTTTTAATGAAATTGAATTGAATTGGGTTTTAGGGATTTTGATTAAATTGTATTGGTGGATTAAATTGGATTGAATCGGTGAATTGAATTGGTGATATTTAGGGATTTTGATTAAATTGAATTGGTGGATTAAGTTGAATTAGTGATATTTAGGCATTTTAGGCATTTTGATTGAATTGAATGGGTTAATCGAATTAATTAAATTGGATTCAATTGACGAATTGAATTGAATTTGTGAAGTTTAGGTATTTTTATACTTTAGCTCAATCAATTACTTATAAACAGTGAACATACTGGAAAAAAATCCAAAACAATTTTTATATATAAATACCTTTACAAAATCAAAATCTAAAATCGTCGTATGAAAAAAATTTCTACATACAATAAAGCCTCCCGAGGTTTGAGTCCTGGCTCGCCACTGGAATAAATATATTAAAATCTGAAAATAATAAAAGAAATGATGGTTTATTCTTTGACATAATTATAAATATTTTTTAAAAAAACAGAATTTCAATATAAATTACACCATAAGTTTTTTTTTAATGAGAGTTAATATTATTACAACTAGGACTGTGATCGAACCGATTCGATCTGAGCTTTAGTCTGCTTAAAATCGATTCGTTATAAAATTAACCAGTTCGAGTCAAGTTTTGGCTTGCTCAAACTCGGCTCAGTTCATTAGAAAATAAACGAGCTCAAACCAAGCTTCGAGCTTGTTTCGAGTCCAAAATCCTCTTTGAACTTGGTGCATTAAATTTTTTATCTAACCATGAATTGTTTGTAAGTAAATCGTTAATTATATTTATAAAGTTTGCTTGTAAATAGCTCTTTAATTGTGTAAATAAACAAACTCACAAGCAAATGTCATGAATAAATAAATAAGATGATTACAAATAGTTCATCTATTACTCATTTATTATGTTTGTGAACGAACTCATCTAATAACAAATGAAATAATATTAAGTTTAGATTTGTGAACTAACATACAACTAAAATTTATTCATAAATGTTGTAATCGAGCCTACTCGCAAGTTTTCGAGCCGAGCTTTAGCCTACTCAAACTCGACTCATTTACGAACCGAACCAATAAATCGTACTTACAAACGACTCGTTTACAAATTGAACTGAATCGAGTTAAGCTTTTATGGAATCGACCAGCAACCCGCTAATGAACGGTTGGGCTCATTTATAACTCTAATTACACCTTAGAAAAATGAGCACAGATAGTGGTGGAAATCTATTCATGGGCTCAACCTTGGTGAGACTTATTCTTAATATATTTAAACTAGTTTTTGACCCGTGCGATGCACGAATTCATCTTAATATATAAATATTAACAAAAATATAATTAATAATTACAATTAATGATATAAAAAAGGAGGAAGTGACACCTCAGCTCCATCGTTACTGTTTTATATTATATATAGATATGCAAAGAAATAGAGAGATTTTAGGGACTAATTTAAATTATGTAGCACTTTTAGATATAGATATGCAGAGAATTAGAGAGATTTTAGAGATTAATTTAAATTATGTAGAACTCTTAGATATAGTACGGATAAAATAATCTTTTTATAAATAAATATAATAATATAACTAAAGTTAATATATTATATTTTTTATTAGTAAAAAAGGAGGAAGTGACACCTCAGCTCCATCGTTACTGTTTTATATTATATATAGAATATAGATATGCAGAGAATTAGAGGGATTTTAGGGATTAATTTAAATTATGCAGATCTCTTAGATATAGATATACAGAAAATTAGAGAGATTTTAGGGATTAATTTAAATTATGTAGAACTTTTAGATATAGATATGCAGAGAATTAGAGAGATTTTAGGGATTAATTTAAATTCTCTAGAACTCTTAGATATAGTACAGATAAAATAATCTTTTTATAAATAAATATAATAATATAACTCAAGTTAATATATTATATTTTTTATCAGTAAAAAAGGAGGGAGTGACACCTCAGCTCCATCGTTACTGTTTTATATTATATAATATAATATAGATATGCAGAGAATTAGAGAGATTTTAGGGATTAATTTAAATTTTGTAGAACTCTTAGATATAATACGGATAAAATAATCTTTTTATAAATAAATATAATAATATAACTAAAGTTAATATATTATATTTTTTATTATATTTTTTATCAGTAAAAAAGGAGGAAGTGACACCTCAGCTCCATCGTTACTGTTTTATATAGAATATAGATATGCAGAGAATTAGAGGGATTTTAGGGATTAATTTAAATTATGTAGAACTTTTAGATATAGATATGCAGCGAATTAGAGATATTTTAGGGATTAATTTAAATTATGTATAACTTTTAGATATAGATATGCAGAGAATCAGAGAGATTTTATGGATTAATTTAAATTATGTAGATCTCTTAGATATAGTACGGATAAAATAATCTTTTTATAAATAAATATAATAATATAACTAAAGTTAATATATTATATTTTATATTATATTTTTTATCAGTAAAAAAGGAGGAAGTGACACCTCAGCTCCATCGTTACTGTTTTATATTATATATAGATAGATATGCAGAGAATTAGAGATATTTTAGGGAATAATTTTAATTATGTAGAACTTTTAGATATAGATATGTAGGGAATTATAGATATTTTAGGGATTAATTTAAATTATGTATAACTTTTAGATATAGATATGCGGAGAATTAGAGAGATTTTAGGGATTAATTTGAATTATGTATATCTCTTAGATATAGTACAAATAAAATAATCTTTTTACAAATAAATATAATAATATAACTAAAGTTAATATATTATATTTTATATTATATTTTTTATCAGTAAAAAAGGAAGAAGTGACACCTCAGCTCTATCGTTACTGTTTTATATTATATATAGATATGCAGAGAATTAGAGAGAGTTTAGGGACTAATTTAAATTATGTAGAACTTTTAGATATAGATATGCAGAGAATTAGAGAGATTTTAGGGATTAATTTAAATTATGTAGAACTCTTAGATATAGTACGGATAAAATAATCTTTTTAAAAATAAATATAATAATATAACTAAAGTTAATATATTATATTTTATATTATGTTTTTTATCAGTAAAAAAGGAGGAAGTGACACCTCAGCTCCATCGTTACTGTTTTATATTATATATAGATTAGAGATATTTTAGGGATTAATTTAAATTATGTATAACTTTTAGATATAGATATGCAGAGAATTAGAGAGATTTTAGGGATTAATTTAAATTATGTAGATCTCTTAGATATAGTACAGATAAAATAATCTTTTTATAAATAAATATAATAATATAACTAAAATTAATATATTATATTTTTTATTATATTTTTTATCAGTAAAAAAGGAGGAAGTGACACCTCAGCTCCATCGTTACTGTTTTATATTATATATAGATATGCAGAGAATTAGAGAGATTTTATGGAGTAATTTTAATTATGTAGAACTTTTAGATATAGATATGCAGGGAATTAGAGATATTTTAGGGATTAATTTAAATTATGTATAACTTTTAGATATAGATATGCAGAGAATTAGAGAGATTTTAGGGATTAATTTAAATTATGTAGATCTCTTAGATATAGTACAGATAAAATAATCTTTTTACAAATAAATATAATAATATAACTAAAGTTAATATATTATATTTTATATTATATTTTTTATCAGTAAAAAATGAGGAAGTGACACCTCAGCTCTATCGTTACTGTTTTATATTTTATATAGTTATGTATAACTTTTAGATATAGATATGCAGAGAATTAGAGAGATTTTAGGGATTAATTTAAATTATGTAGATCTCTTACATATATAGTACAGATAAAATAATCTTTTTATAAATAAATATAATAATATAACTAAAATTAATATATTATATTTTATATTATATTTTTTATCAATAAAAAAGGAGGAAGTGACACCTCAGCTCCATCGTTACTGTTTTATATTATATATAGATATGCAGAGAATTAGAGAGATTTTATGGAGTAATTTTAATTATGTAGAACTTTTAGATATAGATATGCAGGGAATTAAAGATATTTTAGGGATTAATTTAAATTATGTATAACTTTTAGATATAGATATGCAGAGAATTAGAGAGATTTTAGGGATTAATTTAAATTATGTAGATCTCTTAGATATAGTACGGATAAAATAATCTTTTTACAAATAAATATAATAATATAACTAAAGTTAATATATTATATTTTATATTATATTTTTTATCAGTAAAAAATGAGGAAGTGACACCTCAGCTCTATCGTTACTGTTTTATATTATATATAGATATGCAGAGAATTAGAGAGATTTTAGGGACTAATTTAAATTATGTAAAACTTTTAGATATAGATATGCAGAGAATTAGAGAGATTTTAGGGATTAATTTAAATTATGTAGAACTCTTAGATATAGTACGGATAAAATAATCTTTTTAAAAATAAATATAATAATATAACTAAAGTTAATATATTAGATTTTATATTATGTTTTTTATCAGTAAAAAATGAGGAAGTGACACCTCAACTCCATCGTTACTGTTTTATATTATATATAGATAGATATGCATAGAATTAGAGAGATTTTAGGGAGTAATTTTAATTATGTAGAACTTTTAGATATAGATATGTAGGGAATTAGAGATATTTTAGGGATTAATTTAAATTATGTATAACTTTTAGATATAGATATGCAAAGAATTAGAGAGATTTTAGGGATTAATTTAAATTATGTAGATCTCTTAGATATAGTATAAATAAAATAATTTTTTTACAAATAAATATAATAATATAACTAAAGTTAATATATTATATTTTATATTATATTTTTTATCAGTAAAAAAGGAGGAAGTGACACCTCAGCTCCATCGTTACTGTTTTATATTATATATAGAATATATAGATATGCAGAGAATTGGAAAGATTTTAGGGACTAATTTAAATTATGTAGAACTTTTAGATATAGATATGCAGAGAATTAGAGAGATTTTAGGGATTAATTTAAATTATGTAGATCTCTTAGATATAGTACGGATAAAATAATCTTTTTACAAATAAATATAATAATATAACTAAAGTTAATATATTATATTTTATATTATATTTTTTATCAGTAAAAAATGAGGAAGTGACACCTCAGCTCTATCGTTACTGTTTTATATTATATATAGATATGCAGAGAATTAGAGAGATTTTAGGGACTAATTTAAATTATGTAAAACTTTTAGATATAGATATGCAGAGAATTAGAGAGATTTTAGGGATTAATTTAAATTATGTAGAACTCTTAGATATAGTACGGATAAAATAATCTTTTTAAAAATAAATATAATAATATAACTAAAGTTAATATATTAGATTTTATATTATGTTTTTTATCAGTAAAAAATGAGGAAGTGACACCTCAACTCCATCGTTACTGTTTTATATTATATATAGATAGATATGCATAGAATTAGAGAGATTTTAGGGAGTAATTTTAATTATGTAGAACTTTTAGATATAGATATGTAGGGAATTAGAGATATTTTAGGGATTAATTTAAATTATGTATAACTTTTAGATATAGATATGCAAAGAATTAGAGAGATTTTAGGGATTAATTTAAATTATGTAGATCTCTTAGATATAGTATAAATAAAATAATTTTTTTACAAATAAATATAATAATATAACTAAAGTTAATATATTATATTTTATATTATATTTTTTATCAGTAAAAAAGGAGGAAGTGACACCTCAGCTCCATCGTTACTGTTTTATATTATATATAGAATATATAGATATGCAGAGAATTGGAAAGATTTTAGGGACTAATTTAAATTATGTAGAACTTTTAGATATAGATATGCAGAGAATTAGAGAGATTTTAGGGATTAATTTAAATTATGTAGAACTCTTAGATATAGTACGGATAAAATAATCTTTTTATAAATAAATATAATAATATAACTAAAGTTAATATATTATATTTTATATTATATTTTTTATCAGTAAAAAAGGAGGAACTGACACCTCAACTCCATCGTTACTGTTTTATATTATATATAGATGATCGTGCAATCAAGAAATTATCATTTCTAATATATTTTAATGAGATTTATAAATTAGGAATCTGGTAAATTCTATGGTTACTAGGTTGGAAAAAGAAAGTACTTATACTTTATTTTAGTATCCAATAGTAATTGGACATGTGTTAATAAAAATAAGATTAATTAAAATTAATAAAAAAGGTAACCTGCTATAGCAGGTAATATTTAATTATAAATTTTTTAAAGATTATTAATTACAAGGTAAATAATATAAGAGTCCTTATAATTTAATCTAATCACTATTTAGTCATTATATGTTAATAGTATACTATTTAGTCCTTAATTTTAGCTCAATTGAACAGTTTAATCCCTTGTAGAGGGATTAATCTGTTCACTAATTTAAAAATTTAAGTTACAAAATTGTTGATTAAAATAAAAAAATAAGAAGCAAACATTATATTATTAAAATACGAGAACTAAATAATATGTTAGATATTTAACATATGGACTGATAAAATAAAAAATTTACGTAAAACTCTACTTTCACAAGGTTTGTGAATTTGTTTCTCCTAAAATAAAAAGGTTAACTAAATTTAGCAAAAAATATACGTAAATTATATCTAAAAATAAAATATTTACGTAAAGTTCAAAGGTTTTACGTAAAACTCAAATTTTCACAAGGTTTGTTGATTTTTTCTCCTAAAATAACAAGGTTATATAAATTTAGTCAAACCTTACGTAAATTATCTCTAAAAATAAAAGATTTACGTAAAATTCATAAGTTTTACGTAAAACTCTATTTTCACAAGGTTTCTGGATTTTTTTATCCTAAAATAAAAAGATTACGTAAATTTAATCAAACTATACGTAAATTATATCTAAAAATAAACTATTTACGTAAAGTTCAAAGGTTTTACGTAAAACTCTAATTATCACAATGTTTGTGGATTTTTCTCCTAAAGTAAAAGGGTTACGTAAATTTAGTCAAACCTTACGTAAATTATGTCTAAAAATAAAAGATTTACGTAAAATTCAAAGGTTTTACGTAAAACTCTAATTTCACAAGGTTTGTGAATTTTTTTTCTCCTAAAATAAAGAGGTTACGTAAGTTTAGTCAAACTATACGTAAATTATCTCTAAAAATAAACTATTTACGTAAAGTTCAAAGGTTTTACGTAAAACTCTAATTTTCATAAGATTTGTGGATTTTTTCTCCTAAAATGATAAGGTTATGTAAATTTAGTCAAACCTTACGTAAATTATGTCTAAAAATAAAAGATTTATGTAAAATTCATTGGTTTACGTAACACTCTATTTTCACAAGGTTTATGAATTTTTTTCTCCTAAAATAAAAAGGTTACGTAAATTTAGTCAAACTATACGTAAATTATATCTAAAAATAAAATATTTACGTAAAGTTCAAAGGTTTTACGTAAAACTCTAATTTCCAAAGGTTTGTGGATTTTTTCTCCTAAAATAACAAGGTTACGTAAATTTATTCAAACCTTACGTAAATTATGTCTAAAAATAAAAGATTTACGTAAAATTCATAGGATTTACGTAAAATTCTATTTTCACAAGGTTTGTGAATTTTTTTATCCTAAAATAAAAAGGTTATGTAAATTTAGTCAAACTATACATAAATTATATCTAAAAATAAAATATTTACGTAAAGTTCAAAGGTTTTACGTAAAACTCTAATTTCAAAATGTTTGTGGATTTTTCTACTAAAGTAAAAGGGTTACGTAAATTTAGTCAAATCTTACGTAAATTATGTCTAAAAATAAAAGATTTACGTAAAATTCATAGGTTTTACGTAAAACTCTATTTTCACAAGGTTTTTAATTTTTTTCCTAAAATAAAAGGTTACGTAAATTTAGTCAAACTATACGTAAATTATATCTAAAAATAAACTATTTACGTAATGTTCAAAGGTTGTGAAGCTGAATACTGATGGTTCCTGCCTCAGTAACGGTAAGATTGCGGCTGGAGGTGTGCTTAGAGATGTAGGGGGCGTCTGGCTTTCTGGGTTCTCCCAGAATTTAGGGTTGGGTTCTTCCTTTTCTGCGGAGCTCTGGGCTATTCTTACTGGAATCAATCTTGCTAAAAGGCTAGGTGTTAAGAGGCTCTCTGTGGAGTCTGATAATTTGGAAGCAATCAAAATGATTTCTGAGAATCATTCTATGGGTCTTAACAGTCGCAACCTCATCAAAGTTATTATAAGGCTTTGCTCCTCCTTTGAGTTCGTAGAGTTCAGACACATTTGTAGAGAGCAGAATCGTGTTGCTGATCGCTTGGCGGCGGCGGGCCATGAAGGGACGTTAGGCGTTACTACCCTTCCTGTTTCCCCTAGTTTCATCTCTCATCTTCTCTTAGAAGATAGGATTGGGGTTAGCTTCCCTAGGCTAATTCCTGGGTAGTTTGTTGTTATTCGTTTTTCTTTTCCTTTTCTACCAAAAAAATAAATAAATAGAAGTTTGTGGTTTAAAAGTTTACAAATAAAGGTATGTGGTTTGTTTTTTTTACAAAACAAAGTATATAAAATTAAACTTTTAAGTAATTGATGACAATAAGAGCGTTTTTTAATTTTTTTTATCAATTACATTTACATATTGACAAAACATAGATCCAAAAATCAAATTACAACTATGTAAAATGCCCTTAAATATCACTTTAGTTCGTAAACTGTCAGATTAGTAAAAAACGTGAAATTCCACCATATTATTTATTGTTTCGATTTAGGAAGTTGTTTTTTTCGGAGGTTATGTTTTGCTGATATGTAAGAATATTTTTTTAAGATAAAAATGTATTTAGTTGTAATCAGAACTCAACTGTATAATTGTAATACTTTGTTTTCCACATAAAATATACCACAGACCTTTATTTGTGAACTTTTAAACCACATGCCTCTGTTTGCAAATTGGGCAAACCACAAACATTTTTTTTTTTTTTTTGTACTTTTCCCAACATTATATTTGAGTTTAGAATTTATCTCAAAAATACGTATCAGTCCCGCCTGGCCTCTTTTATATATATATATATATATATATATATATATATATATATATGTTTTTGTTGAAGATTGTGTTTGTTGAGTTTTCTGGAAACAATTAACTAAATTTGACTTTGATTCATTTTTATCATTCATAATAATAGTTTATTTTTAGTTTATTTTTTTAATTTAAATACATTAGTTGAGCCAGACGAGCTGGATTGACCTTAGAAATTAGGTTGGGAAAATTACACATAAATTCATTCTTTAAAAACTATTTATAACTATGTCAAATCATAATTTTGGATTATATCAAACTAGTAAAATCAGTACTTTTAATATATTTTAAGGATTAGAATTTATAAATTAGAAGTCTAGAATATATTTTCTAGGATTTATGATTTATGAATTGGAGTCTAAACTTTTAAAATTATGATATAAAATCATAATATATAGAAAATAATGGCATATTAAGAATTAAGTTTGGTGATATGACTTAGTTATAATTTGATACTTAATTATGATATTCATGTAATTGATCCAATTAGCTTCCTTAATTTGCCACCTCCTTCGCGGAGCATTTCTTTTAATGGTTGAGGGAAGCGTTCCCTTATCCGAACTTGTAGCCCGGTCTAAGCCCAATGTGAAAATAGTGTACACCGAGTTGGGTTTTTAAAACTATTTACGTGTCATATCCAGTTAGACTCACCCATCCAGCCCATGAATTTGATCACGATGTTTATTTTCAGAGATGCGTTGAGCCCGGGTTCTGATTTTAGCTCGGCTTTTGAATAGATTAATGTCAAAATTAAGCTTTTGGGCTTTAGATAAAGGATATGGGCTTTTATAATTCAATCGGCCCAAACAGAATTAGCATGCTCTTCCGAAATAGAATTGATATTGCCAAATCAATATGAGATAGACTTAATTTAAGCACGTTCATACTTTCATGTGACCTCTACAATTCACTATGCAATAATTTTAAAAAATTATTTGTTTATATTAAATATATATTATAATTAAAATATCTATTAAGCATAGTAATTCATAACTGTGTTTATGAGCTCGGGATAGAGGGTCCGAATGTTTTGATGGTTCTTCCTGATTGAACTTGTAAAACAGAACCAAGGGTTAGAGGAGGTTGGAGTTCGACGAACTTGCTATGATGCATGGTCAGTAGGTGTTTTAGAAAGGATTGAAGAGTAAAGACTAGTTATGAGTTGTTGAGTTAACGTACTGTAGGATCTAGCTATACATGTCTATTTATAAAGTTCGATGAGTCCATTGTCTTCTAGAAATCATTTGTGTGTTATGATTCCTTATCCTTTTAGGAGTCTGGTTCTAGGAGGAGTCCTCTTTGACGATGAGTCGTTTGGGTTTCCTATTGAAAAGGAAACATTCCATGGAAGCTTCATAGTAGATCTAAAGGCTTGTTATAAGACACGTGGTCAGGGACGGATCTACAGTGGGGGCAATGGGGGCACTTGCCCCCACTGAGATCTATAAGTTTCAAAAACCCTACATAGTAATTTTTCAGATTTGAAGATTTGCCCCCTCCATTGTTAGTCTGGTTATTTGCTTTAAGGTTGAAGAAGATGAAGTTTAGCTTGTACTTTTATATTGTTTTTTCTCTCTTGTTTTTTTTTTAACAATGAGCCGGTGTTGTTCCTTTAAGTGAAAAGAAAAAAAAATAAGAAAAACAATATTAAAACTGTAAATAGTAGAGCGAAAATCGAAGCATGTCTGTGATAGCCACGTCTTCAACCCCACCCAACCCTAATTCCCTAAAATTAAAATATTCAAACTCATAAATAGTTGAGCGCAGACAGGAAAAGAGAATATCTTGTTTTTTATATTTTTTTAGTCCTATTAATTCATACTGTATCAAATTTTAAAGGGAAAAGTACAAAAATAAACATTGTGGTTTGGCCCATTTTCGAACTGCACCCCTGTGGTTTAAAAGTTTACAAAGTTGTACCATGTACTTCATTCCGTTAGCAAACACATACCAAATTTACTAACGGTGTTAAAAGTCAAAGGGAAAAGAGTTAATTTGATCCTTATATTTATTAATTTTTATAAATTAACCTTCTTATTATCTAATTATCATAAACAAACCCCAAATAAAAAATAAAAATCAAATATACCATCTCCTCTATCTCTCTTTAATTTCTTTTTTTTTTCTTCTTTCTCTCTCCTCTCTCTTAATTTCTCTCTCTTAATTTGGTCCAGCTTCTTAACCGAGATATTTGAACAAATAAATAAAATATATAATATATATATATAATACTCTGGTGGTGGTCGCCGCCGATACAAAATTTGCCGGTGAAATAGGCAAGGAAAAAGGCGGAAAGGAAACCGATGAGGAAAAGAAGTTTCTCCGTTGTCAAAGTGACACAATCGGGTCTGATAAGAATAAATCTTGAAACAAGTCATCTTCTTCTTCTTGGCAAATGGAACTTAATGATCCAAAATCTTGGGGGAAGTCAACAAATATGTCACTGAAATCTTCAATTTCTTGTAATGTTTATGATTGTGTCATCGAACAAAAATGGACCTGTACTTGAAAAATTGAAAAACTCTTCCAAATATGGCTCTTCTAATAATGGTAAATCTAACTCCAATAAACAGTCTGGCTCTATTTTTATTTTCCCCTTTTCTACTTTGTCCACCGCTTCTTCAATCGAATGATTCCTGAAGTTCAGTACAGATTTCGGAGAAGCCATTTCAGAGTGACAGTGAGATTGAGAATGAGAATCGGAGTCATAGCCGGAAGTTGAAGTAGCAGCGGTGATAACTTCCTGTTCTGGCTCTGGTTCTGGCTTTTCTTCCTCTAGTTCTTGTTTTTCCGGTGGGGTGATGAAATTAGTTAAAGCATCAGGTCCTCTAAGTTTGATTGCAGCACTATCATACACTATAGCAGCTTCAGCAGTATCATAAGTCCCCAACCATAGCCGTACACGTCTTGCAGGATCTCGAATCTCAGCCGCCCATTTTCCCCAAGGCCGTTGTCGTACTCCTCTAAACTTTCTCCCATTACTACTACTATTACTCTGGTTAACAACTCCCCCAACTTTAAGTGGCCGTTGATTCGCCGGAAAATTAGTAGCCACTCTTTTTCTTCCACCACCGCCAGAAACCACTGCAACACTCTCTTTACAACTAGCCTCAATACTAATCTCATTAAAATAAAAAGGGTAAATTTCAAAAAAGACCCTGTGGTTTCACTTTTTTGCCAAAAAAGGACTGTGGTTTTTTTCGTTTCAAATACATGACTGTGGTTTATTCCGTTACACTATTTACGGATTTGGTGAAGATGCCGTTAATTTGCTGACGTGGCTGAAGGGCAATTATGGGTTTTTAAAAAAATTGGGATAAATTTTTTAAAAAAAAACCCCGTGGTTTCACTTTTTTGCAGAAAAAGGATTGCGGTTTTTTTCTTTTCAAATACAGGACTGTGATTTATTCCATTACACTATTTACGGATTTGGTGAAGATGTCGTTTATTTACAGACGTGGCTGAAGGGCAAATATGAGTTTTTTAAAAAAATTGACTATAAAAGGCCTTGAACAACCATGTGAGATTGCGCTCATGTGAGATTTTATAGTCAATATTGTAGCCACAAAATAGTTATAAAAAATTCATCGGTAAATATTGTAGACCCAAAATAGTTATAAAAAATTTATTGATCAATTTTTTTAAAAATCCATATTTACTCTTCAGCCACGTTAGCAAATAAACGACATCTTCACCAAATCCGTAAATAGTGTAAAGAATAAATCACAGTCCTGTATTTGAAAAGAAAAAAAACCATAGTCTTTTTTCTGCAAAAAGTAAAACCACATGTCTTTTTTTTAAAATTTACCCTAATTTTTTTAAAAACCCATAATTGCCCTTCAGCCACGTCAGCAAATTAACGGCATCTTCACCAAATCCGTAAATAGTGTAACGGAATAAACCACAGTCCTGTATTTGAAACGAAAAAAACCACAGTCCTTTTTTGGCAAAAAAGTGAAACCACAGGGGTTTTTTTTAAAATTTACTCAAATAAAAATAAGCTAGTTTTATTTTAGAGAGAGAAATTAAGAGAGAGGAGAGAAAGAAGGAAAAAAAAATTAAAGAGAGATAGAGAAGATGGTATATTTGATTTTTATTTTTTATTTGGGGTTTGTTTATAATAATTAGATAATAAGAGGGTCAATTTATAAAAATAAATAAATATAAGGACCAAATTAACTCTTTTCCTTTTGACTTTTAACACTGTTAGTCAATTTGGTATGTGTTTGCTAACGGAATGAAGTACATGGTACCACTTTGCAAACTTTTAAACCACAGGGGTGCAGTTCGAAAATGGGCCAAAACTACAAGGTTTACTTTTTTACTTTTCCAAATTTTAAATTCTACACTTTTCATTGTTTTATTCTTTTTTCTCTTGGCTAGCATTTTGTTTTTGTGAATAATATGGGCTTGGTTAATGTGTTGGGAATTTTTTTTTTTTGTAAAATCTTAAATTTTATTTCTAAAGATAGGGTGTAAAAATATCTCTAACGTTTACAAATGGGAACAATTTTACCCCTAACGTCTAAAATGAAGTAATTTTATCTCTAAAGTTGCCAGCTAAGAGCAATTTTATCCATAATATTGACAAATTGGTCAATTTGAGAAACAAAAAACAAGGAATAAAATATATATGTTTTATAATAATGTCTAAAATTGATTAAATTTGCCAATGTTGGGGACAAAATTGCTCTTAGCTGCCAACGTTATGGGTAAAATTGCTCGTGGTGATAAATATTAGGAGTATTTTTACACCATATCCCTAATTTTATTCTTGATAATCGGAGTTGAGGGGACACACTGTGGAGAGAGAAGGAAGAAAGGAGAAGGCAGTAGAGAAATGGAATATATATAAATATTTGTTTTTTTATAAATTTTATTAGACTTATGCCCTATTTTTTGTTTAGATTGCACGTGTTGTGCCACGTAGGATTATAGAGGTTAAATATGTCACTTTGAGCAAGTATAAAGAGTTAATATCACATTTTGGAAATATAAGGATCAACTTTTGTTTTGGATAAATTTGGGGCTGAAAATGTGTAAGCCAATTATTTTTTTTATATAATTAATGATTTGTTAGCGATTAATTAGTGATTGGAGTTCATTCAAACAAAATTGTTGATTGAAGTATTTTACACTCTATATATATATATATAATTTGCCCCCACTCGATAAAAATTCTGGATTCGTTCCTGCACGTGGTGATTGATCCTAGGGTTCCTAAGATGCCACATGTCGATATCATTCTGTACGGTATCAGTAATTGTAGCTTTGAAAATGCATACAATATTTATGAGAAAGAGCTATTAGGTTCAAGAACAAAAGGTAAAATGATTCTGTATAAACAATTCATTTATTGCGCGTATATATAATATTTTATATGGTAAAACATAATATATGATTTATCTATAAACAAAATATATGCATTGTAGTGATAAGGTCAGTCCTAGCATAGGCTGGGGTGGCAACCGCCTAAAACCTAAGATTGAGGGGCTAATTTGTTTATATATATATATATATATATATATATATATATATATTTCTTCTCATAAATGTATTATAATACTCATTCGGACCTAAAAATGTCCCAAATATTTGATATTAAGTACAAATTTTATTAATTAAGAAGCATTTATCTCTTATTTTAATTAGGACTGATAAAATATCAGAACTGACTCTGGTAGTAATCCAAGTTTAGTATTATTTACCTAATCTCAATCTCAATTGAAATGCTAAGCTTAATTGGGCATACAAAATCTTTTGATCGTTGTTAGTCGAACTTTATTAACCTTGCAACTCACTCGTGTAATTTGTCTATGTTGCTCTACACATATTTAGCAGGTCTTGTGCTGTCATTATACCGTATAAAATTTTGGCCCATTGCGATTATTTCCTTGAAAGTTCTATAAGGATCGATGTACGTGGAATTTCTAGCGTAAAAGTTCGTAGATAGTTTCTTTGGAATATGGTCATGGCTACTTCATTACTCATGGACTTAACGAGGGAAGTCATATGATGGAAGCAAGCACTAATCACGAACCAATGTTTTATGTTGAGGCAAAGACTGATGCTAAGGTTCAAACAATGCAAAAAGAATTTATAGCTTTAGAATGTAATCATACCATGAGCTTAGTCATCAAGTAGACATCAATAATACTTGTTTACATGTGCATATTAATGAAGATCTTTACATGGAACCACATCAAAATTATCTAAAAACATCCCAATGAGAAGTTTGCAAAGTTCGTAAAAGTTTGCATGGATTAAAATAGATTATGTGTCGATGGAATATGAACATTTCCTTTTCATGAAATAGGGAAGAGATTGTTTTCTAACTTTTATAGAATATGTGGATGATGTTTTAATTTCAAGAACGTTAGAAGTATTGATTCTTGAAGTTAAATCCACAACTTTTATCGTTAAGGATATGGGATAAGCTAAATTCTTTTTAGCCGTGGACTTATCTAGTTTGGAAGCACCTTTACTAATAATTCAGCAAACATACATTAATGATATTCTGCGTGATGTTAGATTAGAGGATGCCCAAAGTGTTACCAATACTTTTTAGAATGATGTTGATTTTGAAAATCAGTCACTTCAATCTCGAATGATGATGGGAGGTCGTAACTATCATTATTGGATTGAGTTATCAGTTCTTCGTGATGCTATATACTTTTCCTAAAATTATAAAGTACCCTTTGCATATTTTTTAAAAATTTGATAATACCCATTTAGATTTATTTCAATCCGTTTTTAGATTCGGAATTTAAAGATTTTTATAATTAAGACTGAGATCCGCACTCACACAGTGAATTACAAATAAAATTTCAATATTTATATGTTGAAAAATGAAGCTAGTGTATATATATATATGCACACCAATCTTACCTTTATGTTGAGATTTTAATTAATACTTTAAAAAAAATGGATGTAAATATGCTTATAATATTTTTAGATTTATAGTTTTTTTTCTTTCTTTTTCTTGTTATCAAAAGTTAGTAAGAAAGGTTTATCGAGTCCAGATTCAGGAAAAGCCTTAAAAGCTATGGAGGAGTTTTAAAAAAAGTTTTACTTACACAAGACTTTAATATCGGCATCATAATTCAAACCCATATAAGAACGTCCAAAAGTCATTTTCTTAGAAGTATTTGTTTTAGCTTTTCATAGCAGCATTTACCGTTTTACTTCAAATCACAAAAATATAATATTTGGTTAGGTTTTATACAACAACTTTTAGGGTACCCGGCGTAAAATTCGCCTTGTCCGATGGGGCATTGTGTGTCGGCCAAGATGTTGGGGTGGCCTAGGAATTCGCCCCACGCGGGAGTTTAATTTGGCTACGGTGGCGAAGCTTGGTTGGAGGTTAATCACTGAAGATTCGACCCTTTGGGTTCAAGTTTTGAGGAACAGGTATATGAGAGGTACGTCTGATCTTAAGGAGATTCGTGCTAAGCAAAATTCTAGTCATGTTTGGAAGAGCATTGTGCAAGGTTCAGTTTTATTGAATCGTGTGCTTGAAAGGCTCGTCGGGAATGGTACTTCAACGAAATTCTGGACTGATAGATGGGTGGGGGATAGCACTCTTGAGGAAAATTGTATTTCAGTGATTCCTGAGACTATTAGAGGTAGATCTATAGCTTCCTATTGGAGGAGGGAAGGGGGATGGGATTGGGAGATGCTTCATGGTCTGATTCCGAGCTCTACTTTGCTTCATCTGGCATCAATGGTCGTTTTTCCTGACGACGAGCAGCAAGATTCCTGGAGGCGGCGGCTCACTAGTTCAGGTATGTTTAGCGTCAAATCTGCGTTTAGTTTAACCCAAGTCCAGGGAGGGATTTGATGCATACTAAGAATTGGAAGATGATTTGGAATTTGCAAATCCCGGAGAGATTGAAATACTTTATTTGGTTACTAATGTATGAAGCTGTTTTGGTTAATGCGGTTCGGATGGCGAGACATCTGAGCGAGTCTGATGTGTGCTTAGCATGCGGTTTGTCAAAGTCATTATTGCACGTTTTGAGTAGGGATGGCAACGGGTAGGGTACCCGCGGGTAGTGCCAATCCCATACCCATACCCGTTTATTTTTTAACTACCCGTACCCTTCCCATTACCCTAACGGGTATATGTTTTGCATCCCATACCCGTACCATTTAATTCATGGGTACCCGCGGGTACCCTTACCCGTTAAGAATCAATAAATAAAATAAAAAATATTACAAATTTAACAAAGCATAAATTTAATAAATCATCCATCTAAAAATTGAACAAATTGAATCTTAATCAATAAAAATAAAGTAGCTTAGTGGTATCGCTTAATGGTCGAAGAACAAAAGGCTGGTGTTGAAATCTCACATCTTACATCTAAAACACAATAACACTTTTTAATATATAAAAAAGTTATGACGGGTAACGGGTACCCTAGGGGGTCTTTCCATACCCGTCCCATTACCCTAACGGGTAATGGTTTTGATCCCATACCCGTCCCATACCCTTTTATACAGGGTACGGATAGTCCCATTAGGGTCGGATAGTGCCGGGTACCCGTGGGTAGAGTACCCGTTGCCATCCCTAGTTTTGAGGGACTGTAGTGAGGCTGTGGGGCTTTGGCGGATCCTGATACCTGTTGCGGATTGGATTAAGTTTTGTCGCGCTGATCTTAGTTCTTGGTTGTTAGCTGGTCTCAGTAAAAAGGGGATTTGGCATGGTATAGGCTGGAGTACCGTGTTTGTCTACACCATCTGGTGGCTGTAGCGGTGGAGATGTTTGGCGGTGTTCGATCCGGATACTGCTGTTTGTCGAAATAAGCTGGAATTTGTATATGGTAAAGCTGGGGAGTGTCAGAAAGCCTTTTTAGATGAGCAGCGCATGAGAAATAGAAGTAGAAGGACTATCATGGTTAGTTAGAAGGCCCCGTCGAAGGGTTGGATCAAGGTGAATAGTGATGGCGCTTGTAATGGAGCCCCAGGTCCGGCAGCTGCAGGGGGCGTTGCTCGGAATGACAATGGAGTTTGGGTACGAGGGTTCGCTGTTAACTTAGGTATTTGCAGTGCTGTGCTTGCGGAGCTATGGGGTCTGTACTTCGGGTTGAAGTTTGCTTGGGATAAACATTTCCGTAGAGTTGTATTCGAAATGGACTCGCTTATGGTTGTGGATTTGGTGAAGAATGGTAAGGATCATAGGCATATGTTCTTTTGGCTGATTGATGAGTGTCAAAGATTGTTAAGACATGATTGGGAAGAGGTTAGGTTGATTCATGTTCTCCGCGAAGGTAACCGTGCCACGGACTGGATGGCGAATTACGCAGAAAGTTTACCCCTGGGTCTTCACGAGTGTGAGGTGCCCCCTGCAGGCATCCTGGATATCTTATTTTCTGATATTTGTGGTACTTGTCTTCCTAGGATGACTAGTATCACTTAGCTTGTTCTTTGTTGTGCTCCGGGGTTTCGTCCCCTCCATTAAGATAAAAAAAAATACAACAACTTTTAATATTTTTTTATAGAACCGGTAGCATTTTAAACCTTTTCATGAAAAGCCTTTTTTAGAGTTTTTTCATGAACATTTGTTTGTATTTATTTAATATGGTAAAATTATTATTTTTTATTTCCACAAAACGCATTTCTTTTTTTAACGTTATTTCTATCTCTATAATATTGTTGTTAAAAGAAAAAAGTCTAATTCCATTCAGTATATTATTATTTTTAATTTTTATTAGTCATTTAAATTATTTTTATTAATTTTTGTATTGTAATTTTTATTTTTATAATTTATTTATTGATTAATTTAAAGTATGTTTATATTAGACATTTTACATACTAATACTAACTTTATCAAAAACTAATAATTAATTAGTCAATAACAAACAACAAACAGCTAACAACAATGATAATATACCACTAACAACAATGATATCTATTATAATAAACACGGAGTTTTTTTTTTTTTTTGATAATAAAAACACGGAGTATTAACTTGATTTTACTTAAAAATTTGATTAAAAAAAATATATTTTAGTAAACGTGGAGTATAAAGTATAAAGAAAGTTCAGAAGCCATTCAATTAGGTTAGCATTCTTGGAAAAACAACACCGAACAACCTATCTAAATATTATTAAAAACAAATAAAAAAGAATAAAAGTCATACAACGAAACAAAAAAAAATCTCAACAACTATGAAAGCTATGGAGGAGTAATCTATATATAATATAAAATAGTAATGATGGACTGATAAAAAAAATATAATATAATATATTATATAATATATTAATTTTAATTATATTATTATATTTATTTATAAAAAGATTATTTTATCTGTTCGATATCTAAGAGTTCTACATAATTTAAATTAATCCATAAAATCTCTCTAATTTTCTGCATATCTATATATATATAATATAAAACAGTAACGATGGAGCTGAGGTGTCACTTTTTCCTTTTTTATTGATAAAAATATAATATAATATATAATATATAATATATTAATTTTAATTATATTATTATATTTATCTATAAAAAGATTATTTTATTCGTACTATATCTAAGAGTTCTACAGAATTTAAATTAATCCCTAAATTCTCTGCATATCTATATCTATCTATATATAATATAAAACAATAACGATGGAGCTGAGGTGTCACTTCCTCATTTTTTACTGATAAAAAATATAATATAATATAATATAATAATTATAATTATATTATTATATTTATCTATAAAAAGATTATTTAAAGTAAATATGAAAATAAAATAATATATTTAATTTATATAACACCTTTATATCATTAATTGTAATTATTAGATTATATTTTTGTTAATATTTATATGTTAAGATGAATCCGTGCATCGCACGGGCCAAAAACTCGTTAATATAGAAATTGCAGTAAAAACAAGGTCGTCTATATTAATTGTTTAGACACTCGAAATTGAGAATCCGTCATGATTTTTTTCGATTAGTTCCTTTAGGCGTTTTACTGATTCCTAGACGATTTTTAACCGTCTGGGTTCCACCTAGACCACTTCAATGCCGCCTAGACCGCCTAGGCACTGACTAAGAGACGATGAATAGAAATATTTTTTTATTATGAATTTATTTTTTGCTTTATTATAATTTAAATTTGAGTTGTTTCAATGATATTGTTGTTGAAATGTTGATGTTTGCACATTTTTAAAGATATATGTTACAAATATACGTGTTTTTCTATATTAAATAATTTATTATTATTATTTTTGATAGTATAATACATATTTTAATTGAATTTATATAACAATTTATTGATTAACAAATAAAAAATACAAAAACTCAAATCCAATTAATGTCTAACTAATCTCCGATTAATCTTTAAGGGTCATTTCCGTCCGACTAGCATCTAGCGTCTTTTACAACATTGATACTAATAAAATAGAAATTGTAGTATGCCAATGATGAGATATATTACAATAATAAATGGTCTGAGTAGAGTTTACCTGGACCCTAAATGACTAAATGATTTGATCATTCATTGTTCAATCTAAAACTTATTAAATCTATAATCAAACATCATAAAATGTAGATTTAATAATAATTAAAATAATTTGGTCATTCAGATTGTAATGAATCGATTTAAAAGCGATAGTAAATTATCTCAAAATATATATTAGATATAATGTGTGTTATATTTTTCAAATGTGGAGAAACTCATGATCTAATAAAACCATTAAAGAGAATTATATTGATGTGTGCACTTTCCTTATATAAATTGGCAAGTTGCAACTTTTCTTTTAAACAAAAAATAAACGATGATAAAGTTAGTATGCTAGCTCCGATAAATATCTGAATTGGCTTTACTAACTATATAATACCAATATTAATATTTTTATCAACATTTGTCATTATCTCACTTTACATTCGGCTAATTGAACAACTATTTCACTTTCCATCCCACTCTATAAAAAATAACATATAGTTTTAAATATCTTTAATCAATATAAACTTTTGTTCTATATCATAAAATAATATTCATGGAATTTAAATATCCTACTTTTCTTATTCTACTAAGATATTTGTTACAAAGTAAAAAGAATAGTATAGAAATCAATCATTTTTTAGTTAACATCTACTTGGCATGCAAATGTTATTAGGTTTGGTTAGGATTGACCTACTAACTCGAAAAATAACACAAATTGATGACACATATTTAAAATAAATTTTTTAATGTTTTTATATTTTACAATCATCAACAAAGATAGTAGCTTTCAAAAAAAAAAACTAAGATAGTAAAATTACAATTACTACCACATGCCAACACGGTTCTAACATGTTAGATATTATAATAAAATACATATCGGGCTTTGTAATAAGGATTCATGACGATAGTGATTATTTTAATTTTAAATAAACAAAGAATATTTCTTTACTAGCTAAACTTGTAGGAGTTAATCTCAAATAGGTTTAAAAACCTTGCTCCTAAAGGAAATTTATGTTTGATTGATTAAAAGTTCATTCATACTCACAAAAGAGAAGCCTAAATGCCTCCCTACAATAAGTAAGAAAAGACCCAAAAGCTGTCACTAGGGTTACAAGTTAGCATTACAACCTTGGCGTAAAGTCGGAGGAATTAAACTAGTGGCAAAACATCAATTAAGCCTAAATGGAAAGCCATTAAATATAAGGTGGCAAAACAGTAATTAGACTATGGCAAACTGGTGTAGAAATTCACAGAACTTGGAGGCTAAGGTGATGGACGAAATGTGTATCGTACAAAACTAAGGGCAAGTGCATCCTATCGTTATCAAGTAATAAATAGTAAGTAGAGTATCGTTCCCACGAGGATTATGTTTATAGCTATTGATGTTTGTAAATTTCTATTATTTAAGTAATCAATTTTGGATTTGATGTTTACTAAATTAAAAATTAAAATAACTCCACTTATTAATTAAAGAAAAGAAAAACAATATTTATAACTCTT
Source organism: Euphorbia lathyris (assembly GCF_963576675.1). Taxonomy (NCBI): domain Eukaryota; kingdom Viridiplantae; phylum Streptophyta; class Magnoliopsida; order Malpighiales; family Euphorbiaceae; genus Euphorbia; species Euphorbia lathyris. The sequence goes on along the minus strand of NC_088914.1, from coordinate 15,186,150 downwards.
ATGATAAAGGTGCTAGAGCAAGGCTTCACCTAACCTAATAAATAACTTTACTAATAATCCTATCCAAGTTCGTTTAACAAACTTTAGAGACGGTGATTTTCTCCTAAGGAAATCAATCCAGCTTTGGTCCAGTCAATATTAACCCTATTTCACTTACAATTATCCTAACTTTGGTCCAGTCAAGAATAAAAGTAAAATAAAAGCATTAAGTTCTTTGAGAAAACCTCGAAGTCAAGTCGTGAAACCATAACCTCGAAAACCGCACTACATAGACATGGATCTGAAATATGTATTTCCATTAATTATTTTTGTATCGGTCAACTAAAACAACAAACTAAGACTAGCTAAATATTGATCACTTATCTAACTAGCAAATTAAGCTTCATAGTTCAATCCTCTATTTTATGCTATTGAACTTGGATTTGGATTATCAGTTAATTATTTACTTGTTTAAGTTCCGCCATAGCTCTAGCTATGAAGAAGTTAGTTCATGGTAGATGGAAGGAAAACAAGAAAGTTAACAGAAAACAAACTAGAAAATATAATTAAAGTAAAGAGAAGAAAATATGAATAGAGAATAAACTTTGAAATGGAAACTAGAATTAGTTACAAATGTAGAAAGAGAATGAATAAAAAGAAAACTATAAAAAGTCTAAAAGAGAGAGATAAAGAGAGTGTGGTGAGGCCTGTTCCATGTCTGTTCCAGGTCTGCTTTCATGCTTCCAAATGTAGGTATTTATAGTTGCACATGCCTCCATGCATTCCTTGAAACTTTCAACTTTAATGCCATTAAAGAGAAGATTAATAAAGGATTGAATTCTTTGCTCTAACTTCTTAACTTTAATGTAATTAAAAAGAAGATTAATGGAGAGTTGAATTCTTCTTTGCAACTTTTTAGCTTTAATAGAATTAAAGAGAGCATTAAATAGTGTAACTCCTTCTTGGGCATTCAAAAGACTCTTCAAATAGTCATAACATTCCTTGGATAGTTATTGAGGAATTTATGACAATAAAGACTTATTTAAAGAGTCATGGATTCTTCATTCTTGAACTGCTACGAGGTCGCGACTGGAGGGAGTTCTGATCGGACAACTTTATTTACTTCAGTAATGATTCCATAATTGCATTTTTGCCTCAAATAATAACTAAAAATATATGGAACAAACATTATTTCTTAAAACACAAAACTAAACATAAAACAATTATAAAATATTAAAAACTATCTTAAAATGTATGATTACTATGATTAAAATATATTAAAAACTATATGAAAATACAAAATAACATAAGGCAATCCACACGGCGTGTGGTATATCTGACACGTCGTATGGATGTTTCGTACTTATTGTCCCCATGAGACTAGGCCTCAGACTCGTCGTGTGAAGATCTTCGCAAGCATGCTCTCCTTATGTCCCACACAACATGTGACCTAGTGTCACACCGTGTGGAAATGGCCAAATAGTTATCCAAATACAACAAGCATCTCACACGGTGTGTGGTTCTTCCTCTACGACTTCCTCCTTTGCCTAATGGTCTCACACGATGTGTGGCTTGGGTGAAAGCACCAAAAGGCTTCAGCGCTACTCCCATTATCTCTCCTCTGTAGCACGAAATGAAACCTTCCTCTACAAACCCGATGATGGCAAAACGGGGGAGACAAGTCAAGGAGGAACTCAGCCTCAGCCTGCAGGTAATGCTTCTGGAAGCAAAGAGAAAGAGAAAGGCAAAGGAATTGCACAAGCTGATCACTCGGCTCAGAAAAAGAAGAAGTAGAACTAGCTTAGTCAATATCTAAGACTTAGCTTTATATCCTGTCTTTGAACCAGGATAAGTGATACTGAGTAATCTCTGAACTCTCTCTTATATTGTATGTGTTGTTTGCTATATTTACTCAGCATATAAATTGTCTAAGCTGACCTTGAGTAAATAAGTGGTGCTGAGTTAGAAGCTGACCTCCAAGAGTGTCAATTCTTAACTCAAGAGAAAACAACTTTAGTCAACATCTGACTAAAGCTGTCTTGAAACATATCTCACCAAGCTGACCAAAAGCTGAGTTAATAAACTCTCAAAATAACTTCCAGTCAGCTTAATTAAAACAAGAAAAAGTTATATTAGTTCCTAACCCCCCCTTGGAACTAATTACCAGGGACCAACAAGTGGTATCAGAGCCTAAGCTCACTACTCAAAGATTTAACAATCTTGAGCTGATCCCTAAAAATGGGTGAGAATAGCACTCGGTTCCTTCCAGGAAACCAAACAACACAGATACTCCCTGAGGGACTATCAATCACTAGACCTCTCCTATTCTTTGGGTCAAATTATACATTCTGGAAGAATAGGATGAAAAACTTTATTCAAGCCACAAACATGAGTGCATGGCTTGCAATTGTTCAAGGTCCACATGTGCCATACAAAACTGTTAACGATGAGAAAATTGTTAAAAGTGAGGCTGAGTGGACAGAGGATGACCTCAGAAAATTACAAAACAATGCTTCGGCTATAAACATGCTTCACTGTGCGTTAGATGCTGCAGAACACAATAAGATTTCAGGTTGCGAGTCAGCACAGGAGATTTGGAAGAAGCTTGAAGTAACCTATGAAGGCACAAGCAAAGTTAAGGAGTCTAAAGTCAATCAACATATGAGACTCTACGAGCTGTTTGAGATGAATGAGAATGAAGACATCTCAGAAATGAACGCAAGGTTCACAAATATTATAAACGAGCTAAAAAGGCTTGGAAAGAACTTCACTGAAGAGGAACAGGTGAAGAAAATTCTGAGAAGTCTGCCTAAGAGTTGGCAAGCAAAGAAAACAGCCGTAGAAGAAGCTCAAGACTTGACTACCTATAAATATGATGAGCTGATCGGATCCCTGCTGACCCATGAAATCTCTATGAAAAACTTTGAAGCTAAAGAGAAAGAAAAATCAGAAGATAAGAAACAAAAGTCACTTGTCATGAAAGCTGACTCGACTGAAGCTGAGTCAACTGATAATGAGGAAATAGCCATGTTCACCAGAAAGATGAAGAAGCTGTTCAGAAGGAATGATAGAAACGGCAAAAGGTCATTTAGAAGAAATGACAAGTATAAAGCCGAGTCAAGTGACAAGTACAAGAAGGACAGCTCGAAGTCTGTCACATGCTTTGAGTGTCATCAAACTGGGCACATCAAGTCAAGCTGTCCCAACCTCAAAAAGGAGAAGAAGGGAAGCAAAAAGGCTATGGTAGCCACATGGAGTGACAGTGATGTGTCAACATCATCCGAAGCTGAGCAAAATGAAACAGCCAACATATGTTTCATGGCAGATGATAGAGCTGACCAATCCCAATCTGAGCAAGCTGACCTCTCTGAAGATTCCGAGCAGGAGGAAAACAACAATGAGGTAACATCCTTACTTTTGCTTAGAAATGAAATGGTAAATGCCCTGAGTGACTTATATACACTAACTAAGAAGTGTAACAAAAAGATTAAGGCACTCAGCAGGCGCTGTGATGAGATTGAAGAGGTCAAACTGAGTGACCTCCGATATCTTCTACAGGACAACTCTGACTTGCATACCAACATTCAAATCTTACATAAGTTTGTCACGGAGGTTCAATCTGAGTCAAAGAAACTTAGAAAGGATATCACAATGTTACAGAGTCAAGGGAAGGGCTCAAATAGAAATAAACCCCATGCTGAGTATGCAAATACTGGTCAGCATAAGTAATTTACTCAATGTGAGTGTTGTGGAAAAAGGGGGAACACAAAGGATGTGTGTTGGCACAACAAGCGAATTGTCCAATGTGACTTCTGCGGAAGAAAAGGCCATACCACAAAAGTATGTTGGCATACCCAACACAATAATGCTGACCATACTCAGTTCAACCCACAAAGGGTACCTTTTTGTGATTTCTGTGGTAAGCCAGGCCACACCATAAAAGTATGCCGTCACAAGTTAAAATATGATTTTGCACCTGTTTATACTAACAAGAAAGGACCCAAAAGGGATTGGGTACCTAAAAATGAATAGTTTAAACTGCAGGTCAGCTTGACATGCGTGGAGAAGTCAAAACTATGGTATATAGACAGCGCATGCTCAAGGCATATGACAGGTGATGAAACTCAGTTCATCACACTAGAGCTTAAACGAGGTGGAAGTGTAAGTTTTGGAGACAAAAAGAAGGGTAAGATAGTCGGCTCAGGTACTATCGGAGGTAACCCAACTATTGAGTCTGTCTCCTTAGTTAAAGGTCTCAAATACAATCTGCTGAGTGTAGCTCAGCTTTGCAAGAGCGGCAGAAAGGTTGTATTTGATGATACTAAGTGTCAAATACTCGAGGGAAATACAAATGAATTAATTTTAACTGCCCTTCATGTAGAAAATGTATACATGTTAAACTTAGAAAAAAAGTTTTCTAAAAACATATGCTTAGTGTCTAAAGAGGACAACTCCTGGCTATGGCATAGAAGACTTGGGCATGTCAGCATGGACCTTCTTGCCAAATTAGCTAGAAAGCAATTAGTTGAGGGATTACCCAAATTAAAGTTTGAAAAAGATCAACTGTGTAAAGCTTGTCAGCAAGGCAAACAAACTAAAAAGTCATTTCATAGTAAAAATATTGTCTCAACCAAAAGACCATTGGAATTACTACACTTGGATCTTTTCGGACCTATCTAGCCACTCAGCTTGGGAGGTAAGAAATTTTCCTTGGTTATTGTAGATGATTTCTCTCGGTACACTTGGATCATCTTGCTGAGCTACAAGGATGAAACTTTTGAGATGTTCACCACACTGATTAAAAAGCTTGAAAATGACAAAGACCTAAGAGTATCTCACATTAGAAGCGACAATGGTGGAGAATTAAAAAACCAACAGTTTGATGAATTTTGTGAAATCAGTCGTATTGACCACAATTTCTCCGCTCCTAGAACACCTCAACAAAATGGGGTTGTTGAAAGGAAAAATAGAACTATTGTCGAAATAGCTAGGACAATGCTGAGTGAAAATAGGCTTCCAAAGTACTTCTGGGGTGAAGCTGTCCACACGACATGTTACATACTGAATAGGGATCTAGTTAGACCTATACTTAAGAAAACCCCATATGAACTTTGGAAAGGTCGAAAGCCCAACATTGGATACTTTCGTGCCTTTGGGTGTAAATGCTTTATACTCAATACAAAAGACAACCTTGCTAAATTTGATGCTAAAGCTGATGAGGCGATCTTTTTAGGGTACTCAACAAACAGTAAAGCAAATAGAGTATTTAATAAAAGAACTCAGGTAGTAGAAGAGTCTGTACATGTTGAGTTCGATGAAACTGACCCTACAGGTAAGTCAGCTCAGCTTGAAGAAGATGAACCAGGCTCAGCTTCCGCTGCTCAACCAAAAGCCTCTGAGTCATCTTTACAGGAGCTGACCCAAGGTAAGCAAGAAATTGAAATATCATTTGCTGACCAATCTATTCCTGTAGAGATTGTAGAAACACCTCTTCCAAACAACTCAACACTGCCCAAGGAAATAAAGATCCCAAGAGGACATACAGAACAGGCCATTCTTGATGCCGCCAACAACAAATTAATGACCAGAGATCAGCTTAGAAAATACCTCAGCAATATTGCATTCGTCTCAATATATGAGCCAAAGAACCTTGCCGATGCTGAGCAAGACGAGTATTGGATCAATGCTATGCAATAGGAACTTGACCAATTCACTAGAAATGAGGTATGGAATTTAGTACCTAAACCTAGGAATCAAAATCCCATAGGAACCAAGTGGGTCTTTAGAAATAAGCTAGATGAGCATGGAAATGTGATTAGAAACAAAGCTCGACTTGTAGCCCAAGGCTATAGTCAGCAAGAGGGTATAGACTATGGAGAAACATTTGCTCCTGTTGCTAGATTAGAAGTTATACGTATATTGTGTGCCTATGCCAGTTACATGAATTTTAAACTATACCAAATGGATGTAAAAAGTGCGTTTCTTAATGGTTTTATAAACGAAGAGGTATATGTTAATCAACCTCATGGGTTTGAAGATCCAAAATTTCCAAACCACGTTTATAAACTCAAAAAGGCCGTGTACGGCCTAAAGCAAGCTCCAAGAGCTTGGTATGAGAGGTTGACCAACTTCTTGCTGACCAGGAACTATGTCAGGGGAAAAGCTGACACAACCTTGTTTATTAAGAAAAAGGGTAAACATACCCTACTGGCACAGATATATGTAGATGATATAATATTCGGTGCTACTGACGAATCTTTGTGCAAAGAATTTAGCCAACAGATGCAAACTGAGTTTGAAATGTCAATGATGGGTGAACTCAACTTCTTCCTTGGACTTCAAATCAAGCAAGGTAAGAATGGCATCTTTATAAGTCAGCCTAAGTACACCAAAGAAATGTTGAAGAAATTCAGCATGGTAGATTGCAAACCAATATCAACCCCCATGGGTACTGATACTGTCCTATGCAAGGATGAGAAGAGTAAGTCAGTTGATAGTAAACTCTATCGAGGTATGATAGGTTCTTTACTCTATCTCACTGCTAGTAGACCGGATATTCAATACTCAGTATGCTATTGTGCTAGATATCAAGCTGACCCTAGGGAATCTCATCTAACGGCTGTGAAAAGAATTTTTAGATACTTGCAAAGCTCAGTTGATGCAGGTCTATGGTATCCAACCTCAAATGACTTCACACTCATTGGATATACTGATGCTGACTATGGACGAGATAAGCTAGAACGGAAGAGTACTTCGGGAGGATGTCATTTCCTTGGAAGCTGTCTAGTATCTTGGTTCAGCAAGAAGCAATCATCCGTAGCTCTGTCTACAACTGAAGCTGAGTACGTGGCTGCTGGAAGCTGTGTTGCACAAGTCCTATGGATAAAGCAACAGCTTGAGGATTACGGAGTCAAAACAAAGACAATAGAGCTCAAATGCGACAACAAAAGTGCCATTAATCTATCTAAGAATCCAGTCCAACACAGCAGGATGAAGCATGTTAGCATAAGGCATCACTTCATCAGAGACCATGTACTAAAAGATGAGATCAAGCTGACCTATGTGCCAACAAATGATCAGCTTGCGGATATCTTCACTAAGCCCTTAGCACGAGAACAATTCAATATACTGAGGGAAGCCATTGGTATGTCAAATCTGTTGAAACACCTTTCCACAAGATTTTGATTTGACAAAATCATCCATGATTAAGAGGCAATTAAATTTAGATGCTTTGATTTAATTGTACTAATATGTTTGTTAAATCTTGAGTGCAAAAATATATAAAGTAAAGACAGGATAAAAGTCAGCACAAACGAAGCTGAGTAGAGAGGAACTCAACATGACTGAATAGAAGCTGAGTGGAGTTAAAATTCAGAAACAAAACGAAGCTGACTAAAACTGAAGACTTCTTCAGGAGCGGTTAAACAAAACGAAGCTGACCTTGTAGGAACTCAGCATAAGCCGTGAAACATTCGAAAAGAATAAACGAAGCTGAGTAACAGTCAGGACAGCATGAATGTTCCGTTCACTAAAGGACAAAGGCTGCAAATCTTCTGCACCAATAATTGGAACCTCGAAGACACCTAAAAGAATAATTCCAAGAGTCATGGGACGTTGGATTATTAGTAAAAGACAACCGACACAAACAAACAAAAGAGACGCTAGAAGACAAACCTGACGCCTGTAGAAAACAGAGAAAGGGAATGGAGGTGCAGTCTGAAGCTTTCCAGAAATTGTTCCCCAAAAGAGCCGTTTTGGTGGCAACGGTCAAGACATTTCAAAACGATCAAATCCACAGGTTTTCGTCTATAAAAGGACAATCAAAGATCCAAAACAATAAGAGACAACTGAAGCATCAAAAAGAAAAATACAAGAGAGAAAGTTTCAAGAAGCACTCAAATACAAAAAGAAACTTACACCGACGTTTCTATTCCATGTGTAAATGCTAGATTGAGTTGTAATCATCTAAAGTGTTCTTTAGTTCAAAAAGGAACAAGTCTGTGATCAATAGGAATATTGAGAGTGTAAAGCTGAGTGCTTGGTTGTAAGCATTTCAGTAGTAGAGAAATCTAGGTGCTGGGTTGTAGCACTTAGTAGGAGTTGAGTAGACGAATAGAGGAAGGTACTCTTGCATATTCAACTGCCTTGTAATTGGTTTGTGCTCTACCTGTAAAGAGCTCAGTATTGGATTCAAAAAGCCCGGAGGACTCTGGGGACTGGACGTAGGCAGAGAGGCCGAACCAGGATAAGTGATACTGAGTAATCTCTAAACTCTCTCTTATAACTGCATTTGTTGTTTGCTTTATTTACTCAGCATATAAATTGTCTAAGCTGATCCTGAGTAAGTAAGTGGTGCTGAGTTAGAAGCTGACCTCCAAGAGTGTCAATTCCTAACTCTCAAGGAAACAACTTTGGTCAACATCTGACTAAAGCTGTCCTGTGATATATCTCACCAAGCTGACCAAAGGCTGAGTTAATAAACTCTCAAAATAACTTCTGGTCAGGTCAATTAAAACACGAAAAAGTTAAATTAGTTCCTAACCCCCCCCCTTGGAACTAATTACCAAGGACCAACAAAATCCACTCTAAATAATTCTGTATGATTGAATGATTGCTATACTGAGTGGAAATTTGAATGAATGTGCAAATGCCATAAATATCTACTCTCTATTTAAGTTTAAAAATAGAAAAATAGCCTAATGCTAAATAGACATAAACATTGAGTGGTTATACTGAGTAGATACAAATATTGAGTAAATACCCTATACTCAGGATGAGGAACAAGCCAAAAACCCTGCAGATCCAATCCAAACTGCTCAAGTTGAGCCAACTCCTGCCTCAACTCCACCTTCAACTCAACATGTTAATGACTCAGCTCATCCAATCAATCAAAGTCCAGGTACCAATCAAGGTACACAATCTGGCAGAGAACCAACTCCTCCTCCACCATCAAACTCAGTACCAGCCTCTGAGTCTAACACTGCTAGATTCTCATACTTGAATGCTACTGAGTCTGGCCGACGTGTCATTGCTTCTGCTCAGTCCTTGCTTCAAGATCTCAATACTACTCAAGCTGATGGTCACCAACCTACTCAAGCTGAGTCCTCCCACCTGTCAGGTATTACTCAGCTTCTGAATGAACTTCGTGGACTAAAAGATCTGGTTAGCGTTATCACTACGGTTCAAACTTAGCAACCGAATCAAGGGCAAATAGAAAAACTGACTGAACTGGTGCTTACACTGGCAACCCATATGAATTCACTTGAAGGGCAAGTTCAAAAATTGTCAGCAGTCAATCCAGGGTATGTAACTTCAACTGAACTGCACGAATATTTTGTTAAGTTAAATGCGGAACTGACCAAATCCAGTGCCACTACCCATACTGAGTATGCTACCTCTGCTGAGTTGCATGATTGCTTTACCAAGCTGAATGCTGAGCTGACCAAATCAAGTCCACCCGGCAATGCTGAGTTTGCCACCTCTGCCGAACTTCAACAATGCTTCACCAAGCTTCATACTGAGCTGACCAGTACACGTGACTTAGTATCCTCCTCTTCTCAGTGTACTATTGACCAATTAAGTGAAGCAGTCAGACTACTCAACATCGACAGAGCCCAGATGGATGTTGATCCAATCTCCAACACTGAACTCATGAGCTTTTCACAAGCTATCATGAAGGCAATGTGCATCAACAATGCCCAGCGCATGTTTTATGATTCTGCTCTGCTAAAACTGTACCATCAATCTTTTGGTCAAATCACAAGCTCACTCACCTGCCTGAGCAAATCCCATGAATGCCTCCTCAGCATGATCAGCAGCTCCCTTCGGGTTCTTCGGCATATCCAGGACGATCGTGTACCAGTCATTGATGGCTTGGGTGAAAGCACCAAAAGGCTTCAGCGCTACTCCCATTATCTCTCCTCTGCAGCACGAAATGAAACCTTCCTCTACAAACTCGATGATGGCAAAACGGGGGAGACAAGTCAAAGAGGAACTCAGCCTCAGCCTGCAGGTAATGCTTCTGGAAGCAAAGAGAAAGAGAAAGGCAAAGGAATTGCACAAGCTGATCACTCGGCTCAGAAAAAGAAGAAGTAGAACTAGCTTCGTCAATATCTAAGACTTAGCTTTATATCCTGTCTTTGAATGTATGTTTTTTTAAGGTCAATATATAACAAGTATTAGTTTTCTTCCTGATCTGACTAATAAAATTTGAACAAACAAATCAAGAAGTTAAATACACTTAGTATGCATTAACACCAACTTATGAAATAAACTGAGAGACAACATACTTCTAATATTTTTGAAAAACTGACTTAAATCCAAACAAGCTCAAATCTAAAACTAAGTCAGCATACACAAATGTCTTAAAACTAATTAAACATTGGAAGGTTTAGAATTAAGTTAAGACAATATGTGCAACCCTTACGGGGGAGTCATTTCAAAAATCAATCATGGGGCAACTTATAACTGAGTTCCGTAATTATGTATTTTGCCAACATCAAAATGACGGAGTTTGTTGAAACACCTTTCCACAAGATTTTGATTTGACAAAATCATCCATGATTAAGAGGCAATTAAATTTAAATGCTTTGATTTAATTGTACTAATGTGTTTGTTCAATATTGAGTGCAAAATATATATAAGGTAAAGACAGGACAAAAGTCAGCACAAGCAAAGCTGAGTAGAATGAAACTCAACATGACAGAATGTAAGCGGAGTGGAGCAGAACTTAGAAGCAAAACGAAGCTGACTAAAGTTAAAGATTTCTCCAGAAGCGGTTACACAGAACGGAGCTGACCAAGAATGAACTCAGCTTGGAAGTTGAACATCAGAAGATTACGAAGAAAGCTGAAAGACTGTCAGGACAGCATGAAGGATCCGTTCACTAAAGGACAAAGTCTGCAAATCTTCTGCACCAATAATTAGAACCTCGAAGACACATAAAAGACTAATTTCAAGAGTCATGGGTCATTGGATTGTTGGTAAAAGACAACTGGCACAAACAGACAAGCCAGACGCAAGAAGACAAATCTGACGCCTGAAGAAAACAGAGAAAGGGAATGGAGGAGCAGTCTAAAGCTGGCCAGAAATTGTTCCCCAAAAGAGCTGTTTTGGTGTAAACGGTAACAACAACTCAAAGGATCCAAATCTGCGATTTCCTTCTATAAAAGGACAATGAAGAACCTTGGATAATACACTGAAGCATCAAGAGAAAAATACAAAGACAGAAAATCTTGAAAGCACTCAAATACAAACAGATCTTACACCCACCTTTCTATTCTCTGTGTAAATGCTAGATTGATTGTTGTATAATCATCTAAAGTGTTCTTTAGCATAAAAAGAACAAGTCTGTGATCAATAGGAATATTGAGAGTGTTAAGCTGAGTGTTTGATTGTAAGCATTCAGTGGTAGAGAAATCTAGGTGCTGGGTTGTAGCACTTAGTAGGAGTTGAGTAGACGAATAGAGGAAGGTACTCTTGCATATTCAACTGCCTTGTAATTGGTTTGTGCTCTACCGTTAAAGAGCTCGGTATTGGATTCAAAAAGCCCGGAGGACTCTGGGGACTGGACGTAGAGGCCGAACCAGGATAAGTGATACTGAGTAATCTCTGAACTCTCTCTTATATTGTATGTGTTGTTTGCTATATTTACTCAGCATATAAATTGTCTAAGCTGACCTTGAGTAAATAAGTGGTGCTGAGTTAGAAGCTGACCTCCAAGAGTGTCAATTCTTAACTCAAGAGAAAACAACTTTAGTCAACATCTGACTAAAGCTGTCTTGAAACATATCTCACCAAGCTGACCAAAAGCTGAGTTAATAAACTCTCAAAATAACTTCCAGTCAGCTTAATTAAAACAAGAAAAAGTTATATTAGTTCCTAACTCCCCCTTGGAACTAATTACTAGGGACCAACATGGTCGTCTCTGGTACACGTCAGTTTCAACTGAGCCTTTATCTTTATGGCCTAAAAAAGAATGCGTTGTTAATCACTGGATACATGTAGAAAATTAAGATTATTTTGGATGACCTTGCTGAATCAAGTAACTCTTTTCCAATGCATCTTCTACTTGCTCTTGTTTTCAAAAACCTTGGATTAGAATATCACAATACCATCCAAGATTCAATCACTCAAAGGGCTCCAATATTAATGAATATTCTCGTTTTACAAATACTATGTTAATTATTTTAGAGATAATTATAAGGTAATTATCTCTAACTGGCGTTGGTTAATGTTTAAGATTGTACTATTTTATACACCGATGTAATGGGATAAATTACCATAATAAAAAAAACACATTATTATTATTATTATTATTATTATTATTATTATTATTATTATTATTATTATTATCTAGCGTGCATGTTTATGTAAATATGATTGGCACTTCCACCAATGTATATTGAAAATAAGATGTTATCAACTTGCCCAACTTGCAAACCTCATCTCCTCTACTTCTCCTCTGGCATATCTCTCTAGAGTAAGATATTTAATTAAATTGATGATTAGGTAGTTAATTAATAGGTATATAGTGGACTTTCTTTTATAGAAGAAACAAACAAGATGCAATTCCATATATATTGTTTCATTGAATGGACCTCCTTTTTCTATTTTTTTTTCATTTTGTTCTTTTTGTCATCTACCTTTAAATTGGCACAACTTTGTGTAAAAAACAAGAAACAAAAGAAATAAAAAGGAATAATAATTGGGTTGTCATTCATGAATTGGGAGACACAACAAGTTCTTTTCATGGTGTTTTTGGACAAATTGATAATAACAAGATAGATAGTATAATTAAAGGATGAGTGAAGCTTCTTATATTCCTAAAATGAGTAATATATTGTTTTTTTATTTGTTTAGTTTTGTTGGGTTTCATTTGTGAGATATTTTATAGTACTCATTCTATGTATCTTCAAGAAAAAAAGAAAAGATTGTGTTGAATATTTTGCAAGAAATATATATATATATTCAAGGATCTAACTTAAGTTCCATAAAAAAGAGGATTAATTTAAGAGGATTGATTTTTGGGTTAATTTTAAATAAATACAATGTGCTTTTACGTTTTGCAGATTGGTAGTTGTGATTTTCTTTTACAAATCGAACCATGTGGTTTGTAAAATTTTCATTTTTTATTGACGTTGCCAAATTTGGCCGATAAGAATCTCAAAATGAAAATTTTCAAAAATTAAATGATATTTTAAGCAACTTTAATTCTTGAACTTTTTAAGTTTGAGTTCATTTAGGTGTATTTTTTATGAGAGTGGAAGTTAATGTTTAGAGAGAGAAAACTCCATAAATGATGATTTTGAAAAATAAAAAAAATGTGGTTTTATAGAAAATTGATACCAAACAATTTTAATTTTTAAAAATTTTCATTTTGAAGTCGTTATCGGTCAAATTTGTCAAGCTCAATAAAAATGAAAATTTTACAAACCACATAGTTCGGTTTTATAACAGAAAATCACAGACATCGATCTTCAAAAACGTGAAACGACATTTAATTTATTTGAAATTAACCCTTGATTTTTTTGAGACAATGTTAAAGTTCAAAAATTAAATCCACGGAACGGGAATGGAGATATCCTCCGCCTCGCGGAGATCTCCAAAGCGACTCTATAGGGATCCTTGAAATTAATATTATTAATATATATATATATATATATATATATATATATATAATTGATAATTAATTAAAACACTATAGTTATTTTTATTAATTTTGAGGTTTTATGTTATATAATTATAATTTATAGATTGAAAATAAGGCCCTGTTCTTTATCACTTAATTTCAGTAACAATCAGTTCAGTTCAGTTCAGTTCAGTTCAGTTCAGTTCAACATTCAGTTTCAGTATTCAGTTTCAGCATCCAGTTTCAGCATTCAGTTTCAGTATTCAGTAATTTATCATTATTTATTATATTATAATTATTTATATATAATTTATTTTTTTTGGTAGGAAGGAAAAGGAAAACAAACAAAAAACAAAACCTAACCCGGGATCAGTCTAGGAAGGCTGACCCCAACCCTATCCTCAAGAAGGGTAGACAAAAGAAAAGAAGGAGGAACAGAAAGGGTAGAAACACCTAACATCCCCCCATGCCCAGCGGCAGCCAAGCGGTCCGCCACACGGTTTTGCTCCCTGAAAATATTGGAGAAATTAAGAACATCAAAGGCCGGACGGAGCCTCAAAATAGCTTTGATCAGATTCCGGCTGTTCATGCAAAGGGCCTGGCCCTCAGAGATCCTTTTGATAGCCATCAAATTATCAGATTCCACCAAAAGCCTCTTAATACCCATACGAATGGCCAGTTTAATTCCTGATAGAATACCCCAGAGCTCAGCAGAAAAAGACGAGCCCATCCCCAAGTTGTGAGTAAACCCAGCCAGCCAAGCGCCACTAGCATCCCGAAGAACTCCACCAGCAGCAATTCTACCATCACTAAGGCATGAGCCATCCGTATTCAGCTTCACAATCCCTTCTGCAGGCCTATTCCAACTAATCAAATGGACCACTTTATCTGGAGAAGGTCTAACAAGTGGTTCTCCTTCAAAGCTATCTAAAATAACCGAGAGCTTTTTAGAGAAGAAGCCCAGTACGTCAGGGATAGAGGTAAACTTCTCAGCAAATAACTCTTCATTCCTCCACTTCCAAATTTGGTGACAGATAATAGCGAAGAAAATGTCACCATGATCCATATCGGCTAATAACTTCCCACTTGCTCCCTTGGAGAACCAGTCACTTTCAGCATGGACCATAAAGGACGGGAGGATGTTGATAGGAAGAACCTTACTCCAAATCACTCTGCTTTTGGGGCAGTCCCTAAGAGTATGGCACAAGGTTTCAACATGGCCACTGCACCTACTGCATGCGCCCGAATCCGCCAAGTGCCTCCTATGTCTTTCCGCATTAGTGAGCAACCTGTCCTTTACTCCCAGCCACAGGAAACTCCTAATACGGTACGGGATTTTACTGCCCCAGATATACTTCCAGATATCCAAGGGCGGCTCGTCCCTGAAAGGGAGGAAGGCTTCATAGGCCGACTTACATGAATAAGCACCGTTGTTAGTCAGGGCCCAACAATGCTTGTCCTTATCTTCCTCATGATTACTAATTTTGATACCTCTTATCTTCAGGAGAATATCCAGGTTCAAGAAGGTATCAAATTTTGACCAGATCCAATCACCTTCAGAGTTCACCACATCGGCAATTTTCCAGCAAAGGGTATAATCCGGAGGAGGGGAGTTACACACTTCAATAAGTGGTTTGTCACCAATCCACGTATCATACCAGAAACTGATGGATTGACCATTCCCCACCTCCAGGCCAACTCCCGTGCAAAACTCTGCAAACACAGCATTAAGCCCTTTCCAGAGGAATGAAAAACTGACAACTCTCTCTTTAGGGCCACCAAAAACTTTATCTTTCCGATATTTACCACAGAGAAGACGAACCCAAAGAGAGGCAGGGCATTGCCACATCCTCCAGAGAAGTTTCATCAATAGGACCTTGTTATTATCCTTAGCTTGTCTGATGCCAAGGCCCCCTTTGCTCTTAGGTTTGCAGACCTCTTTCCAAGGAACCAAGTGAACCTTCCTCCCACTCCCAGATTCTCCCCAAAGGAACCGCCGGTTGATTTTGTCAAGATCTTTGAGAACCGGATCAGGGAGCTTACAGGCTTGCATGATATGGTTTGGAGCCGCACAATTGACGGACTGGATTAAGGTAAGGCGACCAGCAAGAGAAAGGGAGTTGGCCTTCCAACTAGCACACAAACCGTTAGCTTTATCCAGGGTATCCTTAAAAGAAGCTTTAGAGACTTTGTCACTATGAAGAGGAACCCCAAGATACTTACCCAAGGACTGCGTAAGGGGAATACCGGACAGATTACTCAATCTTCTGCTCAGGTTAATATTCATGTTTTTAGAGCAAAGCATCCGAGACTTTTGGATATTAATCTTCTGGCCAGAAGCCGTGCAGAAACAATTAAGAATATCCATCACCACACTAATTTGATCCTCAGACCCTTCAACGAAAAGCATCACATCATCAGCAAAGAATAAGTGGGTGGTAGGAGGGCAATGTTTATTAATGGAGACAGGGTGGAGAAGGCCCTTGCCGACCGCCTCCTGGATCAGATGAGACAACCTTTCCATGGCAATAACAAACAGGAAGGGGCTCATCGGATCACCTTGGCGAATTCCCCTGGAGGGACTAAACTCTTCAGACATATCTCCATTAATCATAACCTGGAAAGTAGGAGAAGAAATGCAGTTCTCAATTAGCTTCCTCCAGGAATCAGGGATACCAGCTTTGAGCAGACTATCCAACAAAAAACTCCAGTTCAAGCGATCATAGGCTTTTTTTAAGTCCAGTTTGAGAGCCACAATCCCTTTCCTACCTTTCTTAATCTTCATAGAATGGACCATCTCCTGGGCAATAACGATATTATCCATCATTTATTATTATTATTATTATTTATCTATAATTTATCATAATTTATTATTATTATTATTTATAGTTTATCATTATCAATAAATTAGATAAAAGTAAGAAATGATAGTTTATTAAAGTATATATGGTTTAATAAAAAAAATAAAACTAAAGTATGCATCCATATTTAAAAATTAGGAATTGCATCCATATTATGAATTATTTCTTAAATTTATCCAATTTATCAATGTTAGGGATAAAATTCCACAATTTTAGACGTTAGAGGTAAAATTACTTCTGACCCAAAACGTTATTTTTGCACTTTAACCCTTAATTAAAATAAAAAGTTAAGAGTTTGTATTCATATGAAGATTTGTATTTAATTTCATAGGCTTTAAATTATATATAAATTTATGTTTGTATGTAATTTGTATTTTTAATTTAAATTAGACTTATTTTTATTTAATTTCATAGGCTTTTATCGAGCCAAGATTTTATCATTCCGGGCTTTTATTTGATATTCAATTTAGTTTTATCTTTAATAATATATTTATTTATTATTGATATTATTAAATTTATTAGAACCATTATTATTATTATTATTATAAGTTCATTAATGTCCAATATTATCATGAAAATTATTTTAAAGTCTAATATCATCATTATTGTTAAGTTCGGTTAAGTTCGGTAGCATTCAGTTAAGTTCAGTAGCATTCAGTTAAGTTCAGTATTCAGTAGTATTCAGTTAAATTCAGTTCAGTATTCAGCAGTATTCAGTTCAGTTCAGTTCAGTTCAATTCAATTCAGTTCAGTTCAGTTCAGTTCAATTCAATTCAGTTCAATTCAGTTCAGTTCAGTTCAGTTCAGTTCAGTTTTTTTCAGCGATAAAGAACAGAGCCTAACTCTTAAATATTTATCTGTGAGTCACATACGTAGATGGGATGAGATTCCCCTAAATATTTTGGGACGGAAATGGGGACGAATCAACCAATCTCTATCTCCACCCGATCATTTACAACCCTAAATATGCATTTATCACTAATTAATAAAGGCACTAATATATTCAGATTTTTAATATATATCTTTTTGTTTATTTATAATTAATAGTTGAAATGTATTAAATATAATAAAATTTTAGAGAATTTCAATTTGATAGCATTCAAATCCTAAAATAGTAATGACGATATTTATATATTGAGTTTCTTAATATAATTAATCACAATTTTCATATTTGTAATTCACGTTACATAAAATTTGGTCACTTCTCCTTTTATTTATTTATTGATTTTTAGTTTGAAATAGATGTTATTTCATCACAAATTAGGCTCTGTTCTTTATCGCTGAAAAAAACTGAACTGAACTGAATTGAATTGAACTGAACTGAATTGAACTGAACTGAACTGAACTGAACTGAACTGAATTGAACTGAACTGAACTGAACTGAACTGAATACTGCTGAATACTGAACTGAATTTAACTGAATACTACTGAATACTGAACTTAACTGAATGCTACTGAACTTAACTGAATGCTACCGAACTTAACCGAACTTAACAATAATGATGATATTAGACTTTAAAATAATTTTCATGATAATATTGGACATTAATGAACTTATAATAATAATAATGGTTCTAATAAATTTAATAATATCAATAATAAATAAATATATTATTAAAGATAAAACTAAATTGAATATCAAATAAAAGCCCGGGATGATAAAATCTTGGCTCGATAAAAGCCTATGAAATTAAATAAAAATAATTCTAATTTAAATTAAAAATACAAATTACATACAAACACAAATTTATATATAATTTAAAGCCTATAAAATTAAATACAAATCTTCATATGAATACAAACTCTTAACTTTTTATTTTAATTAAGGGTTAAAGTGTAAAAATAACGTTTTGGGTCAGAAGTAATTTTACATCTAACGTCTAAAATGATGGAATTTTATCCCTAACATTGATAAATTGGATAAATTTGAGAAATAATTCATAATATGGATGCAACTCCTAATTTTTAAATATGGATGCATACTTTAGTTTTATTTTTTTTTTATTAAACCATATATACTTTAATAAACTATCATTTCTTGACTTTTATCTAATTTATAGATAATGATAACTATAAATAATAATAATAATAATAATAATAATAAATAATAATGATGATAAATTATAGATAAATAATAAGAATAATTATAATAAATTATATATAAATAATTATAATATAATAAATAATGATAAATTACTGAATGCTGAATGCTGAACTGAACTGAAATTAAATGATAAAAAACAGGGCCTTACTCATTTGTTACGAGACCTTTTACTTTTTAAAATAAAGCAAAAATTGCCAATGATATACCATATGGTGGACTATATTGCTAATTTATATTGTTGAAAATAAAAGCTAATTTAGAACTTCTGAGTGTGTACACCTCTTTTATTATTTGAATTAAAGAAATGGAAACCCTGCCAGAAGAACACATATTTTTTTTTATTAATTGTAATTAGGTGCAGTACAGTTACATTTTAATTAATGTCAAAATCATGTTAATGATTACATTTGACAATGTGTAAGATTATTATTGAAAAACTTGGAGTAATAATAAATTAATTCAGAAACTGTATTTTTTTTTAACCTGGTTTTAAGTCAAAAAGTTTATCGGCTAATGAAGAATAATGTGGTATGTTCTTATAGAGATTAGTCATACTGTAATTATAAAAACAAAAAGAAAAAAAAACAGCTAAGAAAATGAGATATAATAATAATAATAATAATAAAAACAAGGTAAAAGTAATTATTTTCATTATGATTTACCTGAGACTTCTGGTAATCTGCTGGATGCCCCAATCAAATGTATTGAATTATTTCATTATTGGGACAAACATATTTTCATCATGAAAAAAAAATTCTATATCTATATCTAGTGGCGGAATCAGAAATCTATACTTTGAAGGCTAATTTTAACCTTGTAGTTGGCGGTAACTTTTCAAACTCCAATCCGTCATGGTTGGACATTTTTTTTTTTACTTTCAGCATGTTAAAACTTCGTCATTTCAATGTGTGTCGGATAAAATATTTAAAGTTTCCAACGTGAAAAAAGTAGATATATTTAATTTTCTATAAGATCAATGTTAATTTCTTAAAAATGATATGTAACACCCTGATCCAATACCATGTAGATATTGTCCGCTCTGGCCCAATTCCAACACATTGGGCGTCACGGCTTTAAAACGCGTCTACATGTATTGGATTCACATCTTACTAATAAGCCCCAATCACTCCCTCTCCATTTCCGATGTGGGATTCAGTTCATTCCTGTCCCCATCGCCATCCCTTAGAGCCGCTCTTTGCTCAGGCCTTCTACCCCGGCGCCACCCACTACGGACCGGGTCGTTACATGATAACATTTTGACACTTTTATTTTTAGTTATAAATTTTTATAAATTTAATTTAGAAATTAAGTTATTTTAGTATCAAAATAAGAATTTGATTTTTTTTATGGAAAATAGATATAATAATTATGAGTTCAAACGTGTTATTAAAATAAAAAGTCCATTAAAAATACTTAATAGTGGTAACATAATTCTATAATTTTTTTAGAAAATAAAGTTCAAATAGATAAAAAATTTATAAAATAAAATGAGATTGGTGGAATTTGAAATTAAAACCACTTGCTTAAAGGTATGCACCTTAAACCAACTCAGTCACTCTAAAATATTGAAATAGTATTACATACGGTTAATATAAACTAATATTATGGGACTATAAGAGATGGAACCATCGCTGCTTAAAGGTGGAACTGATGGCTAGAGACTCAGATCCCGGGCTCTGATCTGGCTCTGCCCTTGATATCTAGTCATGTACTTAGCATTACTTATTATTTTTGCCTTTTATACTTCTTATTTGATTTGTATAATTTTTTAATTACTTTTTCTTTATATAAAATCCAATTATTAATTGGTGGAAATAGAAAAGGTTGGAAATATAAAATCCAATTATTAATTGGTGGAAATATAAAGGATTATGTTAGCAGTGTATTGATATGTGGTTAAATTATTTTCTCAATAATGGATAAAATGTATTAAAAAGCTAAAATGTAAAATTTAAATGTGTCTGAATTGAAAAATATATTCATCTCAGCTATATATATTTATATAGCTTACAATTAATAATTATTCTCCTAAAATACTGCTGCATCCACTTTTCATGAAAATGATAAAACGCTTATTAGATTAATTAAAATAGTTACTTATATTTTTTAAGAAGATGGATTTGAACCCGCAATCCCACACTTTTAATTTCAGAGGTGTACCAATTGAGCTGTGCTCCTTTGCTTAGCCCCTCAACTTAGTGACTAACCTATCAGCCTTCTTAACTCAATAAATGTTGTGCATCCTATTAGTCTCATCAACTCACCAAAAGTAACACTTCATACCCCTTAGGTTTTTATGTGTCTTTCAAAGCAATGAAGGAATAATTCACATCAAGACACGGAAAATGTGTTGGAATGAATAGAGAAGGTAGAAGATGTATTTGGAGGTGTACTTAATGCCATGTAGACAAAAAAAATGGACCAAATATAAGACAATTTTTGAATTGAGAGGGCTGATAGATTGGCTACTAAGTAGATGAAGTTAAGTGATAAAATGAGGCAAGTTTATGGGACAACGGAAGTATTAAGCCAAATAAGTAAAACTTCACTTCTAAAACTCTATTTTTTATAACAAAAAATTGTTTATTCCTAAATATTATACTGTAATTAGAATTATTTATATTAATACTAGTTTTCTCTGTTACCATATAAATAAAGGCAAATTTGATATTTTTTAATAAGTGTATTGATAATATAAAAATCATATAAGAAAGAAAAATTAATTAATCAGAACCACAATCACCCTTCCATCAATCTAGCTGATGTCGCACATTCAGAGAGCAAGATTGACAATACCACCAGCTTGAGTTGCACCAAATCAGTTCCTCATCAACTAACATGCAACTTATATAAAACAAATTTGTATTCCTTCACCCAAGCTCCAAAAAGTATAGTGTCAAAGTCATCAATCTTAACTTCAAGGTTCTACTAATTTCACCAATCCAACACTAATATGGAATCACTGTTATCGATCATTAGTTAATCATAGGTCTGAATTTTCTATTGGATTTCAGGCCCTTTGTGTGATGTTTACATTTTCTTTTTTACCTATATTTTTTCGTTATGCTATTTTGTTTTGTAGTATAAATGCAACAGTTCACTTTCTTCTTCAATGATAATCTATCAAGAATTTCATGCATTCATCTTCTTTTACTTTATGATGGTATCAGATAGAAGGTTTCCTTTGTATTTCTAGGGTTAGAAATGGCTAGAATTTCTCTTAGAGTTGAGCACACCCAACTTCTCCTTATCTCATCCTAGTAGATGAAACCCATTCTATTAACCTTTCAAATCCAGACAATAAACTAACACCTTCTATCACAATTCCTTCACCATATATTGATCCACCATTAACAACAAATGAACTGTTAGAGTTTGAAACATATCATATTCCATCTCAAATCCTTAATACTATACATTCTATAAGGTCAAGACATCCATTCACTTATCTACAAGATTACCATACTCACCTTACTCAAAATACTTGTCCACCTCCTTTTAACACACCTCATGCCTTTTAGTCTTACCTTAATTATACTCAACTCTCTCCACCTAAACAAGTGTTCTCCATCAACATCCCTTGTCACACAGAACCTAAAAACTACAAACAAACAATGGTAGATCCACATTGACATCTAACAATGTAGTGGGAATTGTAGGAACTTGAACTAAATAACATTTGGGAATTAACTAAGTTTCCTAAGGGAAAACATCTCATTGGATATAAGTGGGTCTATAAGATTAAACATAAGTTAGATGGCACAATAGAATAGTTCAAAGCTAGACTAGTAGCTAATTAGGGGTCACACAAACATAATATATTGATTATAATGCTACTTTCTCACCTGTTGCAAAATTTACCACAGTTAAAATGCTTCTTGCTATTGCAACACAAAAAAAATGGAAAGATGAGTAACTAGATATAAGCAATGCATATTTGCACGAGGACCTACATGATGAATTTCACATGACTTTCGACCTAGACTGACTAATGTGTCATCTATTTCGATATGCAAACTTAAAAAGTTTGTGGGTTGAGGGAAGCAAGAAGGTAATGAAACTAAAAACTTAATAGTGCTATCAAGGCAGTAGGTTATACACAAGTTGTGTTAGATCCATATATGTTCACTAGACATACATATGATGGTTTTGTTGCTCTGTTGGTCTATGTGGATGATGCCATTATAGTTGTAATTAACATCAACCACATACAATCAATCAAACCTTATCTACATGACCTATTTAATATCAAAGTCCTTGGCCCTCTACATTTGTTCCTTTGTTTTGAGTTTGCTTGATCTCAAACTAGCATTCATATGTTTCAAAGGAAACATATCCATGAATTTCTTGATGACACATGCTTATTAGGCTATAAACCAGCCAAAACACCAATTGTGCCTTATTTTAAATCTTCACTTACAAATAACCCATTACCTAACATTTCCTTTTATAGAAGATTTATTAGAAAACTACTCTCATACTCGACCTAAACTTGCATACATTGTCAATAACACACAACATGTGACTTTTGTAGAGCATATAGAGTTTTGAGGTATCTGAAAGAAACTATATGACTTGATATATCCTTTCCTCATTCTCATAATCTCACCTTACAGGCCTTTTCTGAATCAGATTGGGCTTGTTGTCCAAATGCTAGAAAATATGTCACAAGTTATGCAGTATTCTTTGGTCGGGCATTGATTTCTTAGAGATCCAAAAATCAAAGCACATTTTCCAAATCCTCATAAGAAGTTGAATGCATGCTATGGTTAGCACATCATATGAACTTCATTGTCTACTTACCATGCTGAAAGATCTTAGTTTGCACACAATTTCTTTTGTTTTGATGTTTTGTGATAACACATCATCCTTTCACATTCCATATAACCCAACGTTTCATAAGTCAACTAATTACATTAACATTTTGAAGGAAAATAGACAAGCCTAGGCGCAGCGGAAATATAAAATTTTATCTATTTTATCTATTTCCTTTTTTCAAGATCCGTTAATCGTTATTTCATATAAAAAGGGATTAAACAAGTGTATCTTTTCTGAAGATCTATCTACCATTGCAAACAAAGTGCCCACAACTTCTCAACCGTATTTCACGAACAATGAAATCAACAGAAAAGAAAACGGTTAGTAATCAACCAATGAATAGCAATCTAAATTAATTGCCTCTAAAGGAATCGACACGAGATCAAAGAGAAAGTAAACGATAGAGTAATTAAGACGAGATGAAGTCAGAAGTATTCCTTAGCCACCAAATGTGTGTTGGCCGAAATACCTAGGGGGAGGGGGCTATTTATAGTCTCCTCAATTCATAACCCTAGTTGTATTAGTTTAATTAATTAATTAGAATCCAATTTGGAGTAGGATTACTAATTAGATAATTAAATAAATATTCATCATTATCTTAAATCATATCCTAATATAATTAGATAATGATCCTAATCCAACTAGTTATTTATTTATGTTAGAGATAGTTAATTAGAGATATAATCACATTAAAACTTCTAATTAATATTATCACATAATCACATAATTTAATTATAACCATAATCTAATTATAATTATCAATTAAATTATTTTATCCCTTTACTATGCAAATTTCGGTCCATATATATTCATCCCCTTAAATTACAATTCCATCCTCTGATTCCAAGTCTCATGTGCGACCCATTAGGTTCTTACCGCTGCTAGCCATATATATTTATTGGAATTAATTCAACCTGATTAATTTCAACGAAATATATAATGGAATGAATTTGAGGACTGTTACTAGCAGAACCGTAGACATTCCCCCAGAGTGATAAGAAGCCAGGTTGATACTGACGTTTACCTTTCTGTATTAGGTCTAGTATAATTTGATCCTTCATCGGCTATATCCTTAGACGAATCTGTAACTATGGAATATGTCAAGTTACATATATTGAGACGTATGTTTTACTTGTCCACATAGAATTAACTCTGAATAGATAGGTTAAGTGAAATCTCCATTTATACTCTTAATCATATCACCTTGCAGGATTTCCAGTTAATTCTCTACAAGAGTCCATGGATATATCTTATCTATCAGGCGTGACGAATGCTCAATCTAACATTAACTATCCTGCAATTACTCTATATGATAATTAGCGCCTGTCTCGCACACCCCAAGGTCCCCTCTGTAGTGGATCGTGCTTGAACAAAGTCTAAGCACCACGCTCCATAATCCAAAATCGCTAATTGATGTTTATTTGAGTCTGAGGATTACTTACACCTACTAATACCATTTGAGATGAACATGTGACATTCTGATAAATCCATCCATCCTGTCATCTCAAGTCGGGTCCCCAATCCTAATGAACCCCTTCACCGGATCCATGTAACTTTCTAGATATCTCCATATCTAAAGCTTGTGAGATAAGCTCTTTGTTCACAACAAAATACATTGTTACGTGCAAGTCTCAACAACAATGTGTTAATCTCATAAACATATTACTTGATTTGGGGTTTTTTAATTTTATTTGTTTATTATAAAGTTTAGCCTCACTTCATGCTTGTATGAACACTTTATGATCACTTAAATAAACTTGGAATTTTTTTATTTAACTTAATTAGTTCTGATAAAATATTAATACATTTATATAATAAACTTACTATATCTTATAAAAACAAACGATAATGAAAAATTCATTTACAAATAGTTTATATCCTACAAAAATTGTCTTAGGACACTAAACCCCAACACATTTCTTGTCATGTTATTGGAGAAATGGTTCCAATCGGCTTGATCGAATTAATGGCAATATCTTCTAATCTCCATATTGCGTTTGATGTGTCCATATTTATGTATATCTTTATATCTTAATTCTCTTTAGTTTAATGTTAGTTTTACTTTATTAGTGATTATTTATCTTGTTTTGTGTTTTATAGGTGTTTTTAGAGATTCAATTCAAATTGGAGATTAAAATGCTAATCTTATGGAGCTTAAAGTGAAATTGGAGAAATCTGTCAGGTCCTAACCCATGCTCATGGCTTAGGCCATGCTGAAGAAGGAAATTATGCACTAAAAAGCTGATTCGTCCTAACCCGTGCCCATGGGTAAGGACCAATACGAATTTGGGAGTTGGATTATGATTGGAAGACTTCTATTTTAAGATTTTTAGTCTTTGTAATTTTTATTATTAGTTTTAAATATGTTAAGACATTATTATAGGATTTAATTCTATTAGGATTTCAAAATACAGAATCCTAATGGAAGTTTAATTCTATATAGGATTTTTATTATTAGATTTTTATAGGAGTTATTTAGTTTTCTCCTAAGAGAAAAACGTGGAAAGTGGAAAGGTGGGAAGAGTGGATTTTTACGTTTTTAAGAGACAAGCGAGAACATCGAAACATCATCTCTCATCATCGACCCTTTTTCTTCCGGCAACATCATTCTTCTTCAAGCTTCTTCATCTTTGGCGTTTTATTCTCTCTTCCATGATGAGGAACTAAACTCCAATTTCTAGCTAGAGGATTTAGGTCTTGAACAATGGAATTGTGAGATCATTCTGTACTTCATCTTTTTTATCTATTTCAAGTAATTGATTTCCATTCTATTCTTATTCGTATTGCGTGATTTAATTGAATCCTTGATTTAATTATTTACTTGCAATCCTTTTGCTAATTAGATGTTTAAATACGTAATCGTTTAAATCATCTGATACAAGTAGCAAATAACATAGTTGATTGTGGACAAACTTTTAACCTATGTTGTGAATTGAGATTGATATGCTTTAAATAATCCCGCTTGTGTGATTATTGAGTAGAGTTAGTATCTCTTTTATATTTAATGCTTTCAATCAAATTAAATTCTAAAGCTTGTTTAGAACTGTTTAATTGATTAGAGGTAATTAGTGAACGTTTCCTGATTATCTAAACGGTACGAAGAGATAGGTTGTTAATGCTTTTTAATAACCATAGCTAATTTATTTGAAGGGTTGAAATTTATATTTTCTGTGATCGATGATCAATTTGTTCAATTCAAGACTCGAACCTAATCTCTGGCTAGAATCTTTCTCATACATATTTCTCGTTTATTTAATTATTGATATTTAATTTTTACTTGTTATATCAATTCATTCCACAAACCAAACCCCCCTTTTTACTTTTAATTGTTAGTTTCAAAAAGTTATAATTCGACCAGTCTCTGTGGATTTGACCCTACTCCACATTTACTACAGTTTTCTAGTTCCGAGAGTAGGTATTTTATTTTTGGTGAATTCGACACTCATCAAATTTTGGCGTTCTCTTCACTAAAGCTCAATACTCTACTGCATTTTCACTCTACTCAGCAAACTTGGAATGTCCAACCTTTACATGCCAAGTTTGAGGGGGGGCTCATTATAACCATAATAATTGTTATCGCCATGTTATATAAAGTCTAGGATATAGTTGAGGCCCCATTTAATATGCTTTTCTTGCCTTAATACCTTAAATTGTAGTGTCTTCTGTCTATTATTCATCTAATGAGTGTTTTGAGTTGTTTCAAGAACAAACGTGCATGAGATGGAGCAAAACGAAGCAAAAAGGCCAAACTGGCAGCAGTGCTCAGTGAGCAGCACAAAGAGTGCTCGATGAGCTACCATTTACTCATCGAAGCAGCCAAATCCACGAGCAGTCAACACAAGAGAAGAAAGTCAAGACGAAAGAATTCATTGCTCGACGAGCAGAAGCAAAGCTGCTCGGCGAGCAACGAATTAAATCAGTTTCCCATAAGGCTTCTATTTTGAGACATGCATTTTGAATCAACCTCAGACTTTATGACTTTAAGGAGGAAAAGAACACCCAAATAGACTAGGAAAGGCGACCTCAAACATTATAAATAGGAGGCTTAAGCTGTGTATTAGATAATTCAGTTTTCATCCAGTCACAATTCGGTTATTTCTTAGTTTAGCTTAGTCATGGTTTAGTTTTACTTTTCGTCTTTATACGTTAGTTTAATTTATCGTTTTTCATTCCGTTATCATTATAATTAAGCAAGCTTTGACATTCAATTGTTTATCACCTTTTATTCTCAAGTTCAGTTTATCTAATTTCGAGTTTTCATATTCTTGCGTCTTTTACTCTTGAGTTAATAAACCCAACTTGATGAACAAGAGTCCATATTCGACCCATCCCATCATGCCTCTGTGTTTTAGCTATGAAATGAGCTAAAACATTATAGGCTAGGATGGCGGTGAACCGTGTTTAGCAAATAGGGATCATTAAATAAGCGTTTAGGTTGTGTTGCAGGATTAACATAGAATTAACTAAAAGTAATGTTTACCTCTATCTAAGAAACCTAACCAAGTAATTGGATAAAGAAGTTGAATTGTGAAACCTAATCAAGTAAACGAGTCAATTTAGCATATTAGTTAATCCTATATCTTAACCGAATAGTGCGACTTCATGGTCTAGGTTACGGCTTAGCCTTGGCTTTCATAGCGTCTAATGCATTCAAGCACTATTAGGGATTTTGCCTAACCAAGCATCGGTCTAATAGTGTTTGAAGTAGATTTAGTGAGTTCTTAACAGGAATTACTATTTTCTAATGGAAAATCACTGTCTCGAGTTAACCTTTAAATTCACACAACATACACTTATCAATTCATAGGAGTTAGCACGAGGATCCTAAATCCTAGTCTTCCATGCATTCGTTTACATGTATTAATTATTCAATTGCTTTGCTAATTTAATTGCTTTATTAGTAGTTAAGGTTACAGACTTATCATGCTTAAATCAAACATTAGATAATATAAAATTCGAGTATGAATAGGGAATTAGATACTATAGTCTTTGTGGGATCGAAACTGTTCTTCGGAACATTTACTACTTAGAATGATAAAGTCCACTTGCTCTTTAGAGTTACTCATACTTTATTAGGCTATCAATAACCCTTCCATCAATTTAAATGTTGCGAGAAATTCTGAGAGGGAGATTGCTAATACATTCAACCACAACCAATAACTTCCATCAAGCATAAATCCAAACTTAATTATGCATTCACTAAGTGCAGATACCAGCTTAACCGAGTTGCACCAGAGCAGTTCATCATCAGGTGATACAACAGATTTGTATTCCTTCAGCCAAACTCCAAAATGTATAATGTCAAGTCATTAATCCTAACTTCAACATTCTGCCAATGTCGGTAATCTAGCACTAATTTGGAATCACTAATATCGATCATTAGTTAATCATAGGGTCTGAATTAGTTATTAGATTTTCAGGTCCTTTATGTGATGTTTACATTATATTGCTTAGTTTTACTTTTTCGTTATGCTATTTTGTTTTATATTATAAATGTGACAGTTGTATTAGCTTTCTTCTTCAATGAGAATTTATCAAGAATTCCATTCATTCATCTTGTTAAAAGTAATCACTTTATGATTAACAATCCTAAAACGACATCTATTAGAGAACGAATGGAGTGATTTTTTAAGATATCCTTTCTCAAAATAAGCCTAATATATTTAGCTCTTTGATTCGGTTTTTGCCTCAAAATAGGGTTTTCATTGTTTTCTTACAAAAATATATTGTCATTGTTGAATAGGGACTCTATAAAAAGGACCAAGTATTTCAACTTAAATAAAGACCCTCGATACAAAAATTAACAAGTGTATTATATTTATTCCATATCGTCAAACAAAAAAAATTATTCATTTAGGAAAGAACGTGATTTACTTCTCTATTCCTCCATTCTGTTCACGCAACCCCCTTCCACCATTTAGCAAAATTCAATAGATAAAACTTGGAGAATTTGAACATTCAACTGTAACCATTTTAAAAAGAATAAACTCACCTAAAGAATAAATCTAGTCTTCTTCAACCTTTAAATGCTGGCAACCATGGGGCAAGCTTCAAATCTGTGGGAAATTATACCCGAGTATTTTTCAATTTTTGGATCTTGATAGTGGCAAGTGTCCTTATTACTCCCACTATAGATCTGTCTCTAGACACCATTGACAGCTCAACCATGAAAACTAGTCCAGAGAAGTGACAAACAGAATTCACAAAGAAATTTTAAAGCAACATGGATGTTATAACTGAAAATTTGACGGTATTCTTATTAGTAATGAAAAATTAGAAAATATTATCATATTGAAGCAATATCACTAAAAACTTGATGATAGATTATACAAATTGAAAAAGGGGAAGTGTGTGTGCAAGAACAACGACTCTAGTGAATTAATGAAAATGTTTTTGTTAATATCTCCCGAGGAGGATGAATCACCGCCATTAATAGAATTTCAAGATACGAATGCGGAAGGAGCGTGGATGGGCCTCCATCAATGTCTTTAACCAAAATTGAATTAGAAGGGGGTTGCGAGAAAAGAACAAGTAAAGCATGTTAGAGGTGGTAGAATTACGCATGACTCGATTACAAGACACGGAAATCAACACTTAATTTTAGTGTTTGAATTTTGCTTAGTAGGTAAAATATCATTTTTGTATTGATAGGCAAATTTTGGATTAGGTTAGACTTGATATGTTAACCCAAAAATAACATGAATATTTTAATTTATTGTTATATCCTCTAATATTTTTAAATGCCACTTGTATTAATAAAAGTAATAAAATTACAATTATTACTTGCAAACACCACTCATATTTTCTATATTATAAACACACTACTTGACCTTCTAAGATGATATTAGCTGACTTTTGGGTGGTTAGTGTTAACATATTAATCAAAAAATTACAATATATATATATATATATATATATATATATATATTTACAAATAGTATTATATTTTCTTATATTTTTAAAAATCACTATTAATATACGTACTTAATAAAGTTACATCTGACCCGAAAACACGATACAAAATCGATACTAATTCGATTAAGTTAACACGACTATGACACGAAAGTTTTTGAATTGGTTTGATTTTGACACCAACATGAAATTGACATGATACGAAATCGAGAATTGCCGTCTCTCTTAAATGAATAGGAAGCCGATTTTTATTTCTATAATGTGGAATGCATTTATCAAAATTTTTGTATTGATGGTTTTATTTGAGTTAGAAGAATTGATTCTTCCTATAAAATACAATGAATTTATTATATGAATGCAAGGAAAACGTATAGCTTTAGCAAAAGAAATATTTAAATTTAATTACTGTGTGTGAAAGGTTAATATTCTTTGACTGGAATATTTACTAGTAGTTGGAATGATTGGTAGCATGAACATAATTTCTGTTCAAATCTTTTTCTTTTAAGAAAACATACTTCATTAAGGAAATGGACAAAACGTGATATTCTATATGCTTACTTTGGAAATAAGTTTAAGATATCAATTAGAAGATTAAAAAATGATTATGTATTTAATTATGTAAAACAAAAACTATCTTGTTTTTTTTCAAAAAAAAAAAACTATCTTGTTTTTGTAAAGCAAAAAAATGGCATAATTAATATATTATTTAATTCAAGTATTTTGGTAACAGTTTTTTATTAATCACTTAAATTATTTAATTAAATTAAAATGACTAATTTAAATTTTTTTTGGTTCAAACTAATTTAAAATTTTAAATTAACGTTATCAGATTATATTTTTAAATTCAGCCCTTATTTTTAATATTTATTAAAAAGTTAATTTGACATTGTGGTGGAAAAAAGTGTCATGAGAAAAAATGATATAAAAAAGATGATTAAAATTCAAAAATTCAAAAAATAAAAAATATATAATATTAGGTTATATTAAAAGTTATTATTATTTTTGTCTAAAAAAATTTAATATCTATTTTTTTTTTTTTGATAAGTTGTGACATCTATTTTTTCCAAAAAACTATAAATTCAAGCTTTTCCTCAAAACAGTTTTCAGTTTTTAAGGAAATCAGTTTTGCATTTACCAAACGTTGCTTTCAGAGTTTGAAAAAAATATCAAGTGCGTCCTTAATACTTTCAGTATTTATAATATTGAACACTTAAAATTCAATACTTATTTTTGTAATTTTATTAAACAACAACTAAATATATGCGCAGATTGTAAATAGGTTATAAAAAGTTATGCAATAATTGTGAATAGATTATGTCCATTTACGACCAATACAACCATTTAAGGTGGGATTAAAGCTCTATTTGGCTATTGTGATATCCAAAATTTTATCATTTGCCTCGTATGATATTGTTTGGTAACATTTTCTTCTGAGATATTTACATAGGTGACGTTTAATCCATTTTGGATGAAAAAATTTCTGATTTGTTCCTTTTGTTCTCTTCTTTCTTTTTTATTTTGACTTAGCATAACACAATTTTTAATATATGGCATGTACCCGTGCCATATTTTTTTTTCATATAGACTTAATATGTAGATAAATAAGGAATTGTTATTTTTTTACTTATTTATCCACCATAAGGTTCATATAGTAAAAATAATTAGATTAATTGTCATGTATACATATCACATATCAAATTGTGTAATGTAAGAAAAATTAATAAATAAAATAAAATGAATTAAATATTATATGTGAGAATACCTCAAAACAAATGTTATCCAATGATGCCACCGGTTAAATAATAAAATTTTAAATATATATAAAAAAATAAACCTTTATGTTTTTAAATTGAAAGTGAACTTTTAACGGTTGAAAATCATGCCTAAGGATCAGTTTGAAAATCATTCCTAAGGATCAGTTTGTTTCGGATGTTCCTGTTTGATATTTGATATTAACTATTTGTTGTTTGCTGTTGCTGATAGCTAGTAGATATTAGTTGTTTCGGAATTTTATCAAATTCTTTTTATCTCCTGTTTAATATTGAAAGGGAAAAACAATTCTAAAAAATGGAAATAAATGGACACAAACACTCAAACGGTGAATAGAAAGACGGTAATAGTTCTTATAAGAGTTAAAAGAAAGATTAGGTCATTGATTAACTTATTTATCTTCTCTTTTGAATTATGCTTCATATGATTCCAACTCTTTTTCTTAGAAAAAGTTCTTTGGTTTAATTTCCTACATTTGACTTTGGTAGTCCTAAGCAGCAACATGTGAAGACGATTAAACCTTAAATGCAACAAGATTTCATTTAAATGCTTCATATAGTTTTTTTTCCTTCTTTAATTCATGTTGAAACTTTAATTATCAGAAGAAGAAAAAAAAAAGGGAAAATTATAAAATTGGATAAAATGGGAGACCCATTTACATATTTAGACCACTTTTCTAATCTATTATCTATGTAGACTATATTTTGTAACTTTCCAAAAATACCCTTCATATATATATATAACACTTAGAAAATTTTTAGTCTTTTTTTTTCTTCATTCCGTCTGACTTCGCATATATGACTTTTACTTCGCAAATTCGATTTTACTTCGCAATATGCTAATTAGCAACATCGATTTTACTTCGCAAAATCGATTTTACTTCGCAAATTCGATTTTACTTTGCAAATTCGTAATATGCTAATTAGCATAATCGATTTTATTTCGCAAATTCGGAATATGCTAATTAGCAAAATCGATTTTACTTCGCAAATTCACAATATGCTAATTAGCATATATGCGGAGTGAGATAACATTCGGATCATAACAATGGTGAAAGCATTACTGCAACTGCTCCCCTCTCTCGCTTTCATTCATTTTCAAACCAGAAGCTTTCTTCTTTTTCCTCCTCCTTCCTCTAACGTATTACTCCGGCCGTTCGCCACCAAGATATTATTCTCAATTCACCTCACCTCACCTCTTCTTCTTCAATTTAATTTCTACGTGGTTCTGCAAATTACTCCATTTTTTAATCTCATACTATGATCTGCCCCCAATTTCATGTTTTCTAGATGTCGACGGAATCCTACAAGTTCGGGCAAGTATTTTACTCCACCCAGCTTTCCTTTGCGTTGGTCAACCTCCGCCCTATTGTTCCTGGTACTGTTCCTTTTCTCTGTTTTGGATCCATTAATCCATTCTATTTTGGATCCATTAATCCCGCTTGAAAAATCATCTGCTGTTTTTGCTGATACTGATGCAACCTGCATTAGTTGCCGCATCGGGAGGTTCCTGACCGATTTATCTGGCAATACACGAAATCTGGTGAATACTCCTAAAAATCGGGTATCGAGCTGCTGCGTATATGAGTGAAATGGGTACTATTCACCCGGGGTGGAAGAGATTGTGGAACTTGGCAATCGATCTTCCTGTTTCAATCGTTAATGGGTCTGAGAATGGGAAGAGAAATCGTGCATTTGGAAGAAGGGAAAGATGAAAGTTTAGGGTATTTTAGGAAAGTCACGAAAATATAATCTAGATAGGTAATGAGTTGGAAAAGTGGTCTAAATATGTAAATGAGTCTCTCATTTTATCCAATTTTGTAATTTACCCAAAAAAAAACTAATCAAAATATCTGAATGCTACTAATTGTAATTAACTTGAAAAAAAAAAAAAAAAAAAAACTCAAAACCTTCATCAATTCTATACCCAAAAACAAGAAAAAAATTCATTACAACTCTCAAAATAAAAAAATTGATCAAGAGTATAATTATAATTGTTTCTCTATTTCAATAATTTCTCAAAATTAATTTGAACTTCTGAATACTTGAAATGGCGAAACTGGGCTGTAAGGTCTGGAAACTGAAACTTGCCAAACCTTCACCTCTCCATCTAGACTACCGCTATACACCGTAACGACACCGTTACTTTCATTTCCTGCGGCCAACGACTTCACCGGCTTCTGGTGTCCCTCCAGAACAGCCAAACAACAATATTTCCCTTCATGTCCCCGTTGCCAAATCCTCACCGTCCGATCAGCTGAACCACTCAATAGCAAATCGGAGACATTAATCAAGCACAAAATCGCCTTCCCATGCCCTCGCAGAGCTCCGGTCACCACCATGTGATTCGCACTATCCTCTCTCTCCCACACTAAAATCGAACGATCACAGGCGCCTGAGAACAATACCGATCCGTCGTCGCTTAAGGCCAACGAGTTCACCGCCGATTTGTGCTTCTCTAAGGTAGCGATTAATGTGTGCCGCTTTTCATCATACAGTTTGGCCCATACACGGATTTTGCTGTCTGCTGAGCCGGTGTAGACTGTTCCGTCGGCGGAGACAGCGACGGCGTTGATTGCGTCATCGTGTGCTTTAACGGATTCTAAACACCGGAGATCAGACGCTCTCCATATTTTCAAGCATCTATCCCAAGAAACGGAATAGATCAAGCCATTGTTAACGGCCAGGCCAGTGACGGCGTCAGCGTGTTGAATCCACATAAGCTTCTTGTGACGCCGGACATTGACGTAGTTCTTCGGGAGCATAAAACGGCGTAAGCGGTCGTTAAAAGTCGGAAGAACAGTCAAAAACTTGTATTCTTTAGTCTCCGTCGTTTTCCAGACGCGGATCTTACAGTCCTGATGAGCAGTAAAGACTTTTCCGTCGCAAAACGCCACCGATTTGATAGAGCCGGAAGAGGAACCTTTATCATTGAATCCGTGGAGATGACTACAGGTGGTCCGATTGTAGGAATTGATTTCATGACCGGAGGCGGTGTAAAGGAGATCGCCGTGTACGGTGAGGCAAGTGATCGGAAGACTCGGCCGCGGTTGAAGAGAATTTATGCAAAGATGAGAGACGGAGAGGTTGAGATTTTCAGGTGTTAGTTTTTGAAGAGAAGGGACGGAAGGAAGAGTCTGGAGAGAGAGGTTGCTCTGGAGGCTAACAACACTGCTACTGGCGGAGCTGGCCGATGAATCGGAGGAGCTGCTGGTATCGGAAGCTAAATGTTTGGGAGACCACGGTGGTTTATCGGTGGACGGATTTGTGGAGTCCGCCGTAGCGGTGGCGCAAGTGCTGGTGGAGCAGGTGGTTAGCCATGAGCGGGATTTCATTTTTGCTGTGTTTTCTTCGTTTTGATTCGTAGAGCAAGAGAGTATTTGGGGGAGTTATATACAGATTTGAAAAAGGAGGGACACGAAATTGTCACGTGGACAGGAGGCTGGATATGGTACGATCTGTCCCAGGGTGAGGATGCTGTGCCGTACAAAAAGCTCAATTAACATTGGGTAAGAAACTAATAAAAAAAAAGACAGGCTAAGGAATTAGGGGAAAAAAATAAAAATAATAAAAACATTATTATTATTTTTTTTAACAAATAATGTAATAATAAAAATCCTAAACTTTGGAATTCAATATTTTTTTCCATACAGCCAAATTAATTGTCATTTAAGATCATCCTAAAAGAGATTGTTTGGAAGTTAGAGGAGGTTTGAAAGAATATCTTATATTGAAAGTTAAGAATTGTTTGATTTTTTTTATGGTAATTACCGTAATGTTGTCACTTTTTGGCACAGTTCAAAACTACAACCGCTTTAACCGTCTAGGCACTCGAAATATAGAATCTACCCGATTTTATCCGATTAATTTCTCTAGACGCTTTTTTGCGCTAAAAGATTTTTAGGCGCTTGAGTTCCTTCTAGACCACCTAAACGGAGATAAAGAAAATAACTTTTTACTGTGAATTTATTTTTTGTTCCCCTACTTGTAGCCTTTTAGGTAATGAGGTTGAAAGAAATTCTAACATAGATGAGTATTCTTTTGACAATTTAGCCTTCAATTTCGGTTACCAAGGCGTCGGCATGTAGGTGAGTAATATGGTTAGCAATGGGGAGAGAATGTTTTAAGGGTTATACATGTGAGTTTTAGATGTCTGGATTTTAGTGTATCGAGCCTTAGGCATGAAGACTTTGAACTGAGGTCCTCCGATTATGCCATGTATAACACCTTTAGACTTATTGCTGACTAGCTCTAGTAACCATATTTCTTAGCAAAGTGGTCAAGTTTAACTTTTAATAAGCCTCTCAATCTGATTTTCCAGCTCAAAGAAGCTTTCTTTATAATGTCCATTCACCTGATGGAAGTAGTAGTGAGAGTTAGTATCTCTTCTGTACCTATCACCACTATTCAAGACGATGACCATCTAGACCTCTCAGGCCTTACCTAGGTGCTCAAATGAGAATCCATTCCGATTTTTTCCAATTAGGTCCTCTAGACATTTTTGGCCACTTGGCCTGGCTAGTGTCTAAACCCCCTACCGATGGTGATTAGAACAACAAACATTTTTTAGTATTGTTTATTATATTTTTCCTTTATTATAATTTACTTTTGAACATTATCAAGTGGTTTTTAGTGCATTGTGTTTATTATTTTCAAATATTTTTTGTTTAATTACGTTTTCTATTTATATTTATTATATGGGTTAAAACTCTAAGAATACTTCTAAACATATATGTTATAAATATATACATGTTTTTCTATATTAAATCATTTTATATTAATATTTTAGATAGTATAGTACATCATTTAATGCATTTATATAGTAATTTGTTTATTAACAAATAAGAAAATATAAAAACACAAATTCGATTAATCTCCAATTAATGCTTGAATGCCCTATCCACCGACTAGCGTCTATCGTCTTTTACAACATTGCGTACCACCCTTCTTTTTATCTGGGCACCATATCTCTTTCTGGTTCAAAATTTTCTCTATCCATATGAGTGTATTTTCTTTGAGAGCATTAAGGTTTGTGAAAGTTATCTTCAGCTCTTTCTCTTTCCTGTTCTGCTTGGTTTTTTTTTTAATCTAGCATTTGGTTTTTCATTTATCTTTGTTAATTCCTTTTACATCGTCTAGTTCAATAAATTAATTTACTCTTTTAATTAACTGGTTGACTCATGTCTTTAGGCTTTTCTAGGACAATGCTCTTTGTCAAGGTTTTGCATCGAGTTGTTAAAA
Source organism: Euphorbia lathyris (assembly GCF_963576675.1). Lineage (NCBI taxonomy): Eukaryota > Viridiplantae > Streptophyta > Magnoliopsida > Malpighiales > Euphorbiaceae > Euphorbia > Euphorbia lathyris. Next base: position 15,148,836 of record NC_088914.1, on the reverse strand, counting down.
TCATGGGCTCAATAGCTATCTCGCAATCCAAATTGTGAATATCCACACAAGTTTTATAAAACATTTCAACATAAAATCTTAAGTTGTATCCTACCTTGTAGTTGATGGCATATAGGATCCTATATGCTGTAAGTGGAAGGATCAAGATCATACCAATTACTCTCATCCATCATTGAATCTAGGTTCTAAACCTTAGTACGAATAGAAGACTACGTCGCTCAACGTGCTACTGAATAACTTGCATAATGGACCATCATCCGCCTCAGCCACATTCATACGGACTTCTGCAAGGAAGAAGTTCATCGCAAAGCAGAGGCCGAATCTCGGAGAGCCGATTCACGAGAGAAACCGAATCCTTTGCTAATTATGTTATCATTAACCACTTATGATAAGGCATGGAATTGGAGGCTTTGTAGTCCATGTTAATGGCTTTGTAGTCAACATTGAGACAAATTTGAATTTACATATGCAAACTCATAATTCACAAAAATAATTTTGAAATCACAAACTTTATTATAAGTATTATTTGTTGTTTAAAGAAAAGAAAGAAAAAAACCGTTGCCCCAAGAATTAAAAAACAAGAAATGGTATTTGGCAAATTGGCAAGTTGCATAGATAGAAAAAGAAAACAGGTAAGCGGATAAGAAGGTAGAGTGAGTCGTAGTCAACTTCCAAATTCAAAGTATCCTTATTCTATTCTATAGAGTTGCTTTACAGATGAGAAAATGGCCATCGCTAAACTGGATTCCCAAGAAAAAAACGCGTTTCGATCGTCAAGATCATCATCTTGCTTTGCTTTGCTGTATATCATCATTACATTAATATTTGTCTTTTTAAGGGTTGATATTTACAGAGCATAAATAAATGGGGAACTCCCCTCTCCAATAAGCTTTCTTTCTCTGTCTTGTTCACCCTCTCCCCGATGTAATCAATTATGCGTCCGTCGTTCTCATTTTTCTTCAATTTTATATTCATCTTTTTAACAACTTGATCATAGTCAAATACTTTTATAATTTATGAACAAGATAGAGCCATTACAAAGTATTGTACTGTATCCGTGAAACAAGTAATTCTAAAATTGCAATAAATATCTATAAACATATACAATTTAAATGCTAGGATAGGATCCAGCACCTAGTTACACTGAATTTATTTCACAACTTAAAAAGATTGGATAGAGCTTAGTTAAGCTAACTTAGAGCATCTCCAACAGCCTCTTAAATTGGCTCTTAAGTTAAAATTTGAGGGAGCAGAATGAAAAATCAGCTCCAACAGTCTCTTAGTGGCTCCTCAAATCACTAAGAGCTTCTATATCCTCTCTATTAATAGAGAGCATCTCTCCACCTCTTAATGCTCTTAATTCATTTTTTATTAATAATTTATTATTGTGTAGTCTCTCTCCTCACACTATTGGTAAATATAACAACAATTAATAATTTTAATAATAAAATAATAAATAAAGAGTGAATATAAGGAATATTGTTGGAGATGATATGTCTTAATGGCTCTTAAATCATTAAAAGTTAAATATTTATATTATTTATAGAGAATCTCTTGTAGATGCTCTAACCAATTGCAACTGAATAAATGGAAAAAAAAAAAAGTATCATACAACAATTAAATTAGTGAAAACTTGACTATGTAATCGTTTAGGGAATGGATAAAACTGGCAGATTCCGGGTATTGGAAGAAAATAAAAGAAATATAAACGGTGTGAAGGAATAATACTGGCGGATTCCTTTTGAATGAAATATGATGACTATTATTTAGTGCCAAAAGAGTTTAGTTTGTTCTTTTTGAAGGTAATGTGAAAGTCTAGTCTGGTCATCAAAAACTAATTAAGGACCATTTTCTGCCAAACTAATCTTAAAAGTCAAATGAAAAGAAAAAGAGAAAAGAACATATAAAACTAACATTATCAAACTTCCTCCTAACATTTTTTTTAAAGTGTAAATTTAAGATAATGAAATAATGTGATGATCCGCGAAGCCAACCGGGCCGAATCATAAACACGGGCCCAACCTAAACTTAAGCCCACGGTTCAAGATTAAATGGGCTCCTAATAAAGGAGGAGGCTAACCGCCCCGAAATCCTAACAAGGCACTAAACCACCCACTCAAACAAACGAGACCACGTTTGTGGCCACGTAGAGGACGTGGCACAGAAAGAGTAACCGCCCTCGGCGGTTACCTAGAAAGGCTTATAAAAGAGATAAGAAAGCCAAAAGAGGGGTAAGTTCACATTTTTTCCTCAATACGATTATCAATCTACTAGAATTCCACATAAAACTGACTTGATCGTCGGAGAGTTTTCCCGGAGATCCTGTCTCCGGTTTTGTTTTGCAGGTAACTACGACGAGGATCATCCAATCAAATCCGGCGAGTTATCATTGGTACGGTGAACGAGGACCTTTTTTACCAACATCTGGTTAAAGGTACACCAAGAACATGTCAGAGCCATCACGAACAACCGGAGTTACAACCAGATCAACTAGTATGAACTCAAGAGGTCCACGGACTGTGAGTTCGCAGCCTGCGAGTACACAGCCTGTGATACCCAGCTCGACGAATCCTTCAGGACAGTTGAGTCCATTATTAGAGGTCCAAGTGCAAACTGAGATGGAGATGTCGAATAATGAGTTTGTGCAAATGGCAGGACAGGTCTTGGCTACGAATATGAGCCAAGCGGCTGGAGATCGAATGATTAGTTTATTAACTGCAATCGCAGATCACAATACCGTTGTAGCGGCTGCCCCACAAGAACCCGTTGTCACTTCGACACAACCATCGACTATTCCTGCCGTATCTACGCTTTCGCAGTCATCTCAAGAGACGAATCGGGTGGGTCCGAGTAGTCGCATGACACCACATAGCCATCCAGGCAACTACTCGCACCAAGATCCTAATATGACGGTCCATCCGACCTGGCAAACATCCCAACCGATGTCAGGAATGCAAGGAATTTTTCCGCTACAACAAACGGAGCCCTTTGTCCACAGACATTCAGAGTTGATGACATCTGGTGCGAATGTGTCTGGGCGGGAGCACACTTGGAATTTTGATCCTATAACTGGACAGCGGTTAGACCCACAGCGAGAACAAGTGTCGACACAGTATGGCAGGTGGATATCACCCAGAATTCACCAGCAGCGGATGGAAGAAGTTCGGCGGGAACCCAATACTGAATTGGAAGATCAACTGCGAAGCATGATGGAGCGAATGGGGTACACCCCTAGGGCGAGAGCGGTGGTGCAGAGTGATTCGCCTTTTGCCCCATCGTTGCGGGAATTTATTCCAGATCACAGAATAAAAGCACCGGCGATACCTAAATACTATGGGGATCCAAATTCTGACCCTGAGGCGCATGTCAGGAACTATAGAGAGTTAATGGATGTTGCAGGAGCAAGCGAAAGCATAATTTGTCGATTGTTCTCGACCACTTTGGGTGGAGCAGCATCCGATTGGTTCCGATCTCTACCCACCGAATCCATTCACAACTGGACTCAGTACAGTCGTGATTTCTGTGCAAAATTCGTGGGCTGTAAAGCGGCAGATGTGACGGATAGGCAGCTGAAAGAGATCAAACAGAGAAATTATAATTCCCTAAGGGAATTTGTTGTAGCATTCAACGATATTCTGGTGCGGTTGCAGAACCCAGATATCGTGAGCATTCGCAACATAATGGCGGATGGAACCACAGATTGGAGCATGCGGGAGGAAATCATCCGCAACAAGCCACGCACAGTGGCCGAACTCATGAAGATAGCAAAGGAATTCATGGAGGTGGATGATGTTAACAGGGAACATAGAGCTCAAACCCGGCGAGAGAGAGATGCGGCTAGATCCACTTCGGACAATCGGCGCCATCAAAATCAAACCCAATCTAAGGGTAATTTTGTTCGGAAAGGCGATCGCTCCTTTCAAGGGGGAGGATATCAAACACCATTGAACACGACTCGCCATGAGGTGTTACTTTGGATTAAAAAAAACCCCCTGAAGAAGGATGTGCAGTTTCCTGAGGCGAAAGGTCGAACCAGTTTGGGGCGATATCCTAACAAATACTGCAGGTTCCACAGATTGAACGGCCATGACACGAATGATTGCTACGAATTGAAGAGGGAGATTGAAAAGCTGATTGAGAGAGGAAAACTGAGTCAATTCGTTAGAAAAGAAACGATTGATGAAAAAGCAACACTCCCACGTGAGATAGAAGCAAGACCAGAAAAGAAGCAGAAAAAAGGAGTTATTAACGTAATAGCAGGCGGGATCTATGAGCCTCCAACAAAAAGGGCTCGCCATGAACAGCGAAAATGCAACACGAGTAGGGGGGATGCCCTCAATTATTTATTTGCACGAATCACGGAGCCGCATGCGGATGCGTTGGTGATTACGATGGCCATTGAAGGATGGGACGTCAAGCGGGTCCTTATTGATACAGGCAGTTCTTGCAATGTTATTACTCGAACTGCATTCAACCAGTTGGGAATTAACGACGAGCGAGTAGAACATACGTTCATGGATGTAACTGGTTTTGGAGGTCAATCATCTCAAACAAGTGGACAGGTGGTGTTGGAGACAGAAATGGGCGATAAGAATCTAAAATGGAGAGGTGATCTGGAATTCGCAATTGTTGATCTCCCATTGGCCTATAATATAATTCTGGGGCGTCCGTTCCTGTCGGAAACGGAGTCGCTCATTTCAATGAAGCATTTGACATTGCATTTGCCAACACACCAAGGGCGAGTCATTGTTGAGGGTGATCAACTTATATCTCAACAAGCTTATACATTGTCACTTGAAACAAAGCCAGATGAAGAAGATAAAGTTGATAAGAAGTTGCCGGCTGAAGCGTTAGGAGAAACAGAACTATTCGCCATTTCAAATGACAAGAAAGTAAGGATAGCGGCAGGACTTCAAGAGGAAACGAAGAAAGCCATTACCGAGGTGTTGATCAAATGCAAGTCGGCATTCGCCGCTCCAGATGAAGTGCTGAAGGGGATAAGTCCAGAAATAGCAACGCATCGTCTGAATGTGGACAAAAGTGCAACCCCAGTGCGACAGAAAAAGAGAGGACATGCTCCAGAGCGGCAGAAGGCGATTGAAAAAGCAGTGGCGGATTTGCTAAAATCAGATGCAATTCGAGAGGTCACTTATCCGGAATGGCTAGCCAATGTGGTGCTAGTCAAAAAGCCGAATGGAACGTACAGAATGTGCGTAGACTTCAAAGATTTGAATAAAGCTTGTCCGAAGGATATGTATCCGCTACCTAACATTGATATATTGGTAGATGGGACTGCGGGATTTGAAGCTTTGTCATTCACCGATGTGAAATCCAGTTACCACCAGATACCAATGGAGAAGGCGGATGAGATCAAGACGTCATTCATAACTCATCAGGCAACTTATTGCTTCAATGTGATGCCCTTCGGACTGAAAAATGCGGGAGCAACCTATCAACGGATGATGAACAAAATATTTTCAGACAAATCAGGCGGGAACTTCTCGATCTATGTAGATGACATGATCATTAAAAGCAAGAAGATGCAAGACCACCCGTAGGATATTAAAGAAATCCTGGAAGTACTGATCAAATATGGCCTCAAATTGAACCCGGAGAAATGCACGTTTGGAGCGAGAGCAGGGAAGTTCCTAGGTTTCATTGTTAGTGGCAAAGGAGTTGAGGCGAATCTTGAGAAGGTTAAAGCAGTGATGGAGATGAAGACTCCAAGGAACATAAGAGAAGTACATCGACTCAATGGGCGGTTGGTGGCATTAGGGCGGTTCATATCATGCTCGGCTAGAAGATGTCTACCTTTCTATAATGCCATCAAAAAATCTAAGTCCTTTGAGTGGACGCCGGAGTGTCAAGAGGCATTCGAGGGAATAAAGCGATTACTATGTTATCCGCCCTTAATGAGCAGGCCAGAGGATGGAGAAGATTTATTTCTTTATGTATCCATCACCAGCACGGCGATATGCACTGTAATGGTGCGGGAAGAAGAAGGGCAACAATATCCGGTATACTACGTGAGTAAAGTCTTAAAGGATGCAGAACTTCGATATTCGAGGTTAGATAAAATGGCCCTCGCGGTGATAACCACGGCGGCTAGGTTGAAGCCATACTTCCAGGCACATACTATCATTGTGAGAACTGGAATCCCAATGCGAAAGGTATTGCAGAAACCTGACGCATCCGGGCGATTAATGGAATGGTCAATTCGCTTGGGAGAGTTCGACATTCGTTATGAAGGAAGACCAGCTTTGAAAAGTCAAGTACTTGCCGATTTCGTGAATGAGTTCACGTGGGATGAAGACGAATGTCCAAAAGCACAAAAAGAAGAGTGGAGTATGTTCACAGATGGGGCGTTATCCACCGATGGAGCTGGACTGGGAGTCGTCATCAAGGGTCCGGACGTTATTCGCCTATACTATGCAGCAAAGTTAACATTCAAAACTACTAACAATGCTGCAGAGTATGAAGCAATGATATGCGGATTGAAGTTGCTTAATGAACTTATGCCAGAAAGAGTGGTAATCTACAGCGACTCTAAACTCATGATAAATCAGATCACAAAAAATTATCTGGTGAAACAGGAAGATCTGGTTAAATACCATCAGGTTGTCGGTAGATTGACACAGGAGTTAACACATAAAGGAATCGTCTGGGAGATGGTGCATGTTCCAAGGGGCCGGAACACAAAGGCTGATGAGTTGGCGAAAGCGGCAGCCAGTAGGGACCCATGGAATCAGAAAGCGTGTAATTTGGAAATAAGGTCGTCACCAGCATTTGAAGCCGATCAGATTATGGTCGTTGATGAGCTAGAAGATGATGAAGATTGGCGGAAACCCATTCGTCAATATCTGGAATATGGGGATTTGCCGGTTGATAAAAGTGTGGCCAGAAAGCTAATTGGGCAGTCATCAAGATACTCAATTCGGGATGGGACTTTATACAGGAAGTCATATACATATCCATGGTTGAAATGTATTAGCCGCAATGAAGGAGATTACGTGCTGAGAGAACTCCATGAAGGAATTTATGGTGCGCATGAAGCATCCGCGGCGTTGGCGAGAAAAGTCAAGTTGATGGGATATTATTGGCCAAAGGTGGTAGAAGATTCCCAGAAAATGGTAGCGGAATGTCACAGCTGTCAAATCCATGCTAATGAAAAGCATGTCCCAGGAGCCGAACAAGTAACTATAATGACGGCGTGGCCATTCGCAACATGGGGGATTGATATAGTGGGGCCATTCCCAGAAGCAACAAGGAAGAGGAAGTACTTGGTAGTCGCAGTGGACCACTTCAGCAAATGGGTAGAAGCAGAGGCAGTAACCACTCAAACACCTGAGCGAATGATCGAGTTCTTACGAGAGAACATTATCATGCGGTTTGGAATCCCACAAACGCTTATAACCGACAATGGTACCCAGTTCAACTGTGTCAAATTCAAAGCATATTGCGAAAGCATGGGGATCAAGAATCATTTTTCCTCCGTAAATCATCCCCAATCGAATGGTATGACAGAGGTTACCAACAGGGCCATGATTCGGGGAATCAAGAAGCGACTAGGGGATAAGAAAACAGGTTGGGCGGATGAGATACCTCATATGTTATGGACATACAGAACTTCTGTAAAGGCAGCAACAGGCGAAACACCTTTCTCGCTGGTTTATGGAGCCGAAGCAGTCCTACCTGTTGAAATCAATTCGCCTACGGATCGGGTAATTTATTACTGCGACACCCAAAATCCTATCAATATTAGAGATGCATTGGATTCTGTTGAAGAACAAAGAGAAAAAGCTTACATGCGAATGGCAGTATATCGCAATAGAATTAAGAAGTATCATGACAGAAGGGTGCGAAAGGTGATAATCAATGAGAGCGACTTGGTCTTGAAAAAGCAGATAAAATACAGTCCAAAGAAGGCAAAGGCAAATTAGGCGTCAACTGGATCGGACCTTACAGGGTATCCAAGAAGTTGGGACCATCAACTTTTGAAATAGAAGAAATGAGCGGCAAAAAGCTCCCGCGCACCTGGAATCTAGAGAATCTACGCCTATATAAACAGGCCAAGTAGTTCAGGGAAATGACGAGTACTCTTTTTCCTTTTATGAGTTTTTTCCCACTGGGTTTTCTGATAAAAGGTTTTAATGAGGCTTGGATCCCACACAGTTTATGTATTCATGTAATGAAAAGTCTTTTTTCTTCAATAGCAAAATAAAGACATTACAACGGTTACAATTATTCAATATGTTACAATTGAATGCAGGTCCTTTTGAAACTGATAAACTTAAACACATAAATGTGTTGTCTACAACAGAAAGGCGGATGCATTATGCATCATTCGCAAAACCCTATGGTTAATCTTAAACACATAAATGTGTTGCCTACAAAAGAAAGGCGGATGCATGATTACGCATCATTCGCAAAACCTTATGGTTAATCTTATGATTATTTGAAAGAAAAATTATAAGGCATAAAATTAAGCGAATAAACGAGTACTCAAAAATTGCAAAAAGGGTCTGGCCACCCTAATAAAAACAAAACTAACTACGATAAATTACAAGTATGAAGTCGGCAAAAGGCAAGGGTCGCATACGAAAATAACCGGTATTAAGGCAACGAAGAATAAAACAGCAATTGCACATATATGAAAAGCGGCAGGTGAAGAAAGCAAAGTCGCTCGATTGATATATATACTGGCAGTTTGTTACATACAACAGTTCAGATATAAATAAAATTATACTACAGTTCCTTCTCCTTCGCCTCTATTGCCCCCCTTCGCCTTCAGCGGCTCCTTCATCTTCTCCAGTGGGGTGATCTGCTTCAAGCGAATCCCCAACAATCAGATCAGTAACCGCATCAGAGCGAGGTACCTCTTGTTCAACGTGAGAAACATCTTGTGGTGCCCCTTCTTCTACGTTCTGATTTGGGATCTCGCGGCTGGTTGGAGAGTCATTGGGACTCTGCCAGTCAAGGAGAAGTACCTCATCCATGTCAGCATCCTCCGCCTCCAACTTGTCCTATTTTTCAGCTAAATCCTTTTCAGGGATGGAAACTTTGGGGCGGTTGAGTACTAGCTCTGGATTCCCATGTTCATAAGCTGCATGGATTCGCTCTCCATACCAGTAGATACGGGAGCTATCTTCAGATATGGTCTCCTCCGTCTTCTTCTTTTGCATCTCCAAGGCTTCCTTGGACGAATTCAGGTCATCAATTACTTTCTGAAGCTCATTGGATTTCGCCTGAAGTAATTTAAGAGCTTCCTCCCTCTCGCTGACGGCCTTTTGACAGGCACCCTCGAGAGTCGTCACTTGGTTTTGAGCGTCATCGAGAAGCGACTTCTGAGTTGCCAATTCGGTACCAAGGTGTTCCAGCTCTCTCGCCCTTTCAGCATCCCTACAGAGGGCACCCTCAGCGAAATTGATAATCTGCACATTAGGCGATACATGAATGAAAGAGCAAAAAGAGGCGTATATTTGAAAGATAGAACATGAGTGAAAAATAGTATACCTCTATGGCACGCTTCTCAATTCCCTCCATGGCAGTTGGAAGCGGCACCTTTTCGCGGATGCGAGAGGCAGATGGGAGTCGTCCAAGGACATTGCCTATAGAAGAAACAATGTCCTTACAAGAAAAGCTCACAGCCTTACCAAAGGTTCTAGTCCACCATCCGCTCATATCGGGGATCGGCTGCGAATGCGTAAGGAAAAGGGTCAGGAGAATACGATGAGGCGAAAAGTAAAGAAACCGAGAAACGGGAAAATAAAGAAGGCAAAACTATAATACCTCGTGGATGGGAGTGCAGTACTTTTCCTTTGATGGGGAGGATACTGGCGTACCTCCAACAGGCAAGATCACTGAAGTGTTTTTCTTCTTAGGGCGGGAAGACTCTACATCCGCATTGTTCTTCCGTTTCCGATTTAATGTAAGGTCCTCAGAAACGGGGTCCGGTGGCACGGAAACAATGGCAGTACAAGTCGCCTCGACAGAAGGAGACGCCCCCACAGATGGATTCGCCCCTGCGGAAGAGGTCGCTTCCGCCAGCTGTCTCTTCCTCATCGCCAAAGCTTTCGCCTCTCGATCTGCAGCGAGTTGGGATAAAGGGTCACCCCTGCAAAGGGTTAAAAGAATTCATCAAAAGGGAAATAAACTAACAATACCTTGTACGAAAACGCGATAAGGGATATAGACAACATGATCTCCCTCGCGATAGGCAATCGCCACTCGGCTCCTTAACATATGGAATGCCTGATCATACGTCCATATGAAAGGGGGAGTGTTCTTCAAGAATTTTATAATGGCGGATTCTTCCTTGCTCGGATAACCAAAGTTCAAACTCTTTACATTAGGTCGACCCCAGCGGCGAAGAAAATTTGGATTCTCTTCATTAAACTTGATGAAGAAATAAGACTTATCCCACTCGCGGATTTTGTTCGACTTCTCGTCAAAGCCGTAGTAACCGCTCTGTCGGATGAAGGTAAAATACTCCCCCGAACTTTTGAAGTGGTGAAGCTTGGAGAAGATCTTGAGCGAGAAGGGGACCTCTAGACAATCTGCCAAAAATTTATCCAGGGTCAAGTCGGCCCATCCATTGGGGTGCAGTTGTCTAGGTGCGATTCCATAACCACCAAGGATAGAAGCAATCTCATCCGCCAGCGGATACGTGAAACCGCAGATAATTTGGGCGACAAAAATGGTAAAATACCCCTTTGGGAAGTCGCCGGGACCTCTATTTTCCCCGGGAATGCTTGTTTCCAGGTCTTGAAGCCAGGGATACTGCTCCCGCAAGTCGTCAATCGTCTCGCGGCAAACTAAGCTTCCCGATCTATCCTTCTTCGGTAATAAGCAGAGAGTTGGGATAGGTGGTGGAATCAACTTCCTAGGGTCGAAACCTAGGCCCTCATCAGTCGTATTCGCCAGATGGAGAAACTCGACGGGATGAGAATCAGACCTGGGAGAGCTAGTTGAAACTTCATCAATCATCTCATCAACCTCATGAGACACCTCGCGATTGTAATTTTCGTCGAAGGGGGTGAAATCAAGCTCAGGGTTCGACATATCGGTAAGAGGAACGAACAGAAAGAAAATAGTTGAACGAGTTACAAGTTACAGAAAGGGAAACTTACATGTGAGAAAGAATGCAGAGAAAAACGAACGCAAAAGGGTTGATGCCGGAGAGGAAATGACAGAAAACGAAAAGACCACTTTCGAATTTTGAATACCCAGACAAAGATGAAGAGTTGCCTAAAAACATATGAAAAGACCCTAAAGGGCTCTTGTCAAACTAGGGGGGAGGCATGTGATGATCCGTGAAGCCAACCGGGCCGAATCATAAACACGGGCCCAACCTAAACTTAAGCCCACGGTTCAAGATTAAATGGGCTCCTAATAAAGGAGGAGGCTAACCGCCCCGAAATCCTAACAAGGCACTAAACCACCCACTCAAACAAACGAGACCACGTTTGTGGCCACGTAGAGGACGTGGCACAGAAAGAGTAACCGCCCTCGGCGGTTACCTAGAAAGGCTTATAAAAGAGATAAGAAAGCCAAAAGAGGGGTAAGTTCACATTTTTTCCTCAATACGATTATCAATCTACTAGAATTCCACATAAAACTGACTTGATCGTCGGAGAGTTTTCCCGGAGATCCTGTCTCCGGTTTTGTTTTGCAGGTAACTACGACGAGGATCATCCAATCAAATCCGGCGAGTTATCATAATGCAATTTTATTTTTAATATTGCCAATCAAGATCAATTAAACCCCTGGCAACAAAAAGTTTAAACTGACTGTTTTAACAGTTATTCGATTGTCATATAGAATTTTTGAAATAAATTTGTCGATAAAATATAGTTATATATTTTGACAGGTTGTTTATATATGTTTTTATTAACATAATAAACATATTAACCATTTTTTTGTGATTAACTTGTATTTGATTATTTCAAAAAAAAAAAAACTTGTATTTGATTTAAATATTGTTGACAAGTTGTTTGTAACTATGTTAGTAATAGAATAAATATTTTAGAAATAATCGATGTTTGAAATGTTTGAAGTAATAATTAAATAACGTGTAGTAAAACAATATGTTTACATTTTCTGTTAGCTAAGAATAAAATTGATATTGTTTGACAACGTTAGAAGGTAGAATAGCACAATTTTATACGTTAAGGTAGACATGCACTTCCTAAAAAATGATAGGGGAAAATTTGCACCGTATCCCTTAATTTAATTAGTTTTGCAATAATGTTCAAATTTGATGTAACAGTTTGACATGGTCCGATTCACTATCATATAAATATTCTTTATTTTAATCCAAATCTTGGATCTTATAACTTTAAGATGCATCTACATGTATTTGATACACACTTTAAGTACCCACACACACTTTAATATAAGTTTCAATCACTTTCTTTTGATTTATATGTGAGAGTTTGTTTATTTCTGTCCACGTCGTCATCCTTTTAGGTCACTCATTCCTCAGGTCTTCTACCCTATCTCACCAATTCCGAACCGGATCGTTACAAGCCCACAAACCTTTGTCTGGTTCTTTCCGAAATCGCACATCGGATTTGGAGAGTCAATTCTGATACTAATTGTGACATTCTAGTCCAATATCATGTATATGCTCTTGGCTTTGATCCAAATCCAAGGTCTCACAGCATTAAAACGTGTCTGCATGTACTGGTACATACCCTACTAATACTCATGGTCACTTACTCCATTTCTGATGTGAAATTCAATTCATTCTTGTCACTTCATCATACCTTAGAGCATCTCCAATGGGGTTAATGAAAAGCACATTAACCCTTTATTGAAGAATGACACCACTTAGGATAGTTTAAGATTATTAAACTTTCATCCGCTTGTTACATACCAATCGGAATGAGTCATTCAAATGCAGCCTTTGAATTTTTTAATATTATTTTTTTTATTAAAAAATTATAGAATATATTATTAAATTAATTAATAGGTTATATATGATTGAGTGGTTTTTTTTTACAACAAGTGTATAAACTTTGGAGTAGATAGTTTAATAGCACGAAAGTTTATTAAATTGGTTATATATTGATGATATGGCATGAATATTTAGCAGTTAGTAGTATAATTTATCGGAGATGCTCTTAGAATCGCTTCTTGCTCAAGTCTTCTATCCCAACCTCACCTACTCTAGACTAGTCATCACATTTGCTTTTATCATGTACAAATTTATTTCTAATGTACAAAATAGTAAAAGTGTATCTATAACTTTTTTAAACAAAAATAATTTTTATCCTTACCATACAAAAAATTCGAACGATACGTTGACTGTTATTTGATTACTACATTAAACATTTTAAATAAATTTATCGATAAATTGAACCAGTTTCAATACTTTAACAGATGATTTGTTTCTTCCAGAAAAACAGATGATTTATAACTGTATTAATAATCATATATGCTAATGTGCTAATAATTTAATAATAAGTAATATTTTTTTGATTTATTTATTGATATTTTGACAACTTTTTTATAAATATATTAAATTTAGTAATATAATAAATATAATATTTAAAATATTTAATGTAGTAATTAAATAACAAATTAAATATCGATAAATTCAATTTATTTATTTGTTAAATAAAAATAATTTTAATTTTAATTGAAAATTTGAGTTGGCTTTCACACTACCAATCTATAAGTGACGAAACACAACGAAGTACTTGGCCCAGCTGGCTTCCATTTTTATTTATAAAATTATAAATGTGTGTTATCAATTTTTCATAGGCTGATGAATCCAAATTATTATAGTGCTGGCCATAATATATTGGATACTCAACTTTTTTTTCAATTCTAACATTTAAATTTATCAACTTAAAAATAAATTACGATTTCGACTAAATTATTACTTTCAAATTAATATTTTTTTTTTTTGGGAGGAAGGAAGGCTCAGAAGCCCAGAAAAAACAAAGGAAACAAAGCAAAAAAACAAAGAAGAACAGTTAAGATGGAGTAAGTTCCGGTTGAACGCTAACTATCCTCGATGAGACTCTGTCAATCCGGTCCTCATGGAGAATAGACTGGAGGTCTGCAGGAGGCGCATCACACACGTGATGACCCAATGCTAAAGTGTCTGCGAAGTTTGCCATCCAGTCAGCAGCCTGGTTCCCTTCCCTGTAAACATGTTGGAAGCGAATATCCCAGCTCATATCCCGTATTTTCCAGCATTCCCGAATTAGCCAACCCATCGGGTGCCGAGTATTTACATTTTTCTGCATAAAGAGAAGGGCTGAAGTAGAATCCAGTTCCAAAATAACTCTCTTGTGTCCGTTATCCCAAGCTAAACGGAGCCCGAAATACAGCCCCCAGATTTTGGCTAGGAGTGCGGTACAAACTCCTAGATTAACCGTGAAGCCCTTTATCCAAGATCCATTTGAATCCCTCAACAGCCCCCCTACGGACACCAGACCCGGGTTCCCTTTGCTTGCTCCGTCGGTATTGATTTTGGTCCAGTTCGGTTCCGGCGGTATCCATTGTATCCATTTCTCTAAGGGATGGTTACTAAGCAGCGGATTAGTGAGGCTTGCCGCTGCCTGCGTTATCTCCTTCGCCCTTAACAATCCTCTCCGCTATTATGTTGAGGCTGTTTCCTTCATTGAACACTCATGTGTTCCTATCCCGCCATAACCACCAAATCCGCACCGCAAATATGGTCGACCATGGGATGCCCCGAACCAATACGATCCAATAATCGCGCACAACATGATTCCTCCATTCCATGGGAATTGTCTGAGTTGTTCGGTGAATAAGAGCCGACGAGCCACACCAAATATCTATCCAGAACAGGGTCGACCGGCCATCCTCAAGGAGCCTGCTAATTCCTTGCTTCAAAACCTCTGCTCCTTTCGCAATTCCTTTCCAAACTAAGGACTGACCCGCCTTTTCACTGAACATGCTTAGCCCGCAGCGATTCCCACCATACTTAGCCGTTACCATCCGAACCCACAGAGCCGACGTATCAGTAATTACCCGCCAAGCTAATTTTCCCAGCATAGCAACATTAAACGCATGAGTGGTTCTAATGCCAAGGCCTCCCTCATTTCTTGTCATGCACACGTCATCCCATTTCAACAGATGAGGCTTCTGATTTCTATCCAAGGACCCCCATAGGAAGCCACGGTTGCAGGCGTTTAACCTCTTGCAGACACTAATGGGTAAAAGTGCAGTTTGCATCACATAAGTTGGGATTGAGGCTGTAACAGATTTAACAAGAGTGAGTCTTCCAGCAAGAGATAAACAATTCGCTTTCCAGCCTGCAAGTCTTGCTTGAACCCAATCAACTACATATTTGAAGGTATCCTTGGAAACCCTTTCATGAAGGAGGGGCATGCCAAGATAGATTCCTAAGTTTTCTGTGCTTTCAATCCCCAGAAGTTCACAAATACCTCTTCTGACCATTATTGGAACATTAGTTGAGAAGAAAACACGAGATTTGCACAGGCTAACCTTCTGACCCGAGCATTCACAGAATTGATTAAAAATGTTTTTGATCACCATAGCTTGGTTAGTGTCAGCCTTTGCCATAAGGACAATATCATCAGCGAAGAAAACATGGGAAATGCGAGGTCCGGTACGTGACAATTTGATTGGGCTCCAATTGTTACACATGATTGCATCATTTATCAGATGGATGAGCCTTTTAAGACACAGAACAAAGAGGTATGGAGAGAGGGGATCCCCCTAACGGAGACCCTGAGTAGGCGTAAAACCTTCTAATTTCTCACCATCCCAAAGCACATGCATAGAGGAAGCCGCAACGTAGTTCAGAATTAGCTCAATCCAGTGTTGGTCAAGCCCGACGTTTTGCAAGGTTTCCCGCAGGAACTGCCAGTTGACCCGGTCATAAGCCTACTCAAGATCCAACTTTAGAACCATATCCCCAACCAGCCCCGTGCGTCGCCTCATTGAGTGAATAGCTTCTTGGACTAGAATGATGTTGTCAGAAATGCTTCTATCGGGAATGAAGCTACTCTGAGGCGGGCTGATAAGATCATTTAGAAGAGGTTTCAACCGATTCATGATGCATTTTGTTGCAATTTTATACAGGACATTGCAGAGGCTGATAGGCCTGAATTGTGAGATATATTCCGGCCCTTGAACTTTTGGGATGACCGTAAGAAGTGTTTCCGAGAGCTGGTAAGGAATATTTCCCGTCCTTAGGACATTGAGGATAAAATCACTAATATGGGGGCTAATAACATTCCAAAGATTCTGGTAAAAAATAGCTTGGAAGCCATCCAGGCCAGGGGCTTTGAACGGCTTCATTTGAAAAAGAGCGGTGTGAACTTCCTTGCTATAAAAAACCTGATTAAGCGCCCTTTTAGCTGAGTCCAGGAGGGGGGGGGGGGAACCTGATAAAGTAAACATTTGTGCCCTGGTTGTAGCCTCCTCGGTGTAAAGATTTACGAAATAGTTCTGAACCAAAGAAATAACCTGTGATTTATCCCACTGCTAAGCAATGTTTGCATCTCTTAGCCCCTCAATCTGATTAGTTCGACGCCTGACAAGAGTCGAAAGGTGGAAAAAAGAGGTGTTGCAATCTCCCAAGTTAAGCCAGTTCATCCTCGACTTCTGAAACCACGTGACTTCCTCTTGTTCAAGAATGTCATTCAGTTCTAGGTGAAGCTTAGACTCGAGGTAAAGAAGGCCAGAAGTAACCCAGCTCGCAAGATCGCGCTGTACGCTAGCCAACCGGTTATAGACTCTCTTTTTCTATTTCTACAGGTTACCAAACACATCAGTATTCCAGCGGTGAAGCAACGAGATTAGCTCCACAAGACTGGCTGAGATATTGGGCTGCGAGCACCAGTTCTCGCTGAAGAACCGCTGGAAGTCATCGTGCTTAAGCCAAGCTTCCTGAAATCTGAAGGGGCGAGGAACCGGGACTTGCTCACAACCATCGGAATTAAGAAGGATAGGAGCATGATCAGAACCATTCCTAGGTAGATGACAGACCAGCGCATCCGGATAAGTTATTCTCCAATTCACGTTACAAAGCGCTCGATCCAATCTGCAAGCAATTCTAGTTCTCAAAGTCGAACCATGGTACCAAGTAAAAGCCGGTCCCTGATAGCCTAAATCAACAAGCTCCATATCATTAATCCAGTTAGCAAACTGAATACAACGATCTAGTGTTCGATGCTAGCCCCCTTGCTTTTCCTCAGGAGATTTGATACTATTGAAATCTCCAATTAGAAGCCAATGGTCACTAACAATACTTTTCAGATTTAAAAGCTCTT
This sequence comes from Euphorbia lathyris, assembly GCF_963576675.1. Lineage (NCBI taxonomy): Eukaryota > Viridiplantae > Streptophyta > Magnoliopsida > Malpighiales > Euphorbiaceae > Euphorbia > Euphorbia lathyris. Next base: position 15,131,557 of record NC_088914.1, on the reverse strand, counting down.
CCATGACAAGCCTTTTGAGCCGCTTCTGAGGTCTAGCATAGACAAACGTAGCAATAGTGTACCTGTTGACACAATCAGCACCCAAAGCCTCCACCTTTGTATGAAGGAATTGCGGGTTCGTAGTCAAAACTTCTAGCTAAACTCTCTCCGGAATCCAAAACACCCAGATATCTCCACTGAATCCCTCTGTTTCCACTATCTCAACTTTCTTAAAACCCCAACGACAGCCCAACTCACTTGCCTTGGTTCCCGGTAGCCATGGTTCAATCAAAACAAAAATATCAGGCTTATGTATAGAAATAAGATGTTTAGCAGCTCGAAAGAAATGAGCGCCTCCTGCGCCAAAACAATTCAATGAAATAATTCTCATCATAAAAGATAAAAATAAGTAACCAGGGGTCACCGCCCAAAAAACGCTCAGAGGGTTCCAACCTGTCCAGCAGCACCGGACCCGTCCTTCCCAGCCGTGTTTCGATTGGTAATATCAGATAGAGCCAGGCTCTTGCTCGGAGTGCCTATTGTTGAGCCACTCATGGTAACAACTCGGTTTGTCTTTGGAGCAGTAAGAAGTTCCTTGGCAATACCCTCAAGTATGCTTCTTTTGTTGCGTGTCCGGAGATTCTCCTGATCCCCTAATTCCACCAGGGTATCAGTTGGCTCATTGCTAAGAATGCTGAAAGGGTTATTTATATTTTTCCCCTTCAACTTGGCTCGTTTCAGGTGACCCCCTCCCGTTCCCCTCTGATGCGAAGCAGAGAAAAATATCCCATTGCCAGTACCCGATGCAAAAGCTACCATTGGGGGGGTTTGGTTGCTTGCCTTAGTATTAGGTGTCCCTGGGACTTGGTTCAGAACGGGCTGAACCCCAGTCATCATGTCTGGTTTCTGAGTTGTTGCACTCTTACCCTTTACTGGTCCTCTCCTTCGCGCAACGATCATCCAGGGGCCATAGTCACCCGGGATAGATTCAACATTACTTGACTGTGGCTGTTTGAGGGGGGCTTCCGAGTTGTTGGCTTGGCTCTCAGACGTTTCCATTCTGCTTTCCCCTGCATCCAGACTGGGTTGACTGGCCATGATACTAGGACTGGTGCAAGTAGACTTAGTGTGTCCGTATTTCCCACAATTCGTACATGCTACGTGTAACCTTCGTACTCAGTCCTATACTGTAATCCGTTAACCACAAATTCAGCAATTAATGGCTTTTGGAGGTCAATTTCCACACAGACCCTAGCAAACCGTCCATGCGAGACTTTGCTCATGTTTTTGTCTACTTTCACTGCTTTTCCCAATGAGTTAGCTATCGTCATGATGAAATCTTCATTATAGAATTGAATGGGTAGGTCTGGGAATCTTACCCAAACCAGTGTGGAGGAGATAGTGGCAGAAGCCGTGACGAAATCATCTGACCATGATCGAACCGTAAGATAGTGCCCTTGTACACTCCAGGGACCATCCTGAATCACTCTTGCTCTGTCTTCTGGGTTTTCGAAGGTTACAATTAAGAAACCGTGCCCAATATCCATAATATCAACTCTCCCCACATGTTTCCAAATTTCAAGGGCCCGACGTTGAAGCGCAATGAACCCAACGTTCCTCCCTAGCAATTTCACAATTAGGGCTTCTTCCCATGGTTTCCCCCATTCTTTCATCAGTTTTGGCGTTACAGTAAAACACGGTTTCAGCGGATTATCCATGGAGATGTTGACTCGGCCGTCCACCGTGAGATCGATGGGCTGCCGATGAGTTTTGCTTCGATTTTCTCTTATAACAGAATCCCGGTAGGATTTCGGCTCCGAAGTTTCCATGTCGACAGTCGTTGTCCCGCCCTCAGGCGGTGGTGAGGGGTCCTCGTTCATGCGATCATAGGTATCGCAAGGTTCAGCGGCAACGTCTTTTTCTCTCAAACTACTTTATCTCAAAATTTCAGGTGAGATGTAGTCTCTAATAAGGTTGAAGGGAGTTGAACACAAGACCTCTCAAATAAAAATAAGCATCCTTAACCATCTCATCTACCTTTAAACATTACTTTCAAATTAATATATATATCTACACATACTCTACTACTTTTTTTTTTTTGGAAGCAAGCTCATATTAAAATGAAGGTCTAATACACCTCCAGCCCCCTTAACTTGTCTAAATTGGTCATTTTACCCCTCCAACTCATCGAATGTCCTATTTATCCATTTAACTCCATAAAAATGGCATTTCTCACCCATTTAACTTGTCCAAATTCGTCATTTTACCCCTTCCCGACTCATCAAATGTCCTATTTACCTCTATTAACTTCATAAAAGTGGTATTTCTCACCCCTTATGGTCATATTTATCCCATTAGCTCTATAAAAGTAGTATTTCTTACCTCTTTATAGTGCAAAATTATTAGAACTTATTCAAATGAGTTTGAAAATATATATTGTTAATACCAACTTTTTTTATTTTGTTTTAATTTGATAATTATATTGATCATTCATGTGTTTATTACAATAATTAGATAATCAAAATTTAACTAGCAAAAAAAAAATTGAAAAGAGACGGAATGAATAAAAGATACAAATAACAAGCCCATTAATATAATCAAGTTAAAGATATTATATGTAGGGATAAGGTACCAAAATAGGCCTATAGTTTTTGGGAAAGTATCAATTTAGGTTCCACGTAAAAAATAGCACCAACATATGTTTAATGTTTAAAAAATGGTATCAATTTAGGCATCGATAACAGATTGTAAGGGGTGAGAAATACCACTTTTGTGGAGTTAAGAGGGTAAATAGGACATTCTATGAGTTGAGGGAGTAAATGGACAAGTTGAGGGGGTGAGAAATACCACTTTTATGGAGTTAAAGGGTAAATAAGACATTCGATGAGTTAAGGGGGTAAAATGACTAATTTGGACAAGTTAAGGGGGTTGGGGTAGCATTAGGCCTAAATGAAGAATTCAAATCCCTGTGAATTACAATATTAAGCGAACTTGGCATTGTTATAGTAACAAAATAGTTAGTATTGGAATTTGCATGCCTAGCGATAAGATGGGTTGCACCGTTCGCTAACCGAGAGGTAAAAGAGATATAAAAATCTGAATGTAACTATAAATTAGCTTTGTAGTCCTGAATTATAGACCAGAACTCAGAGAGGTCGACCATGTCCGTTTCTACCAAAACCTTCCTGTAATTATTCGTCGCAACCACAATAAGCTTGAACGAATAGCTAACGCCTCCATCACAGCCAGCTCCTTCATCCCACAAAGTCTATTACTATTGCATACGAGGAATAGCCTTGTATCATCCCGCACTATAGCCTCAATGCCACACGTATTGCTGCTGTTGAAAAGAGCCCCATCCACATTGCATTTGACGAAGCCTTTATGTGGAACTGACTATGACACAAGAGCAGGGGAGCCATCCTCGGGGCTCCTAGCCGCTGGACCCAAAACACACGCCAATCAAGATAGAATTCTTGTACTATTTGAAACCCCTTTGCCACTGATTCTCTCATCCAGTTCCAGAACTAACTATTTCGCTATTTCCATATGATGAAAAGTAAACATGTTGTTCTCACCTTTATATCTTTCTCGACAGCCTCAAAAAACCGAATCACCCATCCCTCCAAACCGTTTGGACTGCCTGCTGGAACTGCCAATCAATCAGCAAAACAAACCACCCGTGCCACCACACATTCAATAAAAAGATGTCATCCCATTTCTTCATTGCAGTCGCAAAATGGACAGCCTCCCGAGATATTAACCATTTTTCTCACCAACTTACTTCGAAGAGGGATCAACTTGTACACAGTTTCCACAAAAACATCTTCATACGCGGCAGCACCACAAGACCCTATAATTTGGATCAGCCAGCAGCCGACTGACGTGAGAACATAGTTTCCTCGACAACCCTGTATCTCGATTTTGAAGTGTAAATACCGTCCTTAGTTAGGTTCCAAATTTGCTCATCCGTAACCTCCCTATATGGTAGGATAATTTTACTCATTTCCACCACCTCCGCTTCGCTGAAACATCCAAAAAGCTTATCCATATCCCACACTTTCAAATCTGGCTGTATGAGATTCGCTACTGTCATATCCTCCAATCCCTGAAGGTGAAAAAAAATTAATATGAAACCCTTTCAAATTAGGGACCCAAGGATCGTCCGAAGCTCAGGTCGATTTCTCGTCCCCCACCTTCCATCTAACACCCAATCAAAGTAATTCAATAGAACCCTAAATACTGCTCCAAACGAAACCAGGATTACTACCTAAGGATAGGAAAGTCACATCTAGAAAATATTTTGCTTTGAATAATTTTCTTACTAAGATATTATGGGTCTGAATCAACTTCCACATGTGTTTCCTTATCAATGGCTGATTAAACATGTGAAGGTTTCGGAACCAGAGTCCACCTTGGTCCTTTCGTCAGCACAGTCTCGACCAGTCGAACCAATGAATACTCTGTTTGCCTTCCATTTTCGTACCCCACCAAAAAGAGTTTATTACTTTTTACAAATTATCATAAACAGACCTAGGTAATAAAAATGTGCTCATACATAATGTAGGAAGAGATTGAGCCACTACTTTAGTTAAAACTTCTTTACCTGCCGCTGATAAAAACCGAAATCCCCAGTTCCGAAACCTCTTGCGCAGCCTATCCACCAAGAATATAAAAATGCTTCGCTTTGATCTCCCAATAAGCGATGGGAGACCAAGATATCAGACTGTATCCAAAGGAGCTGTAACCTTCAAAATCGAGCGGAGAACCACCATCTCATCTTCCTTCATGTTAGAGTTAAAAAGATTCTGGATTTACTGAGGTTTACCGCTTGTCCCGACGCTTGCTCGTAATCACATTGCCTATGATTCAATCTGTGAAGCTCCAAAAGATAGAAAACTGTCGTCTATAAAGAAAAGGTGTGTAACTGATGACACCCTATAATTTCATTATTAGCTTTAGCTTTCAATACCATTCCAGCCAACACTTCTGTATAAAGAATAAATAAATACGAGGATAAAGGGTCCCCCTGTCGTAGACCCCTTCTAGGGATAAACGAATCAGTCAAACAATTATTCACTGAAACCGAATAAGAAACTAAAGTGGTGCACATTATAATCCACTGGACCCATTTTTCCCCGAACCCCATCTGAACCATGACATCTTCCAGGAACCGCTAGTCGATCCTATCGTAAGCTTTACTGGTGTCAATCTTCAGGGCCACTTTTTTGATATTGCCCATATTTTACGCTTCAATGTAATGGATGATCTCAAAAACAACCTAGACACTATCGATGATTGATTTGCCTGGCACAATCTGCGGATTGGTATGACTACACTTAAACATTAGATTTAAATCTTATTTTTATATAATATACATTAAAACTAATAAAAAACTTACCCAAGAAGATAAATTATATGATAATCCTACGTTGTTTTCTATACAATATTATAATTTGAATTCATGCATTTAAAAAGTGATTATTGGAGAGATTTATTGCTAAATTGATGTAACATGCACACAAAATATTATTAAAACATATATGTTTGTTTTTTAACAGAAAGAAACATCTACTATTAATGCATGAAAATGATTATACATGTAAATAAATAAACAATTAAAAGAAATTAAGAAAGCTTAAGTCAATTTCAGAGTATTATTTTAGAAATATATTTATTATTGTCAGGTGACTCATTAACAGTGTAAACATAATAATAAAAAATGCAAGTTGCAAAATGATCACTTAATTAATTCTAATTAATTTTGTTGTTAAGTAAATGGATGCGTTAATGAATTGACGGCAGGGGCAGCTAATCCAATAAAATACGTCAAGAACAAGGACAACACTGGAAGAAATATTACTTGTAAATATATATTTTTAGAAATATTACTTTATATTTATAAAAAAAAATACTATAATTTTTTGGTTATTCGGTTAAAAGCTCGTTAGATATTATTTAAATAAATTATTCCAATTAAACTTTTATATATATACTAAGATTCGAACTCGAACAGAACCGGTCTTAGAGAATCGGTCCTTTTTTTACTTGTAAACATATATTTATTATTATCAGGCGACTCATTTAATTAAAAAAAAAAAATATATGTAAAAACACATATTTAGAGCACTGGTCTTTTTTTAAGTCTAAAATACCGATTATTTATTTTAATATATATAAGAAAATTTTATTACATATATAGATGTATATTAGATGTTTACTAAGTCTCCGTTTGTTTTCAATTTTCGAAACTGTTTTTTGCCTTTTAAACCTAAATAAGAGATAAAATATGTTTGGTAAAAATTCGAAACAACTGCTTTTTAGGGTTAAGGTGCAAAAATACACCTGACATTTTTGGTCAGGTGCAATTTTATCCCTAACGTCTAAAATGATGTAATTTTACCCTAACATTGGAAGCCAAAAGCAATTTTACCCATAATATTGATAAATTGGTTCAATTTCAGACACTATTATAAACACAGATATTTTTGTCCCTTATTCTGCACCAATTGCATAACAATTCGTTCTAATGTTTTTTATAATTTAATATTTTTTTTATTGAAATATGGACCTAGCCTAACGGAAATCCCAACCAGGTTGGCACCCCCGAAAAGGCAAAGACCCAAGGTATATAAATGAAGAGAAGAAAAAATATGAATCCAATACAACAAATGCTTTTAAGAAAATCTAAACATATCCCTACCAAAGGCATTATCTCTAATAGAATTGAAGATTAATATTTATAAATTCAGTTTTTTTTTTGTTTAATTCGTACAAAAAGAGTATATTTTTTATTTTTTTCATATTCCAACATATGTTTGTGATTTGTTACTGATAAAATGAAGCACGTGTGAACTGTAGATGACAAGATTCATGACCGAGAAAATGGTTTTATTAATTATTTCTGAAATTGACCCAATTGATCAATGTTAGGGATAAAATTGCTATTGTCTTCTAATGTTATGGGTAAAATTGCATCATTTCAGATGTTAGAGGTAAAATTGCTCATGAACCCAAACATTAAAGACATTTTTGTACTTTAATCCTGCTTTTTATAGAAAAATTAACTAATACCCACTATATATCAGTAATAACAAACAGCAATAATAAAAGTAAATAGGTACCGTCCTAATTTTTTTTTTTCAATAGCTTCCCTTCAATCTTAGGTCCTAGGACCGATTTTAAACTCGAGATCTCAATTTTAAGTAACTCGAAACTTTTAATATTTTGAATTAACCTTAATTAATAAATGAAAGAGAGGATAACAATAACTTTATTTTAAAATATTAGGATAGTCCTTTTGGTTGGGTTACAGTTAAATGAAAGCGATTATAACAATAACTTTATTTTAAAAAAATTGCACTTTTTCCTTTATTTATTGAAATTAATATTTACAATTAATTAGTGATAGAGTTGGTCCCCTCCCATCTAGCGTGGAAATGGTATTCGACTATGACTTCAATTATCAAAGTATAACAATAATAATAATTTTCTCAAAAAAAAAAACCCCCCAATAATATTAATTGATTAAAAAACAATAATAATAACTTCTTCAAATAATAATAATAAATAATAATAATAATTTATGAATGCATCTTGATAAGTAGTGCTTTCGAACGGTACATATACTGACAATGGTATCGATTAACATTCCGGTATTAAAATCAGTTATATAATAATCTAAAAATATAAAATACAGAGGAGACAGAATGTGTCTCGCACATGGAAAAGAATAGTTATATGGACCTATGTGTCGATTGTTGATCCTAGATTAGACCATTTTATATCAAAAGTCCCTCCTCGTAAGACCTCATGATCAACATTTATGTGAAAGTGGCGTGTGTTTTGGGAATGATGACTTTTAAGGTTGATACGACTCGTTTGAGAAGAGATCCACTCAATTTTTCATGGATTTTGAATGTGTAGACCTTTCACCTACCTCTTTTCTTGTCATATAAAAGGATAACCTTTGTATCTTTGCTTTTGTTCACATTCTTTTACCTTCGATAAAGCTTTTATACTCATTCTTTTTGAAGAGTACTACCCAACTAGAGATTTCCTTCCGTTTTCTTAAGTTCAATTTCTCTTTCTCTTTTTCCTCCTTTTATTTTATTTCTTTTTTTATGTTGTCATTTTTTTTCTTGTCACTATGTTTGAGGAGACATCTAGGGTAAATGAGAGGATGATGGGAAATTCCAGTAAAAAAACAAATTTTAGGAGATGCTCCTATAGAAAACTCCCATATGCATGTAGATGTAACCTCTAAAAACCTATCAACCAACAATGTTGTTGTAATTCCTTAAGCCACTGAAGCTGATGTTGTGAATTATGGTGCTGGTAAAGTGGGTGAAGGAGAAGTAGCAGTCAAGGGGAATGATGATGAAAGCCCATGTATGAAATCAATAGGACGCGCCCGAGCTAGTGGGTTAATGTATGTTCAGGGTGGAAGTTTAGATGTAACCTACTTTCTAAGTCATGAATCCTTACAGATATCATATGTTCTTGCATGATTTATTTTGAGAAAACAAGAAATTCGTGTCGTTGACTGATTATAAGCCTAAGATGGGGTCGCAAGGCCTATTGAAATATGCAGTTAGTGCTTCCAATAGAGTAGTGATTGACATGCCCTTGATAAGTTTGTCATATAAAATAGAGTTGTCTTATGGCTTTCTATCTATTAATTTGAGTTTTTTCTCAAGTCAACCATTTGATTGTATATGAGAACACGTTTGAGGCAGACATTACTTCATTGCGCTTCTTTGTATAAGTGGTGTGTGAATTTGGGTTATCATTAGGGAAATTGACCCTTAACTCCTGGAGATTGATGGGTATACCAAGTTTTTTGTGTTGTTGGGTTTAGGATTTTTGAAGTTGTCTTCCATAAATTCTTCAATCCTTCGAATTCATAAATCAGAACATTTACATTTTTCCTATGGAATGGGCCAAAAGGTGTTCGACGGTATGATTTCGAAAATGCTAAAGTGTCATCATCATTCCTTTATGGTGACATCAACAAGGCCTTTCTCATTTCCTACCATGTGGAATCTAGCTCCGCTCTTAAAGGAAGGGTGGTTGGATGAACAATGTCTTACGGAAAAGGAATGGAAAATAGCTAATTCATTCAAGCATTTTTCTTATGAGGGACGAAGCCATATGAAAGAGCTCGTGGAGCAGTTCTTGCAGACCATGGCCTTTGTGTATAGTCATTGAAAAGGTGTTGTTATTATGGAGATGACTGATGAAGAGCTATTACAGTGGGTATAGGTTGACGGTTATCTGTTAATTATATCTCAAATATGGAAGGCACTAGGTCAAAAGCTTATGGGCCTTCTAATCTCGGTAAAATGTCTTGAATGCATAACTTATGTTTGTAATAATGTTTGAACATTTTAATCATTAGACTTGTTTCTTTGTGTAGGCTGTCTATCAACAAAGGAAATTGAAGATTTGTTGATTTTGACTCCCTCAAGTTCCCTTTAGACGTATTGGAGACAAGAGAGGACTAAACTGTTCCATCTGATAACTTTCTAAATGTGGTACCTGTTGATGTGTCCTAGTTCATAGGTATTGGTTCTTGTAAAATATATTTGTATCACATTAATAAAGGCAGTAATCTAGTTCATTTAAATCTTGTGCTATAATATGAATAGAGAATTCATTGATTGACATTCGTAAAACCATATCCCAAGTCTATTCTATCATGGTAATGATTAGAACCACAAACTTGTATATTCGATGATTGTATGGTAGTAAATAATACTAGCCATAGTACTTGTTAAGTCAGTTGTGAATACAGGTACATATTGTATACATGTGACTAGATCGATCCGTCCGAGAAAACTACATAGTAGTCGTATCATAAGTTTTCTTAAGTATGTCTCTAACTGTCTTCAGACTAGATTTCATTATAATATCAATGTGGAATCCGGTTCACTTTGACATGCGCCTAACATGTTTGTAATAGGATGCCAAATACATGTATGATTGGGTGAACAAGTGAACACATTGGTATTGATAGTGAAGTAATAGAATTAGCACTCACATAACAGTGAGATGATAGTTTCGTTGTCTGCTTAGTGATCTTGGTTACCCGACAACCAGCCTGGTGTAACTTTGGTGTGACAATATCGGTGCAATCTATCTCACTAGCAATCTTGTGTTTTATGCTTAGACAAAGCATATTGAGCTCGATTATCATTTTGTTCAGGAACATGTGAGCTTTGGATTCCTGACTGTCCATTTTTTTCCACTGATGATCAAATTGCAAATGCACTTACCAAACATCTGACTAGTGCTCGATTCCATCTTCTTCTATCTCGTCTCACAGTTCATTCCCGCCATCGGCTTGAAGGGGGTGTTACAGATAATATCAGTATTATCTCTTAATATTTTCTTAATATATTTTGTTGATATCCTATTAACAGTTAGAGAGTAATTTTGTTCTTATTTGTATTTATTTTTAGAGTTGGCCTAATGCTTCCCCAACTCCCTTAACTTGTCTAAATTGATCATTTTATCCCCCCCCCCCCAACTAATTGAATGTCCTATTTACTCTATTAACTCAATAAAAGTAGTATTTCTCACCCCCTCAACTTGTCCATTTACCCCTCCAACCCATAAAATGTTCTATTTACTCCCTTAACTCCACAAAGTGGTATTTCTCACCCCTTACAATCCGTTATCGAGGCCTAAATTGATACCGTTTTTTAATCGTTAGACCTATATTTGTGCTATTTTGTACGTGGAATCTAAATTGATACTTTCCAAAAAATCATAGACCTATTTTGGTACCTTATCCCTACATATAATATCTTTAACTTGTTTATATTAATGCTCTTATTAGTTGTATCTTTTATTCATTCATTCTCTTTTCAAATTTTTTTTTTGCTAGTTAAATTTTGATTATTTAATTATTGTAATACAATATTATTGTAATAAACACATGAAGAATCAATATAATTATCAAATTAAAAAAAATTTGATATTAAAAAAATATATTTTCAAACTCATTTGAATAACTCCTATTAATTTTACACTATAAAGGGGTAAAAAATAACACTTTTATGGAGTTAAGGGGGTAAATAGGATCATAAGTGGTGAGAAATACTACTTTTATGGAGTTAAGAGGGTAAATAGGGTATTCGATGAGTTGGGGATGTCATATCCGGGTCTAAATTTCTAGAATTTATACCTTGATAGTAATATATATTATAATTATTAGGTGGATGATTTTTATTTGGTATTATAGGACAAGTTTGGAGTTAATTTAATGGTTTTATGTGTAAATTAAAAGTTTAGGATAATTTTTAAAAGATTATATAAAGATGGAGGATCAAACGGGATTTTATCCATATTTGGATATATATGCCAAACGAAGATGATGATGATGATCATCATCTTGCTTTTCTTTTTTTTCATTTCTTGCTTTTCTCTGCCTCTTCGTCTTTTTATCGTTTCTGAACCGTTTCTCCACCGTTTCTTTAATTTACGGAGATTCGACCGTCCAAATCACTTGAAACTTAAACTATAGCATCTGTAAGTAGAGATCTAAGTCCTAACCGAAGAGTTTTTGAGTTTCGGAAGCGTTTGGAGGGAAAACGTCTTAGACAGGATTTTGAACGGATGTATTTTCTTCGATTAGCAGCTAAGGTAAGTAACTATCAACTATATTTTGAGTTTTATGTACTATCAACTATATTTTGAGTTTTATGTATACATATATATATATATATATATATATATAATCAAAGAAGTTTCAGAAATTGATATTTTAGGGTTATGTAGGAATTTTGTAAAATTAGGGTTTTTCATGATTTTGCTTTTTATTGTGAAATTACGATTCAAATGAAGCTATTGATTATAGAAATTTAGTTGATTTACATATATACATATATGTTTTTGGTTTCAATATATATCTATATTGAACAAAATGAATTTGATGATTTCTTACGAATTGTTTTTGGATTGAGAAATCTGTTACGGTTATTGTTGTTATTATTTTGGATTGAAGTCCAAATATGATTTTTATGATACAAAATGCTAATTGAAGCCAAATGATTTATGGTTATGAAATAGTTTGGAATTTGATTGTGAAAGAAAATTTGAGCACGTTATGATTTAATGATTTTATATCCATCGAGAGTTATCCGGATCGGTGGTTTTATATTTGAAGACCATGTTCAGTGAGGGACATGACCTGTGTACACAGTCTTAAGACCTATTGGGTATGGCAGTAAAGTGTTGGGTAAGACCATATGGGATAGGCAAGGTTAAAAGACGTCTCGATTATATATGTGGTTATGTATTGATACTTCAGGGGAGAAACTCGAGGATGGATACAATGTTTTAAGTTCATTTGGATTATGTTTTCGGTTATGATTGATTTTGATATAAGGTTTTACCTTTGATTAAATACGAGTTGGTTTGATAAAACACTTATTTAATTACAATATTTTATAAGGTTTTAAACTCAAGAATGGATACAAATTATATATTTTTATGGTTTTGGTTAAGTACTTTGACTATATTATGAACTTAAGTTTTGAGTATATTTTATAAGGTTTTGATTAAATCCCTTTATAAATGTATATATGTAGCTATGTTAAGTAAAGTTGGTTTTTATAGCTGATAGTTTCTTACTGAGATTTTTGTCTCACGTTTTTAAATATTTTAATGTTTTTAGGTGAGAAAGTACAGGATATAGAGAAGGTTATCGACCGATTAGGCGAGGTTTGGAAGTTGGCTGCTTATTGTTAGAATTAGGGTTAGAACTTTGATATTTCAATTGTAATATAATGATATTTGAATAAATTGGAGACTCCTAAGTAATGATTATGATCTTTCTATTTCATGCCCGATGCCGATTGAGGTCGGGTGTGACCGGGGAGGGGTAAAATGATCAATTTGGACAAGTTAAGGGGTGAGAAATACTATTTTTATGAAGTTAATGGAGTAAATATGGCATTCGATGAGTTGGAAGGGTAAAATAACCAATTTGGACAAGTTAAGGGGGCTGGATGAACATTAGGCCTTTAGAGTTTTACTCTTAGCTTGCAACTTAGCTATCTCTGTATATTTATACCTAATTTAATATACTTCCTAGTTAAGGGAAATTAAATCATCCAATAAACCTACTTAGTTTATCATAATCTCTTAGTTTATCGATCTACTTTAGTACTTGAACCCATTGACGCAACTAAGTGTTTCACTTAAACATAGAATATAAGATGGGTAGATGAAGGAGGATAATGGGTGCCCAATGATGCTAGCATTGAAGACGATAAGCTTGAGCCTCTCCGATGACGATTAGGGAGAGGAAGATGAAAACAAAAAGGAATAGCTTGGAGAGCTCATTCTTTTGAAGTTTTATTGCTCTTTTCTTTTTTACAGTTTTCTCAAAATGGAGTTGGTGGAGATGAAGTGGTTCCTTCTTTATCAACGAGGCTGTTTTTGGAACATGCATTTAGAAATCGAGAAGCGCATCTAAACTGGACTGGACTGATGGAAAGATGTAGTGAGAAAGAGAGGTGTGAGGAAAAAAAAAGTAAATGTTAAAGTGTAAATAAAATAAAGTGAAAATGAAAAAAAAAATACCCCTTTTGACTTTTTATTTACTAAATCTTAAATTTTAACGGTTTTGGTAATTTAGACTGTCCTTATTAACAAAATGAACCTCAAGATACCTATTTACCAACTTTTAAACATGTGATTGTATTTGAAAATCGGTCTAACTACATGATTTATTTTTATACTTTTCCCTTATTTTTTATTAAATAAGGAAAAATTATCCTCATCTCCTTTTCATGGGATTCCCATGTATATTTTTCAAATTCTAGTATTCTATTTTTTTTTAATTTAAATTTTACAATATATTACGATGGATAATGCAAATATAATCTAAAAAAACATTAATTGATGACATTAAAAAAAAGTTGCATCAACCATACTGAAAATATGAATTCACCAAATATAAATGTCCAAAGTTTTTTAGGGTAAAATTAGAGATTTGGGGCATTTTAGAGGTTTTGACTAATCAAATCTCCAATAGTAGTGTTTGATGAAGAGATGTTTGAAATAGTTTATTGGGTCCAAAAAGCTAATTTTAAAAAAACTGGTTTTAAAAGTTTTTTCAATTAGCTTATTGTTTGGTGGTGAAGCTCTTAGCCTAGTGGTTGAGAGCTTACCTATGCATTGGGAGGTCATGAGTTCGAATCACATCCGGGTCTGGTGGAGATTTTTCTTTCTTCTTTAATGTAAGCGCATTGCGCAAATTTAAAAAAAGAAAGAAAAAAGCTTATTGTTTGAGCTCTTTTGATACACATTTTTACTCCTAATTATTAGCCTTTAATCCTCAAATAAAATATAGCCATAAAATAGCAACGTACTTATTTGTCATTTTATACATACAGTTTAGTTTTACCAAATAAGTTTACACAATCAACTAATCAAATCAGCTAGTCAAATCAACTAACAAAAAAATAATCAGCTAATCAGCTATTACCTAATAGTTAACCGCTATTTGCCAAACATAAAAAAAAAAAAAACAAGCATCAATAAATTCCTGTAGACTACAAATTATCCATGTAGAAATCCAACCAACATTTAATAACAAAAACATATTATTAGAAAACTATTAGGTTTAGACTGTTTTACATAATTATCTGATTGTATGAAAAGTATTGTAGTAAGAAAATAATTTATTACTTAATGACTCATATCATATGGTGGAGATTGGGAGAAAGGTCCATGTCCTGTCTCAACATTGTCTGTGGAATTTTTTTTCATATCCCTTATCTGTAGAAAAAATAAATGGACCCGTTCCTATTGAGACTGACCCTATTAGGAGGCTAATAATCCCTGTCCTATTTGCAATCATAGTCGAATGAAAAACTTATTTATATATTTAAACCAATTATTTAGGGGTTTTGGTAGCTGCTTTTCGACCCCCTGTTTACCTTTTCACTTTGAAAATGAGAGTTTAAGGTGTTTGGTTAGACACCTCCTGTTTGCTTTTTGTAGCCGAAAAGTAGTTTTTTATAAAAGCAGGGAATCCCTGCTTTTTGGAACAGCAGCCTTTTCAAACAGCAAACAGCAAACCGTAATAGGAAACAGCAAACAGCAACAGCAAACAGCAGATAAAACAAACAGACCATTCACAGGAGGAAACAAGGTAGGTTTCTACCGTTTCATCTTCATATTTTTCTAGAAATTAATTCGTAAAATGAGTTTTTGTCACATTTTGCGAAGTCTGCGAACAAAAATCAGCTGGAAAATGATGATTTTGCTTCGCAGAAAGTGATTATGCGAAGCCTGTGAAGCAAAATCATCATTTTCATCTTGTTTTTCTCTTCGTAGGTCTCACAGAATCGCTTTCTGCGAAGCAAAATAATCCTTTTCCAGGTGAAGTTTAGTTCGCAGATTTAGTAAAATATGAAAAAAAGTAATCTAAAAATGGATACAAGAAAGACAAAAAAGGATTAACATGATTGTGTATGTTCTATTGAGGGATTTAAATTATTACAAAATTTAAATTATTCACATATTTGGTTTGTCTAATAGGAATTTAATATGTTACAAAATAATTGATCCAGAATTTAGTATATTTATTTAAAAAGATCATGGATTTTTTTTTAAATAAAAAGATGATTGTAGTGAATTTGTGATAAGAGAAATAAAGTGAATTTAAATTTTAGAAAATATAAATATTTAATTTTTTATATAGCTTATTTTTATTTATTTATCAATGGAGTGAATTTGCCCAAATATTGATTCAATGTGAAACTTGGATTAAAGACAAAATTATTAATGGTGTTTTGAAGTCTTAACCTCTTGAAAGCCACCTATATACCAAATTTTAACCTTTCATCATTCAACTTTCCAAATATAAGCATCAAGTAGTCCAATTAGTTAATTCCTTTTTTTTTTGAATCAAAATTAATTATTTTTTAAAAAAAAAAGCAGTCCAATTAATTTTTTTTCTCTTTCCTAAATAAAAAAGGACATGGCCTCTTTAGCTGAATAAAATATCTTAATAGGGATGCAATGATTCTTCAAAATTAAATATTTTTTTATAACTTTTCCATGTTTTAGGCAATTTTAGAGGATTCTAAACCCATAAGAGAAGGAGCCCAAACCAATATAATAATATTCAGATTGAAAGGGAAAAATAAACATGGGCTGCTTTTAAAGGGAACAAAAGGGGCATAATATGGATTTGATATTTAATCTTTTGACTTCATTCTTCTAAATTCATTACTACTTAATACTTATAGTAGCCATATTGGACTTGTCTCACAATCCATTGTTAAGCTTCATTTTTAAATGGTTTGACATGAAAGGTTAGTCTGACAATCCGCGAGGATCCTAATTGAAAATTCTCTGTCATCATCGTCAGAACGGATCCTGATAGGAATGGGGAATCCCTTCCCAATTTACATCTCTAGACACTAGTATTTCTAGTGTTTTTAGTTTTTATATATTTATTATTGCATTTATTAAGGTAAGGACATAATGCTTATCTTCTCATATTAGATATTGATGTAAAAAAAATAAGTAGTTTAGGAATTCGTGATGAAGTCCTTTGAAAAGATTAATAGGAACTATTATAGAACTAGGAGATGTTCACGATCATAACGAATATAACCATAAAAACCAATATCGTATTATGTTAGTATTTGTGTGGAGTATATTATCGTTCACACAAACGACATAATAGTTCAAGAAAATCACGTCAAATATAATTTCACAAGGGTTGATGTCTACATATCCTATATAAATATCGACTGTAGAAAGTTATCACCATATCAAATTCTTTTTCACTGTCAATTTCATTCATGTAAGAGATTGTTAGAAAAATATACATAATAATGAATAAAATTAATTTAAATTCCAACAGACACATCCCTTCATGAACAACACTCTCCATTAATGAACAATCATGTTCGTTTGTGAATGGCCGCGTTCATTTGTGAACAGACATATTTGAGTTCTATTTATACAAAATCGAATTATCAAATTACGATTACTAAAACGAAATACTTTGAAATTTTCCTGCTATTTGTACATTCATATTGTTCCTATTTTTATACTTTGGTGATAACTAGACATGTCCACGACACCGGGTGCCTGTCCGGCTCGTCCAGGCCCGTGTCCTTTGGACCGGACTTGGACCATGAAAATTGATCATAGGTCCAACCCAGTTCAGGCCCGCTAAGTTCGCCTATTTTTAAAATGGGTTTGGGAATGATAAAAATAGCACGGACTATACCAGCCCGACCCGCATGTTAATATTAATTATTATTTTATATATTTAAATATTAAATATTTATTTTTAAGTATATAATTTATTTTTTATAATTAAATATTTATTTTCAAGTATAAAATTTATTTTTTATAATTAAAAATTATGTATATATTTTTAGGTAGGTTTATATGGTTGGGCTTGAGATTTGACTTTAAGCTCGAGCCCACCCGGGCTGAGCCTGCCTAAATTAATAGTGGCATGAGCCTGACTTGGATTGAGCATTTTTACATGAAAGCTCGGTAGGCCCAACTCGAGTCCGGCCCAGCCTAGCCATGAATAGGTCTAGTGATAACGAATTTACACACCATAAGAGTTTGCTTACGTAGTTTGTTATATCACATCGTCAATAGCAATGAAATCTATCTTAAAGATTGCTAATACATGCGTCAGATTTCTCACATCATGTTCTTCAGACTTTTATATACTCTCACTTAATTTTTTTGTTTATCGAGTTTTATTATTTTTACATATTCTATATTTGTTTTATTTATTTTTTTGGATTAATTACTTATACCAATAAATACATTGACATAACAAAAAAAAAAATCCATATACAAACATATAAACACAACAAATAACAAAAAAAACTACTACAAATTTAAATTTAAGGTAAATGAAACAATTCTTAAAAAAATACGTTTTGGTAGTTTCCCTAATGGTTAAGTAGTAAAGCCATCAGAGAGCGAGCCCAAAAGAAAACATTCATATATAAAGAGGCTTTCAGAAGCCCAATGTTCGGAGACGAAAATCCATATCCCACATCGCCAGTTTGTGCTCTTCTACAAGTCTTTAAGAAGCGGAAGATAACAAGTATGATTCGTCCCTTCGGGGACATCCGATAAAATTGGAACGATACAGAGAAGATTAGCATGGCCCCTGCGCAAGGATGACACGCATAAATCGAGAAATGGTCCAAATTTTTTTATATTCGTTTTCCCTAAACCCTAACTTTTGTTTCTCTGCTTCAGTTTAGCTCTATGTCAACAACTGTCAATGGATTCTTCATCAAAAGGTCAGTTGCTATTTGCAAATTCCTGCGAAATTCTTTTTAAATTGGCGTTTCGTCGTTCTTGCATTCCTTCGATTTTAAGGGTTGTTCGATTATGTTTATTTTTGGATCAATTCCACGAATAAGAAATTATTGCCATTGTAGTAGCTTAATCTTCACTTGTTAGTATTCTGGAACTGGTGAAACTTGTAGCTAAAATATATATTTGTGGGATTCTGAAACCATGGACCTAATTTAAGAACTGCTTGATTACTTATTTTACTAAAGCCTACATCTGTCTTTATAACTGTGTCATCATCTTTATCAACTAATTGTGTGTGTGTGAAAAATTATGATCTTCTCAACTGTTCACATTCTATATGCTGATATAGGGCAACTTTAGGGGGAATAGCCTCCTTGTAGCTGAATAAGACAGCAGTGGGCTGATAGATCAGAATGTGATCCTTTTTCGACATCCTTTATGACGGATATTATATCCACCTTTTGTGCCTTTGATTAATGTTATTCAAATTGATTTCTCAATTGCACACACAAACATAAAATTTTATCAGAAACCAATGATAGTGTAATTTTTTTAAACTGAAATGATCAATTGATACCTTACGAATTTTAGGACCTTTGAATTTTTGTCAAAAGAACCTCAACAACCTGTTCTGCAATGAAAATGCTGTGATAGTCCTGTGATTAATGATAGCTTCGCATTCTAGTTGGCTTCCTTCACTTTGTGCTTTTTTAACTTCTGCTGACATACTTTTTCATTAGCAATTTTTTTTATTAAAGTCTGCCAACAATTAATGACTGCATTGCAATCAGAACAATGGTTACTCTCCAGGATAACAGCACAGTCAGCACAAAGGCAATAGAAGTACCAAAGAAAACCTGAACCAGCAATGACATACGATCTGCAATAAGGGATCGTACCAATTGAGTGTCTGTAGCTAAGGGTTCACAAATGGCTCCACTAGTATTGTCCTCTTCATCGAACCAACCTACCCGAAATGTGAGTGCTTTGTCAAGCATTTGTTCTCGTACTCATCTTGTCAAATGCTCACCCATGATTGCAAAATTGTAATGCTGGACGAGATTAGTAAAGAAACGCCTAATATCCAGGCCTAAAACTTTGAGTAAGTAGACAACCCATTGTGCAACAATCAACCTAAAACTTTGAGTAAGTAGACAACCCATCGTGATTGTTGCGATTCCACCATTTTTCTATATGCCCCGCCTTCTTCACTAGTCATTTGGATCAGTTTGCAGGAAGCTGATTCAAGAATAACGGACTCTGAAACGGACACCAGGAAACATTATTTCTAAAAAATATAGCTAGGAAACGGTAATGGAAACGGACACCAAACGGAAACAGGAATGAAGCGTGGAAACGCTAATTGAGAAGAGTTTCCGTGCAACATAGGCTCCCGTCATAGAACACTGGCCAGCAACAATAATTGTTGGCCTTCCCTGCGAAGCTCTATCTAATGCTTCTTGCATCATTTTTTCGGACCATGCTTTATTGCACTCGTAGCCTCCTCAAGTAAAAGTATCTTTGGATCTCTGACTAATGCCCTTGCTATTGCAATCCTTTGCTTCTGTCCTCCAGATAACTGAACTCCAAGTTGCCCTACCTATAGAACTTTATGAAACATTTCCAAGTTGAAATCCTACTTCGATAGAACTTTGAGAGAGTACACTATGCTATGTTGTGTTTCAGAACTCTGTCTATTTAAGGAATAAGGATTATCATGTAATATGTAGTATATTATATACAAAATTATTACCATTAGTTTCATTAGTAATGTGTCATATCGTTTATGCGAGTCTCATAACTCATGCTAACTTTATGTGAATAAAATGGAGTATGTGTCAGTATCACGAAATATTACAGCAACAATAGATTTGATACAAATCAAATTAGAAAGTTAAGGGTGAAGTCATGAGCATTTGCAGCCTCTGCTGCTCTAACAATGAGATCCATGGATGCTCCTTCCTCTCCAAATAGGATGTTCTCCTTTATTGATTAACTATTCCTATTTGTGTGTTGGGCTGTGATGAGTAGCTGAATTCGACGTCTTTAAATTCAATTTCTCATCTCAAATATGACAGGAATTCCCCCTTTTCAGCTTCAAAGTGTCTATTTGGAATCCGATCATCTTTTGTATCTGAGCAGCAGCTATTGTTGCTTTTGATATAAAAGAAGTATTAGGAAGCACATGCATGATATACTTGATGATTAACAAATTCGGATGTAAGGTATTACAAATTCAGAGGAATATTGTAGAATGTTTAAGAATTCACACTCCGCCTAAGATGCGACTGTTTCCTGCAACAATCCTTTTGTTAGCTTCCGTATTTTTTAACTTTCACTCGTTACTAATAGTGATAGCGAAATGAATATGACCTCGTTTCAGATGAAATAACCCGCAACATTTGGAGGAATCAGTCGAAGGATGTTGCTTTCAACAATTCCAACCAATTGTATTTCAGGTTATCTGCTCAGTGGTTTTTATTTTCTGGTTTAATAATTTATGTGCAGATATGTCATGGTTTTTTTTGACTGATTCCTCTACTGGTTGATACTATAGTTTGAATATCATATCATATTGATTTTCTCACCCCGAATTTTTCCCACTTTCAGATTCCATTTTTTGTTCCTTGTAATTGGATACTCTTTTTCAGTACTGTTTCTATTCTTCTTGATGAATCAAACAATAAGATGTCGACAAATAGTATATTTTGCTTTCTTTTGTCAATAAGCACTTACGTTTATGTGTGGTCTAAGATTTGCCTGATTGAATATTAATTCAATCTGTTGTTTTCATCATAACTTTCTATCATCTGATCTTTCTTCTGCTTCTTCAGGAGTAGTGATAATATAGAGAAACAGTGTTATTGGTGGAGTTAAGATAGAGTTGGCAATTTCATTTTATTGGAAGGTCCTGTTATTGTAGGCTTAGAAGGTTGAAAAATGATAAGAAAGTCAGAGAAATGGAATGTGAAAGTTCAAGGGGAAAAAGAAACATGGAATCAGTAAAGGTCCAAGCTTTTCTTGGCTGCTTTTGAAGGGGACAAAAGAGGCATAATGTGGGTTTGAAAGATTGGATCTTTTGACTTCATTCTGCTAAATTGATTACTACCTATAGTAGGCATATTGGACTTGTCTGGAAAGACATGGATAAGCTTCATTTCTGGGTCGCTTTCCCTCTATTGACATGTAATGGTTTGTTCTTTCTTCATTTTTAACTTTGTAATTGCTTTCATTACCTAACCATTTTGCAATTATTTGATATATACCATTAATATTTCTCCTGCTGTTTACCTTTTTATATATTTACAACCAGGGGCGGAGGCCGGCCCCTCCGGCCGCTGGAATGTTCTGGCCCCCTGTCTCCTCACAGAATCGGTTCCTGCTGGAGGAATGTTCTGGCCCCCCTGTTGACCTCTTTAGGAATGTTCCTTTCAATGATTTTATATTGTGTTTGTGTGATGAGAAACTAAGCGAAATTAGGAGAAACGAGGTGAAAGTGGGTGAAAGCGAGGAGAAGGTTTTGATTAGCTTAATTTTAAAAAGTTTTACATGAGCATAATCGTTTCATCATATGAAAGAGAGTGACTAATTGAGTGAGACATTGTAAAAATTGGTTCTAGATCACTATGATAACATATATATATACATATTGGTTCAATTTAGACAAAAAAAAAAAAAAAAAAAGTGATGAGTTGGATTTAGCAATTTTTTTGATGAAATATTTCTGTTCACCCATATACTCTTGAGTATATGGTGACTTCTTCTTATATAATGATGTTTTCAAAGAATTGCATGGGCAACCCCCGAAAAATGAACCTAAACCATAGTTGAACTAATATGAGCTGCAGACAGACGGAAATCAAGCGACCAAGTCCTCACTGTCAAATAATGCCTAAAACTATCCACGTGCCCTCTGCATAGCTTCCATAATTCTAGCGCTCTCGTTCTTAAAGCAATATATCCGATGTTTCATCCCAACAATTTCACAATAAAAGTGCAACGCTGAGCCAATTGATCTTTGAGGTGGACTGTTAGAGAAAGTCGTTGTTGCAAACTTTTATTGTCTACAAAATTGACAGCAATAAGGCCTTCATGCTCTATGTCAATTTGAGGTCTCTCTTCCTCCATCTCCTTTTCTTTAGTAACATTGTTTCTGTATGTTTTCAAAGAATTACCATTTAACGGTGGAAATGCACAACCCCTATCTGGTGGTTCCGGAGAGAAACCAAGCGGCACGGTGGGAAGGGGAGAGCGGAATCGTCATTACTAGCATAAATCCGACTATATTAATTGTAAAACAAAAATAAAACATGATGTTTAATGTAAATTCCTCAAAAGGAATCTATAAATATATACATAAACACACATAAACCACTCAAGTAAGAAGCCCAAAACAATAATACATTCAGATTTCCTAACTTAAGATATAAAACAAAGAGGCTTTGAGAAGCCCAATGTTTCGAGACCAATATCGAAATCCCACATTGCCAGTTTGTGCTCCTCTACAAGTCTTTATTAAGCCGAAGATAACAGGTATCTCTCGTCCCTTCGGGGACATCCGATAAAATTGGAACGATACAGAGAAGATTAGCATGGCCCCTGCGCAAGGATGACACGCATAAATCGAGAAATGGTCCAAATTTTTTTTCGGTTCGTTTCTGCCAAACCCTAATTTGTTTCTCTGCTTCAATTTAGCTCTACGTCAACAACTGCCAATGGATTCTTCATGAAAAGGTCAGTTGCTATTTGCAAATCCCTACAAAATTCTTTTTAAATTGGCGTTCCGCTCGTTCTTGGATTCTTTTGATTTTAAGGGTTGTTCGATTATGTCTATTATTGCCGTTGTAGTAGCTTAATCTTCAGTTTTTAGTATTCTGGAACTGGTGAATCTTGTACCTAAATGTATATTGATATGGAAATATATATTTGTGCCATTCTGAAACCATGGACTTAATTTAAGAACTGATTGATTACTTATATTACTAAAGCCTACATCTGTCTTTATAACTGTGTCATCATCTTTATAACCGTGTCATCATTTTTATGATCTTCTCAAGTGGTCACATTGTATATGCTCATATACGGAAGCTTCAGTTTAGGGGGAATAGCCTCCTTGTAGCTTAATAAGAGAGAAGTAGGCTGATAGATCAGAATGTGATCCTTTTTTGACAACCTTTTCATTCTTTGTAACTGATATTGTATCTGCCTGTTGTTTGTTTTGATAGCCTTTGGCTTACTCGTATTGAAATCGATTTCTGAAGTGCACACTCAAACAGAAAATATTAGGAGAAACCAATGATAGTGTGACTTTTTTTTTAAGTGAAATGATCAATTGATACCTTAGGAAGGGCATTGGCTAGAAGAGCAGCTTCTCTTATTATTTCAGCTTCTCTTCATCCTCTTTGCACAATGTTATGGCTTGTTCATGCAAAAAGAGTAGGTTCTTGACTAAGTAATGCTACATGTGATCTCAACCTTTTCAAGTTTTAGCTTTTGATTTCGTATCTGTCTATTAGAACCTATCCACTTTGAGGATTGCAAAATCCTTCAATCAGGGGCAATTATGGTTGATGTTCCTAAACCACTTTGTCCGACCAATGCCATTGGCTTTCTTGCTTCAGTTTTTAAACCTAATTCCTTGAAGATCATTTGGAGAAGATGTTCTTTAGTTCTATGTTGTCTTTAATTTAGCTTTGATCATTAGGATCAATTTAGCTAAAATTGATCTGATAGAATCACTGCCTTTATCAGAACTCATGCTTGCTGCATCTGCAATGCTTTTACATGTGCTTATCAAGTGTAAAGATACCTAAAAAAGGCACTTTGAACTTCTCTCTCCATGAGCCATTAGTCTTCTGTAATATCAAAATGTTAAAAGCAACAGAGGCTATGTCCGTAAACTGAGAGCTTAACATACCAAAACTAGAATGATTGCTTTATAGTTTCTGCTTAGGACCTTTGTACTTTTGTCAAAAGAACCTCAACAACCTGTTCTGCAGTGAAACTGCTGTGATAGTCCTGTGGTGAATGATAGCTTCACATGTTAGTTCGCTTCCTTCACTTTGTGCTTTTTGAAATTTATTTAGACTTATTGTGACATACTAATGGAAAACAAAGGGCTAAAAGCATAGACTGGACTAATCTGATAACTTGATCTGAGGCTAACATTTTGCGGAAATTGAATCATTTGTTGTTCGATTGAGTAGTAGGGAGAGTAGAAGACTTCTTCTTGTGCAGCTGATCATTGTAATTGCACCATTTTGCTATATGCTCCGCCTTCTTCATTAGCCCTTGGGATCAGCTCATTGTGGGAACCTGATTCAATCACTTTTCTTGATTCAAGAACAACTGTTACATCTGCTCCCAGAATAGTAGACAGACGATGAGCAACAATAATTGTTGTTCATCCTTGTGAACTCTATCTGATGCTTGTTGCACTATTCTTTCAGACTCCGCGTCTAATGCACTCGTAGTTTCATCAAGTAAGAGTATCTTCGGATCTCTGATTAATGCCCTTGGGCCTTGCTATGGCAATCCTTTGCTTCTCTTTCCGTAACAAGAAGACTGTCAGTTCAAGACAGAAATCCCCAAGCTATGAAGGTAATCCTCATACCGATTTTGGAAATGGATATAATTAAGAAACTGGTTTGACAAATTATATTACTACAGTGCAGTCTACATATATCATAGCTATAGTATTCATCATCTAGAGCTTAATAAGAATCAACTTTACAAATTTAAAGGGTAGTAGGAACCATGTCTGCCAATGGCTAGTAGAATATTCTTTATTGATGTTCCAAAGAGAATAGATTCCTGTTAACTAACTATAGGTACCAACGAAAATTGATGTAAAGTGCATGTCCAAATCTATCTAGAGTTTGATTCTCTCCAGGCATACGAATAAACAGTACGGATTGATGAGATTTCCTGTTCTACAAACGAATAAGATGAAATAAGCTGTCAACATTTGGGAGGAATTAGTTGAAGGATTCCAACCATTTGTATCTCAGGTTTATCTATTCAGATGTTCTAATTTTGTGGATTAATAATTCATGTGCATATATGTTGACATAGTAAAATTATTATCATATTCTCGTAATTGCTCTCGAAAGTGGAATCTATATTTCAATTGATGAACTCATTAAATTATTAACAAAGGTCCTGCAATTTCATTACAATATTCTCTGTTTTGTTTTTGAAAATTACATTTTAGGATTATGATTTGATTTCATTGTTTGGATCATATTGGACTTGTCTGGCAATCCATGGATAAGCTTCATTTCTGGGTTAATCTGCAAATTTAATTAGTTCTGCGCCAATGGACTCTGCATTTTGTATTTTCTATTTCCCTGATTCGATTCGTTTCGTGGGTTCTTATAAACTGATTTTGGAAACTGGTTTCATAATTTATATTATTGCAGTCTGCAGTGTGTGCCATACGCAAACTCAACCTCAGGCAAGGCTACAAGGAGTCTTCGCTATGGAGTGGTGAATGGAACATATCAATGCCGGTTGACCATGGAGGCCGAGTTGGTATAAGGAACACTACAGGGGACCTTCTGTCATGGAACATATCAACACCGGTTCTAGATCACTATAATAACATATATATATACTGAAAAAAAAAACAAATTTGACGAGTTCGATTTAGACAAAAATAAAATGTGATGAGTTCGTTTTAGCAAATTTTTTGCTGAAGTATTTCTGTTCACCCATATACTCAGAGTATATGGTGTCTTCTTCATATATAATGATGTTTTCAAAGAATTGCATGGGCAGCCCCGAAAAATGAACCTAGATCATAGTCGAACTAATATGAGCTGCAGACGGACGGAAATCAAGCGACAAAGTCCTCACTGTCAAATAATGCCTAAGAACTATCCACGGGCCCTCCTGTATAGCTTCTATAATTCTAGCGCTCTCGTTCTCAAAGCAATATATCCGATGTTTCGTTCCAACAATTTAACGGTGGGAATGTCACGTACTAGAAGAGTTCAGGGACTAAATAAGTAATTAGCCTTGTTAGTTAAGTTAGTTGCTTATTTTTATGTGTTTTTTTCTGTATTGCTGGCACTGAGTAGCCATTTTAATTCCCTAAACTCTGTCTTAGAGAATAAACTCTCTAGATTGTTAGCTATTTTGTTTGGTAGTGAGTTTGTTACTACAGCTGTGTCCGCTGCTAACAAACTACAGTATTTGTTTTTACTTACGTATTTAGAGGCTGAGTGCGATATTGTTTTCCTATGCAGAAGTTTAATGAAATTTATTCATTTTCTCTGTTTTCTCTCTTCTACTCTCTCTAATTTTCTTACTCAGAACCCTGACAGAGAATATACCATCCCTATCTGGTGGTTCCCGAGAGAACCCAAGTGGCGTAGTGGGAAGTGAGATGGAGAGCAGAATCGTCATTAGCTCAACTTGTTATTAGTTGATGTAGCATAAATCCGACTATATTAATTGTAAAACAAAAATAAAACATGATGTTAATGTAAATCCCTCAAAAGGAAAACACACATAAACCCCTCAGGTAAGAAGCCCAAAACAATAAAACATTTCAGATTTCCTAACTTAAGATATCAAATAAAGAGGCTTTCAGAAGCCCAATGCTAAGAGACCAAAATCCAAATCCCACATTGCCAGTTTGTGCTACTCTATAAGTCTTTAAGAACCGAAAGCTAACAAGTATCTGTCGTCCCTTTGGGGACATCCGATAAAATTGGAACGATACAGAGAAGATTAGCATGGCCCCTGCGCAAGGATGACACGCATAAATCGAGAAATGGTCCAAATTTTTTTCATATTCATTTTTCCCTAAACCCTAATTTTTGTTTCTCTGCTTCAATCTAGTTCTACATCAACAACTGTCAATGGATTCTTCATGAAAAGGTCAGTTGCTATTTGCAAATCCCTACAAAATTCTTTTTAAATTGGCGTTCCGCTCGTTCTTGCATTCCTTTGATTTTAAGGGTTGTTCGATTGTGTCTATTATTGCCATTTTAGTAGCTTAATCTTCAGTTGTTAGTATTCTGGAACTGGTGAATCTTGTACCTAAATGTATATTGATATGGAAATATATATTTGTGCCATTCTGAAACCATGGACTTAATTTAAGAACTGCTTGATTACTTATTTTACTAAAGTCTACATCTGTTTGATTTCGTATTTGTCTATTAACTTTGAGGATTGCAAAATCTTTCATCAGGCAATTATGGTTGTTATTCCTGAACCAGTTTGTCCGACCAATGCCATTGTCTTTCTTGCTTCAGTTTTTAGATTCAATTCCTTGAAGATCATTTGGAGAAAGAAGATGTTCTTTAGTTCTATGTTGTCTTTAATTTAGCTTTGATCCCATATAGATCATTAGGATCAATTTTGCTAAAACTGATCTGATAGTATCGCTGCCTTTAGCTTAATCAGAACTCATGCTTCCTGCATCTGCGATGCTTTTACATGTGCTCATCAAGTGGAAAAATACCTGAAAAAGGCACTTTGAACTTCTCTCTCCAAGAGCCATTAGTCTCCTGTAATACCAAAGTGTTAAAAGCAACAGAGGTTGTGTCCTTAAACTGAGAGCCTAACAGACCAAAACTAGAAAGCCGTGATTGGTTTATAGTTTCTGCTTAGGACCTTTGTATTTTTGTCAAAATAACCTCAACAACCTGTTCTGCAATGAAATGCTGTGATAGTCCTGTGATTAATGATAGCTTCGCATGCTTTTTGAACTTTATTTAGACTTATTGTGACATACTAATGGAAAACAAAGGGCTAAAAGCATAGACTGGACTAATTTGATAACTTGACTTGAGTCTAAACATTTTGCGGACATTGAATCATCTGCTATTCTGTTGAGTAGTAGGGAGAGTAGTAGAAGACTTCTTTTTGTGCAGCTGATTATTGTAATTGCTTCATTTTGCTATATGATCCGCCTTCTTCATTAGCCATTTGGATCAGCTCATTGTGGCAACCGGATTCAATCACTTTTCTTGATTCAAGAACAACTGTTACATCCGCTACCAGAATTGTAGACAGACGATGAGCAACGATAATTGTTGTCCATCCTTGTGAACTCTATCTAATGCTTGTTGCACTATTCTTTCAGAGTCCGCGTCTAATGCACTCGTAGCTTCATCAAGTAAGAGTATCTTTGGATCTCTGATTAATGCCCTTGGCCCTTGCTATGGAAATCCTTTGGTTCTCTTTCGGTGACAAGAAGACTGTCAGCTCAAGACAGAAATCCCCAAGCTATGAAGGTAATCCTCATACCGATTTTGGAAATGGATATAATTAAGAAACTAGTTTGATAATTATATTACTACAGTGCAGTCTACAGATATCATAGCTATTATATTCATCATCTACAGCTTAATAAGAATCAACCTTATAAATTCAAAGGGAATAACCACCTTGTAGCTTAATGAAAGAGTAGTAGGAACCATGTCTGCCAATGACTAGTAGAATGTTCTTTGTTGATGTTCCAAAGAGAATAGGTTCCTAATTAACTAAATATCGGTACCAATGAAAATTGATGTGAAGTGCATGTCCAAATCTATCTAGAGTTTGATTCTCTCCAGACATACGAATAAACAGTACGGATTGATAAGATTTCCTGTTCGACAAACGAATAAGATGAAATGAACAACACTATGTAATTCGAGGTTTATGTTCAAAGTTGATTTTTCAAGTCATCGCGGGTTCAATTATGTTGAACTGAATGACGAAGAGCTCAATTCACTAAAATCAGAATGCTACATCAGATTTTACAAATATCAATTATTTCTTAAGTGTTAATGTTATTAACAGTTACAAAAAAAACTTGTCAAATGTTATCAATTAAGTTTATTATATATAAATTGGTACCATTCTCTAAATTAATGACCCAAACTCAAATGGATTTGAGATTATAGAGAAGGTCCATCCCTCTATGAGTCAAGAAAGCCCTCTCTCTTTACATGGACCTTCAGCACTGCTTTACCCAAGGGCAACAAGGTATTTTCACTCCTTGAAATCCTTATAAAAATGTAATTTTCTCTCTTTTTAGAATAGATTTCACATTCTATTTTAGCACTTTTCCTAACAATCTTGACGAAGTAGATATCACACAGTCCAGACCCGTGAATTTCAAAATTCGACATAAAAGTTCTTAAATTGTGCTTTTTACCAATATAAAAATCCTTTAACTTTTGTCCACTCCAATATTAGGTAATCTTCCATTACAAAGTCCATAGAAATTATATTCTACGCAACCCTCCTTTTTGAACCTTTTAGTTTGAGGCCATTAGATATGTTTGGTTAAAAGAGAAAAAAATGCCTTTTAGAAAGAAATATCTGGAAATAGTAATTTTTGAAAATAAAAGATGTTCTATGAGAAATTTTGTTCTAAAGAACTTTAATTCTTAAACTTTTTCATTTAGAGGTCGACAATAATCATTCTGTCGCCGTTTACTTTCGTAGGAGGATTTTTATATATGTAAAAGCAAAGTTCATGACTTTTATGTGCGGTTTTAAAGTTTAGGACCATAAAAAATCAAGTCTAAATTCGTAATTTACATGATTCTTGAGTGTATTTTTATTTTCATGTTTTATATTTACAGTATTCTAAAAGTAATTAAAAAATTACAATCGAGAAGTTTGAATTTAAATCTTCAATATCATAGACCGTGATACATCAAACACTCTCCATCCATAATTAACTTCATAGTCTTTTTTTTCAGGAATGACTTCACATCTTTCAATAAGCCATATTTATGTGATGATAAACAAAATTCTTCTATTTTTCCATAAAGGAAAATACGATAACACTCATATAGGGAGACATACCACAACCGTCCATAAAGGGAGAAATAACAAAAAAACTACAAGTAAAGAAGAAGTTACGAAAACTACCATAGTAGATTAATAAAAAAGCAAAACAAAGCAAAACGTGGATGGAAAAAAAGAGAGTTTCTTGATATAAACTTTTTAGTTATAACAAACTTTAATAATGCAGAATTATTTTTAATCATGTGTTTAAATTTTGGGAAAATATAATTTAAGATAATCCGACACTTTGCTTATGTGCCTTTCTCTTCACAAAAATATAATACATCAAGAAAATTTATTTATTGCAACACGAAATAAACATTCAACTTTAGTTTAAACATTCAACTTTAATTTAAGATTTCCTCTTCAGATATATTTTGGTATGTTTTAACCAAAGAGGTCTCTTTCCTTCCAAACTTCACCATCTTAGCCTCTTCCTTATTGATATTGAATGCATTTTCAAGAACTTCCAATGGCAAGTAATTAATGACCGAGTTTCGACCAGAAAGATCAGAGGTGATCGGGTTGGCGTTGGTTTTGAAAGTAACATATTCGAATCTGTCACTCTTTGCCTGTTCTGCTATTAAAAAGCTATGTGGCACTGAGAGAAGTTGTCCTTCCTTTATGATGTCGTCGAACACATTTTTTCCACTGTCACTCACTATTTGAATATGACCTTCACCCTTCACCACGTAAAATATGCTATAACTTTTTTCCCAATGAGGTAATCTCATAACATCCTGCAAATTAACATATACAATTTTACAATCGATTCAACTCTATAATAATTAAAGGAAAAACATTATGAATCCCTAGTCTTTTTTATTAAACTCTTTATTTTTCAATTTGACAAAAAAAAAAAGAGATTAATTATAGCTGTTAGATAATAATACAAGTTATTCTTGGATTTTATCTATCAGTTTAAGCATTTAGATCAAATAGTTCATTAACATGGTAAAAGTAATTATTTAAGCAATTATAAATATGAAAAAAAAATAGTGAATCGGTTCTAAACTATATACTCAAGTGCCACACTTGAATAGTCCAGGACCATTTTGGTCCAAAACCATAGTAGAAATTTCCTCACCTTTAAAAGAAGGTTGTAAGAAATACTGAGTTGACTCGACTCATGAATAGAGAGTTGGTGGACGTCGATTGTTGTGAAATGCCCAAGTTCTGGGACGAAAAGATCCGCCCTTGAAGGATCAGAGATTTTCACCATCCTTGTGTTAATGTCGCAGAAAGACTCATCATTGATATTGTAAGAACCTTTTCGCTCTCGTTGGTCCTGTTTTGGATACGGTTGGGTAGTTGGAGAATTAGATAAATGAAGTTCACTTTCAGTCACACAGATGGTGTTATGCTTACGACCAATCTTTCTTTGAAGTTTCGTAGCCAACTCATTATTGATGTTGAAAGCGTTAGTGGTAAACTCTAAAGACAATCCGCCCAATATATTTTGAGGCCCTCCTAAACAGAAAATCTGTAACATATTAAATAGACAAAAACGATAAATATATGGTTAAACAAAAATAAAATAAGAATTAAATTTGATTTTTTTTTTTATAAACTTCGTATCTATGAATTGTTATCTGTTCGGGTTTTACATAATGTATTGATTAATTTCATGATCAACTAAACCAAAGGTTTTTAATAGAGAAAATAATTCAAAAACAACATATAAAATTATTCTAAAACATTGAGAATCTTTGTTTATATATATGTTCTTTAAATTATTTATTCTAATTATAATTTATAAATTTTATATGTTATTGTTTCTTACTCGGAGTGGGTCAGTATTCGGGGTGCGAGAGATAACAATAACAACACAAGTCTCATTTCCATCATTATAGCCCCAAAAAGTTTCTCCACCGCGGTAAGCTAACACTTCACCACTCTCAAGATGAAAAATCTCGTCATACTCATTTTTCTCACCATCTAATTCTTGAGAGCATTCGGGAACAATCAAACCGAACATAAGCTTACCTGTATATCCATAAATACAATATTTATAACAACTAAAAAGAAATTTAATAAATATCAACATGTAGTATGGGTAATATTAATGGTAAAATTTAATTCTTGAAAATTTTCATTTTGAGGTCGTTATCTGCCAAATTTGGCAACATCTATAAAAAAAATGAAATTTTGCAAACAAGAGAATGCGGTTTATAACAAAAAAAAAAAAACAATTATCGATCTACCAAAACGTAAAACCACAGAAAATTTATTTGAAATTAACCCAATTAAACTCTATATATAAAGTGTAAAAACACTAAAGTTGATGTATAAAAAATATAATTTATCCATTTGTCACCTGAATATTTGTAAAATGGTACCAATTTGGCTCGAAATTCCGTTAACAAGAACTATATTGTACCATTTCACAAAAATTAAAATTAAAATAATATTATTTTATATGTTGAGACTAAATTGACATTTAAAAAAAATTTTGATACTTTTATCCCGTAAATTTAAGTAACCTTGAACGGTGTAACAGAGTTCATCGGCATTGACGTAGAGTGGTAATACATGGCGATTGGGTTTAATGGTGTACCGAACAACCTGTACACCGGCACATTGAAACTCGTTGGAAGAGGAAGTCCAGATTTCGGTAGAACCGGCATCAGTAGGAATGTAGATATCGGGTTCCCTCGCAAAAAGATGAGGGATCACTTGGCAATTTATTTCACAACTAATAGCTACAAAGCTAAGGAAGAGGAAAAAGAGACAGCATACACAAGCATAAGCCATGGTTTTGGAACTCATCATATTGTT
This sequence comes from Euphorbia lathyris, assembly GCF_963576675.1. Classification (NCBI taxonomy): domain Eukaryota; kingdom Viridiplantae; phylum Streptophyta; class Magnoliopsida; order Malpighiales; family Euphorbiaceae; genus Euphorbia; species Euphorbia lathyris. The sequence continues at coordinate 15,098,668 of NC_088914.1, read as the reverse complement.
GGTATTTATACAATAAACTTGGGCTTAATACACATTTTGCCCCTGAACTTGCCCAAAAAATTTGATTGACCTCCTAAATTTTCAAAGTGTCTCGATAGTCTTCTAAAATTACACAAAATGCTTAGTTAGTCCCTGAACTTGTGTAAAATATAATCAATTAATCACTCGGTTACACAAAAGTAAGTTAAATGTTGAATATGTATTGTACACGTCTTAGATTGTTATTACATAATTCATAAAATAAATTAAAAAGGAAGTTTTTACTTGCTCAACTATAAAATTTGTCTTCTCTAATATTAAAACTGTATATCCCGACCTTGATCGTTTTACTTTTTTACAGACGTATGCAACACATTTAACTTACTTTTTTTTTTTGCAACCGACTGATTAATTGATTACATTTTACGCAAGTTCAAGGGGCTAACTGGACATTTTATGCAATTTAGGAGGGTAATCAAGCTTTTTGGACAAGTTCAGAGGGTAAAAGATAGCCATAAACTTGTCTGGTAGAGCGTTATCAAATTTAATGCTAACATTTTCAAACAAATTAATTTTAACTATATGTTATTGAAAATTTAAAAAAATTAGTTTGATTATTATTTAACTATCATATCAGACTTCTAAACAAATTTGTCCATAAATTAAAATTATTTCACATTTTTATTGGTCATTTGTAACTATATTATTTAGTAATATTATTAGAAATACAATAAATATTATTTTGACAAAAAAGTTATTATTAATTTATATGACAGACTTAATTGTTAGCAGTTTAACAAGTTATTTTTTTTAATAACTATATTAACAACCATTAAATATTTTAAACACAATTGATGTTTGAAGTTCTATAACTGAAACGTCAGCATGAAGTTTAGTTTTTATTATATTATTTATCTCATAATATCTGTTTTCAAACTTTCATTAACGATAGTTCTAAAATATTACGTGTTTTCAATAAGGGGGAAGAGTTTCATGATAATTGGTAAACCATAATATATTTAAAAGAATTGTAATAAATAGAAACATATTTATACGCATCAAGAAAATTTAGCTTGACTTTTTTTTTTAATAACTAGTTACTCATTTGGGTATGGATGATATTCTCTGGATATAGGCTGTATCAGTTTTAATAACTAAATTATCCCCCACCAACCAATTAAGATAACTTCAGTGGTTAAATGTTTTTTTGTATGGGAATTGATATTTAATATTTTTATTAGGAAATTTGGAAAGAATTTGAGGTAAATTAGAAAATTTGGTAACTGATGTCCATGTTTAATTTGGATAGAATCTGGTGACAATATTTTTAATCAAAGTACAATTTTTTTAAATTTAATCATGTATAGTTTAAAACCCTTAGGGCTCGTTTGGTTCGCGGAATAGAGGGGGAATAGAATAGCCTATTCCTAAAGAATAGCTATTCCCACCTTTGGTTGATTTTTTTTTTATGGAATAGCTATTCCATGGAATCCCTATTCCTTGATTTCATGGAATAGCTATTCTTCAATTTAGGTTAGGAATAGCCTATTCCTAATATTATATTTTTATAATTTACAAAATTATCCTCCATTAAATCCTCAATTTTCTCTCTAATCACTTTCCCAAATCTTATAAATTTTGGTCAATCCATAATTTATATCATATAAAACGTGAAAAATGGAAAAATGACGAAAACGTTAAAAAATGTAAAAATACGAAAAATATGAAACACGAAAAATGTGAAAATGGTACAAACACGAGAATATGCAAAAAATAAAATACGCGAAAAACATGAAAACGTGAACAAATGCGAAAAACACGAGGACGCAAAAAAAAAAAAAGCAAACACACGAAAAACACAAAATAGGAATAGCGCGAAAAAGTGACAAAACACGAAATATTAAAAAACGTGAAAAATAAAAACATGAAAATGCGAAAAAATACGAAAAATGCTAAAACACAAAAACGTGACAATATGTGAAAAACATGAAAATGCGAAAAACGCAAACAAAACACGAAAACGTTAAAAACAAAAAATATGAAAAAATACGAAAAACATGGAAAAACGTGAATAACACGAAAAAGTAACAAAATACGAAAAATACAAAAACGCGAAAAAAAAACAAAAAGGGGAAAACTGAAAAACTAAAACGTGAAAAATCGAAAAAATGCAAAATAAAACACAATAACATGACAAAACGTGAAAAATACGAAAACGTGAACAAACAGAAAAAACAAGAAAACTTGGGAAACACGGAAAAACATAAAAAAACGTTACAAACGCATTTTTCGTGTTTTAACACTTTTTCATGTTTTCGTGTTTTTCGATTTTTTTCACGTTTTTCATTTTTTTTCACATTTTCGTGTTTTCCACTTTTTTCATGTTTTTGTGTTTTTTACGGTTTGCACATTTTTTTGTGTTTTTTCATATTTTGCGTGTGTGTTTTTTTTTTTGTGTTAACACGTTTATATGTTTTCGCGTTTTCACCCTTTGCCACTTTTATCTCATTTTTTTCTTTTGTTTTTGTTTTTTTACCTCTCTTTTTTCGTGTTTTTACAATTTTTCCGTTTTCATATTCTTATTGTTTTTTCGTTTTTAATGTATTTTTCGTGTTTTTTTCGTCTTTCGTGTTTCCCATTTTTCTATTTTTTATATATATTTTAAAATAATATATATTAAATATTTGAACAATTTATAGTAAAAAATTAAAATTTTAAAATAAATAAGAAATTACATTTGAAGATAATATTGTCTTCTTAATAAAAAAAATTATCTATTCCATTCTACCTTATTCCATCAACCAAACATAGGAATAGTAATTCCTAAGAATTTCTATTCCATTCTTTTCTATTCTATTCCTTTGGAATAACCATTCTATTCCATTCCATTCTATTCCGCGAACCAAACGGCACCTTAGGGTGCGTTTGGTACGCTGTAATGCAATGTAATGTAATCAAGATTGTAATGTAATCAATGTTGTAATGTAATGGAATGGAATAACCATTACATTACCATGTTTGGTTAGTAAAATTTTACAATTGATGTAATGTAATTACATTATCATTAGGGGGTGTGCATCGGTACAAAACCGAACCGAACCGAAAAAACCGAATACCAAAATGATCAAAATAATTCATACCGACACCGAACCGAATAATAGATAAAACCGAATTAAAACCGAATCGAAATATGCGGTTCGGTTTGGTTTAAACCGAACAAACTGAATTAAGTTAAAAATAACAAATAACAAATAAAAATCACTATATTTTCTCATTAAATTTACCTCAACAACAACAAAAATTGAAATATTTCCAAAATATATCTATATTGGGTTGTTATCTCAACAATAATAAAAAAAATTAAACTTGTATAATCAATATATATATATATATATATATATATATATATATATATATATATATATATATAAATGTAAAATATGTGTAATTCGGTGCGGTTCAGTTTTTTTACATTTTTTGTCAAACCGAACCGAATCGAACCGAATACCGAAATAAACTTAAAATTAAAACCGATGCCGAACCGAATTATTAAAAAAACCGAACCAATAAAACGAATTCACTCGGTTCGGTATGCGGTTTAAACCGAACCGATGTACACCCTAATTATCATGTTTGTTTTGCTATGTATAATCATAAATTTCTATTTACTCTTATAAATATATATAATAATAGTAATAATAAAAAATTAATAATAATGTGATGTAAAAAATGGAGGAAATGAAAATGTTAGATTGAAGGAATTAAGAATACATATTGGAATGTAATGGGAATTCCTATTGATTTCTTTGGCTCATTACAAAACTTATTGAAGAAAATTGAAGTCATGGAATTCCCATTACATTCCAATAAAACTATAAAAGACATCCAAACATAGTAATGAGCTTTTAATGTAATGCGCATTCCATTACAAAGCCCATTACCTCTTACCAAACGTACTCTTAATACTATACATTACTATAATTGCACCCTCTCTCATCCCTGGACCCTGGGCAGATGCTCCTCCTGCCTAGGCTCAGGGACGGGCCTGTTCATGAACATATTGTTGGAATCAAAATTAATTAAATAATTAATTTGTATTTAGCTGAACAGAAATGATCTCAAAGTCTTTTGAAGATAAAAAAATAAAATGTCTGAAACAAAAGTAGGCCGATCCAAGGTCCCACATTTTAGCATGAAATTCGTGTCACCCACGTTGTACGGGTGCATCTCTAATCCAGTAGTGTTTCAATTGCACATCCCATGCACATAAGAGACTTTTTCCTCTAGTAATTGGTTAAAGGATTGTAAAAGCCATTTTTACCTATAAACAAGTGGAAATTCTCATTTCTTTTCTATACGGGATGCTGAAATTTAATTTCCTTTTATCCTCTTAAAACCGTTAAGTAGTTCACTTTGAGCATCAATTTCTCTATCATCACTTGTCCGTTTTGAGCTTATAATATACCTTTAAAAAGATTTCATGCCATATAACACGTTGATGTATTTCAAGTTATTCTAAAATCTATTTATCTCTTATATATTTAACCTTCGAGTTGATAAAAAAATATTAAACCAAAATTGTTATTTTAACAAAATTTCCAACAATCCCCCCATATGAATGAAATTGGAAAAGCAAAAAAAAAAAAAAAATCGAGGTAATGATAACTTTTTACAGTCGATATCTACATAAAATAGGTAGGTAACAACCTTGAACATTCCCTTGTAAAAGTTTATTTACTTTACTGGCTGATTAGTAAATAAGATGTCCTTGAATTATTCTGTTGTTTAGATAGATGATGATATACTTCACATAAATACCAATATAACACAGTATTGATTCTCCTGGTTATATTCGTCATGGTCATGAACATATCCTGGCTCTGCAAGAGTTTCAGAGAACTAAGCCTTATTAGTCTCAGAATATTGACACATAATGTTTCATTAAAAGCATAGCTTAACCTTTTTCCATTTTTATATCACTCTTTATATCATAGGAATGTACTTGGTTTAACTCCCAACCGCACGAGGTTTATGCAATTGGGTTGTCCCTTTGAACCTAGATTTTAGGATCTTCAATAGGGTTTTCCTTCACATACCGCCTTCAATTTTAATGGACTTCAATCTCATTCCTTTCGATGTTTTTCAATTTGATCTCAGTTTAACCTTTTGGTTAGTGGATACGCAGTATTATCCTTTCGTCCAATAAAATCAATAGAACGATTGAATCTTTTGATTTCGTTCTTCTATCTAATGGATCATATTGGACTTGTCTAGCAATCCATGGATAAGCTTCATTTGTTAATCTGCAAATTTAATTACTTTTGGGCCAATGGACTCTGCATTTTGTATTTTGTATTTCCCTGATTCCATTCAATTCCTAGATTATGCTTCTTATTGGATGATTTTATGAATTTTATCATATCCCATATCTTTTATTCTTTTTGTGCTTGCTCAATTAGTTGGATATCAGATTCAGTTAAAAGAGTGTATTTCATTTTATTTGTCACAAATTGTAGTTTTTTTTTTTTTACGATTCGCAAGACGATTTTCACAATTATTCTATAGTCACATTATACGTATAAAATAATTTTAGAACAGTTAAAAATGTACATTTTTGACGTAGATGAAATGAACAATGTCATATAAATCGAGGTTTATGTTCAAAGCTAATTTTGAAATCATTAGAATTCAATATGACTAAAAATAAAAGATCATGTTGAATTGAAAGATTAGGAGCTCAATCCACTAATATCATAATGATCAGGAGCTCAATTCACTAAACTCAGAATTTCTCATCTGATTTTACAAATATCAATTATCTCTAAAATGTTAACATTACACATTTAGAAACAAATGTCAAATGTCAATAATTAAGTTTGTCATATATAAGTTGTTACAGATCCTCTAAATTAATGACCCAAGCCCAAATGAGTCTGAGATTCTTGAGAATGTCAAATCCTCTATGAATCAAGAAAGTCTTCTGTCCTTTTAGCAACCTTCGGCTACCGCCTTACCAGGGATAGTAAGGTAATTTCACTCATTGAGACCCCTATAAAAATATACTTTTGTCTCTCTTTAGAACATATTTCACATTCTATTTTAGCACTTTTCCTGACAACCTTGATGGAGTAGATACCATATACAGTCAAGAGGGAGTTGACCCGTGAATTTCACAATAAGAGTGTTTTTCCAATGTTGAGCCAATTGATCTTTGAGGTGGACTGTGAGAAAGACGCGGTTGCAAATGATCATTGTCTACAAAATTGACAGCAATAAGGCCTTCAGGCTCTATGCCAATTTGACTCTCTTCCTCCATTTACTTTTCTTTACCAACATTGTTTCTGTATGTTTTCGAAGAATTACCATTTAACGGTGGGAACACACCACCCCTATCTGGTGGTTCCGGAGAGAAACCAAGCGGCGCAATGGGAAGCGAGGTGGAGAGCAGAATCGTCATTAGGTCAACTTATTATGAATTGATGTAGCATAAATCCGACTATATTAATTGTAAAACAGATGTTTAATGTTAATTCCTCAAAAGGAACACATCCAAAAATAGGAACGCATCCAAAAATAGAGAAATTTGCATATAAATATATTTGAAAAACTATACAATTATATCAAATTGATAAAATCATTACTTTTAATCTATATTTTAAGATTTGGAGTTTATAAATTATGGATTTAGAATATATTGTCTAAGGTTTAAGATTTATAAATTGGAGTTTAGAATTTTTAAATTGGGATATCTAAATATATACATAAACACACATAAACCCCTCACTGAAGAAGCCCAAAACAATAAAACATTCAGATTTCCTAACTTAAGATATAAAATAAAGAGGCTTTCAGAAGCCCAATGCTAGGAGACCAAAATCCAAATCCCACATTGCAAGTTTGTAAGTCGATGATCACATCTACCTGTCGTCCCTTCGGGGACATCCGATAAAATTGGAACGATACAGAGAAGATTAGCATGGCCCCTGCGCAAGGATGACACGCATAAATCGAGAAATGGTCCAAATTTTTTTCATATTCATTTTTCCCTAAACCCTAATTTTTGTTTCTCTGCTTCAATCTAGTTCTACATCAACAACTGTCAATGGATTCTTCATGAAAAGGTCAGTTGCTATTTGCAAATCCCTACAAAATTCTTTTTAAATTGGCGTTCCGCTCGTTCTTGCATTCCTTTGATTTTAAGGGTTGTTCGATTCCACGAATAAGAAATTATTGCCATTGTAGTAACTTAATCTTCACTTGTTAGTATTCTGGAACTGGTGAAACTTGTAGCTAAAATATATATGGATATGGAAATATATATTTGTGGCATTCTGAAACCATGGATTTAATTTAAGAACTGCTTGATTACTTATATTACTAAAGCCTACATCTGTCTTTATAACTGTGTCATCATCTGTCTGTATGCTCATATAGAAGCTTCAGTTGAGGGGGAATAGCCTCCTTGTAGCTTAATAAGAGAGCAGTAGGCTGATAGATCAGAATGTGATCATTTTGATAGCCTTTGACTTAATGTTAATGAAATTGATTTCTGAAGTATACACACAAACAGAAAATATTATCAGAAACCAATGATAGTATGATTTTTTAAAGTGAAATGATCAATTGATACTTGGCTAGAAATAGCAGCTTCTCTTATTTCAACTTCTGTACATCCTCTTTGCACAATGTTCTGGCTTATTCTTGTAAAAAGAGTAGGTTCTTGACTAACTAATGCTACATGTGATCTCAACCTTTTCAAGTTTTAGCTTTTGATTTCGTATTTGTCTATTAGAACCTATCCACTTTGAGGATTGCAAAATCTTTTAATCAGGCAATTATGGTTGTTATTCCTGAACCAGTTTGTCCGACAAATGCCATGGTCTTTCTTGCTTCAGTTTTTAGACTCAATTCCTTGAAGATCATTTGCAGAACAAGATGTTCTTTAGTTCTATGTTGTCTTTAATTGAGCTTTGATCCCATATAGATCATTAGGATCAATTTTGCTAAAACTGATCTGATAGTATCGCTGCCTTTAGCTTAATCAGAACTCATGCTTCCTGCATCTGCAATGCTTTTACATGTGCTCATCAACATGAAAAATACCTGAAAAAGGCACTGAGCTTCAGTCTCCATGAGCCATTAGTCTCCTGTAATACCAAAATGTTAAAAGCAACAGAGGCTGTGTCCTTAAACTGAGACCTTAACAGACCAAAACTAGAAAGCCGTGATTGGTTTATAGTTTCTGCTTAGGACTTTTGTATTTTTGTCAAAAGAACCTCAACAACCTGTTACGCAGTGAAAATGCTGTGATAGTCTTGTGGTTAATGATAGCTTCACATGCTGTTCCTTCACTTTGTGCTTTTTGAACTTTATTTAGACTTATTGTGACATACTAATGGAAAAAAATAGGGCTAAAATCATACTCTGGACTAATTTGATAACTTGACCTAAGCTAACATTTTGCGGAAATTGAATCATTTGTTGTTCGGTTGAGTAGTAGAAGACTTCTTTTTGTGCAGCTGATTATTGTAATTGCATCATTTTGCTATATGCTCCGCCTTCTTCAATAGCCATTTAGATCAGCTCATTGTGGGAACCTGATTCAATCACTTTTGTTGATTCAAGAACAAACAACTGTTACATCCGCTCCCAGAATCGTAGACAGGGGATGAGCAACGATAATTGTTGTCCATCCTTGTGAACTCTATCTAATGCTTCTTGCACTATTCTTTCAGACTCCGCTTCTAATGCACTCGTGGCTTCATCAAGTAAACGTATCTTCCGATCTCTGATTAATGCCCTTGGACCTTGCTATGGCAATCCTTTGCTTCTCTTTCCGTAACAAGAAGACTGTCAGCTCAAGACAGAAATTCCCAAGCTGAATGTAACCCTCGTGCCGATTTTGGAAATGGATATAATTAAGAAACTGGTTTGATAAATTATATTACTACAGTGCAGTCTACGGATATCATAGCTATCATATTCATCATCTACAGCTTAATAAGAATCAACCTTACAAATTCAAAGGGAATAACCACACCTAGTAGCTTGATGAAAGAGTAGTAGGAACCATGTCTGCCAATGACTAGTAGAATGTTCTTTATTGATGTTCCAAAGAGAATAGGTTCCTCATTAACTAAATATCGGTACCAACAAAAATTGATGTGAAGTGCATGTCCAAATCTATTTAGAGTTTGATTCTCTCCAGACATACGAATAAACAGTACGGATTGATGAGATTTCCTGTTCTACAAACAAATAAGATGAAATAAGCTGGCAACATTTGGGAGGAATTAGTTGAAGGATTCCAACCATTTGTATATCAGGTTTATCTAATAAGAGGTTCTAATTTGTGGATTAATAATTCATGTGCATATTTGTTTACATAGTAAAATTATTATCATATTCTCGTAATTGCTCTCGTAAGTGGAATGTATATTTCAATTGATGAACTCATTAAATTATTAACAAAGGCCCTGCAATTTCATTACAATATTCTGTGTTTTGTTTTTGGAAGTTTCATTTTAGGATTATGATTTGATTTCATTGTTTGGATCATCTTATTGGACTTGTCTGGCAATCTTCATTTCTGGGTTAATCTGCAAATTTAATTAGTTCTGCGCCCATGGACTCTGCATTTTGTATTTTCTATTTCCCTGATTCTATTCGTTTCTTTTGGGTTCTTATAAACTGATTTTGGAAACTGGTTTCATTATTTATATTATTGCAGTCTGCAGTGTGTGCCATAGGCAAAGTCAACCTCAAGTATAGGCAAGGCTACAAAGAGGCTTCGATATGGAGTGGCGAATGGAACATATCAACACCCGTTGACCGTGGAGGCCGAGTTGGTATAACACTATAGGGACTCTCTGGCATTGGATCTCCGCCACCCCTGGTTAGTCGGTACTATCTTCAGCAATCCACCCTAGTCTAGTGATTAGGAGAGCCGGGCATTCGACCTTCGTGAAGAGAGGCGGATGTGTCCATAGGGATGAACCCTATGGACACCGAGATAGCTCATAGTGTGTGTCCCTTCTAGGACGAGATTTCATATACAAGGGACCTTCCATCATGGATCAACGCATTGATGGGACATGTATAAGGGGATAGACCCCTTCGGTATCGGTTGGCTAGCCGAGGGCTTAGGGAAGTCTCAGCGCCACAAGGGGATTTGGCGTAGGCTTTTGATTTCGTATTTTATACCTTTGAGGAATTTGCACCACTTTGCCACACCAATTCCATTGTCTTCTTGCTTCAGTTATTAGACTTAAGTCATTTGGTTAGGCCTGCCGTTGGCACCGGAGAAGAATAAGATGTTCTTTAGTTCTTTGCCTTTAATCTGATACAAAGTTTTACTTTAATAGTTGAAATTAAGAGATTTTCTTTGCACCAGGTATCATATGGAACTATCCATTATATTGTGACTTGCGAAAGCATGAGCAACTTGATTCGTTGATCTACGAGTGAAAGAAAATTTACATCTAATAAAATCTAACTATTGCTTTCAAGAGATTATTTGTCACCATTAAACATTTGGTAGGATACTAATGGCAAGAAGCATTTTGAGTCGGATTTTGATGGATTGGATCTCTCATCTTTCATTTTATACATTGGATTCCAAATTATTTATCTTTTGTCGCATCAAGTCTCTTGCTTGTTAAATTAGTTAGATGTCAACATCGAATTCAGTTAAAAGAGTGTATTTAATGTTATTTGTGTCTCAAATTGTACTTTTGAATGTAGATGAAATGAAAAACACTATGTAAATCGAGGTTTATGTTCAAAGTTGATTTTCAAGTCATCCGGGGTTCAATATGACTAAAAATAAAAGTTCAAAGACTTGTTATGTTGAACAATTGGGAGCTCAATCCACTAATATCATAATGATTAGGAGTTTAATTCACCAAAATCAAAATGCTACATCGATTTTATAAATATCAATTATCTCTAAAGTGTTAACGTTATTAACATAGTTATAAAAAACTTGTTAAATGTTAACAATTAAGTCTATCATATGAAAATTGTTAGATCATAAATTAATGACCTGCTTAGATGAATTTGAGGTTCTAGAGCAGGTTCATCTTTCTATGAGTCAAGAAAGTCTTCTCTCCTTACATCAACCTTCGGTCACTGTTTTACCCAAAGGCAACAATGTATTTCACCGTTGGAACCCTGTAAAAAAATGTATTTTTCTCTCTCTTTAGAATAGATTTCACATTCTACTTTAGCACTTTTTCTGACAACCTTGATAAAGTAGATACTATACACAGTCAAGAGGGGGTTGACCTGTGAATTTCAAAACCCGGTATAAAAGTTCTTGATTTGTGCTTTTTACTAACATAAAAATCCTTTAACTTTTGTCCACTCTAATAATAGGTAACTTTCCATTATAAAGTTCATAGAAATTATATCCTAAACAACTCATTCTTGAACCTTTTTATTTGAAGCCATTATATGTTGTTCAATTAGGAGAGAAAAAAATGCTTTTTGGAGAGAAGTATCTGAAAATTGTAATTTTTGAAAATAAAAAATGTTGTTCCATAAGCAATTTTGTTATAAAGAACGTTCTTAGAGTTTTTCATTTGGAGGTCGATAATGATTATTTTGTCATCGGATTACTTTTATACGAGACTTTTATATTAGTAAAGAGCAAAATTCATAACTTTTATGTCCGGTTTTAAAGTTTAAGGACCATAAAAAATAAAGACCAAAGTTTGGGGTCATGGATTGATGCGGGTATCTCCTTCAAGGGTTAGACTCCGGTGAAGGGAGTCGCGAAGCACGGGCAAGCATGCGGAGAAAATGGGCAAAAGTGCCCCAGACGACATGTCAGCCCTTCCACACGCCGTGTGGAGTTGGTTCTGGTTTGAGAGGAGGTCGCAACTAGAATTGGGAAGAACGAAATACGCTCGCCGAAGGACAAAAAGTCAGCCACACACCGTGTGGAGTGACTCACACGCCGTGTGTGTGGGTATTATTTCATGCATAATGAAATTTGTGACAATTCCGTCAGTTTTTCTGTCTCTTTTTATAATTTACTATTTTGCTATTCATGTATTTACTGTCTTGCCAATTAGGATTAATAACCTAAATCCCATCTATCCTTGTATTCCCTATTTACCCATATTCCTTGTTATTGAGTTGTAACCCTAGTTGGATAATGTAGTCATTTGCCATTTTATTTGAGAGGGCTATATAAGTCTCCTTTGTCACGATAATTACTTTTGATGATTTAAAAATATAGTATTCTCTTTGAAGCTTGTTAAGGTTTCATACCTTCAACAATGGAAAATTTCCTATTTCCTACGGATTTAATCCGTGAAACCCGAGATTAACTCATAGTTTAGTTAGAAAAGAACCCTCTTTGTTGATTTAAGATTAAAACCAACTCGTTCAACACTGATCTGTGTCATGAATTTAATTTACCCAATTCTTTTCATGTATTTTGCAGTATCCTAACTTAAATTACAATGTAAATTCAATATCATAGATCATGATACAGTAATAGTAAAACTGTAGCAGTTTTTGGCACAAGGAAGAGGAACATATTCCACTCATAATTAACTTCATAGTCTTTTTTTCAAGGAATAACTTCACGATCTTTCAATGAGCTAGATTTATGTGATTATAGACAAAATTCTTTTATTTTTCCATGAAGGAAAACATGATAACATTCATAGGAAGACATACCACAACCAAGGAAGAAAGAACAAAAAAACTACAAGTAAAGAAGAATCTACTAAAACTACTAGTAGATCAATAAAACAAAGAGAAACCTGGAAAAGAAGAGAGTTTCTTGATTACTAGTTTAGGGTCTTCTTGTATAAATTTTTGGCCTAATACACAAATAACCCCTTGAACTTGTCTAAATGTTGCAACTGTTCCCTCCAATTTTCAATTGTAACAACTTACCCCTTAAACTTGTCCAATTGTAAAACATAACCCCAAATTGAGAATTTTTTTACCCCGTATTTGAAGCAACCGTAAAAACGTTTCCCCGGATTCGTATCACGCCAAAGATCTGATTATCACACTCCACGAGCGTTGCAACTTTTGTATTTCACGTGTTTCTGTAATTTCGGTCCATGTCAACAATTTGGGGTTATGTTTTACAATTGGACAAGTTTGAGAGGTTATGTTTTATAATTGGACAAGTTTGAGGGGTAAGTTGTTATAATTGAAAGTTCGGGAGGAGGGGCAGTTGCAATATTTGGACAAGTTCATGGGGTTATTTGTGTATTAGGCCTAAATTTTTTAGTTATAACAAACTTTAATAATGTAGAATTATTTTTAATCATGTGTTTAAAATTCTGGAAAATATAATTTAAGATAATATGACACTTTGCTTGTGTGCCTTTCTCTTCACAAAAATATAATCCATCGAGAAATTTATTTATTGCAACAAGAAATAAACGCTCAACTTTAGTTTATATCAGTTGCAATATTATTCATAATATTGTAGAAAAAAGTTATTTGGTTTCCTCTTCAGATATATTTTAGTATGTTTTAACCAAGGATGTCTCTTTCGTTCCAAGCTTCACCATCTTAGCCTCTTCCTTATTGATATTGAATGCATTTTCAAGAACTTCCAATGGCAAGTAATTAATGACCGAGTTTCGACCAGAAAGCTCAGAGGTGATCGGGTTGGCGTTGGTTTTGAAAGTAACATATTCGAACATGTCAGTCTTTGACTGTTCCGCTATTAAAAAGCTATGCGGTACTGTAAGGAGTTGCCCTTCCTTTATTATGTCATCGAACACATTCTTTCCACTGTCATTCACTACTTGAATATGACCTTCACCCTTCACCACGTAAAATATGCTATAACCATTTTCCCAATGGGATAATCTCATAACATCCTGCAAATTAACATATACAATTTTACAATCAATTCAACTCTAATAATTAAAGAAAAAAATTATGAATCCCTATTCTTTTTTATTAAACTCTTTATTTTTCAATTTGACAAAAAAAAAATTAATTATAGCAGTTAGAGATAATAATAATACAAGTTATTTTTGTATTTTATCTATCAGTTTAAGCATTTAGATCAAATGGTTCATTAACATAGTAAAAATAATTATTTATGCAATTATAAATATGAAAAAAAATGTGAATTCATGTTTTAGTTTTTTTCACCAATTGGTCCTAAACTATATACTCAAGTGTCACACACTTGAATAGTCCAGGACCAATTTGGTCCAAAACCATAGTAGAAATTTCCTCACCTTGTTGTACGAAATGCTGAGTTGACTCGACTCATGAATAGCGAGTTGATGGACGTCGATTGTTGTGAAATGCCCAACTTCTGGGACGAAAAGATCCGCCCTAGAAGGATCAGAGATTTTCACTATCCTTGTTGTGTTAATGTCGCAGAAAGACTCCTCATTGACATTGTAAGAACCTTTTCGCTCTCGTTGGTCATGTTTTGGATATGGTTGGGTAGTTGGAGAATTAGATAAATGAAGTTCACTTTCAGTCACACAGATGGTGTTATGTGTACGGCCAATCTTTCTTTGAAGTTTTGTAGCCAACTCATTATTAATGTTGAAAGCGTTAGTGGTAAACTCTAAAGACAATCCGCCTAACATATTTTGAGGCCCTCCTAAGCAGAAAAGCTATGACACATTAAATAGACAAAAACGATAAACGATAAGTACATGTATGGTTAAACAAAAATAAAATAATTCACCGCTAACCAATCTTTAATAAAAAAAAACAAAAATAAAATAAAAAATGTTTAGGGTTTATATATATTATTGAAAATGAAAATAAAATAATACATTTTCTGCTTTTAAAAGAATATTTAAATATACATTAACTTTTTCTTTTTAAATTACAATTTTTATTAAATACATCAATTTCGGATTTAGTAATAATTAGTATTTCTCACTCTTTTATATAAAAATGTATTTAACAAGAATTAAATTTAAATATTTTTTATTAATTTCGTATCTATGAATTGTTATCAGTTCGGGTTTTAGATATTATCCTTGAGTATTTTACAATGTATTGATTAATTTCATGATCAATTAAAGCAAAGGTTTTTAATAGATAAAATAATTCAAAAACAACATATAAATTTCTTCTAAAACGTTGAGAATCTTTGTTTATATATATATATATATATATATATATATATATAATCTAATTATAATTTGTAAATTTTATATGTTATTGTTTCTTACTCGGAGAGGATCAGTATTAGGGGCGTGAGAGATAACAAGCACAACACAAGTCTCATTTCCATCATTATAGCCCCAAAAAATTTCTCCAGCGTGGTAAGCTAATACTTCACCTCTTCGAAGATAAGAAATCGTATGATACTCATTTTTCTCACCATCCGATTCTTGAATACATTCAGGAATGATCACACCAAACATAAGCTTACCTGTATATTCATAAATACAATATTTATAACAAGTAAAAAGAAATTTAATAAATAACAACATGTAGTATAGGTAATATTAATGGTAAAATTTAATTCTTCAAAATTTTCAGTTTGAGATCGTTATCAGTCAAATTTGACAACGTCAATAAAAAATGAAATTTTGCAAACCACAGAGTTTGGTTTATAACAAAAAAAACCCCACAATTATCGATCTACCAAAACGTGAAATCATAGAGAATTTATTTGAAATTAACCCAATAAAACTTTAGGTACAAAGTGTAAATATAATTTATCCATTTGTCACCTTAATATTTATAAAATGGTACCAATTTAGCTCTAAATTCCGTTAACCAGAACTAAATCGATACCATTTTATAAAAGTTAAATTTAAAATAATATTATTTTATAAGTTGAGACTAAATTGACATTTAATATATATATAAAAAAATAAAGAGAGACTATTTTGATACTTTTATCCTGTAAATTTAAGTAACCTTGAACGGTGTAACAGAGTACATCGGCATTGGCGTAGACTGGTAATACATGGCGATTGGGTTTAATGGTGTACCGAACAATCTGTACGCCGGCACATTGAAACTCGTTGGAAAAGGAAGTCCAGATTTCGTTAGAACCAGCATCAGTAGGAATGTAGATATCAGGCTCCCTCGCAAAAAGATGAGGGATCACTTGGCAATTTATTTCAAAACTAAAAGCTACGAAGCTATGGAGGAGGAAAAAGAGACAGCATACACAAGCATAAGCCATGCTTTTGGAACTCATCATATTGTTGCTATTTATACGATAAACTTGGGCTTAACATCATGTTTTGTTCAAAAAAAGTTTGATTGACCTTTAAATTTTCAAAATATCTCGATAGCCCTATGAACTTGCATAAAATATTCAGTTAACCTTCTAAATTTTTGAAATGTCTCAATAGCCTCCTAAAATTGCATAAAATGCTCAGTTAGCTCGCTGAACTTGCATAAAACGATATCAATTAATCACTCGGTTACAAAAATAAGTTAAATGCAAAATATGTATTGTACACGTCTTAAATTGTTATTACATAATTCATAAAGTAGATTAAAAATGAAGTTTTTACTTGCTCAATTATAAAATTTGTCTTCTCTAATATTAGAACCGCATATCCCGACCTTGATCGTTTTAATTTTTTACAGACGTATGCAATACATCTTACGCATTTAACTTACTTTTTTTTTTTTTGCAACCGATTGATTAATTGATTACATTTTACGCAAGTTCAGGGGGCTAATTGAACATTTTATGCAATTCAGGGGGGTAATCAAGCTTTTTGGACAAGTTCAGGGGTAAAAGATAGCCATAAACTTGTTTGGTAGAGCGTTATCAAATTTAATGCTAAACAATATTTAATTTTAATCATACGCTATTGAAAATTTAAAAAAAATAGTTCGATTATTATTTGACTATTATATCAAACTTCTAAATAAATTTGTCGATAAATTAAAATTGTTTCGTACTTTTTATTGGTTATTTGTAACTATATTATTAGTAACACAATAAACATTTTGATAAAAAAGATTGTAATTAATTTATACGGCAGACTTAATTGTTAGCAGCTTAACAATTTTTTTTAATAACGGTATTAACAATCATTAAATATTTTAAACACAATTGATGTTTTGGAGTTCTATAACTGAAACCTCAGCATGAAGTTTGGTTTTTATTATATTATTTATCTCGTAATACTATCTGTTTTCAAAGTTTCATATAATAGTTCTAAAATATTATGTGTTTTCAATAAGAGGGAAGAGTTTCATAATCATTGCTAAACCATAATATATTTAAAAGAATTGTAAGAAATAGCAACGTATTTATACGTATCAAGACAATACTATATACTATCTATTTTTATATTCTTTCCAAATTCACCTTGACTTTTTTTTTTTTAATAACTAGTTACTCATTTGGGTATAGATGATATTCTCAAGATATATGGCTTGTATCAGTTTTAATATCCCCACCAACCAATTAAGATAATTTGGTGGTTCGAGAAATTGACAGTATGGTTTCATAATATTAGATCCGGTAAAGCGATATACGACCCGATGACACGACACGACACGATACGAACACGACACGTTTTTTTAGTGTTAGTGTTTAGGGTTTTATGACACGACACGAAATGACACGTTAATTTCCGTATCGTGTTCGTGTCAACCCGAAAACACGAAACTGACCCGAAATTTAATTACAAATATACCCTTATAACACGAACCTGAAACCTGACACGACACGAATACGACATGAACACGAAAATTGCCAGTCTAGTCGTGTTAGACAGGTCGTGTTGAGCATGTTAGGTCGTGTTAGGAGGTCAGGTCGTGTCAATTTAATTGGTTGTGTAAAAAATTCGTGTCGTGTCGTGTTTACCGTGTCAAGAGCAGGTCGTGTTCGTGTTCTGATTTTGTGATACGAATTGTCACGACTGTGTCTAAATTTCTAGAATTTATACCTTGGTAGTAAGATATATGATAATTATTAGGTGCGTGATTTTTATTTGGTGCTATAGGAAAAGTTTGGAGTTAATTTGATGGTTTTAGGTGTAAATTAAAAGTTTAGGACAATTTTAAAAGATTATATAAAGATGGAGGACCAAACTGGATATTTTCCAGATTTGGATATATTTATGCGAAGAGGTGGGGGAGATGAGGATTATCTTTTTTTTTTTTCTATTTCTTTTCTGTCATTTTTCATCCTTTCGTCGTTCTTCGACCGTTTCTCCACCGTTTCTTTGTTTTACGGAGATTCGACCGTCCGAATCACTTGAAATTGGAACCATAGCAAACGTCTTAGATAGGATTTAGAGGAGAATTGAACGGGTGTATTTTAGCCAATGTAAGTAACTATCAACTATATTTTGAGTTTTATGTATACAGATATATATATAATCAAAGAAGTTTCAAAAATTGATATTTTAGGGTTATGCAGGAATTTTGTAAAATTGAGGTTTTTCATGATTTTACTTTTTATTATGAAATTACGGTTCAAATGAAGCTATTGATTATGCTTCTATGTGAATTTCAGATTTTACTTGATTATGTTGATTTAAGGCTTCATTTGGTTGATTTACATATATACATATATGTTTATGGTTTCAATATATATCTATATTGAACAAAATGAATTTGATGATTTCTTACGAATTGTTTTTGGATTGAAAAATCTGTTGCGGTTATTGTTGTTATTATTTTGGATTGAAGTCCAAATATGATTTTTATGATACAAAATGGCTAATTGAAGCCAAATGGTTTATGGTTATGAAAGAGTTTGGAATTTAATTGTGAAAGGAAATTTGAGCACATTATGATTTTATGATTTTATATCCATCGAGAGTTATCCGGATCGGTGGTTTTATATTTGAAGACCAGGTTCAGTGAGGGACATGGCCTGTGTACACAGTCTGAAGACCTATTGAGTATGGCAGTGAAGTGTTGGGTAAGACCATATGGGATAGGCAATGTTAAGAGACGTCTCGACTATATATGTGGTTATGGATTGATACTTAAGAGGAGAAACTCGAGGATGGATACAATGTTTTAAGTTCATTTGGATTATGTTTTCGGTTATGATTGATTTTGATATAAGGTTTTACGTTTGATTAAATACGAGTTGGTTTGATAAAACACTTATTTGATTACAATATTTTATAAGGTTTTGAACTCAAGAATGGATACAAGATTATATATTTTTATGGTTTTGGTTTACTACTTTGACTATATTATGAACTTAAGCTTTGAGTATATTTTATAAGGTTTTGATTAAATCCCTTTATCAATGTATATGTGTAGCTATGTTAAGTAAAGTTGGTTTTTGTAGCTGATAGTTTCTTACTGAGATTTTTGTCTCACGTTTTTAAATGTTTAAATGTTTTTAGGTGAGAAATACAGGATATAGAGAATGTTACCGACCGTTTAGGCGGGTTGGAAGTTGGCTGCTTATTGTGAGAATTATGGTTAGAACTTTGGTAGTTCAATTGTAATATAATGGCGTTGGATAATTTGGAAACTCTTAAGTATTGATTATGATCTTTCTATTTCACGTCCGATGCCGATTGAGGTCGTTTAGGGTCGGGTGTGACACGAAAAGTTTTCGTGTCGTGTTCGTGTTTCAGGTGTTGACACGAACCCGAAACCTGACACGACACGAACATGACACGAACACGAAAATTGCCAGGTCTACATAATATGATTAGAGCAGCATCGGAACAAATTGTGAAAACATTTTTGATGCACCTATGGAGTTTATGGCAGGCTAGAAATACCCGTCTTTGGCAGTATGAGATTCGTACAACAGATCAAATAGTGGCTCAAGCTTCCACAGTACTTAATGATTGGTCAGAAGCAAATGCCTTGAGAAATCAGACTGGTACGGGAGAACAGCAGATCAGGAATATAGTAGCAGGAAATATTTCATCTGCTAGTTGCACGGCTTGGCACCCGCCATCGGAAGGATTTCTCTCGTGTTTTGTTGTTGCTGCATGTTTTAACGCTGATGGTTGTGCAGAGATGGGAGTAGCAGTACGAGATGCACATGGGCAGTTTGTAATGGGGAGATGTGCGGGTCTGTTATATTGTCCGACAACACGAGAATGTGAGGCCGAAGCTCTATTACAAGCTATGCAATGGCTACAAGCTGATAGAATAAGGAATGTGGTTTTCGAATCTGATGCTAAACAAGTGATTGATGCAATAAATTCTATTTCTGTTGATGATTCTGAATTTGGGGATACAATTATTCAAATACGATTGATTCTAACATTTAATGACTCTTACTCAGTCAAATGGATACGGTGGCAAGCGAATAGGATGACACATGTGTTAGCACAGTCTTTTCGTTTATCCACTTGCCCTTCTTTTTTAATTTATTACCGAGTTCTGTTTCTGTTTCATTGTTACAATTTTGTCATGATCTGGCTCATTAATACATTGTTTTTTTATTAAAAAAAAGTCTTAAATTATTTAAATTAGAGATTTTGAATTCGAATTTTAATATATACATTAAAACGTAAATTATTTCAAAAGTACCCGCAAATTAAAATAAAATCTTAAAATATCGTTTCTCAAACATTCCTAAAGTGTCAAACACTATATAAACGTATACAAACACAAACAATCTCAAATTCTTTTAATATCAAAATTCTTTTGCAGTGTTTCTGAAACTGGTAGTTTCAGGACTCGTTTGTTCTGTTTGTTGTTTCCTATTACGGTTTGCTGTTTGAAAAGGCTGATATTCCAAAAAGCAGAAATTCTCTGCTTTTATAAAAAAATTACTTTTCAGCTACAAAAGTCAAACATGAGGTGTCTAATTAAACACCTAAAACTCTCATTTTCAAAGTGAAAAGGCAAACAGAAGGTCAAAAAGCAGCAAACAAACACTCCCTAATTATGTATAGATAATGGACATGACTATTCACGAACAAACACGACTGTTCATAAACAGAGCCGATCCTGAGATTTTAGAGGCCCAGGAGCAAGTAACCAAGTGAGGCCCTAATCAATAAGTACAAGCAAAAAATAAAGGGTTAGTTACAAGGAAGTCATAAATAACTTAAAATATTACAATTATATACATTTGTAAAAATAATTCTCATTTTATCAAATTTTAGTAATTTAAACTGTTTCTATCGGTATTTCATAAAAAAAAAACTGCTTTTATTGTATATGGAACCACGTATTTAGTGGAAATTAACACTTTTTAAATTTATAAAAAATATTTCAAATTCTTTTTTAAAAAACATAATTAATTACTGACCATTAATTTGATTGTTGCTAGAAAAGTGAAAAACCAGAAATGGTGATCGAAGAACACAAACTGGTTTTTCCTTTTCCTAAATCTCAACAATCTTTCATAGGAAATTCTACAAATTTTATGTGTTTTACTTAATATTTCTGAAATTCTACATGCCTTAATTTCTTGCACTGTATTTAAAAACTAGTTGATATTCATTTTTAAAGTATGATAACGTTTGATAACATTAAGAGATTTTAGAATTTTTGTGATTAGAACAACTTTGCCAAATCTGTTTCAGCAATTGGTGAAATTATGAAAAACCCAGAAAATCAAAGATTTTAATGAGTGACAAACTTAATTTGAATTGCATTGTTAGATTGCATAAATGGTAGAAATGGAAATTCAGAAACACTAAAAAGGGTAAACAGAAAACAAAGAACGTAGAATGAAAAAGGATAGTGACTGCCTAAATATAAAACTGAATTATGAATTTGAAATAAAAAAAGATAAATAATTTAATGGCTTCTAACTGTAATTTGACAAAATTAGAAATAATTCAATGAGATTTGATATTTTAAATTTAAAATATATGATGATGATAAAAGACAAAGAAAGGAGATAGTTAAGTGTAAAATAAATTTCAAATATGATTTTGTATGTAATTTCCTTAAAAATAAAATAGAAAAGTCAATTGTATAAAAGAATATTACTTAAAAATGAATTTTTTTGTTACATTTAACAAACGATCTAATAAAAACATTTCATATGAAAAAACATTTTATATTGCTTTAAGTATCAAATTTCTTATACAAAATGATGTCTACGAGGATTTCTAAATTCAAAATTCTCAAATTTAATAAATTATAAAATAGTTTTAATAGATTTTATGCTATTGAGGACACAAAGCATGATAATAGAAAAATGAAAAACCAAATCTGAAAATCATCTCACTTAACGGACTTTAGGGGTAAGTAAGTTCTTGAAATTGGAAGATTTTGATGCGTTTCTCCCAAATTGCCTCTGAAGACTAAGTAAATCATAATCTAATAGAGTTTTTCAAAGATAAAAAAAAAGCTATTAGCAATTGGAAGTTTCACAATGAAGTGATTAGAGAACAAAATTGATTATATAGCTGATGAATTGAAGACGAACTGAAGATGAAGGATAATATTACTGTTTAATATTCTTTGGGATTGGAGTGTGATTAAAGAAGTGAGAGATAAATTAGAAATTTTGTTAGGATTGATGGGTGAGAGAGATAATTATGGAAATACTCTGAGATAAATTAGAGAATTGATGTTCAATATTTTTTATTAGGAAATTTGGAAAGAATTTGAGGTAAATTAAAACATTTGGTAACCGATGCCCATGTTCAATTTGGAAAGAATCTGATGACAATGTTTTTAATCAAAGTACATTTTTTTTTAAATTTAATCAAGTATAGTTTAAAACCCTTAGTACAATACATTACTATAATTGTGTCCTCTCTCATCACTGGACCTTGGGCAGATGCCCCTCCTGCCCAGACTCAGAGACTGGCCTGTTCATGAACATAGGCGACTGTTGGAATCAAAATTAATTAAATAATTAATTTGTATTTAGCTGAACAGAAATCATCTCAAAGTCTTTTGAAGATAAAAATAATAATGTCTGAAGCAAAAGTAGGCCGATCCAAGGTCCCACATTTCAGCATGGAATTTGTGTCACCCACGTCGTGCAGGTGCATCTCTAATCCGGTTAGGGGTGTCAATATGGGTTCGCGGGTCGTAAACGGATTGTGTCGACCTACTCGGGTGACCCGTTTAGGCCAACCCTAACACGACCCATTTAATAAACGGATTGACACGACATGACTCGTTTATTAAACGGGTTGACCTAGATAACTCGTTTACGTAAACAGATAAAATATGACTAAAAAATTAACATAACTCGTTTGACCCATAACTTGTTATATATCAAAATCTGTTAAATGGGCTGTATGACTCGTCAACCCATTAACCCATTATTAAAAAAAATCCAATAAATAAATAAAATGTTAATTAAAATGTATAATATTCAATAAATATCAAAATAAACTCAAACACATTAAAAAAATCTTAAAATAAAGTCAGATTGTATCTTGCCCATAATAATATATAATATTTACAAGCATATATGGGTTAAACGAGTTATATGGGCCGAGTTAAATGGGTTCTCGGATTGGATCCACACGACACACGCTTAAAATTACACGGGTTGGAATTAATTTGCAGGTCAACCGCAACCCGACCCGTTTCATAAACGAGTTAAGTGAGTCGACCCATTTGATCTGTTTATCGCTCAAACCCATTAAGGCTCAACCCTAATTCGTTTAAGTTGCGGGTTTTTAGGGTTGTGTTAGCGAGTCATGATCCATATTAACACCCCTAAATCCAGTGGTGCTTCAAATGACATCTCATACACATAAGAGACTTTTTCCTCTAATAATTGGTTAAAGGAGTAAAAGCTCCTTTTACCTATAAACAAGTGGAAATTCTCATTTTTACTAAGCGTTATTAGTCTCATTTGTCTCATAATATTGACGCACAATCTATACTATATATAATTACGGAAGCAGAGAGAAATGAAAAGAAGTGTTTTAGAGGTCTTTTTGATGAGTTGTCAATGTAGTAAAAAATCAGATTAAATTTTTTTAATTAATTAAAAATAACAAATTTGTATTTATAATATATTAAATAATTACTAGCCTATTAATTAAAATAATAAAAGAAATCAAGAGTTACAGGAAGATGAAAAAACACAAAGCAAAGGAAATCCAAAAGTCACAAATAAACTTCTATATAAAGCATGATAGATAGTATTCCACCATTATATTCATTGGTCACGATAGATAGTATTATATTTCTGAAGATAAATATTCGATTTTTTTCATATGTTGTAGTTATTTTGTTCTCAATTATGTTGTTGTTTTATTTTTTATTAAACAATAGTTGTTATAGTTTCATCTTTCAGATTCATTTCTGTTGTTACCCAGGTTCTATACCTATCGCTATCTTATCCATGTTTTCTTTTTTATTTGTCTTTTTTTTTCTTCCAAACTGATAGCTTCAATTGAAGAAATCTGACAGAATTAGAAGATGCATGAACAACTAAAACCGGAAAACACAAAAGTGTCAAAAATTACAAGAAATTCTTATGTTTCTCAAGGTAATTATTCGATTTTTTTTCATATATTGTAGTTATTTTTGTTCTCAATTGTGTTGTTGTTTTCTTTTTTTTAAATAATAGTTGTTATAGTTTCATTTTTCAGAGATGAAATTCCATTTCTGTCGTTACCCAGGTTCCATACCTCTCGCTACCTTAATCCATGTTTTCTTTTTTATTTGTTTTTTTTCTTCAAAATGACTAAAATAAAGATTTTGTAAATTTGTATTCTTTTTTAGTATATGTTGCTAGGTGTTATCGTTTCAATTGCTAACTCTTAACTAAAATTTAGATTTTCGGCTTTATATAAACTCAATTTTTGGCTTTCTCAATTGTGCTGTTGTTTTATTTTTATTAAACAATTGTTGTTATAGTTTCATCTTTCAGAGATGAAATTCCATTTCTGTCGTTATCCAGATTCCATACCTCTCGCTACCGTATCCATGTTTTCTTTTTTATTTATTTATTTTTCAAAATGACTAAAATAAAGATTTTGTATATTTGCATTCTTTTTTAGTATATGTTCCTAGGTGCTATCGTTTTGATTGTTAACTCTAACTAAAATTTAGATTTTTGGCTTTTTATGAACTCAATTTTTATAGTTTTAATTGAAGTTAGATTAATTTTTCTAATTCGGAACATGTTGAAATCCACTCATTTTTTTAGTTTGAGTTTAGCTAATTGATATGGATTGTATTTTTTATTTTTATGCATTTTGGTACAAATAGATATAAAGTTTCACACGATAGTTGTTCATTGAAGTTTGAGACATATTAAATAAAATATTAAAGAGATATACTTACAATGAAGTTTATTTCAATATAAATTATGTTATATTATTATTATTATTATTATTATTATTATCAAGAAGTTATTTTTTCCCAATTTTCTAGACAAAAAGATTGTAAGCGTCTAATACGCTTGATAAGATGTTTATTCTTGAAGAATGTGGATTATGCTACATACGAATTCAAAATCAAGGTAAATAAAAATAAATTTTGATGCTCAAAATCCTAAAATTGTACATTAATTATGGATATTGAGATAATTGCTTTTGCAACATTGGCTTATATAATTTTTAACTATTATATTATGGTTCGTACAAAATTGTTAGTATTTCAAGAGTTTTTAACAGATGAAAATGAAATATGATCATAGGACAAATTATTGAAAAATATTAATTAAGAAATATTATTATTTGAATCTCTTCCAATTCTCAAATGTTAGAGCATAATGATTCTAATTAATATAATTAATTTCACATATTAATTATAAAACGTTTTTTTTTGTACTGAGTGGTTACAATTGCGATTTAATTCTATTTAACTAAAATTAATTTGTGGAACTAATACTTCATTAAGAAAAAATAAAATGTTTAATTAATGGGCAAAAAATATTTTCACTCTCCTCTTTATACGCTTATGTCTCGACATTCTCTCTTATTTTCAAAAAAAAAAAAAAACCCCGAGAGGAAGATGGTTCTCTCCTAATTATCTTTTTCGTCCCTTCATTTTTTTTTCAATTCTTTTGTTTGTTTTTCTTACTTATAAAATTCAAGAATATATAATTAATAGAAAATATTAATGAAGTCAAATAAGTGATATCTGCGAGTATGACTGATATTCTATATAGTGAAAGAATGAAGAACAAATTGATCGAATATCTTGATGAGATATTACGAGATGAAAATAGGAGAAATCATCATCTTAAACTGATTCAATTAGATATATTGGGTATTGTAGCAGAATGAATAATTGAATTCGAATACTTGGTGATCATGAAATTCCATCAACCAAAATAATTATCATCAAGATGAATTTGTGACTAATTCTTACGAATTTTATTTTTTATATGTAACATATTGAATTGATAAAGTTTCTTCATATGCAACATTAGAAAAGTATTGATTGTAATAGTTTATAGAATAATATACTGATGTTGCTTCCATTTTAACATAGATTGTAATTCTTTTGTATCGTAGATATAATATTTAATTTTAGTTGTAGTTTAATTCAATTTTTTAACCTATATTGTAATTCTTTTGTATCGTAAATATAATATTTAATTTTAATTATAGTTTAATTCAATTTTTGGTTTTTTTTGTTATATTCTAATATATTTCTTAATTAATCTGCTATTTTATTATTATTGTTTCACAGAATATTTGGAATATGAAAAAGCATTAAAATTCCTAAAAAGTACAAATCATTGAATTTTGTAAAAATAAATAAATCATTCATCTTTAGTTAAAATTCTATAAAAAAAAGTAGTCAATTATTTTTAAAATTAATTTAATTTGAATTATCATTAATATATATATATATATATTAATTTCAAATATACATAATATAAATTTTTTTCATAGCATGATATAAAATTATTTAAAAGTAAATATGCCAATTTATTTATTTATCTAAATTATATAAAAGTTTCATACCCGTGCATCGCACGGGTTTTCGACTAGTGTTTCATTAAAAACATAGCTGAACCTTTTCCCATTTTTATACCACTCTTTATATCATAGGAATGTATTTGGATTTAACTTCCAACCACACAAGGTTTATGCAATTGGATTGTCCCTTTGAACTTAGATTTTGAGATCTCCAATAGGGTTTTCCTTTACATAACGCCTTCAATTTTAATGGACTTAAATCTCATTCTTTTCGATGTTTTTCAATTTAATCTCAGTTTAATCCTTTGGTTAGTGGATACGCGGTGTTATTCTTTCATCCAATAAAATCAATAGAAAGATTGAATCTTTTGATTTCATTCTTCTATTCTAATGGATCATATTGGACTTGACTAGCAATCCATGGATAAGCTTCATTTGTTAATCTGCAAATTTAATTACTCTGGGCCAATGGACTCTGCATTTTGTATTTCCCTGCTTCCATTCAATTCCTAGATTATGCTTCTTATTGGATGATTTTATGAAATTTATCAAATCCCATATCTTTTATTCTTTTTCTTTGTCACATTTAAGTGTGTGCTTGCTCAATTAGTTAGATATCAACATTAGATTCAGTTAAAAGAGTGTATTTCATTTTATTTGTCTCAAATTGTAGTTTTTTTCATGATTCGCAAGGCGATTTTCACAATTATTCTATAGTCACATTACATGTATAAAATAATTTTAGAACAGTTAAAAATATACATTTTTATAAAATAATTTTAGAACAGTTAAAAATATACATTTTTAACGTAGATGAAATGAACAATGCCATATAAATCGAGGTTTATGTTCAAAGCTGATTTGGAAGTCATCAGGGATTCAATATGGCTAAAAATAAAAGATCAAAGAATTGTTATGTTGAATTGAAAGATTAGGAGCTCAATCCACTAATATCATAATGATCAGGAGCTCAATTCACTAAAATCGGAATTTCATATATAAGTTATTACAGATCCTCTAAATTAATGACCCAAGCCCAAATGAGTTTGAGATTCTTGAGAAGGTCAAATCTTCTATGAGTCAAGAATGCCTTCTCTCCTTATAGCGACCTTCGGCTACCGCCTTACCCAAGGATAGTAAGGTAATTTCACTCATTGAGACCCCTATAAAAATATACTTTTGTCTCTCTTTATAACATATTTCACATTCTATTTTAGCACTTTTCCTGACACCCTTGATGAAGTAGATACCATACATGGTCAAGAGGGAGTTGACCCGTGAATTTCAAATCCGGAGAAAAAAGTTCTTGAATTATGCATTTTATTAACATAAAAATCCTTTAACCTTTGTCCTCTCCAATAGTAGGTAACCTTCTATTATAAAGTCCATAGAAATTATATTCTAATCAATCCTAATTTTTGAATTTTTTAGTTTGAGGCTATAGATGTTTGGTTAGGAGAGTGATAACACTTATGTAGGGAGACATACCACAATCACCCGTAAAGGGAGAAAGAACTAAAAACTACAAATAAAGAAGACGCTACCAAACTACCATAGTAGATCAAAAAAAAAGAAAAAAAAAAAGCAAAACAAAGCAAAACCTGAATGGAAAAGAAGAGAGTTTCTTAGCGGCTAAATTGATCTCTTCTTCCTATATAAATTTTTTAGTTATAACAAACTTTAGAATTATTTTTAATCATATGTTTAAAATTTGGGAAAATATAATTTAAGATAATCCAATATTTGTTTATGTGCCTTTCTCTTTACAAAAATATAATCCATATTAAGAAAAATTATTCATTTGCAACATGAAATAAACATTCAACATTAGTGTATATCAATTGCAATATTATTCATAATATTCTAGAAAAAGGTTATATGATTTCCTCTTAAGATATATTTTGGTATGATTTAGCTAATGATTTCTCTTTCCTTCCAAACTTCACCTCCTTAGCCTCTTCCTTGTTGATTTTAAATGCATTTTCAAGAACCTCCAATGGCAAGTAATTAATGACTGAGTTTCGACCAGAAAGCTCAGAGGTGATCGGGTTGGCGTTGGTTTTGAAGGTAACATATTCGAATTTCTCACTTTTTGCCTGTTCCGCTATTAAAAAGCTATGCGGCACTGGAAGGAGTTGTCCTTCCTTTATGATGTCGTCGAACACATTCTTTCCACTGTCATTCACTATTTGAATATGACCTTCACCCTTCATCACGTAAAATATGGTATAACTATTTTCCCAATGAGGTAATCTCATAACATCCTGCAAATTAACATATACAATTTTACAATCAATTCAACTCTAATAATTGAAGGAAAAACATCATGAATCCCTAGTCTTTTTTCATTAAACTCTTTATTTTCCAATTCGACAATTTTTTATTATTAATTATAGATGTTAGATATAATAATCCAAGCTATTCTTGGATTTTATCTATCAATTTAAGCATTTAAGTCAAATGGTTTATTAACACGGTAAAAATAATTATTTATGCAATTATAAATATGAAAATTTATTTTTAAACTGTTAAATATGTAATTTCAAATATACTGAAATTTAATATTTATAGTTAACTTTTTTAATAAATAGACACTTATTAATTTATGCAATTATATATAATTGATAGTTAATCGTGCTAGAAAAATCATAATCTTGATAAATACAAATGAAAAAAATGTGAATCCTCATGTTTTTCTCACCAACTGGTCCTAAACTATGTACTCATATGTCACACTTGAATAGTCCAGGACCAGTTTCGTCCAAAACCATAGTAGAAATTTCCTCACCTTTAGAAGAAAGTTGTAAGAAATACTAAGTTGGCTCGATTCAAGAATAGGGAGTTGGTGGACGTCGATGGTTGTGAAATGTCCAACTTCTGGCATGAAAAGATCTGCCCTTAAAGGATCAGAGATTTTCACTATCCTTGTGTTAATATTGCAAGAAGACCCATCATTGACATTGTAAGAACCGTTTCCCTCTTGTTGGTCATGTTTTGGATATGGTTGGGTAGTTGGAGAATTGGATAAATGAAGTTCACTTTCAGTCACACAGATAGTGTTATGCTTACGGCCAATCTTTCTTTGAAGTTTCGTAGCCAACTCATTATTGATGTTGAAAGCTTTAGTGGTAAACTCTAAAGACAATCCGCCCAATATATTTTGAGGCCCTCCTAAGCAGAACATCTATAACACATTAAATAGACAAAAAAAAAAAAAAAAAAAAAAGAAGATAAATGGCATGGTTAAACAAAAATAAATAAAAAATTTAGGGTATATATATATTATTGAAAATGAGAAAAGAATACATTTACTGCTTTATATTTAGATATATAGTAACTTTTCTTTTTAAATTATATATTTTTTTTAAATACATTAATTTCGGATTTAGTAATACAGTAAAACCTCTATATAAAAATGCAGGGACCAGACTATTTGTATAACAATTGAGAGGTTATTACTAAATAGAGTTTGTTAATAGAGGTTATTACCAAGTTGGGACTGAGTTTTTTTATAACAAAATAGAAGTTATTCTTATATAGAGTATTCCTATACAGAGGTTTTACTATAATCAGTAATTCTTACTCTTCCATAAAAATGTATTTAATAAAAATTAAATTTGATTTTTTTTTATAAACTTAGTATATCTATGAATTGTTATCTGTTCGGATTTTAGATATGATCCTTCAGTATTTCACAATGTATATTGATTAATTTCATGATCAATTAAAGCAAAGGTATTTAATAGATAAAATAATTCAAAAACAATATATAACATTATTCTAAAACATTGAGAATTTTTATTTATATATGCTCTTTAAATTATTTATTCTAATTATAATTTGTATATTTTATATGTGTTTCTTACTCGGAGAGGGTCAGTGTTGGAGGTGCGAGAGATAACAGTAGCAATAAAATTCTCATTTCCATCATTATAGCCCCAAAAAGTTTCTCCAGCGCGGTAAGCTAACACGTCGCCACTCTGAAGATGAGAAATCATATGATACTCACTTTTCTCACCATCTAGTTCTTGAGAGCATTCAGGAATGATCAGACCGAACATAAGTTTACCTGTATATTCATAAATATAATATTTTTAACAAGTAAAAGAAATTTAATAAATACTGAATTTTGGTATTTAAATTTTGACCAAGTCAATGATATTGGATTTTAGGTATTAATATAATTTATAATTTGGTAACTTGAACGGAATTAATCGTATATCAACATGTCGTATGGGTAAAATTTCAATTTTTGTTGACTTTGCTAAATTTAGCAGATAACGATTTCAAAATGAAAATTTTCAAAAATCAACTTTAATTCTTCACTTTTTAGGTTTAACGTCATTTATGTGTTGTTTCTAAGGAGAGAGAAAGTTAACGTTTAGAGAGAGAAAACATCAAAAATGATGATTTTGAAAAATTTAAAATGTGGTTCTATAGTAAATATGATACCAAATAACTCTAATTTGAAAATTTTCATTTTGAGGTTGTTATCGGTCAAATTTGAAAATAACATGACATTTATTTGAAATTAACCCAATTGAACTTTAGGTACAAAGTGTAAACACATTAAAGTTCATGTATAAAAAATATAATTTATCCATTTATCACCTCAACGTTTGTAAAATGGTATCAATTTGACTCCAAATTCCATTAACAAGAACTAAATTATATCATTTCACAAAAATTAAAGTTAAAATAATGTTATTTTATACGTTGAGATTAAATTGATATTTTAAAAAAAAATTCTTAAAACTATTTTGATACTTTTATCTCGTAAATTTAAATAACCTTGAACAATGAAAGAGAGTTCATCGGCGTTGATGTAGAGTGGTAGTGCATGGCGATTGGGTTTAATGGTATACCGAACAACCTGTACACCGATACACTGAAACTCGTCAGAAAAGGAAGTCCAGATTTCGGTAGAACCAGCTTCAGTAGGAATGTAGATATCGGGTTCCCTCGCAAAAAGATGAGGGCTCACTTGGCAATTTGTTTTACTACTAATAGCTACGAAGCTGTGGAGGAGGAAAAAGAGACAACATACACAAACATAAGCCATGCTTTTGGAACTCAGCATATATTGTTGGTATTTATACAATAACTTGTTTGGTACATCAATATCAAAATTATTCCTAATGTTTTCAAACAATATCAATTTTAACCATATTTTATCAAAAATTTTAAAAAAATAGTTTGACTGTTATTTCACTATCATATTTAAATTTGTCGATCTTTCAAAAAAGAAGTTTATCGATAAACTGAAATACTTTCATACATTTTTTATTGGTTATTTATAACTATATTATTAGTAACACAATAAACATTTTAAACATTTGGATAAAAAAAATGTAATTTTCTCAAAAAAAAAAAATGTAACTAATTAATGTGACAGACTTAGTTGTTAGTAGGGGTGCACACAAAAATTCACAAAACTGAAAAATCGAAAAACCAAACTGAAAATAAGGTTAATCGAAACCGATGGACTACTGTACGACTTTTAATTGTAAAAATTGTGGTTAATGGTTACGGTTACGGTTTTCATATTCTAAAAACGGCGGTTAACCGAAACCGACCGAATTCAATTAAATATATAAAAATATATTTATTTATATTTATACATATAATTATATATTATCCCACTTAAAATAAATACATGGATCAATAGATTAAAGTTAATAAGAAACACTATTTATTTCCGGTGACTAAGACTTAACGATGAAATATTTCGACCCAAATGTCTCCGTACTATTAAATTTGTCACAAAGTAGATAATTAGTGAAATTAATATATCTGGATAGGGCTTAGTTGGTAAAGCACAGAGGATAAGAATTCTGGTCCAAAAAACAGAGTGATTTGATGCCTTAAAGAGTTGCTGTAAAGGGGAAAATACATTGTCCAATCCATAGTCTACACGTACATAATGCACACACATCTCCCTCTCCGTCCTGAATCTCTTCAACTCGCCATTGACTCACTGTTCTACTCACAATAAAAAAATAGAACTTTTTTTATTATTTTTATTTACTAATGGTTAGAAACCGAAATAAAAGGTTAACCGACTGAAATAATTGGTTAACCGCTTAGTGGTTAACCGAATTTAGTGGAAAAGTGTATGGTTAGTGTTTCAAAAAACCGATAAAATGGTTAACTGACCACGTGCACCCCTAGTTATTAACAGTTTAACAGATTTTTTCTGTTACAGTATTAATAACACATTAAATATTTTAAAGATAATTGATGTTTAAACGTTGACATGAAGTTTGGGTTTTATCCCTTTATTAAATTATTTATGTCATAATACATGTGTTTTCAAAGTTTCAATTAATGAGAGTTCTAAAATATTATGGGTTTTCAATAAGAGGGAGGAGTTTCATGATCATTGGTAAACCATACAATATTTAAAGAATTGTAAGAAATAGCAACGTATAAATACGCATCATGACAATACTATATACTATCTATTTTTATATTCTTTCCAAATTCAGCTTGACTTTTTTTTTTTCTTTTTCTTTTAATAACTAGTTACTCATTTGGGCATAGATGATATTCTCTGGATATATGGCTGTATCAGTTTTAATAACTAAATTATCCCCACCAACCAATTAAGATAACTTCCGTAGTTAAAAGTCTTAAATCGCTTAAATTGAAGATTTTAAGTTCCAATTTCAACGTACACTAAAATGCAAATTATTTCAAAATTACTAGCAAATTAAAGAAACATTCTTAAAATACAGTTTCTCCAACATTCCTAAAGTGTTAAACACTATATAAACACGCATACTAACACAAACATTCTTAAATTCTTTTAATATCAAAATTCTTTTGCAGTGTTTCTGAATCTGGTAGTTTATTCTGTATATAATTCGAACAAACATGATTTTTCACGAAAACATGATTGTTCATGAATATAGGTGACTGTTGGAATTAAAATTAATTAAAAAATTAATTTGTATTTAGCTGAACAAAAATCAACAAAGTCTTTTGAAGATACAAAAGTAATATGTCGAAGCAAAAGTAGGCCAACTCAAGGGGCGACATATTTCGATACGACATTCGTGTCGTCTATGTTGGACAGGTGCGCCTCTAACCCAATGGTGCTTCATTTGCACATCCCCTGCGCATGAGTGACTCGCTCCTTTAGTAATTAGTTAAAGGCTTGTAAAAGCTCTTTACCTATAAACTAGTGAAAATTCTTATTTCTTTCCTATGTGGGATGAGGAAGCTTAATTTTTTTTTTGTCCTCTTAAAATCTTTAAGTGGTTCACTTTGAACTTCAATTTCTCATCACTTGTCCGTTTTGAGCTTATAATATACATTTAGAAAGATCTCATGACATAGAATACGTTGATGTATTTCAAGTTATTCTAAACTCCATTTATCTATTATATATTTAAGCATTAAGTTAACAAAAAATAACATACCAAAATTGTTATTTAACAAAATTTCCAACAATCCCCACATGAATGAAATTGAAAGCAAAAAGAATTCGATGTGGTGATAATTTTTACAGTCGATATCTGCATAGAATTGGTAGGTAACAACTCTTGAAACTTTCCTTCTGAAAGTATATTTACTTTACTGGCTGACTAGTAGACATGATATCCTTATGATTGACTAGTAGACATTGTGAAAGTATATTTACTTTACTGGCTGACTAGTAGGCATTATGAAAGTGATATTTATGTGCAGTAGTAATTTTTATAGTTATGACCATTATATGTGGCATTGAAACAAGCACAATTGAAGTTCTATTATGGATTATTTTGACATACAATATTTACTCGATTTTATCCTTTGACTAAGCTCGTTCTAGAGCTAGGAACCGATGTGAAGGAATTGTTAAATCGGTTCTAAGACGAATGAAAAATTCTATAAAGATTCATTACAACGAATTCGATATTTGCCAACGTGGCCAATGCAAACAGAGTCTTCCGCCATAAAGTTTGTACAATGGATCAAAACATTGATCCCCAAAGTAAGTGAGCATAGCTTTTATGCTTTAGCACAATCTTTTAATGATGGACAGGGTATGACTCCACTTTTGGAGTTGTTTCAATACTTACCAATAAGTACAGGCGAATCACTAGTATTGCAATCAGGGGCGAATCCAGGATTTCTCCCCCATGGGGGCAAACAACACGACTAAAATAATTTTTATCCAAAAAATAATAATTATAGAAAACCAGAGATCAAAGCACAAGTTCAAGTAAAATAGTAGCAGAAATATCAAATTAAAATTCAAGTAGGAGCAAAAAAATACCAAAGCAGAGAGACAAAGATCGGAGATGGAGTGTTGGACCAACGATCCAATTACAGAGGGATTGGCTGCCGATTTTGATTTAATCTTACTTAGGATTATGGATTTCAATTTAGGCTTAAGAAGAAAGAGAAATTGAGGAAGAAGA
This sequence comes from Euphorbia lathyris, assembly GCF_963576675.1. Taxonomy (NCBI): domain Eukaryota; kingdom Viridiplantae; phylum Streptophyta; class Magnoliopsida; order Malpighiales; family Euphorbiaceae; genus Euphorbia; species Euphorbia lathyris. The sequence continues at coordinate 15,063,543 of NC_088914.1, read as the reverse complement.
ACTAAAGAGATTAAAGAGAGTAAGAGAGACCGATGGTTTGTTTTATGACCTATTTAGTTTTACATTTAAATATTTACTTTTTATTTTTTTTTATTTTTGTTGTAAATAAAACGACATAGTTCTAATTAAATAAAACGACGTTGTTTTGCTTTAAAACAGAATTAAAAAAATAAAAACAAAATATTAAATTTAAAACCATTCTTCATCCTCAATTATAGAATCAGTAAACCCTAAACCTCCATTGATGAAGAGGGGCAAACACTACAAGAAATTTGGACTTTTATGACACACAATAATTGTCATGAAAACATGATTTTTCGTCATAATACATAAAAGGTGACATTAATTTATCGTCATAGCGATCGTCACGGCATGAGCGTGGTATTATGTATATATGACAAAATTTTCTTTTGTCATGAATGATTTACTTTTATATGACAAAAACAAACATGTGTCACTATACTGTTTTGTTTCCGTGATGCTTATTTTGTCACTATTATTGCATATATTTTCTCACCTGAAACTTTATTTTGTCATGAAAAGTAAACATTTAGATGTCGATATTCAAATTTTGTCATTTATAATTATAGCTAATGTGACAAATACTAATATGGGATTGAAATTATAGAATTTTAGTGACGTTGTAACTAACGCACATTTTGTCACTTAAGATTAATTTTTTTTGTCATGATATGTAATATTAAACCGACGAAATTCATATTTTGTTATCAAAATTTATAGTTAAGGTGACAAATCTATAATTCAAACTGAAATTTTAAATTTTTTATTACATTATAATTATCATATTTATTGTCACTTTAACTTTTAATTTATCACTAAAGCGTATCAATTAGTGACAGTCATCCTATTTAAAGATAGAAATCATCATGAAAAACTTTTGTATAATAACATAAATTTTATCGTCATTTATTCAATATATTGTGACATTACAATGTATCATTGAACAAATAATTTGGTGCCAATAGTACCTGAAGTTTATCCTAATTCACACTTTCGTACCTAGATTACATTTTGTCCCGAAAATATACCTAAACTAACGATGACCGGACAACTTAGTACATTTTACCAGTCAATAACCGGTCAATGCGGGTTTGATGAGTAAATTACACTAATGGTACCTAAACTTTACCCTAATTCACACTTTGGTACCTAAATTTCATTTTGTCCAAAAAATACACTTCAAATAAAGATGAATCAATAATTTAGTATATTTGACCAGTCAACATGAGTTTAACCATTTTAAATTAGAAATTTAGACTCATCATACACTCAATTAACATATACAATATTACTCTTTAGCTCTACATATATATCAAAGGTTAGTATAATAATTTTATGTTAATTGAGTGTATTGTAGGTCCTAATTTTTAATTCAAAATGGTCAAACTCTCGTTGATTGGTCACTAACTGATCAGATGTACTAAATTATCCGGTCACCTTCATTTGAGTTATATTTTAGGACAAAAAAATCCAGGTACTAAAGTGTGAATTAGGAAAAGTTCAGGTACCATTAATGTAATTTACTCAGACAAACTTGCATTGACCGGTCATTTACCGGTAAAATTTACAAAATTGTCCGGTCATCGTTACTTCGGGTCTATTTCTGGGACAAAATGTAATCTAGGTACCAAAGTGTAAAATAGGTAAAGTTCAGGTACTATTGGTGTAATTTACCCGTCCCTCAAAACATAAAGTATAAATACCCGAGCAAAAAAAGATTGCAAATGTAATCTCCATACATAATATTCGCTTGTAAGGTAACAATACTGTTGGAACTTGAAATATAAAAAACAGCAGGATACCGAACAAGGAATAAATGGGCAGAGTCACAGACAATGTCGCTTTCTTTAAGACGTTCGTGGAACTGCCGGAAAATTGCAAGCAGTATGAACTCCGGTCGCCTCTAGGATAAAACAGCCCTCTGTAATACGATTTTGTATTGCAACCGTACAAAATCGTTTCTGTCTACACTCTCAATTTGCTCAGTTTCGAAATACAGAATTAAAATTAATTGTCTATCTAATGGCAGTCTCACACCACCTATTTATACAGAAAAATAGAGCTATTGAGCTCTGATTTACAGGAGAAGAAGGTGGGAGGAAAATCAGGAAGGTGGAGAAGACTGGGTTTGTGTGAGAGACACGTTCAGAAAAAGAGATGTTAAAAAACGTTCAGAAAAGAGTAATTCAGAGTATTTAATTAAATAAAAATTAAATCTGAAATTAATAAAAATAATAATAAAAAATAGTATTAGTTTTTTCAATAAAAATTATAGGATTTACACCACACTATACCACACCAACCCAACCCGATTCGGTTTGGTTCGGTCGGACGGACGGTGGCGGCGCGCGCGCGTGTGGTGGTCAACCAAGGAGTAGGTCCTCACCCTTTCACAAAAGTGGGTACCCCTTGGGGCACACCCCAAGCATGTGAGGACCTCCTTAATAAATATCTCCACCAAGTGCTTTGAAAGAAATGTGGGATACTTTACAACTTAAAACTCAAGGGTATGGGCTCTTTTCATAAATTAAAATTAGGCCAAGCCCAACAATCCCCCACTAGAATTTTTGAAAACGTTTTACTGAGCAGTTACATAAGGTCAGACATAAACAGAGGTATCTTTCGATTTGAACCTTTGCGTAGTGAGCATAGTTCAGATTTTACTAGAATGACTCGTAGTCTTGAACTCTATCTCTGATCTATATCACGCCATAACCTTTTCAGAGTGTAGTTCTAGTAGCCTGTGCGTTTATGGCAATGCATGTCTATCCCAGTTTAATGAATGCTCTAGAGTTTTGCCCTAAACTCATAGGAAGCGGCCTCACTTCCACATTCATATAGGTGAGTCTATCAAAAGTAATCATGTAGCTATGTACTTCACTCCAAGTGGAGTATAGACTTCATTAAGAGTTTCTATTATCTCAACCTCACATCGCTTTAGGATATTCGTGCTTCAAATTGCATGATCTGACACATATTACATCACAACTTGTTATTACCCATTGAACCTATTTCTTGGGATCTCCACTCTATAGGTTGGGTTACCATTGTGTGTAATTCATCACTGTAGGGGCATAAGTCCCATATGTTGGTCCCTTGTTTAGTTGCAAGTATAGTTCCAAGGGGGGGGGGGGGGTTAGGAACTATTTAAACTTTTTTTCGCAATTTAGGCAGACTTCTTTTTCTAAAGAAAGTTTGAACAGCGGCGCTGAGTGAACAGTAAGGTACTGGCTTAGTCAACAGGTGACTAGGTCAGTTTCTTAGCTTGAGTCAGGAGATAGCACTTAGAGTCTATTCCTGAGCTCAGACGTTCAACGCGCACAACTCAACTTGACCTCTTTACTTGGTCAGTTTTGATTATTTAAAGCAAGCAATATAAATAAGGAGTTAAGGTAAGAAATACTTCACTCAGCAGATTTATCCAGGTTCGGCTTCTTCTAAGCCTATGTCCTGTCCCCGGAACACGTTCCGAGATTTCAAATACTCTACTGAGCTCTTTAAAGGTAGAGCCTCAAACCTTTTACAATATCAGCAATTGAGTATGACAAGAGTACCTTCCTCTATACTTCTACTCAATCCTAATCTCTCTGCTGAGTACTTAAAACCGAGTACTCAGCCTCTCCTTTCTATCTCTAGAAATGATAAATGTTTTGTCCTAATACAAAGATGTGCTAAGACACTTTAGACGATTTACAATCACTCTAGACTTTTACACAGATATGAGAAATGTAGTGTAAGAATTTTGCTTTGCTTCTTGCTTGCAGAACTTGTAGAGATTTGGTCAGCGTAATGGCTTGATCAAGTTCTGTGTGTTGTGAAGCTTGTGATGGCACTATTTATAGAGACGTCTGGGTCATCGGTCATTTCAAATTTCGAAATAACCGTTGGAGGGAAACGGCTATGTGTCGTTGTCATCCTGACTTGTACAGAGCTCTCGGCCAATCACAATCGTGTATCTTCTGTCCTCGGTCAGCTCAGCAGATGGTCTCTCCTTTTATGGTAAAGTCAACTGGACAGCATACTATGTCGTCTGTACTTTGCCAAAAGAGGAAACACTTTGTCTGGAAGTTTTCCTTTGCCAGCTGCTGTCTTGTACGCTTTGTCGAGACTACTCAGCAGCTTCATTGTGAAGTTGTTCCTGAAGGTCTTCTAGATCCTTCCGTTTGCTGAGTTGCATTTTTGTTCAAAACGGCAACGTCTTGACATACGCGGGCCGAGTGTACTGAGTTGTTTGACTTGGGCCTTGGCTTCTGATAGGGGTCAAAAACCCCTATCTTTGGGTACGGTTTTAGGACGGTTTTTAGGTTTATTTGGCTAATAAGCGAGCAATTCTCGCATTTAAATGCTTTTGTGTGAGTTAGTTAGAAATTGGAAGCATTCTATTTACTTTTCGTCGTTTAGGCTCGTTTTGTGATCAATTTAGGCAAATACGGCCGAAATAACACGCATATTAGAATTCCGTTATCTTTTGAAGCTAATTGGTCCGTCAAAAGTCGCACCAAACGAAGCGTTTGCTCAAAATAAGCGATTGACGGATCAATTCGGCTTTTGGACTAATGTTTTCTGGAGTTTTTATGCGTGTGCAGGTGTAAGTTCGGACGAAAAAGGGTTTGGAAGTCATCTGGCACGGATCGAGCGCGCTTCGGGCGAAAACGCTCGGCGAGCAGGGCCCCCCGGGCCATTTCTGCTCGTCGAGCAGGCCCCTGGTGGCCTGCTCGCCGAGCAGGGCGCCAGGCGCCTACTCGGCGAGCAGGAGCCTGCTCGGCGAGCAGGCCACCAGGCGCCTGCTCGGCGAGCAGGGGCTGCTCGTCGCAATTCTGCTCGGCGAGCAGCCTTTCCTGCTCGGCGAGCAGACCTGCGGGAATTGGTCAAAAAGACCAATTCCGCCCCCATAAAGCCACGTTCGGCCCCACGTCTTCATACACCAACAAGGTTATGAAATTAGGTCAAAACGAGGCCCGAGACGCGTCTATAAATAGGAATTTCCAATTGTAAATTAAGAATCTTTCGTTTTTGTAAATTATTTAAGCTTTCCCCTTGTAATTCCTCTCCATCTTCTCCATCTTCCTCAAACTCCATTGAAGCTCCTTCAAAGCTTTCTACCGAGGAATTATCAAGGTCCGTCCTTAAGATCAAGTCGCCGGCTGCAGAGTAAACAGGTTCCCTGAAAGGGATTTTTGTATCTTCTTTCATCTTTCTATGTTTGTACTCTTTGATACAGTTGCCGAACTTGTCTTATTGTATCTTGTGACAATCATCTTGCCTTTAATAATAATTTAGCTCTTGTTTTGTTCTATGTTTATTGTCTAATTCTTGTCTTACGCTTTATTCAATTGGTTTAACTCATTCAAAAGCCCCAAAATCTAGTAGGCACATATTGCGAGCTGAATCTGACCTAGTCAGAGCCTAGGAGATTGACGACCTCTTAGTTGATTAAGCGCCAATTTACTGAGCCTTAGACCTAGTTTCGGCCTTAGGGAATCACGCGCTAGGAGCCTCAAGAGGGTAAGTAGGGTTAATCGCCTTGAATACAAGTGACTTGGATTAGGTTTTACTCAATAGACTTGATAATCTATCTTAATTATTATCGATCATTCCATGTTCCTTCGAATAGTTTCATTAATGAAAGATCAATTAGGGGTAGAGTAATTTAGTTAGGCTTAGAATAACTTAGCTAGAATTAGATAACTTAGTTAGAATTAGATAATTTAGCTAGGATTAGCACAATTCAACCTAGGAGTAGATTAATTTAACAAAACCAAACTCAAAACCCCCCTAAGCCTAGATAACATCCGAGACTTAGTAGCTTGATACTTGCAGAAATAAATCCTGTGGACGATAACCTGGACTTAAACCAGAAATTTATTACTTGATAACGGCGGGGTACACTTATCCCTTAGTGAGGTTTCGCGAGAAGCCGCATCAAGTTTTTGGCGCCGTTGCCGGGGATTTATTTCTTCTGCAATATCGAACCAAAGGTTGATTTGTTAGTTTAGGCATTCATTGTGAATATCTTTGTTTATATCGTTTATGCTTGTTGATATATGATTTCTTTATACGTTTCTATACTTGTTCATATCTGTATACTGTTACTTATCAACTTTTGTGCTAGAACTTCACTTTTTCTCAGCGTTCTCTGATCAATGAATTGGCAAGAAAGAGTCGAGTGGCAAGCTCAAAAGTTTACTATCCCATCAAGACGATACATTCATGCCCTGGAGAATGAGGTTCCCAATCCCTCCATGGCCGAGTTAAATAAGAAAATGGATATCTTGATGGCGAAACTGAGCCTCAACACCAATGAAAGTGTAAGTTTTGTGGGTAATCACCAAAGGTACAATTCTAACCCCAATTCTTATGGCTTTTATGATAATAATTGGAGGAGACCTCAACACTCAAATCTGTCCTACGGGAACCCTAACATGTTGAGGCCTCCAAATAGGTTTGTTAATGAGCACAGGGAAAACGAATTGGGAATGTTCCCTTACGAACAAGCAAGCCAAGTTCCTCCACAACCCTCTAGCTCACGAGATGAAGTGATGTCCCTTTTGAAAGGAATATCAGCCCGACTTACAATCAACGAGGAGGTTTGCAAGGACTTGAGCAACCAATTGGCTCAAATAAACCAAGAGATGCAAAAGCAACCCCGATATGCTCTCCCATGCATAAAGGAAAACATAGAAATCCCACAAAGGGAATCAGTTCAAGCCATCTCCTTGAGGAATGACAAAAAGGTAGAACCAAGTCCACTATCACATGCATCACTCGAGGTAAGTGAAGAACCGGAAGCGGTAAGCAACCCCGGTTCAAAATCTGAAATTCTAAATCATGTGGTAGAGATAAAAGATCAAATCAAAACTTGTGTATCTCAATTACCTTTTCCTCAAAAATTAGAAAAGTTTAGGTTTGTTTCATGCTCAGAAGTTTTCATTCTCTTCGACCTGCCAAGAGAATCAAAAAGGGAGCAAACCAAACTTTTTCATAATATGTTTAAATTCGGCCTCCTGCTTTCATTAAACTTATTAGAGGCTCTTAATCCGTTTTGTAGGTACGGATTATTTATTCAGGAATTTGAATTCCTAACGCGAGTAGAAGCATACACCTAGGCGGGAATTCTATGTCGAGCTCGCCGACTATAACGTAGCGCTTCTTGGGAGGCAACCCAAGTTTTAATAAAACTTTTCAGGTTTGTTTAGATTATACATTGATCTTTTAGTTTAGTCTTTTTAGTTTTCTTTTACGTTTTTTTTAAAGTGTTCGTTTAAAAAAAAAACAAAATAATACTAATAAAAATAATAATAATAATAATAATAAAAAATAAATCATTAAATAAATAAATATATATTTTTTTGTTGTTTAGTTTTATTTTATTTTATTTTTATTTTTTATTTTTTTAAGTTTTCAGGTTAAAAAAAAAAAAAAAAAATTTGGCCTCAGGAGGCCCAGCTCGCCGAGCTGGGCACTGCCGCCCAGCTCGGCGAGCAGGGCCCTACTCGCCGCGCGCTGGCGCCCAGCCCGCCGCTGGGCACTGGCGCCCAGCCTGCCGCTGGGCGCTGGCGCCCAGCACGCCGCTGGGCACTACGCCCAGCCCGCCGCTGGGCACTGCGCCCAGCCCGCCGCTAGGCACTGCGCCAGCCTGCCGCTGGCCGCTGGGCACTGCGCCCAGCCCGCCGCTGGGCACTGCTGCCCAGCGGCGGTGCTCGACCGCGATAAGGAATTTTTTCGAGATTTTTTTTTTAAATCCCGAACGAAGCTGAAATAAATAAAAAAAAAAATTGCCACCGCAAATCGTCAAGCTTTTGCGATTGCGATAAAATCCGTAAGTTTTCTTCTCCACCCTAACTTTTTACACTCGTACTTCATGATTTATGATGCAATGTTGGAACTTATTGCATAATTTTAGTGTGAGGAGGAGGGGTAGACAAACTTACAAAAATTGTATAAATTTTTAATTTTCGTTGCGTCGTGTCTAGTTTAGGTTTGCGTTTTGGTGTTTTATTTTTGCTTTATTTATGTTTTTGCATGTTTAGGACCTAAAACCGTGAACCTCCTTCGAATCTAAACTTCGTTATTTATCTTTGAGGGCTGAGAACCGAATCTAAAATTGCATGACAACTAGTTTAGGCGTAGGACACAACTCTTGTATCTGTAAAAGCATGAGCTACAGTTTGCATTTAGACCCTACTTTTGAAGAAATGCTAAAATCATTACTTAGGTAGATAACTTAAGAATTGAAGGCATGTGATATTAAACTTGAGTTTGGGGAAAACTAGTACACATAAATTGAAACCCAAAGAATTGTGAGCTGAATTTGAGCCTAAGAGCGAACATCAAAAAAAGCTCTTTTTCTTGACATTTTTGTGTGAATGCTTTGACTTGTGGAAGATTACAGATTTTGCACCTAATACTGTGTTGAACCTACATGCAATGATTTGAGATGATAAACGATGAATCAGCCTCATTAGAATTAACCTTTTCTTTACCTTGTTTTTCTTTTTTCATCCACTCTAGGAAGCCCCTTTGAGCCGACATTTTTGTAGTTTGTAGATTTTTCTTTCGTTCTAACCCGTTTTTGCGAACCACAACTTAGTTCGCTACTTAACCTTTGTTTTTGCAAAGCTCAAATTGAGCCTTTGTTTTTCTCTAGCGCTTTATCGTTGTTTATGGCATTATAGTAGCAAGCCAAAAGGCTAAGAAGTGAATGAGCATCACTATTCCAAAAGAAAAAAAAAGAGAAGAAGAAAAACAGAAAAAGAAAAAGAAAAGAAAAGAGACGAACAAAAGGGAAGAACTCCATTCCCCAGTTCTTAGAAAAATCAAAAACGTCTCAAAGAAAACATCCCAAAAAGAAAACAATAAGGGACAAATAAAAAGCTCAATCACTTCATATTTGCTAAAGCCATTTAAACTTTGTTGTTGTAGCGCTAGAACACTTAACCTTTGTTGTACCTTTAACCCTCTAACCACATTACAACCCCAATTAGAGGCTGTTTTTGATATCATCGGAGTCATATATCATAGTAGAGGAACTCGGATGAACGTTCAAAAGCAACGTAATCCTAAGCAAGAATATAAGCCGAGAGTAAACACTTTAGCCACCAAAATTGTGTGAATGAGTGAACTACCTATGGTGAGGTGTTTTACTTAGCGATCCCCTCAAGCTCGTTCAATTGAACATGTGTCCTTTTACTTAAAACTATGACCTATTGTAATTGAAATGCAGCTCTTGGATATCGTGTCTCTACTTTGTATTTCCGAATGCATGTAATTACAGATGCTCGAAATTGTGTCAAGCACCTAGTCAAACTGGGAAGTTTTCTAGCTTGCTTGTGATGGCGGGTTTAGTTTTTTTAGTTTACTTGGGGACAAGTAAAGTTTTAAGTGCGAGGAGGTTTGATAGGGGTCAAAAACCCCTATCTTTGGGTACGGTTTTAGGACGGTTTTTAGGTTTATTTGGCTAATAAGCGAGCAATTCTCGCATTTAAATGCTTTTGTGTGAGTTAGTTAGAAATTGGAAGCATTCTATTTACTTTTCGTCGTTTAGGCTCGTTTTGTGATCAATTTAGGCAAATACAGCCGAAATAACACGCATATTAGAATTCCGTTATCTTTTGAAGCTAATTGGTCCGTCAAAAGTCGCACCAAACGAAGCGTTTGCTCAAAATAAGCGATTGACGGATCAATTCGGCTTTTGGACTAATGTTTTCTGGAGTTTTTATGCGTGTGCAGGTATAAGTTCGGACGAAAAAGGGTTTGGAAGTCATCCGGCACGGATCGAGCGCGCTTCGGGCGAAAACGCTTGGCGAGCAGGGCCCCCCGGGCCATTTCTGCTCGCCGAGCAGGCCTCTGGAGGCCTGCTCGCCGAGCAGGGCGCCAGGCGCCTGCTCGGCGAGCAGGGGCTGCTCGTCGCAATTCTGCTCGGCGAGCAGCCTTTCCTGCTCGGCGAGCAGACCTGCGGGAATTGGTCAAAAAGACCAATTCCGCCCCCACAAAGCCACGTTCGGCCCCACGTCTTCCTACACCAACAAGGACACGAAATTAGGTCAAAACGAGGCCCGAGACGCGTCTATAAATAGGAATTTCCAATTGTAAATTAAGAATCTTTCGTTTTTGTAAATTATTTAAGCTTTCCCCTTGTAATTCCTCTCCATCTTCTCCATCTTCCTCAAACTCCATTGAAGCTCCTTCAAAGCTTTCTACCGAGGAATTATCAAGGTCCGTCCTTAAGATCAAGTCGCCGGCTGCAGAGTAAACAGGTTCCCTGAAAGGGATTTTTGTATCTTCTTTCATCTTTCTATGTTTGTACTCTTTGATACAGTTGCCGAACTTGTCTTATTGTATCTTGTGACAATCATCTCGCCTTTAATAATAATTTAGCTCTTGTTTTGTTCTATGTTTATTGTCTAATTCTTGTCTTACGCTTTATTCAATTGGTTTAACTCATTCAAAAGCCCCAAAATCTAGTAGGCACATATTGCGAGCTGAATCTGACCTAGTTAGAGCCTAGGAGATTGATGACCTCTTAGTTGATTAAGCGCCAATTTACTGAGCCTTAGACCTAGTTTCGGCCTTAGGGAATCACGCGCTAGGAACCTCAGGAGGGTAAGTAGGGTTAATCGCCTTGAATACAAGTGACTTGGATTAGGTTTTACTCAATAGACTTGATAATCTATCTTAATTATTATCGATCATTCCATGTTCCTTCGAATAGTTTCATTAATGAAAGATCAATTAGGGGTAGAGTAATTTAGTTAGGCTTAGAATAACTTAGCTAGAATTAGATAACTTAGTTAGAATTAGATAATTTAGCTAGGATTAGCACAATTCAACCTAGGAGTAGATTAATTTAACAAAACCAAACTCAAAACCCCCCTAAGCCTAGATAACATCCGAGACTTAGTAGCTTGATACTTGCAGAAATAAATACTGTGGACGATAACCTGGACTTAAACCAGAAATTTATTACTTGATAACGACGGGGTACACTTATCCCTTAGTGAGGTTTCGCGAGAAGCCGCATCAGCTTCCGTATTGGGCTTGGGCATTCCAATCCTTATGACTTATAACATTTATACTCAACATTGAACAAACACATTAGTAGAATAAATCAAAGCATTTAAACTTAATGTGTTTAGAATATGTATTTTAATTTATACTTAAATAATTTTGTCAAATCAAAATTATGTGGAAAGGTGTTTCAACACCATACTCTTTGCCGTATTTTGGACTTTCTCTATAGCTAATCCTTTTATCAAAGGATCAGCAAAATTCTCTTCTGAGCGTATATGATCCACTCTAACAGATCCTTTAGTGAGTAGCTCTCTCACAGTGCTGTGCTTACGACGTATCTGTCGTTTCTTATCGTTGCAATAACGATTTTGAATCTTAGCAATAACCGCGGTACTATCGCAGTGGATCAATACAGCTGGAATCGGTTTTTCCCATAGGGGAATCTCAGCTAACAAACTTCTCAACCAACCTGCTTCTTCACTAGCCACAGCTAGTGCAATCAGTTCTGATTCCATGGTTGATTGAGCTAGGATAGTTTGTTTCTTAGACTTCCATGAAACGGCACCACCAACTATATTGAAAATATAGCCACTAGTAGCCTTGGAATCATCTTATAAGGTATTCCGGTCAGCATCACTATATCCTTCAAGGACTGTTGGAAACTGATGATCCGCGAAGCCAAAACGGGCCGAATCATAAACACGGGCCCAATCTACACTTAGACCCATGGTCCAAGATCAAACGGGCTCCGAATAAAGGAAGCGGGTAAAGCGAATAACCACCCCGACATCCTAAACGGAGCATTAACTCCCACTCAAACACGTTTGTTGCCACGTAAGGGACGTGGCCTAGAAGGAGGAACCGCCCTCGGCGGTTACTTCAGAACACTTATAAAAAGCCATAAGGCCAGAGGGGGAGGTACGTTCATATTTTTCCAGAAATACTATTATCAATTTACCAACCCTCCTACAAAAACTGACTTGATCGTCGGAGAGTTTACCCGGAGATCCTGTCTCCGGTTCTGTTTTGCAGGTAACTACGGTGGAGATCATCTAATCGGATCCAACAAGTTATCATTGGTGCGGTGAGCGTGGACCTTTTTTACCAACATTTGGTTAAAGGTACACAAAGAACATGTCAGAACCATCACGAACAACCGGTGTTACAACCAGATCAACTAGTATGAACTCAAGGGGTCCACGGACTGCGAATTCGCAGCCTGCGAGTACACAACCTATGGTGCCTAGCTCGACGAACCCTTCGGGACAATTGAGTCCATTATTGGAAGTCCAAGTGCAAACTGAGATGGAGATGTCCAATAGCGATTTCGTCCAAATGGCAGGACAAGTCTTGGCTTCAAATATGAGCCAAGCGGCGGGGGATCGGATGATTAGTTTACTAACCGCAATCGCTGATCACAATAACGCCGTGGCGGCTGCTCCTCAACAACCTGTTGTCATCTCCACACAACCATCGACTACTGCCACCATATCGGCGCTTCCGCAGCCATCTCGAGGGCCAAATCAGATAGGCCAGAGTAGTCGCATGAACCCACACAGCCACCCAGGCAACTACTCGTATCACGATCCTAGTATGACGATCCATCCGACCTGGCAAACATCCCAACCGACGCCGGGAATGTCAGGAATCCTTCCGCTACGACAAACGGAGCCCTTTGTTCACGGATATTCAGGGTTGATGACGTCTGGGGTGAATACGTCTGGACAGGAGCACACTTGGAACTTTGATCCTATAACTGGACGGCGGCTAGAACCACGGCGGGAACAACTTTCAACACCAATTGGCGGGTGGATGCCACCTAGAGTTCACCAGCAGCGGATGGAAGAGGATCGGTGAATACCCCATATTAAATTGGAGGATCAACTGCAGAGTATGATGGAGCGAATGGGGTACACACCTAGGGCGAGAGTAGAGGTGCAGAGCGATTCGCCCTTCGCTCCATCGCTGCGGGAATTTATTCCAGATCACAGGATAAAAGCGCCGGCGATACCTAAATACTATGGGGACCCAAATTCTGATCCTGAAGCACATGTCAGGAACTATAGAGAATTAATGGATGTCGCAGGAGCGAGTGAAAGAATAATTTGCAGATTATTCTCGACCACTTTGGGCGGAGCGGCATCTGATTGGTTTCGGTCTTTACCTACTGAATCCATTCACAACTGGAATCAATACAGTCGTGATTTCTGTGCAAAGTTCGTGGGCTGTAAAGCAGCGGATGTGACGGATAGGCAGCTAAAGGAGATCAAACAGAGAAATTATAATTCCCTAAGGGAATTTGTTATCGCATTTAATGATATTCTGGTGCGGTTACATAACCCGGATATAGTGAGCATTCGCAATATCATGGCGGATGGAACCACGGATTGGAGCATGCGGGAGGAAATCATCCGGAACAAGCCGCGCACCGTGGCTGAACTCATGAAGATAGCAAAAGAATTCATGGAAGTGGACGACGTTAACAGGGAGCATAGAGCTCAAACAAGGCGAGAACGGGAGGCGGCTAGACAAACTTCAGATGGTCGACGGCATCAAAACCAAACACATTACAAGGATAATTTTGTTCGAAAGGGCAATCGTTCCTTTCAAGGGGGGGGGGGGGATACCAAACACCATTGAACACGACTCGTCATGAGGTGCTACTTTGGATTGAGAAAAGCCCCCTGAAAAAGGATGTGCAGTTTCCTGAGGCCAAGGGACGAACCAATTTGGGGAGATATCCTAACAAATATTGCAGGTTCCACAGATTGAATGGCCATGACACAAACGATTGCTATGAATTGAAGAAGGAGATTGAAAAGCTGATCGAGAGAGGCAAACTGAGTCAATTCGTAAGAAAAGAGGCGAGTGACGAGAAAACAACGCTCCCGTATGAAGGGGATGCAAGGCCAGAAAAGAAGCAGAAAAAAGGGGTGATAAACGTGATAGCAGGCGGGATCTATGAGCCTCCAACAAAAAGGGCTCGCCGTGAACAGCGAAAAAGCAATACACATAGGGGGGATGCCCTCAATTACTCATTTGCGCGAATCACGGAGCCACATGCGGATGCTTTGGTGATTACAATGGCCGTGGAAGGATGGGACGTTAAGCGGGTCCTTATTGATACAGGCAGTTCTTGTAATGTTATTACTCGGACTGCATTCAACAAGCTGGGAATTAATGACGAACGAGTGGAACATACATTCATGGATGTAACTGGTTTTGGAGGTCAATCATCTCAAACAAGTGGACAGGTGGTGTTGGAGGCAGAAATGGGTGATAAGAATCTAAAATGGCGAGGTGATCTAGAATTCGCAATTATTGATCTCCCATTGGCCTACAACATAATTCTGGGGCGTCCGTTCCTATCGGAAACGGAATCGCTCATCTCAATGAAGCATTTGACGTTACATTTGCCAACACACCAAGGGCGAGTCATAGTGGAAGGTGATCAACTTGTATCTCAACAAGCCTATACATTGTCACTTGAACCAAGACCAGATGAAGAGGATAAGGTTGATGAGAAGTTGCCGGCGGAAGCATTGGGAGAGACGGAACTATTCGCCATCTCAAATGACAAGAACGTACGAATAGCGGCAGGACTCCCAGAAGAAACGAAGAAAGCCATTACCGAGGTGTTGATCCAATGCGAGTCGGCATTCACAGCTCCAAATGAAGTGCTGAAAGGAATAAGTCCAGACATAGCAACCCATCGTTTGAATATGGACAAAGGTGCAACCCCAGTGCGACAAAAAAAAAGAGGACACGCTCCAGAGAGGCAGAAGGCGATTGAAAAAGCTGTGGCGGATTTGCTAAAATCAGATGCAATTCGAGAAGTCACCTATCCGGAGTGGCTAGCCAATGTAGTGCTAGTCAAAAAGCCAAATGGAACGTACCGAATGTGCGTCGACTTCAAAGATCTGAATAAAGCTTGTCCGAAGGATATGTATCCGCTACCTAACATTGATATATTGGTAGATGGGACGGCAGGATTTGAAGCTTTATCGTTCACCGACGTGAAATCCAGTTACCATCAGATACCCATGGAGAAGGCAGATGAAATCAAGACATCATTTATAACTCATCAGGCAACTTATTGCTTCAAGGTGATGCCCTTTGGACTGAAAAACGCGGGAGCAACATATCAGCGGATGATGAACAAGATATTTTCAGACAAGTTAGGTGAGAACTTCTCGATCTACATAGATGATATGATCATTAAAAGTAAGAAGATGCAAGATCACCCACAGGATATTAAAGAAATCCTGAAAGTGCTGATCAAATATGGCCTCAAATTGAACCCAGAAAAGTGCACGTTTGGAGCAAGAGCAGGAAAATTCTTGGGTTTCATTGTTAGCGGCAAGGGAGTTGAGGCGAATCCGGAGAAAGTAAAAGCGGTGATGGAGATGAAAACACCGAGGAACATAAGAGAAGTACAGAGACTGAATGGGCGGTTGGTGGCATTAGGGCGATTCATATCATGCTCAGCTAGGAGATGTCTACCTTTCTACAATGCCATCAAAAAATCTAAGTCCTTTGAATGGACGCCGGATTGTCAAGAGGCATTTGAGGGTATAAAACGATTACTATGTTATCCGCCCTTAATGAGCAGGCCGGAGGATGGAGAAGATTTATTTCTTTATGTATCCGTCACCAGTATGGCGATATGCACTGTGATGGTTCGAGAAGAAGAAGGACAACAATATCCAGTGTACTATGTGAGCAAAGTCTTGAAGGATGCAGAACTCCGGTATTCGAAGTTAGACAAAATGGCCCTCGCGGTGATAACCACGGCGGCTAGATTAAAACCATACTTTCAGGCGCATACTATCATTGTGAGAACCGGTATTCCAATGCGAAAGGTACTGCAAAAACCTGACGCATCCGGCCGATTGATGGAATGGTCAATTCGCTTAGGAGAATTCGATATTCGCTATGAAGGAAGACCAGCACTAAAGAGTCAAGTACTCGCCGATTTCGTGAATGAGTTCACGTGGGATGATGACGAATGTCCAAAGGCACAAAAAGAAGAGTGGAGCATGTTCACAGATGGGGCATTATCCACAGATGGAGTTGGACTGGGAGTCGTCATCAAAGGCCCGGAGGTTATTCGCCTGTACTATGCGGCAAAGTTAACTTTCGAAACTACCAATAACGCCGCAGAGTATGAGGCAATGATATGCGGATTGAAGTTGCTTAATGAACTTATGCCAGAAAGAGTGGTAATCTACAGCGATTCTAAACTCATGATAAATCAGATCACAAAAAATTATCTGGTGAAACAGGAGGATCTGGTGAAATACCATAAAGAGGTCGGCAGATTGACGCAGGAGTTAACACGCAAAGGAGTCGTTTGGGAAATGGTGCATGTTCCGCGGGGCCAAAACACAAAGGCTGACGAATTGGTAAAAGCAGCGGCGAGTAGAGAACCATGGAGTCAAAAAGCATGCGATTTGGAGATAAGATCGGCACCAGCGTTTGAAGTCGATCAGATTATGGTCATCGAAGAACGGGTAGATGATGAAGATTGGCGGATGCCCATTCGCCAATATTTGGAACATGGAGATTTGCCGGTTGATAAAAGCTTAGCCAGAAAGCTAATTGGGCAGTCAGCGAGATACTCAATTCGAGATGGAACTTTGTATCGGAAATCGTATACATGTCCATGGTTGAAATGCATTAGCCGCAATGAAGGAGACTACGTGCTGCGAGAACTACATGAAGGAATTTGTGGCGCACATGAAGCCTCGGCGGCGTTGGCAAGAAAGGTTAAGTTGATGGGATATTACTGGCCCAAGGTGGTGGAGGATTCCCAGAAGATGGTTGCGGAATGTCGCAGCTGTCAAATCCATGCGAATGAAAAGCATGTTCCCGGAGCCGAACAAATCACTATAATGACGGCATGGCCATTCGCAACATGGGGAATCGATATAGTGGGCCCATTTCCAGAAACGAAAAAGAAAAGGAAGTACTTGATAGTCGCAGTTAACCACTTCAGCAAATGGGTAGAGGCAAAAGCAGTAACCGCTCAAACACCTGAGCGAATGATCGAGTTCTTACGAGAGAACATTATCATGCGATTTGGAATCCCACAAAAGCTTATAACCGACAATGGCACCCAGTTCAACTGTGTCAAATTCAAAACATACTGCGAAAGCATGGGAATCAAGAATCATTTTTCTTCTGTAAATCATCCTCAATCGAATGGTATGACAGAGGTTACCAACAGAGCCATGATTCAGGGAATCAAGAAGCGGCTAGGTGATAAAAAAACAGGTTGGGCGGATGAGATACCCCATATGCTATGGGCATACAGAACATCTGTAAAAGCAGCAACGGGCGAAACACCTTTCTCGCTGGTTTATGGAGCCGAAGCGGTCCTGCCTATTGAAATCAAGTCGCCTACAGATCGGATAATTTATTATTGCGACACACAAAATCCTATCAATATTAGGGATGCATTGGATTCTGTTGAAGAACGAAGGGAAAAAGCTTACATGCAAATGGCAGTGTACCGCAATAGAATCAAGAAATATCATGACAGAAGGGTGTGAAAAGTGATAATCAAGGAGAACGACTTGGTCTTGAAAAAAGCGGATAAAATACAATCCAGAGAAGGTAAAGGCAAATTAGGCGTCAACTAGATCAGACCATACAAAGTATCCAATAAGCTAGGACCATCAACTTTCGAAATAGAAGAAATGAGCGGCAAAAAGCTCCCGCGCACCTGGAATCTGGAGAATCTACGCCTATATAAACAGGCCGAGTAGTTCAAGGAAATGACGAGTACTCTTTTTCCTTTTATGAGTTTTTCCCAATGGGTTTTCTGATAAAAGGTTTTAATGAGGCTTTGATCCCACACAGTTTATGTACCCATGTAATAAGAAGCCTTTTTTCTTTATCAATAAAGGTATTCAATTATTACATTTATTCAATATACTACGTCCGAATGCGGATCCTTTTCAACATGATCACAAAAACACATAAATGTGTTGCCTATTAAAGAAAGGCGGATGCATGATTACGCATCACTCGCAAAACCTTATGGTTAATCTTAAAAACACATAAATGTGTTGCTTATTAAATAAAGGCGGATGCATGATTACGCATCACTCGCAAAACCTTATGATTAACCTTATGATTATTTTCGAAAGAAAAATCATAAGATAAGGCATAAAATTAAGCGAATAAACGAGTACTCAAAAAATTGCTCAAAAAATTGCAAAAAGGGTCTGGCCACCCTAGCGAAAACGAAACTAACTACAAAGAATTACAAGGATGAAGTCGGCAAAAGACAAGGGTAACATATGAAAATAAGGGGCAACAAGGAATAAAACGACAATCGCACATGTAGGTAAAGCGGCAAGTAAAAGAAAATTAATATATACGGGCAGTTTGTTGCATACAACAGTTCAAAATATAAATCAAACTACACTACAGCTTCCTCTCCTTCACCCCTATTACCCTCCTCACCTTCAGCGGCTCCCTTATCTCCTCCAGTGGGCGGATTTGCTTCAAGCGAATCCTCAACCCTCGAATCAGTAACCGCTTCAGAGAGAGGTACCTCTTGCTCAGACTGAGAAACGCCTTGTGGTACCCCTTCTTCCGCGTTCTGATTAGGGATCTCGCAGTTAATTGGAGAGGCCTGAAAACTCTGCCAATCTAAGAGGAGTACCTCATCCATATCAGCATCCTCGGCTTCCAGCTTGTCCCACTTCTCAATTAAATCCTTTTCAGGGATGGGAACCTTGGGGCGGTTAAGTATTCGATCTGGATGTCCATGCTCATAAGCAGCATGAATTCGCTCCCCATACCAATAGATGCGTGCACCATCTTCAGCGAGAATCTCCTCAGCCCTCTTCTTTTGCATCTCTAGAGCCTCCTTGGATGAATTTAGATCATCAAGGACCTTTTGCAGCTCGTCGGACTTAGCCTGGAGGGATTTGAGAGCTTCCTCCTTCTCGCTCATAGCCTTCTGACAAGCGCCTTCAAGAGCCTTTACCTTCCCTTGGACATCATCATAAAGCGACTTCTGAGTCGCCAATTCAGTTCCAATGTTCTCCAGCTCTTTGGCTCGTTCAGCATCCCTTCGGAGAGCGCCCTCCGCGAAATTGATAATCTGCATATAAGACGGCTCGCGAATAAAAAGGGCGGGTAAAAACATACGATTACTATGGACACAAAATCCTTGAAAGGGAATGACAAGCTTCTACCCCCAAAACAACAATATACCTCTATGGCGCGCTTCTCGATCCCCTCCATAGCAGTAGGAAGCGGTACTTGTTCTCGCACGCGGGAAGCAGAGGGGAGTCGCCCAAGGACATTGCATATGGAAGAAACAATGTCCTTACATGAGAAACTCACGGCCATGCCAAAGGTCCTAGTCCACCACCCGCTAATATCGGGAATGGGCTGCGAACGCATAAGGAAAGAGATCAGAAGAACAGCAGATAGCTTATAAAGAACAATAAACATTACAATAAATCAATATACCTCATGAATTGGTGTACTGCTCTTTCCTTTTGATGAAGCAGATATGGGTGTACCGCCAATAGTAGGAGATACAGATGCGTTTTTCTTCCTGGGACGAGAAGACTCCGTATCTGCATTATTCTTTCGCTTCCTAGTTAAAGGAAGGTCCTCAGAAACAGAAGTGGGACCTTGTGAAATGGAAGCGATTGGAAGGGAAGCCGCCTCAACAGAAGGAGCCGCCTCAACAGAAGGAGCCGCCCCCACAGGAGAATTCACCCCTGCAACAGAAGTTGTTCCCTCCATCCGCTTCTTCCTTCTTGCTAGAGCTTTCGCCTCCCGATCTGCAGCGAGTTGAGATAAAGGATCACCCCTGCAAAGGGTTAAAAGAAATCATCAACTTGGAAATGAAAAAAAAGAAAAGTACCTTGAACAAAAACGCGATAAGGGATATAGACAACGCGATCTCCCTCGCGGTAGGCAATCGCCACTCGACTTCTTAGCATGTGGAAGGCCTGATCATACGTCCATACAAAAGGAGGCGTACTCTTCAGGAACTTTATAACAACGGATTCTTCCTCACTGGGGTAACCGAAGTTCAAACTCTTTACATTGGGCCGGCCCCAGCAGCGAAGGAAGTTTGGATTCCCTTCATTAAACTTGATAAAGAAGTAAGATCGGTCCCACTCGCGGATCTTGTTCAGCTTCACGTCGAAACCATAGTAACCGCTCTGACGGATGAAAGTGAAATACCCCGCCGAACTCTTGAAATGATGAAGCTTGGAGAAAATTTTGAGTGAGAAGGGAACCTCCAAATAATCCGCCAGAAATTTATCCAGAGTTAAGTCGGCCCATCCATTGGGATGCAATTGACCGGGTGCGATTCCGTAACCGCCCAGGACGGAAGCAATCTCATCCGCCAGTGGATACGTGAAACCGCAGATAATCTGGGCGACGAAAATGGTGAAATACCCCTTTGGGTAGTCGCCCGGTCCTCTATCCTCCCCGGGAATGATGGTCTCGAGACCTTGAAGCCAAGGATACTGCTCCCGCAAATCATCAATTGTCTCACGACAAACTAGGCTTCCTGATCGGTCCTTCTTCGGTAATAAGCGGGGGGTTGGGACAGGTGGCGGAATCAACTTCTTAGGGTCAAAACCTAGACCCTCATCGGTTGTATTCGCTAGGTGGAGGAAGTCGGCGGGATGGGAATCAGACCCAGGAGAGCTGGTTGAAGCTTCATCAACCATCTCATCGACCTCATGAGACACCTCGCGGACATAATTTTCGTCGAACGGTTCGAAATCGAGGTCAAGGTTCGACATATTGATGAAGAAAAATGAACAGAAGTAAAGAGCCGAACGAATTACAAGTAATGGAAAGGAAAACTTACATGTGTGAAAGAATACAGAGAAGAACGAACACTAAGGGGTTGACGCCGGAGAAGAAATTACAGGAGAAGGAAAGAACAACTTTCGAATTTTGAAAGAACAACTTTCGAATATCCAGACAAAGACGAAGAGTCCCCTATAACATGTGAAAAGACCCTAAAGGGCTCTTGCCAAACTAAAGGGGAGGCATGTGATGATCCGTGAAGCCAAAACGGGCCGAATCATAAACACGGGCCCAATCTACACTTAGACCCATGGTCCAAGATCAAACGGGCTCCGAATAAAGGAAGCGGGTAAAGCGAATAACCACCCCGACATCCTAAACGGAGCATTAACTCCCACTCAAACACGTTTGTTACCACGTAAGGGACGTGGCCTAGAAGGAGGAACCGCCCTCGGCGGTTACTTCAGAACACTTATAAAAAGCCATAAGGCCAGAGGGGGAGGTACGTTCATATTTTTCCAGCAATACTATTATCAATTTACCAACCCTCCTACAAAAACTGACTTGATCGTCGGAGAGTTTACCCGGAGATCCTGTCTCCGGTTCTGTTTTGCAGGTAACTACGGTGGAGATCATCTAATCGGATCCAGCAAGTTATCAGAAACCTTTGATAATGTAATCCAAGTTTCATGGTTCTTTTAAGGTATCTCATGACCCTTTCTGTAGCATTCCAATTCTCCACACTAGGTCTACTAGTAAATCTGCATAGCAATCCTACAACATACGTGATGACGGGTCTAGTACAATCAGTGGCATAACGAAGGCTGCCAATTATGCTAGCATACTCTGATTGTCTTACACTGTCTCCAGTGTTCTTAAAAAAGTTTTATACTCGGGTCATAAGGTGTACATGCAGGTTTACAATCAAAGTAGTTATATTTCTTTAGAATCTTCTCAATGTAGTGAGATTGATCTAAAGAAATTCCAGTTTCAGACCTAGTTATCTTTATGCCAAGAATGACGTTCGCTTCTTCTAGATCTTTCATGTCAAAGTTTTCACACAGCATTGACTTAACAGCATTCACAACATGAATATTAGACCAAAAATAAGCAAGTCATCAATATATAAGCATATAATGGTGCAAAGACCATTTTCATATTTGTAGTAGATACATTTATCACTTTCATTCACCTTAAACCCGTTTGAAATAATCAGGTTATCAAATTTTGCACGCCATTGCTTAGGTGCTTGTTTTAGCCCATATAAAGACTTATCTAACTTACATACCTTATGGGCTTGATCAAAAACTACAAAGCCCTCAGGTTGATCCATATAAACCTCCTCTTCTAATTCACCATTCAAAAACGCAGTTTTAACATCCATTTGGTGCACCACTAGATTGTGCACAGAAGCAATAGCAATCAAAACACGTATTGATGTAATCCTAGTAACAGGTGAATAAGTATCAAAGAAATCAACATTTTCTCTTTGTCTAAAGCCTTTAGCTACAAGGCGGGCCTTAAACTTATCTACTGAACCATCAGGTTTCAGTTTCTTTTTAAGGATCCATTTACAACCTATTGGTTTACAACCTGGTGGTAAGTCTACTAAGTGCCAAGTTTGGTTTGACTCAAGTGAGTCCATTTCATCATTAATGGCTTCTTGCCATAGATCAGTGATGAGTGTCCGGTAGGGCTCTAAATATATATACGGATAAGTGCGTTATGATTGTGGATGTGATCTTCCTAAATGCTCTATCTCTACTAGACGCTACTACTTAGGGGCAAGTGTACCCCGTCGTATCAAGTAATAATCCAGTTAAGACCGGGTATCGAATCCACGGGATTTATAACTACAAGTATTAAACGACTCAGTTTTATATGTTATCTAAGCGGTGAATACTTTGGGTTGATTTGGGAAACAACTACAAACTACTCCTAACTATAGGTGAGACAAATTTATATAACGAAAACTCTACGAAGTGATATGGATGGTGATAAGTTATAAGTATGATAAACAATGACCACAAATATATACGGTTAATGATTTACTCTTGCAATGACGACTACGTGTAGAGTGACCGACCCGTGAAGTACTTAGACTACGTGGTTCCTAGTCAAGGCGTGTCTAATACTGGGGATTAGAAACTAGAGCCCGTAAGTTCCGTGGCTTGTCAATTCCTACGGTTTCCGGTGCGTCACTTCCGGTAAGGCAACACCTATATGAATCCCTAAAGATAGCCCGAATGGCATCGGAAATCGGGTTCCCCTACACAATAATCAATTACGAATATCAAAACAAGTAGCAAGTATCAACACGTATAGAGAAGTAGAAATTGTAAATCATAAATTATAAATATGGAAAATGTAAATATGGAATACAACCAAGCCTAGTACATAGGAAGAGTACAAGCTAATTAGCAAGTGAAAAGGGAAGAATCCGCCCTCGGAACTAGCTAACCGGACTCAAGGCCGTCTCTTAGGACTTGGAGGTGGAACTCTCGAGCTTGGTGAATGAAGATGGAACGGAACTTTGACGGAATGCCGGAATAGACGAACAAGCTCTCAAGGTGATAGAGTTTTGCTATGTAAAATCTGAATGTCTAAATGAGTGCTAATCACTCTTATTTATACACATCAAGTTAGGGGTAAAATTGTAATTTCATAAGATACAAGCATGGAGATACATTCTTTCTGCAGAATTCCCATGACACGCCCCACGTATGGTTGAGGATGCCCCGCGTATTGACCCATTTCGTCAATAATTTCTTGCATGTGGGCCAAGTTCAGATCTTGTTGTCTCAACCACGCCCCGCGTAGACTGGGTTACGCCCCGCGTGGTTGAGCTTCTGAGATTTAATAGCTTGCATTATGTCTTTTACGCCACGTGTAGCCTGAAGCACGCCCCGTGTATGTGAGTCCCTGGATCTTTTGATTGAAGAATTTCCCAATACGCCCCGCGTGTAAGGTGGGACGCCCCGCGTAGGACCTGTTGACTTGGGAGACCATGCAGTCTGACCTTCATGATTGAGTGAATTATTGCATATACGCCCCACGTGGTGGTTCATACGCCTCGCGTATCAGTGGGTAAGTCCCATATGGTGCATGTGGATTGCTCAATCAGTTCTGACTAGATAACACGCCCCGCGTGGAGGTTGATACGCCCCGCGTATGTCGGTGGGATTTTGCTCCTTACTCGTACCTGAAATACAATTCTCGAGAGCCGAGTTAGCTTGACGTTTTATTTTCTAAATTTAATCAAAAATAAAGACGATTAACCAAAAGTACGGATTTTATTTTTATTTTGTTATTTTATTAAAAACTCCTTATTTTTGTAATTAAACTTATTTATTTGGTCCTAAATTAAGCCGTAAACCACTCTAAAAGATAGGGGCGAAACGTCCCTATCAACCTCCTCGGACTTTAAAGTTTTACTTGTCCTCAAGTAAAAGAAGTCGAAAGACAAAGGATTGAGATGATTAAAAAACAAACCTTCGGTTAGTTTTACCAAGTGCGTGATCCCAAAGCTAAAGTTTTATGCAAAGTTTTTGGCAAGTACCTACGTGAACAAATGAGCGACCAAAACTTGTTTGAAACCTCCATGATCAAATTTAATAGGCAATATCAACGGGGGCCGATTATCTTTTGAGAACCCGAAAGTACCTCACCAAGGGATTTCACTCTTACGCTCATCTTTTGGTGGGTCGGTGTTTTTGCACTCTCTTTTGCACTTACTCGAAGTCACTTTGAGTTTGCATTTTCATCTAGGTTTTTCCTCCTATGTTATGGTCTAGGCAATATTAAAAATGAACCCGGAGGGGGGTTGTAATGTGGGTGGCTTTTTAGAGGTTAATTTTTCTATAGAAACTCGAGTTCAAACACCATTTTGATGATTGCACCGTATTTTTATTTTGGCCTTAGCGAGTTTGTAAATTCGAAATTGCTCGGGTGGAGCTTGAAAATGTCTTTTTGTTCTTTATTGTGTCCTTTTTGTTTCGAGAGTGGCACAAAAACGATTTCGAAAGCTTATGGTGCTTACTTGTCAAGGCCTTGGCTTGTTTTGGGTACTTCTGGTGCGATTTGATTTTGTCGGTGATTGAACAAGAGGAAAAGGGTTAAATGTTAAAAGGGTGTTTAACAAAGAAGTTGGTTAATAGGCTCGAGGGGGTTTCCTAAAGGTTAATGAAAACGAGAAAAATAATTTAAGAAAAGAATTAGCCTAAGTGGGTTTGTTTTATCATCTATTGCCCTTTTTACCAAAATAAGTGTACTTAACCCGGTATTAGATGCAAACTCTATGAGTCGAGTGAAGTCAAAGCCCTCGAAAAGTTGTGAAAGAAAATAGAGTTCTCGTATGAACTCTTTTAGGCTCAAAAATACCTCACAAGAAATTCGGGTTATATTTTGTACTTTTGCATTCTCGTCAAATTCTCAACCATCCCGTTTTTATTGCCTTTTTAAATTTCATTATAGAGGTCACCTGTGGGTTAGGACTCAATGCTCTTGTTTAGTACGAACCTAGGCTTTGCATAAATTCTATAACTTCAGAATCAAAACTAAAATT
The DNA here is from genome assembly GCF_963576675.1 of Euphorbia lathyris. NCBI lineage: Eukaryota > Viridiplantae > Streptophyta > Magnoliopsida > Malpighiales > Euphorbiaceae > Euphorbia > Euphorbia lathyris. Next base: position 15,038,144 of record NC_088914.1, on the reverse strand, counting down.
TCTTAATTAAACCGATCCTTTGGTTTAACTTCTTTACATTTAAGAACAAATAACGGAAATTTTAATTAATTTCCGAGGGAGGTAGTGTGTCGGAAAAATTTAAGAATCAATAAATTAGATTAATTATTTTGTTGTTTATTTGATTTTTATTTTTGTTTTTGTTAGTGCAAAACAAACGGTGAGTGCGGGGTTGCACGACCCTCCGCGTTTATTAAAATGACGTCTATTCCAAGGACGTCGCAAAAGAAAAGAAAAACAAAAACAAAAAGAAAGATAGAAATTAAATTGAAAAAGGACCCTGGAGGTCAGGTCCTACGCGTGGCGCACCCAGGGGGGCGCCCCGCGTAAGAGGTGTAAATTAAGCATTTTGAGGCTAGAGACACGGATACGCGGGGCGCTCCGCGTGTTCCGAGTTCTAGGTCAGTTTGGAAGGCAGAAGGTTGGGCACACGAGGCGTAGAATGGGGCATGCCCCGCGTGTGCATTATTAACTTAAGCATAAACAGAAAAAATGAACACGGAAAGAAGAAATAAACAAAACCAAACACGAAGAAAAAGCAGAAGAAGGGGAAAGAGAGATATATATATATATATATATATATATATATATTAAAATAGAAAGAAAGTACAAGAAAAACGTAAAAGATAATACCACAAAAACACGAACTAAAAACATAAATACGAAAAGGAAAAACATAGAACAAAGAAAAACATAAAAAAACAAAAGGAAACTAGAGTGGAGGCGGAGGAGGATGCCCCTGGATGTTGAAATGCGTGAAGAATGCGTTGGTGAAGGCGTCAAAATTGGCCGGATCCTCACGCCGTTGGGCCTCGATGGAATCGAAGCGGGTGGTGAAGGTGGAATGGTCCATGAGGCGATTAGCCTCAAGGGTATCGAAGCGGGTGGTGAGAGTGGCATTAAGGTTGGCAAATTGAGAATCAAAGTGGGCACGATCTTGACGTTGGCGGCCTTCCAAGGCGTTCAACCGGGCATATATGGAGTTGAAATCATGGTTGGGCGGTGGGCTAAAGTTTAGGGGGTGGTGGTGATTGGTGTTGTTGGGAGCAAGAAGAGCGGGCCCGAGTGGACCGCGGGGGGCGGATATCGGCTACACGCTTGCTTCGAGTCATGATTTGGGAGGAGTGAGGAAGTTTGTATTAGGAATATGGGGAGTTAGAGGGAGTGTGAGGGATGGAGTTAGGAAAAAGGGATGAGTATATATAGGAAAGGGATGGAATTCCAAGGGATTCTCGGATTCCCAGGGGGGTACGCGGGGCGTGGCTCAAGGCTGGTAAGGTGGTCAAAGGCGGCGGAGCCGAGAGCGGAGGTGGAAAAGATTGTGATGAGATGGCCCAAACCGAGTTTGGCATGCTTCCGGGTGGGCATGGAGCGGAGGTTGAGTGTAGAAGTGGGAAAAAGATGTGATGGGGAAGGGGAAAAGCTGTTATGGGGAGTTGCAATTTGCAACTCCCTGAGGGTACGCGGGGCGTAGAAGGGGCGCGCCCCGCGTGGCCTTTATTTTTGGTTGCGAATTGGCTTGGCCAAGGACGCGGGGCGTGGAGGGTACGGCGCCCCGTGTAGCCATGCGTTGGAACACACTAATAAGATCAGAGACTTGGCTACGCGGGGCGCACTGGTGCGTACGCTCCGCGTATTTATTTTGGATTAATGAGGGATTTGTTTTTTCGTGGTTTTTATTAATTTAAAAGAAACGAGATGAGCTTAAAAGAAAAACAAACGAAAATAAGAATTTGAAAGGAAAAGGAAAGAGATATATAACGAAAAAGAAGGAAAATAGAAATAAAGTGAAAAATGGATATGATACATATACACAAATGGGTTTGAGAAAGGCAAACCGGGGCTACGTTTAGAGTCAGAGTAGCTCGACTTTCTCTTGTGGCGGCTTATTACAGGCTGTCCGAGTTAGAACTCGATGGGTCCGAACTTCTACTGTTAAGGAGAGTTATTGCTTGTCCGGACTCTCTATTTTTTGCCTGCGGGTTTTGCTCGGTGTTTGTCGTGAGAGTTCCTAACTGCCTCTCCTGTTGTTGCTGATTCAAATGGGCTACCTGGTGGCTTAGGTCCCTGCAAAACACCTCACTATCGGCAAGACGGGTTAGGATGTCCTTTAACAAGGAAGTTACCGATTGGCCATGCATGTTATTGGGAGGTTGAGTGTTCCGACCTCCGGGCATGGTTTGTGATTGCCCTAGCCCATTTTCCCTATATTCTTGATGAAAGTCGGGTGGGGGCCTCAATACATTATTGTTATTGCCGTACGACAAGTTAGGGTGTTGGTATCGAGGCCTCCACCCACTATCATTATTATTGTGGTGGTGTGAATAGGAGTTCGGGTTAGGGTTGTACCTTTGATTACCTCCTACGTAACTTACATTTTCGGTGTCACCGGCGAAAGGGCTACCGACTTGGCAATTAAGTCCGTCATGATCTCCACCACAATGATTGCACATCAGGACCTGTGCATCTTTGTTGAGGCTCCACTGTTCTATCAAAGCGTCTAGTTTCTTATTCATTTCCGCCATAGAACTTTTTGGAGCCTCTTTCTCCACGGTGAACGTTTAATGTCACGGGGGTCCGGCAAGCCAATCTTCTTGCCACTGTACGCTTTTCCTTGCGAGCTTGTGGATGAGCTCATATGCTTCGCTGGCCGACTTCCTAAACAGGTCCCCACCTGCTGCGGAATCCACGGTAGCACGGTTAGTAGGCGTTAATCCGTGATAAAAAGTACTTACCAGATCGTGGTGCGGGCAGCTTCGAAGCAACTTTCGGAACCTAGCCCAAGCTGAATGAAGGGCCTCGCATTCAAGTTGCCTAAAGGACGTGATATCGTTCCTCAACTTAACCGTTTTGGACGGCGGGAAGTAGTAGGAAAGGAACTCCTTCTCAAGCTCCTCCCATGATGTAATCGATCCCGCCTCCAACGAGTGCAACCACTCCAACGCTTGTCCTGTCAAAGAGAAAGGAAACAACTTTAGTCAGACGGCCTCAACCGGAACACCATTTTGCCGAGAAGTTTCGGCACACATAAGAAATTTATCGAGATGTTCGTTAGGGTTTTCAGGGGGTTCCCCTCCGAATTGACCAAGTTATTGGATTAGTTGGATCATGCTAGTCTTTATTTCATATGTGTTGGCCGGAATGGTGGGAGCAACTGTCACCCGACCCTAAATAACCTCAATCGGCATCGGGCGTGAAATAGAAAGATCATAATCAATAATTAAGAGTCTCCAAATTATCCAACGCCATTATATTACAATTGAACTACCAAAGTTCTAACCATAATTCTCACAATAAGCAGCCAACTTCCAAACCCCGCCTAAACGGTCGGTAACCTTCTTTATATCCTGTACTTTCTCACCTAAAAACATTAAAACATTTAAAAACGTGAGACAAAAATCTCAGTAAGAAACTATCAGCTATGAAAACCAACTTTACTTAACATAGCTGTATATATATATATATATATTTTTATAAAAGGGATTTAACCAAAACCTTATAAACTATACTCAAAACTTAAGTTCATAATATAGTCAAAGTAGTAAACCAAAACCATAAAAATATATAATCTTGTATCCATTCTTGAGTTCAAAACCTTATAAAATATTGTAATCAAATAAGTGTTTTATCAAACCAACTCGGATTTAATCAAACGTAAAACCTTATATCAAAATCAATTATAACCGAAAACATAATCCAAATGAACTTAAAACATTGTATCCATCCTCGAGTTTCTCCCCTGAAGTATCAATTCATAACCACATATATAATCGAGACGTCTCTTAACATTGCCTATCCCATATGGTCTTACCCAACACTTCGCCGCCATACCCAATAGGTCTTAAGACTGTGTACACAGACCATGCCCCTCACTGAACATGGTCTTCAAATATAAAACCACCGATCCGGATAACTCTCGATGGATATAAAATCATAAAATCATAATGTGTTCAAATATCCTTTCACAATCAATCAAATTCCAAACTATTTCATAACCATAAATCATTTGGCTTCAATTAGCCCTTTTGTATCATAAAAATCATATTTGGACTTCAATCCAAAATAATAACAACAATAACCGTAACAGATTTCTCAATCCAAAAACAATTCGTAAGAAATCAGCAAATTCATTTTGTTCAATATGGATATACATTGAAACCAAAAACATATATGTATATATGTAAAATCAACCAAATGAAGCCTTAAATCAACATAATCAAGTAAAATCTGAAATTCACATAAAAGCATAATCAATAGCTTCATTTGAACCATGATTTCACAATAAAAAGCAAAATCATGAAAAACCTCAATTTTACAAAATACCCGTATAAATCTTGAAATATCAATTTCTGCAAATTCTTTGATTATATATATATCAATATACATAAAACTTAAAATATAGTTGATAGTTACTTACCTTGGCTAAAATACACCCGATCGATTCACCGCTAAATTCTGTCTAAAACGTTTCCTTCCAAACACTGCCGAAACTCAAAAACTCTTCGGTTAGGACTTCGATCTATGCATAAGGATGCTATGTTTTAAATTTCGAGTGATTCGAACGGTCGAATCTCCGTAAATCAAAGAAACGGTGGAGAAACGATCGAGAGAACGATGAAGAACATATAAAGATGAAAGAAAAGGAAAAGGAAAAGAAAAGAATAAAACATGTTCGTACACACTGGAACATTTGAGATTTATATTCCAAATTTGGAAAATATCACATTTGATCCTCAATCTTTCTATAATCTTTTACAAATTATCCTAAACTTTTAATTTACACATAAAACCATCGAATTAACTCCAAACTTTTCCTATAACACCAAATAAAAATCACACATCTAATAATTATAATATATATTACTATCAATATATAAATTCTAGAAATTTAGACACGGACGTGACAGCAACGATTCCGTTGCGATTTTGAGGGCGATGCGGAGCAAGAATCTCCATCATTGTCCGGGTGTCGTTTCCATCATTGCGGGTGTTGTTCACGGGTTGCACCGGCGGCCTTTGGTTGGCCTCGGGTTGGTTAGCTTCATTGTTGAGGTTGGCCATTTTCTGTCTTCGAATCCTACAAAGAGTACGTTCAATTTCAAGATCAATAGGAACGAGAGTATCACTCCGAGATCGGGTGCCCATAAAATAAATAAATAAAGAAATTATGAACAAGAAAGAATATTGTTAGTAAGAGTATATATAAACAATTTATACAAAGATAATGCTTAGACTAATAATAAAACGTTTTTGTCTAATATTGCAAGAAATTATAAATCCCAGGTAACGACGCCAAAAACTTGATGGGCGTGGCGCCTAGGTAGAGCTTATGAATATATATTATGATAAGTGCGTTATGACTGTGGATGTGATCTTCCTAAATGCTCTATCTCTACTAGACGCTACTACTTAGGGGCAAGTGTACCCTGTCGTATCAAGTAATAATCCAGTTAAGATCGGGTATCGAATCCACGGGATTTATAACTACAAGTATTAAACGACTCGGTTTTATTCGTTATCTAAGCGGTGAATACTTTGGGTTGATTTGGAAAACAACTACAAACTACTCCTAACTATAGGTGAGACAGATTTATATAACGAAAACTCTACGAAGTGATATGGATGGTGATAAGTTATAAGTATGATAAACAATGACCCCAAATATATACGGTTAATGATTTACTCTTGCAATGACGACTACGTGTAGAGTGACCGACCCGTGAAGTACTTAGACTACGTGGTTCCTAGTTAAGGCGTGTCTAATACTGGGGATTAGAAACTAGGGCCCGTAAGTTCTGTGGCTTGTCAATTCCTACGGTTTCCGGTGCGTCACTTCCGATAAGGCAACACCTATATGAATCCCTAAAGATAGCCCGAATGGCGTCGGAAATCGCGTTCCCCTACACAATAATCAATTACGAATATCAAAACAAGTAGCAAGTATCAACACGTATAGAGAAGTAGAAATTGTAAATCATAAATTATAAATATGGAAAATGTAAATATGGAATACAACCAAGCCTAGTACATAGGAAGAGTACAAGCTAATTAGCAAGTGAAAAGGGAAGAATCCGCCCTCAGAACTAGCTAACCGGACTCAAGGCCGTCTCTTAGGACTTGGAGGTGGAACTCTCGAGCTTGGTGAACGAAGATGGAACGGAACTTTGACGGAATGCCGGAATAGACGAACAAGCTCTCAAGGTGATAGAGTTTTGCTATGTAAAATCTGAATGTCTAAATGAGTGCTAATCACTCTTATTTATACACATCAAGTTAGGGGTAAAATTGTAATTTCATAAGATACAAGCATGGAGATACATTATTTCTGCAGAATTCCCATGACACACCCCGCGTATGGTTGAGGACGCCCCGCGTATTGACCCATTTCGTCAATAATTTCTTGCATGTGGGCCAAATTCAGATTTTGTTGTCTCAACCACGCCCCGCGTAGACTGGGTTACGCCCCGCGTGGTTGAGCTTCTGAGATTTAATAGCTTGCATTATGTCTTTTACGCCACGCGTAGCCTGAAGCACGCCCCGCATATGTGATTCCCTGGATCTTTTGATTGAAGAATTTCCCAATACGCCCCGCGTGTAAGGTGGGACGCCCCGCGTAGGACTTGTTGACTTGGGAGACCATGCAGTCTGACCTTCATGATTGAGTGAATTATTGCATATACGCCCCGCGTGGTGGTTCATACGCCTCGCGTATCAGTGGGTAAGTCCCACGTGGTGCCTGTGGATTGCTCAATCAGTTCTAATTAGATAACACGCCCCGCGTGGAGGTTGATACGCCCCGCGTATGTCGGTGGGATTTTGCTCCTTACTGTTACCTGAAATACAATTCTCGAGAGCCGAGTTAGCTTGACGTTTTATTTTCTAAATTTAATAAAAAATAAAGACGATTAACCGAAAGTACGGATTTTATTTTTATTTTCTTATTTTATTAAAAACTCCTTATTTTTGTAATTAAACTTATTTATTTGGTCCTAAATTAAGCCGTAAACCACGCTAAAAGATAGGGGCGAAACATCCCTATCAATCAGCATCTAAGGAGGTTAAGGCTTCATGTATAGTAAGTGGATCTTCTTCTACTGTGAAAGCATAAAAGTCAGAACCAAAGTCTTTGGATACTCTAGGTCTCTTACTTCTCCTAGGTTCAGATTCCTCACTCTCATTTTGCACTATAGGTCTAACAGCAGGTATGCTACTAGATGATGCACCCCCACTATTTCTCAATAAAAAGGAAATCTATCTTCATAAAAGTCAGCATCATTTGACTCCAAGATGACTTTTGCATTCAAATCACAGAACCTATATACTTTTCTATTCACAGCATATCCAATAAACACACATTCATAAGCCCTACTAGCAAGTTTGACTCTCTTTGGGTCAGGAATCCTAACATAAGCCAAACAACCCCAAGTTCTAAAATATGATAGGCTAGGTGTTTTATTTTTCAAGATCTCATAAGGAGAGATTTTGATTCTTGATTTAGGGACCCTATTTAGCACATAACAAACAGTCAAACGGATTTCTCCCCACCAATGTGAGGCAGCACCTGAACTAAGCATAATAGCTACTACAGATTCGGTAAGTGTCCTAATTTTCCTTTCAGCCTTTCCGTTCATTTCTGGTGAATAAGGTGTTGTGGTTTCATGTATAATGCCATGTGTTTTATAGAAATCAATAAACAGGCTAGAACCATATTTTGTGCCTCTATCACTACGAAGTCTCTTGACTTTCCTATTGTATTGATTTTCTATTTCAACTATGAACAACTTAAACATGAAAAACGCTTCACTTTTATTTTTCATCAAATAAACAAAAGTAAAGTCAGAACAATCATCTATAAAGGTTATAAAATACCGTTTGTCATTTCTAGTCAACTTTCCGTCTAATTCACATATATCAGAATGAATTAAATCTAGAGGTTCAGAATCCCTAACAACAGATTTATGAGGTGTTTGAAGGAAAATAGGCTAACGTATAGCAGCAGAAATATAAAAATTTTAACCTATTTCCATTAACCCCAACATCCGTTAATCGTTATTTCATATAAAGATGGATAAAAGAAATACCTTTCAGAAGTTCTATCTACCGTTGCAAACGAAATGCCCACAACTCTTACTCTGAGTTCCCGAGCACAAAACAAAACAATGGAAGATCAAGTTAGAATCAACCGTTTATAACAACCAAAGTAGATTGTCTCTAATTAATCAACACAAGATCAAGGATAAAGAGAAAGAGATGAAAATCAATTGAACGGAAGGAAGCGGTAGAAAATCTCGTCCTCGAGCAAGGGGGTCGAAATTCTCTCTCTTAAATTGCTTAGGGTATGTCGAAATTAGCATGTAGGGGGGTATTTATAATCTCTTGTATCTAATCCCTAGTTAGATAGAATTAGGTTATTGAATAAGAATTTAATTCGGAATAGAATTCTTAATTATTATCTATTAATATATCTAAATATAAAAGATAATAATAATAACCTTATTGGATAATAATAGGAGTAATATATCTAATTAAAACTCCTAATTTATTTATACTATAATTAATTTAATTCATAATCCTAATTTAATTAGGATTGATAAAATCAAACTAATTATTTATGTATTAATATACATAAATTGCCCCCCTAGCAATTGGGCCTTATTGGGCTCAGTTGGGCTTCCGTCAATTAATTAACATCTGTCTCTCTTTTGGGTTCCAAGTCTGATAACTTGCTAGATTCGATTTGATGATCTTCGCCGCGGTTACCTGCAAAACAGAACCGGAGACAGGATCTCCGGGAAAACTCTCCGACGATCAAGTCAGTTTTATGGGAAGGTTGGTAAATTGACACTGGTATTGTGGGGAAAAGATGTGAACGTACCTCCACATTTGCTTCTATGTCCTTTTTATAAGTGTTCCTAGGTAACCGCCGGGGGCGGTTACTCTTTCCAGGCCACATCCCTTTCGTGGCTACAAACGTGGTCTCGTTTGTTTTGAGTGGGAGTTTTAATGCTCCGTTTAGGATTTCGGGGCGGTTACTCGTTTTACCCACTTCCTTTATTCGGAGCCCATTTGATCTTGAACCATGGGCCTAAGTATAGGTTGGGCCCGTGTTTATGATTCGGCCCGGTTTGGTTTCACGAATCATCACATGCCTCCCCCTTAGTTTGGCAAGAGCCCTTTAGGGTCTTTTCATATGTTATAGGGGACTCTTCATTTTCGTTTGCATATTCAAAATTCGAAAGTGGTTCTTTCGTTCTCCGTCATTTCTTCTCCGGCGTCAACCCTTTAGCGTTCGTTCTTCTCTGTATTCTCTTTCACATGTAAGTGTTCCTTTCCGCAACTTGTAACTCGTTCGACCCTTTTCTTATTTCTGCTCGTCTTTCTTCGTTAATATGTCGAACCCTGGCCTCGATTTTGCACCGTTCGACGAAAATTACGTTCGCGAGGTGTCTCATGAGGTTGATGAGATGGTTGATGAAGTTTCAACCAGCTCTCCTTGGTCTGATTCCCATCCCGCCGATTTTCTCCATCTGGCGAATACAACTGACGAGGGTCTAGGTTTTGACCCTAAGAAGTTGATTCCACCACCTGTCCCAACTCCCCGTTTATTACCAAAAAAGGACAGGTTGGGAAGCCTAGTTTGCCGCGAGACGATTGATGACTTGCGGGAGCAGTATCCTTGGCTCCAAGGTCTGGAAACCATCATTCCCGGGGAGAATAGAGGGCCGGGCGACTACCCAAAGGGGTATTTCACCATTTTTGTCGCCCAGATTATCTCGGTTTCACGTATCCGCTGGCGGATGAGATTGCTTCCATCCTTGGTGGTTATGGAATCGCACCCGGACAACTGCATCCCAACGGATGGACCGACTTAACCTTGGATAAATTTTTAGCGGATTGTCTGGAGGTTCCCCTCTCGCTCAAGATTTTCTCTAAGCTTCATCATTTCAAGAGTTCGGGGGAGTACTTTACTTTCATCCGACAGAGCGGTTACTACGGCTTTGATGAGAAGTCGAACAAAATCCGCGAGTGGGATAAGTCCTATTTCTTCATTAAGTTCCATGAAGGGAATCCAAACTTTCTTCGCTGCTGGGGCCGACCCAATGTAAAGAGTTTGAACTTTGGTTACCCCAGCAAGGACGAATCCGATATTATAAAGTTCTTGAAGAGTACTCCTCCTTTTGTATGGACATATGATCAGGCATTCCATATGCTAAGAAGCCGAGTAGCGATTGCCTACCGCGAGGGAGATCGTGTTGTCTATATCCCTTATCGTGTTTTTGTACAAGGTACTATTAACTTATTTCCAAGTTGATGATTTCTTTTAACCCTTTGCAGGGGTGATCCTTTATCTCAACTCGCTGCAGATCGGGAAGCGAAAGCCCTGGCGAGAAGGAAGAAGCGGATGGCGGGAACAACTTCTGTTGCAGGGGCGAATTCTCCTGTGGGGGCGACTCCTTCTATTGAGGCGGCTTCCCCCCAATTGCTTCCGTTTCACAGGGCCCCGCTTCTGTTTCTGAGGAGCTTCCCTTAAATAGGAAGCGGAAGAGTAATGTGGATGTGGAGTCTTCTCGCCCTAGGAAGAAGAATACCTCCGGATCCTTGACTGTCGGTGGTACATCTACGTCCACTCCATCCAAAGCCAAGGGCGGTCCCCCATTTCATGAGGTATCATAATTTATTCGCTCTTCTTGCGTTATTTATTTTCCCTTGTCAGTTTTTGTTGTTCTCCTGACCCTTCTCCTTGTGTATCCATAGCCGATTCCTGATATCAGCGGATGGTGGACCAGAACCTTTGGTAAAGCCGTGAGCTTTTCCTGTAGGGACATTGTTTCTTCCATATGCAATGTCCTTGGGCGACTTCCCTCCGCTTCTCGTGTGCGCGAACAGGTGCCGCTTCCGACTGCCATGGAGGGGATTGAGAAGCGAGCTATAGAGGTATATTGCTTTCCACTTATGTTCTATCCTTCAAACGCATGTCTTTATTTGCTCTTTTTATTCGCGTATCGTCTTATATGCAGATTATCAATTTCGCGGAGGGTGCTCTCTGCAGGGATGCTGAACGAGCTAGAGAGTTGGAAAGCCTTGGTACTGAATTGGCGACTCAGAAGTCGCTTTTTGATGATGTCCAAGGCAAAGTAAAGGTCCTTGAAGGTGCTTGTCAGAAGGCTATGAGCGAGAAGGAGGAAGCTCTCAAATCCCTCCAGGCTAAGTCCGATGAGATTCAGAAAGTCATTGATGATCTGAATTCGTCCAAGGAAGCCTTGGAGATGCAAAAGAGGAGGGCCGAGGAGATCACAGCTGAAGATGGTGCTCGCATCTATTGGTATGGAGAGCGGATTCATGCGGCTTATGAGCATGGACATCCAGATCATGTACTTAATCGCCCCAAGGTCCCCATTCCTGAAAAGGATTTAGCCGAGAAATGGGACAATTTGGAGGCCGAGGATGCTGATATGGATGAGGTACTTCTCCTGGATTGGCAGAGTTTTCATGATTCTCCAATTAGCTGTGAGATCCCAAATCAGAACGTAGAAGGAGGGGCACCACAAGATGTTTCCCATGTTGAACAAGATGTTTCTCGCTCTGATGCGGTTACTGATTTGATTGTTGGGGATTCGCTTGAAGCAGATCATCCCACAGGAGAAGATGAAGGAGCCGCTGAAGGCGAAGGGGGCAATAGAGGCGAAGGAGAAGAAACTGTAGTATAATTTTATTTATATCCGAACTGTTGTATGTAACAAATTGCCAGTATATATATCAACTGTTTTATCCTTCGTCGCTTTAATGCCGGTTATTTTCGTATGTGACCCTTGCCTCTTGCCGACTTCATACTTGTAATTTTTCGTAGTTAGTTTTGTTTTCATTAGGGTGGCCAGACCCTTTTCGCAATTTTTTGAGTACTCGTTTATTCGCTTAATTTTATGCCTTATAATTTTTCTTTCAAAAATAATCATAAGGTTGATCATAAGGTTTTGCGAGTGATGCGTAATCATGCATCCGCCTTTCTTTAATAGGCAACACATTTATGTGTGTTTAAGATTAAACATAAGGTTTTGCGAATGATGCAACAATTGAATATCTTTATTGATAAAGAAAAAAGACTTCTTGTTACATGGGTATACAAACTGTGCGGGATCAAAGCCTCATTAAAACCTTTTATCAGAAAACCCAGTGGGAAAAACTCATAAAAGGAAAAAGAGTACTCGTCATTTCCCTGAACTACTCGGCCTGTTTATATAGGCGTAGATTCTCTAGATTCCAGGTGCGCGGGAGCTTTTTTCCGCTCATTTCTTCTATTTCAAAAGTCGATGGTCCCAGCTTCTTGGATACCCTGTAAGGCCCGAGCCAGTTGACGCCTAATTTGCCTTTGCCTTCTCTGGATTGTATTTTATCCGCTTTTTTCAAGACCAAGTCGCTCTCGTTGATTATCACCTTTCTCACTCTTCTGTCATGATATTTCTTGATTCTATTGCGGTACACTGCCATTTGCATGTAAGCTTTTTCTCTTCGTTCTTCTACAGAATCCAATGCATCTCTAATGTTGATAGGATTTTGGGTGTCACAATAATAAATTATCCGATCTGTAGGCGACTTGATTTCAACAGGCAGGACTGCTTCGGCTCCATAAACCAGCGAGAAAGGTGTTTCGCCTGTTGCTGCCTTTACAGAAGTTCTGTATGCCCATAGCATATGAGGTATCTCATCCGCCCAACATGTTTTTTTATCGCCTAGCCGCTTCTTGATTCCCTGAATCATGGCCCTGTTGGTAACCTCTGTCATACCATTCGATTGGGGATGATTTACAGAAGAAAAATGATTTTTGATCCCCATGCTTTCGCAATATGATTTGAATTTTATACAGTTGAACTGGGTTCCATTATCAGTTATAAGCGTTTGTGGGATTCCAAACCGCATGATAATGTTCTCTCGTAAGAACTCGATCATTCGCTCAGGTGTTTGAGCGGTTACTGCCTCCGCTTCTACCCATTTGCTGAAGTGGTCGACTGCGACTATCAAGTACTTCCTTTTCTTTGTCGTTTCTGGGAACGGGCCCACTATATCGATCCCCCATGTTGCGAATGGCCACGCCGTCATTATAGTGACTTGTTCGGCTCTGGGAACATGCTTTTCATTCGCATGGATTTGACAGCTGTGACATTCCGCTACCATCTTTTGGGAATCCTCCACCACCTTTGGCCAATAATATCCCATCAACTTGACTTTTCTTGCCAACGCCGCGGATGCTTCATGTGCGCCACAAATTCCTTCATGGAGTTCTCGCAGTACGTAGTCTCCTTCATTGCGGCTAATACATTTCAACCATGGACATGTATATGATTTCCGGTATAAAGTTCCATCTCGAATTGAGTATCTCGCTGACTGCCCAATTAGTTTTCTGGCTAAGCTTTTATCAACCGGCAAATCTCCATGTTCCAGATATTGGCGGATGGGCATCCGCCAATCTTCATCATCTTCCAGCTCTTCGATGACCATAATCTGATCGACTTTGAATGCTGGTGCTGACCTTATTTCCAAATTGCATGCTCTTTGACTCCATGGTTCTCTACTCGCCGCTGCTTTTGCCAACTCGTCAGCCTTTGTGTTCTGGCCTCTCGGAACATGCACCATTTCCCAGACGACTCCCTTGTTTGTTAACTCCTGCGTCAGTCTGCCGACCACCTGATGGTACTTGACCAGATCCTCCTGTTTCACCAGATAATTTTTTGTGATCTGATTTATCATGAGTTTAGAATCGCTGTAGATGACCACTCTTTCTGGCGTAAGTTCATTAAGCAACTTCAATCCGCATATCATTGCTTCATACTCCGCGGCATTATTGGTAGTTTCGAATGTTAACTTTGCCGCATAGTACAGGCGAATAACATCCGGTCCCTTAATGACGACTCCCAGTCCAGCTCCATCTGTGGACAATGCCCCATCTGTGAACATGCTCCATTCTTCTTTTTGTGCTTTTGGACATTCGTCTTCATCCCACGTGAACTCATTCACGAAATCGGCAAGTACTTGACTTTTTAGGGCTGGTCTTCCTTCGTAGCGAATATCGAACTCTCCCAACCGAATTGACCACTCCATTAATCGGCCGGATGCGTCAGGTTTCTGTAGTACCTTTCGCATTGGAATTCCAGTTCTCACAATGATAGTATGCGCCTGAAAGTATGGCTTTAACCTAGCCGCCGTGGTTATCACCGCGAGGGCCATTTTGTCTAACCTTGAATACCGAAGTTCTGCGTCTTTCAAGACTTTGCTCACATAGTACACTGGATATTGTTGCCCCTCTTCTTCCTGCACCATCACCGTGCATATCGCCATACTGGTGACGGATACGTAAAGAAATAAATCTTCTCCATCCTCTGGCCTGCTCATCAAGGGCGGATAGCATAGCAATCGCTTTATCCCCTCAAATGCTTCTTGACAATCCGGCGTCCATTCAAAGGACTTAGATTTTTTGATGGCATTGTAGAAAGGTAGACATCTCCTAGCTGAGCATGATATGAATCGCCCTAATGCCACCAACCGCCCGTTCAGTCTCTGTACTTCTCTTATGTTCCTCGGTGTCTTCATCTCCATCACTGCTTTAACCTTCTCAGGATTCGCCTCAACTCCTTTGCCGCTAACAATGAAACCCAGGAACTTTCCTGCTCTTGCTCCAAACGTGCATTTCTCTGGGTTCAATTTGAGGCCATATTTGATCAGTACTTCCAGGATTTCTTTAATATCCTGCGGGTGGTCCTGCATCTTCTTGCTTTTAATGATCATGTCATCTACATAAATCAAGAAGTTCTCGCCTGATTTGTCTGAAAATATCTTGTTCATCATCTGTTGATATGTTGCTCCCGCATTTTTCAGTCCAAAGGGCATCACCTTGAAGCAATAAGTCGCCTGATGAGTTATGAACGACGTCTTGATCTCATCCGCCTTCTCCATTGGTATCTGGTGGTAACTGGATTTCACGTCGGTGAACGATAAAGCTTCAAATCCCGCAGTCCCATCTACCAATATATCAATGTTAGGTAGCGGATACATATCCTTCGGACAAGCTTTATTCAGATCTTTGAAGTCGACGCACATTTTGTACGTTCCATTTGGCTTTTTGGCTAGCACCACATTGGCTAGCCACTCCGGATAGGTGACTTCTCGAATTGCATCTGATTCTAGCAAATCCGCCACTGCTTTTTCAATCGCCTTCTGCCGTTCTGGAGCATGTCCTCTCTTTTTCTGTTGGCAAATGCAATGTCAAATGCTTCATTGAGATGAGCGACTCCGTTTCCGACAGAAACGGACGCCCCAGAATTATGTTGTAGGCCAATGGGAGATCAACAATTGCGAATTCTAGATCACCTCGCCATTTTAGATTCTTATCGCCCATTTCTGTCTCCAACACCACCTGTCCACTTGTTTGAGATGATTGACCTCCAAAACCAGTTACATCCATGAACGTATGTTCCACTCGCTCGTCGTTAATTCCCAACTTGTTGAATGCAGTTCGAGTAATGACATTGCAAGAACTGCCTGTATCAATAAGGACCCGCTTAACGTCCCATCCTTCAATGGCCATCGTAATCACCAAAGCATCCGCATGCGGCTCCGTGATTCGCGCAAATGAGTAATTGAGGGCATCCCCCCTATGCGTGTTGCTTTTTCGCTGTTCACGGCGAGCCCTTTTTGTTGGAGGCTCATAGATCCCGCCTGCTATCACGTTAATCACCCCTTTTTTCTGCTTTTTTCTGGCCTTGCTTCTACCTCATGCGGGAGCGTTGCTTTCTCATCAATCGTTTCTTTTCTAATGAATTGACTCATTTTGCCCCTCTCAATCAGCTTTTCAATCTCCCTCTTCAATTCATAGCAATCGTTCGTGTCATGGCCGTTCAATCTGTGGAACCTGCAATATTTGTTAGGATATCGCCCCAAATTGGTTCGACCTTTCGCCTCAGGAAACTGCACATCCTTTTTCAGAGGGTTTTTCTCAATCCAAAGTAACACCTCATGACGAGTCGTGTTCAATGGTGTTTGATATCCCCCCCCCCTTTAAAGGAACGATCGCTTTTTCGAACCAGATTACCCTTAGAATATGCTTGGCCTTGATGGCGGTGATTGTCCGAGGTGGATCTAGCCGCATCTCTTTCTCGCCGGGTTTGAGCTCTATGCTCCCTGTTAACATCGTCCACCTCCATGAATTCTTTTGCTATCTTCATGAGTTCAGCCATTGTGTGTGGTTTATTGTGGATGATTTCCTCCCGCATGCTCCAATCTATGGTTCCATCCGCCATGATGTTGCGAATGCTCACGATATCTGGGTTCTGTAACCGCACCAGAATATCATTGAATGCGACTACAAATTCCCTTAGTGAATTATAGTTTCTCTGCTTGATCTCCTTCAGCTGCCTATCCGTCACATCCGCTGCTTTACAGCCCACGAACTTTGCACAGAAATCACGACTGTATTAATTCCAGTTGTGAATAGATTCAGTTGGTAGGGACCGAAACCAATCGGATGCTGCTCCTCCCAAAGTGGTCGAGAACAATCGACAAATTATGCTTTCGCTTGCTCCTGCAACATCCATCAACTCTCTATAGTTTCTGACATGCGCCTCAGGGTCAGAATTTGGATCCCCATAATATTTAGGTATCGCCGGTGCTTTTATTCTGTGATCTGGAATAAATTCTCGCAATGATGGGGCAAAAGGCGAATCACTCTGCACCGCTGCTCTTGCCCTAGGTGTGTATCCCATCCGCTCCATCATGCTTCGCAGTTGATCTTCCAATTCAGTATTGGGTTCCCGCCGAAATTCTTCCATCCGTTGCTGATGAATTCTGGGTGACGTCCACCCGCCATACCGTGTCGCCACTTGTTCTCGCCGTGGGGCTAACCGCTGTCCAGTTACAGGATCAAAGTTCCAAGTATGCTCCCGCCCAGACATATTCCCTCCAGACGTCATCAACCCTGAATGTCCATGGTCAAAGGGTTCCGTTTGTTGTAGCGGAAGGATTCCTTGCATTCCTGGCATTGGTTGGGATGACTGCCAGGTCGGATGGATCGTCATAATAGGATCTTGGTGTGAGTAGTGGTCTGGATGGCTATGTGGTGTCATGCGACTACTCTGACTCATCCGATTTGGCTCTCGAGATGGCTGTGGAAGCGGAGATATGGCAGGAATAGTTGGTTGTTGTGTGGAGATGACAACAGGTTCTTGAGGGGCAGCCGTTACGGCGGTATTGTGTTCAGCGATTGCAGTTAACAAACTAATCATTCGATCCCCAGCCGCTTGGCTCATATTCGAAGCCAAGACCTGTCCTGCCATTTGTACAAAATCGCTATTAGACATCTCCATCTCAGTTTGCACTTGGACCTCCAATAAGGGACTCAACTGCCCTGAAGGATTCGACGAGCTGGGTACCACAGGCTGTGTACTCGCAGGCTGCCGTGGACCTCTTGAGTTCGTACTAGCTGATCTAGTTGTAACTCCAGCCGTTCGTGATGGTTCTGACATGTTCTTAGGGTACCTTTAACCAAATATTGGTAAAAAATGTCCACGTTCACCGCACCAATGATAACTTGCTAGATTCGATTTGATGATCTTCGCCGCGGTTACCTGCAAAATAGAACCGGAGACAGGATCTCCGGGAAAACTCTCCGACGATCAAGTCAGTTTTATAGGAAGGTTGGTAAATTGACACTGGTATTGTAGGGAAAAGATGTGAACGTACCTCCACATTTGCTTCTATGTCCTTTTTATAAGTGTTCCTAGGTAACC
Source organism: Euphorbia lathyris (assembly GCF_963576675.1). Lineage (NCBI taxonomy): Eukaryota > Viridiplantae > Streptophyta > Magnoliopsida > Malpighiales > Euphorbiaceae > Euphorbia > Euphorbia lathyris. The sequence goes on along the minus strand of NC_088914.1, from coordinate 15,020,352 downwards.
GCCGGGGGCGGTTACTCTTTCCAGGCCACGTCCCTTTCGTGGCTACAAATGTGGTCTCGTTTGTTTTGAGTGGGAGTTTTAATGCTCCGTTTAGGATTTCGGGGCGGTTACTCGTTTTACCCGCTTCCTTTATTCGGAGCCCGTTTGATCTTGAACCATGGGCCTAAGTATAGGTTGGGCCCGTGTTTATGATTCGGCCCGGTTTGGTTTCACGAATCATCAAAGTCTTATGTGTGACCCATTAGGTTCTTATTGCTTCTAGCCGTATGCAGCTATTAAATTAATTTTCAAAGAATTATATTTAATCTTTGCATAACGGAATGATGTACAAAGTATGTGATTAGCAAGTCCGTAATCATTCCCCCAGAGCTATAAGAAGACAGGTTGATTCTGTCGTTGACCTTTCCGTATTAGTTACGGTATAATTCGATCCTTTATCAACTACATCCTTGAACTGAATCTTATGACTATGGATAATGTCAAGTCACATATAGCGAGACGTTCGTTTTACTTGTACAGGCCGAGTCAACTCCAATTAGATAGGTTAAGAGAAATCTGCATTTCTATCTTAACTAACATTGCAAGGATTTAGAGTCAAGTCTTCCACAAGCGATCCATGGACATATCTCCCATTTATCGGGAGTGATAAATGCTCAATCCAATGTATAATTATCCTGCAATCACTTCCTGTGATACCCAACGTCTGCTGTTCACACCCCAGAGTCATCTCTGTTAAGGATCGTGTTACAACAGGATCAAAGCGTCACATTCCGTAATCCAGAATACCAATTAACATTCCTTTGAGTATGAGGATTATTTATACCTATTAATACCAATGAGATGAACAGGTGACAAGGATGAATCTACCCATCCTGTTATCTCAAGTCGGGTCCCCAATCCTAATGAACTTCTTTTCATCGGATCCATGTAACTGTCCAGATATCTGTATATATGAAGCTTGTGAGATCAGCTTTCTGTCGGGACAGAAGACATTGTTACATGCAAGTCTCAACAGTGCTATGTCAATCCTGAACATATGACTTGACTTGGGGTGGTTTTAAGTTTATTAGTTTATTATAAAGTTTCGTCTCACTTCATGCTTGTATGAACACTTTATAATCACTTTAAACAAACTTACGGATTTCCTTTTATTAGACTTTATTTAGTTCTTAAAAGGGATTGCCTTTATATAGTTATAAAACATATATCTCATTAAAACAAATGATATAAAGAACACTTCATTTACATTAAGTTTGTATCCTAGAACAATTGTCTATAGGACACTAAACCCCAACAGTGTTTTTGTGATTTTTGTCTGACTACAATAATCACATTTAAGAAATTCATTTAAATTCAATTTTGGAATTAATCCTAAGTTACACATGTTCTTAATGATACGCTTATTAACATGACAAAAACGAGCATGCCAAACATTAAAAGTACACAAGGAGTAAATATAAGCATTCACTTTATTAATCTCAACATTCAACTTAAACATGCCTTCAGTTGCATAACCTTTTCCTACAAACACATTGTTCTTAGTCAAAGTAAATAAATCTGCTCCGATAGTCTGAGTGAAACCAGCCTTGTTGAGAAGATAGCCCGAAACCAAATTTTTCCTCATTTTTGGAGTGTGCATCACATCCTTCAAAGTTAAGGTTTTTCCAGATGTGAAGTTCAATTCCACATTACCAATTCCAGCAAAAATAGTGGTACGGGAATCACCCAATAACACTTTCTTATCTTCGGTCACAACAGTGTATGTTTTGAACATACTTCTATCATAGCAAACATGGCGGGAAGCACCGGTGTCTACCCACCACCCATCTGATCCACCTATGAGGTTGATCTCAGAAATCATAGCAACAAAATTATGTTGCACCTCAGTCAGGTTAACACTAGGAGTAGTGTTTGGCCTGTTCCTGCAGTTACGTGCCATATGACCTGGTTTCCCACAATTAAAGCATAGGAAAGCAGCATCATTTCTAGGTGGTTGTTGCTGTGGCCTATTTTAGTTCCTTTGAAGGTTCCAATTCAAATTAACTCAGGTGTTGCGATTTTGGATTGGTTTGCGGCTCTGATTCTTAAAATTTTTTTGAGTAGGTTTTAGAACCGTAGTGGACCTTTTAGTGCTATTAGAAACAATAAGCACTTCTTATTTTAAATCTTGTTTTCGAGCTTCCTCCTCAATTCGAAGGCGTGTAATCAGACTTTCCATCCAAAATTCTTTTATTTTGTGCCTCAAAACATTTTTAAAATCTTTCCACGAAGGAGGCAATTTGTCAATAATGACAGCAACTTGAAATTGATCATTTAGAGGCATACCTTCTGAAATGATTTCATGTGCTATTTTTTGCAATTCATGAGATTGAATTTCCACTGATTTGTCATCCGTCATCTGAAATTTGAGGTAGCGGCTGACAACATATTTTTTCGACCCAGCCTCCTCTGTGTCATATTTCCTCTGCAGAGCTTTCCAAATTTCTTTGGCAGTTTTTTCTTCAGCAGTGTAATAATCATACATATCATCTATTAACCCATTTAGAATATAGTTTTTGCACAGAAAATCTATCTCTGTCCATTTTTCAGTAGCACGAATATCAGCACGAACATTTGCCTCATCACCATCTTTAGGAACAATCGGCTTTTCAAATGTCAGAACAAAAGCTACCTTCTTTGTTGTGAGGTAGAACAACATCTTCTGTCTCCATCTTCGGAAGTGAGCTCCTTCAAACCGGAATGGTTTGTTGATTTCAACAATCCCATTTGATTGTTCGGTAGCCATCTCAGCAGTAATCGAACTCGTCTTAAAATTGTTGGAACTTGAATATAAAAAACTGCAGGATACCGAGCAAGGAATAAATGGGCAGAGTCGCGGATAATGTCGCTTTCTTTAAGACGTTCGCGGAACTACCGGAAAATTGCAAGCAGTATGAACTCTGATCGCCTCCAGGATAAAACAGCCCTTTGTAATACGATTTTGTATTGCAACCGTACAAAATCGTTTCTGTCTACACTCTCAATTTGCTCAGTTTTGAAATACAGAATTAAAATTAATTGTCTATTGATAAGTGTACAATTCAACGTTCAAATGTCCACTTTAATGCTAGGTTATTTAATTAATTTGGTGTTATTTTGGGTATTATTGCTTGTTTTGGTTTGATTTGCCTCCACAGGACTCAAATGATTAAAAGGAGCAGAATTGGACTTAATTGAAGCAAACTTGGACTAAAAGGGAATTTAGAGCTGATTCAGAGGAGCTGAAACGAAAATGGAGTTAGTCTTGCCCAAGACTAAGGATTTCGGGAATCGCAGACTCCAGAATTGATCAAGACTCTCCCTTATTCTATCAAGAATGAACCTGGACAGTTGGGAATGACTAAGCATGCACGAAATTAGGAGATATGACAGATTAGAAAAGATATTGATTGTATTTTAAAAACAAAAACTATCTTTTTGTTAGCTAATTTTTAGGGGAGGCTTTTCTCTACAAAAGGCCTGATTTACGTTCTTAAAATAGGTTATTTTTAGGTTTTAATTTTTAGTATTATTTTGTTCTCTCTTTGAAACAGAAACATGTGTTCTTCCATGGCTATTCGTAGCTAAACTTCTATATTCGGTTAAGGGTTAATTCAAAGGAGGTTTTTCTTCATTATCGTGAGATTGTTGTGCTTTAATTATTCTTATTAATCTACCGTTTATTTGTTCATTGTATTTAGGGATTTATTCTCAATTGATTAAACAATCTTCGAATGATAACTGCAGATCGTTCTTTGAATTGGATTGTCATACGGCTGAATTGGTAAAGTTAGAGTTTTACCTAAATGAACCAATCATAGTAGCAATCGATAATATAAATTGAGTTAGTTTTGTATTTGAAAGAATAGATTCAGATTTGACAACCTGAGATTGTCTTTCATGTGACATTAATACAAAATTAATTAGGTTTATTTGAGTCGAATGAACAAGTAATTTAGTTTCTGAATCGTCTACGCTGAGTGTCGGTTGGCTAAGGTCGGGTTTTTCTAATTCATCAGGCTGTCAATAGAGTAAATCTTGATCGCTAAGGCATGATTATTTATTGATTAGGAACTGGTTATACGCGCGTGCTTGACCAGTTTAATATTAAGGAAGAATACTCCAAACCGATCCGGTATGTGTATAAGAGTCTATTTTATCTGTCTGTGATCGATACTGAGTGAATTACCTACCTGCGAACCCCCTTGATCGGATTTCTCCAAAACGTTGTTTACAAATCATATTTACTCTTGCTAATTTTATTTTATTTGAAATTCTCAATTGGTTAAATCTCACAAATCAAAACCTCCTGTTTATTTACTTTGTTTATTTATCAAGTCATTATTGTTTTGAGTCAGTAATATTACCTTGGGTTCGACCTTTGCTTACCCTTGTTACAAATCCATATTTCGGTCAAGTAAAGTATTAATTATTGTTGGTGGATTCAACACCCATCAAATTTTGGCGCCGTTGCCGGGGAATATTCTAACTTGATTTAAAGCAATTTATGACCAGGTCTGAAACTTCCAGTTCTAGTGAAGAAGAGGAAATTTCCAGTGAAGAAAGTGAACAATCTGAAGAGGAGACGATGGCAGCCAGAACTTTGAGACAACTTCATGCACCTCAGGCTGATCAACAGCCCTTATGCGTCACATACCCAGTCCTAAATGCGGCTTTTGAACTTAAATCGGGACTGATTCATTATTTGCCTAAGTTTCATGGAATGGAAAGCGAAAATCCACATAATCATCTCAAAGAATTTCATGCGGTCTGCTCAGGTATGAGTCCCCAAGGAATAACCGAGGAACAAGTGAAATTAAGAGCTTTTCCCTTTTCTTTGCAGGATGCAGCTAAAGACTGGTTTCTCAACCTACCCTCTGGATCCATCACAACATGGATTGGCATGACGCAAGCATTCCTAGAGAAGTATTTTCCAGCTTCTCGAGCAGCAATGATTCGAAGGGAGATTAGTGGAATAAGGCAAAAAGATATTGAGACACTCCATGACTATTGGGAGAGGTTCAAAAGGCTATGTGCAAGCTGTCCCCAACATGGGATAACTGAACATTCTCTTATTCAATATTTTTATGAGGGAATGTTAGGCATGGAAAGAAAGATGATAGATGCTGCTAGTGGGGGAAGCCTTATTGATAAAACACCAAATGCGGCTAAAGATTTGATCAAAAGTATGGCAGAAACTTCCCCACAATTTGGGAAGCAGCAAGATGGTCCAAGGAAAGCTTATGAGGTAAGTACTTCTTCCATTGAAGAAAAAATAAATGCTTTGACATCTCTTGTGCAAAATTTGGTTGTAGGAAAGGTAGTTCAAGTTAAGGCATGTGGGATATGTACAGTTACTGGACATGCCACAAATGAATGTCCCACATTGTATGAAGGAACACCGGAACAGATTAATGCCGTCCTCGGATATCAGGGGCAACCTCCACATAAGTATGACCCATACTCAAATTCATATAATCTCGGATTACGTGATCATCCGAACCTCAGCTACAAGCAGCAAAATAATGTGTTTCAACCAAACATTCCCCAACAATATCAGCAAAGACCTCAACAATATAGACATGTTCAAACAAATCCAAATTCAGGTATGCTGCCAAATCCTAATGACCAATCTGTTCTTTCTAACTTGTTGAAATTTCAGGAAGAACAAAGCAAGATCAATGTAAATGTTCAAGCAAATTTCCAAAATTTAGAGAATCAAATGAGTCAGATAGCAACCATTCTGAGTGCAATACAATCCCAGGGGAAGTTACCTTCACAAACTGAGGTGAATCCGAGACAGAATGTGAGTGCAATCTCGCTTTGCAGCGGAAAAGCATTAGTCTTGCCCAAGACTAAGTCTATTTCCGAATCAGAACAGCATGTGTCAGAGAAATCTGCAAGTAAAGATCAGGTATATGAAAATGAGACAGAAGGTTCAGTTGGTAAGTCATCTGGAGAAAAAGCCACAAATCAAGACACACCTTTGGTAATTAGACCACCTTTCCCTAGTCGTTTGGCCAAATCAAAGAATGAAAATGAGGAGAAAGACATCTTTGAGACATTCCGCAAGGTGGAGGTAAATATTCCTTTGCTTAATGCTATAAAACAAATACCCCGATATGTAAAATTTCTCAAAGAATTGTGTGCTAATAAAACCAAGAAAGTTGGATATGAAAAGATAACAATGTGTGAGAATGTATCTGCTGTCCTACAAGGAAAAATGCCCCAAAAGTGCAAGGACAGAGGTATGTTTGCTATTTCCTGCCAAATCGGAAATACTAGTATTAAAAGAGCAATGTGTGACCTAGGAGCGTCAATTAATGTCATGCCTAAATCAATTTATTCATCTTCAAATGCTGGTCCTTTAGAGGAAACAGGAGTAGTAATCCAACTCGCTAACCGGTCTATAGTTTATCCTGAAGGTTTGTTGGAAGATGTTCTTGTGCAGGTTAATGGTTTAATTTTTCCAGCTGATTTCTATGTCGTAGACATTGAAGATGAAGATCGCTCTTTGGATTCATCGGAAATCCTGTTAGGTAGACCATTCCTAACAACTGCTCGGACAAAAATCAATGTCCACAAAGGAACAATGACTATGGAGTTTGATGGTAAAATTGTTCAATTTGATGTTTATAAGGCCATAAAAATTCCTAATGAAGTGTCTTCCGTTTGTGGTATAGATGTTGTCGAACCAATAACACAACATGATTCTGAGTTTTATAGGGAAGATGAATTACAGGTGGTTGTTGAAAAGAGCATCGAAATTGAAAGTGTTAGGAAGCTACAAGTACAGGAGCTTGAAGAGTTGAAGAATGAAGCTTGCGAAAGCCCGAGAATCAATAAGTTGAAAACCAAGAAATTTCATGATGATATGATTATCCAGAAACAATTTCGAATAGGACAGAAGGTATTTTTACACCATTATCGATTGAGATTGTTTTCTAGAAAATTAAAGTCCAAATGGATAGGACCTTTCATGGTCATGAAGATTTACCCTCAAGGTGCTGTGGAAATTAAGAGCCTGGAGAATGGGAAAGTGCAAAAAGTAAATGGCCACAGACTCAAGCCATTTTACAAGAATATCCCAATTGGAGTCTCTGGAGAAGTTCAATATCTTGACCCAGGAGACTAGCTTTAGAGTTCAAGAGTGTCTAGCCAAAGACGTTAACTAACGGCGCTATTGGGAGGCAGCCCAAGTTGGTCTTGCTCAAAGATCCAAGTTATCCTTTATGTTTTGTTTTTGTTTTTGTTTTATTTTTATTTTTTATTTTTTTTTAACTGACTTAACTACCATCATCTTCTTCAATAGGCATGTGTTTCCTTTCGATTTAATTTGCAGGTGTCAAAGAGCTTGAAAATGGTGGAATAAGCTTTAGTTTCTTGTTAAGTGGGCTTAAGGACAGGTTCCTCCAAATAGGGCAGTAAGTGAATTTTTTCAATTTATTACTTTCCTCTTGTTTGCTGTCCTTCTCCCCTAATTGTTTGAATTTCGCATTGAGGACAATGCGAGGAGAAAAGTGGGGGAGGGATCTTTGCTATAGAAGTGTTTGATTTCATAGTTAATTTGCTGATTGTGATGGTTAATTTGTTGAAGGGCTTCTGACTGTTTTGAAAATTTACTGCTGCTGAAATTTCCTTATTTTACTGCTGCAATTTTCTGGGTTTAATTTTATGGAATATGTGCTAAATTAGTGTGAGGTGTCCACCTCGAGTGAAAAAAAAACCCGAAAAATATGCTCGAGTCTAGTGTGGGGTGTCCACCCTTTGTTTTGTCCCTAAAAATAACAATGCTAGCTCTCAGTTTTGCACTCGGTTGAAACTAGGTTGCCAACTTAGTATTGAAACCCCTAAGTCTTGTTTTGAGTAAAGCTGTCGATTTCAAAAGGTCAGGATTGCACAATTGTCTTGAGCATGCATATGAACCACTTGATTAATTTCCCATTACATGACAGACGTTTTGAATGAAACAACACCAATTTACCCCAATTTTTGGAAAGTTTTTGAGCCTAAATGCAAGAACAAAAATATTACACTTTGTTCTATTCTTTCTGAGAGTTGTCCAATTCTAGTTTGAAATTCTAAAACTTTCCATGTTATGCATTTCGAGACCACACTGATGTATTCAAACATTAAAAATGATAAGGGCAGTAGGTTTCTTTTCTTAGCCATTTCAAATAAAATTTGAACCCTTAGTCTTGCTCAAGACTAACAAAAATAACAGTATCAGCCCTTAGTTAGCCACATTTGAGCCTTTTCCCATTCTTGACACACCTTTGTTCGAGTCCCCTGGCCAGGGACGTTCTAGCCATCAGAGTTTGTACATTCTTTCATTTATTTCTATGTTTAGTTGTTGCTTTGAGCAATTTCCATATTCAAATTGACCACAAGTTCATCAAAGTATGAGGATTTAGCATAAGTCCTTTAGTTATATGTGGTTGTACTTTCAAAGGTGTCTCAATGGATATTAGATTACAAAACAGTAACTATTCTTTGTTAATAGCAATTTTAGTGCAAAGGAAAAAAATAATGAAAAAGAAAGAAAACAAAAAAAGAAGAAAACAAAAAAACGGGGAAAAAGAAGTAGAAAAGAAAAGAAGTTTTTCTGCTCAATGTTTCATGAGCATTGTTTATATGTCTGTTTGATTTTTATTTTGGCCATTTCCATTCTCATCAATCACGCTTCTCTCTCCTTTCCTTTCCAAACATTTATCCTAGCCTATGTTACACCTTATTTTAAGTCCCTTTGATTTAGTGTCTTGAATTCATACTAAGTGGTGGAGATTTGATATATTGGAAAGCTTATGGTAATTTCATTTTAGGTTGCGACTTGAGTGATCCCTTGAAAACTAATCATAGCCTAAACACTTGCGTGCAATGAGTGGCTTCCGTGAGGGTGTTGTTGATTTTAATTCATACCTTATGTACATGGTCAAAAGCTTGTTTGCTGAGATTCTTCAAGTAGTTACGTTGTGTGTTTAAACATGAATAATGTCTTGGCTTTGAGAGTTGATGGCTGATAATCTTCACATTATGAGGGGGGATTGGGAAAGGTTGGTTAACACGAAATCATAAGAGTAAAGAGCTGATGACATGATCTGATATGCTTGGGGACAAGCATTGGGTAAGTGTGGGGTATTTGATAAGTGTACAATTCAACGTTCAAATGTCCACTTTAATGCTAGGTTATTTAATTAATTTGGTGTTATTTTGGGTATTATTGCTTATTTTGGTTTGATTTGCCCCCACAGAACTCAAATGATTAAAAGGAGCAGAATTGGACTTAATTGAAGCAAATTTGGACTAAAAGGGAATTTAGAGCTGATTCAGATGAGCTGAAATGAAAATGGAGTTAGTCTTGCCCAAGACTAAGGATTTCGGGAATCGTAGACTCCAGAATTGATCAGGACTCTCCCTTATTCTATCAAGAATGAACCTGGACAGTTGGGAATGACTAAGCATGCACGAAATTAGGAGATATGACAGATTAGAAAAGATATTGATTGTATTTTAAAAACAAAAACTATCTTTTTGTTAGCTAATTTTTAGGGGAGGCTTTTCTCTACAAAAGGCCTGATTTACGTTCTTAAAATAGGTTCTTTTTAGGTTTTAATTTTCAGTATTATTTTGTTCTCTCTTTGAAACAGAAACATGTGTTCTTCCATGGCTATTCGTAGCTAAACTTCTATATTCGGTTAAGGGTTAATTCAAAGGAGGTTTTTCTTCATTATCGTGAGATTGTTGTGCTTTAATTATTCTTATTAATCTACCGTTTATTTGTTCATTGTATTTAGGGATTTATTCTCAATTGATTAAACAATCTTCGATGATAACTGCAGATCGTTCTTTGAATTGGATTGTCATACGGCTGAATTGGTAAAGTTAGAGTTTTACCTAAATGAACCAATCATAGTAGCAATCGATAATATAAATTGAGTTAGTTTTGTATTTGAAAGAATAGATTCAGATTTGCCAACCTGAGATTGTCTTTCATGTGACATTAATACAAAATTAATTAGGTTTATTTGAGTCGAATGAACAAGTAATTTAGTTTCTGAATCGTCTACGCTGAGTGTCGGTTGGCTAAGGTCGGGTTTTTCTAATTCATCAGGCTGTCAATAGATTAAATCTTGACCGCTAAGGCAGGATTATTTATTGATTAGGAACTGGTTATACGCGCGTGCTTGACCAGTTTAATATTAAGGAAGAATACTCCAAACCGATCCGGTATGTGTATAAGAGTCTATTTTATCTGTCTGTGATCGATACTGAGTGAATTACCTACCTGCGAACCCCCTTGATCGGATTTCTCCAAAACGTTGTTTACAAATCATATTTACTCTTGCTAATTTTATTTTATTTGAAATTCTTAATTGGTTAAATCTCACAAATCAAAACCCCTTGTTTATTTACTTTGTTTATTTATCAAGTCATTATTGTTTTGAGTCAGTAATATTCCCTTGGGTTCGACCTTTGCTTACCCTTATTACAAATCCATATTTCGGTCAAGTAAAGTATTAATTATTGTTGGTGGATTCGACACCCATCATCTATCTAATGGTAGTCTCACACCACCTATTTATACAGAAAAATAGAGTTGTTGAGCTCTGATTTACAGGAGAAGAAGGTGGGAGGAAAATCAGGAAGGTGGAGAAGACTGGGTTTGTGAGAGAGACACGTTCAGAAAAAGAGACGTTAAAAAACGTTCAGAAAAGACAAATTCGGAGTATTTAATTAAATAAAAATTAAATCCGAAATTAATAAAAATAATAATAAAAAAATATTATTAATTTTTTCAATAAAAATTATAGGATTTACACTACACCACACCAACCCAACCCGGTTCGGTCAGACGGCGGCGGCGCGCGCGCGTGTGGTGGTCAACCAAGGAGGTAGGTCCTCACACTTTCACAAAAGTGGGTACCCCTTGGGGCACACCCCAAGCATGTGAGGACCTCGTTAATAAGTATCTCCACCAAGTGCTTTGAAAGCAATGTGGGATACTTTACAACTTAAAACTCAAGGGTATGAGCTCTTTTCATAAATTAAAATTGGGCCAAGCCCAACAATAAACTAATGAAAATTAGTAAATTGGTATTCATAGTAAACATCAGAAAAGTAAAAGCATGATCTTCTGCAGGCGTTTGCCTAGACAACACATCCTTAAAGGCACGGAGTGGTGAATCGCTCATACTTTGCTTTGCCTCACCTAGCTGAAAGAAGGACACTGTCATGTTCATCTCTGACTAGAAATCTTGCACCACAAATATTCATCACTGACCAGAATTCCTACAACACAGATATATGAATAGGTTTCTTATAAAGTTAATTTTTGCTATATAAATAAAAGCAGATTTTGTGTTCCATGGAAATAACAAAAGATAACTAAAATCAGATTCTTTATAATACATAAAATCCATTATATCACTATTATAAAAAGTATGAAAAAGTCCCATAAAATTTTCTAGCAAATTTGTCATCATGAAATACATTATTAAACCTCAACACATGAAACAAAAATTTCAAGACTCTTCACCCCAAAACTAGTAGTATATAGAATGCATAACAAAAAGAACATGAATGTCAAATTTTATACTAATAAAAGAAACTTTATTTCTTCATGCCATCTGGAAATGCATAATTTATATAGTCTAGTAATTTTGCCCAATAGCACAAGCAGTTCTATACTTTCTTTTAAAAACTTCAATTTCATTACAGGAAGCATATAAAAAAATGCAATTCTATATTCGTTCATGGATGACCTATATATTTAAGCTATGAATAAGATTATCACCACCAGTAAAATTAAAGGAAAAGGTCCAGATTGGATGTGAAATTTTGAATTTTGCTTATGAGCTTAACATTCTCATTTTGGTTCATTAGTGCCTCTACCAACAGTCCATAAGACAACAAAAGTGATTTTAAAAGTGAATAACTAAGCCATACCTCTTCCAGTGCCATGCCGAGTAGTTGGAACTAAACCAGGACGACTGTTTTTTTTGGGGATAACACTGAAAATCAAAATGTATGCAAACAACAAACCCTAAAATTTAAAGCAATATATGGAAAGGAATTCACATACCTTTGTTTAAATCTTCCGATCATTAAATTACAAGTGCATAAAATTTTATTAATGACATGATAAATTAAACAAACTAAAAAATAAATATGAACTATTAAACTAGTAACATAAATTAGCATAGAATTGGAGGCAGCAAAAAATGAAAAAAAAAGCTTAATACGAATTTGTCCAAAAAGCTTGATTAACCCCTGAAATTTCAAAGTGTCATGATAGCCTCCTCAAATTCCTTAAAACGTCCAGTTAGCTTCTAGACTTGCATAAAAATGTAATTAATTAATCACTCAGTTGCAAAAGAAGTAAAGTAAATGCGGAAGATGTACTGCATACGTCTTAAAAAAGTAAAACGACCAAGATCAGGCTATGCGGTTCTAATATTAGAGAACATAAGTTTTATAGTTGAGCAAGTAATGACTTACTTTTTAATCTATTCTATGAACTATGTAGTACATTCTAAGATGTGTGCAACTTACATTTTAGCAACATAGTGATTAATTGATTATATTTTAGACAAGTTTAAGGGGTTAACTTAAATTTTATGCAAGTTGATGGGCTATTGAGACACTTTGAAAGTTTAGGAGCAATCAAACTTAAATTCAGGGGCAAATGATATATTAACCAAAAAAACTGATTTCTATATCATAATCATAATAGCAGAACCATGGTACATCAGACTAAGAACAAACAACCATTCAAAGCACACCCACTGAAATTATTAGTTTCTTTATGCATAAAGATATCTACAACCAGGCGAGCAAAGAGAGAGAGAAAATGGAAAGAACTCAACCTCAAACACAAAAGAGCGAAACAGAAGAAAGCAAAATCAAAAAATTCTCAATGAATATAACGCTTAATCCTGCAATTCATCGGTCAAATGAGAATCCATCCAAAACATAGATAAATGAAATAAATAGACCAGAGACTCACAAAGAAAAGAAGATCGTCGATGCCGTCTATGACACGATAATTCCAGAGGAGGAAGAGACATTCCGATCCGAGGGTGAGAGAAGTGAAGAGAACGAGAGCAGGGAAGCAGAGGAAGGGGGAAATGAGGGAAACATGTGATGGAGTAGAATGCGTATTGAGGCGACTGAACTGCAGACGTGAAGGCTGGCTATAGACGATTATACCATTCACTATTTGCTGATTTTGTTCAATTAATTGGGGATAAAAGAGTAATTCATCAGATTTCAGTCTAACAAAAAATACGGCTAATATTTTGAGTCATGAGCAATTTTATCCTAACGTAAAATTATATAATTTTACTCCTAAAGTTTGTAGCCGAGAGCAATTTTACCCCTAACATTGATAACTTGTATCAATTTCAGAAACTATTATAAAACACGGATATTTTTGTTCCTTATTTTGCACCAATTGCATATCAATTCATTCTAACAAAAATTCATGCTTTTTGTAATTTAATACTAGAATTGTAGATTCAGTGAATTTTTTGAATTTTTTTTGTCTAATTTGTACTAAACATAGTATATATATATATTTTTTTCCATGTCCTAACATATGTTTGTGATTTGTTATTGATAAAATAACATACGTGTGAAGTGTAGATGATAAGATTCATGACCGAGAAGATAATTTGATGAATTATTTCTCAAATTGACTCAATTTATCAATGTTGGGGTAAAATTGTTCTTGGCTTCCAATGATAGGGGTAAAATTACACTATTTTAGACGTTAAAGGTAAAATTACTCCTGACCCAAAATGTTAAGGATATTTTTGCACCTTAACCTTAACCCTAACCTTATAATGTATATTAATTAGGAAAACTATAAACTAATATTTTTTTTTTTTATAAACTAAATTGTAGTATAGATTATATGAAATTACAATTTATATCTAGACTCTCTATATAATATGAAAAATTAACATTTAAACTGACGTGTTAACTTTTTTATAATTTATAAATTATTTTCGTTTTAATTATTTAAATTGTTTCTTACAATATTATTAACATTAAATATATCTCTGTTTCATTTCCTTTCACTCTTTCCTTATTAGACTAATGGTAACATATCTTATGTCAAATTAAAATTAGACTAAATTATATCTAAGCCAAAATATAATTAGTTTTAAGGTAAATTTCAAATAAAACCTATGTGGTTTTACTAATTTTTAGATAAAAGACTGTGATTACTTTTTGTCAAAACGAGGATTGAGGTTTTCAACTTTAGCAAAATAAGGACTTCGATTGATACTATTAAAATCACCATTGACGACTTCAAAAATGACATATTTTAAGAACTACTAATATTCTAAGCAACTTTAATTCTTCAACTTTTTTATTTTGAGATTATTTAGATGATGTTTGGTAAAGAGAGAGAAAGTTCCAAAAAATATGATTTTCGAAAATCGGAAATGTAGTTCCATAGAAAATATTACATTCAACAACTTTAATTCTTGAAATTTTTCATTTTCAGGGTCGTTAAAGATGGTTTTAATAGCATTAATCCAAGTGCGAAACCTCAATCCTCGTTTTGACAAAAAGTAAACCATAGTCCTTTATCTGAAAATTAGTGAAACCACAAGGGTTTTATTTGAAATTTACCCTTAGTTTTATATTATATATTAAGTTCCTTGCTAAATAATTACAAGCTATAGATTATAATGAATTTTAACTTCAAATTTTCTCAAATATTTTTAAGGAACATATTAATTAGAAAATTTGTAGGTATATAATTAAAATCCTTCAGTTTATCCCACATGAGTAGATTTCATCAATCGATGTTCTTTTTTTTTTTTTGACATTTTATCTTATTGTCACAAAAATATTGAAATAGATAACAATATATAAACATTGTCACAACAAGATAATAATAAATTACAGCATATATTTTGTCATATTCTTCTAGTTATTTTATGACGTATTACAATTGTCATTAACAACGAAAATATAAAATGTCATTTAGTAAATTATTTTTTTATCCAATTCGAAATTACCAGAATTTATTCAATAATTTTACGGTGATAATTATTCATATATCGTCACAAAAGTATCAAAATACGTGACAATATTTAAATAATATGACAAAAGGTAATAATAAAATGACGAAATACAATTTGTTACTTTTTGTTCGAATTAAGTTACCACGAATAAAAAGTGTCACAAAAAATATTTCTTACCATGACGATAAATTTGTCACCAATATCATTATTTCGTCAAATAAAAGTTTTGCCTCCAAATTTATTCTACTAAATTTTACCTCCAAAATTTTAGGTTACGATTTTTTTCCTATCATCATAATATGTATCAAATAGTGACGAAATGATTTATCAATGGAGACGTTCTAAATCTTTGTCATGGAAGAATTAAAAGCAGTGACGAAAGGTAAATTCTGTCATATTTAAGTGATTATTGGTGACAAAATTATGTTCGTAGAAAAATAAATCGTCATAAAAGACCATATTTCTTGTAGTGAAAGCTCTAAAACTTCAAAATTAATACCTGAATTTTAAAAAAAATACAAATGTCAGTGGGGGCAACTGCCCCCAGTGCCCCCATGCTGGATTCCCCCTGACTGCAACCAATACCAAACACTAGCATAAAGGAAAGTCCAATAAGGCGAATGAAAAATAAAGCTCGATGTGACGAATAAAGATAAAGCCTAGTGAATGGTGAAAACCTTGAAATGACGAAAATAAAGATAAACAACTTCATCTCTGTATGCTCATATCTAAATCCAGATCCTCTATTACAGAGGCCATCTTTCTATGTACTTTATTTAGATTGCTCGTATTACAGAGAATATGTGTTACAAGATTTTGTGTGAATTAGCAACGCACAAGCCAATAGGATAGACTCTTAAATCTGTCTTTGAGAAATGAAGAACGGCCTAGACGTTTTCGATTTCAAGGAAGAAGACGAGCTCCTTGAGTATTCAGCTGGCAAAATCCTTGGCAAGTTCAAAACCTTAGCCTTTATAATCCCGACATTTTGAAGTGTGAGCTCCTTGAATGCGGTACCCATTCTCGTTTTGCACTGAAAACTTTCCTTTTCACAATTTGCTCATTGATTAGGTCCTTTTCAGGTTCTCCTTTTCTGCATAAAGTTTCAGTGAAATGACCAGTAGATTATAGGTGAATTAGTTTTTCTCACTCTGATATGGAAAACTGGAACAAGGAGATTCGAGTGATGCCATGTGTAGATACCCATACAATATAGTAGCAAATGTAGTTCAAACTGGTCAAGTAATCCGCAAAAAAATATTAATCAATCAATAAGTTAAAACATGCAGACTGCTGAATTCCACTTCCATGGCATCACTCGAATCTCCATGTCATATCAGAGTGAGAAAAACTAATTCACCTAAATCTACTGGTGCTTTCACTGAAACTTTATGCATAAAAGGAGAACCTAAAAAGGACCTAATCAGTGAGCAATTTAAGAAAAGGAAAGTTTCCAGTGCAAAACGAGAATGGGTACCGCATTCAAGGAGCTCACACTTCAAAATGTCGGGATTATAAAGGCTAAGGTTTTTGAACTTGCTAAGGATTTTTCCATCTAAATACTCAGGGAGCTCATCTTCTTCCTTGAAAATAAAAAACATCGAGGTCATTCTTCATCTCTCAATGAGAGATTTAAGAGTCTTTCCCCTTGGCATGTGTGTTGCTAATTCGTGAGAAATTGTGTAAGACCTATTCTCTATAATACAAGCAATCTAAATAAAATACATAGAAAGATGGCCTTTGTAATAGAGGATCTGGATTTAGATAGAAGCATACAGAGATGAAGTTGTTTATCTTTATTTGCCACATCTGGATAATCGAACTCCACGCTCACCGCACCAACGATAACTTGTTATCTTATCTTGCTTGCGTCTCCAAATCGTGATGTTGATCCGACGTTGAGCCTACAAAACTGTATGTAGGTCTGACGGGACCAGAGTCCCCCAAACACGCTCTGATGCCTAAGTCAGTTTGTGATTTAGGACCGAATGGAAGGGTATGGACTAGTTTAGAGATAGTAGTTAACGTGCCGAACCTTGTGTCCATACCTGTGTATTTATAGGTTTCGATTAGGTTTAAAGTTGTCACCTTCTTTGAAAATCCTTACAGAGCTAGGATTCCTGATCCTTTAAGGAGTCTGAATCCTGGGAGGAATCGTTTGTCTTGTAGGATTCTAGAAGATTCCTTGGAGCTCTGAGCTTTGAACCTCATAAGCTGTAATGGGTCGCCGCTCGTTGGGCTTGGGTCGTAGTGGTCGTCTCTGACCTGTGGAAATGGGTCTGGTGCCGTCTAGGTCGTGCTTGGGCCCTTATTATACTTGGCTTGGGCCACAATAAGGGTAGTGACGACGTCACACATGTGATATCATTTAGTCAGATATCACAACCTACGTACAAACTCTAGAGAAAAAACCTACGTACAAACTCTAGAGAAAAAACCAGCAACAACATTTTTGTTTATGATTTCTCCATAAACTTTCAAAATTATCCAATAAAACAAATAGCTCAAAAAACTCATGTTATTAAATACAGAGATTCAACAAAATCACAAAACGAAAAATCAATTCAAAAAGGTCACACACTAAAACACAAAAACAATATAACAACGTCATCACAGTTCTCATACAAGTAAGAATTAATATATAAAAAAATCCTCTAAAACATAAAGAACTACAAATCATGAAATAAATGAGTAAATTACACTAATGGTACCTGAATTTTACTTTAGTTCACACTTTAGTACCTAGATTACATTTTATCTCAAAAATATACTTGAAATAACAATGACCGGACAATTTAGTATATTTTACCGGTCAATGGCCGGTCAATGCGATTTTGATGAGTAAATTACACTGATGGTACCTGAACTTTACTCTAATTCACACTTTGGTACCTAAATTTCATTTTGTCCAAAAAATACACCTAAAGTAAAAATGACTCAACATTTTTGTACATTTGACCGACGTGAGTTTGACCATTTTAAATTAAAAATTGAGACCCATCATACCCTCAATTAACATAAAATTACAATACTGTCATTGTTAATTGAGTGTATGGTGCGTTCCAATGTTTAGTTCACGTTACCCGGTCACTAACCGATCAAATGAACTAAAATTTTCAGTCACCTTTACTTGTGTTATCTCTTTAGGATAAAATATAATCTAGGTATCGAAGTGTGAATTATGGTAAAATTCAGGTACCATTGATGTAATTAATTCATGAAACTCGCATTAACCGGTCATTAACCGGTAAAATATACTAAATTGTCCGGTCATCATTACTTCAGGTATATTTTTGGGACAAAATGTAATGTAGGTATCAAAGTGTAAACTAGGTAAAGTTCAGGTACCATTGATGTAGTTTACCCTGAAATAGATAAATACAATAACAACATAAAATTTAAAACACTTTATTTCAATTTAAGAACTATGTAAATCCGTTGAAAGTTTATGAAAAACAATGAAAATAAATTAACTCGATTCATTGTATTAAAAAAATAATAAAACAGAAAAAAAAACCATGTCTAATACAGTTTTTTTCAAAACAATTCCAAATAGTAACATTACAAACTCACACAAATTCACTTTTTCTCAAAACCGAATGAAAAGTGAAAGAAATTGATTAAATTGCAATGAAATAAACTAAAGAAAAATAAAAGTTCAAACTTAGCAACTTAAATTATATAATTAAAAAACAAAGGAGAATCTGATAAAAAAAACAAAAGAGAATAGAAAACAAGGTGTCCGCTATGGTTACTTTGTTTTTTATAAAGTACCGCACCCAACAAATAATAATTAAATATCCACTAGAATATCGTAAAAAAGACTCACAAAAAGTATCTAAAAATTAAATCTCAATATTAAAAAAGTAACTAAAAACAAAAATAACTTCAAGAATCAAATAAATGAAAACAACTAATACATTAATTGAATTCATTTTCATTGAATTTCAGTATTATATAAATTCAATGAAAGTCAAATAATTCATAGCAAATTATCTTATAAATCATAATTAAACATATTTGAAAGGATTAACGGCAATTAATCCATTTAAGATATACGGGTTCGGCGTACCTTATTAAATAGCAGAATCTCTAGAGCTCTCAGAGTAGCTAGCGGAACCGGTAACAGAAGCAGATCTTAGTACCACGATCTTGTACCACCGGTAACAGACAGCCACACAGCGTTAGTCGAAGAAGACTCAATAATCCACAGACTAGAGTGAAGAAGAAGAAGAAGAAGAAGAAGAAAAGAGAGAGAGAGAGAGGCATGAGAGGAGGAGGAGGCAACCTTTTCTTATGATATTATGTGGTGATTAGGGTTAAGCTTATTTATAGGAAGCTAAAACCCTAATCCTCCATCTCTTAAGATGGGCTTGTCACATTCCATTTCTGACGGGTCGAATTAATTAGATCAATACCCAATTAATCCTAACAATATTCAAATAAATAAGGCTTAATACCTTCCAAACCCCTTCAAGTTGTCCCAATACTGCAACTGACCCCCCAAACATAGACTTGTGGCAACTAACCCCCTCAACTTGCTTATTTGAAATAAATAATCATTTAAATAGGTTATTTTAGGAGTTTTTTTGCCCTTTAGTTAATGTATTAGTAGATTAGTTACATGTAGCAACCGATATTTTGAAATCTTTTATTTCTGATGTAATATTATGTTGAATGTTTTTTTGGGGTTTGGGAGTTATTTGTTCTAAATAAGCAACTTTGGGAGTTATTTGTTCCAATTGAGCAATTTGAGGGGTTATTTATTATAAATAAGCAGGTTGAGGGGGTTAGTTGTCACAAATCTAAGTTCGGGGGGTCAGTTGCAGTATTGGGACAACTTGAGGGGGTTAGGAAGATATTAAGCCAATAAATAATAAAACATAAAAATTGTGTAATAGAGTTTAAAATAATTCAAAAAAAAAGTAACATAATATTTTTAAACAAATTAAATTGTTCCCAAAACCATTGAAAGTGTAAAAATTAATTAAATTTGAATGAAATACACTAAGAGGTTTCGTAAGTGTGAGAACAAAATCATCCATGGACTACTTTAAAGGACAATATCTGAGACATGACTATGATATGGTGTTGTTCTGTGATGATCAATATCAACACTTACCACAAACGTCATGACCATACTATGTTGAAAACCCTAAGGGTGATTTCAAATATAATCACTAAACTTAATGATATTTGTCAATAGTTGACCAATGAGTGAAAGGTCCAAGCCATTATCCATTACTTACCTAATAGTTTGGAGCATACCAAGATACACATAACACATACATAATATTAAGACTTTTGATGATGTTGTTAACCACCTCAAACTTGAGGAGGATTGCCTACCGTCGATTTAGATCGATATTGAGCCATATTATATGAGGCATGTTCAATTGGAAATAACACCAATGATCAAGGTAGCATAAACGCTTCAATAGAAAGGTAAGGAATATGCTAAAGAACCTTATGAATATGCCATAAAAAGGGAACAAAAGGTCCAAGAACAAGAAATCAAACATTTTGTGAGTGAAATGATTCAAGCGGCTTTTAAGGGGCATCAAGAAATATATCACAAGTTTGTTTCTTAGATACATTCAGTTAACTCACAAGTGAGTAATATATATATATATATATATATATATGAAGTATTGTTCTATTAAGTGAATCCAATCATATATCGATTGTTGATTCATGTATCATGGACCCTATAATAAAGGATCAAGATTCGTTCGTTAAATTTCGACTATTCCTAGTCGAATCAATAAGGATATATATGTGGACAACAACTCAAGAGTTGAACTACGAGGAGTATCAAAATATGTAAATTTGCTCTATATGGTGGTTGGAAGATTCAAAGGGACTTGTTTTATATCATAGTTATGTCAAACTTAGAATTCAATATTATCTTAAAGATAACAGTTCTTAAGTTGTGTTTTGGAAGAGTACATGTTCATGGTTGTAGTTGTATTTCAAATGGTTAAACTATTTAGACGTTGACATCAACAATGTATATAATAATGTTATTCCTACATACTGTTTCTTCTTCTATATATGATAAAGAAAATGATGTAGTGACATGAGAAACTATATCACGTAGGCTTAAATCGAATAAGTCGGTTGTCCAAAGAAGGGTTATTAGGTAGTTTTAATAAGTTGAATTTCCTAATACCTCAAAGGAAACTATTTTAGAAAAACCATTTGGAAAGTCAACTAAAGGTTAATATCCTTTGCAAATTAATCCATTATAATGTCTATGTTTCGATGAAATTTAAGGGCAAGACATGAGGCTTTACACTATTTCATCACTTTCAATCAGGGGCAATTATGGTTGATGTTCCTGAACCACTTTCTCCGACCAATGCCATTGTCTTTCTTGCTTTAGTTTTTAGAGTTAATTCATTGAATATCATTTGGAGAAGAAGATGTTCTTTAGTTCTATGTTGTCTTTAATTTAGCTTTGATCCCATATATATCATTAGGATCAATTTTGCTTTTCCTGTCCTGAATTGCAAAAATTGATCTGACTAGCTGCTTTAGCTAAATCTGCATCTACAATGTTTTTGTTGGGGAATCATCATAGAAAATAAATGAAGTGTAGTGGAATACTACCGCTTAAAATTTTCTAGAATCCATATACCGTGTTAGATTACCACAGATTCTCCAAAGGTCTCGTACACTAACTCTATCGGAATGAAAACGGTGCTAGTTGAAGCAAGAAAGGAATTGACGAACACTGAGCAAGGGGAGAGCTCCTGTGTTGGCCAAAATTTTGTATGTAGGCTAGAGTTAATTTTTCCTCTTTTTAATTAGGCCTTAAATACTTTCCTAACTAGGTTTAATGTAACTTTAGTCGATTGCAAATTAACTCCTAATTAATTCAATCTCATAAATAACTCCCACGAGTATTTATTTAATTCAATTGATATTAATTCAGTTAATTAGAATAACCAACAACTTAATTGAAATATCAGTTACACTAATAAATTACCCGATGCAATCTAATTAATCAATTGACTAATTAATTACATCAGGAAGTTTATTAATTAACT
Source organism: Euphorbia lathyris (assembly GCF_963576675.1). Classification (NCBI taxonomy): domain Eukaryota; kingdom Viridiplantae; phylum Streptophyta; class Magnoliopsida; order Malpighiales; family Euphorbiaceae; genus Euphorbia; species Euphorbia lathyris. The sequence goes on along the minus strand of NC_088914.1, from coordinate 14,998,241 downwards.
ACAATCAATTTTAATACTAAATTGATTAACTTGTTATATAACAAATAATCAATCAGTTCCTACAGTTAATTAATTAACTTGTTCCTTTCTGATTAAATACATAAAATATATTTATTACTTAAGTTTCATTCCAGCAGTTGTGTGTGCACGATCCTATGGGTCTGTCCTCAATTAGTCATGGGCCTGAAGCCCAATGACCGTAAGTGGGTTCTAGCAAACGATTACGGCCCCCAACTGATATGAATTATTCCAGCCATCTCAATGAGATATGAAACCCAGTAGATGATCTCTCAGTATCTCTTACCAATTGCATATCGATATTATAAACCAGAGACATGGTGGTTGTCATTCTCTGTGTGGTTTATTATATTTCTTGATCGAAAGTGAACTGATGAATCAGATAAGTAAAACTACTTATCAGGGTATGGTTATACACTTCTTCGGTTCCACTTATCAAGTGGTCAATGATATCAGCTCACTGTTAGGCGAGTGGTAATTCCTTCGCTTTACTTATCTGCAACAACGTGTTCACTGATTCACCCAACATACCCATATTTGGCATCCTGTTACGGACCTGTTAGGGATATATCAAAGTGAACCAGATTCCACGTTGTTTACTATAATGAAATTAGGTCTGGAGATAATAGAGTTCTAAATATAGAAAAATCAACGATACGTCCATCATGAATCTTTCTAGAGCGGATCGATCCAGTCCCGTATTGACCTACATCAACACGTACCTACATCCATATCTTACTATAAAAGTATTGCGGTCATATGTTCAACGCTACTGTATAGATACTGAATATATAGGTCTTTGGTTTTATTCATTCCCACGAATAGAACATGCCTCAGACAGGTTTATGATTAACAATCAATGTATACTTCATTCATGTTTATAACACAAGATATAATAGAACTAATTAATGCATTTATTCATATAACACTTATACAATATATTCTAACAATACACATAATGTTCAATATAGAACTAATGCATGAGATCTAGGGCACACCAACAACTTTTATATGTGGTCATAAGCAGTAAAAAAAAATACCTGAAAGGGGTCATGTAATTATTAACAATGGTCCTGCAATTTCATTAAAAATGTCAATTAATATGCATATTCTTTGTTTTGTTTTTGGAAATTTCATTTCAGGATTATAATTTGATTTCATTGTTTAGTTAGTGCTTCTGTCATGCCAGTTTCCTTTTTTCTTGGTTGCTTGTGAAGGAGACAAAATGGTGATAACATTGAGATATTATCCCGAGGACTAAGGGGGATATTCACCTAAGGAAACGCCGCGTATTGACGAGATCCGACTGGCGGATCACCGGATCTCCAAGGACCCATCAAAGGGGACCCTCCGGCGAACCTATGGGACGAATCTCCTTGAACACTCATTCGCCATTATAACGGCTGAGCCGACCTAGCCATAAAGACCATTAATGAGTTATCAATTAGCTAACCGCCAGCTTAAAGATAACTTGTAACCGCCATTAATGGAACATTAATGGGGACTTTCTAGCTACTGAAGGTTACGACTTTCTAACTATATATAGCCTACGTCTCAGGCTATCCAGGTACACACATCCCCTTACTCTTTGTCAATTAAGTTTGCCCTTTTGTTCTTCCTTACTGACTTTGGCATCGGAGCTTCCCCCCGTCGAACCCAATGACGCCCCCACAGGGACGGAAGTTGATCAGAATTTCTCTACTTGTCATCAAATGGGCATAATTGAATTTGGAAGATTGAATCTTTTGATTTCATTCTTCTAATGGATCATTTTGGACTTGTCTGGAAATCCATGGATAAGCTTCCATTTGTTATGCACTGATTGACTCTATATTTTCTATTTTCTATTTCCCCGATTTGATTCATTTTGTGGGTTCTTATCAACTGATTTTGGAGACATGTTTCATAGTTTATATTACTATAGTTTGTAGTGTGTAGGGGAGGGGAGGGGACTTTGGCAAACTCACTTTGCCATAGGTAAACTCAACCCCAAGTATAAGGTTACGAGGAGGTTTCAATATAGGGTGACGAATGGAATGATATCAACGTCCATTGATTGTGGATGTCGAGTTGGTATAAAACACTATAGGGATATGAGCTCTTGATAGGGGTCAAAAACCCCTATCTTTGGGTACGGTTTTAGGACGGTTTTTAGCGTTATTTCATGAATAAGCGAGCAATTCTCGCATTTATATGCTTTTGTGTGAGTTAGTTAGAAATTGGATATGTTCTGTTTACTTTTCGTTGTTTAGGCTCGTTTTCTGGTTATTTTAGGCAAATATGGCCAAATTGGCATGTACGTTAAATTTCCATTATCTTTTATAGCTAATTGATCCGCCAAAAGTCGCACCAAACGAAGTGTTTACTCCAAAATAAGCGATTGGCGGGTCAATTTAGCCTCGGAACTAATGTTGTTTGGAGTTTATGTGCGTGTGCAGGTTAAAACATGATCAATTTCAGGCAAAAATCGCGTTTCGGGGACCCCCGGCAGTCGCTCGGCGAATTGGGCACCAGCGAGCAGCCGAGGCGCTGCTCGGCCGAGCTGGCCCTCAGGGGCCTGCTCGGCCGAGCTGGCGCCCAGCTCGGCGAGCTTCCCTGTGGGAATCAGTCAAAAGACTGATTCTCGGCCCCACGACGTCCCACCTGCAAAAGGATACGAATTAGGTCAGAAAGAGGGCCCGAACCGCGTCTATAAATAGGAATTTTCAATTGTAAATTAGATATCTTTTATCTTTGTAAAAACCTAGCTTCCACCTTGAGAAATCCTCTCCATCTTCCTCAACCTCCATTGAAGATAGCTCCGAAGCTCCGTCCGTCGAGGATTGCTCAAGTTCCATCCTTAAGTCCTAGGAAGACGCCTGCATTGGTAGACAGGTTCCCTAAAAGGGATTTTTCTTCTTTTATATTCTGTCTAGCCTCTGATCCATGATATGAATCCTACGCTCATTGTATCTTCGTGACAATACTTTTCATCTTTGATATATATTATAGTTTTGTTTATTCAATTGTTTTATTGCTTTAATCTTTGTCTTGCACTTTGTTTGATTGGTTTAACTCATTCGATAATCCCAAAATTAAGTTGGCACATATTGCGAGCTGAATCTAACCTAGTCAATGCCTATAGGATTGACGACCCTATAGAAGATTAAGCCCAAATTGCTGAGCCTTAGAGCTAGTTTCGGCCTTACAAGGGAATCACGAACTAGGGACCTCAGGAGGATAGGTAGGGTTAATCGCCTCGGACACAAGTGACTTAGATTAGGTTTTAATTCCGTTGTCTAAACAATCTATTTTCATTATCATCGTATCCCTTCATGTTCCTTCGGGTAATTACATTGGTAAAAGATCACCTAGGAGTAGTTTAATTTAAATTAGGATTAGTATAACTTAGCTAAGAATAGAATAATTCAACTAGGAGTAGATTAACTTAATCAAAACAAACTCAAAACCCACACGGCCTAGATAACACCTGAGACCAAGTAGCTCGATACTTGTAGTAAATAAATCCTGTGGATTCGATACCTGGACTTGTCCAGATTTTATTACTTGATAATGACGGGGTACACTTATCCCTTAGTCAGCCTCAGTGGTGAACGATGCCGCTGAGGCGCGTCCAGTTTTTGACGCCGTTGCCGGGGATTTATTTCTTCTGCAATATCGAACCAAAGGTCGATTTATTAGTTTAGGCATTCCTTTGTGAATATCATTTGTTTATATCGTCTATACCTGTTTATACATATACTTGTTTATACATACACTTGTTTATATACGATTTTTTTTTGTGAATATCCTTGTTTATATCGTCTATACTTGTTTATACATAATTCTTTATACTTATTCTCTATACTTGTTGATATATAATCTTTATAACTTCTATACTTGTTCATATCTTTTGTATTTGTTCATAACTATATACTTTTACTTGTCAACTCTTGTGCTAGAACTTCACTTTTTCTCAGCATTCTCTGATCAATGAATTGGCAAGAAAGAGTCGAGTGTCAAGCTCAAAAGTTTACTATCCCATTGTTGAGCGATTTCCGCAAGTGCACGGTATACGCTTGTAGTAATAAAAGATATCGATCCCACAGGGAACGTTTTTCAACAAAAACTTATTTATAATCGGTTAAATTTACTTTAAGGTTTGAAATATGGAAAATCGTTTAATCGGTTTTGGTTTTGAAATTGCTAGAATGAGAATTAGATTAGAATATGAAGATGTTAGAAAATATTCTGATTTAAAAATGAATATGCAAAACAGGAACGTTTTAGTACTTTAGAAAAGTAAACAAGTATAGTTGTTTGCATTAAGCAAAGAAAACAACTTTAAACTTTGTATGAATTATAAAGATGAAATAAATGACCGAACCTCTAATTAATTGGCTTTGAACATGACAAAACCCTTTCGGGATAGTTTCCCTTAATCAAATTAAAACTCTTTCGAGATAATAATTTGCCTAAGTGTTCAACAAAGTTTCCTTGTAAAGATTTTGGATTAAATACGTTTTAATGAAAACACCAGCAGTCACTTTAGTGGATTGGTTACCATAAGTGCTGCATAAAAATCTATCGAATAGAACGGACTTTATTAGATGAAATATAAATTGATACAAGTTTACAGAGAACATGGAGCATTGAATTCTTCGACGACGTGCAAGTGAACGGGTTATCAATCCTTTCCTTGGGTTTCGTTAGAGTTTGTCAGGCTCAGGGGTGAATCCTCTACTCAATCTTCTCGTTGAATCTTCGTAATAGAGACTGGGTCGGTCTACTACCAAAATGAAAACTAAACTGGAACAATGTCTAAACGCTACTAAGTTTGTTATTATTTAGTAAACAATGTGTGTACATCATATTGCTTTTGAACAGAATCTAAATCTAACTTCTGAATCACTTGACTCGAAATTTCTGCATAAATTCTACACTAATCTCTTTCTTCTACACACATAACATTATATCTTTCAACTCTCCATCAACTCTTTATTTATAGATGTTGAAGAGTCTTGATTGAAGTGTCGTGTCCGTTGTGAAGGATCGTGTCTGCTGCGAAAGGACGTCTTTATCCACCCGAACGATCGCGTTTCGTCGAAAACGAAAGTGTGTAACTAGGCTTCAAAAATCTCCTGAATATTAAATTCTCTACCGAGAATGGGGGAGCAACAATTTGTACTTCGGACGAAGGGAAGGAGGGCTGAGGGACGCGTGTCGCGACCGTGAATATTGGGGCCGCGGTCGCAGCACAGAGCGTTTTTCACCTCTTTGGCTCTCGTTCGTGTCCTCGACTTGGCGTTATTAATTTTCGTCGTCTTCGACTCCTTTTGTAGGGCTTTTCTTCTATTTTTGAGCTCTTTTTACTCCTATTTGGATTTTACCAAATATTTATGTACCTTACAAGAAAGAAACATATTCGAGAGTAAAAGCTTCCTAAACAGTTATAAATAGCATAAATTCGTAGCAATATTGATGTATTTAACGATGATATTTTAGGTATATTTTGGGCTTAACAAATCTCCACACTTAATCTTTTGCTAGTCCCGAGCAAAATTTCACTGAATTTATTCTTTAACTAATCTCTTTATAAAAATAAAACATATATCTCTGTATTACCTTTTGAATTAGTTAAGCCGAAAAGACTTACTTCGCATGGCAAATTTATACGCAAAATATCAAACTAACTTAGTATAATATACGATATATCATTTGTCTTGTATTTTCAATTTGGAATTGAAGCATTCGGGACGATATAAGCACGCATGTTATTGAGTTTTTCATCTCAAAGCATTTCAAAGCACTAAATTTCCTTTCCCAAACCTAAACTAATATATAAGATATATTAAATGAATAAGTTCTTAATTTTAATTTTTTTGCTTGGTTACGCCCGAAATAAGGGTGGTTTCAACCGTAACCTTATACGTATTTTATTGTTTTGTGTTTGCTTAAGAGGTACCGACCATGCCATGGGTGGACGCAATCGTTACTTTAAACTTATAGACGCTTATAAATTTTTTAAACGTTCCTTCCATACCTCGATTGTGATAAGGGTGGTCGCAACCGTGGCCAAAAGTAAACGGTACTTAATTATTCTTCCCTTTCATACCTCGATTGTGATAAGGTTGGTCTCAATCATGGCCAAAAGTTAAGAATTCAGCTAATTGATTAATTAATATGAATTATAAAATTGAAATTGGGAAAAAGAAAGATAGCACATTCATCCTATATTGACTTAAAATTCAACATGTATTATGGCTAAAGTTTCCTTAAAAACTTCAATTAGTGTTAATGTAAGACGAAATCAAACCGAGCTAAAAATTGTTAGTTCAATTTAATGCTTATAAACCTAATTGAAAATTAAAATAAGATTTATTGTATCATGAATTGCATGATATAAAATAGAGATTAAAAATAAAGAATTTATTAACTTAAATACATTCACTCGAGACAATTTTCTTAAAATCGTATCGGAGATTTGTGAAAAATTTGAAAAATATTACCCGTATAGAAATATATTATTTCTATTGATAAAGATAACCTAAAAATAATCATATTAACTTATGGTTAATTTATAAATATATGAAAATGTGAAGTTAATAAAAATAGCGTTTTAAACAAGTTTATGTTGCAGAATACGTTGCATTTGTTATTTGTTTTGCAAAATAATATCTTTGTTGCATTTATTCGTATTCGTATAGAAATTGATATATGTATGTCTCCTCCCACACTCAGGGCATTAACCATATCGTTTCTGAGCTGGGGAAGAGAAATTACCTCATTTGATTGTTCCTCATCATCTGATGCGATGGATGGGTCAGCATGCTCAGAGACGCATGGCTCAGCAAGTTCGTCAGCCATGAAGCATATCTTCGCTGACTCGGTGGCCTCAGTTTCTGTGGATGAAGACTCATCGTTGTCGCTCCAAGTAGCCACCATTGCTTTCTTCCCACTTTTCTTGTCTTTCCTCAGCGTGGGGCAGTTTGACTTAATATGGCCAGTTTGATGGCACTCAAAGCATGTAATGGGCTTTGACTGTCCTTTCTGTATTTGCTGTCACTTGAGTCAGCCTTATACTTATCAAACTTTCTGTAAGGCTTTTTAGAGTATTTGTCACTCTTCTTGAATAGCCTTTTCATCTTCCTTGTGAACATAGCCATCTCCTCATCATCAGTTGAACTCCCGTCAGTGGAGTCAGCTTTCATGACAAGTGACTTCTGCTTCTTGTCTTCAGATTTTTCCTTCACCTCAAAGTTTTTCATGGATATCTCATGGGTCAGCAATGAACCGATGAGTTCTTCATATTTGTAGGTGGTTAAATCCTGAGCTTCCTCAACTGTTGTCTTCTTTGCTTGCCAGTCTTTAAGAAGACTCCTGAGAATCTTTTTGACTTGTTCTTCCTTAGTGAAGATTTTCCCAAGTCTCTTGAGCTCATTAATGATGTTGGTAAACCTTGCATTCATGTCTGAAATGCCCTCATCATTGTTCATCTCGAACAGCTCGTACAGTCTCATCTGCTGATTCACCTTGGATTCTTTTACTTTATTTGTTCCCTCGTAGGTGACTTCCAGCTTTCTCCAGATCTCTTGTGCCGACTCACAACCTGAGATTTTATTATATTCTGCAGCATCGAGCGCACAGTGAAGCATATTGATAGCCGAAGCATGGTTTTGGAGCTTCTTAAGATCATCCTCTGTCCATTTGGCCTCAGCTTTTACAACTGTTTGGCCAGCCACAACCTCGACAAGTACAAATGGGCCTTGGACTATAGATAGCCAGGCACTCATGTTTGTAGCCTGAATGAAGTTCTTCATCCTATTCTTCCAGAAGGTATAGTCACTACAACAAATATCTAATATTGTGACGAAAATTCGTCTGACAAAATAATTTTTGTCACAATTAATGTACTTATTGTGACAAAAAAAAATAATTAGTAAAAAAATGTGAAAATTCCAAACAAAATTTTGACAAAATAATGTTTCGTCCAATATTTATCACAATAAAGCACCAGTCAATCAATATTATGACAAAAAAAATTGTCACACATTTTTTTCATAAATACATAAGGTTATGACAAAAATTCATATGTAAAAATAATTTTTTTTTATCACAACTAATGTATTTATTGTGATCAAATAATAATTAGTAAGAAAATGTAAAAAAACCAAAAGAAATCGTGAGAAAAAAGTATTTTGTTGAAATTTTTTTTCACAAGAAAGTAGAACTTAATACGTATTATGATAAAAACAAATTGTCACGTCATTTTTGTCATAAATATATAAAGATGTAACGAAACATTGATACGATAAAAATAACTGTTTTCGTAATTAATGTACTTATTATGACAAAATTACAATTAGTAAAAAAATGAAAAACAAAACCAAATTATGACAGTAATATTTATCAAATTAGACTAATCTATTGTTTCGTAAATCAATTTACAAATTTTCATATTTATTTAGGGATTAGAATGTGTCAGAGATTAATATATAAGATATACGATTAAGCCTTAATCATCTTGAGCTTTTAGTTCAAACGGTTCCATGACATGGTATTAGAGTTGCTTGGGCCAAACGGTCGAGGGTTCGAGTCCTCGCAACCTCATAAATTTGTAGAATTAAAAACACATGACGGGTTGGACCTGTGTTGCACACGTTGCAAGCCCAATGGGCATTTACATGTGGAGATGTGTGAGAGATTAATATAAGATATACGATTTAGCGGGTTGGGCCTGTGTTGTACAAGCTGCAAGCCCAATGGAAATTTGCGTATGGGGTGTGTGTATGTAACATTTTTCTTACTACATTATGTAGTCACAATAAATCATATTTCACGGTTATTTAAATTTTGTCATAATAGCTAGATTAATGACAAATTATAGTTGTAACAATAATTAAAAACTAATTATGAGGTAATATAATTTTGTCACTAAAAACTTATTAAGACGGGCTTATTGTGACTAGGATGGTGACAAAACACTTTGTAACAAGAAGTTTCTTATGACAAAAATATAACTTATTTTGACAAATTAAATTGTCGCAACAAGCTTGAATTCTTATAGTGAGTTTGACCCGAAGAATAGGGGAGGCCTAGTAATGGACAGCCCCTCAGGCAGTATTTGAGTTGTTTGGTTTCCAGGGAGAAACCGAGTGCTGTTTTCGCCCATGGTAGGGATCAGCTCAAGGTTGTTAGACCTTTTAGAGTGAGCTTTTAAGCTCTGATACCACTTGTTGGTCCCTTGTTTAGTTGCAAGTATAGTTCCAAGGGGGGGGGGGGGGTTAGGAACTATTTAAACTTTTTTGGCAATTAGGGCAGACTTCTTTTTCTAAGGAAAAAGGTTTAAACAGCAGCGCTGAGTAAACAGCAAGATACTGGCTTAGTCAACTGGTGACTAGGTCAGTTTCTCAGCTTGAGTCAGGAAATAGCACTTAGAGTCTATTCCTGAGCTCTTACGTTTAATGCGCACAACTCAACTTGACCTCTTTACTTGGTCAGTTTTTGATTATTTAAGCAAGCAATATAAATAAGGAGTTAAAGGTTTAGAAATACTTCACTCAGTAGATTTATCCAGGTTCGGCTTCTTCTAAGCCTACGTCCTGTCCCCGGAACACGTTCCGACATTTCAAATCCTCTACTGAGCTCTTTAAAGGTAGAGCCTCAAACCTTTTACAATATCAGCAATTGAGTATGACAAGAGTACCTTCCTCTATACTTCTACTCAATCCTAATCTCTCGCTGAGTACTTAAAACCGAGTACTCAGCCTCTCCTTTCTATCTCTAGAAATGATAAGTGTTTTGTCCTAATACAAAGATGTGCTAAGACACTTTAGACGATTTACAATCACTCTAGACTTTTACACAGATATGAGAAATGTAGTGTAAGAATTTTGCTTTGCTTCTTGCTTGCAGAACTTGTAGAGATTTACTCAGCGTAATGGCTTGATCAAGTTCTGTGTATTGTGAAGCTTGTGATGGCACTATTTATAGAGATGTCTGGGTCGTCGGTCATTTCGAATTTCGAAATAACCGTTGGAGGGAAACGACTATGTGTCGTTGTCATCCTGACTTGCACAGAGCTCTCGGCCAATCACAATCATGTATCTTCTGTCCTTGGTCAGCTCAGCAGATGGTCTCTCCTTTTATGGTAAGGTCAACTGGACAGCATACTGTGTCGTCTGAACTTTGCCAAAAGAGGAAACACTTTGTCTGGAAGTTTTCCTTTGCCAGCTGCTGTTTTGTACGCTTTGTCGAGACTACTCAGCAGCTTCATCTTGAAGTTGTTCCCGAAGGTCTTTTAGATCCTTCTGTTTGCTGAGTTGCGATTTCATTCAAAACGGCAACGTCTTGACATACGCGGGCCGAGTGTACTGAGTTGTTTGACATGGGCCTTGGATTCCGTATTAGGCCTGGGCCTTTTGATTCTTATGTCTTATAACATTTTAACTCAACATTGAACAAACACATTAGTAGAAATAAATCAAAGCATTTAAACTGAGTGTGTTTAGAATATGTATTTTAATTATACTTAAACAATTTTGTCAAATCAAAATTATGTGGAAAGGTGTTTCAACAAACTCCCCCATTTTGATGTTGGCAACACTATTCAGCAAGGAACTCAGTATGAGCTCCCCCATGATAGTTGACCTAGTATAATTTAGCAGACTCCCCCGTAAGGGTTGAGTTACTGACTTAGTTTTACTTAAAACATTTAAGGGTTTAAATGAGTAAGTCTAAGGTCAGTTTTCAGATATAGGTCAGCTATATCACATATTCTATTTACTCAGTGTTAAGCGGAAGTTTTAGACATATAGAGCGCGCTGAGTAATTTGTTGTTCAATGAGTTCTTATCAGAATGTTTCATAAGTACATAGGTTAATGTCAAACATGTTATCAGCATATCATTTAGTCAATAAATATTATACGTATTAAACATAGCTGATATAGATGAAGATACATAACAACTCAGTACTTAATAGCATATATCATAACTCGGTATTTGAATAAGAAAAGTAAGTATGATATATATTGAAAGAAGTCAGCAAGTACATAGTAAAAGAATTAAACTAGACAAATAGATTACACTGGTATGCCCTAAGTTATGCTAGCCTATCTATTTCTTTTTCTTGCCCTGTGACTAACTTCGCTCGTACTGACGTCGCTCATGCTGAGCCCTAGCAGTTTGCGCTTTCTCCCCCGTTTTGTCAACTTCAGGGAGTTTGAACGCATCGGTTAAGACAGCGCGAGTCAGTTCTTGTGAAAGCTCTTTTAGTTTATCAGCACTATCGTTGACGCCATCAAAAATGGCAACTCCATCAGCTGATACTTCGACTGGTACTCGAAGATCAGCAGCACTGAGCATATTGATGCTGAACGCTTGAGCTTTGGCTTGCCAGATGAGAGCTTCAGAGAGGCCAGCAAAGACTTGGTGGAAAGTCTTCAAGAGAGCTGAGTCATAATGATGACGCTGGATATTATTATGACGGATGTGGTTGAAAGATTGTTGTGCGAGAGACAGCAACTCATTCTGTTTCAACGCGTCAGTATCCATCTCTTGCTTGTTGAGGTTAAGTAGCCTGATCGCCTCACCGATTTGCTCGACTGAGCACTGACTATAGGACACCATTTGCTCATTTGTCTTAAGTTGCTCAGTATGAAGCTGAGCAAAAAGCATTTTGAGTTCTGAGGAAGTGGCGTAGTCAGTGTTCACAGCAGACAACTTCTGAACTTACTGATGGAGAGAGTTCAGATGTTGAATTGTTGACAGCTGTATCTCTGCCAACTTGGCAAGTGAATCCTGTTTAGCTTTTTGAGCTTGGAAGGACAAGACTACATTCAGCAGATCCTTGAGTCCCTTAACTTCGTTGAGAAGCTGAGTGACCTGGGAGAGCTGAGTTGTCTCAGGAATTGAAGATCCAGCAGCAGGCGAAGCGGAATGTTGAAGATCGTGGATAAGTGCTTGCACTGAGTCAATGAGCTTTTGGCCGGACTCAGTGGCATCCCGATGTACATCAGTATGACCAGAAGAAAGTGGAGTGAAGGGAGTACCCTAGTCAGTGACTGGATGAGTTGGCTTAATCTACACTTGAGTTGGAGGAATTGTTGATTGATCAGCAGAGAGGTTTGTTGTAGAAGTAATAACCCGAACACTGTCTGTGCTGACGGCGGAAGGATGGGGAGTCAGCACCATGCTTGAGGAGACAGCATGAGCAGTGGTCGGTTCAACCTGACTAGTTGAGGTGGTTGAAGTATGATGGTCGGCATGTTCCTGTTGAGAAGAAACAGATGCTTGTTTTTCTAACGGTGCGGAGGAAGTTGAAGTGGATTGCCGCTTGAAGAATGTCAGTTTGACAGTAGAAGGATCCTTTGTTGTCTTGGAGAGGACAAGTTCAGGAATAGATGGTGATTGCTCAGGAGGTTCACTGACTAGCTTCTCACTGTCCTTAACCAGCTTTCGCCTTCTACGTGGTGGAGTGAAGGTAGGAGTATCTTCTTCTGAGTGAGTAGGAGAGGGTTCCTGTTGCTCAGTATGAGTCTGGTCAGCTTCCTCATTAACTTGCTCAACTCCCGCAGCTAACTCAGTGTCAACCTGCACATCTCCACCTGCTAACCCAGTGTTAGCATCCTCAGCTTCAATTTCACGGGCATATTCCTCAGATTCCTCAGCGACATCTTGATCGCTGGCTTCAGCTTCTTCTTCAGCAGTGCTGTCTCCATCAAGTTCTTCCTCAACTTGGGAGATGAAGTGGTCATCTAACTGGACCTCAGTTTCCTCAGCATCAGTACCCTGGCATTGAGTGAAATGAGAATCACTCGTTACAATAAAGTCGGTCGGTATGACGTCCAGAGGTGCCAGTGTTGAAGTCTTTTGCTTCTTCTGAGGTAGCTCAGCAGCTTCCTTAGTTCCAGGCTCATCTTGCCTGGTTCTCTTTTCAGCTGACTTACCAGCTGACCTTTGCCTCTTTGCTGGAGACTCAACGTTGGATGAAGGAGTCTCAGCAGATTTTCTCTTGCGAGAAGCTGGGGCCTTAGTTCTTCCCCCTTTCTTAGGCACAGCAACAGATTCGTCAGCTTTGTCAGTTTGTTCAGCAGCAGGAGCTTTTCCCTTCTTCAAGGGCTGTCCAAACTTCAGCGCCCTCAGCGAGGATGCTGTTATCTCAGATCCTCTGAAGGATTCCTCACCTTTGAGGTCAATCTTGTGGTCGATGAGGATCCTAGTGATGATTGATCCCAACCTTAGTGTACCCATGCTGCGTAGAAACCCAGCAACGAGAAAAACTGGTAGGTTGATGGGGGTGTATGTCAGCATGTGCCATATAAAGCACTGTTCAAAGTTGGTTGCTGATGTAGTGCAGTTTATCTTGGGGTAAATGAAATAGCTCAGCAGGTAGTGGGCCATCTTCTGGTGCTGTCCCATTGAAGATACTGAGATCTCTCCTGAGTGACCCTCAGGTTTGCAGAAGGTATGGACGTAGTCGGTTTTGTCCTGATCTCCAGACTTCCTCAGCCTTACTCCCTCGGTTTTGAGCTGGAGGAGATTTCCTATGTACAGAGGGTTGATGAAGATGGGTTTCCCTCTTACTTTAGTGCTTAGGTAGTCGGCGGAGTCACTGGCAACCTTGAGGTTGTGGTAAAACTCCCTTACCAGGTCAGGATATGTCTCATCTCTGACCGAGAACAGCCCAGTCCATTCGTTCTTAGAAATCCATTCGGCAAATGGCTGTTCATGTTTCACGAAATGCTCAGAGACCCATCTAGAGGGCTCAACCTTCCATTCGCGGACATTTTCAAAGACCTTGGAGTAGGTCCTGATCTTAACAGCTTTCCCTTTGCTAGAGGTTTGGCCAGTTTTACCCTTGCTCGGTGTAGAAGGGTTTTGTGAAGGTTCATCGGAGCTGGACTTTTGGTGGCCGGCACCGGAGACGTTGAAAGATAACTTAGTCATTTTTAGAAGATGGGAAACTTAGAGAAATTTGAGAGAGGAGAAGTTCTAAGTGATTTCTTTGCCTCTAGAATTGATTAAGCGTAAAGAATAAAAGATAGGGAAATACCCATAATTTATAGACGAAATGAACGGTGTGGATCTTAATCAAATCCATGTGTCAGTTTTGCCTTGGGATCATGTACCGACAACGATCCTGGCATTTATGATACATTACGGCGAATACGTCATTCTAGGCTATACGCGTGCTTTGCATTTATGCTAACGGATTAATCACTCAGTATTTAGAATGTCAAGCGTTTGATATTCTGAGTGGTCAGTGTAGTATCTAAGGATGATTTTAAGTTCAAGTTCTAAACTAATTTACTCAGTGTGCAAGTTTACTCAGTATTGTATATTCAGTCAGTTTCGATGAGTTACTCAACAAACAATAAATCATTCAGCATGTAATTCACTCAGCATTCATATTCATTTAGCACAGGAGTTTACTGAAGAGGATTAAACATACCAATTGCTTCTCTCAGTATGCTGAACTGCTCACGGGCCAGTGGCTTCGTGAAGATATCCGCAAGCTGTTCGTCCGTTGGGACAAAAGTCAGCTTGATCTCACCCTTGAGTACATGGTCTCTAATGAAGTGATGTCTGATGCTGACATGCTTCATTCTGCTGTGTTGAATTGGGTTCTTGGAAAGATCAATTGCACTTTTGTTGTCACATTTGACTTCAATTGTCTTCGTTTGAACACCATAATCTTCAAGTTGTTGCTTGATCCATAGGACTTGAGCAACATAATGACCAGCAGCAATGTACTCAGCTTCAGTGGTGGACAAGGCTACTGACGCCTGCTTTTTGTTGAACCAGGATACAAGACAGCTTCCTAAGAAGTGGCATCCTCCAGAGGTGCTTTTTCGTTCCAGCTTATCTCGTCCATAGTCAGGGTCAGTGTATCCGATGAGTGTAAAATCATGAGTATTTGGATACCACAAACCTGCGTTCACTGAGCTTTGCAAATATCTAAGGATTCTTTTTACAACAATGTAATGAGATTCCTTAGGGTTAGATTGATATCTAGCACAGTAGCATACTGAAAACTGAATGTCCGGTCTACTGGCTGTTAAGTAAAGTAGAGAGCCTATCATACCTCGATATAGCTTGCTGTCTACTGACTTACCATTCTCATCAGCGCAGAGGACAGTGTCAGTGCCCATAGGAGTGGATATTGGCTTTCAATTTTCTAAGTCATATTTCTTTAAGATCTCCTTGGCATATTTGGCTTGACTGATGAAGATGCCATTCTTTCCTTGTTTAATTTGAAGACCGAGGAAGAAGTTGAGTTCTCCCATCATGGACATTTCAAACTCAGTCTGCATTTGTTTGCTAAACTCCTTGCACATTGATTCGTTAGTTGGACCAAATATTATATCATCAACATAAATTTGGGCCAGCAGGGTATCTTTACCCTTTTTCTTAATGAATAAGGTTGTATCAGCTTTGCCCCTGACGTAATTTCTAGTCAGCAGGAAACTGGTCATCCTCTCATACCAAGCACGTGGTGCTTGCTTGAGGCCGTACAGAGCCTTTTTGAGTTTGTAAACATGGTTTGGGAACTTATGGTCCTCAAAACCTGGAGGTTGATTTACATAAACCTCCTCGTTTATAACTCCATTAAGAAATGCACTTTTGACATCCATTTGGAATAATTTAAAATTCATGTAAGATGCATATGCACATAGTATTCTAATTGCCTCTAGCCTTGCCACAGGGGCAAAGGTCTCACCGTAGTCAATACCTTCTTGCTGACTGTAGCCCTGAGCTACAAGCCTTGCTTTGTTCCTGACTACATTTCCTTGTTCGTCCATCTTGTTCTTGAAGACCCATCTTGTTTCGATGGTCTTTTGACTCTTTGGATGAGGCACTAACTCCCATACATCATTTCTTCGAAATTGATCGAGCTCCTCTTGCATTGCGTTCATCCAGAATTCATCGTACTCAGCTTTAGCGAAATTCTTCGGTTCTTGTACTGAGACGAAAGCAACATTACTGAGGTACTTCCTGAGTTGATTCCTCGTCATCAAGGTATTCCCAGCAGAATCAAGGATTGCACTTTCGGAGTGCCCTCTTGGAATCCTTATTTCTTTGGGTAGATTTATGTCTTGTGTTGTTCCTGTTTCAACAATCTCTGCAGAAGTAGATGGGTCAGTAAAAGTAATCTTAGGTTCACTCTTACTCTTGGTCAGCCTTTTCGTGAATGACTCAGTAGCTGGTTCTAGGTCAGCGATGGTTACTGAGTTTGGATCATCTTCGGTCAGCGGCTGGTATCTACCTGCAGGGTCAGTTTCATCGAACTCTACATGTATTGACTCTTCTAAAACTTGAGTTCGCTTATTAAAAACTCTGTATGCTTTGCTGTTTGTTGAGTAGCCCAAAAAGATAGCCTCGTCAGCTTTTGAATCAAACTTTGCTAAGCTATCTTTGGTATTTAAAATAAAACATCTACAGCTAAAGGCACGAAAGTATCCAATATTGGGCTTTCGTCCTTTCCAAAGTTCATAGGGGGTTTTCTTGAGTATAGGTCTTACTAGAGCCCTATTAAGAATGTAGCATGCTGTGTTAACAGCCTCTCCCCAAAAATACTTTGGAAGCCTATGCTCATCCAGCATTGTCCTGGCTATTTCAACCAGAGTTCTGTTCTTCCTTTCTACAACCCCATTTTGCTGAGGTGTTCTAGGAGCAGAAAAATTGTGGTCAATGCCGCTGGCTTCACAGAATTCAACAAACTTTTGGTTTTTGAACTCTCCACCGTTATCACTACGGATATGAGCTAATTTTAGGTCTTTTTCATTTTCAATTTTTCTAACCAAATTTAAAAATGTCTCAAAAGTCTCATCCTTGCTGGTCAGCAAGATGACCCACGTATACCGAGAGAAGTCATCTACAATGACCAAGGAAAATCTTCTTCCACCCAGACTCAGCGGCTGGACTGGACCAAAGGGATCCAAGTGTAGTAACTCTAACGGACGTTTAGTTGAGACAATGTTTTTGCTGTGAAAATATTGTTTGGTTTGTTTTCCAGCTTGGCAAGCATGGCATAACTGATCTTTTTGAAATTTAAGTTCAGGCAGTCCCTCAACCAATTGCTTTCTTGCTAGTTTGGCCAGGAGGTCCATGCTTACATGACCAAGTCTCCTGTGCCATAGCCAGGAATTTTCTTCCTTTGATACTAAGCACACAGTTTTTGAAAACTTTTTCTCTAAGTCTAGCATAAAGACATTATCTATCCGAGGGGCAGTTAAAATTAACTCATTTGTTTTACCCTCGTATATTTTACATCCAGTAGCATCAAATATAACTTTTCTCCCATTGTCACATAGCTGAGCTACGCTGAGTAAGTTATATTTGAGTCCGCTGACTAGGGAGACAGATTTAATAGTAGGATTACCTCCGATGGTTCCTGACCCTACTATCTTACCCTTCTTGTTGTCTCCAAAACTTACGCTCCCTCATCGTTTACGCTCAAACGTGATGAACTGAGTTTCATCACCCGTCATATGCCTTGAGCATGCGCTGTCAATATACCACATCTTTGACTTCTCGGCACATCTCAGGCTTACCTACATTGTAACTAGTTACTTTTAGGTACCCAATTCTTTTTGGGTCCTGACTTGTTAGGTGCAACAGGTATAGCATCATATTTTATTTTATGGCGGCATACATGGACAGTATGGCCATTCTTTCCACAGAAGTCACAACTGACCTTCTGTTTAGGATTTTTTACTGACTTGTCAGCACCCCAGTGCTGAGCGTGCCAGCACACCTGAGTGGTGTGTCCTAACTTCCGACAAAAGTCACACTGGACTTTTCGCTGGGGATTCCATCTCTGCCGAGTACCTTGGTACTGAGTTCTCAGAGGAATGTTATTTTTATTTGGAACCTTTAGTTGGTTCTGGATGGTTGTGACGTCCTTCCTCATTTTCTTTGAAACTGTCTGGACTTCAGAGACATACTCATGCATGATCTTCATGTTATCATGCAAAGTCGAATTGTCCTGAAGAAGGTATCTGAGGTCACTCAGTTTGACCTCTTCCACTTCGTCACAGCGCCTGCTGAGTGCTCTAACTTTCTTATTACACTTCTTGACAAGTGTATAGAGATCACTCAGGGCATTAACCATATCGTTTCTGAGCTGGGGAAGATAAATTACCTCATTTGATTGTTCCTCATCATCTGATGCGATGGATGGGTCAGCATGCTCAGAGACGCATAGCTCAGCAAGTTCGTCAGCCATGAAGCATATCTTCGCTGACTCGGTGGCCTCAGTTTCTGTGGATGAAGACTCATCGCTGTCACTCCAAGTAGCCACCATTGCTTTCTTCCCACTTTTCTTGTCTTTCCTCAGCGTGGGGCAGTTTGACTTAATATGGCCAGTTTGATGGCACTCAAAGCATGTAATGGGCTTTGAGCTGTCCTTTCTGTATTTGCTGTCACTTGAGTCAGCCTTATACTTATCAAAATTTCTGTAAGGCTTTTTAGAGTATTTGTCACTCTGCTTGAATAGCCTTTTCATCTTCCTTGTGAACATAGCCATCTCCTCATCATCAGTTGAACTCCCGTCAGTGGAGTCAGCTTTCATGACAAGTGACTTCTGCTTCTTGTCTTTAGATTTTTCCTTCATCTCAAAGTTTTTCATGGATATCTCATGGGTCAGCAATGAACCGATGAGTTCGTCATATTTGTAGGTGGTTAAATCATGAGCTTCCTCAACTGCTGTCTTCTTTGCTTGCCAGTCTTTAGGAAGACTCCTGAGAATCTTTTTGACTTGTTCTTCCTCAGTGAAGATTTTCCCAAGTCTCTTGAGCTCATTAATGATGTTGGTAAACCTTGCATTCATTTCTGAAATGCCCTCATCATTGTTCATCTCGAACAGCTCGTACAGTCTCATCTGCTGATTCACCTTGGATTCTTTTACTTTATTTGTTCCCTCGTAGGTGACTTCCAGCTTTCTCCAGATCTCTTGTGCCGACTCACAACCTGAGATTTTATTATATTCTGCAGCATCGAGCGCACAGTGAAGCATATTGATAGCCGAAGCATGGTTTTGGAGCTTCTTAAGATCATCCTCTGTCCATTTGGCCTCAGCTTTTACAACTGTTTGGCCAGCCACAACCTCGACAGGTACAAATGGGCCTTGGACTATAGATAGCCAGGCACTTATGTTTGTAGCCTGAATGAAGTTCTTCATCCTATTCTTCCAGAAGGTATAGTTTGACCCGAAGAATAGGGGAGGCCTAGTAATGGACAGCCCCTCAGGCAGTATTTGAGTTGTTTGGTTTCCAGGGAGAAACTGAGTGCTGTTTTCGCCCATGGTAGGGATCAGCTCAAGGTTGTTAGACCTTTTAGAGTGAGCTTTTAAGCTCTGATACCACTTGTTGGTCCCTTGTTTAGTTGCAAGTATAGTTCCAAGGGGGGGGGTTAGGAACTATTTAAACTTTTTTGGCAATTAGGGCAGACTTCTTTTTCTAAGGAAAAAGGTTTAAACAGCAGCGCTGAGTAAACAGCAAGATACTGGCTTAGTCAACTGGTGACTAGGTCAGTTTCTCAGCTTGAGTCAGGAAATAGCACTTAGAGTCTATTCCTGAGCTCTTACGTTTAATGCGCACAACTCAACTTGACCTCTTTACTTGGTCAGTTTTTTATTATTTAAGCAATCAATATAAATAAGGAGTTAAAGGTTTAGAAATACTTCACTCAGTAGATTTATCCAGGTTCGGCTTCTTCTAAGCCTACGTCCTGTCCCCGGAACACGTTCCGACATTTCAAATCCTCTACTGAGCTCTTTAAAGGTAGAGCCTCAAACCTTTTACAATATCAGCAATTGAGTATGACAAGAGTACCTTCCTCTATACTTCTACTCAATCCTAATCTCTCGTTGAGTACTTAAAACCGAGTACTCAGCCTCTCCTTTCTATCTCTAGAAATGATAAGTGTTTTGTCCTAATACAAAGATGTGCTAAGACACTTTAGACGATTTACAATCACTCTAGACTTTTACACAGATATGAGAAATGTAGTGTAAGAATTTTGCTTTGCTTCTTGCTTGCAGAACTTGTAGAGATTTACTCAGCGTAATGGCTTGATCAAGTTCTGTGTATTGTGAAGCTTGTGATGGCACTATTTATAGAGATGTCTGGGTCGTCGGTCATTTCGAATTTCGAAATAACCGTTGGAGGGAAACATCTATGTGTCGTTGTCATCCTGACTTGCACAGAGCTCTCGGCCAATCACAATCATGTATCTTCTGTCCTTGGTCAGCTCAGCAGATGGTCTCTCCTTTTATGGTAAGGTCAACTGGACAGCATACTGTGTCGTCTGAACTTTCCCAAAAGAGGAAACACTTTGTCTGGAAGTTTTCCTTTGCCAGCTGCTGTTTTGTACGCTTTGTCGAGACTACTCAGCAGCTTCATCTTGAAGTTGTTTCCGAAGGTCTTCTAGATCCTTCCATTTGCTGAGTTGCGATTTCATTCAAAACGGCAACGTCTTGACATACGCGGGCCGAGTGTACTGAGTTGTTTGACATGGGCCTTGGATTCCATATTGGGCATGGGCCTTTTGATTCTTATGTCTTATAACATTTTAACTCAACATTGAACAAACACATTAGTAGAAATAAATCAAAGCATTTAAACTTAGTGTGTTTAGAATATGTATTTTAATTATACTTAAACAATTTTGTCAAATCAAAATTATGTGGAAAGGTGTTTCAACAGTTCACGCCTCAAAAGGTTGAGGTTGTCATTCATCACCATATTGTTTTCTACCAAATCATCAATTCTTAAGTTCATTTGACGATTGTTGGAATTGATTTGGTCCAAAATCCTCCGCAAATCCACCGGATCATCCTCCGCTTGAGGTGCTTGGGGTTGTGCTTGAGCCGATGGTTCATCCTCCTCGCCTTCCGCCTCACCGCCGCCGTCGGTACCTGCAAATTGAGAACTTGAAGCGCCACCACCCATAGTGCCTCGAAGGTGGGCAATATGGGAAGCATACGAAATAAAGACGGGAGGTCCTTGTGGAAGCAATAAATGAGCTCGCTCAAGAGCCGAGATATCCAAAAGTGGAACATACCCACGATAGGTGGACATGTCATATTCGGCCAACTCACCCCGTGCTCCCAACACAATAGCGGTGATAAAATTACAAAGAGGGATCTGAATGGTAGTAGCCCTCGAAGCACGGAACAAATTATCAAACAACATACCAATGCTATCAATCCGCAAGCCTTTAAGCAAACTATCCAAAACATACAAATCCCGAACCTGAACCTTGGAACTCTCCACACGACCAAACAAGGAGAAACTTAAATACTTATGAAAGAAGAACACACAATTGTCCTTAATCAACTTGCTTGAAGTGTTTTTCGAATTAAAATAGTCTTGGTCCGAAAGAGTTTGCCAAACCGCATCATTATCAAAATCTTTAGGCTTATCATAAAAATCAGAAGTAGGGAAACCAAACATATTTCCCATTGCTTCATAATCAATGGTGTATGTGATACCATTATTCCTAAAAGAGATGAAAGTTTTCTTCTTGTTTATGGTCAAAGTGACCAAAAATTCCACTACATATTCATTAATACGCGGAAAACGCATATTAACGAATTCTTGCCAACCCAACGCTTCAATAAAGGCATCAATTCGAGTAGAGAAATTTAATGCTCTTACCGAATGGAAGTCTAAGAAGTGCATATCCACAAATTGGCGGTCGGCTTGTGAAAAATGTTTGAAACGAGCGGCTTCTTCCTTCGAATAGATGTCAAAATAAGCTCCACATTGAACCCGAAGGCGATTAGCTTCCGTAACAGCGGATTTGTTACCAACACGCTTAGTCCTAACCATGGTGATGATGTTTAGTGTTTTTAGGGTTTGAGAAGAAGAAGAAGAAGAAGAAGAAGAAGAAGAAATTGAGAGAAAGAGTAAAGCTTGAAGATGAGTTTGGGGGTTTGAATTGGAAGTGATTGAAAATAGAAAAGAGGATAGAAATTGGAGTGAATAAATTGGGAAGAGTAAAAGTAGATTTTTGGGGAAGAGTTTAGAGTAAGGGATTGGGTAAAAATAGAGGTGATGTGAGGTTTGTATAAGAGGTAGGTTTATATAGGGTTGTATAGGTAGGTGAATAGGTAGAATAGGAATAGGAATAGGCAAAATTTGGTGTCAAAATCGGATTGAAATGGGCATATAATACGCGTGTCGCGACCGCGAATGGCAAAGCCGCGGCCGCGGCACGCGAACTTCAGGCAATTTTCGCCCTGGAAATTGGCCGAACTTGCTGCTCATACCTAGAATTAATTAATTCTCGGTAGAGAATTGGTCAAAATGGCCAATTTGGGTGCCTAATGACTTGGTTTGTGCATTTTTGTTGGTGGGATGGTTCCTAAACGTAATATTAAGTGTTCCTGCACTTAAAACTTAAATAAATACATTAATTGCAAGGAAAACCAAAGGTTTTACCTTAATAAAGTATAATAAATTGGTTTATGAATAATTAATGAAACGTAAATGTGCATTTATGCATATAAGTTAAGAGAACCATATTAAATGCATAATAAGTGCATGTTAATACATATTTAATACATGAATTGAAATGATAAAAAGATAACTTAATTTATTGAAAATAAATTGAGTTACAAATAGAATTAAATGTGGATATATGTGTGGAAAAATAGAAAACCATATTAGTTAATGTGAATCCTTTTTATCTTAATTTGAGTAAAAATAATTAGAATCGACCCATATGAAATATGCTAAGTATAGATAATGGATCAAATGGATAAGTCTAATAAAATTAAGAATTGAACTAAATAAGATCTTTGTTATATTAACATATGTACAAATAATGAAAACAAACCAATAATTAATACAAAACAAAATATATACAAAAATAACATGAAAAACATAAACTATTCTACATATTCATCCCTATCCAACGGGATATTTCTAGCCTTAATACGATCAAGTTGAAACTGCACGAAAGTTTCACGTTCCGGTGCAGACAAAAATTGAGGCCCTGCTCGAAAGACACGTTTTACAAGTCCTTCGTGCTCGAGAAACTCATAGTCAATTGTCGGGAAGAATTCATCATCACTCCAGGGAACATCAATGGTACCCTTTGAACCGAGAATTATTCCACAGATTATATTGCCGAACCCGATCTTCTTACCTTTGGATCGAGAAGCGGCGACAAGACCCTCCATCAGAATCTTTGAAGAATCTACTGCATTTCCCTGGAATATATCTCCAAGGACATAAAGATCTGTGTCACGGACCACACTACTGAATGTGCGACCGAATAAACTGTGACACAGGAATTTGTGCAGATATAGCATGGAGTTGGAGCGAAAAGAGTGATTATAGGCGAGTTTTGAATTGAATCGCCAGAATCCAGTGAGCATTCTCCAAACATCCGTGGATGTCATGTCTCTTCTAGGATGACGTTTGATTGTATCCCTCGGGGGAAAACCAAACCAAGCATGCAACTTGGGATAGCCGAAAGTAAAGATTTCGCCTTCTCGACGAAAACTGAGACGTACTCGTCGTTTATTAGTGAAACGCACGGTACAAAAGAATTCGAGTATCTAGTCACCTATTATTGGAAATCGTATTTGGGCGAATTTTGTCCACCCTAAGCGCTCCATATAGTGGCTCATGTCATCACTAATTCCAAGTTGGTTGTTAAGGAATTCATCCATATACAACATTCTGGTGAAGAATTTGTAACGAAGATTCCAATAACGCATACCTTCATCGTGGTTGAAGATAGGAAAAGGCGCCCCATATCGCTTGGATAAGTCTGGGCGTTTGTTGATTGAGGCAGCATTGTGCCTAGATGGTTTGTATTTGGTAGGCATGGTGCAAAGTTTGTGTTACTTTAGCAAGAACGGTGTTTGCGAAGAAAATCAGAATTCTGACAAAAATGAAAAGAATTGTAACAGAACTTGAATCTCCTAGGATTAATTTATAAGAGTTGAAGATGAAAAGAGGTGTTGTTTTAATTATGAAAAGGTATAAAATTACACCTTTCGGGAATGAAGAAACTTAATGTTTCATTTGTCAAGAGGTTCGTCGAAAGGTTAGAGTGTTTCAGACCTGATAGTGCAGGAAACACGCGTGTCGCGACCGTGAATGTCAAAGCCGCGGTCGCGACACGCTGATTTCCTTGCGGAAATCAGGCATCGAAGCTACCTCCCGATTCACGGTAGAGAATTTAAAATTCTCGGTATGAACAGAGAAATCCGAACCTGTTTGGACTATTCTTAAAAAGGGGATTCTCGGCAGGGAATTCTAAATTCTCGGCAGAGAATTGCCTGAAACTTCAAATTCATCTTAATTTCCTAAAAATTAAATCTAAAATTATGAAATAGAAATATTTTATGCATTTAAATCATAACATAAAGTCATTTAATCATAAAAATGGCATTTTGAAAAAAAAATAAAATAAAATAAATGAACAAAAATATAAAAACAGTAAAACAAAATAAACTGTGTAAGATAAACTGAATAATTTATACGTCAGATAATCTTGTTACGAACGGAATTTCAATTTGTGAAATATTTTCGTAATAGATTTTACATCGATTACCATTAACTTTGAATCGAACTCCGATAGGACCTTCCAGTTCTAAAGAACCATAATCGAATGTTTTGACGACTAAATATGGTCCTAACCATCTGGACTTAAGTTTTTCTGGAAATAAATGAAGTCGTGAATTTAATAACAACACTTTATCCCCAACATTAAAGTGTTTGACTTTAATTTTGGCATCGTGCCATTTTTTCACTTTTTCTTTATAAATCTTTGCATTTTCGTAAGATAGATGACGTAACTCATCTAACTCATTCAAATTGAGCAAACATTTCTTACCTGCTTGTTGTAAATCAAAGTTAAGTTCTCTAATAGCCCAATAGGCTTTATGTTCTAATTCGACTGGCAAATGACATGCCTTCCCATACACTAAGCGGTACGGAGTCATTCCTATTGGTGTTTTAAATGCAGTACGGTATGCCCATAATGCATTATTGAGTTTAGAAGACCAATCTTTTCTAGAAGATGAAACTGTTTTCTCGAGAATCCATTTGAGTTCTCGATTTGATATCTCCGCCTGACCATTTGACTGAGGATGGTACGGCGTTGATACGCGGTGGCGTACTCCATATTTTTTCATAAGCGTTTCAAAACTCTTGTTTATAAAATGAGTACCGCCATCATTAACGATAACTCTTGGACAACCAAATCTACAAAATATATCGTCAAGAAAATTAACGACAACTTTAGAATCGTTCGTCGGGGTTGCAATTGCTTCAACCCACTTTGAAACATAATCAACGGCAACTAATATGTAAGTTTTACCATTGGAAGGGGGAAAAGGTCCCATGAAATCTATTCCCCACATATCGAAGACTTCAACTTCTAATATGGTTGTGAGGGGCATCTCATCTTTCCTTCCTAGATTTCCTGTTCTTTGGCACTTATCACAACGAGTAATAAATGAACGGACGTCCTTAAACATCGTAGGCCAAAAAAAACCGCTTTCAAATATTCTAGCTGCTGTCTTGTTAACTCCATTATGTCCTCCATAAGAGCTAGAATTGCATTCCGATATTATGGATTCGTATTCATTTTCACCAACGCATCTCCTAATTATCCCGTCACCACAAGTTTTGAACGAAAAAGGATCTTCCCAAAAATATTGTTTAATATCGAAGAAAAATTTCTTCTTTTGTTGGAAATCTAATCCTTCCGGAACAATATTGGCTGCAAGATAATTAGCAATATCTGCATACCAAGGTGACATGGCACTTTTTATTTGATAGAGGTGTTCATCAGGGAAATCATCTCGTATACCGATAGTTTCACCTATAGGACCGTTTTCATCTTCAAGTCTCGATAGATGATCGGCGACAAGATTTTCTACTCCCTTTTTGTCTTTTATTTCTATATCAAATTCTTGTAACAATAAAACCCATCTAATTAGACGTGGTTTTGCATCCTTTTTAGCAAATAAATATCTTAATGCTGCATGATCAGTATAAATAATAACTTTTGAACCTAATAAATATGACCTAAACTTGTCACATGCAAAAACTACGGCTAACATTTCTTTTTCTGTTGTGGTGTAGTTTAATTGTGCACCAGACAGTGTGTGACTTGCATAATAAATGACATGAAGTTTTTTATCTTTCCTTTGACCTAGAACACATCCGACAGCTAAATCACTTGCATCACACATAATTTCAAATGGTAAATCCCAATCGGGTTTAGCAATAACAGGTGCACTGACTAAAGCTGTTTTCAATGTTTCGAAAGCTTTAACGCATTCTTCATTAAAATCAAAGGTTGAATCTTTCATGAGTAAATTAGTAAGTGGTTTGGAAATTACAGAAAAATTCTTAATAAATCTTATGTAAAAACCAGCATGTCCTAAGAATGACCTTACTCCCTTAACAGTAGTTGGAGGGGGTAATTTCTCTATTACTGAGGTTTTTGCTCTATCTACTTCTAATCCTTTTTCAGATATTTTGTGACCTAAAACAATTCCTTCGTCAATCATGAAATGACATTTTTCCCAATTTAATACCAAATTTGTTTCTTCACACCTAGACAAAACTTTATCCAAATTTTCTAGGCACGAATCAAAAGAATCTCCATAAACTGAAAAATCATCCATAAAAACTTCCATGATATCTTCAATGAAATCATTAAAAATCGCAGTCATACAACGTTGAAATGTTGCAGGTGCGTTACATAGACCAAAGGGCATTCTTCTATATGCAAATGTTCCGTAAGGACATGTGAAGGTTGTTTTATCTTGGTCATCCGGGTAAATGTATATTTGAAAGAATCCGGAGTAACCATCAAGAAAACAGTAAAAAGCATGACTAGCTATCCTTTCGATCATTTGATCAATGAAAGGAAGAGGAAAATGATCTTTCCTAGTTGCTTTATTTAGATTTCTATAATCTATACAAACCCTCCAACCAGTGGTGGTTCGCGTAGGTATTAATTCACCTTCTTCATTCCTTATAACTGTTATGCCTCCCTTTTGAGGAACACAATGGATTGGACTAACCCATTCACTATCCGAAATAGGATAAATAATTCCATTGTCCAGAAGTTTAGTAATCTCATTTTTTACTACTTCTTTCATATTCGGATTTAGGCGTCTTTGCCTATCCGCTTTAGGTGGCTTATCTTCTTCTAAGTGAATTATGTGCATTACAATGCTCGGATTAATACCTTTTAAGTCTGAAATTTTCCAACCCATACTTCCTATCCTATTTCTAACAACTTCTTTCAATTTCTCTTCTTGGACTTGTGTTAATTTGTTAGAGATAATAATAGGTAGAGAATCGCCTTCGCCTAAGAAAGCGTACCTCAAATGACTTGGTAATTCCTTAAGTTCTAATTTAGGTGGAACTATGATTGAAGGCGGAACTGGTCCATCTTCTCGAATCAAAGGTTCTGGGTCCTTATCTTCTAGTTCCTCACTCATTATAGGTTCTATTATTTCTTCTTTTTGAACAATGTCATTTACACATTCTTCAATTAAATCAAGTTTCATACAAGCGAAATCCTCCATAGGGTATTTCATCGCTTGATTCATATCAAACTCAATCTTATCATCTCCTATTCGTAAAACTACTTTCCCTTCCGACACATCAACTAGAGCACGTCCCGTGTTCATGAACGGTCTACCAAAGATTAACGGACAATTTACATCATAAGCAAAATCTAAAATAACGAAATCGGTAGGAAAAATAAATTTGTCAACTTTAACTAAAACATCCTCAATTATACCGTATGGTCTTTTAGTGGTTTGATCCGCTAATTGCAAAACCATATTGGTACGTTTGATGTCTTCTTCTAAGCCTAACTTATTAAAAATAGATAATGGCATCAAGTTAATGCTTGCTCCTAAATCACAAAGACAACTTGGGAATTCAATATCTCCCAATTTACATAGAATGGTAAAACATCCGGGATCCTTGAGTTTTGTGGGCAAATTACTTGACACAATCGAACTGTAATCTTCAGTTAGCGAAATGGATGAAATTCCTTCCCAACTGATTTTCTTTGAAATTAAATCTTTGAGGAATTTACCATAATTGGGAACTTGCGTAATCGCATCCATAAACGTTAAATTAATATGCAAATTCTTAAGTTTGTCTAAAAATATGAAAAGTTGTTTATCATAGTCCTTATTGCGGACTTTGTGTGGAAAAGGTGGTTTGGATACAAAAGTTTTTGTACTAGAGTCAATCGGTGCATCTTTTTATTTTAATGTATCTTCTTTGGGCTTCGGTAAATCAGTTCCAGGTAAGGTCGAATTTCCGGGCATTTCCGGGCCTAAGTAATTTTTCCCTGAACGAATAGTGATAGCCTTAACATGCTCTTTCGGATTTTCTTCCGTATGGCTTGGAAGACTTCCCTCTTTGCGGGATGGAATTGATTTACCGAGTTGTCCAATTTGAATCTCCAAATTATGGATGCTGGATGATTGGTTTTTAATAAGCTGATCGAATTTATTCTCGATCCGTTTAAAACCATCGTCGTGATTACTTATTTTTCCGCTCATAGCATCAATAAATTTGTCGATTTTAAAAGATAAAGTGCTAATCGTGTCTCTGGATTGATTTTGATAATTAGTAGTACGATTTTGATTAGCATTAGCATTATTATTATCTCTCCATTTAAAGTTAGGATGATTTCTCCATCCAGGATTATATGTATTGGAATAAGGGTTATTATTTTGGTTTTGCCCTTGGACAAAATTTACCTGTTCAATTTCATTCATACCTTCATAATCCACATCCGTTTGGATTGGTTTACCATTAGAATCACACGGTGCCATAAACCTATCAATTTTGTGCGATAAGGCAGAAAATTGGGCTTGCAACATCGCTACTGGATCAAGATTCATTATACCTTTAACTGATGACGTAGTTGAGGATGATGGTTTCGCTGATGGTACGTTTCCACGTTCCGCGGGCCACATACTGCTGTTGATTGCCATTTCCTCCAAAAGTTCTCTTGCTTGGGCAGATGTTTATGAATAACCCTCCAGACATAGCGTCCAATGAACCTCTAGTTGTAGGATTTAGTCCATTATAAAATGTTTGCATTAAAAGTTCAGCGGGCAATTGGTGGTGTGGGCATAAACGTTGAAGTTCTTTAAAACGTTCCCAAGCCTCATAAAGAGTTTCATTATCATTTTGAGAAAAAGATGTTAACTCTTTAATGACTCTTGCGGTTTTTGCTAAAGGAAAATTTTTTGATAAAAATGCTTGGGCTAATTGCTCCCAAGTCTCAATTGATGCGGCTGGCATAGAAGTTAACCATTCTTTGACTCGATCCTTCAAAGTAAAAGGAAAAAGGCGAAGTTTGATTGCTTCTGCAGTTACATCAGTAATTTTAAAAGTGTCACAAATTTCTAAGAAATTTGTCAAATGGGTATTAGGATTTTCGTTAGGTAACCCGTAAAACGTTACATTATTTTGCAACATATTAAGCAACGCATGCTTAATTTCAAAATGATGTGCATTAATTTGAGGTCTAACTATACTGTTTGTTACACCGGCCACTCCTGGCCTAGTGTAATCCATAAGTGTGGCCATAACTTCTGGCTCGGTAATTTTAGTTTTTATTGGGGTTTTGTTTTTCTTTTTCTTTTCTTTCTTGTTCTTTTTAAGAGTTCTTTCAATTTCTGGGTCAATAGGATCTGGTGACGTGCCTGAACTTCGAGAACTGCGCATGAACTTGAAATTTCGCACGAACCGAAACTACCTACAAAACAGAACTTGAAAAATAAATATGTTAGTAATTGAAAATAAATAAAATGTAAAAGTTTGAATAAATATGAATAAACCTAAATTCGTAATAAAACACGAAAAATTTAAATTTTTGTCAAAAATTTTGGCGTTCCCCGGCAACGGCGCCAAAAACTTGTTGAGCGATTTCCGCAAGTGCACGGTATACGCTTGTAGTAATAAAAGATATCGATCCCACAGGGAACGTTTTTCAACAAAAACTTATTTATAATCGGTTAAATTTACTTTAAGGTTTGAAATATGAAAAATCGTTTAATCGGTTTTGGTTTTGAAATTGCTAGAATGAGAATTAGATTAGAATATGAAGATGTTAGAAAATATTCTGATTTAAAAATGAATATGCAAAACAGGAATGTTTTAGTACTTTAGAAAAGTAAACAAGTATATTTGTTTGCATTAAGCAAAGAAAACAACTTTAAACTTTGTATGAATTATAAAGATGAAATAAATGACGGAACCTCTAATTAATTGGCTTTGAACATGACAAAACCCTTTCGGGATAGTTGCCCTTAATCAAATTAAAACTCTTTCGAGATAATAATTTGCCTAAGTGTTCAACAAAGTTTCCTTGTAAAGATTTTGGATTAAATACGTTTTAATGAAAACACCAGCAGTCACTTTAGTGGATTGGTTACCATAAGTGCTGCATAAAAATTTATCGAATAGAACGGACTTTATTAGATGAAATATAAATTGATACAAGTTTACAGAGAACATGGAGCATTGAATTCTTCGACGGCGTGCAAGTGAACGGGTTGTCAATCCTTTCCTTGGGTTTCGTTAGAGTTTGTCAAGCTCAGGGGCGAATCCTCTACTCAATCTTCTCGTTGAATCTTCGTAATAGAGACTGGGTCGGTCTACTACCAAAATGAAAACTAAACTGGAACAATGTCTAAACGCTACTGAGTTTGTTATTATTTAGTAAACAATGTGTGTACATCATATTGCTTTTGAACAGAATCTAAATCTAACTTCTGAATCACTTGACTCGGAATTTCTGCATAAATTCTACACTAATCTCTTTCTTCTACACACATAACATTATATCTTTCAACTCTCCATCAACTCTTTATTTATAGATGTTGAAGAGTCTTGATTGAAGTGTCATGTCCGTTGTGAAGGATTGTGTCCGCTGCGAAAGGACGTCTTTATCCACCCGAACGATCGCGTTTCGTCGAAAACAAAAGTGTGTAACTAGGCTTCAAAAATCTCCTGCTCGTACCGAGAATATTAAATTCTCTACCGAGAATGGGGGAGCAACAATTTGTACTTCGGACGAAGGGAAGGAGGGCTGAGGGACGCATGTCGCGACCGTGAATATTGGGGCCGCGGTCGCGGCACGGAGCGTTTTTCACCTCTTCGGCTCTCGTTCGTGTCCTCGACTTGGCGTTATTAATTTTCGTCGTCTTCGACTCCTTTTGTATGGCTTTTCTTCTATTTTTGAGCTCTTTTTACTCCTATTTGGATTTTACCAAATATTTATGTACCTTACAAGAAAGAAACATATTCGAGAGTAAAAGCTTCCTAAACAGTTATAAATAGCATAAATTCGTAGCAATATTGATGTATTTAACGATGATATTTTAGGTATATTTTGGGCTTAACACCCATCAAGACAATACATTCATGCCCTGGAGAATGAGGCTCCCAATCCCTCTATGGCCGAGTTAAATAAGAAAATGGATATCTTGATGGTGAAACTGAGCCTCAACACCAATGGAAGTGTAAGTTTTGTGGGTAATCACCAAAGGTATAATTCTAACCCCAATTCTTACCGCTTTTATAGTAGTGATTGGAGGAGACCTCAACACTCAAATCTATCCTACGGGAACCCTAACATGTTGAGGCCTCCAAATAGGTTTGTTAATGAGCACAGGGAAAACGAATTGGGAGTGTTTCCTTCGAACAAGCAAGCCAAGTTTCTCCACTACCCTCTAGTTCACAAGATGAGGTGCTATCCCTTTTGAAAGGAATATCAGCCCGACTTACAATCAATGAGGAGGTTTGCAAGGACTTGAGCAACCAATTGGCTCAAATAAACCATGAGATGCAAGAGCAATCCTGAGATGCTCTCCCAAGCATAAAGGAAAACATAGAAATCCCACAAAGGGAATAAGCTCAAGCCATCTCTTTGAGGAATGACAAAAAGGTAGCACCAAGTCCACTGTCACATGCATCACTCAAGGTAAGTGAGGAACCGGAAGCGGTAAGCAACCCCGGTTCAAAATCTGAAATTCTAAATCATGCGAAAGAGATAAAAGATCAAATCAAAACTTGCGTATCTCAACTACCTTTTCCTCAAAAGTTAGAAAAGTTTAGGTTTGCTTCATACTCAGAAGTTTTCACTCTCTTCGACCTACCAAGAGAATCCAAAAGGGAGCAAACCAAATTTTTTCATAATATGTTTAATTTTGGCCGTTTATTTTCATTAAACTTATTTGAGGCCCCTAATCCGTTTTGTAGGTACGGATTATTTGTTAAGGAATTCGATTTCCTAATGCGGATAGAAGCTTCTACTTAGGAATGAACTCTATGTCGAGCTAACCGACTATAAAAGTAACGCTTCTTGGGAGGCAACCCAAGTTTGGATTAAACTTTTTATAGGTTTGTTTTTCTTTTTAATTAACTTTGGTTAGTAAGTTGTCTTCTCCACCCTAACTTCTTTCACATGTGTTTTATTGTTTTATATGCAATGTTGGAACTTATTGCATGATTTAAGTGTGAGGAGGAGGGGTAGACAAACTTACAAAAATTTGTATAATTTTTAAATTTTTGTTGCGTCGTGTCTAGTTTAGTTTAACGCTTTCGGGTTTTATTTATGTTTTTGCATGTTTAGGACCTAAAATCGTGAACCTCCTTCGAATCTAAACTTCGTTATTTGTTTCTGAGGGCTGGGAACCGAATCTAAAATTGCATGACAACTAGTTTAGGTGTAGGACACAATCCCTGTATCTGTAAAAGCATGAGCTAAAGTTTGCATTTAGACCCTACTTTTGAAGAAATGCTAAAATCATTACTTAGGTAGATAACTTAAGAATTGAAGGCATGTGATATTAAACTTGAGTTTGGGGAGAACTAGTAAGCACAAATTTGAAACCCAAGAACTGTGAGTTGAATTTGAGCCCAAGAGCGAACATCAAAAAGCTCTTTTTCTTGACATTTTTGTGTGAATGCTTTGACTTGTAGAAAGATTACAGATTTTGCACCTAATACTGAGTTGAACCTACATGCGATGATTTGAGATGTTAAACGATGAATCAGCCTCATTAGAATTAACATTTTCTTTACCTTATTTTCTCTTTTTCATCCACTTTAGGAAGCCCCTTTGAGCCTGTATTTTGCATCTTGTAGACTTTTCTTTCGTTCTAACCCAATTTTTGCAAACCATCACTTGGTTTGTTACTTAACCCGAGTTTTTGCAAAGCTCACATTGAGCCTTTGTTTTCTTCTAGCGCTTTATCTTTGTTTATGGCATCATAGTAGCAAGCCAAAAGGCTAAGAAGTGAATGAGCATTACTATCCAAAAGAAAAAAAAACAGAAAAGGAAAAGAAAAGAGACGAACAGAAAAAAAGGGAGAACTCTATCTCCCAGTTCTTAAAATTAGAACGTCTGAGAAAAAAATATATGTGAATAAAAAGCTCAATCACTTCACAATTTGCTAAAGCCATTTTAAACTTTGTTTTTCTAGCGCTAGAACTCCTAACCCTTGTTGTACCTTTAACCCTCTAACCACATTACAACCCCAATTCGAGGCTGTTTTTGATATCATCGGAGTCATATAGCATAATAGAGGAACTCGGATGAACGTGCAAAATCAACGTAATCCTAAGCAAGAACATAAGCCGAGAGTAAACACTTTAGCCACCAAAATTGTGTGAATTGAGTGAACTACCTATGGTGAGGTGTTTTATTTAACTATCCCCTTAAGCTCGTTTAATTGAACATGTGTCCTTTTTCTTAAACATATGACCTGTGATAATTGAAATGCGGCTTTTGGATATCGTGTCTCTACTTTGTATTTCCGAATGCATGTAATTACAGATGCTCGAGATTCTGTCAAGCACCTAGTCAAACCATGAGGTTTTCTAGCTTGCTTGTGATTGCAGGTTTAGTTTTTAGTTTACTTGGGGACAAGTAAAGTTTTAAGTGCGAGGAAGTTTGATAGGGGTCAAAAACCCCTATCTTTGGGTACGGTTTTAGGATGGTTTTTAGCGTTATTTCATGAATAAGCGAGCAATTCTCGCATTTATATGCTTTTGTGTGAGTTAGTTAGAAATTGAATATGTTCTGTTTACTTTTCGTTGTTTAGGCTCGTTTTCTGGTTATTTTAGGCAAATATGGCCAAATTGGCATGTACGTTAAATTTCCATTATCTTTTATAGCTAATTGATCCGCCAAAATTCGCACCAAACGAAGTGTTTACTCCAAAATAAGCGATTGGCGGGTCAATTTAGCCTCGGAACTAATGTTGTTTGAAATTTATGTGCGTGTGCAGGTTAAAACATGATCAATTTCAGGCAAAAATCGCATCTCAGGGACCCCCGGCAGTCGATCGACGAATTGGGCACCAGCGAGCAGCCGAGGCGCTGCTCGGCGAGCAGCCCAAGCGCTGCTCGGCTAGCATCCCAGGCGCTGCTCGGCGAGCTGCCCAGGCGCTGCTCGACCGAGCTGGCCCTCAGGGGCCTGCTCGACCGAGCTGGCATGGCCAGCTCGCGTCGAGCTGCCCTACGGGAATCAGTCAAAAGACTGATTCTCGGCCCCACGAAGACACGATTGACCCCATGACTTTCCACCTGCAAAAGGATACGAATTAGGTCAGAAAGAGGGCCCGAACTGCGTCTATAAATAGGAATTTTCAATTGTAAATTAGATATCTTTTATCTTTGTAAAAACCTAGCTTCCACCTTAAGAAATCCTCTCCATCTTCCTCAACCTCCATTGAAGACAGCTCCGAAGCTCCGTCCGTCGAGGATTGCTCAAGTTCCATCCTTAAGTCCTAAGAAGACGCCTGCATTGGTAGACAGGTTCCCTGAAAGGTATTTTTCTTCTTTTACATTCTGTCTAGCCTCTGATCCATGCTATGAATCCTAGGCTCATTGTATCTTCGTGACAATACTTTTCATCTTTGATATATATTATAGTTTTGTTTATTCAATTGTTTTATTGCTTTAATCTTTGTCTTACGCTTTGTTTGATTGGTTTAACTCATTCGATAATCCCAAAATTAAGTTGGCACATATTGCGAGCTGAATCTGACCTAGTCACTGCCTATAGGATTGACGGCCCTATAGAAGATTAAGCCCAAATTGCTGAGCCTTAGAGCTAGTTTCGGCCTTACAAGGGAATCACGAACTAGGGACCTCAGGAGGATAGGTAGGGTTAATCGCCTCAGACACAAGTGACTTAGATTAGGTTTTAATTCCGTTGTCTAAACAATCTATTTTCATTATCATCGTATCCCTTCATGTTCCTTCGGGTAATTACATTGGTAAAAGATCACCTAGGAGTAGTTTAATTTAAATTAGGATTAGTATAACTTAGCTAGGAATAGAATAATTCAACTAGGAGTAGATTAACTTAATCAAAACAAACTCAAAACCCACACAGCCTAGATAACACCTGAGACCAAGTAGCTCGATACTTGTAGTAAATAAATCCTGTGGATTCGATACCTGGACTTGTCCATATTTTATTACTTGATAACAACGGGGTACACTTATCCCTTATTCAGCCTCAGCGGTGACCGACGCCGCTGAGGTGCGTCAGCTCTCTAGCGTTGGATCTCCACCACTCCTGGAGTAGTCGGTAATGGCTTAAGCGATCCATCCTAGTCCACTAGGGACTATGAGAGTCAGGCATTCGACCTTCATGAAGAGAGGCAGATATCTTGTTAGGCATGAAAATGACTACAATTAAACATACTATTTGTGATAAATTAGGGGTGTTATAGGCGTAAGATTACTTAAAAGAAGGACTAATTAGTGTTTTATGCAGATTTGAAATGATAAAGTCAAAAAGGCTGTTATGCAGCCTGTTTTGCAACAACCAATAGGAGAAGTGCACACTTTGATCCAGCGGATAACGGTCAGTACTGATGACGGACAGCGAATTTACAAGCGGGCAGGAGCGGGCAGAAATGGGCGGCAAAATGCAACATGATGACATGACCAATCGACCCTTGAGTGTTCAAGGGTCAAAACATTTTATAACCACTTTTAGCAATCCCCGATCTTTTGAACAATCTTTCTGTTTTTGTAATATTTTAGTTTATTTTGTGTACTTGTTATCTTTTTCCCTCCTATTTATATCGGTAGTGGAGGGAAAGAAAGATAGACTTTTGGGAAAGG
Organism: Euphorbia lathyris; assembly: GCF_963576675.1. Classification (NCBI taxonomy): domain Eukaryota; kingdom Viridiplantae; phylum Streptophyta; class Magnoliopsida; order Malpighiales; family Euphorbiaceae; genus Euphorbia; species Euphorbia lathyris. The sequence goes on along the minus strand of NC_088914.1, from coordinate 14,962,073 downwards.
AGATAGATAATTTTGGAGACAATTTTAGAGAGAGAAGCTCTCTACGTAACATTATGACTCCTTCCATGGACTTCTATAGATACAACTCAGGCTGTTCACTCTTTAGCATGAGTGAGTAGTCGTTTTGAACTGGTTAGGCCAGCAAGGGCTGGTTATGTAAGTCTTCTATTTTCCTTTTTATGAATGAATGATGATATATGATGTTTTGTTTGATAAAGCTTTTATTCCATTGCTATATGTATGTATCTTAGTGTTAGATGAATGATAGGGAACTGCTTTCATCTTCATGGAACTTTTTATCAAACGTCCAATACCCGAAACAGGAATGTTAGGGGATTGTATCAAGGGTTTTCTAAACTGAAATGTTGTTTCACTCGTAATGCAAGAAAGAACCAACATTAAGGACACTTAAGGTTGCAGTACATCTTAGAATCTTAAGAACACACAGAAGTTGACTTAAGTGAGCTTTAAAGCAGAGACCTTGACTTCACTTTACATCATTCAGGAATAAATAGGATGTTAGAGGTTGAAAGTAACCTGTTCCGCTATGGCTTAACATGTTCTCTCTTTTATTTATAACAAACACATTTTCTTCAATTGAATCTTTATCATTAGTAGTTCTATTTCACCATAACAAATCATTTCTCAACTAAAGAAAATCACACACCACGAACACCCTGTTCTGCAAGGTTTTTCTAGTAAAATTTGGTCATCAATCCCTGAGGAGACGATACTCTACTTATCATTTTATTACTTGTATCTAGTGCACTTGCTAGAATCTGTTTTGAATGAAATTGAAAGCAAAAAGAATTCGATGTGGTGATAATTTTTACAGTCGATATCTGCATAGAATTGGTAGGTAACAACCCTTGAAACTTTCCTTGTGAAAGTATATTTACTTTACTAGCTGACTAGTAGACATGATGTCCTTATGATTGACTAGTAGACATTGTGAAAGTATATTTACTTTACTGGCTGACTAGTAGGCATTATGAAAGTGATATTTATGTGCAGTAGTAATTTTATGGTTATGACCATTATATGTGGTATTGAAACAAGCACAATTTAAGTTCTATTATGGATTATTTTCACATACAATATTTACTCGATTTTATCCTTTAAATAAGCTCATTCTAGAGCCAGGAACCGATGTGAAGGAATTGTTAAATTGGTTCTAAGATGAATGAAAAATTCTATAAATATTCATTACAACGAATTCGATATTTGCCAACATGGCCAATGCAAACAGAGTCTTCCGTCATAAAGTCTGTACAATGGATCAAGACATTGATCTCCAAAGTAAGTGGGCATAGCTTTTATGCCTTAGCACAATCTTTTAATGATGGACAGGGTATGACTCCACTTTTGGAGTTGTTTCAATACTTACCAATGAGTACAAGTGAATCGCTAGTACTGCAACCAATACCAAACACTAGCATAAAAGAAAGCCCGATAAAGCGAATGAAAAATAAAGCTCGATGTGACGAATAAAGATAAAGCCTAGTGAATGGTGAAAACCTTGAAATGACGAAAATAAAGATAAACAACTTCATCTCTGTATGCTCATATCTAAATCCAGATCCTCTATTACAGAGGCCATCTTTCTATGTACTTTATTTAGATTGCTCGTATTACAGAGAATATGTGTTACAAGATTTTGTGTGAATTAGCAACGCACAAGCCAATAGGATAGACTCTTAAATCTGTCTTTGAGAAATGAAGAACGGCCTAGACGTTTTCGATTTCAAGGAAGAAGACGAGCTCCTTGAGTATTCAGCTGGCAAAATCCTTGGCAAGTTCAAAACCTTAGCCTTTATAATCCCGACATTTTGAAGTGTGAGCTCCTTGAATGCGGTACCCATTCTCGTTTTGCACTGAAAACTTTCCTTTTCACAATTTGCTCATTGATTAGGTCCTTTTCAGGTTCTCCTTTTCTGCATAAAGTTTCAGTGAAATGACCAGTAGATTATAGGTGAATTAGTTTTTCTCACTCTGATATGGAAAACTGGAACAAGGAGATTCGAGTGATGCCATGTGTAGATACCCATACAATATAGTAGCAAATGTAGTTCAAACTGGTCAAGTAATCCGCAAAAAAATATTAATCAATCAATAAGTTAAAACATGCAGACTGCTGAATTCCACTTCCATGGCATCACTCGAATCTCCATGTCATATCAGAGTGAGAAAAACTAATTCACCTAAATCTACTGGTGCTTTCACTGAAACTTTATGCATAAAAGGAGAACCTAAAAAGGACCTAATCAGTGAGCAATTTAAGAAAAGGAAAGTTTCCAGTGCAAAACGAGAATGGGTACCGCATTCAAGGAGCTCACACTTCAAAATGTCGGGATTATAAAGGCTAAGGTTTTTGAACTTGCTAAGGATTTTGCCATCTAAATACTCAGGGAGCTCGTCTTCTTCCTTGAAAATAAAAAACATCGAGGTCATTCTTCATCTCTCAATGAGAGATTTAAGAGTCTTTCCCCTTGGCATGTGTGTTGCTAATTCGTGAGAAATTGTGTAAGACCTATTCTCTATAATACAAGCAATCTAAATAAAATACATAGAAAGATGGCCTTTGTAATAGAGGATCTGGATTTAGATAGAAGCATACAGAGATGAAGTTGTTTATCTTTATTTGCCACATCTGGATAATCGAACTCCACGCTCACCGCACCAACGATAACTTGTTATCTTATCTTGCTTGCGTCTCCAAATCGTGATGTTGATCCGACGTTGAGCCTACAAAACTGTATGTAGGTCAGACGGGACCTGAGTCCCCCAAACACGCTCTGATGCCTAAGTCAGTTTGTGATTTAGGACCGAATGGAAGGGTATGGACTAGTTTAGAGATAGTAGTTAACGTGCCGAACCTTGTGTCCATACCTGTGTATTTATAGGTTTCGATTAGGTTTAAAGTTGTCACCTTCTTTGAAAATCCTTACAGAGCTAGGATTCCTGATCCTTTAAGGAGTCTGAATCCTGGGAGGAATCGTTTGTCTTGTAGGATTCTAGAAGATTCCTTGGAGCTCTGAGCTTTGAACCTCATAAGCTGTAATGGGTCGCCGCTCGTTGGGCTTGGGTCGTAGTGGTCGTCTCTGACCTGTGGAAATGGGTCTGGTGCCGTCTAGGTCGTGCTTGGGCCCTTATTATACTTGGCTTGGGCCACAATAAGGGTAGTGACGACGTCACACATGTGATATCATTTAGTCAGATATCACAACCTACGTACAAACTCTAGAGAAAAAACCTACGTACAAACTCTAGAGAAAAAACCAGCAACAACATTTTTGTTTATGATTTCTCCATAAACTTTCAAAATTATCCAATAAAACAAATAGCTCAAAAAACTCATGTTATTAAATACAGAGATTCAACAAAATCACAAAACGAAAAATCAATTCAAAAAGGTCACACACTAAAACACAAAAACAATATAACAACGTCATCACAGTTCTCATACAAGTAAGAATTAATATATAAAAAAATCCTCTAAAACATAAAGAACTACAAATCATGAAATAAATGAGTAAATTACACTAATGGTACCTGAATTTTACTTTAGTTCACACTTTAGTACCTAGATTACATTTTATCTCAAAAATATACTTGAAATAACAATGACCGGACAATTTAGTATATTTTACCGGTCAATGGCCGGTCAATGCGATTTTGATGAGTAAATTACACTGATGGTACCTGAACTTTACTCTAATTCACACTTTGGTACCTAAATTTCATTTTGTCCAAAAAATACACCTAAAGTAAAAATGACTCAACATTTTTGTACATTTGACCGACGTGAGTTTGACCATTTTAAATTAAAAATTGAGACCCATCATACCCTCAATTAACATAAAATTACAATACTGTCATTGTTAATTGAGTGTATGGTGCGTTCCAATGTTTAGTTCACGTTACCCGGTCACTAACCGATCAAATGAACTAAAATTTTCAGTCACCTTTACTTGTGTTATCTCTTTAGGATAAAATATAATCTAGGTATCGAAGTGTGAATTATGGTAAAATTCAGGTACCATTGATGTAATTAATTCATGAAACTCGCATTAACCGGTCATTAACCGGTAAAATATACTAAATTGTCCGGTCATCATTACTTCAGGTATATTTTTGGGACAAAATGTAATGTAGGTATCAAAGTGTAAACTAGGTAAAGTTCAGGTACCATTGATGTAGTTTACCCTGAAATAGATAAATACAATAACAACATAAAATTTAAAACACTTTATTTCAATTTAAGAACTATGTAAATCCGTTGAAAGTTTATGAAAAACAATGAAAATAAATTAACTCGATTCATTGTATTAAAAAAATAATAAAACAGAAAAAAAAAACCATGTCTAATACAGTTTTTTTCAAAACAATTCCAAATAGTAACATTACAAACTCACACAAATTCACTTTTTCTCAAAACCGAATGAAAAGTGAAAGAAATTGATTAAATTGCAATGAAATAAACTAAAGAAAAATAAAAGTTCAAACTTAGCAACTTAAATTATATAATTAAAAAACAAAGGAGAATCTGATAAAAAAAACAAAAGAGAATAGAAAACAAGGTGTCCGCTATGGTTACTTTGTTTTTTATAAAGTACCGCACCCAACAAATAATAATTAAATATCCACTAGAATATCGTAAAAAAGACTCACAAAAAGTATCTAAAAATTAAATCTCAATATTAAAAAAGTAACTAAAAACAAAAATAACTTCAAGAATCAAATAAATGAAAACAACTAATACATTAATTGAATTCATTTTCATTGAATTTCAGTATTATATAAATTCAATGAAAGTCAAATAATTCATAGCAAATTATCTTATAAATCATAATTAAACATATTTGAAAGGATTAACGGCAATTAATCCATTTAAGATATACGGGTTCGGCGTACCTTATTAAATAGCAGAATCTCTAGAGCTCTCAGAGTAGCTAGCGGAACCGGTAACAGAAGCAGATCTTAGTACCACGATCTTGTACCACCGGTAACAGACAGCCACACAGCGTTAGTCGAAGAAGACTCAATAATCCACAGACTAGAGTGAAGAAGAAGAAGAAGAAGAAGAAGAAAAGAGAGAGAGAGAGAGGCATGAGAGGAGGAGGAGGCAACCTTTTCTTATGATATTATGTGGTGATTAGGGTTAAGCTTATTTATAGGAAGCTAAAACCCTAATCCTCCATCTCTTAAGATGGGCTTGTCACATTCCATTTCTGACGGGTCGAATTAATTAGATCAATACCCAATTAATCCTAACAATATTCAAATAAATAAGGCTTAATACCTTCCAAACCCCTTCAAGTTGTCCCAATACTGCAACTGACCCCCCAAACATAGACTTGTGGCAACTAACCCCCTCAACTTGCTTATTTGAAATAAATAATCATTTAAATAGGTTATTTTAGGAGTTTTTTTGCCCTTTAGTTAATGTATTAGTAGATTAGTTAGATGTAGCAACCGATATTTTGAAATCTTTTATTTCTGATGTAATATTATGTTGAATGTTTTTTTGGGGTTTGGGAGTTATTTGTTCTAAATAAGCAACTTTGGGAGTTATTTGTTCCAATTGAGCAATTTGAGGGGTTATTTATTATAAATAAGCAGGTTGAGGGGGTTAGTTGTCACAAATCTAAGTTCGGGGGGTCAGTTGCAGTATTGGGACAACTTGAGGGGGTTAGGAAGATATTAAGCCAATAAATAATAAAACATAAAAATTGTGTAATAGAGTTTAAAATAATTCAAAAAAAAAGTAACATAATATTTTTAAACAAATTAAATTGTTCCCAAAACCATTGAAAGTGTAAAAATTAATTAAATTTGAATGAAATACACTAAGAGGTTTCGTAAGTGTGAGAACAAAATCATCCATGGACTACTTTAAAGGACAATATCTGAGACATGACTATGATATGGTGTTGTTCTGTGATGATCAATATCAACACTTACCACAAACGTCATGACCATACTATGTTGAAAACCCTAAGGGTGATTTCAAATATAATCACTAAACTTAATGATATTTGTCAATAGTTGACCAATGAGTGGAAGGTCCAAGCCATTATCCATTACTTACCTAATAGCTTGGAGCATACCAAGATACACATAACACATACATAATATTAAGCCTTTTGATGATGTTGTTAACCACCTCAAACTTGAGGAGGATTGCCTACCGTCGATTTAGATCGATATTGAGCCATATTATATGAGGCATGTTCAATTGGAAATAACACCAATGATCAAGGTAGCATAAACGCTTCAATAGAAAGGTAAGGAATATGCTAAAGAACCTTATGAATATGCCATAAAAAGGGAACAAAAGGTCCAAGAACAAGAAATCAAACATTTTGTGAGTGAAATGATTCAAGCGGCTTTTAAGGGGCATCAAGAAATATATCACAAGTTTGTTTCTTAGATACATTCAGTTAACTCACAAGTGAGTAATATATATATATATATATGAAGTATTGTTCTATTAAGTGAATCCAATCATATATCGATTGTTGATTCATGTATCATGGACCCTATAATAAAGGATCAAGATTCGTTCGTTAAATTTCGACTATTCCTAGTCGAATCAATAAGGATATATATGTGGACAACAACTCAAGAGTTGAACTACGAGGAGTATCAAAATATGTAGATTTGCTCTATATGGTGGTTGGAAGATTCAAAGGGACTTGTTTTATATCATAGTTATGTCAAACTTAGAATTCAATATTATCTTAAAGATAACAGTTCTTAAGTTGTGTTTTGGAAGAGTACATGTTCATGGTTGTAGTTGTATTTCAAATGGTTAAGCTATTTAGACGTTGACATCAACAATGTATATAATAATGTTATTCCTACATACTGTTTCTTCTTCTATATATGATAAAGAAAATGATGTAGTGACATGAGAAACTATATCACGTAGGCTTAAATCGAATAAGTCGGTTGTCCAAAGAAGGGTTATTAGGTAGTTTTAATAAGTTGAATTTCCTAATACCTCAAAGGAAACTATTTTAGAAAAACCATTTGGAAAGTCAACTAAAGGTTAATATCCTTTGCAAATTAATCCATTATAATGTCTATGTTTCGATGAAATTTAAGGGCAAGACATGAGGCTTTACACTATTTCATCACTTTCAATCAGGGGCAATTATGGTTGATGTTCCTGAACCACTTTCTCCGACCAATGCCATTGTCTTTCTTGCTTTAGTTTTTAGAGTTAATTCCTTGAATATCATTTGGAGAAGAAGATGTTCTTTAGTTCTATGTTGTCTTTAATTTAGCTTTGATCCCATATATATCATTAGGATCAATTTTGCTTTTCCTGTCCTGAATTGTAAAAATTGATCTGATTAGCTGCTTTAGCTAAATCTGCATCTACAATGTTTTTGTTGGGGAATCATCATAGAAAATAAATGAAGTGTAGTGGAATACTACCGCTTAAAATTTTCTAGAATCCATATACCGTGTTAGATTACCACAGATTAAACTTTAAAACAATTTTTCTAAAAGTTACCAGAAACTTACGGGTTAAATCTCTTCCTGAGATGGCTGAAGAAATCCACAAATCGTTTGATTCTCCAAAGGTCTCGTACACTAACTCTATCGGAATGAAAACGGTGCTAGCTGAAGCAAGAAAGGAATTGACGAACACTGAGCAAGGGGAGAGCTCATGTGTTGGCCAAAATTTTGTATGTAGGCTAGAGTTAATTTTTCCTCTTTTTAATTAGGCCTTAAATACTTTCCTAACTAGGTTTAATGTAACTTTAGTCGATTGCAAATTAACTCCTAATTAATTCAATCTCATAAATAACTCCCACGAGTATTTATTTAATTCAATTGATATTAATTCAGTTAATTAGAATAACCAACAACTTAATTGAAATATCAGTTACACTAATAAATTACCCGATGCAATCTAATTAATCAATTGACTAATTAATTACATCAGGAAGTTTATTAATTAACTACAATCAATTTTAATACTAAATTGATTAACTTGTTATATAACAAATAATCAATCAGTTCCTACAGTTAATTAATTAACTTGTTCCTTTCTGATTAAATACATAAAATATATTTATTACTTAAGTTTCATTCCAGCAGTTGTGTGTGCACGATCCTATGGGTCTGTCCTCAGTTAGTCATGGGCCTGAAGCCCAATGACCGTAAGTGGGTTCTAGCAAACGATTACGGCCCCCAACTGATATGAATTATTCCAGCCATCTCAATGAGATATGAAACCCAGTAGATGATCTCTCAGTATCTCTTACCAATTGCATATCGATATTATAAACCAGAGACATGGTGGTTGTCATTCTCTGTGTGGTTTATTATATTTCTTGATCGAAAGTGAACTGATGAATCAGATAAGTAAAACTACTTATCAGGGTATGGTTATACACTTCTTCGGTTCCACTTATCAAGTGGTCGATGATATCAGCTCACTGTTAGGCGAGTGGTAATTCCTTCGCTTTACTTATCTGCAACAACGTGTTCACTGATTCACCCAACATACCCATATTTGGCATCCTGTTACGGACCTGTTAGGGATATATCAAAGTGAACCAGATTCCACATTGTTTATTATAATGAAATTAGGTCTGGAGATAATAGAGTTCTAAATATAGAAAAATCAACGATACGTCCATCATGAATCTTTCTAGAGCGGATCGATCCAGTCCCGTATTGACCTACATCAACACGTACCTACATCCATATCTTACTATAAAAGTATTGCGGTCATATGTTCAACGCTACTGTATAGATACTGAATATATAGGTCTTTGGTTTTATTCATTCCCACGAATAGAACATGCCTCAGACAGGTTTATGATTAACAATCAATGTATACTTCATTCATGTTTATAACACAAGATATAATAGAACTAATTAATGCATTTATTCATATAACACTTATACAATATATTCTAACAATACACATAATGTTCAATATAGAACTAATGCATGAGATCTAGGGCACACCAACAACTTTTATATGTGGTCATAAGCAGTAAAAAAAAATACCTGAAAGGGGTCATGTAATTATTAACAATGGTCCTGCAATTTCATTAAAAATGTCAATTAATATGCATATTCTTTGTTTTGTTTTTGGAAATTTCATTTCAGGATTATAATTTGATTTCATTGTTTAGTTAGTGCTTCTGTCATGCCAGTTTCCTTTTTTCTTGGTTGCTTGTGAAGGAGACAAAATGGTGATAACATTGAGATATTATCCCGAGGACTAAGGGGGATATTCACCTAAGGAAACGCCGCGTATTGACGAGATCCGACTGGCGGATCACCGGATCTCCAAGGACCCATCAAAGGGGACCCTCCGGCGAACCTATGGGACGAATCTCCTTGAACACTCATTCGCCATTATAACGGCTGAGCCGACCTAGCCATAAAGACCATTAATGAGTTATCAATTAGCTAACCGCCAGCTTAAAGATAACTTGTAACCGCCATTAATGGAACATTAATGGGGACTTTCTAGCTACTGAAGGTTACGACTTTCTAACTATATATAGCCTACGTCTCAGGCTATCCAGGTACACACATCCCCTTACTCTTTGTCAATTAAGTTTGCCCTTTTGTTCTTCCTTACTGACTTTGGCATCGGAGCTTCCCCCCGTCGAACCCAATGACGCCCCCACAGGGACGGAAGTTGATCAGAATTTCTCTACTTGTCATCAAATGGGCATAATTGAATTTGGAAGATTGAATCTTTTGATTTCATTCTTCTAATGGATCATTTTGGACTTGTCTGGAAATCCATGGATAAGCTTCCATTTGTTATGCACTGATTGACTCTATATTTTCTATTTTCTATTTCCCCGATTTGATTCATTTTGTGGGTTCTTATCAACTGATTTTGGAGACATGTTTCATAGTTTATATTACTATAGTTTGTAGTGTGTAGGGGAGGGGAGGGGACTTTGGCAAACTCACTTTGCCATAGGTAAACTCAACCCCAAGTATAAGGTTACGAGGAGGTTTCAATATAGGGTGACGAATGGAATGATATCAACGTCCATTGATTGTGGATGTCGAGTTGGTATAAAACACTATAGGGATATGAGCTCTTGATAGGGGTCAAAAACCCCTATCTTTGGGTACGGTTTTAGGACGGTTTTTAGCGTTATTTCATGAATAAGCGAGCAATTCTCGCATTTATATGCTTTTGTGTGAGTTAGTTAGAAATTGGATATGTTCTGTTTACTTTTCGTTGTTTAGGCTCGTTTTCTGGTTATTTTAGGCAAATATGGCCAAATTGGCATGTACGTTAAATTTCCATTATCTTTTATAGCTAATTGATCCGCCAAAAGTCGCACCAAACGAAGTGTTTACTCCAAAATAAGCGATTGGCGGGTCAATTTAGCCTCGGAACTAATGTTGTTTGGAGTTTATGTGCGTGTGCAGGTTAAAACATGATCAATTTCAGGCAAAAATCGCGTTTCGGGGACCCCCGGCAGTCGCTCGGCGAATTGGGCACCAGCGAGCAGCCGAGGCGCTGCTCGGCCGAGCTGGCGCCCAGCTCGGCGAGCTTCCCTGTGGGAATCAGTCAAAAGACTGATTCTCGGCCCCACGACGTCCCACCTGCAAAAGGATACGAATTAGGTCAGAAAGAGGGCCCGAACCGCGTCTATAAATAGGAATTTTCAATTGTAAATTAGATATCTTTTATCTTTGTAAAAACCTAGCTTCCACCTTGAGAAATCCTCTCCATCTTCCTCAACCTCCATTGAAGATAGCTCCGAAGCTCCGTCCGTCGAGGATTGCTCAAGTTCCATCCTTAAGTCCTAGGAAGACGCCTGCATTGGTAGACAGGTTCCCTAAAAGGGATTTTTCTTCTTTTATATTCTGTCTAGCCTCTGATCCATGATATGAATCCTACGCTCATTGTATCTTCGTGACAATACTTTTCATCTTTGATATATATTATAGTTTTGTTTATTCAATTGTTTTATTGCTTTAATCTTTGTCTTGCACTTTGTTTGATTGGTTTAACTCATTCGATAATCCCAAAATTAAGTTGGCACATATTGCGAGCTGAATCTAACCTAGTCAATGCCTATAGGATTGACGACCCTATAGAAGATTAAGCCCAAATTGCTGAGCCTTAGAGCTAGTTTCGGCCTTACAAGGGAATCACGAACTAGGGACCTCAGGAGGATAGGTAGGGTTAATCGCCTCGGACACAAGTGACTTAGATTAGGTTTTAATTCCGTTGTCTAAACAATCTATTTTCATTATCATCGTATCCCTTCATGTTCCTTCGGGTAATTACATTGGTAAAAGATCACCTAGGAGTAGTTTAATTTAAATTAGGATTAGTATAACTTAGCTAAGAATAGAATAATTCAACTAGGAGTAGATTAACTTAATCAAAACAAACTCAAAACCCACACGGCCTAGATAACACCTGAGACCAAGTAGCTCGATACTTGTAGTAAATAAATCCTGTGGATTCGATACCTGGACTTGTCCAGATTTTATTACTTGATAATGACGGGGTACACTTATCCCTTAGTCAGCCTCAGTGGTGAACGATGCCGCTGAGGCGCGTCCAGTTTTTGACGCCGTTGCCGGGGATTTATTTCTTCTGCAATATCGAACCAAAGGTCGATTTATTAGTTTAGGCATTCCTTTGTGAATATCATTTGTTTATATCGTCTATACCTGTTTATACATATACTTGTTTATACATACACATACGATTTTTTTTTGTGAATATCCTTGTTTATATCGTCTATACTTGTTTATACATAATTCTTTATACTTATTCTCTATACTTGTTGATATATAATCTTTATAACTTCTATACTTGTTCATATCTTTTGTATTTGTTCATAACTATATACTTTTACTTGTCAACTCTTGTGCTAGAACTTCACTTTTTCTCAGCATTCTCTGATCAATGAATTGGCAAGAAAGAGTCGAGTGTCAAGCTCAAAAGTTTACTATCCCATTGTTGAGCGATTTCCGCAAGTGCACGGTATACGCTTGTAGTAATAAAAGATATCGATCCCACAAGGAACGTTTTTCAACAAAAACTTATTTATAATCGGTTAAATTTACTTTAAGGTTTGAAATATGGAAAATCGTTTAATCGGTTTTGGTTTTGAAATTGCTAGAATGAGAATTAGATTAGAATATGAAGATGTTAGAAAATATTCTGATTTAAAAATGAATATGCAAAACAGGAACGTTTTAGTACTTTAGAAAAGTAAACAAGTATAGTTGTTTGCATTAAGCAAAGAAAACAACTTTAAACTTTGTATGAATTATAAAGATGAAATAAATGACGGAACCTCTAATTAATTGGCTTTGAACATGACAAAACCCTTTCGGGATAGTTGCCCTTAATCAAATTAAAACTCTTTCGAGATAATAATTTGCCTAAGTGTTCAACAAAGTTTCCTTGTAAAGATTTTGGATTAAATACGTTTTAATGAAAACACCAGCAGTCACTTTAGTGGATTGGTTACCATAAGTGCTGCATAAAAATCTATCGAATAGAACGGACTTTATTAGATGAAATATAAATTGATACAAGTTTACAGAGAACATGGAGCATTGAATTCTTCGACGGCGTGCAAGTGAACGGGTTATCAATCCTTTCCTTGGGTTTCGTTAGAGTTTGTCAGGCTCAGGGGTGAATCCTCTACTCAATCTTCTCGTTGAATCTTCGTAATAGAGACTGGGTCGGTCTACTACCAAAATGAAAACTAAACTGGAACAATGTCTAAACGCTACTAAGTTTGTTATTATTTAGTAAACAATGTGTGTACATCATATTGCTTTTGAACAGAATCTAAATCTAACTTCTGAATCACTTGACTCGAAATTTCTGCATAAATTCTACACTAATCTCTTTCTTCTACACACATAACATTATATCTTTCAACTCTCCATCAACTCTTTATTTATAGATGTTGAAGAGTCTTGATTGAAGTGTCGTGTCCGTTGTGAAGGATCGTGTCTGCTGCGAAAGGACGTCTTTATCCACCCGAACGATCGCGTTTCGTCGAAAACGAAAGTGTGTAACTAGGCTTCAAAAATCTCCTGAATATTAAATTCTCTACCGAGAATGGGGGAGCAACAATTTGTACTTCGGACGAAGGGAAGGAGGGCTGAGGGACGCGTGTCGCGACCGTGAATATTGGGGCCGCGGTCGCAGCACAGAGCGTTTTTCACCTCTTTGGCTCTCGTTCGTGTCCTCGACTTGGCGTTATTAATTTTCGTCGTCTTCGACTCCTTTTGTAGGGCTTTTCTTCTATTTTTGAGCTCTTTTTACTCCTATTTGGATTTTACCAAATATTTATGTACCTTACAAGAAAGAAACATATTCGAGAGTAAAAGCTTCCTAAACAGTTATAAATAGCATAAATTCGTAGCAATATTGATGTATTTAACGATGATATTTTAGGTATATTTTGGGCTTAACAAATCTCCACACTTAATCTTTTGCTAGTCCCGAGCAAAATTTCACTGAATTTATTCTTTAACTAATCTCTTTATAAAAATAAAACATATATCTCTGTATTACCTTTTGAATTAGTTAAGCCGAAAAGACTTACTTTACATGGCAAATTTATACGCAAAATATCAAACTAACTTAGTATAATATACGATATATCATTTGTCTTGTATTTTCAATTTGGAATTGAAGCATTCGGGACGATATAAGCACGCATGTTATTGAGTTTTTCATCTCAAAGCATTTCAAAGCACTAAATTTCCTTTCCCAAACCTAAACTAATATATAAGATATATTAAATGAATAAGTTCTTAATTTTAATTTTTTTGCTTGGTTACGCCCGAAATAAGGGTGGTTTCAACCGTAACCTTATACGTATTTTATTGTTTTGTGTTTGCTTAAGAGGTACCGACCATGCCATGGGTGGACGCAATCGTTACTTTAAACTTATAGACGCTTATAAATTTTTTAAACGTTCCTTCCATACCTCGATTGTGATAAGGGTGGTCGCAACCGTGGCCAAAAGTAAACGGTACTTAATTATTCTTCCCTTTCATACCTCGATTGTGATAAGGTTGGTCTCAATCATGGCCAAAAGTTAAGAATTCAGCTAATTGATTAATTAATATGAATTATAAAATTGAAATTGGGAAAAAGAAAGATAGCACATTCATCCTATATTGACTTAAAATTCAACATGTATTATGGCTAAAGTTTCCTTAAAAACTTCAATTAGTGTTAATGTAAGACGAAATCAAACCGAGCTAAAAATTGTTAGTTCAATTTAATGCTTATAAACCTAATTGAAAATTAAAATAAGATTTATTGTATCATGAATTGCATGATATAAAATAGAGATTAAAAATAAAGAATTTATTAACTTAAATACATTCACTCGAGACAATTTTCTTAAAATCGTATCGGAGATTTGTGAAAAATTTGAAAAATATTACCCGTATAGAAATATATTATTTCTATTGATAAAGATAACCTAAAAATAATCATATTAACTTATGGTTAATTTATAAATATATGAAAATGTGAAGTTAATAAAAATAGCGTTTTAAACAAGTTTATGTTGCAGAATACGTTGCATTTGTTATTTGTTTTGCAAAATAATATCTTTGTTGCATTTATTCGTATTCGTATAGAAATTGATATATGTATGTCTCCTCCCACACTCAGGGCATTAACCATATCGTTTCTGAGCTGGGGAAGAGAAATTACCTCATTTGATTGTTCCTCATCATCTGATGCGATGGATGGGTCAGCATGCTCAGAGACGCATGGCTCAGCAAGTTCGTCAGCCATGAAGCATATCTTCGCTGACTCGGTGGCCTCAGTTTCTGTGGATGAAGACTCATCGTTGTCGCTCCAAGTAGCCACCATTGCTTTCTTCCCACTTTTCTTGTCTTTCCTCAGCGTGGGGCAGTTTGACTTAATATGGCCAGTTTGATGGCACTCAAAGCATGTAATGGGCTTTGACTGTCCTTTCTGTATTTGCTGTCACTTGAGTCAGCCTTATACTTATCAAACTTTCTGTAAGGCTTTTTAGAGTATTTGTCACTCTTCTTGAATAGCCTTTTCATCTTCCTTGTGAACATAGCCATCTCCTCATCATCAGTTGAACTCCCGTCAGTGGAGTCAGCTTTCATGACAAGTGACTTCTGCTTCTTGTCTTCAGATTTTTCCTTCACCTCAAAGTTTTTCATGGATATCTCATGGGTCAGCAATGAACCGATGAGTTCTTCATATTTGTAGGTGGTTAAATCCTGAGCTTCCTCAACTGTTGTCTTCTTTGCTTGCCAGTCTTTAGGAAGACTCCTGAGAATCTTTTTGACTTGTTCTTCCTTAGTGAAGATTTTCCCAAGTCTCTTGAGCTCATTAATGATGTTGGTAAACCTTGCATTCATGTCTGAAATGCCCTCATCATTGTTCATCTCGAACAGCTCGTACAGTCTCATCTGCTGATTCACCTTGGATTCTTTTACTTTATTTGTTCCCTCGTAGGTGACTTCCAGCTTTCTCCAGATCTCTTGTGCCGACTCACAACCTGAGATTTTATTATATTCTGCAGCATCGAGCGCACAGTGAAGCATATTGATAGCCGAAGCATGGTTTTGGAGCTTCTTAAGATCATCCTCTGTCCATTTGGCCTCAGCTTTTACAACTGTTTGGCCAGCCACAACCTCGACAAGTACAAATGGGCCTTGGACTATAGATAGCCAGGCACTCATGTTTGTAGCCTGAATGAAGTTCTTCATCCTATTCTTCCAGAAGGTATAGTCACTACAACAAATATCTAATATTGTGACGAAAATTCGTCTGACAAAATAATTTTTGTCACAATTAATGTACTTATTGTGACAAAAAAAAAATAATTAGTAAAAAAATGTGAAAATTCCAAACAAAATTTTGACAAAATAATGTTTCGTCCAATATTTATCACAATAAAGCACCAGTCAATCAATATTATGACAAAAAAAATTGTCACACATTTTTTTCATAAATACATAAGGTTATGACAAAAATTCATATGTAAAAATAATTTTTTTTTATCACAACTAATGTATTTATTGTGATCAAATAATAATTAGTAAGAAAATGTAAAAAAACCAAAAGAAATCGTGAGAAAAAAATATTTTGTTGAAATTTTTTTTCACAAGAAAGTAGAACTTAATACGTATTATGATAAAAACAAATTGTCACGTCATTTTTGTCATAAATATATAAAGATGTAACGAAACATTGATACGATAAAAATAACTGTTTTCGTAATTAATGTACTTATTATGACAAAATTACAATTAGTAAAAAAATGAAAAACAAAACCAAATTATGACAGTAATATTTATCAAATTAGACTAATCTATTGTTTCGTAAATCAATTTACAAATTTTCATATTTATTTAGGGATTAGAATGTGTCCGAGATTAATATATAAGATATACGATTAAGCCTTAATCATCTTGAGCTTTTAGTTCAAACGGTTCCATGACATGTATTAGAGTTGCTTGGGCCAAACGGTCGAGGGTTCGAGTCCTCGCAACCTCATAAATTTGTAGAATTAAAAACACATGACGGGTTGGACCTGTGTTGCACACGTTGCAAGCCCAATAGGCATTTACATGTGGAGATGTGTCAGAGATTAATATAAGATATACGATTTAGCGGGTTGGGCCTGTGTTGTACAAGCTGCAAGCCCAATGGAAATTTGCGTATGGGGTGTGTGTATGTAACATTTTTCTTACTACATTATGTAGTCACAATAAATCATATTTCACGGTTATTTAAATTTTGTCATAATAGCTAGATTAATGACAAATTATAGTTGTAACAATAATTAAAAACTAATTATGAGGTAATATAATTTTGTCACTAAAAACTTATTAAGACGGGCTTATTGTGACTAGGATGGTGACAAAACACTTTGTAACAAGAAGTTTCTTATGACAAAAATATAACTTATTTTGACAAATTAAATTGTCGCAACAAGCTTGAATTCTTATAGTGAGTTTGACCCGAAGAATAGGGGAGGCCTAGTAATGGACAGCCCCTCAGGCAGTATTTGAGTTGTTTGGTTTCCAGGGAGAAACCGAGTGCTTTTTTCGCCCATGGTAGGGATCAGCTCAAGGTTGTTAGACCTTTTAGAGTGAGCTTTTAAGCTCTGATACCACTTGTTGGTCCCTTGTTTAGTTGCAAGTATAGTTCCAAGGGGGGGGGGGTTAGGAACTATTTAAACTTTTTTGGCAATTAGGGCAGACTTCTTTTTCTAAGGAAAAAGGTTTAAACAGCAGCGCTGAGTAAACAGCAAGATACTGGCTTAGTCAACTGGTGACTAGGTCAGTTTCTCAGCTTGAGTCAGGAAATAGCACTTAGAGTCTATTCCTGAGCTCTTACGTTTAATGCGCACAACTCAACTTGACCTCTTTACTTGGTCAGTTTTTGATTATTTAAGCAAGCAATATAAATAAGGAGTTAAAGGTTTAGAAATACTTCACTCAGTAGATTTATCCAGGTTCGGCTTCTTCTAAGCCTACGTCCTGTCCCCGGAACACGTTCCGACATTTCAAATCCTCTACTGAGCTCTTTAAAGGTAGAGCCTCAAACCTTTTACAATATCAGCAATTGAGTATGACAAGAGTACCTTCCTCTATACTTCTACTCAATCCTAATCTCTCGCTGAGTACTTAAAACCGAGTACTCAGCCTCTCCTTTCTATCTCTAGAAATGATAAGTGTTTTGTCCTAATACAAAGATGTGCTAAGACACTTTAGACGATTTACAATCACTCTAGACTTTTACACAGATATGAGAAATGTAGTGTAAGAATTTTGCTTTGCTTCTTGCTTGCAGAACTTGTAGAGATTTACTCAGCGTAATGGCTTGATCAAGTTCTGTGTATTGTGAAGCTTGTGATGGCACTATTTATAGAGATGTCTGGGTCGTCGGTCATTTCGAATTTCGAAATAACCGTTGGAGGGAAACGACTATGTGTCGTTGTCATCCTGACTTGCACAGAGCTCTCGGCCAATCACAATCATGTATCTTCTGTCCTTGGTCAGCTCAGCAGATGGTCTCTCCTTTTATGGTAAGGTCAACTGGACAGCATACTGTGTCGTCTGAACTTTGCCAAAAGAGGAAACACTTTGTCTGGAAGTTTTCCTTTGCCAGCTGCTGTTTTGTACGCTTTGTCGAGACTACTCAGCAGCTTCATCTTGAAGTTGTTCCCGAAGGTCTTTTAGATCCTTCTGTTTGCTGAGTTGCGATTTCATTCAAAACGGCAACGCCTTGACATACGCGGGCCGAGTGTACTGAGTTGTTTGACATGGGCCTTGGATTCCGTATTGGGCCTAGGCCTTTTGATTCTTATGTCTTATAACATTTTAACTCAACATTGAACAAACACATTAGTAGAAATAAATCAAAGCATTTAAACTTAGTGTGTTTAGAATATGTATTTTAATTATACTTAAACAATTTTGTCAAATCAAAATTATGTGGAAAGGTGTTTCAACAAACTCCCCCATTTTGATGTTGGCAACACTATTGAGCAAGGAACTCAGTATGAGCTCCCCCATGATAGTTGACCTAGTATAATTTAGCAGACTCCCCCGTAAGGGTTGAGTTACTGACTTAGTTTTACTTAAAACATTTAAGGGTTTAAATGAGTAAGTCTAAGGTCAGTTTTCAGATATAGGTCAGCTATATCACATATTCTATTTACTCAGTGTTAAGCGGAAGTTTTAGACATATAGAGCGCGCTGAGTAATTTGTTGTTCAATGAGTTCTTATCAGAATGTTTCATAAGTACATAGGTTAATGTCAAACATGTTATCAGCATATCATTTAGTCAATAAATATTATACGTATTAAACATAGCTGATATAGATGAAGATACATAACAACTCAGTACTTAATAGCATATATCATAACTCGGTATTTGAATAAGAAAAGTAAGTATGATATATATTGAAAGAAGTCAGCAAGTACATAGTAAAAGAATTAAACTAGACAAATAGATTACACTGGTATGCCCTAAGTTATGCTAGCCTATCTATTTCTTTTTCTTGCCCTGTGACTAACTTCGCTCGTACTGACGTCGCTCATGCTGAGCCCTAGCAGTTTGCGCTTTCTCCCCCGTTTTGTCAACTTCAGGGAGTTTGAACGCATCGGTTAAGACAGCGCGAGTCAGTTCTTGTGAAAGCTCTTTTAGTTTATCAGCACTATCGTTGACGCCATCAAAAATGGCAACTCCATCAGCTGATACTTCGACTGGTACTCGAAGATCAGCAGCACTGAGCATATTGATGCTGAACGCTTGAGCTTTGGCTTGCCAGATGAGAGCTTCAGAGAGGCCAGCAAAGACTTGGTGGAAAGTCTTCAAGAGAGCTGAGTCATAATGATGACGCTGGATATTATTATGACGGATGTGGTTGAAAGATTGTTGTGCGAGAGACAGCAACTCATTCTGTTTCAACGCGTCAGTATCCATCTCTTGCTTGTTGAGGTTAAGTAGCCTGATCGCCTCACCGATTTGCTCGACTGAGCACTGACTATAGGACACCATTTGCTCATTTGTCTTAAGTTGCTCAGTATGAAGCTGAGCAAAAAGCATTTTGAGTTCTGAGGAAGTGGCGTAGTCAGTGTTCACAGCAGACAACTTCTGAACTTACTGATGGAGAGAGTTCAGATGTTGAATTGTTGACAGCTGTATCTCTGCCAACTTGGCAAGTGAATCCTGTTTAGCTTTTTGAGCTTGGAAGGACAAGACTACATTCAGCAGATCCTTGAGTCCCTTAACTTCGTTGAGAAGCTGAGTGACCTGGGAGAGCTGAGTTGTCTCAGGAATTGAAGATCCAGCAGCAGGCGAAGCGGAATGTTGAAGATCGTGGATAAGTGCTTGCACTGAGTCAATGAGCTTTTGGCCGGACTCAGTGGCATCCCGATGTACATCAGTATGACCAGAAGAAAGTGGAGTGAAGGGAGTACCCTAGTCAGTGACTGGATGAGTTGGCTTAATCTACACTTGAGTTGGAGGAATTGTTGATTGATCAGCAGAGAGGTTTGTTGTAGAAGTAATAACCCGAACACTGTCTGTGCTGACGGCGGAAGGATGGGGAGTCAGCACCATGCTTGAGGAGACAGCATGAGCAGTGGTCGATTCAACCTGACTAGTTGAGGTGGTTGAAGTATGATGGTCGGCATGTTCCTGTTGAGAAGAAACAGATGCTTGTTTTTCTAACGGTGCGGAGGAAGTTGAAGTGGATTGCCGCTTGAAGAATGTCAGTTTGACAGTAGAAGGATCCTTTGTTGTCTTGGAGAGGACAAGTTCAGGAATAGATGGTGATTGCTCAGGAGGTTCACTGACTAGCTTCTCACTGTCCTTAACCAGCTTTCGCCTTCTACGTGGTGGAGTGAAGGTAGGAGTATCTTCTTCTGAGTGAGTAGGAGAGGGTTCCTGTTGCTCAGTATGAGTCTGGTCAGCTTCCTCATTAACTTGCTCAACTCCCGCAGCTAACTCAGTGTCAACCTGCACATCTCCACCTGCTAACCCAGTGTTAGCATCCTCAGCTTCAATTTCACGGGCATATTCCTCAGATTCCTCAGCGACATCTTGATCGCTGGCTTCAGCTTCTTCTTCAGCAGTGCTGTCTCCATCAAGTTCTTCCTCAACTTGGGAGATGAAGTGGTCATCTAACTGGACCTCAGTTTCCTCAGCATCAGTACCCTGGCATTGAGTGAAATGAGAATCACTCGTTACAATAAAGTCGGTCGGTATGACGTCCAGAGGTGCCAGTGTTGAAGTCTTTTGCTTCTTCTGAGGTAGCTCAGCAGCTTCCTTAGTTCCAGGCTCATCTTGCCTGGTTCTCTTTTCAGCTGACTTACCAGCTGACCTTTGCCTCTTTGCTGGAGACTCAACGTTGGATGAAGGAGTCTCAGCAGATTTTCTCTTGCGAGAAGCTGGGGCCTTAGTTCTTCCCCCTTTCTTAGGCACAGCAACAGATTCGTCAGCTTTGTCAGTTTGTTCAGCAGCAGGAGCTTTTCCCTTCTTCAAGGGCTGTCCAAACTTCAGCGCCCTCAGCGAGGATGCTGTTATCTCAGATCCTCTGAAGGATTCCTCACCTTTGAGGTCAATCTTGTGGTCGATGAGGATCCTAGTGATGATTGATCCCAACCTTAGTGTACCCATGCTGCGTAGAAACCCAGCAACGAGAAAAACTGGTAGGTTGATGGGGGTGTATGTCAGCATGTGCCATATGAAGCACTGTTCAAAGTTGGTTGCTGATGTAGTGCAGTTTATCTTGGGGTAAATGAAATAGCTCAGCAGGTAGTGGGCCATCTTCTGGTGCTGTCCCATTGAAGATACTGAGATCTCTCCTGAGTGACCCTCAGGTTTGCAGAAGGTATGGACGTAGTCGGTTTTGTCCTGATCTCCAGACTTCCTCAGCCTTACTCCCTCGGTTTTGAGCTGGAGGAGATTTCCTATGTACAGAGGGTTGATGAAGATGGGTTTCCCTCTTACTTTAGTGCTTAGGTAGTCGGCGGAGTCACTGGCAACCTTGAGGTTGTGGTAAAACTCCCTTACCAGGTCAGGATATGTCTCATCTCTGACCGAGAACAGCCCAGTCCATTCGTTCTTAGAAATCCATTCGGCAAATGGCTGTTCATGTTTCACGAAATGCTCAGAGACCCATCTAGAGGGCTCAACCTTCCATTCGCGGACATTTTCAAAGACCTTGGAGTAGGTCCTGATCTTAACAGCTTTCCCTTTGCTAGAGGTTTGGCCAGTTTTACCCTTGCTCGGTGTAGAAGGGTTTTGTGAAGGTTCATCGGAGCTGGACTTTTGGTGGCCGGCACCGGAGACGTTGAAAGATAACTTAGTCATTTTTAGAAGATGGGAAACTTAGAGAAATTTGAGAGAGGAGAAGTTCTAAGTGATTTCTTTGCCTCTAGAATTGATTAAGCGTAAAGAATAAAAGATAGGGAAATACCCATAATTTATAGACGAAATGAACGGTGTGGATCTTAATCAAATCCATGTGTCAGTTTTGCCTTGGGATCATGTACCGACAACGATCCTGGCATTTATGATACATTACGGCGAATACGTCATTCTAGGCTATACGCGTGCTTTGCATTTATGCTAACGGATTAATCACTCAGTATTTAGAATGTCAAGCGTTTGATATTCTGAGTGGTCAGTGTAGTATCTAAGGATGATTTTAAGTTCAAGTTCTAAACTAATTTACTCAGTGTGCAAGTTTACTCAGTATTGTATATTCAGTCAGTTTCGATGAGTTACTCAACAAACAATAAATCATTCAGCATGTAATTCACTCAGCATTCATATTCATTTAGCACAGGAGTTTACTGAAGAGGATTAAACATACCAATTGCTTCTCTCAGTATGCTGAACTGCTCACGGGCCAGTGGCTTCGTGAAGATATCCGCAAGCTGTTCGTCCGTTGGGACAAAAGTCAGCTTGATCTCACCCTTGAGTACATGGTCTCTAATGAAGTGATGTCTGATGCTGACATGCTTCATTCTGCTGTGTTGAATTGGGTTCTTGGAAAGATCAATTGCACTTTTGTTGTCACATTTGACTTCAATTGTCTTCGTTTGAACACCATAATCTTCAAGTTGTTGCTTGATCCATAGGACTTGAGCAACACAATGACCAGCAGCAATGTACTCAGCTTCAGTGGTGGACAAGGCTACTGACGCCTGCTTTTTGTTGAACCAGGATACAAGACAGCTTCTTAAGAAGTGGCATCCTCCAGAGGTGCTTTTTCGTTCTAGCTTATCTCGTCCATAGTCAGGGTCAGCGTATCCGATGAGTGTAAAATCATGAGTATTTGGATACCACAAACCTGCGTTCACTGAGCTTTGCAAATATCTAAGGATTCTTTTTACAACAATGTAATGAGATTCCTTAGGGTTAGATTGATATCTAGCACAGTAGCATACTGAAAACTGAATGTCCGGTCTACTGGCTGTTAAGTAAAGTAGAGAGCCTATCATACCTCGATATAACTTGCTGTCTACTGACTTACCATTCTCATCAGCGCAGAGGACAGTGTCAGTGCCCATAGGAGTGGATATTGGCTTTCAATTTTCCAAGTCATATTTCTTTAAGATCTCCTTGGCATATTTGGCTTGACTGATGAAGATGCCATTCTTTCCTTGTTTAATTTGAAGACCGAGGAAGAAGTTGAGTTCTCCCATCATGGACATTTCAAACTCAGTCTGCATTTGTTTGCTAAACTCCTTGCACATTGATTCGTTAGTTGCACCAAATATTATATCATCAACATAAATTTGGGCCAGCAGGGTATCTTTACCTTTTTTCTTAATGAATAAGGTTGTATCAGCTTTGCCCCTGACGTAATTTCTAGTCAGCAGGAAACTGGTCATCCTCTCATACCAAGCACGTGGTGCTTGCTTGAGGCCGTACAGAGCCTTTTTGAGTTTGTAAACATGGTTTGGGAACTTATGGTCCTCAAAACCTGGAGGTTGATTTACATAAACCTCCTCGTTTATAACTCCATTAAGAAATGCACTTTTGACATCCATTTGGAATAATTTAAAATTCATGTAAGATGCATATGCACATAGTATTCTAATTGCCTCTAGCCTTGCCACAGGGGAAAAGGTCTCACCGTAGTCAATACCTTCTTGCTGACTGTAGCCCTGAGCTACAAGCCTTGCTTTGTTCCTGACTACATTTCCTTGTTCGTCCATCTTGTTCTTGAAGACCCATCTTGTTTCGATGGTCTTTTGACTCTTTGGATGAGGCACTAACTCCCATACATCATTTCTTCGAAATTGATCGAGCTCCTCTTGCATTGCGTTCATCCAGAATTCATCGTACTCAGCTTCAGCGAAATTCTTCGGTTCTTGTACTGAGACGAAAGCAACATTACTGAGGTACTTCCTGAGTTGATTCCTCGTCATCAAGGTATTCCCAGCAGAATCAAGGATTGCACTTTCGGAGTGCCCTCTTGGAATCCTTATTTCTTTGGGTAGATTTATGTCTTGTGTTGTTCCTGTTTCAACAATCTCTGCAGAAGTAGATGGGTCAGTAAAAGTAATCTTAGGTTCACTCTTACTCTTGGTCAGCCTTTTCGTGAATGACTCAGTAGCTGGTTCTAGGTCAGCGATGGTTACTGAGTTTGGATCATCTTCGGTCAGCGGCTGGTATCTACCTGCAGGGTCAGTTTCATCGAACTCTACATGTATTGACTCTTCTAAAACTTGAGTTCGCTTATTAAAAACTCTGTATGCTTTGCTGTTTGTTGAGTAGCCCAAAAAGATAGCCTCGTCAGCTTTTGAATCAAACTTTGCTAAGCTATCTTTGGTATTTAAAATAAAACATCTACAGCTAAAGGCACGAAAGTATCCAATATTGGGCTTTCGTCCTTTCCAAAGTTCATAGGGGGTTTTCTTTAGTATAGGTCTTACTAGAGCCCTATTAAGAATGTAGCATGCTGTGTTAACAGCCTCTCCCCAAAAATACTTTGGAAGCCTATGCTCATCCAGCATTGTCCTGGCTATTTCAACCAGAGTTCTGTTCTTCCTTTCTACAACCCCATTTTGCTGAGGTGTTGTAGGAGCAGAAAAATTATGGTCAATACCGCTGGCTTCACAGAATTCAACAAACTTTTGGTTTTTGAACTCTCCACCGTTATCACTACGGATATGAGCTAATTTTAGGTCTTTTTCATTTTCAATTTTTCTAACCAAATTTAAAAATGTCTCAAAAGTCTCATCCTTGCTGGTCAGCAAGATGACCCACGTATACCGAGAGAAGTCATCTACAATGACCAAGGAAAATCTTCTTCCACCCAGACTCAGCGGCTGGACTGGACCAAAGGGATCCAAGTGTAGTAACTCTAACGGACGTTTAGTTGAGACAATGTTTTTGCTGTGAAAATATTGTTTGGTTTGTTTTCCAGCTTGGCAAGCATGGCATAACTGATCTTTTTGAAATTTAAGTTCAGGCAGTCCCTCAACCAATTGCTTTCTTGCTAGTTTGGCCAGGAGGTCCATGCTTACATGACCAAGTCTCCTGTGCCATAGCCAGGAATTTTCTTCCTTTGATACTAAGCACACAGTTTTTGAAAACTTTTTCTCTAAGTCTAGCATAAAGACATTATCTATCCGAGGGGCAGTTAAAATTAACTCATTTGTTTTACCCTCGTATATTTTACATCCAGTAGCATCAAATATAACTTTTCTCCCATTGTCACATAGCTGAGCTACGCTGAGTAAGTTATATTTGAGTCCGCTGACTAGGGAGACAGATTTAATAGTAGGATTACCTCCGATGGTTCCTGACCCTACTATCTTACCCTTCTTGTTGTCTCCAAAACTTACGCTCCGTCATCGTTTACGCTCAAACGTGATGAACTGAGTTTCATCACCCGTCATATGCCTTGAGCATGCGCTGTCAATATACCACATCTTTGACTTCTCGGCACATCTCAGGCTTACCTACATTGTAACTAGTTACTTTTAGGTACCCAATTCTTTTTGGGTCCTGACTTGTTAGGTGCAACAGGTATAGCATCATATTTTATTTTATGGCGGCATACATGGACAGTATGGCCATTCTTTCCACAGAAGTCACAACTGACCTTCTGTTTAGGATTTTTTACTGACTTGTCAGCACCCCAGTGCTGAGCGTGCCAGCACACCTGAGTGGTGTGTCCTAACTTCCGACAAAAGTCACACTGGACTTTTCGCTGGGGATTCCATCTCTGCCGAGTACCTTGGTACTGAGTTCTCAGAGGAATGTTATTTTTATTTGGAACCTTTAGTTGGTTCTGGATGGTTGTGACGTCCTTCCTCATTTTCTTTGAAACTGTCTGGACTTCAGAGACATACTCATGCATGATCTTCATGTTATCATGCAAAGTCGAATTGTCCTGAAGAAGGTATCTGAGGTCACTCAGTTTGACCTCTTCCACTTCGTCACAGCGCCTGCTGAGTGCTCTAACTTTCTTATTACACTTCTTGACAAGTGTATAGAGATCACTCAGGGCATTAACCATATCGTTTCTGAGCTGGGGAAGAGAAATTACCTCATTTGATTGTTCCTCATCATCTGATGCGATGGATGGGTCAGCATGCTCAGAGACGCATAGCTCAGCAAGTTCGTCAGCCATGAAGCATATCTTCGCTGACTCGGTGGCCTCAGTTTCTGTGGATGAAGACTCATCGATGTCGCTCCAAGTAGCCACCATTGCTTTCTTCCCACTTTTTTTGTCTTTCCTCAGCGTGGGGCAGTTTGACTTAATATGGCCAGTTTGATGGCACTCAAAGCATGTAATGGGCTTTGAGCTGTCCTTTCTGTATTTGCTGTCACTTGAGTCAGCCTTATACTTATCAAAATTTCTGTAAGGCTTTTTAGAGTATTTGTCACTCTGCTTGAATAGCCTTTTCATCTTCCTTGTGAACATAGCCATCTCCTCATCATCAGTTGAACTCCCGTCAGTGGAGTCAGCTTTCATGACAAGTGACTTCTGCTTCTTGTCTTTAGATTTTTCCTTCATCTCAAAGTTTTTCATGGATATCTCATGGGTCAGCAATGAACCGATGAGTTCGTCATATTTGTAGGTGGTTAAATCCTGAGCTTCCTCAACTGCTGTCTTCTTTGCTTGCCAGTCTTTAGGAAGACTCCTGAGAATCTTTTTGACTTGTTCTTCCTCAGTGAAGATTTTCCCAAGTCTCTTGAGCTCATTAATGATGTTGGTAAACCTTGCATTCATGTCTGAAATGCCCTCATCATTGTTCATCTCGAACAGCTCGTACAGTCTCATCTGCTGATTCACCTTGGATTCTTTTACTTTATTTGTTCCCTCGTAGGTGACTTCCAGCTTTCTCCAGATCTCTTGTGCCGACTCACAACCTGAGATTTTATTATATTCTGCAGCATCGAGCGCACAGT
Organism: Euphorbia lathyris; assembly: GCF_963576675.1. Taxonomy (NCBI): domain Eukaryota; kingdom Viridiplantae; phylum Streptophyta; class Magnoliopsida; order Malpighiales; family Euphorbiaceae; genus Euphorbia; species Euphorbia lathyris. The sequence continues at coordinate 14,935,125 of NC_088914.1, read as the reverse complement.
GAAGCATATTGATAGCCGAAGCATGGTTTTGGAGCTTCTTAAGATCATCCTCTGTCCATTTGGCCTCAGCTTTTACAACTGTTTGGCCAGCCACAACCTCGACAGGTACAAATGGGCCTTGGACTATAGATAGCCAGGCACTTATGTTTGTAGCCTGAATGAAGTTCTTCATCCTATTCTTCCAGAAGGTATAGTTTGACCCGAAGAATAGGGGAGGCCTAGTAATGGACAGCCCCTCAGGCAGTATTTGAGTTGTTTGGTTTCCAGGGAGAAACTGAGTGCTGTTTTCGCCCATGGTAGGGATCAGCTCAAGGTTGTTAGACCTTTTAGAGTGAGCTTTTAAGCTCTGATACCACTTGTTGGTCCCTTGTTTAGTTGCAAGTATAGTTCCAAGGGGGGGGGGGGGGGTTAGGAACTATTTAAACTTTTTTGGCAATTAGGGCAGACTTCTTTTTCTAAGGAAAAAGGTTTAAACAGCAGCGCTGAGTAAACAGCAAGATACTGGCTTAGTCAACTGGTGACTAGGTCAGTTTCTCAGCTTGAGTCAGGAAATAGCACTTAGAGTCTATTCCTGAGCTCTTACGTTTAATGCGCACAACTCAACTTGACCTCTTTACTTGGTCAGTTTTTTATTATTTAAGCAATCAATATAAATAAGGAGTTAAAGGTTTAGAAATACTTCACTCAGTAGATTTATCCAGGTTCGGCTTCTTCTAAGCCTACGTCCTGTCCCCGGAACACGTTCCGACATTTCAATTCCTCTACTGAGCTCTTTAAAGGTAGAGCCTCAAACCTTTTACAATATCAGCAATTGAGTATGACAAGAGTACCTTCCTCTATACTTCTACTCAATCCTAATCTCTCGTTGAGTACTTAAAACCGAGTACTCAGCCTCTCCTTTCTATCTCTAGAAATGATAAGTGTTTTGTCCTAATACAAAGATGTGCTAAGACACTTTAGACGATTTACAATCACTCTAGACTTTTACACAGATATGAGAAATGTAGTGTAAGAATTTTGCTTTGCTTCTTGCTTGCAGAACTTGTAGAGATTTACTCAGCGTAATGGCTTGATCAAGTTCTGTGTATTGTGAAGCTTGTGATGGCACTATTTATAGAGATGTCTGGGTCGTCGGTCATTTCGAATTTCGAAATAACCGTTGGAGGGAAACATCTATGTGTCGTTGTCATCCTGACTTGCACAGAGCTCTCGGCCAATCACAATCATGTATCTTCTGTCCTTGGTCAGCTCAGCAGATGGTCTCTCCTTTTATGGTAAGGTCAACTGGACAGCATACTGTGTCGTCTGAACTTTCCCAAAAGAGGAAACACTTTGTCTGGAAGTTTTCCTTTGCCAGCTGCTATTTTGTACGCTTTGTCGAGACTACTCAGCAGCTTCATCTTGAAGTTGTTTCCGAAGGTCTTCTAGATCCTTCCATTTGCTGAGTTGCGATTTCATTCAAAACGGCAACGTCTTGACATACGCGGGCCGAGTGTACTGAGTTGTTTGACATGGGCCTTGGATTCCATATTGGGCATGGGCCTTTTGATTCTTATGTCTTATAACATTTTAACTCAACATTGAACAAACACATTAGTAGAAATAAATCAAAGCATTTAAACTTAGTGTGTTTAGAATATGTATTTTAATTATACTTAAACAATTTTGTCAAATCAAAATTATGTGGAAAGGTGTTTCAACAGTTCACGCCTCAAAAGGTTGAGGTTGTCATTCATCACCATATTGTTTTCTACCAAATCATCAATTCTTAAGTTCATTTGACGATTGTTGGAATTGATTTGGTCCAAAATCCTCCGCAAATCCACCGGATCATCCTCCGCTTGAGGTGCTTGGGGTTGTGCTTGAGCCGATGGTTCATCCTCCTCGCCTTCCGCCTCACCGCCGTCGTCGGTACCTGCAAATTGAGAACTTGAAGCGCCACCACCCATAGTGCCTCGAAGGTGGGCAATATGGGAAGCATACGAAATAAAGATGGGAGGTCCTTGTGGAAGCAATAAATGAGCTCGCTCAAGAGCCGAGATATCCAAAAGTGGAACATACCCACGATAGGTGGACATGTCATATTCGGCCAACTCACCCCGTGCTCCCAACACAATAGCGGTGACAAAATTACAAAGAGGGATCTGAATGGTAGTAGCCCTCGAAGCACGGAAAAAATTATCAAACAACATACCAATGCTATCAATCCGCAAGCCTTTAAGCAAACTATCCAAAACATACAAATCCCGAACCTGAACCTTGGAACTCTCCACACGACCAAACAAGGAGAAACTTAAATACTTATGAAAGAAGAACACACAATTGTCCTTAATCAACTTGCTTGAAGTGTTTTTCGAATTAAAATAGTCTTGGTCCGAAAGAGTTTGCCAAACCGCATCATTATCAAAATCTTTAGGCTTATCATAAAAATCAGAAGTAGGGAAACCAAACATATTTCCCATTGCTTCATAATCAATGGTGTATGTGATACCATTATTCCTAAAAGAGATGAAAGTTTTCTTCTTGTTTATGGTCAAAGTGACCAAAAATTCCACTACATATTCATTAATACGCGGAAAACGCATATTAACGAATTCTTGCCAACCCAACGCTTCAATAAAGGCATCAATTCGAGTAGAGAAATTTAATGCTCTTACCGAATGGAAGTCTAAGAAGTGCATATCCACAAATTGGCGGTCGGCTTGTGAAAAATGTTTGAAACGAGCGGCTTCTTCCTTTGAATAGATGTCAAAATAAGCTCCACATTGAACCCGAAGCCGATTAGCTTCCGTAACAGCGGGTTTGTTACCAACACGCTTAGTCCCTAACCATGGTGATGATGTTTAGTGTTTTTAGGGTTTGAGAAGAAGAAGAAGAAGAAGAAGAAGAAGAAATTGAGAGAAAGAGTAAAGCTTGAAGATGAGTTTGGGGGTTTGAATTGGAAGTGATTGAAAATAGAAAAGAGGATAGAAATTGGAGTGAATAAATTGGGAAGAGTAAAAGTAGATTTTTGGGGAAGAGTTTAGAGTAAGGGATTGGGTAAAAATAGAGGTGATGTGAGGTTTGTATAAGAGGTAGGTTTATATAGGGTTGTATAGGTAGGTGAATAGGTAGAATAGGAATAGGAATAGGCAAAATTTGGTGTCAAAATCGGATTGAAATGGGCATATAATACGCGTGTCGCGACCGCGAATGGCAAAGCCACGGCCGCGGCACGCGAACTTCAGGCAATTTTCGCCCTGGAAATTGGCCGAACTTGCTGCTCATACCTAGAATTAATTAATTCTCGGTAGAGAATTGGTCAAAATGGCCAATTTGGGTGCCTAATGACTTGGTTTGTGCATTTTTGTTGGTGGGATGGTTCCTAAACGTAATATTAAGTGTTCCTGCACTTAAAACTTAAATAAATACATTAATTGCAAGGAAAACCAAAGGTTTTACCTTAATAAAGTATAATAAATTGGTTTATGAATAATTAATGAAACGTAAATGTGCATTTATGCATATAAGTTAAGAGAACCATATTAAATGCATAATAAGTGCATGTTAATACATATTTAATACATGAATTGAAATGATAAAAAGATAACTTAATTTATTGAAAATAAATTGAGTTACAAATAGAATTAAATGTGGATATATGTGTGGAAAAATAGAAAACCATATTAGTTCATGTGAATCCTTTTTATCTTAATTTGAGTAAAAATAATTAGAATCGACCCATATGAACTATGCTAAGTATAGATAATGGATCAAATGGATAAGTCTAATAAAATTAAGAATTGAACTAAATAAGATCTTTGTTATATTAACATATGTACAAATAATGAAAACAAACCAATAATTAATACAAAACAAAATATATACAAAAATAAAATGAAAAACATAAACTATTCTACATATTCATCCCTATCCAACGGGATATTTCTAGCCTTAATACGATCAAGTTGAAACTGCACGAAAGTTTCACGTTCCGGTGCAGACAAAAATTGAGGCCCTGCTCGAAAGACACGTTTTACAAGTCCTTCGTGCTCGAGAAACTCATAGTCAATTGTCGGGAAGAATTCATCATCACTCCAGGGAACATCAATGGTACCCTTTGAACCGAGAATTATTCCACAGATTATATTGCCGAACCCGATCTTCTTACCTTTGGATCGAGAAGCGGCGACAAGACCCTCCATCAGAATCTTTGAAGAATCTACTGCATTTCCCTGGAATATATCTCCAAGGACATAAAGATCTGTGTCACGGACCACACTACTGAATGTGCGACCGAATAAACTGTGACACAGGAATTTGTGCAGATATAGCATGGAGTTGGAGCGAAAAGAGTGATTATAGGCGAGTTTTGAATTGAATCGCCAGAATCCAGTGAGCATTCTCCAAACATCCGTGGATGTCATGTCTCTTCTAGGATGACGTTTGATTGTATCCCTCGGGGGAAAACCAAACCAAGCATGCAACTTGGGATAGCCGAAAGTAAAGATTTCGCCTTCTCGACGAAAACTGAGACGTACTCGTCGTTTATTAGTGAAACGCACGGTACAAAAGAATTCGAGTATCTAGTCACCTATTATTGGAAATCGTATTTGGGCGAATTTTGTCCACCCTAAGCGCTCCATATAGTGGCTCATGTCATCACTAATTCCAAGTTGGTTGTTAAGGAATTCATCCATATACAACATTCTGGTGAAGAATTTGTAACGAAGATTCCAATAACGCATACCTTCATCGTGGTTGAAGATAGGAAAAGGCGCCCCATATCGCTTGGATAAGTCTGGGCGTTTGTTGATTGAGGCAGCATTGTGCCTAGATGGTTTGTATTTGGTAGGCATGGTGCAAAGTTTGTGTTACTTTAGCAAGAACGGTGTTTGCGAAGAAAATCAGAATTCTGACAAAAATGAAAAGAATTGTAACAGAACTTGAATCTCCTAGGATTAATTTATAAGAGTTGAAGATGAAAAGAGGTGTTGTTTTAATTATGAAAAGGTATAAAATTACACCTTTCGGGAATGAAGAAACTTAATGTTTCATTTGTCAAGAGGTTCGTCGAAAGGTTAGAGTGTTTCAGACCTGATAGTGCAGGAAACACGCGTGTCGCGACCGTGAATGTCAAAGCCGCGGTCGCGACACGCTGATTTCCTTGCGGAAATCAGGCATCGAAGCTACCTCCCGATTCACGGTAGAGAATTTAAAATTCTCGGTATGAACAGAGAAATCCGAACCTGTTTGGACTATTCTTAAAAAGGGGATTCTCGGCAGGGAATTCTAAATTCTCGGCAGAGAATTGCCTGAAACTTCAAATTCATCTTAATTTCCTAAAAATTAAATCTAAAATTATGAAATAGAAATATTTTATGCATTTAAATCATAACATAAAGTCATCTAATCATAAAAATGGCATTTTGAAAAAAAAATAAAATAATATAATAAAATAAAATAAAATAAATGAACAAAAATATAAAAACAGTAAAACAAAATAAACTGTGTAAGATAAACTGAATAATTTATACGTCAGATAATCTTGTTACGAACGGAATTTCAATTTGTGAAATATTTTCGTAATAGATTTTACATCGATTACCATTAACTTTGAATCGAACTCCGATAGGACCTTCCAGTTCTAAAGAACCATAATCGAATGTTTTGACGACTAAATATGGTCCTAACCATCTGGACTTAAGTTTTTCTGGAAATAAATGAAGTCGTGAATTTAATAACAACACTTTATCCCCAACATTAAAGTGTTTGACTTTAATTTTGGCATCGTGCCATTTTTTCACTTTTTCTTTATAAATCTTTGCATTTTCGTAAGATAGATGACGTAACTCATCTAACTCATTCAAATTGAGCAAACGTTTCTTACCTGCTTGTTGTAAATCAAAGTTAAGTTCTCTAATAGCCCAATAGGCTTTATGTTCTAATTCGACTGGCAAATGACATGCCTTCCCATACACTAAGCGGTACGGAGTCATTCCTATTGGTGTTTTAAATGCAGTACGGTATGCCCATAATGCATTATTGAGTTTAGAAGACCAATCTTTTCTAGAAGATGAAACTGTTTTCTCGAGAATCCATTTGAGTTCTCGATTTGATATCTCCGCCTGACCATTTGACTGAGGATGGTACGGCGTTGATACGCGGTGGCGTACTCCATATTTTTTCATAAGCGTTTCAAAACTCTTGTTTATAAAATGAGTACCGCCATCACTAACGATAACTCTTGGACAACCAAATCTACAAAATATATCGTCAAGAAAATTAACGACAACTTTAGAATCGTTCGTCGGGGTTGCAATTGCTTCAACCCACTTTGAAACATAATCAACGGCAACTAATATGTAAGTTTTACCATTGGAAGGGGGAAAAGGTCCCATGAAATCTATTCCCCACATATCGAAGACTTCAACTTCTAATATGGTTGTGAGGGGCATCTCATCTTTCCTTCCTAGATTTCCTGTTCTTTGGCACTTATCACAACGAGTAATAAATGAACGGACGTCCTTAAACATCGTAGGCCAAAAAAAACCGCTTTCAAATATTCTAGCTGCTGTCTTGTTAACTCCATTATGTCCTCCATAAGAGCTAGAATTGTATTCCGATATTATGGATTCGTATTCATTTTCACCAACGCATCTCCTAATTATCCCGTCACCACAAGTTTTGAACGAAAAAGGATCTTTCCAAAAATATTGTTTAATATCGAAGAAAAATTTCTTCTTTTGTTGGAAATCTAATCCTTCCGGAACAATATTGGCTGCAAGATAATTAGCAATATCTGCATACCAAGGTGACATGGCACTTTTTATTTGATAGAGGTGTTCATCAGGGAAATCATCTCGTATACCGATAGTTTCACCTATAGGACCGTTTTCATCTTCAAGTCTCGATAGATGATCGGCGACAAGATTTTCTACTCCCTTTTTGTCTTTTATTTCTATATCAAATTCTTGTAACAATAAAACCCATCTAATTAGACGTGGTTTTGCATCCTTTTTAGCAAATAAATATCTTAATGCTGCATGATCAGTATAAATAATAACTTTTGAACCTAATAAATATGACCTAAACTTGTCACATGCAAAAACTACGGCTAACATTTCTTTTTCTGTTGTGGTGTAGTTTAATTGTGCACCAGACAGTGTGTGACTTGCATAATAAATGACATGAAGTTTTTTATCTTTCCTTTGACCTAGAACACATCCGACAGCTAAATCACTTGCATCACACATAATTTCAAATGGTAAATCCCAATCGGGTTTAGCAATAACAGGTGCACTGACTAAAGCTGTTTTCAATGTTTCGAAAGCTTTAACGCATTCTTCATTAAAATCAAAGGTTGAATCTTTCATGAGTAAATTAGTAAGTGGTTTGGAAATTACAGAAAAATTCTTAATAAATCTTATGTAAAAACCAGCATGTTCTAAGAATGACCTTACTCCCTTAACAGTAGTTGGAGGGGGTAATTTCTCTATTACTGAGGTTTTTGCTCTATCTACTTCTAATCCTTTTTCAGATATTTTGTGACCTAAAACAATTCCTTCGTCAACCATGAAATGACATTTTTCCCAATTTAATACCAAATTTGTTTCTTCACACCTAGACAAAACTTTATCCAAATTTTCTAGGCACGAATCAAAAGAATCTCCATAAACTGAAAAATCATCCATAAAAACTTCCATGATATCTTCAATGAAATCATTAAAAATCGCAGTCATACAACGTTGAAATGTTGCAGGTGCGTTACATAGACCAAAGGGCATTCTTCTATATGCAAATGTTCCGTAAGGACATGTGAAGGTTGTTTTATCTTGGTCATCCGGGTAAATGTATATTTGAAAGAATCCGGAGTAACCATCAAGAAAACAGTAAAAAGCATGACTAGCTATCCTTTCGATCATTTGATCAATGAAAGGAAGAGGAAAATGATCTTTCCTAGTTGCTTTATTTAGATTTCTATAATCTATACAAACCCTCCAACCAGTGGTGGTTCGCGTAGGTATTAATTCACCTTCTTCATTCCTTATAACTGTTATGCCTCCCTTTTTAGGAACACAATGGATTGGACTAACCCATTCACTATCCGAAATAGGATAAATAATTCCATTGTCCAGAAGTTTAGTAATCTCATTTTTTACTACTTCTTTCATATTCGGATTTAGGCGTCTTTGCCTATCCGCTTTAGGTGGCTTATCTTCTTCTAAGTGAATTATGTGCATTACAATGCTCGGATTAATACCTTTTAAGTCTGAAATTTGCCAACCCATACTTCCTATCCTATTTCTAACAACTTCTTTCAATTTCTCTTCTTGGACTTGTGTTAATTTGTTAGAGATAATAATAGGTAGAGAATCGCCTTCGCCTAAGAAAGCGTACCTCAAATGACTTGGTAATTCCTTAAGTTCTAATTTAGGTGGAACTATGATTGAAGGCGGAACTGGTCCATCTTCTCGAATCAAAGGTTCTGGGTCCTTATCTTCTAGTTCCTCACTCATTATAGGTTCTATTATTTCTTCTTTTTGAACAATGTCATTTACACATTCTTCAATTAAATCAAGTTTCATACAAGCGAAATCCTCCATAGGGTATTTCATCGCTTGATTCATATCAAACTCAATCTTATCATCTCCTATTCGTAAAACTACTTTCCCTTCTGACACATCAACTAGAGCACGTCCCGTGTTCATGAACGGTCTACCAAAGATTAACGGACAATTTACATCATAAGCAAAATCTAAAATAACGAAATCGGTAGGAAAAATAAATTTGTCAACTTTAACTAAAACATCCTCAATTATACCGTATGGTCTTTTAGTGGTTTGATCCGCTAATTGCAAAACCATATTGGTACGTTTGATGTCTTCTTCTAAGCCTAACTTATTAAAAATAGATAATGGCATCAAGTTAATGCTTGCTCCTAAATCACAAAGACAACTTGGGAATTCAATATCTCCCAATTTACATAGAATGGTAAAACATCCGGGATCCTTGAGTTTTGTGGGCAAATTACTTGACACAATCGAACTGTAATCTTCAGTTAGCGAAATGGATGAAATTCCTTCCCAGCTGATTTTCTTTGAAATTAAATCTTTGAGGAATTTACCATAATTGGGAACTTGCGTAATCGCATCCATAAACGTTAAATTAATATGCAAATTCTTAAGTTTGTCTAAAAATGTGAAAAGTTGTTTATCATAGTCCTTATTGCGGACTTTGTGTGGAAAAGGTGGTTTGGATACAAAAGTTTTTGTACTAGAGTCAATCGGTGCATCTTTTTGTTTTAATGTATCTTCTTTGGGCTTCGGTAAATCAGTTCCAGGTAAGGTCGAATTTCCGGGCATTTCCGGGCCTAAGTAATTTTTCCCTGAACGAATAGTGATAGCCTTAACATGCTCTTTCGGATTTTCTTCCATATGGCTTGGAAGACTTCCCTCTTTGCGGGATGGAATTGATTTACCGAGTTGTCCAATTTGAATCTCCAAATTATGGATGCTGGATGATTGGTTTTTAATAAGCTGATCGAATTTATTCTCGATCCGTTTAAAACCATCGTCGTGATTACTTATTTTTCCGCTCATAGCATCAATAAATTTGTCGATTTTAAAAGATAAAGTGCTAATCGTGTCTCTGGATTGATTTTGATAATTAGTAGTACGATTTTGATTAGCATTAGCATTATTATTATCTCTCCATTTAAAGTTAGGATGATTTCTCCATCCAGGATTATATGTATTGGAATAAGGGTTATTATTTTGGTTTTGCCCTTGGACAAAATTTACCTGTTCAATTTCATTCATACCTTCATAATCCACATCCGTTTGGATTGGCTTACCATTAGAATCACACGGTGCCATAAACCTATCAATTTTGTGCGATAAGGCAGAAAATTGGGCTTGCAACATCGCTACTGGATCAAGATTCATTATACCTTTAACTGATGACGTAGTTGAGGATGATGGTTTCGCTGATGGTACGTTTCCACGTTCCGCGGGCCACATACTGCTGTTGATTGCCATTCTCCAAAAGTTCTCTTGCTTGGGCAGATGTTTTCTTCATGAATAACCCTCCAGACATAGCGTCCAATGAACCTCTAGTTGTAGGATTTAGTCCATTATAAAATGTTTGCATTAAAAGTTCAGCGGGCAATTGGTGGTGTGGGCATAAACGTTGAAGTTCTTTAAAACGTTCCCAAGCCTCATAAAGAGTTTCATTATCATTTTGAGAAAAAGATGTTAACTCTTTAATGACTCTTGCGGTTTTTGCTAAAGGAAAATTTTTTGATAAAAATGCTTGGGCTAATTGCTCCCAAGTCTCAATTGATGCGGCTGGCATAGAAGTTAACCATTCTTTGACTCGATCCTTCAAAGTAAAAGGAAAAAGGCGAAGTTTGATTGCTTCTGCAGTTACATCAGTAATTTTAAAAGTGTCACAAATTTCTAAGAAATTTGTCAAATGGGTATTAGGATTTTCGTTAGGTAACCCGTAAAACGTTACATTATTTTGCAACATATTAAGCAACGCATGCTTAATTTCAAAATGATGTGCATTAATTTGGGGTCTAACTATACTGTTTGTTACACCGGCCACTCCTGGCCTAGTGTAATCCATAAGTGTGGCCATAACTTCTGGCTCGGTAATTTTAGTTTTTATTGGGGTTTTGTTTTTCTTTTTCTTTTCTTTCTTGTTCTTTTTAAGAGTTCTTTCAATTTCTGGGTCAATAGGATCTGGTGACGTGCCTGAACTTCGAGAACTGCGCATGAACTTGAAATTTCGCACGAACCGAAACTACCTACAAAACAGAACTTGAAAAATAAATATGTTAGTAATTGAAAATAAATAAAATGTAAAAGTTTGAATAAATATGAATAAACCTAGATTCGTAATAAAACACGAAAAATTTAAATTTTTGTCAAAAATTTTGGCGTTCCCCGGCAACGGCGCCAAAAACTTGTTGAGCGATTTCCGCAAGTGCACGGTATACGCTTGTAGTAATAAAAGATATCGATCCCACAGGGAACGTTTTTCAACAAAAACTTATTTATAATCGGTTAAATTTACTTTAAGGTTTGAAATATGAAAAATCGTTTAATCGGTTTTGGTTTTGAAATTGCTAGAATGAGAATTAGATTAGAATATGAAGATGTTAGAAAATATTCTGATTTAAAAATGAATATGCAAAACAGGAATGTTTTAGTACTTTAGAAAAGTAAACAAGTATATTTGTTTGCATTAAGCAAAGAAAACAACTTTAAACTTTGTATGAATTATAAAGATGAAATAAATGACGGAACCTCTAATTAATTGGCTTTGAACATGACAAAACCCTTTCGGGATAGTTGCCCTTAATCAAATTAAAACTCTTTCGAGATAATAATTTGCCTAAGTGTTCAACAAAGTTTCCTTGTAAAGATTTTGGATTAAATACGTTTTAATGAAAACACCAGCAGTCACTTTAGTGGATTGGTTACCATAAGTGCTGCATAAAAATTTATCGAATAGAACGGACTTTATTAGATGAAATATAAATTGATACAAGTTTACAGAGAACATGGAGCATTGAATTCTTCGACGGCGTGCAAGTGAACGGGTTGTCAATCCTTTCCTTGGGTTTCGTTAGAGTTTGTCAAGCTCAGGGGCGAATCCTCTACTCAATCTTCTCGTTGAATCTTCATAATAGAGAATGGGTCGGTCTACTACCAAAATGAAAACTAAACTGGAACAATGTCTAAACACTACTGAGTTTGTTATTATTTAGTAAACAATGTGTGTACATCATATTGCTTTTGAACAGAATCTAAATCTAACTTCTGAATCACTTGACTCGGAATTTCTGCATAAATTCTACACTAATCTCTTTCTTCTACACACATAACATTATATCTTTCAACTCTCCATAAACTCTTTATTTATAGATGTTGAAGAGTCTTGATTGAAGTGTCATGTCCGTTGTGAAGGATTGTGTCCGCTGCGAAAGGACGTCTTTATCCACCCGAACGATCGCGTTTCGTCGAAAACAAAAGTGTGTAACTAGGCTTCAAAAATCTCCTGCTCGTACCGAGAATATTAAATTCTCTACCAAGAATGGGGGAGCAACAATTTGTACTTCGGACGAAGGGAAGGAGGGCTGAGGGACGCATGTCGCGACCGTGAATATTGGGGCCGCGGTCGCGGCACGGAGCGTTTTTCACCTCTTCGGCTCTCGTTCGTGTCCTCGACTTGGCGTTATTAATTTTCGTCGTCTTCGACTCCTTTTGTATGGCTTTTCTTCTATTTTTGAGCTCTTTTTACTCCTATTTGGATTTTACCAAATATTTATGTACCTTACAAGAAAGAAACATATTCGAGAGTAAAAGCTTCCTAAACAGTTATAAATAGCATAAATTCGTAGCAATATTGATGTATTTAACGATGATATTTTAGGTATATTTTGGGCTTAACACCCATCAAGACAATACATTCATGCCCTGGAGAATGAGGCTCCCAATCCCTCTATGGCCGAGTTAAATAAGAAAATGGATATCTTGATGGTGAAACTGAGCCTCAACACCAATGGAAGTGTAAGTTTTGTGGGTAATCACCAAAGGTATAATTCTAACCCCAATTCTTACCGCTTTTATAGTAGTGATTGGAGGAGACCTCAACACTCAAATCTATCCTACGGGAACCCTAACATGTTGAGGCCTCCAAATAGGTTTGTTAATGAGCACAGGGAAAACGAATTGGGAGTGTTTCCTTCGAACAAGCAAGCCAAGTTTCTCCACTACCCTCTAGTTCACAAGATGAGGTGCTATCCCTTTTGAAAGGAATATCAGCCCGACTTACAATCAATGAGGAGGTTTGCAAGGACTTGAGCAACCAATTGGCTCAAATAAACCATGAGATGCAAGAGCAATCCCGAGATGCTCTCCCAAGCATAAAGGAAAACATAGAAATCCCACAAAGGGAATAAGCTCAAGCCATCTCTTTGAGGAATGACAAAAAGGTAGCACCAAGTCCACTGTCACATGCATCACTCAAGGTAAGTGAGGAACCGGAAGCGGTAAGCAACCCCGGTTCAAAATCTGAAATTCTAAATCATGCGAAAGAGATAAAAGATCAAATCAAAACTTGCGTATCTCAACTACCTTTTCCTCAAAAGTTAGAAAAGTTTAGGTTTGCTTCATACTCAGAAGTTTTCACTCTCTTCGACCTACCAAGAGAATCCAAAAGGGAGCAAACCAAATTTTTTCATAATATGTTTAATTTTGGCCGTTTATTTTCATTAAACTTATTTGAGGCCCCTAATCCGTTTTGTAGGTACGGATTATTTGTTAAGGAATTCGATTTCCTAATGCGGATAGAAGCTTCTACTTAGGAATGAACTCTATGTCGAGCTAACCGACTATAAAAGTAACGCTTCTTGGGAGGCAACCCAAGTTTGGATTAAACTTTTTATAGGTTTGTTTTTCTTTTTAATTAACTTTGGTTAGTAAGTTGTCTTCTCCACCCTAACTTCTTTCACATGTGTTTTATTGTTTTATATGCAATGTTGGAACTTATTGCATGATTTAAGTGTGAGGAGGAGGGGTAGACAAACTTACAAAAATTTGTATAATTTTTAAATTTTTGTTGCGTCGTGTCTAGTTTAGTTTAACGCTTTCGGGTTTTATTTATGTTTTTGCATGTTTAGGACCTAAAATCGTGAACCTCCTTCGAATCTAAACTTCGTTATTTGTTTCTGAGGGCTGGGAACCGAATCTAAAATTGCATGACAACTAGTTTAGGTGTAGGACACAATCCCTGTATCTGTAAAAGCATGAGCTAAAGTTTGCATTTAGACCCTACTTTTGAAGAAATGCTAAAATCATTACTTAGGTAGATAACTTAAGAATTGAAGGCATGTGATATTAAACTTGAGTTTGGGGAGAACTAGTAAGCACAAATTTGAAACCCAAGAACTGTGAGTTGAATTTGAGCCCAAGAGCGAACATCAAAAAGCTCTTTTTCTTGACATTTTTGTGTGAATGCTTTGACTTGTAGAAAGATTACAGATTTTGCACCTAATACTGAGTTGAACCTACATGCGATGATTTGAGATGTTAAACGATGAATCAGCCTCATTAGAATTAACATTTTCTTTACCTTATTTTCTCTTTTTCATCCACTTTAGGAAGCCCCTTTGAGCCTGTATTTTGCATCTTGTAGATTTTTCTTTCGTTCTAACCCAATTTTTGCAAACCATCACTTGGTTTGTTACTTAACCCGAGTTTTTGCAAAGCTCACATTGAGCCTTTGTTTTATTCTAGCGCTTTATCTTTGTTTATGGCATCATAGTAGCAAGCCAAAAGGCTAAGAAGTGAATGAGCATTACTATCCAAAAGAAAAAAAAAAACAGAAAAGGAAAAGAAAAGAGACGAACAGAAAAAAAGGGAGAACTCTATCTCCCAGTTCTTAAAATTAGAACGTCTGAGAAAAAAATATATGTGAATAAAAAGCTCAATCACTTCACAATTTGCTAAAGCCATTTTAAACTTTGTTTTTCTAGCGCTAGAACTTCTAACCCTTGTTGTACCTTTAACCCTCTAACCACATTACAACCCCAATTCGAGGCTGTTTTTGATATCATCGGAGTCATATAGCATAATAGAGGAACTCGGATGAACGTGCAAAATCAACGTAATCCTAAGCAAGAACATAAGCCGAGAGTAAACACTTTAGCCACCAAAATTGTGTGAATTGAGTGAACTACCTATGGTGAGGTGTTTTATTTAACTATCCCCTTAAGCTCGTTTAATTGAACATGTGTCCTTTTTCTTAAACATATGACCTGTGATAATTGAAATGCGGCTTTTGGATATCGTGTCTCTACTTTGTATTTCCGAATGCATGTAATTACAGATGCTCGAGATTGTGTCAAGCACCTAGTCAAACCAGGAGGTTTTCTAGCTTGCTTGTGATTGCGGGTTTAGTTTTTAGTTTACTTGGGGACAAGTAAAGTTTTAAGTGCGAGGAAGTTTGATAGGGGTCAAAAACCCCTATCTTTGGGTACGGTTTTAGGACGGTTTTTAGCGTTATTTCATGAATAAGCGAGCAATTCTCGCATTTATATGCTTTTGTGTGAGTTAGTTAGAAATTCAATATGTTCTGTTTACTTTTCGTTGTTTAGGCTCGTTTTCTGGTTATTTTAGGCAAATATGGCCAAATTGGCATGTACGTTAAATTTCCATTATCTTTTATAGCTAATTGATCCGCCAAAATTCGCACCAAACGAAGTGTTTACTCCAAAATAAGCGATTGGCGGGTCAATTTAGCCTCGGAACTAATGTTGTTTGAAATTTATGTGCGTGTGCAGGTTAAAACATGATCAATTTCAGGCAAAAATCGCATCTCAGGGACCCCCAGCAGTCGATCGACGAATTGGGCACCAGCGAGCAGCCGAGGCGCTGCTCGGCGAGCAGCCCAAGCGCTGCTCGGCTAGCATCCCAGGCGCTGCTCGGCGAGCTGCCCAGGCGCTGCTCGGCCGAGCTGGCCCTCAGGGGCCTGCTCGACCGAGCTGGCATGGCCAGCTCGCGTCGAGCTGCCCTACGGGAATCAGTCAAAAGACTGATTCTCGGCCCCACGAAGACACGATTGACCCCATGACTTTCCACCTGCAAAAGGATACGAATTAGGTCAGAAAGAGGGCCCGAACTGCGTCTATAAATAGGAATTTTCAATTGTAAATTAGATATCTTTTATCTTTGTAAAAACCTAGCTTCCACCTTAAGAAATCCTCTCCATCTTCCTCAACCTCCATTGAAGACAGCTCCGAAGCTCCGTCCGTCGAGGATTGCTCAAGTTCCATCCTTAAGTCCTAAGAAGACGCCTGCATTGGTAGACAGGTTCCCTGAAAGGTATTTTTCTTCTTTTACATTCTGTCTAGCCTCTGATCCATGCTATGAATCCTAGGCTCATTGTATCTTCGTGACAATACTTTTCATCTTTGATATATATTATAGTTTTGTTTATTCAATTGTTTTATTGCTTTAATCTTTGTCTTACGCTTTGTTTGATTGGTTTAACTCATTCGATAATCCCAAAATTAAGTTGGCACATATTGCGAGCTGAATCTGACCTAGTCACTGCCTATAGGATTGACGGCCCTATAGAAGATTAAGCCCAAATTGCTGAGCCTTAGAGCTAGTTTCGGCCTTACAAGGGAATCACGAACTAGGGACCTCAGGAGGATAGGTAGGGTTAATCGCCTCAGACACAAGTGACTTAGATTAGGTTTTAATTCCGTTGTCTAAACAATCTATTTTCATTATCATCGTATCCCTTCATGTTCCTTCGGGTAATTACATTGGTAAAAGATCACCTAGGAGTAGTTTAATTTAAATTAGGATTAGTATAACTTAGCTAGGAATAGAATAATTCAACTAGGAGTAGATTAACTTAATCAAAACAAACTCAAAACCCACACAGCCTAGATAACACCTGAGACCAAGTAGCTCGATACTTGTAGTAAATAAATCCTGTGGATTCGATACCTGGACTTGTCCATATTTTATTACTTGATAACAACGGGGTACACTTATCCCTTATTCAGCCTCAGCGGTGACCGACGCCGCTGAGGTGCGTCAGCTCTCTAGCGTTGGATCTCCACCACTCCTGGAGTAGTCGGTAATGGCTTAAGCGATCCATCCTAGTCCACTAGGGACTATGAGAGTCAGGCATTCGACCTTCATGAAGAGAGGCAGATATCTTGTTAGGCATGAAAATGACTACAATTAAACATACTATTTGTGATAAATTAGGGGTGTTATAGGCGTAAGATTACTTAAAAGAAGGACTAATTAGTGTTTTATGCAGATTTGAAATGATAAAGTCAAAAAGGCTGTTATGCAGCCTGTTTTGCAACAACCAATAGGAGAAGTGCACACTTTGATCCAGCGGATAACGGTCAGTACTGATGACGGACAGCGAATTTACAAGCGGGCAGGAGCGGGCAGAAATGGGCGGCAAAATGCAACATGATGACATGACCAATCGACCCTTGAGTGTTCAAGGGTCAAAACATTTTATAACCACTTTTAGCAATCCCCGATCTTTTGAACAATCTTTCTGTTTTTGTAATATTTTAGTTTATTTTGTGTACTTGTTATCTTTTTCCCTCCTATTTATATCGGTAGTGGAGGGAAAGAAAGATAGACTTTTGGGAAAGGAGATGGATAATTTTGGAGACAATTTTAGAGAGAGAAGCTCTCTACGTAACATTATGACTCCTTCCATGGACTTCTATAGATACAACTCAGGCTGTTCACTCTTTAGCATGAGTGAGTAGTCGTTTTGAACTGGTTAGGCCAGCAAGGGCTGGTTATGTAAGTCTTCTATTTTCCTTTTTATGAATGAATGATGATATATGATGTTTTGTTTGATAAAGCTTTTATTCCATTGCTATATGCATGTATCTTAGTGTTAGATGAATGATAGGGAACTGCTTTCATCTTCATGGAACTTTTTATCAAACGTCCAATACCCGAAACAGGAATGTTAGGGGATTGTATCAAGGGTTTTCTAAACTGAAATGTTGTTTCACTCGTAATGCAAGAAAGAACCAACATTAAGGACACTTAAGGTTGCAGTACATCTTAGAATCTTAAGAACACACAGAAGTTGACTTAAGTGAGCTTTAAAGCAGAGACCTTGACTTCACTTTACATCATTCAGGAATAAATAGGATGTTAGAGGTTGAAAGTAACCTGTTCCGCTATGGCTTAACATGTTCTCTCTTTTATTTATAACAAACACATTTTCTTCAATTGAATCTTTATCATTAGTAGTTCTATTTCACCATAACAAATCATTTCTCAACTAAAGAAAATCATACACCACGAACACCCTGTTCTGCAAGGTTTTTCTAGTAAAATTTGGTCATCAATCCCTGAGGAGACGATACTCTACTTATCATTTTATTACTTGTATCTAGTGCACTTGCTAGAATCTGTTTTGAATGAAATTGAAAGCAAAAAGAATTCGATGTGGTGATAATTTTTACAGTCGATATCTGCATAGAATTGGTAGGTAACAACCCTTGAAACTTTCCTTGTGAAAGTATATTTACTTTACTAGCTGACTAGTAGACATGATGTCCTTATGATTGACTAGTAGACATTGTGAAAGTATATTTACTTTACTGGCTGACTAGTAGGCATTATGAAAGTGATATTTATGTGCAGTAGTAATTTTATGGTTATGACCATTATATGTGGTATTGAAACAAGCACAATTTAAGTTCTATTATGGATTATTTTCATACAATATTTACTCGATTTTATCCTTTAAATAAGCTCATTCTAGAGCCAGGAACCGATGTGAAGGAATTGTTAAATTGGTTCTAAGATGAATGAAAAATTCTATAAATATTCATTACAACGAATTCGATATTTGCCAACATGGCCAATGCAAACAGAGTCTTCCGTCATAAAGTCTGTACAATGGATCAAGACATTGATCTCCAAAGTAAGTGGGCATAGCTTTTATGCCTTAGCACAATCTTTTAATGATGGACAGGGTATGACTCCACTTTTGGAGTTGTTTCAATACTTACCAATGAGTACAAGTGAATCGCTAGTACTGCAACCAATACCAAACACTAGCATAAAAGAAAGCCCGATAAAGCGAATGAAAAATAAAGCTCGATGTGACGAATAAAGATAAAACCTAGTGAATGGTGAAAACCTTGAAATGGCGAAAATAAAGATAAACAACTTCATCTCTATATGCTCATATCTAAATCCAGATCCTCTATTACAGAGGCCATCTTTCTATGTACTTTATTTAGATTGCTCGTATTACAGAGAATATGTGTTACAAGATTTTGTGTGAATTAGCAATGCACAAGCCAATGGGATAGACTCTTAAATCTGTCTTTGAAAAATGAAGAACGACCTCGACGTTTTCGATTTCAAGGAAGAAGACGAGCTCCCTGAGTATTCAGCTCGCAAAATCCTTGGCAAGTTCAAAACCCTAGCCTTTATAATCTCGATATTTTGAAGTGTGAGCTCCTTGAATGCGGTACCCATTCTCGTTTTTCACTTCCTTTTCACAAATTGCTCATTGATTAGGTCCTTTTCAGGTTCTCCTTTTCTGTAAAAAGTTTCAGTGAAATGACCAGTAGATTATAGGTGAATTAGTTTTTCTCACTCTGATATGGAAAACTGGGACAAGGACATCCGAGTGATGCCATGGAAGTGGAATTCAGCAGTCTGCATGTTTTAACTTATTGATTGATTAATATAGGATCTCGTATTTTTGTTTGGCGGATTACTTGACCAGTTTGAACTACATTTGCTGCTATAGTGCAGAGGCATTCGGGATTTTGTTGCAGCTGGTAGAATTGGTTATTTAGTTCTAAAGAAATGTATGCATATTATCGCGATAGTTTGTTTTTTTACCCATTGTGAGAAGTGGTAAACACAAGTCATAAGAATCAATTAAGTTCTGAAACTTTTATGATTTTGTTCTCCCTTTTTGCTCGAGTTGGGAGTGGGAAAGGAAGCTATTTGTTTATTTTTATTAAGTAAGATACTTTTACGATATGGATATGATTCATGAGGTTTTTAGGTCACAATATGGTGACAACACTGGGAATTTATCTCAAAAGTGATTGGGCATATATGGATGAGGAAATAATTCTCTCTGTTATTTTGTTATGGGCTGTTGGAACCTGAATTAATGCACCATGTTTGTATGAACATCAGAGAGAATTATTTCCTCATCCATATATGCCTGAACACTTTTGAGATAAATTCCCAATGTTGTCACCATATTGTAACCTAAAAACCTCATGAATCATGTCCACATCGTAAAAGTATCTTACTCGACAAAAATAAACAAATAGCTTCCTGTCCCACTCCCAACTCGAGCACAAAGGAAGAACAAAATCATAAAAGGTTCGGAACTTCATTGATTCTTAGGACTTGTGTTTACCACTTCTCACAATAGGTAAAAAAAACAACCATCGCGATAATATGCATACATTGCTTTGGAACTAAATAATCAATTCTACCAGCTGCAGCAAAATCATGAATGCCCATGCACTATAGCAGCAAATGTAGTTCAAACTGGTCAAGTAATCCGCAAAAAATAGTAATCAATCAATAAGTTAAAACATGCAGACTGCTGAATTCCACTTCCATGGCATCACTCGAATCTCCATGTCATATCAGAGTGAGAAAAACTAATTCACCTAAATCTACTGGTGCTTTCACTGAAACTTTATGCATAAAAGGAGAACCTGAAAAGGACCTAATCAATGAGCAATTTAAGAAAAGGAAAGTTTCCAGTGCAAAACGAGAATGGGTACCGCATTCAAGGAGCTCACACTTCAAAATGTCGGGATTATAAAGGCTAAGGTTTTTGAACTTCTTAAGGATTTTTCCAGCTAAATACTCAGGGGAGCTCGTCTTCTTCCTTGAAAATAAAAAAAAACATCGAGGCCATTCTTCATCTCTCAATGAGAGATTTAAGAGTCTTTCCCATTGGCATGTGCGTTGCTAATTCGTGAGAAATTGTGTAAGACCTATTCTCTATAATACGAGCAATCTAAATAAAATACATAGAAAGATGGCCTTTGTAATAGAGGATCTGGATTTAGATAGAAGCATACAGAGATGAAGTTGTTTATCTTTATTTGCCACATTTGGATAATGGAACTCCACGCTCACCGCACGAACATTAACTTGTTATCTTATATCTTGTTGCGTGTCCAAATCGTGATGCTGATCCGACGTCGTGTTGAGCCTACAAAACAGTATGTAGGTCAGATGGGGCCAGAGTCCGCCAAACCCGCTCTGATGCCTAAGTCAGTTTGTGATTTAAGACCGAATGGAAGGGTATGGACTAGTTTAGAGATAGTAGTTAACGTACCGAACCTTGTGTCTATACCTATGTATTTATAGGCTTGGATTAGGTTTAAAGTTGTCATCTTCTTTGAAAATCCTTACAGAGCTAGGATTCCTGATCCTTTAAGGAGTCCGAATCCTAGGAGGAATAGTTTGTCTTGTAGGATTCTATAAGATTCCTTGGAGCTTTGTGCTTTGAACCTCATAAGCCGTAATGGGTCGCCGCTCGTTAGGCTTGGGCCGTAGTGGTCGTCTCTGACTTGTGGAAATGGGTCTGGTGCCGTCTAGGTCGTGTTTGGGCCCTTATTATGCTTGGGCTTGGGCCACAATAAGGATAGTGACGACGTCAAGCATGTGATATCATTTAGTCTGATATCACAACCTACATACAAACTCTAGAGAAAAAACCAACAACAACATTTTTGTTTATGATTTCTCCATAAACTTTCAAAATTATCCAATAAAACAAATTTACAGCTCAAAAAAACTCATGTTTTTAAATATAGAGATTCAACAAAATCACAAAACAAAAAAAAAATTCAAAAGGTCACAAACTGAAACACAAAAACAATATAACGTCATCACAATTCTGATACAAGTAAGAATTAATATATAAAAAAAATCCTCTAAAACATAAAGAACTACAAATCATGAAATAAATAAAAACAATAAAAACATAAAATTTTAACACACTTTATTTCAATTTAAGAACTATGTAAATCTGCTGAAAGTTTATGAAAACTCGATTCATTGTATTAAAAAATAATAAAACAGAAAAAAAAACCATGTCTAATACAGTTTTTTTCAAAACAATTCCAAATAGTAACATTACAAACTCACACAAATTCACTTTTTCTCAAAACCGAATGAAAAGTGAAAGAAATTGATTAAATTACAATGAAATAAACTAAAGAAAAATAAAAGTTCAGAACATAACAACTTAAATTATATAATTAAAAAATAAAAGAGAATCTGATTAAAAAAACAAAAGAGAATAGAAAACAATACAACAAATAATAATTAAATATCCACTAAAATATCGTAAAAAAGACTCACAAAAAGTATCTAAAAATTAAATCTCAATATTAAAAAAACTAACTAAAAACAAAAATAACTTCAAGAAGGATCAAATAAATGAAAACAATTAATACATTAATTGAATTCATTTTCATTGAATTTCAACATTATGTAAATTCAATGAAAGTGAAATAATTTATAGTAAAATATCTTATAAATCATAATTAAACATATTTGAAGGGATTAACGGCAATTAATCCATTTTAAGATATACGGATTCGGCGTACCTTATTAAATAGCAGAACCTCTAGATCTCTCAGAGTAGCTAACGGATCTTAGTACAACGATCTTGTACCACCGGTAACAAACAGCCACACAGCGTTAGCCGGGGAAGACTGAATAATCCACATACTAAAGTGAATAAGAAGAGAGAGAGAGGAGGCACATGAGAGGAGGAGGAGGCAACCTTTTCTTATTATGTTATGTGGTGATTAGGGTTAAGCTTATTTATAGGAAGCTAAAACCCTAATCCTCCATCTCTTAAGATGGGCTTGTCCCATTCCATTTCGGACGGGTTGGATTAATTAGATCAATACCCAATTAATCCTAACAATATTCAAATAAATAATAAAACATAAAAATTGTGTAATAGAGTTTAAATAATTTAAAAAAAGTAACATAATATTTTTAAGGGTAATTAATTTATTAGTCCCTATATTTTGACAAAACACATTGTTTAGTCCCTGTATTTTCAAAAACACACGGTAAACTGTTTAGTCCCTAGCGTTTTTCTCGGTGACCAATGAGTAGAAGGTCCAAGTCGTTGTCCATTACTTACCTAATAGTTTGGAGCATACCAAGATACACATAACACACACATAATATCAAGACTTTTGATGATGTTGTTAACCACCTCAAACTTGAGGTGGATTGCCTACCATCGATTTAGATCGATATTGAGCCACATTATATGAGGCATGTTCAATTGGAAATAACACCAACGATCAAGGCAGCATAAACGCTTCAACAGTAAAGGTAAGAAATATGCTAAAGAACCTTATGAATATGCCATAAAAAGGGAACAAAAGGTCCAAGAATAAGAAATCAAACATTTTGTGAGTGAAATGATTCAAGTGGCTTTTAAGGGGCATCAAGAAATATATCACAAGTTTGTTTCTTAGATACATTCAGTTAACTCACAAGTGAGTAATATATATATATATATATATATATATGAAGTATTGTTCTATTAAGTGAATCCAATCATATATCGATTGTTGATTCATGTATCATGGACCCTATAACAAAGGATCAAGATTCGTTCGTTAAGTTTCGACTAGTCCTAGTCGGATCAATAAGGATATATGTTCGTTAAGTTTCGACTAGTCCTAGTCGGATCAATAAGGATATATGTGGACAACAACTCAAGAGTTGAACTACGAGGGGTATCGGAATATGTAGATTTGCTCTATATGGTGGTTGGACCCCCACCCCCCCCCACCACACATTATATCATATTGGTTCCCAAGATTCAAAGGGACTTGTTTTATATCATAGCTATGTCAAACTTAGGATTCAATATTATTTTAAAGATAACAGTTCTTAAGTTGTGTTTTGGAAGAGTACATTTTCATGGTTCTAGTTGTATTTCAAATGGTTAAGCTATTTAGACGTTGACATCAACAATTTATATAATAATGTTATTCCTACATATTGTTTCTTCTTCTATATATGATAAAGAAAATGATGTAGTGACATGAGAAACTATATCACGTAGGCTTAAATCGAATAAGTCGGTTGTCCAAAGAAGGGTTATTAGGTAGTTTTAATAAGTTGAATTTCCTAATACCTCAAAGGAAACTATTTTAGAAAAACCATTTGGAAATTCAACTAAAGGTTAATATCCTTTGCAAATTAATCCATTATAATGTCTATGTTCCGATGAAAATTAAGGGCAAGACATGAGGCTTTACACTATTTCATCACTTTCAATCAGGGGCAAACTTTTCTCCGACCAATGCCATTGTCTTTCTTGCTTCAGTTTTTAGAGTTAATTCCTTGAATATCATTTGGAGAAGAAGATGTTCTTTAGTTCTATGTTGTCTTTAATTTAGCTTTCATCCCATATAGATCATTAGGATCAATTTTGCTTTCCATGTCATGAATTGCAAAAATTGATATGATTCACTGCGTTAGCTAAAGCTGCATCTACAATGCTTTTGTTGGGGATTCATCATAGAAAATAAACGAAGTGCAGTGGAATACTACCGCTTAAAATTTTCTAGAAACTATAAACCGTGTTAGATTACGATGGATTAAACCTTAAAACAAATTTTCTAAAAGTTATCAGGAACTTACGGGTTAAATCTCTTCTTGAAATGGCTGAAGAATTCCACAAGTCGTTTGATTCTCCAAAGGTCTCGTACACTAACTCTATCGGAATGAAAACGGTGCTAGCTGAAGCAAGAAAGGAATCGACAAACACTGAGCAATGAGAGAGCTCATGTGTTGGCCAAAATTTTGTATGTAGGCTAGAGTTAATTTTTGCTCTTTTTAATTAGGCCTTAAATACTTTCCTAACTAGGTTTAATGTAACTTTAGTCGATTGCAAATTAACTCCTAATTAATTCAATCTCATAAATAACTCCCATGAGTATTTATTTAATTCAATTAATTAGAATAACCAACAATTACCATTAAGGCCCGAAAGAACTTAATTGAATTATCAGTTACACTAATAAATTCCCCGATACAAAATAATTAATCAATTGACTAATTAATTACATTAGGAAGTTTATTCATTAACTATAATCAATTTTAATACTAAATTGATTAACTTGTTATTTAATAAATAATCAATTAATTCCTACAGTTCATTAATTAGGTTGTTCCTTTCTGATTAAATACATAACATGTATTTATTGCTTAAATTTCATCCCAACAGTTGTGTGTGCACGATTCTATGGGGGGCTTGAAGCCCAATGACCGTAAGTGGGTTCTAGCAAACCATTACGGTCCCCAACTGATCATAATTATTTCAGTCATCTCAAGGGGACAAGTCTACGCATAGCGGAATAATAAAATTTTATCTATTTCCCTTTTTCAAGATCCGTTAATTGTTATTTCATACAAAGAGGGATAGAATGAAATACATTATCTGACGAACTATCTACAGTTGCAAACGAAGTGCCCACAACTCTTAATCTGTGAGTCACGAACAATGATTAACACAGAAAAGAAAGATTGTTAGTAATCAACCAATTAATAGCAATTGCAATGATTGCCTCTAAAGGAATTGACATGAGATCAAAGAGAGAGAGAGAGTAAGAAAGATAGTAATTTAGCCAGGATGATTTCGGAACAGTTCCTTAACCTTTTTCTTTGTGTTGGCCGAAATTCCTATGGTGAGGGTCTATTTATAGACTTCTCAAATCCTAACCCTAGTTGTATTATTTAATTAATCAATTAGAATTCAATTCGGAATACGGAATAGAATTACTAATTAGATAATTAAATAAACACTTATTTATTATCTAAATAATAACTAATTATATTTAAATAATAACTCTAATCTAATTAGATATTTAATTTATGTTAGGGATAATTAATTAGAGTTATAATCACATTAAAACCTCTAATAAATATTATCAGATAATTCTATAATTTAATTGACAATTATAATCTAATTATAATTATTAATGAAATTAATTTATCCCTAATACACTCTAAATTTCGGCCCATACTATAATGTCTCGCTAATTACCATTTCGTTCTGCACCGATGGACTCTGCATTTTGTATTTTCTATTTCCCTTATTCGATTCATTTCGTGGGTTCTTATAAACTGATTTTGGAGGCATGTTTCATAATTTATACTCCCACCGTCCCATTTTGATAGGCAAAATTTCTATTTTGGTTGTCCCATAATATAGGCATTTTTCTATTTTTAAGTGGTGGTTAAGTGTTAAATAGTCCAAATTACCCTTGTTTTATTGCTCTAATAAATTTAATTTTCATGTTTACGAGGTTAACTTTTTTTATCCCAATATCAATTAATTGCGTTCAACCAATACAATACCAAGAAACTTTGAATCAAAACTAATAAGTTGACTAACATCATTTATTACATCATATTTATTCCATGGGTATTTTAGTAAACATGTATGGTCTTAACTAAATTTCTTAATTACCGTGCAACTAAAAAATTACCTATCAAAATGGGACGGAGGGAGTATTACTGTAGTTTGTAGTGTGTAAGGGAGGGGGGAGGGGACCTTGGCAAACTCACTTTGGCCATAGGCAAACTTAACCTCAAGTATAAGGTTGCAAGGAGGTTTCAATATAGAGTAAAGAATGGAACGATATCAACATCTGTTGATTGTGGATGTTGAATTTGTATAAAAACACTATACGGATATGGGCTCTCTTTCATTGGATCTCCACCACTCCTAGAGTAGTTGGTAATGGCGTAAGTGATCCACCATAGTCCACTAGGGACTAGGAGAGTTGGGCATTCGATCTTTGTGAAGATAGGCAGATGTCTCCATAGGGCTGGAACCTTATGGAAAATATGGCCACTGAGATAGCCCATAGTGTGTGTCCTTTCTAGGGTAAGGTTTGATATACAGGGGACCTTGCGGGACAGATTGCCAATAGACCTATTTATGGGATGCATATAAGGTGATAAACCACTTCAGCATCGGTTGGCTAACCGAAGACTTGGGGAAGTCTCGACACCATACGAGAATTTGGCGTAGGGCAACCTGTACCTGACTACATATATAAATTTTACAATTCAAAGGGAATAGCTAATTCTACATATAATCGCAACCTTTTCAACTTGTAGCTTTTGATTTCGTATATCCACTTTAATGATTTCACACCACTTTTGTCACACCAAAGCCATTGTCTTGTTGCTTCAGTTGTTAGACTTAAGTCATTTGGTTAGGTATGC
Organism: Euphorbia lathyris; assembly: GCF_963576675.1. Classification (NCBI taxonomy): domain Eukaryota; kingdom Viridiplantae; phylum Streptophyta; class Magnoliopsida; order Malpighiales; family Euphorbiaceae; genus Euphorbia; species Euphorbia lathyris. The sequence goes on along the minus strand of NC_088914.1, from coordinate 14,908,288 downwards.
CACTGGCACCCAAGGAGAATAAGATGTTCTTTAGTTTTTTGTCTTTATTCTGATACAAAGTGATGAGGCATATGGACCAAAACCCACAAAACTAAAGGTAATACCCAATAAGCCATGTTAACGGGTCGTGCCAGACCCCACCCACACTCAAAAGCCTATATATAAGGCAAGCATTCTATAATTAAACCTCGTTGATCTCTTGCTCTCTCACTTCCTCTCACTTACTCTCTCTCTCTCTCTCTAGCTACATTCTTCCCTTTTTACTTATCTAACTTCATCGGAGTGTTCCTAGGGACCGATTCCAGCACAAGAGGAGTCCAAGATCGGAAGGCAGCCTAGAAAGTCCCACATCTCTATTATTTAGTGCGGTGAGTATGGAGTGCAAACGACTTTCTTTTCCTTTCGTTCGAAAATAGCATGGCCCATCATCAGCCAACTCCTACCCTTGTCAAAAATATGCTAGTCAAACCCACCGGGGCGTTGTTCTAGACAGGAAGAAACACCATTCAGTCCTATTGGGATGCCACATAATCTTGACCCCTTACTGATGGAAGTCGAATCTGATGAAAAAGCAATGTGCACCTCAGTTAGTCAACATCATCAGAAGCTTCCAGACGACTCAAGCAGTGCAAACTACTGTGCAAATGAAGATCATTAAGCAGCAACATGCTTTGCAAAAAGAGAACGCCAAAATATGGAGTTCCTCAAAACACAATTAGCCTCATAAAGGCAGGCCCCAATCTCAACTCCCCCGATATTGATGGATCCAGTCTCAATACTCCCCGTGCAAATTGTGCACATGGAAATACACTTTATAGGCCTTGTCATGATGTCACATCACCTCTCACTCTTTTCCTACCTACATTAATGTTGGTCAGCCCCACAACGATAACGCTGGCTCTACAAGAGATCAAAGACCTGTTAGAGTAAAAAATCCAAAGGTTCCTCGATAAACGAGCTTTAGACGGAGTAATATAAGGAAATATAACATAAAGCAAAACTCCCCTGGTGCACTGCATCATCGACACCCACTTCCTGAAGGAATGGAAAACTCATAGGCTCACTTTCTATTTCGGCACCGAAGATCCAAATGATCATGTGGCTTTGTGCATGAGTACTATCAACATATACTCTAAAGACGAGACATAATGTGCAATGTCTTTCCCACCACTCTATCTGCAAGCGTGTAAGAATGGTGCACAGGCGTAGCCTTTTAGTCAATAGACTCATTTGACTTGCTAAAAGAGCTCTTCCTATCCCGTTTCACGGCAGCGACCAATGTGATAAAGATTAGTTCAGTCCTCAATAGCCTGCTACAGTGATTGACGGAGCCGCTCAAAAACTTCCTCTCAAGATTCCATCACTTAACCTCCCAAGTCAAATGCTTCAACTTGGAAGTCTCTCATGATGCTCTGGTGAAGGGAACTTCCTATGGGAATCCTTGGGAGTGGCACTTATTAGGTCAGCAGTTAACCCACACTCCGAGTGGCTTTTCCCACGCTTTGCGCGGGCTCTTTTAAAAAGCCTTGTGAATTAGCATTGCTCCTTACTCCAGCTTCCTCCTTATTACAACTTTGTCACTCCTTAATTACAATCCATGTCACTCCATATTTACACCCATGCCACCCATTTACCCTTACCCCAATTTACCCTTATCTTTACTCTTTTAATTAGTTATGTAATTTGCCCTTTTATGTAATTTGTCAACTAGGTTTTGAGATGATATAAATTCATCTCTTTCTCTATAATCAAATTAGCTTTTATCAATAAAAAATTATTATCTTCTTCATTGAAGCTTTGTTAAAGTTTTTACGAATGGAGTTGGATTAACCCTCATAGTGACCACACAAGGGTTTGTCCCTTTGAACCTAGATCTTGGGATCTCCAATCAACAAGGTAGGGCTTTCCTTCACATAACGCCTTAAATTTTAATGGGCTTCAGTCTTATTCCTTTCGATACTTTTTAACTTGATCTCGGTTGAACCATTTGGTTAGTGTATAACAGTATTATCCTTTCATCCAACAAAATCAATAGAAATAACATTCATTAAAATCAATCCTGCTTTGATGGACTCTGCATTTTGTAATTTCTATTTCCTTGATTCCATTCAATTCGTTTCACGGGTTCCTAGATTATGCTTTTTATTGGATGATTTTATGAATTTTATCAAATCCCATATCTTTTATTTTTTTATCACATTAAGTGTGTGTTTGCTCAATTAGTTAGATATCAACATTAAAAGAGTGTATTTCATTTTATTCGTCTCAAATTGTAGTTTTTTTTATAGTTTGCAAGATGGTTTTCACAATTCTTCTATAGTCACATTGCATGTATAAAAATACTTTTTGAATAGTTAAAAATGTACATTTTTAACGTAGATGAAATGAACAGTGCTGTATAAATCGAGGTTTATGTTCAAAGCTGATTTTTAAGTCATCAGGGATTCAATATGGCTAAAATAAAAGATCAAAGAATTGTTACGTTGAACTGAAAGATTAGGAGCTCAATCCACTAATATCATAATGACCAGGAGCTCAATTCACTAAAATCAGAATTTCACATCAGATTTTACAAATAACAATTATCTCTAAAATGTTAACATTAAACAATTTTCTGTGGGGAAATACAGCCAATGAGAAAAAAATGCATCTGCTGCCCTGGGACACAGTCTGTTCCCCCAAGCAACAGGGTGGAACTAGCATCCGGAAGGCAGAGAAATCCAATCGTGTTCTTCTTATGAAAATCTTATGGAGATTATGGAAAGAGCCCAATGCGTTATGGGCCTCTGTGCTACCTAACAAATATGGGAAGGACATAATTTTTGGGAGAGCTGTGAAGCTAGCTAAAAACAGATCACATCTTTGGCGCAGTCTTCATTATGTGTTTGAGGAGTTCTATACTGGGCTGTCCTGGAATATTGGTGATGGGAAACTGGTCTCTTTTTGGGACGATAAGTGGTTGGAAGGATGTAAACTCCAGCAAGTTGCTATTCGCCCGGTGGAGGAAACTGACTCTAATTGGAAAGTTGCAGATGTCATTGATGAGAATAACTGCTAGAAGTGGGATATTCTGCAAAGCTACTTTGAGGAGACTGTGTTGTTGAGGCTGCATAGCATTATGATTAAGAAAGACGCAAACTTTGGGGATATTCCTGTGTGGGGAAATGCGTCTAATGGGGTCTTCTCCTGCAAGGCAGCCTACGATTGGATCTCCTCTCAAGACAGAAATGGTGATGCTAATCTGTACTTCAAAAAAGTGTGGAGCCTAAAGATTCCCCAACGGAACAAAACTTTTGCTTGGTTATGTTTGCATGGGCGCATCCTTACTAACGAAGAGAGAAGAAGGAGACATTTGGTTGAGGAAGGTACTTGTGCCCGGTGCCACCTCAACCCGGAGTCGCTAGTGCACGCCCTTAGAGACTGTCAGGTTAGTTCTGAGGTCTGGAGAGAGATCATTCCAATGCGATATTGGGACCTTTTTTTTAATATGGGCCAAGATAGTTGGTTCTAGAATTGCCTGCAAAAACCAATGGCCTCGTTTGGGATGTCTGACTGGCAGCGTACTTTCATTGGGACGGCTGCTCAGGTGTGGGAATGGAGGAATAAAATGATATTCCAGCAAGACTTTGTGCTCCCAGAAAGGAAAGGAGATGTTATTCATCAACGGCTGCATGAAAACGCTGTCGGCTGGAAATCAATTATCGAAATGCAGAGACGAACAGAGAAGATAGAGAAGCAGGTTGGTTGGGTAAAGCCACGGGCAGGAATGTGGAAGCTAAATTCCGATGGGTCGCACAAAATGGATACGGGACGAATTGCAGCCGGGGGAGTTATCCGTATTGAAGAGGGGGACTGGATTCTGGGGTTCGTGCATAACATTGGAAGAGGTAATTCTTTTGAGGCGGAACTCTGGGGGATTTTTTCGGGATTGGAAGTAGCCTTAAGGTCGAATCTGAAACGTCTTGAAGTGGAATCTGACTGTGCTGAGATTGTTTCGTTGATCCAGAGCCAATGCCCCCCGCACCATCCTGCTAGAGCATTAATTCGTAATATCCAAACTTTACTAGAACGGTTTTGAGCAACTTTTAGTCTCTCACATCTATAGAGAGAGGAACCGTTGTGCGGACTTCATGGCGAATAAGGCGTTTGAATACCCCATCGGCCTCAAGATTATTCACCAAGCTCCGAGGAATATATGCAGGCTTCTGAGAGAAGATTATCTGGGAGTAACACTCCCCCGTATGATCGCCACCTAGTGTGGCCGTGTGGTTCTTGTTTCGTTATTTCGGTTTGCTTTCGTTCGTTTTGTGTCTGTGTTGTTTAGTTTCCTTCTTTACAAAAAAAAAAGGCTATGCTTACTTTGTTTTTAACGAAGTAAGCTTTACTTTGTGTGTTTTCACCATTGGATTAATTTTATACTACATCATCCAATGATGAAAACACATCAAGTAATGGTACTTTGTAAAAAACAAAGTAACCATAGAAGGCACCTTACAAACAAATGTCAAATGTCAAAAATTAAATGTGTCATATATATGTTGTTGTAGATCCTGTAAATTAATGACCCAAACCTAAATGAGTCTGAGATTTTTGAGAAGGTCAATCCATCTACGAGTCAAGAAAGCCTTCTCGTATAGTGACCTTTGGCCACCGTCTTATCCAAGGACAGTAAGGTAATTTCACCCATTGAGACCCCTATAAAAAATGTAATTTTCTTTCTCTTTAGAACATATTTCACATTCTATTTTAGCACTTTTTTGGACAACCTTGATGAAGTAGATATCATATACAGTCAAAAGGGACTTGACCCATGAATTTCAAATCCGAAGAAAAAAGTTCTTGAATTGTTCCTTTTACTAACATAAAAATCCTTTAACCTTTGTTCTCTTCAATAGTAGGTAACCTTCCATTATAAAGTCCATAGAAATTATATTATAAGCAACCCTAATTCTTGAACTTTTTAGTTAGGAGAGAGAAGGATGTTGTTTATATATAAAAAATGATATTTTTTGAAAATAAAAAATGTGATTCCATGAGAAATTTTGTTCTAAAGAACTTTAATTCTTAGACTTTTCCATTTGGAGATCGACACCAACCATTTTGTCGTCGTTTACTTTCATAAGAGACTTTTCATAAATATTATGTCTAGTTTTGAAGTTTAAGGACCATAAAGAAAGACCTTCCAAATTTTAGGATCATGGGTGTAATTTACCCCATCCTTGAGTGTATTTTTATTTTCATGTTTACACTAGTCTAACTTGCGCATTTTTATGGTGTTTATACTCTCAATCAAGGTCATTGGGTTCGACTAATGGTATTTAAAGGTAGGGGTGAGCATGGTCCGGTTCGATTTAAAAACCGAACCAAACCGAATTGGATCGAACTAAATTACTTCTATTTTTTAAGATCAAATCAAACCAAATTATAATTCGGTTTGGTCTGGACCGAACCAAATTATTTCGATCCGGTCCGGTTTGGTTCATGTTTGGACCAAACAAAGCACTAGAGATCTACAACTACTTGTGCCTTGACTAACTAAATAATTATATAAAAACAATAATCATATAATTAGTTTTTCTTATATATATATAATTAGTTGAGAGAAAAAAAAACATATTTAATTGTTTTTTCTTTTCTATATATAATTAGTTAATTAATTTAAAACCTTAAAACTAAAAGTAATACGGTTTGGTTTTGTTTGGTTTTAGACCGGATCAAACTGAACCGAACCAAAAACCAAACTAGCTTAAAAATTAGGACCAAACCAAACTAAAATATAATTTGGTCCGGTTTAGCCCGGTTTTTTCAGTCCGATTTTTTCGGTCTTTGGATTTTCGGTTCGGTTCTGCTCACCGCTATTTAAAGGAACATTTAACACCATTTACTAAGGTAGAATTGAAGGTATATTAGAACTTAACTTAAGTAGATATCATACTCAGTCAAGATGGAGTTCAAAGAAAAATACAAATGTTTAACAATATAATTGTTTAACTTGATAAATATATCTCTATTATGTTTCAATCTATGATTGAAAGTTTATAGAGTTGTTTTTAATCATATGCTTAAAGACAAAACCTACGTTTAGCAAAAGTTTACGTACCTTTCTCTTCACAAAGATATAATCCATATATTAAGAAAAATTATTTATTGCAACATGAAATAAATACTCGGCATTAGTTTATAACAGTTGCAACATTATTCATAATATTCTAGAAAACGGTTATGTGACTTTCTTTTCAGATATATTTTGGTATGATTTTAGCTAAAGATGTCTCTTTCCTTCCAAACTTCACCTTCTTAGCCTCTTCTTTATTAAGTTGGAATGCATTTCTAATAATCTCCAATGGCAAGCAATTAATGACTGAGTTTCGACCAGAAAGCTCAGAGGTGATTGGGTTGGCAGTGGTCTTGAAGGTTGCATATTCGAACATCTCACTTTTTGCTTGTTCCGCCATCAAAAAGCTATGTGGTACTAGGAGGAGTTGTCCTTTCCTTATAATATCGTCGAACACATTCTTTCCATTGTCATCCACTACTTGAATATGACCTTCACCCTTCATCACGTAATTTAATGTATAACTATTTTCCCAATGGGGTAATCTCATAACATCCTGCAAATTAACATTATACAATTTTACAATCAATTCAACTCTAATAATTAAAGGAAAAAACACAATAAGAATCTCTGTTCTTTTTTAATTATTCAGCTCTTTATTTTCCAATTTGTCACAAAAAAAATCTTGATTAATTATAGCTGCACAGTATTAAAGATAATAATAAAAGATATTCTTGGATTTTATCTATCAACTTAAACGTTTAGGTCAAATTGTTCATTGACATGGTATCAAATCCTTTTAGACCAAGTGGTTGACGGTTCAATTCACAAAACTCCATTTATTAAAGGCATGACAATGACTTCTCAGTAAAAGTAATTATTTATGTTATTTCAAATATACTGAAATTTAATGTTTACATTTAATTTTTTTTTTAATAAATAGAGACTTAATTTATGCAATTATATACAGTTGATAGTTAATCGTGCTAAAATAAAAAAAAAATCTTAATAAATACAAATGAGAAAAAAGGCGAATCCTCAAGTATTTTTTTCCACCAACTGGTCCTAAACTATATACTAAAGTGTCATATTTGAATAGCTTAGGACCAGTTTGGTCCAAAACCATAGCAAAAAATTTCTCACCTTTAGGAGAAGGTTGTAAGAAACACTGATTTGGGTAGACTCAAGAATAGGGATTTGGTGGACGTCGATAGTTGTGAAATACCCAAGTTCTGGGATGAAAAGATCTGCCCTTGAAGGATCAGAGATTTTCGATATCCTCGTGTTAATGTTGTAGAAAGAATCTTCCTTAACATTATAAGAATTTTTACGCTTTTGTTGGTCCTGTTTTGGATATGATTGGGTAGTTAGTGAATTTGATAAATAAAGTCCACCATCGGTATTATAGACGGTGTCATCCTTGAAATCCATCTTGTTTTAAAGTTTCATTGCCAACTCATTACTAATGTTGAAAGCTTTATTAATAAACTCCAAAGAAAATCCTTTCAATATAGTTTGGGATCCTCCTATGTTGAATTCCTACAACATATTAAATAGAGAAAAAAATTAAATGCACGGTTAAACAATAAAATAAAAGATATTTAGTGTTTATATATATTATTAAAATGAAAAAAAAATAATAATAATACATTTTTTTTGTTTTTAAGTAGTAAATTCTCTTTGTAAATTATAAGATTTTTTTAATACATTTGTTCGGATTTAGTAATAATTAATATTTTTTACCTTTCATAAAAATGTATTTAATAAGAATCAAATTTGATTTTTTTACAAGCTTAGTTTCTATGAATTGTTATGTGTTCGGATTTTATATACATGCTCCTTCAGTATTTCACAATGTATCAATTAATTTAATGACCAATTAAACGAAACATTTTTTAATAGAGAAAATAATTCCAAAAACAAAATAAAAAATTATTTCAAAACAATGAGAATCTTTATTTATATATGTGTTTTTAAATTATTTATCCTAATTATAATTTATAAATTTTATATGTTATTGTTTCTTACTCGGATGGGGCCAGCATTGGAAATGCGAGAGACAATAATTATAATAAAAGTCTCATTTCCACTATTATAGCCCCAAAAGGTTTCTTCACCCCGTAAAGCTAATACATCACCACTTTGAAGATGAAAAATCTTGTGGCACTCATTTTTTTCACCATCCAATTCTTGAGAGCACGTAGGAATGATCAGACTAAATATACCGCTACCTGCATATTATAAATACAATATTATAACAAGAAAAAGAAATTTAATAAATATTGAATTTGGTATTTAAATTTTGACTTGTTCAAGAATAGATATTAATATAAATTAATCTTTGATAAGGGTAATTCTAGTCATTATACTATAAAGAGTTAAATATTATATACTGTATTTTATTAGACTATTTCTTCAAATGATTAAATAAAATATATAAAATGTATTTTAAGTATTCAAAGTAATAGTATTTTTAAGTATAAAATTAGAATTTGGATATACAATGTAAACACACTAAAATTCAGGACAAAAGATATAATTTACACCTGATATAAAAAAAATAATGTACCAAATATATCTATGGTTTTTGGAGAAATATCAATTTAGGCTTCATATACAAAATAACATTAATATAGGCTTAACGTTTAAAAATGTATCAGTTTAGGTCTCGAGAATGGATCGGACACGTTATTCCTATTGCTACGTGAAGTTCTGATTTCTCCCTCTACATAACAAAACTTAACGGGGTAATATTAATGACATGTCTCGTTCCGTTATCGATGCCTAAATTGGTATCCTTTTTAAATGTTAAACTTATATTTGTGTTATTTTATACTTATAGTCTAAATTGATACTTTCCCAAAAATCACATGCCTATTTTGGTACCTTATTCCATATAAAAAAAAATATAATTTACTCTTGATAAGTAAATGATAAATTAGTAATTTAAATTAATGGAGGGATTAAATTATTGAATAAAGATAAAACTTAAGGACCTCATAATAAATTTAGAAATAATGTACTATGGTTTTTGGGGAAATATTGATTTAGGCTTCACGTACAAAATGGCATCAATATAGGTTTAACGTTTAAAAAATGTATCAATTTAGGCATCGAGAACGGATTGGACACGTTATTTCTATTACTTCGTTAAGTTCTGATTTCTCCATCCGCATACAATTGACAAAACTTAACAGGGTAATATCAATGATGTGTCTCGTTTCGTTATGGAAGCCTAAATTGGTATCTTTTTTAAACGTTACGTAGAGTCTAAATTGATACTTTTCCAAAAAGCACAGACCTATTTTGGTATCTTATTCCATAAAAAAAATATAATTTACTCCTGATAAGTAAATGATAAATTAGTAATTTAAATTAATAGAGTGATTAAATTATTGAATAAGATAAAACTTAAGGATTTCGTAATAAATTTAGAAATAATGTACTTAAATAGCCTCAAATTTCTTGTGCAATTGAAAATTTAACTCCAACGTACAAAATAGTATCATATTAACTCAACGTTTATAAAATTGAACCAATTTAGCATTGGATAACGGAATTTGGCGCTTCAATGTTTATAAAATGGTACCAATTTAGCCCCAAGTTCTTTTAACTAAGACTAAATTAGTACAATTTCACAAACGTCAAAATTAATATAATGTTATTTTATACGTTGAGACTAAATTGATATTTTTCAAAAAATATTGAGACTATTTTAGTACCTTCTCGGATGAATTTAATTAACCTTGAACGACGAAAAAGACTTCCTCGGCATTGATGTAGAGCGGTAATAGATGAGCATTGGGTTTAATGGTGTACCGAACAATCCCTACACCGGCGCATTCAAGCTGGTCGGAATAGGCATTCCAAAATTCGAGAGAACTAGTTTCAGAAGGAATGGAGGTATCAGGTTCCGTCGCTAAAAGAGGAGGGATCACCTGGCACTTTGTTTTAGAAGTAATAGCTCCGCCTCCGCAGCTATGGAGGAGGAAAATAAGGCAGAAGATTGAAACGTAAGCCATGGTTTTCATTCTAAGGATATTGTTGGTATTTATACAACAAACTCATTTATTATAGGGATAAGTATAAACCCCAACATTTTTAAGAAGCCTACGAATGAAATTTATATATAATGGCCCTGTTTGGTAAAGAGCGGTTTTGACCAACTTTAGCGGTTTGACCACTGAAACCGTTGATTGGAGTGTTTGGTGGAGAGAGGTTTGGGAGAGAGTTTTGGGATGAAAACGCTAATTTAGAAAAAGCTTTTAAAATGAGCTTTTTCAATTAGCGTTTTGCAATATTAAAATTAATGGACTTCTTTAACCCTAATAGATAGACTCCTTCTTTTCTCCTGCGCCAAAATTAATGTCCTTATTCGTCTTTTTGTACAAACCGCTATTATCAATCAGCTAATTTTTACCAAACAGGTCTACACAAACAGCTAGTCAAATCAGCTAATATCTAATAGCTAATTCTCAAACATGGCCAATATAAAACAGTAATGATGGAGTTCACGTGTCACTTCCTCTTTTTTTACTGATAAAAAATATAATATAATATAATATATAATATATTAATTTTAATTATATTATTATATTTATCTATAAAAAGATTATTTTATCCGTACTATATCTAAGAGTTCTGCAGAATTTAAATTAATCCATAAAATCTCTTTAATTCTCTGCATATCTATATATAATATAAAACAGTAACGATGAAGTTGGTTGTCACTTCCTTTTTTATTGATAAAAAATATAATATAATTATAATATATTAATTTTAATTATATTATATTATATTTATCTATAAAAAGATTATTTAAAGTAGATGTGAAAATAAAATAACAATATAGCATTGATAACTTGCCGGATCCGATTTGATATTCTCTGTCAGAGTTACCTGCAAAACAGAACCGGAGACAAGATCTCCGAGAAAACTCTCCGACGATCAAATCAGTTTTTGTAAGAAGGTTGGTAATTTGACAATAGTATTGCGGGGAAAATTGTGAGCGTACCTTTTTCCCTCGTTCTTAAGGCCTTTTATAGGTGTTTTTTAGGTAACCGCCGAGGGCGGTTACTCCTTAGTGGGCCACGTTCTGAGGGCGGTTCCCCCTTTTTAGGCCATGTCCCTTTCGTGGCTTTCATGGCAACGAACGTGGTTCTGAGTGGGAGTCTTGATGCTCCGTTTAGGAATTCGGGGCGGTTACTCGCTTCACCCGTTTCTGCTTATTCGGGTCCCATTCGGGGCGGTTACTCGCTGCGCCCGCTTCCTTTATTCGAGTCTCATCCGATCTTAGACCATAGGTCTAAGTATGGGCTGGGCCTGCGAAATGAATATGACCCGGTTTAGCCTCGCGGGTCATCACATGCCTCCCCTTTAGTTTGATACAAGAGCCCTTTAGGGTCTGTTCATAGGGGACGCTTCGTTTTTGCTTGTCTATTCAAAATTCAAAAACTTGTGAATTTTTCCTCTTTCGTTATTTCTTTTCCGGCGTCATCTTTTCCGTCGTTGACCTCTTATTTCCGTCATTTCTCTATGTTGTCTTTCCCATGTAAGTTTTCCTCTTCATAATTTGTACCTCGTTCGGCTTTTTACTTCTGTTTATTTCTTTTCCTCAACATGTCGAACCCCGACCTTGACTTCGCACCGTTCGATGAGAGCTACGTCCGCGAGGTTTCTCATGAAGTTGATGAGATGGTTGATGAAGTTTCAACCAGTTCTCATGGGTCTGATTCCCACCCCGCTGACTTCCTCCACCTGGCGAATACAACCGACGAGGGTCTAGGTTTTGACCCTAAGAAGTTGATTCCGCCACCTGTCCCAACCCCCCGTTTGTTACCAAAGAGGGATAGGTCGGGAAGCCTAGTTTGTCGCGAGACCATTGAGGATTTGCGGGTGCAATATCCTTGGCTCCAAGGTCTCGAGACCATCATTCCCGGGGAGGATAGAGGACCGGGCGATTACCCAAAGGGGTATTTCACCATTTTCGTCGCCCAGATTATCTGCGGCTTCACTTATCCGCTGGCGGATGAGATTGCTTCCATCCTCGGCGGTTACGGAATCGCACCCGGGCAATTACATCCAAATGGATGGGCCGACTTGACCCTGGATAAATTTCTGGCGGATTGTTTGGAGGTTCCTTTCTCGCTTAAAATTTTCTCCAAGCTTCATCATTTCAAGAGTTCGGCGGGGTATTTCACTTTCATCCGCCAGAGCGGATACTATGGTTTTGACGAGAAACTGAACAAGATCCGCGAGTGGGATCGCTCTTACTTTTTTATCAAGTTTAATGAGGGAAATCCGAACTTCCTTCGCCATTGGGGCCGGCCCAATGTGAAGAGTTTGAACTTCGGTTATCCCAGCGAGGAAGAATCCGCCGTCATCAAGTTCCTGAAGAGTACCCCTCCTTTTGTATGGACATATGATCAGGCCTTCCATATGCTAAGGAGCCGAGTAGCGATTGCCTACCGCGAGGGGGATCGCGTGGTCTATATCCCTTATCGCGTTTTTGTACAAGGTACTTTTTATTTCCAAGTTGATGATTTCTTTTAACCCTTTGCAGGGGTGATCCTTTATCTCAAATCGCTGCAGATCGGGAGGCTAAAGCCCTAGCGAGAAGGAAGAAGCGGATGGCGGGAACCGCCTCCGTTGTAGGGGCGGATTCTTCTGGAGGAACGATTCCTTCCATTGAGGCGACTTCTCCTGTAAGGGCCTCCATTTCACAAGGTCCCGCTTCTGCCTCCGAGGATCTTCCTTTGACGAGGAAGCAGAAGATAAGTGCGGATACAGAGTCTTCTCGTCCCAAGAAGAAGAACACCTCCGTGTCCCTTACTGTTGGCGGTACACCCGTATCCGCCTCATCCAAAGGAAAGAGCAGTACCCCAATTCATGAGGTATCCTGATCTATTCCCTCTTTCTATATTGCTACTTTTTTCCTCATGAGCTATCTGCTGTTCTCTTGATATTTTTCTTTACGCCTTTGCAGCCAATTCCCGACATCAGCGGATGGTGGACTAGGACCTTTGGCATGGCCGTGAGTTTTTCTTGCAAGGACATTGTCTCTTCCATATGCAATGTCCTCGGGCGGCTTCCCTCTGCTTCCCGTGTACGTGAACAAGTACCGCTCCCTACCGTTGTGGAGGGGATCGAGAAGCGTTCTGTAGAGGTATATTGTTGCTTGTCATTCTCTTTCAAGGATCTTGTGTCCATTGTAACCGCCTATTTCTATTCGCCCTTTTTTATTCGTGAGCCGTTTTATATGCAGATTATCAATTTCGCTGAGGGCATTCTCCGAAGGGATGCCGAGCGAGCCAAGGAGTTGGAAGGTCTTGGTACTGAATTGGCGACTCAGAAGTCGCTTTATGATGATGTCCAAGGGAAGGTGAAGGTCCTAGAAGGCGCCCTTCACAAGGCTGTGAGCGAGAAGGAGGAGGCTCTTAAATCTCTTCAGGCTAAGTCCGATGAGCTGCGAAAGGCCCTCGATGATCTAGCTGATTCCAATGAGACACAAAAGAAGAGGGCTGAGGAAATTCTGGCTGAAGACGGTGCCCGCATCTACTGGTATGGGGAGCGGATTCATGCCGCTTATGAGCATGGACATCAGGGTCTCGTACTTAACCGCCCCAAGGTTCCCATCCCTGAAAAGGATTTAACTGAGAAGTGGGACAAGCTGGAAGCCGAGGATGCTGATATGGATGAGGTACTCCTCTTAGATTGGAAGAGTTTTCAGGAATCTCCAATTATCGGCGAGATCCCTACCCAGAATGCGGAAGAAGGGGCACCGTAGGACATCTCTCAGCCTGAGCAAGAGGTACCGCCCTCTGAAGCAGTTATTGATTCGAGGGTTGAGGATTCGCTTGAAGTAGATCCGCCCACTGGAGGAGATGAGGGAGTCGCTGGAGGCGAGGAAAGCAATAGGGGTGAAGGAGAGGAAGCTGTAGCATAGTTTAATTTATATTTGGACTTTTTGTATGTAATAAACTGCCCGTATATATTAATTTTCTTTCACTTTCCGCTTTGCCTATACGTGCGATTATTGTCACTTTATTTTCATGTATGATCCTTGCCTTTTGCCGACTTCATACTTGTAATTCTTCATAGTAATTTTTTCTTTCGCTAGGGTGGCCAAACCCTTTTTGTAATTTTTTAGTACTCGTTTATTCGCTTAATTTTATGCCTTACTCTATTATTTTTCTTTCAAAAATAATATAATTATAAGGTTAATCATAAGGTTTTGCGAGTGATGCATAATCATGCATCCGCCTTTCTTTAATAGGCAACACATTTATGTGTTTTTTGAGTTTAACCCTAAGGGTTTTGCGAGTGATGCGTAATCATGCATCCGCCTTTCTTTAATAGGCAACACATTTATGTGTTTTTTGAGTTTAACCCTAAGGGTTTTGCGAGTGATGCGTAATCATGCATCCGCCTTTCTTTAATAGGCAACACATTTATGTGTTTTTAAGAACAATCCGCATTCGGGCGTAACATATTGAATAAATGTAATAATTGAATACCTTTATTGATAAAGAGAAAAGGTTTATTACATAGGTACACCAACTGTGTGGGATCAAAGCCTCATTAAAACCTTTTATCAGAAAACCCAATGGGAAAAACTCATAAAAGGAAAAAGAGTACTCGTCATTTCCTCGAACTACTCGGCCTTTTTATATAGGCGTAGATTCTCTAGATTCCAGGTGCGCGGGAGCTTCTTTCCGCTCATTTCTTCTATTTCAAAAGTGGCTGGTCCCAGCTTCTTGGATACTTTGTGTGGTCCGATCCAGTTGACGCCCAGCTTGCCTTTGCCATCTCTGGATTGTATTTTATCCGCTTTTTTCAAGACCAAGTCGTTCTCGTTGATTATTACTTTTCGCATTCTTCTGTCATGATATTTCTTGATTCTATTGCGGTATACTGCCATTCGCATGTAAGCTTTTTCTCTTCGTTCCTCCACAGAATCCAAAGCATCTCTAATGTTGATAGGATTTTGTGTGTCGCAATAATAAATTATCCGATCTGTGGGCGACTTGATTTCAACAGGTAGGACTACTTCGGCTCCATAAACTAGCGAGAAAGGTGTTTCGCCTGTTGCTGCCTTTACAGAGGTTCTGTATGCCCACAACATATGGGGTATCTCATCCGCCCAACCTGTTTTTTTGTCTCCTAGCCGCTTCTTGATGCCTTGAATCATGGCCCTGTTGGTAACCTCCGTCATACCATTCGATTGGGGATGGTTTACGAAAGAAAAATGATTTTTGATCCCCATGCTTTCACAGTATGCTTTGAACTTAGCACAGTTGAACTGGGTGCCATTGTCGGTTATAAGCTTTTGCGGGATTCCAAATCGCATGATAATGTTCTCTCGTAAGAACTCGATCATTCGCTCAGGTGTTTGTGCGGTTACTGCCTCCGCTTCTACCCATTTGCTGAAGTGGTCAACTGCGACTATCAAGTACTTCCTTTTCTTTGTCGTTTCTGGGAATGGACCCACTATATCGATTCCCCATGTTGCGAATGGCCACGCCGTCATTATAGCGATTTGTTCGGCTCCGGGAACATGCTTTTCATTCGCATGTATTTGACAATTGTGACATTCCGCAACCATCTTCTGGGAATCTTCCACCACCTTGGGCCAGTAGTATCCCATCAGTTTGACCTTTCTTGCCAACGCCGCCGAAGCTTCGTGCGCGCCACAAATTCCTTCATGTAATTCTCGCAGCACGTAGTCTCCTTCGTTGCGACCAATGCATTTCAACCATGGACATGTGTACGATTTCCGATACAAAGTTCCATCCCGAATTGAGTATCGAGCTGACTGCCCAATTAGCTTTCTGGCTAAGCTCTTATCAACCGGTAAATCTCCCTGCTCCAGATATTGGCGAATGGGCATCCGCCAATCTTCATCGTCTTCCAGTTCTTCGATGACCATAATCTGATCGGCCTCGAATGCTGGTGCCGATTTTATTTCCAAATTGCATGCCTTTTGACTCCATGGTTCTCTACTTGCCGCTGCTTTTGCCAATTCGTCAGCCTTTGCATTTTGGCCTCGCGGAACATGCACCATCTCCCAAACGACTCCCTTGTGCGTTAACTCTTGTGTCAATCTGCCGACTACCTGATGGTATTTTACTAGCTCCTCCTGTTTCACCAGATAATTTTTTGTGATCTGGTTTATCATGAGTTTGGAATCGCTGTAGATTACCACTCTTTCTAGGGTGAGTTCATTGAGCAACTTCAATCCGCATATCATTGCTTCATACTCTGCGGCATTATTGGTAGTTTTGAAAGTTAATTTTGCTGCATAGCACAGGCGAATAACCTCCGGGCCCTTGATGATGACTCCCAGCCCAGCTCCATCTGTAGATAATTCCCCATCTGTGTACATGCTCCACTCTTCTTTTTGTGCCTTCGGACATTCATCGTCATCCCAGGTGAATTCGTTCACGAAATCGGCGAGTACTTGGCTCTTTAGCGCTGGTCTCCCTTCATAGCGAATATCGAATTCTCCCAGGCGAATTGACCATTCCATCAACCGGCCGGATGCGTCAGGTTTCTGTAATACCTTTCGCATTGGGATGCCAGTTCTCACAATGATAGTATGCGCCTGAAAGTATGGTTTCAATCTAGCCGCCGTGGTTATCACTGCGAGGGCCATTTTGTCCAACTTCGAATACCGGAGTTCTGCATCCTTCAGGACTTTGCTCACGTAGTACACTGGATATTGTTGCCCTTCTTTTTCTCGCACCATCACAGTGCATATCGCCATATTGGTGACGGATACGTAGAGAAATAAATCTTCTCCATCCTCCGGCCTACTCATTAAGGGCGGATAACACAGTATTCGCTTTATCCCCTCGAATGCTTCTTGACAATCCGGCGTCCATTCAAAGGACTTGGATTTTTTGATGGCATTGTAGAAAGGTAGACATCTCCTAGCTGAGCATGATATGAATCGCCCTAATGCCACCAACCGCCCATTTAGTCTCTGTACTTCTCTTATGCTCCTCGGCGTTTTCATCTCCATTACTGCTTTAACCTTCTCGGGATTCGCCTCAACTCCCTTGCCGCTAACAATGAAACCCATGAACTTTCCCGCTCTTGCTCCGAATGTGCATTTCTCTGGGTTCAATTTGAGGCCATATTTGATTAGCACTTCCAGGATTTCTTTGATATCCTGCGGGTGGTCTTGCATTTTCTTGCTTTTGATGATCATGTCATCAACGTAGATCGAGAAGTTCTCGTCGGATTTTTCTGAAAATATCTTGTTCTTCATCCTCTGGTATGTTGCTCCCGCATTTTTCAATCCAAAGGGCATCACCTTGAAGCAATAAGTCACCTGGTGAGTTATGAACGATGTTTTGATTTCATCCGCCTTCTCCATGGGTATCTGATGGTAACTGGATTTCACGTCGGTGAATGATAAAGCTTCATATCCTGCAGTTCCATCTACCAATATATCAATGTTAGGAAGCGGATACATATCCTTCGGACATGCCTTGTTCAGATCTTTGAAGTCGACGCACATTCTGTACGTTCCATTTGGCTTTTTGACTAGCACCACATTGGCTAACCACTCCGGATAGGTGACTTCTCGAATTGCATCTGACTTTAGCAAATCCGCCACTGCTTTTTCAATCGCCTTTTGCCGCTCAGGAGCATGTCCTCTCTTTTTCTGTCGCACTGGGGTTGCACCTTTGTCTACATTCAAACGATGGGTTGCTACGTCTGGACTTATTCCTTTCAGTATTTCATTTGGGGCGGCAAATGCCGACTCACATTGGACCAGCACCTCGGCAATGGCTTTCTTCGTTTCTTCGGGGAGGCCCATCGCTATTCGCACATTTTTGTCGCTTGAGATGGCGAATAGTTCTGTTTCTCCCAATGCTTCCGCTGGCAACTTCTCCTCTACCCTATCTTCCTCGTCTGGCTTTGGTTCAAGTGACAATGTATAGGCCTGTTGAGATACAAGTTGATCACCTTCAACTATGACTCGCCCTTGGTGTGTTGGTAAATGTAATGTTAAATGCTTCATTGAGATGAGCGACTCCGTTTCTGACAGGAATGGGCATCCCAGAATTATGTTGTAGGCCAATGGGAGATCAACAATTGCGAATTCTAAATCACCTCGCCATTTTAGCTTTTTATCGCCCATTTCTGCCTCCAACACCACCTGTCCACTTGTTTGAGAGGATTGACCCCCAAAACCTGTTACATCCATGAATGTATGTTCCACTCGCTCGTCATTAATTCCCAACTTGTTGAATGCAGTCCGAGTAATAACATTACAAGAACTGCCAGTATCAATAAGGACCCGCTTGACGTCCCATCCTTCTACAGCCATTGTAATCACCAAAGCATCCGCATGCGGCTCCGTGATTCGCGCGAATGAGTAATTGAGGGCATCCCCCCTATGAGTGTTGCTTTTTCGCTGTTCACGGCGAGCTCTTTTTATTGGAGGCTCATAGATCCCGCCGGCTATCACGTTTATCACTCCTTTTTTCTGCTTCTTTTCGGGCCTTGCCTCTTCTTGATGTGGTAACGTTGCTTTCTCGTCACTAGTCTCCTTTCGTACAAATTGATTCAGCTTGCCCCTTTCGATCAGCCTTTCAATCTCCTTCTTCAATTCATAGCAATCGTTCGTGTCGTGGCCGTTCAGTCTGTGGAACCTGCAATATTTGTTAGGATGTCGCCCCAAACTGGTTCGACCTTTTACCTCGGGGAACCGCACATCCTTCTTCAGGGGGCTCTTTTCGATCCAAAGTAACACCTCCTGGCGAGTCGTGTTTAATGGTGTCTGATATCCGCCACTTTGAAAGGGCCGATCGCCTCTTCGAACAAAATTACTTTTGGACTGGGTCTGGCGCCGATTGTCCGAAGTGGATCTAGCGGCATCTCTTTCTCGCCGGGTTTGAGCCCTATGTTCCCTGTTGACATCATCCACTTCCATGAATTCCTTTGCTATTTTCATGAGTTCGGCCACTGTGCGCGGCTTGTTGCGGATGATTTCCTCCCGCATACTCCAATCTGTGGTTCCATCTGCCATGATGTTGCGGATGCTCACGATATTCGGGTTTTGCAATCGCACCAGAATATCGTTGAATGCGACAACAAATTCCCTTAGGGAATTATAGTTCCTCTATTTGATCTCCTTCAGCTGCCTATCCGTCACATCCGCTGCTTTACAGCCCACAAATTTCGCACAGAAATCCCGACTATATTGATGCCAATTGTGAATAGATTCTGCGGGTAAAGATCGAAACCAATCAGATGCGGCTCCGCCCAAAGTTGTCGAGAATAACCTGCAAATGATGCTTTCACTCGCTCCTGCAACATCCATTAGTTCTCTGTAGTTCCTGACATGAGCCTCAGGATCAGAATTTGGATCCTCATAGTATTTAGGTATCGCGGGCTCTTTGATTCTGTGATCTGGAATGAATTCCCGCAACGAAGGGGCAAAAGGTGAATCGCTCTGGACCTCTGCTCTCGGCCTAGGCGAGTACCCCATTCGCTCCATCATGCCTCGTAATTGATCTTCTAAGTCAATATCGGGTATTCGCCGGACTTCTTCCATCCGCTGCTGGTGAATTCTGGGTGGCATCCATCCGCCCATCGGTGTTGAGACGTGTGCCTGTTGGGGGACTAACCGCTGTTGTTAGACGAGGTGCCGCGGCCTAATCTCCCGGGCGAACCGGGGGGTGGACAACCTCATGGCGACGTAAGCGGTGATTGGCGCCGAAAGCAACCAATCGTGGAATCAAGCTGCTCGGTAGGACCGGAGCTCGGAGATATGGAAGAGTCGCCACCCACGAATGGGAAAATGAACACCGATCCCTTGCGGGAGACCGGTGTGGGTTCGGGAAACTTAGGTACGAGCCGAGAAGGCTAGCTCCTTTCCGGAGAAAGGCTACTAGGCACCCCGACATCGCCCGGTTATGAACCACCGACCTCCTACTCAGCATGTTAGGCGATAACGGACTAATCGTATACTTCTTTAAGTTTCAAATTCATTTGAAACCCTTTTCTTTCTCTTTTTGGAAACCGTTTTGAGCACATGATATTGAAAAGCCACATTAGTAAAGAATCACCCATTTATGTTTATACATACACAGAGAGGGGAAAGGAAGAAGTGATTTATTTACAGTCCATTTACGTGTCATGTTGTGTGTTTATACTACACTAACTTATCCCCAAAACAGATTTATTTACATGGTTCGCACCTGAATCGCCGTTGGAACGATTTAGGTGCGTTTTAAAGCCCCGTTTGATGAATTTTACCCGAACCGCCGTTGGAACGACTCGAGTATTTGAAAACGTTTGAGATAAAAAACCTTTTAATGAGAAAACGTGGTTAAACATACAAGTCAATTTTATTTTGTACAAATCCTTTGAGAAAAGGGTTCCAAACTCTATTATTTGCAAAGAAAACGATTTTAATTACAATGATCCTTTAATCCGCCTTTGGAACGGATTAAGGTTTTTAAAAAACGTGGTGTTTTGAAGACGATTTGAAATATTAACAAGAATTACTCTATTTATTTACATTAGAAATCTAAAAAAACCCATTTGTTTAAATAATTCAATTGAAAACTCTCTTTTTGTGATTTATTTTCCCCACTTATTTAATGGACTCTCTAATTATTATACTTACAACAATAAACTTATTTAAATTAATATTTATACTTAAATAAAGCCCATTTGAAACATGGACCCATGAATGGGCTCAAAGAATAAAGAAAATAGTTTATACATACATATATACATTTAAATCAAAAATGGGATATGAAAAACAAAAGTTAATACAAAATGAACTATATGTATATAAAAATAATAAGTACAATATATATATACTTTAAAAATATGAAAATAGTAAGTAAGTCCTATGACTAATGAAATAATTCTTAACCAAAAATAGTTTTATTCAATAATCACTAAAATAACCCAAATGTTTCAAAACCATACATATACATAACTAATATAGTTTTAAATACCAAAAATACCATATGCTAATATATATTAATTATTTCCCCCAAAATACCAAATAACTAACATTTAAAACATGATCCAAATTAATAAAAAAAAGAATACATATATATACTTATACTTATAACATAAAACGGGATAAATAATAATCTACAAATATTCTAAAATAATTATGTATGCTAAAGTTCTAAAATAATTTGAAATGCATATATTACATAATTATATATATATATACTAAGGATTAAAAGTTTAAAAGTTAAGAAAAAGGGACTGAAATGGCATTTTTTACATTTTGGCAGATTTACCGACGGAAAATCCGTCGGTAAACAGCATTTAGTAACAGAATTGGCAAATTACAGCAGCACCCCAATATTTTCCAGATTTATTCAAAAGCTTTAAATCAAATCTAATTCAATCGTTTTGGATTTCCGAACTACCAAAAATGGATCATAGTCGAAAACGGAAGTTCCTAAAACGATGTTTTTATTTTAAAACGTTATTTGGAAACCTCTTTTAAATTAAAAAATCTTATAATTACAACATTTTCGATACCCGAACTACCTTTTTATCGGATCACGGTTCGTATTGGGATATCCAAAACGAGGTTTTTATTTTAAAACAAAACCGAATTTTATTTAACGCGAAACGAAAAAATAAATATGTTAATTAAACAAAATGTGACAACATAAATAAATAACTAAATGAATAAAAACTATAGCATAAAAAAATAGAAGAAGAGAATAAATTAAATAAAATAAAGAGTCTAGTCCTCGGATAATACCTTGAATTCGGTATCTCACAGTCGAAGCCGATTGATTCCACGAACCGCGAGCTCCCGATAAAAATTTAGTAAAAATTGAACTTAGGAAATTTGGAATTTTTGAGAAAAAATATTTTTCTCAAAAAAAATCCACTCTCTCTCTCTCTAAAAATGTTTAGAGCGAGAAAGTTTTTCCCCCAAAAAGGCCTCCTCTTCACCTTGGGATCCGTGCCCTTATATAGGGAAACGGATCCCGGAACAATGGGCGACGCCCAAAAAAATTTGGGTGTCGCCCATTGTGGTTGGGCGGTCGCCCAACCTAGTGTTGGGCTACCGCCCAACCTTGTTGGGCGGCCGCCCAATAATGTTGGGCGATCGCCCAACTTTCGTTGGGCGAGCGCCCAACGCGAGGTTGGGCGCCCGTGCCCAACCCTCGTCGGGCGTCCGCCCGATGCGTTGGGCGTTCGCCCGACGCGGTTGGGTGCCCGCCCGGCGACCCTCGGGGCGTGCCCCGCGCCGTCGGACGCGTGTACTTCGTGGCCACCGAGCGCGCGTTCTGCGCAGCTAGACGCTCGCACGTCGCGACCGCCGAACGCGCGCTCCGCGCTGCCAGGCACGTGTGCTCAACGGCCCACGAGGGCGCGCACCGCCAGCGGTCCCAGGCATTGCTCGGGCGTCGAGAGCATGCCACTCGCGGTGCGTCCGACGGACGCCGCGCGCACGTCTCGAGCCGTCAAGCGGGCGTTCGACCATCGTCGTCCGCGTGCGGGATGCCGTTGTGTGCCCGCGCCGTGCCGTTAATTTTCCCCAGCTTATTATTCTCTATATTTTTTTCAAAACTTTCGGAATCAATCGCTTCGACCGTCTTGTTTCAGGTTTTCGTCACAGGTCCTCCGACTCGGTGTCTATAGTTGCCCCTACTTTTCTATTTTGACAGTGATGTGTGTGGTTCGAAAACGTTTTTGCTAACGTAACACATGCAATGTAAAACATATAAAAGTAAAAGACACGTAACGAGTAGGAGGAAACATACCTGACCTTTGCGCTGCGCGCTCCGGCGTTGCTCTCTGACTGCATCAGACTCTGCTTCGGGCTGCACCCTAGTTCACGACCGCGGGGATAATGGCTAAATAGCTACCCTAGTTTACGACCGTTGGGATAATGGCTAAACAACTACCCTATTTCAAGATTGCGGGGATAATGGCTAAACAGCTACCCTATTTCAAGATTACGGGGATGATGGCTAAACAGCTATCCTGGTTTCAAGGTTGCGGGGATAATGGCTAAACAGCTACCCTATTTCAAGATCACGGGGATAATGGCTAAACAGCTACCCTATTTCAAGATTACGGGGATAATGGCTAAACAGCTACCCTATTCCAAGATTGCGGGGATAATGGCTAAACAGCTATCCTATTTCAAGATCACGGGGATAATGGCTAAACAGCTACCCTATTTCAAGATCACGGGGATGATGGCTAAACAGCTACCCTGGTTTACGACTGCGGGGATGATGGCTAAACAGCTACCCTGGTTTCAAGGTTGCGAGGATAATGGCTAAACAGCTACCCTATTTCAAGATCGCGGGGATAATGGCTACACAGCTACCCTATTTCAAGATTACGGGGATAATGGCTAAACAGCTACCCTATTTCAAGATTGTGGTGAAGATGGCTAAAAAGCAACTCCGGTCAACGACCGTGAGTCAGATGACTCAAAAGCAACTCCGGTCAACGACCGTGAGTCAGATGGCTCAAAAGCAATTTCGGTCCACGACCGAGAGTCAAATGGCTCAAAAGCAACTTCGGCCAGCGACCGAGAGTCAAATGGCTCAAAAGCAACTCCGGTCTGCGACCGAGAGTCAAATGGCTCAAAAGCAACTCCGGTCTGCGACCGAGAGTCAAATGGCTCAAAAGCAACTCCGGTCTGCGACCGAGAGTCAAATGGCTCAAAAGCAACTCCGGTCTGCGACCGAGAGTCAAATGGCTCAAAAGCAACTCCGGTCTGCGACCGAGAGTCAGATGGCTCAAAAGCAACTCCGGTCTGCGACCGTGAGTCAAATGGCTCAAAAGCGACTCCGGTCTGCGACCGAGAGTCAGATGGCTCAAAAGCAACTCCGGTCTGCGACCGTGAGTCAAATGGCTCAAAAGCAACTCCGGTCTGCGACCGTGAGTCAAATGGCTCAAAAGCGACTCCGGTCTGCGACCGAGAGTCAAATGGCTCAAAAGCAACTCCGGTCTGCGACCGTGAGTCAAATGGCTCAAAAGCGGGTTCTGTTTCTGGATTTTCTTACCACACGGTTGTCTGTATTTTCTCACTAGAGCTATCATCTCGACGATTCGATGGGCACACGTCTGAGTCCGAAATGAAATAGACTACTAATTGTTTTTCTATTGACTGTCGTCTGTATTTTGACTGGTGTCACTGTTCTGTAAAAATTAGTTGTTGTCTGGAATTGATGTTTTGACAATATTAGTCACTGTCTGGGAGAAATGCAGGCTGAAACGGACTGCAAATCGGAGGTCTGTGCACCTGGTAATTAATTATTTACTTTTTACCTTTATGTCAAATCGTACTTTTTTCACTATTTACGGGAATGCCATTCCCTTTTCCTATATAAGGTGGTGGGGTTTCATTTCAACCCCACACCTTCTCTCTCCTCTTTCTCTCACTAGACTTCAATTTGGATTATTCTCGGGATGGATTTAGACGAATGGGATGGCACCAGAGGCATGGACGAGGTTTATGTGAACCTGGATAGAGTGGATACCTTCCACGACCCTACGATACATTTGAGCAGGACACGCTGCAACGAGGTAAGTGGTTTCTCACTTTTATTTGATTTGAACTCTAGGCTTTAGCATTCCTATACGAACATGATTTGCATGCTAACTCTTAGACTGCCTTAGAGGACTTTAGCTAGAAAACGTGAATTCCTTTATTTACACGTAACACCTGTTTGTTTTTGTAAGAATGCGCGCTATATGCATGTGAATAGTACACTACGAATTTATGCATGTTAACCGTAAAAACGATGTGAATAGTAAAAACGTGAATAGTAAAAATGTGAATAGTGCACGTGAATAGTAAAACGTGAATAGTGACAACGTCAATAGTAAAAACTTAGCTAATGCACGTGCATAGTAGAACGTGAATAGTGACAACGTGAATAGTAAAAACTTAGCTAATGCACGTGAATAGTGATCACGTGAATAGTAAAAACTTAGCTAATGCACGTGAATAGTAGCACGTGAATAGTGACAACGTGAATAGTAAAAACTCAGCTAATGCACGTGAATAGTGCACGTGAATAGTAAAACCTAATCTACGCTCCTCGCCGCCGCAGACGAGAGTGGATCAAAGAATTGACTCAACCTTACGTGAAGGACCCTACATGAGAGATTTTTTGCAGAAAATTGGTCCTAACTGACCGGATGTCTCTAGGTTAGAAAATGGAAGAATACCTAGTCTTAACGCGTTATTTTCAATTGCCTGCTTTAGGAGCTGTATTTAAATTTTCTTGTCTTGTTCCTTTTTAGTTCATTGAGATTTCGGGGACCACCGCCGAGGTTCTCTCATGGTATGATAGGCTAGGTGCCGCGGCGAGAGCCCGCATGCGCGAGTTGGGCTTCGAGCCCTTTATTGCAGCGCTGCCCCGCACCAACGGGGTGTGTGATCCTTTTGGCCTACGGGCCTTATGCGAGCGGTGGGTTGACTCGACCCACACCTTCCACCTTTCCTTTGGGGAGATGACCATCTCGCCTCGAGATTTTTCGCTGTTGACAGGATTGCGAGGGAGCAACACTCCCGTCCCTTTCCACTTTGGTATGATGCGACCCCGGGTCGACCCTGCTAGGCTTGCTACCTTGATTGGACCGGGAGTTCGTCTATGCGCCAAGTCTACTCCGGCGAAGTTTGTCTCTACCGCGAGCCTCTTGAGTAGACGTGATTTCTGCGAGACTGACGCTACCGACCTGGCGGTTCGTAGTTTCTTAGTATATGCTCTGAGTGAGACAATTCTCCGCACGAAGGGCGGGAAGGTACACGCAGGTCTCATTCAGGCACTTAGCGATCTGGATGCGGCGGCTTCTTATGATTGGGCAGGGGCAGGCTTAGCCTTTCTTTACAAATTCTTGGATCTGACTTGCCGGAAGCGCAAGGACTTCGGCGGTTATACCTTTGCCCTGTTGGTACGTGGCGCCTTCTTGACTTATCCGTCTTATCTTTTTCGCATTTTTCACACTCCTAGTCCTTGTTTTTACCGCAGGTGTGGGCATATGAGAGACACATCCTTCCTAGCCGGTCTCGACCTCGACCGAGAGTGCCGAGGCCGCCATTTATGACTCGATGGAGGGACTTCGACTTGAGCGCTGAGAGGAGTCGGACAGTGTCGTGGCTTCTGGATTGGATCGACTCGCTGACCCTGGGACAGGTAGATTTTGCCTAATCAAGCTAGATTTTTGTTTGAGTCCCTCTGACTTTCTCCTTGTGCATTTTTCTTTAGATTAAGTTCAGGTGGGATGATCTTGACTTCGGCCCTGATTATGCATACGCATCGATGATCCAGGAGCAGCAGTGCGTGCTCACCGGCCCTTGTGTGCGGGCGTGGTATTTGGGAGATCGAGGCATCACCGGAGTGAGTGATGTTCACTGGACGCCGGGGGAGATTCCCGTTTCCATGTTTGCTGTACGGACTCTGCCCTTATCGACTATTCGTCGAGATCTGACCCGCCATTTTGTCGGTAGAGTGGTCTGGATTCATGCCGGGGGCCGCGAGCCTTATTTGTCTACTTTACTGAGCGCGAGGGATGCCCCGACGGCAGCGATGGAGGTAGATCCAGTGGCGGACGTGTTTTCGAGAGAGGCGGTCGAGGCCGTCTTTGGTCAGGCGGAGGTTCCGGTAAGTGATTCCGCCCTCTTTTCATTTTATTCATGATATGCTCGGAGGTTTTATTGTGTGTGTGTTTTTTTTTTTTGCAGGAGGGATCTTGGAGGAGTGCCCACTTATCTGATTTTTTCGATGGCACTCAGACTCAGACACCAGCGCGCGAGCAGCCCTACTTCGTCGGCGAGTCCTCCAGCGCAGCCCGACCGGAGAGATCGTCCATAGGCGTGCCTATACCAGGCTACGGGAGGGATTATGCTACGATCCGCTATGACGAGTCTGGGACACCTTATGCGGGATTTGAGGCGGCCCCTCCTATCTTCTCCTCGAGGATCCCGTTTGATCCCTCGGACGCTTCACTGACCACTAGGGAGACCTGTACAGACTACGTGGATCTATCCGGCTTCCTACGAGATTGCCTCAGCTTGCGCTGCACCGACCACCTGGTATGTATCATCATTGTACTTTAGTGTAGTGAAATGTATGCATGTATGTATGATTTACGTTTTTGCCTATGCTGCCTCTTATCTTTTTTCTTTTTTTTTTTATAGAGTGATCTTCATGCCCATGAGCGAAGACAGAGTGAGCTAGTGCGGGAAGCTGATGCCCGAGTTGGTCGTGTGTATCAAGAGAGGAACGACCACTGGTCGGGAGTGATGCGACGGGAGACTGAGGGTCGCCTTGCCGTCGAGGAGAGGGCGCGTGATGAGTCGATCAGACGCCTTGCTGCAGAGGAGAGAGCACGAGCTGCTGATGAGAGAGCACGGGTTTCTGATGAGAGAGCGCGAGCTTCTGATGAGAGAGCGCGTGCTGCCGAGGAGACACTATCTGCGGAGCGGGCATCTCACCTGAGAGATTTTGAGAACTATTGGGACTTCCCTCCGTATTAGGCTCGTAGCTTTCATTGTCGCTTTGTAGCTTTTATTAGGGTTTCTCCGATGTATAGCTGATGTATAGGGAGTGGGGTGGATAGTAGGTAGGCTTTTTGCGAAAAGTAGGATAGGAAATGTATAACTCGTGATTCATATTACCATGCATTCAGTAGATTATGATGATTCCAATCATTCTCGTCAAATATATTCATGCCTTTATTTATTTACAAACAACGGAAATACTTAGTCTCTTATACATTGTTTTTGTAATTGCTCAAGTTATAACTATTGTTACCAGGACCCGCCTTTCGGTTTTCGGATCCCGGCGATTTTTTCCTCTCCTTTTACTATCCCGGAATTTTTAAATGAGTGCCCTTTCGGGTTTTCACCATTGGGATTTCCCTTATTGTTGCATAGGTCGCCCTTTGCGGGTTTTCAACCTATCGGGAATTTTTCTTTTTTTTTTCTCTCTTTTTTTTTTTTTACGAAAAGTATTTCTTAAGCCTATCCAGATTGGTAGGTTCGGAGAACTCCATGCCGTCCATTGTGGTTAACTTCACCGCTCCTTTGCTTAGTATCTTCTTTACGACGAATGGTCCTTCCCAGTTAGGCCTGAACTTCCCCCTCGGGTCGGTGTGCGTCACACGGATCTGTTTCAGCACCAAATCTCCTTCTTTGATAGGGCTGGTCTTGACTTTTTTATTGAAAGCCCGAGCCATCCTTCTTTGATATAGCTGTACATGGTAAAGGGCTTCCATCCTTTTCTCATCAACTAGAGCCAACTGCTCATATCGCTTCTTCACCCATTCCGCCTCGGGAATTTCTGCTTCCACTGCGATTCTCAACGATCGCTTTTCAATCTCAATCGGCAAAACTGCTTCTGTGCCATACACCAAAGAGAATGGTGTTGCCCCAGTCGAGGTTCTGACTGTCGTGCGATAAGCCCACAACGCGAGTGGGAGGTGCTCATGCCAGTTCCGATGTGATTCTACCGTCTTTACGAGGATCCTTTTAAGGTTCTTATTAGCTGCTTCTACTGCCCCATTAGCCTGTGGACGGTACGGAGAAGACCTGTGATGTTCAATGCCATATTCTCGGAAAAGATTCCTTACTTCCCCCTGAAACTGGACTCCGTTATCCGTGATCATGTGATGAGGCACTCCGAACCTGGTGATCAAGTGCTTTTCAATGAACTTTCTCATCTGCTTGGATCCCAGTTTGCTAAACGACTCTGCTTCTACCCACTTGGTGAAATAATCGATGGCGACTGCCATAAACTTATGTCCATTTGAAGCATTAGGCCTTACTTCGCCGATGATGTCAATGCCCCAGGCAGCGAATGGCCAAATAGGTGCTAGCACATGTAGTCCCATGGCCGGAAGATGAATGTAATCGCCGTGGATTTGACAATCGTGACATTTCTTCGCATACTCGCTACAATCTCTTTCCATGGTGAGCCAATAGAGGCCTTGTCTGATAATTTTCCTAGCTAGTACTGCTCCTCCCATATGGGCTCCACAAATTCCCGAATGTACTGATTCCATCGCCTCGCGGGCTTCCCCCGCATCCAAGCATCTTAGTTGTAATCCGTCAATGTGCCTTTTGTAAAGCAAGTCATTATGGATGACGAACTGACGAGCTAGCCTTCTAATCACAGCTTGATCCCTAGGTTCTGACTCTGCCGGATATGTTCCATCTTTCATGAAGTTCACGATATCGAAATACCACGGTTTTTCATCTGCCCCTAACAGCATTACGTCTTCGTAGCACGGTTTGTGAGATCTTCTCAATACCAATGGTTTCGAAGCAAGGTTCCGGGGGTTGTCCCAAACTGACACCAAAGTGGCCACGGCATCCGCGGCCTGATTCTGAGCTCGAGGAATGTGATAGAAGCGACATTCTTGGAATCTCAATGCCAACCCTTCTAGCTGATCTAGATACGGACGTAGCCTTTCTTCTCTCACTTCCCAGTTTCCTTGTGCCTGTTCGATGATCAACTTGGAGTCACCCCAAATTTCGACATATGACGCTCCCAGTGCTGCTAATGACTCCAAACCATAAATGCATGCTTCGTATTCGGCCATATTGTTGGTAAGGGGGAAGGATAACTTCTTCGCCATCGGGATTCTTTCTCCTTCTGGGGAGATAAGTAGTACTCCTACTCCGGCTCCATTCGAATTAACTGCTCCGTCGAAGAACATTTTCCACGGTATAACTTCGATTGCATTCAAATGTTCATCGGGGAAATCATAGCTTATCTCTTCTTCTTCTGTATTCAGGGGTTGATTAGCCAAAAATTCTGCCACGGCTCTTCCTTTGATAACCTTCTTTGTCACATATTCAATGTCAAACTCCGACAAAAGCAACAACCATCTGGCTAACTTCCCCGTCAAGGATGGAGTTCGGTATAGATACTTTACGGGGTCCATCCGAGAAATAATGATCACTTTATACGATTGGAAATAGTGCCGCAGTTTCTTCGTCAACCACACCACTGCCACACATGTCTTTTCGATCATGTTGTATTTGAGCTCATACTCCAGGAACTTCTTACTCAAATAATACACCGCGTGTTCCACACCGGTGTCTCCCTCTTGAGCTAACATTGCTCCGATAGATCGCTCCTCAATTGCTACATAGAGGAGAAGTGGCTTTCCCAGTTTAGGCGGTCTCAACACTGGCGGATTAGACAAGTAATTTCGGACACTCTCCAACGCCTGTTGACACTTATCATTCCAAACGACGGGTTGGTCTTTCCTTAACAACTTAAAGATTGGCTCGCAGATTGTGGTGAGTCTCGCTATGAACCGACTGATATACTGAACTTGCCCCAGAAACCCTCTCACTTCCTTCTCATTTCTCTGCGCTGGCATTTCCTTTATAGCCTTCACTTTATCGGGATCCACCTCAATTCCCTTATTTCCGATTACATAGCCTAAGATTTTCCCCGACGAAACGCCGAAAAAGCACTTCTTCGGGTTTAACCTTAGCTTGAATTCTGCAATTCGGGCCAAAAACTTCTCGAGTGCGGCAAAAGGCCCTTCTCTCGTCTCTGATTTGACCATCATGTCATCCACGTAGACTCCTACCTCCTTATGTATCATGTCATGGAACAGGGCTGTGGCCATTCGCTGGTAGGTTGCCCCGGCATTTTTCAAACCAAATGGCATCACTCTGTAACAGTATGTTCCCCACTCTGTTGTGAACGACGTTTTCGCTTTGTGCTTTTCGGCCATCTGAACTTGCATGTAGCCCATGAAACCATCCACATTTGTGTGTAAGACGCTTGATGCTGCACTGTCGATCAATACATCGATATAAGGCAAGGCGAACTCATCCTTGGGGCATGCCTTGTTAAGATCTCTGTAATCCACGCACATCCTCACTTTGCCATCCTTTTTCGCGATGGGCACTACATTTGCGACCCAAGGGGGATAGTCGATCACTTCGATGAATCCTGCTTCTAACTGCTTCTTCACCTCCTCTCTGATCTTATCTGCCCATTCGGGTCTCATACGTCGGAGCTTCTGCTTTACGGGCCTCGCCTCGGGATATGTTGGAATGCGGTGAGTTACGATTGATTGATCGATTCCAGGCATGTCTTCGTATGTCCAAGCGAATACAATTTCGTATTTTTTAATTATTCTCTCAAATTCTTTTCTCTCTTCAATAGTTAATTCTTGAGCAATTTGTATAAGTTTAGGATTTTCATCCGTACCAAGATTGAAAGTTGACATTTCTATCGTATTGATTTCAAATGTAGGCATGTTATATGAATGAGAATGCATGGAATGATCATGATCAACATCAAGCAAGTAAGCAAAATCAGAATTCATTTCATTGATAGCGTGGGTGATTACATCATCTGACTCAAACAAAGCAGTAATACAACTTTCATCCTCAATATCTTCGGACTTCTCATATACTCTCGAGGTACTAGGCTCAATTTCAGCTCCTGTAGCCGTTTCAATGGTAATGACCTGCTCCTCGGCATTTGAATCCAGCATCATAATCTCCTCGATAAAGCAGCTTGCCTTTCCTTTGCCCCAGTCGACGACATCATTGAAGATTTCAAACCCTGGCAGAATCTTTCCTTCCGTGCTAGTCCACGACTCGGAGGTTCCCGAATATGGCTTTCCATGCCCCTCGCTTACAAAATGCTTCCTCAAGCCTATTTTTCCTTCTGCACTCATGTTGGATGGACTCCCCTGCTCATATCCCAAACCCCTCCGGGTTTTCTGACTCTTAAAATCCGAAAACTCCGACAACCCTTGATGGTGTGCTCCTAAGCCCATTCCCGGGATGAAACCTCCTTTCATCATCTTCACCACATCGGTGGTCATGCTCGACTCGTAAATCCCAGAGACTTGGAATCCGGAGAAAAGTTGAGGCTCAATTCCCAATGCTGCCACCGAGCTCAGTTTTTCAGCTCTAATTGTAACTATCTCCTCCCCGAAGGGGAACTTAATCATTTGGTGGAGCGTGGAGGGCACACCTCCCAGCTTGTGGAACCAAGGGCGTCCCAACAACACAGCAAAAGTTACTGGGATATCCAACACTGTGAACTCAGTTTCTTCCTCGTTCGGCCCCACTTTTAACTTGGCCTTGAAAACTCCTTCAATATGCCTACGGCTGTCATCGTATGCTCTGATCACTATTTCAGAAGCTGTCAAATCTCCTCTCTCCACTCCTAACTTGGACAAGAGCTTCAAAGGACAAACATTAATGGCCGATCCATCATCGACCATAACAC
Organism: Euphorbia lathyris; assembly: GCF_963576675.1. Lineage (NCBI taxonomy): Eukaryota > Viridiplantae > Streptophyta > Magnoliopsida > Malpighiales > Euphorbiaceae > Euphorbia > Euphorbia lathyris. The sequence continues at coordinate 14,875,984 of NC_088914.1, read as the reverse complement.
AGCTAGTCTTCTTCCCGTTAATTTCCGCTCGGATATACAATGGCTTGTTGTGAGCCTTCCCCTCTTCTGGGAGATCCTCGTCGGTAAACATAATCTCAGTCTTCTTTCGGGCCATTATTGCCCCTACCAGCGCTGCCGGCTCAGTGTCGGTGGAGATCACCAAATTCTGCAACTCCTTCATCAGGTTCTCACGATGGTACTTAGAATGGCATAAAACTTCCCAGACCGTAGACTTAGCTTGCGTCTTCTTCAACTGTTCAAGAACTTGGTCGTCGGGCTTAGGAGCCGAACCTTCTCCAATCTCAGTCTCTACCATTGGTGCCTTTCCCTCGGCCACTCGACCTGATCTCGTCATCACCGCAACTTCCGGCTCGTCATCTGATTCGTCCCAAATGTTGATAGGGATCTTTCGATTGGCATCCTCCTCGTCCGAGGAACTCGCCCAGATGTCTACGACCATTAAATCCATGACGTGAGGAACACTCGGATTCAGGGAAAAGGGATCCGCCGATCCATACAAGGCCCAACCTATCAACTCATCATAGTCACGGAGGGACACTCTACTCATCCTTCTCGCGGCCAATGGAATAGCGCCTCGTTGTATGCACATAAGCTGCACCTTATCGCTCATTGCCTCATTACCCTGCTCATAACGGTGCCTCCACCTTCTAGCATAATCTACAAAATGTTCCTCGGGGAATTGCCTAATCCTGTCCAGATCATCCAGGGATCCCGTCCATGGAATGTACACTTCATATCTCGCCACAAAGGCATTTCGGAGCGGTATCCAATGACACATCTCTTCCTCTGACAGACCCTGATGCCACAATAAGGCTTCACCCATCAAGGTTTCCGGAAAATGTTAATGCAACTCACACTGTGGGAATCCAGCGTTATACATATGATCGCGGAATATCCTCGCATGCTCTACAGGATCCCGGTATCCACCATACCTAGGCATTGCTAACACCGCATCAGGTGTTTGGTAAGACGGGGAATCAGGAGTTTGCTCTGCTAGCATCCATACCGTATATTCCTTGATAAATCTCTTCGTCATAGCTGCCCAATCGGTCTTAACATACATTGGCAGCGATATGTACCACATCAGCGGTTCACCCATCAATGAATTACAAAACAAGCTAGTGATCTCTTCCTCTTTGAAACTCAAGGCTGTCATAGCTGACAAATAGAAGTGAAGGTGCTCCATAGGGTCCTTATTGCCGTTATACTTGCTCACCCTTGGCAATGGATGCTTGATGGGTCCAATCTGCATTGCAAAGTGCTCTGCGGTTCTATCCTCAGCTCTCTGATACTTTCCAAGAAACAAATCTGACAGCCGATCCCAATCGTGCTTGCAAGAGTCGGGCAATGAATGGAACCATTGCAAAGGCTCACCTACCAGTGAATGGTGGAACCACTGAGCAATTTCATCTACCCCGAAGGATTCAATAAACATGTCGTGCATATACTCACGCAAGTGCACTTCGGGATCCCTTCCTCCACTGAACAAACCCAAATTAGGCACGATAGTCCGAGACGACCCTTCTCCGGTCTCTTCGGCACTATCCTCGTCATATGGTGCTCCACCATCTGATCCTTCCTCCATTGGTTCGTCCTCTTGTTCCTCACCCAAGAAGGACACATACAAACCATTTCCCACATTGCTTCTTTCGACGGAGTCCAACAACTCCTCTACATCTTCCTCAAAAGATTCCATTACTACAGTTTCCGTTAAACCAACTCCGATCACGCTCACCCTATGATTAGGCAATGGATTGCGCCTAACGGAAGGGTTTGCTGACGAAGGATCAGCTATCTTCTTCTCCTCAATCAAATCTTGGATTTCGTGTTTCAGCCTCTCGCAATTCTCAATCGTATGTCCATAGCTGCTGTGGAATTCACAATACCCTCTAGCCTGAATCTGCGGAGTAGGTTGAGCTTTGTTATACGGGGTAAGGGCTTTCAACAACCCCTTCTTCTGCAGACGTTCAAAAACCTTTGCGTAAGTCTGATCGAATTTGGCGAACCGACTCTTTTCGATAGCATTAAGATCAACCACTTTCACTGTCGCAGATTCCGCACTCGCGCTAGGCCCTCCGGCACTATATCCCGACTTCGTCCACTTGGTATAAGCTTTCTTCGGCTCCCCATCGCCCTCGACAGTCAAGGCGCAACTATACATCTGATTGAAATCTGTGAACGGCATATATCTCAACTCATTCTTAATGTACGGCAACGTATTGCCAATCACCATTCGGATCTGATCTTGCTCAAGCGGCTTCTGTTTCATGACCGCGGCCTTAGCCCTCCATCTCTTCACGAAGTCCGAAAGGGATTCCCCAGTCTGCTGCTTAGTGCTCTCTAACTCTTTCAAAGTGACTTCCAACATGGTGTTAAAACTATACTGAGCGATGAATGACTTTGCTAAATCCTTCCAATCCTTCTTTGTCACCATTGGCAGCGCATGGAACCATGTGAGGGCAGCCCCCTCCAGGTAAGTGTTAAACAGCCCCAAGACTTGATCCTCGGTCAGGATCGTGTGCTTCATTACCGCAACGTACTGATTCATGTGAGCGGTGGGATCTCCAGTTCCATCGAACTTTTTCATGTCGGGGAGACAAAATTTCAGAGGCAAAGCTGTTGCCGTCAAGCAATTCTTCAAGTTATAGAAATCCTGACTTCCGGAGCTTCCTCCGCGCAAGTCCTGCACTTCCTGTGTGATGTGTTGCCTCCACTCCTCTTCCTTAGCTTTCTCCTTCTCTAACTGTTTTCGGACATAATCCTGATAATCCTCCTCATTCCCAAAGCGAGGGCCATCGTTCACCTCATTCTCAGCACGCTTACTACCACTCTTGTTGTCCTTCAGTGCTAACTCAGCTAGCTGGGCCAAGATTGCGGCCAGCTGGTCGTTGATATTGTTCACAGAATTCTCTAATTCAGCCACCTTCTCGTCGGTTGCAGACATACTGACGGAAGACTGAGCATACTCGGATGAAGATGATTCAGGAGCCACAACTACTGATTCGGAACTGTCTACTCGCAGCTGATCAAACTGTCTGACAAGCCGATTACTCTCATGAAACCACAACCGCTTAATGATGACGTCTGCGCGAACGGTATCCATTAGTATGTATGCATGATTCGTGGTGTGTGCGTTTATTTATTTACGATTATAAGATAAGAAGAACAAACGTTAGTTCTATTTACATGTATCACAACATCTCTCTTCCACCCTTATTCCTCCACACACTCGTTGGTCCAGGTCTCTTTCCTAGGATTTTGGTTTTTTGGCTCACATTGCGGTCCAGGGGACGCGTGATGCCGTCGATTATTGCGGGAAAATAAATCATTCATCAGACAATACAGTTCGTTTTGACGTATCCACGTTCAGTGACTAAGAAATCGACCACGTTGAATTGTTCTTTCAGAATAACTCGTCTGTCGTCCTTTCGTGAGACGTGTTAATTCGGGTTTTGACTCCCTTTGAGCGCATCTCAGTTTTTAGACGTGGTTCGAGTTATTTTTCTAGTCCAATCGTTCGTTATTGTCAATGACTCGTTCCCTTTTGTTCGCGTGGGTTCGTGTCTCGATTTTTGGATTACAACAGGACCTTTTGGATCTATCGAGAGACGTAACCACGTGTTTATTTAGTGATGGAATCACTTTTGGATTTTATTTTAGGGAACGGACTCATCGCGTAACGTGTTTGTTCTTAGCGTCGAGGATCCGTTTGCTCATTTTGCTACGTGAAAAGACGGCGAGTCTTATTTTGAGCGCACGATAATCTTTCGTCTAATTACAACTCTTTGTTCCTCCCACTCCACGGGATATATCATCTCAGTGTGGTTATAGAAAATAAACGTTTCGTTGAATCGCGTGTTTATTCGAAGGAAGGATATCACCGTTTTCCTTCCTTTAGGCACGATTTAAGCAAACACGTACATCGGGCCATATTTCTTGCAATTTTGGTAACGGTCGAAATGATCGAGTCGTTAGTCAAAACCCGCAGTCTCGTCCATATGGCGCAATTATATGGTTTGGCTTAATTCGGCTTCGAGATTTTAAACGGGGTATACACTCGTTCGAGGCACGTATTCAACGGTATTGGTTTATTTTCTTTAACTACTCTCGGGATTTGACATATATCGCAGATTCGGAATGATTTTGGTCTTTTAGTTCATTTTTCTTTTCTTAGTCACCTTTTGCGGACACGTCCATTTCTCTTAAGAATGACGCAAGGCATAACGTAAAAGCTCGTCTTTTATTCGGAAGGGACGGGCTACTTGTGCGAAACTTTTCACGTTACAACAAGGTCGTTCGAAACAGAAATGTTCTTCGTTTTTGTTTCGTCGTGATCTCGTTTTATCCCAATTTATTTAAAGAATGTGAATAACGGCTACCGTTAATATGGTCTTTTGTATCGAAATGTAACTATCCTTAACACCGAACCGATTAATACTAATACGTGCTTACGTCATAACGTATTTCCTGAACACGTGCCTTCGTCGGGACACCGAAAGGGACAAGGCGGGTCGCACATGTTCATTCATATGAGATGACTAAGTCGTCTTTAGTTCAAATCGTTTCGATGTTTTAGGGTAATTAGTATGTCGATTCATGAGTATATATTAACGCATCGTCTCATTTTCTTTACATAGTTTAGGATTAGACACGTATCATGGCGGTTTGAAAACACGAACTGATTCATTTATCACATCAAAAAATAGTAATGGGTAATCCTATGGAAACTTCTAAGGCTACTATATGCTGACACGGCTGACCGCGGGACCTCACAGGACCGCACAGATTCGCCCCTAACGAATGGATGGGGACCCTCTGGCGCCTTACTGTAAGGGGGAACTTACGCTATCCTCTTTCGAGCGACGAATGGACTCTCGCTAGAGGTTTCGTGGAAATTACCCAAAGGGTTTGCAATAATGCTCGTGAATGCATACGAAAAGAAGTAAAACGATCCGTCCCCGTTAAGGGCTTAGTGCATGCCTTCCGGAATCAAATTTCTCGCTTCCCCAGCAGAGTCGCCACTTGTTAGACGAGGTGACGCGGCCTAATCTCCCGGGCGGACCGGGGGGTGGACAACCTCATGGCGACGTAAGCGGTGATTGGCGCCGAAAGCAACCAATCGTGGAATCAAGCTGCTCGGTAGGACCGGAGCTCGGAGATATGGAAGAGTCGCCACCCACGAATGGGAAAATGAACACCGATCCCTTGCGGGAGACCGGTGTGGTTCGGGAAACTTAGGTACGAGCCGAGAAGGCTAGCTCCTTTCCGGAGAAAGGCTACTAGGCACCCCGACATCGCCCGGTTATGAACCACCGGCCTCCTACTCAGCATGTTAGGCGATAACGGACTAATCGTATACTTCTTTAAGTTTAAAATTCATTTGAAACCCTTTTCTTTCTCTTTTTGGAAACCGTTTTGAGCACATGATATTGAAAAGCCACATTAGTAAAGAATCACCCATTTATGTTTATACATACACAGAGAGGGGAAAGGAAGAAGTGATTTATTTACAGTCCATTTACGTGTCATGTTGTGTGTTTATACTACACTAACTTATCCCCAAAACAGATTTATTTACATGGTTCGCACCTAAATCGCCGTTGGAACGATTTAGGTGCGTTTTAAAGCCCCGTTTGATGAATTTTACCCGAACCGCCGTTGGAACGACTCGAGTATTTGAAAACGTTTGAGATAAAAACCTTTTAATGAGAAAACGTGGTTAAACATACAAGTCAATTTTATTTTGTACAAATCCTTTGAGAAAATGGTTCCAAACTCTATTATTTGCAAAGAAAACGATTTTAATTACAATGATCCTTTAATCCGCCTTTGGAACGGATTAAGGTTTTTAAAAAACGTGGTGTTTTGAAGACGATTTGAAATATTAACAAGAATTACTCTATTTATTTACATTAGAAATCTAAAAAAACTCATTTGTTTAAATAATTCAATTGAAAACTCTCTTTTTGTGATTTATTTTCCCCACTTATTTAATGGACTCTCTAATTATTATACTTACAACAATAAACTTATTTAAATTAATATTTATACTTAAATAAAGCCCATTTGAAACATGGACCCATGAATGGGCTCAAAGAATAAAGAAAATAGTTTATACATGCATATATACATTTAAATCAAAAATGGGATATGAAAAACAAAAGTTAATACAAAATGAACTATATGTATATAAAAATAATAAGTACAATATATATATACTTTAAAAATATGAAAATAGTAAGTAAGTCCTATGACTAATGAAATAATTCTTAACCAAAAATAGTTTTATTCAATAATCACTAAAATAACCCAAATGTTTCAAAACCATACATATACATAACTAATATAGTTTTAAATACCAAAAATACCATATGCTAATATATATTAATTATTTCCCCCAAAATACCAAATAACTAACATTTAAAACATGATCCAAATTAATAAAAAAAAGAATACATATATATACTTATACTTATAACATAAAACGGGATAAATAATAATCTACAAATATTCTAAAATAATTATGTATGCTAAAGTTCTAAAATAATTTGAAATGCATATATTACATAATTATATATATATATATACTAAGGATTAAAAGTTTAAAAGTTAAGAAAAAGGGACTGAAATGGCATTTTTTACATTTTGGCAGATTTACAGACGGAAAATCCGTCGGTAAACAGCATTTAGTAACAGAATTGGCAAATTACAGCAGCACCCCAATATTTTCCAGATTTATTCAAAAGCTTTAAATCAAATCTAATTCAATCGTTTTGGATTTCCGAACTACCAAAAATGGATCATAGTCGAAAACGGAAGTTCCTAAAACGATGTTTTTATTTTAAAACGTTATTTGGAAACCTCTTTTAAATTAAAAAATCTTATAATTACAACATTTTCGATACCCGAACTACCTTTTTATCGGATCACGGTTCGTATTGGGATATCCAAAACGAGGTTTTTATTTTAAAACAAAACCGAATTTTATTTAACGCGAAACGAAAAAATAAATATGTTAATTAAACAAAATGTGACAACATAAATAAATAACTAAATGAATAAAAACTATAGCATAAAAAAATAGAAGAAGAGAATAAATTAAATAAAATAAAGAGTCTAGTCCTCGGATAATACCTTGAATTCGGTATCTGACAGTCGAAGCCGATTGATTCCACGAATCGCGAGCTCCCGATAAAAATTTAGTAAAAATTGAACTTAGGAAATTTGGAATTTTTGAGAAAAAATATTTTGTCTCAACAAAAATCCACTCTCTCTCTCTCTAAAAATGTTTAGAGTGAGAAAGTTTTTCTCCCAAAAAGGCCTCCTCTTCACCTTGGGATCTGTGCCCTTATATAGGGAAACGGATCCCGGAACAATGGGCGACGTCCAAAAAAATTTGGGTGTCGCCCATTGTGGTTGGGCGGTCGCCCAACCTAGTGTTGGGCTACCGCCCAACCTTGTTGGGCGGCCGCCCAACATGAGTTGGGCGATCGCCCAACGGCATTGGGCGAGCGCCCAACGCGAGGTTGGGCGCCCGCGCCCAACCCTCGTCGGGCGTCCGCCCGATGCGTTGGGCGTTCGCCCGACGCGGTTGGGTGCCCGCCCGGCGACCCTCGGGGCGTGCCCCGCACCGTCGGACGCGTGCACTCCGTGGCCGCCGAGCGCGCGTTCTACGCAGCTAGACGCTCGCACGTCGCGGCCGCCGAACGCGCGCTCTGCGCTGCCAGGCACGTGTGCTCAACGGCCCACGAGGGCGCGCACCGCCAGCGGTCCCAGGCATTGCTCGGGCGTCGAGAGCGTGCCACTCGCGGTGCGTCCGACGGACGCCGCGCGCACGTCTCGAGCCGTAAAGCGGGCGTTCGACCATCGTCGTCCGCGTGCGGGATGCCGTTGTGTGCCCGCGCCGTGCCGTTAATTTTCCCCAGCTTATTATTCTCTATATATTTTTCAAAACTTCCGGAATCAATCGCTTCGACCGTCTTGTTTCAGGTTTTCATCACAGGTCCTCCGACTCGGTGTCTACAGCTGTCCCGTTATAGGATCAAAGTTCCATGTGTGCTCTCGCCCAGGAGTCATCAACTCCAAATGTCTGTGAGGAAAAGGTTCCACTTGCTGTATCGGAAGAGTGCCTTGATTTGGCGCCTGAGATGGCTGCGGGAGGGCCGATATGACAGGGATAGTCGGTGATTGTGTTGAGATAACCACAGGTTCTTGAGGAGCAGCCGCCACGGCGGTATTGTGTTCGTCGAGGGCAGTTAGTAAATTAATCATTCGATCTCCAGCCGCCTGGCTCATGTTCGAAGCCAAGACTTGTCCTGCCATCTGCACGAAATCACTATTGGACATTTCCATCTCAGTTTGCACTTGGACTTCCAATAAGGGACTCAATTGTTCCGAAGGACCCGATGAGCTAGGCACCACAGGCTGTGTACTTGCAGGTTGCGAATTCGCAATCCGTGGTCCCCTGGAGTTCATATTGGTTGATCTAGTGGTAACGCCGGTCGTTCGTGATGGTTCTGACATGTTCTTCGCGTACCTTTAACCAAATGTTGGTAAAAAAGGTCCACGATCACCGCACCAATGATAACTTGCCGGATCCGATTTGATATTCTCTGCCAGAGTTACCTGCAAAACAGAATCGGAGACAGGATCTCCGGGAAAACTCTCTGACGATCAAGTCAGTTTTTGTAAGAAGGTTGGTAATTTGACAATAGTATTGCGGGGAAAATTGTGAGCGTACCTTTTTCCCTCGTTCTTAAGGCCTTTTATAGGTGTTTTTTAGGTAACCACCGAGGGCGGTTACTCCTTAGTGGGCCACGTTCTGAGGGCGGTTCCCCCTTTTTAGGCCATGTCCCTTTCGTGGCTTTCATGGCAACGAACGTGGTTCTGAGTGGGAGTCTTGATGCTCCGTTTAGGAATTCGGGGCGGTTACTCGCTTCACCCGTTTCCGCTTATTCGAGTCCCATTCGGGGCGGTTACTCGCTGCGCCCGCTTCCTTTATTCGGGTCTCATCCGATCTTAGACCATAGGTCTAAGTATGGGCTGGGCCTGCGTAATGAATATGACCCGGTTTAGCCTCGCGGGTCATCAAGCACCTTTATATCATTAATTATAATTATTAGATTATACTTTTTTTATATTTATATGTTAAAATGAATCCGTGAATCATACGGACCAAAAAAATAGTTGTGTAAATATAATCGTAACGTTTTCCGATAAGATCAATTTTACCCATACGTTTATGGATGAATTAAAGTAGTTTCGTGAATTTTTTGGTTAGTTATTCATAACTATATTATCAGTAACAATCTAGACACTTTGACAAAAAAAAAATTTATGGTTAACTTATATGTCCGTTTGTTTTAATTTTTCGAAATTACTGTTTATCTTTTAAGTCTAAACAGAAGACAATGAGTGTTTGGTAGAAACTCGAAACAACTGCTTTTAACGTGAAAAATCAACTAATATCTACTGAATACCAATAACAGCAAACAGAATATGTGAAACAAGCGGGTCTTTAGTTGTTCGTATTTTAATAGGTTTTTTGTGTAACTATGTTAGTAACATATTAAGGGCCCGTTTGGTTCAGCTGTTAGCTAATAGCTGTTGCGGTTGCTGTTAGCTGTTTGCAGTTGCAGTAAGCTGTTAGCTGTTTGCAGTTGCAGTAAGCTGTTAGCTGTTTAATTACTAGTGTTTGGTAAAATTATATTGAACTGCTGTTGTTCGGATTTAAAATGTCTAAAATGGACATGTTTTAAATTAATCAACGATAAAATTATAAAAGGAAAAATGTGAAAAAATACCTATAATGTTTACAACTAGGAATAATTTTACTCTTAACCTTTAAAATGGTGCAATTTTACCCATAACGCTAGCAGCTAAGAGCAATTTTACCCCTAACATTGACAAGTTGGATCAATTTCAAATATTATTATTTATAAATTCGGCGAAATATTTGAATTTTTTTTGTCTAACTCGTACAAAAGACAATATTTTTTTTATTTTCTGAAAAAAAATTCATGTCTAATCATATGTTTGTGATTTGTTACAAACGATGATAAAATGGTATGTAAAGTGTAGATGACAATATTCATGATCAAGAATGCAGTTTGATAAATTATTTCTCAAATTGACCCAACCTGTGAATGTCAGGGGTAAAATTGATTTTGGCTGCCAATAATAGGAGTATAATTGCACCATTTTAGACGTTAAAGGTAAAATTGCTCCTAGCTATAAATGTTAGGGGTATTTTTGCACCTTATCCTATTATAAAATAAAAAATGTGTTACACAAACTAATAAAAATAATCTATATAAAAAATAAAAAATTTATTGAACGCAACAAAACATTGTTTTTTCGGTAATTATTTTGTAGAAATATAAATAATATTAAAGAATAAACATATTTTGTGGAAATAAAAAGGATAATTCTGTCAATAACAAATAACTACAAACAACTGTTTATGAAAAGCTCCAAATAGGAGCTTTTCGTGAAACGCTCCAAAACGCTGCAGATTTCAGAAAAAACGCTAAACGCTGCGGTTATATAAACCTAACCAAACGCTATTTTTCCAGCGGTTTGGAGTGAAACGCTAAACGCTCTTCCGAAAAGCTAAAACAAACACCCTCTAAATATCTTGAACATAATTGATGTTTAGAATACCTGATTAAATAACAGTCAAACCGGTTTTTCTAAATTTTTGTTAACGTACGGCTAAAATTGAACTCAAAACGCTATGGTTAAATTTATACTATTTTATAAGTTAAGATTAGGACCCGTTTGTTTCAGCTGCTCCTGTTTGTTGTTTGTTGTTGCTGTTAGTTATTTGCTGTCAGACATAGGCATCAGATGTTAGTTGATTTTCATCTAAAAAGCAGTTGTTTCGAATTTTTACCAAACGCTTTTTGTCTCCTGTTTAGACTTGAAAGGTAAAAAGCAGTTCCGAAAAATGGAAACAAAGTGCCCGTTTGTTTCCATTTTTCGGAACTGCTTTTTGCATTTCAAAACTAAACAAGAGACAAAAAAGTGTTTGGTAAAATTGCAATCAATTGCTTTTTGCAGAAAAAACAACTAATATTTACCGTCTATCAGCAATAACAAACAGCAAACAGGAACAACTGAAACAAACTGGCCTTAAATATACAATTAAGCGAAAACGTTATTGTCAAACTTTATTCTTTTATTATAGGCATAATACCCATTTGGCTTCCTAAACTAAGATGTCAAAGTCAATTAAGACTTTAAACTATTAAAATCATCAATCAGATCCTTGAACTAACAACAAATCATCAATCAAGTCTCCATTCTAAACAAAAACATCAATTGGAGTCTCACCGAATATCATTCGGTTGAACGATTTCAGACCTTCTTCTCTAAATCTATTTTAAATCTATTTTGAACCAATATAGAGATTATTACAATTCATATCAAATATTCATTGTTTCTGATTGTAAGATAGAATGATGATTCAATTAATAATTTTTGTTGATAGTTTAGGGACTTTTGAAGTTTTAATTTGGTGAGCCAAACAAATGTAATGCCTTTAATATATTATTGGTCTCATAAAACTATGTGGGACAAGTCCAATTAAATGAGAGTTCTAAATTGTTATATGTTTTCAATAGAACAGAAGAGTTTGATGATGATTAGTAAACCATAACATTTAAAAGAATTGTAATAAATAGCAACTTATTTATACTCTCAATTTTTATATTCATCCTACATTTAATTCTTTCCAAATTCAGCTTCACTTTTCTTTTCAATAACTAGTTACACATTTGGATATATATAAATGATATTTTCTATACATATAGGGCTCCATCAGTTTTAATAACTAAATGGGTTTGGTAGCTCTTTTTTTCAAGCTCCTTCATCCCTTTTCACTTTAAAATAGAGTTTTAGATGTTTGGTTAGATATTTTGTTTGCCTATAAAAGCAGAAAATCTCTGTTTTCTAGAAAAGCAGCTATTTCCAACAGCAAACAGTAGATAAAACAAACGGGTCCTAAATTGGCCCCACGAACCAATTGATGTGAGCTTCTATGTTAAAAGTCTTAATTTATTTAAATTAGAGATTTTGAGTTCGAATTGTAATATATATACTAACACGTAAATTATTTGAAAAATATAAGAAAATGTTGGTTAAAATCCATAATATAGGCTTTACGTGTATAATATATATATAGTAAATTATGAGCTATCATATATATTTATCTGTTAAGTGACCTAACTAGTTTATGGAAAAATTATAAAATTGGATCAAATGGAAGACTCATTTACATATTTAACTCATTTACTCAACCTACTACATATCTAGACTATTTTTGTGTGACTTTCCCGAAATACCCTCAATATGTTTGTAATTGTACGACGTGGCCGTATCCCTCCCGTCTGACTTCGCGAAACGATGCTTTCACGACGTATGCGAAGCTAATGTTTGGTTTAGTTGATGATTTTAATCCGCATATGCGAAATATGGACATGTTTTTAAGAGTATTCGCGAAGTGGTATATAACAAAAAAGGTCAAACAACAAGGGATTATAACATTATCAAAATTTACAACAAGATTGCCATAATAACATTAAAATTATAACATTAACAAAATTTACAATAAGATTGCCACAATAATCTCCTAACAAATCACTACAAAGTGAACCTGACGAAGCTGGACGGAAATTTCTCCCTGGACTGGAAGTCCAAACTTTTTGGGATGATAAATGGAAGTCCAGACTTTTTGGAATGGACGTTTCCGATGGTGCACACCAGGATTGGCACAATCTCTCCTAACAAATCATTTTAAAGTGAATGTACCAATATTGAGGGAAATTTCTCCCCATACATGAAGGAAAGTCATCTCCCCTGCACCCCAGTACGCGGCCTTCTAGAAAGGGATGTTATGTATTTAACCACCTTCAGAAAAAATTAATCGTGTTAGGCAGAAAAAAAAGACGATTTGGCTTCGCGAAATGAGGATTAGTGAAGCATGCGAATGTAAATGTGCAGGTGATATGTGTATATTATACTTATTTTTACCCCTTAATTCTCATGATTTAATTGGATAATTAAGCTATTAATAGAAATTTTAAGTGATTTTTCTATAGATTGAAGAAGGAGGACCTTGGTAGATCACTTGTGCTTAATTGGAGTGAAATTGATATTTTGGAGGAACAAAAAGACCAAAATGGAGAACCAAGGATCAAAGATGTATTTGGAGAAAAACATATTCTGCTTGTTCAAGGGTCACTGCCTGTTTAGTGGAAGAGCTCATGATGTGCACAAGGAGAAGAACAACCAGGAATGAGTGAGAACAACTGTTCGGATGAAAGATGAACCCAAAAATGTGGATTATCACTCTTCCCTGATTTATTAGAGATCCTTCCTGAAGGAGAAATTGAATTTGCTGCAGAACAACCATGATTGTGGAAGAAAATAATAAAGCATGGGCTGTCTGACTGTTCAGCAGACTGCTCTCTGTCTGTCAGATCAGTCTGGCAGACTATATCTTCAATATTTTAATGTATCTAGAACAATGATTTCTGCTGGATTTTTAGGCTATTTAAAGAGCCTTCTTTTATGTTTTTGATTCATTTAGATTTTAGATCTGAATCATTAGGGTGTAATTTTGTTTCTTGTTCTTTTAATGCATTGTTTGTTCTTCTTTATTAGTTTTGTCTTACTTCATTTAATTATGAGTAAGTAATTTAATTAACAGGTATGCAGCTGTTCAGGAATAGGTAAGGAGCAGGTTTACTTCCCTCTAAATTCATTAAGTATACTTAGCTTGGCTGTTCAGTGAGTAATTAGCGTTAAATAGGAGTAGCTAACCTATTTCTTAGTGGAGCAATTACGAGGAGACTCTCTTTGCAAAACTGAACTTTCACTAAACACATTTAATCATGAAACAGAGACATAATTGATTATATGTTAAGGGTTTTAATTGTTCAAATTAAATGCTTTCCTGTTCTTAAGGCTTAAAGATATATTAATCTCAAGGAGACTTATTTTAATTGTTTTTAAAGAACGTTGGGAACAAGGGACATCTGACTCAACCGATTTTCGTGAAAGATGTCTTAAGCCAAAGCTGTTTCTACTTAATGAACAATGAGCGAAGTGCCTGTTCACTATCATTTTTGTGCATGTTGTCTGCCTGTTCTTCCCAAATCTGATATTAAACTTCTTTTTAACTTGCTTTACCATTTTATTTTATCAAATCAACACCACATCAATTTAAGTGATCGGTTACTCTTTAAACTTGACTGTGCTCATCCTTTTAAGTAATTATATTCACTTGTTCTATCCTCGTGGAGACGGTATCTTACTTATCACTTTATTACTTGTACCTAGTGCACTTGCTAGTGTTCACATTTTAGGACAACAGTAGGAAAGAGGATGATTTTACTTAGTGAATCGATGCTTTCGGGAAGTCTGCGAGGTCTGAAACGTGACGATCTATGTCGTCTATCGATCTTTCATGAAGTCTACGAGTGAAATCTTGAACTTTTCTACTCGCAGACCTCGCGAAATAATCGATCCTCTAAGTAGATCGTCACGTTTCAGGCTCTTTCTCATCGCAGATCTTCGTGAAATCATCAACTACGCCAAGTGATTTTCTGGAAAAACGCAGAGAAAACAGTAGATACTTACATTTTTCACGCCTTTCACCCTTAAAATCGACAATAACAATATGATAAACTGGAAAATGGATGAAAATAACGTAGAATAACCATTTCTTCGATGGTCACAAGAAGAAAGAAACCAAGGAACAAGCATGGACAGGAAGATGAAGAATCATGGCTTCGTTTCTAGGATTAGGAAGATGAAGAATCAAGAGATGGAGAGAGGAAGAAGAGAAATACATTATGATGTGGAGAAATGGTACAGATTTCATGCAATTTAAATAAAGGGAGGAAGATCAAAGGTCTGGAAATCATTTGGGGAAGAGCAGTGGGTTCACGTAACCGGAAATGAGAAGGGGGAAGATGAAAGGGTAAGGGTATTTTGAGAAAGTCACACAAAAATAGTCTAGATATGTAGTAGGCTGAGTAGATGGATTAAATATATAAATGAGTCTCCCATTTGACCAAATTTTATAATTTTTCCTTAGTTTATAGATCTACGATATATATAATAAGTATGAGCTTATTTATGTGTGGATACTTAGTTGCAATATACTAATTCCATAATGACGTTGGCCCATAAAAAAAATTATTTTTTAGTTTTATATAAATAAAAAGCATATAATATAAGTTAATATTAAGTTCAACAAATTTTACTTTGCCCGATGTGTGAGGGATGTTGTTTTTGCAGTTAAGGGAAAAGCCGCTCACGCGGCATGTGGAGCAGCCACACGACGTGCGAGCGCAGTTTAAACTCTCTGCCTGAAAATATACTAATTCACACGACATGTGGTCTACCCTACACCCAGTGTGGAACATAAAACGACCAATAAAATAAGAATTTTCAAAACTCTGAGTTCGAGAGTGCGCACACACACTTCCAGCCTGCCTCTAGTCGTACTGAGTCCCTGAGCGATGACAAAGGAACTCTAGGCGATATCAACTGCTCTAGACGGTCATAAAAGGGGCATGGACAGTCACAAAAGAGAGGTTTGATCAGGAGTTTGGACGGTAGCGCCTACCTCTAGGCGATAACAAAAGGGTTTGGGCGGTAGCGCCATGCTACAGGCGATCACAAAAGGTGCCTGGTCGGTCATAGGATTTGTAGAAAACTACCTTTTCACCACTGAACTTTGCAAAACATTAAAATTAAACCCTTTTACACATCACTAAACATATAATACAAATTGTTGTAAAAAAAACATATAATACAAATTAAACGTTAAAAATAATATAAAATGGAACTATTAGTCAAAGTAACCAAAATAATTGGAACAGTCCGCCCTTTTTTTTTGACAATGGAAAGAATACTTTTATTGATCAAATGCAAGTGCATTACAGATACAGGGGGGAGGGATTGAAATCCAAACCATCCTATCAGTAGCAGCTGTAACTACACGAACTAACGAATGAGCCACTATATTGGCTGTTCTACGAATAAAGGAGAAGGAAACGATGGCTAAATCCTTGAGCAGGAGTTTGAAATCTTCGATAATTAGATCAAGAGCCGAATTGCCGCTAGTTTCTCGCTGGACAGCATACACTAGTAACTGAGAATCCGATTCTACAATGACGTTTTGTGTACCTGTAGATTTAAGCCAACTGAGCGCCTCCCTGCATGAGATTGCTTCGACAAGGAAATGGTCAAGGCGACAGTGAAATCCTCCATGGCCACCCGCAACGAACCTGCCTAGGCTATCCCGAACCACAAAACCGAAACCCGCATAGCCCCTATCAGAGAATACGGCTCCATCTATGTTTAATTTGAGCGACCCCGGAGGCGGGTGATTCCATCGCTGCTGTTTATCAACCTCCGCCCTGCTCTGCCCAGAATTTCCTTGCTGCGCGGCCCGCCAACGATCCTGAAACATCAACGCCGAAGCTAGAAGTTCGGTCGGGGGAGATGTTTTGTTCGACCAAACAGAGTTGTTACGGTTCAGCCAAATAAACCAACAAAGAATAGCTGCTGTATCTAGATTACCGGGATGGGCCAAAGCTATGTTCGACCAAAATTCCATGAAATTACTGCTGCTGCATTCACGACGAAACCGTGTAAGATTCCACAGCGAGCGAACCTTGTAACACGACACTAGAGCATGGAAATCGTCTTCGGATTCCAACTGACACAAAGGGCACATACTCGCAATCGGAACCCTCTTATTATTTAGCGCTTGCAGCGTCGGAAGGCACCCTGAGAGAATCCGCCAAACCATATTCTTGACCTTGGGAGGAACTTGGAGGGACCAGATTGCTTCCCAATTCACTTCATTCATTCCTGCCCCTGCATCTGACCCATAACGATTAGTCTACAGCTGCTGATAGGCGGTTTTAACTGTAAATTTGCCTCTTACTCCCCAAAACCATTCCCAGGAATCAGCTACCCTGCGCTTGCTCAAGGGGATACTACGAATAAGTTGCTCATCCCTTTCTACAAAGATACCTCGGATCAGATTCAAATCCCAATCACCTGCTTCATTTCTCAGGCTCTCAACCATACCACTTTCCAGGCCCATAAACAAGGCTCTTTCCACAAACGGATTAATTGGGTCCGGAAGCCACGGATCCTCCCATATGTGAATCGTATCCCCTTTGCCGACCACCCTCTGAGCACCCATTGCCACAACTGTTTGAGCCGCGTATACACTCCTCCATATATAACTTGGCTTGTGACCCAATTCAGCATTCAGAGAAGAGGAGTGGGGATAATATTTAGCTTTATACACTCGAGCTACTAGGGAATCGGGGTTCATTAGTAGCCTCCATCCTTGCTTAGCCAGTAGGGCTAAATTGAAAAGGTGCAATTTCCTGAAACTCATACCTCCATCACACTTCGGAACACACAGTCGATCCCAGGATTTCCAATGAATTCCTCTTCCTTCCGAGTTCGACGAACCCCACCAGAAGGAATTCATCATCCTTTCAATGTCCGCACACAGCAATTGAGGTAATAAAAATAAGCTCATAGCATAAGAAGGAAGAGCCTGGATGATTGATTTTAGCAGTACCTCTTTGCCCGCCCTTGAAAGGAATTTAGATTTCCATCCTGCAACCCTACTTCTTACCCGGTCAGTAATGTATTGAAAGACCTGTGTTTTGCACCTCCCAATTAACGTTGGCAAGCCCAAATATGTGGCTGTTACTGTGCCCAACGGGATCCCAAATTGTGATCTCAATTCTGTTTTCAGTGCAGAGCTACAATTTTTACTGAAAGAGATGGAGGATTTTTTAAAATTCACCTTCTGACCCGATGCAGCTTCATATTGAGCTAGGCACAGCTTGATCTTTGAGCTCTCCTCACTGGATGCTTTAAAAAATAAATAACTGTCGTCCGCGAAGAACAAATGTGAGATTGGTGGGGCTGATCTTGATATACGACACCCTGTAATTGCACCCTGCGCTTCTAGTGCTGACAAAGATGCTGAGAGGCCTTCTGCACATATCAGGAACAGATAAGGGGAGATAGGGTCCCCCTGTCTAAGTCCGCGTTCTGGTATTATTGGGCCAATTAACTGTTTACCGTGCACAATCGTATATTTTGCCTTTGTAACACACTGCATGACAAGAGAGATCCATCGGTTATCGAAGCCCAACTTCTGCATAATCTGTCTCAAGAAATTCCACTCTACTCGGTCATATGCTTTGGCCATATCTAATTTCAGCGAAACAAACCCTTGCCGACCCTGGGTTTTATGTTCCATGTAGTGATTTACTTCAAAAGCCACCATAACATTGTCAGTAATAAGTCTACCTGGGATAAAGGCACTCTGCGTTGGGGAGATTATGGTATCCAGGACCCTCTTGAGTCTGTTAGCCACTGTCTTCGCAAGAATCTTGTAAATTACATTACACAAAGCAATCGGTCTCAGATCTGCAACTGTTTCAGGCACCTTTTTCTTTGGGATCAGGTGGAACAGTCCGCCCTTATTTCTGAATCTTAGTTCCACAATGTATATTTATAGTAATATGAAATAATAGCTTACATAAAAAAATATATTTTTTTGGTGTAGAGTGACCCGCGTAATAACATGGTTTGTCCCTCATTGCAAATTTCCAATTCCAATTCCATAATCGGTCTTATCATATGGATAATATTTACTTGGTGATGTTATTAATAACTTTAGGGTGTTATTTAGAGATATCGGAAACATGGAATACGTGTTCAGCAGTTTCTAAGCCACCGCGAAAATAAGAAAAAAAGAAAAAATGTGAAGTGATGAAATGAAATTAAAATGGAATAAAAATAACGTAGAGGATTGATTCCCCTCAGAAACTCCAATTACCTCTGGGTTTTTGGCATAGTAGAGACTCCACAAATAGTATACGAGAAGAATGACTTAACTTAATTGAATTAAACAGGACCTAAATTAATTAATTAAATATTAATTAATTCAGAAATTTAATTGAAGGATAACATTTTGTTCTTTTTTATTGAAATTAAGTGAACTGAACTGAATTCTACTGAAACTGAAATAATAATATAATCCTTTAAAAATAGCAATAATTAAAATAAAAAGCTTATAAAAATAATAATGGTTATAATAATAATAATAATGAAAAAATAATTATAATAAATAATTATAATTATATTTATAATAAGTAATGATAACTTACTGAACTGAACTGATTGCTGAATTAAACTGCTGAAATTAAGTGACAAAGAACAGGATTTAAGAACATGACTCCGAAGACTTAATTAAAATCTGAAAATTCACTAAATAAGAATAAAAATGGCTTAAATTTATGAAAAATCTCCTAAATCTTTTTACTTTTAATCGAATGAACAAAAGTCTATTTATATAAGTAGGGTCAGATTTCACCCCCAAATCCAGCCAAGGCCAATTTTTTTTATATTCAAATTATGTATAATTTTGAATTTTCAAATGCACATGACCATGTATACATGGTCAGACGAGAATACATGGCAAAAGTCTATGTGACCGCATATACACGGTCACATAGTGAATCAGCACAAATGTACGCACTCCTGATTAGCTCGGGTGTGTGTCCATGGGACCACATAAGTGCGATCACATGCACTATTAGAACTATGAGACCATGTATAGCTAATCGTGATTAGTCTGTATAGCCAATCCACATGAATGTATATACACAATCATGTAGGCGATCAGGATCATGTATACATAGTCTTGATGCTCAAATACCACTCGAGATGGGCCTTTTAAGATCCGGTAGTTTCTAAAGACCGCAACTCCTAAACTGAAAGTCTGATTTAAGCACAGTTAGTTTGTTGGGTTCGTAACGAGACACTCTATGAATCTAAGGTAAAATTTAACTCTAATAATGATCAACATATCAGTCAAAGCTGTTTTTAGTCTCGAATTTCCAATGATCATAACTTGCTTGTTACAGATATGAATCTAGCCTAGTTAGTTGTGTTCGAACGCTAATCCCGAGTACTACTCATCTCGTAGATTATGAGAATCTAACTGGCCTCTGATCAAAGGGTTGGTGTTCGACTCGATCATAGTTGACCTACTTCCACACTTTTAGGATATTTTCTTCCCCCAAACATTATCACAGAGTTTCGTAGTGACCAATATAAGATTTTCATTATTTGGCTCCAGTGTCTACACCTAGGTACGTAGTGTTTTTATCAAGAGACCGCATTAGTTTCAGCACGATAAGAGCCTCATTCACTACCTGAATGGACTTTCAACATTGGCAATCGGAAGTCTAGTCCCAAATCTACAAGCACCCCAGTGTTAGGTGCTCAGAACCTATCAATTCTTTTAAACATTGACCTAAAAAATTTAAGGACTTAATATAAATATAAATATAAATACAAATACAAATACATTGATCTAAAAAAATATTAATCCAAATATAAACATATAAATACATAAACACAACAAAATACAAAAACATTACTACAAATTTAAGATAGATAAAACAATTCTTGAAAAGTTGATTTTGGTAGTTTCCCTAATGATTTAGGGAAAATTACACAGAAATTCATCTTCTAAAAACTATTTACAACTATGTCAAGTCATAATTTTAGATTATATCAAACTAGTAAAATCAGTACTTTTAATATAATTTAAGGATTAGAATTTATAAATTATAAGTCTATAATATATTTTCTAGGATTTATGATTTATGAATTGGAGTCTAGAATTTTTAAATCATGGTGTAAAATCACAATATATAGAAAATAATGACATATTAAAAATTAAGTTTGGTGATATGACTTAGTTGTAATTTTGTACTTAATTATAATATTCATGTATTTGACCCGAATAATTTAGGTGATTTTAGAGAATAAGTAAACCCAGCAGGGAAGAAGCCCAAAACTCTAAAAGGGGTTCATATATAAACAGGCTTTAAAAAGCCCGACGTTACGAGACCAAAATCCAAATCCCACATTGCCAGTTTGTGCTACTCTATAAGTCTTTAAGAACCGAAAGCTAACAAGTATCTTTCGTCCCTTCGGGGACATCCGATAAAATTGGAACGATACAGAGAAGATTAGCATGGCCCCTGCGCAAGGATGACACGCATAAATCGAGAAATGGTCCAAATTTTTTTGAATTTCATTTTCTGCCAAACCCTAATTTTCGTTTCTCTGCTTCAATTTAGCTCTACGTCAACAACTGTCAATAGATTCTTCATGAAAAGGTCAGTTGCTATTTGCAAATCCCTGCGAAATTCTTTTTAAATCTCTGCTTCAAATCCCACATCGCCAGTTTGTGCTCTTCTACAAGTCTTTAAGAAGCGAAAGATAAATTTTTTGTCCCTTCGGGGACATCCGATAAAATTGGAACAATACTGAGAAGATTAGCATGGCCCCTGCATCAAGGATGACACGCATAAATCGAGAAATGGTCCAAATTTTTTTGAATTTCAATTTTCCCTAAACCCTTGCTTTCCAGTTCTACTGCTTGAGAATTTAGCTATGCGTTGATGGAATCAGTTGTTTTCGCGAAATTACTCTTCAACTCTCCTACAATGGCTTCTTCCTTCTGCAAATTTAGTTCTGCGCCAGTGGTATTAATGGAGTCTGCATATAAACAGGTACGCCGCTATTTTCTATTTCCCTGATTCGATTCGTGGGTCATTGTACACCGATTTTGGAAATGGCTATAATTAAGAAACTGGTTTGATAATTTGTATATTATATTACTGCAGTCTACATATATCATGGCTAGACCTATATTGTTCATCATCTGTAGCTTAATAAGAATCAATTTTACAATTTCAAAGGGAATGACCACCTTGTAGCTTAATTAGGGAGTAGTAGGAACCATTTTTTCCAATGGCTAGTAGATCAGAATGTGATCCTTTTTCTACAACCTTTCCATTCTTTATAACAGCTATGGTTTCTGCCTTTTGTATGGTTGATAATCGGTGAGCAACTACTACACATGTTCTCCCCACCATCATCTTCTCCAGTGCTTCTTGTACTAAGTTTTCTGATACACTGTCTAGAGCACTTGTTGCCTCATCTAACAGAAGGATTGCTGGATTCTTTAGTATGGCTCTAGCTAATGCTATTCTTTGTTTTTGCCCTCCTGAAAGTTGCACCCCTCTTTCTCCACAATAAGTCTCATAGCCGTCTTTCATGGAACTGCATTGTATATGTATGAAACATCAGAACCAATGAGCCTTTGACTTGCATATATAATAAGAAATAAATTTTTGAAATGAGGAACTTCATACCTTATAAATTCATGGGCGTTGGCTCGCATGGCTGCTTCTCTTATTTCAGCTTCTGTAGCATCCTCTTTGCCATACACAATGTTCTGACTTATAGTTCCAGCAAAAAGAGTAGGTTCTTGACTCACCAGTGCTATATATGATCTTAACTTTTTCAAGTTGTAGCTCTTAATGTCTTGTTTGTCTATCAGAATTTTTCCTTTTTGAGCGTCGTAAAATCTTTCGATCAAGCCAATGATGGTTGATTTTCCTGAACCACTTTGCCCGACAAGTGCCATTGTTTTTCCTGCTTCGATTTTGAGGCTTAAGTCCTTGAAGATCATTTGGTTAGGCCTGGCGGGGTAGGAGAAGTAGATGTTCTGTAATTCTATGTTGCCTTTGATACCCTTTTTAACTAGAATCCCTTCCGGATCATCAGGATTGATTTTGCTTTTCCTGTCGAGAATTGCAAAAACTGATCTGATGGCATTGCTGCCTTTAGCTAGATCAGAACTCATGCTTGCTGCATCTCCAATGTTTTTACCTGTGCTCATCAACATGAAGAATACCTGGAAAAGGTTCTTTGAGGTTATTTCTTTCTGCGCCATTAATCTCCCTCCATACCAAAATGTTAAACAAACAGAAGATGCAGTCAGAAACTGAGAGCTAAAGAGACCAAAGCCAGATAACCATGATTGCTTTACAGTTTCTTTCTTTGCACCTTCCATTGTTTGTTGAAAGAACTTCAATATCCTTTTCTGTGATGAAAATGCCGTGATAGTCCTGTGGTTAATGATAGCTTCACTTGCAAGTTGGCTTCCTTCGCTTTGCTCTTTCTTAGCTTTTTCAGACATACTTTTCATTAGAACATTTTTTGAATAAAAGCTTCCAATTAGCAGTGGCTGCATAGCTATCATTACAATCGCTATTTTCCAAGATAACAACAGAGCCAGCAAAAAGGCAATAGAACTACCAAAGAAAACTTGAACCAGCAATGACATTCGATCTGCAATAAGGGATTGAAACAATTGAGTCTCAGTAGCTAGCCGCGCACAAATGGCAGCACTAGTATTTTGGTCTTCATCAAACCATCCTACCTCAAATGTGAACACTTTCTCGAGCACTTTTTCTCGTACCCTTTTTGTTAACCGTTGGCCCATAACCGCAAAATTGTAATGCTGTAGGAGATTAGTAAAGAAACTGACAACTGCAATGCCTAAAAAGATGAAGCAATAGATTTTGGATTCTCTCTTGATTTTTGAATAGTCTGTCAAGAAATAGACTGCGGAAATTGATCCTAGACAATAAGCATGACCAACCTGAACCAGTCCAAAGCCAGTAGCACCTAGGCAACCAAGCAATGCTTTCTTCCATTCTGGTGCATTCATTCGTAGCAATTGAAAAAGTGAAGGGGAAGGATATAGGGATTTTTTCAAGTTGCTTTGATTTGGGTTATCATAGGGATTTATTTGGACTGACTGGGACAAACTAATGGAATACACAGGGCTGAAAGCATAGGCTGGACTGTTTTGATAACTTGATCTGACACTAGCATGCTGTGGAGTCCACGGACTTTGCATTCTATGTTGTTCTGTTGAGTAATGAGGGGAGTAGAAGGGTTCTTCTTGTGCAGCTGATTGTTGCAATTGCACCATTTTGTTGTATGCTCCGCCTTCTCCATTATTCATTTGGATCAGTTCATTGTGCGAACCTGATTCAATAACTCTCCCTGATTCGAGAACAACAATCA
This sequence comes from Euphorbia lathyris, assembly GCF_963576675.1. Classification (NCBI taxonomy): domain Eukaryota; kingdom Viridiplantae; phylum Streptophyta; class Magnoliopsida; order Malpighiales; family Euphorbiaceae; genus Euphorbia; species Euphorbia lathyris. The sequence continues at coordinate 14,851,945 of NC_088914.1, read as the reverse complement.
GGTCAGCCTCTCGAATGGTAGACAGACGATGAGCAACAATAATAGTTGTCCTTCCTTGTGAAGCTCTATCTAATGCTTCTTGCACAACTCTTTCTGACTCCGCGTCCAATGCACTAGTAGCTTCATCAAGTAAAAGTATCTTCGGATCTCTGATTAATGCCCTTGCTATGGCAATCCTTTGCTTCTGCCCTCCAGATAATTGAACTCCAAATTGTCCTACCTTTAGCATTTATAAAACATTTCCAAGTTAAATTCTCATGATGATAAGTACACAATACTAGGTGCTTCAGAATTCTGATCATTTGAGGATACTAATTTAGTTTTAGTAATGTGGTTTATCATTTATTTGTGTCATAATTTACGCTAGATGGATCATAGTCTGTATTCTGTGAAGAAAAAAGGAGCCTGTCATGAATAAAAAGCCACAATCAGAATCTCTAGTTCTTAGACCCAAACTATGCTGCACTGAAACTTTGATTTTTAAGTGTTTCACATTTCGGTAAAAGTTCTCAAGAATTAGTTGAAACTCTCGGGAACTTGTATGAAATGTTTCAGGTCACATTTCTGTAATTTTAAAAATTAGAAACTCGTTTTCTAGGATATAATGTTTTTCAGAAGTGGATATCAATGATAATCACATGTTCAATACATCCCTAATATTTTCTAGGTCATCTTCTACAACCTTTTAAAATGAATGAAAAAAAAAAAAAAAAAACTCATTTTCCTTCCATCAGGTGACTTGTATGTACTTTTTTTTAGTGTATATATATATAAAAATCAAACATACTTTTCTTGAAAATTTATAGATTATCCATATATTTTTCTTATTTACATGTTTCCTCCACGTTTTCGGTTCCTATTTTTTTAATAATATCATTTTCCTGTTTCTGTTTCCCTGTAACATAATAGGATCCTATCCTAATAACCACATAATAGTTTCTTATACTTGTCTAATTAAGTGCAAAAAAAAAAAAAAAATGCTAACCTGTGTTTCATATCCATCAGGTAACTTGAGGATGAAGTCATGAGCATTTGCAGCCTTTGCTGCCTGAACAATAAGGTGCATGGGAGCTTCTTCTTTACCAAATAAAATATTCTCCTTTATTGATGTTGCAAATAGAACTGGCTCCTGGTTAACTAGTCCCATTTTGGATCTCAACCATTGAAGCTGTAGTCTATTTATTCTGCACCCATCAAGGTAAATACTTCCACTAATAGGATCATAAAATCTCTCAAGCAAAGAAATGATTGTAGACTTCCCAGAGCCACTGCCTCCTACAAGACCTACTGTCTTACCATCTTGCACTTTGAGGTTGAATCCCTGCAAGACCGGTGTGTCAGGTCTTGATGGGTAGCTAAATTCAACATCTTTAAATTGAATCTCTCCCCTAAAATGTGCTAGGATTTTCCCCTTTCCATCTTCAAAGTTTATACTTGGAACTTGATCTATCATCCTCTGTATCCGAGCAGCAGCAATTGCTGCTTCTGATATAGAAGAAATATTTGGAAGCACATTCATGATGGACCTGTGATTACGAAAATTCAAATGTAAGGTATAATTAAAAACTTAAGACTTAAGGGTATCATCAGATGTTGTAGAACTCACACTCCACTCAAGATGACACAGGTTCCGGAAACGAAAACAGCTCCGCCATTTTCTCCTCTTTCAGTAACAAGAACACTTCCAACCCATGCTAGAAAACCCCAAGCTGCAAAGATCATTCCCATGCTTCCTATCAACAATCCTTTAGCTAACCCTTGCTTTATGCCAAGCTTCATATTATTTTGAAGTGCATTTTTATATCTATCTAGTGTTTGATTCTCTCCTACATATGAGTAAACAGTACGGATTGATGAGATTGCCTGTTCTGCAATTCCTCCTGCCACTGCGTAGGACTCTCTCGCAATTGTTCCTATGTGCATTAGTAGCTTCCCAAATGTTACTCCTGGAATGATGAACATAATTACGAATGGCAATGTTGCTACTGCTAATCGCCATGAGAGTGTGAAAGAAACCACAAGTGTAGCAATGAATGCTGAGAAGTGAGCCAGGGAATTCGGTATCTACAAGAAAAGAAATCTGATTAGTTTAAGCAAATGAAATTGAGGTAGTAGTAGAAACTATATGGCTGATGGAAATTCTAAACCTTTTCAGCTATAGCATCTTGGACTGAATGTGCATCAGAAGAGATGGCAGAGATAACATCAAAGGTACTATTAGAATTAGCTTGTTTATCGAAGAAACCAACTTCTTGTTGTAGGACTGATCTTAAGTACTCTATTTTCATTCGAGATGTCTGTCTTTCAGCTGTTCGTGTCCAACAAATTCCCTCTGCATAATCATATGTGAAATGATATTGATTACAATTTATACTAACACATATCTATCATTTTGTTTGCAGCTCGATACGTACCTAGAAAAGCAGATGTTCCAACTAAGATAGCAACAAACAGCAGCCTGAGTGAATACTGTTGCAGGAAAAGAAAGGTAACTACCCATTAATCTAATAACCAAAGGAATAGCAGGAGAAAAATAGTTCTAGCAATAGTTAGTATCTATGTTGCACGGAAACTGATACGGAAACGCAGACCGGAAACGTTTCTAAAAAAATATAGCTAGGAAACGGTTCTGGAAACGGAAAAGAAACGGACACGAAACTCGGAAACGCCAGTGACGGAGAGTTTCCGTGCAACATAGTTAGTATCATTCAAACCTTGTCTACTATTTCAAGGGAGAGAGATACGGCATCATGGGCGGTTTCAGAAGTTGCATATTCATTCATGATTTTACTAAGAGTATACATTATAAGTGGTGTCAACAACCCATCTCCAATGCAACCCAAAGTTCCAACTAACATTAGCAATTTATCTATCTGATCAGCATATTGAAAGAGCCTGCCTTTAGCCCCCATGTCAGTAACTTATGCTATGCAAACTCTTATTCCAAAATTCAGAGATTTAGAGAACCCCTCTTCTTTTTTTTGGTAACAAATGGTATTTCTATATTCAGAGAATTTTCCTCCTTTTATTGTCTTTCCACTTGTTACTAGTCCCACATAGACAAGACCAAGTTTGAGAGGAATTAAGCCGGCAACATTTGGTAGGATTCTAATGGCAAAAAGCATTCGGACTCCCTGATCGTTCCAATTTTGCTGGATTGAATCCCTGATCTTTTATTTTTACACATCAGACCCCAGATCATTTATTTTTGCTTATATTAAATTAAGTTCATGTTTGCAAATTAGTTAGCTGTGAACATCTAATTTAGTTAAAAGAGTGTTTTTCATTTCATCTATATCTGAAATTGTATTTTTTTTTTTAAGTTCGAAAGGTTTTTACAATTCCTATATAGCCACGTCACATAAAAAAATGTCTTTGAACTTTTAAAAATGCAAATTTTGCAAGTAGATGAAATGAATAACGCTCCGTCAATCGAGGTTTATGTCCAAAGCTGTTTTGTCTAGTCATTTGTAACCAAATATAAAAGATTAAGGACTTAATATGTTGAACTGAAATGATCAGGATCCAGAGATGCTTTTCTTGCCAATACTAAGTCTTCTTAAGGAATAGATTGTCGCTTTCAATAATTCCATGAAATTGACTTTTTTATGTTAAACAACAAAGGTATATTGTTCTTGTTTTCTTTTCTATTCATTGCATAGGGCTCTTGTAATTATTTGCCAGCATGATTCTCTTGTTTTTTTTAAACTTGGGTTGTTATGGTTGTTTAAATTCTATATTGCCCATTAATAAAAACAAGAAGAATTGATTCAGATGGTAGATGACATATTCAATGAAGAACAAAATTGAGTATTATCATATAATTTTTTATTTATTCCCTTTCCCAGTATTTCAATTTTGGTATTGGATTTTCTTTTTCTGTGTTTATTGGCTTGTATGGAAGTGAGTGTTTTTCTACTTGATATATATTATATACAGATGATACTGACAGATATATATTTTTGTCTTGTTTTGTCAACAAGCTCTTGTTGTATGGAACTTAGTGTTTTCCTTTATGTATGGGTAGCTCTGCATTGATGGAGATATAAAAGGCTTTTTCTTTCATCTTTTCATATTTTAACTTTGTCACTACATCCTTAAACTTAAGCACATTTTGTCTATTGGCACCTCCGAACTTTTAAAATAACCTATCATATACTTATAGTTGGCTTTAAAAACATATCACACACCTATAGTTGGCTTTAAAAACCTATTGCATACCTATAGTTAGCTCATTTGAACCTCATGCATACAAAATCGTTGATCTCTCATCTTTGACAGATGAGACGGCATACAGAATGAACTCACACGCTTTTCTTTTTTCTATAGCACGCATATGCCGCCTCATATGCTATGTTGGATGGAAACGGATACGGAAACTGAAACGGAAACGATACTGGGAAACGTAATTTCTACAAAACATAGGAAACGGAAATGTGGGGGAAATGTGTAAATATTAAAAATATAGGGGCATATTTATAAATATTAAAAATATAATAATACATTAAATAAAGACAAGATTAAAGAACAAGATGAAGAAAGTCCAAACTCAATCAAGATTTAAGAGACAAGGATTACAGGAGAAAGAAATATGGATAAGTTCTTTAAATTGAAGGATATAAGGAAGTAATTATCTCTCAAATAGAGAGTTTCAATTTTCATAATCTTAGATTGAACAGGAACGGGAAAATAGAAAGTTTGAATTTCCAGAATTTTAATCGAAATATGTAGGGAAAACCGTTTAAAAACTGAGAGACGTGTTTCATATTTTTGGTAATTACGGAAACGTGCTCGGAAACGTTTCGTATCCGAGAGTTTTCGTTTCCCACATCTGCCGGAAACGGGGAAATGCTTGTCATTGAGAGTTTTCGTGCATTATAGCTCATATGTCCATGATTTTGTGTGTAGAAGGTCCGAATGAGGTAACTATAGGTGTACTATAGGTGTCTGATGGGTCTTTAAAACTTACTATAGATGTGTGATAAGTCTTTAAAACCAATTATAAATGTGTGATAGATTATTTTTAAAGTTAAGGGTGCCAATAGGCAAAACTTGCCAATATAAATATGTGATAGGTTATTTTAAAAGTTAAGAGTGCTAATAAGCAAAATTTGTCAAGTTAATTCATTCCACATCACCACTTGAATAAATTTTTCATGAGGTGCCTTAGTTTTTTAGATAAAAAAAAAGTTGGAGGATGATTTATTTAAATCACGAGACTACGTTTTATTGTTAAATTTTAACATATGGTAAAATGAGTTTATATTATAAATTTCAAAAGGTATTTTACGTGTGCAAAAGTGTGTTAGAAATAATAATAACTATTAATGTTAGATCTTAATTATCAACTTTAATAGTTAAGATCAAATAGTTTATTGATATGATACGGGAGTCGGTTTGATTAAGAGGTTAAGGTTCAAATTTTCACAATAACATTTATTATTGAGTTTTAATTTAACATAAGTTATAGTGTTTTCATGTAGTACATGCTTCAAGTTTGTGAAATTTTTGCATGTAGGAATATATTAAATATTATTTTTGAATCTTACTTAAATTTAAGTTGTTAAATGCAGCGACGGAGATGAATTGGTATCCAGCCCAATGGGCTAGGCACCATAGTCGGGCTGGACACCATATTCTTTTAATTAGGCCCTGTTCAATATTCTTCTATTATACTTTAACTTTTAATGGTTTTTATTTGAAAGGTTTTATTTGTTTTGGAAATTTTAATCATACCTATAGGTTTAATTTGATTCGATTTGTGAAATTGTATTACTATGCTGGGTTTTGTTTAGGAATAAATTTTCTATATTAGGAACAATTATTCTATTCCATTTTATAAACCAAAAGACACCTTATTCTTATTTTATTTTTTTAAAATTTACGCACAATGCGCTTACATTAAAGAAGAAAGAAAAATCTCCACCCCACCTGGATGTGATTCAAACCCATGACCTCCCTAATCATAGGTAAGCTCCCAACCACTAGGCTAAGAGCTTCACCACGAAAGACACCTTATTCTTATTCTTATATCACCAATTGAAAACAAATAATAATAATTGTGTACCTCTATCAGTGGCTTTGGTCGAGGTAATGGTCTTGTGGATATCGATGAAATGGTGTTCTACGTTGCATCTGCAAAAATATTATGTTTGAAATAGATGCGTTCGGTGTGATGGAGAGGATTCGAATCGTCAAACCGGTCGATAAGAGTTAGGAGGTGTGATTGAGGATATTTTGTGCCTTAATTGTTTGAATGACGGAATTATTCAATGGTTTATGTCTCTAGATTAGCAAACGGTGCGGCTCATATTATGGTCCGTAAAGCACGTTCCAATGCTAATTTTTTCAGTGATTCATGTATTCCTTTCTATTTACTTTCTGCTTTGTGTAATCACTCAGCTACTAATTAATTAAAGTTCTAGTTTTTTTTCTATAAAAAAAAAAAAAAAAAAAAAAAAAACTTATTTGGTTCCAATGGTAATCAAAATTTTGCCATTGTATTGCTTTGTAACATTTGCCTTATATGTATTTCTATACGAATATTTAACCCATTTTATATGAAAATTGATTAAAAGTATCCATAATTTTTAACATGTGGTATGTGTATGGATCAATTGTTTTAATTATTATTTTTTTTCATATATGTGGATAACGGTATATTACATTCATGGCTACTGAAATTTACTCATTTTAATATATGTGGATGTGGTCATCAGTGACGAATACATGATTACTCGATTGGGGAGCTGATTTTACACGTGTGTTCGTAAAAAAAAAAAAAATAAAATAAAATTGCTAAATCAAGCTTGCTCTTTTTTTTTTTTTTGTATATATGTATGTTATACTTTGAATGGTCAAGAACCAATTTTTAAGTATTAATGTATAATTTTTTAAAATTAAACTAGATTTCATTTAATAGTCCTAACATGTAAAAAAAATATGGATTTAGGGAGGGCTGAACAAGTAAAAAAATTAAAAATTTTGATTATTGAGAATGTATCAGGCGAAAAAGAATTAATAATTTAGATTTAAAAAGACCTAACAGGCCAAAAAAAATTAGAAATTTGGATTTACGTAGGCCTAACAGGTCAAAAAAATTAGAAATTTAGATTTAGAGATGTCTAACAGGCTTAAAAAAAATAGAAATTTGGATTTATAGATGTCTAAGACGACAAAAAATTAGAAATTTGGATTTAGAGAGGCTTAAAATGTCCAACAAAAGTTAGAAATTTGGATTTAGGGGTATCTAATAAACCGGATAAATTACACCAATGATATCTGAACTTTACCTTATTTACACTTTGGTACCTAGATTACATTTTGTCCCAAAAATATACCTGAAGTAATGATGACCGGACAATTTAGTACATTTTACCGGTTAATGACCGGTCAATAAGAGTTTCATGAGTTAGTTACACCGATGGTACCTGAACTTTACCATAATTCACATTTTGGTATCTGGATTTTATTTTATCCTAAAAAACATAACTCAAGTAAAGGTGACTGAAAAAGTTAGTTGGTTTGACCTGGTAATGAGTTTTACCATTTTGAACTAAACATTGGTACTCGCCATACAATTAATTAACATAAAATTACAATACTTTATGTTAACTGAGTATATGATGGATCTCAATTTTTAATTTAAAATAGTCAAACTCGTGTTGAACGATCACTAATCAGTTAAATGTACTAAAATTTTGAGTCATTTTTACTTGAGGTGTATTTTTTGGGCAAAATGAAATCTAGGTACCAAAGTGTGATTTAGGATAAAGTTCGGGTACCATCAGTGTAATTTACTCATCAAACTCGCACAGACCGGCCATTGACCGGTAAAATATACTAAATTGTCCGGCCATTGTTACTTCAAGTATATTTTTGGGACAAAATGTAATTTAGGTACCAAAGTATGAACTAGAGTAAAATTCAGGTATCATTAGTGTAATTTACTCCTAATAAACCCAAAATATTGAAAATTTAAATTTTGGACAAGCCTAACAGCGTAATTGGTCATTTTGGGAGGCTAATTCAACACTCCGGTAATTTCTTTTTTGAGACAGGGGGCAAAACTACCAGGGATCAAGGTGGTTCCGGCGGCCGGAGGGGCTGGGGCCCTCCCTCCCCTGTCTACGCCCCTGATGGTCATTGAACTTTACACTTTTAACACCAGTGACCACTGAACTTTAACTAACTCCTCAAAATGACCGTTAACGATCTCAAAATGAAAATATTCAAAAATTAAAGTTGTCGAGAATGACATTTACCATAAAATCACGTTTTTTATTTTCCAAAATCAACTATTTTGGGAGTTTTCTCTCTTTAAAAATTCACTTTCTCTATCATAACCAAACAACACCTAAATGACCTCAAAATAAAAAAATTCAAGAATTAAAGTTCCTTCGAATATCATTTAATCTTTGAATATTTTATTGTGAGGCCATTAACATCCGTTTTGAGACGTTGAGTAGCTACCGGTGTTAAAAAAAGTGTAAAATTCAATGGCTACAATATTAAGAATGGATAAAGTTTAGTGATCATGGATGTAATTCACATATTATATCAAACCATTTTTTATTCAAAATGGATTAAATGTCACCAATTTTAAATATTACTAACTAATAGTAACATATAGAATAAATAAAAAGATTTTGGATATCATAGCAGCCAAACAGTACTTTAATATCATAGCAGTAATAGCAGTAGCGAGAGAAGACTCTAGAATTTAACTATGGAGACCATAAACTTATTAATGAAAGTTGTTATGGACACCATCAATCTTAGTGTGGATATTTCTAGAAAATGAAAGTTCAATTTAAGGCTCACCCAACTCAAATTAAAATAGAATACCTTAAACTTTTTGAGATCTGCAATAAATTGAACTCTCATTATCTTCAACAATATTGTAATAATACTTCAAGTTTTTCTTGTCTTTTCTTTTTAATAAGAGTAAATTACAAATGAAAAAATTATGTAGTTTCAACTTTTTTTTTTTTATGGTAGGAAAGCGGATTTAGCATCTATATATATAAAAATACAATTTTAAGATTAATATTTATGTAATTTTAAGGGTAAATTACATCCATGGTCACTGAACTTTACCTATTTTCACATTATAGTCACTGAACTTCATTTTTTCCCGGTATGGTCACTGAACTTTACACTTTTTAACACTCGTGGCCACTTAACGCCTCAAAACGACCGTTAACGGCTAAAAATAAAAAATCCAAAGCGTTAATGATATTCTAAGGAACTTTAATTCTTGAAAATTTTCGTTTTGAAGTCATTTGGGTGTTGTTTGGTTAGGAGAGAGAAAGTGAATTTTTAGAGAGAGAAAGCTCCAAAAAATGTGATTTTCGAAAATAAAAAAATGTGGTTTCATGGTAAATGTCGTTCTGAACAACTTTAATTCTTGAATATTTTCATTTTAAGGTCGTTAACAATCGTTAACGGTCATTTTGAGAAGTTAGTTAAAATTGAGTGGCCACCAATGTTAAAAAGTATAAAGTTCAATGGCCATACTAGAAAGAAATGAAGTTCAGTTGCCATAATGCGAAAATAGGTAAAATTCAGTGGCCATGGGTATAATTTACCCGTAATTTTAAACTCCATTAACAAAAGATGAGTTATTTTCATTAACAGAAGATGTGCAATTTCAAATCTTATTAGGTCGTAGGTTGGAGGATAGCCAGAACATGAAATTGCACCGTCTGGTAAATGTTAAGATTAAGATTTCTCTGTTTTGTACGTGAGGTTAAATTTGCTCTTCCCTAATAACCATAAAACTAAATTTGTACCTTATCTCACAACAATATAGCTGTTGATTGCTTATTCTCCAAGTTGTTCAAAAATTTAAATTATTTATATATATATTAAATTTTAATTTGTAAAAAATATATAGTATGTGAGCTGCCTACGGCACAAAAATATTAGAGTCGTTGTTGTATATAGGGTTTGATTTTACAAATTAACTAAACCAACACGTATCTTTTCACGCAAACGACAGAAACTACACACCTTTATTTATAAGGGCATGTTTGGTTCAACGGTTGTTGTTAGTTGTCACTTGTTTGATGTTGCAGTTAGCTGTTTGTTTTATTAGCTAATTAATTATTAGAGTTTGTTAAAATTGTGATTATATTGATATTAGTATATAAAATGTCCAAATTGGTCATGTTTTAAATTAATCAATAAAAAAATTATAAAAATAAAAATTATAATACACAAGATAGTAAAAATAATTTAAATAACTAAACAAAAAAATATAAAGAATAATTTATTAAACTGACTAAAGCCTTGTTTTTTTGGCAATAATATTACAGAGATACGAACAACGTTAAAGAAGAAATATGTTTTGGAAAAATAAAAAGGATAATTTATCAACATCAAATAAATACAAACATTTGTTCATGAAAATTTTCAAAAATAAGTTGTTGTGAAAAGCTTCGGATATGAGCTTTTCATTAAAAGATCCAAAATGCTAATGCTTCTATTTTTTTTTATGAAAGAAAGAACAAGTTCACTGATAATTGGCAAATGTTATATCAACATCCAACATATGACCAACAAAGGTCGGACTTTGGGGCCAAAAGGAGGGACTAGCATAAGATTGAGTTGTTCGAGCAAGGCTATGAGCAATATGATTCGCTTGTCTATGAACAAAATAATAGTAACTCCAACAAGTTGACTAACAAGTAAATGACAACTATGAATGTCACTATCAAACTCGGAGAATATATCAGTATCCTGACGAAAAACTTCTACCACGATTTGAGAATCATTCTCCATGTAGCATGTGTCTTTAATCTAGGAAGGAGCTTCATTGACACCCATTGCTTCATCTACTTTAGGTTCAGAGATTCCATCCCACGTTTTACAAAAAAACAACCCATAGCGACTCCTCTCCAATCTCTGACAATGAAGCCACAACTTGTTTCCCCAGAATCAGAGAGAAGGCTAGCATCAACATTAATTTTCAATGAAGGGACAAGAGGCGTGGTCCAATGAGGCGGATTAACAAAGGGGAGAGTAGGGCATGGCGAGCTGCTTTGCTAAACCTTGATACCCTTATAACTCGAAAGAAAATATATGGAGATAAGCAAAGAAACACGAGGAGGAATCATAGGATTATGCTAAATATTATTATTCTCATTCTTCCAAATTCCCCACATGATAGTACAAACCTTCTTAACAAATTCGCAATAATGTGTTGGTCCCTTATAATGTTACAAGTATAGTTCCAAGGGGGGGTTAGGAACTATTTAAACTTTTTAAAGATTTAGGGCAGACTTCTTTTCTCAAGAGAAAAGGTTTTAACAGCGGCGCTGAGTAATCAGTAAGATACTGGCTTAGTCAACTGGTGACTAGGTCAGTTTCTTGACTTGAGTCAGGAGATAGCACTTAAAGTCTATTCCTGAGCTCAGATGTTCGATGCGCACAACTCAGTTTAACCTCTTTACTTGGTCAGTTTTTGGTTATTTAAGCAAGCAGTATATATAAGGAGTTTAAGGTAAGAAATACGTTACTCAGCGGATTTATCCAGGTTCGGCTTCTTCTAAGCCTACGTCCTGTCCCCAGAACACGTTCCGAGATTTCGAATCCTCTACTGAGCTCTTTAAAGGTAGAGCCTCAAACCTTTTACAATCTTAGCAACTGAGTATAACAAGAGTACCTTCCTCTATACCTTTACTCAATCCTAATCTCTCGCTGAGTACTATAACCGAGTACTCAGCCTCTCCTTTCTACTTTCTAGAAATGATAAGTGTTTGTCCTAAATAATGATTTGCTAAGACACCTTAGATGATTGAATAATCACTCTAGACTTTTACACAAAAGATATTGAATGTAGTGTAAGGTTGCTTTGCTTTTTGCTTGCAGAACTTTGCGTAGAGATTTGGTCAGCGTAATGGCTTGATCAAGTTCTGTGTGTTGAAGCTTCTGATGGCACTCTATTTATAGAGACGTCTGGGCATCGGTCATTTCGAATTTCGAAATAACCCTAGGAGAGGAGGTAAGGTTTTTAATCCGAGCTAGGATGTAATAAATAGGGCAGGGCCTCAGCCAGGTTTGGGCAGAATAGAAGAGCAAGCGTTCGAAAGAGGCCTAAACCTGGCATAAAATGGTCCGTTAGAGGGAAATGGCTTCCTGTCGTTGTCATCCTGACTTGCTCAGAGCTCTCAGCCAATCAGATTTGTGTATCTTCTGTCCTCGGTCAGCTCAGCAGAATGTCTCTCCTTTTATGGTAAAGTCAACTGGACAGCATACTGTGTCATCTGAACTTTACCCAAAGTAGAAATACTTTGTCTGGAAGTTTTCCTTAGTCAGCTGCTGTCTTGTACGCTTTGTCAAGTCTACTCAGCTGGAACTATACTTGTAACATTATAAGGGACCAACAAGTGGTATCAGAGCTTAAAAGCTCACTGTAAAAGGTCTAACAACCTTGAGCTGATCCCTACCATGGGCAAAAACAGTACTCGGTTTCTCCCAGGAAACCAAACAACTCAGATATTGCCTGAGGGGTTGTCCATCACTCGGCCTCCCCTATTCTTCGGGTCTAACTATACCTTCTGGAAGAATAGGATGAAAAACTTCATTCAGGCTACAAATATGAGTGTCTGGCTATCTATAGTGCAAGGCCCACTTGTACCTGTCGAAGTTGTGGCTGGCCAAACAGTTGTAAAAGCTGAGGCCAAATGGACAGAGGATGATCTCAAGAAGCTTTAAAATCACGCTTCGGCTATTAATATGCTTCACTGTGCGCTCGATGCTGCAGAATATAATAAAATCTCAGGTTGTGAGTCGGCGCAAGAGATCTGGAAAAAGCTGGAAGTCACCTACGAGGGAACCAATAAAGTAAAGGAGTCCAAGGTGAATCAGCAGATGAGACTGTACGAGCTGTTCGAGATGAACAATGATGAGGACATTTCAGACATGAATGCAAGGTTTACCAACATCATTAATGAGCTCAAGAGACTTGGGAAAATCTTCACTGAGGAAGAACAAGTCAAAAAGATACTCAGGAGTCTTCCTAAAGACTGGCAAGCAAAGAAGACCGCTGTTGAGGAAGCTCAGGATTTAACCACCTACAAATATGACGAACTCATCGGCTCGTTGCTGACCCATGAGATATCTATGAAAAACTTCGAGGTGAAGGAAAAATCTGAAGACAAGAAGCAGAAGTCTCTTGTCATGAAAAATCTGAAGACAAAAAGTGTCATGAAAAATCTGAAGACAAGAAGCAGAAGTCTCTTGTCTTCAGATTTTTCCTTCACCTCGAAGTTTTTCATAGATATCTCATGGGTCAGCAACGAGCCGATGAGTTCGTCATATTTGTAGGTGGTTAAATCCTGAGCTTCCTCAACAGCGGTCTTCTTTGCTTGCCAGTCTTTAGGAAGACTCCTGAGTATCTTTTTGACTTGTTCTTCCTCAGTGAAGATTTTCCCAAGTCTCTTGAGCTCATTAATGATGTTGGTAAACCTTGCATTCATGTCTGAAATGTCCTCATCATTGTTCATCTCGAACAGCTCGTACAGTCTCATCTGCTGATTCACCTTGGACTCATTTACTTTATTGGTTCCCTCATAGGTGACTTCCAGCTTTTTCCAGATCTCTTGCGCTGACTCACAACCTGAGATTTTATTATATTCTGCAGCATCGAGCGCACAGTGAAGCATATTAATAGCCGAAGCGTGATTTTGAAGCTTCTTGAGATCATCCTCTGTCCATTTGGCCTCAGCTTTTACAACTGTTTGGCCAGCCACAACTTCGACAGGTACAAATGGGCCTTGCACTATAGATAGCCAGGCACTCATATTTGTAGCCTGAATGAAGTTTTTCATCCTATTCTTCCAGAAGGTATAGTTAGACCCGAAGAATAGGGGAGGCCGAGTGATGGACAACCCCTCAGGCAATATCTGAGTTGTTTGGTTTCCTAGGAGAAACCGAGTACTGTTTTCGCCCATGGTAGGGATCAGCTCAAGGTTTGTACTATCATGTGGGGAATTTGGAAGAATGAGAATAATAATATTTAGCATAATCCTATGATTCCTCCTCGTGTTTCTTTGCGTATCTCCATATATTTTCTTTCGAGTTATAAGGGTATCAAGGTTTAGCAAAGCAGCTCGCCATGCCCTACTCTCCCCTTTGTTCATCCGCCTCATTGGACCACGCCTCTTGTCCCTTCATTGAAAATTAATGTTGATGCTAGCCTTCTCTCTGATTCTGGGGAAACAAGTTGTGGCTTCATTGTCAGAGATTGGAGAGGAGTCGCTATGGGTTGTTTTTTTATAAAACGTGGGATGGAATCTCTGAACCTAAAGTAGATGATGCAATGGGTGTCAATGAAGCTCCTTCTTAGATTAAAGACACATGCTACATGGAGAATGATTCTCAAATCGTGGTAGAAGTTTTTCGTCAGGATACTGATATATTCCCCGAGTTTGATAGTGACATTCATAGTTGTCATTTACTTGTTAGTCAACTTGTTGGGGTTACTATTATTTTGTTCATAGACAAGCGAATCATATTGCTCATAGCCTTGCTCGAACAACTCAATCTTATGCTAGTCCCTCCTTTTGGCCCCAAAGTCCGACCTTTGTTGGTCATATGTTGGATGTTGATATAACATTTGCCAAGTATTAGTGAACTTGTTCTTTCTTTCATAAAAAAAAAAATAGAAGCATTAGCATTTTGGATCTTTTAATGAAAAGCTCATATCCGAAGCTTTTCACAACAATTTATTTTTGAAAATTTTCATGAACAAATGTTTGTATTTATTTGATGTTGATAAATTATCCTTTTTATTTTTCCAAAACATATTTCTTCTTTAACGTTGTTCGTATCTCTGTAATATTATTGCCAAAAAAACAAGGCTTTAGTCAGTTTAATAAATTATTCTTTATATTTTTTTGTTTAGTTATTTAAATTATTTTTACTATCTTGAAGTTGTTCCCGAAGGTCTTCTAGATCCTTCTTTCGCTGAGTTGCGTTTTGTCCAAAACGACAACGTGTTGACAAACGCGGGCCGAGTTGTACTGAGTTGTTTGACTTGGGCTTTGACTTCCGTTTTGGGGTTGGGCCTTTTAATTCTTGTGTCTTATAGACATTTTAACTCAACATTGAACAAACACATTAGTAGAATAAATCAAAGCATTTAAACTTAGTGTGTTTTAGAATATGTATTTCAATTATACTTAAATAATTTTGTCAAATCAAAATTATGTGGAAAGGTGTTTCAACATAATGTATTTCCACTAGTAGCTCAAACCAAGTGATAAAATAATCCACCGACGGATAACGATGCACATTCACTACCGCACAATAATTGCGGGCATAATCACAATCAACGAAAAGATTAAGAGCATGTTCACTAAAAGAACCACACATCTCTCATAAAGTATCAACATTGGGACCTTTTAGAATAAGATTATCCAATAGAGGGATAAAGTTGCGACATAATTTCCACACAAAAATTTTGATGTGCGGGGGAAGATGAATATGCCAAAATTTTGCCCAAGAGGCCCAATGTCATTTGTGTAGACCTGGCAATTGTCGTGTTTCGTGTCAAAATCGTGTTATCTCATATTTATGTTCCATATGGTTTTATATGTTATAAATGTTAGAAAAATGACTTTCGTGTCAATCGTGTCGTGTCAGTCGGGTTGGCTCTGTTTTCGTGTTTTCGTGTCAGAAATTGCCACCTCTACATTTGTGTTAAGAATGGGAAGCAAGTCCTCAGCAACAATCCTATATCTGAATTTAACACTGTAAACTCATCTTTTATCAAAATTCCACCTCAAGCCATCTTTGACATCAAGAGAACTCCCCGGGAGGCTCAACACTACATTGCTATCTTCAGGGGACATAATAGACTCGACAAAGCTTGTATCCTATAAGGTAGTCCCCGAAAGCCAAAGCTTATTAACTTTAAGAACAGTAATATTAAAACCAAGTCAATAGGAGTGATATAGAATCATTTAGAAGTGCATTTGAAAATCCAATAAACCAAATGTTTTTTTTAGTTTGCCATGTTTATAATTATAACTAAAATAAATTTTTGTTGTGAAATAGAAATATTTTAGTGGTAATTATATTTCTACTGCTGTAAAAAAAGGGTAAATTTCAAAAAAAACCTTTGTGGTTTCACTTTTTTGTCAAAAAAGGACTGTGGTTTTTTTCGTTTCAAATACAGGACTGTGGTTTATTCCGTTACACTATTTACGGATTTGGTGAAGATGCCGTTAATTTGCTGACGTGACTGAAGGGCAATTATGGGTTTTAAAAAAAATTAGGGTAAATTTAAAAAAAAACCCTGTGGTTTCATTTTTTTTTTGCAGAAAAAGGACTATGGTTTTGTTTCTTTTCAAATACAGGACTGTGATTTATTCTTTACACTATTTACGGATTTGGTGAAGATGTCGTTTATTTGCTAACGTGGCTGAAGAGTAAATATGGATTTTTAAAAAAATTGATCAATAAATTTTTTATAACTATTTTGGGTCTACAATATTTACCGATGAATTTTTTATAACTATTTTGTGGCTACAATATTGACTATAAAATCTCGCATGAGCGCAATCTCACATGGTTGTTCAAGGCCTTTTATAGTCAATTTTTTTAAAAAAAACTCATATTTGCCCTTCAGCCACGTCTGCAAATAAACGACATCTTCACCAAATCCGTAAATAGTGTAATGGAATAAATCACAGTCCTGTATTTGAAAAGAAAAAAAACCACAATCCTTTTTCTGCAAAAAAGTGAAACCACAGGGTTTTTTTTTTAAAAATTTATCCCAATTTTTTTAAAAACCCATAATTGCCCTTCAGCCACGTCAGCAAATTAACGGCATCTTCACCAAATCCGTAAATAGTGTAACGGAATAAACCACAGTCTTGTATTTAAAACGAAAAAAACCATAATCCTTTTTTGGCAAAAAAAGTGAAACCACAGGATTTTTTTTTGAAATTTACCCTAAAAAAAATTAAATGAATAAAATAAATTTACACTAGTAAAAAAAAACAGTCAATTATTCCCATTTGTTAAATTTAATAGTTACAGATATACGTCTAATCCTAATAATTTAGAGTTGGAATTATATGGACCGACTTACTTCACTAATGGAAGACTTTTCACACACAGGCGCATTTAATTAAGACCGACACTTATCACTTTCAAAGTATCAGATTCAACTACGTGGGACCAACCATATTTAATTACGTGGGACCAATTTTGAATTTTATAAGCTAAATTTCATATTTAAACCCTTAAAACTTTTAACATTTTACGGATTAGGCTACTAATTATTTATGTTTTTAGATTGAACCTTGTAACTTTAATTTTAATACACATTGAGCCTTATTAATGTCTTTGTTAGTCAAGCTGGTAGCAAAGTTTGTGAAAATTAAAAATCATGGATTTATGGGGTCAGTGGCGGAGCTAGGACCTAAACCTCGGAGGAGTTTAATTATGTGAAAAAAAAAAATTAAATGCTACTTAAACTGGATGGAATACCCATACTATGGAGTTTTTTGGAAAGCCGGAGGGTCGGGCGACCCTCCCTAGCTCCGCCCCTATATGTGGTGTTGGTTTACTTAATTTTTCTCATTATGTTTGTCTTTTCATATTAAAAATGAGAGTTTTAAGTATTTGATTAGCGATTTATTATTTATTTTTTTTATACGTGAAAAGTAGTTTTTTCTAACGGCAAATAACAAACAACAACAGTAAACAACAAATAACTAAACTGATTTTTAAAAAAGAAAAGTTATAAAAATAAAAAATTTAAATATAAGTTTTACCTATAATAAAAAAAAAATTGAATTAAGGAGTTCCAATTCATTACTTCCATCGTTAGTATAGAAAGTGACAATTTCAAACTTTTACCCGTTTATTTTTTAATTCTGTATCCGTTCTATTATTTTAACTAATATACTGTTTTGCATCTCATATCATTTAATTTACGGATATCGGGTACCTTAGGTATATTATCATACCCATTCTATTACCCTAACAGATAATGGTTAAGATCTTATATCCATCACACACCCTTTTATAGAGAATATGAATAGTTTCATTAAGATCGAATAGTACCTTGAATCGAATAGTACTTACAGGTACAGTACTAGTTGCCATCATATGGTGGCTTTTGAGAAAAAACAAAATTTCATTTTATGTGTCGTTTTTAGATATCTAAAAGACATTTATTATTATCTTTTTCAATTTTACTCTGTGTTTACGTTGAATGCATTATTATAGGATAAATATATCAATGGTCACTTAATTTTGGAATAAGTTCACTTAATTTTGAACATGTCATTCATATTACTCCGTTAAGTTCTGATTTCTCCTTCCATGTATAATTAACAGAACTTAAAAGAGTAATATCAATTACGTATCTCGTTCCATTATCGATACCTAAATTAGTACATTTTTTAAACATTAAGTCTATATTAGTGTTATTTTATACGTGGAACCTAAATTGATACTTCCCAAAAAAAAAAAATAATAAACCTATTTGAGTACTTTATTCCCTTTTTAATATGATTTTAATATCACCGTTCAGTTGATGTTTTCTATTTGAAATGTCCGGAATGATTTTATTGAATCGAAATAAAATTTGACGATTATTTTGAAAGTAACTCCATACTTGAGTGACCAATATTGAAATTACATCCTCTCGGCGGCCTTTAAATAGCTTTGCATCTTCTTCGGATAATTGCACACACACACTACACTTTAGAAGCCAAACTAATACTCTCTACTCTAGTGAAGATGAAGTCCTTCTCTTGCTCATCCATGAAGCTGGCGGCAGTGGCGGCGGTTCTGATGGTGGTGATACTAAGTGAGATCCAAATGTCAGATGCAGCGACATGTAGCGTATCGCAGCTGAGCTCGTGCGGATCGGCGATAAGCTCAAATGCGGCGCCATCACCCACGTGCTGCAGTAATTTAAAAGCTCAGCAGCCATGTCTTTGTGGATACCTGAAGAACCCAAGTCTGAAGCAGTATGTTTCATCTCCTGGTGCTAAAAGGGTTGCTAAAGCATGTGGTGTTCCTATCCCTAAATGTTAAGATCACCTTAATTAATTTCTTAATTAAGTGTGATCAATTAGACTTAATTAGCACAGTCATATATCTCATCTTGATTAAATAAATGGCTGCACCAATTTACACATAGATGTGTAATGAACATGATGTTGTACTTTACATCTATGTTTGTTTACTCTTTCTGTGTATTTTATATATGTATCTTTCACTCTTTTTAATAATGATATGTATCATGTTAGTAGCATTATTACACTTTCTAATGTTATGGCTACTAAACTTCAATTAACGTCTCAAAAATAATTGTTCGATACTTCAAAATAGAAAAGTAAACGAATTGATTATATTCTAAGTAATTTTAAATCTTTAACTTTTTCGTTTCGATGTTATTTAGAAAGATGGTAATTTTGGAAAATAAAATACTTGGTTTCATGATAAATTTCATGATAAATGTGGTTATGGTCCTGTTTGGTAAAGAAATTTTTGGAATAAAATCAGAGATTTGAACCATTTTAAAGGTTTTTACTAATCAAATCTCTAATAGTAATATTTTGTGAAGAGAAAAAACTAACTTTGAAATGAGCTTTTTCAATTAGTTTATTGCTCCATCTCTTTTAATGATATTTTTACCCCTAATTGTTACACTCCAAATAAATGATTTATCATGTCTTTATTTGTTATTTACACAAACAGCTAGTTAAATCACTTAACCAAAAAAAGTAATCAGCTAAAAGCTATTTGCCAAACGTGACCTATAAATATAGATGTGGAAATTATCGGATTCGAGTCGTGTCAATTTCAAGTTAGTGTTAGAAAAAAAAGTAAACTCTCAACTCCAACAATTCTATGTCATAATCATGTTAACCTAATCGGGTTAGTGTCAATTGTGTGTCGTGTTTTCAGGTCACGTGTAATTTTACTATGTACGTATATTAATGTAACTTTTAAAAATATAAGAGGATATGACATTATTTTTAAATATTTTATATCATTTTGATTAATATGTTACATTAATCATTTTGGATATGACATTATTGGTTTTTATTTTTTATTTATTTATTTTGATTTGGGTTCGGGGGTGATTGTCTGAGGGATGCCAACCTTGTTGGGATGTCTCGGGCCTCCTTTCCTTGCCCTCTACCTTCTAATAAAAAAAAAACATCTTAAAATCCGCTACTACAAGGTTATGTAATATGTTTGAGTCGTATTTAGAAGTAATAATTATAATTTTAAATATTTATGTCATTTTATTTTTTTTTTTTTTTTTGTTATAAAACATTTGCGTGTTAATTCCGTGTGTCAACCAAAAAGTAACATATTATCAAACAAACTAAATTTAAACACTAAAATTTCATGTCATACAATCATATCGTGTTATTTTACCATTTCTATTTGGATAATTTTTCAGTTCCTCCACGTAAAATAAAATAAAATATTAAACCCTTGTTTAGGAGGAGGTTAATGAGAGTAAATGAGAGTAATGGAAGGTTAAGTATTAAGTTAACCTTGTTTGGGAGTTATTTTTTGAGAGTAAATGGAGGTTAACGGGGTTAAATGTTTACTTCCTCTAACCTCCAAACTCTAACCTCCAAATTGAGGGTTAAATATGGAGTAACGTAAAGTTTTTTAAAATTTCTTGTCTCTGCATAGTAAATTTAGTCCATATTTAAACTCTCAAACGAAATTAAACATTTAACCTCATTTTCATTCTATAAACTTTCAAATAAAGTTAATTTTTAACTTTCTTTTTCATCACTTCCCTTCGCTTTTCATGATCTCCTTTAAATATCACCTTCACCAACCTCCAAACTCTCAAACAAACAAAGGCTAAAGGTGAAAAACAAATGATGATTTAAGCCACTTTCAAGGAAGAAAATTTCAGTATCTCTTTCGTATCTTTCTCATAAAAAATGGTCCTTTTTCTTCCCACTTTCAATATTTAAGCATTGAGTGGAGTGAAATAAAAGAGTTTAGTGGAATACTTAAAAATATAAATAAAATGTAAAAACTTAAAATATAGGCACATGAGTTTTAGTTTTAGTATATTTTAGAAGCTGTTTTCCAGATCTTGGAAATAATGGATGAAGCCGACACCTTTCTCATTATTAATATCTCAATGTTCCAAAAAATATAAAGTGGACCAATAGATATGGGACACCTACTTTACTAACCAATTATTGTTCTGTAAGAAAATTTTCATTTTCATTGTAGGTATAAAACGGGTTAAACTTCAATTTGGAGAAATTATTCTCAATATGTTTACTATTAATTAATTAAAAAGAAGTCTCATTGTCATGTATTGGATATCATGATGTTCTTTTATTTAATTACTCATTACGGCACCGTGGACACCGGAATGAAGAGATTATGGTAACTATTGAGCAGTGGCATAATACCCGTTTAGCTTCTTAAACTAAAGCTTTAAAATCAATTAAAATATTAGACTATCAAAATCATCAATCAGGTCCTGAACTAACCAAAATTAAATCCACATTCTAAACAAAAATCATCAACTAATGTCTTACCAAAAAACATTTGGTTGAACAGTTTTGGACCATTTCTACTAAACATATTTTAAACCAACACTGAGATTATTACAGTCTAAATTAAATAGTCACAATTTCTGTTTTAGGATAGGATGACAATTCAATTGATGATTTTTACTTAGTTTAAAGACTTGATTAATGATTTTGATAGTTGAGGTACTAATTGACTTTAAAACTTTAGTTTGGGGATCCAAATGGATGTAATACCTTTTTTTAATTATTTATATTAAAAAATAAAAATAAAAATAAAATTAATTGATTAGTCTTTTTTTATAGAATTGATTAAAAATTAGTTTTTAATAAATTATAATTAAATATGTATTATTATAATTGTGAAAATCGGATTTATATTGTCACGTCCGTGTCTAAAATTCTAGAATTTATATCTTAATATTAATATATATTATAATTATTAGGTGTGTGATTTGTATTTGGTGCTATAGAAAAAGTTTGGATTTAATTTGATGGTTTTGTGTGTCAATTAAAAATTTAGGATAATTTTTAAAGATTATATAAAGATGGAGGATCAAACTGGATTTTTTTTAGATTTGGATATATATTTCCTGAGAATTGCGTGATCATCATCATGTTTGATTTCTTTTTTTTTCTTTTCTTTTGCTTCTCCGCCTCTTCATCTTTTTCATCAGTTTTTCTGAATCGTTTCTCTACCGTTTCTTTGATTTATGAAAATTCGACCGTCCGAATCACTTGAAATTTAAAACATAGCATCCTTAGGTATAGATCGAAATCCTAACCAAAGAGTTTTTAAGTTTCGGCAGTGTTTGGAGGGAAACGTCTTAAACAGAATTTAGAGAAGAATCGATCGGGTGTATTTTCTTCAATTAATAGCCAATGTAAGTAACTATCAACTATATTTTGAGTTTTATGTATATAGATAAATCTATATCAAAGATTTTTCAGAAATTGATATTTTAGGGTTATGCAGGAATTTTGTAAAATTGAGGTTTTTCATGATTTTGTTTTTTATTGTGAAATTACGGTTCAAATGAAGCTATTGATTATACTTCTATGTGAATTTCATATTTTACTTGATTATGTTGATTTAAGGCTTAATTTGGTTGATTTACATATATACATTTATGTTTTTGGTTTCAATATACATCTATATTGAACAAAATGAATTTGATAATTTCTTACGAATTGTTTTTGGATTGAGAAATCTGTTGCGGTTATTGTTGTTATTATTTTGGATTGAAGTCCAAATATGATTTTTATGATATAAAAGGGCTAATTGAAGCCAAATGATTTATGGTTATGAAATAGTTTGGAATTTGATTGTGAAAGGAAATTTGAGCACGTTATGATTTTATGATTTTATATCCATCGAGAGTTATCCGGATCGGTGGTTTTATATGTGAAGACCATGTTCAGTGAGGGACATGGCCTGTGTACACAGTTTGAAAGACCTACTGGGTATGGCAAAGAAGTGTCGGGTAAGACCATATGGGATAGGCAATGTTAAGAGACGTCTCGACTATATACAGTAAAACATCTATAAATTAATACTCGATAAATTAATAAACTCTTTAAAATAATAATTTCTTCTAGTCCCGATTTGGGCCAGTTCAAAAAATGATCAATTTTAATAAATTAATAAGATAATAATTTTTTGGAACAATCCCTTATAAATACATTGTATTATTACCTCTATAAATTAATAATTTCTCAATACATATGCGAAATATATATAGATATACATACTTGAGATAATTTAGCAAAATATGAATATATAGTATTTTGTTTTTTTCTTGAAATTTAAATCTAATTGAATTTCATCTCTAACTATTCTCAGTGCATTTAAAAGTTCCGGTGTATCCTTATCAAATTTTAACAAAAAATTGTAAAGAGTGGATGATGCTATAATTGCTTTCTTTCTTGTTACTGGTTTTAAAGGTACCAAATCATCTTCAGCTTCATCCTCGATTGAATTTTGTATAACGCTTGATACAATTTCTTCTAAACTTTGTACTTATGAGCATTCATTGTTTTTACCTGGATAATCCAATATTTGATTGACATTCATTTGATTACGGTAACCAAGCTGACCAATCATTCCCTCAAGTTCATGAATGTCTTCTTCCGTGATTGCTTCCTCTAAATTCGTTGTGACATATCCATCCCCTGTACGAATTTTGCAATGTTTGAAACAATTAATAATTTAAAATTTATTTTTAAAAAAATTAAAATCACTCTATAAATTAATATCTCTATAAATTAATAAAATTTCATGATCCCAATATTATTAATTTATAGAGGTTTTACTGTATGTGGTTATGGATTGATACTTAAGGGAAGAAACTCGAGGATGGATACAATGTTTTAAGTTCATTTGGATTACGTTTTCGGTTATGATTGATTTTGATATAAGGTTTTACGTTTGATTGAATATGATTTGGTTTGATAAAACATTTATTTGATTATGAATTGGTTTGATAAAATTATACGAACTTTGGTTTTGAGTATATTTTATAAGGTTTTAATTAAATCCCTTTCTAAAGGTATATATGTAGCTATGTTAAGTAAAGTTAGTTTTTATAGCTGATAGTTTCTTACTGAGATTTTTGTCTCACGTTTTTAAATGTTTTAATGTTTTTAGGTGATAAAGTACAAGATATAGAGAAGGTTACCTACCGATTAGGCGAGATTGGAGACTCCTAAGTATTGATTATGATCTTTCTATTTCACGCCCGATGCCGATTGAGGTCGTCTAGGGTCGGGTGTGACAGTTTGGTATCAGAACTCTAGGTTAAATTCTTCGGACCTAAGGTTGATAGTAATTGAGGAATATCAATATTTGGTGATAGCTAAGAAATAATCGATAGTAATTGAGGAATATGGATATTTGGTGATAGCTAAGAAATAATTTGGAATTTTTCGAGGATTGAGTAACTAGCTAATTAGGTGTAAAAATGAGATTTGATGGTTAGGAATATCTAGGTGTATGAAAAATAGTAACTTATTTGATATTTGGTGATATGGGTTATGAGTAAGTCATAACTTTGAGCTAGAGATATAGAGAATTGTCTATATAGGTGCTGCTGGAAAATCAGATTCGTACCTGAATCTTGTGATGCATTTTTAGATCAGATATAGGTTGAATCTGTCATGGAGTCCTAAATGAAAGTTCTTTAGTTTTATCTTACGTTTCCAGGGGTTTCTGAATCGTCTTATTCGGACTCCGTATGAAGAAGTTAGGCTATAAACGGAATATGTAGGGCATTTTAGCTTTAAACCAGAATTTAGTTTTTGTTTTGATTTTTCTCCTTAGTATGACTTGGAATTGATAGTTGAGAGTTTAATAGTTAACTGAAAAATATACGTATCTCAGATGTGAAGTAAGGTTAGAAGACATTGAAATGATATGATGAGTTTTGGAGTTAATATATATGTGATTAAGAAAGCGAAAATGTGGAGATTTCAATTAATTGTTTTAGAGGTGGATTAT
The DNA here is from genome assembly GCF_963576675.1 of Euphorbia lathyris. NCBI lineage: Eukaryota > Viridiplantae > Streptophyta > Magnoliopsida > Malpighiales > Euphorbiaceae > Euphorbia > Euphorbia lathyris. The sequence goes on along the minus strand of NC_088914.1, from coordinate 14,826,895 downwards.
AAATTGGAGATTATGATAGGAGTTTAACAAGTTATGGAATCTTAATAATATCTGAATTCAAAGTGCAGCTCTATTGTTGAACTTTATCGGGTTGAGGTTTAGAATTATTAAGAGTTATATAAATGATGTTTAGAGAGATACCGATATTAGTGATCAATGAGAAGTAAAGTGAGAGAATATATTAGAGTTCATGATTTGATGATTACATATGAAAATTTGGTAAGCTTAAATAGTGTTTATTAAGATATGAATTTTGAGGATAAAATTCTTTTATCTTAAGCACAGTTGAGGATACATATATTGACATTTCAACTTATATAGTACTTTTATCATAGTCAAGTTATTTTAGTTGAAAGTTGGAGGATTATAGTGTAAGTTTATATAATGAGGATCAAATTAAGAGTGTATAGGTCAAATAAGACAATGAGATGGCAATATAAAATTTACTGCATATGGGTAAAGATAGGTACTCTATCTTCTTTGGTTATATGGTTTGGAGAAAAGATTGAAGTTTGGAGGATTATAGTCTAAATTTACATAAATATCAACCTGAGTATTTATAAATCAAATAAAGAAATTGAATGACATTATAAAAGTTTTAGGCTTTTATTGTGTTTGATGATATTGCTTGGAGATTTCAAAAACTTTCACATTGCGATTTAAGTAAATCGTATTTGTTATCCATATAGTTTGATGATCTATATTGATCTATATTGATTTAAGAATGATCTATATTGATTTTTCTTATTATAAGGATTTGAGTATAGAGGTTTTACGAAAATAAATAAGTCAAAGTGATATTCATAGAGGAAATATGTTATCAATATAAGGTTTATATTTGATTGATGATGATGACTTGGAGTTCATATTAATCATGATTGGACTGAAAAATTATAGATACAAGTATTATTATTATGATGAAGTAAGATTATATATTGATGCAAATCAATATTCGAATTATTTGAAGTTTAAGAAAAATATAAGCTCGTACATATTAGCGGTTCAAAAGTGATATTTTTGAAGTCTATAGAACTTGAAGATAGGTGAAATATATTTGATATATATGCAATTGTGATTTCAATTTATTAAAGCGAGATTTGATGTATGTTAGGAAGATATGAATATAAAGTATATCATATTATATAAAGGTGAATAAATGATATTTGAAGTTTTATTGTGGATTATGGTGATGAAATTAGCTAGGTTGAAATTGAGAGTTACTAAGAGGTATGTATAAATAATTGTTACAGTGATGTGGATATGGATAAATGATGAAATTAATGGAAGGAAACATTAGAATTTGTGGTCTTATGATGATCATGAGGAATCTTGATAATTGGAAATAATTTTGTGATCTTGGAGATTATTTGAGGAATGAAATTTAGATTAGAGAACATGAATTTCGATGACGAAATTTCTTGAGGTGGGGAGAATTGTCACGTCCGTGTCTAAAATTCTAGAATTTATATCTTAATATTAAGGGATAAGTATAAAAAAATGCCTGTGGTATACCGGATTTGCAAACTGGGACCTGTGGTTTTTTTTTACAAACGGAGGTCTGTGATAAACGCCGTTAGCAAAGAACGGATTTTTTCACTCACTCCGTCATTTTTGCTTACGTGGCACTTTGACCCAAATGTTGACCAGGGGAAAAACAGGGATTAAATTAAATATTTTATATATAAACCCAAAAAACAAAAATCCCCAAAATCGCACCCCTTCTTCTTCTCCCCCTTTCCCTAATTCGATTACCCTCTCCCAAATTGCAAACCCTAATTCCTTAATTGGATACCCAACACTCCCGTTCTGGCACGAATTGTAACTCTCCGTCCACCGTATTGTAATCCCGAACGCGTTTCAGGTAGGATGAGTCGAACATCCTCAAATTCGTGGGTGCAGGGAAGTCAAGAAGAATGGTCAGGACCTGTGAGATGCAATTGCGGATTCATTTCACCACTACGAACAGCTAAGATGCCGGGGAACATGGGCAGGCGGTTTTTTGGTTGTGGGCGTTTTAAGGAGGTGAAGGGCTGTGATTTCTTTGAATGGATTGATGAATTGCCATGCAAGAGGGGAAAGATGGTGTTATTAGCATTGAAGGAGGAGAGAAAGATATACGAACAAGGTATTGCAATTGCTTAGAAAAGGATTGAAGAGTTAGAGGTGGAGTTGAGTTTGGCTAAAAAGATGGTGGCAGAAAAAGAAATCGATGTGCAGAGTGAGAGGCAAGGAAGAAGATGGACATGGAACTACTGTATAGGAAATGTAGTTTGCTTGGTTATTGTCATAATAGGGTTAGAGATGTATTGGTTGGATTTAGGGAATAATGATAGGAATTCTTTGGCATCTTGAATTGTTCTTGAATTGTTCTTGGATTTTTTGGTATGTATTTGGTATTCTGTGATACCAATTGGGCATGAAATGGGATTTTGTATGAAATGTTAATTTGTGTTATGAATTGGTATTGGAATTCTATGATATGAATTGCTTAAGTTTCATGTTGTTCTTGTTGACACAAAATGGGAATGTTTGCTTAATGTTTTGGTTAGAATTATGTAAAGGTATTGGGTAAACTGGAGTAGGTTATTTAGGTATGGATTGAGGTTGATATTGGCGACATTAGCAAGCACATTCATTATGTATTTGCAATGAAACCTGTAATTGACAAAAAAAATGGACACTTAATTGACACACAACTGTATTGTAGAGACCCGTAATTGAAAAGAAATGGACACTTAATTGTAAGCTCTTGAAACTGTAATTGACACATAATTGTAAGCTCTTGAAAAAGTAATTGACACATAATTGTAAGCATTGTATAGACCTGTAATTTACAAAAAAACATCGAAGATGCATTACAAAAGCAGTTAAGTCAACATCGTTCAATCGTCTTAACTAAACCTGTAATAACATACACAAAAAACATGGTACTTCATACCCGCTAGACACAGAAATTTTACTACAAAGCATCCAAAAACAGGGTACTTCAGACCCGATAGCCACATAAACAGAGTACTGCTCTGGGTACTTCAGACCCACAAAAAAACATCTAACATGCTATAAGCATCCCAAAAAACATCTAACATGCTATAAGCATCCAAAAAAAACATCTAATCCCAAGCTCATTTTTTCAGCCTCCACAAGATATCTTCGAGTGTCGTCCTGCTTGCACTTGGAGGCTGTGAACTCGCCATAGTTTGGCGCTGTGAACTCGTCATTGGTTGGGGCTGCGAACTTGAAACTGCAGGTATTCTTGCAGAGAGTGGAGTTGATGCTGGTTGTGGTTGTGATAATGGTGTTCTTACACGCCTACTTGGCAATGCAGATGATGAAGGCCGAGATGATGGTGCAGATGATGGTGCAGATGTACGAGCGTTCTTCTTTGGTCTTCCAGCCCGTCTAGGGGGCGAGGACTACAAAAAAACATGAAAACTAAATCATTATGCACAAAAATTAGATAATGTAAACAAATGACCATTTCTCATTAGATATAACCTTACCTGGACATTCAATTCTTTGTTTTTGGCTATCCTCATCCTCCTTTGCTAGCCGGTTTCGCCTGTAACAGATGCGGTACAACCTCTAACATTATGCCCTTCTTTCTTGCAATTACCACATACGACAATTCCTCCTACTCTTGTTACCTTGTATGGATTTCTCGGTTCATCGGACCACCTAGTTCTTTTCTTCTTAGGCCTTCCTGCAGGTTTTTTCACAACCCATGGGTGGATGTCTGGAAGATCTGTTTTCTCCCATTCCTCCTTGCTTGGTATTGGTGCCATTATATGACTGTATACACTTAAGTAAACAGCTTTGGAGAAGTACTCATGCACATATGCCTCAGGCATCTCCCTATTCCTGAAAATAGCGGATATTGCATGTTTGCAAGGGATACCACTTATATCCCACATCCTACAGCTACATGTCCTAATTATTAGGTGATTCAAAAAAAAAATTAGGTGTGTGATTTTTATTTGGTGCTATAGGAAAAGTTTGGATTTAATTTGATGGTTTTATGTGTCAATTAAAAGTTTAGGATAGTTTTTAAAGATTATATAAAGATGGAGGATCAAACTAGATTTTTTCCAAATTTGGATATATATTTCCACAGAGTTGCGTAATCATCATCATGTTTGATTTCATTTTCCTTTTGCTTCTCCGCCTCTTCATATTCTTCATCAGTTTTTCTGAACCGTTTCTCCACCGTTTCTTTAATTTACGGAGATTCGACCGTCCGAATCACTTGAAATTAAAACATAGCATCCTTAGGTATAGATCGAAGTCCTAACCGAAAAGTTTTTAAGTTTCGGCAGTGTTTGGAGGGAAACGTCTTAGACAGAATTTAGAGAAGAATCGATCGGGTGTTGATAACTTGCTGGATCCGCTTTGATATTCTTTGCCGGAGTTACCTGCAAAACAAAACCGGAGACAGGATCTCCGGGAAAACTCTCCGACGATCAAGTCAATTTTTGTAAAAATGAGTCTATAATTTAGCAATAGCTTTGTGGGAAAAAATGTGAACGTACCTCCCCCCTTATTCTTAAGGCCTTTTATAGGTGTTTTTTGGGTAACCGTCGAGGGCGGTTACTCCTTAGTGGGCCACGTTCTGAAGGCGGTTACCCCTTTTTAGGCCATGTCCCTTTCGTGGCTTTCATAGTAACGAACGTGGTTCTGAGTGGGAGTCTTGACGCTCCGTTTAGGAATTCGGGGCGGTTTACTCGCTGCGCCCGCTTCCTTCATTCGGGTCCCGTCCAATCTTAGCCCATGAGGCTTTAATATGGGCTGGGCTTGCGAAATGAATATAACCCATTTTGGGCTTCGCGGGTTATCACATGCCTCCCCCTTGGTCTAGTAAGAGCCCTTTTAGGGTCTTTTTATAGGGGACGCTTCGTCTTTGTCCGATTATTTCAAAGTTTTGAATTTGTGCATTTCCCCTCTTTCGTTTTCTCCGGCGTCGACCTTTTAATTCCGTTACTTCTTTTCCGGCGTTGACCTCTTAATCCCGTCACTTCACTGTGTTGTCTTTTTTATGTAAGTTTTTCTTTTCACATTTGTTCCTTGTTCGGCTTTTTGCTTCTGTTTTCCTTTTATCGATCATGTCAGACCTCGACTTCGCGCCGTTTGACGACGATTATGTCCGCGAGGTCTCTAACGAGGTCGAAGAGATGGTTGAGGAAGCTTCAACCAGCTCTCCTGGGTGTAATTCTCATCCCGCCGACTTCCTTCATCTGGCGAATACAACCGACGAGGGTTTAGGTTTTGACCCCAAAAAGTTGATTCCGCCACCTGTCCCAACCCCTCGTTTGTTACCAAAGAAGGACAGGTCGGGAAGTCTGGTTTGTCAAGAGACAATCGATGATTTGCGGGAGCATTATCCCTAGCTCCGAGGTCTCGAGACTATCATTCCTAGGGAGGATAGGGGACCGAGCGATTACCCAAAGGGGTACTTCACTATTTTCGTGGCCCAGATTATCTGCGGCTTCACTTATCCGCTGGTGGATGAGATTGCTTCCGTCCTAGGCGGTTACGGAATCGCGCCCGGGCAATTGCATCCTAACGGCTGGGCCGATTTGACTCTGGACAAATTCTTGGCGGATTGTTTGGAGGTTCCCTTTTCGCCCAAAATCTTCTCCAAGCTCCACCATTTCAAAAGCTCCGCGGGGTATTTCACTTTCATCCGCCAGAGCGGATACTATGGTTTTGACGAGAAGCTGAACAAGATCCGCGAGTGGGATCGATCTTACTTTTTTATCAAGTTTAATGAGGAAAACCTGAACTTCCTTCGTTGCTGGAGCCGACCCAACGTAAAGAGTTTGAACTTCGGGTATCCCAGCAAGGAAGAATCCGCCGTTATCAAGTTCTTGAAGAGCACTCCTCCTTTTGTATGGACATACGATCAGGCCTTTCATATGCTAAGGAGCCGAGTAGCGATTGCGTACCGCGAGGGGGATCGCGTTGTCTATATTCCTTATCGCGTTTTTGTGCAAGGTACTTTTTATTTCCAAGTTAATGGTTTCTTTTAACCCTTTGCAAGGGTGATCCTTTATCTCAAATCGCTGCAGATCGGGAGGCTAAAGCCCTGGCGAGAAGAAAGAAGCGGATGACGAAAAACGCTTCCGTTGTAGGGGCGGATCCTTCTGGAGGGACGATTCCTTCTATTGGGACGGCTTCCCCGGTTAGGGCTTCCGCTTCACAAGGTCCCGCTTCTGCCTCCGAGGATCTTCCTTTAACCAGGAAGCGGAAGATAAGTGCAGATACAGAGTCTTCTCGTTCTAAAAAGAAGAACACTTCTGTGTCCCTTACTGTTGGCGGTGCACCTGTATCCGCCTCGTCTAAAGGAAAGAGCAGTACCCCCATTCACGAGGTATCTTGATCTGCTCCCTCTCGTATTGCTACTTTTTCCTCATGAGCTATCTGCCGTTCTCTTGATATTTTTCTTTATGCTTTTGCAGCTAATCCCCGATATTAGCGGATGGTGGACTAGGACTTTCGGCCTGGCCGTGAACTTCTCTTGCAAGGATATTGTATCTTCCATATGCAATGTCCTCGGGCGACTTCCCTCTGCCTCCCGTGTGCGCGAGCAAGTACCGCTCCCTACTGCTGTGGAAGGGATCAAGAAGCGTTCTGTAGAGGTATATTATTGCTTTGTCCTTCGCTTTCAAATATCTTGTGTTCATCGTAACCGCATATTTCTATTCGCCCATTTTTATTTGTGAGACGTGTTATATGCAGATTATCAATTTCGCTGAGGGCATTCTCCGAAGGGATGCAGAGAGAGCCAAGGAGTTGGAAAGTCATGGTACGGAATTGGCGACTCAGAAGTCGCTTTATGATGATGTCCAAGGGAAGGTGAAGGTCCTAGAGGGCACCTGTCAGAAGGCCGTGGGCGAGAAGGAGGAGGCCCTTAAATCCCTTCAGGCCAAGTCCGATGAACTGCAAAAAGCCCTCGACGACCTAGCTGCTTTCAAGGAGGCCCAAAAGAAGAGGGTTGAGGAGATTTTGGCTGAAGATGGCGCCCGCATCTACTGGTATGGGGAGCGGATTCATGCGGCTTATGAGCACGGGCATCAGGGTCTAGTACTTAACCGCCCCAAAGTTCCCATCCCTGAAAAGGATTTAACTGGGGAGTGGGATAAGCTGGAAGCCGAGGATGCTGATATGGATGAGGTACTCTTCTTAGATTGGAAGAGTCTTCAGGATCCTCCGATTAGCTGCGAGATCCCTATTCAGCCCGCAGAAGGAGAGGCACCCCAAGCCGTTTCTCAACCTGTGCAAGAGGTACCTCTCACCGAAGAGGTTACTGAAGCGGTTATCGATTCAAGGGTTGAGGATTCGCTTGAAGTAGATCCTCCTACCGGAGGAGATGAGGGAGTCGCCGCAGTCCAGGAGGGCATTAGGGGCGAAGGAGAGGAAGCTGTAGCATAGCTTAACTTATATTTGGACTTTTGTATGTAACAAACCGCTCTGATATATATATTTTCTTTCGGTTGTTGCTTTTCATATGTGTGTGATTGTCACTTTTTTGCCCTTTATATGTGCCCTTTGTCCTTTTGCCGACTCCATATTTGTGTTTCTTCATAGCTAGGGTGGCCAGACCCTTTTTGCAATTTTGAGTACTCGTTTATTCGCTTAATTTTATGCCTTAACTTATAATTCTTCTTTCGAAAATAATCATAAGTTTTGATCATAAGGTTTTGCGAGTGATGCGTAATCATGCATCCGCCTTTCTTTAACAGGCAACACATTTATGTGTTTTTTATTTTAACCCTAAGGTTTTTTGCGAGTGATACGTAATCAAGCATCCGCCTTTCTTTAACAGGCAACACATTTATGTGTTTTTGATTTTAACCCTAAGGTTTTTTGCGAGTGATGCGTAATCATGCATCCGCCTTTCTTTAAGAGGCAACACATTTATGTGTTTTTGTAAAGAATCCGCATTTTGTTGTAACATACTGAGTGAATGTAATAACTTTTATTGATGACGAGAAAAAGTTTATTACATATGTACACCAATTGTGCGGGATCGAAGCCTCATTAAAACCTTTTATCAGAAAACCCAGTGGGAAAAACTCATAAAAGGAAAAAGAGTACTCGTCATTTCCTCGAACTACTCGGCCTTTCTATATAGGCGTAGATTCTCTAGATTCCAGGTGCGCGGGAGCTTCTTTCCACTCATTTCTTCTATTTCGAAAGTGGCCGGTCCCATCTTCCTGGATACTTTGTATGGCCCGATCCAGTTGACGCCTAGCTTGCCTTTGCCATCTCTAGACTGTATTTTATCTGCTTTTTTCAAGACCAAGTCGTTTTCGTTGATCATTACTTTTCGCACTCTTCTGTCATGGTATTTCTTGATTCTATTGCGGTACATTGCCATTCGCATGTAAGCTTTTTCTCTTCGTTCCTCCACAGAATCCAAAGCATCTCTGATGTTGATAGGATTTTGTGTGTCGCAATAATAAATTGTCCGATCTGTGGGCGACTTGATTTCAACAGGTAGGACTGCTTCGGCTCCATAAACTAGCGAGAAAGGTGTTTCGCCTGTTGCTGCCTTTACAGAGGTTCTGTATGCCCACAACATATGGGGTATCTCATCCGCCCAACTTATTTTTTTGTCACCTAGCCGCTTCTTGATGCCTTGAACCATGGCCCTGTTGGTAACCTCCGTCATACCATTTGATTGGGGATGGTTTACAGAAGAAAAATGATTCTTGATTCCCATGCTTTCGCAGTATGTTTTGAACTTGGCACAGTTGAACTGGGTGCCATTGTCGGTTATAAGCTTCTGCGGGATCCCAAATCGCATGATAATGTTCTCTCATAAGAACTCGATCATTCGCTCAGGTGTTTGTGCGGTTACTGCCTCCGCTTCTACCCATTTGCTGAAGTGGTCCACTGCGACTATCAAATACTTCCTTTTCTTTGTTGTTTCTGGGAATGGACCGACTATATCAATTCCCCATGTTGCGAATGGCCACGCCGTCATTATAGTGATTTGTTCCGCTCTGGGAACATACTTTTCATTCGCATGGATTTGACAGTTGTGACATTTCGCAACCATCTTCTGGGAATCTTCCACCACCTTGGGCCAATAGTATCCCATCAGTTTGACCTTTCTTGCCAATGCCGCCGAAGCTTCGTGCGCGCCACAAATTCCTTCGTGTAGTTCTCGCAGCACATAGTCTCCTTCATTGCGACTAACGCATTTCAACCATGGACATGTGTACGATTTCCGATACAAAGTTCCATCCCGCATTGAGTATCGTGCCGACTGCCTAATTATTTTTCTGGCTAAGCTCTTATCAACCGGCAAATCTCCCTGCTCCAGATATTGACGGATTGGCATCCGCCAATCTTTATCGTCTTCCAGTTCCTCGATGATCATAATCTGATCAACCTCGAATGCTGGTGCCGATTTTATTTCCAAGCTGCATGCTTTTTGACTCCATGGTTCTCTACTTGCCGCTGCTTTTGCCAATTCGTCAGCTTTTGCATTTTGGCCTCGTGGAACATGCACCATCTCCCAAACGACTCCCTTGTGCGGATAACCTGCTGGATCCGCTTTGATATTCTTTGCCGGAGTTACCTGCAAAACAAAACCGGAGACAGGATCTCCGGGAAAACTCTCCGACGATCAAGTCAGTTTTTGTAAAAATGAGTCTATAATTTAGCAATAGCTTTATGGGAAAAAATGTGAACGTACCTCCCCCCTTATTCCTAAGGCCTTTTATAGGTGTTTTTTGGGTAACCGCCGAGGGCGGTTACTCCTTAGTGGGCCACGTTCTGAGGGCGGTTACCCCTTTTTAGGCCATGTCCCTTTCGTGGCTTTCATGGCAACGAATGTGGTTCTGAGTGGGAGTCTTGACGCTCCGTTTAGGAATTCGGGGCGGTTTACTCGCTGCGCCCGCTTCCTTCATTCGGGTCCCGTCCAATCTTAGCCCATGGGGCTTTAATATGGGCTGGGCTTGCAAAATGAATATAACCCGTTTTGGGCTTCGCGGGTTATCACATGCCTCCCCCTTGGTCTAGCAAGAGCCCTTTTAGGGTCTTTTTATAGGGGACGCTTCGTCTTTGTCCGATTATTTCCAAGTTTTGAATTTGTGCATTTCCCCTCTTTCGTTTTCTCCGGCGTCGACCTTTTAATTCCGTTACTTCTTTTCCGGCGTTGACCTCTTAATCCCGTCACTTCACTGTGTTGTCTTTTTCATGTAAGTTTTTCTTTTCACATTTGTTCCTTGTTCGGCTTTTTGCTTCTGTTTTCCTTTTATCGATCATGTCAGACCTCGACTTCGCGCCGTTTGACGACGATTATGTCCGCGAAGTCTCTAACGAGGTCGAAGAGATGGTTGAGGAAGCTTCAACCAGCTCTCCTGGGTGTAATTCTCATCCCGCCGACTTCCTTCATCTGGCGAATACAACCGACGAGGGTTTAGGTTTTGACCCCAAAAAGTTGATTCCGCCACCTGTCCCAACCCCTCGTTTGTTACCAAAGAAGGACAGGTCGGGAAGTCTAGTTTGTCAAGAGACAATCGATGATTTGCGGGAGCATTATCCCTGGCTCCGAGGTCTCGAGACTATCATTCTTGGGGAGGATAGGGGACCGGGCGATTACCCAAAGGGGTACTTCACTATTTTCGTGGCCCAGATTATCTGCGGCTTCACTTATCCGCTGGCGGATGAGATTGCTTCCGTCCTAGGTGGTTACGGAATCACGCCCGGGCAATTGCATCCTAACGGCTGGGCCGATTTGACTCTGGACAAATTCTTGGCGGATTGTTTGGAGGTTCCCTTTTCATCCAAAATCTTCTCCAAGCTCCACCATTTCAAAAGCTCGGCGGGGTATTTCACTTTCATCCGCCAGAGCGGATACTATGGTTTTGACGAGAAGCTGAACAAGATCCGCGAGTGGGATCGATCTTACTTTTTTTTTATCAAGTTTAATGAGGAAAACCTGAACTTCCTTCGTTGCTGGAGCCGACCCAACATAAAGAGTTTGAACTTCGGGTATCCCAACAAGGAAGAATTCGCCGTTATCAAGTTCTTGAAGAGCACTCCTCCTTTTGTATGGACATACGATCAGGCCTTTCATATGCTAAGGAGCCGAGTAGCGATTGCGTACCGCGAGGGGGATCGCGTTGTCTATATTCCTTATCGCGTTTTTGTGCAAGGTACTTTTTATTTCAAAGTTGATGGTTTCTTTTAACCCTTTGCAGGGGTGATCCTTTATCTCAAATCGCTGCAGATCGGGAGGCTAAAGCCCTGGCGAGAAGAAAGAAGCGGATGACGGAAACTGCTTCCGTTGTAGGGGCGGATCCTTCTGGAGGGACGATTCCTTCTATTGGGGCGGCTTCCCCGGTTAGGGCTTCCGCTTCACAAGGTCCCGCTTCTGCCTCCGAGGATCTTCCTTTAACCAGGAAGCGGAAGATAAGTGCGGATACAGAGTCTTCTCGTTCTAAAAAGAAGAACACTTCTGTGTCCCTTACTGTTGGCGGCGCACCTGTATCCGCCTCGTCTAAAGGAAAGAGCAGTACCCCCATTCACGAGGTATCTTGATCTGCTCCCTCTCGTATTGCTACTTTTTCCTCATGAGCTATCTGCCGTTCTCTTGATATTTTTCTTTATGCTTTTGCAGCCAATCCCCGATATTAGCGGATGGTGGACTAGGACTTTCGGCCTGGCCGTGAACTTCTCTTGCAAGGATATTGTATCTTCCATATGCAATGTCCTCGGGCGACTTCCCTCTGCCTCCCGTGTGCGCGAGCAAGTACCGTCCCTACTGCTGTGGAAGGGATCAAGAAGCGTTCTGTAGAGGTATATTATTGCTTTGTCCTTCGCTTTCAAATATCTTGTGTTCATCATAACCGCATATTTCTATTCGCCCATTTTTATTTGTGAGACGTGTTATATGCAGATTATCAATTTCACTGAGGGCATTCTCCGAAGGGATGCAGAGCGAGCCAAGGAATTGGAAAGTCATGGTACGGAATTGGCGACTCAGAAGTCGCTTTATGATGATGTCCAAGGGAAGGTGAAGGTCCTAGAGGGCACCTGTCAGAAGGCCGTGGGCGAGAAGGAGGAGGCCCTTAAATCCCTTCAGGCCAAGTCCGATGAACTGCAAAAAGCCCTCGATGACCTAGCTGCTTTCAAGGAGGCCCAAAAGAAGAGGGTTGAGGAGATTTTGGCTGAAGATGGCGCCCGCATCTACTGGTATGGAGAGCGGATTCATGCGGCTTATGAGCACGGGCATCAGGGTCTAGTACTTAACCGCCCCAAAGTTCCCATCCCTGAAAAGGATTTAACTGGGGAGTGGGATAAGCTGGAAGCCGAGGATGCTGATATGGATGAGGTACTCTTCTTAGATTGGAAGAGTCTTCAGGATCCTCCGATTAGCTGCGAGATCCCTATTCAGCCCGCGGAAGGAGGGGCACCCCAAGCCGTTTCTCAACCTGTGCAAGAGGTACCTCTCACCGAAGAGGTTACTGAAGCGGTTACCGATTCAAGGGTTGAGGATTCGCTTGAAGTAGATCCTCCTACCGGAGGAGATGAGGGAGTCGCCGCAGTCCAGGAGGGCATTAGGGGCGAAGGAGAGGAAGTTGTAGCATAGCTTAACTTATATTTGGACTTTTGTATGTAACAAACCGCTCTGATATATATATTTTCTTTCGGTTGTTGCTTTTCATATGTGTGTGATTGTCACTTTTTTGCCCTTTATATGTGCCCTTTGTCCTTTTGCCGACTCCATATTTGTGTTTCTTCATAGCTAGGGTGGCCAGACCCTTTTTGCAATTTTGAGTACTCGTTTATTCGCTTAATTTTATGCCTTAACTTATAATTCTTATTTCGAAAATAATCATAAGTTTTGATCATAAGGTTTTGCGAGTGATGCGTAATCATGCATCCGCCTTTCTTTAACAGGCAACACATTTATGTGTTTTTTATTTTAACCCTAAGGTTTTTTGCGAGTGATACGTAATCAAGCATCCGCCTTTCTTTAACAGGCAACACATTTATGTGTTTTTGATTTTAACCCTAAGGTTTTTTGCGAGTGATGCGTAATCATGCATCCGCCTTTCTTTAAGAGGCAACACATTTATGTGTTTTTGTAAAGAATCCGCATTTTGTTGTAACATACTGAGTGAATGTAATAACTTTTATTGATGACGAGAAAAAGTTTATTACATATGTACACCAATTGTGCGGGATCGAAGCCTCATTAAAACCTTTTATCAGAAAACCCAGTGGGAAAAACTCATAAAAGGAAAAAGAGTACTCGTCATTTCCTCGAACTACTCGGCCTTTCTATATAGGCGTAGATTCTCTAGATTCCAGGTGCGCGGGAGCTTCTTTCCACTCATTTCTTCTATTTCGAAAGTGGCCGGTCCCATCTTCCTGGATACTTTGTATGGCCCGATCCAGTTGACGCCTAGCTTGCCTTTGCCATCTCTAGACTGTATTTTATCTGCTTTTTTCAAGACCAAGTCGTTTTCGTTGATCATTACTTTTCGCACTCTTCTGTCATGGTATTTCTTGATTCTATTGCGGTACATTGCCATTCGCATGTAAGCTTTTTCTCTTCGTTCCTCCACAGAATCCAAAGCATCTCTGATGTTGATAGGATTTTGTGTGTCGCAATAATAAATTGTCCGATCTGTGGGCGACTTGATTTCAACAGGTAGGACTGCTTCGGCTCCATAAACTAGCGAGAAAGGTGTTTCGCCTGTTGCTGCCTTTACAGAGGTTCTGTATGCCCACAACATATGGGGTATCTCATCCGCCCATGGCCCTGTTGGTAACCTCCGTCATACCATTTGATTGGGGATGGTTTACAGAAGAAAAATGATTCTTGATTCCCATGCTTTCGCAGTATGTTTTGAACTTGGCACAGTTGAACTGGGTGCCATTATCGGTTATAAGCTTCTGCGGGATCCCAAATCGCATGATAATGTTCTCTCGTAAGAACTCGATCATTCGCTCAGGTGTTTGTGCGGTTACTGCCTCCGCTTCTACCCATTTGCTGAAGTGGTCCACTGCGACTATCAAATACTTCCTTTTCTTTGTTGTTTCTGGGAATGGACCCACTATATCAATTCCCCATGTTGCGAATGGCCACGCCGTCATTATAGTGATTTGTTCAGCTCCGGGAACATGCTTTTCATTCGCATGGATTTGACAGTTGTGACATTCCGCAACCATCTTCTGGGAATCTTCCACCACCTTGGGCCAGTAGTATCCCATCAGTTTGACCTTTCTTGCCAATGCCGTCGAAGCTTCGTGCGCGCCACAAATTCCTTCGTGTAGTTCTCGCAGCACATAGTCTCCTTCATTGCGACTAACGCATTTCAACCATGGACATGTGTACGATTTCCGATACAAAGTTCCATCCCGCATTGAATATCGTGCCGACTGCCCAATTATTTTTCTGGCTAAGCTCTTATCAACCGGCAAATCTCCCTGCTCCAGATATTGACGGATTGGCATCCGCCAATCTTCATCGTCTTCCAGTTCCTCGAGGATCATAATCTGATCAACCTCGAATGCTGGTGCCGATTTTATTTCCAAGCTGCATGCTTTTTTACTCCATGGTTCTCTACTTGCCGCTGCTTTTGCCAATTCGTCAGCTTTTGCATTTTGGCCTCGTGGAACATGCACCATCTCCCAAACGACTCCCTTGTGCGTTAACTCTTGTGTCAATCGGCTGACCACCTGATGGTATTTTACTAGCTGCTCCTGTTTCACCAGATAATTTTTTGTGATCTGGTTTATCATGAGTTTGGAATTGCTGTAGATTACCACTCTTTCTGGGGTGAGTTCATTAAGCAACCTCAATCCACATATCATAGCCTCGTATTCTGCGGCATTATTGGTAGTTTTGAAAGTTAATTTTGCTGCATAGTACAGGCGGATAACCTCCGGACCTTTGATGACGATTCCTAGCCCAGCTCCGTCTGCAGATAAGGCCCCATCTGTGTACATGCTCCACTCTTCTTTTTGTGCCTTTGGACATTCATCATCATCCCAGGTGAATTCGTTCACGAAGTCGGCGAGCACTTGGCTCTTTAGCGCGGGTCTTCCTTCATAGCGGATATCGTATTCGCCCAGGCGAATTGACCATTCCATCAACCGGTCGGATGCGTCAGGTTTTTGCAATACCTTTCGCATTGGGATGCCAGTTCTCACAATGACAGTATGCGCCTGAAAATATGGTTTCAATCTAGTCGCCGTGGTTATCACCGCGAGGGCCATTTTGTCCAACTTCGAATACCGGAGTTCTGCGTCCTTCAAGACTTTGCTCACGTAGTATACTGGATATTGTTTCCCTTCTTCTTCTCGCACCATCACAGTGCATATCGCCATGCTGGTGACGGATACATAAAGAAACAAATCTTTTCCGTCTTCCGGCCTGCTCATTAAGGGCGGATAACATAGTAATCGCTTTATCCCCTCAAATGCTTCTTGACAATCCAGCGTCCATTCAAAGGACTTGGATTTTTTGATGGCATTGTAGAAAGGTAGACATCGCCTAGCTGAGCATGATATGAATCGCCCTAATGCCACCAATCGCCCGTTCAGTCTCTGTACTTCCCTTATGTTCCTTGGCGTCTTCATCTCCATTACTGCTTTAACCTTCTCAGGATTCGCCTCAACCCATTTGCCGCTAACAATGAAACCCAGGAACTTTCCCGCTCTTGCTCCGAATGTGCATTTCTCTGGGTTCAATTTGAGGCCATATTTGATCAACACTTCTAGGATTTCTTTGATATCCCGCGGGTGGTCTTGCATTTTCTTGCTTTTGATGATCATGTCATCAACATAGATCGAGAAGTTCTTGCCGGATTTGTCTGAAAATATCTTGTTCATCATCCTCTGGTATGTTGCTCCCGCGTTTTTCAATCCAAAGGGCATCACCTTGAAGCAATAAGTCGCCTGGTGAGTTATGAATGATGTTTTGATTTCATCCGCCTTCTCCATGGGTATCTGATGGTAACTGGATTTCACATCGGTGAATGATAAAGCTTCATATCCTGCAGTTCCATCTACCAATATATCAATGTTAGGAAGTGGATACATATCTTTCGGACATGCCTTGTTCAAGTCTTTGAAGTCGACGCACATTCTGTACGTTCCATTCGGCTTTTTGACTAGCACCACATTGGCTAGCCATTCCGGATAGGTGACTTCTCGAATCGCATCCGACCTTAGCAAGTCCGCCACTGCTTTTTCAATCGCCTTTTGCCGCTCAGGAGCATGTCCCCTCTTCTTTTGCCGCACTGGGGTTGCCCCTTTGTCTACATTCAACCGATGGGTTGCTACGTCTGTGCTTATTCCTTTTAGCACTTCATTTAGGGCGGCAAATGCCGACTCACATTGGATCAATACCTCGGTAATGGCTTTCTTTGTTTCTTCTGAGAGTCCAGCCGCTATTCGTACGTTCTTGTCATTCGAGATGGCGAATAGTTCCGTCTCTCCCAATGCTTCCGCCGGCAGCTTCTCTTCGACTTTATCCTCCTCTTCCGGTTTTGGTTCAAGTGATAATGTATAGGCCTGTTGAGATACAAGTTGATCACCTTCAACTATGACTCGCCCTTGGTGTGTTGGCAAATGTAACGTTAAATGCTTCATTGAGATGAGCGACTCCGTCTCCGACAGGAATGGCCGTCCCAGAATTATGTTGTAGGCCAGTGGGAGATCAACAATTGCGAATTCTAAATCACCTCGCCATTTTAGATTCTTATCGCCCATTTCTGCCTCCAACACCACCTGCCCACTTGTTTGGGAGGATTGACCCCCAAAACCAGTTACATCCATGAAGGTGTGTTCCACCCGCTCGTCATTGATTCCCAACTTGTTGAATGCTGTTCGGGTAATGACGTTGCAAAAACTGCCTGTGTCGATAAGGACCCGCTTGACGTCCCATCCTTCAACGGCCATCGTGATCACCAGGGCATCCGCATGTGGCTCCGTGATTCTCGCAAATGAGTAATTGAGGGCATCCCCCCTATGTGTGTTGCTCTTTCACCGTTCACGGTGAGTTCTTTTTGTTGGAGGCTCGTAGATTCCGCCTGTTATCACGTTTATCACCCCTTTCTTCTGCTTCTTTTCTGGCCGTGTTTCTCCCTCATGCGGGAGCGTTGTTTTCTCATCAGCTGTTTCTTTTCTTACAAATTGACTCAGTTTGCCTCTCTCGATCAGTTTTTCTATTTCCTTCTTCAGTTCGTAGCAATCATCTGTGTCATGGCCATTCAACCTGTGGAACCTGCAATACTTACTGGGATAGCGCCCCAAACTGGTTCGGCCTTTCACCTCGGGGAACCGCACATCCTTCTTCAAGGGGCTCTTTTCGATCCAAAGTAACACCTCTTGGCGAGTCGTGTTTAGTGGCGTGTGATATCCTCCACCTTGAAAGGGACGATCGCCTCTTCGAACAAAATTACTTTTGGACTGGGTCTGACGCCGACTGTCTGAAGTGGTTCTAGCGGCCTCTCTTTCTCACCGAGTTTGGGCCCTATGTTCCCTGTTGACATCATCCACTTTCATGAATTCCTTTGCTATCTTCATGAGCTCGGCTACAGTGCGTGGTTTGTTACGGATGATTTCTTCCCGCATGCTCCAATCTGTGGTTCCATCCGCCATGATGTTGCGAATACTCACGATATCTGGGTTCTGCAATCGCACCAGGATATCGTTAAAGGCGACAACAAATTCCCTTAGGGAATTATAGTTTCTCTGTTTGATCTCCTTCAGCTGCCTATCTGTCACATCTGCCGCTTTACAGCCCACGAACTTCGCACAGAAATCCCGACTATATTGTTGCCAATTGTGAATAGATTCTGCCGGTAAAGATCGAAACCAATCAGATGCCGCACCGCCCAAAGTTGTCGAGAATAACCTGCAAATTATGCTTTCGCTTGCCCCTGCAACATCCATTAACTCTCTGTAGTTCCTGACATGAGCCTCAGGGTCAGAATTTGGATCCCCATAGTATTTTGGTATGGCAGGTGCTTTGATTCTGTGATCTGGAATGAATTCCCGCAACGAAGGGGCAAAAGGTGAATCGCTCTGGACCTCTGCTCTCGGTCGAGGTGAGTACCCCATTCGCTCCATCATGCTCCGTAATTGATCTTCTAAGTCAATATCGGGTACTCGCCGGACCTCTTCCATCCGCTGCTGGTGAATTCTGGATGGCATCCACTCGCCCATCGGTGTTGAGACGGGTGCCTGTTGGTGGACCAATCGCCGTCCCGTTATAGGATCAAAGTTCCATGTGTGCTCACGCCCAGACATAGTTGTGTTAGGCGTCATCAATTCCGAACGTCTGTGAGGAAAAGGGTCCAGTTGTTGTAGCGGAAGAGTGCCTTGCATTCCTGGCAAAGGTTGGGATGGTTGCCAGGTTGGATGTGTTGTCGTAATGAGATCTGGGTGCGAGTAGTTGCTCGGGTGACTGTGTGGATTTGTGCGACTACTCTGGCCCACTTGATTTGGCACCTGAGATGGCTGCGGAAGGACAGGTATGACAGGAATAGTCGGTGATTGTGTTGAGATAACCACAGGTTCCTGAGGGGCAGGCGCCATGGCGGTATCGCGTTCGGCGAGGGCGGTTAATAAATTAATCATTCGATCGCCAGCCGCCTGGCTCATATTCGAAGCCAAGACCTGTCCTGCCATCTGCACGAAATCGCTATTGGACATCTCCATTTCATTTTGCACCTGCACTTCCAATAAGGGACCTAATTGTCCCGAGGGGCCTGACGAGCTAGGCACCACAGGCTGAGTACCTGCAGGCTGCGAATTTGCAATCCGTGAACCTCGTGAGTTCATGCTAGTGGATCTGGTCGTAACACCGGTCGTTCGTGATGGTTCTGACATGTTCTTCGTGTACCTTTAACCAAGTGTTGGTAAAAAGGGTCCACCTTCACCGCACCAATGATAACTTGCTGGATCCGCTTTGATATTCTTTGCCGGAGTTACCTGCAAAACAAAACCGGAGACAGGATCTCCGGAAAAACTCTCCGATGATCAAGTCAGTTTTTGTAAAAATGAGTCTATAATTTAGCAATAGCTTTGTGGGAAAAAATGTGAATGTACCTCCCCCCTTATTCCTAAGGCCTTTTATAGGTGTTTTTTGGGTAACCGCCGAGGGCGGTTACTCCTTAGTGGGCCACGTTCTGAGGGCGGTTACCCCTTTTTAGGCCATGTCCCTTTCGTGGCTTTCATGGCAACGAACGTGGTTCTGAGTGGGAGTCTTGACGCTCCGTTTAGGAATTCGGGGCAGTTTACTCGCTGCGCCCGCTTCCTTCATTCGGGTCCCGTCCAATCTTAGCCCATGGGGCTTTAATATGGGATGGGCTTGCGAAATGAATATAACCCGTTTTGGGCTTCGCGGGTTATCAGATTTTTATGATATAAAAGGGCTAATTGAAGCCAAATGATTTATGGTTATGAAATAGTTTGGAATTTGATTGTGAAATGAAATTTGAGCACGTTATGATTTTATGATTTTATATCCATCGAGAGTTATCCGGATCGGTGGTTTTATATGTGAAGACCATGTTCAGTGAGGGACATGGCCTGTGTACACAGTTTGAAAGACCTATTGGGTATGGCAAAGAAGTGTCGGGTAAGACCATATGGGATAGGCAATGTTAAGAGACGTCTCGACTATATATGTGGTTATGGATTGATACTTAAGGGGAGAAACTCGAGGATGGATACAATGTTTTAAGTTCATTTGGATTACGTTTTCGGTTATGATTGATTTTGATATAAGGTTTTACGTTTGATTGAGTATGATTTGGTTTGATAAAACATTTATTTGATTATGAATTGGTTTGATAAAATTATATGAACTTTGGTTTTGAGTATATTTTATAAGGTTTTAATTAAATCTCTTTCTAAAGGTATATATGTAGCTATGTTAAGTAAAGTTGGTTTTTATAGCTGATAGTTTCTTACTGAGATTTTTGTCTCACGTTTTTAAATGTTTTAATGTTTTTAGGTGATAAAGTACAAGATATAGAGAAGGTTACCTACCGATTAGGCGAGGTTGGAGACTCCTAAGTATTGATTATGATCTTTCTAACAAGAATTGTGTTAAAATGCTAAAAACTAAATCTGCTAAGAAACTATCAGCTATAAAAAAACCCAACTTTACTTAACATAGCTACATATATATATTTGTAAAGGGATTTAATCAAAACCTTATAAAATATACTCAAACTTAAGTTTATAAGATAGTCATCAAAACCTTATAAAATATTCTCAAAACTTAAGTTCATAAAATAAAATTTGTGTATGTGTATCCATTCTCGAATTCCATCCGTGTAGATCACAACATCAATCATAACAATATCGAGATATCTCATTTATATCTCGTTCCTTGCCTAACAGTTAGGACTACCAGCCGTGCACTCTGGTCATACCGCCATTAGATATGGTCTTACAAATACAACTCATACCCCGGGCAATCCTAGATAGACAAAACCATTTAATCTTTCGAAATATCACAACTCATAAAAATCATATTTGGACTTCAATCCAAAATAATAACCACAATAACCGCAACAGATTTCTCAATCCAAAAACAATTCGTAAGAAATCATCAAATTCATTTTATTCAATATAGATATACATTGAAAACAAAAACATATATGTATATATGTAAAATCAACCAAATGAAGCCTTAAATCAACATAATCAAGTAAAATCTGAAATTCACATAAAAGCATAATCAATAGCTTCATTAGAACTATAATTTCACAATAAAAAGCAAAATCATGAAAAACCTCAATTTTACAAAATACCCATATAAACCTTGAAATATCAATTTTTGAAACTTCTTTGATCATATATATATCTATATACATAAAACTTAAAATATAATTGATAGTTACTTACCTTGGCTATTAATTAAAGACCACAAACCCGTTCAATTTGCCTCTAAACTCTGTCTAAGATATTTCTCTCCAAACACTGCCGAAACTCAAAAACTCTTCAGCTAGGACTTAGATCTATGTATAAGGATGCTATGGTTCCAATTTCGAGTGATTCGGACGGTCGAATCTCCGTAAATCAAAAAAACGGTGAAGAAACGGTTCAGGAACGATAAAAATGACGAAGAAACGGAAAGAAGAAAGAAAAGAAACAAAATCAGATAATGATCATATCTCTCTCCCCACCTCTTCGCTTATATATATATATATATCCATATTGGCGAATATCCAGTTTGGTCCTCCATCTTTATATAATCTTTTATAAATTACTCTAAACTTTTAATTACACATAAACCCATCAAATTAACTCCAAACTTTGCCCATAGCACCAAATTAACTTCACACACCCAATAATTATAATATATATTAATACCAAGGTATAAATTCTAGAAATCTAGACCCGAACGTGACATAAGTTCAAATAAATGAAATCAAATGTTTAAAACTTACCAAAAGTGTAGAGAAGCTAGACTATTAGTAATATAAACATAGTAATGACGACTCTATATACTGGTCGATCTATACGAGCGTCGCTAGCCTTTTATTCCTGAAAAGTGGTGGTGGTAAGGGATAAAACGCCGACTCAATAAGATAGTTAATTAAATACACGGTTCAACAACATGCACATACAATAGTTTTGTGCATTTAATTTTCAGGTTATCAAACAATATGTTTATCAATTTACAATTTAATAGCCATTTAATTTTAGGGCCCTGCTTAATTTAAGAGCGAGCGGATGAACTATCCGTCCGTCCCCTAGGGCTAGCGGGTGATTCACTCGCCCACCCCTAAGGGCAGATAGGTAGTTCATCCTGCCTGCCTATAGGGCAGGCAAATGAACTACCCGCCCAGTGTATATTCATTCGAAAAACAAAATTCAAATTTTGTAAAAAAAAAAAAATTTGGTAATTTCACTAGTTCTCGGGTCGATTTGTTACATCATGTTCGAAATCGTCCATTTTCAGAGTTCTCGGGTCCATTTTTTTAGAATTTCAGTTTATTGCTCAGGAGAGAGAGGACTTTAAGTTTTTGTTCAAAATTATGAAAATGGTGAAAATATCCAAGAGAAGACGGTAATAAGTAATTTAGGGGTGGTATTTAGCAACTCTTTTTGGAAAATATATAACGGAAGAGTCTAGTTTAGTAGCACATATTTAAATAGGTCTAAATATATATAAAAGCCTCTCATTTGGTCAGATTTATAAATTTGTCACAGTACATTGTAATATATTAACTATAAACTTGAAAAGCTACTATAATTTACTTTTTTTTTTTACCAATACTGTAATTTACTTATTTAATTTACTCAAATCTATTGAATGTTAATTAGTTTTTTTTTTGAAAGAAAAGTTCATTATATTAAATCAACAGTAAGAACATCAAAAAAAATGGTGGTGGACATGCCCACTCACCACGAACAGACCTAGAAGTAACGGCTTTAGCTAAGCTATGGGCCGCTAAATTCGCTGAACGTTTAATATAGGAGATGGAACAGTAGTTCAAATCTCTTAAAAGGTCACAACACTCACGAACAACATCTGAAAGGTAAGATAAATGAAAGTCTCGATGTTGAATTGCATTCACGACAGCCAGGCAATCTGATTCAAATGTAACATGGCTGAGGTTCTGATCCTTTATCCATGACATTGCCTCCCTAATGGCAATAGCTTCTGCAATGGCTGGGTCGATCGTGTCTGTTGCTGATCCCATGCGAGCCGCGAAGCACCGTCCTTGATGATCCCGGATAAGAATGCCGTATGATGAAAACTGACTCGCGGTATGGACACCTGCATCTGAATTGCAGATAAACTGACCGGCAGAGGTCGTCTCCATTTCGCTGGGGCTGCTGAAACTGCATTAGGCGGGGTGTAGCGGCATATCTGAGCCGAGTGCCAGGTCTGATGGTCCGACTTTGCTAAATTAACAATCTCCTATGCGCTAACATTTCTGTCATTCCAGACTTTCTCGTTTCTAGCCTTCCATATCCCCCAACATATACAAGCAACAATGGCACTTTCAGACAAAGAAGCACCCAGCATACCATTAAACCAATCAGCAAAATTCAGAACCCTGTCCATCCGATCATCTGCATAGAATAATTGCCAAACACAAACAGTCCTAGGATAGTTGATAAATATATGATTGTCATCTTCTCTGTACGCACCACATACGGGACAACAGTTAGGTGTATTGCTACGTCGGAGGGCCAGATTGTGGAGAGACGGGAGGCAATTTGAGATGATTCTCCACAAACAATTCTTAATATGCGGAGCTATATGCAACTGCCATAAAGCCTTCCAGTTAAACTGATTCGAGCCATTTGACAACTCCGGTGCTTGTTCAATGCCTCGCAGATAACCACTTCGTACCGTGTAGTCCCCTGATCTGTCGCCACACCAGAACCAGCCGTCTGCCTCTTTTTTCCGTCGAGCTGGGATAGACCGAATGAGTTGTGCATCGCGAGAATTAAATATTTGGTCTATAACAGCACCCTTCCACTCACCATTTGCCTCCAGCAGATCCTGTACAAGACCAGTTGGGAGAGTTGTATTTGCAGTGCTTACGGGGAACGAGTTTAATGAGTTCGGGAGCCACGGACTGCTCCAGATGGGGGTGGTTGCTCCTGTTCCG
The DNA here is from genome assembly GCF_963576675.1 of Euphorbia lathyris. NCBI lineage: Eukaryota > Viridiplantae > Streptophyta > Magnoliopsida > Malpighiales > Euphorbiaceae > Euphorbia > Euphorbia lathyris. The sequence continues at coordinate 14,803,280 of NC_088914.1, read as the reverse complement.
ATTTTACGCCTCAGTCCGTCAATAATGAAATCTCGACCTGCCAAAATACTCCGCCACACGAAGGAGGGATTGTGTCCTATCTGGGCCTGCAAAAAATCATTGTTAGGGAAATATCTTGCTTTTAGCGTTCGGGCAATCAGTGAGCTGGGATTTTGTATGATTCTCCAGCTTTGTTTTGCTAACAAAGCCAGATTAAACAGATGGATATTCCGAAAACCCATTCCACCACTTGATTTTGGGCAACATAATTTCTCCCACGACTTCCAATGTATGCTAGAGTTTGATTGCCCCGACGATTTCCACCAGAATCTATTAAGCATCTTATTCACGTCATCACAGAAGCCCTTAGGCATAAGAAAAATGCTCATGAGATATGTAGGGATAGACTGAAGTACCGACTTTATTAGTATTTCTTTCCCGGCTCGTGATAAGAACTTCTCCTTCCAGTTATTAATTCTGGTCCATATTCTATCCTTCAAGAAGCCAAAAGTTTGCATTCTGCTCCTGCCTACTACAATTGGAGCCCCAAAGTGACAACCCATATCTTCCACCTATTCCACGCCAAGCTCTTGACTAACATCCGCTCTTACCATTGCGGTGGTATTAGTACTAAAAAATAGCGATGATTTTTGAAAGTTTACACATTGCCCCGATGCCTTTTCATATATCGCTAAGCATTCTTGAACTATTTCCGCTTCTCTTCTATCAGCTCGAAAGAATAAATAACTAACATCTGCAAAGAATAGGTGGGAGATCTTTGGAGCCCGTCGGGTAACCTGTGCCCCATGAATCAAACCTGCTTGCTCCCTATTTGTTAAAAGCGCAGATAGCCCTTCTGCACAAATAATAAACAAAAAAGGAGATAACGGATCACCTTGTCTCAGTCCACGTTGGGGAATGATAGGTCCAATCTCTCTCCCTTCATGAGTAATTGTGTACGAAACCGTGGTAACCAGTAACATAAACCACCTAATCCAGTTTGGTTGAAACCCGATTTTTTTCATCATATTTTCCAGAAACTGCCACTCAATTCGATCGTATGCCTTGCTCATATCTAGCTTTAGCGCTGCAACCCCGTGTTTCCCCTATTTCAATCCACACAATTTGTGGATAGTTTCATAAGCCACAATAATATTGTCGGAGATTAGTCTACCTGATAAGAAGGCGCTTTGAGAAGCCGATATAATAGAAGGGAGAACCAGCTTGATCCGATTTGCCAACATTTTTGGAAAGGATGCGGAGAAGCACATTGCATAACGCGATGGGTCGTAGGTCTGATACGTATTCAATCTCATTGGTCTTAGGAATTAACACTATCAGTGTATCATTTAGGTTTGGTGCTAATTGACCATGATTGAGCGTGGAAAAACAAACTTTACATACGTCAGGGCCGACAATACTCCAAAAATGTTGGTAGAAAGCGGGGTTCAGACCATCCGGTCCCGGGCTTTTATCCGGATGCATAGAAAAACATGCCTCCCTAACGTCATCAGCAGTAAATGGCACTGTCAATAATTCCTTCTGTTCCTGTGTAATTCTCGACTGAACCGTTGCAAGGAGGTTGGAATCATCATTGCCGGAGCTGTGAAATATAGTGCTGAAATATTTGGTGAGAATACCCTCCATCCCATTCCCCCATGACCTCCAGGTACCATCAGTATCCTTCAATTTTGAAAAACCATTTCGCTTTTTCCTGTCAGTGGCGTATGCATGGAAATAGCGAGAATTAGAGTCGCCCTCTTTGAGCCATAGCAGTTTTGCTCGTTGCTTCCAAAAATCTTCCTGCTTCTTCAGTGTTATCAAATATGCTAGTGAGGCCTGTTTGTAGTGTTCCATCCCCACTGTATCCTGTCGATTTTTGTAATTCTGCATCTGTGATCTGTAGTTAGCAAGCAACCGTTTAAAATTACTCTCTAATTGCGAGCTCCATGTTTTCAACGCTTCAGAGCATGCCGTAATCTTAGCCGTAATGCTGCCTGAGTTGTCAGATTCCCAGGCCTGGCGGACGACAACAGCGCAGTTGTTTTCTCGAAGCCACCCATTCTCAAACTTGAATCGTTTAACAGTAGGGCTTCGTACCCATATTTTAACGAGTGGTCTGATACCAAGGTAACCAGGTTTTTAGTTCTTGATTCCGCAAACAGTTTTGTCCATTTAGAGTTCACTAGGGCTCGATCAAGCGTTTCTTCTATCCACCTCTCAGTACCTCGACTCACCTCCCAAGTTTACGGGTGTCCCTCCATTGGGACTTTATGTAGTTCACAATCTTCCACTGCTTCCTTAAACCCTTCTATCAGCTAATTCGGTCTCCGTCTTCCTCCTCTCTTCTCTTGTTGACTCAGTATATCGTTGAAATCTCCGACACAACACCAGGCTAATCCTTCTTGGTCTTTGAGGGATCGCAGCAAATCCCAAGAAGCTCGCCGTCGGTGCCATTCTGGGTAGCCGTAGAAACCGGTTACCCTACAAATTGACAAATCCGGAAAGTTAATAACAGCATTAATAAAGTTAACTGAGGATGATTGCACATTAATTGTCAATGTTTCTTTCCATAATAGGGCCATACCTCCACTATGACCCGAACCATTCACAATAAAATAACCATTATAGCCCAGTTTCTTACTGACAGCGATTACTCTTTCCTCTCTGATCATGGTTTCCATTAAGAAAACCAACATAGGCCTATGTACCTGGACAAGATCCATTAGAACATTAACTGTGCGTGGGTTGCCTAGCCCACGACAGTTCCAGCTTAGAATACTCATTGACCTAGGCGGGCTTGAAGTATAGGTCCCGCCCCATCTCCATTTTTTGAACTGTTGTTGGTATCAACCTCCATTACTTCTTCCTCGGTCCTAGGGCGCTTTGGGTCCTGTACAACACCTTGTTCCCCATTTACCTTGTGTTTTGTGGTATATGTCTGCTCACCCTGTGGGATTGTTTTATCTGCTTTAGTTCGGGGGCCAAATACTGGTGGATTTCCACTTTGCTGGGATATTAACGGTCCCTTGGTTGATATGACTTCGGTAAAGTGGTGTACAACAATCGAGCTACTCTCGGTCCCCTCTTCTGCTGACTCCCTTAACCATTCACGGCCAATCATAGAGCCTGTTTTTCTGATCGAGGCCCGAAGGAAGCTCCCAAACTCACGTTCGTCAGTGCCGGGTGGGGAATCGAACAAGCTTGCACAAAACTTATCAGAGTGGCCTATGATCCCACAGAAGAAGCAAAAACCTAGCAGCCTTTCATACCGGAAGTTTACCCAGAACCACGCACCTCCACTTCTTTTAAGTTTCTGCCCCCGCATCAGAGGTTTATTTACATCAATTGCTACCTTAATGCGGAGTCATTCTGAAAACCCACGGGAGATCCAAGACCTGCACCCATATAATGAGTTCTGACATATCGACCTGTGTAGCTTGTTCCATAGGTTCCAGCTTCCTGATCACAATAACATTCTGATTGAAAGTCCAGGGCCCGTCATTCAGGACTCTTTGCATATCGAGCTCGTGGTAGAACTGAAATAAATATCGTCCTTCAAGGTCCGTTTCAGTGATCGTAACTCCCTTCACCGGTCTCCATATAGAGGCCAATGTTAATTTCATGCTTTCAAAATGTGCAGGTTTTGGTGTTAGGAATTGACCTACCACCAAGAAGAGAATCTGTGTTTCTGCCGATTGTATATGATCCTCCGTGATCACGATACCGGCATCGTCGTCATCTGCCAGGCGTAACCTCGCATAAGCATCCAACACTTCTTTACCCTTGTCCATGAGTAATTACGATAACCTAGATTGGTGGCTGCTGCGATGATTCAATGGAAGAAAAGAGTCCAACGAAAGAAAAACTTCTCAATAGGAGAAGACGTATCCACACTCCAATAGGTGAGACTCCTAATTGGGCTATTAATTTTATTTATTTTAAATATATTAATTGGGCTATTGGGCTAAATTTGAAAATTAGTATCTTTAGTTGGGCCAGCCTGGCTCAAGCCCAATTTAAAATATTACGGACATAATTGGACTTGAACAAGGTAGAGCCGGCTGATCCCAGCCTATGAACATGGCTATGTTATGTGACTCATCCGGCGTCGTTTCTATGGTGACATTCAGATGTAGGGCAATGGTGAGAGATTCAACGAAAATAAAATAGTCTCAGCTGCACCCTATAATTTTAGTTGCATTCTTCATCTTTCAACATACATAGCTTCATAATCCTCCGTATTATCGCATGTAATTTTGATTGCAGTCGATTGATCAACCAAATTTCCGGCAAGGAGGAAGAAGGAGAAGAGGAAAAAGAAGAAAATGGTGAAAGTGGCTTCGTATTTCGCGATGTCATTAGGTGCTTTCGTATTCTGGCAGACCATGGATAAGGTTCATGTCTATATTGCCCTCCATCAAGACGAAAAGGTTTGTTTTCTCGTCATTTTGAACTTTCTGATTACCCCTATTTCACTAATTGGTTTCTAATTTCTTCAATTTAGCTCATGTTGCTTTCCCAAAGAAACCCTAATTGGAAAATTAATAGAAATCTTATTCAGATCTATTTTTTTTGGTCGTACCAATTCAATTGCGAGATTTTTAGTTTTAGATTTTGGTTTGGATTACTGCGTTCTGTATTTTGGAGATTTCGTATGAATTTAAACGATTTTGTGGTCGTCAGTGGTAATGTATTTTGTTGTTGTAACAGTTGGAGAGGTTGGAGAAGGAAGCCGAGATTAGGAGAGTCAGAGAAGAGTTTCTTCGTCAACAGAGGGATCAAGATCCTGTTGGTTGAGAACATTTGTGGTTTTTCTCTCTACTTTGTGACCTTCCTTGCATTTTCTTCTTCTTTTTTTTGGAGTTTGATTAAGTTTCCATAAGCATAATTCGGATTAGCTGATGGCCTTGATTGTTTGGGCACATTATTTTTCTGCTTCCTGTTTTATCAATCACCAACTTGTTTTCCATCATAAGAAGTAAATGGAATCAGAGACCTCATTCTGCTTATTCTGTTTTCCTAATACAATAATACATCCTTTGTTTTGCTCTCTATAATCTAAAGAAGAGTATGAATCTAAATTTTTGTTCCTGCCTGCCATGTTACTATCTTTGAGGAGAACTTAATACTGTCTCTGGTTTGTAAAATTTTCATACGGAGAGCTCCTCTTGTAACATGTGCATAGTTATCAAAGGCTTATCTCAGGTGCAAAAGGCTCTAGGATCTAGGCATGTTGCCAGAGAAGCCAAAAGGGGGCTCTGTTCAAGTGGTGCTTCCCTAACCTTGCCTTTATCAGCCTAGCGCCTTGCCGGAGAGGTGGCACAATTTTATAAGGTAGACAGCATAGTTATTAAAGGCGCACTAAGGCGCAAGGGGGGTCCTTGAGCCTTCGCGCAAGGCGCAACTTAAGGCGCGCGCCCGAGCGACCCAAGGCGCACACAAAAAAAATATCATAAATTCATATTACTAGTCACAAATAATCACAAATAGTCAAATAACAACAATAAAACCATAAAATGCATGAGTTAAGTTCTAGTTAACTACTAAGGCATGAGTTAACTGTTGCGATATGTGAAGTAAAAACTGTCGATCTTTGTCTATCCATGCTTTTCTTTTATTTTCTAAACTTAAAATACCCTAACCCTAAAATACTCTCAAAACCCTAAGTACCCTCAACCCTAAAATACCCTAAAATACCCTAAGGTAGCTGAGGCGCGCCAAGGCGCGCGCCTGACTGACCGCGCCCGCCTTTGGGCTCCAGAGGCGCTAAGGCTGGAGCCTTAGCTGAGGCGCGCCTTTAATAACTATGGTAGACAGTGTTTTTAAGGATTTCAAGTTAAAAAAACGGGTGTTTGAATCCCAACCCTTCCCTATCTTTATCATCTGCGGGAATTATGATGAAAAGAAATATAAAAGAGGACATAAGTTTTGAATGGCAAAAACATCGCAAACTTTGATGAGTGATGAATATGGACTATGGAGAATTTAGTTTTGATGAAAAGTAGCTATTATACTATTAGCTAATTAACTTAGGTTTGGTTGAACTTTAGTTTTTAGATTTAGAATTTATTATTATGAATTATATTCTGGAAGAGAGAGAGAGGGCGAGCCTTGGCGCAACGGTAAACGTTGTTGTCGTGTGACCAAGAGGTCATGGGTTCGAGTCTTAGGAGCGGCTTCTTGCCAAATAAATTGGCAGGGGAAGGCAAGTTTCTGCTTTCCACAGCTTCCTCATAGAATTTTATCTGACTTGTGATTGTAACTTGAGCAGACAAATTAGGTTCTAAGGTGTTTCTATACAATCAAGTAAACCTTTTTGGACAACTTTATTGGAGGAGAAACTGGGGTTATAAAATAAAGATAGGTTAAGATAACGTGCAGCTGCATAAAGAGGACTATGGAACTCCTCTTGCCAAACATGATCAATAATCTTCAAGTACGCTAGGTAGATGCTTGATATTATGCTATTTTGATTTAAGAATTAGCACTTTATTATTAGACTTTAAGTTATTTTGGTTTACAAGTTTAGAAATTAAACTATCCTTAAGTACTACTAGTTTTTATTGACTTAATTTTATTTTATTTGATTTTCTAATTTTTTGTCGCCTCACGTGCGAGAGGCAGTCGCCTCGCCTCTCGCCTCGCCTCAAGGCAATATTTTGCCCTTGTCGCCTTGACTCGCCTTTCGCTTTTTAAAACTATGGGTGGGACCCCTCCCCGGACCCTCGCTCAGTGGGAACGCGTAGTGCACCTGGCCGCCCTTTATATTCTGGAAGAGAGAGTAGTTAATTTTGAATTCATTTCATGCTAAATCTGTGATTAAGGTTATGGATAATTGGGTATGATATAGTCTTTGACTATTAGCTAAAATTATGTTTTTATATATAATTTTTCTTTAGTGCACCTTGTGTTGCTCAGGCGGACGCCTGTGCCTTGCGCCTAAGCTCTAGGACCCCCTGCCCCTTAGTGTGCGTTACGCCTTCTAATAACTACAAACCTCTGTAAATTGTAGTAAGCTTGTAAGATGGAAGGTAGAGACATAATTTTTTCCAGAACACTATTTTATTCCGTCAGTTTCACTTTAGATGAAAGAAGTAATCAGCAGTCGCTTGGCCACGAATTTTCGATACAGTCTGTTTTTAGTTGAAACTTGTTTTACCGACCACCTGTAAATCCTTCATATTGAGGCATTCTCTTTGACATGTTGTCTGTTGTCATTTATATACATTGTTTTCGCTTGACAATAAAACCTTTTCAATCTCTAAAGAATCTTATCCCCGCAACTGTTAAATGCAAATTCTTTTGCTTGATGCTCAGACATCTGCCACCCTCTTTTAGTTGGCTACTTCATATCGAAAAACATAGCAATGATGCTCTCATTCTATGCATGTGTTTAGATTTGACATGTCAATACCGCACTCGGGAAAGAGAAAGTGATAATGCAATTGCATTGTACTTTATGCGGCATGATTATCCGTCTCTCTTTCAAAATTTGCTATGCTACTTGTAATGGCCGCATCGTAAGTTGTAACTCAGAGCACCTCACCTTTTATGAAATAGGGAGTAATGAAGTTATTTTAGGGCATGTTTGGTTCAACTGTTGTTTGATATTAACTGATTTTTCTTAGTATATCCCTAGTTTGATGTCTGACCTGACTTTAACTATCAATGTGTCCTGAAGTTTGAATTGGATTCTAATGCTTGTACTTGTGTTTGATGCATAGTAGTTCTTATAGTGTCATGCAATTTACGCTCATCATTTTAATCGTTTGTTTGGTTCTATGATATTCTACTTGAATAAGGGATGAGCACGGTTGAACCGGACCAAATACCCGAACAAAATGATTCAAAATTGGATTGGATGATTTTTTTTTTCTCCCTTCAGGATCAAAACTTAATTGTATCTTTAATTTTCATTAGGTATCATTCTAAAGTTCCCTGAGCACGGATCTTGGAAATTTTTGAACCGAACAAAATATCTTAATAAAAGATCCAAATTACCTCTTTATCTATTAAAATTTACATCAATTTGGATGGAACTAAGAGACAATGTTCAACTTGTTTATAATGGTTGAGATGAAATACAAGTATTTGATAAGGTGGTATGAATTATAATAGTGATTTACAATCGCCTATAATCAAATCAAGTAAGGAATTGGATGAAGAGCTCCGAGAAAGAGCTTGAACCAAGAGCAGCGAGTCTGATTCCATCACCACATTCGTCCAACACTGAGTTTTCACCCAGCTCAATGCTTCTCGGCAGGATAACGCTTCGGCTACCAGCACTTGATCTGGACCAACAATTAATGTCGTATAAATAAAAGTTTTATAGAACAAAGAGTTTTATAAGATTTGAATCATGATCTTTTACATTAAATCATGCATTTTAAACCAACTAAACTATTTTAAAATATTAAAATGATATTATAAATACACCAATTTGAATCGGACTGCTAAGGCTAAAATCACCGCTACTCAGGTGAAACTAGCGATTAGGAGGAAGGGGAAGGGGGGTGGTGCCATCGGGCTCGGATCCGCCACTGCCTTTGACATTGCTTCTTTGAGACCTTAAAAATAAGTTTCAGAACCTCTATTATTAAAAGGAGAGTTTGTTAAATGCTCAAAGGAAAGATTTATAACTGAGAAGTATGTTTTTAGAAAAAGCTATAATAAGTAATTTTGGAACAACTTACATATGCAAGTACCAAACAGACCGTTAGCCTTTCCCACCTTTTTTCCCCACCTTTTCTTATAGAAAAACACAGATAAGCAATCCTCGTCTTCTTATTAAAATCTACAAACAAAGCTAAAGCAAACAGAACGAGAATGGCATGTTGGTATGAGAAGGGATAAAAAATGAGATAACTTCACTGCAAAAATACAAATAAGCCCCAAACTTTACAACAGCAACACCATCCTTTTAATCATCATCACTCTTTCAGCCGTTTTTCTCCTTTCCTTTTCTGTTTAATTTCTGCCTAAAGATTTCAATACCCTTCTCTTAAGTTATCTCTTCTGTAACGACCCAATTAATAAAAGTAGTGTTGGAACAGAAGACATGAGTAAAGAGCGGTTCTAAAGAGTGATCTAAAGAGTGATGATGGGTAAAAATCAATTTAATTCTATATCTGAAATTGATGGTGGATGATCTAGATTTATTAACAAAGTGAATTTTTAATACACTAGTGCAAAAAAAAATTTTACATTCAGAAGCAATTAACGTCTAAAATGATACAATTTTACTCCTAACGTTGGTAGACAAGAGCAATTTTACCTAACAAGTTGGGTCATTTTCAGACATCATTATACAACACGCTCATTTTGTTCCTTATTCTACACCAATTGCATATCTGATGTTCACAAAAAAAAAATCATACTTTTTCAGATTTAATAATTGAATTAGAGATTAATATATAAAACATTTGAAATTTAAATTATTTTTGATTGACAACGGTAATAGTAAAATTGTATCATTTTAGACGATAGGATAAAATTCATATAATACATATAGAGGCATTTTAAACCCATCCTTCGTGTCTTCTCCTCCATTACTATATATAAGAACTCATTATTCTTCCATTTCTCATATCACCCACATAAAAAGAACTGATTTTGATCATACCCTTTTCTTCAATCACACTCATGGATACAAAAAAGATAATCTTTCTTGCAATTTCAGTAGTTCTAGTTCTGAAGGCGGCGGAGAGTTTTGATTACCAGGAAGAGGATTTAGCATCGGAAGAGAGGCTGTGGAACTTATACGAACGGTGGCGGAGCCACCACACAGTCTCCCGGAGCCTGACCGAGAAAAAGCAACGCTTCAATGTGTTTAAAGAGAATTTGAAACATGTTCATAAGGAAAACCAGAAGGATAAACTTTATAAACTGAAGCTGAACAAGTTTGCTGATATGACTAACCATGAATTCTTGCAACATCATGGTGGTTCTAAGGTTAGCCATTTTAGGATGCTCCATGGACCTCGGAAGGTAACTGGTTTTTCTCATGAGAATACTTATAATCTTCCTTCTTCTGTTGATTGGAGAAAGAAAGGCGCTGTTACCGACGTTAAGAATCAAGGAAAATGCGGTATGGAATTTCTAACATAACAATACGATTTTTATAATATGTTTGGTATGATTTTCATTTTTGCGTCATTTATATATGATAAAGTAGTGAATTTTCCTATGAGAGCACTTTTAGTGTGTGAATTTTCCGACTGTTTGGTCTTAAGAATTGGTTTGAACTAAAAGATCAAGCTGATAGTTAGATCTTATATTAATTTCTGAAAGTTACTTCTTAAAAGATTTTGTTTAACTTGCAAAATGAAAAAGACGGTGTTGATTGACGGGAACATTCCGATACATAAGTCAAATGAGAGAAGTAATTCGCAACAATAAGTAGTAATTAAGAAATATTGTGTAATGAAAATTGTAAATTGAAGACCATATGACCAATGGCGGATGTAAAAAGGGGATAGTGGAAGCCGCGCCAACCCCCTCCCCCGTATCCTTCTCCAAAATAAATTTCTTACCAAAGTTATCCTTTTCGAAAATTTCTGATTCCATCACTGCCTATAACCTTTATATTCGAGATAAGAATTGTAATTAAATTAGTTTCTACCCTAAAAGAAAAAGAAAAACTTATAGAAGTGATCCGCACCGTGTCATATAATCCTAATCAAGATACCATATGGCATAATCATATATTATATTAATGTCCGACACCCTATAACATACTAAATATGAGAGAAGAACTGTTTAGAGACTTTAGTACACAAATCCGGCCTGACCAGGAAGATCCGGACATCCTGCACTAGACCAATAATTTTGGATGTTATGAATATCATCATATATAATTAGGTGGAATATATAGATTATATAACATGATTATGACACGATAACAGGTTTTGATAAGCTTGTGTATTTGACAGGTAGCTGTTGGGCATTTTCAAGTGTAGCAGCAGTTGAAGGAATAAACAAGATAAAAACAGGAAAGTTGGTTTCTTTGTCTGAGCAAGAACTGGTAGATTGTAGCTCTGATAACAATGGCTGTGGTGGGGGTTTAATGGAACAAGCTTTCAGTTTCATTAAGAATAATGGTGGATTAGCTACTGAGATTAACTATCCTTACACTGCCAAAGATGGCTCTTGTGACTCTGCCAAGGTATATTATAAATAAATAAATAAATTGAAGATTAGAAATGAAATAACTTGTCAATTGTATTTTTTTATTGTTCGAAATAAATGAAACTATAACCGAGTTTTATGGTCAAAACTGATTTTTCTAGTCATCACAGGTGTACTCTAACTAAAACTTAATGTGTTGAATGAAAGATTAGAAAATGTTATTAAAATTGGAATGATGAGAGTCTCCGTGAATGATTTTGCCTTAGATTAATTCAAAATGACACATCCTATATATTAATTTAGTGTAGCTTTTGTTTTGTTGGTGTAACAGATGAACTCAGGTATGGTGACAATTGATGGATATGAAATGGTACCAGAAAGAGATGAGCATGCATTGATGAAAGCTCTGGCTAACCAACCTATTGCCATTGCTATGGATGCTGGAGGCAGGGATCTTCAGTTTTACTCTGAGGCAAGTTTTTTATCTTCCATTCAAATATTTAATTAAATTAAGGGAGATGTTGATGCTCCACCGTTGGCTGTTGGTAGACCTGTTCATGGGTTCCGTATATGCTTTCCCCGCACGACCCATGTGTAACGGGCCAGACATCAGGTCCAGTTTGATCCTGACCTGCCAAAGCACGTCTATTTTTAAGATGGATTTGGAATTTCTAAAAATAGGTTGGCTGGCCTAGATCGGTCTTGTTCTGTCGGTTTTATTAATTTTAATTATTAAAAGTTATATTTTTTTTATATATTAGATGGACTTATGTCCCTAAAACATTAGAGGCAACTCTACTATTGGATTGATCCATAAACTTTTTCTACAATCCAATTTGCAGGGAGTATTCATAGGAAATTGATATCAGGCCACTCTAGTTGAGTTCTGTCAAAACCCGTCTATTTTTAAGATGGATTTGGAATTTTAAGAAATAGGTTGGGTTGGCCCGGACATTAATTATTAAATATATTTTTCTAAATTAAATATTTAGTTTTTAAGTATAAATTGCAATTTTTATTATTAAAATATATATTTTTAGGTGGATTTATTTAACTTAAGTTTGGGTTTGATTTTTAAGTTCGGATTTAGCTCAGCCTAAACCTGCCTAAACTAATAACTAGTTGGGCTAGATTTGGGTTGCATTTTTAAGAAAAAGCTTGATGAGTCCAGAGCTCAAGCCAATCTGACCCATAAATAGGTCTAGCCGTCAGTAATCACCATTAATCATCCCTCTATATCTACGCAGTGTTGATTGCACTCCCAACAGACAAAGAAGTATGCATATTATTTTTTCTTTTTGCCTTAATCAAGGTCAAAATTTACAGTGGAATTAGTTAAAAACTGACTCGTCCCCTAAAACGTTAGAGTCAAATTTGACCCGTGCGATAACTCTAATATTGTACTGATCCATAAGCTGTTGTATAATCCAAAATGCAGGGAGTATTCACAGGAGATTGTGGGACAGAGCTAAACCATGGGGTAGCATTGGTAGGATATGGAACAAGTATTGATGGAACTAAGTATTGGATTGTCAAGAATTCTTGGGGTAATGATTGGGGTGAAAATGGTTATATAAGAATGGAAAGAGGTGTTGACAGAGAAGAAGGTTTGTGTGGTTTAACTTTGGAAGCTTCTTATCCTGTTAAGAAGACTTCTGACAACAAGAAATCACCCTTTCAATCTCCTAAAGATGAGCTTTAGTCCATTCTTAGTGTTTAAAATAAATAAATAAATCTAAATTTTTTAGATTTTCTTTAGACAATAGTTGATTATGTCTTTGTTGTGGTTGTTCTTGTTTTCTGTTTATCTATTTGAGTTGAGATTCTATGAATATAATGTGTTTGTTCAATTATTTGAAATAATAAATTTATGGATGTTTGATTCAGTTATTGCTGGTAGTTGTATTTTTTTCTGGGAGAAATACTCATATACTTAACATGGAGTAAAACATTAAAAATGTGTTAAAAAAGAATCAAACTATCACTAATTCCATGTTTTGTTCAAGGTTGTTTATTATTTATTGTTAAACCGGAACATTCGAAGAATCAGTAAGAATAAAAAGGTTAAGGGTATAAGATTTTCATTTGGATTGAACCGGAGTGCAAAACATCATGTAAAAACTAATAGTTTTAGTTAATTTAGGGTCCGTTTGTTTTACCTACTGTTTACGGTTACTGTTTGATGTTTCCTGTTGCCGTTTACTGTTACTATTTGCTGTTTGCTGTTCCGGTTTTCTGTTGGAAAAAAGATGGTTTTCCAAAAACCAAAGATTCTCTGCTTTTGTAAAAGGCTGCTTTTCAGATGTGAAATGCAAACAGGAGGTCACTACACTAACCAAACACCGCTTTTCAAATTTAAAAGACAAACTGGAGGTCACTAACCAAACACCTAAAACTCCACCTCTTGAAATGAAAAGGCAAACAGGAGCATGAAAAGGAGCAACCAAACGGGCCCTTAACTTTTAACACACAAAATAACAATAATATCAATTTTTACTATTTGTTATAATAATGTTGTTTAATACTTTGAAATTGAAAAAAAAAATCTATCAAAACCTTGATTGATTGCATATTTTAGGTTTTACTATTTGAATCCCACGTGTCAACCTTCTGAATTTGTCTCTTTCTCTCATTTTACCCTCTAAATTTAAGGGACAATCTATTGACCCCTAAACTTTCAAAAAAACAATCCAATTTACCTCTTTTCTCCGACGTGGTGCTGACCTGGCAAAATACAAAGCTGCAATAATCCAAGCGTCACGTCGGAGAGGAGGGATAAATTGAGTGGCTTTTTAGAAGTTTAGGGGATCAATAAATTGTTCCTTAAGTTTAGGGGATAAAATGAAAAATGAATAAATTCAGGGGATTGCGTATTTAAATCCATATTTTATTGAGACTGAAATGAAACTAAAGGTCATGTTAATAAAGAGAATAATTTAAAACAAAAGAGCAAAACTAATCTTAAAATACGTGCCAATAGAATATATAAACCCAAGAGATATGGCGGAGTGGTAGGAGTTCTTCCACCCTTAATTAAGAGTGAGGGTTCAAACCTCACTTTGAATACGGAGTAATCTTGGGCCAGTTGTCCCACATATTTAAGGTGTTTACTAACTAGTAAAAATAAAATAATATATTTTAGGATAATGTGTTGAGTTTTGACAACTTCTGAGATTATTTGTATTAGAGATGCTCTAAAAGTCTGATTTTTTTTGCTATTATAAGGCATGCAGAACGAACTCAAGCGTTTTCTTTTCTATAGTACGCACATGCCGTCTTATCTGTCCCAGATGACAGTTTAACGATTTACTGTGCAGAAAGTCCAAATGAGCCAACTATAACAAGGTTGTAAAACGCTATGTGCTAGTTGGGCGGACATGGTCCTCAAGGATTAATCGGGGATAAATGGATTTGTATTTTTATATTTTTTTTTTTTTGTTAATCAACAAATTATTATATAAATTCAATTATATGTTATTATACTATCTAAAAAGCAATAGTATAAAATTTATTTAATATAAAAGGACATGTATATTTGGAACATACATGTTTCAAAATGTGTAAACATCAGCATTTCAACAACAATATCATGGAAACAACTAAAAACTGAATTATAATAAATAAAAAATAGATTTACAATAAAAATGTTTTTCTTCATCTTCACTTAGGCGGCGCCTAGAAGGCATTGAGGTGCCTAGGCAGAGCCAATTGGCTAAAAATCGGCTAGGAGCCAAAAAAATGTCTAGATGGACTAATCAGAGAAAATCGAGATGGATTCTCGATTTCGAGCGTCTAGGCGGAGCCTAGACGATTGAGGCAGCCTTCATTTTGAATAGTGTGTGATAGGTTATTTTAAAAATTTACCAAAATCAAGACGAAAATAGAATTTAATTCAATTTAGTTTCTTAAAATCCAACTAAATTAAAGAATCTATTAAAAAAAATGGAATAATGTGTTATATGAGATTAGAAATACATTCAAATTTAAGAAATATTTTGTGTTTAAAATACTTTGATTGAGAATCTATATATAGGGGCTACCAAATAATAGCAAGCCCATATATCTCATACATATTGGGCTAACAATTAGTAAAAACCCAATCTAGGGTTAAGATGCAAAAATACCCCTAACGTTTTGGGCCAGGAGCAATTTTACCCTTAACGTCTAAAATAATACAATTTTACCCCTAACGTTGGAAGCGAAGAGCAATTTTATCCCTAACTTTGATAAATTGGGTAAATTTCAGACACTATTATAAAACACATATATTTTTATTCATTATTCTGCATCAATTGCATAATAATTCGTTCTTAAAAAAAGGATTTCAAGTTTTTTATAATTTAATAATAGAATTTGAGATTAATATTTATAAATTCGGTGGATTTTTTGAATTTTTTTGTCTAATCCGTACAAAAAGACAGTATATATATATATATATATATATATATATATATATATATATATATATATATATATTTATTTTGTTCACATCCCAAAGAATATTTGTGATTTGTTACTGATAAAATGACACACTTTTGAAGTATAGATAACAAAATTCATGACCGAGAAGACAGTTTGATGAATTATTTCTCAAATTGACCCAATTTATTAACGTTAGGGGTAAAATTGCTCTTGGCTTCCAACGTTAGAGGTAAAATTGCACCATTTTAGACGTTATGAGTAAAATTGCTCCTGGCCCAAAACGTTAGGGATATTTTTGCACCTTAACCCCCCAATCTATCTCTCCATTGTCAGGTTAACGAACCAAAATTTCAAGAGCTTTTAGAAAATTACCAGCAAACTAAATAATCATATCCAAAATGCCAAACAATCAAAATAAACATTTTACAAATACAAAATAGAAAACAAAGGAAACACATGTTTCCTTCCCCCTATATAGACAGCTAGATATTTTTGAAACTGGGATCATTATTCATAGGGATAAAGTGTAAAAATACTCCTAATATTTATAGCTATGAACAATTTTATCTCCTAACGTTCTCAAGTTGGGTCAATTTTTAGAAATAATTCATCAAACTGTCTTCTCGGTTATGAATTTTGTCATCTACATTTCACATGTGAGTCATTTTATCACTCATTAATAACATATTATAAATATATGATTATATGTGGAAAAAAAATAAAAAAAAAATAAAAATTATACTGTCTATTTTATGAGTTGGACAGAAAAAAAGATTTAAAAACTTCACCGAACTAATAAAACCTCCAATTCTATTATTAAACCACAGAAAATACGAAATCTTATTTTTTAAACGAACTGATATACAATTGGTGCAGAATAAGGAACAAAACATCCGTATTTTACAATACTGTCTGAAATTGACACAACTTATCAACGTTAATGGTAAAATTATTGTTGGCTACCAAAGTTAGAGGTAAAATTGCATCATTTTAAACGTTAGGAATAAAATTGTTCCTAACTGTAAATATTAAGCATATTTTTACATTTTATCCTTTATTTTTAATTATTTGAAGCTTTTTTAACAGTTTTTTTAACTTTTATATAGACTCATTCAAATAATTATAAACCAAATCTCACATAACAAAACCAAAAGAGAATAATGGTCAGGGTATGTTTACTTTGTTTTTAACAAAGTAAGTCTTACTTTGTTTTTAGTACCATTGGATAAACTTACTTTGTTAGTAAAAAAAAAATAAAGTAAGATTTACTTTATCAAAAACAAAGTAACCATAAAAGGTACCAAATTTACTATATTAATAAAATTGGTCTTTGAAGGATAACGTTGGGGTAAAAGAATTAACCAAGGAAATAATATATGACAGAGGAAAGAGAAAAATGAATTAAAACCCATATTGAAATGAGATTTTGACCCAAAATGGGTCTTTTAATAAAAATAATTTCCTATTAAGAGCTCAGTTAAAAAATATTTCCAATGTGGAGCTTCTTTAACTGGGTTCGAAACCGGAAGACAAACTTCCGGTTTCATTTTGTAAAGAAACCGGAAGTTAGTCTTCCGGTTTCTATATGTTAATTTTTTTTTTAATACAAAAATTAGAAACGGTTTGTATTAATATATATATATATATATATTTTTTAAGCTTTTAAATCCATTTCTGCTTTTCAAAAACTTTTAAAGTTAAATTTCAAAAAAGTCCCTTTATTTTCTTTAAACTTTTAATTCAACTTCAATCTTTAACTATTTATTTTTAAATTCATTAATTAAATATTTTCTTGCAAATTAGTAAGTAGTAAATATCTAATTCGGTTAAAAATGTTTTATTCTTTTAAATGTGAGTTTGAAATTATATTTTTGACAGTTTAAATTACGGTTTTTACAGTTTCTTTATAATTTCAAACGTCACCGAAAAGTTACCGTTCGAAATGGCAGTTAAATAACAGTTAAACCATTTCAAACTATAATTTAAAATGTTCGAAGTGACAGTTAAATGTTTAAAATGCAAAAAACCATATTTCAAACTGTAATTATTAAGAAACTATAAAATCCATAATTTAAATTGTCACTTCGACTTTATAATTTCAAACGTTACTGAAAAGTTACGGTTCGAAGTGACAGTTAAATAACAGTTAAACCATTTCAAATTGTAATTTAAAATGTTCAAAGTGACAGTTAAATGTTCAAAGTGACATTTAACTGTCACTTCAAACATTTAACTGTCACTTTGAACATTTTAAATTACAGTTTAACTGTTATTTAACTGTTATTTCGAGCCATAACTTTTCCGTGACGTTTGAAATTATAAAGAAACTGTAAAAACCGTAATTTAAACTGTCAAAAATATAATATTTCCAAACTCTGATTTAAAAGAATAAAACATTTGAAGTTAAATTAAAAGTTTTTAAAAAATAAAGGGAGTTTTTTGAAATTAAACTTTAAATTTTTTTGAGAAGCGGTAGTGGAGTTGAAAGGTGTAAAAAAAATTATATATTAATGGAAATCGGAAGCTTGTTTCTAATTTTTGTATTAAAAAAAAATTAACATATAGAAACGGAAAGACTAACTTCCGGTTTCTTTACAAAATGAAATCGGAAGTTTGTCTTTCGGTTTCGAGCCCAGTTAAAAAAGCTTTATAGTGGGAATATTTTTTAACTGGACCCGTTAAAGAAGCTCTACAGTGGGAATATTTTTTAACTGGGCTCTTAATAGAAAATTATTTTTATTAAAAGACCCATTTTGAGTCAAAATTCATTGAAATGAAGAATGAAGTCATTTATGTATATTAATAAAGTGTAATCCACAAGTTTTTCTCAACAAAAAAAAGAAGAGCACAATTTAAATCTAAAACTATATAATTTATGAGTGTCATTTTTTATCAAGACCAAATGATATTCATTTAGCTGTAATAAAAAGAATATTGTTGTATTTTAAAAAAGGTTTAGGATAAAGTTTATTTTATGCAGCGACATTTGCATTAGTATTACAAACTTATTCCGATGTAAATTGGGCCATTTATACGGATACTAGGAGATCAGTTACTGGCTTTTGTGTTTATTTGGACAGGTCCTTGATAAGTTGGAAGGAAGAGCAAGAAACAAGTCACAACGCTAAGATTTTCTATCGAAGCAGAATACAGGACCATGTCATCTGTTACGGCAGAGGTTAAGTGGTTGACATACATTCTTCAAGCAATGAAAATCAAATATAAGCCGTCAGTCCTCTTTCTGTAACAATCAGTCTGCAATCTATCTTACTCGTAATTCCAATTTTCATGAGAGAACAAAACATATAAAACTCGATTACCATTTTGTCATAAAAAAAAAGTATGAGGTTGGTTTGGTGCATTCCTTAACCATTCCTAGTGTTCATCAAATAGCAGACGTTTTCACAGAGCCATTGTCATCACCAATTTATACATTTTCGGTGTCCAAGCTAGGAGTGCTTAATATTTATCACCCAACTTAAAATGTATTAGTTTTTAATATCTTGTATAAATAGGTGTTAACCGTTAGAGTTAAATTTAATTTTTCTACAATCTGTTTCTTTCCTCTCCTATTTTCTTCTTGTAGATTTTCTTATCTTCTTCAATAGTAATTAACGGTAGAATGGTTTCATTATTTCTCAAATTCTTCATCTTGTTAATATTTCTTCAATATTTCAATATATATTTTTGCCAGTTCTTCTTATGGGGGAAAAGGCAATTAGTTTGTTATTATTTTTTGTATGGGAAAAAACAGTTGAATAAAAAAACTTTTGAATAATTAAGAACAAACTAGAAGTCGTAATCTCTTCTCCACACAAAAGAAAATAGAAAAGTAATTAATTACAAAACCCAATAAAAGAAAAGAAAAGATATAGTAAAATAAATCCAAGTTGTAAAAGAAAAGATTAAAAAATAAAAGTGGTCCAAATGGCCAACCGTGTGGTCTTGATTATCCAAAAAGAATAACACTTTCACTATTAATATACACACGCACGCACGCCACACTTTCTCTCTTTGACCCTTCACCCTTCAATTCCAAAACATTACTGCTCTTTGTTTCATTCTATGATAGGATAAGTTCTAAATTTACACCTAATATTTTTTTGTGGTAATTAATTTAGTGATAAGTGACAAACTCATAAATTAAAAAAACAGTTGGACCATATTTTTCATGCCACATTTTTTATTTTGAAATAACATTTTGAATTTTATTATTGTACTACACGTTAGGATAAATATATCTTATTCTTCTTTTTCTTGTACGACAGAGATTAGAGATAACCATTTATTTTTGCTCTTGATAAGAAAAAAATACAGAAGAACGAACATAAAGAAGAAAAAGAAGAGAAGGAATCAAACAAATTTTTATTCATTCATTGAACTAATAATAATATACAAAGCTTATTGTTGAGTTGGAAGCTATTGATTTTGCTATTGGAATTCTAAAAGTATAGATTGCTTCCGTAAATTTTATAATTGTTAGTAGTTTGATTCTCCCAAAAGTTTTGTTTTATTTTCAATTATTCGAATCACTCATCACATACATATTTGTATGTTAACACATTGTCTCTTGTATCTCCATTGTGAAATATGCACCCTAGTTACCTCATTCAAAAAATTGTAATAATTTATATTTTCGGTATTTATTTATGCTTTTATGTATGTCATGTAAGTATCCTCACTAATAAAAGAACTAAAATAGATAATAGGGTAGTAAAGACGTTTTTAAAAGAAAATATGTCAAAATTAATAAGTTTCCATATATTTAGGTGGTGTTTGGTTACTATATTTTTTTTCCTGTTTGCCTTTTCATTTTAAAAGGGAGAGTTTTAGGTGTTTGGCTACACATTCTCAGACATCTTTTCCAACAGCAAACAACAAACTGTAACAGCAAATAACAGTTAAACAAAACGGACCATTAGAACCTTTGTTAAAAAGTCGATTTAGTAGACTACTTTCCCGGTTAGCCGGGTGACCACTCTATCAAATTGTATTTTTACACAAAATCTAATGATATGTATGCAGATCAAGGTCAATGCATATGAGGCTAATTGGAAGGTTATTTATACTTAGGATCATATTTGATCTGATAGTAGAATATTGTCAGTAAATCTCCAAATGGCCACAACCTCTTATGTGGTTAATTTTACCTTCATTTGTTACGAGCAAATGAAAAGTTTTACTACATCCGTTTCATAATATAAGTTATTTTAGAGATTTTTACATAAATTAAAAAATCCAATTAATGGAGAGTCAAATTAATGAATTTACATTGGTTAACTTAAAAAAATTTCTCTCTCATGTAAAGTTTAGGCAATAAGCATTGAAATGTTAAAAAACACATAGATAAAAACAAAAAAAATTTAATGCTTTGATCAAAAAACTAAACTAAAAGTTCTTGGAAAACCAAAATGACTTATATTTTGGAAGAAATTCCACTTTCTAAAACGATTTATATAGTGGGGCGAAGAGAGAGTATTTTTTTCAATAATATAACTCGAATATAACTTCAACACAAAACAATTGTTATCTATGGTGGGTTTTATACTATGTTTGTTCTGCTTTTGCTCACTATAATTTTTTTTTACAAAAATAATATGCTATTGATGTAAGTTTTTTCTTGGTATAATACATCCTCAACCTCCTAAATTGTCCAAAAACGACCCTTGAACTTCAAAACGTTATAACTTATCCCCTCAACTTGTTTATTTGGAATAAATAACCCTTCAAAATCCATGTGGCAGCGCTTCATAGTAGAGGGATAGTTGTAACGTTTTAAATCTCATGGGTCAGTTGCAATTTTTAGACAATCTGAGAGAGATGCGAATGTATTATACAATTTTTTTTCTTCAAATTTACTTTTCTTGCATCATTAAGCAAACAATAAGTATTTATCTATAGTATTATACAATTCTAAGTCTTACAAGTAATTTTTAAGAGTGAAAACTTAATAACTTTTAATAGTAATATTACATACTATTGTTTTTGTTTTTTTGCTGCGTTACATAGAGCTCAAATCCATATCAAAAACAAGTTTTTTTTATATATCTTTCACATTTTAAGTTGTTTGATTTCTTTATTTGTAGACCAAATTAAGGTGCTTGGATTTTAGTTTTCAACTTTTATGCGTTGAATATTTTCAATATTTGAAAATTGTGTATATTTGTTATTTTAATTATTTCATTATATGTTCTTCTCACAATTTTTTTTAGGCAAGGTTGTTTGTAATTATTTATATAGCCGTGCAATTGCATGGGCTATCCACTAGTGAAATTTGAAAATAGAGATATCATTTGGATTTACTGTTTGAAAATCAAACTAGGAAAAAATTATCATGAGATATTATTAAATAAATAAAATAAATTAAAATATTATTTACAATAAGTTTAACTCCTCAATTTGGTTTAAAAAATGGATTATCCACTGACCTTATAAATTGTGTTAATTTGTTTAAAATGATATGATTAAACATTTAAAAATTTAAATTCATGTAGAACAAAAATAGATTTGAACAAATTTAAAATTATATCATTTTAAAAAACAATACATTATTATAAATAATATATAATTTTAAATAAATTCACACGATTAATAACAGTTTAAACAAATTTAAAGATAACACCGTTCAATAAAGGAGGGGGAAGAAAATTCATCTTTTTAACAGTAACGAAACTATGGAGAGGCCGGCAAAGGGAGGAGCTGCCCCTTCTAGATCCGCCCGTATTTAGTTATCAAAATAATTATCTGTAAATAATACCAAAGTATAGGAACAACCTAGCTAGGCATGTCTGAGAATTAACCTCATAGAAAGCTGAGATGTAAGTTTTTTTAAACTTATTTTTGGGGTAAAATTCCTATAACCCATCGCTGTTTAATTTCTGAAACACCAAAACAGAAAGGGTAAAAATAGTTAACATTTTTTTGTCTTTTTACAAAAAATGGTCAAAACACTCAAACAAAAAACAAACACAGTAAAAGTCAAAACACTAATTTGACAGCAACTATACGAGGTATATATACAGATTGCGAGTAATCATAAAAAAAATACCTTCCTCATGGCGTGGCATGCATCACGTGGTCCACGTGTCTATACCCCCAAAGATCAATCAACTATTTTGTGGGACCCGAATACTGCTGTACTTATAGTCTTGCACAGAACTGGGAGATGGCCACATATGTGGAGTGTATTCTATGTGTGTATATAATTTCAATTATGTCTAACCAAAAAATATATATATAATTTCAATTATTTCTATACTATATTATATAATTTGCATGGGTTTAAAATTTGCCCACCTCATCTTTTTTATTACTATTATTTTGTGTAAAATCCAATATTATTTTTAGAATTTCTATGAAATTTATTTCTCTTTCAAGATTATCTTTGTCTTGATCTATCCTAAAACTGCGACTGACCCCGTAAATTTCAAAACTTTATAATTAATTATCTAAATTTACTTATTTGGAACAAATTACCCATTAAATAGGTTAATATATGTGATTTTGGAGGTTTTTTTCCCTTTTTGTTAATGTATCAACAAATTAGTTAGATGTAGCATCAGATATTTTAGAAGTCTTTTATTTCTGTTATAATGTTATGTTGAATGTTTTTTTTTGGATTTAGGAGTTATTTGTTACAAATAAGCAACTTGGAGGTTATTTATTACAAATAAGCAATTTGAGTTGTTATTTGTTTCAAATCAGCAAATTGAGGGGTTAATTGTAAGTTTTGAAGTTCACGAGTCAGTTGCAGTTTTTGGACAAGTTCGGAGAGCAGAGAATGTATATGTAACATTCCTAAAACTCTAACATACGAGTCTTCCCATATTCATATATGTTTTCATGATTGAATACATACATTTGAGATCCATCTCAGGATCATTAGAAGTTTCATATAATGCGATTAGTGATATGTAACGATTGGTTAGTGAGAGTTAATTGAGTTAGGACTTAAACGAATGAATACATATGACCTTAATTGATTAAATTACACTCTTGGAGGGCTTAAATTGAAGTTTGTGAGCAAGCACCTCACTAAGCATGAGGTGTCATCCAAGGTTAAGACAAATTACACCTCTTTAGTTTAAAAGGATGTACACCACTCAATTCTTATCATTTCAGCCAAAACTTTCCACCATATCTTTCAGCAAACCTTCCTTTTTCATACCCTAACATCCTCCAAAGAAAACTCTTCCATTTTCTTCCATTTTCAAACCAAACAAGTCAAGTTAGGAAGCATAGTAGGTGAAAGACACCATTTGAAGGTTAGTATGATGTTTTAACATCCTTTCTATGAGTTTGAGATTCTGAAATACCTAGGTATGATGATAAGATTTATTGTTGATGAGTTATGATTGAGTTTGTTGAGTTTTGGTGTTGTTTAAATTGGTTTTAGGCTGTCCAAATGGAAGGTATGTATCAAGTGCCCTAAATATAAATATAGGGTACTGTTTTCAGTCATCTTGTGAAATATTTTTCATCTTGATAGTGTTCGAATTTGGAAAGACATAAAGAATAAACTATTTTTATATATATGTTAAGAAACTCTCTGTAACATATGGGACTTTAATTCAATATATATATGAAGAAAACCTAGATGGAGCATGACTGCCTCGAATTGAATGTCATGTGAGGCAGCCATGTTGATGTAGTATTTTGAGGACCTTAGGGTCAGAATTGGGAAAAGTTTATTTATACAAAAGTGTTCCTAACTACTTAAATATAAAAGGATTTGGCAATCCATTGTATTTAGTGTGAGCTAGGTTGAGTTCATTATGGTAGATGCAAAGCTGGGTAGTCTATTTCCTGGCTGGAAACAAGATAATATCATTTTGCATGTCATATATTGTGTAGAAGTGATATTAATGTGAATTTTGGATATGTTATACCCATATATGTCTAGTTTTAGTAGGTTCAGGAAACATGGCATTTGGATTCATATAGAGAGAGTTATGACAGAATATGTGCAAGTAGGTCATGTGATGATCTAAGATAAAAGGATTAGATTGCATGAACTTTGTGGAGTTAGTGTCTTATAAATCATATAACATGCATTAGTTTACATTTTCATTAAGTTTATATTAAGACTAATTGTATAAATGTTATATGACATTATGAGGACAAGGTGCAATTGAACGCACACCCGATCGTGTAGAATAGATCAAACCGAGTGCGGCGATAAGCATATTGCTTATATATGTGTATGAATGTATTGTGGCTTGTGACTTGTTGAGTCTGAGATGCGGTTGAATCTGATGTGAATAATGTGATTAATGTTTGAGTGTTTGTGATACGTTGTGATAGATATGAAAGTGATATGATTGAGTATGTTGCAGTGTTATGAGTACAAATGTGGTATATTGAGTCTTGTGCACATACTGGAACTGAATAATGGTATGGATAAGAAATTAATATGAGCCTGCTTAGATGGATATGTGAAATGGTCCTAGTTGAGAGTGATATCCGAATATTGTGAGCTGAAAGCACATGTGTTGAGATATATGCGCACGTGAGTTGAGTTTAATGAAAGGAAAATAGGCTAACGTATAGCAGCGGAAATATAAAAATTTTAACCTATTTCCATTAACCCCAAGATCCGTTAATCGTTATTTCATATAAATAGGGATAAAAGAAATACCTATCAGAAGTTCTATCTACTGTTGCAAACGAAGTGCCCACAACTCTTACTTCGAGTTCCCGAGCACAAAACAAAACAATGGAAGATCAAGTTAGAATCAACCGTTTATAACAACCAAAGTAGATTGTCTCTAATTAATCAACACAAGATCAAGGATAAAGAGAAAGAGATGAAAATCAATTGAATGGTATGAAGCGGTAGAAAATCTCGTCCTCGAGCAAGGGGGTCAAAATTCTCTCTCTTAATTTGCCTTAGGGTATTTCGAAAATAGCATGTAGGGGAGTATTTATAATCTCTTGTATCTAATCCCTAGTTAGATAGAATTAGGTTACTGAATAAGAATTTAATTCGGAATAGAATTCTTAATTATTATCTATTAATATATCTAAATATAAAAGATAATAATAATAATCTTATTGGATAATAATGGGAGTAATATAATCTAATTAAAACTCCTAACTTATTTATCCTTTAATTAATTTAATTCATAATCCCAATCTATTTAGAATTGATAAAATCAAATTAATTATTTATGTATCTAATATACATAAAAATCGCCCCCCCTTAATAATTGGGCCTTATTGGGCTCAGTTGGGCTTCCGTCAATTAATTAACATTTGTCTCTCTTTTGGGTTCCAAGTCTTATGTGTGACCCATTAGGTTCTTATCGCTTCTAGCCGTATGCAACTATTAAATTAATTTTCAAAGAATTATATTTAATCTTTGCATAACGGAATGATGTACAAAGTATGTGATTAGCAAGTCCGTAATCATTCCCCCAGAGCTATAAGAAGACAGGTTGATTATGTCGTTGACCTTTTCGTATTAGTTACAGTATAATTCGATCATTTATCAACTACATCCTTGAAATGAATCTTATGACTATGGATAATGTCAAGTCACATATAGCGAGACATTCGTTTTACTTGTACAGGCCGAGTCAACTCCAATTAGATAGGTTAAGAGAAATCTGCATTTCTATCTTAAGCTATCACCTTGCAAGGATTTAGAGTCAAGTCTTCCACAAGCGATCCATGGACATATCTTCCATTTATCGGGAGTGATAAATGCTCAATCCAATGTATAACTATCCTGCAATTACTTCCTGTGATACCCAACATCTGCTGTTCACACCCCAGAGTTATCTCTGTTAAGGATCGTGTTACAACAGGATCAAAGTGTAACATTCCGTAACCCAGAATTACTAATTAACATTCCTTTGAGTCTGAAGATTACTTATACCTATTAATACCAATAAGATGAACATGTGACAAGGATGAATCTACCCATCCTGTTATCTCAAGTCGGGTCCCCAATCCTAATGAACTTCTTTTCATTGGATCCATGTAACTCTCCAGATATCTGTATATACGAAGCTTGTGAGATCAGCTTTCTGTCGGGACAGAAGACATTGTTACATGCAAGTCTCAACAGTGATATGTCAATCTTGAACATATTACTTGACTTGGGGTGGTTTTAAGTTTATTAGTTTATTATAAAGTTTCGTCTCACTTCATGCTTGTATGAACACTTTACAATCACTTTAAACAAACTTACGGATTTCCTTTTATTTAGACTTTATTTAGTTCTTAAAAGGGATTGCCTTTATATAGTTAATGAAAACATATCTCATTAAAACAAATGATATAAAGAACACTTCATTTACATTAAGTTCGTATCCTAGAACAATTGTCTATAGGACATTAAACCCCAACATTTAACTCCTCCGTAGCACATATGATTGTATTCCGAATTTAGTGAGCCGGGATACAGATTGGGCCTAAGGACCATTTGATATATATTATCTAAGTATAGCAAGGCCCTTACTTACTGATATAAGTATTACTATAATGAGTGAAACAAGTGAATATCTTTCCATTGAAAATTCTAACTTGGTAATAATGATATATTTTGATCTGTGTTCTTTACACTACTTTTGTATACATATATGCATAATATGTTTATTGAGTAGGCAGTTCATCCTTTACCAACAGATTTTTACAGGTTAGGTGGAGTTCTTCTTATTTCAGGTCACACCGGCAGTGTTAGTCCATTATCGCCTAGACATTTTGGAGTATTTTGATGTACTTTTGTTTTGTAAATCCTCTATGTAGGATGATGACTTAAACATGTATTGTAAATTGTAAATGCGTTCTCTTATTTATAATATGTAAAGTTTATATGAGATTGAAGTTTATATAATTGAGACTTGAAAGCATGTCTGTAACTGATGTTGTGTGAGATATCATGTGATCCTAGTGAGGGGGTTACATATTAGGCCTTTAAAATACCATAATCATGTCAATTGACAACTTCTGTTTGTCTTTTCCTCTTACATGTTCATTTTGCTACGTTTGTTTCTTGTTCTTTGGAGATTTTCGCATTTGGTTTTTGTTCGTTATGGTTTAACCTGATGGCTTCTTCTAGTATCGACACTTTGTATAGTAATATGTCCATTGGGGTGAGGAGAATGGGGGTATCACGATTTGTGAAGATGATTTGAGAAGCAACAATCTAGATCTTCGATGGTCTTTGGCGGGGCATTTTTCTGACTAACAAACAGTAAACTTTCAGGCAATGAAGGATCTTTTGCCGGCTTTTTGGAAGCTACGTAATGCATGTATATCCAGGTCTCTAAATAACAACCTCTTTCTTTTTCAATTATTCATGAGATTGATAGAAGAATCATAGAGAATAGCCCATGATCTTTTGATAACACAAACTGCAACATATGAGACATGAAGATATTCATGTGGAAGTTCCTTTAATCCATATTGATGTTTGGGTCCAGACCCATAATCTTTCAAGTGGCTTTATGTCGGAAAGAATAGTAATTGTTATTGTTAATCATGTGGGAATCTTTGTCACATCTGATTAAAAAAATTCCAAACTGTTTGATAAAAGTATATGCATATATGAATTTGCATTGATTCAACTAAACAGTTAATAAGAAAAATGAAGTTGAAAAAGCCCATTAGCAATTGGTTCTGGCCCGAGTTCAAATATGAATGAAATAAGAGATTCTGCTTCATCTGTAGTCTTCTTCATCACTCTGAGTTCTTGTCCAAAGATGTATGAGTTTGGTGAAGGGGAAATTGTAAAGCCTTGTGGGCTAGGGATGCTAGCACAAACTGGTTGCAAGTTTCATAGTGAAGGAGCGAGATGGTTACTAATAGAAGAAGATATATGTAGTGGCGGTGGTAATTGTCTGATATCAGTTGAGTCATGAAGAAAATAGAGTAATGGAAATACGAAGGAGGGCAAAAAATGAGGCTAATAGCTAATGGCGGGCTAGCTATTTTGCCAAACATAGTCTAAGTATGTTCATCCAACAACTTAAATTTTGTAAACAACAATTATTTTGTAATAAATATACTGAATTGCTTTATATTAGGATGATAAATACATATAAATCATGGCTTAAAAAAAGGCATAATACCTATCTGGTTCCCTAAACTAAGGCTTTAATTCGAAGTCAATTAGGATCTTAAATTATCAAAATCATCAATTAGGTCCATGAATTAACCAAAAATCATCAATTGACTTTATATCCTAAACAAAAATCATCAATTGAGACCTAATTAAAAATCATTCGATTGAACAGTTTCATACTGTATTCCACAAACTCATTTTGAACCAACACAGAGATTATTACAGTTCTATCAAATAGTCAAAATTTCTGATTTTAGGACAGAATAGGGATTCAATTAATGATTTAAATTAGTTCAAGAACCTTATTGATGATGTTAATAGTTTAAGGACCTAATTAATTTTGAAGTTTTAATTTGGGGATCTAAATGGATGTAACGTCAAAAATTAATTTCGATTCTAATCAAGTTGTTGGGGGCAAAAATAAGAGTTTTAGTTTTTGTAAAATAGAAAGCTTTGGTATAAAATATAAGAAAAAGCTAAAAAGAAAATAAGTGTAATATGATGAACACGGACGCCGTTGCGAGGGGTAGGACGGGCTACGGAGGTGTATTCAGATCGTCTTCAGGTGTCTGGTTGGGAGGTTTCGCCTTCTCGCTGGACTGCTCGTTCGCGTACCTTGTGGAGCTAACAACGGCTATTCGAGCAATTCACTTGGCTTTTGATCGGGGCTGGAGTCGTGTTTGGCTGGAGAGCGATTCGTCATATGTAGTGCATGTCTTTCGTTCCAAGACTCGTTTTGTCCCTTGGCAGGTTCAACAGGAGTGGTTGAATTGTATCACCCTTATGCATTCTATACATGTCGTGGTTTCTCATGTCTTCAGAGAAGGTAATGACGTGGCAGACGCCTTGGCTAATTATGGTCGGACTATGACAAGTCTTCACTGGTGGGACTCGGTCCCAAACTTTTGTAGTTCAGTGTATTTTAGGGACATTAAGGGAGGCGTTTCTTATCGATTTTCTTAATCTTTAGACTTGTTTTTCTCCTTTGTAATTCTTTATTTTTTCTTTTGCCTTGAGCTTTTAATAAAGGGGTTCGGGGTCTAGCTCGGGGGTGCCAGCCTAGCTGGGATGTCTTTCGCTTCTTCGGTAACCAATCGTTTAATAAAAAAAGTGTAATATGATGAAAATAAATCAGAAAATAGAATGAAATCTGCCTCTAAATTTTAGCATTAGGAAGCATAAAAACCATATTTTTTGGAGATCAAATTGAAAGAATTTTGTCCTTTCCCAGACTGTGTTCTCTGTAGCCCCTATGCTACTCTATCTAATAAAAAAAATTGAAAGAATTTTGTTGTAATTTCGTGAAATCCTGTATTTATAGATTAAAATGAAGTTAGGGAATATTTATGGATACAGACTCGTATTGAAAGAGTAAAATTAGAGGTTTGAGTAATTTAGAAGTTTTGACTGGTCAAATTTCTAATAGTAGTATTTGGTTAAAAGATGTTTGAAACAGTTTATTAGATAAAAAAGAACTAATTTTGAAAATGATGGTTTTATAAAAAAATTCGATTAGTTTATTGCTCTATCTCTTTTGAATAATATTTTTACCCTTAATTACTATCATTTAACCCCAAATAAACTTTAGGGTAAAGTTCAAATAAAACCCTTGTGGTTTCACTAATTTTCAGATAAAAGACTGTGGTTTACTTTTTGTCAAAACAAGGATTAAGGTTTCAAACTTGGATTAATGCTATTAAAACCATCTTTAACGACCTGAAAATGAAAATTTTCAAGAATCAAAGTTGTTCAATGTCATATTTTCTATGGAACTACATTTTCGATTTTCAAAAATCATCTTTTTTGGAACTTTCTCTCTCTAAACATTAACTTTCTCTCTCTTTACCAAACATCATCTAAACAATCTCAAAATAAAAAAGTTGAAGAATTAAAGTTGCTTAGAATATTAGTAATTCTTAAAATATATCATTTTTGAAGTCGTCAAAGGTGATTTTAATAGTATCAATCGAAAAAGTCCTTATTTTATTAAAGTTAAAAACCTCCATCCTCATTTTGATAAAAAGTAAACCACAGTCCTTTATATGAAAATTAGTGAAACCACAGAGGTTTTATTTGAACTTTACCCTAAACTTTATTATATCCTTATTTATCATTTTATGCAAATAATTACTAATAATCAACTAAGTTTTATCAAATATTTTTATATAATCGGCTAGTTAAATTAACTAACTGAAAAAATAATCAGTTAAGGATATATGAAATAATTATTAATAATTAACTAAATTTTACTAAATAAGTGTATATAATAAGCTAGTCAACTAGCTGAAAAGATAATCAGTCAAGGCTAATACAGTAACAACTAATCACTATTTGACAAACAGAGCAAAAAAAATGACCAAGGAACTAAAATAAAGTAGTTAACTAGATAAAACTTTAAAACATCGATAACAATTGATTAATAAATATTCTAAAGGCCCCAAAATAAAGTTTCAAAGTTAATTAGAATTTTAAACTATTAAAATCATCAATTAAGTCTCTGAACTAAGTAAAAATCATTAATAGAGTCCATATCCTATCCTAAAATCAGAAACTGTGACTATTTGATATAGACTGTAATTATCTATATGTTGGTTCAAAATCAGTTTGAGGAAAAGGATCTGAAACTGTTTAATCGAATGATTTTCAATGAGGCTTTAATTGATAATTTTTGTTTAGAATGAGACTCAATTAATGATTTTTGCTTAATTCAATGACCTAATTGGTGATTTTAATACTTTAAAATCCTAATTAACTTTGAAGTGTTAGTTTGGAGTGCCAAATATGTATTATGCATATTCTAAACATATTAATAAATCTTATCAAAATAACATATTAATAAATTATTTAGTAAAACATAAATTGAAAATTAATGATATGGATAATGGAGGGTAAAATTACAGAGCACACGATGACGTGGAACTGTGGAAGAGAGAAATAGGAAAAGGAAAGGAGCTTTTTTTAGGGTATATAGGGTGTGTGTCAGCACCTGAGGCTAAGCTCATTGTTTTTATTTTATAGTATAGTACAAATTCAAGTCAAAATAAGTCAATGTCCCAAAAATGATGCCACGTGGGAAGCTCATGATGTCATACGTGGCATTGGATGCTTAGCTGCCAGAGAAGTCACATGGCTTCCAATTTTTTAGAGTTATTCATAATAATAATAGCTACTACTTGAATGAGATGGCCGGAGTAGTCGATATCTCAGCTTCTCTTTAGCTGCAAATCTTTTAATACACCGGAGTAGGGGCTAGCTCAGCCTTAATACTTGGGATGAATTTAAATTAATTTTTCGGGTTTGCTCAGAAGTAATTTTATTATGTATGTATGTTAATTGCGATATTTAAAAATATGTATGTTAATATCTGTGGTTTAAAAATTTGTAAACACATATTTATAGTATGTACATTTCGTGATTAAAGGATTTCTCGAGTCGGTTTTCCGGGTAAAAAATACTTGTGATTTAATTAAAAGATATTTCTGAGTCGTTCTATTTAGGGTTAATATACATATTTGCCCTTACATTATCACGTTTAAACAGATATATCCTTATATCAAATAAACTCATAAATATACCCTTGAACTTTTCAAAAACAAACAAATATACCCTAATCTAACGGATTATCTATGTGGCATAAACGGTGTGCCACTTCAAGCCTTCTAACATATTCCATCACACACAAAAGAACTTCAAATCAAATAAGGACCTAATTAAAATTTTGACACCTGTTAAAAAACTCTTTTTAATCAATTACATCTCTTGTGTGTTAATTTGGTTGCTGAGAAATCACAGACGGCAGACACGTTCTCCTTCCATCATCGTTCTCTGCTGCGGCGGCCGATCTCCACTGTTCTCCATCCAAGTCTCTTGTTAATCAGTCTGAAAGGGGATTTATATGCATTCCCACATCTTTTCTCCGTCGTCTGTTCATTCATCTCTGGATTTAGCAAATTTGCAATTGGATCGCCTGAGTTAGGAAAGGGTGTTAATTGAGAAGGATTTGAGGGAAGCTTTCACTTGGTAATTAAATAAGCCAAAAACGTTTTCCCTGAGCATGGTGTAATTTCTCCTTCTGTTCATCCCAAGCACTATCATGCGAGTTACCCCCTAAGAATCTGCAATTTCATGTTGCAAAAAAAAAAAAAAAAATTGGAGTTAAAACATAAAAGATTTGGGAATAAATATAAATCCCCTTATTGGGATGCTAATGAACAGGCGACATCAATGGATAACGATGGAGATTGGCGAAATCACCATGTCCACCATCTCTGTCGATATCCACTAAGAAGAACCAGATAATTTTTATACATGTGTTATAATTTTTTATTAGGATTAAGATTAGTTTTAATGATGTGTAGTGTGTTAATTGGTTGTATGGCAGTACTGTGATGAGTGGACTAATGGTGTTAGGTTAAATAAGGTTAGTCTGTTAGATTAGGGTATATTTGTTTGTTTTTGAAAAGTTCGAGGGTACATTTGTGAGTTTATTTGATATAAGGGTATATCCGCTTAAACGTAATAATGCAGGGGCAAATATGTGTATTAACCCTTCTATTTAATTCCTCCAAGGGGCTCCTTTGCGGTAAATAATCACGACAATAATTGTCACGGAATGACAAAAATGATGTTAGATAAAACTGAAAATTAAGTGCTGAAAAAATAAGTACTGATTTTTAAGTGCTGAATATTATAAGTACTGAAAATATCGAGTGATTTAATTATTATAAAAATATTAGTTGATAATGTTTAACTTAAAATGTTAAATATTTTGACTTACCAAAATAAGTGATTTTTAACTTAATTTATTAATTTAAGCGGTAGAGAAATAATTGTTATCAAACGTACTTAAATTAAATAAGTTCTTAATATTTTAATTTAAGTCATTAAGTGGTTTATCAAACAAAGCCTAAATTTGAAAACTAAACAAACCACATACACATGCTTGTAAACTTTTAAATCGCATACATCTGTTGGTAAATTGGGCAATCCATATGTATTTTTTGTACTTTACCTAAAAAATAAAGTATGATATAGTAATACTTCTCAATATTTTATATCATTTTTTGGATTAGCATTTTAACAATGACCATCCATTTTTTTGAGTAAAATCTAGCTGCAGAGAAGTGTGGTACCATGCATCCCAACTAGATTGGCACCCCCGAAAAACCACACGATCCCAGAGCCAATATTATTAGAAAGAGAAAGCAAAAGAAGGTTACAAACATGAAAAATAAAAGAATCAGAGTCTCACGAGAATCGAAAAACAGTACGATACCATGAGTTACACATAAAAGCAAAAAAAAAAAAAATCAGGGATGAAAGTCCACCATGTTAAATTAGAGACAGTCCTACCATAATTAGCTAAGATGCCTACCACCTGGTTGTCTCTCTGTAAATATGGGAAACAACAAATGACATAGAGTCCAAGTACAGCAAACACTGAAGTGACGTACTGTCCATGGAACAGATGTAGAACGAGAGCGGAACAGCTGAACCACGTAAGTGGAGTCTCTTTCAAGCCATAGGCGTGTCCAACCATTATCAAAAGCAACCTGTATCGCGAAAATGGCAGCTTTCAACTCAGCCAAGAAAGAGAAACACGGAGAAATGGGAAAAGCAAATGCACTCAAAAACTCCCCATTAGAATTTCTGAAAACGCCTCCACAACCAACCTCTCCAGGGCAACCTGTAACAGATGCATCGGTATTAATCTTCCACCAATTAGCAGGCGGTGGCTGCCAGCAAACATGAATGATAAGGGGGGCACGAGATAGTCGTAACAATGACCATCCATTGTATCATGTTTTATTCGTGTAATACGTTTACTAGTCACCTATAAAAATATGGAAGGCTCAGATCGTGTTTACAATTAATAATTGCAATTTATTACTTTTATTAATTAAGCTGACATATAAACACATTAAAAAACATGATAATAATTTTGAAATATCCATGTCCTTTCGTATCACTTTCGAGTTAGCAGGTCAACCCTAGTTCAATCCAAAAATTTGTTTGTCAATTTTGTGCCAATCCAAAAATGGCATGGTACCTGTTGGCCCAATATAACTATATAAATACTAGAGGATAGTGAATAATGTTTGTTACGTTTTTAAAATTTTATCTTTTCACTTAAATAAATTTGTGCTCAATATAATTAATTTGCATACTTGAGAATATTTGCGGAATTAAATTGATGTGGAAATTAAATATTTTTAGTGAAATATATTTAATACTGTCTTTTGAAAATGTTTTTTTTAGCAAATATAAGAAAAATGATCACAGTTAAATATTTACGGATAAAATAAAAAGATAGTAATTAAAAGAGCATTGATAGACAAGCTTAGTCACATCGATTTATACAGGTTCGGCAACTATGGCCTACATCCCGTCTCTAAAAGAAATCTCAAAATTTTCCACTGTGATTATTTTACCCGCCAAAAATCAAGTTTGCGCACCTTTTACAATCCAAAAACTACCCAAGTAAATATATCACTAATATTCGCTCTCAAAACTTACCCAGTGTCTGAAAAACCAACTTCTCAATGTTTCTACACGTATAATTGAGAAACTTATAATCTAAAACTTGTGAGTACCTAAAAACCTACATTTTTCAAATGATCTATTAAGAACTAAAAGACTCAAACCACACACTTTATCGAGATAAAATATTATTTTCAAGTGACATTCTTAAAATAATTGTGATATTATTTGTCATTGCATTTGATAAAATAACACTCCCACCTAGATAAAATGTTCATACAACTTTCAATGAACAAGTTTATTTGATGCCAAAAGACTTGTATTTTTGAAAAATTTCAAAAGCAATCAAGCTAAGCTAATTACACCTTCCAAAATCATAGTTTGTTGAATCCTAAGATGCCATACTTGAAACATCGAAACCGCAAATGTCAAATGTCCTAAAAACACGAGTAAAAATGCATTGGGAGTCCCTATACTTTTTAATAATAATTGTTAAAATAGTACATAGATTAATTAATGTCTTTTGGGGCTATTTTAGTTGTCTTTTTAATTAATATTTTCCTCTTCTCCATTCATATGATGCCTACAAAATTTGCAAAATCATGATGATAAACTGTTTTTTTTATTCCAATCACAATTTAAACAACTTAAATCCATACTTATATAGTTCAAAGAGATCCTTTCTATATATTGTTTGAAATAAATTTTAAAAAATAATTACAACTATCAACTGGTTTTCTTTATTTACAAACAGATCTACAAAGTTTAAACCCGTACAAATAAGAATTTGTGGTAAACGTCGTTACCAACTAAAGGATTTATTTTTTTAGATTGAGATATCCTCTTCTGTTTATCAAAAACAAAAGAGGACATTTTTATTTAATTTAAACCATTGATTGAATTTCAAAGGCTGAGATTTCACTAATAAATTAATCTTAAATATTAAATATTAAAACACATTTAACGCCCGCTTAAGCAATAGCAATAATATCATTAGTTAGGGTTTTCTTTCACTAATTCTAAAATTCAATGCATCGACTCGACTCTGATAAAAGTATGGAGATAGACTGCAACTGTTTCCGATGAATCAAGTTTACCTCCTTCATTCTAGTCCTTTACACATCCAATTTATAAGAATGAGATTCGTCATGCAATGTTTAGCAATAATAGATCAAAGTTCCTCGTAATAATTTTTTTTGATGAAAAGCATTGGGTTGTGGAAGATGGATGAACTCAGCCCTCGACTCCATCAATCTCAATTCCATGATAAAAATTGATGTATATACGTAAAGAAATTTCGAGTGTTGATAAGAAAAAGAATCCTTAACTTTTTCGGCAAACAACAAAAATGAAGAAAGAGAGAAAGGAGATAAGAAGAAGAGGGATGAGAGAGAGGAAAGTAATAGGAAAGATGAGATATAACTGTAAATTTCGTTAAAAAAAATTCATTGATATTACTATTTGTTTTAACTGAGACCTATTCTTTTTTTTACTTTTAAAATAAAAGAGTAATTATTTAAATTATTTACTTAATTTTAATTTATTATTTTACTTTTAAAATAAAAGAGTAATTATTTAATGAGACCTATTTTTTTACTTTTAAAATAAAAGAGTAATTATTTAAATTATTTGCTTAATTTTAATTCATTAGTTGAATCTCGGCCCTTGAAGTTCAATCAAGGGTTTAGATTAAACAAACAGGTGCTATTATTTACTTAATTTTAATTCATTAGTCGTTTTCAAAAGTGATTACAAAAAAATAATAAAAAAACACGAAAAAATCTTTTATTTAGTAACGACATTTATCACAGATCCTTGTTTATATAATTTTAAACCTCAGAGATCTGTTTGTAAATGGCGAAAACCACATCATCTTTTTTACTTTAGTGCTAACTGTGTATCTGAATTTGTCTACGTATCCAGGTCATCTTGACAATCCACCGTCGTATCAACCTGTAAAACAGAACCGGAGGTCAGACGGGGCTGGAATCCGGCGATCCCACTCTTATGCTTGAGCCAATTTCTGATTTAGGAATGATTGAAGACTATAAACTAGTTGTGAGATAATAGTTAATATACTGTATTGTGTCTATACATGTTTATATATAGGGTTTTTAGCTTAAGTCCTTCATGATTAGGAACCCTTATGAATTAAGGATATCCGTATCCCGTAAGGAATCTAAGTCTTGTGAGTAATCCTTTGTCTTGTAGGATTCTCGAAGATTCCTACGTTGGAGGAAGCTGGAGCCTTTACCAACGCTCTTAGGCAGACTCCTTTACACGTGGTCTTTTAACTAGAAAGGGATGGTACTGACATCATCTGTGTGACATCATTTTGCACGATATCAATAATATTCTCGTAACTTAGCAGAAACAAAATCTTCTATCTGTTTTTACAAATTTTTAAAACATATGATAAGGGTTACTTTGTTAAAAAAAAGTAAGCATAGTCTAACCCCATATTGATTATAGGGTAAATAATTATAAAGTCTTTGTGTTTTTACCTAATACACTAGTTAGTCCCTGTGTTTTTAGAAATAATTATATAGTCCCTCAGTTTTTGTTTTTGTTAACTCCTTAGTCCTTATGCTTGGGTCAATGGTCAAACTATACTAAATAAATTTTAAAATACCAAAATTACCTTTTACTTTATATTTTAATAATAAAACATATATTTTTCCTATTTTATATTTTTTTTCTCTTTTTTCCTACATAATCACAATCTCTCCAATATACTCCAATATAAAGTAATTGATTTATTAATTTTTATAAAATTAATTTAATAACTAAAATTTATTGACTAAAAAAATGAATGAAAAATATTTCAAAAATTATTAAAATGGGAGTAAAACTATCATTGTAAAAAGTTTTTATAATTCTAATAAATTTTACTAATGAAGAAAAAATATATGATTTTTAAAAAATTATAAAAAATTATTTAACAATCTTTAATGTTAGTTTAAAGATATTATATTAAAAAATAAAGAAAAAATAATTACAATTTAAAAAAATTAATAATAAATTTTTTCAAATATATTAATTTCGGTGTATATGTAGTTCAAAAACTTCATTAAAACTCATTAGATTAAATTTGAAACTAAAAGATATTTTTCTTATGTATATAACTATGGGTAATTTGGACTTCATTTACAAAAACAAATGGAAGGACTAAAGAATTGATTAAGATAAAACTTAAGCACCTTATAATAATATGATAGACTTACTAGCGTGTTATGTAAAAACATAAGGACCTTATAATTATTTACCCTTGATTATATTTAAAATATATAAACCAGAGACAATGCGAATAGTGAAATAAATGTTTGTATAACTGGGATTGAAATTGTAATATTTAGGAATGAGTTAAATTGTAACCTCACAAGAATATTTAATTGGAAATGTATTGGATTTGCTCGTAAAATTTTGAAATATTGTGTTTTTGGATTAGATTGGTTGGTTGGTATATATAGCAAATAATAATTGTTGCACATATACATCATATTTATAATATAAGTAGAGTCCGCTCTAGTACAATCAATGTCTGTTTAGTTCGGCTGTTGCTATTACTGTTATGGTTAGTTATTATAGTTAGTTATTTGCTATTACTTGTTTGTCATTGTCATTAGTTGATAAATTATGAATGTTTAATAAAATTATGAGGAGCAGCTGATATTAGTATCTAAAATGTCTAATATATACATATCTTAAATTAATCAATAAAAAATTAAAAAAAATAAAATAGAAAATTCCAAATATAATCCATGTGATTTCTCAGTTTTGGAAAAAGATGATTGAGGCCGTCGTCATTATTAACAAAACTATAGATTTTCTCAGTTTTGACCATTGACAGACTCAAAATAAAATACTCTAAGAATTGATGATATTCTGAGCAGCTTGAATTTTTCAACTTTTTAATTTTGAAGTTATTTAGGTGTTTTTTATTAGGAGAAAGGAAGCTCCGAAAATTGTGAATTTGGAAAATCGAAAACGCAGTTCCATGATAAATGTAGTACTAAACAAATTTAATTATTGGAATTTTCTAATTTGAGATTATCAACGGTTAAAACTGACCGCGTCAACTTTAAAGTTTTTAGTTTTTCTAACAGCCAATACCTTAATCCACTTTTAGCAACAAAAAAACAATAAGTATCCATTTGTAAATCTGCGAAACCACATGGTTATATTTGAAATTTTTTCAATAAAAAATGCAATCCAAATTAATAAAAATAATCTAGCTAAGTAATAATTAAAAATACTAATTTTATTTAATAGGGTGAAACCTTATTTTTCGGCAATAATGTTATAGAAATAGGAATATTATTTAAAAAAATATATGTTTGAAAATTAGAAGGATAATTTTATCATGATCAAATACATACAAACAACTTTTCACGAAAACTCCAAAATGTTGTTGATTCCATAAAAAAAATGTTAAACGATGTTGTTGTATATATATATAGCCAAACAACTTTTAATTATAATACAATAATTATTGA
Source organism: Euphorbia lathyris (assembly GCF_963576675.1). NCBI lineage: Eukaryota > Viridiplantae > Streptophyta > Magnoliopsida > Malpighiales > Euphorbiaceae > Euphorbia > Euphorbia lathyris. Next base: position 14,763,704 of record NC_088914.1, on the reverse strand, counting down.
GATCTCAATTGTTAAAAAAATATTTCTTTAAATATGTATTATTTCGTATATTAATTTAATAGTAATCATATATAGAAAATAAAAATGTAGTTTGCTAAAATGGAATGGAAAATTGACTACAATAGTACAATAAAATCTTCATAAAATAATACTCGATAAATTAATAATCTCTTTAAAATAATCATTTCTTCTGGTCCCGACTTGGACCGGTTAAAAAATGATCAATTTTAATAAAATAATAAGATAGTAATTTTTTGAAACAATCCTTTATAAATACTTTATTTTATTATCTCTATAAATTAATAATTCTCAAATACTTCTTACCAAAAAAAAAAAAAATTTCTCAAATACATATGTCAAAATACTTAGTATAATTTAGCAAAATATGAGAAGCTATTTTTGGTATCATTTGAAAAAACACTTCAATTATATAGTAATGCATTAATTATGATACATTGAATATTTTTAACATAAGTACAATGAACTTTCAAGTTCAATTAACTTATATAATGCACATTTAATTTTGTTATGTAAAAATATGATGAATATGGTTTATGCAGTTTGCAGTTAAAGGAGTTGTGAGTCAGTTTTTCGGTCAGATAATTTGTGGTTTACATAATTTGTAAAGTCGGGCCAATTTGCAAAGTTGGAGATTTTTTTTTTTGAATGATGCAAAGTTGGAGTTTTTAATTGCTACAAATAGCTCCATTTTCGGTCAGTTACGACAACAATTCTTTATAGAATGCCTGATTTGCAAACTACACAAACGACAAATCTTTATTTGCAAGTTTTTTTAACTACGAGATTGTGTTTGCAAAAAGGCCAAACCACAAGTTTTTTATACTTTACCTACAATAATTCAGTTGTTAACTGCTTCATTCTCTCCAAATTATTTCAAAGATTTGATATTTATTTTGTTCTAAGAATTACTTAAATTTTATATTTATTAAATTTAATTTTGTCAGAAAAAATGAAACCTACGCCTTAGGCTTCTAAAATACTGGATATACCCAGATTCCTCTACCTAAATGGATTGTTCCACGCAAATTGTGGCCTATCGTTGTCCGAAACAAAAAAAAAACTCACGTGGAAAACTTGCAACAATAGTGGTGGTAACACACTAGAAGTGCCACCTACGCATTGAAGACATCCAAAAAAACAACCCACTATAATCCTTGTTACTTAGGTCCATTTTATATTATATTATTTTAAAAAAAATTGTGTTAACAGAAATAAAAAGAATAAACAAATAATAATAATAAATCACATCATTGAGTTAGTACAATTAAATAATAAAAAATAACAATATGGCCCACTTCATTAATTAACTCTTTGTTACTTAAATTTGTAACTTACAAAAATCAATGACAAAGATGTAACAACACCTCTAATGGTTGGGTATTTCAAGGAACAACCTTGTAACACCCACTAGAGGTGCTCTAATAAACTTCTGAAATACTAATTGTTTTATTACTCCCTCTCAAACTGAACAGGACAATCAATAATTGTCAACTTCTCACGCAATAATTGAGACCTACTTCGAGCTAATGTTTTGTAAAAATGTCAGTTGTTTGGTCAACTATGGAGATGTACCACATGATCAGAGCTTTTGAACGAACTTTGTCATGTAAATCAATTTCTAAATTCTTACTCTGGTTATAAAAAATTGGATTAGTTGACAAGTATACACACTAAGATTATCACCCAACAATATGGATTTTTCCAACCTCAATGATGTATGAATTCTGATATTGGGCTACACCTTGATCTAGTGAAAGTCATGTCTCAAATCAACATACCGAACAAAAATGAAAACTGAGAGAATTTTTATATTTAAGGTCGATTGCTCCTCATTGAAGGCCGATTTCCCCTTGACAAAGGTCGTTCGTCCTTTGTTTGAAAATTTATTAACCTTCGATACTTGACCAATAAATTGGCATGTCACCACCCAACAAAGATCGATCGACCTTAATGGAAAACCTAGAAAAAGCTGAACGACCTTTGAATCTAGAATATTGGGGATTTGCCATACCTCAACTATAGCAATGTCAAATCCCCCGATCTCACATATTTAAAGGGTGTTGTTGGTCTGCAATTAGAGAAAATACTTTAGAAACTTGAAATTAGGGATGAGCATCAGTTCAGTTACTAACCGAACTGAATTGTTGGTCAACCAAATTGAAATATGTCATATTTTCATAACCGAATGTTACCAAACTAAAATTTTCAGTTTGAGTTTATTACTTACCGAATAATCGAGGCTCATAATATTTTATTTTTATATATATTTTATTTCATTGGTTTTGAATAATGCACTTTTATAAAAATTACAATCAAAGAAATTAAAAGTCATTAAGCCAAAAAATTTATATGTAAAGATAAAATTATATTTTTTAATGATCGGGCTTTATATTTTGATGGTCCCAGTAAGAACAGAATATATCCTAAAGGATGATGAATAGGATATAAAAAATTATTTTAATTGAAATAAAAATATTTTTGAAAATAATATTTTTAAATCAAAAGTGTTAGCCCCTTAAATAGTAATTTCTCTAACTCATGAGTAATAATAGGCTTGCTTAAATAGTATAATGAGTGAGGGTAAGGAAATTGTAACACAGAGAAGTTTATAGTGGTTCGATAAAACAAGGCATACTCTACTCATCAAGACTTCGTCTTGAGATTTGTATTGCAATCCTTTAATAGATACGGATCAAACCTCCTTTAATCTTACAGATGCTTAAGAAACCTGCGTTAAGCTTATGAATGATTAACAAGTTTTGAGGTGTAAGTGTACCTAGGTAACATTGTTTATTTTGAGGTGTAATTGGTATAGCAAGTGAGGGTAGGTGAATCTGCATTTTGAGTAGTTTTCCTTACATCCCAAATTCGAAGGCGATTATGATACATATCTTTTTCTTTTGTCTTTTATTTTATTGATACAGATGATGGATAACAACAACAGCAACAAAGCCTTAGTCCCGAAATGATTCGGGATCGGCTAACATGAACCATCATCTAAAACCGTGAAATCAAGTCGTGTCAGCGATAAAAATTCTCTCCCTCCACTCCATCTTATCCACTACCATATTTTCCTCAATCCTCAATAAACTCATATCACTCTCGATCACTCTCTTCCAAGTTTACTTAAGTCTTCCCCTACCACTTACCATTACATCACTTACCTTATCTTCTATCTAAATACAATAAATTATTTCATACACATCATTTACTTCACCTTACATTATCTTACTCTAATCACACTCCATCCAAACAAAGTCTAAGACTTATAGTCTAAATAGGAATTACTAATTTAGGAAAACAAAACAAACAGCTATCCTACAACGTAATCGACTTGCCACGATGGAAGCCGTCTTACTGGACTCGCACTTATCTTTGTCATGTGGTTTGGGAGTCCCCAATCTCGATTTTCATGACAACACTACCCAATAAGAGTTTAGGCATTTGTTTAAAGCTAGATGGTCTCGATCGCTGGAGAACTGTACCAATAAGAAGCCACACCCTTAAAAGTGGTAGGAAATATGTGGTACATCACAACATTGGTTGTCGTCATAGTATTCATGGCTCGCCTAAAGTTTTTAACATGAGTAGTGAGGTTTTTGGTCCCATCGTACTCATTCAGCAATGGGTATTTAAACCCCCAGAGCATCGACTCGCTCATGATTTTCTTACACATGTATTTCTACTTCTGTGACGTTAAAATGTTCTACGCCCGCTTCAGCAATGGTGCTCCTGAGCTTGTCGAGGTCTTTTTGCAAGATGTCCCTTACTTTCGACACTCAATGCTTTTGGGTTCAAAACTTGGCCACTCTTTCTTAGCTGACCGACCAAAATTCTACCAACCAGTGACAAGTTCGTCGAGGGTTGGAGTCTGGTGTCCTCATGCTTAGGGAGGGTCGTATTCCTTCTCTTACCTAAACCAATTTAACAGAAGATTGATCAATACCTCTCGTGTTACGCGAAGGGGGAGGTGGAGAAGTCTGAGTCCAATGTACTGGGAGACTCATTTCCCTCTTGATTAGGTGTCTAGATCTTTCATTCGGCTCTTCGAAAAATCATCTTACCGATAGTAGCAGCTTTAGACAGTGTGATGTATACACACTTGTTTTACTATATTTTAGACGAGAAGATACTGCATATTCTATTTTTCGTTCAAACATATACGGTTCCACATGACAATGTTATATTTATCTGATATCAGCAACATTATTAAACCATCACTTGTTTTACCTTATTTCCAAACACAACAAGTTAATAAATCATCACTTACCTTACCTTATTTCCAAACATAACAAGTTATTTCATAAGTCATTACAATACCTCATTCAACTTGCTTTAGCTTATCATTCTCTAATGATCCTATTCAAACAAAGCCTTTAGATAAGATGTTCCTAATACATGAAATTTAATCCAAATGTAACAATTATTTTAAATGATTTTAAATGAGATTAAAAATATAAAAACCATAAATAAATAATTGAAAACCACGAATGTAGTGGAATGAAGCCAGCATAACCACTTGGTAGCACTATAGAATAGCAAATTAGCTCCATCATCCATGTCTAACCACAGACAATGATATCTTAACCTGCCTGTTTCGCTCTTTCTTTACGGTTTCTACCCAAACTAGAAATTATCAAGCATCGAACCACTAAACTTGACAAGATCATCCTCTTGAAACAATAAAAGTCAATAATTTATGTTAGACAAAACATCAATATTTCATTTTTTCCAATAAAAAAGAACACATTATTTTAATACAATTAAACACAAGCATAAAAAGCATGACAATAAGGCAACATCAGAGGAACAGCCCCACTTTTAACTATACCACCCAAACTGCAAATATACACCTTGACCTGAAAAAGACTCCAACAAATATCACAGATAATAATTATTACTCTATACAACAAAACTCACGTACGTACATACACTTACATGCCCACCATTTAACGGCGGAGCACGGTGGCCTGACTTGGTCTGGCCTCCCCCTTTCTGATTTCTTCACCTTTGAACGTTCAAAAAAAATAAAATAAATTCTTATTGCTCAAATTAATTAAACAAAAACAAAAGAAGAGCTATGGAAATTTTTATGAGAGAGAAGACAAGATGTGGTTATAATTTAATTTGTTTGCTAATATAAGTAAGTAAAATACAAGGAAGGAAAATACAAGAGAGAGAGAGAGATGAGGGAGTTAATGGAGGAGGTGATGGTGGTCAGATCAGGTCAGGTGGTGGTCAGCAAAATAAGGTGCAGCAGCGACATATATAGGGGCGGAGGAGGCTCGGAGCTCCACAACAACAACGTCATTGGATGTGATGGACACAGTAGACTGTAGAGTATAGTTGAGCTGGTTAGCAGTAAGTAAAATTAATATGATATGATATGATTTTCATATCTTTTTACCAGTTCCGAGAGAAGAGAATCATCATATCAATATTCAAACCACCAAACCAAACCCTCTCTTCTAGTAGTTTATTAGCCCCCACTCATCACCACTCTCACCTTCTGCCACCGCTACTTTGTCTTCTTCATCAACCATATCGCCACCGTTGCTGCTGCTATTGCTAATGCTGATGCTTTTGTTCAGACTCAGACTCAGATTCTCCTCCTCATCATCATCACTATTTCTTAGGCTATCTAGATGTTGCTTTTGCCCAACAACTGGTTCAGGCTCCGATAATTGCCTTCCGTCTCGAGGCGGAGAGAACACCACTGGCAGGTAATGGTCCATCTCGCATGGAAACTTTGAGTTCTTAAAATGCTCTTTCAATGCTTCCAATCCCTGTTGATGAATTTTGAAAATTTCTCACAATCATTCATGTAACAGAAGCATCAGAAGAAGAATATAAAGCTACCTGAACCCTTGCATAAGTGACTTCACAGATTTTTCTTGAGTTGAAGACCTCCCAATGTTGATGATGAAATGCTTTGTAAAGCCTCCATGTCGCCTGAGGAGATGTCATGTTTACGAATCCATATCCCACATTGCACTTGTTGCTGTTTTTTTAATTTGATTTTATGTTCATCAGAATTGAAAACTGAAATTGAAATCAGAAATTGAAATAGAGTGAGAGATTGGAAAATCACTTGAAATCAATTGGGAGATAGAGAAAATCATAGGAGGACAATGGCTGGTCACCGCCGCCTTCGGCAATCTGCTCGTTGCAGTGTATGCAGTGGTTGTCTAACATGTTCAAGAGCAGCTTCTGACTGATCGATCATTCAAAAATTAAAAAATTAATTGGTGCTTTTCTTAAATAAATAAAAAAGGAGAAATATAACATGCCCATACCTGTACTTATTGGGTATGTTCTTGATCATAACAGTGGTTCTAGAATCGCTGCAATTAGCTTCAACCATGGCTTCTTCATTGATGAGAAAACGAGTATCGAATTTCTTCCCTTGTCTACTCTTCCACGGTCTATTTCTGTTATTGTGTTGCTGCTTCGAATTCGATTCATCGATTGGGCATTTCTTCATGTTTCTGATCTTTACAGGCGCATCAGTAATCTTGTCTGCAACTAAACCATTAGCATCGCCGTCTCTATTTCCACCGCCACATATCGATAAACAACCTACACCAACGGTTGCTTCATCTGTACTTTTTGTTCTAAAGCTCCCGTTAGGGTTTACGTTGCTAAAATTCGAAGATTCTTTAAGAAACCCACGCGGAGGAATATTAAGAGGCGGCCGACCAGAAAATCTACGTGGTGGTGGAGGTGGCGGCGGTGGAGGAGAAGGAAGAGATTGATATTGAGATGTGAACCTTGAAATTCTCGATTTGATGATTCTATTAGTAATGGAGGATGATTTATTAGAAGTGGTGGTTGCATTGAAAAACTTCCTACTGAAGCCGCCAGGGCGAGAAAACTCGATTACAACTTGTTTGCCATGGATTTCCTTTCCATTCATCTCTCTCAAAGCTTTAGCAGCGTCTCTTGTATCATAAAACTCAACAAACCTTTGTTGTTTCTTCAATGGCGTCTCTCTCAATTCCTTGATAGCACCTGCAAAAATCCACATGAATAATAAATAAGAATTAAATTCGCACAGTAAATAACAAAATTGAACTATATTGAAGAACAATCTTTTTGTTATTTTACTGTGGGAAGAAAGATATCAATTATGGAGAGACAAATAAAGAGGAAGAAAGAGACGGATCACAAGAACAAACTGACAAAAAATCCATCAAAAAGCAATAATCAAACACCTGCAGATCTTAAAAAAATGCACAAAAAATGAAGTTTTACCAAAAGCTTGGAAAATTTCTTTCAGAGAAGGAGACGATATATTCGGGTCTAAATTGAAAACAACTATAGTCCCATGGTTGTGACCATCGGGAACAGCGTTACACGACGGAATGATAAACTGTGCCCAAACAGCACAACCAGCAATGAGTCCACGCGCCGCTGTAACTGGTGCAAGAAAGTTATTATCCCCTAATCCGAGAAACCCTGAACTTCCCTCGGCGGCAAAGAGATTCCTCAGCCTATTCTGCTGATGCATGTGTTGCTCTCTAATCTCCTTCAACGCCATCTCTGCATGTCTAAGATCATAGAAATAAACGGTCACGATTCCATCAGAAATTCTCTCCATTCCAACTCCTCTTACTTCGCCAAACACCTCCAATTCCCTCCTAATTATCGACTCACTCACGTCACTCGGTACGGAACTCATCACCAACGTCCGAGTTGGCACCGCCGACTGCGGCGGAAGCGACGGTACTGTACTAACATATCCCGCTGGTGCAGGATACTGATGATTGTACACGTCGCCAAATGGCAAAGCCTGACCTGCAGCGTACGGATAATAAACCTGGTTAACCGGAGGAGACGGCGGTGGCGGGGGTAGTACAGGTACGAAGAGATGCATTTGGTGAGGTAAGATAGCGGCGGTCGTGTTAGTCCTCGGGCGAAACTCTTGCGCTTTGGGGTCAAGACCGCCAGGAAATCGGACTACACCGGTTTCTCCCATTCTCGCCGGAGAAAAGGTGAATAGTTTTTTTTTTCCGACGAAGCTAGAGAATAGAGTAAGAATCGTACATTTCCCTATAGTCTCTACTGTTGCTAATCTGTCTTTGTTTCTCTCTCTTTTCTTTTATTTCCTGAGAGATGAGTGGAAAAGGCAGAAATAGATTTCCTTTTTTTCTCTACTTTCTTATCAAGCCAAAGTTGCCAAAAATGTCCTTTCTCAATTGTAGAGGGGGAAAAAGACGAAAAAGGGCAGGATGATTATGGGGATGGAGAGATGTGGACCGTACACGTGTGGAGGAGAAGAATGTTGTGGGAGGGGTAGTAGGAGAAAAAGAAAAGCAGAAAAGCCAAAAACTGGAAGGGATAATAATGGCGCTGGTGAAGATAGTACCTTTCATGTGGGTATTTTGACTACTCGTATACTATGCTTTATTTGATCCTTATAAAATCCTCTTGTCTCACTCACTCTCCACTTCTTTTCTTTTATGCATGCATTTTTCTTCTATTAGTATCTAATTACTTTTTAGTCTTTTCTCCAATTTTATTTTAAAACATAATTATATTAGAGATTTTGAAAATCTTAATATACATAAAAAAAAATTAATTAGAAGAGAATTTATTTAAATAGTCATCGGATAGAGGGGATGGATGGAACGGGATAGAGCGAAAAAATATATATATAACTCTTTTATCTCGTATTTAATTTACAGATAGAATATGGAAATAAAAAAAAGGATATGAATCATTATTCATATTTTATACCAAAAACGAGAGAATTACTTAAAAAGTCATTTGATATAGGGGATGGATGGAACGGGAGAGAAATTTTTTTTATAAAACTCTTTTATCACGTATGTTTAATTTACCGATAGAATATGAAGATAAAAAAAAAAGATATGAGTCATTCTTCATATTTTATACCAAAAACGTGAGAATTACTTGAAAAGTCATTTGATATAGGTGGTGGATCGAACGGGAGAGAGAAAATTTTTATAAAACTCTTTTATCACGTGTGTTTAATTTACAGATAGAATATGAAGATAAAAAAAAAAAGATATGAGTCATCCTTCAAATCTATACTATATATAATTACGGAAGCAGAGAGAAATGAGATGAAGTGTTTTAGAGGTCTTTTTGATGAGTTGTCAACATAGTAAAAAATCAATTAAAAATAAATATTTAATTAATTAAAAATAACAAATTTATATTTATAATATATTAAATAATTACTAGCCTATTAATTAAAATAATAAAAGAAAGCAAGAGTTACGGGAAGATGAAAAAACACAAAGCAAAAGAAATCCAAAAGTCACAAATAAATTTCTATATAAAGCATGATAGATAGTATTCCACCATTATATTCATTGGTCACGATAGATAGTATTATATTTCTGAAGGTAAATATTCGATTTTTTTCATATGTTGTAGTTATTTTGTTCTCAATTATGTTGTTGTTTTATTTTTATTAAAAAATAGTTGTTATAGTTTCATCTTTCAGATTCATTTCTGTTGTTACCCAGGTTCTATACCTCTCATTATCTTATCCATGTTTTATTTTTTATTTGTCTTTTTTTTTCAAACTGATAGCTTCAATTGAAGAAATTCGACAGAAATAGAAGATGCATGAACAACTAAAATCGGAAAACACAAAAGTGTCAAAAATTACAAGAAATTCTTATGTTTCTCAAGGTAATTATTCGATTTTTTTTCATATGTTGTAGTTATTTTTGTTCTCAATTGTGTTGTTGTTTTCTTTTTATTAAACAATAGTTGTTATAGTTTCATTTTTCAGAAATTAAATTCCATTTCTGTCGTTACCCAGGTTCCATACCTCTCGCTACCTTATCCATGTTTTCTTTTTTATTTGTCTTTTTTTTTTCAAAATGACTAAAATAAAGGTTTTATAAATTTGTATTCTTTTTTAGTATATGTTGCTAGGTGTTATCGTTTCGATTGCTAACTCTTAACTAAAATTTAGATTTTCGGCTTTATATGAACTCAATTTTTGGCTTTCTCAATTGTGCTGTTGTTTTATTTTTATTAAACAATTGTTGTTATAGTTTCATCTTTCAGAGATGAAATTCCATTTCTGCCGTTATCCAGATTCCATACCTCTTGCTACCTTATCCATGTTTTCTTTTTTATTTATTTATTTTTCAAAATGACTAAAATAAAGATTTTGTATATTTGCATTCTTTTTTAGTATATGTTCCTAGGTGTTATCGTTTTGATTGTTAACTCTAACTAAAATTTAGATTTTCGGCTTTTTATGAACTCAATTTTTAGTTTTAATTGAAGTTAGATTAATTTTTCTAATTCGGAACATGTTGAAATCCACTCATTTTTTTAGTTTGAGTTTAGCTAATTGATATGGATTGTATTTTTTATTTTTATGCATTTTGGTACAAATAGATATAAAGTTTCACACGATAGTTGTTCATTGAAGTTTGAGACATATTAAATAAAATATTAAAGAGATATTGGAATATTATACTTACAATGAAGTTTATTTCAATATAAATTATGTTATATTATTATTATTATTATTATTATCAAGAATTTATTTTTTTCTAACTTTCTAGACAAGGAGATTATAAGCATCTAATACGCTTGATAAGATGTTTATTCTTAAAGAATGTGGATTATGCTAGATACGAATTCAAAATCAAGGTAAATAAATAAATAAATTTTGATGCTCAAAATCGTACATTAATTATGGATATTGAGATAATTACTTTTGCAACAATGGCTTATATAATTTTTAACTATTATATCATGGTTCGTACAAAATTGTTAGTATTTCAAGAGTTTTTAACAGATGAAAATGAAATATGATCATAGGACAAATTATTGAAAAATATTAATTAAGAAAATATTATTATTTGAATCTCTTCAAATTCTCAAATGTTGAGCATTTATAATGATTCTAATTAATATAATTAATTTCACATAGTAATTATAAAACTTTTTTTTGGTACTGAGTGGTTACAATTGCGATTTAATTCTATTTAACTAAAATTAATTTATGGACTTAATACTTCATTAAGAAAAAATAAAATGTTTAATTAATGGGCAAAAAATATTTTCACTCTCCTCTTTATACGCTTATGTCTCGACATTCTCTTTTATTTTCAAAAAAAAAAAACCCCCGAAAGGAAGATGGTTCTCTCCTAATTATCTTTTTCGTCCCTTCTTTTGTTTCAATTCTTTTGTTTGTTTTTCTTACTTACAAAATTCAAGAATATATAATTATTAGAAAATATTAATGAAGTCAAATAAGTGATATCTGCAAGTATGGCTGATATTCTATATAGTGAAAGAATGAAGAACAAATTGATTGAATGTCTTGATGAGATATTACGAGATGAAAATAGGAGAAATCATCATCTTAAACTGATTCAATTAGATATATTGGGTTATTGTAGCAGAATCAATAATTGAATTCAAATACTTGGTGATCATGAAATTCCATCAACCAAAATAATTATCATCAAGATGAATTTGTGACTAATTCTTACGAATTTTATTTTTTTATATGTAACATATTGAATTGATAAAGTTTCTTCATATGCAACATTAGAAAAGTATTGATTGTAATAGTTTATAGAATAATATATTGATGTTGCTTCCATTTTAACATAGATTGTAATTCTTTTGTATCGTAGATATAATATTTAATTTTAATTGTAGTTTAATTCAATTTTTGTTTAACTTATATTGTAATTCTTTTGTATCGTAAATATAATATTTAATTTTAATTATAGTTTAATTCAATTTTTAGTTTTTTTATTATATTCTCATATATTTCTTAATTAATCTGCTATTTTATTATTATTGTTTCACACAATATTTGGAATATGAAAATGTATTAACATTCCTAAAAAGTACAAATCATTGAATTTTGTAAAAATAAATAAATCATTCATCTTTAGTTAAATTTCTATTAAAAAGTAGTCAATTATTTTTAAAATTAATTTAATTTGAATTATCATTAAAAAATATATATTAATTTCAAATATACATAATATAAAATTTTTTCATAGCATGATATAAAATTATTTAAAAGTAAATATATCAATTTATTTATTTATCTAAATTATATAAAAGTTTCATACCACGTGCATCGCACGGGTTTTCGACTAGTTTTATACTAAAAATGGTGCTATAAATATGGAATAATGATCTTCTCTTTGCCAGATTCTCACCGCCGTCGAAGCCGTTCCTCGCCCCCGTTTCTTTCCGTCGCATCCCTAGATCAGAAAAAAGGAGATCGCGTCCCTTGAACAGATCTCTCCTCCTGCGGCATCTTCTTCCTCGGATCCTGCTCTCTCCGGTCGGTCGGTCGTCGCTGCTCCTCTCCTTCGACCAAGGCATGGTGATTCTGAATCTACTGGGCTGAAGGGTGGTTTCTAGTCTTAATTTCGTTATTGATCCGTGGTTTTGAAAGATCCAATCCAGCTTTGGTCTTTTCTGAGGATTTGTTTTCCTGGATTCAAATGATATTTGATGGAAAAGGGAAATTTGATTGTTGTTGGTTGGTTTGTTTAGATTAATTGATGTTTGCTGTTTATCCATTAATTTTTGATATCAAGAATATTAATGATGTTTTGGATAGGTTAATATAAAAGCAAATCATGGATCTTGAGTTTGATGCTTGTCTCTTTCCGGAGATATTTAGTTCAACAACACCTGTTTTTCAAAAGTCTGATCTACCTTCACAGAAGCAGTCTTACGCTCAGATCCTTGCGCCATCCTCTAACATAATTGATACTTCTTCTGTTGTCATTCGCGAGGATGGAAATCATAAAATTGTGACTATTTCTCAAGCTGCATATGATCGCCGTTTAAAACTTTTTGATCATGCCCTAATCGGTCGTTTGATTCTTTCTAAAGGCGATCAGCCTTGGAAGGTAATGGACCTTAAAGCTGCTCTTTCCAAAGCCTGGGGGTTGGTATCACCTTGGAGACTAATTTCATTAGGTCGAGGGTTCTATCAAATTTTGTTGAATTCTGAGGAAGTAAAAAACTTGGTGTGGAGTAGGGGCACTTTAGGATTAAATCCAGGCCATTTCCGTCTTCAACAATGGGTTCAGGACTTCGATCCTTATGAACAAAAATCTACTTCTACACAAATATGGGTCAGAATTCTTTCTTTACCTTTGGAATATTGGGATCCTCAAATTTTGGCAGAAATATCCAAATGCATTGGGGATTTTATAAGAATTGATCAAGCTACATAACTTTGGTCACTTTGCTCGCATTTTGGTTGATGTGGACCTTGATGGAGATCTTCCAAAGACTGTTGAGATTGAAAGACAAGGTCGAAAACGATTTGTGGATATTGTGTATGAAAATTTGCCATCATTTTGCAAGGTTTGCTCCTCTGTTGGACATCTCCCTGATGACTGTAGAAGGGTTAGAAAGCAACCTGACAAGTCGCTTGCTAAATCTTGCAATACTATTCGAGACACTCAGGTTCATAATAAGCCAGTTAGGCAGCGGAGCGCCTCCCCGGCAAGTAGAAGACCTAATCAGCGATCACATTCACTCCTCAAGGAGTGGCATGCTGTTTCGCGTAATGTTATTCCTATTGCTGTAGCTCATAACCGGATTAGGTCAGATCTTCACATTGACATTGACCAGACTAATGCTTTTGACATTTTAAACCAGGTTTCTGAGGTGGGTGTTGATAATGAAATCATCCCGGGGAAAGAGATTACGGCAGAAAACCTCATAAAGGATATTATACCAATTAATGCCGATGTTTCCGACATCAGATTCACTGTTCCTCTTTCTGTCATGATGCCAGATGATGCTTTTGTGCTACGTTTGAATAATGGCAGTCCTTCAATCACTTCATGTGGATCTGAATCGGAATATGATGAGGAATTTTTAGCGGACGAGCCACCGCAGGCTATTGATGATTAGATCATTCAGAAAAGGAAAAAGAAAAAGATTGATCAAGCCTCTGCACACTCAATTACTCTCTCTAAACGAGTGAGTAGACTTCCTTCCAAATATCGTCAATGATAGTTCTTTATTGGAACTGTCGCGGTATCGGTAATTGAGACACTCGTCGGACTCTTTTTTCTTTTTGTTCTCGATACCGTCCGGACTTTATTTGTATTGCTGAGCCAATGGTAAATTTATCTTCAATTCCAATCTCCTTTTGGAACTCTTTGCATTATCGTTTGATTGCAACTAATGAGAGAATTTTACCTTCACTTTGGGTGTTTGCAAAAGATTCCACTCCTGACCCTATCAGTTTGTTTGTGCACGAACAACATGTTACCTTGGATCTCAGTTTAAATGGAACTTCTCATCGATTGATTTGTGTGTATGGTAGTGTACTTGCCAGTCGACGTAGGCTCCTTTGGGAGAGCATTTTTTAGAATCAATCTTCCTTGGGTCTCATTGATAACACTATTTTAATTGGTGATTTCAATGCGATGCTTGGGGCCCACGAAAAGACTGGTTGCTTGCCTAACCCCGCTTCGTGTACTGATTTTAGAAATTTTTTGATGAATGGTGATTTTGAGGATATCCCGCCTACTGGACCTTTTTTTACCTGGACTAACGGCCGAAGGGGTCATGCTCGGGTGGATTGTCGATTGGACAGAGCTCTTGCTTCACCAGGTTCTTTGAATTATTGGGGTTCTATCTGCTGCTCGATTTTACCAAGGAATCATTCTGATCATCATCCGATTTTGCTTCATTATCGTTCGAGAGAATCCCGTATCTCTAGGTTTCGGTTTCAAGGTATGTGGCTAACTCATCCTTCTCTTCGGGATATAATTGCTAATTTCTGGAGTAATTTTGGAGAGCGTCTTCCCCCTATGCAGCTAATTGGTGCAAAACTTAGAGGTCTTCGCCATGTATTAAGGTTGTGGAACATGAATGTTTTTGGCAACTTTGATAATAATATTATTAACTCAGAACATGATTTACTTAATATCCAGACGGAGATGGAAAATAATGGTTTCTCAGAAGACCTAATGCAACGTGAGCTTTTAGCCAAGGAAACGCTTGATAATTATACTCTGCAAAAAGAGATACATCTTCGGGAAAAGAGCAGAATAAAGTGGTTAGCCGCGGGAGATAGAAATTCTAATTTTTTCCATCGGGCCATTGCGGTGCAGAAATCCCATTTTGGTATTCATGCTTTATCCATCGATGGAGTAATTACCAATTCTGCTAATGATATAGAAGCTCATATTCTTCAATATTACTCTGAGCTTTTTAGTGCTTCGGGTTCTCAAGCTTCGAATGATGCAATAATTAAGAACATTATTCCTGCCATGGTCTCTCAGGAGGAAAATTCTTCGTTTACTAAATGCCCCTCGCGAGACGAAATTAAGGCAACGGTGTTCAAAATGGATCATTCTAGTGCCCCGGGTCCGGATGATTTTGGTGGAACCTTTTATAAAGCTTTCTGGGACATTGTTCATCAAGATGTCTGTGCTGCTGTGGAAAGTTTCTTTGTTACTGGTTTTATGCACCCAGGGATGAATTCAAATCTTATGGTTTTGATTCCCAAAGTGGAGGGGGCTTTAACTATTGATAAATATCGTCCTATTGTCTTGGGCAATTTTGTTTTCAAAATAATCACCAAAATCATTGCTGACCGCCTTGCTTCTACTGCCACTAGAATTACATCCTTGAATCAATTTGGTTTTATTAGGGGCCGTAATATTCATCATTGCATTGCCACGGCCTCTGAGGGGGTAAATGTCATGGATAAAAAATGTTTCGGTGGGAATATGGCAATTAAAATTGACATAAAAAAGGCATTTGACACTATGGATTGGTCTTTCATTTTGAAAGTTCTAAAGGCTTTTGGTTTCTTGGTGGAATTTCGAGATCTTATTCTTAATATTTTCATCTCGTCTAGAATTTCCATTATGATTAATGGGGCCCCTAAAGGTTATTTTCGTTGTTCCAGGGGGCTTCGGCAAGGTGATCCTCTTTCTCCAATCCTCTTTTGCTTGGCTGAGGACTTTCTGAGTCGTTTACTATTAAATCATTTAGAGACGGGGCGTCTCCAGCCTATGTCTTATGTCAGAAACTCTAATTTTCCATCACATTTGCTTTATGCTGATGATATATTGCTGTTTTGCAAAGCTTCTGTGCGGAATGTGAAATTAATTGCTGATATTTTCAAACTCTATGGCACTCTTTCGGGTCAATTGGTTAATTGGACTAAATCAGAAGTTTTTTTTAGCCAAAGAATTACTCCTACTCGCGCTCGCAGGTTAGCTGAGATTACGGGTTTTAAAATTGGTTCGCTTCCTTTTTCTTACCTTGGTGTTCCTCTGTTTCGAGGAACCCCGAGAAATAGGCTATTAAAACCAATTGCAGATAGAATTGTTTTAAATTTCAGTAACTGGAAAGGGAAGTTACTCTCGATGGCTGGGCGATTAACTCTGATTAAATCAGTGATTTCCAGTTCAGTTCTGCACTCTTTTTCGATTTATAAATGGCCTCCTGACCTGCTGAACTTTTTAAAAAGATGCACTTTGAATTTCCTTTGGTCGGGCTCGGTGAATGAAAAGAAGCTTGTCATCCCCTCTTGGAATTTATGTTGTAAACCCATTGTTGAAGGAGGTTTGGGTGTAAAAGACTTTACAGATATGAACTCTGCCATGCTGGGCAAAATTTGTTGGGAGTTAATCTCCTTAGATAATTTTCCAATAGGGATTTTGAAGAAGCGTTTTCTAAGTAAGTTGGGGGTCCTCGATCCACACCTATTGGCTCCTCGGTTTGGTCCTCCGTAAGGAGTTGTTTTTCTTTTGTCTTGAAAAATTCTTCTTGGTGGATTGGCGTACACTCAAAACTCAATTTCTGGTTTAGTTCTTGGATCTCTCCAACGGTTGCTGAACGTTTGAATATTTGTGATGATACTGAGCTTAGTGGCGATTCAGTTTTAAATTATTTTGGCAGTTCTGGTTGGTCGAATCTCCCGACTGAGGTGGAAGATTTTAGGGGCGATATTGAAGTTATCAAGGGAGGTTTTGACTCCGAAGATGTGTGCTTTTGGAAGGCTGACCGAAAGGGCGTTTTTTCGGTCAGAAGTCTTTATAATTTAATTCGGGGGGTTCAGCCTGAGGTGTCTTGGAAAAATTTCATCTGGAAAAGCTTCTTGCCACTATCTCGTTCTCTTATCTGTTGGAGAGCAATTTTGAACAAGCTCCCAACTCATGATTTAATCAGTGCAAGAGGGTTGATCTTAATTTCACGGTGCGAACTTTGCCGTCTTAATTTAGAAAGTCATGACCATCTTTTTGTGAGCTGTATCTTCTCAACCCAGATCTGGAACGCTATTTTTTCTTTGTTTGGACTGCGACTTGGAGTTTTTGACAGTCTCAACTCTCTTTTGGAGTGTTTTCAATCACAAAATTTCAGTCCTCAACTCTTTGACATCTGGGCATCTGCATTTGTAAACACAATTTGGTTAATCTGGAAGGCCAGAAATCGGGCCATCTTTGATTCAATTGTTCCAAATGTTTCTGTCATTTTGCAGGACCTTTAGAGTGCTCTTCGTGAGGTGCAATTTGGAAGCAAGGGAGTTATGTTTCATTCAGCTAAGGATCACCATGTTTTGTCGCAACTCTCTTTACTTGGTCGCCCTCCTCCCGCACCCTCCTGCGTGGAAGTTATTTGGCGTCCGCCTCTGCCGGGTTGGATCAAAGTAAATTCAGATGGATCTGTGGCTGATAATTTAGCAGGGGCATGTGGAATTTTTAAAAACTGCAGAGGCTTTCCGCATGGTGCTTTTGCGATGCCGTTTAACATTTGTCTTCCTTTTGAGGCGGAATTACAGGGTGTTATGCACTCCATTCGCATGGCTTGGGATAAAGGCTGGAAGAAGCTTTGGATTGAATCAGATTCAAGCTATGTAGTTAATTTGTTAACATCAAGATCCAAGACTGTTCCTTGGCGTTTCCGACAAGAGTGGATGCTTTGCCTTTCTCTTGTGTCCCAAATGACCATTTTTGTTTCACATATTTTTAGAGAAGGAAACATGGTGGCAGATTCCTTAGCTAACCATGGTCGAACTGCTTCTTCGTTGATTTCATGGAATTCCTCACCTTCCTTCTGCTCTCATCTTGTGTCCAATGATTTGGCGGGACTGCCCCAGTTTCGATTCCGCTAGTTTGTTTGTATTTTATTTCGCCTTTTTGTTTGTCCTTTATTTTTATTTTGTACGGATCTTCTCTTCTCTTTTAATAATATTTTGGGCTCGGCTCCATTTGATTCGAAGTATGCTAACCTTGTTAGGATGCTTTGATTCTTTTGGTCGACCTCCAAGCTTTCAATTAAAAAAAATATGGAATAATTTTAATATGATAAAAAAATCTATATTATCCCTTAAATCAATGTTATATAATTAAATAGGGATAATTAGTAAAAAGTATTATTTTTCACACTATCTTTACTAACAAACAAACGAAACATAAAATAATAATTCTCAAATATCTTATTTTTGTATTTATAACAATCTTTCATCCTTATAATTATTATCTCTATTTCCTTTTCTTTTTCCCACAAAAAAATAATAATTATTATATCTATCCTTATCTTCGTCTAGTACTAGATGCTCCCAAAAAGTATAATCTTAAACCAGTCAGTGAAAATAATTTATATAAAAAAAAACTCATAATTATCTTTATATATATTTGATGTCTTAATTTTATTTTTTATAAATTATTCAAGATTTGTAATAATCATGCAATATTTAGGGAAATCATTTCCAAAAAAAATTATGTAACAACTGAAATTTGATATCTATAATTTAAATGACTTGAAACTTTTAACCATTTAAATTAGTCCTAATTGATATATAGATATATTAATTAATATGTTATGTATTTTAAAATGATAAATCACTTTCACCATTTAGGTGGTTCAGAATCCATTCCATTTAATTTAATTATTCATATATTTATTGTTATTGTTTGTTATTTATTATTTGATGTTGCAAATAATTATAAAAATTAGTTGATTTTTTTTTGAAATATTTTATTACCAATTGTTTGTGAGAGACATAAGAAATTATATAATAATGATCAAAGGGTGGAGGCCTTCGATAGGTCCCACCCTATGGTATGAAAATCCTAAGTTGGAACATCCAAAGCTAGGACAACGCATGGACGTTCCGAGCCCTCAAAAAATTATGAGGAAAAGTTGCCCGATATTTTTTTTCTTATGGAAACAAGGTTAAGAATGAATGAGGGTAGGGGTTTCAATATGGTTTTGCTGATTATAATATTTTTACAGTGGATGCTATGGATGCTAGTGGTGGATTAATACTTGGTTGGAAGACGGATCTTGATTTGGAGGTGATAGATTCTCACAGCACGGTGTGTACTTTTTTATTAAGGAAACTGCAAAATAAAAAATAGACTTGGGAGCTGATTCGATACTTCGGTCATCTTGACTCACATCTGCTAGTATCCTTTGGCGAATTTAATGAGATTTTATGGAGTTCGGAAAAATTGGATGGCCAGATGCGAGATAACTGTGAAATGATGAGTTTTCATGATTGCATTGAGGAATGTAATTTGCTTGCTGTGGATAGTGAGAAACAAAAGTTTACTTGGTATAATCGGAGAGTTGGTAATGATGCAATCTAGGAAGTATTAGATCGATTTCTTATTACTTCGAATTGGCATATGTTATTTCCTGCAACTTCGATGACCACTCTTCCTCATGTCTGCTCGGATCATAATCCTATATTATTGAATACTGATTTACTGGCTGTTAATTATGGGAAGGCTAAGTAGAATTTCCGTTTCGAGCAGATGTGGACAACTGGAGTACCGCAATATTATTGTGGTAAACTGGAAACGACCGTCTTCGTGGAGCAGGCCTTTTAAGGATTGGATGGCTGTGTTTTCTGAGGAGTTGGAAGTACGAAATCGGGAATAGTTTGGCCATATGGGTAACCAGATTAAGCGGATTTCTCAATAATTGGAAGAGGTTCAGCAATAGGCTGATCCCCGACTTATGGGTACTGAATTTAATCTTTGTACAGAATTGAATGGAATTCTTAAGTAGGAGGAAGTTATGTGGAGTCAAAGGGCTCGTATTGATTTGCTTAAAGTGGGTGATAGGAACACTACTTTTTTCCATGGTAAAGCGTCTATAAGACAAAGGAATAACATGCTACTTAAAATCAGGAACTCGAACGACAATTGGGTTGAGGGACAATGTGATATTGTTGTTGTCGTTATTTCTTAATTTAAGGAAATTTTTACTTACTCTTATTGGTGTACCTGAGTTTGTTTTAGCTATGGATTTGGCTATTTCTACGGAGCAACAAATTGTTTTTAGTGCACCATTTGAGAGGATTGAGGTGGTGGTAACAAATAAATCACAATAAGGCTCCTCTGCGAGATGGAATGTCTTCCTATTTTTTTCATCACTATTGGGACGTTGTGGGGGATGATGTAGTTAGAGTGGTGCTTGAGTGTCTTAATTTCGAGTTTAATGCCTCCTAATTTAAACCATACATCTATTGTCTTAATACCAAAAATACAAAACCCGAAGACAATTAAAGACTTACGACCCATTGCGTTGTGTAATGTAATCTACAAATTGATTTCTAAAACTATTGCTGATCGTTTAAAGCGGGAACTCCCAAATATTATTCATGGAACACAATCGATATTTGTGCCTAGAAAGCTTATTACTGATAATGCTATTATAGCATTTGAAGCCTTTCATAGTATGAAAACTAGAATAAAGAGTAAAAAAGGAAATTTCGCGCTAAAACTAGATATGAGCAAAGCTTATGACCGGGTTGAGTGGTCCTTTTTGCGGCTCATGATGGAACAGATGAGGTTTCCACTCAAATTCATTAAATTAATTATGATGTGCATCTCATCGATTACGATGTCGGTTCAGATTAATGCTCTCTTGAAGGACATTTTCAACCATCTCGTGGCTTGAAACAAGGAGATCTGATATCCCTCTATCTCTTCCTTATTTATGCTGAAGGGTTATCTGCAGCTATTTCACAGGCAGAACGACAAGGACAACTTTTATGGTATCTAGTTATGTAAAGGATGTCCGCGTTTATCGCATCTATTCTTTGTTAATGATTCTCTGGTTTTTTGGTAAAGCAAGTGTGGAAGAGGTCGGGTCTATCTCTGATATTTTATGTAAGTATGAGCAAACCTCAAAACAGATGGTGAACTATGATAAATCATAAATGTATTTTAGTAGCGGGGTCCTGGGGGGGAAAAAGACCAACTCACAGGCTTGCTAAGGGTTAAAGCCTCTCGTGGACTTTCCAAGTATTTGGGTCTACCTACTGTTGTGGGAAGATCAAAGAAGGAGGTATTTATGATGGTTAAGGAATGGGTCCAACGAAGGCTTAAGGGATGGTTGGAGAAATTGCTTTCTACTAGTGGCAAGGAGATCCTCCTTAAATCAGTAATTCAGGCCATTCCGCAATATCTAATGTCATGTTTTTTACTCTCTGATTTGAGTTGTTTGGATATTCAAAAATTAATGTTTCAATTCTGGTGGGGTGGATCTGAATCTAAAAGGCCAATGTATTGGCTTTCAGAAGAGGTTGTATGCCAGTCTAAAGAGAGGGATGTGCTTGGGTTTAGATGGCTTAAGTCGTTTAATTTGGCTCTCATTGCCAATGTCACACCCGACTCTAGACGACCTCAATCGGCATCGGGCGTGAAATAGAAAGATCACAAGCAAAACTTCTCTTCAATATATATTCTAAAATAATTCATATTCCTACTACATTAGTCATTCGAGGACCTCAACATATATTTTCCAACTCCATTATATTACAATTGAAATACCAAAGTTCTAACCATAATTCTAACAATAAGCAGCCAACTTCCAAACCTCGTCTAAACAGTCGGTAACCTTCTCTATATCTTGTACTTTCTCACCTAAAAACATTAAAACATTTAAAAACATGAGACAAAAATCTCAGTAAGAAACTATCAGCTATAAAAACCAACTTTATTTAACATAGCTACATATATACATTCATAAAGGGATTTAATCCAAACCTTATAAAATATACTCAAAACGTAAGTTCATAATATAGTCAAAGTAGTAAACCAAAACCATAAAAATATATAATCTTGTATCCATTCTTGAGTTCAAATCTTTATAAAATATTGTAATCAAATAAGTGTTTTATCAAACCAACTCGTATTTAATCAAACGTAAAACCTTATATCAAAATCAATCATAACCGAAAACATAATCCAAATGAACTTAAAACATTGAATCCATCCTCGAGTTTCTCCCCTTAAGTATCAATACATAACCACATATATAATCGGGACGTCTCTTAATATTGCCTATCCCATATGGTCTTACCCAACACTTCGCTGCCATACCCAATAGGTCTTAAGACTGTGTACACAGGCCATGTCCCTCACTGAACATGGTCTTCAAATATAAAACCATCAATCCGGATAACTCTCGATGGATATAAAATCATAAAATCATAACGTGCTCAAATTTCCTTTCACAACCAAATTCCAAACTATTTCATAACCATAAATCATTTGGCTTCAATTAGCCCTTTTGTATCATAAAAATCATATTTGGACTTCAATCCAAAATAATAACAACAATAACCGCAACAGATTTCTCAATCCAAAAACAATTCGTAAGAAATCATCAAATTCATTTTGTTCAATATAGATATATATTAAAACCAAAAACATATATGTATATATGTAAATCAACCAAATTAAGCCTTAAATCAACATAATCAAGTAAAATCTGAAATTCACATAGAAGCATAGTCAATAGCTTCATTTGAACCATAATTTCACAATAAAAAGCAAAATCGTGAAAAATCTCAATTTTACAAAATTCCTGCATAACCTTAAAATATCACTTTCTGAAAAATCTTTGATATATATTTATCTATATACATAAAACCCAAAATATAGTTGATAGTTACTTACCTTGGCTATTAATTGAAGAAAATACACCCGTTCAATTCTCCTCTAAATCATGTCTAAGACGTTTCCCTCCAAACACTGCCGAAACTCAAAAATTCTTCGGTTAGGATTTAGATCTATGTATAAGGATGCTATGGTTTCAATTTCGAGTGATTCGGACGGTCGAATCTCCGTAAATCAAAGAAACGGTGGAGAAACGGTTCGGAATCGATAATCTGCAGAAGAAGCAGAAAGAAAAAGAAAAAAGGAAAAGAAAAGAATAATGTTGATGGCCCTGGAGATTTGGGATATATATCCCAAATCCGACAAAAATCTCATTTGGTCCTCCATCTTTATATAATCTTTCAAAATTATCCTAAACTTTTAATTTACACATAAAACCCTCAAATTAACTTCAAACTTTTTCTATAACACCAAATAAAAATCACACACCCAATAATTATAGTATATATTACTATCAAGGTATAAATTCTAGAAATTTAGACACGGACGTGACAATTCTCCCCACCTTAAAAAATTTCATCAACGAAATTCATATTCTCTAATCTATCTTAATTTCCTTCCGAAACTATTTTCAAGATTACGAAGATATTTCAAATTATCAAGATTCCTCATAATCATCATAAAACCACAAATTCTAACATTTCCCTCCATTAACTTCATCATTTATCCATATCCACATCACTGTAACAATTATTTATACATAACTCTTAGTAACTCTCAATTTCAACCTAGTCAATTCCATCACCAATAAATCCACAATAAAACTTCAAATATTATATTTGAGATATATAACTCGAAACTTCAAATATCATATATTCAATTTTATATGATATGATACACTTTATATTCGTATTTTCCTAACATACACCAAATCTCACTTTAATAAAGTGAAATCACAATTAATTTCATCAATTGCATATATATCAAATATATTTCACCTATCTCCAAGTTCTACAGACTTAAAAAAAAATCAATTTTGAACCCCTAATATGTATGAGATTATTTTTTTCTTAGATCTTCCAAATAATTCGAATCAATAAACATCATACACCTATAATCATATTTCATCATAATAATACTTAAATCTATAATTTTTCAGTCCAATCATGATGAATATGAACTCCAAATCATCATCATCAATCAAAATCAATATAGATCATTTTTATACCTATCATCCTACATCCCATTAATAACTCCAAATAAATTTAAGTTTCTCATCAAACTCTATGGATAACAAATACAATTTACTTAAATCGCAATGTGAAAGTTTTTGAAATCTCCAAGCGATATACTCAATTTGATCTTTATGTAACTTTAGACTATAATCCTCGAAACTTCAATCTTTTCTCCAAACCATAAAACCATATAACCAAGGAAGATAGAGTACCTAAATTACGATAATCAATGTTTTTTTTCAAACTCCAAATAATATCTTTACACCCATAAAAGTCAATAAATCTATAATATCATTCGATTTCTCTTATTTGACCTATAAACTTTGAATTTGATCGTTATTATATAAACTTACACTATAATCCTCCAACTTTCAACTCAAATAACTTGACTATGATAAAAGTACTATATAAATTTAAATGTCAATATATGTATCCTCAACTGTGCTTAAGATCAAAGAATTTTATCCTCAAAATTCATATCTGAATTATTTCCTCAAACACTATTTAAGCTTACCAAATTTTCATATGTAATCATCAAATCATGAACTCTAATATATTCTCCCACTTTACTTCCCATTGATCACTAACATCAGTATCTCTCTAAACATCATTTATATAACTCTCAATAATTCTAAACCTCAATCCGATAAAGTTCAACAATAGAGCTGCACTTTGAATTCGGATATCATTAAGATTCCATAACTTGTTAAACTCCTACCATAATCTCCAATTTATAATCAACCTCGAAAACAATTAATTGAAATCTCCACATTTTCGCTTTCTTAATCACATATATATTAACTCCAAAACTCATCATATCATTTCAATGTCTCCTAACCTTACTTCACATCTGAGATACGTATATTTTTAAGCTAACTATTGAACTCTCAAATATCAATTCCAAGTCATACTAAGGAGAAAAATCAAAACACAAACCAAATTCTGATTTAAAACTAAAATGACCAACATATATCGTTTCCAGCCTAACTTCTTCATACGGAGTCCGATTAAGGCGATTCAAAACCCCTGTAAACTAAGATAAAAATAAAGAACTTTCATTTAGGACTCCATGACAGATTCGGCCTATATCTGGTCGAAAAATGCATCATAAGATTCAGGTACGAATCTAATTTTCCAGCAGCACCTATATAGACAATTCTCTACATCTCTAGCTCAAAGTTATGACTTACTCATAACCCATATCACCAAATATCAAATAATTTACTATTTTTCATACACCTAGATATTGCTAACCATGAAATCTCATTTTTACACCTCATTAGCTAGTCACTAAATCCTCGAAAAATTTCAAATTATTTCTTCGCTTGCACCAAATATCCATATTCCATAATTATTATCGATTATTTCTTAGTTATCACCAAATATTCATATTCCTCAATTACTATCAACCTTAGGTCCGAAGAATTTAACCTAGAGCTCTGATACCAAACTGTCACACCCGACCCTAGACGACCTCAATCGGCATCGGGCGTGAAATAGAAAGATCACAAGCAAAACTTCTCTTCAATATATATTCTAAAATAATTCATATTCCTACTACATTAGTCATTCGAGGACCTCAACATATATTTCCCAACTCCATTATATTACAATTGAAATACCAAAGTTCTAACCATAATTCTAACAATAAGCAGCCAACTTCCAAACCTCGTCTAAACAGTCGGTAACCTTCTCTATATCTTGTACTTTCTCACCTAAAAATATTAAAACATTTAAAAACATAAGATAAAAATCTCAGTAAGAAACTATCAGCTATAAAAACCAACTTTATTTAACATAGCTACATATATACATTTATAAAAGGATTTAATCCAAATCTTATAAAATATACTCAAAACGTAAGTTCATAATATAGTCAAAGTAGTAAACCAAAACCATAAAAATATATAATCTTGTATCCATTCTTGAGTTCAAATCCTTATAAAATATTGTAATCAAATAAGTGTTTTATCAAACCAACTCGTATTTAATCAAACGTAAAACCTTATATCAAAATCAATCATAACCGAAAACATAATCCAAATGAACTTAAAACATTGAATCCATCCTCGAGTTTCTCCCCTTAAGCATCAATACATAACCACATATATAATCGAGACGTCTCTTAATATTGCCTATCCCATATGGTCTTACCCAACACTTCGCTGCCATACCCAATAGGTCTTAAGACTGTGTACACAGGCCATGTCCCTCACTGAACATGATCTTCAAATATAAAACCACCAATCCGGATAACTCTCGATGGATATAAAATCATAAAATTATAACGTGCTCAAATTTCCTTTCACAACCAAATTCCAAACTATTTCATAACCATAAATCATTTGGCTTCAATTAGCCCTTTTGTATCATAAAAATCATATTTGGACTTCAATCCAAAATAATAACAACAATAACCGCAACATATTTCTCAATCCAAAAACAATTCGTAAGAAATCATCAAATTCATTTTGTTCAATATAGATATATATTGAAACCAAAAACATATATGTATATATGTAAATCAACCAAATTAAGCCTTAAATCAACATAATCAAGTAAAATCTGAAATTCACATAGAAGCATAGTCAATAGCTTCATTTGAACCATAATTTCACAATAAAAAGCAAAATCGTGAAAAATCTCAATTTTACAAAATTCCTGCATAACCTTAAAATATCACTTTCTGAAAAATCTTTGATATATATTTATCTATATACATAAAACCCAAAATATAGTTGATAGTTACTTACCTTGGCTATTAATTGAAGAAAATACACCCGTTCAATTCTCCTCTAAATCATGTCTAAGACGTTTCCCTCCAAACACTGCCGAAACTTAAAAATTCTTCGGTTAGGATTTAGATCTATGTATAAGGATGCTATGGTTTCAATTTCGAGTGATTCGGACGGTCGAATCTCCGTAAATCAAAGAAACGGTGGAGAAACGGTTCGGAATCGATAATCTGCAGAAGAAGCAGAAAGAAAAAGAAAAAAGGAAAAGACAAGAATAATGTTGATGGCCCTGGAGATTTGGGATATATATCCCAAATCCGACAAAAATCTCATTTGGTCCTCCATCTTTATATAATCTTTCAAAATTATCCTAAACTTTTAATTTACACATAAAACCCTCAAATTAACTTCAAACTTTTTCTATAACACCAAATAAAAATCACACACCCAATAATTATAGTATATATTACTATCAAGGTATAAATTCTAAAAATTTAGACACGGACGTGACAGCCAAACAGTGTTGGCGATTAGTAATGAACCCGTAGTCGTTATTTGAGCGTGTCTTGAAGGCCAAATATTACCCAAAAGTTTCCATTTTAGATTCAAACTCTTATTATCGGCCTAGTTTTTTCTGGCGGGGCATTTTACAGGCTCGGGAGCTGGTTCTTAGGGGGATCATGTGGCATATTGGGGATGGCATCCAGACACGGGTTTGGGAAGATAATTAGGTGCCTGGGCTTAATGCAAAAAAGCCTCTGATCTCTTTACTTTCGCCTTGGTTAGTGAGTTGCTGGATAATTCAGTTCAAGGGTGGAATGTTGAGCTATTATCAAAATGTTTTGTTGAGTCTGAACGGATGGAAATCCAAAAAATCCATATCAGTTATAGGCGATCGAAGGATGAGTTGTATTTGGGGGGGGCATCTATAAACAGTGTTTTTTCTGTTTGCTCGGTATATTATTTGGCGGAGACGTTCACGAGCTCTTGTCTGGGGGCTGCATCTTCATCGTCGATGTCACGTCCGTGTCTAAATTTCTAGATTTTATACCTAGATATTAATATATATTATTATTATGGGGTATGTGATTTTTATTTGGTGTTATAGGAAAAATTTGGAGTTAATTTGATGGGTTGATGTGCAAATTAAAAGTTTAGGGTAATTATTAAAAGATTATATAAAGATGGAGGAACAAAATCGATATTTGCCAAATTTGGGATATAAATCCCAAATTTCTTCCAGACACATTCGAGCATCTTCTTTTTTTTTTCCTGTTCTGCAAATTAACCGTTCTTCGACCGTTTCTCCACCGTTTCTTTGATTTGAAGAGATTCGACCGTCCAAATCACTTTAAATTTAAACTATAGCATCCTTAGCCATAGATCTAAGTCCTAACCGAAGAGTTTTTGAGTTTCGGAAGCGTTTGGAGGGAAAACGTCTTAGACAGGATTTAGAGGCGAATTGAACGAGTTGTTTTCTTCAATTAGCAGTCAAGGTAAGTCACTATCACCTATATTTTGAGTTTTATGTATATAGATATATATATAATCAAAGAATTTTCAGAAATTGATATTTGAGGGTTATGCTGGAATTTTATAAAATTGAGATTTTTCACAATCTTGCGAAATTATAGTTCAAATGAACTATTGACTATGTTTAAATATGAATTACAGCTTTTACTAGGTTATATTGAGTTGAGGTTTCGTTGGTTGATTACTGTTGGAATTTTATTTGATTAACGATTGATATTTTGGAGAATTGAACACTTGTGAACTTGATTATGATCAAGTGAAGTATATACATATATACATATATATATTTGGTTTCAATTTATATATATATATGGAATTAAATGTTTGGTATCCATTGAGAGTAGTCCGGTATGGTGGATTTAATTTTCAAAGACCATATTTAGTGAGAAATATGGCCTGTGTACACAGTCTGAAGACCTATTGGGTATGGCAGAGAAGTGTTGGGTAAGACCATATGGGATAGGCAATGTTAAGAGACGTCTCGTATATGTTGTGAATTGTGATTTGAAATATAAAGGGATGAACTCAAGAATGGATACAAGATTATATATTTTGGGTTTTTGGTTTAATACCTTGATCCTATTATGAACTTCAGGGTAATCAGTCAGATAGAGCTGCAACTCAACCTCGAGCTTTTGCTATGACTCCACAAGAAGCTGTTGCATCTGCAGAAGTTATCACTGGTATGATTTCTTTATTTGGAAAAGATGCTTATCTGCTTATTGATCCTGGTGCTACACATTCTTTTGTGTCTCCATTATTTATGTCTGATATAATTTGGGAGTCAAAACTTATGCCAGAACATTTAACTGTTAGCATGCCTATGGGAGAATCTTTAGTATGTACACATGTATATCCTAATTGTGAGGTGAAGTTAGGGGAGTCTTTTATACATGTGAATTTGATACCTTTGATGGTGCAAACATTTGATGTCATCTTAGGCATGGATTCATTATCTAAGTATCAAGCAATGGTAGATTGTTCTAAAAAGAAAGTTAATCTAGTATTAGCTAGTGGAGAGGGATATGTGTTTCATGGTGAGAGAGGTGTACGTAGAAGTATAGTCACAGTTATGATAGCTATGAAAATGCTAAGGAAAGGATGTGACGCTTTCTTGGCATATGTGGTAGATAGTAATAAAGAATCTCCCAAATTGGAAGATGTGCCAATTGTGAATGAGTATCCAGATGTCTTTCCGGATGAAATACCAGGGTTACCACCAATAAGAGAAGTAGAGTTTGCAATTGATTTGCAGCCTGGTACTGCTCCTATATCACTTGCACCATATAGAATGGCACCGGCAGAAATGAAGGAATTGAAAGTGCAGTTGCAGGAGTTATTAGATAAGGGATATATTCGACCTAGTGTATCACCATGGGGAGCTCCAGTTTTGTTTGTAAAAAAGAAGGATGGTACAATGCGGTTATGCATTGATTATCGTCAACTGAACAAGGTTACTATTCGTAACAAGCATCCATTACCTAGAATTGACGATTTGTTTGATCAATTGCAAGGAGCAACCATGTTTTCGAAAATTGACTTGAGAACTGGGTATCATCAATTGAAGGTCAGGGAAGAGGATGTTCAGAAAACAGCTTTTAGAACTCGATACGGGCATTATGAATTTTTGGTTATGCCATTTGGATTAACTAATGCACCTGCTGCTTTTATGGACCTTATGAATAGGATTTTTAAACCTTACTTAGATACATTTCTGATTGTATTTATTGACGATATTCTTGTGTATTCTAAGGATAAGGAAAACCACAGTAAGCATTTGAGAACAGTTTTGCAGATTCTAAGGGAGAAACAATTATATGCAAAATTTAGCAAATGTGAATTTTGGCTTGATGAAATGATGTTTTTAGGTCATGTGGTCTCAGCTAGGGGAATTTTAGTTGATCCTAAGAAAGTTGAAGCTGTAGCTAAATGGGAAGCACCGTCGAATGTACATGAAGTACGTAGTTTCCTAGGATTAGCGGGTTATTACAGAAGATTTGTGAAAGGATTCTCACTTATAGCTTGTCCGATGACACGATTACTGCGGAAGGGTGTTAAATTTGAGTGGACACCTGAATGTCAAGAAAGTTTTGATATATTAAAGACAAGACTTATCAGTGCTCCTGTGTTAGGACTACCTGTAGTGGGTGAAGGTTATATAGTGTACAGTGATGCATCAAAGCAAGGTCTTGGGATTGTATTGATGCAGAATGATAATGTTATTGCTTATGCGTCACGACAATTAAGGCCACACGAATTGAATTACCCGACACATGATCTTGAATTAGCTGCCGTGGTGTTTGCTTTAAAGATTTGGAGACATTATCTTTATGGTGAAAAGTGTCTAAGATTCACTGATCATAAAAGTCTGAAATATATAATGACACAGAAGGAATTGAATTTGAGGCAAAGGAGATGGATTGAGTTATTGAAAGACTATGACCTGACTATTGAATATCATCCTGGTAAAGCTAATGTCGTAGCTGATGCTTTAAGTCGCAAAAACGTTGGAAGTTTGAGTTATATACAATCAGTGAGAATGTCTTTATTGCTTGATATGAGAGCTTTGAATGTTGAACTGATTTGTGGAGATGAGGCAGTATTATGTGCAATGCTGAAGGTGAGACCGATTCTTCGAGATAGAATTAAAGAAGCTCAAAATCAAGATGAATTTTTTAGAACAAATCAGAAAAGACGTTAGCGAGGGGAAGAAGATTGAATATAAGGTAACAGGAGATGGCATGTTAATGTTTGGAGACAGAATGTGTGTTCCAAATGTTAATGATATCAAGAAGGAGATATTAGAAGAAGCTCATGATTCGTCATATGCAATGCACCCTGGGAGTACTAAAATGTACAAAAATCTTCGAGAGCATTTCTGGTGGAAAGGAATGAAAAGGGAAATAGCTGAATATGTGGGTAGATGTTTAAGTTGCCAACAAGTCAAAGCAGAACATCAACGACCTGCTGGTACTTTACAACCACTTCCTATTCCTGAATGGAAGTGGGAACATATTACAATGGATTTTGTCAGTGGATTACCTCGTACACAACATGGTAATGATTCTATATGGGTAATTGTGGATAGATTAACAAAATCATCCCACTTTCTTCCGGTGAAAGTGACTTTTTCGTTAGAGAAGCTGGCACAGTTGTATATCAAGGAGATTGTTAGACTTCATGGTGTACCGGTTTCTATTGTTTCTGACAGGGATCCTCGCTTTACATCAAGGTTTTGGCCTAGTTTTCAAGATGCATTAGGCACGAGATTGAATTTCAGTACAGCTTTCCATCCACAGACTGACGGTCAAAGTGAACGTACCATTCAAACTTTGGAAGATATGCTGAGAGCTAGCATTTTGAATTTTCAAAGTAGTTGGGATGTACATTTGCCTTTAATGGAGTTTGCATATAATAACAGTTATCAATCTAGTATTGATATGGCACCTTATGAAGCCTTATATGGAAGAAGATGTAGAACTCCATTATGTTGGTCTGAAGTAGGCGAGAGACAGCTATTAGGGCCTGAGATAGTGCAGTTGACAACAGAAAAGGTGCAAATCATACAACAGAAGTTAAAAGAAGCACAAGACAGACAAAAGAGCTATGCAGATCTGAAACGGAGACCAATTGAATATGATGTGGGAGACAGAGTATTTCTGAAAGTATCACTATGGAAGGGTTTACTTCGATTTGGCAAGAAAGGGAAGTTGAGTCCTAGATTCATTGGTCCGTATGAAGTTGTGGAAAGAGTTGGGCCAGTTGCATATCGATTACAATTACCTCAGAATCTCTCCAATATACATAATGTATTCCATGTTTCAATGCTACGGAGGTATAGGAGTGATCCGAAGCACATCATTCAAGAGCAGCCAATTGAATTGTCTGAAGACTTGTCCTATAAAGAGGAACCAGTAGCTATCCTAGCTAGAGAACAGAAAGTCCTCAGGAACAAAACCATACCACTTGTTAAAGTTATGTGGCACAGACACTCTCGTGAGGAAGCAACCTGGGAAAGAGAGGAGGATATGAGACAACAATATCCCCATTTATTCACCTAGACGGGTAAGTACAATTTCGTGGACGAAATTTCTTAAGGTGGGGAGGATTGTCACGTCCGTGTCTAAATTTCTAGAATTTATACCTAGATATTAATATATATTATTATTATGGGGTATGTGATTTTTATTTGGTGTTATAGGAAAAATTTGGAGTTAATTTGATGGGTTGATGTGCAAATTAAAAGTTTAGGGTAATTATTAAAAGATTATATAAAGATGGAGGACCAAAATCGATATTTGCCAAATTTGGGATATAAATCCCAAATTTCTTCCAGACACATTCGAGCATCTTCTTTCTTTTTTTTTCCTGTTCTGCAAATTAACCGTTCTTCGACCGTTTCTCCACCGTTTCTTTGATTTGCAGAGATTCGACCGTCCAAATCACTTTAAATTTAAACGATAGCATCCTTAGGCATAGATCTAAGTTCTAACCGAAGAGTTTTTGAGTTTCGGAAGCGTTTGGAGGGAAAACGTCTTAGACATGATTTAGAGGCGAATTGAACGAGTTGTTTTCTTCAATTAGCAGTCAAGGTAAGTCACTATCACCTATATTTTGAGTTTTATGTATATAGATATATATATAATCAAAGAATTTTCAGAAATTGATATTTGAGGGTTATGCTGGAATTTTATAAAATGGAGGTTTTTCACAATCTTGCGAAATTATAGTTCAAATGAACTATTGACTATGTTTAAATATGAATTACCGCTTTTACTAGGTTATATTGAGTTGAGGTTTCGTTGGTTGATTACTGTTGGAATTTTATTTGATTAACGATTGATATTTTGGAGAATTGAACACTTGTGAACTTGATTATGATCAAGTGAAGTATATACATATATACATATATATATTTGGTTTCAATCTATATATATATATGGAATTAAATGTTTGGTATCCATTGAGAGTAGTCTGGTATGGTGGATTTAATTTTCAAAGACCATATTTAGTGAGAAATATGGCATGTGTACACAGTCTGAAGACCTATTGGGTATGGCAGAGAAGTGTTGGGTAAGACCATATGGGATAGGCAATGTTAAGAGACGTCTCGTATATGTTGTGAATTGTGATTTGAAATATAAGGGGATGAACTCAAGAATGGATACAAGATTATATATTTTGGGTTTTTGGTTTAATACCTTGATCCTATTATGAACTTTAGTTTTGAGTATATTTTACAAGGTTTTGATTAAATCCTTTATAAACGTATGTATATGTAGTTATATTAAGTAAAGTTGATTTTTATAGCTGATAGTTTCTTATTGAGATTTTTATCTCATGTTTTCCAAATGTTTTTATTGTTTTGTTTTAGGCGAGGAAGTGCAAGGTACCGAGAGGGGTACTCGATCCTAGGGCGAGGTTCGGTTACAGCTACGAGGTGCAAGTCGTCTCTAGGGTATTGCATCCATTTTGTTCATGTACATATATGTGAATAGTATACGGACACTTGAAGAACTTGTTTTTGGCAGTGTCCTTTTGTTTGGTTTGTACTGTCTACATGTAGATATATATATACTTAGCTGAAGTTGAGAATTTGTGGAATACTGTGATATCGGTTATGATTAAGTCATAACTTTGAGTTAGATATAATAAAGAATTGTCTATATAGGTGATGCGGAAAAATCAGATTCAAACCTGAATCTTGTGATGCATTTTTCGACCAGATATAGGCCGAATCTGTCTTGGAGTCCTAAATGAAAGTTCTTTATTTTTGTCTTATGTTTCCAGGGGTTTTTGAATCGCCTTAATCGGACTCCGTATGAAAAAGTTAAGCTGGAAACGGAATATGTTGTTCATTTTAGCTTTAAACTAGAATTTTGGTTTTTGCCTGATTTTTTTTTCTCCTTATTTGAGAGATACTGCTACTGGTTTATTTAATAAGTCAGTGGTAATGTCTCACCGTCTTATCTGATCTTATTGTAGGTCGGGTTTGACAGTCGAACCATGGTGGAGTTACGTGGAAGAAAATTTGGAAGTTACGACTACCAACTAAAATTATTCGCTTTCTTTGGCGTTTAATGCGAGATATCCTACCATCGGCGGTGCAGTTGGTTAATCGCGATGTGGGATGTATGGTTGCGTGTACGAGATGTGGGTGGCCGAATAAAGATTGTCTCTATGCTATTCAGAGTTGCAGAGTGAATAAACAAGTTTGGAAGACTCTTCAGGTTGCTGTTAGATTGGATAAAATATTTGCTGCTTATGTGTTTTCATGGATTGAACAAGCTACGAAGGTTTTAAATCAAGCAGAATTTGAGCAAGCGGTAAATATTATGTGGTGCTTATGGTATCGACGGAATAAGTTTCTCCATGAGGGGGTTTAGGATCGTAGGCTCGATTTTGTTAGAGAAGGCAAGGGTTGGTCTGCTGGAATAAAGGGATGTGAATTTCTTTCTACTTAGCAGTCTGTCTGCTTCTACAACTTCTGATCCTTATAAGGTACGACTTCCTCCCCCGCGGGGCATAATTAAGATTAACTACGATGCTGCTTTCGGAAACGTTTGAGGTGTGGCTGTTGTCGGGTTGGTAGCTAGAGATGAGGCGGGTTGTGTTTTTACTTCTGCAGGAATTTCGATCGGTCCTTGTATGTCAGTTGAAGCCGATGAACTTCGGGCTATTAGCCATGGACTGCTTTTTCACGAATATCTATATTGAATCGGATGCTAAAAATGTTATTGACACTTTAGTTCATGGATCTGATACTCAATCTTTTCTTCGGTTCCAATACGCTGATGTGTTGTGTTTTAGTAGGGGCTTTTGGTATTGTAATTTTCATTTTATCCACAGGGATGGGAATTTGTTAGCTCATATGTTAGTTGGCTGGGCTAGAAGCCTTTCTTCTTCGATAATTGTGATGGAAGATTGCCCAAGTATAATGTGGGATTCAATTTGTAAGGATGCTCAGAATTGTTGTTAGTAATTGAATTATTTCTTCATAAAAAAAATTATAAAATAGTTGAAAAGGCAATTTTTATACATAATTTTTATTTAACTTTATTTAATTTACCATAAATTGGATTAGTATTAAATCATTACAATTTTCAATAATATTTGATGAAATGGGTAGATTATTTATAATTTCAAATTAATTTATTTTACTTTTTTATTTCATAAATAAAGACTACATTAATAAATTATTTTTATATAATAAAAAACTATGATTTTTTTTATAGAAATTGGGACGAGACAGACCTTGAGTGGGGAGAGCACCCATGGCTCAAGAACTGTCAAACCCGCCATATATTAATAAAAGAAAAGGTGAGTGTTTGAACAAGAGAAGGGGAAGGAGAACAAACAAGAAAAAGGGGGAAAGAGAAAAGTATAGGAAAGGTTAAGAAAAACGCAAATGAAAAATATTACAGATGTCATCATTGATAAACCTCTGACAAAAAGCAGGAGCTGAAGGCCACCAATTGATCAGTGAGGAAGAGACCCCAAACTTTGCCAAAGCATCAGCAACGCGATTTCCTTCCCTAAAGACGTGAGTAAAAATAATGTTCATCCTAGAGCAAATGTCGAGACAGTGCAACCACTCTTGTCGAATACTCCAAGGAACATCCATGGAACAAAGTCGAAGCAGATTAACTACGTACATGGAGTCTGACTCAACCCAAAGATGATGCCAATTTTTCTCCCAAGCAAGTTCAATTGCGAAAGTAGCGGCTCTCAATTCAGCCAGATAAGCAAAACAAGGAGGGGTAGAAAAAGCAAAACAACCTTTGGGAAAGCCGCGATAGTTACGAAAGATACCGCCCACTCCCGCCTCGTCAGGATTACCAAAAGCAGAGCCGTCCACATTGACTTTAACCCAACCCGAAGGAGGTTTAAGCCAATGGACCGGAATAATGTTGGGAGCCGGAGGCGGCTTTGGAGAAGCTAGAAGATGGGATAAGATATCAGCATCTTTCCTCGAAGAGCAAAAACCTTTAGAAGAGGCAAAGGACTCTCGAATCATTCGAAATAGGGTGATCTTTGAGTGTTGAATAGAAGGAAAAACCTCCTTAAAGGTTGCTTCATTCCTGTAATGCCAGATTAACCAGATGCAAGATACTGCGGCAACACGCCAGATCATCGACACTTGTGAGCCAAAATGAATGCTACAAAGAGTGCTGAAGAAGTGGATGAATTGGGAATGACGAGGTAAAGTGCAGTCAAAATGGATCTCAATGGCCCTCCACAGAGAATCTGCAAAAGAACAGCTAGTGAATAAGTGGTTAATGGACTCAGCATCCCTACCACAAAGAACGCAATGAGAGGCAAAAGAGAAGCCTAGACGCTGCAGGAGGTCGTGAGTCGGAACCTTTCCATGCAAAACTCTCCAGGATGTGAAGGAGCGAGAAGGGGGAGTGTGAGCATTCCAAACAAATTTATACCAATCCATCAAGTAGGAACGAGGACTGATAATCGAATAGTACTCTTTGGCAGAGAAAATACCCTTCATAGAGGGCTGCCAAGCGCAAAAATCAAAATCAGCTCTACCCCTGTGAATAGATCGAATACTGTCTTGAATAGTCTATCCATTCAAGAAAAAATGTTAGAAAGGAAAAGGCAATTAACTTCCATAGGCCTTTCTTCAAAAAAAAAAAAAAAAAACATAATTATCAATTAAAGTTATCTCAAGATGTTTATGTTAATCTCAAATT
Organism: Euphorbia lathyris; assembly: GCF_963576675.1. NCBI lineage: Eukaryota > Viridiplantae > Streptophyta > Magnoliopsida > Malpighiales > Euphorbiaceae > Euphorbia > Euphorbia lathyris. The sequence goes on along the minus strand of NC_088914.1, from coordinate 14,726,601 downwards.
TTTTAATATATATATATAAAATAATTAGGAGAAAATTTATTAGAAGAGTCATTTGATATAGAGGATGGATGGAACGGGGTAGAAAAAAAAATATAAAACTCTTTTATCTCGTGTTTAATTTAGAGATATAATATGAAGATAAAAAAAATGGATATGAGTCATCCTTCAAATTTTGTACCAAAAATGGTGCTATAAATGGATGGGATAATTTTTATATGATAAAAAGTCCATATTATCCATATTATCCATCAAATCAATATTATATAATTAAGTGGAGATAATATAGTCAAATTTATTATTTGTTCACTATCTTTATCCAACAAACGAAATGTAAGTACTAATTCTCAAATATATTTTTTATTTTTATTTTTATACCAATCTTTTATCTTTATCACTATTGTTTCTATCCTTATCTTCATCGAATAATAAACGTTCCCAAAAAGTATAGTCTTAAACCGGTCAATCAAATAAATTGTATAAAAAAAACTCATAATTATCTTTATATATTTGATATCTTAATTTTATTTCTTTATGAATTATTCAAGATTTGTCATAATCATGCCATATTTAGGAATTTTTTTCCAAAAAAAGTTTATATATGAATTAAGATTCGAATTTGAAATCTCTATTTTAAGCGATCAGAAACTTTTAACCATTTAAAATAATGCTAATTGATATATATAGATATATTAGTTAATATTTTATGCATTTTAAAATGATAAACCACTTTCACCATTTACTTGGTTTAGAATCCATTTAGTTTAACTATTCACATTTATTTTTTTATTTTTTATTTGATGTTGCAAAATATCTATAAAAATTAGTTGATTTTTTTTCTGAAATATTTATTACCAATTGTAAAGTTTTATATTATACACAATGAAAAATAAAAATAAAAACTAAATAAGTACTTAGAATTATTAAATAGTTGAAAGGCAGTTTTTTTACATAATTTTTATTTAACTTTATTTAATTTGCCAATAAATTGAATTAGTATTAAATTATTACAATTTTCAATAATATTTGGTGAAATTGGTAGATTATTTATAATTTCAAATCAATTTATGTTATTTATTTTATTTCATAAATAAAGACTACATTAATAAATTCTTTTTATATAATAAAAAACTATTGATTTTTATAAAAGTAAAAAATAGTATATCAATTTATGTACATAATAATGAGCACATAAAAATAGTATATCAATAGTATATCAATTTATGAACATGAAAAATAATATATCAATTTTTTTAAAACATAATTATCTCGAGTCGTTTATATTAGGGATCTTAAAAAATACGTAAAAATAATAATTAGGAGAGAATTTACTTAAGGAGTCATTTAATATAGGTGATGAATGGAACACGATAGAGAAAAAAAATATAAAACTCTTTTATCTCGTATTTAATTTAGAGATAGGATATACAGATAAAAAAAAGGATATGAGTCATCCAAATTTTATATCAAAAATGGTGCTATACAGAGAGAATTTACTTAAAGAGTCATTTGATATAGGGGATGAATGGAACGGGGTAAAGAAAAATGGGATATGAGTCATCCAAATTTTATACTAAAAACGGTGCTATAAATGGATGAGATAATTTTAATATGATAAAAAAAATCCATATTATCTTCCAAATAATTAAATAGGGATAATATAGTAAATTTATTATTTTTTCACTATTTCTATCCAACAATCGAAACATGAAATAATAATTCTCAAATATTTTATTTTTATCTTTATATCAATGTTTCATTTTTATCCTTATTATTTCTATCCTTATCTTCATGAAATACTAGACTCCCAAAAAGTATAATCTTAAACCAATCAATCAAATAAATCATGTACAAAACTCATAATTATCTTTACATATTTGATGTCTTTATTTTATATACCAATCAATCATGCAATATTTAGGGAAATCATTTCCAAAAAAAAAATATCTACCAACTAAAATTAACGAGATCTATAATTTAAATGAGTTGAAACTTTTAACCACTTAAATTAGTCCTAATTGATATTAGATATATTAATTAATATTTTATGTATTTTAAAATGATAAATCACTTTCACCATTTACGTGATTCAGAATCTATTTAGTTTAACTATCCATATTTATTGTTATTGTTATTGTTTGTTATTTATTATTTGATGTTACAAATAATTATAAAAATTAGTTGATTTTTCTTCCAAAATGTTTATTGTCAATTGTTTTTTCTTTCTAACTCAAGTTTTATATTATACTTAGTGAAAAATAAAAGACAAAAACCAAATAACTACTTAAAATTATAAAATAGTTGAAAGACAGTTTTCATACATCATTTTTATTTAACTTTATTTAATTTACCAATAAAATTGAATTAGTATTAAATTGTTACAATTTTCAATAATATTTGATGAAATTGATAGATTATTTATAATTACAAGTTTAATTTAATTTATTTTTTCTTTCATAAATAAAGACTTAATTAATAAATTCTTTTTCTATAAAAGAACTATGATTTTTATAAAAGTAAAAAGTGGTCTATCAAATTTTGTACATAATAAATAATGATCACATTAAAAACATCAAAGAAAATAAATGATTTTTATATTTTTTTTAAATAAAGGCAGGTTGACCAAACCAAGACAAATTAAGGGAAAAGACCCAAGGCAAGCCAAGAACAAGGAACCAAATATTATAAATCAATCAAAAAAGAAACAAAAAAATTCAGAGTGTACAGGAGAGGAAAAAACACAGAAAACCAACTACCGAATCAACCGAGAAACAATAGTATGATAAAATCCTTATAAACCAATGGAAAGCAAAAAGGAGGAAAGGATGATCACCAAGTATTTTTGGTGGCGGTGATCGCAAAAGTAGCTAAGTTGTCCGCTATGGCGTTTCCTTCCCTATAAATATGAGAGAGCTGAAATTCGCATCTGTTGAGAATGTGTAAACTAGTGAGCCAGTCCTTCATTAACTCCCATGGGACTAGCCTGGAGCGAGATTGAACTAGGTGAACCACATGTGTAGAATCACTTTCAATCCATAGGGGAAACCAATTGAACTCATCCGCTTTTAGAATAGCATAAATAGTTGCTTGTTATTCAGCGAAAATGTCCTTTCGGACCCAATAGAAGAGTAAAGCAAGCCAAAGGAAAAGTACAACAATTACGAATAAATCCCCCCAGTCCCAACCCCAACTGGATCCCTCGAGGCCGCCCCATCTGTGAACTAATTAGGGGGAGGGGGTTGCCATACTACATAGTAGACCCTCCTAGGCCGTCGCGGAATCCCCAGAATGGAGAAGAGATTCAAGACATGTCTCTTTCTCCATGAATTCGCCATCATCTTGATCTTAAAACCTCTTACAACTCTAATAGCTTGCCAAATGAGTCGAAGAGCTGCACCAATTTGAGGTTGAAAGTCATTGAAAATTAGATAAAAGCTCATTTAGGCGGTGCAACTAACTTTCTGGCACATTCAAAAACTTTCTGGCACATTCAAAAGCTCTATAACCAAAGGAACAATCCAACGACCAGTCCAAAAACAGAGCTTTCATGCTCGCCCAATAATCCAAAAGGAATGGTGAATAACAAATTTCAAGCTACTAGAAACCGAAGCCCAAATAGAGGATGCACAATAACGTTTTGGTAAATGATTGTTCCAAAGGAATTTAGCTTGTAAAAGATTAGAAACTAACGAAGAATCTTGAACTATTTTCCAACTAAGCTTATAAAGCATGACTTCATTGAATTGGCGTAAATTATGGACACCCAAACCACCTTCAGCTTTCGAAAAGTAACAGTTTTTCCAATAACATTCACTAATTTTTTGGTATTGATATTACCAGTCCAAAGAAAATCCCTCATGGCCTTAGTGATTTTATAAAGGAGAGTCGAGGGCCATTTATAAATGGAAAATGAGTGAATCAGAGAAGAGCTAATCACTATACTAATGAGAACTAGCCTCCCTACCATTGAAAGTGAAGCACCCTACCAACTTTCCAAATGAGTGATGATTTTATCCGCTAAAGGTTGAATCCAATGTGTTTTAGGAGCCCTAAAGAAGAGTGGGACCCATAAATAAACAAAAGGAATGGATCCTTGAGACATATTTAAAATTCTATTTAAAATAGAAGCGTCGTACTGAGAACTGGGGGGCCACCAGGAAAGTAGATTTATCCATATTTATCAGCTGTCCTGAGAGCGAACCATAAGAATTACAAATATTACGTATTTCCCTAACATTGCGATTTGTAGCCTTGACGAATAAAAAAATGTCATCAACATATACAAAGTGAGTAGGGAATTTTGTTCCTCTTGTATATTGACAAGGGTCAATGAGTCCTTGATCAATACAGAGTAGAATAAAGCGGCTTAAAAAGTCCTCAGTGATGCAGAAAAGAAGAGGGAAGAGTGGGTCACCCTGCCTCACACATCTGGAACAAGAAAAATATCATGTAGTTCTCTCGTTCAGCATCATAAATGTGAGCCGGTGATAAAATATTTAAAACCCAATCCCTAAAAACCAAAGAGAAGCCAAATGCCGAGAGCACTTCGAGAATAAAATTCCAATCTATCGTATCAAAAGCTTTCCTGACATCAATTTTGATGGCCATATTGCCTCCAAAGAAAGCTTTATTTAGTAAGTTTACCCCCTTTAAAGATTTGTTTTCTTGTTTAATTTTAATGCATTAATTTTGACCGGATGGATGATGTACTCACAACGTGACCATATTGTGCGATAAAAAGTAGAGCGATTACAAATACAATATTTACACCCAACACACTTGAGTGTCAGAGTGACCACTTGTGAGCTATCAATTCTAGTTCCTTTCTCTCATTCTCGTGAAGTGTTGATCGATAAATCGCCTAATCAGTTTTGGAGACTCGTTTGAGGTCCATTAATTGTATTTTCAATTGAAAATTTAATAGTTCGAACTGTTGTGAATTATAAAGTGCAGATAACTCTTGTCTTTGTATGGGTGTTATTTGTTGATTATTCTCTATTTTTGATTCTGACTTGCATGAGGACAAGTAAGATCTAAGTGTGGGGAGGTTGATATCTCCCTACTTTATAGTGTTTTTAGTGTTAGTTTAGCTTGTTCTAGTTTTATTTTTGATCTTAATTTAATAGTTTAGGGTTAATTTTGTTATTTTATCTTTCTCATGGTATGATTAGTGTTTTCAGGGACTTTGGGGGACCATTGGAGCACTTTCGGCCTAACCAGGGACAATTAAAGCACCAAGGACGTGTTGTCTCACCGAGACAACACATGTCTCATCGAGACAACTCCTTATCTCGCCGAGACAACCCTGGTCTAGGCGAGACAACCCTTGTCTCGGCGTGACGAGGCAGGGAAGGCACACCCAACACCTTCCTTCTCTCTGAAAAATGCCATTTTTACCCTTAATACATTAGGATTTTCTCCTAAACACTATAAATAGGGAGATATCTCTTTTGTAAAAGGGGAAATTCACTTTTTAGATCAGATTTACATTTCAGAATTATTTTCTTTTAGCTTTTAGCTTCTCTATTTCAATTCTGCATTTCCCTTTTTCCGAAGAACAATTGATGGGTGGAGGCCGATCTTCCTTCTTGTAATCAATTTCGATAATCGGGTTTTAGATTTCTCTTCCCCCTTTTATCTTTTGCTTTTACATTTAATGAAGATGTTTATTATCATTATCATTTACTTTATTTACCTGATTAGTTTGTATATGAACTAATCCCCATCCAATCTAGGATGGGGGTGAGATTGGTTATATAAGTATGTGTGCATAGGGACTTAGGGTTTAAATGATTTCTATTGATTGATCAGTTTATGTATGCTTAATGCCTTGAGACCGACATGAGATAGGATTTTAGATAGATATGAGATCGACAGGAGATTATCTAGTCTGAACCTGCATAAATTGACCTCGCTAGGACACTAGGAGTGCGACTTCGTGTCTGGGCTACGACTTTAGACTTAATCACCAAAGAACCTAATGCTTTGCATGACTTAGGTTATATTGCATAACCAAGCTATTAATCGAATGCATGTAAATAGGTTATATGGGTCTTGATCACATTCATATGCTTATTAGGGTGATTACCATCAATAGATAGCAAGAATATAAGCCTGAATCCCCTAAATCACACATAGGAATTAATCAAAGGATCCCACATTCTAGATTGTACCTATCATTATTTCACCAAACTTTACTCTGTTAATTGTTTACTTTATAATTTCAATTCATTTAGTTAATTACTCAACCCAATTTTATTCAACCTTCTAAATAATTAGTTCAACTTAATTAGATTTATCTATTTATAACGAATAGTCCTTGTGTTCGATCTCGTACTTAGCACAATATTACTTATTGCGATGGGATACACTTGTCCTGTTACCTGCTATATATTTTACAAGCATCCAAAAGATAAGATGAAAAAACAATGAAGCGGTGGTGATATTTTCAGATATTTGGCGAAGAAACCCTAGCAGAACGCGTATATATAGTGTTTGGAAATCAGTTATTGCGTTTGATTTTGGGGAAGAAGTCAAAGCAAAACCAGAAATTAATCAATGTTGCGTCTAATTTTGGGGCGATGTCCGCAAAGGGGTTAGGGATTCAAAATTTATGTGAAAATTGTGTGAAAATTGTGAAAAGAAATTGCTCACACAGCCTACCAGGCTCATTTGATGCGATCTATATATATATATATATATACACACACACTTTACCTATATTTTAATTTGGGCTAATTTTATAATTAATTATTTAATTCAGCCTAAATTATGTAATTTGATGGTATTCAGACTGAATAGGCAATTTTATCAATTATTCTGGTTTGAATTTGGTATTATTCATTATTACCTCTTTCCGTCAAAATTTGTACGAAATATAAAGTTTTGGGCCGATTTGGTAATTTACCAAAAGTTATGGCTGAATTGTGCTATTATCTAATTAAATCCACAAATATCAGCAGATGGCATGGAAATTAGGGCATATTTAGTGGAGCTGGAATATAGGTTAGTGGGGGAGAGAAGTTATGAGCAGCCTTGCTTTGCAGTTATAAAACTCCCTTACTGAACGTGGATCTTACTTGCTGAAATGTGGAACTTTCTTGCTATGAAGTTTTCTACGTACTTTTTATAGCAGAAAAAAATATTTCAGCAGCAAAAATTGTTAGTGGATGAGAAGTTACATAACTTATTGAAACTTCTTTGCTGAAAATATGGAACTTTCTTGTTGGGCAATTACCTACTTATATTTTAGGGATAAGTATAAAAAAAATGTCTGTGGTTTATACGTTTTACAAACGCGAACCTGTGGGGTTTTTTTTTTACAAAAAGAGGTTTGTGCTAAACGTCGTTAGCAAACAGAGGCAAAATTGACTAACGGTGTTAAAATTCAAAGAGAAAAGAGTTAATTTGGTCCTTATATTTATTTATTTTATAAATTAACCCCCCTAATTATCTAATTATCACAAATAAACCCCAAAATCAAAAATAAAAATAAAAAAATAATAAAAAGAAAATTAAAATATATAAAAAACCTACCATTTAAGTTTTGCTTTTACAGGGAAAAAGTTAGTTTTGATCACATCCATGACGCGAGAGAGAGCGAGAGAGGCGGAAGGGTGAGGGATCGGTCTAGGGATAGGGAGAGGGCGGCGATCTGTGGCGGTGTGGCGCGGATTGGAGCGGTAAGGCCGGATCTGGCCGGGGGAGTAGGAGGCGAGGTTGTCTTGGGGGCGGAAGGGGATAATGAGGTGGGTGGTAAGGGAGTGGCTGGGAGTGGGTTGTGCGGAATATTTGGATCGGGTCCAGGAGATGAGGGGGAGGCGAGGCAAGGTGTTAGGGTGGATGGTGTTTTGGGCGGCCAGGGGGGTGGACAGTCGGGTGTCTACGCAATTTGGTGTGGGTGGCGCCCTGGCTGTGTTCAGCATGGGGGAGTGGGGCGCTAGGGCGGAATCGGCAGTGGACATAGGCGTTAGGCAGGGGGGTGTGTGTTTTGGCCAGGGGTTGGGCAGCCTGAGGACGGAGGCTTCGGGGATGGTTACGGAGGTTGTTGCGGATGGGAAAATTCTTGCTGATGTAGCTGAGGTGGCTATCAAGGCCCCCATTGATTTCAAATATGGTTTCTAGGTCTGAGGGAAATGGGGTAATTAAAAATAATGTTGATCAACGTTTGGGAAAAATTTCATGGAAAGATACGGTGATGGGAGTTGTCGAGGAGGAGGCAGTTTTAAATGAAAGCCTGATGGATGGTGATTTGGAGGAGGTTTTTTCTGATTCAGATGTAGAAGATGGGGAGCAGGATGATCCTTTATGTCCTGTGATTAGGCTTTCTTCAGCTGATAAACGTAACCTCCGGGCCAAATGGAAGTTGTCTCTAATAGTGACGGTGCTTGGAAAAAGAATTAGTTTTAACTATTTTGCCCAAAGAATCCAGGCACAGTGGGCTAAAAAAGGGAAAGTTAGTATCACTTACTTGGAGAATGATTATTATGTAATTAATTTTACCCAGGCTGAAGACTATAATGCAGTGGTTAATGGGGGCCCTTATATTATCTCTAATCATGTTCTAGCCTTAAGGCCTTGGGTCCCTAATTTTAATCTGTATGATTGTTCGGTGAATAGAATTCTGACTTGGGTAAGATTCCTGGGTCTTCCAATTGAATACTATAATGAAAGTTTTCTTAAAAAGATTGGTGGGTTCGTTGGCAAAGTTCACCATGTGGACAAAACTACAATTGGAGCAGTTAGAGGCAAGTTTGTAAGGGTTTGTATCGATATTGACCTTGCTAAACCCCTTTTGTCTAAATTCTGTTTACAAAATATAGTTTATTTTATTGAGTATGAATGAATCCATAACATCTGTTATGAGTGTGGTATGTTTGGTCATATGTATGAGGGTTGTCCTAAAAGGAAGAAGGTGGTGGAAGAGGTAGTTGAAGCTGTTAAGACTAGAGAAGAGGAATTCCGAGGGGATGGGAGGAATTTTGGCCCTTGGATGGTTGCTAAGAGGTCAGTGAGAAGAAGGACACGGGCGTCTGTTGTCCAGAACCGTCCTCCTAACATTGTTAAGGATATTGTTCTGGTTCTAAATGGTCCTGGAAACAAGGAGAGACCATTTCCTAAGGAGAAAAAAGTTACCAGTAAGGCTGCGATCATCAGCTCAGGTTCTAGATTTGGGGCTCTTACCATTGAGGATGATCATGACTCTGATTTTTCTAACGAGGAGCTTGAGTCGAGCATGCCAGGATTAGAGTCTGTGGAGCCGGCAGTAAAGAATATAGAGACAAATAACCCTCTCTTCGAATCCAAAAAAGAGGTTCAGGCGTGTTCCCAAGCCCAGGCCTTACAAATTAAAGAGAAGAACAAAGAGGTTAGTATCCCTAAAACCCGTGTTTGAGCCTAGAAATGAGATGGCTATGGGGGTTAATAAGATAAATATGAAGAAACCTAAGGGTAATCATAAGAATAAACAAAGCTCCTTGGAGCTGTTGGATAAAAGGGGACCTGCATGTACCTCTTCTAGGCTCATAGGAGCCCCTAATAAATACCTGGTGATTCGGAATATCTCAAGGCCCAAACAGGCCCCAAAGGCCCAAGAAGAAAGGCCCAAGAAGCCATCCCAGCTCCCTATAAATACCCCCAATAGAGGGAAGGAAAGGGCATTCTCACATTCACTACTAAATCGGGTAACCCCTAAGCTCTTCGAATATTTCCTTTAGTAGTCTTCTCAAACGTCTAACTGTCTTGATCGTCGGAGTGTTCACAGGGACCGCTCCTCGCACAGAGACGAGAACCAGGAATCGCGAGGACCCTTGAAGGCAGCCCGAATTACTGTAGGACATTCCCTAATTATTTGGTGCGGTGAACGTGGACTACAAGTGATTTTCAGGGTGTTCAGCAAGATGCGGACGCCAACTGAGTCCACTCCGACCGGAGTACAAAACGCCGCGGCCACTAGTTCCATGACCAGCGAAGCACGTCCTACGCTGTCCACCCTAATTTCTCCCAGGAACCTGGCTCCGTTGATGGAGGAAGTGGATCCCGAGGAAGAAGGAGCATACAACACCTCGCAACTCCTCAGCGCCATACGAGGTTTTCAGACGACTCAGGCCATTCACACGGCGGCTCAGATGAAGGTCATGGAGCAGCAACAAAGCCTGCAGGAGGAGAAGGCTAAAATCTGGCAATACCTCAAGGAGGCCGTAACACCACAGCAAACATGCATGGTTGCGGGCAGATCAGCAGCCCCGGAGGTGCTCCCCGACAGGCAACGCGAACCCATCGTGGCTGCACTAGGAGCAAGAGGTGCGACATCTGGGGACCGGAAACCACCGGCGATGAGGACCTACTAGAGCAAAAAATCCAGCGATTTTTGGACAAGAGGGCACTCGGGGGAGTGATGGGGGGAAGCATCACCTCCAGCAAAACTCCGCTGGTGCAGAGAATCATTGAAACGAGGTTCCCTCATGACTGGAAAGCCCCGCGTTTGTCCTAGTCCTCAGGAACCGAAGACCCGAATGATCACATGGCCTCTTTTATGAGCACCATCAACCTCTACTCCAAGGACGAGGACATAATGTGCAAGGTTTTTCCCACCACACTTTTCGCGAGTGCGCATGAGTGGTATCGAGGACTGGCTCCCGAGTCCATCGATTCCTTCGACCTCTTAAAAGACCTTTTTCTCTCTAGGTTCGCCGCGGCAGCAAAAGTAAGGAAGATCAGCTCGGACCTCAATGGGCTCAAACAGCGGACGACCGAACCGCTGCGAAATTTCCTCTCTAGGTTCCACCACATGGCCTCTCAGGTCAAAGGCCTCAATCTGGAAGTGGCCCACGATGCCCTCGCAAAGGGCACCTCGTGCGAGCCCCTTAACCAAAAGTGCTTCAGAAAGATGCTCCGATCCTTCGAAGAGCTCATGACCATGGCACAGACCTTCATCTGGTACGACGACTATGATCGACCTGCAGGGTACGAGGAATCAGAAAAAGACAAAGACATTGTAGTAAGGATATTGATTTATTTAGAATATATATCTAAGAGGAATACTTGAAAAGTTTGAAATTTATGATATTTGAATAATTTGGAGACTCGTAAGTATTGATTGTGATCTTTCAATTTCACGCCCGATGCCGATTGAGGTCGTCTAGGGTCGGGTGTGACAGGCAAGCTGACCGGGGAGGCCCGAGATAGAGGACGGGCCCGCAGGGAGGCCCCGTTACCTTTCCCCGCGCGTGTAGAGTCGATGAACTCAGAGCGCAGAGGTGACCAGTCCCGAGGAAAGGAGGTGCACTATGTCACTCAAAACCTGGCTCAGCAATACGCACATTTGACCCCGCCGGCGGACAAAGGGAAGACCCGCATCGAGAAGGAATACTGCAAATACCACAAGTCTTCCGGACACTCCACGGAGAACTGTTATCAACTACAGAAGGAAGTCAAACGAATCACACAACAAGGTGCCCCGCCAAGACCCATTAGGCAAAGAGAGCAAAGCCCGAAGCAGCGCGACGCTGGCCGAGTGGAGAAACCAAAGATACCAAGGTTCCACGGGGAAATTCATGTCATAAGAGAGGGAACACCGGCGCTCTGCCCCCATCCGGAGACCTCCCGGAAGAGAAAAACAGCCGATCAGACCCTGACATTACAGCCACCACTCTGAACCAGCCACTCGGAGGTCCTCGTGGTGAATGCCAACATCGCCGGCTTTAAGGTGCACCGGGTGCTAGTTGACACGGGGAGCTCGGTAAATTTGCTGACCTAGACAGCGCTGTGCGTTATGAAAAATACCCACACTGCTCTTCGCGCGGGAACCTTTCCCCTGGTAGGGTTGTCGGAGATAGAAGTCCCTATCAACGGGATCATCTCTCTCCCTACGATCCTCGGTGAAGGCAGTGAAGAGACAGAAAGCACCGCCGAATGGGTAGTGGTGGACATCCCCTTAGCTTACAACGCTATCATCGGAAGACCCATGCTGGCTAGCCTCAAAGCTGTGATTGACATCTCCGACCTATGCCTGACCCTACCACATCAAAGCGGCAAGATCACCATCCAGGGAGACCGCATTTTGGCTAAGAAACTACAATGGGAGGCAACTCAACCTCGGACGACACTCTATCTGGAGGACGATCTGATGGATATGAAGGGGTATAATCCCACATCGATTGAGCCGGTCGAAGACTGCCTGGTTAGGGAGAGCAAGACATTGAAGATCGGGACTAAGCTATAGCCTCAACTGGCCGATGAAATAAAGTCCGTTCTCGCCAAACACTCAGACTTGTTCGCTTGGTGCACCAAAGATATCACGGGCGTTTCACCCGAGCAGGCAACTCATAAGTTGAATATCGATCCTTCTGTCGAGCCTCTTAAACAGAAGAAGCGGGTATAAGCAAGGGACAAACATGCAGCGGTCAAGGCAGAGATCGAGAAGCTTTTGGCTGTTAAATCTATTCGGGAGGTTCACTATCCGGATTGGCTTTCTAATGTTGTACTTGTAAAGAAAGGCAGTGGAAAGTAACGCATGTGTGTAGACTTTACCGACGTTAATAAAGCATCCAAAGATTCTTACCCGCTACCTAGCATAGATCAACTTCTTGATCAAACGGCAGGACGCAAAATGCTATCCCAGTTTGATGCCATAGCCGGTTTTCAGTAAATACCCCTGGACCCAGCCGATGCCGAGAAAACCTCCTTCATAACGTATGAAGGCACGTATTGCTACAACGCAATGCCTTTCGGCCTGAAGAACGCAAGAGCCATATATCAGCGGTTGATAGACAATATGTTTTCTCACCTCATCGGCAAGACGGTACAAGTATACATCGACGACATGGTCATCCTGAGCACTAATGAAAGCGATCACCCACGTGACTTGGCGGAGGTGTTTAAAATTTTTCGGGATTACAACCTCAAACTCAACCCGGAGAAATGCTTCTTCGGAATTCGTAGTGGCAAGTTCCTTGGTTGTGTGGTTTCGGAGAAGGGTATTGAGCCAAATCCCGTAAAAATCGAGGCAATCTTTGAAATGAAGGCAACACACAATCTACAGGGCGTTCAGAGACTTAACGGGAGGGTCATCGCATTGGGGCGGTTTATCTCCTGCTCGGCACAGCGTTGCCTTCCTTTTTACAAAGTAATAAAAAAGGAGCATCCCTTTAAATGGTCTATGGACTGTCATGCGGTGTTCAACGCCATTAAGACTTTCCTCGCCACGCCACCCCTACTATCAGTGCCAAAACAAGGCCAAAACATCCAGTTGTACTTCACCATAGCCGATGAAACCGTGGCAGTGGTTCTCACTCAAGTCGAAGGTACGGAGCTCTATCCAATATACTTCTTAAGCAAGGTGCTCAAGGGAGCAGAGATCCGGTGCTCTGAGGTTGAGAAGGCTCTTTTCGCCATTACACAAGCGTCCGAACGCCTATGGCCATATTTCCAAACGCATATGGTTGTCGTCAAAACCAATTACCCTCTCAAGAAGGCAGTCCAGAAACCCGAGGTCTCCGGTCGCATTACCAACTGGTCGGTCCGACTTTCGCAGTTTGATGTACGCTTTGAGCCCCGCACTACGATCAAAGCTCAAGTACTATCCGATTTCCTTGTCGAGTTCACCGGGTCATCAACCGACGACGTCTCCCAGGATAAAGCCAAAAACAACGACCAGTGGACTATGAGTGTGGACGGGTCTTGTGGCCCGAGACGGGCAGGTGCGGGCATCGCCATTCAGGGACCTAACGACCTCCGCTTACGATACACCGCCTGACTTGATTTTCCAACCACAAACAACCAAGCAGAATATGAGGCCCTGATAACGGCCCTCCGACTAGCCAAGACAATGGAAACAGGGCACCTGACGATGTACTCAGACTCCAAACTCGTCGTCAGCCACGTCACTGGCACTTACAAAGCAACAGACCCAACAATGTGTCGATACTTGGAGCTTGCCAAGTCCCTGCTCGAGGATCTCAAAAGCAAAGGAATAACTTTCACCCTAAAGCTCGTGCCGCGAGAAGAAAATGAAGAGGCAAATGCCATCGCTGCCCTCGCAGTGGGCGAGCAGTCTAGTGACCCGCACACCCTTATTGAAACTGTTGCGGCCCCGGCCATCAGCACGCAATGCTCCTTGCAGATCGACATGGCCGACGCAGCAACAAACGACTGGAGGAGTAATATAATCAGGTTCCTAGAAGATGGAGCCCTGCCAGAAGACAGTACACAAGCATCCCTCATGGTTCGGCGATCCTGGCGGTACGCAATGCATGACGACATCCTTTATCGGAAGTCATCCAGCCAGCCTTGGTTACGCTGCATATCCGAGGAAGAGGGAGATCACTGTCTAAAAGAAATACACTAGGGAGTATGCAACTCACATCAGGGTGCTCGGTCCATTGCGAAAAAGGCCCGGCTCCAGGGACTTTACTGGCAGACCATGGACTCCGATGTAGTCCGAATAGTGCGCAACTGCCAGGCATGTCATATGCACGCAAATACTCATCACGCACCGGCGGCTCCTCTCAAAAGCATTGTCACACCCTGGCCTTTCACCGTATGGGGAGTTGATCTGCTCGGCCCCTTTCTGATAGCCTTAGCACAGAAGCATTTCGTGGTAGTCGTCGTCGATCACTTCATAAAATGGATTGAGGTAGAAGCCATCGCAAAGATAACTGCCGACAATGTCATAAGCTTCCTCAAACGAACAATAATATACCGCTTCGGAGTCCCTCATTCTTTGATCACAGATAACGGACGACAGTTTGACATCAGGGGTCGCTACACATCAGTTGCACATCCTCAGAGTAACAGACGAATTCTGCTCCGAGTGGGGCATCAGGGGTCGCTACACATCAGTTGAACATCCTCAGAGTAACAGACTCACTGAAGTAAGAAACTGAACGCTCTTGCGAGGAATAAAAGCACGCCTTTTTGACAAAGGGCAAGCATGGCCCGACCATATCCCAGCGGCGTTATGGTCATATCGCACAATCCCGCACTCCGGCACGGGATGAACTCCTTTCTTCCTAACCTATGGTGCGGAAGCAATGGCACCCTCCGAAGTCATCCTTCGATCTCCTCGTCGGATCACTTACGAGCAGGCCAGTAACAACGAGGAACTCACTGAGGCCGGTGAGCGACTGGAGGAGGAACGACTTAATGCCCTGCTCCACATTACGGCCCATAAACAAAGCTTAGCATGATATCACAACAAATGGGTACGACCCCGCACGTTCCAAGTAGGGGACCTTATGCTCCGGGATGCGGCCGTCGCTCAATCTCCGCTCGCCAAGGGAAAGCTAGGACAAACATGGGAAGGGCCTTACAAGGTGGACACGGTCCTACACAATGGGGCCTACCGAATTGCCTCCTTAGACGGGATGGTTTTCGACAATAGTTGGAACATCCACACATTGAAAAAATATTATCAATAGCTCATGTAACCTATTAGTGACGAATCGAATCGAATGTTTATTAATAACACCAAATGTTATTCAAAGGTTTCTCGAGCATCTCGAACGCCTCTTACTAATCGCGTAAACGACGTCGTGTTGTTACCGATTGACCAAAACGCGAGCTACCTGATGCGGTCCTCGCTCAATAACACCAAATGTTATCCAAAGGTTTCTCGAGCATCTCGAACGCCTCTTACCAATCGCGTAAATGACCCCGTGTTGTTACCGATTGACCAAAACGTGAGCTACCTGATGCGGTCCTCGCTCAATAACACCAAATGTTATTCAAAGGTTTCTCGAGCATCTCGAACACCTCTTACCAATCACGTAAACGACCCCATATTGTTAACGATTGACCAAAATGCGAGCTACCCGATGCGGTCCTCGCTCAATAACACCAAATGTTATTCAAAGGTTTCTCGAGCATCTCGAACGCCTCTTACCAATAGCGTAAATGACCCCATGTTGTTACCGATTGACCAAAACACGAGCTGCCCGATGAGGTCATCGCTTAATAAAAACAAATGTTATTCAAAGGCTTCTCGAGCATCTCGGACGCCTCTTAGCAATCGCGTAGACCACCCCATGTTGTTACCGATTGACCAAACCGCGAGCTACCCGATCAGGTCCTCGCTCCAAAACCATTAGATATTAGTCAAAGGCTTCTCGAGCATTTCGAACACCTCATCGAATCCCTCAATGATATAAACCATTAACCAGAATACAAATTTTGAAGACCAACAAAAGCATCATAAAAGTTCATTAACGACGGATGATACATTACACATACATCAAAGGCCAGCAATACAGAAATCTAACGACAATAAAGAAATCAACATTCACTAAGGCTGCACATTGGCACGATCAGGGTTAGGGATAGCCTCATCATCCATCAGATCTTGATGCACTGCTCGCCAATCCACACACTCATCAGTATTATGTCCGTTTTGCCTATGATACAAACACACCTTACCAACATGAGTCACGCGGTGATTTGGATTCGCCGGAACGGGCCCGAGGTAACCTTGCCTGGCAAACTCCAGAAAAACTACACTTCGAGGCTTCAAAGGGTCAACAAACGTCGGGCCGTATGGGCGAGATGGTGAAGCATGGCGTCCCACTCGTCGATACTCCGTTTTGAGAGGAAGGTCCGTTACCCTTTCCAGTTCGTCAGCAAGGAGCCTCTTAATCTATGAAGGATGAGGTTTCAACACAGGCGCAACTGTCTCGTCAGGGTTAAGGAAGCCAATACCGTCTTGCGACCAAATTTTCTTCTCAGTCGAAGAAAACGCACTAACAGCCACTTCACAAGAATCCGTCACCGACCTAGTATGCAGCGTAGAACTCTCACTCTCCGTATTTCTTTTTTGACAGTTAGCACCTCTTTTCATCCACATCGGGGAGGCATACCGGGCTTTCCGCTCCACATCATGATCCCTAGTCGGCGGATAGTACACATAGGGATGTGGCATCGCCGATATCGCCTTTTGCACTTCAAGCACTCTGGTCGGATCGATGATATCCCGAAGAGACATGACTAAAGAAGTAAAAGTCACAAAGCGACCAAGAATGAATACCAGCAAAGAGAAGCAACCCAAAATTAAACGCAAAATCGGCTCCCATTTATAGCCCAGGAAGACAAGACATGAAAGACAGTTCAATAAAAGTAAACATCAGATCAATCACAGAAATATAATAATAGAATTCAGAAAGATCTCCCAAAATCCAAAAGAGGACGATTACATCATTGCAAAAGGACAGCAATAAAAGGATAAACTATCTTCGCCTATTTTTTCTTCTTGAAGCGCCCACAAAATTCGACTGCTCTGGCCTGGGCCTCTTTGTTGAAAACATCCGGCGAGAATACCACCTCGGGAGGAATAGCATATCCAGCACTATGAGCGGCAGCAATCAGCATCATCCGGTCCATCTTGATAAGTTTCTCTTCGCGCTGCCTCAAGTTCCCGACGAAGTCTCTCGTTCTTCGTCTGAGCGACCGTCTTCTCCTCGGTCAAGGTAGTAAGCTGACGAGTCTTATCTGTGAAACTCTCTTTGAGGCGACGAGTCCAGAGCACGGACAACCTCAACAGCAACTTGCGGCGGTGCACCTCTTCGGCATCATACGACAACGCCTATAGCAGCTCGGCATTGTTCTTCTTTTCCTCCGCCAGATGGCCGGACAAGCTGGAAATCTTAGCTTCATGACGCTTCAGGCACTCACCAGCACTAGCCAACTTTGCATTCGCCGTCTCTAGCTCGGCCACAGCACCTCGCAGACCCTGCTCCATCTCCCGAAACACTTTTTCATCATTTACGCACATGTCGAATACCATGTTAGCATTCACAGTGGCTTGCACACAAAACAACACAGTGGGACTCTGATTTTTTAAATAAGTCAATATATTAAGGAAAACTTACCACGCCAAGCCCCGACAAAGTCTCTATCCCCAGATTCATCTTCGATACCCCATCCATCCGAAATGACTCCCCAGGCACCCGGGCAACCCGGGCCATCACCCCCGGTAAGTCCGACGACATCATGTCCGCATGCACCAACAAGCCCATGACGAACTCACGACAGTTAGCCAGCTTCACGTCCATCCTCTTCACCATCTCCGGATGATCTCCCACCCTGTCGACCAGGTCTGCCATCAATTCGGCCTCCTCCTCGGCACGTGTTCGCTTCGAGCTCTTGCTAGCACCACTAGCACCGTGGTCCGCAACCAACCCTTCCTCTTCACTCCCCATTACTGCTTTCCCCTTGCTCATTTTTCGCTTCCGAGATGACGCAGCCTCAATCTGACCCTCATCCACCAAGCTATCATCGAGCACGACCTCAAGCTGCTCTCCCGCCCTGACCAGCTTATTTTCTTTCACAGGAAGCCCCTTGAGGACCTCTGCAGCCATATCCCCATCATCAGCTGCGGAGAGCACCCCACCCATTCTTTGAATCACCTGATTGGCATCCTCGAGAGACGAGAATGATGCCAGAGAGGCCGAAGCACTAGCAAAAGCTTCCTCAGTATTCTCGATACCGATGCTCAACTCATCCGGATCAAAATCCATGCTCACCCGAGGATTCCCAGCACCTGCAAAGAAATAACAAAGTAGTCAAACACTTAGCACATTTCCAAACAAAAAACAAAATCACGATCACATCTATGCCACCCACACGCCTCACCTACAACAGCAACATTTACGGTTATCGACTCCAGCTCGGCAAGCTCACCGGGTGAGAATTTATACCCTCTTTTCCACTTCTCAAAATCCAACGACACCTAACCCCGCAGCTGAGCCATCCGCCACTGATTCTAGATGTAATAACCTGAGGCAAGGAAGTGACCAAAGAGTTCATCCACATCCTTTTTCTGGTCCTTCCCCGTAGGCAAGGCCTTTAGATACTTCACTAACTAGATCTCCGACTCCAGCATCTCCCGAGGCCACAACCATCGACCAGAATCTATGGGATCCTCATTCCAGACCACTCGGAATGGAAAGTCTCCGTCTAGCTTCCGGACAAGCAGGAAGCGATGCCTAAATTCATTAACTTTATCCCTCAGACCCCCTATTACCTTGAACTTCTAGTGAGAAAAAGTGACATGATGTGATCGCGGTCTTTTATTCGGGCGGAAGAACTGACGAAACACAAGACCGGTTGCTCGAAATCCGGCTGACCGATATAGGGAATAAAACCCGACCATCATCCTCCATCCGTTCAGGTGAATTTGGCCGGGACAAAGGTCGTATTCTTTTAGGACCTCCATAAAGAATGGAAGAAGAGGAAGCCGCATCCTCGACTCAAACTGTTCCTCGTAAACCATCAGTTCGTTTCCCCACCCGCATGATGGGCACGATCCTCCTTGTCCAGTGCAGCCAACTCGTACAGTTGACCTATTCGAAAAACCGGAGAGATAGAAGCTAGATCAGCGGTTACGAGTATACTATGGGCATCCTCTACAGCGAATGACTCTGGCCTCCTCGGACGCTCTGCCCGCTCAAAACGCCTGCCATCGGTACCTGCCGCACCCGCTTGCCTCGTCCATAACTTGGCCCTCATATCCTCATATAAGGTACCCAAATGGCGAGCCGGTGTTATTAAACCGTCCGGAACGACCACAATAACCTTAAGAACCCTGGGACATACACCACCAGTAGGTCTTTCCCTACTCGACATAGTTCATAACACGACCGACTTCTTCTTCTTCGCCTTTACAACAGGGGAACTACTTTCCCCTTCCGATTCTAGCCGCATTTTTCGCTTCGAGGAGCGGGTCTACGATGCGTCACGAAGCGTGAAATCACCCGGAGTAACAGGCGGCAATCGTCTGAAGGCTCCCCGGGAAGAACCTTCTGACATACTCCCTCTCCCCAAAGAAAATAGCAAAACAAAATCAGAAATAGGAAGGTGTGACTGACCTTCGAGAGAAAAGCAAGAGATGAAACGACTAGAAAAAGAGCTCTCCCCAGACAGCATAAGAAGCGCCAAACAACTGGACACCCCAAACTTACAGACGGTCGAACTCCACGGCACGGCGGCCCAATTTTCATAGAGATGGAATTCCAGTTGCGGGAGAAGAGTCACCAAGAAAAATCGCAGAAAGAAGATGAGAAGCACTCATTCCACCAATATTTATACTAGGGCAAAAAGTAAAGGAGCCGATAAAGCACTCTCTCCAAGACGTATGGCGGCGCGTGCAAGAGGGAGTAAATGTTGCATTTAATGCTACAACAGTAGCCCTTAAAGCACAAGCATGGAAATTGAGGTATCTCTTCAAATTCACAACGGAACACGCGGCCTCCTTTTACCTAGTTGATCGCGTTGTTTATGGTACTCCCTCCTCCACTCGAAAAAAATGCTCGAAGTACCTATTCATGGGGGGGACTACTTGATTCGCAATATCTCAAGGCCCAAACAGTCCCCAAAGGCCCAAGAAGAAAGGCCCAAGAAGCCATCCCAGCTCCCTATAAATACCCCCAACAGAGGGAAGGAAAGGGCATTCTCACATTCACTACTAAATCGGGTAACCCCTAAGCTCTTCGAATATTTCCTTTAGTAGTCTTCTCGAACGTCTAACTGTCTTGACCGTCGGAGTGTTCATAGGGACCGCTCCCCGCACAGAGACGAGAACCAGGAACCGTGAGGACCCCCGATGGCAGCCCGAATCACTATAGGACATTCCCTAATTACCTGGTATAGGGTTTTGGGCCTGGGGTCAGTAGTCTTCCGTCTTATGGATTTGTTTGTTTGGAATGTTAGAGGAGCGGCTAGCAAGGCTACCCGAATCTATGTTAAAGATTTAATTAAACGGTTTAATCCTTCTTGTTTTGCTTTACTGGAAACTAAAATTAGAGGAGTTAAAGCTGATGAGGTGGTTAGAGTGTTTAGGAATTGGAAGTGTGTTAGATCAGAGGCTACTGGCCGGGCTGGAGGGATTTGGCTTTTCTAGAACCCTAATCTGGTTCAGTTTGATATTGTCATGATAGATAAACAGTTTATTCATAGTAAAGTTACCTTCCCTGGTAATAAACCTCTCTTTATCACTATTATTTATGTTGATCCGATTCTGGCCAACCGCAAACGTCTTTGGGAGGCTCTGTTTTCTTTTAGTACGAATATAGTGGAGGCATGGTTTGTTGTCGGTGATTTTAATGATATTGCAGTTATGAGTGATCAAAGAGGGGGAGGGAATCACTACATCAATAGGTGTCTTAATCACAAGAAGGATATGGATTTGTGTGGCCTCTTTGACCTTGGTGCTGCAGGCCATAAGTTTACTTGGAAGCGTAATAGTACATTTGTTCATATGGATAAAGTCTATGCTAACATTGTGGCTCAAAGCAGTTATCCGGATGCGGCCGTGTTAAATCTCCCTTTCCGTCACTCGGATCATTGCCCTATCCTGGTCAGGTTGGTGAGAGCTCCTCGTCCGAGAGGGGATAGACCTTTTAGATATCTAGTGGCATGGGAATCTCACCCTGATTTTAAAAACTTTGTGCACGATAATTGGAAACCTTTTCCAAATGTCTTACAGGCTGCTGAAGGTTTTAGAAGTAAAGCGGTTAGCTGGAACAAGAACGTTTTTGGCCATATCTTACGAAGGAAGCAGAAAATTCTGAGAAGGATGGAAGGTATTCAATGTTGCTTGGAAATCAGCTTTGATCATAGTCTGAGTTGTCTCCTGAGATCCCTCCAGAATGTGTTGGAAGCGGTCCTAAAGCAAGAGGAGTTACTTTGGTTTCAGAAATCGAGGAAAACCTGGATTAAGGAGGGAGATCGTAATACAAGGTACTTCCATCTTTCTATGGTTATCAGAAGGCAGAGGAATCAGATTGATGCTATTAAAGATCCGAATGGTAACTGGGTTTATGAGGATGAGGAGATCCGTCTTTTGGCCCTCAATTTCTATAAAGAGTTATTCAAAGACGACTCGGTGGACTTAGCTTGTGCTCTGACTATTTCTACAGTTCCGACGGTTGGTGAGGATAAGGTTATTGAAGCTTTTCACCCTATTGATATGAAAGAGATTGGCCAGGCGGTGTTTAGCATTGGTGCCTCTAAAGCTCCTGGGGTTGATGGGCTTCCGGCTGGCTTTTATCATAAGCATTGGGAGACTGTTAAGGAGGGGGTTTACAATTTTATTAAAGGGGTTTTTGAAGGCTCTGAGGATATTAGGCATGTGAATAAAACTCTTCTGGTCCTGATCCCCAAAGTGGAGAAGCCATCCTCTTTCTTACAGATGAGACCTATTAGTCTTTGTAATGTGATTTATAAAGTGGTCACCAAAATCGTGGCTAATAGACTTCGGTGTATTCTCCCTGAGATTATTAGCCAGAATCAAGGAAGCTTTGTCCCGGGAAGACAGATGATGGACAATATTGTTGTCGCACAGGAGATGGTTCATTCAATGAAGGTCAAGAAGGGGAAGCAAGTTATTGTGGCTCTTAAGTTGGATTTGGAAAAAGCTTATGATCGGATTAACTGGGGTTTTCTTCTGGATAGCTTGGAGAAAGCTGGGATTCCGGATAAGTGGAGGAAGTTAATTGAGGCTTGCATTTCTTCTCCTATCTTTCAAGTTTTGATTAATGGGGATATGTCTGAGGAGTTTTCTCCTTCCAGGGGAATCCGTCAAGGGAATCCTATGAGCCCATTCTTATTTGTTATTGCCATGGAGAGACTTACTCATCTTATCCAAGATGCTGTCAGCTCTGGGAGGCTTCACCCGGTTTCCATTAATAAATTCTGCCCTTCGATCACTCATTTGTTCTTTGCTGGTGATGTGATGATCTTTGTGGATGGAAGTGAGGATCAAATTGGTGTGATTATGGATATCCTTACTAACTTTTGCTCTGCTTCTGGTCAAAAACTTAACATTCAAAAGTCTAGGATGTTGTGCTCTAAAAACATGGACCTAAGGGTCTGTAAGAATTTGAGTGAGATTTCTGGAATCCCTCTTACCAAGGCTTTTGGTAACTACCTTGGAGTTCCTCTCCATAGTGATAGGGTTTCTAAGGCTTCTTTTAAAGAGATCTTTGATAAAACTAATAAGAAGTGTGCAAATTGGAAATCTAACTCCCTTTCTTTGGCAGGCCGACTTACTTTAATCCAATCAGTCAAATGTGCGGCTCCAAATCAGTCAATGCAAGCCTATAAGCTTTTAGAACCTGTTCTTAATGGCCTTGATAAAATCAATCGTCGTTTCCTATGGGGGAACTCGGAAGAAGGAAATAAAATTCATCTGGTTCCTTGGAAGGATGTATGCCAACCTAAAGATAGGGGAGGTTTAGGAATTAGACAAGCCAGAGATAATAATAAAGTTCTGTTGATGAAGCTTCTGTGGAGAATGTGGCAGTCCCCGTCAGCTCTTTGGGTTCGTTTGTTATGTGGTAAGTACAGAAAAGATAAGGTTTTTTTTTGGGGGGGGGGCGAAAGATAGAGTTCCTTGTTGTTCCTTCCTATGGAAAGGGGTTAGTGCAGTTTTTTTCGAGTTCTGCTCTAGGATTGGTTGGTCGGTAGGTAATGGCAGATCTATTAGTTTTTGGAACGACACCTAGATGGGGGGAAGTCTTTATTAGAGGAGTGTGTTTCTCCTCCACCGATGGAGATCCATCACTGGAGTATTGCCGATGTGGTGGACTCAGAGGGAGATTGGATTTGGTCCAATTTTGAGGCATACCTTAATCTGGAGTCGCTCCTGAAGATCAGTGGAGTTAAAGTGAGCGGTGAGGAGGATGATAGGGATAGTCATTGTTGGTCCCATACAAATAACGGGGCCTTTTCTTGTAAATCTGCATTTGAGGCTTTCTATATTAAGTCGGTTTACCCTCCTTCAACTGTCTGGAAGAGCATTTGGGCCTTGAAGGTTCCCTATCGCATTAGGAGTTTCCTGTGGCTTGGGGCTAAACACAGGTTGCTCACAAACGTGGAAAAGAAAAGACGCCATTTAGTGGAGGCATCTACTTGCAGTAGATGCAAAGGTCAGGCTGAAACTATCTGCCATACTCTTAGAGACTGTGAGAAGAGCAATAAGGTGTGGAGGGAAGTTCTTCCGGGCTATCTGCTCCCTAATTTCTTGGCCTATCCTGGTCAGGATTGGTTCATTGATGGTGTTAAAGTTTGTTATTACCTGAGCTTGAGCATGGTGCTATTCTCTTTGCTGTTGTTTGTCACCAACTGTGGTAGTGGAGGAATGCGGATATCTTTGGAGAAGGAGCAGTTATCTTTCCTAATTTACTGGCCTATTTTTCTAAAAAATTAATACTGTTATTCATAGCTTTAAAGAGGAGGGTTTACCTTTTACTTGTCAGAGGAAGGTGGTTCAGCTTTTGGGCTAGAGCAAACCCGGGGAAGGGACTGTGAAGTTAAATACTGATGGTTCCTGTCTTTCGGATGGTAGGATCGCGGCTGGTGGTGTCTTGAGAGACGCTGGAGGTGCTTGGGTGTCTGGCTTCGCTCAGAACCTAGGAGTGGGCTCTTCCTTCACTGCTGAGCTCTGGGGAATATTCTCTGGGCTTAGGCTCGCTAAGAACCTGGGTTTAAAAAGGTTGCTTGTGGAATCTGACAACCTAGAGGCAGTTAGAACTATTTCTAAAAATAAGACCATTTGTTTAGGTAACCAAAATTTACTAAAAGGGATCAAAAGGTTATGTTCCTCCTTCGATTCCATCAGTTTTGGACATGTCTTCAGAGAGCAAAACAGGGTGGCTGACCGCCTTGCTACTGAGGGCCAGGAGAGGATGCTTGGTGTCTCTACATTCTTGTCGCCTCCGGACTTCCTTTATTCGTTGCTTTCTGCTGATCAAGTTGGGGTTAGCTTTCCCAGACTAATCCAGGGTTAATTTTTTCTGGTTTTTGTTTTTTTCTTTCCTTTGCCTACCAAAAAAAAACCTACCATTTTCTTCTTCTTCTCTCTTCTTCGTATTCTTCTTCTTCTCCTTCTTCTCCTTCTTCAAATAGATTAAAATAAATTCTTCTTCTTCTTCTTCTTCCTTTTTTCTTCTTCTTCTTCTTCTTCTTCTTCTTCCTTTTTTCTTCTTCTTCTTCTTCTTCTTCCTTTTTTCTTCTTCTTCTTCTTCTTCCTCTTCTCTTCTTCTTCTTCCTTTTTTTCTTCATCTTCTTCCTTTTTTCTTCTTCTTCCTCTCTCTCTTCTCTTCTTCTTCTTTTTTTAATTTCCAGAATTCTGGAAAATTTCTGGAATTTTCACCGAATTCTGGAATCAAATTTTTTAAAAAAAATAGAAGAAAAGAAGAAGAAGAGGAGAGGAGGAAGAAGAAGAAGAAGAAGAGAAAGAGAAAGAAGAAGGAAAATAAAAAATTAAAAAGAGATGGAGAAGATGGTATTTTTTATTTTTATTTTTGATTTTGGGGTTTATTTGTGATAATTAGATAATTAGGGGGGTTAATTTATAAAATAAATAAATATAAGGACCAAATTAATTCTTTTCTCTTTGAATTTTAACACCGTTAGTCAATTTGAGATACAAGTTATTATAATTGGAGGTCTGGTTGGGAATTCGAGAGGGCAGCGGATGTGGATTACATATACACCTCCTTTATAGGGGGTGTATTGAGAGCCTTTTATCCTTAATCCCCAGCGTAAGAGGTTTTCATCTAGAGGACCTACTTGCATCAAACAGAATAAGAATCATTACAGGAAGAATAAGAAGAAAACAGGAAGGACAAAGATATCGTCAAAGGTGATGAGCCACCTAGGTGCCTCTTGGGTGAGTTTGCACAGGTCCAAAAATATTCTTCGTTGGAGACGGTCAAGTGAAGCCATTTTAGTGTAAGTTTTTTTGTCTGAACTTTTTTCAGATTAGGGTAAAACACAAAAAGAGAAACACGTTCTATTCATATACTGGTTTTAGGGGATATGTGAAAGGTCATGGAGAAGATGAACAAGTTGAGTGGACACTGTGTTTAGGGTTAATTCCTTTGGAGTGATTGTCTAATTAATTATCGCTTTTTGATCTTGTAGATAACAAGACAATTTGGGTATTAATTTTTGGGGAATGAAGATGAACCTTATGTAATTCATATTCAATGTTGCTTTTATTTTTATTATGGGCATAGATTCAGAAATTGAACTATACTTGTGTATACAGATTATGAGCCATAGTCTCTAATTAATTTAAAATCATTGATATATAATATTTGATGTTCATTGAGTATGTCTACTTCATTATTCAGGTAACAACATGAACTAACTTCTAAGCCATTAAGAATAAACCCATAAATTTTATTGAAATTTCAAGCAAAGTAGAAAGCAAGCCATATCGGGTTAAAAACAATGTCATATAAAGAACAATAGGAAGACAAATAATAAAACGAAAATGTCATCTGAAATAAAATCTATTGGCATAATTGATTAAGACCTATGTCATCTAAGACATTCTACAATGACAGAAATCATTATGCAAACTGTCATCACTGTTACCAATATGCCAATTTTCCATAAATTTCTTGATATTTTTAATTAGCAGTCTATTCAAGGGTAATATAGGTGATGATAATAATAAATAAGCAGTCATCGGAATACATGTAAGATGACAATGTACCAATAAGCTGATGTTATGTGGGGTTATTTCAAATGACAGAACGCAACCGTCATTTGAAGTTCCATCAGACGGCTGTTAGGCATGAAATTGACTAAGTTTAAACACAATATTTATACGAGAAATGGGGTGTTTTCTGTTATATTGCGAGAATGAAGGGCTGATTTATGTTTTTTTACAGATAAGTAAAGATAAAGCCAAACAATTTGGAAACAGGTTGTTTCGCAACTGCCAAAGAGGAGTGGAGCCTTTCTCTGATCCAGCGGTCAAACGCCGGATAATCTGATGACGGACAGCGACAGAACAGAAGTGGGTGTGGCAGAGGCAGCAAGTGGAAAGGTGTTTCAGTGGCGTTACCTAAAGTAGCATGATGACAAGAAGTTTCGACCCTTGAGTGTTCAAGGGTCAAAAGGATCCATAATCATTTCTGATTGTTTTAGTTTTTTGGACAATTGACTTATTTCTGTATTATTTTGTAAGGGTACTTTCGGGTACCGATTTTGGCCCCAGTCTTTCTCCTTTAAATAGATGTAGCAAAGGGAGGTCGGAGAGGGGAGATATTTTATTTAGAACAGAAAAGTCACTGTTTAGGATATAGAAGAGAGCTCCAATAGAGTTTCTGAATGTGAAAAGAACATCTGATTGCTCACTGCTCGATATGAGTGAGTAATCCATTTTGAATGGGCACGGCCAGTCCGGGCTGGTGATGTAAGTCTTATAACTTTTGCAATGAATGTGTAATATTTTACCAATGATGTGTTGATGAGGGTTTATATTTCTGTGCTTTGGCATTTATGCATGTGATAGATGAATGTTAGGACACTGCTTGCATCTTCACTGATATCTCTATCAATCTCGCAACTTCGGAGCAGACACGTTAGATGGTTGTGTCAAAGGTTTTCTTAACAGAAATGCAGTTTCGAGCTTAATGCAAGAAAGAATGTTCCTTTAGGACGCTATTGGCACTAGTAAATCTTATAAGCTTAAGAACACACGAGAGTTGACTTAAGTGAGCATTAAAACTGATACGTTGACTTCATTGGTATTGTCACTAGTTCGTTGGACTGTTTTAAGAGCTTGCACTACCTTTTCGGCTGTGCTTAGCCTGTTCTACCTTTTAACTATCATCCTTGTTATATCTTTAATAGAAGTAGTACTCTTTTGTCTTAACTTACCAACCTCAATAATCAACTTTACGAAGAAGATACCTTTACACACACACACACACTGTTCAGCAACGATTTTCTGATATTATTTTGGATCTCAATCCCTGTGGAGACGATACTTGACTTATCACTTTATTACTTGTATCTAGTACACTTGCTAGAGTCTCATCTGAGGACAACAACGGCAGCGAGCCCTATGACAGTTTTGTTTTCCGCGGGACGACGGTTTTCAACCGTCGTCTAAAGGGCTTATCGATGTAGTGAGTTATCCTTTGAACATGGCAACCGACACTAGGTGGCAGAAACCGAATAGGGGATTTATGAAGTGGAATGTTCATGGCCCTATTTTCAACATCAATGTTGTGCGCGGAGTGGATGTTGTTGTTCGTGACGATAATGGGTCGTTCCTTTCGCGTAGCAGTAGCACTATCCCGGACATCCACGAAGCTAAATTGATAGAGGTTTTGACCTTACTAGCTAACCTTCTTTGGTTACTAGCTGTTATCGCACTTTTGTGTAACAAATCTCTAGCTAAGATTCTGATCACCCGAAAACACAACAACCGTCAGAAAGGGGCCAGAGACCGGCGAACCCTCTCTGGTGCTAAAGTTAGTTGATAATTAAGAGAATACCAAAGACTAAATGAAATAGCAAAGTGATTAAGAAATTAGATACCTGGATTCCTGGAGTGCTTCTACTATTTATAGGTAATTAGAGTTGCATCTTTGGACACTGGCAGCTTATGATAGGTCAATGGACCCTATCTTTGTGTGCCAACCTGTTTATGAAAGTGAAGAGCGTATATTTGGAGTCCATGGCATTGATTGGTCCACGTGTCTCTAAAAAATGCTCATGCGAAGGCTAAGGCTAAATTCGGCCATATTAGGATGACCGAAGCTTTGATCCTAATCTAAGCTTCAGTCAAAACTAACCTTCCTCCTTCTCTTGAATGGGTCATGACCCATCTGAAGTCCTTAAGTCATGCTGGGCTTTCTTGACATAAGTCCAAATAACTTTATACCATAACACTAGCTGAAAATGTGACAACCACTGAATTCGAGAGAGACATGAAGTTGGTAGTCGATGGTATACTATCTGATGAAATAAATTTTATCTAATTTTGGTGCTTTACTTTTAGATTGTAAGAATATTATTGTTCAAAATCCTGATTTATCAGTCAGGTTTATCCATCGTTTAGCGAACTAGGTAGAGCATTTAGTAGCAAGACATGCATGTTCCAATGCTAACGATTTTTATTCTTATTTTGAGCCATTCTGGCTTAGGGATGTAATCGCAACACATTTCTGGTTTAATTGACCGATTGGTTTCATCTTAAAAAAATACCAAATACACATTTGATCCTTTTAAGTCTTAACCTTCACGCATACGTTTAAATTTGGCCACACTCATTACCCATCACCACAATTAATATATACATAAATGAAATCATTTGTTTTTTTTTTTTTTTGTGAAGAAAAAATGAAATAATTTGTTACAATATGAAAAAAGGAAAAATGTAGCTCCCTAAAAATAAGTTATAAGGTTGGTAAAGGCATATAGTAGAAGAAGAAAGACAATGAAGAGCCAACTCAACTGAAGTTGGAGTTAGCAAAATTTGGAATAAACTTTAAATGGAATTGAAGTTGGCTTTACTTATTTAGCTACCCTGCCTTCAATCACTCCCCTACTGCCTCCCTCTACCTCTAAATACTTTCCTATTTTGATATTCTCTTAATTACTTCTGCCTAGAAATAAATTAAATAAAAAATAAAGTCAAAACTTTAATATATTAGTAGTATATTCTCAATTTGCTATATGTATAAAAGATAAATGTCCAAGTAATGGGAAGTCAAGGTTGTACATTTATTGTTATTATATTTTGTACTAAAGAAGATATGAATATTTGCTATCAAAAAAAAAAAAAATGAATATACATTCAATTCACTTACGGGCATGAGCCGTGATGGTAGGTTCAACGGTAAGAAAGTGACTCTTATGATATATTTATTTAGGTTCGTCTGCAATTTCGATTATAATAAATAGAGCGCTATGTAAACTTTCTCCTAAACTATGATCTTAAAACTTTCTGTGATCCAACACTGAGTTGTCATTTTCCTTCCTAAACTTTTTTTTTTTTTTTGTAACAAATATAGATAGTAAAAAAAAGTTCAATTTGTTAAATAAGAAAAGGAGAATTAATTTAAAAACTTATGCAAACTATTAATAATAATTCTCATACATTTATAATAGTATTTGATGAGAGGTTATATTTGTTGAGGTCTTGGACTTGTGCTAAGGTAGGACTCGGATATAAATTTCGATTACAAAGTTAAAGAGAAATAGTTTTACTAGTGAGAGAAAGTAATATAGTAAAATAAGTTCATAGTCTTTTTACTATAAGGATGGTAACGGTACGAGTTTTACGGGTACCCGATACTATCCAATTCCAATGGAATTACTCGAATTATGTGCAAAAGGGATATGAGATGGGTATGAGCAAATTACACGTGATGGGTACGGAATGAGTATGAGGTTACCCCCTAGGGTATTTGATACCTACAATGTATTTGAACACATAAATTTTTATCTCTTGAAGATTGATGAATGTGGACACCAAAAGAACGAAAAAAAAAAATGAAGACCATCATCATATCAAAATGATCTTTTTATTTTTATTTTTAGTCTGTTTTAATTTCTTGATAATTTAAGTGATTTAGAATGTTTGAATTTACAATATTTGTTAAATTTGTGGATGGTTTATTAAATTTATGTTTTGTTAGATTTGTAATTTATTTATTTTATATGTTGATTCTAATGGATAAGGGTACCAACTATTTAAATGCGACTAGTAATGAGATTCAAGAAGTATAGCTTTTAAGGTAATAAGGCAGGTACAGATAATTAAAAAATAAACGGAAAAAGTTTTGGGATTGGCATTATCCACGGTACCCTATACGTTGTCATAACTAGTCTGTTCCTTTAAAGGACCGTACCTTATATAGGTTTGGATAGACATTAATGACTTTTGTGCCCTTAAAGAGGTAATTTATCGTTAAAATGGCCATTGTGCCCTCAAAGAAGACGATTAGTTCTTGAACTTTATATAACGGGTAATGGACCTTAATATGAGCCGACTCATCTACCCAAGTCCGTTTGAATCTGAAGGAAATGTAACAGATATAATTCGAATATAAAATGAGTTATCTGCTTATCTTACGTAGCATATATATTCATTGTGAAAATTACAACAAAAGAACAAGAACCACGATCACGTTTATCAGTCATATGAGACGATGATCCACGAACTAAGAAGAACAGTTTGAGAGGACAACACCGAGAGTATGGGGAGCGAGGGGCCACTTTTGACTCTCCCGATGTATTATGGTTAGATTTTTTTATTTAGGTGATTAGTTATGCTTATATAGCTTGGTTAAACCTAATAACCTAAATAACTTGGATCCAAGCACATTTCAGTTATAAGTGGTTCAATATATATTGGTCTAATTATTATCAGCTCTTTGAACTTTGCAAGTGTTTCACGAGCTCCCTAAACTTGCTTATTTCGTATCACCAGTTTCCTAAACTTGTCCATAAAATTAGATTAGCTCCCTGAACTTTGCAAGTGTCTCACCAACTCCCTAAACTTGCTTATTCTGTAACAAAACCTATATTCTAAAAATACGTCTTCATCTATTCGAGAGGTAATTTTTTCGCTTCTCCTATCTTTCTCTCTATTATAAGAGTTAGTGTTGCAGGTTTGAGAAATTGAATGGATGAAGATCGAGAGTTGGTATTATGGTTTTTGTATTTAGTTGTTACAGAATAAGCAAGTTTGGGGAGTTTGTGAGACACTTGCAAAGTTCAGGGAGTTAATCTACTTTTATGGACAAATTTAGGGAGCTGGTAATACGAAATAAACAAGTTTAGGGAGCTGGTGAGACACTTGTAAAGTTCAGAGAGCCAATCTACTATTTTGGATAAGTTCAGGGAGCTGGTGATGTATTAGGCCATATATATTTCTTACATCTTACACTCGCATGTAACGAAACACATTCTTTTTCTTTTCTCATTCTTTTCTCATTTTTATTCATACTTGCAAATAGTTTGTGTAATCGACATACAATCAAGGGTTGTAGTGTTATACACTCGTTGGAGATATATAGTGTCTCGATGAACATGTATCAAAATATAGTACTATATACTCTTTGTAGATATATATCCTTTTGATGGAGTACATATCATAACATATTGTATGCTTTATCCTATATTTCATATCACATCCACTTTAGCAAAAGCAATAGATTGAGTGTCATTATTCACAACTACTAGAGTATTTAAGGTAGTAACATTTAATTCATTCATGAATCCATTCAACCATATTGCCTCTTGAACCACAGATAAGTATGATACATACTCCGATTCTATGGTCGATAGAGCTACACAAGTTTTATCTTTCTATTTCATGATATCGCACCATTCTCCAACAAGAAAATGTAGTCTGACGTGTATTTCCTTTCATCCAAGTCTCCCACTCAATCAACATTTGTATATCCCCTTTGTTGGATAACTTTTCCTTATAACACAGATAATAATCTGCAATAGCTTTAAAATACCTTAGTATCATTTTAATAGCTTTCCAAGATACCTTAGTATCCTTTTAACAGCTTTAAAAATGTTGAATATATTCAGAATGCTCCAAAAGATGTTCGTGGTCATAAGGAACATAACCATGAGAACAAAAAAATGTGTTATATTGCTATTTATGTGAAGTATATCATCATTTACATAAACGACATATTAGTTCAAGGAAGTCATGTCTACTATCAACGAGTAAAGTAAATATATTTTTACAATAGAATATTCAGTGGTAGTTGCTTGTCTATGCATATAGATATATATTGTAGAGAGTTATCACCACGTCGAATTTTCCAAACTTATTCATGTGAGAAATTGTTGGATAATATAATGAATTTAATTATTTTAATTTATTATTAAAATTCAAAAGAAAAGAGGAAGAAAATTGATTTTAGAAACCGTTTGGAATTGGGATACAAAATCGGTTTTAGGGCCCATTTGTTTTACTTGCTGTTTGAAAAAAGCTTTTCCAAAAAGCAGAGACGATAGCTATCCCTCTGTTCGATCTACATTCCTATTTCAATGATAAGTTCTACATACGGTTCAAATTTGTCTATATTTATGTTATATTTGAAGAGACGATAGCTAATTCCGGTTAAATATATTCAATATTCTGTAATTTTTTAATACTGTAATTCCGATTTCAAATATAATATTATTTCGTTTGTTGTTACGTTATCGTTTTTTTGAATTAATTTTTTGGTCTGTAAGGGTATTCACCGCTGCCATGGTGACTATTCCCTTTCGGGGATAGTTTGCACCTTTATGGGTGGGACTCCTGACCACAAAAATTCTTTCCATTCCTAAATGTGAGGATCGAACGTTAAGGGAGAAGAATCCTTTACCACTCCACCATAACCTCGTGATTTTTTGAATTAATTTTGCTAACATAATATTTTTATATTGCTAAAAAAAATTTGAGAATTGATTTTTATTTGATCTTTTTCTTTTCTTAATAACTTAATAACCATTGAAAGTGAACTTTTATTTTATTTAAAGGTAGAGGAAATAACTAGATGAAATCAAACATATATTATATAGGAATTTATGATCTCAAGTCCAACATGAGATTTCCAATGCCACCACTAACCTTAATACAAGTAATTAATTAGTTTAATTGTGGGAGTAGCCCACAATTTTTGTCCCCCACTCCATATCTCTTCTCCAAAACATCACATTACATTACATTAATTATTTATTTATAAAACTAGCTACTAAATTATTATTTTTATTTCAAACACTAATTTTATTGTCTATTCTAAATTAACTAGAAAATCATATTATTGTCTTTATGGTGCAAAAAGTAGCATAGCTTTGCATTTGTTTTTGTTAGAATTTATATTCCTAGTTGGATAAGATAAAAGATTTATCTTTTCAGTTAGATATAATGAAAATATATCCATAATAATAATAATAATATTATTATTATGTGATAATTAATATAAGATTGTGGTTCGTTATTCTTTCATTAATAACTTTGTGTAAATATATGTTACAAGAAATAATTTAATTTCTTTTATACGGATTTTTTCAGTTTGTAATGTGTTAGTTTTCCAATCTAAATTAATATATATATATATATATATATTATTATTAAACACAAATTTGAGGTAATATTTTTTTTGGTTGGTAAGTGTATCCAACGCCGACAGCAATGATTATTCACTTTCGCAGATGGTTTGCACCTCTATGGGTGGGACTGGTGGCCACGGAAATTCTTTCCATTCCCAAAGACAAGGATCGAACCCTAGACCTT
This sequence comes from Euphorbia lathyris, assembly GCF_963576675.1. Classification (NCBI taxonomy): domain Eukaryota; kingdom Viridiplantae; phylum Streptophyta; class Magnoliopsida; order Malpighiales; family Euphorbiaceae; genus Euphorbia; species Euphorbia lathyris. The sequence continues at coordinate 14,692,556 of NC_088914.1, read as the reverse complement.
TGGTTAAGGGATGAGGAGCTTTTACCACTCTACCACAACCTGGTGGTTAAATTTGAAGTAATATTGATTTATGATTTATGATAAAGAAGTAATATTGATTTATGATAATTTAATATCTTAATACAATTAAAATAAATCTATAAAGTGTCGCAATCTTCTTTCTATTTCCACCCAATATTTTCTTATAAATTTTTCATATTCTTGGAAAGATAGCGTTATTAAATAGAGAATTTTTTAACTATGACAAACTTAAGAAAATTAGTTAAAATTTAAATTTTTTTTCCCGTCCTGTAAACTATTCAGAATAGAGGGAGTATAAATTGTAAATTAAGATTTATTTTTATTTAATTTTAGCTTAATGCTACATCCTTAAACTTGACACGTTTTGTTTATTGCACTCTGAACTTTTAAAATAACTTATCACACGTCTATAGTTAGCTTTAAGAACCTTTTGCACACCTACAGGGGAGGAACCATGGGGTTGGGGGGCTCGAGCCCCGACAGGCCACCGAAAAATTGAGAATTTTTTTTAGTAATGGTATCTGATAATATTTTGGAGAGAATTATATTGACTCTATGTAGTATTATTTTAATGTTTAAAGATAGATGAGATGATTAAGGATGTTTACTTCTGTTTGAGAGGTCATATGTTCAATTCCCTTCAACCTCATTTTCTTTTAAAAAGTTTTTATTTATTTTAATTTTATTTTTCAATAATTATAAAAACATGTTATCATTACTAATTAATTTAAATGGACTCTTTACTTTTATTTTGATAACACTTTTAATTCATTTTTAATATGTTTTTACCATTAAAAAAAATAAACATATTTAATATTTATTTTTATTATGTCTTTACCATTAAAAAAAATAGACATGTTTAATTTTCTATTAGTTCAATGGTAGTTTCTAAACAAATATAACATTTTTATAGTTTTAATGCGTTGGAGGCTAAAAAAAAATTTGCCCAGCCCTGACGGGTTGGACTTTGAAAATTTGCCGTCAACAGCACGGTTAATTTTGATTTTTTTTTACTGATATGTTTGAGCCCCGGGTCATCCGGAGTCCTGGTTCTGCCACTACACACCTATATATAGTTGGCTCATTTGGACTTTCAAACACAAAATCGTTGATCTGTCATCTTTAACGGATGAGGTGACATGCATGCTATAGAAAAAAAGAAAAGCGCGTGAGTTCGTTTTGTATGCCGCCTCGTCAGTCAAAGATGACAAATCAATGATTTTGTGTGCAGAATGTCCAAATGAACCAATTATATGTGTGTGATAAATTTTTAAAATCAACTATAGATGTGTGATATGTTTTTAAAGGTAGCTATAAGTGTTTAATAGATTATTTTAAAAGTTCAGTGTGCTATTAGACAAAACTAAGTCTAAGGGTGTAAATATATATTAAGCCTTTAATTTTTCTGTTTAGTTCATTTTTCTTTTGGGTAAATTACACCCATGGCCACTGAACTTTACCCATTTAAACGTTATGGCCAATGAATTTCAATTCTTAACGGTATGGCCACTGAACTTCATATTTTTTAACATTGGTCGCCATTGAATTTTAACTAACTCCTCAAAATAACCGTTAAAGTTATTCAGGACAACATTTACCATGAAATCACATTTTTTATTTTCCAAAATTTTTGGAGCTCTCTCTCTCTCTAAATATTTACTTTCTCTCCCCTAATCAAACAACACCTAAATAACCTCAAAACGAATTTTTTTAAGAATTAAAGTTCCTTAGAATATCATTAACTCTTTGAATTTTTTATTTTGAGACCGTCAATGGTCGTTTTGAGGTATTGAGTGGCCACTGGTGTTAAAAAGTGTAAAGTTCGATAGCCATACTGTTAAGAATTGAAGTTCAGTGACCACAATATTAAAATGGTAAAGTTCAGTTGCCATGAGTGTAATTTACCCTTTTTCTTTGAAGTGAAATCTGAGGGGTTAAATGTGTCGTTGGTCATTGAACTTATATGGTTGTCTCAAAATGGTTACTCAACTTCAAATTGTCTCCATAAAATCACTCAACTTTGAGTTTTGTCTCAATTAAGCCACTCCAACTATTTCAATTGTTAAAATAGATCAAACTGATGTCATGCCTGACACGTGAACATGAATCAACTTAGATATATGGTCAAAACGACACATGACATCCATTTATCCACGTGCCGGTTATTTTTATGAATAAAAAACAATATTTAGTTTTTTCATAAAAGTAACCAACATGTGGCTGTGATGAAGTGGAGCAAGCCTTGAACTATTTGGAGAAAGCTGATCTAGTGGCAAAGTTGAGATTTTGAAGTTAAAACGGGGTTGTTGGAATTTAGCGATTTCGGACCCTAATTTTATTGGATTCGATCCATTGAATCAAACCTATGGGTCTATAGATCCATGGTGAACGTATTTTTTAGCCATCTGAGGTCGTTTTGGGCCTCAAAACGGCAGTTTTGTGTTTTTGTCGCACTTTCAATTATTTCCGTGTTTTTTATTACTTTTCCTTTTAGGTTTCGAATTAGGTTTTATTTGTCAGCCTATATAAAGGCTCGACGCCCCCCTTATGTAATCAGTTTTCGATTAATAAAATTTCAGAGTTTATTCTCTTTTTTCAAATTTTCGTTAGTCGTGCGCGATTCAACGATCGTTGACGGTTTTAAGCATTGTTCGTGCACGAACAGTCGTTTAGGACGAAAGTCTGTTTATTCCGCTGCATCAGGCTGTCACGTGTCGTTTCGATTAGACATCTGAGTTAACTTATGCTTACATGTCAGTCATGATATCATTTCGATCCATTTTAATCATTGAAATCGTCAGAGTTATCTAATTGAGACAAAACTCAAAGTTAAGTGATTTTATTAAGACAAATTGAAGTTGAATAACCATTCTGAGACAACTATGTAAGTTCAGTGACCAATGGTGCATTTAACCCGAAACCAAACCTGAGTCTTGTAAATAAGTAAATAAATAAAAAATGAATAATAGTAGTAATTGAGTTGGCACCACCATAACCATAACCATAACTATGAGTGGAAACAAGTAAAAGCTGCTATTGCATTGAAATTGTCAATTATATGTAAATTATAATTACAACATCACTTTTTCTATTATGCATATAATATATAGTTTTTTATTTATTGCATGTAAATAATGTTATTTACATGTATTAATGTTCCCTAGTTGGTCCACATAAATTGATGGGCCAGATATTATTAAAGAAAAAAAGCAAATGAAATTGAAATGAAAGGATCCATCCCCCACCACCCACTTCCTTAAAACCTCCTCTCCTTTTACCATTTTAAGCTCCTCTTTTATTTCAGACATTCCATATGTTTCTGCCCCCACTTTCCTTTAACTACTCTTAATCTTTATCTAAATTTCAATTTTTTCTAATTCTGTTAGTAATTTTCAATTTTACACATTAATTAAAATTGGCAAAAGAGAAATTTTGGATAAAATTAGAAGTTTTGATCACTTTAGAGATTTTCACTAGTCAGATCTTTAATAGTGGTGTTTAATAAATAGAGATTTGAGAAATTTTTTAGGTTTAAACCTCTAATTTTGAAAAAACTAGTTTTATCTTAGAAATAAGGTGCAAAAATACTCCTGACGTTGACAATAAAGAACAAGTTTACCCAAACGTCGCCAAATTGGGTCAATTCCAGACTATAAAACACATATATTTTGTTCCTTATTCTGCGCTAATTACATATCCGTTGGTTCTAAAAAAAATCATATTTTTTATAATTTAATAATAGAATTGAAGATTAATATTTATAAATTCGGCAAAATATATGAATTCTTTTTGTCCAACTCCTAACGTCTAATCATATGTTTGTTATCTGTTACTAATGAATGATAAAATGACACACATGTGAAGTATAGATGACAAAATTCATGACCGAGAAGATATTTTGATAAATTATTTCTCAAATTGACCAAATTTGTCAATGTTAGGAGTAACATTGCTATTGACTGCCAACGTTATGGGAAAAATTGTACAATTTTAGACGTTAGGGGTATTTTTGCACCTTCCCTTTATCTTATGAGATTTTTCAATTAGTTTATTCCTCCGTCTCTTTTAAATGACATTTTTAACCCTAACTACCACCATTTACTCAAATAAATATTGTTTTGTTTTTTTACTTAAAAATAAATTAATAACATGATAATACATTTTTGTTATAAATGTCAATTAATATATTTACATTTATTATTAGTTTTTTTTAAAATTATATTTATATGTAAAATTATATGGATTAAAATTAATAATTAAACTAATAAATATTATTCGATATTTTAAGAAGAATATAAAAAGTATTATGCTTTTATTTAAATAAAATATTAAATTATAAATCAATTGGTATGTATTAGAAAGTGTATTATATAATATCCAATATACTATTAGTAATATAGGTTTAAAGTTCTTGATCCAACATTTAGGATCATAGATGTAGATCCCACTTTTATTAGTAAAAATCTAAGAACAATTCCACCGTTTAAATATACTTTTATGTATTATAAAAACTTAAGTTATAACATGTGTATATGATATTTTTTAGAAGGTGATTAATATGAATTATAAAATAAAATAAAATAATAATCATAAAATATTAATATTCTTATTTCTCATTTACACAAACAATTATTAGCGATCAGCTAAATCTTACTAAATAATTTTACATAAACAGCTACTCAAATCAGCTAAACAAAAAAATAATCAGCTAACACCTAACCACCTGTTGATTTAATTACTAATAATAATCATTTTATATCACTTTTTAAGAGTTTTATAATAATTTTTTAAACATAGTTTAATGTGAATATACAAAAATTATAAAAAAAATTATTTTTTAATTGTGAAAAATAAAATTTTTATATGCAAATGAAATGGGAAATGGGTTTTGAAGAAATTGAAAGCATAATTAGTAGAATGATTGGGGAAGTTTGTGGAAATAAAAAAAAAATAGGATTTGGTAGATATAATTTATAATTAAGAGAAAAAGGTAGGCATGATGATGCAAAACAAAAGCTCCAAGAAACCATACTAATTTGCTCCCCTTGCTACCAGGAATTTTGCCCCCCAATTTAATATAATATAATAGATATCCTTTTTTAACCTAAAAAGCACCCACTGTAAATTGCTTTACAAAAAAGTGTTTTATATTATTGGTTTTGATATATATAGCCCTAAACATTAAGATATCGTTTGATACGAATGTAATGTAATCAATGTTGTAATGTAATAGAATGTAATAATGATTCCACTATAATGTTTGGTTGACAAATTTTCAAAAAATTGGTAAAATGTAATTATTATTACAACAATAATTATGTTTGTTTCGTCAGATGTAGTTAGAAACTTCAATTATTCTCAAATTTTCATATGCATGGGAACATTGTCCATATATGATGGTTAAAAACTTGTTAATTTTTGTTTGTTTATCCCGTTTTCGTGTTTTCATGTTTTTTTTTTTTTTGCATTTTTCATGTTTTTCATTTTTTAGTTGTTCATGTCTTTTCCATTTTCCATTTCCGCATTTTCATGTTTTCCCCATCTTTTGCGTTTTTCTCATTTTTTTGTTTTTCGTATTTCATGTTTTTTTCGTTTTTCATATTTTTCTATTTTTCGTGTTTTGCCGTTTTCACCTTTTCCCCGTTCTTCGCGATTTTTATGTTTTTCTCATTTTATGTTTTACCGTTTAATAAAAATTATGGATAATAAAAATATATATTTGGGTCAGTTATAATGAGAATTCATACTTATTTTTTTATGTAATCCACATTATATAAATTTGTAAAGAAAAATTGTGTTATGTAATTGTGATTCCATTACGATAAAAACAATAGACCAATCCAAACATAGTAATGAATATCCATTGTAATTGACATTCCATTACAACGCTCATTACAACGTACCAAACGGAACCTAAATGTATAGAATATTCTTACCAGCTTTTGTTTTTTGAGAAAATATTCTTACCAATTTTTAATATCTAACTATATTTTTAGTCTTATTTAATATACACTGAAATACTAAATATGTATTGAAAATTGGTGAGAATATATTAATTCTCCCTTGATAAAGATAATAATTAAATAATATACATTGAAATACCAAATATGTAGTGAAAATTGGTGAAAATATTCTACATATTTAATGCTTATATGCAGGCCTTATATTAAACCCCTTAAATTTATATATATATATATATATATATATATATATATATATATATATATATATATATATATTATATCAGAACTAAATTTACACTTTGTGACCTAACGTTAGGATAAATTTAGCATTTATTTATCCTTTTAATTTATGAAAAAGAAATATTGTTAAAGAATAGACAAAATCAAGGTTGTCAAAACCGGACCCGTCGGCCAGGTCAACCCGATTTAACCAGACCGAGAGATAAACCGGTCCAAAAATACCTAATATTTTACAATGTTGAAAAAACGCTAAAAAAACCTTTGAATCTTCCGATTGAACCGTGAAATAAAAAATCCAATCACTGGAACAATTAGGAGATTTTTTAGAAGAAATGTGGGAACGATTCAATCAGAGGTGTAATTTTTTTAAAATTAAAAATTAATTTCAAATTACATTAACTAGTTTATTATTCATCCAACTAATTAATTGTAAATAGTAACAATAAATAATAATTAATAATAATTTTTTAAAAACTAATAATTAATATTAATAGAAAATTGAATAGACAAATATAACTGCAACCTATTCTTCTAAATCTTATTCTCTCTTTCTTTTGAAACTAATAATTTGTATTAAGAAATTTTTAGTGAATTGCTATTTTGGATAATCATATGATTCCATTTCTGTAAAACAAATTTTTAGTGAATATGGTAGTTAGAATTGGAGGTAAATAGCAATTAATATATGGTAAATATGCTAAGAGATAGTTAGAATTGGAAAAAGACATTGTAGGAAGTACAAATTTTGTGAAAATTTACGTTATTTCTCACATGCGGTTAGAAAAAACGTTTGGTCAATGGCTAGGCAGTCAGGGAAAACGCTTGGCCATTGGCCACGTGTTTTTCAGGACCGTCTGGCCACTGGCCAGACGTTTTCCCTGGCCACATGTCTAATGGCCAGACGGATCAGAAATAACGCCTAGCCGATGGGCAGGCAGAAATCATGTCCGCCTGTCTTTTGGGCAGCACGATTTTAACTTCCGTCTCCCATTTTGGATACGTTTTTTTTGTGTTTTCGAAGCAAAAATTTGAAAAAAAAACCATACCATGCCAGTAATCGGTCTCTTTCCTTTGCCCGGTTTCATTCCCGACATGATTTTCGTCCCGAAAGGTGATTTTGAGAGAGATTACAAAGTTAAGAGATTATAAAAGAGAGAATGAGAGGTTTTGAGAAATTTATATGAAATGGCAAAACTATTCAATAAGGGACGGTAACTAATAATTAAGGGCGGTAAATAGCAACACTCTATTTAATTTACATTTTGATATTAAAAAACACCATTATAATTATTAATATAATTTCATTGATACTATTAGTATTTTAGTTTTGCATTTTTACTATGTTAAGAAATTAAATAAAACTAAAAATTATTAGTTTTTATAGGATTGCTGTAACTCCGATTCAATTTCGATTGAATCTTGAACACTTTAATATTTTTATTGGTTCGATTTTGAAAAAAAAAATCCATTTCTTCTTTTAACATGGAATATCAGTTGCGTTCATATGGATCCTGATGACCATGGAAATTTGATCATTCACAACCGTTAGGTCTAGGCGGATTAAATATAAGTTTTAGGATATTTTGAATCTCCATCTTAGAATTTTAATCCGTCTAAATCTAATGGTGAATAACTAAATTTCCGTTGTCATCAGGTGTACATGAACACAACTGTATATATATATATATATATATATATATATATATAAATAATGGGGGGAGATGTGTGCAATATCTAGTGAGGTGTTAGTGTGGCGAATCGTTTTTGGTGTTGGGTTGGGACAGAAAGAATGGTTTGTGTGCAATTTTATTATTTTAATTTCAAAGATTCTCTAAAGCTTCTTCCTATTAAAATAATAATATATTTTAACACTGCCATCAAGAATGTTCAAACATAATAAAATTACTTTATGAAGCTGTCAATCTTCAAATCTAATATTACTTCCCTATTTCCTAGATTTTCTTTTCATTGTTATTTTTATTTTTATAATTTTATAACATTTTTTTTTGTTGATTGTATCAAGATTTCCTCATTGCCATCGTTATGGATGAACTAACAAGTTCACTTTAAGATGATATATCATAGTGCATGCTGTTTGCAGATGATATTGTGTTGGTTGATGAGACGAAAGAAGAAGCGGAGAGAAAGTTAGAACTATGGAGACAAACTCTAGAATCTAGAGGCTTTAAGTTGAGCCGAAGTAAGACTGAATATTTGGAGTGTAAGTTTAGCGACCATAGGAGTAGGGAGGCAGGGACAATCACCCTAGATGGGAGAGTTATTCAGGCCTCGGATTGCTTCCGGTATTTAGGATCGATTATCCAAACGGATGGAGAAGTAGATGGAGATGTTGCTCGTAGGATTAAAGCTGGTTGGTCGAAGTGGAAGAGTGCTACGGGTTTCCTTTGTGACCCCGGCATGCCTAATAGATTGAAAGGAAAATTTTATCGGACGGCAATTAGACCAGCATTGTTATATGGTACGGAGTGTTGGGCAGTGAAACACTGCCACATCCATAAGATGTCGGTGGCGGAGATGCGCATGTTGAGATGGATGTGTGGTCATACGAGAAAGGATCGGGTGAGTAATGAAATAATTAGGACAAAAGTAGGGGTCACATCTATTGAGAATAAAATGAGAGAAAACCGACTAAGGTGGTTTGGTCATGTGTGACGTAGAGCGCTTGATGCGCCGGTTAGGAGAACCGAAGAGTGGCAAAAGGATGTAGTGGTGAGGGGTAGGGGAAGACCTAAGCAAACTTGGAAGAGGGTGATCGAGAGTGACATGAGTTTACTGGGAATTGAGGAAAATATGGTAGTGGATAGGACGGAGTGGAAGGAGCGAATTTGTGTCGCTGACACGATTTGATTTCACGGTTTTATATGATAGTTCATGTTAGTCGACCCCGAATCATTTCGGGAGTAAGGCTTTATTGTTGTTGTATCATGATTTCCTCCTTAGACAGTTAGGTAGACAAATTTGAACCCTGTAAATTTTATAAATTAAATTCTGATTTCATTTAGAATTAAGATATAATTAATCCACTTTAAGTTGTTACAAAACAAAAAAACCACTGGAAGAAAAGATTCAATTACGCAATATAATTATTTTTTTTGTTATGAAATAATCTCACTTGAAATAATTGTGTGGGCAAAAGGAAAAAAAAAAAAACTCTTTCTGAATTCTAGTTTTAGTGAGATTTTGCTCGTGAATTTTGATTTTCTTAAAATGTAAATTTATAAAATTATTATACTTATAATCACATTTAAAATGAATACAAATATCCATCAATTGGAAATAGTTATAGTAATATGGTTTTCTAATCCCATCCCTTCAAGAGGCTCTCTAAAAAATAACAACAATTAATTAGCATTCGAAAAACCTAATGGTTGCGTCGATGTTGCCTCCACCTTCGATCCCTGCAATACCACCGAACGGAGGCGGAATACCACAACCCTCTTCCCTTCCTTCCTATAGAGATGCAGTGATTGATGGATTGATGCAAGAAGAACCTAGGGTTCAGTTGATCTCAGAGAAACAGGTATAGGAAAATTTGAGTATATTGATGGGAATCTCCTCTTTTAGAGTATAGCCCCTCAATCTGTGGGAAAATGGTCTTAGGGCTAGACTCATGCCCTTACTGTCAAAACCTTGGGCAAAATGTTGGTTGTATTTCCTTGAGAAACCGAGCCATAGAGCTTTGGAAACCGATTGGAAAAATTAATATGATGGATCTAAGGCATGAGTTTCATTTAGTTTAAGTTTGCAAACCTTGTTGATAAAGATTATGTGATCCGTGGTGGATAATGGATGGTTCAAGGGCATTATTTGATTGTTCACACTTGGTCTCCATCATGTGTCCCTTCTGACACTAATGTTGATTCAACCCTTATTTGGGCTAGATTCTCGAAGCTCCCATTATAATACTATGACGAGGATTGCCTTATGTTAATAGGCAATTCGTTTAGAATGCCAGTGAAAGTTGATAAAAACATGACCATCAAGGCTCAGGACAAATTTACTAGTGTTTGTGTAGAAGTAGACTTATACAAACCCCTTATGGCTCAATTTTGTTTAAATGGGAAGCATTATCATATTGAGTATGAGGGATTATATGTTGCTTGCGATAAATATGGTCATTATGGCCATGTGAAAGAGGGTTGCCTTAACCCTGGTATCTTGATAAGCAAGGCAACACCACAAGTCACTCCCTTGCAACCCAATAAGAACCGGACCCGTAGCCCTATGATTACTATGGCGATGGAGATCAAAATTGAGAAGGAAGGACATGTCTGAGCTCCATCACTTGGAAGCGATGTGGTGGATTTAGAGGATGAGACCTATGGTGCTTGGATGATTGTGCCTAAACATAATAAGAAACACACCCATGTCATTGAGAAACGAGCTACCGCATAGTCAAGAAACAAATGCCTTCTAGTCAATTCCAGTACAAAAAAGTGTCAGGCATGAACCTGAAGGTAAAAGCTTAGTTTCTGTTCCTGATAAACCGAATCATGGCTTTACTTTTGGTGCCACAAAATCTGGAGGGATTGCTCCTCCTCAGCCAAAATTTCATAGGCTGCCGAGGTTTCGGACTTGAGCTCTCATAATATATTAAGAGACCTTTCAAATAATGTTGAGGATCAATGGATGTTAGTAAAACCTATAAAGATAAAGAGACTGGTAGAATGTTTGATGATTCCCCAGGTCACAATAAGAGAAGTAGAGAATGTACTCCTACCACCGAACCCCTTGCCTCACGAAATTTAAATGCATCCTATTGAAGAAGGGCAGTCTTTCGCTCTGGGTCAACATTAATCTAGTTTGCTTTTGCTTTCTTTTTTATTTTTGCTTATTTTTCATGATGATTATTTCCTAGAAGTGCTTCGGAGCTAGTGGTAATGAGCGTCATCGGGTTCTTCGTCACTTGTTATCCGTTCAAAAAACGAAAATTATGGCTTTTCTTAAACCTCATCTTCCATCTCCCCGGGCGAAGGAGTAGCTGAGAAATTTTAAGAAAATTTCTCAAAAGTTGTTGTCGTGGATACAAAGGGTTTTAGTGGTGGTATTTGGTTATTTTGGAATACTAAAAAAAGTTCATATTGATGTGATTTCCATAAGTAAGATTTGTTGGAGGTACGTGCTACTGTAAATGCTAGTCCGAAGACATTATTTTTATATTTTATTGATTAATATAATGCACTAATATATTATGTTACTTTTACGCGTAAATAATTTATTAATCCCCTAATTTTTATCTAACACGCTGTTTAGTCCTTCTATTTTGAAAAACACATTATAAGGTCTCTAGCTTTTGCCAATATTAACCTTTTGGTTCTTTTGTCTAGTTTTTTAGACTTGTAATCGTTATATTTTAACATAAATAGACATATATAAAATAACAAGAGTAATATGGTCAACTTGTATTGTACTGTGGTTGTCCTAAAAGCTAAAATATGTTCAGTTAAAATATAAAAAAATAAAAAATAAAAGGACCACATGGTTAATATTGGTAAAAGATAGGGACCTTAAAATGTGTTTTTCAAAATAGAAAGACTAAACATTGTGTTAGGTAAAAACTAGTAGATGGAGCTGAACTAAGACTGAATGGGCTAATATCTAAAAAATGGAAACATATGATTTAGATCAGCCCATCTAACATTTGTTTGAGCTTAGACTGGATTCAGCTTTGAAATATAACACATCAATTCTTTTGTATATATGTATTGACAAAGTAAATTACTGGGAGAGAAGGCGTCAAAATTGGTCTAAGGTTTTTTAAAATATCAATTTAGGCTCTACGTACAAAATAGTACCAATATAAAATTAGCGCTAAAAAAAGAGTATCAATTTAGACATCAATAATGGAACGTGACATGTAATTCATATTATTCCGTTAAGTTATGTCAATTATATGTGAAGAAAGAAATTAGAGTTTAATCATATTTTATTATCGAGGCCTAAATTGGTACTCTCTTTTAAACGTTAAGCCTACAATAGTGTTATTCTGTAAGTAGAGCCTAAATTGATACTTCCCCAAAAACCTTTGCCCTATTTTGTACATTATCCCTAAATTATTAGTATTATTTCTCAGTCTGTTCCTTGATAGTGGATTAAGAGCCAACAACTTACACTGAGGCAGTTAAGCATAAACAATGTCAAAATTGGGCTTCTCAAATTCAAAGCATTGTAAGACATACAAACATGCCAAGTTAGGCTTTAAACAAACAAAGAGCATGTAAGGGTTGAATATCAAGTATACAGAACTATTGATCACTCAAGCAACATTTACAGAGCATAATTATCCATGTTTGAGGGTATTGAAGTAAGTTTTGTACCTCTGTGCTAACCCAAACATGCCAAGAGTTCCCCCTGTATGAAGCATTACCACTTCTGCCCCATCCTCCTCCTTATCCTTACTTAGCTCAGTTGCTATTTCCCAAGCAGCCAAAGTATACACTGGATCCACTAGAATCCCTGTTTCTTGTGCTATGTCTTGGCATCTTTCTATTTCTCCTTCCATAACTTTCCCAAACCTGAAACACACATATCTTTTAAGTTAACATGATTTTGACACGGTAACCCGAAATTGTCACCCTTAAAATAAATACAATAGCAGTTACTCACTTTCTCCTCCGGTTGCGCTCTACCCAATGAACAACTCCACCATCTACTTCATTTAAGCAATGGTTTGTGAGATGGAAACCAAATTGCGTCCTGAAATTAGAAATTAAGCGTTTCTCTCGTTCGATGTATGAATTAACTGGATCAGCTAGTATGATACCAGTTACTTCCCATGGGAGCCTGAGAAAGAGAGCATTAATAGTAGTAAGATATGGCTGCAACCAAAATTAAACCAGTTCAAGTAGAAGAGGAACTCACTCACCCTAAACAAAGGGCTCCTAGTCCCAAACCAATAGCTGTTGTACCAGTTCCAGCATCTGCAACCAATTTTACACGTCTCTCTTTTCCGAGTAAATGATCCTGGCTCAAGTATTGTATCAGCCGAATCACACCTATATGAAAGAGACCACATTTATTAGTTCATTTTTTACTGATTAAGGCTCTGATCTTTTAAATAGATACATTAAGCTCATGATCAATTATTTTTTAACACATTAAGCTCCTTTTTGACGGCCTAGTTATGTGTGTAATTCAAACTCCATTTAGTGTGCATGGAGCTGCCAGCATGTTAGTGTTTTTAACACGTCACTTAACACATAGATCACCACCTCAGATAATTTTCCTCTAACATGTTTTGTAAACCCTTAATATAATCTTACTACATCAACCCCCAAACTAACTTTGCCCTAGCCCCTAAACTGAAAAATCAAACTCATTTAGTTCAACTATTTTATTTTAGGAGAACAATGGAACGCTGACAGTTCCATGCAACTACGCAAGCTAAACAGAATTTGAATCACATACAAAAGTGGGTCATTCAAGAGGAGCTTAATGTATTAACAAATAAATAATCTAAGGCTTAATGTATCTTTTAAGTGATCACGTGCTTAATGTATCCATTTAAAAATCAGGCAGGAGCTCAAGTATACGTTTTGCTAAAAACAATTGCAAGATCCTACATCATAAGAGAGTAACAATTACACAATATCTAAAGCAAAGCACAAAGATAATGGTTAGGCATTTACCTAGCAATGCAACAGTATCCCCAGCTCCTTCATTGACAATCAAAACCTTCTTTTGATAGTTCTCAAGACCATCCATTTGTTTCATGTTCAAAGCACTAGAACTTCCGTTTGTGGCGAGGATATCATCACACCATAGGATATGACCAGCATTTCCAGCCACAGTATTAGCATGGCTCTTTAGCATACTCTCCCTATGGGCATATATATGTCTTGGAACATAAGTTACATTTCCATATAATGTTGAAATTAGGTTGTAGCCAGTCAGAACTTCGGGCTGCTCCCCTCTAAGAAGCAAATGTGACTTTATCCCTGCCTCTGCACATGAAACAGCTGCACAAAAACACTACATTAGTCCACCAAGCAAAATAACTTCCCGCACTCCGGCAGCCAGAGACGGATCTAGGAGGTCAGGAGGGGCTTTGAGCACCCACTCGTCGCCAGAAAACTCCATTGAAGTATGGAGCTTTAATTTCTTAGGGTAAAGGCACTCAAAAAAATTCAGTTAAGCAACCATGGGCGTTGGAGCACCCCTGTCAAGGAATTCTAGCTATCCTACTTTCAGGGTAGCAAAGCAATAGTACCTACCAACAGCTGCTGCATGTGCACTTTGACAGCCTCCACAAGTAACCTAGAAAATTTCCCATTGAATGTTAATTGGTCTTCGGTTCGCCTAAATATTGAAAAATTAATAGTTAATTATTTATATCCACATAACAATTGCCTAAATTGATAGAAATTTGCAAGCAAAGAGATGCTGAGATCACTCATAAACTTGGGACAACAAGATATCCTATGCCAACAACTACTACGAGTCAAACATGAATCCGTCTGCTCCATTAGAATTATACTGAACCACATTTCAGGACCATAATTATTAGCATTTCATATCAATCAAGAGCACATATTGTCTCATCAAACAATTTTTTATGCTTATCAGGGTCAAATTCATAGATGTTCACTGAAGTTTGGACAATATTTTTTACTGAGTTTTACTAAAACTTAATTTTGTGTCAATAAAATCTACATACCTACGCAAACCGTCTTTTTTCATTAATTTTTTTTCCTTGAAACAAAAACCGAAGTTGGGTGATTTTATTGACAAGAAATTAAGTTTACTGACCTCAATAAAAATTGTCCAAAGTTCAGTGACCGGCTTGAAGCTTTTGACCCATCCTTATCATCTCATCAGAACAAACCACAAAATAAAAGAAGAAACTTGAAGTTCCAAAAGCAAAGATAGGCAGAAATAAGATGTAACCTAATGGATGATCTGAAAATTAGTAAAAAAACACAGGCATCTTGTAATAAGTATTGGCATAGGAATAATTACCACATCAGTGACAGAATGATCCACAAGGAGTGGGAGTAATGCATCTAATTTTCTGGCTTTATTACCATTTACCAAAGGATGCAACAAATCATCCCTCAGAAGATAGAAGGAGCCATGTTGAGTGTCTTTCTCCATCAACAAACTCGGGTGAGGATTGTTCCGAAAGGAAATGTTACCAAATGATTCATCACTATGCTGTTGCTGCCCTTGAATTGAAGAAAGCATTATTTGATGAATTTTAGTATCAGGAACATCCAGCATCCACTTCCTCTTAGTTATTCTTGACATCAACTCTTCAGTGCTTATTTTCACTTCAGAGACACCCTGCCAACAAATGAATTAAACGTCATTTGCCAGTTCCAATCTCTTTTTTTTAGAAAAAGAAACATATTTTGAAGGCTTAATGCATCAAGGGGGCATGTATTGTACAAATTATCCGATTGACCCTCTGAACTTGCTCAAAATGTCTCATTAGCTTCCTAACAATGAGAGATTTGCAAAAGTTAAAATGTGCATTAGTTTAATTAATCAAGTTCATGGTGCTAATTGATCATTGTAACCACTTCATAAGGCAATAACTCATTTTAAACAATTTTAGGAGCCTAATGGGTTATACAAGTTCACGGGCTAATGTAACATCTCCAAATTTCATGAGGCAATCCATAATCATAATCTGGACAAGTACAGGGTCATGATGTATTAAACCCAATTTTGAATTTTGATTATTAACCAAGTTGAACATCAGCCATCCACATAATTTAATTCGAGACTCATGAAAAAATCGTAAGACCTACCAATGAAATCTCTAGGTTGTTTGCTCATACGGTTAGCATTATTTAGTGACACAAAGCATAGATTGCAAACAATTGCTGAGATAAACAACGGAATACACAGCAAGAAAAAGGATGCGAACTTTGAGTTGGAATGCGAGAGAGGGAGAGGTTACCTGGGAGCTGCAGGGACGCCGGCTTTTCATGGCAAACATTGCCGTTTTAGTGCTCAGTGGTTGCAATTTCATCTATGGCTCAAACTGCAACAAAAGTAACGGATGAAGATGGTATATAAACCTCTGTTTAAATGGGCTTAAGGCCCCCAAAGCTATAAGGCTCTGTTTGTGTTGTTGGTTTATAAAATAGAGGAAATTACATTATTTTTATTTACATTTATAAAAATCATTTTTATATATTTTGTAAATCTTAAAATATCATAACATCACAATTTTAATTTTGTTTTTATCAATTTTTCAGTTAATAACTTATAGAGAAAAAAAAAAGTTTTTTAAAAAACCACCAAATTCGATATTTTAATAATTTTGTTTAAGAAAATAAGATATTTGTAAACAATTTATCCATCCTGACTATTATGTAATTTATCCAAATAAAATAAGATTAAGTGTACGCAAGTTGTTTGTTTTAAGGCAACAACATTTTTTAGGTCATTAAGATCTTTTATTTGCATATATTGAGTTTCACTTTTTTTTCTTTTGTTACATTAAGTCACTAATGACTAAAAGATCATTTTTGAACATAAAACTCGATCAACAAAATGTTATTCATTTCACTTACTTTTGAATTTTATACTTTCAGTGAAATCAGTTTTTGATATGTGTAATCTGACTATAGAGAAAATATACAAACCTTAATTCAAACCATAAAAATATAATTTAAAACACATATGAAATAAATAATGTATTTTTAACTGAAGTAAAAGTTCACAACTAACTAATTTGGCAAAAAAGTGGTTTAATTAGACCAAAAATAAATGATTATAAACTTAATGTATCTATATAAAAAAAACAAGGACTTAATAAACAAAAAAAAATCACAGGACTCAATATGTTTTTTAACTTCAAAAAAGTATAAATAATGAATGTGGTTAGCAATGGTGATTGATATGTTAAATTGGAGGATATTCATGTTAAAAAAATGTATTATATATAACTTTCATGTTTCAAAACTGTATTTTCATCCTGCTTTTAAATTATAAGCATGTAATTTTATTATAACAACAACAACAACAAAGCCTTAGTCCCGAAATGATTCGGGGTCGGCTAATATGAACCATCATATAAAACCGTGAAAATCAAGTCGTGTCAGCGACACAGATTCGCTCCCTCCACTCCGTCCTATCCACTACCATATTTTCCTCAATTCCCAATAAACTCATATCACTCTCGATCATCCTCCTCCAAGTTTGCTTAGGTCTTCCCCTACCCCTCACCACTACATCCCTTTGCCACTCTTCGGTTCTCCTAACCGGCGCATCAAGCGCTCTACGTCTCACATGGCCAAACCACCTTAGTCGGTTTTCTCGCATTTTATTCTCAATAGATGTGACCCCTACTTTTGTCCTAATTATTTCATTACGCACCCGGTCCTTTCTCGTGTGACCACACATCCATCTCAACATACGCATCTCCGCCACCGACATCTTATGGATGTGGCAGTGTTTCACTGCCCAACACTCCGTACCATATAACAATGCTGGTCTAATTGCCGTCCGGTAGAATTTTCCCTTCAATCTATTAGGCATGCCGGGATCACAAAGGAAACCCGTAGCACTCTTCCACTTCGACCAACCAGCTTTAATCCTATGAGCAACATCTCCATCTACTTCTCCATCCGTTTGGATAATAGATCCTAAATACCGGAAGCCATCCGAGGCCTGAACAACTCTCCCATCCAGGGTGATTGTCCCTGCCTCCCTACTCCTACGGCCGCTAAACTTACACTCCAAATATTCTGTCTTACTTCGACTCAACTTAAAGCCTCTAGATTCTAGAGTTTGCCTCCATAGTTCCAACTTCATCTCCACTCCTTCTTTCGTCTCATCAACCAACACAATATCATCTGCAAACAGCATGCACCATGGTATACCATCTTGAAGTGAACTTGTTAGTTCATCCATAACGATGGCAAAAAGAAATGGGCTTAGTGCGGAACCTTGATGCACTCCAATCGTAATAGGAAACTCTTCAGTCTTCCCAACACTAGTACGTACACTCGTGCATACTCCCTCATACATGTCCTTTATGATGTCAATATATTTCCGCGAAATGCCTTTCCTTATCAAGGCCCACCAAAGTACTTCCCTTGGTACCTTATCATATGCTTTCTCCAAGTCAATGAAAACCATATGCAAGTCTTTCTTCTTATTTCGATAGTGCTCCATTAATTGTCTCATTAGATGGATGGCTTCCATAGTTGATCTTCCCGGCATAAAGCCAAACTGGTTTTCCGAGATCTTCACCGTCCTCCTTAGCCTTTGTTCAATCACTCGCTCCCAAAGTTTCATAGTGTGACTCATTAATTTGATTCCCCGATAGTTGGCACAATCTTGGACATCGCCGTTGTTCTTATACAAAGGGATTAAGGTACTTTTCCTCCATTCTGATGGCATCTTATTGTTTCTCCAAATTTTGTTGAAGAACGTCGTCAACCATTCGATTCCTCTTTCTCCCAAACATCTCCAAATCTCAATAGGGATGCCATCAGGTCCTACTGCTTTCTTCAACTTCATCTTACTTAATGCCATTTTGACTTCACCCTTTTGAATTCTCCGCAGGCATTCATGATTTATCATATCGTGATGGATACTTATATCTCCAACATCTTGTTGGCGATCTCCATTAAATAAGTCATCAAAATAGGACCTCCATCGTTCCTTGATATCCTTATCTCCAACTAAGACTTTCTGGTCCACATCCTTCACACATTTAACTTTTCCGAGATCTCGCGTCTTCCTATCTCTCATCCGAGCAATTCTATATATGTCTCTTTCCCCTTCTTTCGTATCCAATCTTGTATACAGATCCCGATTCACCTTTGCTCTAGCATCTCGTATGACCTTCTTTACTTCCCTTTTAGCCTCTTTGTATTTTTCGTAGTTCTCGTCACTCCTACATTTCCCCAATAGTTTATAGGATTCTCTCTTACTCTTTACTGCTTGTCGTACTTCTTCTGTCCACCAAGATGTGTCCTTACCCGGTGGCATGCTACCTTTAGATTCCCCTAGAACTTCCTTCGCTACTTCCCTTATACTATGCTCCATCTTATTCCATATCGAATCTATATCTGAATCCATATTGCAAGGCCAAATATCTTTTTTGGTCATCTCATCCACAAATTTTTGTTGATTCTCCCCTTGCAATTTCCACCACTTAATCTTAGTCTCTACTTGAGGTGTTTGTTTTCTTATACATTTCCTACTTCGAAAATCTAGCACCACTACTCTATGTTGGGTTGTCGTACTCTCACCAGGGATCACCTTACAATCAATATAACTCTTTCTCCAAGCACTCCTTACTAAGAAGAAGTCAATCAATAATTTTATTATAAGAATACACTATTAATAATTTTATATATAGTTTCATTTACTTTAAACCAAAAAAAAATACAACATTCGTCACAGTATTTACCTTACTTTGATTAAAACACCACAATGTATTTCACGGTGCATTAACATACTTTACTTGATTAATCTATCTTACTATACTTTAATAACATCTTATATAAATAAAAGGTAAGTGGTTGAGAGAAGAAAACTCATGTTGAGAGCATTACTCCTGTTGAGAGTTCTAGAGTGAGTGAGATTACTTCCATCGAAAAAGCTAGGGTTCTCGGAGACGATCTTCCCTCTTACAGCGACGGTTTATCTCCGTCCACAGGAATCGAGTAGATCATCCTGCCATTGATGACTCTGTGTTGTACGTCTGGGAGAATGGAGGACCAGTTGAAACAGCTGACAATTATCGATGGCGGCTTCGAGTTCGGAGTTGAAGCGGAAGCCGCGGCAGAGGTAAATTATAACCTCTGTGTTGTGGGTTCTCTGGTTACGGACCGCAATTTTAACTTTGAAGTGTTTAAGCACCGAATGGCCAGCCTGTGGAGACCGGGAAAAGGCTGTCCGTCTCTGAACTAGGAGGTAAGCTCATGTTATTCAGATTCTTTCACCAATATGATATGAAGTGGGTGCTTGAGAACGGCCCATGGACGTTTGACAACAGTATTCTAATTTTGCACGCGCTAAGGGAGGGGGAAGTTCCAACCGAAGCACCTATGACCCATATATGCTTTTGGGTTCAGATTCATGGCTTTACCCCAGGCCTATTCTCCAAAGCCGTGGCGAATGCTCTTGGTGACTTTGTGGGGGCTTTTGTGGCTTATGACCCAAAGAACAAATGGATTCATGAATTGAGCTACCTGAGAATGAGAGTCAGTATTGATATCCGAAAGCCATTGCAGAGAGAGAAGAAGGTCAGACGTGCTGGGGGGGAATGGTTGACAGTGAAGTTCCGCTATGAGAAATTGCCCACGTTTTGCTTCATTTGTGGGTTAATCGGCCATCTAGATAGGCATTGCGAGCTGTATTTCCAATGTAAAGAAGAGGAGATTGTGAGGCTTTGGGATGTGTCGTTACGGGCGCAAGCAAGAAGGATGAACGTCCTTGGGGGAGAACGCTGGTTAAAAGAGGGGGAGATGGTGGGGTCGGGAAGTGGATCGAAAGCTACAGACCAGGTTTCCGATCAAGCCGCGGGCGAACATCTCTTAGGGAGTCAGCGAAAGAACTTGAGGCACCTATCGCGGAACTTTGGTACAAGTATTTTTGAGGAGGGGATAGGTAAGGTGGAGAATCCTGTTAATCCACAGTTAGAGGTAGGACTTGAGGTGGCAGAGGAACGTAAAAGGAGGAGGGGAGGTGATGCACAGGGGTAGGTATGATTAAGGAAGTTCAGGTGAAGGCTATGGATGTGGATCCATCCTCTTCGTTGCAGGCGGAAAAGGATGCAGAATCAGGTTTAGGGAAGGAGCAGGTAAACCACAATGTTCAAACTAGTGCTCAGCAGAAGCATCCTTCCTTTAAAGGCAGACGCATGAAAATTCTCAGTTGGAACTGCCAGGGCCTAGGCAACGCCAAGGCAGTTCCTATTCTGGCTGAGCTGATCAGAGCTTAACGGCCCGATGTAGTGTTCCTATTTGAGACTCTTGTGTGTCAGTCCCGTATTGAATTTATTCGAAATAAAATTAGCTTTGAAGGTTGTTTTGCAGTGGATTGTATTGGTCGGAGTGGAGGGATTTGTGCCTTTTGGAAGAAGGATAGTGACTGCTCCCTACTCTCCTACTCTATTAACCACATTGATCTTCAGATTCACGATGCTCAGAAAGGAGAGTGGCGTCTGACTGGGTTTTACGGGTGTCCGGAGAGAGCTAGACGAAAGGTTTCTTGGAATATTTTAAGGAACCTTGCTGCCGCCTCTCCACTCCCTTGGGCCATTTTGGGAGACTTCAATGACCTGCTCTACCTCAGTGATAAAAAAGGGCGGATTGACCACCCTGATTGGTGTTTTAGAGGCTTCAGAGAGGCTCTCAATGTTTGTGGTCTTCAGGACATCCCACTAGCGGGGTACCCGTTCACATGGATCCGTCATAGGGGCAAAATCAATGAAGTTCAAGAAAAACTAGATCGGTGTCTTTGTACAGACTATTGGGCAGTGTTGTTTCCCAACTTTAGTAGTTTTAATACCATTGCTCCCTCTTCTGATCACTCACCAATCTGTCTGCGCACAGACCATATCAGTTCCACAAGGTCAGATCAGTTCCGGTTCGAACAGAAGTGGTTCAGAGAGGCAGATTTACGGGATGTAGTGGGTTCTGCTTGGGCGGCTACTGGGACTGCCACAGTAGTATCTAAACTTCAGACTTTAGCATCCGAACTTGGCCAGTGGGGCAGACTTAAGCGAATTGATGAGAAAAGGAACATTAATGTTCTTCAGACCCGCCTAGAGAGGCTGCGAGAGAGGGGAAGTCCATTAGAGGCAGAATTATACGAAGCAACGAGATCTGAACTGGTTCGTACCCTTTTAAAGGAGGAGGATCACTGGAGACAACGCTCGAAAGTGCTCTGGCTTCAGGAAGGAGATAGCAACACCCGTTTTTATCATTCTTTTACAAAGGGGAGACGGAAACTGAACCATATAAAGAGACTTCATAATTCTGAGGGGAATTGGGTCTATGAAGCTACTGAGTTAGGTGAAGTAGCCATGACATACTTTAGTCGCCTTTTTTCAGCCAGTAGTAGTGAATGGGAGGGGGTGGTTAGTTGTGTCAGGAGCCGAGTGACGGAGGAGAATAATAGACGGTTACTTAGGCCCTTTACCAAGGATGAGCTCAGGATAGCGCTGTTTGAGATGCATCCAGAGAAGGCGCCATGGCCCGATGGCTTTAACCCAGGATTCTACCAAAAATTCTGGGATCTGATCCGTGAGGATATCTTCAGGGTTGGGACCTCATGGCTCGAACAATGTATGTTTCCGCCTGGTCTTAATAATACCACGATCACCTTAATTCCTAAATGTGAAAACCCCTCTGATATGACCGAATTAAGACCTATTGCCCTGTGCAATGTACTGTATAAAATTATCTCAAAAGCCTTAGCCAACAGATTAAAACCAATCCTCTCATCTTTAATATCTGATGCCCAATCTGCTTTTGTGAAAGGCCGGTCTATCCATGATAGTGTGTTGATTGCCTTTGAATTGATTCATAGTATCAATGGGAACTGTAATAAGAAAATGGGTAATGTGGCATTGAAGGTGGATATGAGTAAAGCCTATGACAGGGTTGACTGGAATTATTTACAGGCTATGATGTTGAAGTTGGGATTCGACTCTAAATGGGTCAATTTGATTATGATGTTTATGTCGTCTGTGAAATATATGGTTAAAGTTAATGACAGGTTGATAGGCCCTATTATACCCAAACGGGGTTTGAGACAAGGGTGTTGGTCCCTTATAACGTGACAAGGTTAGTTCCAAGGGGGGGGATAGGAACAATTTAAAATTTTGTCCGTTAAGGCTGACTTCTTTTCTTAAGAAAAGGTTTACACAGCGGCGCTAAGTAGTTTAAGACACAAGCTTAGTCAACTGGTGACTAAGTTTGTTTCTTTCCTTGAGTCAGGAGATAGCACTTAGAGTCTATTCCTGAACTCAGCTTCTTAGTGCACACAACTCAGCGTGAGTTCGTTACTTAGTCAGTTTTATAGCAAGCAATATATATAAAGGAGTTTAAGGTTAGAAATCAGTTACTCAGTAGACTTATCCTGGTTCGTCCTCCCCACCTACGTCTAGTCCCCGGAACTCGTTCCGAGCTTTTCGAATCCTCTACTGAGCTCTTTAAAGGTAGAGCACGAAACCTTTTACAATAGAAGCTGAGTATGCAATAGTACCTTCCTCTATACCTCTACTCACTCCTATATCTATCGCTGAGTACTATAATCGAGTACTCAGCCTCTCCTTTCTATTCTTCTAGAAATGATAAAGTGTTTGTCCGAAACAACAATTTCTAAGACACTTTAGATGATTGAAATCACTTTAGACTTTTACATAATAATATGGAAATTGGTGTAAGGTTTTTGCTTTGCTTTTCTCATAGAACTTCATGTAGAAATTTGGTCAGCGTTTTGACTAGTTGAAGATCTGCATCGAATGAAGCAAATGAGAGGCCTTTATGTAGTGACACTTGAGGCACCGGTAATTTCGAATTTCGAAATAACCGTTGGAGGGAAACGGCTTCCTGTCGTTGTCACTCAGTACGTGCACAGTGTCGTTGGCCAATGAAATTCTTGCATCTTCTGTCCGCGGCAGTGCTCAGCAGCTTTTCGTCCGGTAAACAGAATGTTTCGACATTTTTGGCAAAGTCTTCCAGACAGCTTCCTGCGCCTTCTGAACTTTACCCAAAGTAGAAATACTTTGTCAACAACGGAGACTCCTAAAACGATGTTTTATTTCAAAACGTTATTTGGAAATATTTTTAAAATTTATAATTACAACGTTTTGATCCCGAACTACCCTCAAATTGGATCACGATTCGTGTTGGGATGTCAAAACGAGGGTTTTTTATTTAAAACAAAAATATTTGTTTAATAGGAGACGGGAATTAAATAAACGCGGAAAAGTAAATAAACGTGATAAATAAATAAAACTATATCCTAAAAATAAATAAATGAATAGAATAATAACATAAATAAAATAAATAAATAAAACGAGTCTAGTCCTCGGATAATACCTCAAGATCGGTATTGACAGTTGAAGTCAGTTGATTCCACGAATTATGATTTTTCGATGTTTTTTGGTGTTTTGGTAAAATATTTGACTTTTAGAAAATTTGGATTTTTTTTAGGAAAAAAATATTTTCTCCCAAAAAATTGACTTTCTCTCTCTAAAAACGTCTAGAGTGAGAAGCTCCAAAGTTTTTTTTTCCCAAATGCATGGGGATCTGTGCCTTTTATAGCCACGGATCCCAAGGTTGGGCGTGCGCCCAACGGGGGGTTGGGCGGACGCCCAACACGGAGTTGGGCGACGCCCAACCTTGAGTTGGGCGACGCCCAACCTTAAGTTGGGCGACGTCCAACTTCGAGTTGGGCGGACGCCCAACGTAGGTTGGGCGACGCCCAACGTAGGTTGGGCGACGCCCAACGCCGGCTGGGTGTGCGCCCAACTACCATCGGGCCGCTGCTGGGCGCTCGCCCAACGCCGCTGAGCACTCGCGAGCCGTCTACTTGACGGCACGCAATCCTTCCGGACCCTTTCGTGATTTTTATTATTTAAATTATTGGAATCAGCCGCTTCAACTGTCTTGTTATGGGTTTTCATCACAGGTCATCCGACTCGGTGTCTACAGTTGCCCCTACTTTTCTATTTTTACAGTGATGTGTGTGTTTTGAAAACGTTTTTCGTGAACGCAACACATGCAATGGAAATATATTAAAGTAAAAGACACATATAGAGTAGGAGGAGAGATACCTGATCTCCATGTCGCAAGTTCCTGTCTTGCCTTCAATCTTCACTTTGGCTATCCGTCCTTGCCTCCGAATCGGCTGCCGGCGGACGCTCCTTCTGGGTACCCTAGTCTCTAAATCGACCGCATGTAAAATGGCTCTTTCTAGCAACCCTGGTCTCTAAATCGACCGCGGGTAAAATGGTTCTCTCTAGCAACCTTGGTCTCTAAATCGACCGCAGGTAAAATGGCTCTCTCTAGCAACCCTGGTCATCGACCGCATGTAAAATGGCTCTCTCTAGCAACCCTGGTCATCGACCGCAGGTAAAATGGCCCTCTCTAGCAACCCTGGTCATCGACCGCGGGTAAAATGGCTCTCTCTAGCAACCCTGGTCATCGACCGCGGGTAAAATGACTCTCTTTAGCAACCCTAGTCATCGACCGCGGGTAAAATGGCTCTCTCTAGCAACCCTGGTCATCGATCGCGGGTAAAATGGCTCTCTCTAGCAACTCTGGTCATCGATCGCGGGTAAAATGGCTCTCTCTAGCAACCCTGGTCATCGACCGCGGGTAAAATGGCTCTTTCTAGCAACCCTGGTCATCGACCGCGGGTAAAATGGCTCTCTCTAGCAACCCTGGTCATCGACCGCAGGTAAAATGGCTCTCTCTAGCAACCCTGATCATCGACCGTGAGTAAAATATCTCTCTCTAGCAACCCTGGTCATTGACCACAGGTAAAATGGCTCTCTCTAGCAACCCTGGTCATCGACCGCGGGTAAAATGGCTCTCTCTAGCAACCCTGGTCATCGACCGCATGTAAAATGGCTCTCTCTAGCGACCCTGGTCATCGACCGCAGGTAAAATGGCTCTCTCTACGATTCTGAATTTCAAGACACTGTCGTCTGCATTTTTTACTAGAGTTACTGTCTCGTGTACTAGAGTTGTTGATAGCAATATCCTTATCCTTTCGTCTGGAACACTTTAGGCTAAAAATTATTTTTCTGTTGACTGTTGTTTGTATTTTGACTGGCGCCACTGTTCTGTAAATTTTGGCTGTCGTCTGGAGTCATTTCCTTGGGGTATTGGCCACCGCCAGGCAGAAACGCAGACTGAAACGGACTGCGAATCAGAGGTTTGTGCACCCGGTAATTAATTATTTACTTTTTACCTTTATGTCACGTCGTACCTTTTTCGTTTATTACGACCATGCCATCCACTACCCTTATAAAAGGGTGGTGGAGTTCATTTCCAACCCCACACCTTCTCTCTCTTCTTCTCTCTCTCTCACTAACATTAGAGTATTCTCGTGATAGGGTCGAGTAGATACGATGGCACAAAGGGTATGGAGGCGGTTTTTGAGGACTTGGCTAGAGTGGTTCCTTTCTAGAACCCTGATTCTCACCTGAGTCGGACCAACGTTAACCGGGTAAGTACCTCCTTATTTTTACTTGTCAAGACTTCTAGGCTTTAGCAACCCCATTTGAACGTTATTTGCATGCCAACCTTTAAACTGGCTACAAGCCTTTTAGTTAGAAAACACGAACTCTCATGCATGTGAGCTATACTTTACGATTTTTGGAAAGAATGTGAACTTTATACATGTGAATAGTAAAAATGCGAACAATGCATGCGACTAGTAAAAACGTGAATAGTAAAATCATGAATAGTATATATGAATAGTAAAAATGCGAACAATGCATGTGAATAGTAAAAACGTGAATAGTGCATGTGAATAGTAAAAACGTGAATAGTGTACGTGAATAGTAAAAACGTAAATAGTGCACGTGAATAGTAAAAAATGAATAATATTAAACCATCCTTAAAAACTCGTATAGGCTTAAGCTCTTCGCAAGCACGCGAGAGAGTGGAACCCCAAAGAATAATGAATCAAATTAAACCCTAAACCAATGACCCTATGGACGAAACTCTAGAGAATGACTATCTTAACAACAAGAACTTGATAGGTTAAATTTAGACGAAATTTAAAGAACGACTAGGTAGACTGAATTTCTATCAGAAGTGAGGCCCTTAAGGAATAATGACTTTGGCTTAGTCCCACTCTCACTTGTACTGTTCCTTCTAGATTATTGACGTTACTGGATCTACCGAGGGCATCCACTCCTGGTATGCCTTGCTTCCCACGGCGGTTAGAGCCCGTGTGCGAGGGTTGGGTTTCGAGCCTTTTATTCTGGCGTTGCCCCGTGCCAACGGTGTGTGCGACAAGCGCGGCTTGCGCGCCCTTTGCGAGAGGTGGGTGGATTCGACTCACACCTTTCACCTTCCGTTCGGGGAGATGACGATCTCACCCCGTGACTTTTCTCTACTGACCGGATTACGAGGTAGTGGTACTCCGGTCCCCCTTTGCTACGATATGGTGCGTCCCAGGGTCGACCCTGATGAGGTGGTTGCATTGTTTGGTCCCGGAGTCTACACAGGTGTCGGGTCTACACCGGCGAAGTTCATCACCACCTACAGCCTGCTGAGTCGTTGAGACTTCTGTGATCGAGACGATACAGACCGGGCCACCCGTAGTTTCCTCCTGTATGCCTTAGGCGAGACGGTTTTCCGCACCAAGAGTGGGACCATACATGCCGGTCTCATCCAGGCCTTCCGTGACTTAGATGCGGTGTCCTCGTATGATTGGGTTGGAGCTAGCTTGACGTACCTTTACCGATTCCTGGATCTGACTTGCCGAAAGCGCAAGGACTTCGGTGGCTACACATTCTCCCTCCTGGTGCGTTTTCTATCATTGGCTTGTCTTTTATTTTCATGATTTCCGCTTCTGACGCCGGTTTTTATGAGCAGGTTTGGGCCTATGAGAGGAGGATTCTCCCGAGCGCCCGCAGGAGCAGTCTGCGCGGGGCTACGCTTCCGCTTATGGTGAGGTGGAGGGACTTTGACTTGAGCATCGAGAGGAGGCGGACAGTATCATGGATTGACACACGGAGCTTGGGACAGGTGAACGTCTCCTGACTATGCTGGATTTTTGTTCGTTCTCGTCTGATTTTCCTTGCGTTTCAGATCTCATTCGGATGGGACGACCTTGACTTCGGTCCCGATTACGCCTATGTCACTCGCATCCAGAGGCATCAGTGCGTACTTACTGGCCCGTGCGTGCGAGCGTGGTATTTGGGTGATTGGAGCTTCATCGGGGTTGACGCCACCCATTGGACTCCAGGCGAGATCCCTGTGTCCATGTTTGCGGTGAGGATTATGCCCCTACGGGAGATACGTCGTGATCTGATCCGCCGATTGGTGCCTCGGGACGTATGGACCATGCTGGGGGTCGCGCTTGCTATTTAACGACGCTTTTAACTCCGATGGACCCACCTGAGATAGCGATGGATGTTGATCCTGCGGAGGACGTGTTCTCGGCGGTGGCCGTCGCTGATGTCTTTGGCCTAGAGGAGGTCCCGGTGAGTGCTTGACTTATTTATTCTTTATTTATGAGGTAGTTGGGGGTATTCATTTTGCCTTTGTTTGCAGGAGGGTTCCTTGAGGAGCGCTCGGACGTCGAATTTTTTCGATGATACCTGGGCCCGGACATCTGCGAGCGAGCCTTCATATTATGCAGGCGAGTCCTCAGGCGCTGCCCGACCAGAGCGGCTCTACCTCGGCGCACCCTTCCCGACCTTAGGGAGAGAGTACTCGGTGGTTTGTTATGGCGAGGCGGGCATGGCCTACTCCGGCATTGAGACAACCCCTCCAGTTTTCACCTCGATGGTGCCGTTCGATCCCCCTGATGCCCTCCATACCTCGAGGGAGACGTGTGTTGAAACACCTTTCCACATGATTTTGATTTGACAAAATTATTTAAGTAAAATTAAATATATTCTAAACACACTAAGTTTAAATGCTTTGATTTATTACACTAATGTGTTTGTTCAATGTTGAGTTAAATTGTTTATAAGATATAAAGACTAAAAGGCTTAAAGCCCAATACGGAAGTCAAAGCCCAAGTCAAACAGATCAAGACCACTCGGCCCGCGTGTGCAAAACGCTATCGTTGTGTGCAAAACGCAGCTCAATGAAAGAAGGATCGAGAAGACCTTCGTTGAACAACTTCGGAACGAAGCTGCTGAGTTGTATCGACAAAGAGTACAAGACAACAGCTGAGCAAGAACAACTTCCAGACAAAGTATTTCTACTTTGGGTAAAGTTCAGAAGACACAGAAAGCTGTCTAGTTGACCTTACCATAAATGGAGAAACATTCTGCCGGACTGACTAAAAGCTGCTCAGCACTGGCCGAAGACAGAAGATACTTGAATCTGATTGGCCAAGAGCACTGAGCAGGACTGAGTGACAACGACAGGAAGCCGTTTCCCTCCAATGGTTATTTCGAAATTCGAAATGACTGATGCCTCAGACGTCTCTATAAATAGGGCCTTTCAGTTGCTTCATTCCACACAGATCTTCATTAAGCCATTACGCTGACCAAAATTCTACTCGAAGTTCTGTGAGAAAAAGCAAAGCAAATACTTACACCAAATTCTATATCTTTCATGTAAAAGTCTAGAGTGATTATTCAATCATCTAAGGTGTCTTAGCAATTGTTGTTTAGGACAAATCTCATTTTTAGAGATTAGAAAGGAGAGGCTGAGTACTCGGTTGTAGTACTCAGCGAGAGATTATGAGTGAGTAGAGGTATAGAGGAAGGTACTCTTTTTATACTCAGCTTCTAAGTTGTAAAAGGTTTGATGCTCTACCGTTAAAGAGCTCAGTAGAGAATTCTAAAGCTCGGAACGTGTTCCGGGGACAGGACGTAGGCTTAGAGGCCGAACCTGGATAAATCTGCTGAGTAACATCTTTCTAACCTTAAACTCCTTAATATATATATTGCTTGCTTAAACGAAACTGACCAAGTAAAGAGGTCACGCTGAGTTGTGTGTATTGAGTATCTGAGTTCAGGAATAGACTCAAGTGCTATCTCCTGACTCAAAGAAAGAAGCTGACTTAGTCACCAGTTGACTAAGCTAGTGTCTTAATTTACTCAGCGCGCTGTGTAATCCTTTTTCAAACAAAAAGAATTCAGCCTTAACGTACTAAAATTTTAAATAGTTCCTATCCCCCCCTTGGAACTAACTTGTTACGTTATAAGGGACCAACAAGTGGTATCAGAGCTCAAAAGCTCAATGTGAAAGGTTTAACTACCTTGAGCTGATCCCCACTATGGCTGAAAACAGCACTCGGTTTCTCCCAGGAAACCAGACAACTCAGATCTTACCTGAGGGGCTGTCCATTACTCGGCCTCCCCTATTCTTCGGGTCTAACTACACCTTTTGGAAGAATAGGATGAAAAACTTTATTCAGGCAACAAATATGAGTGCATGGCTTTCAATAGTCCAAGGCCCATTTGTTCTTGTTGAAGTTATGGCTGGCCAAACAGTTGTCAAAGCTGAGGCCAAATGGACAGAGGATGATCTCAAGAAGCTACAAAATCACGCTTCGGCTATAAACATGCTTCACTGTGCGCTTGATGCTGCAGAATATAACAAGATATCAGGTTGTGAGTCAGCGCAAGAGATCTGGAAGAAGTTGGAGGTCACCTACGAAAGAACCAACAAAGTGAAGGAGTCCAAGGTGAGCCAGCTGATGAGACTATACGAGCTGTTCGAAATGAACGATGATGAAGGAATCTCTGACATGAATGCAAGGTTTACAAACATCATCAACGAGCTCAAGAGACTTGGGAAGATCTTCACTGAGGAAGAACAAGTCAAGAAGATTCTTAGGAGTCTTCCTAAAAACTGGCAAGCAAAGAAGACCGTTGTTGAGGAAGCTCAAGACTTAACCACCTATAAGTATGATGAACTTATCGGCTCACTGCTGACCCATGAGATCTCGATGAAGAATTTCGAGGTGAAGGAAAAGTCTGAAGAAAAGAAGCAAAAGTCTCTTGTCATGAAAGCTGACTCCACTGATGGAAGCTCAACAGACAATGAAGAGATGGCTATGTTTACCAGAAAGATGAAAGGGCTGTTCAAAAAGAATGACAGATATTCTAAGAAGCCTTATAAAAAAGTTTGATAAGTACAAAGCTGACTCCAGCGACAGCAAGTACAAGAAGGACAGGTCAAAGCCCATTACTTGTTTTGAATGTCATCAAACTTGCCATATCAAGTCAAGTTGTCCCTCGTTGAGGAAAGAAAGAAAGAACGGCAAGAAGGCAATGGTGGCAACCTGGAGTGATAGTGATGATTCATCATTATCTGAAGCTGATGACACTGAGTCAGCGAAGATTTGTTTCATGGCTGACGAACTTGCTGAGCCATATGCTTCTGAGCATGCTGGCCCCTCCATTGCATCTGATGATGAGGAACAGTCAACTGAGGTAATATCACTACCCTTGCTCAGAAATGAAATGGTTAATGCCCTGAGTGATCTTTACACACTTGTCAAAAAGTGTAATAAAAAGGTTAGAGCACTCAACAGGCGATGTGACGAGGTTGAGGAGGTCAAACTGAGTGACCTTCGATATCTTCTTCAGGACAACTCAGATTTGCATAGTAACATTGGAATTATGCAAAAGTTTGTCTCTGAGGTCCAATCAGATTCTAAGAAACTAAGAAAGGACGTCACATCCATTCAGAACCAACTAAAGGTTCCAAACAAAAGAAATATTCCTCTGAATACTCAGTACCGAAGTACTGGTCAGCAGAGATGGAATCCTCAGGGGAATGTCTAGTGTGACTTCTGTGGGAAGAAAGGACACACCACAAATGTGTGCTGGCACGCTCAGCACTGGGGTGCTGGCACGCTCAGCACTGGGGTGCTGACCAGTCAGTAAGAAATCCTAAACGGAAGGTCAGCTGTGACTTCTGTGGAAAGAATGGCCATACTATCCAAGTATGCCGCCATAAAATAAAATATGATGCTTTACCTATTGAACCTAACAAGCAAGGACCCAAAAAGAATTGGGTACCTAAAAGTAACTAGTTACATTGCAGGTAAGCCTAAGATGTGCTGAGAAGTCAAAGATGTGGTATATTGATAGCGCATGCTCGAGGCATATGACTGGTGATGAAACTCAGTTCATCACATTCGAGCGTAAACGAGGAGGAAGCGTAAGTTTTGGAGACAACAAAAAGGGTAAGATAGTAGGGTCAGGAACCATTGGAGGTAATCCTACTATTGAGTCAGTCTCCCTAGTCAGCGGACTCAAATATAACTTACTCAGCGTAGCTCAGCTATATGACAATGGGAGAAAAGTTATATTTGATGACACTGGATGTAAAATATTCGAGGGTAAAACTAATGAGTTAATTTTAACTGCCCCTCGCATTGATAATGTCTTCATGCTGAACTTAGAGAAAAAGTTTTCAAAAACTGTATGCTTAGTTTCAAAGGAAGAAAATTCCTAGCTATGGCACAGGAGACTTGGTCATGTAAGCATGGACCTCCTGGCCAAATTAGCAAGAAAGCAATTGGTTGAGGGACTGCCAGAACTTAAATTTGAAAATGATCAACTATGCCACGCTTGCCAAGCTGGAAAACAAACCAAACAATCTTTTCATAGTAAAAATATTGTCTCAACTAAGCGTCCGTTAGAGTTACTACACTTGGATCTCTTCGGTCCAGTCCAGCCGCTGAGTCTGGGTGGAAGAAGATTTTCCTTGGTCATTGTAGATGACTTTTCTCGGTACACTTAGATCATCTTGCTGAGTAGCAAGGATAAGACCTTTGAGACATTTTCAAATTTGGTTAGAAAACTTGAAAATGATAAAGACCTAAAGCTGGCTCACATCCGAAGTGATAATGGTGGAGAATTCAAGAACCAACAGTTTGTTGAATTCTGTTAAACCAACGGCATTGACCATAATTTTTCTGCTCCTAGAATGCCTCAACAAAATGGGGTTGTAGAAAGGAAGAACATAACCTTGGTTGAAATAGTCAGGACAATGCTGAGTGAGCATAGGCTTCCAAAGTATTTTTGGGGAGAAGCTGTCAACACAGCGTGCTATATTCTTCATAGGGCTCTTGTTAGACCTATACTAAAGAAAACCCCCTACGAACTTTGGAAAGGATGAAAGCCCAACATTGGATACTTTCGTGCCTTTGGCTGTAAATGTTTTATTTTAAACACCAAAGATAGCCTAGCTAAGTTTGACTCAAAAGCTGATGAAGCTATCTTTTTAGGCTACCCAACAAACAGCAAAGCATACAGAGTTTTCAATAAACGAACTCAAGTTTTAAAAGAGTCAGTACATGTTGAGTTCGACGAAACTAACCCTGCAGGAAGATATCTGCCGCTGACCGAGGATGATCCACACTCAGTACCTGCTGATCAAGATACAGCCGCTGAGTCATTCCCTCAAGGGCTGACCCAAGGTAAAAGTGAACCTCAAATTGTTTTCACTGACCAGTCTACACCTGCAGAGATTGTTGAAGCACAGACAACACAAGACATCAATCTACCAAAGGAGATAAGGATACCAATAGGACACTCAGAGAGTGTTATTCTTGATGCCGCTGAGAATACCCTGATGACAAGAAACCAACTCAGGAGATACCTCAACAACGTAGCCTTCGTCTCAGTTCAGGAACCAAAGAACTTCGCTGATGCTGAGGACGATGAATTCTGGATGAGCGCAATGCAAGAGGAACTTGATCAATTCAGAAGAAACGATGTATGGGAGTTAGTGCCACATCCAAGTAGTCAAAAGACCATTGGAACAAGATGGGTCTTCTGCAACAAGCTGGATGAACAAGGAAATGTAGTCAGGAACAAAGCAAGGCTTGTAGCTCAGGGCTACAGTCAGCAAGAAGGTATTGACTACGGTGAGACCTTTGCCCCAGTGGCAAGGCTATAGGCTATTAGAATTTTATGTGCATATGCAAGTTATATGAACTTTAAATTGTTTCAAATGGATGTTAAGAGTGCATTTCTTAATGGAGTTATAAACGAGGAAGTCTATGTTAATCAGCCTCCAGGGTTTGAGGATCCTAAATTCCCAAACCACGTTTATAAGCTCAAAAAGGCTATGTATGGTCTCAAGCAAGCACCACATACTTGGTATGAGAGGCTGACCAGTTTCCTGCTGACTAGAAATTATGTCAGAGGTAAAGCTGATACAACCTTATTCATTAAGAGAAAGGGTAAAGATACCCTGTTGGCTCAAATATATGTTGATGATATTATTTTTGGTGCTACTAATGAGTCAATGTGCAAGGAATTTAGCAAGCAAATGCAGACTGAGTTTGAAATGTCAATGATGGGAGAACTCAACTTCTTCCTTGGACTTCAAATCAAACAAGGGAAAAATGGCATCTTCATCAGTCAAGCTAAATATGCCAAGGAGATATTGAAGAAATATGATCTTGAAAATTGCAAGCCAATATCTACTCCTATGGGCACTGACACTGTCCTTTGTGCTGACGAGAATGGTAAGTCGGTAGACAGCAAATTGTATCGAGGTATGATAGGCTCTCTACTTTACTTAACAGCAAGTAGACCAGACATTCAGTTCTCAGTATGCTATTGTGCTAGATATCAATCTAACCCTAAGGAATCTCATTACATAGCTGTAAAAAGAATCCTTAGATATTTGTAAAGCTCAGTGAACACAGGTTTATGGTATCCCAACACTCATGGTTTTACACTCGTTGGATACACTGACGCTGACTATGGATGAGATAAGCTTGAATGAAAAAGCACCTCTGGAGGATGTCACTTCCTAGGGAGCTGTCTTGTATCCTGGTTCAGCAAGAAGCAAGCGTCAGTAGCCTTGTCTACCACTGAAGCTGAGTACATTGCTGCTGGACACTGTGTTGCTCAAGTCCTATGGATTAAGCAATAGCTTGAAGACTATGGTGTTCAAACAAAGACAATTGAGGTCAAATGTGACAACAAAAGTGCAATTGATCTATCAAAGAACCTAATTCAGCACAGCAGGATGAAGCATGTCAGCATCAGACATCACTTCATTAGAGACCATGTACTCAAGGGTGAGATAAAGCTGACCTATGTCCCAACGGATGAGCAACTTGCGGATATCTTCACGAAGCCATTGGCTCGTGAACAGTTCAGCATACTGAGAGAAGCCATTGGTATGTTTAATCCTCTTCAGTAAATTCCAGCTCTTAATATATATTCATGCTGAGTGAATAAATGTATGCTGAGTGTTTAATGCTAAATGAATGAATATCACATACTGAGCAAATATGCGCACTGAGTAGTTATGTCAAACTGAGCAACCAACTACTTAAACCATTCGTTTGTATAAAACTGACTACTCAGAATATAGAACGTTTAGAATTCTAAACGCTGAGTATAAGATCCGTTGCATTTAATGCTAAAGCACGTGAATAGCCACCTAGGATGACGTATGCACCGAATGTGTCATAAATGCCAGAATCCTTGTCGGTTGACAATCCCAAGGCAAAACCGACACATGGATTCGATAAGATCCACCTTTCACAGCTATAAATAATGGGCAAATCCCCATTTTTATCTCTTTACACTTACCGAATTCTCTGGCATATATACTTTCTCTCTAAAAACTCTCAAAACTTCCAAACCCCTCTCTGAAACTATGACTAAGATTTCTTTGAACATTTCCGGTGCCGGTCACTCTAAGACCAGTTCCGATGAACCTTCCAGGCATTCTACTCCGCTTGGAACGACTAAGGCCACTACACCGAGCAAAGGCAAAGCTGGCCAAGCCACCTCCTCTAAAGGAAAGCCGACCAAAGTCAGAACCTATACTAAGGTCTTTGAAGACGTTAGGGAGTGGAAGATAGACCACTCAAGGTGGTTCTCTGTGGCTTTCGTAGAAACAGAGCAACCATTCTGTGAATGGATATCGAAGAATGGCTAGACCGAGCTGTTCTCAATCAGAGATCCAACTTACCCTGACTTAGTAAGGGAATTCTACCATAATCTGCGGGTTGCTGACGATAACCAGGACCACCTAGTAACTGTGGTAAAAGAGAAAACAATTTTTGTTAACCCTACCTACCTTGCCAACTTGCTAAAACTGAAGAATGAAGGAACAAAACTGAGGAGGACTGGTGATCATGAAGGAACTGGGTACTCTGCCACCTTCTGCAAGCCCGCTGGCCATTCTAGAGAAATCTCCAGTTCCTCAATGGGTCAGCACCAAAAGATGGCACACTACCTGCTGACCAATTATATCTTCCCAAAGAATAAACTGCACCAGCTCAGCAACAAACTTTGAGCAATGCTTCATATGGCATAGCCCATCAACATGCCAGTATTCTTAATTACCGGCTTCCAAAGGAACACTGGAACTCTAAGGCTGGGCTCACTCATAACCAGAATCCTCATAGACCATCAGATTGACCTATTCGAGGAAACTGAGGCCCAAGGCTCTAAGATCACAGCTGTTGTGCTGCGTGCCTTGAAGTTTGACCAACCGGTTAAGAAAGCCAAAGGTGCTGATTAGCCTGCTGAGGAGGCTGTCCCAAAGAAGGGCAAAAGAATAAAGGCTCCAGCTGCCTGCAAAAGGAAAGCCGTTGGGACTCCTTCGAAAGATGCTGAGTCTCCGGCCAAGAAGCTGAAGTCAGTTGCTCAAAAAGGTCAGGAGAGACCTAAGTCAGCTCAGAAGAGAAGCAGGCAAGATGAGCCTGATACAGAAGAAATAATGGATGCTTATGAGCAACCTCTGAAGAAGAAGAAGTCTTCAGAGCTGACCCCTATTGATGTTATCCCCACTGACATCATTATCACTAGTGATTCTCACTTCACACAATGTCAGGGAACTGAAGCTGAGCATCAAGAAGACGATGTACAACTGGATGATCAGTTCATCACACAGGTTGAAGAAGAGCTAGAAGAAGATGAAGGGAATGATCAACAGGAGGAAGAAGAAAGTGGCCAGGATGACACTGAGGAGACAGCCAGTGGAGAGGAAACTGCTGACCCAACTAATACTGAGTTGGCTGCAGAAGAAGGACAAGAAGAACAAACTGACCAGCTCAACGCTGATCAAGAAGAGACTTCTCCTCCTCACTCAGTAGAGTCTATCCCAGCTGACACTACTCCTCCTCAAAGAAGAAGACTAGTAAAGGCAAGTCAGACAACTGTCACTGACCTTCCTGTCCAGAAGCCGACCAAAGACCCTTCTACACTTAAGCTAAAAAATTTCAGCAAACAAACTTCTTCTTCTCTACCATCTTCTCTTGAAAAGCAAGCCTCTGTTTCTTCACTACAGGAACAAGCCGACTTGAATGCTTCTGCAAACCCTACAAGCCAAACCGAGCAAGTTCTCGCTAATGCTGCTGCTCCAAGTACTGTGCTGACTCAGGACATTCCTGCCCCTGTCAGCACTGAAACCATTCAGATTACTTCTGCACCAACAATCATTCCTGCCGATCAATCATCTCTCCAAGAGAACCAAGTGCAGATTGAAAACCCCCTTCCAGTCACTGACCATGTCGTCCCTGAGAAAAATCCGACTCCTCCATCAACTGGTCACACTAAGGAAACTAGGCAACCTGATGAAGGATCACTCAGCTATCTGCATGCCACCGAGTCTGGTAGACAACTCATCAACTCGGTGCAGTCATTAATCCAAAATCTTCATCAAAATGCTGAACCTACTGCTGGGTCTACCAACAATGCGTCAACTCAGCTGTCCCAAGTCACTCAGCTTTTAAATGAAGTTAAAGGACTGAAGGATCTGCTAAGTGATATGATCTCAATTCAATCACAACAGCCCAAGCAGGACTCAATAACGAAGCTGGCTGAGCTCCAACTGACAACGGTTCAACATCTCAACACTCTTCAAGGACTATTCCAGACCTTGTCAGCTGCGAACACTCAATATGCAACTTTTGCTGAAGTTCAGATGCTCTTTGCCCAGCTTCACACTGAGAAAAACAAGACCAACCATCAGCTGGCTTCCTACTCTCAATGCTCGGTGGAGCAAATTAGCGAAGCCGTTCGTTTGCTGAACTTGAATAAGCAAGAAATGGACACTGACCAAATGAAGCAGAATGAGATACTGGTCACTACCCAAAAGACTTTCACCCATGTGCGTCACTACAATATCCAGCGTCAATATTATGACGCAGCCCTGCTGAAGACATTTCATCAAATTTTTGCTACACTGTCAGATACAATTACTTGGGTGGGTAAGTCTCAAGCCTACATACTGAGCATGCTCAGCGCAGCTGAACTCAGTATACCTAAAGAGGTCTTGGATGAAGGCGTTGTTGTCTTCGACGGCATCAATGAAAGTGCCGACAAGCTTAAGGAGTTGTCCGCCTTACTGACCAACACGGTCTTAACCGACTCCTTTAGAATTCCTCCTCCCGATGCTGACAAAACGGGGGAGAAAGAACAAGCTAGAACTCAGCCCGAGGCTACTAGAAATAGTCAGTCTAAGCATAAGAAGAAGAACTAGAAATAGGCTAACTCAGTTTATTTATTACTTTGTAGTTTCTATGTTTCTTTTTGCTTATCTTTTTGCTGTATATGTTGACTACTTTATTTCAATACAATACTTGCATCTTTTATCCAAACTTGAGTTATTTTATACGATGCTGAGTATTATGTTACTATGTATCTTCAAATACATCAACTGTGTTTACTGCTTATAATACTTGTTGATTGTATGCTATGCTGATAAAATCTCTGACATTATCTTCTATGTTTATTAAACACTGTCTCATAAGACCCATTGAACAATAAAATACTCAGCGCTATCTGAATGTTAAATCTTCCGCTTAACACTGAGTAAAATAGAATATATTCCTTGAGCTGACCTATATCTGTAAACTGACCTTAGACTTACTCGATTAAACCTTAAAATGTTTAGAGTAAAACTAAGTCAGTAGCTCAACCCTGACGGGAGAGTCTGCTAAGTAATATTAGGTCAACTATCATGGGGGAGCTCAACACTGAGTTCTTCACTGAATAGTTTTGCCAACATCAAAATGGGGGAGTTTGTTGAAACACCTTTCCACATGATTTTGATTTGACAAAATTATTTAAGTAAAATTAAATATATTCTAAACACACTAAGTTTAAATGCTTTGATTTATTACACTAATGTGTTTGTTCAATCTTGAGTTAAATTGTTTATAAGACATAAAGACTAAAAGGCTTAAAGCCCAATACGGAAGTCAAAGCCCAAGTCAAACAGATCAAGACCACTCGGCCTGCATGTGCAAAACGCTGTCGTTGTGTACAAAACGCAGCTTAGCGAAAGAAGGATCGAGAAGACCTTCGTTGAACAACTTCGGAACGAAGCTGCTGAGTTGTATCGACAAAGAGTACAAGACAGCAGCTGAGCAATAACAACTTCTAGACAAAGTATTTCTACTTTGGGTAAAGTTCAGAAGACACATAAAGCTGTCTAGTTGACCTTACCATAAATGGATAGACATTCTGCCGGACTGACTAAAAGCTGCTCAGCACTGGCCGAAGACAGAAGATACTTGAATCTGATTGGCCAAGAGTACTAAGCAGGACTGAGTGACAACGACAGGAAGCCATTTCCCTCCAACGGTTATTTCGAAATTCGAAATGACTGATGCCTCAGACATCTCTATAAATAGGGCCTTTCAGTTGCTTCATTCCACACAGATCTTCATTAAGCCATTACGCTGACCAAAATTCTACTCGAAGTTCTGTGAGAAAAAGCAAAGCAAATACTTACACCAAATTCTATATCTTTCATGTAA
The DNA here is from genome assembly GCF_963576675.1 of Euphorbia lathyris. Lineage (NCBI taxonomy): Eukaryota > Viridiplantae > Streptophyta > Magnoliopsida > Malpighiales > Euphorbiaceae > Euphorbia > Euphorbia lathyris. The sequence continues at coordinate 14,652,930 of NC_088914.1, read as the reverse complement.
AATTCTAGAGTGATTATTCAATCATCTAAGGTGTCTTAGCAATTGTTGTTTAGGGCAAATCTTTATCATTTCTAGAGATTAGAAAGGAGAGGCTGAGTACTCGGTTATAGTACTCAGCGAGAGATTAGGAGTGAGTAGAGGTATAGAGGAAGGTACTCTTGTTATACTCAGCTTCTAAGTTGTAAAAGGTTTTATGCTCTGCCGTTAAAGAGCTCAGTAGAGAATTCTAAAGCTCGGAACGTGTTCCGGGGACAGGACGTAGGCTTAGAGGCCGAACCTGGATAAATCTGCTGAGTAACATCTTTCTAACCTTAAACTCCTTAATATATATATTGCTTGCTTAAACGAAAGTGACCAAGTAAAGAGGTCACGCTGAGTTGTGTGTATTGAGTATCTGAGTTCAGGAATAGACTCAAGTGTTATCTCCTGACTCAAAGAAAGAAGCTGACTTAGTCACCAGTTGACTAAGCTAGTGTCTTAATTTACTCAGCGCGCTGTGTAATCCTTTTTCAAAGAAAAAGAAGTCAGCCTTAACGTACTAAAATTTTAAATAGTTCCTATCCCCCCCACTTGGAACTAACTTGTTACGTTATAAGGGACCAACAACATGCACTGACTTTGTAGGATTATCCGATTATTTTCGGGAGCGGCTCGACCTGCGTTGTGCCAGCCACCTAGTGAGTATTCTTGTGCTGTTATAGTGTAGTGAAATGTATGCATGTGATGCACATATGTATGTATAACTTCTGTTGTTGTCTATTTTGGTGTTTTTTCTTTTTTTTTCTTACAGAGTGATCTTCATGCTAATGATCAGAGGTTCAGCGAGTTGCAGCGAGACGCCGATGCTCGGGTTGGACATGTATATCGAGAGAGGGATGCTATCTGGATGGAGAGGATGCGCATTGAGACAGAGGGCCGCCGTGTAACTGATGAGGGGCGCCGGATCACCGAGGAGACCTTGGCAGCGGAGCGGGCTTCACATATAAGGGCCTTTGAGGACTTCTGGGACTTTGGATCGTTTCCTCCTTGATGGGCTCACCATTATCATGCCTTGTAGCTTTCTTTTATTAGTATTACCCCGACGTATACTTTGTATGTAGGGAGGGGGTAGATAGAGGTATAGGCTTTCTTTTTTGTGATAGGAAATGTATAACTCATGATTCATAATACAACGCATTCAGTTGATTATAACGATTCCAATCATTCTCTTCAAATATATTCTTGCCTTTATTTATTTACAAACAACAGAAATGCTTAGCCAATTATACATTATTTTTGTAATTTCTCAAGATATAACTACTGTTACCAGGATCCGCCTTTTTTCGGTTTTCAGATCCCAACGATTTTTCAACTCTCCTTTTATTATCCCGGAATTTTCAAATGAGCGCCCTCTCGGTTTTCACTCATTGGGATGTCCCTTATTGTTGCATAGATCGCCCTTTGCGGGTTTTCAACCTATCAGGAATTTTTATTTCTCTTTTTTTTTACGAAAAGTATTTCTTAAGCCTATCCAGGTTGGTAGGTTCGGAGAACTCCATGCCGTCCATCGTAGTTAGTTTCACCGTGCCTTTGCTCAGCATCTTCTTCACGAGAAACGGTCCTTCCCAGTTTGTCCTGAACTTGCCCCTAGGGTCGGTGTGCGTCATTCGGATCTGTTTCAGCACCATATCCCCTTCTTTGATAGGGCTGGCCTTGACCTTTTTGTTGAAGGCCCGGGCCATCCTTCTCTGATATAATTGCATATGGTAAAGAGCCTCCATCCTTTTCTCGTCCACCAATGCCAACTGTTCATATCGCTTCTTCACCCATTCCGTCTCGGGAATCTCTGCTTCTATCGCGATTCTCAGCGATCGCTTTTCAATCTCAATCGGGAGAACGACTTCTGCCCCATATACCAAGGAGAACGGTGTTGCCCTAGTTGACGTTCTAACTGTCGTGCGATAAGCCCATAAAGCGAGTGGAAGCTGCTCGTGCCAATTCCGATGCGGCTCCACTGTCTTTACGAGAATCCTCTTAAGGTTCTTATTTGCCGCTTCTACTGCCCCGTTATCTTGTGGACGATATGGAGAAGATCTATGATGCTCAATACCGTACTATTGGAAGAGACTTTTCACCTCTCCTTGGAACCGGACCCCATTATCCGTGATCATATGATGAGGCACTCCGAACCTGGTGATTAGGTGCTTTTCAATGAACTTCCTCATCTGCTTAGATCCCAACTTGCTAAATGATTCTGCCTCTACCCACTTGGTGAAGTAATCAATGGAAACCGCGATGAATTTGTGCCCATTTGACGCATTAGGCCTCACCTCTCCGATGATATCAATGCCCCAAGCTGCAAACGGCCAAACGGGTGCCAACACGTGCAGTTCCATAGCTGGCAAGTGATTATAATCTCCGTGGATTTGACAATCATGGCATTTCTTCGCATATTCGTTACAATCTCTTTCCATGGTGAGCCAATAGAAGCCTTGTCTTACGATTTTCTTTGCCAACACTGCCCCTCCCATATGGGCTCCACAAATTCCCGAGTGTACCGACTCCATTGCCTCACGGGCTTCTCCCTCGTCCAAGCATCTCAATTGTAATCCATCGGCGTGCCTTTTGTAAAGCAAATCATTGTGGATACTGAACTGCTGAGCTAACCTCCTGATCACGGCCTGATCCCTAAGTTCTGATTCTGCTGGATAAGTCCCGTTTTTCATGAAATTCACAATGTCGAAGTACCAAGGCTTCTCATCCACTCCCAATAACATCACGTCTTCATAGCATGGTTTGTGAGACCTCCTCAATACCAGAGGTTTTGAGGCGAGGTTCCGAGGATTATCCCAAACTGACACCAACGTGGCCAAAGCATCCGCCGCTTGGTTCTGCGCTCGAGGGATATGATAAAAACGACACTCACTGAACCTCTGTGCCAACCCCCTAGCTGATCCAGGTACAGGCGCAACCTCTCCTCTCTTACTTCCCAATTTCCTTAGGCTTACTCGATAATTAACTTTGAGTCGCCCCAGACTTCGATATATGACGCTCCTAGTGCCGCTAGTGACTCTAACCCATAGATGCATGCTTCGTACTCGGCCATATTATTAGTGAGAGGGAACGACAACTTCTTTGCCATAGGGATCCTTTCCCTTTCTGGCAAGATAAGTAACACTCCTACCCCTGCTCCACTTGAATTAACTGCGCCGTCAAAGAACACTTTCCACAGTATAACTTCTATGGCACTTAAATGCTCGTCGGGGAAATCATAGTTTATTTCCTCTTCCTCCGTACTTAGGGGTTGATTGGCCAAGAATTCTGCTACAGCCCTTCCCTTGATAACCTTCTTCGTTACATATTCAATGTTGAATTCGGACAACAGCAACAACCATTGGGCCAGCTTCCCGGTCAAGGACGGAGTCCGGTACAGATATTTTACGGGATCCATTCGAGAAATGATGATCACCTTATAAGACTGAAAGTAGTGTCGCATCTTCTTCGTTAACCATACTACGGCCACGCATGTTTTTTCGATCATATTATACTTGAGCTCGTATTCCAGGAATTTCTTACTTAAATAATACACTGCGTGTTCCACCCCGGTGTCCCCTTCTTGGGCCAACATTGCTCCAATGGATCGCTCCTCGATCACCACATACAGGAGAAGTGGTCTTCCGAGTTTGGGTGGTCTCAAAACCGGAGGATTAGTCAAATAAGTTCGGATGCTCTCCAATGCTTGCTGGCATTTGTCGTTCCAAACCGTCAGTTGATCTTTTCGCAGCAGTTTAAAGATCGGCTCGCATATCGTGGTGAGTCGTGGTATGAACCGACTGATATACTGAACCTGCCCCAGAAATCCTCTCACTTCTTTCTCACTCTTTGGTGCCGGCATTTCCTATATGACCTTTACCTTGTCGAGATCCACCTCGATCCCCTTGTTACTGATCACATAGCCTAAGATTTTCCCCGATGAAACACCAAAGAAGCACTTCTTCGGGTTCAACCTCAGCTTGAATTCTGCAATTCGGGCCAAAATTTTCTCAAGTGCGGTGAAATGCCCCTCTCTCGTCTCCGATTTGACCATCATGTCGTCCACATAGACTTCCACCTCTTTATGTATCATGTCGTGGAACAGTGCCGTAGCCATTCGTTGATAAGTTGCCCCAACATTTTTCAATCCAAACGGCATAACTCGATAGCAGTATGTTCCCCATTCAGTGGTGAACGAAGTTTTTGCTTTGTGTTTTTCGGCCATCTGAACTTGCATGTAGCCCATGAAACCATCCACGTTTGTGTGTAAGACGCTAGATGCTGCACTGTCAATTAATACATCGATGTGGGGCAATGCGAATTCATCTTTGGGGCAAGCCTTGTTGAGATCTCTATAGTCGATGCACATTCGCACCTTACCGTCATTCTTGGCGATTGGCACTACATTTGCCACCCATGGCGGATATTCTATTACTTCGATGAAACCTGCTTCTAACTGTTTCTTCACTTCCTCTCTGATCTTATCTGCCCATTCCAGCCTTATGCGTCGGAGTTTCTGTTTCACGGGTTTAGCATCGGGGTATGTTGGAATACGGTGAGTTACGATTGATTGATCGATTCCTGGCATATCTTCGTACGTCCAAGCAAACACTATTTCGTATTTTTTAATTATTCTCTCAAATTCTTTCCTCTCTTCAGTAGTTAATTCTTGAGCAATTTGTATAAGTTTAGGATTTTCATCCGTGCCAAGATTGAAAGTTGACATTTCTATTGTATTGATTTCAAATGTAGGCATGTTATATGAATGATAATGCATGGAATGATCAGAATCAACATCAAGCAAGTAAGCAAAATCAGAATTCATTTCATTGATAGTATTGGTGAGTACATCGTCAGATTCAAACAAAGCAGTAATACAATTGTCATCATCGGGTTTCTCATAGGCCTTGGAGGCGCCGGGCTCATCCACCGCTCCCACAGTTGTCTCCACAGTGATGACCTGCTCCTCGGCATTCAGATCCAACATCATGATCTCCTCGACGAAGCAGCTTGCCTCTTGATGCGGGTTCCGTGAAGAACCCGATCTAAGGGATAAGTGTACCCCGTCGTTATCAAGTAATAAATTTCTGGGTTTAAGTCCAGGTTATCGTCCATAGGATTTATTTCTGCAAGTACCGAATTACTAAGTCTCGGATGTTATCTAGGCTTAGGGGGTTTTGAGTTTGGTTTTGTTTAATTAATCTACTCCTAGGTTGAATTACACTAATTCTAATTAAGTTATCTAATTCTAGCTAAGTTATTCTAAGCCTAGCTAAATTACTCTACCCCTAATTGATCTTTTACCAAAGCAATCAGACTGAATGAACATGAAGGAATACGATGATAACAATGATAGAGTGTTTACGCAATTGAATTGAAACTAAGTCGCTTATGTCCAAGGCGATTAACCCGACCTATCCTCCTAAAGTCCCTAGTTCGTGATTCCCTTGTAAGGCCGAAACTAGATCTAAGGCTCAGTAATTTGGGCTTAATCTTCTATAGGGTCGTCAATCCTATAGGCACTGACTAGGTCAGATTCAGCTCGCAATATGTGCCAACCTAATTTTGGGATTATCGAATGAGTTAAACCAATCAGACAAAGCGTAAGACAAAGATTAAAACATCAAAACAGTTGAATAAACAAAATCTATATTATATATCAAAGATGAAGGAATTGTCACGAAGTTACAATAAACCTAGAATTCATAGCATGTATCAGAGGCTAAACAGAATATAAAAGAAGAAAAATCCCTTTCAGGGAACCTGTCTACCAATGCAGGCGTCTTTCTAGGATTTAAGGATGGAGCTTGAGTAATCCTCGGTGAATGGAGCTTCGGAGGTGTCTTCAATGGAGGTTTGAAGGTTATGGAGGAGGTGGAGAGGATTTCTCAAGGTGGAAGCTAAGCTAATTACAAAAGTAAAAGATATCTAATTTACAATTGAAAATTCCTATTTATAGACGCGTCTTGGGCCTCGTTTTGACCTAATTTCGTGTCCTTGTTGGTGTAGGAAGATGTGGGGCCGAACGTGGCTTCGTGGGGGCGGAATTGGTCTTTTTGACCAATTCCCGCAGGTCTGCTCGCCGAGCAGGAAAGGCTGCTCGCCGAGCAGAATTGCGACGAGCAGCCCCTGCTCGCCGAGCAGGCACTGCCTGCTCGGCGAGCAGGCACACTGCCTGGGCAGTGCCTGGGCGCTGCCTGGGCAGTGCCTGGGCAGTGCTTGGGCGCTGCCTGGGCAGTGCCTGGACTGCTGCCCGGGCTGCGTGCCGATGCTCAATTCGCCGAGCGGCTGCCGGGGGGTCCTGCTCGCCGAGCGTTTTCGCCCGAAACGCGCTCGATCCGTGCCGGATGACTTCTATACCCTTTTTCGTCCGAACTTACACCTGCACACGCATAAAAACTCCAAGAAACATTAGTCTAAAAGCCAAATTGATCCGTCAATCGCTTATTTTGAGCAAACGCTTCGTTTGGTGCGACTTTTGACGGACCAATTAGCTTCAAAAGATAACGGAATTCTAATATGCATGTTATTTCGGCCGTATTTGCCTAAATTGATCACAAAACGAGCCTAAACAACGAAAAGTAAATAGAACGTTTCCAATTTCTAACTAACTCACACAAAAGCATTTAAATGCGAGAATTGCTCGCTTATTAACCAAATTACTCTAAAAACCGTCCTAAAACCGTACCCAAAGATAGGGGTTTTTGACCCCTATCACCTCTCCTTTGCCCCAGCTGGTGACATCGTTGAAGATCTCAAAGCCTGGCAGAATCTTTCCTTCAATTCTAGTCCACGACTCGGGAGTTCCAGAATAAACCTTCCCGTGACCCTCATTCATAAAATACTTCTTTAGGCCCACCTTTTCCTCACTGCCTGTGTTGGACGGACCTCCCAGCTCATATCCCAAACCCCTCCGGGTTTTCTGGCTCCTGAAGTCCGGAGATTCTAGCAACCCTTGATGGTGTGCTCCCAATCCCATTCCGGGGATGAAACCCCCTTTCATCATCTTTATCACATCGGTGGTTATGCTGGACTCGTAGATCCCGAAAACCTGGAATTCGAAGAAAAGCTGAGGCTCAATTCCCAATACCGCCACTGAACTCAGTTTCTCGGCTCGGATAGTCACTATCTCCTCCCCGTAGGGGAACTTGATCATTTGATGGAGCGTGGAGGGCACACCTCCCAACTTGTGGAACCATGGACGTCCCAATAATACAGCAAAAGTCACCGGTATATCCAACACAGTGAATTCAGTCTCCTCCTCATGTGGCCCCACTTTCAACTTATCCTTGAAACCTCCCTCGATGTGGCGACGACTATCATCGTAAGCTCGAATTATCGTCTCCGAGGCCATCAAATCACCCTTCTCTATCCCCAACTTGGATAACAGCTTCAATGGACACACATTAATGGCCGATCCATCATCAACCATCACACAGCTCGTCCTCTTCCCATTTATCTCAGCTCGGATGTACAAAGGCTTGTTATGAGCCTTACCCTCCTCCGAGAGATCTTCATCTGTGAAAATGATTTCCATCTTCTTCCGGGCCATGATTGGCCCTACTAGCGCTGCCGGTTCAGTGCCAGTAGAAATGACCAAGTTTTGCAGCTCCTTTATCAAATTCTCACGGTGGTACTTGGAGTGGCACAAGACTTCCCACACCGTAGACTTAGCTTGCGTCCTTTTCAACTGCTCGAGGACTTGATCATCCGGCTTGGGAGCCGATCCTTCTCCTACCTCAGTTTCCACCATCGGCGCCTTTCCCTCAGCCACTCGACCTGATCTTGTCATAACAGTAATCTCCGGCTCATCATCAGATTCATCCCAAATGTTGATAGGAGTTCCCTGATCGGTATCTTCCTCATCCGAGGAGCTTTCCCAAATGTCCACGACCATCAGATCCATTATGTGAGGGACGTTCGGATTCAAATAGAAGGGATCTGCCGATCCATACATAGCCCAGCCAACCAACTCGTCATAATTTCTGAGAAATAATCTATTCATCCTTCTTGCCGCTATCGGAGTAGCGCCTCTCTGTATGCATATGAGCTGCACCTTATCACTCATCATTTCTTGACACTGCTCGTAGTGGTACCTCCACCTCCTAGCGTAATCCGCAAACGGTTCCTCGGGGAATTGCCTGATCCTATCTAGATCTTCTAGGGATCCCGTCCACGGAATATACATCCCATATCTCGACACAAACGCATCCCGAAGAGGTATCCAATGACCCCTTTCTTCTTCTGATAGCCCTTGGTGCCACAACAAGGCTTCCCCTATGAGAGTTTCCGGGAAGTGCTCGTGTAACTCACTTTGAGGGAACCCGGCGTCATACATATGGTTGCGGAATAACTTCGCGTGCTCAGTGGGATCCCGATATCCACCATACTTGGGCATCGCTAACACCGCTTCACGTGTCTCGTAATAGGGCGAGTCCGGTGTTTGGTTTGCAAGCATCCATACCGTATATTATTTAATGAACCTCTTGGTCATCGCGGCCCAATCGCACTTGATACGCATCGGAAGAGACATATACCACATCAGCGGCTCCCCCATTAGTGAATTGCAAAACAGACTGGTGATCTCTTTTTCATTAAAACCCAAAGGCCCCATGGTCGACAAGTAGAAGTGAAGGTGTTCCATTGGATCCTTGTTGCCGTTATACTTACTGACAGCTGGCAACAGACGTTTGATAGGCCCAATTTGCAGCGCTCCGCGGTCCTATCCTTAGCTTTCTTGTACTTTTCTAGGAATAGATCGGACAACTGTTCCCAATCATGCTTGCAGGAGTCGGGCAATGAGTGGAACCACCTCAAAGGCTCGCCTATTAACGAATGGTGGAACCACTGAACAACCTCATCCACCCCAAATGATTCAACAAACATATCATACATATACTCGCGCAAGTGCATATCGGGATTATCCACCCCACTGAATAAACTCAATTCCGACACAATAGTTCGAGACGACCTTTCCTCGGTCTCTTCGGCACTATCTTCATCATACGGTGCTCTGCCGTCTAATCCTTCATCCATCGGCTCGTCCGCCTGCTTCTCGCCAAGGAAGGACACATATAAACCACTTCCCACATTACTCTTCTCACCGGAGTCCAACAACTCCTCTTCGTCTTCCCCGAAAGATTCCATAACTAAACTCTCTTCGAGCCCAGACCCGATCATGCTCACCCTATGGTTAGGCAATGGATTACGCCTAGTGGAAGGGTTCGCTGACGAAGGATCAGCTATCTTCTTCTCCTCAATCAAATCTTGGATCTCGTGCTTCAACCTCTCACAGTTCTCGATATTGTGCCCATAATTACTGTGGAACTCACAGTATCCCCTAGCTTGTATCTGCGGGGTAGGCTGTGCCTTGTTATAAGGAGTAAGAGCTTTCAACAATCCCTTTTTCTGTAATCGTTCGAAAACTTTTGCATAGGTCTGATCAAACTTGGCAAACTGCCTCTTCTCGATAGCGTTGAGTTCAAGCATTTTCACTGCGGCAGGTTCTGCACTCACGCTTGGCCCTCCGGCACTATACCCAGACTTCATCCACTTAGTATAAGCTTTCTTCGGCTCACCGTCTCCCTCAACTGTCAACGCGCAACTATACATCTGATTGAAATCAGAAAAAGGCATATACCGCAGCTCATTCTTAATATACGGCAAAGTGTTGCCAATTACCATTCGGATTTCGTCCTGCTCAAGCGGTTTCTGCTTCATAACTGCCGCCTTGGCCCTCCATCTCCTCAAAAAATCGGACAAGGATTCTCCGGTCTGCTGCTTAGTACTCTCTAGCTCCTTCAAAGTAACTTCAAGCATAGTGTTGAAACTATACTGAGCGATAAATGACTTTGCTAACTCCTTCCAATCCCTCTTCATCACCAACGGTAACGCATGAAACCACATGAGGGCAGCCCCCTCCAGGTAAGTATTGAATAATCCAAGAACTTGTTCCTCAGTCAGGATCGTGTGTTTTATCACTGCGACATACTGGTTCATGTGAGCCGTGGGATCCCCAGTTCCATCAAACTTCTTCATGTCAGGGAGCCGGAACTTCAAAGGCAAAGCATTTGCTGACAAACAATTCTTCATATTATAAAAGTCCTAACTTCCGTAGCTTCCCCCACGCAGATCCTGCACCTCCTGAGTGATGTGCTGCTTCCATTCCTCCTCCTTGGCTTTCTCCTTCTCAAGCTGCTTTCGGATATAATCCTGATAATCGTCCTCATTCCCGAAGCGGGGACTAATGTTTACATCATTCTCAGCGTGCTTGCTTCCGCCTTTGTTATCCTTAGTAGCTAGTTCAACCAACTGGACTAAGATTACGGCCAACTGGTCGGTGATGTTGTTCACAGAGGTCTCCAACCCAGCCACCTTCTCATCGATCGTAGACATACTGACAGAAGACTGAGCAGATTCGAACAAAGATGATTCGGATGCCACAACTGCCGATTCAGAACTGACAATCTGTAGCTGATCAAGCTGCCTGACTAGCCGGTTACTCTCGCAGTACCAAGACCTCTTAATGGTGATGTCTGCATAAGCAACACTCGTTCCAGTATGTATGCATGATTTATATGCATGATTCGTGGTGTGTGCGTTTATTTATTCACGGATATATAAGATAAGAAGAACAAACGTCAGTCTAAATACATGTATCACAACATCTCTCTTCCACCCTTATTCCTCCACACACTCGATGGTCCAAGTCTCTTTCCTAGGATTTTGGTTTGGGGCTCACATTGCGGTCCGGGGGACGCGTGATGCCGTCAATTATTGCGGAAAAGTAAATCATCCATCAGACAATACAGTTCGTTTTGACGTATCATCATTCAGTGACTAAGATATCGACCAAATTGGATTGTCCTTTCTGAATAACTCGTCTTTCGTTATTTCGTGAGACGCATTAGTTCGGGTTTTGACACCCTTTGAGCGCATCTCAGATTTAGACGTGGTACGAGTTATTCTTTTGGTTCAATCATTCGTTATTGACAATGATTCGTCCCCTTTTATTCGCGTGGGTTCATATCTCGATTTTTGGATTACAACGGGATCTTTTGGATCTATCGAGAGACGTAACCACGTGTTTGTTTAGTGATGATATCACTTTTGGATTTTATTTTAGGGAACGGACCCATTGCGTAACGTGTTTGTTTTTAGCGTCAAGAATCCGTTTGCTCGTTTTGGCTACGTGAAAAGACGGCGAGTCTTATTCGAGTGTGCGATAATCTTTCGGCTAATAACAACTTTTTATTTCTTCCAATTTACGGGATATATCCTCATAGCGTGGTTATAGAAAATCAATGTTTCGTTTAATCGCATGCTTATTCGAAGCAGAGATATCACCGTTCTTTTCATTTAGGCACGAGTTTAAGCAAACACGCAGGTCGGGCCATATTTCTTGTAGTTTTGGTAACGGTCGAAATGATCGAGCCATTAGTCAAACCCACAGTCTCGTCCATATGGTGCATTCATGCGGTTTAGATTAATTCGGCTTTGTGATTTTTAAGCGGTGTATATACCAGTTCGAGGCACGTATTTAACGGCATTGGTTCATTTTCTTTAACTACTCTCGGGATTGACATATATAGTAGATACAGAATGATTTTGGTCATTTTTATTTTTATTTTCCTTTTATTTTCTTAGTCACTTTTGCGGATACGTTCATTTCTCCTTAGAATAACACAAGGTGTAACGTAAGAGCTCGTTTTTTATTTAGAAGGGACGGGTCACGTTTACGAAACTCTTTACGTTACAACGGGGTCGTTCAAAACAGAAATGTTCTTCGTTTTCGTTTTGTCATAATCTCGCTTTATCCCAACGTATTTAAAGAATGTGAATAACGGCTATCGTCAATATAGTTCTTTGAATCGAGGTATAACTATCCTTAATACCAAACCGATTTGTACTAATACGTGCTTACGTCACAATGTATTTCCTGAACATGTGCCTTCTTCGGGACACGGAAAGGGACTAGGCGGGTCGCACAAGTTCATTCATACGAGATGACTAAGTCGTCTTTAGTTCGAATCGTTTCGATGCTTTGGGGTAGTTTATATATCGGTTTAAGAGTATATATTAACGCATCGTTTCATTTCCTTTACATATTTTAGGACTAGACACGTATCATGGCAATTTGAAAACATGAGTTGATTCATTTATCACATCAAAAATAGTAACGGGTAATCCTATGGCAACTTCTAAGGCTACTATATGCTGACACGGCTGATCGCGGGACCTCACAGGACCACACAAATTCACCCCTAACGAATGGATGGGGACCCTTTGGCGCCTTACTGCAAGGGGGAACTTACACTAGCCTCTTTCGAGCGACGAATGCACTCTCGCTAGAGGTTTCGCGGAAATTACCCAAAAGGTTTGCAATAATGCTTATGAATGCATATGAAAAGAAATAATACGATCCGTCCCCGTTAAGGGCTTAATACACGCCTTCCGGAATCAAATTTCTCGCTTCCCCAGCAGATTCGCCACTTGTAGGTGCCGCGGCCTCGCCCGGGCGGACCGGGGGGTGGACACCGTTGATGACAGATGCTGTGATTGGCACCGAAAGCAACCAATCGCGGAATTAAGCTGCTCGGTAGGGCTGGAGCTCAGAGTATGGAAGAGTCGCCACCCAGGAATGGAAAATGAACACCGATCCCTTGCGGGAGACCGGTGAGGGTTCGGGAAACTTAGGTACGAGCCGAGAAGGCTAGCTCCTTCCCGGAGAAAGGCTACTAGGCACCCCGACATCGCCCGGTTATGAACCACCGGCCTCCTACTTAGCTTGTTAGGCGATAACGGACTAATCGTATATTTCTTTAAGTTTAAAATTCATTTGAAACATTTTCTTTCTCGTTTTGAAAACCGTTTTGAGCATATTATTGAAATCCATTTTAGTAGAGAATCACCCATTTTGCATGAATTTAAAGTATATAGGAGAGAGAGGGAGATAGAGGAAAGAATTGATTTATTCACAGTGTGAGTCATGCTTTGTATCATACATTAAATCTACACTAATCTCACTCTCAAAGAACGAGTTTATTTACATGGTTCGTACCTTAATCGTCGTTGGAACGATTTAGGTACGTTTCAAAAACCCGTTAATTTACATGATGTTCACTCGAATCGCCGTTGGAATGACTCGAGCGTTTGAGAACGTTGAACAAAAAGTTTTAACCAAAAACGTGATTAAGCATACAAGTCCATTTATTTTTGTACAAAGCCGTTTAGTTAGAAAAACGATTCAAAACTCTATTATTTACAATGAAAACGATTTTAATTACAAGGTTCGCTTAATCCGTCGTTGGAACGAATTAAGGTTTTAAAACGTGACGTTTAGGAAATAGTTTGAAATGGTAAAAAGCCTTTTATTTACACTTTATACATATCTAGAAAAACTTTACTTTAAATAAGCAAGTTAAACTCTCTTTTTGTGGTTTATTTTCCCTTTCTCACTCAATTTACTCCTTACTTAAACACAATTACAATAATAAACAAATTAAATCCAAACCCCACCCTAAATACATTTGAAATATATATATATATATATATATATATATATACACACAAAAATGAGTAATAATACCCATTAAAATCAAATAGAGAAAATAATACATATTAATAGGTAAAAATAGTGGTGAAAATACTATTAGATATAATATACTTTTATTCAAATTAAAATCATGTAAAACAATGAACAAAGTTCATAAATGTAGAAAAACAACCTTTAATCCAAAATAGTTTTTACCTAATAAACTCTAAACCAAGGTTTAATACCCCTCAACATCATCTATTAATTAATTATCCCAAAACCCCCAAAAAACTATACATATATATATATACATATAATTTACCAAAGCTAATTTAGTATAAATAGTATCAAAATAGCGAATGAATAGATGTATAATTGGTATTTAATAGTTATATACCCCAAAAATAATTTTGATAAACATATTACATAGTTACATATATACATACATAAGAATCAATTCCAAAAAGGTAAGAAAAAGGTTCAAAAATGGGCTTTTTAAAGTTCCAGAGATTCACCGACGGCAAATCCGTCGGTAAACAGCCTTTAGCGACAGAAAATGGCAGAATTATAGGAACAACACCTAACTTTCCAGATTTATTCAAACACTTTAAATCTAATCTATTCTATCGTTTTGGGCCTCCGAACTACCAAAATTGGCTCATAGTCAATAACGGAGACTCCTAAAACGATGTTTTATTTCAAAACGTTATTTGGAAATATTTTTAAAATTTATAATTATAGCGTTTTGATCCCGAACTACCCTCAAATCGGGTCACGGTTCGTGTTGGGATGTCAAAACGAGGGTTTTTTATTTAAAACAAAAATATTTGTTTAATACGAGACGGGAATTAAATAAAGGCGGAAAAGTAAATAAACGTGATAAATAAATAACTAAATAAATAAATAAAACTATATCCTAAAAATAAATAAATGAATAGAATAATAAAATAAATAAAATAAAACGAGTCTAGTCCTCGGATAATACCTCAAGATCGGTATTGACAGCTAAAGTCGGTTGATTCCACGAATTATGATTTTTCGGTGTTTTTTGGTGTTTTGGTAAAATATTTAACTTTTAGAAAATTTGGATTTTCTTCCAAAAAATTGACTTTATCTCTCTAAAAATGTGTAGAGTGAGAAGCTCCAATTTTTTTTTTCCCAAATGCATGGGGATCCGTGCCTTTTATAGGCACGGATCCCAAGGTTGGGCGGACGCCCAACACGGAGTTGGCGACGCCCAACATGAGGTTGGGCGACGCCCAACCTTGGTTGGGTGCGCGCCCAACAGGCATTGGGCGGACGCCCAATGCAGGTTGGGCAAGGCCCAACGCCGGCTGGGCGCGTGCCCAACTGCCGTCGGGCGCGCGCTGGCCGCTGCTGGGCGCTCGCCCAACGCCGCTGAGCACTCGCGAGCCGTCTACTTGACGACACGCAATCCTTTCGGACCCTTTCGTGATTTTTATTATTTAAATTATTGGAATCAACCGCTTCAACCGTCTTATTATGGGTTTTTGTCACAAGTCCACCGACTCGGTGTCTACAGCTTGCTTTTCCTGTTGCTCTGGTTGAGACTCAATAGGATTAGAGAAGAACTTAAGGTGTACTTCTGTTAGGTCAGTGATCTCATCCCTCAGAGGTGAATCACCCATGAGGTCAATGACGGGTGATCGATATGCCTTCTTCTTAAGTCTCCATAATTTCTTGATCTTTGGAGGAGTGGGGTCAGCAGGAATGGACTCAATAGAGTCGGTAGGTGAAAGTTCCCTTTGATCAGCAGGATGATTTGCCGTTGGCTCAGCGTCTTCTTGTTCAATCTCCTCAGTGTAGATTGTGCCATGTTGGTCAACGTCTGATGGATCATCATGCTCATCCTCCACTGTTACCTCATCATTAAACTAACCACCCAGTTCTTCTTCTTCTTCAAACTGACCACCCAATTGGTATTGTTCTTCCTCTTCATCTGACTGTTGTTCATTGTCAATGTCTTGACTCTGTACATAATGTGAGTTGGGAGGAATGACGACGTCAGTTGGAAGGGCATTGATGGGTCTTAACTCAAAAGAGAGTTTCTTTTTCTTCCTCAGAGGTTGCACATCAACTTCTTCTCTCTCTTCTATCTTAGGCTCAGCTTGCCTTGGTCTTTTCTCAACTGACCTAGGTCCATCCTGACCTTGTTGAATTTGAGGCTTAGTTCCTCTGCATACAAACTTAAGCTTCTTTGCTAGAGAAATAGCTTCTTTAGAGGTGCTTTGAATAGCTTTCCTCTTTCTTTCCGTCCTTCCCTTTCGAGTCACCATTACCTCAGTTTCCTGGTCAGCGGCTGCTTTCCCTTTCTTGGGCACTATTGGTTGATCGTAGAATAGACCAAACGGTGCCGCAGCAGTGATCTTTGTCCCTATTGTGTGGATTTCCTCAACTAAGCTCACCCTGTGATCCTTAAGGATTTTGGTGATGATGGAGCCCAGCCTAAGGGTTCCAGTGCTCCATTGAAATTCACCGATTATGAAGACAGGCATGTTTATCGGTGTATAGGTCAGCATGTGCCAGATAAAGCACTGCTCGAAGTTTGTCGCTGAGTTGGTGCAATTGATCTTGGGGAAGATGAAATTGGTCAGTATATAGTGGGCCATCTTCTGATTCCGATCCATGGAGGTACTTGAAATTTCCCCTACATGACCAGGAGGTTTGCAGAACTCAACGGCGTAGTTGGTTTTGTCTTGGTCACCAGATTTACGAAGAATTGCTCCTTCGTTTTTCAGCTTGAGTAGCGAGGTCAGGTAAATAGGGTTGATGAAGTTGTCCTTCCCTTTAACCTTGGTAACCATGTAGTCCCGGTCATCATCCGCGACTTTTAGGTTAGCGTAAAATTCTTTACTAACTTTAGATAGGTTTCTTCACGAACTGAGAACAGCTCGGTCCAGCCGTTGTTCTTTATCCAGTCACAAAAGGGTTGCTCAGCTTCCACAAAACCCTTAAGAACCATCTGGAATGGTCTACCTTATACCCCCTCACACTCTCGTAAACTTGAGTGTAGGTGCGTTCCACAGGCTTCTTTGCCTTATCCTTCTGTTGTTTTCCTTTTGAGGAGGCAGCTTGGTCAGCTTTGGTTTGCTTGCTTGGTGTAGTGACCTTAGAGTGGTCACGTTGGGCGGGAGATGAAGGATTTTCATCGGAGCGATTAATGGCACCGGAGACATTCTGAGAATCTTTCGTCATGATTCTTAGAGAAGTTTGAGAAGTTTGTGAGATTTTAGAGAGAATATGAGAATACCAGAAATTTCTAAGCGCAAAGAGATAAAAGTGGGAAATCATCCACTATTTATAGAGGTGTCGAATTGATCCTAAGCGTTGAGGTGGCCGTTTGACCTCGAGATACTCAATCGACAAATATTCTGGCATTTATGACACATTCGACGCATGTGTTTTCTAATCATCGGGCTTACGTCATCCTAGGTGGCTATTGAATTCGCGTGTTATGCATTAAAGTTTGCAACAGATCGTTACTCAGTGTTAAGAATCTCAAATGTTTAAAGTTCTGAGTAGTCAGTTGTTACGGAAAGGAATAATTCTTATGCTTAGTTGCTCAGCTTAAGATAAACACTCAGCATGTAAATCTACTCAGCATGTGATAGTTATTGATTTAGCAAAAATCATTCAACATGGTAATTCACTCAGCATGCATACTATACTTGGAATTTATTGAAGAGGATTAAACATATCAATGGCTTCTCTAAGTATGTTGAATTGCTCACGAGCCAGTGCCTTTGTGAAGATATCAGCAAGCTGCTCATCCGTTGGGACATAGGTCAGCTTGATCTCTCCCTTGAGTATATGATCTCTGATGAAGTGATGTCTTATGCTGACATGCTTCATCCTGCTATGCTGGATTGGGTTCTTTGATAAGTCAATAGCACTCTTGTTGTCACATTTGACTTCAATTGTTTTAGTCTGAACGCCATAATCTTCAAGGTGTTGCTTAATCCATAGGACTTGAGCAACACAGATTCCAGCAGCAATGTACTCAGCTTCAGTGGTTGACAGGGCTACTGACGCCTGCTTCTTGCTGAACCAGGACACAAGACAACTCCTAAGGAAGTGGCATCCTCCTGAGGTGCTTTTTCGTTCAAGCTTGTCTCATCCATAGTCAGCGTCAGTGTATCCAATGAGTGTGAAATCATGAGTATTGGGACCACAAACCTGCATTCACTAAGCCTTGCAAATATCTAAGGATTCTTTTTACAGCTATGTAATGAAATTCCTTAGGGTTAGATTGATATCTAGCACAATAACATACCGAGAACTGACTGTCCGGCCTACTAGCAGTTAAGTAGAGTAGAGAACCAATCATACCTTGGTACAATCTGCTGTCTACTGACTTACCATTCTCATCAGCGCAGAGGACAGTGTCAGTGCCCATTGGGGTAGATATTGACTTACAATTCTCAAGTTCATACTTCTTCAATATCTCCTTAGCATACTTAGTTTGGCTGATGAAGATGCCATTTTTCCCTTGTTTGATTTGAAGTCCAAGGAAGAAGTTGAGTTCTCCCATCAATGACATTTCAAACTCAGTCTGCATCTGCTTGCTAAATTCCTTGCACATTGACTCGTTAGTGGCACCAAAAATAATGTCATCAACATATATTTGAGCCAGCAGGGTATCTTTACCCTTCCTCTTAATGAATAAGGTTGTATCAGCTTTACCTCTAACATAATTTCTAGTCAGCAGGAAACTGGTCAGCCTCTCATACCAAGTATGTGGTGCTTGCTTGAGACCATACATAGCCTTTTTAAGCTTATAAACGTGGTTTGGGAATTTAGGATCCTCAAACCCTGGAGGTTGATTAACATAGACTTCCTCGTTTATAACTCCATTAAGAAATGCACTCTTAACATCCATTTGAAACAATTTAAAGTTCATATAACTTGCATATGCACATAAAATTCTAATAGCCTCTAGCCTTGCCACTGGGGCAAAGGTCTCACCATAATCAATACCTTCTTGCTGACTGTAGTCCTGAGCTACAAGTCTTGCTTTGTTTCTGATCACATTCCCTTATTCATCTAGCTTGTTGCGGAAGACCCATCTTGTTCCTATGGTCTTCTGGCTTATTGGTTTTGGCACTAAGTCCCATACTTCATTTCTTCTGAACTGATCAAGTTCTTCTTGCATTGCATTCATCCAGAATTCATCATACTCAGCTTCAGCGAAATTCTTTGGTTCCTGGACTGAGACGAATGCTACGTTGCTGAGGTATCTCCTGAGTTGATTTCTCGTCATCAGGGTGTTCTCAGCGGCATCAAGAATGACACTCTCTGAGTGTCCTCTTGGTATTCTGATCTCTTTTGGTAGATTGATGTCTTGTGCTGGTTGTGTTTCAACAATCTTTGCAGGTGTAGATTGGTTAGTGAAAATAATTTGAGTTTCACTTTTACCTTTGGTCAGCCCTTGAGGCAATGACTCAGCGGCTGTTTCTTGGTCAGCGGGCACTGAGTGTGGATCATCCTCAGTCAGCTACATGTCTCTTCCTGCAGGGTTAGTTTCATCGAACTCAACGTGTACTGACTCTTCTAAGACTTGAGTTCGTTTATTGAAAACTCTATATGCTTTGCTGTTTGTTGAGTAGCCTAAAAAGATAGCTTCATCAGCTTTTGAGTCAAACTTATCAAGGCTGTCTTTGGTATTTAGAATAAAACATTTACAACCAAAGGCACGAAAGTATCCAATGTTGGGCTTTCGTCATTTCCAAAGTTCGTAGGGGGTCTTCTTTAATATAGGTCTAACTAGATCCCTATTAAGTATGTAGCAAGCTGTGTTTACAGCTTCACCCCAAAAGTACTTTGGAAGCCTATGCTCACTCAGCATTGTCCTGGCTATTTGAACCAAGGTTATGTTTTTCCTTTCAACAACCCCATTTTGTTGAGGCGTTCTAGGAGCAGAAAAATTATGGTCAATGCCGTTAGTTTCACAAAATTCAACAAACTGTTGGTTCTTGAATTCTCCACCATTATCACTTCGGATGTGAGCTAACTTAAGGTCTTTATCATTTTCAAGTTTTCTTACTAAATTTGAAAACGTCTGAAAGGTTTCATCCTTGTTACTCAGCAAGATGATCCAAGTGTACCGAGAAAAGTCATCTATAATGACCAAGGAAAATCTTCTTCCACGCAAGCTCGGTGGCTAGACTGGATCGAAGAGATCCAAGTGTAGCAACTCTAATGGACGCTTAGTTGAGACAATGTTTTTACTATGAAAAGATTGTTTGGTTTGTTTTCCAGCTTGACAAGCGTTGCATCATTGATCTTTTTCGAACTTAAGTTCTGGTAATCCCTCAACTAGTTGCTTTCTTGCTAATTTGGCCAGGAGGTCCATGCTTATATGACCAAGTCTCATGTGCCATAGCCAGGAATTTTCTTCCTTTGACACTAAGCATACAGTTTTTGAAAACTTCTTTTCTAAGTTCAGCATAAAGACATTATCAATACGAGGGGCAGTTAAAATCAACTCATTTGTTTTACCCTCGAATATTTTACATCTAGTGTCATCAAATATAACTTTTCTCCCATTGTCACATAGCTGAGCTACGCTGGGTAAGTTATATTTGAGTCTGCTGACTAGGGAGACTGACTCAATAGTAGGATTACCACCAACGGTTCCTGACCCTATACTATCCTACCCTTTTTGTTGTCTCCAAAACTTACACTTCATCCTTGTGTACGCACAAATGTGATGAACTGAGTTTCATCACCAGTCATATGCCTCGAGCATGCGCTGTCAATGTACCACATCTTTGACTTCTCAGCACACCTCAGGCTTACCTGCAATATAACTAGTTGCTTTTAGGTACCCAATTCTTTTTGGGTCCTTGTTTGTTAGGTTCAACAGGTAAAGCATCATATTTCATTTTATGACGACATACTTGGACAGTGTGTCCATTCTTTCCACAGAAGTCACAGCTGACCTTACGTTTAGGATGTCTCACCGACTGGTCAGCACCCCAGTGCTGAGCATGCCAGCACACCTTTGTGGTGTGTCCTTTCTTCCCACAGAAGTCACACTGGACATTCTGCTGAGGATTCTATCTCTGCTGACTAGTACTTCTGTACTGAGTGTTCAGAGGAATATTTATTTTATTCAGAACCTTAAGTTGGTTCTGAATAGATGTGACATCCTTTTTCAGTTTCTTAGAATCTGTTTGGACCTCAGAGACAAACTTTTGCATAATTTCTACATTACTATGCAAAGTTGAGTTGTCTTAGAGAAGATATCGAAGGTCACTCAGCTTGACCTCCTCAATCTCGTCACACCTCCTGCTGAGTGCTCTAACCTTTTTGTTACACTTTTTGACAAGTGTGTAGAGGTCACTCAGGGCATTAACCATTTATGAGCAAGGGTAGTGATATTACCTCAGTTGAGTGTTCCTCATCGTCAGATGCAATAGAGGGGTCAGCATGTTCAGAAATACAAGGCTCAGCAAGCTCATCTGCCATGAAGCAGATCTTCGCTGACTCAGTGGCATCAGCTTCTGATGATGATGACTCATCACTATCACTCCAGGTTGCCACCATTGCCTTCTTGCCGTTCTTCCTTTCTTTCCTCAAGGTATGACAACTTGATTTGATATGGCCAGTTTGATGACATTCAAAGCATGTAATGGGCTTTGAGTTGTCCTTCTTGTACTTGTTGCCGCTTGACTCAGCTTTGTACTTATCAAACTTCTTGTAAGGCTTCTTAGAATATTTATCATTCTTTCTTAACAGACTTTTCATCTTTCTAGTGAACATTGCCATTTCTTCATCATCTGTTGAGCTCCCATCAGTGGAGTCAGCTTTCATGACAAGAGACTTTTGCTTCTTATCTTCAGACTTCTCTTTCACCTCGAAATTCTTCATTGAGATCTTATGGGTCAGCAACGAGCCGATGAGTTCATCATACTTGTAGGTGGTTAAGTCTTGAGCTTCCTCAACAGCAGTTTTCTTGGCTTGCCAGCTTTTAGGAAGACTCCTTAGTATCTTCTTGACTTCCTCTTCCTCAGTAAAGATCTTGCCAAGTCTCTTGAGCTCATTGATTATGTTTGTGAATCTTGAGTTCATGTCAGAGATTCCTTCATCATCATTCATTTCAAAGAGCTCGTACAACCTCATTTGCTGGTCCACCTTGGACTCCTTAACTTTGTTGGTTCCTTCGTAGGTGACCTCCAGCTTCTTCCAGATCTCCTGTGCTGACTCACAACCTGAAATTTTGTTGTACTCTGCAGCATCTAACGCACAGTGAAGCATGTTTATAGCCGAAGCATGATTTTGTAGCTTCTTGAGATCATATTCTGTCCATTTAGTCTCAGCTTTAACAACCGTTTGGCCGTCAATAGTTTCAATAGGAACAAATTAGCCTTGGACTATGGAAAGCCATGCACTCATATTTGTTGCCTGAATGAAATTTTTCATTCTGTTCTTCCAAAAGGTATAGTTAGACCCGAAGAACAGAGGAGGCCGAGTAATGGACAGTCCCTCAGACAAAATCTGAGTTGTCTAATTTCCTGGGAGGAAACGAGTGTTGTTCTCAGCCATAGTGGGGATCAGCTCAAGATAGTTATATCTTGCACAGTGAGCTATTAAGCTCTGATACCACTTGTTGGTCCCTTATAACGTGACAAGGTTAGTTCCAAGGGGGGGGGATAGGAACTATTTAAAATTTTGTCCGTTAAGGCTGACTTCTTTTCTTAAGAAAAGGTTTACACAGCGGCGCTAAGTAGTTTAAGACACAAGCTTAGTCAACTGGTGACTAAGTTTGTTTCTTTCCTTGAGTCAGGAGATATCACTTAGAGTCTATTCCCGAACTCAGCTTCTTAGTGCACACAACTCAGCGTGAGTTCGTTACTTAGTCAGTTTTATAGCAAGCAGTATATATAAAGGAGTTTAAGGTTAGAAATCAGTTACTCAGCAGACTTATCCTGGTTCGGCCTCTCCGCCTACGTCCAATCCCCGGAACTCGTTCCGAGCTTTTCGAATCCTCTACTGAGCTCTTTAAAAGTAGAGCACGAAACCTTTTACAATAGAAGCTGAGTATACAAGAGTATCTTCCTCTATACCTCTACTCACTCCTATATCTACCGCTGAGTACTATAACCGAGTACTTAGCCTCTCCTTTCTATTCTTCTAGAAATGATAAAGTGTTTGTCCTAAACAACAATTGCTAAGACACTTTAGATGATTGAAATCACTCTAGACTTTTACACAATAATATGGAAATTGGTGTAAGGTTGTTGCTTTGCTTTTTTCACAGAACTTCGTGTAGAAATTTGGTCAGCGTTTTGACTAGTTGAAGATCTGCATCGAATGAAGCAAATGAGAGGCCTTTATATAGTGACACTTGAGGCACCGGTAATTTCGAATTTTCAAATAACCGTTGGAGGGAAAATGACTTCCTGTCGTTGTCACTCAATACGTGCACAGTGTCGTTGGCCAATGAAATTCTTGCATCTTCTGTCCGCGGCAGTGCTCGATAGCTTTTCGTCCGGTAAACAGAATGTTTCGATATTTTTGGCAAAGTCTTCTAGACAGCTTCCTGCGCCTTCTGAACTTTACCCAAAGTAGAAATACTTTGTCTACAAGTTGGTTCTTGTCTGCCGCTGTCCTGACTGCTTGTCGCTTAACTCAGCAGCTTCCTCTTGAAGCTTTTGCTAGAAGGCTTCTCGATCCTTCTTCATGCTAAGTCGTCATTTTGCTTGATACGACTTTGTTTCGTCTTCTTGGGCCGTGAGGTCTTGATTGTGTTGACTTGGGCTTGACTTCCACTCATGGGCTTTTAGACTTTATGTCTTAATGTCTTATAGATAAATAAACTCAACATTGAACAAACGTATTAGTATAAATAAATCAAAGCATTTAAATTTAATGTGTTAGAATATTTTTTTATCAATTACTTAAATAATTTTGTCAAATCAAAATCATGTGGAAAGGTATTTCAACAAAGGGGACCCTCTTTCTCCTTACCTCTTCCTCATTTGTGTTGAGGGTCTCACTGTTCATGGTTGTAAGGTTACTAGAGGGGCTCCCTCTGTCTCTCATTTACTTTTTACGGACGATGCTCTTCTTTTCTGTCGTGCATCTATTGCTGAGGCGCGGGCCCTAAAAGACTTACTATATGTTTATGAAAAGGCGTCTGGTCAGGCAATTAATTTTGATAAGTCCGGGATCATGTTTAGCCGTAATGTTGCCCAGGATCTTGCTACAGGGATCTTTGAAGTGGTTGGTGTTGATAAAGCCATGAATACCGGGAAGTATTTGGGATTGCCCTCGTTAATAGGGAGATCCAAAAAGGCCATATTCGCTCACTTTAGAGACAGACTATGCCAACGCCTGCAGCGCTGGCGGGGGAAGGGGATATCTAAGGCTGGGAAAGCTACTCTGATTCAAGCGGTGGGTCAAGCTATCCCAATGTATTTTATGAGTGTGTTCCTGTTTCCTATCTCTACTGCTGATGAGCTGTAGAAGATGTTAAACTCTTTCTGGTGAGGAAATAAGAAGTTCGGTGAACGTGGTCTGAATTGGATGGCTTGGGAAAAATTGTGTGCACCGAAGCTATTTGGGGGGCTTGGTTTCAAAAATTTCATCGCCTTTAATCTTGCAATGTTGGGGAAGCAGGGGTGGCGCCTGTTCTCTAATCCGTCTTCGCTAGTCAGTCAAATATACAAAGCTAAATACTATCTGAGAGGGGATTTCCTAGGAGCCTCGTTGGGGCATTCACCCAGTTTTATATGGCGAAGCTTATGGAGCTCACAACTTGTAGTTAAAGAGGGGGTCAGATGGAAGGTGGGGGATGGAACTAGTATCAGTGTTTGGAGTGATAAATGGCTCAGGGATGGTTCGAATGGATTTATTCAAACACCGAGGATTGAGGGATTGGAGAACTTGAAAGTTTGTGACTTGTTCATTCCTAATTCGTGGGATTGGGACTTCGAGCTTTTGGAGGAATTATTTGTAAATGAGGATATTGTGGCTATGAACAGGTTGCCCCCAAGGTCCTTTGGCTCCAAGGACTGCGTTATTTGGCAGGCTCATACCTCGAGAAGATACACGCTCAAATCCGCTTATCGCTTGGCGGTAAATATGGAAGGAGGGGAGCGGCTTCATATTGAGGGTGTGTGGAAGTTATTGTGGAATGCGGATGTGCCTTTTAAAGTTCGTTTCTTTGCTTGGCAATTCGCTAGAGGGTGCCTCCCTACCCGTGTGAACTTGCAAAAATGCGGTATTCAGCTCTCGACGGATTGTGTGGTCTGTAATGGCCAGTGGGAAGATGACTGGCACCTGTTCCTGGAATGCAGGGAGGCGAGGAAGGTGTGGCAGTTGGCGGGCTAGTCATCTTTAGTATTGGAGATGGCGGAAGTTTCCTTTAATCTTTCTAAATGGTTTTGCAGGTTTATGAGTAGACTTGATAATGCAGCGATTGACGACTTCCTGGTTCGCCTATGGAGCCTGTGGCGTGGTAGGAATGCTAAACTTTGGGAGCAGAAATTATATACAACTGAACAAATATCAGCAAGTGCTGTAAATTGCCTCAAGGATTGGAAACAGGCGCATCGGCTTCGTAATGGTCTTGGAACTTCAGCAGCGCTACCTCGGGCCTGCACTCAATGGCATAAACCGGCGATAGGCAAGCTATCCTGCTGTACCGATGCTGCGATCTTTGAAGATGTTGGGAAGGCGGGATTGGGAGCTGTTGTAAGGGACTCTAGCGGGTTGTTCCTCTATGGCAGAACTGATAATTTAAATTGCCTTCCTGTTGTTCGTGAGTGTGAAGCGGCTGCAGTTTTGAAAGCATTGCAGTGGCTCGCGGGGTTGAACATCAGAGACATTACGTTCGAGTCGGACGTGAAACAAGTGGTTGATGCTATCAATTCCGACGCGCTGGACGACTCGGAGTTTGGTGATCTGATTACACAATGTCGGGATATTCTTCGTTTAAATGACTCTTACTCAGTCAGGTGGATACAGAGGCAAGGTAATGGGTTGGCTCATGCGTTTGCAGGATCATCTCGTTTCGTCACTTGCCCCACATTCTTTTATTCGTTACTGAGTTTCGTTTCTTATGATTTGTTGAACTATTGCCGTACGACGGCTCATTGATTTACTCATTCATTATTTGTTTAAAAAAAATAATAAAAGGTAAGTTGTTAATTTATACGCGGCAACATAATTTTTGTGTCCTTTTCTGCTCCGGTTTGGCTGCAGGAAATTATCGCGTCCGATTTGATCAATGAATGAATTCCTACTTTGTTTCAAAAAAATAAAATAAGATTCTTTAATATTTCTTTCAAAAAAAATAAGATTATTTAATATAATTATTATTGTTATTACATTTATGTCATATATAATGTGAAATATATTGATCCTATAATACAATTATAAATGATAACTCGTAATAGTGTGTGTCATCATCTGGATCAAGCAAGAACGTGTAGATAAATGAGAACTTTTGGAGCAGACTATGATAAAATGATTAACCGCCACGATATGTGGACCAATAAAGATACATTCTATCCACCTCGTAATAGGAACCATATTTATGCCTCAAATTCAAGGGTTGCAATTTAGGCACATTACAAATTATCTAAATTACATCTGTCATATAGGAATCAACACATGTCCTCAAGAGAAGTTGGGACACACACCTTGAACCGAATACTATAATTGCCCCTGACACCCTATAAGTAGAACGTCATATCACAATCAAGGTACATATACACATCATTTGCAATTCATACTTAATTGTTTAGTATTTATTTTCCTAAACTCTATTAACTTAAGCATCAGATAGTGAGGAGAATAAACGACATGTGGAAAAGGAGACTATGTCTAAGCTCATCCAAAGGGAGTTGAGGAGCGTTATGGTAAACATCGGGTGTTAGAGGTAACAAATACCAGCTCCCCCATTGTATGCACGCATTTTACGTGACACAATGCCTCGGGGTTCCAAGTATCCCTCTCTAGAAAAGTATAATGGGATGATAGACCAAACAGTCCATGTGAAAAATACTACGGGCACGACATCGTCATATGTCGTCTTTTTCCTACCACCTCAAATGAGGTAGCATCTCATTAGTACGAGCAACTGTTTATTGGATCAATAAAAAATTTCAACCAGATGGAAAACGAGTTTGCTCAACACTTTATCACATGAATACATGAAAGAAAAACAATCCAAGATCTCAACGGCCTATTTTAAGAACCTAGAGAAAACCTTCAATAATGGGTAAAATGTTTCTAGAAAATCGCAATCTATATCTGATACCTCAATGTAGATGTTGTTGCATACGCCATGGCATCAAATTACCGAAGTGAGGCCTTGCTCCAAGAGCTAACAACACGACATCCTAAAGCTTTTCCCTGAACTCATGCAACGGGTTGGAGATTTCATCAGTGGAACGAGCACAAACTCAACCTTTGCTAAAAAGTGTAAGCACAAAGGACTATCTAGATCTTGATAACAATCTAAAACGGCATCACCGGAAAAGACAGGGACTGAGATCACAAGAGGCAAAATGAGCAACTTGGGCATAAATTCATGCCACTTAATGCCCCGAGAAAAGAAGTATTGTACTAGGTAAAAAAGAATAAACAACGCATCAAATACCCATCAAATCTCAAATGTTCAGGACACTAGAGCAATGAAACATACTATGAGTTCCACAAGAGCGAAGGTCATGACACTGAGGATTACACGAAGTTTGCGATATAACTTGAAAAAATGGCATATGAGGGAATACTTGATCGCTTTCTAAAGAAGTCATTGAAGGCGCCGGCCACAGAGCAGAAGAAAGCATAAACTACGGTAGTTTAAAAAATGCACCTAAACAAGCACATGGGGATGTTTTGGTCTTCGAGATGTTCATAAAAAATTTCACCATCCAAAGGGTATTCATTGACATCGACAACTTAGTAAATGTCATCATCAAGAAAGCTAATGAAGCACTGAAAATAGAGTACAACATGTTAGGTTCATACCTTACCTCCTTTGGTAGGAATCAGCACACACAACAATATAAGCTGAAGGTGAAAATAGGCGACGAACGTTCGAAATTGAGGACTAAAGTTGAATTCATCATGGTTGATACGGTCTTGCTATATAACACTATTATAGGAGGACTTTTGTTGTCTGAATTAGCTAGAGCCTTATCTATCTATCATGACAGATACCCACAGAATGAGGAATGACAATTACCCAAGGGAACATATATGCCCCATTTCAAATGAAGCTTGCTGACCTCAAAGTGCGAGAAGAAGAAAGAGAAAGAATAGAGCCTATGAGAGAAATAAAAACAATGTGATTGGCTAAAGGGAAGTTAGTCAAAGTTGCAACAAAACTTATTTATGGCAGCAGTTAAAACAAACGTGGTGGAAACCTTAAAAAGAAACGTCAAAGCTTTTGCGTGGTGTCCAAAGGATTAATAATTTTGACTTGATCAATAGTAATTTTTTTTTATTATATTAGTAAAGTGCAAAATTCATGGCTCATGATATCCAGTTTTAAAGTTTAGAAAAGTTCAGGGGTTATGAGTGTAATCTACCCCTTGAACGTTAAAAAAATTAACTTCAACGTTAAAAATAAGGTTAACACCGTATATATCTGGTCCAAAACTTGGACTTTTAAAAGTTTTAAATAACCACTGTAATTATATTCAACCATTCCTATCTTCTAATAGAATTTACTAGATGTAAAAAAAATGAGACACACGTTACGCCACATATCAAAGTGTTCGCCTTATATCAGAACGAAAATGTCAAATAGATAAATAGTTAGAAACTTTTATGGAACAATTGAAGTTTTGAATTTTATTGAATGCAATTAGACGAGAATAAAAGTTGTTGATGTAAAATATGGGATTATTGAATGCAATTGGATAAAAATATAGGTCATTTGAAACTTTTGTAAGTTTAGGAGCCATTTGAAATTTTGGGAACAGTAGAAGGGGCATAAATATATTTTACCTTATAACAGAACCAAAAAGAGAGAAACATAGGAAAGGAAAGAAATATTTCATCTAGGGTTTTATTAGGGTTTTCAGCATCATAAAAAAAAGGAGTCCAGTAGCACGCCTAATTCAATACCTTTCCAATGTCTTCCGGTCGCCTCCACGTAGCCGGCCGATCACCGGAGGCGCTTTTCGCTTCAGGCCGAAGCTCAGAGAAACTGAGCCTCCCTGCATTGCAGTCCAAAATGAAAATTGACCCGGAAGGTTATGGGACCGAACTCGGACTTCTCTACAGCCAATTCAAGTCAACTCTCGAGCTCTTTCAACAGCAAGCTGCTCTCAATTTCACATCCGTTTCATCGTCCGGCGTATGCGCCGATCCCACCATTGCTAAAGATCTCAGTGACCGAGTCATGTTTTTAGCTCACGTGACGCCGTCTTATTCAAAGGAACTCGAAGATTTCCCCAGTCAACTGGCCAAATTTCTCGAATCTTCTGCTCGGTCGCTTCCCTCTGGGCTGAGATGTCATGCCACTCAAGCCCTTATTCTTCTAATTAATCGACAGGTTTTTTTTTTTTTAAATAATTGATTTTGACTGTTTTTTTTTTCTGTTCAGAGCTACTGGAGGAAATTAGGCGTTTTAGTTTTATTTTAATTGTTTGTTAATAAAAGAAAGATTTTTATGGCTCTCTTTTTTATCCCCTAGATGGTTGATATCAGTGATACTCTTGCATTGTTCATGGAGCTTCAATCTCTGGGAGATAGGAATTTGAAGAAATTGGCATTCTCCCATGTTATTCATAGCATTAAGCGCATGAATAAGAAACACAAAAATGATGCAAAGAATCGAGTCCTACAAAATATCTTGTTTGAGATGCTTCAGGTTTGCAATTTCCCCTTAAATATCTGATTTTGCAATTCTCCCATATCGATATTTTGTGCTGATGTTTAGAGCTTTGATGATAGCAAGAGGATGAAGGAAGAGCCAAGAGATCTCTCGTCACTCTATGTGAGCTTCACCGGAGAAAGGTGTGGTTTGATGATAGAACTGCAAATGCAATTTGTACGGCCTGTTTCCACTCTTCATCCAGGTATAGCTTTCGTATTTGTTGCAGCTGCTTTATGCTTTATGTGCTTTACTTGCCGAACTTTTCTGACCTTTCAATTTTCAGGATAATGATTGCTGCTTTATCGTTTCTTCTTGATTATGAGAAGATCGAGGATGCTGATAGCGATGATAGTGATGCTTCAAGTAGTGAAGATGAGTCAACTCCTCGAACTCAAGCTGCCATTAGTAAAGAGGCTATTTATAAGGTCAGTTGCATAGTTGGAAATCATCCTAAGAAGTGCATAGGATCAGTGGTTGTGGTAGTCCTGTCTACGCTGCTGCATTGGTTTTGACATATGAATTAGGGGTATTATATACTAGTTATTGTGTCTTAATCGTGCTATGTGATCTAAATAAAACAGAAACGGTAATAGAGTCAAATAGGTCATATCAAGTTGGTTGTCTTTTAAATCGTGTTGTCATGTTAGAAATTGACAGCCCTATATGAACTTAGAGAAACCTTAATAATCATTATAAGACATTGAGAGCTTGAGGAGATTGTCCCATGCTTCCTCTTCTCTAGCTCAGTGCATATTTTTTATAATGTTTTTTTTTTCCTTTTCTAAATTTCAGGCTAATCATAAAGGTACCGTATCAAGTAAGAAAAAAAAGCAAGCAAAGCTGCAGCGAGCCATGCGCAGCATGAAAAGGAAGCAACGGCTCTCTTCAGAAAAAACAAGTTCTAATTATTATTCACCACTTAATCATCTTAAAGATGCCCAGGTTTCTCACTTTTCTTGTTATGATAAATGTCTACTCTATTTTTGAACTATGACTCTTTGTTGAAAAAGAGATTGAGATTCCCTTTTTCAGGGATTTGCTGAGAAACTATTCTCTCGCCTTCAGACTTGCAATGAACGTTTTGAGGTAAGCATTATTTGGTATTATTAGCGGCCCTTATTTTGTTTGTTTTACCTTCATCTGTGCCTTTTCATTTCTCTATATGAATTTAAATTCAAGTTTCCATCAATATGAAATTAGGGTACATAATAGTAATCTTTTTGTATATGTGACTTTTAGGGCTCTAAATTATAACTAGAAGTTGGTTTCTTGGAAACAGTAAAATTCAAGGGGGATTGAGATCCTTTTTTTTGGAGGATGAATTAGCCATATCATGCAAGTTTTACATTTTGATTTTTGATCTTTCTGTAAATTTCAGATTAAGATGATGATGTTGAAATTAATTGCACGAACTGTTGGGCTTCATCGATTGATTTTGTTGAACTTTTATCCTTTTCTTCAGAAGTATGTTCAGGTATTTCATTGACTGATTTATTGATTTTTTGTACTCTTGATTACTGAAAGTACAACTTTGATATCACAAATTGTTTATGCAGCCACATCAGCGTGATATCACAAATTTACTGGCAGCCGGTGTTCAAGCATGCCATGACATGGTAGGTTTTGACTTTTGTGGTGATATGGTGTTGCAGCGATTTTTTTCCCAACGCAGCTTCTCTCCTTTTGCCTCACCTAACTTGTTAGGATTCCCGTATGCTAATTTAAGCAACCTTGTTTTCTTAGGTCCCCCCGGATGCAGTTGAACCATTATTCAAACAAATTGTAAATCAATTTGTACATGATCGTTCACGTCCGGAGGTATTGCTTCACAGCTACTTTGTCATTATTATCATCTTTCTAAAGTTACCTGTGGTTTTGCTATTAATTTTACTTGCATGTTCCAGGCCATTGCTGTTGGACTTAACGTGATAAGGGAAATATGCTTGCGTATACCTTTGGTAAACATACCTTTTATGTCATTTGTTTTTCCACCCCTTCTTTTGAATCCTCAATAACTTTTTGCAGTTGCGGACATTTTTTTTACCTGTTGCAAATGCATTTCTGTCGAGTTTGATTTGTGATGGGTTTTTTTTTGAACAATATGTGTCCGTCTTATGGGGTTAACATTTATGTCTCTGGTTTCTAGCTGATGACTGAGGATTTGCTGCAAGATCTCGTAATGTACAAAAAAACACATGAAAAGGCAATTTCAGCAGCAGCTAGGTCACTAATGGTTTTATTTAGAGAGGTATTTGAGCCCCTATCTTGATACTCTATCTTTTTATGTCTGTCTGTTTAGGCAATCAAGGGCATGAATATTGATGGAAGATTTAACTTTCTTGTAGATTTGTCCCTCGTTATTGGTCAAGAAGGATCGTGGTCGTCCTACTGACCCAAAGGCAAAGCCAAAAGCTTATGGAGAAGTCAATGTTGCTAGTAATATACCTGGTTTAGAGTTGTTAGAGGAGGAGCAGGAGCAGGATGACAACAACGATGATGATGAAAATGAGGTGCCGGTTGATGAAACTGAGAGCGAAAATGATGATTTACCAGATGACTCAGTTGAGGAAGATGATGATAATGCAATAGATGAAAATGATAGTGATGGTAGTTATGAGACTATCAATGAAAATGACAGTGATGTCAGTGATGATACTGAGGTGGAAGAGGATGATGATGATGATGAAGAGCAAGAACAGGTCAAGGGTTCTATAGCTGATTACAATAAATCTAAAGGACAAAAGAGGAAGCTTTCCGACTTTGATGGACAAGTTATTGCAGCTGATACAAGTCTTCGTGCTCTAAAGAGATTAGCAGAAGAAAAGTTGAATGATACTTCATCAGACTTAACAGATGGTATTCTTTCTAATGAAGACTTTCGAAAGATCAAGGAACTCACGGTATAATTGCTTAACGCAGCACTATAACCTGAAATTGATACAACCATTGGAATATGATTTTGGTATTATTCTTTTTCAATTGAAGTATAATTAATAAACTTCCTTTCTTCATTATTAGGCAAAGAAGGATGCTGGAGCTGTTTTAGCTCGCCATGGGATTAAAGTTCCAACTTCTGATCATCTGAGAGTTAAGCGGGTGGATCCTTTGTCGCTTGAAGTAAGGGTTTTTTTCTGTTAAATTATGGCTTATTTATGCATATTCTAATCTACTTGTCATGATAGTCATATTTTCTTCACTTGCTTGGTTGTGCTTTATAGGCTCATGTGCGGAGGAAGCTAAGCAAGGAAGAAAGATTGGCACATGTGATAGAAGGGAGGGAGGGAAGAGCGAAATTCCAGTCTTCAATTGCCATAAAAAAGAAAAAGGTAATTTTAATTATATTCTCCATTTTCATTTACCTTCTCTATTCTTTGTGCTTGAATTTGATAAATTTGATGTTGGGTGTAACACATGAATAGTAGCCTGCTTTTTTCTTTGACAAAATCCATGCTTAAGCCCCTGAATTCCCATGGTTTTAAGGATTAAGCCTTGATCATTTATTTTTCCAAGATTAAATCCTTGAACTTTACAGTTTGAAGGATTAAGTCCGTGAGTGCCCCCTCTCACTAACACCATGATAAAAGAAAAAATTGAACATGCATTGGAGGGTCTCAATTTATTATAGGTTAGCTGACATTAGATGATTGTATATGGCATCACCAATGAGTTATTTTTCCAAGATTAAATCCTTGAGCTTTATGGTTTGAAGGATCAAGTCCGTGAGTGCCCCCCTCTCATTAACATCATAATATAAGAAAAAAATTGAACATGCATTGGAGGGTCTCAATTTATTATGGGTTAGTTAATGCTAGATGATTGCATTTGCATATGGCGTCAGTTAGTATAACCAATGAGTTATTTTTTTGTTAGTCCTTTTTATGGGAAGTGGAGTTCTAAATTCATATTAATTCAAATAGTATTATTTAAAGTCAGAAACACGTTCACTTTTAGGGGTTTTCTATTTTTTATTTTAATTTCTTCAATCTACATGTATGTATCCAAAATTTCAAAAAAAAAAAAAGATTTAAGTATTTGTTTTCTTTAAAAGCAACAAGAACATTAAGTAAATAAATGATGGAATGCATGATTAAACCCCTGAACTCTCACCTTTTTAAGTATTAAGTTCCTGATTAATTTTTCATACACATTGGCATTATTTACTAACGGCTTGGTTAATATGGTCCTTAGGGGGCTTAATTGTTTGTCTTTTCTCTTCTCTATATTTGAATTATTTTTTTCAGTGGCAGTGGATGTTTGATCCTTGAGTTTTTTTCCCTGAATGCTTTGTTTTTTTATATAAGATCTTTTTCATAATGAGAACTTTCTCCAATCCAATTATAATTTGCAATATTTGACAATTAATTGATTTCTGGCGTGTCTGAACAGACTGGTGGTAAAAGTAATCAGCAGAAACAACACGATAAGGTGATGCCGAGTGCAGCCAGAAAAGCTAGGGCATCAAGGAATCGGGAGCAGAAAAAGAAAAAACACGCTCAAGCTCGTTCCGGCAAACAATTTAGAGGAAGCAAAGCATGGAAATGATTTCTGATTTTTCTCTTTTGTTTTAAAGTTTTGAGAGGTTTTGTTTAACATTATTATTGTATATCAATTTTGGTATATATAATTTAATAGACTTTGGCTGCGCTGAGCAATAAGACCATTGCATTTCAACATTAAATGTATAAACACAACAGAAGTTAATAGCAGAGGACAAGGGGTTGTGAGCAGAGACTCTAGATATAAAAAGTGTAGAAAACACATCACCTAATTTCCTCTGCCAAAAGCTGGATCAAATTGATTTTAGTTCCCAATTGAGTTAAGGATTTAGCAATTAAAAAAAAAAGAGAGAAATAATATCATTCTTCAACTAAGCATGAAGATGAATCACTTTTTTGGCCAAATATATCAGTGATCCCAACCCAGTTCTTCCTCTCCCTTTCTTCCCAGTAACCGCCGTTATAACGATAACAGCCTTCTTCATCCTTCCGAAACCATCTTGGGTGCCACCCTCTTTCCTGCAATTTTCTTGCCTGTACAAGGGGAAAACAAAAAAGGTCTGAAAAACAGCACATGATCATCTTTCACCAATTTCAAAGGACAACAAGGACACTGCACAACCACAATAAAAAGGTAACACCATCTTTAGGCCCCTGACCATCCCAATTTTCGTACACTGGACCTCTAATCTTTTATTTCACACATTAGACACCTAACCTAATCATATTTTCGCTACTGTAGACATCTGCGTGTGAAATTATATAGTTTTTTACAGTTCTTTTATAGATAAAACAAACATTAAAAAATACCTACTTTTGAGCTGTTAAAAATGTAAATTTAGAATTAAGATGAAATGAATAACATGCTATTAAACAAGTTTTATGTTCAAAACTTTTTTTTGGCCATCAAATGCTTAATGTGACAATAAATAAATAAAATCGACAGCTTAATACATTGAAATAATATATGAAAGGGTTAAAGAGGATTCCATGAATATTCTTAAAATAATATATTTTTGTATGGATTTTTAGATGTTTATTTTTATATTTGGATCATTCTTATTTTTTTATAAATTGTGACAAGGATGGGGATTTCCCAATCCCCACCCACCACATTTGCAACCCTCTAATTTTGCCAAATGGTATAACTTTAGTCAGAGACCCAGCTATTTAATTACTCAGAACTATACCCCATTTTGCATATGTTTATCATCATCTAACCAAGTTGCCAGAAATTACCTGTCTTTGCAACTGTTCGAGTCTCAACTTCTCTGCATTTGCCAACTCATATTCCCCATTCTCCAGGTGTCTCTGATCTGGCCTCAGCCTTGAGTCAGTAGGAGGTAACTTTTCCAACAACTCAGGAGTTACTTCATTCAATGTTATTGCAAAGGGGGTGAAATTGTATCTTGTCTTAGTAAGAGATTTGTCTCTTTCCCAGAGCAAGACAGCTTCTGTCATTGGGTCATACCCTTTTGGCTTCGTAGTTGGATCACCTAAAACGTAGTACATTGCTTCATCCCACTTGCCGACCAGCATTGCTACCTTCTCTCCGGTTCTATTGTCTTGTACAAATCCATGAACCTACCATTGCAGGAAAAAGGATAAGAGCAGGTAGAGTAGTACTAAGCTATGTTGCACTGAAACTTTGATTTGAAAGCCTCTTACGTTTCCAAAAATATTTCGAAACCGAAACTTATACGAAAGGTTCCAGGTCACATTTCCATAACTTAAAAAAAAGTTGAACCATGTTTCCTAGGATATAACGTGTTTCAGAAGTGGATCAAAGCTAATTATATGTTCAGTAAATCTCTAATATTTCCTAGATCATCCTCTACAAGCTTTCAAAATGGAGAGAGGGAAAAATAAACTCCCTTTTCCTTTTATTATGTGACTTGTATGTAATGTTCAAACGTGTATAATTTCAAAAATTTATAGATATCCATATATTTTTATCATTTACACGTTTCTCCCATTTTTCTGTTTCCTATATGCTTTACAAATATCGTTTTCCAGTTATCGTTTCCAATATTCATTTCCATGCAAAATAGGTACCACCAAGTCATAGCTCTCTAATATTTTATCATAAAAGAATAGGAGCCGACTAAAACTGAGTAGAGAAGTAAAGGACTGTTCATCAATATTAGAGAATCAGAGTT
Organism: Euphorbia lathyris; assembly: GCF_963576675.1. NCBI lineage: Eukaryota > Viridiplantae > Streptophyta > Magnoliopsida > Malpighiales > Euphorbiaceae > Euphorbia > Euphorbia lathyris. The sequence goes on along the minus strand of NC_088914.1, from coordinate 14,616,867 downwards.
TGCGACAAAGAGTTTACTCATCATTTATTAAGTAGAAAAGACAATACCTGATGAGGATTCCGGTCTATGATGGACTGCTCCTTGAACTTAAGCTTGCAGGAGTACTTGCTACCACTTTTGATGCGCATGGTTCCATAATGGTCACAATAAAGTTTTCCAAGTATAATATTGTATATAGAAGTGGTAACCTTGCTCCACTGGAAGACCTCACCATCCTCAAATTGAAGAGTGAGTACACCAACTGGATCCAGCTGAATAGATCGGCCCCAAAACTTTCCTTTAATATTGGAGTCTGCCCAAAATTTCCAGCCTCTTCCCTCACAATGACATGCAACAATCATCGGATGGTGACTTACCTGAATGTAAAGAATGGGTCATGAACAAAATGTGATGATAATGGACAGTCATGAACAAAGCAGACCACTTTTATCATGAAATAGTGTTTATAATGGTTATGCACGCGTTTAAACACTGCTGTTTAGGATAAGAAAGGGCAGCACCTTTTCCGAGAAAAATCGCAGTCCTTTATCCGGATAGTCTGCTTCATAAGTCTCCCCAAGAAGAGGGTTGAAGGGTTTACACTGCCGACCTTCAGTTGAGGCATAGCCAGATACAGCAAAAGCTGCAATATGCAATATCCTCATCAAGTCATTCCCCTGCAAAATATTCAGATTCCCATCTTATGAGAAAATAAAGCAAAAGACCTCTTTCAATACAACAGACCTTAATCATGAAGCATGTTAAAACCAAGAATGAATTTTCAAGCAGATCAAGCTTTTTAACAAGTGCAAACGGCTAACTGAGGACTTTACCTGCTTTCCCCACTCCAGGGCTTGATCAATCAAGTGGGAATATTCCAAATCCTCAAAACATTTCTGCAGTGATGAAAGTGGTTCATTAAAGTAGACAGGAAGACATACTCCTGACAAGTCCTTCCCAATATTTTCCTTGATGATTGACCACAGTCCAACAGGTTTCTCTCTTTCCTTTGGTTCTGGCAGATTATCTCTTCTTTTAACATATGGATATTTAATTTTCCCAATTTCCTTTTCAAATGCCCCTCCTAAATTATCAGAAAAAATTGTATCTTTATCATATATACAAGCATTTCCATTAATATCCCTACTCCTGTAGGAAGCACTTCGTAAAGCCTCTGAAGAAATAAAGTCATTTGTGTCAAAGAATATTCCATCTTCTTCATCTGTTTCAACATCCGCCCCATCTTGACTTTCATTATCAGCTTCAGAGTCACTAGGACTTCCCTCTGACATGACCGAATAGAAATCTGCAAAACAGAAGGGAGCATGAATTGGTAAATTTTCAACACTGAAATATGTCCCCTTATAAAATATTTTTGGAGAAGAATTTTTCTCTTATCAATTGTTTCGAAATACCCTTCTGTTGAAAAGGCATCAACAGACTGAGATCATTAACCAATCATGTAAAAGCACATGCAAAACCATATGCCAAAAGGATAACATGAAGTGCCGGAGAAAGTATAATCACCATGGTTTATGTTCAATTGCAAACATCACCATCTAATTTCCCCAGAAAGTTACTACCATGCCAATCTAATTTGTTCTATAATCATTTTCAAATAAAACTATATATATACACACATAAATAGAGACCATAATCAATAAACACTCTTCCTGAAAACGATTATATTCATCAATCAACTTGCTCCAATGAATTGTTCCCAATGAGATTTTACTTGTATTGATAATTAACAATCATATTTAATATTGCATTACTGACAAGCCTGTGAAATTAATATATGGTTAAGCTATAGATAAGAGCAATGGATATCAAGATGATCAGATGAAAGAAGCATAACTAACCACTGAATCTTCTATTGGCTTGTCCACAATATGAATCACGTTCCTTAGTTTCATCCACTACAGTAGTTTCAAGTTCTATTTTCTCTGTCTGCAACACAAAATTGGAAAAGAAATTTAATCCTCGACAGCAGAAGCTTTTAATTGTTTGATCCAATAGCATATGCACAAGAAAAAATACTTTTAATAAGTGAAGTTGCACATGTCATACACATGCTGAAACAGCAATAGGATTCGATTCTCATCAACAATGAAAAACCAAGAGGTTTGGCAGTCAGCAATTGAATTGTAAAGCATACTCTATGCACTTCATTCAACATATAACAAAGCAAATAATAGAACTCCCTTGAACTTCAGCGACATGTTGTTTCCATGAACTTTGAAGCATTATAACCAATCACGGTATTACAATTCCTTCCATAAAACACTTCAATGTTCACAGAAAATGCAAATTCCTAAATTCCCCTACCAACTGCCTGAGATGAATGAGCCGCAGGACAGAAACACATAAATCTGACAATATAGAGAAATAAGTTCAAATATTATATGCCACAGATTGTTCGGCAGATTATGCATACTCGCTTTTAATTGCTACCTAAAGCAAACAAATCTTTAATCATATAAAAATGTCAAAACTGTCGAATGTAACACCACAGGAAATCAGACATCTCTTAATAAAAAATTAAATGTCAAATTAAAGAAACAAGACATTTTAAGTCATATTTTTCAACCTTACAGATACTAGATTAAAATTGCAGTACCAAGATGGCAAATAGAAAAATAGAGTACCTCCAATTGTCTCAAGGTGTCTAACAACATTATGTGTTTACGTTGAAGCACCTTTAACTGATTTTGTAACTCGGAGACTTCCGAGAGCATAATAGATTCACAATCCTGGATGATTACATCACCAATGCCTTCCTGCAGTAACCGTAATCTTAACTTCTCAGTGGAAACAATAACATCTTCATAAGGAGAATAACCAATGTTTGTCAACACCCTAGGGAAAAGATCTTTAGCAGCCTGCAGCGAGTCAAGCCACACAGCTCTATCCTCTCTTGATATGCATCTCAGGTGAAGAGTTTTTGTTCCTGTGAATATGGTAAGCCTCTTATCATCAGATTTACTTGCACGAACTGAAGAAACCTGCACATGAAAATGCACACTCTCAGTTACCTCGCAGAGCAGAAGCATGTAGAAGAAAATAGAGGTCACAAGCACACTAGTATTTGCGTTAGACAAAGAAAACAAAAGTACAGTTTATGTCACGAGGAAGATTGGTGGTTTATGTCATGCTTAGAATCTAGACTTGACAATGCCACTCTACATTGTACAATCACTGAGAGAAAAATCAGATTGCAGTCAACAACATTTCCCAAAATAGGGGGGCATTTTTCTGGTTAACCACAGATATCCTCATTAAGATAATCCTATTAAGGCTTAGTCATAGTTAAGGCACCTCGTCTCTCCCTACGGATGAGTTTAGTGGAAATTGAATCTAAGTTCCATTTCCACAGACTCAGCCTGCGTTTGTCGACTGAGCCACAGCCCGTAGATTAATTAGCGGAGCATTTGAATGACAATAAGCATTTAAAAGAAAAAGCTCATCAGGAATTGATTGTAAAAGTAATATCCATTAGCATGTAGAGATGAACAACCAATTCCATTATTTTTCAACTAACATGAATGATCAAGTTCTTGAATTAGATTGGGGGCAATGGACAGTTAGGGACTTATAGGCTATTGTGTTAATAAGACTTTCACCATTGGATAATAAATAAGAGCAGAACACGTTAGTTTGATACATTAAGAGGCTTATTTCTAACAGTTCTACTACCAGGTTTCATTTGCATCACAACAATGAGTCACTTCAAAGACTGACAGCAACATGTGCATATAAGGTATTCAAGGTGGTCGTGTTTTCTTCTCAAGATCTTTGCTTTTGTTCCTATAACAGAATTTCCATATTGCTACGCAAACGTTTCTCTAGAAAAGGTCTTCCTCTTCACCTAAAATTATTGCCTGTTTTCTGGATGTTATCTAGACAATAAGGCAATCAGATCTCACTAACGTCAGTTTCTACTCAAAGAACGTATACAACAACAACAACAACAACAACAACAAAGCCTTAGTCCCGAAATGATTCGGGGTCGGCTAACATGAACCATCATACTCAAAGAACGTATCCAATTATTAATTCCTTTTACACTCTTCTTTAAATAAACTAAGAAATCAGAGCTGATCTGTGCATTCCTGAACGTCTAAAAAACTAATAATTCCTCAAACAATATTTACTATTTCCACAGCTAATGAAAGTCCATCAATGGAAAGAGCAATATACTATTTCTCTTAATAGGAAAGACGAGACCCAGTCAATGTCTCAATCCTCCTTTAACCTATCAATGCGGTCCCAGTAACTCATAAAGCAAGAGACAGTAGTAGATCACAAACAAACAAGAAGAAATCTTAAACAATTTCATTGAAATCTAAAGCCGCATAAACAACAGATGCAGTAAAGTCTGATAAAAAGGGAATTATCTCACTCAGCTTAAATAATATGATGCTTACGTTGCACATCTCCCAAATATAAACCCCTAGCAAGAACTTTTCCTTCTGACTAAATGACAACGAACGCCATACATATCGTTAACTGCAGTAACTATATGACTAAACAACTAAACAAGTAAAAGAGAAACAAACCAACCTTCAAATGAATTTCGCCGAATGGCTTGCACTGCATAGCTGCCGCAGCAGCAGCCAAGCCTAGTCGATTACTACTCCAATTAGCCTTCCTCATATACCTCAAAGATTCCTCTCCAATCACCTTGACATCCTTCTCCCTCGCAGCTGGACTCATCACAATCTTGTGAGGTCCATGAATTTTATAATACGATAGAACGCCATCTTCAAGCATGAACCACCTCGGTCTCCATCCTTTCCCGTAATTCACCCATTTATAAAGAATCCCCGCCACAGCGCCACTCGTTCCTCCATTCACACTATAGGCTTTCGTATCCCTAGCTTCAGTAACCAATTCTTCAATATCTTGATTTCCAACACCGGACAGCCTATCCAAATCAGTACCTACAGATGATACCTGAGCTGAGAAACTCGTTTTCGAACTATGATTAACAGTCTTTAAAGCAGTTTCAAGGCCTAACTGAGACTGGCTAACTGATTTCGCTACCACCGGGTTAGCCCGATCCCGATCGATGGAAACAGGAGCAATGCAGCAGAGAGGATTCATAATATTCACTTAGAAAGCATCGATCAAGCAAATGCGCCAAACAACAACCACTGATCACTCAAAGTGAAGAAAAAGAGCTCCAAAAGAATTCTCTTCGGGCCGAAGAGAGAATGCGGGACTCGATCGGAGCTCGAATCAGTTAAAAGCGAAACGAAACGTTTCGGAAATGACATAAGATCCGAGACGAAACGGTACAAATTCGAAATCAAAGAAATTAAAGAAAAGAAAAGAAAAGAAAACAGCAATTGCAGTGCAGTTATGGTAAGCTAAATGTGCAGAAGGGCACACAGATCCACTTATGGCAGAGAGGTCAGTGAAAGGGCAGAGTAGAGCCAGTAAGGCCTCGAAGGCGTACGTTAAAGCTAAGGCAAGCAATTGAAAAGATGCGCATTATAAGAAATACTAGTATATATATATATATATATTTTTTTAGAAATACTAGTATATTTAGTAGGAGTACTTGCTAGTATTAATTAACTGGCAATATTGCAAACCAAAAACACCAATTGCTACTTTATTAAATACAGTTCGGGTTCAATTTATCCCTATTTTAAAGAATTAGTTACACTGTGGGGCTAAGGACACACAAGAATACTAGTACGTTTTAATCGTACGAGCTAGATTAGAGACGTTAATCTTTAAAGAAAAAAAAATCATAGCTCATTACACTCATAATGATTCATTTGCCTTACGAAGTTAGTTATCCAATTGATATATATATGAACTAGTTGAATATCTCAATCACGAGTAAACAAGTCACGATACTTCTCAATAATGAAACAAAACTGATGTCACATAAGGAAAGCCTCAAAAACCATAGGTAAAACAATCTTTGAATTGGCCTTAAACACATGCTTTCTAAACCCTCTTCTTCCAGGCTAAATCCATACTCAAATACCTTATAGCTCAGCTAACACAACCGCGCAAATACCAATATTAATAGCAAAGCCCCCAAGCTATTGAGTTCTCTCATCACGGATAAGACTTCTGTCTTCGCCGACCCCGGGTTACTTTTACTAGCACAATCGGTATTTATCTTAACCCATCCGAAATCAAACAATCACCAACCAATTTGCACCTCACTTATAGTGCGGGTAGCCATAATATCACTGGCTACAAAGGCAATATGAAAACCAGAAATTTGAAGTCGGAGGAATTGAAGCATGTCAGACGGAACAACCTTACCATGGTCAAAAATACGCTACTATCTCCATCTCCAAAACCATTAGATGATAGTCATAAAAAACCATCAACTATTTAAAATTTTCCCACGACCCATCACACCAAATGTTCCTTGTGATCCAATTCTCAACATCACTCTTGAAAAACATAGTTGCGCTACTCGACGGAATAAAATCATACCAGACCCGTCTTCCAACCTGGAAATCTCAAACAATATGTAACGTCGTCTCGTGCATTAAGCAGTCCGAACAATCAGAGTTTGAACTAAGATGTTGAGTAACGTATTGAGCATTAAACAAACCACCATTATGCAAATCAGCCACAAAAAGAACCACAAGAGCTCAGGGACCTAAACTTTCCAAATCTCTTTCCAAACCACAGCTGCCACCGAGTTGATCATGGATGTGATGTGCGTCAACGCCACGCTAAAAATACCTGAGGTCATAAACCGTCAATACCAATTGCCACTTATTTTGGCCTCTAGAAATAAAATTGTGGAAGCAATCTGCATAATGTTGTTCAACAACAGAACCAAAGCCAACAAATCCCAATACCAACCCTTGTTCTCGCTCCAATAAGACGCTACCAAGTGATTAATATCCTTCACAAGAACACTACGTTTTAATCATACAAAAAAGATTAGAGACGTTAATCTTTAAAGAAAGAAAATCATAGCTACCTACAAGAAATACATTACACTCGTGATGATTCATTTGCCTTACGAAGTTAATCATCCAATCGATATATATGAACTAATTGAACATCCAATCATGAATAAACAAGTCACGACACTTCTCAATAATTATATAAACTCGATGTCATATAAGGAAAGTCTCAGAAATCATATGTAAAACAACCTTTAAATCGGGCTCAAACACCTACTTCCTAAACTCCTTCTTCCAAGCCAAATCCATACCCAAATAAATACCTTATAGCTCTGTTAACACAACCGTGCAAATACCAATTTAATAGCAAAGCCCCACAAGCCATCGACTTCTCTCATCATGGATAAGACCCCATGTCATCGCCGACCCCGGGTTACTTTTACTTAAACAATAGGTATTTATCTTAATCCACCCGGAATCAAACGTTCACAACCAATTTACACCTCACTCATAGTGCGGGTAGCATAGTATCACTTGTTACAAAGGCAATATGAAAATCAGAAATTTGAAGTCAGAGGAATTGAAGCATGTCAGATGGAACAACCTTGCCATGATAAAAAAATGCTGATATCTCCATCTCCATAACCGCTAGATGATAGTCATAAAAAACCATCAGTTATTTAAAATTCTCCCATGACCCATCACATCCAATGTTCTTCACGATCCAATTCTCAACATCACTCCTGAAAAATATAGTTGCATTGCTCGACGAAATAAAACCATACCAGACCCGCCTCCCAACCTGGCAATCCCAAACAATATGTAACATTGTCTCGTGCATTAAGTAGTCCGAATAATCAGAGTTTGAACTAAGATGTTGAGTAACGCGTTGAGCAATTCAAGTTAGTGTTCGCGGGTTTCGGTTGCGATTTCGTGTTTGATTGTGTTTGCAAGTCTACCTCTACTCATATACACATCTCTAAAAAACACCAGCGACATAATCTCTCAGGGTTGCTTCATCCCAAATCTAAATACCACTCGTATCCTTTAAACCCTCCACTTTATTCCAACGACGTCGAATTAATGTGGATGAATGAAAGAAATAAGCATTCCTATCACCACAAGTAATCCAATTTACCCAAGATTTTTGGCACCAAAGCATCTTTTCCTGACACAAAACAACCTTATGCTCATTAGAAAGCTTTTTGTTCTAACTTAAGAAGGCTCCCATGAACCAAATGATTCAGACGACATGGAGCGCCTTCCAGTCCAGCCATTAACCTTTTTTTAATAAAAAGTATTACCAAAAACCTCATGAGTACAAGTACCCAACCAACCCGTAACCTTTTTGAGCCCATCCATAACATAATATTAGTGCCCCAACTATTTTGACAAAATGAGTGGAAGTCCGGATGTTGAAGCCAAGTCGTCTGGAAACAAAACAGAACAATAAATTTCTTCAAGACTTCCCTTTTAAGGTCCAAACATATAGGGATGTGATCTAAGTTATACAGAGGGAGGTGCCAAATAACAACATCAGGGAACATATAGTGTCAGTCAAGATTGCAAAAGGCCCTATCCAGACGATAAGCCAATCGATCCTAATGAGTGTGACCTTGAAACCAAGTAAATAGTGGACCAACAAAACCCAAATCCACCAGATGCAACTCACTAATCCAGCAAGCAAAAGGAGAGTAGTGATTCAAAAAGAGCTTTAAAGCATCCCTATTTCTCAATCGTCACTTTAATGTAATTAAAATCCCTAACAATGATCCACGAGCCACAAATACTAAGCTAGAGATTTTTCGTATCCTCCATAAATAAATGCTTAAAAGAAGCATGTGGCCGACCATGCATAGTAATGAAATTAAAGAATGAGCCATGCATACTACCCCTATCCAACAGTTACTTGCGAATGAAGAAATTGGTCATTCCGAGTACCCCATGGTAACCAAGGTCCTGTTACTATCCCAAAACATCCAAATACCACCCCTAAAGCCATCTGTCTCAACCACTTCCACATTATTAAACTTCAAGGCATGCACAAATCTGAAGCACGACTACCATGAAGTCTTGTTTCACGCAAAACAATGATTATCGAGTCATGAGATTTAATCAAATATGAGAGAGGCCGTTAGAAATACTTCCGCCAACTCCAAAACAATTCCAGATAATATACTTCATCATCAAAGTAAATAACAAATAGAGAAATGCAATCAAACCCCAGGGGAAAAACCCATAACATTAGTACTCGAGAGCAGCCCCATTAGATCCCTCTGTATTAATTGTTGTCTCAACTTCGCTAGTGAACGTTGAACGAATATTTCCATCGCTAACTTCATCCAAAAGTCTTCGAAATGTAGTTCTATTGTGTTCCATAATGGACATCGCATTGCCTTCCACTCTTATTCTTTTCACACGACCTCCCCCTATCGCGAGAATTATAAAGAACCGAGTTTGTTCCATAATCGACATCCATGATACTAATCAGGACATCACCTGCCAAGTCTGGAAAGGTGTTCTGATTTTTAAAGACGTGCTGACCCCTAAACGAAGACAGATAGCAGATGATTTTAACACCTCCACCACCACGATCCATCCGGGTACCAAAACTAAAAACTTCGATTATTGCTTGAATTATTAGGAAATCATGTTGAGTTGTTTAGGGATTGTTAGGACCATACGTCTAAAATGATGCAATTTCACCCTTAATATTGGTAGCTAAGGGCCATTTTTTCTCTAACGTTGGCAGCCAAGAGCAATTTTACCCCTAACGTTAGCAAGTTATGTCAATTTTAGATATTATTATAAAACACATAATTTTGTTCCTTATTATATATCAATTGCACGTAAGTTGATTATTAAAAAAAAGATCTCATATTTTTTGTGATTTAATAATAGAATTAAAGATTAATATTTTTAAATTCGGTGAAATATATTAATTTTTTTATCCAACTCGTACAAAATACAATATATTATTTTTTTTTTTTAAAAAAAATTCCACGTTTAATCATATGTTTGTGATCTGCTACTAATGAGTGATAAAATGACGCACGTGTGAAGTGTAGATGATAAGATTCATGACCGAGAGGATAATTTGATTGACAATTTCTCCAATTGATCCAACTTGTTAACGTTAGGGGTAAAATTACTTTTAACTACCAACGTTAAAAGTAAAATTGCACTATTTTAGACATTAGGAATAAAATTGCTCATAAACATAAACATTAGAGATATTTTTATACCTTATCCCTATATAAAATTATTACGATATTGCAGTTTTGCTTTTTACATATTACATTTGATGTAAACGATAAAATCATATGTATCAATTAAAGTGGGTTTGAATAGTAGAAGTTTGAAATCACTTAAGTTTTCAAATTTGAATATAGTAGAATTTAATTAGGAGAGAAGTGACTTAAAGTAAACCCAACAACCTCAAATTGGTTTGAAATAAGAAACAAAAATACTTTTAATATGTAGAGTGATGATCAATTTTACGTTTAACGTTTAAAATTATATAATTTTGCCCATAATATTGGTAAGTTGCATCAATTTCATACATTATTATAAAACACATATTTTGTTTCTTATTATGCACAATTGCATATCAATTTGTTTTAAAAAAAGATTTTATATTTTCTGTAATTTAATAATAGAATTGAAGATTAATATTTATAAATTTGGTGAAATATTTTAATTTTTTTTCCAACCCATATAAAAGACAATATAATTTTTAATTTTTCTTAATTTTTTTTACGTCTAATAATGTTTGTAATCTATGACTAGTGAGTGATAAAATGATTCACATATGAAGTATAAATGACAAGATTCATGACCAAGAAGACCGTTTGATAAATAATTTTTCAAATTGATCAAACTTAACAAGATTATAAGTAAAATTGCTCTTATCTACCAACGTTAGGGATAAAAATTGCTCTTATCTAATAATATTAGAAGTAAAATTATACGATTTTAAATATTAAAAAAAAGACGTTAGGATATTTTTATATCGTATCCCCGTTGATTTGTGGGATATAAATTTGAGTTATTAGCGTGAACGTGAACAAAATGTAAATTGAATTTACATGGACTGATTAGACAAGTAATGGGATAATTAATACAGTATAAATGCAATTCAGCTACACGAATTGTCGCCCCCTATTCGTATTAATGATTATGTAGAGACAGCTAACGTACGCAGGTGGTGATGCATATTAATTTGGGCAGGAAAAGGGAAAGGAAACTATTTTGTTTGAGTTGATTGAGGTTCCCTTTTTCTTTTATTATTTATTGGGCCCATGGCCCATGGATCAGCCAAAAGCTTTATCCAAATGACTTTATTACCCCTTTTTTTTTTTTTTTTTTTATGTGGAATCGTTTGTATCAGCTTTAAACAACAAATTTGATCGAATTATAATGGGAATGTAATGTTGTAAAACATTGTTTTCTTTTTATGGAATAAAACATTGTTAGAACATATCTCATTTCCCTTCAAAAAAAAAAAAAAACATTGTTAGAACATAGTAATATATGATATAAATAATTTAGACTAATAATTTATAATTATTAATCAAATATTAAAACTAATTAATATTTATTTGAATGATTAAAGGTCTTTTTTTATATAAATGATTAAAGGTCTTAAGTTGCTTAAATTAAAGTTTTTGACTTCGAATCATAACATACGCAAAAAATATTAATATTAATTGAAAGAGAATTTATCTAAAAAGACTCTGACGAGTCTTGAACTGAGAATTTGGATAAACTATATAATAGAATATTAAATGTTATTGTAACTTAAAAATTGATCGAATCTAAAATTATTCGGTGAAAAAAAATATCCTATATAACATTGATTGTTTATAAAAAAAAACATTGATTGGTTAGATTCTAAAAATTCACCGAATATACAAGTGAAATTGTTCTAGGATTTTTTTGATGAGAGTAATATTAAGTCGTGGTAAATAAAAAAAGAATTACATACGGGTGAAAATGATGTTTGAGTTTGGCGGACATAATTATCTAATTAGATTTTAGTTAATTTTTATACTAAAAGTAATTATTTCGGAATTTTATTAAACACTTTTTATTTAAAATTAAAAGATAAAAAATAATTTTGAAAAATGAACGCACACTTAATCTAAATTAAAATGTAGATATTAACTCAATTTTAAAATTTACAACATTTTACAAACTAACTCAAATACAGTCGGTTTTAATATGTGATTGCCAAGTTTGGAGAGCATTTTAATCCTTAAGTTTGTGAAATTACTGCATCACTTTCCATATGTTTGACGTAGGATTGTGTAATTAGTAATATAAAATTATGCTTCCTTATTTTATATTGCACTTCTCATGAGAAATTGATACAATTGATTTTGTACGTCTAAGAGGATTTTTCTAGTGCTTGAGATAAGATAAAAAAAAAATAGGATCAAGGCGAAGTCGTTGGCCGGTGATCCTCACTTCGATGCCTAAGTTAGAAGAGTATAGTATTCAGAGCACTAAGTAGTTGATAGTAATTGCAATAAATGTGTATATGTACTTTGATTATGAAGTCACATTCTATTTATTAGGAGCCCAGAGGTAAAATCGTCAGTCGATGCTCGAACCTCTTCTTAATTTTCTTAGAGGACAAGTGTCAGTTTCTGAGTGGTGTATGTAATTTAGGTAGCTTATAAATGTACCAAAATTGAGATGCTTTAATCCTAAGCAAGATTTAAGGGTCCTGGACTGAATAGGATTCGAAAAGTATCTTATTGGTCCACGCGTCTCGAAAGATGTTTCATTTTTATTTAATTTTATCTGATGGTCTTCCTTACTTTATACGTTTTTGCAGATTTAAGATGGGGACACGTGATGTCACCCATTAAAAAAAAAGATAAATTTTTCTTAAAAAATAATAAGTAACCAAAAGTAGTAAAAATAATTAAGATGAAAATTTTGGGGTGGAAAAAAAGTTGAATGGGACATGATATCATGGAGGGGTATGTTGAGTATTGTTGTAGTAGGTGGTTAGAACTTTCAAGTTGAATGGATCCAATCCAATAGGGTTTGAGATTTGAGGTGTTTGTTTTTGTAGTGGAATCAAATGAGGTTTATAAATGGAGGTTTGGTTCACTTTCATCCATTCATTTTAGGGGTTATAGTTTATTCTTAATTTCAAATAGAAATATATATATATATATATATATATATTTTATCATGCCTATCTTTCTCACAAAATCTATGGTACAACTTCACTTTTGTCACGTCAATCATTACAAGACAAAAGCAAAAACTATAATCATTATATCAATTTCAACATCTTTATCATACTTTTTATTTATACATCAATGTTGTAAGACTTTTATCGAACCGGAAACTAACTAAATCTCCTATGCGGATCATATTGAGTTTATTAAACCGATAAGAATCGAGGTCAATCTAGGACTCCACGGCCATTTAGGACCTCGAGTGATCCTGTTTTTTAATTAAAAAAGAGAGTAAAAAATAGCGTAAAAGTCGTCACTTTAAAAAAATGGATCTTAAGTTTTATTATTTTTATAGTTCACTAAATATGTTCTTTTTATCTAAATAATAATTTATTGCGAAAATTATTTTAATCAGATTGAAATATGAGAATGCTGGATTCATAAAGTTTAGGATTAATTTTAAAAACAACTCTTGTGGTTTCATATTTTTACAGATCGGTACCTATGATATTTTTTTTTTGTAACAAAACAAACCGTGTAGTTTGTTCCGTTAATAAAATCAAGGCAAATGCATTAATTTCGTTAAACTGCAGGGGTAAATTCTTCTTCTTAGTTACCGATTTGCAAAAATGTGAAACCATATAGATTTTATTTAAAATTAACCCTAAAGTTTATTAAATAATTTCAATTTTCAAATGATGTATAGTTAGTTTATAATTTTAAATTAATTACATAATTAATATTATTTATTTATTACATCACCAAGTCCAACTAATTCGAGTCATTTGGTTGAACCAAATGACCAATCATGACCCAGCTATAAATCCGTTTTAATGTTCTGTTTGATTTTCACAATATTAATATACATTCATAAAATCAAATATTAAAGGGATAACATATAAAAAATAGCTTCAATTTTTTTTTTAAAAAGTGTCAATTTAATCCCCAATATAGAAAATAACATAATTTTAGTCTCAGTTTTGTGAAATTGTGCAATTATAGGTCGGGTAATGAAACTTGATATCTTAAACATGCTTATCGTTAACCGAGACTAAAATTACACAATTTCACAAATATTGAAATTAAAAGTACACCATTTAACAAACATGAAAGTTAATTAACACTTCTTTGAAACTTGAAACTATTTTGATACATCATCCCAATATTAAAGTATCTATTTTTATTTTGTCAAGATGATTATAATTAGAATATAAACTAGCATTAATACCCGTGCATTGCACGGGGTTGTCTAATAATTTTCTTCATTCATGATTTTTACTACATATTATGTTAATTAAGAGAAATTTAATTCTTAAAAATTTATACCCTAGCTCTTCATATAAGGAAGATTATATATTACTCGTTATGGAAAATAATAATTTGAATGCCAATTTTTCTTTCAATTGTATTTTCCACCAACATATTTTTTCTTTCAATTGTATTTTTCACCAATATGTGAAAGTTAAAAATATTTGAGGGTCCATTTCTTTCACCAGCTCATGTTTGTTACTTCTGTTTGTTGTTAGACAGTAAATATTAATTAATTTTTCTATAAAAAACAATTGTTTCGAATTTTTTATCAAACGCTTTCTATTTCCTGTTTAGACTTAAAAAAACAAAAAAATAGTTTCAAAAATTAAAAACAAACGAACGCTGAAAATCAATTTTACTCTTAATTGAAATTGAGCATCAAAATGTAAAAGCTATTTTTCTTTTACTTTTTTACCGTAATAATTATTATGAATGATGAACAAACAATTTTCTCCAAATAAAATTTCTACTTGATAGTAACAAAGTAAGACAGAAACGAAAATTGTGTTTATTAATTATTTCAGCTTATATTTTATCAGTTAAGTTACTATTATACAATCCAAAAAATCGTTGAAATAAAACAGAGATATTATAATTCACTAAATCAAAATAATTAATAGTAAAAAATAGAAACTATATACCTCAAATTTCTTGTGCTTATCATTTTTTAAGACCTCTATTTTTTCAGTAATTGTTTTATTTCATGGTATTATTATTAATCTTTATCCTTGTACTAATAGAATCTAAGTCTTACACTCAATAATGATAATTAGAAAATTGAAACCATATTCTTTATCCTTTAATTATCGAGAAGAGCCAACAATAAATTATTTTTATATAAAATATAGTCACATTTAACAATTAACCAAGTGTTAGAACTTGTTGTTGATGATGTGATACTGCATTTAACTGAGACAAAAAGCATCATTACGTCTAATTTTTCATTTTTTGGTTCATTAAACCCTTCATCTTTTATTTGGATATATATTATCATTTAGTTTTAGTCTCATTAAGTCCTTAATAACCAAAAAATTAATTTTGAACATAAAATCCGATTAACAGACTTTATTCATTGCACATGCATTCGAAATTTATATTTTTTCACTGTTTGAAAACAGTTTCGGATGTGTAATGTAGCTGTAGGAAAACCGTAAAAACCTTAATTCAAACTGTAAAAATATTTTTTTAATAATTTCAAATATAGATGAAGTTAATAACGTATTTTTAATAGAATTAGATGTTCATAACTTACTAATTTGGTCATAAAGGGCTTAATGAGACCAGAAATAAATGATCAGGGGCTTAATGTATCCAAATAAAAGATCATTGACTTAATAAACCAAAAATGAAAGATTAAGGGTCTTCTTGTCTTTTACTAATAGACTACACATAAGCTAGTAAGAAGAGAATTATCTAGGAACTACTTGAAAAGAATATTATCGTGCAACATCCTCATGAAGACCCATAAGATCAATATAGAAGATTCCGCAAACTTGCACCATGTGATGAAAAAACAATCAAAGAAGCCTAATGAAAGAATAGAAAATTGCCACAGACCATGCCTTTTACCAATCCTTTAATTGACTTCAAGAACTCCTGTTTGAATGAAGAATAAACTCCTACATACTACAACATTTGGGAAGCTGCAACAATATAAATAACATCTTATAACAAAACCCCAATCAAATATGAAATATTAAAACAAAATGCATTATCAAAACATACTCTTTTTTCTTAATTCCATTGGAAGAACATCTTTTAAATTGTCTCAAGACTAAATAATATAAAGATTTACAATCTGTTATGACGAAAAAATATCATTATTTAAGATGTTGATATATTTTTAAAATATTAAATTTAGAAATGTTCTATTTTACTATTTATTTCAAATATATTTATACATTATCTAGTAAATAGTAAATAGTGTGGGTGAAGAAAATTATTAAACATCTAGTGCAATTGAATCACCTCAATTACATTCAGGAAGAGTTCAAATGAATTGAGAGTTTCTTGCATCTAACTTGTGACTTGAATCTCTATAATTTTCTAATTCCTATCTTGTTCCTGCAAAAAGAACAAAAGAAAGAAATATTTTTTCACTTATTTTCAGTCAATATAAATTTGAAAAAGACCCATACAAAAAAAACAACAATCTTAGTGTTGTCATCTTTAATCGTTTCTATTTTATATCAAAGGATAAGTTACCAATTACAGATCAGAACACATAATATATTGTTAGTTAAATAAGTTCATGATGGTTTATCAAAAGATAAGTTATCAAAGTATACCAATTACAGAACCTGATGGTTTATAAAGACTAAAGCCTATACCCCTTTGTGTACAAAGATAAATGCTGCTCTTCATTTTAATTCCAAAGAAACATTTAGTAGAAAATATAAATTCACATACACCTACACTGCTATCCACTATTAAACAAAAAATGGATTAGCCGACGAACTTACGTGAAGCTGATAGGAAAAAATAACTGCCTCGAAAGTGCAGCACTTGATAGGGTGCATTGTGTGAGAGATGTGCATCGTGTGAGAACTGATAGGGTGGAAAGGAAAAAAATAACTGAAAGTGCAGCAGTTGATTTGCAACATCCTGTTAGAACTGTGAGGCAAAAAATATCAAAAAAACAAATTTAACTCTAGACATTTTAGAAAATGCAAAGTCAGTAAGCAGTTAATAAAGACAGAATTAGGTAAATCAACATGATCTTAATTACACCATAACAACACAAATAAGCAAATGTGCAAAAAAAAAAAAAACTTATAGAACCAAGTAATGGAAATTAACCTGAATCAAATGACATAGTCGCAAAAGATCTCGTTAACGGTCGGATGATCTGCAAAGAAATATCAGGAAACAGGGATGACTCTTCATAAACCGTAATCTATTAATCTATTATCTACTATCTACTATCTATTTCTGAAAAATAATTTTTAAAAATCACATAAATTAACACATCAGCATAGAGTGTCTCAAACGAAGACACATCGGCATACTAAGTTACAGATTTAGTACATGTACTAGATAAGAAAGGGTAAATTACACCTGTGGTCACTGAACTTATCCATTTTAACATTATAGCAACTGAACTTTAATTCTTAACTGTATGACCACTGAACTTTATATTTTTTAACACCAGTAACCATTCAACTTTAACTAACTCTTCAAAATGGATGTTAACGACCTCAAATTGAAAATATTCAAGAATTAAAGTTGTTCAGAACGATATTTTTCATGAAACCATATTTCTTATTTTTCAAAATCACTTTTTTGAGTTTTCACTCTAAAAATTCACACTCTCTCTCCTAACTAAGCAACACCTAAATGACCTCAAATGAAATTTTTTAAGAATTAAAGTTCCTTAGAATATCATTAACTCGTTGAATTTTTTATTTTGAGACTGTCAATGGTTGTTTTGAGGTGTTGAGTGACCACTGGTGTTAAAAAGTGTAAAGCTTATTGGTCATACCGTTAAGAATTGAAGTTCAGTGGCCAAAATATTAAAATGGATAAATTTCAGTGACCATGGGTGTAATTTACCCAAATACAAAAGTTTCATTTTTTCCATTTTTCTAAGTTTGCTAAAAGTATTAAATTTTAAGGTAAAGTCTAAAAAAAACCATATGTTTTCACTTTTTGTCAAATTAGTATTTGGAATTTTTTTTGTCCAAACGAAACTGTGATTTTCATTTTACTAAAAACGAGAATTGTTTAGATTGACATTATAAAAATGAGCATTAATGATCTTAAAATGGAAAATTCTAAGAATTAAAGTTTTTAGTACTACATTTACTATGGAACCAATTTTTTATTTTCCAAAATCATCATTTTCGGAGCTTTCTCTCTCTAAACATTCAATTTCTCTCTTCTTACCAAACAGCATCCAAATAACATCAAAACTAAAAAATTGAAGAATTAAAGTTACTTAGAATATAAACACGTCTTTGAAATTTTCAATTTTAAGGTTGTCAACCCTCATTTTAATTGTGAAGTCTTTGTTTTTAGTAAAGCGAAAAACCTCCGTCATCCTGGTGGCAAACGAAAATCACAATCCTCGTGTGGAAATTTTTTTTTCAGGTACTAATTTGATAAAAAAGTGAAAGCACATTTTTTTTATGTACTTTACCCTAAATTTTATTAGCCTAATACATATATAGTCTTTTTAAGTTTTCCACAAAAACAGATTATTCTTCTAAATAATTCATTAATGTTGAATATACGATAGAGATATAAAAGAAAAGATACAATGTGTTTAATAAATTTTCCTCAATCAGGGTTGAGTTATAGTTTAACTAGGATTACCAATACGTAATATAGATAAACATAAACACTAGTTATTAGATAACTTTAAACAAACCTAATAATTATCTGTTAGTATCTGATGATAGGTAAAGAGATAATTAACAATAATTATCTCCAACACCCCCTTCAAACCGGTGCAACCCAAAAGGCGAGAACGAATCATAGCGGACCGAGCACTTGCAAGCGGCTTGTTTAAGATATCCGCAACTTATCATCAGTCAGAATGAAGCAGGCACTTGAGAAAACCACATTATACTTGTTCATGAACAAACTGATAAGTATCACACCGAAGCTGAGCATGTGGGGTCGAAAAAGAAACAAAACGATGCAGTAGCATATTAGAAAGAGGAGAATGAGGGATGTTATGGGTAATCTTATCTATAGAAGGAGGATAAGACGGAGAATGTGTAGAATTAAGAGGAGAAACTTGCAATATACCGAGTTAGAATAATGCAGCACAAGATAATGCCCACTTCCATAAAAGAGTGAATGAACCATAAAGCTGAGAATTGGGGAACAATGACAAGGAATAATTAGGTTAAGATTTATGGAATTTGAATTCAATTTCAAAAAACAGGAGGAAGGAATCAGGTGAATTGGATGAGAGAGAAACCAAAAAGAGAGTACGATTGCAAGGAAAAGTACTCAAAAGATTATAGAAATTTTGAAAATTTAATCATAATAAAATGATAATAATTTTGGCACATTTATTAATTTGTTAGGGTCATCCTACTTGTAATGTATTTGTATGGAAAAGCTTTTCCTCACTTGAACATTTTGATGGAGATTTATGGCAAAGATTATGCCACTGGCAAATTAGCTGAGAGTTTTGTTAATGCGGTTGGCAATATGGAAAAAATTGCTATACCCAATCAAGTTGTGCTTGATTCAAGTGATGAGGAAGATACTAATGCTAGTGAAATGGCGGAATCTGCCCCTCCGTCAAAGAAAATGAAAAGAGAGAACACTTCAAAGCATAAGGGAGGTAAGAAGAAAGTTAGTGCTGGTAATTCTGAATTAGCAAGCTTACAAAGTTTTATGAAAGATATGAATGCACATCTTTCAACCATGGCTAATGTAATGACCCGTACTGATGAACGTGAGCAATATGCTCATGAACGTGAGCAATATGTAATTCAGAAAGGGGAAAAGGTGTTGGATGAGCTGCTTGTTTTGGAAGGTATAACTAAAAAACAAGCTTTGAAAGTAGCTCAAATTCTAACTGCAGATCCGAACAAGCTCCTGCTTTTTTCTAATTGTCCCGATGCTTTGAAAGTCATGCTTGTCAAAGATTTTCTTGGTGAAAATGACAATGAGGGTGCTTAAACTCTTTCCGGTAATGAAGTATTATGCTTAGAAGACGATTGGCTTTTGTTTTTGTTTTTTTTTTTAAATTTATATGAACTTTGTTAAGTTTAAATTTTAACTTTGATGAACTTTATGTTATTATCAATAAGGGTAGCAAGTGAGTGACGTTTTGGATTGTTTGGGATTATATATAAAGTTATTTTACGTTTTATGGAAACTATAGTAAAAGAGTTGGATTTTTTTTATTATTATATATGAAGTTAAAAACAATAGTTTTTGATTAAAAAAAAAACAATAGTTTTGATTCCCTATTTGAACCAAACATCCACAAAGGGAATGAGGTGGAATTGCATTCCATTTCCTAAACATAACCAAACACATAGGGGAATCAATTTTTATTCATTTCCTTTCCTTTGGTTTCCCTTTCTTCATTCCTTTTCCCTTACCCTATGTGAACCAAACGCCCCCAAAAATAAAAATAAAAAAATAAAATAGAAAGTAAAGTAGAATTTTATAAGGAGTGTAGAAGTTTAAGTTAGAAAGAGAGGAGAAAGGGAATAGAAAACCTTAGGGGGAGTGGGGAATGAGTTATAGGAGTTAGGGGTAAACCCAAAACTAAAAAAAGGGCAAAGAGAATCATTGAATTAGCAAAACAAACACCAACAAAGGGAATGAAGCCTCCCATTTCCCTTACCCTTTCATGAAACCCCCAAACCAAACGCCCCCTAAAAGTGGGCTTACGCGGACGGGACGAATCAATGGATTCATGAATATATTTAAAAGTCAAATACATGAATATCAAGTATAAAATTACAATTCTGCTAAAAAAAAATAAAAAATTATAATTAAATTATTCCATCAACTTAATTTTTAATATATCATTATTTTTTATATATCATCAAAATCATTAGTTAATATACAATTAATTGAAGATAGCGTTTGCTTTGAGCAGGGGTTGTCGATCGATTGAGATTGAGTCGGATAATGCCGAGATAGTGGCGACTATTAATGAGGATAGAGATACTACGTGTATTGGTCGGAACCTTTTCAAAGGTATCAAGCTGCTTCTCAGGAACTTCGAGTGTGTTCGTCTTCGGCATGTGTTCCGGGAGCAAAATCGGATTGCTGATTTTATGGCTAGCAGCGCTCATGCTCTTGAACCGGGTGTTGCTCATCTTCTGCTCCCGCCGGTTGACATTCGAAGGCTGCTGCTGGATGATCTCGTGGGAGCTGGCTTTCCTATGATGGTTCCGCCTTAGTTTTTTTTTTTTTTGTTTTCTTTCATATTTATCAAAAAAAAAAAAAGTGAATTTATATATAAATTTCTTTTTATTTATTGATCAGTCTAGATTAGGCCCAAAACTGTAAAAGCCCAGCCCGTGATCAAGTGTATTCCAAATGTATATTTATGGCTACCAGTAACAAAAGAGAAAATAAATAAAAATAAAAAATGTGGGTCCGGTACACGTCATACAAATCGGACGGTCCAAAATAGTACAGTAGTCAATTTGAGTATCATTATTTAAAAAATACAAAAGAATAAAAATAGGAAAAAAAGAATCGCAGGGAAGAAGAGAGAGAGAGAGAGTCATCGTTTCTGCTTCTCTGCTTTGTTGTGTTAAGCCTGCCTAAGCGTCGATTAGCAAGAAAAGTATCCAAAAACGCACTCCGATTCCAAATTCCGATTCCGATTGATGATAGATAGAGATTGAGTTGTGAGGATGAAGACGAAGTTGATGAAAGGACCTTATTTTATACGCTCTTATTGAAATGGATAGATTGTTATTGTTGTTATCATTATTTATCAACAATAACCTTGCTTTGTCGTTGAGTCGCTGCTTTCACTTGGGATCAAAGTCTACCACCATTAACACCCATTCACCTGCCTTTTTGCGCTTCTTTAAGCGCTCTTCTCGACCATGACCCTCTCCTTTTTACCTTCTTTTGGATCTCATTTGCAGGTCCTTCTTCTGTTTCTTTACCAAACTTTCCTCTTCTCTTCCGATGGACCCTACCTCTCGCCCTGCTGTCGTCATCGACAACGGCACCGGGTATTTTCTCTTCCTCCGCTCATTGTTTTTATTGAATTGAAGGTGTTTGATGGAATTTTCCAATTGAGATTTTGTTTGATTTTGATTTTTTTTTGGTTTTTAGGTATACTAAAATGGGTTTCGCTGGAAATGTAGAACCGTGTTTTATTTTACCGACTGTAGTAGCTGTAAACGAGTCCTTTCTAAACCAAACCAGAACTTCTTCGAAGGCGAATTTCCTAGCCCAGCATAGCGCTGGGGTTATGGCCGATTTGGACTTCTATATTGGAGAAGAGGCGGTTTCCAAATCGAGATCCAGTACTACTTATAATCTTAGCTATCCAATCAAACAAGGTCAGGTCGATAATTGGGATGCCATGGAAAGGTATTGGCAGCAGTGTATTTTCAATTATTTGCGCTGCGATCCAGAGGATCATTACTTTCTTTTGACCGAGAGCCCGCTTACTGCACCGGAGAGTCGAGAATATACCGGCGAGATTATGTTCGAGACTTTTAATGTGCCTGGGCTTTATATTGCGGTCAATTCGGTGCTTGCTCTAGCAGCTGGGTATACCACATCAAAGGTCGGTTTTTGTACATTTCAGTTGAGGCTCTAATCAACGAGAATGAAATGGAAACGCAGGTTGCTTATGACCGGCATTTCAAATTTTGAGAATTATGTTTTTTTTGTTGTTGAATTAGAGCTGTGCAATACATTTTGGATCTTGATAGTGTAGATGGAGATGAAAAATACATGAGATTGCTGAAGCTGAATTTGACTATTGATGCTATCGAATTTTATGTTTATGGTTTATACTTTAGGTTAGCTCCTGATTAGGGGTCCAATCGTTTTTGAGTTTGAAAAATTGTGAGAGTCCCCACATAAGTTTACTTGCTTTTAACTAACTATTGTGTGTTATTTGAATTATTGTTTCTTCTTTATGAGCTGATAGCTGTTACCTTGAGCTTATTTTTTCACTTTAACACTAGCAGTTTAGCTTAATGGTCCAACTGATCAGGATTGAACAGTGAAATTAATGAACACAAATTTTTGTTACTGATCTTTTATCGGAAGTAAAATTGTAGTACACAGCTCTTGTAGTGGTAGGATTGTATATACCAGTACCATGTCAGGAGATCCTTAACGGAATTGCCTGTGATAGAATTGTTAATGGTTTGGATGTTGGGAGAAAATGATGCTAAACTATTCACTACTTTATGATCAACTAATATAAAATCAAAGTTTATTTTACTAATTGAACATAGGAGACTAACATTAATTTGGTCATGATTTGCCTCGTTGTGTTTAAGTCTATGGAAGCTGCAGGTTTGAAATAATTTCATCGTTGTGTGAAGCATTATTTCTCAACGAATTACTTATGCATAGTTCTTATGGATCATTATTAGAAATCCTAACTTATGAAATTTGTGTCATATTGAATGTATATTGGATGAATTGTTTGTCCTTAATCTTAAATACAACACCAATCTGAAAAAGAGGCCTCATGTTTTAGTTTAGAAAGATTTGCATTTTGGTATCGATTATTCTTGAGTTCATTGTATTGAGTTCTTTGCCACTTTTAGTTGTCCCAACCTGCTGCTCTTTTATTTTGTTGCTTTATCTTTATATCTGATGTGCTCTTTCTATTGGATTTTGGCATGAAGGATTTAATTTTGATTACATGGTTGGTGGCTTATTCATTTTTTCTTGTGGTTGGTGGCTTATTCATTTTTTCTTGTTCTTTTTCTTTATTAGATAGTTGAAAAAAATGAGAATGCAGTGCTGGATATACATTTTATGGTCTTAATGCTTTCTTATTCATAGCCATATATGTTCTCTTGCAGTAATATCTAGATGAAATCCAACGCATGTTTTAATCTTGTCCTTCATGCTCTGTACAATGATCTTGCCTCTGAGATTGACATGCATTTCTCTGCAGTGTGAGATGACAGGGGTTGTGGTGGATGTTGGAGATGGGGCTACTCATATTGTACCGGTTGCTGATGGTTATGTTATCGGGAGCAGCATTAAGTCACTTCCTATGGCTGGCAAAGATGTTACTCTCTTTATCCAGGAGCTCATGCGGGTATGTTTTGTTTGCATCTAACATTAGGTTCCTAGTCATAATAAGATACTATAGTATCTTGGTGGTTTACTTTCTAGGATTTAGAAGGGGACAAATTTGAATGGGAGAGGGGGAGGAAAGATACACACTAGTTTTAACAAATTTCCTAGCTTATTTTATTATTCTAAAAAGAAACTAAGACTTGAATATATTGAATTTTCGCTAAGATGCACATGTCCTGAAAAAACACATGCTAGACTGGCCCTTTAAACAAGACACTCCTGAAAATATTTTAACCTCTGCCGAATTAGTAGTTTTCAATGATTTGACTTGTAACTAAGAATTAGGTATTTGGGGATGATATGATTGTGACTAAGAAATATGGATTTGGGATGATAAGGTGACTAGTTGTACTAAGGGCTGCTTGCTTGTTGAAATTATTGTTGCAGGAAAGAGGAGAAAATGTACCACCAGAAGATTCATTTGACGTGGCTCGAAAGGTGAAGGAAATGTATTGTTATACTTGTTCTGACATTGTTAAGGTAATTCTTCTGTTGCAAGAACATCTTTTTTTCATAACTGCATAAGTTTGCGATACATGTTATTTTAATTGCCTCAATTTTAGTATGACAATTTCCACCACTGCAACTCTATTATGCCTTCTGGCATATTTATGATGTAAGCGATAAATGTAATTCTAGATTTCTTTGACGGTTACAGGAGTTCAACAAGCATGACAAAGAACCAGCCAAGTATATTAAGCATTGGAGAGGAATTAAACCAAAAACAGGGGCACCATATTCTTGTGACATTGGCTATGAACGGTTTCTTGGACCTGAGGTTTGCTCTATCTCATGTTTGGTAGACTTTTCTCATTGTAGCAGTTTTGAACATTATATTGAATTGATTTTGTTAAGTACTGCCTTGATTAGTATGAGCTTACAAATGGAATACTATTTTGTTCCCCCGGACTATTCCTGAAAATGCTTGTGAAACCATGATAACCGTATGAACTAATGGCCTCATAAGAATTCTACTTCTTAATATCATTTGTTTGCTTCAGGGGAACTGGGAGTAGTTTTTTGATTTCTGTCGTTCTCCATAGAAACGAGATGTTCTATTTCATTAAATACTCTCTTGTTGTGCATATTTGCTTTTCCTTGTGATCAGTATTATTGGAGTTCTTAGTCTATATTTCTTAGGTAGATATTTCTTCACATGGGACTAAAGGTCATTTCTTTATTATATGGAATGGAACTGAAGTATTGGATAGTAAATTAGGCAATCATGTACTATGCATGAACAATGCTTTAGAATATGTTGAAACCAAGAAGTGGATACGATGAATGAGCAAACAACATTGAACTTTGCTTCTTGTGCATTCCTTTCTTTTACAGCATGCTTCAGCTCTTTGTTTTAATGATTTCTTAATTTGTTGCCCAGGTTTTCTTTAGTCCTGAGATATATAGCAGTGACTCTGTCACTCCTTTACCAGTTGTAATAGACAGGTGCATTCAGTCTGCACCGATTGATACAAGGAGGGCTTTGTATAAGGTACTTTTTTTTTTGTTGTGTGTAACAGTACAACTACAAGATGAATTTCCTTTAGTAACTGCTCTAGGAACCCGCTTTGCAACTGCCTTGAGAAAGAGACTTTCAGGATTCATCTAAGGATAAGGAAAGAAATGGCAGAAAAATCAACCTCTCTGATGCTATCTTGAAAGAAAATTCTGCAAATTGGCATGTAGATTAACTACTTTGCAATGGGCATAAGAATTTCACTATGTACTATGGAAATAATGAGAAAATGTAACGATGCAAAAGTTGTATCTTTGACTAATGGCTACTTAATAATATTTATGAGGCCTCTTTTCTCCATTCCTTGTTAAAGATATGTTCTATGTTCATATTCTTCTTTCTTTATGGTATGGGGATTTTAGTGTAAGAGTTGCAGTCTTCTTTTTCCGTTCTAAATTAAATATTCATGGGCTGTGCAAACTCTTGGGTTTGCACATTGTGTTATTTTGGCTTCTTGTTTTATTTGAAGTTTTTCCTTTTTTTTTTTTTTCCTCTTACCTCTGCATATTGGTTCTAATTTCCATCTCAGAATATAGTGTTGTCCGGGGGATCAACCATGTTCAAGGATTTTGGCAGAAGGTTGCAACGAGATCTTAAGAAGATTGTGGATGCACGGGTTCAGGCATCTGAAGCTAAAATGGATGTAGAAGTAAAAGTAAGCATTTTTAGCGTTGTATTTTTCTCTAGTTTTCAGCTCTATCTACATAACAAGTCTGAGCATCTCTACAATATATTGGGTTTTCAGGCACATCCAGTGGAGGTAAATGTAGTCAGTCATCCCATCCAGAGATTTGCTGTTTGGTTTGGAGGTTCAGTACTTGCTTCAACACCTGAATTTTTCGCAGTATGTATTTATCCTTTCAGAAACTTAAGTTTATTTAGTTTTAGTAATTAGGTGCATAAACTTGCAGAAATACTCGCTTTTGGGGGGTAATCTGCCATGTTCTTTCGTTTTAAATTTGCTTTAGATTCAAATGCTAGCTCTATCGGTTAGGCCAAGAATCGGAGAAATTTTCATGTCATAACCTTTTCATTTGAAATTCCAGTTTAAACTTATGCCTTGGTGTTATCTTGCAAGGGAAAGAAGTTAGCCATTTTTGCCTGTTTTTATATTTAGGGATCCTTGGGGAGGATTTCTTGGGTCTGATTTCACTGTTCGTGGTGCTTACTGTTTTACGAGGTTTTGTTATTCCTTCCGAATTCAAATTTAAGAAAAATTGCCTACTACTGTGCAGGCTTGTCATACAAAAGAAGAATATGAGGAATATGGAGCAAGCATATGTCGGACGAATCCTGTTTTCAAAGGGATGTATTAATTCAGCAGGCATTTTTGAGATAGCAATGACATGATTTTCCATTTCCTTGATGTGCCTCAGTTGCAGTCCTGCATCTTAACGCGGTTTTCATCCGTATTCAAGGGTTGTCTGAGGCAGTGTAAAATATTGACAGTCGATCGGAACTGTAACAGATACAGTGGCTACCTTGTATTGATTCTTTCATTGGTTTCAAAATTCATAGGATGGCAGTTAATTATGTTACTCTTAGAAAGGAACTTTCAATTAGGTAGACATAGTTTGAGCTGAATTTTTAGGCTTCAGCTCATTTAGATTATCTTAATAATTTCTTTCCACATTTCATCCTTTTGTTTGTGTATGATTATAGTACCAAATATATTCATTGGATAAACGAAAAACTAATTAAAATAAGAAATTTCTTTTTATTTACACATGCAATGATGATACTTGTAGATGTGTATCAGGTTTTTGCCTTGGGAATCAACAGATTATTTTGGATTAGATTAGGCTTGTAATAGCAGTAATAAAAGTACAATGCTCCCGTACGTGACTGATTCAAAGTAATATAAATATTTAGAAATATTATTATATATTTTTAAATGGTGATCTTTGAAGATCTGCCACGGGGTGGGCTGAGTCTGGGTCTGGATCGGATTCAACTGGGTTGAATACTAATTTTTTTTTGTCAAGCTCAATTTAGTCCATTTTGAAACCTAAATCCTTGCGCCTATCCAAACTTTTCTTAAAAGTAAATTTAATTTTAAAATTTAATGGTAAATTATATAATAATTTTCTTAATATATAAAATCATGGGTTAAGGTGCAAAAATACCCCTAACGTTTTGGGTCTGGAGCAATTTTACCCCTAACGTCTAAAATGGTGCAATTTTACCCTTAACGTTTGTAGCCAAGAGCAATTTTACCCCTAACGTTGATAAATTGGATCAATTTCAGAAATAATTCATCAAACTGTCTTCTCGGTCATGAATCTTATCATCTACACTTCATATATGCGTCATTTTATCAGTAACAAATCATAAACATATGCTGGGATGTGAAAAAAATAAAAAAATATATTGTCTTTTGTATGAATTAGATAAAAAAAAATTCAAAAAATTCACCGAATTTGTAAATATTAATCTCCAATTCTATTATTAAATTACAAAAAAACATGAAATTCTTTTTTTAGGATGAATTGATATGAAATTGGTGCAAAATAATGAATAAAAATATATGTGTTTTATAATAATATCTGAAATTGACCCAAATTACCAACGTTAGGGGTAAAATTGCTCTTGGCTACAAACGTTAGGGGCAAAATTGCACCATTTTAGACGTTAGGGGTAAAATTGCTCCTGACCCAAAACGTTAGGGGTATTTTTGCACCTTAACCCTAAAATCATCGCAACCTAAAATTTAATGGTGAATTATATAATAATTTTCTTAATACATAAAATCATCACAATTTCTGTAAAATTAATATAATTATATAACTACATAATAAATTATGCATAGAATCCACAATAATTTAAAAGTGAAAAAAAAAAAAAAATTCTATTTGTTTTTTAATGGTACAGATACAGAGTGTATATTTTTGTTTTTCAAATTCTAGATGAAATTTAACAAGTTATTAACTTTATCTTATTAATTCTTTTTTTTTTTTGAAACTTATAGTTAACTCAATTATAATTATATACATGAGTTTCGGGCCGGTTGGACCAACTACTTAAAATTTATGTCCAAACTATAAAGAGTGGACCTGAACGAGTTGAGCGGGTCAATGGAATGATAAACATTGTTTAATAGAAATATTTAAATTACGTTTGACTCACTCGTGAATATGGTACGAAAACGATAATAATCCAATAAATGGATACAATTATAACACACTCTTTGGTGAATTGGTGCTATTCATTTAACCTAAATTGATAACTGATATGATATGTATACGATCCACTTATAAATATAAATTTTAAGGAGTAAATAATAATTGAAAAAAAAGTATATATTCAAACTTTAGTGAGGACCGTTTGGTATTTGATGTGGATATAAATATAAATGTTAGGATATGAATAATAATAAAAGATGAGGGTAAAATAAAAATAGGACATTTAAGAATTATTATTCCATATTTGTTTTGTTGGATATGATAAAGATAAAACAATATATTATATTATATTATCTTTATTTAAACTACATAATATTAATTTGAGGGATAAAATTATTAAAAGATAAATAAACTTTGATTTTTTTTATCCCTATCTCATCCCATTTATCTCCTAAGGTTGTATTTATATGTTCGATTAATAAAATTAAAAATATATAAATAAAAAAAGTATAGGGTAAATGCCAAAATTTAGGGGAATGTAATTGGGCTTTAGTTAATTGTTATCCTAATGAAAATGATGGCAATTAAATTTAAATGTTATGAAAGAAAAATAGCATCCACATTGACAATGATGTTTTTCCTGCCCTATTTTAATTAAACACCTTTTAACACCAATTTTTTACACATAATAATCCTGTCTCTCATGCTTACTAATTCAGGTAATAAAATACTTATCGTTTTAGGACAATATCATTATTTTTAATTATTTTTTATTTTAACAAAGTTAATATAATATTTAATATTTTCTTTTATTAAAATTAGTGTTTTTTAAAAGCAAAATGATAGTGTTAAAATGGTTATAATTCACAAATATAATTTTTAGAGTAAGTCTATCCACTCACAAGGCGGACAAACTACACGTGTCGATGATAAAGTTTGAAATTTTAGTTGTGTGATAAATTAACTCTTATTAAACATAATTTATTATCTTATTAAATACCCTTGTTTTATCTTTAAATTTATTACAACCGTTGACACTTTCCTAAACTATAATGATCGAAATTAAGTATCAAAGTAAAAACTAACTTTATTATCATTCGATTGTTCAATTAAATAAAAATCAAATTTAATAAAATACTATTTTTTTTGTTTTCTGTTTAAGGAAATTTTATAAATTAAATAAAATACTATTTAACGAGAGTTAATGTTCATCACTCTTCTCTATAAGTACGTGTATCGAAAATTAAATGTAATATTTCTTCTTACGAACTCGGCATTTATTATGAAATTTATATAAATAATAAGTTTTTAACTACCCTCCATAAATATCTTAAATTTCTTGAGGAATTATATTATTTTAGTTAGTAAATAATAAAATTGAATATGAAAAAGATCATGGTTAGAAATTAGAAGAATGGAGTAAAATGATGTGGGTTAGACAAGCAATAAAGAAGAAAGCACCGAGATTTCATGTACAAGGTCAAAAAGGAAGGCCTGCTGATAAAAAATTGGGAAATTGGACAAAACAGTGAAAAGAAAGAGGAAAATCAAAATTGTAGACCCAGTTGAGACTTGAGAGAGAAAGAGAAAGCTTGCGTATCTGTCCGGTGCACGACGACGACGAAGAAGAAGAAGAGACGAAGATTAGACTAAGCGGGACATCTCTTTCGTATTTCTGTTTGAATCTGTAATTTTTCCATAGGTTTGCTTCCTATAGCTGTAAGATTTCGGGAATTAGATTTTCAAACTCGGTTCATGATTTTATCACATCTGTATGATATATATGCTGTATTTCTAGCTGTTAATTGCGTTCGGGTAATAGGTGCTTGAATTAGATTTATCTTTTTGGGTAATTTTTATGTTATTTGGCATCTGATATTTCATTTTTGTAATATTTTCAGTAATCTATTGAACAGATACTGTTGATTTATGTGCTTTTCGCCTTTTTAGGGCATTTTAATGTGGAGTTTATCATGATTCATGATTTTTTTAAGAAGTGGCTTTTGGTATTAAGACTAATTGATTGGTAATCTTGCTATCTGGAGGCTGGACAGCTAATGTTTCATTTGAAATTTTAATTTTCTGTTTGGATTGACGGTAGGTAGATGTAGATCTCCTTTTTTTTTCATGCTGATTAAAAAATTCTCTTCTGTTCTCACGATGTGTCTATGTCAAGGTCTTCTTGTTTTTTCATAATTACTCTACTTAGATTCTGTGTTTACTTTTATAGCGAGCATATTATATTTTCATGTAATGGTGTGGATGAAGCAATAAGACTTGATTTCTAATGAGTCATGGTCTTGATCAATTAATTATTGTGTTTTTCTTGGGAATTAATGTTGGTTCTTGTGTGGACAGAGATAAATATATTTTTATTTTCATTTATCTTTGGCAGTTTGAACGTATCTAATGGCTGATGAGCAAATAGATTTTGGAGATGAGGAGTATGGAGGATCTCAGAAGATGCAATATCAGGGAAGTGGGGCAATACCTGCACTTGCAGAGGAAGAGATGGGGGAAGATGATGAGTATGATGATCTCTACAATGATGTCAATGTTGGAGAGAACTTCCTTCAGATGCATCGAGCCGAGGTTCCACCACAACCTGCGAGTGTGAGCAATGGAGGATTCCAAGCTCGTAATGCAAATGAATCAAGAGTTGAAGCTGGGGGAACCCCACAAGGACTAAATCTAAATATTCCTGCAGTTGCAGTTGAACGGAAATATCCTGATGCTGCAGTGCATTTTACTGAGCAGAAGGAAGCTCCCATGGGCGTTAAGGTTCAGGAAATGGGATCTATTGGCTACCCAGATGGATTGTCTGTTGCTCAAAAAGGAGTTGTGATGGACTCAAATCATGACTCTCAAACCCGAAATATAGGGATTCAAGGATCTGCATCAGTGCCCTCTGGTATTACTGTTAATCTTTCTGAAGTGAGTAGAAAAATGACCAATGAGCCTGCACCTATAACAAATTCCAGCAGCAGTGTACCTCAAGGCATTCCACAGATGTCAACTAATCAGATGAGTATGAATATGGATGCCAATCACCCTTCCATGAATGAAAATCAGATTCGGCCACCTATAGAGAATGGTGCAACTATGCTGTTTGTCGGAGAATTGCATTGGTGGACAACTGATGAAGAGCTGGAAAGTGTTTTATCTCAATATGGAAGGGTCAAGGAGATAAAATTCTTTGATGAGAGAGCTAGTGGTAAATCCAAAGGTTATTGCCAAATTGAATTTTATGATGCTGCAGCTGCTTCTGCATGCAAAGAAGGCATGAATGGGCATCTTTTCAACGGGCGAGCCTGTGTTGTGGCGTTTGCTTCTCCACAGACATTAAAGCAGATGGGGGCTTCTTACACAAACAAAAACCCGGGGCAACCTCAGTCACAAAATCAAGGCAGGAGACCCATGAATGATGGGGTGGGAAGAGGTGCAAACATGAATTATCAAGGTGGAGATACTGGTGGGAGGGGCTATGGAAGAGGTGGGTGGGGCCGAGGCATGCAGGGTGTTCTGAACAGAGCCCCTGGGGGTGGAGGACGAATGGGGGGAAGGGGAGCAATGGGTGCTAAGAATATGGTTGGAGGTAATGGTGGAGTTGGAGGCGGCGCGAATGGTGGAGTCTACGGACAAGGCCTTGCAGGTCCTGCTTTTGGTGGACATGCTGGTGGAATGATGCCCCCGCAGGGTATGATGGGTGCTGGATTTGACCCAACATATATGGGTCGAGGGGCTGGTTATGGAGGATTTGCTGGTCCCGGTTTTCCTGGTATGATGCATTCATTCCCGGGTGTTAATGCAATGGGACTTGCTGGGGTGGCTCCTCATGTCAACCCAGCCTTCTTTGGCCGTGGAATGGCACCCAATGGTATGGGAATGATGGGCCCCTCAGGAATGGATGGGCATAATGCTGGAATGTGGTCCGACACAAGCATGGGTGGATGGGGAGAAGAGCCTGGCCGTAGAACAAGGGAATCAAGTTATGGTGGTGATGACGGGGCTTCTGAATATGGCTATGGAGAGGTGAATCACGAAAAGGGGGCACGGTCAAGTGCTCCGTCTAGGGAAAAGGAGCGAGTTTCTGAGCGTGACTGGTCGGGAAACTCTGATAGGAGGCATCGCGATGAGAGGGATCATGACTGGGATAGGTCTGAAAGAGAGCACAAGGAGCATAGGTACCGTGAAGAAAAAGAGGGTTACAGAGAACACCGGCAAAGGGAGCGTGATTCCGGTTATGATGATGATTGGGACAAAGGGCAATCTTCTTCGAGATCTCGGAGCAGGTCCCGTGCAGTGCCTGAAGAAGATTACAGGTCTCGATCGAGGGATGTGGATTATAGCAAGAAGAGGCGCTTACCATCTGAGTGACGTGTAGGTTTTCAAGGCCCCAATATTATATATTTATCTTCTCCCGTGGAATGCTGCCACACACATTCAATATTGGCTGCATTGACCTAAAATGCGAGTGCCTTTTGAGGGAAGAAGTAAGTTCTACTCGAATGGATTACAGAGAACAATAGATGTTGTTGTTTTCCTACTGCATTTTAAAGAACATCATTAGATGAAACTTAATATTTGTGTGCTTAAAAACATTAGCAACTCTTAGATGCATACCAATGTGGATATTCATTGTGGGTTTGGACTTAAATATCCTTCATCTGAGCATCCTATTGGTTATATGATTAGTTTGAAAGCTCTAAATGGTTATAGTGCCCTTGATATGCTTGGAACCTTTGTGTGTTATATGATTGTCCTAGACGGTGGTTAGCAGACCTTAGTTTGTTCTGTTTTCTTTTAGCATAGTGAAGGCTCCAATTGGTAGCTAGAACCTATAATAGTGCTTAGTGATAAATTTCATTGGAGAATGGTGTGTCTAACTTTTTGTGGTTGAATTTCTGTTAACTCTCAACTGGGTATCTTCTGCACACTTAGCTTGGCTTGAGGGTCAACTTTTGATTGCATTTTGTACTCTTGTCATTCACGTGATCTGAATTTGGCATGTGCTATCGACCAAAGAAAGCTATATCCAGTTGATTTGTTTTTCACATGACATTATTTTTTCTACTTATTTCTTTTATTCAATCTTTTTTTAATGGTTTTTGTTAATCAGATAATCAAGGCATATTTGGTGAAACATGTCAGACCAAAATGGTTCTTGTATCATTAGTGTTTGTGAGTTGCTAGTACTTTTTGCTATCATTACTTTAGTTCCTAGTTAGGTAAAGAAAATCTCAATTGATTTTACCTTTTTGGTTCTTTAATACTTCAGGTGGCATTACAAGTTCAGTGCACTAGGTTTACAGTGTGATAGAGTCCTCATTGTGTTCATTGGATAGTTCATAGTAGAGAATGTTCGTCTTTTGATTTTTTGTCTATTGATGCTCTGCTCCACAAGAGCCTCTCTTGCTTGTCATTTTGATGCATGCCTTCTCATATCCTGTTTGATAGGGTATAACTTCTCGATGTGGGTTTAATAGTTTTTCTTTCTCTCTTTTTATGAAGTTTTTCCTATTTCTCTGTTTCTGCATTCATTATAGCATCACGGTTATGAACTCTAGTAGCAGTTGAATCATGAAAAAAATTCCACTTTATGAAATTTGTCTTTGTGTTCATCAACTGCATCTCTCATATCTATGTAGGTATAAATGAAAGTCTAATGCCATTGGTTAGATTAAAAAAGTAATGGAATTGAGAGTTTGATTTGCCATTAGGGTATGCTGTAATGCTCCTTCTAACATATTGGGTGTTTGAGGCAGATTCTGGGTGGGGTGTTTTTACGAATTTATTTTTCGAATGTCTATTGACATGGGGGTTTTGTTTTTACCATCAATCCAGGGAGTGAAGTGGACAACTCTTTGTTGTCATGATTGATTCTATCTAGAGAAGATGTGTTAGATGCGGTGCCTTCACTGGATTGCTTCTATAATGATTTTGATCTGCCAAGTGTTCAAAAGAAGCCTTGCCTTGACTATTTTAGCTTTCACAATTTTATGTTTCACAAGTGCGATTTACATGTAAATTATGTTTCGGCAAGATTTGTCTATGTGGAGCTGTAGTATAATGAGGATGTCAACAATAAGTTTTAGAATACAGTTTCCATGTTTCTTCCATGTAATTGGATGTATGTATTAGGTCCATTCATGTAACGGCTTTTGTTTTTTATTTCGACCATGAGCTTGTAAAAGCCTTCAACCCGTTCTGAAGCCTTTCTGTAAATATTCGAAGTTTTGTAATTCTTGTTGTCATATACATTGTTTAGTTAAAAGGTCGAGCTGAGTTACAAAAGTACTATGTAAGATGGGTAGATGTTCCCACTATATTTTGGTCAATGTAACATTGATAGAGATAGAACCCGATTTTGAGGATATGTTCCTTCAAAGCTCGAAGGATTACGTGTAAATTTGAGATGTACCTTGATTTAGGAGCTCTGTTTGCTGCAATTTTTACAGATGCAGTGGAACTAAAAGAGCTGTGATTGTTTTTCCTAATGTAAATCATGTTTTGTGGTTTGTACAAATGTATTTTTTGTTTTTCCATTTGTAGATTGTACATTAGGATATAGCATTTCTTATAATTTTCCCAATGTACATTAGATTATAGTTTTTGGTATCTTTCTGTATTTGTCCCCGAGAGCAGCAACTTCTTCGAAGGTGCACGCTCAGAGTTATGGCAGGCACTACATGATGCGATTCTTGTAGTTATTTGTTAGTTAGAGCTTAATGTGTGTTCTCTATTTTTCATTATCTACCTCTGTTTTATTATGTATCCCCGGACATCTCTTATATGTATTGATTTTTAGATGTATGAATATGCTAATTCAGTGAAGAATGCTGCTAATCTTATGGGGAGTTTGATCTGATAATATGTTTGGTGTATGTGAAAGTTTTATTTTTGGTAGAAGATGTGTGAGTGAGTTTTGGATGTGATGCAGGATGATTTTGTGGCGAAAATTGAATACTCCTGTTTCGGAGACAAGAAATTTATGTTTTGTAACTTTTGTTTTTGTTTTTGTTCTCTATAGGAGACAATTTGTGTAAGTGCATCTTGTTTGTATGTATCGAGTCAATAGAAAGATATAGTAATGGGTTTAAATAGTTATATCTTTATTTTTAGGGTAAAGTTAATAAATAAATAAATATATGTTTTCATTTTTTTTTTGTTCAAACGGGGCTAGAGTTTTCGTTTGTGATTAGGAGATAACTGGGTTTTTCAAGAAAATGTCTGACGGGATCATTTAGGCATCCTATAAGCGAATAAAATTTAGAACCCATTCCAACTTTACTCAAATTGGTTTTTTGGGCATTCTTTTGGCTGTTTGGATGGTGCCTAGTTGGCTCGAAAAGAGAACGTTTTTTTTTTGCTTTATTATAATTTATTTTTAAACATTATCGTATCATTGTTGGTGAATTGTGTTTATTATTTTCAAGTATTTTTATTTAATTACGTTCTATACTTGTTTCCATGGTATTATTTAAACTTTTCAGAATATTATTTCATAGTTTTTGGTGAATTATATTACTTATAAACATTAATTTTTACTTTTCAAGTTATTTCAATGATTTTGTTGTTGAAATTGGTGGTTGTTACATTTTTAAGAATATATATATATATATATATATATATATATATATATATATATATATATATATTAATCCCTTAAGGCTATGGTCTGCACCAACTAGCTTGTAACTTTTTTTACAATATTTATATTACTTTGACTTTCATGTTTGAGTAGTTTGTAGATACCGACATGGAATGAAGAAAAAAATTTATTTAATTTCGTTGTCCAAATTCATTCAAATTTATATTAAATAATTATCTAAATGTTAGCTTTTCTTTAGGCTTTTTTGTTCATGTAAGGCTATTTAAAGCTTATGATTGAGAGAGAAGAGAAAGTTTATTTGAGAGAATAGTGAACATAAATGACAGAAAGCAACAACAACAATCGTATGGCACAACCTGATATTCCTAAATTTGATGGCTTTTATGAACACTGGGCAAAATTGATGGAGAATTTTCTTCGATCAAAGGCGCACTGAAGCTTAGTAGAAAATGGAATAAATGGGGTTCCAACATGAAATGAGCCATCTGAAACAGAAGCAAAGCTCATTGGAGAGCAGCAATTGAAGGACAAAAAGGTGAAAAATTATCTTTATCAAGCAACCGATAGAGAAATCATGGAAACTATTCTCAGCGGTGATACATTTAAGCAAATTTGGGATTCAATGAAGCATAAATTGAAGAGGTCGACAAGAGTTAACAGAGAACAACTCCAAACCTTCAAAACTAAATAAAACAAATTCTAAAGATGAAAGAGGGATAAACAATCAATGCCTATTTTGGAAGAAAACTTTCCATTGCCAAAAGGATGAAAGCATGTGGCAACCCATCTACCTCGACAATCACAGACCAGGAAATACGCAGTCTGTATGTCTACAAGTTCAAGATTCAAAAGCTGATCATTAGACACGAGTCTCAACAGTCAACTAGCCTCTGAATTATGGAACGACTATTTCCTTAAAGGGAAAACATGCGGAACAAGTCAGAATCTCCAGAGAAGGGCAGAAGATGTTTCTTCACAATGGCTACCTTCTGATTCAAACGGGAAGTTTGAATGCTCCACCGATAAAAGCCAAGCTCAAGCTTCATTTTCACAGTGATCATTCAAGTGAAAAAGAGATACAGTGCAAAAATGAAAACAAGAGCAAAAAACATATACACAATAATTTTAATATTTGTGTAAATATATATATATATATATATAGAGAGAAGTTCATCTAAGTTTCCTATAAGAATCCTTTCTATTGTAAAATCAGAAGCTCTATTATTGCTTCAGATATAGGCAAGTAACAGAGAGGGATAGTTAAGTATTGTTGTAAAAGACAGTACTTTACTCAAGTTTAGACTATTTGTGTAAAATGTTTGTGTTTTACCTGTGAAAGATTTCTTTAGTGGATTAAAGCCCAGAAGAAGGAATTCTGTAGGATTGGATGTAGGTAGAAGACCGAACTAGTATAAATCTGCCGAGTAAATTATTTCCACCTTATTGTCTTTTAATGCTTCTGTATATTGCATGCTCTGGTATTTATCTCACATATATATAAATCTTATCATCCCATGCTTAACATGTAAATCATCTATCTAAGAGATCTTCATAAGCTCCTATAAAAGAGTTGTCCTTTGAGTGCAAGTATCAGAAGTAGAATCAATCTCAGTAGACTGAAACCTCAATAGACTGAAGTTGCCTGTGATTTTGAGAGTTGTCTCCGTGCTTCTATTGAATTAAAAGAGAAAAATTTCTAAAACTTTGTACCAAAACCAAAAAGTTTGAGATAAGTTTTAAAAGAAGTTATATTTTGAAGGGATCGAAATGGATTTCCTATTGGGAAGATAAATGTCATATTTAAAATTTCATTTTCGTGCAAACAACAACAACCTCATTCCCTAAACCAGTTCCATCTTCTCCTTTTTCTCATTCATGCATCCAAAAACTACCTATCTTTAATAATTATCTGATTTGCCGAAGTTTGAACGGTCTGATCGAACAGTGGTGATCATTGTTGAAACACCTTTCCACATGATTTTGATTTGACAAAATTATTTAAGTACAATTAAATATTCTATAACACACTAAGTTTAAATGCTTTGATTTATTGTTACTAATGTGTGTGTTCAATGTTGAGTTTATAATTGTTACAAGACATAAAGATCATAAGGCCCAAGCCCTATATGAAAGTCAAAGCCCAAGTCAAACAAGGCCAAGATCACTCAACCCGCGTATTACAAAACGCTGCCGTTGAGTATTGAAACGCAGCTCAGCAATGAAGGATCCAGAAGATCCACGTAGATAACTTCGGTAAGAAGCTGCTGAGCTATCTCGACAAAACGTACAAGACAGCCGCTGACCACAAAGCAACTTCCAGACCAAGTATTTCCTCTTTTGGTAAAGAACAGAAGACGCAGGATGCTGTCTGTTTGACATTACCAGATTTGGAGGAACATACTGCCACACTGACCGAAGAACAGAAGATGCTAGAATCTGATTGGCTAAGAGAACTGCTGAACAGACTGAGTGAAAACGACATGAAGCCGTTTCCCTCCAACGGTTATTTCGAAATTCGAAATAACCAGAAGCTCTCACAGCTCTCTATAAATAGAGCATTCAGAATCATTATTCAATACAGAACTTTGAGCAAAAGCCGTTACGCTGACCAAACATATACAAAAGTTCTGCATCCAAAAGCAAAGCAAATCTTACACGATAATTTTCACATCTGTGTAAAAGTCTAGAGTGATTGATCCTCAATCATCTAAGGTGTTCTAGCAATTATTGTTTAGGACAAATCTTAATCATTTCTAGAATTAGAAAGGAGAAGCTAAGTACTCGGTTTTAGTACTTAGTGAATTAGAGTAGAAGTGAGTAGAGGTATAGAGGAAGGTACTCTTGTTATACTCAGCTTCTGATTTGTAAAGGGTTTTTGAGTCTCTACCTTTAAAGAGCTCAGTAGTGAATTGGAAATCTCGGAACGTGTTCCGGGGACAGGACGTAGGCTTAGAAGAAGCCGAACCTGGATAACTCCGCTGAGTGAAGTATTTCTAACCCTTAACTCCTTAATACATTGCTTGCTTAAAACAAACTAAAACTGACCAAGTAAAAGAGGTCAAGCTGAGTTGTGCGCTGCAAACGACTTAGTTCAGGAATAGACTCTAAGTGTTATTTCCTGACTTAAGCAACGAAACTGACCTAGTCACCAGTTGACTAAGCCAGTGTCTTGCTGATTGATCAGTGCCGCTGTCATATACTTTCTTCTTAAGAAAAAGAAGTTTGCCCTAATTATTTAAAAAGGGTAAAATAGTTCCTAACCCCCCCTTGGAACTATCTTTGCAACCTTACAAGGGACCAACAAGTGGTATCAGAGCTTAAAAGCTCATTACTAAAGGTTTAACAACCTTGAGTTGATCCATACCATGGGTGAAAACATCACTCGGTTTCTCCCTGGAAACCAGACAACTCAGATATTACCTGAGGGGCTGTCCATTACTAGGCCTCCCCTATTCTTCGGGTCAAACTATACCTTTTGGAAGAATAGGATGAAGAACTTCATTCAAGCTACAAACATGAGTGCCTGGCTATCTATAGTCCAAGGCCCGTTTGTACCTGTGAAAGTTGTTGCTGGCCAGTCAGTTGTTAAAGATGAGGTTGAATGGACAGAGGATGATCTCAAGAAGCTACAAAATCATGCTTCGGCTATAAATATGCTTCACTGTGCGCTGGATGCTGCAGAATACAACAAAATATCAGGTTGTGAGTCAGCACAGGAGATCTGGAAGAAGCTGGAGGTCACCTACGAAGGAACCAACAAGGTGAAGGAGTCTAAGGTCAACCAGCAGATGAGATTGTATGAGCTGTTCGAAATGAACAATGATGAGGGGATTTCTGAAATGAATGCAAGATTCACCAACATCATAAATGAGCTCAAAAGACTTGGAAAAATCTTCACTGAGGAAGAACAAGTCAAGAAGATACTCAGAAGTCTTCCTAAAGACTGGCAAGCCAAGAAGACAGCCGTTGAAGAAGCTCAGGATTTAACCACCTACAAATATGATGAACTCATCGGCTCACTGCTGACTTATGAGATATTTATGAAGAATTTCGAGGTGAAAGAAAAATCCGAAGACAAGAAGCAGAAGTCACTTGTCATGAAAGCTGATTCAACTGATGATGGCTCAACTGACGATGAGGAGATGGCAATGTTCACAAGAAAAATGAAGAGACTGTTCAAAAGAAATGACAAATACTCCAAGAAGCCTTATAGAAAATTTGATAAATATAAGGCTGACTCAAGTGACAGCAAATTTAAGAAGGACAGCTCAAAGCCCATTACATGCTTTGAGTGCCATCAAACCGGCCACATCAAGTCAAGCTGCCCAACGCTGAGGAAAGACAAAAAGAATGGCAAGAAGGCAATGGTGGCAACATGGAGTGACAGTGATGATTCTTCATCTACTGAAGCTGAGGCCACAGAGTCAGCGAAGATATGCTTCATGGCTGACGAACTTGCTGAGCCATGCATTTCTGAGCATGCTGACCAATCTGATGAGTCAGATTATGAAGAGCAATCTAATGAGGTAATCTCACTCTCTCAACTCAGAAATGAAATGGGTAATGCCCTGAGTGATCTCTATACACTTGTCAAAAAGTGTAACAAGAAGATTAAAGCACTCAGCCGGCGCTATGATGAAGTAGAAGAGGTCAAACTGAGTGACCTCAGATACCTTCTTCAGGACAACTCAGTTTTGCATGAAAATATGAAAATCATTCATGAGTCTGTCTCTGAAGTCCAGTCAGTTTCAAAGAAACTGAGGAAGGATGTCACAACCATTCAGAACCAATTAAAGGTTCCAAACAAAAACAATTTTCCTCTGAGAACTCAGTATCAAGGTACTCAGTACCAAGGTACTCAGCAGAGACGAAATCCCCAGCGAAGAGTCCAGTGTGACTTTTGTGGGAAGTTAGGACACACCAGTAAGGTGTGCTGGCACGCTCAGCACTGGGGTGCTGACAAGTCAGTAAAGAATCCTAAACAGAAGGTCAGTTGTGACTTCTGTGGAAAAAGTGGCCATACTATCAATATATGTCGCCACAAAATAAAATATGATGCTTTACCTGTTGAACCTAACAAGTCAGGACCCAAAAAGAATTGGGTACCTAAAGGAAACTGATCACAATGTAGGTAAGCCTGAGATGTGCCGAGAAGTAAAAAATGTGGTATATTGACAGCGCATGCTCAAGGCATATGACGGGTGATGAAACTCAGTTCATCATGTTTGAACGTAAACGAGGAGGAAGCGTAAGTTTTGGAGACAACAGAAAGGGTAAGATAGTAGGATCAGGCACCGTTGGAGGTAATCCCACTATTGAATCTGTCTCCCTAGTCAGCGGACTCAAATATAACTTACTCAGTGTAGCTCAGCTATGTGATAATGGGAGAAAAGTTATATTTGATGATACTGGATGTAAAATATATGAGGGAAAAACAAATGAGTTAATTTTAACTGCCCCTCGGATAGATAATGTTTTCATGCTGAACCTACAAAAGAAGTTTTCAAAAACTGTATGCTTAGTCACAAAGGAAGAAAATTCCTGGCTATGGCACAGGAGACTTGGTCATGTAAGCATGGACCTCCTGGCCAAATTAGCAAGAAAGCAATTGGTTGAGGGACTGCCTGAACTTAAATTTCAAAAAGATCAACTATGCCACGCTTGCCAAGCTGGAAAACAAACCAAACAATCTTTTCACAGTAAAAACATTGTCTCAACTAAATGTCCGTTAGAGTTACTACACTTGGATCTCTTTGGTCCAGTCCAGCCGCTGAGTCTGGGTGGAAGAAGATTTTCCTTGGTCATTGTAGATGACTTCTCTCGGTATACGTGGGTTATCTTGCTGACCAGCAAGGATGAGACCTTTGAGACATTTTCAAATTTGGTTAGAAAAATTGAAAATGAAAAAGACCTAAAATTAGCTCATATCCGTAGTGATAACGGTGGAGAATTCAAAAACCAAAAGTTTGTTGAATTCTGTGAAGCCAGCGGCATTGACCACAATTTTTCTGCTCCTAGAACACCTCAGCAAAATGGGGTTGTAGAAAGGAAGAACAGAACTCTGGTTGAAATAGCCAGGACAATGCTGGATGAGCATAGGCTTCCAAAGTATTTTTGGGGAGAAGCTGTTAACACAGCATGCTATATTCTCAATAGGGCCCTAGTTAGACCTATACTTAAGAAAACCCCTTATGAACTTTGGAAAGGACGAAAGCCCAACATTGGATACTTTCGTGCCTTTGGATGTAGATGTTTCATTTTAAATACTAAAGATAGCTTAGCCAAATTTGATTCAAAAGCTGATGAGGCTATCTTTCTAGGCTACTCAACAAACAGCAAAGCATACAGAGTTTTTAATAAGAGAACCCAAGTATTAGAAGAGTCTATACATGTGCAATTCGATGAAACTGACCCTGCAGGAAGATACCAGCCGCTGACAGAAGATGAACCAAACTCAGCACTTGCTGATCAAGAACCAGCTACTGAGTCCTTCACAAAGCGGCTGACCAAGAGTAAGAGTGAACCTAAGATTGTTTTCGCTGACCAATCTACTTCTGCAGAGAATGTTGAAACACAAATAGAACAAGACACAAATCTACCCAAGGAGATAAGAGTCCCAAGAGGGCATTCAGAAAATGCAATTCTTGACTCAGCTGGAAATACCCTGATGACAAGGAATCAACTCAGGAAGTATCTCGGCAATGTAGCCTTTGTCTCAGTTTAGGAGCCGAAGAACTTTGCTGAAGCTGAGCATGGCGAATTCTGGATGAATGCCATGCAAGAGGAACTGGACCAATTCAGAAGGAATAATGTATGGGAGCTAGTGCCACATCCAAGAAGCCAGAAGACCATTGGAACCAGATGGGTCTTCAGGAACAAGCTGGATGAACAAGGAAACGTAGTTAGAAACAAAGCACGACTTGTAGCTCAGGGCTACAGTCAGCAAGAAGGTATTAACTATGGTGAGACCTTTGCCCCAGTGGCAAGGCTAGAAGCAATTAGGATTTTATGTGCATATGCATCTTATATGAATTTTAAATTGTTTCAAATGGATGTTAAGAGTGCATTTCTTAATAGAGTAATAAACGAGGAGGTCTATGTCAATCAGCCTCCAGGGTTTGAGGATCCTAAGTACCCAAACCATGTTTATAAACTCAAAAAGGCTCTGTATGGCCTCAAGCAAGCACCACGTGCTTGGTATGAGAGGCTGACCAACTTCTTACTGACTAGAAACTATGTCAGGGGTCAAGCTGATACAACCTTATTCATTAAGAGAAAGGGTAAAGATACCCTGCTGGCTCAAATATATGTAGATGACATTATATTTGGTGCTACTAATGAATCTATGTGCAAGGAATTTGGTAAGCAAATGCAGACTGAGTTCGAGATGTCAATGATGGGAGAACTCAACTTCTTCCTTGGACTTCAAATTAAACAAGGAAAGAATGGCATATTCATCAGTCAAGCTAAATATGCCAAGGAGATATTGAA
Source organism: Euphorbia lathyris (assembly GCF_963576675.1). Lineage (NCBI taxonomy): Eukaryota > Viridiplantae > Streptophyta > Magnoliopsida > Malpighiales > Euphorbiaceae > Euphorbia > Euphorbia lathyris. Next base: position 14,572,966 of record NC_088914.1, on the reverse strand, counting down.
GAAATATGAACTAGAACATTATATTTGCAAAGCTCAGTAAATGCAGGCTTGTGGTATCCAAATACTCATGACTTTACACTCATCGGATACACTGACACTGACTATGGACGAGACAAGCTGGAAAGAAAAAGCACCTCTGGAGGATGCCATTTCCTAGGAAGCTGTCTTGTATCTTGGTTCAGCAAGAAGCAGGCATCAGTAGCCCTGTCCACCACTGAAGCTGAGTACATTGCTGCTGGAAGCTGTGTTGCTCAAGTCCTATGGATTAAGCAACAGCTTGAAGACTATGGTGTACAGACAAAGACAATTGAAGTCAAATGCGACAATAAGAGCGCAATTGACCTTTCAAAGAACCCAATCCAGCATAGCAGGATGAAGCATATCAGCATAAGACATCACTTCATCAGAGATCATGTACTCAAGGAAGAAATCAAGCTGACCTATGTGCCAACATATGAGCAGCTCGCTGATATCTTTACAAAGCCTCTAGCACGAGAGCAATTCAGCATACTGAGAGAAGCCATTGGTATGTTTAATCCACTATCTTAAATTCCTAAGTAAAAATGTGATATAATGCATGCTGAATGAATGTTAACATGCTGAGTGTTTTAAAGAATATCTATCAAAATCACATGCACAGCAACTAATGCACACTGAATAAGTTATCTCAGACCGAGTAACTAATTACTCCCACTATCCGTTGCACAAAACTGACCACTCAGAATATGAAACGTTTGTACCAACAAATGCTGAGTAAAGGTAATCATTAGCATTCAATGCAAACGCACGCGTAATGACACCTGTACAACGCATGCGCCGAATATGTCATAAAGTGTCATAAATGTCAAGGTTTCTGCCGATTGGACAACCCAAGGGTAAAACCGACCTAAATTCAAACGGAAACCTTAATTAAAAAATCTATAAATAGTGGGTATTTCCCCACTACCTTCTCTTTACGCGTACTGAACTTTCAAAAGCTTCAGAATTTCCTTACGAACTTAAGAACTTCAAAACTCCTAAAATGACTCAAGCCTCTTTCAACATCTCCGGTGCCGGTCGTTCCAAGGCCACCACCGATGAACAGACAAACAAAACCTCCACTCAGCCTTCTCCGTCCAAAGCTACTGGACATGGAAAAGGAAAAGCCACTCAAGCTCAGGGAAAACCAGCTAAACCTAGACAGTACATTCGCGTATTCGAGAATGTCCGAGAATGGAAAGTGGAAACTTCTCGCTGGGTATCTCAGACCTTCATTGACTCAGAACAACCGTTCTGTGACTGGATAAAGAATAACGGATGGACTGAGCTGTTCTCCCTACGATTCCCCACCTACCCTGACCTGGTTATGGAATTCTACCATAACCTCAAAGCTGACGCAAAGGACCATGACTACTTAGTCACTGAAGTCAGGGGAAAGACCATTTTCATCAACCCAACGTATTTGGGATCCTTACTCAGCCTCAAGACTGAGGGTGCTGAGTTAAGAAGAAATGGTGATCAGGAGGACATCTACTATGATGAAACCTTCTATAAGCCTGCTGGGTACATTGGAGAAGTATCCAGCTCATCTATGGGTCAGCATCAGAAGATGGCCCACTTCCTGCTGGTCCAACTGATCTACCAGAAGGTAACTGCACCAGCTCAGCCTCCCACTTCGAGATGTGCTTTATCTGGCACATACTGACCTACAAACCGATAAACATGCCAGTGTTTCTAATAGCTGGATTCCTGCGTAGCACGAACAATCTAAGGCTAGGCTCGCTGATCACAAAGATTCTAGTTGACCACAAGGTTGACTTACAAGGAGAAACCTGTGTGAAAGGATCTGAGATCACAGCAGCATCACTGCGTGCTCTCAAATTCAACCAACCTTTGAAGAAAGGAAAATTTATTGAGCAGCTAGAGGAGCAAGCTGAGGAAGTGCTACCTGCTGAGGTGATTGTTCCAGCAAAAGGAAAACGGACTAAAGCCCCAGCCACAAGAAAAAGGAAGCCCACCGGTACTCCATCTAAGGAAGCTGAGCCTAAGTCCAAAAAGACCAAATCAGCTACTGAGTCAAACCAAGACAAAACTCAGTCAGCTGAAAAGCACAGCAGGCAAGATGAGCCTGCAACTGAGGATACAATTGATCCTCCTCAGAAGAAGCAGAAGACTTCTACTCTTTCACCCATCAACGTCCTTCCACTTGACTTCGTAGTCACTTCGGACTCACATTATGCTCAGCATCATGCTGAAGAAACTGAGCAACAGGAAGATGAGGTGGACCTAGACGAACATTTCATCACTCAGCTCGAGGAAGAGCTTGAGAATGAAGACACTGAGGATGAAGGACATGCACAGGAGCAAGAGACGGAAGCTGACTCTGAAAGGATAGCTAGTGACCATGATCAAGTTGACCAAGCTCACACTAAGTCAGCTAATGGAGTTGAACAACATCACGAGCCAATTAACCAGCACACTGCTGATTAGAATGTAGACGACTCTCCATCTCAAGCTGATGTAAATCAAGCTGACCCTCCTCCTGTACAAAAGATCAGAAGAAGACTGGTAAAGGCCAGCATCTTAGACCAACCAGTCAGCACACCATTGCATGATCCATCCAAGGTCAAGATGACCTTCTTCCGGAAGCCAATTCCTTCTGCACCATCTCCTCAACCTTCACAAGCAGCAGAAACACAAGCCTCTGTTTCTACTCAGGAACAAGCCGAACAACTTAACTCTGCAAACCCGCCAATCCAAACCGAGCAAAATCTCGAAGAAAACACAGCACCAGTCAGCTCTAAACCCATCCAACCTGACTGTTCCGCTGAGGTTGAACCTGCTAACCCAACAACTATCCAATCAACACTTGCGCAGAACCCAACAATAACCCCAGTCCCTGACCCAGCAACCTCTTCTCTATCTGGTCAAACTGCCATCTCTCAGGCCACAATCAATGTTACTAAGTCCAGTCAAAGAATCATTGACTCAGTGCAGGCTCTGATTAGAGATATTCAGCATTCAACTCCTCCTACTGCTGCCATTTCCCATATAGAAACTACTTAGCCTTCTCAAGTAACTCAACTTCTCAATGAAGTTAAGGAACTCAAGGACCTGCTGAGTATTCTACTATCTTCACAAACACAGCAAGCTAGGCAGGATTCGATTGCTAAGTTGGCTGAGATCCAGCTGACAATAGTACAGTGTCTCACTTCTTTATCTTCCCAGATCCAGAACCTGTCAGCTACGAACCCAAATCTCGCCACTTCCTCTGAGTTAAAGATGCTGTTTGCTCAGCTCCATACTGAACAAAACAAGACTAATGCACATCTTGCAAACACATCTCAATGCTCAATGGAGCAACTCAGTGAGGCAGTTCGTCTACTTAATCTCCACAAGGAAGAAATGGACACCAACCAGCTCAAACAGGATCAAATACTGACCAATTCCCAAAAGATATTCGACCATGTTAGACACACGAATCTTTAGCGTGAGCACTATGATACTTCACTTCTCAAAACCTTCCACAACTCCTTTGCTGCGCTGAAAGACACAATTACATGGCTGGGAAAAGGACAAGCTTATGTACTCAGTATGCTCAGTGCTACTGATATCCGTATTAGTCCTGAGGTCCTCAGCAACGGTGCTCCTATCTTTGATGGCATAGACGAAAGTGCTGATCGTTTGAAGACCTTCTCTGCTGAGCTCTCCAGAGCTGTTCTTTTGGATTCCTTCAAGTTGCCTCCATCCGGTGCTGGAAAAACGGGGGAGAAGAAAGATCAGCGCAGAACTCAAGCTGAAGGCAGTCAGCAAAAGAAGAAGAAATAGATAAAAAAAAAACAAAAAAAACTTAGTTAAATCAGAAGCTAAGTTTACACTTAGCTTATTTCTTCCTTCTTGTAACATGTATTATGTATGCTGACTATCCTATGTTATTTAATACAATACCTGCATGCATTGTCGACTCAACTTGTGTTATTTATCCTTTCATGCTAAGTATTATGAATGCATCTCCTAAGTACAAATTGAACTCAGTAAACGAGTAAAATACCTGCTGAATGTATGCTGCGTAAAAATTAATGATTGAACTTGTCTAAAATCAACCATTGAACAAATTAATTACTCAGTGCTCTTTTACTATACTACACTTCCGCTAAAACTGAGTAAAATAGAATATATCCCACAAGCTGACCTATACTTGAAAACTGATCTTAGACTTATTCAATTAAACCTGAAAAATGTTTAGAATAAAACTAAGTCAGTAGCTCAACCCTGATGGGGGAGTTTACTTAGTCAAATAGGTCAACTATCATGGGGGAGCTCAATGCTGAGTTCCTTGCTGAATAGTTTTGCCAACATCAAAATGGGGGAGTTTGTTGAAACACCTTTCCACAGGATTTTGATTTGACAAAATTATTTAAGTATAATTAAATATTCTATAACACACTAAGTTTAAATGCTTTGATTTATTGTTACTAATGTATGTGTTCAATGTTGAGTTTATAATTGTTACAAGACATAAAGATCATAAGGCCCAAGCCCTATATGAAAGTCAAAGCCCAAGTCAAACAAGGCCAAGATCACTCAGCCCGCGTATTACAAAACGCTACCGTTGAGTATTGAAACGCAGCTCAGCAATGAAGGATCCAGAAGATCCACGTAGATAACTTCGGTAAGAAGCTGCTGAGCTGTCTCGACAAAACGTACAAGACAGCCGCTGACCACAAAGCAACTTCCAGACCAAGTATTTCCTCTTTTGGTAAAGAACAGAAGACGCAGGAAGCTGTCTGTTTGACATTACCAGATTTGGAGGAACATACTTCCACACTGACCGAAGAACAGAAGATGCTAGAATCTGATTGGCTAAGAGAACTGCTGAACAGACTGAGTGAAAACGACATGAAGCCGTTTCCCTCCAACGGTTATTTCGAAATTCGAAATAACCAGAAGCTCTCACAGCTCTCTATAAATAGAGCATTCAGAATCATTATTCAATACAGAACTTTGAGCAAAAGCCGTTACGCTGACCAAACGTATACAAAAGTTCTGCATCCAAAAGCAAAGCAAATCTTACACGACAATTTTCACATCTGTGTAAAAGTCTAGAGTGATTGATCCTCAATCATCTAAGGTGTTCTAGCAATTGTTGTTTAGGACAAATCTTAATCATTTCTAGAATTAGAAAGGAGAAGCTGAGTACTCGGTTTTAGTACTTAGTGAATTAGAGTAGAAGTGAGTAGAGGTATAGAGGAAGGTACTCTTGTTATACTCAACTTCTAATTTGTAAAGGGTTTTTGAGTCTCTACCTTTAAAGAGCTCAGTAGTGAATTGGAAATCTCGGAACGTGTTCCGGGGACAGGACGTAGGCTTAGAAGAAGCCGAACCTGGATAACTCCGCTGAGTGAAGTATTTCTAACCCTTAACTCCTTAATACATTGCTTGCTTAAAACAAACTAAAACTGACCAAGTAAAAGAGGTCAAGCTGAGTTGTGCGCTGCAAACGACTTAGTTCAGGAATAGACTCTAAGTGCTATTTCCTGACTTAAGCAACGAAACTGACCTAGTCACCAGTTGACTAAGCTAGTGTCTTGCTGATTGATCAGTGCCGCTGTCATATACTTTCTTCTTAAGAAAAAGAAGTTTGCCCTAATTATTTAAAAAGGGTAAAATAGTTCCTAACCCCCCATTGGAACTATCTTTGCAACCTTACAAGGGACCAACAATCATCATCAGTGGTCTCTAACATAGGCTTGTAATAGAAAGATTGTTGACAAGATTTTGAGCCATTGTTGTGTTTTTCTCCCTTTTCTTGCAAATGTTGGGTACGACCATACCGGATTAGGCAAAATAATGAAATATCTCGACTATATTTATGACATTTGGATATGATACATAAGGGGAGAACTCTCAGATGGATATAATTTATGAAGTGTTTATTTATTTATTTACGACTGATTTGATTAAATGATTAATTGTAAGCCTATAATTTTATAGAGTCGTGATTTTGAGTAAATGAATATATATAAAACTATTCTGAGTATATTTACTTTACGTCGTTGATAATTGATTATTACGATTTTTATCTCGCGTTTTCAAATGTTTTAATGTTTTAGGCGAAGACGTGCAAGGTACAGATGGAGGCACTCAATGTTAGGGCGATGGTTGCATACGACCATGAGTTCTCAAAGTCGTCTCTAAGGTATTGCATTTCATCTTGTACACATTCATGTTGAGTGAACAAATAGAGAACGTTGGTTGCCTTTGTGTTAGAAGTGTGTTTTTGGATGTGATCATGTAAATCACACTTTCGGTAGTGTTGTTGTGTGATGTTAGTAATTTCACTTTTAGTGCATTGTGTTTAACTTGGTATTAATGTGACCCAGTAAGGTTATTTGATATGTGATATGTATGTTCTTATGTTAAGATGTTAAATTTTGATCTTTTGGTGTGAATTAAGGCAAATATAAACTTAAAGTTTGGTATTGGATGACTTTTACTATAGTTCAAATTCGTTTTAGTAGAAAACAGATTCGTACCTGAAAATTATAAGTATTTTTTCGACCTATTCCAGGAAGAACTAGTTGTTGAAATATAAAAGTAAAATTTTAAGCTTTTTCTTAAGTTTACAATGGTTTTTGAATAAGCTCATTTGGACTTTGGATGTGAGAGATATGATAGAAACAATAGGTATAAGTCGCTTTAGATATTTTTCAAGTTCAAACTAAACTTTTGACCATTTTCAGTAGGATTTAGTTTTGGGGTTGTTAATTTATGATTTCCCCTATATGGTTTAAAAAGAACTTTTAATCACTTAAGTCAAACTTGTATATTTTGAATTATGATTTAAAAAACCTCGGTTGGTCAAGCTGATTTTTTTTTTCTTTTTGAGGAAACCTTGTTATTGTTGAATTTTTCTTATCTTGTGGGACACTGTTTCAGACTCTTCACCATCATATCCAATTATATTTTGGTTCAGGTCTGACATAAACATTTTTTTATAAAAAAGTTGCACAACTGAATTAATGTGATATACAAACAGCGACTACACTAGTGACATTGATGATCAAAAGAGTACTTCATGCTATATTTTCGTATTAAGTGGAGGAACAGTAGCTTGGTCATTGAAGAACATGTGGTAACTCTTTCAACTACAAAAGGTGGAGTATATTGTTGCTGATTCATTTCCTACCAAAGTATGTGGATGCAGCGAATTCTGAAGCAAATTAAAAATACAAAAGGTGATTTTTAAAATTCTTTATGATAATTCTTCTACTGTCAAGTTTGCAAAGAATATAGTATTTCACATCAGAAATAAATAGATTGATGTAAAATTTCACTTTCTAAATTTTTTTTTATAAGCAATGAATGATTTTTTTTTTGATGATGAAGTGATGAATGAATTAATATGAAATATCGCGGCACAAACAAACAAGTTGCATATATTTAATTAATATACTAAACTGAATAAATTATATTCACTTTAAAAAATGTAATCAATTGATTATAAATGTATCAAAAAGAATATATAATCTATAGATATTAAAAAGGTGGTTAACTAACATTGAATCAATTGATCGTATTGTATTTAATTTCTTTAGTTTATTAGAGAAATTTAATTTATTTATTTACTAATTATGATATTTGCCACATAATATATAGATATTATAATTGGAACATAATAAATATTTTTGAAGTAAGAACATAATAAATTAAAAAATCTTCATCTTGAAATTAATTTAAATACATAATTTTTTTTGAACCGAATTTAAATACATGATTAATTAATACATAAACTAATTTGTCTACACCCAACAAATAATAATTAAATTCCCGGAACTTAAATAAAGAATAATTTATTTAAATTCCGGTGGGCGTAGACATTAACTAAATTAAAAATTATTTAAAGCTTAGAAGAAAAAGCCGGCAGCAATGACGGCAACTCCGGCGACAGCAGAGAACTCGACGGAGGTAGCACCACTTTTAGGTGATTCAGCAGCAGGTCCACCAGCAACAGTGGCACCAGAGCCCGCTGGTCCAGGAACAACTTCGGCACCAGGTGCGCCGGCAGTTTCGGTATCGTTGCCAGCACCGTCAGCAGCAGGTTCAGCTGCGGTGGGGCTGGAGGTGGGAGCTGCGGCAGTGGCAGCAGGGGTGGCCGGAGCAGCTGCCGATGCCATGCCGATGATGGCGACAAGGAGAAGAGATAGAACAATGACCTTGCTTGCCATTTTATTTTGTTTTTCGGGTTTTGGATTTTTGAAGTTTTTTTTGGATTTTTGGAAATAAAATGCAGTAGTTCTCTAAAGAATAAATAGAGAAGAACTGCAGATTAAAGTTGATGATTTTAAATTGAGTGTTTTGGAGTTGTTATATAGTGATGATTTATGGGTTATAATTAGTAAAATTATAATAATAGCCATTGGAGTTTCTGGTTTTATTTAGTTGCTAAAATTATGGATTGAGGAAGAAGAATGGAGACCACGGTAAATGCGGAACAAGAAGAAGGAAAATTTCAATTTTTTTTTTAATATATAATTAGACAACTAAATTTGTAAGGTTTTGTATACATTAACTTGTTAATTTTAGACATGGGACCTCCTTTTTTATTTGCTCATTTAGCACCCTTTGTATTAAAAATATGTTATATGTCATATTAAAATTCTGTTAAATCGGAAAATAAAGGTATTAGAAAGTGACGGAGTCAGAAATCTATATATCGGCTAATTTCAGATTTACGGCTGGAGTTAATTTTTTAAAGTCTAAATTTTTTGAGTTTTGCAATTTGCCGTCTCCAAATTATTTATCACCGTCTCTATTTGGACAATTTTTTCCCTTTGCATAATTTTTTTTCAAAACTGGAAAAAAAATTTAGAGAATCGGCCAAAATTTGGCTTAAACGGATACGGCATCCGTTCGACCCATGGTGGGAACGGATGCGGCATCCGTTTAGGCCAAATTTTGGCCAGTGCAAAATCATAAAAATTTTAGTGACGAATAATACTAAATCGGCTATAACATTAAAAGTATCCAACAAGAAAAAAGTTGACATATTTAAGGTCAATGGTAATTTTTTAAAACTGATAATTTTTTTATAATTTTCATAAATTAAAATTTAATTTAGAAATTAAGTTATTTGAGTTTTAAAAAAGTAAGAAATTGGATTTTTTTTATAGAAAAGTAATATAATAAGAACGAGTTTAAAAGTGTTACGAAAATAAAGAGTTCACTAAAAATAATTAATAATAGTAATATAGTTCTATAAAAAAACTTTATAAAAACAAAGTGAATTTGGAAGGTTTTGAACAAATACCTATTGCATAAAAGCATGCATCTTAAACCAACTCAACCACTCTAATATATTGAATCAATACTACATGAATTAAATATAAATAGGACTATAAGGGGCGGAACAACTGCTACTCAATGGTGGAGCCAGTGATCGTGAGGCTTCGCCCTGTTGGGAATCCAAAATTGATAAATTTACATGTGTAATAGGTTGAAATTGACAAATTTAAGTATGTAATAGATTCGATCCATTAAAAGTTATAAATTTAGTGTATTTATTCTTCACCGTTATTTTATTGAGCACCCTATAATCGATGCACAACCTTAACGATCCACCAGATTTCTTTTGAAATAAAACTGATGCGCCATATGGTGACTTTGAAGGTTGGATTTGTCCCCTATCCAACATCTCATTGAGCTGCCTTTGTAATTCTGCAAGCTCCGGAGGTGCCATTCGATGACGCTCCTCGTAGTAGCTCGATCTTGTGGTCGACTTCCCTCTCCGATGGAAGTCTTTTTCGACGTATTCCAGTGTATGATGTCCCCAAACTCTTCAATGACAGTAGCGACCTCCTTAGGCATTTCGTGGACGACCACTTCATCCTTTCCTTCCTCGAGAGCCACAAGGAAATTCGGTTCGTCTTGCTTCAGCCCCTTGGACAACTGCATGGCCGATAGTTGCTTGGCTTTTCCCAAGTTTTCAAGTGCCAACGGCACATGCAAGCTTTTCTAGAATGCATATCGCATCCGTGAAAGGGATTGGCATTGCTTGAACCCAATCAAAGAACTCGATGCCAAGAACTACTGGATAGTCGTTCATAGGCACTATTGAAAAATCCACAAGGTCTATCCACGTACCTAGCTGAATGCACACCCCTTGGCTACGCCGTGGATTGATTTAGCCTTGGAGTTTGTTGCCTTGAGCCATCCTCGCTCCTTGGTGTACTTTGTTTGAAGTTATGAGATAATTTTATCACGAGTGAAGTTTGTATTAACAATGTATAGATACAAACTAAAGTTGATCTGATTTGAAATTTAGAAAAAATCAATAATTTTAACATTGTGCATTCAAGTGTGAAATGGCCAGGCAAAGCTACTAGTTATCCTTAAATTATTTATAACGTTTTCCTTTCTTCTAATATTATTAATTTCTATTATTTTTTCTGCAAGAATCTTGAAATTGCTGCAATGAATCTACTGTCAAAGTAACTAATTAGATGTAGCTGTTTTAAAGAGCTCAATCCGAACAACCTCTCACCATCTATAAGCCCTACTCAAAATCATAGTATGGGATGCTAATTAAAACCATTTGAACTTCGAATCAAATCAAACGTTGATCTAACACCGACTTAGTAGTGATGATGTATATCTCGTATTTGGTTTTCCAAGTGGGGATGATTTTGCGAAAGGACCTTGACTAAAGGAATTTCTTTGGATCATAGCTGTCGAACTTGTTAAAAGTGTTCGACGTAATGGCAAGTTACATTTACTAATTCGTGTGCTGCTCATGATAGAAGATTTATCCCATTATACTCTAATATTGTTTATATGTTTATGACGCAAAATACAATTAACATATATGTCTGTTTTTTTGTAACTAAATTCCATAACTTAAATATATATTTACAGTTACAAAGAATCAATATCAACAGCTAATTACATTGATGGTCCTTTAGCTTTTGGGAGTCTAAAATAACTTCATTTTGTAACAATCAATTACCTTAGCTTTAGTTTTCTTTTTTCTTTTTTTCCCTCTACTATAACAGGTATTTTTACTCCTTTATAATCTCCACGGCAGGTGTTTTTTGGACTTATGGTCACCCTTGACTGATGGTCTATGAGGAAGCTGAGAGCGGGTTTCCTGAACCACATTGGAAGATGGTTTTCTTCCGGGGTTTTGGTGATCGAGGAACCTTAGATTTCTGTTCAAGCTTCTGAAAATGAAATAGAGTGTCAAAACCATAGTATACTTAAAAATAAAAATTCAATAGAGAAGATCATAGTTTATAATAATCTTACCTCTTTACGTTTTGCAGCTCTTTCTTCGGTCCTAAATCTGAAAGTAGAAAATGTAGTTAGTTTGGTAGAAGACTTGGGGATTTTGCAGCTTTTTCTCTTCTGGTGTTCTACAGGAGGAGTAAGTTTCTCCACCTCTTCCTTTTCCACTTCAGGAATGCTATCAGCTGCCATTTCTTCTTGATAAATAATATTCTTTTCTACCTCAGCAATGCTATTAGCTTCCATTTCTTCTTCTTGAGGAATAGTTTGCTTGGCAGCTCTGTCCTTGTAGAGGGCTTCAAAGAAAGCGGTGGTTCGAGCCACAAAACCAGGGGTACAGAGTTGGTGAACTTCCTCCAAATAGGAGATTGAATCCATAATGTTGTGAAACTTGAAGAATGAAAGAAAGGACCTATAATAGAGTAAGGAAGAAGGAAGAGCTGATGATGTTTTGTGTGTGTAGAAAGTGAGGGTCAGCAGCTTTATATATATAGGTTTGTGCATTTGAATTTGTATAGATTAATGGTAAGAATGCGTTTCAGTCCATCACTCTTGAATGCGTTTCTACTATAAAATTGCATATCAATAAAAAATGTTTGACTATGTTAATTACATTCTGCATCTCACAGTAAATTCTTTACAAAATTACTAGACATTCAAAAATCAATTTGGTAATTAATAACCAGGAGTCTTAGTAGCAAAATTAAGGAAGAAAATTGATTTATGATATGGTAATAGATGTTGATTTTACTTTTTTGAATTCATAGTCAAACTAAACCTTAAAATTAGCTCTTAAATTAAAATTAATTTAGTCTAAATCAGAGGACTCATATCTTTCATATTCGTCAATTTTATTCTTAACAAAAATGCTACATCTAATTTGAAATATTTTATCAAAAATTTTAAATTGATTAATTGAATTAATACCCAAACTTTAATCTAAATTAAATTAATTATGAATATCAAATTTAAAAGTGATTTTGATCTTAATTCATATTTCTCTTCTACACCATTTTTATTATATAAATTCTTCTTTAAAATAATGTGTTTTTGTCTTCAAAATTAAATTTAAAACACTCATTAAGCATAATAAGCTTGCTTCTTCATGTTCCATTAAATATGTTAGCAAATTTTGTAAGTAAATTCCAATAGACAGTATTAACTTAAATATATATTTAGAGTTAGAATCAATATGAACAGGTTAATTACATTATAGTCCTTTGGCTTTTGGGACTCTAAAATAACTTCAATACGTACCAATGAACTACTTTAGCTTTAGTTTCATATTTGTTTTTTCAGGTATTTTAGCTGCATGGCAGGATATTTTTTGGCTTTCGGTATGATACACTCCCTATTACTAGACTGTTCAGAGTCCAACTTCTCCTAATCAATTTAATAATAAGAACAAAAATTGACGAATTCAGGAGTCAATTTGGTAATTAATAGCAAAATTAAGGAAGAAAATTGATTTAAGATCGGAACAACCGCGGGAGGCCTGTGTCCATTAATAATTTGAAAATAAAAAATTAAGTAACTATGGCAAAATTAGAAACTGAAGAACTTGGTTATAGTTATGGTAATGGATATGGACCACAACTAGGGCTGTAAATGAGCCGAGCCGCTCGTGAGCGGCTCGTTAAAAGCTCGGCTCGATTTGTAAACGAGCCGCTCGTGAACACGATTTACTGGCTCGTCGGTTCGTAAACGAGCCGAGCTTGAGCAGGCAAAGCTCGGCTCGAAAATTCGTGATCAGGCTCGATTAGAACATTTATGAACAAATTTTAGTTTTGTAGAAAACTATATAGTTTTGTGTTAGTTCACAAATATATCTAAACTTAATATTATTTTATTTGCTATTAGATGAGTTCGTTCACAAACATAATAAATGAGTAATAGACGAATTATTTGTAAGCATCTTGTTTATTTATTCACGAACTTTACTTGTGAACTTGTTTATGTACATAATTAAAGAGTTATTTGCGAGCAAACTTCGCAAATATAATTAACGATTTACTCACAAACAATTCATGGTTAGATAATTTTCTTAATGAACCAAGTCCAAAGAGGATTTTGAGCTCGAAACAAGCTCGAAGCTCGGCTTAAACTCGTTGAGCAAGCCAAAGCTCGACTCGGGCTCGGCTCGTTAATTTTAAAGCAAACTTGGCTCAGACTCGAGCTCGTTAATTTTATAACGAGCCGAGCTTAAGCATGTCAAAACTCGGCTCGGCTCGGCTCGATTACAGCCCTAACCACAACTGTCAAATTAGGAGACTGGCTATTTTCTTTTTACTTTCTATACTACTTTTTTGAATTAATAGTCAAACTAAACCTTGAAATTAGCCCTTAATTTAATTTAGTTTTAAGTATGGACTCATCGTTCAAATTGGTAAAAAAAATTAAACTTACTTGGAAAAAAAACATTTTTCTTAAAGCGAAAACAAACATTTTTAATACTTCTAATTTATTCTTAAAAAAATGTATCTAATTTGAAATAATTTATCAAAATTTGTCAATTCAATAGTTGAATTAATATTTAAACTTTAATTTGAATTAAATTATTTTATGAATATCAAATTTAAAAGTGATTTTGAACTTAATTCACATTTCTCTTCCACACCATTTTTATTATACAAATTCTTCTTTAAAAATGAATGAATTCTGTCAATCTATTTAATAAATGGATTGTATTAAGATTGACTTTTAAAAGGTCATTAGAGTAGGTCGACACAATATGTATATAACCTATCAATCCATTTTAACACTCCTTAGCAATGCGGGCTGAGTTTGTGAAAGAAAATCTCAAATTTATAATTTCCATTAAATACATTGTATAGAGACGATTTAATCAAACAATATTTAACATAATAAAATTTTATTAATGAAATGAAATGCTACAAATTTCTAGTTTAGATCTATAAAAAGTTGAAATGTCTCAACTATATCTCTTTTGTGAAAAAATTATGGCACTCTTGAAATAATATACCCGATGAATTAATTATCACATATAGTATAATTTTATTATTTACACCAATCATTTCTTATATAATGATATGTAAAACAATTTTTATTGGTGGAGTGTATTACTCCTCGATTACTGTAAAATTTCTCTTCTTTTGTTTGCAATGTCCTTTCTCTTACTTCAAATTGAATGTGAATATGACATGAATTACAACAATTCAAAGTTAGATATCAACTCAATTTTGTTCATAATATTTGAAAGTGAAAAATGGTAAAAATATATAAAAAACGGAATAAAAAGTGAAAAAGGGTAAAAATAGGAAAAGTGCCAAAAATTTAAAAATGAAAAAAAAAAGTGAAAAAGATTACTATGAACAATAATAAAAACGTGAAAAATGCAAATAAAATTTTCCTTATTATTTTTCCGGCACTTCCCAAAGACTATAGGTCCATAATAACACATTACGAATATGATCCAATTCTTACGAATATGAACGATTAAGAAGAAAATCAAGAAGAACACTCAAGGTTGATTTCAGATGCAGTAGAGTCTAAAGGAAAGGAAAATAAAAGAAAAGCAGAACGCAAAAATGAAAAAGAATGAAGATAATGGTCTTATATATTTAATTTTGTGGTAAACATTTTTATTTTAAATAGATGTTGACTCAAATCCAAATTGACTAACAGAATCTTCATGAGAGTCTAATGACAGGGACTAAACAGTTCACCGAAAAAAAAGTTAGGGACTAAACAGTTCATCGAGAAAAAGGTTAGAGACCTTACCATGTGTTTTTGAAAATATAGAGACTAAACAGTGTGTTTTGTCCAAATATAAAGACTAATAAATAAATTACCCTAAATTTAATACACTTTTATCTCATACTTATATATATCATTTTTTCATTCAATTTTTTTGTGTTTTCTTGGTTAAAAAAATATAATAAAAAAAGAAAATATTAAAAAAAATATAAATCTGATAAAATTTAATAGGAAACTTTTAATTCATTAATTGTTATATTGTTTGATTATAAACAACGTTATCAAGTCCGGATCGGACCGATCGGTTCAACCCGGTTCGTTCGGAACCAATCACAGTCCCAGGCCGAAGGTGATCCGATTTTTAAATCTTTAAAAACCGTTCAGAACCGTTCAAACCGATCGGTTCAACCGCGAACAGATTGACCCAGTGCCAGTTAGGTCCGGTTTGCTTTTAGAACCCCGGACCTTTAATCTGTGTACTTTAATGCTCACCACTATACTACCATTTCATTTATGTTTATAATTACTATTTAAGAATAAATAATAATGTTAGAGGTTAAATAATTAAAATATGATTTAGTATTATTTTTTCTATTTAGATAAATATCATTAAAATTTTATTTTTTTAATATTAATAAAGTTTAATTAGTATTTAAATTTTAAATATATATAAATAAATTTTAAAATTCTAATAAATTAAGATTGAAGTTGAATTATAAAATATATATTCTATTAGCATATTTTTTTTTGATAGAAATTGGGACGAGACAAAACTTGGGCGGATAGCACCCAAGGTCCAAGAACTGTCAAACCCGTAATATATTAATAAAAGAAAATGTGAGGGTTTGAACAAGAGAAGAGGAAGGAGAACAAATAAGAAGAAGGGGGAAGGAAAAAAGTTTAGGAAATGTCAAGAAAAACGCAAATGAGAAATATTACAAATGTCATCATTGATAAACCTGTGGCAAAAAGCAGGAGCTGAAGGCCACTAATTGATCACGGAGGAAGAGACTCCAAACTTTACCAATGCGTCAACAACTTTATTACCTTCCCTAAAGATGTGAGTAAAAAGAATGTTCATCCTAGAGCAAATATTGAGACAATGCAACCACTCTTGTCGAATACTCCAAGGAACATCCATGGAACGATGTCGAAGCAGATTAACTACGTACATGGAGTCTGAGTCAACCCAAAGCTGATGCCAATTTTTCTCCCATGCAAGTTCAATTGCGAAAATAGCGGCTCTCAATTCAGCCATATAAACCAATGTTATCAGAACCGGACCGGACATCAAACCGGATTTATATACGGGTCACGGGTCATTTGGTCGGACCGGATAGCTCGGATTGGTCGGACCGGATGACGTAATAAATAAATAAATAATATTTATATATATTAAATATATATAATTAAAAGATAAGGTGTAAAAATATCCATAACATTGATAACCAGGAGCAATTTTACCTCTAACGTCTAACACGGTGCAATTTTACTCCTAACATTCTTTATTCTGCAAAAGTTGCATATCAATTGGGTCAAAAAAAACAAATTCACATTTTTAGTGATTTAATAAAAGAATTTGAGATTAATATTTTTAAATTCGACAAAACATTTGTATTTTTTGTCCAAACCGTACAATATACAGTATAATTTTTTAAACTTTTTTTGTTAAAAAAATTCACGTCTATTTATATTGTTGTGATATATTACTAATTAGTGATAAAATAACGTAAATGTGAAGTGTAGATTATATGATTAATGATTGAAGACAATTATTTCTTAAATTAAGAGTAAATTTGCTCTTTGTTGTAAATTTTAAGAATAAAATTACACTATTTTAGACATTAAGGGTAACGTTGTAGGGTTGTTTTATTTAGTTTCACCTTAAAAAAATTGTCAACCAATAACATTTGAATTTAAGTGTATTATAAATTGTAATTCAAAATAAAGAGTAAATTATTAATATAGCAAGAGAGAGAAATAGGAGTAGGATATGGGTCTTTTGAGCTGCCATTTAGATGTCTTTCAAACACCATCCCATTAGCTATCATTTAGCTTTCCAAAACCCCTCGAAAACACCCATACCTTTCCTTCTTCTTCTATCTCTAACTCACTTCCAGTTTTTCAAATTTTTTCAGAGAAAAAAATTCACAACAAAAGAAGAAGCAGCATTTGAGTTTATTACATGTCTGGTGTGAGATGGAGAAGATTATTCTATTCCTCTTCTCATTTCTCTCTTTTTCCCACAATTTCTTTGTGGCTTTCTGTTTCGTTGTGCACATCTCTAATTTTTTTTTTTTTTTTTACAATAAATCTTCAAAAAACCGGGGTTGCACCGGTTCCCGGTTCAACCCCGGGCCAGTCCGGTTTGTCAACAAACCGGACTAGTTCGGACCGAACTTCTGGCCGGTTCCCGGTTCGACCGGTCCGACCGGCCGGTCCGGTCCGGTTTGTATAACATTGATATAAACAAAAGAAAGAGGGGTAGAAAAAGCAAAACAACCTTTGGAAAAGCCACTATCAATTTTAATATATTTTTTTAATTTTATATTTATTTATTATATTAAATTTATTAATTTGATATCATGTTTTTGATATTAAATAAATGTTATTAGTATAACTTTTATGAATATAGTTAATATTATATTATGTTATAAGATTAAATATGAACAAAACTATAGCAAAATTATAAAATTGGATCAAATAGGAGATCTATTTACATATTTAGCTCATTTACGCAACTCATTACCTATCTAGACTAATTTTTTTTGTGACTTTTCCAAAATACCCTTCATATATATAGCAGTTAGAAATTTCTTAGTCTTTCTTCTTTCTCCCTTCCGTCTGACTTCGCATATTTCGAAATATACGAAGTATGCGAAGATAATATTTGTTTCATAACATGAATTTAATTTGCATATTTTACAATATGCGAATTATGCAAAGACAATACTAATTCGCAAAATAACTTTCATTTTCGCAGATTTCGTAATATGCGAAGTAAAAGATATATTTTTAAGCAGTATTATCTTCACATACGTCGCATATTGAAAAATATGCGAAGTGGTATATAACAAAAAAAAAAAAAACATAACAACAAGGGTGCATCAATAATTCCAACATTAAAATCATAACATTATCAAAATTTACAACAAGATTGCAATAATAATTCAAAAACTAAACCCTTAATCCCAAAAGCGAAGAAAAATCAGCGGCATAAGCGTCATTTTAAGATGAGAAATGGAACCCCAAGTTTGAGAAATGGAATCCAAAGTTTGTGGTGATTTTTCTTTTCTTTTCAAGAAAGAATCCAAGAAAAATCGACAGGTTCCCACCTCCCTTGCATCCCAGTACACCACCTACTGTGATTGATGCCTTTGTATTCAAGCTAAATGAGTACTTGAATTTGATGTTCTGTATTCAACCACATTCACAAAAATTAAGTCATGTTAGCAAGAAAAATGACAATTTGGCTTCACGAAAACAGATTACGCGAAGTCTGCGAAGAGAAAAGTAACAATAAAAGGACGATTTTACTTCGCGAAAAATGATTACACGAAGTCTGCGAAGAGAAAGGTAACAATAAATGACGATTTTATTTCGCGAAACAAGATTACGCGAAGTATAGGAAGATAAAAATCATGAACATTTCTTTTCGCAGACTTCACGTAATCTGTTTTTGCAAAGTAAAATCGTCTGTTTCAGCCTCTTTTTCCTTGCAGACCTTCGCAAAACTCATTTTGCGAAGTGATTTTCTGGAAAAAAAATTGAAGAGAAAACATTAGATACTTACATTTTTTTCTGCCTTTTACAATTGAAATTGTCAATAACCATATGATAAATGTAGAAAAACAATCAAAATAACGTCGAATAATGATGTCTTCGATCCACACAAGAAGAAAGAAACTAAGAGACGAGAAGAAACATAAAGATGAAGAACCATGACTTAATTTTCTAGAAATAGGAAGATGAAGAATCAAAAGATAAAGAGAGGAAGAGGAGAAAGATATGGTGATGAAGAAATTGGTGCAAATTTTGCAATATAAAGGAAGAGAGAGAAATCAAAGGTCTGGGAAGGGGTAGAGAAACCGTGCAAGGAAGAGGAAGGGGAAATGGAAGATGAAAGCTTGGGGTATTTCGGAAAAGTCACAATAATATAGTCTAGATATGTAGTAGGTTCGGTAAATGGGCTAAATATGTAAATGGATCTCTCATTTAACCCAAATGTTGTAATTTTCCCATAAAATTATAATTTTTACATGATGGTTGAACCACGGTTAGATCCCGGTTAAACCTCAAACCCTCGACCCTTTGTCTTTTCCGATTCTTTGAGCGGTCCGCTTTTGACAACCATAATTATAAATAAGGCATAACAGAGTTTTAGCATTATGTATTTGTCTAAAAAATCAATTGCCCTTGTATTTTAAAAAAGTTCAAAAACCTTCTGAATTTGTCTAAAGTGACAAATTTACTATACATATTAACCTTCTTAAAACTCTCTTAAAGTGGCTTATTATTTGCCCAATATACATATTTCAACTTTTGCAAATTTCTCCTTACACGTGGATTTTATGTGGTTAATATGTCACTTTAAACATATTCATGGAATAAATTGAACATTTTAAAGTATGATGAGATAATTGATTTTTTTGGACAAGTACGAGGTTTAGGGATTTATTAAGCCTATAAATAAATATACTTAAACTTTTACATGTCAAAAATTTATATATAGTGCACATCTTTCCACACGATAATACCGCTCCCTATTTACTGCCCCCGCCCCCTACATACCCATTATGCCCTTTTTATTTTTTCCAATTTTTTTTTTGAAAATCACCCTCCTTTCTCTCTCCCTAACAAAGCACAAAATTAAAAAATTATGGATCCGAGGACGTCGGGACACGAAAACTCCGAAGACGAGGTAACAATCTAGTTAATTTTTAAAATTTTTAATTTTGGTACAGCAAAAATTTAATTTTTTACGTAGGCGGATCCAGGATCCGCCCTCTATTAGGGAAAGACGGGTCCAGTGACCCGTCTTTATCATGTTAAGGGCGGGTCCTGGACCCGCCTCCCTTCACATGTTGGCGGGTCCTGGACCCGCCTGCTTATGGCAGGAGGTCCGCGGACCTGTTTAGATCATAATCTAAATCAATTTTTTAATTTTGTATATGTATTTAAATATATTGCATGTATTTTCAGGAGGAAGCTGGAGTTTGGATTGGAGACGCTAAATTTTTAAATATAATCCGCTAAATTTTTCTAACAACATGCTAAATTGCTAAAAACAATACGCTAAATTTCTAAATATAATCCGCTAAAAACATATACGATAAAAAATTAATATATTAAAAAACAATACACTAAATTTCTAAATATAAATACCTAAAAAGATATACGATAAAAATTAATATATTAAAAAACAATGAGATTCTGTTCCCGAAACTTCGAGGACAGAATCGGGTTCTGTCCTCGGACAGAACTGGATTATTTGCCGAGGGCGGGTCCAGAACCCGCCCCTTAGTTGTTGAGGGCGGGTCCAGGAACCTCCCTTCTCTATGAACGGCGGGTGCAGAATCTGCCATTCATAGAGAGATGCGGATCCAGGACCCGCCTCTCTCTGTGCACGGCGGGTCCAGTTGCCCGCCTGTGTTCATAACATGGCGGATCCTGGATCCGCCATTCTCTGAAGGAGGGCGGTTCTTGGACCTGCCGTGCACAGAGAGAGGCGGGTGCTGGATCCGCCCCCCATAAATTCATATCATTTCTGTCCCCAATTTTCGGGGACAGAAAACGAAAAAATTTATAAAAAATTAAAAATATCAGGGGAAGGGCAAAATGGTCATTTAGGGGTGGTATATGGTAAATAAGAGGTGGTGAAAAGCAATTCACTATAATAAATGTCTTAACCAGTGGCGGATCCAGGATTTGAGGGAGGGGGGTCAAAACTCTATATAAATTCTTTTAGATTAATGTTTGTAGCCAAGAGAAAAAATACCTCTAACGTTTTTTACTCTTAACGTCTAAAACAATGTAATTTTACCCCCTAATGTTTGTAGCCAAGAGCAATTTTACCTCTAACGTTGATAAATTGGATCAATTTTAGACACTATTATAACATACAATCATTTTTTTTCTTTATTTTGCACCAATTGCATATCAATTTGTTCTAAAAAAGGATATAATGTTTTTTGTAATTTAATAATAAAATTGGAGATTAATATTTAAAAATTCGGTGAATTTTTTGATTTTTTTTGTTTAATTCGTACAAAAGACAGTATATTTTTATTTTATTTTTTTCACATCTCAACATATGTTTGTGATTTGTTAGTAATAAAATAACGCACGTGTGAAGTGTATATGACAAGATTCATGACCGAGAAGACAATTTGATGAATTATTTCTCAAATTGACGCAATTGATCAACGTTAGGGGTAAAAATGCTTTTGGCTTCCAACATTAGGGATAAAATTACTCCTGACCCAAAACGTTAGGGGTATTTTTACATTTTAACTATTTTTTTTAAGGGACGGGGGAGGGGGGGCAAATACCCCTTTGACCCCCTGCATCCGCCACTGGTCTTAACTAAGTTCTCATTATACGTTTCTGTAGATATATTCACAGGTTGTCTCAAACTTGCCACTTAAGCTGATGTTGGTAGTTTTACCCTCCATCAATTGGTTGATGTTCCTCAACCGGTGAATGGATGGGTTAATCAATTAACCCCTTCCAATGGAGAGGGTAATGAAATGGAGTTAATAAGTTTTTACATTTATCCTCCATTGTGGATGTTTTAATATATTATATTAAAAACATTATGATTAAAAACAATAAAAATAATTCAAAATAAAATTTAGTTAATTAATTCTTTATATATCTTTGTGTTCCTATCATCCACACATTTTTGCTCTATCCCTCCTTAGCATTAGAGCACTACCTATGAAAAAAAACCTATCTCCATAAAGCTGATTGTTTTGAGACCACTTTAAACTATAATGACTAATCAACCAATCTTAGCGGAGAAGGAAACTCAGAGAGACACGCCGTGCCATATGACTCACATGGCCTATGAATCTATTGTTGGATTCTTAAACTTCTTCGCCCCTCATTTGCACGATAACCTGCATGACACGTCGAGTGGCACATCGTGCGAAAGATGACTCAGCGTGCCATGCTGGTCATGGTCACTCCTCATTTCGGCTTTCTTGGTGGCACGTCGTGTGGCATCTGGCTCAGCGTGCCACATAGATTCTGTCCCATCCGCAGCCTCTGCTCTCCTTGTTGCCTTAGGCATGTCCTCACCAGGAAGCTTTGGCACTTAGAGAGGCGTTGTTATCGTCTATTTAGTTTCACTATGATCTTTGAATATGATGCATCGAAAGTAGTCAATAGGATTAATTCCGCTTTGGATGATCTATCTGAGTTCGGTAGCATTATTCAAGATTGTAAACAAATTTTGTCTAACATACACGATTACATTGTGTCCTATTCTCCAAGGTTAGCCAACAGAATGACACATATCGTTGCACGTCATATCCAGTCCAATGCTAACGTCTTTTATTCTTTTATTGCTTTAAGTTGGTTATTAGAATCCCTTTGTAAAGATGCTCAAGTTGACTAAATGAAATTCTTTGATTAAAAAAAAAAGAAAAATTTAGATGGTTTTAATGAAATAGTCTATCTTTACGAAATTACAAGTAGATGAAAATTTAAATTCCTATTAAAAATTTTTGAAACCACACATACGACTTAGCATTAATATGTAAAACTAAAGTTTATTTTTGGTATTTTCCATTAATATAACTTTAAAGAAGTTGTTAAAATCAACAATTTCCAGTTCAACTTTTAATATACATGATAAATTTTGAATTAGGAAAAATTTATTTGAAGAAACCTCTAACTATCTTCTATGGTTACTTTGTTTTTGACAAAGTAAAGCTTATTTTGTTTTTTTCACCATTAGATGATGGTGGACTTTAAATAAAGTAAGTTCATCAAATGGTGGTAAAAACAAAGTAAGACTTACTTTGTAAAAAACAAAGTAAGCATAGCCTAACCCTTAAATTAAATAATGAAAAAATATTTGAGTAAATTTTATTCATTTTCTCTATAAAAAAACCTCTATTCTCATTCTCATTTGGTAATATTAATCACTTTTTTAACTGAAAATTGAGACGCACAGGCAGTCCGGACATCCCAACTAGGTTGGCACCCCCGGCTCAGCCTGCAACCCTGATATTATTAAGAAAAAAGAAAGAAGAATACAAAGGGAGGAGAAAGAATGAAAAAACAGAAAAAAAACATAAGATTACAGAAAACGAACGTGAGCTACGTTACATAAATCATCAAAGGCAAATCCTTGACAAGGAGGCGGAGCAGAGGACCACCATAATGCGGAATCAGTAGATTGTCCGATGCTTGCAAGTCGATCCGCCGCTTGATTACCTTCACGAAAAATATGGGAGGCCCTCCAGTTCATTTTCGAGAGCTTTTGAAGACAGAGATGCCATATTTTCCTGATTCGCCAGGGCACTTCAGAGGACATATTATTGATGAGGTTAACTGCGTATGTGGAATCCGATTCAATCCACAGGCTTCTCCAATTTCTATTCCAGGCCTCATCGACAGCCTTGATGATGGCGTGCAGTTCAGCAATATGCGCGGGGCAATTCTGCAGGGGAGATGCAAAACAACCAATAACGAAGCCTCTACTGTTTCTGAATAGTCCTCTAATACCCGCACTCCCATTGTGGCTCGAGGCACCATCCGTATTAATCTTATACCAGTTAGCCGGTGGGGGCAACCAGCGGACAATTTTAAAGTTTGGTGCAGGAGGGGGCCGTGATCGAGCAACGGAGTTTGCAGCGCATTCATTGATTAGATGCAGCAGCTTGTAATGAATCATTTGGATTGAGGGGAGCTCTTCATTGAAGATTGCATTGTTCCTAACAAACCAGATAAACCAAACACAAGTGACAGCAGAAAAGAGCCATCGCTGTCTGCGATTTTTGCTAGTTTGAGCACAACTGATCTGATAGCAGAAATTAGTCAAGGAAAACAGCGGGCACCTTACCATGTTACCGCAGCAAATGAGCCTCCATAGGCTTGCGGAGATCCTGCAATTGAAAAACAGATGTTCTGTGCTCTCTTCATTTTCTTTGCAAAGAACGCAGCGTTGAGCCATAGAGATTCCGCGGGCTTGAAGTTTGCTCTGAACTGCTAGCTTATCGTGGATTAATAGCCAGCAAGTGAAGGCCCTTCGCGGGGGGATGAACGAATTCCAGATCAATTTGCTCCAATTAACCGGCTCTCCTTGCAGCATATCAATATACACTTCCTTGACAGATAGGTTCCCAGAATCCGCAGGCTGCCAGATGCAACGGTCAATGACATCAAAGCTATCAACCCTCTTGATATTATTTTGAATATGCATTGGAAGGGTACTGATATCAATCCAGGTTCCATTGTCCTTGCATTCATGCAAAGGTTTATAGAGATTCGCTTGTAGCTTCCTTGGAATATTCATCTGATCTGCTACCGAGGGAACAATCCATCTCGCTGTCCAGAAATTCAGATTGGACCCCTCCCTAAACGACCAAACTGAATTATTTCTGACATTTTCATACATAAATTTTAGGGAGGACCAGATGGAAGAGCTGTTAATGAGGGCTTTTGCTAAACCAGAGCTGTCCAAGAACCTGCTTCTAAGCAGAGAAAGAGTGAAGCCCTTACCTTGCAAAATTCCCCAGCAAAATTTAGCAATTAGTGCCAGATTGAACCATTTGAGATCTTTTATGCCCAGCCCCCCATCTCCAGTGGGTAGGCAACAAACCCGCCAGGGAACAGTGATGAACTTCCGTTTGTCACGATCTCCAGTCCATAGGAAGTTACGAATGGCTTTGTTGATTTTCTTAATTAAGCCACTGGGCCACTTGTAGATCATGAACGAGTGTACCAGGGCACCTGTTAAAGAGGATTTGACGAGAGTGGGCCTTCCTGCAACTGAAAGAGATTGACCTCTCCAAGCACTGAACTTGCTAAGAAATTTATCCATGAGCTGATGTAGGTAACGGGCTCTGGGAGCTCCTTGGAACAGCGGAACTCCAAGATAAGTGATGGGAAGGGACGCAATTTTGATGCCCAGAGCGTCAGCAAGCCGAATTTTTCGTGAAGAGGGGATGAAGTTCCCAAAAATAGCCTGTGATTTGTCCCAATTGACTGCTTGGCCTGACATGGATTCATACATCCCAAAAAGGTCTTTAATGCACCGCATGTTTCCCAGCGTGGCTTTGCAGAATAACATCATGTCATCTGCATAGAGAAGATGGGAGGGAAAATTGGCATTATTTGTGTAAGCCATGGGGCTAAAACTCCCTTCTTCGACTAGCTTGAGGATCCATCTGCTGAGGAAGTCTTCTGCAAGCCCAAAGAGAGTGGATGAGAGAGGGTCACCCTGCCTAACACCACAAGAACAGCTGAAGAAACCCTTTAATCCTCCCCCAATGTAAATAGACATTCTAGCAAATCTCAGGATTTCTAGAATCCAGTTCCTAAATAGAAGCGAGAAGCCAAAGGATTCAAGAACGGCTAGAAGGAAGTTCCAGTCAAGGGTGTCAAAGGCCTTCCTGATGTCAATTTTGAGTGCCATGTTGCCCCCAAAACACTTTTTTTAAGCAGATTGATGCCTTCTGACGCTGCAGCAATGCTCTGGTGAATACTTCTGCCATTAATGAACCCAAACTGATTATCTGAGGTGATTCTGGCTGCAATAGGAGCAATTCTAGAAGATAGGATTCTGGCGATTATCTTATAGCTGAAGTTTCCCATAGCAATTGGTCTGAATTGATGAATCTCATTAGCACCCTCAACCTTAGGGATAAGAGTGATGATGCTGGAGTTCATCCCAGGGAGCATATATCCAGTATCAAAGAAGGTGAGGACCATTCTGCACACATCGGCGCCCACAATATCCCAGTAGGACTGATAGAAGACCCCTCCAAAACCATCTGGCCCAGGTGAACTGTCCCTGTTCATGTTGAAAACTGCTTCACGGATCTCAGAGGTGCTCGGCTGCTTGGTATGGTCCTCGTTATCAGAGCTAGTCACGCTGTGGGGTATGACAGAGTCGATAGCTGCATAGTTAATATGCCTTACACTGCCAGTGAAGAGTGACTCATAGAAGTTTACAGCATGTTGTGCAATTACCTGCTCATCGTCCACCAAAGCGCTGTCAATAATGAGATTGTCCATAGATGCCTGAAACTTCCTGATTTTTGCCGAGCGATGGAAAAAGGAAGAGTTTCTATCTCCAGAGGATAACAATTTCTCTCTGCTTTTATCTCTCAGGAGCATCTCCTGTCGAAGAATCTGGAGATCCAGGTCACGCTGCGGCTCCTTTTCCTGAGCCATTCTAGTATCATTCATACCATCAGCAGTGATCCGTGCCTGAACTTCTTCAAGATTACTTAGGGCCTCAGCAATGTTACATTCAACTCTTCCGAATACTGCAAGGTTCCAGGCTTTGAGCTTAGGGCGAAGGGTTTTGAGCTTATGACAGAGAAGCTGAGCAGGAGGCAGAGAAATCGAGCAGGAGTGCCAGTGTTCAGCAATAAGATCATGCAGTGATTCGTGAGTTGTCCACATGGAGAGGAAACGGAACCTTCCTTTACGGGCAGCGCCATTAGAGCAAGAGAGCAGAATCAGACTATGATCCGAGTTAGTTCGGGGAAGAGTCGAGCATTTGATTTTGTCCCATCTGTCAATACACGCTTCATTGATTAAGGCTCTGTCTAGTTTACACTCAACATGTTCATTCCCCATTCTGCCGTTGGTCCATGTGAATTGGAGACCTGAGCTTTCAACCTCCATAAGGCCCGCATTATTGATGAAATCCCTGAAATCTCTGCAGCTTCTGAGAGAAGGAGGGCTGCCAGTTTTCTCATGTGCTCCTCTGACCTCATTGAAAATACCAAGAACAATTTTGTTATCCTCGCCTTCCATTCCTGTGATAGAATCCCATAACAAGCGACGTCTGTTGACATTATTATTCCCATAGACGAAGGAGATCTGAAAAACCTGAGAGTTAACCCTGTAAATTATAGTAATATGTTGCTCATGATTTAGAAGGATGTAACGGTTATTAGATAGCCCAATCTTACTGAAGAGCCATATTGGTAATATTAATCACTTAAAAATTACTTTTTGAAAGAAAAAAAAAATTACTTCAAATTATTTATCATTTATCTCTCTCTGTTTCATATTATTTATCACAGAAAGAAAAAAAAATCTTCTTTAATAATATTTGTCAATTGAAGTTTTTAATGTAATTTTATAATATACATTTAACTTTATTATTCTTGTGTGTAATCAAATTCACTATCAAACTCATAAAAAATGATTAATATTAGCCCTCCTGATCTCAAAGATTCTTTGGAATTCTATGATTTGGATGTAGTTGAAAAGGATGTCTAGGATCGTTTATTGGTGGTTGTGATGGAGGTGGTGGATGCTTTCTCCTTCTCATCTTCTATTCCGCTCAAAGGATAATTGAAGCATGCATTGAGACTCCATTGTTAACTCCATGGAAGTCCTCAAATCTTGTCTCAACTCTTGTACCAACTCTTACCTTTAAACCTTGAAGCACATTGTTTTCTCATCCAGCCTCCTTAACTTGTCTAAATTGGTCATTTTACCCCTCCAACTCATCGAATGTCTTATTTACCCCCTTAACTCCATAAAATCATATTTCTCACCCCTTTAATTTGTCCAAATTGATCATTTTATCCCTCTCCAACTCATCGAATGTCCTATTTACCCTCTTAACTCCATAAAAGTAGTATTTCTCACATTTTATGATCCTATTTACCCCCTTAACTCCATAAAAGTGGTATTTTTTACATTTTTATAGTGCAAAATTAATAGGACTTATTTAAATGGGTTTGAAAATATTTTTTTTAATATGAACTTTTTTATTTTGTTTTAATTTGATAATTATATTAATACTTCATGTGTTTATTACAATAATATTGTATTACAATAATTAGATAATCAAAATTTAACTAGCCAAAAAAGTTGAAAAGAGAAGGAATGAATAAAAGAAATAAATAACAAGAACATTAATATAAACAAGTTAAAGACATTATATGTAGGGATAATGTATCAAAATAGGCTTATGGTTTTCGGGGAAGTATCAATTTAGATTCCATGTATAAAATAGCATCAATGTAGGTTTAACGTTTAAAAAAGAGTATCAATTTATGCATCAATAATGGATTGTAAGGGGTGAGAAATATCACTTTTATGGAGTTAAGGGGGTAAATATGACATTCTATGAGTTAGAGGGGTAAATGGACAAGTCGATGAAGTGAAAAATACCACTTTTATAGAGTTAATGGAGTAAACAGGACATTCGATGAGTTGAGGGGGTAAAATGACCAATTTGGACAAGTTAAAGGGGTTGGGGGAGCATTAAGCCATTTTTTTTTAATTCTTACCTCAAATCAGTGGCGAATACATGATTATTCAGTTGGGAGGCCGACTTTACATGTGCGCTCGTAAAAGAAATTTTTTTGCTAAATCGAACTTGCTCAAATTTTTATTTTTATTTTTGTATATATGCATATTATAATTTGAATGGTCAAGAATTTTTTTAAGTATTAATGTAAAATGTCTCAAAATTAAGCTAAATTTCGTTTAATAATCCTAACATGTAAAAAAAATTTGGATTCAGGGAGGGCTGAACAGGTAAAAAAAATTAAAAAGTTTGATTATCAGGCACAAAAAAAAAATTAATAATTTAGATTTAAGGAGACATAATAGGCAAAAAAAAAAATAAAAAATTTGGATTTAGAGACCTAACAGGCCAAAAGAAATTATAAATTTGGATTTAACTAGGTCTAACAGGCAAAAAAAAATTAGAAATTTGGAGTTAGAAAACGACTAGTTCTGATACTAACTGATGTAGAAAGAGATTGAGAAAAAGAATAAGTAATGATTTTAACCTTAATTCACCAAAAACTAAACTAATTTTGAAGAGATTGTGAAAATCCTCAAATGTGTTAAAAACGCTAAAGTGTGTCAAAAAGAATTATAGAATTTTTTTATTACAAATAAAATTGGCTCTTACACATTAATATTAATTTATACTTCCTAAATTCGAGGAGTATAAATTAAAATAAAATCCACACTTAAAAAGCATAAAAGAACTAAAAAGACAGATTAAATAAGTCAAATTACATAAAATAAAAGAGTCCTTGTAAGCTACAGGTGGCAATTTCTGACACGAAAACAGAATTTGTATTAATATGTATTAATAGCACTGGATTTTGTGGTATCAGAATTTGAATTGGATATCATCATTTAAGGTAGGATGAGAAATCCCATATGACAACAAATTAACTAGAATACATATTTGATAGAAATAAGGATTTGGTTTCCATAAGAGAGGAAATAGTAGATATTACTGCAATATTTGGTGGTAGCTACTGTATCTAGACCATAAAAAAACTTGTTATAAATACATGTTCTTCTTCAACCTCAAATCATTAATTTGTTTGTTTTGGATATTCATAGTTAGCCTGTGAAAATGGTGACATTAATTTCCATCTCTCTTTCTTGAGTTACTTTGAAATGTTAATTTGAATTTGACCCCCTTTTCTTTTGGATCTTTGCAGATCAATCCTTACACAGTATTGTTACTATTGTGTGCGGTTGCATTTAGGGAGGTCGGAGCTGGAGTAATAGATGTAATCAATTTTGGGGCTGTTGGAGATGGAATAACAGACGATTCCCAAGTACGATACTTTACTTATCACCTATGTTGCACAGACACTTCTCTTTAGTAGCATTTTGTATCTGTGTCCATATCTGTTTGGTTTCTATTATCGTGCTACATAGCTTATCACAAGTGATGGATCCAGGATTCATTGACATGTACTGTTTGTGGCGCTATCTTGTGATTTATGACTCCGTCACTGCTTACCACTAATATTCAAAAATAGTAAAAGAAATTGATAATCTATGTAGGCGTTGATGAAGGCATGGTCAGCAGCATGTGGGTTGACGGGAGATGTTGTTTTAGTACTTCCATCTGCAAAGACATTTCTTTTGAAGCCACTCAGGTTTAATGGTCCATGCAAATCCTCTAATATTCGTTTTCTGGTAAATTTAATTAATTTCTTTTTTAATTGTGTATTTTTCAAATAATAAAATTGTAATTCATATATATATATATATATACTTTGAATATATAGGTTGATGGGAATATTGTAGCACCAAATAAAATATCAGATTGGACAACTCCTTATATGGGTAGCTGGATTGTGTTTATAAGTGTAAATGGACTAACTGTGGCTGGAAATGGACAAATTGATGGCCAAGGTTCCGAATGGTGGAAATGTGCTGTGGTAACCAACTCAATCTAACTTAATTATCTCCGTCTAAGTTTACCTAAATTTCTATTATATCTCGGGGCCAAGACTGTTCAGATATTGTCATGTCGGAATATATGTAGACGTGACAGTCTCGGGACTAATGTAGAACGTCTCTTAAGTTTAGTTTCTTCACCTAACTAATATATATGTATCTATATGTGCAGGCTAATCGGTGTGAGAGACCTGTGGTAAGTGTTACGTACACACTTTTTCACTATCTGTTGACTGTCTGGGACTACTAATTCCTGTCCCAATTAGTTGTCAGTCTTAACCCCAAGTTGCTTAGCTAGTTGTTTAGCTTCTGGGTGGGTGCACTGCTCATGCGCCTCGCCATCCTGAGCTTCTCTGGGCCTACTGTCCTGCTTGGCTCGCATGCGGACAGGTTGGCTCTGTCACAGACCCGTGAACTTCCACCATGCCAATTTTTCCCTTTTTAAATATTTTTCCTGCACTTTTCAAAAACCATAAATCCATAATGACTCCAAGGATCCATATACCAAATATGAACGTATTTGAAACCCTTATTCATTGTGGAAGGTGAGTTTTCAATGGAACAAAGCAATATCTTGCCTCATTGAGCTTCATGTTGGCATAAGACTCTCTCTTGATTCTGCAAGCCCCCGATGGACATTGTAGTTAGGGGCCTGTAGCCCGGCTGCATCGTGCTCAAACGCACATATGGTTGACCCAATGTCCACCGGTTTGTCCTGCAGTGTCCCATTGAACAGTAAAATGACCATTTTGCCTCTAAACCATTTCTCTTAGCATGTGAGCATTCTTGTTGGTACTCAGATGAATTTTGACAGGCCCTGACATATGGCAAATGCTTATTTCAAAAAGACTGTTTATTTCATGGAAATTATTCTTTTAATGTAATATTTTTTCTTATATAGGGGTTGAAATTTAGTAATTGCCAGAATCTCACGGTAGATGGATTGAGAGTAGTAAATAGTCCGTCGAGGTTTCTATCAGTATCAGACTGCCATAATGTAGTAATCTCAAGCCTTACAATTACTAATCCTGAAACAAGTCCTAATACTGATGGCATGGATATAACCCACTCCACTTATATTCAAGTCACCAACTGTACTATTTCAACAGGTATATATGTATAAGTATTTCATAAACAATTTAATTTCCTAATTATTATTTTCTCAAAGTCTACCTAATATAATAATACAGGTGATGATTGTATTGCAATTCTTTCTGGCTGTTCTTTTATCAACATTACTAGAGTTTCATGCATTCAAGGTCATGGTATAAGGTTCGTCCGCGTGACATGTTAGTTTATTAAATTTTGCTAAAGTAACATATTGATTTGATGATATGACACGGTGGGTGGAATGATAGTATCGGAAGCCTAGGACATAACGGAGATGAGGACACGGTGGAAGAAGTATATGTCAAGCATTGTAACTTTGGTTCCTCTTTAAATGGTGCTCATATTAAAGCCTGGCAAGGAGGAAGAGGGTACGTTAGAAAGGTGTCGTTTGAGGATATTACACTCTCAAATACTTCAAATCCCATCAATATTGACCAATTTTACTGCCCCAGGGGAGGCTGCCAGAATCAGGTATATACCATTTTGATCACATGGACCTTATTGTATATGTGTTTGTTAATTTACTGAGTTGAATTTTGGATGGTGTTTGGAAGACGAATGCAGTGAAAATAAGTGATGTATCGTTTAGTGGAATTCGAGGGACATCCTTCACGGAAACAACAGTAAATATAGCGTGCAGTGAGAGTGTAGGTTGCTCTAATATTTTAGTATCTAATATCGACATTACTTCTTCAGCTCCACAAAACCAGAAGGTTGCCTCTTATTGCTTGAATGCACATGGTTCATCTTCAAATGCAAATCCTCAAGTTCCATGTCTATTGCCTTAAATGTAAATTCAGATTGTAATTGTAACTTTTCTTTTAATGAAATATATAACACAGTTCAAACTAGATGAATCCACAGCAATTACTTTATTGATATTGATTGAAGAATTCTGAATCCAGAAACATTAAGGCAATATTAATTCAGTAAGAAATATATAAGAGATACTAACTGAATTGAGAAATGTTATCTCACTTGTACTCGAATTCATTCGCCTAATGTAGATACTAATTCAATTGAGAAATAAGAGATACTAACTGAATTGAGAAATGTTATCTCACTTGTACTCGAATTCGATTCGCCTAATGTAGATACTAATTCAATTGAGAAATAAGAGATATGGAGCCACCTCCAAGGCCAATTATACCAGAACCTGAATCATCAAAAGAACCACCATTTCGGGTTCCACAGCCGAAAGCAATTTGTGAGCGTCGAACTTGCCAAGTGGCTTCACAAGTTAAGATGATTTTGCCAAAGGACCTTGACTAAAGGAACTTCTTTGGATCATAGCTTTCGAACTTGTTGTTGATGTAATGGCAAAGGACCTTGACTAATTCTTGTGCATAATACATTTATTGACATATACATACTGCATGTGAAAGAAGGCCATAAATCTGCTTGTTCTAAAATCAATTTTTATTACATCATTTGTTAATCATAATAAAAAAAAAAAAATCAGTTTCAAGCAATTTTTCTTTTACTTGTACTTATTTATTAGAGCCTTCATTTGCTACTTTGCCCCATAGGCCTCTAAAATCTTAGTATCCAATTTTATAGTATTGTCTGGTGCATGCTCTAGAACTGCACAACATATGTCTGCTGCTTCTTTGGCATTAAATGTGATCTAATCAGTTACAATCATTTAATTTTCATTTCATCTTCATTTAAGTAATAGGATTTTACTATTTAGTTTCAGCATCTACAAGTGATTTAAAAGTATAATTGCTTTTTATACTAAAGTAGTACATCTTCTTAATCTTGCAAATTTTGTAACTAAATTCCGGTAAACACTATAACTTAAATATATATTAATTAGAGTAGAATCAATATCAACAGGCTAATTACATTCATGGTCCTTTGGTTTTTGGGGCTGTATAATATAATGTCCATATAACTTCAATTTGTAACAATCAACTACTTAAGCTTTGGCTTTAGTTTTCATTTTTGGCTTTTTTCCTCTATTATGCAACAATCGAAGTAACAGCTTTATCATCTCCATGGCAGGATTTTTTTGGCTTTCGATATGATACGCTCCCCATTGACCGAAGGAGGAAGCTGAAAGCGAGTTTCTAATCTTGCCTCTTTGCGTTTTGCAGCTCTTTCTTCGGTCCTAAAGAAGAATGGAGAAGGTATGGTTGGTGGTTTTGCTTTGATTCCATTTGATTTCCTGCAGCTGCCATACAATAAATTTAGGATGATTTAGTAAATGATGTTAGAGAAATAAAATATGAAGAGTGATAAAATTCAAATAGGAAGTTCTTACTCCCGAGATATAGCAGATTTTGAGGCTAGCTTCTTGTTGTTGATCAAGTCCCCTGCCAAACTCTTACTGTTTGACTTTAGGATTTTGGAAGCTCTACTTTGAGTGTTCATCTGCCTTTTATTAAGTGGCAAGGGCATGATGTTCACCTCTTCCTTTTCTTCTTGTTCACCAGGAAGGCTGATTTCAGTTTCTACTACCATTTGTTCTTGAGGAATGGTAGAAACTGTGGTTTCAGTTTGAGGAACATTAGTATCACCCATTTCCTCTTCAGGAATATAAGCATTCAGTTGCTTGGCAGCTCTCTCCTGGTAAAGCGATTCAAAGAAAGCGGTAGTTCGAACGACAAAACCAGGAGTAGAAAGTTGTTGAGCTTCCTCTAAATAGGGATTATTATAACAACTGTTTCCTTCTCCACAAAACACATATTTTGACTTTCCTTTTCATCTTCACATTTCCCTTCCATAAAACCCAACTTTCAGGATTTTGACTTTCCTTTTCATCTAGTCAATGAACATTTACTCTACGTTAAATTACACCATATTACTATCGCAATCAATGAACATTTATTTTCCCTAATATCACTAATGCACACGACAAAAGATCTAAATTACAAAAAATAAAACCCTCTCTCTACAATAAATGTCTCAATCAAATTCTATTAGAAAAGTTATATATTTATAGTAGTATTTTATTTCCTTAATTGCAATCCTACTCAAATTAGAAAAGTTTGTTTAATTGGAAAAATAATTATTTGCTTCCATGAGAATTACATTACATTTTTTTTATAATGTTATTTCCTAAATAAATATTATATTATTTGGAAAGATTATTTAATTAGGTAAATAATTATTATTTTTTATAAAATTATATATATAAATATACTAGTATATACTAACTCAATATTTTTAACTTCAAAATTACCACTCTTATTCATATCATCTACTCTTAAAGTTAATAGCAAACATCAATTTTATTCATATTAAATTTTAGGTATAAACTTAGGATCTATTTGCTGTTTGTTGTTCCTATTTGCTGTTTATTGTTGCTGTTACCGATAGTTAGTAAATATTAGTTGTTTGTTGTTTTGGAATTTTACCAAATATTTTCTATCTCTTAAGGCAAAAGGAAGTTTCGAAAACTGGAAACAAACGGCACTTAACCTTGAAATTGATAATTTTTGGCAAATTAATCAAAATACAATTAGTTTTAATATATAAAATTTATATTTTTTTAATTGAATTAACTTGTCAAATATTGCCAATTTAAGAGTCAAGTTAATATATAAAATCCAATTATTCTAGCTGTCAGATTTAAAAACTACTTTGATTCTTAATTCAATTTTGCAAGGTGTACAAAATTGAAATTTTTTTTTTCTACAATGAAAAGAAAATAATAAGAAATATATAAGTACAACAACAACAACAAAGCCTTAGTCCCGAAATGATTCGGGGTCGGCTAACATGAACCATCATATAAAACCGTGAAAATCAAGTCGTGTCAGCGACACAGATTCGCTCCCTCCACTCCGTCCTATCCACTACCATATTTTCCTCAATTCCCAATAAACTCATATCACTCTCGATCACCCTCCTCCAAGTTTGCTTAGGTCTTCCCCTACCCCTCACCACTACATCCCTTTGCCACTCTTCGGTTCTCCTAACCGGCGCATCAAGCGCTCTACGTCTCACATGGCCAAACCACCTTAGTCGGTTTTCTCTCATTTTATTCTCAATAGATGTAACCCCTACTTTTGTCCTAATTATTTCATTACGCACCCGGTCCTTTCTCGTGTGACCACACATCCATCTCAACATACGCATCTCCGCCACCGACATCTTATGGATGTGGCAGTGTTTCACTGCCCAACACTCCGTACCATATAACAATGCTGGTCTAATTGCCGTCCGGTAGAATTTTCCCTTCAATCTATTAGGCATGCCGGGATCACAAAGGAAACCCGTAGCACTCTTCCACTTCGACCAACCAGCTTTAATCCTATGGGCAACATCTCCATCTACTTCTCCATCCGTTTGGATAATAGATCCTAAATACCGGAAGCAATCCGAGGCCTGAACAACTCTCCCATCTAGGGTGATTGTCCCTGCCTCCCTACTCCTACGGCTGCTAAACTTACACTCCAAATATTCTGTCTTACTTCGACTCAACTTAAAGCCTCTAGATTCTAGAGTTTGCCTCCATAGTTCCAACTTCATCTCCACTCCTTCTTTCGTCTCATCAACCAACACAATATCATCTGCAAACAGCATGCACCATGGTATACCATCTTGAAGTGAACTTGTTAGTTCATCCATAACGATGGCAAAAAGAAATATATAAGTACATTTAAAAAAAAATTAAAAAAAAAAATATAAGTCGGTAAAATTTAATAGACAACATTAATTGGTTAATTATAAATAAATATGCTTAAACCTTTACCTAAGACACATTAAAATTAAAATTTTATTTATAGCGCGTGTTTTCACACGAACGAAGAATGAATGAAGGCAAATTCTCTGTTAATT
This sequence comes from Euphorbia lathyris, assembly GCF_963576675.1. Lineage (NCBI taxonomy): Eukaryota > Viridiplantae > Streptophyta > Magnoliopsida > Malpighiales > Euphorbiaceae > Euphorbia > Euphorbia lathyris. The sequence goes on along the minus strand of NC_088914.1, from coordinate 14,536,666 downwards.
TTTGTCTTGCATAAAATAAAACCATCTCTTTAACCCAATTCTATTAGGGTTATGTATGTATAGTATTTTCTTTACTTAATTGCAATCCTTACTCAAACTAGAAAAATTTATTTAATTAGATAAATAATTATTTCCTTCCGTGAAGATTAAATTACATATAAAATAATTATTTCCTAACTAAATATTATTATTTGGAAAGACTAATTAATTAGGTAAATAATATTTATTTTTCATAAAATTATATATATATATATATAATTTAAGGGTGAATTTCAAATTAAACCTCTGTGGTTTCACTAATTTTCATATAAAAGACTGTGGGTTATTTATTTTCAAAGTAAGGATTGAGGTTTTCAACTTTAGCAAAATAAGGACTTTTTCGATTGATACTATTAAAATCACATTTGACGACTTCAAAAAGGACATATTTTAAGAACTACAATATTCTAAGCAACTTTAATTCTTCAACTTTTTATTTTGAGATTATTTAGATGATGTTTGGTAAAGAGAGAGAAAGTTAATGTTTAGAGAGAGAAAGTTCCAAAAAAGATGATTTTCGAAAATCGAAAATGTAGTTCCATATAAAATATGACATTGAACAATTTTAATTCTTGAAAATTTTCATTTTCAGGTCGTGAAAGATGGTTTTAACAGCATTAATCCAAAAGGTCATTTTTTCTTAAAAGTGTGAAACTTCAATCATTGTTTTGACAAAAAGTAAACCACGGTCCTTTATCTGCAAATTAGTGAAACCACAGTGGTTTTATTTAAAATTTACCCTAAATTTAACCACATATGAAATAATTATTTTCAAATAAATATGATTTTTATAAAATTATATAATTTTTTATATAATATTTATTCTTAATTAACACTATTTAATATTTACATAATTTAATCATATTAAATATCTAATTCAATTAATTATTTAACCAAAAATACATAAATATATTTTTGGCTCCTACAGAGACTATTAGAACCAAGTCCTAATTTTACTATTTCATATTTCATCCTTAATTCTTTGTGTTTGATCAATTAGGTATTTACCGCAGCTGTTAGACGAGGTGTCGCGGCCTAATCTCCCGGGCGGACCGGGGGTGGACACCTCATGGCGACGTAAGCGGTGATTGGCGCCGAAAGCAACCAATCGTGGAATCAAGCTGCTCGGCAGGACCGGAGCTCGGAGTATGGAAGAGTCGCCACCCACGAATGGGAAAATGAACACCGATCCCTTGCGGGAGACCGGTGAGGGTTCGGAAAACTTAGGTACGAGCCGAGAAGGCTAGCTCCTTTCCGGAGAAAGGCTACTAGGCACCCCGACATCGCCCGGTTATGAACCACCGGCCTCCTACTCAGCGTGTTAGGCGATAACGGACTAATCGCATATTTCTTTAAGTTTAAAATTCATTTGAAACCTTTCCTAAACGGTTTTGAAAACCGTTTTGAGCATATATTATCGAAAGCCATTTTGGTAAAGAATCACCCATTTACATCAGTTCAAAATACATAGGAGAGAGAGGGGGGAGAAGAAAGAATTGATTTGTTTACAATGTGATTTATGCTTCGTATTACACACTAACTCTAAGCTAAACTCACTTCCCAAAAATGAGTTTATTTACATGGTTCGTACCTTAATCACCGTTGGAACGATTTAGGTACGTTTCAAAACCCCGTTTAATGACGTTCACTCGAATCGCCGTTGGAACGACTCGAGCGTTGGAAAATATTGAGATAAAAGTTTTAACAAGAAAACGTGATTAAGCATACAAGTCAATTTATTTTGTTCAAAAAAAACCATTTAGTTAAGAAAACAATTCAAAAACTCTATTATTTACAATTAAAAGCCATTTTAATTACAATGTTCGCTTAATCCGTCGTTGGAACGAATTAAGGTTTTAAAACGTGATGTTTTAAGAAATGGTTTAAAAATGTCAAGAAAACGTTATTTACACTTTAGGAATATCTAGAAAACTTTAAGTTTAAATAAGCAAATTAAACTCTTTTTTGTGATTTTACTTTCCCCTTTTCACTCAATTAACCTTTAACCTTATCATAATTGCAACCATAAACCAACTAAACTAAAATTCCTCAATTGGAAACCAATTTAAAACCATGTCCCCAAATGCCAAAAAGAATAAGGAGGAATATGTACATATATACATATATATATTTTTAGATAAAAATAATGATATACATATAACTTTGAAAACCAAGCAAAGAATACCTTATAGTGTAGCTAAGTATATGTATAATAATGAAAATAACACTAAGTATGATATATTATAATCAAAACATGTAAAAATGATGAGGCAAGTTCACAAATAAGAAAATAACCTTTGATTCAAAAACGATATTTACATCATAACCCAAAAAACCAATTAATCATCCCAAAAGTCACAAAAACTATACATATATACTTATATAATTTACAAAACCAAATCAATATAAGTTAAATTTCTAACATAACATAAATAGACATATAATATGTTGATAATAATTATATAAACCAAAAATATATTTATCAAGTATTTTACATAATTAAATAGAGATATACTTAAGAAGAAATGTCAAAAAGATATGAAAAAGACTCAAAAATGGGTATTTAAGGTTCCAGCAGCTTTACCGACGGAAAATCCGTCGGTAAACGGATATTAGTGACAGAAAATGTAGAATTACAGAAACAGTCCATAACTTTCCAGATTTATTCAAAAGCTTTAGATTAGATCTATTCTATCGTTTTGGACTTCCGAACTACCAAAAATGGATCATAGTCTATAACGGAGGTTCCTAAAACGACGTTTTTATTTTAAAACGTTGTTTTGAAATATTTTTAAAAATTATAATTACAACGTTTTTAATACCCGAACTACCTTTGAATCAGATCACGGTTCGTATTGGGATATTAAAATGAGGTTTTTATTTTAAAACAAAACCGAACGTTTATCTAATACGAGACGAAAATTAAATAAATACGAAAAATTAAGTAAAACGTGATAAATAAATAAATAACTAAATAAATAAAATTATAACATAAAAATAAATAAATAAAGGAAATAACTTAAATAAAATAAAACGAGTCTAGTCCTCAGATAATACCTCAAGATCGGTATCTGACAGTCGAAGTCGGTCGATTCCACGCGTTGTGATTTTCCGGTTTTTTGTGTTTTTCGTCTTTTTAGTAAAAATTTTAACTTTTGGGAAATTCGGACTTTTTGAGAAAAAAATATTTTTCTCAAAAAAATTCACTCTCTCTCTCTAAAAATGTCTAGAGTGAGAAAGCTCTCCAAAATTCCTCTCCTTTCTTGCATGGGGATCCGTGCCTTAAATAGGCAACGGGTCCCGGAAGTCTTTGGGCGACGCCCAAATAAAATTGGGCGTCGCCCAAAGCTGGTTGGGCGAACGCCCAACCTAATTGGGCGGACGCCCAACTTATGTTGGGCGAACGCCCAACTTTCGTTGGGCGAACGCCCAACATTAGTTGGGCGAACGCTTAACTATCGTTGGGCGCGCGCCCAACCAGCGTTGGGTGCGCACGCCCAACTGACGTTGGGCGTTCGCCCAACGAGCGTTGGGCGTCCGCCCAACGTCGCTGGGCGCTCGCCCAACGGCTGCCGGGCGCACGCGCCCATCGGTCGTCGAGCGCGCGCTCCGCGCTGCCGGGCGTGTGCGCCCAGCGGACGTCGAGCGTGCGCCCTGCACTGCCAGGCGTTCGCGCCCAGCGGACGTCGAGCGTGCGCCCCGTGCTGCCGGACGTGTTTCAAACTGTCGTCGGACACGCGTCAGCTGCCGCTAGGCGCTCGCACCACGTCGCTGAGCACTTGCGAGCCGTCCACTTGACGACCGCGACTCCCACTAATTTCTTCCCTTTTTATTATATATTTTTGCTTTAAAAAACTTCCGGAACCAACCGCTTCAACCGTCTTGTCACAGGTTTTCGTCACAGGTCCTCCGACTCGGTGTCTACAGCAGCTAACTATATATTGGGTCTGATCGTTGATTGGTTCTCCTGAGATTGACTTGTGCTCAAGTGGGCTCCCTGGGTACACTCTAATGGCAAAAGCAGTATGAGTATATAAAAAATTATTATAAAGGAATGTAGAATTTGTTCTACAGTGAAAGAGAAGTACCTTTTTTTTATAAGGGATCCCAAAATGTGAGATTACTTTAATGCCCTAGTTGAGGTGGTGGTTGTGAGTCAGTTTGAGGCTCCTTGATTTATAAAGGAACAAGCCTTTTTTAGAGTCTTAGACCCATTTAGGCTTGGGCCTTTTAATATAATGGATTCGTAATAGATACGAGCTAACATTTTCATGTCTTCCATCTGATGGCGCGCGTGCTTGATATCCACACGTGTAGGAGAGGAGTTAATAGTCATCGTCGTTTCACTTGCTCGTGGTTATATAGTGGTAAAGGATTATATAAGCCAACAGTTTAGCGTGAAACTCTTTCATATTCTTATAAGACCAGTGGATCGTCTTTTTGAGAACTTACTCTTTCATCTTCGTGTAGTGTTCTTTAAAGTAATATTAGGTCTTTTTTCCTTCCGCCTTCTCTATTAATTTTGTTCATACTTCCATTTCCTATACCCCTAGGGTGTTGTTGAGAGATTTCCGCAAGTGCACGGTTTCGCTTGTAGTAATAAAAAGATACTGATCCCACAGGGAACGTTTTTTCACAAAAACTTATTTTGATATAGTTTAAATACGTCTTTAGGTTTATTTCATAGAAAATTGTTAATTGAATTTGGGTTTTGAGATTGAATTAATAAGAATCAGATTAGAATATATGTCAGAATATTAGAAATCAATTCTGTCTTCAGATTAGATTAAAAGACAGAAACATTTAGCATTTAAAAATAAGAGAAGAGTTGTACTCGTTTGCATTAAGCAACGATACCAACTTTAAACTTTGTAAAAAATTTAAGTTTGTAATAAATGTAAATTCCTCAAGTTATGATTAATGGTGATATGTCGGAAGAATTCTCTCCGGGCTGGGGTATCCGTCAAGGTGACCCTATGAGCCCGTTCCTTCTCGTTATTGCTATGGAAAGGTTATCCCATCTGATCCAAGACGCTGTTGATAATGGGAGTTTCAAACCAGTGGCAATCAATAGTTTCTGTCCCCAGATTACTCACTTATTCTTTGCAGATGATGTTTTGATCTTTCTGGAAGGTAATGAGGAGCAGTTGGGTATTATTATGGATATTCTTGACTGTTTTTGCTCGGCCTCTGGTCAGAAGCTTAATGTCCAGAAATCTAGGATGATGTGCTCTAAAAATATGAACCAAGGAGTCTGTAAAAGGCTAAGTGATCTGTCGGGTATTCCTCTGACGAGCTCTCTCGGGAAGTATCTGGGTATCCCCCTCCACAGTGAGAGAGTGTCCAAAATGTCCTTTAAAGATACTTTGGATAAAGCCAATATGAAGTGTGCCACGTGAAAGGCCAATACTCTCTCTCTCGCTGGTCGTCTTACGTTGATTCAATCTGTTAATTGTGCTACTCCCAATCACATTATGCAAGCTTGTCATCTTCCTGATCCTGTGCTTAAAGACCTTGACAAAATTAACCGTAGATTCCTATGGGGGTAGACCGAGAAGGGGAGAAAGATACATCTTGTTCCCTGGAGTGAGGTGTGTCAGCCTAAGGATTCTGGAGGGCTGTGCATTAGGAAGGCCAAAGATAATAACAAAGTATTACTTATGAAACTCCTTTGGCACATGTGGCAGTCTCATTTGGCTCTTTGGGTCCAGCTCTTATGCGGAAAGTACCGAAAGGATAAAGTGTTTGGGGGGCCTAAAGACATAGTGGTTAATTGTTCCTTTCTTTGGAAGGGCATTAGTGCGGTCTTCTCTGAATTTTGTTCTGGGATTGGGTGGAATGTAGGTAATGGCAGGTCCATCAGTTTCTGGAAAGATAGTTGGATAGGTGGGAAGCCTTTATTGGAGGTTTGTACTTCCTTGCCTCCTGTGGTCATTTAGGATTGGAAGATCGCTGATGTGGTAGATTCCGAGGGGGAGTGGATTTGGGATAAATTTGAGTCCTTCTTAAGCCTTGAAACGCTCCTTTCTATTAGAGGTGTTCACATTAGTAATCTTAATGAGGACAATGACAGTTACTGTTGGGCACTGACTAACAATGGGACCTATTCGTGTAAATCTGCTTATCAGGCTTTCTATCAGGATTTGGATTCGTCCTCCTCGGGGATGTGGAAGATGATTTGGGCCTTGAAAGTTCCTTTCCGCATTAGGAGCTTCCTATGGCTTGGGGCTAGGAATAGGTTGCTCACTAATTCAGACAGGAAAAGGAGGCACCTGGTGGATTCTGGGGCCTGTAGTAGATGCAGAGGGGTTGAGGAGACCTTGTGCCATGCTCTCAGGGATTGTGAGAAGAGTAAGGAGGTTTGGAGGAAAATTATCCCTAGAGATGTGCTTCCTTCTTTTTTTGCCCATTCTGAAGAGGATTGGTTTGTTGATGGTATTAAAGGGAGTCTTCTGCCTGGAGATCAAGATGCTCTTCTTTTTGTGGTTGCTTGTCATCAGATTTGGAGATGGCGGAACGAGGATATCTTTGGGGGAGGTGCGGTCTACCAGCCAAATGTCCTTGATTTCTTTTCTAAGAAGATTAATACCATGATTGGGAGCTTTTCTGAAGACCTCTTAGCTGGGGATGTTCAGAGGAAGGAGGTCAAGCTTATAGGCTGGAGTAGGCCTAGTGAAGGTGTGGTTAAGCTCAACACTGACGAGTCTTGTCTTAGTGACAGGAGAATTGCTGTTGGAGGGGTCCTTCGAGACGATGGTGGCAGGTGGATTTCTGGTTTCTCTTAGAACTTGGGGATTGGTTCCTCCTTTTCTGCAAAACTTTGGGGGATTCTCTCTGGTCTGAAGCTTGCTAAGAGTCTTGGGGTGAAAAAGCTTCTGGTAGAATCAGATAACCGGGAAGCGGTTAAAATGATTTCTGAGGGCAATGCTGTTTGCAGGATTCACCTGAGCATTATTAAGAGCATTAAAAGGATCGGTTCCTCCTTTGATTCGATTGGTTTTACTCATATTTATAGGGAGCAGAACCGCATTGCGGACCGTCTTGCGTTGGAAGGGCACTCTTGTTTGTTGGGTCTTTCTACCTTCTCTTCTCCTCCAGTCTTCATCTCTTCTTTCATTTTGGAGGATGTGGTGGGAGTCAGTTTTCGTAGGCTGATCCCGGGTTGAGCGTTTCTTTGTTTGTTTGTTTTTTCTTTCCTTTCCTACCAAAAAAAAGGCTTTGAACCGTAGAGAATCCCCCTGATGTTGAGTAGATTTCTACCTTAACCAAGTTTATACTTATTTCCGATAAGCCGACCCAACGATCATATCGTCCATAAATACGAACTTGTTTAAGTGTTCAACAAAGTTTCCTTGTAAAGATATGGATTAAACTCGTTTTAATGAAAACACCAGAACCTTACTTCGGATCAAGCCTGGCATCATGCGCTTCACACCATGGTCCTCCGGATTCAACCCGGACTCTCATAAGTCCACCTCGGCTCAGGTATGGGTTCGACTCTATAACCTCCCCTGGGAATTTTGGGATCCTCGTATCCTTGCAAGCATAGCACGAGTGGTAGGGGTGCCATTGTAGGAAAATAGACAAGCCTAGGCGTAGCGGAATAATAAAATTTTATTTATTTTATCTATTTCCCTTTTCCAATATCTGTTAATTTTTATTTCATATAAAGAGGGATAGAAAGTAATACCTTTAGTGAAGAACTATCTACGGTTGCAAACGAAGTGCCCACAACTTCTTATTATCAACTCGTGAGCAACGAACGTTTTTGTTCAACACAGAAAAACAAAACTAATCAGTAATCAACCTTTAAAGTATAGCAATCACAATGATTACTTCTAACAGAAATCGATACGAGATCAAAGAGGGAGTAAGAAATAAAGTAAATTAGCCGAGACGAAAGACGGAATGATTCCTCTCCTCCTTTTCTGAGTGTGTCGAAATTCTGGGGTTAGGGTGTCTATTTATAGACTTCTCAAAACCCTAATCCCAATTGTGTTAGGTAATTAAATAATTAGAATCTTATTCGGAATAGGATTACTAATTAAACAATTAAATAAACACTTTAATATTATCTAATTAATATTTAATTATATCTAGATAATTATTATTAATCAAGTTAATAATTAATTATTGTTAGGGATAATTAATTAGAGTTTCAATCGCATAAAACTTCTAATTAATATTATCAGATAATCTTTTAGTTTAATTTATAACTATAATCTAATTATAATTATTAAATCAAATTAATATCCCTATTAATATATAAATTTCGGCCCATGTACTATGTCTCACTAATTTACATTTTCGTCATCCGATTCCAAGTCCCATATGCAACCCATTAGGTTCTTTATTGCCACTAGCCGTATATATCCTTTGAAATTATTCATCACGATTAATTCCAACATATATATAACGGAATACCATCTCGAGCTGTTACTAGCAGAACCTATAATATTCCCCCAGAGCAATTAAGAAGTCGGGTTGATAACTGACGTTAACCTTTCTGCATTAGGTACAATATAATATGATCCTTCATCAACTATATCATGTTGGTCAATTCCTTATAACCATGGAACGTGTCAAGGTTACATATAACGAAGAGTCCGTTTTACTTGTACAGGTTGAATTCACTCTGAAAGATAAGTTAAGTGAAATATTCATTTCTACTCTTAACTCTATCACCTTGCAAGGATTTCAGTTAATTCACCACAAGCGGCCATTTGGATATATCTCCCATTTATCGGGAGTGAAGAATGCTCAATCTGACATTAACTATTCTGCAATTACTTTATGTGATACCCAACCCTGCTCTCACACACCCCAAGCTCTCACCTGTTGGATCATGCTCGGACAGAATCAAAGTACCAAACTCCATAATCCAGAATCACTAATTAACGAATGTTTGAGTCTGAGGATTAGTTATACCTACTAATACCAATGAGATGAACAGTTGACACTTTTAGATAAATTAATCCATGCTGTTATCTCAAGTCGGGTCCCAATCCTAATGAACTCATTCACCGGATCCATGTAACTGTCTAGATATCCAAATATCTAAAGCTTGTGAGATCAGCTTTCTGTCTCGACAGAAAACATTGTTACATGCAAGTCTCAACAGTAATATGCCAACCCCTATAACATATTACTTGACTTGGGTTAACTTTAAGTTTATTGATCTTATTATAAAGTACAGTCTCACTTAATGCTTGTATGAACACTTTATAATTACTTAAACAAACTTAGGATTACTTTCTTTATGAAAGATTTTTTCCTTTATATATAGTTACATTTTAATGCTATATATCTGATTAAACAAATGATCAAATAAACAATTTATTAATTAATATTAATATCCTAAAACAATTGTCTTTAGGGCACTAAACTCCAACATTCTCCCACTTGGACTAAAGCCAATTGTTCTTGAAACTAATACCAGAAGAACTAAGATGTTTATCGTGAGCTCTTTGTGGTAATAGCTTGGTCAACGGATCTGCAATGTTGTCCTCAGTAGGCACCTTTTCTATTCTCACATCTCCCCTGGCTATAATCTCCCTAATGAGATGATATCGCTTGAGATAATGTTTGGATGCATTATGAGACCGTGGTTCCTTTGCTTGTGCAATGGCTCCATTGTTATCACAGTATAGAGTAATGGGATTCACAATGTCAGGCACCACTCCTAGTTCTGTTATGAACTTCCTAATCCAAACTGCCTCCTTTGCCGCTTCTACAGCTGCGATGTACTCTGATTCAGTCGATGAGAAAGCAACACTTCCTTGCTTGGAACTCTTCCAACTAACTGAACCTCCATTCAGGATAAACTGGTATCCTGATTGGGATATATAATCATTTTCATCAGTCAAATGACTAGCATCTGAATATCCTTCAATTTTCAATTCTCCGTGTCCATATACGAGGAACATGTCTTTGGTCCTTCTAAGGTACTTAAGAATGTTCTTGACAGCAATCTAGTGATCAAATCCTGGATTCCCTTGATAGCGGCTCGTCATACTCAATGCGAACACCACATCAGGTCTAGTGCAAAACATGGCATACATGATCGAACCAACCGCACTGGAGTAAGGAATTACAGCCATGCGATCCTTATCACTGTCTGTTTTAGGACACTGATCATTTGATAACTTGACACCATGGACCATTGGTAAGTTACCCCTTTTCGATTCATGCATGTCAAAAACGCTTTAGGACTTTGTCAATATATCTAGACTGGGATAGTCCAAGCAGTCTTTTCGATCTATCCCGATAGATCTTAATCCCCAAGATATAAGCTGCTTCTCCCAAGTCTTTCATGGAGAAATTACCCAATAACCAAACTTTTACTGTTTGCAACATTGCAACATCGTTTCCCATAAGTAGTATATCATCAACATATAGTACTAAGAAAATGACTGAGCTCCCACTTATCTTCTTGTAAACACAAGCCTCTTCAGAGTTTTGTTCGAAACCAAATTGTTTTATGGTTTCATCAAAACGCTTGTTCCAACTTCTAGATGCTTGCTTAAGTCCATAAATGGACCTTTGAAGTTTGCAAACCTTGGTTGCATCCTTCGATGTGAAACCTTCAGGTTGCATATGTATACATCCTCAAACAGGTTTCCATTTAGGAAAGCTGTTTTCACATCCATTTGCCAAATCTCATAATCAAAATAAGCGGCAATTACAAGCAATATTCTGATGGATTTGAACATGGCTACTGGAGAGAAAGTCTCGTCATAGTCAATTCCTTGCTTTTGATGATATCCTTTCACTACTAACCTAGCTTTGTAGGTACTAACCTTTCCATCCATGTCCGTCTTCTTCTTGAAGATCCACCTGCACCCAATGGGTTTTATCCCTTCCGGTGGATCAACCAAAGTCCACACTTGGTTAATATACATGGAGTCCATTTTAGAATTTATGACTTCAAGCCATGCTTTAGATTCTAGACTAGCAAGAGCTTCTTCGTAGGTTTCAGGTTCATCGTCTAACACGGGAACCAGTTCGTTATCTCCCACTAGAAAACCGTATCTAACTGGGAGTTCACAAACTCTTTGAGATCTACGAGTGGGATATGACACTTGTGTTTCATCTAGTGAAATAGGTTCAGGCTCGACTTCCTCTTCCGCGGTTTCATCATGTGATTCCTCTTGAACTTCCTCAAGCTCAACTACGCTTCCATTTTGTGTTTCCTCTAGAAACTCTTTCTCTAGAAACACTGCGTGTTTGGATACAATTACTTTCTGATTATCTGGATGATAAAAGTAATATCCCATGGTTTCTTTTGGGTATCCAATGAAGAAACACTTGTCAGATTTGGGATCTAATTTATCTGACACAATGCGTTTAACATACGCTGAACATCCCCATATTCTCATAAAAGAGAAAAGGGGCTTTTTACCAACGAACAGTTCGAATGGTGTGGAACTGACGGATTTGGTCGGAACTCAGTTCAAGGTAAATAAGGCAGTTTCTAAGGCATAGCCCCAGAATGATTTTGGAAGAGAAGCGGTGCTCATCATAGATCGTACCATATCTAGTAAGGTCCGATTTCTCCTTTCTGATACACCATTGTGTTGTGGTGTATAAGGAGGCGTCCATTGTGAGCATATTCCACATTCATTTAGATAATTCATAAATTCTTCAGAAAGATATTCCCCACCTCGATCAGATCGAAGTATCTTAATAGTCTTTCCTGTTTGATTTTCAACTTCATTCTTAAAGCATTTGAATTTCTCAAAAGCTTCTGATTTGTGCTTCATCAAATAGATATAACCATATCTAGTATGGTCATCTATGAAACTAATGAAGTATCTGAATTCTCCTCTTGCTTGGACTGACATAGGACCATATACATCTGAATGTATTAATCCTAGAGTGTCTGATACACGCTCACCTTTATTGCTAAAGGGTGTCTTTGTCATCTTTCCTTTTAAACATGACTCACATATTCCCATTGATTCACAATCAATCGAGTCTATAAGCCCATCTTGATGTAGCTTAAGCATGCGTCTCTAGTTTATATGGCCTAAATGACAATGCCACAAGTAAGTTAAATTATCTAGTCTAAGTCTTTTGGTATCAATTGTGAAAGCAGAAATCTTATCATTCAAAATATAAATCCCATTTAATGATATTCCTGAAAAATAGAAAATGTTGTTTCTATAAAATTCGCAATTATTGTTCTTAATCGAAACATGAAAGCCATCATCAACTAGACAGCTAATAGAAATAATGTTACGAGACATCTCTAGAACATACAAACAGTTCCTTAATTCTATTACAAGTCCTGATGGTAGATGTAGATCATAATCCCCAATCGCGAGCGCGACAACCCTTGCACCATTTCCAACTTGCAGATTCACGTCTCCTTTCTTCAATTCCCTAGTCTGCTTTAGTTCCTGCATATTCATACAAATATGAGATCCACATTCGGTATCCAATACCCAAGATTCAGACTGCGAAATTGAGTTAATTTCAATATAGAACATACCAGAAGTTGAAGCACCGTTCTTTCCCTTCTTGAGAGAAGCTAGGTACTCTTTGCAATTTCTCCTCCAATGCCCATCTTTACCACAGAAGTGGCATTCCCCTTTGGGCTTCTTGACTTGCTTTCCTTTGGCTTGGGCTGGCTTGCACCCTGCGTGTTCATCATCAGATTTATGCTTCTGATAGGCATCAATCTCTTCAATGGGTGCATCATCGGTCGGAAGAGCGGGTATCGACGTATCCAATACATACCCTATCTTTTCGAACTTCAAAACAATTTTGAGGTTACGAAACCAGTCGACGAAGTTTGAACCATTCGATTTGTTATCGGTAAGGATATTTCTTAGATCGGTTTTCGACATGATTATTTTTAGAGTACGATTTGTTTATAACCTGAGAGTGAGAAAAAGTGACGGATGTTATTCATTTGTTTAATTCATTTACAATTTAAATACGTTGGACTTTTATGTTTTTAAATGGCTCCCACTATTTTACCAAATTAATAACCCTCCATATTAATTCGAAGGATATTCAAAACCCTTTAGTGAGCTAGAATCCTAACTCCTAAAATTTCACCTTGAGTTTACTCAACAAGCTAAGTTTTATTCATTAGGTAGATTCATGCAATCAATCACATCAACAATGAGACTTCTACGTTATTGGGTTACTAACCACATTAGTAACTGATATGTGTCGTTTATCAATCCCAACCATATTGTCCATTAGGTTAGAACAACATGAGTTTACTCATCCAATTATTCTAACCTAATCCAAGTCGTTACCCTGTATTTGTAAAAACGATTTTCGATAATTCAGGTGTTACCATAAGACCCCGAGCTTAAATTTACTCAACAACCCTAAGGGCCCCAGTACTGCCGGCTGAATTATAATATTAGGGAGAGACAACTGATTTTTACAATAACTCGTTTATTGACTTGACTTTTGATTAGTGAGGGGTTTTATTTAAAGTCTCATAATCTAACCTAGTCTTGATTTGTTTTAGCATTCATCAGACACTCATACATTCAACATTGACAATTATGGACATATTTCTAAGTTTATTCCGTTGAGCCAGAAACGGAATAAAGGGTCACCCTAGGGAAATACTAACTACATATTTCTTTTTGGGTCCTCCGTCTTCCCCTTAGCGCCTTAAATTACAACAATATTCAATTTCTAAGAAACTTCAATTTATTTGAAGGGATTTGGATGAGAAGAGAAATACAATAGAGAGTAAGAGAAGGCAGGACTCGCAGGTCCTATTTTAAAATACTAAAAGACTGAATAACTATTATAGAGGGTCTAATATGTCCATAACGCCAAACATGCAATGACTCAATTAAATTAAATTTAATTGGTTGATTGCATAAACTATTTATGCAATATTTGAGTTAATCAAATTAACAACTTAAATTAATTTACATCCAATTTTAATCTTATCAATTTTGTATCCTTTATATTTAATCTAATCAAATTGTAGCAAGTACACATTAGATTAATATAACATGTACAAAATCAGTATCATACATATCCTAATTAATTCGTATAATTCATTTAACGCTTTGAATTACTTATATCAAATATTTAGGCAAAACAAACTTTTAAATAAATTGACTTTGATAATCAAAACAAATTATTATATTCTAAAACACACACACACACACATATATATATATATATATTTTAAAACGGGTCTGTTTAAAACACTTTTAAAACGGTACCACTAATTGGGCCGGGCCGATTCTATCGGCCCGACCCCTATCGTAACAGCTGCTGCCGTAGGGCAGCAGCAGGTGGCACGGCGCTGCTGCCTCAGCGGCAGCAACCAGTCGCAGTAGCGTGCGGTGGCTGCCTCGCGGCAGCGACCCCGAAACGCTACTGTTTTAATTTTTTTTAAAAATACATATATATATATATAATTGTTTTAAAATGGTTTCAAAACAATTTTCAGAATATCCATGATCAGTTTTTATCTTTTAGATTTAGTAAAACAAAACGTTTTAATTATCTAACTATAAAACCTTTAATATTTTGTTTAAACGATTATCAACCGAAATAATTAGGAACTATGCATAATCAGTTTTAATTATCAAGTAATCAAAACTTATTTATCTTTAGATTAATTAAACTAACCAATTAATTAATTAACCTAACAATAAATCTATTCAATCCGATTGAAAAACCTTTTTATTTACATATATGAAATAACAGATTAACATAGGCTCTGATACCAATGTAGGAAAATAGACAAGCCTAGGCATAGCAGAATAATAAAATTTTATCTATTTTATCTATTTCCCTTTTCAAGATCTGTTAATTGTTATTTCATATAAAGAGGGATAGAAAGTAATACCTTTAGTGAAGAACTATCTACGGTTGCAAACGAAGTGCCCACAACTTCTTATTATCAACTCGTAAGCAACGAACGTTTTTGTTCAACACAGAAAAACAAAACTAATCAGTAATCAGCCTTTAAAGTATAGCAATCGCAATGATTGCCTCTAACAGAAATCAATACGAGATCAAAGAGGGAGTAAGAAATAAAGTAAATTAGCAGAGACGAAAGACGGAACGATTCCTCTCCTCCTTTTCTGAGTGTGTCGAAATTTTGGGGTTAGGGTGTCTATTTATAGACTTCTCAAAACTCTAATCCCAGTTGTGTTAGGTAATTAAATAATTAGAATCTTATTCGGAATAGGATTATTAATTAGACAATTAAATAAACACTTTAATATTATCTAAATAATATTTAATTATATCTAGATAATTATTATTAATCAAGTTAATAATTAATTATTGTTAGGGATAATTAATTAGAGTTTCAATCACATAAAACTTCTAATTAATATTATCAGATAATCTTTTAGTTTAATTTATAACTATAATCTAATTATAATTATTAAATCAAATTAATATCCCTATTAATATATAAATTTCGGCCCATGTACTATGTCTCACTAATTTACATTTTCGTCCTCTGATTCCAAGTCCCATATGCGACCCATTAGGTTCTTTATTGCCACTATCCGTATATATCCTTTGAAATTATTCATCACGATTAATTCCAACATATATATAACGGAATACCGTCGTGAGCTGTTACTAGCAGAACCTATGATATTCCCCCAGAGCAATTAAGAAGTCAGGTTGATAACTGACGTTAACCTTTCTGCATTAGGTGCAGTATAATACAATCTTTCATCAACTATATCCTATTGGTCAATTCCTTATAACCATGGAACGTGTCAAGATTACATATAACGAAGAGTCTGTTTTACTTGTACATGTTGAATTCACTCTGAAAGATAAGTTAAGTGAAATATTCATTTCTACTCTTAACTCTATCACCTTGCAAGGATTTCAGTTAATTCACCCCAAGCGGCCATTTGGATATATCTCTCATTTATCGGGAGTGACGAATGCTCAATCTGACATTAATTATTCTGCAATTACTTTGTTTGATACCCAACCCTGCTCTCACACACCCCAGGCTCTCACCTGTTGGATCGTGCTCGCACAGAATCAAAGTACCAGACTCCATAATCCAGAATAACTAATTAAAGAATGTTTGAGTCTGAGGATTAGTTATACCTACTAATACCAATGAGCTGAACAGTTGACACTTTTAGATAAATTAATCCATGTTGTTATCTCAAGTCGGGTCCCAATCCTAATGAACTCATTCACCGGATCCATGTAACTGTCTAGATATCCAAATATCTAAAGCTTGTGAGATCAGTTTTCTGTCTCGATAGAAAACACTGTTATATGCAAGTCTCAACAGTAATATGCCAACCCCTATAACATATTACTTGACTTGGGTTAACTTTAAGTTTATTGATCTTATTATAAAGTACAGTCTCACTTCATGCTTGTATGAACACTTTATAATTACTTAAACAAACTCAGGATTACTTTCTTTATGAAAGATTTGTTCCTTTATATATAGTTACATTTTAATGCTATATATCTGATTAAACAAATGATCAAATAAACAATTTATTCATTAATATTAATATCCTAAAACAATTGTCTTTAGGACACTAAACTCCAACAGCCATTTCGTTTTGATCAAAACACTGTTAACGGGGAATTTGGGCATTATGCTAGAGTTCTAACTGATGTTGATTTGTCAAAAGAAATTCAATCTAAGATCAGAGTCGATACAGATACTAGGAAGCACTGGGTTTACTTGGAATATGAACACCTGCCTCCAATTTGTTCAGCTTTCTCTAACATTGGCCATGCAGCAGCCAATTGTCGGAAAAATACATACAGGGACCCCCCAAAACAAGCTCAGAGAGATGAAAAGCAGCATATACCGGCAGCTAAGGCACCACTGAGGGAGGAACATGTCAGAGAAGAGCCATCTGCTTCTGGTTCGAAATCGACAGATGGTAGTTCATGACCCCGTGGCTAATGTAAACACAGAGCATTGCGCGAGCCATACAAACTGGGGCGACATGAGTGATGAGGGAAGTAGGCCAGGGTCAGACACTGATACACAAGAACAGCTCCAGGTGCAACATGCTATTCCTAAGCAAGTTATGGTTATGACTGATGATGCGGAATGGGCTCGCAGCCTTTGGGTAGATCAAAATAGCAAGCTGGCCATTCCAGTTCAGCAAGAGGAGGATTCCTCTTGGACGAAGTCGAAATCTAAGAAGAAGAAGTCAGGTACTGAGCTGGTCACTTATGAATCTCGGGTTAAAAGGAAGAGCAAGCCTCGCCTACGTTATCAATGTTAGCAATCTACTGGAACTATCGGGGTATTAATAACCCTCGTACCCAGCGTGCTCTCAGGCTATTATATAATGTTAATCGTCCGGATTTCCTATGTTTATCTTAGCCGATGGTGCACTTTGATCAGATCCAACAATCCTTCTGGCTCTCCCTCAATCTTCAGCTAGTGGCATCTAATGGTTGTGGTTCTATTTGGTTGTTTGCAAAGACGGGTTTGTCTGCTATGCCTCAAATTCTCTCCTTAAATGACTAGCACATCTCTGTCAGGTACACATTTAGTGGGATTGGTTTTCTTTTGTCCTTTGTTTATGGAAATACTATTGTATTGAGTCGACAGGATTTGTGGTCTTCCCTTTTAAATCTTGATATGAATAGCATATGGTTAGTAATGGGTGATTCCAATGCAATCACTGGTTCTCATGAAAAAACGGGCCGCTGCCCAGCTAGAAACTCCTGCAGTGACTTTGTGAACTTCATTGAAAATGGGGATTTGATTGAATGCAACACCACGGGTAATCAATACACTTGGTCCAATGGTCATCGTGGGGCTGAGCATGTGGAGTGCCGACTGGATAGAGCTCTTGTAAACGAGGCTTTTTTAGACTTTTGGGATCGTATCACCTGTGCAGCTCTGCCTAGGCACAGGTCTGATCACTGTCCTTTGGTTCTCATCAGTAGCACGGTAGCCGTTAAGAGGTCTGACGGGTGTCGAATCCACCAAAGATAATTATAACTTCACAACCCTCAGTAACAAGCTTGCACAAGGGTAAGTGAAGGTCGAACCCAAAGGATTAGTACTGATTTAACTAAATTAATAACCAAAAAGACAAGTAAAATAAAATGGGGGTTTTGAGTAGATTGATGAACTAAGTTAACAGAAATAACAATATCAAAGTTGAAGTTGAATATAATAAATAAAGAAGATTTCAGCTAAGGGGTTCTCAGGCAAGGAATTCAATTAGTCTTGATCATTGACAGATAAAATAGACTCTTATACACATACCGGATCAGTTTGGAGTATTCTTCCTTAATATTAAACTAGTCCAGCACGGCAAATCACTAGTTCCTAATCAATAAATAATCCAGCCTCAGCGGTCAAGATTCAATCTATTGACAGCCTTATGAATTAGAAGAACCCGACCTTAGCCAACCGACACTCAGCGTAGACGATTCAGAAAATAAGTTATTTGTTCATTCGACTCAAATAAACCCAATTACTTTTGTATTAATGTCATATGAAAGACAATCTCAGGTTGTCAAATCTGAATCTATTCTTTCAAATACAAAACTAACTTAATTTATATTATCGATTGCTACTATGATTGGTTCGTTTAGGTAAGACTCTAACTTTACCAATTTAGCCATATGACAATCCAATTCAAAGAACGACCTGCAGTTATCATTCGAAGAATGAATAATCAATTGAGAATAAATCCCTAAAATGCAATGAACAAATAAGCGGTAAGATAAGAATTAAAGCACAACAGCCTCACAATAATGAAGAAAACCTCCCTTGAATTAACCCTTAACTGAAAATAGAAGTTTAGCTATGAATAGCCATGGAGAACAACCTTTCTCTCTTGTAAAAGAGAGAACAAAATAAAAATAAAAGCTAAACCTAAAAACTAAAAACGGAAGGAAAATTGAATTCTGAGTATAAAACGGAATTAAAACTGAACTCCTATTAGAGATAGATCCTCTCCTATTTATAGGAGTTCTCCAACCCTAATTAGGAGATAAATACTAGCTAATTATAAAAATAAATATTCTAACTTCCTAATACTACTTGACTTCTTCCTTCCTGATTTGTAGGCTCAAAACTCCTTAATAGACATCTGAAAACGTGATAAATTTGAACAGATTCGCACTTGACATATTTGGAAAGATTTATGTCCGCATGCTTCTTAGTCTTGGGCAAGACTAACTCCCAGCTTCGACTTCAGGTCTTTAAAACAGCTCCAGATTTTATCTTTAGCTAAATTAGCTCCAAATAGCCCAAATTCAGCTCCTTTCTTCATAATAAGTCCCTGTAGAGGCATAATACACAAAACAAGCAATAAAACCCGTGATAACAATCAAACCGGCTAACATATAGCATAACAAGTGGGTATTTTATCGCTGAAATAGACACTTATCAAGATCCCACTTCCTTTTTCTCCCTATGTGGTTAACTCACAAAACTATTAGTGATGTGGTCTCTGAGCATTGGGTCAATTCGCATCTTTCACTGCCGCCGGCTCAATTACTGAATCACAAACTGAAAACTCTTAGGCATGTCCTCCGTACTTGGAATCAACATGTTTTTGGTAGGGTTAAGGATAATATTGTTGTTGCCCAGGAAACTCTATAAAATATTCAGCTTGACATCTCGGTTCAGGGATTAACTGATTTCAGACAGCTCAGACAGCAAGAGGCGCATGAGGATCTTGATTTGCAGCTTCTTAGACAAGAAATTCTCTTCCGTGATCAGAGCAGAGTGCAATGGCTAGTAGCCGGCGATCGTAATACAACTTTCTTTCACCGGTGTGCAAGACTTAAGAAAGTTCAGGCCTCTTTAGACGCGCTAACTATTGACAGGGTTAGAACATCTGATGAATCTAGGGTTGTGCAACATGTAATTGATTACTTCTCCTCCCTCTTCACTGGCAGTAGCGCGCCGTC
The DNA here is from genome assembly GCF_963576675.1 of Euphorbia lathyris. NCBI lineage: Eukaryota > Viridiplantae > Streptophyta > Magnoliopsida > Malpighiales > Euphorbiaceae > Euphorbia > Euphorbia lathyris. The sequence goes on along the minus strand of NC_088914.1, from coordinate 14,516,734 downwards.
TGACCTCAGGCCGATTAAGGAAGTGGTGCCTAATATGGTTTCTGATGAAGATAACTCTGCTCTTACAAGGAGTCCTTCCCTGGAGGAAATTAAATCAGCCATTTTCAGCCTTAATAAGAACAGCACCCCGGGCCCTAATGGATTTGGCGGTCACTTCTACCATTCCTTTTGGGATATCATAGGCTCTGATGTCAGTAATATGGTTCTGAGCTTTTTCGACACGGGTTATATCTTACCTGGTATGAACTCGAATCTTATGAACCTCATCCCTAAATCGGAGGATGCTAATGTTATTTCACAATTTCGCCCAATTGTGATGGGAAACTTCAGTTATAAGATCATATCAAATATTATGGCTGACAGGCTTGCTACCATCGCTGCCAAAATTATCTCTGAGAATCAATTCGGTTTTGTGCAAAACAGAAGCATACATCAATGTATCGCTGCAGCGTCAGAGGGAGTCAATATGCTTGCAAAGAAATGCTACGGTGGGAATATGGCTCTAAAAATCGACATAAAAAAGGCGTTTGATTCTCTTGACTGGAATTTTTCGCTTGTTGTAATGGAAGCTTTTGGATTCTCTCTAACCTTTAGGGAATGGATACTAAACATTCTCTCCTCAGCAAAAATTTCAGTTCTTCTGGGAGGAACTCCGAAGGGATACTTTGGCTGCTCCTGCGGAGTTAGACAGGGAGATCCACTCTCTCCGATATTGTTCACCATTGCAGAAGACTTTTTCACCAGATGGCTTGCTAAGCTTGAACGGGATGGCACTCTTATTCCTATGGGCTATATGAATCATATGAGTTTCCCCTCCCACCTTTTGTACGCAGATGATATGCTTTTGTTTTGCAAGGCTACCTTGAGAAACGCTCAATGTATTAAGCAAATTTTCACAATGTATGGAGCTATCTCCGTACAAAATGTTAGCTGGGAGAAATCAGCCATCTACTTTAGCAACTCCATAAACAGCAGCAGACGCGCCTCTACCCTGGGAATTCGGGTGGGGGCGCTGCCATTCAATTATCTCGGTGTGCCTCTCTTTACCAGCGCACCAAAAAAAAGTATTCTCCAACCTCTTGCTGATCGTTTTATGGCTAGATTTAGTCGATGGAAAGGTCAGAGTTTATCTCTCGCGGGTAGGCTCACATTAATAAAATCCGCACTGTCGGGGGCTTTGATCCATTCTTTTTTGATCTACAAATGGCCGGTTGGACTGCTGAAGCAAATTAATAGAGCCGTCAGGAATTTCCTTTGGACGGGTGACAAAGATACTCACAAATTAATCACGGTTCCTTGGAATATTTGCTGTCAGGATATGGCTGCAGGGGTTCTCGGAATTAAGAAGTTTGCTTGTTTTAATCAAAGTCTCATGGGGAAGTTTTGTTGGGACCTTTTACAGGGAGATAACTTTGTGATAAATATCCTTAGGGCCAGGTTCTTTTCTGTATCTGGATTGCCAAGAGAATATCTAAGCAACTCCACGGTTTGGGTCTCATGTAGGGACATGTACAAACGTATCAAAAACCAATCAAACTGGTGGATTGGTAGGACCTCGCAGCTGAACTTCTGGACGGATAAATGGATTACGCCCACCATTGTGGATAGACTGCGTCTACCGCCTAAACAGCAGACATGCCTGATTGACAAAGTGGAGAATTTCCCAATTCACGATGAATGGACCAATATTGACCATCTTCTGGAACAGCTACAAGAGGATATTAGACAAGTTCGTCGGGGCCTTGATACGGTCGACGTCTGCTACTGGTCGCTCACGGACTCGGGTTGGCTAACGGCAAAAAAGTTATATGCCAGCTTCAATTAGACCATAGTGAATGATTGGGGTGCGCTGATCTGGAAACATTATATCACTCCGAGGCGGTCTTTTACGTGCTGGTTGGTTTTGCATAATAAAATATCAGTTCAGACAGCCCTTGAGTCCCGCGGTTTCCATTTGGCATCCCGCTGTGAGATTTGTAAATGTCATGAAGAATCTTTGAACCACCTGTTCCTTACCTGCTGTTACGCGCAGGAGATTTGGAAGGCCGTTGGTGAACTCTTTTTGCTTCTGATTAACATAATAGGTAGCTTCACTGTTTTCCTTATTAATTTATTGCAGCTTCCGACACCACGCATATCTGCTCGTGCCTAGAAATTAGCCATTACCTCGGCCACCTGGCTTTTGTGGAACCTACGGAATAAAGCAATCTTCGACAACGAACTCCCTTCAATCCAAATGTCTATCTCCAGGCTTCACGGCATGCTCAGAGAATCAAACCCTTTTCTGAACCGAAACTTGTCAAGGCCACCGCCTGCGCCTGATTACGTTTATGTCCGATGGATTCCCCCGCCTGCAGGTTGGACTAAAGTCAACACGGACGGATCTGCGGTAGGCTCGCTTGGGGCTGCTGGTGCAGGCGGAATTTTCAGGAACTATAGGGGATTCCCAAAGGGCAGCTTTGCTTTCCCAATCCACAATTCTTATGCTCATATTGCGGAACTCCAAGCTTTGATGTTCGCGGTTGATCTGGCTTGGGAGAAAGAGTGGTGGAACGTCTGGATTGAAGCTGACTCAATGTTCGTAGTAAACCTTCTCAGACAACACTCAAAGGTTGTGCCTCGGTCAGACAGAAGTGGCTTAAATGTCTTGAACAATGTGCAAGCATGAATGTTGTTATCATCCATATCTTTCGTGAAGGGAACCAAGCAGCGGACTCCTTGGCTCGGCACGGAACCTCCTCTGCTGGTTTAACATGGTGGCCATCGTCGCCTTCTTTCTACAAATCATTTATTTTTTACGACATTTGTAATCTTTCACACATTCGTTTCCTCTGAACTCTTTGTACTTCTCTTCATTTTATTTATATATAAGGGTTTGGGTTTTGTTGGCATCTGGGGTGCCGACCTAGTCGGGATGTCAGACCTAATTTAACCCTCGTCCTAATTTTCATCAAAAAAAACTTTATTATTCTTGTGTGTAATCAAATTCATCATCTTCACTATCAAACTCATCAAAATGATTAACATTAGCTCTCCTGATCTCAAAGATTCTTGAAATTCTATGATTTGGATGTCGTTGAAAAGGGTGCCTAGGATCGTTTATTGGTGGTTGTGATGGGGTGGCTTTCTCATTCTCATCTTCTATTCCGCTCAAAGGATTATTGAAGCATGCATTGAGACTCCACTCTTAACTCCATGGAAGTCCTCAAATCTTGTACCAACTGTTACCTTAAAACTTGAAGCAGTTTTTTTTACCTCAAATAGTGGCGAATACATGATTATTCGGTTGGGGGCCGATTTTACACGTGCGTTGGTAAATATTTTTTTTTTTTGATAAATTGAACTTGTTTAATTTTTTTTTTTTTGTATATATGCGTATTTTAATTTGAATGGCCAGGAACAAATTTTTAAGTATTCATGTACAATTTCTCAAAATTAAGCTAGATTTCGTTTGATAGTCCTAACATGTAAAAAAATTTGATTTAGGAAAGGCTGAATAGGTAAAAAAATTTGATTTTAGATGGCCTATCAGGAAAAAAAAAAGAATTAATAATTTGGATTTAAGGAGGCCTAACAGGCAAAAAAATTTTAGAAATTTGGATTTAGGGAGACCTAACGGGCAACAAAATTAGAAATTTGGATTTAGACACCTAACATGTAATGGGTCATTTAGGGGGGGGGGGATTCAACATCCCGATAAAGGGTGTCAAAACTACTCGGGGTCAAGGTGGTTCCAGCGGCCAGACACCCAGGCCCCTCTGTCTACGGCCCTGCCTCAAATCTTCAATTTGTTTCTTAACAACTTCCATTTGTTGTTAAGGAATCCTTGGTTGAATTATTAGAAATTTTGAGTTAGAAAACGACTAGTTCTGATACTGGCCCTGTTTGGGAATTAGCTGTTAGTTGTTAGCTGTTAGCTGATTACATTAGTTGTTAGCTGTTAGCTGATTGCATTAGCTGATTTGACTAGCTGATTTGATTAGCTGTTTGCGTAGACCTGTTTGGTAAAAATTAGCTGATTGATAATAGCGGTTTGTGCAAAAAGACGAATAAGGACATTAATTTTGGCGCAGGAGAAGAGAGAGTCTATCTATTAGGGTTAAAGAAGTCCATTAATTTTAATATTGCATAACGCTAATTGAAAAAGCTCTTGAGCTTTTTCTAAATTAGCGTTTTCATCCCAAAACTCTCTCCCAAACCTCTCTCCACCAAACACTCCAATTAGCGGTTTTAGTGGTCAAACTTCTAAAGTTGGTCAAAACTGCTCTTTTTATTCCAAAACGCTCTTTACCAAACAGGACCACTAACTGGTGTAGAAAGAGATTGAGAAAAAGAATAAGTAATGATTTTAACCTTAATTCACCAAAAACTAAACTAATTTTGAAGAGAGTGAAAATCCTCAAATGTGTTAAAAACGCTAAAGTGTTTCAAGAGAATTATAGAATTTTTTTATTACAAATAAATTGGCTCTTACATATTAATATTATGTCTAAATTCGAGGAGTATAAATTAAAATAAAATGAGATAAGGTACTAAAATAGGTCTAATAAGGTTTTTGGGGAAGTACTAATTTAGGCTCAATGTTCAAAATAACATCAATATAAGCTTAACGTTTACAATATAATATCAATTTAGGCTTAACATTTACAATATAACATCAATTTAGGCCTCACGTACAAAATAGCACCAATATAGGCTTAACGTTTATAAAATAATATGAATTTAAGCTTAACCTTTACAAAATATATCCAATTTAAACTAAACGTCACTATTAAATTAACTATTTATTATAATACAATTAATTAGTATTCTTGCCCATTAAGATCTTATGTTTGTTTTTCATCAACCATTTCATGACTCCTAAATTACATGGCTCATGTAATATATGCAAACTAAAAGTAATTGAATATCCACAATATTTCGAACACTGACATGTACATGTCAGTGTTCGAAATATTGTGGATATTCAATTACTTTTAGTTTGCATATATTACATGAGCCATGTAATTTAGGAGTCATGAAATGGTTGATGAAAAACAAACATAAGATCTTAATGGGCAAGAATACTAATTAATTGTATTATAATAAATAGTTATAGAGAACTAAATAAAAAGATAACATATAAAGTTAATAGGGAAAGAATATAATATGTAATTTAATTATGATACTTAGCTTAAATTGTATATATTGTGTAAACGTTAAACTTAAATTTGTATTATTTTGTAAGCGTTAAGCATATATTGGTGCTATTTTGTACGTGAGGCCTAAATTGATGTTATATTGTAAACGTTAAGCCTATATTGGTGCTATTTTGCACGTGAGACCTAAATTGATGCTATATTGTAAACGTTAAGTCTAAATTGATATTATGTTGTAAACATTAAACCTATATTGATGTTATTTTGAACGTTAAACCTAAATTAGTACTTCTCCAAAACCTTAGGCCTATTTTAGTACCTTATCCCAAATAAAATCCACACTTAAAAAGCATAAAAGAACTAAAAAGTCAGACTAAATAAGTGAAATTACATAAAATAAAAGAGTCGCTTTGGCAAGTGAAACAGCAGGGTACCCGACAACTAAGACCACACCAACTATGCATGTCGTGAGCGCCCCACTAAAGGTCTCCTCCTTCAAATTGCAATTGCGGCTTCATTTCTCCTCCGATTCGATTGTTTTTGTTGGTTCCGAAAGCACCTTTTGGTATCTCTAAGATCGAAACATGCATAATAGTTAGGGTAAATAATTTATTAGTCCCCTAGTTTTTACCTAACATACGGTTTAGTCTCCTATTTTGAAAAACACATTTTAAATCGAAAGCACCTTTTGGTATCTCTAAGATCGAAACATGCATAATAGTTAGGGTAAATAATTTATTAGTCTCCTAGTTTTTACCTAACATACGGTTTAGTCTCTGTTGGCCCAAAATAAAATAAATTTTATTTTTTATGTATATAGAAAGCTTATGTTTAATTTAGGGTATAGTTTCTATTTTTGTCTAGAAAATAATGAAAAATACACTTGTAAACTAACCGCCAACCGATGAGAAAGTCCGGCACTACGCAGGGCGTGTCTTCCAATACGCGGGGCGTAGATCAAGCAACCAGATAAGGTCTGCTTCAGAGGCTCCAATACGCGGGACGTAACCTCAGAGACGCCACGCGTAAAACTTGGCAACAAGGCGTTTCGAGATCAGAAGCTCCAACACGCGGGGCGTCCATTCTCATACGCAGGACATACTTCCTTACGCGGGACGTAATGCCAAGTACGCCACGCATATGCACCATCAACAAAACGCGCCAACTCGTAATCAACATTACGCGAGGCGTAACCAAGAATACGCGGGGCGTATCGTCTCTTCCGGCAGCAGTTGGAAGGAGTCAACAGCAGTTTGTGGAAGTTGAGGTAGTGGGATGATGTGGCATTGGTGGTTAGTGGTAGTTGGAGGAAGTTGAGGTAGTGGGGTGATGTGGCATGGAGGTGGTTGAGTTAGTTGGTGAATAATTACCAAAATGCCACTGAATAATGACCAAAATGCCACTCCAAAATACTATAAATAGACCCCCTCCCATTCATTAAAAATCACACTCAACACACATACAAACCCCTCTCTATAGGTTACTCTCAATGCTCTCTTTTTAGTTCTTAGTTCTTAGCTCCTAGTTCTTCAAGTTCTTCAAAGTTCTTCATTTTTCTTAGTTTCAATCCCTCTTTTAGCTCTTCTTCAGCTTTAATCCAAGTTTCAATAGCCTCTTTCCAAGTCCTTTCCAATTCAATTTAGCATTCCAAGCCTTCAATTTGCTCAATTCCTAGCTATAATTCTGTTTTCAAATCAATTTTCTAGATTCGTCCAAGTATTTTCAAAGCCCGATTTCGTCCATTTAAAGTCATTTTTTGCTTTCAATCCCTTCGACAAAGTTGTTCCTAACGTCCTGAAGTTCGATCTAGTGTATTTATTTGCTCAATTCCGTGCCCAGAAACTCTAGTTACAAGCCGATCTTTCCAGCCTAAATTCTTTTAGACATTCTGTTTCCAGAATTTTCCAGATTCGTCCAGTTATTTTCAACTCCCAATTTCGTCTACTTAGCATCCGTTTTAGCTTTCGATCCCTTATAGATGTTTGTTCCTGACCTCCTGAAGTTAAATTTAGCCTATTTACTCGTCCAATTCCGTGTTCTTAAGCATCCAAACGAGCCTCCCGAAGTTGAGGGTTAAATCTGCCCCATTTGCCTACCAACGTTTTGCCATTGCCAAGATCATATACCGTACGGGTCCGACCGGTTGCAGCTCTCCAAGGACCTCGCACCGACACCAAAATTCAACATCAATCCGAGATAGCTATTGTGGCTCCGAGTTTGTTATTGAATTCCAATTTATTGCATCTCAATTCTTTATATTGATTTGTCTTTTCTTAGTTCAATTGATTGTCTATACGTTTAATATAGAAAATTTTCAGTTGTAATTCATTTCCAATTTCATGTTCCAAACACTTATTCATCAATAAAATACCAATTTTCACTAAATCTTGTGTCAATTTCGCATCTTTCAATTTCTTTATTTTTCACGTCTTCAATTTATTCACATTAGCTTAAATAAAACAATTTATCTAGCAAAGTTTCTATAACGGCGCTAGAGACCCAAGAGGGACTTTTTCAATCCTTGCGTCCCTCGCCAATCGTTTCGTTTAGAATTCAAGTTTTGGCGCGCAAATCCATAAACTTAACCAACTTTAATAATTGAGAAATAATTTCTCTGGCACGCCCGCACCCTAACCACACGTTACAAGGTTGAAATTAGCATATTCGCAAAATATCGCTAACAGTCTCCTATTTTGAAAAACACATTTTAAGTCTCTATCTTTTGCCAATATTAACCTTGTGGTCCTTTTATCTATTTTTTTTAGATTTTTAACCGAACTTTTAGGACAACCACAGTACAATACAAGTTGAACATGTTACTCTGTTATCTTATATATATGTTTATGCTAAAATATAACAATTAGAAGTCCAAAAAAAACTAGACAAAAGAACCAAATAGTTAATATTGGCAAAAGCTAAGGACCTCATAATGTGTTTTTCAAAATAGAGAGACTAAACAGTGTGTTAGTTAAAAAATAGGGGACTAATAAATTATTTACCCTAATAGTTAAGTTTCAGTGAAGGGTCGTTTTTTTATGTTGTTATTTTGGAAGAAACACCCTTAGAATATGTATTAATAGCACTGGATTTTGTGGTATCAGAATTTGAATTGGGATATCATCATTTAAGGTAGGATAAGAAATCCCATATGGCAACAAATTAACTAGAATACATATTTGACAGGGAAATACATAGAAATAAGGATTTGCTTTCCATAAGAGAGGAAATAGTAGATATTACTGCAATATTTGGTGCTATCTACCATATCTGCACCATAAAAAAAACTTGTTATAAATACATGTTCTTCTTCAACCCCAAAACAGTAATTAGTTTGTTTTGGATATTCATAGTTAGCCCGTGAAAATGGTGAGATTAATTTCCATCTCTGGTTTATTGAGTTACTTAGAATTTGAATTTTTTTTGACCCCTTTTCTTTTGGATCTTTGCAGATCAATCCTTACACAGTATTGTTAGTATTGTCTGTGGTTGCATTTAGGGAGGTCGGAGCTGGAGAAATAGATGTAATCAATTTTGGGGCTGTTGGAGATGGAATAACAGACGATTCCCAAGTACAATACTTTACTTATCACCTATGTTGCACGGACACTTCTCTTTAGTAGCGTTTTATATATGTGTCCATATCTGTTTGGTTTCTATTATCCTGCTACATAGCTTATCACATGTACTGCTTGTGGCGCTATCTCGTGATTTATGGCTCCGTCACTACTTAACACTAAGATTCAAAAATAGTAAAAGGAATTGATAATCTATGTAGGCGTTGATGAAGGCATGGTCAGCAGCATGTGGGTCGACAGGAGATGTTGTTTTAGTACTTCCATCTGCAAAGACATTTCTTTTGAGGCCGGTCAGGTTTAACGGTCCATGCAAATCCTCTGATATTCGTTTTCTGGTAAATTTAATTAATTTCTTTTTTAACTGTGTATTTTTCAAATAATAAAATTGTAATTCGTATATATATATATACTTTGAATATATAGGTTGATGGGAATATTGTAGCACCAAGTAAAATGTCAGATTGGACAACTCCTTGTATGGGTAGCTGGATTGTGTTTACAAGTGTAAATGGACTTACTGTGGCTGGACATGGACTAATTGATGGCCAAGGTTCCGAATGGTGGAAATGTGCTGTGGTAACCAACTCAATCTAACTTCATTATCTCAATCTAATTTTACCTAAATTTCTATTATATCTCGGGCCAAGACTGTTCAGATATTGTCATGTCGGGACTAATCTAGAACGTCTCTTAAGTTTAGTTTCTTCACCTAACTAATATATATGTATCTATATATGCAGGCTAATCGGTGTGAGAGACCTGTGGTAAGTGTTACGTACACACTTTTTCTCTATATACGGCACTACTAATTCCTGTCCCAATTAGTTGTCAGTCTTAACCCTGTAAACCAAAGGATTATGGAAAAACAAAAATGGAGAGCAGGCTGAATAAACTGAAGAGCTTAATATTCATTACAAGGAACAGAAAATATATAAAGCTTACAAAAGATTGCTGTAACAGCAATAGCCAAAAAAGACAAAAAAAACAGGTCACAGCTACAATTAAGGTCCCCATACCTCAAGTCCCTATAAAACTGAGTAACTACAGAAAATAAGAAATCACATGAAGAATAAAGACAAAAGCTCACATGCTAAACATTAAAAGTAATAACTTAAATATTAGACACAGCCAGAGTGTCAACTCTTAACACTCCTCCTTGACACTTTGGCTGCAAACTCCAAGCTCCTTCCTAAGGAACTCAAACCTCTCAGTTGGCAAAGCTTTAGTAAATATGTCTGCAATCTGAAATTCTGAGTTGCAATGCACCAATTTGACTATCCCATCACTCTCAGCTTCTTTCACGAAGTGAAATTTGATCTTTATGTGCTTTGTCATATCATGAAAAACTGGATCTTTTGCAATTGCCACTGCAGATTGGTTATCACAGAAAATTGTTGTAGCTTCATTTTGTTTCATCTGCAAATCCTCCAATAACTTTCGGAGCCAAATTGCTTGATTTACAGCAGCTGAAGCAGCAATGTATTCGGCTTCAGCTGTTGATTGAGCAACTGTACACTGCTTTTTTGATTTCCAACTGAAAAATCCACTTCCAAGTGTGAAAGCATAACCTGATGTGGACTTTGAATCATCGTTGGAACCTGCCCAATCGCTATCGGTGAACCCAGTTAATTTAACAGCAGCTCCTTTCTTGAATTGAACTCCAAAATTTGCAGTTCCTTTGACATACCTAAGTAGTCTTTTAGCAGCCCTTAGGTGAATTTCACTTGGAGTTTGCATAAATCTGGACAATAAACTTGAAGCATACATAATATCTGGTCTAGAAGCTGTAAGATATAAAAGATACCCAACCATACTTCTGTATAGGGTGGAATTAACCTTATCAGCCCCATCATCTAGACACAATTTTTCACCTTTAACTAGAGGATTGCTCACTGGTTTGCATTCATCTAGTCCAAACTTCTTTAGGATTTCACCAACATACTTCTTTTGGCATATAAATATCCCTTGTTGTGTTTGAGATATTTCCATGCCAAGAAAGTAAGACATTAATCCCAAATCTGTCATCTCAAAAGCATTTTGCATTTCATTTTTGAATTGCTCAATCTGATTGCTACTATTTCCTGTCACCAAAATATCATCCACATAGAGAGAAACTATAAGTATCTCCTCTGCAACTTGCTTCACATACAAAGTTGATTCACTGAGACTTTTCTTGAACCCCAACTTCAGCAGATATTCATTGATTCTGGTGTACGCCTTCGGGTTGCTCGATAAAAATCTCTTCTTGTAGATAGCCATTGAGAAAAGCTGACTTCACATCCATTTGGTGCATTTTCCAGCCAAGTTGAGCTGCAACTGAAATCAATAATTTGATTGTGTCGAACCTTGCAACCGGTGCAAATGTGTCTAAGAAATCAACACCAAACTCTTGTGCATACCCTTTGACTACCAATCTAGCCTTGAATTTGTTTATAGAACCATTTGCATTTAATTTGGTTCTATAAACCCATCGAACTCCAATCACTTTTCGATTTTTGGGCCTATCAACAAGCTGCCATGTCTCATTTTTCTCAATGACTTTCATCTCTTCCCTCATTGCTTCCATCCAACCAGGTGCACTTTTTGCTTCTTCAAAGCTAACAGGCTCCATAATTACCAAGTTACAGCTGCTGTAAATTTCACTTAGTGATCTGGTACCTCTGACACCAACTTCATTTTCATCATCATCGTCATCATCTTCCACTGCTGCAATTGGTTCTTCTTCTTTAACATCTGCTGTACTTGAACTTGATTCAGGAACTTCAATAGCTCCTTTCTCCCAATTCCAAGCTGCATTCTCAGAAAATCTCACATCTCTACTTAGAACCACCTTCTTGCTATAGACATCAAAAATTCTGTATGCTTTTGAATTACTGTTGTAGCCAACAAACACACCGATAAATGCCTTTGGATCCAACTTGTCTCTTTGGATTTTAGGAATATTGACATAGCATATGGAACCAAATATCTTGAGATGTTCAATAGTAGGATCATCTCCATTCCACACTTGAAATGGTGACTTTCCTTGAAGAGAACTTGTTGGAAGCCTGTTTTGTAAATACGCAGCAGTGTGAACTGCTTCAGCCCAAAAACTTCTAGGCAAACCCTTCTCAATCATCATGCATCTTCCCATTTCCACCAAGGTTCTATTTTTTCTTTCGCTTACTCCATTTTGTTGTGGAGTATAGGGTGTAGTAAGCTGGTGATGAACGCCACTTGCTTTTAGGACAGCTTCAAATTCTTTGGAAGTGAATTCACCTCCATTATCAGATCTCAACATCCTAATTTGATGCCCAGAGTGCTTTTCAACCCATAACTTGAACTCCTTAAACACATGGAGAGCTTCAGATTTCAGCTTCAAGAAATAAACCCAACACCATCTACTATAGTCATCAATGAACGTTATAAAATACTTGCTTCCATTTAAAGATGGAGTGCTTATTGGACCACATAGATCTGTGTGTACCAGCTGAAGTTTTTCTACAGCTCTCCAAGCTTTATTTTTTGGAAAAGGTAATTTGGTTTGCTTTCCCATCTGACAGACCCCACAAAGTTCCTCTATCAAACTGGTATTATCAAATCCAATTGCTCCTCCAAGCTTTAACTTCCTAAGGCTTTCACAATTAACATGACCCAACCTCTTGTGCCAAACATGTAGATTGTTTGAAGCAGTAATTGACACATGACACTGCACCAGATTCCAATTTATAAGAAAATTTCTATTTCTCATTTTCATAGTGAGAAACTCACCACCGGAAGGATCAAGTATGACACAAGTTTTATCTTTGAAATGCAAAGAGTAATTTTTCTCAAGCATTTGCCCAACACTAAGCAAGTTGTGACTGATCTCAGGAACTAAAAGTACATCTGAAATTATTTTTGTACCTTTAGATGTATGTACAGCAACACTTCCTTGCCCCTTTACTTTCAACATCTTGCCATCTCCAATTTGCACATTCCTGACGCTTGAACTTTCCAAATCAAGAAAGTTTTCTGCATTTGAAGACATATGATGTGAACAACCACTATCCACTAGCCATTCATCTTTGCAATTTGCTGCAACATAACAAGTAGCCACAAACAACTTCCCTTCTTGAACTGCCTCCACTTGCTCCTCTGCTACATGAGCTTGTAAAATTGTTTGATTAGATTTGTTTTTGCAGATCCTCTCCACATGTCCATATTGTTTGCAGGCCCTACATTGAACTCCTGGCCTGACCCAACAATATTTCTCCAGGTGGTCAGTCCTCTTGCAATGAGAACATGGAGGAAAAACTCGTTTTTTGCTGGTGGATGCTGTCTTCTCCTTATCCTTCTTATCATTAGAGAATTTCTTCTTGAAGGAGCTTTTGTCCTTTTGCTTAGCAAAGAAAGCTGCCTCTGTACTTTCTTCTTCACGAATCATTCTTCTTTGCTCTTGAGCTTGCAACGAACTCACAAGCTCAGCTAAGGAAATTTTGCTGAGATCCTTGGAGTCTTCAAGAGAAGAAATCTTAGATTCAAATTTCTCTGGAAGACTTACAAGAACTTTCTCAACAACTCTTGTATCAGGTAAGTCTTCTCCTAGTAACCTGATCTGATTGACAGTGTTGGATATCCTATCAGCATAGTCTTTGATAGTTTCCACTTCTTTCATTTTCAGATTCTCAAACTCCCTTCTTAAGTTGAGAACATGAATTTGCTTAGTTTTCTCACTCCCTTGAAACTCATCTCTCAATCTATCCCAAGCTTCCTTTGCTGTTTCACAAGCCATAATTCTTGTGAAAACAACGTCTGTTACAGCAGAGTGAATAGCAGACAAGGCTTTGAACTTTTTTGCAACCTCCTCTTTATGAAGTTTTATTTGAGCTATGGTAGGATCCCTACCCAAAGGAGTAGGATCACTTCCTGTTTCCACAGCTTCCCAAATATCGAAAGCCCTTAAATAAGCTTTCATTTTCACTGCCCAGATCTGATAGTTTTCACCAGAAAATGGTGGAGGAGAAGGAGCTGAATAGCTATTTGAAGCCATGCAGAGAACAAAAGAAACTCACACAATTTTGGTTTAGTGAAGGGATTCCTTTCTTGTTTTCTCTCACCAAACTCACATTCACTCACAGTCCCATTAAATCAGCAGCTCTGATACCATTTGTAAACCAAAGGATTATGGAAAAACAAAAATGGAGAGCATGCTGAATAAACTGAAGAGCTTAACATTCATTACAAGGAACAGAAAATATATAAAGCTTACAAAAGATTGCTGTCACAGCAATAGCCAAAAAAGACAAAAAAAACAGGTCACAGCTACAATTAAGGTCCCCATACCTCAAGTCCCTATAAAACTGAGTAACTACAGAAAATAAGAAATCACATGAAGAATAAAGACAAAAGCTCACATTCTAAACATTAAAAGTAATAACTTAAATATTAGACACAGCCAGAGTGTCAACTCTTAACAAACCCCAAGTTGCTTAGCTAGTTGTTTAGCTTCTTGGTGCGCTGCTCATGCGCCTCGCCATCGTGAGCTTCTCTGGGCCTACTGTCCTGCTTGGCTCGCATGGTACCGCTTGGCTCTGTCACAGACCTGTGAACTTCCACCATGCCAATTTTTCCCTTTTTAAATATGAACGCATTTGAAACCCTTTAACACCCATCGTGGAAGGCAAGTGTTCAATGGAACAAAGTAATATCTTGCCTTATTGAGCTTCAGTTTGGCATAAGACACACTATAGTCATTATAGTCAGGGGCCTGTAGCGGGCTGCATCGTGCACAGATGCACACATGGTTGACTCAATGTCCACCGGCTTGTCCCGCAGCATCCCATTGAATAGTAAAATGATCATTTTGCCCCTGAACCATTTCTCTTAGCATGTGAGCATTCTTGTTGGTTCATCTCTCGGATAAATTTTGATGGGCCGTGACATATGGCAAATACTTATTTAAAAAAGAAAGAAAGAAAAGGTTGTTTATTTCATGGAAATTATTCTTTTAATGTAATATTTTTTTTCTTATATAGGGGTTGTAATTTAGTAATTGCCAGAATCTTACGGCAGATGGATTGAGAGTAGTAAATAGTCCGTCGAGGTTTCTATCAGTATCAGACTGCCATAATGTAGTAATCTCAAGCCTTACAATTACTAATCCTGAAACAAGTCCTAATACTGATGGCATGGATATAACCCACTCCACTTATATTCAAGTCACCAACTGTACTATTTCAACAGGTATATGTATAAGTATTTCATAGACAATTTAATTTCCTAATTATTATTTTCTCAAAGTCTAGCTAATAGGTATCCATATACAATAATACAGGTGATGATTGTATTGCAATTCTCTCTGGCTGTTCTTTTATCAACATTACTAGAGTTTCATGCATTCAATGTCATGGTATAAGGTTCGTCCGCGTGACATGTTAGTTTATTAAATTTTGCTAAAGTAACATATTGATCTGATGATATGACACGGTGGGTGGAATGATAGTATCGGAAGCCTAGGACATAACGGAGACGAGGACACAGTGGAAGAAGTACATGTCAAGCATTGTAACTTTGGTTCCTCTTTAAATGGTGTCCATATTAAAACCTGGCAGGGAGGAAGAGGGTATGTTAGAAAGGTGTCATTTGAGGATATTACACTCTCAAATACTTCAAATCCCATCAATATTGATCAATTTTACTGCCCCAGGGGCGGCTGCCAGAATCAGGTATATACCATTTTGATCAAATGGACCTTATTGTATATGTGTTTGTTAATTTACTGAGTTGAATTTTGGATGGTGTTTGGCAGACGAATGCAGTGAAAATAAGTGATGTATCGTTTAGTGGAATTCGAGGGACATCCTTCACGGAAACAGCAGTAAATATAGCGTGCAGTGAGAGTGTAGGTTGCTCTAATATTTTAGTATCTAATATCGACATTACTTCTTCAGCTCCACAAAACCAGAAGGTTTCCTCTTATTGCTTAAATGCACATGGTTCATCTTCAAATTCAAATCCTCAAGTTCAGATTGCCTTAAATGTAAATTATTCAGATTGTAATTGTAACTTTTCTTTTAATGAAATATAACACAGTTCAAACTAGATGGATGCACTCAATTACTTTATTGATATTGATTGAAGAATTCTGAATCCACAAACATTAAGGCAATATTAATTCTGTAAGAAATATACAAGAGATACTAACTGAATTGAGAAATGTAATCTCACTTATACTCGAATTCGATTCGCCAATTATAAGAGATATGGAGCCACCTCCAAGGCCAATTATACCAGAACCTGAATCATCAAAAGAACCACCATTTCGGGTTGCACAGCCGAAAGCAATTTGCTGAGCGTCGAACTTGCCAAGTGGCTTCACTTGTTAAGATGATTTTGACAAAGGACCTTCTTTGGATCATAGCTTTCGTAACTTGTTAAAGTGTTTGATGTAATGGCAAATGAGATTTACTAATTCTTGTGCTGCTCATAATACATTTATTGACATAAATACATCTATATTAGACATGTACATACTGCATGTGAAAGAAGGCCATAATCTGCTTGTTCTAAAATGCTTTCATCTATATCAATTTTTATTACATCATTTGTTAATCATAATAAAAAAAAATATCAGTTTCAAGCAACATAGTATTGTTTTTATAGTATTGTCTGGTGCATGCTCTAGAACTGCACAACATATGTCTGCTGCTTCTTTGGCCTTAAATGTGATCTAATCAGTTACAATCATTTCATCTTCTTAGTATAATTGCATTATTTTGTAAATTTTGTAAGTAAATTCCCGTAAACACTATAACTTAAATATATATTAATTAGAGTAGAATCAATATCAACAGGCTAATTACATTCATGGTCCTTTGGTTTTTGGGGCTGTAATATATAATGTCCGTATAACTTCAATTTGTAACAATCAACTACTTTAGCTTTGGCTTTAGTTCCTCTATTATGCAACAATGGAAGTAACACCTTTATCATCTCCATGGCATGTTTTTTTTGGCTTTCGGTATGATAGGCTCCCCATTGACCGAAGGAGGAAGCTGAAAGCGAGTTTCTAATCTTGCCTCTTTGCGTTTTGCAGCTCTTTCTTCGGTCCTAAAGAAGAATGGAGAAGGTATGGTTGGTGGTTTTCCTTTGATTCCATTTGATTTCATTTATTCTATGTCTTAGCTGCCATACAATAAATTTAGGATGATTTAGTAAATGATGTTAGAGAAATAAAATATGAAAGAGTGATGAAATTCAAATAGCAATTCTTACTCTCCAGATAGAGCAGATTTTGAGGTTAGCTTCTCGTTGTTGCTGATCAAGTCCCCTGCCAAACTCTTACTGTTTGTCTTTGGGATTTTGGAAGCTCTACTTTGAGTGTTCATCTGCCTTTTATTAAGTGGCAAGGGCATGGTGTTCACCTCTTCCTTTTCTTCTTGTTCACCAGGAAGGCTGATTTCAGTTTCTACAACCATTTGTTCTTGAGGAATGGTAGAAACTGTGGTTTCAGGTTGAGGAACAATAGTATCAGCCATTTCCTCTTCAGGAATACAAGCATTCGATTGCTTGGCAGCTCTCTCCTGGTAGAGCGATTCAAAGAAAGCGGTGGTTCGAGCGACAAAACTAGGAGTAGAAAGTTGTTGAGCTTCCTCTAAATAGGGATTATTATAACAACTGTTTCCTTCTCCACAAAACACATATTTTGACTTTCCTTTTCATCTTCACATTTCCCTTCCATAAAACCCAACTTTCAGGATTTTGACTTTCCTTTTCATCTAGTCAATGAACATTTACTCTACCCTAAATTACACCATATTACTATTGCAGTCAATGAACATTTCTTTCCCCTAACATCACAAAAGATCTAAATTACAAAAAATAAAACCCTCTCTCTACAATAAATGTCTCAACCAAATTCTATTAGAAAAATTATATATTTATAGTAGTATTTTATTTCCTTAATTACAATCCTACTCAAATTAGAAAAGTTTGTTTAATTGGGAAAATAATTATTTGCTTCCATGAGAATTACATTACATGTTATTTCCTAAATAAATATTATATTATTTGGAAAGATTATTTAATTAGGTAAATAATTATTTTTTTTATAAAAATTATATATATAAATATACTAGTATATACTAACTCAATATTTTTAACTTCAAAATTACCACTCTTATTCATATCATCTACTCTTAAAGTCAAATTAATCAAAATACAAAAGGCAGTTTCGAAAACTGAAAACAAACGGCACTTAATCTTGAAATTGATAATTTTTGGCAAATTAATCAAAATACAATCAATTTTAATATCTAAAACTTATATTTTTTTAATTGAATTAACTTGTCAAATATTGCCAATTTAAGAGCCAAGTTAATATATAAAATTCAATTATTCTAGCTGTCAACTTTTATATTATATATTCTTTTTGAATTGATTTGCACATTTAAATTTGATTAATTAACAAATAATTATTGTAGGTAGCAAATTAGAATATAAAAAGTAATATATATACTAAATAATGCATAAATTATATAGGAACGTTTATGTAGCGGCGGTTTAACCGCCTCTAGAGTTAAAAGAGAGATTCTAAAATTAGATATAGGGACGGTTTAAACCGTCTCTACAAATTTGTCGCTAATTTTTACTCTACCCCGTCGATGATGATTTTCGTCGCTAATTCGTAGCTTCGGTCCCTTTTGGCGACAGATTTGGGGCGGTTTTAAAACCGCCCCTAGACCTTGTAGGGACGGTTAAAACCGCCCCTACAAGCGAAAAAAAACCCTCTATAGGCAGTTTTTGTTGTAATGTACTTTGATTCTTAATTCAATTTTGCAAGGTGTACAAAATTGAAAAAAAAAAAATTCTACAATGAAAAGAAAATAATAAGAAATATATAAGTACATTTAAAAAAATTAAAAAATTTAAGTCGGTAAAATTCAATAGACAACCTTAATTGGTTAATTGCAATATTGTTTAATTATAAATAAATATGCTTAAACCTTTACATGAGACACATCAAAGTTAAAATTTATTTATAGCTCGTGTTTCCACACGAACGAAGAATGAATGAAGGCAAATTCTCTGTTAATTTTTGTCTTACATAAAATAAAACCATCTCTTTACCCAATTCTATTAGGGTTATGTATGTATAGTATTTTCTTTACTTAATTGCAATCCTTACTCAAACTAGAAAAGTTTATTTAATTAGATAAATAATTATTTCCTTCCGTGAAGATAAGAAAAACGCGTGAAGATTAAATTACATATAAAATAATTATTTCCTAACTAAATATTATTATTTGGAAAGACTAATTAATTAGGTAAATAATATTTATTTTTCATAAAATTATTATATAAAACCTTTGTGGTTTCACTAATTTTCAGATAAAGGACTGTGGTTTACTTTTTTTCAAAGTAAGGATTGAGGTTTTCAACTTTCGCAAAATAAGGACATTTTCGATTGATACTATTAAAATCACCCTTGACGACTTCAAAAATGACATATTTTAAGAACTACTAATATTCTAAACAACTTTAATTCTTCAACTTTTTTATTTTGAGATTATTTAGATGATGTTTGGTAAAGAGAGAGAAAGTTAATGTTTAGAGAGAGAAAATTCCAAAAAAGATGATTTTCGAAAATAAAAAATGTAGTTCCATAGCAATATGATATTGAACAACTTTAATTCTTGAAAATTTTCATTTTTAGGTCGTTAAATATGGTTTTAACAGCATTAATCCAAAAGGTCATTGTGTTTTTAAAAGTGTGAAACCTCAATCCTCGTTTTGACAAAAAGTGAACCACAGTCCTTTATCTGAAAATTAGTGAAACCACAGTGGTTTTATTTGAAATTTACCCTAAATTTAACCACATATGAAATAATTATTTTCAAATAAATATGGTTTTTATAAAATTACATAATTTTTTATATAATATTTATTCTTTTTTTTTGGTAAGAAGGGAAGAAAAAAAAAACAAACAAAAACCTAACCCGGGATCAGTCTAGGAAGACTGACCTCAATCCTATCCTCAAGAAGAGAAGGTAACAGAAAAGAAGGAGGAACGGAAAGGGTAGAAACACCTAACATCCCCCCATGCTCAGCAGCTGCCAAGCGATCCGCCACGCGGTTTTGCTCCCTATAAATATGGGAGAAGGTAAGAGAATCGAAGGCAGGACGAAGCCTCAAGATGGCTTTAATGAGATTCTGACTCTTAAGACAAACAGCCTGTCTATCCGAAATCATGTTGATAGCTTCCAAATTGTCAGACTCCACCGAAAGTCTTTTAACACCCATGCGAATGGCGAGTTTAATGCCAGACAAGATCCCCCAGAGCTCCGCAGTAAAGGAGGAGCCCGTACCTAAGTTATGGGTAAACCCAGCCAGCCAGGCGCCACCAGCATCCCGAAGAACTCCACCAGCAGCAATTCTGCCATTACTAAGGCAGGAGCCATCCGTATTCAACTTGACAACCCCTTCCCTGGGCTTCCTCCAACCAACTAACTGGACCTCTTTAACCGGGGAGGGGTGAACCATGGGCTCTCCTTCAAAACTCTTTGTAATAACAGAGAGTTTTTTCGAGAAGTAAAACCGGAGGTCAGGAATAAAGACAGTCTTCTCAGCAAATAACTCTTCATTCCACCATTTCCACATTTGGTGACAAATAATAGCGAAGAGAATAGCCCCGTGCTCCATACTGGCCAACAAATTTCCATTAACGCCTTCAGAGAACCAGTCAATATCAGAGAACCCCATAAAGGAAGGAAGGATGTGGTGAGGAAGGACCCATTGCCAAACCTTTCTACTATTCGGGCAATCCCTCAAAGCATGGCACAAGGTTTCCACATGGCCGCTGCATCTGCTACAGGCACCAGATACAGCCAAGTGCCTTCTGTGTCTATCTGCATTCGTGAGGAGCCTGTCTTTGACTCCCAGCCATAGGAAACTCCTAATGCGGTAGGGGACTTTGAGGGCCCAAATGGACTTCCAAATTTCCAAGGGAGGATCAGCCCTATTAGGGGTAAAAGCTTCATAGGCCGATTTGCTAGAATAAGAACCATTATTAGTCAAGGCCCAACAGTGTCTGTCCTTATCCTCCTCCTGATTATTAATCTTCACACCTCTAATATTAAGGAGGGTCTCCAGGCTAAGAAAGGAGTCGAACTTAGACCAGATCCAGTCTCCCTTCGAGTCCACCACATCAGCAATTCTCCAGGAGAGGAGATCATTCGGCGGAGGGGCGATGCACACCTCAATCAACGGTTTGTCACCAATCCAGGTGTCATACCAGAAACTAATGGATCTCCCATTACCCACCTCCAAGCCAATCCCCGTACAGAACTCAGCAAAAACAGCACTAAGCCCTTTCCAGAGGAAGGAACAGCTGACAACCCTCTCCTTCGGGCCACCAAAGATTCTATCTTTCCTATACTTGCCGCACAGAAGACGAACCCAAAGGGAGGAGGGGGATTGCCACATTCTCCAAAGAAGCTTCATTAACCGGACTTTATTATTGTCCTTAGCTTGCCTTATACCAAGACCCCCCCTGCTCTTAGGCTGGCAGGCTTCCTTCCAAGGGACCAGGTGAATCTTCCTCCCATCCCCAGACTCTCCCCACAGAAAACGCCGATTAATTTTATCAAGGTCGTTGAGGACTGGCTCAGGGAGCTTACAGGCTTGCATGATGTGATTTGGAGCAGCGCAGTTGATAGACTGGATTAAAGTAAGGCGACCTGCAAAGGAAAGAGAATTAGCTTTCCAGCTAGCACACAAACCGTTAGATTTGTCCAAAATGTCTTTAAAAGAGGCTTTGGACACCCTGTCACTATGAAGAGGGACCCCAAGGTATTTCCCAAACGATTGAGTCAGGGGAATGCCAGACATCTCACTCAGTCTTCTACATAAGCTATTATCCATATTCTTGGAACAAAGCATACGGGATTTATGGATGTTAATCTTCTGGCCAGAAGCCTCACAAAAGCAGTCGAGGATATCCATCACAGCCTTAATTTGTTCCTCATTACCCTCCACAAAAAGCATGACATCATCAGCAAAGAGTAAATGGGTAACAGGGGGGCAATGTCTGTTGATGGAAACAGGGTGGAGAGTCCCTTTGCTCACCGCCTCTTGGATCAGGTGAGACAATCTTTCCATGGCAATAACAAAAAGGAAGGGGCTCATAGGATCCCCTTGACGAATACCCCTGGATGGAGAGAACTCATCCGACATATCCCCATTGATCTTAACCTGGAAAACAGGAGAGGAGATACACTTTCCAATCAAATTCCTCCAGTTCTCCGGGATACCAGCTTTGGCTAAACTATCCAGAAGAAAGCTCCAGTTCAACCTATCATAGGCTTTCTCCAGATCCAGCTTGAGAGCCACGATCCCTTTCTTGCCTTTCTTAATCTTCATAGAATGGACAACCTACTGGGCAATAACAACGTTATCCATCAATTGTCTTCCAGGAACAAAGCTCCCTTGATTTTGGCTGATAATATCCGGAAGGATCTTCCGGATTCTATTAGCCACAATCTTAGTAATAGCTTTATACAAGACATTACAAAGACTGATGGGTCTCATCTGGAGAAAGGAAGAAGGCTTGGCAACCTTAGGAATCAAGACAAGGAGGGTTTTATTAACCAAACTGATATCGTTCGAACCACCAAAGACACCTAACACAAAGCTGTATATACCCTCTTTAACAGTGTCCCAGTGTTTATGATAGAAACTAGCGGGGATACCATCAATACCAGGAGCCTTAGTGGAACCGATGCTGGAGAAGGCCAGATCAATCTCTTTAAGCTCAATGGGATGGAAAGCATTATTAATAGCATCCTCCCCCAAACGAGGAAAGGAAATGCCAGAGTGGGCACTCTCTAGGTCCACAGCTTCCTCTCTGAACAGGTCCTTGTAGAAATCAAGCGCAAGGCGCCGAATGTCCTCCTCCTCAAAAATCCACTCACCACTGGCGTCTTTAATAGCCTCGATCCTATTTCGCTGTCTCCTAATGATCGTTGAGAGGTGGAAAAACATGGTATTTCGGTCCCCGTCTTGAATCCAAGCCTTCCTAGATTTCTGGAACCACAGAAGCTCTTCCTGTCTAAGCACAGCTTCCAACTCGTTCTGAAGAGCTCTTAGGTGACCATTCAGGCTATGATCAAAACGAACCTCTAAGCAACGCTGAACACCTTCCATTCTCCTCAAGAGTTTGTTCTTCCTCCTGATAATATGACCAAAAGTATTTTTATTCCAAACAGCCACATTCCTCCTGAATTCCTCAGTAGCGAAGAGAACATCAGAGTGGGGATGCCAATTGCTTTTAACGAAATCCTTAAACTCGGGGTGAGACTCCCAAGCCACCAGATACCTAAAAGGTCTATTACCTTTCAGCCGATTTCCTTTGACCAAATTAATGAGGATAGGGCAATGGTCTGAGTGACGGAAAGGGAGATTAAGTACCTTGACCTCAGGAAACCTATAAATCGCTGCAACATTAGCGTACACCTTATCCAACCTAACAAACACACTATTCCTTTTCTAGGTAAATTTGTGGCCAGCAGCACCCAGGTCCGAAAGCCCGCACATATCCATACTTTGCTTATGATTAAGACACCGGTTCACATAATGATTACCCCCTCCTCTCTGATCACTCAAGAGGGCAATGTCATTAAAATCCCCGGCAACCAACCACACCTCCACCATGTTAGAGCTAAAAGAATGAAGGATCTCCCACAGCCTTCTTCGGTTAGTCGAAACAGGGCCAGCATAGACGAAGGTAATAAAGAAGGGTTTATTACCCGGGTAACACACCTTACTATGGATGAATTGACTATCTATAGTAACAATATCAATATTGACTTGACCTGGCTTCAAAAAGAGCCAAATCCCCCCTGCCCGGCCAGTAGCCTCCGACCTGACGCAATTCCAATTCTTAAAATTTCTAACCACCTCATCTGCTTTGGCTCCACTAACCTTGGTCTCAAGAAGGACAAAGCAGGAAGGGTTAAACTGTTTAATGAGATCATTGACATGAATGCGGGTAGCCTTGCTCGCCGCACCTCTAACATTCCAAACGAAGAAGTCCATCAGAGGGGGAGACTACAGACGCAGGCCCAAACCCTAGATCATGTATTTGTTCGGGGCTCCGGAGAGCCTAGAGGCGGTCCCAGAAGGACCCCTTTTATCCAAAGAATTCAAACCATGAAGGTTCTTTTTAGGTTTCCCTTTGGGATTCTTCATGTTTAACTTACTCACTCCTATAGTCTTACCAATAGGAGCATCAACAGGAGGATGTAGAGTACTCGCCTCCCTACTCAAACCCTTCCCAGCTGATAGGATAGACTGGGGAATCTCTTTGCCTTTAGCAGAAGCATTAGAGACAAAGAGAGGATTAATAGAATTACCCAGACTAGAGGCATGCTCTACCGACTCCAGACCAGGCATGCTTAAATCAATCTGCTTATCAAAAGGATCCGAGTCCTGATCTTCCTCCATAGACAAAACACCGAACCTTGACCCGGAACCCGAAGCTGAGTCCACTCCAGTCTCAATCCCCTTCTTAATATCCGGAGGTCTGACCTTGATCTCAGGAGCAATCTAGAGAGTAGTCATCTTCGTACTGATATCTGGTGAATGATTAGCATTAACATTAGCCCGTGGCTTCCTTCTCACTGGCCTCTTGGCAAGCATCCATGGGCCAAAGCTCCTTACTTCCCCTTGACTCTTCTCAGCTTCGCCTATGATAGATTGCACCAACTCCTCCACGTCCTTCCTCCTCTTAGGACAACCCTCAAGGGTATGGCCAAACATACCACATTCATAGCAGATGTTGTGTATACCTTCATATTCAATATGATAGACCTTGTTTTGAGTACATAACTGAGAAAGAAGAGGCTTAGCGAGATCAATATCGATACAGACCCTGGCAAACTTGCCTCTCACTGCCCCAATGGTAGTCTTATCAACATGGTGGACTTTCCCAACAAGGCTACCAATCTTGTTCAAGAACCTATCACTGTAGTATTCAAGAGGTAGGCCCGGGAACCTAACCCAAGTAAGGATCCTGTTAACAGAGCAATCATGGGGATCAAAATTTGGGACCCAAGGTCTCAGAGACAACACATGATTGGAGATAATATACGGACCACCATTCACAACAGCATTGAAATCCTCAGCCCTTGTGAATTTAATGGCATAATAGTCATTTTCAAGGTCTGTGATAGTAACCTTTCCTTTCTTTGCCCATTGAGCCTGGATCCTCTGGGCAAAATAATTGAAACTGATCCTTTTCCCCAACACAGTGACGATTAACGCCAATTTCCACTTCGATCTCATGACCCGCTTGTCATCTGAGGACAGCCGGATCCTAGGACACGGAGGGTTATCAGGCTCTCCATCCTCAGAATCGGAATCAGAGAGAAAATCCCCGGAATCATTCTCAAAAGCATCCACCTCCATCATGGGATCCTCCTCTGACACCCCTAGCAACTTATCCCTCCAGGAGGGGCCTCCCAAATCCACGGAAACTCCCGCTTGAGCGGCTTGCGCAGTCTGTGCGGCTTGCGCGGCCTGTGCGGCTTGCGCGGCCAGCGCGGCCTGCACGGCCAACGAAAGTCGCACGGCATACTCATCCTGCTGGGGAGAGACGGCCGGTACTCCCTGTGGCCCAAGCACCGGAAGCGGCCCTCTAACTCCGGAATCATGCGCGCGTCCCTCCGCGAAAAACGAGTCTAGGGCCGCGGCCGCGGCACCAACACCTTCCAGCCCCCGATCGGCCGCCGCATCCCTAGAAGCCCCCAACGGCACCGACGCACCCCTAGCACCCCCCCGTCGAAACCGCCGGATCCGTCTCCCCACCATCCACCCACTCCGATCTACTCCTATCCCTCGATCGATCCCTCCGAATCCCGCTGCTCCGCCTCCTCCCCCGAGGAGATCCCTCAGATCTCCCATCATCCGCCGCCGCCCACGCCTCATCGATCCCGGAGTCATTGCCTCGCCCGCGCCCCGCCACCACCAGATCCGACACAGGCCAGTCGCCTGCCTTCACCGACCCATCCCCCTTAACCTTCACGATCGCCTTGGTCATCGCTGAGAGAGAGAGAGAGAGAGATTTATTTTTCTTAAATTCTACTATTAGTTATAGTTAATTTAGTTATAACTAATTGAGAGAGAGAGAGAGAGAAAATTGAGTTATAAAATTGATCCTGTGTTTTAGAGAGAGAAGAGAGATCTGAAAGAGAGGAGATAGATCTAAAAGAGAGAAATAGATCTGAGAGAGAGAAGATAGATCTCAAAATTCTCCATCTTCATAAAAATTCTTCACCATGACAACAGATCTGAGAGAGAGAAGCCAGATCTGAAAAAGAGAAGATAGATCTAAAAGAGAGAGAAAGATCTAAAAGAGAAGAGATAGATCTCAAAACTCTCAATCTTCATAAAAATTCTTCACCATGACAACAGATCTGAGAGAGAGAAGACAGATCTGAAAAAGAGAAGACAGATCTGAGAGAGAGAAGATAGATATTTAATATTTATTAAATATCTAAGTCAATTAATTATTTAACCAAAAATACATAAATATATTTTTGGCTCCTATAGAGACTATTAGAACCAAGTCCTAATTTTACTATTTCATATTTCATATTTCATATTTCATCCTTAATTCTTTGTGTTTGGTCAATTAGGTATTTACCACAACTAGTTGTATATTGGGTTCTGATCCAAGAATTTGATCGTTGATTGGTTCAACTGAGATTGACTTGTGCTCAAGTGGGCTCCCTGGGTACACTCTAATGGCAAAAGCAGTATGAGTATAAAAAAATTATTATAAAGGAATGTAGAATTTGTTCTATAATGAGAGAGAAGTACCTTTTTTTTACAAGGGATCCCAAAATGTCAGATTACTTTAATGCCCTAGTTGAGGTGGTGGTTGTGAGTCAGTTTGAGGTTCCTTGATTTATAAAGGAACAAGCCTTTTTTAGAGTCTTAGACCCATTTAGGCTTGAGCCTTTTAATGTATTGGATTCGTAATAGATACGAGCTAACATTTTCATGCCTTCCATCTGATGGCACGCGTGCTTGATATCCACACGTGTAGGAGAGGAGTTAATAGTCATCGTCGTTTAACTTGCTCGTGGTTATGTAGTGGTAAAGGGTTATATAAGCCAACAGTTTAGCATGAAAATCTTTCATATTCTTATAAGACTAGTGGATCGTCTTTTTGAGAACTTGCTCTTTCATCTTCGTGTAGTGTTCTTTAAAGTAATATTATGTCTTTTTTCCTTCCGTCTTCTCTATTAATTTTGTTCATACTTCCATTTCATATACCCTTAGGGTGTGCATGCAAAGGTTTTTCGATTGCAATCACTTTAAGATGTTTGGTTCAACTTCAAATTTAGGTATTCCATAGTCTATAAGAATGGGTAGCCTAATAGGGGATCTTAGGGCACAAATGGTTCTAACAGAGAGTTTGAGGAACTCGTAGTGGTAACTAGCTATCGTACCGCGCATGTTCCTGATATAGCTTGGTACATCGAAAAGTTATTTGGTAGTTATGCATTCATAGAGGCCAATATGACCAATGGCCAATTGCATAAGGAAATCATAAGATATGTTTGGTCTATCAATGTGTCAGGGTTCGCTCCATGGAGCCTTTTCAATCACCAAGCGCACCCTTTTATTAATGATAGTTTATCTCATATGGAGGAGGTGGCGAGCAGGCTCACTAATGAGGACGTGACTGTCATTTCCATAACTTGTCGAGTTGGGGGAGCGTATCGTATTGAGGCCTCTAACTTTGAGGTGCGTGCCAACGATCTTATGCCTCCAAATGCTCGTGTGATATATGACGCATGCCATCATCAAAGCTTGTGAGCTTCCATTTCGACCTTCTTTAGTAAACTTCTCTAAGAAATGCAACTCGCCCCTTATTGTTGGTGTATGACCTAGTCCCCAAAACATTGTATTTAACAGTATCGTTGACTATAAGGTAATAATATGTTACTTTGTGGTTACTTGTGCAAGATGATTAACAGAGTATCCAAGATTATTAATCTGCACACATTTGGCGGGTTTGAGGACCTGGTCAAGCGAAGCGATGTAGCAATAAATTACTAATCTAAATATCCATAATCTGTTATTGTTGTGAGAACAAAGAATAACTAAAGACTAGTATGTGCGTTGGTTGTGATGGTGTTTCATTGGTCACAGACATGAAGTGTCAAACTAATGGCATTAGGGTTTATGGAGTAAACTTTGGATTGATCCGCTATAAGGTTATCTAAAGTCATTGGTGGTTCTCATGTAACGTCCATAGATAAATCCTTAGACCCAAAATCATTATAAGACCTGGATGAGACACTGCAAACTTTTTTTAACGCTTTTTTTTAACTTAATGTTTG
This sequence comes from Euphorbia lathyris, assembly GCF_963576675.1. Taxonomy (NCBI): domain Eukaryota; kingdom Viridiplantae; phylum Streptophyta; class Magnoliopsida; order Malpighiales; family Euphorbiaceae; genus Euphorbia; species Euphorbia lathyris. The sequence goes on along the minus strand of NC_088914.1, from coordinate 14,488,651 downwards.
TAGCCAAGAGCAAAAATACCCCTAACGTTTTGGGTCAGGAGGAATTTTACCTCTAACGTCTACAATGGAGCAATTTTACCCCTAACGTTTGTAGCCAAGAGCAATTTTACTCCTAACGTTGATAAATTGGATCAATTTCAGGCACAATTATAACATACATTCTTTTTTTTTCTTTTTTTTTCATCAATTGTATATCAATTTGTTCTTAAAAAAAGTGATATAATGTTTTTTTGTAATTTAATAATAAAATTGGAGATTAATATTTATAAATTCGCTGAATTTTTTTAATTTTTTTTTTGTCTAATTCGTACAAAAGACAGTATATTTTTAATATTTTTTTCACATTCCAACATATGTTTGTGATTTTTACTGATAAAATAACGCATGTGTAAAGTGTAGATGACAAGATTCATGACCGACAAGACAGTTTGATGAATTATTTCTCAAATTGACCCAATTTATCAATGTTAGGGGTAAAACTGCTTTTGGCTTCCAACATTAGGGATAAAATTGCACAATTTTAGACGTTAGGGGTAAAATTGCTCCCAATCCAAAACGTAAGGGGTATTTTTACACCTTAACCCTTATTTTTGGACTAAAAAAAAATTTTTTTTTAGGGATGAAATGGGGGGGGGGGGGGGGGAATGCCCCCTTTGACCCCCCACTACATCTGCCACTGTGCCTCATGTTCAATGTGATATCGTTTAGCAAAAGATTAGTATGAGGTTACTATTAGGTTCTCAGTCTTTGAATATGAGATTAATAAGTGACTTGGATAGTCATAGAGGTAAGCTAAAACCTTCTGATGATAGGATTAGACGAACCGAAAGTTCAGTCTAATTACCACCTCTAGATATACCTATCTAGATCGCTCGTGGAATGAAATTAATAAGGAATCAAGGTTTTGCTTAAGAATGGATAGAATTGAGTTATTGGCCCAAATGAACAAGAGAATTCAATTGGATTGAATTCAGTTTCACTCTAACCCAAATGGTGAAATGAATATGGACGAATTCAATATAAAGTTTAGTTTCAATTTATTTGGATTTTATTAGAAATGTAAATATATATATATATATATATATTATTGGATAATATATATGTATATTTGTATATAGTGTTATATGCATAATTAATATTATAGTTAGAACTTTATAATCTGACATTTGATGTTATATGTATAAATGCTCACACTCCCCCTTCTCGTTCCTTCACTTTCTAGAGAGTTTTGCATGGTCAGGTTCCAATTCATGACCTCCTGCAGCGTCTTGGATTATCCATTGCCTCTCGTTGTGCTCTATGTGGTAGGGATGCTGAGTCTATTAACCACTTATTCATTAGCTGTTCTTTTGTATATTCTCTTTGGAGGGCCATTGAGATTCATATTGACTGCTCATTACCTCGTCATTCCCAATTCATCCACTTCTTCAGCAATTTTCGTAGCATTCATTTTAGCTCTCAGGTGTTGATGATCTGACGTGTTGCCGCTGTCACTTGCATCTGGTTAATCTGGCATTGCAGGAATGAAGCAATCTTTAAAGAAGTCTCTCCTTCTATTCAGCACTCGAAGATCACCCTCTTTCGAATGATTCGAGAGTCATTGGCCTCTTCTAAAGGCTTTTGCTCTTCTCGGAGAGACGCTGCTATTTTATCACGCCTTCTAGCTTCTCCTCGGCCGCCTCCTGCTCCCAACATTATTCCGGTCCATTGGCTTAAACCTTCTCCGGGTTGGGTTAAAGTCAATGTGGATGGCTCTGCTTTTGGCACTCCTAGCGAGGTAGGAGCATGAGGTATTTTTTGCAACTTTCGTGGCTTTCCCAAAGGTTGTTTTGCTTTTTCTATCCCTCATTCTTTCGCTTATATGGCTGAATTGAGAGCCGCTATTTTCGCAATTGAACTTGCTTGGGAGAAAAATTGGCATCAGTTTTGGGTTGAGTCTGACTCAATGTACGTAGTTAATCTGCTTAGACACCGCTCCATGGATGTTCCTTGGAGTAGTCGACAAGAGTGGTTGCATTGCCTGAGCATTTGCTCTAGAATGAACATTATCTTCTCACACATCTTTAGGGAAGGTAATAGAGTTGCTGATGCATTGGCAAGGTTTGCAGTCTCTTCCTCCGTGATCAATTGGTGGCTTTCAGCTCCTACTTTTTACTACAAGTTTATCAATGATGACATTTGTAATATTTCACAATTGCGTTTTTCTTGACCTTTCCTATCTTTTCTCCTCCCCCTTTTTTTATTTGTTCTCCTTCCTCTCCTCTTGTTCAAACACTTATTTTCTTTTATTTATATATTGCGGGTTTGACAGTTCTTGGGCCATGGGTGCTCACTTCGCCCTAGTTCTGTCTCGTCCCAATTTTTATCAAAAAAAAATAAAATAAACTGGATTTGATTAAAAGTATTCAAATTAAATGCCTATATAATCTAAAGTGAATTAATATTGGATATTAATTTACATGACTTAATTTAATACTAATAGGTATATCAATTAAATTTTAAATTATGTTTATTAATTAAGATTAAAAGATAATTAGATTATCTTTATTAATTATCTAAATTAACAAATATAAAGGATAATTAAGGATACGTGAGTGAGATTTCTTATTAAAAAAAAATCTATTCCCTTCCTCCTATCTTAGTGTATTTTGCCCTCCTATCTCTACATAATTGACAGTACGTTTTATAGAAAAAGAAAAATAGAAAAATAGAAAAAGCTCTCTCATGTTTATCTGTTCTTCATCATTGAAGCCAAAACCATGAGTTCATGAGTTCATTCCGCAAGTGATTAAGTAGAGGAAGTTTGTTGTTTAACTCCTCAATCTCAATCAAAGGGATTGCTCAAGGTAATTAATTTTGTCTAACCTTATATAACTGCATATGGTGATCGGCTTTAAAAGGTGTCTACATATATTAGAATCATACCTTACTAATAAGCCACAGTCACTCTCTATCCATTTTCGATGTGGGATTCAGTTCATTCGTGCCTCCATCATCATCCGTAATGGTCTCTTCTTGCTCAAACCTTCTATCCCGATACCACCCACTCCGGACCGAGTATTATATATATATTAGTTTTCACTTGGCCAGTTGTAGTTAAATTTAAAATTGTTATATATTAGTTTTCACGTGGCCATTTGTCGTTAAATTTAAAATTGTAAAAATCTTAAGGTGAAGATTAAATAAATTTAAATCTAACGAAACAAATTCATTTGATTATTAATTGAATATTTGAGGATGCATTTGTTTGAAGACTTTCATGCTCAATAGTTGAAGAGCATCACTACGATTTAATACCTCAACCTCATATATTTCATCAGCAATATTGAGTACTAGTCCATATGCTTCTCCTGTGTTGTTGGTTAAGAAGAAGGAAGGTACTTGGCGTTTTTGTGTTGATTTCAGGGAATTGAACAAGGTTACTATGAAAGACAAATTTCCTATTCCTGTTATTCAGGAACTGATTGATGAATTAAGAGGAGCAAAAGTGTTTAGTAAATTAGATCTGAGGTCTGGATATCATCAAATTCGGATGAAAGTAGCAGATATACCAAAGACTGCATTCAAGACTCATTCTGGTCACTATGAGTTTCTCGTAATGCCATTTGGGTTAACCAATGCTCCAGCTACATTTCAATCTTTGATTAATACAGTGTTTCAGCCCTATCTCAGAAGGTTTGTGTTAGTATTTTTTGATGACATTCTATAGTGCTTCTGAGGAAACACATTTGCAGCATTTAGATTCAGTCTTTCAACTCCTATCTGCCAATCAGTTGTATGCTAAAGGATCTAAATGTGACATTGCTGTTCCAGCTGTCACTTATTTAGGTCATGTTATATCAGTTGAAGGGGTTGCTACTGATCCTAGTAAGATTTCAGCCATGTTGAATTGGCCAGTTCCTTCTACTTTGAAAGGATTGAGAGGGTTTCTTGGTTTAACTGGATATTATAGGAGATTCATTCAGAATTATGGAGTTCTTAGTAGACCTTTGAATGAGTTATTAAAGAAGGATAAGTTTTGCTGGAATACAGAAGCTAATCAGGCATTTTTGCAGCTTAAACAGGCTATGACTCAAGCTCCAGTCTTAGCTATGCCTGATTTCACCAAGTCATTTGTGTTGGAATGCGATGCTAGTGGTTCTGGTATTGGTGCAGTGCTTATGCAGGCAGGAAAACCTATTTGTTTTTTGTCTAAGACCCTCAGTCCTAGGAATCAGACATTATCAGCCTATGAGAGAGAGCTCTTGGCTATTTTACATGCTTGCACTGTGTGGAGGCATTATTTGGAAGGTACATCCTTCATAATAAAGACTGATCATGAAAGTATAAAGCATCGTTAGAACAGAAGCTCCATACTTATTTGCAACACAAAGGCATATCTAAGTTGTTGGGCTTAGAATATACCATTCAGTATAAGAAGGGTGTAGACAATAGAGTTGCTGATGCTCTTTCTAGACAAATGGAGGACTCCATGTCCCTCAGAGCTATTTCCGTGGTTATTCCTACTTGGTTGGAGGAAGTAACTCATTCCTATGCTGGTGATGCAGAGGCAACAACCCTTATTCAGCAACTCTCTATACAGCCATCTACTGACTCTAAGTTTACTCTGCAATAGGGTATTCTAAGGGTTAAACACAGGATTTATATTGGCTCAAGTACTGATCTTAGGTCCAGACTTGTGGCTATGTGTCACAGCTCAGCTATTGGTGGTCATTCTGGAGTTAAATGTACTTTCACTAGGCTTCAGCAGCATTTTTACTGGCCTAAGATGAAGGTGGATGTTACTGTGTTTGTGGCTGCCTGTGATACTTGTTTAAGGTGTAAGCCTGACCACTCAGCCTATCCTGGTCTTTTGCAACCCCTCACTATCCCTCAGGGTGCTTGGCAAGACATTTCCATGGATTTTGTGGAGAAATTACCTAAATCTGGGGGGTATGATACTATTCTGGTGGTTGTGGATCGTTTTACTAAGTCTGGTCATTTTATTCCTCTCCTTCATCCTTTCAATGCTTCTATTGTTGCTAAGGCATTTCTGGATCAGGTTTTCAAGTTACATGGCTTGCCTAAGTCAATTGTTTCTGACAGAGATAAGGTGTTTACTGGTGGTTTTTGGAAGGAGTTAATGAAGTTGCTGGGTATTCAGCTTAGGTTCATTAGTGCCTATCATCCTCAGAGTGATGGCCAGACTGAGCGTTTGAATCAATGCTTGGAGCATTATTTGCGCAGTATGTGTTTTATTTCTCCTAAGAAGTGGTATAGCTGGCTTAGTCTTGCTGAATACTGGTATAATTCCAGTTATCATTCTGCCATTAAGATGAGTCCTTATCAGGCTCTATATGGAGTGGTGCCTCAATTACCAGTGGTTCCTAATACTAATTCCCCTGTGGCTGCTGTTGAAGAATTTCTTCAAGCTCGGGAACATATGAGTACTTTCTTAAAGGAATGTCTCACTTCTTCTCAGAACCGCATGAAGCAAGTTGCTGACAAAAAGCGCACTGATAGGGAGTTTCAGGTTGGTGATATGGTATTTCTTAAACTACAGCCTTATCGTCAGACTACCATTGCTACTCGCATTTGTTTAAAGCTCTCTGCTAAGTATTATGGTCCTTTCCTCATCCTGGAGCGTATTGGTTCAGTAGCTTATAAGCTTCAACTCCCTCCTAACAGCAAAATTCATCCAGTTTTTCATGTTTCACTTCTTAAGAAGCGTTTGGATCCATCTATTCCTACTTTTACCACTCTTCCACCCATTACAGATGCTGAGTGGAATATCTTTCCTGCTAAGGTTCTCAATACTCGCATTGTTGAGAAGGGTTCTGTTTCAGTTCCTCAGTTATTGATTTTTTGGTCTGGGTTTTCTGCAGTAGATGCTACCTGGGAGGATGAATCTACCATTCGTTCTCAATTTCCTGAGTTTTTCCATTCTTGGGGACAAGAATGCACTAAAGGGAGGGGTATTGTTACATATCAAAGGAGGAATAAGGTGGGAAAGTAATAAGTAATTCTATTATGGGTCAATTTCTTAGTTGTTAAGTATTGATCAATTCCTTAGTTGCTAAGTATTAGTCAATTCCTTAGTTGTTAAGTAAGCTGAGCAATTATGTTCCTATATAAAGGTCACTTTTCTGTATTAGCATTTTATCAAAGAATTAATACAACTTCTATTCTCTCTATTTTCTTCTTCTTCCTAAATTCTGTTCTCAAAACCCTAGGTTGTAACATTTACCGGTCATTTACGCATTGAACGAGTTTATATAGTGAGTATAGTGAGATGCAATGGCGTAGGAAGCATATGAATATGTTGGACTATGCATTCTTAGAATGTGCAGATTGATTATATTATTAAAAAACTTGAAGCAGCAAATATAAAACTATTCAGTATGAGATATAACACACTTACAGGACAAAGCTAGTGCATCAGTAGCCTTTTCATTTTTTTTAATAATAGAATTGTAATTCGTAATATATATGGCTAGCTGGAATGTGTTTATAAGTGTAAATGGACTTACTGTGGCTGGACATAAACAAATTGATGGCCAAGGTTCCGAATGGTGGAAATGTGCTGTGGTGAGTAACAAAATTTCTATTATATCTCGGGTCAAACTGGTCCGTGACTGTTCAGATATTGTCATGTCAGAATTTAAATAGACATGATAGAATCTTGACAGTCCGGGGACCAATATAAAATGTCTCCTAAGTTAGTTTCTTCATCTAACTAATATATATCTATATATGCAGGCTAATCGTTGTCAGCCTATGGTAAGTATCACAAACACAGTCTTTCACTATATGTTGACTACGTGGTACTACTAATTCCTGTCCCAATTAGTAGTTAGCTGTAACATCAAGTTCCTCAGCTAGTTTCTTACTTTCTGGGCTCACTGCTCATGCGCCTCACCATCTTGGGGTTCTCCGTAACCAATCCGAGGTTCTCTGGGCCTACTGCCCTGCTTGGCTTGCACGCGAGCCCGTTGGCTCTAGCACGGGCCCGTGAACTTCCACCATGCCAATTTTTCCTTTCCTTAATATTTCCCCGGCATTTCCCAAAGACTATAGGTCCATAATGACCCCAAGAATCCACGTACCAAATATGAACGCATTTGGAATAAGTGACGGATCCAAGATTCATTGATAGGGGTGCTAAATTGATATTTTGTTATTGTTTTTATCTAAAAAAAATTAAAGTCCCATACATAGTTTATATAGAACTTTTAGCATTTTCCCACGACCAGTGGGTGCTCTATCCCCCTCTAGATCCGTGTTCGATGGAACAAAGCAATGTTTTGTCCCCTTAGACTTAAGGTTGGCATAAGACACACTATAGGGAGCTCTCTCTTGATTCTGCTGGCCTGCAGGCACGGACCCATAGCCCGGCTACATCATGCACGATTGCACACATGGTTGTCCAATGTCCACTGTCCCGATAATGTCCGTTTTGCCCCTAAACTGTTTCACTTAGCTCGTTGAGCATTCTTAGTAGGTCGTCCCTCCGATGAATTCTGGTGTTCCATGACATAAAGCAAAGACTTATTTTGAAAAAAAAAACTGTTTATTTCATGGAAATTATTCTTTTAATATAACATTTTTCATATTTGTTGGCAGGGGTTGAAATTTAGTAATTGACAGAATCTTACAATACATGGATTGAGAATAGTAAATAGTCCGTCGAGGTTTCTATCAGTATCGGACTATCATAACGTCTTACAATTACTAATCCTGAAACAAGTCCTAAGACTGATGGCATGGATATCACCCACTCCACTTATATTCAAGTCAGGAACTGTTATATTTCAACAGGCATATATGAATAAATATTTTATAGACAATTTAATTTCCTAATTATTATTTTCTCAAAGTCTAGCTAATAGGTATATATATATATACAATAATACAGGTGATGATTGTATTGCAATTCTTTCTGGCTGTTCCTTTACCAGCATTACTAGAGTTTCATGCATTCAAGGTCATGGTATAAGGTTTGTCAATCATTGATTTATTAATTTTTGCTAACGTAACATATTGATTTGACGATATGACATGGTTGGTTGAATGATAGTATTGGAAGCCTAGGACATAACCAAGACGAAGACACACAGTGGAAGAAGTACATGTGAAGCGTTGTAAGTTTGGTTCCTCTTTAAATGGTGCCCATACTAAAGCCTGGCAAGGAGGAAGAGGGTATGTTAGAAAGGAAGCCTGGCAAGGAGGAAGAGGGTATGTTAGAAAGGTGTCGTTTGAGGATATTACACTCTCTAATACTTCCAATCCCATTAATATTGATCAATTTTACTGCCCCAGGGGCGGCTGCCAGAACCAGGTATATACGATTTTGATCATATAAACCTTATTGTATATGTTACTATTAATTTACTGAGTTGAGTTTTGTATGGTGTTTGGAAGACGAAATCAGTGAAAGTAAGTGATGTATAATTTAGTGGAATGCGAGGAACATCCTTCACAGAAACAGCAGTAAATATAGCGTGCAGTGAGAGTGTAGGTTGCTCTAATATTTTAGTGTCTAATATCGACATTACTTCTTCAGCAACAAATACTAACTGATCAATTGAGAAATGTTATCTCACTTGTTGTTTTACACTAAATCTTCTGCTTTAAACATTTTTCACATCCCATTTTCATGTTGATATGGTGTCTAAACAATTTCCTGTTTGATGGATTTGCATAGCATCTAATTCCTGATAAAAACATCATTACTATTAATCTATTTTTTAGTCAAATCCTCTCTATGATGCATAATGGCTGCAATAGGAAGGATGTTTGGATTCCTACCAATTGGTAATGGTATGATGCATAATAGCAGGACATCTCAAAATCATCAGCATCTACAAGTGCTTTTTATACTAAAGTAGTACATCTTCTTAATCTTGCAAATGTTAGACATCTTACATTCAGTCAATCGGAAGTTCGGGGGTTCCGTTATATGAGAAAATTTGGACGACGATCTAAGCGTTTAATTTGGAGGCTAATCTATTACAAGGCTTTATTTATGAGAAGCATATAGGTTGGTTGTTTTAAGTGATTTTTAAATGTTACGTCTAGGGACATATTTAGGGATTGAGAGATTATCTTCGGAATATTTCGGTTGATCTACATATGAAGTTTTAACTTCTTGGATAAAAACACTAAATGTGAAAGCTCGGGGGTTCCGTTATATGTGGAAATTTGGACGACGATCTAAGCATTTAATTTTCCTTAGTCCATACAAAGTCTTTTCTAATTATATTTTTTATTAGGACTCAAATTATTGGATGACAAGACTACAAGTTTTGATTTTTGTTAATCCTAATAACTCATTTATCCATCATGTTCCTAAACAAAATAACAAAATCTAACAATTAGATTCAACAATTAATTCAACTAAATCATAATTCAACCCAATCAATTCAAGTAAATCACAATTCAATAATTAATTTAACTAATATCTAGTAACTAAAAATACAAAAGTAAACAACAAATTAACTAATTAAACCAATAACTAAAAACCAATTTAATTAATAACAGGTTAATTTGAAAAGGAATTAAAAAAAAAAAAAAAAAAAAAAAACCTAACTCTAACCAAATAATTAAAAAAAAAAATGAAACAAACCATTGGACCTACCTCTATAGGAGGCAGTAGCTCCTCCTCCTCCGGGCGGCACCTCGCGGTGTTCCTCCTCCCCTCGGCAGCTGCTTTGGGTTGTTTGTTCTGCAGCATTTTCAGCAGGAAGGACTGGCCAGATTGACGGATAGAGAAATGCTCTAACAGATCGACTGCTGTCACATATGCCTCAGATTCTACAAGTCCAAGAATATACTGCTCAACAAATGTTTTTGCTGTGTCAAAACTAGTGCTATTTTGTGCCTTAAATCGGCACATTGCTTCTTCAATGTCTGTCAGCTTGACATCAAAACCCTCAAGTATCTTCACCCCTATCCTCTCATCGTGAGTAATTGAACCTTCCAGAATTTCCATAAGCAATTGAGCTGCGAGAACTTTTGCTTGTATGGTGTCTTCTGAAGGGGGGTTAAGTTCTAGAAAGCGGCGAAGAGCATATACAAGCGAGTGACTGAACCCTTCAGAATACAATCCAAAGATGGGGAGGACATGAAGACATTGAATGATTAATGTCGACGGCCCTGGTTGGGGAGAATTACATAGTACCTGATAAACTTGTTGCTGAAGTGCTCTGAACTTTTTGGTTGCCTTAAATGAGCCTGTGAAATGTAAATGGGAAATAATGGAAAAAGGTAGTCAACATTACAGCAAAAATTACAAAACTGATCGAGAAGGCAATCCTATGACAGTTTGGATATCAAGTCAATCCACTATGTTGCTTTCACAAATAGAAATAATAGCCCTCAACAAGGCAAGAAAGTAAATAAACCTATGAAGGTTAATTTGCCTTAACAAGGAATTCAGATTCAATCACAGCCATTAAGCCATTGGAATAAATTGCACCAATTCGGGTTCCACAGCCGAAAGCAATTTGCTGACCCAAGTGGCTTCACTAGTTAAGATGAGTTTGCCAAGTGACTAAAGGAATTTCTTTGGATCATAACTTTCGAATTTGTTAAAGTGTTTGATGTAATGAGATTTACTAATTCTTGTGCTGCTCCTAATAGATTTATTCCATTATGTGATCTAAGCAGTTACAATCATTTCATCTTCGTTGTCATTATTGTAAGTAATAGGATTTTATTTTGCTATTAAGTAATACTCAATTTCTTCATTAGTTTAGAATACATACAAATTCATATGCACAAGCACAACTTTTGTTTTTAGTATATGTTGTTACACTAAATCTTATGCTTTAAACATTTTTCACATCCCATTTTCAAGTTGATGGTGTCTAAACAATTTCCTGTTTGATGGATTTGCATAGCATCTAATTCCTGATAAAAACATCATTACTATTAATCTATTTTTTAGTCAAATCCTCTCTATGATGCATAATGGCAGAGTTTGATCCTGCAATAGGAAGGATGTTTGGATTCCTACCAATTGGTAATGGTATGATGCATAATAACAGGGCATCGAAAGCTCGAGGGTTCCGTTATATGTGAAAATTTGGACGACGATCTAAGCGTTTAATTTGGAGGCTAATCTATTACAAGGCTTTATTTATGAGAAGCATATAGGTTGGTTGTTTTAAGTGATTGTTAAATGTCACATCTAGGGACATATTTAGGGATTGAGAGATTATCTTCGGAATATTTCGGTTGATCTGCATATAAAGTTTTAACTTCTTAGATAAAAACACTATAGTACCTCTCTCTATCAGTAAATCATGGATCCATGCATCAAAACTTCATTGTATTAATATATAAAATTTCAATTTTTTAGCATAACACTAAAAAAATTACAATCAAGTACCTACAATATGCAGCTTCGAGGGTGGACAAAAACTTTTATAAACAGAAAATCAGCAGGAAATTATGTCCAAGGTTATAAAGGGTAGAATTAAGATTGAAAGTCTGAAGTAGAGTAATGGGTTAATTTCTTCAAACCAGCAGGAAATTATATAGGCTATCATTTTCTTTTTCTTTTCTTAATATATCAGGTCCAGATTTTCCAATTGGCTCCTTGAATTTTTGAGATATCTAATCAGCCCACTGAACTTGTTTAAAATATCTCATTAATCACCTTAAATCCACATGGTAGAACAATAAGAGATTTGGACAAATTATTGCAAATTTAAGAGACTAATAGATCATTTAAATGGCCAATGAAACACTTGAACACATTTAGAAGGCCAATGTGTATTAACTAGTGAGATATTTCTAAAGTTTAAGGGACCAAATAGATAATCTAGAAAATTGACACTTAATACATAAAAATCACAAAATGAAAATGTTAATATATTTATTAAAATATCAATTCAACAATTCAATAATGAAAAGAATGACCAAAATTAAAAATAACTATTTTTGTGCTTTAACCCAACCCGAACAAAAACATCCTCCTCTAGTGACTCACTTTCTTTCTAGAACACCACCAACAAAACTCAGACTGTCTGGGACAAAATCAAGAGGCAGCAGGGCATGCTTGACTGTCCAGGGCACATATGGTTAAGAGGCTTCCTGGGTCTTCAGTGCAAGATGCACGCATGTATGCAATACTAAATTCTATGATGCAGTAAAAGATAGATATTAGCAACTTCCAATTTGTACTAACCGGATTCTCATTATTGTAGATTCTCTGCTGATCTGCCAAAAGCAGAAAAGGTTCTTCTAGTTGTTAAAAGAGTCTTAGGATTGCAAGCGATAAGGGACTCTTTAGTACAGAAAAGAGAGGAATTTCTGGGCTTGTAATATTAGACCAACCTACCTCTGGTTTGGACAGCTCATCATCCTTGAAGCTCTAGAAGGAGTAAACATATATATGTATGGTTGCACACCAGCCTAGGTAAGGTAATGATTGTTCATAATGACTTGTACTAAATGTACATAATAATCTACATGAAAACGAAAAAACGAATACTAATTCATAATATCTATCTATACATTATTCAGGATGTTTGATGATTTGATACTTGTAGCCAAACTGTATATCATGGATCAGTAAAGAAAGTCGCAGGCCTAGGGATAACTGTACCAGACCGGGCGAATCCACCTGATTACTTCATTGACATTTTAGAAGAAATAGTAAAAGCCAAGCTCAGGGGGTCATGAACTATACAAACAGCTTCCAATTAGATGGATGCTTCAAAGTGCTGAGGGATTAGGAGCATCAACAAGTGATTCGCCTGCTACCCCGAGAATCTCAATCTTTTGCTGGAGAGTTTTGGCAGGATATGAAGACTCATGTTGAAGTCAAGAAAGATAAACTTAATAGCAATTTTTCTAATTCAGCTCATTCAACTCCCGGAATCATTTACCAATACAAATACTTTCTAGGGAGGTATGTCTGATCTTTGCTCTTTTCTATTCATATGACCTTTGGCAAACAACGTCTACGAGAATCAATCTATGGACACATACACATACACTGCCATTGCAGTTTGTAAGTTATAATCAATCTATTAATTCTAGTATAAAACTACATACCTCATGCAAAAGGGTCAATGGCGCTAAAAGATGATTAAGGTAAAAGGATACTATCAAGAGATGATTTGTGCTGCCTATAGTTGCCAGAATGTCTTAGTTTTTTTTTTTTTTTTTTTGAAATGAAAAGGATTCATTTAATCGGGTTGTCTAGTTGGTACTTGCTCTCTTCTTATAACGAGCTTCAAAGAAAGCTTTTTTTCAGCAACAGAACCAGGCTTAGAAATTTGTTTAGCTTCTTCTACGTAGCGATTGTGGGAAAAACTTGACCACTTTCCCCAGTCTAAAGATTCTGACATAAATCTTCCAAAAGTGACTGATTCGGAAAGGGCCCGAAAAGTCAGGTCACCCTGTAAATAGAATAGGTCGCTAATAGAATCAACAAAACCTAGAAACCCTAAAGATGTATGTATGATTAATCAATAAGCTATTGTTATACTAAGTTTCCTATAATCAAATTTTTAAGAGCTACAATCAAACCAAAACAAACCAAGGGCTGCAAAGAATCAAGAACAAGAACTAATAATAATTTCCCCAACCATTAAACCCTAACAGATGAATTAAACCCTAACGGATGAATTGAACCCAAACAGATGAATTAAACCCTAACGGATGAATTGAAATTGAAAATAGAAACACACCTGTTTCGTTTCAGCATAAGACATCGTGACACATGTTGAATCAGCCATTGCGGTCTTTCCAGATCGTCGTAATAAAAAAACAACTGTTGGCTTAGATCGTGAATTCAAGAAAGCAGGAACCAGGGAGAAAGAAAGTGAGATATGCAGATCGAGCAAAAGTAATCAGGTTTTTTCTACCACGTTAGCGTTTTATAGACCTAAATAATGAATCTTTGAATTAAAAAAACTAGTAGAAAGCCCGCGGATGAGCGGCTAACATAAAACAATTTTAAAAATGGGTTAAGGTGTAAAAATACCCCTAACGTTATGGGTCAGAAGCACATTTACCCTTAATGTCTAAAATGGTGCAATTTTACCCCTAACGTTGGAAGCCAAGAGCAATTTTGTCCCTAAGGTTGATGAATTGAGTCAATTTCAGATACTATTATAAAACACAGATATATTTGTTCATTATTCTGCACCAATTACATAATAATTCGTTCTAAAAAAAGGATTTCATGTTTTTTACAATTTAATAATAGAATTTGAGATTAATATTTATAAATTCGATGGATTTTTTGCATTTTTTTGTCTAATCCGTACAAAAAGACAGTATATTTTTTTATTTTATTTTTTTTTTCACATCCCAACGAATGTTTGTGATTTGTTACTTATAAAATGACACACGTATGAAGTGTAATAACAAGATTCATGATCGAGAAGACAGTTTGATGAATTATTTTTCAAATTTACCAAATTTATTAACGTTAGCGGTAAAATTGCTCTTGGCTTCCAACGTTATGGGTAAAATTGCACCATTTTAGACGTTAGGGGTAAAATTGCTCCTGGTCCAAAACGTTAGGGGTATTTTTGCACCTTAACCCTTGCAAAATATTTCAAGAAATATCTAATAACTTGCTATTTTAATTAACTAATTAAAAAAACACTTCTATTCTCATTCTCATTTAAAATTACTCTCAAATTATTTATTCAACAACTTGCTATTTTAATTAACTAATTAAAAAAAACACTTCTATTCTCATTCTCATTTAAAATTACTCTCAAATTATTTATCCGATAACCATGTATGGATATAAATGTTGATTTTGAAGGACATCTTTTGACTCTAGCTACTACACTTTAATTCACTTACCATGTTCGTATTTATCATTTTACACAAAAAGCTATTATCAATTAGCTAACTTTACCAAACATTTTTACCCAATCAGCTAATCAAATCAAAATGATAATCAGCTAACAGCTATTTACCAACCAAAACCTAGTCTAAATCCCAATTTAAGTATGGACTCATCTTTCAAATTGGTAAATTTTGATAAATTTATTTGAAAATAATCATTTTTAAGTAAAAACAAACACTTCTAATACTTCTGATTTATTCTTTTATATATATAGTGAGACTATAGAGAGAGATTTCATTACTTCTTATTCTAAGGGAATAATAGAGTTGTTTTAATTACCAAACAATATTAGAATAACTGTATTAAACCAATTCAATTAATTTCAAAAAAAAAAACCAATTCAATTAAATTAAAATCCTCTCATTCTCTTATACGATTCACGATTTACCGTTTACAGTCCTCTCTCTTTTAAACCTCACAGCTCTCTCTCTCTCCTCCTTCCATTAAATCGTTCAAAACTCCAGCCACGTAAATTGGTGAGAAGCATTCGATTACTCAAATTTTATTGTTGTTTCTACCTTTTATAGATTTCTTATTGTCAATTGCTCATAATTTATAACTCACGACTCCGGCCAGACGTGAGGTGCAATTGCAGATTCTGTATTTTCTCTAATTGCTCTAAATTTACTACTGGTTCTGCATTTTATTTATTTTTTTATGTCAATTGCTCAAAATTGATTGCTCACAAACTCCGACCAGAAATCGGTGAGAAGCAATTGCCAACTCTGTATTTTTTGTAAGTCGATTACTCTAAATTTATTGTTGGTTCTGCACTTTATGGATTTTTTAACGTCAATTGTGTTGGTCCCGTGTGATTAGTTCCAAGGGGGGTTAGGAACTAATATAACTTTTTCGCTAATTAGTCTTGCTGACTTAGTTATTTCAATAAGTTGATCAACTCAGCTTTGGTCAGCTTAGGCGAGATTAGCGTAAGACAGCTTTAGTCAGATGTTAACTAAGACTGTTTTACTTGAGAGATGGGAATTGACACTTGCGTGGTCAGTTTCCAACTCAGCACTCCAAATTTACTCAGTGTCAGCTTTTAACAGTTTATAAGCTGAGTAAATTTAACAATCAACACAAGCACATATATAAAGAGAGAGTTAGAAATTACTCAGTATCACTTATCCTGGTTCGGCCTCTCTGCCTACGTCCAGTCCCCAGAATCCCTCCGGGCTTTTGGAATCCAATACTGAGCTCTTTAAAGATAGAGCACAAACCGTTTACAAGGCAGTTGAATATGCAAGAGTACCGTCCTCTATTCTTCTACTCAACTCCTACTAAGCACCACAACCCGGTACTTAGATTTCTCTACCACTGAATGTTTACAACCAAACACTCAGCACAACACTCTCAATATCTCAATTGATACAATTTGTTCTCTTTCAAAAGAAGAACACCTTAGATGATTACAGACAATCAATCTAGCATTTACACAAGAATAGAAAATGGGTGTAAGATTTTTTTCTTGTTTTTAAGTGCTTTTGAACTTGTATTTTTCTCTCTTGTGTTTTTCTTTTTGTACTTCGGCAAATGATCCAAGAACTATCATTGTCCTTTTATAGATGAATTTCTAAAGATTGGATCATTTGAAATGATTTAGCCGTTAAGTCCAAAACGGCTCTTTTAGGAGACATCTTCTGGTCAGCTTCAGGTTTTGCAGGCCAATCCTGTTCTCTGACTTCTTCAGACGTCAGGCTTGTCTTCTTCCTACAGACGTTGTCTTTTTAGGGCAGTTGTCTTTTAGCCACGGACAATTGACCCATTCATCTTTGAATTTGGCTTTTGCGTAATTTCGAGATTTCTATTATTGGTGCAGACAGTTGTCGGATTTGTCTTCTAGCTAACGAATCTTTCATGTTGTCCTGAAGATTACTCAGCTTCTATTCTGTTGTCAGCTTCTATGCTGAGTTCTCGTTTAGTCAGCTTTGTTCTGCAAGACAATCCTGAAAAAGACTTCTGATGTTGAGTTCATTCCACTCAGCTTTGTTGGTTCTTCAAGCTTCTGTTATTCTATGCTGAGTTCCATTCTACTCAGCTTTGTTGAATAACTTGGACTTCGGACTTCAGTTCTTTGATCTCATGCTGACTATGTCTTGTCTTACTTTTTATATCTTTTTGTATTTATATTTATACTCAATATTGAACAAATGGATTAGTACAATTTAAATCAAAGCACTTAAATTTAATTGTCCCTTAATCATGGATGATTTTGTCAAATCAAAATCTTGTGGAAAGGTATTTCAACAAACTCCCCCATTTTGATGTTGGCAAAATACATAATTATGGAACTCGGTTTTGAAATTCCCCATGATTGAATTATTTTTCATATTTCTGAAATTGCTCCCACGTAAGGGTGCGTCTATTGTCTTAACTTAATTCTAAACCTTCAAAGATTTAATTGAATAAACTTAAGACATTGCTTATACTGACTTAGTTCAATTCAAGACTTTTAATTTGGATAAGTCTAGGTCAGTTTTCAGAAATGGTTGAATACTCAGTTTGATACACTGATTGGTTTAATGTTTAATGTATACTGAGTATGTTTACTTTTACTTGTTTGTTCAATTTTGATAGGTTAGCTTTTAGCACATAAGTATCATATCTAGTTGAGTCAACTTGAAAGGAAAGGATACTTAATATAAATATTCAATGACACGTACAGAACAAAATAAGTACATAACAAAATAAGCTAAGTCCTAGACTGACTAAGCTATCACTGTCTATGGGTAGCTTAATACAATTTTCCCTTCCCTTTGTGTTTGCGCTGCTTACTGCCTGAAGCGTCCATTGTGTCTAGCTGAGTTTCATCTATGTGGCTTTTCTCCCCCGTTTTGCCATCATCAGGCTGAGGGGCGATGAAGGTTTCATCGAGAGCAGCACGAGTCAGCTTTACAGAATAGGCTTTGAGGCGCTTGGTGCTTTCAAATAGACCATCAAGGACAGGAACTCCATCATCAAGAACTTCTCGAGGAGCATGAAGAGTTGCACTGACCATGCTGAGCATGTATTCATGTGCCTTAGTGAGCCAGGATATTGCTTCGGTGAACTGAGCATACGATTGATAGTACAGTTTAAGCACAGCCTTGTCGTAGATCTCACGCTGGTCAGTCACGTATTGTACATGCCGAAGTATACTTTGAGTGGTCTGAAGGATAGTGTTGGTTTTGACCACATCAGTTTCCATCTCCATTTTGCTCAGATTTTAGAAGGCGGATAGCTTCACAGATTTCGTCCATGGTACATTGGTTAGATGAGGAGAGGAGATCACGAGCACCAGTGAGCTCAGAAGACAGTTTGCTAAAGCAGTGATGTAACTCAGCAGAAGTGGCATAGTTTGTTGTGATGGTAGGTAAGGCATTTATCTGTCCTTGGAGTTGGTTCATATGGTTCACCATCATCAGTACTAGCTCAGTTAGCTTGACAAAGGATTCTTGGTTGGGTTGCTGGAGTTGGACAGAGGTCATGACACTAATCAAATCTTTGAGATGCTTGATCTCATTTAGAAGCTGAGTAACAGATGACAACTCTTGTGACTCAGCATGTGCAGTCCCAGCAGCATCGGCATGAGATGAGTTTATATCCTGAAGTAGATGTTGAGCCGAGTCGATGATGCGACGGCCGGACTCAGTGGCATTAAGATAGGCAAATTGTGCCTCAGGATGCACCTCGGTGGCCGGAGTTATAGTTTCATTGGATTTAGGAGGTGTTTGATGCTCTCCTTTAGATGAGGTGCCAGCTTGGTCAGCAACAGGATTTTGGTGTGAATGAGTAGCAGGAGCTGACTTCTCAATGTTCTGCACAATAGGATGGAAAGGAGGTGGATCGGCGGAGAGAATTACCTGCTCAACATGATCTTGAGTTGAAGCATGAAGAGGCACCTTAGGCTGAGTGGGATTTTCCTTAGCTTGTTCTTCTTTCTGAGCATCTATGACTTCTAGTGTTTGCTTAGTTTGGTTTGGATTTTCTGGATTCTTGGCGTGTTGCTCGGTATGAGTAACAGAGGCTTGATTTTCCTATATGGAAGGCTCGGTATAGGATGAGAAGAGTGTAAAATGAGTGGCAGTAAGGTCTGTGATTTCATCCATTGGAGATGAGTTATCCAGGAGATCGATTGGTGGAGTCTTGTTGGCCTTCTTCTTGAGCCTTCTTAACTTCCTTGCTTGGGGAGGAGGTGAGTCAGCAGGAATGGAATCAAGTGATGATTCAATACCAAGATCAGTGTTGAGCCCTTCATTGGCTATTTCTTGCTCAGCCTCAAGTGTCACAGTCTGTTCAGTAGGACTTTCAACGTCCTCAGCATGCTCTGTTTGCTCTTGCTCAGCATGAACTTCTAGATGGTGCTCAACATCCTCATGCTGACCTTCATTGTTGTTTTGTTTCTATTCTTCTTCTTCCCGATCAGCTAGAGTTTGTTCAAGGTCAATCTTTTGACTTATGATGAAGTGAGCATCATCAGGAACAACAAATCCAAGAGGGATAGCTTCAACTGGATTTAGCTCAGCATGCTTCCTTTTCTTCTTCAGAGGAGTTTCTGCACTTTCTAACTCCTCAGGCTCATCCACTCTTTTAGATAGCACGAATTTTCTTAGGCACAGCATCAACATCCTTTGAGCTGGTTTGGATTGCCTTGCGTTTCTTTTCTTGCTTTGCATGGACAGTAGCTTCGACTGCAGCTATATCCTCATCCTGAGCTAGCTCAACATCTCCTTCCTCCTGACCTTCCTGCTCTGCCTCCCCCTGAGCACCTTCAATAGCCTCTTCTCCCTTCTTGGGTTTGATGGGTTGGTTGTATAATAATCCTTGCAATAACACAACAGTAATCTCAGTTCCCTCGGTTACAATTTCAGTTACCACGTCGATTTGGTGATCTTCGAGGATTCTGGAGATGAGAGAGCCTAGTCTGAGTTTGATAGTACTCCGTTGGAGTGCTCCTACCAGAAATACAGGCATGTTGAGAGGGCTATAGGTCAGCATGTGCCAAATGAAGCACTGCTCGAAGTTTGTAGCGGATGATGCTGAGTTGA
This sequence comes from Euphorbia lathyris, assembly GCF_963576675.1. Taxonomy (NCBI): domain Eukaryota; kingdom Viridiplantae; phylum Streptophyta; class Magnoliopsida; order Malpighiales; family Euphorbiaceae; genus Euphorbia; species Euphorbia lathyris. The sequence continues at coordinate 14,468,764 of NC_088914.1, read as the reverse complement.
ACTTCGGGAAGATGAAGTTGGTCAATATATAGTGCGTCATCTTTTGGTTTTGCCCCATGCACGTGCTGGGTATCTCCCTTTTGTGTCCTTCTGGTTTACAGAATGTAACCACGTGATCCAGCCTTTCCTTTGTGGTTCTAAATTCTTTTTCGGTGTTTGGAAGTTTTAGCAATGTAGCTAGGTAGGATGGGGTAACGGTGATTTTCTTACCCTTAATGTGAGTGACAAGGTGGTCAGTGATAGGGGTATTTTACCCCTATCTTTTAGCGTGATTTACGGGTTGATTTTAGAAGAAATAAATAAGTTTAATTACAAAAATATAGTGTTTTGAATAAAATGACGAAATAATAATAAACTCCGTACTTTCGGTTAATTTCCCTTGTTTTTTATTAGTTTAGGAAATAAAAACGTCAAGCTAACTCGGCTCTCAAAAGGTTGTATTTCAGGTACAAGAAAGAGGAAAACCCCATACCTATACGCGGGGCGTATCCTCCCATACGCGGGGCATGAAACATGGTGTCAAATATAATTGACTTATCCGCAGAGACCACGTAGAACTGACTCAGCATACGCGGGGTGTATGCCAACCTACTTGAGGCGTATGACACTTGTCGGAAATGATTGGCCTAATCCTGAAAAGTCAGACTGCATGGTCTCCCTGAGTCAACGGTTTATACGCAGGGCGTACCACTTTACACGTGAGGCGTGTAAGGGAGTTCTTCAATGAAAAAAGTCCAGAGACTCATATACGTGGGGCGTACTTCAAGCTACGCACGGCGTATAGAGACCAAATGAAGCAACAAAAGATCAGAGCCTCAAACATGCCACGCGTATCCCAGCTTACGCAGGGCGTATTTGAGACAACAGGACACAAAATTAGTCCACATGCAGAAGATTTCTGACGGAATGGGCATTTACGCGAGGCATACCACACCATACGCGGGGCGTATTATGGGATTTCTGCACAATTATGTTGCTCCATGCTTGTACCTTGCAAAATTACAATTATGCCCTAAGCTTGATGCGTATAAATAGGCGACTCTTGATTCATTTGAGACACCTTACACCTTGGAATATACATCTTAGATAATATATTAGAGAGCAAAACTATACTTGTTTGAGTGTAGGTTTGTGTTTTTAGGCTTTGTGTAATAAAACTCCTCCATCTCAAGAGCTTGTTCGTTGATCCCGGCATTCCATCAACTTCCCGTTCCATCTCCGCACACCAAGCTCGAGAGCTCCACCATAGTCCTTAGAGATGGCTTTTGAGTCAGGTTAGCTAGTTCCGAGGGTGGATTCTTCCCTTACACTTGCTAATTAGCTTGATCTCATCCTATGTACTAGGCTTGTTTGTAATCCATAATTACACTTTTCACATTTATAATCTATGATTCATAATCTCTTTTTATATATATGTGTTGATATTTGTTGCTTTCTTTGATATTCGTAATTGATTATTGTGTAGGGGAACGCGATTTCCGACGCCATTCGGGCTATCTTTAGGGATTCATATAGGTGTTGCCTTACCGGAAGTGACGCTCCGGAAACCGTAGGAATTGACAAGCCACGGAACTTACGGGCCCTAATTTCTGGTCCCAAGCATTAGACATGCCTTGACTAGGAGCCACGTAGTCTAAGTACTTCACGGGTCGGTCGAACTACACGTAGTCGTCTTTGCAAGAGAAAAACATTAACCTTATATGCATTAGGAGTCGTTATTAGTCATAACTATATCTTACCACCATCCGCATCACTTCTTAGAGTTTTGTTACATAAATTTGCCTCTAGTTAGGAGTAGTTTGTAGTTGGTCCCTATATCAACCTCAAAGTATTCACAGCTTAAATAACGTATAAAACCGAGTCGTTTAATACTTGTAGTTATAAATCCCGCGGATTCGATACCCGGTCTTAACCGGATTATTACTTGATACGACGGGGTACACTTGCCCCTAAGTAGTGACGTCTAGTGAACATAGAGCATTTAGAAAGACCACATCCATAGTCCCATAGCACACTTATATCACACTACATCCGTAAACACGCACTAGACTTCGCGCTATCAAGTTTTTGGCGCCGTTGCCGGGGATTTATAATTTCTTGCAATATTAGACAAAAACGTTTTATTGTTAGTTTAAGCATTCTTTTTGTATAAATTGTTTATATATACTTTTACTAACATCATTCTTTCTTGTTTATAAATTCATTATTCTTTTCATGCACACCCGATCTCGGAGTGATTCTCTTATTCCTATTGATCTTGAAATTGAACGTACTCTTTATAGGATTCGAAGAGAGAAAATGGCAAACCCCAACGCTGAGGTCAACCAACCCGAAGGAACCAAAGGCCGCACATGAACAACATTCGCGGAGGCAACGATACCCATTCGATGATGGAGATCCTTGCTCCACACCGTCCCCAAAACTGTAACGGGATTGTCGCCCCCACGATACCGGCCAACACATACGAGATCAAGACCGCCATGATCCAACTCATACAACAAAGCGGTCAATTCGACGAGGAACTCCATGAGAACCCCAACGAACATCTCGATAAATTCCTTATGTGTGCCGACACCTCTCGGCAAAATGGTGTTCTCGTTGAGGCCGTTAGACTAAAGTTGTTTCCTTTCTCTTTGACAGGGCAAGTGTTGGAGTGGCTCCACTCATTGGAGGCGGGATCCATCACGTCTTGGGAGGAGCTCGAGAAGGAGTTCCTGTCCTATTACTTTCCGCCATCCAAAACCGTCAAGCTACGGACCGATATCACATCCTTTAGGCAGTTGGAATGCGAGGCCCTTCATGCAGCTTGGGCTAGGTTCCGAAAGTTGCTCCGAAACTGCCCCCACCATGACATTCCGAAGCACGATTTGGTAAGCACTTTTTACCACGGGTTAACCCCCACTAACCGTGCGAGTGTTGACTCTGCTGCAGGTGGGGATCTTTTCCGGAAATTAGCTAGTGAGGCCTATGAGCTCATTCATGAGCTCGCAAGAAAAAGTGTGCAATGGCAAGAGGATCGGCTTGCTGGCCTGTCGCGACACCAAACGTTTGCTATGGAGAAAGAGGCCTCGAAGAGCTCCATGGCAGAAATGAATAAGAAGCTTGACGCGTTAATAGCCCAGCTGAGCCTCAATAAAAGTGCACAGGTCCTGATGTGCAACCACTGTGGTGGAGACCATGATGAACTCAATTGCCAAGCTGACAGCCCTTTCGCCGACGACACTGAAAATGTGAGTTATATAGGAGGTAACCAAAGGTATAATTCCAACTCAAACTCCTATTCACACCACCACAGTAATAATAACAATGGATGGAGGCCTCGGTATCAACACCCGAACTTATCTTACGGCAATAATAATAACGTGTTGAGGCCCCCTCCAATTTTGATCAAGAATATCAGGAGAACGGGTTAGGGAAATCACAAGCAATGCCCGGTAATCGTAACACATCACCCCCCGATAACATACATGGCCAATCCGTAACATCCTTGTTAAAGGACATTCTAACTCGTTTGGCCGATAGCGAGGTGTTTTGTAGGGATCCCAGCCGCCAGGTGGCCCACCTAAACCGTCAACAGCAAGAAAGGCCACTAGGAACCCTCCCGGCGAACACCGAACAGAACCCGCGGGGTAAGAATAGAGAATCCGGACAGGTGATAATGCTCCTCAACAATAGGTATTCGGACCCGTCAAGTTCCAACCCGGACATCTTCCCCTAAGCCGCGGCGTGAGAAAGTCGAGCTACTTCAACTATAAACGTAGCATCGGTTTGAATCACTCGAACCTTTTTGTTTATATGTATTATAAATTGTTGTTTATTCCTCTTCTCTCTTATTTATTTTTTCCTTTTTGAGTTGTTGTTATTTTATTTTTACTTGTGTTTTTAATTTTATTTTCATTCTTACCTTCATTTTTATTTTTATTCTTAGCTTAGTTTCTCTTATTTTTATAAAAATCAAAAGAAAAACAAATCCCTCTTTAGTCCAAAATTTTATGATACGCGGGGCGTACGCACCTATACGTCCCGCGTATCTGCGTATCTGAACCTAAATAATAATAAAACGGCACGGTACGTGGGGCGTCTCTCCCACCACGCCCCGCATATGCTTCAATTTCTGAATAAACGCCACGTGGGAGGATACGCGGGACGTACCCTCCTGTACGCCCCGCGTATCCTCGGGGAGTTGTGAATCACAACTCCCCATGGCAGCTTTTCTCCATTAAACCTCCCATCACACCTCTTCCCCATACACCTTTTCCACTACCACACTCCACCTCCTCTCCCCTCCAATCAACTTCCATCTTTTCAAATTCAAAAATATAACTTCCCTCCTCAATAAATTTGGTATTAACCACCATCTTAATTACATAAAATTTAATAACAAAAAAATCATAAAATCATTTAAAATTCATTAAAAAGCCATAAAGTCAAAAACTAAAAATCAAAAAACTGTAAAAAAACCCGAACAAATTCTGTAACTCCCCCCTTTTTACGCGGGGCGTACCCCTATTTACGCCCCGCGTACTTGTCCTTTTTCCAGTAAAAAACGGACAAGGGGCATGATACGCGAGGCGTGCCTCCCTTCACGCCACGCGTATCGTGCCATTTTCGTGGCAATAAGAGGTCAGGGGGAGGGATACGCGTGGCGTGGCCCCTTCACGCCCCGCATACCCCTCTGGGAATCCGAGCTTTGCTTGGATTTCCCATCTTTCCCCTATATAAACTCCTCTTCCCCTTCACTCTCTCCCTCACAACCCACACATACACTCTCTCCTCTTCTCATACTCTTCTCCATTCCTCACTCACCACCATGGTCAGGCGCAAGCAAACCGCCGATATGCGTCCCGCACGGGTCACTCGTGCTCGCTCCTCCCGTGCCGCCCAAAACGACCCCCAACAACAACCCGAGCGGGAAGGCACACCACCGCTCACCCGCACCTACCGGGCTCCTTTTCATCTCTTCACCGAAGAGGAAGCCAACAACTACCAAACCCTTTCTGCCGCCCATATAATGGAGCTCCCATACATCCAACGGAGCATGCTCGATCACTACGATGTTGGTGGCATTTTTGAGGACCGCCTTCGTGCCCTTGGGTGGCACGAGCATTTTTGTAACCGCCAACTCGTCTACCCATCCTTGGTAATCGAGTTCTACACCACCATCACCTCCAACAATGTCCCTGGTGCCGCCCTCTTCAACTTCTGCCTCCATAACCGACCCTTTTCCATTGACACCCAATGGATCCGCAACCATTTCACCCGCCAAGCGGAGGACGGAATCGCTCAGTGGCCCGAGGAGGCCTCCGCCGATGAATTTTGGACCTCCATCACCGGGTCCGAAAACTATGACATCTCCAACCTCCGCCCAACCCTCATCCATGATTCGGTCCTCCGACTTCTCCATCGCTTCATTTCCTTCTATTTCTCGGGGAAGTCCGAATCCACAAAGGTCAACAAATATGAACTTTTGGCACTCTATTGTTGTGCCAACGGTCTCACCTACGATCTCTCCTACCTTGTGGCCGTCCAAGTCCATCACATTTCCACCCGAAAACGTGGCAAAATCGGGTTGGGCCACCTCGTTACCATCTTCGCCACCTCCACTCTTGGTGCGGCTGCCCTTGAGCATCTCCCTAGTCTTGGCTCTCGGCCCGTGGACAAAAATGCTTTTAATTCCCTTAACCGCCCTACTTTAGGCCCGGGCAAGACTTGGGGGGCGGCTCATGCAAACGAGGAAGGGGATTCGGATGCCAATTCGGATATGGGACTCAACTTCAGTCCACCACCCCTCCATGATTTCAACGCCCTCTATGCCCGGTTGGATATTTTGTAGGATAACCAACGCCGTGATCGGGCCCATTTCGACTCCCGCTTCGACGCCCTCGACGCTCGCTTCGATGCCTCCGAGGCTCAAAGGCAAGCGGATAGGGCTAGCTTTGAAGCATTCACCAACGCCTTCTACACCCACTTCAACATCCATGGAAACCCTCCACCACCACAACCATAGTTTCCATTTTTATGTTTTATTTTGTATTTTCTTTTCGTTTTTAGTTTAGTTTTGTTTGTTACTTTAGTTATCTTTTCTATTCGTGTACTTTCCTTTCCTACTTAATCTATTTTACCTTTGCTTCTGTACCGTGTTCCGTCGTTCTCTTTTCGTCGTTATTTCGTTTTAATTTCTTGCACTTTCAATAAAGATCATGCAGGGCGTACCCTCCTGTACGCCCCGCGTACCTTTTATTTTTTCTGTTTAAAAAGCGCAAAGACTCAAACATGCGGGGCGTCCCTCCCTATGCGCCCCGCGTATTTGAGCCTCTGCCCAAAAACGGCATGAAACGCACCTTCTAAGCGAGGCGCCCCCCTGGGCACGCCTCGCGTAGAACCTGACCTTCAAGGGTCTTAATTTTATTTCTACTTTGATTTTTGTTTTTGTCTTCTTTTCTTTTTCGACGTCCTTGGAATAAACGTCATTTTAATAACGCGGAGGGACGTGCAACCCCGCACTTTCAGTTTGTTTTGCACTAACAAAAACAAAAATAAAAATAAAATAAACATAAAAATAATTAAACTAATTTGTTAATTCTTATAATTTTTCCCGACGCACTAACCTCCCGCGGAATTGATTTAAATGCTCCGTTGTTTGTCCTTAAATGTAAATACTATCGGATCACAAAGGATCGGTTTTGGTAAGAAATTTTAGTCTTAATTTTGAAGTTGTAGAATTTATGTAAAGACTAGGTGATACCAAACAAAAGACATTGAGTCCTAACCCATAAGTCATCTCCATAATGAAAGTTAAAAAGGCAATAAAAACGAAATGTTTGAGAGTCTAGCGAAGACTCGATAGTACACAATTTAAACCCGAATTTTTGTGAGGTATTTTTGAGCCTAAAAGAGTTCGTACGAGAACTCTATTTCTTTCACAATTTTCGAGAGCTTTGACTTCACTCGACTCATAGAGTTTGCACCTAATGTCGGGTTTAGTACACCTATCTTGGTTAAAATGGCAATAGATGATAAAACGAATCCACTTAGTCTAATCCTTTTCTCAGTTTATTTTTCTCGTTTTTATTAACCTCTAGGAAACCCCCTTTGAGCCTCTTAACCACTTTTTGTTGTTAACACCCTATTTAACATTTAACCCTTTTTCCTCTAGATTAAATACCGATAAAATTAAGTCGCACCCAAAATAATCCAAGAGCCTTGACGAATAAGCACCAAAAATCTCCGAAGTCGTTTTTGTGCCGCTCTTAAAAAAAGAGCAAAAAGGCATTTTCAAGCTTCACCCGAGCAATTTCGGATATATTTTATATACTCGCTAAGGCCAAAATAAAATACGGTGCGATCACTAAAATGGTATTTAAACTCGAGCTTTTAAAAAAAACTAACCACTAAAAAGCCATCCACATTACAAACCCCCCCTCCGGGTTCATTTTTAATATTGCCAAGACCATAATATAGGAGGAATAACCCGGATGAAAATGCAAACTCAAAGTGATCTCGAGTATGTACAAAGAAGAGTGTTAAAATACCGACCCACTAAAAATTGAGCGTAAGAGTGAAATCCCTTGGTGAGGTACTATCGGGTTCTCAAAAGATAATCGACCCCCCGTTAATATTGCCTATTAATTTTGACTATGGAGGTTTCTAACAAGTTTTGGTCACTCAATTGTTTGCATAAGTACTTACCGAAAACTTTGCATAAAACTTCAATTTTGAAATCACGCACTTGGTAAAACCAATCGTCGGTTTGTTTCTTAGCAATCTCAATCCCTTGTCTTTCGATTTCTTTTTACTTGAGGACAAGTAAAACTTTAAAGTCCGAGGAGGTTCGATAGGGGTATTTTACCCCTATCTTTAGCGTGATTTACGGGTTGATTTTAGAAGAAATAAATAAGTTTAATTACAAAAATATAGTGTTTTGAATAAAATGACGAAATAATAATAAACTCCGTACTTTCGGTTAATTTCCCTTGTTTTTTATTAGTTTAGGAAATAAAAACGTCAAGCTAACTCGGCTCTCAAAAGGTTGTATTTCAGGTACAAGAAAGAGGCAAAACCCATACCTATACGCGGGGCGTATCCTCCCATACGCAGGGCGTGAAACATGGTGTCAGATATAATTGACTTATCCGCAGATACCACGTAGAACTGACTCAGCATACGCGGGGCGTATGCCAACCTACGCGAGGCGTATGACACTTGTCAGAAATGATTGGCCTAATCCTGAAAAGTCAGACTGCATGGTCTCCCTGAGTCAACGGTTTATACGCAGGGCATACCACCTTACACGCGAGGCGTGTAAGGGAGTTCTTTAATGAAAAAAGTCCAGAGACTCATATACGCGGGGCGTACTTCAAGCTACGCACGGCGTATAGAGACCAAATAAAGCAACAAAAGATCAGAGCCTCAAACACGCCATGCGCATCCCAGCTTACGTAGGGCGTATTTGAGACAACAAGACACGAAATTGGTCCACATGCAGAAGATTTCTGATGGAATGGGTATTTACGCGAGGCGTACCACACCATACGCGGGGCGAATTATGGGATTTCTGCACAATTATGTTGCTCTATGCTTGTACCTTGCAAAATTACAATTGTGCCCTAAGCTTGATGTGTATAAATAGGTGACTCTTGATTCATTTGAGACACCTTACACCTTGGAATATACATCTTAGATAATATATTAGAGAGCAAAACTATACTTGTTTGAGTGTAGGTTTGTGTTTTTAGGCTTTGTGTAATAAAACTCCTCCATCTCAAGAGCTTGTTCGTTGATCCCGGCATTCCATCAACTTCCCGTTCCATCTTCGCACACCAAGCTCGAGAGCTCCACCATTCAAGTCCTTAGAGACGGCTTTTGAGTCCGGTTAGCTAGTTCCGAGGGTGGATTCTTCCCTTACACTTGCTAATTAGCTTGATCTCATCCTATGTACTAGGCTTGTTTGTAATCCATAATTACACTTTTCACATTTATAATCTATGATTCATAATCTCTTTTTATATATATGTGTTGATATTTGTTGCTTGCTTTGATATTCGTAATTGATTATTGTGTAGGCGAACGCGATTTCCGACGCCATTCGGGCTATCTTTAGGGATTCATATAGGTGTTGCCTTACCGGAAGTGACGCTCCGGAAACCGTAGGAATTGACAAGCCACGGAACTTACGGGCCCTAATTTCTGGTCCCAAGCATTAGACACGCCTTTACTAGGAGCCACGTAGTCTAAGTACTTCACGGGTCGGTCGAACTACACGTAGTCATCTTTGTAAGAGCAAAACATTAACCTTATATGCATTAGGAGTTGTTATTAGTCATAACTATATCTTACCACCATCCGCATCACTTCTTAGAGTTTTGTTACATAAATTTGCCTCTAGTTAGGAGTAGTTTGTAGTTGGTCCCTATATCAACCTCAAAGTATTCACAGCTTAAATAACGTATAAAACCGAGTCGTTTAATACTTGCAGTTATAAATCCCACGGATTCGATACCCGGTCTTAACCGGATTATTACTTGATACGACGGGGTACACTTGCCCCTAAGTAGTGACGTCTAGTGAACATAGAGCATTTAGAAAGACCACATCCATAGTCCCATAGCACACTCATATCACACTACATCCGTAAACACGCACTAGACTTCGCGCTATCAGTCAGCATCGCTTCCATCAACACATAGGTTGGAGTAGAATTCACGCACTAGCCTGGGGTAGGCTTTTCCCGGAAGCGAAAAGAGTCCAGTCCATCCGTTTTTCGTAATCCAATCGCAGAATGGTTGCTCATGTGTTATGGAGCTAGGGGAGAACCACTTACATCGAAGAACTTCATGATTCTTCACACATGGGTATACTTTGATGAAGAATCTTTCACTTGTCTCCACAACCTTCTTCTTTTTCGTTGAAGAGCTCGCTAGGTCGGTTTGGGGGTTTCTTTTTGGAGTTAGGTCATGCTGGCCTAGTTGAGGTGAAGATTTGGGATTTTCATCGGTGTGATGTTTGCTGGAATCACCACCGGAGACATTCTGAGGGTTCGACATTGTCTTCTCAGAGATTTTCAAGGGATTTTGAAATTTGGAGAGAGAGAAGAATTCGAATGCCAAAATATTTAAGCGTAAAGGGGATTAAGTGGGAAATCTTCCACTATATATAGAGATTTTACATCGATCCTATTCGCTGAATTAGCCGTTTTAGCTTGGGATGTTCAATCGACAGAGATTCTGTCATTTATGACACGTTCGGTGCATGGGTTTTGCCATTATTGCTTACATCATCCTAAGTGCTATTTATTACACGTGTTAGCATTTAATGGTGCAAATGGGATTTTAACTCAGTTTTGGTAGAATGTGAATTGTTTGTGATACTGAATACCTAATCTTACGTAGATGAATTTCTTATCTCTTAGTAACTTAGCATAGTATAATCACTGAGCATCTATATCTACTCTGCATATGGTGATTCACTCAGCATGTGTATCTGTTCAGAGTAATCACTCAACATGTACATTAACTCAGCATAGAGTGATTTTCTACATTTTAAGCTCAGCATTTACTCATTTTGAATTCACTCAGTATGGCAATCACGCAACATTCAATTTTTCACATAGAATTATTGAAGAGGATTAGACATACCGATAGTTTCCCTTAGTATGTTGAATTGTTCACGAGCCAGGGGCTTAGTGAAGATATCTGCAAGCTGTTCATCTGTTGGCACATAGGTCAGCTTGATCTCACCCTTTAGTACGTGATCTCTAATGAAGTGATGCCTTATTATGACATGCTTCATTCTGCTGTGTTGAATTGGATTCTTAGATAGATCAATGGCACTCTTGTTGTCACATTTGATCTCTATTGTTTCAGTTTTTACTCCATAATCCTCAAGCTGTTGCTTTATCCATAGGACTTGAGCAACACAGCTTCCAGCAACTACGTACTCAGCTTCAGTTGTAGACAGGGCTACAGATGATTGCTTCTTGATGAACTAAGATACTAGACAACTTCCAAGGAAATGACATCCTCCCGAAGTACTCTTACATTCTAGCTTATCTCGTCCATAGTCAGCATCAGTATATCCAATGAGTGTGAAGTCATTTGAGGTTGGATACCATAAACCTGCATCAACTGAGCTCTGCAAATATCTAAAAATTCTTTTTACAGCAATTAGGTGAGATTCCCTGGGGTCAGCTTGATATCTTGCACAATAACATACTGAGTACTGTATATCAGGTCTACTAGCCGTGAGATAAAGTAAGGAGCCTATCATACCTCGATAAAGTTTACTATCTATTGACTTACTTTTCTCATCTTTGCATAGGACAGTATCAGTACCCATTGGGGTTGATATGGGCTTGCAATCTTCCATATCAAATTTCTTTAACATCTCTTTGGTGTACTTGGACTGACTTATAAAGATGCCATTCTTACCTTGCTTATCTGAAGTCCAAGGAAGAAGTTGAGTTCACCCATCATGGACATTTCGAACTCAGTTTGCATCTGTTTTCTAAATTCTTTACACAATGATTCGTTAGTAGCACCAAATATTATATCATCTACATAAATTTGTGCAAGTAGGGTATGTTTACCCTTTTTCTTAATGAACAAAGTTGTGTCAGCTTTTCCTCTGACATAGTTCCTAGTCAGCAGGAAGTTGGTCAACCTCTCATACCAGGCTCTTGGAGCTTGCTTCAGGCCATACAAGGCCTTCTTGAGTTTATAAACATGGTTTGGAAATTTTGGATCTTCAAACCCAGGAGGTTGATTAACGCATACCTCTTCGTTTATAAATCCATTAAGAAATGCACTCTTAACATCCATTTGGTATAATTTAAAGTTCATAAAACTGGCATAGGCACACAATATACGTATAGCTTCTAACCTTGCAACTGGTGCAAAGGTTTCCCCATAGTCAATACCCTCTTGCTGACTATAGCCTTGGGCTACAAGTCGAGCTTTGTTTCTGACTACGTTTCCATGCTCATCTAGTTTATTTCTAAAGACCCGCTTAGTTCCTATGGGCTTTTGATTTTTAGGCTTAGGTACTAAATCCCATACCTCATTCCTGGTGAATTGATCAAGCTCTTCTTGCATAGAATTGATCCAATATTCATCGTGCTCAGCATCAACAAAGTTCTTTGGCTCATGCATTGAAACGAAGGCGACATTGCTGAGGAACTTCCTAAGCTGATCTCTTGTCATCAGCTTGTTGTCAGCAGCATCAAGGATGGATTTTTCTGAATGTCCTCTTGGGATTTTTATTTCCTTAGGTAGTGTTGAGTCGTTTGGAACATGTGTTTCTACAATCTCTACAGGAATAGATTGGTCAGCAAATGTAATTTCAACTTTTTGCTTACCTTTGGTCAGCCCTTGTATTGATGACTCAGAGGCTCCTGGTTGATCAGCGGAAGCTGAGCTTGGTTCATCTTCTTCAAGCTGAGCTAACTTTCCTGTAGGGTCAGCTTCATCGAACTCAATATGTACAGACTCTTCTACAACCTGAGTTCTTTTATTATAGACTCTATATGCTTTACTGTTTGTTGAGTACCCTAAAAAGATCGCTTCGTCAGCTTTAGCATCAAATTTTGCAAGTTTATCCTTTGTATTGAGTATAAAACATTTACACCCAAAGGCACGAAAGTAGCCAATGTTGGGCTTTCGTCCTTTCCAAAGTTCATATGGGGTTTTCTTAAGTATAGGTCTAACTAGAGCCCTATTCAGTATGTAGCATGCTGTGTGGACAGCTTCACCCCAGAAGTACTTTGGAAGCCTATTTTCACTCAGCATGGTCCTAGCAATTTCAACAATTGTTCTGTTCTTTCTTTCAACAACCCCATTTTGTTGAGGTGTCCTAGGAGCAGAAAAATTATAGTCAATACCACTGGTTTCACAGAATTCATCGAACTGTTGGTTTTTTAATTCTCCACCATTGTCGCTTCTAATATGAGCTACTTTTAGGTCTTTGTCAATTTCAAGCTTTTTAATCAATGTGGTAAACATCTCAAATGTTTCATCCTTGCTACTCAGCAAGATGATCCAAGTGTACCGAGAGAAATCGTCTACAATGACCAAGGAAAATTTCTTACCTCCCAAGCTGAGTGGCTGGATAGGTCCGAAAAGATCCAAGTGTAGTAATTCCAATGGTCTCTTGGTTGAGACAATATTTTTACTTTGAAATGACTTCTTAGTTTGTTTGCCTTGCTGACAAGCTTTACATAATTGATCCTTTTCAAATTTAAGTTTGGGCAATCCCTCAACTAATTGCTTTCTAGCTAATTTGGCAGGAAGGTCCATGCTCACATGCCCAAGTCTTCTATGCCATAGCCAGGAGTTATCCTCTTTAGACACTAAGCATATGTTTTTAGAAAACTGTTTTTCTAAACTTAGCATGTATACATTTTCTACACGAGGGGCAGTTAGAATTAATTCATTTGTATTCCCCTCGAGTATTTGACACTTAGTATCATCAAACACAACCTTTCTGCCGCTCTTGCAAAGCTGAGCTACACTCAGTAGATTGTATTTGAGATCTTTAACTAAGGAGACTGACTCAATAGTTGGATTACCTCCAATAGTACCTGAGCCGACTATCTTACCCTTCTTATTGTCTCCAAAGCTTACACTTCCACCTCGTTTAAGCTTTAGTGTGAAGAATTGTGTTTCATCACCCGTCATGTGCCTTGAGCATGCGCTGTCTATGTACCAAAGTTTTGACTTCTCCACGCATGTCAAGCTGACCTGCATTTTAGACTATTCATCTTTAGGTACCCAATTCTTTTTGGGTCCTCGTTTGTTAGCATAAATAGGTGCAAAGTCATATTTTAATTTGTGACGGCATACTTTTATAGTGTGGCCTTGTTTACCACAAAAGTCACAATAAGTTACCCTTTGAGGGTGATGCTGAGTGTGGTTAGCATTGTTATGCTGAGCATGCCAACATACCTTAGTGGTATGTCCTTTTCTTCCGCATAAGTCACATTGGACACTCCGCTTGTTGAACCAACACACATCTTTCGTGTGTCCCCTTTTTCCGCAACAGTCACACTTAGTGAACTGTTTATGCTGATTAGTACTTGCGTACTCAGCATGGGGTTTATTTCTATTTGGGCCTTTTACTTGACTCTGTAAGGTTGTAACGTCCTTTCTTAGTTTCTTTGACTCAGATTGGACCTCCGTGACAAACTTATGCATTATTTGCATGTTGGTATATAAATCTGAGTTGTCTTGGAGGAGATATCGGAGGTCATTCAGCTTGACCTCTTCAATCTCGTCACATCGCCTGCTGAGTGATTTTATTTTCTTATTGCATTTCTTAGTTAGCTTATATAAATCACTCAGGGCATTTACCATTTCATTTCTAAGCAAGAGTAGAGATGTTACCTCATTATTGTGTTCCTCCTGGTCAGTTTCATCAGAGAGGTCAGCTTGCTCAGATTGAGAATGGTCAGCTCCATCATCTGCCATGAAGCATATATTGGCAGTTTCATTTTGCTCAGCTTCAGATGAGGTTGACTCATCACCGTCGCTCCATGTGGCCACCATTTCCTTTTTGCTTCCCTTCTTTTCTTTCTTCAGATTAGGGCAGCTTGACTTAATATGCCCAGTTTGGTGACACTCGAAGCAAGTGATAGGTTTGAAGCTGTCTTTCTTATATCTGTTGTCACTGGACTCAGCTTTATACCTATCACCTCTTTTGTACGGTCGTTTGCTGTTTCTGTCATTTTTTCTGAACAGCTTTTTCATCTTTCTAGTGAACATAGCCATTTCCTCATCATCAGTTGACTCAGCTTCTGTGGAGTCAGCTTTCATTACCAGTGATTTCTGTTTCTTATCTTCGGATTTTTCTTTAGCTTCAAAAATTTTCATAGAGATCTCATGGGTCAGCAAGGATCCGATCAGCTCATTATATTTGTAGGTAGTTAAGTCCTGAGCTTCTTCTACAGCTGTTTTCTTTCCTTGCCAGCTCTTGGGCAGACTTCTCAAGATTTTCTTCACCTGTTCCTCTTCAGTGAAATTCTTTCCAAGTCTTTTGAGCTCATTTATGATGTTTGTGAATCTTGAGTTCATTTCTGAGATGTCTTCGTTCTCGTTCATCTCGAACAATATTAGAATTACTGTATTAAACCAATTCAATTAAATTAAAATCCTCTCCTTCTCTTATACGATTCACGATTTACCGTTTACAATCCTCTCTCTCTCTCTTAAACCTCACGGCTCTCTCTCTCCTCCTTCCATTAAATCGTTCAAAACTCCAGCCACATAAATTGGTGAGAAGCATTCGATTACTCAAATTTTATTGTTGTTTCTACCTTTTATAGATTTCTTATTGTCAATTGCTCATAATTTCACGACTCCGGCCAGGCTTGAGGTGCAATTGAAGATTCTGTATTTTCTCTGATTGCTCTAAATTTACTACTGGTTCTGCATTTTATTTATTTTTTTATGTCAATTGCTCAAAATTGATTGCTCACAGACTCCGACCAGAAATCGGTGAGAAGCAATTGCCGACTCTGTATTTTTTGTAAGTCGATTACTCTAAATTTATTGATGGTTCTGCACTTTATGGATTTTTTAACGTCAATTGTGTTGGTCCCGTGTGATTAGTTCCAAGGGGGGGTTAGGAACTAATATAACTTTTTCGCTAATTAGTCTTGCTGACTTAGTTATTTCAATAAGTTGATCAACTCAGCTTTGGTCAGCTTGGGCGAGATTAGCATAAGACAGCTTTAGTCAGATGCTAACTAAGACTGTTTTACTTGAGAGATGGGAATTGACACTTGCGTGGTCAGTTTCCAACTCAGCACTCCAAATTTACTCAGTGTCAGCTTTTAACAGTTTATAAGCTGAGTAAATTTAACAATCAACACAAGCACATATATAAAGAGAGAGTTAGAAATTACTCAGTATCACTTATCCTGGTTCGGCCTCTCTGCCTATGTCCAGTCCCCAGAATCCCTCCGGGCTTTTGGAATCCAATACTGAGCTCTTTAAAGGTAGAGCACAACCCGTTTACAAGGCAGTTGAATATGCAAGAGTACCGTCCTCTATTCTTCTACTCAACTCCTACTAAGCACCACAACCCGGTACTTAGATTTCTCTACCACTGAATGTTTACAGCCAAACACTCAGCACAACACTCTCGATATCTCAATTGATACAATTTGTTCTCTTTCAAAAGAAGAACACCTTAGATGATTATAGACAATCAATCTAGCATTTACACAGGAATAGAAAATGGGTGTAAGATCTTTTTCTTGTTTTTAAGTGCTTTTGAACTTGTATTTTTCTCTCTTGTGTTTTTCTTTTTGTACTTCGGCAAATGATCCAAGAACTATCATTGTCCTTTTATAGATGAATTTCTGAAGATTGGATCATTTGAAATGATTTAGCCGTTAAGTCCAAAACGGCTCTTTTAGGAGACATCTTCTGGTCAGCTTCAGGTTTTGCAGGCCAATCCTGTTCTCTGACTTCTTCAGACTTCAGGCTTGTCTTCTTCCTGCAGACGTTGTCTTTTTGGGGCAGTTGTCTTTTAGCCACAGACAGTTGACCCATTCATCTTTGAATTTGGCTTTTGCGTAATTCCGAGATTTCTATTATTGGTGCAGACAGTTGTCGGATTTGTCTTCTAGCTAACGAATCTTTCATGCTGTCCTGAAGATTACTCAGCTTCTATTCTGTTGTCAGCTTCTATGCTGAGTTCTCGTTTAGTCAGCTTTGTTCTGCAAGACAATCTTGAAGAAGACTTCTGATGCTGAGTTCATTCCACTCAGCTTTGTTGGTTCTTCAAACTTCTGTTATTCTATGCTGAGTTCCATTCTACTCAGCTTTGTTGAATAACTTGGACTTCGGACTTCAGTTCTTTGATCTCATGTTGAATATGTCTTGTCTTACTTTTTATATCTTTTTGTATTTATATTTATACTCAATATTGAACAAACGGATTAGTACAATTTAAATCAAAGCACTTAAATTTAATTGTCCCGTAATCATGGATGATTTTGTCAAATCAAAATCTTATGGAAAGGTGTTTCAACAAATTGTTCAAAAATTATTGCTCACGGACTCCGGCCAGAAAACGGTGAGAAGCAATTGCTGACTCTGTATTTTTTCTATGTCTATTACTCTAAATTTACTGTTGGTTCTGCATTTTATCGATTTTTTTATGTCAATTGCTAAAAATTTATTGCTCACAGACTCCGGCTAGAAAACGGTGAGAAGCAATTGCTGACTCTGTATTTTTTCTATGTCGATTGCTTTAAATTTACTGTTGGTTCTGCATTTTATCGATTTTTGATTGTCAATTGCTAAAAGTTTATTGCTCACAAACTCCGGCTAGAAATCGGTGAGAAGCAATTGCGGATTCTATATTTTTTCTATGTCGATTGTTTTAAATTTATTGCTGGTTCTGCATTTTATCAATTTTTTATGTCAATTGCTCAAACTTTATTGCTTACAGACTCTAGCCAGAAATCAGTGAGAAGCAATTGCCGATTCTATATGTTTTCTATGTCTGATTGCTCTAAACTTATTGCTGGTTCTGTATTTTATTGATTTCTTGCCTTTTCTGCAATTCAAAATTTAATGCTTCTTCTGCAATTCATAAATTTATTTGTGGATATGTTTATCGTTTGATATATTGTCTGTTATTGAAATCAATAAGCATTTGATTTCTTGTTTTATTAAGATCAAATCATTTGTCTGGGTTTTTTTTTTCGTTATACAGAGATGGAAGATGATAATGATTCTGCATTTCAAATTCATGATTTGAGCAGTAATACTATGAATAACGAAGAGTCTGACGGAGAACAAAATCCTGACAACGAAATTATAACTGATCAACTTAAGCCAAGAAAAGGAAAAGAATTTGAAACACTCGAGGATGTTTATAATTCTATAATGCTTATGCCAAAAAGGTTGGATTTAGTGTTCGAATGTCTTCATCGAAGATTAAAAAGAGCACCAGAGAAATTATTAGGAAAGAATATGTATGTTCAAAGGAAGGAAAATCCAAAAAGTTTAGTGATGTTGATGTCAAAAGGCGTCGAGGTCAATACAAAGTTGGTTGTAGTGCTAAATTGGTAGTCGTGAGAAATAAAAAAAACATTTTTTTATGGTGAAAATATTTAACGAGGATCACAATCACGCGTTACTAACCCCATAAAAAACACCATTCCTACGGTCTCATCGCCAAGTTTCATATGTTGCAAAATCATTGAATGAACAACTGTCGACAATGAATATACCTACGCATCAACAATATAATTTTCTCCAGGTACAAGCAGGGGGGATGGAAAATCTCAGATGCACACAGAAGGATTTGCATAATCATGAAACAAAGAAGCGGTTGAAGTTAAAAGGACGCGATGGAGATATGTTGCATGAATATTTTGAATTAGAGGTGGCAAAAAACCCTTCATTTTATTTCAAGATTGATGCGGATGATGATAAAAGAAATTACACGTTGTTTTTGGGCTGATGCAACGATGAGACGGAGTTACAGATTTTATAATGATGTTGTCATTTTTGACACTACGTACAACACCAATCGGTACAGGATGATATTTGCGCCTATTTTAGGGGTCAACAATCACAGACAAACTATCATTTTTGCTTGTGCTTTATTGAATGGGGAACATTCTGATAATTTTGTGTGGTTATTTAAACAATTTTTGGAAGCTATGCCTGGTGATGCGCCAAAAATGATAATTACTAAGACCCAGCAATGACAAGTGCCATATCGACAACCTTACCAAATACCTTCCACAGGTTCTTTTTTATCTATTACTTACATTTGGTTTATATATTATTTGAATCCATAGAATTCTCAACTTGTTGAAATGTGAGACAAAATTATATGAAGACAATGATTGGAGATTTATAAAATTTAGGCTACTATCATTTTAGTATCCACTTTGCTGTACTTTTAAATTATGAAAGTACTTTTAATTTTTCTTAAAGCTTGTGTTTGTGTTTTATGTACAATACTCTTTTTAAATTTTGCTGATGGGTGTAATGAACATAGATGGAAACTCAACATGCTATTAGTAAAAGATGCAGCAAAATGTTATAGACAAAAATGCAGCAAATGTGTTTTATGTATAGCCTAACATGCTATTAGTATAAAATGAAGCAAAATGATATTAGAATTATTAGTAAATGTGTTTTATGTACAACCTATTAACGTAGATGGAAACTCATCATGCTAATAGACGTTCTTGACAATTTCATACCGTGTACAGTTAGGAACTTAATTTAATATATATCGTGTATAGTTAGGAACTTAATGAATATAATTCTTGTTACATTATCTACAGGTATTGTATTTGGCATATTGTGTCAAAATTTTCAGAAAAAATTGGTGCAAGGAAATATGCAACACATGAGGGGAAGTTTCATAATTGCATATGGAATTCAGAGAGTCCTGAAGAGTTTGATCTGAAGTGGGAGGAACTTGTCGCGGAAGATGGATTAAACAATAACGAGTGGTTAGTAAATATCTATAAAATCCGGTCCAAGTGGATTCCAGCATATGTTAATCATGTTTTCTCAGCGAACATGTCGGGTAGCCAACGGGTAGAGACCAACCACGCATTTTTAAGAAATATATCAACAAAAGCAACTCTTTATTTGACTTTATGGTGAGGTTTGGTAGGGAACTCGTTAAGCAACACCAAGGGAAATTGGTTGCAGATATCAAAGATATGAATGAGATGCCTAAAATAAAGATGAATCATGATTGTCAATTCAATAATACCCAAACTTCAATTTGAATTAAATTAAATTAATTATGCATATTATTAGGCGCTCTTCAATTTGATGGATTTTACCAATTTTTTTAGTTTTTTTTTAATTAGAAGCGGATAACAGGACCGGTGGCACCAGGGCATCCCAAATAGGTCAGCACCCGTAAACACATCCGAGCCTTGATTTATTATGTAATAGATTAAACAGATTCAATGATTAAAATGGATAATTGTTATTTTTAATTCATTTAGTTAGGCCCTGTTTTTTATTACTTAATTTCAATAACAACCAGTTCAGTTCAATTCAGTTTAATTTAGTTCAATTCAGCATTCAGTAATTTATCATTATTTATTACAATTATAATTATTCATATATAATTTATTATTATTATTATTTATAATTTAATATTATTTATTATTACTATTATTTATTTATAGTTTATCATTATTTATAAATTAGATAAAAGTCAAGAAATTGTAGTTTATTAAAGTATATATCGTTTAATAAAAAATATAAAATTAAAGTATGCATGCATATTTAAAAATTAGGAATTACATCCATATTATGAATTATTTCTCAAATTTACCTAATTTATCAATGTTAGGGATAAAATTGCATCATTTTAGACGTTAGGGATAAAATTACTCATGACCCAAAACGTTAGGATAATTTTGCACCTTAACTCTTAATTGTAATAAAAAGTTAAGAGTTTTTATTCATATGAAAATTTGTATTTAATTTCATAGGCTTTAAATTATATATAAATTTGTGTTTGTATGTAATTTGTATTTTTAATTTAAATTAGATTTGTTTTTATTTAATTTCATAGGCTTTTATGGAGTCAAAATTTTATCAAGTCAAGCTTCTATTTGATATTCAATTTAGTTTTATCTTTAATAATATTGACCTTTAAAAGATTATTAGAGTAAATCCACACGATACGTATATAACCCATCAACCCATTTTGACACTCCTACTTAACAATGCGAGCAGAGTTTGTGAAACCAGATCTCGAATTTAATTTCCATTAAATACATTATATATAGAAATAACAATTTTTTATTTTATTAAACAACCTTTAATATAATAAAATTTTATTAATGAATGAAATGCTACACATTTCTAGTTTAGATCTATAAAAATATGGGATAAATACAAAAAAAAATGTATGTGGTATACCGGATTTGCGAACTTGGCCCTGTGGGTTTTTTTTTTACAAACGGAGGTCTGTGTTACAAACCGTTAGCAAACAGAGGGTAAATTGACTAACGGTGTTAAAATTCAAAGAGAAAATAGTTAATTTGGTCCTTATATTTATTTATTTTATAAATTAACCCCCCTAATTATTTAATTATCACAAATAAACCCCAAAATCAAAAATAAAAATAAAAAAATACCTTCTTCTTCTTCTTCTTCCTCTCTCTCTCTTCTCTTCTTCTATTTTTTTTCGATTCCAGATTTCCGAAATCAAAAATCTAGAAATTCCAGATTTCCGATTTCGGAAATCTGGAATCGAAAAAAAATAGAAGAAGAAGAAGAAGAAGAAGAAGAAGAAGAAGGTATTAATGGAAGAAGAAGAAGAAGAAGAAATTAATGGAAGAAGAAGAAATTAATGGAAGAAGAAGAAGAAGGTATTTTTTATTTTTATTTTTGATTTTGGGGTTTATTTGTGATAATTAGATAATTATGGGGGTTAATTTATAAAATAAATAAATATAAGGACCAAATTAACTCTTTTCTCTTTGAATTTTAACATCGTTAGTCAATTTACCATCTGTTTGCTAACGGTTTGTAACACAGACTTCCGTTTGTAAAAAAAAAACCACAGGGCCGAGTTCGCAAATCCGGTATATCACATGCATTTTTTTTTGTACTTATCCTTAAAAATATATATAAAACTAGCCAGTACATGCTAATGTATAAAAGTTGAAAAAAAACAAAAAAAAAAAACATGTCTCAACTATCTTACTGTGAAAAAAATTAGGGAAAATTACAAATATGGGTTAATTAATCAAATTGTCTTCTCGGTCATAAATCTTGTTATTTACATTTTACATGTGCATCACTTTAATATTAACAAATCACAAACATATGTTCGGATGTGAAAAAAATAAAAAAAAAATATATTGTATTTTGTATGAATTGGAAAAAAAATTCAAAAAATTCACCGAATTTATAAATATTAATCTTCAATTCTATTATTAAATTATAAAAACATTAAATCTTTTTAGAACGAATTGATATGCAATTGGTGTAGAATAAAGAACAAAAATATCTGTGTTTTATAATAGTATCTAAAATTGGTCCAAATTATTAATATTATGGATAAAATTGCTATTGGCTACCAACATTAGGGGTAAAATACCACTATTTTAGAAATTAGAGGGTAAAATTGCTTCTGACCCAAAATGTTAGGGGTATTTTGCACCTTAACTCTACAATTAATTGTAAAACCTATCTCATAAATCTAGTTTTGTCCATTAATAATTGAAGGGAAAAAATATGCAATTTCTAATTTTTAAATATGGATGCATACTTTAATTTTTATTAAACTATGTATATTTTAGTAAACTATAATTTCTTGACTTTTATCTAATTTATAGATAATGATAAAATTATAGATAAATAATACTAATAATTAAAAAAATGATAAATTATAGATAAATAATAATAAATTATATATAAATAATGATAAATTACTAAAACTGAATGCTGAACTGAACGCTATTAAACTGAACTGAAACTGAATGCCTAATGCCTTGTCCTTTATTACTTAATTTCAGTAACAATCAGTTTAGTTTAGTTCATTTCAATTCAGTCAAGTTCAGTTCAGTTCAGCATTCAGTAATTTATCATTATTTATTATAATTATAATTTTTTATTATTTATCTATAATTTATCATTATTTATTAAAGTATTATTTATTAAAGTATGTATCGTTTAATTAAAAAAAATTTATGTATCCCTTCAGTTATTAATGGACAAAACTAGATTTATGGGAAAGACTTTAAATTAGTTATAGAGTTAAGGTGCAAAAATGTCCATAACGTTTTGGGTCAGGGTACAATTTGATGAATTGTTTCTCAAATTTACTTAATTTATCAACGTTAGGGGTAAAATTGCTCCGGCCGGTGGAACCACCTTGACCCCGGGTAGTTTCGGTCTCTTTGTCTCAATTTTTTTTTATCGGGATGTTGAATAAGCCCCCCAAAATGGCACATTAATTGTTAGGTTTGTCCAAAATTCAAAATTCTAATATTTTTTTGGACTTGTTAGGTTTCTTTAAATTCAAATTTCTAATTTTTTTTTTCATGTTAAGCCTCCCTAAATCCAAATTTCTGTTAGGTTCTCCTTAAATCCAAATTATTAATTTTTTGGTCTGGTAGACCATCTCAAATCAAAAATTTTAAATTTTTTTACATGTTTGGCCTTTCTTAAATCCATTTTTTTACATGTTAGGACTCTTAAACGAAACCTAGCTTAATTTTGAGAAATTGTACATGAATACTTAAAAAATGGTTATTGACCATTCAAATTACAACCACATATATACAAAAAAAAAACATTGAGTAGGTTCGATTTAGCAAAAAAAAAAAATTTTTTGCAAACACACATATAAAATCGACCCTCCAACCGAATAATCATGTATTCACCACTAAAAGCAGGCAACACACAAAGCTAAGTCTATATCTGGAGTTTCAATCCTAACAGCTTATATTTATCATTTTGACCGTTGACTATGATTTTTCTTTTTCATAAAGTTGGTCACTTTAGACTATCTTTGTTAAGAGAATAAACCCCAGACTCATGTTTTGGTGACCTTGGTGCTTTGTTCACGAATAGGGAAAAAATTGTTTACGGAGTGGAGCCTGTCAAACCAAAGCTTGCACTCCTAGCCATGACAGACCAGGAATGAATACTAGTCGTTTTGTTTCTTGTAGCCCCTCCCCCTCCTAAAACTAGTAGTATATATATATGGGACAAGTTTTTCAATTGAAAGTCTGAAATCATGTACTTCACCGTGTTTTTTTTATGAAAAACAATAAAATCATGAATTACAGAAATAAGATCAATTGACTCTGAACAGAAATGAGATCAATTGCCTTGAGCTCTGATCTATCAAAACACTTCCTCAAAAGGTTAAGATTAAATTTGTTTGGAAAACTTTCTTATAACAAAATGGTACTTATATAATAATCAATTTCCAACACAAACTGTAAACTTTATTTAAAAGCCAAATTAAGGCATTTAATCCCATAATTTAACACCCCATTATTCAAACAAAAACATAAAACAAACAATTCAAAACACAAATTTCATTTAATTAAATTCACACATCAGGATTAACCAAGATATAAGCTGCAATTGCCTTGAAAACTTCCATAGCCTTATCAGCAGCAACCATAATAATGTCTTCATCAACCTCCGAATTATCCTTTGCGAAATACAAGCTTTTGCACTTAACAATGGTTTCTCCATCCAAACTCACCATTTCGAATTCATGAGTAACCTTATCAAGTGTTTCCATCTAGGGCTCTCCTCCTATTACACTGTAACTGTGCTGTATCATTTAGTGGAATTCGAGGAACATCCTTCACGGAAACAACAGTAAATATAGCGTGCAGTGAGAGTGCACGTTGCTCTAATATTTTAGTATCTAATATCGACGTTACTTCTTCAGCTCCACAAAACCAGAAGGTTGCCTCTTATTGCTTGAATGCACATGGTTCATCTTTGATGCTCGTAAAGTATATAGCATTTAATAGGACAAATGTATCCTATCGCAACAAGTAATATTGTGCTAAGCACGAGATCGAACCACAAAGACTATTTGTTATAACTAGTGAATCTACCTAGAGTGATCTAATTGTTTAGAGAGTTTGGATAAAGGTTTGGGTTTGGAATAACTAATTAACTAAATTGAAAGCAATAACAAGATAAAGTGAATAATTGACAAGGTAGAAGGTGGACAATCTAGGCTGAGAAATCCTTTGATTAAATCCTATGTATGGGTTTAGGGAGTTCAGAATTATATTTTACCAGTGATTTGAAGGTAATTGTCCTAAGTGAAAGACAAACGTGATCAATATTCGTCTATCCTATTCACATGCATTCGGGTGACGGCTTGATTAGGCATATACCCTAGGTCATACAAAGCATTAGGTCTATTGACACCTAAAACTAAAGCCGTAGCCCAGTCACAAAGCCTCATTCCTAGTGGTCTCTAGCAAAGTCAGGTTAATACAGATTCGGTATAGACAATTTCGTGGTCAGGTTCTCGTCTATCTATAATCCTATCTAAGTCAGGCTCACAGGCGTTAAGCACATTATATACATAAACAGGCTAGTTGATCATTATCAATGCTCATTCTAGCATAAATCTTGTTCCTAACATCATCTAGGCATTAAGCATGCATAAACTGATCAATCAAAGGCCCTAAATCCCTAATCATACATATTCATACAATCAATTTCATCCCCACCCCAGATTGGATGGGGATCAGTTCATAGACAAACCAATCATAACAATAGGAATAATGGAAAAGAGCTTCAATTGAATATAAAGGTAAAAGACAAAAGGGAAAGAGAGAAGAAATCCAGAACCCGTTTGCCGATTCCAATTACAAAATAGAAGATCAAGCGTTTCCCCCATCAATTGTTCTTGAAAGAAATAACAGAACAAAAATAAACCTAATCTAGAAAACAGGAAAATAAAACTGAAATAAAAGCTAAATCTACATTGTGGAGGAGAGAAAGCCCTAGCGGCTCTCTGATTTATTCAATGGCTAATCCCCCTTCAAGGATTATGACTAGCTCCCTATTTATAAAGTTAGGGAGGAAACCCTAATGCCTCAAGGGTAAAAAGGGACATTTAAAAAGTGTTTAAATGGGCTTTTAGGCCCAAATCCGCACATTTCAGCAAGGGGGAAGACGCTGGTGCGCCTTTCCCCGCCTCGTCTCGTCGAGACAAGGAGTGTCTCGACGAGATGATGGCCTATCTCAACGAGACAGGTATTATCTCGACGAGACAGGTCCTAAATGGGGCGATTTTGCTCCGGCTTTTATCTGTTTAGGTCCATGGGCTTCCGAAAAGTGCTCTAACTGCCAACTTTAAAAACTATTTTGATTCTTAATTCAATTTTACAAGGTCTACAAAATTGAAATTATTATATTTTTTTTTCTACAATGAAAAGAAAATATTAAGAAATATATAAGTACATTTAAAAAAAATTAAAAAAATATAAGTCGGTAAAATTTAATAGACAACCTTAATTGGTTAATTGCAATATTGTTTGATTATAAATAAATATGCTTAAACTTTTACATGAGACACATCAAAGTTTTTTGATTGGAAGTGAGGAGAGAGTGAATGCTCCAACCCGTTTTATTAAGAAGAACAAAAAAATAAATACATAGTCAATAAATCAAAGAATGATGCAAAATTAAGTAAACCGGAATGAGGCCGTGCCCCAGACATTATCCTTCAGCAAAAGTTGGCAGAAATCGGGTGCGGCGTCTCACCAACACTCACCCGTCCTGATTTGACCATAACTAGCAAGTCGATCTGCAAATCGATTTCCCTCTCGATACGCGTGGGAAATCGAAATCTGCATTTCCTGCAATTTTGTTTTGCAATCTGACCAGGCAACAATGAATTGCCACGGAACCCGACTAGTGCGAGATCACATGACTGTAACCACATACGCCGAATCCCTTTCTAGCCAAAGCCTACGCCAACCCCAAGAGAAAGCATAAGAAACCGCCGTTATAGCCGCCTGTAATTCCACAATGTGGGCGAAGTGAGAGGTCGTCGGAAATGCGAAAGCTCCGAGCACCTGACCAGAGTTGTCCCTGAAAATTCCCCCACAACCAGCAGTAGAATTCACGACCGAAGCATCCGTGTTCGCCTTTATCCAGCCACTAAGCGGGGGTTGCCATCTAACCGGAATGATCCACAGGGTCTTCTGTAATCTGGGACTAAGCGCTAGAGAGCATAGGATTTTCCTTTCGACAATTGAGTTACACATCGTGCCTTTTCCTAAGAGATCCGTCTGCCTGATCTGAGTCCAAAGCAATAGAAGTGAAACATGAATGTTTGGCATAACATTGTAAAAAAAACAAGCATTTCTAGCTTTCCATATCACCCAAACCATGTGCACAATCGTACTCAAACTAGAAAAGTTTATTTAATTAGATAAATAATTATTTCCTTCCGTGAAGATTAAATTACATATAAAATAATTATTTCCTAACTAAATATTATTATTTCAGATTTTGTCATTTCAGATAGTTACTCTAATTTTGTTTATTTGGACATTTCTTGGGGCATTTCAGATAGTTTTTTTGAGGATTTTAATTTCTTAGGGCCTTGAAACTACAAACAGTAATTAGTTTCTTACTGCAATTAGTTTCTTTTTTTTTTTACAATTTGGTTTATTTCAGATTTTGTCATTTCAGATAGTTACTGCAATTAAGAGCATCTTTATGTATCATTTTGCATATTGGTTTATTTCATATACTTCCTGTATTCATATTTCATTGTTTATTTTTTAGAAAAATTATGAACATCTCACTCAAGTTGAAGTTCAACATATTGCTAAGGAAGTTGTTGATTCCATTGATGAGTTACAAACATACTACAAGGCTACTGGAGGGCTTAATGGGGATGGGGAAATTTTTGGATTGGGTTCGGCTGCTTCCCAATATTATCATGACAGTTATCCTAGAAAATCAAGAGCATCGTCCTCTTCAAGTTCTGTTAATGCATCAAATTTAGGTGATAGTAATGGAATTCATGAGGTAAGAACCACACTTGAGACAGTATAGAAGCGCCTTAATGGCTTCAATGCCGATAGAAGCAGGTATATAGCACATCTAGAGCAAGTAACGGAACGACATGATCGATTGGTTGAAGGTATATAATTGCTTGCCAGTGCAATTGAGGTAAGAGAGCTTCGGGAGAAATTGACAAATCTGGAGACACAAATTGGCCCATCTATCAATCAACTTCAAATTACTATCAATCGTCTTCAAGCGAGTGTACGAAATTTAGAGCGTAGTTCTAAGTAAGATAAGTTTAGGTGTTGGATCATAACATATATTTTGACTTGGTTTATTAGGTTAACTTATATATTTTGACAAAACTGATTAAGTTAACCTTTTGGCTGATCCTAGAACAATCTTATTAGCGTAATGACAAGTCTCATTGTGGTGAATGTGGCATCAGACCACTGCTTAGGAAGGGATGGCTCCTCCCTAGATCCAGGAAAGAAGAATGAAGGGCGTCAGATCTCAATACAAATCTTCGGGACCCCAAATTCGTTAGGTCATCCCAATGTCTTTGGTTATTCCCAGCTCTAAATTATCCTCCATGGTCATGGGCCAGGGGTCTGCCATTTGTATTTCCTCTTATGAGTTGATTTGCCAACACCGATCTTACACGCTCGGCCGCAGAGAGACCCAAATCTCATGCAATAGACTCCACGACTTGTTCATTGAAAGAAATTAGTGAGAATTCATGCGCTGGTTGGACTTTTACATCTTCTATGAGGGTATTGCACCCAATAAAAGTCCTATTATTTTCAGTCGAGGGTGGAACAGAGGTTCCACTAGTGGAAGGGGTTGGTCCTTCCGATGTCATTATGCTCGAGGTAAAAACTCTATTAATCTTAGAGCTCCACCTTCATCGCACCAATTGATATCTTGTAGAATTTCCTTCATCGGAATGCTTCCCTGTGAGGAGTCGTTGGGTTCGGCCGGGAACACTCCGATGCTTAAGTTGGAAATAATTTTATATAGAATAATTCTATCATAGCTATCTAAATTAAGGATAAATTATATATATGGCTACTAAACTTTATATATTTCACGTTATGGTTATTGAACTTTAAAACGTAACAGAAAAGTCACCGAACTTTACAATAAATTACATACATGACAACTATTAGCTTTGACACATTTCTTTTTACATTCAACTACCTACTCAACAAGTTAAATTCACTCTTTCCCCGTTTTACCCATCAATCCATTCTTCTTTCACAACTTCATATCTTTGTCTCTCGATATATTTTTCTTTTTTTCATCTCTTTTTCTCCTAAAAAAAGATATAAATAAATGAAAAAAAAAAGAAAAAGTTAGGGAGAATCACTTTTTCTCCTAAAAAAGATATATAGAAATGAAAAAAAATAGGGAGAGAAAAAAAACTTAACTTGTTAACAAATAAAGTTAAAAAAAAAAAGTGGATCAATGACAATGAATATAGACTTATTCATGTGGCGACTTAGTTGGGCTCAACAGACTTACATTATAAAAATACTCAACTCACTGCTAACCCAATACGCTCTAAATTTAAGCTGCTCAGACTTGACAATCAAAAGTCAATCCGCACAAGTCCATCTCAAAAAATAAAATTATATTATTTAATTAAAAAATTAAAATTAATATTAAGAATAGAAATAAAAAAAAAGTAACACAATTAAAAGGAGCCACTCCACTCGACAACATAAAATGACTATGGGGTGTTTGGTAGCTGGTTTTCGACCTCCTATTTGCCTTTTCACTTTGAAAAGGAGAGTTTCAGGTGTTTGGTTAGACACCTCCTGTTTGCCTTTTGAA
Organism: Euphorbia lathyris; assembly: GCF_963576675.1. NCBI lineage: Eukaryota > Viridiplantae > Streptophyta > Magnoliopsida > Malpighiales > Euphorbiaceae > Euphorbia > Euphorbia lathyris. Next base: position 14,439,410 of record NC_088914.1, on the reverse strand, counting down.
GCCGAAAAGTAGCTTTTTATAAAAGCAGGGAATCCCTGCTTTTTGAAACAGCAGCCTTTTCAAACAGCAAACAGCAAACCGTAACGGGAAACAGCAAACAGCAACAGCAAACAGCAGAGAAAACAAACGGACCCTATACCTAAATAAATCATGGTCACTGAATTTTACTCATTTTAATATTGTGATCATTGAATTTCAATTCTTAATGGTATGACCATTGAACTTTACACTTTTTAACATGAGTGACCATTCAACTTTAACTAACTCCTCAAAACGGCTGTTGACGGTCTCTAAATAAAAATATTCAAGAATTAAAATTGTTCAGAACGATATTTACTATGAAACCACATTTTTTATTTTCCAAAATCACATTTTTCAGAACTTTGTCTTTCTAAAAATTCATTCTCTTCCCTAACCAAATAAAACTTAAATAACCTCAAAACGAAAATTTTCAAGAATTAAAGTTTCTTATAATATCATTAACTCTTCAAATTTTTTATTTTAAGACCGTCAACGGTCGTTTTGAGGCGTTGAGTGGCCACCACTGTAAAAAAGTGTAAAGTTCAGTGGTCATACCATTAAAAATTGAAGTTCAGTGACCATAATATTAAAAGGGGTAAAGTTTAACCCTATATTATATATATATATATATATATATATAAAAGCCTAATACATTACCAGCTCCCTGAACTTGTCCAAAATAGTAGATTGACTCCCTGAATTCAAGTGTCTCACCAACTCCCTAAACTTGTCCATAAAAGTAGACTAGTTTCATGAACTTTGCAAGTGTTTCACCAACTCCTTAAACTTGCTTATTCTGTAACAACCAAACACAAAAACATATTAAACCTAAATCCTAAAAATACGTCTTCATCTATTCGAGAGGTAATTTTTTCGCTTCTCCTCCTACCTTTCAACCTATTATAAGAGTTAGTGTAACTGGTTTGAGAGATTAAATGGATGGGGATCGATAGTTAGCATTATTGTTTTTATATTTAATTGTTACAGAATAAGCAAGTTTGGAGAGTTGGTGAGACACTTACAAAATTCAAGAAGCTAATATACTTTTATAGACAAGTTTATTGAGCTGGTGATATGAAATAAGCAAGTTTAGGGAGCTGATGAGATACTTATAAAATTTAGAGAATCAATCTACTATTTCGGACAAGTTCAGAAAACTGGTATTAAACCATAAAATAACAACACATTACTAATAGATTACTAGCTGCAGAACATATATATTATTATAAAACAACATATGCATAAAAAGCATATAGGTATGGACATATATAATAGCTTAATCCAATGTTATAATGATAATAACATTTTTACTTTAATTAAATTGATAATTTTTATTTGTAGGTAAAGGCTATGCTTATTTTGTTTTTAACAAAGTAAGTCTTACTTTGTGTATTTTCACCATTGGATTAATTTTCTAATCCATCATCCAATGGTGAAAACACACCAAGTAATGGTACATTGTCAAAAACAAAGTAACCATAAAAGACACCTTATTTGTATATTAAATAGTTTCATTTTTATTTTAGAAATATCATAAACTAAGGGAGCGTTTGTTTCAAATTTCGGAATCGGAATCGAAATCGGAATGTTACGGAATTGGAATCGGAATGACTATTTATTTCTTTTGTTTGGTTTGATCCGGAATCGGAATCGGAATCCAATTATCAAAAATGTTTGGTTCAAATTTCGATATCGGAATCGAAATGAGACGAGATAAAACTTTATTAAATCATAATAATAATAATATATTTAACAAATAAATTAGAAATGTCATTTATTTTCTAAAAAAAGAAATGCCATTTATAATAAATAAATCAAAAAATAAAAATCAATTTGATTATCAAGAATATTGAAAATTTGTAATACAAAAAAGTTAATTAAAAATATATTGCTCATATCAACTTACCTTTAAACACAGTAATATAAAATTCATAAATATATGGAAGCTAGTATAAGAAGACGATTATACTATTTTCTAAAAAAAAATTAGTTCCATCAACAACATAGTGGATAAAAACGTGGAGTGTAAAAAAACCAACAAATAGAAAATAAACCGCAGGAATCAATTTGATAAACATGGGTAATAGGGGGAATGGTGATTCCATGATTTATTGGAATCACACTCCCATTCCATGATTAAAATTAGTAAATCAAACATTAAGAATAGGATTATCTCATTCTCATTCCCATTCTATAATATCTTTTAACATAACCAAATACCCCCTAAAAGGTAATCATCAATTTTTAACCTTCTTCCGAATAATTAATTATTTTTTTCCAATGATAAAATTTAAAATAAAATTTGATGTAACTATAAATTTTTCATGAATTTTCTCAATTTTGATAGGGAAAATTACATAGAAATTCATGTTTCTGAAACTATTTACAACTATGTCAAGTCATAATTTTGGATAATGTCAAACTAGTAAAATCAGTACTTTTAATATATTTTAAGGATTAAAATTTATAAACTAGGACTCTAGAATATATTTTCTAGGGTTTATGATTTATAAATTGAAGTCTAGAATTTTTAAAATAGGGTGTAAAATCATAATATACAGAAAATAATGACATATTAAGAATTAAGTTTGGTGATATGACTTAATTGTAATTTTGTACTTAATTATGATATTCATGTAACTAACCCTTTTTTATATGTCCAAGCCCGGTCCATTAAAAGCGGGTTTGAGTGGATATGTAGGTATCCAGACCATGATATAATTTGTTATAAAGTTTAGTGGCTTTTATGTTATGTTTTAAAATTAGGCGGATATGACGTGAAAATGAAAAGAGTTCAGCGGTCATGGGTGTAATTTACCCTCCAAATTAGGGTTTTGGTCGGCGCTCATATATAAAGAAGAAAATCAATCATCTTCCATAGCCAGTTCGAGAAATCCGCAGCCCATTTGCTATCTTACCTCTGAAGATGGGTGTTTTCAGGGTAGGATTTGTACGAATACTCTTATTTGATCGAATAATTATGAAATAGGGTTTGGGTTTATGGATTTCTTTTCTGGATGCAGTTTCACCAATACCAGGTTGTTGGAAGAGGTTTGCCCACTGAGGCTGATGAGCATCCCAAGATCTACCGGATGAAGCTGTGGGCCACTAATGAGGTTCGAGCAAAGTCCAAGTTCTGGTAAGCTCTTTTTCTTGTTTTCAATTTAGGAACTGAATTGGGTGTTGTATTTCAGAGGCATTTGGTAATTGATCGTTCATTTCTTTAAACAGGTATTTCCTTAGGAAACTTAAGAAGGTTAAGAAGAGCAACGGCCAAGTTCTTGCTATCAATGAGGTATAAGTCACGAGAATCTGTTTTCTAATGGAACAATTGATGATCTGATAGATTTTTTTTATGATAGAATACTGCTAGCGTAATTGTATTTTTTTTTTTTTTTTTTTTTTTGCTGTTCGTGGAAACAAACTTTTCGGTTTGCTGACCTGCTCTTTGATATTTAGCCGCCTAACTTTTTTGTAGTGTAGATGTGTGTTCATACTAGTTCTTTAGCTGTAGATATTTTATCTAATCTTTTATTGTTAATGGCACATTTCATGTTTTAAGCTGTATTAATCATGTGATTAATTGATTTTGTTTGCGTAGCCTTTCTAGACATGTATTGAACTATTAAATTGCTTCATTATCTGGTCAGTATGGAAACCACTCATTCTCACTTGACTGCTTCCCTTGAAGCAACATTTGTTGTGTTGTTTTCTTTTTGATATTTCCCCCTCTGATATTCTACAGAGATTTGGGAGAACAAGTGAGCAACTATACTTTGCTATACAATTTATTTTTGAACCTTTCGTTTTTTGTTGTATTTGCATGTATGTTGTTAACTTTTTATTTTTGTTTTAACAAAATGTAAATTTTTACTGTTGCATAACTCATGTTTTGCAACCAAAACTATTTTCTGAAGTTTTATGCTTGTGTTTTGAGAGTTAGGTTGAACTGTTTGCTTCATTATTTGGTCAGTTTGGAACTACTCACTAGACTGCTTCCCTTGAAGCAACATTATCATATCTCTGTCGTATGCTTGTTTTGAGCGTCAAATTGAACTAGTGCCTGAAGCTTCACTATCTGGTCAATGTGGATCTTTTTCATTCCCATTTGACTCGTTCCCTCGAAGCAATAACGCTTGTGTTGTTTTTCTACCAAATATTTCCTTGGTGATTGTCTGTTGCTTTAGGAGAACACTGGGGCAACTACATTTCCTTCAATATTAATCCATATATTGTTTGCAATTAGAACAACTATTTATGGCAATTGCTTGAAAAACACAGGTTGTTTGAGTAATTCTATTCTCCTGTTGATTTTGTGCGTTTGAAAATGTGTTATGGTTTGCGGCCTTCAATATTTCAATAAAGCATATTATCAGCTATTTGGATCTGGATACCTAAATACTCAATAGTGCTTGAAAGATATTGGTTTAGTTGAGTGTCTTGGCTTATTGGATAAATATGTGTATAGTTTTTGCTTACTGAGTGGTGAATGCAACTTGCCTCTACTGTGGATTTTATTTTGTTAATGTTAATCTGTATGAATGTTTTTTATTGATGTTGACCGTGTATGTAAAATGGCTTGCAGATCTATGAGAAAAACCCAACTAAAATCAAGAATTATGGCATTTGGCTAAGATACCAGAGTCGTACTGGGTATCATAATATGTACAAGGAGTACAGAGATACCACACTGAATGGAGCAGTGGAAGATATGTACACTGAGATGGCATCTCGTCATAGAGTCAGGTTTCCGTGCATCCAGATAATTAAGACAGCTACTATCCCAGCTAAGCTGTGCAAGAGGGAGAGCACCAAGCAGTTTCACAACTCAAAGATCAAGTTTCCCTTAGTCTTCAAGAAGGTTAGGCCACCAACTAGGAAGTTGAAGACAACATACAAGGCTTCCAGGCCTAACTTGTTTGTCTAACTTGAAGAGAGGTTTTTTTTGGATTTTGTTTACCGGATAATTTGTTATGATTTTATAGATGGTCCAATTTTGTTTACGGGATAATTTGTTGTTTTACCCATTGTTTTTTGGTTGACCGATCTTAAATTGTTTGTAGACATCAATGTGTCTTCTATGTTATTTCTCCCCCCTCCTTTTCCCAGTCTTTATTTCTTTCACCATTGCTAATGAATTTTCCTTCTTATGACTTTCTCTAATTGGTGCTTCCACTTCTTTTCCCCTGCATATCGTCTTTTTCTTTAATTGGAAAATGCATTTGTTTTAGGATTACAACTATGCAAATGAACTTGAATAATTTGATGTAGTTGTTACAATTGTTTCCAATTTTAAGTTTATGATGTAGGATTTTGTCAGTGAGGCAGGCAATACACATAGCTGTCGGGTTCTGTTCCATTAGGGTCAGGACGATGAGATGCAGTTCTATTTGAACTACAAATTAAATATTGAGTTCCCAGAGTATTGTAGCACAAAATATATAGTTCCTGATACCTTGAACTTACTGAAATTCCTGAAGCTTTCATGGGCTTGCAGGTATTCTATGGTAGAGAAGTTTTGAACTTTTTTCACAACCCATTTTCATGTTGAACGCTAGTGGGAAGTGTTTGATTTGAATAAATTTGGACATCATTACATGCATCATATCTGTTGTTTGTCCATTCATCTGCTGGAATTTGGAAATTTTACCATTGCTGTTAACTGATACATGGCTGCTCTAGTTCCTCATATGCTATCTAAATCCTTATATACGACATTGCTCGAAATCTTAATAAATGCTATTTTCTTTCTGTCTACTGATGTTTGAGAAGTAAAAATGAGGATAAGCATTTGAGTTTAACAGTGATGAAATAGCAAGTTCTTACTCTCCAGGTAGAACAGATTTTGAGGTTAGCTTCTTGCTGTTGATCAATTGCTGAACTCTTACTCTTTGGCTTGAAATTTGTTCCTACATTGAAATTTGTTCATATTAACTCTACTTTTGGCAGTCAATGATGCATGCTGAGATTTATATACATGTGTTCCTATTTTTCTTGAGTTTTCTAGCTCTCCATGTGGTTATTTGCTCTTAAAAAATATCCATTTTATCCATTTTATACACATGTTGAACCCGAAACTATGACCTTGTGTTATACAAACCAATATATCCTCTTGCTGCTACCTTGCTGCCATGATACATTAGCAACTGCTCTGAATTGTTTACTCATTGCGTAAACAACGATGTTTTGTTATATAACAATTTACAATTTTCACCTATATATAATTTACTTTGTTGTATGTTATTGCTTTTTGTTTTATATTGGTTTTCTAAAATTAAATAAATAAAAAAGTGGACATTGGAGTCTGTCTTTTACTAAGAACCGACCCTACGTCATTGCAAAGGACTCGCCCCAATAAATGGTCTTTGGAGTCGGTTCTTGGTTAAGGACCGACCCCAATGCCTATATCATTAGCTTTGATCTGTTTTGGCTATTTGCGTCGGTTACTCAACTGATGTCTAAGACTAGTGATGCCAAAGGCTTGGCATTTGGCGTTGGTCGTAAAACTGACGCTAATGGTATGTTCTTTGGGGTTGGTATCAGCAAACGACTGACCCCCAAAGACATTACCCCAATTAGTGTGTAAATAAAATTATTCCAATATTACCATCATTTACACTTTAAGGGTTAATTGCATAATAGTCATGATTTATAAATTATTTACAAGTGTTTTATACTCGTAAACAAATTTATTTAAATGTTAAATCTGTTGGTTTTTAAAAAAAAATACTTATGATAAATGTAAATAAAAGTTAAATCTGATTTTTGATATTTGCTGAAATAATATAATTTTACATGCATAAACATTAAAAATTCTATTTTAGTCGAACTAAAAAAATTACTGTGAAGAGGAGGCGGAAATGAAAAGACGAAATGGAAGAATGGGAAGTAAATGAGATGAAGATATGAGTAATCTAATGGTAATTAAAAAAAACTCTAAATCTTTTTCCTATTCTCCTAATCTAATTTATATTTTATTATAATATCAAACAAAAGAATTTTAGAATGGGTTATATATCAAATTATAATTATTAAATATAAATAATATTCGATATTATTCGTGAGCTTATTTCACAAGCTTCTGTCGAGGTTGTTCACGAATCTATAATTGATCCTGCTCAAATTCGTCTTATTTATGAATCGAGCTTCTAAATTGTATTTGTGAAGGGTTCCTTTATAAGTCGAGCTGAGCCGAGTCAAACTTTTATTGAATCAAACACCGAGCCCTTTATGTTGTTACTAACAAAACTATTTAAAAAAGAATTAAATAAAGATTAACATAGTGTAATAATTACTTTCATCAGTGTATTTATTTGTTATCAACCGGAAAAGTAGAATGAAATATCCTCAATATTTAAACTCCAAATCGACCCTTATTTTCAACTGAGAAATAAAATAGAAAAATAAGATTAAATCTTAATTTGACCCAAGATCGAATGCTTAAACTTAATTATTCAATCACTAAGATATGCCCTTATTTATTTGTCATTCCTTTCTTAATTATTTAATTGCTAAGATATCACTAATGTCAAATGACAATTCGATATTTATTGTAAAACTTTGTGGTTACACTGAAAAGTATTTTGAACATTCAAGATTTATATCACATATATAAAAGAAGATCGCACATATACTATATTTAGTAATTCTAATTCAACTTATAAGTTATTAACTTTTCAAAAAACTTATTATTTATTACCTGATCATGATATTTGCCACATAATATATAAATATTATAATTGGAAACCATAAATAAATTATAACATGATTTATCTTCAAAGAAAATAAATAAATTAATACATAAAATATTTATCCACACCCAATCAAATAATAATTAAATTCACATAACTTAAATAAAGAATGATTTATTTAAACTCCAAAATACTTTCCCAAACAACGTTTATATTTTCTCTTACATATATATAAATAACTAAATTAAAAGTAATTAATTTTTTTTGGTAATTAAAGTAATTTAATTAAAAGCATAGAATCAGAAGAAGAAGCCGGCAGCAACAGCGGCGACTCCGGCAACCGCAGAGAACTCGATAGCAGCAGCACCAGCGGCAGGTGCAGAAGCAGGTCCACCAGCAACAGTGGCACCAGAGCCGGTGCCCAATGTTCCGGCAACAACATCGGTAGGTGCTCCAGCGGTGGCACCAGTATCGTCATCGTTGCCAATATCGTCAGCAGGTCCAGCAGCGGCGGGGCTGGTGGTAGGAGCAGCGGCAGTGGCGGCAGGGGTGGCGGGAGCGGCTGCCGATGCCATGCCGATGATGGCGACAAGGAGGAGAGATAGAACGATAAGCTTGCTTGCCATTTTATTGAATTTTTGGATTTTGAAAGGGTTTTTTGATGTTTTTGTTTTGGGGGATTATTATTCGAAAAGAAATGCAGTAGTTCTCTAAGGTATAAATAGAGAAGAACTGCAAAAGCTGATGATTTTAAATTGTGTGTTTTGGGGTTGTTATATAGTCAGGATTTATAGGCTATAATTAGTAAAATTATAATAATAGCCATTGGAGTTTCTGGTTTAATTTAGATGATTAAGTTAAGATTTACTATTTTGGGGTGCTGACTTTTTCCTTTCATTTAACTATTTACTTTCTTTTTTTACAATTGTTTTATGAATTTTAAAGATGTTTTACACAAACTAATTTAATTAAACCATTAAAATATAAGAGATTGAATCTAGTAGAATAATCATAGTTTAAGCTAGAAAATGTATTTATAATGTATATGATCTATAAAATTGAAATAAAAAAAATTCACAAAAAAAAAAAAAAAGTTGAAATAACTAAATCGCATTATGTGAATTATTTTATAGATTATATTGTTGCGTCAGAAATGAACATTTTTTTTTTGAGAAATGAACATTTTTAATTCCATTTCACTTCTCACACAACAATATAATCTATAAAGATAATTTACATAATATGATTTATTTATTTGATATATTTATTAATTTTTTTTTTTTTTTTGGTAATCAGAGAGGGCACAAGATCCATCAATAACAAAAGAAAGAAGAGACGAAAGCAAAACTAAGACCTAACAATTATATTAAATATTAGACCTCTACAATCATCAGACATGATCTCCTGGAGGTATGTATGGATACATCAAATTCATGGTGGGCTAAAGGACAAGAACCTGCGAATTTCGCTAACAAGTCAGATGTACGATTACCTTTCTTATAGGTGTGCATAAAAATAACAGACCAATCCCTATCCCGAAGATCACGACATTGGGCGATAAGCTAGGTATACGGATGCCGCAGATACACGATCGAGAAGTTGGAGCGTCATCCTCGAGCCTAATTCTATCTCAATTAGCAATTCTTAACAAGATTAACAAGATTAATCTTTTCTCTTAAGAAAAAAAAGATTAATCTTTTCTCTTAAGAAAAAAAAGATTAGCCCTTATTTGGTAATATATTAATCGTTTATACCATTTTTAATAAATTTGTATTACAAATTATATTTGAGTTTGAAGTGAAAGTCAGCAAGAAATTACAATTTGATCATCAAATTCTTAACAAGATTAATCTTTTCTCTTAAGAAAAAAAAAGATTAGCCCTCATTTGGTAATATATTAATCGTTTATACCATTTTTAATAAATTTGTATTACAAATTATATTTGAGTTTGAAGTGAAAGTCAGCAAGAAATTACAATTTGATGCTCGTTAATATATATGAAGTCTAACTTCATAGATGACCCACAAAGGATGAATAATAGGTCGGAGAAGGATCAGTGTCTGACGAATTCGTTCTGATGTCTAAGTCAACAAGGGTTTAGGAGGGTTGAAGACAAATATTAGGGGCTGTAATAGAACATACTTCTTTATAGTTATTGTTGAAACACCTTTCCACAAGATTTTGATTTGACAAAATCATCCATGATTAAGAGGCAATTAAATTTAAATGCTTTGATTTAATTGTACTAATGTGTTTGTTCAATATTGAGTGCAAAAATATATATGTAAAGTTAGACAGCACAAAAGTCAGCATAAGCTAAGCTGAGTGGAACGAAACTCAGCATGAAAGAAATAGAAGCTGAGTAGAGTAGAACTCAGTCTCAGAAGTCTCCTTTCAAAGTTGCCAGAACGAAGCTAACTAAATCAGAAGACTCCTTCAGAATTGTATAAACAGAACGGAGCTGACTAAGAAGGAACTCAGCATGGAAGTTAAACACTCGAAGATAACGAATGAAGCTGAGTGACAGTCAGGACAACATGAAGGATCCGTTCACTAAAGGACAAAGTCTGACAATCTTCTGCACCAATACACAGAAGACTAATTCCAAGAATCATGGGTCTATGGATTATTGGTAAAAGACAACTGGCACAAAAAGACAATTCTGACACAAGAAGACAAAACCTGACGCCTGAAGAAAACAGAGGAAGGGAATGGCCGGAGTCTGAAGCTGACCAGAAGATGTTCCCTAAAAGAGCCGGTTTGGTGTTAACGGTCAAAACAATTCAAATGATCCATCTGCAGATTTCCATCTATAAAAGGACAATCAAAGACCTTGGATCATTGCCGGATCATCAAAAGAAAAATACAAGAGAGAAAATCTTCAAAGCACTCAAATACAAAAAGATCTTACACCAACTTTTCTATTCTCTGTGTAAATGCTAGATTGATTGTCTTTGTAATCATCTAAGGTGTTCTTTGTTTGAAAAAGAACAAGTGTGTGATCAATAGGTATATTGAGAGAACTGTGCTGAGTGCTTGGTTGTAAGCATTCAGTGGTAGAGAAATCTAGGTGCTGGGTTGTAGCACTTAGTAGGAGTTGAGTAGACGAATAGAGGACGGTACTCTTGCATATTCAACTGCCTGTAAATGGTTTGTGCTCTACCTTTAAAGAGCTCAGTATTGGATTCAAAAGAGAGGCCGAACCAGGATAAGTGATACTGAGTAATCTCTAAACTCTCTCTCAATATTATATGTGCATGTGTTGTATGGAAATTTACTCAGCATATAGAATTGCTTAAAGTTAACTCTGAGAAATTTCAAGTGCTATGTTAGAAGTTGACCTCCAAGAGCGTCAACATCTAACTTATAAGTAAAACAGCTTTTGTCAATATCTGTCCAAAGTCGACTTATCGCATATCTGGCCAAGCTGACCAAAAGCTGTGCTGACTAACTTGCAAAATAACTAAGTCAGCATACACATTTTGAAAAAAAGTTATATTAGTTTCTAACCCCCCCCCCTGGAACTAATCACACGGGACCAACAAGTGGTATCAGAGCCAAAAGCTCACTACTCAAAGATCTAACAATCTTGAGCTGATCCCGAAATATGAGTGAAAACAGCACACGTTTCCTCCCAGGAAACCAAACAACACAGATACTCCCTGAGGGATTATCAATCACTAGACCTCCCTTATTCTTTGGGTCGAACTACACATTTTGGAAAAATAGAATGAAAAATTTTATTCAAGCCACAAACATGAGTGCATGGCTTGCAATTGTTCAAGGTCCACATGTGCCATACAAAACTGTTGACAATGAGAAAGTTGTTAAGAGTGAAGCTGAGTGGACAGAGGATGACCTCAGAAAATTACAAAATAATGCTTCGGCTATCAATATGCTTCATTGTGCTCTAGATGCTGCAGAGTACAATAAGATTTCAGGTTGTGAGTCAGCACAGGAGATCTGGAAGAAGTTGGAAGTGACTTATGAAGGCACCAGCAAGGTCAAGGAATCCAAAGTGAACCAACACATGCGATTGTATGAGCTGTTCGAGATGACTGACAATGAGGACATCTCAGCAATGAATGCCAGGTTCACCAACATAATAAATGAGCTTAAAAGACTCGGTAAGAATTTCACTGAAGAAGAACAAGTGAAGAAGATCTTACGAAGTCTTCCTAAAAGATGGCAAGCTAAGAAAACAGCTGTAGAGGAAGCTCAGGACCTGACCACATACAAATATGATGAGCTGATCGGTTCCTTGCTGACCTATGAAATCTCCATGAAAAATTTTGAAGCTAAGGAGAAAACCGAAGATAAGAAGCAGAAATCTTTAGTCATGAAAGCTGACTCCACTGAAGCTGAGTCAACTGATGATGAAGAAATGGCCATGTTTACTAGAAAGATGAAGAAGCTGTTCAGAAAAAATGAAAGAAACAGCAAAAGGCCTTTCAGAAGAAATGACAAGTACAAAGCTGAGTCCAGTGACAAATACAAGAAGGACAGCTCTAAGTCTGTCACATGTTTTGAGTGCCACCAAACTGGGCACATCAAGTCAAGTTGTCCTAACCTCAAGAAAGAGAAGAAAGGAAGCAAAAAGGCTATGGTAGCAACATGGAGTGATAGTGATGAGTCAACCTCATATGAAGCTGAGGAGAATGAAATAGCCAACATATGCTTCATGGCTGATGATGCTGACCATATCAATCATGAGTAAGCTGTCCTCTCTGATGAAACTGGCCAGGAGGAACAAAACAATGAGGTAACATCCCTACTTATGCTTAGAAACAAAATGATAAATGCCCTGAGTGATTTATATACACTAACTAAGAAGTGTAACAAAAAAATCAAATCACTCAACAGGCGATGTGACGAGATTGAAGAGGTCAAGCTGAGTGACCTCCGATATCTCCTCCAGGACAACTCTGATTTACATACCAACATGCAAATCATACATAAGTTTGTCACGGAGGTCCAAACTGAGTTAAAGAAACTCAGAAAGGATGTTACAACCCTACAGAGTCAAGCAAAAGGCTCAAAATCCAATGCTGAGTATGCAAGTACTAGTCAGCATAAACAGTTCACCCAGTGTGAATGTTGTGGAAAAAGGGGACACACAAAAGATGTGTGTTGGTTCAACAAGCGGATTGTCCAATGCGACTTCTGCGGAAGAAAAGGACATACCACTAAGGTATGTTGGCATGCTCAGCACAACAATGCTGACCGCACTCAGTATAACCCTCAAAGGGTAATTCATTGTGACTTTTATGGTAAGAAAGGCCACTCCATAAAAGTATGTCGTCACAAATTGAAGTACGACTTTGCACCTGTTTATACTAACAAGAAAGGACCCAAAAAGAATTGGGTACCTAAAGATGAATAGTTTAAAATGCAGGTTAGCTTGATATGCGTGGAGAAATCAAAACTTTGGTATATAGACAGCGCATGCTCAAGGCACATGACAGGTGATGAAACACAGTTCATCACACTAGAGCTTAAACGAGGTGGAAGTGTAAGCTTTGGAGACAATAAGAAGGGTAAGATAGTCGACTTAGGTACTATCGGAGGTAACCCAAATATTGAGTCTGTCTCCTTAGTTAACGGTCTCAAATACAATCTGCTGAGTGTAGCTCAGCTCTGCAAAAGTGGCAGAAAGGTTGTATTTGATGATACTAAGTGTCAAATACTCGAGGAAAATACAAATGAATTAATTTTAACTGTCCCTCGTGTAGAAAACGTATACATGATAAATCTAGAAAAACAGTTTTCCAAAAATATATGCTTAGTGTCTAAAGAGGATAACTCCTGGCTATGGCATAGAAGACTTGGGCATGTCAGCATGGACCTTCTTGCCAAATTAGCTAGAAAGCAATTAGTTGAGGGACTACCCAAGTTAAAATTTGAAAAATATCAATTGTGTAAAGCTTGTCAGCAAGGCAAACAAACCAAAAAGTCATTTCATAGTAAAAATATTGTCTCAACCAAGAGACCATTAGAATTACTACACTTGGATCTTTTCGGACTTATCCAGCCACTCAGCTTGGGAGGTAAGAAATTTTCCTTAGTCATTGTAGATGATTTCTCTCGGTACACTTGGATCATCTTGCTGAGTAGCAAAGATGAAACATTTGAGATGTTCACTGCATTAGTCAAAAAGCTTGAAAATGACAAAGACCTAAGAGTAGCTCACATTAGAAGTGATAATGGTGGAGAATGCAAAAACCAAATGTTTGATGAATTCTGTGAAACTAATGGTATTGACCACAATTTCTCTGCCCCTAGAACTCCTCAACAGAATGGAGTTGTTGAAAGGAAGAATAGGACAATAGTAGAAATTGCTAGGACAATGCTGAGTGAAAATAGGCTTCTAAAGTATTTTTGGGGAGAAGCCGTCAATACGGCATGTTATATATTGAATAGGGCCTTGGTAAGACCTATATTAAAGAAAACTCCTTATGAACTTTGGAAAGGACGAAAGCCCAATATTGGATACTTTCGTGCCTTTGGGTGTAAATGTTTTATACTCAATACTAAGGATAATCTGGAAAAGTTTGATGCCAAAGCTGACGAAGCAATCTTTATGGGGTACTCAACAAACAACAAAGCATATAGAGTTTATAATAAAAGAACTCAAGTTGTAGAAGAGTCAGTCCATGTAGATTTCGATGAAACTGACCCTGCAGGTAAGACAACTCAACCCATGGAGGATGAGCCAAACTCAGCTCATACTGACCTAATTGGAGGTGCTGAGCCATCAGCACAAGAGCTGACCAAAGGTAAAATCGAAACTGAAATTACCTTTGCTGACCAATCTGTCCCTGTAGAGATTGTAGAAACACCTCTCCCAAGCAACTCAACATTGCCTAAGGAAATAAAGATTCCAGGAGGACACTCAGAAAAAGCCATTCTTGATGATGCGGACAACAAGGTGATGACAAGAGATCAGCTTAGAAAGTTCCTCAGCAACGTGGCATTTGTTTCAGTACATGAGCCCAAGAACTTTGCTGATGCTGAACAGGATGAATATTGGATCAATGCCATGCAAGAAGAACTTGACCAATTCACCAGAAATGAGGTATAGGATCTAGTACCTAGACCTAGGAATCAAAAACCCATAGGAACCAAATGGGTCTTTAGAAATAAACTAAATGAGCATGGAAATGTAATTAGAAACAAAGCTCGACTTGTAGCTCAAGGGTACAGTCAGCAAGAGGGTATAGACTATGGAGAAACGTTTGCACCAGTTGCTAGGCTAGAAGCTATACGTATATTGTGTGTCTATGCTAGTTTTATGAATTTCAAACTATACCAAATGGATGTAAAAAGTGCATTTCTTAATGTCTTTATAAACGAAGAGGTATATGTTAATCAACCTCCTGGGTTCGAAGATCCAAAATATCCGAACCATGTTTATAAACTCAAAAAGGCCATGTACGGCCTAAAACAAGCTCCAAGAGCTTGGTATAAGAGGTTGACCAATTTCCTGCTGACCAGGAACTACGTTAGAGGAAAAGCTGACACAACCTTGTTTATTAAGAAAAAGGGTAAACATACCCTACTTGCACAGATATATGTAGATGATATAATATTTAGTGCTACTGACGAATCTTTGTGCAAAGAATTTAGCCAACAGATGCAAACTGAGTTTGAAATGTCCATGATGGGTGAACTCAACTTCTTCCTTGGACTTCAAATTAAGCAGGGTAAGAATGACATCTTTATAAGTCAGTCCAAATACACCAAAGAAATGTTAAAGAAATTCAGTATGGTGGATTGCAAACCCATATCAACCCCCGTGGGTACTGATACTGTCCTATGCAAAGATGAGAAGAGTAAGTCAGTAGATAGTAAGCTCTATCGAGGTACGATAGGTTCATTACTTTATCTCATAGCTAGTAGACTTGATATACAGTACTCAGTATGTTATTGTGCGAGATATCAAGCTGACCCCAGAGAATCTCATCTAACAGCTGTAAAAAGAATTTTTAGATATTTGCAGAGCTCAGTTGATGCAGGTTTATGGTATCCAACTTCAAATGACTTCACACTCATAGGATACACTGATGTTGACTATGGACGGGATAAGCTAGAACGCAAAAGTACTTCAGGTGGATGTCATTTCCTTGGAAGCTGTCTAGTATCTTGGTTCAGCAAGAAGCAGTCATCAGTTGCTCTGTCAACAACCGAAGCTGAGTACGTTGCTGTTGGAAGCTGTGTAGCTCAAGTCCTATGGATAAAGCAACAGCTTGAGGATTTTGGAGTAAGAACAGAGACAATAGAGATCAGATGTGACAACAAGAGTGCCATTGATCTATCTAAGAATCCAGTCCAACACAGCAGGATGAAGCATGTTAGCATAAGACATCACTTCATCAGATATCACGTACTAAAAGATGAGATCAAGCTGACCTATGTGCCAACAAATGAACAGCTTGCAGATATCTTCACTAAGCCCTTGGCACGAGAACAATTCAATATACTAAGGGAAGCCATCGGTATGTCAAATCCACTCTAAATAAACCTATATGAAAAATTGAATGTTGAGTGATTGCCATGTTGAGTGGAAATTTGAATGATTATGCAAATGACATGCTGAGTAAATTAACAATAAGAAACTTCTACTCACCAAGCTTGAAATGATCACCCTATGCTGAGTTGACATATACATTGAGTGATTATACTGAGTAGATACAAATGTTGAGTAAATATCCTGTGCTGAGTAGATAAACATATTGAGTAATCACCTTATGCTGAGTAGATGTACATGCTGAGTGATTAACGTATGTTGAGTTATTTAGAGATAGAAAAATCATGTTCACAAAAACTAGGTACTCAACATCGCGAATGCTTCGAACTCTAGCAAAATCAAGTAGAAACCCACTCGCATAAAATAAATGCCTACACGTGTAACTACTGGCACCTTGGAAAGACTCACATTAATGGCAAATCCCATGCGCCGAAGATGTCATAAATGACAGAATCTCTGTCAGTTGAACGTCCCTGGGTAAAACAACTAGTTAAATGAATAGGGCCGCCGTAAATCTATATAAATAATGGAAGGATCCCCACTCATTACTCTTTACGCTTACGATCTTCTGTAATCGAACCCTTCTCTCTCCCTAAAACTCAAAACCTTCATCTGTAACAATGGCTTCCGGTAAAAACGAAATCCCTAACGTCACCACTCAGATTGGACAAACCTCCGACAAACCCACTCAAGCTGACCCTGCTAGTTCTTCGAAGCAAATAGAAAGGAATTTGATCAAAGTCCACAAGAAGGTCAACAATTTGGAGGTTCTAAAATGCAGATGGTTTTCTCCAGGATTCATCACTTTTGAGAAACCGTTCTGTGACTGGATCGAGAAGAACAAATGGACCGGTCTCTTCTCACTCACCGGAAAAACCTACCCTAGGCTGGTCAGAGAATTTTATTCCAATATGTTCATCGATGAAGACGATGCTGACTATTTGGAGACTACGGTCAAAGGTCAGAAAATCACCATAACCCCTGCCTATCTAGCTACTCTGCTAAACTTACCAGAAGAAGGAACAGAGTTTAGGACCACAAAAGAAAAGGTGTCGAAGGAAATGCTTGAGAAGATGAAGGGGTTCTGTAAACCCAAGAATCATAAAGGTGAAATACCCAGCACCTGTATGAGGCAAGAACAGAAGATGGCTCACTTCATACTGACCAACTTTATCTTCCCTAAACTGAGCTCAATCTCCTCTGCCTCCAATTTTGAACAGTGCTTCATTTGGCACATGTTGACCTACACTCCACTTAATCTACCTGTTTTTTTAGTTAGGGCTCTTCAACGTGGTGGAAAGAAGCTTAGGCTGGGTTCTCTGATTACCAAGATCATCGAGGACCAGAAAATTGAGACAATCAATGAGACTGAAAGCTGGGGAAATGAAATTTCAGCTACTTTGCTGGAAGGATTATTATACAATCAGCCATTAAAAGGATTTGAAGAGGTTGAAGATGAAGAGGAAGAAGATGTTGATACTGAACAGGTTGAAGAACCTAAGTCAGCTGAGCCTGAGAAGAAGAAGGAGAAGAGAAAGGCCATTGAAACATGTTCAAAAGACATCAATACTGTCCCAAAGAAGGTAAGGCGGATGTCTAAAGAAAAAGCTGTGTCGGCAGAGAAAAGAAAGAGGCCAGAAGAGCCTGAGTACGAAGCTGAGGAAAGTAACGAAACCCCTTTGCTGAAAAGGAAGAAGGTTCACACCTTAAAGACAGTTGAAGCTGGTCCCCTAGATTGGGTTGTACAGTCCACAGGTCATGGGATTGACCAAGAACAAACCAATGCTGAGCCAGCCAAAGATGCTGAGAGAGAGAGGAGAATAATGAAACTGAAGAACATGCTGAACAAGAAAGGGAAGCTGAGAATGAAACTCTTATTGAGGAAGAAGTCCATACTGAGCAGGAAGAACCTGCTGATGTTGAGAAATCTCAGGATGATGCTGAGAAGAGAATTGAGGAAGAAGAAAATGATGCTGTTGAGGATCATGTTGAGCAACATGAGCATCCAACTGTGGAAGAAGAGACAGTTGATACTGATGAGGAGGTTATTCATGCTGACCCATCTCCTCCTAAAGAAACAAGGTTCAAGCGGCTCAAAAAGAAAGCCCGTAAGGCTCCAGCTCTTGACCTCCTTGCAGACTCTTCTCTTCAGGAACCATTTACTAACCTGTCTGAGCTACAGTTCAAGTACTTTGCCAATGATCCTGAGTCTCCATCAAAAGAAAAACAAGCCTCTGTTACTCAAAACGAGGAAAAAGCCAAAACCGTTGAAGATCCAAATCCAGCTGCTCAAGATGGAACAAATCCTGCTTCAATATCACCCCCTCAAGTTGAGCAGGTCAACATGACTAACCAAACTCCACCTCCAACACACCATGTTGATGAATCAGCTCCTGAAGCCAATCCACATCAAAGTCCCATCACCAATCCTGGTGATCAATCTGGCAAACAGCCAACTCCACCACCACTAAGCTCAATTCCAGCCTCTGAGGCCAATGCTGCTCAATTCTCATACTTGGATGCTACTGAGTCAGGACGATGAATCATTGCCTCGGCTCAGTCCTTGCTTCAAGATTTGAACCCTCCTCAAGCTGATGCCACTAGATCATCTCATACTGAGTCATCCCAAGTGTCTGGAATCACTCAGCTTCTCAATGAAATAAGAGGACTCAAGGATCTTGTAAGTGTAATGACATCTGTTCAAAGCCAGCAACCCAGACAAGACCAAGTAGCAAAGCTGACTGACTTGGTGCTCAATATGGTAAATCATCTAAACACGCTTGAAGGCAAAATCCAACAACTATCGGAAGTTAATCCAGGGTATGCAACTTCCACTGAGCTTCAAGACTATTTTGCTAAGTTAACTGCCGAACTGACCAAATCAAGCGCAACTGGCAATCCTGAGTATGCCACCTCTGTTGAGTTACAAGCCTGCTTTGAAAAGATGACTGTGGATCTTACGAGCACCCGTGAGTTAGTTTCTTCCACTTCTCAGTGTACGGTTGAGCAACTAAGTGAAGCAGTCAGTCTACTCAATATCAACAAAGCACAGATGAATGTGGATCCCAACGATAAGCTGCTGAGTCTTTCCCAATCCATTCTCGAAGCTATGCGCATAAACAACACTCAACGCGTTTTCTTTGATCAAGGGATGTTGAAGATGTACCATCAAGCCTACGCACCGCTTACCAACTTTGTCACTTGGATCAGCAAGTCCCATGAGTGCATTCTGAGCATGCTGAGTAGTTCTCTAAGAATTTCTTGGTCAATTCAAGATGACAGTATACCTGTCATAGATGGTCTGAGAGAAAGTACCGACCGGCTCCAGCGCTACTCACATATTCTCTCCACTGCTGCTCGAAAAGAAACCTTTCTCTACAAACCCGATGATGGCAAAACGGGGGAGAAGAATCCAGAAGGAACTCAGCTTGCAGGTGGTGCATCAGGGAGCAAAGATAAAGGCAAAGGACTATATCAAGCTGTGCATGGAGCACAATTCAATCTGAAGAAAAGAAAGTAGAACTAGCTTGTAGTAAATAGCTTTGTCAATGCTTAGGACTTATATATTATGTTCTTCTATGTTTTTTCTTTGCTTACAAAGGTCAATCTATGACAAGTACCATTTTCTCAACCTGACCGATAAAATTGAACAAACAAATTAAGAAGTAAAACCTACTCAGTATACATTAACACCAAAATACTTATGTAATAAACTGAGTAACAACATACTTCTAATATTTTTGAAAACTGACTTAAAACCAATCTTGAAAATTAACATTAAACTAAGTCAGTATACACAAATGTCTTGAGGTTAATTCAATTAAATCTTTGAAGGTTTAGAATTAAGGTAAGACAAAATGTGCAACCCTTACGGGGGAGTTATTTCAAAAATAAAACAATCATGGGGTAACTTATAACTGAGTTCCATAATTATGTATTTTTCCAACATCAAAATGGGGGAGTTTGTTGAAACACCTTTCCACAAGATTTTGATTTGACAAAATCATCCATGATTAAGAGGCAATTAAATTTAAATGCTTTGATTTAATTGTACTAATGTGTTTGTTCAATATTGAGTGCAAATATATATATATAAAGTTAGACAGGACAACAGTCAGCATAAGCTAAGCTGAGTGGAACGGAACTCAGCATGAAAGAGATAGAAGCTGAGTGGAGTAGAACTCAGTATTAGAAGCCTCCTTTAAAGATGCCAGAACGAAGCTGACTAAATCAGAAGACTCCTTCAGAATTGTATAAACAGAACGAAGCTGACTAAGAAGGAACTCATCATGGAAGTTAAACACTCGAAGATAACGAATGAAGCTGAGTGACAGTCAGGACATCATGAAGGATCCGTTCACTAAAGGACAAAGTCTGCCAATCTTCTGCACCAATAATTGAAGCCTCGAAAATACACAGAAGACTAATTCCAAGAATCATGGGTCTATGGATTATTGGTAAAAGACAACTGGCACAAAAAGACAATTCTGACGCAAGAAGACAAAACCTGACGCCTGAAGAAAACAGAGGAAGGGAATGGCCGGAGTCTGAAGCTGACCAGAAGATGTTCCCTAAAAGAGCCGGTTTGGTGTTAACGGTCAAAACAATTCAAATGATCCATCTGCAGATTTCCATCTATAAAAGGACAATCAAAGACCTTGGATCATTGTCGGATCATCAAAAGAAAAATACAAGAGAGAAAATCTTCAAAGCACTCAAATACAAAAAAATCTTACACCAACTTTTCTATTCTCTGTGTAAATGCTAGATTGATTGTCTTTGTAATCATCTAAGGTGTTCTTTGTTTGAAAAAGAACAAGTGTGTGATCAATAGGTATATTGAGAGAACTGTGCTGAGTGCTTGGTTGTAAGCATTCAGTGGTAGAAATATCTAGGTGCTGAGTTGTAGCATTTAGTAGGAGTTGAGTAGACGAATAGAGGATGGTACTCTTGCATATTCAACAGCATGTAAACGGTTTGTGCTCTACTTTTAAAGAGCTCAGTATTGGATTCAAAAAGCCCGGAGGACTCTAGGGACTGTGTTGGTCCCTAGTAATTAGTTCCAAGGGGGGGTTTAGGAACTAATGTAACTTTTTCGCTTTTAAGTATGCTGACTTAATGTTATTTTGTGAGTTTGATAACTCAGCGTGTTGGTCAGCACGGCCGATTGATTTGTTAGACAGTTTTAGTACTATGCTGACTAAGACTGCTTAACTCGAGAGTTGGGAATTGACACTTGAAAGGTCAGATTCCAACTTAGCACTCAGATTTACTCAGTTTCAGTTTTAACAATTTATAAGCTGAGTAAATACAACAAGCAACACATGCATATATATATATATATATATATATATATATATATATATATATATATTGAGAGAAAGAGTTTAGAAGTTACTCAGCACGACGTATCCTAGTTCGGCCTCTCTGCGTACGTCCAGTCCCCAGTTCCTCCTGGGATTTTCGAATCCAATACTGAGCTCTTTAAAGGTAGAGCACAAACCGTTTACAGGCAGTTGAATATGCAAGAGTACCGTCCTCTATTCGTCTACTCAACTCCTACTAAGTGCTACAACCCAGCACCTAGATTTCTCTACCACTGAATACTTACAACCAAGTACTCAGCTCAACACTCTCAATACTCCTATTGATTACACACTTGTTCTTTTTCAGGTAAAGAACACTTTAGATGATTACAAAACAATCAATCTAGCATTTACACAGAGAATAGACAATTTGGTGTAAGATCTATTTGTATTTGAGTGCCTTTGGGATTTTCTCTTCTTGTATTTTTCTCTTGATAATCCGGCAATGATCCAAGGTTCTTGATTGTCCTTTTATAGAAGGAAATCTGCAGATGGATCATTTTGAAATAGTTTTAGCCGTTGTGTCCAAAACGGCTCTTTTAGGGAACATCTTCTGGTCAGCTTCAGACTGTTCCGCTATTCCCTTCCTCTGTTTTCTTCAGGCGTCAAGTTTTGTCTTTTTGCATCAGACTTGTCTTTTTGTGCCAGTTGTCTTTTACCAATAATCCATAGACCCATGATTCTTGGAATTAGTCTTCTGTGTATTTTTGAGGCTTCAATTATTGGTGCAGAAGATCGGCAGACTTTGTCCTTTAGTGAACGGATCGTTCATACTGTCCTGACTGTTACTCAGCTTCATTTGTTGTCTTTGAATGTTCAACTTCTCTGCTGAGTTCCTTCTTAGTCAGCTCCGTTCTGTTTACACAATCCTGAAGGAGTCTTCTAATTTAGTCAGCTTCGTTCTGGCATCTTTAAAGGAGGCTTCTAATAATGAGTTCTACTCCACTCAGCTTCTATCTCTTTCATGCTGAGTTCCGTTCCACTCAGCTTAGCTGACTTTTGTCCTATTTAACTTTATATATATATTTTGGCACTCAATATTGAACAAAAAAAATTAGTACAATTAAATCAAAGCATTTAAATTTAATTGCCTCTTAATCATGGATGATTTTGTCAAATCAAAATCTTGTGGAAAGGTGTTTCAACAAACTCTCCCATTTTGATGTTGGCAAAATACATAATTATGGAACTCAGTTATAAGTTGCCCCATGATTGATTTATTTTTGAAATTACTCCCCCGTAAGGGTTGCACATATTGTCTTACCTTAATTCTAAACCTTCCAAGCTCTAATTGAATTAACCTTAAGACATTTGTGTGTACTGACTTAGTTTGATGTTTAGATTTTTTCAAGATCTGAGCCTATTGGCTTTTAGTCAGTTTTCAAAAATATTAGAAGTATGTTGTTACTCAGTTTATTACCTAAGTATTTTAGTGTTAATGTATACTGAGTATGTTTTATTTCTTAATTTGTGTGTTCAATTTTATCGACCAGATTGAGAAAATAGTACTTAATGTAGATTAAACAAACAGATAAAGCAGAGACATATATGAAAGTGTCTATGCTAAGTTCTAAACATTTACTAGACTATCTCTAGTTTTTCTTCTTTGGAGCTTGGTGGTCAGCTTGAGCTATTCCTTTGCCTTTACTTCCTGAGGCATTACCTACAAGTTGAGTTCCTCTGTGGCTCTGAGTTCCCTTTCCCTCTTGGCTATTCTCCCCCGTTTTGCCATCATCGGGTTTATAAATGAATGTGTCAGAACGAGCATGAGAGGAGAGGTGATTTGAATAACGTTGGAGCCTCTTAGTACTCTCACGCAAACCATCAATGATCGGAATACTGTCATCTTGAACATGGCGAGGAACCCGAAGAGAGCTGCTAATCATGCTTAGCAGGCATTCATAAGATTTGCTAATCCAAGTTTGCGAACTGGTGAGCTGACCAAAAGATTGGTGGTACATCTTGAGTAAGGCAGAGTCATAAAATACGCGTGATAGGGGTCAAAAACCCCTATCTTTGGGTACGGTTTTAGGACGGGTTCTAGCGTTATTTAGTTAATAAGCGAGCAATTCTCGCATTTAAATGCTTTTGTGTGAGTTAGTTAGAAATTGGAAACGTTTTATTTACTTTTCGTTGTTTAGGCTCGTTTTATGATCAATTTAGGCAAATACGGCCAAAATGGCATGCATATTATAATTCCGTTATCTTTTGAAGCTAATTGATCCGTCAAAAGTCGCACCAAACGAAGCGTTTGCTCAAATAAGCGATTGACGGGTCAATTTCGCCCTTGGACTAATGTTGTTTGGAGTTTATGTGCGTGTGCATGTTAAAACATGATCAAATTTCAGGCAAAAATCGAGTCTCGGGGACCCCCGGCAGTCGCTCGGCGAATTGAGCATCGGCGCGCAGCCCGGGCGCTGCTCGGCGAGCAGCCCAGGCACCGTCCAGGCACCGCCCAGGCACCGCACAGGCACTGCCCAGGCACTGTGCCTGCTCGCCGAGCAGGCCGCCAGGCGCCTGCTCGCCGAGCAGGGCGCTGCTCGTCGTGAGTAGCCCTGCTCGCCGAGCAGCTCGCCCTGCTCGGCGAGCAGACCTGCGGGAATTGGTCAAAAAGACCAATTCCGCCCCCACGAAGCCACGATGGACCCCACAACTTCCTACATCAATAAGGACACGAATTAGGTCAAGAAAAGGGCCCGAACCGCGTCTATAAATAGAGTTTTTCCAATGTAAATTAGATATCTTTTTCCTTTGTAATTTTCTTAGCTTTTCACCTTGAGAAATCCTCTCCACCTCCTCCATATCCTTCAAACCTCCATTGAAGACACCTCCGAAGCTCCATTCATCGAGGATTGCTCAAGCTTCATCCTTAAATCCTAGAAAGACGCCTGCATTGGTAGACAGGTTCCCTGAAAGGGATTTTTCTTCTTTTACATTCTGTCTAGCCTCTGATACATGCTATGAATTCTAGGTTTATTGTAACTTCGTGACAATGTTTCCATCTTTGATATATATTATAGTTCTTGTTTATTCAATTGTTTTGATGTTTTAATCTTTGTCTTACGCTTTGTCTGATTGGTTTAACTCATTCGATAATCCCAAAATTAGGTTGGCACATATTGCGAGCTGAATTTGACCTAGTCAGTGCCTATAGGATTGACGACCCTATAGAAGATTAAACCCAAATTACTGAGCCTTAGAGCTAGTTTCGGCCTTACAAGGGAATCACGAACTAGGGACTTTAGGAGGATAGGTCGGGTTAATCGCCTTGGACACAAGTGACTTAGGTTTCAATTCAATTGTTTAAACATTCTATTTTCATTATCATCGTATCCCTTCATGTTCCTTCGATTAATTGCATTGGTAAAAGATCACTTAGGAGTAGTTTAACTTAATTAGGGGTAGAGTAACTTAATTAGGCGTAGAATAACTTAGTTAGAATCAGATAACTTAGCCATGAATAGCGTAATTCAACCTAGGAGTAGATTAATTTAATCAAACAAACTCAAAACCCCCTAAGCCTAGATAACATCCGAGATCGAGTAGCTCGGTACTTGCAGAAATAAATCCTGTGGACGATAACCTGGACTTAAACCAGAAATTTATTACTTGATAACGACGAGGTACACTTATCCCTCAGATCGGGTTCTTCGCGGAATCCGCATCAAGTTTTTGGCGCCGTTGCCGGGGATTTATTTTTTCTGCAATATCGAACCAAAGGTCGACTTGTTAGTTTAGGCATTCATTGTTATTATCCTTTGTTTATAATCGTATATACTTGTTTATATATAATCCTTTATACTTTTCTTTTTGTGAATATTTGTTTTTAATTTTTATTGTTATTTCTAATGATTCTTCTTTTTTGAGAAAATGGCTAGAAACAATGGAAATAAGGAGTCTATTACGCATTTGCTTAACTTTCTATCTACTCACGAAGATCAAACTGACGATTTGTATGCCTCAATTAAAAATTTATGCATACAAAAAGGGATCCTAGTTGATTCAACCACGGACGAATCAATTAAAGAACCCAATTTGGTAGGTCAGGTTGATAAGGTAATATCTTTTTCCATTAACAATGAAGAACTGATCCCTAATTATGAGAAACCAAAAGTTTCAATATTAATTGAGGAATCAGTTGAAATTGAGCCTCTAGAGAAGAATCCAAAAATAGAAGAGTTCGGTTTTGCTCCATGTCCAGAAGATTTCATTCTCTTCGATCTACCTAGAGAATCAAAAAGGGAGCAAACTAAACTTTTTCATAATTTATTTAAATTTGATCCTTTGTTTTTATTAAAATTCCTTGAAACTGATAATCCGTTTTGCAGGTACGGATTATTTATTCAGGAATTTGAATTCCTAACGCGAATGTCAGCATACACCTAGGCGGGAATTCTATGTCGAGCTCACCGACTATAACGTAGCGCTTCTTGGGAGGCAACCCAAGTTTTAATAAAACTTTTCAGGTTTATTTTATTTAGATTATACATTGATCTTTTAGTTTAGCCTTTTTAGTTTTCTTTTACGTTTTTTTTTAAAGTGCTCGTTTTAAAAAAAAATAAAATAAAGAAAAAAATATAAATAAATATTTTTTTAGTTGTTTAGTTTTCTTTTATTTTATTTTATTTTTTATTTTTTTTTATTTTTAAGTTTTCAGGTTTAAAATAAAAATTTAAAAAAAAAAAAAAAAAATTTTTTGGCCCAGGAGGCCCAGCTCGCCGAGCTGGGCACTGCGCCCAGCCCGCCGCTGGGCACTGCCGCCCAGCCCGCTGCTCGGCCGCGATAAGCAAACTGTTCGGGATTTTTTTTAAAATCCCGAACGGAGCTGAAAAATAATAATAATAATAATAAAATAAAAAATAAAATAAAAAAAAATTGGCACCGCAAATCATCAAATTTTTGGCGATTGCGATAAAATCCGTAAGTTTTCTTCTCCACCCTAACTTTTTGCACTTGTACTTTATGGTTTGTGATGCAATGTTGGAACTTATTGCATATTTTTAGTGTGAGGAGGAGGGGTAGACAAACTTACAAAAATTGTATAATTTTTAAATTTTTCTTGCGTCGTGTCTAGTTTAGTTTTGTGTTTTTCGGGTTTTATTTAGGTTTTGCATGTTTAGGACCTAAAACTGTGAACCTCCTTCGAATCTAAACTTTGTTATTTGTCCTTGAGGGCTGAGAACTGAATCTAAGATTGCATGACAACTAGTTTAGGTGTAGGACACAATCCTTGTATCTATAAAAGCATGAGCTAAAGTTTGCATTTAGACCCTACTTTTGAAGAAATGCTAAAATCATTACTTAGGTAGATAACTTAAGAATTGAAGGCATGTGATGTTGAACTTGAGTTTGGGGAAAACTAGTAAATACAAAATTGAAACCCAAAGAATTGTGAGTTGAATTTGAGCCTAAGAGCGAACATCAAAAAGCTCTTTTTCTTGACATTTTTGTGTGAATGCTTTGACTTGTGGAAAGATTACAGATTTTGCACCTAATACTGTGTTGAACCTACATGCAATGATTTGAGATGATAAACGATGAATCAGCCTCACTAGAATTAACCCTTTTTTTACCTTATTTTCTCTTTTTCATCCACTCTAGGAAGCCCTTTTGAGCCTGTATTTTTGTAGTTTATAGATTTTTCTTTCGTTCTAACCCAATTTTTGCAAGCCATCACTTGGTTTGTTACTTAACCCTAAGTTTTTGCAAAGCTCACATCGAACCTTTGTTTTCCTCTAGCGCTTTGTCTTTGTTTATGGCATCATAGTAGCAAGCCAAAAGGCTAAGAAGTGATTGAGCATCACTATCCAAAAAGAAAAAAAAAAGAGAAAAACAAAAAAAAAGAAAAGAAAAGAGACGAACAAAAAGGAGAACTTCATTCCTCAGTTCTTAAAATCAAAATGTCTCAAGAAAAAAAAAAGAAGAAAGAAATAATGAATAAAAAGCTCAGTCACTTCATATTTGCTAAAGCCATTTGAACTTTGTTTTTCTAGCGCTAGAACTATTAACCCTTGTTGTACCTTTAACCCTCTAACCACATTATAACCCCAATTCGATACTGTTTTTGATATCATCGGAGTCATATAGCATAGTAGAGGAACTCGGATGAACGTGCAAAATCAACGTAATCCTAAGCAAGAACATAAGCCGAGAGTAAACACTTTAGCCACCGAAAATTGTGTGAAATGAGTGAACTACCTATGGTGAGGTGTTTTACTTAGCGATCCCCTCAAGCTCGTTTAATTGAACATGTGTCCTTTTTCTTAAAACATATGACCTATGATAATTGAAATGCGGCTTTTGGATATCGTGTCTCTACTTTGTATTTCCGAATGTATGTAATTACAGATGGTCGCAATTGTGTCAAGCACCTAGTCAAACCGGGAGGTTTTCTAGCTTGCTTGTGATTACGGGTTTAGTTTTTTTAGTTTACTTGGGGACAAGTAAAGTTTTAAGTGCGAGGAGGTTTGATAGGGGTCAAAAACCCCTATCTTTGGGTACGGTTTTAGGACGGGTTCTAGCGTTATTTAGTTAATAAGCGAGCAATTCTCGCATTTAAATGCTTTTGTGTGAGTTAGTTAGAAATTGGAAACGTTTTATTTACTTTTCGTTGTTTAGGCTCGTTTTATGATCAATTTAGGCAAATACGGCCAAAATGGCATGCATATTATAATTCCGTTATCTTTTGAAGCGTTTGCTCAAATAAGCGATTGACGGGTCAATTTAGCCCTTGGACTAATGTTGTTTGGAGTTTATGTGCGTGTGCAGGTTAAAACATGATCAAAAATCGAGTCTCAGGGACCCCCGACAGTCGCTTGGCGAATTGAGCATCGGCGCGCAGCCCGGGCGCTGCTCGGCGAGCAGCCCAGGCACCGCCCAGGCACCGCCCAGGCACTGCCCAGGCATTGTGCCTGCTCGCCGAGCAGGCCGCCAGGCGCCTGCTCGCCGAGCAGGGCACTGCTCGTCGCGAGTAGCCCTGCTCGCCGAGCAGACCTGTGGGAATTGGTCAAAAAGACCAATTCCGCCCCCACGAAGCCACGATGGACCCCACAACTTCCTACATCAATAAGGACACGAATTAGGTCAAGAAAAGGGCCTGAACCGCGTCTATAAATAGAGTTTTTCCAATGTAAATTAGATATCTTTTTCCTTTGTAATTTTCTTAGCTTTTCACCTTGAGAAATCCTCTCCACCTCCTCCATATCCTTCAAACCTCCATTGAAGACACCTCCGAAGCTCCATTCACCGAGGATTGCTCAAGCTTCATCCTTAAATCCTAGAAAGACGTCTGCATTGGTAGACAGGTTCCCTGAAATGGATTTTTCTTCTTTTACATTCTGTCTAGCCTCTGATACATGCTATGAATTCTAGGTTTATTGTAACTTCGTGACAATGTTTCCATCTTTGATATATATTATAGTTCTTGTTTATTCAATTGTTTTGATGTTTTAATCTTTGTCTTACGCTTTGTCTGATTGGTTTAACTCATTCGATAATCCCAAAATTAGGTTGGCACATATTGCGAGCTGAATCTGACCTAGTCAGTGCCTATAGGATTGACGACCCTATAGAAGATTAAGCCCAAATTACTAAGCCTTAGAGCTAGTTTCGGCCTTACAAGGGAATCACGAACTAGGGACTTTAGGAGGATAGGTCGGGTTAATCGCCTTGGACACAAGTGACTTAGGTTTCAATTCAATTGTTTAAACATTCTATTTTCATTATCATCGTATCCCTTCATGTTCCTTCGATTAATTGCATTGGTAAAAGATCACTTAGGAGTAGTTTAACTTAATTAGGGGTAGAGTAACTTAATTAGGCGTAGAATAACTTAGTTAGAATCAGATAACTTAGCCATGAATAGCGTAATTCAACCTAGGAGTAGATTAATTTAATCAAACAAACTCAAAACCCCCTAAGCCTAGATAACATCCGAGATCGAGTAGCTCGGTACTTGCAGAAATAAATCCTGTGGACGATAACCTGGACTTAAACCAGAAATTTATTACTTGATAACGACGGGGTACACTTATCCCTCAGATCGGGTTCTTCGCGGAATCCGCATCAAGTTTTTGGCGCCGTTGCCGGGGATTTATTTTTTCTGCAATATCGAACCAAAGGTCGACTTGTTAGTTTAGGCATTCATTGTTATTATCCTTTGTTTATAATCGTATATACTTGTTTATATATAATCCTTTATACTTTTCTTTTTGTGAATATTTGTTTTTAATTTTTATTGTTATTTCTAATGATTCTTCTTTTTTGAGAAAATGGCTAGAAACAATGGAAATAAGGAGTCTATTACGCATTTGCTTAACTTTCTATCTACTCACGAAGATCAAACTGACGATTTGTATGCCTCAATTAAAAATTTATGCATACAAAAAGGGATCCTAGTTGATTCAACCACGGACGAATCAATTAAAGAACCCAATTTGGTAGGTCAGGTTGATAAGGTAATATCTTTTTCCATTAACAATGAAGAACTGATCCCTAATTATGAGAAACCAAAAGTTTCAATATTAATTGAGGAATCAGTTGAAATTGAGCCTCTAGAGAAGAATCCAAAAATAGAAGAGTTCGGTTTTGCTCCATGTCCAGAAGATTTCATTCTCTTCGATCTACCTAGAGAATCAAAAAGGGAGCAAACTAAACTTTTTCATAATTTATTTAAATTTGATCCTTTGTTTTTATTAAAATTCCTTGAAACTGATAATCCGTTTTGCAGGTACGGATTATTTATTCAGGAATTTGAATTCCTAACGCGAATGTCAGCATACACCTAGGCGGGAATTCTATGTCGAGCTCACCGACTATAACGTAGCGCTTCTTGGGAGGCAACCCAAGTTTTAATAAAACTTTTCAGGTTTATTTTATTTAGATTATACATTGATCTTTTAGTTTAGCCTTTTTAGTTTTCTTTTACGTTTTTTTTAAAGTGCTCGTTTTAAAAAAAAATAAAATAAAGAAAAAAATATAAATAAATATTTTTTTAGTTGTTTAGTTTTCTTTTATTTTATTTTATTTTTTATTTTTTTTTATTTTTAAGTTTTCAGGTTTAAAATAAAAATTTAAAAAAAAAAAAAAAAATTTTTTTTGGCCCAGGAGGCCCAGCTCGCCGAGCTGGGCACTGCGCCCAGCCCGCCGCTGGGCACTGCCGCCCAGCCCGCTGCTCGGCCGCGATAAGCAAACTGTTCGGGATTTTTTTTAAAATCCCGAACGGAGCTGAAAAATAATAATAATAATAATAAAATAAAAAATAAAATAAAAAAAAATTGGCACCGCAAATCATCAAATTTTTGGCGATTGCGATAAAATCCGTAAGTTTTCTTCTCCACCCTAACTTTTTGCACTTGTACTTTATGGTTTGTGATGCAATGTTGGAACTTATTGCATATTTTTAGTGTGAGGAGGAGGGGTAGACAAACTTACAAAAATTGTATAATTTTTAAATTTTTCTTGCGTCGTGTCTAGTTTAGTTTTGTGTTTTTCGGGTTTTATTTAGGTTTTGCATGTTTAGGACCTAAAACTGTGAACCTCCTTCGAATCTAAACTTTGTTATTTGTCCTTGAGGGCTGAGAACTGAATCTAAGATTGCATGACAACTAGTTTAGGTGTAGGACACAATCCTTGTATCTATAAAAGCATGAGCTAAAGTTTGCATTTAGACCCTACTTTTGAAGAAATGCTAAAATCATTACTTAGGTAGATAACTTAAGAATTGAAGGCATGTGATGTTGAACTTGAGTTTGGGGAAAACTAGTAAATACAAAATTGAAACCCAAAGAATTGTGAGTTGAATTTGAGCCTAAGAGCGAACATCAAAAAGCTCTTTTTCTTGACATTTTTGTGTGAATGCTTTGACTTGTGGAAAGATTACAGATTTTGCACCTAATACTGTGTTGAACCTACATGCAATGATTTGAGATGATAAACGATGAATCAGCCTCACTAGAATTAACCCTTTTTTTACCTTATTTTCTCTTTTTCATCCACTCTAGGAAGCCCTTTTGAGCCTGTATTTTTGTAGTTTATAGATTTTTCTTTCGTTCTAACCCAATTTTTGCAAGCCATCACTTGGTTTGTTACTTAACCCTAAGTTTTTGCAAAGCTCACATCGAACCTTTGTTTTCCTCTAGCGCTTTGTCTTTGTTTATGGCATCATAGTAGCAAGCCAAAAGGCTAAGAAGTGATTGAGCATCACTATCCAAAAAGAAAAAAAAAAGAGAAAAACAAAAAAAAAGAAAAGAAAAGAGACGAACAAAAAGGAGAACTTCATTCCTCAGTTCTTAAAATCAAAATGTCTCAAGAAAAAAAAAAGAAGAAAGAAATAATGAATAAAAAGCTCAGTCACTTCATATTTGCTAAAGCCATTTGAACTTTGTTTTTCTAGCGCTAGAACTATTAACCCTTGTTGTACCTTTAACCCTCTAACCACATTATAACCCCAATTCGATACTGTTTTTGATATCATCGGAGTCATATAGCATAGTAGAGGAACTCGGATGAACGTGCAAAATCAACGTAATCCTAAGCAAGAACATAAGCCGAGAGTAAACACTTTAGCCACCGAAAATTGTGTGAAATGAGTGAACTACCTATGGTGAGGTGTTTTACTTAGCGATCCCCTCAAGCTCGTTTAATTGAACATGTGTCCTTTTTCTTAAAACATATGACCTATGATAATTGAAATGCGGCTTTTGGATATCGTGTCTCTACTTTGTATTTCCGAATGTATGTAATTACAGATGGTCGCAATTGTGTCAAGCACCTAGTCAAACCGGGAGGTTTTCTAGCTTGCTTGTGATTACGGGTTTAGTTTTTTTAGTTTACTTGGGGACAAGTAAAGTTTTAAGTGCGAGGAGGTTTGATAGGGGTCAAAAACCCCTATCTTTGGGTACGGTTTTAGGACGGGTTCTAGCGTTATTTAGTTAATAAGCGAGCAATTCTCGCATTTAAATGCTTTTGTGTGAGTTAGTTAGAAATTGGAAACGTTTTATTTACTTTTCGTTGTTTAGGCTCGTTTTATGATCAATTTAGGCAAATACGGCCAAAATGGCATGCATATTATAATTCCGTTATCTTTTGAAGCGTTTGCTCAAATAAGCGATTGACGGGTCAATTTAGCCCTTGGACTAATGTTGTTTGGAGTTTATGTGCGTGTGCAGGTTAAAACATGATCAAAAATCGAGTCTCAGGGACCCCCGACAGTCGCTTGGCGAATTGAGCATCGGCGCGCAGCCCGGGCGCTGCTCGGCGAGCAGCCCAGGCACCGCCCAGGCACCGCCCAGGCACTGCCCAGGCATTGTGCCTGCTCGCCGAGCAGGCCGCCAGGCGCCTGCTCGCCGAGCAGGGCACTGCTCGTCGCGAGTAGCCCTGCTCGCCGAGCAGACCTGTGGGAATTGGTCAAAAAGACCAATTCCGCCCCCACGAAGCCACGATGGACCCCACAACTTCCTACATCAATAAGGACACGAATTAGGTCAAGAAAAGGGCCTGAACCGCGTCTATAAATAGAGTTTTTCCAATGTAAATTAGATATCTTTTTCCTTTGTAATTTTCTTAGCTTTTCACCTTGAGAAATCCTCTCCACCTCCTCCATATCCTTCAAACCTCCATTGAAGACACCTCCGAAGCTCCATTCACCGAGGATTGCTCAAGCTTCATCCTTAAATCCTAGAAAGACGTCTGCATTGGTAGACAGGTTCCCTGAAATGGATTTTTCTTCTTTTACATTCTGTCTAGCCTCTGATACATGCTATGAATTCTAGGTTTATTGTAACTTCGTGACAATGTTTCCATCTTTGATATATATTATAGTTCTTGTTTATTCAATTGTTTTGATGTTTTAATCTTTGTCTTACGCTTTGTCTGATTGGTTTAACTCATTCGATAATCCCAAAATTAGGTTGGCACATATTGCGAGCTGAATCTGACCTAGTCAGTGCCTATAGGATTGACGACCCTATAGAAGATTAAGCCCAAATTACTAAGCCTTAGAGCTAGTTTCGGCCTTACAAGGGAATCACGAACTAGGGACTTTAGGAGGATAGGTCGGGTTAATCGCCTTGGACACAAGTGACTTAGGTTTCAATTCAATTGTTTAAACATTCTATTTTCATTATCATCGTATCCCTTCATGTTCCTTCGATTAATTGCATTGGTAAAAGATCACTTAGGAGTAGTTTAACTTAATTAGGGGTAGAGTAACTTAATTAGGCGTAGAATAACTTAGTTAGAATCAGATAACTTAGCCATGAATAGCGTAATTCAACCTAGGAGTAGATTAATTTAATCAAACAAACTCAAAACCCCCTAAGCCTAGATAACATCCGAGATCGAGTAGCTCGGTACTTGCAGAAATAAATCCTGTGGACGATAACCTGGACTTAAACCAGAAATTTATTACTTGATAACGACGGGGTACACTTATCCCTCAGATCGGGTTCTTCGCGGAATCCGCATCAAGTTTTTGGCGCCGTTGCCGGGGATTTATTTTTTCTGCAATATCGAACCAAAGGTCGACTTGTTAGTTTAGGCATTCATTGTTATTATCCTTTGTTTATAATCGTATATACTTGTTTATATATAATCCTTTATACTTTTCTTTTTGTGAATATTTGTTTTTAATTTTTATTGTTATTTCTAATGATTCTTCTTTTTTGAGAAAATGGCTAGAAACAATGGAAATAAGGAGTCTATTACGCATTTGCTTAACTTTCTATCTACTCACGAAGATCAAACTGACGATTTGTATGCCTCAATTAAAAATTTATGCATACAAAAAGGGATCCTAGTTGATTCAACCACGGACGAATCAATTAAAGAACCCAATTTGGTAGGTCAGGTTGATAAGGTAATATCTTTTTCCATTAACAATGAAGAACTGATCCCTAATTATGAGAAACCAAAAGTTTCAATATTAATTGAGGAATCAGTTGAAATTGAGCCTCTAGAGAAGAATCCAAAAATAGAAGAGTTCGGTTTTGCTCCATGTCCAGAAGATTTCATTCTCTTCGATCTACCTAGAGAATCAAAAAGGGAGCAAACTAAACTTTTTCATAATTTATTTAAATTTGATCCTTTGTTTTTATTAAAATTCCTTGAAACTGATAATCCGTTTTGCAGGTACGGATTATTTATTCAGGAATTTGAATTCCTAACGCGAATGTCAGCATACACCTAGGCGGGAATTCTATGTCGAGCTCACCGACTATAACGTAGCGCTTCTTGGGAGGCAACCCAAGTTTTAATAAAACTTTTCAGGTTTATTTTATTTAGATTATACATTGATCTTTTAGTTTAGCCTTTTTAGTTTTCTTTTACGTTTTTTTTAAAGTGCTCGTTTTAAAAAAAAATAAAATAAAGAAAAAAATATAAATAAATATTTTTTTAGTTGTTTAGTTTTCTTTTATTTTATTTTATTTTTTATTTTTTTTTATTTTTAAGTTTTCAGGTTTAAAATAAAAATTTAAAAAAAAAAAAAAAAAATTTTTTTGGCCCAGGAGGCCCAGCTCGCCGAGCTGGGCACTGCGCCCAGCCCGCCGCTGGGCACTGCCGCCCAGCCCGCTGCTCGGCCGCGATAAGCAAACTGTTCGGGATTTTTTTTAAAATCCCGAACGGAGCTGAAAAATAATAATAATAATAATAAAATAAAAAATAAAATAAAAAAAAATTGGCACCGCAAATCATCAAATTTTTGGCGATTGCGATAAAATCCGTAAGTTTTCTTCTCCACCCTAACTTTTTGCACTTGTACTTTATGGTTTGTGATGCAATGTTGGAACTTATTGCATATTTTTAGTGTGAGGAGGAGGGGTAGACAAACTTACAAAAATTGTATAATTTTTAAATTTTTCTTGCGTCGTGTCTAGTTTAGTTTTGTGTTTTTCGGGTTTTATTTAGGTTTTGCATGTTTAGGACCTAAAACTGTGAACCTCCTTCGAATCTAAACTTTGTTATTTGTCCTTGAGGGCTGAGAACTGAATCTAAGATTGCATGACAACTAGTTTAGGTGTAGGACACAATCCTTGTATCTATAAAAGCATGAGCTAAAGTTTGCATTTAGACCCTACTTTTGAAGAAATGCTAAAATCATTACTTAGGTAGATAACTTAAGAATTGAAGGCATGTGATGTTGAACTTGAGTTTGGGGAAAACTAGTAAATACAAAATTGAAACCCAAAGAATTGTGAGTTGAATTTGAGCCTAAGAGCGAACATCAAAAAGCTCTTTTTCTTGACATTTTTGTGTGAATGCTTTGACTTGTGGAAAGATTACAGATTTTGCACCTAATACTGTGTTGAACCTACATGCAATGATTTGAGATGATAAACGATGAATCAGCCTCACTAGAATTAACCCTTTTTTTACCTTATTTTCTCTTTTTCATCCACTCTAGGAAGCCCTTTTGAGCCTGTATTTTTGTAGTTTATAGATTTTTCTTTCGTTCTAACCCAATTTTTGCAAGCCATCACTTGGTTTGTTACTTAACCCTAAGTTTTTGCAAAGCTCACATCGAACCTTTGTTTTCCTCTAGCGCTTTGTCTTTGTTTATGGCATCATAGTAGCAAGCCAAAAGGCTAAGAAGTGATTGAGCATCACTATCCAAAAAGAAAAAAAAAAGAGAAAAACAAAAAAAAAGAAAAGAAAAGAGACGAACAAAAAGGAGAACTTCATTCCTCAGTTCTTAAAATCAAAATGTCTCAAGAAAAAAAAAAGAAGAAAGAAATAATGAATAAAAAGCTCAGTCACTTCATATTTGCTAAAGCCATTTGAACTTTGTTTTTCTAGCGCTAGAACTATTAACCCTTGTTGTACCTTTAACCCTCTAACCACATTATAACCCCAATTCGATACTGTTTTTGATATCATCGGAGTCATATAGCATAGTAGAGGAACTCGGATGAACGTGCAAAATCAACGTAATCCTAAGCAAGAACATAAGCCGAGAGTAAACACTTTAGCCACCGAAAATTGTGTGAAATGAGTGAACTACCTATGGTGAGGTGTTTTACTTAGCGATCCCCTCAAGCTCGTTTAATTGAGCATGTGTCCTTTTTCTTAAAACATATGACCTATGATAATTGAAATGCGGCTTTTGGATATCGTGTCTCTACTTTGTATTTCCGAATGTATGTAATTACAGATGGTCGCAATTGTGTCAAGCACCTAGTCAAACCGGGAGGTTTTCTAGCTTGCTTGTGATTACGGGTTTAGTTTTTTTAGTTTACTTGGGGACAAGTAAAGTTTTAAGTGCGAGGAGGTTTGATAGGGGTCAAAAACCCCTATCTTTGGGTACGGTTTTAGGACGGGTTCTAGCGTTATTTAGTTAATAAGCGAGCAATTCTCGCATTTAAATGCTTTTGTGTGAGTTAGTTAGAAATTGGAAACGTTTTATTTACTTTTCGTTGTTTAGGCTCGTTTTATGATCAATTTAGGCAAATACGGCCAAAATGGCATGCATATTATAATTCCGTTATCTTTTGAAGCGTTTGCTCAAATAAGCGATTGACGGGTCAATTTAGCCCTTGGACTAATGTTGTTTGGAGTTTATGTGCGTGTGCAGGTTAAAACATGATCAAAAATCGAGTCTCAGGGACCCCCGACAGTCGCTTGGCGAATTGAGCATCGGCGCGCAGCCCGGGCGCTGCTCGGCGAGCAGCCCAGGCACCGCCCAGGCACTGCCCAGGCATTGTGCCTGCTCGCCGAGCAGGCCGCCAGGCGCCTGCTCGCCGAGCAGGGCACTGCTCGTCGCGAGTAGCCCTGCTCGCCGAGCAGACCTGTGGGAATTGGTCAAAAAGACCAATTCCGCCCCCACGAAGCCACGATGGACCCCACAACTTCCTACATCAATAAGGACACGAATTAGGTCAAGAAAAGGGCCTGAACCGCGTCTATAAATAGAGTTTTTCCAATGTAAATTAGATATCTTTTTCCTTTGTAATTTTCTTAGCTTTTCACCTTGAGAAATCCTCTCCACCTCCTCCATATCCTTCAAACCTCCATTGAAGACACCTCCGAAGCTCCATTCACCGAGGATTGCTCAAGCTTCATCCTTAAATCCTAGAAAGACGTCTGCATTGGTAGACAGGTTCCCTGAAATGGATTTTTCTTCTTTTACATTCTGTCTAGCCTCTGATACATGCTATGAATTCTAGGTTTATTGTAACTTCGTGACAATGTTTCCATCTTTGATATATATTATAGTTCTTGTTTATTCAATTGTTTTGATGTTTTAATCTTTGTCTTACGCTTTGTCTGATTGGTTTAACTCATTCGATAATCCCAAAATTAGGTTGGCACATATTGCGAGCTGAATCTGACCTAGTCAGTGCCTATAGGATTGACGACCCTATAGAAGATTAAGCCCAAATTACTAAGCCTTAGAGCTAGTTTCGGCCTTACAAGGGAATCACGAACTAGGGACTTTAGGAGGATAGGTCGGGTTAATCGCCTTGGACACAAGTGACTTAGGTTTCAATTCAATTGTTTAAACATTCTATTTTCATTATCATCGTATCCCTTCATGTTCCTTCGATTAATTGCATTGGTAAAAGATCACTTAGGAGTAGTTTAACTTAATTAGGGGTAGAGTAACTTAATTAGGCGTAGAATAACTTAGTTAGAATCAGATAACTTAGCCATGAATAGCGTAATTCAACCTAGGAGTAGATTAATTTAATCAAACAAACTCAAAACCCCCTAAGCCTAGATAACATCCGAGATCGAGTAGCTCGGTACTTGCAGAAATAAATCCTGTGGACGATAACCTGGACTTAAACCAGAAATTTATTACTTGATAACGACGGGGTACACTTATCCCTCAGATCGGGTTCTTCGCGGAATCCGCATCAAGTTTTTGGCGCCGTTGCCGGGGATTTATTTTTTCTGCAATATCGAACCAAAGGTCGACTTGTTAGTTTAGGCATTCATTGTTATTATCCTTTGTTTATAATCGTATATACTTGTTTATATATAATCCTTTATACTTTTCTTTTTGTGAATATTTGTTTTTAATTTTTATTGTTATTTCTAATGATTCTTCTTTTTTGAGAAAATGGCTAGAAACAATGGAAATAAGGAGTCTATTACGCATTTGCTTAACTTTCTATCTACTCACGAAGATCAAACTGACGATTTGTATGCCTCAATTAAAAATTTATGCATACAAAAAGGGATCCTAGTTGATTCAACCACGGACGAATCAATTAAAGAACCCAATTTGGTAGGTCAGGTTGATAAGGTAATATCTTTTTCCATTAACAATGAAGAACTGATCCCTAATTATGAGAAACCAAAAGTTTCAATATTAATTGAGGAATCAGTTGAAATTGAGCCTCTAGAGAAGAATCCAAAAATAGAAGAGTTCGGTTTTGCTCCATGTCCAGAAGATTTCATTCTCTTCGATCTACCTAGAGAATCAAAAAGGGAGCAAACTAAACTTTTTCATAATTTATTTAAATTTGATCCTTTGTTTTTATTAAAATTCCTTGAAACTGATAATCCGTTTTGCAGGTACGGATTATTTATTCAGGAATTTGAATTCCTAACGCGAATGTCAGCATACACCTAGGCGGGAATTCTATGTC
The DNA here is from genome assembly GCF_963576675.1 of Euphorbia lathyris. Classification (NCBI taxonomy): domain Eukaryota; kingdom Viridiplantae; phylum Streptophyta; class Magnoliopsida; order Malpighiales; family Euphorbiaceae; genus Euphorbia; species Euphorbia lathyris. Next base: position 14,400,213 of record NC_088914.1, on the reverse strand, counting down.
GAGCTCACCGACTATAACGTAGCGCTTCTTGGGAGGCAACCCAAGTTTTAATAAAACTTTTCAGGTTTATTTTATTTAGATTATACATTGATCTTTTAGTTTAGCCTTTTTAGTTTTCTTTTACGTTTTTTTTTAAAGTGCTCGTTTTAAAAAAAAAATAAAATAAAGAAAAAAATATAAATAAATATTTTTTTAGTTGTTTAGTTTTCTTTTATTTTATTTTATTTTTTATTTTTTTTTATTTTTAAGTTTTCAGGTTTAAAATAAAAATTTAAAAAAAAAAAAAAAAATTTTTTTTGGCCCAGGAGGCCCAGCTCGCCGAGCTGGGCACTGCGCCCAGCCCGCTGCTCGGCCGCGATAAGCAAACTGTTCGGGATTTTTTTTAAAATCCCGAACGGAGCTGAAAAATAATAATAATAATAATAAAAAATAAAATAAAAAAAAATTGGCACCGCAAATCATCAAATTTTTGGCGATTGCGATAAAATCCGTAAGTTTTCTTCTCCACCCTAACTTTTTGCACTTGTACTTTATGGTTTGTGATGCAATGTTGGAACTTATTGCATATTTTTAGTGTGAGGAGGAGGGGTAGACAAACTTACAAAAATTGTATAATTTTTAAATTTTTCTTGCGTCGTGTCTAGTTTAGTTTTGTGTTTTTCGGGTTTTATTTAGGTTTTGCATGTTTAGGACCTAAAACTGTGAACCTCCTTCGAATCTAAACTTTGTTATTTGTCCTTGAGGGCTGAGAACTGAATCTAAGATTGCATGACAACTAGTTTAGGTGTAGGACACAATCCTTGTATCTATAAAAGCATGAGCTAAAGTTTGCATTTAGACCCTACTTTTGAAGAAATGCTAAAATCATTACTTAGGTAGATAACTTAAGAATTGAAGGCATGTGATGTTGAACTTGAGTTTGGGGAAAACTAGTAAATACAAAATTGAAACCCAAAGAATTGTGAGTTGAATTTGAGCCTAAGAGCGAACATCAAAAAGCTCTTTTTCTTGACATTTTTGTGTGAATGCTTTGACTTGTGGAAAGATTACAGATTTTGCACCTAATACTGTGTTGAACCTACATGCAATGATTTGAGATGATAAACGATGAATCAGCCTCACTAGAATTAACCCTTTTTTTACCTTATTTTCTCTTTTTCATCCACTCTAGGAAGCCCTTTTGAGCCTGTATTTTTGTAGTTTATAGATTTTTCTTTCGTTCTAACCCAATTTTTGCAAGCCATCACTTGGTTTGTTACTTAACCCTAAGTTTTTGCAAAGCTCACATCGAACCTTTGTTTTCCTCTAGCGCTTTGTCTTTGTTTATGGCATCATAGTAGCAAGCCAAAAGGCTAAGAAGTGATTGAGCATCACTATCCAAAAAGAAAAAAAAAAGAGAAAAACAAAAAAAAAGAAAAGAAAAGAGACGAACAAAAAGGAGAACTTCATTCCTCAGTTCTTAAAATCAAAATGTCTCAAGAAAAAAAAAGAAGAAAGAAATAATGAATAAAAAGCTCAGTCACTTCATATTTGCTAAAGCCATTTGAACTTTGTTTTTCTAGCGCTAGAACTATTAACCCTTGTTGTACCTTTAACCCTCTAACCACATTATAACCCCAATTCGATACTGTTTTTGATATCATCGGAGTCATATAGCATAGTAGAGGAACTCGGATGAACGTGCAAAATCAACGTAATCCTAAGCAAGAACATAAGCCGAGAGTAAACACTTTAGCCACCGAAAATTGTGTGAAATGAGTGAACTACCTATGGTGAGGTGTTTTACTTAGCGATCCCCTCAAGCTCGTTTAATTGAACATGTGTCCTTTTTCTTAAAACATATGACCTATGATAATTGAAATGCGGCTTTTGGATATCGTGTCTCTACTTTGTATTTCCGAATGTATGTAATTACAGATGGTCGCAATTGTGTCAAGCACCTAGTCAAACCGGGAGGTTTTCTAGCTTGCTTGTGATTACGGGTTTAGTTTTTTTAGTTTACTTGGGGACAAGTAAAGTTTTAAGTGCGAGGAGGTTTGATAGGGGTCAAAAACCCCTATCTTTGGGTACGGTTTTAGGACGGGTTCTAGCGTTATTTAGTTAATAAGCGAGCAATTCTCGCATTTAAATGCTTTTGTGTGAGTTAGTTAGAAATTGGAAACGTTTTATTTACTTTTCGTTGTTTAGGCTCGTTTTATGATCAATTTAGGCAAATACGGCCAAAATGGCATGCATATTATAATTCCGTTATCTTTTGAAGCGTTTGCTCAAATAAGCGATTGACGGGTCAATTTAGCCCTTGGACTAATGTTGTTTGGAGTTTATGTGCGTGTGCAGGTTAAAACATGATCAAAAATCGAGTCTCAGGGACCCCCGACAGTCGCTTGGCGAATTGAGCATCGGCGCGCAGCCCGGGCGCTGCTCGGCGAGCAGCCCAGGCACCGCCCAGGCACCGCCCAGGCACCGCCCAGGCACTGCCCAGGCATTGTGCCTGCTCGCCGAGCAGGCCGCCAGGCGCCTGCTCGCCGAGCAGGGCACTGCTCGTCGCGAGTAGCCCTGCTCGCCGAGCAGACCTGTGGGAATTGGTCAAAAAGACCAATTCCGCCCCCACGAAGCCACGATGGACCCCACAACTTCCTACATCAATAAGGACACGAATTAGGTCAAGAAAAGGGCCTGAACCGCGTCTATAAATAGAGTTTTTCCAATGTAAATTAGATATCTTTTTCCTTTGTAATTTTCTTAGCTTTTCACCTTGAGAAATCCTCTCCACCTCCTCCATATCCTTCAAACCTCCATTGAAGACACCTCCGAAGCTCCATTCACCGAGGATTGCTCAAGCTTCATCCTTAAATCCTAGAAAGACGTCTGCATTGGTAGACAGGTTCCCTGAAATGGATTTTTCTTCTTTTACATTCTGTCTAGCCTCTGATACATGCTATGAATTCTAGGTTTATTGTAACTTCGTGACAATGTTTCCATCTTTGATATATATTATAGTTCTTGTTTATTCAATTGTTTTGATGTTTTAATCTTTGTCTTACGCTTTGTCTGATTGGTTTAACTCATTCGATAATCCCAAAATTAGGTTGGCACATATTGCGAGCTGAATCTGACCTAGTCAGTGCCTATAGGATTGACGACCCTATAGAAGATTAAGCCCAAATTACTAAGCCTTAGAGCTAGTTTCGGCCTTACAAGGGAATCACGAACTAGGGACTTTAGGAGGATAGGTCGGGTTAATCGCCTTGGACACAAGTGACTTAGGTTTCAATTCAATTGTTTAAACATTCTATTTTCATTATCATCGTATCCCTTCATGTTCCTTCGATTAATTGCATTGGTAAAAGATCACTTAGGAGTAGTTTAACTTAATTAGGGGTAGAGTAACTTAATTAGGCGTAGAATAACTTAGTTAGAATCAGATAACTTAGCCATGAATAGCGTAATTCAACCTAGGAGTAGATTAATTTAATCAAACAAACTCAAAACCCCCTAAGCCTAGATAACATCCGAGATCGAGTAGCTCGGTACTTGCAGAAATAAATCCTGTGGACGATAACCTGGACTTAAACCAGAAATTTATTACTTGATAACAACGGGGTACACTTATCCCTCAGATCGGGTTCTTCGCGGAATCCGCATCAAGTTTTTGGCGCCGTTGCCGGGGATTTATTTTTTCTGCAATATCGAACCAAAGGTCGACTTGTTAGTTTAGGCATTCATTGTTATTATCCTTTGTTTATAATCGTATATACTTGTTTATATATAATCCTTTATACTTTTCTTTTTGTGAATATTTGTTTTTAATTTTTATTGTTATTTCTAATGATTCTTCTTTTTTGAGAAAATGGCTAGAAACAATGGAAATAAGGAGTCTATTACGCATTTGCTTAACTTTCTATCTACTCACGAAGATCAAACTGACGATTTGTATGCCTCAATTAAAAATTTATGCATACAAAAAGGGATCCTAGTTGATTCAACCACGGACGAATCAATTAAAGAACCCAATTTGGTAGGTCAGGTTGATAAGGTAATATCTTTTTCCATTAACAATGAAGAACTGATCCCTAATTATGAGAAACCAAAAGTTTCAATATTAATTGAGGAATCAGTTGAAATTGAGCCTCTAGAGAAGAATCCAAAAATAGAAGAGTTCGGTTTTGCTCCATGTCCAGAAGATTTCATTCTCTTCGATCTACCTAGAGAATCAAAAAGGGAGCAAACTAAACTTTTTCATAATTTATTTAAATTTGATCCTTTGTTTTTATTAAAATTCCTTGAAACTGATAATCCGTTTTGCAGGTACGGATTATTTATTCAGGAATTTGAATTCCTAACGCGAATGTCAGCATACACCTAGGCGGGAATTCTATGTCGAGCTCACCGACTATAACGTAGCGCTTCTTGGGAGGCAACCCAAGTTTTAATAAAACTTTTCAGGTTTATTTTATTTAGATTATACATTGATCTTTTAGTTTAGCCTTTTTAGTTTTCTTTTACGTTTTTTTTTAAAGTGCTCGTTTTAAAAAAAAATAAAATAAAGAAAAAAATATAAATAAATATTTTTTTAGTTGTTTAGTTTTCTTTTATTTTATTTTATTTTTTATTTTTTTTTATTTTTAAGTTTTCAGGTTTAAAATAAAAATTTAAAAAAAAAAAAAAAATTTTTTTGGCCCAGGAGGCCCAGCTCGCCGAGCTGGGCACTGCGCCCAGCCCGCCGCTGGGCACTGCCGCCCAGCCCGCTGCTCGGCCGCGATAAGCAAACTGTTCGGGATTTTTTTTAAAATCCCGAACGGAGCTGAAAAATAATAATAATAATAATAAAATAAAAAAAAATTGGCACCGCAAATCATCAAATTTTTGGCGATTGCGATAAAATCCGTAAGTTTTCTTCTCCACCCTAACTTTTTGCACTTGTACTTTATGGTTTGTGATGCAATGTTGGAACTTATTGCATATTTTTAGTGTGAGGAGGAGGGGTAGACAAACTTACAAAAATTGTATAATTTTTAAATTTTTCTTGCGTCGTGTCTAGTTTAGTTTTGTGTTTTTCGGGTTTTATTTAGGTTTTGCATGTTTAGGACCTAAAACTGTGAACCTCCTTCGAATCTAAACTTTGTTATTTGTCCTTGAGGGCTGAGAACTGAATCTAAGATTGCATGACAACTAGTTTAGGTGTAGGACACAATCCTTGTATCTATAAAAGCATGAGCTAAAGTTTGCATTTAGACCCTACTTTTGAAGAAATGCTAAAATCATTACTTAGGTAGATAACTTAAGAATTGAAGGCATGTGATGTTGAACTTGAGTTTGGGGAAAACTAGTAAATACAAAATTGAAACCCAAAGAATTGTGAGTTGAATTTGAGCCTAAGAGCGAACATCAAAAAGCTCTTTTTCTTGACATTTTTGTGTGAATGCTTTGACTTGTGGAAAGATTACAGATTTTGCACCTAATACTGTGTTGAACCTACATGCAATGATTTGAGATGATAAACGATGAATCAGCCTCACTAGAATTAACCCTTTTTTTACCTTATTTTCTCTTTTTCATCCACTCTAGGAAGCCCTTTTGAGCCTGTATTTTTGTAGTTTATAGATTTTTCTTTCGTTCTAACCCAATTTTTGCAAGCCATCACTTGGTTTGTTACTTAACCCTAAGTTTTTGCAAAGCTCACATCGAACCTTTGTTTTCCTCTAGCGCTTTGTCTTTGTTTATGGCATCATAGTAGCAAGCCAAAAGGCTAAGAAGTGATTGAGCATCACTATCCAAAAAGAAAAAAAAAAGAGAAAAACAAAAAAAAAGAAAAGAAAAGAGACGAACAAAAAGGAGAACTTCATTCCTCAGTTCTTAAAATCAAAATGTCTCAAGAAAAAAAAAGAAGAAAGAAATAATGAATAAAAAGCTCAGTCACTTCATATTTGCTAAAGCCATTTGAACTTTGTTTTTCTAGCGCTAGAACTATTAACCCTTGTTGTACCTTTAACCCTCTAACCACATTATAACCCCAATTCGATACTGTTTTTGATATCATCGGAGTCATATAGCATAGTAGAGGAACTCGGATGAACGTGCAAAATCAACGTAATCCTAAGCAAGAACATAAGCCGAGAGTAAACACTTTAGCCACCGAAAATTGTGTGAAATGAGTGAACTACCTATGGTGAGGTGTTTTACTTAGCGATCCCCTCAAGCTCGTTTAATTGAACATGTGTCCTTTTTCTTAAAACATATGACCTATGATAATTGAAATGCGGCTTTTGGATATCGTGTCTCTACTTTGTATTTCCGAATGTATGTAATTACAGATGGTCGCAATTGTGTCAAGCACCTAGTCAAACCGGGAGGTTTTCTAGCTTGCTTGTGATTACGGGTTTAGTTTTTTTAGTTTACTTGGGGACAAGTAAAGTTTTAAGTGCGAGGAGGTTTGATAGGGGTCAAAAACCCCTATCTTTGGGTACGGTTTTAGGACGGGTTCTAGCGTTATTTAGTTAATAAGCGAGCAATTCTCGCATTTAAATGCTTTTGTGTGAGTTAGTTAGAAATTGGAAACGTTTTATTTACTTTTCGTTGTTTAGGCTCGTTTTATGATCAATTTAGGCAAATACGGCCAAAATGGCATGCATATTATAATTCCGTTATCTTTTGAAGCGTTTGCTCAAATAAGCGATTGACGGGTCAATTTAGCCCTTGGACTAATGTTGTTTGGAGTTTATGTGCGTGTGCAGGTTAAAACATGATCAAAAATCGAGTCTCAGGGACCCCCGACAGTCGCTTGGCGAATTGAGCATCGGCGCGCAGCCCGGGCGCTGCTCGGCGAGCAGCCCAGGCACCGCCCAGGCACCGCCCAGGCACCGCCCAGGCACCGCCCAGGCACTGCCCAGGCATTGTGCCTGCTCGCCGAGCAGGCCGCCAGGCGCCTGCTCGCCGAGCAGGGCACTGCTCGTCGCGAGTAGCCCTGCTCGCCGAGCAGACCTGTGGGAATTGGTCAAAAAGACCAATTCCGCCCCCACGAAGCCACGATGGACCCCACAACTTCCTACATCAATAAGGACACGAATTAGGTCAAGAAAAGGGCCTGAACCGCGTCTATAAATAGAGTTTTTCCAATGTAAATTAGATATCTTTTTCCTTTGTAATTTTCTTAGCTTTTCACCTTGAGAAATCCTCTCCACCTCCTCCATATCCTTCAAACCTCCATTGAAGACACCTCCGAAGCTCCATTCACCGAGGATTGCTCAAGCTTCATCCTTAAATCCTAGAAAGACGTCTGCATTGGTAGACAGGTTCCCTGAAATGGATTTTTCTTCTTTTACATTCTGTCTAGCCTCTGATACATGCTATGAATTCTAGGTTTATTGTAACTTCGTGACAATGTTTCCATCTTTGATATATATTATAGTTCTTGTTTATTCAATTGTTTTTATGTTTTAATCTTTGTCTTACGCTTTGTCTGATTGGTTTAACTCATTCGATAATCCCAAAATTAGGTTGGCACATATTGCGAGCTGAATCTGACCTAGTCAGTGCCTATAGGATTGACGACCCTATAGAAGATTAAGCCCAAATTACTAAGCCTTAGAGCTAGTTTCGGCCTTACAAGGGAATCACGAACTAGGGACTTTAGGAGGATAGGTCGGGTTAATCGCCTTGGACACAAGTGACTTAGGTTTCAATTCAATTGTTTAAACATTCTATTTTCATTATCATCGTATCCCTTCATGTTCCTTCGGTTAATTGCATTGGTAAAAGATCACTTAGGAGTAGTTTAACTTAATTAGGGGTAGAGTAACTTAATTAGGCGTAGAATAACTTAGTTAGAATCAGATAACTTAGCCATGAATAGCGTAATTCAACCTAGGAGTAGATTAATTTAATCAAACAAACTCAAAACCCCCTAAGCCTAGATAACATCCGAGATCGAGTAGCTCGGTACTTGCAGAAATAAATCCTGTGGACGATAACCTGGACTTAAACCAGAAATTTATTACTTGATAACGACGGGGTACACTTATCCCTCAGATCGGGTTCTTCGCGGAATCCGCATCAACGCGCTGGGCATTGTTGATGCGTATTGCCCTCATAATCGCCTGGGAAAAGCTCAAGAGTTCACTATTGGAGACTAGATCAACATCCATCTGTGCTCTGTTGATGTTGAGGAGGCTGACTGCTTCACTCAGTTGGTCAATTGTACACTGAGAGGAGGAGGATACTAAATCACGCGTACAGGTCAGCTCGGCATTAAGCTTGGCAAAACATTCTTGAAGTTCAGCCGAGGTGGCAAACTCAGCATTGCCGGGTGCGCTTGATTTGGTCAGTTCTGCAGTTAACTTATCAAAATATCCTTGAAGTTCAATGGAAGTTGCATACCCTGGATTTACTTCTGACAGTTGTTGAATTTTGCCTTCACGCGAGTTCATATGGTTTGCCATTGTGAGCACTAACTCAGTCAGCTTTGCTATTTGGTCTTGATTTGGTTGCTTGGTTTGAAATGTAGTTATAATACTGACCAGATCCTTGAGTCCTCTAAGTTCATTGAGGAGTTGAGTAATACCTGATAGTTGGGAGGACTCAGCTTGAGTATATTGATTTGCAGCAGCTTGAGGGTTCAAATCTTGAAGCAAAGACTGAGCAGAAGCAATGATGCGGCGTCCTGACTTAGTAGCATTCAAGTACGTGTATTGACCAGCATTAGACTCAGAGGCTGGTATCGAGCTAGATTGTGGTGGAGGAGTTGGCTCTTTGCCAGATTGATTACCTTGATTGGTAACTGGTCTTTAATGTAAGTTGACTTCAGGAGCTGAGTTGTCAACATGTTGAGTTGGAGGTGGAGTTTGGTTAGACATGTTGACCTGCTCATCCTGAGTGGGTGAAGTTGAAGCAATATTGGTTCCATCTTGAGAAGTTGTTGGATTCTCCGGAGTCTTGGCTTGTTCCTCATCCTGAGTAACAGAGGCTTGTTTTTGTGCAGTCTCTGCTGGAGGTGACTCATTCTCAGCATCATTTGAGAAATACTGAAACTGAATTTGGGAGAGGTCAGTTTCAATATCTTCAGCAGGGAAGTCATCCATAAGGTCAATTTGCTTTTGAGCCTTCTTTTTGAGTCGCCGTTGTTTTGGAGCTTTTGGAGGTGAAGGGTTAGCTGGAGTACCTTTACTGGACTCAGTAGCAACTGTTTCCTCTTCTACATGGGGACTCTCAAGTTGCTCCGTATGATCCTCAACAGCAACACTTTCTTCTTCTTCAGTTCTTTGCTCAGCATTACCCTGAGGTTGCTCAACATCAGCATTTTCTTGCTCAACATGGACTTGTTCCTCAACATGAGTTTCTGCTTCCCTTTCTTTCTCAGCTTGTTGCTCCGTTTCTTTCTCAGCTTCTTTTTCTGGGTCAGTTCCATGACCTTCAGAGACAGCCCAATCTAGGGGATCAGTTTCAACTGTCTTTAAGGTATTAACCTTCTTCCTTTTCATCAAGGGGGATTCTGGAGTTTCCTCTTCTTCTTCTACAGGCCCTTCTGGTCTCTTTCTTTTCTCTGTGACCTTGTCAGTTTAACCTTTTCTTGAGACCCTAGTCTCACTTTCTTTGGGACAGCATTGATGTCTTTGGAGCAAGTTTCAAGAGCCTTTCTTTTCTTTTTCTTCTTCTCAGGCTGAGCTGTCTTAGGGGACTCAGCATGAGCCTCCACTTCTTTTTCAGGCTCAACTTCTAGTTGCTCAATTTCTATTTGCTCAGTTTCTTCATTTTCCTCGACATCTCCAACTTCTTCATAGCCTTTCAAGGGTTGATTGTACAACAATCCTTCCAGCAGAACTGCAGTGATCTCACTTCCCAAAGTGTCAGTTTCATTGATTGTCTCAATCCGTTTGTCCTTAATGATCTTAGTGATCAGAGAACCCAGCATGAGCTTCTTCCCACCACGTTGAAGAGCCCCAATCAAGAAGACGGGCATGTTGAGTGGAGTGTAGGTCAACATATGCCATATGAAGCACTGTTCGAAATTGGAGGCAGATGAGGCTGAGCTGAGTTTAGGAAAGATGAAGTTGGTTAGGATGTAGTGAGCCATCTTCTGTTCTTGCCCCATACACGTGCTGGGTATTTCTCCCTTGGGTTTGCAAAACCCCTTGATCTTGTCAAGCTTTTCTTTTGGTACCTTCTCTTTTGTTGTCCTAAATTCTATTCCTTCGTCTGGTAAATCAAGCAAAGTAGCTAGATAGGCAGGGGTGATGGTAATTTTCTGACCTTTGACCGTGGTCTCCAAATAATCGGAATCATCTTCATCAACATATATATTCGAATAGAATTCCCGTACCAACCTGGGGTAGGTTGTTCCTGAGAGAGAGAAGAGACCAGTCCATTTGTTCTTCTCGATCTAGTCACAGAACGGTTTCTCAGAGGTGACGAATCCTGGAGAGAACCATCTGCATCTCAGAACCTCTAAATTGTTGACCTTCTTATGGACTTTGATCATATTTCTTTCTATTTATGTCGAAGGACCCGCGGGGTCAGCTTGAGTGGGTTTGCTAGAGGTTTGGCCAGGCTGAGTGGTGACATTAGGGATTTCATTTTTGCCGGAAGCCATTGTTGCAGATGAAGGTTTTGAGGTTTAGGGAGAGAGAAGAGTTTGATTACAGAAGATCGTAAGCGTAAAGAGTGACGAGTGGGGATTCATCCACTACTTATAGAGTTTTGGGTCATTAATGAACTAGCTGTTTTCATCTTGGGACTTTAATCGACAAAGATTCTGCCATTTATGACAGGTTCGGCGCATGGGTGTTCATTATTACTTTCGTTTTCCTAGGTATGATTTGTTACACGCGTCATTGTTTATTGGTGCAAGTGGGCATTTACTCAATTTGCCAGAATATGAGTCATTTATGATACTGAGTATTTAATTTTACGTAGATTGGATTTCCTATCTCTTAGTAACTCAACATACGTTCATCACACAACATGTACATTTACTCAGCATAAGGTGATTACTCAGTATGTATATCTACTCAGCACAGAATATTTACTCAGCATTTGTATTTACTCAGCATAGACTATTAAGCTCAACGTGCAATAGTTAACAGATTGATATTAGTCAGCATGACAATCACTCAACATTTATTCAAATACTTAGTCATTGAAGAGGATTAGACATACCGATAGCTTCCCTTAGTATGTTAAATTGTTCCTTAGCCAGAGGCTTGGTGAAGATATCTGCAAGTTGTTCATTTGTTGGCACATAGGTCAGCTTGATCTCATCTTTTAGTACGTGATCTCTGATGAAGTGATGTCTTATGCTAACATGCTTCATCCTGCTGTGTTGGACTGGATTCTTAGATAGATCAATGGCACTCTTGTTGTCACATCTGATCTCTATTGTCTTTGTTTTAACTCCATAATCCTCAAGCTGTTGCTTTATCCATAGGACTTGAGCAACACAGCTTCCAGCAGCAATGTACTCAGCTTCAGTTGTTGACAGAGCAACTGATGACTGCTTCTTGCTGAACCAAGATACTAGACAGCTTCCAAGGAAATGACATCCTCCTGAAGTACTCTTACGTTCTAGCTTATCCCGTCCATAGTCAGCATCTGTGTATCCTATGAGTGTGAAGTCATTTGAAGTTGGGTACCACAAACCTGCATCAACTGAGCTCTGCAAATATCTAAAAATTCTTTTTACAGCAATTAAGTGAGATTCCCTTGAGTCAGCTTGATATCTTGCACAATAACATACTAAGTACTGAATATCAGGTCTACTAGCAGTGAGATAAAGTAATGAACCTATCATACCTCGATAGAGCTTACTATCTACTGACTTACTCTTCTCATCTTTGCATAGGACAGTATCAGTACCCATGGGGTTTGATATGGGTTTGCAATCTACCATGCTGAATTTCTTTAACATTTCTTTGGTGTACTTGGACTGACTTATAAAGATGCCATTCTTACCTTGCTTAATTTGAAGTCCAAGGAAGAAGTTGAGTTCACCCATCATGGACATTTCAAACTCAGTTTGCATCTGTTGGCTAAATTCTTTGCACAAGGATTCGTCAGTAGCACCAAATATTATATCATCTACATATATCTGTGCAAGTAGGGTATGTTTACCCTTTTTCTTAATAAACAAGGTTGTGTCAGATTTCCCCCTGACATAGTTCCTGGTCAGCAGGAAATTGGTCAACCTCTCATACCAAGCTCTTGGAGCTTGCTTTAGGCCGTACAGGGCCTTTTTGAGTTTATAAACATGGTTCGGATATTTTGGATCTTCGAATCCAGGAGGTTGATTAACATATACCTCTTCGTTTATAAAGCCATTAAGAAATGCACTTTTAACATCCATTTGATACAATTTGAAGTTCATAAAACTAGCATATGCACACAATATACGTATAGCTTCTAACCTAGCAACTGGTGCAAAAGTTTCACCATAATCTATGCCCTCTTGCTGATTATAGCCTTGGGCTACAAGTCGAGATTTGTTCCTAATTACATTTCCATGCTCATCTAGTTTGTTTCTAAAAACCCACTTAGTTTCTATGGATTTTTGATTCCTAGGTTTAGGTACTAGATCCCATACCTCATTTCTTGTGAATTGGTCAAGCTCCTCTTGCATGGCATTGATCCAATACTCATCATGCTTAGCATCAGCAAAGTTCTTTGGTTCATGAACTGATACGAAGGCAACGTTGCTAAGGAACTTCCTGAGCTGATCTCTAGTCATTACTTTATTGTTTGCATCATCAAGGATGGCATGTTCTGTGTGTCCTCTTGGAATCTTTATTTCCTTGGGCAATGTTGAGTTGTTTGGAAGAGGTGTTTCTACAATCTTTACAGGAACAGATTGGTCAGCAAATAATATTTTAGTTTCTTGCTTACCTTTGGTCAGCTCTTGTATAGATGACACAGAGGCTTCAGATTGATCAGCGGAAGCTGAGCTTGGTTCATCTTCTTCGAGCTGAGCTGACTTACCTGTAGGGTCAATTTCATCGAACTCAACATGTACAGACTCTTCTACAACATGAGTTCTTTTATTAAATACTCTATATGCTTTGCTGTTTGTTGAGTACCCCAAAAAGATCGCTTCGTCAGCTTTAGCATCAAATTTAGCAAGGTTGTCTTTTGTATTGAGTATAAAGCATTTACACCCAAAGGCACGAAAGTATCCAATGTTGGGCTTTCGTCCTTTCCAAAGCTCATATGGAGTTTTCTTAAGTACAGGTCTAACTAGAGCCCTATTCAGTATGTAACATGCCGTGTGAACAGCTTCACCCCAAAAGTACTTTGGAAGCCTATTTTCACTCAACATTGTCCTAGCTATTTCGACAATAATTCTATTTTTCCTTTCAACAACCCCATTTTGTTGAGGTGTTCTAGGAGCGGAGAAATTATGGTCAATACCACTGGTTTCACAAAATTCATCAAACTGTTGGTTTTTGAATTCTCCACCATTGTCGCTTCTAATGTGAGCTACTCTTAGGTCTTTATCATTTTCAAGCTTTTTGACTAATGCAGTGAACATCTCATATGTTTCATCTTTGCTACTCAGCAGGATGATCCAAGTATACCGAGAGAAATCATCTACAATAACCAAGGAAAATTTCTTACCTCCTAAGCTGAGTGGCTGGATAGGTCCGAAAAGATCCAAGTGTAGCAATTCCAATGGTCTCTTGGTTGAGACTATATTTTTGCTATGAAATGACTTTTTAGTTTGTTTACCCTGCTGACAAGCATTACACAATTGATCTTTTTCAAATTTTAATTTGGGTAGTCCCTCAACTAATTGCTTTCTAGCTAATTTGGCAAGAAGGTCCATGCTGACATGCCAAGTCTTCTATGCCATAGCCAGGAGTTATCCTCTTTAGATACTAGGCATATGTTTTTAGAAAACTGTTTTTCTAAGTTCAACATGTATACATTTTCTACACGAGGGGCAGTTAAAATCAATTCATTTGTATTTCCCTCGAGTATTTGACACTTAGTATCATCAAATACAACCTTTCTGCCACTCTTGCAAAGCTGAGCTACACTCAGCAGATTGTATTTGAGACCTTTAACTAAGGAGACAGACTCAATGGTTGGGTTACCTCCGATAGTACCTGAGCCGACTATCTTACCCTTCTTGTTGTCTCCAAAGCTTACGCTTCCACCTCGTTTAAGCTCTAGTGTGATGAACTGTGTTTCATCACCTGTCATGTGCCTTGAGCATGCGCTGTCTATATACCAAAGTTTTGATTTCTCCATGCATGTCAAGCTGACCTGCATTTTAAACTATTCGTTTTTAGGTACCCAATTCCTTTTGGGTCATTTCTTGTTAGTGTAAACAGGTGCAAAGTCATATTTTAACTTGTGACGACATACATTTGTAGTATGACCACTTTTACCACAAAAGCCACACATAGTTACCCTTTGAGGGTGATGTTGAGTGTAGTCAGCATTGTTGTGCTGAGCATGCCAACATACCTTGGTGGTATGACCTTTCTTAGCACAGAAGTCACATTGGACAGTTTGTTTGTTATGCCAGCACACAGCTTTTGTGTGTCCTTTCTTCCCATAACAGCTACATTGAGTAAACTGTTTATGCTGACCAGTACCTGAGTACTCGGCATGAGGTTTATTCTTTGTTGAACCTTTTATTTGGTTCTGTAAGGTTGTGACATCCTTTCTAAGTTTCTTAGACTCAGTTTGAACTTCCGTGACAAACTTATGTAAGATTTGCATGTTGGTATGTAAATCTGAATTGTCCTGGAGGAGATATCGGAGGTCACTCAGCTTGACCTCCTCAATCTCGTCACAGCGCCTGCTGAGTGCCTTAATATTTTTGTTACACTGCTCAGAATCTCCAGAGAGGCCAGCTTGCTCAGATTGAGATTGGTCAGCTCCATCATCTGCCATGAAACATATGTTGGCTGTTTCATTCTGCTCAGCTTCAGATAATGTTGACTCATCACTATCGCTCCATATTGCTACCATAACCTTTTTTGCTTCCCTTCTTCTCTTTCTTGAGGTTGGGATAGCTTGACTTGATGTGCCCAGTTTGATGACACTCAAAACATGTGACAGACTTGGAGCTGTCCTTTTTATATTTGTCACTTGACTCAACTTTGTACTTGTCATTTCTTCTGAATGTTCTTTTGCCATTTCTATCATTTCTTCTGAACAGTTTCTTCATCTTTCTAGTAAACATGGCCATTTCTTCATCATCAGTTGACTCAGCTTCAGTTGAGTCATCTTTCATGACAAGTGACTTTTGTTTTTTATCTTCGGTTTTCTCCTTAGCTTCAAAATTTTTCATGGAGATTTCATGGGTCAGCAAGGAACCGATCAGCTCATCATATTTGTATGTGGTCAGGTTCTGAGCTTCCTCTACAGCTGTTTTCTTAGCCTGCCAGCTTTTGGGAAGACTTCGTAAGATCTTCTTCACTTGTTCTTCTTCGGTGAAATTCTTACCGAGTCTTTTAAGCTCATTTATTATGTTGGTGAACCTGGCATTCATTGCTGGGATGTCCTCATTGTCTGTCATCTCGAACAACTCATACAATCGCATGTGTTGGTTCACTTTGGATTCCTTGACCTTGCTAGTGCCTTCATAGGTCACTTCCAGCTTCTTCCAGATCTCCTGTGCTGACTCACAACCTGAAATCTTATTGTATTCTGCAGCATCTAAAGCACAGTGAAGCATATTGATAGCCGAAGCATTATTTTGTAATTTTTTGAGGTCATCCTCTGTCCACTCAGTTTCACTCTTGATAACTTTCTCATTATCAACAGTTTTATAAGGTATATGTGGACCTTGAACTATTGCAAGCCATGCACTCATGTTTGTGGCTTGAATAAAGTTCTTCATCCTATTCTTCCAGAATGTATAATTAGATCCAAAGAATAGGGGAGGTCTAGTGATTGATAATCCCTCAGGGAGTATCTGTGTTGTTTGGTTTCCTGGAAGGAAACGAGTGCTATTTTCACCCATTTTTAGGGATCAGCTCAAGATTGTTAGATCTTTGAGTAGTGAGCTTCAGCTCTGATACCACTTGTTGGTCCCTAGTAATTAGTTCCAATGGGGGGTTTAGGAACTAATGTAACTTTTTCGCTTTTAAGTATGCTGACTTAATGTTATTTTGTGAGTTTGATAACTCAGCGTGTTGGTCAGCACAGCCGATTGATTTGTTAGACAGTTTTAGTACTATGTTGACTAAGACTGCTTAACTCGAGAGTTGGGAATTGACACTTGAAAGGTCAGCTTCCAACTTAGCACTCGGATTTACTCAGTTTCAGTTTTAACAATTTATAAGCTGAGTAAATACAACAAGCAACACATGCATATATATATATATATATATATATATATATATATATTGAGAGAAAGAGTTTAGAAGTTACTCAACACGACTTATCCTGGTTCGGCCTCTCTGCCTACGTCCAGTCCCCAGTTCCTCCTGGGATTTTCGAATCCAATACTGAGCTCTTTAAAGGTAGAGCACAAACCATTTACAGGCAGTTGAATATGCAAGAGTACCGTCCTCTATTCGTCTACTCAACTCCTACTAAGTGCTACAACCCAGCACCTAGATTTCTCTACCACTGAATACTTATAACCAAGTACTCAGCTCAACACTTTCAATATTCCTATTGATTACACACTTATTCTTTTTCAGGTAAAGAACACTTTAGATGATTACAAAACAATCAATCTAGCATTTACACAGAGAATAGAGAATTTGGTGTAAGATCTATTTGTATTTGAGTGCTTTTGGGATTTTCTCTTCTTGTATTTTTCTCTTGATAATCCGGCAATGATCCAAGGTTCTTGATTGTCCTTTTATAGAAGGAAATCTGCAGATGGATCATTTTGAAATAGTTTTAGCCGTTGTGTCCAAAACGGCTCTTTTAGGGAACATCTTCTGGTCAGCTTCAGACTGTTCCGCCATTCCCTTCCTCTGTTTTCTTCAGGCGTCAGGTTTTGTCTTTTTGCATCAGACTTGTCTTTTTGTGCCAGTTGTCTTTTACCAATAATCCATAGACCCATGATTCTTGGAATTAATCTTCTGTGTATTTTCGAGGCTTCAATTATTGGTGCAGAAGATCGGCAGACTTTGTCCTTTAGTGAACGGATCGTTCATGCTGTCCTGACTGTTACTCAGCTTCATTTGTTGTCTTTGAATGTTCAACTTCTCTGCTGAGTTCCTTCTTAGTCAGCTCCGTTCTGTTTACACAATCCTGAAGGAGTCTTCTAATTTAGTCAGCTTCGTTCTGGCATCTTTAAAGGAGGCTTCTAATACTGAGTTCTACTCCACTCAGCTTCTATCTCTTTCATGCTGAGTTCCGTTCCACTCAGCTTAGCTGACTTTTGTACTGTTTAACTTTATATATATATTTTGGCACTCAATATTGAACAAACACATTAGTACAATTAAATCAAAGCATTTAAATTTAATTGCCTCTTAATCATGGATGATTTTGTCAAATCAAAATCTTGTGAAAAGGTGTTTCAACAGACTGGACGTAGGCAGAGAGGCCGAACCAGGATAAGTGATACTGAGTAATTTCTAGACTCTCTCTCAATATTATATGTGCATGTGTTGTATGGAAATTTACTCAGCATATAGAATTGCTTAAAGTTAACTCTGAGAAATTTCAAGTGCTGTGTTAGAAGCTGACCTCCAAGAGCGTCAACATCTAACTTATAAGTAAAACAGCTTTTGTCAATATCTGTCCAAAGTCGACTTATCGCATATCTGGCCAAGCTGACCAAAAGCTGGGCTAACTAACTTGCAAAATAACTAAGTCAGCATACACATTTTGAAAAAAAGTTATATTAGTTCCTAACCCCCCCCCTTGGAACTAATCACACGGGACCAACAGTTATATATAGTAGAATCAAGGGTAGTTATTATAATCTCGGGAAATGCGTACCCTAGTGAAGCAACGGACGTGTGTCATCCTCCGATTGGTTATGAGGACCATAAAGTGTTATGACATCAGGCAACGCGCCTGCCATATGACAACTGTCTTTTGTCTAATTGCCTCATAAAATCCAAAGGCTCTCATTCCTTCATTATATTGATTAACGACATATATTAATCCACGTGGTCGGATGAAACTCTAAGTATCTTCAGGAGATATTCTTATTGATTCAGATCAGACTGTCCTCCTCATTTCCTTGTGAGTTATCTAGATTGGAGGGAATGTATTGATTCACGTGTCATAAATTTTCTCTATGAATATACTAGAGAACATTATGTAGGGTATCAGATGCCCCATTTTGTACATATCTAGGTCCTTTATAGCCTAATTTCCACTCCTTTCGGAGCTCGGAGAATCTTAAGGAAAACAATGTCGTTTTTGCTCCTCTTTAAAGATTTGGTGAAGCATGTGTAGTTACCCTTTAATGCTTGTATGGAGTAGTTGGATACGGAGAATCACGCCTCTTCAATTTGCACACGCAATGCCAAGTTGTGAGCACAAACTTTTCTAACCATAAGAATGATATTATGTTGCATGTGCTCAATATATTGCAGGTGGATTTCACATTGCGTCATATGGAATCACGAGCTAGAATTCGAGCCATTTTTTTTAAGAAAAAATGGTTTTTCTTCAAGGCTATAGCCGATTGGCTACGAGTTGTGGCCGATCGGCTACAACTAGTGGTTGGTCGGCCACTAGTTTTCTTCCAAAAATGTTGTCGTTTTATATACGGTTAAATCTGTCCTATTTACCCATCGATAACCGATCGGCTACATGACGTGGCCGGTTGACCACAAGTATAGCCGATCGGCTACCATGACGGTTTGCAGCAGTTTTATCATGTATCTTTCTCAACTCCCCACTACATGAGCAGTTGAAATTTTTTTATATGAACGTATATTAAGACCAGAAAGTGTTTCTTTAAAAAGGGGAAGTTCATTTTGAGTTTGAAGAAAAAGATACAGAGATCAAAAGAAAATAAAAGGAGTTTTGAGAAGAAATACAGAGAAAGAGAGAAAATTGTCAGGAAAGAAAGTTCTAAAATATAGAAATCACTGTTTCTATTTCTCAATCACTTAACCAAGTTAGAGTGTTTTGATTATGACATTCCTAAATAGTTACAAAAAGTCTCAAATCACATTTGAAACTGTTTGTATTGGTTTCATTTCGTTTCAATTTCAAAAAAAATTCAACTTACCGTGCTTAGATTCGGGCTCAGTTCGAGGTTCTATTCAATTGCGCTCGTGACTCCATGTCTTAGCAAAGCTAAATAACAACCTGGAAGGTAACTTTAGAAGGGTTTAAAAGTTGATTTTATTAATTGCAACTTGTTTTATTTAATTTTTGCATTGCAACTTCTACGCAACTTCTGTCAAAAAAGGAAATGATGAGATTATTTCATTCTTAAACGCAAATTCAATAATAAACGATATTAATTCGTTAAAGACACAAAGAAAGAGAAAGAAGAAAGAAAGAAAAAATAGAGCAGAATACCGTAAGAAAAATGAGAGGGAGTGGAAGCTATTATTTAGGATTATAAGAAATTCTACCATACTCTCGATATAATACACTTGGCCAAACAAATAATACAACTAGTATACATTTATGTCTTGATACAAATAGTCTCCCATGCATATATATGTTTTGATTGGTCGGATGTATTGCTCCTGTTGTATAAGAGAAGTCCTCTAGAATTTGTTATTGAGAAGGATTTCAGCTTCTAGTATTGCAATGGCTGATTCCTACAAAACAAAGGAGGTGGCAGCTGCCTGGCGTATGCACTCTTATGCCTAATTGTTCACTTTCAAAAGAAGAGAATGAAAATAAAAGAGAGGTTAGAGTTTTCCGATATACTTGAAAGATTCTCTAAAACCTTATATTTATAAGTTGTTACACCTTTCTATTAGAGCCGTGTGAGGTGGCACATCTCCATTGGAACAAGACAATCCTCTAATAAGAATCATTCACTTGTAAAGTTTCTCCATAGTTACATTTATATCGACACTTTTATGCTAAGTGAAGTAGTGTTTTTTTAGCTCTCGAAAGTTGACTCTCACTCTTCTGTAAAGCTCTCGACTTGTTGTAGAACCAAATGATTTTGGTTTCCTAAAAGCTACACATTCAGTTGACCTTTGCCCATAATTGAAAATGTATCTATAGGGAATATTTATCTACTTAGTTATCACTAATTAATAAATTAGCTTACTAAATTTGAAAAACAAAAACTAGACTTTTGATAATTTTATTAAAACAAAATAATGAATTAATAAAAGTAAAAAAGAAATTAAATACATAATTTGCAAATTTATCTATTTATTGTATGTGATGTATCAAGTAAATTACTAAAAAAAATAATTCTTGAATTTTAAATATTAAATATTATAAATGTTGAAAGAGGAATTTGTTTTTTTCAGTTTTTAAGAGATGGGATTCATCTTTCTATCTATAAATGGACTTGGGCCAATAGGTCCGTAGGATCCAGTCATGGCCGCTTCATAGGCGTCTTAACTAAAACAAAAAGCCCAATCTGAAAATAAACACGCAGAGGGCACATGCAATTCGAGAACCGAGTTAGGGCTTTGAAAATACAGAACCAACGATTGAGCGCGCGGGCGAGTTAGCCACTATAACACTACTTCCTCTCTAAGAGCTTCTCCACTCTTCCTCCGTTTCTCCATTTCTTTGAACTTCTTCCTTCGAATTCCTTGGGATCCTATTGAAGTGAAGAAACTCAAATTGAAGTGGATCAAAGATTGAGCAGAAATGGCGTTAGCCTTCGACGAGTACGGTAGGCCATTTATAATCATAAAAGAGCAGGAACAGAAGACTCGATTGAGAGGTCTTGAGGCTCAGAAAGCTAACATTTCCGCTGGAAGGGCTGTTGCTCGGATCCTCCGTACATCTCTTGGTCCTAAGGGCATGGACAAGATGCTTCAGAGTCCCGACGGCGATGTCACTATTAGTAAGTTCATTTCCCTCTCATCCTTTTTCTTTTACTCGTTGTATGTTTAGCTTAGCCGGTTTGATTGTTTGGTTTTTCTGATCTAGTGATGTTTCGTTTTTTTCTTTGTTGGATGGTTCAGTAGGGTTTATGGTTTCCTGCTTCGAGGTTTAAGTACTAGATCTGTTTGATATAATTAGAATGAGTATGCGTGTTTAGAGTTGCTTTGAGCTGCTCGAGCTTGTACAAATGGGGGGATTGATTAAGTTGAAGCAGAAGTTTATAAATATAATAATTGATATAGATTTTCTGCCTTGTCTGTCATAATATGAAGACCATTGTAGCAACGTACTCTTGATTACGGAGATTAACTTAAGGAGATGTAACTGGTTAGTCCTTGTTGTATAAGTTCTTATGCATCTTATATTTAGGTTCCATTATCTCCTGGCATTACAGCGTTTGTTTCTGAAGTGAAATCTAGTTTGGGAGATTGATTTTATTCAAGAGCTGCCCTAATGTGTTACACTTATTTGTTTTCTCAGCGAATGATGGTGCTACAATCTTGGAGCAGATGGATGTGGACAATCAGATTGCCAAGTTGATGGTTGAGCTTTCTCGGAGTCAGGATTATGAAATTGGTGATGGTACAACTGGTGTTGTTGTTCTGGCTGGTGCACTCTTGGAGCAGGCTGAGAAGCTCCTAGAACGTGGAATTCATCCCATTCGTATAGCAGAGGGCTATGAGATGGCTTCCAGAATAGCTTTTGAACATTTGGAGCATATATCACATAAGTTTGATTTTGAAGCAGCCAATATAGAGCCCTTGGTTCAAGTTTGCATGACTACTCTTTCCTCAAAAATGTAAGTCTGGCTGTATTCTCTCCTGTATAGATTGTAGAGGAAGCATCCTTAACTCAAGTTAATTGTGAGTCAGTAGGTTGGTCTAAGCCTTGCAATAGCTTGTCATTTTTGCAATGCGACTCCATTGGTCTCTAGTCTTGTTTGATTGGTTTTTTTTTTTTTTTTTTTTTTTTAAATTCTTTCACAAATGATATAGTGCGACTTTCAAAGTTATGTAGCTGCTTTTTTTGTTATTTATGCTGTGAATTTTCCATTTTTCTTTGTTTTGTAGTGTTAATCGATGCAAGCGCAGCTTGGCTGAAATTGCTGTTAAAGCAGTTCTTGCTGTTGCAGATTTAGAAAGGAAAGATGTTAATTTGGATTTGATAAAAGTTGAGGGAAAAGTAGGAGGCAAGTTGGAGGATACAGAATTAGTATACGGAATAATAGTTGACAAAGATATGAGCCATCCACAGATGCCAAAGAAAATTGAAGATGCAAATATTGCTATTTTGACTTGCCCCTTTGAGCCACCAAAGCCAAAGACTAAACATAAGGTGGATATTGATACAGTAGAGAAGTTTCAGACTCTGCGTAAGCAGGAACAGCAGTATTTTGATGACATGGTTCAGAAATGCAAGGTTAGTTTCTATTGTTATGTCACCACAGAACTGAAGTCTAAAATTGCTTTTTGTGCTGCTTTTTTGTGTGTTCAATACCCTCACTCTAAATTCAATTTCCGAACAACCCTTAGCCTTTGTTTGGGAGTTGGGAGGTTAATGGAGGTGAGAGTTAGAGGAGGTAATGGAAGGGGAGGGGAAGTGATGGAAATGAAGGTTAAAATTTAACCTTGTTTGGGAGTTGGAGTGTAAATGAGAGTTAAAAAGTTTCCATTACTCCCGTTAACCCCCCATTTTGGAGGTTAAGATATAGAGTAATGGGAGTTAAATGTTAACTCCCACTAACCTTCATTTCCTCTCAATAAAAAGCTTCCAAACAAGGTTAATTAAAAAGTTTACATTCCATTACATCCATTAACCTCCTCCCAAACAAGGGCTTAGTTGTGTTGACCATTGGCAATGGGAGACTTGTTTTGTTTAATGGTCTTGGAATTTACTGAGACTGTGGTGTACAATGTGTTGTCTTGTTTACAATTTTCTTTCATGTTAATTTGTTCATAGGATGTTGGTGCTACGTTGGTCATCTGTCAATGGGGGTTCGATGATGAGGCAAATCATTTGTTAATGCACAGAAACTTACCCGCTGTCAGATGGGTTGGTGGCGTGGAGTTAGAGCTGATAGCAATTGCCACAGGTTTGTGTCCAATTCAGCTCCTTGCACTTGTTAGTATCTTGTGATTTGCCTAATATTTTCAGAATGCTGCTGAATGAAGTTGCTGCTAGGATTTTCTTATGATTATCGCAAATTGATGATATCTTGTTTTTGTAGGTGGGAGAATAGTGCCTAGATTCCAGGAATTAACAACTGAGAAGCTGGGGAAGGTAATTTTGCTTAGAATTTTTTTTTTCCTCCTTCCAAACCTTGGTTTATATGCATACCATGAAATTCTTTATTTTACCAGGTAACCTGGTTTTAACCTTGATGACAATTCTACTAAGGTTATTTATTTCCAATATTATTTTGGAATAATATCTCCAATCTTCATTCCATATTTTCACTGCATTTTTCCACATTGATCTCTGTGCTTGATTCATCATCTATGCAGATTCATCTTTCCCGATTGTATTATTCACTTAATAAGTTTTACCCACTTTTTATATATTGAAGGCTGGTTTGGTTCGAGAAAAGGCCTTTGGGACAACAAAAGATCGAATGCTTTACATTGAACACTGTGCAAATTCAAGGGCTGTCACCATATTTATTCGTGGAGGTAGGGCTATATTATCCTTTGGCCTACTTTAAATTGCAATACATTTTGTTTAAGGTTTCGGGTTTATTAATAATTGAGGTGAATGAATGAGATTTTATACTACTACACACAATCCGACTCATTTCTAATTGTAAACGTGTACTAGACCACTTCTCTTTTTCAGAATCTGTCTGACTTCTGTTTGTGGCATTCAAGTAGTTGAAAAACCTTTGTTTGAAATGACAGCTGAGTTTTCATGTTTTAGTACATTTCGAGGTATTTCGCTGTTCTAGTGGAAGAACTTTCTGAAAAAAAAAGAGTCCAAGATTGGCATTTTCTAGACCTAGATGTTGTGTACCAATCATGAGATTTATCTTTTCCTCTGATAATGGTGCCATTTGCTGTTCCCTGGTGATACTGGGAGCACTTTTCTGGACCTTTGTTGCCATTTATTTAGCTAGCATATTTTCATATGACAATTGAGACTAGTAGTTCCTTGATGATTGGCTCCATGAGAAAGGAATGAAAAATGAAAAATGTGATAATATTGAAGAACTAGAAAGAAAATTGTGAGTAGCATGGGATATGAAGTTATTTGCTTTGCATTGTGTCAGGTAACAAAATGATGATAGAAGAGACAAAACGTAGCATCCACGATGCACTCTGTGTAGCAAGGAATCTCATCCGCAACAATTCTATTGTTTATGGTGGTGGCTCAGCCGAGATATCTTGTTCAATTGCTGTGCAGGCAGCTGCTGAGAGATATCCTGGAGTTGAGCAGGTAAACACATTCTTCCCACTGCACCTGCAATGATTTGTTCTTTACTTATTCCTAGAGAACATTTTCTGCTTTAAATACTGACAGCATGTACTTCTTGTACCTGCAGTATGCCATCATGGCATTTGCTGATGCTTTAGATGCCATCCCAGTGGCACTTGCTGAGAATAGCGGCCTCCAACCAATTGAAACACTCTCTCTTGTGAGATCTCAGCAATTCAAGGTAAATGTGATATGTTAACCAATCACATGTCTGGTAATCTGTTCCCATATTCTTTCATCACTATATGGCTATGCTAATTAATTTTCCGTTTCAAACAATCAAATACGCAGGAAAACAATCCTCACTATGGAATAGATTGCAATGATACTGGTACAAATGACATGCGCGAACAGAACGTTTTCGAGACTCTGATCGGAAAGCAACAGCAGATCTTGCTCGCAACACAAGTTGTCAAAATGATATTGAAAATTGACGATGTCATCTCCCCATCGGAGTTCTGATAGGTGGTCTCTGTTCTTTTGTGCTGCTTAACTGACAATTAAATCCATAGTTCCTACTACCTTGTTGGCCTACTTAGGGCATATGATTACTCTCCACCTTAAATTTTTATTGCTTGGCTTACAAATTTTGACTTTTTTTGGTTGGATATGTGGTGTGAAAACTCATTATGTTGTGTTAATTTTTCATGCATTTATGTGCTGTAGTAATTTTTCTTTTACTCGTGTTTCATATGGATTGAGAATTTACGCATTTGAAAACTGAAATACCTGATAAATGCAAAGGACTCGTATGAATTAAGGACCAAAGAAAATTTCAGCAATACCTGATAAATGCAAAGGACTCGTATGAATTAAGGACCAAAGAAAATTTCAGCAGAATATTGCAATGTTTTTATGGTGTGAGATACTTGTGGAAGGCAGGTGGTCTATTATTTAGGACACTACTATTTTTTCAATATTTAAAAAATTTTGGTTGTGGTACCCTTTTATTTCTATTTATTGTTTAGTTTAGCAGAGGACGCATCTTAGGGGCTGGGAAGGCTGATTTTCAGAGAATTCTATTGAATTTGTGTATGCCGTTTTAATTTATTCTATTGAATTTTTGTATGCAGATTTAATTTTTATGGTAAAGGTACTCGCACAATTTCAATTAGTCACCTATTATTATTGGAGCTTAGCTGAAGTTGAGGAAGAAGAGATAATTAGGGGTTCTAACAAGTTCTACTGAAACTGAGGTTAGGTGGGCTTAGAGGGTGTTTGGTTACCTACTTTTTACCTCCTGTTTGTCTTTACTTTAAAAGGCAGAGTTTTAGGTGTTTGGTTAGACGTCTCCTGTTTGTTTTTTAGAGCTGAAAATTAGCTTTTTACCAAAAAAAAAGAGAATCTCTAGCCAAACGGGCCCTTAGACTTGGCTTGTTAATGTGTCGGAGCTAAATTTGAATGGAAATAAAGATAAATGAAAATAAAGATGGAAGTTTTATAGTTTAAAAGTTCAAAAAAAAAAAATTGAAAATAAGTATTTGTCATTGTCGACCTCCAAGGGTTGTTGAAGAAGATAAACAGGATCCTAGATGGTTTTGTTGCGATATGGATATGTTCAACCATGTTGAACGTATTGGTTTTGATCGTAAACCAACGTAAAAAGTTCTTTTCAAACCTAGTTTGAAAGAGTTAATCGCAAATACAAAATTTGAACTTTATGCTGAAAATATTTGATTGGTTACAAAGAAAGGAGATTTGTATAGGAAAAACAGTAAAGCTAACAGTCTTGTCTCAATGTTCGGAATAGCTCTTAAAAGTTGTGGGGGTGCCACACGACGTGTGACCTTTCTCAGTGCCTAACCCTCTTTTTTTCGGAGTTCATTCGACGTGTGGGCAGTGGTGCGAGTGAATTGCACTCAAAGTTCTAGGGGCATTCCTTCATGCCAACACAATGTGTGCTCTTCACACACATGCCAGTGTGTGGCTGTTGGCGCACGGCGTGTGTAATTCTTTCACCCACTTATTGTCTTCATGTTGGAGATGTCCGCATCAGCGTGGTTGAGTAAGAACGATATTGATTAGTGTTACTGGTGTGGATGGTAAAGTACAGAGAGAATTTGAGTTCTGATTGAGTAAGAACGATATTGGTGTTGATGGTAAAGTACAGAGAGAATTTGAGAAGGCAGAACTGATTAGTGTTTGTATTTGGAATTTTGAATTCACAATTTTTGAACTATTTAAATTAAAAAAAAAAATTATAGTAGTTAAAAAAATCGAGTTTATTCATGAACTTTGAAACTAAGATCAAGGAAGTTCGAAGTTAGCTCATTAATTTCAAACTCAACCGAGTCCACTTAAACCAAGCTTTAGCATAACCAAAGCTCAAATACTCAAATAGTTTAGGAGTTATAGGAGTCATTAACACCCTTAATAACAAACTGCCCTCTTTTTTAGGTTGATGGCTAATAAATGTATAATTAAGAAGATGGTAGGATGTATCTATTGGGAAGAACCTTGAGGTCCCGCAGTTTGTTCCTTTTGTGGACATTGATAGTAAGTTCAAGTCTTTCATTTTGGGACAATGAAGAGAAAGTGGTGTTGTCACTTCGTATTACATGAATTATTTTTCATTTCAATGGTTGGAATAGCTTTTTCTTTTTATGCAATTTGGTCCTTGGAGATATCTCATTTTAAATAAATTTCCCAATCTATCTATTTATAACAGGACAGGGTTAAATAAAAAAGATCCTTTGGTTATTATGGGAGTCTAAATATGTCTTACTTGCAATTTAAATGTAAATAAAATGAGTCATAATTTTAACTGATTTTGTTAATTATTTTATTAATCAGGAGTTTAATATGTATATTTAATTATGGCTTAATACATCAAAAGCCCCTGAACTTGTCTAAAATGTTTGATTGGCTATATATTGTCTCATTAGCCCCCTACACTTATTTAAAATAACCTATTGGTTACCTGAATTTGTTTAAAGTGGCCTATTGACCCATTGAACTTGCTTAGAGTGATTCAATTGCCCATTGAACTTGTTTAAAGTGATATACATTGCAATATGTTAAATCTTTTAAAAAAACTCAAAACTTCAAAAATAAAGACATAGTTCGTAATTCTAAGTCTTTAAAACAAATTAATTTTTTGTTTTATACATTTTTATGACGTTTTTATAGATTTAGGGACTTAATAATAAGCAAGTTTAGGGGCTAATAAGACATCATATAAGTTCAGATGGCTAATTAAATATTTTGGACAAGTTCAATGGACTTTTGATGTATCAAGCCTTTAATTAATTAATGATTGAATGTATATATACTAACATAAAAGAAATAGATTATAGAGCTTCAACATGCCCCTTTTCTTATCTTGCAAAATTCATGCATACCCTACTTATCCATCGAGATTTAAATACATAAATATACACCTATGATACATCTTATGACATCTTTAATTTTTATTTGGAGATATCCACACTTAAATTTGTTAATTTGGATTTCGGATACCTTTATACTAAGTTGTTTAATAAAAACGAATTTGAATGGTAATACTCCGATGAATCTTGATGTAAGCTAGAAAAAAAGTTGGAAGCGTTGATCAAATATTTACTATGATAATTAAGTTAATAGAGTTTAGGATGAGAGCACAAATCAATTGAGAATATATTGCAATAGGTGTGTGTATTTTGACTGTGGTGTTACTTCTATTTATGGAGTGCCAGGAGAAAATCCGGTAGTCGGTATGAGATGTACGTCTTAACTTCCTTGTAGAACACTTGTCGACTCCTGAATGGTGGATGTGATTTAGACAGTTAGTAATATACTCAAATTATAATTTCTTAACCCTCAGCGTGAATCAGATGTCCTAATCATGAGATGATTTAGGGTATATCTCATTGGTCCATGCGTCTTGAAGGTTATTTATTCCAATATAGTCTGATGTGAACGTCCTGCTTACTTCATGCGTCCTTGTTAGCTCGAGATGGGGGCATGTGTATTCATAAAATATTTGTGTGATGTTAGATATCCCCTCTTCGATTCTTAAAGCTCTTTGGAGTTTCAGTGGTCGTATGACTTGTGAGGCGTTGTTGCAACTTTTTGAAAGGGTTCGACATTTTGTAGATGCTAATCATCCAAACGTCCCTATTGATATGACATGGTGTTCACTGTGTTGCAGTTGATATTTTCCCCTTCTCAATAGGTGAGACGCACATCATTTTGCCTCAGAGTGATGTCATCCTTATGAGGTGTGAAGTCCCCTTTTGTAGGCATTATTTATACTGTTACTTAATTCCATAAGATGTGCAACGCATACCCCTAGATGCTTAACCTAGAGGTAAAGAGACAGAAAAAATCTACGAGTCCTAAAGAGCGTCATCACCATAGATCCTTTATTGAAGACGTCATTTCACCGTCTTGCAAATTCTATAAAAGGGACATCAATGCGATGCATTTTCCTTTTCTTGACTCTCGATTCTTCACTTCTTTAAAAAAATCTGGAAATTTTACTACTTCCTTATTTTTCTCCTTCGTTATATGGAAGTTTTGTGGAAGAACTCTGACTCGTTAACGATGATCCATCTTCTTCTAGCGAATCCAATCCAATGGCTCCCAAAAATTAGATTCAAATGACTTTGGTAAGGAAAAAAAAGTGGTGGTAGAGAAGAAGCAAAACCCTAAGGCTTGGGCCTAGGGCTCCACTGTGACAATATCCCAACTGGTGGTTTTGGCGTGAGATTATCCGAAACTTATCCAGATGGAGATGCACCTGCCCTATCCTGGCCAACATATTGACGATGGATATAACAACAACAAGGATGACTTCATCAAAGTTTTACGTTCAATTGCTGCTTTATGGCATGAGATTCCCCTTCATAGGTCCTATTGTTGATGTCATGGATAAAAATGGCGTATGCCCTTGCTAATTGTCGCCTAATGATTGGCTTAAATTGCTAGTTTTAAACAAGTTTTGTGCGGATTTAGGTTTGATACTGAATGAGGATGTTTTTCATCCATTCTGGAAACCCACAAGGTGAAAAGGGGATGATATCTTCTTGTAGACCATAAGGAACCGAACCATAGGAAATTGGAGGTCTACCCTCCTATCCGACAAGGTATACAACAAAAAAACTTCAAACAAAAGTGGTTCTGGATGGAACCGAAGAAGGATTCTCCTGATAGCCCATACATGGAGGGCTCTCCCTTTAAGACCAACTAGAATCCGAATCTAGTTGAAAATGAGAACTAGAAGAAGTCACATGTCTTAACTTTGACTGAAGAGCAATCACTGAAGGAGATCTTGGCCTTTCTAAGCTTCTAGAGCTGGATGGATATGTTAGAGATGGTCAATGAAGGGTGTATTTATGTTGTGAAAGACGAAAAAGGAGCTTTCTATTTGGCCAGAGAAGTTTGTTACGAAGAAATTCTTAAAGGTGATCTCTTTTTACTTTGCTTTCTTTTTTATTCTTTGGTGCAAGAATGATTTGTAATATGAGTGCTCACGCTCGTAACATAGTAAGACAGAGGCAAGCCACTGCTTTGGCCAGTGCACCGAATGTTGGAGGCTTTAAGGCAGGAAGCCAACCTTGAAACGTCCACTGTTTTTCTTGAGGCAGAAAAGTCCATTGCTACCGCCGAATGCTCTCTCATTTTGGCCAAAGGGATTCATATTGCTGAGGTACAGTCTCAATATCATTCTCATGTGTATAGAATCGTCCAGGTTCCGAATGAGGATTCTTCAGAGGGAGTTGATCTTCGGAAGGAAAAATGAGTAGAATCTGAGATGCATGTGGGCCCTTAGCCACTTATAGTACCATCTGGTGCCCCAATTCACGACCTAACGTGAGATGACATAGGGATTTACTCCTATCATATCTAAGCAACCTTCTCTTCAAATTAAGACCATAAGTTCATTTCTCCTCCTTCAAAAGGTACATAGAAAAGTCTGGTCTAGGCAATTTGATTCGATGATGACCCCCCATTCTTCCAATGGTCTACGAGTAGAGGCTTCAAAGACAAAAGATGATGAGGTGAGACTTTGAAGGAACCACATGTTGAGACTAAGAGGTCGAATCCTAGCATTGATAAGAAGGCTAAGTCTCTAGTAGAGGGCTCATTTGTTGCTCTGGAGCCCGTGTTGAAGAATTTTCCATTTTCAAGTAGTATGATAATACGTCCAGGGTGTCACATTTTATTTATAGGGCATCAGGGGAAAATCTGGTAGTCAGTATGAGGTTTGCGCCCTAATTTCTTTTGAGGACAAATGTCGATTTCTAAATGGCGGATGTGATTTAAACAGTTAATAAGATGCCCAAACCAAATTGGAATTCCTTAATCCTCTTTGTGAATCATGAGTCCTAATTTAGACAAGATTAGGATTAAGAGTGTATCTTATTAATATAATTAAATATTACTTAGGGTCCGTTTGTTTTACCTGCTGTTTGATGTTACTGTTATGGTTTGCTGTTTGCTGTTACGGTTTGCTGTTGCTGTTACGGTTTGCTGTTTGCTGTTTGAAAAGGCTGCTTTTCAAAAAAGCAGAGATTCTCTGCTTTTGTAAAAGGATGCTTTTCAGGTGTAAAAGGCAAACAGGAGATCCCTAACCAAACACCCAATACTGCTTTTCAGATGTAAAAGGCAAACAGGAGATTACTAACCAAACACTTAAAACTCTCCCTTTTGAAATGAAAAGGCAAAAAGGAGCATGAAAAGGAGCAAACAAACACCCCCTTAGTTATTGAACTTCTTAGAATGATTCTGATTTTTTTTTTTTTTTTTATGTATTGGGTGAATTAAATGTAGCCTTAATTATAGGACTAGGATAAGCCATGTGAGTGAATAAGTGGTTTAAGTTTGTGAGCCTATATTTCTATCATATCATATCATATGTTTTTCGTATCTTTTTGAGAGCTGTGAAAATGAAAACAGGGCATGGTATGGTATGGAAGGACATTCAATTTACATGAAAAAATCTACTAATTTTTGACTCTTTGTTTTCCTTCAATTGAATACACTATGTCATTTATGGAAAACTGAATTGTCGGAAATTAATGGAAACTAGAAATTCTAAAGGGATCTATTTTTAGAAAAATGCAGTTTATTCTTAATATATGAATTGATAAATGGGGTGTTTGGGTCCTCATTTTCGTGCTTCTGTTTGCCTTTTCAGTTCGAAATGGAGAGTTTTAAGTGTTTGGTTAGTGACATTCCTGCTTGCCTTTTACACTTGAAAATCAGCATTAGGTGTTTGGTTAGTGATCTCCTGTTTGCTTTTTACACCTAAAAAACATCATTTTACAAAAGCTGAGAATCTCTGCTTTTTGGAAAAGCAGCATTTTCCAACAGCAAACAGCAAACCGTAACAGCAAGCAGCAATAACAAACAACAAACCGTAATAACAAACAGCAAACCGTAACAGCAAATAATAGGTAAAACAAACGGAGCCAAAATTTAGCTTTAACGCTTCCAAGTAAGATTATTGATAAAGTTGTTATAGAACTTATTCCCAAGTCCTTCTATCCTATATGATAAGGGAGAGCAATGAACATTATTCATATACTTGGATCTTATTCCATTACCTCTTATTTAAACAACGTAATTGGAACATTCGTTTCGTCCATACCTGTCGAGAAGATAATTAGACAGCTGATTGGATAACGAATTTCGCAGGAAAATATCCGCTGGATTTTCACGAGCGTGTTGACCTTCATGGAGGCTTATAGAGTATTTTTTTTTGGGCTCTTTAGCCTTACACTTTAACAAAGAAAATGGTAAGTTGTTTGTAAAAGTGTCAATGTGACATACTTAGTTGTTCATATTTTGAAAAGTTATTTGTAACTGTATTAGTAACATAATAGGCAACTCCAAAAAGAGCCGGACTAGACGCCCACCTATCTTTTCCCATTTAGGGGGTCTCTAGTTCAAGAATATGATAAACCAGATGAAACAGACTTGACCAAATGAAAAATGAGATGTATATACCATCTCATTAAGAAATTATTGGTTTAAAAAATAAAGTTGTATAATTGTCATATTTTTATGGTAAATAATTTATTAGTCCTCACATTTTTACATAACACACTATTTAGTCATCCTATTTAAAAAACATATTAAAACGTCTCTATCTTTTGTCACCGTTAACTCTTTGGTCCTTTTGTTTTTTTTAGATTTTAAACTAAACAATAGCTTTCAGAATAGCTATAACGCGATACAAAATGACTATTATTCTGTTGTTTTCTATCTGCATGTTTAATAGAATAGTTAAAAATCTAAAAAAAAAGATAGTATTACCAAAATATTAATAATGACAAATGATAGGGACCTTAGAATGCGTTTTTAAAAATAGAGGGACTAAATAATATGTTACGTAAACAATGTCTCTTTATGATTGGACTCGGACCTTGCGTGTTTGGCGGTGGGCTTTGGTCAGCTGTGATTAAGTCTTTTGTGGTTGGGTTTGGGCTATCGTCCTAATTATGAGCTCGACTTTAGTCTTTACGCGGCTTTTTATTCAAGAAATAGGATGATCACGACGTCATCAATATAATGTCATTTTGCATAATAATCACGTAGTTATCACGTTCACTATTCTACTGAGATGCCGTTATTAAAATAAAAATAAAAATTCAACAATTTTATTGAAATAAATAAAATTTAATTACTTTCTTAAAACAAAATAATAATTTTGATGCCATTACAATTTTGTCAGTAACAAACTTTTGTTAGTTTCAATATAACCAATCCTTTTGACATAAATTCATTTTAATGCAATTTCTCACCATGTGACATAAATTCATCTACTAGTACATAACTTACATTTAATTTCTCCAATAAATTATTGCCTCATCATAGTAATAAATTTTACACAAAGTTTATCCCAATATAACATATGAAATGTGCTTTCATTAATTTTTCACACATAAACATTTATAACCATCCATAAATCCCTTCTATGATGATGGATGTAACCATTTTAACCACCAATGTCAAAAGTAAAATAAAATTACTAGTAGTATTTACAATTCACCAAATGTCAACCTCGTTACTAAACTTAACTCGCAGGATTATTTTACTTCAAAATAAATTTTCGGTATCAATTCAGTTCACAAGTTAGACATTTTTCGTTCAAATTAGTTTAAAAAGGCCACATGTCAATTTCTGATACTGACACGTGTTATTTTAGACTAATTTGATCCCAAATGCTAACTTAAAGAAATGATACCTAAAATTGATTTTAAATCAAATTAATTCTACAAGTCAAGTTGAACAGCCAGATATACACTTTATCTTTATTTTTTTTTACAGTGAGTCGGGACCAACTGGTTCTGGACCATTCAAATTGTGATATCGTGTCACAATCTGAATGATGTAGAATTAGTATGATCCCGAACCATTGTGGTTTTTGTCGGGCTTCTAAGCAAGGCCGCGTACCGGGATGATCAGCAACGGGAACCCTTCTTGCAAAGAAGTGCACCGGCTGCGGCGGTGATAGAATTGACCAAAGAAGAAGGTCTAGCACCCAAGCTTGAAGCCTTAGCATAGCTAGAAGAAGCAGCTGCACCAGATTTGGTGAAAAAGGCACCATTTAGTAGCAAATCACCTTCTGATCTCCAATTCCAGTTCTTCCATTCATCCTCTCCTGCTTCCTCATGTTTAGTCACCTGATTAAAACATGTTTAATTAATTAATTAAGTTGATGATTAATTAATGAATAAGTAATTAATTAGTATTAATTGTGTGATTAATTAGTTACCTCTTTGTT
Organism: Euphorbia lathyris; assembly: GCF_963576675.1. Lineage (NCBI taxonomy): Eukaryota > Viridiplantae > Streptophyta > Magnoliopsida > Malpighiales > Euphorbiaceae > Euphorbia > Euphorbia lathyris. The sequence goes on along the minus strand of NC_088914.1, from coordinate 14,366,075 downwards.
AAATCTATCATTAGGAGCAAGAAATCTGTTGCCTTGGCTATTAATAGTAGGATTAGCACTTCCACCTATTGCATACATTTCCCAATGTGAATAATCATTGTTCACCACATGAAAATACCCATGTCTGCATCTGCAATTAGTACAAAGTTCAAGTAATTAATTACTATAAAAGTATAAAAATTTAAGCAATTACCCAGTCACGGACCCAGAACAAAATATTTAAAAGTACTAAAAAACAAAAAATATATTAAGAATCACAAAATTGTTTTGATTGTTTAATAAAACTGAAAATCAAGTACTGAAATAATTTTGAATTTCAAGTGTAGAGTATTGTAAATGTTAAAAATATTAAATGATATAATTATTTGATAAATAAGTAACGAATATAAAATATTACTAGTTAACAATATTCAACTCCAAATTTTAAATTAAATATTTTGATTTATCAAAATAAATCATTTTTAACTTAAGTATGAAATAATAATAATGATAATTGTAAATTCTGTCATTGATACTAAATAGAGTAAAATTACGATAGAAATTATCTATTTAACGCCAAAATTTCCAACAGTGATTCTATTTTTTTTCTCTACATAATCGAGGGGTCAACGAACCCTTCGTGACCCCCTATTCCTCCGCTCCTATTTATATAACTTCATAGCAAAATATAGGATAAATAATTTATTAGTCCTTATATTTTTACCCAACACACTGTTTAATCCTTGTATTTTAATAATATATTGTTTCGTTCTTAACTTATGTTTTACAGTTTTGTTCCTCTATAAAAGACTAAACTGTTTGATAATTCAAATATTTGACGGACTAAACTGTTGAATAGAATAAAAATTAAGGAGTAAACAATGCATTATTAACCACTAAACTTACTAAAACATCTTATTACCCACTAAACTTACACCAAATATACAATTAGATCCACTAAACATCTTATTAGCCACTAAACTTAGACCAATAAAAAATCTATAAACTTACACCAAATACACAATTAGATCTTTAAACTCTAGAGATATCTTACTAGACATTAAACTTAAAACATCTTATTGACTGTTCAAATCTTATTAACGCAAGTTTGAAAGGCTAATAAGATATCTTCGAAATTCAAACACCAATCAAATTATACGACGAAACATAGGAAATTCATATATAAACCTAAACAAAAAGTAAATTTTTTAGAAAAAGTACCTTGGCATTCTTTGAACAAGTCCTTCCCCAAAATGGTTGAAAGCAATAGTAACCTGCATATTCTTATCCTGAAGAAAAGTATCACTATGACCCAACAACATAACCTTATTATGATGAGTCATATAATTATTAGATATAGTTATAGCAGTTGAGCCATGAATTGCATCAATCAACCCATCATTACAATTAGCCAATGAACAATGATCAATCCAAACATGACTTCCACCAAAAATAGATATCCCATCACCATCTGATATTGTTCTCCACCCATAGTGCCCTGGGGAGTCCCTCACATAAGCATTCCCTCCACTCTTACAATCATGTATATTTATACCATGTATTATAACATTTGTCACATACTGTATTGTTATACATGGTCCTTCTGCTATATGGACACTTGCTCCTCTTCCATCTATTGTCTTGAATGAGTTCATTATTAGCTCTTCTTTTAAGGTTATTACCATGTCTCGTTCGAAGATTATCCATAGTGGTTCTTCTTGGATTACTGCGTGTCTTAATGTTCCTGGTTTTGGGGTTACTGGATCGTCGTTTTGGGAGTCTGTGACGACGTAGATTTTGCCGTCGCGGCCTCCTATGGCGTGTTTTCCGAAACCGATTGCACAGTCTGCTAATCTTTGCCTGTTTTTTTCCCAATTTGGATCACATCTCCAGCAGTCGTCTATTGGGTTTCCACTTCCACAGGAGAGGAAACCCAGTTTCCTCCTTGTGGTGTTGATGCTCCTGATCCCCATAATTAAAAACCCACATTAGATATGATAAAATGAAGCATAAAGTTTGTTTCTTTTGAGAGGGAAGAGCTTTTAATCAGAAACCGAGCCTGTTGGGTGCTATTCGGCCTTTTCACCTCAAAAGCTATTCGGTTTTTAATGAGAAACCGAGCCTATTGGGTGCTATTTGGGGTTTTAACGAGAAACCGAGCCTGTTGGGTGCTATTCGGCCTTCTCACCTCAAAAGCTAGCTCAAAGTATGAGGTTTCTCTCTTAAGGTAAGGTTGAGATCAGTATCAGATTCAGAATTCACCGATAGTGACAGGGTATATTTGGATGTTATCTCGAGTTCTATGGGCTGAGAGAATTAAAGTTAACGTTTAAAGAGAGAAAAATTTAAAAATAATGATTTTAAATAATTAAAAATGTAAATATGATACTAAACCACTTTAATTGTTGAAAATTTTCATTTTGAGGTCGTTATCGGTTAAATTTGACAAAGTAAAAAAAAATGAAAATTTTGCAAAGAACAGGTTTAGTTTGTAACAAAAAAACCCACAGGTCACAATCTGCAAAAACATGAAACTATAGAATATTATTTGAAATTAACTCTTAATATTTTTATGTATATATATAAAAAGGTTAGAAATATGTCAATTTAGTACTTATAAATCACGATAGGTATTCTCTCACAGTGAATCTTGGATCCTGACAACAACTAACTTTCTAATAAGGTGAAAATGTTGGAAACACGGGCTCTGATACTAATGTTTGGTGACAGTGGATCTTCTTCCCTCAAAAGCTAGCATAAAGATGGATTTCTCGCTCTCTCATACTTATTGACTAGACGCTCACTCCTTTCACAATTGATGTGGATAAACCGCAAAACCCAACATAGCGCGGTTTTTATATATTCGAATTGATTAATCGGATATAATACTAAAAGAAATGAAGTAATTAAGAATATATAATGTGCTTACTTGTGTACTTGTTCTGCTACCAATTCAGGATTTTGGACAGGAGAAGAGGAAATGAAGGATAGAGCTTGGAGAAGAAGAAATGAGAATGTGAGAAATATATGTTGAAATGCCATTGAGAAAGAGGAGGATGAAATTGAATAATTTGTGAAAACAGAGAGGAGTGATATGGCTTTATAAAGGGAATTCAAAACAGAACATGTAGTTTAAAATTAATAAAAAATTGTTTGTTTCTATTTTGCAATAAATGTTATGTCTATTGTTTTTTTTTTCTTTCTAAAATGGTCCCTATCAGTTAGTTTGGACAGTTAAAGGTGAAGTTCCCTTTTTGTCCCCCACTTCTTGATTTTGCACTTAACTACCACAAATTTATTCTGTTTTTATGCTCAAATTATAGTGTATTTTCTAGTAGAGAAATGTTGTATTCTTAGTTGTGGTAATGTTGCTGAAAAATTCACTGAAGATTTGGGGGCAAAAGCCCTTTATAAGAGTTAAAAATCGTATTTTGAATCACCAAACACGTGATCCAGATGGTTAAGGTACTGGATCAGTTTAACCATCTAATTAGAGATCAAATCCTAGAGATGAGAATGTAGTTGTGATTAAAATACTTAGTGAGAGCTATTTTCCTCTTGAGAAAAACCTACATACCTCGAATCTGAATTAGTTTGAACTATCAGTCTAGAATATTATAGAATTTGACAAAAAAAATTTGTAAATTTGAATATAAGTAATTTGAATTTGTTTTATATAGAAAATAATTATAACGAAGTAGGATTCTGTTTATTTGGGAGCTAACTATGCTCATCCAATACCCCCAATTAGAGGATTGGAATATTCTAATCACGAAGAAATATGATTCTAAAAGCACACTATGAATGTTCAGTTTATCAAACGAGGATTCAGATTAAACGTTTCAAACCAAATCTAAAAATATCCATTTTCATAATCGCATTATAAAACAAACTATGTGATTTACCTTATCTCGATGGTAATATAAAGATTTCGACCAGTAATCTTTGTTTTAATTTGGTAACCTAACACCTACACTTTATTTATGTGGTATATTGAATTATTTACTTTTATTGATATTGATACGTTGACTTAATGCCATTTCAATTGTTATGTAGTAACTTGAAACAATGCTAATTGGAAGCTCATTATTTGGTTATATTTATCCAATTATTTATTTCAATTCGCGAAATTCAATTCAATTTGAATGAAAATTTGATAGAACCGTTTACCATGATGGTATTTTGATACTTAGACTTAATAAATTTTAGTTTAAGAGGTTGTTTTTTTTAATCTTATTAAGAATTTCTAAGTACGGGTAAAAAAACTTTAAAACTTGTCATGTATCAATTTTTTTTTGTATCAAAACATCATCATATATTAAGAGAATAATTTATCCGTCATGTCTTTATTCAAATTGGATGAAATTTCATCCATTCAAATAAATTAGAAACCAAATAATTGATTAATGACCATATAACAAAATTTTAAATAACTCAACTACCAATAGTGATTTAACTCTTAATTAAATTTCATCATGCCATCCTAATTGATTTGAAGCACTTGTAAGAAGAAGGAAGAGAAATGAAAAGGTTTGATAAGGATGTGTTTAACTCTCTCTAGCGCTCCTTTAAAAGAAAAAAGAAAAAAAAAGAAAAAGAAAAACTAATGCTCTAATTTGAAATTTGAAGTGTCATATAAAATTAAAGGAAAAATATTTTTTTTGTTTTGTTATATTTTTCTTTATTAAATAAATTTTCAGTTGATCTATTATAATATATTTAGTAATTTGTTTTTTATTTGTAGTTTTTTATTCTTTCTATCTTTATCTTTATAGGTGGTTGTATATTGTATTTATCTATCGGTCATTTTCACCTAGTCAGTGTCTGATTAAGTGAATTTGCAAACGACACAAACTATAGATTTGAGTTGGCAAAAAGCATCCTGAGGCCCCTGATCTTTCATTGTTTGGTGCATTAAGCCCTCGATCTTTTATTTAGACACATCAAGTCCCTGATCTTTCATCATTTGGTGCTTTAAGCCCTCGATCTTTCATTTAGACACATTGAGCCCTTGATCTTTCATATATGGGTGTATTAGGCCCTTCCGTAAATCAATTAATATATAGGTTTATTAAGGGCATGTTTGGTTAGGTTTATATAACTGCAGCGTTTCGCATTTGCTCTGGACACTGTAACATTTTGAAGCTTTTCACGAAAAGCTCTTTTCATGAACAATTGTTTGTAGTTACTTATTATTGATAAAATTACCCTTCTTATTTCCACAAAATGTGCTTCAATTTTAACATTATTTTTATTTTTAGAACATACTTATCGAAAAACAAGGTTTTATTGTGTTCAATAAATTTTTTATTTTTTATTTAAATTATTTTTATTAATTTGTATAATATATTTTTTATTTTAGAATTTGTTATTTTTAGAACATCATTTGTTATCACACCAAACATGCCCTTAAAAAACCTATATATTAATTGATTTATGGAAGGACCTAATACACCCATATATGAAAGATCAAGGGCTCAATGTGTCTAAATGAAAGATCGAGGGCTTAATGCACCAAATGGTGAAAGATCAGGGGCTCAATGTGTCTAAATAAAAGATCGAGGGCTTAATGCACCAAACAATGAAAGATCAGGGGCCTCAGGATGCTTTTTGCCATTTGAGTTTGCAAATTTTTAAACATGTATATGTTCACAAATCCGGCAATTTTTTTTTTTTTTACTTTCTCCTAAAATTATTGAAACCTTAACCATTGTATAATGTTAGATGTGATCAATCCAAATAAAAATAGATATAAAAATATGTAATAATAATAAAACTGGACAAAAAGAAATTAAGTTGAAGAATACGAAAGTGTGTGAAACACTCGTAAATTGTTTAGAAGAACAAGAGTGCAAAATTTGAAGCATGTATTAACAATCTCTTTAAAACAGTTTTCGTCGCTATTAACGATTATCTCCCAAGATACAATGGATTACGTAAGTCAACTCTTACCATGTATAAATTTGTTATCACTGGAGCATAGAATTAGAATAGAAGGAATAATTTCAGAGTGAAAAGAGACAACCATTTATGAACCAACATAAACCAATGAAAATTAAGTAATAAACATGATTTAACAAGTAATTAATCAAAGGTTAATAATACACCGACACTTCCTAATTGATGATCTCTGTCGGTGTTTTGTTTTAAAATGAAGTCATTTTCTTCATCCACAGTGCATCACTATATATATATATATACACTTTTGTGTCCATTTTCCACTATTTTCATTCTTTTTATTTTATACCTTTTTTTTTCAACTTGTATTTAATCAAAACGGTTGTACAAGCACATGCTAGCTTTGATTATGATCATACATATATCTTCAATTTTTTTTATGTTTTAATTAAATAAAATGTTGCTAAATTTTCAAATGGGGAGTTTACAAACGATATTACCCTCTCTCTTTCTCTCTTTCTATAATATACACACACTAATTACACCAAAGGCTAGACATGTATTTTCATAAGGATATGTGTTACGAAGAGAGCTTTCGAGTCAAATTCGATGACAGTACATAACTGCTAAACCACGTGGATTAATAAAAAAATGAGTCTTGAAATTATACCAACATACTCCAAATCTAAAACCACATGATGATAGTTTTGGCAAACACAAACTGTCACTCAGTGTTTGCACACATTCCCACTAAAATGCTTGTGCATGCTCTTGAGTTGGATTAAGGCGTACAATTTGTCAAACTACCAGAGTTTTTTTTCCTCACACCTTATAAATAGAACATATTTATACATTTTTGGCATAAAAGACCTAACTGTATATTTTATAGTATCCATCTTTCTCAACTTTGTTAACTTTAGTATTAGAATGGGATCGTCAGTCCCCGACTACTCCTTTGATCTTATTTTCTGTCTTATCTCAGGCATTAGAGGAATCTTAATCAATGAAAAAAGACCATTCGCAGAATTACTCACATCAAATTGGTGCGACGGACGTGAATCAAACAGGTGCATTCGTGGCTCGTCTAGATATAACTTCTGAAAATATGAAAAGTTCATGTACGCAATCACCAAACAACTCATCCACAATGTGAGAACCGTTCAGAAAGAAATATACGAGAACGCAGTCGCAATGCCAAAAATGAAGGAAAAGTTGGACGAAGCTGAAAAAGCCATCAAGCATTCAAACCGCCAGGATTTTGTCGCATGTTCTACCAAACATAACATATTCCGCAACTGCCCTCAAAGGAGGGATATGTCCTTAGTCTTTCGACGAGCAGGCTCAAAAGGGAGATCTAGAGAACAACAACAGAATCCGCAGAAGCAATGGGGTTAGCACCCCACGTCACATTCCTTGCCCCATAGTGAGAGCAGTTGAAAAGAATTCTATAAAGAAGAATAATCTCTCCCCACGTCATATATAACTACATTATTAAACCATCACTTACCTTACTTTAATTATATTTCATCCAAACGAGGCATTAATGATCTCTGAATGTCATTAATGCATGGATGCACAATATTGATTGCAAGTAAATAGCAACTATGTAAGATATCTTTCCCAATATAGAATGTCATAACTTTTATGATGTTTAAAATAAATATGCTATCTTGGATATTAATGTGTATTGAAATACAAAAGGACATTGTTCTTAAACCATTTTCATTATGGTTATTTATTAAGAATTCATTATGATATTTATGTGCAGTAGTAATCTTTATGGTTATGACCGTTATATATGGTATTATTAACACAATCATGAATAAAATTCTATTATGAATTTGTTTGACATATAATATTTACTCGGTTTTATCCTTTGACTAAGTTTATTCTAGAGTCAGGGACCAACGTAAAGGAATTACTAAATTGATTCCAAGATGAACTAAGAATTCCATAAAGAGACATTGCATCGTACATGATATTTGCCAACAAAGGTCAATGCAAATAGTCTTTCACTATGAAGTCAGTTCCATGGATCAAGCCATTAATCCCCAAGGTAAGTGAGTATAGCTTTTATGCCTTACCACAATCTTTTAATAATGGACAGGATATGCCCCACTTCTGGAGTTCTTTCAGTACTAACCCACAAGTACAAGGGAATTGCTAATACTGCAACCAGTGCCAAACACTGGCATGAAAAATAAAGCTCAATCTAGAGAAGTGTATATTCAAAGTCACTTCAGAAAAAATCCTTGACTACATCATTAGCCAAAAAGGAGTTAGAGCAAATCCAGATAAAGTAAAAGCACTACGAGGCAAATGGCGAAAAGAGCGCCTAAATAAAAGCCCTATGAGAAGAAAGGTGAAAAGAGCGCCTAAATGAAAGCCCCACAAAAGGATGAGAAAGATCCAGAGGTTGAACGGGCGGATCATCGTACTAGGAAGATTGCCAACAAGCATTTCAAGGTACAAAACAATTCCTAGCAGAACCACCTTTGATGAGCAGAACAATTTGAAGGGGAGACCTACATTTGTATCTATCTGTCATGGATAAAGCTATGTGCACCGTGGTTATTCAAGAAGAAGAAGGTCAACAGTTCCCCATCTATTATGTTAGCAAAATGTTGAAGGATGCGAAGATAAGATATTCGAAGCTAGATAAAATGGCTCCAGCGGTTGTGACAATATCCATCCGCGTCAAACCGTAGTTCCAAGCATAATCTCAACATGATCAAGATCAAGATCAAGAGTTGGTTTCACCACCATGATTCAACACTGAACACACGGATGATGAGATTGAAAGGCGAGTATATGCTGCTATAGATAGACAAGAGAACAATGCGGAAAGATACGCCATCCAGTTAACAGGAATTCGCCATTCACAGTGCGGATCCTGGGGTACGAGGCAGACAGAATGTTTAAAGCTTCCAACTTGCCACAATATAAAGGAGAAGAGTGCAATATAAACGGGACATTACATATCCTGAACCCAAAGGAGGGGAGCATGTAACCATTGAAAGGAACGCCAAGACGTATTACAAGTTCCATAGAAGAAATGGCCACCACATTTTGAAGCTTGCTGGGAGCTGGAAAACTAGATAGATTTGTCTAGAATAACAAATAACATGACGACAAGAAAAAGACAAAGCCCAGAAAGAAATTCAAAAGTGTCATTAATGTCATAGCAGATGGACTAGTGTATCAGCCACTCGTGAAAAAAGCAAAAATATCCGCCCTGGATAAAACATCCCTCAATTGCCCCTTTTGCAGAAATAGGTCCAGTAATCCCTCCACATGCAGATGCTCTAGTTATTACTACGGTGGTGGAAGGTTGGGAAATGAAGCGAGTAATGGTGGATATGTGCAGTTCTTGTAATGTCATCACCAGAGGTGCATTCGCCAAACTAAAGGTTGATCCGATCCAAATAGAAACAACCATTGTTGACATCATGGGAGTGACAGGTCACACTATCCGGACCAAGGGCCAGGTAACTTTGGAATGCAGGCTAGCAGATGATGATCAAGCGTGGATTGGTGATCTGGAGTTCTCTATTATGGATGGACAATTAGCTTATAACATCATTTTTTGGCGGCCGTTCATCTCAGAGGTTGCAAGCCCTAATTTCCATCCGCCGTCTGGCAATGTACATTCCCACCAGCAAAGGAGGAGTAATGATTAGCGGGAACCAAAAGGTGGCTCAAGAGACCTACTCGGCGTCACTATCGATCCGCCCACAATTCAAAGATGACGAAGGTGAGGAAGATGAACTTGTCACTACAACTTTGGGCGACATGGAAATGTTCCTTATTGCTGATGGAAAGCGGGTGCGGATCGCTAAAGGATTAAAACCTGAGATCAAGGTGGATGTTACGAAAGTTCTCATTGAGTCTGAAAGCGTGTTCGCATGGGAGAATGAGAACCCCCCAGGAGTAAGCCCAGATGTGATTACTCATAAGTTAAACATCATTGAGGATGCGGTTCTAGTTGCTCAGAAAAAACGGAACCATGGGCCTAAAAATCAGTATTTTTACATATTCTTATATGTGCATTAAACTATTATAGTATCCTATATTTTATAATTTATTATTTCTTACCATACTTCTTATATTCATTTGCCTAGTTTTGTTCTATATCTTTCCAAATTCTATAGAAGAAGAAATAGCAAAGCTGAAGAAGGCAGATGTAATCAAAGAGGTGATATACGCCTAGTGGCTGGCGAATGAAAAGTTCCACATGCGGATCAATTACCTCAAAGATAGGACAATTGATCCCCATCAAGGGCGGATCCCCTTTCCACAAAGATAAGAAACAAAGACCCTCAAGAGCTTTCAAATGAGCTCAACTCTCTCCTCAAAGACAGGAAAAATATTGGTCACCATCAAAAGCGGGTTAAAATTATCTCAAACATGAGAAAATTACACCCTAAACTTTCTCCTCAAAGATAGGAGAACAATAATCTCAGCGGCGGATCGATCTACCTCAAAGATAGGAAACGATTGATCATCGTCAGAGACAGAGTTAAAACATTTCTCAGACGTGAGAACTTTACACTCTCAAATACTCTTCCCAAAGAAGAGTCTCAAGACCTGGCGGCGGATCGATTCACCTCAAAGATAGGAAGCAAATCGATCGTCTATGGCAGCTTAACTTCCTCACCAGGAATAAAAGCTTCTAACCTTCACAAAGGTTCACACATTGGGGTACGGCTGGCCACCTACCCTAAACAATCGGAGAAATCGTAAACCAGATTCTAAAAAGTTACTTGCTAAAAGATATAATGCATTAGTAAAAATAGTTCTGGAAAGAAAAGGGTTCATCCAAATAATATTTGTTATGACAAAAGTATTTTCGTTGCAAAAGAATTAGTCACAATATTAAGAATTTTTTGTAGTGAATGAAGCCTCGTCTTCATCATCAAAGTAATGAAGCCTCGTCTTCATCTCCAAATAATGAAGCCTCGTCTTCATCAAAGTAATGAAGCCTCGTCTTCATCATCAAAGTAATGAAGCCTCGTCTTCATCTCCAAATAATGAAGCCTCGTCTTCATCCAACAATGAAGCCTCGTCTTCATCAAAGTAATGAAGCCTCGTCTTCATCTCCAAATGATGAAGCCTCGTCTTCATCCAACAATGAAGCCTCGTCTTCATCAAAGTAATGAAGCCTCGTCTTCATCTCCAAATAATGAAGCCTCGTCTTCATCCAACAATGAAGCCTCGTCTTCATCAAAGTAATGAAGCCTCGTCTTCATCTCCAAATAATGAAGCCTCGTCTTCATCAAATGGTCCTATAAAGGGCGGGTTATTCCCTTTCTAAAAGAAATATAACTCTCAAGAAGCCCCTAGAGGCTAACAATGGATACGGTTGGCCACCTATCCACGAAGAAGCAAAATCCCCTAAAAGCGTATCATATCCATATGTGATCCCCCATCTAGGGCGGGTCCACTTTCCTCAAAGATCGGACAAAGTGATCCCCCATCTAGGGCGGGTCCACTTTCCTCCAAGATAGAAAAATGAAACACCATTTAAACAGCCCTAAAGAGCTTTTTATACCTTTAGGGGGGGCTTCTGATAACAACCCAAATTATTCTTGAATAAGGAATAAGGGAAAATTAATATAAATAATGCCAAACCATTATTCCTTCTATAAGAGATATTTATGCATGATTAATGTGGAACTAATGATAATTAATACAGGGTTAATGCAGGGGCGAATATGCAAATAATGAGGAAGAGGAAGGAGTATCTAGCATTATGCCACACCACGTGGACCATGGCGAGATACGCCATAACGAGATACGCCCGATGAGAGCGAGTAGTGGAGACCCGCCATAGCTCTCAAGGAGAGCGTACATACGCCTTGACAGATCTCAGAATACCAAAAGACGCCTTTATTACCATGCATGAATGGGAATAAATACAATTAAATGGCAATTAATAGTCATTAAAGGGGAATAAAGACTTGACTGTTCGAATACCTCAACTCTGAGGGTTTCGATGCTAAATGCTGGGATTAATGGAGAATTGATAGCAATTAAAGATGAGTAATGACATGACTCTTCACCTGCTTCCCCATTAATGCTGAAGGTTACAGAAACCTATATAAATACCCCAGCTTCCTAGGATCAAAGGTACACTTACTGATTCTCTACTTTTGTGCTTACAGTTTATTCTCAGAAATATTACTGACTTTGGCATCAGAGTGTCCCCAGCCGATCCCAACGGCGCCTCACAGGGAAGTGCTCCGATCAAGGATTTTTCCACAAGTTATCAATATGGTAAGAAACAAAATAATAGTACATATATGTAAGTGAAAATAAAGATAATACTAATTAAAATACACTTTGATTTTGATTTAAGAAACAATGTAAAAATAGAGAATAAAACCCATAAATAAGAAAGTTAAATTCATCCCAAAATAGTTTTACATAATAAATATATAGAAAATAACCCCCACCCTAAATAATGGCTAATATAACTCAAATAAACCCAAAAAAAAAACTATATATATGTACAAATATGTTACTTTACAAAACTAAATTGATGTAAATTAAGTTTAAAATATAAAGTAGATAGATAAATAATATGTAATTAATAGTTATATAACTCAAAATAATTTTCATAAATACATTACATAATTATACACATATACATACAAGGACCAAAAGTCCAAAAGTTGAGAAAGAAGGACCAAAACAGCATTTTTTACATTCCAGCAGCTTTACCGACGGAAAATCCGTCGGTAAACAGCCTTTAGTGACAGAAAACGGAAAATTACAGAATTATTCCAACAGTTTCCAGATTTATTCAAAAGCTTTAGATTAGACCTATCCTATCGTTTTGGGTCCCCGAACTACCAAAATTGGATCATCGTCTATAACGGGGACTCCTAAAACGATGTTTTATTTTAAAACGTTATTTAGAAATATTTTCAAAACTTATAATTACAACGTTTTTTGATCCCGAACTACCTTTGAATCGGATCACGGTTCGTATTAGGATATTAAAACGAGGTTTTTATTTCAAAACAAAACTGAACGTTTAGTTAATACGAGACGAAAATTAAATAATACGAAAAATTAAATAAAACGTGATAAATAAATAAATAAATAAATTTATAACATAAAAATAAATAAATAAAGAAAATAAATTAAATAAAATAAAACGAGTCTAGTCCTCGGATAATACCTCAAGATCGGTATCTGACAGTCGAAGTCGGTTGATTCCGCGAATCGTGATTTTCCGGTGTTTTTCGGGTTTTTAGTAAAAATTTAACTTTTACGAAATTCGGACTTTTTGAGAAAAAAAAATATTTTTCTAAAAAAAAATTCACTTTCTCTCTCTAAAAATGTCTAGAGTGAGAAAGCTCTCCCAAAAATCCTCCCTTTAAATGCATGGGGATCCGTGCCTTTTATAGGCACGAATCCCAAAAAATTTTGGGCGTAGCCCGACGGGCGTCGGGCTACGCTCAAAATGTTTTGGGCCTACGCCCAAAGTCAGTTGGGCGAACGCCCAACTGATGTTGGGCGCGCGCCCAACTTACGTTGGGCGTTCGCCCAACGAAAGTTGGGCGTTCGTCCAACATAGTTGGGCGTCCGCCCAACGACCGTTGGGCATCCGCCCAACGATGTTGGGCGTTCGCCCCACGTCATTGGGCGCTCGCCCAACGGCTGTCGGGCGTGCGCGCCCAGCGGCTGTTGGGCGTGCACCCCGTGCTATCGGGCGCGCGTCCAACTGTTGTCGGGCGCGCGCCGACTGCCGCTAGGCGCTCGCACCACGTCGCTGAGCACTCGCGAGCCGTCCACTCAACGACCGCAACTCTTACTGACCTCTCATTTTTTATTATATATTTTTTGCTTTTAAAACTCCCGGAACCAACCGCTTCAACCGTCTTGTTACAGGTTTTCATCACAGGTCCTCCGACTCGGTGTCTACAGTTGTCCCTACTTTTCTAATTTGACAGTGATGTGTGTGTTTTGAAAATGTTTTTTGCTAACACGGCACATGCAATGGAAATATATTAAAGTAAAAGACACATATAGAGTAGGAGGAAGAATACCTGATCTCTGCGCTGCGCGCTCCAGCTTCGTCTTCGATCCCCTCCGTCTTTGCCTTCGAATCGGCTGCCGGCGGACGTTTTCCTTAAGGATCCTAGCCTAAATCGACCGCGGGTAAACATTTCTTTCTAGCGACCCTAGTCTCTAAATCGATTGCGGATAAAAATGGCTCAAAAGTTACCTCGGTCGTGGACCGTAGGTAAGAAGGCTCGAAAGCAACCTCGGTCGTAGACCGTAGGTAGGATGACTCAAAAGCAACCTCGGTCGTGGACCGAAGGTAAGATGGCTCAAAAGCTACCTCGGTCGTGGACCGTAGGTAATATGGCTCAAAAGCTACCTCGGTCGTGGACCGTAGGTAAGATGGCTCAAAAGCTACCTCGGTCGTGGACCGTAGGTAAGATGGCTCAAAAGCTACCTCGGTCGTGGACCGTAGGTAAGATGGCTCAAAAGCTACCTCGGTCGTGGACCGTAGGTAAGATGACTCAAAAGCTACCTCGGTCGTAGACCGTAGGTAAGATGGCTCAAAAGCTACCTCGATCGTGAACCGTAGGTAAGATGGCTCAAAAGCAACCTCGGTCGTGGACCGTAGGTAAGATGGCTCAAAAGCTACCTCGGTCGTGGACCGTAGGTAAGATGGCTCAAAAGCTACCTCGGTCGTGGACCGTAGGTAAGATGGCTCAAAAGCAACCTCGGTCGTGGACTATAGGTAAGATGGCTAAAAAGCAAAAAGGTTCTTTCTAGCAATTCTGAATTCTAAAACACTGTCGTCTGTATTTTCACTGGAGCTATTGTCTCGGGTATTTGAGTTGTTTGATAGGAACATCCTTATCTTTTCGTCTGGAACATTTCAAACTAAGAATTATTTTTCTGTTGACTATTGTCTGTATTTTGACTGGCGCCACTGTTCTATAAAACTTCGACTATCGTCTGGAGTCATATCCTTGGGGTATTGGCCACCTCCTGGCAGAAACGCAGGCTGAAACGGACTGCAAATCGGAGGTCTGTGCATCTGGTAATTAATTATTTACTTTTTACCTTTATGTCACGTCGTACCTTTTTCGCTATTTACGGGAATGCCATTCCCCTTTTTCTATATAAGGTGGTGGGGTTTCATTTCAACCCCACACCTTCTCTCTCTCTTCTCTCTCTCTCTAGCTTCTAACTTTGAGCGTTCTTGTGATGGATTCAGATAAATACGATGGCACGAAGGGCATGGAAGTGGGTTTTGCGAACTTGACGGGAGTGGCTCCCTTTCAGGATCCTGACTCTCATCTGAGCCGGACCAACATTAACCAGGTAAGTACCCCTCTACTCTTTTACCTTTTGACTAGACTTCTAGGCTTTAGTAGCCCTACTTTGAACATCATTTGCATGCTAACCTCTAAGCCGTTTAGAAGACCTTTAGTTAGAAAACGCGAATTTCTATGCACGTAAGCAATGCTTTATTTATTTTCTGAAAGAATTTGACATATATGCATGTGAGTAGTAAAAATACGGACAATGCATGCCAACAGTAAAAACGTGAATAGCACGTGAATAGTGCACGTGAATAGTAAAAACATGAATAGTGCACGTGAATAGTAAAAACATGAATAGTGCACTTGAATAGTAAAAACGTGAATGGTGCACGTGAATAGAAAAAACGTGAATCGTGCACGTGAATAGTAAAAAACGTGAATAGTGCACGTGAATAGTAAAAACGTGAATAGTAAAAACGTGACACGTGAATAAAAAAACATAAACAACCGAATCAAATGCTTTTAACCTACGTTAAAATTGAATCAATCTCTTTGCCAACACGTGAGAGAGTGGAACACCAAAGAATAATGAATTAATCAAATCCTATACAAACGACCCTAAGAACGAAATGATGGTCCTAATTGACCAAGAGCTCTAGGTTAGATTTAAACATAACCGAAAGAATAACTAGGTTAACAAACCTTTATTAGACATAAGCCTAGGAGTGAGATTTAAACTTACCCGTTCCGTTCTTTCCAGATGATAGGCATTTCTGGGACCACAGAGGATATCCATGCTTGGCATGCCTTGCTTAGCCCGGCGGCCAAAGCTCGGGTGCGAGAGTTGGGCTTCGAGCCCTTTATCCTGGCGCTGCCTCGCGCTAACGGGGTATGCGACCGATTCGGCCTGCGCGCCTTGTGCGAGAGATGGGTGGACTCGACCCATACTTTTCACTTCTCATTCGGGGAGATGATGATCTCGCCCCGCGACTTCTCCTTGTTGACTGGGTTGCGGGGTAGCGGTATCCCAGTTCCTCTCTTCTTTGACATGGTGCGTCCCCGGGTTGACCGTGACGAGTTAGCTGCTCTGATTGGACCAGGAGTCTACACGGGGATCAAGTCCACCCTGGCGAGGTTTATCACTACCTACGGATTACTGAGTCGTAGGGACTTCTGCGATCGAGACGACACGGATCAGGCCGTTCGTAGCTTCCTTCTATACGCCTTGGGCGAGACGATCTTCCGCACTCAGAGCGGGACGGTACATGCGGGTCTTATCCAGGCCTTCCATGACTTGGATGCGGCATCGTCTTATGATTGGGCAGGAGCCGGCTTAGCTTTTCTGTACAAGGTTTTGGATTTGACTTGCCGAAAGCACAAGGATTTCGGTGGTTACACCTTTGCCCTCATGGTACGTCGTTCATCCTTGGCTTGTTTCTTTATTCCTTTCGCGATTTCTGCTTTTAACCTTCGTTCCTACGAGCAGGTTTGGGCCTACGAGAGGCGGATTCTTCCGTGCACACGCAGGAGCAGGCCTCGGGTGGTTAGGCTTCCACTTATGGCTCGGTGGGGTGATTTTGATTTAGGCACCGAGGAGAGGCGGACAGTGGCGTGATTCCTAGCGTGGATTGACTCACGGACCTTGGGGCAGGTGAACATCTTCTAACTATGCTGGATTTTTGCTTGATCAGACCTGACTTTTCTCTTTTTTTTTTCAGATTTGATTCAGATGGGACGACCTTGACTTTGGTCCCGATTACGCTTATGTTACCTGCATCCAGGGGCAGCAGTGCGTACTTACAGGCCCCTATGTGCGGGCATGGTACTTGGGCGACCGAGGCATCACCGGGGTTAGTGCCTCGCATTGGACTCCCGGCGAGATCCCAGTGTCCATGTTTGCAGTGAGGACCTTGCCTCTATCGGACATTCATCGTGACTTGACCCGCCAGTTTGCCCCTCGAGATGTGTAGGACCATGCAGGGGGCCGTGCTCGCTATTTATCGATGCTGTTGACTCCGGCAGACGCTCCCGAGGTTGCGATGGTCGTGGACCCTAGGACATACGTGTTTTCAGTGGAGGCCGTTGCTGCGGTTTTTGGTCGAGAGGAGATGCCGGTGAGTGCTTGACCCTTTTTTATTCTTTATTCACGAGGTGGTTAGTGATGTTTATTGTATCTTTATATGCAGGAGGGTTCCCTGAGGAGCGCTCGGATGTCCAACTTTTTTGACGGTACTCGGGCCCAGACGCCTGCGAGCGAGCCTTCCTATTATGCGGGTGAGTCCTCAGGCGCCGCCCGGCCAGAGCGGCCCGACTTAGGCGTACCTATCCCCGACTTTGGGAGGGATTTCTCGGTAGTTCGTTACGACGAGACAGGAGTGGCCTATGCCGACGTTGAGATAGCTCCTCCCGTTTTCACATCGAGGGTGCCATTTGATCCCCCGGATGCCCTCCATACTTCGAGGGGGACATGCACTGATTACGTGGGGTTGTCTGGTTATCTCAAAGAGCAGCTCAGCCTGCGTTGTACCAGCCACCTGGTGAGTATTCTTATTTTATTTTAGTGTAGTGGAATGTATGCACATATGTATGTATGACTTCTGTTGTTGTCTGTTCTTCTTCCTTTTTTCTTATATATATATTTTTTACAGAGCGATCTCCATGCAAATGAGCTGAGGCGGAGCGAGTCACAACGGGATGCCGATGCCAGGGTCGGCCAGGTCTATAGGGAGAGGAATGCCCATTGGTCGGGGATGATGCGAGCGGAGACCGAGGGGCGTCTTGCTGCCGAGGAGAGGACGCGAGTGGAGACCGCGGGGCACCTTGCCGCCGAGGAGGGTCGTCGGGTTGCTGAGGAGGCCTTATCTGCGGAGCGGGCTTCTCGTCTGAGGGACTTTGAGGACGTCTGGGATTTTCCTCCTTATTAGGCTCATTTTTGTAGTTTTCTCATTAGTATTACCCCGATGTATAGCTTGTATATAGGGAGAGGGGTGGATAGGACGTAGGCTTTTTATGTGAAAGAGGTAGGAAATGTATAACTCATGATTCATAATACAATGCATTCAGTAGATTGTAATGATTCCAATCATCCTCTTCGAATATATTCATGCCTTTATTTATTTACAAACAATAGAAATACTTAGCCGCTTATACATTATTTTCATAATTGCTCAAGATATAACCACTGTTACCAGGACCCGCCTTTTTTCGGTTTTCAGATCCCAGCGATTTTTCAACTCTCCTTTTATTATCCCGGAATTTTCAAATGAGTGCCCTTTCGGGTTTTCACCCATTGGGATGTCCCTTATTATTGCATAGGTCGCCCTTTGCGGGTTTTCAACCTATCGGGAATTTTCATTTCTTTCTTTTTTTTTCTCTTTTTTTTTTTACGAAAAGTATTTCTTAAGCCTATCCAGATTAGTAGGTTCGGAGAACTCCATGCCGTCCATAGTAGTAAGATTCACCGCCCCTTTGCTTAGGATCTTCTTCACGAAGAACGGTCCTTCCCAGTTTGGCCTGAACTTGCCCCTAGGGTCAGTGTGTGTCATTCGGATCTGTTTCAGCACCATATCCCCCTCTTTGATAGGGCTGACCTTGACCTTTTTATTGAAGGCCCGGGCCATCCTTCTCTGATATAACTGCACATGATAAAGAGCCTCCATCCTCTTCTCGTCCACCAATGCCAGCTGCTCACATCGCTTCTTCACCCATTCCGTCTCGGGAATCTCTGCTTCTACTGCGATTCTTAACGATCGCTTTTCAATCTCAATTGGGAGGACGGCTTCGGCCCCATATACCAAGGAGAACGGCGTTGCCCCAGTTGACGTTCTAACCGTCGTGCGATAAGCCCATAAAGTATAGGAAGCTGTTCGTGCCAATTCCGATACGACTCCACTGTCTTTACAAGGATCCTCTTAAGGTTCTTATTTGCCGCTTCTACTGCCCCATTAGCTTACGAGCGATACGGAGAAGACTTATGATGCTCAATACCGTACTCTTGGAAGAGACTTCTCACCTCTCCCTGAAACTGGACTCCATTATCCGTGATCATGTGATGAGGCACTCCGAACCTGGTGATCAAATGCTTTTCAATGAACTTCCTCATCTGTTTAGACCCCAACTTGCTAAATGATTCTGCCTCTACCCACTTGGTGAAGTAATCAATGGCGACTGCAATGAATTTGTGTCCGTTTGACGCATTAGGCCTCACCTCCCCGATGATATCAATGCCCCAAGCCGCAAACGGCCAAATGGGTGCTAACACGTGTAGTTCCATAGCTGGTAAGTGATTATAATCTCCGTGGATTTGACAATCATGGCATTTCTTCGCATATTCGTTACAATCTCTTTCCATGGTGAGCCAATAAAAGCCTTGCCTCATGATTTTCCTTGCCAATACTGCTCCTCCCATATGGGCTCCACAAATTCCAGAGTGTACTGACTTCATTGCCTCACGGGCTTCTCCCTCATCCAAGCACCTCAATTGTAAACCATCGGCGTGTCTTTTGTAAAGCAAGTCATTGTGGATGACAAATTGCTGAGCTAACCTTCTGATCACAGCCTGATCCCTAAGTTCTGATTCTGCCGGGTACGCCCCATTTTTCATGAAGTTTACGATATCGAAATACCAAGGCTTTTCATCTGCCCCCAACAGCATTACATCTTTGTAGCATGGTTTGTGAGACCTCCTCAATACCAAAGGCTTTGAGGCAAGGTTCCGGGGATTATCCCATACCGACACCAAAGTGGCCAAGGCATCCGCTGCCTGGTTCTGTGCTCAAGGAATGTGATAAAAACGACACTCGCTGAATCTCTGCGCCAATCCCTCCAACTGGTCTAGGTATGGACGCAACCTTTCTTCCCTCACTTCCCAGTTTCCCTGCGCTTGTTCGATAATCAGTTTTGAGTCGCCCCAAATTTCAACATATGATGCTCCCAGCGCTGCTAATGACTCCAACCCATAGATGCACGCTTCATATTCGGCCATATTATTGGTGAGCGGGAAGGATAGCTTCTTTGCCATTGGAATCCTTTCTCCTTCTGGTGAGATAAGTAGCACTCCTACTCCGGCTCCATTTGAGTTAACCGCTCCATCGAAGAACATTTTCCACGGTATCACTTCGATCGCGTTCAAGTGCTCATCGGGGAAATCATAGTTTATCTCCTCCTCTTCTGCATTCAAAGGCTGATTGGCCAGAAATTCTGCTACGGCTCTCCCCTTAATAACCTTCTTTGTTACATATTCGATATCAAATTCGAACAAGAGCAACAACCATCGGGCTAGCTTCCCTGTTAGAGATGGAGTTCGGTACATATACTTCACGGGATCCATCCGAGAAATAATGATCACTTTGTAAGATTGAAAATAGTGTCGTAGTTTCTTTGTTAGCCATACTA
Organism: Euphorbia lathyris; assembly: GCF_963576675.1. Classification (NCBI taxonomy): domain Eukaryota; kingdom Viridiplantae; phylum Streptophyta; class Magnoliopsida; order Malpighiales; family Euphorbiaceae; genus Euphorbia; species Euphorbia lathyris. Next base: position 14,345,511 of record NC_088914.1, on the reverse strand, counting down.
CTGCCACGCACGTCTTTTCGATCATGTTATACTTAAGCTCGTATTCCAGGAATTTCTTAGTCAGATAATACACCGCGTGCTCCACACCGGTGTCCCCTTCTTGGGCCAGTATTGCCCCAATAGATCGCTCCTCGATTGCTACATAGAGGAGAAGCGGTTTTCCAAGTTTAGGCGCTCTTAAAACCGACGGATTAGACAGATAGTTCCGGACACTCTCCAATGCTTCCTGGCACTTGTCATTCCAAACCGTTGGTTGATCTTTCAATAGTAGCTTAAAGATCGGCTCGCAGATCGCAGTGAGTCGGGCTATGAACCGACTGATATACTGAACCTGCCCCAGAAATCCTCTCACTTCTTTCTCATTCTTGGTTGCTGGCATTTCCTGTATGGCCTTTACCTTGTCGGGATCCACCTCAATCCCTCGATTACTGATCACATAGCCTAAGATCTTCCCCGATGAAACGCCAAAGAAGCACTTCTTCGGGTTCAACCTTAGCTTGAATTCTGCAATTCGGGCCAAAAACTTCTCAAGTGCAGCGAAATGCCCTTCTCTTGTCTCCGATTTGACCATCATATCGTCCACATAGACTTCCACTTCCTTGTGTATCATATCATGGAACAGTGCCGTAGCCATCCGTTGATAAGTTGCCCCAGCATTTTTCAAACCAAACGACATTACCCTATAGCAGTACGTTCCCCACTCAGTTGTGAATGAGGTCTTCGCCTTGTGCTTTTCCGCCATCTGAACTTGCATGTAGCCCATGAAGCCGTCAACATTCGTGTGCAAGACGCTCGATGCAGCACTGTCGATTAATACGTCGATGTGAGGCAATGCGAATTCATCTTTTGGGCAAGCCTTGTTAAGATCTCTATAATCGACGCACATTCTCACTTTACCGTCCTTCTTCGCGATTGGTACTACATTTGCAACCCAAGGGGGATAGTCAATTACTTCGATGAACCCTGCTTCTAACTGTTTCTTCACTTCCTCTCTGATCTTATCTGCCCATTCCGGCCTCATGCGTCGGAGTTTTTGTTTCACGGGCTTAGCATCGGGGTATGTTGGAATACGGTGAGTTACGATTGATTGATCGATTCCTGGCATGTCTTCGTATGTCCAAGCAAACACTATTTCGTATTTTTTAATTATTCTCTCAAATTCTTTTCTCTCTTCAGTAGTTAATTCTTGAGCAATTTTTATAAGTTTAGGATTTTCATCCGTGCCAAGATTGAAAGTTGACATTTCTATTGTATTGATTTCAAATGTAGGCATGTTATATGAATGAGAATGCATGGAATGATCACGATCAACATCAAGCAAGTAAGCAAAATCAGAATTCATTTCATTGATAGTGTTGGCGAGTACATCATCGGATTCAAATAAAGCAGTAATACAATTTTCATCATCGGGGTTCTCGGGTTTCTCATAAGCCTTGGAGGTACTGGGCTCGTCCACCGCTCCCACAGTTGCTTCAATAGTGATCACCTACTCCTCGGCATTCAGATCTAACATCATGATCTCCTCGACAAAGCAGCTCGCCTCTCCTTTGCCCCAGCTGGTTACATCATTGAAGATCTCAAAGCCCGACATAATCTTTCATTCGGTGCTAGTCCATGACTCGGGAGTCCCAGAATAAACTTTCCCGTGTCCCTCATTCACAAAATACTTTTTTAGGCCCACCTGTCCCTCACCACCTGTGTTGGACGGACCTCCCAGCTCATATCCCAAACCCCTCCGAGTTTTCTGACTCTTGAAGTCCGAAAATTCTGGCAACCCTTGATGGTGTGCTCCTAAACCCATACCAGGGATGAAACCCCCTTTCATCATCTTCACCGCATCGGTGGTCATGCTAGACTCGTATATCCCTGAGATTTGGAATCCGGAGAAAAGCTGAGGCTCAATTCCCAATGCTGCCACTGAACTCAATTTCTCAGCTTTGATCGTCACTATCTCCTCCCCGAAGGGGAATTTGATCATTTGATGGAGCGTGGAGGGCACACCTCCCAACTTGTGGAACCATGGACGTCCTAATAATACGGTAAAAGTCACCGGTATATCCAACACAGTGAATTCAGTCTCCTCTTCATGCGGCCCTACTTTCAGCTTAGCCTTGAAGACTCCTTCGATGTGCCTACGTCTATCATCATAAGCCCTGATCACGGTTTCCGAGGCTGTCAGATGTCCTCTTTCTACTCCCAACTTGGACAAGAGTTTCAGCGGGCAAACATTAATGGCCGATCCATCATCAACCATCACACAGCTAGTCTTCTTCCCGTTAATTTCAGCTCAGATGTACAAAGGCTTGTTGTGAGCCTTACCCTCCTTTGGGAGATCTTCGTCGGTGAAAGTGATTTCAGCCTTCTTCCGGGCCATAATCGCTCCCACTAATGCTATCGGCTCAGTATCGGTAGAAATGACCAAATTCTGCAGCTCCTTCATCAGATTCTCACGGTGGTACTTGGAATGTCATAGGACTTCCCACACCGTAGACTTAGCTTGTGTTTTCTTCAACTGCTCGAGGACTTGGTCATCTGGCTTGGGAGCCGATCCTTCCCCTATTTCAGCCTCAACCATGGGTGCCTTCCCTTCGGCCACCCGACCTGATCTTGTCATAACAGCTATCTCCGGCTCATCATCAGATTCATCCCAAATATTGATAGGAATTCTCCGATCGGCATCCCCCTCCTCCGAGGAACTTTCCCAAATATCCACAATCATCAGATCCATTACATGAGGGACGTTTGGGTTCAAATAAAAGGGATCCGCCGATCCATACATGGCCCAACCTATCAACTCCTCATAATCCCTGAGGGACACTCTGCTCATCCTTCTTGCCGCCATCGGAATAGCGCCTCTCTGTATGCACATGAGTTGCACCTTATCACTCATCGTTTCATGACACTGCTCGTAGCGATACCTCCACCTCCTAGCATAATCCACAAACGGTTCCTCGGGGAATTGCCTGATCCTATCCAGATCTTCCAGGGATCCCGTCCATGGAACATACATCTCATATCTCGACACAAACGCATCCCTAAGAGGTATCCAATGACCCATTTCTTCCTCTGGTAGGCCTTGGTGCCACAGCAAGGCTTCTCCCATGAGAGTTTCCGGGAAATGTTCATGTAATTCACATTGAGGGAACCCAGCGTCATACATATGGTTGCGGAATAACTTCGCATGTTCAATAGGATCCCGATATCCACCATACCTAAGCATTGCTAACACCGCTTCAGGTGTCTCATAGGAGGGCAAGTCCGGTGTTTGTTCCGCAAGCATCCATACTGTATACTCTTTGATAAACCTCTTCGTCATTGCCGCCCAATCGCTCTTGACATACATCGGGAGCGACATATACCACATCAACGGCTCACCCATCAACGAATTATAAAACAAACTCGTGATCTCTTCCTCCTTAAAACCCAATGGCCCCATTGCCGACAAATAGAAATGAAGGTGTTCCATCGGATCCTTGTTGCCGTTATACTTACTGACAGCTGGCAACGGACACTTAATAGGCCCAATTTGGAGCGCAAAACACTCCGCAGTCTTATCTTTAGCTTTCTTGTACTTCTCTAGGAATAAATCAGACAACTGTTCCCAATCATTCTTGCAGGAGTCAGGCAATGAGTGGAACCACCCCAAAGGCTCGCCTATTAACGAATGGTGGAACCATTGAGCAATCTCGTCCACCCTAAAGGATTCAACAAACATATCATGCATATACTCATGCAAGTGCACATCAGGATTCTCTCCTCCACTGAATAGACTCAATTCTGGCACAATAGTTCGAGACGACCCTTCCCCGGTCTCTTCATCACTATCTTCATCATACGGCGCTCCGCCGTCTAATCCTTCATACATCGGTTCATCCTCCTGATCCTTGCCCAGAAAGGATACATATAAACCATTTCCCACATTACACTTCTCATCGGAGTCCAACAACTCCTCTTCATTTTCCTCGAAGGATTCCATGACTAATCTTGCTTCGAGCCCAGACCCGATCACGCTTACCCTATGGTTAGGCAATGGATTACGCCTAGTGGAAGGGTTCGCTGACGAAGGATCCGCTATCTTCTTTTCCTCAATCAAATCCTGAATCTCGTGTTTCAGTCTCTCGCAGTTCTCAATAGTGTGTCCATAATTACTGTGGAATTCGCAGTATCCCCTAGCTTGTATCTGCGGAGCCGGCGGTGCCTTGTTATAATGAGTAAGGGCTTTCAACAATCCCTTCTTCTGTAACCGTTCAAAAACTTTTGCATAGGTTTGATCAAATTTGGCAAACTGCCTCTTCTCGATAGCATTAAGATCAAGCACTTTCACTGCGGCCGATTCTATACTCGCGCTTGGCCCTCCGGCACTATATCCAAACTTTGTCCACTTGGTATAAGCTTTCTTCGGCTCTCCGTCCCCTTCGACTGTCAAGGCACAACTATACATCTGATTGAAATCGGTAAAAGGCATATACCGCAGCTCATTCTTAATATACGGTAACGTGTTACCAACTACCATTCGGATCTGATCCTACTCAAGCGGTTTTTGCTTCATAATTGCCGCCTTTGCTTTCCACCTCCTTACAAAATCGGAAAAAGATTCCTCAGTCTGTTGCTTAGTGCTCTCTAGCTCCTTCAGAGTAACCTCAAGCATGGTGTTGAAGCTATACTGAGCGATGAATGACTTCGCTAACTCCTTCCAATCTCTCTTCGTCACCATCGGCAACGCGTGAAACCATACGAGGGAAGCTCCCTCCAGATAGGTATTAAACAGTCCTAGGACTTGATCCTCAGTCAGGATCGTGTGCTTCATTACCGCAACATACTGATTCATGTGGGCCGTTGGATCACCAGTTCCATCAAACTTCTTCATGTCAGGGAGCCGAAACTTCAAAGGCAAAGCAGTTGCTGACAAGCAGTTTTTCAAATTATAAAAGTCCTGACTCCCGGAGCTTCCCCCACGCAGATCCTGCACCTCCTGAGTGATGTGCTGTTTCCACTCCTCTTCCTTAGCCTTCTCTTTCTCCAGCTATTTCTGGATATAATCCTGATAGTCATCCTCGTTCCCAAAGCGGGGACCAGTGTTCACTTCATTCTCAGCACGCTTACTACCACTCTTGTTATCCTTCAATGCCAGCTCAGCTAGCTGGGCCAAAATTGCGGCCAATTGATCATTAATGTTGTTCACAGAAGTTTCTAATTCGGCCACTTTTTCATCGATCGCAGACATACTGGCAGAAGACTGAGTATACTCGGACGAAGGTGATTCAGAAGCCACAACTGCTGATTCGGAACTATCAATCTGTAGCTGATCAAACTGCCTGACTAGCCGATTACTCTCGCGGAACCACAACCGCTTAATGATGAAGTCTGCGCGAACGGCATCCATTAGTATGTATGCATGATTTTATATGCATGATTCGTGGTGTGTGCGTTTATTTATTTACGGATATATAAGATAAGAAGAACAAACGTTAGTCTAATTACACGTATCACAGCATCTCTCTTCCACCCTTATTCCTCCACACACTCGATGGTCCAAGTCTCTTTCCTAGGATTTTGGTTTGGGGCTCACATTGCGGTCCAGGGGACGCGTGATGTCGTCGATCATTGCGGAAAAGTAAATCATTCATCAGACAATACAGTTCGTTTTAACGTATCAGCGTTCAGTGACTAAGATATCGACCAAATGGATTGTCCTTTTGAATAACTCGTCTTTTGTTATTTCACGAGATGTATCAATTCTGGTTTTGACACCCTTTGAACGCATCTCGGATTTAGACGCAGTACGAGTTATTCCTCTGGTTCAATCGTTCGTTATTGACAATGACTCGTTCCCTTTTGTTCGCGTGGGTTCATGTCTCGATTTTAGGATTACAACGGGATCTTTTGGATCTATCGAGAGACGTAACCACGTGTTTATTTAGTGATGGAATCACTTTTTATTTTAGGGAACAGACTCATCGCATAACGTGTTTGTTTTTAGCGTCAAGAATCCGTTTGCTCGTTTTGGCTATATGAAAAGACGACGAGTCTTATTCGAGCGCACGGTAATCTTTTGGCTATTAACAACTCTTTATTTCTTCCAATTCACGGGATATATCACCTTAGCGTGGTTATAGAAAGTCAACATTTCGTTGAATCGCATGCTTATTCGAAGCAGGGATATTACCGTTCTTTTTCATTTAGGCACGAGTCAAGCAAACATGCAGATCGGGCCATATTTCTTGTAGTTTTGGTAACGGTCGAAATGATCGAGCCATTAGTCAAATCCACAGTCTCGTCCATATGGCGCAATTATGCAGTTTAGCTTAATTCGGCTTTATGATTTTAAACGGCGTATATACCGGCTCGAGGCACGTATTTAACGGCATTGGTTCATTTTCTTTAACTACCCTCGGGATGGACATACATCGTAGATACAGAATGACTTTGGTCGTTTGTTTATTTTTGCTTTTCTTTTATTTTCTTAGTCACTTTTTCGGACACGTCCATTTCTCTTAAAAACAACATAAGGCATAACGTAAGAGCTCGTCTTTTATTCGGAAGGGACGGGCCACGTTTGCGAAACTCTTTACGTTACAACGGGGTCATTCGAAACAGAAATGTTCTTTGTTTTCGTTCTGTCATAATCTCGTTTTATCCCAACCTATTTAAAGAATGTGAATAACAGCTACTGTTAATATAGTCTTTTGAATCGAGATATAACTATCCTTAATACCAAACCAATTCGTATTAATACGTGCTTACATCATAACGTATTTTCTGAACATGTGCCTTCTTTGGGACACGGAAAGGGACTAGGCGGGTTGCACAAGTTCATTCATACGAGATGACTAAGTCGTCTTTAGTTCGAATCATTTCGATATTTTGGGGTAGTTTGTATATCGGTTTAAGAGTATATATTAACGTATCGTTTCATTTTCTTTACATATTTTAGGATTAGACACGTATCATGGCAATTTGAAAACACGAACTGATTCATTTATCACATCAAAAATGGTAACGGGTAATCCTATGGCAACTTCTAAGGCTACTATATGCTGACACGGCTGATCGCGGGACCTCACAGGACCGCACAAATTCACCCTTAACGAATGGATGGGGACCCTTTGGCGCCTTACTGTAAGGGGGAACTTACACTAGCCTCTTTCGAGCGACGAATGGACTCTCGCTAGAGGTTTCGCGGAAATTACCCAAAAGGTTTGCAATAATACTTATGAATGCATACGAAAAGAAATAATACGATCCGTCCCCGTTAAGGGCTTAATACACGCCTTCCGGAATCAAATTTCTCGCTTCCCCAGCAGAGTCGCCACTTGTTAGACAAGGTGCCGAACGGCCTCGCCCGGGCGGACCGGGGGGTGGACACCTCATGGCGACGTAAGCGGTGATTGGCGTCAAAAGCAACCAATCATGGAATCAAGCTGCTCGGCAGGACCGGAGCTCAGAGATATGGAAGAGTCGCCACCCACGAATGGGAAAATGAACACCGATCCCTTGCGGGAGACCGGTGAGGGTTCGAGAAACTTAGGTACGAGCCGAGAAGGCTAGCTCCTTTCCGGAGAAATGCTACTAGGCACCCCGACATCGCCCGGTTATGAACCACCGGCCTCCTACTCAGCGTGTTAGGCGATAACGGACTAATCGCATATTTCTTTAAGTTTAAAATTCATTTGAAACCTTTTCTTTCTCGCTTTGAAAACCGTTTTGAGCATGTTATTGAAAGCCATTTTAGTAAAGAATCACCCATTTTGCATAAATTTAAAGTATACAGGAGAGAGGGGGGGAGAAGAGAGAATTGATTTATTCACAGTGTGATTTTATGCTTTAGACTATACACTAACTCTAAGCTAATCTCACTCCCCGAAAAACGAGTTTATTTACATGGTTCGTACCTTAATCGCTGTTGGAACGATTTAGGTATGTTTCAAAACCCCGTTAATTTACATGACATCGACTCGAATCGCCGTTGGAACGATTCGAGCGTTTGAAAACGTTTGAACAATAAGTTTTAACCAAAAACGTGATTAGGCATACAAGTTCATTCATTTTGTATAAAACTGTTTAATTAGGAAAACGATTCAGAACTTCATTATTTACAATGAAAAGAAACGGTTTTAATTACAAGGTTCACTTAATCCGTCGTTGGAACGAATTAAGGTTTTAAAACGTGATGTTTTAGGAAATCGTTTGAAATGATGAAAAACCTTTTATTTACACTTTAAGAATATCTAGAAAAACTTTAGTTTGAATAACCAAATTGAAATCTCTTTTGTGGTTTATTTTCCCCTTTTTCACTCAATTAACCTCTAATCACAACAATTAAGAAATCTAGTCTAAATCAACCCAAATATATTTATAGAATATATACATATAGAAAACCTAAAAGGAAAATAAATATACATATTTATACATATATAGAAGAATGGTAAAAATAGTAATATTATATGTAGGTTAAATATATGGTAAGAAACAAAATAATAGTACATATATGTAAGTGAAAATAGAGATAATACTAATTAAAATACACTTTGATTTTGATTTAAGAAACAATGTAAAAATAGAGAATAAAACCCATAAATAAGAAAGTTAAATTCATCCCAAAATAGTTTTACATAATAAATATATAGAAAATAACCCACACCCTAAATAATGGCTAATATAACTCAAATAAACAAAAAAAAAACTATATATATGTACAAATATGTTACTTTACAAAACTAAATTGATGTAAATTAAGTTTAAAATATAAAGTAGATAGATAAATAATATGTAATTAATAGTTATATAACTCAAAATAATTTTCATAAATACATTACATAATTATACACATATACATACAAGGACCAAAAGTCCAAAAGTTGAGAAAGAAGGACTAAAACAGCATTTTTTACATTCCAACAGCTTTACCGACGGCAGCCTTTAGTGACAGAAAACGGAAAATTACAGAATTAGTCCAACAGTTTCCAGATTTATTCAAAAGCTTTAGATTAGACCTATCCTATCGTTTTGGGTCCCCGAACTACCAAAATTGGATCATCGTCTATAACGGGGACTCCTAAAACGATGTTTTATTTTAAAACGTTATTTAGAAATATTTTCAAAACTTATAATTACAACGTTTTTTGATCCCGAACTACCTTTGAATCGGATCACGGTTCGTATTAGGATATTAAAACGAGGTTTTTATTTCAAAACAAAACCGAACGTTTAGTTAATACAAGACGAAAATTAAATAAATACGAAAAATTACATAACACGTGATAAATAAATAACTAAATAAATAAAATTATAACATAAAAATAAATAAATAAAGGAAATAAATTAAATAAAATAAAACGAGTCTAGTCCTCGGATAATACCTCAAGATCGGTATCTGACAGTCGAAGTCGGTTGATTCCGCGAATCGTGATTTTCCGGTGTTTTTCGGATTTTTAGTAAAAATTTAACTTTTAGGAAATTCAGACTTTTTGAGAAAAAAAAATATTTTTCTAAAAAAAAATTCACTTTCTCTCTCTAAAAATGTCTAGAGTGAGAAAGCTCTCCCAAAAATCCTCCCTTTAAATGCATAGGGATCCGTGCCTTTTATAGGCACGGATCCCAAAAAAATTTATCAAAATTTTTTGGGCCTACGCCCAAAATGTTGGGCGGACACCCAAAGTCAGTTGGGCGCGCGCCCAACTGATGTTGGGCGCGCGCCCAACTTACGTTGGGCGTTCGCCCAACGATCGTTGGGCGTTCGCCCAACGAAAGTTGGGCGTCCGCCCAACGACGTTGGGCGTTCACCCCACGTCGTTGGGCGCTCGCCCAACGTCTGTCGGGCGTGCGCACCCAGCGGCTGTTGGGCGTGCGTCCCGCGTTGTCGGGCACGCATCCAACTGTCGTCGGTTGCGCGCCGACTGCCGCTATGCGCTCGCACCACGTCGCTGAGCACTCGTGAGCCGTCCACTCGACGACCGCAACTCTTACTGACCTCTCATTTTTTATTATATATTTTTTGCTTTTAAAACTCCCGGAACCAACCGCTTCAACCGTCTTGTTACAGGTTTTCGTCACAGATCCTCCGACTCGGTGTCTACACACGGCCTCAACAAATGAGCATCATAAACTTTCAAAAATCGTTTTTGTGCCACTATTAATAAAAAGGAAAAAAAGGCATTCTCAAGCTCCACCCGAGCAATTTTGAAGTATATTTTGCAAAATTCGCTAAGGCCAAAATGAAAGCATGGTGCAAATCATAAAACCGTATTTGAACTCGAGTTTCTATAAACCTACCACTAAAAAGCCACCCACATTACAACCCCCTCCGGATTCATTTTTAATATTGCCTAACCATAACATAGGAGGAAAAACCCGGATAAAAATGCAAATTCAACTTGACTTCGAGTAAGTTCAAAGGAGAGTGCAAACACCGTCCCACCAAGATTTGAGCGTAAGAGTGAAATCCCTTGGTGAGGTACTACCGGGTTCTCAAAAGATAATCGACCCCCGTTGATATTACTTATTAAACTTGATCATGGAGGTCTCAAACAAGTTTTTGTACTCAATCGCTTGCGTAGGTGCTCACCGAAACCTTTGCATAAAACCGTAACTTTGAAATCACGCACTTGGTAAAACCAACCATCGGTTTGTTTCTCAATTATCTCAATCCCTTGTCTTTCGATTTCTTTTACTTGAGGACAAGTAAAACTTTAAAGTCCGAGGAGGTTTGATAGGGACGTTTCGTCCCTATCTTTTAGCGTGATTTATGGTTTAATTTTAGAAGAAATAAATAAGTTTAATTACAAAAATAGAGTGTTTTAATGAAATAAAAAAAGAAAAAAAGGGCGGCCCGGTCGCATTACGCGTCCCCGCTGAGCGAGGGTCCGGGGAGGGGTCCCACCACAAGGGTGTATTGGGGGCAAGCCTTCCCTTACCAATTTAATTGGCAAGAGGCCGCTCCTAAGACTCGAACCCGTGACCTCTGGTCACACGGCAACAACGTTTTAATGAAATAACGAAATAAAAATAAATTCCGTACTTTCGGTTAATTTTCCTTATTTTTGATTAATTTATGAAATAAAACGTCAAGCTAACTCGGCTCTTCAGAATTGTATTTCAGGTACGAACAAGGAGCAAAAATTCATGTCAATACGCAGGGCGTATCACTCAATACGCAGGGCGTGAAACATTGAGTCAGAAATAATTGCCTTATCCGTAGGCACCACGTGGATCCAACGCATAATACGCAAGGCGTACCCAACTTACGCAGGGCGTAGAAAGCAATAATTGGCCCAATCATGAATGTCAGACTGCATTTGTCCCCCAAAGTCAACTATCTACACGAGGCGTGTTTCAGGATACGCACGGCGTAGATGGTGTAATTCAAGCGCTTTTCAGCCAGGAGCTCAAACACGCGAGGCGTATATCCACATACGCGGGGCGTGGTTGAGATAAGAAGATCCGATTTAGGTCCACATGCAGGAAATTATTGAAGGCATGGGAAGGTAGGTGGGGCGTGCTCCACCATACACGAGGCGTATCATAGGAATTCTGAAGAAAATGATGTTGTTCCATGCTTGTACCTTGTGAAGTTACAATTCTACCCCTAACTTGATGTATAAATAAGAGTGACTAGTACTCATTTAGGGGATCGAGAGCTTACAACTTATTACTTCTTTTCTTAGATAATTATTGTTATTTTAGTTTAGATTCAGATTTTGTAGCATAACTCTCCCACCTCGAGAGCTTGTCCGTTCATTCCGGCGTTCCATTGAAGTCCCGTTTCATCTTCGTTCACCAAGCTCGAGAGTTCCACCTCCAAGTCCTACGAGACGGCCTTGAGTCCGGTTAGCAAGTCCCGAGGGAAGATTCTTCCCTTTTACACTTGCTAATTAGCTTGTACTCTTCCTATGTACTAGGCTTGGTTGTATTCCATATTTCTACTTTCCATATTTATAATCTATGATTTACAATCTTTGTTTCCCTACATGTGTTGATGTTTGTTGCTTGTTTTGATATTTATAATTGATTATTGTGTAGGGGGAACGCGATTTTCGACGCCATTCAGGCCATCTTTAAGGATTAATATAGGTGTTGCCTTACTGGAAGTGACAAACCGGAAACCGTAGGAATTGACAAGCCACGGAACTTACGGGCCCTAATTTCTGATCCCCAGCATTAGACACGCCTTGACTAGGAATCACGTAGTCTAAGTACCTCACGGGTCAGTTCAACTACACGTAGTCGTCATTGCAAGAACAAACCATTAACCACGTATAATCAAAGTCGTTGTCTATCATACTTATAAATTATCGCTATTCACATCACTTCGTAGAGTTTTCGCTACATAAATCTGTCTCGCCTATAGTTAGGAGTAGTTTGTAGTTGTGTCTCACACCAACCCAAAGTAATCACCGCTTAAATAACATACGAAACCGAGTCGTCTAATACTTGCAGTTATAAATCCCGTGGATTCGATATCCGGTCTTAACCGGATTATTACTTGATACGACGGGGTACACTTGCCCCTAAGTAGTGACATCTAGTAGATACAAAGCACTTAGAAAGACCATATCCATAGTCATAGCGCAATCATCGTGATATACATTTCGTCGTTAAAAAGAACACTACTAGGTGACACGCATCAAGTTTTTGGCGCCGTTGCCGAGGATTTATAATTTCCTACAATATTTGACAAAAACGTTTTATTGTTAGTTTAAGTATTTGTAAATATCATTTTCTTGTTGTGAATAATTTATTTTATTTCTTGTTGTTACTAATGATCTTTTCCATGGTATGATGTCTTATAGTCGTCATCTATGGGGCGACCTCATGGATGACGAATGTTCGCACCAACAATCAACCTCGCAATTCAATGTGGTAATCTCTATGCTTAAAGATATTCATGTAAGATTATCTAACACTGAGGCATATTGTAGGGATTTGGGAAATCAAATTGCCAGATTGCAGTCTCCTCTTGATTCAACCGTGGACGAATCAATTAGAGATACCAATCCGGTGGGTCAAAATGAAAAGCTCGAGTTAATTGAGCCTTCTCAAGAGGACTCTCCAAATACCGAAGGCTTTCTCAGTTGTGAGGAAACAGAGATTCTAATCGATGAGCCGGTTGAGTGTGAACCCATGGAAAAAAATCCAAAGCTAGAAGAGTTTGAGATTCCTTCTAACTCGGAATATTTCACTCTTTTTGAACTACCAAAGGAGTCAAAGAGGGAGCAAACTAAACTCTTCAATAATTTCTTTAAACATAGTTTTTGGTTTTCATTAAATTTCTTTGAATCTAACAACCCGTTTTGTAGGTACGGATTGTTTAGTCAAGAATTTGCATTTCTAACGTGAGTGGAAGCATACACCTAGGAGGAAATGCTAAGTCGAGCTCACCGACTATAACGTAGCCCTTCTTAGGAGGCAACCCAAGCTCGAATAAGGGAGTTTCTGTTCCCAAACCTTTATTTACCGCATTTTATTTTCCCGTGTTGTTTTCGTCTTAACCAACATTTTTACGCTTTCACCCGTCGCCAATAAAATAATCAAAGAAAAACAAATCCCATTAATAAAATCCAAAAGTCCACGCGGAGCGTACCCACCAGTATGCCCCGCGTAGACGAATGCATGTCCTTATTTTCGTAATAAAAGGCACTTTACGCAGGGCGTGCCACTCCTTGCGCCCCGCGTGCCCTACATTTTCCGTAGTAAAACGGCTAGACACTCTGACACGCGGGACGTCCCTCTTCGTGCGCCCCGCGTATTAGAGTCTCTGCCTAAAAATAACTCAAGTTGCACCTCCTACGCGAGGCGTCCCCTGGGGTACGCCGCGCGTAGGGCTTGACCCTTAAGGGTCCTTTTTAGTCTTCTTTATTTTTGTTTTTGTCTTCTTTTCTTTTTGCGACGCCCTTGGAATAGGCGTCATTTTAATAACGCGGAGGGCCGTGCAACCCCGCACTTAACGTTTGTTTTGCACTAACAAAAACAAAAATAAAAATTAAATAAACAACAAAATAATTAAACTAATTTATTGACTCTTTAAATTTATTCCGACACACTACCTCCTTCGGAAATTAATAAAAGTTCCGTTATTTGTCGTTAAAAATAAAAGCATCAAAACACAAAGGATGGTTTAATTAAGGGATTTTAGTCTTGGTTTTGAAGTTAGGGAATTTATGAAAAGCTTAGGTTAGTACTAAACAAAAGCATTGAGTCCTAACCCACATGTCATCTCCATAATGAACTTTAAAAAAGACAATAAAAACGGGATAGTTGAGAATTTGACGAGAACTTGAAAGTACACATTTTAAACCCAATTTGTGAGGTAATTTTGAGCCTAAAGGAGTTCGTACGAGAACTCTATTTTCTTTCACAACTTTTCGAGGGCTTTGACTTCACTCGACTCATAGAATTTGCATCTAATACCGGGTTAAGTACACTTATTTTTGGTAAAAATGCAATAGATGATAAAATGAATCCACTTAGGCTAATTCTTTTCTTAAATTATTTTTCTCGTTTTCATTAACTTCTAGGAAACCCCCTCGAGCCTATTAACCGACTTCTTTGCTAACACCCTTTTTAACATTTAACACCTTTTTCCTCTTGTTCAAATACCCACAAAGACAAATTGGACCCGAATTGCCCAAAATAAGCCACGGCCTCAACAAATGAGCATCAATAGTAAGGTTTCCTCCGATAGTACCTGATCCTACTATCTTACCTTTTTTGTTATCTCCGAAGCTTACACTTCCACCTTGTTTACGCACAAGTGTGATGAACTGAGTTTCATCACCAGTCATATGCCTCGAGCATGCGCTGTCAATATACCAAAGCTTTAACTTCTCCGCGCACCTCAGGCTCACCTGCAATTTAAACTATTCATCTTTAGGTACCCAATTCTTTTTGGGTCCTCGTTGGTTAGCATGAACAAGTGACGAATCATAATTTATTTTGTGATGGCATACATTTATGGTGTGGCCATCTTTACCACAATAGTCACAAAAAACTACCCTTTGAGGGTATTTCCTCTTTTGGTCAGCACGATGGTGCTGAGCATACCAACACACGTTTACAATGTGTCCTCTCTTTCCACAACAGTCACACTGACTGTTCTGCTGAGTGTACTGTCTAGGCTGACCAGTACCATGATACTCAACATGTGGGTAGAACCTTTTCTTAGCCGATGTACTCAGCTGGTTCTGTATAGATGTGATGTCCTTTCTCAGTTTCTTGGAATTTGATTGGACTTCCGAGACAAACCGATGCATGATTTTTAGATTTTCATCTTGCCTGGTGTTGTCCTGGACCAGATGTCGGAGGTCACTCAGTTTGACCTCTTCAATCTCATCACGTCGCCTGCTGAGTGCATTTACTTTCTTTTTACACTTTTTGGTCAGTGTATATAGATCACTCAGGGCGTTAACCATTTCATTTCTAAGCAAAAGAAGAGATGTTACCTCATTGGAGTGTTCCTCTTGGTCAGATTCTCCTGAGAGGTCAGCTTGCTCAGATCGGCATTGGTCAGCAGATTCATCGGCCATGAAGCATATGTTTGCTGACTCATTGGCATCAGCTTCTGATGAGGTTGACTCATCACTGTCACTCCATGTTGCCACCATTGCTTTTCTGCTGCCTTTCTTTTCTTTCTTCTGAGTGGGACAGCTTGATTTAATGTGCCCAGTTTGATGGCATTCAAAGCATGTGACAGGCTTTGAGCTGTCCTTTTTGTATCTGCTGTCACTGGACTCAGCTTTGTGTTTATCGCTTCTCTTGAATGGCCTTTTGCTGTTCATGTCACTCTTTCTGAACAGCTTCTTCATCTTTCTGGTGAACATGGCCATCTCATCATCGTCTGATGAGTCAGCTTCTGTTGAATCGGCTTTCATGACAAGGGATTTTTGCTTCTTGTCCTCAGTTTTCTCCTTAGCTTCAAAGTTTTTCATGGAGATCTCGTGGGTCAGCAGAGATCCGATCAGCTCATCATATTTGTATGTGGTCAAGTCTTGAGCCTCTTCCACGGCTGTCTTCTTAGCTTGCCAGCTCTTGGGTAGACTTCTCAAGATTTTCTTCACCTACTCTTCTTCTGCGAAGTTCTTGCCGAGTCTTTTCAGCTCATTTATGGTGTTGGTGAATCTTGCGTTCATTTTAGAGATGTCTTCATTGTCATTCATCTCGAACAGCTCGTATAATCTCATATGTTGGTTCACCTTTGATTCCTTGACCTTGCTGGTACCTTCATAGGTCACTTCCAGCTTCTTCCATATTTCCTGTGCTGACTCACAACCTGAAATTTTGTTGTACTCTGCAGCATCTAACGCACAGTGAAGCATATTGATAGCCAAAGTGTTATTTTGTAATTTTCTAAGGTCATCTTCTGACCACTCAGTTTCACTCTTAACAACTTTCTCGTTGTTGACCATTTTGTAAGGAATAAACGGGCCTTGGACTATTGCAAGCCATGCACTCATGTTTGTTGCCTGAATAAAATTTTTCATCTTGTTCTTCCAAAATGTATAATTTGACCCGAAGAACAGAGGAGGCCGACTAATAGATAATCCCTCAGGGAGTATCTGTGTTGTTTGATTTCCAGGAAGGAAACGAGTGCTGTTCTCAGCCATTTACAGGGATCAGCTCAAGATAGTTATATCTTTGAGTAGTGAGCTACTGTGCTCTAATACCACTTGTTGGTCCTGTGTAATGTAATAAGATTAGTTCCAATGGGGGGGTTATGTAGCTTTTTCTCTTAATTGCTGACTTAATTTAATTATTTAAGCACTTTACTCAGTTTTGGTCAGCAAGGCTGAGCGCGATGCAAGACAGCTTTAGTCAGAGGCTGACTAGAACTATTTTACTTGTGAGTTGGGAAATAACACTTAACGTTAGCTTCCAACTCAGCACTCGGATTACTCAGCGTCGGCTTATACAATTATATACTGAGTAATTTAAACAATCAACACATACATATATATATATCAAGAGAAGGGTTAGAAATTACTTAGCAGTCTTATCCTGGTTCGGCCTCACCGCCTACATCTAGTCCCCAGAATCCTTCCGGGCTTTTTCAATCCACTACTGAGCTCTTTAAAGGTAGAGCACAAACCGTTTACAAGCAATTGAGTATGCAAGAGTACCTTCCTCTATTCGTCTACTCAACCCTACTGAGCGCTATATCCAAACACTCAGGTTTTCTCTACCGCTGAGTACTAAAACCGAGTACTCAGCACCACTCTCTCAATCTTTACAATTGATACAAATTTGTTATTTCTAGATGAAGAACACTTTAGATGAATACAAATTCAATCTAGACTTTTACACATAGATAGGATTTGGTGTAAGTATTTACTTTTCTTGTTTGTATATGCTTGTATTGATTGTTTTTCTTTTTGTACTTCGGCCAAGGATCCAAGTGATGAACTTGTCCTTTTATAGTGAAATCTGATGCTTCAATCATTTGAATTCGGACATATCCGTTGAATTCAAACGGTCTTCTTGCGTCATTCATTGGTCAGCATACAGATTTACAGGCCAATCCTGTCGTCTGAAATTTACAGGCATATGGCTTATCTTCTTCCGCCAGGTCCGTCTTCTAGCGCCAGTTTCATCTTTTACCCAAATGTCAGTTGACCCATGCATCTCGAAAAGGTCTCTTTTCGTAATTCCAAAGCTTCTGAATTGGCGCAGATCTCTGTCGGACTTTGTCTTCTAGTTAACGGATCATTGGCGCTGTCCTGATGAACACTCAGCTTGACTTTATAGACGTTGCCTTCAATCTTTACCTTTGACGATGCTGAGTTACTTTCTACTCAGCTTCCTCGGTCAGCTTCGTCTGTAAGCATTAGTTTTGAAGAAGACTTTTCTTCTATAATGCTGAGTCGTGTTCTACTCAGCTTCTTTGGCTCATACTGACTTCATCATGTCTTACTTTTTTTATATCTGTTCTCATTTATCAATATACTCAACATTGAACAAACACATTAGTACAATTAAATCAAAGCACATAAATTTAATTGTCTTAATCATGGGATTAAATTAAATAATTTTGTCAAATCAAAATCATGTGGAAAGGTGTTTCAACAAGTTGTACATGCTAGTTTCCATTGTAACTCCACTGGTGGGAATCGGTAGCCATACAGACAATCTCCTTGGTAGTATTAAGATAACTATGGAAATGAAAGATGGTTGCTCGAAGTGGAATACCAGAAAGGGCTTTATGCTTCACCAATTTTGACATAAGATTTGAACCCAAGAAAGACTTCTACTCTCAGGCATTTGCTGACTACCTAATTGAAATAGCAGAGATCGAAGTAAATACTCCATCAGAACCAAACTTTTAAAAGGTGTTTATAGAGAGAATTTCCAACAAAGATGGAACAAGAAATGGAAATTTCATCAATGGTCTAGATGGGATCGTCATTTGGTATGCCTCTTTGATAAAATTCCATGCTTTCAATAATGTGGCTGAATAGGAAGCATCGTTTCAAGGAATGCAGATCCTTAACATTATTAAGCAAGATAAGGCAGTCATGAAGAGTGACTCTAAAATGGTAGTTAGTCAAGTCTCCACAAACTACGAAGCAAAGAGACTATAATAAATAAGTATCTAGTGTTAGAAAGACAACTCTTGGATTCAGGGCAACAACGAGGGAGAAATCTCAAATAAAGAGCATCCCAAGAGAAGAGAATTGTGAGGCCAACCATCTAGCTAACAGAACATCAAACCTAGATGGGTCACAAATATCTTTACGCCACATAAAAGTCAAAATAACAAGAAAGCATTCATGAGGCTAAGATAATGGTTATAGACTTGGGTAATAAATGGTTCTACTCAATATTTAGGAATGGATAAATCTCTCTCAATGGTTGTTCTTGTTGGTCCCGTGTGATTAGTTCCAGGGGGGTTAGGAACTTGATAACTTGCCGGATTTGATTGGATGATCCTCGTCGTAGTTACCTGCAAAACAAAACCGGAGACAGGATCTCCGGGAAAACTCTCCGACGATCAAGTCAGTTTTGTGTGGAATTTAGTAGATCGATAATAGTATTGAGGAAAAAAATGTGAACCTTTCTCCCTTGGCTTTTTTATTTCTTTTATAAGTCTTTCTAGGTAACCGTCGAGGGCGGTTACCCTTTCTGTGCCACGTCCTCCACGTAGTCACAAACGTGGTCCCGTTTCTTTGAGTGGGTGGTTTAGTACCTTGTTGGGATTTCGGGGCGGCTAGCCCTTTCCCTTATTAGGAGCCCATTTAATCTTGAACCATGGGCTCAAGTTTGGGATGGGCCCGTGCTTATGATTCAGCTCAGTTGGTTTCACGAATCATCACATGCCTCCCCTCTAGTTTAGCAAGAGCCCTTTAGGGTCTTTTCATATGTCTTAGACAACTCTCCATCTTCATCTGGGTATTCAAAATTCGAAAGTAGTTCGTTCGTTTTCTGTCATTTCCTCTCCGGCATCAACCCTTTTGCGTTCGTTCTTCTCTGCATTCTTTCTCACATGTAAGTTTCCCTTTCTGTAACTCGTAACTCGTTCAACCATTTTTTCTTTTATTTCTGTTCGTTTCCTTCACCGATATGTCGAACCCTGAACTTGATTTCGCACCCTTCGACGAAAATTACGATCGCGAGGTGTCTCACGAGGTTGATGAGATGGTTGATGAAGCTTCAACTAGCTCTCCTAGGTCCGATTCTCATCCTGCCGATTTTCTCCATCTGGCGAATACGACTGATGAGGGCCTAGGTTTCGACCCCAAGAAGTTGATTCCACCACCTGTCCCCACTCCCCGTTTATTACCGAAGAAGGATAGGTCGGGAAGCCTAGTTTGCCGCGAGACGATTGACGACTTGCGGGAGCAGTATCCTTGGCTTCAAGGCCTAGAAACAAGCATTCCCGGGGAAAATAGAGGACCCGGCGACTTCCCGAAGGGGTATTTTACCATTTTTGTCGCTCAAATTATCTGCGGTTTCACGTATCCGCTGGCAGATGAGATTGCTTCCATCCTTGGAGGTTATGGAATCGCACCCGGGCAACTGCATCCCAATGGATGGGCCGACTTGACTCTGGACAAGTTTTTGGCGGATTGTCTGGAGGTTCCCTTCTCGCTCAAGATTTTCTCCAAGCTTCATCATTTCAAAAGTTCGGGGGAGTATTTTACTTTCATCCGACAGAGCGGTTACTACGGCTTTGATGAGAAGTCGAACAAAATCCGTGAGTGGGACAGGTCTTATTTCTTCATCAAGTTCCACGAAGGGAATCCGAACTTTCTTCGTTGCTGGGGCCGACCTAATGTAAAGAGTTTGAACTTTGGTTATCCAAGCAAGGAATAATCCGCTATTGTAAAATTCTTGAAGAGTACTCCTCCTTTTGTATGGACATATGATCAGGCATTCCATATGCTAAGGAGCCGAATAGCGATTGCCTACCGCGAGGAAGATCGCGTCGTTTATATCCCTTATCGCGTTTTCGTACAAGGTACTATTAGCTTATTTCCTAGTTGATGATTTTTCTTAACCCTTTGCAGGGGTGACCCTTTATCCCAACTCGCTGCAGATCGGGAAGCGAAAGCCTTGGCGAGGAGGAAGAGGCGATTGGCGGGAACAACCTCTGTTGCAGGGGCGAATTCTCCTGTGGGGGCGACTCCTTCTGTTGAGGCAGCTTCCCCCACAATTGCTTCCGTTTCACAAGGCCCTGCTTCTGCTTCTGAGGACCTTCTCTTAAATAGGAAGCGGAAGAGTAATGCGGATACGGAGTCTTCTCGCCCCAGGAAGAAAAATACCTCCGTATCCTTGACCGTTGGTGGTACACCCATATCCACCCCATCCAAAGAAAAGGGCAGTACTCCATTTCACGAGGTATCATGATTTACTCACTCTTTTTGTGTTGTTTATTTTCCTTCATCAGTTATTTATTGTTCTCTTGATCCCTTTCTTTATGTATTCGCAGCCAATTCCTGACATTAGCGGGTGGTGGACTAGGACCTTTGGTAAAGCCGTGAGCTTTTCCTGTAAGGACATTATTTCTTCCATATACAATGTCCTTGGGCGACTCCCCTCTGCTTCTCGCGTGCGCGAACAGGTGCCGCTTCCAACTGCCATGGAGGGCATTGAGAAGCGTGCTATAGAGGTATATTGCTTTCTACTCATGTTCCATCCCTCAAATGCATGTCTCCATTCGCTCTTTTTATTCACGTATTGTCCTATATGCAGATTATCAATTTCGCGGAGGGTGCCCTCTGCAGGGATGCTGAACGAGCTAGAGAGCTGGAAAGCCTTGGCACTGAATTGGCGACTCAGAAGTCGCTTTTTGATGATGTTCAAGGCAAAGTAAAAGTCCTTGAAGGTGCTTGTCAGAAGGCCATCAGCGAGAAGGAGGAAGCTCTCAAATCCCTCCAGGCTAAGTCCGATGAGCTTCAGAAGGCCATTGATGATCTGAATTCGTCCAAGGAAGCTTTGGAGATGCAAAAGAGGAGGGCCGAGGAGATCACAGCTGAAGATGGTGCTCGCATCTATTGGTATGGAGAGCGGATTCATGCGGCTTATGAGCATGGACATCCAGATCGTGTACTTAATCGCCCCAAGGTTCCCATTCCTGAAAAGGATTTAGCTGAAAAATGGGACAAGTTGGAGGCCGAGGATGCCGATATGGATGAGGTACTTCTCCTAGATTGGCAGAGTTTTCATGACTCTCCAATTAGCTGTGAGATCCCAAATCAGAACGTAGAAGGAGGGGCACCACAAGATGTTTCTCACGTTGAACAAGTGGTACCTCGCTCTGATGCGGTTACTGATCTGATTGTTGGGGATTCGCTTGAAGCAGATCACCCTACTGGAGAAGATGAAGGAGCCGCTGAAGGCGAAGGGGGCAATAGAGGCGAAGGAGAAGGAACTGTAGTATAATTTTATTTATATCTGAACTGTTGTATGTAACAAACTGCCAGTATATATATCAATCGAGCGACTTTGCTTTCTTCACCTGCCGCTTTTCATATATGTGCAATCGCTGTTTTATTCTTCGTTGCCTTAATGCCGGTTATTTTCGTATGCGACCCTTGCCTTTTGCCGACTTCATACTTGTAATTTTTCGTAGTTAGTTTTGTTTTTATTAGGGTGGCCAGACCCTTTTTGCAATTTTTGAGTACTCGTTTATTCGCTTAATTTTATGCCTTATAATTTTTCTTTCAAATAATCATAAGGTTAACCATAAGGTTTTGCGAATGATGCGTAATCATGCATCCGCCTTTCTTTTGTAGGCAACACATTTATGTGTTTAAGGTTAACCATAAGGTTTTACGAATGATGCGTAATCATGCATCCGCCTTTCTGTTGTAGACAACACATTTATGTGTTTAAGCTTATCAGTTTCAAAAGGACCCGCATTCAATTGTAACATATTGAATAATTGTAACCGTTGTAATGTCTTTATTTTGCTATTGAAGAAAAAAGACTTTTCATTACATGGATACATAAACTGTGTGGGATCCAAGCCTCATTAAAACCTTTTATCAGAAAACCCAGTGGGAAAAAACTCATAAAAGGAAAAAGAGTACTCGTCATTTCCCTGAACTACTTGGCCTGTTTATATAGGCGTAGATTCTCTAGATTCCAGGTGCGCGGGAGCTTTTTGCCGCTCATTTCTTCTATTTCAAAAGTTGATGGTCCCAACTTTTTAGATACCCTGTAAGGTCCGATCCAGTTGACGCCTAATTTGCCTTTGCCTTCTCTGGACTGTATTTTATCTGCTTTTTTCAAGACCAAGTCGCTCTCATTGATTATCACCTTTCGCACCCTTCTGTCATGATACTTCTTGATTCTATTGCGATATACTGCCATTCGCATGTAAGATTTTTCTCTTCGTTCTTCAACAGAATCTAATGCATCTCTAATGTTGATAGGATTTTGGGTGTCGCAGTAATAAATTACCCGATCTGTAGGTGAATGGATTTCAACAGGTAGGACTGCTTCGGCTCCATAAACCAGCGAGAAAGGTGTTTCGCCTGTTGCTGCCTTTACAGAAGTTCTGTATGCCCATAACATATGAGGTATCTCATCCGCCCAACTTGTTTTCTTATCACCTAGTCGCTTCTTGATTCCCTGAAGCATGGCCCTGTTGGTAACCTCTGTCATACCATTCGATTGGGGATGATTTACGGAGGAAAAATGATTCTTGATCCCCATGCTTTCGTAATATGCTTTGAATTTGACACAGTTGAATTGGGTACCGTTGTCGGTTATAAGCGTTTGTGGGATTCCAAACCGCATGATAATATTCTCTCGTAAGAACTCGATCATTCGCTCAGGTGTTTGAGCGGTTACTGCCTCTGCTTCTACCCATTTGCTGAAGTGGTCAACTGCGACTACCAAGTACTTCCTCTTCCTTGTTGTTTCTGGGAATGACCCCACTATATCAATCCCCCATGTTGCGAATGGCCACGCCGTCATTATAGTTACTTGTTCGGCTCCTGGGACATGCTTTTCATTAGCATGGATTTGACAGTTGTGACATTCCGCTACCATTTGCTGGGAATCTTCCACCACCTTCGGCCAATAATATCCCATCAACTTGACTTTTCTTGCCAACGCCGCGGATGCTTCATGCGCACCACCAATTCCTTCATGGAGTTCTCTCAGCACGTAATCTCCTTCATTGCGGCTAATACATTTTAACCATGGACATGTATATGACTTCCTGTATAAAGTCCCATCCCGAATTGAGTATCTCGCTGACTGCCCAATTAGCTTTCTGGCTAAACTTTTATCAACCGGCAAATCTCCATGTTCCAGATATTGGCGGATGGGCATCCACCAATCGTCATCATCTTCTAGCTCTTCGATGACCATAATCTGATCGGCTTCGAATGCTGGCGACGACCTTATTTCCAAATTACATGCTTTTTGACTCCATGGGTCTCTACTCGCCGCTGCTTTTGCCAACTCATCAGCCTTTGTGTTCTGGCCTCTTGGAACATGCACCATCTCCCAGACGATTCCTTTATGTGTTAACTCCTGCGTCAATCTACCAACAACCTGATGGTATTTGACCAGATCTTCCTGTTTCACCAGATAATTTTTTATGATCTGATTTATCATGAGTTTAGAGTCGCTGTAGATTACCACTCTTTCTGGCATAAGTTCATTAAGCAACTTCAATCCGCATATCATTGCTTCATATTCCGCGGCATTGTTGGTCGTTTTGAATGTTAACTTTGCCGCATAGTACATGCGAATAACATCCGGACCTTTGATGACGATTCCCAGTCCAGCTCCATCTGTGGATAATGCCGCATCTGTGAACATACTCCATTCTTCTTTTTGTGCTTTTGGACATTCGTCTTCATCCCACGTGAACTCATTCACGAAATCGGCAAGTACTTGACTTTTTAGAGCTGGTCTTCTTTCGTAACGAATATCGAACTCTCCCAAGCGAATTGACCATTCCATCAATCGCCCGGATGCATCAGGTTTCTGCAGTACCTTTCGCATTGGAATTCCAGTTCTCACAATGATAGTATGCGCCTGGAAGTATGGCTTCAACCTAGCCGCCGTGGTTATCACTGCGAGGGCCATTTTATCTAACCTCGAATATCGAAGTTCTGCATCCTTTAAGACTTTACTCACGTAGTACACTGGATATTGTTGCCCTTCTTCTTCCCGCACCATTACAGTGCATATCGCCGTGCTGGTGACGGATACATAAAGAAATAAATCTTCTCCATCCTCTGGCCTGCTCATTAAGGGCGGATAACATAGTAATTGCTTTATCCCCTCGAATGCTTCTTGACAATCTGATGTCCATTCAAAGGACTTAGATTTTTTGATGGCATTGTAGAAAGGTAGACATCTCCTAGCTGAGCATGATATGAATCGCCCTAATGCCACCAACCGCCCATTGAGTCTCTGTACTTCTCTTATGCTCCTTGGCGTCTTCATCTCCATCACTGCTTTAACCTTCTCAGGATTCGCCTCAACTCCTTTGCCACTAACAATGAAACCCAGGAACTTCCCTGCTCTCGCTCCAAACGTGCATTTCTCCGGGTTCAATTTGAGGCCATATTTGATCAGCACTTCCAGGATTTCTTTAATATCCTGCGGATGGTCTTGCATCTTCTTGCTTTTAATGATCATGTCGTCTACATAGATCGAGAAGTTCTCGCCTGATTTGTCTAAAAATATCTTGTTCATCATCCGTTGATATGTTGCTCCCGCATTTTTCAGTCCAAAGGGCATCACCTTAAAGTAATAAGTTGCCTGATGAGTTATGAATGACGTCTTGATCTCATCCGCCTTCTCCATTGGTATCTGGTGGTAACTGGATTTCACATCGGTGAATGATAAAGCTTCAAATCCCGCAGTCCCATCTACCAATATGTCAATGTTAGGTAGCGGATACATATCCTTCGGACAAGCTTTATTCAGATCCTTGAAGTCTACGCACATTCTGTACGTTCCATTCGGCTTTTTGACTAGCACCACATTGGCTAGCCATTCCGGATAAGTGACCTCTCGAATGGCATCTGATTTTAGCAAATCCGCCACTGCTTTTTCAATCGCCTTCTGCCGCTCTAGGGCATGTCCTCTCTTTTTCTGTCGCACTGGGGTTGCACTTTTGTCCACATTCAAACGATGTGTTGCTATTTCTGGACTTATCCCTTTCAGCACTTCATCTGGGGCGACGAATGCCGACTCGCATTGGATCAACACCTCGGTAATGGCTTTCTTCGTTTCCTCTGGAAGTCCTGCCGCTATCCTTACTTTCTTGTCATTTGAAATGGCGAATAGTTCTGTTTCTCCTAACGCTTCAGCCGGCAACTTCTCATCAACTTTATCTTCTTCCTCTGGCTTTGTTTCAAGTGACAATGTATAAGCTTGTTGAGATATAAGTTGATCACCCTCAACAATGACTCGCCCTTGGTGTGTTGGCAAATGCAATGTCAAATGCTTCATTGAAATGAGCGACTCCGTTTCCGACAGGAACGGACGCCCCAGAATTATATTATAGGCCAATGGGAGATCAACAATTGCGAATTCTAGATCACCTCTCCATTTTAGATTCTTATCGCCCATTTCTGTCTCCAACACCACCTGTCCACTTGTTTGAGATGATTGACCTCCAAAACCAGTTACATCCATGAACGTATGTTCTACTCGCTCATCGTTAATTCCCAACTTGTTGAATGCAGTTCGAGTAATAACATTGCAAGAACTGCCTGTATCAATAAGGACCCGCTTGACGTCCCATCCTTCAATGGCCACCGTAATCACCAACGCATCCGCATGCGGCTCCGTGATTCGCGCAAATGAATAATTGAGGGCATCCCCCCTACTCGTGTTGCTTTTTCGCTGTTCACGGCGAGCCCTTTTTGTTGGAGGCTCATAGATCCCGCCTGCTATTACGTTAATCACTCCTTTTTTCTGCTTCTTTTCTGGCCTTGCTTCTATCTCACGCGGGAGTGTTGCTTTTTCATCAATTGTTTCTTTTCTAACGAATTGACTCAGTTTTCCTCTCTCAATCAGCTTTTCAATCTCCCTCTTCAATTCGTAGCAATCATTCGTGTCATGGCCGTTCAATCTGTGGAACCTGCAGTATTTGTTAGGATATCGCCCCAAACTGGTTCAACCTTTCGCCTCAGGAAACTGCACATCCTTCTTCAGGGGTTTTTTTTCAATCCAAAGTAACACCTCATGGCGAGTCGTGTTCAATGGTGTTTGATATCCCCCCCCCCTTGAGAGGAGCGATCACCTTTCCAAACAAAATTACCCCTAGATTGGGTTTGATTTTGATGGCGCCGATTGTCCGAAGTAGATCTAGCCGCATCTCTTTCTCACCGGGTCTGAGCTTTATGTTCCCTGTTAACATCATCCACTTCCATGAATTCCTTTGCTATCTTCATGAGTTCGGCCACCGTGCGTGGCTTGTTGCGGATGATTTCCTCCCGCATGCTCCAATCCGTGGTTCCATCCGCCATTATATTGCGAATGCTCACGATATCTGGGTTCTGCAACCGCACCAGAATATCATTGAATGCTACAACAAATTCCCTTAGGGAATTATAATTTCTCTGTTTGATCTCTTTCAGCTGCCTATCCGTCACATCTGTCGCTTTACAGCCCACGAACTTTGCACAGAAATCACGACTGTACTGAGTCCAGTTGTGAATAGATTCAGTAGGTAGAGACCGAAACCAATCGGATGCTGCTCCGCCCAAAGTGGTCGAGAACAATCGACAAATTATGCTTTCACTTGCTCCTGCAACATCCATTAACTCTCTATAGTTCCTGACATGCGCCTCAGGGTCAGAATTTGGATCCCCATAGTATTTAGGTATCGCCGGCGCTTTTATTCTGTGATCTGGAATAAATTCCCGCAACGATGGGGCAAAAGGCGAATCACTCTGCACCACTGCTCTCGCCCTAGGGGTGTACCCCATTCGCTCCATCATGCTTCACAGTTGATCTTTCAATTCAGTATTGGGTTCTCGCCGAACTTCTTCCATCCGCTGCTGGTGAATTCTGGGTGATATCCACCTGCCATATTGTGCCGACACTTGTTCTCGCTGTGGGTCTAACCGCTGTCCAGTCATAGGATCAAAATTCCAAGTGTGCTCCCGCCCAAACACATTCGCTCCATATGTCATCAACTCTGAATGTCTGTGGACAAAAGGCTCCGTTTGTTGTAGCGGAAAAATTTCTTGCATTCCTGACATCGGTTGGGATGTTTGCCAGGTCGAATGGACCGTCATATTAGGATATTGGTGCGAGTAGTTGCTTGGATGGCTACGTGATGTCATGCGACTACTCGGACCCACCCGATTCGTCTCTTGAGATGACTGCGGAAGCGTAGATACGGCAGGAATAATCGAGGGTTGTGTCGAAGTGACAACGGGTTCTTGTGGGGCAGCCGCTACAGCGGTATTGTGATCTGCGATTGCAGTTAATAAACTAATCATTCGATCTCCAGCCGCTTGGCTCATATTCGTAGCCAAGACCTGTCCTGCCACTTGCACAAACTCACTATTCGACATCTCCATCTCAGTTTGCACTTGGACCTCCAATAATGGACTCAACTGTCCTGAAGGATTCGTCGAGCTGGGTATCACAGGCTGTGTACTCGCAGACTGCGAACTCACAGTCCGTGGACCTCTTGAGTTCGTACTAGTTGATCTGGTTGTAACTCCGGTTGTTCGTGATGGCTCTGACATGTTCTTGGTGTACCTTTAACCAGATGTTGGAAAAAAGGTCCACGTTCATCGCACCAATGATAACTTGCCGGATTTGATTGGATGATCCTCGTCGTAGTTACCTGCAAAACAAAACCGGAGACAGGATCTCCGGGAAAACTCTCCGACGATCAAGTCAGTTTTGTGTGGAATTTAGTAGATCGATAATAGTATTGAGGAAAAAAATGTGAACCTTTCTCCCTTGGCTTTCTTATTTCTTTTATAAGTCTTTCTAGGTAACCACCGAGGGCGGTTACCCTTTCTGTGCCACGTCCTCCACGTAGTCACAAACGTGGTCCCGTTTCTCTGAGTGGGTGGTTTAGTACCTTGTTGGGATTTCGGGGCGGTTAGCCCTTTCCCTTATTAGGAGCCCATTTAATCTTGAACCATGGGCTCAAGTTTGGGATGGGCCCGTGCTTATGATTCAGCTCAGTTGGTTTCACGAATCATCAGAACTAATGTAACTTTTTCGCTAATTAATATTGCTGACTTGATAATTTTAGTGAGTTTATTAACTCGGCTTTGGTCAGCTTGGCCGATCTTAGTGTGAGACAGCTTTAGTCAGATGTTGACTAAGATTGTTTCACTTGTGAGTTGGGAATTGACACTTTTGTGGTCAGCTTCCAACTCAGCACTCTAATTTTACTCAGTGTCAGCTTTAAACAGTTTATATGCTGAGTAAGTAAAACAAGCAACACATGCACAAATATATATATTAAGAGAGTTAGAAATCTCTCAGTATGACTTATACTGGTTCGGCCTCTCCGCCTACGTCCAGTCCCCAGACTCCTACGGGCTTTTAGAATCCAATACCGAGCTCTTTAAAGGTAGAGCACAAACCGGTTACAAGGCAGTTGAATATGTAAGAGTACCTTCCTCTATTCGTCTACTCAAGTCCTACTAAGTGCTACAACCCAGCACATAGATTTCTCTACCACTGAGTATTTACAACCAAATACTCAGCACAACACTCTCAATTCACAATTGATACAATTTGCTCTTTTTCAGATAAAGAACACTTTAGATGATTACAAAACAATCAATCTAGCATTTACACAGGAATAGAAAGTTGGTGTAAGATTTCTTTCTTGTTTTTGAGTGCTTTGAGCTTGTATTTTTCTCTCTTGTATATTCTGTGATTCGGTAATGATCCAAGAGAATTGCTTGTCCTCTTATAGTTGTATTTTGAGGATCAAATGATTTGAATTTGATTTGTCCGTTAAATCCAAAACGGCTCTTTTGGGGGACAAACTTCTGGTCAGCTTCAGATGTGCAGGCCAATCTTGTTTTCTGATTTCTTCAGATGTCAGGCTTGTCTTCTTCCTACAGGCTTTGTCTTCTTGCGGCAGTTTGTCTTATAGCAACGAACAGTTGACCCATGCATCTCGGAATTTGGCTTTTGCGTAATTCCAAGGCTTCAATTATTGGTGCAGACAGTTGTCGGATTTGTCTTTTAGCTAACAGATCATTCATGCTGTCCTGAGGATCACCCAGCTTCACTTCGATAGTCATTGTCTTTGATTGTCACCAAATCTCATACTGAGTTCTTTTTCACTCAGCTTCCATGGTCAGCTTCGTTCTGCAAGATCTAGTTCTGAAGCAGACTTCTTTTATGCTGAGCTTCGTTCCACTCAGCTTCTTTGACCAGCTTCTTTCTTAAGCTGTTGTTTTGAAGATGGCTTATCTTCTCTTGTGCTGAGTTGCTCTTCACTCAGCTTGTGTTGTGTTCTCATGCTGACTTTGTCCTGTCTTAATTTTTATTTCCTTTTGCATTTATGTTTATACTCAATATTGAACAAACAGATTAGTACAATTAAATCAAAGCACTTAAATTTAATTGTCTCTTAATCATGGATTAAACTTAAATGATTTTGTCAAATCAAAATCTTGTGGAAAGGTGTTTCAACAGTTCTTTCCTTCATAATGATGGTTATTTTTTCCTTCCATATTTTGCTACAGTCTAGATTAGGATTCCAATTGGTGTTGAAAGAGAACCCTCCCTCTAGATACAGGCTACCGTAGGAATCTTTATTTGATCCTAACTAGAACCATCAGAGTTTGAAACCCTTAATGCTCTTTTGTTTCTCAGTCAAGAACATCAATCTTCAGCACTCATAATCAAGTAGCATACGTCATTTATGCTTTTCCTTGCCGGTTTTCAAAATCTTCAGACAATAGCTCCAATCAACCTCAAGCCAAGATTCGTACAAAGCTTGGCCAAAGCTAATAATTCAAACCATGCATTGGGTGACAGCTTACATTGGCATAGTTGGAACTCATCTAAAACATCAAACATGGTGATTGGAATTAGGAGCCTCATACCCCACTTCATCATCCAAAAAAAGAGTCTCATAAACCCCTCAAAGCTAAAATCGATATGCTGGCTAGGGGAGGGTGTATAAACTTCCATTCTCTGTAGTTCTAGGAATATATTAGTTAACTCCACCAGTTGCTCGACGGTCAGAGATGAGTCATGTTTTCATGCTTTGGTATTTTGCTGCTCGGTGGGTTTGGCCTGGGCAAATGAGTTTTTCCCTCTAGGTGTTTAGGACTTCTTAGTGATAGTGGCCTTGTTTGAAGGTTTGGGCTACCGAGGAGGATTTGGTTTCTTTGGGGCCATAGTTTTAGAAATTGCTGGAAGAAGATAATTCAACAACAACCAAATTTTGAGGGCGGGGAGAGTTCTTCCTCCTCAAAACTTCCATACAATGAAGAAAACGAAAAAAAAGGAAATGGGAACTTATTGGAAGAAATATGGAAATTGGAAAAGCTTCAAGAAAGAGGACGACTAAAAAAGAAGAACATGTATCACCCTCTTCCCATTTATAAAGCCTATGCATCCAAGACAATGAAACAATGAATTTAATGGAAGACACTAAAAAGGTGTTGCTCGAAAATCCAAACTCTCTTCATTTATGTGCTCCTCATAAAAAGCATCAAGTCAGCGACATATAACATCATATCTGAGGCGAAATATTGGCTATTAAAAAGGAGGTTTTTGGAAAATCACACACTTCAATAACGTCGATATAGTTCATATGTACTCTTCACTTACCATAGAGAAGGGACCACGTGTTACACAAGACAAGAAATATTGTTCCACTAGTAGGGGATTTTGGCTTTAACTATTAGTTTCTACTTTAGTCCTCACCGAATCAATTAGACGATCTTTCCTCGACTTTCAACTCTTGAGCCTCGCAACCGAACGAATCCCTAAAGAACTTCGAAAACCAGAGAGGGGGACATTTGATAACATCCAAATATACAAAGCTAAACACATGTTCCCATCAAAGTAAGTAAGGACATGTATAATGAGGAGATCCTTCAAATAAAGCTAAATGAGGATACATAACTGCTATGCCACGTGGACCAATAAAAGAAGATTTTCGAAATCACATCGACATTTTCCCCCTGATTCCATGCCTTGAATCATGATATGACATTTTTGGCAAACACAAGTTGTCACTAGCTGCCAGTGGACATTCTCCCACTCAAAGGCTGATGTGTGCTTGTGGGCTGGATTAGGGCATAAAATCTTTCAGACTACCAAATTTACCCTGACACCCTATAAATATAACAGATTACTACGCAACTAAGATCACACACATTTATTGTACAAAAGCCTTAATTTTATAGTTTACATTATCCACCTTTCTCAAGTCTATTAACTTTAGGATCAGAGTGGGATCCCCGATCCTCCGCCTCTCATTTGGTCGCTTTTTTTTCTTATCTCGGGCATTGAAGGAACCTTAGTCATCGTGAGAAGAATCTTAACATATTTATTCACATCAATAAGTATAGAAAGAAGTACAAAAATAGACCATGAGATTTGACCGATTTGCAAACACAGTCCCCGTAGTTTAAAAGATTGAAAAGCCAGATTTTTGTTTTGTGAAATTTACAGTTAAAGGACATCTAAGTCAGTTTTTCGATCAAACAATACTTGTGGTTTAGATAATTTGCAAAGTCAGACATTGTATTTGAAGTAAATAGTCATGACAATAATTTTTGACGGAATGATTGAATTTATAAACTGTATAAATTATAGAAGTATAAACTCTTAAACTACGTGGACTGTCTTTATAAATCCGTCAAATTATAAAATTTATTCGTGTAGTTTTCTGATAATAAAATTAGAATCCCTTATAATATTTATAGATATGAATGTAAAATAAGTCGTTTTAAGTAATGTGTGAATGAGTAGCATGTGGAGTTTCAAATTTCAATATCGGCCCATTTATGCCTTTCAGTTTAATTTCACATACCAAAATAAATAAAAAGCTCGAAAGTCAGACTGTACTCTTCCATTATTAATTTCCCTATCTTTTTTCCTGCAATTACTTCAAATATATATTATATCTATATATGTATATATATTCACTTAAAAAAAAGATATATTTTATATTATCATCCCACGTGCATCCCTCCCTAATTTGAAAACATAAATATGTAGCAGCAATATTTACATTCCCATTCACACTACCACTACGTATATATTTTGCCCCAAATCTGATCATTTATATATATTGATATCATTGTACTTGTTTTTTTTTTTTTTATAAAATGTCACGTATCATCCATTAACTTAATAATACAAATACAGCACGAAAGAAAGAGGAATAAAACCTCCATTCCATATAGACAAAGACCCATAAAAGGAAGAAAAGATTATAAAGAGCAATACATAGAATACAAAGAGCAATAAAAGACTACAAAGAGCACTAAAAACCAGAAAACATACAAATACAACAAACATAGAAATCATATCCCTCTCGTAAGTCGAATCCCGTTGAAAAACAGTTGTAATCCATATTCCATCCTTTAGGCTCTTCCGGACGTTCTGATCTGAGTCCTTTCTGTTTGTGCATCCACGCAGATCTATAGATCTACGGACAAGATAAACCTTTTCTGCTCTTGCTAAGACCGAAAAAAGAATAAAAGAAAGAAATATAGCTCACAAGTGTAGATCTGACGGAAAAAGAAGTTCAAGGATGTATATAGACTTCAAACTAACAAGAAAATGTAAATCTAAAGCTAAAACCGAAAACTAAAATATAAATGGGAGGAGGAAGACCTTCTTCCTCCTCTAAGAGTAAACCTAATTAAAACGCAATATCAGAATCGTTAAGTGGTAGTGATAATGGTGAAAAGCTAGAAAAAATAAGGATATTTTGAAGAGAAGAGCAAAGAGAAAGAGAAGAGAAGGGTGTAGAAGTTAGAGAGAAGCTAGAGCTTCTCTCACTAGAAAAGAAAAGGATAAAGAAGGACCAACATCAGATTCACCCATTCTATTTAACGTTTTGCACGAGCGTTTAGCGGTTTTACATCAAATCGCTAATAGTATAGTGTTTGATTATGATTATAAAACCGCAATGGTTAGCGATTTCGGAGCAAACAGGAGCGGTTCACAAAAAAACTCCAATTTAGAGCTTTTCATGAAACACTCCAATTTAGAGCTTTTCATGAAACGTTGTTTTTAGTTGTTTAACTTTTGACAAAATTATCCCAATTTTTATTTCTATTTACTCCGGGTATTCTTAAAAAAAATATTAATGGTCACCTATTACTAATAACCTGACATATATCATTCTTTATTTTTTTTCATCCCAACGAATTATACATTTGATAAAATATACCATGAGACAACACAAAATATACCATGGTTTGATCAAATTTTCAGTAATCTGCTTTGATAAAATATACCATGGTTTCATCAAATTTAAAAGCAGTGTTTGGTTTCATTATGGTTGCATTGAAAAAAGATGAGATTTTCCCCCTAAATAGGGTGGTTCCGAAAATGCCATACCCATTATTTAGATTATTTTTATCAATATTTTTGTACAATATGTTTATTTATATTATTATTTTATATTGTTAAATAATGAATATTTTCGTCTTTTCATATATTAACAACAAAAGCTCTTTGTAAATTTATCAAACACTAATTACCAATTAGCTAACCGCAAACAACTACTAGCTAACTACGAACAGCTTACTGCAACAGCTAACAACAACAGCTGTGAGCTAACAGCTGAACCAAACACGCCCTTAGGTTAATGAGAGATTGAAGGTAACTAATGTATTGATGATTACTTTGTTTACGTACCTCATATAGATCATGTATCTTTTTTATTTATAGTGGCTATCAAGAGTAATCTTCGTCATTATACGAATACGTCCCATTGAATCATCGGACACGTGTCAGTTTTCAGTTGGCTCTGCAAAAGCTCGGACTGTTCGCTTGGTGGTGCACTCTGCTATATAATAGCATGCTACTAAGTGTCCTAGTTTCATTGGAGATATGGCTTTCGGACCTCTGAAGTATTAAGGACGCGATCTACCCTTTACATAACCGTTTATCTTGATCCAACAGTTGCTTCTTCCTAACTGTACGGTTACTGGCACAGACTATGACGATTCTTCTACGTGGATGAAGGGTGACATTCGCATTTTTAAGGAATATTTTTTCTTCAGATCAGACAGTTCCTGTGAATCTTTCAGATCTGAAGGATGACATTGATTCCATAGAATATTATTTACGGTAAAATATATATGTATATATATTAGAAGTATGTAATAAAATGGAAAATAAAATAAAGGGATAATGTGCAAAAATACCCATAATGTTTACACCCAGGAGCAATTTTACCCCAACGTTGATAAATTGGATCAATTTGAGAAATAATTCATTAAACTGTCTTCTCGGTCATGAATCTTCTCATCTACACTTCATATGTGCGCCGTTTTATCACTAATTAGTAACAAATCACAAACATATAATTTGACGTGAAAAAAATAAAATAAAAAATATATTTTATTTTGTACGAGTTGGATAAAAAAATTCAAATATTCCATCAAATTTTAAAAAATTTAATCTCCAATTCTATTATTAAATCACAAAAAATATGAAATCTTTTTTTAGGAACAACGAATATACAATTGGTGTAGAATAAGGAACAAGATATATGTGTTTTATAATGATGTGTGAAATTGGCCCAACTTGTCAACGTTATGGGTAAAATTCTACAATTTTAGACGTTAAGAGTAAAATTGCTCCTAGATGTAAAGATTAGAGGTATTTTTACACCTTATTACCCTTTGGAATAACAAGAACTATTGGGTTTGGGAAAAAAAAACCTCCTAACAAGTGTTCTTTTCAGTAACTCTATATCTTTCTCTCTATTGGGTTTGTAATTTATCTTTGCTCCCTTAAACCATTGCTTGCAGAAGGTCGCGACTAAGAGAAGTTCTTAGTTGATTAAAAGTAAACGGCTTTAAAGATTTTCAAATCGAATCATATTCATAGATCCTGTTTAAGATGTGCATTATCAAGTTGCGGTTTTGATCACATGGACTTTAATGACCATACAATATTTGGTCATTCACCGTTAGATCTAGGCTTATTAGAATCTTAAGGTGGAGATTCGAAACATCATGCGGCTTAAATTTAATAAGCCTACATCTAACGGTAAATGACCAAATTCACTTGGTCATTAAGGTCCATATGAATATTCATGTACCAAGTTGAATTTGTTTCTCTTTTTGGTTTAATAGTTGTGATTATGTGTACTTGTTAAGGACTTTGGGTAATTGTTTAATTACTTTTGTTAAGCAAATTGTGAACCATGTTCCTAATATTTTTATTAAAGTGACTTGTTTTGATGTTAGATTGAGGAGTGCTATCACACAAGGGGTATTTGAAAATGTGTTTTCTTATTTTATCTCAAAGGTATTACAAGTATATATATATACACAAACAACAATTAATTCCCAACTACTTATTCCCCAACTACTTCCTTAAATGCCAATTACTAACTATAACTAATTAATACTGTAACACTCCCCCTCAAGCTGGAGCATAGATATTTATCATACCCAGCTTGTTACAAATATAATTGACTCGAGTTCCTGGTAAAGCCTTGGTGAACACATCTGCTAATTGACTTCCGATTCTGACATGTGGAGTTGAGATTGTATCATCCTCCAACTTCTAGTCTGCATCGGTGAAGCCTTCTGCGATGTGATGTCCATGATTTTGATATAACAAGCCTCGTCTAGGAACTCCCTTTAGATACTTCAGGATGTGAGTAACAGCATCCCAATGCGTTGTCCTAGGTGAGGACATGAATTGACTTACACACTCACAGGAAATGAAATGTCAGGACGAGTAATTGTGAGATAATTCAGTTTGCCAACAGTTCTCCTGTATTTCTCAGGTTCTTTGAGTAAGTCACCATCATCAGACTTCAACTTCACATTGGGCACCATTGGAGCATCACGAGTCTTTCCCTCAATTAGACCTGCATCTTTCAACATATCTAAACAATATTTTCTCTGATTTAAACAAATTCCTTTCCTACTGTGAGATACCTCTATTCCCAAGAAGTATTTCAAAGGACCAAGATCCTTTGTCTGGAAGCAAGTACTAAGGAACTCTTTCAACTCCTTAATCCGAGCAACATCACTTCCTGTAATTATGATATCATCAACATACACAACCAGTAGAATGCAACCAGAGCTAGAACTGAAGTAGAAAACAGAGGGATCAAATGCACTTCTGTGTAAGCCGAATTCCATTACTACGGCACTGAATTTACCAAACCATGCACAAGGAGATTGCTTTAACCCATATAGAGACTTTCTAAATCTGAACACCTTTCCAGACTCTCCCTGAGCAACAAAGCCAGGAGGTTGCTCCATATAAACCTCTTCATTCAGGTCACCATGCAAGAAAGCATTTTTAACGTCCAGTTGATGAAGCTCCTAATTATAAGTGGCAGCTAAAGAAATGAATAGACGGACAGAAGTGAGTTTGGCAACAGGAGAGAAAGTATCGAAATAATCAAGACCATAAGTCTGTGCATAGCCTTTAGCAACCAAGCGAGCCTTCACTCGAGCAACAGTACCATCAGGATTCATTTTAACAGTCCAGATCCACCGAGCACCAATTTTCTTCCTATCTTTTGGTAAGTCCACAAGGTCCCAAGTGTGATTTTGTTCGAGTGCCTTTAGTTCTTCTTTCATTGCCTCTAGCCAATCAGGATGATCCATAGCCTCTGAAATGGATTTTGGAACTGCAATGGAATCTAAGGTAGCTACAAAACACTTGGAAGGGGGTGATAAGGCATTATAAGAAACAAAGGAGGAGATAGGGTAAGTGCAAGACCTTGTACCTTTCCGAAGGGAAATAGGGAGATCAAGACTGGGTTCAGATGAAGGTGGAGGATCTGGAGCCGAAACAGATGAGGTATCATTGGTGACTGGTCCTGGAGCAGGTGCCGTAACCGCAGGCTGCACACGCTTAGAATAAACGTGACGAATAGGAGGACGAGGGACAACCTGTTAACTTACAGTATAGATCAAAAAATCATCATCAGACGTATCAGCAGGAAAAGAGGGTGAAGGGGAAGATGGACGGAAGAAACGCGTATTCTTAAAGAACGTGACATCGGCCGACACAAGATAGCGCCCCAAGGATGGAGAGTAACAATGGTACCCTTTCTGACTTCGAGAATATCCCAAAAAGACACACTTGAGAGATTTGGGGTCAAGTTTGGAGACTTGAGGATGAATATCGTGTACAAAACAAGTACACCCAAAAATACGAGGGGCAAGAGAAAATAAAGATTGAGAAGGAAACATGATAGAGTATGGAATCTGACCCAGAAGAACAGCGGATGACATACGATTGATGAGGTAACAGGCAGTGAAAATAGCATCTGCGCAAAACACTTTCGGGACTTGCATTTGGAACATGATAGCCCGAGTGACTTCAAGTAAATGGCGATTCTTCCTTTCAGCTACACCATTCTGTTGTGGTGTAACAACACATGACGTTTGATGAATAATACCATGTTGTAAAAGGTATGACTGAAAAGTATTGGATAAGTATTCTTTGGCATTGTCACTTCGTAAAATACAAATATTTTTATTAAATTGAGTTTTAATCTCAGCATGAAAAGCACAAAAAACAGTAAATAAATCTGAACGGTGCTTCAAATGATAAAGCCATGTAACTCGAGAAATATCATCCATAAAAGTCACAAAATAACGATAACCAAGTTTAGAAACAATAGAACAAGGACCCCACACATCAGTGTGAACTAAATCAAAGACAGACTCAAGACGTTTATTTATTTGAGGAGAATATGAGACTCGATGGTGCTTAGTAAACTGACATGCTTCACACTCCAAAATAGAGTTCCTTGGAAGACTCGGATACATTTTCTGCAAGACAGGAAGAGATGGATGACCAAACTGACAATGAAGTTGCAACAGAGAGGAGCTTGTACAGGCAATTGGTCTTGGCACCGCTACAGTGGAGTCAAGAACATACAACCCATTCACCAGTTTCCCGCTACCAATATTCTGTTTCGTCCTAAGATCCTGAAAAAGGCAATAATTTGGGAAGAAAACAACACAACAATTAAGGGCTTTGGTGAGTTGACTAACAGATAACATATTAAAAGGAAATTGAGAAAGACATAAAACAGAGGATAAAGAGATTTTGGAGGTAGGATGAGCAGTTCCATGACCATTTATAGAAGTAGTGGCTCCATTAGCTAAAGTAACAGATGGCAGATTAGCATTAGAATCAAAATAAGAAAGAATACCTGTGTTACCAGTCATGTGATCGGTAGCACCAGAATCAATAACCCAACTACGGGATGAGGTGGAGAGACAAGCAGCCCGATTACCTGTATTAGCCAAAGCAGTAGTAGCGGACTGAGAGGCACCATGATCAAGAGATAGCTGCTGAAGTCGAGCATATTCATCAATAGAGATAGTGACAGTAGGAGTAGAAGACGAAGATTGAGGGGACGGTAGGATGCCATCACCAGTAGCAATGTGAGCAAACTTCCGATTGTTACTTTTCTGAGGCCGACCATGTAGCTTCCAACAGTTCTTCTTAATATGTCCTTCTTTACCACAATGATGGCATAGCTGAGGACCACTTTCAGAGATACGGTGAGTAGTGGAATTCTGAGGACCAATTTGAACTCCATGAGTCGCATTGCTCACCAGAGCCATTGTCTTTTGAGACATCACATCAGATGTCTTTTCAATATCCTTACACACGGGTAGGGGTGTTCAAACTTGGGTTGGATGGATTATAGTATAATTTTAACCCAACCCATGTAAGGAACTTTTTTTTAAATGGGTTGGGTTATAGTAGGTTATGATGAGTTGTATGAATTTTTTAAGTGGGTTAGATGGGTTGGGTTATAGTGGGTTTGATGGGTTATTGTATATTTATCATGAATTGTACATAACAATTCAACTCCATTTTTTTATTGTGCTGATTTTTTTTAAGGTGCTGATTTATTTTTTATAATAATAATAATAATAAGTAAACTTCAAAATCATAGTTAAAGGTAGAGGTGTTCAATGGTCGGTTCGGTCTGAAAACCGAACCGAACTGAAGTAACCGAATACCACCTAAAATGAAAACCGAACCTAACCGAATAATATTAACAAATCGAACCAATCCGAATATTTCGATTCGGTTAGGTTCGGTCCTCTGAAGTTCAAGTACACTATTGGATATATTTTACTGAAGTTCAAATTCCCAAGTATTATATATTTTATGCAGCCAAAATTGTCTTATATGTATCATAAAATTGAATGAATTAATATTTGGATTTGGATTGAGCAGTATCTGATGAATCAGGCTTCCAATAGACCGAAAGCCGAAAAACTAAAATACATGGGTTCGGTCGGTTATTTTGGTTCGATTCGGTTTTTAAACACCCCTAGTTGAAGGGTGATAAATCAATATATTAATATCAAAATACATACCGATGAAAAATATAAAAAAATTAAAAGCCAAATCAATCAACCATTGACGAATCTTGTTCCACGACCATGGGTGATCTTGCCTTTTCGAACTCCGAAAAGTAATTAAAATCAAAATTAATTAATAACAAACAAAAACAATGATGAAAAATAAAAAATAAAAAATATGGGATAAATTATTACCTATTCCGAGACTTAAATTAATTAATAACTCTAAACACGGTGTCAATGGAGGTGTCGATTCCGACAGTGGCGTTCGACGAGCGAAGATGGTGGTCCGACCAGGAGGCTTTAAGGCGGTGGAGGAATTTGAATGGAAGATGTTGGACGGGTAGGGTTTACGTAATGAAATAAGAAGTTAATTGGATGAGTATTAGGTTTTTCACAAATGAATGCTATCTTTTTTTTAGGGGTTAATTAGGTGGGTTATTATAACCCAACCCATGTAAGTCGAATAATTTTTTTTGTAACCCATCCAACCCATGGAACCCACATATAACCCATCTATGTATGTTCCATGGGTTGGATGGGTGGAGAATGGATGGGTTATAATAACCCAACCATATTTGAACACCCCTACACACGAGAAGAAGTTGACCATAGAGGTCAGCAAAGGAGGGAAGTGTTCCACTGGTCAATATCTGGCTGCGTGCTATTTCAAATTCAGGACCAAGACCCTCCAGAAATCCAAGAACAAATATACGATCATTGTCCTCTTGCATCTGCTTAACATCGGCTGTCATAGGAAATCGAGTCTGCTTCTCCTCACATATCTGCTTACATTCATTATAATACTGAAAGAAGGTGCGACCATTTCTCTGAGGACGATAATATGAAGACAGCAAATTATGAATATGAGTCAAGTCTTGTTTACTAGCATACATAGACTCTAAGTATTCCCACATTTCTTTGACAGTATCACAATGAGTCACAATGTCATCAATAGTAGAGTCCAAAGTATTCTGAATCAGATTAAACAGTTTATAGTCTACCATCATCGATTTCTTCCTACTTCCTTGATCATCTCTAGGTGGAGGATTATTACTCAAATGATCCCCCAAATCAACACTATTAATGTACCGAGTAATAGTACATTTCCACTGAGTGTAATCCTTAACTCCAGTCAATTTTCTATCTGTAATTCGAGTGGTACCAACAGTAATTTCAGTCATGACTTTCTTATCCTTTTCCTCAGTCATTGTCAATCTAAGCAAGTGACAATTACCACAAAATTTCAATGAACAGTAAATGCACTGCTGATATTTTGACCAAAAAACTAAGATGAAGATAAAATAGACCAAAGGGAATCAGAATATTGTCAACCTCAATGGAAAAGACAAACCAGATCAGAAATACGGGTCTAACCGAACACAAGCTGGAGTTACCACACAGGAGGAGGCTGACCGGAATTATCACCAAGGGAAACCGACCACACAGATATGCCGGAAATGACGAGGCGAGACCGGTAGAGGAAGAACGGCGCCGAACGGAGCTGTCACGCGCCGGCGAGTGGGTGGCGCGTCGGAGTCGGCGGTGGTGCGTGGGGCCAACGCGCGGCGTTTCTGGTGGCCGGAAATACACGACCAGACAGATCGGCGGCAGGGAAGACTATTGGAGGGGGCAGTGATATAAACGGAGGTGTTTGAAAAATCGACCTTCAACCCTAACCACCGTTAACCCGTTCTCAGAAACGCAACCGAGAACAAATTTACCAAGACAGACTACTTGGCTCTGATACCATGTTATCACACATGGGGTATTTGAAAATGTGTTTTCTTATTTTATCTCAAAGGTATTACAAGTATATATATATACACAAACAACAATTAATTCCCAACTACTTATTCCCCAACTACTTCCTTAAATGCCAATTACTAACTATAACTAATTAATACCGTAACAAGGAGCTTGAGTTTGTTCCCTCTCCATTCCTTTGTAATAATATGAAGCTTATCAATAATTTTATTTTTTGTTTATAAGTACCCAACTATTACAATAA
Organism: Euphorbia lathyris; assembly: GCF_963576675.1. Taxonomy (NCBI): domain Eukaryota; kingdom Viridiplantae; phylum Streptophyta; class Magnoliopsida; order Malpighiales; family Euphorbiaceae; genus Euphorbia; species Euphorbia lathyris. The sequence goes on along the minus strand of NC_088914.1, from coordinate 14,303,529 downwards.
TTGTAATTAATTTTAACTAAAAAACTTTGTTATCCTTATATTAATTAATAAAATAAAAATTAAGAAATGTAATTAATTTTAACTAAAAAACTTTGTTACCCTTGTATTAATTGCATCCACTAATTAAGTTTATCTATTCCTAAAATAAAAATGCAATTTAAATAGATGTATATTTAGTAAAATTCAATTAAAGTGTATGGATTGAATCAAAACATAGAAAACTCCTCTAAAAAATATACTCTCACCGTCTCACGAATATAGACATAAATTTATCTTCTGGACATCATATGAAATAGACATATAACTAAATTTAACTTGTTAATTTACTAATATACCCTTAGTTATGGGGCTTAAATATAATGAATACTCCATCAATTTCAAAATAATTGTCACATTTGACCAAATCATATACATTAAGGAAATGATTTTTTTTTAAAAAATAAAGGCTGGAGCATGATTGGAGGCTATAGATAAACATCACAATTAAGTTGGCACCCACAATCAACCTGATATATTAATAAAATAAAAGAATGAAGAAAATATCAAAAGTATCATATGAAATAAGATAAAAATTTATCGTCTCTGTTTCAGTACTTTTTCTATATTTTTTCTAAAAATGATTCTTATTTAATTAAAATAATATATTTTATAAATTAAAAGAATATACATAATAAAAAAAAGATGATTTTTTTATAAGAGATAGAGATATGAAATAAGATAAAATGAGAATAAAAAGATTTTTTCCCGTACAAAGAGTTATCCGTATTTATATTTGTATTTGTTTCCCTAGAAATATATAGTAAATCTTGTAATTAAATAGCGGATATGATATGGGAAACATAAAAACGGTCACATGGGTGGTGATACCGTACAATCAGTCAAATGCTGACGTGGTGATATATGTTTTGTCAATTTGTCAATTTTTTGTCTTAATTTCGTCTGGGCAAATGCATGTTCTCCCATGTGACCTTTGTTCTCTCCCATTTTATTCTCAGCCGTTAGATTAACATACTAACATCGACTTCTAATTTCTTGACGGTTGATCACTGTTAATGGTGGAAATACATGCAACATTCTCATCCAACTTCAAACACTCTATTTAATTGGATATCGCCACGTGGCATATTTATGTCACATTTGTCTACATGATGCTCCAACATCATATCATTTAGGCCATACATATACTATGTTGCATCCTTGGTGTACATCATCCAAACTTATCCGAAAAAAAAAAAAAAAAAGTTTAATATAATTTGTCCCTAAACTTGTTCAAAAGTTTGATTTACCCTAAACTTTTAAAGTATCCCAATAACCTTCTAAATTTATATAAAATATTCAATTAGTTCCCTGAATTTACGTAAAATATAATCAATTGATCACTCGGTTGCGAAAAAGTAAGTTAAATGCGAAATATGTATTACGCGAGTCTTAAAAAAAAGTAAAACAACCGAAATCGGAGTATACGGTTCTTAGATTTGAGAAGACAAACTGTATAGTTGAGCAAACAATAATTTCCTTTATTATGTAATAACTAACTAAAATGTGAGGAATACATCTTCCGCATTTAACTTACTTGTTTACGACTGAATGATCAATTGATTACATTATACACAAGTTTAGGGGGCTAAATGAACATTTTATGTAAATTGAGGGGCTATCGGGACACTTTGAAAGTTAAGAGGGCCAATCAAGTTTTTGACAAGTCAGGGGTAAATGATGTATTAAGCAAAAAAAAAAAAATAGCCCTTAAACTCTTATGATGTTCTAATAGGTCCATTAACTTATTTAAAATGTTCTAATAGTATTTTCAACTTGTTTAAAATGTAATTAATTAATTATTTGATTGTGAAAAAATAAACTGCATACATAAAGTGCACGCACTTTAAAATGTTATTACATAATTCATAAATTATATTAAAAAGAAAATTTTTATTTGCACACTTGTAAAACTTGTTTACAAACTCATATCCCGACTTTCATCATTTTACTTTTTCAAGATACATGCAATACACTTATTATTATTATTTACAATGGAATGATAAATAATATATTAAGTTCAAGAATAAATAATATATTAAGTCATATTTGTAAGTTCAAGTAGTAAATCAAAATATTTAAAAGTTCAAATAGTAAATCAAACTTTTTAAAATAAGTTCAAGAATAAATAATATATTAAGTCATATTTGTAAGTAATAAAAGTTTGTATACATTATGCTCCCACGTCGAATCATTTAGGTCATACATCATCTCTCTTAAGTTTGTCCAAAAAAAGTTGATTTGCCCTAATAACTACTTTTAAAGTGTTCCAACACATATGTCTCAACTTGCTTAAAATTTACTTAATTAATCATTTGGTTACAAAGAAGCAAGTTGTATACAGAAAATGCATATCATACACCTTAAAAAAGTCAAGTGACCAACGTCGGATATGAGATTCTAAAATATTAGAGATGATAGGGTTAATTCAAAAGAGATGAGACAATAAGCTAAATAAAAAGGCTCATACAATGAGTTTTTTTTTTTTTAAATTAACCTTTTAAAACTAATAAGCTCTTTTAAATATCTTTTCACCGAACACTACTATTAAATATTTGACTAATTAAAATTTTTAAAATGACTCAAACTTTTAATTTTACCCAATTTTTTTTTAACCAAACCGGGTCATTATGTTGCATGATACTTTTTGTTTTGATAAAAATGGTGCATGATACTTTTAGGTTAATAGATGAATTATAGTTTATTTGAATTTTGATTAGTAAAAATTCATGCCACATGGCATACATATATACATGTGGCAATGACGTGGAAGATATATAATAATCCTTTTTAATGGTAACATGACTTTATTAGAATAATAGATAAAGAAAGATTATTTATTTAGAAGAAATAAATTATTGCAATCGTATCGAAACATTTCAATGTGATTTATCCGCATAATTGTGGTAAGTTTTAAAAAGATTTAATATAAGATGATTATTATGGAATTAGGCAAATAGTCTGATTAAAATTTTGAAAATGTTTGGCCATCTCTCTTAACTACTTTAATTGATGTGATTAATTCTTTAAAACATGAGTAACATAGTAGGTGGAAGATTTGGATAAATAAATGGATAGAAGTTCTATAATGGACTATGTAATTGAATCGGTCCATGAAAAATAAAATCCATATAATTTATAATGATTAGTGTAAGTGTAAATAATAAAGTTATAAAATTATTATAATTTCATTAATAGGGTTGTGGTAACCACCGGGTTGTGGTAGAGTGGTAAAGACTCATCATCCCTTAACCAAAGGTCCAGGGTTCGATTCTCGTCTTTGGGAATGGAACCATCTACGAAAGTAATCGATTCAGTTTTAAAATCGAACAAAACTGAAAAAATATAAAATTTCTTAATTATTTTGGATCAAATCAAACTAATTCGGTTTGGTTTGGTTCAAGTAGGAACTAAACACAAACTATTATTCAATTCTTTTTCTTATATAGGCCACCGTTAACTAGGGCCGTCTTAAACATTTTTGGGCCGTCTAAACACCAAAATACTTTTAACTTGATCTTTAGCATTATAAATATAAAAAAATAATTAAATTAAATATTTGTATAATAACAATAAAAAAATTGGACCCTTTAAGACTTTTAGAGCGTTAATTTTTTGGATAAATTAACATTCATTTAATTTTTCACATAATAATTAATAACAAAACTTTATTTAGATTTGTATAATAAAAAAATTGGACCCTCTTAAATTTGGGGCCCTGTGTGGGAAACCTCATTGTACATCCTTCTCCTACTCCCCTACCGTTTAGGTCAGGAATGCTATCGTTCAGGATTCAGAGCTAAAAGAGGCCCGAGTTATTATTTTTAACTATCTATATAATGATTTTTTTTTATTAAAAATATAGTTATAATATTCATTCTAGGAATAAATAATATGATATTTTACGTATAAAATAAGTTCATATTTCTATTTTAAAGTTTTAAGTAATTTTTTATATAGGTCGCTGATATCTTATTTTCCTTAGGGTCTATAAAATATAGATTGAAGCATCAATTCACTCCGATAATAAAGATGGTTAATATGTTCAGGAATTGCCATGATTTTGTTAAAGTTTTATTATGCACTAGGGAATTCATAGTAGGCCACTTGAGTGACAAATTCAGATAAACTTTCTATTAGAAAGTGTGCATGGTACTTTTATGATTTATGTATGTTGAAATTGATAATTTTTTAGTGCTTACGTAGAAAAAAAAAAATTAAAACTCTATAAAATTAAAACTCCATATATAGTTTTTACGTAGTTTTTTGACATTTTCTAGCAATCAGTGTATGCTCGAGTCTGCCTAATCCCCTTAATTTATCATTGGGGAGCTTCATAAATTCACTTGCAATTTTCTTTTGAAATTTGTTTATGTGCAAATTTTGGTGACTGAAACTGAAATTTTGGTTTGATAATGAAAATAACTTATTACATAGATTTAAGAGCATTGAAAAAAAATGCATGTGGTTTGTTGTATTTGTAAACAGAGATTTGTAGTTTAAAAGTTTACAAATAGATGTATGTGATATGATTTTTTTATAAAACAAAGTATTTAAATCATTTTGTTAATTTCTGATGACAATCAAGAACATTTTGTTTTTTTTAATTACATTTACATATTGATAAACTATAGATTCCAAAATTTAATTACAGTTGTGTAAAATAAATTTAAATATCAATTTAGTTTATAAACTGTTAAATTAGTAAAAAACGTAAAATGTCCACCATATGACTTATAGTTTCAATTTAGTTGTGTTTTTGGAGATTGTTTTGTTGATATATAAGAATATTTTTTAAGGAAAAATATCATTAGTTGTAATCAGAATTTAATAGTGTAATTTGTAATACTTTGTTTTGTAAATAAAACATACAACAAGTCTCTATTTGCAAACTTTTAAATCACATATCTCTGTTTGCAAATTGGAGATACTACAAGCTTTTTTTCTGTACTTTTCCCAAGTATTAAACTTATGAATATATATTAGTTTCTTTGGGAGTATTTGGTTATTCTCTTTTCTCTTCTTGTTTGCCTTTTCAATTTAAAAGAGAGTTTTAGGTGTTTGGTTATAGACCTCATGTTTACATTTTATACTTGAAAAATAATTTTCTTTTACAAAAGCAGAGAATTTCTGCTTAAAAAAACAGTTTTTTTTTTTCAAAAGCAAACAAAAACCAGTAACAGTAAATATTAGTTAAACCAAACCGATTCTTATTTGTTGAAACTTCAACGTGAAAATACATAGCAATGGTTAAACTTGATCATCTCCAAAAAGCTCATTTGGACTCGAGATTCGCCTAGCCCAATGAGTATCCTTAGTTGGAACTGTTGTGGGCTGGGTAACCCACATACAATTAATGTTCTGATGGACCTAGTTAAGGTTCATAGGCCTATGGTTACCTTCTTAATGGAAACTATGATTAAGGAGGAGAAAGTGATTTTGGTTGGTAGAAAGCTCGGGTACAGTGGATATTTTATTGTGAACGGCTCGGGTCACGGGGGTGGTATTGCGCTATTCTGGAAAGATAATGTCACAGTTATAATTCAGTCATCTTCAGTTAATCATATTAATGCTTTTATTACCTTTCCAAATATACCAACCTGCCGTGTTACAGGATTTTATGGTTTCCCGGAAAGACATCGCCAGAGAGCCTTTTGGGATTTGTTGCGATCCCTCAAAGACCAAGAGGGTTATGCATGGTGCTGCATAGGGGACTTTAATGATATAATGAGTTTGCAGGAGAAGCGAGGAGGTAGAAGTCAGCCGAATTGGCTTATTGAAGGATTCAAAAAAGCCGTGGAATAGAGTGGTTTAGGGCCAGTTCCCATGGATGGGTATCCATTCACGTGGGAAGTCGGTCGAGGTACTCATAGATGGATTGAGGAAACTCTTGATCATGCACTTATCAACTCAAAATGGAAAGAATTATTTGCAGAATCTAGAACTCGGAATCTTATTACTATTTCATCGGATCACTCGGCTATCCTTTTAGAGAGTAAGATGTGGCTACGCTGTCCTATGATCAGTAGGTTCCGTTTCGAGAATGCTTGGCTAAGGGAGTCTCATTATGAAGCAGTGGTTCGTCAAGCATGGATCTCTGATAAAAATTGTTCGATATCTACTAAGATATCAGCTTGTACCGATGCACTCAAAGAGTGGAGTTCCTCTTTGGAATCAAATTTTAAAAAATCCTTGAATATGTACAGATTGCAGATGGAAGCCTTACAAGGAAGAAGGGACGAGTATGGAATGGAAAGTTTCAAGCATGCCTCATTAGCATATATGTCAACATTAAAGAAACAAGAAGATTTTTGGAAGCAGAGAGCTAAATTGCTTTGGTTAAGAGATGGTGATTCAAATTCACAATACTTCCATTCCTATGCAACAGACAAAAGAAAGAGGAACAACTTTTCGAGTCTCAAGGATTCTAACGATAATTGGTGCACAAAGGGCAACGGATTAGACAATATTCTATCTGAATATTTTAACGGGATATTCACGAGTATGGGTAATAATGATTCTGCACTTCTACCGTTTGTACAATCAAGGGTCACGCAGGAGGAAAATGAGTTGCTATCTCACACATTCTCAAACGACAAAGTAAAAAATGCTTGCTTCTCTATGCATCCGGATAAAAGTCCGGGCCCTGACAGATTAAATCCGGCTTTCTTTCAGCATTTTTGGAGTATAGTAGGACCTGATGTATGTGAGGTATGTTTCTATATTCTTCGTTCTGGCAGGATCCCGCTGAATCTTAATGATACGTTGATTGTGCTCATTCCAAATATCAGTAAGCCAGAATATGTCTCTGATTTACGTCCGATTTCACTCTGTAATGTTCTGCTCAGGATTCTATCAAAAATATTAGCTAATAGACTTAAAATTGTTCTTCCATCCATCATTGCTACTACTCAGAGTGCATTTATAGCTGGCAGATCCATCTCAGATAACATTATTGTGGTGTATGAGATGATCCATAAATTGTGCGGGTTGAGGCAAGGGAAACATGGGACAGCCGCTTTGAAGCTCGATATGAGCAAAGCATATGATCGTATTGAATGGGGATTTTTAGAAAATATGATGAAAAATATGGGGTTTAATTTAAGATGGATCCAATGGATGATGATGATGGTTTCCACAGTTTCATATAAAGTATTACATGACGGTAGAGAGATTGGACTGATTATTCCTCAGCGAGGTTTGAGGCAGGGGGATCCATTATCACCTTTCCTATTCCTGATCTGTGCTGAAGGCCTATCATCATTGCTATCAGCTAGAGAACAGATGGGATTGATTCATGGAGCTCAGGTGTCTCGCAATGCTCCAAAAGTTTCCCACTTATTCTTTGCCGACGATAGTTACCTGTTCTTTCGGGCAAATAAAAGAGAAGCCGAGGAGGTTCAATCATGTTTGAGGTGTTACGAGCAAGCATCCGGTCAATGCGTGAATTTCCAAAAGTCGTCTATATTTTTTAGCGGCAATACGACAGTTGAGGCCCGCTCTGATGTTTGTAATGAACTCGGGGTTGGAGAAGTTGAGGATATGGGTTTCTATTTGGGGGCGCCTATAGTTGTTGGTAGAAGCAAGATGCAAGCCTTTGGTTTTTTAAAAGATAGAATCTGGAAACGTATCAACAGTTGGAAAGAAAAATACTTGTCTCGAGCATGAAAGGAGATTCTCATCAAATCTGTGCTACAATCTATTCCCACCTACATAATGAGCATTTTTGTTATGCCAAATGAGTTCTGTAATGATGTTAATAATATGTTGAACAGGTTCTGGTGGAATTCATCGGGCTCTACATCAGGTGGAATTCACTGGAAGGCTTGGGATAAGTTGTGTTGGCCAAAATCAAATGGAGGACTGGGATTCCGTGACATTCACAAATTTAATCTTGCACTGTTGGCTAAGCAAAGTTGGCAGCTTGTTCGACATCCGAATTCATTGGTTGCTCAATTACTGAAAGCACGTTATTTTCCTAACGTTGATTTCTTACAGGCTTCCTTAGGACATAACCATTCTTTCGTATGGCGTAGCATCATGGCGGGTCGTGATTTATTGATTGAGGGGCTAAGACGGAAGGTTGGCAATGGAGATTCCAGTTCCATCTGGAATAGTCCATGGCTTCCTCACGATCAGAATCCGTATCCCATGAGTTCGGTTGCTGCATCATTACAAACAGGCCTTGTGAAAGACTTAATGAATGATCATGGGGGATGGAATGAAGAGATCATCATCAGTAATTTTAATAGTCGTGATGCTGCGCTTATTCGTTCCATTCCTATCAGACGTAGGAGGGCAGAAGATGGATGGTTCTGGCCGAAGGATAAATCTGGAGCGTACACGGTAAGAAGCGGATACTTTCAAGCATTGGGACCAATACCGATGTCTCTGATAAATACAAATTGAATCAACTGGAATTTAATTTGGAACCTGAAGGTAGCACCGAAAATTAAGAATTGTCTATGGTGAATATTTACTAACTGTTTACCAATGCTAAACAACCTTGCATCCCGCCATAGCTCTCTTCCTAATTGTTGCCCCGTTTGTGGTGCATTTGGGGAAAATGAATTTCATATTTTCATCGAGTGTCCACGGGCGTATCAGGTTTGGCAAATTTTTTTTCAAGCTAATCGAATGGATCAGATTGCCAGCTTCATTAAGTGGTTTATCAGTCTCCTTGAAGATGCAACGAGCGATTGTAATCGTATCGCAATGATATGTTGGCAATTATGGAAGGCGCGAAATGACAAAGTATGGAACGATAAGCTTCGCACCCCTGAGGAAATATGTCATTCGGCAGCAACAGAACTTGTGGCTTGGCAGGCTGCACAGAATTGTCATCCGAGTCAGGCTACTCCATATTCAAATGCTCAGAGTAAGTGGAAAAAGCCTAGCGTTGGCAGCTTCATATGCAATGTTGACGCAAGCATTGATAGGAAAAATAATTTCTGTTCATATGGGTTTCTTCTACGAGATCACCAAGGGCGATGTTTTGCGGGTCTTATGGGCTATCTTGCAGATACAGTTAATCCTCCCTTGGCAGAGGCTATGGCGATCCGCGAAGCGTTATCATGGGTCAAGGATTTCAATCTAGGACACGTCGAATTTCAATCTGATTGTTTGGCGGTGGTTCGAGATATTCAACATCAAAACATTCGATTATCATATTTGTCTGATGTTATTTGTGAGTGTTGTGATTTATTACGAGATTTGAACACTTGTTCTATCTCTTTTGTGAAACGATCAGTTCTGTTCGTGGTGAGTGGGTTTTTCCACCATCGTTTATACTTGATGTTCTATCTTCTGATTTAAAATAATAATAAGTTATGTTTTATTCAAAAAAAAAAAAAAGTTAAATTTGAGGAGTTTCTGTCAAAACCCACTCCAACCGTCTCTTAACTCATCTTCATATTACTAATGTTTCGTTTGTTTGCCGAAAAATATTAGGTAAAATAATTTTTTTTTTGTTGGAAAATAAAATATTTTCCGGTATTCGATTACAACACCGGAAAAAAGGAAAAAGTGGTAGTGGCTACTCATTTCAAAAGGGTAAGAATGAATGAAGTAGGATTCAAAAGCTTAGGAAAATGTTTTACTCTTTTCAAAATGATAAAATATTTTCCTCACTTTTTTCATATATTTTTCTGTTGACTAATTTAAATTTTTTTTGTTAACTTATTTTTCTAATCAAACAAACATTGAAAATCCGGAAAATATTTTTCGACAAACAAACGGAGTCTAAAAGTTTCAATTTTCTCCTTATCATTGACGAGCATCTCTCCTCTCTCTAAATCATTTTTTTTATTAATAATCTAGGTGATGCCAATTCATACTCTTGTAGAACTTCTTGCACAATCTCACTTTCTCCAATCGAGGCCTTAAAAAATAAATAGCAATCGTCAGTAAAAAAAATAGGTGGCTGACAGAATGGACACCTCGAGCAATCTTACATCCATGCCATAAATTTTGGCTCTCTTTTGCCAAATATACGCACTAAGATCTTTGGCACATATGATGAATAAGTAGGGAGACAACATATGTCCTTGTCGAATTCTTTTAAAAATGAATTATAAGACCAAGTTCATGACCTTCAATTGTAATTCGATAATCCACCATAGCAATACAACCCATAATTAAATTAACCATCTGCCACTAAAGCTGAAACTCTAAAAAATAGCTTTGACAAATCCTTATTCCAATTTGTCGTATGCTTTACTCATGTCGATCTGGAGAGCAGTGAACCCCCTCTTATATAAATATTAAATTTAAATTTATATAAATATAAATATTTATTTACAATAATTTATAATAGATTAATTTATTTTTATATAATATTATTTAAAATTTGATATTTGATAAATATAAAGTAATAAGAAAAAATGAGTTAGTATGTGAAGTATTAGTGAACATGACACATATTTTAATATCATAAATCTTAAATTCACAATTTTTTTTTACTTGTTTAAGTAGTTTGAAGGATATTATTATTACCAATGTTTAAAAATATATTAAAAAAATATATTAAAAAATATATTTTTTTATATTAAAACATTTTATATTATTATTATTATTTAGATGATATATACATTCTAATTTTTGAAAACATACACATCTAATTTTAGTTCTATAATTTTTTTTTTTTAAAAGCATACCATCTAATTTTAGTTCTATAAAAATTTGTTTATTAGTAACAAATAAGAAAACATAAAAAAAAAATACAAATTCAATTAATTTAAGCGGTCAGTCTGATCCATCTAACTAGCATGTAACGTTTTTTTACAATATTGACTATAAATATATGTAATCATATAATTGCTTATTACCACTGAATCGATCAAATCTACCATTGATTTTGTAATTAATAGCTGATATATATTAATATGATGCTCAAATTGAAATGATACAAATCCAATTTGTATATATGATATTAATAAATTGTTATTGCGACTTTAAATCACAGTTGGGACCTTAATTTTAATATTAGAAAAAGTAATTATTTGATAGAAACAACATCAATTTGTAAAATTCAACATTTATTTATATCAATATCAATATGTATATATATTTATATCCCTTGAAATATTATTAAAATCATAGTATTTATTAAGAAAAGAAAGAACTATTCCTTCTTAAACATGCCATGTGCTTAGTGGCCAAGGCATGATAATTAATTGATAATGACAAATTAATTTAGCCATTAATCTCTTTTAAGAGTAATGTTGATTTTAGTTCAAACTCATGCATCATCTATTATTCCTCTTTCATTTGTCAATTGCCAGACCGTTTAATTAAAGGCAAACTAACATTTTTGGTCTTTATACCCTTCTATTTTAATTTGGTGAGATTAGCTATTAATAGACAAAATCATCATACCATCACAATTTATTTTACAACACATAAAGAAATTTAGCATCAATTCCAAATAACACGTATGGTGAAAATAACACGAATGGTTTCACGTTTTTACAAATAAATATCTATAAATTTTTTACTATAAAAAGAGAATTAAGGTTCTCGTCGTTAATAAAATCGAGAAATTTTAAGATGGCATCATGAGTTTGCTGACGTGGCAGAGAGTAAGCTTGTCTATTTTTTTTTTTATATTTGATGTAAGTAAACATGTGAAGAGTTTTCTAGAATTGATTAAGGTTCATTCAATTCCTGAAATAAGATATAAAATGATATTAAAGGAGGGGTTGGGCCGGAGACCCTATTCCAATACTAAAATTAACAGAGTTAAGAAAGGTGTGTAATGTAAAGTATGCGGGTAAGTATGGGATAAGACCGAAAAGTAACATTACAAAAAAAAAAATATTTTCTTTATTAATAGAAAACCATTCAATTTGCAGTGAATCAATGCTTTTTTCTATAAGGAATGTATTTGTACCTTAACTGTATAAAAATCTATTCTATTTATAGGATGTGAGAGGTAAATCCGGTAGTTTAGCAGATTGTACCCCCCAAATCCAGCTCAAGGATATGTGCCATCCTTTGAGTGGGGAATGTTCACTAGCGACAATTTGCGTTTCCTAAAACCGTCATCCCATGATTTTGTAACTATTCTTCTATTGGTCCACATAGCTTAGCAGCTATGTACCCTCATTTAGCTTAATTTAAAGGCTCTTCTCGTGACACGTGTCCTTACTTTCTATGATTGGAACACGTGTCTAGCTTTATATGTTTGGGTGTTATTAGATGTCTCCCATTCTGATTTCCAAATTGCTTTAGGGCTTCATTCGATTGCGAAGGTCAAGAGTTGAAAGTCGAGGAAAAACCATTTGATCATTCTGGTGAGGACTGGAGTAGAAACCAATAACCGAAGCCAAAATGATGGAACATGATGTTCTGTCTTGCATAACACCTGATCCTTTCTCCATGGTAGGTGAAGAGTCGAGGCGCATTATATTGATGTCTTTTCATGAAGCGTGTGATTTTCCACATACATCCCTTCCAATCGCCATTGGTTCGCCTCAAATATGATTCACGTGTCGATGGTATGATTCTTTTTTAAGAAGCACGTAAAATGAAGGGAATATGTGTTTTCGAGTGGTGTCTTTTTAGTGACTACCATAAAATGCATTGTTTCGGTGTCCTAGGAACATACTCTTTATAAAAGGGAAGATGGTGAGTCATTTTCTTCAATCTGAGTCCTCTACTTTCATGAAGCTTTTTTAGTTTTCATATTTCTTCAAGAGACCTTCAATCAGTAAGTTCCTTTTTGTTTTCTTTTTTGTTTTCTTTATTATATTGAAGTTTTGAGGAGGAAGAACTCTCGCCACCCTGAAAATTTGGTGGTTGCTGAATCATCTTCTTTTAGCGAAAGTATGGCCCCAAAAAACCAACTCCTCTTTGGCAGCCCAAATCTTTAAAGAAGGCTACCGTTACTAAGAAGTATCAAACTCATGGGAAAAACTCATACGACAAGGCCATGGCCGTCAAGAAGCAAAAGTAAATAAGTATATTAACCATAAAAAAAAAGTAAAATAGTTATTAAATAGAATGATTGTACAATGTATAAAATGAGGGTAAACATGATCAGGGTTAGGTTGGGCCAAATCTAAGTAGACTTGACACCTGATTACATTGTCGAAGTCCAATTTAACCCATATTATATTGAGGAAATTACATATAAAATCAAGTTTGAAAGTTTTTTTTTTACAATTAACTAACTCTAATTTATGTCTTTTATCACCAATGTTGTTTTTAATTTGAAATATCATAAACTCATAGAATTAATTTTGATTTTGTCAAATTACAGTTAATAGACATCAGATTACTTATATAATTATTAATTAAACTCTTTCATAATTCATGTCCTATATTCATGTAACCAACATCGACTGGTTCATCTTTATTCTTGAGACTAACTTTTTGAAGCTTTCCAGATGTATTTATCAGAAAGCTAGTAACTTTTCTTTGAAAAAAAAGCTCGTAGACAATTAACATGGCAGCATGACATGATGCTGGACATGAATTTGAAATCGGCATGGCTACTCATTGCTCTAATCAGTCGGGTTGCAGAGGCTTTGGACTTATGAAATTGAATTTAATTCTGCAGAGGAAGAAATCTGATGACCGAAGATTGATCCATAGATGTTGACTGAAAAGTTTCTGTTGACAATTTTAACTTAATTTGTGGTCTTTGTTAGACAGATTAAAGAAAGAAGGAGAAGAAAAAGAAGAAGGTTTTGGTATGAAATTTCCCAGGAATTCCACTCATATTCTACAGATGAAAATTTCGTCCAGTTTTTGCATCTTTTCTTGATTAATCTTTTCTTTCTCAGTTTTCTATTTTTTTTTTTTTTTTTGTTTTAGTCTCCAATTTCTTCAATTTTGAGTGATGATTTAATGTTCTTTTCTGTCTGCATTCTTTCTGTTTAATTCATATTATTGATCTCAAATTTAGAAGAAAGGAAGGAAGAGGTTATGGTTAGAGGGCTTGTGGCCAACTTATTTATAAAAAAAGTATATATTTCTAATTATATTAAGTGATAATTCTCCCTATTTTTAAGGACTTGACAAATTCATAATAAGTTTGGACGGTTTGATAAATTCATAATTAACATGAGTAAAAAGATAAAAGTATATATATTTACTGTTATCATGAGTTATATGTAACTATCCCTGTTATATTTACATTGGATTCGGGCCAGAATGAATCAAACTACATGTAACTATCCCTATTATATTTACATTGGATTCGGACCAGAATGAATCAAACTACAAACTAATTCATAAATTCAGACCAGCCTATCCAACTAATATATTTATATTAAAATATAATTAAACTAAAATTCAAATATGATTATAAATAATAAAAATACAATAAAGTAAAATTTAGTTAACTGATTTAATAAAATTCAATGGATGTAATTTTTTTTTAACAGCAACGAGTGTAATTTTTTTATTTTTTGAATATAGTGTAATTTTTAATAAGCAAAAAAACAATTAATAAAATAATAAATTTAATCTATAAACACATAAAGAAAATGACATTTAGGCCAATGTTCTTTACAAAATAGAATGAGTTGTTACAGAAATAGCCATAATTAAATTATGATATTCATGTATTTGATCCATAATTAAACACTCCTAAGCCCAATCCATTTTACATTCCGCTTTTAAGGGTTCAGGCTGGGTTAGGCCAAAATATTAAATATACATGTCCAAGTCTATTTCATGAATAACGGGTTTAAACGGGCTAGACCAAATATTATAAATAGAGAAATTTACATTGAAATTCACTTTTGAAAAACTATTTACAATTATATCAAGACATAATCTTGAATTATGTCAAACTAATAAAATCATTACTTTTAAAGATTAAAGTTTATAAATTAGGATTTAGATTATATTATCAAGAATTTGAGATTTATGAATTGGGGTTTAAACATTTTAAATTAGGTATAAAAGCATATTTTATTTGGTATATATAGAAAAAAATGACATATTAAGAATTAACATATTAAGAATTAACTTTTATGATATAATTTAGTTGTAATTTTGTAGTCAATTATGATATTCATGTAAAAAGCCCTAAATAGAGATATATATGTCCAAACCCATCCTATGAATAGCGGGTTTAGACAGTCTGAGTAAACCAACGAACTCATGAACATGTCTAAATGAGAGGAAAGAGAATACAATACCCTAGGGGATTGAGTAATGATATTATAGGAGTTTGTGGTCAACCAAAAAAAATGTAAAGGGAATAATTGTATTAATAAAACAAATATCAACAAATTTCTTGAATCTCAAAATAAATGCTCCCTAAGTTTACTCACAGTATATTTTACACAAATTTTTTTGAAAAAAAAAAAACTATAAGAACCCCATTTAAATTATAAAATAAAATACCATTCCAGACTTACGAAATGAATATCACATAATTAATAATTAAGGTTGACTTGAATGGTTAAAGATCTCCAGTTGCTTAAACTAGATTTCGAGTTCGAGTGCTAGAAATACGCAAAAAGCTTTAATTGAGAAATAATCCATCTAAAAGGTGTCTGACGAATCTTGAACCGAGAAATCGGATAAACTATAAAAAAAAATTGAATATCACATAAATTAATAGACTCAAATTACACAGATGATGATTGTAAAGATTGCATTTTTAGTTTTTTTTTTTCCAATAATAGTAATTAAAATTGAAGAACACATTATAAAGAAAAAAAAAGTTTAATTTGACGTTGGGCTGGATCCTACCTATAAGCTGTGATGGATGAGAAGCCCATAATTGAACCCAAGTTTTGCCTATCATATTTACACAAGGTTCATGAAAATCATAAATAAAAATATTATTATTGTTTTGTTAATACTAGTAGTTTAATTTTTAATATATCAGAACTATTAAACTTTATCTTGTAAATGTCAAATATTTTTCTAAACAGTTAATTTATAAAATATCTGCCAAATGTATCCAATGGTGAAAACCACACCAAGTAACGGTACTTTGTAAAAAACAAAGTAACCATAGCGGGCACCACTGCTATAATATGTTTAGGTATGGTATAATTGAAAATAGTAATTGATAAAAGTATAGATAATTTTTACCATTTGAATTTCCTTGTAAATTTCCCTTTGCACAATCTCATCATTATATTTTAGGAAAAAAAATTCCAAAAAATTCCTACTTTTATATAAATAGTTACACAAAAATATGTAATTTTTCAGGGTTACCACAAAAGATATACCAATAAATACAAGAAATTCTAAACTGGTAGCAGGTAAATTATTCATCAAATTGTCTTCTCGGTCATAAATTGTATTATCTACATTTTAAAAGTGCGTTATTTTATCACTCATTAGTAATAGATCACAAACATATGATTAAACGTGGAATTTGTATTTTGTACCAGTTGGACAAAAAAAATTAAATATTTCACCAAATGTAAAAATATTAATTTTCAATTCTATTATTAAATCACAAAAGATATGAAATTTTTTTTTTAGAATTACCTTACTTGGAATTGATGTAGAATAAGGAACAAATTATTTGTGTTTTATAATAATATCTAAAATTGACACAACTTGCCAACATTAGAGGTAAAATTACATCAGTTTAGACGTTAAAAGTAAAATTGTTAATGGCTATACATATTAGGGATGTTTTATACCTTATGCCTTTTATGTTTCATGAATTTTACTTTGTCACGGAATTAAATTGACTAACCCAATGTCTATTTCAATAGATTGGAAACCACTTAAATTAAAATGTTAAACACTTATTTAATTTAAGTGTGTTTGATAACAGTTATTTTTTACCACTTAAATTAGTCAATTAAGTTAAAAACCACTTATTTTGAAATTTAACTTACCATTTTAAGTTAAACATTATCAACTTTCATATTACATGTCTTTCTAGAGAGTTGTCAAAAATTAATAATATTACAAAAAAGATTTTGTTGCTCCTTATTTATTGATTCCACTATTTATTTATTTTATAATAAGTCTATTATTACAATTAATCTTCATAAACTCACATTTTATAGCAGAAAGAAGACGACTTAATGTGTATTGATCATATTAAAATGATATGTATTATGAAATAAAAAAAATATATATATCTAGAAAGACATGTAATATGAAATGGATGGAGTAATATTTTTATAACATTTGTATGATTTAATACTTTTAGCATTTATAATATACAACACTTAAAATTCAGTACTTTTTTCCAGCACTTAATTTTCAGTTTTATCAAACAACACTTAAGTAAAAAGCTAATGCAATTGAGGGTGGAGGACGTTATCCTATTGGTTCACGTGTCTGAAGAAGGACAGTGCTCTTATTTAGAATAATCTAACAGTTTCTGTTGTTCTGAACGTTTATGATAGTCTAAGATAGTGACACATGTACAATGATATTATTATTATTCCATTGATATGGGAGTCTTGGAAAATTGTAAGTAATCTTTGTAAGTATTTTTTTTTTTAAATTGTTTTGTTATGTAGAAATTGCAATCCCAGTATTTTATTTTTCATGAAATATGTATTGCTTATCTTAGTAGAATATCAATTCTTTGCATTTAACCTTGGAACTATAGCTAATAGTTTTTCATAAAGGTGGCAAAATGACACACGACCCGATTACACGACACGAACACGACACGGATTTTTAGTGTTAGTGTTGAGCTAAATAGGTAATAGGTCATTTTTGGGTTGACACGAAACTGACACGCTAATTTTTGGGTTGGGTTAGTGTTGATAAGTGAACCCGCGACACGAAATGACACGGATATTGAAAATTATTGTTATATTCTCTAGTGTTTTTTTATGTCACTTTATTAATAAAGATAATAAAATTATAATTATTAATTGCAAATATTGATTTGAATTTCCTAAATTGTTATAAACACATTACATGACCCTCTAACATGATATTATCGAACTTTTCAATAATTATTGTTAACATACTAATCTAAAAATGATATAAAATGTTTAAAAACAATACCATATCTTCTTATATTTTTAAGAGTTATTATTAATATATATGCATAACAAAATTACATGTAACCCGAAAACACGACACGAAATCGACACTAACCCGAACAGGTTAACACGACTTTGACACGAAAGTTTTTGGGTTGGGTTTGGGTTTACTCTTTTTGACACGAACCCGAAATGACACGACACGAACACGACTCGAACACGATAATTGCCAGGTCTAGTTTTTCATTTCCAAAGCTACCACAATATCAAATTTCATAAACAAAACTAAGAAATGAGATATCACAGTCCAATCATGACCGGTTCTGACAATTTAGGGGTCCTAGAAAAAATAAGCAGTAAGGACCATTTAAAGTGTAAAAGTTGGACATGTTTTTTTAAAAAAAAATTATCAACGGACCTTCAGAAATAAATAGGCCATCCTATATAATTTTTTCACTACTTATATTATAAAAAATTAATTTTCATATAAACATATAAGGCTAGAATCTTTTTTTGGGCCCTCTCCGGCCCTGGGCCCTAGGCCGTCGCACCCCGGGCCTATGCCCAGGGCGGGCCCTGAGTCCAATGCTTGACAACTAAAAACTAAACTACTAAATAAACCACTCAGATATTGTTGAATGAAATAATGACGTATCTAGAAAATAAAGAAAATATTAATGTTAAGAGAAATTCAAGGAGTGATTTACAAAATGGAAGAGAAAAGAGACTCTCAATTAAGAATAAGATTTACCTTTATCAACAGAGTAAATAGAAGAATGTCACGAGTAAACTTAGTTTGGAATTTGAAATTGAATAGAAATAGAAACGGAGAGTGTAAATGTAATATTTATAGCAGTGTCACAAAATCTCAACACCATAAAATCTTAACATGAAACTCAGGATACTACGAAATCTTAATATGGAAATTCTTAAATTTAGAATTCCACGAAATTCAGGATTTGCTATATGATCTTATACTTTAGCAAATCTTTAATTTATATCCTCAAAATGAAAAAAAAAAAGATGAAAAGTGAAAAAAATGCGAAAAACATGAAAACGAAAAAAAGTGAAAAACTCGAAAAAAGATAGAAATGGAAAAATAGGAAAAACGTGAAATGGAGAAAAACATGAAAAACGTGAAAATGAAAAAATTGCGAAAAAAAGGAAATAAGGTTAAAAAACGTGAAAAAAGGAAAAGGTGATAAATGAAAAATCATGGAAAATGCAAAAAATGGTAAAAATGCAACAACCAAGCAAAATGCGAGAAATGATAAAGACGTAAAAATGTTAAAAAATTAAAAAAAGGTATAGAAATGAGAAAAAAGTGAAAAATGAAAAAAACGTGAAAAACAAAAAAAAAATATAGAAAACGTTAAAAATGGAAAATCATGAAAAATAGTAAAAACGGTAAAAAGGTGAAAACGTGAAAACCAAAAACTAGGAAGAACAATAAAAATGGAAAAATGGAAAAAACGTTAAAGAGGAAAAGGTGTTAAAACTGCAAAAACAAAAAAATCATGAAAACGGTAAAAAACGCGAAAAATAGAAAAAACACATGTTCGTCTTGTTTCGTGTTTTCACATTTTTTTTCTATTTTTTTGGTATTTTTCATATTTTTTTTTGCATGTTTTCACGTTTTTACCAATTTTCATGTTTTCACGTTTTTTTTTCCATTTTTAATATTTCTACTTTTTTCCATTTTTACAGTTTTTGATTTTCTCACATTTTTTTGCATTTCTTTTACCACTTTTTAGTGTTTTCATGGTTTTATTGTTTTTTGCGTTTTAATATTTTTGCTTCTTTCTTTAAATAATATATATTTTTAATAATTGATGATAATAATTAACAATTAAAAACAAATAAAAACTTACACTTGAGGGTATGGTTGTCTTTTAAATTAGAAAAAACAGCTATTACATCTTTTTTATCTTATTTTATCAACAAAACTTAGAAATAGTTATCTAATCTATTTTCTCATATTTTATTTCTTAATAATACATATTTTATTCTATTCCATAAATCAAATATAGCCTTAGCTATTTATTTTTTTATATTTTCAAGTGAATTTTTACCGCCTAAAATAAATAGATAAATTAAATTCTAGTAATTATAATACAACGATTGATATAGAAATCATCTCGAATCATCTCGAATCAATCGTAATCCAAATAAAGGTCAATTTCGTCACTGAAATTAGTTTGTATAATCAATAAACTGTAAAAACATGCTTGGTACTGTTGTTTCAGGTAACTTAGGTCTTGTTTGATAAACCACTTAATTGCTTAAATTAAAATGTTAAGTACTTATTTAATTTAAGTGTGTTTGATAACGGTTGTTTTTCCACCACTTAAATTAGTTAATTAAGTTAAAAACCACTTATTTTGACAAGTCAAAATATTTAACTTAACATTTTAAGTTAAACATTATCAACTAAGGTGTCGTTTGATAAAACTGAAAATTAAGTGCTGAAAAAATAAGTGAGCTGCTATATACCACAAAGGTTATACTTTCCACCGCACCTTTTTGACAATTTTGCCATCCTCATAATTTCAAATAAAAAACTCAAAACTCTCAAATCCTCTCTAGCTTTTTAGATTTTCAAAAAACCCGACCTAAAACGACATGCCGCCAAAGGAAGGAAAGGGTAAAGGTAGGGCTGTAAACGAGCCGAGCCGAGCCGAGCTTTGGCCGGTTCAAGCTCTGCTCGCTATAAAATTAACAAGCTCGAGCCCGAGCCGAGCTTGCTATAAAATTAACGAGCCGAGCCCGAGCCGAGCTTTGGCTTGCTCAACGAGCTTGAGCCGAGTTTCGAGCTTGTTTCGAGCCCAAAATCCTCTTTGGACTTTGTTCATTAAAAAAATTGTCTAACCATGAATTGTTTGTGAGTAAATCGTTAATTATATTTGTAAAGTTTGCTCGCAAATAACTCTTTAATTGTGTACATAAACAAGCTAACAAGCAAAGTTCGTGAATAAATAAATAAGATTCTTACAAATAGTTCGTCGATTACTCATTTATTATGTTTGTGAACAAACTCATCTAATAACAAATAAAATAATATTAAGTTTAGATATTTGTGAACTAACACAAAACTATATAGTTTTCTACAAAACTAAAATTTGTTCATAAATGTTCTAATCGAGCCTGCTCGCGAGCTTTCGAGCCGAGCTTTGGCCTGTTCAAGCTCGGCTCGTTTACGAACCGAGCCAGTAAATCGTGTTCACGAGCGGCTCGTTTACAAATCGAGCCGAATCGAGCCGAGCTTTTATCGAGCCGATCACCGAGCCGCTCATGAGCGGCTCTGCTCATTTACAGCCCTAGATAAAGGCTTCATGAAGGTTCCGGTAAGCTTTTTTTAAAAAAAATTAGTCCGAACTCACGGGTTCCGCCTCCAAAATCCGAGGCGGAACCTGGATTTTTAAGCCTAAACGGTAACCCGATGCCGTTGCCCCCACGGTCGGAACGGACGAACTGTCCGTTCCACCGTGGTGGCAACGGCATCAGCCGTTCTTTCCATTGTGAGGTGGAAAGCACAGCGCCCTCGTTCCACCGTAAGGTGGAACGAGAGGCGCACCCGTTCCACCTTACGGTGGAACGTGGTACACGCTCGTTCCACCTTACGGTGGAACGAATGGTGCATCCGTTCCACCGTAAGGTGGAACGGTGCCCGCTGCCCGTTCCACCATACGGTGGAAAGGGCGATGCGCCGAGGTCGGCCCTGTGGCCGACCCGAGCGCCACAACCTTTGGCCCAGCGGCCGAACGGTTGCAGTGCTCTGTTTAGGCAAAATGGGTCCCGAAATTTTTTTTTTTAAAATAAATTCATTCGACCCGGCCAATGACAAGGCCAAATTATTAAAAAAACTGAAAAAACGAGAAATTGAGTATATTTAAAAAAAATGCGTTATTTGCTTATATATGTAAATTTTTTTTTGGTTTTACAAGCTGATATTGCTGAGGCCCATTCTGGACAGAGACATACAAGGTCACGTGTTGTGACTACCTCTGCGCGGAGGCAACGGACGGAGCAGATATTGATGGGGGATGCCTTGAGGGCACAGACTGAGGAGATGGCAGATGCTGTGGAGATGGACGAAGATGGCTCTATGCCTCCTCAGAGTTCAGCCTCTGTGCGAGCACCTACTAAAACCATACCGAGGAGTCGGGACGGACGTTTTACTTCTACAGCAGGGTCGTGTTCAGGTGATAAATTTAAATTTAATTATTATTATGTGATTTATTCGTGATTATTAGAAAATATACGAATATTCTGAAATGAGTTTACTGTAATTTCAGGTAGCAGCAAGCGCTCGAGGAGTGATGGAGAGGATGACTGGATCATGAAGACCCCGGTTCCTAGGGGTCCATCTGATGGTCTTGTGATCCCGAGCTTCCTGGGACATATTGCCCATGCTATTTGGAGCGGGCAGGATAGGGGCCTCCTCAAGTGTCAGACACGCTCAGTATATTGTGGGAAGCTGTGTGTATGGTACGGTGGTGCTTCTAAGCAGATCCAGACACGTATAGAGTCATCTAGATTGTCCCATTTACCCAATATCATGTATGGCCACATCAATGCGCCCCTGATTGCGGCTTTTATGGAGCGGTGGCAGCCAGACACGTCATCATTCCACATGTCGTTTGGTGAGGTGAGCATTATGTTGCATGATGTGTGGCAAATTTTGCGCATCCCCATCGATGGGGCTATGGTGACTGCTGATGCGAGTGTTGAGGAGCTTCAGTCTTGTGTGATGGAGTTGTTTGGTATGACTCGGGAGGAGTTGCTGAAGGGTCACTACTTTAATGGCGGTATACGAGCAGGTTCCGTCTTGGAGTATTGTCAAGGAGATCAGATTCCTGATGCACAGGCTACAACTTGGACGTTTCTTATGCTCGGTTGCACATTGTTCATGGACAAGAGTGGGGACCGCATTCGACCTTCTTATCTGTTGGAGGTACAGGACTCGGTAGCTAGAGCCATTGGACTCTCGTGGGGCTCAGCTGCACTAGCATATCTATACCGTCATCTAGGTATTGCTAGCAGAGGAGACTGCGGGCAGATCACGGGTTGTCTGACACTGCTTCAGGCATGGATTTATGAGTACTTCCCGTGCTTCAGGCCTCAGCGGGAGGGAGTCACATTGGATCCGGCGGTTCCGAGGGCTTGCATGTGGCCATCTATACCGTTGGAGAACAGTGGGGATCGAATGAGATCATATCGCGTCCGGCTTGATAGATTGACTGCTGATGAGGTACAATTTCAATTTAATTAAATAAATCAAATACATTTACTTGTATTATTTGTATGTTAATGTTGTTGTATACGTCTGTAGGTGATGTGGATGCCGTATGGTCCTAATCCCATTACGCATACCCCTAGGACGAAATACACCGGATGGATACGTTACAGGGATGTGATCAAGCCGTACATGCCGGGGAGATGCCTTCACCAGCTAGGTTACGTGCAGACCATACCCCGATCTATTTTGAGGTCGTTGAAGGTCGTACGTCCTTGGTCCAGCTTGAAGTATCGGGTAGAAGTGCCCACCGACATGGCAGAGAATCTTTAGACCTCGTTTCCCGAGGCGTGCGTGCTTATATTGTCTCGGTTCACTCTAGCACGGACTCCTTCGGACTGTGAGGAGCAGTATATGCCGTGGTACTACCTGCATTCACACCCTCAGCTACTACCGGATATGCCTGCACCCGGACCGATTATTCATACTCGCTCGAATAGCGAAGTGGTAAGTAATTTAAGTTTTAATCAATTTATTTACAATTATCAAATTATATTAAATGAAGTGATATTTATTCATTTTGGGTTATTTCTTTTGCTAGTAGGTTAGCCGTTGGGCTAACTGGGGATAAGGTGTGTTGGACGCGATGAACCTTCTTGATGAGGATGTTGCGGCTGAGTCGAGACAGTCGTACGACCAGCTTTTGGATGCTTGGAATTCGGTCAAGTGATTTGTGATTGTGTTTTTAGTACTTTTTATTATAACAATATGGACGTTGGCATTCGGATAATATCTTTTATTATGTACTTGGTATTTTAATACTTTAATTTTATAAGTACGTTGTTTATTACCATTTGTTAAACAGAATCAAACAGAATTCAATCAGAATCAACATGTAACATACATAAAGCTAAATGGATCAATCTAGAATCAATATAGAATCAATACAGACACAACCTGTAACTCGACTGAACAAAACTGAGTCAAAACAGTGACTGTTTGTTAGCCAGAATCAATCAGAATCAACCTATAACATATACAAAGCTAACTGGATCAATCCGGAACATTACAGAATCAATACAAAATCAATACAGACACAACTTGTAACTCCACTAAACAAAACTGAGTCAAAATAGTAACTGTAACATATATAAAGCTAACTAGATCTAAGTTTAACCAATCTTGTCCATTGTGCTGTCCTATCTGCATAAATGCGATCCCACCCTTCAACGCTACGTTCATGGTGTTGTTTCCACCATTCCAGTATATGGGGGACTGGAAAATTAGGAGATAAATTTAAACGAATATAGTGGCGACAATGAATACCCAAATGAGCTATGCAAATCTCTCGTTCTGGTCTTGTAGCAGTGGAAGGGGCATACAATGGTAACACAGTACCACAAAAACTAGAGTTAATTCCACCCAGGAAACCGAAAAACATTACAGCAGTATTGTACAATGTAGCAATCAGAAACAAGTCATCATAAACGAGCATCCAATGCTCATGCGAACAAGCTCCACCGTCCCAACTGATTCTATTAATTACTGCATCAACACCGTCAATTAACACAGTTTCATACCGAAAATGGTTAGCAATTACTTCATTCCCAAGGTTACGCCTAACTGATTGCCACTTCTCTTCGGTGCCAAAAATGTAGGTAGAAACAACACGGAAGCCACAATTTCCATCACCGATTACGTTGCAATATGTTTCAATGTAGGGCTTAATGATCCCAATTATTTTGTCAGAATGTACGAAATCATTAACTTCATACGTATTTCCATCTGCATTGAGTGAAATAAGATATTGTAAACCGCACATAACTTATGTTAAGTGTAAATAAATTAGCTATTGCAAAACTGTATTACCTAAGGATGCAAAATTATGGACAGATGATGAAGAGCTTTTCCTACCACTTCTACCACGGCTCATAGACGAACTACTACAACGAGCGCGTCCACGTCGAGTTTCATTGTACTCCCAAGCATTAGGCGTACGTTTTGTGGATTTACTCGCCTTCGGTCATCCTCGAACGTTAATTTTCACATCAGGTTCGGTGTAATGTGCTTGATCAGGGTGTAGTTGATCATGTATAAGTATTGAAATGTTCTGCAGCAAGGCTGGGTCACCTTTAAAGACCTGGTCGACTAAGGCTTTAAAATATTTCTGATCCTCTCTCTGATCATGACACCCTTCAGTTTCATGAGTCTGGCCATAATTAATCAAAAGTGTTCTCCAAAGCACATGAACCCTCTCAATACTGATCATATCGCCAGACTCATAAGCTTGTTTGATCTCGCATGCACATGGTATCTGATGAGAGGTTCTCAATACACAACCACATAGCGCATTCACTTCATGGCTCAAACTTCTCATATGATCTAACTCAACATTGATTAGTTGCATGCAGTAGTGGGAGACTTTGCATACCAGGTAGTTAAAGGGGAATCTGGAGTAATAGACTCCTTTACGAAGCCTGGACTACTCAAGCATGTACCTAATAAGAAGATAAACATACTATCAGTTGACTGAAATTACAAATACATGATAAGAATACAAATATCTTCCAGTAGAACGTATTGAAAATACCTGATATTAGTTGCATGGGCTTCTATTTGCTTGTGAACCTTCTGCCATACCGTATCCAACGATCTTGTGGCTGTATTGAGCCATTGCTTTAGACTCGCATGTTCGCTCTCCACACGACAAGTGGTTGTGTTGCCAAAATGTATGAAATTTTTCGTTCATGCAACAACAAACTTCTCCTTATGCACCAACCACGTCTCCTCAACGTACAAGATAAGAGTTTGGTACCTGCTCATCGAATCCTTCATCTTGCCCAAATTTTCCTCGTACTCCGCAATGGATAAAGATTGAATTAATGTTCTCCATTTTCCATTCTTGAATTTACCGACAATTGATTTGTCTCCCATAATTCTGTACGCCCGATCTTCTACATCCTTATTTATATGCCAGGTGCATAGCAAGGGTGCTGTATGTGGGAAAACCTCCAGAATCGGTTTCAACAACCCCAACTCCCTATCACTGACGATAACAGTCGGGTTGAGATCAAACCCAATCAAAACCCTCAGCCGCTACAGGACCCAATGGTAGCTTCCTTCAGTCTCATATTTAATGATGGCATATGCGATCTTGAAATTGTTATTGCAAGGCGTCATCCCAACAATTTCAAGAAATGGCATTTTGTACTTATTGGTTTTGTACGTTGAATCAATGCCGATGTACCAATAATAAGTCCTGAATAAATCTACTGATTCTGGATGTGCCATAAACACATGTGTAATCACGCTAGAATCACCCTCAATTTGCGTATAATGAGCATACTTATTCTCGAGAGCAATATGATAGAACTGACTAGCCAAGTCTCTACCTTCGAACCCATCCTTCCTCATCTTATCTCTATAGTTGTAGACGTGTTTAATTGTTGGGTTGTCTTTGGGATGCTTTTCTTTAACGGCTGCTAAAATAGCACAAGGCTTTGCTTGAGCCGAACTCATATCACGAACGATTAATTTAGATGTGGTACTTAGTCCGCTCATCTGCCGACTTCCTTCTGGATACACACATAACGAATGATTGTGTTGACCAGTTAATCCATCCTTAGCCTTTATCCCCCAACCAGTAAGGTCTGATCGTTGATAGGCTTTAATCTCAAATTTACACTTGCATGCTCTAGTTTTAGTTTTTCGTATTAACCCTGTGTCATCTGTTTTCCCTCTGTAGCGTTCACCCCGTGAACATCTCAATTGCTTTTGCTTTCCACCATGTTTATGCGAAGATATTATAATCTCAAACCCAATTCGAATAGCTACCTGTTTTCCCAAGTAACAGCATCTTCACACGAAGGGAAAACGGTGTCCGTTATAATACGGGAACTATAATCAATGCCGTCGGGTTGCCAATCTTGTAACGGTTCCTGAATATATAAAAAAATGCATAATATGTATTAACAATACACGCAAAAATGTTAAAAAAATGGCATTCGGGTGCATAATAGGTAGTAACAATACACGTAAAAATTAAAAAAAATATAAATTTAGGGCTTATTCGGGCAGGCTGCACGTTAAAAATTACACCTCCGAGCTTGTTCGGGCCTCGTATAGGCTAAACGGACAGGCTACCCGGTTAAAAAGCAAAAAACATGCCACATTAGGCCTAAACGGGCAGCCTGCCCGTTCCACCGTAGGTGGGAACGGGCAGGTCACGCTGCTCGTCCCATGGCGGAATGAGGGCAGCGTGCCGTCCGTTCCGCAGGCTGAACGAGCGGCGCATGCCGCTCATCCGCACGGCCGAACGGGTAGTTCATCCGTTCGGCCTGCGGACGAGCGGCATGCGCCGCCCATTTAGGCCAAATCCTTTTTAAAAAAAATTCAAAATTTAAAAAAAGAAATTTTAATTTAAATTTATATCGTAGGATTACCTCGTGTTTGAAATTATGGTCTTCGGAAATGCTCGGGTCCATTTTCGTCCAATTCGGGTTTTTAGGCTTGGGAGAGAAAGAGAGGGAAAAAAAATTTGGTTTTTGAAAAAAAAAAATAAGAAGGGCATAAATGTCAAAAGGGTGCGGTGGGTGAAAAAAAAGTTACGGTATATAGCAATACCCTAAAATAAGTACGGAATTTTAAGTGTTGAATATCATAAGTGCTGAAATTATTAAATGATATAAGTGTTTGATAAATATTAAAAATAAGTGTTGAATATTAAAATATTAGTTGATAATGTTTAACTTAAAATTTTAAGTTAAATATTTTGACTTATCAAAATAAGTGATATGTAGTTTAATTGAATAATTTAAGTGGTTAATAAAAAACTATTATCAAACACACTTAAACTAAATAAGTAAATCTAATAATTTAAGTGACTTTTGTTGTTATTAAAGAGGGCCTAATATTTTTATAAAAATTAAACCATTCAATATTTTTAGCACTTATAATATTCAGCACTTAAAATTCAGTACTTATTTTTTCAGTACTTAATTTCAGTTTTATCAAACAACACCTTACACTCATGCAGGACCGGCCCTGGGCCTAGGCCTGGGGTGCCCTGGCCTAGGGCCCATGGTTGTTAGGGGGCCCAAATTTTTTTTTTATTATCTATATATATATATATATATATATAACAGAATGGGTGTTGTTAAACCCAACCCCAATTTTCCACCTCTAGCCCCGTGAAAGGACGAAATTACCCTTTTAGGCTTTGAGGTGGGAAATTGGAGGAAAAAACCTCTCCCGGAACGCGGGCGTGAGGTAATCACGCCTCACCATGTGGTGAGGCATGAGGTAATCACGCCTCACCACAAGGTGAGGCGTGGGACTATCACGTCCGCACCTACTGTGAGGCGTGATAGCCTCACGCCTCACCTTGTGGTGAGGCGTGATTACCTCACGCCCGCATGAATAAATCACAAAAAAATTGTTCATAATTGTGGTAACTCGAATTATCCGTTTAGAAATAAGATTAAGGCATTTTAACTCGTATTACCCTTTAGCAAATAAAATTTAAAAACATAAACACTAAAATAAAAATTAATAAATATAAAAATTTATAAACATAAAAGAAAGAGTAAATATAATATCAAAAGTATTAAAATGTATAAAGTTCTAAAAAAATAATCTAGTTCGCCCGACGCCACACATCCATAAACTCATCCATCTCCCTCTTAATGCGTGGAGCATCCTCGTCAGATCGGTGGGTAGCCGCTAGTTGGGTGACACGCCACAACCAACTAACCCAATGCAAAAAAAAATTAATAAATAAATATTAAAAAATAAACACATATAAACTAATACTAAATAATAATATTAAATAACAATAAACTTACAAATTCGCTGTTGGCGCGAGCATGCTATACCGGTCCAGCCTGTGGTGCATGAAGGAGATGAGGATGCGAATATCGCATATACCAGTCCATATAAGCAGGATCACAGGCAGTGGGATCGTATCCAACTGGTCGGCATCTCCTCCGATCAATGCCCCGAGCCGATGGAAATCTCCGCCAGGTATCCTCAACTGTGACTAAGGAATGCGTGAGCTTATACGCTAAAGATCTCCATGGTTGTACTGCTTTATCAGGTCTAATACGCTCAGCTGGGATAGGCTGAGTATATCCGACCTGTCGCAGCGCTCGATCGGGCATATACGGCTCGACGATGTCTCTACACCGTATCCAACCGGCGTAGGACACTCGAAGCCGATCATCATCGGGGACAGGACCATAAGGCAACCACGTCACCTGAAAAAAATAATATTCAATAAAAAATAATAATATACTATAAATAATACTTAAATTAATTCTAAAATTTTATTAAATACCTCTGCTGCCGTCATACGGTCTAGCTGCTCGCGTATCGTATCTAGTCGGGCGGTCGTCTTGCCCGGTACCCCGACCTCCCATCTTAGTGCACGGGAATGGTCAGCTGGGATCAAGTGAGCTCCTCTATGCGGCCGAAACACCGGAAAATACTCGTATATCCATGCCTGCAGTAGGGTCAAACATCCGCATATACCTGAACATTCTCCTCTGCTCGCTATCCCCAGCTGCCGGTACAACATGGCAAGTGTAGCAGACCCCCATGAAAGTCCAGCTGCCCCGCCGTAAACCTCAGCAAGATGGACCGGCCTAATCCTATCTCCACTCTTGTCAACAAACAGAGTGGATTCAAGCATAAGCCACATCCACGCTGTGGCCCGAGTAGCGTCATCCCTACCCTGGATGACAAGCCTGTGTATAGCCTGAATAAATACACCTCCACCACCCCATAAATGTCGGCCCGGCAACAGAAGCTGATCCCGATCCACCCCAAATATCATCATGCACATGGCATGAAGCCCGTCAGTAGTGGGAGACTCGGACACCATCGGATCGTCGATCGGGATCCGAAGAATCTGCCACACATCATATAGCTGGATAGTCATCTCTCCAAACGGCATGTGGAAAGAGTTCGTATCGGGCTGTCACCGCTCCACGAACGCAGTCAACAGCGGAGTGTCGAGGTTCTTAAACATGATATGTGGAAGGTGAGGCAAATCAGTCTTCTCGATCATCTCCTTCAGCTGTAAAATGACACATATACAATTTATACAATTACTGAATGTTTTTTATGTTTATAGTTAAAAAATACAAATTACAATAAATGTTGACAAACTATATTATTCTTACCTCGGGTGACGCACCAGAAAACCACTGACACAAATCTCGACATGCTGATGATCTGTTGTAGCATGTCAGAAACGACCGAATCTCTCCTCCCAGTATCCGTGAGGCAACATGTCCTAGAAAACTAGGAATCACGGAACCATCAACGGGGCCACCATCCACTGGTCCACTAACTAGCCAGCTCTCGTCCTCACTAGCTTTAGGACGTTTGCTTGTCCCTGAAAGTTATAAAATTATACTAAAATATACTAAAATACTAAAATTATACTAAAATTATAAAATTATACTAAAATACTAAAATTATACTAAAGTTATAAAATTATACTAAAATACTAAAAATATACTAAATTATACTAAAATTATACTAAATTATACTAAAGCTATAAAATTATACTAAAATACTAAAATTATACTAAAGTTATAAAATTATACTAAAATACTAAAATTATACTAAAGTTATAAAATTATACTAAATTATACTAAAATACTAAAAATATACTAAATTATACTAAAGTTATAAAATTATACTAAAATACTAAAATTATACTAAAGTTATAAAATTATACTAAAATACTAAAATTATACTAAATTATACTAAAATTATAAAATTATACTAAATTATACTAAATTATACTAAAATACTAAATTATACTAAAATACTAAAATTATAAAATTATACTAAAAAATACCTGTAGTCGCAAAGCGACCTCCTACGCGTTGGGTCGACTGTCTCCCCGGGGTCGGCTGCTCATCGCTATCCTCAACCTCGCGATCACGTGCAACTGTAGACTGTCGCACTGCCTGGGCTGCCACATCCAGGTAGGCCTCCACAGTATCGCTATCAGGCTCTCTGTCACCAAAATCCGTCGCCCCCTCTGATCCATCAATATCGGGCTGCTCCACAATCGGTCTCCTCCTCAACTGGTCCGTTGCAGCCCCTCTCCGCCTACGACTGGATATATCAATACCATGCAATCTCGTATGGCGTGGTGTATCATCCTCGTCGTCCATATCTAGACGACGAGCAGATGACGGGATGGATTTTCCACTCCTAGTAGGCCGCTCCGTCTACAAAAAAAAATTACATCTAGTTAATAAAAAATGGTAACATATAAATTATAAATTACACTAAATTAATAAAATTGTAAATAATGTAAATTATACTAAAGTTATAAAATTATGCTAAAATTATACTGAATTATACTAAAGTTATAAAATTATGCTAAAATTATACTAAAGTTATACTAAAATTATAAATTACACTAAATTAATAAAATTGTAAATAATGTAAATTATGCTAAAGTTAGAAAATTATGCTAAAATTATACTAAATTTATACTAAAGTTATACTAAAATTATAAAATTACACTAAATTAATAAAATTATAAATAATGTATTTTTTAAAAAAAAAAAACCTTGGGCGTATGCAAATCACGCCTAGACCACTGGTCGGGCGTATGAACATCACGTCCGACCAGTGGTTCGGGCGTAAGCGCATCACGCCCGACCTGTGGTGCGGGCATGTGGCTATCACGCCCGCACCACTGGTCGGGCGTGATTCCCTTACGCCGGAACCACAGGTCGGGCGTGATGTTCATACGTCCGACTGCGATTCCGGCGATTTTTTTAAATACCCCACAGATCACAAAACAGAGCGAAAATCAACGAAATAAAACTGTAAATCTTACCATTTTGTCTTTCCCTTTACGACCTCTTTCACGATCCATGATTTGGTTCACAAACGAGTCCGGATTTGATCGAAAAGTAAATAAATAAATATTTGGTTCTCAAAAAAAGATTATATCCCTTTGTAAGCAGATTCTTTTTTTCTCAAAAAAAAATAAATAAATAAATATTTGGCTTCCTATATATATGTATACAAATATTAATATTAAGAAATTTACATATTTAAAAACTTACTTACAATTGTATCAAACTAATAAAATTATTATTTTTAATATATTTTAAAGATTAAGGCTTATAAATTAAGGATTTAATAAGTTACTCGTGGAAACGGGCAATCTCGAAGCAGTCAATGTGATTTCTGATAAAAGGGCTCTGTGTTTAGGGAGCCAGAATTTAATTAAGGATGTTAGAAGGATTTACTCTTCTTTCGATTCTATCAACTTTTGCCATGTTTACAGAGAGCAGAATCGGGTGGCAGATCGGCTTGCTGCATAAGGTCATGAGAGGGCTTTGGACGTCTCTATTTTTTCTTCTCCTCCAGATTTTCTTAGGTCTTTGCTGTCTGAAGATAATGTGGGGATTAGCTTTCCTAGACTAATACCGGGCTAACTTGTCTTGGTGTTTTGTTTTTACTTTCTTTTCCCTACCCAAAAAAAAAAAGATTTAATTGTAATTTTGTAACTAATTGTCATATTCATGTAAAAAGCCTTAAAATTTATTTAGATTTTAAAGGGTGTAAATAATTAATATTTTAAACTTAAAAAAGGTGCAATTGATTTTTTGAATATTGATTGAGGGTTAATTTAAGAATTAAACTTTTATTTGGTCCATGTGGTATGCAAAATTTTGTCACACCATTTGATAACATTTTCCCATTCAAATATTTCCACAAGTGACCTTTAACTCATTTTGGATGAAAAATTAATCGATTTGTTATTTTATTTTATTTTTTGCAAAATGACACAAATTTTGACACGTGATATATACATGTGGCAATTGATTTTATTTTAATCAAATAGATTTAACATGTAGATAAATAAGAAATTAATGAAATACTTTTTTGTTTATCATATATTGAAATATATTTTAATTTTTTTTACGTAAAATGTTTTTATTAAAGGGCTTTTATTTATTATTCCGCATAGGCCCCAGAAATTATCAGGACCGGCCCTGCACTCATGATCATTGAACCTTACCTAACTAATATTATGAATATTTTGAGGCCGTCAACAATCATTCTGAAGCGTGCGTTGAAATTTAATGGTCTTAATATTAAAAATTATAAAATTGAGTGAATTTTATATTATATTTTGAAGCTCAGTGATTATATTTAAAAAATGAGTAAAGGTTTCAATGGCCAATATTATAATCTATATATACAATATACTAAATCAGTAGTTAAGTTGATGATGTGTCATTTTGTTAAATTATTATAGCTGATGTGTAATTTTTAGAATTTTTAGCATTTTTGTTTTTTGGATCAACTTTTCAAAATTATATTTCCTCTACATTTCCTCTTCCCAAAATTACGGTTTCTACTTTCAGTACCGTTTCTTCTTCCACGATTTGGCAGTTTCTCTCTGCACACACGTCCTATGTTATTCACATATGGGTCTTCTCAACAATGGCAATCAACATTTTTGAAAGATTGAATCTATTCCCTCTTCCTTTCTCCTTTGTATTTTGCTCTGCTTGATTATTCACTCGAGATAGATCCAGCCTTCAACGAATATGTATTCTCGAATCTTGCTGTTTTTTTTTTGCTCCAAATTCGAGTAGGTTTGGCCAGGTATATTCATTCCAATTGCAATTAATTCTATCTAAATTAGTTTCAAATCTCAAAAGTCTCTATATGCAACTCTGTCAACTTCCTATTTGCAGACCATATGTTCCTGATACTTTCAGAATTCTTCTTCAAATGAGCGTTGTTCTGTTGTTATGATGTTTGGTGAACAAATCCCCAATTTTTTTAATTCCATTCTGAAGGATTTGCTTTAGGAGGATTTGCTGCTATTACCGTTTCTCCTTCAGGTACGGTTTCTTCAATTTCGTGTTTGTTCTTCAATTTCAATATCTATTTTTTAATTGTTTCACCATATATGTAATATATCAACCAGGGATTTTATATGCCTTCAATTGCCTCATCCTTCATTTGATTCTATCACTGGATTAGAATATGAGATGTATTTCAGATTTGAATGTTAATATGAGATATATTTCAGATTTGAATGTTCATATGTTTTCTCTATATGTTCAAACCTTACAGACAAAGGCAATGAGGTAATTTGTTTTAATTCTAATTAATTGTTTTAATTACTTGAATTCTTAATTAGGCTACTTATTAGGAAGCATACGAATTGCCGATTTCTAATTCTGTTCTTAACGGCTTTATATGAATGGCGTGTCCAATCCGTTATCCAAGCCTAAATTGGACCTTTTTTAAACGTTAAGCTTATATTGATGCTATTTTGTACGTTGAGCCTAATTTGGTAGCTTATCCTTAATAAATATAAGTATAAATCAAGATCTTTGGACTTTCGACACTCTATATTTTTTTTAACCCTACCAGTCAAGTTTGTTTTTTAATTGGTTTTGGTTATTTAACTTCATGTGATCGACTGTCTAAGGTAAACGTTTCCTTTTCTAATTTTGAATCTCTCTTTTTTGTCACGCACAAATTCATTTGTTTTTGCTCTCTTTCCTTATTTCTTTTAATTGCAATCTGTTTGTTGATAGGAGTTATGGGTTCTATAGAATCCCTTAAATTGGCAAAATTGGTTTTGTAGTTCTGAACCACATGTTTTTTCCTAATTCAGACTGCGTTAATGCGGTAACCGTTTGTTTTCTGGGAATTTTCCTCAACTGCTGTTTGACTAACAGCTCTCTCAATTTTTTGAGAAAACTAATTCATCAAAATGCTACAGTTACTCTGAATTCTTTTTTGTCGTAGCAGGAATAGTGTCAAATCATTGAGTTTCTTTGTTCATTGAATCTCGGGTAAGTTGGAATTCACTTAATGAGTTTGATATACCATTTTCATTTGCCTAATGATTATCAATTCAATTGATTCTTTTTTTATATAGTATAACTTCGCCTTCAACTTTTGCATCATTTCATACATGGGCTGTGTTTTTTAGTGTTTCACTTCTGGGAATTTGTAATACTACCCTTTCTTCAATTGTCAATGGGATCAGATGCATTTAGGAAATAAATATGGCAAGATTCTATGATTCATATTCGAACCAAGAAGGGTCTATGGTTTTTATATTTGCTTTCATTTCCTCAAACTGGTATATCAGAATTTTGTGTTTCTAAATGACTTAGAGGGAGATACTTCTATGTTGCACTAGATTTTTAAAAAAATTGTATTTTTTTTTAATTCTTTGAGAGTTCTTTCTACCATTCAATGTTAACTTTTTCATGCTTAGTAAAAAAATGTAAAAGTGGTGGCTGTTGGAGCCTTTGTTGCTTCCATCAATTTATCTTCAAGTAGTTATTTTGGCCTTTATTTTTTGATATATAGGGTTAATTGTATATATATTTGATTCTTTATTACTGACTGGCTTTCTTTATAACAGTTTTCTTCATACGCTTTCCACCACAGACTCTCACGTTATACATTATTCAAGTGCTTTCCAGCAGGCCTCAATTCTAAGTCAAAAGTTATATGTGCTCCCCATCCCTCTCTTTTCCTTATGTTTCCAGATTCCACTTTTGTAATCGCTTCTGGTTCGAGGTTCGTTCCACAGTTAATTGATTTTTTTCATCACTTTTGTTTGTAGATATGATTTTTGTTTTCTGTACTTGAATTCCCTATTATGTCTTTCCACTCTCACAGTAGGCAAATGAAGATTTTGCTCAATGTTTACAGGTTGATCCATAAGTTTTTTTTCATTTCGGTTTGTTAACATCATCTCTTTCAATAAGTTTAATTTCGAAATTGAGCGCCATCGTTCTTGATCTCCAACCAGGCCTTGGCATCGGTCTTTTCTCGCTAGGTACTTTCACAATTTCCTTATTTTTACTTCCTATTGAGATAGTGTTAGCTTTTCTGATCAATTTCATTATGCTTCAGCCTTTGCACAAATTGGACAGCAACCCAACATTTACGACATTGTTCACGTCAAATACTTGGATGAGGTTGTTCTTTTAGGATTAAAATCTATCAGATTTATTAATCAGATTTGGCCCTTGAGTTCAGTTTTTTTTAACTTACTCATAATCACCTGTCTTTTTTTGTTGAACAGTATTATTTGTTATGAGACAGTCTTTTTACGTTTCCTAATTTTATATAAAAAAAAAGCAGCCTTGCAGTTCATTGATGTTGTTGTTGCACCTCATACAATAGGTGGCTTGCATCCATTTCTCTATTTCAATTTTTAGTCCAATACTCTATTTCACTTTTCAGTTTATTGATGAAATGAAAATTTCAAAGTTGAGAAAATGAATTGTCGATCGCCAAGCGATCCCATGCTCAAAGGAGAAAACAAAGCATTTAGGAAAAAATTTGAGTTGCTTTGTTAGTAAAAAAAGCAGCACTGCAGTCGTTGATACAATAAGTTGCTTTTCAACCTATTGGATAATAAGAGATTTTCGCTCTTCTTTATTTATGTTAAATTTATAAATATTCATTTAATTTTCAGTTGATGTTATGGTGAGATTGGCATTATTTTGGTGCAGCGGGGAATAACTCGCTTATAAACTCTCTAGCATATAATTTATTTCTACTTAAAGTTACAAATTATCAAACACATTGAAGTCTTTTATTAATATTTCTGAATAATACGCTGTTAATTATTTAATTAATTTATTCTTACAATTAATTAAATCTTATATATAATGAAATATAGCTTCGAATTTCCATACCTAATAATAATAAATAATTACTTTTTTTTATTAATCATTATTTAATAATGGTATCAATAAAATCAACTGATTACACGAAGTTTTTAATGAAAAATTAAAAAAACCATATGAAATTTTGAAAAACAAGAACCGAAAAATTGAAGTTTTTTTTTCATAATTTATATTAAAGATTTAACAATCAAATGTTGTAGGATTTTATATCAGCCGCAATCAACATTCTTTCGAAGCAAATATTTTATATATTCACAAGGTTTTAATATGTAAATTTTTAAATATTAATATAATTGTCACAAAACTGAATAAAAAACCCGTGCAAAGCACGGGTCTAAAACTAGTTTATCCCTATTTTTTTACACCTCTTTGTTACTCTTTTTACTCTTAAACCATATATATTGTTTTCTTTTTCAGATAAATTACATCGATGACTTTATATATTTTTTTTTTTCAAAAACCAATTATTGGCTTTATATTTCCTTTAAATAAACAATTTGTCTGTCCTTATATTTTTTTATGACTTTATATTGTTTTTTTTTTCAAAAAGCAATTATTGGCTTTATATTTCCTTTAAATAAACAATTTGTTTGTCCTTATATTTTTTTTATATTACACTAGTTGATCCATATTTATAAGAAATAATTATATAATTTCCAAGACCCGATTTGTTATGCCGCAATGGACGTTGTAATGAAATGCCATTATAATGGAGGCTCATCACCATGTTTAAATTAGTCATATTGTTTTTGTCATAATGGAATCACAAATACATCACTCAAGTTTTCTTTATAAATTTATGTAATGGGCAAATAAAAAAAATATGAATCCCCATTACGACTAGCTCTTGTATTTTTATTATTCATATTTGTTATCCACAATTCTTATTAAATGTGATAGGGACGTTTTGTCCCTATCTTTTAGCGTGATTTACGGGTTAATTTTGGACTAAATAAGTAAGTTTAATTACAAAAATAATGTGTTTTTAATAAAATAACAAAATAAAAATAAATTTTATACTTTTGGTTAATTTCCTTTGTTTTCAATTAATTTCAGAAAAATAAATGTCAAGCTAACTCGGCTCTCGAGAATTGTACTTCGCAGGTACGAGTAAAGGAGTAAAATTCACTGATACACGTGGGGCGTAGAAGCAACCACGCGGAGCGTAAAACAATGCCCTCTCAATCATAGCAGTCAGACTGCATGGTCCCACGAAGTCAACAGACACCACGCGGGGCGTCTTCCTGTCCACGCGGGGCGTGGTTGAGACAACATGTCTGAATATGATCCACATGCAGGAAATTATCAACGGAATTGGCAAACACGCGGGGCGTGCCATGGGGAAACTACAGAAATAATGTAACTTGTGTATTTACGATTCTACTCCCGAGCTTGATGTATAAATAAGAGTGATTAGCACTCATTTATTCATTCAATTTTCTATGTACTAAAGTTCCCTACACCTTGAGAGCTTGTATAATCCTCCCGTTACTCCGCCGAAGTTCCGCTCCATCCGCATTCACCAAGCTCGAGAGTTCCACCTCCAAGTCCTAAGAGACGATTTTGAGTCCGGTTAGCTAGTCCTAAGGGCCGACTCTTCTTCCCTTTCTACTTGTTAATTAGCTTGTACTCTTTCTATGTACTAGGCTTGGTTGTATCTCGTATTTTCGTAATCCATATTTATAATACGTGATTTACAATTCCGTTTTCACTATACGTGTTATTGTTTATTGTTTGCTTTGATACTTATAATTGATTATTGTGTAGGTCGTTTACGAGCTCCGAAATCTATTAGGAATCACATAGGTGTTGCCTTACCGGAGTTGACAATCCGGAAACCGTAGGAATTGACGAGCCACGGAACTTACGGGCCCTAGTTTCTGATCCTAAGAATTAGAGTCGCCTTAAGGGGAAATCACGACCCTAGAACCTCACGGAGTTGTTCGGTCTATAAATAGTCGTCTTTGCAAGAGTAAATTATTAATTGTATATGTTTCGTGTTGTTTGTCATATGTTATAACTTATCATTATCCGTATCACTCTAAAAGGGTTTGAAATACATGAAAATTGTCTCACCCATAGTTTAGGAGTAGTTTATAGTTGTCACCAAACTCAAGTCTAAAGTATTCACCGCTTAGATAACGTGTAAAGCCGAGTAGTTTAATACTTGTGGTCATAAATCCTGTGGATTCGATACCCGGTCTTTACCAGATTATTACTTGATACGACGGGGTACACTTGCCCCTACGTAGTAGCGTCTAGTAGAGTTAAAGCACTTGGAAAGATCATAGCCATAACCCTAGCACACACTTATCATCATATTATTATCACTCTACCGGACACTCATCAAAATGCTAAAACAAAAAAAAAAAAAAACTAGAAAACTGGAAAAAAAACACAAAAACATGAAAAGCGAAAAAATTAAAAAACGGAAAAACAAAAATAACGAAACAACATAAAAAAATACGGAACTTGCAACAGACTAAGATGCAGTCTAATCTAATGAAAACATAAAGAAAAATCAAATTAATAACTAACATTACTTGATTCCCCTATCAAAAGGAGTATTAATCAATGTATTGTTGCGGCTTGGGAGGGAGTTAATCAGTAGCAAAAAAAAAATACTTCGGAGGAAATATGGTGCTAAAAATCGATATTAGAAAGGCCTTTGATACGTTAGATTGGAATTTCATTCTACTGATTCTGGAAGCTTTTGGATTTTCATTGAAATTTTGAGATTCGCTTCTTAATATCACGACCTCTGCTCGAATCTCCAAGGGGTTATTTTTCTTGTTCACGTGGTGTTCGCTAAGAATATCCACTTTCTCCTATTATTTTTGCACTGGCAAAAGATTTCTTAAGTTGTTGGTTGTCTGACCTTGTAGCACACAATCAACTCGACCCTATCATTTATTCTCGCGGGGGTTTCTTTTCCATCCCATTTGCTTTATGTTGATGATGTTCTTATTTTTCTCAAGGCCATTGTTCGTAATATGCACACTTTATCACTCAGTCTTTGATAAGTCTGCAACTTTTTTAGACAGTTCTACCACCTCCCAAAAGCTGCTTTGTTGATGGATTTGGTGGGTATCCTGATTGTCACGATCCCTTTTACATATCTCGGAGTCAAATTCAAGGTCATTAAGTCATTAGGGTCATTTGGCGTCCTCTTCCCTCGGGTTGGCTTAAAGTTAATACAGACGTGCCTGTTTCGGATAATCCTAGTAGAGCAGGCGCTGGAGGTACTTTTCGGAAAGCTAAGGGATTTCCTCGAGACGCTGACGCTTTTGCTTTTGCTGTTTAAACTGATTTAGCATTTAAACTATCAGCTGTAATTTTTGCAATCACTATTTCTTGAGATAAGGGCTGCATTCTCTTTGGATTGAAAGTGATTCGAGTTACCTAGTGAATTTAATTAAAATGAAATTAGTTCAAGTTCTTTGGATTCTCTAGCAACGATGGCTTACTTGCCAACGATTCATGGAGGACATCAGATTGTTGCTTCCAATATTTATCGAGAGGTTAATATGGTGGCTGATGCTCTTGCTCATTCCGACGTGTCAACAAATGAGATTAATTGATGGGATTCTTCACCAAAGTTCTGCGATTCTTATATTTATGATGATTTTTATTTTGTAGATCAATTTCTCTTTGTTTAGTTCGCATATTTTTTTCTCTTTCTTGTAAGATTTTTCATTTTTTCTCTTAATAATATTGGGTTCCGGGTTGGGTTGGTTGTTCCAGGGATGACAACATAGTTGAAATGTGTCATCTTCTTTCTCTTCCCCATCCTCGGTCTTTATTAAAAAAAATCTAAAATTATTTACTTCCACAAACATTAGGTATACATATACACCCTCTCACAATCAATAAGCTATAAAAGAATTATTGCCGCCTCTAAATATTAAACATTTTTATAAAAATGCAAAAGTAAATAAAAATCAAATTAATAACCACAGTCATAAACAAAAATCAAATTAATAACCACATTATTTACATTTAACAAAGCAAATTAATAGAATAATGATGAAATTTATAGTCAAACAAATATTTACATCTACCTACCATGACTAGACCTATTATCAACAAGTTAAAAGTATTTCACACGGTTTAAAAGAAATTGGTAATTCCTATTCTGATCCTTCTCAAAAAATTTCTATTTTTCAAATTCTTTTTTTGTTTATCGCATTTTTTCACATTTTTCATGTTTTCCGTTTTCGGCATTTTTTTTTCATTTTTTACGTTTTCATATTTTTTGTTAATTTTAATTGTGCGAATAAAATTTTATGATTATAAGTAACTAAGCAAAACAAATAATTTAATAGTAATTACATTCCATCATTTTTTTTAATTTATCAACCAACCATGATAATAGAACTATTCCATTTCATTCCATTACGATTATATTATATTTCAATAACTCTTTAATCATTTGTTACAGTCAATAGTCAAATTTGACTACATAAGTATAAAAATATTGATATATATAGACAGCTTTTTTTAATATACAATTAAGGGCAATTTTGTTCATATAAAAAATATATATAGACTAAAACTTCAAAAGAAAACCATATTCACATTTATTTATTTTTTTACTTCTTTATTCAGTTCTTTTCAGAGGGCGAGCCTTGGCACAACGGTAAACGTTATTGTCGTGTGACCAAGAAGTCACGGGTTCGAGTCTTAGGAGCGGCCTCTTGCCAAATAAATTGGCAGGAGAAAGCTTTGCCCCCAGTACACCCTTAGTGCGATCGGGCCGCCCTTTTTTTTTTATTCAGTTCTTTTCACTATTTTTGTTATTTTTAATTTAGATTCCTAC
Organism: Euphorbia lathyris; assembly: GCF_963576675.1. NCBI lineage: Eukaryota > Viridiplantae > Streptophyta > Magnoliopsida > Malpighiales > Euphorbiaceae > Euphorbia > Euphorbia lathyris. The sequence goes on along the minus strand of NC_088914.1, from coordinate 14,261,781 downwards.
TATTATAAATTTATTTGTTGATAATTTTATTAATTGGCTGATTTAAAGCATATACATATTAAATATTTTAAATTTAGTACTAACAACAATGATTTATCACAATTTTATCAAATACTAATATAAATAAACTAATATCAAACAACTAACAATAATATACAATAGAATTAAAACATACTAATAACAATAGTTCATCACAATTTCATCGAACGCTAATCATAATTAAGCTAATATCAAACAACTAACGACAACGAACAACTAATCACAACAATTAAAACAAACATAAGCTACTAATCGAAACAAAGCTTTAAGCTTTTTTTATAATAAATGCTCATTTAATTTGAAGCTTTTATGATAAAAAATTAAAGTAATGATATAAAATTCAAAGGCTAATCCATGAGTTAGAAAGCCTAATTGATATATTATAAGATTTGAATTAGGAATCCAAATCAGCATAATTAAGTTATTGATGAACCTTAACAATTAACAAATGTATCAACTATTAACAACTTTGACCCCAAAGCTCCAACCATATATATATACTATGTATACATATATATATATTGATATTAGAGCTTGAACCTTACTACCTAAAAGCTTAAATTAAAATCTTCACAAATTTTTTCTGTTCTTCTATGTACATGGAAATCTAGACAACACCAAATGCAAACTGTAATGCTAATGCTGATGCTGATTTAAGTTAAAAGGGGTGCAATTTAAGGGCAACGAATTGAAAAGGAAACCGTTTTTTTAGCAGCTAGTTTAGATCAATGTCGACGCGTTCTGGGTTCCCTCTTTCGGTTTGGTTGTTGACTAGTTCTATTCCCAGCTGCCCCTTATCTCCAGCACCAAATGCATACAATTTCCCGGATTCAGTTAGAGCGAATGTGTGAGCATTCCAGTATATGGAATTCGTCAGGCTGATCTGCACAACTCTTTCATTCACTTCCTTCAGTGATGTTACGAGTTCCGGGCTCAACACATTGGTATGCACATTTCCCTATAAGAAGAAACATCGAATTTAGACTATAGAATGACAGTATTTACTAATGCGCGAGATTATTTCGATATATCAACGAAGGGCGGAAATCTCATGGTAAAGGAAATTATGAATTCAGAAAACATATTAAATTGCATTCTACGGAACCATTTGTACCTGTCCATCATCATCAACAGCAGCAGCATTATGTCCGAGACTAGCAGATTCGCCACAACCGAATGAGTATACATCGCCATCATTGGATACCACAAATGTTGTGTAATCCCCAGTAGCAACATGAATAGCTTTGACATTGCTCAATGCTTCAACCACCTTAGGAACCGACTCACAGTCTTCGTTCCCATGACCTAAGCACCCATAACGTCCCCAACCCCATGTGCAAACCCGACCATCCTGCCCTACCACAGCAGCATGCCAGGCACCAGCTGCAACTACCATAGGTTGAAGGTTTAAGACCCGAAATTGTTCTATCAGTCGAGGATACTTCTCATCGGTTCTTGACCCGTGCCCCAGCTTCCCACCCAATCCACATCCAACAGAGTATACCGACCTGATACACATTAAACGAACATCACATAGTTTAGCAACATCATCCATTGTTAACACCACACTATCACATTCATGTATAGGCATACAAACAGATAACGAAACTCACATGCCGCTCGGTTGACAAGCCAGAGCAAGAAGGTAACAGTATCCGGCTGCAATTTGCACCACCGGTATATTCTCAAGTGCCCCCAACAAAGGATGGGGTTCTACATCAGTTGGTTCGGTTTGGTGACCAAGTTTGCTATCACTGCCCCAAGAAAATGTGTAAACACGGCCTTCTCTGGATAAGACGGCTGTGAAGAAATTCCCAATTGCAGCTTGAACCACATAAATGTTTTTCAAAGATTCAACCAGCTGTGGAGTTGAAACCATTTTGGCTCCCTGAAGTGCATACTCAGCTTCTCCGAACGAGTCCCTTCCAAAGGCATAAACTTGTCCGGCATCACTAATGAGCATTGTCCTGCCAGGCCCCGCAGCTGCTTGGATAATTCGAATGCCTTGCAGAGATCTGCAACATAGTCAAGTTCCATTATCACCCTTCGCTTTTCCAATCCCTGCATTCACAATATCCGGTCTAAGTAATGATCACAGAATTCGCAACCTGATTTGTCGAGGTCGCCATTCCTCTTCAGTGGTGCCATGACCAAGTTGTCCCGAACTATTCGAGCCGAAGGAGTACACTGATCCCTTTGATGTCACAGCAATACTATGGCCAGGTCCTGCTATTGCTTGGGATTTCTCCCTCCTGCAACAAGCTTCTCCAGCCAGCAAGAACCTGAGGACAAGCTTCCAAGAGCCCCCACATCTTTGCTTCAAATCTAGCCGCTCCTCAGGTGTCATTGGCTTAAATATAGCTCTCTTTTCACACATATCAAGAGCTGCGAGCTCCGAAATGGACAATTCATAATCCGGAGCAAAGTTTGCAGGCTGCCTAAAGAAGGAACATGTTGCCTGCCATAACCCACATTACAATACAAATCAAATCAGCAGCATTATCGATTCTAGCAAGAAAAAAATAGCTAAACAATTGCAGTACATAGCAGAAGAATACATGCCTCTAGTTTTGCAAGATCTTGAGGATCCAAATTACAAGCAGTTAAGACATGAAGAACAATGGATGGATTAGCAGCCAAGGGAAACTCGCCAGGAGTGGATTCGCCAAAACAATGGCGTTGATTTCGTTGAAATGTTGACACAGGGGGAGCAGCAACAATGGCATTGATGGACTGGTCAGTTAAGTTATGGTATTGTATACTTGAGGTTCCACTTGTTGTGGCATCCATGGGCACTGCTCAAAATTATTGCAGTGCCCAAACTTGGCCAATGAAAGTTATTCAAATTGCTGTTAAAATCAACACATACATTAGTTTCCCCTATGTTGCAATCCAACTCTACAATCATTTACAATGCTGTCTACCTTCAATTGGGAGCTATTCAGCAAGCTTCAGCTCTCAAACCTACAGATAAAACAAGTTGAAACTACAATTAATGAAAATTCAGATTAAAGAACTTGTAAATTAAGGGCAATACTTGATCAAACTCATAGGGGAAAAAGAACAATTGAATAGAAAACTTTGAAAAGAATAATACTATTCTTAGATGGAAGGATATTCCACAGAAAGCAAGGAATTCCTTCCAAACTTCTGTTCACGTAAACTCATTACAACACACAACATAAAATTGACCCGATCAAAAGAGACCCACGCCACACAAGCAAAATCAGAAACATAAAAACAGGGGATTGTGATTAATTAACACTCTATACCCATAAATTTATAATTGTATCATACCCAGATCATAAAATCAGAATCAATGGTTACGAATTACAGTTGATAAAGAGAATCTAAATTCTAACCCAAAAGGAGAATAACAAAAAGAGGAAAAGGAATTACAAAAAAAATATGGTTTAACAACTTTATAATCTCATCTGCACATTATGATCGTCATAGATCGTGATAAAAACAATTAAGATACGAAGATTACACATCATAAAAGGCCATGATTGCACAAAACCCATCTGCATCTGCCAATAATTGAAGAGAATTTCACGGTTTCTCAGGTGAAAAACACAAAATCTGGATCAAATTGGAGAACAGAGAGTGAGTTGTGTGATCAAAAGGAAGCTCCGTTATCTAAAACCAGTAAAAGAAACAGGAACAGGTTGCAAATTTGGGCAATTTAGAAGAGAATTATAGGAGATGAAAAGATAAAACGATTGGAATTTTTATTTTTTCTTTCGAAAGAGTGAATGAGAAAGAGAGAGAGAAGAGAGAGAGAGAGAGAGGTGTCTCTCATTCCTTTATATCTAGAGGTTATATGAAGGGATGAGGTGTCTCCAAGACGATGAAGGACGCAAAATTGCAAAGAGAAGCACATTTACACAAATGCATTTTTGTACGTTAACTATAGTTACTTTCTTACCTTATCATATGGTTTTACCATAATAGGATTGGGGTTGGTAATCATCCGATTATCGAATTAGTGTCAAATGAAGTGAATCAAACCGGATTAGTGTCCCGGATTAGTGTCAAATGAAATGAATCAAACTGGATTAGTGTTAAATGAAATGAATCAAACGTAACTCGGATAGGTAACATTAAAAAATAGATACGATATAATAATATTTTTAAATATATGTCATTTTTTTTATTAACATTTTAACTCGGTTTATTCAAAAGTTTGAGTTGAAGTGGATTTAGTAAACATTTAATCTCTTAATATTATGTTGGATTTGTATAATTTGTTTATAAGTCACGTTCAATTTTATTATATGTGATCATAGTTATAATTTTAGTATCTTTATTAATTTAAGAGATAAGTAAAATATGAGAAAATATTATAATAATGTTAATATTCAAATTACTTTCGAGATAGAAAATTAATCTCAACCCAATTTAAAAATTTGTGCGAATTGTGGAAATGTGGAATGAATCTTATTGATTTCAACTAGTGTAACTGAAAAGATTACAGAGAATGACTCATTGAGGAGCTATTTATACAGAAAGTAAGGAAACTAAAAGTTGTTACAGGCTGTCAATAGCATAACAGAAAAGGGAAATAATTTGGTGTGGCATAGTTGTTAACAGCCCCCCACCCTCTCTCAAGATGGAGCTTAGAAGAGTTGCACAAGAGCCATCTTGGACAGAACAGGAAGCATGTGATTGTGACTGAGTGGTTTTGTAAAAATGTCCGCGAGTTGTTCATGAGTAGAGACATGAGTAAGATCAATAAAACCTTCCTCTACACATTGTCTAGCAAATGGGCAATCAATCTCCACATGCTTGACTTTGTCATGGAATAAGGGATTGCGAGCAATGGCGATAGATGACTGACTATCACATGAGAGTGTGATAGGAAACTGCAAATCAACCAGGAAGTCCGTTAGAAGATTTGAGAGCCATTTCAATTCACAACATGTGGCAGCAATGTTGCGATATTCAGCTTCTGCTGAAGATTTGCTTGTAATATATTGCTTTTTAGTCTTCCAGGAAATCATGGAGGAGCCATAGGAAATACAGTATCCTGTGAGTGATCTGCGAGTTTTCTGACAACCGCCCCATTCAGAGTCACAAAAGGCTAAAAGATTATTGAAAGCATCGGATGAATAGAGTAGACCATAGTCTAAAGTTCCCTTCAAGTATCGCAAAACATGTAAGCCTGCATTGAAATGATGCTCACAAGGAGAGGTCATTAATTGACTTAATTGTTGGATAGAGTAGGCTACATCAGGCCTGGAGAACCCCAAATAGAGAAGTTTGCCAACCAGTTTTCTGTACTTGTCAGGTTCAAAAAGCAAAGTGCCTGGATCAGTAAGAATGACACCAGATGGCAAAGGGCTAGATGCTGGGTGGATTCACTAAGGCTTGTATCTTTGAGCATATCAACAATGTATTTAACCTGAGATAAAAGGAGACCTTCAGAAGATCTGGCTATTTCGATGCTTAAAAAATACTTGACTTGGCCAAGTTCTTTTATGGTGAAGAGATCATGCAAATACTCTTTTACTGCTGTAATGCTAGAAGGATGATTGCCAGTAATTAGAATATCATCAACGTAGATGATAAGAGCCAGGAAAACATCTTCGCTAGCTTTGATAAAAAGGCAATGATTATTGACAGATCTATGGAAACCATACAACAACAATTTTGAAGAAATTTCTTTGTGCCAAGCTCTGCCGGCCTGTTTAAGGCCATAAAGGCTCTTGACAAGTTTACAAACCATGCCAGGAGAAGCTTTTGTATATCCTTGAGGAGGTAGCAAATAGATTTCTTCATCAATTGTGCTGTGAATATAGGAGTTGTTAACATCTATTTGATGTATCTCCCAATTCCTACAAGCTGCAATACACAAATACAATCTAACAGTCACAGTTCTGGCAACAGGACTAAAAGATTCATGAAAGTCAATGTCGTATATCAGAGTAAACCCTTTAGCCACAAGCCTAGCCTTATATCTATCAACATCACCATTCTGCTTGTATTTGATCCTGAAAACCCACTTAGAGGGTAATGGCTTCTTTCCTGGTGGTAAAGTGGTTAAAAGCCATGTGTTATTTTGTTCAATGGCTTCTAGTTCTTCATTCATAGCCTGCACCCAAGTAGGATTAGAGGCAGCTTCTTGATAATTTTTCGGTTTTTTCTGTTTTGTAAGTTGCAGAACAAAAGCCTTATGAGATGGAGAGAAAGTGGTTAGAGGAAAAGGGGAAGCACTATGAAGTGCAAAATCTTTGAACCAAGAAGGAGCTTTGCTTACTCTAGTGGATCTGTGAGGTGGTTCTTGAACCGGAGTAAGAGAAGTAGAAACTGTGTCAGGAAGTATGGGTGTAGAGAACTGGTCATCAAGAGAAATGACAGGGGTTGAGTCTGAATAAGGAGGAGAAATGACATGGTCTATAGGTTCTATAGATTGAGGAGAAATGACAGGGTCTATAGGTTCTATAGATTGTGCAGATAAAGTTTTTTGAAAGGAAAAATATGTTCATGAAAAATGACATCTCGAGAGGTGATAATCTGTTTGGAATTAAGATCATAGATCTTATAGCCCTTCTTTCCTAGGGTAAAACCAAGGAAAATTCCTTTGAAAGCTTTTAGTGCTAACTTATCTACCATAGGCAAAACTTTATAATAACACAAGCAACCAAAAACGTGATAGATACTGTAATCATTCGTACCATAAAATTTGTGATGTGGTGTTTCCCAGTGTAGAATGCGGCTTGGTAAGACATTAATAATAGAAGCAGCTAGCAACACAGCCTCTCCCCAAAAAGTAACAGGTAATGCAGCATGAAACATAAGAGCTCGAGTGATTTCCAATAAGTGCCTATGTTTTCTCTCCATTATGCCATTTTGCTGTGGGGGTATAAGAACATGTGGTTTGGTGTAAAATGCCATTGGCCCTGAAAAGTTCTGCACAAGTCTTATTAACAAATTCACCACCATTGTCACTCCTCAACTTCTGCACTGGTGTTTGAAACTGTGTAGCTGCAATTTTGAAGAAAGTTTCAAGGGCTTTGAACACCTCAGTTTTGGGTTTCAATAAAACAATCCAAGTAACCCTGCTGTAATCATCCAGCAAAGTGAGAAAAAAACGAGCACCAGTATGAGAAGGCACCTGATAAGGGCCCTAGACATCTACATATAACAATTGGAAGATGCATGCAGTCTTAATCTCACTGTGGTGAAAAGAAAATATGTGCATCTTGGCAATGGGGCAGGTTTTACAATCTGCTGAGCTACAAACAATGTCAATAGGCTCTATGTGACTGAGAGCATCAAAGGAGGCATGGCCCAGCCTGAGATGCCAAATATATGCTGTGGTAGTGGGATTATTGGTGGTTAGGTTGCATTTCTGAACTCTTGCAAGTACAGAAGGAGAAAATGAGGACCTGTCAAGTAAGTACAGACCATCCATCAACCAGGCTACAGCTATCAACTGGTGAGAAGAAATGAGATGCAAATAGCAGAAATTTGTAGAAAAGGATATCTCAATCCTAGTTTGTTTGAGTAATTGACCTACAGATAACAAATTGTACTTGAAACCAGGTAAGTACAAGACATTTGTAAGTGTCAAATGAGGATGCAATGTACTGTGCCTGTGTGTTTCACAATCTGAGAAGAACTAGCAGGAAGTGAAACTGACTAACATTGTGACAAAGGGGTTAGTTCAGTAATCCAGTTTGCACTTGAACATATATGTGTGGTTGCTCCACTATCCACAATCCAGTAATTTGTAGAAGAAGCTTCAAAATCTGTGATCAATTTCACATTTCCTGAAAAACCAGAAAAACCTGCAAAAGTGTTCAAGTCATGTAAAGGGGATTCTAAACTGCTAGAGGCAATATTCTTCCCTTTTATCATTTCATACATTTCATGCACCATTTTCTTCATATCTCGAGGATTGAAGTCATCATCAGAATCAATATTTTCACTAGGATTATATCCTGTGGAAACTGCATTTGCTCTAGCTCATTTTCTTGAAGCTCTTTTGTTTTTGCCCTTTGGATCTTTCCACCACTCCGGATAACCTATGAGCTTGAAACAAGTAGCTTTAGTGTGTCCAGAATAGTTGCAATGATCACAAAATTAATCTTCATTGTCCTTTTTAACCTTAGACTTATCTTTGTTGTCAAATTTCTTCAATGGTGGAGCCTTGCTAAAACTGGCAATCTCAACATTTTGATCACATGAAACTTCATTTTGCTTCTCAATTCTGAGTATCATAGAAAAAGCTTTACTAATATCTGGTAAAGGATCCATTAACAAAATCTGGCCTCTAATATGATCATATTGATCGTTTAAGCCCATAAGAAATTGTAATAATCGATCTTCCTTTGAGACTGTATTGACGATCCAAGAAGAGATAAGGCAGTCGTATTTCTTCCATTTTCGAAATGCTGGAGTTCCTGCAGGCAGTATTTCTTCATCATCGAGGATGAATCTAAGCATTTCTTTGGCAGTTAATACTCGAATCATAGCACTACTCCATGACAAGTAGTTTGTGCTGGTAAGTTGAATATTGATGATCACAAGACTTGGATTCTCTGTGGAGGAAAAAGATGGAGTTGTCTGGATCCCGAAAGGATTCACATTATCATTCGTCATCTCGACTTCCTCTGCAAACGGATCTCCAGTGTTGATTTCATTTGCTCGTCTTCTTTGCTACATTGTAACAATCGATTCTCAATAGATTTAGTGAAGCTCTGATACCATGTGGAAATGTGGAATGAATCTTATTGATTTCAACTAGTGTAACTGAAAAGATTATAGAGAATGACTCATTGAGGAGCTATTTATACAGAAAGTAAGGAAACTAAAAGTTGTTACAAGTTGTTACATGCTGTCAACAGCATAACAAAAAAGGGAAATAATCTGGTGTGTCATAGTTGCTAACACGAATTTTGTTTTCAATCCAACTATGTTTTGTTTAATAAAACACTAACCTAATAAATTGTGTCGATTTCATATCGTGTTGTTGGGTGGTTTTTAGCAGAGATGCATTTTTATACCATGGTTTCTTTCTTACCTTATCATGTGGTTTTTACCATAATCAGAGTCAGAGTTGGTAACAGTGAAATTGTCGGATTAGCATCAAATGAAATGAATCAAATGAATTGGGGTTGGTAACACTAAAAAAGTATAGACGATATAATAATATTTCTAAATATATCAGTTTTATTAATAACAATTTAACTTTGAATTCAAAAGTTTGATTTAAAATCGACTTAATAAATATTTAATATGTTAATATTATGTTGGATTTACGTAAGTTAGGTTTAATTTTATTAATTCTGGTGATAATCATAATTGTATTATCTTTTTTTTTATAATTGTATTATCTTTATTGATTAAGACAATAAGTAAAAACAGAAGAAAACATTATAATAAAATTAAATATTCAAATTAGGAAACTAATCTTAACCAAACTTAAAAATTTGTGTCAATTTTGTTTTCAATCTAGATATGTTTTTTAATAAAACAATAATCCAATAAATCGTGTTGTTGGGTGGTTTAAAGAAGAGATTCATTTTTGTATTATAATTCCTTTCTTGTCTTATCATATGATTTTACCATAATCAAAATTGGGATTGGTAACAATGGAATTATTGGATAGTGTCAAATGAAATGAATCAAACGAATTAGGGTTGGTAACACTAGAAAATAGACAATATAATCATATTTCTAAATATGTCATTTTTATTATTGACAATTTAACTTTGATTATTTAAAAGTTTGATTAAGATCGATTCAATAAACATTTAATCTGTTAATATTATGTCAAATTTATGTAATGTGTTTAAAAGGTAACGTTTAATTTTATTATTTCTGATGATAATCGTAGCTTTATTATTTTTATTGATTGAGACAATACGTAAAAATATGAGAAAACATTATTATAATATTAAATATCCGAGTTAGGAAACTAATCTTAACCCAACTTAAAAATTTGTATAAATTTTGTTTTCAATCCAAATATGTTTTGTTTAATCATGTTGGTGGGTTGTATATATAATTGCCACCTCTATATGTTTTATTTTATAATAATAATAATAAATAGTAAAAGAATAGCATTATGAGTTAAATAAAAATTAGTGTCTCACCATAATTAAGAAAAAAAATAGAGAAATAGTTAAAAAAAAAACTCTCAATTGGAGTGCTAATTAAAATCGTGTTAAGTCATCTATATATTTCACATATAATTATATATGATATAATAATAACAAAAATAATAATTATATTGAATGAGTTATCTCCATCAATAGAGTTAGAAATTAACAACCTTATCCTCGTATAGAGGGGACAATTATGTATACGATCCAACAACACGATTAAACAAAATTGACATAAATTTTTAAGTTGTGTTAAGATTGGCTTCCTAACTTAAACATTTAATATTACTATTATAATGTTTTCTTGTATTTTTATTTATTGTTTTAATTAATAAAATAATGATTGATTACAATTATCACCATAAATAATAAAATTGAACGTGACTTCTAAACTCATTACATAAATCCAACATAATATTAGTAGATTAAATGTTGATTATATCAATTTTAAATCAAACTTTTGATATATATATATATATATATATATATATATATATATATATAGTTTATTTAAAAATAAATATAATGATTAAGATATATAATTATTGATGGTAGTATAAATTAAGCTATATAAAAGGTATATAATATTTTGCCAAAAAAATATCATTTTTATTTTTAACATCATCGAAATTAACCATCAAATTATAAATTATAGTAACTATAAAGATGTCATGTGTCAAAACTGAAGTTAGACTTAAAAAATCAAATTAATAATATTGAATCGGTTAAAATTAAAATGTATGATCTGACCTAAAGATATAAATTTGAACCATTTAAAATTCTTAATTACATCACATGGCTCAAGCATTTGCTGCAATTTTTTCCATCTCAATGGACAAATGCCTTTAATGCCTAAATTAAGAAAAATTAAAAAAAAAATTAGTTGATGGTCTAAATAACATAATCATCTGATCAAATCAAAACACACAAAATAATCTCAATCGATAATTAATTCGAAAAGCGTTCTAACTTTTAATCAAAGATCATTTCACATGAAACAGTTTACATGATTAATAGAAAATTTCATCTCCTTAAATTTTCTCCTTGAGGGGGTGAGAGAGTTATATTATGGTCAAACTCATCTCTCACGCAATCTATTTATACCTCTTTTCCATTTGATCTCTCTCTCTCTCTCTCTCTCTCTCTAAGAGATATAAGTACTAATCCTTGTATCTTTCATCTTTTTTGAACTCATGGATTGAATCGGAGAGAAATGTGCGGTAGTTTAAAAAACTACTAAATCGTAGAAAAATGAGAAGTAGTTTATAAAGGACCAGTAAAGCCCAACAAACCAGAAGCCCAAATCCGCATTCAGAAGAAACACTTCAGCCTGCCCGGAATTCTTGAGAATATCATTGGACGAAGCTTTTGGTCCTCTAAGTCAACAATTAGTTTCCAGTTATGGCAATTCGCCAGAAAGATCATAATCCCAAAGAAGAATAGAAGACCAAACTTCTCAACGGACATCTTCTTGATTCAAATGGCTAGTTGAATTTCTGCCTATATAAAAAAAGCTCAAGAACAAATTCGAACCAGAGAAAAGATTTTAAGCGCAAAAAGCTATACACGAGATATACTCTGAAAAGTAAAAAATCGAGCAAATTACTAAACACAATCAAATTTCATATTTGTGTAGTCATTTGAGAGAGAGATTAGTTCAACTCATTTTCTATGTGAAAATCTATAATCTTTCGATTGTATTCAGTAGTTGTTTGTTACTTTGGTTATATAAGTAGCAAAGTGTGAATTAGCATGAGTGTTGAGCGAATGTACTTCATTCAAACTTAGGATTTTTTTTGTAAAAGGTTGTTCTCTACTTCTGAAAGAGATCGTTAGTGGATTAAAGCTCAAAAGAAGGTATCTTGAGGACTGAACGTAGGCAAGAGGCCGAACTAGTATAAATCTGTTGAGTATTTCTTTCTCTGCTATTGCCTTTTACTTCTACTGAATTATATATACTTAGAACTTTATCTCACATATCAACACTCTGAATGTTCTTGAAACTATGCATATTTTACATATCACTTGCTTTACGTTCTTCAGAACCTCTGATAAAGAGTCATCCTATGAGTTGGGAATTATCAGAAGCTGAAGCAATCTCAGCAGACTGAATTGTTGAATAGCTCAGTAGAATGAAATTACATCTGATACTGAAATTACCCTCTATGCTATATTGACTTGAGTAAAAACTTTTGAAGGCGTAAAATTATTCAATAGTTCTATTCACCTCCCTTTTAGAACTATTCCGCATTATTAGGGACCAACAAAGATATCAATGAGATACCTCGCCTTAAAGTTCCATATGAACGGAGGTCCAACCACATCTAGGGGAAGTTAGAGGGAAGCCTACACAATCTTCTTACAAGAGGTGATAGAAGAAGAAGAAGAAGAAACAGAGGAACTCATGTAACAATCGATGGGCGAGATATATATACTGACCTTAGCACCAAGGAAAGATATGCAAATAGTGAAAAATCTAAAAAGAAGAAGAAGTCAAAGAGGAGCTCAAGAATGTGCTGGTAGTAGAGCAAGAGGTATTCACTTAGTGTGTAGGATATATCAAGGGTATAAGGCCCGATATTATGACTCATAAGTTGAATTTAGATCCTATGGCTATCCTAGTATCCTAAAAGAATAGGAATCATGCGCCCAATAGACAGGAACTCATCAAAGAAGTAAGTAAGTTGCTCGATGTAAGGTTCGTAAAATAAATAACATACCCAAAATGGTTGGCCAATGTTGTGTTAGTAAAAAAATTTTGAATGACACATACATGATGTGTGTAGGTTCATGAATATGAACAAGGAACGTTCCAAAGATAAGTATCATTTACCAAGCATAGATCATATAGTTGATTCGATTGTAGAGAACAAAGTTTATTCTTGCACATATGTCAAAATGGGTTATCACGCATCCAAATGGACCACAAAGATGCAAAGTGAATGACCTTCACAACATATCAAGGCATGTACAACTACAAAATAATGTCGTTTGGTCTAAAAAATATCGGGGCAACATACTAGAGGTTGGCAAATAAATTTTTTGCATACCAAATAGGCAAAAATGTGGAGGTGTATGTAAATGATATGGTGATTAAGAGAAAACATGTTGTGGATCATCCGAATGATGTTCGAGAAACCTTTAAGGCTATGAAGAAGTACGATCTTAGGTTAAACCCAGTGAAATGCACATTTTGAGTGAACGTCGAGAAGTTTCAAAGGTACATGATCGGTTAGAGAGGAATAGAGGTAAACCCAGAAAAATAAAGGAGTGATGGAGATGAAGCCCCCTAGGTATATAAACGAGGTTCAAAAGCTAAACGAGTGCAACAGAAGCATGGGACGATTTATCTCTTTCTCAAAAAAGAGGTGTTTGCCATTATATAAAGCCATAAAAAGCTAAGTAGTTCGAGTGGACAAGTGAATGTTAGACAGCCTTCGAAGGTATCAAGAAGTTTCTCTCCATTTCGCGGTTAATGAGCAGTCCAAAAAAGGGAGAATAGTTATATCTCTATCTATTTGTGGTAGGTGAAACAATTTTCACGGTACTAGTAAGTGAAGAGGCAAGACATCAATTTCTATGCAACAAGGTGTTATAGGAAGTCATACCGAAATATTAAAAGGTAGACAAATGGCCCTAGGGATAGTGTCAACATTTGTGAAACCGTGACTATATTTTTAGACGCACATGATAGTGGTTTGCACCAGGACTCCTCGGTGAAAAATCTTGCAAAAGCTAGAGGCCTCGAGTCGCTTTGTGGAATGGGTTATAAGGTTGGGAGATTTTTACATTTGATTTGAGGGGCTTCCTCACTTAAAGACCAGGTGTTGGAAGATTTATTCAATAAGTTCACATAGGAAGAGATCTAGATGAGTCAGAAAAGAAGGAAATGTGGAAATGTACACAGCCGAAGCATCTTCCCAAGAGGGTGATGGAGTCAGAATAGTAATCGAAGGACTCGATAGGATCCAGATTGATTATGCTACAAATTTATATTTCCCCACTACCAACAATGCAATGGAATATATGAGTATGGTTAAAGAGATGCAACTTATCGAAAAATCAACCCTGATAGGGTCAACATCTTCAGCAACTCTAAATTGAAAGGGTATGGTCTGGAAACTAAACTGAACCAAACTAGAATAATCGAAAACTAAGTAGCGCCTAAAATGAAAATCGAACCTAACCGCATAATATTAACAAACTGAACTGAACCGAACAAAATATTTCGGGTCAGTTCGATTCGGTTTCGATTTCATCACATACTAAATAAATTATTTTTATTTTTTATTTTACGTTATATTATTATAATATTTGTATTAGAGTTGCCTCAATAATAAAGGTGGCATAAAATGAGAAAATATTTAACTATTTATTATCACCTATTTATCCCTTCACACAATAATTTGTACATTTTATAAAATGTATTTTAATTCATTTTATTGAACACTACATACCTAGTGTTTCATACAGGTATATCATTAAATGTTGTTTAGTTAGTTATAACTAACGTACTTTAATCATAAACAATAAAAAGAGGACATGTTTTGAATTGAGATCTATTAAGCAGTAGATATATTTTAAGTCCAAAAAACATATAAACATGTACTTTAATCCCTTTAATTAATCTCTATTTCAGTCGTTGAGTTAATTCGGTTATTTTTTCATAAAAACCGAACCAATCGATATTAGTGATATATTTCATAAAGTAAGACCGAAACCAAACTTGTTAGACTGAAAAACTGCAATGCATAGGTTCGGCTGGTTATTCCGGTCTACTTCGGTTTTTGAACACCCTTAAGCTAGAGGTTTAGTAAGATAACTAATTATATACATAGCACAATCACATGCGCATACAGTTAAATTTACATGCATTCAAGTGACCAACCATTAAATACGACTTTAAATATTCATATATTACTTTATTTTAGGACCCTGCTGACCAATCATTAAATACCAATTATTAGATTTTAGAAAGTTAATATTATTATTTGATTACTGAAGGGATTATCTATTAAATAATCCTAATACAAACACGAGTTTAAGGTTTACCTCTTACAGAGAAGAATCCGTTGAGTTGATTAACAAGGAAGAGTCGGATCTACCATGATATTTTGCGTTTTAACGTTTTTTTTTTACTATTTTCACCTTTTTTCGTGTTTTAATCCTTTTCTTGTTTTTTTCACGTTTTACCGTTTTTACTATTTTTAACGTTTTCCTTAAATAATATATATTAAATATCTATACTATATATAATTACGGAAGCAGAGAGAAATGAGAAGAAATGTTTTAGAGATCTTTTTAATGAGTTGTCAACGTAGTAAAAAATCAGATTAAAAATATTTAATTAATTAAAAATAACAAATTTATATTTATAATATATTAAATAATTACTAGCCTATTAATTAAAATAATAAAAGAAAGCAAGAGTTACGGGAAAATGAAAAAACACAAAGCAAAGGAAATCCAAAAGTCACAAATAAACTTCTATATAAAGCATGATAGATAGTATTCCACCATTATATTCATTGGTCACGATAGATAGTATTATATTTCTGAAGGTAAATATTCGATTTTTTTCATATGTTGTAGTTATTTTGTTCTCAATTATGTTGTTGTTTTATTTTTATTAAACAATAGTTGTTATAGTTTCATCTTTCAGATTCATTTCTGTTGTTACCCAGGTTCTATACTTCTCGCTATCTTATCCATGTTTTCTTTTTTATTTGTCTTTTTTTCCAAACTGATAGCTTCAATTGAAGAAATCCGACAGAAATAGAAGATGCATGAACAACTAAAACCGGAAAACACAAAAGTGTCAAAAATTACAAGAAATTCTTATGTTTCTCAAGGTAATTATTCGATTTTTTTTCATATGTTGTAGTTATTTTTGTTCTCAATTGTGTTGTTGTTTTCTTTTTATTAAACAATAGTTGTTCTAGTTTCATTTTTCACAGATGAAATTCCATTTCTATCGTTGCCCAGGTTCCATACCTCTCGCTACCTTATCAATGTTTTCTTTTTTATTTGTCTTTTTTTTTCAAAATGACTAAAATAAAGATTTTGTAAATTTGTATTCTTTTTTAGTATATGTTGCTAGGTGTTATCGTTTCGATTACTAACTCTTAACTAAAATTTAGATTTTCGGCTTTATATGAACTCAATTTTTGGCTTTCTCAACTGTGTTGTTGTTTTATTTTTATTAAACAATTGTTGTTATAGTTTCATCTTTCAGAGATTAAATTCCATTTCTGTCGTTATCCAGATTTCATACCTCTCACTACCTTATCCATGTTTTCTTTTTTATTTATTTATTTTTCAAAATGACTAAAATAAAGATTTTGTATATTTGCATTCTTTTTTAGTATATGTTCCTAGGTGTTATCGTTTTGATTGTTAACTCTAACTAAAATAAAATATTAAAGAGATATTAGAATATTATACTTACAATGAAGTTTATTTCAATATAAATTATGTTATATTATTATTATTATCAAGAAGTTATTTTTTCCCAATTTTCTAGACAAGGAGATTGTAAACGTCTAATACGCTTGATAAGATGTTTATTCTTGAAGAATGTGGATTATGCTAGATACGAATTCAAAATCAAGGTAAATAAAAATAAATTTTAATGCTCAAAATCCTAAAAATGTACATTAATTATGGATATTGAGATAATTGTTTTTGCAACATTGGCTTATATAATTTTTAACTATTATATTATGGTTCGTACAAAATTGTTAGTATTTCAAGAGTTTTTAACAGATGAAAATAAAATATGATCATAGGACAAATTATTGAAAAATATTAATTAAGAAAATATTATTATTTGAATCTCTTCAAATTCTTAAATGTTGAGCATAATGATTCTAATTAATATAATTAATTTCACATATTAATTATAAAACGTTTTTTTTTTATACTGAGTGGTTACAATTGCGATTTAATTCTATTTAACTAAAATTAATTTATGGACTTAATACTTCATTAAGAAAAAATAAAATGTTTAATTAATGGGCAAAAAATATTTTCACTCTCCTCTTTATACGCTTATGTCTCGACATTCTCTCTTATTTTCAAAAAAAAAACCCCCCGAGAGGAAGATGGTTCTCTCCTAATTATCTTTTTCGTCCCTTCATTTTTTTTCAATTCTTTTATTTGTATTTCTTACTTACAAAATTCAAGAATATATAATTATTAGAAAATATTAATGAAGTCAAATAAGTGATATCTGTGAGTATGACTGATATTCTATATAGTGAAAGAATGAAGAACAAATTGATCGAATGTCTTGATGAGATATTACGAGATGAAAATAGGAAAAATCGTCATCTTAAAGTGATTCAATTAGATATATTGGGTTATTGAAGCAGAATGAATAATTGAATTCGAATACTTGGTGATCATGAAATTCTATCAACCAAAATAATTATCATCAAGATGAATTTGTGACTAATTCTAACGAATTTTATTTTTTTTTATATGTAACATATTGAATTGATAAAGTTTCTTCATATGCAACATTAGAAAAGTATTGATTGTAATAGTTTATAGAATAATATATTGATGTTGCTTCCATTTTAACATAGATTGTAATTCTTTTGTATCTTATATATAATATTTAATTTTAATTGTAGTTTAATTTAATTTTTGTTTAACCTATATTGTAATTCTTTTGTATCGTAAATATAATATTTAATTTTAATTATAGGTTAATTCAATTTTTGATTTTTTATTATATTCTAATATATTTCTTAATTAATCTGCTATTTTATTATTATTGTTTCACAGAATATTTGAAATATGAAAATGTATTAAAATTCTTAAAAAGTACAAATCATTGAATTTTGTAAAAATAAATAAATCATTCATTTTTAGTTAAAATTCTATAAAAAGTAGTCAATTATTTTTAAAATAAATTTAATTTGAATTATCATTAAAAATATATATATTAATTTCAAATATACATAATATAAATTTTTTTCATAGCATGATATAAAATTATTTAAAAGTAAATATGTCAATTTATTTATTTATCTAAATTATATAAAAGTTTCATACCCCGTGCATCGCACGGGTTTTCGACTAGTTTTAATAATTTATGGTAATAATTAAAAGGCCTAATGCTTCCCCCAGCCCCCTTAACTTGTCCAAATTGGTCACTTTACCCCCTCAACTCATCGAATGTCTTATTTACCCCCTTAACTCTATAAAAGTGGTATTTCTCACCCCCTCAACTTATCCATTTATCCCTCCAACTCATAAAATGTTCTATTTACCCCCTTAACTCCATAAAAGTGGTATTTTTCACCCCTTACAATTCGTTATCGAAGCCTAAATTGATAACTTTTTTTAAACGTTAAACCTATATTTATGCTATTTTGTAAGTGGAACCTAAATTGATACTTCCCCAAAAATCATAGGCTTATTTTGGTATATTAACTTGTTTATATTAATGTTCTTGTTATTTGTATTTTTTATTCGTTCTTTCTCTTTTCAACTTTTTTTACTACTGTAAATGGATAAGAAATACCATTTTTATGGAGTTAAGAGGGTAAATAGGATCATAAGTGGTGAAAAATACCACTTTCATGGAGTTAAGGGGGTAAATAGGATATTCGATGAGTTGAGAAGGGGTAAAATGATAAATTTGGACAAGTTAAGAGGGTGAGAAATACCATTTTTATAGAGTTAATGGGGTAAATAGGACATTCGATGAGTTGGAGGGGTAAAATGACCAATTTAGACAAGTTAAGAGGGCTGGAAAAGCATTAAGCCTAATTAAAATTTTAAAATGAATAAAAAAATCTACTTTTGGTTAAAAAAAAAAAAACTAGTCATTCTATCTTGTTTTATTCCACCAATCAAATATAAGAATGATTTTTTTTTTAAGAACAGAATGATTACTTTTAAATAATACATATTTTATTCTATAATATTTTATTCCTTGATAATGCATATTTTATTCCATTCCATAAACCAAACAACACATTAATTTATCACCTTATATCTTTATTAAACCCAATAATTTAATATCACGCACTAATAATTTAATATATTAAGAAAAATAATTAATTAATTACATATTGTTTCTTTCCTTTTTATTTGTCAATTGGAAAATTCCGAATTCCGTTATTTATTATTTTTAGATTTTTAATGATATTTATTACTCTTTTCCAATTTTAACAATATATTTGTATTTTATAATTATTAGTATCATGAAAATAATTTAGGATCTGTTTGTTTTACCTACTGTTTGCTGTTTGCTGTTTGCTGTTTGCTGTTACGGTTTGCTGTTTACTGTTGCTAGTTACTGTTTGCTGTTACGGTTTGCTGTTTGCTGTTGGAAAAAACTACTTTTCCAAAAAGCAGAGATTCTCAGCTTTTGTAAAAGGCTGCTTTTCAGGTGTAAAAGGTAAACAACAGGTCACTAACCAAACACCTAATGCTGCTTTTCGGGTGTAAAAGGTAAACAGGAGGTCACTAACCAAACACTTAAAACTCTCAATTTTCAAATGAAAAGGCAAATAGGAGCACGAAAAGAAACAACCAAACACCCTCTTAGTC
Source organism: Euphorbia lathyris (assembly GCF_963576675.1). Classification (NCBI taxonomy): domain Eukaryota; kingdom Viridiplantae; phylum Streptophyta; class Magnoliopsida; order Malpighiales; family Euphorbiaceae; genus Euphorbia; species Euphorbia lathyris. The sequence goes on along the minus strand of NC_088914.1, from coordinate 14,242,063 downwards.
TCAATCACTTATTTTATTTTAAATATAAATTTTTTTGAAGAAAAATGTAAAAATTAGTTAATGTTTATTAATATAGAGAAGATAATAAAAGTGAAAAGTAAAAATATAAAGGAATAATCTCGAGTTCGAGTTCGGGTCTTACTGTAGGCAGAAAACTTTAATTATGAGATAATCTATATATGAAGAGTGTTTGACGACCCTCGTTTCGAGAAAATGGATAAACTATAAAAGAAATTATTAATAAAGTTTAATATAACATTAAATTATAGATTTGTCATACAAATAACGTGGCACGTGACATTAAAATTTCTCTAAAAATAGCTAGTGGCTAGATAGTTTTATACGTCCAATGAAAAGTTAAAAAGTTTTATAGAACAATAATTGGGTTTAGTAAAGTAGGTGTCACATATCTATTGGTCCAATTTATATTTAATATGGTTATAGGTGATACTAATTTGGAACATTACAAATGAGATATATAATAATGATATGTGTTATGGAGTCAGCTTCATCATCCATTATTTCAAAGGTTTTTCATTTCATTTCATGTATTAATTTGAAAAACAAGTTCTAAAATAGACTAGAACTCATGCCTATATGTAAAGTTTTTATATTTTATTATTATTTTTGTACAACTTTAATAGAGTATTCCACTAAACTCTTATTTCACCCAACTCAATGCTTAAATATTGCATCAATCACTTGTCATTTGAAAGTTATACAAATGGTTTGGGGGAATTGACTAGCATGTAAAAAGTTATATAACTATTTAATTAAACGACGTAAATATTTAATACATTCTCTCACGTTCAAAACTATTTAAAGTGGCTAATGATTGTTGGCTCGAATGATAAGGAAGAGATGCTTTTGCTTATCAAGTTTGAGGTTTGATTCTCCATTTAGTCAAATTTAGTCTTTATTGGTAGATAATTTGTAAATTCCACTTTAAGTATAGATTTTCTAACCTTAGTGATATATGAATTGTTAATCTTGAGCTACAACTTGATTTGATGAGAAGCCCGTCTCCATGCAATAAGTCAAAGTTCTAAGGAAATGAGCGAGAATGAAAACTAAGAAAATTTTACATTAAAGGGTCCCTTAGGTGAAATTCGATCACCCTTTAGTAAAGTACGATCATCCCTTGTCCAAAATATCTAGTCGTTTGACAGTTGACACATTGAAATTGACATGTCGTCGCCAAATTAGGGACGATCAACTTTAACTTGTATCCTAGAAAATGTCGATCACCCCTTGAATCCAGGAATTTAGGGTGTGCTATGCCTCAACTATAGCAATGTCAAATCCCTCAAATCATACCTATTTAAGCCAAGCGACGGGTTTTAATCAGTGGTATTTGTTTTGGGAATCGTTTTTACATGAATGTGGGATCCTCAAACAGTGGGGAAGGAAAGAATTTGGTGGCCTCGATTAAATGTTTAGAGATGGTGGAAGCATCTTAGCCAATATAGTTTGACAATGAATGGGGATGGCCTTTGGTCACGCTCTATAAGAAGGTCGATCTTATCCAATCACTGAAGTTATTGGTCCTTTGGCATTGGGATACGCATAGATCTTGATTTTGTTATTATCACTAGGAAGACAGCCATAGCACAAACAATTGTGAGGCACTCAAGAAAGAGATGCGAAAGCTTACTTCAACGGAAAAAATCACGTACCCGTCAAAACCAAGCACTCGAACTAACCCACCCCTAGTATATGGTGGCAGAGTTAACGTGATGTCATTTGGATTATTTGAGGATTCATTCTGACTAGGGTCCATAACTCGAATCCTAAAGTTCATGTAGTTCATGAAGAGGCCACCGCAAGAAGAAAGATAGAGGTTGTCTGACTAGTGGATCTATTAGCTTTGGATCTGGATTCAGATGAAGACGAGATCAAAAGACAATTTGTAAAGGAATGTCAGTAGTTGTAGCTTGCAAAGGAGAAACATGTCCATCAGTTTACTAGAAGTGGGATGGTATATCAATTTGTGCTTGTTAATGTGTGGCGTTTGGTCTCAGGTGCCTATGGAGGAAACGACACTAGACCACAAACAATGGCCTCGAGAGAGAATGAGGATAAGGTCATCTCTCAACTAAAGAAATAATTGGCTCAAACAAGTATATGACATTTGTTAATGAAACCACATGGGCACCGAGAAGTAATTATAAATTATTTATCCATCATCGAGGTAGCGCCCATGATGTTTTTGTATATGTTGAGTTGCATGCCCATCATCGAGGTAGCGCTCATGATGTCTCCGTCTATGCTGAGATGTATGTTGACCAAAGTGGAGGAAAGGCCTCTTGAGATATCATTCTGCGACATAAACTTGTTGTTATAAGGAAGAAAAAATAATCTGTGAAGGCGGAATTGTTCGACATGGCCATGTCATGTATGATGGTCAATGATGGGTTATCATTAAACGTATGTCCCTTGAAAATGTTAGCTCAGTTGGGTCTTAGCCTCGAAAGTCTCAAAGCTTCAACGATTGTGATCAGAGCTTATGATGATTCCAAAAGGAATGTACATTCGAGGCAGGAGTAATGCTAGGGCCAATCAAATCAATGGTGAATTTCACTATTCTTGATATTCCAGTAATATTCTCTTTGCTCCTCGAGCGTCCTTGGTTCCACCCTTTGAGAGGAATTTTGTCCTCCCAGCATTAGAAATTCAAATTCCCGTCACCATCGTAGCAGATGAAATTCACATTGTAGTATCTGTGGCTTTGAGCGGACCACCATGTGGAAGTTTCTCTAAATCTTAGAGAGAGAGAGTCTCGTAACGATTTTGTGTTGTTAAAAAAATGAACCATTTGACACGAAAACAATATCCGTAAAAAGTAAGTATTTAATTAATGTGCTATACTAATAAATGTACAAAAAAAAATGTATCATATCTTCAAAATTAACGTGTCATATTAGTAAAATCTAACATCATTTATTAAATTCATATTTTGCTAATAGTAAAAAAAAAAAAGTTCTGTTTTGCAATAAAAAAAGTACTACATTTCTGTATAAATATGCAAAACACATGCACCATTTTTTATACTTTTTCTATTGATATTCTCAAGCATATACACATAAGGATGGGGTAAATTATTAGTAGCATCCGGTTCTCCGTATCAAATGGAAGACAGATCATATATATTTTGACACGTATAATACGGACCTATATATATTATAAGAGACTCCACTATTTGAATTACTATGTGGAGTCACACTATACGCATCTAAATGTAAATTGAGGGTCTTCCAAGTGATATGGAAGACCATATGCTTAATATAAAAACTCTAAGAATGGATATTCAAAAGGTCCTTGAACATTCATTCAGCCAGATACCTACATGAAACTTTAATTTACTAAAATAAAAATATTAAAAAAAAAAAAAATTCAATAAACAACCATGAATATTGAATCAGCCCATATCAATAAATGTCACTCTATATATAAATTTTTTTTTACAAAGTTTATTATATATTATTAAAATGCTTCAGAAAAAAAAGAATATATTATTAAAAGATTCCAACTCTAAATTTTTCATAATTAAGAAAAGTTTTTTTATTGAAAAGGAAAAAGAAATATGAGTGGTAATTAATTATGATTATTTTTATTGAATGGGGGGATAAGTCTTGTATGGAGGAAACTCATAAAGAATAATATTAATATTATATTAATTTAAGTGAAGCTCTGTTAAGAAAAATAAATAATTAAAATATGATGAGGTCCCATGAAAATATAAGTTAAAATCAAAGTTAGAATTGACTCAAGAAGATGGACAAAGATTGGTTAGCATTGGATTCCATTCACTTTTCTCTAAAATAAAGGTTAAATGCATCATTAGACACTGAACTTACATGGTTATCTCGAAATGGTCATTTTATTTAAAATTGTTTCAATAAAATCACTCAACTTTGAGTTTTGTCTCAATTAAGTCACATCATTGATTTTAGTGGATAAAACGCATCGAAATAATAACATAGGTGACACGTCAACATGAGTTAACTCAAATATCTGATCAAAACGAAATGTGACTACCATATATCGGGTATTTTTATGAAAAAAAACTAAATTTTAGTTTTTTTTTCATAAAAATAATCGACACGTGATAGCCAGGTAGCGCATATGTGGATGTGATGTGTCATTTCGGTTAGAAATATAAGTTGTCTGATACTGACGTATCACTTATGTCATCATTCCGATATTTTTTAATCACTGAAATCGTTATAGTGACTTAATTGAGACAAAACTCAAAGTTATATGATTTTATTGAGACAAATTAAAGTTGAATGATCATTTTAAAATAATCATGTAAGTTCAGTGACCAATTGTGTATTTAACCCCTAAATTAAACATAGGCCATCACAACTTGCCAATTTTCAGTCGGCACCATGTAATCATATAACCTTCAAAGATAGAGAAAGATTGGTTAGTATTGAAGTTGTTTTTGTACGGATTTTGATTTATGAGAAGTATATGTTTTATTGTTTTTTTTTTTTGTGTGCGTGTATTTTTATATTTTTTATGGGGTGTTTGCTCTTCGTAGTCATTTTCGTCCATTCGTAGATATTATATTGGCTTTAGCCTATACTTATCTTAAGGTTGTATTTCTTACCATTTGCTTGTTGTACTTATTGTTTTTTCATCTAATAAATATATAAGCATTTTCATATAAAAAAATTCTCTCGGTTACTTTATTTTATTTTATAATATTTTATATTTATAGAAAAGAAATTGGAAATAATGTTTTTCTAATCTCATTCAATATCCCAAACCTAATTATTTTAGGGTGACGCGTATAATGTAACGCCCGCAAAATAATTTAAATAGGTATTCTTTATATATATATATATATATATATATAAGTCTTTAAATTTGAAAGTTTAAAATAATTAATTAAGAATATAAAATAAGGTGTTAAAATTATTGAAATAATTTACTAATACAATTAAGTAATTAGTAGTTTTAAATAATAATAATTGATTGTCCAAGGTTTGTCAATTGCTTTTGCTAGATGGTGGACTAATTATTTGGTTTATTTAATTTGTTTTTATGGTTTGTTTTGTTATAATAAAACAATGTTTTTCTTTCTTTTTTTATTTTAATTTTGCAATAATCACTAATGAGTCTTTAAAACGTATTAGGAATTATAGTCCTATTTAAATTAATAGTCCTATTTAAATTGTGTTTGCATAATAAATGCTACGTTTTAATAAAAAAAAATGAAATAAAGTCATAATCTATCTATATCTATACTATATCTATACTATATATAATAACGGAAGCAGAGAGAAATAAGGAGAAGTGTTTTAAAGGCATTTTTTATGAGTTATCAACGTAGTAAAAAATCAAGATTAAAAAGATTTAATTAATAAAAAATAACAGATTTATATTTATAATAAATTAAATAATTGTTAGCCCATTAATTAAAATAATAAAACAAAGTAAGAGTTACGGAAAGATGAAAAAACACAAAGCAAAGGAAATCTAAAAGTCACAAATAAACTTCTATATAAAGCACCATAAAGCATAATAGATAGTATTCTGCTATTATATTTCTGAAGGTAATTATTCATTTTTTTTCCATATGTTGTATTTATTTTGTCCTCAATTGTGTTGTTGTTTTATTTTTATTAAACAATAGTTGTTATAGTTTCATCTTTCAGATCCATTTCTATTGTTACACAGGTTCTATACCTCTCGTTACCTTATCCATGTTTTTCTTTTTTATTTGCCTTTTTTTCCAAACTCGTATCTCCAATTGAAGAAATCCGATAGAAATAGAAGATGCATGGACAATTAAAATTGAGAAATACAAAAATGTCAAAAATTACAAGAAATTCTTACGTTTCTCAAGGTAATTATTCGATTTTTTTCATATGTTGTATTTATTTTTGTTCTCAATTGTGTTATTGTTTTATTTTTATTAAACAATAGTTGTTATAGTTTCATCTTTCAGAGATGAAATTCCATTTCTGTCACCTCTCGCTACCTTATCCATGTTTTCTTTTTTATTTGTCTTTTCTTTCTTCAAAATGACTAAAATAAAGATTTTATATATTTGCATTCTTTTTTAGTATATGTTGCTAGGTGTTATCGTTTCGATTGTTAACTCTAACTAAATTTAGATTTTCAGCTTTATATGAACTCAAGTTTAGCTTTAATTGAAGTTAGATTAATTTTTCTAATTCGAAACCTGTTGATATTTTTTTAGTTTGAGTTTATTTAACTGATATGGATTGTATTTTTTATTTTTATGTATTTTGGTACAAATAGACATAAAATTTCGCATAATAATTGTTCATTGAAGTTTGAGACATATTGAATAAAATATTAAAGATGTATTGAAATATTATACTTATAAGGAAGTTTATTTCAATTATAAATTATGTTATATTTTTATTATTATTATTATTATCAAGAAGTAATTTTTTTCCAGTTTTCTAGACAAAGAGATCGTAAGCGTCTAATGCATTTGATAAGATGTTTATTCTTGAAGAATTTGGATTATGCTAGATACGAAGTCAAAATGAAGGTAAACAAAAATAAATTTTGATGATCAAAATCCTAAAAATGTATATTAATTATGGGATATTGAGATAATTGATTTTACAATATTGTCTTATACAGTTTCTAACTATTATATTATAGTTTGTACAAAACTGTTAGTATTTCAAGAGTTTTTAACATATGAAAATGAAACATGGTCATAGGACAAATTGTTGAAAAATATTAATTAAAAAAATATTATTATTTGAATTTCTTCAAATTCTCAAATATTGAGCATAATGATTCTAATTAATAGAATTAATTTCATATATTAATTATAAAACGTTTTATTTTGTACTGAGTAGACTTAATACTTCATTAAGAAAAAATAAAATTTTAATTAATGGGCAAAAAATATTTCCATTCTCCTCTTTATATGCTTATATCTTGACATTCTCTTTTATTTTCGAAAAGAAAAACGAGAGGAAGATAGTTCTCTCATAATTATCTTTTTTGTCCGTTCATTTTTGTTTTCTATTCTTTTATTTGTTTTTCTTGCTTACAAAATTCAAGAATATATAATTATTAGAAAATATTAATGAAATAAAATAAGTGATATCTGTGAGCATGACTGATATTCTATATAGTGAAAGAATGAAGAACAAATTGATTGAATGTCTCGATAAGATATTACCAGGGCCGGCTCGGGACTATTTGAGGCCCTAGGCAAGATACGAAATGTAGGTTTTTTATATATAAATAAAATTATAGACATATAATATATATATATATATAATATTTTCTCTTTTAACATAAAAATACTTTAGAATAAAAAAAGATAGAAAAAAATATATATTCATGTAAAAGATAGAAATTTAATAGCAAAGTTTGTAATTTAAAAGTTATAAGAATACGATATATAGCTATTTCTTTTATGTTGTTTAAAGTTAGAAAAAAATAAAAGACGTTGATATGGATTTGATAAACATATATTGGATTTGGAGGATTTGTATGAAAGAATAAGTCTACCTATTTAACTTATTAATACTTCCATTTAATATCCTACCTAATTAATATATATATATACTTCTTTTACATATCTGTGACTTTTATTCTATATATTATAAATTTAAGTTCTAGGATAGGCCTAATTCATGATATATGATATAATTTATTTTGAAAATTTATAACCTATTATATTAAACGGAAAACACATATGAGGCCCCAATTTTTTTGGGGCCCTAGACGGTGGCCTTGGCTGCCTTAAAGGCAAGCCGACCCTGGATATTACGAGATGAAAATATGAGAAATCATCACCTTAAGCTGATTCAATTGGATATATTGGGTTATTGTAGCAGAATGAATAATTGAATTCGAATATTTGGTGATCATGAAATTCCATCAAGCAAGATGATTATCATCAAGATTAATTTGTGACTAATTCTTATGACTTTCATTTTTTTTATATGTAACATATTGAATTGATAAAGTTTCTTCATGTGCAACATTAGAAAAGTATTGATTGTAATAGTTTGTAGCATAATATATTGATGTTGCTTCTACTTTAACATAGATTGTAATTTTTTTGTATCGTAGATATAATATTTAATTTTAATTGTAGTTTAATTTAATTTTTGTTTAATATATATTGTAATTCTTTTGTATCATAAATATAATATTGCGATAATATAGATCTTCTAGGGTTCCCTCTCTTCACCGCTGCCTTTCTTCTCATCACCGTTGCCTTCCCTCTTCTCACTACCGCCTCTGTTTCTCTGTGTGTTAGATAAGGCAATGGCGATAAAATTGATTTGTTAGGGTTTCATTCTTCTCACTGCCGCCGCCTCCCTTCTCACCACCGCTGTTGTCCGATGAAGATTTTCATCTCGTCTCCGCCGTCTGTGTCGGATCTATTGCTGTTTTCATGCTCCTGTTGAGAGCCTACTCCTTTTGAGAGTGTTTTTTTCAGCCTCTGGTTAGGTTTTTTCTTCTCGCCGCGCCTGTGTCGCCGCCGCTGCTGCCGTTGCCGTCTGCTTTTTGGTTGTTTCCGATTGTTTGCCGCCTTTTGAGATTGTTGCTGGATCTGTTTGTGGTCTGCTTTGTGTTTTGTTGCTGGATTTGGTTGTGGTTATTCTAATTTATGTGGGTGTTTCTGATTGATGCTGGATCTGTTTTGGGGTGATTTTAATTTAGATTGACGTTGGGTCTGTTTGGTTTGGTGCATCCGTCCATTTCCATCTATCTTTTGTTCGTGTAGCGGGAGTGGTGGTCGTCGTTTATGATATATAATAGATAAGGAACATATAGTTTTTGATTTTGCAGTAATAATATTTGGGCAAGGATGAATAAGGGATGCAATTTACAAAGGAGATAGGATACAAATAAGAAGATTTCAGAACTACAAAAAAAAATCAAAATCCGTTATTAACCTAATTGATAATTGAATTCAATTTACTAAAAGGCAGTGGAAGATCAGTTCCAGCAATTGAAGATTGTTGACGATGGGTTCGAGTTTGAGGCGACAGACATCGAAGAAGAAAAGACCGATTATAAGTGGTGTATGGTTGGATCACTTGTGATGAATAAAAACTTTAATTTTGAAATTTTCAAACATCGAATGGCTAGTATATGGAGGCCGTGGAAAGGTTTAACGATTTCTGAGATTGGGGGAAATTTGATTTTGTTTAGGTTTTATCATCCATATGATCTGAAATGGGTTAGTGAAAATGGTCCGTGGACTTTTGATAATCAATTGTTGATTTTGTATATTTTGAAAGAGGGGGAAGATCCATCTGCGGGTCAATTCACACATACAAACTTCTGGATACAGATTTACGGTCTTACACAGAATTTGTTTACTAAGACAGTGGCACGGGCATTGGGAATTTTCATTGGGTCTTATGTATCTATGGACTCAAAGGAGAAATGGATAAATGAGCATAGCTATCTCCGTGTGCGAGTTAGCGTGGATATCAGACAACCATTACAAAGGGGAAAAAAGGTAAGAAGGGCAGGAGGTGATTGGTTGAATTGTGTCTTTAAATATGAAAAATTGACAACTATATGTTTTATATGTGGTCTAATTGGACATTTGGATAGACATTATGAGATCTTTTTTTCTAGTAAGGAAGAGGACTTAGTGAGGGCTTGGGATGCTTCTATAAAGGCTCCCTTACGTCGTGTTAGTGTGATAGGAGGAGAAAGATGGCTAAAGGAAGAAGCTAGGCCCGAAGGAATTAGGGTATATGGCTCAAACAGAGATGTTGGTAGTAGTACAGCGGGACAGCTGAAGGAACCAACTCCTAGACATAATCTCCGGCATCTATCAAGGAACTTTGATGTAAGCTGTTATGATCAGGAGGATATGGAAGTACCTACAGTTAATCTCCTGCAACCAGAAACCGGATTAGAAGTAGGAGAGGAAAGGAAAAGACGAAGGGGAGAACTTGTGGCATTTCAACCAAAACCAATTGAGACTATACAAAAGGTAACTATTCAAACCATGGAAGTTGATGATCTATCCCCAAACCATGGAAACGATAATAATAAAGCTTGTGAGCAAGAACAGAGAAATCCGAAAGAACAAGATAAAGCTAAAAACCAAACAAGAAAGGCAGGCCAAATGGTCTGCCCAGAGCAATGAAAATCTTTAGTTGGAACTGCCAAGGTCTGGGCAACACTAGGGCAGTTCCCATTCTGTGTGAGCTCATCAAAGCTCATAGGCCTGATGTTATTTTCTTGTATGAAACTCTGGTTTGTCAATCTCGCATTGAAGCTATCGGGGTACGCATTGGTTTTGAAGGATGTTTCGTTGTTGATAGGATTGGGAGAAGTGGAGGAATATGTGCTTTTTGGAGGAAGGCCAGTATGTGCTCCTTTAGGTCATTTTCACCAAATTACATTGATTTGACTGTAAATGACCCTAGGGATGGAGACTGGCGCCTTACTGGTTTTTATGGGTTCCCGGAGAGAGCTAGACGAAGGACTTCTTGGGATTTACTAAGGAGCCTTGCTGCCGCCTCTTCTCTCCCATGGTCTATTTTGGGGGATTTTAATGATTTACTTGTTCACAGTGATAAAAAAGGGATAAATGAGCATCCAGAATGGTGTTACAAAGGATTTAGAGATACTCTGACTGATTGTGGCCTTACTAATATTCCGCTACAAGGTTATCCGTATACATGGTACGACACAGAGGTAAACCAAATGAAGTTCAAGAGAAGCTAGATCGAAGTCTATGTACAGAAGCGTGGGGGAGACGTTTTCCTGGTATACAAACCTAATACAGTCGGATTCCATTGTCAACCAGAAAGACCCTTGTCTGATAATCTTCTTGGTCAGTTTTTGTGTTAATTCTATTGCTCCCACTTCAGATCACTCCCCAATAATTTTGCATACATCAAACAACTTAGCTATTCCGAGGCAAAAACAGTTCAGATTCGAGCAACGATGTCTAAGGGATGAGGAGATCTGGAATGTGATTAAGGAGGCATGGGGATCAGATAGGTGAACGGTACTAAGTTCACGTTTAACACATGTGGCAGAAGTGCTTATGAGATGGAGCAGAAGTAGTGATGCTAGTTTTCGTCAGAAAAGTGAGCAATTAAAAGCAAAGTTAATACAACTACGTGATGTGGGAGGTCCAAGTAATAGTGATGAGTATGAGTCGACCCGAGCTGAGTATGTGATAATTATGGTTCAAGAGGAAGACCACTGGAAACAGAGAGCAAAAGTCTTATGGCTTCAGGAGGGAGATTTGAATACTCGCTTTTACCAATCTTTCGCTAATGGAAGGCGGAAGCAGAACAGTTTAACAGGGCTCAGGAATAATGCAGGAGAATGGGTTGATGATAAAGATGGGATGGGTCAGATTGCAATACAGTATTTTGAATCAGTTTTTTCTGACAGTAATAGCGAATGGAGTGAAGTGGTTGATTTAATGCAGCCACGCATCACTGATCGGGACAATGAGCAATTACTGCGACCATTGACAAAACATGAATTCAAGAAAGCTTTATTTGATATGCATCCTGATAAGGCTCCAGGACCTGATGGATTTAATCCAGGTTTTTATCAAAAATTCTGGGATATAATTGGAGATGATATTTTCATTGATGGATCAACATGGTTTGATCAAGGTATGTTCCCCTCTGAGCTTAATAATACTATCATTACTCTCATTCTAAAGTGTGAGAATCCTGTTATTATGACTGAACTTCGTCCAATAGCACTGTGTAATGTTATACTCAGAATTTTCTCCAAAGTCTTAGCAAATAGATTGAAAATGCTTTTGCCTTGGATTATCTCTGAAAATCAATTTGCTTTTATTAAAGGGAGGTCTATTCATGACAATGTTTTGATCGCTTTTGAACTTATTCATAGCATTAACAATAATGTTGCCAAGAAAGCAGGTAGTGTGGCACTAAAAGTTGATATGAGTAAAGCATATGACAGAGTGGATTGGAATTATCTAAGAGAATTGATGCTAAAGTTGGGTTTTGCAGATAAGTGGGTTAAGTTGATAATGCATTGTGTATCTTCTGTGCAATATATGGTTAGAATAAATTATCTAAGAGGACTCCGCCAAGGTGATCCATTATCACCATATTTATTTCTGCTTTGTGTTGAAGGGTTGACGTCTTTATTGAGGGTAGCTGAGAATAGGGGGTTACTACATGGATGCCGAGTTAAGCGAGGGGCGCCTGCGATTTCACATTTGCTCTTTGCTGATGATGCATTCTTATTTTGTCAGGCTACCATATCTGAAAGTAGAGTCTTAAAAAAATTACTCACATCATATGAATTAGCTTCGGGACAAGCTATAAATTTTCAAAAATCTGGAATCATGTTCAGTAGAAATGTGGCAAATGACCTGGCTATGGGAATTTCTAGCATTTTGGGTATTACTAATCCGTTGAATATGGGAAGATATCTGGGTCTTCCATCGTTGGTAGGTAGAACGAAACGAGCAATCTTTGCACACTTCAGAGACAGGTTATGGCAGCGGCTACAATGATGGAGAGGAAAAGGAATATCAAAAGCTGGTAAGGCTACACTTATTCGAGCAGCAGGGCAAGCCATCCCAATCTATTTCATGAGTGTATTCCTACTCCCTATATCGACAGCGGAGGAATTACAACGAATGTTGAATTCTTTTTGGTGGGGTAATAAAAAGTCAGGTGAGAGAGGACTGAATTGGATGGCATGGGAAAGATTATGTGCTCCAAAATTGTTGGGAGGACTGAGTTTTCAAAATTTCACTGCCTTTAATCTTGCTATGTTGGGAAAATAGGGATGGCGGTTATTTACCAATCCATCTTCACTTGTTAGTAGAGTTTTCAAAGCTAAATATTATCCAAGAGGGGATTTTATGGGGGCCTCATTGGGGCATTCACCAAGCTTTATATGGCGAAGTATCTGGAGTTCTCAACTAATCATTAAAGAATGAATCAGATGGAAAATTGGAAATGGTCAATCAATAAATGTGTGGAGTGAGAGATGGTTGCGTGATGAGGAGGATGGCTATATACGAACCCCTATGGTGGAGGGGCTAGAGTATTTGAAAGTCAATGATTTGTTTATCCATAATTCCAAGGATTGGGATGAGGAGTTGTTGGAGGAAATTTTTGAGCATAGAGACATTACAGAAATTTATAAACTGTCTGTTGGTACTTCGACTAGTGAGGATCGGTTAATATGGAAATCCCATTCTTCAGGACGTTACACAGTGAAAAGTGCTTACCGACTGGCTACAACGATGGAAGCAGGAGAGAGATTTCATGTCTAGGGAGCTTGGAAAAAATTTTGGTATGCTGAAATTCCACACAAGGTCCGACATTTTGGCTGGCAACTAGCCCGCAATTGTCTCCCAACACGTGTGAATCTTCCAATACGCGGGCTACAGGTATGTAGTACTTGTGTGATATGTAATGAACCTTGGGAGGATGGATGGCATCTTTTTATTGAATGTTCAGAAGCAATAAGAGTGTGGCAGAAGGTGGGACTTCTGGATCGAATTAATGCGGAGGCGGCAGTGGCTGAGAACTTGACAGCATGGTTTCATAATATGATTAGAACAGCATCTGAACAAATTGTGAAAACATTTTTGATGCACCTCTGGAGTTTATGGCAGGCTAAAAATACTCGTCTTTGGCAGTATGAGATTCGTACAACAGATCAAATAGTGCTCAAGTGTGCACTGTACTTAATGATTGGTCAGAAGCAAATGCATTGAGAAATCGGACTGGTACGGGAGAACAGCAGATCAGAAATACAGTAGTAGGAAATTTTTCATCTGTTGGTTGTACGGCTTGGTACCCGCCTTCGGAAGGATTTCTCTCGTGTTGTGTTGATGCTGCATGTTTTAACATCGATGGTCGTGCAGGGATGGGAGCAACAATACGAGATGCACATGGACAGTTTGTAATGGGGAGATGTGCGGGTCTATTATGTTGTCCGACAACACGAGAATGTGAGGCTGAAGCTCTATTACAGGCTATGCAATGGCTAGAAACTGATGGAATAAGGAATGTGGTTTTCGAATCTGATGCTTAACAAGTGATTGATGCAATAAATTCTACTTCTGTTGATGATTCTGAATTTGGGGATAGAATTATTCAAATACGGTCGATTCTAACATCAAATGACTCTTACTCAGTCAAATGGATACGGCGGCAAGCGAATGGGATGGCACATGTGTTAGCACAGTCTTCTCGTTTATCCACTTGCCCTTATTTTTTTAATTTATTACCGAGTTCTGTTTCTGATTCATTGTTACAATTTTGTCATGATCTGGCTCATTAATGCATTGTTTTTTTGATTCAAAAATATATTTAATTTTAATTGTAGTTTAATTCAATTTTTGGTTTTTCATTATATTCTAATATATTTGTTAATTAATCTCCTATTTTTTTATTATTGTTTCACAAAATTCCAAAATATAAAAATGTATTAAAATTACTAAAAAGTACAAAACATTGAATTTTGTAAAAATAAATAAATTATTTACCTTTAATTAAAATTCTATAAAAAAAATTAATCATTTATTTTCAAAATTAATTTAATTTGAATTATCAATAAAAAATTATATATTAATTTCAAATATACATAATATAAAAAAAAATCATAGCATGATATAAAATTACTTAAAAGTAAATATATCAATTTATTTATTTATCTAAATTATATAAAAGTTTCGTATCCCGTGCATCGCACGGGTTTTCGACTAGTTTTACTTAACCCTAGATGCATTATATAAGAAAAAAAAAGGTATTATTCCTTCAATTCCAAATATAGCCGTCCACCCTTTTTGAGAGAGAAAATTCGCAGTGTTTGTCATACGAAGTGAGAGGGTTGAAGGTAGCGGTCATGGCTTGATAAATATGTTCGATTATGTAAATATCAATTTTCTTTTCAGGTTAATGTCATTAAATGCTTAGAGATGCTCGTTTGGATCAGCCAATATGTGGAGTCATCAGTCCTTAAGTGTTTGCTTTCATTTCATAAATGATGTTATTGGGTTTGTGTGCATCAATTTGATTATACGTTGGAAATAAATTTATTATTATCTATATATTTATGGTTTGTGAAAATTGGGTGTTACATATAATATCTATGTAATATTAGGTCAAACTATTATGATTAGTATTAGAGTTGAAAGCTCTACTATCAACAAAGTGAGTAACATTTCATTGCATCATACACAAAGTTTCATGATGACATAGTACTTGGTTAATCATAGATTTTTGTGTAGTTAACTTTAGAGTGCTAAAATTATAACGGTTAAAGGAAGTTGTTGCATTCTGGCAGAAAGTTTCAGTTTTCTGTTATTACTAGTTGCATTATATAAATAGGAGCTCTATTTCTTTTGTATTCCTTACCCCAAATGTAAAATAAATTATCAATTAGATTCAGTTTCTTCATGGTATCAGAGACATGGAGAAGAAAAAGAAGAATAAAAAAGATTCATGAATTACGGTCCAATAAATCTTTCTTCGATAATAAAGAATCACATAATCAATCGTCTAAAGAAGACGAAAGATCATCTAAAAGAAGTATATTTGGTGGATCTTATAGAATCCAGATCTCATATCGTTTCCAAACTTGCTAACATGAATCAATTTTCTTTTATGGAAGAACTCCATGATTCGAGTTCTATCTATGAAAGAAAAGTTGCATCTCAACAATGATGCGTAGAAAGTTTTGAGAGAAAGTTCTTATGAGTTTAAATAGTGGAAGAAACATGACTACCTATTCACATCCTTGATACTCAATATGATTTCAAATGATTTAGTAGAAGGATTCCAATATGTTTCATTAGTAAGAGAATTATGGACACATCTTGAACATCAATTTCAAGACATTAATGGTCAAACTTTATACAAAATAAAGGGAGAATTGAGCTTCTATTCACAATCTAGTATCTCTCTCTCATGCAATATCTTAACAAACTGAAAAGATTCTAGGATGAATTAGTTCCTCTAACCTAGCTATAAATGTGGAATAGCTCGAGATTGTTAGGTATATTGGCACAGTAAAGCTAATTATCAATTTGTTTCGAATGGATATATTATGTTCCAGCCTTTAATTTCAATTTTTTGTCAGTTGGACAACTTCTTGAGCAAACAAAGAAGTTGGGTAATTGAAAACAAGCTCAAAAAGTTGAGTTTCTGGGGTTTAACTAAACCCTTTGAGGCCACCTGGAATTGGAGGAAGATTCTCCAGTTAAGAGACATCTTCAAAGCAAAATTCTAATACAAGATGGGGAATGGTTATTCCTTCTCCTTTTGATTTGATCCTTGGTTAAATCGTAAGAGTTTGCATGAGTTTTTTCCTGCTTTAGACATTGCAGATGTTGATATTCCTATTGGTGCTAAAGTTGATGAAGTTTGGAGGAGAGGGTCTTGGGTTCTGCCTAATCCTATGAATAGAATTGCTAAGGAACAGTAAAAACTTGATAAACATGAAAAACTATAAAAACAAAAGTAGAAAAAAATGTAGTAAAACCCATGAAAAAAACAAGAATGCAAAAAAAACACAAAAATCGTGAAAAATATAAAAAATATATAAAAAACACGGAAATATAAAAAACGTTAAAAACATGAAAATCTGAAGAAAAAAATATGAAAACAGAAAAACGTGAAAACTGTTGAAACACCTTTCCACAAGATTTTGATTTGACAAAATCATTTAAGTTTAATCCATGATTAAGAGACAATTAAATTTAAGTGCTTTGATTTAATTGTACTAATCCGTATGTTCAATATTGAGTATAAATATAAATGCAAAAGGAAATAAAAATTAAGACAGGACAAAGTCAGCATAAGAACACAACACAAGCTGAGTGAAGAGCAACTCAGAGAAGATAAGTCATCTTTAAAATAACAGCTTAAGAATGAAGCTGATCAAAGAAGCTGAGTGGAACGAAGCTCAGCATAAAAGAAGTCTGCTTCAGAACTAGATCTTGCAGAACGAAGCTGACCATGGAAGCTGAGTGAAAAAGAACTCAGTATGAGATTTGGTGACAATCAAAGACAATGACTATCGAAGTGAAGCTGAGTGATCTTCAGGACAACATGAATGATCCGTTAGCTAAAAGACAAATCTGACAACTGTCTGCACCAATAATTGAAGCCTTGAAATTACGCAAAAGCCAAATTCCGAGATGCATGGGTCAACTGTTCGTTGCTAAAAGACAAACTGTCGCAAGAAGACAAAGCCTGTAGGAAGAAGACAAGTCTGACATCTGAAGAAATCAGAAAATAAGATTGGCCTGCATATCTGAAGCTGACCAGAAGTTTGTCTCCCAAAAGAGCCGTTTTTTACTCAACGGACAAATCAAATTCAAATCATTTGATCCTCAAAATATAACTATAAAAGGACAAGAAATTCTCTTGGATCATTAGCCGATTTTACAGAATATACAAGAGAGAAAAATCCAAGCTCAAAGCACTCAAAAACAAGAAAGAAATCTTACACCAACTTTCTATTCCTTGTGTAAATGCTAGATTGATTGTTTGTAATCATCTAAAGTGTTCTTTAGCTGAAAAAGAGCAAATTGTATCAATTGTGAATTGAGAGTGTTGTGTTGAGTATTTGGTTGTAAATACTCAGTGGTAGAGAAATCTAAGTTATAGGTTGTAGCACTTAGTAGGAGTTGAGTAGACGAATAGAGGAAGATACTCTTGCATATTCAACTGCCTTGTAACCGGTTTGTGCTCTACCATTAAAGAGCTCAGTATTGGATTCTAAAAGCCTGGAGGAATCTGGGGACTGGACGTAGGCAGAGAGGCCGAACCAGGATAAGTGATACTGAGTAATTTCTAACTCTCTCAATATATATATATATATATATATATATGTGTGTGTGTGTGTGCATGTGTTGCGTGTTATACTTACTCAACATATAAACTGTTTAAAGCTGACACTGAGTAACTTAGAGTGCTGAGTTGGAAGCTGACCATAAAAGTGTCAATTCCCAACTCACAAGTGAAACAGTCTTAGTCAACATCTGACTAAAGCTGTCTTACACTAAGATCTTCCAAGCTGACCAACGCCGAGTTAATAAACTCACTAAAATTATCAAGTCAGCAAGATTAATTAGCGAAAAAGTTACATTAGTTTCTAACCCCCCCTTTGGAACTAATCACATGGGACCAACAAGTGGTATCAGAGCCTAAGCTCACTACTCAAAGATATAACTGTCTTGAGCTGATCCCGATAAATGGCTGAGAACAGCACTCGTTTCCTTCCCGGAAATCAAACAACATAGATACTCCCTGAGGGATTATCAATTAGTCGGCCTCCCCTATTCTTTGGATCCAATTATACATTCTGGAAAAATAGGATGAAGAACTTTATTCAAGCCACAAACATGAGTGCATGGCTTGCAATAGTTCAAGGCCCATATATGCCATATAAAACTGTTAACAATGAGAAAGTTGTTAAGAGTGAAACTGAGTGGTCAGAGGATGACCATAAGTAATTACAAAACAATGCTTCGGCTATCAATATGCTTCACTATGCATTAGATGCTGCAGAATACAATAAGATTTCAGGTTGCGAGTCAGCACAGGAGATTTGGAAAAAGCTTGAAGTAACCTACGAAGGTATAAGCAAGGTGAAGGAGTCAAAGGTGAACCAACATATGAGATTATACGAGCTGTTCGAGATGAACGACGATGAGGACATCTCCGGAATGAATGCTAGATTCACCAACATCATAAATGAGCTAAAAAGGCTCGGCAAGAACTTCACTGAAGAAGAGCAGGTGAAGAAAATTCTGAGAAGCTTACCAAAGAGTTGGAAAGCTAAGAAAACTGCTGTGGAGGAAGCTCAAGACTTGACCACATATAAATATGACGAGCTGATCGGATCTCTACTGACTCATGAGATCTCTATGAAAAATTTTGAAGCAAAAGAAAAGTCAGAAGACAAGAAACAAAAATCACTTGTCATGAAAGCTGACTCAACCGAAGCTGACTCATCGGACGATGAGGAAATAGCCATGTTCACAAGGAAGATGAAAAAGTTGTTCAGAAAGAATGAAAAGAACAGCAAGAGGCCATTTAGAAGAAGCGACAAGTACAAAGCTGAGTCCAGTGATAAATACAAAAAGGACAGCTCCAAATCTGTCACATGCTTTGAGTGTCATTAAACTGGGCACATTAAGTCAAGCTGCCCTAATCTGAAGAAGGACAAGAAGGGAAGCAAAAAGGCAATGGTGGCCACATGGAGTGATAGTGATGAGTCAACCTCATCTGAAGCTGATGCAAATGAAACGAAAAATATATGCTTCATGGCCGATGATGCTGACCGCACTTATTCTGAGCAAGCTGACCTCTCTGATGAAACTAACCAGGAGGAACACAATAATGAGGTAACATCCTTACTTGTGCTTAAAACTGAGATGATAAACGCCCTGAGTGATTTATATGCGCTAACTAAAAAGTGCAATAAGAAAGAAAAGGCACTCAACAGGCGGTGTGATGAGATTGAAGAGGTCAAGCTGAGTGACCTCCGATATCTCCTCCAAGGCAACTCAACTTTGCATAGTAATATAGAACTTATGCATAAGTTTGTCTCGGAGGTCCAATCAGATTCAAAGAAACTGAAAAAGGATGTCACTACCCTACAGAGCCAAATGGGAAGCTCAAATAAAAATAAATTCCATGCTGAGTACTCAAGTACTAGTCAGCATAAATAGTTCACACAGTGTGACTGTTGCGGGAAAAAGGGGCACACAAGAGAAGTGTGTTGGTACAATAAGCGGATTGTCCAATGTGACTTCTGCGGAAAGAAAGGATATACCACTAAAGTATGTTGGCATGCTCAGCACAATAATGCTGACCACACTCAACATCACCCTCAAAGGGTAATTCACTGTGACTTCTGTGGTAAAAGTGGCCACACTATAAAAGAATGTCGTCACAAATTAAAATACGACTTTGCACCTGTTTATGCTAACAACCGAGGACCCAAAAAGAATTGGGTACCTAAAGATGAATAGTCTAAAATGCAGGTGAGCCTGAGATGCGTGGAAAAATCAAAACTGTGGTATATAGACAGCGCATGCTTGAGGCACATGACTGGTGATGAAACTCAATTCATCACACTAGAGCTTAAACGAGGTGGAAGCTTTGGAGACAATAAGAAGGGTAAGATAGTCAGGCCAGGTACTATCGGAGGTAACCCTACTATTGAGTTAGTCTCCTTAGTTAAAGGTCTCAAATACAATCTGCTGAGTGTAGCTCAGCTTTGCAAGAGCGAAAGAAAGGTTGTATTTGATGATACTCAGTGTCAAATACTCGAGGGAAAAACAAATGAATTGATTTTAACTGCCCCTCGTGTAGACAATGCATACATGCTGAGTTTAAAAAAACAGTTTTCTAAAAATATATGCTTAGTGTCTAAAGAGGATAACTCCTGGCTATGGCATAAAAGACTTGGTCATGTAAGCATGGACCTTCTTGCCAAATTAGCTAGAAAGCAACTAGTTGAGGGATTGCCCAAACTTAAATTTGAAAAAGATCAATTGTGTAATGCTTGTCAGCAAGGTAAACAAACTAAGAAGTCATTTCAAAGTAAAAACATTGTCTCAACCAAGAGACTATTGGAATTACTACACTTGGATCTTTTCGGACCTGTCCAGCCACTCAGCTTGGGAGGTAAGAAATTTTCCTTAGTCATTGTAGACGATTTCTCTCGGTACACTTGGATCATCTTGCTGAGTAGCAAGGATGAAACATTTGAGATGTTCACAACATTGATTAAGAAACTTGAAAATGACAAAGACCTAAAAGTAGCTCATATTAGAAGTGACAATGGTGGAGAATTCAAAAACCAACAGTTTGATGAATTTTGTGAAACCAGTGGTATTGACCAGGTATCTGCTCCTAGAACACCTCAACAAAATGGGGTTGTTGAAAGGAAGAACAGAACAATTGTCGAAATAGCTAGGACAATGCTGAGTGAAAATAGGCTTCTAAAGTATTTCTGGGGTGAAGCTGTCCACACAGCATGCTACATTCTCAATAGGGCTTTAGTTAGACCTATTCTTAAGAAAACCCCATATGAACTTTGGAAAGGACGAAAGCCCAACATTGGCTACTTTCGTGCCTTTGGGTGTAAATGTTTTATACTCAATACAAAAGATAATCTTGCAAAATTTGATGCTAAAGCTGACGAAGTGAACTTTTTAGGGTACTCAACTAACAGCAAAGCATATAGGGTGTATAATAAACGAACTCAGGTTGTAGAAGAGTATGTTCATATTGAGTTCGATGAAGCTGACCCTGTAGGAAATTCAACTCAGCTCGATGAAGATGAACCAAGCTCAGCTTCCGCTGATCAAAATGGAGCCTCTGAGTCATCAATACAAGGGCTGACCAAAAGTAAGCAAGAAATTGAAATAACCTTTACTAACCATTCTATTCCTGCAGAGATTGTAGAAACACCTGTTCCAAACAACTCAACATTGCCCAAAGAAATAAAAATTCCAAGAGGACATTCGAAGAAGTCCATTCTTGATGCTGCTGACAACAAGCTGATGACAAGAGATCAACTTAGGAAGTATCTCAGCAATGTTGCCTTCGTCTCAATAGATGAGCCAAAGAATTTTGCTGATGCTGAGCACGATGAATATTGGATCAACGCTATGCAAGAAGAGCTTGATCAATTCACAAGAAATGAGGTATAGGATTTAGTACCTAGACCTAGGAGTCAAAAGACCATAGGAACTAAGTGGGTCTTTAGAAATAAATTAGATGAGCTAGGCAACGTAGTCCGAAATAAAGCCCGACTTGTAGCCCAAGGCTATAGTCAGCAAGAGGGCATCGACTACGGTGAGACCTTTTCACCCGTTGCTAGGTTAGAGGCTATACGTATACTGCGTGCATATGCTAGCTATATGAATTTTAAGTTATATCAAATGGATGTTAAAAGTGCTTTTCTTAATGGCTTTATAAACGAAGAGGTATATGTTAGTCAGCCTCCAGGGTTTGAAGATCCAAAATTTCCAAACCACGTTTATAAACTCAAAAAGGCCTTATATGGCCTAAAGCAAGCACCACGTGCTTGGTATGAGAGGTTGACCAACTTCCTGCTGACACAACCTTGTTCATTAAGA
Organism: Euphorbia lathyris; assembly: GCF_963576675.1. Lineage (NCBI taxonomy): Eukaryota > Viridiplantae > Streptophyta > Magnoliopsida > Malpighiales > Euphorbiaceae > Euphorbia > Euphorbia lathyris. The sequence continues at coordinate 14,219,949 of NC_088914.1, read as the reverse complement.
AAAAGGGTAAACATACCCTGCTGGCACAAATTTACGTAGACGATATAATCTTTGGTGCTACTGACGAATCTTTGTGCAAAGAGTTTAGTAAATAGATACAAACTGAGTTCAAGATGTCTATGATGGGTGAACTCAACTTCTTCCTTGGACTTCAAATCAAGCAAGGTAAGAACGGCATCTTCATTAGTCAGTCCAAATACGCCAAAGAAATGCTAAAGAAATTCGATATGGAAGATTGTAAACCCATATCAACCCCAATGGGTATTGATACTGTCCTATGCAAAGATGAGAAAGGTAAATTTGTAGATAGCAAACTATATCGAGGTATGATTGGCTCTCTACTTTACCTTACCACTAGTAGACCTGATATTCAGTACTCAGTATGTTATTGTGCAAGATATCAAGCTGACCCCAGGGAATCTCACTTAATAGCTGTAAAAAGAATTTTCAGATATTTGCAGAGCTCAGTTAATGCAGGTTTATGGTATCCAAATACAAGTGACTTCACACTGATTGGATATATTGATGCTGACTATGGGCGAGATAAGCTAGAGCGTAAAAGTACCTCGGGAGGATGTCACTTCCTTGGAAGCTGTGTAGTATCTTGGTTCAACAAGTAGCAGTCGTCAGTTGCCCTGTCTACAACTGAGGCTGAGTACGTAGCTGCTGGAAGCTGTGTTGCACAAGTCCTATGGATTAAGCAACAGCTTGAGGATTATGGAGTCAAAACAGAAACAATTGAAGTCAAGTGCGACAATAAAAGCGTCATGGACCTATCTAAAAATCCAATCCAACACAGCAGGATGAAGCATGTCAGCATAAGGCATCACTTCATTAGAGACCATGTACTAAAGGGTGAGATCAAGCTGACCTACGTTCCAACAGATCAACAGCTTGCGGATATTTTCACCAAGCCGTTGGCTCGTGAACAATTCAACATGCTAAGGGAAGCTATCGGTATGTCTAATCCTCTTCAATAATTCTATGTGCTTAATTGAATGTTGAGTGATTACCATGCTGAGTGATTTGTGATAAATTAGTAACTGTGCATGCTGAGTTAAAAATGACATGAAATCACTATATGCTGAGTAGACATACATGCTAAGTGATTATCCTAAGCTGAGTTACTAAGTCCACAAACAACTATCCTACGTAAAACTGACTACTCAAAGTTCCAAAACGTTTGATATTCCATATGCTGAGTAAAGTTTCGTTGCATAATTAATGCTAAGCACGCGTATTGAATAGCCACCTAGGATGATGTAAGCATAGTTATTGGAAAGATACATACGCTGTATGTGTCATAAATGTCAGAATAATTGTCGATTTATCATCTCGAGGAAAAACGGCCAATTCAACGAATCAGATCTCCTCGGTAACAATATAAATAGTGGAACAGTTCCCATTTCCTACTCTTTACGCTCAAAAATCTCTGGTATTCTATTTCCAACTCTCAAAAATCCCAGATCCTTCAAAAACATTTAAGAAAATGTCTGACTCCCAAAATCTCTCCGGAGCTGATTACGATCAAAATCACTCCGATGAAAATCATTCATCTTCTACTCAGGAGGAGTATGAAGAAACATCAACAGAATCCCAATAAGGTGGTCAGCCTGACCAAACTCAGGTCACCACCATCGCCAAAAACCCTAAAGCTGGCCAAGCTGGCTCGTCGAAGGAGACTCAGAAGGAGAAAGGTAAGAAACCCAGAACCTACTCACTAGTATACAATCACGTTAAGGGGGACAAGATCGATCATTCACGTTGGTTCTCAAAAGGGTTTGTGGAAGCAGAAAAACCCTTCTGCGAATGGATATCTAAGAACGGCTGGGAAGGACTATTCTCCATTCGCGAGGCTACCTATCCTGAACTGGTGAAGGAATTCTACACCAAACTGAAAGTAGCCAATGATAATAGGGATTACTTGGTCACTGAAGTCCAGGGAAAGGAGATTTTCATCAATCCTCCCTATCTAGCTAAGTTGCTGAAGCTGAAGAACAAAGGGACAGAACTTCGAACCACAAACGACCATGGTAAGATTAAATTCCCAGCTGAATTTTGTAGACCTCCCGGTTACGTAGGAGAAGTGTCTAGTACTTGCATGGGTCGAGACCAAAAGATGGCCCATTACATCCTGACCAATTTTATCTTTCCAAAAGTCAACTGTACCTCCTCAGCAACGAATTTCGAGCAGTGCTTCATCTGGCACATGCTGACCTACAAGCCTCTGAACATGCCAGTCTTTCTCATTGGTGGATTTCTGTGAAGTTCTGGTACACTTAGGTTAGGATCCCTCATCACCAAAATCCTCAAGGATTATCAAGTCAGTTTGGTTGAAGAGATCGAAGTCTGGGGAACTGAGATCACTGCTGGTATCCTATTTGGCTTGGCTTTTGACCAACCAATAAAGGTGAAAAAGGGAAAGAAGGTAGCAGGTGAAGCTGAGGAAGACAAGCGTATGCTGACCAGGAAAGGAAAGCAAGTGAAAAAGGCTGATGCTGATCGAAAACGAAAAGCAACCCAAACCAGCTCAAAAGATGTTGATGCTGTTCCAAAGAAAATCTGGGTTGTCTCAAAGGGAAAGAAAATTGATGTTGAGTAGGGTCAGTCAGCAGAGAAAAGAAAGAGGCAAGATGAGCCTGAAGAACTGGAAAGTGAGGAAACCCCTCTGAAGAAGAAAAAGAAAATTCCTGATCCAAGACCAATTGATACTGTCCCTCTTGGTTTTGCAGTTCCTGATGATTCCCACTTCATAAGAAGCCAAGAGATTGACCTTGAGCAAATCCCTACTGATCAAGATGTAGACGAACTATATGCAGGTCAGCATGATAATGATGAGGATGTCGAGCAACATCAAGAAGCTCATGCTGAGCAAGAACAAACAGGGAATATTGAGCAAGATGAAAATCCAGCTGTACAGAGTAAGACAGTTGATGCTGAGCTCACAGAGCAAGAACTAGTCATTGAAGGTCTCAACGCTGATCTCGGGGTAGAGTCGTCTCTTGATTCCATTCCTGCTGACCCTTCCCCTCCAAGGACCAAAAAGTTGAAAAGGCTTAAGAAGAAGGCCTGCAAATCTCCAGTCATTGATCTCCTGGATGATTTGCCTCTGATGGATGAAATCACTGACCTCACGGATACCCAATTTAAGTTCTTCTCAAAGCATCCTGAGTCCTCTACACAGGAAAAACAAGCCTCTGTTACTCATACTGAGCAACACGCTAAGACTCCAAAAAATCCAAACCAAACCGAGCAAGAGCTCGAAGTCCTAGCTACTCAAGGAGACAAGCAAGCTAAGGAAACTCCTGCTCAACCTGAGGTGCCTCTTCCTGCACCAACTCAAGTCCATATTGAGCAGGTAAATATCTCTGTAGATCCACCTCCTTCCCATCCCAGTTCGCAGAATATTGAGCAGGCAGTTCCTGCTGCTAATCAAAATCAAAGTCCAGCTGCTGACCATACTGGCACTTCCACTCAAGGATAGCACCAAACACCTCCTCCATCTGGTGCTACTAGAATCCCGGCCACTGAGCTAAATCCTGAGGCACAATTCGCCTATCTTCATGCAACTGAGTCTGGACGTCGCATCATTGACTCGGCTCAAAATCTTCTCCAGGATTTAAACACTTCTCATGCCGATGCTGTTGGGTCTGCCAATGCTGAATCACAAGAACTCTCGTCTGTCACTCAGCTTCTCAATGAGATCAAAAATCTCAAAGATTTAGTAAGTGTTATGACCATGGTCCAAGCCTATCAACCCAAGCAAGAATCATTTGTCAAGCTGGCCGAACTACAACTGATGATGGTGAATCATATGAATTCACTTCAGGGACAAATAAACGCTCTACCTACAGTCAACTTGGGCTATGCTACATCTGCTGAGTTAAGTCACTGCTTTACCCAGTTATCTTCTGAGCTGACTGGCACCCGTGAACTTCTCTCCTCAACTTCCCAATGTTCGATGGATGAAATTAGCGAAGCTGTCCGTCTTCTGAACCTGAGTAAAGAGGAAATGAAAACTGACTTGGTGAAAACCAATACCATCCTACAAACTACTCAAAGCTTATTTAGACATGTGCGTCACACAAACGCTCAGCGTGAAATCTACGATAAGGCTGTCCTTCGAATGTACCATCAATCTTATGCCCAGCTCACTAACGCAATATCATGGCTAACTAAGTCACAGGAATACATACTCAGCATGATCAGCGCATCTATTCGAGTCCCCGGTTCAGTTCTGGATGATGGAGTCCCAGTGCTTGATGGGTTATTTGAAAGCACGAAACGTCTAAAGGCGTATTCGGTCAAGCTGACTCGTGCTGCTCTCAATGACACCTTCATTGCTCCTCCGCCTGATGGTGGCAAAACGGGGGAGAAAGCACAAGCTGATGGAACTCAGCCAAAGGCAGGAGAAACTTCAAGCAGTCAGCAAAAGAGGAAAGACAAAGGCAAAGGGGTAGCTCAAGTCAATAGAGAATAGATTAAGAAATTGACTTGTGTATTTTGTATGCTGACCATTTATATCATCCTAAGCATCTTTTCATTCACATTGTTTTTCATAAGTGATGCTTACTATTATACTTTATGCTGATCTGTCTAAAATTGAACAAACAAATAAATTCAAAATTAATAACATACTCAGTACACATAAACTCTGATACCAAAACTATTCATGTATCAAACTGAGTAAACATTAAACTCTTCTGAAAATTGACCTAGGTTCATCTGAATTAGATATTAGAAAGACCAGGATTGAACTAAGTCGGTATAAACATGTCTTTCCTTAGTACTCAATTAAATCTTAGAAGGTTTAGAGTTAAGATAAGACAATGTATGCAACCCTTACGGGGGAGTAATCTCAGAAGAACAAAAAATAATTCAATCATGGGAATTTCAATACTGAGTTCCATAAATTAAATATTTTGCCAACATCAAAATGGGGGAGTTTGTTGAAACACCTTTCCACAAGATTTTGATTTGACAAAATCATTTAAGTTTAATCCATGATTAAGAGACAATTAAATTTAAGTGCTTTGATTTAATTGTACTAATCTGTTTGTTCAATATTGAGTATAAATATAAATGCAAAAGGAAATAAAAATTAAGACATGACAAAGTCAGCATAAGAACACAACACAAGCTGAGTGAAGAGCAACTCAGAGAAGATAAGTCATCTTTAAAATAACAGCTTAAGAATGAAGCTGATCAAAGAAGCTGAGTGGAACGAAGCTCAGCATAAAAGAAGTCTGCTTCAGAACTAGATCTTGCAGAACCAAGCTGACCATGAAAGCTGAGTGAAAAAGAACTCAGTATGAGATTTGGTGACAATCAAAGACAATGACTATCGAAGTGAAGCTGAGTGATCTTCAGGACAGCATGAATGATCCGTTAGCTAAAAGACAAATCCGACAACTGTCTGCACCAATAATTGAAGCCTTGGAATTACGCAAAAGCCAAATTCCGAGATGCATGGATCAACTGTTTGTTGCTAAAAGACAAACTGCCACAAGAAGACAAAGCTTCTAGGAAGAAGACAAGCCTGACATCTGAAGAAATCAGAAAACAAGATTGGCCTGCACATCTGAAGCTGACCAGAAGTTTGTCTCCCAAAAGATCCGTTTTTGACTCAACGGACAAATCAAATTCAAATCATTTGATCCTCAAAATATAACTATAAAAGGACAAGCAATTCTCTTGGATCATTAGCCGATTTTACAGAATATACAAGAGAGAAAAATCCAAGCTCAAAGCACTCAAAAACAAGAAAGAAATCTTACACCAACTTTCTATTCCTTGTGTAAATGCTAGATTGATTGTTTGTAATCATCTAAAGTGTTCTTTAGCTGAAAAAGAGCAAATTGTATCAATTGTGAATTGAGAGTGTTGTGCTGAGTATTTGGTTGTAAATACTCAGTGGTAGAGAAATCTAGGTGCTGGGTTGTAGCACTTAGTAGGAGTTGAGTAGACGAATAGAGGAAGATACTCTTGCATATTCAACTGCCTTGTAATCGGTTTGTGCTCTACCATTAAAGAGCTCGGTATTGGATTCTAAAAGCCCGGAGGAATCTGGGGACTGGACGTAGGCAGAGAGGCCGAACCAGGATAAGTGATACTGAGTAATTTCTAACTCTCTCAATATATATATGCATGTGTTGCGTGTTATACTTACTCAGCATATAAACTGTTTAAAGCTGACACTGAGTAACTTAGAGTGCTGAGTTGGAAGCTCACCACGAAAGTGTCAATTCCCAACTCACAAGTGAAACAGTCTTAGTCAACATCTGACTAAAGCTGTCTTACACTAAGATCGGCCAAGCTGACCAACGCTGAGTTAATAAACTCACTAAAATTATCAAGTCAGCAAGATTAATTAGCGAAAAAGTTACATTAGTTCATAACCCCCCCTGGAACTAATCACACGGGACCAACAAAAACAACACAAAAAAACGTGAAAAACTATTAAAAACACGAAAACGTGAAAAAATCGAAAAACAAAAACTTGAAGAAATTGAAAAAATGAAAAAACGCTAAAAACACAAAAACACAAAAGCGTGAAAAAACATGAAAAAATACGAAAATATAAAGAAACACGAAAACGTGAAAACATCGAAAAAAACAAAAACTTAAAGAAATTGAAAAAATGAAAACATGAAAAAACGCGAAAAACACAAAAACGTGAAAAAACATGAAAAAATACGAAAATATAAAAAACACGAAAAACGTGAAAAAATGTGCTTTTAACCTTTTTATGTTTTTGTGTTTTTGGCGCTTCACAATTTTTCACGCTTTTCAGGTATTTCACGTCTTTTCATATTTTTGACGTTTTCTTGTTTTTCGTGCTTGCTCATGTTTTCATATTTTTCGTGTTTTGTCAAGTTTTCGTGTTTTTTATATGTTTTCACGGTTTTCACATTTTTTTAGTTTTTTCGGTTTTTTCGTGTTTTCACGTTTTTCATATTTTTCGCGTTTCTCACGTTTTCGTGGTTTTTTTATGTTTTTTCACGTTTTCGTGGTTTTCATATTTTTTTCGCGGTTTTCATGTTTTTGTGTTTTTTATGGGAGTTTTTTTTCGTTTTTCCGCGATTCTTGTTTACACATTTTTTATTTTTCTCATTGTCACTTTTTTGTGTTATTCACGTTTTTCATGTTTTTTGCGTTTTCTCACATTTCGCTTTTTTTGTGTTATTCACATTTTCATCTTTATCACGTTTTCGTGTTTTTTGTATTTTTTTCTTTTCTATATTTTCGTGTTATTTACGTATTTGTGTTTTTTTGCGTTTTCGTATTTTTCATATTTTATCACATCTTCGTAATTTTTCGTGTTTTTATGTTTGTAATGTTTTTGCTTATTCATTTTTCTGTATTTTTATATTTTTATATTTTTATATTTTTCGTATTTTTGCATTTTTGCATTTTTTAACATTTTTCTGTTTTTTTTGTTGGTTCAAAAAAAAAATTTCTTGTGTTTTTCTGTTTTTCACTCTTTTAAGGATATAAGTTATGGACATTTATATGATTTGAGAAATGGGATGATATTAATTAGGAATAGCTATTCCTATATTGAATTAAGGAATCCATATTCTTTCATTCATGGAATACACATTCCAAAAAAAAATGAACTAAAATATTGAAATAGAAATTTTTAAAAAATAACTATTTTATTCTCTCTATTAAATAAACCAAATAAACTCTTAGTGGTTTGAGGAGTTATTAAGAAACTGTTTAAATTGATTTTTAACTCTATTCTCACCATTAATAATATTAATTAGAAAAGGGAAATTGTATTTTTTATCCCCTGGGAATACACATCATTTAAGATATGGGTAAATTATACCTATGGCCATTGAACTTTACTTATTTTAACATTGTGATCAATGAACTTCAATTCTTAACGGTATGACTATTTAACTTTACACTTTTTAATGTCGGTGACCACTCAACTTTAACTGACTCATCAAAATGAAAATATTCAAGAATTAAAGTTGTTCAGAACGAAATTTACCATGAAACTACATTTTTTATTTTCCAAAATCACATTTTTTGGAACTTTTTCTCTCTAAAAATTCACTCTATCTCTCCTAACCAAACAACATCCAAATGACTTCAAAACGAAAATTTTCAAGAATTAAAATTCCTTACAATATCATTAACTCTTTGAATTTTTTTTTTTTTTGAAACTGTCACCGGTCATTTTGAAGCGTTGAGTGACCACTGGTATTAAAAAAGTCTAAAGTTTAGTGGTCATATCGTTAAAATTGAAGTTTAATAACGACAAATGGATAAATTTTAGTAGGCATGGGTGTAATTTACCCTTTAAGATAAATACACTTGCTTGAAAGTTGAAAGTTCATATCAATGATGGCTTTCCAGGTAAAACGCTTCTAAAATACTTAATCGAATCATGTTTTTTTTTTTTATGTAGCACGTGTTAGCCATGAAAATCTAATAAATGAAAATTGTGTGTCTAATTATTGGGGACAAGGCACCCATCTCTATTTTCACTTATTATTATTATTATTATTTTTTTAGTATGTCTTTTAATCTAAATTAATGTATAATAGTATATTCAGTTGTATGCTGGTGATAAATTAATCCTACAACTATTTCCTTTCACCTCTAAATTTTGTTTCCCCAAATACTTTTGGGGGCATCTTACTCCCCAAACCCTGAGAAACAGAGCTCATAATCAGTAAGATGGATGATTCCGGAGGCCAGGCGAGTTGAGCACCCGCCTGTACCCGCCTGGCTATAGTGCAGGCGGATTGAGCACCCGCCCTCCTTTACGGGAGGACGTTTTTTATTTTTTGCGTATATGTTATTGTTCAGGTTTCTTACGGGGCTCGAATTTGAAAAAAATCTATACTGATTGTTGTGTTCAAATAAGAACTAACGTTGTTGGATTGTTTTGTCATTTTTCAAACTGACGTTCTAAAGAGTCATTCTTAATTTGACATTCAGATTAAAATAATATTGTAAATCTAAAACTAAATTAATATATAATACACTAATTAATTGTTGTGATTATATTTCAAAAGCAGTTGTGATTATAATATTTCCTTTTTCACTAACAATATAGAGAGAGTCCTGAAAATATTAAATTTATGTATATTAATTAGTAAATCTTTATTGATAGTAAAAATCATTAACATTCTAAATAAAATAAAATAAAAAATAGAAAAATAAGTTACAATAAAAATAAGATTTATAAAACTGTAGTTCATATATTTCTTTTCAAATTTATGTCAAATTAAATAAAATAAAATTTATATAATAATAATGTATGGTTTTTTAAATCGAAATATATTATTTAGCACCAAAAAACCCTCTCCGCATCTTAACTAGGTTGGTACCAGGATAAAGACAAACTGAATATAATTGTCATAATAAGAATATAAAATGAATTATCTATTACCATTAAATAATGTTATATTTTGTTAAAAAAAATAAAGCAAAAAAACACTTAACTAAACGATATTGTAATGCGCATGTCTTCAACTAGTATATGTATTGGGATTAAGAACCTTATTTATATCATTAAGACTTAATTTGTTTATCGAAAAATATTGGACAAGGAAAAAATTTATTGGAAAGAAAATATTTTCCGGTATTTGGCTACAATACGTAAAACATGAAGAAATTTATGGGTGATTGTTATTCTCAAAAGGGTAAGAATAAATTGAATAGAGTTCCAAATTGCTTAGAAAAATATTTTAACATTTTTAAAAACTGTAAAACATTTTCCACATTGTTTTTCATATATTTTTTTATTGATTAATCTAAAAATTTTCGTTCATTTATTTTCCTAAGCAAACAAATACCGAAAAAATCAGAAAAATATTTCATTACATAATATTTTCGTGTAAACAAATGAAAGATTGCATTAAAAAGGAATACACGTGTTTTCTATAAAAAAAAATAAAATAAAGCAATCATAATTATTTTTAAAAAATTAAGCCATGGTGAATGTTCCTTTGCGGCTCATGGCAAGCTGGATGGACCTTACGAGTCGATCGCCGCTGAAGCAATGGCTGTTCATGCGGCGTTATCCTGGTTAAAATGGAACAACTTGAGTAATATGGAGATCCGCTCAAATTGTCTCTCAGTGGTACACGCAATAAACAAATCAGCGACACGGTTATCGTACCTTTGTGAAGTAATTTTAGAGTGTAATTTGTTACTACGAGTATTGAATTATGTCTCTATTTCTTTCATTAAGCGATCAGCAAATTCCGCGGCTCACCTATTAGCCCGAGCCGTTGAGTTTGGTTATGTTCATGTTGAATGGGTGGTTCCGCCCCCTTTCTGAGTGATATATTTCATTTGATATTCAATAAATTTCTTAATTCATTCTAAAAAAAAGAGATCTAATTAAATTAAATGTCCTTTCCATGCAAAGATACTTGAAAAGAAAAAGGAAAAATAGAAAAAGAAAGAAAGATGAAAGATGTAAACATGGTTGAATATGTTACTTCTGGATGCAGCAAGCAAGCCTGAAACAATAAGAATTACAATAACTTTTCTAATACATTAATTAATTATTCTTTATCTTCTTCAAAGGGTTTCAATCGTCACGTTGATTTCTTAAAATAGGGTTTCTTTTTTCATTCGAATAAAGTTTAATATATTATTTGCTCTCTAAACTTTTTGAAGTGTTCTAATAGTTCACTGAACTTACCTAAGATATCCAGTTAGCCCTTGAACTTGTACAAAATAAAGTGTAATCAATTAATTACTCATTTGCAAAAAAAAAGTAAGCATACGGAATATGTGTTATTACATAATTCATATAATATATTAAAAAGCAAGTTTTCACTTGCTTGAATGTAAAACTTGTTACTTCTCATATCTAATATTAGAACTGCATACCCCGACATTAATCACTTTACTTTTTTAAGACATATGCAATATATCTTCTATATTTAACTTACTTTTTTGCAACCGAGTGAATAATTGATTACATTTTATACAAATTTAGAGGGTTAATTGAACATTTTATGTAAATTCAGAAAGCTATCGAAATATTTTGAATGTTCAGGACGCAAATGATATATTAAGCCTTCTAAAAATTAATTTGTATGAATATTTGACTTTTTCTTTTTTTAATCTATCAAGAAGAATCGTATTTTAAAAGGACTTAATGTAACTAACTGAGATTAACTATTTGTGGTTGGAATTTGGAAACCATAAGTAATCTTATTTTACATATATATAAAGAAATATTATATATGAATTATTATTTTATTTTTTTAAAGTAGTGTTTTCAGTTTTTACGACAACAACATGATTTATTAAATGGTAAAATGCATATTTAGACCTTTAATCAATTTATTTTTATATTAATGAAAATTTTAATTTTTCAAGATAGATACATTAAGGGGTGTTTGGCTGCTCCTTTTCGTGCTCCTTTTTGCCTTTTCACTTCAAAAGCGAGAGTTTTAGGTGTTTAGTTAGTGACCTCATGTTTGCCTTTTACATCTGAAAAGCAGCATTAGGTGTTTGGTTAGTGATCTCCTGTTTGCCTTTTACACTCGAAAAGCAGCATTTTGCAAAAGCAGAGAACTCTGCTTTTGGGAAAAGCAGCTTTTTCCAACAGCAAATAGCAAACCGTAACAGCAACAGCAAACAACAATAGCAAACCGTAACAGGAAACAGCAAACAGCAACAGCAAACAGTAGGTGAAACAAACGGCCCCTAGGTCATTGATAAATTATTTTTTATACTATTAAGTTTCTATTTGACTCGTCTGTTATGTGAATAATTCAAATTCCAATTAGTATGGATAAAACTGTCAGAATATCACTGTTCCTCTAAAGTAAAATAGTGAAGAATTTATCTGAAGTGACAATCTATATGTCAATTGATGTATTAAAACAGTGAGGTATTGACATTTGCACTAAATGATGTTTGAATCAGACAAACAATTAGACTTCCACTTTGATAATGGATCAAGTTAAATTTATTCTGATTAACTAAATATAATTAAAATTAGAAAAAAAATGTAAAAACAGAAAAGGAAAAAAAAACATTAAAAGAAACGTGAAAATGTGAATAAAGACAAAACTAGTTGCAAAATTTAACAAGTTGCCTCACCAAACTGTTAATTTATCGCCCAAAATAAAAAATAAAAAAAAAAAACTACTTTTTCCAATTTTAAGAACTGTGGTCATCTTATTTCATTTTTATGTAGTAATTTGGTATTTGATCCAAAATTCATTCTAGTATTACTCTGCTACAACTATATTTTTTAAGTGAACCTTTTAAATTGTTTCGTACATTAAGATTTGAATTCGGTATCTCACTTAAATGACTTCGAGATTTATACCACTAAAACTAACCATAATGAGTAATTAGCTTCAACAACCACATTTATCGAAAAAACTGCAATATGATATCAAAGACGTAATCCGATGTTAGATATTAAGTATCGCCTGTAAATAAATTTCAGGCTCTAAATGTTCAAATAAGACATGAAAGCTGCTACAAATATATGTGGTTCCCCCAAAATTCTCATTGCTCTTTCCAATTATGTACACTCAAAATGCCACAGAAAGCTTGCGTATGTCAACAACCCTCCGTACTAGAACATGTCTTCGTACGTGCGAATAAACATATCATTTTAGTCCGCTCTCCATATGCAATGTAACAGGTGAACAATCACGCCTGTTAATCTTCTTCGGTTAAACTGGATTACCAGTACTGTGGCTGCAACCTGATTTTCATCACTCCGTTTTAACTTCCTCTCTAGCATCTTCAGCATGTTCCTCAATTCCTTCCTGGGTGTTATAAATAGCCAAAATAGCATTGAATTTATATAATCATATAAAATTAAAAGCAGACAAATTTAGGATTCATAAATAACTCTTGAGGCTTAAACAAGAACATATTGATCTTGCATATCATTAGCTGAAAACGCTTGCAGTTCAGTTACGTTTGTCATCCTACATTAGGCACGAAAGTTGCGTTCCTTGCTTTGAAAACAAAACTAGCAAATGCTGCATAAAATGAATGGTAATTCATATAATCATACTGCATCATGCTGCAACAGTGCCAATTAACAGAGAAACTAGACTTCCCGCTGATACATCAGCTCAACAGTCATCATTTATAAATATAGTTGTGATATTACGAATCAATTAAGTGACTCGAACAGGACAGCTGCCATAAGAAGCAGAAAACCAGCTAACCAGACACTTTTCAGAAATCTATTGTATTGTACCCTCCCTAAATCGGCTCCCAAATCCCCCGTCTTCTAACCAAAAACCGAAAAAGGAAAAACAATTGATGAAGAGGAAGAAAAGGTAGGTGCCCTTCTTGTGAGCTGTGAGCTAAGACAAATTCATTGAAAACCACATCTTGTGAACATACAAGAAGAATTATTTTATTAAAGCTCATGTTGTCTAATGCCCAGGCAGGCAGTTAAACGATGAATATGCGAGCTGTAAATAAAGGATTATCACAGTTGTACCTTTTGTCTATCTTCATGAGACCCCAAATCGGAAGCCTCAAAATTCAAAACTTCACTTTTTTCTGTCCTAAACACGGAAGTAGCGTTCTCATTGCTCTTAAGTTTCTGACTAGACAAATCACCGTTTAAAACTCCAACAGCAGAAGAATTGTGACTGGTGCTGGCAGAATTCTCATCGACCACATTGTCTACAGTCGAACTGACCCCATTTTCCATTGGCATATTTTTTAAACTACCATTTGCTATTTCACTTCTTGTTCCTGCAGCCTCTTCTATTTTCCTCTTCTCGGCTTCTCTTCTTTTAGCTTCTTGCTCCTTTAGCTGTTTAAATCTGAATGAATGGACAGAGTTAGAGCACAAAACCGTGAACGGTCAACAACAATACACATAGAGGCTAGTGTTACCTTTCACCAGGGCGCGGCCCTTCGGGGGTCAATTTTTCAACTTGTACAGCCTTAGTTTTTGTGGAATCTAGTTCAGAGACAGGCTGAATGCCGCGGAGTTGCTCTTCAGAGACGGACTTTTGAATCCGGAGTTGCTCTTGTTGGCTCACAGGATTTTTCGCACCACCTAACTTCTGAAGCCACACTTGTTGTGCTGTGCTCAATATGTTATTTGTGAACCTGTGAAGTATTCACACAAAATTTCTACAATAAGGTCTCAAATAATTCAGAGGGATGCAACAACGTTCGAGTAATTGAAGGGCTTTATACATGTTCTCACCAATAAAGACTTAGACCAGAGGGAACCGAAAGAGAAAAATAACCAATCATTAAAGGGAGGAGCTTCGTTATTGCTTGAGAAGTCTTCATGTTGGGATCATTACTTTGCTATTAATGACAAAAGTAAAAAAATGAGCAATTTCAGATGGATCAAGAAAGAGGTTAGAAACAATATTTTTTTATTGAACCGAGCTACATGGTGCAATGATTCGGTTAAGCTTGATATGACTATGCATATAGGAACACCTTTACGGCTGGAAAATGACTCACTTGAGATGATTGCATGATTTGGACAGAGATATATTGTGAGACCACCAGCAAAGCAGGCAATACTAGATATGCAAGAGTGTCAGACCATCCAAGGGGCGGATGTCCATCCTGTTAAAAGTTCGATAAATTCAGGAGACCATGAGACAAAATAACAAAACTTGTAAAGGTATTAAACAGGAAAAGAAAGAGTGAAACATGATTAAATACTAAAGACATCTTCACAAATATACTTGCATAAGACGCATTATCACGCAGGAGACTAGCATGATTGAAATGACGAATCTTTAAAATCGATGAACTGTGGTTTTGTCAATTTCAATAATAGAAATCAATAGATACTTTAAGAACTCAGAATTTGAACCAAGTTACTTACAAGAAAAGGGAAAAGCCAGGAGATGCCACTGCCACTTTGACGAGCAGCAACTGTAGTTGGACCAGCAAGAGAAGGTATCCAAAAGAAGCCTTCAGTAAGAAGTCCCTTTATTTCAGACACAAAGATTCATTTAGAAAAAAGATAAATAAGTAAAAGGTCGTAAATGAATAAAACAGAATGCTACCTCGTCAGCTACATTAGAAAGGGCTCTATATAATCCAATCCATACTGGTATCGTAGCAAGAGTAGGTAGGCAACCTGGTTACACCAGTAAGAAAAAAACGACAAATTCTCAATCGCTATAAATTGCAGCAAGGGCAAAGAAAAATCTTGAATACATCCAGAAATTTGATTGTTATGTTTTTGTAAATTATATTTACTCAATAAAAAGCTTAAATCTATAATCTGTTTCTCCAGTTTACCAGAAGAACCTTTTCTTTGATTCCCAAAATATATGATAGAGGCCTGACAACATCTAACTTATCAAAAATTTGAACCACTTCTCATAAACTATTACTCAGCAACTAAGACCAACAGCGCGCAGCTGATTCTCGAAAATCTATAAGATACCTATAGTGCATTTTTATGAATTTTGAAGAAGAAATCATAAGAAAGCTCATTGGGACTAGAAGATATATAACTCAACTCAACAATAACATGGATGCAAGTCCCAATAACTCGAAATCTAAGCCGAGTTCATAACAAATCGATGACAAATATGCAATAGAATTACCTGCAAATGGGTTTATGCCAGCTACTTTATACAATCGAGCTGTCTCGAGTTGGATTTTCTCCTGCCAGTCATACAAGTATTAACCTCAGTGAATGAATAAGCAAAAAAAGCTAGAACCATGTACTTAAAATCAGCATTCCACAACATAGCAAAATCAATGACTTGCATTGCATTTCAGGAAAATAAGGGAAGTACTGAAATTCACCTAAATTTTTAGCAGAAAGAACAAAAGTTCACCTGATCTCCAGCATACTTTTGCTGAATAGCTTTTATTTGAGGCTGCAAGGATCGCATTGCCATAGAAGATTCTACCTGCACAAAACAAATTAACATATTCAAAATTCTTCAAATTGAAAACCCCTAAATAGAAAAAACCCCAATTAACACAAACCTGTTTCCTAGTCAAAGGAAAAGTAGCAGCCTTAACAAGAACAGTGAGGAGTATAATTGCAAAACCATAAGAATATGGAACATGAACAGCAGATAACCCATCTTTCAAAACCTGAAATTGAAATTGAATTGAAATACAAAAGTACAAAACCATTTTTAGCATACAAAATTACAGAAATCAAATTAGGAGAATGAAAAAATAAAAAATTAACTTACCTTCAAAATAGTCTCCATGTAATTGGTAATCCCAGAGAGCCAATCATTGTTCTGTTTAGTCGTGGTTGTGGTAATAGTATCCGAATTCGAAACAGTAGCATCAGCAATTGTGTAAAGAATACTTTCTGCTCTAGCAAATAAATCCTTGATTGGTTCAGCTGCAAAATCCGGGTCAGGAAGGAGACCCGGGTGAAGACGAGAAACGAAAACAGAGCCACGAAGAAATGGTTTATGTGTAGTGAAGGAATTGAATTGAGTTCGAGAAAGGAGAGGGTTTAAAATTCGGGTTTGGTCGGCGAAGGGGGAGAGGACGATGCTTGGTAATGATGAAGATAAAATAGCAACCATTGGGTTAATTTGGGGGAAATTCAAAGATGAAGAGATTGAGCTTTGAAGTATGGAGTTGAAGAAATTGAAGTGTCTGATTCTGGTCCAGATTCTGGGGAAGAAGGTAAGAGCGAATTGGGGAAGAAAAGATGGAGTTTTTTTCTGTTTCTGTGATTAATGCGTCACGCTTTAACTCACTAAATAAATATCTAGTTTCCCATGTGTTTTTTTTTTCTTTTAATACTATTTTTAGGGGGAAATCAAAATTATCCTTTGGATCAATTTTTAAATTAAAATTGGTAGTAATTTTTTTTAAAAGGTGATATCCTTTCGATTAATTTTCAAACTAAACATTAATAAAAAGAAATTTCATCTTAGAATGATGAAATAATTGTAGTTTAATTAAGAAAATCAACTAAGAACGGAAACGGAATAATAATAATAGGGCCTAACCTTAATAATAATTGGGTCAAATACATGAATATCATAATAATATTTGTTGAAAATATAAAAAACATAAAATTGGAAGAAAAGTGTAAGTAAAAAAAATGATGGACAAAATGAACGAATAGTCGTGTCCGTTCGTAAACAGGTTTATGAACAGACATGTTTTTTCAAGTTCTATTTATATAAAATGGAATTGTCAAATTTATAGACTAGAAAAATTTCCTACTCTGGAATTAGTGAGGAAGCCAGGAATTGATATATAGGGGCTAAGTTTAGTCTTGCGGATAACGTTGGAATTAGATTTATTGGGTTGGAGAAAATTTTCCTGAGAGCAAAAAAAAAATGGCCTAGAAAAATGTACTTTCGAGTTTTATTTATACAAAATGGAACTGTCAAATTCACATACTAGAAAAATAAAAATATTCTTTAAAATTTTGTGTACATTTACATTGTTCTTATTTTTCTACTATGTGTCAGTGGCGGAGCCAGAAATTGATATGTGGATGAAAAGATAAAGGGATAGAGGACAAAAAAAGGCCTAGAAAAGTGTGCTTTCGAATTCTATTTTATACATAATGGAACTGATAAATTCATATATAAACTATAAAAATAAAAATATTTTCTGAAATTTTCTGCTTTATATACGTTTACATTGTTCTTATTTTCCTACTCCAGAGGTCAGTGAATTAATATATGGGGGCTAGTTTTAGCTTTGCAGATGACGTCGGAATTAGATTTATAGAGTTTGAAAAAATTAGCCGAGAGCAAAAAAAAAAAAAAAAAAAAATGGCCTACAAAATGGTTAAGAAGATATAGAAAATAATAAGGATCAAATACAATAATATCATAACAAAGTTACATTTAAATCATATCACTAAACTTAATTCTTAATATATCATTATTTTCTATATATATTATGATTTTATACTAAAATTTAAAAAATCTAGACCCAAATTCATAACTCATAAACCCTAGAAAATATATTTTAAACTTCTAATTTATAAATTCTAATCCTTAAAGTATATTAAAAGTGTTGATTTTACTAGTTTAACATAATTCAAAATTATTACTTGACATAGTTATAGATAGTTTTTTAAAAGTGAATTTATATGTAAATTTTTCAAATAATTTAATGACTTCTTTCATTAAAACATACTTTTTAACCAATTCAACTATGTTAGGATATTGAAATTACACTACACAAAAATAGAAAATATTGACAAAATTTGTATGGAGGAAATTACTAATACAAAGGTCCGTTTGTTTTACCTATTGTTTGTTGATACGGTTTGTTGTTGGAAAAAACTGCTTTTCCAAAAAGCAAAGATTGCATACTTTTTTAAATGACTACTTTTTAGGTGTAAAATGCAAACAGTAGATCATTAACCAAACACATAAAACTCTTCATTTTAAAGTGAAAAGACAAACAGAAACATAAAAATTAGCAACCAAACACCGTAATTTAACTTTATTCTTTTAATTCATATTTTATCATTATCCTTACAATTTTCTATATTGGTTTTATTTGATTTTATTACTTACTTCTAACAAGTATTCCTTCAAATAAATAAATAAATAAATATATAAAAGAGTATATTTATAAAACTTTAAATTTTAAGATATGTTTTTATAATTTTAAAAAAAATGACATAAAATATAAAAAATAAATAAGGAAGAAAAAGGTTGCATTTTGGAGAGTGTGAGAAAGGTGATGTGTATGCTTCATCCACGTAAATCATTCGGTGGACATACATATGAACCGCCATATAATCTAATTTTGGTTCAAATATTTTTAGTTGTTGGGCCATAGGATCAAAACAATAATGTCCATACCATAAAATTATAAGGGCCGCTCTGTGAGCCAATAAAGTTAGTATGAGTGCGAACAAAAACAATATTGAGATTAGTGATAGACAGGGGCGGAGCCAGCTCAGGGCTGGGGCCGGAGTCCCCGGTCACCGACTCCACCTTTGAATACTTATCGTTTTGTTTTCTGTAGTTCCCTCTAAAATTAATATACATTGATTCTATGTAGTATTATTTCAATGCTTAAAGGTGTATGAAATTGTTAAGAATACATGCTCCTATTCAAGAGATCCTAGATTCAATTCTCTCAATCTCATTTTATTTTAGAATGTTTTTATTTATTTTATCTTTATTTTTAATAATTATAAAAACATGTTACCATTATTAATTAATTTAAATGGACTATTTATTTTGATAACACTTTTGATTTCATTTTTTATTATGTTTTTACTATTAAAAAAATTAATTTCTTATTTTTTAGATTCAAATAACTTAGTTTTTAAATTAAGTTTTAATAGAAAATAAAAACGGTAAAACTGTTATAATTTTTTAGAAATTAACATTGAATTAATAGAAAATTAAATATGTTTACTATTTTTACGTTGGACACTTTTAATGTTTTAGCGAACACACCGTAACACGTCAACGATGTGTTCGCTAAAACATTAAAAGTGTCCAACGTGAAAAAAGTAAACATATTTAATTTTATATTAGTTCAATGCTAGTTTCTAAAAAATAATAACATTTTTACAGTTTTAACGAGGCTAAATTTTGTTTGCCCAACCCGACTTTGAAAATTTACCCTCAGCTCTACGGCTAAAATTAGCCCCCCTAAGTTTAAATTCCTGGCCCCGCCACTGGTGACACACCAAGTAAAGGTTTGATAATTTTTCATGATATTGCCAAATTTACTGTAGTCCTTTTGAGAGAGGTTGAAAGCATTTGCAACAGTCTGAAAATTTGTCTCTAGAATGAGATTGTAGATTTGCCTGGAAAGAGCTTCTTTAACACATAGGGCTTCAGCTACTTTTACCTCCACATTGCTAAGAAAAATGGTAGAGTAACATCCAAGGACTCTATATCTCGGAG
This sequence comes from Euphorbia lathyris, assembly GCF_963576675.1. Taxonomy (NCBI): domain Eukaryota; kingdom Viridiplantae; phylum Streptophyta; class Magnoliopsida; order Malpighiales; family Euphorbiaceae; genus Euphorbia; species Euphorbia lathyris. Next base: position 14,200,111 of record NC_088914.1, on the reverse strand, counting down.
AATAAAGTCACACTCCACTGACTCTATATCTCTGAACAAAGCTGCATCCACATTTAATTTTTTTACGTTTGAGGGTAGGGGGGTTCTCTCACAATTGTGAATGGCTTGGACCTGATGTATGTTCATTGATACTTCTATTCTATTTTCCTGGGATACATGGTAATCGCCCCAAAATGTAAGAGCGAGGATAATAGCAATGGCTGGCGTTGTGCATGGATTTTGCCAGACCGCGTCATTTCGATACTTTTAGATACACCATAGAACAATACTATACTTCTCACAGGAAAACCTTAACTTTGAGAGGAATATTCAAACTTCGTAGCAATGACCATCACTGTTATTTTGTTCCTCAGTATCCATCAGACATGCATCGTCCACTAATCTGTAACCCGATTTCACGATGTACCTCCCCTTTGTATCGAAGTCCCAACACATATGGTCAGAAGTATCCAAAAAGCCTCTAGAAGGTGAAGAATAGTCGAAACATCTGACTTGGTAGTAGGGTGTGAATGAGCGCAGTGTTCTAGGAAGTTGTGTTTGCAAGCCATAATTGACAGACCTTTAACTCCTCTAGACCCCCTGGTGCAGTCCCTAAAACGTAAAAATCATTAGTAGGAAACCATGGATCCTCCCAGAGCCTTACTTGTTCACCATCCCCAAGGCTCCACTGATAACCCTTCTTGAGATGTGAAGTCGCATTCCAGATGCCCCTCCATGTTTGGCTCGAGTTAGAACCCAATGAAGCCGTCGAGAAATATCTAGCTTCAGCGCATCAAGGTTGATGATGATGTTCCACACATACTTTTCCAAAAAGAGCAATGTTAAAAGAGTAGAGGTGTCAAAAACCAAACCCTCCTCTATCTTTCCTAATACAAAGATGGTCCAAGAAATTAGGGAGGAGAAATGCACTTATGCAAAAAGCCGGAATGTTTTGCACTACAAAGATAGGTGTTTATCCTGCCAGTTATGAACTCTCTTCCAGACTCTGTCTTGAAGAAAACAAAAAATATTGCATTTGTTCCTGCCTATGAATGAAGCAAGCCCCAAGCATCTCCCTATATTTTTAAGGGGTTATAGATGTGCAGCATCTCTTTTATTTCATCCTTTTATTCATCACTCATATCATATTTGAGCTAAAGACTCGATTTTTGAAGTTTCACGCTCTAACACGAGTTGTTTGCATATTTGTCTAGAATGCTCTGAACTGGTATACACTCCACTGGCGTGCATCTAAAAAAGAGGACATTATCATCTGCAAACAACAAATTCGATCTAATAGGAGGTCTTGAGAAAACTTTAATATCGTGTAAGACTTCACGCCTTTCTACCTGTTTGATAAGTCCTAATAGGACCTCTGCACAAAGGATGAAAAGATAAAGGGATAGAGGACAACCTTGTTTGAGCCCTCGTCTCAGGGTGATAGGAACAATTGTATTCCCATTAACCAACATTTTATAACTCACGGTGGACGTGTATTGCATCATCTATCAAATCCACATATTAGGGAAACCCATTTTGGCGATAACAACTCGAAGAAAGTTCCATCTAACCATGTCATATGCTTTCCGGATGTCAATATTCAGAGTCACATTTCCAAACTTTCCCTTAGTGCGTCTCTTCATATAGTGAATGGTCTCAAAAGCCAGCAGAACATTGTCGTTGATGGATCTGCCTGCCACAAATGTGGACTTCTCTTTACCAATAAGTGGGGAAGAGAAGTTTTTAATCTGTTCATGAGCACTCTGGCTATCAATTTGTAAATCAAGTTACATAGGAAGATGGGCCGAAAATCATTGGTGGGCGTGGGGTTCTCAGTTTTAAGGATAATGATGATATCCGTTTCATTAATCAGATTCAGGAATATCCATGTACAAACCCAGGAGATGCATACTTGAAAAATATCTTCTCTAATCAAATGCTAAAACTTCTAAAAAACATTGGGTTTAAACTGCCAAGACTTGGGGATTTATCTGGGTTCGTTAAGAAGATTGCCATTCTAAACTCTTCGAGGAAGAAAGGTCTGATGAGCTTCTCTAGGAACCCGACCAATACATTTAGTTCACTATCATTAGTTGTCGTAAATGAGGGTGAAGTCGACATGGTACAGTTTACTGGCTCACTGGTTTTTGGTGAAGGTGCGTTATGAAATTCATGCTTCTTTCTTTTCTGTTTTGTTTCTGTTCCTCAAAGAGGGCTAGGTCATCATTTTCTGTCTCCGTAGTGTTCATATAACTTTTCGTCTGTGTCGCGCCGGTGTCCACGGATTGTGAAATGTTCCTCTTTGATGGCTCCCACTTTATTAGTTTGTCAACAGTGCTACACAGTCCCATTTAGGGGAGATTGGTGCGTAAGGATTTTTGAGTCGCCACTAATCAGTTTGACGGTTTGATTGGATACTAATTGGATTCGATCTTAACCCTTTTTGGGTGATCCAGATAAGGTAGTGGTATGTGATGATTCTAGATTCGGTTTCTGGTTACGTGTAGGAAAGAGATGTACTCTCACCCTACCCCACCCGATAAATCAGTACTAATATTTCTACATGTTTGGCTTTACATGTTCGTGCTCGATATTACTTTAGTTGCTAATCGTGTTTGCTTAAAACTTTCTCTGACGCTTGTGAAGTCTTTCGGGTCCACGACTGTGTATAGAGCTATAACATAACCCTATCCAGTAGTTTAAGAGGGGGGGGGGGGTCTTACGATGATTTTGAGACGACACTTGGAATTTGTCTTAAAGTATATTAACCTTTCGCGTCATGTTTTAAGTTTCTTGACCATATACACGGTTATGACATAACCTTGTATAAAGAGTTTGAAACTAGAACCATTGGAAGAGTATTTTCATATTTTTGAAAGCGTTCTTAGGTTTTTAGGACCATGGTTATAACATAACCATAACATTAGATTCAGATAGAATGGACATAAATGGTTAGAGGTTATAACTACAAAATCAACGTCATATATTGTTTTATATAATATATTAATGTTTCATTAGGTAATTTCTTAGTGATAGCCATGTATATAATTACAACACAACCTTATACAGTAGGTTTATAATATATGTAGAGAATATATTAATATTAATATGACTTTTGGATGATTTATAAGTTTTCGTTTACCATGCATACGATTATAACATAACCTTATGCATTAGGTTTTAAAGTTTAATTGAAAATTTACAAATAATTTATCTTATATTTTAATCCACATATTTATCAATTTCAAGTGACTTTTATTAGTACCAAAAGGATTTTGAACTAAATTAAAATGAATTAAAATGATGGAAATTAAGTTCCTTTAATTAATTTATTAATCTAATTGACTTAATGAAGTTAAAAAAAGGTTAGTGAGAGGGAAAGGAACGCGACCAAACTATTTATTGGGTAGCGTTTGACAAATAGTTAGGATGTAAGCGGGATGGAGATTCCCCGTCCCTATCCCCGAATTACAAATGGGAAAAATTTGGCTACCATCCCCGTCCTGCGGGGAATCCCCATCTATGTTTAAGTTTTTAAATTTTCTACTTTTTCTTGTAAAACGTCAATTTGTAGTATATAATTTTTTTTAAAAGTCATAAACTACTATTTCAAGAACATGTAAAATCATAAACTACTAGATATAGAAAATTAACTAAACAATTACAAACAAAGATTCAAAGTATAAAATAAATCAAGTTCAAAATAAACTAATAATATATATATATATATATATATATATATATATATATTAGTTTTTTTCTTCTTCTATATTTGGGTATTTAGTCGGGGATCCCCATTAGGGACATTCAGAGACGGGGATGGGGAAGGGGACGGGGATGAGACACTTATAACCATCTCCGCCCCGTCCCCGACTGTCAATATACAAACCATCCCCGCCCCATGGGGATCCCAAACGGGACAGGTCTTCAACGGGGATGATGAATCCTCAACTAATTGACAGCCCTAAATAGGTAGGGGGGTGATGAGCTAAATTTTAACTCGGATTAATAACCCTGAACCCTCCGTTTTCAAAGAAGGTGAACAAAATCGTTTGAACTAATTAGACGGAGTAACGAGATATTTGAACTGAATTATAAAAGTTAATTAAAAATAATCAAGTAAAAAGAATTTATAATTTTACAAAAAAAAAAAAAAAAATCGATCAAAAAAGAAAATGAAGGGATTAAGACTTAAGCTAAATGCAAATAGATCAAAAAGGCTTATTGGGATGAACTTGGGCCGGACTTGATTCGGAGGCCCAATTAAAAGCAGAATAGGTCCAAGGGCTGAGAGGCGCATTAGTGTCATATTCGTCAAGGACATGATTCGGGGGCCCAATTAAAATCCCTTCTTCTTCTCCCATGACCGGTGTTTAATCGGCCAACCACCAGTCGGAAAGGTTCCTTTCCTCACTGAGGCTTCGAGGTGCGCCTCCTCATAATCAAATTGGAAGTGTGAAGCGTGAAGCTCCTTCGGCGGTGGAGAAATTCGAAACGATTGTCATCTATGGCAACCTCTACTTCCTCCTCAGCTCCAAACCCTAAATTCGAACTTACTAAAAAGGTAGCCTGTTTCTTCTTTCGGATACATACATACATGCATACGCTTATTTCTTATTCATACTGTGCCTATCATCTTGTTTCTTCAATATTTCAGGTAAGAAGCCATGAAGTTGCTTTAGCAGAGCTGGATAATCTTTCATCTTCTCGGGTAAGCTCGCCATAATATGTAAAATCCTTTCCTAGTTGAGGAAATTTCCCCTATCAAGCTCTCCTTTCCGTCCTTGTGCTTCACTATTTCTCTGTCACAATATTAAATTTTTGGTTTGAAATTCTTGTTCTATAGGGCTCGTCTTTATTGATTAACTCCTATTCTTCTTGAAACTGGAAATGGTTGTTTTTTGAAATTTTACCATTTCTCTCTTATCTAACCTCCGTATTATTTTGGGATGACCAAAATTGAAAGGCTAGTTCAGTTCTTGTTATTTCTATTGTGCCTTTTCAACATGAATTTACCTTTTTCTTGTGTTCTATTGTGCAAAGTGTAATTTGGTCAGTACTTGATAGAGAACCTTGGGATGAAGCATGCCTATCATGTATGTTTGTTAATATATTGTTAGGAATCGGATGTTGATTATGATAAGCTTAATATGCGGAATAGAAAATTAGATATGCATTCACACGAACAAGAACAAGAGATTTACCTAGGTCTACTAATTTTGCCTGCGAGGAGCACAAAATTCATTACTAATCGACAAGTTGGTTAGTACAACAGTAAGAAAATCACATTCTTTATCCAACAATCTAACTCTCAAATCCCATGAGACCCGATTACACTCCGACACATATCCAAGTCGAGAGTGGAGGGAACAGCGGTCTGATGGAAAACTACTTTCACTTACATATCCATATCTCAAGACCACAAGTTTCAAGACTCTAAGTTTGTATATTTAGGCCTGAAAGTAAAGTCCTTTTCCTAGTGGAATTTACTTGAAAAGAAAATTTTCAATTTCTATTCTAATTAGAAACCCGATTAAATAGGATTCTTGACATATATGTATGTATATCGCAACGTGTAGCATAATGTTTTGACTGCATATTGGTGGAGTAGAGTAACCAGTTGTAACAGGAGTTGAGCTGAGTATAGAATTCCATGAATGTTGTTGTCTGTAATTGTATAGGAATGAGTGGATGGAATGAGGTTCATCTATCAAGAGATATAAAATTATAAAATAGCCTTGGAAGATGTAGAGGGCGAGCCTTGGCGCAACGGTAAACGTTGTTGTCGTGTGACCAAGAGGTCACGGGTTCGAGTCTTAGGAGCGGCCTCTTGCCAAGTAAATTGGCAGGGGAAGGCTTGCCCCCAGTCCACCCTTGTGGTGGGACCCCTCCCCGGACCCTCGCTCAGCGGGGGCGCGTAGTGCGACCGGGCCGCCCTTTTTTTAGCCTTGGAAGATGTAATATCTACCGTTTCTGATGATTGAATAAGAAAACCCTATCATATGATATTATAACTGTGATTGTATGCTGATCATTTGTGTAAAATATGCATGTCCAAATGTGTTCACTTGAATGCTTCTATTTTGTCTTTCTCTTCTTATTTTGCTGCATTGATTCTTTATTTACATTCTTCTATCCTCTAGAAGAAAGGGAATTGACATGTTTGTTGTAAAAATCCAAACTATTTCCTACTTTATGCTTCCTTTCAAAATATTTCCGGATATATGGCATTTTTTTGTTGTCCAAAACACTGCTTTGACAAGCGGAGAAGTGTATCTGTCGTTTGAACTTTTACCACAAACGTGTCAATATTCCCTAGAAGAAGGATACAGGGAAAATAACATGTTTTGTTCTTGAACTTAGGCTGTCTATCAAAAAACTGGCAACCTTTTTTTCCGGACAAGTACCCAAAAAGCAAAAGCGGCTGAACAGAGTAAGCACCATCTTTTCTGCACTTGTTACGAATGCTCGAAACAACTGTATTAACATTGATTGTTCTCCAAATTGTGCAGAACAGCTTGATTCTGCCAAAGCCATGTTAGCAAAGCTCAACTCCAATTGATAACTAATGTTTTACAGGTTCTGAATTTCCTTTACTAATTGCTTTTCGTGGCTTTAACATTTGTTATTATGCATTTCGGACATTGAAAGATTGTAGTGTTTAATGCTCAATCTTGTTTACGTAGCAACTCAAAGTGTTGTTGTGTTAGAAATTGACAGTCAAGTGCTGTTGTGTCAGAAATTGATAGTCGTATCTTACTTTTCACTTCAATAAAGCCCCGTACTGTGAATGGGCGAGTAGGGGTCAAAACAAATGCTCCTCTCACGTTTCAGTAACTTGGTTTTGGAATAGAAAATTTTCAAGCCATAAGAATTAATGAATAACTAGTGCAGTTCTCATTCTACTCTACAGTCAAGGAAAAGAAACCAGGTTAAGTGACACCATAAATTAAAACATTTCTCATGTCTTGAAATAATGGTTTCGTTCTTTTATGTTTAAATTTTTTTGGACAATTCAATTCTGTAAAACCAATTGCATTTTTAACTTGTGTTTGAAACACTACAAAAAATAACACTTTCAGGGACGGAAAAATTCGTCCCCAAAAACATAAAATTTTGTCCCCTATATTTTCAGGGACAATTTTTTCGTCCCCATTTTTCGTCCTTGTTTCCTCCGTCCTTGATTCTATAGGGGACGAAAAGAATGATGTCGTCCCTATTTAGAGGGACAATTGTCGTCCCCGCTTTTAAGGACGACTGTCGTCCCAATTGATAGGGACGACTGTCGTCCTCGTTCCTAGGGACGACATTTCATCCCTATTCTTAGGGACGACATTTCATCCCCGTTTATAAGGACGACTATCGTCCCTATTCTTAGGGACGACATTTCATCCCCGTTCCTAAGGACGACTATCGTCCCCATTCCTAAGGACGGTATGTCGTCCCCATATAATACAACAACAACAACAAAGCCTTAGTCCCGAAATGATTCGGGGTCGGCTAACATGAACCATCATATAAAACCGTGAAAATCAAGTCGTGTCAGCGACACAGATTCGCTCCCTCCACTCCGTCCTATCCACTACCATATTTTCCTCAATTCCCAATAAACTCATATCACTCTCGATCACCCTCCTCCAAGTTTGCTTAGGTCTTCCCCTACCCCTCACCACTACATCCCTTTGCCACTCTTCGGTTCTCCTAACCGGCGCATCAAGCGCTCTACGTCTCACATGGCCAAACCACCTTAGTCGGTTTTCTCTCATTTTATTCTCAATAGATGTAACCCCTACTTTTGTCCTAATTATTTCATTACGCACCCGGTCCTTTCTCGTGTGACCACACATCCATCTCAACATACGCATCTCCGCCACCGACATCTTATGGATGTGGCAGTGTTTCACTGCCCAACACTCCGTACCATATAACAATGCTGGTCTAATTGCCGTCCGGTAGAATTTTCCCTTCAATCTATTAGGCATGCCGGGATCACAAAGGAAACCCGTAGCACTCTTCCACTTCGACCAACCAGCTTTAATCCTATGGGCAACATCTCCATCTACTTCTCCATCCGTTTGGATAATAGATCCTAAATACCGGAAGCAATCCGAGGCCTGAACAACTCTCCCATCTAGGGTGATTGTCCCTGCCTCCCTACTCCTACGGCCGCTAAACTTACACTCCAAATATTCTGTCTTACTTCGACTCAACTTAAAGCCTCTAGATTCTAGAGTTTGCCTCCATAGTTCCAACTTCATCTCCACTCCTTCTTTCGTCTCATCAACCAACACAATATCATCTGCAAACAGCATGCACCATGGTATACCATCTTGAAGTGAACTTGTTAGTTCATCCATAACGATGGCAAAAAGAAATGGGCTTAGTGCGGAACCTTGATGCACTCCAATCGTAATAGGAAACTCTTCAGTTTTCCCAACACTAGTACGTACACTCGTGCATACTCCCTCATACATGTCCTTTATGATGTCAATATATTTCCGCGAAATGCCTTTCCTTATCAAGGCCCACCAAAGTACTTCCCTTGGTACCTTATCATATGCTTTCTCCAAGTCAATGAAAACCATATGCAAGTCTTTCTTCTTATTTCGATAGTGCTCCATTAATTGTCTCATTAGATGGATGGCTTCCATAGTTGATCTTCCCGGCATAAAGCCAAACTGGTTTTCCGAGATCTTCACCGTCCTCCTTAGCCTTTGTTCAATCACTCGCTCCCAAAGTTTCATAGTGTGACTCATTAATTTGATTCCCCGATAGTTGGCACAATCTTGGACATCGCCTTTGTTCTTATACAAAGGGATTAAGGTACTTTTCCTCCATTCTGATGGCATCTTATTGTTTCTCCAAATTTTGTTGAAGAACGTCGTCAACCATTCGATTCCTCTTTCTCCCAAACATCTCCAAATCTCAATAGGGATGCCATCAGGTCCTACTGCTTTCTTCAACTTCATCTTACTTAATGCCATTTTGACTTCACCCTTTTGAATTCTCCGCAGGCATTCATGATTTATCATATCGTGATGGATACTTATATCTCCAACATCTTGTTGGCGATCTCCATTAAATAAGTCATCAAAATAGGACCTCCATCGTTCCTTGATATCCTTATCTCCAACTAGGACTTTCTGGTCCACATCCTTCACACATTTAACTTTTCCGAGATCTCGCGTCTTCCTATCTCTCATCCGAGCAATTCTATATATGTCTCTTTCCCCTTCTTTCGTATCCAATCTTGTATACAGATCCCGATTCACCTTTGCTCTAGCATCTCGTATGACCTTCTTTACTTCCCTTTTAGCCTCTTTGTATTTTTCGTAGTTCTCGTCACTCCTACATTTCCCCAATAGTTTATAGGATTCTCTCTTACTCTTTACTGCTTGTCGTACTTCTTCTGTCCACCAAGATGTGTCCTTACCCGGTGGCATGCTACCTTTAGATTCCCCTAGAACTTCCTTCGCTACTTCCCTTATACTATGCTCCATCTTATTCCATATTGAATCTATATCTGAATCCATATTGCAAGTCCAAATATCTTTTTTGGTCATCTCATCCACAAATTTTTGTTGATTCTCCCCTTGCAATTTCCACCACTTAATCTTAGTCTCTACTTGAGGTGTTTGTTTTCTTATACATTTCCTACTTCGAAAATCTAGCACCACTACTCTATGTTGGGTTGTCGTACTCTCACCAGGGATCACCTTACAATCAATATAACTCTTTCTCCAAGCACTCCTTACTAAGAAGAAGTCAATTTGGCTCGCATTACCGCCACTCCGATAAGTCACTAAGTGGGATGTTCTCTTCATAAACCATGTGTTCATGATACTCAAGTCATAGGCTGATGCGAATTCCAAAATATCATTTCCTGCTTCATTCTTATCTCCAAAACCATACCCTCCATGAACACTCTCAAACCCATCTCGCCTAGAACCCACGTGTCCATTGAGATCACCCCCTAGTACCATTTTTTCATCCCTAGGAACCTGTTGCACCACTTCCTCTAAGTCATCCCAAAAAGCTTGTCTTATAGACACATCTAATCCTATTTGTGGCGCATATGCACTAATGACATTCACAACCTCATCCCCTATCACTAGCTTAACACTCATAATTCTATCGCTCTTCCTAGACACCGCTACTACCTCATCAATATACTCCCTATCAATAAGAATACCTACTCCATTTCTACCCTTATCCTTTCCTGAGTACCAAAGCTTATAACCCCAAGGAGCTGTCGTCCCCATATAATACTGATAAAAATTTCATCCCTACAATAAGATACAACAATCATCCCCAAAAAATAATATGATAATTATTAAGCAAAACAAATAAATTATCCATTTTAAACTAGCAATTTACTAGTTCATTTTCAACAACACACCAAACACTCATATATAGACATAAAAAAATCACAAGGTTAAGCTGATTATGAACACAATAATTTATTATTTAACGGTAATATTCAACAGAAAATGATTAAAAAACGGAATAGTACATATCCATTGAGCTTGTTCTTTCCAAACAACATTATAGTACAAATATGCCCTACAATAATTTCTATGATCAATAAAACAATATTCAAACGCCTCTTGAGCATTAAAGAGTTTCATTCTGCTCACCTCTTTGTTAATCTACATTGATTAAAATAGTGTAAGGTGTTCCATCTGCAAAAGAAGTCCATAAATATATCATTATATTTTCACAACGTAACAATATAAAGAAAGTATAGTATCTTTATCATACAAATACATTTCTGCTCTGTCTGATCATACAGATATTATAATGTTATAACATTAACACTTGTTCACCAATAATCTACAATTGACTATTCATTAACTATTTAAATTCATAAAAGTAAATCCATCAATTTATGGGGACTTCCCTAAATCAATTTTCTTATAAGTAAAAAACATAAATTATAGAAGTATAAAGCCACGAGCCAATTTTAGCTTAGTATTAGCAGGGATAAAGTTTTCCATAACTTAAACCCAATTATCACCCTAGAATACTACATATCACTCTAAAATTCAAGCTATAAATATTCTAATTCTAGCATCAAGACAATGTATAATTTAGCTTAATATATAGCACCAAGTATGAGAGAACATATCATCTTACTTTATTGTATAAGACATAAATTAAACATGTTCAAAGCCTTCAGCATCATGAGTGTACGAAGTTCTCCCAAACGAGCATCCATCATATATTGGGACTAGCAACAACTGTCCAACATGGCCTGTTTAACTACGTAACAACATAAATATTACACAAGGCACAAGCGATAGAAGAACAACTATGGCATGTGCAATAACGAATTTAGCAGCACCAAATAATGATCGACTTTAAAGCATAACCCATTAAAGTCCTATTTAGTTATTTTAATAAAATGAAAGCTTACGATCAAAACATTTATTGGAAATAATTAAAATGAAGATATTCTTTCTTAGAGACTGAAACATAAGGAAAAGTAAATTCTTACAGCTTCATCCTCTGCATCATAATCTTCAAGACCAGCTTCTCGCAGATTCTGAGCATTTTCTTCCTCATCGTTATCACGATCCATCTGATTTTTATGCTCCCTGTAACTTTCATTGCCATCTTCATCTTCTACTTCTTTATGATCACCCATCATGCTTATTTCTGCTTCTTCCATCTCATAGTGTGACTTTGAGCTCTTATCCTTATTTCCGTTCTTTCCATTTTCTCGTCCTCTTATCAATGTGACCACCCTCATCATCTTCTATCTTCGACCTGTCTTCCACTTAGAACTGGCTATACTGCTCTTCCATTGCTCCCGAAAGCAATACCAAAATTAGGCAAATGAGAAACTGATCTTAACCATGTGCTTATTTCAGATAAAGTATCTTATTAAGACCTTGGAAGTACCTTTGAACATTCAACAGATACTCTAATTTCATGTGAAGGTGCAGGCATATGAAACAGAGCAAGTTTTTAACTACACATGCTCAAAGTTCTCTTCTAGTTGTTGCACCTTTTTAGTTCATCCTCTTGCTTTCTCCTCTCTAATTTTTCTGCAATTAAAATGTTGATGTTATCAGCAACTAATGTAAAACAACGCTGACCAATACAAATGGTTTCAAAGAAAGTTAATAGTTGCGGAGCTGGAATTTCCTCTGTTCTTTAAAATCCATGGCTGTGAAAAAAAGATAAGAATTGTGAAAAGGTAAAATCCTTTTTTTAAAGAAAAAATCCAGAAATTTAAAAACAAACTTGGTCTATCAATTGTTTAAGGTATATTAAGCTCGTGAAGAGTGCTGAAACCACAATTGAAGCAGAAGAAAGTTTGATAAGAAGCTCAATCAGACCCTGCCAACATAATGGAAACACAGAACTTGAGAGACAATTAAAAATGTGCTAATATAATGTCAAACTTGATTTGTACAGATGATGGACATTGTATATTGGTTGGGATATATTTTACTTAGTCCATGCTTAAGAAGTTAATTCAGCATCTAGTCGCAGCTTTGAACACCCGAAAACATTATGTGTCATGGTGTGTAAGTGTAAAGCATACAACTTTTGGAATTTGGCATACAAAAATAAGGCAGAAAACAACATGCTTTAAATTCTAGAATTTGCTATTAGAACTTCTCATGCTATAAGAAACAAATGCATCAGACTTGACACAAATGGCTTGAATCTTTAATTAACATGAAAATCATCCTTAACCTACATTACCATGGAGTTTTCTAAGGTTACCAGAGTTTGCTTCATTGAACATATAGAGCAATAATTTTAAAGCACTATTTGTTCCTTCTTAGCTTCTTAGTTATACAAAAATAATAGTTGGGCTTTTGTGGAATGAAATCTGAAGATTCAACTATGCTTTATGGAATGAAAAGAAATTTTACCATCCCTGCAGTATCCATATCAGGCCTCACCAGACTACTAACTTTTGAAACAGAGCTTGATAAAATAAAAATAAAACTGGAGAATTAACACTGGAGAATTGGACCCATTTGGCAGCAATTCCTGACAATACTCTCTTTTCAAATACCCATAACATATAAAATTCACAAATAAAAATACATTGCATTGGGGGTAAGGGTCAACAGAACAGTGAAATTGCAAATAAAACAAACAGGAAGAGTCTAATTAAATTTTACCGAAAACAAATTGACCTAATTTTAAGACTCGAAACTAGATAGATATATACAGTTATAGAGAATGAGAATGAGAGAGTAGATATACCAATGGTGAAGGAGAAAGGGCGTGAGCGAGACAATCAATGAGAGTCGTGGAGGAACAATGGTGAACGACGAGGAGAGGATAACGACATGCGATCTTCAACCGATTGAGAGACGATTAGAACATTAAGGTAGAAACTTCAGCAACAACAAATAAAAAGTGGAGGATTTCAAATCCATTTACGAAGAGAAGAGCTGAGGGTTGAGGGTTTGGAAAATTTTCAAATCAATTTGGCAAATTGGAAAGAGAAGGGGGCTGAGCGTTTCACGGAGAGAAAAGCACAAAAGTGAGAAATGGAAAATAAACAAAGAGAGTTTGTTTGTCCCTTATTTTATTATTGGAAATTAATTTATTTTATATAAATACTCATCAATATAAATTTGTCCCCTATTCTAATGTTTAAGAGTATTAGGCACTATATGAATATTTGTCCCTATTACTAATTTAACAATCATATTTAAGGACAATCGAATTTAATTGTCCCTAACTATTTGTACCCAAAACTCTCTTTTTTTTTTTTTGTAGTGAAAAGAACTTTAAAAACACTTCATTCTTTCAAATTATAAAGGCTTAATACATCATTTGTCTCAGCCAATATGTAGTCAAAACATTATGCTACACGTTGCGATATATATGCATATATGTTAAGAATCATATTTAAGCGGGTTTCTAATTAGAATAGAAATTGAAAATTTTCTTTCAAAGTAAATTCCACTAGGAAAAGGACTAGTGTCAGAGTGTGATCGGGTCTAATGGGATTTTTGAGTTAGATTGTTGGATAAAGAATAGGATTTTCTTAATGTTGTACTAACCAACTTGCCGATTAGTAATGAATTAGGTGCTCTTTGGAGAGTCTGTTTTAGTCCGAAATTTTACTTCATTATTATATTTTCGTTTTGCTCAATTGCATGTCCGGAAACTCATTTTATATCCTTTTCTCTGTCTCGATTTTCTCTGTTTTCAACAAACCGAAAATCTGATTGCTTTTGGATTTTGTTACTAAGCTAATTTAATATTGAGTCATAGTTCTTGCATTCCTAAAACGTCGCTTCAAGCTTTAACTCAAAATTAATTGTTGTGAGTTGTTTCCAATTTCAAGTGTTAATTCTCCAAACATCTATTTTGCTCACGTTCATTCATCATCAAATTGTTATTGGAATTTCACACTCGAGTCGTTTATACTTTGATCGTTTGTTTAAGCCACTCGTACACTCGTGGAATCCAGACCGATTTCAGCCTAAGACCCGTCAAAGCTAGCCATTTATTGTCTTTAAGTTTGTCATTTCAATATCTTTCAATTCTATTATTAGCATTTCAATTTCGCTATTTTGATTACGTATTTCAATTTTCATTTTGTTCACATTTTGTTTTAGATTCAACATTCATAATTGATTTAGCTATTTTTGTGGTAGATATAAAATTAATTATAATTGCTCATATTTCATCAACTCCTATATAATTAACATGTTCCATATCAATAAAATAGTTTTTTTTCTCAAATAATCTTGTCAATTTCGAATTTAAATTTCATTTATTTAACTTGCGATATTTATTACTCCATCCATTCCATTATATAAGTCATTCTAGGGTATTTCACACAAATTAAGAAATATATTGGTTAACTAAAAAAATTCTCTCTCATATCACTATTGGGCAATAAGCATTGGAATATTAAAAAACGCATGTACCAATACAAAAAATAATTCTCTCTCATGTCACTACTGGGCAATAAACATTGGAATCCTAGAATGATTTATATTTAAGGAAAAAACTAATTTGCTAGAATGACCTATATAATGGAATGGAGGGAGTAATTATTTAGTAAAACTTTCATAGCAGCACTAAGAATCCAAGAGGGGTTTTTTATTCAAGGTTTTTGCGCACATTTTTATCACTTTAACTGTCCAAATTAATTGAGAATTAATTTACATGGCACGCCCGTACTCAATCCATATGTGACAAGGTTGAAATTGACAATAGTATGAAAATATCTCTAACACGTTCATTTTGAAATTATTCAACTCTCATAATGAGATGCAAGGGTGAAATTGATCTTTTTCTCAAATTATTTGAATCATTAAGAACTGAAAATGTTGTATTTTGAACACACCCTCGTATCACATATACATAATGAATTTCCTTATAAAGAAAAGGCACCTAACTTGCATGATGTAATGTCAAATTGCATTTTTCCCCATTCAATTGTAATAGAGAAATTTTACAACATTTGCGCATTTGTTACATATACATTTATTTAGGAAAAATATAAAAATAAACCTTATGATTTGGTTGATTTACAAAATTAGTCTATATGGTTTAAAAGCTTAGAATCAAGGGTTCTGTGTTTTTATAGTTTACAAACTGAGTTATTCTGTAAAAAATTATTGTCGTGACTATTTACTCCACGGAAAAGAGATTTGGAACACTTAAAAAGACTGATTTGCAAATTACTTAAAAAATCAAGGTATGACTTTCTGTCTTTGCAAATCGATTAAACCACAAAGTTTATTTCTATAATTTTCTCTGTTTATTTTATCCATTTATATAAGTATTTATTTTTTTAACACTAATAATTTCTCATGAAGTGATATATATTTTTTTTTAATTGGTCAGGTATATATTTATTTATTTTTTTTTTTTTTGGTAGAAAAGGAAAAGAAAAACGAATATATTTATTTATTAATATCAATAATCTCTCGTAAAATTATATGCATCTCTTTTTTAATTAATCAAATGTATTAGTTTAAAAGTATTTTACGAAGATTCTATAATACTTAAAGACCTACACTTAACCAATAAATCAAATTAGATATTGTTACGGGCTAATTTAATTTTTGTATTTTTAGCATAGGTTATAATTTTACTCTATAGTTTTTTTTAAATTTATTTTGCAACAAAATAAAAATGTAATAAAAAATAGAAAATAATATCAAAAGATGATGGTAAAGGCTATGGTTACTTTGTTTTTGACAAAGTAAACCTTACTTTGTGTGTTTTCACCATTGGATTGATTTTATACTCCATCATCCAATGATGAAAATACACCAAGTAAAGTTACTTTGTCAAAAACAAAGTAACCATAGAAGGCACCAAAGATGATTATAAAAAAAGAAAAGAAAAAGAAATAATAAAAATCAGGGGCAAATTTGCACCATTTTTTCAGTAACCCGTCCAGCAATTTCGACGATGAAAACGGATCCCGAAATAGCAAGATATCAGACAACTATTATTTTTTTCAGAAAGCTCGGGATGTTATCTTTCCGGAATGTCAAAAACGGAGCAAAACGAAGCTAAAACGAAGCCAGTAGAATTTTTCAAAGAGAAGTAGTGCAGAAAAACGGGTTTGAACTTGTCTTCATATCCCAGGACATATTCAACGGCATTACCTCCATATTTCCAACTCTCCACTCACCCATTTTTTTCTTTAACTCATGGGAAGGTAGTGGGATCATGTTTGAGAAAAATAAGGGCCACTAACATGAGATTTGTTGCTCAAAATCCTATAAATAGAGCTCAAATCCTTCATTTCAATCCCCACTCAAAAATCAATCAAAATCAATCAAACACGGACAACTCAAATTTTTCTCTCAAATTCTCTGCCAAAATCAGCCTCTTTATCAATCCCTAGATTCGTAAAAATCGTTCTCTAGCATCTATTTAGTTTAAACAAGGTGTCAATTCCCAGAATTAGTTCTTTAATCTTCAGTTCCTCAAAAAAGCTTCCAATTTTCAGAAACTTCAAATCCGAAATTCTCTTAGTTTAATCAACCAATTCTCAAATCGTTTTTTGCAATCTTTTAGTTAAGTCAGTAAAATCATTACCCAATCCTCGGTTCAAGCTTTCTTAGTCTAAATCAAATTTCACCATTGATAAGTTCTTCAAAGCTTCAAGCATTTTCCATGAAACCAAGATCACCGAAACCCCATTTTCGAGGCATTCTTAGTTTACACATCTATTCCAAATCATATTTGGGAACTTTTTTATTGATCTCGATCAATTAAAAACACTCAGAAACAAGCTTTTGAGTTTTTCATCATTGAAAAATTCATCAAACAACCTTTCTGGTGAGTCGTTTTCCAAATTTTATTTAGAGTTCGTTAGCTAATCGTTTTAGCCCAAATTAATTTTAATCTCTTTATTGACATCAATTCTAGAACTCTCAATTTTTATTTCGTAAAAAACGACATCCTATAGCCTTCTAAATCGCCCCTAAAGTACCCTCCACGAAACAGAATCAAGCTTTTGGTTTTCTCAACCGTCAAACAATTATTCTATCGCCCAATTTTCAATAATTTATTCCGACTCATTTACTCGATCTTTTTCTGAAATTCCAGTTCTAAACCCTTCCTTCGCACACTAACTTTAAATATTAGCCTTCGTCTTGCTATAATCCGAACTCTACAGCTCCCGAGATTGAGCCCGAAAGTCCCACAAAAGCATCAATTTAGTCCCATTTTGCTGTTGACTTGGTGGTAAATTTCTGCTCAAGTCTCTGAACTCTCCGAATTACTTCAAATTCGCCCAGCACTACCCGGACAACTCTACAGCCCCCGAGCCGATCTTCTGGAGGTCCAATCCTCAATTTCACGCATCCCAACGACATCGAAGAGATCGGTTAATTTTATTTCATCCCGTACATACTTCTTTTTGTGACTTATTTACATTTCTAGCTTTGAAGTTATTATTTCATTTTAAGTTGTAATTTTCATGCTTTATTATTATTTGTAATACAAAAAACATTGAAAAATATTTACAAAATCAATAAAAATATAAAAGAAAATTAAAAAATTTATATCTTTGTGTTGTTTTATTGCCTTTATTTTTAGTACTTATCTTAAGAATTTGTTTTTTCCGACCGACCTGTCAAGTAACGTCGGGACCCAAGACCGTTGTTTTTATTTTCAGTCCTTATAACGGTCGTCAATCACTTTTTGTTTAGAATTCAAGTAATTTAGGCGCATTTTATTTATTTACTTCGTTCAATTACCATTTTACCCTTTGAGAATTAGCTTCTCTGGCACGCCCGCATTATTTTTACCATTTTTAATCCCCGCAAACGCGTATCAAGGTTGAAAATTGGGATATTTCGAAAATATCGCCAACAATTTTTGGCACGCCCAGTGGGACCAAAAAACATTTTTTAAAACTATCAAAAATTGCATCTAGGCTTATTTTTTGATATGCATAATTTTTTCCGCACTCCTTTTTATGCTCCACTTCACTATCACCAAAATTTGTTAGCTAACGCCAACAATTTTTGGCACGCCCAGTGGGACCCCAAACATTTTTTTTTCTAGTACCGAAAATTTTTCACCAAATTTTTTCCTATTTTTAGGCTTAAATTTTTTTTCCATTACTAAATTATTTAACCAAAAGTTAATTATTTTAATAGTGTATTTATGTGGTATTTTATTGTCGTGATATTCTACTTTAGTGTTTTATTTCCAAACTTTCCTAAATATTATTTGTTGTTTACAATGCCACCCAAGAAAAATACAAGTCGAGAATTACACGTTCCAGAGTCTGATGAAAATCAGAAGAGGAATGAAGATACAAACGTGGACACGAATGCACCCGAGGGTTATGTTGCCGAGACCGTGAGCCACTTGGAAGACGTTCATCGGATGTCAATGCCACAACCGGACTTCAACGCATTTTTTGCGAGACAAGAGGCCCATATGCGCAACATGGAAAGGCTTGTAGCCGAGATGTCGCAAAATGTTAAAGCTCAAACTGAGATGATGCAAGCTTGGAGACAACCCAATTTGGAAAACAGGATTAATAATCTCACCGATGAGATGAATAGAATCCCAGATAGGTGTGCTGAAATTTATGCTAAAAATTTGAATTCTCACAATGTTTCAGATAACACAAGGGAAGGCACTCCCCAAGGCGACCGATATAGGCCACCGTCTAGTCGGGAGGAAAACATGAGATTCAATGAGCGAGGAGATCGAAGAACCTCGGAACAATTTTCAATACCCCCAAATGCACCTCATTTCACGTCAAACACCGGACCTAATACCCACTCGGAGCACTATGGTGACATCAACGCCCGTGGTTTGGGGGGCACGTGGAGAAATCAAGACCGTGATCATACCCGCGAATATACTCGTGAAAATATTCGTGAGAATTCTCGTGATAATAACAACATATCTCGTGTTTCAGGTGTGAGGAGCGAAATGTGTAATGAAGCGGAGGATAGGCAACGTATTCGGAACATCGTGCAAGAAATTTATGGACCTACGGTCCGTGAAGTATACCGTCTGGAGTTTCAGAAAGCTTACCCTAGGGAATATGACCAGCGATACCCATTTCCTCACAATTTTAGAATTCCAAATTTTTCTTTATTTTCAGGTGAAGATGTACAATCTACCATCGAGCACGTTGCTCGATTTTCATTCCAATGCAACGGGATTAGTGCATAGCGAGACTTCGATATGCTTCGTTTGCGTTTATTCCCTGGATCACTAACTGGACCGGCTTTCACATGGTATACGACATTACAACCTCAATCTATCAGAAGCTGGGGTCGCATGGAACAATTATTTCATGCTCAGTTCTATCAAACTGAGCTGGAGGTATGTGTCGCCGAACTATCTCGTATGGTTCAGCGCTCAGGTGAGTCCGTTGAAAGTTTTATTAATCGTTTCAAGAAAATGAGGCATAGATGTCGAGTTAATATTCCTGAAATAGAGTTTGTTAAAATTGCTCAACGTGGCTTACAGTTTGAAAATAGGAGGAAATTCCAGGGCATTGATTTTTGTGATTATTATGAACTTGTTGCTAAAGTGTCAGAATATGAAGAATTAATACGCGAGGATAATCGTAGGAAGAAAAACTCTGTAGGTAGTTACCATCAGGATATAGAAACCAATGAGGCACATGAGGTAGCTATAGCCGAACTAACTAGAACAGGATCCCGCGTTTGTCCAATGTTAGCAAAAATTCCAAAAACCCCTGAAGTGGTTAAGTGGAATACAAATGTGCAATACACATTTGATGTTTCTAAAACCGAGGAACTTTTTGAGTATTTGCTAAAGGAAGGTTTTATCACCTTACCACATGGACACATTATTCCATCGAGAGATGACACCAGTGGAAAAACTTATTGTAAATATCATGATAGTTGGAGCCACGACATACAATCTTGCTTTGTTTTTAAGAATGCGGTGCAGGATAGAATAAACAAAGGTGTACTTAAATTTCCTGAAAAGAAAGAGAGCATGTTGATTGATGATGATCCATTTCTAGCCGCTACAATGATAAATGCAACTTCCATCGAGATGCCACCTCCTAAGCGTAATGTCCATAGCAACATCTCAAGTCAGAGAAAAGGGCGTCCCGACCACCTAAAGACAAAACAAATTTGGGTACCAAAGGGCACTTTGTCAGTCGCTAAGGAGAAAGAAAAGCCACGGAGAAAACGAAAGCCAATAAATAAAAATAAAAGTGGGGCAAACCAAGGTCGATCACGCTTCATTACTCCACCGGCGCAAAAAATGGTTCATCAACCGACATAAAAAATTTCCACAACCTCTCTCAAAAAATGCAAAAAGAAGAATAAGAAAGAGAGAGGCAGAAAAAAGAAGGAAAAATGAAATGGAGTTGTCTAGGATCGATTCTAGTAACGTTTCGAAAGAAAAAATAAAATAAAAGAAAAAAGGGAGAATTCGTGTCAGAGACTTTTTGATCCAAGTTGGATGTGCTGCTACTTCTCTAATTTTACCAATAAATTTCAGAAGTGAAGATACAAAGGAGGAAAGAAACAAATTCCAAGAAGAACGACAAAGTGGTGTTACAATAAAATCTTCGTTAGAAGATCGGATGAAACGGGTTTATTTTGACAAACCCACTCCGAAGATGACACACCATATTAAGCCATTATACGTCAAAGCACACGTTGATGGCAAGCCTTTATCGAGAGTTCTAGTTGATAATGGTTCAGCCGTTAACATTATGCCATTAAAGATGACACTAGCTCTTGGGAAATCTGTAGGTGATATAATAACGTCAGAAATTTCTGTTTCAGCTTTTACCGGTGAAGTTGCTAAAACCTATGGGGTTTTACCTGTGCAACTTACCATCGGTAACCAAACCACTACGGTGGAATTTTTTATGGTGAATTCAACGGCGAGTTACCAAGCATTGCTTGGACGAGATTGGATCCACTCCAACTCGTGCATTCCGTCATCCTTGCACCAACTTTTATTACGTTGGAAAGGAAACGACATTGAGGTGATTCGGGCAAATGAAAAACCTATTGAGACACATTCGGATATGGTGGAGTCTCGATTATACGAAGATAATATTGGTCTAATCAAGATCAAGACTAAAGGAAAAAGCAAGTCATGCGTCAATCAAGTGAAAACCATCTTCAAGACGAGCACCATTATGTCTTACCATAGGCCAGTTAGCAATGAACCTCTCATCAAAGAGGTTCAATGATTCTGTCACATCCGAAGGACAAAGTGGTGGCATCAGCCGCTATAGAAAAATAAGGATGCGATAAGGTACGAGGTGCCTTTTATTTTTTGTTTTGTTTCATTTTTGCATCATTTTACATTTTAGTTTTTCTTTTAAGCTGTTAATTAGCATCATTGATATTTTTTAGCATGCTTAGAGATAATAAAGTATTCATAAAAAAAAAATTGAAGCGTAAAAAAAAATGAAATGATAAAAGACATAAATGAAAAGTGTAATAAATATAGTGATGCCCAAAGCTGCTATATGTCAATGTAATTAATACATTGTGTGGTCAAGGCTGCTGTAGGGTAGAGATGTTTGACTATCTTTGAGATAAGTAGCTGATTGTGTATATAAATATATGCCATGTGATATAGAAAGATTGTGGAAATAAGATTACAGAGAACTACATGGTATCAGAGCATTAGGTTCTTTGCATTTTTTTCCTGGTTTATGTGTTCTGGGTAGTATTTCCCAGGTTTGTTTGTTCTGGGTAGAATTTCCCAGGTTATCGGTAAAGGGCTTCAGTCTCTTGTGTACGTTTTCAGACTTCCATTTATCTCACCACCCATCTCAGTCCTATTTCCCGCCTCCAACCGGCCTGTCTCCGGTATACGACCGCTGTCTGACCTGCGCGTGAGCCCCACGCGCCTCCGTCGAAGTTCTGCTCCGCCTACACGCGCCAGCGCATGACTGTACGTGCCGTCTCCTCCTCCACTCCGACTTATCTTTCCGGCGTCGGAACCTTCTGTCCGGCCACCCTATACGCTCGCCGCCGTCATGACAGTTCTCCTTCATGATCTGTTTGTCTGGTACTCTCTTCTCTGTATGCCCACTCGGTTTTAGGGTTTTCTTTTTATTAAAAAACAGTTTTCTTTTACTTATTTTTAATTTCAGTGTATTAGTTTTATATTTAAACAAAAAAAAAACAGAAAAGAAAACAGAAAAAAAGAAAAAAGAGAAGGCAGTGATTTAAAAAAAAAAGAAAAAGAAAAAAGAAAAAAACCAGAAAAGAAAAGAAAGTATATCTATATTTTTTTTTATCTCAAATTAGTTTTATGGCGGAAGGAATTGAAAAGAAAATTGTTACTGAGCTTACACTTGGGTCTTCCAAAATTACGGATAGAAAATTGATTGAAAGTCACAACTATACTCAGTGGCAACGCACCATCCGCAGATTTGTCAACAGTGCTGATTTAGAAGACCATTTAACTGGTAATCCTCCGCCCAAAACGAATGCTGATGCTCGTAAGAAATGGTTAATGGAGGATTATAAACTGTTTAATCAAATTCAAAATACTCTCGATCCCACTGTTGATGATGTTGTGACTCATTGTGAGACTGTTAAGGAGTTATGGGAATATCTGGAGTTTCTTTATGCTAACAAAAAGGATATGTCTCATTTGCATATGTTACTGTTGAAGATTTATCGTGCAGAACAAAAAAATCGATCTCTTCTACAATATTACACTGAAGTTAAACAAGCATACGAGGAAGAGAACAGTATGTTTCCGATTGTGTCTGATGTGAAACAAATGCAAGCACAGAAGGAGCGTGTTGTTGTTCAGTGTTTTTTGGCAGGTTTAGGTCCTGAGTATGATGTGGCCCGTACACAACTGTTGACTAGTGGGACACTCCCGTCTTTCGCAGAAGTCTATTCTCGTTTACTTAATGTCTGTAAGGATGATGTAATGGTTTCTGGTACGTTGTCTTCTGACACAATAGCCTTGGTAAGCAATGCTGGTCCCGGTCGGAGAGGTGGAACCAATACTCTTCCCAATGGCAACCGTAGCTCCCCTCGTATCTGTTATCACTGTGGGGGAAAAGGGCATGTTAAGAAACATTGTTGGAAACTGCATGGTAAACCACCCCAATACTCGGGACAACATCCTCTCCGGAGATCTGCAAATATGGCAACCCAAGGTGGCATCATACCTACCCCGTCCTCCGTCACCATTTCTGCAGATGAATATGCTCGGTTTCAACAACTTTCAGCGACTTATGATGCAGAACAACCATCCACCTCCACCTCTGCACTGGCTGATACAGGTAATCATGTTGCATGTCTATCCACCTCCTCTCGTAGTTGGGTGATTGACTCTGGTGCTATAGACCATATGACCGGCAACACAGGTATTCTCTCTTCTTTTCAACATCTGGCCCATTTTCCATCTGTTATGTTAGCCAATGGCTCAACTGCTTCTGTAATTGGACAAGGGACAGGTCACCCAACATCTAATATTCCTTTATCCTCTGTTTTATGTTTACCCAATTTTCCTCTTAACTTATTATCTGTCAGCCAACTTACTAAGACTATTAACTGTTCTGTTGTTTTTTATCCTACCCATTGTCTTTTTCAGGATCTTGGGACGAAGAAAATTATTGGTAGAGGGAACCTGGTAAATGGATTGTACGTACTTGATTCAACTTATCAACAGGTGTCAAAATCCATTATCTGCACAAGTGCGTCTCTTTTGCGACTTCACTGTCAATTTGGCCATCCGTCTTTTCCAGTTTTACTAAAGTTATGTCCTAGTCTTCCGCGTGATTCTACTCTGGAATGTGAAGCTTGTCAGTTTGCTAAGCATCACAGAGTTTCGTATCCACCGCGAATCAATAAACGTGTCGAGTCTCCCTTTTCTTTGGTGCACACTGATGTATGGGGTCCGTGTCCTGTTGTGTCTAAACTTGGTTTTCGTTATTTTGTAACATTTATCGATGATTATTCTCGTGTTACTTGGCTTTATCCTATGAAAAATCGTTCAGAATTATTTACTATCTTTTGTACTTTTCATGCTGAGATTCGCACACAATTTAACAAATCTATTTGTATTTTGCGAAGTGACAATGCTAAAGAATATGTATCGTGCACTTTCCAATCGTATCTTTCCCAGCATGGTATTATTCATCAGACTTCTTGCATTGTTACCCCTCAGCAAAACGGTGTTGCCGAACGTAAGAATCGTCACTTATTAGAAGTCGCTCGAGCACTGCTGTTTCATATGCAGGTTCCTAAAATTTTTTGGACAGATGCAGTCTCCACTGCCTGTTTTCTCATCAACCGTATGCCTTCTTCAGTCCTTAATGGTGAGATTCCATACTCCCTTCTTTTTCCCTCGTCTTCTTTATTTCCTCTCGCACCACGTGTTTTTGGATGTACTTGTTTTGTTCAAGACATGCGACCACAAGTCTCCAAACTTGATCCCAAATCCATCAAGTGTGTCTTTGTGGGTTATTCTCGGACTCAAAAAGGGTATCGTTGCTACTCTCCTTCTTTGGGTCGTTATTTGGTGTCCGCTGATGTTACCTTTTTTGAAAATACTCCTTTTTATGGTCTTGAATCAACTCTTCCTATTCATTCGGCCAGTCCTTCTGACGATAATTATCTTGTTTATACTGTAAGTGAGCAGGTGGTTTCTGTTCCTTCTCGACCAGATGTCCGTCACGTTTATTCTCGGCGTGTACGTCCTTCAAGTGCTGCACCTTCAAGTGCTCCAGTTGCCAGTGTTCCCCCTCCAATTTCGTCTCCAGATCCTTCCCCCTCTTCAGATCCTAGCATTGACCTTCCTATCGCCCTCCGAAAAGGTACCCGCCAATGCACTTACCCGATCTCTTCATTTGTATGTTATGATGCGTTATCACCTTCCTCGAAGTCTTTTGTAGCCTCTTTAGATTCGGTTGTTGTTCCTTCCTTTCTCTCTGAAGCCCTGAATCATCCTGGTTGGCGCCAAGCAATGAAAGAGGAAATGCATGCCCTTGAACAAAATCATACTTGGGATCTAGTGTCTCTTCCATCTCAGAAGCGTGCTATTGGTTGCAAATGGGTGTTCAATGTCAAGTTCAATCCGGATGGTTCTATTGCTCGGTTGAAAGCTCGTTTGGTTGCAAAAGGTTATGCTCAGACTTATGGCATCGACTATGTAGAGACCTTTTCACCTGTTGTCAAACAAAAAGCAAAAAAAAATATAAAGAAAAACAATAAAAGTCCATTTACATGTTCCAAAAAAAAATAAAAAAGAATTAAAGAGCTGTGAGAAAAAAACAATCGCTACAAAGAAGCTCGGTGTAGCCTTTTCCACCTGATCCGTCGTCCACTCGCTCAGTTTTGTCCCCATCAAATTTGAGACAACAACATGTGCAGCACAGATGGCATCCAAGCTCGAAGACGTTGGGGGGCAAGTTCCGTCATGTACGATATATCCATATCATCAAATGGATTCTCAACTCCAACCTCAAGAGGTTCAAGACGGATATTACCCAACCATGATTCTTGTGAAAAAGAAGTGACAATTCAATTTATTTCCTTCAGTCAGTAGCTCAAAGAAGTTTATTAACAACGGAAGTGAAGTCGCGAATTCATAGACGGAGTTAAACAAATTTCAGCTTCAACAAATCGGTACTAACGAGTAAAGAAAAATAAAAATAAATAAAAGATTTATTTTATGTGCAAAATTCATTTTCAAATCTTTTACACATAAAATAGGAGGGCAATTGTTGGGGGCTAATTTAATTTTTGTATTTTTAGCATAGGTTATAATTTTACTCTATAGTTTTTTTTAAATTCATTTTGCAACAAAATAAAAATGTAATAAAAAATAGAAAATAATATCAAAAGATGATTATAAAAAAAGAAAAGAAAAAGAAATAATAAAAATCAGGGGCAAATTTGCACCATTTTTTCAGTAACCCGTCCAGCAACTTCGACGATGAAAACGGATCCCGAAACAGCAAGATATTAGACAGCTATTATTTTTTTCAGAAAGCTCGGGATGTTAGCTTTCCGGAATGTCAAAAACGGAGCAAAACGAAGCTAAAACGAAGCCGGTATAATTTTTCAAAGAGAAGTAGTGCAGAAAAACGGGTTTGAACTTGTCTTCACATCCCAGGACATATTCAACGACATTACCTCCATATTTCCAACTCCCCACTCACCCATTTTCTTTCTTTAACTCATGAGAAGGTAGTGGGATCATGTTTGAGAAAAATAAGGGCCACTAACATGGGATTTGTTGCTCAAAATCCTATAAATAGAGCTCAAATCCTTCATTTCAATCTCCACTCAAAAATCAATCAAAATCAATCAAACACGGACAACTCAAATTTTTCTCTCAAATTCTCTGCCAAAATCGGCCTCTTTATCAATCCTTAGATTCGTAGAAATCGTTCTCTAGCATCTATTTTGTCACGTCCGTGACTAAATTTCTAGAATTTATATTTTGATATTAGTATATATGATCATTATTAGGTGTGTGATTTTTATTTGGTGCTATAGGATAAGTTTGGAGTTAATTCGATGGTTTTAAGTGTAAATTAAATATTTAAGATAATTTTTGAAAGATTATATAAAGATAGAGGATCAAACTGGATATTCGCCAGATTTTATATATATAAATGGATATCTGGCGAAGAGGCCAGAATTATCCATGTTTTTTGTTTTTTTTTTATATTCATTTTTGATTCATCAATTTTCTCTGAACCGTTTCTTCACCGTTTCTTTGATTTACGGATATTTGACCGTTCGAATCACTCGAAATTAAAAACATAGCATCCTTATATATAGATCTAAGTCATAGTCGAAGAGTTTTTGAGTTTCGACAATGTTTGGAGGGAAATGGCTTAGACAGAGTTTAGAGGCGAATTGAACGGGTTTGTGGTTTTCAATTAATAGCCAAGGTAAGTAACTATCAACTATATTTTGAGTTTGATAAATAAATATATATATATATATATATAATCAAAGGATTTACAGAAATTGATATTTCAGGGTTTATACGGGTATTTTGTAAACTTGGGGTTTTCCACGATTTTGCTTTTTATTGTGATATTACGGTTCAAATGAAGCTAATGATTATGCTTCTATGTGAATTTCGGATTTTACTTGATTATGTTGATTTAAGGCTTGATTTGATTGATTTACAGATATACGTATATGTTTTTGGTTTCAATATATATCTATATTGAACAAAATGAAGTTGATGATTTCTTACGAATTGTTTTGGATTGAGAAATCTATTACGGTTATTATTTTGGGTTGAAGTCCAAATATGATTTTTATGATACAAAATGGCTAATTGTAGTCAAATGATTTTTGGTTATGAAATAGTTTGGAATTTGATTGTGAAAGGATATTTGGGCACGTTATGATTTTATGATTTTATATCCATCGAGAGCTATCCGGATCGGTGGTTCCATATTTGAAGACCATGTTCAGTGAGGGACATGGCCTGTGTACACAGTTTGAAAGACCTATTGGGTATGACAAAGAAGTGTCGGGTAAGACCATATGAGATAGGCAATGTTAAGAGACGTCTCGATTATATATGTGGTTATGGATTGATACTTAAGGGGAGAAACTCGAGGATGGATACACTGTTTTAAGTTCATTTGGATTATGTTTTACGTTATGATTGATTTTGATATAAGGATATCACGTTTGATTGATTACGATTTGGTTTGATAAAACGCTTATTTGATTATAATATTTTATAAGGTTTTGAACTCAAGAATCGATACAAGATTATATATTTTTGGTTTTTGGTTTAACACCTTGATCCTATTATGAACTTTAGTTTTTGAGTATATTTTATAACGTTTTGATTAAATCCCTTTCTAAAGGTATATATGTAGTTATGTTAAGAAAAACTGATTTTTATAGCTGATAGTTTCTTACTGAGATTTTTGTCTCACGTTTTTAAATGTTTTAATGTTTTTAGGTGAGAAAGTACAAGATAGAGAGAAGGTTACCGACCAATTAGTCGAGAATCAGAAGTTGTTGCTTATTATTAGAATTATGGTTAGAACTTTGGTATTTCAATTGTAATAAAATATAATATTATGATATTGGGATAAATTGGAGACTCCTAAGTGTTGATTACAATCTTTCGATTTCACGCTCGATGCCGATTGAGGTCGTCTAGGGTCGGGTGTGACATATTTAGTTTAAACAAGGTCTCAATTCCCAGAATTAGTTCTTTAATCTTCAGTTCCTCAAAAAAGCTTCCAATTTTCAGAAACTTCAAATCCGAAATTCTCTTAGTTTAATCAACCAATTCTTAAATCGTTTTTTTGCAATCTTTTAGTTAAGTCAGTAAAATCATTACCCAATCCTCGGTTCAAGCTTTCTTAGTCTAAATCAAATTTCACCATTGTTAAGTTCTTCAAAGCTTCAAGCATTTTCCGTGAAACCAAGATCACCGAAACCCCATTTTCGAGTCATTCTTAGTTTACACATCTATTCCAAATCATAGTTGGGTACTTTTTATTGACAAGCTTTTGAGTTTTTCATCATTGAAAAATTCATCAAACAACCTTTCTGGTGAGCCGTTTTCCAAATTTTATTTAGAGTTCGTTAGCTAATCGTTTTAGCCCAAATTAATTTTAATCTCTTTATTAACATCAATTCTAGAACTCTCAATTTTTATTTCGTAAAAAAGCGACATCCTATAGCCTTCTAAATCGCCCCTAAAGTACCCTCCACGAAACAGAATCAAGCATTTGGTTTTCTCAACCATCAAACAATTATTCTATCGCCCAATTTTCAATAATTTATTCCGACTCATTTACTCGATCTTTTTCTGAAATTCCAGTTCTAAACCCTTCCTTCGCACACTAACTTTAAATATTAGCCTTCGTCTTGCTATAATCCGAACTCTACAGCTCCCGAGATTGAGCCCGAAAGTCCCACAAAAGCATCAATTTAGTCCCATTTTGCTGTTGACTTGGTGGTAAATTTCTGCTCAAGTCTCTGAACTCTCCGAATTACTTCAAATTCGCCCAGCACTACCCGGACAACTCTACAGCCCCCGAGCCGATCTTCTGGAGGTCCAATCCTCAATTTCACGCATCCCAACGACATCGAAGAGATCGGTTAATTTTATTTCATCCCGTACATACTTGTTTTTGTGACTTATTTACATTTCTAGCTTTGAAGTTATTATTTCATTTTAAGTTGTAATTTTCATGCTTTATTATTATTTGTAATACAAAAAACATTGAAAAATATTTACAAAATCAATAAAAATATAAAAGAAAATTAAAAATTTATATCTTTGTGTTGTTTTATTGCCTTTATTTTTAGTACTTATCTTAAGAATTTGTTTTTTCCGACCGACCTGTCAAGTAACGTCGGGACCCAAGACCGTTGTTTTTATTTTCAGTCCTTGTAACGGTCGTCAATCGCTTTTTGTTTAGAATTCAAGTAATTTAGGCGCATTTTATTTATTTACTTCGTTCAATTACCATTTTATCCTTTGAGAATTAGCTTCTCTGGCACGCCCGCATTATTTTTACCATTTTTAATCCCCGCAAACGCGTATCAAGGTTGAAAATTGGGATATTTCGAAAATATCGCCAACAGATATATTTATTTTTCAACACTTATCATCTCTCATTAAGTTACATACATCACTCTTTTAATTTACTCGGAGTAGTACTCTAAGAGTATAGTAGAGATTCTTATTGAGCTACAATACACTTGAATAATCAATTGATGTTATATGTGCAAATTTATTTTTGAGATAAGATGTAAAAAATACATCAACGTTGGCAATAAAAAAATAATATTACACCTAACGTTACAAATGCTTATAAGTTGAGCGGCTTTCATCCTAACTACAATTATACTTTACTCAGCCATGAATCTTGTTATTTGCACTTCACATATACATATATGTCATATTGTCACTATTAGTGTTTTAAAAATCGGTCCAGGCAGCCGTCCATACGGGTATATTTAGACCATCATCTTGTAAATCGGTTTATTGGGTTTTTTTTGCTGCATGATCAGTCCCAGACGGATATAGACCCCTTTTAAAAAAAATAGTTCTTGAATTTTATGTCAATTTTTTAAATTTTAAATAAAATATTAAATAACAAAACACTAAAAGAAAATAAATAAAACTATTAAGGATATTAATGTTATTTTGTTGGCACATTTTGTCATTAATGTTATTTTGTTGACATATTTTAAAAAAAAAAAAACATTAATGCAACAAATAAAAAAAAATATATATATTTTTCTATTTTAAATATTTTATTTAATTATTTTTAAATAGTATAATTTATATTTTAATTATATTTATATATTAATTTATTTATTAAAAATATAAATCCGATTAATTCTCAGCGCTGCCCACCTAATTAGCTTTTAACACTTTACATCTTTATCACTAATGAGTAACAAATTAAAAAAGATCGTGTACACATTTGAATTTTTTTTTTCAAGTTCAAATATTCTAACATTGTAGATGTGTCTTTGATCTCATACAAAACACAATAATTTATTTATTTATTTATTAGGTTAAGGTGCAATAATACCCTTAACGTTTTGGGTCAGGAGTAATTTTACCCTTAACGTCTAAAATGGTGCATTTTATTCCTAATATTGGAAGCCAAAAGCAATTTTACCCCTAACGTTGATAAATTTGGTCAATTTGAAAAATAATTCATCAAACTGTCTTCTCGGTCATGAATCTTGTCATCTACACTTCACACATGCGTTATTTTATCAGTAACAAATCACAAACATATGTTGGGATGTGAAGAAAATAAGAAGAAAATATTAAAAATATATCGTCTTTTGTACGAATTAGACAAAAAATTCACCGAATTTATAAATATTAATCTCCAATTTTATTATTAAATTACAAAAAATATTATATCATTTTTTTAGAACAAATTGTTATGCAATTGGTGCAAAATAAAGAAAAAAATGACTGTATTTTATAATAGTGCCTGAAATTGATCCAATTTATCAATGTTAGGGGTAAAATTGTCCTAGGCTACAAACATTAGGGGTAAAATTGCACCATTTTAGATGTTAGGGGTAAAATTGTTCCTGACCCAAAACGTTAGGGGTATTTTTACACCTTAACCCTTATTTATTTATTTATTTGTTATTATTGAGTTATAACACAACGCACAAGTAGAATTGAGACAACGAGATTCATGATTGCGTAGAGTGCTTGTTAACGTTGGAACTCTAGAAGTATAATTAGAAAGACATGTAATTAATATAATGAGATTAATTAAGAAAAGGATTAATCACCTAATTCCAACAATTGGGATGAAATGAAGTGATAAGAAATTATGGTGGAGTATAGAATGAGAGGTCCATATCTTACCATTTCTATTCAATGGATAAGAGAAGAATCTAGAAATTAAAACCCCATTGGATGAAAAGACCTCATTTCTCTAACTTCATTTTACATCACACACACAGTTTTCTTTTCCTATCTCTCTCTGAGGCAAAAGATCAAACACCTTCAATCTATGGCAGCAACCATGGCTACAACAGCAATACTCAACACAAAGTGTTTCACCATCAACTCAAACAAGAACATCAAGCCATCAACAACAACAAAACCGACTTCATTTCTCCCAATTCAAACCCTACCCAAAGGTTTAGGGTTATCCATCACAAAACCATCAGAAACCTCAATTTTTGCAGGAACTGCCATAGCCGGAGCTATCTTTTCAACCTTGAGCATATCCGATCCAGCCTTCGCTGCTCAACAAATAGCAGATCTAGCAGAAGGCGATAACCGTGGAATTGCGCTGTTGCTTCCGATAATTCCCGCCATAGCTTGGGTTCTGTTCAACATTCTTCAACCAGCGCTGAATCAGGTGAATCGAATGAGGGAAACGAAGGGGATAATGGTTGGGCTAGGGTTAACTGGTTTGGCTGGATTGGGGATGATTTCAGTGCCGGAAGCATCGGCGAGTGAAATTGCGACAATTGCTGCAGAGGCGGTGAATGATAACAGGGGGCAACTTCTGTTGATCGTTGTTACTCCGGCACTTGCTTGGGTGCTTTTCAATATTCTACAACCGGCGTTGAATCAACTGAATAAGATGAGGTCTGAGTGATGATGATTATATATATATATATATATATATATATATGTATAATATTTTGTTTCTTCAATTACCTTGTGTTAATGGAAACTCTCTATTTGGATTTTTATTAATTTACTTTCTTCTATAAGTTTTTCTAGTTAATTGTCTCTTAAATGAGAAATTATACGGGACCGGGTGAAATGGATCCAACCAATGAAAAAAAATCATGCTACCTCATTGGGACATGATTGTTGTAAAAAAAGAAAGTGCATGATTGTTACTTTTCTATTGGTAGGGTCCAATGGACCGGACCATAGTAGAATTTCTCCTCTTAAATTGCAAAATTCAGTCTATTAACTTAGAATTTCTAGTGTCGACCTATGCCATGATACCATATTAAAACGTGTTACGATCCGAGTGGTCGGGACTACTACTAAATTCCATTTTGATATACGACCTCTAATTTTGTGTATTTGTTATATATCAAGGGGCGGAGATAAATAAGGGAATTTGAAGGGAGTACGGCAGTTGGAACCACTACCATAAATTGTTTCCGGTTATCTGAACGTTGGAATCATTTCTATTATATATAGTTTTGATTCTTTGTTTTTAATAAATTAAAGTTGAAGGGATTAATTAACTGATTGAGTTTGTATTTAATTATAAAATCTAGCTTCATTAATAGATGTAAGACCACAAATTTTTTAAAGCTATTCAAATTCAAATCTAGTGAAGTTCATATTGATGTGTAAAAATTGGTTAACTACAATTTTTTAGCAAGTTATTTAACAAATTTTTTAAAACTTGTTTATATAATTTGTTTATATGTTGAATTTGATTAAAATGATGTACAAATCCTCTTTAAAAAGTTTTTTTTTTTATAAATTATAAAAATTTTAGTATTTTAGTGCATGCCTATGCAGAACCATCATAAATGAATGTAATCATATTGAAACCTGAAAATTAATCAATAATGCATTAATTATTCAAAATATTTACATTACTTAATGAAAAGAAATCCTATAATATTCCCATCAATTTAATTAATGTCATTTATATATTGAGTACATATTATTCACTATAATTATTAGTAGAATATGGATTCTTTACTTTAATTTAGAATTAACTACTGTATAACTAATATTTTTTTTAGTTTTAAAATTACCTCACCCATATACATCGATCATCTGTTATACGTGAAAAGTATGAAAAATGGTAAAAACATGGAAAATAAGAAAACTTGCAAAACAGTAAAAATACAAAAAGTAGAAAAACGAGAAAAGTGGAGAAAAACGAAAAACCATGAAAATATGGAAAGCTAGTAAAAATAGGAATAACGTGAAAAGTGCGAAAAATGGTAAGAACGGGACAATGTGAAAAAATTTAAAAAACACAAAATTATGGAAAAGTTAAAAACGAAAAAAACGTGAAAAATGGAAAAACACAGGAAAAATGGTATAAACATGAAAATAGTAAAAAACTTGAAAAACGGCATAAACGAAAAAAATGTGAAAGCGGTAAAAACATAGAAAGTGATAAAAATGGTAAAACGGAAAAAAAAACGTGATAAAAAGATGGAAAATGGTAAAACAAAAAGAAATATGTGATTTCAGTTTTTCGTGTATTATTTATTTTCGACTTTTTACCGTTTTTATTGTTTTCATGTTTTTTTTTATATTTTCATGTTTTTTTCATATTTTTACCATTTTCACGTTTTTTTTTGTTTCCCATTTTCGTATTTTTACTGTTTTTTTGTCATTTTATTGCACGTTTTTACGACATTTCATGGGTTTTTTTTTGCATTTTACCGTCTTTCATGTTTTTCCTTTGTTTTTATCATTTTCGTGTTTTTACCTTTTTTCATTTTTTCAGTTTCCTCTTTTTTTTTCTATTTTTCACGTTTTTCTTAGATAATATATATTAAATATTTGCATAATTGATAGTAACAATTAAAAATTTAAAATAAATAAGAAAGTGCATTTATGAGTATGTTATCCTTTGAACTACAAAACTAGCTATTCCATCTTAAGGACCGAGCCAGTCCAGAGTTCGGAGGCACAAAGCCCCAGCCACTGGCTCCACCGGTTCCACCCTTGAATAACGGCTTGTTCGCCCATTGTAATTTCCTCCCTAAATATTATTTTATATTTACTATATGTAATATCATTTTAATATTTTAGAGTGACATATTGGTTTAAGATGCATTGCTTTAAAGTAAGTGGTCCCGAGTTTAAACCTCATCATTGTGTCTTTTTATTTTGTAGAATTTTTCTGTGAACTTTTTTTTATAAATGATTATAAACTATGTTACCATTATTAATTACTTTTAATGGACTCTCTATTCTAATAATACCTTTGAACTCATTTTTTTAAATATATTTTCCATAAAAAAAAATCAAATTCTTACTTTTAATACTCAAATAAATTAATTTATGAATTAAACTTTAATTTATAAAATTATACAAAATTTATAGCAGTTTTAAGAAATTAGTGTTGAACTTATAAAAAATCTCACCGGACTTTGAAAAATTACTCTCCTATATGTAGGGCTAACATTAGCCATCAAGTATGAATTTCTGGCTTCGTCACTGTTCCATCTTATCTCATTCTATCAATCAAACATAGAAATAATTATTTTTCAGAAATATTTATTCTATTCTATAAATGAAACCACCCATAAGAGTATCAAAGGTAGTTGAAAAATTGTGTATAAATGTTTCCACCATTTGTATTTGGTAGCTTCATAACATATTATTTTGAGGATGAATACTCCAAATTTAAACTCATGTTGAGAAAAATGGTAAAAAAACTCGTGAAAAATGAAAAAACATAAAAAATAATAATTAAAAAGAAAAAACTTGAAAAATTATGCAAACGTTAGAAACAGTAAAAATATAGAAAGTCATGAAAACATGAAAAAAGGAAAAAAGGAAAATGATAAAACCGAAAAAACGTGATAAAAAAATGGAAGATGGTAAAAAAAAAAAAAGGAAATATGTGTTATTTATTCGTATTTTTTTATGTTCAACGAGACACTGCGGGACAAGCTCGTGGACATTGAGTCAACCCACGATACAGCCGGACTACTGGCCCCTGACTACAATGCCTATCGGGGGTTTACAGAACACACGACACTAGTTACTCTGTTGTGTCGCTTTATCTTCAAGCGCGACACAAGAGGTGCTACATAAGTGAGCATTTCTGCACTAGTGGCCTCCCCATAGTGTGCCTTATGCCAACCTGAAGCTCAATGAGGCAAGATATTGCTTAGTTCCATTGAACACTCGCCTTCCACAATGGGTGTTAAAAGGGTTTCAAATGCGTTCATATTTGGTATGTGAATCCCTGGAGTCATTATGGAGCTATCCCATAAATCTAGTTTTGTCCATTAATAATTGAAGGAATACATACTTTAATTTTTTTTCATTAAACGATACATACTTTAATAAATAATGATAAATTATAGATAAATAATAATAATAAATTATGATCAATTATAGATAAATAATTATTATAATAATAAATTATATATAAATAATTATAATTATAATAAATAATGATAAATTACTGAATCGAATTTAACCGAACTTAACAATAATAATGATGTTAGACTTTAAAATAATTTTAATGATAATATTGGACATTAATAAGCTTATAATAATAATACTAATGGTTTTAATAATAATAATAATATCAATAATAAATAAATATATTATTAAAGATAAAACTAAATTGAATATCAAATAAAAGCTTGGCTTGATAAAATTTTGGCTCGATAAAAGCCTATGAAATTAAATAAAAATGAATCTAATTTAAATTAAAAATACAAATTACATACAAACACAAATTTACATATAATTTAAAGCCTATGAAATTAAATACAAATTTTCATATGAATAAAAACTCTTAACTTTTTATTACAATTAAGAGTTAAGGTGCAAAAATACTCTAATGTTTTGGGTCAGAAGTAATTTTATCCCTAACGTCTAAAATGGTGTAATTTTATCCATAACATTGATAAATTAGGTAAATTTAAGAAATAATTCATAATATGTATGCAATTCCTAATTTTCAAATATGCATGCATACTTTAATTTTATTTTTTTATTAAACGATATATACTTTAATAAACTATCATTTCTTGACTTTTATCTAATTTATAAATAATGATAAACTATAAATAAGTAATAGTAAATAATAAATAATGATAAATTATAGATAAATAATAATAATAATAATAATGATAATAAATTATATATGAATAATTATAATTGTAATAAATAATGATAAATTACTGAATGCTGAAACTGAATGCTGAACTGAACTAAACTAAACTGAATTAAATTGAATTGCACTGAACTGAACTGATTGTTACTGAAATTAAGTAATAAAAAACAGGGCCTAACTAAATGAATTAAAAATAACATTATCCATTTTAATCATTGAATCTGTTTAATCTATTACATAATAAATCAAGGCTCGAGTATGTTTACGGATGCCAACCTATTTGGGATGTCCTGGCGCCACCGGTCCTGTCTTTCGCTTCTAATTAAAAAAAACTAAAAAAATTGGTAAATCCATCAAATTGAATAGTGCCTAAGAATATGCATAAAGCTATATATATATATATATTCATAATCACTTTTAGGAGAAGAATTTATATAATAAAAAAGGGGTAGAAGAGAAATGTGAATTAGGATCAAAATCATTTTTAAATTTGATATTCATAATTAATTTAATTTAAATCAAATTGAAGTTTGGGTATTATTGAATTGACAATTTTGATAAACTATTTCAAATTATATATATATATATATATATATATATATATATATATATATATATATATATATATATATAAAAGAATAAATTAGAAGTATTAAAAGTTTTTGCTTTTGCTTAAAAATGATTATTTTCAAATAAATTTATCAAAATTTACCAATTTGAAAGATGAGTCCATACTTAAATCGGGATTTAGACTAGATTTTGGTTGGTAAGTAGCTGTTAGCTGATTATCATTTTTATTTGATTAGCTAATTTGATTAGCTGATTGAGTAAATTTGTTTGGTAAAGTTAGCTAATTGATAATAGCTTTTTGTGTAAAATGATAAATACGAACATGGTAAGTGAATTAAAGTGTAGTAGTTAGAGTCAAAAGATGTCCTTCAAGATCAACATTTATATCCGTACATAGTAATAGTATACATCCTCCTTTCTCCATTTTCTATTTTCTGTCACCCAACAAAATGGCCTTTACCAAGTTGTTCCGTTTCTAATTTTGTTTATAGTTACTTAATTTTGATTTCCAAAGATTTTCAATTTATTAATACTAATACAAACGACCAAAAAGAAGAAAGATGGTCTGACGTGTCTAGCACATGCCTCGCTCCCGTGATTATGATGTTAAATAAATTTTCTTCGTTAATTTTAATAATAAGACTCCTGGTTCCCCTAAGTGAAGAGCTGGAATGGAAATTAATTTTGTATACAACATTACATCACGTTACATGCCCTGTTTTGAGACAATCATCTCCTTAGTTGTATACAACATTACATTACGTTAAACAGGCCTTCACTGAACAATCGACTTATTATGATGCATGTTTCGATCTTAGAGTTGCCGAGAAGTTCTTTCGGAACCAACAAAATTAAAACCGGGATTGAATCAGAGGAGAAATAAAGCCGCACTTGCAATTTGAAGGAGGAGACCCTTTAGTGATGCGCTCGCGACTCACATAGCGCGTGTAGTCTTAGTTGTCCTGCGCCCTGCTGTTTCACTAAGGTTTTGAGCGAAATAGAAGATGAGAAGGAGAAAAGCATCCACCACCTCCCTCATAACCACAAAAAAGCGAGTCTAGGTATCATGTTCAACGACATCTAAATCATAGAGTTCCAAGAATCCTTTTGAGGTAAAAAGAGCTAATATTAATCAATTTGAGAAGTTTGATAGTGATGATGATGAATTTGATTACGACGAAGAATAATAAAGTTAAAAGTAAATTAAAAAATATATTAAAAACGTATTTTGATAAATAATATTAAAGAAGAATTTTTATTTTTTTCTCTATGTGAAAAGAAAGAGTAAAGGATAAACAATTTGAGAGTAATTTTAAATTAGCAAGTTATTAGATATTTCTTCAAATATTTTTTAAGTGAAATTTATATTATATATAATTTTGAAAGCGGAGAGAAAATAACACAATAGTTTTAAAAGCACATTTGTTGAGGTGTCAATCTATAAGAAAAACAAGATTTCGTTCTATACTCTCTCTCTCTCTCCCCGAAAGAACGTCTTTCTCCAAAGCTATGAAACCAACGTTTGATATTCATCCGTTATATACATTCATTTCATATTCATTACAAGGTCTTTACTTATCAATATAAAACCTTAAATTCCATTAGATTCTTTCTCAATTATCTTCAAGCGACAAGTTTCATCTGTTCAACATCAGGTATGGGGAGAAATATAGTTTTTTTTATTAAGGTAATCATCAGATGTCTATCAAAAGATTTACTTCAATATAGTTTTTGATTAAGGTAATCATCGAATGTCTATCTAAATTCCATTAGATTCCATTAGATTCTTTCTCAATTATCTTCAAGTGACAAGTTTCATCTGTTCAACATCAGGTATGAGGAGAAATATATTTTTTGATTAAGGTAATCATCAAATGTCTATCTAAATATTTACTTCAATATAGTTTTTGATTAAGGTAATCATCGGATGTCTATCTAAAGATTTACTTCAAAAAATTTCCCATGTTTTCTGTTTTGACAGACAAGATTGAGTTTGAAAACGAGGGGAGAGAGAGCCTGTTGAAGGTGATGTTGTTGACGATGACGAAGATGAAGACGACGAAGGTTTGCTGATTTCAAGTTCCATTATTTTATTGGTCTATTGGGTTTTTCTTGCACAGCTTCTGTTCTGCAATGCAATTAGATTATTTTGTTAATTTCTAGGTTTCTTCCAATGAATTTATGATTCTTTCACTCTGGAGAAGGATTACAGAAGGAATGAAAACATTTTGACAATTTGAGGTTTTTTCGGTGATCTTTAATTTTAGATGGGATTTTTATCTATTTAAAGAGGTAACCATAGCTAATTAACTTCGTTCTTTTAATGGTTCAATATTGGGTTTTCTCATTGAACTAATGCCTTGTGGATTCAACTCTAAGTTCAATTTTTCGGTGCCAATTTTGAATGTAGGACTGATAGGGGTACAGTTAAAATTAAGTTTATTATAGGAATTTAATGGAAGCTTCTCTTCAATGCTTGGCTTTGATTCCCTTCTATTTTGGTGGTTATTCTTTGATTGGTATGTTATTAATCTAATCAAGAAACATAATTCTGAATGTTTTTTTCATAAAAATTTGATTGTTTTTTTAAAGTAAGAATCTGATTGTGGTTTTATTGTTTGACCAAATTTAAAAGAAATGTTCTTAGACAAGAGTGAGACTCCAGTTTTATGAAGTGAGATTTTGTATTTTAATATTAGAGAATGTGACTATATTACATTTAGAGTTGTAACCGGGATAAGGACGGAGTATGGGGCTATATAGCTCTTGACGTATATAAGATCATGAGCTAATAGAGAAACTTTTTTCATCAATTAGAATTAAAAAAAAAAGAATTTCAAATTCAGGGATCCTTTCTCTCCAATTTCCATAGAAACCTTTGTCAAGCAAGATCAGCAAATTGAGTATGAGGTGATAATTCTATAATTTTGGAACCATATATAGTTATATATTATAAATATTTTTATTGTCTTTTTATTTACTCTTCCATTTTGTAACCCATTCTCATATTATTAGTACTTTTCACTCTTTAATTTGAGCCAAAAAGCGCCTCTAATCAAAGCTTATATATTTTTTATTCTCTCATTTTGTAACCTATTCTCACATTATTAGTACCTTATTACTGTTTAAATTGAGCCAATAAACACATCTAACCAATTCTTATATGGTAAGGTTTAACGATGTGGACAGTAGCAAAGATTTACAGGCTATACATGTACTTATTCTTACATGTTTGCTGCAAAATTTGAAGAAGGAAAGACATAAGGAGAGATGGTATGTATCTAACACTGCCCTTTGAGGATCCATGGAGTTTCAATAAAAGGATTCTATCACTATATATAAAGTATACTTAATGTTAAGGTGTCATTGAATCATAATTTTCGAATTATTTTCCATTTTTATATTATATTTTATTATGGTTTCTACTTACAGTTTATTCTATAATTTAATCGACAGCTTGAAGAACATGGAACCTATGGAAGAAATTATGTATTTTCTTGACAATTCTTGCTGGGCATTGATAGTTAGTCTCCACAACTTTATTTTCAAGTCCCAATTCCTTACATGAAATTCATGGAACCCATAAGTAATTTTATTTTTCATTTATTTTGTAATCTCAACTTCGTTAGCCATCTGCACCTAAAGATAGTGAACTTGCTACAGTTCTTCCCAAGATGAGGGATATATCTCAGAAGCCTTTCGATAAAATGGTGTCTTTCCAATGTATGATTTTTGAACTACTCTTCTGCTAACCTTTCTTGATCTAAGATATTTTTTTTCTTAAGTGAAATAGTTGTTTTCTTTTCTTAGTAATAAATTACCAAGTTTCATATATTTTGCTTTGAAATATAATAGAGAATGAAAATATTGTATAAGATGAATTATGGATTATACGATGGCAATATTCCACCTTTTTTTTTTTGGTTAAAGGCGGAGGACTGTAAGAGGATTTCAGACATCCCAACTATGTTGGCACCCCTGAAGGACCCCTCACAGAAACCGAATGAATAAATGAAATAAAGAATGAATAATATATGAGAGTTCAATCAGGTGAAACGAAATGTTGCCTGACCAGAAAAATTAAAAGCTAATAAGCTACGACAAAATGTAGGGGGCGAATCCCACCAAGTGATCCCGGAAGAGGACCGAGCATAATTAGCCAAGGCATCTGCAACCTGATTACCTTCCCGGAACAAATGTGTGATAACGATCCTCATTGTAGCCATGTTCCTCTTACACTCCTCCCATTCCCACCGAAGACACCAAGGAATAGCAAAGTCGTTCTTCCTTAAGCAACTAACGATATAGGTGGAGTCCGATTCCAGCCAAATCGAATACCAGTCACGACTGTGTGCTTTACTGATAGCAAAAAGAGCAGCTCGCAGCTCCGCGACATGAACAAGTCCGTCCGTAGTCGGGAAGGAGAAAGCTCCAAGACAGCGCCCGTCGTTGTTCCGAAATATTCCACTGCAGCCAGCTGCACCGTTCAGTACCGATGCGCTGGTGTTCGCCTTCACCCATCCAGCAGACGGAGGCAACTAGCGAACAGGCAAAATCTTCGGAGATTTGGAAATGCGAGGTGTAAGGCCCAAGTTGGTGAGGATTTCCAGCTCCATGGTCGAGTTCCAAATGTTACCCTTCTGAAAATGATCCCTCCGTCGTGTGTTGGTCCAAATGAGACGGAGAGCTCTGTGTATGTCTGGCGGTTTGTCATTAAAAATGCAATCGTTCCGAATAACCCATATAGACCAAATTACATGAATTACAACACTATTCCACAGGGCATGAATTTACGAGCTGAACCGCTGAGAGGCTGCCCAGCAGAGCCGGCTCTCAATCGTGTCACTATCCGGTACCCGTCTCCCAAATAGAGCCGAAATACTTGACCATATCACTTTTGCAAACTTACAGTGGAGTATCAGATGGTTCAGACATTCTGCTTCCTCCTGACAAAGACATCACCACGATACTATACAAAGACCACGCCTTCTAAGATTCCAGT
Organism: Euphorbia lathyris; assembly: GCF_963576675.1. NCBI lineage: Eukaryota > Viridiplantae > Streptophyta > Magnoliopsida > Malpighiales > Euphorbiaceae > Euphorbia > Euphorbia lathyris. The sequence continues at coordinate 14,157,803 of NC_088914.1, read as the reverse complement.
GAGTCGGGAGCGAATTGTAGAAGGATCTCCAACACACAAAAGAATGCGCCGGAGTTATATAATCCCGCCACAAGAATTTATAAACTCTCCCCGGAGGATGCTCAGAGCCCATCCACTGATAGAATAGTTTAGAGGAGAATTCTCCATTGACCGCGGGCATCCAGACGCACCTATCAGTCATCTCAGTATCCAACCTGATCCCTTGGATATCTTGTCTAATATCATCTGGTAAAGGAGGAAGATTCCACCCGCCTCTAATCTGTAATCCGCAACCTTCTAAAGACGATGCCGCTGATCCGATATTGACCAATTCAGCCGTTCCGCAACGGTGGGTCTTAACCAGTTCCCCGACCAAAAATTTAAGCTCGAATGGTAGCCTGGGAACCAAATGCAGTTCTGTCGCAGTTGCAGGTAGGCTGGTCGTATTGAGGTCCAGATAGACGAGCTGGAGAGATGCTTTCGAGGGAGCCCGGCGGGATCAAAAAAACGAGACAGCATCAAAGAGAGCCAAGTTGATTCTCCTGTTATAATCCCCCAAGCTAGCTTCCCACATATTGCCAAATTAAACCTGTTCAAGTCCTTAATTCCGAGACCCCCTGTCGAAACCGGCTTGACACAGATAGCCTACGGGACCGTTATCAATTTCTTTTCAAACACGTTCCCATTCCAAATGAAGTTTCGGATATGCGTCCTAAGGCGATTTAACAAGCTTTTAGGCCATTTATAGACGGCAAAGGAGTGGGTAAGCAAGCTCGTAATTAGTGAATTTACTAACGCCAGTCGACCCGCCATCGACAATAAGGAGCCTTTCCACTTAGCGAATTTCCCAGAAATTCTATCACAGACAGCGCTTAGCAGATGTTTTTTAGGCATACCCTTGAAGAGAGGACCCCCAGGTAGTTAAACGGAACACTTTCGAAACGAACCCCAGTGATTCTGGTTAGGCGAGTTCTTCTGACAGCAGAGACAGAATCCCCAAAATAAGATTCCGATTTATCCCAATTTACACACTGACCTGAGATCGACCCGTACTGATTGAAAATATTCTTAATAGCCTCTGCGTTTGGAATTGAAGCTTTACAGAAGACTATGACATCATCCGCATAAAAGGAGATGTGTTGGGAAATCACTAGAGCGAGTATACCGCATAGGTGATATCAAACCAATTGAGGCCGCATGTGAGATAAGACGACTTAAGTAGTCCTCCGCAATGCCAAATAGAATCGGGGAGAGAGGGTCACCCTGTCGAACCCCTCTAGAGCATGGGAAGTAACCAGCAACTCCCTGTGGTGTCAGGATCGAAATTCTTGCGGACGAAAACATGTTCAAAAGGTAATCCCGAAATTTTAGAGAGAAACCGAACGAGTCCAGCACCTGAAACAGAAAATTCCAATCAAGCGTATCAAAGGCTTTCCTGATATCAATTTTAAGAGCCACGATCCCCCCAAAACATTTCTTATTAATACTGTTGACTCCTTCCGAGGCAAGAGCAATACAGTGATGGATATTCCTACCCTTAACGAAGCCAAATTAGTTTTGTGTAACAATATGGCTGGCCACGGGAGCAAGTCTGTCAGCAATGATCTTGGCAATAAGTTTATAACAGAAAATGCTCATTACAATTGGTCTGTACTAATCGATTCGGATTGCACCCTCAACCTTTGGGATTAACGTCATAATGCTAGAGTTTAGACCAGTTGTAATCAAACCGCTATCGAAGAACCACCAAATCATGTTACAAATATCCAGTCCAATAATCTTCCAACAAGATTGGAAAAACTGACCTGTAAACCCATCCGGACTAGGCGCGCTTGAGGGATCCATCTCCATTACCGTTTGATAAATTTCAGCAGCTTCCGTTTTCCGCAGAAGCATGTCGTTCTCTTCCACCGTAATCATAGGCGGAATGAGATCAGAAATCCCAGACAGATCCATCGGGCCCAGAGGGTTGGTGAATATGTTTTCAAAATAAGATGTGACATGGGAAGCGATTACCTCTGGGTCAGACGTCAAGATTCCATCCACTTCCATAGTAGAGATCCCCTGCTTGCCTTTCCTGACAGTAGCCGCGCGGTTAAAGAAGGAGCTGTTCCTATCTCCAACCTCAAGCCAGCGGATCCGGCTCTTCTCTTTTAGATACACCTCTTTTTGCACTAAGTGTCGTTCTAGCTCCGCCTGCGCTTGAACTTCCTTATTGCGAAGCTCATCCGTGTATGAGGAAGCAATAGCAATTTGAATTTGATGAAGAGAAAGCTCACTCTCCTCAATATTTCGGTCTAAATCACCAAAGACCTGCTTGTTCCAATTCCTAAGGATTGGTCTTAGCCCTTTCAATTTGTGACTCACAAGGTGCATGGGACTTAGGTTGGGATGAGGGCCCGTCCAAAAATCCTGAATCAAAGTGTGGAAACCCGAGTGTAACGTCCACATTTTCTGGAAACGGAAATGCGAGATCTTTGGATTAGACTGTTCAAGCGAGAGGAGAACTGGATGATGATCAGAATGCAACCTGGATAAAATAGTGCTGTAACAATTCCAGTTATCTCCTAGTGATTCTGAAACCAATACCCTGTCAAGCCTACTGCAAACTCTGGCAGCTCCCTGACGATCATTGCACCAAGTGTACATCGGACCTGTGACCTCCACATCCACCCAAAGATCCCTTTCAATAAAGGAGCGGAACTCTCTACAAGGTCTGTTAGCCGGGGGCCTGCCTGTTTTTTCATGCGCGCCTGTGATTGCATTAAAGTCACCAATTGCAATCCAATGACCTTGATATATGTTTCTGAGAGTTGAAATTTCCTCAAACAAGCTAACTCTTCTATTCGCCCAGACACTCGCATAAACGAAGCAAATGTACTGATTGGAGTTCCGAAGTGAGCTATGAATCAAGACGAACTGATCATGAGTAACAATAACTGAAGAGGTAATATTTAAGGATTGAAAAACCCACAATGTTTCACGGTCCCTTCGATTGGCTGACACGAAGGTCATCCCAAGACTCCCCCAAAAGGAGCTAAAAATAGTATTCCGATCCACCATCGGCTCTGCTATGCATAGAAAATCTGGTTTGTGTTTTTGACACAAGTTGTATAAGTATCTTTGGGTCTCCAGATTATGGATTCCCCTACAATTCCAAAAGAGAATGGTCATTTAAAGCGGTTAGGGGGTTTGCTTACTCGCTTGGTGCGAGTTGCTGGAATCCCTGAAGTGCCATTTGCTGATTTAGTCTTCCTCGGTTGCCGGGTTATTGTTTGCCATGAACTCTCCTCAAGCTCAGCCTGCTCGGCCCATGAAAGCTGCTGACCTCCTGGCCCCGGAGTAAAGGAAGCACTGATAGCAGAAGTTATGTTGTCATTACCCGAGGATTCATCCCGCGAGATTTCCTCCTCGCTCAGATCGTCAAGCAAAGGCAGAATTGAGCAGGCCGCTGAACTGATAAGTCTTCCCCATTCACATTCACATCTTCTATGCCGGCTGAAACCATGACTTGATTAGTTGGTGCTGAAGCGGAACCAACGCCAATATTCAAAACAGCAGGCCGCTGAACTGATATAACTTCTGCATTCACATCCACTATGCCAGCGGAAGTCATGACTTGATCAATTGGAGCTTGAACAGAGCTAGTCTCAATATGCGAGACAACCATCGCCGGTTTCCCAGAGTCCGCTTTCTTCTTGACAGGTTCTTTTGCCCGTTCCGTACCCATCGGTTTCCTGTTTCTTTTACAATCATATGCCATATGACCAATGCATGAATAAACCTTGCAGAAATTCGGTAGTTTCTCATACTGAACATCAATCCACAGCTGTTTCCCATCCCTCTCGATACCCAACTGAACCGGAAGCTCAGTGGCCAGATCGACTTCTATTAACATACAAGCAAAGTGTCCAAATTCCCCTTCCAGAGTTGCATGATCAAATCGCATCAGATGACCAATTCCTTGTGCAATGTCAGACAGAATCTGTGTATCCCAGTACTCCCAGGGAAGGGAATATAGATGCACCCAAACATATGCTGTTGTTGCCCTCTCCGCGTAAGGGTCAAAGTCTGGGACCCACGCCTGTAGACGAAAGGAACCCGACCTCACAGCAACGATCCCCTTGCTTAGGACAAAATCTTTGGCAGCCTGCGATGTTAAGAACACATTAAAATAGCCTTTCCCAATTGAGATCAATCTCCACGGGGTCGTAATACCCCATACCAAAGTGAGTTTTTTCTTCAATTCATTAACTTTCCAAGGCGGGTCGCCCTTAGCCAGAACCAATCTACCAATTAATGAGTACTTACATAGTTCAATTCTTCTATTATAGGCATCTTGCGATATCTTAACAGAGCGAATACCCCCGATATTACTAACCTTGGCTGAAGAAGGAGCCACCTCTGGAATGTCTTTTTTCAGAATCGACGAGAATGACTGAGAGTTAGAAGGCGGCGGCGGCGGCCGTTGAACGGAATCCGCAAACCTCAGTTTTGGATTGAAGAGGACTCTAATTCCGATGAAATCCTCCTGTGGAATCACTGAACCCATCGCAATGCCGGGAAAGGGGCGACGACGACGGGAAAAACTGGCCGGGGGTTGCAGGTTTAGGGGCGGGGGCAACCCATCCTATCGATTGATCAAAAAAGACATTCCAACTTGCTTTTGATGCTTGATGTGTGGTAGGACGGAACATAAATATTTTTTCTGTTAATTCTGATTTTAGTACCGAGTATGTAAAATAGAAAATAAAGTAAAAGAAGTAGGTTCAAGTATCTGAAATTTGTTTAAATAGTCATTTAAAAAATATAATTCTTGGTTTCTTCGAATAAGTTTCTCATAAAGATAAAATGTGGCTAAAAATATATACTTAGTTATAATGTATAAGATTGAGACTTGGTAAAAATGTGACATTGGCTTTTATGTTATAATGTACTGAAAATTGTACATTGAACTTATGGATTTATTTTACTATGAGTTATAATAAAAAAAATTCTATAAATTTTTATTAAAATATTTTTAAATTATTTTACGTTAGCCCTCTCTATTGGTATTTTCTTTCTAAAATTTTCAAGGAACAATACTAGAATAATTAAATGAAAAATAATAATTTACAATATTATTTAGGTCTATAAAACGCTAACGTTGGTAGAAAAAACCTCCTTACTTTTGTTCGATCTGCATATCTCACTTTCTTTCTCCCTGGTTCCTGCTTTCTTGAATTCACGATCTAAGCCAACAGTTGTTTTTTTTATTACGACGGTCTGAAAAGACCGCAATGGCTGATTCAACATGTGTCACGAGGTCTTATGCTGAAACGAAACAGGTGTGTTTCTATTTTCAATTTCAATTCATCCGTTAGGGTTTAATTCATCTGTTAGGGTTTAATTCATCTGTTAGGGTTCAATTCATCCGTTAGGGTTTAATTCATCTGTTAGGGTTTAATGGTTGGGGAAATTATTATTAGTTCTTGTTCTTGATTCTTTGCAGCCCTTGGTTTGGTTTGGTTTGATTGCAGTTCTTAAAAATTTGATTATAGGAAACTTGATTGATTGAGCTATAGTATAACAATAGCTTATTGATTAATCATACATACATCTTTACGGTTTCTAGGTTTTGTTGATTCTATTAGCGACCTATTCTATTTACAGGGTGACCTGACTTTTCGGGCCCTTACCGAATCAGTCACTTTTGGAAGATTTATGTCAGAATCTTTAGACTGGGGAAAGTGGTCAAGTTTTTTCCACAATCGCTACGTAGAAGAAGCTAAACAAATTTCTAAGCCTGGTTCTGTTGCTGAAAAGAAAGCTTTCTTTGAAGCTCGCTATAAGAAGAGAGCAAGTACCAACTATACATTCCTATTAAATGAATCCTTTTCATTTTCAAAAAAAACAAAACTAAGACATTCTGGCAACTATAGGCAGCACACATCATCTCTTGATAGTATCCTTTTACCTTAATCATCTTTTAGCGCCATTGATTATAAACCCTTTTGCAGTACTTTTATTGCATATTTGTCATCGATTTGTTAAGAACTCGGCTTAGATTTCGAGTTATTGGGACTTGCATCCATGTTATTGTTAGTTGAGTTATATATCTTCTAGTCCCACGGTATCCTTTGCTAGAAAGTAAGCCAAGCTGCTCATAGCTACTGCATGAGGTATGCAGTTTTATACTAGAATTAATAGATTGATTATAACTTACAAACTGCAATGGCAGTGTATGTGTATGTGTCCATAGATTGATTCTCGTAGACGTTGTTTGCCAAAGGTCATATGAATAGAAAAGAGCAAAGATCAGACATACCTCCCTAGAAAGTATTTGTATTGGTAAATGATTCCGGGAGTTGAATGAGCTGAATTAGAAAAATTGCTATTAAGTTTATCTTTCTTGACTTCAACATGAGTCTTCATATCCTGCCAAAACTCTCCAGCAAAAGATTGAGATTCTCGGGGTAGCAGGCGAATCACTTGTTGATGCTCCTAATCCCTCAGCACTTTGAAGCATCCATCTAATTGGAAACTGTTTGTATAGTTCATGACCCCCTGAGCTTGGTTTTTACTATTCCTTCTAAAATGTCAATGAAGTAATCAGGTGGATTCGCCCGCTCTGGTACAGTTATCCCTAGGCCTGCGACTTTCTTTACTGATCCAGTTTGAAAAATTAGCCTTCCTAGATGTGAATTCCTAGCTCCGCCAATGCCTTTATGTGATACATAGAAATTAAGATTCTTAACTGATTTGTCAACAATCTTCTTATCATCTCTAAATAAGCCGTAGAGTAATAATTTAAAACTCTCTCCTTTCTAGAAAAAAAACTATATATTCAAAAGTTTTAAATCAATTTGGAAAAAAAAATTAAGTAAAAAAAAAAATACAATTAACTATGTATATCCATGGCTCCATTGTATAGCAACAATATGAACAATTACAAAATATTTCGAAACAGAAAAACATGTAAAAGGATATGTCAATGCAAGGTAAAATACACAAAAGAAAAAAAAAATAGAAGAAGTAAAAATCTGAAATCAAAAACAAAAAATATGTAGATATAGTTTCCTTCCCAAAAACTTTATCAATTTAATTCACTATGTAATCCTTGAACAAGTTTTGTAAGATATAACTAATTTTAGAAACCTAGAGAACACAAGTTTTGAACAAAAACTTTATCAATCAATTATAATGTAAAATATACCGATGTTGTCTTCTAAAGTATCTTTATCGATTTTGATTCACTGCTTGAGTTTAATGACACGTAATTTTCACCTTCCATAAATTCTAGGCTTTTTGTATCACACTTATGGAGTTGGAATCAACTGGGAAATTTGATAGAAGGAGAAACGATGATGATACGTGGTTGAACCATTTCCGAGAAGAAGTCTCCTGAAACGAAAACGACTCGGCTCTGATACCAACTGATGTAGATTGAAGTCGGTGATGGTTTTAATCGTAAACCAACAAAGATTACAAACTTCTCTAGCTTAACTAGAAGGTTGAGTAAACTCACAAGGATGAACCTTGGTGCTCCAATGGAGGCTTTTCAATTCAATATTATCAAAAGTTCCAAATCCTTACAAAAAGAGAGGCTTAAATACCCCCTCCAAACATATGAAGAAGTACTAAAAGCCCTTGAGTAGGGTTTTCTAGTAAAGCATAACAATAGGGGTAAAATGGGGAAGCTAGGGAATAATGGTAGTTCAGTAAATAAAAGGTAATGGCAAAGTAGTAATTAACATAAGTGAAATGGTCCCCCTTTCATGTTGAGAACTTGGAGGGGAAGTAATCTCCAGTGCAATACGCCCCGCGTACCTGGGCTTACGCCCTGCGTGTGTGAGTCCCTGAGCTTGGGGACGCTTGTTGATGCTCCTTACGTGTGGCGTCTTCCGGACTACGCCCCGCGTAACTCGACTCCTGGGCTTGAGGCTCTGAAGGGGACGATATACGCGTGGCACCTTCGGGGTCACGCTCCGCGTAGTTAGGCTCCTGAACTTGATGGTCATGTGGGGTGGGCTCTACGCGTGATGTCCGAGGCGTACGCCCCGCGTACTTGTCTTCCTGAGGTGACTCTCGCTCGACACTGCTACCCGCGTTCCGCGTGCTTTTGGGCACGCCCCGCGTATCTGTTTTAGCGATGTTGCTCTTGTTGGCCTCCGTTGGTTCCTCTCGTGCCTCATGTTTAATACCCGGGTTCGTCGTCATGTTTGAGGACAAGATGCCCTCATCAAAGCAGGTAAATAGTTTAACTAGAGGAAAAGATAAAAGCTAATAAATTAACGAGGGTTTTAATTCAAATTGTTAACAAACTTTAATAGTGTTTAAGGAGTTAATTGTTTACTGAAACTTACAGATGTCAAAAAATTACAGGGGTACATGCAAATGGATAGAAAGGTTGGGACAGAGGATTTCTACTAATTTCATACTTCTACTTATGACTCGTTCATAATGATTCTGACTTTCAAACCATCATGAAATTATCAAGCGTCTTAGTATGCCTGGATGAAATTCTTCAACATATTGATCTTGCTTTATGGTGAGAAATTCGACCCAAATAAACTATTGTATCAACTTTTGCATTTTAACCTGAAACTATATTGTTTCAAAGTTCGTCGTCTCGGGTCAAAATCTCTGATAATAACTTTATCAAGCTAAAACAATCACACAAATCAAGAAACATGTGGCCACCGACGATAAATCAAACTTGTTGAAATTCGGGATATATTATATCAATGTATGATATTTTATTCCATTTTACAATTTTAATTTTATTTTTCAAGGTTTGCACTTTAGCTGACTTTTAGAAAATGGAGCAATGCACGAAACTCGAATTAATTTTATAATTATTATAAATAATTAATAAATATTGACGTACGTATAAAACCATATTTTTCTCGATTTAAGTTTTACCAAAATTTCTGAAATTTTAAAAACATTTTTCATAATTTTTGGGTATTTAAACTATATTTTGTAATTTTATAATAATTTTAGAATATTTAGAAAATAAAAATAAATATTATGTCTACCTTCTTTAAAAAAATATATTTTGTACACCTAAAAATTAAAACATCTAGAAAATTAGAAAAATTGCAAAAACATGAACGACAAAAAAATCTGGTTTGTGTTTTTGACACAAGTTGTATAAGTATCTTTGGGTCTCCAGATTATGGATTCCCCTACAATTCCAAAAGAGAATGGTCATTTAAAGCGGTTAGGGGGTTTGCTTACTCGTTTGGTGCGAGTTGCTGGAATCCCTGAAGTGCCATTTGCTGATTTAGTCTTCCTCGGTTGCCGGGTTATTGTTTGCCATGAATTCTCCTCAAGCTCAGCCTGCTCGGCCCATGAAAGCTGCTGACCTCCTGGCCCCGGAGTAGAGGAAGCACTGATAGCAGAAGTTATATTGTCATTACCCGGGGATTCATCCCGCGAGATTTCCTCCTCGCTTAGATCGTCAAGCAAAGGCTCCTCCAATTGAGCAGACCGCTGAACTGATAAGTCTTCCCCATTCACATTCACAGCTTCTATGCCGGTTGAAACCATGACTTGATCAGTTGGTGCTGAAGCGGAACCAACGCCAATATTCAAAACAGCAGGCCGCTGAACTGATACAACTTCTACATTCACATCCACTATGCCAGCGGAAGTCATGACTTGATCAATTGGAGCTTGAACAGAGCTAGCCTCAATATGCGAGACAACCATCGCCTGTTTCCCAGAGTCCGCTTTCTTCTTGACAGGTTCTTTTGCCCGTTCCGTACCCGTCGGTTTCCCGTTTCTTTTACAATCATATGCCATATGACCAATGCACGAATAAACCTTGTAGAAATTCGGTAGTTTCTCATACGATATCTTAATTGCAGGAAATATTAAACCTTCAGGAACTTATTCTGCTCATATTAAGATAATTCATTATGTATTAATTTTCCGATTTGGTTAACCTATTTTAAACCTTCAGGAACTGATACATTTGGTTTCAACCTAGTTCTTTTTGAGTTTAGGATTTGGTTAACCTATTTTAAACCTTCTTCGACTCTTTCTTGCTATGGTTGTGGGGAGAGTACTAGCATTTCTGTTGTAGAATTCCTGCAAATGATTATTCAATTGGTTATCTGAATTTTGTAGGTGAAGCATTTGAATGACAATTTTGTGAAGCCCGTCTCATGGTACGACAATGAAGGGGCTACAGGTAATTTCTACTCCTGTATTGAATTTTTCTTGTTTTTCTTGGTGGTATAAGGTTATAGTAGTGGATAATGGTCTACTTAAAACATAATTGAATTCATTCTTAATCTTGCTTAAGCCCTTGTTCTTTGTGATGCTGGAAACGCTAAGTAGTTTGTATTTTGCATAATTTGCAGCACGCATATGGTCGACTTGATCGTTGCAAGCAATAATGCCATTGTCTTACTAAAGGGCTTTAGTGGCCTTTTTATAGCAGCACTTTGGTTTACTGCCCCCAATGGCCTTTTGGTCCTCTTTTGTTGTGGCCGAAGTAAAAACTGCCTCAAAGTGCTTTAATATTAAATGATAGTGTAAAGCGCATGACTAAGCAATCAGGTTATTCACTTAATCTCTTCACCGCGTTTTGACTTCGAGACATTACGATCTGACCTCTTCACAAATGTCTTCCTATCAGATTCGCGATTTTGATGCAAGCTTGAACATTCGCGATTCGTGATTTTGACTGTTTCGTACTAGATTTCCTCTCAGATTCGATTCGCATATAGAGTAGACTGGAGCAAGATTGGAACGAAGAGCAGAAGGCAAGAATAGAACAAGTCGATTTGATAAGGCGAGCCAAATAAGTGTGTTTTTCAAAGATATACTCAAACTGCTCTAATTTGTTGGTGAGATTCACTTATTTTCTTCTTTTGAGGTTTTTGATTTTTGTTGTGTTCTTAGTTTGAGCTTTTATTAGTAATAATGTGGATGAAATGTAGCTGGAATTTCACCTTATGAGAGTAGAAATTGCTTGATTTGCTAGTGCTGTGCTGTGTTTTTCTTTGATGAAATGCAATTTCTGTTTGGTGCAGTGGACTCGTTGTTTGATGTTGAATTGATTGAAATTACTTGAGTTTGAGCAGTTGGGTCTCTCTAACTAGCTTTTGCTCTTTAGTATTTTTTCCATTTCAATGCATTAGTATATTGAATAGTGAATTAGAAAAAAGGAAAATGTTAAGCTTCCGTGCAATGGTATAGTGAGATTCCTCAAGTCCTTCAATTCCCAGAGGCAAAAGAATGGGTTTCTTTTGAAATTTCTTCCAAATCTTCTCAATGTATTTATAAGCTCCTCCTCTTAGAACAGACATGTCTCTTATAGTGCACCAAGGCATTAGAGATTTCAATGTAGTGAAATGGTTTTCATTAGTAATATTAATTGGGAACCAAACCAGTTGATAGTCAATTGTGTCTTGGTGTTCAATGTAAACATCAGCAAGATCCTTAATCTCTTTCTCAATGCCAGGGTAATAGCTACATACGAAAAGCAACACTTTTTTGCTTTCTCAGTGTTCCCAGCTCACCTGTTGCGGACAACTATAAGTGGTGACTTCACATCACCAAACAAGGCCTTGAGGATAGCAATCTTGTTCTTGCTCTTGTTTTTGAACAGTGTAGATACTGTTACAGTTACATCAATTTGAGCCCTGGAAAGGAACTATTAATTAAGCCAAGCAAGCATATAGGTTATTAAGTAAATGAAAAGGGATTAATTACTTAAATTACTCACTGGGTTTCCAATCCAAGGCTAGAAATATGAGTGGAACAAATGAAAACACTTTGGATAGCATAAAAAGCTGCTTTAGACACAGTTTGAAGAGTGGACGTTGAGAGTTTAGGATTACTGGTTCCGAAATACTTGGTAAATTGGAGAACACATCGAGTGAGTGTCAAAGTAGCCTCAATAAGCACATTATTTCCTGCAAATAATTTGTCATAGGAAGATGGAGTTTTAATGATTCCCTGTAATCTTTTGACAAGTGCAACATGCTTGGCAATTGGGTTGTCAAACTGAGTGAGTAGGCGGAATTCGCCATAGTTGACAGCGAAAGCAGCTAGGGCTATGACAATTTTAGCATCCCAATAGTATCTTGATAGGTGAACTTTGAGCATCTCCTTTGTTTTTTCTTGAGCGTCTTTGCCCGAGCAATTGCATGTCATCTGAGACAAAATGTTTATGTTATTAGATCTCAACAACATAACTGGTATTGTGTAGTTTTTTAGATCTCAACAACATGTTTTTTCTTGAGCTTTGTATAGTTTTCTAGCTCTGCGTCTTGCAATTAGGCTTTCAAGCCTTTTGTTCCTTTCTAGCTCCGACCCATGTGCACTCTAGATGTTTTCTCCAGTTTTTGATGCATTTTGATGTCTCTCCTCTCTTGATTTTTGGTCCAACTGCTAGAAATTCTTATTGATATGCCTTCCAAGTAATTCAATACAACTATCTATTCATCCAAGTATTTTTTTGTTAATGATTAAGACTAAGAAGCCATGAACAAAATAATTAACTATGGAATTATTCAATTTCTTAAATCATGAGGTGAAAGTAGTAAAAAGAAATTGTTTAGGGTTTGGAGAAAGATATTATTGATGATCCAGACCTATTAAAAACTATAACCCTAACTATAGGAAGAGCTCTTGCTAATGAATCTGGAATCCGTGGCTGCCCTAGTCCATCCCAAAATTTATGTGTAAATTTCATGGCAACCCAATTAACTTGGAAATAAATTGAATGAGATTGGTAAAAGAGAGATGAGCTAGAAAAATGGTAACATAGTGTAGTTTTGTTCAGGAATCAGCATTAAGACCTCTGAGATTACTATTTTCTACATTAGCTTGGGGCTTCACCCTGCTTTTAGATAATTAAATCTCAAGAGCTCTGTTCATCTCGAAAACATATTTGTTTTCCAATTGTTAGCATTTTGTAACATTGGAAAGTTGCTTTTTTATAATATCACCATAGATTCTAATTAAGTTTGATGGTAATTAGGAAGTTAATTTATAATTTAGGTGTGATGCATTCAGAAGTGATACTGGTTCCAAGTTAGTGCAACCTAGGCATGGTAGTAAAGTAATAAACATGCTTTTGCTGTGCTTGAAATAAAAGCATTTCTTAGAAAGACATCCTTTCAGAAATGGGGGTAATATAAGGTGCAGGTATTAAAAAGAAGTTGAACAATCATTGTATAAGACCATTTATTTCTCTCAATTTACCATAGCTAAAAGCCAAAGTCTCTATGGCTATATGCATTTTTGGTGCTCTCCGTCCCCTATCCTGTGATGTCAACTCCGCATCCTTCGGGGTTCTTTTTTTCACGCTTCTTTGCCACTCAAACCTGGACTTCCTCACTTCTTCCCCCTAAGTGTGTCTTATATTGCTGGAACCAAATTCCTGAAATGCTTGTGGTTGTAAAGAATTTGAAAGGTACTACTCTCAGAGATGAGATTATTGATACCTATGTCAAGACCCTTGCCATAGTTGTTGGCTAGAACTTGCCCTTTTAAGAGTGGAAGATGAGAGTTGTGCTTACATAATATGTTTGGATTGGATTCCCACATATAATATAAAAATTTAATCAATCCTATCCCTATAATTATTTGTGAAAAAGGACTCAGTAGCTGAGAGACCATGTCGAGCCAACGCTTTTACAACTCTACTATCTTCTCATTTCATTTTGCTTAACAAAAAGAGACAAAGAAGAAAACTATGTGACCTCCAAGAAACATGTTTAAAGCGTCAATCATGTAACTCGAGTCTGCTTCTAACCACAGACTGCGCCAGCCCCGGAATCGCAAAATGGTCAGTTGCCAAAGAATATGATGATCTATCCATTCTCTTTTTATACAACATTGTGAAGGTCTTAAATAACAATTATGTTATTGCATGTTGATCACAGTATTTTATTTTGACAGTAACTATTATTTTAGAATTTGATTACATTAAAGCATTATATGCAGAATTTTAAAATTAAAGGTTTTGGTGCAAGAATTGTTTATGGTATTACTATTTCTCGAATTGGAACTTTTAGCAGATGTTAGCTTACATGCTTCCAAACCTATTTTCACACCAATTATACTGTCTAAAGATTTTGGACAACCTTTACAGGATCCTGCTGTCTATATGCATTTAATTGGTAGGTTAATTTTTTAACTTACTAATACTAGACATGATGTTCATTTGCAGTTAAGACATTGAGTTAATATGCTAATTCACCTGATATTTATACTTTGGAAAATCATAATGTTAGTATCAAATATAATATTAAAATTTATTTTTGGTCTTACTATCAGTCAAACTTAACAATGTTACATTCCAAATTTTGTAAGTAAATTCCAGTAGACACTATATGCTAAATATATATTTAGAGTTAGAATCAATATGAACAGATTAATTACATTGATGATCCTTTGGCTTTTAGGACTGTATATAACTTCAATTTGTAACAATGTTAGTTTTCATTTTTTGTTTTTCCTCTGTTAGGCAGCAATGGAAGTAACTGGTATTTTAGCTGCTTTGTCATCTCCATGGCAGAATTTTTTTGGCTTTCGGTATGATTCGCTCCCCATTGACTGAAGGAGGAAGCTGAAAGCGAGTTTCTAACCTTGCCTCTATGCGTTTTGCAGCTCTTTCTTCGGTCCTAAAGAAGAAAGGAGCAGGTATAGTTGGTGATTTTGCTTTGCTTCCATTTGATTTAGTGCGGCTGCTATACAAAAAAAATAGAATGATTTGGTAAATGATGTTAGAGAAATAAACATGAGGATAAGCATTTGAGAGTTATGGTAAAATATGAAGAGAGATAAAAGTCAAATAGCAAGTTCTTACTCTCTAGATAGAGCAGATTTTGAGGTTAGCTTCTTGGTGTTGATCAAGTCCCCTACCAAAATCTTACTCTTTGACTTTGGGATTTTGGAAGCTCTACTTTGAGCGGATGATGAAGTCATCTGCCTTTTATTAATTGGCAAGGGTATGATGTTCTTCTCTAGAGCCACCTCTTCCTGTTCTTCCTCTTCAGGAATGCTATGAAATGTGATTTCAGTTTCTAGTGCCATTTGTTCTTGAGGAATGGTAGAAAGTGTGGTTTCAGTTTGAGGAACATTAGTATCAGCTAATTCTTCCTCAGGAATACAAGCATTCGGTTGCTTGGAAGCTCTCTTCTGGTAGAGAGATTCAAAGAAAGCAGTAGTTCGAGCAACAAAACCAGGAGTGGAAAGTTGCTCAGCTTCCTCCAAGTAGGGATTGCGAGAGAAAGGAGACCTCTTCTACCAAGCTAAGGATTGGGACATGAATCGTCCAAGGTAGATTGAATCCATGAAAGAAAGGAGAGCCTCCTTGATCCAAAAATAGAGTAACAAAGAGAAGAGAAGTGAAAGCTAAAGGAATAGAAAAAAGGAAGAGTTTGTGTGTAGAATACAGATGAGGCTCACAAGTAAAAGGTAGCAGTATATATAGAGGTTTCTGAATACAGAGCGAGATTAATGGAATACAATCGGTTCTTATAATATCTAAAATTTATTATTTTTTTAGATTGAGTTAACTTTTTAAATATTGTCAATTTAAGTGCCAAACCCTGCCTCTAAAACCATCAGCTTCCACCTAAACATACATGAGAAATTAAGCTTCCAATAAATAGGGGTAAATTTCATTAATGGTGTATAACATTTGCCTCATTTCACATTTGGGTGTACAATCTTCATTTTATCTCACTAATATGTATGATATTATAGGTGACCTCCTACTTTAGTGTACACAGATCCGGTCCTCATAATTTATGAGCCTTTGGCGAAATAAAAGATAAGGACCATTTTAATCAACAAAATTATTATTTCATTAATAATTATATAGTATGTATTATTACGTTCACTAAATATACTTATATTTATCCAAAATCAAAAAGATCTTTCACAATTTTTTAAATTAACTCTTAACCTATATTAAAAAAAAAACAATTGGGCCCTTTTGAAGTCTAAGATGTAAATTATTTGGACCATTTAAAGCATAACTAGTATTAATACTAGTGTTCAAGGGGCAAATGATGTATTAAGCCTTTTTACTTATTTCATGGACGTGATTGATGATTTTGATAATTTAAAATTAAAATGGATACATTAAGCGTTTGTTATTTATTTTTGGTCCCATTAAGTCCTTGATGGCCAAAAAAATCAAATTTGAACATAAAACTCGGTTAACAGAGTGTTATTCTTTTCACCTACATTCAAAGTTAGTATTTTTTTCATTGTTTTAAAGCAGTTTTGGATGTGTAATATAGAAAAACTGTACAAACCTTAATTCAAACTATAATTTTCTTTATAAAGTCAAAGACAGATGAAATTAATAACGTCTTTTCACCAAAATTAGATGTCCACAACTTACAGCGTAAGGGAAAAGAGGTTCTAGAAGGTAAAGCTGAATTCATTCCATCATTTCATGATGAAGAGCAGCGATCGGTCGATCAGGCTGGGGGATCTGACATAAATACTGCTGAAATGGAGGTAAACTTTCTTTCTGAGTCTCTTGAATGGAATAAGCATTTGCTTAGATCTAAAGGAAGAAACAGTGTTGAGTATGCGGCTGAAGGGAGCCAGTGGATTCCCTCCAGGAAAAAATCAAAAGCTAAATCTGCTGAATCCAGGCTGAAGGGTCGTGTACGATCAGGTAGCTCTTCTACATGAACTGCCTATACTGGAATTGTAGGGGGATCCAGAACGCGGGTACCCAAAGGGCGCTGAAGCTTTTATGTAACACTAATAGACCAGATTTGGTATGTCTTTCAGAGCCAATGGTAGAGTTTGACAGAATTTCTGATAGCTACTGGAGATCTCTGGGCCTTCAATTTCTTTGCAGGAATAATAACAACTCTATATGGCTTTTCTGTAAGATGGGATTCAACAACCATTGTCAAACCATTCTAATCCACGAGCAACACGTCACATTGAGCTACGGTTTGGGATCTCAGACTTTTCATTTATCATTTGTTTATGGGAATAACAATGCAGGGAGGCGTCGTTTGCTTTGGGAATCAATTGCTGAGATGAAGGATAATGTGAATCGAATGGTGATTGGGGACTTTAATGCAGTTAAAGGCGCGCATGAGAAAACTGGAAGACCGCCCTCTCCTAGAAGCTGCAGGGAATTCAAGGACTTCATTGGTTCTGCGGAGTTGACCGAGGTGGAAAACACGGGGTTGCCTTTCACATGGTCTAATGGACGTGTTCAAGGGGCAAATGATGTATTAAGCCTTTTTACTTATTTCATGGACGTGATTGATGATTTTGATAATTTAAAATTAAAATGGGTATTATTCCATAAATATAATAATATATGAAATAATGGTCAATTACATTAATATCATAATTAAATACAAAATTATAACTAAGTCATATCGTCAAATTTAATTTTGATTAAGTAATTATTTTCTATATATTATGATTTTACACTCCAATTTAAAAATTATAAATTTCAATTCATAAATTCCAAACCATAGACAATATATTCTAGACCTCTAATTTATAAACTCTAGTTCTTAAAATAGATTAAAAGTAGTGATTTTATTAGTTTGACATAATTTAAAATTATGATTTGATATAATTGTAAATAGTTTTTAAAATATAAATTTCTGTCTAATTTTCCCTTGAAAAAAGTTAGCACCCCATTCTTTCTCCTTAACGGAAAATGAAAAAGAAACCTTAACATCTCCTTCTCAAGATGTTGTGCGCAGTCCAATGGGCTAGGCGTAGAGAGATGATGTTATATGGGCCTTAATTATTGAAATAGGTTATATGGACCATTTAGGATTTTAAACAAAAATGTTTATATATATACTGATTCTTATATATATGTTTATATAGGTACTAATTTTTCGAAAAAAAAATGTTAAAACACATTTCAACATAATATATAACATAATATATAAAAGGGTTAAACTCTAATTTAAATTTTCCATAATTATATTATTACTGTTGGGATAATTTAATTTTTATATTTTTAACATATATTATAATTTTACTTTATAGTTTTTTATTTAATTAAGTACATCTCTCAACAAAATAAAAATATGATAAAAAATAGAAAATAATATCAAAAGATCATTATAAAAAAAAGAAAACATAAATAAAAAGAAAAGAAAAGGAAATAATAAAAATCAGGGGCAAATTTGCACAATTTTTTCAGTTAACCCGTCCAGCAACTTCGACGATGAAAACGGACCCCGAAACAGCAAGATATCAAACAGTTATTATTTTTTCAGAAATTTCGGGATTTTAGCTTTCTGGAATGTAAAAAATGGAGCTAAAACGAAGCCGGTAGAATTTTTCAAAGAGAAGTAGTGCTGAAAAATGGGTTTGAACATGTCTACCTATTTGAGGAACGTATTTCACGGCATTACCTCCATTTTTCCAACTCCCAACTCAACAATTTTCTTTCTTCAACTTATGGGAAGGTAATGAGATCATGGGTGGGAAATTTAAGGGCCACTAACATGGGATTTGTTGCTCAATATCCTATAAATAGAGCTCAACTCTTTCATTCCAATCTCCATTCAAAAATCAATCAAACACGGACCAAACCAATTTGTCTATCAAATTTCTTGCCAAAATCGGCCATTTTATCAATCTTTAGGTTCTTAGAAATCATCATTTAGCATTTAATTAGTTTAAGCAAACTCTCAATTTCCAGAATTCATTCTTCAATCTCAAGTTCTTCAACAAAGATTTCAATTTTGAGAAACTTCAAATCCGAAATTCTCTTAGTTTAATCAATCGATTCTCAAATCGTTTTTTGCAATCTCTTAGTTAAGTCAGTAAGATCATTACCCAATTCTCGATTCAAGCTCTCTTAGTCTAAATCAAATTTCACTATTGTTATATTCTTCAAAGCTTCAAGCATTTTTTGTGAAACCGAGATCACCGAAACCCCATTTTCGAGGCATTATTAGTTTACACATCTATTCCAAATCATGTTTACAAACTTTTTATTGATCTCAATCAATTAAAAAGACTCAGAAACAAGCTTTTGAGTTTTTCATCATTGAAAAACTCATCAAACAACTTTTCTGGTGAGCCGTTTTCCAAATTTTATTTCGAGTTCGTTAGTCGATCATCTTATCCCACATTAATTTTACTCTTTTTATTGACATCAATTATCGAATTCTCAATTTTTATTTCGTAAAAAAAGACATCCTATAGCCTTCAAAATTGCTCTTAAAGTAACATCCACGAAACAAAATCAAGCTTTTGGTTTTTCAACCATCAAACAACTATTCTTTCAGCTCCGTTTTCAATAATTTATTCCGACTCCATTACTCAACGTTTTTCTAGAATTCCAGTTCCAGACCCTTCCCTTGCACACTAAGTTTAAATATTAGTCTTCGTTTCGCTCCAATCCAACCTCTACAGCTCCCGAAATCGAGCCTGAAAGTCCCACAAAAACATCATTTTAGTCCCAGAATTGCTACTGACTTGGTGATAAATTGCTGGTCAAGTTCCTGAAATCTACGAATTGCTCTGAATTCGCCCAGAATTACCCGGACAACGCAACAGCCCCCGAGCCGATTTTCCAGAGTTCCAATCCTCAATTTCACGCATCCCAACGACATCAAAGAGATCGGTTTAATTTTATTTTATCCCGTACATTTTTGTTTTTGTGACTTATTTACATCTCTAGCTTTAAAGTTATTATTTCTTTTTTTTTGGTAGAAAAAGTTATTATTTCTTTTTAAGTTGTAATTTTCATGCTTTATTATTATTTGTAATACAAAAAACATTGAAAAATATTTATAAAATCAATAAAAATATAAAAGAAAATTAAAAAATTTATATCTTTGTGTTGTTTTATTGCTTTCATTTTTGGTACTTATCTTAAAAATTGTTTTTCCGACCGACCTGTCAAGTAACGTCGGGGTTCAAGACCGTTGTTTTTATTTTCAGTCCTTGTAACGGTTGTCAATCGCTTTTCGTTTAGAATTCAAGTAATTTAGGCGCATTTTATTTATTTACTTTATTCAATTACTATTTTACCCTTTGAGAACTAGTTTCTCTGGCACGTCCGCATTATTTTTACCATTTTTAATCCCCACACTCGCGTATCAAGGTTGAAAATTGGGATATTTCAAAAATATCGCCAACAATTACGTGCAATTTAGCATTTTAAACAATAAAAGATTCCATCAAAAATCAGGACCATTATAAATATAAACTATAACTAACAATTAAAAAAATATATAATTTTTAAAAAATTAATGTTTAATCTATAGAAAATTAAATGTGTTTACTTTTTCACATGGCACTTTCAAATGTTTTAACCAACACACCAAACGACCAAGTTTTCTGTGCTGGAGACTAAAAAAAGTTCTCAACCCATCAGGGCTGGCCTTTGAAAAATTAGCCTTCCTAGATGTGAATTCCTAGCTCCGCCAATGCCTTTATGTGATACATAGAAATTAAGATTCTTAACTGATTTGTCAACAATCTTCTTATCATCTCTAAATAAGCCGTAGAGTAATAATTTAAAACTCTCTCCTTTCTAGAAAAAAAACTATATATTCAAAAGTTTTAAATCAATTTGGAAAAAAAAATTAAGTAAAAAAAAAATACAATTAACTATGTATATCCATGGCTCCATTGTATAGCAACAATATGAACAATTACAAAATATTTCGAAACAGAAAAACATGTAAAAGGATATGTCAATGCAAGGTAAAATACACAAAAGAAAAAAAAATAGAAGAAGTAAAAATCTGAAATCAAAAACAAAAAATATGTAGATATAGTTTCCTTCCCAAAAACTTTATCAATTTAATTCACTATGTAATCCTTGAACAAGTTTTGTAAGATATAACTAATTTTAGAAACCTAGTGAACACAAGTTTTGAACAAAAACTTTATCAATCAATTATAATGTAAAATATACCGATGTTGTCTTCTAAAGTATCTTTATCGATTTTGATTCACTGCTTGAGTTGCTTGAGTTTAATGACACGTAATTTTCATCTTCCATAAATTCTAGGCTTTTTGTATCACACTTATGGAGTTGGAATCAACTGGAAAATTTGATAGAAGGAGAAACGATGATGATACGTGGTTGAACCATTTCCGAGAAGAAGTCTCCTGAAACGAAAACGACTCGGCTCTGATACCAACTGATGTAGATTGAAGTCGGTGATGGTTTTAATCGTAAACCAACAAAGATTACAAACTTCTCTAGCTTAACTAGAAGGTTGAGTAAACTCACAAGGATGAACCTTGGTGCTCCAATGGAGGCTTTTCAATTCAATATTATCAAAAGTTCCAAATCCTTACAAAAAGAGAGGCTTAAATACCCCCTCCAAACATATGAAGAAGTACTAAAAGCCCTTGAGTAGGGTTTCCTAGTAAAGCATAACAATAGGGGTAAAATGGGGAAGCTAGGGAATAATGGTAGTTCAGTAAATAAAAGGTAATGGCAAAGTAGTAATTAACATAAGTGAAATGGTCCCCCTTTCATGTTGAGAACTTGGCGGGGAAGTAATCTCCACTGCAATACGCCCCGCGTACCTGGGCTTACGCCCTGCGTGTGTGAGTCCCTGAGCTTGGGGACGCTTGTTGATGCTCCTTACGTGTGGCGTCTTCCGGACTACGCCCCGCGTAACTCGACTCCTGGGCTTGAGGCTCTGAAGGGGACGATATACGCGTGGCACCTTCGGGGTCACGCTCCGCGTAGTTAGGCTCCTGAACTTGATGGTCATGTGGGGTGGGCTCTACGCGTGATGTCCGAGGCGTACGCCCCGCGTACTTGTCTTCCTAAGGTGACTCTCACTCGACACTGCTACCCGCATTCCGCGTGCTTTTGGGCACGCCCCGCGTATCTGTTTTAGCGATGTTGCTCTTGTTGGCCTCCGTTGATTCCTCTCGTGCCTCATGTTTAATACCCAGGTTCGTCGTCATGTTTGAGGACAAGATGCCCTCATCAAAGCAGGTAAATAGTTTAACTAGAGGAAAAGATAAAAGCTAATAAATTAACGAAGGTTTTAATTCAAATTGTTAACAAACGTTAATAGTGTTTAAGGAGTTAATTGTTTACTGAAACTTACAGATGTTAAAAAATTACAGGGGCACATGAAAATGGATAGAAAGGTTGGGACAGAGGATTTCTACTAATTTCATACTTCTACTTATGACTCGTTCATAATGATTCTGACTTTCAAACCATCATGAAATTATCAAGCGTCTTAGTATGCCTGGATGAAATTCTTCAACATATTGATCTTGCTTTATGGTGAGAAATTCGACCCAAATAAACTATTGTATCAACTTTTGCATTTTAACCTGAAACTATATTGTTTCAAAGTTCATCGTCTCGGGTCAAAATCTCTGATAATAACTTTATCAAGCTAAAACAATCACACAAATCAAGAAACATATGGCCACCGATGATAAATCAAACTTGTTGAAATTCGGGATATATTATATCAATGTATGATATTTTATTCCATTTTACAATTTTAATTTTATTTTTCAAGGTTTGCACTTTAGCTGACTTTTAGAAAATGGAGCAATGCACGAAACTCGAATTAATTTTATAATTATTATAAATAATTAATAAATATTGACGTACGTATAAAACCATATTTTTCTCGATTTAAGTTTTACCAAAATTTCTGAAATTTTAAAAACATTTTTCATAATTTTTGGATATTTAAACTATATTTTGTAATTTTATAATAATTTTAGAATATTTAGAAAATAAAAATAAATATTATGTCTACCTTCTTTAAAAAAATATATTTTGTACACCTAAAAATTAAAACATCTAGAAAATTAGAAAAATTGCAAAAACATGAACGACAAAAAAATCTGGTTTGTGTTTTTGACACAAGTTGTATAAGTATCTTTGGGTCTCCAGATTATGGATTCCCCTACAATTCCAAAAGAGAATGGTCATTTAAAGCGGTTAGGGGGTTTGCTTACTCGTTTGGTGCGAGTTGCTGGAATCCCTGAAGTGCCATTTGCTGATTTAGTCTTCCTCGGTTGCCGGGTTATTGTTTGCCATGAATTCTCCTCAAGCTCAGCCTGCTCGGCCCATGAAAGCTGCTGACCTCCTGGCCCCGGAGTAGAGGAAGCACTGATAGCAGAAGTTATATTGTCATTACCCGGGGATTCATCCCGCGAGATTTCCTCCTCGCTTAGATCGTCAAGCAAAGGCTCCTCCAATTGAGCAGACCGCTGAACTGATAAGTCTTCCCCATTCACATTCACAGCTTCTATGCCGGTTGAAACCATGACTTGATCAGTTGGTGCTGAAGCGGAACCAACGCCAATATTCAAAACAGCAGGCCGCTGAACTGATACAACTTCTACATTCACATCCACTATGCCAGCGGAAGTCATGACTTGATCAATTGGAGCTTGAACAGAGCTAGCCTCAATATGCGAGACAACCATCGCCTGTTTCCCAGAGTCCGCTTTCTTCTTGACAGGTTCTTTTGCCCGTTCCGTACCCGTCGGTTTCCCGTTTCTTTTACAATCATATGCCATATGACCAATGCACGAATAAACCTTGCTAGAATAATTAAATGAAAAATAATAATTTACAATATTATATACCCGTTTCTACTAGTTTTTTTAATTCAAAGATTCATTATTTAGGTCTATAAAACGCTAACGTGGTAGAAAAAACCTCCTTACTTTTGCTCGATCTGCATATCTCACTTTCTTTCTCCCTGGTTCCTGCTTTCTTGAATTCACGATGTAAGCCAACAGTTGTTTTTTTATTACGACGATCTGGAAAGACTGCAATGGCTGATTCAACATGTCTCACGACGTCTTATGCTGAAACGAAACAGGTGTGTTTCTATTTTCAATTTCAATTCATCCGTTAGGGTTTAATTCATCTGTTAGGGTTTCAATTCATCCGTTAGGGTTTAATTCATCTGTTAGGGTTTAATGGTTGGGGAAATTATTATTCGTTCTTGTTCTTGATTCTTTGCAGCCCTTGGTTTGGTTTGGTTTGGTTTGATTGTATCTCTTAAAAATTTGATTATAGGAAACTTAGTATAACAATAGCTTATTGATTAATCATACATACATCTTTAGGGTTTCTAGGTTTTGTTGATTCTATTAGCGACCTATTCTATTTACAGGGTGACCTGACTTTTCGGGCCCTTTCCGAATCAGTCACTTTTGGAAGATTTATGTCAGAATCTTTAGACTGGGGAAAGTGGTCAAGTTTTTCCCACAATCGCTACGTAGAAGAAGCTAAACAAATTTCTAAGCCTGGTTCTGTTGCTGAAAAGAAAGCTTTCTTTGAAGCTCGTTATAAGAAGAGAGCAAGTACCAACTAGACAATCCGATTAAATGAATCCTTTTCATTTAAAAAAAAAACAAAAAAAAAACTAAGACATTCTGGCAACTATAGGCAGCACAAATCATCTCTTGATAGTATCCTTTTACCTTAATCATCTTTTAGCGCTATTGACCCTTTTGCATGAGGTATGTAGTTTTATACTAGAATTAATAGATTGATTATAACTTACAAACTGCAATGGCAGTGTATGTGTATGTGTCCATAGATTGATTCTCGTAGACGTTGTTTGCCAAAGGTCATATGAATAGAAAAGAGCAAAAATCAGACATACCTCCCTAGAAAGTATTTGTATTGGTAAATGATTCCGGGAGTTGAATGAGCTGAATTAGAAAAATTGCTATTAAGTTTATCTTTCTTGACTTCAACATGAGTCTTCATATCCTGCCAAAACTCTCCAGCAAAATATTGAGATTCTCGGGGTAGCAGGCGAATCACTTGTTGATGCTCCTAATCCCTCAGCACTTTGAAGCATCCATCTAATTGGAAGCTGTTTGTATAGTTCATGACCCCCTGAGCTTGGTTTTTACTATTCCTTCTAAAATGTCAATGAAGTAATCAGGTGGATTCGCCCGCTCTGGTACAGTTATCCCTAGGCCTGCGACTTTCTTTACTGATCCAGTTTGGCCACAAGTATCAAATCATCAAACATCCTGACTAATGTATAGATAGATATTATGAATTAGTATTCATTTTTTCGTTTTCATGTAGATTATGTACATTTAGTACAAGCCATTATGAACAATCATTACCTTACCTAGGCTGGTGTACAACCATACATATATATGTTTACTCCTTCTAGAGCTTCAGGGATGATGAGCTTCAGGGTTCGTCTAATATTACAAGCCCAGAAATTCCTCTCTTTTGGCAGATCAGCAGAGAATCTACAATAATGAGAATCCAGTTAGTACAAATTGGAAGTTGCTAATATCTATCTTTTACTGCATCATAGAATTTAGTATTGCATACATGCCTGCATCTTGCACTGAAGACCCAGGAAGCCTCTTAACCATATGTGTCCTGGATAGTCAAGCATGCCCTGCTGCCTCTTGATTTTGTCCCAGACAGTCTGAGTTTTGTTGGTGGTGTTCTAGAAAGAAAGTGAGCCACTAGAGGAGGATGTTTTTGTTAGGGTTGGGTTAAAGCACAAAAATAGTTATTGAATTGTTGAATTGATATTTTAATAAATATATTAACATTTTCATTTTGTGATTTTTATGTATTAAGTGTCAATTTTCTAGATTATCTATTTGGTCCCTTAAACTTTAGAAATATCTCACTAGTTAATACACATTGGCCTTCTAAATGTGCTCAAGTGGTTTATTGGCTCAAATCAACACTGCTAAGTTGAAATCTTCATTTGCATTTTCCATACTTTGCTTGATTCCTTCTCAATCTCTAATCTCCACCTCGCCTTCGTCGATCATCACTACCAACAGAAGGCAAACGGACATCTAAGCCCTAAGGTGCAATTCTTCTTCTCTTATTAGCTGTTTAACTTGGGAAATTGGGATTCAATCTTCTTATTAGCTGTCAGTTGAAGCTCAGAACCAAACACATTTGATAAATGCTAATCCAATTTTGATATCAATCTGAGTTGCCATAGTCAAAATTCATGATAACGATACTATGATTCCTTGGGGAGAAGTTAAAATAATCTCTGCTATTAGAAAGGAACTCAGAATGCTAGAAAGGAACGTGCGGATTCAGTTTCTTTCTTTGACTTGTGTGTTTTATAAGAATAATTTTCAAATTGTATAATAATTTAAGTAGCTGAAAAGATAGATCATTGTACAGATGAAGGAACTCTTTCTTTAAAAAAGTAATATAAATTGTACTTTTCATATTACAAGTCTTTGCCATGCCATGATTGATGTGGCTTTAGGATGCACAACTTCAAATACTTGAAAGCTGGATATCTTTATCTAAGTAAGGATATTTTATTAGTTGGAAAACCCTGAAAGTGCATTTCATGTGCTTTGGGTTTGTTGGTAACTCTGCCCAAGTTTGGACTAAGTTTTGGGACTATTTAATTGTAAGCTACTATTAAAAGGGTAACTATCTTTGTGTTGATGTCACCTTTTCTTTTCACCATAAATATCAGAAAATGAAGGGTATTATTAGTATTAGCTACATGTATTATTTTGAAGGTAGAAGAGAAAATGGTGGTTGTGATAAGTTCAAAGATAGGGAGAAGCATTGCCATTTGTGATAATGGTGATAATGGAAGGTTGCACTATTGGACTTACTATACTGGCTAAGACTGCTATTTCTGGTGGAATGAGTCCTTTTGTGTTTGTTGTGTATACTGATGCTCTTGCTACTCTCTTTCTCTTCCCTTTTTCATTCTTATAGGTTATGTGTTGTGATTTATATTGCAGGGTAGAACAATCTATCTTCACCTTTCATCTTTTATTGTGTTTCCGCTTCTTGGGTTTTACTGGGTTTGTTGTTCCTTCTTTCTTCACTTGCCGGCTACATTTTTTTTGTTAGGTGTGTCAAAGGTAATTATAGAAGTTGCTAACCTTTTTCATGTTATAAAAAACTAGTAAACTAAGTAGTGGGGAGTTCAAATCGTTATTGTACACATTTCAAGTTAAAACAACATTTAAACATAATAATAAATACTACACATTATCGAAATTTATCTATCACCATAAACTCTCTTTCTTGTGTATTGTGTCCTGCTTGACAAAGTGGAGACAGAATACTGTTGCTAATTGTTACACTTGCACAATCCAAAGCTATATATACTACTAGCTAGATTAGAACTTGTAGGAGGAAAAATTATTGATCATGAACGTATGGGTGGTGGCTCAGGAATCAGGCCTTTATTCCTATAAATTTTGAATCGGATCGGACAGGTGGCAGGGAATTGAAAGAAGCCAATTGCAGCACTACTAATTTGTCCCATATGGTTGAAGATGAAAAATAATCCAACCTTGTTCTGTCCCGCTCCCAATATGTATAATTTGTCATTTTTATTGGACAACTTCAACTAGTGTTTTACCTTTTGATTGTGGTATTTATGACATTTAATAAATAGATGCACTAATTAGTTCCTAAGATAACTAATCTATATCTCAGATGTAGTTTTGGATATATGATCATAGAAACTTAGCACGCTGTTTGATCTCACAATACTTGAAGATGAATTGTTTTTTCTGCTAGTTGAGAGGATATAAAGAACTTACAAGGAATTGAAAACACATATAATTGTAGCTACATAATCTCTCCTACTAATGCAATTTGCTGGTATAGTTCAATAGGCATATTGTCAATTAGATGTTCATTTTCCTGGTCTTATGTCCTAATTTTAGTTTTGAGCTAGTTACTTCCCGACTCCACTTAGGAAATTTGCCTCCAACTTATGGGTTCAATTCTCGGTTGAGATGTTGAGTGTTTTTTGTGAAGTGGATTTAGGTTCCTTCAATGATCTATGTTCTGGAAGAACATGGGAGGTTTGAGTTTCTTGTTACCTGTATCTGTGAACTGTTATTGCAATCGCTCTAGCTTTGGATTAGCAACTAATCAACTGCCTCTCACATATATACAAACACCTAATGCTCTGAATCTATTTTTGCTGGACTTTTTTCTATGCTCTTATTATCATGATTTGTTGCTGAACCAGTAGAAATTGAAACAAGGGTGATCGGGTTATTGTGTTTGAAGTTATGAGGCAGATTTTATCATGAATGAAGTCTGTATTAACAATATAAGTTATTCATGGGTCTCTAAGTTTCCTTTCTTAGAATGTGTTAATTTCTATTGTTTTCTAGCTTCTTAAAAGCCAAAGTCTCTACGGCTATATGCATTTTTGGTGCTCTCCGTCCCCTATCCTGTGATGTCAACTCCGCATCCTTCGGGGTTCTTTTTTTCACGCTTCTTTGCCACTCAAACCTGGACTTCCTCACTTCTTCACCGTAAGTGTGTCTTATATTGCTGGAACCAAATTCCTGAAATGCTTGTGGTTGTAAAGAATTTGAAAGGTACTACTCTCAGAGATGAGATTATTGATACCTATGTCAAGACCCTTGCCATAGTTGTTGGCTAGAACTTGCCCTTTTAAGAGTGGAAGATGAGAGTTGTGCTTACATAATATGTTTGGATTGGATTCCCACATATAATATAAAAATTTAATCAATCCTATCCCTATAATTATTTGTGAAAAAGGACTCAGTAGCTGAGAGACCATGTCGAGCCAACGCTTTTACAACTCTACTATCTTCTCATTTCATTTTGCTTAACAAAAAGAGACAAAGAAGAAAACTATGTGACCTCCAAGAAACATGTTTAAAGCGTCAATCATGTAACTCGAATCTGCTTCTAACCACAGACTGCGCCAGCCCCGGAATCGCAAAATGGTCAGTTGCCAAAGAATATGATGATCTATCCATTCTCTTTTTATACAACATTGTGAAGGTCTTAAATAACAATTATGTTATTGCATGTTGATCACAGTATTTTATTTTGACAGTAACTATTATTTTAGAATTTGATTACATTAAAGCATTATATGCAGAATTTTAAAATTAAAGGTTTTGGTGCAAGAATTGTTTATGGTATTACTATTTCTCGAATTGGAACTTTTAGCAGATGTTAGCTTACATGCTTCCAAACCTATTTTCACACCAATTATACTGTCTAAAGATTTTGGACAACCTTTACAGGATCCTGCTGTCTATATGCATTTAATTGGTAGGTTAATTTTTTAACTTACTAATACTAGACATGATGTTCATTTGCAGTTAAGACATTGAGTTAATATGCTAATTCACCTGATATTTATACTTTGGAAAATCATAATGTTAGTATCAAATATAATATTAAAATTTATTTTTGGTCTTACTATCAGTCAAACTTAACAATGTTACATTCCAAATTTTGTAAGTAAATTCCAGTAGACACTATATGCTAAATATATATTTAGAGTTAGAATCAATATGAACAGATTAATTACATTGATGATCCTTTGGCTTTTAGGACTGTATATAACTTCAATTTGTAACAATGTTAGTTTTCATTTTTTGTTTTTCCTCTGTTAGGCAGCAATGGAAGTAACTGGTATTTTAGCTGCTTTGTCATCTCCATGGCAGAATTTTTTTGGCTTTCGGTATGATTCGCTCCCCATTGACTGAAGGAGGAAGCTGAAAGCGAGTTTCTAACCTTGCCTCTATGCGTTTTGCAGCTCTTTCTTTGGTATAGTGTTGATGTGCTACGAGATCAATCATTGGAAGACAATCCAAAATCAAAACCTGCAGCCAAGAGAAGGCGTGAAATTAAGCAGACAGAAAAGGGTGATGAAGATTTACTGAAAGATGATGGAACATTGGTTGCTGAACATTCAACAATCCCTCGGAAATCTCCATTTGACAAACAGCATACAAGAAATGCCACTTTAGATGGTTCATCCATTGGTGCTCCAAAGGCTGTTCATTTGCAATCGGTTAGTCCAAGCAATGAGAACAGGAAAGGGGAAAAGAAATCAGCAAAAACTTTTAATCAAGAAACTTCTGTAGTTCCTTGTACTATGACAAATGTTGGGATTGAGCATTTTGGGACGCATAATAACTCGTCCTATTTGGGTGAAAATCCTGCTGCAGCAGTTGCATCTGGACAACATATTCAAGATGTAATGAGTTCTGAGCCTGAGCCTGATGCAATCTATCCAAAAGATAAGCAGGGCAATCCTGCCCAAGAAATAAACTTAAGACCCTCTTCACTAGGTAAGTGCAGTGGATGGTATTGAAAACACAACCTTACATGCTCTGTTCTTGTATCAGATTATTGTTTTCTTCCCTCCTATCCATTTTCCATCATTACTATGAATGGAAAGCAAAAATTAGTAACAAGAAGCATCTATTCTTGATTTTGTTTGTTATTTATTTATATTTTTTATTTTTATAGAAATTGGTACGAGGAACAAAGAGGCTGGTAATGTGGAAGGTGGTCATGAAGCCTCTGGAGCAGTAATTGCATCAAATATCAATAGAAAGAGAGCTTCAAAGAATCGTCCTGCTATTTTTGCAGAGAAAAATTCTTGTATCAAGGTCCAAGCATCTAATAAGGCTGAGAAAGAGAACAAAATTTCAAGGCATGAGAATGAGATCCATAAAGATAAACAAAATCATGCTTCTAATCAGAATGATGGAGCAGAACACCAAAGTCATGTTTCTGGTCAGAATGACAGAGTTGAAGAGAGAGAATTTTCAGTGGAGATTTCTTCTAAAACTGCATCATCAGAAAAATACGAAATATATGCTCAGTATGATCTATGCTCAAAAGCTAAAGAAGCGATTGTGGGTTCAAAATTGCTTGAAACTAGTGAAACTGTGGATCCACCAAAGTTATCCAAGAAAAGAAAGAGGTCGAAAAACACACATGATTTAGTGAGTGTAACACCACCGACATCTGCTACTGAACATGTGAAAGGCTTTATAAGCAGCATATCTCCTACCAAAACTCAGAAAATTGCGAATGGAGATCACCTCAGTGATACTTTTTGTAAAGAGGAGAGCACTAGGCTTCAAGAGGTACGGAAAGAGACGGATACAATGAGTACTTCTCTGGCCACTAATGAGGAAATTAATGATGTGATTCTGAATGGGGTGGCCACTGATGAGGAAATTAATGATGTGATTCAGAATGTGGTGACCACTGATGAGGAAATTAATGGTGTGATTCAGAATGTGGTGGAATCGGTCCAGCAGATGGTAAAAGATCAAGTGGATACTGATAGTATGCATGGGAAATCAAGAAAAAAATCAAGAAAGAAGCAAAATTCAGATGTAAAACTTCCACAATCATTGGAACAAAATGAGAATACTGCTAAGAATAACGTAGGGGATATGTGTTGAGAAAATTAACTATTAATTTAAAACAATTAAGGAATTATTGTGAAGTTTCAATTAATGAGGGACTAGTTTTATAATTTGTATTAAGGAGGGATTGTTTATGTAATTTATATTATTAAAATAATAATAATAAAAAAGTTTGAACATTGACCACCGAATTTGGTGGTCAATGTATCAATTAATTGTGCCAGCAACAAGTTGCTGGCACAATTAATTGAGGAGGTGATCCTTGGCTTATAAAAGCTAAGGATGGATGCATTGTGGCAAAATAGAGAAAAATAAGAAGAGAGTGGGAAATATAGGAAGAGAAAGGGAGTTAGGGTAGAACCAAAATGTAGTGAGAGGAGGCACAATTGTGCTTTGTGAATTTTGAGAGTTTATTTAGAGGGTAGTCTAATTATTTTGGGGAGAAATAAAAATAGTAAAGATAATTATTT
This sequence comes from Euphorbia lathyris, assembly GCF_963576675.1. Classification (NCBI taxonomy): domain Eukaryota; kingdom Viridiplantae; phylum Streptophyta; class Magnoliopsida; order Malpighiales; family Euphorbiaceae; genus Euphorbia; species Euphorbia lathyris. Next base: position 14,126,208 of record NC_088914.1, on the reverse strand, counting down.
CGGGATATTTTCGGGAAACACCGGAGTGTATTATTTTTGTTTTATCTCATTGTAACTCTAGAAAGTTTCTAGAGAACACCCTCTTGTAAACCTCATAAATTCAATAAAATTGTTTTATTGCTTCCGTTAAATTGTCGCAATCAAGAAAAATTCCCAACAATATGTTGTATTCATCATCTGAAGTGACAAAACAAGCTTCTCTGGCAAATACAGGCAGCACAAATCATTTAATTGGATCATTTTTGGACTGTGGAAAAGATACTACAGCTGAAAATGACGGAGGCATTCAATCTGCGGAAGTTCTAGCACAAAAACTGGAAAGCAACAGTAAGAAGAGGTGCCCTGAAGCTGTTATCAACGGGAGCCCCTCTATAAGTGGTGGTGGAAATGAAGTTACCGACAATGTGGATGTTCCCTGCCAAAGTAAGGGTGTCAACTTTAATGATTATTTTGCGCCTAGAAAGCAAGATCTTGACACTGTAGGTTCTGCTGAGGTGCTTGTTGATGAAGCAACTAAAACAAATGTTGATAATGGTACAGTGAAAGCTAAGAACAGGAAGAAGAATAAGAAGCATGGTGCATATTCTGATGGTCATGATGCACATTCTGATAGTCCTCCATCTGACTCAAAAACCCCTCTGATGTTAAATAGCAATCATGGTTTAGGAGCAAAGCCTCATACTGGAAACTCTAGCCCTGTAGAAGTTCAAGTTTCATTTACAAAAGCAAATTCTGGAAAAACAACACTTCAGCCGAACAAAGAGCCTTCAGAAGTTTCTGATACAGTGGCAAAACCTATGGTGTCTAGCAAGTCTCACAAGGATTATTCTGTCCCTGAAGAAGCTCCGCGATCCAATGATGCCAAGCCTGCTGGAGCTGTCAATGGTTTAAAGAGTAAAAAGGCTGAACCCAAGCTGGAAAGCTCTAAAAACATACAGTTACTAAGAACAAGAGTTAATGGGCATCATTCACTTGAAGACCACAATCATAAAGTGGGCAGAAAAGCTTCTGCAATTAAGAATGGGGAAGTTGTGAATAGCTCGAAACAAGTAAGGAGCTTATTAGGAGTATCAGGTTCGATATTCAAGGATGATAGTAGTGGTGAGGCTTCTTCTAATGAATATAGTAATTCAGATGCCAGCACCAGAACCCCATCAGATGCTTCATTGTCTTCTGACTATTCGGATGGAGAAAGCAATGCAGATTATGACTCATCACAAAGTGGTAAATTTAAAAATTTATTATCTTCTCACTATTCGGATGGATGAAAAGTGACATCACTTGTTGATCATTTTGCTTTTGTATTCTCATGTCTTGTCATATATGAATGGTTGTGTGCATATTCATTCCAATATCTTAAAACTGTTATTTGTTGGTACATCGGGTTCAAAGGACTCCTTGAAACACGAATTGCTTTGAACTGATAGCGTATGGCTCTATTAACATATCTCTCTCTATTTCATTGGCTCGTATGCTGAAGTTTATTTCTCTCTATTAGTGTATCTCTCTCTAATATGAATTGAAACTGTCACAGGATCTTGCAGCTGGAAAAGAGAAGAGGGGGGGTAGAAAAAGTCTTACGAAACCTATGTAAGTGAGAAAAGAATGATGACTTCCTTCTTACTGCTGCTTGCTCGGAGCGGACTCTAGACATAGATAATCTTTAATCTGCTTCATTTTACATGGAAGTTTATTTCTATACTTTTCCCTCATGATCACTATCGGTTAACTGCGTACTTTTTTCTGACTTAAGCAGCCCTTCTGGCATGACGCTGGATGAAATTCTAAAAAGTTCAAGGAGTTACAAGAAGGCCAAGCTAACAGCATCTCAATCACAACTTGAAGACCCAGAAAGCCTGCTGCCTCTTGATTTTGGCCCGGACGGTGCCTGTTGATTTTGTCCCAGACATTCAAGCTATGTAAGTTCTTCTGAGTTTTGTTGGTGGTGTTCTAGGCCCCCGGATTGTTTTGGGTTCAGAAAGAAAATGAGCCACTGGAGGATGTTTTTGTTCTTTTTACATTGTTTATCACATACATGTCCAAGTTTTGAATCCCAAATATTTCTTCTTTTTATTTGGATGTTAATACAATGAAATTTTATATATTAATACAATGAAGTTTTGATGCATGGATCCATGATTCACTGATAGAGAGAGGTACTATAGTATTTTTATCTAAGAAGTTAAAACTTTATATGTAGATCAACCTGAAATATTCCGAAGATAATCTCTCAATCCCTAAATATGTCCCTAGATGTGACATTTAAAAATCACTTAAAACAACCAACCTATATGCTTCTCATAAATAAAGCCTTGTAATAGATTAGCCTCCAAACATCCTTCCTATTGCAGGATCAAACTCTGCCATTATGCATCATAGAGAGGATTTGACTAAAAAATAGATTAATAGTAATGATGTTTTTATCAGGAAATTGCTTAGACACCATCAACATGAAAATGGGATGTGAAAAATGTTTAAAGCAGAAGATTTAGAGTAAAACAACAACAAAAGTTATGCATGAACATTTGAAATGATTAGTATATGAATTTGTATATATTCTAAACTAATGAAGAAAATGACTATGACTTAATGATAATGAAGATGAAATGATTGTAACTTCTTAGATCACATTTCAGGCCAAAGAAGCATTGCTATAGTGCTTTAAGACAATTCTAGAGCACACAACAAAAAGACATATCCTAGTATTATTGAAAGGATACTGAAATATGGAAAGATCATTACTCTGTTTCTCTGTTAAGTGAATTTTACATCATAAACATATAACAATATTACAGCATAACGGGATTAAATCTGTTATCAGCACCACAAGAATTAGTAAATCTCATTTCACATTACATCAAACACTTTAACAAGTTCGAATGCTATGATTCAAAGAAATTCCTTTAGTCAAAGGTCCTTTGGCAAAATCATCTTAACTAGTGACAGGGGCGGAACTAGGGGGGTTAGGGTGGGCTCGAGCCCAGCAAGCCGCCGGAGAATTGAAGAAAAAAAAATTTAGTAACGGTGTCTTATAATATTTTGGAGAGAATTATATTGACTCTATGTAGTATTATTTTAATATTTAAAGGTAGATGAAATGGTTAAAAATGCTTACTTCTATTTGAAAGGGCTTATGTTCAACTCCCTCCACTTGGCTCAGAAAATTGCTTTCGGCTGTGGAACCCGAATTGGTGCTTCTTTTGATGATTCAGGTTCTGGTATAATTGGCCTTGGAGGTGGCTCCATGTCTGAAATCAGCAGCATTCCTGAAGAAGGAGAAGAGGTGGCTCTACAAAAGAACACCATGTCCTTGCCACATCACTTCATTATCCGATTATATATTACAGTCCCAAAAGCCAAAGAACCATGAATGTAATTAGCCTATTCATATTGATTCTACTCTAATTATATGTTTAAGTTAGAGTGTGTATTGGAATTTAGTTACAAAATTTGCAAGGTTAAGAAGATGTACTACTTTAGTAATGCTGATGATGTAAAGCTATTATGCATCATACTGCTAGGAATCTTGTTCCATTCCATTCTAGACCACGCAACAAAAAGTCATATCCTAGTATTGTTGAAAGCAAGACAATACTGTAAAGTTCACATTCACATCTTTTCACTGTAGATATTGGCCGACCTAGAGGCGTAGTAGCAAATGAGAAATAAAACAAAAATTGCTTGAAACTGGTTTTTTTTTTTATTTTTTTTTTACTATGCTTAACAAATGATCTAATAAAAACAACAGCATTTATCAACTCCTATGGTCTTCTTTCACATGCAGTATGTGAACAAAAACGAATATTGATAGGAACACAAAATATTCAACAAACAAATAAGGAAAGATCATTATTCTGTTTCTCTGTTAAGAGAATTTTACATCATAAACATGTAACAATATTAGAGCACAATGGGATAAATCTATTATCAGCACAGCAGCACAAGAATTAGTAAATCTCATTTGCCATTACATCAAACACTTTAACAAAAACATCATCATCTCTTCCTTCTTTTTATTCTTTTACTCTATTTTAGGATCAAGGCTCTCCTTTCTTTCATTCTTTTTAACATTATGGATTCAATCTCCTATTTGGAGGAAGTTCACCAACTGTTTACTCCAGGTTCTGTCTCTCGAACCACCGCTCTCTTTGAAGCCCTCCACAAGGAGAGACCTGCCAAGCAACAAAATGCTACTATTCCTATTCCTGAAGAAGAAGGAATGCCAGATAATAATATTCCACAGACTGAAACCACTGTTTATACCATTCCTCGAGAAGAAATGGCAGTAGAAACTGAAATTAGCATTCCTGAAGAAGAAGAAGAAGAAGAAACGGAAGGGGTGGCTCTACAAAAGAACACTATGTCCTTGCCAATTAATAAAAGGCAGACGACTTCATTATCCAAATCATCTACTCAAAGTAAAGCTTCCAAGATCCCAAAGCCTTCTGCCAAAACACAGTTCTATGCAGGAACAAATTTCAATCCAAAGAGTAAGAGTTTGGCTGGGGACTTGATCAGCAACAAGAAGCTAACCTCAAAATCTGCTCTATCCCGAGAGTAAGAACTTGCTATTTGAATTTGATCATTCTTCATACTTTACCACAACTCAAATGGTTATCCTCATGTTTCTTTCTCTGACATCATTTACTAAATCATGCTAAATTTGTTGTACGGCAGTCGCAAGAAGTCAAATGGAAGCAAAGCAAGATCACCAACTATACCTTCTCCTTTCTTCTTTAGGACTGAAGAAAGAGCTGCAAAATGTAAAGAGGCAAGATTAGAAACTTGCTTTCAGCTTCCTCTTTCGGTCAATGGGGAGCGTATCATACCAAAAGCCAAAACAAACATGTCATGGCAAATTGAAGTTATATCGACATTATATATTACAGTCCCAAAAGCCAAAGGAGCATGAATGTAAATTAGCCTGTTCATATTGATCCTACTCTAAATATATATTTAAGTTATACTTTTGAATCAATTGTAGATGCTGATGATGTAAAGCTATTTTGAGATGCCTGTTATGATGCATCATACCACTACCAATTGGTAGGAATCTAGTGCCATTCACATTCACATTCGCATTCACATTTTTTCACTGTAGAGATGGAGGATACTAAAATTTTGAAGGTCTAGAAGCGTAGTAGCAAATGAGGACCATAATAAATTAATATGTCTAGTATAGAATCTAGATGTATGTATGCGAATAAAAACGAATATTGATAGGAACATAAAATATATCAACAAACAAATAAGGAAAGATCATTATTCTTTTAATACATGGTAAACATATAACAATATTACAACATAATGGGATAAATCTATTATCAGCACCACAAGAATTAGTAAATCTAATTTTCCATTACATCGAACATTTTAACAAATTCGAAAGCTATGATTCAAAGAAATTCCTTTAGTCAAGGTCCTTTGGCAAAATCATCTTAACTAGTAAAGCCACTTGGCAAGTTTGACGCTCAGCAAATTGCTTTTGGCTTGACCTTTTGGGAGGTCTACGTCTCATAGAAACTGTCTATTTGAGACTGTCCCTTAGTCCGTAGGTCCTAACACAAGATTAGAATAAGTTGTATCTCACTAATAGCTCGGACCCTCCCGAAAGGGGACCTTCTTCGCCTTCCACCTAAGCTGCGTAAGAAAGGCCCAAAGCTATATGGAACCCGAAATGGTGGTCCTTTTGATGATTCAGGTTGTTGTATAGTTGGCCTTGGAGGTGGCTCCATGTCTCTTATTTCTCAATTGAGTTAATTAGTATGTACATTAGGCGAATAGAATTCGAGTACAAGTGAGATAACATTTCTCAATTGTGTTAGTATCTCTTATTTCTTACAATTGACTTAATGTTTCTGGATTCAGAATTCTTCAATCAATACCAATAAAGTAATTGGATGCATCCATCTAGTTTGAACTGTGTATATTTCATTAAAAGAAAAGTTACAATTACAATCTGAATTTACATTTAAGGCAATAGACATGGAACTTGAGGATTTGAATTGGAAGATGAACCATGTGCATTCAAGCAATAAGAGGCAACCTTCTGGTTTTGTGGAGCTGAAGAAGTAATGTCGATATTAGATACTAAAATATTAGAGCAACCTACACTCTCACTGCACGCTATATTTACTGCTGTTTCCGTGAAGGATGTCCCTCGAATTCCACTAAACGATACATCACTTATTTTCACTGCATTGGTCTGCCAAACACCATCCAAAATTCAACTCAGTAAATTAACAAACACATATACAATAAGGTCCATGTGATCAAAATGGTATATACCTGATTCTGGCAGCCGCCCCCGGGGCAGTAAAATTGATCAATATTGATGGGATTTGAAGTATTTGAGAGTGTAATATCCTCAAATGACACCTTTCTAACATACCCTCTTCCTCCCTGCCAGGCTTTAATATGGACACCATTTAAAGAGGAACCAAACTTACAATGCTTGACATGTACTTCTTCCACCGTGTCTTCGTCTCCGTTATGTCCTAGGCTTCCAATACTATCATTCCATCGTGTCACATCATCAAATCAATATGTTACGTTATCCAAAGTTAATAAACTAACATGTCACATGAACGAACCTTATACCATGACCTTGAACGCATGAAACTCTAGTAATGTTGATAAAGGAACAGCCAGAAAGAATTGCAATACAATCATCACCTGTATTATTGTATATGGATACCTATTAGCTAGACTTTGAGAAAATAATAATTAGGAAATTAAATTATCTATAAAATGTTTATACATACCTGTTGAAATATAACAGTTCCTGACTTGAATATAAGTGGAGTGGGTGATATCCATGCCATCAGTATTAGGACTTGTTTCAGGATTAGTAATTGTAAGGCTTGAGATTACTACGTTATGGCAGTCTGATACTGATAGAAACCTCGACGGACTGTTTACTACCCTCAATCCATGTACTGTAAGATTCTCGCAATTACTAAATTTCAACCCCTGCCAACAAATAAGAAAAACATTATATTAAAAGAATAATTTCCATGAAATAAACTTTTTTTCTAAATAAGTCTTTTCCTAATGTCACAGCCAGCCGGAATTCATCTGAGGGATGGACCAACAAGAATGCCCACGGGTTAAGAGAAATGGTCAAGGGGCAAAATGATCATTTTACTGTTCATCGGAACATTGCCGGACAACCCGGTAGACATTGGACCAAAACCATGTGTGCATTCGTGCACGATGCAGCCCCTATCGGGGGCCAGCAGAACCAAGAGAGAGCCCCTATAGTGTCTTGAAAAGAGGACAAGACGTTGTTTTGTTCTATTAAACACTCGCGTTCCACAATGGCTGTTAAAGGATTCTAAATACGTTCATATTTGGTATGTGGATCCTTGGTGTAATTATAGACCTATGGAATTTGGCATAGTGGAAGTTCACGGGCCCGCGTGCGAGCCAAGCAGGGAAGCAAGCCCACATAACCTCGGTTTGGGTTACGGAGAACCTCAGGATGGCAAGGTGTATGAGCAACATGCCCAGAAGCTAAGCAACTTGGGGTTAAGGTTGAACTACTAATTGGAGCAGAAATTAGTAGTACTACACGTTGACAGATAGCGAAAAATTGTGTCCGTGACACTTACCATAGGCCGCTGACAACGATTAGCCTGCATACATAGATACGTATATATTAGTTAGGTGAAAGAAACTAAACTCAGGAGAAATTTTATATTATTCCCGGGACTGTCAAGATTTTATCATGTCTACATAAATTTTGACATGACAATATTTGAACGGTCAGAAATCAATTTAGCCCGAGACATAATAGAAATTTTGGTAAAATTAGATTGAGTTACTTACCACAGCACATTTCCACCATTCCGAACCTTGGCCATCAATTTGTCCATGTCCAGCCACGGTAAGTCCATTTACATTTATAAACACAATCCAGCTAGCCATGTAAGGAATTGTCCAATCTGATATTTTACTTGGTGCTACAATATTCCCATGTACCTATATATTCAAAGTGTATATATATATATATACACGAATTATAATCTTATTATTAAAAAAAAAACACAATTGAAAAAGAAATTAATTAAATTTACCAGAAAACGAATATCAGAGGATTTGCATGGACCGTTAAACCTGACCGGCTTCAAAAGAAATGTCTTTCTAGATGGAAGTACTAAAACAACATTGCCTGTCGACCCACATGCTGCTGACCATGCCTTCATCAACGCCTACATAAATCAAGAGAGACAGGCACAAACAGCCCCTATCAATAAATCCTAGATCCATCACTTGTGATAAGCTATGTTGCACGGATACTACTCTAAAACATAACTTTTGTAAAATAGTCTTGAAAAAACAACTGAAACGAAACAGATATGGACACAGATACGAAACGCTATTAAAAAGGAGTGTCTGTACAACATAGGTAATAACTAAAGTATCGTACTTGGGAATCGTCTGTTATTCCATCTCCAACAGCCCCAAAATTGATTACATCTATTACTCCAGCTCTAACCTCCCTAAATGCAACCACACACAATACTAACAATACTGTGTAAGGATTGATCTGCAAAGATCCAAAAGAAAAGGGGGTCAAATTCAAATTAACATTTCAAAGTAACTCAAGAAAGAGATATGGAAATTAATGTCACCATTTTCACAGGCTAACTATGAATATCCAAAACAAACAAATTAATGATTTGAGGTTGAAGAAGAACATGTATTTATAACAAGTTTTTTTATGGTCTAGATACAGTAGCTACCACCAAATATTGCAGTAATATCTACTATTTCCTCTCTTATGGAAACCAAATCCTTATTTTTGTATATTTCCCTATCAACAATTGTCAAATATGTAAACTCCTCTCAATTTTAGTATTCTAGTTAATTTGTTGCCATATGGGGTTTTATCATCCTACCTTAAATGATGATATCCAATTCAAATTCTGATACCACAAAATCTAGTCCTTTTAATACATATTCTAAGGGTCTGTTTGGTAATGCGGTAATGCAATGTAATGTAATCAAAGTTGTAATGTAATCAAATTTGTAATAATGTAATGGAATGGAATGATGATTCTATTACAATGTTTGGTTGATAAATAAAAACAAAATGATAGAATGTAATGATCATTACAATACTTATGTTTTCCTAATTAAATGTAATTATAAAATTTTATTTACATAATTAAAATAAATGAAAACATGAAAAATGAGAAAAACGTGAAAAGCATAAAACACGAAAAATGGAAAAAAACTTGAATCGAAATCAAATATAAAATTATATTAACTGAAATCAATAAATTAATGAATAGTTTTTCGTTTTTTAGTTTCCATTTTCAACATTTTCACCGTTTTTTGTTTTTTTTTCCGGTTTCCCGTTATTTTTTCATTTTCAATTTTCCATGTTTTTCTCTTTTTGTGTTTTTAAGATGTGAGATTTGATAAATGAGAGGTTAGATTGAGGTTTAAAAATAAGAATTAGAATTACATATGCTTTGGATGTAATGAGAATTCAAATCATTTTTCTATGTAATGGGGATTACAAGAGGTTGTTGAACAAAATTTAACTAATGATTTTCTCATTCCATTACAACAAATTTGCAACATGCAACCAAACATGGTAATGGGCCTTGAATGTAATGGTCATTCCATTACGAAGCCCATTACATCTTACCAAACGGGGCCTAAGTGTGTTTTTTCCCCAAAATAACATGAAAAAAGCACCTTCGCTGTTGTTGCATTTTTTTGATCTTAAAGTTGCCAAGATGTTCTTTCGGAACCAACAATATCGAATAGGAGGAGAAATAAAGCCGCAATTGCAATTTGAAGGAGAAGACCCTTTAGTGCGGCACCCGCGACAAGCATACCCTTATTTTTGTTAAGGTGCAAAAATACCTCAATTTTACCTCTAACGTCTAAAATGGTGCAAGTTTAGCCCTAACGTTGGTAGCCAAGAATAATTTTACCCCTAACGTTAATAATTTGGGTCAATTTTAGATAATATTATAAAACACGGATATTTTTGCTCCTTATTCTGTATCAATTGCATATCAATTCGTTCTAAAAATGGATTTCATGCTTTTTATAATTTAATCATAGAATTGGAGATTAATATTTATAAATTTGGTGATTTTTTTAATTTTTTTGTCAAATTCGTACAAAAGATGGTATATTTTTTTATTATTTTTTTCACATCCCAACATATGTTTGTGATTTGTTACTCATAAAATGACACACGTGTGAAGTGTAGATAACAACATTCATGACCGAGACGACAGTTTGATGAATTATTTCTCAAATTGATCCAAATTATAAACGTTAAAGGTAAAATTGCTATTAGCTGCCAACGTTAGGGATAAAATTGTTCTTTACTAAGCCGTATGTGTGGTTTGAAATTTTTTAAATACGGACCAAAAAAAAACCCATCTAAATATTTCTACGTGACAAATTTTCAATAATAATAATTACTAAAACACCTCATGTTTATTAACGATTTTAGTAAAAAAAAAAAATTCTATTTTTGTAAATAGACAAAACTTCATACTTATGCACATTTTAAAAAGAAGATCTGTCTAAATCGTCTCTAGTCCCCGTATAGATACTCAAAATCGAAAATCTCATAAGCATTTTTTTAACCACTAGATGATTTTTAGCTGCATGGATTCCGTCTAGGGACCGCCTAAACGATGATGTTGTGAATTTATTTTTTGATTTATAATACTTTTGAATTGTTTTAATGATATTGTTGTTGAAATATTGAAGTTTGCATATTTTTAAAGATACATGTTATAAATATACGTATTTTTTATATTAAATAAAATTATAAAAAATAATATAATACATATTTTAATTAAATTTACATGACAATTTATTGATTAACAAATAAAAAAACATAAAAGTACAAATCCGATTGATTTCCGACTAATCCTTGAAGGCCCTGTCTGTCCGTACAACACCAAGTATTTTTTACAACCTTATACTCACACATGCAGACTTTTAAACTACGAAAAGGCTTGTGCAAATACATAAAACCATTTCATTTTTGTAATTACCTTTTATATTGATGAGATAAGATGAAAAAAATATTCCTAATATTGACAACTAGAAGTAATTTTATCCACATCATCTAAAATTGTGTACTTTTACCCCTAAAATTAGCAATGAATAGCAATTTTACCCTCCGATGTTGCCAAATTAGGTCAATTTCAAACATCATTAAAAAAAATAGGCTTAATACATACGCAGCCCTCTGAACTTGTGGCGCTGACCTGGCAAAATACAAAGCTGCAATAATCCAAGCGCCACATCGGAGAGGATGGGCAAATTGGGTGGCTTTTTTGAAGTTTAGGGGGTCAATAGGTTGTCCTTTAAGTTTAGGGGGTAAAATGAAAAAAAAAAGACAAGTTCAGGTGGCTGTGTATGTATTAAGCCTAAAAAATATAGATATTTTTTGTTCTCTACTATGCATGAGTCGCATATCAATTGGTTCTAAAAACAATTATTTTTTACGCTTTTATAGTTTCATAATAGAATTAGAGATTAATATATATTTAAATTTGGTAAAATATTTGGAGTTTTAATTATTTTTTTTTGCCAACTCGTACAAAATAAAATATGATTTTTTTCTCTCCATGTGTCTACATATATTTATATGTCACTGTGAGTGATAAAATACCTCAGACGTGTGGTGAAAATGCCAAAATTCATGATTGCAAAGACAGTTTGATGAATTATTTATCAAATTTACACAACCCGTCAACATAAGATATCAACATTATGGGTGTATTTTATATCTTATCCCTATATTAATATTATTATGAAACCCATCAATGTCAATTATTTTTCAATTCCACCAACACCTCCAACTGATGGTTCAGCTGTTAGCTAATAGTTGTTGCGGTTACTGTTAGTTGTTTGCAGTTGCAGTAAGCTGTTAGCTGTTGCCGTTAGCTGTTTGTTATTAGTTGTTTAGTTATTAGTGTTTGGTAAAATTATATTGAACTGTTGTTGTTTGGATTTAAAATGTCTAATATAGACATGTTTTAAATAATCAACCAAGAAATTATAAAAGGGATAAGGTGAAAAAATGCTCATAACATTTATAATTATGAGTAATTTTACTTTTAACGTCTAAAATGATGCAATTTTACCCATAATATTGGCAGTTATGAGCAATTTTACCCCTAACATTGGCAAGTTTGGCCGGCTAGTTTTAAAAATAGATTTCATATTTATTGTGATTCAATAATAAAATTGATTTGATATTTATAAATTCGGCGAAATACTAATGATGATAAAATGATGCACATGTAAAGTGTAGATGACATATTCATGATCAATAAGACAGTTTGATAAATTATTTCTCAAATTGATCAAACTTGTCAATGTTATGTGTAAAATTGCTCTTGGTTGCCAAAGTTAGGAGTATAATTGCATCATTTTAGATGTTATGAGTAAAATTGTTCCTAGCTATGAATATTATGAGTATTTTTGCATATTATCCTATTATAAAATTAAAAAAGTATTATACAAATTAATAAAAATAATCTATATAAAAAAATAAGAAAATAAAAATAAAAAATTTATTGAACACAACAAAACCTTGTTCTTCCGGTAATTATGCGTAGAAATATAAATAATGTTAAAGGAGAAACATATTTTGTAGAAATAAGAAGGATAATTTTGTCAATAACAAATAACTACAAATAGTTGTTTATGAAAAACTCCAAATATGAACTTTTCGTGAAAAGCTCCAAAATGCTAAACGCTGCGGTTATATAAACCTAACCAAACGCTATATTTCTTGCGGTTTGGAGTGAAACGTTAAATGCTCATCCGAAAATCTAAAACAAACACCCCCTAAAACTATAATACCTCTTTTCTCAAAAAAGAAAGAAGAAGAAAAAAAAACTTCTCCTGTGTTACATCATTACTTCATTATTGTAAACTAGTTTTTGGTCCATGTGATGCACATATTCATCTTGGCATATAAATATTAAAAAAATTTGTACTTTAATAATTAAAATTAATGACATAAAGGCGTTATCTAAATTAAATTTTATTATTTTATTTACTTTGAATAATTTTTTTCTAGATAAATATAATAATATAATTAAAATATATTATATTATATTTTTATCATTAAAAATGAGGAAGTGACACCTCAGCTCAATCGTTACTGTTATATATCTATACTATATATAATTACGGAAGCAGAGAGAAATGAGAAGAAGTGTTTTAGAGGTCTTTTTGATGAGTTGTCAACGTAGTAAAAAAATCAGATTAAAAATATTTAATTAATTAAAAATAAGAAATTTATATTTATAATATATTAAATAATTACTAGCTTATTAATTAATTAAAATAATAAAAGAAAGCAAGAGTTACGGGAAGATGAAAAAACACAAAGCAAAGGAAATCCAAAAGTCACATTGAGATAATTATGTACATTAATTAAATAAAAATAAATTTTGATGCTCAAAATCCTAAAAATGTACATTAATTATGGATATTGAGATAATTGCTTTTGAAACATTGGCTTATATAATTTTTAACTATTATATTATGGTTCGTACAAAATTGTTAGTATTTCAAGAGTTTTTAACAGATGAAAATAAAATATGATCATAGGACAAATTATTGAAAAATATTAATTAAGAAAATATTATTATTTGAATCTCTTCAAATTCTCAAATGTTGAGCATAATGATTCTAATTAATATAATTAATTTCACATATTAATTATAAAACGTTTTTTTTTGTACTGAGTGGTTACAATTGCGATTTAATTCTATTTAACTAAAATTAATTTATGGACTTAATACTTCATTAAGAAAAAATAAAATGTTTAATTAATGGGCATAAAATATTTTCACTCTCCTCTTTATACGCTTATGTCTCGATATTCTCTCTTATTTTAAAAAAAAAAACCCGAGAGGAAGATGGTTCTCTCCTAATTATCTTTTTCGTCCCTTCATTTTTTTTTCAATTCTTTTGTTCGTTTTTCTTACTTACAAAATTCATGAATATATAATTATTAGAAAATATTAATGAAGTCAAATAAGTGATATCTGCGAGTATGACTGATATTCTATATAGTGAAAGAATGAAGAACAAATTGATTGAATGTCTTGATGAGATATTACGAGATGAAAATAGGAGAAATCATCATCTTAAACTGATTCAATTAGATATATTAGGTTATTGTAGCAGAATGAATAATTGAATTCGAATACTTGGTGATCATGAAATTCCATCAACCAAAATAATTATCATCAAGATGAATTTGTGACTAATTCTTACGAATTTTATTTTTTTATATGTAACATATTGAATTGATAAAGTTTCTTCATATGCAACATTAGAAAAGTATTGATCGTAATAGTTTATAGAATAATATATTGATGTTGCTTCCATTTTAACATAGATTGTAATTCTTTTGTATCGTAGATGTAATATTTAATTTTAATTGTAGTTTAATTCAATTTTTGTTTAACCTATATTGTAATTCTGTTGTATCATAAATATAATATTTAATTTTAATTATAGTTTAATTTAATTTTTGGTTTTTTATTATATTCTAATATATTTCTTAATTAATCTGCTATTTTATTATTATTGTTTCACAGAATATTTGGAATATAAAAATGTATTAAAATTCCTAAAAAGTACAAATCATTGAATTTTGTAAAAATAAATAAATTATTCATCTTTAGTTAAAATTCTATAAAAAAGTAGTCAATTATTTTTAAAATTAATTTAATTTGAATTATCATTAAAAAATATATATTAATTTCAAATATACATAATATAAATTTTTTTCATAGCATGATATAAAATTATTTAAAAGTAAATATGTCAATTTATTTATTTATCTAAATTATATAAAAGTTTTATACCCCGTGCATCGCACGGGTTTTCGACTAGTTATATGTAGAAGATATGCAAAGAATTAGAGAGAATTTAGGGATTAATCTAAATTCTGTAGAACTCTAGATATAATACGAATAAAATAATCTTTTTATAGATAAATATAATTAAAATTAATTTTTTATATATATTATATTATATTTTTTATCATCAAAAAAGGAGGAAGCTACACATTAGCTTCATCATTACTATTTTATATTATATATAGACATGCAGATAATTTGAAAGAGAATTTAGAAATTAATCTAATAAATTATGTAGAACTCTTAGATATAATATAAATAAAATAATCTTTTTATAAATAATTATAATAGTATAATTAAAATGAATATATTATATATTATATTTTTATCAGTAAAAATGGAAGACGTGACACATCAGCTCCATTGTTACTATTTTATGTTATACATAGATATGCAGAGAATTAAAGAGATTTTAGGAGAGAATTTACATATTAATCTAAATTATGTAGAATTCTTAGATATAATATGAATAAAATAATATTTTTATAGATAAATATAGGCATAACACTCATTTTAATCCCTAAACTAAAGCTTCAAAGTCAATTAGGACTTTAAACTATCAAATCAATTAAGTCTCTGAACTAAGCAAAAACCATCAATTGAATCCTTATGCTATCCTAAAATCAGAAACTGTGACTAATTGACATTGACTGTAATGATCTAGGTGTTGGCTCAAAATGGATTTGAGGAAAAGTTTGAAACTGTTCAACCGAATGATTTTCGGTAAGGACTCAATTGATGATTTTTGCATAGGATGAGGAGTCAATTGGTGATTTTTACTTGGCTTAATACATCATTTGCCTCCTAAACTTGTCCAAAAAGTTTGGTTGGCCTCCTGAACTTTCAAAGTGTCCCGATAGTCTCCTCAACTTGCATAAAATGTTCAGTTAACCCTCTGAACTTGCACAAAATATAATCAATTGATCACTCGGTTATAAAAAAAAGTAAGTTAAATGCGGAAGATATATTACACGCGCCTTAAGAAAAAGTAAAACGACCAAGATCATGTGTATATAGTTTAATATTAGCAAAGAGAAGTTTTATAGTTGAACAAGTAATAACTTCTTTTTTAATCTATTTTTGAATTATGTAATAACATTCTAAGATGCGTGTAATACATCTTCCGCATTTAATTTACTTTTTTGGACAAGTTGAGGGGACTATTGGGATACTTTGAAAGTTCAGGGGACCAATCAAGTTTTTTGGACAAATTCAATGGGCAAATGATGTATTAAGCCTTTTTATTTAGTTCATGGATCTCATTGATGATTTTGATAGTTTAAAATTAAAATGGGTATTATTCCATAAATATAATAATATATGAAAAAAGGGTTAAATACATTAATATCATAATTAAATACAAAATTACAACTAAGTCATATCACCAAATTTAATTTTAGTTAAGTCATTATTTTCTATATATTACGATTTTACACCCCAATTTAAAAATTATAAATTTCAGTTCATAAATTCTAAACCATAGACAATATATTCTAGACCCCTAATTTATAAACTCTAGTTCTTAAAATAGATTAAAAGTAGTGATTTTATTAGTTTGAAATAATTCAAAATTATAATTTGACATAATTGTAAATAGTTTTTAAAACATGAATTTTTGTCTAATTTTCCCTTGAAAGAAATTAGGGTCAATTACATGAATATCATAATTAAGTACAAAATTACAACTAAATCATATCACCAAATTTAATTCTTAATATGTCATTATTCTCTATATATTATGATTTTACAATCTAATTTAAGAAATCTAGACTCCAATTCATAAGTCAAAAACCCTAGAAAATATATTCTAGACTTCTAATTTATAAATTCTAATTCTTAAAATATATTAAAAGTACTAATTTTATTAGTTTGACATAATAAAAAATTATGACTTGACATAGTTGTAAATAGTTTTTAAAAGATGAATTTCTGTGTAATTTTCCCAAGAAATTAGCACCCCATTCTTTCACCTTAACGGAAAATGAGAAAGAAACCTTAACATCTCCTTCTCAAGATGTTGTGCCCAACCCAATGGGCTAGGCGTAGAGATGATGTTATATGGGCCTTAATTATTAAAATAGGTTATATGGACCATTTAGGATTTTAAACAAAAATGTTGATATATATACTGATTTTTTTTTTTTTTTGAAACTATATATATACTGATTCTTATATATATGTTTATATAGGTACTAATTTTTCAAAACAAAAATGTTAAAACAAATTTCAACATAATATATATAAAAGGGTTAAACTCTAATTTAAATTTTCCGTAATTACTACATGCAATTTAGCATTTTGTTTAATGAAAATAAACTATAACTAACAATTAAAAAAATATATAATTTTTAAAAAATTAATGTTTAACCTATAGAAAATTAAATGTGTTTATTTTTTCACATGACATTTTCAAATGTTTTAACCAACACACCAAACGACGAAGTTTTACGTGCTGGAGATTAAAAAAAGTTCCCAACCCGTCAGAGCTGGACTTTGAAAAATTAGCCCTCCTGGATGTGAATTTCTGGCTCCGCCGATGCCTTTATGTGACAACAATGCATGACTATACACAGAAATTAAGATTCTTAACTGATTTGTCACAACAATTTTCTTATCATCTCTAAATAAGCTGTATAGTAGAGTAATAATTTAAAACTCTTTCCTTTCTAGAAAAAATAATATATGTTCAAAATTTTTAAATCAAACAACAACAACAAAGTCTTAGTCCCGAAATGATTCGGGATCGGCTAATATGAACCATCATATGAAACTGTGCAATCAAGTCGTATCAGCGACACAAATTTTCTCCCTCCACTCTGTCCTATCCACTACCATATTCTCCTCAATCCCTAATAAACTCATATCACTCTCGATCACCCTCCTCCAAGTTTTCTTAGGTCTACCCCTACCCCTCACCACTACATCCCTTTGCCACTCTTCAGTCCTCCTAACGGGCGCATCAAGCGCTCTTCGTCTTACATGGCCAAACCACCTTAGTCGGTTTTCCCTCATTTTATTTTCAATAGATGTAACCCCTACTTTTGTCCTAATTATTTCATTACTCACCAGTGTTTCACTGCCCAACACTCCGTACCGTATAACAATGTTGGTCTGATTATCGTGTGGTAGAATTTTCCCTTCAATCTATTAGGCATGTCGGGGTCATAAAGGAAACTCGTAGCACTCTTCCACTTCACCCAACCAGATTTAATCCTATGAGCAACATCCCCATCTACTTCTCCATCCGTTTGGATAATAGATCCTAAATACCGGAAGCACTCTGAGGCCTGAACAACTCTCCCATCTAGGGTGATTGTCCCTACCTCCCTACTCCTATCGTTGCTAAACTTACACTCCAAATATCCTGTCTTACTTCGGTTCAACTTAAAGCCTCTAGATTCTAAAGTTTGTCTCCATAGTTCCAACTTCCTCTCCACACCTTCTTTCGTCTCATCAACCAACGCAGTATCATCTGCAAACAATATGCACCATGGTATGCCATCTTGAAGTGAACTCGTTATTTCATCCATAACGATGGCAAAAAGAAATGGGCTTAGTGCAGAATCTTGATGCACTCCAATCGTAATAGGGAACTCTTCAGTCTTCCCAACACTAGTACGTACACTCATGCATGCTCCTTCATACATGTCCTTTATGATGTCAATATATTTCCATAAAATTGCCTTTTCTTATTAAGGCCCACCAAAGTACTTCCCTTGGTACCTTATCATATGCCTTCTCTAAGTCAATGAAAACCATATGCAAATCTTTCTTCTTATTTCGATAGTGCTCCATTAATTGTCTCATTAGATGGATGGCTTCCATAGTTGATCTTTCCGGCATAAAGCCAAACTGGTTTTCCGAGATCTTCACTTTCTTCCTTAGCCTTTGTTCGATCACTCGCTCCCAAAGTTTCATAGTGTGACTCATTAATTTGATTCCTCGATAGTTGACACAATCTTGGACATCACCTTTGTTCTTATACAAAGGGATTATGATACTTTTCCTCCATTCTGATGGCATCTTATTGTGTCTCCAAATTTTGTTGAAGAACCTCGTCAACCATTTGATTCCTCTCTCTCCCAAACATCTCCAAATCTCAATAGGGATGCCATCAGGTCTCATTGCTTTCTTCAATCTCATTTTATTTAATGCTATTTTGATTTCACCCTTTTGAATTCTCCACATGCAATCACGATTTATCATATCGTGAGGGATACTTATATCTCCAACATCTTGTCTGCGATCTCCCTTTTGGTAAGGACGGTCTTCGGAGAGATTTAAGGTTCGTTTTCCGGTTATGTCAATTTGAAAAAATCTTTAGTAAAAAAATACAATTAACTATGTACCCATGGTTCCATTATATAACAACAAGATGAACAATTATAAAAATAATTAAAATATTTCGAAACAGAAAAACATGTAAAAGGATATGTCAATACATGGTAAAATACACAGCAAAAATAGAAGAGAAGTAAAATCTGAAAATAAAAAAACAAAAAATATGGAGGGATAGTATCCTTCCCAAAAACTTTATCAATTCAATTCACTATGTAATCCTTGAACAAGTTTTGTAAGATATTGTTGATATTGCAGAATAATTAGGGAGAGAGATTGAATGAATTAATTCCCTCAATTAGGGTTTCTATTAATCACAAGTATATATATCACCGGAGATATAAACCTACTACATTACTTAGACTAGTAATACAAATATAACTCTATTTAATCTAATAATACAAGTATAACTCTATTTAGAATAGGTTAGAATTATCCTGAAGATAAGTAAAGATAATAGAGAATATTATCTCTAACACTCCCCGCAAGCCAATGCCTATCTTGAACAAGTAGTCGGGAACAAAGCATAGTTAACCGAGAGCTAGGTAGCAACTTGGTGAGAATTTCAAGCAACATGATCATCAGCCGGAATGAAGCGAACACTAAGAAAACCGTTGGTGACTTGTTCGCGAACAAAGTGATAATCAAGCTCAATGTGTTTTGTCCATGCATGAAACACATGATCAGAAGTGAGGTAGATAGCACCCACATTGTCACACCATAGTTGCACTGGTGTGGGAATCAGAAATCCCAAGTCTGCCAACAGAGTGCGAATCCAAAGCAGCTCCGCAGTGGCATTTGCGACTGCTTTATATTCAATTTTGGTGGATGAGCAAGCGATCGTTGGTTGTTTGCGAGTTTGCCACGAGATGATGCTCTTGCCAAGGTAAACACAAAAGGCGCCCATAGACCTTCTATTATCAGGACACCCACCTGATGCGCGTTTTATGTATACGTGCACGTGAAGGCAAGTGTACCTTAGTCGTTATCAGGGTAAATTTCATCAATGGTGTACAACCTTTGCTCCATTTCACACTTTGGTGTACAACCTTCAATTTGTCTCACTAATATGTACGACCTTATAGATGACCGGACACTGTGGTGTACATCGGGTAAAAATGACCGGTCAACGCGAAGTCAACGTGCCACGTCGGCAGTTTGACTGGTCAAAAAATCAAAATTTGACCATCTAATATGAAATTACCCCTATACCCCTACCCTTTATCCCTTCATCTTCTTTCCTCTATTTCTTTCTCTCTCTTCTATAATGAGATTAATGGAGTTTCATGATTATTTTCAAATCAGAATCTAAATTCCAAACATTTCATTCCTGAAAATTAAAATCATAATAAACAAATATAGCTGTTCCTTCTGAATATTTCAATTCAACGTCTCTTGTTCCTCCTCTAATCATCAACAAAGCCAAAGCTTTTACTTTAGCACCCTCCTCAATTCATCATCTCTGTATTGTACCCATTATATCCTCTCAGCACCACATCCACCTGAAAATCAAGTCAATACCCATTAATAATAATTCAATCTTTTTTATTCTTGATCGCACAATAATTTCAAAAGAAGTAAAAGAAATTGCATACCGTGCGATTGAAATGGTTAGTCAAAGAAGCACCCCAACCTCCATCAGCAAAGGATTCTTCAGTTATAAAATCACCAAAAAGATAAATTTTTGGTCTCATTTCAACGAAATCTCAAATGGGTATTTCGTATTTGCTCTTGAAAATAAGAAAATGGGTCTTTCGGTGTTGGGTGAGTCGATGTCAAAGGCGTAACCGATCATGTCTTAATGAAAAGGCATGTTCTTTCTTAAATGCTGCTCAACAAATGCTAAAAAGTTTGGCTATGAAATTGAAAAGCTTAGATTGGGGACTGAGAGTTGAGATTGTTTGGTTGTTAATGTTAATGAATGATTTTGTGGTTTCAGATTTCTCAATTTGGTTTTTGTAACTAGAGAGAGGTTTTGTTAGTTACAAGTATGGACATCTTTGTGTTAGAGAGATGAAGATAAAATCTGAATTTTTTTGGAGAGAGAGAGAGAGGGGTTAGAGAGAGAAAGAAATGGAGGGAAGAAGACGAAGAAATGGAAGGATATGGGTAAAGTAATAAGGGTATTTTAGACAATTCAAATTTAGGGGTCCCATGTTTTAAATTGGAGAGATGTAAAAAAAGATGACGTGGCGCGTTGACTGACGTTGACCGGTCATTTTAACCGGCCATACACCAAAGTGGGAGGTCACCTATAAGTTCATATATATTAGTGAGACAAATTGAAGGTTGTACACCAAAGTGTGAAATAGGTCAAAGGTTGTACACCATTGATGAAATTTACCCGTCGTTATCAAGTAATAAAGTGAAAGTAGAGTATCGTTCCCACGAGGATGGTGATTATAAGTACTAATCATTTTGGTTACTATCTATTATTTAAACAATCAAAAGGTAGAGTTTGTTGGACAACCAAGTTAAGACTTTAATTAACAAGTGAGATGAAAATTGTACAAAATTAGATAAAAGAATACTTATAATGAAAGAAACTAAGTCTTCTAGCTTCACTTAACCTCTTTGCTTGGTAATAATACTTAACCCCTTTTAAGTTGTTTTATCCTTTTTAAGATGGCGATTCTTTCTTATTAACTATTAGTTCGCGAGATTGGTTCTAAACTCTCAACTAATTACTTTCCCTTGGTCCGACTAAAGTAATTAATCAAAAGAAGCATTAAATTTTATTAATATAAACCTTTTTAACCTACTTTACCTTGGTCCGGCTAAAGTGATTACTTAAGATTCAAGAAAAACCGCTCGAGTAATTAGTTCTAAACTTTCGATTAATTACTTTCCCTTGGTCCGGCTCAAGTAATTAATCCAAAGAAGCATTAAGTTTTCTTAGTTCCAACCTTCGATTTATTACTTTCCCTTAGTCCGGCTCAAGTAATAAATCTAAGATTTGTAATAAGATTCATGAAAAACCTTGGAAAACCAATAAGCCATACTAAATGGTCATTAGGTCAAACTTATGAATTTCGATTAATCAATTTAATTACGGTCAATATAAACGATTAATTATATTCAAGTAGAGAGTTGGCCCATCTCCTACAAGCATTAAGAATCATAAGTTAGTTCTTAAAAAGGATAAAGATAACTTAAATAGGTTAAATGTAATTACCATATAATTAAAGTTAAGATCCACTTTTAGCCTTAGTTAAGGGGGTTTTATCCCATGATTAGATTAAAACACACCTTAGAAAGATAGATAATAGAATTCATATTAATAAAAGAGATTAAAGTTTAGAAGAAACCATGATGACGATTGTCGAACGAACTTCTTCGGCAACTTGAAACTTACTTTTATTAGATGAATTTTTGCACAAACAACACTTTAACAACAATAACAACAACACAAACAACTGATTTTTAAGGAGAAAAATCAGTAAAATAACATTATAGAGGGAGGAATTAAGTCTAAGCTTGGTGTGTCTTCAAATGGCACCCAAGACCTCCTTTTATAGTAAAATGACACACATAATTCCAAAGACCAAGTCATACTTATGGCCTTCCACTCCCTTATCATCTGAATTTAGCATTTAAGAGAGCATAGTGGAATATTTTAATAATTTAGGAGTTGAAATGTGTAAAGGTGTGAAAGGAATCTTAGGCTTCAACATATTCATCAACTTTGGATAATTTTATGGGCCTGATGCACTTCGAATTTGGAGATGATTATTGCTAGTCATTTGTTCATCTTTCTCTTAGCTTTCCAACGCATTTTGAATTTCCTCAATCCGAGTCCGTATGAGGGTGATAAGTTGAAAATACGAAAATGTGTCAAATCTGTCCTAGTGTGAACAATTGGACTTTATCTTACAGCACCTATCCGCGACGAACTGTCACACCCGACCCTAAACGACCTCAATCGGCATCGGACGTGAAATAGGAAGATCATAATCAATACTTAGGAGTCTCCAATTTATCCCAATATCATTTAATTACAATTGCAATACCAAAGTTCTAATCATAATGCTAACAATAAGCAGTCAACTTCCAAACCTCGCCTAATCGGTCGGTAACCTTCTCTATATCTTGTACTGTCTCACCTAAAAACATTAAAACATTTAAAAACGTGAGACAAAAATCTCGGTAAGAAATTATCAACTATAAAAACCAACTTTACTTAACATAGCTACATATATACATTTATAAAGAGATTTAATCAAAACCTTATAAAATATACTCAAAACTTAAGTTTATAATATAATCATCAAAACCGTATAAAATATACTCAAAACTTAAGTTTATCATATAATCATCAAAACCTTATAAAATATACTCAAAACTTAAGTTCATAAAATCCAAGTTGTGTATGTGTGTATCCATCCTCGAATTCCACCCGTGTAGATCATAACATCAATCATAACAATATCGAGATATCTCATTTATATCTCGTTCCTTGCCTAACAGTTAGGACTACCAACCGTTCACTCTGGCCATACCGCCATTAGGTATGGTCTTACAAATACAACTCCTACCCCGGGCAATCCTAGATGGACAAAACCATTTAATGTTTCGAAATATCACAACTCATAAAAATCATATTTGGACTTCAATCCAAAATAATAACAACAATCACCACAACAGATTTCTCAATCCAAAAACAATTCGTAAGAAATCATCAAATTTATTTTATTCAATATATATATACATTGAAACCAAAAACATATATGTATATATATAAATCAACCAAATCAAGCCTTAAATCAACATAATCAAGTAAAATCTGAAATTCACGTAGAAGCATAGTCAATAGCTTCATTTGAACCATAATTTCACAATAAAATGCAAAATCGTGAAAAATCCCAATTTTACAAAATTCCTGCATAACCTTAAATATCACTGTCTGAAAATTCTTTGATGATATATATATCTATATACATAAAACTTAAAATATAGTTGATAGTTACTTACCTTGGCTACTAATTGACCCGATCGATTCTTCTCTAAATTCTGTCTAAAACGTTTTCCTTCCAAACATTTCCGAAACTCAAAAACTCTTCGGTTAGGACTTAGAACTATGCATAAGGATGCTATGTTTTAAATTTCGAGTGATTCGGACGGTCGAATCTCCGTAAATCAAAGAAACGGTTCAGAGAAAATTGATGAACCAGAAAAAGGAAAAGAAAAGAAAAGAATATATATATATTATCAAACATCACCGCCTACACCGCTACGAATTTGAGATATATATCTCAAACTTGGCGAATATCCCATTTGATCATCCATCTTTATATAATCTTTTAAAAATTATTCTAAACTTTTAATTTACACCTAAAACCATCAAATTAACTTCAAACTTTTCCTATAACACCAAATTAATATCGTATACCCAATAATTATAATATATATTAATATCAAGATATAAATTCTAGAAATTTAGACACGGACGTGACAATTCTCCCCACCTTAAGAAATTTCGTCCTCGAAATTCATATTCTCTAGTCTATCTTAAGTTCCTTCCGAAACCATTTTCAATTTATCAAGATTCCTCATAATCATCATAAGACCACAAATTCTATTGTTTCCCTCCATGAACTCCATGATTTATCCATATCCACATTACTGTAACAATCATTTAAATATAACTCTTAGTAACTCTAAACGTCAACCTAGTAATTCCATCACCAATAAATCCACAATAAAACTTCAAATATCATATATTCAATTTTATATGATATGATACACTTTATATTCATATCTTCTTATCACTAAACCAAATCTCACTTTAATAGATTTAAATCACAATTGATTTCATCAATTGCATATATATCAAATATATTTCACCTATCTCCAAGTTCTACAGACTTCAAAAATATCACTTTTGAACCGCTAATATGTATGATATTATATTTTTCTTAAACTTCAAATAATTCGAATAATGATTTGCATCAGCATATAATCTTACTTCATCATAATAATAATACTTATATCTATAATTTTTCACTCCAATCATTATTTATATTATAATCTTCAATCATTAGCATCAACATCACCATCACTCTTATAATTCTCCATTTAACTCCTTCAAATCAATTAAGCTAACATGCTATTTTTTTCACCACTATGTATACCATCAATCCAACCAAATAAACTCTAATCGTTTCTCCAAACTATATAATCAAGAAAGATAGAGTACCTAAATTACGACAATCAATGTTTTTTTTTTACTTCTCCAAACTCCAAATAATATCTTTACACCCATAAAAGTCAATAAATATCTCACATAGAAGCATAGTCAATAGCTTCATTTGAACCATAATTTCACAATAAAATGCAAAATCGTGAAAAATCCCAATTTTACAAAATTCCTGCATAACCTTAAATATCACTGTCTGAAAATTCTTTGATTATATATATATATATCTATATACATAAAACTTAAAATATAGTTGATAGTTACTTACCTTGGCTACTAATTGACCCGATCGATTCTTCTCTAAATTCTGTCTAAGACGTTTTCCTTCCAAACATTTCCGAAACTCAAAAACTCTTCGGTTAGGACTTAGAACTATGCATAAGGATGCTATGTTTTAAATTTCGAGTGATTCGGACGGTCGAATCTTCGTAAATCAAAGAAACGGTGGAGAAACTGTTCAGAGAAAATTGATGAACCAGAAAAAGAAAAAGAAAAGAAAAGAATATATATATATATATATATATATATATATATATTATAAACATCACCGCCTACACCGCTACGAATTTGAGATATATATATATCAAACTTGGTGAATATCCCATTTGATCCTCCATCTTTATATAATCTTTTAAAAATTATTCTAAACTTTTAATTTACACCTAAAACCATCAAATTAACTCCAAACTTTTTCTATAACACCAAATTAATATCATATACCCAATAATTATAATATATATTAATATCAAGATATAAATTCTAAAAATTTAGACACGGACGTGACACGAAGTGCACGCTGGGTGTCACTAAAACTCCTTTTTTCTGGTCCCTTTTACTCCCGAGTTGCCGCCTTAAGCCCCGACTTGGTTATTTGTGCCGAAAACATTGCGAAAGTGCCTAGAAAACACACAAATTGGCTTAGATACATAAAATAAAGAAAATATACAAAAACTATTATTAAAATTTATTAAAATGGTACAAAATAACTAGTAATTAAATACTAAAAATGCTATAAATTACGACGATAACACCACCCCAATCACTATCAAAGTAATAGTGAACATGATCAACTGGTTTCGTGGACATGGTAATACCGAATGCCATGGTACCTTGCAAATACCATAATACATGTTTGACACCTTTCCAATGCTCATCCGTGGGGCAATAAAGGAACTGATAGAGTTTATTTACTGCAAACACAATGTCTGGTCGAAGAAGATACTGAAGAGCACCTACAATGCTTCTGTATTCATCACTAGAGGGGAGACTGGTGCCAAGACTCTTAGACAAAGAAGGAGTAATGGCCATTGGTGTTGAAATGGGTTTAGAATCAATCATCTTGACCCGATCAAGGATGTCCGATGCATATTTAGCCTGGCATAAGTGAATGCCCTCCTTCGAGTATTGTATTTCAATGCCCAAGAAGTATTCAGCTTTCCCCAAATTGTGAATAGGAAATTCCTTTTCAATGGAGGCAATGGTGTGGACAATGTGTTCTGGTACATTTCTCGTAATGAGAATATTGTTGGTCCCGTGTGATTAGTTCCAAGGGGGGGGTTAGGAACTAATATAATTTTTTCGTTTTAATTATACTGACTTAATATAATTCTTTGAGTTTTACAACTCAGCTCTGGTCAGCACGACCGAGTGAGGCGTAAGACAGTTTTAGTCAGATACTGACTAGAGCTGTTTTACTTGTGAGTTGAGAAATGACACTTTTGTGGTCAGCTTCCAACTCAGCACTCTAATTTACTCAGTGTCATCTTAAATAATTTATATACTGAGTAAATATAATAAGCAACACATACATATATATATTGAGAGAGAGTTAGAAATTACTCAGCACGACTTATCCTGGTTCGGCCTCTCCGCCTACGTCTAGTCCCCAGAAACCCTCCGAGCTTTTTAAATCCAATACTGAGCTCTATAAAGGTAGAGCACAAACCGTTTACAAGGCAGTTGAATATGCAAGAGTATCATCCTCTATTTGTCTACTCAACTCCTACTAAGTGCTATAACCGAACACCTAGATTTCTCTACCACTGAGTACTTAAAACCGAGTACTCAGCACAGCTCTCTCACTTTACAATTGATACAGAATTGTTCTTTTTCACACAAAGAACACTTTAGATGATTACAAAAATCACTCTAGCTTTTACACAGAATTGGAAATTTGGTGTAAGATCTTTTTCTTGTTTTGATGTGCTTTTTGTATGCTTGCTATCTCTTGTATTTCGGCAAAAGATCTAAGAAGTGTACTTGTCCTTTTATAGTTGAGGTCTGAAGCAGAAATGATTTGAATCTGGAATTATCCGTTGGATTCAAACGGCTTTTTCCTTGCGACATGTTCTGGTCAGCTTCAGATTTGCAGGCCAATCCTATCGTCTAAATTCCGCAGGCACCAGGGTTGTCTTTTTCTCGCAGGTTTGTCTTCTTGTGCAGTTTTCGTCTTTTAGCCAGAGGACATTTGACCCATGCATCTCGAAATTAACTTTTGCGTAATTCCAAGGTTTCTATTATTGGTGCAGATAGTTGTCGGATCTTGTCTTTTAGTAAACGGATCATTGGTGTTGTCCTGAAATCATTCAGCATGGCTTTGATAGCCGTTGTCTTTGATTGTTGCCAATTCCGATGCTGAGTTGCCTTTCACTCAGCTTCCATGGTCAGCTTCGTTCTGAAGAAGACTTCTCTTCTTTTATGTGGAGTTGCTTTTCACTCAGCTTCTATGGTCAGCTTCGTTCTGCAAGCTTTGGTCCTGAAGAAGACTTTCCTTCTTTCGTACTGAGTCATTCTTTAGTCAGCATGTGCTATGTTATCATGCTGACTATGTTCTGTCTAACTTGATTCCTGTTCTTATAAATATTTTTATACTTAACATTGAGCAAACACATTAGCACAATTAAATCAAAGCACTTAAATTTAATTATCTTAATCATGGATTAACTTAAATAATTTTGTCAAATCAAAATCAAGTTGGAAAGGTGTTTCAACAAACTCCCCCATTTTAATGTTGGCAAAATTTTTTAATTATGGAACTCAGTTTTGAGATTCCCTATGATTGAAATTCTTTTTATGCTTCCGAAATTACTCCCCCGTAAGGGTTGCATATATTGACTTAACTTAACTCTAAACCTTCTAAGATTTAATCGAGTAAAATTAAGACACGCCTATACTGACTTAGTTCAATTCTTAGACCTTCCAAGATCTAATTCATATGCGCCTAGGTCAGCTTTCAGAAGAGTTCAGTACATGTTTTACTCAGTTTGATAGATGGTCAGTTTAGGTATCAGAGTTATAGAGAAAAAAAATGTATCAAGGCTAATGTGTACTGAGTATTTTCCTTCTTTGTTTGTTTGTTTAATTAAGACAGATCAGCATTAAGCACAATACGTAAGTAAGCATCACATAAGATTAGTCAAGTTAAATAAGGAATGCATAAATATATAGATGGTCAGCAAGACAAAATACGCCAGATATCAAAAAATTAAAAGTCAAGGTCTAAACTTAGCAAATCTAGCCAAACTATTTCTTCTTGTTGACTTGGGCAGAATTAACTTTGCCTTTTCCTTTGGCGTTTCGCTGCTGACTACCTGATGCTTCTTCTCCTGCTTCCCCTGATCTATGCTGAGTTCCATCAGCTTGTTCTTTCTCCCCCGTTTTGCCAGCATCGGGCGGAGGAGGAATGAAGGTGTCATTGAGAGCAGCACGAGTTAACCGTACTGAGTAGGCTTTAAGCTGTTTTGTGCTCTCTCGGAGACCGTCGAAAACAGGGAAGCCATCGTCTATAACTGATCCAGGGACTCGGATGGATGAACTAAATATGCTCAGGATATATTCTTGGGATTTCCCAATCCAGGTCAGCGTGTCAGTCAGCCTAGTATAAGCTTGATGGTACATTTTGAGCAAAGCCGAATCATAGAACTGACGTTGAGCATTCGTGTGGCGCACATGTTTTTAGGTGGCTTAGGAGTATTGTAGGATTTCATTTGTTTTCACCAAGTCAGTATCCATCTCTTCTTTACTCAAGTTGAGTAGACGGACAGCTTCGCTTATTTGTTCGATCGAACACTGTGAAGAAGAGGAAATTAGGGCACGAGTGTCGGTCAGCTCAGAGTGTAGCTTGGTGCAGTGGTGGTCAACCTCAGCAGAGGTAGCATATCCCGTGTTGACTGCAGACAGAGCATTTATTTGGCCTTGGAGGGAATCCATGTGATTCACCATCATTAACTGCAGTTCAGCCAGCTTCACAATAGATTCTTGCTTGGGTTGTTGAGTTTGAACAGAGGTCATGACACTCACAAGATCTTTGAGACCCTTGATCTCATTCAGGAGCTGAGTGACAGACGAAATTTGGGTTGACTCAACATTAGCGAACCCAGCAGCATCGGCATGAGATGTATTCAAATCCTGGAGAATAGATTGAGCAGAGTCAATGATTCGACGCCCAGACTCAGTAGCATTTAGGTAGGCGTAAGTTGCCTCAGGAGTTTGCTCAGCGGCCGGTTTTTGAGTAGGTTGCTTAGATGGGTGATAGGGGTCAAAAACCCCTATCTTTGGGTACGGTTTTAGGACGGGTTTTAGAGTTATTTGGTTAATAAGCGAGCAATTCTCGCATTTAAATGCTTTTGTGTGAGTTAGTTAGGAATTGGAAACGTTCTATTTACTTTTCATCGTTTAGGCTCGTTTTGTGATCAATTTAGGCAAATACGGCCGAAATAGCATGCATATTAGAATTCCGTTATCTTTTGAAGCTAATTGGTCCGTCAAAAGTCACACCAAACGAAGCGTTTGCTCAAAATAAGCGATTGACGGATCAATTTGGCTTTTGGATTAATGTTTTCCGGAGTTTTTATGCATGTGCAGGTGTAAGTTCGGACGAAAAAGGGTATAGAACTCATCAAGCTTGAATGGAGCACGCTTCGGGCGAAAACGCTCGGCGAGCAGGGCCCCACGGGCCATTTCTGCTCGCCGAGCAAGCCCCTGGTGGCCTGCTCGGCGAGCAGGAGCCTGCTCGCCGAGCAGGGCGCCAGGCGCCTGCTCGCCGAGCAGGCCACCAGGCGCCTGCTCGGCGAGCAGGGGGCTGCTTGATGCGGATTTCGTGAAGAACCCGATCTGAGGGATAAGTGTACCCCATCGTTATCAAGTAATAAATTTCTGGGTTTAAGTCCAGGTTATCGTCCACAGGATTTATTTCTGCAAGTATCAAGCTACTCGATCTCGAATGTTATCTAGGCTTAGGGGGTTTTGAGTTTGGTTTTGTTTAATTAATCTACTCCTAGGTTGAATTACACTAATTCTAATTAAGTTATCTAATTCTAGCTAAGTTATTCTAAGCCTAACTAAATTACTCTACCCCTAATTGATCTTTTACCAAAGCAATTAACTGAATGAATATGAAGGAATACGATGATAACAATGATAGAGTGTTTAAGCAATTGAATTGAAACTAAGTCGCTTATGTCCAAGGCGATTAACCCGACCTATCCTCCTAAAGTCCCTAGTTCGTGATTCCCTTGTAAGGCCGAAACTAGCTCTAAGGCTCAGTAATTTGGGCTTAATCTTCTATAGGGTCGTCAATCCTATAGGCACTGACTAGGTCAGATTCAGCTCGCAATATGTGCCAACCTAATTTTGGGATTATCGAATGCGTTAAACCAATCAGACAAAGCGTAAGACAAAGATTAAAACATCAAAACAGTTGAATAAACAAAATCTATATTATATATCAAAGATGAAGGAATTGTCACGAAGTTACAATAAACCTAGAATTCATAGCATGTATCAGAGGCTAGACAGAATATAAAAGAAGAAAAATCCCTTTCAGGGAACCTGTCTACCAATGCAGGCGTCTTTCTAGGATTTAAGGATGGAGCTTGAGTAATCCTCGGTGAACGGAGCTTCGGAGGTGTCTTCAATGGAGGTTTGAAGGTTATGGAGGAGGTGGAGAGGATTTCTCAAGGTGGAAGCTAAGCTAATTACAAAAGTAAAAGATTTCTAATTTACAATTGGAAATTCCTATTTATAGCCGCGTCTCGGGTCTCGTTTTGACCTAATTTCGTGTCCTTGTTGGTGTAGGAAGATGTGGGACCGAACGTGGCTTCGTGGGGGCGGAATTGGTCTTTTTGACCAATTCCCGCAGGTCTGCTCGCCGAGCAGGAAAGGCTGCTCGCTGAGCAGGATTGCGACGAGCAGCCCCTGCTCGCCGAGCAGGCGCCTGGTGGCCTGCTCGCCGAGCAGGCTCCTGCTCGCCGAGCAGGCCTCCAGGGGCCTGCTCGACGAGCAGGCACATCCTGCTCGGCGAGCAGGCACAGTGCCTGGGCGGTGCCTGGGGCAGTGCCTGGGCGGTGCCTGGGCAGTGCCTGGGCTGCTCGCTGAGCAGCGCCCGGGCTGCGCGTCGATGCTCAATTCGACAGACATGCTCGATCCGTGCCGAGTGACTTCTATACCCTTTTTCGTCCGAACTTACACCTGCACACGCATAAAAACTCCAGAAAACATTAGTCCAAAAGCCAAATTGATCCGTCAATCGCTTATTTTGAGCAAACGCTTCGTTTGGTGCGACTTTTGACGGACCAATTAGCTTCAAAAGATAACGGAATTCTAATATGCATGCTATTTCGGCCGTATTTGCCTAAATTGATCACAAAACGAGCCTAAACGACGAAAAGTAAATAGAACGTTTCCAATTTCTAACTAACTCACACAAAAGCATTTAAATGCGAGAATTGCTCGCTTATTAACCAAATAACTCTAAAAACCGTCCTAAAACCGTACCCAAAGATAGGGGTTTTTTACCCCTATCACTGCTCGGCGCGAGCAGCCCTGCTCGCCGAGCAGCCTTCCCTGCTCGGCGAGCAGCCCTGCGGGAATTGGTCAAAAAGACCAATTCCGCCCCCACGAAGCCATGTTCGGCCCCACATCTTCCTACACCAACTAGGACACGAAAATAGGTCAAAACGAGGCCCGAGACGCGTCTATAAATAGGATTTTTCTATTGTAATTAGATATCTTTCGTTTTTGTAAATTATTTTAGCTTTCCCCTTGTAATTCCTGTCCATCTTCTCCATCTTCCTCAACCTCCATTGAAGCTCCTTCAAAGCTTTTTCTCGAGGAATTATCAAGGTCCGTCCTTAAGATCAAGTCGCCGGCTGCAGAGTAAACAGGTTCCCTGAAAGGGATTTTTGTATCTCCTTTTATCTTTCCATGTTTGTACTCTTTGATACAGTTGCCGAACTTGACTTATTGTATCTTGTGACAATTATCTTCGCCTTTAATAATAATTTAGCTCTTCTTTTGTTCTATGATTATTTGTCTAATCTCTGTCTTACGCTTTATTCAATTGGTTTAACTCATTCAAAAGCCCCAAAATCTAGTAGGCACATATTGCGAGCTGAATCTGACCTAGTTAGAGCCTAGGAGATTGACGACCTCTTAGTTGATTAAGCGCCAATTTACTGAGCCTTAGACCTAGTTTCGGCCTTAGGGAATCACGCGCTAGGAACCTCAGGAGGGTAAGTAGGGTTAATCGCCTTGAATACAAGTGACTCAGATTAGGTTTTTATTCAATAGACTTGATAATCTATCTCTATTATTATCGTTCATACCATGTTCCTTCGAATAGTTTCATTAATGAAAGATCAATTAGGGGTAGAGTAACTTAGTTAGGCGTAGAATAACTTAGCTAGAATTAGATAACTTAGTTAGGATTAGATAACTTAGCTAGGATTAGCATAATTCAACCTAGGAGTAGATTAATTAAAACAAACAAACTCAAAACCCCCTAAGCCTAGATAACATCCGAGATCGAGTAGCTCGGTACTTGCAGAAATAAATCCTGTGGACGATAACCTGGACTTAAACCAGAAATTTATTACTTGATAACGACGGGGTACACTTATCCCTTAGTGAGTCTTCAGCGAGGACGCATCAAGTTTTTGGCGCCGTTGCCGGGGATTTATTTCCTCTGCAATATCGAACCAAAGGTCGACTTGTTAGTTTAGGCATTCATTGTGAATATCCTTTGTTAATATCATATATACTTGTTTATAATCATGATTCTTTTTATTACGTATCTATACCGTTTATACTTGTTTATATACGCATATTTATATATACTCATTTATGATAACCATCCTTGTTAATACTTACGCTTGTTTATATTCGTTTGTACGAACATATAGTTATTAATTTCATCTATACATGTCTGTATGTGTTTATTTATACTATTCTTATACTTGTACAAAACTGTATGATTTGTATGATTTCCCTTCAGCTTTCATTTATTTCTGTATTTATCTTTTCTCAGCGTATGCCTACGAGATCAGCGAAAATACCGGTTGTCCCTCTTAACCCTGAACTTGAACGTACTCTTCGCAGGAGCAAACAGATCGAAAAGCTGAAGTAAGACGAGATCATCGAGCCTATCAAGCCTATCAAGATGACTGACAATGAACGGAACAATGAGCGGAACCCTGAGAACACCGGACCAGAAAATGACACTCGTCTGATGAGTGAGATCCTGGCACCGCACCGACATCAGCATCTGTCAGGCATTGCTGCTCCAAACATTCCGGCAAACACTTACGAAATCAAGTCTGGTATAATTCACTTGATCCAACAGACCGGACTGTTTGGAGGAGAAGCACACGAGAGCCCGAATGATCATCTGGATCGCTTCCTAATGTGCGCAGACACTGCAAGGACCAATGGGGTCCCCCAAGATGCTGCTAGACTGAAACTGTTCCCGTTCTCTCTGACGGGGCAAGCTTTGGAATGGCTGAGAACACTGGAGCCCGGTTCAATCACGATATGGGAAGGGTTGGAGAAGGAATTCTTGTCCTACTACTTCCCTCCCTCGAAGACAGCAATGCTCAGGGGTGAGATCACATCCTTCCACCAACCCAAGCATGAGGCGCTC
The DNA here is from genome assembly GCF_963576675.1 of Euphorbia lathyris. Lineage (NCBI taxonomy): Eukaryota > Viridiplantae > Streptophyta > Magnoliopsida > Malpighiales > Euphorbiaceae > Euphorbia > Euphorbia lathyris. The sequence continues at coordinate 14,091,818 of NC_088914.1, read as the reverse complement.
CACACATCTTGGACTCGATTCAGGAAAATGCTGCGCATGTGCCCTCATCATGACATACCCAAGCATCAGTTAGTGAGCGTCTTCTATCACGGACTAACACCCACCAACAGAGCCATTGTGGACTCCGCAGCGGGTGGAGATTTGTTTAGAAAGACAGCAACAGAGGCATATGACATGATTAACGAGCTGGCCAGGAAGAGTGTGCAGTGGCAAGAACAGAAGCTCGCCGGCCCCACAAGGCAGCGAGTATTTGCTGTGGAAGAACAGGAACAGAATCCGGTTGTTGCGGATTTGAGTAGGAAAATGGACGTACTGTTGGCTACGCTCAGCCGACCTCCCACCTGCGTGCACTGTGGCGGCGACCACAATGGAAAGGATTGTCAAGCAGGTAGCCCTTTCGCTGGAGATGGGGTGGAGATGGTCAACTATGTTGGGGGGCAGCCGAGATACAATCAGAACTATAACAACTCCAACCCCAACAACTACAACTCCTACAACAACAACAACAACAACAATGGCAACTACAGGAGGCCTCAGCACCCGAACCTCTCTTACGGGAATTCAAATCAAAATGTGCTCCGACCTCCTAGCGGATTTGTTCAAGAGCATAGAGAGCAGGGGCTTGGCATGCCCCCATACCAACAACAAAATCAAGGGCCAGTGCAACACCCTAAGGAATCTGACGAAGTGATCACTCTTTTGAAGGAGATCTCGGCTAGGCTTGCCAACAACGAAGCCTTCTGCAAGGATTTGAGCAATCAGATAGCTCAGATTAATAGGGACAGGCAGGAAAGGCCATAGGGTTCTCTCCCGAGCACAACGGAGAAGAATCCAAAGATCCTAAGAAAGGATTGAGTACGGGGGAGAAATCGGGTTCTCCTCGGTTTTTAATTCAAAGTTTGAACAATTCCATTATGCATTCCCTTTTCTTTTTGTTTTTATTTTCCTTTATTGATTATTGAATTTTAATCTCGTTGTTTATTTGCACTGTCAAACTTTGTTCCCCCACACTCTAAAAAAAAAAAAAAAAAAAAATTCGCCCAACTCGAGCGAGTTAGGCACTGCCCAGCTCGCCCGTCTCGGCCGACACGGGCTATTCGGGATTTTGAAATCCCAAACCAAAAAAAAAGAGATAAAGAAAGGAAGAAGAAATATAAAATAAAAGAAAAAAGGAAGAAAGAATAAGAAAATGGGGGGGGTGACTCATCATCCCCTTCCCCACCTTCTTCTTCCCTTCTCCCTTCTTTCTTTTATTCTATTCTTTTCTTCTTCCCTTCTTCTTCTCCTTTTGCTTCTCCAAAACCTAACCCCCCAAATCCACCATTCTAACCCGAATTCAAGATTTAAGGTATGAATCTTTACCTATTTTTGATTTCTAACATGTTTCTAGGCTTAGATTTTAGCTTAGGGTGATAATTTTTGAGTTTTAAGAAAAACCTAAGTTTTAGGTTTCTCTCTCTTTTCTCAAATTAATCTCTTGTTTGCTTTTAAATTCTTGATTTCCTTGCAATTTGTGTTGACATGATGATTAATTTATAGTTTGGGTGTGATTTCCATTCTCAATTTGTGGATATTTGGAGAAATTGCTCAATTTGGGTAAAATCCCCATTTTAGCTCAAAGTTCAACTATTCAAATTATAGTTAGAAACATATCAATGGAGTTGTGAATTGCATTATTTTTATGTTTTAGTCATTGGGTATCTCCAATTTTGCATGAATTTGTGAATTTCGGGTGAAACACTTAGGGACCAAATACTTATGGTTTAGTCCCTAAGTTCCTAAAGCTATGATTTTTGCCTATGAATGGTTGTTTGGGGGTTTATGTTGAAACTTGTAAATATGTTCTAACTCTTCCATTTTTGGTCTATTCCTCAGGAACTATGGGACGGAAAGGCAAAGCTAAGGTCGTCGTCGAGAATGAAGCCGAATCTGAGGTCGAGTTCGACGAAAGCCTCCAAGCTAAGTATGATCCACCCTTTGGTCTTATTGATGAACGTGAGGGAATATTGTACGATAGGTTTTCCAAGCAAGACCTTTCCACACATATAGTTGTTGATCAAACTTATTTATCGAGTATAGGCTTAAAGAAGGATTTCAATGAAATCCTCAAATTCCACGGCTGGTATAGACTAGCCACCAAACAGACTCCAGTTTATCACAACTTTACCATGGAATTCTTGACCACTTGGAAAAAAGAGCTACCCTTAGGCGGTGGGAAACACTCTTTTAGACTAAACGGTAAACCCTACCGTCTCGATGGCACCACACTAGCAGCCCTAATGGGAGTTTATAACGACCCAGAGGCAATCTCAGACTTTGAGAAGCCTATAACAAAAGATATAGCTTGGGAATAACTCACAAGCATATCAGACTTTAACTCCTAGACTGCTAGCCCAGTCGCTCTCCTAGACCCACTTTTCAATCTTGTTCACAAATTTATGGCCCACAACTTATTGGGAAAAAACGAGAGCAATAAAGTCTCAAAGACGGAATTGCTTATACTATGGTGCGTGGCCAACCACAAACACGTGGACAATGTCAAGACCATATTTGAAGGCTTCTCAAGCCAAACAAGTAGAAAGCGCGGTTCCCTAGGCCTTGGGCACTTAGTTACCAACCTACTTGAGAGCCAATTCAAAAATTTGGACAATCCCGAAATTGCTATTTACCCCACTTTGCTTAACTCCAAGTTTTTGGGTAAATCTACTTTTCAAGAAGTCTTAAACAGGAACCCAACCGGAGGAGCAAGCTCTAGCGTAGGGGGAAGAAAAAGAGCACGAGTTCCACAACAGCAAAGGGACGAAGAACCTGAGGAAGAAGAACCTGCGACAGCAGGAGACCAAAGGGAACACCAAGCGTCGGGGACGGAGGCCCAGTTCCAAGCCATCAACACTATGATGGCAGAAATGCGAGATCTTAACCTACGGACCTTTAACACTGTTCAGCAGATGGACCAATGGTTCACCAACTTTGAGCAGAACATGGACCGAAGGCTTTCGGGTCTTGAATACGTAGCAGCAGACTACTGCGAGCGCTACAACATGCCTTGGCCATACCCCCCGGCCGATCAGTAAGTTGTCTTCTCCACCCTAACTCTTTACACTCGTACTTCATGATTTGTGATGCAATGTTGGAACTTATTGCATGTTTTAGTGTGAGGAGGAGGGGTAGACAAACTTACAAAAATTGTATAACAAAAATTGTATAAATTTTAAATTTTGGTTGCGTCGTGTCTAGTTTAGTTTAGCGTTTTTTAGGTTTTGTTTATGTTTTTGCATGTTTAGGACCTAAAACCGTGAACCTCCTTCGAATCTAAACTTCGTTATTTGTCTTTGAGGGCTGAGAACCGAATCTAAAATTGCATGACAACTAGTTTAGGCATAGGACACAACTCTTGTATCTGTAAAAGCATGAGCTACAGTTTGCATTTAGACCCTACTTTTGAAGAAATGCTAAAATCATTACTTAGGTAGATAACTTAAGAATTGAAGGCATGTGATATTAAACTTGAGTTTGGGGAAAACTAGTAAACACAAAATTGAAACCCAAAGAATTGTGAGCTGAATTTGAGCCTAAGAGCGAACATCAAAAAGCTCTTTTTCTTGACATTTTTGTGTGAATGCTTTGACTTGTGGAAGATTACAGATTTTGCACCTAATACTGTGTTGAACCTACATGCAATGATTTGAGATAATAAACGATGAATCAGCCTCATTAGAATTAATCCTTTTCTTTACCTTATTTTTTCTTTTTCATCCACTTTAGGAAGCCCCTTTGAGCCGACATTTTTGTAGTTGTAGATTTTTCTTTCGTTCCAACCCGTTTTTGCAAACCACAACTTGGTTCGCTATTTAACCTTTGTTTTTGCAAAGCTCGAAATTGAGCCTTAGCTTTCTTCTAGCGCTTTACCTTTGTTTATGGCATTTCAGTAGCAAGCCGAAAGGCTAAGAAGTGAATGAGCATCACTATCCCAAAGAGAAAAAGAGAAAAACAGAAAAAAAAGCAAGAAAAAGAAAAGAAAAGAGACGAACAAAAGGGAAGAACTTCATTCCTCAGTTCTTAAAAATCAAAAAACGTCTCAAGAAAACATTCCAAAAAGAAAATAATAAGGGATGAATAAAAAGCTCAGTCACTTCATATTTGCTAAAGCCATTTAAACTTAGTTTTTGTAGCGCTAGAACTATTAACCCTTGTTGTACCTTTAACCCTCTAACCACATTACAACCCCGATTAAAGGCTGTTTTTGATATCATCGGAATCATATAGCATAGTAGAGGAACGCGGATGAACGTGCAAAATCAACGTAATCCTAAGCAAGAACATAAGCCGAGAGTAAACACTTTAGCCACCAAAATTGTGTGAAATGAGTGAACTACCTATGGTGAGGTGTTTTACTTAGCGATCCCCTTAAACTCGTTTAATTGAACATGTGTCCATTTGCTTAAAACTATGACCCATGATAATTGAAATGCGGCTTTTGGATATCGTGTCTCTACTTTGTATTTCCGAATGCATGTAATTACAGATGCTCGAAGTTGTGTCAAGCACCTAGTCAAACCAGGAGGTTTTCTAGCTTGCTTGTGATGGCGGGTTTAGTTTTTTAGTTTACTTGGGGACAAGTAAAGTTTTAAGTGCGAGGAGGTTTGATAGGGGTCAAAAACCCCTATCTTTGGGTACGGTTTTAGGACGGGTTTTAGAGTTATTTGGTTAATAAGCGAGCAATTTTCGCATTTAAATGCTTTTGTGTGAGTTAGTTAGGAATTGGAAACGTTCTATTTACTTTTCGTCGTTTAGGCTCGTTTTGTGATCAATTTAGGCAAATACGACCGAAATAGCATGCATATTAGAATTCCGTTATCTTTTGAAGCTAATTGGTCCGTCAAAAGTCGCACCAAACGAAGCGTTTGCTCAAAATAAGCGATTGACGGATCAATTTGGCTTTTGGACTAATGTTTTCCGGAGTTTTTATGCATGTGCAAGTGTAAGTTCGGACGAAAAAGGGCATAGAACTCATCAAGCTTGAATCGAGCACGCTTCGGGCGAAAACGCTCGGCGAGCAGGGCCCCACGGGCCATTTCTGCTCGCCGAGTAGGCCCCTGGTGGCCTGCTCGCCGAGCAGGGGGCTGCTCGGCGCGAGCAGCCTTCCCTGCTCGGCGAGCAGCCCATGCGGGAATTGGTCAAAAAGACCCATTCCGCCCCCACGAAGCCATGTTCGGCCCCACATCTTCCTACACCAACTAGGACACGAAAATAGGTCAAAACGAGGCCCGAGACGCGTCTATAAATAGGATTTTTCTATTGTAATTAGATATCTTTCGTTTTTGTAAATTATTTTAGCTTTCCCCTTGTAATTCCTGTCCATCTTCTCCATCTTCCTCAACCTCCATTGAAGCTCCTTCAAAGCTTTTTCTCGAGGAATTATCAAGGTCCGTCCTTAAGATCAAGTCGCCGGCTGCAGAGTAAACAGGTTCCCTGAAAGGGATTTTTGTATCTCCTTTTATCTTTCCATGTTTGTACTCTTTGATACAGTTGCCGAACTTGACTTATTGTATCTTGTGACAATTATCTTCGCCTTTAATAATAATTTAGCTCTTCTTTTGTTCTATGATTATTTGTCTAATCTCTGTCTTACGCTTTATTCAATTGGTTTAACTCATTCAAAAGCCCCAAAATCTAGTAGGCACATATTGCGAGCTGAATCTGACCTAGTCAGAGCCTAGGAGATTGACGACCTCTTAGTTGATTAAGCGCCAATTTACTGAGCCTTAGACCTAGTTTCGTCCTTAGGGAATCACGCGCTAGGAACCTCAGGAGGGTAAGTAGGGTTAATCGCCTTGAATACAAGTGACTCAGATTAGGTTTTTATTCAATAGACTTGATAATCTATCTCTATTATTATCGTTCATACCATGTTCCTTCGAATAGTTTCATTAATGAAAGATCAATTAGGGGTAGAGTAACTTAGTTAGGCGTAGAATAACTTAGCTAGAATTAGATAACTTAGTTAGGATTAGATAACTTAGCTAGGATTAGCATAATTCAACCTAGGAGTAGATTAATTAAAACAAACAAACTCAAAACCCCCTAAGCCTAGATAACATCCGAGATCGAGTAGCTCGGTACTTGCAGAAATAAATCCTGTGGACGATAACCTGGACTTAAACCATAAATTTATTACTTGATAACGACGGGGTACACTTATCCCTTAGTGAGTCTTCACCTTTTAGACGGGGTACACTTATAACGACGGGGTACACTTATCCCTTAATGTAAAAAATGCTGTTTTGGTCCTCCTTTCTCAACTTTTAGACATTAGGTCCTTTATATATATAGGTATAGTTATGTAATATTTACTTTCAAGCTATTTTTAAATATTTTGTATATATATTACTCAATGTGTTTGTATATTGTTTTCATTTAATTTGGTTTAATAAAGTTATATGTGTATATATATAGATTTTGCCATTTAATTCATTTAAACTATACATATTTGTTATTTTGAGGTTATTTTCTATACATATTCATCATAAACCATTTTGGGGGTTAAATTCTATTTTCTTGTTTATGAACCTTATTCATTTCCTTTACATGTTTTTAGTTAGAATAAAAACATATTATACCTAGTAGTATTTTCATCACTATTTTTTTTACTTATTAATGTGTATTATTTTCCCTATTTTTATTTTAGTGGGTATTATTACTCACTTTTTGTACATATGTATATCTATGTATATTTATTCTATTTTTCTACTTATATATATACTCTTTCAAATGTATTTGATGTGGGTGAATTTGAGATTTAATTCATTACTTGTTGTCATTTTATTTACATAAAGGATAATTGAGTGAAAAAGGGGAAAATAAACCACAAAAAGAGAGTTTAATTTGTTTGTTTAAATTAAAGCTTTTCTATATATTCCTAAAGTGTAAATAACGTTTTCTTGTCATTTTTAAACCATTTCCAAAATATCACGTGTTGAAACCTTAATTCGTTCCAACGACGGATTAAGCGAACCTTGTAATTAAAATCGTGTTGTTGTAAATAATAGAGTTTTGAATCGTTTTCTTATTCAAATGGATTTGTACAAAAATAAATGAACTTGTATGCTTAATCACGTTTTTGGTTAAGACTTCTTGTTCAAACGTTTTCAAACGCTCGAGTCGTTCCAACGGCGATTCGAGTCGATGTCATGTAAATTAACGGGGTTTTGAAACGTACCTAAATCGTTCCAACGGTGATTAAGGTACGAACCGTGTAAATAAACTCATTTTCGGGGAGTGAGATTAGCTTAGAGTTAGTGTATAGTCTAAAGCATAAAATCACACTGTGAATAAACCCATCCTCTCTTCTCTCCCTCTCTCTCCTATGTATTTTGAATTTGTGTAAATGGGTGATTCTTTACTAAAATGGCTTTCAATAATATATGCTCAAAACGGTTTTCAAAACGAGAAAGAAAAGGTTTCAAATGAATTTCAAACTTAAAGAAATATGCGATTAGTCCGTTATCGCCTAACACGCTGAGTAGGAGGCCGGTGGTTCATAACCGGGCGATGTCGGGGTGCCTAGTAGCCTTTTTCCGGAAAGGAGCTAGCCTTCTCGGCTCGTACCTAAGTTTCCCGAACCCTCACCGGTCTCCCGCAAGGGATCGGTGTTCATTTTCCCATTCGTGGGTGGCGACTCTTCCATACTCCGAGCTCCGGTCCTGCCGAGCAGCTTGATTCCACGATTGGTTGCTTTCGGCGCCAATCACCACTTACGTCGCCATGAGGTGTCCACCCCCCGGTCCGTCCGGGCCAGGCTGTTCGGCACCTTGTCTAACAAGTGGCGACTCTGCTAGGGAAGCGAGAAATTTGATTCCGGAAGGCGTGTATTAAGCCCTTAACGGGGACGGATCGTATTATTTCTTTTCGTATGCATTCATAAGCATTATTGCAAACCTTTTGGGTAATTTCCGCGAAACCTCTAGCGAGAGTCCATTCGTCGCTCGAAAGAGGCTAGCGTAAGTTCCCCCTTACAGTAAGGCGCCAAAGGGTCCCCATCCATTCGTTAGGGGCGAATTTGTGCGGTCCTGTGAGGTCCCGCGATCAGCCGTGTCAGCATATAGTAGCCTTAGAAGTTGCCATAGGATTACCCGTTACTATTTTTTATGTGATAAATGAATCAGTTCGTGTTTTCAAATTGCCATGATACGTGTCTAATCCTAAAATATGTAAAGAAAATGAAACGATACGTTAATATATACTCTTAAACCGATATACAAACTACCCCAAAACGTCGAAACGATTCGAACTAAAGACGACTTAGTCATCTCGTATGAATGAACTTGTGCGACCCGCCTGGTCCCTTTCCGTGTCCCGAAGAAGGCACATGTTCAGGAAATACGTTATGACGTAAGCACGTATTAGTACAAATCGTTTTGATATTAAGGATAGTTATATCTCGATTCAAAAGATTATATTAACGATAATCGTTAGTCACATTCTTTAAATACGTTGGGATAAAGCGAAATCATGACAAAACAAAAACAAAGAACATTTCTGTTTCGAACGACCCCGTTGTAACGTAAAGAGTTTCGCAAACGTGGCCCGTCCCTTCCGAATAAAAGACGAGCTCTTACGTTATGCCTTGTGTTGTTCTTAAGAGAAACGGACGTGTCCGCGAAAGTGACTAAGAGAATAAAAGAAAAGAAAAAATAAACCAACGACCAAAGTCATTCTGTATCTACGATGTATGTCCATCCCGAGGGTAGTTAAAGAAAATGAACCAATGCCGTTAAATACGTGCCTCGAGCCGGTATATACGCCGTTTAAAATCATAAAGCCGAATTAAGCTAAAACCGTATAATTGCGCCATATGGACGAGACTGTGGGTTTGACTAATGGCTCAATCATTTCGACCGTTACCAAAACTACAAGAAGTATGGCCCGATCTGCGTGTTTGCTTGACTCGTGCCTAAATGAAAAAGAACAGTAATATCCCTGCTTCGAATAAGCATGCGATTCAACGAAACGTTGACTTTTTATAACCACGCTAGGGTGATATATCCCGTAAATTGGAAGAAATAAAGAGTTGTTAATAGCCGAAGGATTATCGTGCGCTCGAATAAGACTCGCCGTCTTTTTCACGTAGCCAAAACGAGCAAACGGATTCTGTACGCTAGAAACAAACACGTTACGTGATGAGTCCATTCCCTAAGAAAAAAATCCGAAAAGTGATTTCATCACTAAACAAACATGTGGTTGCGTCTCTCGATAGATCCAAAAGATCTCGTCGTAATCCAAAAATCGAGACTCAAACCCACGCAAATAAAAGGGAACGAGTCATTATCAATAACGAACGATTGAACTAAAAATAATAACTCGTACCATGTCTAAATCCGAGATACGCTCAAAAGGGAATCAAAACCCGAACTAATGCGTCTCGTGAAATAACGAAAGACGAGTTATTTGAAGGACAATCCATTTGGTCGATATCTTAGTCACTGAACGTTGATATGTCAAAACGAACTGTATTGTCTGATGGATGATTTACTTTTCCGCAATAATCGACGGCATCACGCGTCCCCTGGACCGCAATGTGAGCCCCAAACCAAAATCCTAGGAAAGAGACTTGGACCATCGAGTGTGTGGAGGAATAAGGGTGGAAGAGAGATGTTGTGATACGTGTAATTAGACTGACGTTTGTTCTTCTTATTTTATATATCCGTAAATAAATAAACGCACACACCACGAATCATGCATACATGCTAATGGATGACCGTTCGCGCCGACTTCATCATTAAGCGGTTGTGGTTTCGCAAGAGTAACCGGCTAGTCAGGCAGTTTGATCAGCTACAGATAGACAGTTCTGAATCGGCAGTTGTGGCTTCTGAATCATATTCGTCCGAGTATACTCAGTCTTCTGTCAGTATGTCTGTGACCGACGAAAAGGTGGCCGAATTGGAAAACTCTGTGAACAACATTAACGATCAGTTGGCCGCAATTTTGGCCCAGCTAGCTGAGCTGGCATTGAAGGATAACAAGAGTGGTAGTAAGTGTGCTGAGAATGAGGTAAACACTGGCCCCCGCTTTGGGAACGAGGACGACTATCAGGATTATATCCAGAAACAGCTTGAGAAAGAGAAGGCTAAGGAAGAGGAGTGGAAGCAGCACATCACTCAGGAGGTGCAGGATCTGCGTGGGGGAAGCTCCGGAAGTCAGAACTTTTATAATTTGAAGAATTGTTTGTCAGCAGCTGCTTTGCCTTTGAAGTTTTGACTTCCTGACATGAAAAAGTTTGACGGAACTGGGGATCCTACCGCCCACATGAATCAGTATGTCGTAGTAATGAAGCACACGATCCTGACTGAGGATCAAGTCCTGGGGCTGTTTAATACTTATCTGGAGGGGGCTGCCCTCATATGGTTCCATGCGTTGCCGATGGTTACGAAAAGAGATTGGAAAGAGTTGGCAAAGTCATTTATCGCTCAGTATAGTTTCAATACTATGCTTGAGGTTACTCTGAAGGAGCTAGAGAGCACTAAGCAGCAGGCTGGGGAATCTTTTTCCGATTTTGTGAGGAGATGGAGGGCCAAGGCCGCGGTTATGAAGCAGAAGCCTCTTGAGCAGGATCAGATCCGAATGGTAGTTGGTAACACATTGCCGTATATTAAGAATGAGCTCCGGTACATGCCTTTTACCGATTTCAATCAGATGTATAGCTGCGCCTTGACAGTTGAGGGAGATGGAGAACTGAAAAAAGCTTATACCAAGTGGACGAAGTCGGTATATAGTGCCGGAGGGCCAAGTGCGAATGCAGAATCTGCAGCAGTGAAAGTGCTTGATCTTAATGCTATCGAAAAGAGGCGGTTTGCCAAATTTGATCAGACCTACGCAAAAGTTTTCGAACGATTGCAGAAAAAGGGATTGTTGAAAGCCCTCACTCCTTATAACAAAGCACCACCTTCTCCGCAGATACAGGCAAGGGGATACTGCGAGTTCCACAGTAGTTATGGGCATACTATTGAGAACTGTGAGAGGTTGAAGCACGAGATCCAAGATTTGATTGAGGAGAAGAAGATAGCTGATCCTTCATCGGCGAACCCTTCCACTAGGCGTAATCCACTGCCTAATCATAGGGTGAGCATGATCGGAGTCGGGCTGAAAGAAAGCATGGTTGTGGAATCCTTCAGGGAAAATGAAGAGGAGTTGTTGGACTCCGATGAGGAGAGCAATATAGGAAATGGTCTATATGTGTCCTTCCTTGGCAAAGAACAGGAGGGTGAACCGGTGGATGAAGGGTTGGACGGGGGAGCACCGTATGATGAAGATAGTGCTGAAGAGACCGGGGAAGGGTCGTCTCGGACTATTGTGCCAGAATTGAGTCTATTTAGTGGAGGAGAGGATCCCGATGTGCACTTGCGTGAGTATATGCACGATATGTTTGTTGAATCCTTCGGGGTGGACGAGATTGCTCAGTGGTTCCACCATTCGCTAATAGGCGAGCCTTTGAGGTGGTTCCACTCATTACCCGACTCTTGCAAGCATGATTGGGAACAGTTGTCCGATCTATTCCTTGAAAAGTACAAGAACACTAAGAACATGATGGCAGAGTGCTTCGCATTGCAGATTGGGCCTATCAAACGCCCGTTGCCGATGGTCAGTAAGTATAATGGCAACAAGGATCCAATGGAGCACCTTCACTTCTACCTATCGGCCATGGGGCCTTTGGGTTTTAAGGAAGAAGAGATCACCAGTCTGTTTTGCAATTCACTGATGGGGGAGCCGCTGATGTGGTACATGTCTCTCCCGATGCATATTAAGCGCGATTGGGCCGCGATGACCAAAAGGTTCATTAAGGAATACACAGTATGGATGCTTGCAGAGCAAACCCCGGACTCACCCTCTTATGAAACACCCGAGGCGGTGTTGGCAATGCCCAGATATGGCGGATATCGGGATCCCGTGGAGCATGCAAGGTTGTTCCGTAACCACATGTATGACGCTGGATTTCCCCAATGTGAACTACATGAACATTTCCCGGAAACTCGCATGGGAGAAGCCTTGTTGTGGCACCAAGGCCTGTCAGAAGAAGAAATGGGTCATTGGATACCTCTTAGGGATGCTTTTGTGTCGAGATATGAGATGTACGTTCCATGGACGGGATCCCTGGAAGATCTGGATAGGATCAGGTAATTCCCCGAGGAACCATTCGTGGATTATGTTAGGAGGTGGATGTACCGCTACGAGTTATGTCATGAAATGATGAGCGATAAGGTGCAGATCATGTGCATACAGCGAGGCGCTATATCGTTAGCGGCAAGGAGAATGAACAGGGTGTTTCTCCGGAACTATGATGAATTGATAGGTGTTAGACGAAGTGCCGCGGCCTAATCTCCCGGGCGGACCGAGGGGTGGAAAACCTCATGGCGACGTAAGCGGTGATTGGCGCCGAAAGCAACCAATCGTGGAATCAAGCTGCTCGGCAGGACCGGAGCTCGAAGATATGGAAGAGTCGCCACCCACGAATGGGAAAATGAACACCGATCCCTTGCGGGAGACCGGTGTGGGTTCGGGAAACTTAGGTACGAGCCGAGAAGGCTAGCTCCTTTCCGGAGAAAGGCTACTAGGCACCCCGACATCGCCCGATTATGAACCACCGGCCTCCTACTCAGCATGTTAGGCGATAACGGACTAATCGTATACTTCTTTAAGTTTAAAATTCATTTGAAACCTTTTCTTTCTTTTTTCAGAAACCGTTTTGAGCATATATTATTGGAAAGCCATATTAGTAAAGAATCACCCATTTATATTATACATACACAGAGAAGGGGGAAGAAAGAAGTGATTTATTTACAACTTTATTTAAATGTCATGCCGTGTGTTTATTCTACACTAACTTATTTTCCCAAAACGAGTTTATTTACATGGTTCGCACCTTAATCACCGTTGGAACGATTTAAGTGCGTTTTAAAACCCCGATTAGTGAAGTTTACTCGAGTCGCCGTTGGAACGACTCAAGTGCTTTGGAAACGTTTGAGACAAAAACCTTTAGTTAAGAAAACGTGGTTAAACATACAAGTCAATTTTATTTTGTACAAATCCTTTAAGAAAATGATTCAAAAACTCTATTATTCACAAAGAAAGCGATTTTAATTACCATGTTCACTTAATCCGCCTTTGGAACGGATTAAGGTTTTAAAACGTGGTGTTTTGAGAAACGATTTTGAAATGTCAAGAAAACTCTATTTATTGAGATTAAGAACCTCTAAAAATTCATTAGTTTAAATAATTAAATTGAAAACTCCTTTGTGACTTATTTTCCCCTTTTCCTTAATGAATCTTTACTTGTCATAATTAAAACAATAAACCATTGAATCACAAGTCACTCCCAAATAAAGCCCATTTGAAATAGGGACCCATAAATGGTCCAAAAGAATAAAAGAAATAATATAAACATATATATATATATATATTTCAATCAAAAAGAGAATATGAAATAAAAGTTAATGGAAAAAGATTATATTATACATATATGAAAATACTAAACATAACACATTTATACTTTAAACATTTGAAAATAGTAACTAAAACTCTTAAATAAGAAAATAACATTTATCCCCAAAATAGTTTTTCTTAATAATAATTGATATAGCCCAAAATATCCCAAAACTATATATATACATAACTAATATAGTTTTAAATGTAAAAAATAATATATATTCACCCTAATATCTACTAATTATCCCCCAAAATGCCCAAGTAAATAACATTTAAAATAAAATCTAATATAACTCAAATGAATGAAAAAGAGAATATATATATACATATACTTATAATTAAAAATAGAATGAAAAGTGATATAAAAAATATCCTAAATAATTATACATACTAAATGTCTAAAATAATTTGAAAACATATATTACATAACTATACATATATGTATAAAGGATTAAAAGCTTGAAAGTTAAGAAAAATGGACTAAAATGGCATTTTCTACATTCTGGCAGATTTACCGACGGAAAATCCATCGGTAAACAGCAATTAGTGACAGAAACGGCAAATTACAGCAGCACTCCAATTATTTCCAGATTTATTCAAAAGCTTTAAATTAAATCTAATTCAATCGTTTTGGATTTCCGAACTACCAAAAATGGATCATAGTCAATAACGGAAATTTCTAAAACGACGTTTTTATTTTAAAACGTTATTTGGAAGTTCTTTGAATTAAAACTTATAATTACAACGTTTTCAATACCCGAACTACCTTTTTATCGGATCACGGTTCGTATTGGGATATCAAAACGAGGTTTTTTATTTTAAAACAAAACCGAATTTTATTCAACACGAGACGAGAATTAAATAAATACGCTAATTAAATAAAACGTGATAAAATAAATGAATAACTAAATAAATAAAAACTATAACATAAAAAATAAATAGAAGAAGAAAATAAATTAAATAAAATAAAAGAGTCTAGTCCTCGGATAATACCTTAAATTCGGTATCTGACAGTTGAAGCCGATTGATTCCACGAGTCGTGATTTTCCGTTTTTTTGTGTTTTTTAGTAAAAATTTAACTTTGGAAAATTTGGATTTTTTTGGGAAAAAAAATATTTTCTCCAAAAAATTGACTTTCTCTCTCTAAAAATGTTTAGAGTGAGAAAGCTCCAAAAATTTCCCTCCTCTTTGCATTGGGATCCGTGCCCCTTATATAGGGAAACGGGTCCCGAAAACTTTGGGCGTCGCCCGAAGTCGTTGGGCGGCCGCCCAACATCACGTTGGACGGCCGCCCAACGATTGTTGGGCGGTCGCCCAATAGCGTTGGGCGTCCGCCCGACGCGGTTGGGCGCTCGCGCCCCCTCTACCTTTGGGCTTCCGCCCAACGCGATTGGGCACTCGCTTAACGGCCGCCGGGGCGCGCCTCGCGCCGTCGGGCGTGCACGCCCCGCGGCCGTCGAACTCGCGTTCCGCGTCGTCGGGCGTTCACGCGTCGTGACCGCCGAATGCGTGTTCCGCGCTGCCGGTTGCACACGTCTCGTGGCCGACGAGCGCGCGTCCCGTGCCGCCAAGCTCGTGCCTTGCTCGGACACCGAGCGCGTACTATTCATGATTGGGTGCGTGCGTCCGACAGACGTCGAGCGCGTGCTTTGCGTCGTCGAGCGTGCGTCTGACTGTCGTCGAATGCGCGCCGGCCGCCGCTAAGCACTCGCACCGTGCCGTTAAGCATTCGCGAGCTATCCGATCGACAACAGCGACCGACTGTAACTTATTTATTTTATTATTTTTGAAACTTTCGGAATCAATCGCTTCAACCGTCTTGTTTTCAGGTTTTCGTCACAGGTCCTCCGACTCGGTGTCTACAGTTGCCCCTACTTTTCTATTTTGACAGTGATGTGTGTGTTTTGAAAACGTTTTTTACTAACATAACACATGCAACATAAGACATATGAAAGTAAAAGACACGTGAAGAGTAGGAGGAAGAATACCTGATCCCCATACCGCATGCTCCGACCTTGTCTTTGATCTTTGTCTGGTTTGTCCCGTCTTTGCCTTTAAATCGGTCGCGAACAAACGCTCTTTTTGGGGAACCTAGTCTCTAAATCGACTGCTGGTAAAATGGCTCAATAGCAACCCTCGTCTCTAAATCGACCGTAGGCAGAATGGCTCAAAAGCAACCCTGGTCTCTAAATCGACCACAGGCAAAATGGCTCAATAGCAACCCTAGTCCACGACTGCGGGTAAGTGGCTCAAAAGCAACCCTGGTCCATGACCGCGGGTAAAATGGCTCAAAAGCAACCCTGGTCTCTAAATCGACCGCAGGCAAAAGGCTCAATAGCAACCCTGGTCCACGACCGCGGGTAAAATGGCTCAAAAGCAACCCTGATCTCTAAATCGACCGCAGGCAAAAAGGCTCAATAGCAACCCTAGTCCACGACCGCGGTTAAGTGGCTCAAAAGTAACCCTGGTCCATGACCGCGGGTAAAATGGCTCAAAAGCAACCCTGGTCCACGACCGTGGGTAAAATGGCTCAAAAGCAACCCTGGTCCACGACCGTGGGTAAAATGGCTCAAAAGCAACCCTAGTCCATGACCACGGGTAAAATGGCTCAAAAGCAACCCTGGTCCATGACCGTGGGTAAAATGGCTCAAAAGCAACCCTGGTCCATGACCGCGGGTAAAATGGCTCAAAAGCAACCCTGGTCTCTAAATCGACCGCAGGTGTGTAGTGATGCATATAGATGGGGTGAATGTAGCCTAGTCTATGGATGCGTGTAAGCAACTATGTGTGTGTGTGCAGGTGACTGTGCGTGTGTTTGAATGTGCATAAGTGTGGCTTATGCGTTTTGCTTTATGCGGATGTATGGACATGTGTGTATGCAAACTATGTATGTGTGGATGAGATGGTCGAATGGATTCCTTTTTCATAGGCTGGAGGATTTCGGTAGCTTCAGATCGAGAAATGATGT
The DNA here is from genome assembly GCF_963576675.1 of Euphorbia lathyris. Lineage (NCBI taxonomy): Eukaryota > Viridiplantae > Streptophyta > Magnoliopsida > Malpighiales > Euphorbiaceae > Euphorbia > Euphorbia lathyris. The sequence continues at coordinate 14,075,371 of NC_088914.1, read as the reverse complement.
TTCAGGCCATCCCTAAAGTGTGCAAGGATGAGGGTGAGGATAAGTTTGAAACCAAGGGTTGCAAGGATGAGGATTTGGTTTTGATGATCTTGTGTCAACGGGAGGTATGTAGTGATGCATATAGATGGGCGGATGTAGCCTAATCTATGGATGAATGTAAACCCTTATATGTGCGTATGCAGGTGACCGTGCGTGTGTTTGAATGTGCATACGTGTGGCCTATGTGTTTTACTTTATATGGATGCATGGACATGTGGGAATGCAAACTATATATATGTGGATGAGATGCTCGGATGGATTCCCTTTTCATAGGCTTGGAGGATTTTCGTAGCTTCAGATCGAGAAATGATGTTTCGGGCTGTCCCTAAGGAGTGTGAGGATGAGGGTGAGGTTAAGTTTGAAACCAAGGGTTGTAAGGATGAGGATTTGGTCTTGATGAGCTTGTGTCAAAGGGGCTCTCGCCCTTAACCAGAGTTTGACGTATTCATTTCCCCCTAATTTTTGCCTGAGTTGCCCTTTTCGGGTTTTCAACTCAACGGGATCTCTCCGATGTTCTCTATCTCCCCTTTTGCATGAACTGCCCCTAGGGGTTTTCAATTCATCTTTTCTATATCTCACTGATTTTCTCTATCTCTCCTTTTGCTTGGATCGCCTCTTTTGAAGTTTTCAATCCAACTCTTTTTTGTTCAATTTTTCTTCTTTTTTTTTGATTGTGAATGTGAATGATATCGGATAGGACATGGGGTTTTATATCCACGGGCCATTTCTATGCTAATCATTTGACGATGAGTTCATGCCCGATGCCTTCGTTAATGGAGAAGCTTCCGGAGTGAGATGGACGTTGATCTGATTGTAGGGTCGTGCCCCCGATTAAAGTTACCGTCTTGGTGAAGGTTAGAAGTTGATGCGGGTGTATGCCCCTGCCAACTCGAGGCGAGATTTCATGTACGCCAGACTAGGGATGCTGCCGTTGGGAGTAGCTACGGAAGAGAGACGCTTTGGTCGAAATTTGACCCTTGAGAGGACAACATAGGAGCGGAGGAACCATACTTCATGGAGCATGCGAGAGAGGAATAGTCTTTTTTTTTTTATTTTTTTTTTTGGATTTTGGATCGGTTCATGGGTGTCAAGGCGACTTTAGTTGAGATGGGGTGTTTATTGATGCGGGTGTTTTCATTGCAAATGCAACCGTCTAGCTTAAATAAAGCACTTGGCAAGCATGAATTGAATTGTTCATTGCTCAGTTCATTAACCACTGTCACTAAAGTATGCCCTTTCGGGTTTTCATATCTCAGTTATTTTAATCCTCTCCTTTTGCTATCCCGGAATTTTCAAATGAGTGCCCTTTCGAGTTTTCACCCACTGGGATGTCCCTTATTGTTGCATAGGCCGCCCTTTGCGGGTTTTCAACCTATCGGGAATTTCTTTCTTTTTTTTTATGAGAAGGATTCCCCGGTTCCCTCGAGATTGATTAAAGTTCTAAACTTTGTCGCCGCCTTTAGCTTCATTCGCCTACGCATTTGATCTTTCTTCGTTAAAGTGAGATTTTCTCATACATTTGATCACCCATTTGCTGGGCAATGTCAACCACTCTTGTCCCCTTGACGCCCCTCGGCTAGTTACGTCTACTTGATAATTTTCTCTTACTTCTGATTGGCTTGACTTTGCCACTGAGCCTTTTCAGCATTGGCCTTCTTTTTTTTTTGTCATCATAGATCTGAACCTTTTCATTGATCCTGGAGCAGGGTCCTTTATCGTTGATAGGTTAGTTGCCCCCGTCTTGTTCTGAATGGTGCACTCATGCACTTGTTCTTTTGGACTTTATTGATTGTCGCTCAATCTTCTTTCTGGCAAAAGCCGGTGAGAACCCTTCGTTTGATGGGTCTACGCCCGACTTATCATCGTAGAGTCAGGGAATCGTTTCTCATGATTTTTTGTTTTTTTTTACTCTTTTAATTTTCTCTCTTCAGTGGTTAAGTACTGAGCAATAAGTATATTCTAGAGCTTATGTCCGTGGCGTGATAGAAGCGGGAATATCTCAATTGAGTAGAAATAAAATGTAAGTACGTATGTTTAGGATAAATTTGCGGAAACGAAATTTCATTGAATTCAAAAGGAGGTTAATAACCTCTTGTGGAATAAAAGATAAAAATAAAAGACAAGGATAAAGACTACAAGTGCACTCCTCTCTCTCATGCTATTTCAAGAAGCTTCAGATTCTCTCACTTCATAGGTGTCCTCAATCTCGGGAACTTCTTCTTTAGATTATCCTGATCCGTTGTAGACTTCGCCATTCAAGGAACAAGTCGAAGGCTTCATCTGTTGAGAAAGATCTGGATCACTTATCTTTCCAGCTTCGATGAGATCTTGGATTTCATGTTTCAACCTCATGCAAGTGTTTGTTTCGTGACCATATTTCTGGTGGAAGTGGCAGTAGCCCCCGCGTTTCACTAATTCAGTGGTTTGACCTCCCATGGCTGGTAGAGGGTGAAGTATGTCACGCATTCGTAGACCCTCCAACACTTCAAACAAGGGTTGGGTGAAAGTGGAGAATTCCCTTTCCTCCCTTCTATACTGAGTGGGCGACGGAGGGCGAACAACCCTGGTAATCCTATGTCCCCAATGATGTGGATCTTGTTGTGTTCGTGAAATATGGTGTGAGACTACCCTTGGTGGAGTGAATGTTTGTGGATTAACTTGTGACGCGAGCTGGAAAATAGGTTTCTCCACAACGGCTTTTGGGATCTCCGCAACCAGTGACTCGCTTAGGACCTCCCTGACCAACCTTTTCAGCTCTATCTTGAATTCATCTGAAGCAAGGATATCGGGAAGAACTCGCTCGATTTCTGCTCTGAGATTGAAATCTCCTATCATCTCTTGGGAATTTTCAACCCCCTTATGCTTAGTATTCTCCGGATCATTAAGAGCACGTTTGAACTCATCAGAAAAGATGTATTTGGCTAAAGCCCCTTGCACACGGCTCTCAAGATTGTGGTTTGAATTGCTGGACTGGGCCATGAGTTGGGTTTCTAACAAGGAAAGAGAAAGGATCGATGAGTGGAGCTTTTTAGGCATTATGAATTTTGATGATGCACGTGCGATGCGAATGCTAAAGCTATCTACTTGTGCCTCCTATAGATGGATGTATGATTTATGCATGATTCGTGGTCTGCGCTTTATTTCTCACAACATAAACATGATTTGACTAGAGCTAAACCCTTTTTTTCTCTTTTTTTTTACCAGAGCCGTCGGCAGTACTTTGATCGTTTGTGCTAACTTACCTGTTTGGAAGTGCCGATGCCTGAAACCATTTCAACTGTTATACACACATTAGTACGAACCCTACAAGTTTACCTTGCAATGCTTTATAAGATGTACAATGTTGAATGACGCTTGACACGACTGACACTTGTGAGATTAAGACGACCCTCATGATAAGTAGAATTCCCTAGGACGCTAGGTAAATGAGAGTGTACCCCGATGATATACGTAACGTGTAGATACATTGGAGGGGTAGCGACCTGAGTGGTGGGAATGACATACTTGGTACATTGATACGACTCACGATCTAAAAAGAACAACCTAAGCGACCATGCATGAGGTGTATGTGAGGGATTGCCATCATTGGTAGCAATGACGTACTTCGAAGATACACGGTGTTACATGGACTGATGTGACGCTCATGGTATGTCTGAGACTCCAATAGACCGTGACGGAGACATGCGGGGCACTTGTCCATAGTTTACTTGGTATTGATACTGATAACAGGGAAACGTCTTTCTGGGAAACACAAGTTTCCTGAAACAGGCCGGCATAGAGGGTGTGTCCTAAACTAGAAGCAAACGGGACAAGACCACCACATATGGGGTGTGGGTCGATGGTTAGTTTAAACCCAAGACACTAATACATAGACGTACCAACGGAACCTTGGTGTGTTATGCAGAAAGTGGTGACGCACGGGACATGCCCTAAATAGGTTAAGGCATATGGGAGACTCGAGTGACATACGTGATGTGCGCCGATTGTCAGCTTCTCCTGGAAATCAACTATTACGATGATGGGTATTATTTGACGGGATAATGCACACGGAATACCTGATACTCGAGGTTCGAATAGGATGCATATGTCAACATACGAGGTATGTGCCAATTATTAACTCCTACTCGACTCACTAGTGCCTGGGCAGAGTGGTTTGAGACATGGTGCATTTAGGGAATACGGTGACGTACGTTGTATGCCTTAGAGGTAGCCAAACGGCAGGATGGGAGTCCCACTTGATGTGCCCCCATGATTTACTTATACGCAACTCACGAACGATATGATGGCTTGAATTTGGGATTTCGACCATAATGGGGGAAATCCAACATGCTAGGTACGAGACACGAATAGGGTACGCATACTACACACGTATTATCTGACCAACTTTGGGTGTGGATGAAGCACAGAGATGACTCAAGAGGTACCTTCTAACAACATTGGAAGTGTCAACTAGACACGATACCGACACGCAGGGTGCGGTTCAAGGATTAACTTAAGCTAGAGACCCCAAATACCTCAATGAATTTGCGGATCGGTGCGTCTGGTAGAATGAGAAGTGTCCTAATCCGATCGAGGTATCAACGAGACAGAAACGACGACTTACCTGGTACGTGTCGAAGGTCAATTTGTTTCATAGCGCGAACCTGATGACGATATGTTTTATGAGAATCCCTAAAGATCTTATGTGGATATTTACGACGGATTGGGTTCATCACCGATATTTGAGATGACTGGAACCTATTACTATGAACAACTCGAAGAGCAACGAGGACGCAAACCAAGACCTTCGAGGTAAGTGCCAAATGTTGGACTTAGCCGCGGTATAAACAACTTGATACTACTGATATGAGCGAGACCCAAATAAGGACACATAGGGCATATGTCTCAGACTCGTAAATAAGGCAATTCGGAGTTTGGGGCGCATAGACAATAATACCAAGGGTGTAAGGGGAGCGTGTCGAGGATTTGACAACATAAACAAACCGCTGTTTGAGGCGTACTCAAGATATGAGTGACAATTTACAGGGCGTATGTCAAGAGTTTGACAGGAACCTCACGACATGAACGACTCAGTGTGTCAAGGTATGAGCGGGATGCTCGAGACGGCCCATAGGGTACGTGCCTAAGGGTGTGACTTGGATTTGATGACATGAATCACTCTATATGACAGGTACGGGCCAAAAGTTCAACTTGAACTTGTCGATACAAATGACTCGACATTGGGTGTGTAAGCAAGATGCACGTGATGACATATATGAACTTGCCCCAGATTCGACTGGAACTCAATGACATGAGTGACTCAACATTTGACATGCGAACAGGACGTACCGAACCGCGTATATGGGTGTGTGCCACAAGCTTAACCCTGACTGGATGGTATAAACGACTCAGTCTTTGATATGTGAGTAAGGTGCGAGGGATGACATACGGAACATGCGTCAAAGGTCGGTCCAGAATTAGATATCCTAATGATATATTCGTGGGCTAAAAATATTGTCAATGATAAGGAGACATGTGGGGCACATTTTGACAAGGCCCAACGTATGACTAAGGCACAAGCGGTGACATACGGGATATGCACCGAAAGCTGATACGTGTTCGAAGGACTAGTGTCACATGTTTGGAATACCGACGTGACACACCTGGTATGTCTCATATCGATTTGGTTGTTTCGAAGATGCGACGGGGTGTCTCAAGAAGACCAAGGATGTGCGGGTTACCCTAGTACAATGACATGTCGACATACAAGGTGCGACCGAAGGTACCCATGGGGTGTGACGATGACCTACTAGCTAAGAGGTTAGTACAATGACGCATAGATTCATTAGATGTGATGAGGCGACATATAAGGCGCCAGTTAAAGCACGGATGTGACGCGATGACTTCATGTGAAGCGTGCGTCAGTGGGTCAATGTGAACTTGGGGTCCGGACAGTGGGATGATGTAAATACGAGGGGACACTATGACGACCCATATGGCGCACCTAAAGGTACAAATGGGAAGCGTGGACAACACACCAGTCAAGGGTTCCTTTCGAAGTTCAGGGTATTGCCCATAATTCTAAAATACGGAGGTGCTACGTATGGACTACCTCCCCAGATGCGAACGACGACAGGTAAACGAGATTCGTGTGAAACAGTTCACTCGACCCTAAGGTTTCAATCTTACAACCACGTAACTTTGGTGTATAGGTGCACGGCGCACCGACACACGTGGCATGTCTTAGCGGGCGAAGGTCATGATGGCAACCTACGAGGTGAGGGGCATGGATAATACAACAACGTAATTTGGAATCACCCGGGTGTTGTGTATAGCGTGGCAACATCCGTGGGTATGTCTTGAGATACGAAAGGGAGGTGACGACGACCCGTGAGATTATGGTTCTATTTGAGATCAAGGTGCTAGTCATAATCTTGAGATGTGTTGGCTAAGGCGTAGCGACATACATGGTATGTCTTGAGGCATAAGTAGGACGTGTATGAGGCATGTGATTAATGGTTAATTCGAGTCTCGAGGGAACCGACATCGTGATAATTTTTTTTTGTTTTTTTTATATGTTGTCGGTGACATGGCGACACACCTAGTATGTCTTGAGTTGACCGTGCAGACAGTATACAGGACCTGCCCCATGATGCGAATGTCAGGATAAGCGGGGTATGACCACCAAACAAGTCCTAACCATGATAGAGGGATGCGGGATACATTACGACATATGGGATATGTCTCCGGATGACGTAAACACCATGGTGAAGGCGCATGCGACATGTCACGATGCACTAGGTACACTCTCTAATGGTATGAACAGGATGATAAAGATATGTGCGGTGTATCCCCCACAAAGTATAACATGGCGAAGACATAGGGAATACCTTAGGGTCTAAAGGTGCTCCCCCGGACTAATATATGAGACACATCATAACATGCGGGGTAGACCTTTTGATGGGCATACGAGACATGGTAAAGACGCGCGAGATACATTGAGATATATGGGGTATGTCTTCCGTTAGGCACCTAGCAAGGCGAGAACTCAAATCATGATATACGGGGTATGGGTCTAGACTAGCGTATCTGATATGGAAGACGCATGTGCGACCTATCGTGACGTACGACCTTGGCAATACCCGGACGTACGCGATGCACGACGGTGCATCGAGTACATGTCTTGACTGGTCTATAGCTGACGTGATGGAGACGCCTGGGACACTTCACGATATGGAAGATGGGACGAGGTGAGGACGTATGGGATACGTCACGGCCCAAATGGTATGCCTTTCATCTAACGTATATAGCATGGTGAACAAGCACCTGACATGCCCTGACATATGGGGCATGCAACTCATGCCCCTCGCTTGGCGCAAGGAATGAGGCGAAGATGTACAGGATGCGTTATGACACATATAGTACACCTTCTGACCGGTGTGTAATGACATGGTAGAGACACAAGGAATGGGTCATAATATACGAGGCACAACACGAAAAAGACATATGGGATATGTCACGACATAACAGGTACGCCTCTTGATCGGTGTCTGAATGATTAATGGAAGATGCATGGGGTGCGTTACGTCTCATGGAGTATGACAAAGTAAAGATGCAAGGAATACATCACCCCATGACAGGTGGGACTCATGACGGGTGGACACGTGATGACACGACGCAGCAAGGATATAGCGGGCACGCCACCAGGGAATGGTACACCTCTTGACAGGGTAAGGACGTATTGGAGGTGTCGTGACATACGGGGTATGCCAAAACAAAGGCGTATGGGATACGCCATGACATAAGGGTTGTACCTTCTGACTAGTGCCTGGGATACGAGAGAAATGTACGAGGTAAGCTACCATACATACAGTATGCTAAGGCAAAGACGGATGGGATACATCACAACATAATGGACATGCCTCCTAGCTAGTATACAAACGACACGGTGAAGATGCACGAGACGTGCCAAGGACGCATAGGATGCATCCCAGCACCTAGGTATGACAAGGCAAAGACGTATAGGATACGTCACGACATAACTAGTATGCCTCCAGAATGACACGCGACGTTGGGGTCGACTCTTTCTCACATTCCTAATAAATATGTCCTAAGTCTATGAAACCTAATATAGCTGCACACAATTTGGTCAGCATGCAACGCTCTATATGGTACGACTGCAATGATTTGTTAAGCATAGGATGCATTATGACTTAAATCTGACTCGATTGATGTACAAACAGATAGAAATCCATACGAACAAACTAGTTAGCGAAAATCGTACATAACGCGTAATTAGATTGCAATAAGAAAACGTTAGATAGTAATCACAATCATCACATCATCTCTCTTCCATCCTTATTCCTCCACACACTTGCTGGTCCAAGTCTCTTTCCTAGGATTTTGGTATGGGCTCACATCATGGTCCAGAGGACGCATGATACCGTCGATTATTGCTGAAAAATAAATCACTCATCAGACAATACAGTTTGTTTTGATGTACCACGTTCAGTGACTAAGAAATTGACCAAGTTGGATTGCTCTTTCGGAATAACTCGTCTTTTGTCCTTTCGTGAGACGCATTAGTTCAGGTTTTGACTCCCTTTGAGCGCATCTCAGTTTTTTAGACGTGGTTCGAGTTATTCTTCTAGTCCAATCATTCGTTATCGTCCATGACTCGTTCCCTTTTATTCACGTGGATTCGTGTCTCGATTTTTGGATTTACAACGGGATCTTTTAAATCTATCGAGAGACGTAACCACGCATTTATTTAGTGATGGAATCACTTTTGAATTTAGGGAACGGATTCATCGCGTAACGTGTTTGTTTTTAGCATCGAGGATCCGTTTGCTTATTTTAGCTACGTGAAAAGACGGCGAGTCTTATTTGAGCGCACGGTAATCCTTCGGCTAGCAACAAATCTTTATTCTTTCCAATTTACGGGATATATCATCTTAGCGTGGTTATAGAAAATCAACATTTCATCGAATCGCGTGTTTGTTCGAGGATATCACCGTTCTTTTTCATTTGGGCACGAATTAAGCAAACATGTACATCGGGCCACATTTCTTGCAGTTTTGGTAACGGTCGAAATGATCGAGTCGTTAGTCAAAACCCGCAGTCTCGTCCATATGGCGCGATTATGCGGTTTGGTTTGATTCGGCTTCGAGATTTTAAACGGGGTATACACTCGTTCGAGGCACGTATTCAACGGTATTGGTTTATTTTCTTTAACTACCCTCGGGATTGGTATATATCGTAGACTCGGAATGATTTTGGTCGTTTAGTTCATTTTTCTTTTCTTTTATTTTCTTAGTCACCTTTGCGGACACATCCATTTCTCTTAAGAACGACACGAGGCATAACGTAAAAGCTCATCTTTTATTCGGAAGGGACGGGCTACTTATGCGAGACTTTTCACGTTATACCAGGGTCGTTCGAAATAGAAATGTTCTTTATTTTCGTTTCGTTATGATCTCAGTTTATCCTAATTTATTAAAGAATATGAATAACGGCTACTGTTAATATAATCTTTTGAATCGAGATATAACTATCCTTAACACCAAACCAATTCATACTAATACGTGCTTACGTCATAACGCATTTCCTGAACATGTGCCTTCGTCGGGACACCGAAAGGGACAAGGCGGGCCGCACATGTTCATTCATATGAGATGACTAAGTCGTCTTTAGTTCAAATCGTTTCGATGTTTTAGGGTAATTAGTATGTCGATTCACGAGTATATATTAACGCATCGTCTCATTTTCTTTACATACTTTAGGATTAGACACGTATCATGGCGGTTTGAAAACACGAACTGATTCATTTATCACATCAAAAATAGTAACGGGTAATCCTATGGAAACTTCTAAGGCTACTATATGCTGACACGGCTGACCACGGGACCTCACAGGACCGCACAAATTCGCCCCTAACGAATGGATGGGGACCCTTTGGCGCCTTACTGTAAGGGGGAACTTACACTAGCCTCTTTCTAGCGACGAATGGACTCTCGCTAGAGGTTTCTCGGAAATTACCCAAAGGGTTTGCAATAATGCACATGAATGCATACGAAAAGAAGTAAAACGATCCGTCCCCGTTAAGGGCTTAATACACGCCTTCCGGAATCAAATTTCTCGCTTCCCCAGCAGAGTCGCCACTTGTTAGACGAAGTGCCGCGGCCTAATCTCCCGGGCGGACCGGGGGGTGGACAACCTCATGGCGACGTAAGCGGTGATTGGCGCCGAAAGCAACCAATCGTGGAATCAAGCTGCTCGGCAGGACCGGAGCTCGGAGATATGGAAGAGTCGCCACCCACGAATGGGAAAATGAACACCGATCCCTTGCGGGAGACCGGTGTGGGTTCGGGAAACTTAGGTACGAGCCGAGAAGGCTAGCTCCTTTCCGGAGAAAGGCTACTAGGCACCCCGACATCGCCCGGTTATGAACCACCGGCCTCCTACTCAGCATGTTAGGCGATAACGGACTAATCGTATACTTCTTTAAGTTTAAAATTCATTTGAAACCTTTTCTTTCTTTTTTCAGAAACCGTTTTGAGCATATATTATTGGAAAGCCATATTAGTAAAGAATCACCCATTTATATTATACATACACAGAGAAGGGGGAAGAAAGAAGTGATTTATTTACAACTTTATTTAAATGTCATGCCGTGTGTTTATTCTACACTAACTTATTTTCCCAAAACGAGTTTATTTACATGGTTCGCACCTTAATCACCGTTGGAACGATTTAAGTGCGTTTTAAAACCCCGATTAGTGAAGTTTACTCGAGTCGCCGTTGGAACGACTCAAGTGCTTTGGAAACGTTTGAGACAAAAACCTTTAGTTAAGAAAACGTGGTTAAACATACAAGTCAATTTTATTTTGTACAAATCCTTTAAGAAAATGATTCAAAAACTCTATTATTCACAAAGAAAGCGATTTTAATTACCATGTTCACTTAATCCGCCTTTGGAACGGATTAAGGTTTTAAAACGTGGTGTTTTGAGAAACGATTTTGAAATGTCAAGAAAACTCTATTTATTGAGATTAAGAACCTCTAAAAATTCATTAGTTTAAATAATTAAATTGAAAACTCCTTTGTGACTTATTTTCCCCTTTTCCTTAATGAATCTTTACTTGTCATAATTAAAACAATAAACCATTGAATCACAAGTCACTCCCAAATAAAGCCCATTTGAAATAGGGACCCATAAATGGTCCAAAAGAATAAAAGAAATAATATAAACATATATATATATATATATTTCAATCAAAAAGAGAATATGAAATAAAAGTTAATGGAAAAAGATTATATTATACATATATGAAAATACTAAACATAACACATTTATACTTTAAACATTTGAAAATAGTAACTAAAACTCTTAAATAAGAAAATAACATTTATCCCCAAAATAGTTTTTCTTAATAATAATTGATATAGCCCAAAATATCCCAAAACTATATATATACATAACTAATATAGTTTTAAATGTAAAAAATAATATATATTCACCCTAATATCTACTAATTATCCCCCAAAATGCCCAAGTAAATAACATTTAAAATAAAATCTAATATAACTCAAATGAATGAAAAAGAGAATATATATATACATATACTTATAATTAAAAATAGAATGAAAAGTGATATAAAAAATATCCTAAATAATTATACATACTAAATGTCTAAAATAATTTGAAAACATATATTACATAACTATACATATATGTATAAAGGATTAAAAGCTTGAAAGTTAAGAAAAATGGACTAAAATGGCATTTTCTACATTTTGGCAGATTTACCGACGGAAAATCCATCGGTAAACAACAATTAGTGACAGAAACGGCAAATTACAGCAGCACTCCAATTATTTCCAGATTTATTCAAAAGCTTTAAATTAAATCTAATTCAATCGTTTTGGATTTCCGAACTACCAAAAATGGATCATAGTCAATAACGGAAATTTCTAAAACGACGTTTTTATTTTAAAACGTTATTTGGAAGTTCTTTGAATTAAAACTTATAATTACAACGTTTTCAATACCCGAACTACCTTTTTATCGGATCACGGTTCGTATTGGGATATCAAAACAAGGTTTTTTATTTTAAAACAAAACCGAATTTTATTCAACACGAGACGAGAATTAAATAAATACGCTAATTAAATAAAACGTGATAAAATAAATGAATAACTAAATAAATAAAAACTATAACATAAAAAATAAATAGAAGAAGAAAATAAATAAAATAAAATAAAAGAGTCTAGTCCTCGGATAATACCTTAAATTCGGTATCTGACAGTTGAAGCCGATTGATTCCACGAGTCGTGATTTTCCGTTTTTTTTTTGTGTTTTTTAGTAAAAATTTAACTTTGGAAAATTTGAATTTTTTTGGGAAAAAAAATATTTTCTCCAAAAAAATTGACTTTCTCTCTCTAAAAATGTTTAGAGTGAGAAAGCTCCAAAAATTTCCCTCCTCTTTGCATTGGGATCCGTGCCCCTTATATAGGGAAACGGGTCCTGAAAACTTTGGGCGACGCCCGAGCAAAATTGAGCGTCACCCAAAGTCGTTGGGCGGCCGCCCAACATCATGTTGGGCTACCGCCCAACGATTGTTGGGCGATCGCCCAACGATTGTTGGGCGGTCGCCCAACAGCGTTGGGCGAGCGCCCAACGCGCGGTTGGGCAAGCGCGCCCAACTGCCGTTGGGCGTCCGCCCGACGCGGTTGGGCGCTCGCGCCCCCCCTACCTTTGGGTTTCCGGCCAACGCGATTGGGCACTCGCTCAACGGCCGCCGGGGCGCGCCTCGCGCCGTCGGGCGTGCACGCCCCGCGGCCGTCGAACTCGCGTTCCGCGTCGTCGGGCGTTCACGCGTTGTGACCGCCGAACGCGTGTTCCGCGCTGCCGGTTGCACACGTCCCGTGGCCGACGAGCGCGCGTCCCGTGCCGCCAAGCTCGTGCCTTGCTCGGACACCGAGTGCGTACTATTCATGGTTGGGTGCGTGCGTCCGACAGACGTCGAGCGCGTGCTTTGCGTCGTCGAGCGTGCATCCGACTGTCGTCGAATGCGCGCCGGCCGCCGCTAAGCACTCGCACCGTGCCGTTAAGCATTCGCGAGCTATCCGATCGACAACTGCGACCGACTGTAACTTATTTATTTTATTATTTTTGAAACTTTCGAAATCAATCGCTTCAATCGTCTTGTTTTTAGGTTTTCGTCACAGGTCCTCCGACTCGGTGTCTACAATAGGCTGGGCTATGTATGGATCGACAGATCCCTTGTATTTAAATTCAAACGTTCCTCATGTAATGGATCTGATGATTGTGGACATTTGGGAAAGTTCCTCGGATGAGGAGGATACTGATCGGAGGATTCCTATCAATATTTGGGATGAATCTGATGATGTGCCGGAAATCGCCGTCATGACAAGATCAGGTCGAGTGGCCGAGGGAAAGGCACCTGTGGTTGAGACTGAGATAGGGGAAGGATCGGCTCCCAAGCCAGATGACCAAGTCCTCGAGCAGTTGAAGAAAACACAAGCTAAGTCTACGGTGTGGGAAGTCCTATGCCATTCCAAGTACCACCGTGAAAATCTGATGAAAGAGCTGCAGAATTTGGTTATTTCTACCGATACTGAGCCGGCAGCATTAGTAGGGGCAATTATGGCCCGGAAGAAGACCGAAATCACGTTCATTGACGAAGATCTCCCAGAAGAGGGGAAGGCTCACAACAAGCCTTTGTACATCCGAGCTGAAATTAACGGGAAGAAGACTAGCTGTGTGATGGTTGATGATGGATCGGCCATTAATGTTTGCCCACTAAAACTTTTGTCCAAGTTGGGAGTAGAAAGAGGAGATTTGACTGCCTCGGAAATCATGATCAGGGCCTATGATGATAGTCGTAGGCACATTGAAGGAGTTTTTAAGGCTAAGCTGAAAGTGGGGCCGCATGAGGAAGAAACTGAATTCACGGTGCTGGATATACCGGTGACGTTTGCCGTGTTATTGGGACGTCCATGGTTCCATAAGTTGGGAGGTGTGCCCTCCACGCTCCACCAAATGATCAAATTCCCCTTCGGGGAGGAGATAGTAACGATCAGAGTTGAGAAATTGAGTTCGGTGGCGGCATTGGGAATTGAGCCTCAGCTTTTCTCCGGATTCCAAGTTTCTGGGATCTACGAGTCTAGCATGACCACCGATGTGGTGAAGATGATGAAAGGGGGTTTCATCCCCGGTATGGGCTTGGGAGCACACCATCAAGGGTTGCCAGAATTTCCGGACTTCAAGAGTCAGAAAACCCGAAGGGGCTTGGGGTATGAACTAGGAGGTCCGTCCAACACAGGTGGTGAAGGAAAGGTGGGCCTAAAGAAGTATTTTGTGAATGAGGGTCACGGGAAGGTTTATTCGGGGGCTCCTGAGTCATGGACTAGCACCGAAGGAAAGATTCTGCCAGGTTTCGAGATCTTCAATGATGTTACCGACTAGGGCAAAGGAAAGGCAAGCTGTTTCGTCGAGGAGATCATGATGTTAGATTTGAATGTCGAGGAGAAGGTCATCACTATGGAAGCCACTGTGGGAGCGGTGGATGAGCCCAGTACCTCCAAAGTTTATGAGAAACCCGAAAACCCTGTTGATGATAATTGTATTACTGCTTTATTTGAATCTGATGATGTACTCGCCAATACTATCAATGAAATGAATTCTGATTTTGCTTACTTGCTTGATGTTGATCGTGATCATTCCATACATTCTCATTCATATAACATGCCTACATTTGAAATCAATACAATAGAAATGTCAACTTTCAATCTTGGCACGGATGAAAATCCTAAACTTATACAAATTGCTCAAGAATTAACTATCGAAGAGAGGAAAGAATTTGAGAGAATAATTAAAAAATACGAAATAGTGTTTGCTTGGACATACGAAGACATGCCAGAAATCGATTAATCAATCGTAACTCACCGTATTCCAACATACCCCGAGGCTAAGCCCGTGAAATAGAAACTCCGACGCATGAGGCCGGAATGGGCAGATAAGATTAGAGAAGAAGTGAAGAAGCAGTTAGAAGCAGGGTTCATCGAAGTAATCGACTATCCTCCTTGGGTCGCAAATGTAGTGCCAATCGCGAAGAAGGATGGCAAAGTGAGAATGTGCGTCGATTATAGAGATCTTAACAAGGCGTGCCCCAAAGATGAATTTGTGTTGCCTCATATCGACGTGTTAATCGACAGTGCGGCATCGAGCGTCTTACACACGAATGTGGACGGTTTCATGGGTTACATGCAAGTTCATATGGCCGAGAAACACAAAGCAAAAACCTCGTTCACAACTGAATGGGGGTACTGTTATAGGGTGATGCCGTTTGGTTTGAAAAACGCCGGGGCAACTTACCAGCGAATGGCTACAGCATTGTTCCATGATATGATACATAAGGAAGTAGAGGTTTATGTGGATGACATGATGGTCAAGTCGGAGACGAGAGAAGGGCATTTCGCTGCACTCGAGAAGTTTTTGGCCCGAATTGCAGAATTCAAACTAAGGTTGAACCCGAAGAAGTGCTTCTTTAGCGTTTCATCGGGGAAAATCTTAGGCTATGTAATCGGTAATAAGGGAATTGAGGTAGATCCCGACAAAGTGAAGGCCATACGGGAAATGCCGGCACCAAAGAATGAGAAAGAGGTGAGAGGGTTTTTGGGGCAGGTTCAGTATATCAGTCGGTTCATAGCAAGACTCACTGCAATCTGCGAGCCGATCTTTAAGCTGCTATGGAAAGATCAACCCACGATTTGGAATGATAAGTGTCAGCAAGCCTTGGAGAAGGTCCGGGACTACTTATCTAATCCACCAGTCCTGAGACCGCCTAAACTTGGAAAACCGCTTCTCATCTATCTAGCAATCGAAGAGCGATCTATTGGGGCAATGCTGGCCCAGGAAGGGGACACTGGTGTGGAGCACGCAGTGTATTATCTGAGTAAAAAATTCTTGGAATATGAGCTTAAGTATAATATGATCGAAAAGACGTGCATGGCAGTAGTATGGCTAACGAAGAAACTACGGCACTATTTTCAGTCTTACAAAGTGATCATTATTTCTCGGATGGATCCTGTGAAGTATCTGTACCGAACTCCGTCTCTAACAGGGAAGCTAGCCCGATGGTTATTGCTCTTGTCCGAATTTGACATCGAATATGTAACAAAAAAGGTTATTAAGGGAAGAGCCGTAGCAGAATTTCTGGCCAATCAGCCTCTAAATGCGGAAGAGGAAGAGATAAACTATGATTTCCCCGATGAGCACTTGAACGCGATAGAAGTTATACCGTGGAAAATGTTCTTCGATGGAGCGGTTAACTCAAATGGAGCCGGAGTAGGAGTGCTACTTATCTCACCAGAAGGGGAAAGGGTCCCAATGGCAAAGAAGTTATCCTTCCCTCTCACCAATAATATGGCCAAATATGAAGCGTGCATCTATGAGTTGGAGTCGTTAGCGGCACTGGGAGCATCATATGTTGAAATCTGGGGCGACTCAAAACTGATTATCGAACAAGCGCATGGAAACTGGGAAGTAAGGGAGGAAAGGTTGCGTCCATACCCAGACCAGCTGGAAGGATTGGCGCAAAGATTCAGCGAGTGTCATTTTTATCACATTCCTCGAGCACAGAACCAGGTAGCGGATGCTTTGGCCACTTTGGTGTCAGTATGGGATAATCCTCGGAACCTTGCCTCGAAGCCTTTGGTGTTGAGAAGGTCTCACAAACCATGCTACGAAGATGTAATGCTGTTGGGGGCAGATGAAAAACCTTGGTATTTCGATATCGTAAACTTCATAAAGAGTGGAACATACCCGGCAGAATCAGAACTTAGGGATCAGGCTGTGATTAGAAGGTTAGCACAGCAGTTCGTCATCCATAACGACTTGCTTTACAAAAGGCACACCGATGGTTTACAACTGAGGTGCTTGGATGCGGGAGAAGCCCGTGAGGCAATGGAGTCAGTACACTCGGGAATTTGTGGAGCCCATATGGAAGGAGCAGTATTAGCAAAGAAAATCATAAGGCAAGGCTTCTATTGGCTCACCATGGAAAGAGATTGTAACGAATATGCGAAGAAATACCATGATTGTCAAATCCACGGAGATTACAATCATTTACCAGCTATGGAACTACACGTGTTAGCACCCATTTGGCCGTTTGCGGCTTGGGGCATTGATATCATCGGAGAGGTGAGGCCTAATGCTTCAAACGGGCACAAATTCATCGCAGTCGCTATTGATTACTTCACCAAGTGGGTAGAGGCAGAATCATTTAGCAAGTTGGGGTCTAAGCAGATGAGGAAGTTCATTGAAAAGCACTTAATCACCAGGTTCGGAGTGCCTCATCATATAATCACGGACAATGGGGTCCAGTTTCAGGGAGAGGTGAGAAGTCTTTTCCAAGAGTACGGTATTGAACATCATAGGTCTTCTCCATATCGTCCGTAAGCTAATGGCGCAGTAGAGGCGGCTAATAAGAACCTTAAAAGGATTCTCGTAAAGACAGTAAAATCGCACCGGAACTGGCACGAATAGCTTCCGCTCGCTTTATGGGCTTATCGCACGACAGTTAGAACATCAACTGGGGCAACGCCGTTCTCCTTGGTATACGGTGCGGAAGCCGTACTCCCGATTGAGATTGAAAAGCGATCGTTGAGAATCGCAGTAGAAGCAGAGATTCCCGAGACGGAATGGGTGAAGAAGCGATATGAGCAGTTGGCATTGGTGGATGAGAAAAGGATGGAGGCCCTTTACCATGTGCAGTTATATCAGAGAACGATGGCCCGAGCCTTCAACAAAAAGGTCAAGGCCAGCCCTATCAAAGAAGGAGACCTGGTGCTGAAACAGATCCGAGTGACGCACACCGACCCTAGGGGCAAGTTTAGGCCTAACTGGGAAGGACCGTTCTTCGTGAAGAAGATCCTAAGCAAAGGGGTGGTGAAGCTTACTACTATGGACGGCATGGAGTTCTCCGAACCTACCAATCTGGATAGGCTTAAGAAATACTTTTCGTAAAAAAAAAAAAAAAAGAAACGAGAATTCCCGATAGGTTGGAAACCCGCAAAGGGCGGCCTATGCAACAATAAGGGACATCCCAATGGGTGAAAACTCGAAAGGGCACTCATTTGAAAATTCCGGGATAGTAAAAGGAGAGATGAAAAATCGCTGGGATCTGAAAACCGAACAGGCGGGTCCTGGTAACGATAGTTATATCTTGAGCAATTATAAAAATAATGTATAAGCGGCTAAGTATTTTTATTGTTTGTAAATAAATAAAGGCATGAATATATTTGAAGAGTATGATTGGAATCATTACAATTTACTGAATGTATCGTAATATGAATCATGAGTTATACATTTCTTATCTCTCTTTTCACATAAAAAGCCTACGTACTATCCACCCCTCTCCCTATACACAAGCTATACATCGGGGTAATACTAACGAAAAACCTATAAATAATGAGCCTAATAAGGAGGAAGATCCCAGTAATCCTTAAAGTCCCTCAGACGGGAAGCCCGCTCCGCAGATAAGGCCTCCTCGGTAACTCGAAGTCTCTCCTCTGCGGCAAGGCGCCCTGCGGTCTCCACTCGCACCCTCTTCTCTGCAGCAAGACGCCCCTCGGTCTCCGCTCGCATCACCCCGGACCAATGATCATTTCTCTCCCGATAGACCTGGCCGACCCTGGCATCGGCATCCCGCTGCGACTCACTCCTCCTCTGCTCGTTTGCATGGAGATCGCTCTGTAAAAAAAAAAAAAAAGAACATTGAAACAAGGCAACAACAGAAGTCATACATACATATGTGCATACATTTCACTACACTAAAATAAAATAAGAATACTCACCAGGTGACTGGTACAGCGCAGGTGGAGCCGCTCTCTGAGATAACCGGACAACCCCACGTAGTCAGTGCACGTCTCCCTCGAAGTCTGGAGGGCATCCGGGGGATCAAACGGTATCCTCGATGTGAAAGCAGGAGGAGCTATCTCAACACCGGCATAGGCCACTCCGGACTCGTCGTAGTGAACTATTGAGAAGTCCCTCCCAAAGTCAGGGATAGGTACGCCTAAGGGGGGCCACTCCGGCCGGGCGGTGCCTGAGGACTCACCCGCATAATAGGAGGGCTCGCCCACAGGCGTTCGAGCCTGAGCACCATCAAAGAAGTCGGACATCCGGGCACTCCTCAAAGAACCCTCCTGCATATGAAGACACAATGAGTACCCCTAACCACTTCGCAAATAAAGAATGAAAAGGGTCAAGCACTCATCGGGAGCTCCTCCCTACCAAAAACCGCCGCGACGGCCTCGTCTGAAAACACGTCCGTCCTAGGATCCACCTCCATCGCAATCTCAGGAGCGTCCGTCGGGGTCAACAAGGTCGATAAATAGTGAGCACGACCCCCTGCATGGTCCCACACGTCTCGAGGGGCAAACTGGCGGGTCAGGTCGCGATGAATATCCGACAGAGGCATGGTCCTCACTGCAAACATGGACACTGGAATCTCGCCAGGTGTCCAGTGCGAGGAGCTAACCCCGGTAATGCCCTGATCGCCTAAGTACCATGCCCGCACGTAGGGGCCTGTAAGTACACACCGCTGCCCCTAGATGCGGGTAACATACGTGTAGTTGGGACCAAAGTCGAGGTCATCCCATCCGAATCGAATCTGAAAACAAAAAAGAAAAGTCAGGTCTGATCAAACAAAGATCTAGCGTAGTTAGAAGATGTTCACCTGCCCCAAAGTCCGCGATTCTATCCACGCTAGGAATTGCGCCACTGTCCGCCCCTCCTCAGCGCCCAGATCAAAATCACTCCACCGAGCCATAAGTGGAGGCCTAACCACCCGCGGCCTGCGCCGACGCGTGCATGGAAGAATCCGCCTCTCATAGGCCCAAACCTGCTCGCAGGAACGAAGGTTACTAACAGAAATCGCGAAAAGAATAAAGAAACAAGTTAAGGATGAAAGACGTACCAAGAGAGCAAAGGTGTAACCACCGAAGTCCTTGCGCTTCTGGCAAGTTAGATCCAAAAACTTGTACAGAAAAGCCAAGCCGGCTCCTGCCCAATCATAAGACGACACCGCGTCCAAATCACGGAAGGCCTGGATAAGACCCGCGTGTATCGTCCCGCTCTTGGTGCGAAAGATCGTCTCGCCCAAGGCATATAGAAGAAAGCTGCGGACGGCCCGATCCGTGTCGTCTAGCCCACAGGAGTCCCTGCGACTCAATAGTCCGGATGTGGCAATAAACTTCACCAGGGTGGACTTGACCCCCGTATAGACTCCTGGTCCAATCAGAGCAGCTAACTCGTCGCGGTCGACCCGGGGACGCACCATGTTGAAGAAGAGGGGAACCGGGATACCGCTCCCCCGCAACCCGGTCAGCAGGGAGAAGTCACGGGGCGAGATCGTCATCTCCCCAAACGAAAGGTGGAAGGTGTGGGTCGAGTCTACCCATCTCTCACATAAGGCGCGAAGGCCGAATCGATCACACACTCTGTTGGCGTGAGGCAACGCCAGGATAAAAGGCTCAAAGCCCAACTCTCGAACCCGGGCTTTAGCCGCCGGGCTCAGCATGGCATACTAGACATGAATCTCCTCAGTGGTCCCGGAAATACCAACGACCTGGAAGGAACAGAACGGGTAAGTTTAAATCTCGCTCCTAGGCTTGTGTCTAATAAAGGTTTGTTAACCTAGTTGTTCTTTCGGTCATGCTTAAGTCTAACCTAGAGACTCTTTGTCAATTAGGACCATCATTTGGTGGAATTTTGTTCTTAGGGTCGTTTGTATAAGATTTGACTAGTTCATTATTTGGTGTTCCACTCTCCCGCGTGTTGGCAAAGAGATTGATCCAATTTTAACATTTAATTTGGTCGTTTAGGCTTTTTCTACTATTCACGTGCACTATTCACGTTTTTACTATTCATGAGCACTATTCATGTTTTTACTATTCACGTTTTTACTATTCACGTGCGCTATTCACGTTTTCACTATTCATGTGCTATTCACGTTTCTACTGTTGACATGCATTGTTCGTGTTTTTACTATTCACATGCATATAATTCACATTCTTTCAAAAGATAAATAAAACGTTGCTTATGGGCGTAGAAATTCGTGTTTTCTAGCTAAAAGTCTTCTAAATGACTTAGAGGTTGGCATGCAAATCATGTTCAAAGTAGGGCTACTAAAGCCTAGAAGTCTAGTCAAAGGACGAGAGAATAGGAGAGTACTTACCTGGTTAGAGTGGGTCCGGCTCAGATGTGAAGCAGGATCCTGAAAAGGGGCCACCGTAGTCAGGTTCTCAAAACCCGCATCCATGCCTTTCGTACCATCGTATTTATCCAAATCCATCACGGGAATGCTCCAAATTAGAAGTTAGAGAGAGAGAAGAGAGAGAAGGTGTAGGGTTGGAATGAAACCCCACCACCTTATATAAGAAAAGGGAATGGCATTCCCGTAAATAGCGAAAAAGGTACGATGTGACATAAAGGTAAAAAGTAAATAATTAATTACCAGGTGCACAAACCTCCGATTTGCAGTCTGTTTCAGCTTGCGTTTCTGCCAGGCGGTGACCGATAACATCAAGATATGACTCCAGACGACAGCCAAATTTTACAGAACAGTGGTGCCAGTCAAAATACAGACAACAGTCAATAGAAAAATAATTGTTAGTCTAAATCGTTCCAGACGAAAAGATAAGGACGCTCTTATCAAGCAACTCAAATACCCGAGACGATAGCTCCAGTAAAGATACAGACGACAGCGCTTTAGAATTCAGAATTGTTAGAAAGAACCTTTTGCTATTGGGCCATCTTACCCGCGGTCGTGGACCAGGGTTGCTTTTGAGCCATTTTACCCACGGTCGTGGACCGGGGTTGCTTTTGAGCCATTTTCCCGCGGTCGTGGACCAGGGTTGCTTTTGAGCCATCTTACCCGCGGTCGTGGACCAGGGTTGCTTTTGAGCCCTTTTACCCGCGGTCGTGGACCAGGGTTGCTGTTGAGCCATTTTACCCGCGGTCGTAGACCAGGGTCGCTTTTGAGCCATTTTACCCGCGGTCGTGGACCAGGGTGGCTTTTGAGCCATTTTTACCCGTGATCGATTTAGAGACTAGGGTCGCTAGAAAGAGCTTTTTACCCGCAGTCAATTTAGGCTAGGGTCCTTAAGAAGAACATCCGTCAGCAGCCGATTCGAAGGCAAGGACGGAAAGGATCTAAGACGATGCTGGAGCGCGCAGCACAGAGATCAGGTATTCTTCCTCCTACTCTTTACGTGTCTTTTACATTAATATATTTACATTGCATGTGTTGCGTTAGCAAAAAAACGTTTTCAAAACACACACATCACTGTCAAAATAGGAAAGTAGGGGCAACTGTAGACACCAAGTCGGAGGACCTATGACGAAAACATGTAACAAGACGGTAGAAGCGGTTGGTTCCGGAAGTTTTAAAACAAAAATATATAATAAAAAGGGAAGAAGTTAGTGGGAGTCGCGGTCATCGAGTGGACGGCTCGCGAGTGCTCAGCGACGTGGTGCGAACGCCTAGCGGCAGCCGACGCGCGTCCGACGATAGTTGGACGCACGCCCGGCGGCGCGGGGTGCACGCTTGACGTCCGCTGGGCGCGCGCGTCCGACGGCCGTTGGGTGAGCGCCCAACGACGTGGGGCAAACACCCAGCGTAGGTGGGACGAGCGCCCGACGGCCGTTGGGCGGACGCCCAACGTCCGTTGGGCAAACGCCCAACGACGTTGGGCGAACGCCCAACCAGCGTTGGGCGAACGCCCAATGCCTGTTGGGCGCGCGCCCAACTAGGTTCGGCGTTCGCCCAACATAAGTTGGGCGTCCGCCCAACCTGCTTTGGGCGACGCCCAATCTTAATCGGGTGTCGCCCAAAGTCTCCGGGATCCGTGCCTATATAAGGCACGGATCCCCATGCATTTAGAGGAGGAAATTTTTGGAGCTTTCTCACTCTAGACATATTTAGAGAGAGAAAGTTAATTTTTTGGAGAAAATATTTTTTTTTCCAAAAAAAATCCAAATTTTCCAAAGTTGAATATTTTATCGAAAACACAAAAAAACGCCGGAAAATCATAACTCGTGGAATCAAACGACTTCGACTGTCAGATACCGATCTTAAGGTATTATCCGAGGACTAGACTCGTTTTATTTTATTTATCTTTCTTTATTTATTTTTTTATGTTATAGTTTTTTATTTATTTAGTCTTTTATTTATCACGTTTTATTTATTATTCCGTATTTATTTAATTTTTGTCACGTGTTAAATAAACGTACGGTTTTGTTTTGAAATAAAAACCTCGTTTTAATATCCCAATACGAACCGTGATCCGATTCAAAGGTAGTTCGGGAATTAAAAAAAACGTTGTAATTATAAGTTTTTGAAAATATTTCTAAATAATGTTTTAAAAATAAAACGTCGTTTTAGGGATCTCCGTTATAGACTATGATCCAATTTTGGTAGTTCGGGGACCCAAAATGATAGAATAGATCTAATCTAAAGCTTTGGAATAAATCTGGAAACTGTTGGACTAAGTCTGTAATTTCCCGTTTTCCGTCACTAAAGGCTGTTTACCGACGGATTTTCCGTCGATAAAGCTGCTGGAATGTAAAAAATGCTGTTTTGGTCCTCCTTTCGCAACTTTTAGACATTAGGTCCTTTATATATATAGGTATAGTTATGTAATATTTACTTTCAAGCTATTTTTAAATATTTTGTATATATATTACTCAATGTGTTTATATATTGTTTTCATTTAATTTGGTTTAATAAAGTTATATGTATATATATATAGATTTTGCCATTTAATTCATTTAAACTATACATATTTGTTATTTTGGGGTTATTAGGGGTTATTTTCTATACATATTCATCATAAACCATTTTGGGGGTTAAATTCTATTTTCTTGTTTATGAACCTTATTCATTTCCTTTACATGTTTTTAGTTAGAATAAAAACATATTATACCTAGTAGTATTTTCATCACTATTTTTTTTACTTATTAATGTGTATTATTTTCTCTATTTTATTTTAGTGGGTATTATTACTCACTTTTT
This sequence comes from Euphorbia lathyris, assembly GCF_963576675.1. Classification (NCBI taxonomy): domain Eukaryota; kingdom Viridiplantae; phylum Streptophyta; class Magnoliopsida; order Malpighiales; family Euphorbiaceae; genus Euphorbia; species Euphorbia lathyris. The sequence continues at coordinate 14,051,249 of NC_088914.1, read as the reverse complement.
GTACATATGTATATCTATGTATATTTATTCTATTTTCCTACTTATATATATACTCTTTCAAATGTATTTGATGTGGGTGAATTTGAGATTTAATTCATTACTTGTTGTCATTTTATTTACATAAAGGATAATTGAGTGAAAAAGGGGAAAATAAACCACAAAAAGAGAGTTTAATTTGTTTGTTTAAATTAAAGCTTTTCTAGATATTCCTAAAGTGTAAATAACGTTTTCTTGTCATTTTTAAACCATTTCCAAAATATCACGTGTTGAAACCTTAATTCGTTCCAACGACGGATTAAGCGAACCTTGTAATTAAAATCGTGTTGTTGTAAATAATAGAGTTTTGAATCGTTTTCTTATTCAAATGGATTTGTACAAAAATAAATGAACTTGTATGCTTAATCACGTTTTCGGTTAAGACTTCTTGTTCAAACGTTTTCAAACGCTCGAGTCGTTCCAACGGCGATTCGAGTCGATGTCATGTAAATTAACGGGGTTTTGAAACGTACCTAAATCGTTCCAACGGCGATTAAGGTACGAACCGTGTAAATAAACTCATTTTCAGGGAGTGAGATTAGCTTAGAGTTAGTGTATAGTCTAAAGCATAAAATCACACTGTGAATAAACCCATCCTCTCTTCTCTCCCTCTCTCTCCTATGTATTTTGAATTTGTGTAAATGGGTGATTCTTTACTAAAATGGCTTTCAATAATATATGCTCAAAACGGTTTTCAAAACGAGAAAGAAAAGGTTTCAAATGAATTTCAAACTTAAAGAAATATGCGATTAGTCCGTTATCGCCTAACACGCTGAGTAGGAGGCCGGTGGTTCATAACCGGGCGATGTCGGGGTGCCTAGTAGCCTTTCTCCGGAAAGGAGCTGGCCTTCTCGGCTCGTACCTAAGTTTCCCGAACCCTCACCGGTCTCCCGCAAGGGATCGGTGTTCATTTTCCCATTCGTAGGTGGCAACTCTTCCACACTCCGAGCTCCGGTCCTGCCGAGCAGCTTGATTCCATGATTGGTTACTTTCGGCGCCAATCACCGCTTACGTCGCCATGAGGTGTCCACCCCCCGGTCCGCCTGGGCGAGGCCGTTCGGCACCTTGTCTAACATCTGAGTGGAGAATCAACTAACAGATATAGGGATGTGGACTTGTAAGCTTTGCGTTTAAAACGCTTTTCAGAACTGACCGTGTTGGGTTGAGGTGAGAGATCAGCAGCAATTGAATCAAGAGACTCAGATGATGAAGTGAGCTCTAGGTCAGCATTCAAGTTTCTCTCAGCTTGAACTCTTTCTGTTGGGTCAGCTTGTGATTTAGTTGGCTCCGCATCAACTGACTTAGTGCGCTCAGCAGTACCCTTATCTTCCTTATTATTAACATTGGCTGTTTGCTTAGCATCAAACTGGCCTCCAAAATCTTCCAAATCATCTTCCTGTTCAGAGGGTGTCTTCTCAAGATCAATCTTTTGACTTCTCATGAAGTGGGAATCTTCAGAAACGACAAAGCCAAGAGGGGTAGCATCAATTGGACTCAGACCAGCAGGGCTCTTCTTCTTTCTCAGAGGCGTTTCTGGAATATCCTTAGTTTCTTCTTCCTCAACCACAACAGGCCTTTTCTCTGCTGACTTAGGTACCTGCTGTCCTTGCTCAGCATCCACTTTCTTAGCACCGGAGATTATTCTCAGCTTCTTAGGAATTGTGTTGATGTCCTTTGCTGACTGGTCAGCTTTTCTCTTTTTATCTTGCCTGGTGCGATCAGTACGGGGTTGCTCCACAACCTTCTTTCCCTTCTTGGTCGGTATAGCCTGTGTTTCTTCAACCGCTGCTCCTTTTCCTTTCTTTGGTACAATTGGTTGGTCATAAGCCAAGCCGAACAGAATACCTGCAGTAATCTCCGTACCCCAAACTTGAATTTCTTCTGCTAAGCTCACTCGGTGATCTTGAAGGATCCTTGTTATAAGGGACCCCAACCTGAGTGTCCCTGTGCTTCGCTGAAATCCATCGATAAGGAATACAGGCATGTTGAGTGGCTGGTAGGTCAGCATATGCCATATGAAGCATTGCTCGAAATTAGAAGCAGAGGATTGAGCATTGATCTTGGGATAGATGAAGTTGGTCAGGATGTAGTGAGCCATCTTTTGATTTTGACCCATACATGTACTGGCTATTTCTCCCTTGTGATCTTTTGGTTTACAGAACTCCACGGGATAGTCAATCTTGGTGGAATCGTTTGTGGTTCTGAGTTTGGCTCCTTCGTTCTTTAGATTTAGGAGTTTAGCGAGATAAAGAGGGTTAACAAAGATCCTTTTCCCTTTCACCTCAGTAACCATATAGTCACTGTCATCGTCAGCAGCTCGAAGGTTGGCATAGAATTCCCAAACTAACTCAGGATAGGTGGCTTCACGGATAGAGAACAGCTTAGTCCAGCCATTCTTAGAGATCCATTCGCAGAAGGGCTTCTCAGCTTCGACAAACCCATTAGAGAACTGATGCGCGTTTTACGTATACGTGCATGTGAAGGCAAGTGTACCTTAGTCGTGTATCAAGTAATAAAGTGAAAGTAGAGTATCGTTCCCACGAGGATGGTGATTATAAGTACTAATCTTTTTGCTCACTAGCTATTATTTAAACAATCGAAAAGTAGAGTTTGTTTGATAACCAAGTTAAGACTTAACCAAGAAAAGAAATAAAAATTATACAAATTAGGTGAGAGATTACTTATATTGAAACAAACTAAGGCTTCTAGCTTCACTTAACCTCTTTGCTTGGTAATAACACTTAACAACTTTTAAGTTGTTTTATCATTTTTAAGATGGTGATTTTTCTTATTAACTAATAGTTCTCGAGATTGGTTCTAAACTCTCGACTAATTACTTTCCCTTGGTCCGGCTCAAGTAATTAATCAAGAGAAGCATTAAGTTTTCTTATTTCCAAACCTTCGATTTATTACTTTCCCTTGTTCCGGCTCAAGTAATAAATCTAAGATTTGTAATAAGATTTAATCTAAACCTTTTTAACCTACTTTACCTTGGTCCGGCTAAAGTGATTACTTAAGATTCAAGAAAAACCCGCTCAAGTAATTAGTTCTAAACTTTCGATTAATTACTTTCCCTTGGTCCGGCTCAAGTAATTAATCCAAAGAAGCATTAAGTTTTCTTATTTCCAAACCTTCGATTTATTACTTTCCCTTGGTCCGGCTCAAGTAATAAATCTAAGATTTGCAATAAGATTCATGAAAAACCTTGGAAAACCAATAAGCCACACTAAATGATCATTAGGTCCAACTTATGAATTTCGATTAACCAATTTAATTACGGTTAATATAAACGATTAATTATATTCAAGTAGAGAGTTGGCCCATCTCCTACAAGCATTAAGAATCATAAGTTAGTTCTTAAAAAGGATAAAGATAACTTAAATAGGTTAAACATAATTACCACATAATTAAGGTTAAGATCCGCTTTTAGCCTTAGTTAAGGAGGTTTTAGCCCATGATTAGATTAAAACACACCTTAGAAAGATAGATAATGGAGTTCATAGTAATAAAAGAGATTGAAGTTTAGAAGAAACCGTAATGACGATTGTCGAATGAACTTCTTCGATAACTTAAAACTTACTTTTATTGAATGAACTCTTGCACAAACAACAACTTGAGCACAATAACAACAATTATAACAACACAAACAACTGATTTTTGAAGAGAAAAATCAGCAAAGTAACATTATAGAGGGAGAAGTTAAGCCTAAGCTTGGTGTGTCTTCAAATGGCACACAATGTCTCCTTTTATAGTAAAATGGCACACAAAATTCCAAAGACCAAGTCTCCTTATGGCCTCCCACTCCCTAATCTTCTGAATTTTGCATTTAAGAGAGGATGGTGGAAGACTTTGACAATTTAGGAGTTGAAATGTGTAAAGGTGGGAAAGGAATCATAGGCTTCAACATGTTCATCAACTTGGATAATTTTCTGGGCTTGATACACTTCGAATTTGGAGAAGTCATTATTAGTCACTTGTTCATCTTTCTCTTAGCTTTCCAACGCATTTTGAATCGCCTCAATCCGAGTCCGTATGAGTGAGATACGTTAAAAATACGAAAATGTGTCAAATCTGTCCTAATGTGAACAATTGGACTTTTATCTTACAGCACACATCCATGACGAGGTGTACGCTGCTGTCACTAAAACTCCTTGTTTCTGGTCCCTTTTACTCCCGAGTTGTCGCCTTAAGCCCCGACTTGGTTATTTGTACCGAAAACCTTGCGAAAGTGTCTAAAAAACACACAAAGTGGCTTAGATACATAAAATGAAGAAAATATACAAAAACCATTATTAAAATTTATTAAAATGGTACAAAATAGCTAGTAATTAAATACTAAAAATGCTCTAAATTACGACGATAACAAGAACCAGCGGGAGCGATCAATTTTCCATCCCCTAACGCTACCGAAAACTGGAGAGTAGGTTCTTTCTGGTTCTTTCTTTTCCTTCTTCTTCTTCCTTTTCGATGAGGTTGCGAGGTCAGCTTGGGGGCTCGACGTATTCCTGCTGAGCAGGAGATGGAGGGTTTTCATCGGAGTGATTCCCGTCATAATCAGCTCTGGAGATGTTTTGGGAATCCGACATGATTTTTGAGGATTCTTTGAGAGTATTTGAAGATCAGAGTTTTAGATAGAAATCCAATTTCCAGAGATTTCAAAGTGTAAAGAGATATGAGTGGGAATTCATCCACTATTTATAGAGTGTCGAATTGATCTGGAACGTTGAGGTAGTCATTTTACCTCGAGATGATCAACCAACAATAATCTGGCATTTATGACACGTTCGACGCATTTGTTTTCTTAATTATTGCGATCACATCATCCTAGGTGGCTATTTATGACGCGTGTGCTAGCTTTTAATGTTAGATGTGTTGGTCCCTTATAACGTAACAAGTTAGTTCCAAGGGGGGATAGGAACTATTTAAAATTTTAGTACGTTAAGGCTGACTTCTTTTTCTTTGAAAAAGGATTACACAGCGCGCTGAGTTAATTAAGACACTAGCTTAGTCAACTGGTGACTAAGTCATCTTCTTTCTTTGAGTCAGGAGATAGCACTTGAGTCTATTCCTGAACTCAGATACTCAATGCACACAACTCAGCGTGACCTCTTTACTTGGTCAGTTTTGTTTAAGCAAGCAATATATATATTAAGGAGTTTAAGGTTAGAAAGATGTTACTCAGCAGATTTATCCAGGTTCGGCCTCTAAGCCTACGTCCTGTCCCCGGAACACGTTCCGCATTTCGAATTCTCTACTGAGCTCTTTAACGGTAGAGCATCAAACCTTTTACAACTTAGAAGCTGAGTATAACAAGAGTACCTTCCTCTATACCTCTACTCACTCCTAATCTCTCGCTGAGTACTATAACCGAGTACTCAGCCTCTCCTTTCTAATCTCTAGAAATGATAAAGATTTGTCCTAAACAACAATTGCTAAGACACCTTAGATGATTGAATAATCACTCTAGACTTTTACACGAAAGATATAGAATTTGGTGTAAGTATTTGCTTTGCTTTTTCTCACAGAACTTTGAGTAGAATTTTGGTCAGCGTAATGGCTTGATAAAGTTCTGTGTTTAATGAAGCAACTGAAAGGCCCTATTTATAGAGACGTCTGAGGCATCAATCATTTAGAATTTCGAAATAACCATTGGAGGGAAACGGCTTCCTATCGTTGTCACTCAGTCCTGCTCAGTGCTCTTGGCCAATCACATTTAAGTATCTTCTGTCTTCAATCAGAGCTGGGCAGCTTTTAGTCAGTCCGTCAGAATGTCTCTCCATTTATGGTAAGGTCAACTAGACAGCTTTCTGTGTCTTCTGAACTTTACCCAAAGTAGAAATACTTTGTCTGGAAGTTGTTCTTGCTCAGCTGCTGTCTTGTACTCTTTGTCGATACAACTCAGCAGCTTCGTTCCGAAGTTGTTCAATGAAGGTCTTCTCGAACCTTCTCTCGCTGAGCTGCGTTTTATACACAACGGCAGCGTTTTGCACATGCGGGCCGAGTGGTCTTGATCTGTTTGACTTAGGCTTTGACTTCCATATTGGGCTTTAAGCCTTTTAGTCTTTATGTCTTATAAACAATTTAACTCAATATTGAACAAACACATTAATATAATAAATCAAAGCATTTAAACTTAGTGTGTTTAGAATATATTTAATTTTACTTAAATAATTTTGTCAAATCAAAATCATGTGGAAAGGTGTTTCAACAAGATGGATTTTACTCAGTATTTGGAATTCTAAACGTTTGAGATACTGAGTGCTCAGATTTACGTAAAGGAAATTCTCACACAGAAGTAACTCAGCCTATAGTGATCACTCAGCATGTATGTCTAGTCAGCATAGGGTGATTCTAGGTTATTCAGTTTAGCTCAGTTTAAGTAAGTTACTTAGCATGCATTAACTACACGGCATACAGTGTAATCACTCAATATTGATCAAGAATTTATTGCACAGGATTACACATACCGATAGCTTCCCTGAGTATGCTGAATTGCTCACGAGCCAAGGGCTTAGTTAAGATATCAGCAAACTGTTCATCTGTTGGTACGTAGGTCAGCTTGATCTCACCTTTGAGTACATGATCTCTGATGAAGTGATGCCTTATGCTGACATGTTTCATCCTGCTGTGTTGAATTGGATTCTTAGATAGGTCAATAGCGCTTTTGTTGTCGCATTTGACTTCAATTGTTTCTGTTTTGACACTGTAATCTTCAAGCTGTTGTTTAATCCATAGGACTTGGGCCACACAGCTTCCAGCAGCAATGTACTCAGCTTCAGTTGTAGACAGGGCAACTGATGACTGCTTCTTGCTGAACCAAGACACCAGACAGCTTCCAAGGAAGTGACATCCTCCAGAAGTGCTCTTATGCTCTAGCTTGTCCCGTCCATAGTCAGCATCAGTGTATCCAATGAGTGTGAAGTCATTTGAGTTTGGATACCACAAACCTGCATTAACTGAGCTCTGCAAATATCTAAAAATTCTTTTCACAGCTATAAGGTATGATTCTCTGGGGCCAGCTTGATATCTAGTGCAATAGCATACTGAGTACTGAATATCAGGTCTACTAGTAGTAAGATAGAGTAGAGAGTCAATCATACCTCGATATAACTTGCTGTCTACAGACTTACCTTTCTCGTCAGCACAAAGGACAATATCAGTACCCATTGGGGTTGATATGGGCTTACATTCTTCCATATCAAACTTCTTTAACACTTCTTTGGCGTACTTAGACTGACTAATAAAGATGTCGTTCTTACCTTGCTTGATTTGAAGTCCAAGGAAGAAGTTGAGTTCGCCCATCATAGACATCTCGAACTCAGTTTGCATCTGTTTACTAAATTCTTTGCACATAGATTCGTCAGTAGCACCAAATATTATATCATCTACGTAAATTTGTGCCAGCAGAGTATTTTTACCCTTTTTCTTAATGAATAAGGTTGTGTCAGCTTTGCCTCTGACATAGTTCCTGGTCAGCAGGAAATTGGTCAACCTCTCATACCAAGCACGAGGTGCTTGTTTCAGGCCGTACAGGGCCTTTTTGAGTTTATAAACGTGGTTTGGAAATTTTGGATCTTCAAACCCAGGAGGCTGACTAACATATACCTCTTCGTTTATAAATCCATTAAGAAAAGCACTTTTAACATCCATTTGATATAGTTTAGAATTCATATAACTAGCATATGCACACAGTATTCGTATAGCCTCTAACCTAGCAACGGGAGCAAAGGTCTCACCATAGTCAATGCCCTCTTGCTGACTATAGCCTTGGGCTACAAGTCGGGCTTTGTTTCTAACTACATTGCCTTGCTCATCTAGCTTATTTCTAAAGACCCACTTAGTTCCTATGGTCTTTTGATTCCTAGGTTTTGGTACTAAATCCCATACCTCATTTCTTTTGAACTGATCAAGCTCCTCTTGCATAGCATTGATCCAATGTTCGTCATGCTCAGCTTCAGCGAAATTCTTTGGCTCATGAACTGAGACGAATGCAACATTGCTGAGATACTTTCTGAGCTAGTCTCTTGTCATCAGCTTGTTATCGGCGGCATCAAGAATGGCCTTCTTTGAATGTCCTCTTGGAATTTTTATTTCTTTGGGTAATGTTGAGTTGTCTGGAATAGGTGTTTCTACAATGTTTACAGGAGTAGATTGGTCAGCAAAGGTAATTTCGGTTTTGTTTTTACCTTTGGTCAGCCCTTGTACTGATGACTCAGCGGCTCCTGTTTGGTCAGCGGAAGCTGAGGTCGGTTCATCTTCGGCGGACTGAGTTATCTTTCCTGCAGGGTCAGTTTCATCGAACTCTATATGGATAGACTCTTCTACAACTTGAGTTCGTTTATTATACACCCTATATGCTTTACTGTTAGTTGAGTACCCTAAAAAGATCGCTTCGTCAGCTTTAGCATCAAATTTTGCAAGGTTATCTTTTGTATTGAGTATAAAACATTTACACCCAAAGGCACGAAAGTAGCCAATGTTCGGCTTTCGTCCTTTCCAAAGTTCATATGGGGTTTTCTTAAGAATAGGTCTAACTAAAGCCCTATTGAGTATGTAGCATGCCAAAGTTCATATGGGGTTTTCTTAAGAATAGGTCTAACTAAAGCCCTATTGAGTATGTAGCATGCTGTGTGGACAGCTTCAGCCCAGAAATACTTTGGAAGCCTATTTTCGCTCAGCATTGTCCTAGCAATTTCAACTATTGTTCTGTTCTTCCTTTCAACAACCCCATTTTGTTGAGGTGTCCTAGGAGCATAAAAGTTATGGTCAATGCCACTGACTTCACAGAATTCATCAAACTGTTGGTTTTTGAATTCTCCGCCATTGTCACTTCTAATATGAGCTACTCTTAGGTCTTTATCATTTTCAAGCTTTTTAATCAATGTTATGAACATCTCAAAAGTTTCATCCTTGCTACTCAGCAAGATGATCCAAGTGTACCGAGAGAAATCGTCTACAATGACTAAGGAAAATTTCTTTCCTCCCAAGCTGAGTGGCTGGATAGGTCCGAAAAGATCCAAGTGTAGTAATTCCAATGGTCTCTTGGTTGAGACAATATTTTTACTTTGAAAAGACTTTTTCGTTTGTTTACCTTGCTGACAGGCATTACATAATTGATCTTTTTCAAACTTCAATTTGGGCAATCCCTCAACTAATTGCTTTCTAGCTAATTTGGCAAGGAGGTCCATGCTTACATGACCAAGTCTCCTATGCCATATCCAGGAGTTATCCTCTTTAGATACCAAGCATATATTTTTGGAAAACTGTTTTTCTAAACTTAACATATATACATTGTCAACACGAGGGGCAGTTAAAATCAAATTATTTGTTTTTCCCTCGAGTATCCGACACTGAGTAGCATCAAATATAACCTGTCTACCGCTATCACAAAGCTGAGCTACACTCAATAGGTTATATTTGAGACCTTTAACTAAGGAGACTGACTCAATGGTGGGGTTACCTCCGATAGTACCTGATCCTACTATCTTACCCTTCTTATTGTCTCTAAAGCTTACGTTTCCACCTCGTTTAAGCTCAAGTGTGATGAACTGAGTTTCATCACCAGTCATGTGCCTCGAGCATGCGCTATCAATATACCATAGTTTTGATTTTTCCACGCATCTCAGGCTCACCTGCATTTTAAATCATTCATCTTTAGGTACCCAATTCTTTTTAGGTCCTCGTGGGTTAGAATAAACAGAAGCAAAGTCATGTTTTAATTTGTGACGGCATACTTTTATGGTGTGGCCTTGTTTACCATAGAAGTCACAATGAGTTACCCTTTCAGGGTGACTTTGTTTTTGGTCAGCACCATTGTGCTGAGCATGCCAACATACCTTAGTGGTATGCCCTTTCTTTCCGTAGAAGTCACATTGAACAAACCGCTTATTGAACCAACACACATCTGTGGTGTGTCCCCTTTTCCCACAATAGTTACACTGAGTGAACTGTCTACGCTTACCAGTACCTGAATACTCAACATGATGATAGGGGTATTTTACCCCTATCTTTTAGCGTGATTTACGGGTTAATTTTAGAAGAAATAAATAAGTTTAATTACAAAAATAGATTGTTTTAATAAAATAACGAAATAAAAATAAATTCCATGCTTTCAGTTAATTTCCCTTGTTTTTGAAATAAAAACGTCAAGCTAACTCGGCTCTCGAGATTTGTCTTTCAGGTACGGGCAAGGAGTAAAAATCCATTCAAATACGCGAGGCGCCTCATTACACACGCGTGGCGTGAAACATGGTGTCAGAAATAATTGCCCTATCCGCAAGCACCATGTGGAATCTAGTCAGCATACGCGAGGCGTATGCCAACCTACGCGGGGCGTATGACACATGTCAGAAATAATTTGCCTAATCCTGAAAGTCAGACTGCATGGTCTCCCGGAGTCAACTATCAATACGCGGGACGTACCACCTTACACGCGGGGCGTGTATGGAAGTTCCTCAACGCAAAAAGATCAGAGACTCAAACACGCGAGGCGTATTCCAATCTACGCGGGGCGTGTTTGAGACAACAAAATCTGGAATTGGTCCACATGCAGGAGATTTCTGACGGAATGGGCACACATGCAGGGCGTACACCACCATACGCGGGGCGTATTATGGGATTTCTGCACAGAATTATGTCCCTCCATGCTTGCACCTTGTGGAATTACAATCTTGTCTCTAGCTTGATCTATAAATAAGAGTGTCTAGCACTCATTTTAGAGATAGACTTAGACCATAGACCATACACCTTACATCTTGTAATTCTTGCCATTTGTAGTTTAGATTTTGTTTTTAGGCTTTGTATAGCCAAACTCTTCCATCTTGAGAGCTTGTTCGTTGATTCCGGCATTCCATCAAAGTCTCGTTCCACTTTCGTGCACCAAGCTCGAAAGCTCCACCATCCAAGTCCTAAGAGACGGCTTTTGAGTCCGGTTAGCTAGTTCCGAGGGTGGATTCTTCCCTTTTACTTGCTAATTAGCTCGAACTCATCCTATGTACTAGGCTTAGTTGTAATTCATATTTACATTCTCCATATTTATAATTTATGATTCATAATCTTCTTTTCTATATATGTGTTGATGTTTTTTACTTGTTTTGATATTCATAATTGATTATTGTGTAGGAGAACGCGATTTCCGACGCCATTCGGGCTATCTTTAGGGATTCATATAGGTGTTGCCTTATCGGAAGTGACAAACCAGAAACCGTAGGAATTGACAAGCCACGGAACTTACGGGCCCTAATTTCTGGTCCCAAGCATCAGACACGCCTTGACTAGGAACCACGTAGTCTAAGTACTTCACGGGTCGGTTACACTACACGTAGTCGTCTTTGCAAGAGCAAACCATCAACCGTATAAACATTAGAAGTCGTTATTTGTCATAGTTATAACTTATCGCATCCATATCACTTCATAGAGTTTTGTTATATAAATTCGCCTCACCCGTAGTTAGGAGTAGTTTGTAGTTGGTTACCACATCAACCCCAAAGTATTCACCGCTTAAATAACGTATAAAACCGAGTCGTTTAATACTTGCAGTTATAAATCCCGTGGATTCGATACCTGGTCTTAACCGGATTATTACTTGATATGACGGGGTACACTTGCCCCTAAGTAGTGACGTCTAGTAAAGATAGAGCACTTAGAAAGATCACATCCATAGTCGTAACGCACTTATCATAACATACATTTCATCGTAAGAAATACGACCACTAGACGGAACTTACATCAAGTTTTTGGCGCCGTTGCCGGGGATTTATAATTTCTTGCAATATTAGACAAAAACGTTTTATTGTTAATTTAAGCATTTGTAAATATTATTTTCTATTTTTGTGAATAATTTATTTCATCATTACTAATGATTTTTTCCATGATATGATGCCATATACTCGTCATCTGTGGGACAACCACAAGGATGACGGATGCTCGTACCAATATTCAACCTCGCAATTCGATGCGGTAATCTCTATGCTTAAAGATATTCAAGTGAGATTATCTAACAATGAGGCATATTGCAGGGATTTGGAAAATCAAATCGCTAGATTGACGTCTCGTATCGATTCAACCGTGAACGAATCAATTAGAGGCGCCAATCCGGGTGATCAAAATGTAGAGCTCGAGTTAATTGAGCTCTCTCAAGAGGAGTCCCCAACTTGTGTAGGTTGTCTCAACTGCGAGGAACCAGAAATCCTAATCGATGAGCTGGTTACGTGCGGGCCCATGGAAATAAATCCAAAACTAGAAGAGTTTGAGGTTTATTCTAACTCGGAATATTTCACTCTTTTTGAACTGCCAAAAGAGTCAAAAAGGGAGCAAACTAAACTCTTCAATAATTTCTTTAAATATAGCTTTTGGTTTTCGTTAAATTTCTTTGAAACTAACAACCCGTTTTGTAGGTACGGATTGTTTATTCAAGAATTTGCATTTCTAACGTGAATGGAAGCATACACCTAAGAGGAAATTCTAAGTCGAGCTCACCGACTATAAAGTAGCGCTTCTTGGGAGGCAACCCAAGCTCGAATAAAGTTTAATTTTATGTCTTTAATTTACTTTTAAGTTTTTACACTTAAGTTATTATTGTGTGCTTAATTATTTTTTCTTACATTTTATTAGGTGTTCGTGTAATTTTGTGTCAATTCGGTGGGACGATCTGGAAGAGAATTGTAAGTATTGACGTTGCCAAAAAAAATAATAAAAAAATAAAAAAATAATAATAAAACAAAATAAAACAAAAAAAATGAAAAAATGAAAAAATTTATTTATTTATTTATTTTTTTTTGAATATATATAATATACATATGTTGATTAAAAAAAAAAAAGTGATGCTGGCCGCTGCGGCGCGCGCAGGCGCTGCCACAGCTCCAGGAGCTGCGGCACGCGGGGCGCGCGGCAGCACACTCCGCTCGCAGGAGCTGCGGAACGCGGGGCGTGCGGCAGCACACTCCGCGCGCAAGCGCCGCCACAGCTCCAGGAGCTGCGGCACGCGGGGCGCGCGGCAGCACGCTCCGCGTGCAGCGCTGCCCAGCGCCGGGCACCGCCGCTGTGCGACGCTCGCCGGCTGCAACGCGTTGCAATTTTATTTTTTTTTTTATTTTTTTTTTCTTTCTTTCTTCTCTAATTTTATTTTAATAAAAAAAATTATATATATATATATAATAAAAAAATCAAACAATAAATAAATTAATAAATTAATAAATTAATAAAAATATTTACATTAATAATCTTACACCCAATTTAAATTTTTAATTTTATATTTTAAATAAATGCCAACTAAGTTCGAGAATTGATACCTCGAATACTTCACAAGTCATTTCTTTCGGGAGCGGAGCATGTCATATCCACCACCATCGGAAGATGTTTGAGGGAGTTTTCTCTACCTTACTCTTTTTCTTTACACCTTGTGCTTCAAATTTATTTCGCAATGTTGGAACTTCTTGCGTTTTTTAGGTGTGATGAGGGATAGGCTATCTTTAGGGATTCATATAGGTGTTGCCTTACCGGAAGTGACAAACTGGAAACCGTAGGAATTGACAAGCCACGGAACTTACGGGTCCTAATTTCTGGTCCCAAGCATCAGACACGCCTTGACTAGGAACCACGTAGTCTAAGTACTTCACGGGTCGGTTACACTACACGTAGTCGTCTTTGCAAGAGCAAACCATCAACCGTATAAACATTAGAAGTCGTTATTTGTCATAGTTATAACTTATCGCATCCATATCACTTCATAGAGTTTTGTTATATAAATTCGCCTCACCCGTAGTTAGGAGTAGTTTGTAGTTGGTTACCACATCAACCCCAAAGTATTCACCGCTTAAATAACGTATAAAACCGAGTCGTTTAATACTTGCAGTTATAAATCCCGTGGATTCGATACCCGGTCTTAACCGGATTATTACTTGATACGACGGGGTACACTTGCCCCTAAGTAGTGACGTCTAGTAAAGATAGAGCACTTAGAAAGATCACATCCATAGTCGTAACGCACTTATCATAACATACATTTCATCATAAGAAATACGACCACTAGACGGAACTTACATCACATGGGATTTATTTGAACCTTTTATTTGGTTCTGTAGGTTTGTGACATCCTTTTTCAGTTTCTTTGAATCTGATTGGACTTCCGAGACAAACTTGTGCATGATTTCCATATTGTCATGCAAAGTTGAGTTGTCTTGGAGAAGATATCGAAGGTCACTCAGCTTGACCTCTTCAATCTCGTCACATCGCCTGCTGAGTGCTTTTATTTTCTTGTTACACTTTTTAGTCAGTGTATACAAATCACTCAGGGCGTTAACCATTTCATTTCTAAGCAAGAGTAGAGATGTTACCTCATTGGAGTGTTCCACTTGGTCAGAACCGTAAGAGAGGTCAGCTTACTCAAATTGAGTGTGGTCAGCAGCATCATCGGCCATGAAGCATATGTTTGCTGACTCGGTGGCATCACCTCAGATGATGTTGACTCATCGTTGTCACTCCATGTAGCCACCATTGCCTTTTTGCTTCCCTTCTTTTCTTTCTTTAAGTTGGGACAGCTTGACTTAATGTGCCCAATTTGATGGCACTCGAAGCATGTGACAGGCTTAGAGCTGTCCTTTATGTATCTGCTGTCACTGGACTCAGCTTTGTACCTGCCGCTTCTTTTGTATTGCCTCTTGCTATTCCTGTCGTTCTTTCTGAACAGCTTCTTCATTTTTCTTGTAAACATGGCCATCTCCTCATCATCTGATGAGTCAGCTTCGGTTGAGTCAGCTTTCATGACAAGTGATTTTTGTTTCTTGTCCTCTGACTTTTCTTTTGCTTCGAAGTTTTTCATAGAGATCTCATGGGTCAGCAGAGATCCGATCAGCTCGTCATATTTGTACGTGGTCAAGTCCTGAGCTTCTTCCACATCTGTCTTCTTGGCTTGCCAACTTTTGGGAAGACTTCTCAATATTTTCTTCACTTGTTCCTCTTCGGTGAAGTTCTTTCCGAGCCTCTTGAGCTCATTTATAATATTGGTGAACCTTGAGTTCATCTCTGAGATGTCTTCATTTTCATTCATCTCGAACAGCTCGTATAGTCTCATATGTTGGTTCACTTTGGACTCCTTGACCTTGCTTGTGCCTTCATAGGTCACCTCTAGCTTTTTCCATATCTCCTGAGCTGACTCGCAACCTGAAATCTTATTGTACTCTGCAGCATCTAGAGCACAGTGAAGCATATTGATAGCCGAAGCATTATTTTGTAATTTCTTAAGGTCATCTTCTGACCACTCAATTTCACTCTTAACGACTTTCTCATCGTTAAAAGTTTTATAAGGCACATATGGGCCTTGAACTATTGCAAGCCATACACTCATGTTTGTGGCTTGAATAAATTTCTTCAACCTATTCTTCTAGAATGTATAATTAGATCCAAAGAATAGGGGAGGCCGACTAATTGATAATCCCTCGGGGAGTATCTGTGTTGTTTGGTTCTCTGGAAGGAAACGAGTGCTGTTCTCAGCCATTTATCGGGATCAGCTCAAGATAGTTATATCTTTGAGTAGTGAGCTATTTGGCTCTGATACCACTTGTTGGTCCCGTGTGATTAGTTCTAGGGGGGTTAGGAACTAATATAATTTTTTCGTTTTAATTATACTAACTTAATATAATTCTTTGAGTTTTACAACTCAACTCTGGTCAGCACGGCCGAGTGAGGCGTAAGACAGTTTTAGTCAGATACTGACTAGAGCTGTTTTACTTGTGAGTTGAGAAATGACAATTTTATGGTCAGCTTCCAACTCAGCACTCTGATTTACTCAGTGTCAGCTTAAATAATTTATATACTGAGTAAATATAACAAGCAACACATACAGATATATATTGAGAGAGAGTTAGAAATTACTCAGCACGACTTATCCTGGTTCGGCCTCTCCGCCTACGTCCAGTCCCCAGAAACCCTCCGGGCTTTTTAAATCCAATACTGAGCTCTTTAAAGGTAGAGCATAAACCGTTTACAAGGCAGTTGAATATGCAAGAGTACCGTCCTCTATTCGTCTACTCAACTCCTACTAAGTGCTATAACCGAACACCTAGATTTCTCTACCACTGAGTACTTAAAACCGAGTACTCATCACAGCTCTCTCACTTTACAATTGATACAGAATTGTTCTTTTTCACACAAAGAACACTTTATATGATTACAAAAATCACTCTAGCTTTTACACAGAATTGGAAATTTGGTGTAAGATCTTTTTCTTGTTTTGATGTGCTTTTTATATGCTTGCTATCTCTTGTATTTCGGCAAAAGATCCAAGAAGTGTACTTGTCCTTTTATAGTTGAGGTCTGAAGCAGAAATGATTTGAATCCGGAATTATCCGTTGGATTCAAACGGCTTTTTCCTTACGACATGTTCTGGTCAGCTTCAGATTTGCAGGCCAATCCTGTCGTCTGAATTCCGCAGGCGCCAGGGTTGTCTTTTTCTCGCAGGTTTGTCTTCTTGTGCAGTTTTCGTCTTTTAGCCAGAGGACATTTGACCCATGCATCTCGAAATTAACTTTTGCGTAATTCCAAGGTTTCTATTATTGGTGCAGACAGTTGTCGGATCTTGTCTTTTAGTAAACGGATCATTGGTGCTGTCCTGAAATCATTCAGCATGACTTTGATAGCCGTTGTCTTTGATTGTTGCCAATTCTGATGCTGAGTTGCCTTTCACTCAGCTTCCATGGTCAGCTTCGTTCTGAAGAAGACTTCTCTTCTTTTATGTGGAGTTGCTTTTCACTCAGCTTCTACGGTCAGCTTCGTTCTGCAAGCTTCGGTCATGAAGAAGACTTTCCTTCTTTCGTACTGAGTCATTCTTTACTCAGCCTGTGCTATGTTATCATGTTGACTATGTTCTGTCTAACTTGATTCATGTTCTTATAAATATTTTTATACTTAACATTGAGCAAACACATTAGCACAATTAAATCAAAGCACTTAAATTTAATTGTCTTAATCATGGATTAACTTAAATAATTTTGTCAAATCAAAATCAAGTTGGAAAGGTGTTTCAACGAATATCATCCACATAACATAAAATGTACGTTTGTTGAGAACCTTTTTTGTATACAGAGAGCGAGTTGTCAGCTAGTGACATTTGAAACCTAAGAGAAATGAGAAATTTCCTCAATCTGGTGAACCATTCACGCGGTGCTTGTTTCAAACCATATAGACTCTTACGAAGGAGACAAACATAATCAGGTTTATCTGGATCTCGAAAGCCTTGAGGTTGCTCCATATAAATGGTTTCAGATAGATTTCCATGAAGAAAAGCATTGGAGACATCAAGTTGATTCACAAACCATCCATAAGCAGCAGCAAGAGCAAAGACAATGCAAATGGTAGTGGCTTTGACAACCGGGCTAAACGTCTCTTTATAGTCAATCCCGGATTTTTGTGAATCCCCTTACCACCAGACGCGCTTTGCAACGATCAACTGATCCATCAGTTTTCTTTTTAGTTCGAAATAGCCACTGTGATGTAATGATATACCGCCCGGGTGGTCGTGGAATAAGTGTCCATGTTCCGTTGTTGAGAAGCGCTTGAATTTCATCAGACATCGTTGTTCGCCATTCACCCAATTTCTATGCTTTGCTAAAACATGTCGGATCAACAGTGCCTCCAAGATGCGATGTATCTAACACCTCAAATCTACCACTGGAGTGTAATGTAGAATGGCGAAGCGTCATACCATGCCTACGGGGTGACGAAAAAACATGCACTATCGGTGCGACCGCCTGAAAACATAAGCCAATTGAGTCGGTGTTACCACGTATGACGGCAGGTTCGGGAGCGGATTTGCACAAACGAGAGGAGGATAGGTCGTGCACAAATCAGAGGTAGCAGCTGCAAAGGGTGTGTCGCAGGGAGGAGATGTAGTCGCCAAGGCCGAATTAGGCACGAGTTGTTGCAGACTTGCAGGTGCAGAGGGAGGCCCACACGAGACAATAGTGGGAGTTGAGGAGCAGCGCGTAAATGACGAAACAGACCGCTCCAATTGTTGCGCATAATTTGATGATTCTGAATCAGGGACATCAGTAGACCCGCTATTATCAGCGTTGCTGATTACAGTTTCAGGTGTGCAGATTTCAGAGATGACAGAAAATGGGGAATTTTGTTCCAAGTCGTGTTGTATTCCGTCCGTGAAAGGCAAATTATTTAGAGAATTTGGTAAGGATGCCGACGCCTCAGGGACAGGAGGCGAAACAACAGAAGACACAGAAACAGATAGTAGAGAGTTGGGGAAATTACATGGGTACGGTCCGAGTAGAGATGTCAGGTCATGGGTTGGTGCTTCCATCGTGATGCTAGTAGAGATAGAAGGTGGCGCAGGTTGTGTTGCCGGAAAAATATCCTTATTATAACGAAAAAAGCGACAGATATAAATTCGTCCGGTTGCAAAATCTAGACATAAATCACCCAAGTGATTAGGAGATGGACCCGAATAAATATAGAGTTTAGAGTGAAAATCAAACTTATGTTTATTGTATGGACGAAGTAAGGGATAAATGCCACTACCAAATACATGCAAGGAAGAATAAACAGGATTCTTTTTTTGAAATACACTAAAAGGGGACTTGTTATAAAGAGTTTTGGTAGGGAGATTGTTGATTAAACGCATGCTATTAATCATGGCATAATTCCAAAAAATGGAGAGGTAATGAGGCATTAGCAAGCAAAGTTAGGCACGCATCAACTACATGATGAATTTTTCTTTCAGCAATTCCATTTTGAGCATGAGTATAAAGACAAGCAATTTTGTGTAAAATTCCATTGGATTGGAGAAAAGGTTGAAGTATTTGGAGTTTACCTCCAAGATCAGAATAAATTTTTTTAACATGTGCATTATATTGATTTCTGATCATTGCTAAAAATGTGTGAAAAGTGGAGGAAACTTCATTTTTATTTTTTAAACAGAATAACCATCCAAAGTGGGTGAATTCATCAACAATAATAAAAAAATAACGATGTCCATTAAATGATAAAACATGAGCAGGGCCTCAAACATCCAAATGTAAACTTTCAAAACTAGAAGTACTAGAACGAATAATGGAAAGCAAAGAAGTTTTGGCTAATTTTCCTAAAGGATAAAAATGAAAACTACTGACTGGTGCTGAAGAAGATATATGATTTTCCTTCAAAATTTTGCTAACCGTTTGATTCTGATAGTGTCCCAAGCGTGCATGCCACCGTTCAAAAGACACCTTCTCTCCAACTAGCGCCTCTTCCAAATTAGGTGGAAGCACATAGAGCCCATCCTTACTCGGACCTTGTAACAGGATTTCCCCATTTGTTTGATCCTTCAGAAGAAAATGATTAGGCCAAAATTCAAAGAAGCAAGAATTATCACGGGAAAATTTTTGAACAGATAAAAGAGATTTAGTGAGTTTAGGCACAAGTAAAGCATCAGTAATATCGAGATTATTGATTTTAGATTGTCCAAAGTGAGAAATTTTCAAACCTTGCCCATTGCCAAATTGAACAATGTCATATCCCGGATATTGAGACATGCGCTGAAGCTGATGAGGATTGGCAGTCATGTGATTAGTGGCACCTGTGTCTGGGTACCATAGCTGAATAGGACCACTGAACAGATCCGAAGTGACATGCCACGCAACATATGCCTGTGGACCATTGCACGCCTGTGTTGCATAACCTTTTGGACGTTTGCATTTGTCTGCCCAGTGATCAAGTTCACCATAATTGAAGCACTTTCCACCCCTCCATTTTTTATTTCTATTGACAGCAGCATTAGGAAGAACAGTAGACACATTTGCCTCAAGGGAGTTGGTACTAGGTGTAGGTAGTAGAAACTCAGATTTTTTAGTTGACTGAACCAGACCTTCAACGTCTTCATATTACTCAATAGTTCATAAAAACCAATATGCATGCCTTTCTGAGTAATTAAATTTTGAATAGATGATTTGAATGCTTCACCAACGTTTTTATATAGCAGAAAAGGCAACAAATGCATGGGATATGGATTACCGGAAGTAGCAAGATCATCTGGAATAGTTTTCAGTTTTTGCACATATTCACTGATAGACATATCATTTTGTTCAAGTTCTTGTAATTCCAGACTCAATTGAAATTGCCTAGAGTCAGTAATAATACCATATGCTTGCTCTAAAGCCACCCAAATATCATGAGAATAGTGATAGCAAGTAATCAAAGGATAAATTTCCCCAGTAAGAGAATGTAGCAGAAGAAACAAAACAGTATTCTCAAGATCATCCCGAGCAGTAAAGACAGGATTAAGCATCATGTTATCATGGCCAGACAGAAAACTACTACGGGATAGAAATTTTAGAGGTGGTGGATTATTACTGATGATATGATCAAAGTAATGATGGGATTTCAGAGTGGACACAATGGCCATTCGCTAGACTTTGTCGTTATGAGGGGTTAATTTAATATGGGTAGGTGTATGAGAAGGAGCGGGGCGTGTTACATGAACATAATTTGTTGTGGAATTGGAATAAACAGGCGGTATGGATGAAGAAGGATGTTCATGATTGGGATGCAATGGGAAATTTGGACCAGGATGAGAAATAAAGGAGTTAGAAGCATGGGAGTGTAAAGAAGACGGTAATTGAGAACTGTGATATGAGGGTGGTGGGACAAAATTTGGTCTGATAATTGGCTGAGAATTATTACCTGGTGGAGGAAACAATTGTGGAGCAACATTAATTTGTCTGGTGCAAGGAATAGGTCCAGAATCCTTATTGTCAAAAAATAGCTTGATGTTACTGTTGATTGTTCAGGAGTGGTGAACGGAGACTCAAACCGCCATCCAGAAGACGGCTGCAGCAAAGAAGCAGAGGTTGTTGCAATCGTGAATTCAGTTCTGACATCAGAAGGCGGAACAGTGGCGGAAGATGGCAGAGATACCGCGGACATGGATACCGACCTGTCTGATTGTGCGGCGACAAACTCTGCAGGAAGGGAATCACCGAAAATTTGACCAACAATGAGGGACGGCTGCTGGGGAAGGGAACCCGCCGGACTGGAACTTGCTTGTGATACCATGTTGATATTGCGAAATAATTAGGGAGAGAGAGAGTTCGAGTGAGAGAGAGAGAGAGAGATTGAATGAATTAATTTCCTCAATTAGGGTTTCTATTAACCACAAGTATATATATCACAGGAGATATAAACCTACTAAATTACTTAGACTAGTAATACAAATATAACTCTATTTAGTCTAATAATATAAGTATAACTCTATTTAGAATAGGTTAGAATTATCCTGAAGATAATTAGAGATAATAGAGAATATTATCTCTAACAGATATAACTAATTTTAGAAACCTAGTGAACACAAGTTTTGAACAAAAACTTTATCAATCAATTATAATGTAAAATATATCGATGTTGTCTTCTAAAGTATCTCATCGATTTTAATTCACTGCTTGAGTTTAATGACACGTAATTTTCACCTTCCATAAATTCTAGGCTCTCTATATCACACCTATGGAGTTGGAATCAACTGGAAAATTTGATAGAAGGAGAAACAATGATGATCGAAAAAAGAAAACTTGATCGACAATGAAACCACAATGATCGGAAGAGAAAATTTGATCGAAAGAGAAATGACAGTGATCAGAATAAAAAAAATCTAATGTTGCTGCTTGATCGATAGAAAAGGCGACATGAGAAAGACGAAGATCGTTGTTGAAAGCAAGTAAATAGTTTAACCAGAGGAATAGAGAGAATCTAATTAACCAGGTTTTAATTCAAATAGTTAACAAACGTTAATAGGGTTTAAGGAGTTAATTGCTGACTGAGATTAAATTTACACATGTCAAAAAATTATAGGGGTACATGCAAAGGGACAGAAAGGTTGGGACAGAGGATTTCTACTAGCTTCATACTTCTAATTATGACTCGTTCATAATGATTCCGACTTTCAACCATTATGAAATTATCAAGTGTCTTAGTGTGCTTGGATGAAATTCTTCAACATATTAACCTTACTTTATGGCGAGACATTCGACCCAAATGAACTATTGCATTTTAATCACTTGAAACAATATTATCAACGTTCGTCGTCTCAGGTCAAAATCTCTAATAATAACTTTTATCTTAAATGTAATATAAAAATTTTCAGTAATATTGGTGGATTAACAAACAGTATCATTTAAGTATCAGTCTTTTTAGATGATTATAGCCTTTTTTGACAAAACAAATTCCTATACACTTATATATATATATATCATTTAAAAAAATTTCATAAGTCTTTACAAACAATAGCTTTATCTAGCTAAAACAATCACACAAATCAAGAAACATGTGGCCACCGACGATAAATCAAACTTATTGAAATTCAGGATATGTTATTGGTGCGACTTTTGACGGACCAATTAGCTTTAAAAGATAACGGAATTATACTATGCATGCTATTTCGGCCGTATTTGCCTAAATTGATCACAAAACGAGCCTAAACGACGAAAGGTAAATAGAACGTTTCCGATTTCTAACTAACTCACACAAAAGCATTTAAATGCGAGAATTGCTCGCTTATTAACTAAATAACTCTAAAACCCGTCCTAAAACCGTACCCAAAGATAGGGGTTTTTGACCCCTATCAAACCTCCTCGCACTTAAAACTTTACTTGTCCCCAAGTAAACTAAAAACTAAACCCGCCATCACAATCAAGCTAGAAAACCTCCCGGTTTGACTAGGTGCTTGACACAATTTCGAGCATCTGTAATTACATGCATTCGGAAATACAAAGTAGAGACACGATATCCAAAAGCCGCATTTCAATTATCATGGGTCATAGTTTTAAGCAAATGGACACATGTTCAATTAAACGAGTTTAAGGGGATCACTAAGTAAAACACCTCACCATAGGTAGTTCACTCATTTCACACAATTTTTGGTGGCTAAAGTGTTTACTCTCGGCTTATGTTCTTGCTTAGGATTACGTTGATTTTGCACGTTCATCCGCGTTCCTCTACTATGCTATATGATTCCGATGATATCAAAAACAGCCTCTAATCGGGGTTGTAATGTGGTTAGAGGGTTAAAGGTACAACAAGGGTTATTAGTTCTAGCGCTACAAAAACAAAGTTTAAATGGCTTTAGCAAATATAAAGTGACTGAGCTTTTTATTCATCCCTTATTATTTTCTTTTTGGGATGTTTTCTTCGAGACGTTTTTTTGATTTTTTCTAAGAACTGGGGAATGGAGTTCTTCCCTTTTGTTCGTCTCTTTTCTTTTCTTTTTCTTTTTCTGTTTTTCTCTTTCTTTTTCCCCCCCCTTTTTTTTGGGGTAGTGATGCTCATTCACTTTTTAGCCTTTTGGCTTGCTACTGAAATGCCATAAACAAAGATAAAGCGCTAGAAGAAAACAAAGGCTCTAATTGAGCTTTGTAAAAGAAATTGGGTTAAATAGCAAACCAAGTTGTGGTTTGCAAAAACAGGTTAGAACGAAAGAAAAATCTATAAACTACAAAAATGTAGACTCAAAGGGGCTTCCTAGAGTGGATGAAAAAGAAAAAAAATAAGGTAAAGAAAAGGGTTAATTCTAATGAAGCTGATTCATCGTTTATCATCTCAAACCATTGCATGTAGGTTCAACACAGTATTAGGTGCAAAATCTGTAATCTTCCACAAGTCAAAGCATTCACACAAAAATGTCAAGAAAAAGAGCTTTTTGATGTTCGCTCTTAGGCTCAAATTCAACTCACAATTCTTTGGGTTTCAATTTTGTGTTTACTAGTTTTCCCCAAACTCAAATTTAATGTCACATGCCTTCAATTCTTAAGTTATCTACCTAAGTAATGATTTTAGCATTTCTTCAAAAGTAGGGTCTAAATGCAAACTTTAGCTCATGCTTTTACAGATACAAGAGTTGTGTCCTACGCCTAAACTAGTTGTCATGCAATTTTAGATTCGGTTCTCAGCCCTCAAAGACAAATAACGAAGTTTAGATTCGAAGGAGGTTCACGGTTTTAGGTCCTAAACATGCAAAACATAAATAAAACCCAAAAACGCTAAACTAAACTAGACACGACGCAACAAAAATTAAAAATTTATACAATTTTTGTAAGTTTGTCTACCCCTCCTCCTCACACTAAAAATATGCAATAAGTTCCAACATTGCATCACAAATCATGAAGTACGAGTGTAAAGAGTTAGGGTGGAGAAGACAACTTACTGATCGGTCGGGGGGTATGGCCAAGGCATGTTGTAGCGCTCGCAGTAATCTGCCGCTACGTATTCAAGACCCGAAAGCCTTCGGTCCATATTCTGCTCAAAGTTGGTGAACCGTTGGTCCATCTGTTGAACAGTGTTAAAGGTCCGTAGGTTAAGATCTCGCATCTCTGCCATCATGGTATTGATGGCTTGGAACTGGGCCTCCGTCCCCGGCGCTTGGTGCTCCCTTTGGTCTCCTGCTGTCGCAGGTTCTTCTTCCTCAGGTCCCTCGTCCCTATGCTGTTGTGGAACTCGTGCTCTTTTCCTCCCCCCTCTGCTAGAGCTTGCTCCTCCGGTTGGGTTCCTGTTTAAGAATTCATGAAAAGTAGATTTCCCCAAAAACTTGGAGTTAAGCAAAGTAGGGTAAATAGCAATTTCGGGATTGTCCAAATTTTTGAATTGGCTCTCAAGCAGGTTGGTAACTAAGTGCCCAAGACCTAGGGAACCACGTTTCCTACTCATTTGGCTTGAGAAGCCTTCAAATATGGTCTTAACATTATTCACGTGTTTGTGGTTGGCCACACACCATAGTATGAGCAATTCTGTCTTTGAGACTTTATTGCTCTCGTTTTTGCCCAACAAGTTGTGGGCCACAAATTTGTGAACAAGATTGAGAAGTGGGTCTCGGAGAGCGACTGGGCTAGCAGTCTGGGAGTCAAAGTCTGATACGCCTGTCAATTGTTCCCAAGCCATATCTTTTGTTATAGGTTTCTCAAAATCTGAGATCGCCTCTGGGTGGTTATGGACTCCCATTAGGGCTGCTAGTGTGGTAGTATCAAGACGGTAAGGTTTACCGTTTAGCCTAAAAGAATGCTTCCCACCGCCCAAAGGTAGCTCTTTTTTCCAAGTGGTCAAGAATTCCATAGTAAAGTTGTGATAAACTGGAGTCTGTTTTGTGGCTAGTCTATACCAGCCGTGGAATTTGAGGATTTCATTGAAATCCTTCTTTAAGCCTAGACTCGATAAATAAGTTTGATCAACAACTATGTGTGTAGCAAGATCTTGCTTGGAAAATCTATCGTACAAAATTCTCTCACGTTCATCAATAAGACCAAAGGGTGGATCATACTTAGCTTGGAGGCTTTCGTCGAACTCGACCTTTGATTCGGCTTCATTCTCGACGACGACCTTAGCTTTGCCTTTCCGACCCATAGTTCCTGAGGAATAGACCAAAAATGGAACAGTTAGGACATATTTACAAGTTTCAACATAAACCCTCAAACAAACCATTCATAGGCATAAACCATAGCTTTAGGAACTTAGGGACTAAAACCTTAAGTATTTGGTCCCTAAGTGTTTTACCCGTAATTCACAAATTTATGCAAAGTTGGAGATACCCAATGACTAAAACATGGTAAGAATGCAATTCACAACTCTATTGACAAGTTTCTAACTATAATTTGAATAGTTGAACTTTGAGCTAAAATAGAGAATTTGCCCAAATTAAGCAATTTCTCCAAATATCCACAAATTGAGAATAGAAATCACACCCAAACTATAAATTAATCATTATGTCAACATAAATTGCAAGGAAATCAAGAATTTAAAAGCAAACAAGAGATTAATTTGAGAAAAGAGAGAGAAACCTAAAACTTAGGTTTTTTTTTCTTTAATCTCAAAAATTACCACCCTAAGCTAAAATCTAAGCCTAGAAACATGTTAGAAATCAAAAATAGGTAAAGATTCATACCTTATATCTTGAATTCGGGTTAGAATGGTGAATTTGGGGGGTTAGGTTTTTGAAGAAGCAAAAGGAGAAGGAGAAGGGAAGAAAGAAAGAATGGAATAAAAGAAAGAAGAGAGAAGGGAAGAAGAAGGTGGGGAAGGTGATGATGAGTCACCCCCTCTTTTTCTTATTCTTTTCTCTTTTTCTTTTATTTATTCTTTCTTCTTTCTTTCTCTTTTTTTTTTGTTCGGGATTTTTAAAACCCCGAATAGCCCGTGTCGGCCGAGCCGGCTGACTCGGCTGACCAACCTGGCGAGCTGGGCATTGCCTAACTCGCCCGGGTTGGGCGAAATTCGTTTTTTTTTTTAGAGTGCGGGGGAACAAAGTTTGACAGCGTAAATAAACAAATGAGATTAAAATTCAATTAACCAAAACAATAAAGAAAAGAAAGAATAAAAACAAAAAGAAAAGGGAATGCATAATCAAATTGTTCAAACTTTGAATTAAAAACCGAGGAGAACCTGATTTCTCCCCCTTACTCAATCCTTTCTCAGGATTTTTGGGTTCTTCTCCGTTGTGCTCGGGAGAGAACCTTGTGGCCTTTCCTGCCTGTCCCTATTGATCTGAGCTACCTGATTGCTCAAATCCTTGCAGAAGGCTTCGTTGTTGGCAAGCCTAGCCGAGATCTCCTTCAAAAGAGTGATCACCTCATCGGATTCTTTAGGAGGTTGCATTGGCCCTTGGTTCTGCTGTTGGTATGGGGGCATGCCAATCCCCTGCTCTCTATGCTCTTGAACAAATCCGCTAGGAGGTCGAAGCACATTCTGATTTGAATTCCCGTAAGAGAGGTTCGGGTGCTGAGGCCTCCTGTAGTTGCTATTGTTGTTGTTGTTGTTGTAGGAGTTGTAGTTGTTGGGGTTGGGGTTGGGGTTGTTATAGTTCTGATTGTATCTCGGTTGCCCCCCAACATAGTTGACCATCTCCACCCCATCTCCAGCGAAATGGCTACCTGCTTGACAATCCTTTCCATTGTGGTCGCCGCCACAGTGCACACAGGTGGGAGGTCGGCTAAGTGTAGCCAACAGTACGTCCATCTTCCTACTCAAATCCGCAACAACTGGATTTTGCTCCTGTTCTTCCACAGCAAATACCCGCTGCCTTGTGGGGCCGGCGAGCTTCTGTTCCTGCCATTGCACACTCTTTCTGGCCAGCTCGTTAATCATGTCATATGCCTCTGTTGCTGTCTTTCTAAACAAATCACCACCCGCTGCGGAGTCTACAATGGCTCTGTTGGTGGGTGTTAGTCCGTGATAGAAGACGCTTACTAACTGATGCTTGGGTATGTCATGATGAGGGCACATGCGCAGCATTTTTCTGAATCGAGTCCAAGATGTGTGGAGCGCCTCATGCTCGGGTTGGTGGAAGGATGTGATCTCACCCCTGAGCATTGCTGTCTTCGAGGGAGGGAAGTAGTAGGACAAGAATTCCTTCTCTAACCCTGCCCATGTCATGATTGAACCGGGCTCCAGTGTTCTCAGCCATTCCAAAGCTTGCCCAGTCAGAGAGAATGGGAACAGTTTCAGTCTAGCAGCATCTTGGGGGACCCATTGGTCCTTGCGGTGTCTGCGCACATTAGGAAGTGATCCAGATGATCATTCGGGCTCTCATGTGCTTCTCCTCCAAACAGTCCGGTCTGTTGGATCAAGTGAATTATACCAGACTTGATTTCGTATGTATTCGCCGGAATGTTTGGAGCAGCAATGTCGGACAGATGCTGGTGTCGGTGCGGTGCCAGGATCTCACTCATCAGACGAGTGTCATTTTCTGGTCCGGTGTTCTCAGCATCCCGCTCATTGTTCCGTTCATTATCAGTCATCTTGATAGGCTTGATAGGCTTGATGATCTCGTCTTGCTTCAGCTTTCCGATCTGTTTGCTCTTGCGAAGAGTACGTTCAAGTTCAGGGTTAAGAGGGACACACGGTATTTTCGCTGATCTCGTAGGCATACGCTGAGAAAAGATAAATACAGAAATAAATGAAAGCTGAAGAGGAATCATACACATCATACAATTTTGTACAAATATAAGAACGGTATAAATAAACACATACAGACACGTACAGATGCAGTTGATAACTATATGCTCGTACAAACAAATATGAACAAGTGTAAGTATAAACAAGAACGGTTATCATAAATGAGTATGTATAAACATGTGTATATAAACAAGTATGAACGGTATAGATTCGTATGAACAAGTATCATGATTATAAACACGTATATATGATATTAACAAAGGATATATTCACAAAGAATGCCTAAACTAACAAGTCGACCTTTGGTTCGATATTGCAGAAGAAATAAATCCCCGGCAACGGCGCCAAAAACTTGATGCGTCCTCGGTGAAGACTCACTAAGGGATCAGTGTACCCCGTCGTTATCAAGTAATAAATTTCTGGTTTAAGTCCAGGTTATCGTCCACAGGATTTATTTCTGCAAGTACCGAGCTACTCGATCTCGGATGTTATCTAGGCTTAGGGGGTTTTGAGTTTGTTTGATTAAACTAGTCTACTCCTAGGTTGAATTATACTAATCCTAGCTAAGTTATCTAATTCTAACTAAGTTATTCTACGCCTAACTAAGTTACTCTACCCCTAATTGATCTTTCATTAATGAAATTATCCGAAGGAACATGGTATGAACGATAATAATGAAGATAGATTATCAACTCTATTGAATAAAAACCTAATCTGAGTCACTTCTATTCGAGGCGATTAACCCTACTTACCCTCCTGAGGTTCCTAGCGCGTGATTCCCTAAGGCCGAAACTAGGTCTAAGGCTCAGTAAATTAGCGCTTAATCAACTAAGAGGTCGTCAATCTCCTAGGCTCTGACTAGGTCAGATTCAGCTCGCAATATGTGCCTACTAGATTTTGGGGCTTTTGAATGAGTTAAACCAATTGAATAAAGCGTAAGACAGAGATTAGACAAATAATCATAGAACAAAACAAGAGCTAAATTATTATTAAAGGCGAAGATAATTGTCACAAGATACAATAAGTCAAGTTCGGCAACTGTATCAAAGAGTACAAACAAGGAAAGATAAAAGGAGATACAAAAATCCCTTTCAGGGAACCTGTTTACTCTGCATCCGGCGACTTAATCTTAAGGACGGACCTTGATAATTCCTCGAGGAAAAGCTTTGAAGGAGCTTCAATGGAGGTTGAAGAAGATATGGAGAAGATGGAGAGGAATTACAAGGGGAAAGCTAAAATAATTTACAAAAACGAAAGATGTCTAAATTACAATGGAAAAATCCTATTTATAGACACGGCTCGGACCTCGTTTTGACCTATTTTCGTGTCCTTGTTGGTGTAGGAAGACGTGGGGTCAAACGTGGCTTCGTGGGGGCGGAATTGGTCTTTTTGACCAATTCCCGCAGGGTTGCTCGCCGAGCAGGGCGAGCTGCTCGGCGAGTAGGGCTGCTCGCGCCGAGCAGCCCCTGCTCGCCGAGCAGGCCTCTGGCGGCCTGCTCGGTGAGCAGGCATTGCCTGCTCGGCGAGCAGGCCTCCAGGGGCCTGCTCGGTGAGCAGAAATGGCCCACGGGGCCCTGCTCGCCGAGCGTTTTCGCCCGGAACGTGCTCGATGCGTGCCGAATCACCTCGATGTCCTTTTTCGCCCGAACTTACACCTGCGCACGTATAAAAACTCCAGATAACATTAGTCCAAAAGCTAAATTGATCCGTCAATCGCTTGTTTTGAGCAAACGCTTCGTTTGGTGCGACTTTTGACGGACCAATTAGCTTTAAAAGATAACAGAATTATACTATGCATGCTATTTCGGCCGTATTTGCCTAAATTGATCACAAAACGAGCCTAAACGACGAAAGGTAAATAGAACGTTTCCGATTTCTAACTAACTCACACAAAAGCATTTAAATGCGAGAATTGCTCGCTTATTAACTAAATAACTCTAAAACCCGTCCTAAAACCGTACCCAAAGATAGGGGTTTTTGACCCCTATCAATTATATCAATGTATGATATTTTATTCCATTTTACAATTTTAATTTTAATTTTCAAGGTTTGCACTTTAGCTAACTTTTAGAAAATGGAGCAATGCACGAAACTCGAATTAATTTTATAATTATTATAACAAATTATAAATAATTAATAAACATTGACGTACGTATAAAAGCATATTTTTCTCGATTTAAGTTTTACCAAAATTTCGGAAATTTTAAAAACATTTCTCATAATTTTGGGGTATTTAAAATATATTTTGTAATTTTAGGAGGCTGCTAGTGGAGTCAGGCAATCTCGAAGCAGTCAAGATGATTTCTGATAAAAAAAAAAGGCTATGTGTTTAGGGAGCCAGAATTTAGTTAAAGCAATTAGAAGGATTTGCTCCTCTTTCGATTCTATCAACTTTTACCATGTTTTCAGGGAGCAGAATCATGGCAGATCGGCTTGCTGCTGAGGGCCATGAGACGGCTTTGGGCGTCTCTATTTTCTCTTCTCCTCCTGATTTCTGTTATCTTTACTTTTTGAAGATATTGTGGGAGTTAGTTTTCCTAGACTAATCTCGGATTAATTTGTTGTGGTGTTTGTTTTGTCTTTACTTTCTTTTCCCTACCAAAAAAGAATATATTTTGTAATTTTAGAATATTTAGAAAATCAAAATAAATATTATATCTACCTTCATTTAAAAAAATATATATCTTGTCCACCTAAAAGTTAAAAACATATCTAGAAAATTAGAAAAATTGCAAAAACTTGAAAAAAAAAAATCAAGACCAAAACGATATCAAATACACCCTTCATGTGCCAACACGTACTTTCCACATGCCTAGTCAGTGGCCACTTGTCGCCTCGCCATTGGCACATGTATCTCAAGCGCAAAACAGGACATTAACTGACGTCATACATGCGAATCTCTGCACGATACGTGGCCTGACACTATAATCATGCCCAATAATAAAAAAAAATTAATACACATATTAATTATAACATGTAGATGCAGAGGCCATGTTGAGACTTTGTGCCATGCTCTTAGAGATTGCTCTAATAGTAAAGAGGTTTGGAGGAAAATTCTCCCACACCATATTTTCTCTTCCTTCATGGCACATTCTGAGGTCGACTGGTTCTCTGATGGTGTTAGAGGAAAGTTGCTTCCATACATGGAGCATGGTGACATTTTCTTTGCTATTATCTGTCACCAAGTTTGGAAATGGAGAAACGAGGAGATTTTTGGAGATAAAACTGTTTTTATGACAAACTTAGCTGATTTCTTCTCGAAAAAACTTTTCTCTATTATCGATAGTTTCAAAGGAGAGTCCCTTGCCAGAGCCTCTCAGTGTTGTGATGTCCATCTCGTGGGATGGAGCAGGCCAAGAGAGGGGGTTGTGAAGCTGAATACTGATGGTTCCTGCCTCAGTAACGGTAAGATTGCGGCTGGAGGTGTGCTTAGAGATGTAGGGGGCGTCTGGCTTTCTGGGTTCTCCCAGAATTTAGGGTTGGGTTCTTCCTTTTCTGCGGAGCTCTGGGCTATTCTTACTGGAATCAATCTTGCTAAAAGGCTGGGTGTTAAGAGGCTCTCTGTGGAGTCTGATAATTTGGAAGCAATCAAAATGATTTCTGAGAATCATTCTATGGGTCTTAACAGTCACAACCTCATCAAAGCTATTATAAGGCTTTGCTCCTCCTTTGAGTTCGTAGAGTTCAGACACATTTTTAGGGAGCAGAATCGTGTTGCTGATCGCTTGGCGGCGGCGGGCCATGAAGGGACGTTAGGCGTTACTATCCTTCCTGTTTCCCCTAGTTTCATCTCTCATCTTCTCTTAGAAGATAGGATTGGGGTTAGCTTCCCTAGGCTAATTCCTGGGTAGTTTGTTGTTATTCGTTTTTCTTTTCCTTTTCTACCAAAAAAAAAAAAAAAAAAAAAATTATAACATGTAGAAATTATGTATTTATTCATGTTTGTCCATCAAAACGACAGAGCACGTAAGCATATAGCACTGATATCAACGCATGGAATTATACATATATGAATGCATATATAATAATTGGTTTCAGGTTGCCTCTTGTAGTGTAGAAACCGTTAATTTAATAGCAATAGAATAACGAACCAAAATTGTATATCACGGATCACGATTCAATCACCGAAACACACCAAGAGAAGAGACGATCCACGAACTAAAAATGAATCCGACCGAGAAAAAAGGGAGCGACTGACTTTGAATGTGAGAGAGAGAGAGAGAGCGCCACTTTAGGGTTATGTCATTGTTAATTCAATAACCCACTTAATCATATATGATTCATATCCTTAAGGGACGGTCTATTTGGCCAAAGCCAAGGGCCGTCTTAAACATTTTTAGGGTCCTGTACTAAATGAAAAAAAAAGGCTCTATTCATTAAAAAATTTAATGCTTTCATATAATATAATGTTTCTACAAAATGAAACACCAAAATACTTTTAACTTGATTTTTAACATAATAAATATAATAAAAATAATTAAATTAGTTATTGTGTAATAATAATAATAAAAAGTGGGCCTTTTAAGACTCTTAGAGCGTTAATTTTCTAGATAAATTAACATTCACTTAATTTTTCACATAATAATTAATAATAATAATAATTTATTTACATTTGTATAATAAAAAAATTGTCCCCTTAAACTTGGGACCCTGAGCGGTAGAGCTCCTTGTACACTCATCTCCTACTCCCCTGCCAAAGCCAATATATCTAATAGTAGCTTATCCCTTATAAAGGTCACCTTGACGTTTTTAAAAGTGTAGATTTGACCTTAACGTGCAAAATGATGTAATTTTACCACTAACATTTTCAAGTGAGATCAGTTAATTTTACCATTATGTAATAGAAAATTTGAACGAACTCGTTTGACAGTTATATGACTATATCGGACATTCCAAACAAGTTTATCGATAAACTAAAGCATATTCGTATATTTTTTTTTATCTATTTGTAATTATATTAATAAGACAATAAACATTTAGATACTTTAATTAAAAAAAAATATTGATTAACTTATATTTCGCACACTTAGGTATTAGAATTTTAAAAAGATTTATTTTAACTGCGTTAGTAACAGATTAAGTATTTTAAACATATTTGATGTTTAGAAAATACAATGTGATAATTAACAACAGTGAGATTAACATTTTCAAATTTCGATGAAATAGAAATAAAATTGATTAAAATTGGAACCATACATTGATGTCTTCTATAATTACTTTGTTTTTGACAAAGTATCATTACTTGGTATGCTTTCACCATTGGGATGATGGAATATAAAATTAATCCAATGACAAAAACACACAAAGTAAACTTACTTTATCAAGTATGGCTTTTACCTTAAACATTTGGATGAAATTTGAAACTTGTCTCTTATTTAATTATCCACGTAAAGCACAAAAGAATTCTTATAAGTAGAGTTTGTAGAGCGAGAAAGTCGTTTTGCATGCAAAAACATGAAACTAAAACCACCTCTACTCAAATACTTCCTTCTCTCCCTTTTCATTTCATTCCCTCTCCTTCTCTTCTTCTTCCCTCTCAAAACAAACCCGCCACCGCAAAACCCACCGCCTTCCGCCGCTAAAGATTTAAAAATCCGGCGAGGCTTCACATCCTACGATTCCTACATACAACGTCAACTCAACAAAACTCTTAACCCTAAATTACGAAAGATTTGGACCACTCGCGATTGGGATCGTAAAGTTCAAGTCTTCGCCGGATTTTTCCAGAATTTGAAGCAAAGGAACCTCCTTTTCAACGATTCCAAGGCTCTAAGCATCGGAGCTAGAGTCGGACAGGAGGTGGAGGCGTTAAGACGCGTCGGAGTTAACGATTCCGTCGGTATTGACCTTGTGCCTTTTCCACCGTTGGTTATAAAAGGTGACTTCCATCATCAGCCGTTCGATGATGAGACTTTCGATTTTGAGTTTTCTAACGTGTTTGACCACGCGCTGTATCCGGATAAGTTTGTGGCGGAGATTGAACGGACGTTGAAACGTGGAGGGGTTTGCGTTCTACACGTGGCGATTTCTAGACGGTCGGATAAATATTCGGCGAATGATTTGTACAGTACTCAGCCGTTGATGGACTTGTTTAAGAAATCGGAGGTTGTTCATATCCGGAAAGTTGACGGGTTCGGGTTGGACACCGAGGTGGTTTTCAGAAAAAAGAAAAAAGAGCTGATTTAGTCCTCCTAAATATATATTTTTTATTTCTTAATTCTTTTACTTTTAGAAATTAAAAAGATATATTAATTTTATATTTTATCGTGTAAAATAATACAATTTTGCATCCGTTGTAAAAATTATTAACTCAATTTTAAATATCTAATTCAATTAAGTAAATTTTAATGAAAATAAACGAAATAATTTCTCATTATAATAATCGTGAATTTTATATTAATTTTAATGGATTAGGCTATGTTTACTTTGTTTTTAACAAAGTAAGTCTTACTTTGTTTTTCACACCATTAGATAATGATGAACTTGACAAAGTAAACTCATTCAAAGTTTTTTTTTTAATTTTTTTTTTTGTTTTACTTCTTTATTCATCTAATAAAAATATAAGTATTTCCGGAAAAAAGTTAAAAATTTATATTGTACATAATTTTGTATTATGAAAATGAATTTAGCTTTTTTATATTGATAATTTTTGAATTGGCTCATTGTTTTTTTCTATAATTTTATATTTTTTTCTGTTTGTTTGTTTAATTTGTTTTTATTATTAGGTTCTAACGTGAAGATCAATGAATTATGTTTTTTAGCTGGCTAATTGTTTTTTCTACAAATTTATTTTGTATTTATATTATTTTCATTTTTTTTATTGATATTTATATTATTTTCTGGTTGTTAGTTTAATTTGTTTTACTATTAGGTTCCAACATAAAGATAAATGGAAATAAGATATTTAAATCTTAGCACCCTTTTTATTTTATATAAATACCATTTGATTTAATTGCATTCTCAGAAGGGACAATTAATTTCTACAAGTATTTTTATGCCATACAATAATTAGTTAGGGTTTCCAAAATTAATAAGTTTCGAAATAAATGGTGATACTCTAAATATATTTGAGGAGGACCGATAATCGGTCTATGCTTGCATTCCGATGATGAGAGCATCCTTAACAGGAGGTTAAAGAATTAGAGAGAGTTTAATTAATTGATTTGAGCAGTAAGTAAAAGTGTCTAGTCGTTTAAGTTAGATCTCGGATCCAATTCTAAGAAATATTATTGAAAGAAGAGTCACCTAAGGTTTTAACTTCAATCCAATTAATTGGATTAATAATAATAATAATAAAAAACCTGTTTGGTATCTACCAATTATTTTAATGATGTATAAAAATGAGAGTATAATATAGGTATATAATAATCGATGATGGCTCTCGTAAGATTGGTTATTTGCAGGGCTGTAATCGAGTGGAGTCGAGCTTTGTCCTGCTCAAGCTCGGCTCATCAAAAAATTGATGAGCTCGAACTCCACATTCAGTTCACGAATTTGTTAACGAGCTTTGCTCGTGAACAGTTCATTAATTCAGTCCATGAACTTCACTCACGAACAACTCGTTAATTATGTTCATTAATTATATTGATTTGAATTTTTTTAACACAAAACTATAAAACTACATAGTTTTTGAAACCTACTAAACTTAATTTTACACAAAACTATGTTATTTCACATTTTCCTTTTTATAGAAATATTATTATTAAAATAATAATCGAATCAAACTTGCTCACAAACGTGTTCATGAACATTATAATCGAACTTGCTCATGAACAGTGGCGGAGACAGTGAGGGGTCCGGGCCCCTCCGGCCGCCGGAACCACCATGGTCACGAGTAGTTTCGGCTCCCCTAATATTAGTCTATATAGATTTTATGCAGTAATATTTCATTGTTTAAGGTAGATGAGATGGTTAAAAGCACTTGCTTCTTTTTAAAAAGTCCTAGGTTGAATTCCCCAGTTTCAATTTATTTTAAAAATATTTATTTATTTAAATTTTATTTTTCAATAATTATAAAACTATGTTACCATTATTGATTTATTTTTTTAAAAAAAAATTTTTGCGCACAATGTAATGAAGAAAGAAAAATCCTCACCGGACATGGATGTGATTCGAACCCATAACCTCCATAGTCATAGGTAAGCTCTCAACCACTAGGCTAAAAGCTTAATTTTTATTTATTTTTTTAACACTTTTGAAATCATTTTTATTATGTCTTTTCAATTAAAACAAATTAATTTCTTATTTTTGAGACACAAACAATATTTTTTTTTATGCAAGACTCAAACAACTTAATTTATAAATTAAATTTTAAAACTAAAAATAAAAAAAATGTAAAAATGTTATAAATTTTTTTTAGAAACTAGCATTGAACTAATAAAAAAATTAAATATATCAAATTACGTGTTAGGCTTGTCCAAAATTCAATATTTTTTTATCTATTAGGTACTCTCTAAATCCAAATTTCTGATTTTTTTGGCCTCTTAGGCCTCCTTAAATTCAAATTATTAAAAAAAAAAATTGCCTGGTAGACAATCTGAAATCAAATTTTCTAATTTTTATATATTCAGCCCTCCCTAAATCCAATTTTTTTTACATGTTAGGACTATTAAACGAAATCTAGTTTAATTTTGAGAAATTGTATATTAATACTTATTGGTTCTGGATCATTCAAATTATAACACGCATATATACAAAAAAAAAAAAAAATTAAGCAAGTTCGATTTAACAAAAAACAAAATTTTCCGAATGCACGTGTAAAATCGGCCCCCTCAACCGAGTAATCCTATATTCACCACTGCTCATGAGTTTATTCATGAATCTATAATCGAGTTTGCTCGCGAGCTTTTGAGCCAAGCTTCGTTATGCTCAAATTCGACTCGTTTATAAATCGAGCCGAACATGAGTTATCGAGTCGAACACCGTACCGCTCATGAGAAACTCGACTCATTTATAACCTCAGTTATTTTATAGAGTTTAATTATTAAAGAACATATATTTATTATGTTAACGATGTATCAATAATGTGACATGAGTATTAAACTCTTTATAGTATAAAAGAATCAACGGTGATAAGTAGCTTGTTTTTTCAAGAAAAAAAGGCAAATTATTAGAAGAATCCAGTTCTTCATGTCATTCGGAGGACCTTCCATATATATTTTGACATGTGTAACATGAACCCACACATATTATAAAAGGTCTCACTATTTTAATTATTACGTGGGATCACAATATACGTGTCCAAATGTAAATTAGGAGTTCTCCGAGTGATATAGAAAACCGGATACTTAATATAAGAATTCGAAAAAAACACGTCATTGTTCCACGTGTCTGGAGGAGATCCCTAGCCTAGAAAAATGGAGAAGAATTTCTTGATGTCACGTCCGTGTCCAAATTTCTAGAATTTATACCTAGATATTAATATATATTATTATTATGGGGTATGTGATTTTTATTTGGTGTTATAGGCAAAATTTGGAGTTAATTCGATGGGTTTAGGTGTAAATTAAAAGTTTAGGGTAATTATTAAAAGATTATATAAAGATGGATGACCAAAAGGGATATTTGATAAATTTGGGATATAAATCCCAAATTGTTCCAGACTCTCGACATCATCTCCTTTCCTTCCTTTTCTTCTCTGTTCCTTTTTCTTTTTCTCAAACCGTTCTTCGACCGTTTCTCCACCGTTTCTTTGATTTGCGGAGATTCGACCGTCCAAATCACTTGAAACTTAAACTATAGCATCCTTAGGCATAGATCTAAATCCTAATCGAAGAGTTTCTGAATTTCGGAAGTGTTTGGAGGGGAAACGTCTTAGACTGATTTAGCGGAGAATTGAACGGGTGTATTTTCTTCAATTCATAGCTCAGGTAAGTCACTATCAACTATAGTTTGAGTTTTATGTATAGAGATATATATATAATCAAAGAATTTCTAGAAATTGATATTTTAGGGTTATGCCGGAACTTTGTAAAATTGAGGTTTTTCACAATCTTGCTTTTATTGTGAAATTATAGTTCAAATTAACTATTAACTATGTTTAAATGTGAAGTACAGATTTTACTGGGTTATATTGATTTGAGGTTTCATTGGTTGATTAATTTTGGAAATTTTATTTGATTAAGGATTGATATTTTGGAGAATTGAACACTTGTGAATTTGATTATGATCAAGTGAAATATATACATATATACATATATGTTTTTGGTTTCAATCTATATATATATATGGAAGTAAATGTTTGGTGTCCATTGAGAGTAGTCCGGTATGGTGGATTTAATTTTCAAAGACCATGTTTAGTGAGAAATATGGCCTGTGTACACAGTTTGAAGACCTATTGGGTATGGCAGAGAAGTGTTGGGTAAGACCATATGGGATAGGCAATGTTAAGAGACGTCTCGTATATATTGTGAATTGTGATTTGAATTATAAGGGGATGAACTCAAGAATGGATACAAGATTATATATTTTTGGTTTTTGGTTTCATACCTTGATCCTATTATGAACTTTAGTTTGGAGTATATTTTACACGGTGTTGATTAAATCCTTTATAAACGGATATATATGTAGTTATATTAAGTAAAGTTGATTTTTATAGCTGATAGTTTCTTATTGAGATTTTTGTCTCATGTTTTCCAAATGTTTTTAATGTTTTGTTTTAGGCGAAGAAGTGCAAGGTACCGAGAGGGGTACTCGATCTTAGGGCGAGGTTCGGTTACAGCTACGAGGTGCAAGTCGTCTCTAGGGTATTGCATCCATTTTGTCCATGTACATATATGCGGATAGTATAAGGACACTTGTATAACTTGTTTTTGGTGGTGTCCTTTGTTTGGTTTGTATTATCTACAGGTATATATATAATTAGTTGAAGTTGAGAAGTTGTGGAATAGTGTGATATCGGTTATGATTAAGTCATAACTTTGAGCTAGATATAATAAAGAATTGTCTATATAGGTGATGCGGAAGAATTAGATTCATATCAGAATCTTGTAATGCATTTTTCGGCCAGATATAGGCTGAATCTGTCATGGAATCCTAAATGAAAGTTCTTTATTATTATCTTACGTTTCCAGGGGTTTTTGAATCGTCTTAATCGGACTCCGTAGGAAAAAGTTATGCTGGAAATGACATATGTTGGTCATTTTAGCTTCAAACCAGAATTTGGTTTTTGTTTTGATTTTTCTTCTTATTTGAGAGATACTGCTACTGGTTTATATAATAAGTCAGTGGTAATGTCTCACCGTCTTATCTGATCTTCTTTTAGGTCGGGTTTGACACTTGAGGCATAAAAAACAAAAAAGTGGTCCAAATATGGAGAGAAATGTAGAAGTTGATAAGTAGACAGTAGGAAAAATGAAAATCTTTGATAAATGTCAACTTGATAATGCAAAATCTGAACCAATTAAGTAAATTTATATGGAAGCCATCATTGGCTTTGTTGAACTCATGCTTGCAAGAAATAATAATGGAATTCATGCTTTATATAGTGAGTTATTCGGAAAATTATTAGAATCACTTGATTCTTTATGTTAAATAGAAAACATTCTATACATATTTTATTGTGTGTAATATAGGCGCATACTTATTATAAGAGACCTTACTATTTTAATTATTAAGTGGAGTCACAATATACGTATCCAAATGTAAATTGAGGGTCCTCCAAGTAACATGGAAGACCGGAGATTTAATATAAAAACTCGAGTTAATCAATATATTAAATTCAATTCAATTCATTAAAAAAAATTTAATAAACAGTAATTGTATATAGTATACTAATCCATTGTATTCGGTTAACCACTAAACGATTAACTGATTATTTCGACCAATTAACATTTATTTTGGTTTTTAACTATTAATAAATAATCAGGTAACGAACTACAGTGGCCCGATAAGCTCTTCGACGCCTTGGGTCCTTCGAGTATCGTTCCTGTGCGGGGATCGGTCCCTGCGGATACTCCGACGATCAAGAAAGTTAGTTGTTCAAAGGTTTTAGCTAAGCATTTATTCGAAGAACAAGTGTGAGAGCATCATCCTTTACCTTAATTCAATGAGCGTATTTATAGGCCTTTGTTAGTGGGCTTGGGCTTCCACCAGTACTCTTGGTGGGTTTAAATACGCTTGTTTCACATACCTTATCAATAAATATACAAACAAATAAGTTATATTATGTAATTTTATGAGGCATTCGACATCAAATTATGAATTTTATGAAAAGATGCATTTAAGTAACCTAGGAGTGAAAATGAGTATGTAGATTATTGATTCTAGTACAATGGACTATATAACAAATGATCGAGATTCCTTCGTCCAATTCTCACTTATGAAAGTTAAATCTATATGGACATACGTAAACTACAACTCAAGAGAAGTTCGGGAGATGGTAGACTTGTAGATTAACTCTACATAGTGGCCGTACTCTCCTCCGACATAATACTTTATTTTTTTCGAGATTATAAAGAATTTAAATTCAGAATCTAGAGGGGTCATATTTATTCATACGCTTCAGTTCACGGTAGAAAATCATAGTCAAACTCAATCTGATCCAAGCCAATTAAGCAGGATGAGGTTGGTTTGATCTCCATCACACTTATACCTGGGCATGGGCCGGGCCGGACCTGCCGGGCTTTTAATAAAGCATGACGAGCCCAAGCCCAGCCCAGCCCGTAAGAAATTTAGTCGGGCTCGGGCCTAAAATATGAATCACAAGTCCGTCCGTCCAAGCTCATCTGTATATTAAAAAAATATATATATATATATATTATAATTTTTATATATATAATATACTAAATTGGTATTAAATATGTTTTTGAATAGACACATGGCCCTCAACTAAAACGATTTTTTTCCTACAAATACTGATGAATTTCATATGATTTGTAGCATAAATAACTGCCTGGCCACGATTGGTTATTACCCAAAAAAATTCACGCTCTTGCTCTCTTAATCTGACAAAAGGAATATATAAGATTTTAGTTTTTGATAAAACAAAAAACACCACTTTAATTAATTGTAAATTTAAATTAATACTTGATGTTTGTGTAAATTCCTCTATATTATATAGTATATCGGGCCGGACCGATGTAAAATTCATAAAGCCCAAGCCCGTCCAGTTTTTGACGGGCTTGGACCGGACCGGACCTGACATCATTTTCATGTGTCCAAACCCGGTTAAACGAGCTTGGACCTGGGCGGGCCGGACGGGCTCGCGGGCCCATGCCCAGGTCTAATCACACTTGTAAAATCAAAAAGAGCAATTTAAATATAAGCCCCAAAAAATAGAGAAATATAATAAACAATAAAGACAGACATGCCACCGAAGCAACCTCAATGTCTTGCCATAGTCACTTCAATAGACTTCAATTCATACAAGTCCCCTAAAGTCAAGCCTCAACCAGCCAAATATTTTTGCATTCCGTTCAACTTTCACCCCTCCAAATATCGTCTGCCACGACGAATAAATGAACCAACCATATCTAGGAATTTCTTGATCAATATCTCAATATCCCTCTTCTCGAATTTGGAAATCCCTCACATCTACAGGGCCGGTCCTGATAATTTAAGGGCCCTAAATAAAATAAGTAATAAGGACCCCTTAAAGTGTAAAAGTTGGACATGTCTTTTAAAAAAAAATATCAACGGGCCTTCAAAAGTAAATAGGCCCTCCTATATAATTTTTCACTATTTATATTATAAAAAAATTAATTTTCATATAAACCTATAAGGCTAGAAAATTTTTTTGGGCCCCTCCAGCCCTGGGCCCTAGGCCGTCGCACCTCGGGCCTATGCCCAGGGGGCCTGCACATCTAGTCAACCGTTTTGGCCTATCTCGGAGTCAACTCCCTTTCAACCAACCACGTACTTGAGCAAGTAAGCTTTTGATTCCAGTTCACATGAAAGGAAAAAGACAAATCAATAGTAGACACCTTTATCCTTGAAATTCCCCAAAATGTTAAACTTCATATGCTTCCAACTCACATGCCTCGACTAATCCATTTGTGAAGGCTAAAAGAACTTGTGGAACACTAATCTCGTCAAACACACGTACATCCCTGCCACTATTCTCCCACCATTATTCTTCATCAGTTCCCCATAATTTCCTATGAGCCAAGTTGAACTCCTTTAGCATTTCAAAAAAAAAAATGGAAGCAGGGGCAGCTGCATGATGACATCAAGTTGGTCCTCATAAATCATCATCTCGTTTTGGGGCATCGGGTCATCAGCTCTCTCTTTTTCCGACAGCTGCATGCCAACATCAAGCAGGCCCCTTCAAAATGGAGTCTCGAATAATAGGCCCCCTCAACACCGATTGAGACCCGCCAACCACTTCGGACATACTTTCGCTCAAACAACTCAAAAAAATTGTCTCAACACCAACACAATCCCCCCCCCCCCCCCCCGGAAACATACTTTCGCTCAAGCAACTAAAAAAAAATTGCCTAGAGCCCATCCAACACCTAGACCTGGACATGGGTCATGCCTGTCAGGCTTTTAATAAAGCCTGACGAGCCCAAACCCAGCCCAGGCCGTAGGAAATTTAGTCGGGCTCGGACCTAAGATATAAATCTCAAGTCCGTCCGTCCAAGCCCATCTATGTATTAAAAAAATACAATTAAAATATATTCTAATTTATTACAATTAAAATCCCTACCAAAAAAATACAATTAAAATATATTATAAATTTATACTTTATTGATTAAAAAAAATTATAATTTATTAAACTTAAAGTTTGTTGTAACACATCAGCAAACTTTAAGTATATAAATAATTTATATTTATAAAAATATATTATAATTATAATTTATATAATATAATTGATAATTTATATATATATTTTATATATATAGTATATCGAGTCAGGTCGGTCCGATGTAA
The DNA here is from genome assembly GCF_963576675.1 of Euphorbia lathyris. NCBI lineage: Eukaryota > Viridiplantae > Streptophyta > Magnoliopsida > Malpighiales > Euphorbiaceae > Euphorbia > Euphorbia lathyris. The sequence goes on along the minus strand of NC_088914.1, from coordinate 14,008,433 downwards.
AATTCGTAAAGTCTAAGTCCGTCCAGTTTACTAAAGTTTACATTTTTTTCACACTTTGGTACCCTGACTTCAATTTTGCACAATGAAATATTGTCGTGGTGGATCATGTTCTAATGTGGGAAGAAATTGTTTTAGAGAGAATAAGAAAATTAGAGATGGAAAGGAAGAGCTAAATTGTCTTTACAATTTAAGTGGGTTCCAAATTTAAGTAAAAAAACTTCTCAAACTATGCATCTTGTGTAAAAATAAAGTTTAGGTATCCGAATGTGAAATAAGTTAAAGTTACCATAGTTGTAATTTATCAATATTTTTAATGGCTAACATGTCAATAGGTACTATACTGTCCAGTCATCTTAAGTTCGGGTATTGTTTTATGACAAAATAGAAACTAGGTACGAAAGTATGAAAGTAGATAAAATTCAGGTACTATGATTATAATTTACCCTTTAATCTAGCCATTACATCGCATGTTGTGCCATAATGAATTCACTATGACGCCACATGCATCGTGCTAGGGAAAAAAATTTAAAGAGCCCTTTTTATTCATGGGAAAATTATAAAACTGGGTCAAATGGGAGGCTCATTTATATATTTAATACATTTACTCAACCTACTACATATCTAGACTGATTTTGTATGACTTTCCCATAATACCCCTAACCTTCCCACTTCCCACACATCGCGAATGGCCGCTCGCTCCCCCTATCTCCTTGGTTACGCGAAAAGTTGCTCATGCATTAATGATTTGAAGACTTTTGATCTTCCTTTCTTCCTTTAAATTGCACGAAATCTGCACCATTTCGTCAAAATCACAATGAATTTCTCTTTTTCCTCTCTTCATCTCTTGATTCTGCAACTTTCTAACCCTAGAAAACGGAGCCATGGTTTTTCATCTTCCTGTTCGTTGCTTGGTTTCTTTCTTCTTGTTACAATCAAAGAAATGGTTTTTCTACGATATTTCGTTCGTTCTTCCCATGTTATCATATTGTTATCGTCGCTTTTGGGGGTGAAAGGGGCGAAAAATGTAAGTATCTGTTGTTTTTTCTGCGTTTTTTCATGAATACACTTCGTGAATCAATGGTTTCGCGAAGCTTTGCGAAGAGAAAGAGCCTGAAAAGTGACAATCTGCTTCGTTAATCGATGATTTCGCAAAGATATGCGAAGAGAAAGAGTCTGAAACGTATGGATCTACCTCGCGAATCGATTAGGTCACGAAGTCTGCGGATAGATCCTCACGTTTCAGACCTTGTAGACTTCACGAAAGCATCGATATGCGACGTAGATAGTCACGTTTCAAACATCGCAGACTTCGCGAAACAAACGATTAGCGAAGTAAAATCACCTCTTTCCCTGCACATTTACATTCGCATGCTTCGCTAATCTTCATTTCGCGAAGCCAAAATCGTCTTTTTCCCTGTCTAACACGATTAATTTTTTCTGTAGGTGGTTGAATACGTAACATCCCTTTCTGGAAGGCGGCCTACTGGGCTGCAGGGGAGATGATTTTCCTTCCTGTATAGGAATGAACTTCCCCAAGATTGACACATTCACTCCTAAAATGGTTCGTTAGGAGAGATTGTGCCAATCTTGGGGTGCACCATGGGACACGTCCATCCCATGGTGCCAATCTTCAAAGTGAACCTAACTAATCTGGTACCAATTTTAAATCGGATGAGTAATCTTGGTGTGCACCGTGGGACATGTCCATCCCAAAAGGTCTGAAAGTCCAGACCTTTTGGGATGAGAAATGGAAGTCCAGACCTTTTGGGATGGATGTGTCTCATGGTGCACACCAAGAATACTCATCCGCTTCAAAATTAGTATCGGATTAGTTCGATTAACTTTGAAGTAATTTGCTAGGAGTTTATTGGGGCAATCTTGTTGTAAATTTTGATAATGTTATGATTTGAATGTTGTCATTGTGGCAATCTTGTTGTAAATTTTGATAATGTTATGATTTGAATGTTGTCATTGTGGCAATCTTGTTATCACATGATTTTAATGTTAGAATCCGTTGTTTGCCATTTTTTTGTTATATACCACTTCGCGAATTAGCTTCAAAACATATCCAGCTTTCGCATATGCAAAACATATATATTAAAATATCAAGTCAACAATTCAATAATGAAAAGAATGACCAAAATTAAAAATAACTATTTTTGTGCTTTAACCCAACCCAAATTTGACAAGATCCATATAAACTAGTGCCTAATTCTGGGAAACAAACATCCAAATAAAAAGAAGAAATATTTGGGATTCAAAACTTGGACATGTATGTGATAAACAATGTAAAAAGAACAAAAACATCCTCCTCCAGTGGTTCGCTTTCTTTCTAGAACACCACCAACAATGTCTGGGACAAAATCAAGAGGCAGCAGGGCATGCTTGACTGTCCAGGACACATATGGTTAAGAGGCTTTCTGGGTCTTCAGTGCAAGGTGCAGGCATGTATGCAATACTAAATTCTATGATGCAGTAAAAGATAGATATTAGCAACTTCCAATGTGTACTAACCGGATTCTCCGCTGATCTGCCAAAAGCAGAAAAGGTTCTTCTAGTTGTTGAAAGAGTCTTAGGATTGCAAGCGATAAGGGACTCTTTAGTATAGTAGGGACTTTGGAAAAGAGAGGAATTTCTGGGCTTGAAATATTAGACAAACCTACCTCTGGTTTGGACAGCTCATCATCCGTGAAGCTCTAGAAGGAGTAAACATATATATGTATGGTTGTACACCAGCCTAGGTAAGGTAATGATTGTTCATAATGGCTTCTACTAAATGTACATAATCTACATGAAAACGAAAAAATGAATACTAATTCATAATATCTATATTATTCAGGATTTGATTACTTCATTGACATTTTAGAAGGAATAGTAAAACCAAGCTCAGGGGTCATGAACTATAAGAGATTTGGACAAATTATTGCAAATTTAAGAGACTAATAGATCATTTAAATGGCCAATAAAACACTTGAGCACATTTAGAAGGCCAATGTGTATTAACTAGTGAGATATTTCTAAAGTTTAAGGGACCAAATAGATAATCTAGAAAATTGACACTTAATACATAAAAACCACAAAATGAAAATGTTAAAGTTCAAATTTAAGTGGCAGTATTAATAATATTTTATTAAAATATCAAGTCAACAATTCAATAATAAAAAGAATGACCAAAATTAGAAATAACTATTTTTGTGCTTTAACCCAACCCAAATTTGACAAGATCCATATAAACTAGAAGACAGCAGCATCCTTAAACAGTCTATCAGATGCCTAATTATTCTGAGAAACAAACATCCAAATAAAAAGAAGAAATATTTGGGATTCAAAACTTGGACATGTATGTGATAAACAATGTAAAAAGAACCAAAAACATCCTCCAGTGGCTCATTTTCTTTCTGAACCCAAAACAATCCAGGGGCCTAGAACACCACCAACAAAACTCAGAATAACTTACATAGCTTGAATGTCTGGGACAAAATCAACAGGCAGCAGCGCATGCTTGACCGTCCGGGCCAAAATCAAGAGGCAGCAGGCTTTCTGGGTCTTCAAGTTGTGATTGAGATGCTGTTAGCTTGGCCTTCTTGTAACTCCTTGAACTTTTTAGAATTTCATCCAGCGTCATGCCAGAAGGGCTGCTTAAGTCAGAAAAAAGTACACAATTAACCGATAGTGATCATGAGGGAAAAGTATAGAAATAAACTTCCATGTAAAATGAAGCAGATTAAAGATTATCTAAGTCTAGAGTCCGCTCCGAGCAAGCAGCAGTAAGAAGGAAGTCATCATTCTTTTCTCACTTACATAGGTTTCGTAAGACTTTTTCTACCCCCCTCTTCTCTTTTCCAGCTGCAAGATCCTGTGACAGTTTCAATTCATATTAGAGAGAGATACACTAATAGAGAGAAATAAACTTCAGCATAAGAGCCAATGAAATAGAGAGAGATATGTTAATAGAGCCATACGCTATCAGTTCAAAGCAATTCGTGTTTCAAGGAGTCCTTTGAACCCGATGTACCAACAAATAACAGTTTTAAGATATTGGAATGAATATGCACACAACCATTCATATATGACAAGACATGAGAATACAAAAGCAAAATGATCAAAAAGTGATGTCACTTTTCATCCATCCGAATAGTCAGGAGATAATAAATTTTTAAATTTACCACTTTGTGATGAGTCATAATCTGCATTGCTTTCTCCATCCGAATAGTCAGAAGACAATGAAGCATCTGATGGGGTTCTGGTGCTGGCATCTGAATTACTATATTCATTAGAAGAAGCCTCACCACTACTATCATCCTTGAATATCGAACCTGATACTCCGAACAAGCTCCTTACTTGTTTCGAGCTATTCACAACTTCCCCATTCTTAATTGCAGAAGCTTTTCTGCCGACTTTATGATTGTGGTCTTCAAGTGAATGACGCCCATTAACTCTTGTTCTTAGTACCCGTATGTTTTTAGAGCTTTCCAGATTCAGTTCAGCCTTTTTACTGTTTAAACCATTGACAGCTCCAGCAGGCTTGGCATCATTGGATCGAAGAGCTTCTTCAGGGACAGAATAATCCTTGTGAGACTTGCTAGACACCATAGGTTTTGCCCCTGTATCAGAAACTTCTGAAGGCTCTTTGTTCGGCTGAAGTGTTGTTTTTCCAGAATTTGCTTTTGTAAATGAAACTTGAACTTCTACAGGGCTAGAGTTTCCAGTATGAGGCTTTGCTCCTAAACCATGATTGCTATTTAACATCAGATGAGTTTTTGAGTCAGATGGAGGACTATCAGAATGTGCATCATGACCATCAGAATATGCACCATGCTTCTTATTCTTCTTCCTGTTCTTAGCTTTCACTGTACCATTATCAACATTTGTTTTAGTTGCTTCATCAACAAGCACCTCAGCAGAACCTACAGTGTCAAGATCTTGCTTTCTAGGCGCAAAATAATCATTAAAGTTGACACCCTTACTTTGGCAGGGAACATCCACATTGTCGGTAACTTCATTTCCACCACCACTTATAGAGGGGCTCCCGCTGATAACAGCTTCAGGGCACCTCTTCTTACTGTTGCTTTCCAGTTTTTGTGCTAGAACTTCCGCAGATTGAATGCCTCCGTCATTTTCAGCTGTAGTATCTTTTCCATAGTCCAAAAATGATCCAATTAAATGATTTGTGCTGCCTGTATTTGCCAGAGAAGCTTGTTTTGTCACTTCAGATGATGAATACAACATATCCCCTACGTTATTCTTACCAGTATTCTCATTTTGTTCCAATGATTGTGGAAGTTTTACATCTGAATTTTGCTTCTTTCTTGATTTTTTTCTTGATTTCCCATGCATACTATCAGTATCCACTTGATCTTTTACCATCTGCTGGACCGATTCCACCACATTCTGAATCACACCATTAATTTCCTCATCAGTGGCCACCACATTCTGAATCACATCATTAATTGCCTCATCAGTGGCCACCACATTCAGAATCACATCATTAATTTCCTCATTAGTGGCCAGAGAAGTACTAATTGTATCCGTCTCTTTCCGTACCTCCTGAAGCCTAGTGCTCTCCTCTTTACAAAAAGTATCACTGAGGTGATCTCCATTCGCAATTTTCTGAGCTTTGGTAGGAGATATGCTGCTTATAAAGCCTTTCACATGTTCAGTAGCAGATGTCGGTGGTGTTACACTCACTAAATCCTTTGTGTTTTTCGACCTCTTTCTTTTCTTGGATAACTTTGGTGGATCCACAGTTTCACTAGTTTCAAGCAATTTTGAACCCACAATCGCTTCTTTAGCTTTTGAGCATAGATCATACTGAGCATATATTTCGTATTTTTCTGATGATGCAGTTTTAGAAGAAATCTCCACTGAAAATTCTCTCTCTTCAACTCTGTCATTCTGACCAGAAACATGACTTTGGTGTTCTGCTCCATCATTCTGATTAGAAGCATGATTTTGTTTATCTTTATGGATCTCATTCTCATGCCTTGAAATTTTGTTCTCTTTCTCAGCCTTATTAGATGCTTGGACCTTGATACAAGAATTTTTCTCTGCAAAAATAGCAGGACGATTCTTTGAAGCTCTCTTTCTATTGATATTTGATGCAATTACTGCTCCAGAGGCTTCATGACCACCTTCCACATTACCAGCCTCTTTGTTCCTCGTACCAATTTCTATAAAAATAAAAAATATAAATAAATAACAAACAAAATCAAGAATAGATGCTCCTTGTTACTAATTTTTGCTTTCCATTCATAGTAATGATGGAAAATGGATAGGAAGGAAGAAAACAATAATCTGATACAAGAACAGAGCATGTAAGGTTGTGTTTTCAATACCATCCACTGCACTTACCTAGTGAAGAGGGTCTTAAGTTTATTTCTTGGGCAGGATTGCCCTGCTTATCTTTTGGATAGATTGCATCAGGCTCAGGCTCAGAACTCAGAACATCTTGAATATGTTGTCCAGATGCAACTGCTGCAGCAGGATTTTCACCCAAATAGGACGAGTTATTATGCGTCCCAAAATGCTCAATCCCAACATTTGTCATAGTACAAGGAACTACAGAAGTTTCTTGATTAAAAGTTTTTGCTGATTTCTTTTCCCCTTTCCTGTTCTCATTGCTTGGACTAACCGATTGCAAATGAACAGCCTTTGGAGCACCAATGGATGAACCATCTAAAGTGGCATTTCTAGTATGCTGTTTGTCAAATGGAGATTTCTGAGGGATTGTTGAATGTTCAAGCATCAATCTATTAGATTCAGCAACCAATGTTCCATCATCTTTCAGTAAATCTTCATCACCTTTTTCTGCCAGCTTAATTTTACGCCTTCTCTTCGCTGCAGGTTCTGATTTTGGATTGTCTTCCAATGATTGATCTCGTAGCACATCAACACTATTTTCCATTGATTTAGCATCGTTGAGTTCAACATGCTTTTCTAGCTCTTTAGTCCTCTCACTCTGAACAGTAGACCTTTGCACAATGGTGGTGCCTCCTCCCTTATTAGCTTCAAGGAATGAATTGATGCCCGGTGCCTTAGTCTCCTTTTGTGATCTGTGTTCGGTTCCTTGATCAACACAGTTCGATTTAGTTTTAGTTCTAGCTATCCATTTCTTCTTTTTAGCAGGTATAACTCTACGTCTCTTCTTTTTAGAAGGTATAGTTCCTGAAGCTCTTTCTTCTGATGGTTTGTCACAAGAAACAATCTGCTTCTGAAGCTGGTTATCATCAACATTAGTAGGATAAATAGCAGGCAATGACAAATCATCCAAAGCAATATTCTTCGTACGCACTAGATTTAACAGGCTATTAGAACAGGGATTAAGAAAGTTCCTATTCCCATTATGATCCTCCAAACTAGAGGCATCAACAAAAATGAACCAACTTTTAGTCACCCCATAGAATGCACTACTCACTAACATGGATTCCGGCAAACAATAAAACTTTCCTCTGCGCTTTACCTGCCAAAAGTTATGAGAACCTTTCATAAATGCACACGACCATATTTAACACATTGTTACTACAGTCATAATCAAATACAATACCTTTAAACCGTGAATTTTAATACCCCCAATACAAGGAAAGACCAGAACGTGTTCGTGCAACACCTTCTCTGCATTAGAAAACAACAAAAATATACTTTACAAACAAAAATTGAAACCGGTTCATTGAATCAATAAACGATTCAGATAGATTAGCGCATTATAATTGAAGTGAAGCCTTCATGAGATAATCAAAGGCGATGATGCTATTTCAGTTAAAACGTAAAAATATCATTAAGCTAAAAGGATAGACGATTACTCTTAAGATCAGAAACGGTTTCGGAGGAGGTGACGGCGGTGACATAGTGAGTGCCGAGGCTGGTGTCTATGAAGACGGTATTGCAATCTGGTGTTCCATCGGAACCGGAGGTGGAAGACTGTCTCACCATCGATTTGAGCAGACAGATCTCAGGCGAAGGCAGAGAGTCGCTAGTAGTAGAGTTTTAGCTGCCTCGCCATTGATTTTGATCGATTAGATTAGATAGCAGCTATATATATACATAATGTAGCTTCTTTAAAGCATCCTACAAACAAACTAAGGACCACTTTCTTCACTCAATTTGCATAGAGATTTTGCTCAGCAGCAACAACCACTGCTTCAACTCATATCATACATATATATGCATCAATGCTATTTATTGCCTTTTAAATTAAACCAGTAGCCTTTTAAAATACAATTAATCAAGGCTTTTCCTCATTATTAAGTGGCACATATTGCTAATAATATATTCAAAATTACCCAGAAATCTTTACCTATCAGATCATTTGCATTTCAGACAACTTGGACTATCAGATTTTCACGCCTAGGTCTATATGTGCTACACTAGTCATACAATTTTACTTATTGGATAAACTGTTTTATCTAATGAACTTGAAAATATCCATATATGCATAATGTTTTTGAATTGGTAATTCTTTCTATTAAAGTTTTCGGTGCATATTAGGAACCCAACTCGAGACTAGGCATGGCAATGTAAATCCATTAAAGTTTTCGGTGCATACCTTTCACGATGAGTCGAAGAAGTAACAACCGAGGCCCCCGACGACGAGATGATGGCGGCACGGCGGTGATGGTTGATGGCGCCGGCAGTGAGAAAATCAATGGAGAAGTGGAGGAGAGGCGGTGAGGGAGAAGAGCAATGGAGAAGTGGAGGAGAGGCTCAGAGACGGAAGAAGCTTGAGAGATTGAGGAGAGAAGAGAACAAACGATCTGGTGGCTGTAATTTTAGGTTTTGTTTTATATAAATAAGGCCTAATACACAAATAACCCCTGAACTTATCCAAATATTGCAACTGCCCCCCTCAACTTTCAATTGTAACAACTTACCCTCTAAATTTGTCCAATTGTAAAACATAACCCTAAATTGAGAATTTTTGTACCCCGTATTTGAAGCAACCATAAAAAAGTTTTCCCGGATTCGTATCACGCCAAAGATCTGATTATCATACTCCACGAGCATTGCAGATTTTGTATTTCACGTGTTTCTTCAATTGCAGTCTATGTCAGTAATTTGAGGTTGTGTTTTATAATTGGACAAGTTTAAGGGGTAAGTTGTTATGAGGGGTAAGTTGTTATAATTGAAAGTTGGAGGGGGCAGTTGCAACATTTGGACAAGTTCAAAGGGTTATTTATGTATTAGGTCTATAAATAATAACTAAATTAATATAATATAACAATTACAGTTTAAATGTAAACAATAATGGTGAAGTGGTAATGCTCATTTCTTACAATTAAGAGAGCATGGGTTCGAGACTCGTGTATGTATGTCTAACATATTTTTTTTATATAAGGGTAATGGGTAATGGGTAGCGGGTAACGGGTACCCGTCAGATATACTTGTTTGGTTATATGGGTATCTCAAAATAGGAAGGTAATATATTTTTTTATATAAGGGAAATGGGTAGCGGGTAACGAGTACCGGGGGGTATTCCCATAGAATACCTGTGACGGGTAGTATTTTTAATCCCATACTCGTCTCATACCCTCTAAAACAGAGTTCGGGTAGTCCCATTAGGGTCGGATAGTGTCGGGTACCCGCGGGCACACTACCCGTTGCCATCCCTATTTGTGTAGCGACAAACAAGCAGTTTGGTTATATGGGTATCTCGAAATAGGAAGGAAATACAAGATCGAATAATAAACTGAAACGACATCGTTTTCATGATGTTCCTTTTTTCACTCTAATTTAGAGCAAATTTGACCGGGTGCTACCCGTCAGATATATATCGGGTACCGGGTACCCGGGGGGTATTCTCATACCCATGACGGGTAGTATTTTTAATCCCATACCCGTTCCATACCCTCTAAAACAGGGTTCGGGTAGTCCCATTAGGGTCGGGTAGTGTCGGGTACCCGCGAGTACACTACCTGTTGCCATCCCTATTTGTGTAGCGACAAACAAGCAAGTTTGGTTATATGGGTATCTCGAAATAGGAAGGAAATACAAGATCGAAATACAAATTCGACCGGGTTAAGGTGCAAAAATACCTCTAACGTTTTGGGTTAGGAGCAATTTTACCTTTAACGTCTAAAATGGTGCAGTTTTACCCCTAATGTTTGTAGTCAAGAGCAATTTTACTCCTAACGTTGATAAATTGGATCAATTTCAGACACTATTATAAGATACAATCATTTTTTCTTTATTTTGCACCAATTGCATATCAATTTGTTCTAAAAAAAATAATATGATTTTTTTATAATTTAATAATAAAATTGGAGATTAATATTTATAAATTCGGAGAATTTTTTGAATTTTTGTTGTCTAATTCGTACAAAAGACAGTATATTTTTAATATTTTTTTCTTATTTTTTTCACATCCCAACATATATTTGTGATTTGTTACTGATAAAATAACGCATGTGTAAAGTGTAGATGACAAGATTCATGACCGAGAAGACAGTTTGATGAATTATTTCTCAAATTGACCCAGTTTATCAACGTTAGGGGTAAATTTGCTCTTGGCTTCCAACATTAGGGATAAAATTGCACCATTTTAGACGTTAGGGGATAAAATTGCTCTTGACCCAAAATGTTAACGGGGCGGTTGGTATTCTATTGGGATAGGGATAGGGATAAATGTTGGGATATGGATAGGGATAAATGGTTGGGATAAGAATAAAAATATGATAGTCAAGAATTATTATTCAATGTTTGGTATGTGTGATAGGGATGGGGTTAAAATAATACATTTTACTATTTTAACCATATTTAAACTACATAACATTAATTTGAGAGATAAAATTGACTTTTCCATCATATTAAAATCGCAGGAGATTATCTCACCTCCTTATACCACCCCCTCCTGGTAGGGCTGTAAATGAACAGAGCCGCTCATGAGCGGCTCGGTGATCGGCTCGATAAAAGCTCGGCTCGACTCGGATCGATTTGTAAACGAGCCGCTCGTGAACACGATTTACTGGCTCGGTTCGTAAACGAGCCAAGCTTGAGCATGCCAAAGCTCGGCTCGAAAGCTCGCGAGCAGGCTCGATTAGAACATTTATGAACAAATTTTAGTTTTGTAGAAAACTATATAGTTTTGTGTTAGTTCACAAATATCTAAACTTAATATTATTTCATTTGCTATTAGATGAGTTCGTTCACAAACATAATAAATGAGTAATAGACAAACTATTTGTAAGCATCTTGTTTATTTATTCACGAACTTTGCTTGTGAGCTTGTTTATGTACACAATATAAAGAGTTATTTGCGAGCAAACTTCACAAATATAATTAACAATTTACTCAGAAACAATTCATGGTTAGATAATTTTCTTAATGAACTAAGTCTAAAAGAGGATTTTGGGCTCGAAACAAGCTCGAAGCTCGGCTCAAGCTCGTTGAGCAAGCCAAAGCTCGGCTCGGGCTCGGCTCGTTAATTTTATATCAAGCTCGGCTCGGACTTGAGCTCGTTAATTTTATAGTGAACCGAACTTGAACAAGCCAAAGCTCGGTTCGGCTCGGCTCGATTACAGCCCTACCTCCTGGGTATAGGATTTGAGGGATAAGAAGCTTATCCCTCATCCGTCTCACTCTTCTATCTCCCAAACAAACACGGGATAACTTATCTCGTATTTTTTATCCCTATCCCACCTCCTATATCCCTTCTAACAAACATCTCGTAAGGGTATTTTTGCACCTTAACCCAATTTGACCTTAAAAATGCAGATTTGTTTAACATACGAAATGGTACGAAACTAATTCTAATATTTCCAAGTAAGATAGATTTTATTCTTATGTTACCGAAATTTTGAAAAATTAGTTTGACTGTTATTTAATTGTTATATCAGATCTTCCAAACAAGTTTATTGATAAACTGAAACAGTTTCGTACATTTTTAGTGAGTTATTTGCAATTATATTAGTAACTCACTAAATATTGTAGACATTTTGATAAAAAAAAATTACAAATAATTATGAATAAAAAATATATTTTTTTACTGTATTACTAATATAGTTCCAAATAATTAACCAAAGATATATGAAACTATTTCAATTTATCCACAAACTTGTTGGAAGGTTTGATGTGACAGTTAAATAACACTGAAACCAGTTTTTTTAATTTTCAGAAACATAAGGATCTTGCTTGAAAACGTCATGGTTAAATTTATAATTTCAAACTATAAAAACTGTAATTCAAACTATAATGTGACTATAAAGAAACGGTAAAAAATCCTAATTTAAACTGCAAAAAAAAAATATAGTTTCAAACTCACATTTAAAAGAATAAAACATTTTTAACTGAATTGAATATTAACTACAAACTAATTTAGCAAAGAAAAATTTAATTAATGAGTTAAAAAATAAATAGTTTTTTTTTTGAAGGATTAAAAAATAAATAGTTAAAAATGAAAGTTAAGTTAAAATTTTAAAAGCATGAACACTCGAGCGATTTTCATTATATACTGAAATCGGTAGACTAGAGTTGAATTTAGAGAAAAAAATTATGAAACCGGTAGTTAATCTACCGGTTTCTTTACCAAATGAAACCGGTAAAAAAAACTACCGGTTTCGCCCTTAGTAGAGACCTACAGTGGATAAAATGCTAAATTAGGACGCTTATGAAAATTAAATCCTCATAGAAGCCCTAAATAGGGGTAAAATCTCATATTGTTATGGAGAATATCCATTACTATTACAAACTATATTAATTTATATGCATTGAGCAACATGAAGCACCAATAGTTCGGTGGTAGAATAGTACCATGTCACGGTATAAACCCAGGTACGATACTTGCCTGGTGCAGCTCTATTGTGATGAGGGGTTCACCACAATCATTTGGTTTGCACGATTAGAATAAGTGTAGCTAAACTCTTTTTTTTACTTATTATTCGGTTATATTGGACTCATGAACTATCCCGACCGAAGCTCATGAAGCAACCGTGATCTAGTGGTAGAATAGTATTATTCGGTTATATTTGACTCATGAACTATCCTGATTGGAGCTCATGAAGCACCAGTGGTCTAGCGGTAGAATAGTATCCTGCCATGGTACAGACCCGGGTTCGGTTATATAAAGAAAGTGAGTTTTTTGTTGTCAAAACGTGGATAGTGCTTGTCGATATTTGCAAAATCGAGGACTTTTGGATTGATATTGTCAATTTAACCGTTAACAATCTCAAAATGAAAATTTTCAAGAAGTTGATAATATTCTAAACAACTTTAAATTTTCAACTTTCTAGTTTTAAGGTCATTTATGTGTTGTTTGGTGAGCAGAGCAAGTTAATATTTAGAGAAATAAAGCTCCAAAATTAATGATTTTGAAAAATAAAAAATGTGGTTCCATAGTAAATGTGATACTAAAAACTTTGATTTTTGAAAATTTTCACTTGAGGTTGTTAACAGCCAAATTGGTAATGTTAACCAAAAGTTATTGATTTTGCAATTTTTGACAAGCATAGTTCTCGTTTTGACAACAAAAAATCACAGTCTCTCATATACAAACTAGTGTAACCACGTGTTTTTTTATAATTAATCCTTAAAAAGGTAAAATACATTATAGTAACTAAAATGTCAGATAAAAGCATTTTAAACTAGGTAACCTACAATACATTAAAGGAGCTTTTGGTTCATTTTGTGGTCGTTAACAGCCAACTTGGTAATGTTAACCTAAAAATTCTCGATTTTACAAATCTTGACAAGCACAATTCTCGTTTTGACAACAAAAAAATCACAGTCTTTCATATACAAATTAGTGTAAAATATTAGTATTTGAATTAATTTAATGCGTAATTGCACTTCCAAACTAATACATATGAAAAAAGAGTAATAAAAGATTATCAGTAAAATGCGTTATAATAACTAAAATGTCGTATAAAAGCATTTTAAACGAGGTAACCTACAATACATTAGGGAGCATTTGGTTCGTGCATGGGTAACAAAAATGAATTCAAAAAGAGCTTAAGGAGAAAGAAAGAGAATGAATGATTCTGACTTTCTCTATCTGTTTGGTTTGATTCCATAAAAGGAATTCGTTTGTGCATGTTTGGTTCAAACGACATAATCTACTAGAATTGTGAATTCGTTTTAACAACTATTTTTATACCTACATGTTTTGAATTAATAAATGGGTAAATTCTAAAAAACCCGCGTACTTTCATTTTTTTTATCAAATTGTTAGTTGGGTCGAACAAGAACGAGGCCTAAATCAAAAAATCCTTTTACTTTCTCTTAATTTAAAATTGTGTGCAAGAGGTCCGAATAAGCCAACTTATTAGGTATGTGATAGATTTTTAAAATCAACTATAAGTGTGATATGTTATTTAAAAAATTCAAGGTGCCAATAGTCAAAACTTGACAAGTTTTAAGGGTGTAATATGTATTAAGCCTTTTATATTCGTTCTTCTCTGCTTGTCCCCATCTGTTATAAACCCCAATTCCTATTTCTCAAAATCTCTTCGTCCCCCGCTGCCACGTCTTCCGCTGAATCACCACTGATCTCCACCTGCTTAACGATCTTCAAGGTATGATTTAGATTTCGATTACCAAAAAATAAACAACCGAGTTGTCCTCAAGTGTTCATATCAGGTCTGCAAGAACAATAACATTCTTCTGTTTTAAAGTCCGGAAAAAGATTTCATAGAGAGATAAATCTAGCAATTGATTATCCTTGTATTCTGATTGTTTATTCTTCTATGTATCAGATAATACAATCTCCCTTGATTTCAATAAACCTTGAAGTGTAGTAATAGACCGAATACTGATGAAGATTGCATCTCATTTGAAATATTTCATTGAAATATTTTTCATGGAAAAGCAAGAGGATAGCCAAAAGGAATTTGGTCCATTACTATATTATTTATGCAAAGAATGGTCTCTATTGGATTGCTTCGCTGTTTAACGAAGAAGAAGATGAGCACATCGACTGTATAATATATTTTGATTTGACGGAAGAAAGTCTGGATTATATGAATTTGTCTTCAAAAAGTTTGGATTGTTCAGCCTTGATGAATTACAATGAGTCTATAGCAATTACAGGTTAGCTCTTGCTGGCATTGATGAATTACAAGAGTCTATAGCAATTACAGGTTAGCTTTTGCTGGCATTCAGAGTCTATAGTTTCCTTGTAATTCATCATAGCAAGAATTATAGGAAGCATTCTTACTACTCCTTGCATGCATCTCCAACAAAGTTGCAGTAGGTAAGAAAACTAGCTACTTGGCATTTTCTAATGGTGAAAGACTAAAACATAGCAATACAATTCTTTCTTTATTGTTGTTATTTTAAGTTTGATCTAGGCGATATTCTTAAGTAATTTAACTCGTGTTTTCATAAAATATTTATAAACAAATCTGATATTTTTCATGAAAACTTTGTTGAACACTTAAGCAAATTCGGGTTTATATTTGATCATTGCGGGAGTACCTAATAGTCGATTTAGATTCCGAATTTGATTAAGGTTTTCAGTCTTAGACCGAGAGGAAAGATTGATTACAGTTCAAAGCCTATTAAATTGAATTAATTGATAAATTGTTACATCTTAATAATCAGATCAAAGTTATAAGTTGTGTTTTCGCTTAGTGTAAATAAGTCTTGAAATGAACTTTAATCTAAATATAATTTCTATAAATGGTAATCTTAACTATAACCAAAATTAGAATTAGAAACTTTTTTAAACCATTAACGATTTTCCTATAAACCTTGAGAAAACGAATTTAATTAAAACAATAATTTTTAATCAAATTATCAGATGTTCTCTGTGGGATCGATGTTTTTTTATTACTACAAGCGAAACCGTGCACTTGCGGAATTCGCTCAATAAGTTTTTGGCGCCGTTACCGGGGAACGGTGTTGATATTTGATTTTTTTTTAATTATTGTTTTTTTTATTCCGAATCTTGGTTTATAGATTTATATAATTTATGTATTTTATATAGTTTTATTTTATTTTATTGAGGATGGTCACTAGGACTAAATCCTTGTTGTTATTTAATATTTTCATTTAGATTGTTAGCAGATAAACAGGAAAAAAAATCCAAGTTTTCTAAAAAAGAATGAACTGGAGATTTGATCATTAATACCATTCACAGAAGAAGTTTACAGAAAAGAAATTCAACATGCAGATACATCATAGAAGGGAAATGAAATTTTTGAAAAAGCATGTCAGACGTGACGGATGGTTTTTCCAGAGAAATTTTTTCTCTTCCCAAACACTTTTAACTCTTTTCTATAAACTTAACCATTCATCAAAACATCATATCTCTTTGTAAAAAAAAATTATTCAATTCCTACATTAAAACCAAAATAATTTCTTCTTTTATCATATCATTTCCTTAAACACTTACATTTATCTCTCTTAGAAACAACAGATCATCACCATGGAGACTCTTCTCAAACAGATATATCAGAAAGTAGGAATGAGGAATACAGTCATTGGAATTATCTTACCCGCTAGGAAGGAATTGTCTACTTTTAGCATAGCTTCGAAAGTTTCGGTTCATGTGCGTAGTTTTTGTTCGTACACGGAACTAGAAGTTCGGGCATTCAACTGGAATCACTAGATCCTGAAATTGAGAAGACGAGAATTTTTTTTTGAAGTTGGGGATAAAGTTTTACTTTTCAATTCCCGATTGAGGTTGTTTCTAGGTAAGTTAAATGGACGGGACCATATTTAAATCCGGTCCAGGTAATTGATTTTGTCCAAAATTGAGGTTTCACACTTTTAATAAAACAATGACTTTTTGGATTAATGCTATTAAAACCATCTTTAACGATCTGAAAATGAAAATTTTCAAGAATTAAAGTTGTTCAATGTCATATTTGCTATGGAACTACATTTTCGATTTTTGAAAATCATCTTTTTTAGAACTTTCTCTCTCTAAACATTAACTTTCTCTCTTTTTTACCAAACATCATCTAAATAATCTCAAAATAAAAAAGATGAAGAATTAAAGTTGCTTAGAATATTAGTAGTTCTTAAAATATGTCATTTTTAAGTCGTCAAGAGTGATTTTAATAGTATCAATCGAAAAAATCCTTATTTTGCCAAAGTTGAAAACTTTAGTTTCTTACTTTGAAAAAAAGTAAATCACAGTCATTTATCTGAAAATTAGTGAAACCACAGAAGTTTTATTTGAAATTTATCTTTTTTTTTTTTTCATGTAATCTTCCCACTCAAAGGTCAAACGATGTGTAAATAATAGAAGACTATGAATGGTGTAGCAAACAATTGGATATGTACCTACAGAGTTAATGATATCCCAACTATTTACAATATATTTGAAACAGGTGTTCAATATGGCTTTTTTTTCATGCGGACAGATTTACCCTTGTCTCTATGTAGGAGTGGTAATTTCTGCCACGAAAACACGATTTACAGAGACAACCCGACTGACACGAAAATCATTTATCTAACATTTATAACATATAAAACCATATTTAACACCATTTTGACACGAAACATGAAATTGCCACCTCTATCTCTATGGATAATAATTGATTGTGCTATTGTGTAAGCACAAAACAAAGAGGAGAGAAGTGGGTTAAATGATAAACATGGGAATGGAGTACAAAAATTTAAAAAAATTGTTTACATAATTTTTCCTCCTTATATCTTCTATTGTTTCTTGTTTCGGTGATAATTCTCTACATACCGTAGAGTTCGATTAAGTTTGTTGTTGTATCATGGGAGACGATTGCTCCGTAGCGGACAAATTCTGTCTTAAAAATATGTCCAGTACATGCCTCAACGTTTTCCTCCGATTATTTACGTTCCAAATAGAAGGTTGCAAATATTCTATAACTCTAATTATTATTTTTTTTGTAATTTCAGATTATTAAAGCAATTATTTTATCTGTTTTTTATTAATATTATCTAACGATTCTAAATAATAAAGAAATGATGTGGTCAATTTACCTCTTCCTCTAAGCTATTTAAAACAACCAAAAAATGACAAACTAATTTTTCTACGAATAAACTCAAATGATTAAGAAACAAATTACTTAGTCCCCAACAAAATCGCTAGTGAGCGAAAAAACGATTTTAGTGAAAGGTGATCCGTTGGTAAATCAAAACATAGATATTTAAATACGAGCCTTGGATTCATTTTGACATGTTATTTTAGAAAATTTCGTTTTTACTAATGCTCAAAGATGAAATCTTTTTGTCTTATTAATTTTATATAAAATACATTTTTATAGAGTCGTCTCAATTAACCAGAAAATAATCAATCAGATAGACTATTAAAACAAAGATTTTAAGTTTATGAGTACAACTTACTAGCCTTAACATCTTCATCTTTTAAAACGATATAATTATTTCATTTTAGTCCTTTTATGAGTTTTACTTTTTTTCAAAAATAAAATAAAAAAGAATTGAGTTTTTAATGAATATAAGATAAATAAGATAGAGCAAATAAAGATACATGTTGAATATCCAAGGAAAGTAGGGGTATCTTGGTAATGTATGCTCACAGGTTATGGGCATACGAAAAGTTAGCAAGTCTAAAAGACTTCGCGGTTTTATAGGAGTTTCTGATAACATCCAAATATTATCCTTTCGAATAATATGGTTATTTTGACGTAAACGGGTTATATTCTTTCAATTTGGATAGAGCTTTCCGGACCCAGGGTCAATCGAACACTTAACAATATGTCCAACGTTTATTAGTAGGTTCAATTTCAACATTTATTAAGAAATTCTACTATATTCTCGGTGTAATACACTCGTCCAATCAACTTTTGTACATATTTATTTATTAACATTAATAATCTCTCACGAATTGATATTCATCTCTCTTTTAATGTGCAATTTTAAATCCGATTGGATAGCTATAGAATGATGTAGGTTGTGGGCGGCCAAAACATGAAATTACAAATAAAAATAACTCTTATCTTTATGTTAATAAGGTTTAAAATTACATCTAGTAAACCTTATATTTAAAATTATACGTAGAGATTAAATTTATTCACTCCTAATAACTACATGCGTAATTTTAAAGATTATCCCTTACTTTTAAAGAATAAAAAAGGTGAAATGTACAAATTCTGGTAAGTTATTATAATATATGTGGGTCATAAAATTTATTTTCTTAAAGATATACTTCATATTTTAATTGAAGTATTATTGACTTGCACCTTTTTTTTAAAAAAATAAAAAATAAATAATTGTTATACTTTTCATGTAAATAATCGTAAGTAGTTAACAGAATATGAGTAACGTTTTCCAGAATTTTATTTAAAAAGTGAGAGAATTTTTTATATATATATCTTTTTTCATCTCCCGAATCATTTCGGGACTAAGGCTTTGTTGTTGTTGTATATCTTTTTTCATCAGAGTGTAGATAAAGGCAAATTATTAGAAGCTTCCGGTTCTCCATGTCAAATGGAGGACCTTCCATACATATCTTGACACGTGTAACATGGATCCACATATATTATAAGAGGTCCCACTATTTTAATTATTACATTGGGTCACAATACACATATCCAAATGTGAATTGGAAGTTCTCTGAATGACATGGAAAACCCAATGCTTAATATAAGAGCTCATAGATAAAACTAGTTTACCACTAACTTCTTGATTGATATTTTTCAGTTAATTACAGTATACAATATAGTATAAATTATACACCCTAAAATATAAACCATAAAATCTAAATTATAAACCTTATACATGAGATGTGTAATCAAATTATTGAAATTATTAGCTCAATGCACCACGTTATCAGTGTACCAGACATATATAAAATTTCTCTAAAAAAATATAAATTGTTCGATATATTTACAGATTATGAGTAACACTTGGTTATTTTGAACGTTAGGGACTATGCCGTAACTATCAGTTTAAATTTTTAGTTTAATTGGTTTCTTGACATGGTATATCGGCGAATGTTCAATGTTGGCCCCCGGTAATATGAGCGTCTCGCACCAAATGAATTTTTTGGATGTCACGTTTTGAAATGTTTTTGCGTGTATTGACAACATACTTTATTAATATAGGTCAGTCACTTCTTTTATATTTTTAATATGAGATTCAATTTATTCATGTTCACATTATTATCTTTTAGGATTCTTCCTTGATACAGATCATATTTGATGTGATAGTTTTCAATCATAAACTAACAAATATATTCTCAAACTAAACTTGAAGGAGTCGTGAAACTCCCAAAATTCACGAGTTGATCACATAGGTTTTGAAAATCCTCATTGTTAAGAGGGATGAACCCTAAAAACTCTCAAAGAGATAAATTTATATTGATTGATAAAAAGTTGATTCATTACACGAAAGAGATGAATTTATACTCTTTCTAACTTAAAAGATCAAATTACATTAAAGCCTAAACACACAACTAGTTAGATAAAGCTCAGAAGGGGTAAAAAGGGGTAAGTGTACGGTGTCCCAATGTTGTAAACTGAGGGTATGAATTGTAAATAAGGAGTGACAAATTTATAATTGGGAGGAAGCTGGAGAAGAGGCAAGATTGATTTTCAAGCACCTTTTAAAAAGTCCACATGACACGTGGGCTTCATTTCAAAAAGAAATGGTGACTTTTTTTAAAGCCCACGCAACATGTGAATTTGGTTCTGAAGTGTAAGCTGGTGCCTTTAAAATCCACATGACGCATGAGTTCTGTTTTTCACATGAATTGTCTTCTCTTCCCTTTGGTGTGTCCCCCTTTGGCTCGACTTCTCCCACCACTTGTTTCTACACATTCGGTCGACTTGATACCTTCATTATTCCTTACTTAATCTTTTCTACCTCGATGCAACCCTTTTAGGACCGAGGGGGTGGGAATGATATATTGTTTGTTTCATCTGTTGATGTTGGTGGTAGCGGTTGATTTTGATCGTAAATCAACAAAGAGGTTTCTTCTCTAACTTATCTAGAAAGAGTGAATTCCAAATATTCACA
Organism: Euphorbia lathyris; assembly: GCF_963576675.1. NCBI lineage: Eukaryota > Viridiplantae > Streptophyta > Magnoliopsida > Malpighiales > Euphorbiaceae > Euphorbia > Euphorbia lathyris. The sequence goes on along the minus strand of NC_088914.1, from coordinate 13,987,544 downwards.
AGCTAAACCCGTAAGAATTGTAAAATCCTCGTTGTAGAATGGATGAATCTTAACATAAGTTCTCAAAGCGGAAATATAATTTGATTGATAAAAAATTAATTGATTACGAAGAAAGAAATGAATTTATATCATCTCAAAACCTAAAGATGAAATTACAATAATAGGTAAATACATATAACTAAATAGATAAAGCTTAAAAGGGTAAAATGAGATAGAGGTAAATGAGTGGCAATATTATAAATAAGATGGTGACATGAGTTGTAAATAAAGGGTGTCAAAGTTGCAATTAGGAGGAAACTTAAGTGAGAGGCAAATCTGATTTGTAATTCACAGGTCGTGTGAGAATAACCACACGGCGTATGGGCTTTATATTCGAATGGTTGTGAATTTTGTAGTCCACACGATGTGTGGAATTCCCATGCAGCATGTGAATTACAAAATGAAAAATAAAAATTCTTCATTAGATCCACACAACATGTGGACTTTATTTTTCACATACATGGCATTTTCTTTGCTTCTGTGTGTGGCTCCTTTGACCCGACTTCTTTCACCACTTGTCTCCTCTCATTTCGTCGAATGAATGCCCGCATGAAATGATTTATCTCCCTTATTTTGAAAGGAAAACTTCAACGTCAACATTATTAATTTTCTAAATAATTAATTCTTATATAAAACAAGTTTTAAATGAATATCAATTTTCAAGTTAATCGAATTATTAATGAAAATATGTCTAAAATAATAGATAAAATCTCTCAACTTTTTAATCAATTTTTACTTTCAAGTTTAATTTGAATTGATCTGAATTATCATAAAAAATGCATTTTTAATTTCAATCTATATAGCATAAAATTATTCAAAAGGAAACAATTTTAAAACTATTTATAATTACTCCTTCAAAGTTTCATCTCTCTGTTCTTACTTATTTTTCTTCTTTCTTTCCTTTTCTCCTTACTTTTCCACTAATTCCTTTCTAACCGGATCTATCCCGAGGAGGAAGAAGGAAGTCTTCATTCTTCCTCCTCTCATTTATGTTTAGATTTAGTTTTATCCTTGCATTTTCTTAATTTGTAGCTTTAGTTGGTTTGAAATCTGTTACTTTATTGAAGTTCTTTTCGTCAGATTTACATTTGTTAACCATATTTCTATCTTTTAGCCTTTTTTCGATTTTAGCACAAGCGGAAAAGGTTTATCTTATCCGTAGATCTATAGATCTGCGTGGTTGCACAATAGAAAATGACTCAGATCCGAATGTCTGAAAGAGTTTAAAGGATGAATAACGGATTGCAGCAGTATTTTAATGAAATTCGTATTCAAGGAGTATATGGTTTCTATTTTCTTTCTATTAGTTCTACCTTTCATGGTTTTTATTACTCTTTGTAGTCTTTTTTCTTCCTGTAATGGATCTTGTACTGGCGCTAGCCTGTATGGGTATGAGGTTTTATTCCTCTTTTTTCATGTATATGTATCTCTGAACTTCTTTATCTAATGAAATGATACGTACTATTTTATCAAAAAATAAAAAAAAAAAACTATTTATAATTACATTTAAATAATATAAAAATTTGATATCGCTATATCGTACAAGTTTTTTTTTTGAAGTGTATCGTACAAGTTTTCAACTGGTGTTTAAACAAAAATCGTTCCATAATTTTCTTTTAACAAAATTGTTAAATATTTAACAATACTAATTTTAATATTTCAAAAATAAATGTAATATTTCAAAAATAAATGTTATCATATAATAAATCAATAAGTTAAAATTATTATTTGACAAAGTAAGTCTTACTTTGTATTTTTCACCATTAGATGATGGAGTGTAAAATTCATCTAATGGTGAAAACACATAAAGTAAGACGTACTTTCAAAAACAAAGTAAACATAGCTTTTACCTAAAGGGTAAAAATATTTATAACGTTAATAGTTAAGAGCACTTATACTAACGTCTAAAATGATGCAATTTTACCAATAATATTGGCATTCAAGAGCAATTTTATTTTTAATGTTGATAAGTTGTGCCAATTTGAGAAATAATTCATCAAACTCGTGACATTTACATTTTCACATGTGTGTTATTTTATCATTAATTTATAACAGATCACAACCATATCAATAGACATGTTTTTTTTAAAAAAATTATACTGTAGTTTGTACGAATTGGACAAAAAAAATTAATATTTCGTCGAATTTAAAAATATTAATCTCAAATTTTATTATTAAATCATAAAAATGTGAATTTTTTCTATATACATCTGATAGGCAACTGTTGCCGAATAAGAAACAAAATATATGCCCGTTTGTTTCCATTTTTTAGAACTGCCTTTTGTCTTTTAAGTCTAAACATGAGACAAAAAGTGTTTGGTAAAAATTCGAAATAATAGCTTTTAACATAAAAATCAACTAATATATGTTATCTATCATTAACAGCAAATGACTAACAACAACAACAAACATCAAATATAAATATGTGATCAACAAACGAGCTCGTTTTATAATTATATTAGAAATTGATCCAACTTGACAACTTTAGGGGTCAATTGCTTTTGGAGGTAAAAGTACTCATTACTATTAACGTTAAAAATATATTTGAATCCCATAATAATAAAGGAATCGATTTCAACCAAGAAGAAATTGAAAACTAGAGCGTTTGGTGAGGTGGAAGGTGGTTGTAGCAGTTAGGGGTGTTTTTTTTAGGGTATTGTTAAATACCGCCCCTAATTTCCGATTCACCGCACTGTTTTGACCATTATACCCTTGCCACTTTTTTTCCCCTAAAACCTTCAAAACTCTCTCTAGTTTTCTCTCCCGAGCACAAATCCCGGATTTGAAAAAAATGGATCAAAACATTCCCGAAGACAATGAGTTCGAACACGAGGTAATATTACGAGAATTAAAAACGTTATTTAGCATTTTTTTATTTTTTTTTATTCGATTTTTGCCTGGGCGGGTGGCGAATACCACCCGTTCCTTAGGCCGAACGGATGAACTACCCGTTCGGCCTAAGGAACGGGTGGTAATCGCCACCCGCTCCACCTATGGAACGGGTGGTACGCGCCACCCGCTCCACCCATGGAACGGGTGGTACGCGCCACCCGTTTCACCTATGGAACGGGCAGTACGCGCTGTCCGTTTCCACCTATTGTGGAATGGGTAGCCTGCCCGTTCAGGCAAAAATGGGCAGAAATTGCCCCGAATTAATTTCGAACGGGAGAAATAGCCCCGAAGTATTTTTTTTGTAATTTTAATGTAAATTTTTCGTATATTCAGGTACCGATAGAAGATTGGAACCCCGATAACATTGATTATAGTTCACGTTTTATAACGGATACCGTTTTCCCCTCCAGTCAGGATGCTATTGATTGGGCAAAAAAGATAGCTATTCAGAATGGGCTTGAGCTTGTAATATCTTCGCACAAAAATGGGGGAAAACAGAAGTTGTTGCGCTGTTCACGGGGTGAACGATATAGAGGTGTTGTGAAAAATGATGAAGATCCTGCAATTAGGAAAAGTAAAACTAAAGCGTGCCGCTGTAAATTTCAGATTAAAGCCTATCAACATGCAGACCTTTCGGGATGGGGGATAAAGGCTAAGGCTGGGTTAACTGGAATGCATAACCATACAATGCGTATGTATCCAAAGGGAAGTCGGCAAATGAGCGGACTCAGTATCGCATCTAAACAAATTGTGCGTGATATGTCTTCAGCTCAAGCAAAGCCTTGTGCTATTTTAGCAGCAGTTAAAGAAAAACACCCAGAGGACAACTCAGTAATTAAACACATATATAATTACAGGGACAAAATGAGGAGGGACGCGTTTGAAGGTAGAGACCTGGCTAGTCAATTCTACCATATTGCTGTGGAGAACAAATATGTCAATTACACACAGGCTGATTCAGGTGTGATAACGCATGTGTTCATGGCACATCCAGAGTCAGTTGATATGTTCAGGACTTACCACTGGTACATCGGCATTGATTCAACGTACAAAACAAACAAGTACAAAATGCCGTTTGTTGAGATTGTTGGGATGACGCCATGCAATAATAACTTCAAGATAGCGTATGCTATTGTTAAAGACGAGACCGAAGGGAGCTATCGTTGGATTTTGCAAAGGCTGAAGATTTTGCTTGGGGATGATCTTAACCCGACCGTTGTTGTTAGTGACAGGGAGCTTGGGTTATTAAAGCCGATACAAGAAGTTTTTCCACAAGCAGCGCACTTGCTATGCACTTGGCATATAAATAAGGATGTGGAAGATCGTGTGTATAGAATCATTGGAGATAAAGGCCTTGCCTCTAAATTCAAGAATGGCAAATGGAGAACAATATTAGAATCATTAACCATTGAGGAGTACGAGACCAATCTTATGATGATGAAGGAAAAGATGAGCAGGTTCAAAGGAGTTATCTCGTATGTTGAGGAGACGTGATTGGTGCATAAGGAGAAGTTTGTTGTTGCTTGGACAAAGGAGTTCCTACATTTTGGTAACACAACTACTTGTCGAGTGGAGAGCGAACATGCTAGTCTAAAGCAATGGCTCAATACGGCAACTGGGTCCCTTGACACGGTATGGCAGAAGGTTCACAAGCAGATTGAATCACAAGCAACCAATATAAGGTATTTGCTATTTCTTCTACTGCGATTTTGGAATTTGCATTTCGGGTTGTATCATTTCACTAACTAATAATAATTTTGTCTTCGTATCAAGTACATGCTTGAACAGTCGCGGCTTCGTCAAGCAGTCACTTTCACCGGACGCCCATTAAGCCAACTTGTATTCAAAGTCTCTCATTATTGTCTGCAGTTGTTGAATCAAGAGTTAGAGCGTATGAGAGGGTTGAGCCATGAAGTGTACGTGCGTTGCGGTTGTGTATTGAGAACATCGTATAAGATACCATGTGCATGTGAACTGAAACGAGCTTGTGATCTGGAACAAATGATCAGTTCTGAGAGTGTTCACGTGTTTTGGAGAACACTTTTAATCAATCATGGTCACACTGATGAAAATGACGGGCGTAATGATCTAAACGAGGAGCAGCGATATTTTAAGTCCTTAGTGGACCAAGTCTCTAAAGCCGATCCATCCGTAATGCGTAATATTTCAATGTTTATCCATGATCAACTACACCCTGATCAAGCTCAGTACACCGAACCCGATGTCAAAATTAACGTGCGGGGGTGACCTAAGGTGAGCAAATCCACAAAACGTATGCCGAGTTCTTGGGAATATAATGAAACTCGTCGTGGACGGGCTCGTTCTACTAGTTCATCTAGGAGTCGTGGTAGAAGTGACAGAATTAGCTCGTCATCCTCAGTACATAATGCTGCCTCATCAGGTAAATTATATCTGATAAACCTAACTTTTTTTTATAACTGTTTTGCAATATAGAGTTGTTTTACACTAATATACATGAATGCAGATGGAAAAATGTATCATGGTTCTGAATTCGTACATTTCGATAAAATAGTTGGCATAATTAAACCATACGTCGAATCATACTACGACGTTGTAGGTGATGGAAATTGTGGTTTCCGTACGGTAGCAACTTACATTTTTGGTGACGAAGAAGCGTGGCAGACAATTAGGCATCACATTCGAAATGAAGTAATTGCTAACCGTTGTTTGTATCAAAGAGTGTTTGTTGATACTGTTGATGCAGCTCTTCGTAGAGTAAGTTGGGACGGTGCAGGTTGTACGCCGGATTATTGGATGATCGTTTGGGATGACTTGTGGCCGGTTGCTACCATGTACAATTCTGCTATCATGTTATTTGGCTTCTCAGGTGGGGACACATTAGCGTTGTGTGGTACTATCTTACCATTGTATGCCGCATCGACTGCTACAAGACCATCACGTGAGATTTGTATAGCTCATTTAGGGAATCACTGCCAGCACTACATACGTTTAAATTTATCGCCTAACTTTCCGGTGCCCCCTATAGTACACTGGTGGTTTGTGCACCGAGGCCAAAGCGTTATAGGATGGGAGCGCTTCTATCAGGATAGGGTGACACAGTGGACCAGATTGGCCCAACTTAGGGGATATTAGTGGTTGATATTCTGTAATGTTACAGGTGAATTCTGATGAATTATGTGTGGTTCTGTAATGTTACAGGTGAATTGTGATGAATTATGTGTGGTTCTGTAATGTTACAGGTGAATTCTGATCAATTATGTGTGGTTCTGTAATGTTACAGGTGAATTATGATGAATTTTGTGTGGTTCTGTAATGTTACAGGTGAATTGTGATGAATTTTGTGTGGTTCTGTAATGTTACAGGTGAATTGTGATGAATTATATGTGGTTCTGTAATGTTACAGGTGAATTCTGATGAATTATGTGTGGTTCTGTAATGTTACAGGTGAATTATGATCAATTATGTGTGGTTCTGTAATGTTACAGGTGAATTGTGATGAATTTTGTGTGGTTCTGTAATGTTACAGGTGAATTCTGATCAATTATGTGTGGTTCTGTAATGTTACAGGTGAATTGTGATGAATTTTATGTGGTTCTGTAATGTTACAGGTGAATTTTGATCAATTATGTGTGGTTCTGTAATGTTACAGGTGAATTGTGATGAATTTTATGTGGTTCTGTAATGTTACAGGTGAATTGTGATGAATTTTGTGTGGTTCTGTAATGTTACAGGTGAATTGTGATGAATTATGTGTGGTTCTGTAATGTTACAGGTGAATTCTGATGAATTATGTGTGGTTCTGTAATGTTACAGGTGAATTCTGATCAATTATGTGTGGTTCTGTAATGTTACAGGTGAATTGTGATGAATTATGTGTGGTTCTGTAATGTTACAGGTGAATTCTGATGAATTATGTGTGGTTCTGTAATGTTACAGGTGAATTCTGATCAATTATGTGTGGTTCTGTAATGTTACAGGTGAATTGTGATGAATTTTGTGTGGTTCTGTAATGTTACAGGTGAATTCTGATCAATTATGTGTGGTTCTGTAATGTTACAGGTGAATTCTGATGAATTTTGTGTGGTTCTGTAATGTTACAGGTGAATTGTGATGAATTTTGTGTGGTTCTGTAATGTTACAGGTGAATTGTGATGAATTATGTGTGGTTCTGTAATGTTACAGGTGAATTGTGATGAATTTTGTGTGGTCCTGTAATGTTACAGGTGAATTCTGATCAATTATGTGTGGTTCTGTAATGTTACAGGTGAATTCTGATCAATTCTGATTAATATATTCGAACATGTGGTATTCCAACGGCTATATTCCAACGTCTATATTCCAACGTCTATATTCCAACGGCTATATTCTCCATCTATAAAATTAAACAATGTTGCTACTTCAGTTATCCACATTTACTCTTTACATTACGATCAACGAAAACTCTCAAACATAAATGGCTTCATCTGATTTTACCAACGAGTTCCCTAATTTTCCTCTCGAGAAAAGCATAGTTTCAACTTTGAATAAGTCTGATTGCACGACGAAGATGCTTGATTACCAATACTACGCAATCCGTGTATATAGAGAGACATTTGTGAGTCCAACAATGTTCCATCCTGAATTTCCATTTATGTTTTGCTTCAAGCTTCCGTCTGCTGGTGAGTTTCCAATATACTCACTACACATGTTGTGGTTCTTATGTTATATGTATTACATGCCTTTTGAATTTGCTCTAGAGGAATGGTTGAACAATTTGAATGAAGGAAATATTCCTAGTCATATTCAAACATTTCTGAAGTGGTTTATGCCTATTGATGACTGGAAAGCTATGTTCGCCATACTATTGCGTGATAATCAGAGGGGAATCATCTCTAAAAAAAATTTCAACTCCATCATCTTTTTAAGATGGACAGAGTCTGAAATTTCTCATGAGGTTCATATCATTTCACATTTCAGTAAATATCATTTCACATTACTAGACCAGTAAAGAAAAACCAAAAATAACTTACAATCTCACTGTTTGAGCGAGTATAAACAGCCGGTCCGGGTGCAACAATCTCCGGAAGTAGACGAGGGTGTGAGTGACGGGTGTACCAATGCATGTACTGATCCTCACAATCTGATGGAGTATGTGCTGGAGTGAATACAGACAGTATAAGGACGGACGACTGGGGAAAAGAGTCCCAAATACCCTGCACCATCACAGCTGGCACCTCTACACGATACTTCAAACTGGTCCACGGGCGAACAGCCTTAGAAGGCTGCAATATCGGTCTAGGAATGGTCTGCACATGTCCAAGCTGTCGAAGGCATCGCCCCGGCATGTACGGCTCGATCACATCCCGATACCGTATCCATCCAGAATATAGAGTCCTCGGGGTCTCAGTAATGGCATCAGGGCCATACGGCATCCACATGACCTATAGATGTATAAAATTACATTAACACATACAAGTAATACACAAATTTGTTTTAATTGAACAGTATTTATAATTATAAAGCAATTATACCTCATCTGCTGTCAACACATCAAGCCGGGCACGAAATGCTCTCAGCCGCTCATCGCTCTTCTCCATCGATATAGATGGCCACAACGAAGCCCTAGGAAGATCCGGGTCAACTGTAACTGCCTCTCGATGTGGCTTGAAGCAAGGAAAATACTCGTAAATCCAGGACTGGAGCAATGTCATACAACCCGTCATCTGCCCGCAATCTCCTCTGGTAGCAATACCAAGATGACGGTATAGATATGCTAGTGCAGCTGATCCCCAAGAAAGTCCAACGGCTCCAGCCGCCGAGTCCTGCACCTCTAACAGACAAGAAGGTCGGATGCGGTCACCACTCTTGTCTACGAACAAGGTGGAACCGAGCATCAGCCACGTCCAAGCTATAGCCTGGGTCTCAGGAATCCGATCACCTCTACAGTGCTCCATGACGGAAGCGGCTCGTATACCACCAGAAGCATAATGACGGGCATCTAACTGAACCCGAGTCACCCCAAACAAATCCATCACACACTCCTTAAGCTCATCAACAGTCGCATCAACAGTCACCATGGCACCATCTACGGGGATGCGCAATATCTCCCACACATCATGCATCAAAATGGTCATCTCGCCAAATGGCATATGAAATGATGACGTGTCTGGCTGCCACCGCTCTACAAATGCCGTGATCAGAGCAGCATCTATGTGACTGTGCATAATACCAGGTAAATGGAACAAGCCAGATGACTCGATATGCAACTGAATCGTCCGGGAAGAACCACTGTACCATAATCTCAGCTTCGTGCAATACCCTGATCTGGTATGACACCTAAGGACGCCCCTATCCTGACCGGCCCATATATCACATGCAATATGTCCCAAAAAGCTCGGGATCATAGCACCATCAAATGGACCCCCGGGGACGGGGTCCTTCACAACCCAGTCATCCTCTACACTCCTCGATCGCTTGCTGCTACCTGAAATTACAGCAAACGGTTTACATTAATTTTTTAGTATATTTTTCAATAATCACGATTAACACAAATACAAATAAACACATTTTTTAATTTCTCTTACCAGAAGAAGATGCTGCGGTAGAAGAAAATCGTCCGTCTCGACCCCTCGTCACAATGCCACGATCTATGGGGATAGTATCAGCACTAGGACGATGCATAGAAGCATCCCCGTCCATGTCTATATCAGCCGCCTCATCCCGTCCCTCAGCACGCTCCGTCTGTGCAGCATGTGCCCTCCGGGCGTCCGCCATGAAACGCTGCTGCTCCTTCCGGTCCCGCCGAGCAGATGCAGTAACAGGACGTGAAGACGTGCGTCTAGGGTCAGCTCCCTCCTGATCCTGTAATATTATTTATTTATAAGGTATATTCAATTTAACATTATTTTTTTTCTATACGTTCGGGTCTGCCTACGCCCGGTCCGTGCAATTTTTTTTAAAAAAATTTCAAAATTTGCCCCTTTTTGGCCTGGGCGGGTGGTTTACACCACCTGCCCTATGGTCCAAACGGGTGCGGCGCACCAGTCGGCCTTAGGGTCGACCAGTGCGCCGCAAACGTTTGGCCCTTAGGCCAAACGGGTGGCGCATACGCTCCACCATAAGGTGGAGCGCATGCGTTGTACGCGTTCCACCTTAAGTGGAACGCGTACGACGAGCGACCCACCCCATGGTGGAGCGCATGCGCCGCGCGTTCCACCTTACGATGGAGCGCGTGCGCCGTGCGATCCACCATAAGGTGGATCGCTCGACACGCTCCATCTCCACCTACGGTGGAACGCATAGTTCATGCGTTCCACCGTAGGTGGAGATGGAGCGTGTCGCCCGCCTAGGCCAAATTCTGGGATTTTAATCCCGAATTTCGGCCCGATTACTCACGATTTTGATAATTTTTTTTATGGAAATACTTACCGTAATACCCATGTATCCTTTGCCGATGCCTCCTCTTCGTGCCATCTCGTTTTTGGTCGGTTTTTTTTAGAATGGAAAATAAGTTGAGAGGATTTGGAATTTTCAAAACTTATATTTGAAATAATGAGAAGGGTAAAAAGGTCAATACAGGGCGGTGAACCGGAATTTTAGTGCGGTATATAGTCGCCCACTTTTTTTTATGGTAATGTTTATTGGCAGTCTTGTCATCTTTTTATTTTCAATAAAAAAAAAGTTTTAAATAATAAAATAATAATTTGTAGGATTGTAGTGATAAGTTTTCAAGTTGTTCAGTATTAAAGCAGTTTTTCAAATAAAAATTGTTAAAATGAGGTGGATGGAAGAGAAACTAAATATTATATTTTGAGAAGATGCGTTAAATTTTGATTTAATATATTAAAAGTTTCTGAATTTATTTAGAAAAATTTATTGGCTACTTGAATTTATACGGTGTCTCTTTAGCCGCCTTAACTTGTTTAAAATAATTTATTGGTTATCTAAATTTCTTTAAAGTGATCTATTGGCCTCTTAAATTTGTTTACAGTGACCCATTTATCACATGTACTTGTTTAAAGTAAATACATTGTAGTTTGTCTAAATATGTAAACAAATTCAAAACTTAAAAAATAAAGGTCTAATTCGTTTAAAACAAATTAACTTTATGTTTATGGGGCTAATGAGACACCATATAAGTTTAGAAGACTAGTCAAGTTTAGGAGGTAACCGATGTATTAAACCTTAAATTTTGGTAATTTTGAAATTGTTTACAATGGAAATACTCTTACGAAGTAGGAATTGGAGACTGCTCTCGCGTTTTTTCTCCGGTGATCGTTGTTTTTGCTTATTTTTAAGAATTAATTAAGGATTAATACATTAAAAAGTAATAAATATTGGGATAATTACTAATCTAGCCCATTTGAAGGGGTCCATTAACATATTTGACCCATTTTGCTTTCATCTCACTAAATTAGACACTTTCATCCACTTTGGACAAGAATACCCTTATTTTAATTCACTTTCTTCTTCAGACTCTCAACGTCTTCTTCGTCATCCCAAGTCGACGAAAGCGGCATCACCGCCAAGTATTGAGAGAGAAAAGACGGTGGTTTATAGAGAGAGAAAGAAGAGAGAAAAGACGATGGTTTCGTCACAAATGAGACAACAGTTGTCGCATCTACGACAAGAGTTGTCACATTTGCGACAGTGGTTTTGTCACAAATGCGACAACATTTGTCTCATTTGTGATGAAATTTATCACTGCGATAAAATTACTCCTGTCGCAGCTGCGACAACGCAAATGCTTCACATTTGTGACGAAATTTGTCACAGATGAGCAAATTTTGTCATAAATGCGACAACAATGGAGAAAATTGAAACGATACCGTTACATGTGAAGAAAGAGGCAAGACCAACGAGAAAAACATGTGTATAAGCTAAAAACGTACCGTTTCTACTGGAAAACTTCATTTGTTTTGTGTTTCATTTCCAAAATTTAGAATAATTCAATAATCTCAAAAATCGCTAACGATTGGTATAAGAAGAAGAAGAAGAAGCGGGAATAGGAGCAGAAGCAGAAATCGAATGGAATTAGGGATATATTTGTTCACAGGGAATGAAAATGTCTAATTTGATGAGATGAAAGTAAAGTGGGTCAAATATGTTAGTAGACTAGATTTATAATTTGCCAATAAATATTTGTTGAATAATGTTAAATTAAGTAATTTCATAACATTTCTCAAAAAAAAAAAGGGTAATTTCTTAACACTACTATTTTTGGTTAAAAAAAAAAAAAAAACTAGTATTTTAGTACAACAAATTTAATGGTGAAGGTGGAATTTAGTTATTAAGTTCCATTAAACGGGACCGCTGATTTTAGTACTACTATTGTAGGGATTGACATATTATGTCAAATCACCAAAATTAATGTATTATACTGTATTAATTTGTCAAATTTCATAAAAACTATAGTGGGCCGAATTTATTATTTTTGCTAATAATAAGAGAGGCTTATTATTCAAAGATTTTTTTCTTTTACACTTTACAAAAAAGGATGAAAGGACTATTGGTAAATTGTTTGTTTCGCGTGTTGTTGTTAGCTATTTGTTGTTATAAATAGGTAACGAATATTAAGATTCGTTTAGCTCACTTATTTCAATTTGTAATTGTTGTTAGCTATTTACTGATATGTAATATATATTGATTGATTTTTCTGTTAAAAGCAACTATTTCAGAATTTTATCAAACACTTTTGATCTTTTATTTAAAATTAAAAGTCAAAAAAATAGCTTCAAAAAATGGAAACTAACGGACACTTAGTTGGTTTTATATTAAAAACAGTTGTTTCGAATTTTTACCACATTTTTTTTTCTCCTATTTAAAATTAAAGTGCAAAAATAGTTCCGAAAACATGAAAACAAATAGACATAAAAGTCCCGTTTGTTTGGGAAAAATATTATGTTATGGAAAATTTTATGCAGTGAAAATATTATGCAGGAAAATAAAATATTTTTCTGTGTTTGGAAACAACACTGGAAAATATTTTTCAGTGTTTGGCTACAACACTGGAAAATATTTTCCAACCACTAAAAACGTGAAAAAACACACAAAAAAACGTGAAAATTTGTTAAAAACAGGAAAAGTGGAAAAATGTGAAAATCACAAAAAGTAAAAAAATTAATGTTAAAAACACGAAAAATGTTTTTTCACATTTTTGGCATTTTTTGTACGTTTTCTCATGTTATTAATGTTATTGTGTTTTTTTGCATTTTTTCTTCATTTTTTCGTGTTTTTACGTTTAGTTTTCGATTTTTTCCTTTTTCACGTTTTCTTTTTTTCTCACTCTGTTACTTTTTCGTGTTATTCACGTTTCATGTTTTTCGTATTTTTCATGTTTTTGTGTTTTTTACGTTTTCGTGTTTTGTTTGCATTTTTCGTCTTTTCATGTTTATCGCGCTTTTCACTTATTGTCATGTTTTTTGTTTTAGCATTTTTCGCGTTTTTCGTATTTTTTCACGTTTTTGTATCATTCGCGTTTTCTCACTTTTTCACGTTGTTCATTTTTTGTGCTTTTTCAAATGTTTGCTTTTTTTTGCGTTTTTGTGTTTTTCACGTTTGTTCATCTTTTCATGTTTTTACGGGTTTTTTTCACATTCTCGTGTTTTGTAATGTTTTCACGTTATTCATGTTTTTTCATGTTTCATATTTTTGTATTTTTATATTTTTTAACGTGTTCTCTATTTTTCTCTAAACGAGCATGTTTTGGGGAAAATGTTTTACCCTTTTGAAAATGGTAAAACATTTTTCCTTATTTCTTCCTTCATTTTTCGTTGACTTGCCACTTATTTTCCTGCCCAAACAAACACTGGAAAATTGAAAAAATATTTTCCTACAAAATATTTTCCCCCAAACAAACATGGCCAAAATCTCAATCAATTTAAAGTTCTAAAACTTTAACATGTCTAACATAAATATATTCATATATTTTTTAGTTTGATTGATACTTCACTAATTTTGATAATGTATTGGGTGATGTTATCAAATAATAGATTAGATGTTACCAAGTGTGACTATAGATAGTTCAAGGTGATAAAGGCTAAGAGAGTGTTTGTTTCGGCTTTTTAGAACATTGTTTAATGTTCACTCCAAACCGTAAGAAATATGATGTTTAGTTACATTTATACAACATTTGCTTTTAGCTTTTTTTTTTTTTTGGAACCATTATGTTTTGAAGTTTTTCATAAACAACTGTTTGTATTTATTTGATATTAATAAAATTTTCTTTCTTAAAGTTTGACCCCTTTTAATAAATTATTACTTAGTTATTTAAATTATTTTTATTAATTTTTGTTTTACAAATTTTATTTTTATAATTTTTTTATTGATTAATTTAAAATATGTTCATATTAGACATTTTACATAGTAATAATAATATCTAATCACAATCTTATTAAACATTAATAATTGATCAACCAATAATAAATATATAATAACAATAATCAACAGTAAACAATTAACAACAACTATTAGCTAGAACCTAATACTAGGATCTAAATGACAAAAAATTTAGAAAAAAATTTAGGTTTAAATAGTAGTTTAAAGATCTATTTGATTTATTTACTGTTTACTATTATTATTTGCCGTTATAGTTTGGTGTTGAAAAAGCAGAAATTCTTCTTTTTGCAAGAGCATACTAAAATATGGTTCTCTAAAATAACATAAGATATTAAATAATGTTGGCTATATTATCCGATTATTTTATTACTAAAAATAAATAAAGTTAAAGGAAAAAAAAAAGAAAGGAGAAACAACTAATAAATAAAAAATACAAATAGCTAGTTAAAAGAGATTAGTTAAATTTAAGTGGGGCTAATTACAAATCTAGCCTAATTAAAATGGTCCATTTACATATCTAACCCACTTTGCTTCAATATCACCAAATTAGACACTTTCATCCACTTTGGACAAGAATACCCATATTTCTATTCGATCGATTCTTCTTCTTCTTTCTTCTTCGATCGAATCTTCTTCTTCGTTCGATTCTTCTTCTTCTTCTTCTTTCTTTTTCGGTTGGTTCTTCTTCTTCTTCTTCTTCTTCTTCTTCTTCAGTTTCTAATACCAATCGTTAGTGATTATTGAAGTATTATGTTCAATTTCCCGTAGAAATGATATGTTTTTAGCTTATATACATGTTTTTCTTGCTAGTCTTGCCTCTTTCTTCATCTGTAATGGTATTGTTTCAATTTCCTCTATTTTCCACCATTTTCCGTCAATTTCCTCCATTGTTGTCGCATTCATTTCGTCACAAATGCGACACCACTTCACAAATGCAACAATCGCTGTCGCATTTTTTCGCAAATGCGACAACTGCTGTCGCATTTCGTCGCAAATGCGACAATAGCTGTCGCATTTCGTCGCAAATGCGACAACCGTTGTCGCATTTGCGACGAATTCGTCACAAATGCGACATCACAGCAGTTCAATTGTTAGATTTTTTTTCTTTCTTATTTTTTAAGATTTCCTTCCTAATCCTCTTCCGCGGACACTAGTTCTTCAAAGGTTGAACGAAACAAAATCTCTTCTCTCTATAAACCACCGTCTTTTCGCCCGTTTGGGGTGACGAGAAAGACGTTCAGAATCTGAGAAAGAAGATGAATTGAAATAAGGGTATTCTTGTCCAAAGTGGATGAAAGTGTCTAATTTGGTGATATTGAAGTAAAGTGGGTTAGATATGTAAATGGACCCTTTTAGTTGGATTAGATTTGTAATTAGCCCATTTAAGTGAGAATTACTAGCTACCTAAATTTTACAATTTAGGGAACTATGTCACTAGTGGTAAATATAAGATTGTTCTGTTGGGAGGGCCGCTTTTACATATGGTGTGTAAATTTTTTTTTTTTGCTAAATCAGTGTTTAATAGAAAAAATTAGGATTTAGAGAGGGTCTAATAGGTAAAAAAAATAAAAAAAAAATTTAGATTTAATGAAGGTCTAACATGCCAAAAAAATTAAAAATTTGGACTTAGAGAGAACCTAATAAACCCAAAAAAATTGAAATTTTGGATTTAGAGAGAAATTAACCAGACCTGAGCCAATTTTGGGTACTAATATAGCACCCGAGCTAAATTTTTTGGAAACAGAAGGACCAGAATCACCATAATCTTAAAATTTGTGGAATCAGAGAGACCGAAACTACTCGTGTCCATAGTGATTCTAGTGGTCGGAGGAGCCCGAACCCCCCGCCCCCTGCTCATAAAAGGCAAACAGGAAATAACGAATCCATACTCTTACCAATCTCAATTTTTCACCCAAACACAAAATAAAAAACGCAAGCACTAAAGTTCTGTTTAATAACCAGCCCTTAAAATTAATATCTTAAATTTTTATTGGGTTTAATATTAAGTTCAGCTAAATCAGATAATAATTTTAAAATGGGTTAATACACATATTTGCCATTCTATTTGTCCGTTTTAGCACATATATCCCTATATCAAATAAACACATAAATATATCCCTATATTTTCCAAATAACACCATAAATATCCTAATCTAATAGACTATTAACGGTACAACACGGTCAGCCTCCCATCGTCAACGCCTTCTTCATGACATAAGCAATCTAGCTTTGGGGTCCAATAGAAAGCTTCCAACTCAGTCTCCTTATCCCATCACATCTTCTTCTTCCTCTCCATTTTACAGTGAAACAATGGCGTGTCTCTATCTTCCACGAGAACACTCACTCTCTCCCCTTCCACTTACCCAACTCTTTCCCCCACCAAACAATTCCTCGTTGAAGTTTCCGTTGTCGACTATCTTCAGGATAAGCTTCGAGTTTCCGCTGCTGCTTTTACCCCTACTGCGGCGGTGGTTGCTGCTCCCGGAGCCGCTGATGCTGCACCGGTTATGGAGGAGAAGATGTTTCAAACCAATTAGCATATAAATTATGCACTAAATAAGCAATTAAAAGCACTTATAAAGACGTTTCAAAAAAAAAGCACTTATAAAGCAATCACCAAAATTCTGGGGGAAAAAAACTCAAACATGATCAAATTAGCAGTCAAAATCCTAAATTGAATCAAATTAACTCAAGAGAAATTTACATTCATCCAAACTAAACAATGCTCATATATGAATTTTAAAAACATTCAAAAATACCTCTGCCGGAGTCTGCCTGGTACGAGTTTCTGCCTCCAAGACCATCCGCTCAACGTTGACCGGAGGAGCTTCTTCAAACCGCACCGGACAAGCTTGGCCCTCAAGCAGGCGAAAGATTTGATTGAAGGATTGCCTAAGAAGTTTAAAGAGGGAATTTCAAAGTGTTAGAATTGAGATTGTAACGAAGGTTCATACTAGGTAATATAGGATGTAATGCAGACTAGTTTTTCCTATATTTCCTATTCTTTTCCCTTTTCTTTGCCTATATAAAGGCCATTCTATTTCATTGTAAATTCATTCGATTAATAACAATTCTCTCTGAGATATTTTCTCAATTCATCATTTCATGAATTTAAACATGGTATCAGAGCTTCAAGGTATTTAGGGCATTTCTTTCATGGTGAAAAGAAAGAAAAGCTACGTTGAAGTTGTTGATCAATCAAATATATCTGAAGAAGAAGAAGAAGAGGAAGAAGAAGAAGACGATCAAGAGTCACCAGAAGTCGAAGCTAATCCACCGAAAATTGAAGATAGTTCAGAATCTGAGATGAATCGTGATCGTAACAATTCAGAAAATGAGAATCGGAACCGAAATCAGCCTGAATCGAATCATCACACAGATAATCCAGGTTTGATTTTGGTTCATTCACCTTTAATCGGAAGCAATTACTTGTCCTGGAAACGATCTATGCTTATAGCCCTAGCAGTTAAAAAATGAACTAATTTCGTTTTAAAGGATGATTTAGCACCTGAAAATGTTGAATCAACTGAGTATGAAACCTGGCTTCAAGGTGATAACCTTGTTTTTGCTTGGATAATCAATACTCTGGCTAAGGATTTAGCAGAGACTTTTCTCTATGCTCCTACTGCTAGGGATTTATGGAAGGAACTGGAAGCGCGCTATGGTGAGAAGGATGGCCACCTGTATTTTCATTTGAGGAAGGAATTGAGTAATGTAGTTCAAGGAAACTCATCTGTTACAGTGTTCTACAACAAATTAAAGAGGCTATGGGATGAAATAGCTATTTTGAAGCCCACACCTAATTGCAGATGCAAGGAAGCCAGATCTCTGATTCAGAATTTATACGAAGAAGATAAGCTTATGCAATTCTTATGTGGCTTGAATGTTGAGTATGAGCATGTTCGTAATCAGGTACTTCTTATGGATCCACCACCAGATTTGAATAAGGCTTGTTCAATGTTCGTGAGAATTGAAAAGCAGAAAGAAATCAGCGTTGTTGGCTAGCAATGATTTTGCAAATCTGTCTACAAGTTCAAAATCTGCCAGCAAGAAACGTACTGGAAATTTCAATAACAAAAACAACAAAGAGAAAGAAGATAAGAGCAAATTGTTTTGTGATATATGCAAACGACAGAGGCATGATAGAACTACCTGTTTTAAGGTCCATGGATATCCGGAATGGTGGAAGGGACCAAAGCCTACTCTGACATCTGGAGGAGCTTCTACAAGTAATAATGGCAAAGCAATGCTTACTCAAGGATCTAATACTCCTTTTGATGAGTATGAAGATTCAGAAGATGATGATGATATGATGAAGCATGTTTCTCAAGGTGTACAGAAAGAAATGCAGAAAATCATGCAGGTCGAAATCCAGAAATACTTAAAAAGCAAGAATAAGGGAATGAAGCAGAAAAATTCACAGAACTCTCATGATTTCAGTGCTTTTGCATCTGCTTCAGGTATTTCTAAACCTCATTTGGTGTTATCTGCAAATGCAAATGATGTAGAAGCCTGGATAGTGGATTCCGGAGCTACATCACATATGAGCTATTGCATTAACTTGTTTCATGATGTGAAAAAGGTATGTCCTCCAAGGAAGGTCACTCTTCCAGATGGATCTTCTCAGATGGTTAATATAATGGGGTCTGTGACTTTTTCACATGATTTCACAATCACAGATGTGTTGTACATGGAGAATTTCCAATACAATTTATTATCTGTACCACAATTACTCCAAAATGATACAGTAAAGTTGATCTTTGTTGGACATAAATGTTATCTACAGGACCAGCGCATTGAAGCCGTTTTGGCTACAGGGACACTGCATCAAGGGTTATATCAACTTGATCCAATTTTCCCCTGTAAGTCTAATATTGCTTTACATAGTAGTGCTACAATAAATCAGTCTAGGCCTTCTAATGCTTGGCTATGGCATCATAGATTAGGTCATATTTCAGTTGAAAAACAAAAACATTTACGAGTTTTCAATAAAGAGGATGTGATCAGAGAGTGTAATGTTTGTTATCAGTCCAAACAACACAGGACGCCTTTTGCATCTAGTACAATACAGACATCTAAGCCTTTTGAACTTATGCATGTGGATTGTTGGGGTCCGTACAAACAAAAATCTATTACTGGAGATAGATTCATGCTTACTCTTGTAGATGATTACACCAGATCTACATGGACAGTTTTATTCAAAACTAAAGATCAAGTTCCAAACTTACTTAGAAGTTTTATACAGATGATCAAAAATCAATTTGAGCTTAATGTGAAGTGTGTTAGGACTGATAATGGAATGGAGTTTGTGGGGCAGTCATATCAGTCTGTATTTCAGTCTTTTGGCATTAAACATCAGAAGACTTGTGTCTATACTCCTCAGCAGAATGGAGTGGCTGAAAGGAAACATAGACACTTAACAGAAGTGGCCAGTGCACTTTTGTTTCAAGCTGAAATGCCAACTTACTTTTGGGGTGAAGCCATCTTACATGCAACAACTTTGATCAATGTTATGCCAACAAAGGTTTTGAATTGGGAGACACCATATCAGAAGTTATATGGTAATGAACCAAACTATGACAAGTTTAAGGTATTTGGTAGTGCTTGTCACATCGCCAATGTCAATCCTCACAAGGATAAGTTTGAAGTCAGAGCTTACAGATCAGTATATGTTGGAAATTCATTAAATCAGAAGGGTTATAAGGTGTATAATCTTGATTCTAAGAAGTTATGTGTGTCTAGAGACATTATTTTTCATGAAACCCAATTTCCATTCCAAGCTACTGATTCATTTAATGCTCCCAATTCTGTCTTAACTCCATCTACCTCAGCCTCTTTTTACAATGATCCGATAGAGGAAGTTTTTGTTTCAATTCCCGAACCACAAAAAGAAACAAACAGCCAAAGTCCCCTCCAACTTCAAAACCAAAACAATTCCTCAGAATCTTCATCTGATGCCATAAACACACCTGATAGTGATCAGTCTGCCCCTATTCCATCAGTTCCTCCCCCAATCCGACAGTCAAATAGAGTATGTAGACAACCAGCGAAATTCAATGACTTTGTTCTTCAATCAAAAGCTCATCCTCTTAACCAAATGTCTTGTTTAGCCTATTCATCAAATCACAAATCCTTTCTAGCTAATATTACTAAAAGCCAAGAACCTAAAACTTATGCTGAGGCATGTCATGATCCTAAATGGCAGGAGGCCATGAATAAGGAGTTACAAGCACTGGAGTCCAATGAAACTTGGATTCTAACTGATTTACCAGCAGGTAAGAAGCCAATCACTTCAAGATGGCTGTTTAGAATCAAATACAATCAAGATGGCACAGTTGACAGATACAAGGCCAGACTAGTGGCTAGAGGGTTTACACAGACATATGGAGAAGATTATACTGATTGTTTTTCCCCTGTTACAAAGGTAACTACAGTCAGAATTTTCATTGCTATTGCAGCAGCTAAAGGGTGGAATATACATCAGGCTGACATTAATAATGCATATTTACATGGTCATATTGATGAAGATCTTTACCTAGTACCACCAGAAGGGTATGATAAAGCAAAGCCAGGTCAATGTTGTAAACTGGTGAAATCATTGTATGGTTTGAAGCAGGCTGGGAGACAGTGGAATCTGGAATTCACTAACAAGCTCCTATCAATGGGTTTTAAAAAATCCATTCATGACTATTGTTTGTTTACCAAGCAGAGTGGAGGGGAGTTTCTTGTGCTTATAGTTTATGTAGATGACATCCTGATATCAGGAACATCTGATGAACTTATTCAAAAGGTTAAAGAAGAATTGTACATGACATTCACTATTAAAGACATGGGGTTTGCAAAGTTTTTCCTTGGGATAGAACTTGCAAGGTCATCTTCTGGTATTATATTGTCTCAGCAGAAGTATATCAAAGATATGATAGTGGAAGCCGGTTGCAGGGTGCTAAAGAAACATCGAGCCCTTTTTCTAGTAGTTTGCAATTCACTGATGCATCTCCCATTTGTTCTAAACCAGATAGGTATAGACGATTGGTTGGTAAACTGCTCTACTTGGGTTTTACACGCCCTGACATAGGCTTTGTAACTCAACAGTTAAGTCAATTCATGATTAAACCATTAGAAATTCATATGCAGATAGCATTACATGTTCTGAAGTACCTCAAGGGGACAATGTCTTTAGGATTATTTTATCCTAGTGATAATGATTTTCAGCTTCATGCTTATTGTGACTCAGATTGGGGGAGATGCAAGATTACTAGAAGATCTGTAACTGGTTATTGCATTCTCATGGGAAATGCTCTTATTTCATGGAAGTCCAAGAAACAAAGCACTGTGACAAAATCTTCAGCAGAGGCTGAATATAGAGCAATGGCAACGACTGTTTGTGAGATCAAATGGTTAGCTTATCTACTTAAAGAGTTCAATATTGAAGTACAGCTACCAGTATCCCTCAGATGTGATAATCAATCTGCAATTTATATTGCATCAAATCCTGTTTTCCATGAACAAACGAAACACATTGCTATCGATTGTCATGTGGTAAGGGAATATATGATAAATGGTTTCATATCTACATCATATGTGAACAGCAAAAGTCAGTTGGCTGATGTTTTAACCAAGCCATTGAGCTCAAATCAGATGAATCCGAGTTTGAGCAAGTTGGGATTGGTCAATCTACCATCCACAACTTGAGGGGGGGGGGTGTTAGAATTGAGATTGTAATGAAGGTTCATACTAGGTAATATAGGATGTAATGCAGGCTAGTTTTTCCTATATTTCCTATTCTTTTCCCTTTTCTTTGCCTATATAAAGGCCATTCTATTTCATTGTAAATTCATTCGATTAATAACAATTCTCTCTGAGATATTTTCTCAATTCATCATTTCATGAATTTAAACACAAAGGAAGAGGCAGAAGAAGCAAAGAAACAGCTTGAAGGAGCTGTAGCTAAGATTTCCATTGCTTGAAGAAACAACTTGAAGGAGATGTAGCTAAGATAAAAGTGTAGATCGGAATTATCACTTTTATCAGCCGTTTCGATTCGCGTTGCAACATGAAGGTTAGGCCGCAGTGATTGAAAGGTGATAATGAAGGCAATAAAGAATGCGAATTTCAGGTGATCTGTAGAAGGAGGACAAGTTTACAGACCATGTTATAATTTTCATTAGGATTTAAAATTAGATTTGATGATATGTAACATGTTAATTGGTGTCATGTTAGTGGTGTGATGACTACACTAATGATGTTAAGTTAAATAAGTCAAGTCTGTTAAATTAGGGCATTTATGGTGTTATTTGAAAAATATAGGGATATATTTGTGTGTTTAATTGATATAAGGATATATGTACTAAAACAGACAAATACTAGGGCAAATATGTGTATTAACCCTTTTAAAATTTTAAGTTCTAACATTATTTTTAGGGATAAGGTGCAAAAATACCCTTAACGTTTATCGCCAGGAGCAATTTTACCCCTAACGTATAAAATGGTGCAATTTTACCCTTAACGTTGGCAGTCAAGACCAATTTTACCCCTAACGTTGTCAAATTGGATCAATTCATACCACTCCCAAAAATTATTAGATTAGCCAATTCCTACAGGAACTTCCTGTGACTTTCTTTGGTAAGAGCTTCTTCAAAAGCTTCAACCTTCAAACTCAAATGAATCAAATCAATAAATACACTGTACAACACTCTTAATTTGTTCCTAAAGCCTTCACTTAACACCAAAATTCCCAAAATACTATTTGCTTCGTGGTTTAGACGTCGGACGGCTTAATACAACAATTATGTTACAGTTTCTTCGGCAAATTGTACATCTTCTTCATGAACTTCACAGCTGTTTCATCGATCCGATAACATAAATTTCTGAAATTGATTCAACTTTGACAACCTAGGGGTAAAATTGCACTTTGATGCCTACGTTAGGGGTAAAATTGCACCATTTTAGACGTTAGGGGTAAAATTGCTCCTGACTGTAAACGTTAGGGGTATTTTTGCAAATTATCCCTTATTTTTAACACTTATAATATTGACTATTTTAACCTTTGCACTTATTTGAGCATTTTTTTTTGTTTTAAAGAAAGCTATAGTTATTGGGAACAGAGGAGAAGCTTACCCTTACGTTCAGTTATGGCCGTCATCATTAGTCGTTAAATGCGGTGGTTTTCAGCTCATCTACTTCGCCTCCTTTTCCCCAATTTTTCTTCATTCTTCTCCTGACAGATCTCAATAAATCTTCCTACTCCCAACGCCTTCTTCCTATCTGCTTACCTCATCTACTTCCCCTCTCTTCACTCCGATTCAAATCTCAACCATTCCAACCAAACTCACAGCTCATTTTCTTTGCTGACTATGTCTATTTAACTCTATTCACCAAAACCCACTTCTCAGATCCCTCTCTTTTCATTTCAGATCGAAGAATTTGAACATTCATCAATGGAGCTCTGTTTTGTTGATAAGCTCAAGGCTCAGCCTCTTTGGCTCCTCGCGCTATTCTCTCTAGGTTCTTTATCCGTTTTGAAATTCTTCTTCGTTTTCCTCAACTGGTTTTACGTCAATTTTCTCAGACCCGGGAAGAATCTGAAGAAATACGGGTCTTGGGCTCTCGTTACCGGACCTACTGACGGTATTGGTAAGGGTTTTGCTTTCCAATTAGCTCGTAAGGGTCTTAATCTGGTCTTAGTCGCTCGAAATCCTGATAAATTGAAAGAAGTTTCTGATTCGATTCAGTCTAAATACGGAAAAACCCAAATCAAAACGGTTATCGTTGACTTCAGTGGCGATTTAGACGAGGGTGTGAAGAGAATTAAGGAAAGTATTGAAGGATTGGATATTGGGGTTTTGATTAACAATGTTGGGGTTTCATATCCGTATGCTAGATTCTTCCATGAAGTGGATGAAGATTTGTTGAGGAATTTGATTAAAGTAAATGTAGAAGGAACTACTAAAGTTACACAAGCTGTTTTGCCTGGGATGTTGAGCAGGAAAAGGGGGGCTATTGTTAATATTGGTTCTGGTGCTGCAATTGTTATTCCTTCTGATCCTCTTTATGCAGTTTATGCTGCTACCAAAGCGTGAGTTTACTGTATTTTCAGGGTTTTATCCGAGCTTTTAATTTGGGGGTTTCTTATCTAACTTGTTATGTTTATTTCAGGTATATAGATCAGTTCTCCAGATGTCTTTATGTTGAGTATAAGAAAAGTGGGATTGATGTGCAGTGTCAGGTACTATCCCCTTTCAATTGCTTGTGTTTCTCTGGTTTTTATGCTCCTTGTTTATAAGGTTCAAATTAGTGTTGTTAAACATACACCAGATTCTTGTGTTTTGTTGTTCGTGTCCGTTTCAGTTTGAAGTCTGTTTTAGACTGGGATGAAACTTATTTATTACCCCTTGAAACTTGCATTGATAGAAAAAGAGCAGATTTTTTTTTGTCTAATCCAATGCTAGCATAGGCGAAATATCGATTTGCATAAATTATTGTCTTCTAAATGTAAAGTTATAAGGTTAATCAACTTACATTTAAGTAAATTATGATGTATGAACTCTAGCCAAATTTTCAGGTTAGTCAATCCACAATTACTTGCTATGTCTGCTTCAATTTAGGAGATCCTTTCCTGCCTTCGAAAACGAATGCCAAATTGTCGTAAACGGGGCGACTCTTCTCTACATTTTATGCCTTTCACCTAAGATATTCTCAATATGATCTGTGTTTAATTGAATTCCTTGGTAGCTATGTTGCATGGGCACTCCACTTCAGTAGCGTTTCTTCGTTTCATCTGCGTGTCCGTTTTCGTTTGAAGGCTATTTTAAGAAGCTTATATTTTAGAAATAACATTTCCAGTGTCATCTGTGTTCGTTTCCGTGTCTGTACAACATAGCTTGGTAGTGTTTTGCATTAGGATAACCTCTAAATCCACCAATTATTCAAGCCATCTCCACTGCAAAATTTTCTTACACTTGATTTTTCGCATTTCGGTTCCTTGAGAGTTTTGAGGAGAAAACGTACACATTTCAGGGGTTCTGTGTGCATGTAAAAGAGTCTCAATAGGTATGTAGCAGAAAACGTGTCAAATCTAGACTGGGAAGTATGGAATTCCTCTGTTCTTCTAATTTCCGGATTCAAGACCGATGAAATTTTCTGGTGCCATATTAATCATTTAACTTATAAAATGTGTATATAATGTTGTCTTTGCTTTAAACTTGTGCTTAACCAAGGCTTCTTATACAGGTTCCTCTTTATGTGGCAACAAAGATGGCATCAATAAAGAGATCGTCATTTTTCGTGCCATCGACAGATGGTTATGCTCGGGCAGGGTTACGTTGGATAGGGTATGAGCCTCGTTGCACTCCATACTGGCCTCATTCCCTTCTTTGGGGTTTGTTAAGCATTGTGCCTGAATGGGCCATCGACAAATGGCGGCTCGGGTTTTGCCTTAACATACGGAAGAGAGGACTAAAGAAAGACTCTATGAAGAAGGAATAGAGAGATTAGTCTGTTTGAAGGGTAGATTGAGCTTAGGATGCTTATATTGTATAACTTTCTATTACCCTTTTCTTTAAATTTCATTACTGGTTTGATGGATGGATTATTTTAATATTATAAGCCGCCTTTTGTTTCTCCTATGTTTTACTGTTTTATGATTATATGTTTATGTTATGTCTGAAAAAGCAGTGCATTTTGCATTGCTCCCAAATTCATGGAAGAATTTACTCATCAGAGTTGGAGATTCTTATTGTTGTGAAATTAGTTGTCTGTTTGAACCAGAAATTCATGTGTATAATGCTGGGTTTTTCATGTACATATAATAGGATTAAGTATTAGTTTGACTATTATGATGGAACACATTGATTTGACATTGCAGCAGATGAATTGTTAGATTTTTTTTCTAGCTTTCCATCCTAATCCTCTTCCGCAGATACTAATTCTTCAAAGGTTGAACGAAACATAATCTTTTCTCTTTATAAACCACCGTCTTTTCGTCGGATTGGGATGGCAAAGAAGACGTTGATAGTCTGAGGAAAAAAGTGAATTGAAATAAGAGGAAAAATGTGAATTGAAATAAGGGTATTCTTATCCAAAGTAGATGAAAGTGTCGAATTTGGTGAGATAGAAGTAAAGTGGGTCAAATATGTTTTTCTTTTTTATATGTTAATGGATCTCTTCAAATGAGCTAGATTAGTAATTACCCACTTAATATATTAATTTAATTAAGTGTTAAGTGTGCATCATTTTTTCTTTGAGAGTAGGAATTTGGGACCACAGTCATCTTTTAACTTTAAAGCTAAAATGACCTTGTGATTCAACTTTAAAGAATAAATTATCTTATATTTTTGGGACAATTACAAAACTAGCACCTTTTAAGGTGTTAGTTTTCTTTTCTAACTCCTTTTGAAAAACTCACCAAAACTAACACATTTCAACAAGTAACTTCCAAGTTTACCCTCATCTTCTTCCTTAACATAACTGTGTCTTTGTCTTTCCTCCTCCATCTCTTTCTCACGCTTTCTCTCTCTAAAGAACAGAATAATCTACAGAACGACTTGAATACTACAACAATCAATCCAACCCACAGTTTATATAACAAAATTTCTACAATCATATAAGTTTTTCATTGGGTTTTAGTTTTATTGAAAAGATTTAAAGCTTAGTTCATTCATCGTTATGGTGAACGGCGAACGGAAGAGGAGGAAGAAGCGACCATTTTTTTCCGGCAATCTCGTCCCAATATATATTGTTTCTCTTCCCTTTTCATGTTTTTCCTAGTCGTGCGAATCCAAACAATAGTGGCATTGTTATCTGAAAATGGATTTGAGTTGGAATATCAATTTCAGATTTTTCCCCGACAGTGTCGATATCTGTAGATATTTGTAGATATCTGTAGATATTTGTAGATATTTGTCGATATCTGTAGATATTTGTAGATATCTGTCGATATGTGTAGATATCTGTAGATATGTGTAGATATGTGTTGTAGATATTTGTCGATATGTGTCGATATCTGCAGATATCTACACATATCTACAGATATCTACACATATCGACAGATATCTACAAATATCTACAAATATTGACAAATATCTACAGATATCGACACTGTCGGGGAAAAAAATCTGAAATTGATATTCCAACTCAAATCCATTTTCAGATAACAATGCCACTGTTTTTTGGATTCGCACGACCAGGAAAAACATGAAAAGGGAAGAGAAACAATATATATTGGGACGAGATTGCCGGGAAAAAATGGTCGCTTCTTCCTCCTCTTCCGTTCGCCGTTCACCATAACGATGAATGGACTAAGCTTTAAATCTTTTCAATAAAACTAAAACCCAATGAAAAACTTATATGATTGTAGAAATTTTGTTATATAAACTGTGGGTTGGATTGATTGTTGTAGTATTCAAGTCGTTCTGTAGATTATTCTGTTCTTTAGAGAGAGAAAGCGTGAGAAAGAGATAGAGGAGGAAAGACAAAGACACAGTTATGTTAAGGAAGAAGATGAGGGTAAACTTGGAAGTTACTTGTTGAAATGTGTTAGTTTTGGTGAGTTTTTCAAAAGGAGTTAGAAAAGAAAACTAACCCCCTAAAAGGTGCTAGTTTTGTAATTCTCCCTATATTTTTCACTTATTTACCATGTTTGGTAGAGATTTTTTTTGGAGCAAAATTAGAAGTTTGAACCACTTTAAGGGCAAGATTTTAATTAGTCAAATCTCTAATAGTGGTGTTTGATGGAGAGAGATTTCAAAGAGCTTGTTAGGTTCAAAAAGCTAACTTTGAAAAAGCTAATTTTATGAGCTTTTTGAATTAACTTATTGCTTCATTTTTTTGAAGAACAATTTTACCCCTATTTACTACTCTCTAACCCCAAATAAAGACTTTATCATGTCCTTATTTATTACTTTATACAATCGGCTATTAATAATGAGCTAAGTTTTATCAAATAAGTTTACACAATCAGTTAGTCAAACCAGCTAGTCAAATCAACTAACCAAAAAGGTAATCAGCTATCAGCTAACAACTATTTGCCAAATAAAACGAATGTGTCAAATTAGTATTTAATTTATTATATATATTTTGTTTAAATTAGTGAAATTAGTAGTAAATAAAGACCTTTATCACAACCACTGTTTCAAACATAGGTTGCCTGCACAGCCAATATGCTCGAAATCGAGAATCCACTCTAATTTTTCCGATTTAGGTGTTTTTTTATTTCTAGGCAATTTTTAACAGTCTGGACGCTGTTTAAACCGCCTAACCGACGATTAAGACAAACATTTTTTTATTATAATTTATTATTATTATTATTATTATTTACTTTTAAGTCGTTTCAATGATTATGTGAGCTGCTAAATACCGTCCTCAAATTACTTATCATCGCCCCACTTTGACTTTTTTGCCCTTCTCATAATTTTAATAAAAAACTGAAAATTCTCTCTCTAAAATCATAAACCCGAACAACAATAATTGAAATTATGAAAATAATTATTGTGTGACAGCCCGAACCCCGAAAATAGATGATTACAAGTCGGAAATATTAAAATTTACATTTTTTTTATCAAAGAACTCATAAAAATAATACATATTTTTCATGACGATTTTGTATTTTTCGTCACAAAAAATTGGAGAATTTTGCGTTTTTCGTCGCAAAAAATTGAACGATTTAGTATATTTCGTCACTAAAAATTTTACGATTTTGCACATTTCAAAATTTGGCCTAAACGAATGCGGCATCCGCCCGGCCCATGGGGGGAGCGGATGGAGCTAGGGATGGCAACGGGTACTCTACCCGCGGGTATCCGGCACTACCCGACCCTAATGCGACTACCCGTACCCTGTATAAAAGGGTATGAGACGGGTATGGGATCAAAATCATTACTCATTAGGGTAATGGGACGGGTATGGGAAGACCCCCTAGGGTACCCGGTACCCGTTACCCGTCATAATTTTTTAAAATATTAAAAAATATTATTATATTTTAGATGTAAGATGTGAGATTTAAGCACCAACATTTTGTTCTTCAATCATTAAGTGATACCACTAAATTATTTTATTTTTATTGATTAAGGTTCAATTTGTTCAATTTTTAGATGGACGATTTATTAAATTTATAGTTTGTTAAATTTGAATATTTTTTATTTTATTTATTGATTCTTAATGGGTAAGGGTACCCGTGGGTACCCGTGAATTAAATGGGACGGGTATGAGATGCAAAACATATACCCGTTAGGGTAATGGAAAGGGTACGGGTAGTTAAAAAATAAACGGGTAAGGGTTTGAGATTGGCACTACCCGCGGGTACCCTACCCGTTGCCATCCCTAGATGGAGCATCCGCCCCCACCATCGGACGGGCGGATGCCGCATCCGCCTCCGCCATGGGCCGGGCGGATGCCGCATCCGTTTAGGCCAAATTTTGAAATTTTCTTTCAATTTTTTTTTCCAGTTTTGAATTTTTTTATACAAAGGGTAAAATTGTCCAAATGGAGGCGGTGATAAGTAATTTAGGGCGGTAAATAGCAGAATCCTATTGTTATTGGAACCTAGTTGAGATGTCCTATTTCCACGCGCTCTCCTCCTCGCATCTAATAAAAAAAATGATATTGTTGTTGAAATATTGATGTTTGTACATTTTTAAAGATATATATCACAAATATACATATTTTTTATATTAAATAATTTTATATTATTATTTTTCGATAGTATAATATATATCTTAATTGAATTTATATAATAATTTGTTGATTATCAAATAATAAATAGGGTAAATTTCAAATAAAACCCCTGTGATTTCACTAATTTTCAGATAAAGGACCGTGGTTTACTTTTTTTGTCAAAACGAGGATTGAGGTTTTCAACTTTATAAGGACTTTTTCGATAGATACTATTAAAATCACCATTGACGACTTCAAAAATGACATATTTTAAGAACTACTAATATTCTAAGCAACTTTAATTCTTCAACTTTTTTATTTTAAGATTATTTAGATGATGTTTGGTAAAGAGAGAGAAAGTCAATGTTTAGAGAGAGAAATTTCCAAAAAAATGATTTTCGAAAATCGAAAATGTAGTTCCATAAAAAATATGACATCGAACAACTTTAATTCTTGAAAATTTTCATTTTCAGATTGTTAAAGATGGTTTTAATAGCATTAATCCAAATGCGAAACCTCAATCCTCGTTTTGACAAAAAGTAAACCACAATCCTTTATCTGAAAATTAGTGAAACCACATGAGTTTTATTTGAAATTTACCCTAACAAATATAAATCCGATTATATTCGATTAGTCCCTGATTAATCTGTTGGGAATTTTCAGGATTGCGACAATTCAGCGGAAGCAATAAATCTCAATTTTATTGAATTTATGAGGTGTACAAGAGGGTGTTCTCTAGAAACTTTCTAGAGTCACAATGAGATAAAACCAAAAATAGTATTACTCCGGTGTTTTCCAAAAATACTCCAAAATAATTACCTTACTATTTTTGTCTCTCCCCCAAATAATTGGATTATCCTCAAAACACTCAACTCTCAAACTCACAATGCAAAACATTGCCTCACATTTTGCAAAATTAGATTGCTCTCACTCAGCTTCCATATTTCATTGGCACCCTAAATCCATGGTCTTATATAGCTATATTCTTGAAGACTTTTTCAACTAATTAGTTGAGAAAGTCAAGGTTTCATATGTGTCATGATTTGTGCGCATAAATGATGACACAACTTGTTTGACCTTTTTTTTTATCTCTTTATCTATTTATTTTAAATTAATAGTTAATTTTTCAACAATCTTCTCCTTAACTATTAATTTAAAACTTTCAATTTTTTTTAATATATATATATGATGTACTTTCTCATCATTACCTTGTAAATGAAGCATTTCTCTCCACAAACAACTTCTTAGAGCACTTCTCACCGAATCAATTTGTTGATGCACTTCTCATCAACCTTAAACTATTGGAGCACTTCTCTCCAAATTAAGCAAATTCTTCTTCGTCAACATTATATGTCAAATTGACACTTTCTTCTCTTTTGTTCCTGCACTTCCATTGCACGTGCCCAAACTTCTTACACGAAACATTGAGGCTTCCCCTTGTCAGCAGTCCTTCTCATCATGACCATGCCTTTTGCAATGACCACATTGAGGATTTTTTTTTGAACCTTGGGCAAAGAAAACTCCCTCAACTGCTTACTCATTTTCTCATTTTTTTCACGCCTAATTCATTTGGTGCATGACGCTAATATCAACAGGAGCTCCAACATTGAACCATAGCTTTGATACCACTGTTGGAAATTTTCTGGATTGGAACAATTCAGCGGAAACAATCAATCTCAATTTTATTGAATTTATGAGATGTACAAGAGGGTGTTCTCTAGAAACTTTCTAGAGTTAGATCTGCTCAAATTTTTTTGCTGCAATGTTGCGATTTTTTTAAAAAAAAAATGGAGCAAAAAATTTGACGCAAAGATATTTTTACTAAATTGCCCTTTTAAATTAAAAGAATCTGCATGGATAGAATGTTCCTAAATTGGACATTTCAGTGCTTTGTATAGTAATTCGGCCCATATATCTGCTCGAAATGATATCATTAAATTACGTAATAAACATCGTAGTTAAATTAATGCATAATATCTATTTGGATCCCTAAATTAAGACTTCAAAGTTAATTAGAATTTTAAACTATCAAAATCATCAATCAGGTCTCCGAACTAACAAAAAATTATCAATTGAGCCCCCATTTTAAACAAAATTTACAATTGAGGCCTTATCGAAAATCATTCAGTTGAACAGTTTTAGACTCTCTTCCCTAAAATCATTTTGAACCAACACATTGATTATTACAGTCTATATCAAATAATCACGATTTATGAATTTAGGATATGATGGAGACTCAATTGATGATTTTTACTTAGTTCAGGGATCTAATTAATGATTTTGTTAGTTTAGGGTTCTAATTGACTTCGAAACTTTAGTTTGGGGACCCAAATGGGTGTAATGCCTTAAATTAATTTGTAATAAATATTTTAAATTTTAATTTGTAATTCTTTTATTTTTCTTAAGGATGAGTTAGAATTCATTACATTTCATTTCTGAAATTAGAAGGGTACATAGTGATTTAGTAATTTTAATTCCAATTATAGTTGTAGAAGTAAATTGATAATAAGGACTTGATCGCTATTTTCACTTGAGGGTGATGGTGGAAATTCCATATTAATGATGATGTTATGCTACAACCCAGCTAACAACTTAAACAATTTTGTTAAAACAAAAAACCTAATACATTTATTGTTTTGTAATGTGACTCTAAATTTTTAAAAGTTTTAACTAAGTCCTTTATTTTTATCTAATTATATTCAATAGCCCATATTTTTCAATTTGGTTGATGTATAAAATGGAAGACACACTCCGTCACATGTCAAAGTGCTCATCTTGTATCAAAAAGAAAATCTCAAATAAACAAATAATTAGAAACTTTTAGAAGTTCACAGTGCAATTGAAATTTTGGGTTATTGAATGCAATTGGATATGAATAAAGGGTTATTGAAATGCAAGAATAAGGAGTTATTGAATGCAATTGAATAAAATTAGAGTATTACTAAATCCAATTGGATAAGAATATGAAGTCATTTGAAACTTTTAAAAGGAAACAAGATGCATTAAAAAAAAAAAAAAAAACTTAAACAAGTCCTAGCATTATTGCACTTGTAACCATGGACCACGATTTCGGTATCAATATTATTAGATAAAAGTATAAAAATAAAATTTCTGGGTTGATCGATCTGTAAACACAGTCCTTGTGATTTATTTGTAAATATGATTCTGTATTTTGTAAATTTTGCAGTTAAAGGATATGTGTGTCAATTTTTTGGTCAAATACTTTTGGGGTAAATAGTCACAACAACAATTTTTGAAGGAACAATTGAGTTTGTAAACTGCAAAAAGTATAGACCCTTATTTACAAACTTTTAAACCACAAGTATTGTTTTTGCAAATCGGGCAAACACAACGTTTATTTTTGTAATTTTCCCATATTAATGTCTTTATCAGATATTTTACTCTGCCATATTACGCTGATCTATATATGGGGCTAATAATAATTTTGTGATAAAGGCCAAATTTGTGACTAACATATAAAATAATATAAATTTAATCCTAACGTTTTTACGAAAGATCGATTTTAGCCATACGGTACTAAAAATTTAAAAAACCTGTGTTGACTATTAACTGTCACATCAGACTTTCCAAAAATCAATTATGTCTAAGAACATAAGAGACTCTTAGTCCACTTTCTAAAAATAATAAACAATTGACTGTTAGTGCTTGTTTGGTTTATGTAATAGAATAACTGTTCCCGATGAATTTCTATTCCAATATTTGGTTCAACATTTTTCTGTGTGAAATAGCTATTCCATGGAATCTGCATTCCATAAGTGAAGGAATAGAGATTTCTTGATTCAACCTAGTAATAGCTATTTCTAATCAATATCATCATTAATTTCCAAAATTATCCTTCAGGCAATTTCTCAAATCCTATAAATTTTGACAAATCTGTAATTTATATCCTAAAAAACGTGAAAAACAGAAAAACGTTATGAAATGCAATAAATATAAAAACACGAAAAACGTGAATAACGCAAAAACATTACAAAATACAAAAAACGTGAAAAAAGAACGTGAAATACACAAAAACATAAACAAACACGAAAAACACGAAAATAAGAAAAAACACAAAAACGTGAATAACACAAAAAAGTAACACGAAACAATCTTTAAACTCGTGAAGCAATTTCACAATTTCTTCCTTCAAACTAGCGTGCAATAATCCACTAATAAACGTGATACGAGGCTTAGCTTCAGTTCCCAAATTAACTTCTTCCAATGGATCAACGGCCATAGATCCTTCATCTTCCAACTTAGGGTCGGCCATCTTCAAATCTTGAAGGTGAATTTCCTCCTCGTGCAAAATCAATTCCATGGAACTCATGGGGTCACCGCTTTCCTTTACCTCCACATTATCGACCTCGCTTTCTTCGTACAATTTCTCCACCACTTGATTTCATCTTTAATTTTTCTATAGCGATCGATGCCACTGCTTTTTCTTTTGGTTGTAACAACATCATGGAACTTCTTCAATGATAGGCTCAGTGCTGATTCACCTATGGTAAGGCACAATGGTGCTTTTCTTGAAGATGTTTTTCACCTGATCGATGCATGACTTGTTCTTGCCTTTGGTCTCGATCTTGATTGGACCAATGCTATCTTCGTATAATCGAGACTCCACCATATCTAAATGTGTCTCAAATGGTTTTTCATTTGCCCAAATAACCTCAACGTCATTCCCTTTCCAAAATAGTAAAATCTGGTGCAAGGATGACGGAATGCATGAGTTGGAGTGAATCCAATCTCGACCGAGCAAAGCTTGATAACTTGCCGTAGAATTCACCATAAAAAATGTTGATGTAGTGGTTTGGGTATCGACGGTAAGTTGCACAGGTAAAAGCCCATAGGTTTAACGACTTCACCAGTAAATGCTGAAACAGAAATTTTTGTCGTCATTATGTCGCTTACGGATTTCTCGAGAGCTAGTGCCATCTTTAATGACATGATGTTAACAGATGATCCATTATCAACTAGAACCCTCGACAGTGGCTTGCCATCAATATGCGCTTTGACGTACAATGGCTTGATGTGTTGTGTCATCTTCGAAGTGGGTTTATCAAAATAAACTCGCTTCATCCGATCTTCCGATGAAGCTTGTGTTGTAACACTACTTCGTCGTTCTTCTTGGACTTCGTTTCTTTCCTCCTTTGGATCTTCAATTTTGAAATTTATTGGTAAATCAAAGAAGTAGCCGCACATCCAACTTGGATCACAAAGTCTCCGATACGAATTTCCACTTTTTTCTTTTCTTGTATCTTTTCTTTCAAAACGTTGCTAGAATCGACACTAGACAAATCCGTTTCATTTTTCCTTCTTTTTTCTGCCTCTCTTTTTCTTATTTTTCTTTTTGCATTTTTTGAGAGAGGTTGTTGAAATTTTTTTGTCGGTTGACGAACCATTTATCGGTAGGAACTTGTGCCAATGGAGTGACGAAACGCGACTGGCCTTGGTTTGTGCCATTTTTATTCTTCGGCTTTTGTTTTCTCCGGGGCTTTTCTTCCTTCTCCTCGATGGGTTGAAAGGTGCCTTTTGGTATCCAAATTCGCCTTGTTTTTGGGTGATCGAAGTGACTTTCCTTCGGGTTCGAGGTGTTGCTATGGACATCATGCCTAGGAGGTGATATCTCGATGGAAGTTGCATTTATCATGGTGGCAGCTGGAAATGGATCTTCGTCAATCAACATGCTTTCTTTCTTTTCAGGAAATTTAAGCATGCCTTTGTTTATTCTGTCCTGCACAACATTCTTAAAGACAACACAAGATTGCATATTGTGGCTCCAACTATCATGATATTTACAATAAGTCTTCCCACGTGTGTCATCTCTAGACGGAATAATATGTCCATGAGGTAAGGTGATAAAACTTTCCTTTAACAAATAATCAAAAAGTTCCTCGGGTTTAGAAACATCAAATGTATATTACACATTCCTATTTCGTCTAACCACTTCGGGAGCTTTGGACTTTTTGCTAGCATTGGACAAATGCGGGATCCTGTTCTAGTTAGTTCGGCTATAGCTACCTCATGTGCTTCATTGGTTTCTATATCTTGATGGTAACTACCTACAGAGTTTTTCTTCCTACGATTATCCTCACTCATTAATTCTTCATATTCTGACACTTTAGCAACAAGTTCGTAATAATCACAAAAATCAATGCCCTGGAATTTCTTCGTATTTGACAAACTCTATTTCAGGAATATTAACTCGACACCTATGCCTCATTTTCTTGAAACGATTAATAAAACTTTCAACGGACTCACCTGAGTGTTGAACCATACAAGATAGTTCGGTGACACATTCCTCGGGCTCAGTTCGATAGAACTAAAGAAAATCGAGCAACGTGCTCGATGATAGATTGTCCACTTTCACCTGAAAATAAAGAAAAATCCGGAATTCTAAAATTGTGAGGAAATGGGTATCGTTGGTCGTATTCCATAGGGTAGGCTTTCTGAAACTCCGGACAGTACACTTCACGGACCGTAGGTCCATAAATTTCTTGCACGATGTTTCGAACACGTTGCCTATCCTCCGCTTCATTACATATTTCGCTTCTCACACCTGAAACACGAGATACATTATTATTATCACGGGGATTCTCACGAATATTTTCACGAGTATATTCGCGGGTATGATCACGGTCTTGATGTCTCCACGTGCCCCCCAAACCACGGGTGTTATTGTTACCATAGTGCTCCGAGTGAGTATTTGGTCCAGTGTTAGACCTGAAATGAGGCGCATTTGGAGGTATTGAAAATTGCTCCGAGGTTCTTCGATCTCCTCGCTCATTGAATCTCAGGTTTTCTTCACGACTAGGTGGTGGCCTATATCGATCGCCTTGGGGAGTGCATTCCCTCGTGTTATCTGAAACATTGTGAGAATTCAAATTTTTAGCATAAATTTAAGCATACCTATCCAGGATTTTATTCATCTCATCGATGCGATTATTAATCCTGTTTTTCAAATTGGGTTGTTTACAAGCTTGCACCATCTCGGCCACAAGTCTTTCTAGGTTGCGCATATGGGCCTCTTGTCTCGTAAAAAATGTATTGAAGTCCGGTTGTGGTGTTGATGTCCGATGAACATCTTCCAAGTGGCTCACGATCTCGGCAACGTAACCTTCAGGTACATTTGCGTTGAAGTTTTCGTCTTGGCTCCTATTCTGATTTTCATCAGACTCCGGAACGGGTAGTTCTCGACCTGTATTTTTCCTTGGTGGGATCTTAAACAACAAATGATATAAGAAAAGTTTGGAAATAAATTACCAAAACAGAATATCAAAGCAAAAATACCACAAAAAAAATGTACTTAGTAAAAAAAAATCGGTATTCACAAAAAGTTATTAAAATTTTTGGTAAAACTTAAAGAAAACTCTTTTGGTCCCATTGGGCGTGCCGAAAATTGTTGGCGTTATTTTCGAAATATCCCAATTTTCAACTTTGATACGCGAGTGTGGGGATTAAAAATGGTAAAAATAATGCGAGCGTGCCAGAGAAGCCAGTTCTCAAATGGTAAAATGGTAATTGAATAAAATAAATAAATAAAATGCGCCTAAATTACTTGAATTCTAAACGAAAAGTGATTGCCGACTGTTATAAGGATTGAAAATAAAAACAACGGTCTTGGGCCCCAACGTTACTTGACAGGTCGGTCGGAAAAAAATAATTTTTTAATATAAGTACCAAAAATAAAGCAATAAAACGACACAAAGATATAATTTTTTTTAATTTTAATTTTATTTTGATTTTGTAAATATTTGTAAATATTTTTGTATTACAAATAAGCATAAAGAATAAAAATTACAACTTAAAAACGATAACTTTATAGCAAAAAATATAAATAAGTCACAAAAACAAATATATACGAGATGAAATAAAATTAACCGATCTCTTTGATGTCGTTGGGATGTGTGAAATTGAGGATTGGAACTCTGAAAAATCGGCTCGGGGGCTATTGCATTGTCCGGGTAATTCTGGGTGAATTCGGAACAATTCAGAGAGTTTAGGGACAGGACCAGCAATTTACCACCAATTCGGGCTCGATTACGGCTGTAGATATCGGGTTTGAGCAAAACGAAGGCTAGTATTTAAAGTTAGTGTGCAAAGGAAAGGTCTGGAACTGAAATTTCAGAAAAAAATCGAGTGAAGGAGTCGGAATGAATTATTAAAAATGGGGTGACAGAATAATTGTTTGATGGTTGAAAAACCAAAAGCTTGATTCTGTTTCGTGGAGGTGTTTTAAGGACGATTAAAAAGGCTATAGGGGTCGTTTGTTACAAAATAAAAATTGAGAATTCGACAATTGATGTCAATAAAGAGATTAAAAATAATTTGGGCTAAAATGATCAGCTAACAAACTCGAAATAAAATTTGGAAAACGGCTCACCACAAAAGTTGTTTGATAAATTTTTCAATAATGAAAAACTCAAAAGCTTGTTTGGTCTTTTTAATTGATTGAGATCAATAAAAAGTTTCTAAACATGATTTAGAATAGGTGTGTAAACTGAGAATGACTCGAAAATGGGGTTTCGGTGATCTTTGTTCCACAAAAATTGCTTAAAGCTTGGAGGAAGATGACAATGATGAAATTTGATTTAGATTAAGAGAGCTCGAATCGAGAATTGGGTAATGATCTAAATGATTTAACTAAGAGATTGCAAAAAACGATTTGAGAATTGATTGAGTAAACCAAGAGAATTTCGGATTTGAAGTTTCTGAAAATTGGAAGCTTTTCTGAGCAACTGGAGATTGAAGAACAAGATTGAAGAACTAATTCTGGAAATTAAGACATTGTTTAGACTAATTAGATGCTAAAGGATGATTTCTAAGAACCTAAGGATTGATAAAATGACCGATTTTGACAAAGAATTCATTAGACGAATTGGTTTGTTCTGTGTTTGATTGATTTTGAGTGGAGTCTGAGAATGAAGGAAATGAGCTCTATTTATAGGATTTTGAGCAACAAATCTCATGTTAGTGGCTCTTAAATTTCTCATCCATGATCTCATTACCTTTCCATAAGTTAAAGAAAGAACACGGGTGAGTTAGGAGCTGGAAAAATGGAGTTAAGGTCGTGAAAGTGCTCTTTGACAAATTCTACCGGCTTCGTTATAGCTCCGTTTTGCTTCGTTTTTGACATTCCGGAAAGCTAACATCCCGAACTTTATGAAAAAAATACTGATTGTCTGATATCTTACTGTTTCGGGGTCCGTTATCGTTGTCGAAGTTGCTGGACAGGTTGCTGAAAAAATGATGCAAATTTGCCCCTGATTTTTATTATTTCTTTTTCTTTTCTTTTTATAATCATCTTTTGATATTATTTTCTATTTTTTATCACATTTTTATTTTGTTGCAAAATGAATTAAAACAAAATAACTATAGAGTAAAAATTATAACCTATGCTAAAACATAAAAAGTTTAAATTAGCCCCCAACAAGTTTATATCTAAAATTCGATACAAATAAAATTGATGTTGGCAATTAACTTTAAGAGTAGATGATATTAACAATAATGGTAATTTTGAAGTTAAAAATATTGAGTTAGTATATGTGTATAAAGGAAGTATATACAATAAATTTGAATTAAAAAGTGTATTGATATCTTTTCAAAAAAAAAAAAAAAGTGTATTGATATATTTTAAGACTTTATTTCATTCACATTTTAAACTTAACGAGAATTAAATTTTTCTAAGGTTAAAAATTGAAATTTAATTTAGTGTATAAAAGTGAAAAATAGATATGTATTTTTTTAACTGTATTTAATTTTTGTGCATTAGTGATGTGGAAGGTAGAAAAAAGGAAAGAAACGTTCATTGGGTACAGAAAAGGAAAGAAACATTCATTGACTGCGGTGATGATGTGATGATGTTCATTGACGAATATGATGTCAAGAAACGTTCATTGGGTACAGAAAAGGAAAGCCAAAAACCTGTGTCAAGATTGTTATAATGATGAATATGGTGTAATGGAAAGATTAAAAGGAAAGTCAAATTTCTAAACCCAATTAGTGTTGGATTAATGTGTAACACCACCACATTTGGGATGTAATTTAGGTAAGAAATGTAATAGACAGTAATTTATATTCAAAATTGACAATAAGGAATGTAATTTACAGTAATTTAGGAAAGTAAAAACTCAATTAGTGTTGGATTAAAATGCAATCTAGCAGAATTTATATTCAAAATACCTTTGAAGAATTGCTCTTAGAAGAAGCCGTGTCCAGTCAACTATATACAATATTCAAATTATCATTAATCTATCTCCGTTATTTCCATTAATCTCTCTCTGTATTCAGAAACCTATATATATACTGCTCCCTTTTACTTGTGAGCCTCGTTTGTATTCTACACACAAACTCTTCCTTCTTTCTATTCCTTTAGCTTTCACTTCTCTTTGTTACTCTATTTTTGCATCAAGGAGGCTCTCCTTTCTTTCATTCTTTCATGGATTCAATCTACCTTGGAGGATTCATGTCCCAATCCTTAGCTTGGGAGAAGAGGTCTCCTTTCTCCCGCAATCCCTATTTGGAGGAAGCTCAGCAACTTTCTACTCCTGGTTTTGTCGCTCGAACAACCGCTTTCTTTGAATCGCTCTACCAGGAGAGAGCTGCCAAGCAACTGAATGCTTGTATTCCTGAAGAAGAAATGGCTGATACTAATGTTCCTCAAACTGAAACCACACTTTCTACCATTCATCAGGAAGGAATGGTAGTAGAAACTGAAATCAGCCTTCCTGAAGAACAAGAAGACAAGGAAGAGGTGGCTCTACAAAAGAACACCATGCCCTTGCCACTTAATAAAAGGCAGATGAACACTCAAAGTAGAGCTTCCAAAATCCCAAAGTCAAAGAGTAAGAGTTTGGCAGGGGACTTGATCAACAACAAGAAGCTAACCTCAAAATCTGCTCTATCTGGAGAGTAAGAACTTGCTATTTCAATTTTATCACTCCTCATATTTTATTTCTCTAATATCATTTACTAAATCATCCTAAATTTGTTGTATGGCAGCCGCACGAAATCAAATGGAAGCAGAGCAAAATCACCAACCATACCTTCTCCATTCTTCTTTAGGACAGAAGAAAGAGCTGCAAAACGCAAAGAGGCAAGATTAGAAACTCGCTTTCAGCTTCCTCCTTCAGTCAATGGGGAGCGAATCAGAACGACAAATTATACATATTGGGAGCGGGACAGAACAAGGTTGGATTATTTTTCATCTTCAACCATATGGGACAAATTAGTAGTGCTGCAATTGGCTTCTTTCAATTCCCTGCCACCTGTCCGATCCGATTCAAAATTTATAGGAATAAAGGCCTGATTCCTGAGCCACCACCCATACGTTCATGATCGATAATTTTTCCTCCTACAAGTTCTAATCTAGCTAGTAGTATATATAGCTTTGGATTGTGTAAGTGTAACAATTAGCAACACTATTCTATCTCCACTTTGTCAAGCAGGACACAATACACAAGAAAGAGAGTTTATGGTGATAAATAAATTTTGATAATGTGTAGTATTTATTATTATGTTTAAATGTTGTTTTAACTTGAAATGCGTACAATAACGATTTGAACTCCCCACTACTTAGTTTACTAGTTTTTGATAACATGAAAAAGGTTAGCAACTTCTATAATTACCTTTGGCACACCTAACAAAAAAATGTAGTCGGCAAGTGAAGAGAGATGGTTGGGTTAGCAACTTCTATAAAACCCAAGAAGCAGAAACGCAATAAAAGATGAAAGGTGAAGAGAGATTGTTCTACCATGCAGTATAAATCACAACACATAACATATAAGAATTTTTCTATAGCAAAAAACAGAAGAAATTAAACAAAGAGAGTAAATATTATATGGACCTTTCATGTCTACGAAATAAGAATGAAAAAGGGAAGAGAAAGAGAGTAGCAAGAGCATCAGTATAACAACAAACACAAAAGGACTCATTCCACCAGACATAGCAGTCTTAGCCTACAAATGGCAATGCTTCTCCTATCTTTGAACTTATCACAACCACCATTTTCTCTTCTACCTTCAAAATAATACATGTAGCTAATACTAATAATATCCTTCATTTTCTGATATTTATGGTGAAAAGAAAAGGTGACATCAACACAAAGATAGTTAACCTTTTAATAGTAGCTTACAATTAAATAGTCCCAAAACTTAGTCCAAACTTGGACAGAGTTACCAACAAACCCAAAGCACATGAAATTCAGTTTCAGGGTTGTCCAACTAATAAAATATCCTTACTTAGATAAAGATATCCACCTTTCAAGTATTTGAAGTGTGCATCCTAAAGCCACATCAATCATGGCATGGCATGCCAAGTTTCAACAGATAGTATATACTAAACTGAATCCACATGTTCCTTTCTAGCATTCTGAGTCAAAATATGCCTTACACATCTAATAGCAGAGATTATTTTAACTTCTCTCCAAGGAATCATAGTATCGTCATCATGAATTTTGAGTATGGCAACTCAGATTGATATCAAAATTGGATTAGCAAATTTTGAGTATGGCAACTCAGATTGATATAAAAATTGGATTAGCATTTATCAAATGTGTTTGGGTCTAAGCTTCAACTGACAGCTAAAAAGAAGATCGAATCCCAATTTCCCAAGATAAACAGCTAATAAGAAGAAGAAGAATTGCACCTTAGGGCTTAGACGTCCGTTTGCCTCCTGTCGGTAGTGATGATCGGCGAAGGCGAGGTGGAGATTAGAGATTGAGAAGGAATCAAGCAAAGTATGGAAAATGAAAATGAAGATTTCAACTTAGCAGTGTTGATTTCAACCGTTTGTAAAACGCATAAAGACTTATTTGTGATTTGACATACTGTAACATTTACTTAAGGCTTAATACATCATTTGCCGACTTAATTTTTTCAAAAAAAACTTGACTGGTCCCCTGAATTTTCAAAGTGTCTGGATAACCCCTGAATTTATATAAAATACCCAGTTAGTCTCTTAAACTTGCGTAAAATGTAATCAATTGATTACTCAATTGTAAAAAAGTAAGTTAAATATAGAAGATGTATTGCACTGCTTAACTATAAAACGTTTCTTCTCTAATATTAGAATCACATACTCCGATTTTAGTTGTTTTACTTTTTTTAAGATGCGTGGAATACATAACTTACTTTTTTGCGATCGAGTGATCAATTGATTACATTTTACGCAAGTTCAGGAGGGCTAACTGGATATTTTATGCAAATTCAGAGGGCTATTGAGACACTTTGAAAATTTAGGGGACCGATTAAGCTTTTTGGACAAGTTGAGGGGGCAAATGATATATTAAGCCTTTACTCAATATGCTATTCCATACCTGACATAACTTTTGTTAATAGTAACAAAAGTAAGTATAGTCTCTACCTATTCTTCTTACATGATATAAGTTTTAACATGTGTCATGTATACTGGCTAATTATTTTCCTTCATATAAATTTTATATGTTGATAAAATAATAGGAAAAAAAATAAAAAAAAATTGGTACAGATATATATCACGTGTTATAAAATGTGTCATGTACAAAATTTAACAAATCGGATAATTTTTCTTCTAAAATGGATCAAATCTCACATATGGAAATACTTCAGATGTCAAATGTTCCCAAATAATAACACACGATAAAATTTTGGATACCGTTTGGACTGAATAGGGCTTTAATCCATTGTAAAATGGAACTTAGGCATTGTTTCACATGAAATGGAATAAAATTAGTATTACTCAATAATAGACCTGTCCACAGGTTTAGGTACCCGCCCTGCTATCTAGACCCATGTCTTTTGTGTCAGACTTGGATAATGAAAATTGATTGTCGGCCCAGGCCCGTTAAAGTCCACTTATTTTTTGAATGAGTTTGGGATTAATAAAAATAGCACGGATCCAGCCCGACACGTCTATTAATTTAATTATTAATTTATATATTAAATATTTAATTTTAAGTATAAATTTTATTTTTTATAATTAAAAATTATGTATATATTTTTAGGTGTGTTTATATGGGTTGGGCTTGATATTTGATTTTAAACTCGAGCCCAGTTCGGCTCGAGCCTACCTAAATTAATAGTGGGTGGGTTGAGTTTGGGTATTTTTACATGAAAACCCGGTAGACCCGGTCCAACCTGACCCATGGACAGGTCTACCCATGAATAGAATATGTATTCTTTAAAGGCAAAAAACATCATTAGGCATCTCAACTTTCATTTTTTTTTACATTAAGTCATTGATCTTTTGTTTGGATACATTAAGCCATTGATTATTTATTTTTAGTCTCATTAAGCCCTTGTTTATCGAATTAGTAAGTTGTGGACATCTAATTCTGGTCGTTATTAATTTCATATGTCTTTGAAATTATAAAGAAAATTATAGTTTGAATTAAGGTTTTTACAATTTTTCTACATCATACATCCAAAACTGCTTTAAAACAATGAAAAAAAAAACACTCTGTTAACCGAGTT
The DNA here is from genome assembly GCF_963576675.1 of Euphorbia lathyris. Taxonomy (NCBI): domain Eukaryota; kingdom Viridiplantae; phylum Streptophyta; class Magnoliopsida; order Malpighiales; family Euphorbiaceae; genus Euphorbia; species Euphorbia lathyris. Next base: position 13,943,214 of record NC_088914.1, on the reverse strand, counting down.
TTATGTTCAAATTTGATTTTTTTTTTTATCATCAAGAGCTTAATGGGACCAAAAATAAATGACAAAGGCTTAATGTATCCAAATAAAATATCAATGGCTTAATGAACTAAAAAATAAAAGATGATGAGCCTTAATGATGCTTTTTCCCTTTTTAAAAAAAATGAATAAGACTATATGGAATACTAATTTAATAATTACTGTAAATTATTTAAATAATTAATATATATTACTTAAGGAAAAACGTGAAAAACGATAAAGCAGAAAAATGCGAAAAAACGAGAAAACGGTATAAACATGAAAAAGAAAAATAGTTAAAAACAAAAAAAAATCAGTTAACATAATCTTTATCATGTTTATTCACGTCTGACTTTTTATCGTTTTTACTTTTTTTATCGTTTTTAAAGTTTTATAATTTTTCACATTTTCAACTTTTCTAATTTTTACTGTTTTTCAAGCTTTTTTTTTCCGTTTTTCGCATTTTTACTATTTTTGTATGAAATGTGAACCAAATTATCAATAAATGTGAGAAGGTTAATTTTAAAATAAAAAATTATGAGTGATGGAATAGCTATTACTAGGTTTAACTTTGGAATCATTATTCCACCAATTGTATAATACAAATTTCATAGAAAAAATAAAGAACGAAATGGTGGAATATGGATTCGTGTTCCGTGCCAAAATCGTGTTATCTCATATATATGTTCCATATGGTTTTTTATGTTATAAATACTAGAAAAATGATTTTTGTATAAATCGAGTGGTGTCAGTCGGGTTATCTCTAAAAATCGTGTTTTCGTATCAGAAATTGCCACGTTTAAAAAGAGATAATGGTAATAATTCCATGAGAGAATGATATTTTAGTAATTGTATAAAAAGAGTGTCCCACTTTTTTAAATGTGTACTTGAAAAATAATGAGGTGACATTGACCAGACGTTGACCGGTCATTTCCTGGACCTAGGCCGGAAGTGCACCGGCCTAGAGTCCAAGGCTATAGGGGGGCAAAAATAATTTTAGGTCTATAAATATAGGGAGTAACTTTTTTTTTTATATATACATATATTAATAACTATGCTATTTAGGTTTTAAAGGGTCCAAATAATTGATATTTTAGACTTCAAAAGCCCTAAGATTTTAATTTAGGTCTATAAATATGTGTAATTTTTTTATATGCATGTATTAATACTAGTTATGCTTTAAATGGTCCAAATAATTTACATTTTAGACTTCAAAAGGGTCCAATTGTTTTTTTGAATATAGGTTAGGAGTTAATTTAAAAAATTGTGAAACATCTTTTTGATTTTGGATAAATATAAGTATATTTAGTGAACGTAATAATACGTACTGTATAATTATTAATGAAATAATAATTTTGTTTATTAAAAGGGTTCTTATCTTTTATTTCGCCATAGGCTCATAAATTATCGGGACCGGATCTGTGTACACCAAAGTGGGAGGTCACCTATAATATCGTATATATTAATGAGACAAAATGAATAATGTACATCCAAATGTGAAATGAGGCAAATGTTATACATCATTAATGAAATTTAGCCCTATTTATTGGAAGCTTAATTTCTCAAGCGTGTTAGGTGGAAGCTGATGGTTTTAGTGGCAGGGTTTGGTTTTAATAAGTTAACTCAATCTAATTTTTTTTTATAAATTTTAGATATTATAAGAACCGATTATATTTTGGTTAATTTGTGAAAAATTGTGAATTTGAAGATTAAGTTTATACCTAAAATTCAATAGGAATAAAATTGATGTTGGCTTATAGAATGTATCAACAAGAATGGTGTTGGGATAATTTAATTTTTATATTTTTAACATAGGTTATAATTTTACTCTATAGTTTTTTTTATTTAATTAAATTCATCTCTCAACAAAATAAAAATATGATAAAAAAATAGAAAATAATATCAAAAGATTATTATAAAAAAAGAAAACAGAAATAAAAAAAAAATAAAAAGAAAAAATAAAAATCAGGGGCAAATTTGCACCATTTTTTCAGCAACTTCGACTATGAAAACGGACCCCGAAACAGCAAGGTATCGGACAGTCAGTATTTCTTTCAGAAAGTTCGGGATGTTGGCTTTCCGGAATATAAAAAACGGAGCAAAACAGAGCTGTAACGAAGCCCGTAGAATTTTTCAAAGAGCATTAATGCAGAAAAACGGGTTTGAATTTGTCTGCATATTTCAGGTATTTCACGGCATTATCTCCATTTTTCCAACTCCCAACTCACCCATTTTCTTTCTTTAACTTATGGGAAGGTAATGGATCATGTATGAGAAATTTAAGGGCCACGAACATGGAATTTGTTGCTCAAAATCCTACTCAACTCTTTCATTCCAATGTCCACTCAAAAATCAATCAAACACATGACAACTCAATTTGTCTCTCAAATTCCTTGCCAAAATCGGCCATTTTATCAATCTTTAGGTTCGTAGAAATCGTTTTTTAGCATCTAATTAGTTTAAACAAATTCTCAATTTCCGGAATCAGTTCTTCAATCTCCAGTTCCTCATAAAAGCTTCCAATTTTCAGAAATTTCAAATCCAAAATTCTTTTAGTTTACTCAATCAGTTCTCAAATCGTTTTATACAATCTCTTAGTTAAGTCATTTAGATCATTACCCAAATCTCGATTCGAACTCTCTTAGCCTAAATCAAATTTCACCATTGTCATTTTCCTCCGAGCTTTAAGCATTTTTCGTGAAACCGAGATCATTGAAACCCCATTTTCGAGCAATTCTCAGTTTACACACCTATTCTAAATCATGTTTAGAAACTTTTTATTGATCTCAATCAATTAAAAAGACCTAGAAACAAGCTTTTGAGTTTTTCATGATTGAAAAATTCATCAAACAACTTTTCTGGTGAGCCGTTTTCCAAATTTTATTTTGAGTTCGTTAGCTAATCATTTTAGCCCAAATTAATTTTAATCTCTTTATTGACATCAATTATCGAATTCTCAATTTTTATTTCGTAAAAAACGACCCCTTATAGCCTTCTTAATCGTCCTTAAAACACCCTTTACGAAACAGAATCAAGCTTTTGGTTTTTCAACCATCAAACAATTATTCTGTCACCCCATTTACAATAATTTATTCCGACTCATTTACTCGACCTTTTCCCAAAATTCCAGTTCTAAACCCTTCCTTTACACACTAGCTTTAAATACTAGCCTTCGTTTCGCTATAATCCGACCTCTACGGCTCCCGAAATTGAGCCAGAAAGTCCCAAAAAATCACTGTTTTTGTTCCACAAAGTGCAGCTTGGTGGTAAATTTCGGTTTAAGTCCCTGAACTCTCCGAATTGCTTCGAATTTACCTAGAATTACCTGGACAACGCAACAACCCCCGAGCCGATTTGCCAGAGTTCCAATCCTCAATTTCACGCATCCCAACAACATCAAAGAGATCGGTTTAATTTTATTTCATCCCGTACATATTTGTTTTTATGACTTATTTACATTTCTAGATTTAAAGTTATTATTTCTTTTAAGTTGTAATTTTCATGCTTTATTATTATTTGTAATACAAAAAACATTGAAAAATATTTACAAAATCAATAAAACTATAAAAGAAAATTAAAAAATTTATATCTTTGTGTTGTTTTATTGCTTTTATTTTTGATACTTATCTTAAAAATTGTTTTTCCGACTGACCTGTCAAGTAACGTCGGGGCCCAAGACCGTTGTTTTTATTTTCAGTCCTTGTAATAGTCGTCAATCGCTTTTCGTTTAGAATTCAAGTAATTTAGACGCACTATATTTTATTCAATTACCATTTTATCCTTTGAGAAATAGCTTCTCTGGCACGCCCACATTATTTTTACCATTTTTAATCCCCGCAAACGCGTATCAAGGTTGAAAATTGGGATATTTTGAAAATATCGCCAACAAGTGGTAATTTTGAAGTTAAAAATATTGAGTTAGTATATGTGTATAAAGGAAGTAGTATATACAATAAATTTGAATTAAATTGTATTGATATATTTTAAGACTTTATTTTATTCATATTTTAAACTTAATGAGAATTAAATTTTCCTAATGTTAAAAATTGAAATTTAATTTAGTGCATAAAAGTGAAAAAGAGATATGTAATTTTTTTTTACCGGTATGTAATTTTTGTGAATTAGTGATGTGGAAGGTAGAGAAAAGGAAAGAAACGTTCATTGATTGCGGTGATGATGTGGTGCAGCGTAAATATTCATTGACTAGATGGATGAAAAGGAAAGCCAAAAACCTGTGTCGAAAAGGAAACGATTGAATATGGTGTAATGGAAAGATTAAAAGAAAAGTCAAATTTCTAAACCCAATTAGTGTTGGATCAGTCCCGCTCAATTGGACCCTAATGACCAAATTGTATTTGGACCTTAACCATTAGATTAACCAAACTATAATCCTACGGTGTAAAAGTTTGTCAATTAGATGTTATTTAATTTTTCTTTTTTCTTTTTCCTTTTTAATCAATTAAAGTATTCCTAAAAATAAGCAATTGTTAACTTATACACCACTACATTTCCGTTGGAGAGAGATGGAAGAACACTTGAGAGAGAAACCATGGCTTTTTGGAATTTCAATACCTTTTTCTGTCAACAAATTGCAGGGAAATTGTTCAAACTGTTGAACAAAAACAACAGTCCAACTGGAGAAAAAAATTCAGAAAAAGAGTATTGAATTTTTTTAAAATAATGAAAAACCTGCTCTTCTCTTAGAGAGATTCGGATTCCTACAGACGAGAAGTACAAAAGAGCCGAATAGGAGAGAACAAGAGCCTTTCCACTCATAGCAACTTAGCAAGAGAAATTTTTTCCTGGATTTTTTTTTCAACATTACGATTTCTAACAGATCTAAAATGCACATTTTGGAATGCTTTCTTTTCTAGCTGCAAATGGAAGTAAAATTTTCTACTTTTAGAATGTTGGAAAGCAAAAGGCACAAGCATTTTTCTGCAACATCAATTCCCTTTCATATTTATTTCATCATTACCGCAGTTGTGTTTTTTTTCCAACAGAGATAGAAAAGGTAACAGCAAGAACCTTGAGGGATATAAAATTTCAGGTTAATTACTCTGTTTAATTATCCAGTGAAATCCAAGAATACAGTTCATCTGTTCTTTCTCTGGCATAGTCCAAGAAGAACGATCAACAAGATGAGGAAGGCCTTGCTAGGTTGCTTGTTTTTAGGAATGAATTAAAGATTATTGGGATTAAAAATAATAAAATATGTTTAATAATGTTTTAATTATCTAATTCTTCAGACCGCAGGATTGAATAAGATTAAATCTAATGGTTAAGGTCCAAATACAACTTGTTCATTAGGGTCCAATTGAGCGGGACTGAGTGTTGGATTAATGTGTAGCACCACCATATTTGGGATGTAATTTAGGTAAGAAATGTATTTGACAGTAATTTATATTCAAAATTGATAGTAATTTACAGTAATTTAGGAAAGTAAAAACCCAATCAGTGTTGAATTAATGTGCAATTCAGCAGAATATATATTCAAAATACAAAACTGCTCTTGGAAGAAGTTGTGTCCAATCAACTATATACAATATTCAAATTATCATTAATCTCTCTCCGTTATTTCCATTAATCTCTCTCTGTATTCAGAAACCTATATATATACTACTACCTTTTACTTGTGAGCCTCCTATCTATTGTACACTCAAACTCTTCCTTCTTTCTATTCCTTTAGCTTTCACTTCTCTTCTCGTTACTCTATTTTTGGATCAAGGAGGCTCTCCTTTCTTTCATTCTTTCATGGATTCAATCTACCTTGGAGGATTCATGTCCCAATCCTTAGCTTGGGAGAAAAGGTCTCCTTTCTCCTGCAATCCCTATTTGGAGGAAGTTCAACAACTTTCTACTCCTGGTTTTGTGGCTCGAACTACCGCTTTTTTTGAATCGCTCTACCAGGAGAGAGCTTCCAAGCAACAAAATGCTTGTATTCCTGGAGAAGAAATGACTGATACTAATGTTCCTCAAACTGAAACCACAGTTTATACCATTCCTCAAGAAGAAATGGTAGTAGAAACTGAAATCATCCTTCCTGAAGAAGAAAAGGAAGAGGTGGCTCTACAGAAGAACATCATACCCTTGCCAATTAATAAAAGGCAGATGACTTCATCATCCGCTCAAAGTAGAGCTTCCAAAATCCCAAAGTCAAAGAGTAAGAGTTTGGTAGGGGACTTGATCAACAACAAGAAGCTAACCTCAAAATTTGCTCTCTCTCTCTCGAGAGTAAGAACTTCCTATTTGAATTTTATCACTCTTCATATTTTACAACAACTCAAATGCTTATCCTCATATTTCTTTCTCTAACATCATTTACTAAATCATCCTAAATTTTTTGTATGGCAGCCGCACTAAATCAAATGGAAGCAAAGCAAAATCACCAACCATACCTTCTCCATTCTTCTTTAGGACTGAAGAAAGAGTTGCAAAACGCAAAGAGACAAGATTAGAAACTCGCTTTCAGCTTCCTCCTTCAGTCAATGGGGAGCATATCATACCGAAAGGCAAAAAAATCCTGTCATGGAGATGATAAAGCAGCTAAAATACCTGTTACTTCCATTGCTGCATAATAGAAGAAAAACAAAAATGAAAACTAAAGCTAAGGTAGCTCATTGTTACAAATTGAAGTTATATACAGTCCTAAAAGCTAAAGGACCATCAATGTAATTAGTCTGTTCATATTGATTCTAACTCTAAATATATATTTAGCATATAGTGTCTTTGGAATTTACTTACAAAATTTGGAATGTAACATTGTTAAGACACTCTATGCCCTGTAGTAACACAATGGCATTATGGCTTGCAACTTTACTGAACTGATGCCATAAGGGAGATCAAGTCGACCATATGTCTACTGCAAATTATGCAAAATACAAACTACTTAGCGTTTCCAGTATCACAAAGAACAAGGGCTTAAGCAAGATTAAGAATGAATTCAATTATGTTCTAAGTAGACAATCATCAACTCTATAACCTTATACCACGAAGAAAAACAAGTAAAATTCAATAGAGTAGAATAAGGTTTAAAATAGGTTAACCAAATTGGAAAATTAATACAGAATGAATAATCTTAATAAGAACAGAATACATCACAGTATAATAAGAAGCTACAAAATAATAGAAATTAATACATTGGAAAAAAGGAAAATTAGAGACCTATAAAAAAATGAATGAATCTGGACATACAAATATTCATCATAGTCTACAAAAGTGAATATTCATATCATGGCAGTAAGGTAGCAAATGCAATAGGGTGTATTGGTTTGTGTAACACAAGGTTGTAGTTTCGGGTACAACATGTGTACAAAATAGATATCTTTTAAGAGCAAATAACCACATGGAGAGCCAGAAAATTCAAGAAAAATAGGAACACATCTGTATATACATCTCAGCATGTATCATTGCCGCCAAATGTAGAGTTAATATGAACTCTGTACTGAACAGGACATAATGCAAGGATTTTCCAGTTTATGGACTAATTCTAGATGTTTCCTTCTGCCACAGAAGTGCAATCCAAAGCTAGAACTATTTCAATAACAGTTTATAGATACAGGTAACTAGAAAATCAAACCTCCCATGTTCTTCCAGAACATAAATCATTTAAGGAACATAAACCCACTTCACAAAAAAACTAAACACCTCAACTGAGAATTGAACCCATAAGTTGGAGGCAAATTCCCTAAGTGGATTCATGAAGTAACTAGGTGAAAAATAAAATTAGGACATAAGACGGAGAAAATGAACATCTAATAGAAAAATATGCCCATTGAACTATACCAGTAAATTGCATTAGTAGGAGAGATTATGTAGCTACAATTATATGCATTTTCAATTCCTTGTAAGTACTGTATGTCCTCTCAATTAGTAGAAAAAACAATTCAACTTCAAGTATTGTGAGATCATATATCCAAAACTACTTGAGAGATATAGATTAGTTATCTTAGGACCTAATTAGAAATGATTGATTACCGTCTGTCTCCTAGTAGCTTACAAATAGTCCCGAAACTTACTCTAAACTTGGGCAGAGTTATCAACAAACCCCAAGCACATGAAATTCAGTTTCAGGGTTGGAAAGTCAGATTAATATCAAAATTGAAATAGCATTTATCAAATGTGTATGGTTCTAACCTTCAACTGTCAGCTAATAAGAAGAATGAATCCCAATTTCCCAAGTTAAACAGCAAATAAGAAGAAGAATTGCACCTTAGGGCTTAGACGTCTGTTTGCCTCCTGTTGGTATTGATGATCGGCGAAGGCCAGGTGGGAAGGAATCAAGCAAAGTAGGGGAGATTAGGTTATTTCTTCCCCGACTGTAGTACAACTCCTTCGTCTATATCTGCTTAGACAAACTCAGCTTCCACAACGACAGATGCACCAAATCAAGCATATCCAATGTAGCTCAGGCATTCCACACTCAACTTGAGAGGTTGTTTTGAAGCCATTTTTGCCTCTTATCGCAATGGCAACATAGATCCACATGTTTTGTGAGAAATAGTTTTGAGACTAAGCCTATGGTCAGGGGCAGAGGGCAGAGGCCCCTCCTGCCGCCGTAATTATGAGTAGTTTGAGCTTTCCCTCATATTAATTTATATAGATTCTATATATTAATATTTCATTGTTTAAAAAAGTAAATGAGATGGTTAAAAATATTTATAAAAATATTTATTTATTTAAATTTTATTTTTTAATAATTATAAAATTATATTACCATTATTTATTTATTTATTTTCATAACACTTTTGAATTTATTTTTATTATGTATTTTCCATTAAAAAAATTAATTTCTTATTTTTGAGACTCAAACAACTTAATTTTCAAATTAAATTTTAAAATTTTAAAGCTAAAAATAAAAAAATGTAAAAATGGTAGTATAATTTTTTTAGAAACTAGCATTGAACTAATAAAAAAAATTAAATATATTCCATTACGTGTTAGGTTTGTCCAAAATTCAAAATTTTAACATTTTGGACCTATTAGGTACTCCCTAAATCCAAATTTCTAATTTGTTTTCGGTCTGTTAGGCCTCTCTAAATTCAAAATTTCTAAATTTTTTGGCCTCCTAGGTCTCTTTAAATCCAAATTATTAAAAATTTTTTGGCCTGCTAGGCCATCTGAAATCAAATTTTTTAATTTTTTTTACATGTTTAGCCCTCCCTAAATTCAAATTATTTTTACATGTTTGGAATATTAAACGAAATCTAGCTTAATTTTGAGAAATTGTACATTAATACTTAAAATTGGTTCTTGACCATTCAAATTATAACATGCATATATATATAAAAAAATTAAGCAAGTTCGATTTAGCAAATTTTTTTTTCCGAACACATGTGTAAAATCGGCACCCCAACCGAGTAATCTTGTATTCGCCACTGCCTATGATATATATATATATATATATAAAGTGGAGCTTTTTCCTTTCCTTTCCCACCGCATGGAAACTTACAAACGTTTAAAAGGATATATATTGGTTTGGGGCCTTTTGAGCCTTTTTAATTATGTTTAGTGGGTTTTGATGAATATATCACACCGCTTGCTTGTTCACGCGACATCCTTCCGACTGGACTGGACCCGGATTTTATTTTATTTTTTCTCACAATATATTTTTTACTCCTGTGAATATTTCTTCAACTAATTATTTAGTCAAAAAAGGATTCTGATTTTTTTCCACTATTTTGAGATTTATTCTCCTATTTTATTTCCTCAATTGTATGTTCTAATGTTCAGTTTTTTCACAACAATTATATAATCTGTTTTTGAGCTTTGTAAATATACCGTTTTTTCCATCTCTTCTATTCATAAGTTTTCTGGGCAATTAAAATACTTTTACTATTCCACTGCTTTCAACTTTGAGTGCATAAGTTTGAAAGCTTCTGTATTAACCTTGGAGAGCGAACGGATTTCAGATTGCACATCCGTCGCTTTCAAGAAAATGCTTCCTACCACGACACAGTTCGATTTCCGTTAAGTGTTTTCTGTAACCCTATTATTTTTCCTACACGCTTCAGTAAGGCGAACTAGGTTCCTGAATGGTGCAAGGCAATATTAGATGAAATTAAAGCACTGGACACAATGGGACATTGACACTTGTTCCAAGACCACCGAATCGTACTATTATTACATCTCGTGGGCTATTTCAAATTAAAAGAAAGCCATATGGATGGTGCACTCTAATATCTCACACTAACTCACCCTGACATTATTTTGCAGTAAATAAAATTGTGTCAATTTCTTCACCCCCACTAATGAACACTAGAAATATGTCAAACAAGTTCTTCGCTGTACCCAGGGCACCTCAGATCATGGTTTAGTTCCATCCTTCACCAAAATTCAGAACATTCATTATTACTTTGATAGTGACTGGGGCGGATGCCCTGATGATTGATTTTCTACATGAGCTTTTTGTGTTTACCTTGGTAAAAGCTTAATCTCAGAGCACACATGAAAACAACTGACCATTGTGCGATCATCCACGAAAAGTGAGTATAAAGAAGTTACAAATGCCACTGCAGAACTGCTTTGACTTCGAGCTCTCCTTGATGATCTTGGTTTCCCTTTAGCCTGCCCAATTCAACTATGGTGCGACAATATCGGTACCATATATCTCACTAGCAATCACGTGTTTCATGCTCGGACCAGGCATATTGATCTTGCCTATCGTTTCGTTTGATAACAGGTAAGTTTCGGTTTTTTGATTGTCTGCTTTATTAATGATGACTAGATTGCGGATGTACTTACCAAGACTCTGGTTAGTGCTCGATTTAGCTATTTCAATCCCGTCTCATGGTTCATTGCCGCTATCAGCTTGAGGGGTGTCAGGGATAATCTCAACAATGTTCTAGTTAGAGAGAAGTTTTCTTAGTCTTTATATTTATCACTTAGAATTTTACTCTTAGTTATTAACTTAGGAAATCATGTGTATTTATAACCTAATTCATGAAATTACATTACTATAAATCTAATTAATTATTTATCACTATCTCCTCTTCCCATATTATATTTTAAGTATTACACTTTATTATCAAATATTGGTAATACAATTGTGGCAAATTACAATTAAAAGTTGAAAACCAAGTCAACTCTCACTTATTTTGATTTTCCATAATAAAAAAAATATTGGAAAAAAAATCTTTTGCAAATCCTAATAGTAATTAGGCTCTTATTATTAATACTTTAAGTAGAAATTCTATTATTATCCCGGATCATTTTCTAATAATATGTTATGCATTTCCTTTTTCATTTGCTGGATCCACTACATTCGGTTCACTATAGAACTTTTCGTTGATTTTGAGCTTTTGCTAATGCCTTGTTCCGCAATCCGAGATAGAAACGAAATTGACACCAATCGATTAGAGAATCGGGGAGTAATTTGAGTAGAAAGCATTGCACAGAATGTGAAAAAATAGGAATGCAGATTTGGTCATACCCAATACATCTTATGCTTTCTTTAGCATACTTCTCTGTTGATGCAACTATCATATTTGATTTTCTAAACCTGGTCATCTTTGTGGCCACAAATAGTGGAATCTGAAATTTCATTAGCATAAAGTATACTAGTTAATATAATTAAAATTTGAAAGTACTAAAATTGTAAATTAGAAATGGAATAGGTATAATAACCTGGCACTGAATATCAATTCCTTGATGTTTGTACTCCAAATGGATGGATTTTGAGAACATTGCTAGATACCTGAGAAATATATTGTAATTGTAATTAATCACAGAGCCAAAGTTTATTATCTTTAATCAATTTTAAGATTAATAATTTTGCTTTATATATAGTGTCTCACTTTAATCAATTAATATTTATTGACATAGAAAACAAATTTTTTTTTTACAAGGAAAAATTTAGGAGAAGGGCATTTTCTGTTCAGGTTGATGGAAAATTTTAAGGCCATAAGAGATTTATAAGATGGGGATATCTCCAATTTAGAATATATTTTATAAAGTTCACTAAATTAGTGGTGGAGGCAGTCTAATGCTTGGGGATTGGAGCCCTCTACTTTGGCGAAACTCCGAATAAGATGTTGCCTCCTCCAGAATTAGCTCCTCTTTTCTATTCGATCTCGTCCATCTTTTCTCAAGTCTAAAACCCTTTCTTTTATGTAATCTCCCTTCTTCCTCCGTTCACCCACACCTCTCTTGGCGTCCCACGGCAGGACTAAAATTAGTTCCCCTAATTTAAAATCTTGGCCTCGTCCACTACACTGAACATTTGTTTTTTCAATAACATCGTTTAATTTTGATATTTGATTTTATTTGCTTGAAAATATTGTGCAACAAAATATTTTATTGATTTTTCGGTATTTGTTTGCTTAGAAAAATAAATCAATGGAAAATTTTAAGTTAGTTAACAGAAAAATTTATGACAAAAGTGAGTAATGTTTTACCCATTTGAAAAGCTGTAAAACATTTTTCTAAGATTTGGGAACTCTACTTCATTCCTTCTTAACCTTTTAAAAACACTAGACACACGCTACTTCTTCCTATTTTCCGGTTTTGTTGTCAAATATCGGAAAATATTTTATTTTTTAATACAAAATTTTCCCTTATCTAATATTTTCTAAAATACAATATTTTCCGAAAAATAAATAGGATCTAAAATAAAGTATTTTCGACACAATTTTTATATAAAATTCACTGGAATATTGACATAATATAAAAGATAGTCGTACATGCCAACTAAGCGCCCCATTCAACAAAAATGTAATTTTTTAAGGATTTCATGTGTCATGCACATTTCTATCACCCCAGTTATGAAATTGGATATTTTGTACATAATGTTATTTAGTTGTCATCACCTATCTTATGTCTCACGTTAATATTCCAATAAATTTTTGTGCACCGATAATTTTATTGAAATAAAATGTAAATTAAATTCAATTATTTTAATGAAAGGGGATGAAGTTAATTTCATGGATCCAAAAAATTTGTACGAGATGATTTATATATCGCTTAAATTTCAATAACGACAACAAGAATCGAAGCAAAATAGAGGTTCGGGTAAGAAAAACATACGCTTTGGTCGACGCATAGATAGAATTAAACGGGAACGAAGGAACAACAACAGAAGATCCAGATCCAATATTCACAATTGCACCTTTCTTCTTCTTCTCGTTCTTCTTCAACATTGCACAAATCACAGACCTCGTAATCCAAGTAGCCGCTTCTACATTAACATTTATAACACTATTCATAAGCTCCAAATCAACCTCATGCAGATATCTCGAATAAGGATAAGCCAAACCCGCATTATTTATCAATATCCCAACATCCAATCCCTCCATTTCCCCCTCCATTTTCGTGGCTAATTCGTCACTACCGCACTCGGCAAGATCAATTTCAACCGTTTTCACCTCAATATCACCGTATTTTTCTTTGATTTCTTTCGTTGTTGCTTCCAATTTCGACGGGTTTCGGCCTACGAGAAGTAGATTAAGACCTTTGGAAGCTAATTCGAAGGATAGGAATTTCCCAATTCCATCTGTGCAGCCTGTGATTATGGCCCAAGAACCATATGTTTCCTTCAAATTCTTTGGAGGTCTCAAGAACATGACATAAACCCATTTTATAAAACTGAATGTGGTTTTGGTTGCTGATATTAGACCAAAGAAACTTACTGATAATATGATGAAATCTTGAATTTCCATGGCTAATGAAATCAAATATTATGTGAAGATGGGAAATTTTCATGCATTTTTATTTTATGATGCATCAATTTTGCATTTTCATGTGAAATAGGGGTTGGTTGGAGTAGGTGTTTTTGGGTGTGAATGTTGTGAACCAAGAAACTAATAATTGATAGTCATTTAATATATGACACCACATTAAAATATTGGTCCAATCCAATTCACAAATGGGAAATTTTTTTTATCCTTTGTGTCACATAATACATTAATTACACCACATATGGAATAATTTAATGTCAAATTAAATATTATCACTATTTAATTAATAATTTTTGAGAAAAACTTTACTAAAAACAAACAAGTTAACTAGAGCTGCTCAATAATTGCTTAATGAATACTATAAGAATAGTAAAAGATTAGTATTATGATTGATGAAGAGATGCTTGCCTTTATTTTATAATGATAGTAACGTTTACCTAGATAGGTTAAGGTAGCTAGGATGTCATGTTTTCAGTTATTATTCTCATTTATTATTTATTATTTTGAAAGAATTCTCGTTTATTATACTCGGTTTTAAACACATGGACCTTAATGACCATGTAGTATTTAGTCATTCACCATTAGAAAAAGCATCTTGCGGTTTAGATTTAAAGCATCTTGCGATTTAGATTTTGTTTGCACAAAAAATAAATTTTTCTTGTTTCATACCCTGGTTTACACTTTTCATAGGATAAACTTATCTTTTTAGGAAACTTTTTCTTAAAAGAACATTTTAGGAAACCTTTTCTTAAAAGACATGTTTAGGAAACTTTTCATTTCGGGAAACTTTGTTGGTACATCATTCACTTAGAATTTCCAATAGTGTGCCTTAAGGGAAACCATAGTGTGCCTTAGGGAAAACCATGTAGTGTACCTCATGGGAAACCATAGTGTACCTTAGGGGAAACCATGTACCTCATGGGAAACCAACTTCCTAGAGTGAATATCAAAGGATACTTAAGGTAAACCATATAGTGTACCTCATGAGGTCATTTAATATTTCTAACGTGTATTCTGTGAGCCAATTAAAAAGCAGAAAAAATCAAAAAGTGTACGTATCAATTCATCGTGGAAGTTAAAGTGAAGCAGTTACTCAATATGGAGAACGTGACTTGTCGAATAAAACAGGAAGTTTCTGTTGGTCCCTTATAACAGTGCAAGTATAGTTCCAATGGGGGGTTAGGAACTATTTAAACTTTTTCTTAAATTTGGGCAAACTTCTTTTCTTAAGAGAAAAGGTTTTAACAGCGGCGCTGAGTGATCAGTAAGATACTGGCTTAGTCAACTGGTGACTAGGTCAGTTTCTTGACTTGAGTCAGGAGATAGCACTTAAAGTCTATTCCTGAGCTCAGATGTTCGATGCGCACAACTCAGCTTGACCTTTTTACTTGGTCAGTTTTGGTTATTTAAGCAAGCAATATATATAAGGAGTTTAAGGTAAGAAATACGTTACTCAGCAGATTTATCCAGGTTCGGCTTCTTCTAAGCCTACGTCCTGTCCCCGGAACACGTTCCGAGATTTCAAATCCTCTACTGAGCTCTTTAAAGGTAGAGCCTCAAACCTTTTACAATCTTAGCAACTGAGTATAACAAGAGTACCTTCCTCTATACCTCTACTCAATCCTAATCTCTTGCTGAGTATTATAACCGAGTACTCAGCCTCTCCTTTCTAATCTCTAGAAATGATAAGTGTTTGTCCTAAACAATGATTTGCTAAGACACCTTAGATGATTGAATAATCACTCTAGACTTTTACACAAAAGATATTGAATGTAGTGTAAGGTTGCTTTGCTTTTTGCTTGCAGAACTTTTGCGTAGAGATTTGGTCAGCGTAATGGCTTGATCAAGTTCTGTGTGTATTTTGAAGCTTCTGATGGCACTCTATTTATAGAGACGTCTGGGCATCAGTCATTTCGAATTTCGAAATAACCATTGGAGGGAAACGACTTTCTGTCGTTGTCATCCTGACTTGCTCAGAACTCTCGGCCAATCAGATTTGTGTATCTTCTGTCCTCGGTCAGCTCAGCAGAATGTCTCACTACTTATGGTAAAGTCAACTGGACAGCATACTGTGTCGTCTGAACTTTACCCAAAGTGGAAATACTTTGTCTGGAAGTTTTCCTTAGCCAGCTGCTGTCTTGTACGTTTGTCGAGTCTACTCAGCAGCTTCATCTTGAAGTTGTTCCCGAAGGTCTTCTAGATCCTTCTTACGCTGAGTTGCGTTCTGTCTAAAGTGACAACGTTTTGACAAACGCGGGCCGAGTTGTACTTATTGAAACACCTTTCCATAAGATTTTGATTTGACAAAATCATCCATGATTAAGAGGAAATTAAATTTAGATGCTTTGATTGTACTAATATGTTTGTTAAATCTTGAGTGCAAATATATATATAAAGTAAAGACATGACAAATGTCAGCACAAACGAAGCTGAGTAGAAAGGAACTCAGCATGACAGAATAGAAGCTGAGTGGAGCTAAAACTCAGGAACAAAACGAAGCTGACTAAAGCTGAAGACTTCTTCAGGAGCGTTAAATAAAATGGAGCTGACCTTGTAGGAACTCAGCATAAACCGTGAAACATTCGAAAAGAACAAGCGAAGCTGAGTAACAGTCAGGACATCATGAAGGATTCGTTCACAAAAAGACAAAGTCTGCAAATCTTCTGCACCAATAATTGGAACCTCGAAGACACCTAAAAGACTAATTCCAAGAGTCATGGGACGTTGGATTATTGGAAACAGACAACTGGCAAAAATAAACAAACCAGACGCTAGAAGACAAACCTGACGCCTGAAGAAAACAGAGAAAGGGAATGGAGGTGCAGTCTGAATCTTTCCAGAGATTGTTCCCCAAAAGAGCCGTTTTGGTAGCAACGGTCAAGACATTTCAAAACAATCAAGTCCACAGATTTTCGTCTATAAAAGGATAATCGAAGAACCAAAACAAAAGAACTGAAGTATCAAAAGAAAAATACAAGAGAGAAAGTTTCAAAAGCACTCAAATACAAAAAGAAACTTACACCGACGTTTCTATTCTATGTGTAAATGCTAGATTGAGTTGTAATCATCTAAAGTGTTCTTTAGTTCAAAAGGAACAAGTCTGTGATCAATAGAAATATTGAGAGTGTAAAGTTGAGTGCTTGGTTGTAAGCATTTCAGTAGTAGAGAAATCTAGGTGCTGGGTTGTAGCACTTAGTAGGAGTTGAGTAGACGAATAGAGGAAGGTACTCTTACATATTCAACTGCCTTGTAATTGGTTTGTGCTCTACCGTTAAAGAGCTCAGTATTGGATTCAAAAAGCCCGGAGGACTCTGGGGACTTGACGTAGGCAGAGAGGCCGAACCAGGATAAGTGATACTGAGTAATCTCTAAACTCTCTCTTATAACTGCATTTGTTGTTTGCTTTATTTACTCAGCATATAAATTGGCTAAGCTGATCCTGAGTAAGTAAGTGGTGCTGAGTTAGAAGCTGACCTCCAAGAGTGTCAATTCCTAACTCTCAAGGGATCAACTTTGGTCAACATCTGACTAAAGCTGTCCTGTGATATATCTCACCAAGCTGACCAAAGGCTGAGTTAATAAACTCTCAAAATAACTTCTAGTCAGCTCAATTAAAACACGAAAAAATTTAATTAGTTCCTAACCCCCCCTTGGAACTAGTTACCAGGGACCAACAAGTGGTATCAGAGCCAAAGCTCACTACTCTAAGATTTAACAATCTTGAGCTGATCCCTAAAAATGGGTGAGAATAGCACTCGTTTCCTTCCTGGAAACCAAACAACACAGATACTCCCTGAGGGATTATCAATCACTAGACCACCCCTATTCTTTGGATCAAATTATACATTCTGGAAGAATAGGATGAAGAACTTTATTCAAGCCACAAACATGAGTGCATGGCTTGCAATTGTTCAAGGTCCACATGTGCCATACAAAACTATTAACAATGAGAAAATTGTTAAGAGTGAGGCTGAGTGGACAGAGGATGACCTTAGAAAATTACAAAATAATGCTTCGGCTATAAACATGCTTCACTGTGCGTTAGATGCTGCAGAATACAATAAGATTTCAGGTTGTGAGTCAGCACAGGAGATTTGGAAGAAGCTTGAAGTAACATATGAAGGCACAAGCAAAGTTAAGGAGTCTAAAGTCAATCAACATATGAGACTCTACGAACTGTTTGAGCTGAAGGAGAATGAAGACATCTCAGAAATGAACGCAAGGTTCACAAACATCATAAATGAGCTAAAAAGGCTTGGAAAGAACTTCACTGAAGAAGAACAGGCAAAGAAAATTCTGAGAAGTCTGCCTAAGAGCTGGCAAGCAAAGAAAACAGCCGTAGAAGAAGCTCAAGACTTGACTACCTACAAATATGATGAGCTGATCGGATCCCTGCTGACCCATGAAATCTCTATGAAAAACTTTGAAGCCAAAGAGAAAGAAAAATCAGAAGATAAGAAACAAAAATCCTTTGTCATGAAAGCTGACTCAACTGAAGCGGAGTCAACTGATGATGAGGAATTGGCCATGTTCACCAGAAAGATGAAAAAGCTGTTCAGGAGAAATGATAGAAATGGCAAAAGATCATTTAGAAGAAATGATAAGTACAAAGCTGAGTCAAGTGACAAGTACAAGAAGGACAGCTCGAAATCTGTCACATGTTTTGAGTGTCATCAAACCGGGCACATCAAGTCAAGCTGTCCCAACCTCAAGAAAGAGAAGAAGGGAAGCAAAAAGGCTATGGTAGCCACATGGAGTGATAGTGATGAGTCAACATCATCTGAAGCTGAGCAAAATGAAACAGCCAACATATGTTTTATGGCAGATGATGGAGCTGACCAATCCCAATCTGAGCATGCTGACCTTTCTGATGAAACTGACCAAGAGAACCACAACAATGAGGTAACATCTTTACTTTTGCTTAGAAATGAAATGGTAAATTCCCTGAGTGACTTATATACACTAACTAAGAAGTGTAACAACAAGATTAAGGCACTCAGCAGGCGCTGTGATGAGATTGAAGAGGTCAAGCTGAGTGACCTCCGATATCTTCTCCAGGACAACTCTGACTTGCATACCAACATGCAAATCTTACATAAATTTGTCACGGAGGTTCAATCTGAGTCAAAGAAACTTAGAAAGGATATCACAACATTACAGAGTCAAGGGAAGGGCTCAAACAGAAATAAAGCCCATGCTGAGTACGCAAATAATAGTCAGTATAAGCAAGTCACTCAATGTGAATATTATGGAAAAAGGGGATTAGAAACAAAGCCCGACTTGTAGCCCAAGGCTATAGTCAGCAAGAGGGTATAGACTATGGAGAAACATTTGCTCCTGTTGCTAGATTAGAAGCTATACGTATATTGTGTGCCTATGCCAGTTACATGAATTTTAAACTGTACCAAATGGATGTAAAAAGTGCGTTTCTTAATGGCTTTATAAACGAAGAGGTATACGTTAATCAACCTCCCGGGTTTGAAGATCCAAAATTTCCAAATCACGTTTATAAACTCAAAAAGGCCCTGTACGGTCTAAAGCAAGCTCCAAGAGCTTGGTATGAGAGGTTGACCAACTTCCTGCTGACCAGGAACTATGTCAGGGGAAAAGCTGACACAACCTTGTTCATTAAGAAAAAGGGTAAACATACCCTACTTGGACAGATATATGTTGATGATATAATCTTTGGTGCTACTGACGAATCTTTGTGCAAAGAATTTAGCCAACAGATGCAAACTGAGTTCGAAATGTCCATGATGGGGGAACTCAACTTCTTCCTTGGACTCCAAATCAAGCAAGGTAAGAATGGCATATTTATAAGTCAGTCTAAGTACACCAAGGAAATGTTAAAGAAATTCAGCATGGAAGATTGCAAACCAATATCAACCCCCATGGGTACTGATACTGTCCTATGCAAGGATGAAAAGAGTAAGTCAGTTGACAGTAAACTCTATCGAGGTATGATAGGTTCATTGCTCTATCTCACTGCTAGTAGACCAGACATTCAATACTCAGTATGCTATTGTGCTAGATATCAAGCTGACCCCAGGGAATCTCATCTAACCGCTGTAAAAAGAATTTTTAGATACTTGCAAAGCTCAGTTGATGCATGTCTATGGTATCCAACCTCAAATGACTTCACACTCATTGGATATACTGATGCTGACTACGGACGAGATAAGCTAGAACGAAAAAGTACTTCAGGAGGATGTCATTTCCTCGGAAGCTGCCTAGTATCTTGGTTTAGCAAGAAGCAATCATCCGTTGCTCTGTCTACAACTGAAGCTGAGTACGTGGCTGCTGGAAGCTGTGTTGCACAAGTCCTATGGATAAAGCAACAGCTTGAGGATTACGGAGTCAAAACAAAGACAATAGAGATCAAATGCGACAACAAAAGTGCTATTGATCTATCTAAAATCCAGTCCAACACAGTAGGATGAAGCATGTTAGCATAAGGCATCACTTCATCAGAGACCATGTACTAAAAGATGAGATCAAGCTGACCTACGTGCCAACAAACGATCAGCTTGCAGATATCTTCACAAAGCCCTTGGCACGAGAGCAATTCAACATACTAAGGGAAGCAATTGGTATGTCAAATCCACTCTAACTAAATCTGTATTGAATAATTGCCATGTGAGTGGAACTTTGAATGATTGTGCAAATACCATGTTGAGTGAAATATCTATTCCCTACTAAAGCTTAAAAATGACCCTATGCATACATCGTAAGTAATGATACTGAGTAGGCATAAACATCCCATGCTGAGTATGTAACCTATGCTGAGTTAATAGGAGATAGAAAAATTGTCTTAACAAAAGGCACTCAATATCATAGACGCTTCGAATTCCAGCGAAACCTAGCCAAAACCCACTCGCGTAAAGTGAAGCTACACGTGTAACCTCTGACACCTTGGGAAGACGCACATTAATGGCAAAACCCATGCGCCGAAGATGTCATAATTGACAGAATGTCTGTCGATTGAATGTCCCTAGGAGAAAAACGGCTAGATAATGATTTAGGGTCTTCATTAATATAAAATAGAAGAACCCCCACTCGTCTTTCCTCACGCTTAGAATCCCTGAAACTCAAACTTCTTCCTCTCTAAAAACTCCAAAATCGTCAAAAATGTCTCCCAGCAAAAAGAAAACCCCAGAAGCTCAAAACACAGACAAACCCACTGACCATGCTGGTCCTTCAATGGAAAGGGAGAGGACAATGATCAAGGTACACTCGAAGGCTAACAATCTGGAGGTGTTAAAATGCCGATGGTTCTCTCCAAGCTTCGTATCGTCTGAAACACCATTCTGTGAATGGATCGAGAAAAACAACTGGAAAGGTCTCTTTTCTCTTCCAGGAACAACCTACCCCAGGTTAGTTCGAGAGTTCTACTCAAATTTACGGGTTGATGCAGACGACTCAGATTATTTGGAGACCACTGTGAAAGGTCAGAAAATCGTCATAACTCCTGCCTATCTAGCCACACTGTTAGAGATACCAGACAAATGAATCCAATTTAGAACCACAAAGGAGAAGATACCAAAAGCCACATCTGAGAAGCTAAAGGGGTTCTGTAAACCCAAAGATCATAAAGGGGAAATACCCAGTACATGTATGGGTAAAGAACAAAAGATGGTTCACTTCATGCTAACTAACTTCATCTTTCCCAAACTCAGCTCAGCCTCCTCTGCATCAAACTTCGAACAGTGCTTTATCTGGCACATGTTGACCTCCACTCCATTCAATCTTCCCGTGTTTCTAGTTGGAGCATTTCAACGAAGCGGTAAGAAACTACGCTTGGGTTCACTTATTACGAAAATTATACAGGACAAGCAAATAGAGACCGTGGATGAGACAAGTTCGTTGGGAAGTGAAATCACTGCTGTCCTACTAAATGGACTATTGTATAATCAACCTTTGAAGGGGTATGAAGGAGCTGGAGATGCCGAGGAGGATGAGGAAGCTGAGCAACCAGAAATGGAACCTGAAGCTGAGCCTGCACAAGAAGTTGAGGCTCATACTGAGTCACCTGAGACAGTTTAGCCTGAAAAAGGGAAGAAGAGGAAGGCTGTAGAAGCTTGCTCCAAGGACATTCATTCTGTTCCAAAGAAAATAAGGCTTTCATCAAGACAGAAAGCTAAAGCTGACAAGGTTAATGAGCATGTTGAGAAAAGAAAGAGGCCAGAAGAGCCTAAGGATGAGAACGAAGAAACTCCTGAAACCCCGTTAAAGAAAAAGAAAAGAGTTAACTCTTTGAAGATAGTGGAAGCTGTCCCACTAGTCTCTACTCAACCTGAAGGTCATGGGATTAACCAAGAAAAGGAAGATGAGGAACATGTTGAGCACCAACAAGTTAATTCTGAAGAGGAAGAATACCCCAATGATGATGCTGAGCAGACAAGGAAAGATGGTAATGTTGAGCAACCTGTAGAAGAAGGGACAGTTGCTGCTGAGTCAAGTGAAGGTCTTCAAACTGACCATTCACCGCCAAAAACTGAGACCCGGTGAAGATTAAAGAAGAAAGCACAAAAGCACCTGGATCTCATGAACGACTTTCCCATTGACGAGCCAGAGACTGACCTTTCTACAATTCAGTTCCAGTATTTCTCAAATGCAACTGAATGTCCACCAGAAGATCTAACGAAAAAGCAAGCCTCTGTTACTCAGGATGAGGAACATGCCAAGAACCCTGCAGATCCAAGTCAAACTGCTCCAATTGAGCCAACTCATACCTCAACTCCACCTCCAACACCAAATGTTGATAACTCAGCACAACAAATTCATCAAAGTCCAGGTACTCAATCTGGCAAGGAACCAACACCTCCACCATCAGAAAATCCTGCACCAGTCTCTGAGTCCAATACTGCTAAGTTTTCATAGTTGAATGCAACTGAGTCTGGCCGTCGGGTCATTGCTTCTGCTCAGTCGTTGCTTCAAGACTTTCATCCTACTCAAGCTGAAGGTTGCCAATCCACTCAAGCTGAGACCTCTCACCTGACAGGTATCACTCAGCTTCTACAAGAACTACGTAGCCTAAAAGATTTGGTTAGTATTATCATTGCAGTACAAACTCAGCAACCAAACCAAGAGCAAATGGCCAAACTGACTGAATTAGTGCTTACCATGGCCACCCACATGAACTCTCTTGAAGGGAAAATTCAACACCTATCTGAAGCAAATCCAGGGTACGTCACTTCCACTGAGCTTCAAAACTATTTTGTTAAGCTAGCAGCGAAACTGATCCCCTCTAGAGCAACTGCCCATACTGAGTCTGCAACATCTGCTGAGTTGCAAGATTGCTTCACCAAGCTATATGCTGAGCTAACTAAATCCAGTCCACCGAGCAATACTGAGTTTGTCACATCCACCGAACTCCAACACTGCTTCACTAAGCTTCAAGCTGAGCTGACAAATACACGTGACCTAGTATCCTCTTCCTCTCAGTGTACTATTGATCAATTGAGTGAGGCAGTGAGACTCCTGAACATTGATCGAGCCCAGATGGATGTTGATCCAGTATCCAACACAGAACTCATGAGCTTCTCACAAGCTATCATGAAGGCAATGAGGATCAACAATGCACAGCGCATGTTCTATGACTCTGCTCTGCTAAAACTATTCAATCAATCCTATAGTCAGGTCACCAGCTCAATTTCCTGCCTGAGCAAAGCCCATGAATGTCTCCTTAGTATGATCAGCAGTTCTCTTCGGGTCCCCAGGCACGTCCAGGACGATAGCATTCCTGTCATTGACTGTTTGGGTGAAAGCACAAAAAGGCTTCAGCGCTACTCTAACTACCTCTCCTCTGCTGCCAGGAATAAGACCTTCCTTTATCAACCCGATGATGGCAAAACGGGGGAGACAAGTAAAAGAGGAACTCAGAGTGGAACTCAGCCTCTGCCTTTAGGAACTGCGTCTGCGTCTGGAAGCAAACGAAAAGGCATTACTCATGTTGATCCCTCAGCGCAAAGAAAGAAGAAGTAAATCTAGCCAGTTTGTGTCTAGAAACTTGGCACCATATCCTGTTATCTGTTTGTTTTGTTATCTACTGTTTAGGTTGATATGCCTTGTTATGTTGTTTAAAAATCCAATATCTTTTTTTTCTTCCTGATCTGACTAATCAAGTTTGAACAAACAAATCAAAAAGACACTAAAACTAAACTAAGAGATAACATCTTTCCAAAACTAAGTCAGTATACACAAATGTAACAAATCTAATGAAATTAGAACTTGGAAGGCTTAGAATAAAATTAAGACAAAATAAATGCAACCCTTACGGGGGAGTCAGTTCAAAAACATCAATCATGGGGCAACTTATAACTGAGTTCCGTAATTATGTATTTTGCCAACATCAAAATGGGGGAGTTTGTTGAAACACCTTTCCACAAGATTTTGATTTGACAAAATCATCCATGATTAAGAGGAAATTAAATTTAGATGCTTTGATTGTACTAATATGTTTGTTAAATCTTGAGTGCAAAAATATATATAAAGTAAAGACAGGACAAATGTCAGCACAAACGAAGCTGAGTAGAAAGGAACTCAGCATGACAGAATAGAAGCTGAGTGGAGCTAAAACTCAGGAACAAAACGAAGCTGACTAAAGCTGAAGACTTCTTCAGGAGCGTTAAATAAAATGGAGCTGACCTTGTAGGAACTCAGCATAAACCGTGAAACATTCGAAAAGAACAAATGAAGCTGAGTAACAGTCAGGACATCATGAAGGTTCGTTCACAAAAAGACAAAGTCTGCAAATCTTCTGCACCAATAATTGGAACCTCGAAGACACCTAAAAGACTAATTCCAAGAGTCATGGGACGTTGGATTATTGGAAACAGACAACTGGCACAAACAAACAAACCAGACGCTAGAAGACAAACCTGACGCCTGAAGAAAACAGAGAAAGGGAATGGAGGTGTAGTCTGAATCTTTCCAGAGATTGTTCCCCAAAAGAGCCGTTTTGGTAGCAACGGTCAAGACATTTCAAAACAATCAAGTCCACAGATTTTCGTCTATAAAAGGATAATCGAAGAACCAAAACAAAAGAACTGAAGTATCAAAAGAAAAATACAAGAGAGAAAGTTTCAAAAGCACTCAAATACAAAAAGAAACTTACACCGACGTTTCTATTCTATGTGTAAATGATTGAGTTGTAATCATCTAAAGTGTTCTTTAGTTCAAAAGGAACAAGTCTGTGATCAATAGAAATATTGAGAGTGTAAAGCTGAGTGTTTGGTTGTAAGCATTTCAGTAGTAGAGAATTCTAGGTGCTGGGTTGTAGCACTTATTAGGAGTTGAGTAGACGAATAGAGGAAGGTACTCTTGCATATTCAACTGCCTTGTAATTGGTTTGTGCTCTACCGTTAAAGAGCTCAGTATTGGATTCAAAAAGCCCGGAGGACTCTGGGGACTGGACGTAGGCAGAGAGGCCGAACCAGGATAAGTGATACTGAGTAATCTCTAAACTCTCTCTTATAACTGCATTTGTTGTTTGCTTTATTTACTCAGCATATAAATTGCCTAAGCTGATCCTGAGTAAGTAAGTGGTGCTGAGTTAGAAGCTAACCTCCAAGAGTGTCAATTCCTAACTCTCAAGGGATCAACTTTG
Organism: Euphorbia lathyris; assembly: GCF_963576675.1. Taxonomy (NCBI): domain Eukaryota; kingdom Viridiplantae; phylum Streptophyta; class Magnoliopsida; order Malpighiales; family Euphorbiaceae; genus Euphorbia; species Euphorbia lathyris. The sequence goes on along the minus strand of NC_088914.1, from coordinate 13,917,918 downwards.
GTCAACATCTGACTAAAGCTGTCATGTGATATATCTCACCAAGCTGACCAAAGGTTGAGTTAATAAACTCTCAAAATAACTTCTGTTCAGCTCAATTAAAACACGAAAAAATTTAATTAGTTCCTAACCCCCCCCCCCCCTTGGAACTAGTTACCAGGAACCAACAGTACTGAGTTGTTTGACTTGGGCTTTGACAATTGTATTGGGATTGGGCCTTTTAATTCTTGTATCTTATAAGCAATTTAACTCAACATTGAACAAACACATTAGTAGAATAAATCAAAGCATTTAAACTTAGTGTGTTTAGAATATGTATTTCAATTATACTTAAACAATTTTGTCAAATCAAAATTATGTGGAAATGTGTTTCAACAGTTTCCCCAACGTCTATAAAATGAAGCAATCACGATGAAGACAATAGAACAACTCAACACACCCAAGCAAAAACTCTAGCAAATTATCTCTAGACTTCAGCATTTTACAATTCCCAGTTATTCCCTTAGTTTCAATTTTTAGATCCAAAGTTCATTCATCTTTTCCAGTACAATTTTATTTTATTTGTTGTTCAATCATTTTCTGTAAGGTCGGTATCGTTTTGATAATTGAACCCTTTAGGAATTTTCGATCTCTTTAATTCTTACAATCATTTGATATTTAGAAGTTAGAAAGCGCACTCAATTTCATTCCATAGTTCAAGAATACTATAATTCTCTGGCACGCCCGCATTTTCCCACGAAAGAGCCAAACAGATTTAATAAGCCTAAATCTAACGGTGAATGACCAAATTCACTTGATCATTAAGGTCCATATGAATATTCATGTTATTGTACTCCCTCCATTCCTTTATATAAATCATTCTAGAGTATTTCACACAAATTAAGAAATATATTCGTTAACTAAAAAAATTATCTCTCATATTACTATTGGGGAATAAGTATTGGAATATCAAAAAATACATGTAGCAATAGAAAATATTTAATATTTGGATCAAAAACTAAACTAAAAACTCTTGCAATTCTAGAATTATTTATATTTGAAAAAACTAATTTGCTAGAAAGGGAATGGAAGGAGTATGTCTTTTCATAGGAAAAAAAGAAAAGAAAAGAATAACTTCAATTAAGCCCATGAATTTTTCAAGAATGGCATGCTCTACTAGGGTTCTCAACTACCCTCTTTTGATCACTGCTTTTACTCTTTGAAGTTTTGTTTCTGCTACACCTGATCGGTCTTCCTCCGAAGTTAAAGTAAGGTTTTATTAAAGTTCGGGTTAAATACATCATTGGTCACTGAATTTATATGGTTGTCTCAAAATAGTCACTCAACTTTAATTTGTCTCAATAAAATCACTCAACTTTGAGTTTTGTCCCAATTAGGTCACTCCGTCAATTTTAATGGTTTAAACGCATCAAAATAATGACATGGGCGACACGTCAACATGAGTTAACTCAAATATCTAACCGAAACGAAATGTGACAGCCATATGTCGGGTATTTTTATGAAAAAAACTAAAGTTTAGTTTTTTTTTCCATAAAAATAATCGATACGTGATAGCCAGATGGCGCATATGTGGATGTCATGTGTCATTTCGATTAGAAATATGAGTTGTCTCATATTGGCGTATCACTTATGTCATCATTCCGATGTTTTTTAATCACTGAAATCATCATAGTGACCTAATTGAGACAAAACTCAGTTGAGTGATTTTATTGAGATAAATTGAAGTTGAGTGACCATTTTGAGATAACCATGTAAGTTGAGTGACCAATTGTGCATTTAACCCATTAAAGTTCTTATTTAGTTGCAAAGCTAAGAATCTAGCTTGCAGCGAAATATCGGAGTTAACTTTATAGAATTTAAAACAATTTTATAAAATACAGTCTATTTAAGGTTTGATAAGAAAAATTTAATCTCAAACATCTTAAAATTTTGTCATTTTGATAGGTTGGAGATTAAAAAATTAAAAGTGATTTATCTAAAAAAATTATATACATCTTTAATATTTTGTAAATCCAATTCCATTTGTTTTGAAAATTATACAATTTTTGTCTTTTTTTTAATTATAAGTTTCTTATAATTTTTATAAATTATTTTATTTTAAAACCTTAAGTTGTTTTTTGAGTCTCAAAAAAAAAAAAAAAAAAAAGATTTTGATATTTTTTATTACAGGGAGGTTAAATGATAAAGAGTGTTTAGAAAGTGAGTAAACATAGTTATTTGGAAAATAAAATTCAAATATATAAAAGCTTTATAGCCAAAAAAAATAACTTCATGATATTTAAACCAATTACCTCTTACATTAAAATATAATGTCGTTAAACCAACAAATGGTGATTTAGATTAAACGTTCTCGCATCTTACAACCACTAGCAGGGGCGGATCTAGGAGGGTAAGGGAGGGTCTCCCGACCCTCCGACCCTCCGGAACACCCTTGACGAATAGTGGTTCAGTCCCGAGAAGCCCACCCAAAATAGTTAAAATTAATACTTATAATGTAGAATGTAATTATATAACATGAAACTAAGTTTGCATAGTTGGTTGTAGTGATAATTAAAGGCATTTCTACATCCAAGTGGGTCTTGTGTTCAAATCTCCCTCTCTTCACTTTTTATCTCATTTTAATTTTTTCCCTTAAACCTCATTTTCCTTTAAAAATATCAATATTAAATATCATTTTTAATCATTATTAACCTCATTCTCCTTTATTATTTTTAATTATATTTTTTAGTTACAAAATTCATTACCGAGAAAATAATTTGATGAATAATTTCTCCAATTGACCAAACTTGTCAACGTTAGGGATAAAATTGCTCTTGGCTCCCAATATTAAGGGTAAAATTGCACCATTTTATACGTTAGAGGTAAAATTATTCTTAGGTGTAAATATTAGAGTATTTTTGCACCTTATCCTTACTTCATATTGAATCTCAGTTGTTTTGTATCTTAATTTTTCCAATTATGATCAAATTTACCCTTATATTATCAAAAATTTGAAAATTTCGATTTGACTACTATGAATCAAAGCCTTAAGTCGTTATTAAAAAAAAAAAATCTTCATGCAATTGAGCCCCTCCGGACCTTGAGCTCTGGCTCCGCCACTGACCACTAGGGTAGACTTAGTGCAATCGGTAGTCATTGTTCATGGCAACAACATCATCAACCCATTCCAGAGATACGATAACCAATAACATTAAAAAAAATCATCATATTATCTAATCTAATTATTAGAGTAATCATGAGCCATTATATCTTTTTCGTTTTCTATTTTAGATACTATAAGACATACAATTTTCAGTTATTTTAGTTATTTATTTCTCTTTCTTAACTGACATACGTTACTACTCGCATGTGTATATGTATCTTGAATTAGAATTTCAAATTCAATGCGATAATTAGAATTTTCCAAATACATTCATTTACATTAATTTCTTATGACTGCTTCTCTCAAAGTTATTGCTATGAATACAACTATTTCACAGGGACATATCTTGGGTAGGAGGGGTTTGAGTACCCACGGTTTGTCGAAAAACGTTAAAAGAACTACAAAGAGACTATGTACTGAGCTTACGAGAGATACCAATAGAAAGACGCCAAGAATCAAGAAAAGAGGGAGGAACGAGGCTGGCAAAAAACCATTGAAGTGAGTGAGGCCAATAAGGAGTGCATCTTTCTTCATATCCTATGTGATATATCGCAGCTTTTGCATACTCTATCGCCGATGGTACAAACATTGATGTTTTTTCTATCCTTGCTACTCTCGATGTCATCTTTGTTGCCACGTATAATGGCACCTGCATTTGTATATTATTCACGATTAATTATCGATTATATACTTTTAATAATAGGCAATCTATTAACGAAGATTTATATACTTCGATTAATTTTACCTATGTATATTTGCAAGGGAACTAAATTGATTTCATGAAATATTTTCTAATTAAGTTCTCTAAATTAATCTAAAACTAATTACAATGATATATCGATTAACAAATATACAATCAAAAAATGTAAGGTACTAAAGTAGACTTAGGTTTTTACAAAAGTATTAATATGGGCTCCATATATAAAATAACACCAATATAATCTTAACGTTTGAAAAAGAGTACCAATTTAGACATCAATAACGAAATGTGACACATCATCATATTACTCTGTTAAGTTTTACTTTCTCTCTCTGCATATAATTGACATAACTTAACAGAATAATATGAATGACGTGTCACGTTCTATTATTGAGACTTAAATTGGTAATATTTTTTAAACGTTAAACCTATATTGACGTCTTATCTCAGCAAAAAAATAAAATAAAAGAATAAATATATAAAAGTACCTGGCATTGCACATCAATTCCATAGCTTTTGTATTCAACGTACAAACATCTTGACAATTGATCAATATATCTGCATAAAGAAACGATACAATATATTTTTTCATTTTTTTAAATTTCACGTTTAATAATATGCTAACATATTTGTGATCTATTACTAATTAGTGATAAAATGATACACATGTAAAGTGCAGATGACAAGATTCATGCCGAGAAGACAATTTGATGAATAATTTCTCCAATTGACCAAACTTGTCAATGTTAGGTGTAAAATTATTCTTGACTACCAATAGTAAAGGTAAAATTACACTGTTTTAGACGTTAATAGTAAAATTGTTATTTAGTGTAAATGTTGAAGGTATTTTTCTACCTTATTCCTTTATTTGTTTTTACTATATAATATAACAATGAAAATTTATATATTTTGAAGGGTTAGGCTATGTTTACTTTGTCAAAAACAAAGTAAGTCTTATTTTGTTTTTCCATCATTGGATGGTGATAAACTTTGACAAAGTAAGCTCATCCAACGGTAGAAAAAACAAAGTAAAAAACAAAGTAAACATAAAAGACACCTATTTTAAAATGCAGTATTGCAAAATGTAGTATTGCATAAAGGTCTATTCACACAAATCAGGAAAATTAAATAAGTTTCATAAATGCTAGCATTAAATGTTAAAAATGCTTGGCCATGCGAATAGTAATGATTTTTTTTTTTTTTTTTTGAAATAAGGAATTCAATTTCCCAAAGAGCTTGAATTCAAATTAATGCTTATAAATTCTCATCTCTGCATGCGAGTTCAAAATATAAATTCCATCATTTAAAAAAAAAAAAAAAAACTCATATAAGATTTTCAATTACGTGCAGAAAATTAGAAAAAAAAAAAATCACTTCTAAAACACAACAGAAAAAATATAATCTGATGTCAGCAACTGATTTCATTTTAATTTATTTTAGTCCAAAATCGTGTAACACTTAAATTAGGGATTACAAGTAACGATATATTTATAGAATTCCTAGATAGTCATAGCTTGCATTAAGCTCCTACCTCTTTTTCATCACACGATTTCCATTTTCTCTAATTAAAAATCAGCTGAACCAGCTAAGAATAACAATAATATTATGGGGTGTCGGTTTCAGATTTTCAGAAGAGCGTTTAGTATTTCATTTCAAACCGCATAAAGACCATGTTTGGCAAATAGCTCTTAGCCGATAGCTGATTACTTTTTTGACCAACTGATTTGATTAGCTGACTGCGTAAACTTGTTTGGTAAAACTTAACTGATTGCTAGTAGCTGTTTGGGTAAATAACAAATAAAGATATTGATAAAATATTTATTTGAGGGTTAAAAGGTAATAATTAGGGGTAAAAATTGCATTCAAAATACATGAGCCCTGTTTGGTAAAGAGCGTTTTGGGATAAAAAGAGCGGTTTTGACCAACTTTAGAGGTTTGACCACTGAAACCACTGATTGGAGTGTTTGGTGGAGAGAGGTTTGGGATGAAAACGCTAATTTAGAAAAAGCTCTTAAAATGAGCTTTTTCAATTAGCGTTTTGCAATATTAAAATTAATGGACTTCTTTAACCCTAATAGATAGACTCCATCTTCTCCTGCGCCAAAATTAATGCCCTTATTCGTCTTTTTTGCACAAACCGCTATTATCAATCAGCTAATTTTTACCAAACAGGTCTACACAAACAGCTAGTCAAATCAGCTAATGTAATCAGCTAACAGCTAACAGCTAATTCCCAAACAGGGCCATAGAGCAATAAGCTAATTGAAAAGGCTAATTCCTAAAATGAGCTTTTTCAAAATTAGTTTTTTTAGACCTAATAAACCCTTTCAAACTTTTATTCACCAAACACCACTATTAGAGGTTTGACCAGTCAAAACCTCTAAAGTTTCTCAAACCTTTAATTTTACTCCAAAAAGTTTTTCACCAAACAGGGCCAAAATGTAGCATTTGGTTAGATTTATAGAATCGCAACATTTAACATTTTCTCTAACAACTGCAGGATTTTGAAGCTTTTATGAACGACTTTTTGTAGTTATTTTTTATTAACAAAATTATCTTTCTTATTTCCACAAAATATGTTTCTTCTTTAATATTATTTCTATTTCTGTAACACCATTATCGAAAAAACAAGTTTTTCTTGCGTTCATTAAATTTTTTATTTTTATTTAACTTATTTTTATTAATTTATTTAATAAATTTTTTATTTAATAATTTATTTGTTGATTAATTTAAATTACTCTAAATTTCATTAATCCGTTAAATCGGGTTTAAGCCGAACCCGACCCATGAACATGTTAATTTTGTGATTTAGAAGAGAAGATAGAAGTTGAGAAAAGATGCTTACGCTTTTGTAGCAGCATAGACAGTAAAGAGAGGATGAGAAGGTACAACAATGGCAGAACCTGAACCAATATTAACAATAGCACCTCTTTTCCTCCGAATCATCCCATCCAAAACCGCTCTCGTAACCCTCGTCGTTCCTTCCAAATTAACCCTAACAATCTCCATCCAAGCTTCCTCATCAATTTCATGGAAGAAACTAGCTTGAGGATAAGTAATTCCAGCATTATTTATCAACACCCCCAAATCCAACCCTTCCACACCTTCCTTTATCCTCCTCTCAATCTCAATCCCATCTCCTGATGAGAAATCACAAATCAATGTCCTGATTTCAGAATTTGGGGATTCTGATTCGATTTCGTTTTTGACATTGGTGAGTTTGGTAGAGTTTCTGCCTAGTAAGACTAGGTTGAGGCCTTGTTTGGCTAATTGATGTGCGAATGCTTTGCCGATTCCGTCGGTAGCTCCGGTGATCAGAGCCCAAGAACCGTAGGTTTGGTTGAGGTTTTTCGGCGGCCGGAGGAATGTTTTGAATAGCCAGTTGAGGAGAGTGAAGGAGGAGGTGAGGAAGGAGAGGAAACCGAGAAATGAGATTGAGAGGAAGATCATGATTTTTGTTTGTTTGGGTAGAAAAAAAGTATAGGTTTGGATTTTAATGAGAGGTTTTATGAGAATGCATGTGAGTTTTAAAAGACGTCTAGTTTAATGCATGCTGATCTTATTAATATTTTTTGTAGGAGTAGTTGGTCATCCATATAAATGTTCTACTAGTATTTGTGAAAAAATTAAGAGTGTTTGGTTGCTCTTTTCATGCTCCTGTTTGTATTTTCATTTCAAAAGGAAGAATTTTAGATGTTTGGTTAGTGACATTTTGTTTGCCATTTACATCTGGAAAAGCAGTAGTAGGTGTTTGGTTAGTGACCTTCTGTTTACCTCTTACATCTGAATAGCAGCCTTTTACAAAAGCAGAGAATATCTGCTTTTTGGAAAAACAGTTTTTTCTAACCGCAAAACGTAACAGCAACAACAAACAGCAACAGGAAGCCGTTGTTGAAACATCTTTCCACATAATTTTGATTTGACAAAATTATTTAAGAGTAATTAAAAAATATTCTAAACACACTAAGTTTAAATGCTTTGATTTATTCTACTAATGTGTTTGTTCAATGTTGAGTTAAATTGTTTATAAGACACAAAGATTAAAAGGCCCAAAGCCCAATACGGAAGTCAAAGCCCAAGTCAAACAGTTTAAGGCAACTCGGCCTGCGTATATCAAAACGCTGTCGTTATGTACAAAACGCAGCTCAACGGAAGAAGGATCTAGAAGACCTTCGTGGAACAACTTCGGGACGAAGCTGCTGAGTTGATTCGACAAAGAGTACAAGACAGCAGCTGAGCAAGAACAACTTCCAGACAAAGTGTTTCCACTTTGGGTAAAGTTCAGAAGACACAGAATGCTGTCTAGTTGACCTTACCATAAATGGAGAGACATTCTGCCGAGCTGACCAAAAGCTGACCGAGGATAGAAGATACTCAAATCTGATTGGCCGAGAGCTCTGAGCAAGACTGGGTGACAACGACAGGAAGCCGTTTCCCTCCAACGGTTATTTCGAAATTCGAAATGACCGATGCCTCAGACGTCTCTATAAATAGAGCCCTTCAGTTGCTTCATTCCATACAGAACTTGATCAAGTCATTACGCTGACCAAAATTCTACTCAAAGTTCTACAAGAAAAAGCAAAGCAATCTTACACCAAATTTCATATCTTTTGTGTAAAAGTCTAGAGTGATTATTCAATCATCTAAGGTGTCTTAGCAATCGTTGTTTAGGACAAACACTTATCATTTCTAGAGATTAGAAAGGAGAGGCTGAGTACTCGGTTATAGTACTCAGCGAGAGATTAGGATTGAGTAGAGGTATAGAGGAAGGTACTCTTGTTATACTCAGTTTCTAAGATTGTAAAAGGTATGATGCTCTACCGTTAAAGAGCTCAGTAGAGAATTCAAAATCTCGGAACGTGTTCCGGGGACAGGACGTAGGCTTGGAGGCCGAACCTGGATAAATCTGCTGAGTAACATATTTCTAACCTTAAACTCGTTGATATATTTATTGCTTGCTTAAACAAAAACTGACCAAGTAAAGAGGTCAAGCTGAGTTGTGCGCATTGAATATCTGAGCTCAGGAATAGACTCTAAGTGCTATCTCCTGACTCAAGCAAAGAAACTGACCTAGTCATCAGTTGACTAAGCCAGTATCTTGCTATTCACTCAGTGCCGCTGTTAAAACCTTTTTTCTCACGAAAAAGAAGTCTGCCCTAACAAAATTTTTTAAATAGTTCCTAACCCCCCCATTGGAACTATACTTGTAACGTGATAAGGGACCAACAAGTGGTATCAGAGCTTAAAAGCTCACTGTAAAAGGTTTAACCACCTTGAGCTGATCCCCACTATGGGCGAAAACAGCACTCGGTTTCTCCCAGGAAACCAAACAACTTAGATCTTACCTGAGGGACTATCCATTACTCGGCCTCCCCTATTCTTCGGGTCTAACTATACCTTCTGGAAGAATAGGATGAAAAATTTCATTCAGGCTACAAATATGAGTGCCTGGCTATCCATAGTCCAAGGTCCATTTGTACATGTCGAAGTTGTGGCTGGCCAAACAGTTGTTAAAGCTGAGGCCAAATGGACAGAGGATGATCTCAAGAAGCTACAAAATCATGCTTTGGCTATAAACATGCTTCACTGTGCGCTCGATGCTGCAGAATATAATAAAATCTCAGGTTGTGAGTCGGCGCAAGAGATCTGGAAGAAGCTGGAGGTCACCTACGAAGGAACCAATAAAGTAAAGGAGTCCAAGGTGAACCAGCAGATGAGACTGTATGAGCTGTTTGAAATGAACAATGATGAGGGAATATCTGACATGAATGCAAGGTTTACAAACATCATCAATGAGCTCAAGAGACTTGGGAAGATCTTCACTGAGGAAGAACAAGTCAAGAAGATACTCAGGAGTCTTCCTAAAGACTGGCAAGCAAAGAAGACCGCTGTTGAGGAAGCTCAGGACTTAACCACCTACAAATATGACGAACTCATCGGCTCGCTGCTGACCCATGAGATATCAATGAAAAACTTCGAGGTGAAGGAAAAGTCTGAGGACAAGAAGCAGAAGTCCCTTGTCATGAAAGCTGACTCCACTGATGGAAGCTCAACAGATGATGAGGAGATGGCTATGTTCACCAGGAAGATGAAAAGGCTGTTCAAAAAGAATGACAAATATTCTAAGAAGCCTTACAGAAAGTTTGATAAGTATAAAGCTGAGTCCAGCGACAGCAAATACAAGAAGGACAACTCAAAGCCCATTACATGCTTTGAATGTCATCAAACTGGCCATATTAAGTCAAGCTGCCCCACGCTGAGGAAAGAAAAGAAGAACGGCAAAAAGGTAATGGTGGCAACATGGAGCGACATTGATGAGTCTTCATCATCAAAAGCTGATGCCACTGAGTCAACAAAGATCTGTTTTATGGCTGACGAACTTGCTGAGCCGTGCATTTCTGAGCATGCTGACCCCTCCATTGCATCTGACGATGAGGAGCAATCAAATGAGGTAATATCACTTCCCCAGCTCAGAAACGAAATGGGTAATGCCCTGAGTGACCTCTATACACTTGTCAAAAAGTGTAATAAGAAAATTAGAGCACTCAGCAGGCGTTGTGACGAGGTTGAAGAGGTCAAGCTAAGTGACCTCAGATTCCTTCTTCAGGACAACTCAACTTTGCATGATAACATGGAGATCATACATAAGTCTGTCTCTGAAGTCCAATCAGATTCAAAGAAACTGAGAAAGGACGTCACAAATATCCAGAACCAACTAAAGGTTCAAAACAAAAGAAATATTCCTCTGAATGCTCAGTACCGAAGTACTGGTCAACAGAGATGGAATCCCCAGCGGAATGTCCAGTGTGACTTCTGTGGGAAGAAAGGACACACCACAAAGGTGTGTTGGCACGCTCAGCACTGGGGTGCTAACCAGTCAGTGAGAAATCCTAAACGGAAAGTCAGCTGTGACTTCTGTGGAAAGAATGGCCATACTGTCCAAGTATGTCGCCATAAAATAAAATATGATGCTTTACCTGTTGAACCTAACAAGCAAGGACCCAAAAAGAATTGGGTACCTAAAAGTAACTAGTTACAATGCAGGTAAGCCTGAGGTGTGCTGAGAAGTCAAAGATGTGGTATATTGACAGCGCATGCTCGAGGCACATGACTGGTGATGAAACTCAGTTCATCACGTTTGAGCGTAAACGAGGAGGAAGCGTAAGTTTTGGAGACAACAAAAAGGGTAAGATAGTAGGGTTAGGAACCATCGGAGGTAATCCTACTATTGAGTCAGTCTCCCTAGTCAGCGGACTCAAATATAACTTACTCAGCGTAGCTCAGCTATGTGACAATGAGAGAAAAGTTATATTTGATGCTACTGGATGTAAAATATACGAGGGAAAAACAAATGAGTTAATTTTAACTGCCCCTCGGATTGATAATGTCTTTATGCTAGACTTAGAGAAAAAGTTTTCAAAAACTGTATGCTTAGTTTCAAAGGAAGAAAATTCCTGGCTATGGCACAGGAGACTTGGTCATGTAAGCATGGACCTCCTGGCCAAATTAGCAAGAAAGCAATTGGTTGAGGGACTGCCTGAACTTAGATTTGAAAAAGATCAATTATGCCACGCTTGCCAAGCTGGAAAACAAACCAAACAATCTTTTCATAGCAAAAACATTGTCTCAACTAAGCGTCCGTTAGAATTACTACACTTGGATCTCTTCGGTCCAGTCCAGCCGCTGAGTCTGGGTGGAAGAAGATTTTTCTTGGTCATTGTAGATGACTTCTCTCGGTACACTTGGGTCATCTTGCTGAGTAGCAAGGATGAGACCTTTGAGACATTTTCAAATTTGGTTAGAAAACTTGAAAATGACAAAGACCTAAAATTGGCTCACATCCGAAGTGATAATGGTGGAGAATTCAAAAACCAACAGTTTGTTGAATTCTGTGAAGCCAGCGGCATTGACCATAATTTTTCTGCTCCTAGGACGCCTCAACAAAATGGGGTTGTTGAAAGGAAGAACAGAACCTTGGTTGAAATAGCCAGGACAATGCTGAGTGGGCATAGGCTTCCAAAGTACTTTTGGGGAGAAGCTGTTAACACAACGTGCTATATTCTTAATAGGGCTCTTGTTAGACCTATACTAAAGAAAACCCCCTACGAGCTTTGAAAAGGACGAAAGTCCAACATTGGATACTTTCGTGCCTTTGGCTGTAAATGTTTTATTTTAAACACCAAAGATATCCTAGCTAAATTTGACTCAAAAGCTGGTGAAGCTATTTTTTTAGGCTACTCAACAAACAGCAAAGCATACAGAGTTTTCAATAAACGAACTCAAGTTTTAGAAGAGTCAGTACATGTTGAGTTCGACGAAACTAACCCTGCAGGAAGATATCTGCCGCTGACCGAGGATGATCCACACTCAGCACCCGCTGATCAAGATACAGCCGCTGAGTCATTCCCTCAAGGGCTGACCAAAGGTAAAAGTGAACCTCAAATTGTTTTCACTGACCAGTCTACACCTGCAGAAATTGTTGAAACACAGACAGCACAAGACATCAATCTACCCAAGGAGATAAGGATTCCAAGAGGGCACTCGGAGAGTGCAATCCTTGATGCCGCTGAGAATACCCCGATGACAAGAAACCAACTCAGGAGGTACCTCAGCAATGTAGCCTTCGTCTCAGTTCAGGAACCTAAGAACTTCGCTGATGCTGAGGAAGATGAATTCTGGATGAGCGCAATGCAAGAGGAACTTCACCAATTCAGAAGAAACGATGTATGGGAGCTAGTGCCACATCCAAGGAGTCAAAAGACCATTGGAACAAGATGGGTCTTCCGCAACAAGCTGGATGAGCAAGGAAACGTAGTCAGGAACAAAGCAAGGCTTGTAGCTCAGGGCTACAGTCAACAAGAAGGTATTGACTACGGTGAGAACTTTGCCCCAGTGGCAAGGCTAGAGGCTATTAGGATTTTATGCGCTTATGCAAGCTATATGAACTTTAAACTGTTTCAAATGGATGTTAAGAGTGCATTCCTTAATGGAGTTATAAACGAGGAAGTTTATGTTAACCAACCTCCAGGGTTTAAGGATCCTAAATTCCCAAACCACGTTTATAAACTCAAAAAGGCTCTGTACGGCCTCAAGCAAGCACCACGTGCTTGGTATGAGAGGCTGACCAGTTTCCTGCTGACTAGAAACTATGTCAGAGGCAAAGCTGATACAACCTTATTCATTAAGAGAAAGGGTAAAGATACCCTGCTGGCTCAAATATATGTGGATGATATTATTTTCGGTGCTACTAATGAGTCAATGTGCAAGGAATTTAGCAAGCAAATGCAGACTGGGTTTGAAATATCGATGATGGGAGAACTCGACTTCTTCCTTGGACTTCAAATCAAACAAGGGAAAAATGGCATCTTCATCAGTCAAGCTAAATATGCCAAGGAGATATTGAAGAAATATGATCTTGAAAATTGCAAGCCAATATCCACTCCTATGGGCACTGACATTGTCCTCTGCGCTGACAAGAATGGTAAGTCGGTAGACAGCAAATTGTATCGAGGTATGATAGGCTCTCTACTTTACTTAACAGCAAGTAGACCGGGCATTCAGTTCTCAGTATGCTACTGTGCTAGATATCAATCTAACCCTAAGGAATCTCATTACATAGCTGTAAAAAGAATCCTTAGATATTTGCAAAGCTCAGTGAACGCAGGTTTATGGTATCCCAACACGCATGGCTTTACACTCGTTGGATACACTGACGCTGACTATGGTCGAGACAAGCTAGAATGAAAAAGCACATCTGGAGGATGTCATTTCTTAGGAAGCTGTCTTGTATCCTGGTTCAGCAAGAAGCAGGCGTCAGTAGCCTTGTCTACCACTGAAGCTGAGTACATTGCTGCTGGTCACTGTGTTGCTCAAGTCCTATGGATTAAGCAACAACTTGAAGACTATGGTGTTCAAACAAAGACAATTGAGGTCAAATGCGACAACAAAAGTGCAATTGATCTATCAAAGAACCCAATTCAACACAGCAGAATGAAGCATGTCAACATAAGACATCACTTCATTAGAGACCATGTACTCAAGGGTGAGATAAAGCTGACCTACGTCCCAACGGATGAGCAGCTTGCGGATATCTTCACAAAGCCACTGGCTCATGAACAGTTCAGCATACTGAGAGAAGCCATTGGTATGTTTAATCCTCTTCAGTAAATTCCTGTTCTAAATGTAAATTTATGCTGAGTGAATTACTACGCTGAATGATTTATGCAAATGCATGCTGAGTGATTGTTATACTGAGTAAATGTGCACACCGAGTAGTAATCTCAAACTGAGAAATCATCCTTTTATATACTACTGACCACTCAGAATATAAAACGCTTATATTCTAAACGCTGAGTGTTAGATCCGTTGCATTAAATGCAAAAGCACGCGAATAGCCACCTAGGATGATGTATGCGTCGAATGTGTCATAAAAGCCATGATCTTTATCGGTTGACAATCCCAAGGCAAAACTGACACATGGATTCAATAAGATCCACTCTTCACCGCTATAAATAATGGGTAAATCCCCATTTTTTATTTTCTTTACACTTACCGAATTCTCTGGCAAAGCACTCTCTCTCTCTAAAAACTCTCAAAGCTTCCCAATCTTTTTCTGAAACTATGACTAAGGTTTCCGTTAACATCTCCGGTGTCGGCCACCCCAAGACCAGTTCCGATGAACCTTCCAGGCAAGCTACTTTGCCTGAAACTACAAAGGTCACTACGCCGAGCAAAGGCAAAGCTGGCCAAGCCACCTCATCTAAGGGAAAGCCGACCAAGGTCAGAACCTACACCAAAGTTTTCGCAGACGTTAGAGAATGCAAGATAGACTTCTCTAGATGGGTCTCAGAAGCCTTCGTAAAAATTGAGCAACCCTTCTGTGAATGGATATCGAAGAATGGCTGGACCAAGCTGTTCTCCATTAGAGATCACACCTACCCTGACCTAGTAAGGGAGTTCTACCACAACCTCCGAGTTGCCAATGACAACCAGGACTATCTGGTAACTGTGGTAAAGGAAAAGACCATTTTTATAAACCCTACCTATCTTGCTAACTTGCTGAAGTTAAAGAATGAGGGAACAAAACTGAGGCGGTCTGGGGATCATGAAGGAACTGGGTACAATACCACCTTCTGCAAGCCCGCTGGTCACTCTGGAGAAATCTCCAGCACCTCAATGGGTCAGCACCAAAAGATGGCCCACTATCTGCTGACCTACTTCATTTATCCCAAGATCAACTGCACCACCTCAGCAACGAATTTTGAGCAATGCTTCATATGGTATATGCTGACATACAAGCCGATCAATATGCCAGTATTCTTGATTGCTGGTTTCTTAAGGAGCACTGGAACTCTCAGGCTGGGTTCGCTCATCACCAGAATCCTCTTAGATCATCAAATTGATCTATCTGAGGAAACTAAGGCTAGAGGATCTGAGATAACCGCTACTTCGCTGAGGGCTTTAAAGTACAATCAGCCAATTAAGAAAGGGAAAATTACTGATGAGGCTGATGAGGAGACAACTGTCCCAAAGAAGGGCAAAAGGACAAAGGCTCCAGCTGCCCGAAAGAGGAAAGCTGTTGGGACTCCTTCAAAGAAAGCTGAGCCTCAGGCCAAGAAGCCTAAGTCAGCTGCTGAACAAGGTCAGGAGAGACCTAAGTCAGCTGAGAAGAGAAGCAGGCAAGATGAGCCTGAAATAGAGGAAAGAACAGATGCTGATGAGCAACCTCAAAAGAAACAGAAGTCTTCTACGCTGACCCCTATTGATGCTATCCCTACTAACATCGTTGTTCCTGGTGATTCTCACTACACACAGTGTCAAGGAACAGAAGCTGAACATCAAGAAGATGATGTGCAACTGGATGATCAGTTCATTGCACAAGTTGAGGAAGAGTTAGATGGCAATGATGAAGAAGATGATGAACAAGGAGAAGAACACAGTGATGATACTGACTCCGAGGAGACAGCTAGTGAGGTTGAAGCTGAGCCAACCAATACTGAGTTGGCTGCTGGAGAAGAACAAGAAGCTGTCCAGCTTACTGCTGATCAAGAAGAAACTTCCCCCTCTCACTCAGGAGAGTCTATCCAAGCTGACACTCCTCCTCGCAGAAGAAGATTAGTTAAGGCAAGTGAGAAGTCTGTCATTGACCTTCCTGTTCAAAAACCAACTGTCCCTGACCTCGTTATCCAGAAGTCGACCAAAGACCCTTCTACACTCAAGCTGAAATTTTTCAGAAGACAAACATCTTCTACTCCATCGGCTTCTCTTGAAAATCAAGCCTGTGTTTCTTCACCAAAGGAACACGCCGACTTGAATGCTTCCGCTAACTCTACAAGCCAAATGGAGCAAATTCCCGTCAATGCTGTTACTACAAGCATTGTGCTGACTCAGGACATTCCTGCTCCAGTCAGCATAGACAACATTCGAATTACTTCTTCTCCAATCAACACTTCTGCCGATCAATCAGCTCTACCCGAGACTCAAGTGCAGATTGAAAGCACACTTCCAGTCACTGACCATGTTATTCCTCTGACTCCTCTTCCAACCGGTCATACTGAGGAAACTAGGCAAGTTAATGAAGGCTCTCTCAGCTACTTACATGCCATCGAGTCTGGTAAAAGAATCATCGACTCGGTGCAAACATTAATTAAAGACCTTCATCAAACCACTCCACCTGCTGCTGGGTCTTCTACTGTTGAGACAACTCAGCTCTCCCACGTAACTCAGCTTCTCAATGAAGTTAAGGGATTCAAGGATTTGCTGAGTGTCATAGTCTCCATTCAAGCACAGCAACCTAAGCAGGATTCCATCACAAAGCTGGTTGAGCTCCAGCTGACCATAGTTCAACACCTCAACACTCTTCAAGGTCAAGTTCAGACCTTGTCAGCTGCGAACACGCGATATGCAACTTCTGATGAAGTCAAAATGCTCTTTGCTCAGCTTCACACTGAGCAAATCAAGACCAACGAGCAAATGGTCTCCTATTCTCAATGCTTAGTGGAGCAAATTGGAGAGGCTGTTCGATTACTGAACTTGAACAAACAAGAGATGGACACTGATGCCATGAAGCAAAATGAGATATTATCTGTCACCAAACAAACCTTCAACCATGTACGTCACAGCAATATTCAGCGTCAATACTACGACTCAGCCTTACTAAAGACATTTCATCAAGTCGTTGCTGGTCTGTCAGATGCACTTACCTGGATAGGTAAAACTCAAGCTTTCATAGTAAGCATGATCAGCGCTGCTGAACTCAATATACCCACAGAGGTCTCAGATGATGGAATTGCTATCTTTGACGGCGTCAATGAAAGTGTCGATAGACTTAAGGGGCTGTCCACAGAACTGAGCAGAGCCATCTTAACCGACGCCTTTAGGATTCCTCCTCCCGATGCTGACAAAACGGGGGAGAAAGAACAAGCTAGAACACAGCATGAGCTTAGTCAGTCTAAGCAAAAGAAAAAGAAATAGATGTAGGCTAGCTCAGTATATGCTATATATGTAGTCTCTATGTTTTTTCTTTTGTCTTTTATTGTATACGCTGACTACCTCTATTAATATCAATACTTGCATCTTTTTATCCAAAACCTGAGTTATGAGTTATTATATACGATGCTGAGTATTAAGTTATTATGTATCTTCAATTACATCAACTATGTTTAATGCTTATAAAACTTATTGATCGTACCCAATGCTGATAACATGTTTGACATTGACTTGTATATTTATAAAACATTGTCTTATAAGACTCATTGAACAACAAATTACTCAGCGCCCTCTGAATGTTAAAACTTCCGCTTAAACACTGAGTAAAATAGAATATGTTTCATGAGCTGACCTATATTTGAAAACTGACCTTATACTTACTCGACTAAACCTTTAAATGTTTAGAGTAAAACTAAGTCAGTAGCTCAACCCTGACGGGGGAGTTTGCTAAGTTATATTAGGTCAACTATCATGGGGGAGCTCAATACTGAGTTCTTCGCTGAATAGTTTTGCCAACATCAAAATGGGGGAGTTTGTTGAAACACATTTCCACATAATTTTGATTTGACAAAATTGTTTAAGAGTAATTAAAAAATATTCTAAACACACTAAGTTTAAATGCTTTGATTTATTCTACTAATGTGTTTGTTCAATGTTGAGTTAAATTGTTTATAAGACACAAAGATTAAAAGGCCCAAAGCCCAATACGGAAGTCAAAGCCCAAGTCAAACAGTTTAAGGCAACTCGGCCTGCGTATATCAAAACGCTGTCGTTATGTACAAAACGCAGCTCAGCAGAAGAAGGATTAAGAAGACCTTCGTGGAACAACTTCGGGACGAAGCTGCTGAGTTGATTCGACAAAGAGTACAAGACAGCAGCTGAGCAAGAACAACTTCCAGACAAAGTGTTTCCACTTTGGGTAAAGTTCAGAAGACACAGAATGCTGTCTAGTTGACCTTACCATAAATGGAGAGACATTCTGCCGAGCTGACCAAAAGCTGACCGAGGACAGAAGATACTCAAATCTGATTGGCCGAGAGCTCTGAGCAAGACTGGGTGACAACGATAGGAAGCCGTTTCCCTCCAACGGTTATTTCGAAATTCAAAATGACCGATGCCTCAGACGTCTCTATAAATAGAGCCCTTCAGTTGCTTCATTCCATACAGAACTTGATCAAGCCATTACGCTGACCAAAATTCTACTCAAAGTTCTGTAAGAAAAAGCAAAGCAATCTTACACCAAATTTCATATCTTTTGTGTAAAAGTCTAGAGTGATTATTCAATCATCTAAAGTGTCTTAGCAATCGTTGTTTATGACAAACACTTATCATTTCTAGAGATTAGAAAGGAGAGGCTGAGTACTCGGTTATAGTACTCAGCGAGAGATTAGGATTGAGTAGAGGTATATATGAAGGTACTCTTGTTATACTCAGTTTCTAAGATTGTAAAAGGTTTGATGCTCTACCGTTAAAGAGCTCAGTAGAGAATTCGAAATCTCGGAACGTGTTCCGGGGACAGGACGTAGGCTTGGAGGCCGAACCTGGATAAATCTGCTGAGTAACATATTTCTAACCTTAAACTCCTTTATATATTTATTGCTTGCTTAAACAAAAACTGACCAAGTAAAGAGGTCAAGCTGAGTTGTGCGCATTGAATATCTGAGCTCAGGAATAGACTCTAAGTGCTATCTCCTGACTCAAGCAAAGAAACTGACCTAGTCACCAGTTGACTAAGCCAGTATCTTGCTATTCACTCAGCGCCGCTGTTAAAACCTTTTTTCTCACGAAAAAGAAGTCTGCCCTAACAAAATTTTTTAAATAGTTCCTAACCCCCCCTTGGAACTATACTTGTAACGTTATAAGGGACCAACAGCCGTAACAGCAACAGCAAACAGTAAGTAAAATAAACGGGCTGTGTTTTTATTTCCATTATTTGGAATTGTTTTTTTTTTTTTTTTGTCCGTGAGATAAAAAAATTATTTGTTAAATTTGGAAACAGATTTTGTTTGTGGAAAATTTAACTAACATTTATTATCTATCAATAAAAAATAAAAAAGAACCGACAAACGGATTTTAATATCTTGATAAACTAACATTTTTAGAAGAAATTTGATAAACTACGAGTAAGGTTTATTTAAGTGCGAAAAAATCTAGAGTTACTTTTTGTTAAATTTCATATTATTTTTTGGATAAATAATTATAAGGTACTTGTATTTTCACTTAACTTACTATTAGATTCATCATATTATTATAAGATTCTTAAATTTTATTTTAATCAACTATTTAGTCATTTTATTTAATTTTATATATAAAAATACAAAACATACAAATAAAATAACTTATCTTCTAATTTTCAAATTTAATCAAAATAGTTTTAATGAAGTTTGTGTCGTATATATACACCAAAATTCTTATACTTGTGTATATTAATTATAAAAATAATATGTTTCTTATTCTCACAAAAAAAATCACTTTTTATAATTTTATATAGTTCTACTCCTATTTTCATAATTTTTACAATATTTATCATTCATGAATAAGTTCTACACTACTATATTAAAATTTATAATTATATGAAAATTAATAAACAATTTACTAATATTGGAGAGATTATTATTACGAAGAAAAAAATAAATATAAAATAGAAAAAATTGATATTTTATTACTAAAACATATAGTAAAGGGTAATTTTAGTATTTTAACCTTTATTTAGTCTAATTTCAGTATTCACTCAAATATAAGGACTAAAGAGTTGACAAAAATAAAAACCGAGAGACTATATAATCATTTTTAAAAACACAAAGACTAACTAGTGTATTACGTAAAAACATAGAAATCTTATAACTATTTACCCTTATGTTTTTTAGTGAACATAAAAAATCAGGAGAGAAACTATTAATTTAAAAGGAAATTATGTTAAAAAATCACGTATTAAGAACAATTTGAAATTTGGGCAAATTATTAGAAGCATCCGATTCTCCATGTCAAATAGAGAACCTCCCATACATATTTTGACACATGTAACACGAACCCACATATATTATAAGAGGTCCCACTATTTTAATTATTACGTGGGGTCACACTACATGTGTCCAAATGTGAATTGGAGATCCTACGAGTGACATGAAAGACCGGATGTTTAATATAAGAACTCTGAAATTTGAGATACACTCATTTATAGCTATAATTAATTAAAATATAATATAAGCAATATAATAAATAAATAAATAATTTCAGTTAAAACTCATGTGGTATCACATTTATATTGGTATATGTGGATTTTTTGTTTTTACAAAGTTCGTATCCTTAGTCATTTTGGGTTGACTTTGCTAAATTTGGCCAATAACGATCTCAAAATAAAAAAAGTTCAAGAATTAAATAATATTTTAAAACAACTTTAGTTTTTTAGTTTTTAAGTTTGAGGTCATTTAGGTATTGCATTTGTGGAGTGAGAAATTTAATGAAAAATTGATAAGTTTGAGGTCAAATTGTTTAGTTCACCAACATCAAATTGACAATTTCAACCTAAAAGTTATTGGTTTTACAATCCGTGAAAACCTCATTTCTCTTTTTTCAATAAAAAAAATCACATATACCCATCTACAAATTGGGAAAAAAAACATATTAGTTAGCTAATAATTGTGATAGATCACTTTCAACTGCATATTTAATGTTAGAGATTAATATAAATTTTTTTTATTGGATTTTAACTTATTAACTTAAACTTTAGTTCATTTAAACTGTGGCCAAATGCATATTTTGCTTTTTTCACAACTATGGTCAAACTAAGTTAAAAATACAGCGTAATACACCCCTAGCCCTATCCTTATATATGGTACAAAAGAAAAAAAAAAAGTCAATTGCCATTTAAAATGTTTACCGTACCTCTTTAGTTTGTGTAAAATTACCCTTAAAATCTAGGTGATCGGAGAAATTTTAGAAAATTCAAAATGTATATATTTAAACAAGTTCATAAAGATTAATAAAACTTTTTCAAAGTACAAACAATAATCGACTTTTTAAACAAATAGAGGGTGAAAATTAATAAGCCTAAAAACATTAGTGTACCTGACTTTGCAATCAATGGCAATGCTGTCTTCCAACACTTATAACTGTGCCACACTTTATAAACATGATGTAAGTTTTTCCCAAAACAATATTGTTATGTAAATTGGTAAATACAATATGATTATTGTCTGTACAGCTTTAAGACTAGAGGTGGCTACACTGACTACTGACTCCTTAACATGGTTCTCTTCTGTATGATTATTGAACATGTACTGATTTTTGTCACTTCAGACAGATGCACTTCTCCTTTCTTTCTCTTCTCACTTATTTTTCCAAGCATTTAAACATCCCATGGGCGATCACACATTATGCATCAATCCAATACCCACGTGAAGGATCAATTTAGGGGGTAAATTATATACGTGGTGTACAACATTTGTCCTAATTCACACTTTGGTGTGCCACTTTTAATTTTGCACACAAGCGTGTACAACAATTTGGTGGCCCCCCACTAAAGTGTACAGCCAGTAATTGTGACCGGTCAACACGAAGTCAACGTGCCACATCAGCAAATTTACCTCTTTAAAAGTAAAAAGTTGACTGGTCAACTTGACACATCAGCAATTTTGACTTTTTTGGATGTCAAATTGATTACGTGGTACATTGACTTCGTGTTGACTAACTATACACTTTAATTAAAGGTCACCAAAATGTTATACAGTTTTGTGTGCAAAATTAAGATTATACACCAAAGTATGAAAAATGACAAAAGTTGTACAACACCGTATGCAATTACCCATCAATTTGACCCTTCAACTTTGCTCGCCGGACCTATTTGTTCAAAAATGAACTAGTATATCGAGTAGTTATTTGATCTTCAAACTCGGTATTTTTGGTCAAGTTAGTTCAAAATGACACGAATGACATGTCAAAAAAACCCATGAATCATATGCATAACATGTGCCACTATTTGACTAATTTGACCAAAAAAACCAAGAAGATACTCAAATTGGTCACAATTCTTGGATAGTTTCCATATCATGATTATCAGAAGCAGAGACCTTCAAAGGATATTCTTGATGGAAAGGATCATCAGCAGCACCATGTACTGAACTCAATCTAGGTGAGAAGTTCCAAGCTGTCATCTGTTCAAGGTCATGCCCGTTGGATCTCATACTTGCTTCTTCTTTGAATTTGATGAAATACATTGATGACCAGTAATCTTTTGCTAAATTCTTCAGGGGGTAAAAGTAAAAAAACATTTAACTTCAGTGTGTACTGATACGGTAACTTACATCTATAGTTACTACTACTAACATTACGGTCCCAAACTTCATTTCGTGACATAAAAATATTTGAACTTTACACTGAACAAGTTTGATCAATATCAGCATAAACTATAGTCAAATACCTATTTTAAGGTCATCATTTCAAGGACGTTTTATGTCACGAAATGAAGTTTAAAGGTCATAATGTTAGTAGCACTATAGTTAAGGGGTCATAGATGTATTTTAGCCACTACTAATAGACAAAAGGTACAGCAACCTACCGTTTTCATTAGCTGCAGCAACTCATTTATTGCCTTATTGAAGAGATGAGGGTGCGACAGGTTTGATGTAGTTAGTATTTCTTGTCTGGTTCTGTATGATATATTTACCTCCATTGTTCCACCTGTCACATAAAATCCCTAAAGAATTATCATTAACTCATAATGTTTAAAGATTTTATGTCAAAAAAAATGAAGTTTAGGAGTCATAATCTCAGCCACTACTAACACTTGTTTCGGAAAAGAGCTCTGCCAACAGTGGTGTTGGTCTGTGATCTAGGCTTATTAGAATCTTAGGATGAAATAATTTCATCCTAAGGTGGGATTCTAATAAGTCTAGATGTAATGGTGACTGACCAAACTGACCATGTGAACACCACTGGCTCGGCGAAATAATGACATAGCATCCCATTCAGCTTTCATTAACACCGGATTATTGATGGGTAAATTACACCCATGTCCACTGAACGTTACCCATTTTAACATTATGGCCACTGAACTTCAATTTTTAACGGTGTGGCCACTGAACTTTACACTTTTTAACATCGGTGGCCACTCAATTTTAACTAACTCCTCAAAATGACCGTTAACGACCTCAAAATGAAAATATTCAAGAATTAAAGTTGTTCGGAATGACATTTACCATGAAACCACATTTTTTATTTTCCAAAATCACATTTTTTGGAGCTTTCTCTCTCTAAAAATTTACTTTATCTCTCCTACCCAAACAACACCTAAATGACCTCAAAATGAAAATTTTCAAGAATTAAAGTTCCTTATAATCTCATTAAATCTCCGAATTTTTTATTTTGAGGCGTCAATGGTCGTTTTGAGGTGTTGAGTGGCCACCGGTATTAAAAAGTGTAAAATTCGATGGCCATATTGTTATGAATTGAAGTTCAATGGCCACAATGTTAAAATGGCCACAAGTTTATTGATTATTTTAGCATGAAATAAATTTTTTGTGATTGTAGTGAACCATTCTTACAAGGGATAAGGGTCAAGTTTGCCTCAAAGGTTATTAGGGAAGTTCAATTCTCCCCACATCATACAA
Organism: Euphorbia lathyris; assembly: GCF_963576675.1. NCBI lineage: Eukaryota > Viridiplantae > Streptophyta > Magnoliopsida > Malpighiales > Euphorbiaceae > Euphorbia > Euphorbia lathyris. Next base: position 13,893,983 of record NC_088914.1, on the reverse strand, counting down.
AACAGTTCAATTTTGCTCCCATGATAGAAATTCTAGCTCAATTTTATCCTTTCCAAAGGTATTATGTTGCTAATTTTCGTTGGCATCTACTTAGAACAGGGTAAAATTGAACTAGATTGATCTAAAGTTCCTACGTAAGGGGAAAATTAGGTTGTTTTGTATGACAAGAGAAAAATTGAATGTTCTCCAGTAACCTTCTTTCAAGTTTAATGAAGGTACATTTAATAAGTAAGATTAGACCTTATAAACATCACAAACCTGCAACTATATATTTCTCAATGATATGCCGTGTCATGTAGATTCTTCTTACTGTGTCTTCTAGAGGAATTTTGCTACGTTCATGCACTTCGTTATAGAAATGAACACTCTCACCGGCCAAACAACTGCAGTCAAGATGGTTTTGAAAGGATTATACTTCACCCTTCAATGATGCATTCATTTTACTGATTTATTTCTAAATTTGTATGAAGTTTCACAAACACCCATATATGGACAAAGTATTCAAACTTTGAAATTCCGGGAATTTCAATATCTATTCAAGTTAAATGAGTACAAATTTGAATTAGCAAGAAACCTGTCTGCGAATGCCATGAAAGAGTGACGGAATCTTTTATTCAGAAGAAGCTTATCCAGTGGTTCATTAGGATCTATAACTGGAGCTGGATGATCTCTTTGCATTAACATTCCGCTCTCTGGTATACCCAGAGCCTGACCCATTGATTCAAATTCTAGAGGTTCCCTTTTCCTCAAGCTGATTTGTGAAAGCAACGGTTGTGAGCTTGATATAGAGAAGAATGCTAACACAAGAATACTTGCCTGCAAAGCAGGCTCTGAAAAACGTTAGTGATATCCACAAGCTGAAGTCCGAAGACTTAAATCAGATTAGCTAATGACACCAAATCAGTTAGTGAACATTCTTAAGGTTATTAGACCGTAAACATACCGTGAGTAAAAGCAAAAATCTAGATGCAACTTGAAGCCATGAGATATTATCGTGAACTTCATTCAAAATATAGGCAACAACCCATACTCCTGCAAGTTGAGAAAAGCAGAAAGTTAGCAGGTGAAAGCCAAGAGGCGCAGATGAGTACCATTCATCTGCCCCTACATAAAAGAAAAACAAAAGCAACTCTCCTCAATCAGCAGCCAAAATGGCTAAGCACAGAAAATAGATTTGATTTCTAAGAGCAGCGTTGAAAATATAATATTATGATTAAGCCTATAGGGGCGGCCCGGTACACTACGCGTCCTCGCTAAGCGAGGGTCTGGGGAGGGGTCCCACCACATGGGTGTATTGGGGGCAAGTCTTCCCCTGCCAATTTTCATTCAATTAGATGATTGATTGATCAGGCTAAGAGGCCTTACTCAAGCATAAAAGAAGTCTACTACAGGGCCTTGTAAAAATATAAGTCAACAAAGTACCAATAGATAATGCTGAGACAAGTATCCCCTGCCACAGGTCTTTGAGCTCATCAAACCTGAACTCTATATGACGTATTGCCCCTGCGAATCCAACTAAAGAAGCAATATAGATTGTGTGAAGGCTCACAACTGGAATGATCCAATAAGTCCCCATGTGGCAACGAGGATTCAGTGGCTTCTTCGAATGGATAACTACATATTATGAGGTAATCCTTGTCAGAAACTAGCAATGACAATGAAGAGAAGGTGACATGTTGAAAGAAATTCATATGGAAAAGTACTGGTCTGCTAGTGGTAAGTAATGTGATAAATTAGACAAGTAAAATGGTTCATGTTCATGGGATTCTTACGTGCAGCACCAACAATCCATGGCAAGATAATTAATGGAAGAAAAATATAGGATTTAATTGGTGGTAACCGCCTCCTGTATTATCAATATCAAATAGTTAGAGCAAAAAGTTTGAAGGAATAAAAAAGAACAAAAAATACTAGTCCAATGGATTTTATTTGCCAAGTGCATCAATAGACAAAGATTTGAAGGTGTCACATGTAAACAACAAAGCATTAAGTGTTTATTGGCGGCAACACATTAGCTTTCAAGGTTTTATAATATACGTAGGTAAATGTTAACAAGACAGTTGCCCTTTCGTGATTACAATGCCAATTACAATGGTGGCCCAGCTAAACACAGTTAAATCAGTGCTTGGTATTATTGTTTACACTCAGTAGCATGTTCTCACAAACTCTACTTTTCATTTTAATTTCTATAATGAGTAGCTACTCACTTGACAAATATGTAATACAGCTGGAATGCTTGTGTTATACGAGAGCTAAGCAGCAAACCGAAACCCAGTGGACCTTCAAACCATACTGGAAGAACATTTTCACCCGAAAAAAATATCAATATTCTTCTAAGAAATAAAAACATAGTAAAATTGAATGATAGCCATTAACTCAAATGGTCTAAACAACACTGAAGAGAAGAGGATAACCTGCCCAGATATAGCATGATTGCCACCAATGTCTCTTTCTGAAATCCAGAAGATTGACAGACATCTGTACACAAGAAGAAGAGGAAAACATGAGTTCAATACAATAATGAAATGCTGAAAATGAACTTTCAGTGAAGCTGCTGAAGGATAATTAGGTGGACATGAATATCTGCAGTTTACCACTAACGATAGCAAAAGGTTGAAGCTGGCAAAAATTTGAATTACAGGAATCCAGAACCCACTACCATTAATTCGTGGAACCTTGTGGATCAAAAAGGGATAAATTGTCCATGAAAGAAGCCTGAAAAAATGGCACACTTAGTCAAAAGGAATGCAAGTTATCTTCATAGTGCACAATTTTGCTCATAGACTATGAAGTACAAAAAATCCAAATAAGAGAATCTATATTGGGATAAATACTTAGTTAGAGAGAGAAAGAGAGCTGTTTGATGTATAATATTATAGCATTCATGATTTTAAAGTTTCTTCTGCAACCCCTAGACTTGATATGCTATAGCTCCAAATCATCCCAATTTAATCCACGTTCAAGCTTGTTAGTACCTAATTTGAGCTTCCAGAAAGCATTACCACCATCTACATGCAACCCCTAGACTTGATATGCATTACCACCATCTTTATTACTCTTTGAAATGCCAGTTCTAAAATCCAATCTCAAGTTACCTAAAGAATGCCCCCTCTCTCTCTGTCTCCACCAAGGGGTTTTCATATATCTAAGGACCTCTTATATGAAAGAAACATCAAAAAGCTAATAATTCTTCTACATGTTCATTTAGCTTAATCTGTAATAAGGCACAGTGAAGAACTCATACTATCAATAAAAAAAAAAACAAAAGAACTTATAATTTGAACAAACTAGCAACTAAAATAACCCTCCAGTTCATTAAGGCATATCATCAAACAGGTAATCATCATAAAAAGAAACACATAATCGTTTCAAACCAAACAGAAGAAAGAACATAATCTAAATATTCTTGGTAAAAGAGCATAATTAAAGTAGGCTTTATCTAGGTCAAATCAATACATGCCCAAACACACAGAAGGAGGCAGACAGCTATAATTGCGTTATAATTCAGGTAAATCAAAAGCAGGAAAGAAGAAGAGTGAAGTTGAAATTGAAAATAGTGATAATAAAAGGTTAAACGCACACAATAAAGGAGAGAGTGGCCAAGGAAATAGCTATGTAATCGGAGGGACAGCCTCCTTCCACTGCGCAGCTAGCCATTCTTCTGCATTTACTGCTCTCTAAGTAATGAATGATATGATATGATTTGATTAAGCATGTCAATCTGATCTAAATCCAGCCTAGAGATTGGCGAGTCGCCAAGTTTTTTTTGAAGCAAAAGGGAAAAGTCTTTGCCTTTGGATATGTGAATGCTATGCGAGTTCATTGTCGTCTTTTTTTGACTGAAACCGAACTTAGTTGGAATTTTAGGCAAAATCAAGACAATATGTCTTTCTTTCACAAATACTAGTAATTATCTAGGGCTTGATTTTTTTATTTATTAATCGGTTAAATCAGTTCCAGCCTAGTAGATACTTTAATTTAATTCTCTCTCAATTAATTATTGCACTTTCGAAATCGACTTAAAGTTATATTAAATTAACCGATTCATGGATCAAATTGGATTAAACAAAATGTATTTTTTTGTATAAAAATATTCAATCCGCTGTTAATTTAGACGGATTCAGTTCGAACTTAAAAATCAAATCTCAATTTTTTTTATCCACACTTCACATATTAATTGCAGCTAGACTCGTGAATAAATCTAAACTTAAATCAACCTTAATTGATATTATCTAGATTGCAATAATGTAAGTAAGACAATTTACTTTAACAACCTGCTTAGGTTCATTTAAAAAAAAAAAAAAACTCTGCTTAGGTTAATTATAGTTAATCATTTTCTTTATTATTTGCAATAACTACATATATATATATATAGATATATAATGAAGTTGAAATTAAATTTCTTGTAAAATAAGAAGTGAAATTAAATTTAATAGTGATTTTAATTATATTTCTTAAGTGCTCTAAACTTTAAATATATATAGATATAGATTGCGTTTTTCTTATCTTTAGAAAGATAAGAAAAACGCAATAGTAAACATGATTTGGTTGTTAGATAGCATAGGATAAAATTGAAATTGTACTTTGGTATGCCATAGAGTGTTGACTTTGTTTGAAATTTATATCTTCCACTATTTTGTTATATGGCTTAAATCTTTTTATCTATTAAACTTTTTTGTCATTTCGACTCTGTTTTTTTTAGTACATCTCGATTGGTAAAATTTCAACCAATTTAGATAGAGATTTTATAAAAAATATTATTCTATTAATACGTGACGATATTTTGACACTTATATTTAATAATTTTTCTCTTTTTTTTAACTCAATTAATTATTTTCATCTACGAAAATCTATATGACAAATAAACTTTGAGATGTGTTATATATTAAGTTCAGGTGTCAAAATATCACTATATTTTAATGGAATATGGATTCGTTAAATCTCCATTCAAATTGGGTGGAATTTTACCAATTGAGATAGTTTATAATACAAATATGAAGAGATAATAGGTTCAAATGACAAAATTTTAGATAAGTAAAGGGTAAGCAACACTTTAAGCTTTATTATATATACACCTCCATTTGTTCAATCTCTGATTTAATACATTTGAAATTTGTAGTTTGGTATGCATTGTAGGATGATTTTTTTATAATTTCCAATTGTACCATACAGATTATTCTTCTTAAATTTATAAGAAGCATAAAATTGCATTTTACTTTTACATTTTGGTCTTGTAACTAGTGTATTGATTTCTTTAGGATTTTCGACATTAATATAAAAACTATTATTGGCTTTAATTATCGGTTTACATTTTTAGTTCAATTAATTCCATGATATGGTATTAGAGCTTCTTAGACCAAACAGTAAGATGGATATATGACTTACAAACATAAGAATGTACATACGTGTGGTGAGGAGAACTTTCAGATCAAATCGCGTCAGGACGAAATAACCGCCGAAACATGTGGACGAATAAAGAAAGCTTCAAAAAGATCCTAAAAACAAGTCATTGATCTTACGCTGTGAATCAAGAAAGACAATTTTCCTACATAATTCATGTAGCAGAGGACATCCACCACTCGAGGTTGACACATGTCCAACCTAGAGGACATCCATGGCAACCTAAAAGAAACAGTATACATGTCTCAACCGCCTTGGTTTGTTGATCCTAGTCATTAAACCATGTCTGCAAATTGCAGAAATCCTTATATGGTCTGAAAACAGGCTCCTCATATGGGGCACAAGAAACTCACTGATGTCTTATATCAATTGTGATTCATTGGCTCTAAATTTGGCACCTCCATGTATTTCTTTCGATCGACCAAGGTTGCCATTTTTTTATTATGTTGATGATATTTTGCACATGGTTTCTGAAGCTTTTTTCACTGCGTTCCTTAATTGATACATTATATCAGTCTTTTGCTCTTTGCAATCTTGGCAAGCCAAGCTATTTCTTATGGGTGAGGCATATTGGAACCCCCGTGGTTTACTTCTAAATCAATCAAAATATATCTTTGAGTTTTTGGAGTGTGTAAAAAATGGCTAATTGCACGGGCATTTCCACCCCGATGTGTGTCAAAGAAAAGTTGCAGCTGAAACTCGGGGATCCTTTCTCTGATTCTACCTTATATCGTGGAATACTTGGGAGTTTGCAATATCTCTCAGACATCAGGTCGACATATCTTTTGCTATGAATAAACTTGCTCAATTCATGCATGCCAGAAGTCGACCACTAGTTTTACTATATATAGGTCGTTCCTTGATCTCGTGGAGTTCTATAAAACAAAGCTCTGTTGCACGCTCATTCACAGAAGTCGAGTATTGAGCCTTAGTCACAAGTGCCTCTGAAATTGGTTGGTTATAAATTGTTCTTCGTGAGCTTGGCATTCATCTCTCTTAGCCTCTATGTTGTTGTGCGACAACTTATCTATAATGTACCTCATTGTCAATCCAATCTTTCATCACTGAAGCAAACACATTGAGGTTGATTTTTTCTTTGTTAGTGATCGAGTAGCCAAAAATCTCTTACAACTTGAAAAAACCCTTGTCAAAAGATTGATTTCGTATTCTTTGTTCCAAGTTGAGCATTAGTTCATCCCACGCTCAACTTGTGGGGTGATGAGTATGAACTATTTGTATAAGGTTTCCTAAGTGTACTAGGTTACTTAGGTGCTGTTTGAGAAAATAAAATAAAAATTAAGTGTTAAAAAATAATTACTGAATTTTAAGTGTTAAATATTATAAGTGTTGAAAGTATTTAATGATGTAACTATTTGATAAATAATAAATAGAAGTACTCAATATAAAAATATTGGTTGAGAATGTTGAACTTAAAACTTCAAGTTAAATATTTTGACTTATCAAAATAAGTGATTTTTAACTTTATTGAATATTTTAAGTGATTGAGAAATTACGGTTATTAAACACACTTTGGACCCGTTTGGTAAGATGTAATAAACTTTGTAATAGAATGACCATTACATTGAAGGTTGGCAAAAAGCATCATGAGGCCCCTGATCTTTCATTGTTTGGTGCATTAAGCTCTCGATCTTTTATTTAGACACATTGAGCCCCTGATCTTTCACCATTTGGTGCATTAAGCCCTCGATCTTTCATTTAGACACATTGAGCCCTTGATCTTTCATATATGGGTGTATTAGGTCATTCCATAAATCAATTAATATATAGGTTTATTAAGGGCATGTTTGGTGTGGCAACAAATGATGTTCTAAAAATAACAAAATTCTAAAATAAAAAATATATTATACAAATTAATAAAAATAATTTAAATAAAAAATAAAAAATTTATTGAACACAATAAAACCTTGTTTTTCGATAATTATGTTCTAAAAATAAAAATAATGTTAAAATTGAAGCACATTTTGTGGAAATAAGAAGGGTAATTTTATCAATAACAAGTAACTACAAACAACTGTTCATGAAAAGAGCTTTTCGTGAAAAGCTCCAAAATGTTGCAATGTCCAAAGAAAATACGAAACGCTGCAGTTATATAAACCTAACCAAACATGCCCTTAATAAACCTATATATTAATTGATTTATGGAATGACCTAATACACCCATATATGAAAGATCAAGGACTCAATGTGTCTAAATGAAAGATCGAGGGCTTAATGCACCAAATGGTGAAAGATCAGGGGCTCAATGTGTCTAAATAAAAGATCGAGGGTTTAATACATCAAACAATGAAAGATCAGGAGCCTCAGGATGCTTTTTGCCTTGAAGGTTCATTACCATGTTTGGTTTCATATTAAAATATTGTTGTAATAGAATGACCATTACATTGAAGTTTCATTACCATGTTTGGTTGCATATTAAAATTTTGTTGTAATAGAATGACAAATCCATAGATTAAATTTTGTTCAACAACTCTTGTAATTCTCATTACATAGAAAAAAAAAACTTGAATTATCATTACGTCCCAATCATGTAATCTTACTTTCTACATTCAAAGCCTTTATCTAACCTCTCATTTGTCAAATCTCATATCTCATTCTACTAAAAAAAAGTAAAAAATAGAAAAATGTAAAAAACTGAAAACGAGAAAAAAAGAAAAGAAAAATAAATGAAAAAACGAAAATTAATAAAAAAATGAGAAAATAGAAAAAAAAACGATAAAACACGATAAAAAAACGTTGAAAATGAAAACCGGGAAAAAAATGAGAAAAACATAAAGAAGAGAAAAGTATAAAAATAAATCTTGTGGTTACACCTGTTTTCGATCTCAGCCTTGTGGTTTAAAAATTTACAAAATGGTAACTTGAGGTTCATTCCGTTAGCAATCACATACCAAATTGACTGACGGTGTTAAAAGTTAAAGGAAAAAGAGTTAATTTGGTCCTTATATTTATTTATATCATAAATTAACCCCCTTATTATCTAATTATTACAAACAACCCCAAAATAAAAATTAAACCATATTTTCATCTCTTTTTAATTTTTTTTTCTTCCTCTCTCTTCTCTCTTAATTTTTACCTCTCTAAAAGCATTTGAACATAATCATTTGAACATAAGAAATGATCTGATTTAGTTTATGTTTTGCTTAATGTTTTTAAATACCTTGTATATATCTAGCATGCAGCTGGAACTAAATAATCATATCGCAATTTTAATTGAAAACTCAAAAAAATGTGATGTGCAATTTTGTTGAATTTATTGGCCCTGCAAATCATATATGACATTCACACTGCAATTTACTTGAACTGTTATGTATTTCTTAATTATCTTCAAAATCTTCACCTTTCCCCCAATTACAGTACTGCTGTTTAGGGCTGGGCGCGGATCCTGGAGATACTGGACCGGATCGAATATCCGAGGAAAACACTCCGGACTTGGATCAGACTGTTGACTTTTTTTGGAGAACCGAACTGGATTGGACCGTTGACTTTTTGTCAAAGAACTGGACCGAAATTTATCCAGGACCGGATCGATAACCGGATTGAATTGGATTGGATTGGACCGAACTGAAATAACCGAATGTTTAGCAATAATAAATTTATATTTCATACATTAACTTTATATAAAGAGAAATATTATATAATATATAGTTATATATTTTGTAAGGTTTGGTAAACTAATTACAATAATATAAATTTATAATTTATTAATAAGGTATAACATTATTATATAGTCATAATAAGGTCTAAACTCTGATAAGTTTTCTAAACTCTGAACTTTTATATTTCAATTTCTAAACTCTGTGTTGTGTACATGGTGTAGATTTGAAGTTTTATATGTTCTGTGTTATATTTGAAGTTTTATATGTTAGGGTATTAGATATAGTTCTTAATTAATTCACAGAAGCTTCCTCTCATGGAAAATCAATTAGAAAAATTTTCTTCACCTGGTTTTTCAGCCATGGAAAATTTTCTAGATAGCCACTCCCACCTTTCCCATCTCATCACCTCTTGTTTAATCGGGTATTATAGGGTCTTATAGCTAAAAAAGCTTTGCTTAATCTGCCAAGGGAGGACAACATCAATCTATGACTGAGATATCGACATTGATGAATTGAACCTATAGAAATGCAACTATCTTTGCCTACCCCATCCGCCCTTAGTCAGATAACCAAAAATCAAAGAAATTTGATCATCCAAATCTTCAGTGAATAATTAGAAAGTGGACAACTTTTCTATTAAAAGCAGATTGTTGATCATTTGATAAGAATTCATAATTGTCAATGACATTTTGTTCTTCAAGTGATTATGAAATATCACTGAAGAAAAGAATAGAGGTTACAATAAATATCATGAAAATCCTCATAAGAGATATCATTTTTTGTGTGTTTATATTATGTTGAAATAATGGGAATGGAGAAAAGGGATGCTAATGAGTTGGTGGCACAAGTCATAAAGATTATTATTGCATTGTTAGATGAGTATATAGTGCAAAATGTGCAAGAAAATGTGAATCTTGGAGCACATTCTTCTAGTTTGGATGAAGCGGATGATGAAATTGATGATGAGATTGATGATTATTTTTTTAATATTGATAAAGATATGTCAATTGAGGGGGAATGAGAAAGATATGTCAATGAGGCACCTGAAAAATATTGTAATTGAGTTTGACCTTCTATTGTGGTGGAAGGTTAATGCTATGCGATATCCTACTTTATCCAAAGGTGTAAAAGATGTTTTTGCAATTCAATGCTCAATTGTGGCTTCTGAATCTACATTTAGCATAAGTGGTAGAACTTTGGATCAATTTATGAGTTCTTTAATCCTGCTACAGCTGCGGTTTTGATTTGTTGTCAAGATTGGTTGAAAACTTCAACTCAAGCTTTCAAGCATGAAGAAGAAGTTGAAGATCTTGATGTTTGGCTTTTACTGCCTTTACTTTGGAAAACAAGGAATTTGTTGTGTTAAGAAGATTCAATTACAAATTGGGATGATGATTAGAGAGATTTTGCTAATGAAGTGTTGTCTTTTTTGAATTAAAGGTTGTTTGTTTTTATGGATTTGTTATTTTGTAACTTTGATTTTGTGGTTTTTTTAGCCTTGTTATCTACTGTAACTTTTAATACTTTGATTTTGTGGGGTTTTTTTAACCTTGTTGTCTATTGTAACTTTTAATGAATGTTGTTTACTTCCTAAAAAAATATCATTTATTTCAAGTTATGTAAGATAATAAAATTTTGTAAATTAAATTTTTAATTTATTTTTTAGGACTTAAACTATTAGATATTTATCCGAATCACCGAAAAATTATATTGGATTGGACCGGAACCGAATCCCTGAACTGGACTAGACCGAAATTTTGGGGTAATTCAATTCTGGAGATTTATTCTTTCAATCCAATCCTGGAGATTTCCTTTTATTAATCTCCGAATTTCAATCCAATACTGGAGATTCATGAATCCCCGACTTGGACCGAACTGTGCCCAGCCCTACTGCTGTTCATACTCAACCAACCTGAACTCATTCCATCCATCAAGTTCGGAATTTCCATTAATTTCTCAGGAATCACAAACACTGTCACAATCAAGTTAATAGTCTGCCTTTCCTTTGCCACGCCGGCCGAAGATATCCCCTCCTCAATCACTTCCCCGCCGTGGAAAACCGTGGTTGTTCGGCTGTTGAATTTGAAGGAGGCAATATTGGGATTTTGACCGAAACATCGGCTACAAACGTCAGATTGGTAGTGAATTGAGATCTAATATAAAATGGTGATATGATTATTCTGTTCATCTTGATCTCTGGTTCTCTGACGTGCGAAAAACTGAAAGAAAGGATTAGAATTGCGACGGCGAGAATCCGTAGAAGGAGGGGATAGTTCGGACATTAAGAGTTTTAACACTAAAAACCCAGAATTTCAATTTCCTTACCATCACCGTATGAAGAGAGAGACTTGAAGGAGAAAAAGATTGAAGAGGAAGAGAGAAGATGGTGAGTTTGAGGTTTTATCGGGGTTTGTTTGTGATAATTAGATAATAAAAAGGGTTAATTTATAAAATAAGTAAATATAAGGACCAAATTGACTCTTTTTCCTTTGACTTTTAACACCGTTAGTCAATTTGGTATGTGTTTGCTAACAGAATGAACCTCAAGATACCATTTTGCAAACTTTTAAACCACATAGGTGTTGTTCGAAAACGAATGTAACTACAAGGTTTATTTTTATACTTTTTCCCTAAAAAAATATATGAAAATGCAAAAAAAATATATACTAATTCAATTGCTTTTAAGTTTTCATTTTTTTTATTAATTTTAATTGTGTATATAAAAATTTTTATGATTACATTTAACTGTGCAAAAATAAATATTGTAGTGGTAATTACATTTCATTATTTTCTTTTAATTTTTCAATCAAACATGGTAATGGCAACAGAGGCGGAACTAGGAGGGTTGGGGTAGACTCGAGCCCCGACAGGCCGTCGGAGAATTGAGAATTTTTTTTTTAGTAATGGTGTCTGATAATATTTTAATAAAAATTATATTAATACTATTAATGTTTAAAGGTAGATGAGATGTTAAAGATGTTTACTTCTATTATGGAGGTTTTCAACTCCCTCCTATCTGATTTCTTTTAAAAAGTTATTATTTATTTTAATTTTAGTTTTCAATAATTATAAAAACATGTTACCATTATTAATTAATTTAAATAGACTCTTTATTTTTATGTTGATAACACTTTTGAATTCATTTTTAACATGCTTTTACTATTAAAAAACGTAAACATATTTAATATTCATTTTTATTATGTTTTCACCATTAAAAAAAATTAAACATGTTTAATTTTCTATTATTTCAATGATAGTTTCTAATGAATTTTTGTCGAAAAGACGTCATGGCTCTTTATCTCCGTAAACATCACAATCACGAGGCAGAAGCACCAGATTTTCCCCTTTGATCTTGTTCCAAAGATAAAGATTTATAACTTGGTGGCTTGGAATCAAACTAAACCCTGCTGCTGCTATGTTTTCCATTTTCTATTTGTAAACCCTGCGGCTGTGCTATATCAATTTATAATGTAGGTTAATATTATTTATACCTTGGATTTGGGGTAACTTTTAGGGGCGGATCCAGCCCAGGGCTCGGGGGTCTCCGGCTCCACCCCTGAGTAAAATTTGCTCGGTAGTTGATAGCCTCCCCTAATTATATTATATTAATGCGTGTTTGTAAAGCTATAACAATATGTTGAGGTGGTTGGGTTGGTTAAGAAACTTGTTTTAATGTAAAGGGTTATGGGTTCAAACCACTTAAACCTCATTTTTTTTTGTATTATTTATCTAATTGATTTTTTCCCTACAACTCTTTTAATTTTTTTTTTCAAATATAATTTTTAAGCAATTAATGTTGGATTTATAAAATATTAAATATTTCTACTTCTTTTAGGCCTAACACTTTTAATTTTTTAGCATTCAACACACCAAAACGATGAAAATGTAGGTGTCTTAGTTTAGGAAACCAACATTGGACATATAGAAAATTAAATAAGTTTTACGCTTTTTACTTTGGCCAAAATGAAGCAATTTTATCATGCTAGAGGCTAAAAAAAATTTGCCCAGCCCTGACGGGCTGAACTTTAAAAAATTACCGCAAATTACACAACTAAAATTTAGCCCCCAAACCTCAAATCCTGGATCCGCCACTGCTTTTACAGTACTCCAGGATTCTTGGAAGTCCTAATCTCACTAGGACTATTAAGGCAATTTTATATAGTATTCTAGAATATCTTTATTTTATACGATTAAATTTCAATTTATCTAATCTAAAGCAACTTAATCCCTTCAATGCTCATTTATTACCCTTATTATACAAATTTACAGTTCGTCTGCATTGTGTAAAAGAAAAAGCTTGAATTTTAATAACATACAGATATTCTAAAAGATTATTTTAAGGGATAATGTGCAAAATTACAAATCTTTGTAGTAAGGAGCAAATTACCCTTAACGTTTACAAGTTTGGTGAATTTGAGTAATAATTCATCAAACTATCATGACTCTTGTTACTTACACTTTAAATTTGCTTCATTTTATTACTTATATTAGTAACAGATCATAAACATATACTTAGACGTGAAAAAAGTTGAAAAAAATTAAAAAAATATATTATATTTTATACAAGTTCGACAATATATTTCATCGAAGTTTTAAATATTAGTCTCCAATTCTATTATTAAATCACAAAAAAAATCTGAAATCTTTTTTTTTTCAAAACAACTGATATGTCATTGGTGCAGATAAGGAACAAAGTACTTGTATTTTATAATAATGTTTAACATTGACAAATTGCTCTTTACCACCAATTTTGGAAGTAAAATTGCATTATTTTAGACGTTAGGGATTAAAGGGATATAATTGATATTTACACATGAACAACATTGGTTTTTAGTTAAATGGGTGGTATTAGGAGCAATTTTATCCCTAACGTCTAAAATGGTACAATTGTATCCCTAATGTTGGAAACCAATAGCAGTTTTACCCCTAACGTTGAAAAAAATATTTAAATATACTGTCATTTGTACGAATTAGACAAAAAAATCAAAAAAATCACCAAACTTATAAATGTTAATCTCCAATTTTATTATTAAATTACAAAAAACATTATATCTTTTTTTTAGAACAAATTGATATGCAATTGGTGCAAAAAAAAAAAAAGAAAAAAAAAGTGACTGTATTTTATAATAGTGTCTGAAATTGATCCAATTTATCAGCGTTAGGGTAAAATTGCTATTGACTACAAACATTAGGGATAAAATTGCACTATTTTAGATGTTAGGGGTAAAATTGCTCCTGACCCAAAATGTTAGGAATATTTGATGCGTAACAACCCGAGAATCCCGGAAATGGATGATTACGAGTCGGAAACATTAAAATTACGTTTTTTAACAAAAAAAATCATGAAAATAATGTATGACAATTGAACGATTTTGCATTTTTTGTCATAAAAAATTGAATAATTTTATATTTTTTGTCTAAAATTTTTTTACGTAGAGTTTTGCCCCCCTCCCTCAAATCCTGGATCCGCCACTGGCGGGAATGGAGAGAGGGAAGAAAATTTGAATTGATAATGCTACGTCGTTTTGACAGTTAAAGACTGGCGGGAAACGATTTCATATACACTTGGAATCCAAGAAAAAAAAAATCCCAAACTAATTACGTATTCCATTTCATGATTATTACATTCATTCAGTAATTAAGTTAAATTCTACTTACTCCAATCCCTAACTAATTCGGAAAAGTCCTTCCTACCACTATATATATATTTACTCATCACACCAATCCCTTTCCACTATGCTTTTTACCATGGTTCAGGTACCTCCGATGGGTATTTCCGACGCCGGCGACTCTTTCCACCAACTTGTTCAAACAATTCACCAACTAGACGACCCGGCTCAGGCTACAAAATTGCTGCAAATAAGAGTCTTAAAAGCCTTCGCGGATCGGGTGCGAAAAGACCCCAAGAAAACGATTTCTCCTGAGAAAACGATACACAAAGAGACTCCAAGAAAACCTGTACTCAAAAAAGGAGGAAACAGTAAGAAGAAGAAGATGGAGGAGATAGAAGCAATTACTGCAGATTTATCGAGCGAACTCAAGGCGAAAATAGCAGAAAAAGGAGGGACTAATTTGGAATTAGTCATAACAAAATCGGTATTCGTGACAGACTTAAACTCGCATCATGATCGTTTAGCAATCCCTGAGAAACAAGTAAAATGTAAAGGCTTTTTGACGGATGAAAATCGGGTAGTGGATGTGAAATTAATTGAACCTTGTGGGTATGAAAGTGATTTGAAGTTAACTAAATGGAAGTTGAAAAAAACTTATTCTTATGCTTTGAGGACCGGCTGGAATGATGTTGTCGAAAGGAACCAGAATTCGTTTTTTAAGGTTGATGATGTTGTTCAGCTTTGGTCGTTTAGGGTTGACGATCAGCTTTGGTTTGCGCTTCAAAAGGTTCGTGATGCACCCATCATCGTCTAATTAAGGGTGTGTTTCGTTTCGTTTCGTTTATTTGTTGTTGTTGGTAAACACTTATTTTAGGGTTTAGGGTTTTGAGGGTTTGTTTCAATTTTGATTTTATTTTTCAGCTTTCATGGAAGTGTTTTCCGTTATGATTATTAGATTTGTTGTTTGTTGTTGAGACTTCGGACTTCATCGATATTGTTTGATTACAGTTCGAGCTATAAACTATTGTTTCTTTATTAACAAATTTATATTGGATTTTTTTTTTATCTGTGTTTGAGTATTTATTTTTAACTGTTGTATGATTTTTAATTATTTTAATATTGGATTTCATAAAATATGTTTATTTCTATGATATATAATTCTATGGCAGTTTATAAGGTTTATCTATCAATGTCAAAAAAAAAAAAAATATTGTTGATTTTTTTTTTTAATGAATAGATTAAATGGAAAGATTAAACTTATTTTTAAGGTTAATTTTGTTAAAAACTAAACAATTAAAAATAACGTTTTTACAAAACCTCAAAATTGAAACTTTTATGAATCTATACAGTGTTTTTTAAAATACTACTCCCTCCGTTTCATATTATTTGTTTTTCTAGAGAAATTTTTTTATTGTATAATATTTGACATTTTGATTCAATCAATGTACATTAATTGATTTTTACCAAATATACTACTATTTAAGTTACCTTTTTGTTTTAGAAATAGATAAAAATTAATTGATGGATGCAATTAATACAAGAATAACAAAGTCTTTTAGTCAACATTAATTATATTCCTTAATTTTTGTGCCTTAACCTTAAAAGATAAATATTAATTACTATAATTTTATAATTCTAAATAGTGATACTATAATTTTATAATCCTAACCATAGTGATTTAGAGTAAAACGGTTAAAACAAAAACACCCCTAAATACTCACTAAATTATCCGATTAGTGCATGTGGGTGCATTAGAAAAAGAAAATAAATAAATTTCAGGCTTAGTTCGTGAAGCAGGTGTTTTTTTTTAAGGTCTAATCAAATTAATAAAACTGTAATGCTCAAATCAAATTAATATAACTACAAATTATACTTTTATAAAATAAAATAATAATAAAAAAACAGTTAAGACTTCTTTTTTGGGAAAAAAAGCAAAAAAAATTTCTAAAAGACACGCTACAAAAATTTGTATTATTAATAGAAAAAAAAAAAGCATAATTAAGTGTCTGAACTTTAAGGATCAAGCCCCTAAATAATTATTTTTTCATATTGAGCTCCTAATCATTGATTTTGTTATGGATTTCCCCTTATTTAACTTTTTTTGTCGAGTTTAGGAGATGAGAAAATCGATTTGTCGATTCTAATGTTGAAAATCACAAAATGGGAGAGAGAAAAAATCGAGTTTGAAAGAATATACTGGAAATTAATTTCTATAATTTTGTTTTAGTTTTTAATTTTTATCACTCCTAGTCAATGAATTCTTATTTTTATTCATCCATGTCAACAAGTCAAATCTCCCTAACCAAATATGCAGTCCAAACTCAACGAAAAAGTTAAATAAAAGTCTAATCTATAATAGAATCAATGGTCAAGAGCCCAATATAAAAAAATAAATGATCAGGGGCTAAATCCTTAAAACAGCCAAAGTTCATGAACTTTATTATGCTTTTTGCCTTATTAATATTTAAGACAATTTTTAGTTTATATGGAACCAAAAAAGTAATTTGATTTGGCGCTCATTGATAGATAGTACATGTTAGTTAATTTTTTTTACTAAAAGTAATTGTTTCGAAAAATTACTAAATACTTTTTATGTACTCTTCATAATTAAAATGTAAAAAGCAATTCCGAAAAATTAAAACAAACACCAGTCCATGCTCACAATCAACAATTCATGCTAAATAACGGAAGAACTTGATGCAAATTTCACCATTCATAACAAACCGCTAACGGTAACATAACAAACAACAAATGGGTTTTCTAATTAGCCTCATCTATTTCTATGTACACGAAACAAGACACATAAGAAACCCCTTCCATATCTACTCTACTGAGTTTGTCAAACTCTTCGATCTGTTTCGCCACAAGATCCCACCGACCAGATTATTCAGCGCATGAGAAGCCATCGGTACAACGATGCTCGACGACACTATTGCAGCGTAGCCGTACACCAGCCCGACAAAGGTTGCCCTGCAACAATTAATGTCAATCCAAAATGTAAGGCTGTTTCAACAGCATCATAACAGAATTCTTCTGAGCATTGATTTTAGAAGATGAATACCAGATAGCAAAGGAGTATTTTCGACCGCTACCCAAGTGCAGAACACCGAATACAGAAGCAGATAGCAAAGCACTCTTCCAATCCATTCCGAAGATTGGTAGCAATGCACCATGGAAAAGGAGTTCCTAGCAATCCACGAGGGCACGTGTTTACTTCAATATCGTGATTCACGTAAACTAAAAGGAAGATGAACTTTTGATGAATGACTAACCTCACTAATACCAGGCAAGAATGAAACTACAATGTAAGGACCGATGACAAGGTTTATCCGGCAAGAAACCAGAAAAATATAGTCAAGATAGAACATGTACGAAATTTACGAAGGCTTTACAATGTTCGTGTATCGCATTCACCATTTGTAAATACAGGCAAAAGCATTGAGTTATGGTATGTTAGGATTCAGAAATCACAAAGGGTACCTAAAAAGAATCCTAAGTATTTGGATTAAGTTGAAGAAAGAAGACATGGACTGATATTCCACAAGTCAAGTTTCACATGGACCATTTCCTTTTATTAGTATTTGTTTATGTTATTTAATTAGTGCAGCCGTTAGTGTTTGTTTTAGTGGGCATTAAGGATCCTTGATTTAAGGAGTTAGTTGAGTGAATAGAATATGGCTGTTGAAGCCATTATCTGATGTTATTTACTTTCCTAGAAAATAGGATGCAGTTGTTATTTGCTTTTGTATTTAAATCCCTTGAAGTTAATGGAAAGGCATGATCATTCAACCAAACAAATTGTGGTGAATTCTTACCCTAAAAGAATATTATTCTATTTGTTCTGACTGGGACCTATCATTGGTATCAGACCTATCATTGGTATCAGAGCAGGTTACTATGGCATCAAACAAAGAAAGAATTGAGAGAGCAGAAGAGAAAATTGAGCTCTTACAGCAAGGGTTCAATTCCATGGAAAATAGTCTCGTGGAGAGATTGCAAAGGCTGGAGTCCACTATCACTAAACTGTTCAACGTGATATTGGAAGAAAAAGCGACAGACCCGGAGACCTCGTCACTCAAAAAAGAAGGAACATATGACGAACACAGGCCGATGTTCGAATCCAGACCAGCTAAACTGGAATTTCCAAAATTCCAAGGAGATGATCCAACTATTTAGCACACCAGAGCTGAACAATACTTCGACTTTCAAATGACAGCTGAGTCCAAAAAGGTGCCCCTAGCCTCTTATCATTTAGAAGGTGAAGCTAATGAATGGTGGAAGTGGCTTAAGAAGGCGTATAAAAATGATGGCAGGGTGGTCACATGGGAAACATTCGTTGAAGAGCTATGGGCGAGGTTCGGTCCAGCAGAGGGAGAAAATTTCGATGAAGCTTTATCAAAAATAAAGCAGACAGGTTCGTTGCGAGAATATCAGAGGCAGTTTGAGAAGCTGAGGAACAGGGTTCATGGATGGACACAAAGGGCTTTGGTAGGGACGTTTATGGGAGGTCTCAAACCAGAAATAGCGGATGCAATCTGGTTATTTAAACCAAAAACTCTTAAAGACGCAATTGAATATGCTAGAATGAAAGATCAGCAGCTACAGAAACAACGTCAATTTTCAAAACCATTCAACCAAGCATCCTTTGAGACTTCTCCACTCAAGAAGGCTATAACCATGCCTACTAAGCGCCTCACTTGGGAAGAAATGCAGAAAAGGAGGGCACGAGGTTTATGTTTTAATTGCGATGAGAGATTCACACCAGGCCATCGATGTCAATCTCCTAAAATATTGCTACTAACAGCTGAGGATAACGACAATCTGGGCACTGATGACTTGGAAGTTGAGGAGGGATTGCCAGAGATTTCTTTACATGCCTTATCAGGTTGCGCAGGGAACAGAACTATGAGGGTCAAGGCAAAGATTGGCTCACATGTGCTGAATGTTCTCATTGACAGTGGATCCACACATAACTTCATCAATGATAAAGTGGCCCAATTTCTTTAATTACCTATCCTAGCCACACACCCTTTTGCTGTGAAAATTGCTAATGGCAACAACTTGACGTGCGAACGCCGTTTTGACAACGTGAAGATAATTGTTTAAGGTATTCCATTCTCAATTACTCTTTATGCCTTGCCTTTAATGCGTTTGGATATGGTTTTGGGAATACATTGGTTGGAGTTATTGGGGGAAAGTAACATGTGATTGGAAGAAGATGACCATGGATTTTATGTGGGGTGGGAAACAACATCAGCTCCACGGGTTGGACAGTCCTCCTCTTGGGGTATCTACTGCCAAGTCAGTGCTGAAGAATTCAAAACATGGATGCTCTGTCTATGCCATAAGCATCCAGACAGTTCGTGATGGCGGGGAACAACAAATTGCCACAGATATGCAGAATTTATTGGATGCATTTGGGGATATCTTTGCAGAACCAAATAAGCTTCCCCCCCTAGCGAGAAATTGAGCACAAAATTACTCTCAAAGAAGGAGCTGAGCCAGTGAACGTGCGCCCATACAGGTATGCCTACTTTCAAAAATCTGAAATTGAAAAACAAGTTCATAATATGCTACAATTAGCGTTAATCCGTCCTAGTACTAGTCCATTTTCCTCTCCTGTTTTACTTGTTAAAAAAAGGATGGTTCTTGGCGTTTTTGCACGGATTATAGAGCTTTGAACGCTGTTACTATTAAAGATCGTTTTCCTATCCCTACAATTGATGACATGTTAGATGAGCTACATGGAGCTTCTTACTTTACCAAACTCGATTTGAGGGCGGGATATCACCAGGTACGAGTTCATCCCTTTGACATTACTAAAACTGCATTTAGAACCCACAATGGCCATTACGAATACTTAGTTATGCCGTTTGGCCTTTGCAATGCACCTTCAACTTTCCAAGCCCTTATGAATTCCATTTTTTATCCGTATCTCAGAAAATTCATCCTCGTATTCTTTGATGACATCCTTATTTATAGCCCCAATTGGTCCCAGCATATTGAACATGTAAAAAAGGTTTTTGAAATTTTGAGGCATAATGAGCTGTATGTGAAACTAAAAAAATGTGCTTTTGGGCAACAAGAAATTGAGTATCTTGGCCATATTGTCACTTCCCATGGTGTGAAGGTGGATGAATCAAAAATTCAGGCCATGGTAAAATGGCCCCGTCCTACTAATGTTTCAGAATTGCGTGGATTTTTAGGCTTGACAGGTTACTATCGCAAATTTGTGCGGAATTATGGAGTTATCGCCCGACCCTTGACCAACTTATTGAAAAAGGGGCAATTCACATGGGGACAAGAAGCATATCACGCATTCTTGGAGTTGAAAAATGCTATGACCAGCACCCCAACATTAGCCATGCCAGATTTTGAGCAGCCCTTCATTATAGAGACTGATGCATCCCATGGCGGCATCGGAGCAGTCCTTATGCAGCAATTCCGACCGATTGCCTACATGAGTCGCGCCCTTGGAATTGCGAAACAGACATGGTCAGTCTATGCCAAGGAAATGTTGGCAATTATCGAAGCAATCCGCACATGGCGTCCCTACTTGCTTGGAAGGAAATTTTTTATTCATACTGATCAGCGAGCCTTGAAATTTCTATTGGAGCAGCGAGTAGCAACACTAGAACAACAAAAGTGGGTGGCCAAGCTTTTAGGGTACGACTATGAAATAATATATAAGCCAGGGATAGAAAATAAAGCTGCTGATGCATTGTCAAGGGTGAATGGCAGCCCGTGTTTGAACAACATCTCTATACCCATGACTTCCCTATGGGACATGTTGAAGAAGGAAGCAGAGAACCACCCATATATGCTATCTATTACCAAGCATGCCCGTGAGAAACCAGGAGAACCATATTCATGGAGGAATGGTCTGGTTTATTACAAAAACCGAGTTGTTATTCCACCACAGTCCACACTTATTGAGCTTTTACTGAAAGAATTCCATGACTCGCCCTTCGGCGGTCATTCAGGTACTTTGCGAACTTACAAAAGAATTGCCAGCCAATTTTATTGGCCATCCATGCATCAAACTATAAAGAAATACATCACCTCTTGTGACATCTGCCAATGAAACAAAGTCCTTACCCAACACCCCGCCGGCCTATTACAACCCCTCCCTATCCCTTGTCAAGTGTGGGAAGATATTTCCATGGATTTCATTGAAGGCCTGCCCCCTTCCCATGGCTTCAATACGATTCTCGTAGTCGTTGACCGCCTTACCAAATACAGCCACTTCATTCCAATTTCCCACCCCTATACTGCAAAGGTCATCGCTAAGAAATTTATTGATCATGTGATCAAGTTGCATGGTCTGCCGCGTTCAATTGTAAGTGACCGTGATCCAACTTTTACTAGTAATTTCTGGCGAGAATTTTTTAACCTTTCCGGTACCAAATTAAATATGAGCTCTTCCTACCACCCCCAAACTGATGGCCAAACAGAGGTCACAAATCGCTGTCTTGAACAATACCTCCGATGCTTCACTGCTCAACAGCCCCGCAAATGGACCACCTTCCTACCCTGGGCAGAATATTGGTACAACACGTCTTTCCATGCCTTAACCAAGATGACTCCATTTCAAGCATTGTATGGACGTCCATATCCAGGAATACCAACATATGAACCAGGCACTTCTAAGGTGGATGAAGTGGATCAAATGCTAGCTGATAGGGATGTGATCTTACAACAGCTAAAGGTAAACCTCCATGATGCTCGCAACCAGATGAAACAGAGGGATGATCTGAAAAGACGTGACATAGAATTCCAAGTTGGAGAATATGTGTTTCTGAAGTTGCAGCCATTTCGCCAAACTTCCGTATACAAAAGAGCTTGTCACAAGCTAGCTAGCATCTACTATGGGCCATTCTAGATTATCGACAAAATTGGGACAGTAGCATATTAGCTAAAGTTGCCCGATGGAGCCAGAATTCACAATGTTTTTCATGTTTCTCTGCTCAGAAAATTTGTGGGCGATCATATGCAAACCAATCCTACTCTTCCTCCATTGACAGTTGATGGAGAAATAGCACCTCAACCTGCAGCAATAATTGAAAACCGGTGGGTTCAGCAAGGGAGTGTCAATGTTGAGGAAAGCCTCGTTCAGTGGAAAGGCTTACCTATTGAAGATGCCGCGTGGGAAAATACGGAAGAATTACTTGAAAAATTTGTTATCACCAACCTTGAGGACAAGGTTGCTCTTAATGGGGAGGGTAATGTTAGGATTCGGAAATCACAAAGGGTACCTAAAAAGAATCCTAAGTATTTGGATTAAGTTGAAGAAAGAAGACATGGACTGATATTCCACAAGTCAAGTTTCACGTGGACCATTTCCTTTTATTAGTATTTGTTTATGTTATTTAATTAGTGCAGCTGTTAGTGTTTGTTTTAGTGGGCATTAAGGATCCTTGATTTAAGGAGTTAGTTGAGTGAATAGAATATGGCTGTTGAAGCCATTATCTGATGTTATTTACTTTCCTAGAAAATAGGATGCAGTTGTTATTTGCTTTTGTATTTAAATCCCTTGAAGTTAATGGAAAGGCATGATCATTCAACCAAACAAATTGTGGTGAATTCTTACCTTAAAAGAATATTATTCTATTTTTTCTAACTGGGACCTATCATGGTACCTTCTGATTGGCAGCTTCAGAAGATTCAACAAAATCTGGCCATGTCTTGAGTAGCAAGTACCTACATGATGATATCAGTACAATAGTTCATGCAATCAACTCGAGATGCCACGTCTCGAAACTAACTGCATTGACAGACAAAGAAAAAGAGTGAAACAATTAAATATAATGAAAAGACTGACAATAAAACTTATACATGAGACTTGTGTAGAGCAGTCAAGGATTCCCAATCCTTCCACTGATGTAACATGAGAAACCTGGAAATTGCAATTAGGAAATAACATTCAATACACGTACTATTTACCGTGTTAAAGCAATAATTTTGACTCTATCATGCATCTAAACTTGTCAATTTTAGACATCCGACGCCCATATATGCTGACATGGTATGAAACATGTTTTGACTCGGCGGTGCCATGTCAACTTCGAACTCTACCAAATCAACTAATAAGGTGCTAAAGGTTCAAAATTGGCAAGATCAACTTTCCAGTATGCTTTTTACCATGGTTTAGGTACCTCCGATGGGTATTTCCGACGCCGACGACTCTTTCCACCGACTTGTTCAAACAGTTCACCAACTAGACGACCCGGCTCAGGCTACAAAATTGCTACAAATAAGATTCTTAAAAGCCTTCGCCGATCGGGTACGAAAAGACCCCAAGAAAACGATTTCTCCTAAGAAAACGATACACAAAGAGACTCCAAGAAAACCTGTATTCAAGAAAGGGGAAAACAGTAAGAAGAAGAAGATGGAGGAGATAGAAGTAATTACTGCAGATTTATCGAGCGAACTGAAGGCGAAAATAGCGGAAAAAGGAGGGACTAATTTGGAATTAGTCATAACAAAATCGCTATTTGTGACAGACTTAAACTCGCATCATGATCGTTTAACAATCCCTGAGAAACAAGTAAAATGTAAAGGTTTTTTTACGGATGAAAATCGGGTAGTGGATGTGAAATTAATTGAACCTTGCGGGTATGAAAGTGATTTGAAGTTAACTAAATGGAAGTTGAAAAAAACTTATTCTTATGCTTTGAGGACCGGCTGGAATCATGTTGTCGAAAGGAACGAGAATTCATTTTTTAAGGTTGATGATGTTGTTCAGCTTTGGTCGTTTAGGGTTCATGATCAGCTTTGGTTTGCGCTTCAAAAGGTTCGTGATGCACCCATCATCGTCTAATTAAGGGTTTGTTTCGTTTCGTTTCGTGTATTTGTTGTTTGTTATTTGTTGTTGGTAACACTTAATTTGGGGTTTCGAGGGTTTGTTTCAATTTTGATTTTATTTTTCTTTTTTCATTGAAGTTTTCAATTACGATTATTAGATTTGTTGTTTGTTGTTGAGACATGAACTTAATCGGATGGTTTAATTAATTAAAGTTCTAGTATAAACTATTGTTTCTTTCTTAACAAATTTATATTAGAATTTTTTTATCTGTGTTTTTAATATATTTTATGAACATATTGATTATATAATCGCCTAACTGATTATATAAACTACCTATTTTATGAAATCCAATATGTTTATTTTAATTTTAAAGTAATTATATATTAGTTTTTTTGTTAATATATTCAATTACTTTAAATATATTAAGAAAATATTAATAAATATTGAGATTTCAATTGAATAAAATATATTTTTACTTATCATGATATGTTAGCTCATTGTTATTACCTTGGAGTAAGTTGATGTTAGTTAGTAGTTATTTGATAATAAGCTGTCGTTTGGATCATTGAATGGAATAGAATAGTTATTCCTTAGGAATATAATATGAGAGAGTAGAATAGCTATTCCTTAGGAATAACTATTTCTATGTTTGGTTAAAAGAATGAAATAAGTTGAAATAACTAGTTTTGTAAGTTAAAATATATCTTTAACCTCAAGTGTAATTTCTTAGTTATTTTAAAATTTTAATTATGACAATAAATTATTCAAATATATATTAGTTTGGAGGAAATACGAAAAACAGTAAAAAAAATATAAAAACACAAAGAACGTGAAAACACAAAAAAAGACAATAAAACAATAAAAACAAAAAAAAAAGAAATAAAAGGGGAAAATGGTGAAAACGTGAAAAACATATAAACATGTTAACATAAAAAAACACCAAAAATTCTAACTTAGGCGGGGTGATGGTGCAATCTGATTGTCTGTTAGTGGTTCAACTATTCTTAATAAGGAGAATCATCTTTCATATCTTTATGAGATAATTGTAGAGTGTAGGGATCTTATGGCTAGGATTGAGAATGTATCAATCTCATTCATTAAACGTTCAGCGAATGTAGCGGCTCATTGTTTGGATAGGACCGATAATTCTATGTCTGTTCGTGGAGAGTGGGAATGTCCACCTCCGTTTCTTATCGATGTTTTGGCTGCTGATATATCGTAAATAAAATTCCTGTTTGTTCTAAAAAAACCCAAAACATAAACACGCAAAAAAAATATGTAAAACGGTAAAACGCGAAGAATAGTAAAAACGTGAAAAACTATAGAAAACAATTAATACTTCTTTTTCGGGAAAAAAAAACAAAACTTTCTAAAAGACACGCTAAAAAAATTTGTGTTATCAATACTCCATTGGACTATAAAATTTAAGGCAATTTTTAGTTTATACGGAGACAAAGTAATTTGACTTGGGGCTGGTTTGAATTTACCGGCTATTTGCTAAAATCTGCTGATTGACAGCTACAGTGTAAATGCTAATACACTGATTGAGGTAAATTGTATTTGCTTGATTAATTAGGGTTACAGAGTGTTGGTATTTATACAGTACTAGTTCTACTGAAACTACAACTCTTAATTATATACATTTGAGATAAGTGCAGTATATCAAAGAGATAAATATGAAGAGTTGTGGTAGAGGGAGGAGTGTATTTCGGTTTATACACTAACAGCCCCCCTCAAGCCGAAAGCGGTGGACGAACTGTGAGTCTGTTCCGCAGAAGTAAGAAGCGAGGACCCGATAGAGGCTTGGTAAGAATGTCAGCGGTCTGATCCGCAGTGGGAATGAATCGAACTGATAAGAATCCGTTGTTTACTTGCTCACGAACAAAATGGTAATCCAATTCAATATGTTTAGTTCGAGCATGGAAGACCGGATTAACCGTAAGGTAAATGCGCCAACATTATCACACCATAACTGAATGGGGCGAGGAATGGGGAAGTGAAGCTCCTTAAGTAGAGATTGTATCCAAAGTAATTCTGCTGTAGCATTGGCAACGGCTTTGTATTCACTTTCAGTGGAAGAGCGAGCAATGGTTGGTTGTTTGCGGGTGTTCCAAGAGACAAGATTATTGCCAAGGAAGACACAGAATGCACCCGTGGATCGCCTATCATCCGGACAGCCACCCCAATCGCTGTCAGAATAGTAGTGAATTGCACTGATCGGTTTTGAGGAAAACGAAATTCCTAATGTTCGAGTGTCATGTATATATCGAAGAACTCTTTTGACCCCCTTCCAGTGTTCGTTAGTTGGGCAATGAAGAAATTGGCACAACTTGTTGACGGGAAAGGAGATGTCGGGACGTGTTAGTGTAAGGTACTGAAGTGCACCGACAATGCTCCTGTATTCATTTCCGGAGGGAAGTGGTGTGCCATGCTCTTTGGATAAGTTTTGCGAACTGGCCATGGGTGTGGAACAAGGTTTGCAGCTATCCATTTTGACCCGACCAAGGATGTCACCGGCATATTTGGATTGAGATAGATGAATGCCTTGTGAAGTGTAAGAAATTTCAAGCCCGAGGAAATATGATGCTGGTCCAAGGTTCCGAATAGGAAATTCAACTTCAATGGCTTGAATGGTATCACGAATCAAGGCAGGACTCATTCCAGTGACGAGAATGTCATCGACGTAGCATAGAATGTACAATTTGTCCGTAGAGGTGTATCGCGTGAACTGTGAATTGTCCGCTTGAGACATAGAGAACCCCAATGTGCAAAGAAAAGTTTTGAGACGGAGAAACCATTCACGAGGAGCTTGTTTAAGTCCATAAAGGGACTTTTGTAACAGGCACACATGATCGGGGTGATCATTATCCTGAAAGCCTTGCGGCTGCTCCATAAATATTGTTTCAGTGAGATGTCCGTGGAGGAAGGCATTAGAGACATCGAGTTGGTTGACCGACCATTGATGTGCAGCTGCTAAGGCAAAGATAATACGAATTGTTGTCGCCTTCACAACTGGGCTGAACATCTCCTTGAAGTCTAGTCCTGATTGCTGAGTGAAGCCACGTGCAACTAACCGAGCTTTGTGACGTTCAATAGTGCCGTCAGCTCGCTTTTTGGTCTGAAATAGCCAACGGCAAGTGATTACATTTCTGTCAGCAGGGCACGGAACCAATTTCCAGGTTTTATTGTCAATCAGGGCCTTTAGTTCTACAGCCATGGCATCACGCCATTCTTTTGTTTTTACCGCCTTAGTGAAACAACTTGGATCAGCAGGTAGTGAAAGATGCTCAGCAGACAGCCCAAAGAATTTTCCTCGTGAATGAAGAGATGAGTTCCGAATTTGCATGTTGTGATGTCTATTGAGTCGAGGACTGATCGGATTGATAAAGGGTGAACTTGAAGCAGGAACTTGAGGAGCAGGAGTAGAGTTGGGAGAATTATCCAAGTTATGATTGGCACTGTCACAGGATGTAGTGGATGGGGGGATAATCAAACTTGTATGAGATGAAGGGAGTGAATGCAATGTTTCAGAATTTTGAGAATGAGATATGGAGGGAGGCGAGTTAGCAGGCGAGTTCGAGTTGTGATGAGGAATGTTGGGAGATAATGCAAGATGTGGTGTTGAGAGACAAGTGAGAGGCGAGTCCCCCATGAGGGGATTTCCAAATGTGCGAATGGTGTCCCGGGATTGAGGAGAGGAGTGAAACGGTGGGGGTTGGACAGCTTGAGGATCGATGTCAACTTGTGAGGGGGCAGAATTGTGAGGTGAGCGAGGCGAGTGAGCAAGAGGGGAATTATGGGTAGTTGGCATAGAGTTGTGTTGTGATGTAGGAATGAGTGGAGGTTGGGTATTAATTTGATCAGGGATAGAGAAAGGGGAAGTGGATGTCGAAGTAGAGGGGTCTTTGGACATCAGTGATTTATATGGGGCAGGGTTAGGCATAAGAGTGTTGGGAATAATAACAGGGGAATTAAATGGAACGGGTGGAGATTGGTATGTGCCAAAAGAGTTAGTGCATGGTGAGGAATGTGGCAAATTATATAGACCAGCAGAGGCAATACATGGTCAGGGCCCAGTAGAGATGAGAGCGGCGTAGGAGGAGAGATTTTCGGAGTGACATTCCCGGACATTGTTTGCTGAAACGGAAAAACATCTTCGCGGAATGTGACATGCTTGCAGATGTAAATACGACCGGAGGGAATGTCAAGACATAAAAAACCATTGTGATTCATAGAGTCCCCGAGATAGACACATAGACGAGAGCGAAAATCAAATTTGTGTCTGTTATAAGCACGAAGCAGAGGAAAAATGCCACAGCCGAATGTGCGTAATGCTATGAAGTCGGGTTCTTTTTGAAAAGCTTTAAAATAAGGTGAGACTGAGTTAAGGACAGTGGTGGGGAGATAATTAATTAATCGAACACTGTGATTCATGGCATAGTTCCAATATCGAAGTGGGATAGATGCATGAGCAAGAAGAGTGAGGCTAGTGTCAACAATGTGTCAAATTTTTCGTTCAGAAATACCATTTTGTTCATGCGTATGAGGACATGCTAATTTATGTTGAATGCCATGCTTAGCAAGAAAGGGACGCAATTTCTGAAATTCTCCCCCAAAATCGGAATAAAAATTCTTAACTTTAGCAGAAAATTGACAGATTATCATAGCATGAAAATGGAGAAAGGAAGATTCAACATCACTTTTATTCTTTAGAAAATAGATCCAACTAAACCTTGTGAATTCATCAATAAAAATAACAAAATAATGATGTCCTAAGCTAGAGGTGACTGGAGCAGGGCCCCAAACATCAGAATGAATAGACTCAGACATAAAGCTACTCCTACGAACTACGGAAGGTAAATTAAATTTTGAAAGCTTGCCCTGTGGACATGAACAACACGCTGATGAGGTCTTGGAGGATGGAAGGTCATTTTGTGTGATGATTTTATTGACCGTTCGATTGTGACAATGTCCGAAAGGCGCATGCCACTGTGAGTGCGGAATCTTCTCTCCAACCAATGCATGTTTCAACATGCTGGGAAGCATGTACAACCCATCCCTACTCGGTCCTCGTAAGAGGATTGCCTTGCTGACCTGATCCTTGATCAAAAAATAAGAGGGCCAAAATTCAAAGAAACATGAGTTGTCATGGGTGAATTTTTGCACAGAATGTAAGGATTTTTTCAGTTTAGGAACTAATAGAACATCTTTAAGTTTATAAATATGCACGGTAGAATTTCCTAAATGAGAGATAGGCAAACCTTGACCATTACCAAACTGAACGTTGTCATGACCCGGGTAAGGTGCAAACTGCTGCATATTTTGTTCTGTATTAGTCATGTGATGAGTAGCACCAGTGTCAGGGAACCATGGTTGATCTGTTCCATCAAAATTAAATTCAGAGGGACCCTGTGTCCAGGTCATGTTTGCTTGTGGATGTCCAGGACGGGATTGTGAGCCCCAACTCGAACCAGCACGCGAGGAGCCATTTAGACTGGGTGTTGAACCGCGATTCTATCGTTTCAGGGTGCAGCGGTCCGCCTAGTGACGCGTGTCGCCACACAAATAGCAGCTGCCTCGTTTCTTTCTGCCTTTAAAGTGAGAACCAGTATTGGAAGCAGATGTTGTTGAAATATTAGCCATAGGTACGGGGTCAGCACTCCGAAGCAATAATTCATGTCTCACAAGTTCATCATAGACTTCAAACCATTCAACAGGAGCCCCACGACGAATGTTGAGAGCGGTGAGCACACCGTGATACTCCGGGCCAAGATGTTTGAATAGAGTTGCAATAATGTGAGTAATGCTTGGTGGTGACCCAGCAGCTGTGAGATCATCAGCAAGGATTTTTATTTTCTGAAGATAGGCAGACATCGGGAGATCATTCCGTTTCAAATCATTTAATTCAATTGTCAACTGAATGTGACGATTTTCTGAAACCGTACCATACGTACGTTCTAAGGCAAACCAGACCGAGCGGGCTGATTCAAGGTTAGTGACAGTTGGAACAACCTCCTCAGAGAGGGACATGAGAAGGGTAGCACGAGTGAGGTGATCTTTTTGTTCCCATTGGTAATATGAAGGATTAAAGATGAAGTTGTCTGGATTATCAAGATCGAGGCCAGGTGCCCTTGGAATGAACTGAGCCGGAGGCGGTGAGGTGCCCAAGCAGTGTGCAGAAAATACCCCCATAGCCTGTAATGTTGCAACAACATAGGCTTTCCAAAGGCGATAGTTTGTCAAACTCAATTTTACAGTGAACTGAGGAATATGAGTGGAGCCAGACGAAACATGGAGGGAGGATTGAGGGCATCAGTGAACTGAGCGGTAGGGGAGACAAAAAAATGGGAGCGAGGTGGTTGGGATATAAACGGGCCAGAGTGAAGGGATTGATAGTTTGGAGCGGCGGAACAGCCGATTATTGGTCGAATGGGAGGGACAGAAGTTGCGGTATTGTTCCAGGGAGAGGAATAATGGTTGTGGGTGGGATAAGGGTTCCAGGGTGAAAACAGGGATGAGGGAGCCACATAATTTGGGGGAATGGGATCGGAATTTGGTGGAGTAGGGAGAGATGTGTGAGGCAAGAAGACTGAAGAGACTGGTGCTTGGGTTCAAATAAGTGGGGGCATAGTTGAGTGAGTAGGTGATTGGGAGTCAGTAACCATCGTGAAGATGGAATTGTTGAAGTTGGAGTCAGAGTGATCATAGGAGGCGGAAGATACCATGGCAGCAGATTGCGCATGGTGTAGTGGAAGAGAGGAGGCTGCTGAAGCGGTGGGAATGGAGGAGGACGAAGGAGCGGCGGAAGCCGAAGAGGAGGGGAGAGGAGCCGATGTATTGAACCCTAAAATTGGCTGAACCATGGTCTCTGATACCATGTAAATGCTAATACACTGATTGAGGTAAATTGTATTTGCTTGATTAATTAGGGTTACAGAGTGTTGGTATTTATACAGTACTAGTTCTACTGAAACTACAACTCTTAATTATATACATTTGAGATCAAAGAGATAAATATGAAGAGTTGTGGTAGAGGGAGGAGTGTATTTCGGTTTATACACTAACATACAGAAGATTCAGCAAAATCTTTTTCATCGCAATAAATATATTTTTCTATATTTTCAGGATTAACTGGGCAGAGTTTTTCTATATTTTCATTGTTGCATTTATTTTCTTCGTTTGGTTATTATTAATTCTTTTGTGGGTTCTTTTTTCTTTATTTCATTATTAATTGTTTGTATACCAAAACCTCGGATTTGTATTAAAATTACATTTTTCCTACTTCAAAAGTTTCAGCTCATTTCTAGCATAGGATTACCAGTTCAAAAGTTTCAGCTCAGTACAGATAGTGAATTTGTCAAATAAGTTTGAAATAGTTTTCTACTTGTTGTGGCTCAATTACATAAATCTTATAAATTTACAGCTGATTTATTGAAATCCACCACCGTTACTAAAGAAAAAATCTACCATCTAGCTTAATATCCAACGTTCAAAAAACTTCATCAAACTTGTGGTTGTTATTTGTTTTATAAGGCTATAAATAGGCCTAGTTATCTTCCGTTTACAATCTTACCATAAATATTGTTTGACTGAAAATTGATTTCCAGCTCCTTTAACTGTAAATTTCACAAACTTCATACCCCTATTTACAAACTTTTAAATCATAAGACTATTTTTATAAATAAGTCAAACCACAAGGTTTATGATTTTTCTTATTTAGAGGATTGTGGGTTTGACAAATAAGTCAAACATCTTATTATTATTAGGGCTTGTTTGGTTCAATATAGATGTTTCCTGGTTGGTATTAATTAATATTAGTATTTGATTTTTTGAATCAAAGTTGGGACGCGAAGGCAGGCCGGACATCCCAACTAGGCTGGCACCCCCGGCACAACCAACAACCCGAATATTATTAAAAAATGAAAAATTACAAAGGGAGAGAGGAAAAAATAAAAGAATGAAAGAATAGAAAGTTACAGAACACGAGTGTGAGCTACATTGCAAATGTCATCAAACACAAAGCCCTCACAAAAATGTGGTGCCGAATGCCACCAGCAAATAGACGGGACAGATTTCCCATGATTGGCCAGCCGATCCGCTGCTTGATTCCCTTCTCTGTAGATATGTGTAGCACGCCAGTTCATATCCGAAAGTTGAGCTAAGCAGGATTGCCACTCTCTCCTTATTTTCCAAGGCACATCAGTCCTTTCATTATTTAGAAGCTGAACGCATATGCCGAATCTGATTCAATCCAGATGCTCCTCCAATTTCTTTCCTAGGCAGAGTTGACGGCGAACACAATCGCTTTGAGCTCAGCAATATGAGCAGGCGAGCTTTGCAAAGGGAAAGCAAAACAACCAACAACAAAGCCTCTTGAATTTCTGAAGATACCTCCCGCATCGGCATTGCCCGTGGCACTCGCTGCACCGTCTGTATTTACCTTGAGCTAATAAGCCGGAGGCGCTAGCCATCGAACGGTAACAAAATCTGGCTCCAGGGGCGGCCGTGCATCAGAAGCAGTAGCAGCGCACCCTTCTATGATATAGAGCATTATTCTGTGCTTAAGAATTTGGATTGAAGGGAGATCTGAATTAATATTAGTATTTGATAAAATTATGTTGTTGTTAGTATGTAAAATGTCTAATAATATGGATCTATTTTAAATTAATCAATAAATAATTTATAAAAAGATAAAAAGAAAAATTCCAAATATAACCATAAGGTTTCGCCGATATACAAATTGATGCCTATGAGTTTTTTTTTTTTTTTTTGTTATAAAAAGAGAATTGGAGTTCTCGGCGTTAGCTAAACTAGAGGTTTTTAGGTTGACACTCAATTTTAATTAAGAGTCGATGAACTTTCTACTTTAAGGTCATTTAAGTATTTCTTTCATTAGAAGAGAGAAAATGCAAGTTTAGAGAGAAAGCTTCAAAAATTTTGATTTTTATAAAATTGAACACGTAGTTCCATGATAAATGTAGTACTAAACAAATTTAATTGTTGAATTTTCTAATTTGATATTATCCACAATCAAAGTCATACTGTCAATCTAAAAAAGTTCTTAATTTTGCTAATGATAGAGACCTTAGTCATCTTTTAGCAACCAAAAAACTACAAATATGCATTTGTAAATTGGTAAAAACGGGTTATATTTAATTTTCCGAATAAAAAATACTATCGAAATTAATAAAAATAATCTAAATACCCAAAAAAAATTAAAATAATTTGTCATTTATTCCTCATTTAGCGAATAGGGCTGCACATCTGGTAGCTAGGCAGGCCTATTCCAATACTAGCGAATCCTTTTGTTAGACACTATTATTAAGGATGCGAATCCTTTTGTCTTATGAGCTTGCCGTTTTTGGGTTCAAAAAAAAAATTAAAATAATAATTTTATGGTCAACAATAATCTCATAGAAATAAGAAAAATATCATTGAAAATTAGAAGGATAATTTACCAACATCAAATGCATATAAATAATTTTCTACAAAAATGATTAAATTCAATTATTAATTATTATATAAACCTAACTAAATATTATATTTCACTGAAATGAAACACTAAATAAATGCTCTTTCAAAAAGTCGAAATAAACGTCTCCTTATTTTTATTAGCTTGTACTTCGTTTCTCCTGTGCAGGTGGATTGCTGATTAAATTAGCATTTCATTTTAGGTGATTCCCTTAACAATTTTAAGTCCAATGATCTTTGTCCTGTATTTAGCTGTTTGAAGTAAACTGGGAATCACTTTTATTGGATGTTGGTTGAATTTGAGAATAATAAAAACAATTCATTTTTTTATTTATATATTCAAATCAAACTAATTAATACATTAACTAAAAACTAGTGTATTTCTTATGGCACAAACAATCAGGAGGCAGCAGCACCAGATTTTGCCCTTTGATTGATAACTTGGTGGCTTGGAATCAAACTAAACCCTGCTGCTGCTATGTTTTCCATTTTCTATTTGTAAACTCTGCGGCTATGCTATATCAATTTATAATGTAGGTTAATATTATTTATACTTTGGATTTGGGGTAACTTTTACACTACTGCAGGATTCTTGGAAGTCCTAATCTCACTAGGACTAGTAAGGCAATTTATTCTAGAATATCCTTATTTTATACAATTATATTTCAATTTATCTAATCTAAAGCAACGTAATCCCTTCAATCACAAAAGGATTGAATTTTAATATGATACAGATATTCCAAAAGATGTGGCTATATGGTGGATATGGAGAGATCGGAATGCCAGGGTTTTCAATAACGGTAACGTCAAACGTGATTCTGATGCGAGCCAGGGAGGTACATCAAGCTGCTGGCTCTCGGACTAATCCGCAGGCCCTCGGGCATAACTTGGAGAAATGGATTAGGTGGATCCCGCCTGATGACGACTGGCTCAAAGTTAACACCGACGGACCAAGTAAAGGTAACCCGGGTTAGCTTCTGCCGGGGGACTGATAAGGGACAAGAACGGTATGTGGCTTGGCGGTTTCATGGTGAACCTAGGAGTTTGCACCGCGCTCCTGGCGGAAGCTTGGGGACTTTACTTTGGACTGAAACTTTCCTGGGAGAGAGGCTATAGACGAGTTATAATGGAAATGGATTCCACCTCAGTTCTTCTGTTTATGCAAAGAGATGTGAATGTCAGACACCCGATTGGTTGGCTAATTCGGGAATGCTGGAAGTTAAGAGACAGAGACTGGGATATAAAATTCCAACATACGTACAGGGAAGGGAATCAGGCAGCTGACTGGTTGGCAAATTTCGCAGGCACCTTAACCTTGGGTCATCACGAGTGTGATGTGCCTCCTGCAGGCCTCCAGCACATTCTTTATGAAGATCGGGTCGGCAGGGTGGCCTTGAGGATGACTCCAAGTCACTCCATACCTAACATAATTTAGCTGCTTTCTTAGTTACTTTAGCTACTCTTTTGTTCTTTCTGTTTTCTCTGGGCCTTTGAGCCTTCCTTCTCCCAAAAAAAAAAAAAGATATTCCAAAAGATTATTTTAAGGATAATGTGCAAAATTACCCTTAATATTTACAGTGAGGAGCAATTCTATCGGTAATATTGATAAATTTGAGAAATAATTAATCTAACTGTTTTTTCGGTCATGAATCTTGTCATAAACACAACGTGAAAAAAATTAAAAAAATATATACTGTCTTTTGTCCAAGTTGGAAAAAAAATTCAAATATTTCACTGAATTTTAAATATTAATCTCCAATTTATTATTAAATCACAAAAAAAGATGAAATCTTTTTTTAGAACCAACTGATACGCCATTGGTGTATAATAAGCAACAAAATATACGTGTTTTATAATAATATCTAAAATTGACCCAACTTGCCAACTTTAGGGGTAATTGATCTTGAATGCTAACGTTAGGAGTAAAATTACATAATTTTAGACGTTACGAGTAAAATTGCTCCTAACAATAAGCCTTAGGGGTATTTTTGCATCTTATTCCTTATTTTAATAAGCAAGAGTGTGCAATTGTAATGAGATTTTAACTTTAACATTCTAGAAAAAGTACAAATTTAGTCCTAACGTATAAAATGGTGCAAATTTAACCCTAACGTTTTTAAAAAAGATCAATTTTATCCCTACATTACTGAAAATTTTAAAAAACTAGTTTAACTGTTATTTAATTGTCACATCGAACATTCCAAATAAGTTTGTCTATAAATTGAAACAATTTCATATATTCTTTTTTGTTTGTTATTTATTACTATATGAGTAACACAATAAATATTTTAGACAGTTTGATAAAAAAAATTGTAATAAACTTACATAGTTGTTAGTATATTTTAACAGATTTTTATATACTATCTGCGGATACTCTATCTGTTGCAAATATCAAACGATTACACACGGTAGGATAATTAATTAGAGGATAGTAGAATTTGTCGGATAATTACCATAAACAATATCAAAGTCTGAGGGGCATAAGTGATATATACTATACACTAGAATTTATTGAAGCGGGAACGGAGAGAGAGGGAAGAAAATTTGAATTGCATAATTACCATAAACTGCATAATGCTACGTCGTTTTGACAGTTAAAGGACTGGCGGGAATCGAATTCATATATACCTGGAATCCAAGAAATAAAAAATCCCTAACTAATTACGTATTCCATTCACTAATTTCACTTAAATTCTACTTACTCCAAACCCTAATTAATTAGGAAAACTCTTTCCTTCCACTATATATATAATTACTCGCACCAATCCCTTTTTCCAGTAATATGCTTTTACCATGGTTAAGGTACCTCCGATGGGTGTTTCCGACGCCGGCGACTCTTTCCACCGACTTGTTCAAACAATTAAAGAACTACCAGACCCGGCTCAGGCTAAAAAGTTGCTGCAAATAAGAGTCTTAAAAGCCTTCGCCGATCGCGTACGAAAAGACCCCAAGAAAACGATTTCTCCTAAGAAAACGATACACAAAGAGACTCCAAGAAAACAGGTATTCAAAAAAGGAGAAAACAGTAAGAAGAAGAAGATGGAGGAGATAGAAGCTATTACTGCAGATTTATCGAGCGAACTCAAGGCGAAAATAGCAGAAAAAGGAGGGACTAATTTGGAATTAGTCATAACTAAATCGGTATTCGTGACCGACTTAAGCTCGCATCATGATCGTTTAACAATCCCTGAGAAACAAGTAAAATGTAAAGGTTTTCTGACGGATGAAGATCGGGTAGTGGATGTGAAATTAATCGAACCTTGCGGGTTTGAAAGTGATTTGAAGTTAACTAAATGGAAGTTGAAAAAAACTTATTCTTATGCTTTGAGGACCGGCTGGAATGACGTTGTGCAGAGGAATGAGAATTCGTTTTTTAAGGTTGATGATGTTGTTCAGCTTTGGTCGTTTAGGGTTCATGATCAGCTTTGGTTTGCGCTTCAAAAGGTTCGTGATGCACCCATCATCGTCTAATTAAGGGTTTGTTTCGTTTCGTTTCGTTTATTTGTTGTTGTTGGTAAACACTTATTTTAGGGTTTAGGGTTTTGAGAGTTTGTTTCAATTTTGATTTTATTTTTCAGCTTTCATGGAAGTGTTTTCCGTTATGATTATTAGATTTGTTGTTTGTTGTTGAGACTTCGGACTTAATCGATATTGTTTGATTACAGTTCGAGCTATAAACTATTGTTTCTTTATTAACAAATTTATATTGGATTTTTTTTTATCTGTGTTTGAGTATTTATTTTTAACTGTCGTATGATTTTTAATTATTTTAATATTGGATTTCATAAAATATGTTTATTTCTATGATATATAATTCTATGGCAGTTTATAAAGTTTATCTATCAATGTCAAAAAAAAATATTGCTGACTTTTTTTTTTTTAGATGAATAGATTAAATGGAAAGAATAAAGAAAACTTATTTCTAAGGTTAATTTTGTTAAAAACTAAACAATTAGAAATAAAGTTTTCACAAAACCTCCAAATTGGAACTTTTTATGAACCTATGCAGTGTATTCCAAAATACTAATCACTGTAATTTTATAATTCTAACCAAGTGATTTAGAGTAAAACTGTTAAAACAAAAATACCCCTAAATACTCACTAAATTATCCGATTAGTTCATGTGGGTGAATTAGAAAAAGAAAATAAATAACTAAATTTCCTAATCAAATTAATAAAACTGCAATGCTCAAATCAAATTAATATAACTACAAATTATTCTTTTATAAAATAAAATAATAATAATAAAAAAACAGTTAAGACTTCTTTTTTGGAGAAAAACAAAAAAATTCTAAAACACACACCAGAAAAATTTGTATTATTAATAGGCAAAAAAGCATAATTAAACCCATGAACTTTACATATTTTAAGGATCAAGCCCTTAATCAATTATTTTTCCATATTGATTTTGTTATGAATTTCCCCTTATTTAACTTTTTTTTATCGAGTTTATGAGATGAGAAGATCGATTTGTCGATTTTAACGTTGAAAATCACAAAATGGGAGAGAAAAATCGAGTTTGGAAGAATATACTGGAAATTAATTTCTATAATTTCGTTTTAGTTTTTAATTTTTTATCACTCCTAGTCAATGAATTCTTATTTTTATTCGTCCATGTCAACAAGTCGAATCGCCCTAATGAAGTATACAGTCCAAACTCAACGAAAAAATTAAATAAGGACCTAACCCATAATAGAATCAATGATCTATGGCTCAATGTGGAAAAATAAATGATCAGAGGCTTAATCCTTAAAATAGCCAAAGTGCAGGGACTTAATTATGCTTTTTGCCTTATTAATATTTAGGGTAATTAATTTATTAGTCCCTATATTTTGACAAAATATACTGTTTAGTCCCTGTGTTTTAAAAAACACACGGTAATGTCCCTAACCTTTTTTTCGGTGAACTTTTTAATCCTTCTGTCTGTTTGTTAGATTTTTACTGTTTATGAATTTGGAAATGACTAAATTACCCTTTACTATTTATCAGTCAAAAGCCATTAGCACATCTATGTCTTTCTCTCACAACTCGCGCTCCAAAAAAATGGAAAAAGGATTGAATCCCTAACCCATAATCAAGAAGAAGAATACTCAAAGTTGATTCTGAAGAAAAGGAAAATAAAAGAAAAGAAGAACGCAGAGATGAGAAACAATGAAGATAATGGTTTTACATATTTGATTTTGTGGTAAAGAGTAGTTAAGGCATTACATTTTTATTTTAAATAGATTTTGACTCAAATCCAAATTGACTAACAGAATCTTCATGAGAGTCTAACGACAGGGACTAAATAATTCACCGAAAAAAACGTTAGAGACTAAATAGTTCATCAAGAAAAAGGTTAGAGACTAAACGATACACAAAGAGACACCAAGAAAGCAGGTATTCAAAAAAGGAGAAAACAGTAAGAAGAAGAAGATGGAGGAGATAGAAGCAATTACTGCAGATTTATCGAGCAAACTGAAGGCGAAAATAGCAGAAAAAGGAGGGACTAATTTGGAATTAGTCATAACAAAATCGGTATTCGTGACCGACTTAAACTCGCATCATGATCGTTTAACAATCCCTGAGAAACAAGTAAAATGTAAAGGTTTTCTTACGGATGAAGATCGGGTAGTGGATGTGAAATTAATTGAACCTTGCGGGTATGAAAGTGATTTGAAGTTAACTAAATGGAAATTGAAAAAAACTTATTCTTATGCTTTGAGGACCGGTTGGAATAATGTTGTCGAAAGGAACGAGAATTCGTTTTTTAAGGTTGATGATGTTGTTCAGCTTTGGTCGTTTAGGGTTGACGATCAGCTTTGGTTTGCGCTCCAAAAGGTTCGTGATGCACCCATAATCATCTAATGAAGGGTTTATTTCGTTTCGTTTATTTGTTGTTTGTTGTTTATTGTGATACCACTTGGTTTAGGGTTTTAAGGGTTTGTTTCAATTTTCATTTTATTTTTCTTCTTTCATTGAAGTTTTCAATTATGATAATTAGATTTGTTGTTTGTTGTTGAGACATGAACTTAATCGGATAGTTTAATTAAAGTTCTAGTATAAACTGAATTTTTTTTATCTATGTTTTTAATATAATATTGATTATATAATCGACTAACTGATTATATAAACTCCTGATAAAAAAACTGATTATATAAACATATTTAATGAAATCCAATATGTTTATTTTAATTTTAAAGTAATTATATATTAGTTTTTTTGTTAATATATTCAATTACTTTAAATATATTAAGAAAATATTAATAAATATTGAGATTTCAATTGAATAAAATATATTTTTACTTATCATGATATGTTAGCTCATTGTTATTACCTTGGAGTAAGTTGATGTTAGTTAGTAGTTATTTGATAATAAGCTGTCGGAATAACTATTTCTATGTTTAGTTAAAAGAATGAAATGAGTTGGAAGAACTAGTTTTGTAATTTAAAATATATCTTTACCCTCAAGTGTAATTTCTTAGTTATTTTAAAATTTTAATTATGAAAAAATACGAAAACACAAAGAACATGAAAACACAAAAAAAAACATTAAAACCGCAAAAACAAAAAAGAAACGAAATAAAATGGAAAAATGGTGAAAACGCGAAAAACATATAAACATGTGAACACAAAAAAAATATGTAAAACGGTAAAACACGAAGAATAGTAAAAACTTGATAAACGTGAAAAACTATAAAAATAAAAAAATGTAGAAAAACACGAAAAAATATGAAAAACACAAAAACGTAGTTGAAAAAATGTGGAAAATAGAAAAACGTAAAAAAAATTCAAAATACACATTTTTTTTTTTTGAAAAACTGATAAAAAAACATGAAACGTTAAAAAATGTTAAAAATTAATATAACTAAAATTTGATGCTCAAATCAAATTAATGTAACAACAAATTATACTTTCATAAAATAAAATAATAAGAAAACAGTTAATAATTCTTGTTTCAAAAAAAAAACAGTTAATACTTCTTTTTCGAAAAAAAAAACTTTCTAAAAGACACGCTACAAAAATTTGTGTTAGTATTTTTTTTTTGTAGGCTAAAAGTTTAGGTAAGGGTAGATCTACCCATTCCCAAGCTTGTGTTATTAATACTTCATTGGACTATAAAATTTAAGACAATTTTTAGGGTTGTTTGATTTAGCTGTTAGTTAATAGCTGTTGTGGTTACTGTTAGCTGTTTGCAGTTGCAGTAAGTTATTTACGACTGTAGTATGCTGTTAGCTGTTTGTTATTAGCTGTTTAATTACTAGTGTTTGGTAAAATTATGTTGAACTATTATTGCTGTTCGGATTTAAAATGTATAAAATGGTTATGTTTTAAATTAATCAATAATGAAATTATAAAAAGAAAAATATGAAAAAATGCACATAACGTTTATAACTAGGAATAATTTTACTATTTACGTCTAAAATGGTGCAATTTTACCCCTAGTGCTTGCAGCTAAAAGCAATTTTACCCCTAACATTGACAAGTTAGGTCGATTTCAGATATTATTAGAAAACATATATATTTTATTTCTTATTCTACACCAATTGCACATATCAGTTGTTCTAAAAACATATTTCATATTTTTTTTTGTGATTTAGTAATAAAATTGAAAATTAATATTTATAAATTCGGCGAAATATTTGATTTTTTTGCCAACTCGTATAAAAGACAATATATATTTTTTATTTTCTTAAAAAAATTTCATAATCATATGTTTGTGATCTGTTACTGACGATGATAAAATGGTGCACATGTGAAGTGTAGATAACAATATTCATGACCAAAAAGACAGTTTGATAAATTATTTCTCAAATTGACCCAATTTGTTAATGTTAGAGGTAAAATTGCTTTTGACTGCCAATATTAGGAGTATAATTGCATAATTTTACACGTTAAAAATAAAATTGCTTCTAGCTATAAATGTTAGGGGTATTTTTGCACCTTATCTTATTATAAAATAAAGAATGTATTATACAAATTAATAAAAATAATTTATATAAAAAATTTATTGAACGCAATAAAACTTTGTCCTTCCGATAATTATGTTGTAGAAATATAAATAATGTCTAAAAATAAACATATTTTATGGAAATAAGAAGAATAATTTTGTCAATAACATATAATTACAAACAACTGTTTATGAAAAGCTCCAAACTTTTCGTGAAACGCTCCAAAACGTTGTTGTTTCTAGAGAATGCTAAACGATGCGGTTATATAAACCTAACCAAACGCTATATTTCCTGCAGTTTGGAGTGAAACACTAAACGCTCATCCGAAAAGTTCAAACAAACACCCTCTTAATTTATATGGAAACCAAAAAAGTAATTTGACTTGGGGCTCCTTTGAATTTACCGGGTATTTGCTAAAATTTGCTGATTGGCAGCTTCAGAAGATTCAGCAAAATATTTTACTAGTACCATTTGCAGTTTTGATCTAGGCTTATTAAAAAAAAATAGTGAAAATTTAAACATATTAGAATTTAGATTTAATAAACTTATATTTAATCGTGAATGATAAAATACTATCAACACATTTCTGGTACAGTTTGATAAAAAAAATAAAACACATTAATTTTTTAGTCTTTATCCTATTTTAAGTTACTATTTTTTTCTTTCTTTTGTCTTTTTCTTTGCCATAAATATATTTTTCTATATTTTCATGATTAACTGGGCAGAGTTTTTCTATATTTTCATGGCTGCATTTATTTTCTTAGTTTGGTTATTATTGGATTCGGATCGTCTCCTCTTCAACTAAATTTCAAAACCTAAAAATAAAAACGGTACCATTTTACACTTTTTAATATAAAGCCACTACACTTTAATAGATATTTCAAAATGACCGTTGATGACTTCTGAATAAAAAAATTCAAGAATTAATGAAATTATAAGCAATTTTAATTTTTTAAAATTTTCGTTATAAGGTCGTTTATGTGTTGTTTGGTTAGTAGAGAAAACAAATTTTTAGAAAGAGAAAACTCTAGAACGTTGATTTTGAAAAATAAAAAGCATGATTTAATACTAAATGTCATTTTAAACAACTTTATCTTTAATATTTCAATTTTGAGGCATTTAATGGTTATTTTAAGATGTTAGTTAAAGTTTAGTGACTATAATATTAGAAAATATAAAGTTGAATAATTTTAATATTACGTTTTGCAATTTCATGGTCATTTCATAATAACGAGTAAAGTTCAATGATCATATGTTATCAACAGTCAAAACTCATAGTGTTAATTTAAAAAAGTTCTTAATTTTGCTAATGCGATGACCATAGAGTGATATTTGGTTTGTGAAATAAAAAATGTTGGAAAATTTTGAATAAAATTATTTGTTAATTTTAATACCAACAAACACCTCCTTTTATGAACAGTTGTGTCATTCGTGAACAGTCGTGTTCGTACGTAACAGTCGTGTCTGTACGTGTACAGTCGTGTTTATTCGTGAAATGACATATCATTTTGAGTTCTATTTATATAGAATGGATTGTCAAATTCATATACTGTTAGAAAAAATATTCTCTGGAATTTTTCCTACTATCAATCTGTTCATAATGTCTTGTTTTCCTACTCCGGTGATAACTAGGCTACACACGGTTTGAGTTCGGTTGCGTAATCTATTGTATCCTGGGAGACGATCGTCAATAGCGACGATATCGTCTAAAGGAAACTGCTAATACGGGCCTCAGATTTGTCTAACTCCATTCTTTTGATTTTCTATTTTCTGTTAATACATTTTTCTATGTTCGTTTTGTTTTTTTGGTTAAATCACATCTAACATTTTAAGGCAGACATAATCGTTTGTCCAACATTCTTAAGACAGGTGATTGTTTGTCTAACATTCTTAAGACAGAGTTACGTTTGTCTAACAAAAAATAAATACAAACAATTTTCCACAAAAAATGTTAAATCCTCTTATTGTATAAACCTAATCGAACATTATATTTCATGCCATTTGAAATAAAACGTTAAATGCGGCTCTAAAAAATTGAAACAAACATCCCTTATTATTAGTAGCGTGTACTTCCTTTCTCTTGTGTATAGGTGTATTGCGGATTAAATTAGCATTTTATTTTAGATTGTACACTTTAGGTGAATCCCTTAATAATTTATGTTGAATTATTTCATCTAATTTAGAAATTAGTGATTTTAAGTCCAATGGTCTTTGTCCGGTATTTAGCTGTTTGAAGTTAACCAAAACTGGAAATTAATATATAAGGAGAAAAAAT
The DNA here is from genome assembly GCF_963576675.1 of Euphorbia lathyris. Taxonomy (NCBI): domain Eukaryota; kingdom Viridiplantae; phylum Streptophyta; class Magnoliopsida; order Malpighiales; family Euphorbiaceae; genus Euphorbia; species Euphorbia lathyris. The sequence continues at coordinate 13,849,872 of NC_088914.1, read as the reverse complement.
TTCAGACTTTAACAAAATTGCATCTTTACAACATAAAATTGAACTATTAATTTTTGCAAAACTGAACCATTCGTTCATTGGAAAATAAAAGGGTTAAGGTGCAAAAATACCCCTAATGTTTTGGATCAGAAACAATTTTACCCCTAATGTCTAAAATGGTGCAATTTTATCCTTAATGTTGGCAGCCAAGAGCAATTTTACCTCTAACGTTGATAAATTTAGTCAATTTGTGAAATAATTCATCAAACTGTCTTCTCGATCATGAATCTTACCATCTACACTTCACACATGCGTTATCTTATCAGTAACAAATCACAAACATATATTGGGATGTGAAAAAATATAAAAAATATACTGTCTTTTATACAAATTAGACAAAAAAAATTCAAAAAATTCACCGAATTTATAAATATTAATCTCCAATTTTATTATTAAATTACAAAAAACATTATATCCTTTTTTTTAGAACAAGTTGATACGCAATTGGTGCAAAATAAAGAAAAAAAAATGACTGTATTTTATAATAGTGTCTGAAATTGATCCAATTTATCAATGTTAGGGGTAAAATTGTTCTTGGCTACAAATATTAGGGGTAAAATTGCACAATTTTAGACGTTAGGAGTAAAATTGTTCCTGACCCAAAACGTTAGGGGTATTTTTGTATCCTAACCCAAAATAAAACTAAACATGTTGTTGGATGTAGGTTGAATTTGAGAATAATAAAAACAATTCATTTTTTTTATTTATATATTCAAATCAAATTAATAATTAATACATTAACTAAAAACTAGTGTATTTCCTTATAGCACAAACAATATAATACTTCATCAAGGTCGAGTATTCGTTCATCACCCAACCCAACGACCATTATTATCAGTATCTGCAGCTTCTTCTTCACAAACCAGGAATCTGTTGAATCCAAAAAGTTGACCTTGGATTTCATACGATTATATTTCAACTTAAATTCTACCTATTATTCGAATCCTCCTAGCCCTAGGAAAAGTCTTTCCTTCCACTATATATATAATTACTCGCACCAATTCCTTTCTCCAGTAGTATGTTTTACCATGGTACGAACCTTACCGATCAAGTGAATTTGGTAGATTTAGGCTTATTAAATCTAAGCTGTAGGATGCTTCGAATCTCCACCTTAGGATTTTAATAAGTCTAGATCTAAAGGTGAATGACCAAATATTACATGGTCATTTGATCAAAACCGGAAATGATATATACCATATAGTAGAATTTATTGAAGCGGGAACGGAGAGAGGGAAGAAAATTTGAATTGATAATGCTACGTCGTTTTGACTGTTAAAAGACTGGCGGGAAACGATTTCATATATACTTGGAATCCATTTCATGATTATTACATTCAGTAATTAAGTTAAATTCTACTTACTCCAATCCCTAACTAATTCGGAAAAGTCCTTCCTACCACTATATATATATTTACTCATCAGACCAATCTCTTTCCAGTATGCTTTTTACCATGGTTAAGGTACCTCCGATGGGTGTTTCCGACACCGGCGACTCTTTCCACCGACTTGTTCAAACAGTTCACCAACTAGACGACCCGGCTCAGGCTACAAAATTGCTGCAAATAAGAGTCTTAAAAGCCTTCGCGGATCGGGTGCGAAAAGACCCAAAGAAAACGATTTCTCCTAAGAAAACGATACACAAAGAGACTCCAAGAAAACCTGTACTCAAAAAAGGAGGAAACAGTAAGAAGAAGAAGATGGAGGAGATAGAAGCAATTACTGCAGATTTATCAAGCGAACTCAAGGCGAAAATAGCAGAAAAAGGAGGGACTAATTTGGAATTAGTCATAACAAAATCGGTATTCGTGACAGACTTAAACTCGCATCATGATCGTTTAGCAATCCCTGAGAAACAAGTAAAATGTAAAGGCTTTTTGACGGATGAAAATCGGGTAGTGGATGTGAAATTAATTGAACCTTGTGGGTATGAAAGTGATTTGAAGTTAACTAAATGGAAGTTGAAAAAAACTTATTCTTATGCTTTGAGGACCGGCTGGAATGATGTTGTCGAAAGGAACCAGAATTCGTTTTTTAAGGTTGATGATGTTGTTCAGCTTTGGTCGTTTAGGGTTGACGATCAGCTTTGGTTTGCGCTTCAAAAGGTTCGTGATGCACCCATCATCGTCTAATTAAGGGTTTGTTTCGTTTCGTTTATTTGTTGTTGTTGGTAAACACTTATTTTAGGGTTTAGGGTTTTGAGGGTTTGTTTCAATTTTGATTTTATTTTTCAGCTTTCATGAAAGTGTTTTTCGTTATGATTATTAGATTTTTTGTTTGTTGTTGAGATATCGGACTTAATCGATATTGTTTGATTACAGTTCGAGCTATAAACTATTGTTTCTTTCTTAACAAATTTATATTGGATTTTTTTATCTGTGTTTGAATATTTATTTTTAACTGTTATATGATTTTTAATTATTTTAATATTGGATTTCATAAAATATGTTTAATATATTCAATTACTTTAAATATATTACGAAAAATTGATAAATATTGGATTTCAATTGAATAAAATATATATTTTATTTAGCTCATTGTTTGTTAGCTTAGAGTAAGTTGATGTTAAATTGATAAATTAATAAAGTTATAAAAAGTTAATTTTTATTAACATGTATAATTATTATAAAAAATAAAAATTAATTATAGAATATTGACTTTTTTTTTTAAAAATTCTATGATACATAATTCTATGGCAGTTTATAAGGTTTATCTATCAATGTCAAAAAAAAAATATATTGCTGACTTTTTTTTTTTAAATGAGATTAAATGGAAAGAAAGAAAACTTATTTCTAAGGTTAATTTTATTAAAAACTAAACAATTAAAAAATAACGTTTTCACAAAACCTCCAAATCGGAACTTTTTATGAACCTATGCAGTGTATTCGAAAATACTAATCACTATGATTTTATAATCCTAACCAAATATTATATTTGTAGTGATTTAGAGTAAAACCGTTAAAACACCCCTAAATACTCACTAAATTATCCGATTAGTGCATGTGGGTGCATTAGAAAAAGAAAATAAACAAATAACTAAATTTCAGGCTTAGTCGTGAAGCAGGTTTTTTTTTTTTAAGGTCTAATCAAATTAATAAAACTGTAATGCTCAAATCAAATTAATATAACTGCAAATTATACTTTTATAAAATAAAATAATAATAAAAACAGTCAAGATTTTTTTTTTTTTTGAAATCAAATGAAACTTTATCATTCAATATCAGCACTTAAGTCATTACAAATGAACTGGGGGGATTATGTTTCCATATCACATGATCAGACACAGAACTAGATGCTCTTGCTAGTATATGAGCAATCTTATTCGCTGACCTCCTAATGAAAGAAACAGATAAAATATTTAGCTCGCTAATCAGAGCTTTACAATCATCAACAATAATGCCAAAAGGGGAAACTAGTTCTGTAGTTCCAGAAATTGCAAGAACCAAGAGCTGAGAATCCATTTCCAGATGAACATTCGGAAACTCTTCCTTCTTCAACCAACTAAGAGCTTCACGACAACTCATTCCTTCAGCCAATAGCGGGTCCTGACAGTTATTGATCATACCATTGCCAGCAGCTATGAAGCACCCCTCATGATTCCTTAACACAAAACCAAAACCAGCATGACCTGTATCCTGGAATAGAGCAGCATCAACATTGAGCTTCAAACTATCTTGTGCCGGGCACAACCACTTCAACCCAACTTCTTCTCCACCAGTCGTTGCAATCACTGTCTGGGCCTACTGCCAACTGTTCAGAAACATTTTTGCATTGTTATAAGAAACAGCAGGAGGTTGTCGCTTCTCTTCCCACACCAGCTTATTTCTATCATTCCAAATTGCCCAGCATAATGTAGCAGCAATCTCAACAGATATATTATCATGGTGATTTATAATAAAAGCCCAGAAATCACCGAAGCTACTAAACCGAGAGCTCATATCTCCTACTTTAGACAGCATCCAAACCTGTCTTGCTTCCGGACAGGTGACTAGCGCATGTAGGATAGTTTCATCATGAATATTGCATCGAGGATAAAGTGTTGGGATATTGATTCGTTTCTTTACTAGCTCAGATCTTGTTGGCAGACACAGAGTGCTTGCTCTCCACATCAGATGTCGAACTTTAGGAGGGATTTTAATCATCCAAGTGTTGTTCAGAACCCTACCCATCTCACCCTCTTGACCATTAACAATATTATTTTGCAGGAAGCTATAGCCACTTTTAACCGAATAGGCCCCATTTCGTTCTAACCTCCACCACCAACGATCCCGTGTCTCTCTCTGACTCAGAGTGATCTTAGAAATAAGAATTCTATCCCTTACCGAGAATAGACTCTGTAAAATCGAATGATCCCACTCACCATTCCTATCAGATCGCAACATAGCCACAGTAATTGATTCATCACTTGGTGGCGAAATACTATCAACATATGGATTAATTTCATCAGGTAGCCAAGGATCAGTCCATACATTCACCTCCTCCCCTGAACCGATAAGAATACGAATTTGTGATTTCAACAGTGGAAGACCAGCAAGGATACTACGCCAAATATAACTTGGATTAGCTCTTACTTCAGCTTCAAGAATTGAAGAATGTGGGAAGTAACGAGCCTTAAAAAATTTAGCTACCAGGGAGGATGGTCTTACCAACAAACGCCAGGCCTGCTTGGCTAAGAGTGCAATATTGAATCTGTGGAAATTTTTAAATCCCAAGCCACCTTGATTTTTAGGCTTACAAAGCTTCTCCCAAGACTTCCAATGAATCTTTTTCCCATCACCGTCTTCTGACCCCCACCAGAACGAATTAAGCAATTTTTCCAGATCTTCACATAGTGTATTTGGAACAAGAAACATACTCATAACATAGGAAGGAAGAGATTGTAACACTGACTTAATAAGAATTTCCTTTCCGACCTTTGATAAAAACCTAACTTTCCAGCCGTTGATTCGTTTTCTGATCATAATCTCCAGATATTCGAACACTTCCCTTTTGTTTCTTCCTATTAGCGATGGCAGACCAAGGTATTTGCCCGAATTGGAAACAACACCCACACCCAAGCAAGCACCAATAAGTGAGCAAGTCTCTGTTAATACATTTCTGCTGAAATGGAGGGAAGATTTAGAGAAATTTATTTTCTGCCCCGAAGCTTGCTCATAATGTTGAAGACACTGTTTGATTGCATTACATTCCTTCATGTTTGCCCTGAAAAACAAGTAACTATCGTCAGCAAAAAACAAGTGAGTAATTGCTGGAGCCTGTGGTGCAACTGCACATCCATGAATGCTACCCCTTGCTTCCAGAGCAGATAATGAAGTAGATAGCCCTTCCGCACAAATTAAGAACAGATATGGTGAAATTGGATCTCCTTGTCTTAGGCCCCTCTGTGGAATAATAGGACCAACTTCATGAGATCCATTGATGATATTGTACTTTGCTTTAGAGACACACTGCATCAACAACTGGATCCATTGTGGGGCGAAACCCAATTTTAGCATAATTTCCTCAAGAAATTTCCATTCCACTCTATCATAAGCCTTAGCCATATCTAATTTTAACGAAGCATAACCAGTTTTTCCTTGTGTTTTCCTGTTAAGGTAATGATTTACCTCAAAAGCGAGCATCACATTGTCGGATATCATCCTTTCTGGGATAAAGGCACTCTGCTGTTCTGAGATGATTCTAGGAAGTACTACTTTAAGTCTATTTGCCAGAACTTTCGAAAGAATTTTGTAAATCACGTTACATAAAGCAATGGGACACAGATCAGACGCATATTCAGGATTGGATTTTTTTGGAATTAGTACCAGCGTTGTTTCATTAATTTCGGTAGGGAATATACCAGTATTAAGCCAAAGAAGACACGAATCAGTTACTTTGGGACCAACAACACCCTAGAATTTTTGGTAGAAGCCAGGGTTAAAACCATCCGGTCCAGGACTCTTGTCCGGGTGCATAGAAAAAATCGCAGCTTTAACCTCCTCCGGGCCAAACGGCCTTAATAACTCATCATTATCTGCGACAGTTAACTTACAGGAGATATTAGCTAAAATAGGACCAGTCACACACGGGCTAGCTGTAAAGATATCATTGTAATAGTTTAGTAGAATCTGATCCAGTCCTCCCTCCCAATCACGCCAAACCCCATCTGACCCCTTTAACCTAGTAAGAACATTCTTCTTTCTTCGCGCAGTTGCAGCTTTATGAAAGAATTTCGAATTTTGGTCACCACCCCTAAGCCACAGTTGTTTTGCTCGCTGACCCCAATAACTGTCCTTTTGAATCAACAACGTTTCTAATTCATTTTTTGCTGCTTTGTAAGCCTGAACCGAAACGACATCATTTCTTCTCTTAGTCCTGCGGATCTGCACTTTACACTCTTCAATTTTCTGTTTGAATTGGTTCCTAAGTTCATCGCCCCACCGTAACAGGGAGGAGCCACACTGCTTTAATTGTTCCGGGAGTGGAAAGTCTCTATCTCCCTGCCAACCACCAGTAACCCTATCCCTACAATCAACCTCATACAACCAGGCGTTTTCAAACCTGAAACAATGTCTATTGTACATACTATTCTGCTTTGGAGAAAGAAAAAGAGCTGAGTGATCAGAGCATATGACTTCTTTATTAAATAACTTTGCCTCAGGGAAGCGATCGTGCCATGCTAAATTAGACATGGCTCTATCAATTCTCTCTTCAATTAGATTACCTGACTCCCTGCCTCTTTCCCATGTAAATGGATAACCCAACAATTTAATGTCAGAAAGACCAATTTAATGTCAGAAAGACCACATACCTCAATAGCTGCGTTAAAACCTCGCATTAGGGCAGGATTTTGTCTGACCCCTCCTGATTTCTCAGCTTGTGACCGAATGTCATTAAAGTCCCCAATAACAACCCATGGGAGGTTGGAGAGTGTTGATAAATGCTGCAATAACTCCCAAGAATCTTTTCTACGAGACTGTTCCGGATAACCATAATATCCAGTAAGACGCCACGGTGCTTGACCATGTAGAGCAATGACAACATCAATAAAATTCTTTGAGAAACGAAGTAGTTGAACCGAATTTTTTTGATTCCAGAGGAGAGCAAGACCCCCTCCATAATTAACATGATCCACAAAAAAGACACCATCAAAACCTATCTTCTTCTTTATATCCTCCACTTTCGCACGACTACATTTAACTTCACTGAGAAACACAAACTCGGGCTTTGTTTTGGACACTAGATCCTTCAGCATTCGAACTGTTCGAGGATTGCCTACCCCTCGACAGTTCCAACTTAAAGTACTCATAGCCTCGGACGGGCCTGAAAACTTGATTACTATAGAAACAACGACTGTTCAAGGGATATGCTATAGAAAATTAACTTTTGATGACTGAGTTAGCCATGGAGCTCATATGTTAAAATCTAATTAGTATTGTTATTATTATTATTATAATATAACAATAAAGATGTATAGAAAACAAAGGTCCATACTAGAACTTCTAAGGTCTCCAATGGGAATACACTCCAACTTGTCTCCACTAAATATTTGACAAACGAAGCAGAATAGAATTGTGAGCATCAAGCGGCTCAGAATCAACCAATTTTTTAGTATCACAGACACAAAAAAAATTAGGGTTTGTAACCCGGCACCCAGATTTGTAAACCCGGCACCCAAAATCCAGAAGATTTCAACGACAGAAGCCTAAAACAGTGAAGCGGCTGGTGAAACGGCGACCGACGGCAAGGCATCGGCGGAATAAATGGTTAGACAAGAGGCGGCTATGGAGGATTGTTATCCGATGGCATAGAAGCGACGGCTGAAAGGAAGGGGACGGTGGATGGCGGTGATCGGAAATGACGACGACACAGATCTGGCTGATGGCGAATAAACAGGCGGCGGAAAGAGAGAAAGCAGGCGGCGATGGACTCTTTAGGGTTTGCTAGTTTGCTCCTCAACAGGGAGATATTCTCAATTCTAATAGACACGCTACAAAAATTTTGTATTATTAATATTTAAGACAATTTTTAGTTTATATGGAACCAAAAAAGTAATTTGATTTGGGGCTTATTGATAGATAGTACATGTTGGTTAATTTTTTTACTAAAATAATTGTTTCGAAAAATTACTAAATACGTTTTATGTACTCTTCATAATGAAAACGTAAAAAACAGTTCCGACAAATTAAAACAAACAGACATTTAGGGGGTGTTTGTTTTAGCTTTTCGGAGGAGCGTTTAGCGTTTCACTCCAAACTGCAGGAAAAATAGCGTTTGGTTAGGTTTATATAACCGCAGCGTTTAGCATTTTTTCTGAAATCTGCAGCATTTTGGAGCGTTTCACGAAAAGCTCCTATTTGGAGCTTTTCATAAACAGCTGTTTGTAGTTATTTATTAGGAAAAAGTACAAAAATAAACCTTGTGTTTTGGTCTATTTTCGAAGTGCACCCCTGTGGTTTAAAAGTTTGCAAGTCGGTGTCTTGAACTTCATTCCGTTAGCAAAGAGTGGTAAAATTGACTAACGGAGTTAAAAGTCAAAAGAAAAATAGTTAATTTGGTCCTTATATTTAATAATTTTATAAATTAAGTATCCTTATTATCTAACTATCACAAACAAACCTCAAAATAAAAAATAAAAATTCAATTATACCATCTTCTCCATTACTCTTTCATTTTTTTCTTTCTCTCTCATCTTTTTTAATTTTTCTCTCTCTAAAAGCAAATTTCTCTCTAGAATCACAGTTCAATAATTTCTTCCCATTAAACAATGAGTAAACCTACCTCTGTTCTTAGATTTCAATACAGTGAAGAAATAGCAGCAGCTCCTAATGAGCCGCCTCAAGTTCTCGACAATGACCGGAAATCAGACGAGATAACAAAACAAAGCTATTGCCAACCTCTTAGAGAAGACGGCGATGATAATTTATCAGTGGACGGTTGCTGCTACATTTCATTTCAATTCCACAAAAAAAAACTTGAAACTAAATTTGAAACATTCATTTCATTACATAATCTGATCCCATTTATTTATCCTGAAATTAAAACTTGAAGATTTAAGTGATGATTCAAAACCTTTTTCTAAACTAAATTTCTTTCTAAACTAAAAAAAAATGGGATCAGATTATGTAATGAATCCTAGTTTGGGTTAAACTCAGTAATTTGGTTGGAATTAGAATTCTTATACCATTATCGTATATAATATAAATAGTTAGGTTAAGCAAGGTTTAATTCAGGTTTAGCTAATTAGTTTCAATTCTAACAGCCAATTGGCACATCTCGATCACAGTCCGATCCCAAATCGATACTTACCGATTGATTTTTGAAGATGTCGAAGCTTCTGTATTGTTGAAGAACGTGGTTGTTTCTTCAACGCCGATGGAGAATTTCTCTTTCAGAAATACTGGAAAGTGGTACAAAGAGAAGAATTTTGAGGTGAATCTGGCTTCTTCTGGTGTGGCTATGAGAGTCTGAATGATGAGAGGATTAGGGACGGAGCTCTGAGTTTCTCGTTAAATATCAGTTCCGTAGGGACGATGAATCGGGGATATTTTCTTATGAATTATCAAGTTGTAAAGCGTATGGTTGTGTTATGTCAAGATTTTAAATTGTTTAATGGGAAGAAATTATTGAACTGTGATTTTAGAGAGAGAAATTTGATTTTAGAGAGAGAAAAATTAAAAAATATGAGAGAGAAAGAAAAAATTAAAGAGTAATGGAGAAGATGGTATAATTGAATTTTTATTTTTTATTTTGGGGTTTGTTTATGATAGTTAGGTAATAAGGATGCTTAATTTATAAAATTATTAAATATAAGGACCAAATTAACTATTTTTCCTTTGACTTTTAACACCGTTAGTCAATTTTACCCCTCTTTGCTAACGGAATGAAGTTCAAGGCACCGACTTGCAAACTTTTAAACCACAGGGGTGCACTTCGAAAATGGGCCAAACCACAAGGTTTATTTTTGTACTTTTCCCTATTTATTATTGACAAAATTATCCTTTTTATTTCCACATAATATGTTTATTCTTTAACATTATTTATATTTCTACAAAATAATTACCGGAAGAATATTTTTTTATTGCATTCAATAAATTTTTCATTTTTTATATAGATTATTTTTATTAATTTGTGTAACACATTTTTTATTTTATAATAGGATAAAGTGCAAAAATACCCCTAACATTTATAGCTAGGAGCAATTTTACCTTTTAACGTCTAAAATGGTGCAATTATACACCTAATATTGGCAATCAAAATCAATTTCACTACTGACATTGATAAGTTGGGTCAATTTGAGAAATAATTTATCAAACTGCCTTCTTGGTCATGAATATTGTCATCTACACTTCACATGTGTACCATTTTATCGTCGTTAGTAACAGATCACAAACATATGATTAGACATGAATTTTTTTTAAGAAAATAAAAAAAAAATATTTGTACAAGTTGGACAAAAAAAATTCAAATATTTGACCGAATTTATAAATATTAATTTTCAATTTTATTAATAAATTACAAAAAAAAATATGAAATCTCTTTTTTAAAACTACTGATATGTGCAATTGGTGTAGAATAAGAAATAAAATATCTATGTTTTCTAATAATATTTGAAATTGACCCAACTTGTCAATGTTATGGATAAATTGCTCTTAACTGCCAGTGTTATAGGTAAAATTGCATCATTTTAGACGTTAAGAATAAAATTATTCCTAGTTGTAAATATTATGGGTATTTTTTCACATTTTTTCCTTTTATAATTTCATCGTTGATTAATTTAAAACATGTCCATTTTAGACATTTTAAATCTGAACAGCAGCATTTCAATATAATTTTACCAAACACTAGTAATTAAACAACTAACAGCTTCCTGCAATTGCAAACAGCAAACAGGTTCCTCCTTCTTTTCTGTTACCTTCTCTTCTTGAGGATAGGATTGGGGTCAGTCTTCCTAGACTGATCCCGGGTTAGGTTTTTGTTTGTTTGTTTTTTTTTTCTTCCCTTCTTACCAAAAAAAAAAACAACTAACAGCTTACTGCAATTGCAAACAGCAAACAGCTTACTGCAACTGCAAATAGCTAACAGCAACCGCAACAGCTATTAGTTAACAGCTGAACCAAACGGGCCCTTAGGGCCTATTTAGTTCAGCTGTTAGCTAATATCTGTTGCGGTTGCTGTTAGCTGTTTACAGTAAGCAGAGTTATCAGCTGTTTAATTACTAGTGTTTGGTAAAATTATATTGAACTGATGCTGTTCGGATTTAAAATATCTAATATGGATATGTTTTAAATTAATTAACAAAGATATTATAAAAAGTATAAGGTGAAAAAATGCCATGAAATTGCTTTTGGCTACCAACATTAGGGGTATAATTGCACCATTTCAGACGTTAAGGGTAAAATTGCTCCTAGTTACAAATGTTAGGGATATTTTTATACCTTATCCTATTATAAAATAAAAAAATGTGTTGCACAAATTAATAAAAATAATCTATATAAAAAATAAAAAAAATTATTGAACGCAATAAAACTTTGTTCTCCCGATAATTACATTGTAGAAATATAAATAATGTTAAAGAACAAACATATTTTGTGGAAATAAGAAGGATAATTTTGTCAATAACATATAACTACAAACAACTGTTTATGAAAAGCTCCAAATAGGAGCTTTTCGTGAAACACTCCAGAACCCTGCAGTTTCTAGATAAAATACTAAACGTTGTGATTATATTAACCTAACCAAACGCTATATTTCCTGTGGTTGGAGTGAAACGCTAAACGCTCCTCCAAAAAGTTGAAACAAACACCCTCTTAGTTTAAAAATGCCTTATTATTCGGGCCTGTTTGGTTCAACTGTTAGCTAATAGTTGTTGCTGTTAGCTGTTTGCAGTTGCAGTAAGCTAATTACTAGTGTTTAGTAAAATTATATTGAACTGTTTCTGTTCGGATTTAAAATGTATAAAATGGACATATTTTAAATTAATCAACGGTGAAATTATAAAAGGAAAAATGTGAAAAAAAACATATAACGTTTACAACTAGAAATAATTTACTCTTAATGTCTAAAATGGTGAAATTTTACCCATAACGCTGGTAGTTGAGAGCAATTTTACCTCTAACATTGGCAAGTTGTGTCGATTTCAGATATTATTAGAAAACATGGATATTTTATTTTTTTATTATACATCAATTGCACATACCAGTAGTTCTAAAAAAGATATTTCATATTTTTTTTTTGATTTAATAATAAAATCGAAAATTAATATTTATAAATTCGATGAAAATATCGGAATTTTTTTTGTCCAACTTGTACTAAAGACAATATTGGAGTATTTTTGCACCTTATCCTATTATAAAATAAAAAATGTGTTACACAAATTAATAAAAATAATTTATATAAAAAATAAAAAATTTATTGAACGCAACAAAATCTTGTTTTCCGGTAATTATGTTGTAGAAATATAAATAACTTTAAAGAATAAACATATTTTGTGGAAATAAGAAGGATAATTCTGTCAATAACAACTAACTGCAAAACGCTCCAAGGATAATTTTGTGGAAATAAGAAGGATAGTTCGTGAAACGCTCCAAAACGCTGCAGTTTCCAAAAAAAAAAAAGCTAAACGCTGCGGTTATATAAACCTACCAAACGCTGTATTTCCTGCGGTTTGGAGTGAAACGCTTAACGCTCCTCCGAAAAGCTGAAACAAACGCCCTCTTCATCTCAGTTTAATTCAATTTGGTTATCAGTCCATGCTCACAATCAAGAATTCATGCTAAATAAGAACTTGATACAAATTTCACCATTCATAACAAACCGCTAACGGTAACATAACAAACAGCAAATGGGTTGTCTAAAACTAATGAAATCATAACAGTAAAGTCAGCTCTTCTTTCTCATTCCACATTGTGAATTAGCCTCATCTATTTCTATATACACGAAACAAGACACATAAGAAACCCCTTAAATCCATATCTACTCTACTGAGTTTGTCAAACCCTTCGATGTGTTGCGCCACAAGATCCCGCCGACCAGATTATTCAGTGCATGAGAAGCCATCGGTACAACGATGCTCGACGACACTATTGCAGCGTAGCCGTACACCAGCCCCACAAAGGTTGCCCTGCAACAATTAATGTCAATCCAAAATGTAAGGCTGTTTCAACACCATCATAATAGAATTCTGAGCATTGATTTTAGAAGATGAATACCAGATAGCAAAGGAGTATTTTCGACCGCTACCCAAGTGCAGAACACCGAATACAGAAGCAGATAGCAAAGCACTCTTCCAATCCATTCCGAAGATTGGTAGCAATGCACCACGGAAAAGGAGTTCCTAGCAATCCATGAGGGCGCGTGTTTACTTTGATATCATGATTCGCGTAAACTAAAAGGAAGATGAACTTTTGATGAATGACTAACCTCACTAATACCAGGCAAGAATGAAACTACAATGTAATCCAATGGTTCAAGTGATGTAAGGACCTAGAATGAGATATAGCTTTTATTAGATTAAAGTCTGGAAGTCACGAGGATCGATGACAAGGTTTATCCGGAATGAAACCAGAAAAATATAGTCAACATAGAACATGTTTACAAAGGCTTTACAATGTTCGTTTCGTATACTGCATTCACCATTCAAAAATACAGGCAAAAGCATTGAATTACAGTACCTGCTGATTGGCAGCTTCAGAAGATTCAGCAAAATCTGGCCATGTCTTGAGTAGCAAGTACCTACATGATGATATCAGTACAATGGTTCCTGCAATCAACTCGAGATGCCACGTCTCGAAACTAACTGCATTGACAGACAAAGAAAAAGAGTGAAACAATTAAACATAATGAAAAGACTGACAATAAAACTTATACATGAGACTTGTGTAGAGCAGTCAAGGATTCCCAATCCTTCCACTGATGTAACATGAGAACCCTGGAAATTGCAATTAGGAAATAACATTCAATACACATACTATTTACCGTGTTAAAGCAATAATTTTGACTCTATCGTACATCTAAACTTGTCAATTTTAGACATCCGACATCCATATATGCTGACATGGCACGAAACATGCTTTGACTCGGTGGTGTCATGTCAACTTTAAACTCTACCAAATCAACTAATAAAGATGCCAAAGGTTCAAAATTGGCAAGTTTAGGTGTTTGATAAATACAAATACAAGTTCAAAGTGTCAAACAGCAAAACGCGACAAATTTAGATGTAAGTACAAACTAAAGCAACAACTACTTTCTTTAGTTATTGCTGGAACTGGTGCAAGGCATGAACACCATTTCTCATAAATTACTGATTATAAATGAAACAATTGCAACAAAAATGATAATAATGTGTTACATAATCCACATACTACACATGATTATATAATATAAATGTAATAAAAATGATAATCTTGTCAATTGGATCGTGTCGAACGGTTATTTCTGTAAATCATGTTATCTCCTACAGAGACTAATAACAATAAAGAACTCAAATCTAGGAATTGAATTGAAAAAAGGGTAATTACCTGTCGAATTACTGTACCCAAAGCAGCAATCAAACCCGAAGTGAAAATACAAGCCTGAAGCACATCATTTCTGGAAGGAACACTAACTGATTTCTGAGTAATTTTATCATTATCATCATCAGAAGAAGAAAACCCATCCGATAAAACTCTGGTCTCATTCGCTAAACCCTTAAAATCGTCAGTCTGACTTTGCGATTGCCGATTTCTCCTCAACTTTTTCTCAGATTTACGCCTCGCAAATATGCCCACTCTATGATTCTGACAACAAATTGTGCTCGAGAATAAGCTCAAAAAGATGGGAAATGACGAAAGCAGAAATGGGTATATTTAATCTTACTGTAGTAGTAGTTGATTTGGGAGGAAGAAGCGTGATTGAATCATTGATGGCACTTAGTTTCCAGTTGCAATTCTGACAGGATAATTGAGTGAACAAATGCATCTTCAGTTTCCGATCTTGATTTTCTTTTAGGGTTTGAAATAACAAAATTACGATCTTGGTCGTGTATACAATCGAATTTGATGGTTTTAGAAATTATTTTCTGTTATCCGTTAATTCCTTTTCTCTCCTTGACATTGGGCTTTTGCCACGTGTACGATCACAGATCCAGTTATTCTGATTTAGTATTTCTTTTTCTTTCTGAAAAATGAAAATAGATACAAGCTTTCTGCATATACAATTAATCTATAATACGAAGAGTGATTACTATGATGCACAAACTCTTCTTCACTTGCGTTTTCGTGTTTCGTTTCCATATCTTTTCCACTTTCCATTACAGTTGCCTAGCTATATATTTTTTTCATTTTCCGTTACCGTGAAATATAAAACAATTAAAGTTCTAAGTGTGTTATATACATTGAATGTGACAATTGTAAATTAAAATAAACCAAAAAGCTAATGAGAGGCTAGATTAGATGAAAAATATTATTACAAGAACTAAAACAACTCAAATTAAAGTAGATGAACCAATTAAATAAATTTACATAGTGTATCACATGACAAATCTATCTCAAAATTCCAGTAGCCCTGACTAAAATGGGGGGAGAAAAAAAAAGGAAGTATTATTTGAATTCCCTGAACCCTATAAAATATGATTGCAGAGAAACAAAATATGGTAAGAAAGAATCATCTATCTATGCTACAAACAAATATCAGAGGTAGTGTAATTCAGGACCTACGAGCCCGGACAGTCTTGGGAAGACAGTTTCTATGGGGCATAGGCCTCCAAATGGTAACGGAGGCGTACAAAGGTTTCCTCATGCCGGACAGAGATTGGCCCTCTGTCATCTTTGTTACACTATGGTTGCCAGAAGCCACATATGCAACAACAGCCAATAGGCAATAAAACCCAGCCTTGCTCTTGGTCGATTCATTAGAACTCGACCACCGGATACCCTGCATACGTTTAAAGACACGCCAGTCAATTTCTAACAAAACATATATTACAGAGACAAACTGCTTGACACGACGATAAGAACAACCCTTGATTGACGGTTCCAAGATACATGCACCATTACACAATTGGAGACAGTAGTTTAACGATGCATCTTTTAACAATGTGTAATACACTGCTAACAGAGACCCTATGTCAATAGTCAAATTTTGAGAAAAAATGAACTACATTGTTTAAAATTAAGGCCAAACTTTAGCTATACAAATTCCATTGCGGGTGAATGATAATCGGTGAATGGTCATAATAAGAGGTTTGCACACAAAAGAGACAGTAAAAAGTAAAAATAGTTTGAGATTCTCTCATCCTACCTAATTCTAATTTTAGTTTTATGCACACAATTCGTTAGGAACTTACCATATTCCATCAACTCGATCGGCGACTGATTTTCCTTGCTTGGGGATGAGCCCTGATGTGTTGAGGGACTTGAAAACATGACCTGCCATAGGAAACACCATAAGATCTCTGAACCCTGAAACTCGTTATCTGATGAAAAAAAGCCCTAGTATGCAAACCTTTATCCTCATCCTTTTCCTCGTGGTTGATCAGACTCGCAGATTCTGAATCAACATTGAGAACAAGATGGTCAGTTGATCCTTTTCGCATAGTTCGCAATTGAGCAGCAGATGGAACAGGTAGTGCTGCTGTTGCATTCTTTCCAACTGGACCCTGTATAAGCATCAAGACGGCTCTTTAATACGTGCAGATTTTCTTTTTATTTTTCATAGCAGTTAATATGTGCAGATATTAGAAATATCATTTTTCTCCAGGAATGGACAAAGATATGCAACTGAAAAAGAGGAAATGACTTGAAAGTTTAACACTCTAAAGCAATGAATTTCGTAACAGAACATGATACGAAGAATATGTTTACCACATCTTCAATTTCGGATATCTCTGAGCCAGTAGGCAATGAAGGTGCTTCAAAGATGCTCCTTTCTTGTACAATCTCAGTTTCAACCGTTTTATTACAGGATGTACCATCAAGCAGCTTAACCTTTGCTGATAATTCCTCTACAATCTTCTGGCTCTCAAGCAACCTTGTGCCGAGTTCCTGAGCTCGGGAGCTTGAATTTTGGGCTTCCAAAAGCAAGGCTGAAATCCTTTTCTCAACTATTGGCAGAAGTCTTTGTACCCCTGCAGATTTTTGGTCTTCAACAACTTCAACATCTCCAATAATTTCTCTGAGTTTCTCTAAACCTAATGTTAGTTCAGACATTTCACTTTTTATCTTTTCAGATTCTTCATTATTTCTCATTTGTTTTTCCATTTCCTGCTCTAGGTTTTCAATTTCAAGAGCCTGTAATGACAGGGTTGATTGTAGCTTTTCTTTGTCGTTGGATAATACATCTATTTGAAAATGCAAGTTGGGTATATTATCAATGATATAAAACAATTTCTGTACATGACTAGAACTATGGGACTCCATATTTTCAACCGACTCTCCATAAGAAGATTCTATCTCCCTTATCTTGTTGAAGAGGGTTTTCAATTCAGATGTCGACATAAGAGCATCTTCTGATTCAATAACAGAAAAAACTAGTCAGAAAAAACTGCAAGTAAAACAGCTAAATCAAATGAAATCAGAAAGATCATATTAAGAAAAAGAAAATTGACCTTGGTCTCTCAGAGACTGATTATGATGTAAACTTGAAATTTCTGCATCTTTTTCCTTCAGTTTCTCCTCTACAGCTTGATAATCCCCTGTTTTGAGCCTCATCTCCTTGCAAGAATTTTCTAATGCTTCCAAATCCTTCTCTAATTCAGTAACCCTCATCTGAACCACACCCCTTTCTTCTATAGAATTTTCATATGCTTCTGTGACTTCTCCCAATTTCTTCTGCAAGTCTTCAATTGTGGCTGCTGCCGCATTACTTGTCCCCTCAAATTGTTTAAGAATATTTTGAGTTTTTCTTGTAGCCAATAACAAACTCTCTGCCACTTTGTCATATCGGCTGTCATCAAGACTCTGCTGAGGCTTTATTTCATCAGAGTTGACGTATTCTGCTTCTGGAATCATGCTATCATTTAACTTTACAAGCTCCGGAATAGAGCTCAGTTCGAGCAGCTTGTTCTTAACTTCAAATTGCAATTTGCCTGTGGCATTAGTACAAGCAGATAGTAAAACTTCACAATATCTTTCTAACAAAGAAATTGTCTTCCCCTGTTCCTCTTTCTGCATTTCCATGTTCTTCATTTCCTGTTTCACGGACTCCATGTGCTCAAAGATAACAGTTACTTCATCCTTGGTTGCCCTCAATTTTCCCAATAGAGCTTCAGCAAACTTGTCTGTAAAAGTAGAGAAACCTACAATATTGTCCATAAGAGTTCTATCTCGCAATTGGAACCCCTCAACAATCTTCTTAAAACTTAAAGAAATTTTATCAACATCAGCAGCATTCACATCATCATCTTCCATTTCTATGTTCACAATATTGCCAAGTTCATACGGGAAAGGTTCAGTCAAATGTGAATCTTCCTGTAATCAGTAGCAATGCCATAAGAGGAATGCCCATAAACTCAACTGATAACCCAAACAAAAGCAAAATAACAATGAAATTTAAAATGTTGATTACCTCCATGGCTGTGTCAACAAAATAGTCCTTCATTTCTTTAAGAATCAGATCCATGTTTCTAAGGTTCTCAAATTTTTTCTCGAAATGCTGTCTGATCATGGATACCAGACTCACATTTTTCATAAGCATTTGAAGGTCGCCGATGTGATGGATAAGCTCTGAAGACCTATTTTCTAAGCTGCCAGTGGTTCCAGCTAATTCGTCCATACATGCTTTCAACTTGGAGTTAAGTCCAGAAATCTCCTGCTCAGCAATTCTCTTTTCCTCTTCAAGCACTGAAATATCATTTCCTGTCTTTGATAATGCATCTTCCAATGACTTTATAGTTGTGGAGGCATCTTCCGCCCTAATAGCCTGCAATTCAGCTTCTTCTTTTAGCTTCTTTAGTTCACTCTCCAAACTAGTTCTGCCATCATGGACACTATTATTCTGTTCAGAAAGCATAGAAATATTGGCCTCTGCCCGAGACAATGTATCTTCAAGAGACTTTATAGTCATATAAGCCTCCGTCAGCTTATCAGTTTGAACAGCTACTTCCTCTCTCACTTTCTCTAACTCCGCCTCTGTAGCAGCTCTGCTCAATTGAGCCTCTTCTCTCTCTCCGACATGTAGAGAAATATTACTTTCTGCAAGAGTCAAAGCATCTTCAAGCATCTTTCTATTTGCACAAGCCTCCATAAACTTGCTGGTTTGTGTTTGAACTTCTTCATTTAATTTTTGCAAGTCCAGTTCAATGTTTTCCTTAGCAAGTTCTACTGCCCTTTTTTCGTCGCTTAGTTGAGAAACTTGGTGCTGGACACCTGACAATGCATCTTCTAATTGGGAAATTCGGTTCTGGGCATCTGAAAATGCATCTTCCAATGAATTTATACTTAGTTCTGCTTCTGCCAATTTCCCAGCCAACAAATTGGTTTCTTCCCTGGCTTCTTTTAACTCTTGTTCGGCATAGGACTTGGCTTGCTGGCATTCATTCACATATACTGCAATCCAATTAACTTTTTCTACAGGGTCTTCAAAAGATGAGTCAACAGGTAGAACAATATGGTCAACAGCCTCAATTACTTTCTGCAACATGTTATTACTCTCCAATAAGAACTGCTCAAATTGATCCTTTTGATTTTTCACATCAGCAAGATCAGCCTCCAATTTTGGAACTTGTTCCAGATCAATAGACAATTTATTTATCTGATCCCTCCATTCAGAAATAGTAGATTCTTGTTGTCGTAATTCAATCTTCAACTTCTCAATCTCTGAGTTCTTTTCATCCAGAGTAAGTTTCAAGTTTTCCCGATCTTGAACCAGTCCCTTGCCTTTCTTAACCGCCAAGGACAATTTCTCCTTAAGCAATAGAGATTTATCTTCCGATCGCTGGAGAGCATTCTGCAGAGCGTCTTTCTCCACCTTCAGTGCACCAAGTTCTGCAGATGCTGTGCTTAACTCATTAGACAGATTTCTCACCTGTGATCTCACTAGTTCATCTTCTTCTAGAAGTTTCTCACAGACCATCAAATCCTGAACTCTTAAATACAAGAGACTCTGCATTTTTTGGAACTCCTCAAGATCAGCACGAGAAGCATCAAATGAAGCACTGTTTTGTTCTTTTATCTTGCCAAAGCATCTCTCAACCAGTGTAGCCACATCAGAATTAGCATCTTGTATTTCAGCACCCTCTAGCAACAACCGCACCATCTGATCCTTCTCAGATGAGGCTTGATGTGCTTGTTGAGCAACCATTTCATATTTCTGTGCCAAGTCACCCAGCTGCATTTTAAGGTATTCCTTTTCTTGTACTTCTGCCAAAAGTGCAGCATTTAATTGTTCCATCTCCTTTTGTGCAGCATCCTTTGTTCTAGCAATCTCATCTTGGAACATAATAATTTCACCTTTCGCCTGGTCAACCGATGCCTTAAGCCAACTTATTCGAGTTTCCAAATCAGATGATGAAACTGTTTCTGGTAGATCAAGTAAAGATAATGCATCTTTCAATCTGTGGAATTCCAGCAAATTACTCTTAAGCGCATTTCTCTCCTCCACTGTCCATCTGAATTTCTCAACAGTATCTGCTGATTCAAGCTCAGCTGGTAAACTGGTATGAGACAGGATTTCTTCCAGGCTGTGAAGAATTTGGTTCCTTTGTGAAAGTATTTCCTGCAGAGATGCAACCGAATATACAAGCCATTTCAATCTCCCAATGATATCTGTTGATTCTATTTCATCTGAAATGCTAATCTGGGAAAAAATTGCATCCAAATTTTCAAAAATTGCATTCTTTTGTAACAGTGTTTCCTGAAGTGATGCTACCAGATCTACAAGCCATTGCAACCTATGTTCAATACCTGTAGAGAGAAGTTCTTCAGGTACACTGATCTTAGAAATTACTGATTCACAACTTTCAAGAACAATATTCTTTTGGGAAAGCATTTCCTGTAATGACGCAACCGAGTTTTCACATTTGGCCAACTCCCCTCTGCACCGCTCAGCAGCCTCAACAGCATTTGATTTCTCCTGCAATTCAACGAGAGATTTCTCAAGCTCACTGGTTTTCTCAGCCAGAGATTGTTTTAGTGAATCCCGCTGCTGAACCAATGCCTTTCCTTTTGTCACGGCCATGCTAAGCTTTTCCTTGGTATTAGCACACCTATTCTTTTCCTGGTCAAGCTCCACCTTTACTTTCTCAAGTTCTAAAACTGCTGTAGCTGCCATTGCCTTTTCCTTCTCAACTTCCTCAACCAATTTCCTATTTATATCCTCGAAGTGGCTAAGTTTATTCGACATCTCAGCTTCTGTTTTCTTAAGTTCCAGTAATTCACCACGGGCAACACCAAAGACTTTATCATATCCAAACTCCTCTTGCCCTCCAACATTAAATCCTCCCTCAAATAAGCACTGTCTCAGTTGATCAGCTTCATAAAGAAACCATCTGTACTGCTCCATTAACAAAGAAGTACCCTTCTCCACATGAGCTATCTTTCCCACAACAGAATAATCAAATAACTCCTGATTAACCACAGTGCTAAGTGAACCCAAAATCCTATCTGCAAACACATCAACACTATGTTCCACTTGAACCTTCACATTAAGATCTTCAATTTGCTGTTGGAGCTCTCTTATCGTTCTCTCACTCTGCAACTGCTCTTCCAAAGAAACTTTGACACGCTGAGAGCACTCATTTATCATCTCACTCAACGAAGCACGAACCGGTTTCCCTTTCGAATCCTCATTATCATCACCAGGCAATGATTGTTTATTTGTCAAATCTCTGAGCTCTCTTATCATGTTCTCAGTCTGCAACCGCTCTTCCAAAGAAACTTTGACACACTGAGAGCACTCTTTTATCATCTCACTCAAGGAAGCACCAACCGGTTCCTCTTTCGAATCCCCATTATCATCACCAGGCAATGACTGTTTATTTGTCAAATCTCTGAGCTGCTGTAGAAGATCAGCAACCTCTTCAACCAAATCTTCTTTTTCTTCCTGCATCCAACCAAATAGAGAAAAACAAAATTCCACACGTTTAACTAGAAAAACATCAATAATAATATAATATCATCAATACTCTGGGGTAAGTACATGAATATATATAAAAAAAAAAAATGGACCTTGTTCTCATTTGAAATAGTATCTTGATCACCGAGATTGGTATCAGCTTGGATATCTCCGTTGTCCATTTCCTGAAACTGATTGTCTTCAATATCATCAGCTGCATCAACGAACATCTCTTCTTTGCTCTCCACATGATTAGAATCCACCCCTGGTTCTGATTCCTGCATTTAAGCATAGACTCGCTTCCTCAGCATACCAATCCACATACACAAACATAACGAACAAATTGGAAAATTTACAACACGTAGCGTATATAAAGCACGTCGAATACCTGATTAATGGAAGATTCAGGATCGATAGGTCCATTTGATTCCTCTTCCTCTTCCTCTTCCGCTTCCTCTCCCGCTTCCTCTTCCTCTTCCTCTTCCTTTTTTTCTTCTACTTCTTGCTCCATATGATCTCCATTTTGGAGAGACTCCTCAACTGATTCATTTCTTTCTGTCTCTGACATCTCAATTCTAATCAATCATATAACCGAATTAATAATAAAAAATAACTTGAAAATATAGGATCTGCAAGTGGGAATGAGATTGGAAACGAAACCCTAGAATTAAGAGCTGAATAAATTATTAAATTGGGGATTTTGACATTAAGGAACTACAAGAGACAAGATGGAAGCTGGATTTGAAGTCATTTCAATGATTAATTGATTTGGTGACGGTGGACGAAATTCATTTTATTTGGATCAACGGCTATGAGAAAAGTGGAGCATGTGATGATTGTAAGTGCGGCAGCAGAGTAATATTTCTGATTTTTCCTTGGGTTTTTGGAACATTTTGTTTTTCTTCGTTTAAGTGTAACTTTCTTCTCATTTTTTCTTTTTTTTTTTCTTTTTTCTTCTCAGATCCGTCCTTACCATTATCCACCGTCACTTTCTTCATTGTAGCTCTCTAAACAGATCTAATTAGAGGAGGAAGAAGGAAGCCTCCAATTTATATTTTAGTCTTCGTTTTCGTTTTAAATTACTTTTTCTTATTCGTTTGAAATCTATATTTCTTCTTGAACTTCTATTTCCGTCAGATCTACAACTGTTCGCTATACTTCTTTCTTTTAGTCTTTTTTCGGTCTTAGCAAGAGCGGAAAAGCTTCATCTTGTCCGTAGATCTATAGATCTGCGTGGTTGCAAAAACAGAAATGACTCAGATCCGAACATCCGGAGGAGCCTAAATGATGAAGCATGGATTACAGAGGTTTTTCAACGGGACTTGACTTACGAGAAGAATATGATTTCTATGTTTATTGTATTTTTACCTTTTATGGTTATTATTGCTCTTTGTAGTCTTATATTGCTCTTTGTAGTCATTTCTCTTCCCTTTGTGGAGCTTATACTGGCTATAGCCTGTATCGGTTTATTTTCGTGCTGTATGTTGTACCTTTTATATCAATGAAATGAGATATGATATTTTTATCAAAAAAAAAAAAAAAGTGAACTGTCAACTGTAAATGGTCCCACTCCTTACTCCTACATAGATGTTTAGGAAATTATTTCAAAAAAGCCAAAAATAAATAAATAACAAAACTAGATCGAGAGAGGCTCATTGATTATTATATAACATATTATATATTTAAATTATTTTATTCAAGAATTACTCATAATAGTCTTTATATATATATATATATATATATAATATTTAGACCAGTTTTTTTTTCTTTCTTCCTATTTTTACCCAATAACTCGAAGTGTTTGGCTTTGTGCGAATTCGAAGTGCTTTCCATCTCTGCGTTTATTTTTCTCTATGTTTCTTCTCTTTGATTTCAATGTCAAGAAGCGGCAATAAAATACGAATATACTGTGTTTTTGCGATTTCATTTGGTTTAGGATTCTGTGTTCTCGTTTCTTATGTTTTTGCGATCTTGGTTTAGGGTTTAGGCTATAGTTGTGTTTTCGTTAGTTTATAGCTATATTCTGCGAAATGAGAAATAGTTGGAAATGATAGTGAAGAGTTAACTTGGTCTAGAAAACTACTTCGCAAATATGAGTTTCCTTCGAAGTTTTGGCCCAACCGCGAAGCAAAATCATCGTGGTTGAGCCAAAACTGTGAAGAAAACTCGTATTTGTGAAGCCTTATTTCCCTTCGCGGTTGTTCAAAACTGCGAAGCTATGAGTGGTTTTCGATTTCGCAGTTTCACTCCTGCTTCGCGGTTTTGAGCAACCGCAAAGATAAATACACATGATTTGTTGGTTCCTTATGAGGTTAGATTAGTTCCAAAGGGGAGTAAATTGAACTATTGATTAATTTTACCCTTTTATAAATTTTTCTCACTTGAAGTTCAACAGCACAACACAGAAGCAAATTTCAGAATCAGAGGCAAATTATGTTTATTGAGTTGATCAGTCAACAAAGCTTGATTATGCTTCTGACTTTTACGCGAGGAAGAAATCTCACTCAAAGGAGCTTCTGTATAGGCTTAAGGTTAACAATCTATTGATGCACAACAGTCGGAGCTTATATGTGAGATGATTAGTTTAGAGCATGCAATATCAGAAGTAAGTAAAGGTAGAGTTAGAAGAGAGTTACATAAAAATTTATGCTAGTTCGGCCTCTTGCCTACATCTAGTCCTAATAATACATTCTTCTAAGTTTTAATCCACTACAAAACTCTTTATCAGTAGAGCACAAACCTTTACAATAGATATAGAGGTTCTCTAAAGTACATTTCTTTATAATCCACACAACAATTTATCTCCCCGGATGTTTACTTATAACCGAAGCAAACAGAAGAGCTTCTGATCTTTTTACAATAGATGATTGGTTCTAATATAAAACACAGATTAAGTACTTTCTCTCTATTAAATTACACAAGTATGAACTATGAATGTGTATTTCACTTTTTCACTTGAGTGTTTGAATCTCTTTTTGTGTTGATTATCAATAGTAATAAATAAGCTTTTGGTTTGGCTTTTATAGTGGAAGCATTGAGGCAGAGACGTTTGAATTTTGATTTGCCCGTTTGGGGGAAATCATCATTTGGCTTCTGCCTTCTATCTATGCTTCTGACTCTTATGCCAATATATCTAAATGGGGAAAGAGCTATTGATGAAATCAGCCTTCTGTCTGATGTTGAGTAGCGCATCAACGACAGCTTCTAAGTTATTGTCATAGTAGACTTTTTGTCTGCTTTCTTTCCCAAAACGGAGGTGTGAGAAAGATGTTTGGCTGAAAATTGCTTATGGCTTATGTCTTCTTGCCAATCAGAAATGCCTTGATGTTGACTCTTTGATTCTCATAGGCCTTGTCTTCTAGCTTCTAGTTCCATACCAGAAATAGTGCTATTGGGCCTTTGTCATTTTTAAGGCCGTCTAACTGTCTTTTACACTTTAAGTTTATATTTGAGCAATTAGCAAATACATTAGTATATAGGAGATAATCCTAGTATAGTTTCAATAGGAAAATCAATCTCCATAAGAGGTGGTAATCCTAGAAATTCATCCAAGAATACATTTGAACAATCTCTCGCCGTTGGAATATTCTCCAATTTGGTTCCCTTTTATCTTTTGTCCGCAACATGAGCTAAATATGCCTCACTCCCTTCTCGAATCCATCTAATTGCCTGAGCTGCAAATATCAAACAAGAAGGCACAAACTTCCCCCCCCCCCCCCCCCTCAAATAACATTGTGATCATGAATCAGAATGTAACACAACTTTCCTTGCACACTAATCCACTATAGCCCCATATTTATAGCAAATCCATCCCCAAAATAATGCCAAACTCCCTTAACCCTACGAGTACTAAGTCTATAAGTAACTCACTCCCCCCCACTTTTATAAGACAATCTCTCAAGACGGTATTTATAATAACATTATTCCCAATTGGTAGGATAACTCTCAAATCATATCCAAATGCCTCTTCCTCCCATTTATTTTCAAAATAAACTCAGGTGTTATGTATGAATTATTGGATGTAGGGTCAATGAAAACAAAAGCTAAAGTATCAAGTATAGAAATTGTACCAGATATTATTTTTGGTGTTGATTAAACCTTAACTCTAGACATAGTGAAGACTTTGGCATGTGGTAAAGAAAACGTATGTCCACAAATAGGAACATCATGTCTACTCCCTCTACCTCCTCCTTGACATATTCCTATATCTCTATGTATCCCAACTGAGCCACCTACTATGATACCCTATCTCATAATCTGAGGTGGAGCTCTCCCTTGTATCAGTTAATGGGGGACACTCATTATGATAATGGCATATGGCTCCACACTCAAAACATGTACCCTTTTGGAATGGAAAATATAACACTCTCTAGTGTGAGCCAGCCACATCTGCCACAGACTGGGGAGGTTCCCCAACACTTTCCTCTAAATACTCGTCCATATTTCTCACAAGCTGAAAGAGATATCATCCTCGCTGCTCCTCTAAACCTGTTACTAGATCGGCCACTGCCTATAGATGTTGAACTACTCTGAGTATCTCCAAATCCACCTCTAGATCTACCTCCACTATGGTGACTACTACCGCCACCTCAAGACTATTGAAAATGAACTCCTCAAGAAACTTGGATCCACTTGTCTTGGTTGGTCTACTAGACTAACCATATGTCTCGCATCTAGCCCTTTTGGAAACATAAAGTTTCTTATTGTCTCTCACTATTTCCTCAGCTATAAGAAATGATTCCATTAATGGTATAAACTCAGTAGTATGTCTAACGATCCCAATTTTGATCTCAGGATGTAGCCCATATTCAAATCTATGACATTTATCAGCTTCTATAGCCACAATTGTAGGTGTATATTTAGCTAAGGTGGTAAGCCTAATCTCATATTTAGTCACTAACATGTCTCACTATTTAAGGGTAAAAAACACCATTTTCTTTTTACCTCTGTATACATCGGGAAAATCTTTGGTATTGAAATCCTTCGTAAACATATCCCATGTGATCTCATTCTATATCCTCATCCATCTCACAGACCTCCACCACATCAGAGCATCTCTAATAAAAAAAAAGAAGTGACATATTTCACCCTCGATTCTATACGACATTCCATCCTTTCAAGAACATCCTTGATCTTATCCAGCCATTGGCTAGTCACCTCAGGATATGTAGTACTCCAAAATTCTATAGTCCCAAAAATTTTAATCATTTCATATTTTTTTATTAAAAGGCGGCACAACTTCAACTTGAACATGTGTTTGACCCTAGAGTAAAATATCCCCATCATCAGGGGCGTCTTCAGTATTTTAGAGGCCCTAGGCAAATTTGATGCGATTAAATATTGATTCTAAAATATATAACATAATATTAAATTATTAACATGATACATAGATGGCATAATACACTAAATATATATTAATTTTTTAAAGGCTTAATACATCATTTTTCCTTTGAATTTGTCCAAAAAACTTGATTGTCTATCTGAACTTTTAAAGTATCACAATAGCCCCTCAACTTGCATAAATTGTCTAGTTAGCCCTCTAGAACTTATGTAAAATATAATCAATTAATCGCTCAGTTGCAAAAAATAATAAGTTCAATACAAAAGATGCATTGCACGTGTCTAAAAAGTAAAACGACCAAGATCGGAATATGTGGTTTTAATATTAGAGAAGACAAGTCTTATAGTTGAGCTAGTAAGAACTTCATTTTTAACCAATTCTATGAATTATGTAATAACATTCAAAAACATGTACAACACATCTTCTGCATGCAGCTTATATTTTTGCAACTGAATGATTAATTTCCCATGGCGACTAAACTCTACCCATTTTAACATTGTGGCTATTGAATTTCAATTCTTAACAGTATAACAACTGAACTTTACACTTTTTAACACCGGTGACTATTGGTCCGGTATAACGTGATAGTATTAGTTCCAAGGGGGGGAGGTTAGGAACTATTTTAAACTTTTTACGTTAATGCTGACTTATTTAAATGTTTAAGACTTTAACTTAGTATTTAGGTCAGCACCGCTGAGTAGAATTGAGACAGCTTTAGTCAGCCGCTGACTAGAGCTATTTCTATAGTGAGTTTAGGAAACAACACTTAAGTGAATTTCCAACTCAGCACTCAGATTACACAACTCAGTATTCAGATTACTCAACACAGCATATACAAGTTATTGTTTTGTTGAGTAATATTTAGCAAGCAATAAACATATATATATATATATATATATATATATATATATATATATATATATATATATATATATATATATATATATATCAAAAGATAAAGGGTTAGAAATTACTCAGTAGACTTATCCTGGTTCGGCCTCTCCGCCTACGTCCAGTCCCTGGAAATCCTTCCGAGCTTTTTGAATCCTCTACTGAGCTCTTTAAAGGTAGAGCACAAGCCGTTTACAATAGCAACTGAGTATGCAAGAGTACCTTCCTCTATTCGTCTACTCAATCCTATCTCTACCACTGAGTACTATAACCGAGTACTCAGCCTCTCTTTTCTAACCTTTTACAAATGATAAGAAATTGTTCTTGATACAACAAAGAACACTTTAGATGAATAAATCACTCTAGACTTTTACACAAAAATAGGAGTTGGTGTAAGAGCTTGCTTTTTCTTTTCAGACAGCTTCTATTTTGGATTTTTCAAATGAATTGACTTGATGAAGATTTTGCTTGTCTGTCTTGTAATGATTCAAGTATGAAGTGGCCTTTTTATAGTGATGTTTAAGGCATCAATTATTTGCATCCCGACATAGCCGTTGTGGGGAAATGTTCTTCCTTCGTCATCACTTAGTCAGCACTCAGTGCTGCAGGCTAATCCTGTCTTCTGTCTTCGTCAGACGCCAGGTTTGTCTTCTTGTAGATGTCAGATGGTCCATGCTCCTTTTTGAAAAGTCATCCAGACAGATTTCTGTGGCTTCTGAATATTTCAGAAAATGGACAGACTTTGTGTTGCAAGTTGACCGATCATTGACGCTGACATGGCGACCACTCAGCTTGACTCAGCGGCTTCGCCTTTAAGCTTCTTAGAAGATATTTTATTTCTCAAAGCTGAGTTGCATTTTACTCAGTTCCGGCTGTGTGACTTTCATCAGCTGACTTGTTCTTGACTTTCTCTTATACATTTTTAGTTTCTATTCTTATAGATCAACTTACTCAATATTGAACAAACACATTAGTACAATTAAATCAAAGCACTTAAATTTAATTGTGTTGGAATATTTTCATCATGGAGATTAACTTAAATAATTTTGTCAAATCAAAATCGTGTGGAAAGGCGTTTCAACAGTGGCCACTCAAAATGTCCATTGACGGTCTCAAAATAAAAAATTTGAAGAGTTAATGATATTTTAAGGAACTTTAATACTTAAAAATTTTCGTTTTAAAGTCATTTAAGTGTTGTTTAATTAGGAGAGATGATGAATTTTTTTTAGAGAGAAAGCTCTAAAAAAACGATTTTGGAAATAAAAAATGTGGTTCCATGGTAAATATCGTTCTGAACAAATTTAATTTTTGAATATTTTTATTTTGGATGCATTAGGTCATTTTGAAGAGTTAATTAAAGTTGATTGGCCACCAGTATTAAAAAATATAAAGTTCAGTGACCACACCATTAAGAATTGAAGTTCAGTGGCTGCAATATTAAAATATGTAAAGTTCAGTTGCCATAGATGTAATTTACCCAATAGTAATTTAGTAATTTAAAGATTGAAAAACGTGATAACTATAAAAAGATTCTTCTTCATAAATATATGATGAATTCAAAAGTTTATTTACAAGTTTAATCTAAAAAAAGTTTAATTACGAGGTGAACGATGTCGTATACACTTGGTGATAACTTTACCTTTTTAAAGAGTAAATAAATATTAAATATGAATCATCTTCTTACTAACCCTAAATCTAATGAATTTTCCACATACTCCTCCATTTCCAGCCGTTGCAAATCAAGAGATTCTCTTTTTGTAAATTTCAAGGCTCAAAAATTCTGACGCCTTAGGCACCGGTCTAGGAAAACTCCCCCTAGAGTCGGTCCTGCCTATCATCTCCATAAATTGTTGATAATGTTGGGGAAGACATGTATATCATAGCCCTCTAGTATTTTCTAAGGCCCCAGACATGCATGCATAACCAATTAACTCTTGACTAGACACTGAACCCGCTTGTCCATTCTCACCCCAAATTCCATAACCCTACATTAAACATGACAATGTCAACAATCTTTATATAAAGAATGCCTGATTATATAGACTAAACCTAAGAATGCAACACATATCATATAAATATCTATTCCATAGGAAGGTAAACCCGCTCTAATACCATTAAATGTAACCCCCTCAATAGGATCAAATGACGTGTTATAGAATTACAGTCTCACACGTGCACATGTCTCAATTTTTAAAGGTATATATTTAATATTTTATTATATTCTTAAATCAATTTCAATTTTATTTTGGTCATTTATCCCATAGTTATTTTATCTTGTTAACATGTCATGATTATATATGTGTAACTTTAACTTCATATAAACATTTTCAGCACAGGGGAATTAGGTTGATATTGTCTTGCACCATACACTTATATATATCATTCCTTACATCTTGCACCTAATTAAAAGTTGATAATTTACACTACATGACTAAGTTAAATATCATACGTGGAGGATTCATAAAACAAAACAGAACCAAAACACTTCAAAATGCATGGGTGAGGATGGAATATCAATGCTGGTGTGACATTAAACAATAGAACTTCGCCTAACATCTAAAAATTTGGTGGCAATGGATGAACTGCCTACTCAATAAAAATATCACCCACCCACACACACACACACAAACACACACACACACACACACATATATATATATTGGGGCGGATCCAGGACCTATAGGTCGGGGGCTAGACCGTGGACAAAAAAAAATTAAATGCTACTTCAACGTATTCATAAAAATAAAATGAACAATTTAATAGACAAATTATATTATAAAACGAGAGTAAAAAGTATTTGTGTACTTACACTAAGAAAATTAATGTCTAACAAGTGGCAATTTACTCATCCGAGTTGTCATTTTCTAAAAATTTTGCACAATTGCATCATTTTTTACACCAAAAAAAAATTCTTTTCTCAACGTAATAAACAAAATTAATCCTCAACATAGAAATCCCTAAATTTCAAATTCCTAAATTAGATTTCCTAAATTAAACCCTAAATTAATTCTAATTATTAAAGAATATTTAAGTAAACAATATATTAATAATAATCCCCTAATAATAAACTCTAATTTAGAAATTATAAAACTAAACCTAGAATAAATAAAATATCTTTCTCTGCTCGGAAATATAAAAGAAAGAAAAGGAGAAGGTGAAGGCTTAGGCTTTTAAGCCTTCTTTTCTTTCCCAACAGATGGGAAAGGCCCATCTGTTCAATTTTTTGAAACTTAAAGGCCCAAAACGATGTCGTTTTGGGCCTTTAGGTTTCAAAAAAAAAAACAGTTGGAAGGGCGAAAGTGCCTTTCCCATCTGTGTTTAGTTCGCTGAAGAATAAGTCTTTTTTTCAGCTGCCGCCATGGCTGGAGGGGATCCAGCCATGACGGCCCCTAGTGGAGCCAGGATGAAAAACCCTACTCCTGGTGTTTTCCAGCGGGGCCGAAGGGTCGGCCATTCCTCCCCACCCCTATATATATATATATATATAGGTTCACTTTTAATGGTGATTATACTTTATCACAATTTATGGTTACTACAATATAAGTCATTAGATTAAAATCTAATGGTGTACAAATTTATTCTAATGACTACAAATTTTTTTTCTATGAATGATTGGGACGCGATCAGGTGGCTAGATATCCCAAATAGGTTGGTACCCCTAACACACCAAATCAACCCGAAATATTATTAATAAAAAAAAAAGGAAAATTACAAAGGGAGGAAAAGCAAAAAAAAAGAAGGTTCAAAGCAGAAAAATTAAGGAAAATGAACATTGCAACATTATAAAGGTCGTCAAAGACAGACGATTGACAAAAATGAGGAGCCGAGTGCCACCAAGTGAGAGCAGAAGCTGATTTGTCAAAGCGGGCAAGTTGATCCGCCGCCTGATTGCCCTCACGATAGATATGAGTGATTCTGCAATTCATATTCGCGAATCTAGTTAAACACTGAAGCCAGTCTTGTCTAATTTTCCAGGGAGCCATGGTAGACTTTCTGTTTAGCAAATCAACCGCATAAGCAAAATCCGATTCAATCCAAAAATTGTGCCACCCCCGTTCCCAGGCAGATTCTACTGCAAAAATAATGGCAGTCATCTCAGCAATGTACGCAAAGGAACTAGAGAGGCTAATAGCATAGCATCCAATAACAAAACCTCGAGAGTTTCTGAAAATCCCACCAGCTATGGCGAGTCCAGGCGCACCATACGCAGCGCCATCGGTATTAACCTTTATCCAACCCGACGGTGGCGGACACCATCGAATAATGATAGGGTCCGGCGGAGGCCTAGCATGGCTCGGCAAATTGACAAACCATTTTGGTTCCTTAATGTAATAATAAAGCTGATTCTGAAGGAATTGGATTGAAGGGAGATCATTTTCAAAAATCGCCAAATTCCTGATGTACCAAATGTACCAAACAACAATTATAGCAGCCAAATTCTACCATTTTCTCATAGAAATATGCAAATGGACAGCTCTAATCTCCCGAAAAAGATTCTCAAAGGTCAAAATACTACTGCGGTGTATGCCGAAAACAGAGAAGACAACATTCTATAGACTATTCAACACAGGGCACGTGACGAAAAGGTGATCAATTGATTCAATATGGCATTTACACAGTTCACATCTCGAAGCAAAAGAAAACCCACAAACCTGTAAATTGGTTTGTACCGCAATTTTCCTATGAATCACTAACCAGTAGGTGACAGACCGCCTAGGCGGCACAAAGGCATTCCAAAGGAATTTGTTCCACTCAACCGGAGTGTTGTTGCAGCAGGAACTATAGAAACCTTTGGTAGAATACATACCTGACATAGCCGATTTCCACACACACAAGTCGGTTCCGTCCCGACTGCCAAAAACCCTCTGAATGTTCAATTGGACAAGATCAGGGAGACGATGCAAATTAGTCCAAGAATCATCAGCGCGAAAGGAGTGAAGCGGGTCATAAAGATTGCGCTGTATCTTTGCCGGAATGCCGAGCTGATTTGCAACTGTTGGTGCAATCCAAGAGTCCGTCCAGAAATTCAGTTTAGAATTGTCTCCAAACCACCAGATCACTTCCAAACTGATCTGATCATAAATTGGACGAACAGAGGTCCAAACTGAAGAATTTGAAATATAGCGCTTAGGCATACCAGACTGATAAAGGAAGCGATTTCGCAGCATAGAAGGGATATATCCTTTGTTTTGAATCAAATCCCAGCTGAACTTACCAAGAAGAGAATTGTTGAACAACCCAATGTCCTTGATGCCAAGCCCCCCAAATTCATACGATTGACAACACTTCTTCCATTTTACAGTAAGAAGCTTTCTCTGATCCTTGTCCCTAGTCCAAAGAAAGTTTCTGAGAGCTTTAGCAATCTTTGTGGTGAGAGAGGATGGCCACTTGTAAATCATAAGAGAATGAATGAGAGCACCCGTTAAGGCAGATTTTATCAGTGTTAGCCTGCTAGCTAAAGCGAGTGATCGCCCCTTCCAAAGACTAAATTTAGCAAGGAACCGATCCATAAGCTGTTGTAAATGACGAGCCTTTGGCGCCCCCTGAAAAATTGGTACCCCAAGATAATTAAACGGCAGCCGAGCAACACGAATACCCAGAATAGCAATGAGCCGATTCCTACGCTGAATGTTGATACTGTTCCCAAAATAAATTGCAAAGTTATCCTAGTTAACCGTCTGACCCGATATAGCTGCATAAAAGTTGAAAAGGTCCTTGACGCATTTCATATTTTTGAGAGTAGCCCTGCCAAAAATTAACATATCATCTGCATATAGGAGGTGAGAAGGAAAGGGAGTAGAGTTGTGATAAACCATGGGTTGAAACTTGTTTAATTAACTTATTTTTTTTTTTTGATAAAAACTTAATTACCATAAATCAAATTCTAGAAGCATCCTTACAAATAGATTCCCACACACAAGACGGAGAATCCTCAATGAAAACTAATGGAGAATTAAAGTCCCGAGCCCATTTAGCCATCTTATGAGCCGATTCATTCCCCTCCCTATGAATAAAATTAAAAGTACAAAGTTCAAAACCCGAACTAAACTGTATAACATCATCATAAAGAAAACTCAAGGATGCCAGAGGAGACCGTCTTTTTAACAGTGTATCAATAACAATCTGGGCGTCAGACTCAATACAGATCCGGGTGAAAAAACAGTCATTGGCTAGTTTAATTAACTTATTTAATTAACTTATTTAATGCCAAGTTTCACTTTTCTTAACTTTACATTTAATTATATTTATCTTTCCAAAACCCAAATAATTTGGATGCTTTTTCAACACTACACTTTTCCGCTTTTAGTAAAAAATTTGATTGTATTTCTTTTCATGAAGATTACATTTTTTTAAATAAAATAAAATCATATAGTGCCATATCTATATATCTATTAAAAGCTGGATACTACCGCGTCGCGGACCATCTTGTGTTGGAAGGGCATTCTGGGTTGTTGGGCCTTTCTACCTTTTCTTCTCCACCGGTCTTCATTTCTTCCTTGATCTTTGAGGATGTGGTGGGGGTCAGTTTTCCTAGGCTGATCCCGGGTTGAGCTATTTTGTTTTGTCTGTTTTATTTTCCTTTTCTACCAAAAAAAAAATTAAAAGCTGGATACTCAAGATGCTTATTTGGCTGAATTTTAAACGTTTTGCTGACATGTCCTCTTTATAGAGTATTCCTTTATTTTAATAGATTAATAAATTAAAATTGATTTATTATTATATTGTGTAACTGTTAAAGAAACCACTTTGCACTACACGTTCTCCCTCATTTCTCTGAAACCACCGTCGTCTATGAGTTTTCATGTGTCCTCTCTAGAACATGGGATTTAACACTTCATTTTGATTCCATTTTATCCATTTTTTGCAATGCTTTGACCTTTTGGAATTCGAATTTTCTTCTTGGGGTTGGTAATTTTAACAAAGTTCCTTCTTTTCTCTGTTTGGGGAGGAGGCTCAAGGATGGGTCTCTGCAACTCCAAGCCCTCCCCAAACCCTAACATCACTTTATCTTCTCCAGTTTCCGGCTCTAAAAACGTTGCCGTCCGAGCTGATGATGACTCTATCCCCGACAAGGATGGGTCAAAAGGGATTCTGCTTTAGAAAATGGTGAGCCAAACCCTTTATATCTTGATTTTATTGAAAAATTCTGAGTTGATTGCTGGATTGAATTATTTGTTGATTTTTCTTTCGTTATTTGATCGAGTACGCAAATAGAGTAAGTCGTTTCATTTACGAAAAATATTGAGTTGGAGAAAATAGCAAAATTCATCAATCGATTGATCTCCTTAGCATTCCAAGATGAAGAATTTGTCATTTTTACTTCCAGTTAGTTTATGTGATGAGCTCCTTTTGTAATTTATGAGTTAATTATTGGATTAAATTATTTGTTTTAACCATATATTTAACCATCTCATCTACCTATAAACAATGAAATATTACTACACAGAGTGTATATATACTAATATTTGGAGGGGCCGAAACTACTCATGACCATGGTGGTTCCGGCAGCCAGAGGGGCCCGGCCCCCCCAGCCCCCCTTTATACGCCCCTGGTCATAATGTGGATAACATGGCTGGTACTTCAACCCATGAGAATGATAAACACAGTTGCTCACCGGTTTGTTTGCATACTCAAATCATAAGAATAAATAGTACTCTCATTTCTTATTTCTCTGATCTTTGTTTACTCCTCTTTTCTCTTTCTAGCTTCATTTTCTTTTTTGATTGGCTTTGTTTAGGTCTTTTAGATTACTTTTGTCTTTGATCAGTGAGTTTCTTAAGTTACTTTTGTCTTTGTTTAGGTCTTTTATATTTTTACTTTTTCTCATCATTATTATTATCCAATTTCAACTTTTTTCTTAAATTTAAATATCAATTCATTTCAAAATAAAATAAAATAAATGTGAGTATATATATATATATGAAAAATAATATACTTATTTACTTCTAGTTAGTATATATATGAAAAATAATATATATATGAAAAATAATATACATATATTTATTATTTTAGTACATAAATAGTTCTAGTTAGTATAGTCGTTACTACTGCACTAATAATTTAGCTTCGATATAGAAAATATTGCAATCTTAAACATAACGTTTACGAGTTGGTGCAATTTCAAACCTAATTGATTAAAAATGAGTTTTTTCCATTAACATTAAAAATGAGTTATTTTCATATTAAGTGACCAGAATGGTGGAGGTTGGAGTGAGGATAGAACAAGAAATTACACATAAAAGACCTCATTTTCATCAATTAAGCTTGGAAATGTATCAATTGATAAACGTTAGGCTAAAAACTGCACTATTTTGTCTATGAATGCTAATTGCTCTCTCCTAATAACCATGTGACTAATTAGTATCTTATTCCTTGTAATAAAAAAATCATTCAACCTCCAACTTAAAAATGTATATATGGGAGGCCCAAATTTATCATCTCGCTCCAAGCCTCTAGAAGATCATGAATGGCCCTGGCTCCAATAGAAAATTCTGTGAAAATATATCCTCAAAGCATGTATTGTTTAGGACAGATTTACAAACCAACAAAAGGTTTTGTTTTTTTTTTAAATTGGCATATCCAGATGAAGCCTAACTTAAATTAAAGGGATTAATAAAAAGGTATATTATAATTATCATCTTCCTTCAATTTAAATATTATAGTTGGCAAGGTGTAGAAGCAGAAAAGATACTTACATATAGGCATTATATCTTTGCATTATTTATGAAATATGGTAGAAACCGAATTGATAAAATCTGGAAACCTTTTTTTTTTTCAAAAGCGAAATATATATTCCAATTGGTGATTTAAGTGGGTCTTCGACTAATATGTATGTCTACTTATATATTGAATATTTTTTTTAAATGATAATATTTAATTTATTTACAAATTATCAAATTTATATACACTCCGTGCATAACACGGGGTTAAAGGCTAGTTTCTCTAAAATATATATATTATAAGAAAATTTCAGAAATATGCTATTTAAAAAAACTAGACTGTTTTAACCTTTTAGACGCTCAAAATTGAGAATTCGTTATGACTTTCTCAAGCTAGGCCCTTGGACGTTTTTTGGTCTCCTACCCTTTTTTGGTCACATAGGCAGCGACTAGACCACGTGAGGTCGCCTAAAAGGTGCTCAAAAGCCATTTGGGTGATGATCAAAACAGAAATTTTTTCTTTCATTATTATAATTAACTTGTGAATATTGCCGCATGGTTTTTAGTAAATTTTGTTTTTTTCTTTATTATAATTAACTTTTGAACATTTTCGCATTGTTTTTAGTAAATTTAGTTTGTTTCTTTATTATAATCCACTTTAAACATTATTGAATGATTTTTGGTAAATTTTGTTTACTATTTTCGAATATTTTTGTTTAATTGTGTTCTCTACTTGTTTATATGATATGATTGAACATTTTAAGAATAATGTTCATAATTTTCGATTAATTATTTTACTTATGGATATTATTTTTTTATTTATTTTAATAATATTTTTGTTGAAATGTTTTTTGACATGTTTTTAAAGATATGTGTTACTAGTATACATATTTTTCTATATTAAATCGTTTTATATTACTATTTTTAGATAGTATAATACATATTTGGATTGCATTATAAATAAAATACAAAAATACAAATTTGATTAATCCCAATTAATCTTCGACTAATCCCTGATTAATCCCTAACGAGTTTAACCAATACTTATATATTCAACACTTAGGTAAATTATACATAAACCTAATTATTTTAGGTGAAATTTATATTTAGGGCTATAAAGTCTTAAA
This sequence comes from Euphorbia lathyris, assembly GCF_963576675.1. Taxonomy (NCBI): domain Eukaryota; kingdom Viridiplantae; phylum Streptophyta; class Magnoliopsida; order Malpighiales; family Euphorbiaceae; genus Euphorbia; species Euphorbia lathyris. The sequence continues at coordinate 13,811,810 of NC_088914.1, read as the reverse complement.
TTATTATTTTTTGACAACAGTCTTAAATTATTATTTGATAAGCTACTTAATGACTTAAATTAAAATATTAAGTACTTATTTAATTTAAGTGCGTTTAATAACAATTATTTCTCCACCACTTAAATTAATAAATTAAGTTAAAAAGCACTTATTTTGGTAAGTTAAAATATTTAACTTAACATTTTAAGTTAAATGTTATCAACTAATATTTTTATAATAATTATATCACTTAATATTTTCAGCACTTATAATATTCAGCACTTAAAATTCAATATTTATTTTTTCAGCACTTAATTTTCAGTTTTATCAAATATCACCTTTGTTAAGTATAACTTTACTTAAATTAAATTAGGGTTATAAATTTTAATTAAGTCCAATTTTTTTTTTTTACAATTGCAACTTTACATAAATTAATTCCAACTTTACTTAAATGATATCTAAAAAGAGAAGATTTACGTAAAGTGCAAATGTTTTACATAAAATTTGATTTTTCAAACGTAACGTAACGTAACGTACCTTACCATATTGTAATGTAACATAACGTAACGTAACATAATGTAACTTAATCTAACTTAAGCATAATGTAACTTGACGTAGCGTAACTTAATTTACGTAATGTAACTTAACCTAACTAAGCATAATGTAACTTAGTGTAATGTAACTTAGCGTACATAAATTAGCGTAAAGTAACATAATGTAACTTAGCATAATGTAACGTAACTTACATTATGTTACGTTTGTAACATTACGCTATGTTAAGTTACGTTACAATATGTTTTAGGTAAAGTTCATATTTAAGGTTATAAAGTTTAGTTACATTACACCAAGTTACGTTAAGTTAAATTACACTAAGATACATTAAATTAAGTTACGTTGCGTTATATTTAGTTGCATTACATTATGTTATGCTAATTAAGTTACCTTAGGGTAAGCTACATTACCTTTCATTACGTTATGTTACATTAGTTGTGTTACGTTACGTTACTTTAAGTTATGTTAGGTTTTGTTACATTATACTTAGTTATCTTACATTATATTACGCTAAGTTACATTAAGTTTCGATATGTTATGCTACTTTACATTACGTTACGTTATGTTACGTTATGTAACTTAACGAAACTTAATGTAAGGTAACTTAGCATAACATAACATAATGTAACAAAATATACTGTAACGTAAAGTAACCTAAATTAATGTAATGTAATGTACCTAGCACAATGTAACATAACGCAACATAATATAGCATAACACAACTTAACATAACATTACATACGTAACGTAACATAACGTAACATAACGTAACATAACGTAACATAACGTAATGTAACGTAACATAACGTATCGAAACTTAATGTAACTTAGCGTAACATAACATAACGTAACGTAACTAATTATAATGTAATATAACCTAACATAACTTAATGTAACGTAACCTAACATAATGTAATAACGTAACGTAATGTAATATAATATTGGTGTCTTAAGATTAATAAAAGCAATTAATTGTGCATTATTCATATATCGTGTCCCTCTCTGTGTTGTTGTTGCTTGTTGTTATGTATAATTGGTGTGGAATGTCTGGTGATATTAATGTGAATGCTTGTCCTTTTATCTGCCCCAGTTTATGGCTTGTTCCTAACCCGTATATGTGCTTATTGTAGAATCTAATACTTATATTTTTTTAATATTTAATTTTTACTATTTTTATCAAGCGCAACAACTTAGTGTATCTTTTTTATAATATTGATTTTATATAGTGTTCATTAGGACTCCAATCGAGCCGAGCTAAGTCGGGCTTTGGTATCCTCATGTTCGGCTCGGTAGAAAATGGAAAAGCTCGAGTTTGAGTTCAACATCCTATTCGCTTGGTCACTAAGAAAATTATAGTCGTTAAGTTACTTTACATTACGTTATGCTACACTATGTTATATTATGTTACGTTACGCTACATTATGTTATATTATATTATGTTGCATTACGCTACACTATGTTATGTTACGTCACACTATGTTATGTTAGGTTACATTACATTACATTATGTTACATTACGTTACGTTATGTTACGTTACGTTACATTAGGTTATGCTATGTTACACTACATTAAGTTACGTGATATTACATTACATTAAATTACGTATGTTACGTTACATTATGCTATATTATGTTATATTATGTTACGTAACGTAATATAGCGCAATGTAACGTAACATAATGTAAGTAATATGACGCAACATAATGTTATGTAACTTAACAAAACGTAAGTTAGCGTAACTTAACGTAATGTATCGTAACTTAATGTAACGAAAGTTAAAGTTACTTAATGTAATGTACTATAATATACAATAATGTACCGTAATATAATGTAACTTAGTGTTACACTAAGTTGCATTACCCTAAGTTATGTTATGATAAGTTAGGTTAAGTTACATTACATTGTATTACATTACGTTACATTATGTTATGTTATGTTACGTTATGTTGCATTATGTTACGTTACGTCACGTTACGTTACGTTAAGGGGTGTTACGTTATGTTATGTTACACTAAGCTACGATACGTTACGTTATGCTAAGGGGTGTTACGTTACGTTATGTTACACTAAGCTACGGTACGTCTACAAAATCAAATTTTACGCAAAACCTTTGAACTTTGCGTAAATCTTCTATTTTTAGTCTAAGTAAAGTTGGAATTAATTTACGTAAATTTTGTACTTTTATGTTTGAAAATGATCCAAACCACATCGTTTATTTTTGTACTTTTACCTTAAAACTTTATAACCCTTAATATGAATTTTACCTAAAACCATTAGGTTTATGCATAATTTATATTCGACACTTGAAATCCAGTACTTATATTTTCAATACTTAATTTTTAGTTTTATCAAGCGCAACACCTTAGTGCATCTTTCGTATAATATTGATTTTATGTAGTGTTTATTAGGACTCCAATCGAGCCAAGCTAAGCTGAGATTGGACTTTCATGCTCGGCTTGACAGAAAATGGATAAGCTCAAGTTTGAGCTCAACATCCTATTCGCTTGGTCATTAAGAAAATATTTTGACCCTGAGCTACTCGCGAGCAGCTTATTTATTTGTTCACGAGTTTTGCTCGCAAGCACCTCATTAATTATGTTCATAGACTTTGTTTATGAATAATTAATTAACTACGTTGACAAGCTACATAGTTTTGAACCTACAAAATAAAAGTTTCATACAAAACTACATACTTTTACATTTCCTCCTTTATAAAAATATTGATATTAAAAGAATAGTCAAACCAAGCTTGCTCTCAAGCCCGTTCATTAATATTATAATCGAGTTTGTCCATCAGATTGTTCACGAACTTATAACTAAGCATGTTTGCAAGCTTTCGATTCGAGTTTCACCATGCTCAAGCTGAGCTCCTTTATGAATCGAGCCTCAAAATCATACTCAAACTCGACACGTTTATAAATTAAAGAACACCAACCAGCTTTTATCGAGTTGAACCCCAAACCACTCATCTAGTGTTTATAGTTTATGTAATATTAAGAATCTAACTTTTGATGCGACCACAGCAAAACATATGAACAATAAAACTAGAAATTAAAAGGAAAGAGTTAGAAAAAGCTGAGGCATGTATTAGCAGTTTCCTTAAGACAGACGTCATCGCTATTGAGGATTGTCTCTCATGATGCAATAGATTACGCAAGTGAACTCAAACCGTGTGTAGTTATCCCCGGAGTAGGAAAACAAAAACATTATGAACAGATAGAGAGCATGACAAATTTCAGAGAATAATTTTTCCAACCTTATGTGAATTTGACAATCCATTATATAAATAGAACTCGAAAGGATATGTCTTTTCACGAACGAACATGACTATACACAGACAGACACGACTGTTCATGTACGAACACGACTATTCATGAAAGGAGATGTTTGTTGGTATTTAAATTAATATATAATTTTATTCAAAATTTTGCAACAGTAATATAATATCAAGCATATAAAAGAAAATATGGTGCTTCCTTTATCCCATTTCTCTAACAACATTTAATTTGACATGCAAAAGTATTAAAATCTCCAATTACAAGTAGAAATTTGACAATACGTATCATAACTTGAAAAAAAAATTACGAAAAAGAAATTGCACATATAAGCTCCAATTTATAAAGCTCAAACACAATAAAAAAAAAGAAAGAAAAGAAAAAACAAAGGGTTTTCGATACAATTAACAAAACAAGATAATAAACCCTCTTATTAAATAGAGTATATACATAATACTAATATTGACAAACAAATTAGAAAAACCAAGAAAAGTGTCATATAATTTTTTTTTTGAGAAAAATGCTTGTATTTTCATTACATAATAGAAGAAGTACAACAAGCAAAATACAACGAATAAAACTTCACATAAGTAGAGGCTAAAGCCAATACAAGATCCACGAAGGTATCATATAATTACATAGTTTCATTTGAACCCTTAATTTATTTATAATCTTATTTTAAACCTCTTAACTTTATATTCTTTCATTCATTCACATCCCAACTAAAATTATGTCTCACTTAAGACTTAATACTTCACTAGTCACTTCCTAATTGCACCATAATCACATTATGCATATGAAAATTGGTTTGAGCATAAAATGAAATTAAAATATACTAATACTAATTATGAGCATATTTGGAAGTGTAATGCGTATATAGGTTAAAGATTTAGGGATGTTACATTTCTCCCCCTTAAAAAATAATAATTTCACTTACTAAAAATTTCAAAAAGGTAGAGATATTGTGTCCTCGTTTTTTCCTTTACTTCCCAAGTCTCCTCATCAAGGGCTTGGTTATGGCTCTATCATACCTTAATAGCTGGAATTTCACGTTTTCTGAGTTATTTTATTTCTCTCCCAAAAATCTCTAGAGGTTGCTTACAGATTGTCAAGTCTCTATTCACTATCTCTATCTCTGGTTCCTGAATCATACGACTTGGGTCTGATCTGTATCTCCTCAATACTGATACATGTAATACACCATAGATTGAGGATAATTCTGGTGGTAAAGCTGACTATAACCCAATGGTCCAACTCTCTCTTTGATCTCATAAGGTCCCATGAATCGCGGATTCAACTTTCCTCTTTTGCCAAAACCGGTTATCCCTTCCATGGAAATATCTTCAAAAACACTTTATATCCGACTTCATAATCAATTTCCCTTCGGTATTGATACGTATAGGATTTTTTGTGTTCTTGGGCAGCCTTTATATATTTCTTTACCACATTGATTTTCTATTTTTTCATGGACCATTTATAGTCCATCTAATTGTATCATTCCTTCAACATCCCAACATTTTGTACTTCAACATGGTCAACCATTTTTCTAAGTGATAATACATTTGTCAATTAGTAAGAGAAATAATAATAATAATAATAATAAACATAATAAATCTAAGAATAAGTAACACCAAACAAGTGAAAACAATAGAATGTGTCTTTGACAAATGCAACTTATATGTACATGTTTTTCCCTCCACAAAAGAAAAGAAAAAGAAAAGAAAATAAAAAAAATGTAAATAATCTAATTCGAATTCCAACCTCAAAATATAATCTAAAAATGTAAATTAATATTTGAGAATATTGATTGTTTTTTGGTGAAAATAAATAACGAAGACCTATTCCTTAGAGCTAAAATGAATGAAATATCCAGAGAAGTAATAAATATAAAATCTGGATAAATATTTGTTTCCTAAACTAAAGGTTTTTCCTTATGTTTTTCCCTATGTTTTCCCCTATGTTTTCGTTCTCATGGAACTATTCAATTTTCTAAAATTATGTAGCACAAAACTATGTATAAATATGCCAAAGTATTGCAACTCCAAATCAAGTTCTTCAAAATAAAAAACAAGAAGAACATTCATATGTTTTCTATATAAAAAAATGAGGAAGTATGAGTTCTTATTCTTATGCATTTCACTATTTATCATATCATTATCATTTTCATCAGTAACCCATGCTCATTTAAAGAGTATAATTCACCATGCTGGAGAAGGAGGTTTCCGAGAACAAGGATCCAAAGTTAAAGTTTCCGATGGAGGAGGAGATGGAGGAGGAGATTCTGCTTCTGGTGGTTCAGGATCTGACGCAATCTCAGATTCAGCTTCAGGCTCAAGTCAAAGCTCTGGCGAAGTCTCAGGTTCAGGCCAAAGCCAAAGCTCTGGCTCAATCTCTGGTTCACATAAAAGGGAAGGCTCTTTCTCATTTTCAGGTTCACATAAAAGGGAAGGCTCTATCTCATTCTCAGGTTCACACAAAGGCGAACAATCTGGGTCATTTTCGGGTTCAGGAAAAGGCGAAAGCTCTGGCTCAGTCTCAGGTTCAGGCGAAAGCGAAAGCTCTGGCTCAATCTCAGGTTCAGGTGAAAGCGAAAGCTCTGGCTCAATCTCAGGTTCAGGCAAAAGCGAAAGCTCTAGCTCAATCTCAGGTTCAGGTTCAGGCAAAAGCGAAAGCTCTGGGTCAATCTCAGGTTCAGGTTCAGGCTCAAGCCAAAGCTCTGGCTCATTCTCAGGTGGAAACATTGAGCAATCTTCTTCCGATTCGGGCAAAAGTGAAAGCTCTGGCTCAATATCAGGTTCAGGTTCAGGTTCAGGTTCAAGCTCTGGCTCAAGTTCAATCACAGGTTCAGGAACCGGCTCAGGGTCTTCATCATCTTCATTTTCAACCAGTTCAGCACCCACTCCTGAAGGTTCTTCAAATCTGACCACTCAAGGAGGTGCTCCTTCCAGTGGAAATATAGAGCAATCTTCTTCCGATTCGAGCAAAAGCGAAAGCTCTGGCAACATATCAGGTTCGGGTTCAAGCTCAAGCTCAGGTTCAATCACAGGTTCAGGATCTAGCTCAGGGTCTTCATCATCTTTATTTTCACCGAGTTCAGCACCTGCTCCTGAAGGTTCTTCAAGTGTGACCACTCAAGGAGGTGCTCCTTCAGGTGGAAATATAGAGCAATCTTCTTCCGGTTCGGGAAAAAGCGAAAGCTCTGGCTCAATATCAGGTTCAGCTTCAAGCTCAGGCTCAGGTTCAATCACAGGTTCGGGATTTGGCTTAGGGTCTCCATCATCTTTACCTTCACCGACTTCAGCACCCACTCCTGAAGGTTCTTCAACTATGACCACTCAAGGAGGTGCCCCTTCAGGTGGAAATATAGAGCAATCTTCTTCTGGTTCGGGTAAAAGTGAAAGCTCTGGCTCAATATCTGGTTCAGGTTCAAGCACGGGCTCAGCTTCAATCACAAGTTCAGGATCTGGCTCAGAGTCTACATCATCTTTACTTTCACCGAGTTTATCACCCACTCCTGAAGGTTCTTTAACTATGACTAGTCAAGCAGGTGCTCCTTCAGGTGGAAATATAGATCAATCTTCTTCCGGTTCGGGAAAAAGTGAAAGCTCTGGCTCAATATCAGGTTCAGGTTCAACCTCAGGAACAGGTTCAATCACAAGTTCCGGATCTGGCTCAGGGTCTTCGTCATCTTTATTTTCGCCCAGTTCATCACCTACTCAAGAAGGTTCTTCAACTATGACCACTCAAGGAGTTTCTCCTTCAAGTGGAAATATAGAGCAATCTTCTTTTAGTTCAGGCAAATTTGAAAGCTCTGGCTCAATATCAGGTTCAGGTTCAGGCTCAAGCTCAGGGTCTCCATCATCTTTACCTTCACCGAGTTCAGCACCCACTCCTGAAGGTTCATCAACTATGACCACTGAAGGAGGTGCTCCTTCAGGTGGAAATATAGAGCAATCATCTTCTGGTTCGGGCAAAAGTGAAAGCTTTAGCTCCTTATCAGGTTCAGGTTCAAGCTCAAGCTCAGGTTCAATCACAGTTTCAAGATCTAGCTCAGAGTCTCCATCATCTTTACCTTCACCAAGTTCAGCACCCACTCCCGAGGGTTCTTCAACTGGGACCACTCAAGGAGCTGCTCCTTCAGGTGGAAATACATATCAATCTTCTTCTGGTTCGGGCAAAAGTGAAAGCTCTGGCTCAATATTAGGTCCAGTTTCAAGCTATGGATCAGGTTCAATCATAGGTTCAGGATCTGGCTCAGGGTCTCCATCATCTTTACTTTCACCGAGTTTAGCACCCACTCCTGAAGGTCCTTCAACTATGACCACTCAAGGAGGTGCTCCTTCAGGTGGAAATATAGAGCAGCCTTCTTTTGATTCCGGAAAAAGCAAAAGCTTTGGCTCAATATTAGGTCCAAGTTCAGGATCTGGGTCAGGGTCTCCATCAGCTTTACTTTCACCGACTTCAGCACCCACTCCCGAAGGTTCTTCAACTATGACTACTCAAGGAGGTGCACCTTCAAGTGGAAATGTAGAGCAATCTTCTTCTGATTCAGGGAAAATCAAAAGCCCTAGCTCAATATCAGGTTCAGGATCTGGCTCAAGTTCTCCATCATCTTTCCTTTCACCGAGTACATCACCCACTCCTAAAGGTTCTTCAACTATGACCACTCAAGGAGGTGCCCCTTCAGGTGGAAATGTAGAGCAATCTTCTTCCGATTCAGGAAAAAGCGAAAGCCCTAGCTCAATATCAGGTTCAGGATCTGGCTCAGGTTCTCCATCATCTTTACTTTCACCAAGTACAACACCCACTCATGAAAGTTCTTCAATTATGACAACTCACGGAGGTGCTCCTTCAGGTGGAAATATAGAGCAGCCTTCTTCCGATTCCGGAAAAAGCGAAAGCCCTAGCTCAGTTTCAGGTTCAGGATCTGGCGCAGGTTCTCCGTCATCTTTACTTTCACCAGGTTCAGCACCCACTCCTGAAGGGTCTTCAACTATGACAACTCAAGGAGGTGCTCCTTCAGGTGGAAATATAGAGCAGCCTTCATCCGATTCTGGAAAAAGTGAAAGCCCTAGCTCAGTATCAGGTTCAGGATCTGGCGCAGGTTCTCTGTCATATTTACTTTCACCGGGTTCAGCACCCACTCCTGAAGGTTCTTCAACTATCACAACGCAAGGAGGTGCTCCTTCAGGTGGAAATATAGAGCAGCCTTCTTCCGATTCCGGAAAAAGCGAAAGCCCTAGCTCAGTATCAGGTTCCGGATCTGGCTCAGGGTCTCCATCATCTTTACTTTCACCGACTTCATCACCCACTCCTGAAGGTTCTACAACTATGACCACTCAAGGAGGTGCTCCTTCAGGTGGAAATATAGAGCAGCCTTCTTCCGATTCCAGAAAAAGTGAAAGCCCTAGCTCAGTATCAGGTTCAGGATCTGGTGTAGGTTCTCCGTCATCTTTACTTTCACCGACTTCAGCACCCACACCTGAAGGTTCTTCAACTATGACAACTCAAGGAGGTGCTCCTTCAGGTGGAAATATAGAGCAGCCTTCTTCCGATTCCGGAAAACGCGAAACCCCTAGCTCAGTATCAGGTTCAGGATCTGGCTCAGGTTCTCCATCATCTTTACTTTCACCGCGTTCAGCACCCACTCCTAAAGGTTCTTCAACTATGACAACTCAGGGAGGTGCTCCTTCAGGTGGAAATATAGAGCAGCCTTCTTCCGATTCTGGAAAAAGTGAAAGCCCTGGCTCAATATCAGGTCCAGGTTCCGGATCTAGCTCAGGGTCTCCATCATCTTTACTTTCACCGACTTCAGCACCCACTCCTGAAGGTTCTTCAACTATGACCACTGAAGGAGGTGCTCCTTCAGGTGGAAATATAGAGCAGCCTTCTTCCGATTCCGGAAAAAGCGAAAGCCCTAGCTCAGTATCAGGTTCAGGATCTGGCGCAGGTTCTCCGTCATCTTTACTTTCACCGGGTTCAGCACCCACTCCTGAAGGTTCTTCAACTATGACAACTCAAGGAGGTGCTCCTTCAGGTGGAAATATAGAACAACCTTCTTTCGATTCCGGAAAAAGTGAAAGCCCTAGCTCAGTATCAGGTTCAGGATCTGGCGCAGGTTCTCCATCATCTTTACTTTCACCAGGTTCAGCACCCACTCCTGAAGGTTCTTCAACTATGACAACGCAAGGAGGTGCTCCTTCAGGTGGAAATATAGAGCAGCCTTCTTCCGATTCCGGAAAAAGCGAAAGCCCTAGCTCAGTATCAGGTTCCGGATCTGGCTCAGGGTCTTTATCATCTTTACTTTCACCGACTTCAGCACCCACTCCTGAAGGTTCTTCAACTATGACCACTCAAGGAGGTGCTCCTTCAGGTGGAAATATAGAGCAGCCTTCTTCCGATTCCGGAAAAAGTGAAAGCCCTAGCTCAGTATCAAGTTTAGGATCTGGTGCAGGTTCTCCGTCATCTTTACTTTCACCGGGTTCAGCACCCACACCTGAAGGTTCTTCAACTATGACAACTCAAGGAGGTGCTCCTTCAGGTGGAAATATAGAGCAGCCTTCTTCCGATTCCGGAAAAAGCGAAACCCCTAGCTCAGTATCAGGTTCAGGATCTGGCTCAGGTTCTCCCTCATCTTTACTTTCACCGGGTTCAGCACCCACTCCTGAAGGTTCTTCAACTATGACCACTCAAGGAGGTGCTCCTTCAGGTGGAAATATAGAACAGCCTTCTTCCGATTTCGGAAAAAGTGAAAGCCCTAGCTCTGTATCAGGTTCAGGATCTGGCACAGGTTCTCCGTCATCTTTACTTTCACCAGGTTCAGCACACACTCCTGAAGGTTCTTCAACTATGACAACGGAAGGAGGTGCTCCTTCAGGTGGAAATATAGAGCAGACTTTTTCCGATTCCGGAAAAAGCGAAAGCCCTAGCTCAGTATCAGGTTCCGGGTCTGGCTCAGGGTCTCCATCATCTATACTTTCACCGACTTCAGCACCCACTCCTGAAGGTTCTTCAACTATGACCACTCAAGGAGGTGCTCCATCAGGTGGAAATATAGAGCAGCCTTCTTCCGATTCTGGAAAAAGCGAAAGCCCTAGCTCAGTATCAGGTTCCGGGTCTGGCTTAGGGTCTCCATCATCTTTACTTTCACCGACTTCAGCACCCACTCCTGAAGGTTCTTCAACTATGACCACTCAAGGAGGTGCTCATTCAGGTGGAAATATAGAGCAGCCTTCTTCCGATTCCGGAAAAAGTGAAAGCCCTAGCTCAGTATCAGGTTCAGGATCTGGTGCAGGTTCTCCATCATCTTTACTTTCACCGGGTTTAGCACCCACACCTGAAGGTTCTTCAACTATGACAACTCAAGGAGGTGCTCCTTCAGGTGGAAATATAGAACAGCCTTCTTTCGATTCCAGAAAAAGTGAAAGCCCTAGCTCATTATCAGGTTCAGGATCTGGTGCAGGTTCTCCGTCATCTTTACTTTCACCGGGTTCAGCACCCACACCTGAAGGTTCTTCAACTATGACAACTCAAGGAGGTGCTCCTTCAGGTGGAAATATAGAGCAGCCTTCTTCCGATTCCGGAAAAAGCGAAAGCCCTAGCTCAGTATCAGGTTCCGGGTCTGGCTCAGGGTCTTCATCATCTTTACTTTCACCGACTTCAGCACCCACTCCTGAAGGTTCTTCAACTATGACCACTCAAGGAGGTGCTCCTTCAGGTGGAAATATGGAGCAGCCTTCTTCCGATTCCGGAAAAAGCGAAAGCCCTAGCTCAGCATCAGGTTCAGGATCTGGCTCCGGTTCTCCATCATGTTTACTTTCACCGGGTTCAGCACCCACTCCTGAAGGTTATTCAACTATGACAACTCAAGGAGGTGCTCCTTCAGGTGGAAATATAGAGCAGCCTTCATCCGATTCCGAAAAAAGTGAAAGCCCTAGCTCAGTATCAAGTTCAGGATCTGGCGCAGGTTCTTCGTCATCTTTACTTTCACCGGGTTCACCACCCACTCCTGAAGGTTCTTCAACTATGACAACTCAAGGAGGTGCTCCTTCAGGTGGAAATATAGAACAACCTTCTTCCGATTCTGGAAAAAGCGAAAGCCATGGCTCAGTATCAGGTTCTGGATCTGGCTCAGGTTCTCCATCATCTTTAATTTCACCGACTTCAGCACCTGCTCCTCAAGGTTCTTCAACTATGACCACTCAAGGAGGTGCTCCTTCAGGTGGAAATATAGAGCAGCCTTATTCCGATTCGGGAAAAAGTGAAAGCCCTAGCTCTGTATCAGGTTCAGGATCTGGCTTAGGTTCTCCGTCATCTTTACTTTCACCGGGTTCATCACCCACTCCTGAAGGTTCTTCAACTATGACCACTCAAGGAGGTTCTCCTTTAGGTGGAAATATAGAGCAGCCTTCTTCTGATTCCGGAAAAAGCGAAACCCCTAGCTCAGTATCAGGTTCAGGATCTGGCTCAGGTTCTCCCTCATCTTTACTTTCACCGGGTTCTGCACCCACACCTGAAGGTTCTTCAACTATGACAACTCAAGGAAGTGCTCCTTCAGGTGGAAATATAGAGCAGCCTTCTTCAGATTCTGGAAAAAGCGAAAGCCCTAGCTCAGTATCAGGTTCAGGATCTGGCTCCGGTTCTTCGTCATCTTTACTTTCACCGGGTTCAGCACCCACTCCTGAAGGTTCTTCAACTATGACAATTCAAGGAGGTGCTCCTCCAAGTGGAAATATAGAGCAGCCTTCTTCTGATTCTGGAAAAAGTGAAAGCCCTGGCTCAATATCAAGTCCAGGTTCCGGATCTAGCTCAGGGTCTCCATCATCTTTACTTTCACCGACTTCAGCACCCACTCCTGAAGGTTCTTCAACTATGACCACTCAAGGAGGTGCTCCTTCAGGTGGAAATATAGAGCAGCCTTCTTCCGATTCTGGAAAAAGCGAAAGCCCTCTCTCAGTATCAGGTTCAGGATCTGGCTCAGGTTCTCCGTCATCTTTACTTTCACCCGGCTCAGCACCCACTCCTGAAGGGTCTTCAACTATGACAACTCAAGGAGGTGCTCCTTCAGGTGGAAATATAGAGCAGCCTTCTTCTGACTCTGGAAAAAGTCAAAGCCCTAGCTCAGTATTAGGTTCAGGATCTGGCACAGGTTCTCCGTCATCTTTACTTTCACCGGGTTCACCACCCACTCCTGAAGGTTCTTCAACTATGACAACTCAAGGAGGTGCTCCTTCAGGTGGAAATATAGAACAGCCTTCTTCCCATTCCGGAAAAAGTGAAAGCCCTAGCTCAGTATCAAGTTCCGGATCTGGCTCAGGGTCTCCATCATCTTTAATTTCACTGACTTCAGCACCCACTCCTGAAGGTTCTTCAACTATGACCAATCAAGGAGGTGCTCCTTCAGGTGGAAATATAGAGCAGCCTTCTTCCGATTCCGGAAAAAGTGAAAGCCCTAGCTCAGTATCAGGTTCAGGATCTGGCGCAGGTTCTACGTCATCTTTACTTTCACCGACTTCAGCACCCACTCCTGAAGGTTCTTCAACTATGACCACTCAAGGAGGTGCTCCTTCAGGTGGAAATATAGAGCAGCCTTCTTCTGACTCTGGAAAAAGTGAAAGCCCTAGCTCAGTATCAGGTTCAGGATCTGGCGCAGGTTCTCCGTCATCTTTACTTTCACCGGGTTCACCACCCATTCCTGAAGGTTCTTCAACTATGACAACTCAAGGAGGTGCTCCTTCAGGTGGAAATATAGAACAGCCTTCTTCCGATTCTGGAAAAAGTGAAAGCCCTGGCTCAATATCAGGTCCAGGTTCCGGATCTGGATCAGGGTCTCCATCATCTTTACTTTCACCGACTTCAGCGCCCACTCCTGAAGGTTCTTCAACTATGACCACAAAAGGAGGTGCTTCTTCAGGTGGAAATATAGAGCAAACTTCTTCCGATTCCGAAAAAAGTGAAAGCCCTAGCTCAGTATCAGGTTCCAGATATGGCTCAGGGTCTCCGTCATCTTTAATTTCACCGACTTCAGCACCCACTCTTGAAGGTTCTTCAACTATGACCACTCAAGGAGGTGCTCCTTCAGGTGGAAATATAGAGCACCCTTCTTCCGATTCCGGAAAAAGTGAAAGCCCTATCTCATTATCAGGTTCAGGATCTGGCGCAGGTTCTCCGTCATCTTTACTTTCACCGGGTTCAGCATCCACTCCTGAAGGTTCTTCAACTATGACAACTCAAGGAGGTGCTCCTTCAGGTGGAAATATAGAGCAGCCTTCTTCCGACTCTGGAAAAAGTGAAAGCCCTAGCTCAGTATCAGGTTCAGGATCTGGCACAGGTTCTCCGTCATCTTTACTTTCACCGGGTTCACCACCCACTCCTGAAGGTTCTTTAACTATGACAACTAAAGGAGGTGCTCCTTCAGGTGGAAATATAGAACAGCCTTCTTCAGATTCCGGAAAAAGCGAAAGCCCTAGCTCAGTATCAGGTTCCGGATCTGGCTCAGGGTCTCCATCATCTTTACTTTCACCGGGTTCACCACCCACTCCTGAAGATTCTTCAACTATGACCACTCAAGGAGGGGCTCCTTCAGGTGGAAATATAGAGCAGCCTTCTTCCGATTCTGGAAAAAGCGAAAGCCCTAGCTTAGTATCAGGTTTAGGATCTGGCTCAGGTTCTCCATCATCTTTACTTTCACCGGGTTCAGCACCCACTCCTGAAGGTTCTTCAACTATGACAACTCAAGGAGGTGCTCCTTCCGGTGGAAATATAGAGCAGCCTTCTTCTGACTCCGGAAAAAGTGAAAGCCCTAGCTCAGTATCAGGTCCAGGATCTGGCGCAGGTTCTCCGTCATCTTTACTTTCACCTGGTTCAGCACCCACTCCTGAAGGCTCTTCAACTATGACCACTCAAGGAGGTGCTCCTTCAGGTGGAAATATAGAGCAGCCTTCTTCCGATTCTGGAAAAAGCGAAAGCCCTAGCTCAGTATCAGGTTTAGGATCTGGCTCAGGTTCTCCATCATCTTTACTTTCACCGGGTTCATCACCCACTCCTGAAGGTTCTTCAACTATGACAACTCAAGGAGGTGCTCCTTCAGGTGGAAATATAGAGCAGCCTTCTTCTGACTCCGGAAAAAGTGAAAGCCCTAGCTCAGTATCAGGTCCAGCATCTGGCGCAGGTTCTCCGTCATCTTTACTTTCACCTGGTTCAGCACCCACTCCTGAAGGCTCTTCAACTATGACCACTCAAGGAGGTGCTCCTTCAGGTGGAAATATAGAGCAGCCTTTTTCCGATTCCGGAAAAAGTGAAAGCCCTAGCTCAGTATCAGGTTCAGGATCTGGCGCAGGTTCTCCGTCATCTTTACTTTCACCGGGTTCACCACCCACTCCTGAAGGTTCTTCAACTATGACAACTCAAGGAGGTGCTCCTTCAGGTGGAAATATAGAACAGCCTTCTTCCGATTATGGAAAAAGTGAAAGCCCTGGCTCAATATCAGGTCCAGGTTCCGGATCTGGATCAGGGTCTCCATCATCTTTACTTTCACCGACTTCAGCACCCACTCCTGAAGGTTCTTCAACTATGACCACAAAAGGAGGTGCTCCTTCAGGTGGAAATATAGAGCAAACTTCTTCCGATTCCAAAAAAAGTGAAAGCCCTAGCTCAGGATCAGGTTCCAGATATGGCTCAGGGTCTCCGTCATCTTTAATTTCACCGACTTCAGCACCCACTCCTGAAGGTTCTTCAACTATGACCACTCAAGGAGGTGCGCCTTCAGGTGGAAATATAGAGCAGCCTTCTTCCGATTCCGGAAAAAGTGAAAGCCCTAGCTCAGTATCAGGTTCAGGATCTGGCGCAGGTTCTCTGTCATCTTTACTTTCACCGGGTTCAGCATCCACTCCTGAAGGTTCTTCAACTATGACAACTCAAGGAGGTGCTCCTTCAGGTGGAAATATAGAGCAGCCTTCTTCCGACTCTGGAAAAAGTGAAAGCCCTAGCTCAGTATCAGGTTCAGGATCTGGCGCAGGTTCTCCGTCATCTTTACTTTCACCGGGTTCACCACCCACTCCTGAAGGTTCTTCAACTATGACAACTCAAGGAGGTGCTCCTTCAGGTGGAAATATAGAACAGCCTTCTTCAGATTCCGGAAAAAGCGAAAGCCCTAGCTCAGTATCAGGTTCCGGATCTGGCTCAGGGTCTCCATCATCTTTAATTTCACCGACTTCACCACCCACTCCTGAAGATTCTTCAACTATGACCACTCAAGGAGGGGCTCCTTCAGGTGGAAATATAGAGCAGCCTTCTTCCGATTCTGGAAAAAGCGAAAGCCCTAGCTTAGTATCAGGTTTAGGATCTGGCTCAGGTTCTCCATCATCTTTACTTTCACCGGGTTCAGCACCCACTCCTGAAGGATCTTCAACTATGACAACTCAAGGAGGTGCTCCTTCAGGTGGAAATATAGAGCAGCCTTCTTCTGACTCCGGAAAAAGTGAAAGCCCTAGCTCAGTATCAGGTCCAGGATCTGGCGCAGGTTCTCCGTCATCTTTACTTTCACCTGGTTCAGCACCCACTCCTGAAGGCTCTTCAACTATGACCACTCAAGGAGGTGCTCCTTCAGGTGGAAATATAGAGCAGCCTTCTTCCGATTCTGGAAAAAGTGAAAGCCCTAGCTCAGTATCAGGTTTAGGATTTGGCTCAGGTTCTCCATCATCTTTACTTTCACCGGGTTCAGCACCCACTCCTGAAGGTTCTTCAACTATGACAACTCAAGGAGGTGGTCCTTCAGGTGGAAATATAGAGCAGCCTTCTTCTGACTCTGGAAAAAGCGAAAGCCCTAGCTCAGTATCAGGTCCAGGATCTGGCGCAGGTTCTCCGTCATCTTTACTTTCACCTGGTTCAGCACCCACTCCTGAAGGCTCTTCAACTATGACCACTCAAGGAGGTGCTCCTTCAGGTGGAAATATAGAGCAGCCTTTTTCCGATTCCGGAAAAAGTGAAAGCCCTAGCTCAGTATCAGGTTCAGGATCTGGCGCAGGTTCTCCGTCATCTTTACTTTCACCGGGTTCACCACCCACTCCTGAAGGTTCTTCAACTATGACAACTCAAGGAGGTGCTCCTTCAGGTGGAAATATAGAACAGCCTTCTTCCGATTATGGAAAAAGTGAAAGCCCTGGCTCAATATCAGGTCCAGGTTCCGGATCTGGATCAGGGTCTCCATCATCTTTACTTTCACCGACTTCAGCACCCACTCCTGAAGGTTCTTCAACTATGACCACAAAAGGAGGTGCTCCTTCAGGTGGAAATATAGAGCAAACTTCTTCCGATTCCGAAAAAAGTGAAAGCCCTAGCTCAGGATCAGGTTCCAGATATGGCTCAGGGTCTCCGTCATCTTTAATTTCACCGACTTCAGCACCCACTCCTGAAGGTTCTTCAACTATGACCACTCAAGGAGGTGCGCCTTCAGGTGGAAATATAGAGCAGCCTTCTTCCGATTCCGGAAAAAGTGAAAGCCCTAGCTCAGTATCAGGTTCAGGATCTGGCGCAGGTTCTCCGTCATCTTTACTTTCACCGGGTTCAGCATCCACTCCTGAAGGTTCTTCAACTATGACAACTCAAGGAGGTGCTCCTTCAGGTGGAAATATAGAGCAGCCTTCTTCCGACTCTGGAAAAAGTGAAAGCCCTAGCTCAGTATCAGGTTCAGGATCTGGCGCAGGTTCTCCGTCATCTTTACTTTCACCGGGTTCACCACCCACTCTTGAAGGTTCTTCAACTATGACAACTGAAGGAGGTGCTCCTTCAGGTGGAAATATAGAACAGCCTTCTTCAGATTCCGGAAAAAGCGAAAGCCCTAGCTCAGTATCAGGTTCCGGATCTGGCTCAGGGTCTCCATCATCTTTACTTTCACCGGGTTCACCACCCACTCCTGAAGATTCTTCAACTATGACCACTCAAGGAGGGGCTCCTTCAGGTGGAAATATAGAGCAGCCTTCTTCCGATTCTGGAAAAAGCGAAAGCCCTAGCTTAGTATCAGGTTTAGGATCTGGCTCAGGTTCTCCATCATCTTTACTTTCACCGGGTTCAGCACCCACTCCTGAAGGTTCTTCAACTATGACAACTCAAGGAGGTGCTCCTTCAGGTGGAAATATAGAGCAGCCTTCTTCTGACTCCGGCAAAAGTGAAAGCCCTAGCTCAGTATCAGGTCCAGGATCTGGCGCAGGTTCTCCGTCATCTTTACTTTCACCTGGTTCAGCACCCACTCCTGAAGGCTCTTCAACTATGACCACTCAAGGAGGTGCTCCTTCAGGTGGAAATATAGAGCAGCCTTCTTCCGATTCTGGAAAAAGTGAAAGCCCTAGCTCAGTATCAGGTTTAGGATTTGGCTCAGGTTCTCCATCATCTTTACTTTCACCGGGTTCAGCACCCACTCCTGAAGGTTCTTCAACTATGACAACTCAAGGAGGTGGTCCTTCAGGTGGAAATATAGAGCAGCCTTCTTCTGACTCTGGAAAAAGTGAAAGCCCTAGCTCAGTATCAGGTCCAGGATCTGGCGCAGGTTCTCCGTCATCTTTACTTTCACCTGGTTCAGCACCCACTCCTGAAGGCTCTTCAACTATGACCACTCAAGGAGGTGCTCCTTCAGGTGGAAATATAGAGCAGCCTTCTTCCGATTCCGGAAAAAGCGAAAGCCCTAGCTCAGTATCAGGTTCAGGATCTGGCGCAGGTTCTCCGTCATCTTTACTTTCACCGGGTTCAGCACCCACTCCTGAAGGTTCTTCAACTATGACAACTCAAGGAGGTGATCCTTCAGGTGGAAATATAGAGCAGCCTTCTTCCGATTCTGGAAAAAGTGAAAGCCCTGGCTCAATATCAAGTCCAGGTTCAGGATCTGGCTCAGGGTCTCCATCATCTTCACTTTCACCGACTTCAGCACCCACTCCTGAAGGTTCTTCAACTATGACCACTCAAGGAGGTGGTCCTTCTGGTGGAAATATAGAGCAGCCTTCTTCGGATTCTGGAAAAAGCGAAAGCCCTAGCTCAGTATCAGATTCCGGATCTGGCTCAGGGTCTCCATCATCTTTAATTTCACCGACTTCAGCACCCACTCCTGAAGGTTCTTCAACTAGTACAACTCAAGGAGGTGGTCCTTCAGGTGGAAATATAGAGCAGCCTTCTTCCGATTCCGGAAAAAGCGAAAGCCCTAGCTCAGTATCAGGTTCCGGATCTGGCTCAGGGTCTCCATCGTCTTTAATTTCACCGACTTCAGCACCCACTCCTGAAGGTTCTTCAACTATGACAACTCAAGGAGGTGCTCCTTTAGGTGGAAATATAGAGCAGCCTTCTTCCGATTCCGGAAAAAGCGAAAGCCCTAGCTCAGTATCAGGTTCCGGATTTGGCTTAGGGTCTCCATCATCTTTAATTTCACCGACTTCAGCACCCACTCCTAAAGGTTCTTCAACTATAACCACTCAAGGAGGCGCTCCTTCAGGTGGAAATATAGAGCAGCCTTCTTCCGATTCGGGAAAAAGTGAAAGCCCTAGCTCAGTATCAGGTTCAGGATCTGGCTTAGATTCTCCGTCATCTTTACTTTCACCGGGTTCAGCACCCACTCCTGAAGGTTCTTCAACTATGACGACTCAAGGAGGGGCTCCTTCAGGTGGAAATATAGAACAGCCTTCTTCCGATTCTGGAAAAAGCGAAAGCCCTAGCTCAGTATCAGGTTTAGGATCTGGCTCAGGTTCTCCGTCATCTTTACTTTCACCGGGTTCAGCACCCACTCCTGAAGGTTCTTCAACTATGACAACTCAAGGAGGTGCTCCTTCAGGTGGAAATATAGAGCAGCCTTCTTCTGACTCCGGAAAAAGTGAAAGCCCTAGCTCAGTATCAGGTCCAGGATCTGGCGCAGGTTCTCCGTCATCTTTACTTTCACCGGGTTCAGCAACCACTCCTGAAGGCTCTTCAACTATGACCACTCAAGGAGGTGCTGCTTCAGGTGGAAATATAGAGCAGCCTTCTTCCGATTCTGGAAAAAGCGAAAGCCCTAGCTCGGTATCAGGTTCAGGATCTGGCGCAGGTTCTCCGTCATCTTTACTTTCACCGGGTTCAGCACCCACTCCTGAAGGTTCTTCAACTATGACAACTCAAGGAGGTGCTCCTTCAGGTGGAAATATAGCGCAGCCTTCTTCCGATTCTGGAAAAAGTGAAAGCCCTGGCTCAATATCAGGTCCAGGTTCAGGATCTGGCTCAGGGTCTCCATCATCTTCACTTTCACCGACTTCAGCACCCACTCCTGAAGGTTCTTCAACTATGACCACTCAAGGAGGTGCTCCTTCTGGTGGAAATATAGAGCAGCCTTCTTCCGATTCCGGAAAAAGCGAAAGCCCTAGCTCAGTATCAGGTTCAGGATCTGGCGCAGGTTCTCCATCATCTTTACTTTCACCGGGTTCACCACCCACTCCTGAAGGTTCTTCAAATATGACAACTCAAAGAGGTGCTCCTTCAGGTGGAAATATAGAACAACCTTCTTCCGATTCCGGAAAAAGCGAAAGCCCTAGCTCAGTATCAGGTTCCGGATCTGGCTCAGGGTCTCCATCATCTTTAATTTCACCGACTTCAGCACCCACTCCTGAAGGTTCTTCAACTATGAAAACTCAAGGAGGTGCTCCTTCAGGTGGAAATATAGAGCAGCCTTCTTCCGATTCTGGAAAAAGCGAAAGCCCTAGCTCAGTATCAGGTTTAGGATCTGGCTCAGGTTCTCCGTCATCTTTACTTTCACCGGGTTCAGCACCCACTCCTGAAGGTTTTTCAACTATGACAACTCAAGGAGGTGCTCCTTCAGGTGGAAATATAGAGCAGCCTTCTTCCCATTCCGGAAAAAGCGAAAGCCCTAGCTCAGTATCAGGTTTAGGTTCTGGCGCAGGTTCTCCGTCATCTTTAATTTCACCGGGTTCACCACCCACTCCTGAAGGTTCTTCAACTATGACAACTCAAGGAGGTGCTCCTTCAGGTGGAAATATAGAACAGCCTTCTTCCGATTCTGGAAAAAGCGAAAGCCCTAGCTCAGTATCAGGTTCCGAATCTGGCTCAGGGTCTCCATCATCTTTAATTTCACTGACTTCAGCACACACTCCTGAAGGTTCTTCAACTATAACGACTCAAGGAGGTGCTCCTTTAGGTGGAAATATAGAGCAGCCTTCTTCTGATTCCGGAAAAAGCGAAAGCCCTAGCTCAGTATCAGTTTCCGAATCTGGCTCAGGGTCTCCATCATCTTTAATTTCACCGACTTCAGCACCCACTCCTAAAGGTTCTTCAACTATAACCACTCAAGGAGGCGCTCCTTCAGGTGGAAATATAGAGCAGCCTTCTTCCGATTCGGAAAAAAGTGAAAGCCCTAGCTCAGTATCAGGTTCAGGATCTGGCGCAGATTCTCCGTCATCTTTACTTTCACCGGGTTTAGCACCCACTCCTGAAGGTTCTTCAACTATGACCACTCAAGGAGGGGCTCCTTCAGGTGGAAATATAGAGCAGCCTTCTTCTGATTCTGGAAAAAGCGAAAGCCCTAGCTCAGTATCAGGTTTAGAATCTGGCTCAGGTTCTCCGTCATCTTTACTTTCACCGGGTTCAGCACCCACTCCTGAAGGTTCTTCAACTATGACAACTCAAGGAGGTTCTCGTTCAGGTGGAAATATAGAGCAGCCTTCTTCTGACTCCGAAAAAAGTGAAAGCCCTAGCTCAGTATCAGGTCCAGGATCTGGCGCAGGTTCTCCGTCATCTTTACTTTCACCGGGTTCAGCACCCACTCCTGAAGGATCTTCAACTATGACAACTCAAGGAGGTGCTCCTTCAGGTGGAAATATAGAGCAGCCTTCTTCCCATTCCGGAAAAAGCGAAAGCCCTAGCTCAGTATCAGGTTTAGGATCTGGCGCAGGTTCTCCGTCATCTTTACTTTCACCGGGTTCACCACCCACTCCTGAAGGTTCTTCAACTATGACAACTCAAGGAGGTGCTCCTTCAGGTGGAAATATAGAACAGCCTTCTTCCGATTCCGGAAAAAGCGAAAGCCCTAGCTCAGTATTAGGTTCCGAATCTGGCTCAGGGTCTCCATCATCTTTAATTTCACCGACTTCAGCACACACTCCTGAAGGTTCTTCAACTATGACCACTCAAGGAGGTGCTCCTTCAGGTGGAAATATAGAGCAGCCTTCTTCCGATTCCGGAAAAAGCGAAAGCCCTAGCTCAGTATCAGGTTCAGGATCTGGCTCAGGTTCTCCGTCATCTTTACTTTCACCGGGTTCAGCACCCACTCCTAAAGGTTCTTCAACTATGACAACTCAAGGAGGTACTACTTCAGGTGGAAATATAGAACATCCTTCTTCCGATTCTGGAAAAAGCGAAAGCCCTAGCTCAGTATCAGGTTCCGGATCTGGCTCAGGGTCTCCATCATCTTTACTTTCACCGGGTTCAGCACCCACTCCTAAAGGTTCTTCAACTATGACAACTCAAGGAGGTGCTCCTTCAGGTGGAAATATAGAACATCCTTCTTCCGATTCCGGAAAAAGCGAAAGCCCTAGCTCAGTATCACTTTCCGAATCTGGCTCAGGGTCTCCATCATCTTTAATTTCACCGACTTCAGCACCCACTCCTAAAGGTTCGTCAACTATAACCACTCAAGGAGGCGCTCCTTCAGGTGGAAATATAGAGCAGCCTTCTTCCGATTCGGAAAAAAGTGAAAGCCCTAGCTCAGTATCAGGTTCAGGATCTGGCGCAGATTCTCCGTCATCTTTACTTTCACCGGGTTCAGCACCCACTCCTGAAGGTTCTTCAACTATGACCAGTCAAGGAGGGGCTCCTTCAGGTGGAAATATAGAGCAGCCTTCTTCCGATTCTGGAAAAACCGAAAGCCCTAGCTCAGTATCAGGTTTAGGATCTGGCTCAGGTTCTCCGTCATCTTTACTTTCACCGGGTTCAGCACCCACTCCTGAAGGTTCTTCAACTATGACAACTCAAGGAGGTGCTCCTTCAGGTGGAAATATAGAGCAGCCTTCTTCTGACTCCGGAAAAAGTGAAAGCCCTAGCTCAGTATCAGGTCCAGGATCTGGCGCAGGTTCTCTGTCATCTTTACTTTCACCGGGTTCAACACCCACTCCTGAAGGATCTTCAACGATGACAACTCAAGGAGGTGCTCCTTCAGGTGGAAATATAGAGCAGCCTTCTTTTGACTCCGGAAAAAGTGAAAGCCCTAGCTCAGTATCAGGTTCAGGATCTAGCGCAGGTTCTCCGTCATCTTTACTTTCACCGGGTTCAGCACCCACTCCTGAAGGTTCTTCAACTATGACAACTCAAGGAGGTGCTCCTTCAGGTGGAAATATAGAGCAGCCTTCTTCCGATTCTGGAAAAAGTGAAAGCCCTGGCTCAATATCAGGTCCAGGTTCAGGATCTGGCTCAGGGTCTCCATCATCTTTACTTTCACCGACTTCAGCACCCACTCCTGAAGGTTCTTCAACTATGACAACTCAAGGAGGTACTCCTTCAGGTGGAAATATAGAGCAACCTTCTTCCGATTCCGGAAAAAGCGAAAGCCCTAGCTCAGTATCAGGTTCCGGATTTGGCTCAGGGTCTCCATCATCTTTAATTTCACCGACTTCAGCATCCACTCCTAAAGGTTCTTCAACTATAACCACTCAAGGAGGCGCTCCTTCAGGTGGAAATATAGAGCAGCCTTCTTCCGATTCGGGAAAAAGTGAAAGCCCTAGCTCAGTATCAGGTTCAGGATCTGGCTTAGATTCTCCGTCATCTTTACTTTCACCGGGTTCAGCACCCACTCCTGAAGGTTCTTCAACTATGACCACTCAAGGAGGGGCTCCTTCAGGTGGAAATATAGAGCAGCCTTCTTCCGATTATGGAAAAAGCGAAAGCCCTAGCTCAGTATCAGGTTTAGGATCTGGCTCAGGTTCTCCGTCATCTTTACTTTCACCGGGTTCAGCACCCACTCCTGAAGGTTCTTCAACTATGACAACTCAAGGAGGTGCTCCTTCAGGTGGAAATATAGAGCAGCCTTCTTCTGACTCCGGAAAAAGTGAAAGCCCTAGCTCAGTATCAGGTCCAGGATCTGGCGCAGGTTCTCCGTCATCTTTACTTTCACCGGGTTCAGCACCCACTCCTGAAGGCTCTTCAACTATGAAGACTCAAGGAGGTGCTGCTTCAGGTGGAAATATAGAGCAGCCTTCTTCCGATTCTGGAAAAAGCGAAAGCCCTAGCTCGGTATCAGGTTCAGGATCTGGCGCAGGTTCTCCGTCATCTTTACTTTCACCGGGTTCAGCACCCACTCCTGAAGGTTCTTCAACTATGACAACTCAAGGAGGTGCTCCTTCAGGTGGAAATATAGAGCAGCCTTCTTCCGATTCTGGAAAAAGTGAAAGCCCTGGCTCAATATCAGGTCCAGGTTCAGGATCTGGCTCAGGGTCTCCATCATCTTCACTTTCACCGACTTCAGCACACACTCCTGAAGGTTCTTCAACTATGACCACTCAAGGAGGTGCTGCTTCAGGTGGAAATATAGAGCAGCCTTCTTCCGATTCCGGAAAAAGCGAAAGCCCTAGCTCAGTATCAGGTTCAGGATCTGGCGCAGGTTCTCCGTCATCTTTACTTTCACCGGGTTCACCACCCACTCCTGAAGGTTCTTCAAATATGACAACTCAAAGAGGTGCTCCTTCAGGTGGAAATATAGAACAACCTTCTTCCGATTCCGGAAAAAGCGAAAGCCCTAGCTCAGTATCAGGTTCCGGATCTGGCACAGGGTCTCCATCATATTTAATTTCACCGACTTCAGCACCCACTCCTGAAGGTTCTTCAACTATGACAACTCAAGGAGGTGCTCCTTCAGGTGGAAATATAGAGCAGCCTTCTTCCGATTCTGGAAAAAGCGAAAGCACTAGCTCAGTATCAGGTTTAGGATCTGGCTCAGGTTCTCCGTCATCTTTAATTTCACCGGGTTCACCACCCACTCCTGAAGGTTCTTCAACTATGACAACTCAAGGAGGTGCTCCTTCAGGTGGAAATATAGAACAGCCTTCTTCCGATTCTGGAAAAAGCGAAAGCCCTAGCTCAGTATCAGGTTCCGAATCTGGCTCAGGGTCTCCATCATCTTTAATTTCACTGACTTCAGCACACACTCCTGAAGGTTCTTCAACTATAACGACTCAAGGAGGTGCTCCTTTAGGTGGAAATATAGAGCAGCCTTCTTCTGATTCCGGAAAAAACGAAAGCCCTAGCTCAGTATCAGTTTCCGAATCTGGCTCAGGGTCTCCATCATCTTTAATTTCACCGACTTCAGCACCCACTCCTAAAGGTTCTTCAACTATAACCACTCAAGGAGGCGCTCCTTCAGGTAGAAATATAGAGCAGCCTTCTTCCGATTCGGAAAAAAGTGAAAGCCCTAGCTCAGTATCAGGTTCAGGATCTGGCGCAGATTCTCCGTCATCTTTACTTTCACCGGGTTCAGCACCCACTCCTGAAGGTTCTTCAACTATGACCACTCAAGGAGGGGCTCCTTCAGGTGGAAATATAGAGCAGCCTTCTTCCGATTCTGGAAAAAGCGAAAGCCCTAGCTCAGTATCAGGTTTAGAATCTGGCTCAGGTTCTCCGTCATCTTTACTTTCACCGGGTTCAGCACCCACTCCTGAAGGTTCTTCAACTATGACAACTCAAGGAGGTGCTCCTTCAGGTGGAAATATAGAACAGCCTTCTTCCGATTCCGGAAAAAGCGAAAGCCCTAGCTCAGTATCAGGTTCCGAATCTGGCTCAGGGTCTCCATCATCTTTAATTTCACCGACTTTAGCACACACTCCTGAAGGTTCTTCAACTATGACCACTCAAGGAGGTGCTCCTTCAGGTGGAAATATAGAGCACCCTTCTTCCGATTCCGGAAAAAGCGAAAGCCCTAGCTCAGTATCAGGTTCAGGATCTGGCTCACGTTCTCCGTCATCTTTACTTTCACCGGGTTCAGCACCCACTCCTAAAGGTTCTTCAACTATGACAACTCAAGGAGGTACTACTTCAGGTGGAAATATAGAACATCCTTCTTCCGATTCTGGTAAAAGCGAAAGCCCTAGCTCAGTATCAGGTTCCGGATCTGGCTCAGGGTCTCCATCATCTTTACTTTCACCGGGTTCAGCACCCACTCCTAAAGGTTCTTCAACTATGACAACTCAAGGAGGTGCTCCTTCAGGTGGAAATATAGAACATCCTTCTTCCGATTCCGGAAAAAGCGAAAGCCCTAGCTCAGTATCACTTTCCGAATCTGGCTCAGGGTCTCCATCATCTTTAATTTCACCGACTTCAGCACCCACTCCTAAAGGTTCTTCAACTATAACCACTCAAGGAGGCGCTCCTTCAGGTGGAAATATAGAGCAGCCTTCTTCCGATTCGGAAAAAAGTGAAAGCCCTAGCTCAGTATCAGGTTCAGGATCTGGCGCAGATTCTCCGTCATCTTTACTTTCACCGGGTTCAGCACCCACTCCTGAAGGTTCTTCAACTATGACCACTCAAGGAGGGGCTCCTTCAGGTGGAAATATAGAGCAGCCTTCTTCCGATTCTGGAAAAACCGAAAGCCCTAGCTCAGTATCAGGTTTAGGATCTGGCTCAGGTTCTCCGTCATCTTTACTTTCACCGGGTTCAGCACCCACTCCTGAAGGTTCTTCAACTATGACAACTCAAGGAGGTGCTCCTTCAGGTGGAAATATAGAGCAGCCTTCTTCTGACTCCGGAAAAAGTGAAAGCCCTAGCTCAGTATCAGGTCCAGGATCTGGCGCAGGTTCTCTGTCATCTTTACTTTCACCGGGTTCAACACCCACTCCTGAAGGATCTTCAACTTTGACAACTCAAGGAGGTGCTCCTTCAGGTGGAAATATAGAGCAGCCTTCTTCCCATTCCGGAAAAAGCGAAAGCCCTAGCTCAGTATCAGGTTTAGGATCTGGCGCAGGTTCTCCGTCATCTTTACTTTCACCGGGTTCACCACCCACTCCTGAAGGTTCTTCAACTATGACAACTCAAGGAGCTGCTCCTTCAGGTGGAAATATAGAACAGCCTTCTTCCGATTCCGAAAAAAGTGAAAGGCCTAGCTCAGTATCAGGTTCCGAATCTGGCTCAGGGTCTCCATCATCTTTAATTTCACCGATTTCACCACACACTCCTGAAGGTTCTTCAACTATGACCACTCAAGGAGGTGCTCCTTCAGGTGGAAATATAGAGCAGCCTTCTTCCGATTCCGGAAAAAGCGAAAGCCCTAGCTCAGTATCAGGTTCAGGATCTGGCTCAGGTTCTCCGTCATCTTTACTTTCACCGGGTTCAGCACCCACTCCTAAAGGTTCTTCAACTATGACAACTCAAGGAGGTGCTCCTTCAGGTGGAAATATAGAACAGCCTTCTTCCGATTCCGGAAAAAGCGAAAGCCCTAGCTCAGTATCAGGTTCCGGATCTGGCTCAGGGTATCCATCATCTTTACTTTCACCGACTTCAGCACCCACTCATGAAGGTTCTTCAACTATGACCACTCAAGGAGGTGCTCCTTCAGGTGGAAATATAGAGCAGCCTTCTTCCGATTCTGGAAAAAGCGAAAGCCCTAGCTCAGTATCAGGTTTAGGATCTGGCTCAGGTTCTCCGTCATCTTTACTTTCACCGGGTTCAGCACCCACTCCTGAAGGTTCTTCAACTATGACAACTCAAGGAGGTGCTCCTTCAGGTGGAAATATAGAGCAACCTTCTTCCGATTCTGGAAAAAGTGAAAGCCCTGGCTCAATATCAGGTCCAGGTTCAGGATCTGGCTCAGGGTCTCCATCATCTTTACTTTCACCGACTTCAGCACACACTCCTGAAGGTTCTTCAACTATTACCACTCAAGGAGGTGCTCCTTCAGGTGGAAATATAGAGCAGCCTTCTTCCGATTCGGGAAAAAGTGAAAGCCCTAGCTCAGTATCAGGTTCAGGATCTGGCGCAAGTTCTCCATCATCTTTACTTTCACCGGGTTCAGCACCCACTCCTGAAGGTTCTTCAACTATGACCACTCAAGGAGGTGCTCCTTCAGGTGGAAATATAGAGCAGCCTTCTTCCGATTCTGGAAAAAGCGAAAGCCCTAGCTCAGTATCAGGTTTAGGATCTGGCTCAGGTTCTCCGTCATCTTTACTTTCACCGGGTTCAGCACCCACTCCTGAAGGTTCATCAACTATGACAACTCAAGGAGGTGCTCCTTCAGGTGGAAATATAGAGCAACCTTCTTCCGATTCTGGAAAAAGTGAAAGCCCTGGCTCAATATCAGGTCCAGGTTCAGGATCTGGCTCAGGGTCTCCATCATCTTTACTTTCACCGACTTCAGCACCCACTCCTGAAGGTTCTTCAACTATGACCACTCAAGGAGGCGCTCCTTCAGGTGGAAATATAGAGCAGCCTTCTTCCGATTCCGGAAAAAGCGAAAGCCCTAGCTCAGTATCAGGTTCAGGATCTGGCTCAGGTTCTCCATCATCTTTACTTTCACCGGGTTCAGCACCCACTCCTGAAGGTTCTTCAACTATGACAACTCAAGAAGGTGCTCCTTCAGGTGGAAATATAGAGCAGCCTTCTTCTGACTCCGGAGAAAGTGAAAGCCCTAGCTCAGTAGCAGGTTCAGGATTTGGCGCAGGTTCTCCGTCATCTTTACTTTCACCGGGTTCACCACCCACTGCTAAAGGTTCTTCAACTATGACAACTAAAGGAGGTGCTCCTTCAGGTGGAAATATAGAACATCCTTCTTCCAATTCCGGAAAAAGCGAAAGCCCTAGCTCAGTATCAGGTTCCGGATTTGGCTCAGGGTCTCCATCATCTTTAATTTCACCGACTTCAGCACCCACTCCTGAAGGTTCTTCAACTATGACCACTCAAGGAGGTGCTCCTTCAGGTGGAAATATAGAGCAGCCTTCTTCTGACTCCGGAGAAAGTGAAAGCCCTAGCTCAGTAGCAGGTTCAGGATTTGGCGCAGGTTCTCCGTCATCTTTACTTTCACCGGGTTCACCACCCACTGCTAAAGGTTCTTCAACTATGACAACTAAAGGAGGTGCTCCTTCAGGTGGAAATATAGAGCAGCCTTCTTCCGATTCCGGAAAAAGTGAAAGCCCTAGCTCAGTATCAGGTTCAGGATCTGGTGCAGGTTCTCCGTCATCTTTACTTTCACCGGGTTCAGCACCCACTCCTGAAGGTTCTTCAACTATGACCACTCAAGGAGGTGCTCCTTCAGGTGGAAATTTAGAGCAGCCTTCTTCCGATTCCGGAAAAAGCGAAAGCCCTAGCTCAGTATCAGGTTCAGGATCTGGCTCAGGTTCTCCATCATCTGTACTTTCACCGGGTTCAGCACCCACTCCTGAAGGTTCATCAACTATGACAACTCAAGGAGGTGCTCCTTCAGGTGGAAATATAGAGCAGCCTTCTTCCGATTCCGGAAAAAGCGAAAGCCCTAGCTCAGTATCAGGTTCAGGATCTGGCTCAGGTTCTCCGTCATCTTTACTTTCACCGGGTTCAGCACCCACTCCTGAAGGTTCTTCAACTATGACAACTCAAGGAGGTGCTCCTTCAGGTGGAAATATAGAGCAGCCTTCTTCTGACTCCGGAGAAAGTGAAAGCCCTAGCTCAGTAGTAGGTTCAGGATTTGGCGCAGGTTCTCCGTCATCTTTACTTTCACCGGGTTCACCACCCACTCCTGAAGGTTCTTCAACTATGACAACTCAAAGAGGTGCTCCTTCAGGTGGAAATATAGAACCGCCTTCTTCCGATTCCGGAAAAAGCGAAAGCCCTAGCTCAGTATCAGGTTCCGGATCTGGCGCAGGTTCTCCATCATCTTTACTTTCACCGACTTCAGCACCCACTCCTGAAGGTTCTTCAACTATGACCACTCAAGGAGGTGCTCCTTCAGGTGGAAATATAGAGCAGCCTTCTTCCGATTCCGGAAAAAGCGAAAGCCCCATCTCAGTATCAGGTTCAGGATCTGCCGCAGGTTCTCCGTCATCTTTACTTTCACCGACTTCAGCACCCACTCCTGAAGGTTCTTCAACTATGACCACTCAAGGAGGTGCTCCTTCAGGTGGAAATTTAGAGCAGCCTTCTTCCGATTCCGGGAAAAGCGAAAGCCCTAGCTCAGTATCAGGTTCAGGATCTGGTTCAGATTCTCCGTCATCTTTACTTTCACCGGGTTCAGCACCCACTCCTGAAGGTTCTTCAACTATGACAACTCAAGGAGGTGCTCCTTCAGGTGGAAATATAGAGCAGCCTTCTTCCGATTCTAGAAAAAGTGAAAGCCCTGGCTCAATATCAGGTCCAGGTTCCGGATCTGGCTCAGGTTCTCCATCATCTTTACTTTCACCGACTTCAGCACCCACTCCTGAAGGTTCTTCAACTATGACAACTCAAGGAGGTGCCCCTTCAAGTGGAAATATAGAGCAGCCTTCTTCCGATTCCGAAAAAAGTGAAAGCCCTAGCTCAGTATCAGGTTCAGGATCTGGCTCAAGTTCTCCATCATCTTTACTTTCACCGGGTTCAGCACCCACTCCTGAAGGTTCTTCAACTATGACAACTCAAGGAGGTGCCCCTTCAGGTGGAAATATAAAGCAGCCTTCTTCCGATTCCGGAAAAAGTGAAAGCCCTGGCTCAATATCAGGTCCAGGTTCCGGATCTGGCTCAGGGTCTCCATCATCTTTACTTTCACCGACTTCAGCAGCCACTCCTGAAGGTTCTTCAACTATGACCACTCAAGGAGGTGCCCCTTCAGCTGGAAATGCAGAGCAATCTTCTTCCGATTCAGTAAAAAGCGAAAGCCCTAGCTCAATATCAGGTTCAGGATCTGGCTCAGGTTCTCCATCATCTTTACTTTCACCGACTTCAGCACCCACTCCTGAAGGTTCATCAACTATGACTACTCAAGGAGGTGCTCCTTCAGGTGGAAATATAGAGCAGCCTTCTTCCAATTCCGGAAAAAGCGAAAGTCCTAGCTCAGTATCAGGTTCAGGATCTGGCTCAGGTTCTCCGTCATCTTTACTTTCACCGGGTTCAACACCCACTCCTGAAGCTTCTTCAACTATGACAACTCAAGGAGGTGCTCCTTCAGGTAGAAATATAGAGCAATCTTCTTCCGATTCAGGAAAAAGCGAAAGCCCTAGCTCAATATCAGGTTCAGGATCTAGCTCAAGTTCTCCATCATCTTTACTTTCACCGAGTTCAGCACCCACTGCTGAAGGTTCTTCAACTATGGCCACTCAAGGAGGTGGTCCTTCAGGTGGAAACATAGAGCAGCCTTCTTCCGATTCTGGAAAAAGCGAAAGCCCTAGTTCAATACCAGGTTCAGGATCTGGGTCAGGGTCTTCATCATCTTTACTTTCACCGACTTCAGCACCCACTCCTGAAGGTCCTTCAACTATGACCACTCAAGGAGGTGGTCCTTTAGGTGGAAATAAAGAGCAATCTTCTTCTGGCTCAATATCAGGTTCAGGCTCAGGCTCAGGTTCAATCATAAGTTCAGGATCTGGCTCAGGGTCTTCATCATCTTTATTTTCGCCGAGTTCAGCACCCACTCGTGAAGGTTCTTCAACCATGACCACTCAAGGAGGTGCTCCTTCAGGCGGAAACATTGATCAATCTGCTTCTTCTTCAGGACAAATCGAGCAGAGTTCTTCGAGTTCACGAAAAAGTGAAATCTCTGGCGATGTCTTAAGTTCCGGTTCGGGCAAAAGCGAAAGCTCTAGCTCAATCTCAGGTTCAGGTTCAGGCTCTGGTTCGGGGTTTTCATCATCTTTCTTTTCCCCTACTTCAGCACCCACTCCTGAGGCTTCTGCAACCATGACGACTCATGGAGGTGCAAGTAGTGAGAGCTCCTTCAGCTCAAATAGCGAATACAAAGGCAGTTTCAAAAAGGTTTACGCATTCGGTGACTCATTCACTGACACAGGAAATGCTGATGCACTTAAAGGCCTGAAACCATTTATTGGTTCAATTGTGTCGAAGAAATTGAAAAGTCAGAAATTGAAAGGACATAGATTGAGCAATGGAAAATTGATGGTTGATTTCCTTTGTGAGTCACTTGGACTGCCTTCATTGCATGCATATAAGGACGCTTCTGCTAATTTCTCCAATGGAGCTAACTTTGCTGTTGGAGGATCAACTTGCTTGAAGTCTGACTTCTTTGCTAGACAAAAATTTCGAAACAGCTTAATGTGGTCTCATAAGCCTCAAAGTGTATTGACTCAAGTCGATTGGTTTAACACTTATCTCAAGAATACAGCTTGTAAAGGTATGGATGATGTTGCTTGCAAGAACCATCTTCAAGGCTCTCTCTTTTGGCTTGGTGCTATTGGTTTCAGCGATTATGCTCGCATGTTCGGTCCTGCACTTTCTGGTCAATCTATTACACAAGTATCTGTCGATCATGTCACCAAATTTCTCAAGGTATGCAACACTCAAAACACTCATCTTCTTGTGTGACCGGTTTGAATCTTCAGTCGTTTCTAAACCCTAAACCCTAAAACTTGTTTATTTGAACAGGCATTTTTGGAAAGAGGAGCAAAATTTATAGTTGTTCAAGGGTTACCACCAGCAGGATGTTGCCCACTGCAACTATTCTTGAATGCACTTAAAGGAAGGGATGAAATGGGATGTTCACCAATCATAAACTCAATGATCAAGGTACATAACCAACTTCTTCAGAAGAGAATCAAAGACTTCCGAATACTATACAAGGGCAGCACAATAGTTTATGCAGATACATGGAGAGCATTCACAGAAATCATCACACACCCCAAAGTATACCATTTACAAGAGCCATTCAAGTCATGTTGCGGAGCTGGAGGCGGATTATACAACTTCAACATACACTCTCTTTGCGGTGCAAAGGGCACTTCAGCTTGCCAAAACCCCCAAAACTACATCAGTTGGGATGGAATTCACTACACTGAAACAATGAACAGAAACTTAGCTGACTTGTTGCTCAACAAAGGCTACTGTAGTCCATCATTTGACACTCTTATCAAAGCCAAGCAGAGTTTCAAAGGTCAAGTGAGGATCGGCGGTGAGTTGGGTAGAAAGGGAATGTCGAATTTGGAATTTGATGACTAGAATGGCCTGTGTTTCTTCATTACATTCTATTAATGGGATAAGATATGATTTTCCTAATTAGAATAAAATAGAGTTTTGAGTTGAAAAAACTATCCCTAGTGTGCTCCCAAGATTTGGGATTGTTTCAAAATTCTACACTAGTTAGAAAAGTTAGTACATATTCTTTTCTAAGTTCTATGTTTACTCACAAAAAGTTAGAACCCTAAGGTGGTAGCATACGACTAATCAGAAGACGAATATGGAGGGAGGTCGTTAGAGTTGGATCTCCTTATGCATTCCTGGTTGATTCAAGTCGTCTCGCTCTCAGTTCAAAGAAGAATGGTACGTTTTGAGCATTAATTAAACTATACAGCTTTGTTTTTAGTCGTTTTGTTTTTGTCAGACATAGTTTTCTTGCTCTTTTATATCTTAATGTTGATTGATGACAAGCAAAGTTGATTTTGGGGTATTTTGATAAGTACATAATTTACATGTATTAAATGAGTAATTTATAATGATTTTTAGTACCTTTGGGAAGTTTTTCATTCCGTATTTCTTATAAAAATTGCATGTTTTGTATATGACAGTGCTCAAGACGCTTGAAGTTGTGCTTGGAAAGCAATTTTTGGTCAGATTCACAAAGAAGTTAGAGGGAACTTTTGGAGTGAAAACATGGACAATTTAGGTGCAATGAACTGCATCTAAAATGTAAACTCAACAAAACAGGAAAGAAGACCCATTAGATTAATTCATGAATATTTTGTGATCTTGTTTAGCTTGTATTGGTAGATAATGTCAATGGTTTAGGATGTGTTGTGTAAGTAGCTTGGTTCACTAAGAAAGTGGTGCAAACCACTTGCTCAACTGTCAATACCACTTAATATTTGTTTATTATCTTGTTGCATTTCTTAACCCTATAAAATGTACTTTGGGCGGTGTAAAGCAACATCATTAACTTGATCACTTAATGTTATGACATACTTTATTCATCTTTTTCTCTCTTCGTATATTTTCTCTCTAGTTTTATTAATATTTTATTCTTCGTAGTAGCAGTTTTGCCTTGACCATTGAGGAGTAGTCGATTTCAGGTAGAACCAACCATGGGGTTGGTGGATAGATAGTTATTCTACTTGTTCTACAAATGCATAACATCTTACAAGACTGTCTATTGTAAAGCTGACATATGTGGTCATTTTATATAACAACTAAATAATTGTAAGGAGACTTGGATTAGGAGGTGGATAAACCATTGGGCACATGTACGTTGGGTTTGGAGACATGAAAATCCTCATGCTAAAGGTGATTTGTATAACTATGCTTCTTGATGAGGACATCTCCATCAACAATGTGACAAGGGGAGCAGAAACGGAGGGGGCAAAAACAGCGTGGCACGCCGAGCCAGATGACACACGTCGTGCCACCAAAGGAGCTGATAGGACGAAGGGACATGACCAACATGGCACGATGTGCCATGCAGCTTGTCGTGCAACTGATGGACGGAATCCACAAGAATCCTGCAAAGGACTCACACACCGTGTGAGTCATATGGCACGGCGTGTGGATCCCTTTGAGTTTCCTTTTCCGCCAAGTTGATTCATGAGGAGACAAGAACTGCCATCAACTAATTACTATTTTGCCACTCTGATTATTACTATTGTTCCATTCATCATATTTACCCTACTACCCCTCTATTTATCTATTCCTATCTTATCCTTAGGGTTTAATATTTGCTTGTAGCCCTGGTGAGACATTTTGGTACTTTTGCTTGAATTACAAAGGGGTATATATGCTCCTTATTTTGTAATCAAACTTAACTTTTATGAAATCAAACATCATAGCCTCCATTGGAGCTTAGATTTATTCCATTGGGATCGCTCATTCTTCAAGTTTTAGTTTGAGAAGATTGTATTTTTTGTTGGTTTAAGATTAAAACCTTCACCTCGATTTTAATCCGTATCATTTCCTTGTTCTTACTTCTTTCTCATAAATCAATGGACGGAGACTTGATTATATATATATATATATATATATATATATATATATATATATATATAATTGATATATTACAATTATAATCAAATTAGAATTCACAGTTCCTTATAGAATTATAATCCTTTAATTAATTTATCCATAACTACAATCAAATTACAATTATCCAATAAATCAATTAAACAAGGCTTAATGTTCCTCCAGCCCCCTTAACTTGTCCAAATTGATCATTTTACACTCCAACTCATCGAATGTCTTATTTACCCCCTTAACTCCATAAAAATGGTATTTCTCACCCATTTAAGTTGTCCAAATTGGTCATTTTACCCCTCCCTAACTGATCGAATGTCTTATTTACCCACTTAACTCCATAAAAGTAGTATTTCTCACCCTCTATGATCCTCTCCATAAAAGTGGTATTTCTTACCCCTTTATAGTGCAAAATTAATATGACTTATTCAAATGAGTTTGAAAATGTATATTTTTTAATATCAACTTTTTTATTTTGTTTTAATTTGATAATTATATTGATCATTCATGTGTTTATTACAATAATATTATATTATAATAATTAGATAATTAAAACTTAACTAGCCAAAAAAGTTGAAAAGAGAATGAATAAAAGATACAAATAACAAGAACATTGATATAAACAAGTTAAAAACATTATATGTAGGGATAAGGTACCAAAATTGACCTATGGTTTTTGAGGAAGTATCAATTTAGGTTCCATGTACAAATTAGCACCAATATAAGTTTAACGTTTTAAAAAATGTATCAATTTAGGCATTGATAACAGATTGTAAGGGGTGAGAAATACCACTTTTGTGGAGTTAAATGGGGTAAATAGAATATTCTATGAGTTGGGGAGGTAAATGGACATGTTGAGGGGGTGAGAAATACCACTTTTATGGAGTTAAGAGGGTAAATAGGACATTCGATGAGTTAGGGGGGTAAAATGACCAATTTGAACAAGTTAAGGGGGATGGGGTATCATTAGGCCACCTCATCCTACTAAGAATTTTGGCCCAGCTCATTTATCGAGTCTAAAATTACCATTCCCTCCTCCGATCTCAATTCTTTGTGTGACCTATTAGGTTCTTATCGCTACTAGCCGTATACAATTACTGTTATTAACTTAAACAAATTATGTCAACTAAACGTATAACAGAATGAGTGCGTAGACTATATTAGCAGAATCATCACATTCTCCTAGAGTCATAAGAAATCAGGTTGATTATGACGTTTATCTTTTTGTATTAGGTGCAGTACAATACAATCCTTCATCAGCTAATCGATCCTTAAACGAGTATGTAGCTATGGAAACTGTCAATTTACATATAATGAGATGTTTATTTTACTTGTTTATATAGAATTAACTCTGAATAGATAGGTTAAGTGAAATCTCCATTTCAAACTTTTAACCCCATTACCTTGCAAGGATTTCGAGTTAATTCTCCACAAGAGGCCATGGATATATCTTCCTTTATCAAGAGTGATGAATGCTCAATCTAACAGTAACTATCTTGCAATTACTTTATGTGATATCCTACACTTGCTCGGACACACCCGAGGTGTCATACATGTATAGATCGTGTTAGAAACAGAGTCAAAGCATCACACTCCATAATCTAGAATCACTAATTAATGTTTGTTTGAGTCTGATGATTACTTATACCTACTAATACATTTGAGACAAAACATGCGACACTAAATAAATTCATCCATCCTGTTATCTCAAGTCAGGTCCCTAATCCTAATGAAATCCTTCACCGGATTCATGTAATTGTGTAGATAGCTGAATACCTAAAGCTTGTGAGATCAACTTTCTGTCCATGAACAGAAAACACTGTAACGTGCAAGTCTTTATGGTATTATGTCAATCCCTTAAAATAATACTTGAGTTGGGGGAATTTAAGTTTATCAACTAATTAGTTAGAATCATAAGGTATAGTCTCACTGTATGGTTGTATGAACACTTTATGTTTACTTTTATAAACTTAAATTTTCCTTTTATTTAACTTATTCAATTGTGATAAAAGATTAATGCCTTTATATAGTTAAACATACTATATATCATATATAAATCAAATGATTCAATAATGAACAATTCCTTTACAAGTATATTATATCCTAAAACAATTGTCTATAAGACATTGATATGCACGTAATTGATCTTATTTAAGCATACCTTATGTTATAAAAATGGGGCTAATAAAGGTTTTTTCTTGTATAAACGAAGGACTAATTGGTGTTTTATGAAAATTTGTATTGATCAAGTCAAAAAGGCTGTTATACAGCATGTTTTGCATCTGCCAAAAGGAGAGGAGCTAGCTATGAACTACGGGTAATACTGCGATCTGATGAAGGACAGCGGCTTGAGGAAGCGGGCAGGAATAGGCGACCAAAAGAACCATGATGATATGATGTTTTGACTCTTGAGTGTTCAAGAGTCAAAGAAGATACCACCACTTTTAGTACCAAAACAATATCCATCGCTTTTTTTGAACAATCTTTTTATTGTAATATTTTAATTTATTTTTCGTACTCTTTGGAGATCCTTTTCCCTCCTATTTATATCGGTAGTGGAGGGAAAGGAAGGGAGACTTTGGACTGAACAATTTTGGAGAGAAGAAGCTCTCTAGGAACGAAATGATAACTCCTTCCATGGAGTGTCACCGATTAAGCTCACCATGAGTGAGTAGTTGTTTTGAATGTGCTAGGCCAGCGAGGGCTGGTGCTGTAAGTTATCTATTTCCTTTTTATGAATGAATGTTAATATATGTTGACGTGTTTGATGAAGTTCTTATTCTCATTTTACATGCATCTATCTTAGTGAATAATGAATGATAGGGAACTGCTTTCATTGTCATGGATATCTTATCAAACTTCTAAGACCCGAAATAGGAATATTAGGGGATTGTGTCAAGGGTTTTCTAGACAGAAATGTTGTTTCGTTCGTAATGCAAGAAAGAACCAACCTTGAGGACGCTTAAGGTTGTAGTAGGACTTAGGATCTTAAGAACACACGAAAGATGACTTAAGTGAGCATTAAAGTAGAGACCTTGGCTTCACTATATGACATTCATGAATAAATAGGAAGTACGATGCTGTAAGCAACCTGTTCCGCTTTGGCTTAGCCTGTTCTCTCTTTTTATCATAACCAAACCATAACTTTTGAGAGTGAATCTTTACATTTAGTATTTTCAATAACCAGATCAAATCATTTCTCCACTAAAGAAAAGTCACATATCACGAACAC
Organism: Euphorbia lathyris; assembly: GCF_963576675.1. NCBI lineage: Eukaryota > Viridiplantae > Streptophyta > Magnoliopsida > Malpighiales > Euphorbiaceae > Euphorbia > Euphorbia lathyris. Next base: position 13,773,664 of record NC_088914.1, on the reverse strand, counting down.
CCTGTTCTACAAGGTTAATCTAGTAAAAATTGATCATCAATCTCTGAGGAGACGATACTCTACTTATCATTTTATTACTTGTATCTAGTGCACTTGTTAGAGTCTGTTTTGAGGACAACAGACATAAAACCAACATTCTCTCATTTGGACGAAAGCCAATTATTTCTAAAAACAATCCCATATATGTTTGCATAACGATCATGAACATTTTTGGGGTAAAACCTTTCTTAAATGGATATGCAAGATTGTCCTTGATAGCCACACTTTTAATTCTCACATCTATTATAGTTGTTATCTCTCGAAAGAGATAGTGTCGATTGAGGTAATGTTTGGACATATTATGAGACCGCAAGTCTTTAGCTTGTGCAAGATATCTATTGTTAATCTCATTTACAATGTTAGGTACCACGCTTAGTTCAGTAATGAAATTCCATTCCAAACTTCTTTTTCAGCTGCTTCCAAAAGCTGCTATATACTCTGATTTGATCAAAACTCGGCTACAGTTCCCTACTTGGAACTATTCTAGCTAATCGTACCTCTTTCAGAATAAACATGTATTCTGTGTAATCATATTTGTCTGTTTGATGATTTGTATATGAAAGTCTCAAACTTTCAAATTATCATCTCCATATACTCGGAACATATCTTTAGTCTTTTCAAGTACATAAGAATGTTCATGACAACAATCTAGTGACAATCAGTCAGGTTTACCCATAATTGACTTTCTCATGCTTAAAGCAAAAGTGATGTTAGGTCTAGTGCAAAACGCTTTTAGCACTTTGTTAATATATGTAGACTGGAAGAGGTCAAGCAGTCTTATCAATCTATCTCCATAGATCTTAATCCTTAAGATATAAGCTGCTTCTCCCAAGTCCCTCGTGGAGAATGTTTATCTGATAATCAAATTTTCATCGATTGCAACATAACTACATCGTTTCCCATTTGTAGAATATCATCGACATATATAATACTAAGTAAATGACCGAGATCCCACTAGTTCACATGTACATGCTTATAAGAGCCTCCTCATAAATCGTAGGTTCATCGTCTAAAACGGGAACCTCTTCGTCATCTCCCATTAAAAATCCAAATCTCTCTAGGATTTGACAAACTCGACCAGACCTACGAGGTATTAGTGTCACATGCGTCTCATCCTATGATATAGATTCAGGTTCCACCATCGCTTCTGCTATTTCAGCCCAAACCTCTTCTTGAACTTCATCAAGTTCAATCATACTTCTGACTTGTGTTTCTAGCAAAAACTCTTTCTCTAGAAATACAACGTGTTTGGATACTATTACTTTTTTTTATCATCCGGATGATAGAAGTAATATCCTACTATGTCTTTTAGATATCCAATGAAGAAGCATTTATCAGATTTAGGATCTAACTTATCTAATGTTATATGTTTATTATATACTGAACATCCCCAAATCCTCATGAAAGGGAAACTGGGTTTCTTTCCAATGAACAACTCAAATAGAGTAGAACTGGCGGATTTGGTGGGTACTCGATTCAAGGTAAATAAGGCGGTTCTAGGGTGTAGCCCTGGAACATCTTTGGAAGAGAGGTTGTTCTCATCATAGATCATACCATACCTAATAGATTAGGATGTCTCATTCCAGATACACCGTTGTTTTTCTACTTCATTCTTGAAGCATTTGAACTTCTAAAAAAGCTTCTGACTTATGCTTCATCAAGTAGATGAATCCATATCTAGTATGATCATCTATGAAGCTAATGAAGTAACTGAAACCTCATATTGCTTATGTTTCCATATGGCTACATACATCTGAATGTATTAGTTCTAAAGTGTTTGATACACGTTCCCGTTTACTGTTAAAGGTGTAGATGACAAAATTCATGATCGAAAAGACAATTTGATGAATAATTTTCTAATTGGCCCAACTTGTCAATGTTAGGGGTAAATTTTCTCTTGACTAACAATGTTAAGGATAAAATCACAATATTTTAGATGTTAAGGGTAAAATTGCTTCAAAGTGTAAATATTAAGGATATTTTTCACCTTATGCTGTGTTAAAATTTACAATATAATAGTGTTTAATTGAAAATAATTCATTCTTAAAAAAATATTAAAGTTGAATCAAGACTTTAATTAATTTAAGAAAATGTAAATTAATTGATGATAAGAGCTCATGCTATCCGGATACGATATATCCGGATAGACTAGACAACAAAAAATATAGGTTCCGAAAATAACCTTTTACCAATAATAATCATTATATCAAATAGGCTTATCAGATGGTATGAAATTTTAGGTGTATTACTATTCATAGCCCTAATTTTCCACATTTAGCCTCAAACAAAGATGGAAATACCCTTAAGTCAAAATCTCAAATCCTCTCAACTCTTGAAATCCTCTCAAATTCTAAACTCAAATCCTGACAAAAAAATATGGATCGAGGGAGGGGCGGCAAAGGACAGGGATTAATGGTACGTAATTTCGACTCGAACAAATGCTTTTTTACGGTTTTATGATTGAAATTACTGGTTTTCAAATTTCGGTATCGGGAGTTCGAACGTATGATTATCACGCCTCACCACAAGGTGAGGTGTATGAACATCACGCCCTCACACAGGTGAGAGTGTGATGCTATTACGCCTCACCTGTGGTGAAGGCGTGATACTCATGCGCCCTCACCACAGGAAGGGCGGTGAGGGCGTGATGCTATTACGCTCGTAGGTGGATAATTTTTTTATTTTAATTATACATAATATTTTTTAGAATATAGTTAGAATAATAAATTATATCTTTTTAGAGTTTTAATTTATTTTTAAAAAAAATAATATTTAGTTAGATGAATAATATTTGTATCCAGTTTATAATTTTATAAAATAATGTGGTTAATACACATAGAGGGAGAGTGTGTTGGGGTTTAGTGTCCTATAGTCAATTGTTCTAGGATATAAACCAGTTGAAAATGAATTGTTCTTTTTATATCATTTGTATTAATAAGATGTGGTTTTCAACTATATAAAGTCAATTACTTTTAAGAACTAAATAAGTCTAATAAAAGGAAATCCCTGAGTTTATTTAAGTGATTATAAAGTGTTTATACAAGTATGAAGTGAGACAAAACATTATAATAAACTAATAAACTTAAAACCACCCCAAGTCAAGTAATATGTTTTGAATATGGGTTGATGTTAGGTATGAATAGGACTGCAATAAAACATCATGTTAATAACAATTTGTGTGTGATTTAGGCGAATTATTCCTAAATAAAAGAACTTATAAGTGTTTTATGCAAATTTGTATTGATTAAGTCAAAAGGGCTACCACACAGCCTGTTTTGCAACGAACCTTGAGGAGTAGAGCAACTTTTGATCCGGCAGATCTCCGTTGCGCACCTGATGACGGATGGCGACTGGACAAGTGGCAGGAGCGGCATGGCAGTGACAGCAGACGTAGGAAAGGAAGAAAAGCAACATGATGACAAGATGGATCACCCCCCTGAGTGTTCAAGGGTCAAATTAGAATTAATCATTTCCTAGTATTAGCTGTAGAAAAATAATCTTTTGTAATATTTTGTGGTACGGCTCGTATTTCTTCCTTTATATAGACATAGTGGAAGGAAGGAGAGCAGTACCCTTTTGACTTCGGATAATCGTTAAACTAGAATTTTGGCTTCTTTGGGAGAGGAAAAAGCTCTCTAAGGAAGATGACTCCATCAATGGAGGTTTGTGGAATTAACTCAGGCTGTTCACTCTACACTATGAGTGAGTAGTCAATTTGAATGGGTTTGGCCAGTTAGGGCTGGTTATGTAAGTCTTCTATTATCTTATTTATGAATGAATGGTGATATATTATGTTGTGCTTGATGAATCTTTAACTCCATTGCTTAAGGCATGTATGTTAGTGTTAGATGCATGATAGGAAACTGCTTTCATCTTCACGGAACTATTTGTCGAGCCTTCAACCCCGAAACAGAGATGTTAGGAGTTTGTATCAAGGGTTTTCTTAATAGAAATGATGTTTCGATCATAATGCAAGAAAGAACCAACTTTAGGGACGCTTGAGGTTGTAGTACGTCTTAGAATCTTAAGAACACACGAGAGTTGACTTAAGTGAGCATTAAAGCAGAGACCTTGACTTCACTTTACATCATTCATGAATAAATAGGGTGTTTACAGACTGAAAGTAACATGTTCCGCTGTGCTTAACCTATTTTGCCTTTTACCGTCATTAAGTACTTCTTTTAATCAACCAAATCATTGACTTTGTTACTGTTTAAAAACATCTCTCAATTTAAAGAATACACACACCACGAACACCCTGTTCTATAAAGTATTTCTTATAAACTTTGGTCCTCAATCCCTGTGGATACGATACTTGACTTATCACTTTATTACTTGTATCTAGTACACTTGCTAGAGTCCATTCAGGAGACAACAAGTTTTTGGCGCCGTTGCCGGGGATTGAAAGCAACAAAGTCTATTCGAACTTTTCTGTGAAACAAGGTGTTTTTAATCTGTTTGCTAAACAGTGCAGCTAGAAGGAATCTTTATCGGTTTATGCGTAGAGATGGACCTCCTGTTTTTCCTATCGATCTCGAATTGGAGAGAACATGTAGACGAAACAGAGTGGGAGCTCGACGTGCAAGACAAAGAGAACGACAAAGAGAGAGAAGAATGGATGGAAGGGTACCACCCGAACAACCAGTTTAACCAAACCAGGAAGAAGAGGGAGAGAATAACAACCCTCCTGTCATGTGAATCAGAGATTATTCCAGACCAACCACAGAAGGACATTCATCATATATCGTGCTGTCCAACGAAGGGAACAACATGTTCGAGGTGAAAGCATCTATGATACAAATGTTGCAGGCATCCGTACAGTTCAATGGATACCAGTCGGAAGATCCAAATGGGCATATCCTTGAATTTATCACGTTGTGCAACACTTTCAGGCCAAATAGAGGCGTTGCTGACGACATAATCCGACTAAAGCTGTTTCCTTTTTCTCTAATAGATAAAGTGAAGAATTGGTTGAAAAACTTGCAACCAGGAACGATTACTACTTGGGAAGAAATGGCCAACGCTTTCTTAATGAAATATTTCCCACTAAGGCAAGCCATTAAGCTCAGAAATGAGGTTTCCCGTTTCGTGCAAGAAGAGGATGAATCCTTAGCCGAGGCATGGGAAAGGTACAAGGAATTACTAAGGAGAGTCCCCAATCATGGCATCCTTATGTGGATGCAAATGCAGAACTTTTACAATGGGGTAACCAAAATTTATAAGATCCAGATCGAGTCCATAGCCAATGGAAACCCTGAAGATCTGGAATCACAAGCCTTGTACGACCTTATTGAGAGAGTAGTAAGCACAAGTTATAACTGGCACTCCGCCAGAAGTGAAGGAAAAAGAGCGGGAAATGAAGATGTTGTGTCAAAATTGACAAGCCATGTAGAACAGCTTGCCAGACAGCTCGGCAAGATAAATGTGTCCTCGATCCACAACGAACCACCATTCAATAAAATTTGTGATTTTTGTGGAGGCCTTCATTTCAGCATCAACTGTCCCGGAGTTAAGCAGGGGAAGGGTGCACAGGAAGAATGTGATTATGCAGGGTATAATCAGAGGAATCCACCGAACCCATATTCTAACACATATAACCCTGCCACAAGAAATCATCTGAATTTCGGATGGACAGGCCAGCCCAACCAGCAGGAACAACCAAGATATCAACAATAGCAAGGAGGACACTACCAGAGGCAACCTCAGCAGCATTATAAACAACTTGTTCCACCAAAGGAAGATATAGAGCCAGATATGAAGATGATGATGATGCAGTTCATGAAACAGACACAAACATTAATTAAAAATCTAGAAACACAAGTCCATTAATTAGCTGCATCTACGTCAAAAGGGAAGGGAATAATGCCATGCAACACAGAGCCAAATCCAAAGGGCAATGTCATGGCAATCACCCTGAGATCTGGTAAGCAAACTAAACCCATTATATCTACTGATGAAAATGCTGATTGTGCATAAACATTCGAAGAAACTGAAGGAGAGCAGGAACAGACTGTTTCTAGTCAAGAAGAAACCAGGAAGACAAAATCTACTAGTGAGCAGGATCAGGGGGAAAGCGGAAAGATATACAAGCCACCTCCGCCTTATGTTCCGCCTGTGCCATATCCAACGCGGTTGATCAACAAAAAGCTGGAAGAACAGAATTCTAAGGTTAGACACCTTAAGGAAGTTTCACATCAACATTCCTTCGTCGAAGCACTTGCACAGATGCTGTCATATGCAAAATTCTTGAAAGATCTCGTGTCAAACAAGAAAAATCATTTATGACCCTAAAAAGATCAACTTTGGAGAAAACCCTATAATGTTGTGGGAAAAAGAAAAGATATATGCTAAGATAGAACTCATAAACCCTAATGATGTTGTTCGCACCAGACCAATAAGATATAGTCCTGATGATCAAAAGGAATTTGAAATACAAATAAAAGAATTATTAGACTTAAAATTAATTAATAAGAGAAAACGATTTTTGATGGATACTTTTTACCTTATAAGAGAAATTTAATTAATAGATTATCAGGAAAAAAGTGGTTTAGTAAATTTGATTGTAAAAGTGGCTTTTGGCAAATTAAGCTTACTAAAGAATCAAGAACTTTAACAGCATTTAGTGCACCATAAGGACATTATGAATGGATTGTGTTACCTTTTGGTTTGAAAAATGCACCCCAGATATTTCAACGAAGAATGGATACGATATTTAGAAAATTAAATGAATTCTGTGTAGTTTATGTCGATGATATATTAATCTACAGTAATAATATAGCAGACCATTTACAGCACCTAGATGCATTTATAAAAACAGTAAGACAACATGGAATCCTTTTATCTGAAAAGAAATCAGAAATCTTTAAAAATAAAATAGAATATTTAGGATATATAATAGATAGTGAAGGATTACAACTACAAGATCATATCGTAACTAGAATCGAAAAATTTAAAAAAAAAATAGATACTAAGAAAAAAGTCCAACAATTTCTAGGAATAATAAATTATGCATCAGATTATATAAAAGACTTACCAAAATTACGATAACCCTTGCAAGAGCTAATTAAGAAACATAAAGTATTTGAATGGACGACAACTCATACTGATACTATAAGAAAAATAAAAGAAGCAGTAAAAGTTCTCCCAAAATTAAGACTACCTAAAGATAATGATCAATTAGAATTATATACAGATGCTAGTGATATCGGGTGGGGAGCAGGACTCATCGCATATAGAAAAGAAGATATAGACAAAGAAACTCCTTTAATATGTGGCTATAGATCAGGAACTTGGAAACCCTCAGAGAAAAATTATCATATCAATGAAAAAGAATTACTAGCTGTTAAAAATGGAATTAAAGGGTTTAGGTATCATTTGTTACCCATAGAATTTATCATAAGAACAAATAATACACAAGTAGGAGCATTTATCAGAAATAAAATAGACCCCCTACCAGAACTGAACAAAAGAAGGCATTGGCAAAGTTTTTTCAATTGCTATAATTTTATTGTTAAACCTATCTCTGGAAAACGAAATATCTTAGCTGATTTTTTGAGCAGGAATGGAGATAATGATCCAGCGAATATCAGAAATCAGAAATCAGAACCGCCAGATGCTTGCAATGATCAGAAATCATGAGAACTTTCTGGACAACCTTGAGGAAGAACTCAAGAAACTCCAGTCTCAGAACAATCAGAATATAAGAACCATGACTCCTAGATCATCTTATGAGTTGTTAGGAGATCTTCATAAGAAGCCAATTGAGATGCCAACTTCATCAAGTGGACTTTCAGGAGCCACCACCTTGAACCATACTAAGCTGATTAATCAGAACTCATCAGAAATCACAACCTCCCAGGTTATACAATTCCCTCCAGAAATGACAGAAGCACATAAGAATATCATGAAATTTTTTACATATAAGAAGAGTCAAACCGTATATAGAACCATTAAGATGACCAAATACCCTAGGTATATATGCTCAGAAGACTACAGTCTAGATGTTGTTCAGAAACTATTTCGATATGGATTTCTGGACAAAGTCATGACTGATGAGAGCCTTAATAGTGTTTCAAAACTCCCATCTATCATACCCAGATCCATTGACGAACTTGGATTAAGATTTGGAAGATGAATATTTTGTGTTCAAATTTTTGATGCTGCTATGGACTTAGAAGGGAAACCAATAATAATTGCTCAGATCTTTAAGACTGGTAGAAACACTAAGATTGATGTAGATAATTCCGACCATCAATGGGACATTCCCTGCAAATTAGAAAATTTTAAATCTTGGTTAGGAGAAAAACGAGCACATGGAATCCATATGATCAAATGTAGACTCGAAGACTATATTAGAAATAAAAAGGTGGCTATAATAGCCAGATCGAATCATGGAGAAGTTGAAGAAATGATAACTATCAACTATTTAATGGAAATGGGTGATGAAACGAGTCAACAAATTTTGATAGAAATGCATACGAAATTGATGGATAAGAAATATAAACATAGTTCAGATACATTGGCCCATTATGAATCCATATATGGCCCAAGAAAATCATGTTTAATTAGAATTGAGCCCATAAGACCTGAGCCCATGAATATTGACTCCATAAGGCCCAAAGAAGAAGCCCATCCAGGAAAAGAGGAGGATCCATTTGTTTAGAAAATGAGATAAAAATGTATAAGAAAAATAAGAAATATAAGAACGAGGTGTCAATACCTAAAGAAAAGGTGGCAATAAGATCAACACGTGGCAAGACATGAAAATATGAAGAGACATATGTCCAAAGAAGAAGCATGAGGTGGAAACATTAGAGATTAATGGCAAGATGTAAAGCTTGAGGTGGAAGAGCAAAATAAGAAGCATTCGACACGTGTAACCTAAAAGTTTGTACTTTTAACTTTTGTAATGATGTAATCTCCTTTTTGGTAATTTCACCTTTGATCTTCTACCTATATAAGGAAAAGACATATGATGTATGAGACATAACTTGCTTTGAGTAATAAACTCTTTCTTTCTCTCCTTCCATGGCTTTCTAAACTTCCCCTTTTAACATTCATAGTTGTTAAATATTTATGTTTAACGTCCGTATAGCATATTAGTTTAAAAAGAGTCAGAGTGATACAGCAACAATAGTTATCATTCAGACGACTCCAAGAGGTGTGTAGAGATGCTGGAACATAGCCCTAACCCATGATGATGAAGAACGGGTCTCAGACAGAGTTCAAAAGTCTCCACTGAGGATTGCTTTGAAAGGTATACTGAAGTTTCTCTATAACTCTTGTCCTAATTAAATTTATTTGTTATATTTAGTTAAATGTAAAGCTTTAATATATTATGAATGTTAAATTTCATTTAAAAATGGTTACTTCAATGTTCGTTTGTCTTCCTACCCTTTTTAGGGTCATAAGAGCGATCCTGCACACATCAGAAAAAACGTCAGTGGATATAAAGGTAGGACTCGCTTAATGATAATCCATTTATTACAAGGAGTTAAAATACTTATGGTTTCAGATTTGATTAGCTGGACTTTAAAGAAATCAAGGAAATTATTTCCTAATAATATATGTTGTTTCATATTTTCTTGATAAATTATGGGTAATCGAAAGATTGTCTTGTTAAGTATTAATCTCATGTTTTCGGCTATAATATCTAATTCTTTCATTTGTTCATTAAATCCTGTAACTCTAACCTTATGTCCTTTAGATCTTTTCCATTTATGGGGAACTAGTACATCTTGCTTCGCTAAACACTATCTATAAATATGCGGCGTTTTATAATCTTATTAGGTTTATATTCTACCAGTGCTTCTACATATATGGCTACCATTAGTTATCAGTTTCACTATCTTCATATTCTAGTGGTTCTAATTCTTCTGAGTTCTCACCTTGAGTTTCAGTAATATAAAATTCATCTTCTTTATGCCATTTATCATCGCTGGCTCTTATTTGTTCTAGACTCATTATAAATTCTGTTGTTCCTATATATTTGACACCTTTTTGTTTTAATTTAGGGCATTTATTAGCATAATGTCTTTTCTCATTACAATTCCAACATTTACATTCTGTAAGTTTAGTATTTTTATCCCTTAGTGGTCTTTCTCGTCTTTTCCTAAACTCTCGTTTATATCTAGATATGTTTCTATTTTCTGGATTATTTTTATATCGTCTAAATCGTTTTCGTCGAAATCGTCCATTGTCATACTTGTTAGTATAAGACTTCTTATATGTAGGATTATGTTTATAAGTGCGATTAGGAGTATATCGTCGATATTTTCTCCTAACTTTATCATCACAACCAAAAACTAACCGTTTTTCCGTGAATCCACATATTTCTCGTAATCTGAGTTTCTTATCTTTTTTAACCTTTTGTCGAACTCTATATTCTTCACATTTTCGCATAAGATAAGCTCGTAGTACTCTAATTCTTTCTCCTAATGTGTTTTCTTTTGGTTCTAATTGAGTATATTCTTTTGAAACTTCTACGTTGTATGGGTTTGGTAAGTGGTCATAATATAGTTGTTGGTATATCAATCCTTCTTGTGGTAAAAACCTAGCTTCATAAAAGAACTTAGTAAAACTGATAGTATATTATGGTAATTTACTAATTTTACAACATTTCATGTTATTCAAATTCATTATTATTTCATCTTTTGTTTTAGCAAATACCGTTTCTCTAGCCACTAACCATCTTTCTCCTAAAAATTCTCTTTTTAATACCATATCGAATAATAATAACATTGATTTGCAATCATGGGCACAAACTTCTATTTGTGGTCTTAACTGATGAGTTATAGATTCCATCCAAAATCCTACTTTTTCTATCATTGTTTTAGAGATTAGGTCATACATATAATCTAAATTTTCAGTATGAGATGAATTCATTAAGGCTATGTACATTCCTAAATTCCAATCATTTATTCGTATACTTATTTCTTGTTCATCATAGACATTATCTAAGTCTAAAAAATATCCATTTGGATTTAATCCTTGAGACATAGATCCTATAAATTCTTTAAAGTCTCCTTGTTGGCCTATAGGTATATGTCGTGGAATTGTAGGTACATTTTTAGTTACTACGTCTAAATTGGGGTCTATCATTTCTTCTTCTGGATAATTATCGGCATCTTCGTTTACTATATTTTCTGATCCTATATCTGATTCTTCATACCTAGTGTATTTGTTGTTGTATTCGTTGTTTTCTATATCACTTTCTGGTTCTTCTTCTATTATTGCATTAATATTCTTCATTTGTTCTAATGCTTTCATTATTTGATGATTTTCTTCTATTAATTTTGTTTCATCTTTATTTTCTTCTTCTATATACCCAATGATTTTTAGTTTATTTATACTTTGCGTATCTGAACTATCTGAACTATCACTACTACTGTTACTGATGTGAATAGTTTTCCCTTTTACTTCTTTAACCATTATTCTTAAGACTCTTACTTCTTCCTTTAATTCTTGTAATTCATCTGTAGTGTGGATTAACTCTGTTTTTGTTTGTTTTAATTCTAGCTTTGTTTCTTTTAATTCTTTTTTAGTATTTTTAAATTTGTGTTTATATTTTTTTATATTTTTCGACCCATTCTGTACTCGAATTTATGACTAATTTTATGTTTTCTTTTTGCAGGTCTTTGATTTCGTTATGTTGTTTTTCGATTTTTAGGTGAAGGTATTCAGCTTCGGTGCTTATGTCTACATTGGATGTTTTAGCATCATTGTCTTTGAATTTTCTGTTTTTTAGCGGTTCATATTTGTATTTTTCCTTTTCAATAATTTCTTGGGCATGATTTTTAAGAAATGTTATTACACTATCTTCTTGTTCTGCCATTAGATTAGAATTGTCCTTTTTTGTGTAAATCTGTTAACAGATCTAAGGTTTTATTTACGGTTGTAGGGATTTTAGGTTTTATTTCACTTATATCCATCATTATTGGTTCCTTGCTTCGTCTCCAAGCATCTATGGGTACTATTTCTGGAGTTTTAGTTTGTGTTATAGTAATGTTTAGATTTTCTCCTGAGGTAATGCTACAGCTTTCTTCTATGGGTCTTTTTCTTTTGTCTATATTAGCTACTAACATGTTTAATTTTTCCAAAATTATCTTAAACGTTGGTATTTCCGATGTATTCCACAGTTTTGTTAATTCCTATGTTATCATTTCTTGGATTTGAATATGATTTTCTTGTATTAAACTAAGAGTATTCTTTAATTGTTCTTTTGCTACAATCTCTATCCATATTTGGTCCAATTTTTGGTTAGGATCACTCATCTTTGTAGATTCTTTTTATCCATCAAATCTTCAAGTTTGATCCATTCTTTCTTAGGTGTTTCTAGTAAAGATTTTAATTGTTTGATTTCACATTCTAATGTTTGTTGTTTAGATTCAATTTCTAAATATTTTATTTGAGATTCTATGATTGTCTCCGTCATAATAGTTTTTATTGCTTGTAATTTTCTCTCTTTTTACCAAGTTATTGTCGTATGTTCATATTTTATTTATATACCGTATTTTGTTTTGGTCCTCTATCGTAATTCCTTCATTATTTATCTTATATTTTATTTTATTTAAAAAGTCGTATCCTAATAATAGTGCATATGTACTATCATATTCTGTTACTTCTACAATTATCTCATATTCTAGATCTTGAATTTTAAATCTAATTCGTATGCTTTTAGTTATGATTATTTCTCTAGTACTATTTGGACAGTTATAAGTTTGTGGTTCGATTAGTTCACATTTATTCTCATTTATTTGGCTAATATGTACTAAACTTTTGGTTCCTGTATTAATTTCAGCTATACAGTCAGTTGCTCGTAGCTCATTAAATAATATTACTTTTATTCGTAACTTATCTTCATAATATGTATGTAATAAATCTAAGGTTCTTGGTTGTCTTATTATTTCTTTCTTAAAACTTAACCTTCCTCCTTCTATGCTAGGTAATAATTTCTGGATTGGTTGTAGTTTTCTAGAATTAAAATCTATACATATTTCGTCTGGTATTGTTATTATGGAGTTTTCCTTATGTTCTAATGGTTCTAATATTTCCTGATATAGTTTTGGTACTAATATATCCCTATCATTTTGTTTTCTGATATGATGATTACCTGTAAGGGCATATATCATTTTTGCTTCTATACTAATTACTTTACTTCCTGGGGGGCATTCTTATTCCTTCTAATTTATAGGGATAAGTACAAAAAAAAAGCTTGTGGTATACCGGTTTTGCGAACTGGGACCTGTGGGTTTTTTTTTACAAACTCAGGTCTGTGCTACACGCCGTTAGCATACAGAGGTAAAATTGACTAACGGTGTTAAAATTCAAAGAGAAAAGAGTTAATTTGGTCTTTATATTTATTTATTTTATAAATTAACACCCCTAATTATCTAATTATCACAAATAAACCCCAAAATCAAAAATAAATATAAAAAATACCATATTTCCATCTCTTTTTAATTTTTAATTTTCCTTCTTCTTTCTCTCTCCTCTCTCTCTCCTCTCTTCTTCTTCTTCTTCTTCTCCCTCCTCTTCCTCCTCTCTTCTCCTTTCTTCTTCTTTTTTAAATTTTTTTTAAAAAAAAATTTCCATTGAAGAACGTCTGGAAGACGTTCTTCAATTCTGGAAATTCCAGACGTTGAAGAATGTCTGGAAATTCCAGAACGTCTGGAATTTCCAGACATTCTTCAACGTCTGGAAATTCCAGACGTTCTTCAACGTCTGGAAATTCCAGACGTGAATGTCATCCCTTTCTTTTAAGGTCTGAAATCCCTTTCTTTCACGCCACATGTTTTTTCTGACTATATATATAGACCAGTCTCTTTGAGAAACAAGAAATCAAGTGAGCCAAATCCAAATAAAGAATGAATTTCATGAAAAGCAGGAACCCATCCTACAGAGAAACAATCTATCTTGGGCAGCAGCAAGATCAATCACCCAAATGGAAATTTCTCAAATTTTGGAAGAAAATGAAGAGGGACAACAAGTACATAATTTCATCATATGATCCAAAAGAATACAGTAAGAATTTCGATCAAGGTTCAGGATGGGCAGAACCTGATAATCTTCAGAGATGTTTTTCTGCTAGATTTTTCATGGGCTATGGAGGAGGAGGAGGAGGAGAAGAGAGGAGAGAGAGGAGAGAGAGAAAGAAGAATGAAAATTAAAAATTAAAAAGAGATGGAAAGATGGTATTTTTTATATTTATTTTTGATTTTGGTGTTTATTTGTGATAATTAGATAATTAGGGGTGTTAATTTATAAAATAAATAAATATAAAGACCAAATTAACTCTTTTCTCTTTGAATTTTAACACCGTTAGTCAATTTTACCTCTGTTTGCTAACGGCGTGTAGCACAGACCTGAGTTTGTAAAAAAAAACCACAGGTCCCAGTTCGCAAAACCGGTATACCACAAGCATTTTTTTTGTACTTATCCCTATAAATTAGAAGGAATAAGAATGCCCACAGGAAGTAAAGTAATTAGTATAGAAACAAAAATGATATATGCCCTTACAGGTAATCATCATATCAGAAAACAAAATGATAGGGATATATTAGTACCAAAACTATATCAGGAAATATTAGAACCATTAGAACATAAGGAAAACTCCATAATAACAATACCAGACGAAATATGTGTAGATTTTAATTCTAGAAAACTACAACCAATCCCGAAATTATTACCTAGGATAGAAGGAGGAAGGTTAAGTTTTAAGAAAGAAATAATAAGACAACCAAGAACCTTAGATTTATTACATACATATTATGAAGATAAGTTACGAATAAAAGTAATATTATTTAATGAGCTACGAGCAACTGACTGTATAGCTGAAATTAATACAGGAACCAAAAGTTTAGTACATATTAGCCAAATAAATGAGAATAAATGTGAACTAATCGAACCACAAACTTATAACTGTCCAAATAGTACTAGAGAAATAATCATAACTAAAAGCATACGAATTAGATTTAAAATTCAAGATCTAGAATATGAGATAATTGTAGGAGTAACAGAATATGATAGTACATATGCACTATTATTAGGATACGACTTTTTAAATAAAATAAAATATAAGATAAATAATGAAGGAATTACGATAGAGGACCAAAACAAAATACGGTATATAAATAAAATATGAACATACGACAACAACTTGATAAAAAAGAGAGAAAATTACAAGCAATAAAAACTATTATGGCGGAGACAATCATAAAATCTCAAATAAAATATTTAGAAATTGAATCTAAACAACAAACATTAGAATGTGAAATCAAACAATTAAAATCTTTATTAGAAACACCTAAGAAAGAATGGATCAAACTTGAAGATTGGATGGATAAAAAGAATCTACAAAGATGAGTGATCCTAACCAAAAATTGGACCAAATATGGATAGAGATTGTAGCGAAAGAACAATTAAAGAAAACTCTTAGTTTAATACAAGAAAATCATATTCAAATCCAAGAAATAATAACACAGGAATTAACAAAACTATGGAATACATCGGAAATACCAACGTTTAAGATAATTTTGGAAAAATTAAACATGTTAGTAGCTAATATAGACAAAAGAAAAAGACCCATAGAAGAAAGCTGTAGCATTACCTTAGGAGAAAATCTAAACATTACTATAACACAAACTAAAACTCCAGAAATAGTACCCATAGATGCTTGGAGACGAAGCAAGGAACCAATAATGATGGATATAAGTGAAATAAAACCTAAAATCCCTACAACCGTAAATAAAACCTTATATCTATTAACAGATTTACACAAAAAAAGGACAATTCTAATCTAGTGGCAGAACAAGAACATAGTGTAATAACATTTCTTAAAAATCATGCCCAAGAAATTATTGAAAAGGAAAAATACAAATATGAACCGCTAAAAAAAGAAAATTCAAAGACAATGATGCTAAAACATCCAATGTAGACATAAGCACCGAAGCTGAATACCTTCACCTAAAAATCGAAAAACAACATAACGAAATCAAAGACCTGCAAAAAGAAAACATAAAATTAGTCATAAATTCGAGTACAGAATGGGTCGAAAAATATAAAAAAATATAAACACAAATTTAAAAATACTAAAAAAGAATTAAAAGAAACAAAGCTAGAATTCAAACAAACAAAAACAGAGTTAATCCACATTACAGATGAATTACAAGAATTAAAGGAAGAAGTAAGAGTCTTAAGAATAATGGTTAAAGAAGTAAAAGGGAAAACTATTCACATCAGTAACAGTAGTAGTGATAGTTCAGATACGCAAAGTATAAATAAACTAAAAATCATTGGGTATATAGAAGAAGAAAATAAAGATGAAACAAAATTAATAGAAGAAAATCATCAAATAATGAAAGCATTAGAACAAATGAAGAATATTAATGCAATAATAGAAGAAGAACCAGAAAGTGATATAGAAAACAACGAATACAACAACAAATACACTAGGTATGAAGAATCAGATATAGGATCAGAAAATATAGTAAATGAAGATGCCGATAATTATCCAGAAGAAGAAATGATAGACCCCAATTTAGACGTAGTAACTAAAAATGTACCTACAATTCCACGACATATACCTATAGGCCAACAAGGAGACTTTAAAGAATTTATAGGATCTATGTCTCAAGGATTAAATCCAAATGGATATTTTTTAGACTTAGATAATGTCTATGATGAACAAGAAATAAGTATACGAATAAATGATTGGAATTTAGGAATGTACATAGCCTTAATGAATTCATCTCACACTAAAAATTTAGATTATATGTATGACCTAATCTCTAAAACAATGATAGGAAAAGTAGGATTTTGGATGGAATCTATAACTCATCAGTTAAGACCACAAATAGAAGCTTGTGCCCATGATTGGAAATCAATGTTATTATTATTCGATATGGTATTAAAAAGAGAATTTTTAGGAGAAAGATGGTTAGTGGCTAGAGAAACAGTATTTGCTAAAACAAAAGCTGAAATAATAATGAATTTGAATAACATGAAATGTTGTAAAATTAGTAAATTACCATAATATACTATCAGTTTTACTAAGTTCTTTTATGAAGCTAGGTTTTTACCACAAGAAGGATTGATATACCAACAACTATATTATGACCACTTACCAAACCCATACAACGTAGAAGTTTCAAAAGAATATACTCAATTAGAACCAAAAGAAAATACATTAGGAGAAAGAATTAGAGTACTACGAGCTTATCTTATGCGAAAATGTGAAGAATATAGAGTTCGACAAAAGGTTAAAAAAGATAAGAAACTCGGATTACGAGAAATATGTGAATTCACGGAAAAACGGTTAGTTTTTGGTTGTGATGATAAAGTTAGGAGAAAATATCGACGATATACTCCTAATCGCACTTATAAACATAATCCTACATATAAGAAGTCTTATACTAACAAGTATGATAATGGACGATTTCGACGAAAACGATTTAGACGATATAAAAATAATCCAGAAAATAGAAACAGATCTAGATATAAACGAGAGTTTAGGAAAAGACGAGAAAGACCACTAAGGGATAAAAATACTAAACTTACAGAATGTAAATGTTGGAATTGTAATGAGAAAGGACATTATGCTAATAAATGCCCTAAATTAAAACAAAAAGGTGTCAAATATATAGGAACAACAGAATTTATAATGAGTCTAGAACAAATAAGAGCCAACGATGATAAATGGCATAAAGAAGATGAATTTTATATTACTGAAACTCAAGGTGAGAACTCAGAAGAATTAGAACCACTAGAATATGAAGATAGTGAAACTGATAACTAATGGTAGCCATATATGTAGAAGCACTGGTAGAATATAAACCTAATAAGATTATAAAACGCCGCATATTTATAGATAGTGTTTAGCGAAGCAAGATGTACTAGTTCCCCATAAATGGAAAAGATCTAAAGGACATAAGGTTAGAGTTACAGGATTTAATGAACAAATGAAAGAATTAGATATTATAGCCGAAAACATGAGATTAATACTTAACAAGACAATCTTTCGATTACCCATAATTTATCAAGAAAATATGAAACAACATATATTATTAGGAAATAATTTCCTTGATTTCTTTAAAGTCCAGCTAATCAAACCTGAAACCATAAGTCTTTTAACTCCTTGTAATAAATGGATTATCATTAAGCGAGTCCTACCTTTATATCCACTGACGTTTTTTCTGATGTGTGCAGGATCGCTCTTATGACCCTAAAAAGGGTAGGAAGACAAACGAACATTGAAGTAACCATTTTTAAATGAAATTTAACATTCATAATATATTAAAGCTTTACATTTAACTAAATATAACAAATTAATTTAATTAGAACAAGAGTTATAGAGAAACTCCAGTATACCTTTCAAAGCAATCCTCAGTGGAGACTTTTGAACTCTGCCTGAGACCCGTTCTTCATCATCATGGGTTAGGGCTATGTTCCAGCATCTCTACACACCTCTTGGAGTCGTCTAAATGATAACTATTGTTGCTGTATAACTCTGACTCTTTTTAAACTAATATGCTATACGGACGTTAAACGTAAATATTTAACAACTATGAATGTTAAAAAGGGAAGTTTAGAAAGCCATGGAAGGAGAGAAAGAAAGAGTTTATTACTCAAAGCAAGTTATGTCTCATACATCATATGTCTTCTCCTTATATAGGTAGAAGATCAAAGGTGAAATTACCAAAAAGGAGATTACATCATTACAAAAGTTAAAAGTACAAACTTTTAGGTTACACGTGTCGAATGCTTCTTATTTTGCTCTTCCACCTCAAGCTTTACATCTTGCCACTAATCTCTAATGTTTCCACCTCATGCTTCTTCTTTGGACACATGTCTCTTCATATCTTCATGTCTTGCCACGTGTTGATCTTATTGCCATATTTTCTTTAGGTATTGACACCTCGTTCTTATTTTTCGTATTTTTCTTATACATTTTTATCTCATTTTCTAAACAAATGGATCCTCCTCTTTTCCTGGATGGGCTTCTTCTTTGGGCCTTATGGAGTCAATATTCATGGGATCAGGTCTTATGGGCTCAATTCTAATTAAACATGATTTTGTTGGGCCATATATGGATTCATAATGGGCCAATGTATCTGAACTATGTTTATATTTCTTATCCATCAATTTCGTATGCATTTCTATCAAAATTTGTTGACTCGTTTCATCACCCATTTCTATTAAATAGTTGATATTTATCATTTCTTCAACTTCTCCATGATTCGATCTGGCTATTATAGCCACCTTTTTATTTCTAATATAGTCTTCGAGTCTACATTTGATCGTATGGATTCCATGTGCTCGTTTTTCTCCTAACCAAGATTTAAAATTTTCTAATTTGCATGGAATGTCCCATTGATGGTCGGAATTATCTACATCAATCTTAGTGTTTCTACCAGTGTTAAAGATCTGAGCAATTATTATTGGTTTCCCTTCTAAGTCCATAGCAGCATCAAAAATTTGAACACAAAATATTCCTCTTCCAAATCTTAATCCAAGTTCGTCAATGGATCTGGGTATGATAGATGGGAGTTTTGAAATACTATTAAGGCTCTCATCAGTCATGACTTTGTCCAGAAATCCATATCGAAATAGTTTCTGAACAACATCTGGACTGCAGTCTTCTGAGCATATATACCTAGGGTATTTGGTCATCTTAATGGTTCTATATAGGGTTTGACTCTTCTTATATGTAAAAAATTTCATGATATTCTTATATGCTTATGTCATTTCTGGAGGGAATTGTATAACCTGGGAGGTTGTGATTTCTGATGAGTTCTGATTAATCAGCTTAGAATGGTTCAAGGTGGTGGCTCCTGAAAGTCCATTTGATGAAGTTGGCATCTCAATTGGCTTCTTATGAAGATCTCTTAACAACTCATAAGATGATCTAGGAGTCATGGTTCTTATATTCTGATTGTTCTGAGACTGGAGTTTCTTGAGTTCTTCCTCAAGGTTGTCCAGAAAGTTCTCATGATTTCTGATCATTGCCAGCATCTGGCGGTTCTGATTTCTGATTTCTTTTCAGATAAAAGGATTCCATGTTGTCTTACTGTTTTTATAAATGCATCTAGGTGCTGTAAATGGTCTGTTATATTATTACTGTAGATTAATATATCATCGACATAAACTACACATAATTCATTTAATTTTCTAAATATCGTATCCATTCTTCGTTGAAATATCTGGGTGCATTTTTCAAACCAAAAGGTAACACAATCCATTCATAATGTCCTTGTGGTGCACTAAATGCTGTTAAAGGCCTTGATTCTTTAGTAAGCTTAATTTGCCAAAAGCCACTTTTACAATCAAATTTACTAAACCATTTTTTTCCTGATAATCTATTAATTAAATTTCTCTTATAAGGTAAAAAGTATCCATCAAAAATCGTTTTCTTATTTAGTTCTCGATAATCTATTACCATTCTTGCTTTGCCTCTATTTTGTTCGCTATGTTTTCTTACTAAGAATGTCGAGCTACTATGAGGGCTTTTACTTTCTTGGATTAATTTTAAGTCTAATAATTCTTTTATTTGTATTTCAAATTCCTTTTGATCATCAGGACTATATCTTATTGGTCTGGTGCGAACAACATCATTAGGGTTTATGAGTTCTATCTTAGCATATATCTTTTCTTTTTCCCACAACGTTATAGGGTTTTATCCAAAGTTGATCTTTAAATGGTCTAAATATTTCTGTTTTAAAAGTTCTAAATTATTATCTCTGTTTGTTTTGATATTATGTATTGTGAGTGGATATAAAGGTAGGACTCGCTTAAGGATAATCCATTTATTACAAGGAGTTAAAAGACTTATGGTTTCAGGTTTGATTAGCTGGACTTTAAAGAAATCAAGGAAATTATTTCCTAATAATATATGTTGTTTCATATTATTTTCTTAAATTATGGGTAATCGAAAGATTGTCTTGTTAAGTATTAATCTCATGTTTTCGGGTATAATATCTAATTCTTTCATTTGTTCATTAAATCATGTAACTCTAGCCTTATGTCCTTTAGATCTTTTCCATTTATGGGGAACTAGTACATCTTGCTTCGCTAAACATATATCAGCTCCACTATCTATAAATATGCGGCGTTTTATAATCTTATTAGGTTTATATTCTACCGGTGCTTCTATATATATGGCTACCATTAGTTATCAGTTTCACTATCTTCATATTCTAGTGGTTCTAATTCTTCTGAGTTCTCACCTTCTATTTCAGTAATATAAAATTCATCTTCTTTATGCCATTTATCATCGCTGGCTCTTATTTGTTCTAGACTCATTATAAATTCTATTGTTCCTATATATTTGACACCTTTTTGTTTTAATTTAGGGCATTTATTAGCATAATGTCCTTTCTCATTACAATTCCAACATTTACATTCTGTAAGTTTAGTATTTTTATCCCTTAGTGGTCTTTCTCGTCTTTTCCTAAACTTTCGTTTATATCTAAATTTGTTCCTATTTTCTGGATTATTTTTATATCGTCTAAATCGTTTTCGTCGAAATCCTCCATTATCATACTTGTTAGTATAAGACTTCTTATATGTAGGATTATGTTTATAAGTGCGATTAGGAGTATATCGTCGATATTTTCTCCTAACTTTATCATCACAACCAAAAACTAACCATTTTTCCATGAATCCACATATTTCTCGTAATCCGAGTTTCTTATCTTTTTTAACCTTTTGTTGAACTCTATATTCTTCACATTTTCGCATAAGATAAGCCCGTAGTACTCTAATTCTTTCTCCTAATGTATTTTCTTTTGGTTCTAATTAAGTATATTCTTTTGAAACTTCTACGTTGTATGGGTTTGGTAAGTGGTCATAATATAGTTGTTGGTATATCAATCCTTCTTGTGGTAAAAACCTAGCTTCATAAAAGAACTTAGTAAAACTGATAGTATATTCTGGTAATTTACTAATTTTACAACATTTCATGTTATTCAAATTCATTATTATTTCAGCTTTTCTTTCAGAAAATACCGTTTCTCTAGCCACTAACCATCTTTCTCCTAAAAATTCTCTTTTTAATACCATATCGAATAATAATAACATTGATTTGCAATCATGGGCACAAACTTCTATTTGTGGTCTTAACTGATGAGTTATAGATTCCATCCAAAATCCTACTTTTCCTATCATTGTTTTAGAGATTAGGTCATACATATAATCTAAATTTTCAGTGTGAGATGAATTCATTAAGGCTATGTACATTCCTAAATTCCAATCATTTATTCGTCTACTTATTTCTTGTTCATCATAGACATTATCTAAGTCTAAAAAATATCCATTTGGATTTAATCCTTGAGACATGGATCCTATAAATTCTTTAAAGTCTCCTTGTTGGCCTATAGGTATATGTCGTGGAATTGTAGGTACTTTTTTAGTTACTACGTCTAAATTGGGGTCTATCATTTCTTCTTCTGGATAATTATCGGCATGTTCGTTTACTATATTTTCTGATCTTATATCTGATTCTTCATACCTAGTGTATTTGTTGTTGTATTCGTTGTTTTCTATATCACTTTCTGGTTCTTCTTCTATTATTGCATTAATATTCTTCATTTGTTCTAATGCTTTCATTATTTGATGATTTTCTTCTATTAATTTTGTTTCATCTTTATTTTCTTCTTCTATATACCCAATGATTTTTAGTTTATTTATACTTTGCATATCTGAACTATCTGAACTATCACTACTACTGCTACTGATGTGAATAGTTTTCCCTTTTACTTCTTTAACCATTGTTCTTAAGACTCTTACTTCTTCCTTTAATTTTTGTAATTCATCTGTAATGTGGATTAACTCTGTTTTTGTTTGTTTTAATTCTAGCTTTGTTTCTTTTAATTCTTTTTTAGTATTTTTAAATTTGTGTTTATATTTTTTATATTTTTGGACCCATTCTGTACTTGAATTTATGACTAATTTTATGTTTTCTTTTTGCAAGTCTTTGATTTCGTTATGTTGTTTTTCGATTTTTAGGTGAAGGTATTCGGCTTAGGTGCTTATGTCTACATTGGATGTTTTAGCATCATTGTCTTTGAATTTTCTGTTTTTTAGCGGTTCATATTTGTATTTTTCCTTTTCAATAATTTCTTGGGCGTGATTTTTAAGAAATGTTATTACACTATGTTCTTGTTCTGCCATTAGATTAGAATTGTCCTTTTTTGTGTAAATCTGTTAATAGATCTAAGGTTTTATTTACGGTTGTAGGGATTTTAGGTTTTATTTCACTTATATCCATCATTATTGGTTCCTTGCTTTGTCTCCAAGCATCTATGGGTACTATTTCTGGAGTTTTAGTTTGTGTTATAGCTATGTTTAGATTTTCTCCTGAGGTAACGCTACAGCTTTCTTCTATGGGTCTTTTTCTTTTGTCTATATTAGCTACTAACATGTTTAATTTTTCCAAAATTATCTTAAACGTTGGTATTTCCGATGTATTCCACAGTTTTGTTAATTCTTGTGTTATCATTTCTTGGATTTGAATATGATTTTCTTGTATTAAACTAAGAGTATTCTTTAATTGTTCTTTTGCTACAATCTCTATCCATATTTGGTCCAATTTTTGGTTAGGATCACTCATCTTTGTAGATTCTTTTTATCCATCAAATCTTCAAGTTTGATCCATTCTTTCTTAGGTGTTTCTAATAAAGATTTTAATTGTTTGATTTCACATTCTAATGTTTGTTGTTTAGATTCAATTTCTAAATATTTTATTTGAGATTCTATGATTGTCTCCGCCATAATAGTTTTTATTGCTTGTAATTTTCTCTCTTTTTTTATCAAGTTGTTGTCGTATGTTCATATTTTATTTATATACCGTATTTTGTTTTGGTCCTCTATCGTAATGCCTTCATTATTTATCTTATATTTTATTTTATTTAAAAAGTCGTATCCTAATAATAGTGCATATGTACTATCATATTCTGTTACTCCTACAATTATCTCATATTCTAGATCTTGAATTTTAAATCTAATTCGTATGCTTTTAGTTATGATTATTTCTCTAGTACTATTTGGACAGTTATAAGTTTGTGGTTCGATTAGTTCACATTTATTCTCATTTATTTGGCTAATATGTACTAAACTTTTGGTTCCTGTATTAATTTCAGCTATACAGTCAGTTGCTCGTAGCTCATTAAATAATATTACTTTTATTCGTAACTTATCTTCATAATATGTATGTAATAAATCTAAGGTTCTTGGTTGTCTTATTATTTCTTTCTTAAAACTTAACCTTCCTCCTTCTATCCTAGGTAATAATTTCTGGATTGGTTGTAGTTTTCTAGAATTAAAATCTATACATATTTCGTTTGGTATTGTTATTATGGAGTTTTCCTTATGTTCTAATGGTTCTAATATTTCCTGATATAGTTTTGGTACTAATATATCCCTATCATTTTGTTTTCTGATATGATGATTACCTGTAAGGGCATATATCATTTTTGTTTCTATACTAATTACTTTACTTCCTGAGGGCATTCTTATTCCTTCTAATTTATAATAGAGTGTTAAAGCTAGATCTTTATGTTTATCTTCTAATGAGACACTAAAATCTGGTTGAATTGTGAATTTAAGTTTCTGATAAATTAAGTTTCCTCTTACTACTGCTATTAAGGCATCTTGGATATTATCTAATATTCTATCATCTAATACATATATTTGAATAGGAGTATCGATATTTTTATGAAAATATGCTTTTATAGTGAATTCAATTCCTCCAAAGTAAATATTCCTGTATTTCTTTGATTCTTTATGTGATAATTTGGATAATTCTCTTTTTATTACGTTATCTGTTATTAAATTTATCCTTGCTCTACCATTTATAGTAGTTGTATCTATAATATTCTCATGCTTCTGAACAATATATCGTATATTTTTATTTCTCTCAAACCATTTTGTTTTAAATATTTTATTTACAGATAGCTTTTCAGTTTCATCTTGTATTTTCTGATAAATATCTGGTTTAAAACTTAAAGTTTGAGTTATACCACCTTCATAAATATCCATTTGATAGTAGATATTAGTATTTTCTGTATGGGTTTGTTCTGCTATTTCTTTATTCTCTTCCATTGATTAAAGCTTGAATATGTCTGTAACTTTCAGTGATTATTTGTTTTTGAATTTCTATTGTCTCTTCTTGCTCTCTACGTTTTTCTTCTAATCGTTTTACTTCATCTTCTAAGTCGAAAACTCTTTTCTGTAGTTTTATCTTTTCAATATGCTTAGCGACTAAAGCACCTTGTGCTAATTCTAATTGTCACATCTTTTAATTCCATAATTTGTAATGCTCTTCTACAACTTATAATATGTTGATTAATATCTTGATTATAAATTAATGGTTTTTCAGCAATAATCCTAAGACTTTCAACTGATATATCCATTATCTAGTGTGTATAATCCTGAAAAATCATGATTGTAAAATTAATTAGGAATTTAATCATTTCTACTTTTCTTATTAACATTATATGCCTATTTAGATCACTAGTTCCTATATTAAGGAGATGTTGGTAATATTCTAATAATATAATTAATTTGCATAAGAGAATAGAAATTTCTAAACTATTACTTAAGTCTAATTCAATTATGCCGCTTGTAATTTTGTCAACTGGTTTCCTATGAATATTAAGCTGTGATGCAATCAATACTCCAGAACAAGCAACATCTTCCGAAAAAGCTAAAAGATCCAGGGAGTTTTTCTATCCCTTGTTCAATTGGAAGGTTAAATATTGAAAATGCACTATGTGACCTAGGAGCTAGCACAAACCTAATGCCATATTCTGTATATGCTAAACTAGGATTAGGAGAGCCACAACTTACTAGAATGTCTATTCAATTGGCCGATCGATCAGTATGTTACCCTAGGGGAGTGGTGGAGGATGTGTTGGTCAAAGTAGGAAAATTCATATTGCCTATTGATTTTATTATAATGGACATAGATGAAGACCTGCATGTTCCTATTATCCTAGGTCGGCCATTTTTAGCCACAGGTAGAGCATTGATAGACGTGGGAGAGGGACAACTATTCTTGAGGATTAATGGGGAGGAGGAAGTCATTTTCAAAATGAACGAGGGAATGAGACGAGCTAACAATAATGATGACACATGTTGTTTCTTAGATGAGTTTCAAAGTCTTTCTACTTTGTAGGAATAGCACACTTTGGAGACTCTATTGGGAGAAGAGGTGAACTTATGTGAAGGAACAGGTTGTTCCATTGAATCCAACTTACCTACACCTCCTTTCGACCCTACTGTTCCCACTCATCAAGAACCATCGGAAATACCAACCATGCCATTATCTAAACCAGAATTGAAACTGTTGCCTTCACACCTCGAGTATGCTTTCCTGGAACCAGCCAGCGGGAGTCCAGTTATTATATCCTCAAAGTTAACTCCAGATCAAAAAACTCAACTCACGAAAGTTCTGCGAAGGGACAAGGATGCAATTGCATGGAAATTTGATGATATCAAAGGTATCAGTCCGGCAGTCTGTGTCCATAGAATCTTGATGGAGAAGGAGCACAAGCCATCTATCCAGCCACATCGCAGATTGAACCCCCACATGAAGGAGGTTGTGCGAAAGGAGGTGATCAAGCTGCTGGATGCCGGCATTATTTAACCAATTTCTGATAGTGTGTGGACCAGCCCTATTCACGTTGTACCAAAGAAGGGAGGAACAACCGTGGTGCTCAACGAGAGAGACGAGTTGGTCCCTACAAGAACCATAACAGGATGGCGAGTTTGTGTGGATTACCGAAATCTCAACGAAGCCACAAGGAATGATCACTTTCCTTTGCCCTTCATTGACCAGATGTTAGAACGGTTAACGGGGTATGCATTCTATTGTTTCCTTGACGGTTACTCGGGGTACAATCAGATGGAAATTCACTATGAGGATCAGGAAAAGACAACGTTCACATGTCCATACTGGACCTATGCCTACAGGCGCATGCCGTTCAGACTGTGCAACACTCCAGCCACATTTCAAAGATGCATGATGTCTATATTTCATAATATGGTGGAGCGAACTGTAGAAATATTCATGGACGACTTCTCTGTTTATGGAAACTCTTTTGAGAGCTGTCTAAACAACCTCGAGGCCGTGCTTGTGAGATGCAAGGAGACCCATTTGGTCTTGAATTGGGAGAAATGCCACTTCATGGTTACAGGTGGAGTTGTTCTCGAGCATAAAATTTCAGAAAAGGGGATGGAAGTGGATAAGGCTAAAGTGGAAGTGATAGAAAAGCTGGCTGTTCCGACTAATGTAAAAGATGTGAGAAGTTTTCTGGGGCACATAGGGTTTTACCGCCGGTTTATCAAAGATTTTTCAAAGATTGCGCTGCCCTTGTCGGCATTACTTCATAAGGATGCAGAATTTTCTTTTGATGCAATCTGTCTAAAGGCTTTCGAACTGTTGAAAGGCAAGTTGATCAACTCGCCTATACTGGCAGGACCCGATTGGGAACATCATTTTGAGATGATGTGTGACGCAAGCAATACGTGTGTGGGAGCTGTTCTTAGGCAAAGGGTTGAGAAGAAATTCAGACCTATCTATTATGCAAGCAAAACACTAACGGAGACCCAGCAAAATTACACCACGACGGAGAAAGAGCTCCTCGCAGTTGTGTATGCTTTCGACAAATTTCGCCCCTACTTGGTGCTGTCAAAAGTTATTGTTCACATAGACCATGCTGCACTACGCTACCTGTTCGCCAAGAAGGATGCAAAACCAAGGCTGATAGGGTGGTTTCTTTTACTTCAAGAATTCGATCTCGAAATTAAGGATAAGAAGGGAACGGAAAATGTAGCAACTGATCATTTGTCAAGAATTCCTCACCAAAGCAACCAAGAACAAACTGAGATTTTGGAGAGTTTTCCAGACGAACGTCTCTATATTGCACAACCTGCTCCATGGTTTGCTGACATTGCCAATTATCTAGCCAGTTCACTTAAACCTCACAACATGTCCACTAATCAAAGTAGGAAGTTCTATGTTGAAATTAAATATGATTTTTGGGAGGAACCCTATTGTTAGATGAGGTGTCGCGGCCTAATCTCCCGGGCGGACCGGGGGGTGGACAACCTCATGGCGACGTAAGCGGTGATTGGCGCCGAAAGCAACCAATCGTGGAATCAAGCTGCTCGGTAGGACCGGAGCTCGGAGATATGGAAGAGTCGCCACCCACGAATGGGAAAATGAACACCGATCCCTTGCGGGAGACCGGTGTGGGTTCGGGAAACTTAGGTACGAGCCGAGAAGGCTAGCTCCTTTCCGGAGAAAGGCTACTAGGCACCCCGACATCGCCCGGTTATGAACCACCGGCCTCCTACTCAGCATGTTAGGCGATAACGGACTAATCGTATACTTCTTTAAGTTTAAAATTCATTTGAAACCTTTTCTTTCTCTTTTAGAAACCGTTTTGAGAATATATTATTGAAAAGCCATATTAGTAAAGAATCACCCATTTATGTTATACATACACAGAGAGGGGGGAGAAAGAAGTGATTTATTTACAACCGTATTTAAATGTCTTGCTGTGTGTTTATTCTATACTAACTTATTTCCCCAAAACGAGTTTATTTACATGGTTCGCACCTTAATCGCCGTTGGAACGATTTAGGTGCGTTTTAAAACCCCGTTTGATGAAGTTTACCCGAATCGCCGTTGGAATGACTCGAGTATTCGAAAACGTTTGAGATAAAAAACCTTTTAATGAGAAAACGTGGTTAAACATACAAGTCAATTTCATTTTGTACAAATCCTTTAAGAAAATGATTCAAAAATTCTATTATTCACATAGAAAACGATTTTAATTACAATGATCATTTAATCCGCCTTTGGAACGGATTAAGGTTTTAAAACGTGGTGTTTTGAAAACAATTTGAAACATTACAAGAAGCAACTCTACCTATTTACATCAGAAATCTCTAAAGATTTATTAGTTTAAATAATTCAATTGAAAGCTCTCTTTTTTGTGATTTATTTTCCCCTCTTAATTAATGGACTCTCTACCTATTATAATTACAATAATAAACCCATTTAAACTAATATTCACACTCAAATAAAGCCCATTTGAAACATGGACCTATGAATGGGCCAAAAGAATAAAGAAAATAATTTAAACATATATATATACATTTAAATCAAAAAGAGAATATGAAATGAAAGTTAATAAAAAGGAACTACATAATACATATATGAAAATATTAGATAAAATACATTTATACTTAAAAAATGTGAAAATAGTAAATAAATCTTATAAATAAGAAAATAACCTTTATCCAAAATAATTTCATATAATAATCAATAACATAACCCATATACCCAAAACTATATATATACATAACTAATATAGTTTTAAATATCCAAAAGTAACATGTGTACATATACTAATATCTACTAATCATTTCCCAAAATACCCAAGCAATTAACATTTAAAATATAACCCAAATTAATAAAAAGGAGAAAACATATATATACATATACTTATATTATAAAATAGAATAAAAATGGTATACAAATATTCTAAAATAATTATATATGCTAAAGGTCTAAAATAATTTGAAAAACATATATTACATAACTATACATATATTTATTAAGGATTAAAAGCTTAAAAGTTAAGAAAAAGGGACTGAAATGGCATTTTTTACGTTTTGGCAGATTTACCGACGGAAAATCGGTCGGTAAACAGCTTTTAGTGACAGAAATGTTAAATTACAGCAGCACTCCAATATTTTCCAGATTTATTCCAAAGCTTTAAATTAAGTCTAATTCAATCGTTTTGGATTTCCGAACTACCAAAAATGGATCATAGTCGAAAACGGAAGTTCCTAAAACGATGTTTTTATTTTAAAACATTATTTGGAAATTTCTTTTAAATTAAAAACTTATAATTACAACGTTTTCGATACCCGAACTACCTTTTTATCGGATCACGGTTCGTATTGGGATATCAAAACGAGGTTTTTTATTTTAAAACAAAACCGAATTTTATTCAACACGAAATGAAAATTAAATAAATACGCTAACTAAATAAAACGTGACAAAATAAATGAATAACTAAATGAATAAAAACTATAACATAAAAATAAATAGAAGAAGAAGATAAATAAAATAAAAGAGTCTAGTCCTCGGATAATACCTTAAATTCGGTATCTGACAGTCGAAGCCGATTGATTCCACGAGCCGCGACCTTTCGTTTTTTAATGAAAATTTAGTAAAAATTTAACTTTAGGAAATTTGGAATTTTTGAGAAAAAAAAAATATTTTTCTCAAAAAAAATTCACTTTCTCTCTCTAAAAATGTTTAGAGTGAGAAAGGCTCCAAGAAATTCCCCCCCTTATTGCATTGGGATCCGTGCCCTTATATAGGGACAGATCCCGGAAATTTGGGCCACAACCAAGCAAAATTGGGCGTCGCCCAAAGCCGTTGGGAGGCCGCCCAAGGCTTGTTGGGCGGTCGCCCAACAATGTTGGGCGGCCGCCCAAGAATTGTTGGGCGATCGCCCAACGGCGTTGGGCGATCGCCCAACGTTCGTTGGGCGTTCGCCCGACGTGGTTGGGCGCCCGCCCGATGACCCTCGGGGCGTGCCTCGCACCGTCGGGCGCGCGCACCCCGCGGCCGCCGAGCGCGCATTCCGCGCCGTCGGACGCTCACACGTCGCGGCCGCCGAACGCGCGCTTTGCGCTACCGGGCGCGCACGCTCAGTGGCCCACGAGAGCGCGCACTGTGCCACCAGACCCGGGCATTGCTCGGACATCGAGAGCGTGCCACTCGCGGTCCGTCCGACGGACGCCGAGCGCACGTCCCGTACCGCCGAGTGGGCGTTCGACCATTGTCGTCCGCGTGCTGGATGCCGCTAAGCACCCGCGCCATGCCGTTAATTTTCCTTCCTTATTATACGCTTATTATTCTTTATATTTTTTTGTTTTTCAAAACTTCCGGAATCAATCGCTTCAACCGTCTTGTGTTCAGGTTTTCGTCACAGGTCCTCCGACTCGGTGTCTACAGTTGCCCCTACTTTTCTATTTTGACAGTGATGTGTGTGTTTCGAAAACGTTTTTTTGCCAACATAACACATGCAATGTAAAACATATAAAAGTAAAAGACCGTAAAGAGTAGGAGGGAGCATACATGACCTTTGCGCTGCGCGCTCCGGTGTCGTTCTCTGATTCCTTCCATCGTCACCTTTGGAGTGGCCGTCGACGAATGTCCTTTTCTCGGAATCTAGCGTACGTTGGTTATGGGTAAGAATGGCTCAAAAGCAATTTCGGTCTACGACCGTTAACGGAATGGCTCAAAAGCAACTTAGGTCTGCGACCGTGAGTAAGATGGCTCAAAAGCGATCCTGGTCCACGACCGCGGGTAAAATGGCTCAAAAGCAACTCTGGTCTGCGACCGTGAGTCAGATGGCTCAAAAGCAACTCCGGTCTGCGACCGCAAGTCAGATGGCTCAAAAGCAACTCAGGTCTGCGGCCGCGAGTCAGATGGCTCAAAAGCAACTCCGGCCTGCGACCGTGAGTCAGATGGCTCAAAGGCAACTCCGGTCTGCGACCGTGAGTCAGATGGCGCAAAAGCAACTCCGGTCTGCGACCGTGGGTCAGATGGCTCAAAAGCAACTCCAGCCTGCGACCGTGAGTCAAATGGCTCAAAAGCAACTCCGGTCTGCGACCGTGAGTCAGATGGCTCGAAAGCAACTCCGGTCTGCGACCGTGAGTCAGATGGCTCAAAAGCAACTCCGGTCTGCAACCGTGAGTCAAATGGCTCAAAAGCAACTCCGGTCTGCGACCATAAGTCAAATGGCTCAAAAGCAACTCCGGTCTGCGACCGTGAGTCAAATGGCTCAAAAGCGGGGATTGTTTCTAGATTTTCCTACAACACTGTTGTCTGTATTTTCTCACTGGAGCTATCATCTCGGAGGTTCAATGGAAACGTGTTTTAGTCTGAAATGATATAGACTAGTGATTGTTTTTCTGTTGACTGTCGTCTGTATTATGACTGGTGTCACTGTTCTGTAAAAATTGACTGTTGTCTGGAGTTCATATCTTGACAATGTTGGACGCTGTCTGGGAGAAATGCAGGCTGAAGCGGACTGCAAATCGGAGGTCTGTGCACCTAGTAATTAATTATTTACTTTTTACCTTTATGTCAAATCGTACCCTTTTCACTATTTACGGGAATGACATTCCCTCTTCCTATATAAGGTGGTGGGGTTTCATTTCAACCCCACACCTTCTCTCTCTTCTTTCTCTCACTAGACTTCAATTTGGATTATTCTCGGGATGGATTTAGATGAATGAGATGGCACAAGAGGCATGGACGAGGTTTACGTAAACCTAGATAGAGTGGATACCTTCCACGACCCTACGACGCATTTGAGCAGGACACGCTGCAACGAGGTAAGTAATTTCTCACTTTTATTTGATTCGAACTCTAGGTTTTAGCATTCCTATCCGAACATGATTTGCATGCTAACCCTTAGACTGCCTTAGAGGACTTTAGCTAGAAAACGTGAATTCCTTTATTTACAAGTAACACCTGTTTATCTTTGTAAGAATGCGTGCTATATGCATGTGAATAGTGACACTACGAATTTATGCATGCTAACAGTAAAAACGACGTGAATAGTGAAGACATGAATAGTGCACGTGAATAGTAAAAACGTGAATAGTGCACGTGAATAGTAAAAATGTGAATAGTGCACGTGAATAGTAACGTGAATAGTAAAACTTAACTAATGCACGTGAATAGTAAATACGTGAATAGTGCACGTGAATGGTAAAACCTAATCTATGCTCCTCGTCCACGCAGACGAGGGTGGATTAAAGAATTGACTAAACCTTACGTGAATGACCCTACAGGAGAGATTCTCCCTATTATATTAAATAGGCGGCAAAGCTGAACGACCCAATAGGAACGATTTCATCGCCCCTCTCCAGATAAGAAGCAAAACGCGCCATCACCTACAGCCCTTTCCTCTGCCGGGGACTTCCATGAAATGAAAACGGGAAGCTCAAATTAAAGCCATGAAAGATCCTACTTCCCGGCTTTCTTCCCTGTCAGGGTCTGGTTTGAACCGCTAACTCAGCCCTCGGTTCACGCATAGTTCACCTCAGTTTGCAAACCATAACTACTACTGGAAAGTCATCTCAGAACTCGGCTTTATTCCCATTACCCTCGGCAAGAGCTATTAGCTCAATAAGCTGCTAATCTCTTGAATTACATCGTCCTAGGTAAGAATCCCCTTGACCTTTTAGAAAGTTCAACCAATCACTGTTGACTTTAAAGGCCTGACCCTGCAGCTTGTTCATTACAGAACATAGTTTCTCATAATTTCCCCCAGCTTCTTTTCTTCACTTATATCAATTCAATATTGAAATTATTAAGGTTACTAGAACTTAACAGGCGGTAACGATTTTTTATCTCCCCAGTTGGGCAACTTTAATAACTCCCTGATCACAGAAAATTGGTCCTAACTGACCGGATGTCTCTAGGTTAGATAATGAAAGAATACCTAGTCTTAACGCGTTCTCATCAATTGCATGCTTTAGGAACTGTATTTGAATTTTCTTGTTTTGTTCCTTTTTAGTTCATTGAGATTTTGGGGACCACTGCCGAGATTCACTCGTGGTATGATAGGCTGGGTGCCACGGCGAGAGCCCGCCTGCGTGAGTTGGGCTTTGAGCCTTTTATTGCAGCGCTGCCCCGCACCAACGGGGTATGCGATCATTTTGGCCTACGGGCCTTATGTGAGCGGTGGGTTGACTCGACCCACACCTTCCACCTTTCCTTTGGGGAGATGATCATCTCGCCCAGAGATTTTTCACTGCTGACAGGGTTGCGAGGGAGCAGCACTCCCGTTCCCTTTCATTTCGATATGATGCGACCACGGGTCGACCTTGCTAGGCTTGCTGCCTTGATAGGACCGGGAGTTCGCCTATGCGCCAAATCTACTCCGGCGAAGTTTATTTCCACCGCGAGCCTCTTCAGTCGGCGAGATTTCTGCGAGACTGACGACACCGACTTGGCGGTTCGTAGCTTCTTAGTGTATACTCTGAGCGAGACGATTTTCTGCACGAAGGGCGGGAAGTTACACGCAGGTCTCATTCAGGCACTCAGCGATTTGGATGCAGCGGCTTCCTACGATTGGGCGGGGGCAGGCTTAGCCTTTCTCTACAAGTTTTTGGATCTGACTTGCCGGAAGCGCAAGGATTTCGGTGGTTACACATTTGCTCTGCTGGTACGTGACGCCTTCTTGACTTGTCCGTTTTATCTTCTTCACGTTTTTCAAACTCCTAGCCCTCGTTTTTGCTGCAGGTGTGGGTGTATGAGAGGCACATCCTTCCCAACCGGTCTCGACCTCGACCGAAAGTACCGAGGCCGCCTTTCATGACTCGATGGAGGGATTTTGACTTGAGCGCCGAGAGGAGTCGGACGATGCCGCGGCTCCTAGATTGGATCGACTCGCTGACCCTCAGACAGGTAGATTTTGCCTAATCATGCTAGATTTTTGTTTGAGTCCCTCTGACTTTCTCTTTGTGCATTTTTTTTAGATTAAGTTCAGGTGGGACGACCTCGACTTCGGCCCCGATTATGCATATGTATCGATGATCCAGGAGCAGCAGTGTGTGCTCACCGGCCCCTGCGTGCGGGCGTGGTATTTGGGGGATCGAGGCATCACCGGAGTTAGGGACGCTCACTAGACACCGGGTGAGATTCCCGTTTCTATGTTCGCGGTGCGGACCCTGCCCCTATCGACCGTTCGTCGGGACTTGACCCGTCGATTTGTTGGTAGAGCGGTGTGGATTCACGCCAGGGGCCGTGAGCCTTACTTGTCTACTCTGCTGAGCGCGAGGGATGCCCCGGTGGCAGCGATGGAGGTGGATCCGGTGGCGGATGTATTTTCGAGGGAGGCTGTCGCGGAAGTCTTCGGTCAGGAGGAGGTCCCGGTAAGTGATTCCGCTCCCTTTTCATTTCACCCCTTTTATTCATGAGATGTTCAGAGGTTTTATTGTGTGTGTTTTTTGCAGGAGGGATCCTGGAGGAGTGCCCACTTATCTGATTTCTTTGACGGCACTCGAGCTCAGGCGCCTGTGTGCGAGCAGCCCTATTATGTCGGCGAGTCCTCCAGCGCTGCCCGACCGGAGAGGTCTTCCCTAGGCATGCCCCTACCAGACTACGGGAGAGATTATGCCACGATTTGCTATGACGAGTCCGGGACACCTTATACGGGATTCGAGGCGGCTCCTCCCATCTTCTCCTCGAGGGTCCCATTTGATCCCTCAGACGCTTCGCTGACCACGAGGGAGACTTGTACGGATTATGTGGAGCTGTCTGGTTATCTCCGAGATCGCCTCAGCTTGCGCTGCACCGATCACCTGGTATGTATCATTACCTTATTTTAGTGTAGTGGAATGTATGCATGTATGTATGATTTATGTTTTTGCCTATGCTGCTTTTTATCTGTTTTTTCCTTCTTTCTCTGTAGAGTGATCTGCATGCCCACGCGTGGAGACAGAGCGAGCTAGTGCGGGAGGCCGATGCCCGAGTTGGTCATGTGTATCAAGAGAGGAACGACCACTGGTCGGGGGTGATGCGACGGGAGACTGAGGGTCGCCTTGCCATCGAGGAGAGGGCGCATGATGAGTCGATCAGACGCCTTGCTGCCGAGGAGAGAGCACGAGCTGCTGATGAGAGAGCACGCGCCTCTGATGAGAGAGCATGAGTTGCTGATGAGAGAGCGCGAGCTGCCGAGGAGGCACTATCTGCGGAGCAGGCATCGCACTTGAGAGGGTTCGAGGACTTTTGGGACCTCCCTCCGTATTAGGCTCTTTATGTATTGCTTTGTAGTTTTTTTATTAGAGTTTCCTCGATGTATAGCTGATGTATAGGGAGTGGGGGGAGTAGCAGGTAGGCTTTTTTGTGAAAAGTAGGATAAGAAATGTATAACTCATGATTCATATTACCATGCATTCAGTAGATTATGATGATTCCAATCATTCTCGTCAAATATATTCATGCCTTTATTTATTTACAGACAACAGAAATACTTAGTCTCTTATACATTGTTTTTGTAACTGCTCAAGTTATAACTATTGTTACCAGGACCCGCCTTTCGGTTTTCGAATCCCGGCGATTTTTCTCCTCTCCTTTTACTATCCCGGAATTTTTAAATGAGTGCCCTGTCGGGTTTTCACACATTGGGATTTCCCTCGTTGTTGCATAGGTCGCCCTTTGCGGGTTTTCAACCTATTGGGAATTTTTCTTTCTTTTTTTTTTACGAAAAGTATTTCTTAAGCCTATCCAGGTTGGTAGGTTCGGAGAACTCCATGCCGTCCATTGTGGTTAACTTCACCGCTCCTTTGCTTAGTATCTTCTTCACGACGAATGGCCCTTCCCAGTTAGGCCTAAACTTCCCTCTTGGGTCGATGTGCTTCACACGGATCTGTTTCAGTACCAAATCTCCTTCTTTGATAGGGCTGGTCTTGACTTTTTTATTGAAAGCCCGAGCCATCCTTCTTTGATATAACTGTACATGGTAAAGGGCTTCCATCCTTTTCTCGTCAACTAGAGCCAACTGCTCACATCGCCTCTTCACCCATTCCGCCTCGGGAATTTCTGCCTCCACTGCGATTCTCAACGATCGCTTTTCGATCTCAATCGGCAAGACTGCTTCTGTTCCATACACCAAAGAGAATGGCATTGCCCCAGTTGAAGTTCTAATTGTCGTGCGATAAGCCCACAACGCGAGTGGGAGGTGCTCATGCCAATTCCGATGTGATTCCACCGTCTTTACGAGAATCCTCTTAAGGTTCTTATTAGCTGCTTCTACTGCTCCATTAGCCTGTGGACGGTACGGAGACGACCTGTGATGTTCAATGCCATATTCTCGGAAGAGATTTCTTACTTCCCCCTGAAACTGGACCCCATTATCCGTAATCATGTGATGAGGCACTCCGAACCTAGTGATCAAGTGGTTTTCAATGAACTTTCTCATCTGCTTGGATCTCAGTTTGCTAAACGACTCTGCTTCTACCCACTTGGTGAAATAATAGATGGCGACTGCAATAAACTTGTGTCCATTTGAAGCATTAGGCCTTACTTCGCCAATGATGTCAATGCCCCAAACAGCGAATGGCCAAATAGGTGCCAACACATGTAGTTCCATGGCCGGAAGATGACTGCAATCGCCGTGGAATTGACAATCGTGGCATTTCTTTGCATACTCGTTACAATCCCTTTCCATGGTGAGCCAATAGAAGCCTTGCCTAATAATTTTCTTAGCTAGTACTGCTCCTCCCATATGGGCTCCGCAAATTCCTGAATGTACCGATTCCATCGCCTCGCGGGCTTGTCCCGCATCCAAGCATCTTAGTTGTAATCCATCAATGTGCCTTTTGTAAAGCAAGTCGTTATGGATGACGAACTGATGAGCTAGCCTTCTAATCACAGCTTGATCCCTAGGTTCTGACTCTGCCGGATATGTCCCACTTTTCATGAAGTTCACGATATCGAAATACCACGGTTTTTCATCTGCCCCTAACAGCATTACGTCTTCGTAGCACGGCTTGTGAGATCTCCTCAATACCAATGGTTTCGAGGCAAGATTCCGGGGATTGTCCCAAACTGACACCAAAGTGGCCAAGGCATCC
Organism: Euphorbia lathyris; assembly: GCF_963576675.1. Classification (NCBI taxonomy): domain Eukaryota; kingdom Viridiplantae; phylum Streptophyta; class Magnoliopsida; order Malpighiales; family Euphorbiaceae; genus Euphorbia; species Euphorbia lathyris. Next base: position 13,735,948 of record NC_088914.1, on the reverse strand, counting down.
GCGGCTTGATTCTGAGCTCAAGGAATATGATAGAAGCGACATTCTTTGAATCTCCGTGCCAACCCCTCTAGCTGATCTAGATATGGACTTAGCCTTTCTTCCCTTACCTCCCAGTTTCCTTGTGTCTGTTCGATGATCAACTTTGAGTCACCCCAAATTTCGACATATGACGCTCCTAGTGCTGCTAATGACTCTAAACCATAAATGCACGCTTCATATTCGGCCATATTATTGGTGAGAGGGAAGGATAACTTCTTGGCCATCGGGATCCTTTCTCCTTCCGGTGAGGTAAGTAGTACTCCTACTCCGGCTCCATTCGAATTAACTGCTCCATCGAAGAACATTTTCCATGGTATAACTTCGATTGCGTTCAAGTGTTCATCGGGGAAATCATAGCTTATCTCTTCTTCCTCTGCATTCAGGGGTTGGTTAGCCAGAAACTCTGCCACGGCCCTCCCTTTGATAAACTTCTTCGTCACATATTCAATGTCAAACTCAGACAAAAGCAATAACCATCGGGCTAACTTCCCCGTCAAGGATGGAGCTCGGTACAGATACTTCACGGGGTCCATCCGAGAAATAATGATCACTTTATACGATTGGAAATAGTGCCGCAGTTTCTTCGTCAACCATACTACTGCCACACATGTCTTTTCGATCATGTTGTACTTGAGCTCGTACTCCAGGAACTTCTTACTCAAATAATACACCGCGTGCTCCACACCGGTGTCCCCTTCTTGAGCCAACATTGCCCCAATAGATCGCTCCTCAATTGCCACGTAGAGGAGAAGCGGCTTTCCCAGTTTAGGCGGTCTCAGCACTGGCGGATTAGACAAGTAGCTCCGGACGCTCTCCAACGCTTGTTGACACTTATCATTCCAAATAGCGGGTTGGTCTTTCCTTAACAACTTAAAGATTGGCTCGCAGATTGCGGTGAGTCTCGCTATGAACCGACTGATATACTGAACCTGCCCCAGAAACCCTCTCACTTCCTTCTCATTTCTTGGCGCCGGCATCTCCTGTATAGCCTTCACTTTATCAGGATCCACTTCGATTCCCTTATTTCCGATTACATAGCCTAAGATTTTCCCCGACGAAATGCCGAAAAAGCACTTCTTCGGGTTTAACCTTAGCTTGAATTCTGCAATTCGGGCCAAAAACTTCTTGAGCGCGGCAAAATGCCCTTCTCTTGTCTCTGATTTGACCATCATATCATCCACGTAGACTTCTACTTCTTTGTGTATCATATCATGGAACAGTGCGGTGGCCATTCTCTGGTAAGTTGCCCTGGCGTTTTTCAAACCAAACGGCATTACTCTGTAACAGTATGTCTCCCACTCAGTTGTGAACGAGGTTTTTGCTTTGTGCTTTTCGGCCATCTGAACTTGCATGTAGCCCATGAAACCATCCACATTCGTGTGTAAGACGCTTGACGCTGCACTGTCGATCAATACGTCGATATGAGGCAATACGAACTCATCCTTGGGGCATGCCTTGTTAAGATCTCTGTAATCAACGCACATCCTCACTTTGCCGTCCTTTTTCGCAATTGGTACCACATTTGCGACCCAAGGGGGATAGTCGATTACTTCGATGAACCCTGCTTCTAATTGCTTCTTCACTTCTTCTCTGATCTTGTCTGCCCATTCTGGTCTCATACGTTAGAGCTTCTGCTTTACGGGCTTTGCTTTGGGGTAAGTTGGAATGCGGTGAGTTACGATTGATTGATCAATTCCAGGCATGTCTTCGTATGTCCAGGCGAATACAATTTCATATTTTTTAATTATTCTCTCGAATTCTTTTCTCTCTTCAATAGTTAATTCTTGAGCAATTTGTATAAGTTTAGGATTTTCATCCGTACCAAGATTGAAAGTTGACATTTCTATTGTATTGATTTCAAATGTAGGCATGTTATATGAATGAGAATGCATGGAATGATCATGATCAACATCAAGCAAGTAAGCAAAATCAGAATTCATTTCATTGATAGTGTGGGTGATTACATCATCTGATTCGAACAAAGCAGTAATACAATTTTCATCATCAGGGCCTTCGGACTTCTCATATGCTCCGGAGGTACTAGGCTCAATCCCTGCTCCTGCAGTCGCTTCAATGGTGATGACTTGCTCCTCGGCATTCAAATCCAGCATCATGATCTCCTCGACAAAGCAGCTCGCCTTTCCTTTGCCCCAGTCGGCAACATCATTGAAGATTTCGAACCCCGGCAGAATCTTCCCTTCTGTGCTAGTCCATGACTCGGGGGTTCCTGAATATTCCTTTCCATGCCCTTCATTCACGAAGTACTTCCTCAGGCCCACTTTTCCTTTACCACTCGTATTGGACGGACCTCCCTGCTCATATCCCAAACCCCTGATGGTGTGCTCCTAAGCCCATTCCTGGGATGAAACCTCCCTTCATCATCTTCACCACATCGGTGGTCATGCTTGATTCATAAATCCCGGAGACTTGGAATCCGGAGAAAAGCTGAGGCTCAATTCCCAATGCTGCCACCGAGCTCAATTTCTCAGCTCTAATTGTCACTATCTCCTCCCCGAAGGGGAACTTAATCATTTGGTGGAGCGTGGAGGGCACACCTCCCAACTTATGGAACCAAGGGCGTCCCAACAGTATGGCAAAGGTTACCGGGATATCCAGCACCGTGAACTCAGTTTCTTCCTCATGCGGCCCCACTTTCAACTTGGCCTTGAAGACTCCCTCAATGTGCCTACGACTGTCATCATACGCTCTAATCACAGTTTCAGAGGCTGTCAAATCTCCTCTTTCCACTCCCAACTTCGACAAGAGTTTCAACGGGCAAACATTAATGGCCGATCCATCATCGACCATCACACAGCTGGTCTTCTTTCCGTTGATTTCCGCTCGGATATACAATGTCTTATTGTGAGCCTTCCCCTCTTCTGGGAGATCCTCATCGGTAAATGTGATTTCAGTCTTCTTCCGGGCCATAATAGCCCCTACTAGCGTTGCCGGCTCGGTATCGGTGGAAATAACCAGATTCTGCAATTCTTTCATCAAGTTCTCACGATGGTACTTAGAATGGCATAGAACTTCCCAGACTGTGGACTTAGTTTGCGTCTTCTTCAACTACTCAAGAACTTGGTCATCGGGCTTAGGAGCCGACCCTTTTCAAATCTCCATCTCTACCATAGGTACCTTTCCCTCGGCCACGCGACCTGATCTCGTCATTACCGCAATTTCTGGCTCATCATCCGATTCGTCCCAAATGTTAATAGGAACCCTCCGATTGGCATCTTCCTCGTCTGAAGAACTCTCCCAAATGTCCAAGACCATTAAATCCATGACGTGAGGAACATTCGGATTCAAGAAAAAGGGATCCGCCGATCCATACAAAGCCCAACCTATCAACTCATCATAGTCACGGAGAGACACTCTACTCATCCTTCTTGCGGCCAACGGAATAGCACCTCGTTGTATGCACATAAGCTGCACCTTAGCGCTCATCGTCTCATTACACTGCTCATAACGGTGCCTCCACCTTCTAGCATAATCCACAAAATGTTCCTCGGGGAATTGCCTAATCCTGTCCAGATCGTCAAGGGATCCCGTCCATGGAATGTACATTTCATATCTTGCCACAAAGGCACTTCTGAACGATATCCAATGACCCATCTCCTCCTCTGATAGACCCTGATGCCACAATAAGGCTTCACCCATCAAGGTTTTCGGAAAATGTTCATGTAATTCACACTGCGGAAATCCAGCGTCGTACATATGATTGCGGAATAACCTCGCATGTTCCACAGGATCCTGGTATCCACCATACCTAGGCATCGCTAACACCGCATCAGGTGTTTGGTAAGACGGGGAATCAGGGGTTTGCTCTGCTAGCATCCATACTGTATACTCCTTGATAAATCTCTTCGTCATTGCTGCCCAATCGGTCTTAACGTACATCGGCAACGACATATACCACATCAACGGTTCACCCATCAACGAATTACAAAACAAGCTAGTGATCTCTTCTTCTTTCAAACCCAAGGGTGCCATGGCCGACAAGTAGAAGTGAAGGTGCTCCATAGGGTCCTTATTGCCATTATACTTGCTAACCCTCGGTAGCGGACGCTTGATAGGTCAAATCTGCATCGCAAAGCGCTCCGCAGTTCTGTCTTCAGCTCTTTGGTACTTTTCTAAAAACAAATCCGACAATCGATCCCAATCGTGCTTGCAAGAGTTGGGTAATGAATGGAACCATTCCAAAGGCTCGCCCACCAGCGAATGGTGGAACCACTGGGCAATTTCATCTACTCCAAAGGATTCAATAAACATGTTGTGCATATATTCACGCAAGTGCACCTCGGGATCCCTTCCTCCACTAAACAAACCCAAATCTGGCACAATAGTCCGAGACGACCCTTCTCCGGTCTCTTCAGCACTATCCTCGTCATATGGTGCTCCACCATCCGATCCTTCTCCCATCGATTCATCCTCTTGTTCCTCACCCAGGAAGGACACATACAGACCATTTCCCACATTATTCTTTTCATCGGAGTCCAACAACTCCTCTACATCTTCCTCAAAGGATTCCATCACTACAGTTTCTGTCAAACCAGCTCCGATCACGCTCACCCTATGATTAGGCAATGGATTGCGCCTAACGGAAGGGTTCACTGACGAAGGATCAGCTATCTTCTTCTCTTCGATTAAATCTTGGATTTCGTGTTTCAGCCTCTCACAATTCTCAATTGTATGCCCATAACTGCTATGGAATTCACAATACCCTCTAGCCTGAATCTGCGGAGTAGGTTGAGCTTTGTTATACGAGGTAAGGGCTTTCAACAATCCCTTTTTCTGCAAACGCTCGAAAACTTTTGCGTAGGTCTGATCGAACTTGGCGAACCTCCTCTTTTCAATAGCATTAAGATCAACCACTTTTACTGCTGCGGATTCCGTACTCGCGCTAGGCCCTCCGGCACTATATCCAGACTTCGTCCACTTGGTATAAGCGTTCTTTGGCTCCCCATCCCCCTCGACGGTCAAGGCACAACTATACATCTGATTGAAATCCATGAATGGCATATATCGTAACTCATTCTTAATATATGGCAACGTGTTGCCAACCACCATTCGGATCTGATCCTGCTCGAGCGGCTTTTGTTTCATCACTGCGGCCTTAGCCCTCCATCTTTTCACAAAATCGGAAAAGGATTCCCCAGCCTGTTGCTTAGTGCTCTCTAACTCTTTCAAAGTGACCTCAAGCATGGTGTTAAAGCTATACTGAGCGATGAATGACTTTGCTAATTCTTTCCAATCCCTCTTTGTCACCATCGGTAATGCATGAAACCATGTGAGGGCAGCCCCCTCCAGGTAGGTGTTAAACAGCCCCAGGACTTGATCCTCAGTCAAGATCGTGTGCTTCATCACCGTAACATACTGATTCATGTGAGCGGTGGGATCTCCAGTTCCATCAAACTTTTTCATGTCAGGGAGACGAAATTTCAGAGGCAAAGCTGTTGCCGATAAACAGTTCTTCAAGTTATAGAAATCCTGACTTCCGGAGCTTCCTCCATGCAAGTCCTGCACTTCCTGTGTGATGTGTTGCTTCCATTCCTCTTCCTTAGCTTTCTCTTTTTCCAACTGTTTCCGGATATAATCCTGATAATCCTCCTCATTCCCAAAGCGAGGACCATCGTTCACCTCATTCTCAGCACGCTTACTACCACTCTTGTTGTCCTTCGGTGCTAACTCAGCTAGCTGGGCCAAGATTGCGGCCAGCTGATCATTGATATTGTTCACGGAATTCTCCAATTCAGCCACTTTCTCGTCGGTCGCAGACATACGGACGGAAGACTGAGTATACCCAAATGAAGATGATTCAGAAGCCACAACTACTGATTCGGAACTATCTACTCGTAGCTGATCAAACTGTCTGACAAGCCGATTACTCTCGCGAAACCACAACCGCTTAATGATGACGTCTGCGCGAACGGTATCCATTAGTATGTATGCATGATTTTATATGCATGATTCGTGGTGTGTGCGTTTATTTATTTTCGATTATAAGATAAGAAGAACAAACGTTAGTTCTATTTACACGTATCACAACATCTCTCTTCCACCCTTATTCCTCCACACACTCGTTGGTCCAGGTCTCTTTCCTAGGATTTTGGTTTTTTAGCTCACATTGCGGTCCAGGGGACGTGTGATGCCGTCGATCATTGCGGAAAAGTAAATCACCCATCAGACAATACAGTTCGTTTTGACATATCCACGTTCAGTGACTAAGAAATCGACCAAGTTGGATTGTCCTTTCGAAATAACTCGTCTTTTGTCCTTTCGCGAGACGCATTAATTCGGGTTTTGACTCCCTTTGAGCGCATCTCAGTTTTCAGACGTGGTTCGAGTTATTCTTCTAGTCCAATCGTTCGTTTATCGTCCATGATTCGTTCCCTTTTATTCACGCGGATTCGTGTCTCGATTTTTGGATTACAACAGGATCTTTTGGATCTATCGAGAGATGTAACCATGTGTTTATTTAGTGATGGAGTCACTTTTGAATTTAGGGAACGGACTCACCGCGTAACGTGTTTGTCTTTTAGCGTTTAAGATTCCGTTTGCTCATTTTATTATGTGAAAAGACGGTGAGTCTTATTTGAGCGCATGGTAATCTTTCGGCTAGCAACAAATCTTTATTCTTTCCAATCTACGGGATATGACACCTTAGCGTGGTTATAGAAAATCAACGTTTCATTGAATAGCGTGTTTGTTCGAAGCGAGGATATCACCGTTTTCTTTCCTTTAGGCGCAAATTTAGCAAAACACGTATATCGGGCCATATTTCTTGCAGTTTTGGTAACGGTCGAAATGATCGAGTCGTTAGTCAGAACCCGCAGCCTCGTCCATATGGCGCAATTATATGGTTTGGCTTAATTCGGCTTTGAGATTTTAAACGGGGTATACACTCGTTCGAGGCACGTATTTAACAACATTGGTTTATTTTCTTTAACTACCCTCGGGATTTACATATATCGTAGATTCGGAATGATTTTGGTCGTTTAGTTCATTTTTCTTTTCTTTTATTTTCTTAGTCACCTTTGCGGACACATCCATTTCTCTTAAGAACGACACGAGGCATAATGTAAAAGCTCGTCTTTTATTCGGAAGGGACGGGCTACTGGTGCGAAACTTTTTACGTTATGACAGGGTCGTTCAAGACAGAAATGTTCTTTGTTTTCATTTCGTTATGATCTCGTTTTATCCCAATTTATTTAAAGAATGTGAATAACGGCTACTGTTAATATAATCTTCTGTATCGAAACGTAATTATCCTTAACACCGAACCGATTCATACTAATACATACTTACGTCATAATGCATTTCCTAAACACGTGCCCTCGTCGGGACACCGAAAGGGACAAGGCGGGTCGCACATGTTCATTCATACGAGATGATTAAGTCGTCTTTAGTTCAAATCGTTTCGATGTTTTTAGGGTAATTAGTATGTCGATTCATGAGTACATATTAACGCATCGTTTCATTTTCTTTACATACTTTAGGATTTAGACACGTATCATGGCGCTTTGAAAACACGAACTGATTCATTTATCACATCAAAAATAGTAACGGGTAATCCTATGGAAACTTTTAAGGCCACTATATGCTGACACGGCTGACCGCAGTACCTCACAGGACCGCACAAATTCGCCCCTAACGAATGGATGGGGACCCTTTGGCGCCTTACTGTAAGGGGGAACTTACACTAGCCTCTTTCGAGCGACGAATGGACTCTCGCTAGAGGTTTCGCGGAAATTACCCAAAACGTTTGCAATAATGCACATGAATGCATACGAAAAGAAGTAAAACGACCCGTCCCCGTTAAGGGCTTAATACACGCCTTCCGGAATCAAATTTCTCGCTTCCCCAGCAGAGTCGCCACTTGTTAGACGAGGTGCCGTGGCCTAATCTCCCGGGCGGACCGGGGGGTGGATAACCTCATAGCGACGTAAGCGGTGATTGGCGCCGAAAGCAACCAATCGTGGAATCAAGCTGCTCGGCAGGACCGGAGCTCAGAGATATGGAAGAGTCGCCACCCACGAATGGGAAAATGAACACCGATCCCTTGCGGGAGACCGGTGTGGGTTCGGGAAACTTAGGTACGAGCCGAGAAGGCTAGCTCCTTTCCGGAGAAAGGCTACTAGGCACCCCGACATCGCCCGGTTATGAACCACCGGCCTCCTACTCAGCATGTTAGGCGATAACGGACTAATCGTATACTTCTTTAAGTTTAAAATTCATTTGAAACCTTTTCTTTCTCTTTTAGAAACCGTTTTGAGCATATATTATTGAAAAGCCATATTAGTAAAGAATCACCCATTTATGTTATACATACACAGAGAGGGGGGGAGAAAGAAGTGATTTATTTACAACCGTATTTAAATGTCTTGCTGTGTGTTTATTCTACACTAACTTATTTCTCCAAAACGAGTTTATTTACATGGTTCGCACCTTAATCGCCGTTGGAACGATTTAGGTACGTTTTAAAACCCCGTTTGATGAAGTTTACCCGAATCGCCGTTGGAACGACTCGAGTATTCGAAAACGTTTGAGATAAAAAAAACCTTTTAATGAGAAAACGTGGTTAAACATACAAGTCAATTTCATTTTGTACAAATCCTTTAAGAAAATGATTCAAACATTCTATTATTCACATAGAAAACGATTTTAATTACAATGATCATTTAATCCGCCTTTGGAACGGATTAAGGTTTTAAAGCGTGGTGTTTTGAAAACAATTTGAAACATTACAAGAAGAAACTCTACCTATTTACATCAGAAATCTCTAAAGATTTATTAGTTTAATAATTCAATTGAAAACTCTCTTTTTTGTGATTTATTTTCCCCTCTTAATTAATGGACTCTCTACCTATTATAATTACAATAATAAACCCATTTAAACTAATATTCACACTCAAATAAAGCCCATTTGAAACATGGACCTATGAATGGGCCAAAAGAATAAAGAAAATAATTTAAACATATATATATACATTTAAATCAAAAAGAGAATATGAAATGAAAGTTAATAAAAAGTAACTACATAATACATATATGAAAATACTAGATAAAATACATTTATACTTTAAAAATGTGAAAATAGTAAATAAATCTTATAAATAAGAAAATAACCTTTATCCAAAATAATTTCATATAATAATCAATAACATAACCCACTTTTTATGAAGTTCACGATATCGAAATACCACGGTTTTTCATCTGCCCCTAACAGCATTACGTCTTCGTAGCACGGTTTGTGAGATCTCCTCAATACCAATGGTTTCGAGGCAAGATTCCGGGGATTGTCCCAAACTGACACCAAAGTGGCCAAGGCATCCGCGGCTTGATTCTGAGCTCGAGGAATATGATAGAAGCGACATTCTTTGAATCTCCGTGCCAACCCCTCTAGCTGATCTAGATATGGACTTAGCCTTTCTTCCCTTACCTCCCAGTTTCCTTGTGCCTGTTCGATGATCAACTTTGTGTCACCCCAAATTTCGACATATGACGCTCCCAGTGCTGCTAATGACTCTAAACCATAAATGCACGCTTCATATTCGGCCATATTATTGGTGAGAGGGAAGGATAACTTCTTGGCCATCGGGATCCTTTCTCCTCCCGGTGAGGTAAGTAGTACTCCTACTCCGGCTCCATTCGAATTAACTGCTCCATCGAAGAACATTTTCCATGGTATAACTTCGATTGCGTTCAAGTGTTCATCGGGGAAATCATAGCTTATCTCTTCTTCCTCTGCATTCAGGGGTTGGTTAGCCAGAAACTCTGCCACGGCCCTCCCTTTGATAACCTTCTTTGTCACATATTCAATGTCAAACTCAGACAAAAGCAACAACCATCGGGCTAACTTCCCCGTCAATGATGGAGCTCGGTACAGATACTTCACGGGGTCCATCCGAGAAATAATGATCACTTTATACGATTGGAAATAGTGCCGCAGTTTCTTCGTCAACCATACTACTGCCACACATGTCTTTTCGATCATGTTGTACTTGAGCTCGTACTCCAGGAACTTCTTACTCAAATAATACACCGCGTGCTCCACACCGGTGTCCCCTTCTTGAGCCAACATTACCCCAATAGATCGCTCCTCAATTGCCACGTAGAGGAGAAGCGGCTTTCCCAGTTTAGGCGGTCTCAGCACTGGCGGATTAGACAAGTAGCTCCGGACGCTCTCCAACGCTTGTTGACACTTATCATTCCAAATAGCAGGTTGGTCTTTCCTTAACAACTTAAAGATTGGCTCGCAGATTGCGGTGAGTCTCGCTATGAACCGACTGATATACTGAACCTGCCCTAGAAACCCTCTCACTTCCTTCTCATTTCTCGGCGCCGGCATCTCCTGTATAGCCTTCACTTTATCAGGATCCACTTCGATTCCCTTATTTCCGATTACATAGCCTAAGATTTTCCCCGACGAAACGCCGAAAAAGCACTTCTTCGGGTTTAACCTTAGCTTGAATTCTGCAATTCGGGCCAAAAACTTCTTGAGCGCGGCAAAATGCCCTTCTCTTGTCTCTGATTTGACCATCATATCATCCACGTAGACTTCTACTTCTTTGTGTATCATATCATGGAACAGTGCGGTGGCCATTCTCTGGTAAGTTGCCCCGGCGTTTTTCAAACCAAACGGCATTACTCTGTAACAGTATGTCCCCCACTCAGTTGTGAACGAGGTTTTTGCTTTGTGCTTTTCGGCCATCTGAACTTGCATGTAGCCCATGAAACCATCCACATTCGTGTGTAAGACGCTTGACGCTGCACTGTCGATCAATACGTCGATATGAGGCAATGCGAACTCATCCTTGGGGCATTCCTTGTTAAGATCTCTGTAATCAACGCACATCCTCACTTTGCCGTCCTTTTTCGCAATTGGTACCACATTTGCGACCCAAGGGGGATAGTCGATTACTTCGATGAACCCTGCTTCTAATTGCTTCTTCACTTCTTCTCTGATCTTATCTGCCCATTCTGGTCTCATACGTCGGAGCTTCTGATTTACGGGCTTTGCTTCGGGGTAAGTTGGAATACGGTGAGTTACGATTGATTGATCAATTCCAGGCATGTCTTCGTATGTCCAGGCGAATACAATTTCGTATTTTTTAATTATTCTCTCGAATTCTTTTCTCTCTTCAATAGTTAATTCTTGAGCAATTTGTATAAGTTTAGGATTTTCATCCGTACCAAGATTGAAAGTTGACATTTCTATTGTATTAATTTCAAATGTAGGCATGTTATATGAATGAGAATGCATGGAATGATCATGATCAACATCAAGCAAGTAAGCAAAATCAGAATTCATTTCATTGATAGTGTGGGTGATTACATCATCTGATTCGAACAAAGCAGTAATACAATTTTCATCATCAGGGCCTTCGGACTTCTCATATGCTCCGGAGGTACTAGGCTCAATCCCTGCTCCTGCAGTCGCTTCAATGGTGATGACTTGCTCCTCGGCATTCAAATCCAGCATCATGATCTCCTCGACAAAGCAGCTCGCCTTTCCTTTGCCCCAATCGGCAACATCATTGAAGATTTCGAACCCCGGCAGAATCTTCCCTTCTGTGCTAGTCCATGACTCGGGGGTTCCTGAATATGCCTTTCCATGCCCTTCATTCACGAAGTACTTCCTCAGGCCCACTTTTCCTTTACCACTCGTATTGGACGGACCTCCCTGCTCATATCCCAAACCCCTCCGGGTTTTCTGACTCTTAAAGTTCGGAAACTCTGGCAACCCCTGATGGTGTGCTCCTAAGCCCATTCCTGGGATGAAACCTCCCTTCATCATCTTCACCACATCGGTGGTCATGCTTGATTCGTAAATCCCGGAGACTTGGAATCCGGAGAAAAGCTGAGGCTCAATTCCCAATGCTGCCACCGAGCTCAATTTCTCAGCTCTAATTGTCACTATCTCCTCCCCGAAGGGGAACTTAATCATTTGGTGGAGCGTGGAGGGCACACCTCCCAACTTATGGAACCAAGGGCGTCCCAACAGTACGGCAAAGGTTACCGGGATATCCAGCACCGTGAACTCAGTTTCTTCCTCATGCGGCCCCACTTTCAACTTGGCCTTGAAGACTCCCTCAATGTGCCTACGACTGTCATCATACGCTCTAATCACAGTTTCAGAGGCTGTCAAATCTCCTCTTTCCACTCCCAACTTCGACAAGAGTTTCAACGGGCAAACATTAATGGCCGATCCATCATCGACCATCACACAGCTGGTCTTCTTTCCGTTGATTTCCGCTCGGATATACAATGTCTTATTGTGAGCCTTCCCCTCTTCTGGGAGATCCTCATCGGTAAATGTGATTTCAGTCTTCTTCCGGGCCATAATAGCCCCTACTAGCGTTGCCGGCTCGGTATCGGTGGAAATAACCAGATTCTGCAATTCTTTCATCAAGTTCTCACGATGGTACTTAGAATGGCATAGAACTTCCCAGACTGTGGACTTAGCTTGCGTCTTCTTCAACTACTCAAGAACTTGGTCATCGGGCTTAGGAGCCGACCCTTTTCAAATCTCCATCTCTACCATAGGTACCTTTCCCTCGGCCACGCGACCTGATCTCGTCATTACCGCAATTTCCGGCTCATCATCCGATTCGTCCCAAATGTTAATAGGAACCCTCCGATTGGCATCTTCCTCATCTGAAGAACTCTCCCAAATGTCCACGACCATTAAATCCATGACGTGAGGAACATTCGGATTCAAGAAAAAGGGATCCGCTGATCCATACAAAGCCCAACCTATCAACTCATCATAGTCACGGAGAGACACTCTACTCATCCTTCTTGCGGCCAACGGAATAGCACCTCGTTGTATGCACATAAGCTGCACCTTAGCGCTCATCGTCTCATTACACTGCTCATAACGGTGCCTCCACCTTCTAGCATAATCCATAAAATGTTCCTCGGGGAATTGCCTAATCCTGTCCAGATCGTCCAGGGATCCCGTCCATGGAATGTACATTTCATATCTTGCCACAAAGGCACTTCTGAGCGGTATCCAATGACTCATCTCCTCCTCTGATAGACCCTGATGCCACAATAAGGCTTCACCCATCAAGGTTTCCGAAAAATGTTCATGTAATTCACACTGCGGAAATCCAGCGTCGTACATATGATTGCGGAATAACCTCGCATGTTCCACAGGATCCTGGTATCCACCATACCTAGGCATCGCTAACACTGCATCAGGTGTTTGGTAAGACGGGGAATCAGGGGTTTGCTCTGCTAGCATCCATACTGTATACTCCTTGATAAATCTCTTCGTCATTGCTGCCCAATCGGTCTTAACGTACATCGGCAACGACATATACCACATCAACGGTTCACCCATCAACAAATTACAAAACAAGCTAGTGATCTCTTCTTCTTTAAAACCCAAGGGTGCCATGACCGACAAGTAGAAGTGAAGGTGCTCCATAGGGTCCTTATTGCCATTATACTTGCTAACCCTCGGTAGCGGACGCTTGATAGGTCAAATCTGCATCGCAAAGCGCTCCGCAGTTCTGTCTTCAGCTCTTTGGTACTTTTATAAAAACAAATCCGACAATCGATCCCAATCGTGCTTGCAAGAGTCGAGTAATGAATGGAACCATTCCAAAGGCTCGCCCACCAGCGAATGGTGGAACCACTGGGCAATTTCATCTACTCCGAAGGATTCAATAAACATGTCGTGCATATATTCACACAAGTGCACCTCGGGATCCCTTCCTCCACTAAACAAACCCAAATCTGGCACAATAGTCCGAGACGACCCTTCTCCGGTCTCTTCAGCACTATCCTCGTCATATGGTGCTCCACCATCCGATCCTTCTCCCATCGGTTCATCCTCTTGTTCCTCACCCAGGAAGGACACATACAGACCATTTCCCACATTATTCTTTTCATCGGAGTCCAACAACTCCTCTACATCTTCCTCAAAGGATTCCATCACTACAGTTCTGTCAAACCAGCTCCGATCATGCTCACCCTATGATTAGGTAATGGATTGCGCCTAACGGAAGGGTTCGCTGACGAAGGATCAGCTATCTTCTTCTCTTCGATTAAATCTTGGATTTCGTGTTTCAGCCTCTCACAATTCTCAATTGTATGCCCATAACTGCTATGGAATTCACAATACCCTCTAGCCTGAATCTGCAGAGTAGGTTGAGCTTTGTTAAACGGGGTAAGGGCTTTCAACAATCCCTTTTTCTGCAGACGCTCGAAAACTTTTGCGTAGGTCTGATCGAACTTGGCGAACCGCCTCTTTTCAATAGCATTAAGATCAACCACTTTTACTGCTGCGGATTCCGTACTCGCGCTAGGCCCTCCGGCACTATATCCAGACTTCGTCCACTTGGTATAAGCTTTCTTTGGCTCCCCATCCCCCTCGACGGTCAAGGCACAACTATACATCTGATTGAAATCCGTGAATGGCATATATCGCAACTCATTCTTAATATATGGCAACGTGTTGCCAACCACCATTCGGATCTGATCCTGCTCGAGCGGCTTTTGTTTCATCACTGCGGCCTTAGCCCTCCATCTTTTCACAAAATCGGAAAAGGATTCCGTAGCCTGTTGCTTAGTGCTCTCTAACTCTTTCAAAGTGACCTCAAGCATGGTGTTAAAGCTATACTGAGCGATGAATGACTTCGCTAATTCTTTCCAATCCCTCTTTGTCACCATCGGTAATGCATGAAACCATGTGAGGGCAGCCCCCTCCAGGTAGGTGTTAAACAGCCCCAGGACTTGATCCTCAGTCAGGATCGTGTGCTTCATCACCGCAACATACTGATTCATGTGAGCGGTGGGATCTCCAGTTCCATCGAACTTTTTCATATCAGGGAGACGAAATTTCAGAGGCAAAGTTGTTGCCGATAAACAGTTCTTCAAGTTATAGAAATCCTGACTTCCGGAGCTTCCTCCATGCAAGTCCTGCACTTCCTGTGTGATGTGTTGCTTCCATTCCTCTTCCTTAGCTTTCTCTTTTTCCAACTGTTTCTGGATATAATCCTGATAATCCTCCTCATTCCCAAAGCGAGGGCCATCGTTCACCTCATTCTCAGCACGCTTACTACCACTCTTGTTGTCCTTCAGTGCTAACTCAGCTAGCTGGGCCAAGATTGCGGCCAGCTGATCATTGATATTGTTCACGGAATTCTCCAATTCAGCCACTTTCTCATCGGTCGCAGACATACTGACGAAAGACTGAGTATACCCAGATGAAGATGATTCAGAAGCCACAACTACTGATTCGGAACTGTCTACTCGTAGCTGATCAAACTGTCTGACAAGCCGATTACTCTCGCGAAACCACAACCGCTTAATAATGACGTCTGCACGAACGGTATCCATTAGTATGTATGCATGATTTTATATGCATGATTCGTGGTGTGTGCGTTTATTTATTTTCGATTATAAGATAAGAAGAACAAACGTTAGTTCTATTTACACGTATCACAACATCTCTCTTCCACCCTTATTCCTCCACACACTCGTTGGTCCAGGTCTCTTTCCTAGGATTTTGGTTTTTTGGCTCACATTGTGGTCCAGGGGATGCGTGATGCCGTCGATCATTGCGGAAAAGTAAATCACCCATCAGACAATACAGTTCGTTTTGACGTATCCACGTTCAGTGACTAAGAAATCGACCAAGTTGGATTGTCCTTTCGGAATAACTCGTCTTTTGTCCTTTCACGAGATGCATTAATTTGGGTTTTGACTCCCTTTGAGCGCATCTCAGTTTTCAGACGTGGTTCGAGTTATTCTTCTAGTCCAATCATTCGTTTATCGTCCATGATTCGTTCCCTTTTATTCACGCGGATTCGTGTCTCGATTTTTGGATCACAACGGGATCTTTTGGATCTATCGAGAGACGTAACCATGTGTTTATTTAGTGATGGAGTCACTTTTGAATTTAGGGAACAGACTCATCACGTAACGTGTTTGTCTTTCAGCGTTTAAGATTCTGTTTGCTCATTTTATTATGTGAAAAGACGGTGAGTCTTATTTGAGCGCATGGTAATCTTTTGGCTAGCAACAAATCTTTATTCTTTCCAATCTACGGGATATGTCACCTTAGCGTGGTTATAGAAAATCAACGTTTCGTTGAATCGCGTGTTTGTTCGAAGCGAGGATATCACCGTTTTCTTTCCTTTAGGCGTGAATTTAGCAAAACACGTATATCGGGCCATATTTCTTGCAGTTTTGGTAACGGTCGAAATGATCGAGTCGTTAGTCAGAACCCGCAGCCTCGTCCATATGGCGCAATTATATGGTTTGGCTTAATTCGGCTTTGAGATTTTAAACGGGGTATACACTCGTTCGAGGCACGTATTTAACGACATTGGTTTATTTTCTTTAACTACCCTCGGGATTGACATATATCGTAGATTCGGAATGATTTTGGTCGTTTAGTTCATTTTTCTTTTCTTTTATTTTCTTAGTCACCTTTGCGGACACATCCATTTCTCTTAAGAACGACACGAGGCATAATGTAAAAGCTCGTCTTTTATTCGGAAGGGACGGGCTACTGGTGCGAAACTTTTTAGGTTATGACAGGGTCGTTCAAGACAGAAATGTTCTTTGTTTTCATTTCGTTATGATCTCGTTTTATCCCAATTTATTTAAAGAATGTGAATAACGGCTACTGTTAATATAATCTTCTGTATCAAAACGTAATTATCCTTAACACCGAACCGATTCATATACGTACTTACGTCATAACGCATTTCCTGAACACGTGCCTTCGTCGGGACACCGAAAGGGACAAGGCGGGTCACACATGTTCATTCATACGAGATGACTAAGTCGTCTTTAGTTCAAATCGTTTCGATGTTTTTAGGGTAATTAGTATGTCGATTCATGAGTACATATTAACGCATCGTTTCATTTTCTTTACATACTTTAGGATTTAGACATGTATCATGGCGCTTTGAAAACACGAACTGATTCATTTATCACATCAAAAATAGTAACGGGTAATCCTATGGAAACTTTTAAGGCTACTATATGCTGACACGGCTGACCGCGGGACCTCACAGCACCGCACAAATTCGCCCCTAATGAATGGATGGGGACCCTTTGGCGCCTTACTGTAAGGGGGAACTTACACTAGCCTCTTTCGAGCGACGAATGGACTCTCGCTAGAGGTTTCGCGGAAATTAACCAAAACGTTTGCAATAATGCACATGAATGCATACGAAAAGAAGTAAAACGATCCATCCCCGTTAAGGGCTTAATACACACCTTCCAGAATCAAATTTCTCGCTTCCCCAGCAGAGTCGCCATTTGTTAGACGATGTGCCGCGGCCTAATCTCCCGGGCGGACCGGGGGGTGGACAACCTCATGGCAACGTAAGCGGTGATTGGCGCCGAAAGCAACCAATCGTGGAATCAAGCTGCTCGGCAGGACCGGAGCTCAGAGATATGGAAGAGTCGCCACCCACGAATGGGAAAATGAACACCGATCCCTTGCGGGAGACCGGTGTGGGTTCGGGAAACTTAGGTACGAGCCGAGAAGGCTAGCTCCTTTCCGGAGAAAGGCTACTAGGCACCCCGACATCGCCCGGTTATGAACCACCGACCTCCTACTCAGCATGTTAGGCGATAACGGACTAATCGTATACTTCTTTAAGTTTAAAATTCATTTGAAACCTTTTCTTTCTCTTTTAGAAACCGTTTTGAGCATATATTATTGAAAAGCCATATTAGTAAAGAATCACCCATTTATGTTATACATACACAGAGAGGGGGGAGAAAGAAGTGATTTATTTACAACCGTATTTAAATGTCTTGCTGTGTGTTTATTCTACACTAACTTATTTCCCCAAAACGAGTTTATTTACATGGTTCGCACCTTAATCGCCGTTGGAACGATTTAGGTGCGTTTTAAAACCCCGTTTGATGAAGTTTACCCGAATCGCCGTTGGAACGACTCGAGTATTCGAAAACGTTTGAGATAAAAAACCTTTTAATGAGAAAACGTGGTTAAACATACAAGTCAATTTCATTTTGTACAAATCCTTTAAGAAAATGATTCAAAAATTCTATTATTCACATAGAAACGGATTTTAATTACAATGATCATTTAATCCGCCTTTGGAACGGATTAAGGTTTTAAAACGTGGTGTTTTGAAAACAATTTGAAACATTACAAGAAGCAACTCTACCTATTTACATCAGAAATCTCTAAAGATTTATTAGTTTAAATAATTCAATTGAAAACTCTCTTTTTTGTTATTTATTTTCCCCTCTTAATTAATGGACTCTCTACCTATTATAATTACAATAATAAACCCATTTAAACTAATATTCACACTCAAATAAAGCCCATTTGAAACATGGACCTATGAATGGGCCAAAAGAATAAAGAAAATAATTTAAACATATATATATACATTTAAATCAAAAAGAGAATATGAAATGAAAGTTAATAAAAAGGAACTACATAATACATATATGAAAATACTAGATAAAATACATTTATATTTTAAAAATGTGTAAATAGTAAATAAATCTTATAAATAAGAAAATAACCTTTATCCAAAATAATTTCATATAATAATCAATAACATAACCCATATATATATAGTTTTAAATATCCAAAAGTAACATGTGTCCATATACTAATATCTACTAATCATTTCCCAAAATACCCAAGCAATTAACCTTTAAAATATAACCCAAATTAATAAAAAGGAGAAAACATATATATACATATACTTATATTATAAAATAGAATAAAAATGGTATACAAATATTCTAAAATAATTATATATGCTAAAGGTCTAAAATAATTTGAAAAACATATATTACATAACTATACATATATTTATTAAGGATTAAAAGCTTAAAGTTAAGAAAAAGGGACTGAAATGGCATTTTTTACGTTTTGGCAGATTTACCGACGGAAAATCCGTCGGTAAACAGCATTTAGTGACAGAAATGGAAAATTACAGCAGCACTTCAATATTTTCCAGATTTATTCAAAAGCTTTAAATTAAGTCTAATTCAATCGTTTTGGATTTCCGAACTACCAAAAATGGATCATAGTCGAAAACGGAAGTTCCTAAAACGATGTTTTTATTTTAAAACATTATTTGGAAATTTCTTTTAAATTAAAAACTTATAATTACAACGTTTTCGATACCCGAACTACCTTTTTATCGGATCACGGTTCGTATTGGGATATCAAAACGAGGTTTTTTATTTTAAAACAAAACCGAATTTTATTCAACACGAAATGAAAATTAAATAAATACGCTAATTAAATAAAACGTGACAAAATAAATGAATAACTAAATGAATAAAAACTATAACATAAAAATAAATAGAAGAAGAAGATAAATAAAATAAAAGAGTCTAGTCCTCGGATAATACCTTAAATTCGGTATCTGACAGTCGAAGCCGATTGATTCCACGAGCCGCGACCTTCCGTTTTTTAATGAAAATTTAGTAAAAATTTAACTTTAGGAAATTTGGAATTTTTGAGAAAAAAAAATATTTTTCTAAAAAAAAATTCACTTTCTCTCTCTAAAAATGTTCAGAGTGAGAAAGGCTCCAAGAAATTCCCCCCCTTATTGCATTGGGATCCGTGCCCTTATATAGGGAAACGGATCCTGGAAATTTGGGCGATGCCCAAGCAAAATTGAGCGTCGCCTAAAGCCGTTGGGCGGCCGCCCAAGGCTTGTTGGGCGGCCGCCCAACAATGTTGGGCGATCGCCCAACAATTGTTGGGCGAGCGCCCAACAATCGTTGGGCGAGCACCCAACCATCGTTGGGCGTTCACCCGACGTGGTTGGGCGCCCGCCCGACGACCCTCGGGACGTGCCTCGCGCCGTCAGGCGCGCGCACCCCGCGACCGCCGAGCGTGCATTCCGCACCGTCGGACGCTCATACGTCGCGGCCGCCGAACGCGCGCTTCGCGCTACCAGGCGCGCACGCTCAGTGGCCCACGAGAGCGCGCACCGTGCCACCAGACCCGGGCATTGCTCGGACATCGAGAGCGTGCCACTCGCGGTGCATCCGACGGACGCCGAGCGCACGTCCCGTGCCGCGGAGCGGGCGTTCGACCATTGTCGTCCGCGTGCTGGATGCCGCTAAGCACCCGCGCGATGCCGCTAATTTTCCTCCCTTATTATACGCTTATTATTCATTATATTTTTTGTTTTTCAAAACTTCCGGAATCAATCGCTTCAACCGTCTTATTTTCAGGTTTTCGTCACAGGTCCTCCGACTCGGTGTCTACACCTATCTTTTCAGGTTGTGTGCCGACCAAATTATTCGAAGATATATATCTCAAGAGGAGGGACATGCTGTTCTAAGCCATTGTCATGACCGAGAAGCTGGAGGACACCATAGCGCTAGCAGAACTGCAACAAAAGTACTTCAATCAGGTTTTTTTTTCCAACACTTTTTAAAGATGCCAATCTGTTCGTTCGCACTTGCAATGAGTGCCAACGAACAGGCAATATCTCAGCTAGAAATGCCATTCCCCTCAATAACATAGTTGTTTGTGAAATTTTTGATATATGGGGCCTAGATTTTATGGGACCATTCCCTACATCTTTTGGGCATAAATATATCTTAGTAGCTGTTGATTATGTGAGCAAGTGGGTTGAAGCAATGGCTAGTCCCACCAATGACGCCCGTGTGGTTGTAAAATTCCTGAAAAGGTTGTTTGCCCGATTTGGTGTCCCGCGAGTGATCATTAGTGATCAAGGAACCCACTTTTGCAATGCCAAATTTGAGAAGCTGATGGGCAAGCTTGGAGTCTCTCACAGAATTGCCACACCTTACCATCCACAAACAAGTGGACAGGTGGAGATTTCCAATCGTGAAATCAAAAGAATTTTAGAAAAAACTGTTGGCAGTTCTAGGCGAGATTGGGCAAACAAGCCTGGCGATGCTCTTTGGGCTTATAGATTGTTGTACGGCAAGTCTTGTCACTTGCCGGTTGAAATGGAACACAGGGCCTTTTGGGCATTAACCTTCTTAAATTTTGAGCAACAGACTGTGGGAGACCAATGAAGACTTCAACTCTCTGACCTGGAGGAGTTCAGGCTGTTTTTGTATGAGAATGCGGTGAATTACACAGACAAGACCAAGATGTGGCACGATAGAAACATCCAGATAAAGACGTTTCACGAAGGACAAAGAGTTCTCTTGTACAATTGAAGACTCAGGTTGTTTCCTGGGAAGCTGAAATCAAGATGGACAGGACCTTATCTCGTGAACAAGGTGTTTGGTCATGGTGCAGTTGAAATTGGCAAGGAGGGTTGTAGACACCGAGTTGGAGGACCTGTGACGAAAACCCACGATACACGGCCAAGTCGGTTGATTCCATTAATTAGAAAATTTAAAAATAAACAGAAAAGCTCGGAGAGCCGGCACTTGAAAGCCCCGCTAACAAATTCGACGTCTCCTGAGTGAGGTCGGGCACGTTAACTGTTACGACAGTTAGCGATAAGGCCCCGGAGGCCGAGCGTCGGCCGGTGAGTGAGGAATGACACTCCCAGCAGCGATCGTCGCTCCGTAAACAACGGTGCACAGCACGTCGGGCGCCCGTCCGGCGTGCCGAGCGTCGGACGTCGCTCGTCAGAGAGTGGACGTCGCCCGTCGAGTGTCGGGCGCGGCCCGACGCACGGTCAACATCGCTCGATGGCCATTCGAAGACCGCCCGACCGTGTCGGGCATCGTTTGGCCGACGTTGCATACGCCCAACGGTCGTTGGGCGTCGCCCAACTCAAGTTGGGCGTTCGCCCTACCGAAGTTGGGCGTCGCCCAACTCCCGTCGGGCGACGCCCAAAACTTCTTGGGATCTGTGCCTATAAAAGGCACAGATCCCCATGCATTTTTAGAGGACTTTTGGGGGAGCTTCTCACTCTATACATTTTTAGAGAGAGAAAGTTATTTTTTTGGGAGAAAATATTTTTTTTCCTAAAAAATCCCAAATTTTCTAAAAGTTAAATATTTTACCAAACACGGAAAAAATCGAAAACTCATAACTCGTGGAATCAACCGACATCAGCTGTCAATACCGATCTTGAGGTATTATCCGAGGACTAGACTCGTTTCATTTCATTTCTTTTATTTATTTTCTTCATTTATTTATTTTTAGGATATAGTTTTATTTATTTATTTATTTTTCACGTTTATTTATTTTTCCGTATTTATTTAAATTCTGTCACACGTCAAATAAACGTTTGATTTTGTTTTGAAATAAAAAACCTCGTCTTAAGTCCCAATACGAACCGTGATCCCGTTTGAGGGTAGTTCAGTATTAAAACGTTGTATATATATATAGATTTTAGAAAAACTTTTTTTAAATTAACGTTTTAAAATAAAATATCGTTATAGGAACATCCGTCATTGACTATGATCCAATTTTGGTAGTTTGGAGGTCCAAAACGATAGAATAGATCTAATCTAAAGTGTTTGAATAAATATGAAAAGTATAGGGACTGTTTCTGATATTCTACCATTTCTACTAACAGCAGATTAGCGACGGATTTTCCGTCGGTAATCTGCTGGAATCTAAAAATTCCTCTTTTAACCCTCTTTTCTCAACTTTTTGATGTTTATACTTGTATATATATGTATATAATTATGTAATATATTGATTAAAATTATTTTAGGGGTGTCAAACTAATGATTATTTATGCATTTTGTACATTTGGGTATAATTTATATTAATTTGGTTTTATAAAACTATATGTATATATATATGTTTTTTTCCCTTTTATTGTTTTGAGTGGTTTACTCTTTATATATCTATTATGTATAAAAACTATTTTGGCTTAAATATAATTTTCTTATTTTATGAATTTTATCCATCATTTTACATGTTTTGAATTGGAATAAAAGTGTATCGTATCTAGTACCGTTTTCACTTATTAATAACTTATATATATATTATTAGTATTTTTTTTATCTCACTTTTGGATCTATATGTATTATTTTACCATTTTTGTATATATGTATAAATATGTATATTTATCCTCTTTTTGGATTTTCTATATGTGTATATTCTTTAAACGTATTTGAATTGGGGGGGATTTAGATTAAATTTGTTAATTGTTGTGGTTATGAAGATTAAAGAGAGTGAAAATAGGAAAAATAAGCCACAAAAGGATCTCAATTTAATTGTGTAAATTAAAGGCATTTGGAGACTTTCAAAATGTAAATAAGAGTTTTTGACTTCTTTTTTTTTTTTTGTTCCAAGTGGTTTTCTAAAATGTCACCTTTTGAAACCTTAATTCGTTCCAACGACGGATTAAGCGAACCTTATAATTAAAATCGTTTTTATTGGTAAATAATAGAGTTTTGAATCATTTTCCTACTCAAATAGTTTTGTACAAAAATAAATGGACTTGTATGCTTAATCACGTTTTCTTGTTAAAACTTCTCATTTCAACGTTTTCAAACGATCGAGTCGTTCCAACGGCGATTCAAGTGAACATTATGTAAACTAACGGGGTTTTGAAACGTACCTAAATCGTTCCAACGGCGATTAAGGTATGAACCATGTAAATAAATTCATTTTCGGGAGTGAGATTAGCGTAGATGTAATGTATAATATGAAGCATAACTCACACTGTAAATAAATCAATCCTTTCTTCTATCCCCCTATGTCTCCTATACGCTTTAAATTCATGCAAAATGGGTGATTCTTTAATAAAATGGCTTTCTATAACATGCTCAAAATGGTTTTCAAAGCGAGAAAGAAAAGGTTTCAAATGAATTTTAAACTTAAAGAAATATACGATTAGTCTGTTATCGCCTAACACGCTAAGTAAGAGGCCGGTGGTTCATAACCGGGCGATGTCGGGGTGCCTAGTAGCCTTTCTTCGAAAAGGAGCTAGCCTTCTCAGCTCGTACCTAAGTTTCTCGAACCCTCACCGGTCTCCCGTAAGGGATCGGTGTTCATTTTCCCATTCGTGCGTGGCGACTCTTCCATACTCCAGGCTCCGGTCCTGCCGAGCAGCTTGATTCCATGATTGGTTGCTTTCATCGCCAATCACAGCATCTGTCATCAACGGTGTCCACCCCCCGGTCCGCCCGGGCGAGGCCACGACACCTATAAGTGGCGACTCTGCTGGGGAAGCGAGAAATTTGAGAAGGCGTGTATTAAGCCCTTAACGGGGACGGATCGTATTATTTCTTTTCGTATGCATTCATACGCATTATTGTAAACCTTTTGGGTAATTTCCGCGAAACCTCTAGCAAGAGTCCATTCGTCGCTCGAAAGAGGCTAGTGTAAGTTCCCCCTTACAGTAAGGCACCAAAGGGTCCCCATCCATTCGTTAGGGGCGAATTTGTGCGGTCCTGTGAGGTCCCGCGATCAGCCGTGTCAGCATATAGTAGCCTTAGAAGTTGCCATAGGATTACCCGTTACTATTTTTGATGTGATAAATGAATCAGTTCGTGTTTTCAAATTGCCATGATACGTGTCTAATCCTAAAATATGTAAAGAAAATGAAATGATATGTTAATATATACTCTTAAACGTATATACAAACTATCCCAAAACATCGAAACGATTCGAACTAAAGACGACTTAGTCATCTCGTATGAAGGAACTTGTGCGACCCGCCTGGTCCCTTTCCATGTCCCGAAGAAGGCACATGTTCAGGAAATATGTTGTGGCGTAAGCACGTATTAGTTCAAGTCGGTTTGATATTAGGGATAGTTATAGCTCGATTCAAAAGACTATATTAACAGTAGCCGTTATTCACATTCTTTAAATAGGTTGGGATAAAACGAGATTATGACAAAATGAAAATGAAGAACATTTCTGTTTTGAACGACCCTGTTGTAACGTAAAGAGTTTCATGAACTTGGCCCGTCCCTTCCGAATAAAAAATGAGCTCTTACGTTATACCTTGCGTTGTTCTAAGGAAAAATGGACGTATTCGCGAAAGTGACTAAGTAAATAAAAGAAAAGCAAAAATAAACAAACGACCAAAATCATTCTGTATCTACGATATATGTGAATCCCGAGAGTAGTTAAAGAAAATGAACCAATGTCATTAAATACGTGCCTCGAACTGGTATATACGCCGCTTAAAATCATGAAGCCGAATTAAGCTAAGAAACCGCGTGATTGCACCATATGGACGAGACTGTGGGCTTGACTAATGGCTCGATCATTTTGACCGTTACCAAAACTACAAGAAATATGGCCCGATCTGCGTGCTTGCTTACTCGTGCCTAAATGAAAAAGAATGGTAATATCCCTGCTTCAAATAAGCATGCGATTAAACGAAACGTTGATTTTTTATAACCATGCTAGGATGATATATCCCGTAAATTGGAAGAAATAAAAATTTGTTGCTAGCCGAAAGATTACCGTGCGCTCAAATAAGACTCACCGTCTTTACACGTAGCTAAAATGAGCAAGCGGATTCTTGACGTTAAAAACAAACGCGTTACGCAATGAGTCCGTTCCCTAAAATAAAATCCAAAAAGTGATTTTATCACTAAACGAACATGCGGTTACGTCTCTCGATAGATCCAAAAGATCCCATCGTAATCTAAAAATCGAGACGCGAACCCACGCGGATAAAGGGGAACGAGTCATTGTCAATAACGAACGATTGAACTAAAAGAATAACTCGTACCACATCTAAAATCCGAGATGCGCTTGAAGGGTGTCAAAACCCGAACTAACGTATCTCGCAAAATAACGAAGGACGAGTTATTCGAAAGGACAATCCAATTTGGTCGATATCTTAGTCACTGAACGTTGATACGTCAAAACAAACTATATTGTCTGATGGATGATTTATTTTTCCGCAATAATCGACGGCATCACGCGTCCCCTGGACCGCAATGTGAGCCCCAAACCAAAATCCTAGGAAAGAGACTTGGACCATCGAGTGTGTGGAGGAATAAGGGTGGAAGAGAGATGTTGTGATACGTGAATTTAGACTAACGTTTGTTCTTCTTATCTTATATACCCGTAAATAAATAAACGCACACACCACGAATCATGCATATAAAATCATGCATACATACTAATGGATACCGTTCGCACAGACTTCATCATTAAGCGGTTGTGGTTTCGCGAGAGTAGTCGGCTAGTCAGGCAGTTTGATCAGCCACAGATTGTCAGTTCTAAATCGGCAGTTGTGGCTTCTGAATCATCTTCGTCCGAGTATACTCAGTCTTCGTCCAGTATGTCTGCGACCAACGAAAAGGTGGCCGAATTGGAAAATTCTGTGAACAACATTAATGATCAATTAGCCGCGATTTTGGCCCAGCTAGCTGAGCTGGCATTGAAGGATAACAAGAGTGGTAGTAAGCGCGCTGAGAATGAGGTGAACACTGGTCCCCGCTTCGGGAATGAGGATGACTATCAGGATTACATCCAGAAACAGCTGGAGAAGGAGAAAGCTAAGGAAGAAGAATGGAAGCAGCACATCACTCAGGAGGTGCAGGATTTGCGTGGAGGAAGCTCCGGGAGTCAGGACTTTTATAACTTGAATAAATGTTTATCGGCAACTGCTTTGCCTTTGAAATTCTGGCTCCCCGACATGAAGAAGTTCGATGGAACTGGGGATCCTACCGCTCACATTAATCAGTATGTTGCCGTGATGAAGCACACGATCTTGACTGAGGAATAAGTTCTTGGACTGTTCAATACTTACTTGGAGGGGGCTGCCCTCGTGTGGTTTCATGCGTTGCCGCTGGTGATGAAGAGAGATTGGAAGGAGTTGGCGAAGTCATTCATCGCTCAATATAGTTTCAACACTATGCTTGAGGTTACGCTGAAAGAGATAGAGATCACTAAGCAGCAAGCTGGGGAATCGTTGTCTGATTTTGTGAGGAGGTGGAGAGCCAAGGCGGCAGTTATGAAGTAGAAGCCGCTTGAGCAGGATCAGATCTGAATGGTAATTGGCAACACTTTGCCGTATATTAAGAATGAGCTGCAGTATATGCCATTTACCGATTTCAACCAGATGTATAGTTGCGCCTTGACAGTTGAGGGGGATGGTGAGCCGAAGAAAGCTTATACCAAGTGGACGAATACAGAACCTGCCGCATACAGAACCTACCGCAGTGAAAATGCTTGAACTCAACGCCATCGAGAAGAGGCAGTTTGCCAAGTTTGATCAGACCTACGCAAAAGTTTTCGAACGACTGCAGAAAAAGGGATTGTTGAAAGCTCTTACTCCTTATAACAAGGCACAGCCTACCCCGCAGGTACAAGCTAGGGGATACTGCGAGTTCCACAGTAATTATGGGCACAATATCGAGAACTGTGAGAGGTTGAAGCATGAGATCCAAGATTTGATTGAGGAGAAGAAGATAGTTGATCCTTTGTCAGCAAACCCTTCCACTAGACGTAATCCATTGCCTAACCATAGGGTGAGCATGATCGGGTCTGGGCTCGAAGAGAGTTTGTTATGGAATCCTTCGGGGAAAACGAAGATGAGTTGTTGGACTCCGATGAGCAGAGTAATGTGGGAAATGGTTTATATGTGTCCTTTCTAGGCAAGGAGCCAGAGGATGAACTGATGGATGAAGGACTAGACGGCGGAGCACCGTATGATGAAGATAGTGCCGAAGAGACCGGGGAAGGGTCGTCTCGAACTATTGTGCCAGAGTTGAGTTTATTCAGTGGGGTGGAGAATCCCGATGTGCACTTGCGCGAGTATATGCATGATATGTTTGTTGAATCCTTTGGGGTGGATAAGGTTGCTCAGTGGTTCCACCATTCGTTAATAGGCAAGCCTTTGAGGTGGTTCCACTCATTGCCCGACTCCTGCAAGCATGATTGGGAACAGTTGTCCGATCTATTCCTAGAGAAGTACAAGAAAGCTAAGGATAGGACCGCGGAGAGTTTTGCGCTGCAAATTGGGCCTATTAAACGTCCGTTGCCAGCTGTCAGTAAGTATAATGGCAATAAGGATCCAATGGAACACCTTCACTTCTACTTATCGGCCATGGTGCCTTTGGGTTTTAACGAAGAAGAGATCATTAGTCTATTTTGCAATTCACTGATGGGGGAACCGCTGATTTGATATATGTCTCTTCCGATGCGTATCAAGTGCGATTGGGCCGCAATGACCAAGAGGTTCATTAAGAAATATATGGTATGGATGCTTACGGAGCAAACATCGGACTCGCCCTCTTACGAGATGCCTGAAGCAGTATTAGCAATGCCCAAGTATGGTTGATATAGGGATCCCACTGAACATGCAAAGTTATTCCGCAACCATATGTATGATGCTGGGTTCCCTCAAAGTGAGTTACACGAACACTTCCCAGAAACTCTCATGGGAGAAGCCTTGTTGTGGCACCAAAGGCTATCACAGGAAGAAATGGGTCATTGGATACCTCTTCGGGATGCGTTTGTGTCGAGATATGAGATGTATGTTCCATGGACGGGATCCCTGAAAGATCTGGATAGGATCAGGCAATTCCCCGAGGAACCATTTGCAGATTACGCTAGGAGGTGGAGGTACCACTACGAGCAGTGTCAAGAAAGGATGAGTGATAAGGTGTAGCTCATGTGCATACAGAGAGGCGCTACTCAGATAGCAGCAAGAAGGATGAATAGAGTGTTTCTCAGAAATTATAATGAGTTGGTTGGCTGGGCTATGTAGGGATCGGCAGATCCCTTCTATTTGAATCTGAATGTCCCTCACGTAATGGATCTGATGGTCGTGAACATTTGGGAAAGTTCCTCGGAGGAGGAGGATGCCGGTCAGAGAATACCTATCAATATTTGGGATGAATCTAATGACGAGCCGGAAATTGCTGTCATGACAAGATCAGGTCGGGTGGCCAAAGGAAAGGCACCCATGGTTGAGACAGAGATAGGGGAAGGATCGGCTCCCAAGCCCGATGATCAAGTCCTCGAACAGTTGAAGAAAACACAAGCTAAGTCTACAATATGGGAAGTCTTGTGCCATTCTAAGTACCACCGTTTGAATTTGATGAAAGAGTTCCAGAATTTGGTCATCTCTACCGATACTGAGCCGACGGCATTAGTACGGGCAATCATGGCCTGGAAGAGAACTGAAATCTCCTTCACCGATGAAGATCTCCCGGAAGAGGGGAAGGCTCACAACAAGCCGTTGTACATCCGAGCTGAGATAAATGGGAAGAGGACGAGTTGTGTAATGGTTAATGATGGATCAGCCATTAATGTTTGCCCGCTGAAACTCTTGTCCAAGTTGGGAGTAGAAAGAGGAGATTTGACTGCCTCGGAAACTGTGATCAGAGCCTATGATGATAGCCACCGTCACATCGAGGGAATTTTCAAGGCTAAGCTGAAGGTGGGACCGCATGAGGAGGAGACTGAGTTCACTGTGCTGGATATACCAGTGACCTTTCTGGTGTTGTTGGGACGCCCATGGTTCCATAAGCTAGGAGGTGTGCCCTCCACGCTCCACCAAATGATCAAATTCTCCTTCGGGGAGGAGATAGTGACGATTAGAGCTGAGAAGTTGAGTTCAGTGGCTGCATTGGGAATTAAGCCTCAGCTTTTCTCCGGATTCTAGGTTTCTGGGATCTACGAGTCCAGCATGACCACCGAGGTGGTAAAGATGATGAAAGGGGGTTTCATCCCCGGTATGGGCTTGGGAG
Source organism: Euphorbia lathyris (assembly GCF_963576675.1). Classification (NCBI taxonomy): domain Eukaryota; kingdom Viridiplantae; phylum Streptophyta; class Magnoliopsida; order Malpighiales; family Euphorbiaceae; genus Euphorbia; species Euphorbia lathyris. The sequence goes on along the minus strand of NC_088914.1, from coordinate 13,706,314 downwards.
CACACCATCAAGGGTTGCCAGAATCTCCGGACTTCAAGAGTCAGAAAACCCGGAGGGGTTTGGGATATAAGCTGAGAGGTCCGTCCAACACAGGTAGTGAGGGAAAGGTGGGCCTAAAGAAGTATTTTGTGAATGAGGGCCACGGGAAGGTTTATTCTGGGACTCCCGAGCCATGGACTAGCACCGAAGGAAAGATTCTGCCAGGCTTTGAGATCTTCAACGATGTCACCAGTTGGGGCAAAGGAGAAGCAAGCTGCTTCGTCGAGGAGATCATTATGTTAGATCTGAATGCCGAGGAGCAGGTCATCATAATGGAAGCCACTGTGGGAGCGGTGGATGAGCCCAGGACCTCCAAGGCCTATGAGAAACCCGAGAACCCCGATGATGACAATTGTATTACTGGTTTATTTGAATATGATGATGTACTCGCCAATACTATCAATGAAATGAATTCTGATTTTGCTTACTTGCTTGATGTTGATTCTGATCATTCCATGCATTCTCATTCATATAACATGCCTACATTTGAAATCAATACAATAGAAATGTCAACTTTCAATTTTGGCACGGATGAAAATCCTAAACTTATACAAATTGCTCAAGAATTAACTACTGAAGAGAGGAAAGAATTTGAGAGAATAATTAAAAAATACGAAATAGTGTTTGCTTGGACGTACGAAGACATACCGGGGATCGATCAATTAATCGTAACTCACCGTATTCCAACATACCCCGAGGCTAAGCCCATGAAACAGAAACTCCGACGCATGAGGCCGGAATGGGCGGATAAGATCAGAAAGGAAGTGAAGAAACAGTTAGAAGTAGGGTTCATCGAAGTAATCGACTATCCCCCTTGGGTCGCAAATGTAGTGCCAATCGCGAAGAAGGATGGTAAGGTGAGAATGTGCGTCGACTATAGAGATCTCAACATGGCTTGCCCCAAAGATGAATTCGCATTACCTCACATCGATATATTGATTGACAGTGCAGCATCCAGCGTCTTACACACAAACGTGGATGGTTTCATGGGCTACATGCAAGTTCAAATGGCCGAAAAGCACAAAGCAAAGACCTCGTTCACAACTGAGTGGGGAACGTACTGCTATAGAGTAATGCCATTTGGTTTGAAAAACCCTGGGGCAACTTACTAGTAAATGGCTACGGCACTGTTCCACGACATGATACACAAAGAGGTGGAAGTCTATGTGAACGACATGATGGTCAAATCAGAGACGAGAGAGGGGCATTTCCCCGCACTTGAGAAGTTTTTGGCCCAAATTGTAGAATTCAAGCTGAGATTAAACCCAAAGAAGTGCTTCTTTGGTGTTTCATCGGGGAAAATCTTAGGCTACATAATCAGTAACAAGGGGATTGAGGTGGATCCTGATAAAGTGAAGGCCATACAGGAAATGCCAGCACCAAAGAATGAGAAAGAAGTAAGAGGATTCATGGGGCAGGTTCAGTATATCAGTCAGTTCATAGTACGACTCACCACGATCTGCGAGCCGATCTTTAAGCTGCTACGGAAAGATCAACCCACGGTTTGGAATGATAAGTGCCAGCAAGCATTGGAGAGTGTCCAAAACTATTTGTCTAATCCACCGGTTATGAGACCGCCTAAATTTGGAAAACTGCTTCTCCTATATGTAGCGATCGAGGAGCGATCAATTGGAGCAATGTTGGCCCAGGAAGGGGACACCGACGTGGAGCATGTAGTGTATTATCTGAGTAAGAAGTTCATGGAATACGAGCTTAAGTATAACATGATCGAAAAGACGTGCATGGCAATAGTATGGCTAACAAGGAAGCTGCGACACTATTTTCAGTCTTACAAAGTGATCATTATTTCCAGGATGGATCCCGTGAAGTATCTGTACCGAACTCCGTCCCTGACAAGGAAGCTAGCCCGATGGTTGTTGTTATTGTCAGAATTCGACATCGAATATATACCGAAAAAGGTTATCAAAGGGAGAGCCGTAGCAGAATTTCTAGCCAATCAGCCTCTAAAAGCGGAAGAGGAGGAGATAAACTATGATTTCCCCGATGAGCACTTGAACGAAATAGAAGTTATACCGTGGAAAATGTTCTTTGACGGAGCGGTTAACTCGAATGGAGTCAGGGTAGGAGTGCTACTTATCTCACCAAAAGGGGAAAGGATTCCAATGGCAAAGAAGTTGTCGTTCCCTCTCACTAATAATATGGCCGAGTATGAAGCATGCATCTATGGGTTAGAGTCACTAGCGGCACTGGGAGCGTCATATGTTGAAGTTTGGGGCGACTCAAAACTGATTATCGAATAGGCACAGGGAAACTGGGAAGTAAGAGAAGAGAGATTGAGCCCGTACCTAGATCAGCTAGGGGGGTTAGCACAGAGGTTCGATGAGTGTCGCTTTTATCATATTCCTCGAGCGCAGAACCAAGCGGCGGATGCTTTGGCCACATTAGTGTCAGTATGGGATAATCCTCGGAACCTTGCCTCGAAGCCTTTGGTGTTGACGAGGTCCCACAAACCGTGCTATGAAGATGTAATTTTGTTGGGAGCGGATGAAAAGCCTTGGTATTTCGATATCGTGAACTTCATGAAAAGTGGAACGTACCCGGCAGAATCAGAACTTAGGGATCAGGCTGTGATCAGAAGGTTAGCTCAGTAATTTGTCATCCACAATGATCTGCTTTACAAAAGGCACACCGATGGGTTACAATTGAGATGTTTAGACGAGTGAGAAGCCCGTGAGGCGATGTAGTCAGTGCACTCGGGAATTTGTGGAGCCCATATGGGAGGAACAGTGTTAGCAAAGAAAATCGTAAGGCAAGGCTTCTGTTGGCTCACCATGGAAAGAGATTGTAATGAATATGCGAAGAAATGCCATGATTGTCAAATCCACAGAGATTATAATCACTTTCCAGCTATGGAACTGCACGTGTTGGCACCCGTTTGGCCGTTCGCAGCTTGGGGCATTGATATCATTAGAGAAGTGAGACCTAATGCATCAAATGGGTGCAAATTCATTGCCGTTGCCATTGATTACTTCACCAAGTGGGTAGAGGCAGAGTCATTTAGCAGGTTGGGATCTAAGCAGATGAGGAAGTTCATTGAAAAGCACATAATCACCAGGTTCGGAGTGCCTCATCGCATGATCATGGATAATGGGGTCCAGTTTCAGGGAGAGGTGAAAAGTCTCTTCCAAGAGTATGGTATTGAGCATCATAGGTCTTCTCCATATCGCCCGCAAGCTAACGGGGCAGTAGAAGCCGCAAATAAGAACCTTAAGAGGATTCTCATAAAGACGGTAGAATCGCATCGGAATTGGCATGAGCATCTTTCGCTCGCTTTATGGGCTTATCGCATGACGGTTAGAACGTCAACTGGGGCAACGCCGTTCTCCTTGGTATATGGGGCAGAAGCTGTTCTCCCGATTGAGATTGAAAAGCGATCATTGAGAATCGCAGTAGAAGCAGAGATTCCCGAGACGGAATGAGTGAAGAAGCGATATGAACAGTGGCATTAATGGACGAGAAAAGGATGGAGGCTCTTTACCATGTGCAGTTATATCAGAGAAGGATGGCCCAAGCCTTCAACAAAAAGGTCAAGGCCAGCCCTATCAAAGAAGGGGATATGGTGCTGAAACAGATCCGAATGACACACACTGACCCTAGGGGCAAGTTTAGGCCAAACTGGGAAGGACCGTTCTTCGTGAAGAATATCCTAAGCAAATGAGCGGTGAAGCTTACTACTATGGACGGTATGGAGTTCTCCGAACCTACCAATCTGGACAGGCTTAAGAAATACTTTTCGTAAAAAAAATAAAAAAAAAAAGAAAAGGAAAAATTCCCGATAGATTGAAAACCCGCAAAGGGCGATCTATGCAACAATAAGGGACATCCCAATGAGTGAAAACCCGAGAGGGTGCTCGTTTTGAAAATTCCGGGATGATAAAAGGAGAGTTGAAAAATAATTGGGATCTGAAAACCGAAAAAGGCGGATCTTGGTAATAGTAGTTATATCTTGAGCAATTACGAAATAATGTATAATTGGCTAAGTATTTCTGTTGTTTGTAAATAAATAAAGGCATGAATGTATTTGAAGAGGATGATTGGAATCATTATAATCTACTGAATGCATTGTATTATGAATCATGAGTTATACATTTCCTGCCTCTTTCACATAAAAAGCTTACATCCTATCCACCCCTCTCCTTATATACAAGCTATACATCGGGGTAATACTAATGAGAAAACCACAAATAATGGGCCTATCAAGGAGGAAAATCCCAAAAGTCCTCGAAGTCCCTCAAATGTGAAGCCCGCTCCGCGGCTAAGGCCTATTCGGCAACCCGACGACCCTCCTCCGTGGCAAGGCGCCCCTCGGTCTCCACTCGCATCATCTCCGCCCAATAAGCATCTCTCTCTCGGTAGACGCGTCTGACCCTAGCATCGACATCCCGCTGTGACTCGTTGAACCGCTGATCATTAGCATGAAGATCGCTCGGCAAATAAAAAAAAAAAGAAAAAAAAACACCAAAATAGATAACAACAGAAGTTATACATACATAGGCGCATCACATGCATACATTTCACTACACTATGACAAAATAAGAATACTTACTAGGTGGCTGGCGCAACGTAGGTTGAGCCGCTCTCGAAAATAATCGGACAATCCCACGAAATCGGTGCACGTCTCCCTCGAGGTATGGAGGGCATCAGGGGGATCGAACGACACCATCAAGGTGAAAATCGGAAGGGCTGTCTCAATGCCAGAGTAGGCCACGCCCACCTCGCCATAACGACCCACCGAATACTCTCTCCCTGAGGTCGGGAAGGGTGCGCCAAGGTAGAGCTGCTCTGGTCGGGCGGCGTCGGAGGACTCGCTCGTATGAAATGAAGGCTCGCTCGCAGATGTCCGGGTCGGGTACCATCGAAAAAGTCCGACGTCTGAGCGCTCCTCAAGGAACCCTCCTGCAAGCAAAGGCAAAATGAATACACCTAACTATCTCATAAATAACAAATAAATAAGTCAAACACTCACTGGAACCTCCTCTAATCCGAAGACCTCAGCGACGGCCGCCGCCGAGAACACGTCATCCGCAGGATCCACGTCTATCACGACCTCAGGCGGGTCCATCGGAGTCAACTGTGTTGATAAATAGTGGGCGCGACTGATGGAAGTTTCGTCTAGTGGTGTAATTTATGGATACGGAATGTTGGTGCGATAAGTGTGTGCTACGGGACTATGGATTTTATCTTTATAAGTGCTCTAAATTCACTAGACGTCACGACTACTTAGGGGCAAGTGTACCCCGTCGTATCAAGTAATAATCCGGTTAAGACCGGGTATCGAATCCACGGGATTTATAATTACAAGTATTAAACTACTCGATTTCGTAAGTTATTTAAGCGATGATTACTTTGGAGTAAAGTAAGACACAATTACACGCTATTCCTATAATAGGCGACACAAGTTTATGTAGCTAAAGCTCTATGAAGTGGGGCGTATGCGATAAGTTATAACTACGATAAATAATGACTCTAAATGTATACGGAAATTGGTTTATTCTTGCAAAGATGACTAAGTATAGTAAGACCGACCCGTGAAGTGCTTAGACTACGTGATTCCTAGTCAAGGCGTCTCTAATGCGGGGGAATTAGAAATTAGGGCCTGTTGGAAATAGGGCTAAGGTATAGCAGCGGAAATATAAAAATTTTAGCCTACTTCCTTTTAACCATAGGATCCGTTAATCGTTATTTCATATAAAGAGGGATAAGAAGATATACCTTTCGATGATCAATCTACCGTTGCAAACGAAGTGCCCACAACTTCAAAGGAGATGTAAACTGTTTACCAATCTTCCCCTATTCGAAATAGACCTTCCAGACCTCCGAACGACGATCCCTTCGGTGGAAACGTGGAAGAATGTGTCTAGAAGCTACTGTCCAAAAATCGCGACGATCCGACGGTTCAATCTCCGGGAATCCTCGAAATCGTGAACTGACCTGATGTAGGCGAAGAAAAACGAATTTCTCCCTTTTGATTGTTTTTCTTCTTTCGTGAACACGGTGAGGTTAAATTAGAATCAACCCTTATGAGATGTAACCAAAATAGATTACCTCTAATTAACCAACACAAGATCAAGGAGAAAGAGGGATGAATTAGATTAATCAATCGATGGAATGCCGAATGAATTCTTGTCCACGAACTTGGGGATGGAATTCACTTTCTCTCTCTAGCTAGTAGATTTCGAAATCACAAGGGGTGGGGCTAGTGTGTGTGTCGAAATTCACTAGGTAAGGGGTATATATATTATCTTGTCTCTAAACCCTAGTTAGATAGGATTAGGTTACTTAATAGCAATCCAATTCGGAATAGGATTTCTAATTATTATCTTACTATATATCTAATATAATTAGGATAATAATAAGTAACCTAGTTAGATAATAATATGAGGACATTAATCCAATTAATAACTCCTAACTTGATTATCTCTCAATTAATTTAATTTCACAATCCTAATCCAATTAGGAAGAGTGGAATAAATTAATTCCCTTCCTTTAATACATATAATTTCGACCCCCCCCCCCTTATCCATGGGCCTTACTGGGCTCAACTGGGCTTCCATCTATTAATCAGATCCATCTCTCTTTTGTTTCCAAGTCTTATGTGTGATCCATTAGGTCCTTACTACTTCTGGCCGTATGCAACTATTAAATTAATTTCTTCAAGAATTATATTTAATCCTTGCATAACGGAATGATGAACAGAGCATGTTATCGGCATGTCCGTAATCATTCCCCCAGAGTCCGTTAAGAAGACAGGTTGATTCTGTCGTTAACCCTTCCGTATTAGTTACAGTATAATTCGATCCTTTATCAACTACATCCTTGAACTGAATCTTATGACTATTGATGATGTCAACTCATATATAGCGAGACGTTCGTTTTACTTGTACAGGCCGAGTCAACTCAAATAGATAGGTTAAGTGAAATCTGTATTTCTACTCTTAAGCTATCACCTTGCAAGGATTTAGAGTCGAGTCTTCCACAAGCGATCCTTGGACGTATCTCCCATTCGTCGGGAGTGATAAATGCTCAATCCAATGTATAACTACCCTGACATTACCTCCTGTGACACCCAACCTTTGCAGTTCACACCCCAGAGTCATCTCTGTTAAGGATCGTGGGACCACGCGATCAAAGTCTCACATTCAGTAATTCAGGATGACCAATTAACATTCCTTTGAGTCTGAGGATTATTTATACCTATTAATACCAATGAGATGAACAGGTGACAAGGACGAATCTACCCATCCTTTTATCTCAAATCGGATCCCCAATCCTAATGAACGACGTTTCATCGGATCTATGTAACTGTCCAGATATCTATATATGTGAAGCTTGTGAGATCAGCTTTCTGTCGGACATAAGACATTGTTACATACAAGTCTCAACAGTGATATGTCAATCCTAAACATCTCACTTGACTTGGGGTGGTTTTAAGTTTATTAGTTTATTATAAAGTCTTGTCTCACTTCATGCTTGTATGAACACTTTATAATCACTTTAAACAAACTTACGGATTTCCTTTTATTAGACTTTATTTAGTGCTGTAAAAGGGTTTGCCTTTATATAGTTATCAAACATATATCTTATTAAAACAAATGATATAAAGAACAATTCATTTACAATAAGTTTGCATCCTACAACCATTGTCTTTAGGACACTAAACCCCAACAGGGCCTGTAAGTTCCGTGGTTTGTCAATTCCTACGGTTTCCGGAGTGTCACTTCCGGTAAGGCAACACCTATATAATTCCCTAAAGATAGCCCGGATGGCGGCGGTAATCGCGTGCTCCTACACAATAGTCAATTATCAATGTCAAAACAAGCAATAAACATCAATACGTAAAGGGAAATAGAGATTATGAATCGTAAATTATAAATATGGAAAGTGTATAGATGAAATACAACCACGCCTAGTACATAGGAAGAGTACAAGCTAATTAGCAAGTAAAAAGGGAGAATCCGCCCTTGGAACTAGCTAACCGGACTCAAGGCTGTCTCCTAGGTCGTGGAGGTGGAACTCTCGAGCTTGGTGATGAATGATGGAGCAGGACTTCGGTGGAACGTCAGAGCAACCGAACAAGCTCTCGAGGGGGAGAGTCTAACTACAATAAACTTGAATCTAAATTACAAGAATGGAAAAGAGTATAGTTCAGCTCTCTAGCATGTAATTGGTGTATTTTGAGGTTGGAGAGCTAACTTATTTATACACATCAAGTAAGGGCAAGTATGGTAATTTCACAAAGTACAAGCATAGGGCAATGTTAATTAGTGCAGAAAACCCATCATACGCCCCGCGTGGATGCCCATTCCGTCAGAAATCTCCTGCGTGTGGACCAATTCCTTGTCTATTTGTCCCAAATACGCCCTGCGTAGCTGAGGTACGCCCCGCGTATTTGCGTTCCTGAAGTTTATTGTTGGAATTGGAGTACTTTACGCCGTGCGTAAATGGGTTACGCCCCGCGTAGATGTGTCCCTGATCTTTTTGTATTAGAGAATTGTCTTATACGCCCCGCGTATAGAGTGGTACGCCCCGCGTATAGGTGGTTGACCAGAGGGGACAATGCAGTCTGACTTTCAGGATTAGGCCAATTATTGCCGACAAATGTCATACGCCCCGCGTAGAATGTCATACGCCCCGCGTATGCTGAGTCAATTCCACATGGTGCTTGCGGATAAGGCAATTATTTCAGGCACCATGTTTCACGCCCCGCGTAAGGGTTTTTACGCCCCACGTATGAGGTAGATTTTTGCCAATTCCTTGTACCTGAAATACAACACTTTTAAGAGCCGAGTTAGCTTGATGATTTTATTTCCTAAACTAATCAAAACAAGGGAAATTAACTAAAAGTACGAGATTTATTTTTATTCCTTTATTTATTCAAAATACTTTTATTTTTGCAATTAAACTTACTTATTCCATCCAAAATTGTCCCGTAAATCACGCTAAAAGATAGGGGTAAAAGACCCCTATCAAACCTCCTCGGACTTTAAAGTTTTACTTGTCCTCAAGTAAAAGAAATCGAAAGACAAGGGATTGAGAAAATTAAGAAACAAACCGAAGGTTGGTTTTGCTAAGTGCGGGATTTCGAAGTTACGGTTTTGTACAAAGGTTTCGGTAAGTGCCTACGCCAACAATTGAGTACAAAAACTCGTTCGAAACCCCCATGATCAAGACTTAATAGGCAATATTAACGGGGGTTGCTTATCTTTTGAGAACCCGATAGTACCTCACCAAGGGATTTCACTCTTACGCTCAATGTTTTTGGTGGGTTCGTATTTTATCGCTCTTCTTTGCACTTACTCGAGACCATGTTGAATTTGCATTGTCATCCGGGTTTTTCCTCCTACATAGTGGTTAGGCAATATCAAAAATGAACCCGGAGGGGGGTTGTAATGTGGGTGGCTTTTTTAGTGGTTAGTTCAAAGACACTCAAGTTCGAAAATACCGTTTTGTGGTTGCACCGTGTTTGTTTATTTCGGCCTTAGCAATTTTTACTAAATATACTTCAAAATCGCTCGGGTGGAGCTTGAGAATGCCTTTTTGTCTTTTGTTGCATCTTTTGTTTTGATAGAGGCACAAAAACAATGTTTTGAAGGCTTTTGATGCTTGTTTGTTAAGGCCGTGACTTTTTGAGTGATTTAGGCGCAAATTGATTTTGTCGGTATTTGAACAAGAGGAAAAAGGGTCAAATGTTAAAAGGGTATTAACAAAAAAAAACTTGGTTAATAGGCTCAAGGGGTTTTTCTAATGGTTAATGAAAAATGAAAAAAAATTGAATTAGGAAAAATTAGCCTAAGTGGGTTCGGTTTATCATCTATTGCCTTTTTACCAAAAATAAGTGTACTTAACCCGGTATTAGATGCAAGTTCTATGAGTCGAGTGAAGTCAAAGCTCTCGAAAAATTGTGAAAGAATTAGAGTTCTCATACGAACTCTTTAGGCTCAAAAATACCTCACAAAGATTCGGGTTTAAAGTTGTGTACTATCGAGTCTTCGCTAGAGTCTCGAACATGCCGTTTTTATTGCCTTTTTAAGGTTCATTATGGGGATGTCAATTGGGTTAAGCTTCAATGTCTTAGTTTAGTACTATCCTAATCTTTGTACAAATTCCATGATTTCAAAATCAAGACTAAAATTTCTTAGTTGAATCATTCCTTTATGTTCCGACACTTTCATGTTTGGGTGACAAATAACGGAACTTTAATTAATTTCCGAAGGAGGGGTAGCGTGTCGGGAGAATTTAAGGGAAACAATAAATTAGTTTAATTATTTTGTTGTTTATTTTATTTTTATTTTTGGTAGTGCAAAACAAACGTTTTAGTGCGGGGTTGCACGTCCCTCCGCGTGATTTAAAATGACGCCTATTCCAAGGGCGTCGCAAAAAAGAAATGAAAACAAAAACAAAAACAAAAACAAAAATAAAGGGAAAAAGGAAGAAAAAGAAGATCCTTAGGGGTGATGGGTTACGCGGGGCGTGCCCACAGGGGCGCCCCGCGTAACCAAATTATTTTGGGTGATTGTTGGGCAGAGACTCAAATACGCGGGGCGCAGGAAGAGACGCCCCGCGTGTTTGAGTTTCTGGATCTTAGAAGACACGGAAAGGCAATCATGCGCGGGGCGTAAGAAGAGTTACGCCCTGCGTAAGCAACATCCCAGGGAAAAGTTTGGAGCAGAGATACAAGTACGCGAGGCGTGCGTGGGGGGAACGCCCCGCGTACTATGTTGATTTGGGATTTGATTGTCCGTGACAGAGATGCAAAAGAAGAGAATAAATTACAATAGATATATACAGAGGGTTTGAGGGAACCAAACCGATGCTACGTTTAGAGTCGGAGTAGCTCGACTTTCCTTCATGATGTGCAAGCTTACGGTGGTGTGAGGGATGTGGTTTCTTCTTGTTGTGGAAGGTCACCGTCGCGGTATACCTTTAGGCGGTGGCCATTGACTCGTAGCAGTGCATTGTCGGGACCTTGGATTTCGATTGCTCCGGAGGGATGCACGTTGACGATGGTGTATGGTCCCGACCACCGGCTTTTCAATTTCCCGGGAAATAACCGGAGGCGAGAATTGTAGAGGAGGACTTGATCCCCCTTGGTGAACTCCCGAATTTGAATATGCTTGTCGTGCCACCGCTTGGTACGTTCCTTGTAGAGTTTGGCATTTTTGTATGACCCCAAGCGGAGTTCATCGAGAGTATTGAGTTGGAGGAGGCGGTGTTCTCCTGCAGCCTGCATGTCAAAATTTAAAAATTTCAGCGCCCAATAAGCTTTATGTTCTAGTTCTACGGGTAAATGGCATGACTTTCCAAAGACTAAACGATAAGGGGACATCCCGATGGGCGTTTTAAACGCCGTGCGGTAAGCCCAGAGAGCATCATCGAGCTTCAAGCTCCAGTCTTTCCTAGAGGCGTTAACCGTTTTCTCTAAAATGCGTTTTAGTTCTCGGTTGGAAACCTCAACTTGCCTACTGGTTTGCGGGTGGTAGGGCGTGGAAACTCGGTGTGTAACCCCATATTTAAGTAGGAGTTGGTTAAATTGTCGGTTACAAAAGTGGGATCCCCCGTCGCTAATGATAGTCCGAGGGGTCCCGAACCGAGTGAAAATGTTTTTCTTTATGAATTTCCCTACCACCTTAGAGTCGTTTGAAGGTAAGGCAACGGCCTCCACCCATTTGGATACATAATCAACCGCTACAAGGATGTAAGCGTTTCCATGCGACTTAGGGAAAGGTCCCATGAAGTCTATCCCCCATACGTCAAAGAGTTCGCAAACTAAGATTCCCTGTTGGAGCATTTCATGTTTTCGGGAAATGTTTCCGCTCCTTTGGCAAGCGTCACATGATTTGACAAAGTTGTGGGAATCTTTGGATAAGGTAGGCCAATACAATCCACATTGTAAGACTTTTGCCATTGTTCGACTAGGACCAAAATGACCCCCCGGCTCTTGGGTGTGGCACATATGGAGCACATGATTAACTTCGTCTTCCGGTATACACCTACGAATAATGTTATCAGCACAACATTTGAACAGAAAGGGTTCTTCCCAAAAATAATGTTTCGCATCGTGAAAGAATTTCTTACGCTGCTCATATGTAAGGTGTGGAGGAAGAACATTACCGGCTTTGAAGTTTGCCATATCGGCATACCAAGGAAAAGATGTTACCGCGTAGAGTGCCTCGTCGGGAAAGGTCTCCTTAATTTCAATTGCTTCTGAATTCTCGCCCTGCTCGCCTTGTAAGCGGGAGAGATGGTCGGCCACAACATTCTCCACTCCTTTTTTGTCTCTGATTTCGATGTCAAATTCTTATAGGATTAGGATCCACCGTATCAAGAGTGGTTTGGCGTCCTGCTTAGTCATCAAGTACTTGAGAGCTGCGTGGTCAGTGTATACGATAATTTTGGATAACACAAGATATGACCTAAATTTATCGAAAGCAAAAACAACAGCAAGCATCTCCTTTTCCGTGATGGAATAGTTCTGTTGGGCCTCATTGAGCGTGTTGCTCGCATAGTAGATAGGGCAGAAGAGTTTATCCACCCATTGGCCCAAACATGCACCAACAGCCAAATCACTTGCATCACACATCAATTCAAAGGGAAGGTTCCAATCGGGTTTTACCATGATAGGTGCATTAATTAACTTATCCTTAAGTGTGTTAAACGCGAGTAAACATTGGTCGGAAAAGTTAAATTCTGCATCCTTTATGAGGAGCTGGGTCAAGGGGGTTGCTATCTTAGAAAAGTCTTTGATGAACCGTCTATAGAACCCCGCATGACCCAAAAAACTCCGAATCCCTTTTACGTTAATTGGTGGAGGTAGTTTTTCAATTACCTCGATCTTGGCCGGGTCGACCTCGATCCCCTCCCCGGACACTTTGTGTCCCAAAACAATACAATCTTGAACCATAAATTGACACTTTTCGCAACTAAGAGCGAGGTTAGTGTCTTCGCAACGTTGGAGGACTTTATCAAGATTGCTCAAACAAGTATTAAAGGACGACCCAAAAACAGAAAAATCGTCCATGAAGACTTCCATGAAGTCCTCAATCATTTCAGAGAATATAGCCGTCATGCATCGCTGAAAGGTGGCGGGGGCGTTACAAAGCCCGAACGGCATCCGCCTATATGCAAATGTCCCATATGGACAAGTGAATGTCGTTTTTTCTTGATCCGAAGGATCAACGGGAATATGCATATAGCCGGATAAGCCATCGAGGGTGCAAAAGAATTTATGACCCGCCATTCTTTCCAACATTTGGTCGATGAACGGTAAGGGGAAATGATCTTTTCGGGTGGCTTCGTTCAATTTTCTGTAATCAATGCATACTCGCCACCCGGTTACCTTTCGTGTGGGGATTAATTCCCCTTGATCATTTTCCGTCACCGTTGTGCCTCCCTTTTTGGGGACACATTGGACCGGACTAACCCATGGACTGTCAGAGATAGGGAAGATTATATCTGCGTCGAGGAGTTTGATTACCTCGACTTTCACTACCTCCTTCATATTGGGGTTAAGCCGTCGTTGCGGCTGCACGGAGGGCTTGACTTTATCCTCCATAAAGATGCGGTGTGTGCAAATGGTGGGGCTTATCCCTTTTATGTCGTGAATGGTCCATCCAAATGCGCCTTTGTGTTTTTGTAACACCGCGATAAGTGCTTCCTCCATCTCTGCTGTCAAAAGCGAAGAAATAACAACCGGTAAGAAATTAGGAGGTTGCAAGAATACGTATTTTAAATTAGGAGGCAAGGGTTTAAGTTCCAAAGTCGGAGGCTCCTCGAGAGAGGATTTCGGCTTTGCTCTGCCATCCCGGTTCAAACCCTCAAACCGGCCTCTTGCCAACAAACATCGTTCTATTTCAGAGGAGTACTCAAATGACTTGTTCAATGGCTCCTCATCCAAATGCTCATTATTACCTATTCCCGAAGAGGTTTCCGAAAAAGTCCTATCACAAAATTCTCCAACAAAAAGATCAATAGAGTCTACGGAATTTAGAAAGTTACAATCCGCCAAAGTATTAGATGGAAATTTCATGGAATTGTAAACGTTAAATTCTACCTCCTCGTCTTGCAATCGTAGAATGAGCTTACCTTCGTGGACATCAATAAGAGTCCTACCGGTTGCAAGAAATGGTCGTCCTAGGAGGATTGGTACCGAGTCGTCTTCTGCCATGTCGAGCACTACGAAATCGGTGGGAAAAATGAACTTGTCCACTTTTACTAAGACATCCTCCACCACTCCTTTTGGCCGGGCAATGGATCTATCGGCCAGATGGAGCGTCATATTGGTAGGCTTTGGTTCCCCCAGGCCGAGCTTCCTGAATACAGATAAAGGCATTAGATTGATGCTAGCACCTAAATCGCATAAAGCTCTTCTAAACTCAACATTGCCAATCGTGCAGGGGATAGAAAAACTACCTAAATCCTTGAGTTTAGGGGGGAGTTTGTTTGTTATGATTGCGGAGCATTCCTCCGTGAGCGCTACCGTTTCATTATAGTCCAACTTCCTCTTTTTGGCGAGGATTTCTTTAAGAAACTTCGCGTATGTGGGCATTTGCTCCAATGCTTCTGCAAGGGGAATGTTAATATGAAGTTTCTTAAAGATTTCCAAAAACTTGCCATATTGGTGATCCAATTTTTCCTTTTTAAGTCGTTGTGGAAAAGGGAGCTTTGGTACGTAAGCTCTAATTGGGTCACACACATTTTTATTCTTTTCCGAGGAAGTTGAGTGTTCTGGACTCGAACCGGGGTTGCTTACCACTTCCGGTTCATTACTTACCTGTGGAGCCTGGGGGGTCGCCTTCGGAACCGGTGGTTCCAAACCCTTACCACTACGGAGAGTTATTGCTTGTGCGGTCTCCCAATCTTTCGACCTCGGGTCTTGTTCGGTGTTAGTCGGGGGAGACCCATGCTGTCCCTTTTGTTGGCGACCTAATTGGGCCCCTTGTTGTTCCAAATCCCTGCAAAATGCTTCGTTGTTAGCAAGACGGGACGAAATTTCTTTAAAAAGATCAATTACTATCATGTCTTGTGCACTGTTAGGGGGATGTGAATTTTTTTCTTCTTGGTTAAGATAAGATTGGCCCAACCCTTGTCCCATAATTTTACCATGGGGTTCGGATGGTGGCTTCAACATGTTTCGCCCGTTATCGTATGATGACATGTGTTGAAACCTCCATTCGTGATTGTTAACGTTATGGTGGTGGAAAGCGTGCGTGTTACGATAAGAGTTATGATGAGAATTATACCTTTGCTGCTCCCCTACATAACTTACGCTTTCGAAGTCACCGGAAAAAGGGGGTACCGGCTTGACAATCCTTACCTTGGTGGCCACTACCACAATGAGAGCACATTAAGTTTTGTGCTGAGTTTTGGAGGCTCATTTGCGCCATTAAGGCGTCCAGTTTTTTGTTCATTTCGACCATAAAGGTGGTAGGAGCCTCGTCTTCTACGGCAAAGGTTTGGTGTTGCGAGGAGCCGGCAAGCCGATCTTCTTGCCATTGGATGCTTTTCTTAGCTAATTCGTGAATGAGCTCATACGCCTCGCTTGCCAACTTACAAAACAGATCCCCACCTGCGGCGGAATCAACAATTGCACGATTAGTCGGTGTTAGACCATGATAAAAAGTACTTACTAAATCGTGCTTGGGTATGTCGTGATGGGGACAGTTTCGGAGTAGCTTTCGGAACCTAGCCCAAGCTGAGTGAAGGGCTTCGTATCTAAGTTGCCGAAAGGAAGTGATATCTTTCCGTAATTTAACCATTTTAGAGGGCGGGAAGTAGTAAGATAGGAATTCCTTTTCGAGTTCCTTCCATGATGTGATTGATCCCGCCTCCAATGAGTGCAACCATTCCAACGCTTGCCCTGTCAAGGAAAAAGGAAAAAGTTTTAGTTGGACGGCCTCTACCGGAACATTATTTTGCCGTGAAGTTTCGGCACACATAAGAAATTTATCAAGGTGTTCATTAGGGTTTTCATGGTGTTCCCCTCCGAATTGACCAAATTGTTGGATTAATTGGATCATGCTAGGCTTTATTTCAAATGTGTCGGCCGGAATGGTGGGGGCAACGATTCCGTGGCGGATTTGAGGACGATGTGGAGCAAGAATCTCCAACATCGAACGTGTGTCGTTGCCTTCACCATTACGATCGTGATTCATAGGTTGTTCCGGCCCCCGTTGGTTGAGCTCGGGCTGGTTAGCTCCATCGTGGAGATTTGTCATTCTTTCTCTATGTAACCTACAAAGAGTACGTTCAATTTCGAGATCAATAGGTACGAGAGAAGTACTTTTAGATCGGGTGTGCATAAAGTAAATAATTAAAGATTTATTAACAAAAGAATAATGTTAGCCAATGCACATATAAACACTTTATACAAAAAAATGCTCAAACTAACTGTAAAACGTTTTTGTCTAATATTGTAAGAAATTATAAATCCCCGGCAACGGCGCCAAAAACTTGATGGAAGTTTCGTCTAGTGGTGTAATTTATGGATACGGAATGTTGGTGCGATAAGTGTGTGCTACGGGACTATGGATTTTATCTTTATAAGTGCTCTAAATTCACTAGACGTCATGACTACTTAGGGGCAAGTGTACCCCATCGTATCAAGTAATAACCCGGTTAAGACCGGGTATCGAATCCACGGGATTTATAATTACAAGTATTAAACTACTCGGTTTCGTAAGTTATTTAAGCGATGATTACTTTGGGGTAAAGTAAGACACAATTACACGCTATTCCTATAATAGGCGACACAATTTTATGTAGCTAAAGCTCTATGAAGTGGGGCGTATGCGATAAGTTATAACTACGATAAATAATGACTCTAAATGTATACGGAAATTGGTTTATTCTTGCAAAGATGACTAAGTATAGTAAGACCGACCCGTGAAGTGCTTAGACTACATGATTCCTAGTCAAGTCGTGTCTAATGCGGGGGAATTAGAAATTAGGGCCCATAAGTTCCGTGGTTTGTCAATTCCTACGGTTTCCGGAGTGTCACTTCCGGTAAGGCAACACCTATATAATTCCCTAAAGATAGCCCGGATGGCGGCGGTAATCGCGTGCTCCTACACAATAGTCAATTATCAATGTCAAAACAAGCAATAAACATCAATACGTAAAGGGAAATAGAGATTATGAATCGTAAATTATAAATATGGAAAGTGTATAGATGAAATACAACCACGCCTAGTACATAGGAAGAGTACAAGCTAATTAGCAAGTAAAAAGGGAGAATCCGCCCTTGGAACTAGCTAACCGGACTCAAGGTTGTCTCCTAGGTCGTGGAGGTGGAACTCTCGAGCTTGGTGATGAATGATGGAGCGGGACTTCGGTGGAACGTCGGAGCAACCGAACAAGCTCTCGAGGGGGAGAGTCTAACTACAACAAACTTGAATCTAAATTACAAGAATGGAAAAGAGTATAGTTTAGCTCTCTAGCATGTAATTGGTGTCTTTTGAGGTTGGAGAGCTAACTTATTTATACACATCAAGTAAGGGCAAGTATGGTAATTTCACAAAGTACAAGCATGGGGCAATGTTAATTAGTGCAGAAAACCCATCATACTCCCCGCGTGGATAGGTGTACGCCCCGCGTGGATGCCCATTCTGTCAGAAATCTCC
The DNA here is from genome assembly GCF_963576675.1 of Euphorbia lathyris. Taxonomy (NCBI): domain Eukaryota; kingdom Viridiplantae; phylum Streptophyta; class Magnoliopsida; order Malpighiales; family Euphorbiaceae; genus Euphorbia; species Euphorbia lathyris. The sequence continues at coordinate 13,688,636 of NC_088914.1, read as the reverse complement.
TGCGTGTGGACCAATTCCTTGTCTATTTGTCCCAAATACGCCCTGCGTAGCTGAGGTACGCCCCGCGTATTTGCGTTCCTGAAGTTTATTGTTGGAATTGGAGTACTTTACGCCGTGCGTAAATGGGTTACGCCCCACGTAGATGTGTCCCTGATCTTTTTGTATTAGAGAATTGTCTTATACGCCTCGCGTATAGAGTGGTACGCCCCGCGTATAGGTGGTTGACCAGAGGGGACAATGCAGTCTGACTTTCAGGATTAGGCCAATTATTGCCGACAAATGTCATACGCCCCGCGTAGAATGTCATACGCCCCACGTATGCTGAGTCAATTCCACATGGTGCTTGCGGATAAGGAAATTATTTCTGGCACCATGGTTCACGCCCCGCGTAAGGGTTTTTACGCCCCGCGTATGAGGTAGATTTTTGCCAATTCCTTGTACCTGAAATACAACACTTTTAAGAGCCGAGTTAGCTTGATGATTTTATTTCCTAAACTAATCAAAACAAGGGAAATTAACTAAAAGTACGAGATTTATTTTTATTCCTTTGTTTATTCAAAATACTTTTATTTTTGCAATTAAACTTACTTATTCCATCCAAAATTGTCCCGTAAATCACGCTAAAAGATAGGGGTAAAATACCCCTATCAGCGACCCCCTGCGTGGTCCCACACGTCCCGAGGCGCGAATCGGCGAGTCAAATCATGACGTATCTCCTGCAGGGGCATGGTCCTCACCGCGAACATGGACACAGGGATCTCGCCTGGAGTCCAATGTGTGGCGTCAACCCCGGTAAAACTTCTGTCACCCAAATACCACGCTCGTATGCACAGGCCGGTGAGCACACGTTGTTGCCCCTGGATGCAGGCGATATAGGCGTAATCGGGACCGAAGTCGAGGTCGTCCCATCTGAAAGAGATCTGAAAAATAAGAAAAGTCAGACAAGAGCGAACAAAAATCTAGCATAGTCAGGAGACGTTCACCTGTCCCAGGCTCCGTGTGTCAATCCATGATAGGAATCGTGCCACCGTCTGCCTCCTCTCGACGCGCAAGTCAAAGTCACTCCACCTCGCCATAAGTGGAAGCGTAGCTACGCGCGGTCTACTCCTGCAGGCGCTCGGGAGAATCCTCCTCTCATAGGCCCAAACCTGCTCGTAAAAACCAACGTCAGAAGCAGAAATCGTGAAAAGAATAAAGAGACAAGCCGATGATAGAAGACGCACCATGAGGGCAAAGGTGTAACCGTCGAAATCCTTGCGCTTCCGGCAAGTTAAGTCCAAAAACTTGTATAGAAAGGCAGAGCCAGCTCCAGCCTAATCATATGACGACACTGCGTCTAAATCGCGGAAAGCCTGGATGAGACCTGCATGTATGGTTCCGCTCTTGGTGCGGGAGATCGTCTCGCCTAAATCGTACAGGAGGAAGCTGCGGGTGGCCCGATCCATGTCATCTCGGTTGCAGAAGTCCCTGCGGCTCAGTAGCCCGAAGGTAGTAACGAATTTCGCTGGACTGGCCCCGACACCCGTGTAGACTCCGGGTCCAATCAAATCAGATATCTCGGCAGGGTCGACCCGAGGATGCACCATGTCGAAGCAAAGGGGGACCGGAATGCCGCTACCCCGCAATCCAGTCAATAGCGAGAAGTCGCGGGGCGAGATCGTCATCTCCCCAAACGAAAGGTGAAAGGTGTGAGTCGAGTCTACCCACCTCTCATATAAAGCACGCAAGCCGCATCGGTCACACACACCATTGGCATGAGGCAGCGCCAGAATAAAGGGCTCGAAGCCCAACTCTCGAACGCGGGCTCTAACCGCCGTAGGAAGCAAGGCATACCAGGAGTGGATGCCCTCGGTAGATCTCGTAACACCAATAATCTAGAAGGAACGGTACAAGTGAGAGATGGACTAAGCCTAAGTCATTATTCTTTAAGAGCCTCACTTCAGATAGAATTTTAGTTTACCTAGTCATTCCTTAAACTTCGTCTAAATTTAACCTAGCAAGTTCTCGTCATTAAAATAGTCGTTCTCTAGAGTTTCATCCATAGGGTCATTCGTTTAGGGTTTAATTTGATTCATTATTCTTCGGGGGTTCCACTCTCTCACGTGCTTGCGGAGAGCTTAGGCCTATACAAGTTTTTTCAAGATGGTTTAGTGTTATTCACGTTTTTACTATTCACGTGCACTATTCACGTTTTCTAATCACATGCATTGTTTGCATTCTTACTATTCACACATGCAAAGTTCACATTCTTTCAACAAACAAAAAAACATAAAGCATTGCTCACATGCATAAGAGTTCGTGTTTTCTAACTAAAAGGCTTATAACCAGTTTTAAGGGTTAGCATGCGAATAATGTTCAAATGGGATTGCTAAAGCCTAGAAGTCTTGACAAGTAAAAACAAGGGGGTACTTACCGGATTGACGTTGGTCCGGCTCAGGTGAGAATCAGGATTCTGAAAGGGAGCCACTCTAGTCAAGTCCTCAAAACCCGCCTCCATACCCTTCGTGCCATCGTATCTATTCAACCCCATCACGAGAATACTCTGATGTTAGTGAGAGAGAGAGAAGAAGAGAAAGAAGGTGTGGGGTTGGAAATGAACCCCACCACCTTTTATAGGAAGAGGAAATGGCATATCCGTAATAATGAAAAAGGTACGACGTGATATAAAAGTAAAAAGTAAATAATTAATTACCGGGTGCACAGACCTCCGATTTGCAGTCCGTTTCAGCCTGCGCTTCAGCCAGGCGGTGGCCAATACCCCCAGGAGAAGACTCCAGATGACAGCCAAAATTTATAGAACAGTGGCGCCAGTTAAAATACAGACAACAGTCGATAAAAAAATGATTTTCAGTCTAAAGTGTCCCAGAAAAAAGTGTAAAGACATTCCTATCAACAACTCCATTACACGAGACAGTAACCCCAGTCAAAATGCAGACGATAGTGTTTTGAAATTCTGAATTGCTAGTTAGAGCCATTTTACCCACGGTCGATGACCGAGGTTGCTATAAAGAGCCATTTTACCCGCGGTCGATGACTAGGGTTGCTATTGAGAGCCATTTTACCTACGGTCGATGACCGAGGTTGCTATAAAGAGCCATTTTACCTACGGTCGACGACCGAGGTTGCTATATAGAGCCATTTTACCCACGGTCGATGACCAAGGTTGCTATTGAGAGCCATTTGACACACGGTCGATGACCAGGGTTGCTATTGAGAGCCATTTTACCTGCGGTCGATGACCAGGGTTGCTATTGAGAGCTATTTTACCTATGGTCGATGACCGAGGTTGCTATTAAGAGCCATTTTGCCTACGGTTGATGACCGAGGTTGCTATAGAGAGCCATTTTCACCCGCGATCGATGACCAGGGTTGCTATAGAGAGCCATTTTACCCACGGTCGATGACCAGGGTTGCTATAGAGAGCCATTTCACCCACGGTCGATGACTAGGGTTGCTATAAAGAGCCATTTACTTAAGATCGATCTAGACCAGAGTCCCCAGTAGAAGCGTCCGTCGGCAGCCGATTCAAAGGCAAGGACGGGACATACAAAGCAGAGATCAGAGACAAGGCAGGAGCGTGCGGCGCGGAGATCAGGTATTCCTCCTCCAACTCTATATGTGTATTTTACTTTAATATATTCCCATTGCATGTGTTGCGTTCACGGAAAATGTTTTCAAAAAAACACACATCACTGTCAAAATAGAAAAGTAAGGGCAACTGTAGACACCGAGTCGGAGGACCTGTGATGAAAACCCACGATAAACGGCCAAGTCGGTTGATTCCATTAATTAGAAAATTTAAAAATAAACAGAAAAGCTCGGAGAGCTGGCACTTGAAAGCCCTGCTAACAAATTCGGCGTCTCCTGAGTGAGGTCGAGCACGTTCACTGTTACGACAGTGAGCGATAAGGCCCCGGAGGCCGAGCGTCGGTCGGTGACTGACGAATGACGCTCCCAGTAGCGATCGTCGCTCCATAAACAACGGTGCGTGGCACGTCGGGCACCCGTCCGACGTGCCGAGCATCGGACGTCGCCCGTTGGAGAGTGGACGTCGCCCGTCGAGCATCGGGCGCGGCTCGATGCATGGTCAATGTCGCTCAACGGCCATTCGACGACCGCCCGGCCGTGTCGGGCATCGCCTGGCCGTCGTCGGACGATGCCCGACGACGTCGGACGGACGCCCAACAAAGGTTGGGCGAACGCCCAACGACGTTGGGCGTCCGCCCAACCTATTTTGGGCGTCGCCCAACTCCCGTCGGCGATGCCCAAAACTTCTTCGGATCCGTGCCTATAAAAGGCACGGTCCCCATGCATTTTTGGAGGATTTTTGGGGGAGCTTCTCACTCTAGACATTTTTAGAGAGAGAAAGTTATTTTTTTGGGAGAAAATATTTTTTTCCTAAAAAATCTCAAATTTTCTAAACACGAAAAAACCCGAAAAATCACAACTCGTGGAATCAACCGACATCAGCCGTCAATACCGATCTTGAGGTATTATCCGAGGACTAGACTCGTTTCATTTCATTTCTTTTATTTATTTTCTTCATTTATTTATTTTTAGGATATAGTTTTATTTAGTTATTTAGTTATTTATTTTTTCATGTTTATTTATTTTCCCGTATTTATTTAAATTCTGTCACACGTCAAATAAACGTTTGATTTTGTTTTGAAATAAAAAACGTCGTCTTAAGTCCCAATACGAACCGTGATCCCGTTTGAGGGTAGTTCGGGATTAAAACGTTGTATATATATAGATTTTAGAAAAACTTTTTTTAATTAACGTTTTAAAATAAAACATCGTTATAGGAACATCCGTCATTGACTATGATCCAATTTTGGTAGTTCGGAGGTCCAAAACGATAGAATAGATCTAATCTAAAGTGTTTCAATAAATCTAAAAAGTATAGGGACTGTTTCTGATGTTCTACTATTTCTGTCACTAACAGCAGATTAGCGACTGATTTTCCGTCGGTAATTTGCTGGAATCTAAAAATTCCTCTTTTAACTCTCTTTTCTCAACTTTTTGATATTTATACTTGTATATATATGTATATAACTATGTAATATATTGATTAAAATTATTTTAGGGGTGTCTAACTAATGATTATTTATGCATTTTGTACATTTGGGTATAATTTATATTAATTTGGTTTTATAAAACTATATGTATATATATATATGTTTTTTTCCCTTTTATTTTGAGTGGTTTACTCTTTATATATCTAATATGTATAAAAACTATTTTGGCTTAAATATAATTTTCTTATTTTATGAATTTTATCCATCATTTTACATGTTTTGAATTGGAATAAAAGTGTATCGTATCTAGTATTATATATATTACCGTTTTCATTTATTAATAACTTATATATACATTATTAGTATTTTTCTTATCTCACTTTTGGATTTATATGTATTATTTTACCATTTTTGTTTATATATATATATATAAATATGTATATTTATCCTCTTTTTGGATTTTCTATATGTGTATATTCTTTAAACGTATTTGAATTGGGGGGGATTTAGATTAAATTTGTTAATTGTTGTGGTTATGAAGATTAAAGAGAGTGAAAATAGGAAAAATAAGCCACAAAAGGATCTCAATTTAATTGTGTAAATTAAAGGCATTTGGAGACATTCAAAATGTAAATAAGAATTTTTGACTTCTTTTTTTTTGGTTCCAAGTGGTTTTCTAAAATGTCACGTTTTGAAACCTTAATTCGTTCCAACAATGGATTAAGCGAACCTTGTAATTAAAATCGTTTTTATTGGTAAATAATAGAGTTTTGAATCATTTTCCTATTCAAATGGTTTTGTACAAAAATAAATGGACTTGTATGCTTAATCACGTTTTCTTGTTAAAACTTTTCATTTCAACGTTTTCAAACGCCCGAGTCGTTCCAACGACGATTCAAGTGAACATTATGTAAACTAACGGGGTTTTGAAACATATCTAAATCGTTCCAACGGCGATTAAGGTACGAACCATGTAAATAAATTCGTTTTCGGGAGTGAGATTAGCATAGATGTAATGTATAATGTGAAGCATAACTCACACTGTAAATAAATCAATCCTTTCTTCTATCCCCCCTCTCTCTCCTATACGCTTTAAATTCATGCAAAATGGGTGATTCTTTAATAAAATGGCTTTCGATAACATGCTCAAAACGGTTTTCACAGCGAGAAAGAAAAGGTTTCAAATGAATTTTAAACTTAAAAAAATATACGATTAGTCCGTTATCGCCTAACACGCTAAGTAGGAGGCCGATGGTTCATTACCAGGCGATATCGGGGTGCCTAGTAGCATTTCTCCGGAAAGGAGCTAGCCTTATCGGCTCGTACCTAAGTTTCCCGAACCCTCACCGGTCTCCCGCAAGGGATCGGTGTTCATTTTCCCATTCGTGGGTGGCGACTCTTTCATACTCCAGATTCTGGTCCTGCCGAGCAGCTTGATTCCGCAATTGGTTGCTTTCGGCGCCAATCACAGCATCTATCGTCAACGGTGTCCACCCCCCGGTCCGCCCGGGCGAGGCTGCGACACCTACAAGGGTTAGGAACCTTTTAAGGTGAATGGGCAAAGACCAAAACCCTATCTAGAGAATGATCACACAAGGAAGATCGATACAGTTCACTTCCAAGACCCCCCACGCCAGTAGAAGCACAAACAGGGTGTTCGCTACAAACAGCAATTGTAGCACAAGTAACTTTGCATTTAAATTAGTTTGCATTTCAAATTTTGTTAAAATTTTGTTAAAATTTTGTTAAAGGTAGTTTAGATCCATTTTGTGTCGTGCATTGGTCCGTAATGAGTATCTCTGGTGCAAGCAAAGATGTAAAACTTACACCTTTCCACAAGGGTTAAGTTTTACGTTTTTACCTATTCAAATAGGGAGTTGATTTACCTTTCCATGGACAGACTGTCCTTGGAAACTGGGAGGCAAACTAAAAGTCTGAAAAAGTAAAATGTCTCATCATAGGTCACTAGGTACTTCTTTCACATGCTCTCATTTCCTCGATAAAATCCAATGGATAGGGGAGTCATAAATTCAAATTTTGAAGCGTGATCGTTCGTCGCCCTAGGGTCTCTACGGAGTAACGCGCCTTTTGCCAACCACTTCTCCAGGTGGCGTCCTTTGGACCGTTCTCATAAAGGCAGGTTGGCAATAGGACGTTTCACTTCCTCTCCCTACTTAAGGAGACCGACCAAAAATACGGCCCCTCGTTCGACTTGCATTATTTTTACACTTTTGTTTCACGGTTCACCACATGCTCTGTGCTCTTTATCATTGGGACACCCTATTTAGACTTGAGCTCTGGCCAAGCTCTATGATATGTGTATATTATACTTATTTTTACCCCTTATTTCTAATGATTTAATTGGATAATTAAGCTAGTGGGAATTTTAAGTGATTTTTCTATAGATTGAAGAAAAAGGACCTTGGTAGATCACTTGTGCTTAATTGGAGTGAAATTGATATTTTGGAGGAGCAAAAAGACCAAAATGGAGAACCAATGATCAAAGAGGAATTTGGAGAAAAACATATTCTGCTTGTTCAAGGGTCACTGCCTGTTCAGTGGAAGAGTTCATGATGTGCGCAAGAGGAAACAAGTGCTTAAAGAAGAAGAACAACCAGGAATAAGTGAGAACAACTGGTTGGATGAAAAATGAATCCAAAGTCTCACATTAATGATTTCCTTGCCTTCTCAATTCCATGCTTTTTATTCTCCATACCAATTCTATTTTGACTGCACATACTTTTTTTTTTCTTTTTTTTTTTTAAATTAAAATGATACTAGAGTATATATGATAAATTTAAATATGGAATGCATATATTCATATATTGTATTTATAGTATTATATTTTATAATATGGTATTATAAGTTGATGTAGATTGAAATCGACTGGAGGTTTTAATCGTAAACCAACAAAGAGTGCAATCTTCTCTAGCTCAAACTAGAAGGTTGACTAAACCCAAGGATTGAAAATCCAAGCTCCAATGGAGGCTCTTTAGTTTTAATTCATCAAAGTTATCAAACATTACAAAGAAGAGAGTTTAAATACTCTCCCAAATAAGAAGAGAAAAGACTAAAAACCCATGAATAGGGTTTTGGGCAAAACATGTGAATAAGGGTAGGATAGGAAAGGAAAGAGTCCATGGTAGTTTAGTAATAAGGGGTTGGTGGCAAAACAGTAAATAACACCAACAGTAATGATCCCCTCTTGGTAAGAACTTGGAGGAGAAGTATCCTTCCAGTAGAGTACGCCCCGCGCCCCAGGAGTTACGCCACGCATGTTTGAGTCTATGAACTTGGGGACGCTCGATGATGCTCCTTACGCATGGCGTCTTCGGGACTACGCCCCGCGTAGTTGAGCTCCTGAACTTGTGTGGCTCTATAGGTTGGAATCTACATGTGGCATCCTAGGCGTACACCCCACGTACTTGACCTCTTGAGATGATTCTGGCTCGAAGCTTCCACCTGTGCCCCGCGTACTGGTTGGGACACTCTGCGTCCTTGAGTTCCTTGACACTCCTTCAGAAACGGGACTCGCCATGCCTCGCCTCTTGCTAGGCACGCCCCGCATGCTCTCTGGTTTGTCTTGGCTTTCGCCTTCCTTCGATGGATTCTCCCGTTTTCCTCCTCGTAGCTTCGAGCTCAGGCTTAGAGGAAGGATGCCCTCATCATTCTCCCCTTCTTTGAAAGAGTCGGACTCCATCTCGGGCACCTGAGTTGGCAATGATCCATCCGGCTTCCACAAGCTCAAATCCTGCACGTTAAAAGAAGAAGACATTTTCCCAAGCCAATTGGGAAGGGTTAGTTTGTACGCGTTGGCACTAATTTTCTTCGTGATCCGGTAGGGACCATACTTCCTCGGCCTCAACTTGCTACTTGGAGCATGTATAAGTCATTCTTTCCCCAAGTACACCATCACCTCATCCCCAACCTCAAACTGTACATCCTTTTGGTGTTCATCCACCTTGGTTTTGACCCGACTATTTTTCTCCTCAATGCTATGTCGGATTTCTTGGTGCATTCTATGATAGTCATTGGCCAAGTTGTGTGCGGCTACACTCTTCTTTTCCCTCTTAGGAACCTCGCCCAAATCAAGTGAATGGTTAGGTGCTTTGGTGTATACTATCTCGAAAGGGGACTTCCCGGTAGTGGAACTCACGATGGAGTTGTAGGCAAACTCGGCTTGGGTGAGCACATAATCCCACATCTTGGGTTTGTCTCGACATTTGCTTCTCAATAAATTTCCCAAGGTCCGATTTACCGCTTCGGTCTGTCCATCCATTTGGGGGTGGGCCGTGGTGCTAAACTTCAATGTGGTTCCAAGAATGGCCCAAAGAGTCCGCCAAAAGTGGCTTACAAACTTCGTGTCCCTATCCGACACTATGCTCTTTGGGACCCCATGTAGCCTCACTACCTCACGGAAGAACAACTTGGCGATGGCGGTGGCGTCATTAGTCTTCCTACACGGGATAAAGTGGGCCATCTTTGAGAATCTATCCACCACTACAAAGATGGAATCCATACCCCGTTGAGTCCTCGGCAGCCCCAACACAAAGTCCATAGAAAGGTCTTCCCAAATAGTCTCCAGGATCGGGAGGTGCATGCGTAGTCCGGTATTAGTAGCATGCCCCTTGGAGGTTTGGCACGCCTCACATCGCTCCACGATGTATGCCACATCTCTCCTTACTCTAGGCCAATAGTAACGGGAGCTAACCGCTTCAAAGGTTTTGTCCCTTCCAAAGTGTCCCCCCAACACCCCTCCGTGTAACTCTTGGATCACTCTTTCTCGTATGGACATACTTGGAAGGCACAATTGGCTACCCCTCATGAGAAACCCATCCACTAACTGATACCCGCTCTCTTCGGTACCTCTTCTACATTTCTCCCATTCAAGCCCGAAGTTCGGATCCTCCTCATACTCTCCCTTGGTGTGCTCAAAATCCACTAACTCCAAGGCTATGGTTTTCAAGAGAGCTATCCTTCGGCTCAAGGCATCCGCCACCTTGTTCTGTTGACCTGCTTTGTGGAGAAGCTTATAAAGGAATTTATCCACAAAAGCGGACCATCTAGCATGCATGGAGCTCCGGATTTGCTTTTGACTTCCCAAATACTTGAGGGCTTGGTGGTCGGTGTACAACATAAACTCCTTCCCGACGAGATAGTGCTCCCACGTCTTGAGAGCCCGCACTACCGCATAGAACTCCTTGTCATAGGTGGCCCATTTTTGCCGCGATTCACACAACTTCTCACTAAAATACGCAATGGGCCTCCTCTCTTGCATTAGCACTCCCCCAACTCCTACTCCACTCGTATCACACTCAACTTCGAAGAGCTTATCAAAATCTGGAAATGCTAGAACTGGAGCGGTGCTTAGCTTTTCCTTTATCAAGGCGAAACTGCTCTCTTGTTCATCTCCTCACTTAAAACCTCTACCCTTCTTCAAACACTCGGTCATAGGAGCCACAATAACGCTGAAATTCTGGATGAACCATCTATAGAAAGTAGCTAACCCATGGAAGCTTCTAATATCCCCAACAGTCTTCAGAGTCGACCACTCCCGAATAGCTCTAACTTTCTCTTCATCAACCCGGATACCACTCCCACTGACCACATACCCGAGAAACACCAAACTCCCCATCACAAAGTCACACTTCTTAGTATTGGAAAAGAGTTGATTCTCCCAGAGTAAGGTTAATACGGTCCTCAAGTGCTCCACATGCTCTTCCAATGCCTTACTATGGATGAGAATGTCATCAAAGTAGACCACCACAAACTTCCCAATCACCGGACGCAATACTTTGTTCATCAACCTCATGAAAGTGCTCGATGCATTGGTCATCCCGAATGGCATCACTAGCCACTCATACAACCCATCATGCGTCTTAAACGCCGTCTTCCATTCATCTCCCTCCTTGATCCGGATTTGGTGGTACCCACTCCTTAAATCAATCTTGGAGAAGACCTTGGACCCACTTAATTGATCAAGCATGTCATCAAGTCGGGGAATCGAAAACTTGTACCGAATAGTGATCTTGTTGATGGCTCGGCTATCCACACACATCCTCCACGACCCATCTTTCTTGGGTGTCAACAAAGCCGGTACCGCACATGGACTCATGCTCTCCCTAACATAGCCCATCCTTATCAACTCTTCCACCTTCTCCTTCATCACTTCACTTTCCTTGGGACTCATCCGATAATGAGGTAGACTAGGCAAGCTAGCTCCCGGCATAAGATCGATATGGTGTTGGATGTCCCGTAGGGGTGGTAGCCCATATGGTAACTCCTCCGGGAACACATCACGAAACTCATTAAGCAAATTCTCGACTTCTTCCGGAACTTCTTCCCCTTTGCTATCTACCCTCTCCGACGGTGTACTAGATTTCACCATCACTACATAGACCGTTTGACTTTCCTCACACTCGTTGATAAACGCCTTGTGAGTTGGACAAACAATCAAGGTAGATTTCTCCTTAGTCTTGGATTCCCTTACAAGAGGTGTGAGCACATAATGAATCCCGTCCTTCACAAACCGATAGGTGTTCTTTCTTTCGGTATGGGTAACATCCCTATCAAATTGCCACGGACGTCCAACAATAGGTGGCAAGCATTCATCTCCACAACGTCACAAAAGACTTCATCCCGATACTCTCCTATCTCAAGAGGTACCCTATACCTTTGAGTGACTTTCAGCTCTCCTACGTTCTTGATCCACCCCACACTATAAGGACTAGGGTGTGCTTCAATCATCAATCCAAACCTCTTAGCCGCGGTGTCGCTAATGATGTTCTCTTGGCTGCCATTGTCGATGATCACATTACATCTCACCCCTTGCACTAGACATCGAGTTTGGAACAATTGATGTCTTTGGTCCGCCTCCACTCTGCTCGAGATCAAGAGTCTTCTCACCACATGTATGGCTTGCCCCCCTTCATACTCTCCCTCATAATCATCATCAATGGGGTCACAACAAACATCCCCTTCCTCATCGTACTCATCATCATCTTCATACCGCTCAACCATATTGGTGTTGGGGTTTAGTGTCCTTTAGACAATTGTTCCAGGATATAAACCTAATGTAAATGAATTGTTTTTTGTCATTTGTTTTAATAAGATATGGTTTCATAACCATATAAAGGCAACCTCTTTTAAAGAACTAAATAAGTCTAATAAAAGGAAATCCCTAAGTTTATTTAAAGTGATTATAAAGTGTTCATACAAGCATGAAGTGAGACGAAACATTATAATAAACTAATAAACTTAAAACCACCCCAAGTCAAGTGATATGTTTTGAATAGGGATTGACATAACACTGTTGAGACTTGCATGTAACAATGTTTTCTGTCGAGAGAGAGAGTTGATCTCACAAGCTTCAGATATGCAGATATCTGGACAGTTACATGGATCCAATGAAAGGGGGTTCATTAGGATTGGGGACCCGACTTGAGATAACAGGATGGGTAGATTTATCCTTGTCACCTGTTCATCTCATTGGTATTAATAGGTATAAGTAATCCTAAGACTCAAAGGAATGTTAATTAGTGATTCTGGATTATGGAATGTGATGTTTTGATCCTGTTGTAACACGATCCATAACAGGGATGACATTGGGGTGTGTACGGCAGACATTGGGTATCACATGAAGTAATTGCAGGATAGTTATACATTGGATTTGGCATTTTTCACTCTTGATAAATGGGAGATACGTCCAAGGATCGCTTGTGGAAGACTTAACTCTAAATCCTTGCAAGGTGATAGCTTAAGACTTGAAATGTAGATTTCACTTAACCTATCTAATTGGAGTTAACTCAACCTGTACAAGTAAAACGAACGTCTCGCTATATATGACTTGAAATTGCCCATAGTCATAAGATTCTGTTCAAGGATGTAGTTGACAAAGGATAGAATTATACTGTAACTAATACGGAAAGGTCAACGACGGAATCAACCTGTCTTCTTATAGCTCTGGGAGAATGTTTCGGATCTGCCAATCACAGTTCGCGCACTCATTCCGTTATACAAAGATTAAATATAATTCTGAGAAAATTAATTTAATAGTTGTATACGTCTAGAAGCAATAAGAACCTAATGGATCACACATAAAACTTGGAACCAAAAGAGGAATGGATGTTAATTAATAGATGGAAGCCCAATATAAAGGCCCAAATAATAAAAAAGGGAAATACATGTATTATATATATACATGTGAGAATTAATTTATTTTAGTCAATTATGATTAGATTATAATTGTGGATAAATTAATTATGGAATAATTAAGTTAGAAGATTTAAAGTGATTAAATTGCTTCTAATATTATTCTACCAAACAACCTAATATTATATTTATATTTAGATATAACTTTAGACAATATTTATGAAGTTTTTATTTTAGAATAAAACTATAAAGAAGTTATCTAAAACTGTAGATAATATTTATGAAGTTTTTATTTTAGAATAAAACTATAAAGAAGTTATCTAAAATTATATATAATATTTATGAAGTTTTTATTTTGGAATAAAACTCTAAAGAAGTTATCTAAAAACCATAGATAATATTCATGAAGTTTTATTTTAAAATAAAACTCAAAAGAAGTAACATAATTCTATCTAACTAAAGTTTAGATACAAGAGGCTATATATATCCCTCTTTATAGGTGTACTTGGTTAATCCCTAATAGAGAGAGAATTTCGACCAGTCTATTGTAGAGGAAGAAATTGCTCTGCTCGCTTCCATTCTATTGATTTCATCTCTTTCTCTTTATCATTGATCTTGTGTTGATTAATTAGAAGCAATCTATCTTGATTGCTATTACTTGTTTGAATTCTAATATCGTTTGATTTGTGTTTTGTTTTATGCTCGTGAACTCGGATCTAGAGTTGAGGAAACTTTGCTTGCAACGGTAGATAGTTCGTCAAAAGGTATTTCCTTCTATCCCTCTTTATATGAAATAACGATCAACAGATCTTGGTTTAAGGAAATAGGTTAAAAATTTTATATTTCCGCTGCCAAACGTTTGCCTATTTACCTTCAGTGGTATCAGAGCCTGCGTTAAATCCGTTATTTCATATATGAAAATAAAAGGGTTTTTCAATCAGATTGAATAGATTTATTGTTAGGTTAATTAATCAATTATATTCGGTTAATTAATTTAAAGATAAATGGTTAAGATGAGATTAAGATATACGTGTTTTGTGGATTAAGGGTTTAACCGTTTGAATCATTAAAAGAGTTAATTCGATTAATCTTTGAAAATTTTGATTTTGTTAACGATTTAAACGAAACGGTTAGAATTGATTAATTAGATATATATTTGAAAAAGGTTATATAAATATAAACTGAGTTTTATATATATATATTCGAAATTAAAATTTAAGTTTTTAATTAAAAGAGTTTTGATTTAAAACAGAGTTTTATAAAAAAGAATTAAAGTTTTTTAATTTTAATAAAAAAAAGTTTATGTTGGCAGCAACTCTTTGAGTTGCTGCCAACTTTGAAGTAGCAGCTCCTTTGAGATGCTGCTTCTTTTTGCTGGGCGGCTATGTTGCTGCCCCTTTGGCAGCAACACCGCCAGCGTCGTGGATGCGATCCGCGACGGGGACGAATCAAGTTTCGTCCCCTGATTTTCGGTTTTACTTTTTTCTGAATATTTTTGGTTTTCAGAAAACTAAAATTAAAATATATATAGAATTAATCGATCCACATGATTTAATCGTTGTCTATTTTAAATTGTATAGATTGATTTCAGTTGTCTAATTAAGATGTTTTGATACAGTTAATTAGATAAACTATTTCATTGATACAAAATTAAATTTAGAAACAACGAATCAGCCCATATAAATTTATTAATCGTTATAATTAATAAAAGGATATGGTAATGGTATGTGTTTTAATTTAATTTTGCAAACCATTTTTTGCTTAATAAATATACTTGATATATTAGTTAATCACTTTAAACGGTTTTGGTAAAATGATTAAACACAATGATGTATAATCTCTCGTCTTAAAAGTTTTGTGTTCTGGAATTGATTTTACAAAGTTTAATTATTTGTATGTGATACGGTTGAATTAAACACGTTAAATAATCTTGGTAAATAATTGAACACAAATAATTAATTTTTGTATAGTTGTATTTTGAAGTATCTAATTAAGTTTATATTTCATATACTTTAATTAAGATAAAATATAGATGATACAAAATTAATTAAAGGTTAATTAGATAGTAAAGTTAATTAAAGGAAAATTGAAAATGTAATTAATCTAAAAGTTTAATTTGATTAACTTAAATATCACATAAAGGGTTTATGTAATCAACCAATTAAATTTATTTAATTGAGTCTTTGCATGTTTGGTGTTATGGACATATTTGGACCCTCTATAATAGTTATTTAGTCTTTTGGTATTTTTGGAAAATAGGACCTGCGTGTCCTGCCTTAGCTACTCTCTGTTGTAATTTCTCTTCTCATCTAAGTCCCTTCAAATTAGTTGTATTCTCTAGTAGTATAGAAATTGATGTTAATATAATTTCAAGGCGTCAAGGAAAAGACGGAGGACCTGGAGGATAAATATGTAATAGTTAGTATTTACCTTAGGGTGACCTTTATTTCGTTTCTGGCTCAACGGAATAATTTAGATGATATGTCCATAACTACCAATGTAAATTGTATTTGTCTGATGTATGCTAAAGCAAATCAAGACTAGGTTAGATTATGAGACTTAAAATAAAAATTCCTTGCTAATTAAAAGTTAAGTAGATAAGCAAGTTATTAAAATCGGTTGCCCCTCCCTAATATTATAATTCAGCCGGCAGTACTGGGGCCTTTGGGTTGTTGAGTAAACTCAAGCTCGTGGTCTTATGGTAACACCTGAATTATCGAAAATCGCTTTTTCATGAATATGGGGTAATACTTAAATTAGATTATGATAATTGGATGGGTAAACTCATGTTGTCATAAACTAAAGGGCAATATGGTTGGGATTAATATGCATAACATATTAGTTACTAATGTGCTTAGTAACCCAATAACCTAGGAATCGCATTGTTGATGTGATTGATTGTATGAATCTACCTAACAAATGAGACCAGCTTGTTGAATAAACTCAAGGTGAAATTTCAGGAGTTAGGATCCTAGCTCACTAAAGGATTTGTGAAATTCTTCGAATTAATATGGAGGGCTATTAATTTGGCAAAATAGTGGGAGCAATTTAAAATGAATTAAAAGACCTATAATTTTTAAATTGATATACTTTAAAGCAAATGAATAAACATACGTCACTCTATCTCACTCCCAAGTTAAAGTAAATACTCTGAATCATCATATCTAATAAAATGGATCTACATAATATTTTAACCGATAACAAATTGAATAGTTCAAAATTCACCGACGACTTTGGCAAACTCAAAATTGTTTTGAAGTTCGAAAAGATTGGGCATACCGATGCCCAATGCCCTAGTAGATGATGCTCCTGTCAAAAGATTGATGTTTGCTGGAAGCACCAATCAGATGACGAACGTACAGGATGTATCACACTTGCAGCTATGACACTTTGTGTCAAGACGATTGATTACATCACAGAAGCTTTCAAGTATTAGATTTGAATTAAGTGTCGACTTAGTTCTGCGATCCTTCCTGAAGATTTATTCGTAAGCTCATCATGAATAAACTCAAAGACCTCTATAGAAGAGCTATTGAATATGCTCAAGTCAGTTGAGCCCAAATCTTAAGAAAGTGATGTAAGAACTTGGTATTGAGGGATCTCACGAGTGAAAAGGGAAGTTTCCAAATTCTAAAGAACCCAAGTCAATAAAAGCAAGTAGGGAATGCCACTAATATGGTAAAGAAAGGAAATGGAAGAAGAACTGTAAGATGTACTTGGACTCTCTTTAGAAGACGGGTCAGGATGGTGCTTCTACATTTGGAATTAAAAGATAGATAATTCAACCTACTTGTGGGAATGTCACCTAGGCCATATAAACGAAAAACACATGTTCAAGCTTCATCAAGAATGGGCTTATAAACTCAGTTGATTTTTGAATCAATGGACACATGTAAGTCTTGTTTAAAGGCAAAGATGACACGGACACCCTTTAGCAATAAAGGAGAATGTGTATCAGACACTCTAGGACTAGTACATTCAGATGTAGTTAGTCATATATCAACACAAGCAAAGAAAAAGGTTCAGTCACTTCATTAGTTTCATAAGATGATCATACCAGATATTGATACATCTTCTTAATGAAGCATAAGTCAGAAACTTTTGAGAAAGTTCAAATGATTCAAACAGGAAAGTCTATTAAAGTACTTCGATTAGATCGAGGTAGAATTTTTTTTTTCAAATGTTTTCCTGAATTATCTAAATGATTATGGATTCATTCACAATGGACCCCTCCGTATACACCACGATGTATCTGAAAGGAGAAATTGTACTCTATCAGATATAGTACAATCCATGATGAGCATAACCTCTCTTCCAAAGATGTTCTAGGGCTACACCTTGGAAACCACCTTATATACCTTAAACCGAGTATCCACAAAATCCGCCAGTTCTATTCCATTTGAATTGTTCATGGAAAAAGAAACCCAGTTTCTCTTTTATGAGAGTTTAGGGGTGGTCAGCATGTGTTAAACACATCAGATAAGTTAGATTCTAAATCTAATAAATACTTCTTCATTGGATATCCGAAAGAAAAGTAGGATATTACTTCTATCATCCATATGATCAAAAGTAACAGTATCCAAAGACGCTATACTTCTAAAGAAAGAGTTTCTCTAGAAACATAAATAGAAAGCGTAATTGAACTTGATGAAGTTCAAAAGGAAGGATAGGCTGAAATAGCGGAAGCGATAGTGGAACACGAATCTGTCTCACAAGATGAGACACTGGTGACATTACTAACTCATTGGTCTGGTCAAGTTCATCAAAATCCCTAAGAGATTTGGATTTATAGTGGGAGCCGATGAAATCCCAAAGAGATTTGGATTTCTAGTGGGAGACAACGAAGAGGTTCAAGTATTAGACGATGAACCTACAGCTTATGAGGAGACTCTTACAAACCTATACATGTAAACTAGTGGGAGCTCGTATGAGCCTTTACATGTAAACTAGTGGGAGCTTGGTCATTTACTTAGTATGACATTTCGATGATATTCTACTAATGGGAATGACATGGCTACACTACAATTGGTGAAAATTTTGGTTATCGGATAAAATTCTCCATAATAGACTAAGGAGAAGCAGCTTACATCTTAAAGATTAAGATCTAAGATTAAGAAGACTGCTTGACCCCTCCCAATCTAAATGCATTGACAAAGTGCTCAAAGCGTTTCGCACTAGACCTAATATCATTGTTACTTTAAGCATGACAAAGTCGATTATAGGTCAATCTAAGTGATGATCACTGGATTATTGTCAAGGACAATCTTAAGTACTTAAGGTAAACTATGGACATGTTCCAAGTATATAGAGATGATAAATTGAAAGTTGGAGACTTTCAGATATAAGTCATCAAACAGATAAAGATGATCTCACAGAATACAAGTTTATTCTGAAAGAGGTACGGTTAACTGGAATAGTTCCAAGCAGGAAACCGTAGTTGAGCCAAAGGTCAAAATCAGAGTATGTAGCAGCTGTGGAAACAGCTGATAGGAAGTTTGGAAAGGTAGTTCATTAATGAACTAGGTGGGGTACCTGACATTGTTAATGAGATTAACAATAGAGCCGTTGCTCTTGCCAAGGACCCGCAGTCTCATAATACATCCAAACACTACCTCAGTCGTTACTATCTCTACCAAGAGATAACAACAAGAGTAGATATGAGAATCAAAACAGAGTGCCCATAAAAGGACAATCTTATAGATCCATTTAAAGAATGTCTTACCCCAAAAGGTTCATGGTGGTCATGTGAATCAAAACAGAGTGCCCATAAAAGGACAATCTTATAGATCCATTTAAAGAATGCCTTACCCCAAAAGGTTCATGGTGGTCATGTGAATGCTTTTGGGAATGTTTTTAGAAACAATTGGCTTTAGTCCAAGTGGGAGTATGTTGGGGTTTAGTGTCCAGGATATAAACCTAATGTAAATGAATTGTTCTTTATGTCATTTGTTTTAACAAGATATGGTTTCATAACCGTATAAAGGCAACCTCTTTTAAAGAACTAAATAAGTCTAATAAAAGGAAATCCCTAAGTTTATTTAAAGTGATTATAAAGTGTTCATACAAGCATAAAGTGAGACGAAACATTATAATAAACTAATAAACTTAAAACCACCCCAAGTCAAGTGATATGTTTTGAATAAGGATTGACATAACACAGTTGAGACTTGCATGTAACAATATTTTCTGTCGAGACAGAGAGCTGATCTCACAAGCTTCAGATATGCAGATATCTAGACAGTTACATGGGGTTCATTAGGATTGGGGACCCGACTTGAGATAACAGGATGGGTAGATTTATCCTTGTCACATGTTCATCTCATTGGTATTAATAGGTATAAGTAATCCTAAGACTCAAAGGAATGTTAATTAGTGATTCTGGATTATGGAATGTGATGCTTTGATCCTGTTGTAACACGATCCATAACAGGGATGACTCTGGGGTGTGTACGGCAAACGTTAGGTATCACATTAAGTAATTGCAGGATAGTTATACATTGGATTGAGCATTTGTCACTCCTGATAAATGGGAGATATGTCCAAGGATCGCTTGTGGAAGACTTAACACTAAATCCTTGCAAGGTGATAGCTTAAGACTTGAAATGTAGATTTCACTTAACCTATCTAATTGGAGTTAACTCGGCATGTATAAGTAAAACGAACGTCTCGCTATATATGACTTGACATTGCCCATAGTCATAAGATTCTGTTCAAGGATGTAGTTGACAAAGGATCGAATTATACTGTAACTAATACGGAAAGATCAACGACGGAATCAACCTATCTTCTTATAGCTCTAGGGGAATGTTTCGGATCTGCCAATCATAGTTCGCGCACTCATTCCGTTATACAAAGATTAAATATAATTCTGAGAAAATTAATTTAATAGTTGTATACGGCTAGAAGCAATAAGAACCTAATGGGTCACACATAAAACTTGGAACCAAAAGAGGAATGGATGTTAATTAATAGATGGAAGCCCAATATAAAGGCCCAAATAATAAAAAGAGGAAATACATGTATTATATATATACATGTGAGAATTAATTTATTTTAGTCAATTATGATTAGATTATAATTGTTGATAAATTAATTATGGAATAATTAAGTTAGAAGATTTAAAGTGATTAAATTGCTTCTAAATATTATTCTACCAAACAACCTAATATTATCTTTATATTTAGATATAACTTTAGATAATATTTATGAAGTTTTTATTTTAGAATAAAACTATAAAGAAGTTATCTAAAACTATAGATAATATTTATGAAGTTTTTATGTTAGAATAAAACTGTAAAGAAGTTATCTAAAACTATAGATAATATTTATGAAGTTTTTATTTTGGAATAAAACTCTAAAGAAGTTATCTAAAAACCATAGATAATATTTATGAAGTTTTATTTTAGAATAAAACTCAAAAGAAGTAACCTAATTCTATCTAACTAAAGTTTAGATACAAGAGGCTATATATATCCCCTTTTATAGGTGTACTTGGTTAATCCCTAATAGAGAGAGAATTTTGACTAGTCTATTGTAGAGGAAGAAATTGCTCCGCTCGTTTCCATTCTTTTGATCTTGTGTTGATTAATTAGAGGCAATCTATCTTGATTGCTATTACTTGGTTGAATTCTTATATTTTTTTATATTTGTGTTTTGTTTTATGCTCGTGAACTTGGATCTAGAGTTGAGGGCACTTCGCTTACAACGGTAGATAGTTCTTCAAAAGATATTTCCTTCTGACCCTCTTTATATGAAATAACGATTAACGGATCTTGGTTTAAGGAAATAGGTTAAAATTTTTATATTTTCGCTGCCAAACGTTTGCCTATTTACCTTCAATTTGCACTTCTCCTCTTGGGAGACTCATTGGAACAGTGACCCGACTCATTGCATCGGAAACATTTGAATGGAGCCTGTCTCGCATAGGGGTTGTTGCCTGTAGGGGGTTGTGTTGCCTTAAAAGGCCTCACATCTCCACTAGGTGCCTTTCCCACACTTGGTGCCTTGGGATCACTTGAACTTGCAATATCCCTGCCTTTATCAATCCCCTTGGGAGCTCCTCTCCCTCCATAAGTACCTTCAGTCCCGGCTCTCCTATAGCCTTCACGTCCCCTCAAACTCAACTGTGCCTCGGCCTTTAATGCTAAATTACGGGCGTCTTACACCCGAATCACCATTTGCATCCCAATTCGGTCTTGGATGTTGTACCTCAATCCTTCAAGATACCTTGAAGTCTGTTGGCTTTCGGTTTCCGATAAGTTAGCCCTTGCCGAAAGCCGCAAGAACTCCGAGGTGTATTCGTGCACACTCCTTGCACCTTGTGAGCAATTTCGATAAGAACTGTAAATGTATTACTCGTAGTCGGGTGGTAGAAACCTCTTCCGCAACATCGATTTCATTCTAAGCCAAGATCTAATCGGCTCCCTTCCTCCTCTTCTTCTTCCTTCATTCATATTATCCCACCATACCGAAGCTCCTCCTTTCAACCGGTAAGCTACTAAATGGACTTTCCGATCCTCCGGTATTCCCGCATAATCAAAGAACCGTTCCACCCCTAACAACCAATCAAGGAAACCCTCTATGTCGAGTTCTCCCCCGAACGACGGTAAATCCACTTTTAGCTTAAAAGCATCATCCCGCTCAAAATTACCTCCATATGCCCTTCTCAAATTCGGCTCTCTCCCATATCCGCCTCTTTCATTACCTTGACCCCCATACGGATCATTCAACCCAACATTCTCCCTTTTATAACCACCTACAACATTATCATGCACAATATCTATATTCCCGACATGCACATGCGCGGGACCAACAACATCATTCACATGCATGTCATTTCTATGCCTATCATTCAAACATCATCATTCATCCTAATCCCCATATTTCTAGCAATCATAGGCATATCATAGTCATCAAATAAATCCCCATCACTATCACTATCCACATTTGTAATGACTAGGGGATTGTTTTGTCTTACCTCTTGAACCCTAGGGCCCATTGGTAGTTGTGGTGCATGATTCCTTCTAGGAGGTGGAGTGGGTTATCGCTCAAGTTGAAGTCGGGGTTGCTCTTCTTGCCGCCGGTGGGGTTCTCCTGTTAGAAGAGCTTGAGTGTTGCGGTGTCTGATCTTTAGTTCTTCAAGGGCAAGAAGAATCTAATGGGTACTCGTGTCATATATTTCCTCAAACGTTCTTAAAGACTCTGTTAGATGCTTCAAGTTGCCTTCTAACGCCTCAACTCTTTGTTCTGTGGATCAGGTGGCTTCGTTTGTGATACGTGGTTGAACCATTTCCGAGAAGAAGTCACCGGGAAGGAAAATGCCTCGGCTCTGATACCAACTGATGTAGATTGAAATCGACTGGAGGTTTTAATCATAAACCAACAAAGAGTGCAATCTTCTCTAGCTCAAACTAGAAGGTTGAGTAAACCCAAGAATTGAAAATCCAAGCTCCAATGGAGGCTCTTTAGTTTTAATTCATCAAAGTTATCAAACATTACAAAGAAGAGAGTTTAAATACTCTCCCAAATAAGAAGAGAAAAGGCTAAAAACCCATGAATAGGGTTTTGGGCAAAACATGTGAATAAGGTAGGATAGGAAATGAAAGAGTCCATGGTAGTTTAGTAATAAGGGATTGGTGGCAAAATAGTAATTAACACCAACAGTAATGGTCCCCTCTTGGTAAGAACTTGGAGGAGAAGTATCCTTCCAGCAGAGTACGCCCCGCGCCCCAGGAGTTACGCCCAGCGTGTTTGAGTCTCTGAACTTGGGGACGCTCGATGATGCTCCTTACATGTGGCGTCTTCAGGACTACGCCTCGCGTAGTTGAGCTCCTGGACTGGGTGGCTCTATGGGTTGGAATCTACACATGGCGTCCTAAGCGTATGCCGCCGCGTACTTGACCTCTTGAGATGATTCTCGCTGGAAGCTGCCACATGCACCCCGCGTACTAGTTGGGATGCTCTGCGTCCCTGAGTTCCTTGACACTCCTTCAGAAACGGGACTCGCCACGCCTCGCGTCTTGCTAGGCACGCTCCGCGTGCTCTCTGGTTTGTCTTTGCTTTCGCCTTCCTTCGATGGATTCTCCCGTGTTCCGCCTCGTAGCTCCAGACTCGGGCTTAGAGGAAGGATGCCCTCATCATAAGTTATATATATGTATATATGGATTATTTTTTAATGGATATTACTCATCGATCAATATTTTTGAAAAATGTATAAATTTATTAGAATGATTTATAATACTAAATTTCAAAATATAATACTATATTCTTCCAATTATAAAAATTAAGGGTAAAGTTCAAATAAAACCTCTCTGGTTTCACTAATTTTCAGATAAAGGACTGTGGTTTACTTTTTGTCAAAACAAGGATTCGGGTTTCAAACTTGGATTAATGCTATTAAAACCATCTTTAACTACCTGAAAATGAAAATTTTCAAGAATTAAAGTTGTTCAATGGCATATTTTCTACGGAACTGCATTTCGATTTTCGAAAATCATCTTTTTTGGAACTTTCTCTCTCTTTACCAAACATCACCTAAACAATCTCAAAATAAAAAAGTTGAAGAATTAAAGTTGCTTAAAATATTAGTAGTTCTTAAAATATGTCATTTTTGAAGTCGTCCAAGGTGATTTTAATAGTATCAATCGAAAAAGTCCTTATTTTGTTAAAGTTAAAAACATCAATCCTCGTTTTGACAAAAAGTAAACCATAGTCATTTATCTGAAAATTAGTGAAACCACAGGGGTTTTATTTGAACTTTACCCAAAAATTAATTATAAAGGATAATGCTATTTGGCTAGAAAATATTTGTTTAACAAAATAACTAATGTGATCTTGAGACATATAAATGTTTTCTTCTTTTTATAACTTAGTTAATGCTATTTTTTCTACTAATTAGCATTAATTCTTCCTAGTTTCTAGATTATATTTTCTTTTTTTATGAAATTCTAGGTTGTAAGTTTATTTTTATTTTTTTGAAACAATTCTAGGTTGTAATTAATTATAGGGTTAATTACAAATAACTATCATGTGGTTTGACTGATTTGCGATGTGGTACCTGTGGTATTTTTTTTACAAACACAACCCTGTGGTTGTCACCGTTAGCAAAATCAAGGCAAATAGATAGAAACTGTTAAGATGATGACATGGTAGGAGGTAATTTAGGAAAAACGAATTTTATTTTATTTTTTATTATTTTTCTTTCTCTCTCTCTCGTCTCCTTCTTCTTCCATCTTCTTCTTCACTCTTCTTCATCTTCTTCTTCCATTGTTCTTCATCATCTTCTTCTTCTTCCTCCTCCTCCTCCTCCTCCTCCTCTATTTTCTTCTTCTTCCTCCTCCTCTACCTCTTCTTCTTCCTTTTTTTTCTTTTCTTTTTCTATTTCTTTTAAATTCTAGAAATTTTCTAGAATCCTGGAATTATTGGGCTACTGTTGGTTTCACAGGAGCTCATGTTTCATTATAGGCATCATATGGTTTTTCATATTTGGTTTGGCCCTTGCATTACAGTATTTTTTCCAATGGAGAATCAACATAAAAGGCGAAAAATCAGAGAGATCTCAGAGGATATATCTCATATTGTTGATAGTTTTCACATGTGCCGCAACGAGTGGATGCATTCTTCTCTCTATTGGTCAGGATGATTTTCATAATAATGCTTTGCATACTCTAAAATACGTTGTGAACCAGTCAGACTACACTATGCAGACTCTGAGGAATGTGACAGATTATTTGTCCTTTGAAAAAATCATCAGCGTAGCCCATTCTGGAAATTTTCAGAATTCTAAAAAAAATTTCAGAATTCTGGAAATTTCCATCTAGAAATTTCCAGACATTCACGTCTGGAATTTCCAGATGTGATCACGTCTAGAATTTCCAGACATTGAAGAACGTCTGGAATTTCCAGATGTGATGATGAATCACGTCTGGAAATTCCAAACGTTCTTCAACGTCTGGGAATTTTAGAATTTTTTTAGAAAAAAAGAAGAAGAAGAAGAAAGGAGAAGAGGAGGAAGAAGAAGAAGAAGAAATGAGGAGGAGGAAGAACAACAATGGAAGAAGAATGGAAAAAGAAGGAGAGAGAGGAGAGAGAGAAGGAAGAAGAAGAAGGTCAACTAAAAAAGTCAAACAAACAAGTGAATTTTTTTCCCAAAAATGCCCATTTGATTTAACAGAATTTTTACCGTTTCCTTGATTTTGCTAACGGTGATAACCTCGAGGTTGTGTTTGCAAAAAAAAAAGTACCAGAGGTACCACATCGCAAATCGGCCAAACCACAGGGTAGTTATTTGTAATTAACCCTTAATTATATAAAGTTAACTTCGGCTATTGTTTATCAATCTTTGTGAGCTTAATACATCATTTCCTCTTTCAATTTGTCCGAAAAACTTGGTTGACCCCTGAACTTTCAAAATGTCCTGATAGCTCATTGAACTTGCATAAAATATTCAGATAGCCACCTGATTTTGCATAAAATGTAATAAACTAGTCACTCGGTTGCAAAAAAAAAAAGGTTAGTTAAATGCGAATATATATTGCACGAGTCTTAAACTTAAAATGTTATTACATAATTCACAGAAAAGATTAAAAAGAAAGTTCTTATTTACTCAACTATAAAACTTGTCTTCTCTAACATTAGAACCGCATACCCCAATCTTGATTGTTTTACTTTTTTAAGACATGTGCAATATATCTTCATTTAACCTACTTTTTTTACAACCGAGTGATCATTGATTACATTTTTACGCAAATTCAATGGGCTAACTGAATATTTTATGCAAGTTCAGGGAGCTATCGGAACATTTTAAATATTCAAGGGGTCAATCAAACTTTTTGGACAAGTTCAGGAAACAAATGATATATTAAGCCATTTTATGAATATATAGTAGGCCAAAACCATACGCAGCCCCCTGAACTTGTCACTTTTAGTCATTTTGCCCCCTGAACTTACGAGACGACCCATTTACCCATTCAACTATTTAAAAGTGGTATTAACAACCCCCTGTTTTTATTATAATGAAAACAATTATGACATTTCTCATTGCAAACACCAATATCATAATAAAAAGGGTTATGCACTACTAAAATAAGTTGCAAATGAGGTTAGAGACAGTACATAAGTTCTCTTGTAAAAATGATATATATGGTTATGCACTACTAAAAGAAGCTGCAAATAAGGTTACATATATGCAGGCTGGTTCTAATACTTCCATGAACACTTGTACTAATGTTGGAATTTCATTTTGTTTCCGTTATAATGAAAATAGGGGGTTGCTAATACCATTTTTACACAGTTGAGGGGCCAAATAGGTCGTCCCGTAAGTTCAGGGGGCAAAATGACCAAAATTGACAAGTTCAAGGGGTTGCATATGGTTTAAGCTTATATAATATGTATTAAAATAAAATTGTAAATGTTTCTTCCTTATTTTTTTTATAAAGTGTAAAAATATTTAAAATAGTACAATTTTAAATTTAATATTAGTAAAAAAGAGTAACTTTATCTTTAATATTGGTAAGTTGGATCAGTTTTAAACATCATTAAAAAAACTAAGATATTTTATTTTTATATTCTGCATCAGTTGCACAACGTTATGTGACGTGACGTTACGTAACGTGACACGACATTACATGATGTTACGTCATGTCATGTTACATTACATTATGTCATGTCATGTTACGTTATGTTACGTTATATTATGTTAAATTACATTTTGTTAGGTCAGGTTAAATTAAGTTACACTAAGTTTTGTTAGGTCAGGTTATATTATGTTAAGTTATGTTACGCTAAATTACATTAAGTTTTTTAAGTTACGTTATGCTACATTATATTATGTTACATTATGTTAAGTTACGTTACACTAAGTCACAATAAGTTATGTTACGTTACATTATGCTACTATGTTACACTACATTATGCTAAGTCACAATAAGTTATGTTACGTTACATTACGCTACGTTATGTTACCGTATGTTAATTTACGTTACATTATGTTACATTACGTTACATTACGTTACGTTATATTACGTTATGTTACGCTATGTTATGTCACTACACCATAGATTGCATATTGCAACCAACTTTTAAAAAGTGATGCCTTCAAATGTTGCATTAGCTAAATTTACTTGATTGCTACTATTCATGTATGTAGATTGCAACGGTACTAGATAACGTGTTGCTTTTGATATTTTTTTATTCATTTTGCTTGTCTTAAGGCAACCGTTAGACAATATTTAGAGATAACATTGCATTATTCAACTTGATCATGTAAAGAAACTATTCAAGTGGTGCATTTAATTTAATAAAAATAGAATAATATACCTAATTTTATAAAATGACTAAAAAAATATTTGTTATTAAAAAAATTCTAAATTTTATTTCAAAATTCCCACAAAATATATCTAATAAAAAATATATGCATTGACCAAAAGTATATATATTGTTTTTTCTCCACAATTTCACACTAATATAATATCCTAAAATTCCACCAATTTTTTTACTCTAGAATTTCCCTCCAAAAGCAATAAAAGGAAAAAAAAGTAAAATGCAAAAAAATCGACCTACAAGTATTCAATTAAGGTAGAATCTCCATATTAATTTTTTAAAAACAAAATCTCCATATTAATTATAAATATATTCACCAAGCAATAACTTCAAAAGTTTTGTAAACCATAAAAAGTAAGAGGAAATTTGGGCGGGAAAAGTAAAAAAAATTGGCGCCATCTTACGTCCAAAAAGTAAAAACCCTGATAAAAGAAGATAAACAAAATCCCAAAAAGTAAAAACTCTAACATCTTACGTCTATCTTTCCTTCCTTTCTACGATTCTTCTTTCTGAGATACAAAATCCGTAAACTTGGCTACTGATTCCCTCTACTAATCTGCGCTTGTCTGGTAACAAGAACTCCAGTTCAACGTTCGTTCATTAGGGTTCGGTCTTTGAGGGTGGTGGATGCCTTCAAAACCACCTGTGATCCAAAGCTGTTCCAGGTATTTTTACGATCCGTGTTCAGTCTCTTATTGATGAATCATTTTTATGCGTTTTTAGTTTTCATTTAACTAATTAATTTAGTAAAATCAATTCGAAGTATAGGTTTTCAGTCTCTTAGAATTATCTTTATTTCAGTCTCTTATAATTATCTTTATTTTGGAAGTATGGGTTCAAATTGGATGTTTAAATTTCACTTTGACTTATAGGCTTATACAATGGTAGGGTTCTGATGCTTTAATTTGATTGCTCTTTCTCTGTGTTGGTGTTTAGGCTCTTGGTAATAATTAGTTTTAGTGTGGTGAGTTTTCTGCATTTTGGTGCTTGGGCTCTTGTGCTTTGTTGCTTTAATTTGAAATATGAGAAAGCTCAAATGTGAGTTTGGACTGAATTCAGTAATTTTTTGGGAACTTTAGCAAGGTAATATGTGTGTTTGGACCACATCAATTGGCATAAAGTACATGGTAAAGATGAGTTATGGAATTTTGTAAAGGTACAACCCTTTATTTATTTAATTAAACTACTCGCATAGGTTTCCTTGTCCTTTGTGATGTAAAGAGTAATTTTATTGCATCGTTTATGCTAATGATTATTAAATTTCATGGACTCTATAGCAAAAGTATATTATAAGCGAAGACGAGAAGCCATGGGTGATGCAGACTATGTCCGATGCTTGGAGGGTGTACAAAAGTCGCATCAAGAAAAGTTATTATAAGGCTTATGATAACAATAATGATAGGAGGAAAAATAGACCAAACTTTTTATCACACAAAGAATTTGAGACGCTCCTCCAATTTTGGAATGATGCCAAAGTCGAGATAAAATTTTAAATATCTCAAATCTCACTTTGATAATATATTGACATTTTCTATTTCAAATTTTCGGGAATTGGCGGCAAAAAATTCAACAAATCGAAAACTAATCAAGGATCAACATACTTGTGGTCCAATTGGATTTGCACGAATCCGCAAAAAGTTGGTAAGTGCAAAATGAGTTTTAAAACTTGTTATTTATAATTAATATGATTAGTTTATACTGAATAGTGACATTTAATTTCATTTATCATCTATGTCCAAAATGGGTCCAAATCCTGAATCTTAGGCCCTTAATTGTGCTATTTTTTACGTTAGGAGAAATATTGCTCATCAAGGTCAACGTTAGAGGTATTTTTTTGCTGGTTTAGCAAATTTAATAGCATTTATAAATAGGTTATTAATGACTTAAGTAATTAAAGTCTATATTTATTGATGTTTGAAGATTGGATTTACTGGTTTGAGTGATTCTTTGAGTTCAGTTGTTTTGGATTATTTCATTCAATAATCATTTCTATTATTTGGATTATAGGCAAGGCTTGAAGAAAAGTTGTCAGCTGGAGGGGAAAATACTGAGATAATTGAGGAAATACTTGGTGAAGCATCATCTCATGGTCGTTCATGGCTTGTTGGTAGGATATGCCACATCAAGAAAAGAAAAGAGACCCTTGAATCTTCAAGTTTTATGGGTAAGAAAAATATGTCTAATAAGACAATTGAACAAATCAAAGCCGTAGTTAGAGATTAAATGAAGAATGAAGTTAGAGATGAAATGAGGAATGAAGTTAGAGAGGAGATAAGGAATGAACTAAAGAGTGAAGTTAGAGATGAAATGAAAAAGACCATGGAAGCTCAAGTTGCCACTATTATACAAAGGTTGGCGCAAATGAACACAACATTGAATCTAAATTTAGATGGGGTTGTTGCTTCTCCTAATGCCACTGACTCTTTTCCTTCGGATGCATGTTGATGAAGGAAAAATGATTTATTTATGTTTATGGTTATTAGATACTTATTTTAGTTTTGAATTGTAATGTTAGGTACCTTTGATTGACAGTTTACATTTTTGTAAACGAATGTTATGTTGTTATCTATTTGAATGATCGTTGCCCAATCTCTAATCAAGTGTTGCATTACATATTGTAAATAGTTGCTTTAAAGAATAAAATATGTTGCATTTACATCAACAATCGTTGCATTTTACAACTGTAAAATGTTGCTCTTGAATAAAGAAATGTTGCATTATGATAAAAATATCGTGAAGAGACTTTTAGTTCCTCTTTCTTGCTTTCTTCGAAACCTATCCGGCTTGCTTATAGCTTGAAATCCCTAGTTCTGGGGCTAATTACGTATTAAATACGAATCGAATTAGTGCCCTCCTACCTCTTAGGTACCAGCTTTCTTAGCCCGGCTCGGCTTAGGAACCGCCCTATGCACTACGCGGTGCGGCTCAACTATCCTCGCGCTATTAGGAGTCTGTCAGTGAAGGAGGGCTACTAGGCGCCCCGAGATGGATTTCCAAGAGTTGCAGAATAAAACAAAAAGTATTGCTATAAGTTATAGTGTTGCCTTTACTTTAAAAAACTGTTGCTTGTGCTAATAGAGAAACGTTGCTATTGGAAAAATACTATTGCATTTGGTCTAAAATAACATTGCGTTTGTAAAATATAAAGTGTTGCTTTGGGTTACAAAATATTGCATTTACTCTTACACATCGTTGCTTTTGAACACAAAACTGTGTTGTTTTATGTTAAAATAAGTGTTGCATTTACTTATAAATGTTGCCACAACATAACTAAGGCAATACCTTTGTTATCTTAAAAATTTTGCTTTAAACGTTCAAAGAACATTGCCTTTTTTTATTCTGAGATATTTTGTTGCCTCTGCTGTTAAAACAGCAACGCTTCTCCTTACATTGCATTAGAGATAGTAACTGTTGCCTTTGATAGCTAAGGCAATGGTGAGTATACCAACGCTTTTGGAATGGTCGAAAGTGTTGCCTTAGCCTATTTTTGTGGCACATTGTAACACTCTTACGCTCCTGATGCAACATGTTCTTGTCGTTGCAATTGGCCATCTATGGTGTAGTGCGTTACATTGTATTGTATTATGTTATGTTATGTTATGTTACATCATATTACGCTCCCTTACATTACGCCATGTTATGTTATGTCACATCAGGTTATGTTACATTATGTTGCGTTATGTTACGTTATATTACGTCAAGTTACATTA
This sequence comes from Euphorbia lathyris, assembly GCF_963576675.1. Classification (NCBI taxonomy): domain Eukaryota; kingdom Viridiplantae; phylum Streptophyta; class Magnoliopsida; order Malpighiales; family Euphorbiaceae; genus Euphorbia; species Euphorbia lathyris. Next base: position 13,657,438 of record NC_088914.1, on the reverse strand, counting down.
CGTCACGTCACGTCACGTCACGTCACGTCACGTTACGTTACGTTACGTCACGTTATGTTACATTACATGATGTGACGTTATGTTACGTCATATTATGTTACATTATGTTATGTCACGTTACATTACGTTATGTTATGTTACTTATTATGACTTAGTGTAACTTAACATAATGTAATATAATATAACGTAACATAATGTAACCTAACGTATCATAACGTAATGTCACATTATATCATGTTACGTTATGTCATATCACATTATATTATGTTACGTTACATTATATCACGTTACATTACGTCATATGACGTTATGTTATGTAACGTTACGTTACGTTACATGGCATTATGTTACATTATGTTACATTACGTTTTGTCACCTTACGTTACATTAAGTTACATTATGCTAAGTTACATTATGTTAGATTACATTAAATTAAGTTATGTTAAGTTATGTTATGCTAAATTACATTAAGTTTCGTTAAGTTAGGTTACATTACGTTACATTATATTATATTATGTTACGTTATGGTACATTACATGACATGATATTACATTAGGTTATGTGATGTGACATTATGTTACATCATATAATGTCATGTCACGTTATGTTATGTTATGTTATGTAACACTGCATTACGTTACGTGACATGACATTATGTTATGTCATATCACATTACGTCACATCATGTTAATGTGACATGACGTGATGTAACGTAATGTAATATAATGTAACGTAACATAACGTAACTTAGCATATTATGTAATGTACATTAGCATAACAAAACGTAAAGTAACTTAACTAAACTAACGTAACATAATATAACATAACCTAACTTAGCATAACGTAACGTACATTAGTATAACAAAACAGAAGGTAACGTTACATAACGTAAACTAATGTAACATACTATAACGTAACGTAACGTAACGTATCGTAATGTAACGTAACGTAACATAACATAATGTTATGTTACGTTATATTACGCTACGTTATGTTGCATTACATTATGTTAAGTCACGTTATGTTACGTTATGCAAGTCATGTTATGTTATGTTATGTACACGTTACATTATATTCGTTACATTACGTTACGTTATGTTTGTAACATAACATGACTTACATAACATAACATAACGTGACTTAACGTAATGTAATGTAACATAACGTAACGTAACATAACGTAACATAACATTATGTTACGTTACGTTATATTACATTACATTACGTTAAGTCACGTTATGTTACGTTATGTAAGTCATGTTATGTTACGTTATGTCACATGTTACGTTACATTCGTTACATTACATTACGTTTGTTATGTTACGTTACATTATATTACCTTAATTTTTTATGCTAAGGTAAGTTAGGTTATGCTAAGTTATGTTACGTTAACATGATGTTACGTTATGTCACGCCACATTACGTTAGCTTACATTACGTATGTTAGGTTACATTATATGTTACCTTAACTTACCTTATGTTATGTTATGCTAAGGTACGTTATGTTATGCTAAGGTATGTTATGTTACGTTATGTTGGATAATGGATGTATTTTAGGTAGTTAGAAATATACCTGGATTGGGACTCCTTAATCTTAGTGAAGGATTTTGATTCAAAGAGGATTCACGGAATATCTCATTGATCAATGTTTCTTGAGAGATGTTTATTCATGAATCATGTGTAGTTTAATCTTATGGTCTTCCTTATTTCGAACATCATAGTTGATTCAAGATGAGGACACAGGGATCCTGATATTATTCGGATAATATCAACTAATTTATTAATTTCACATGTTAATTTTTTTAATTGTTCGATGTGGTATCTGTCATCAAATTATTAGCCTGATGCATAGATAACATCTTAAAACAAGGAAATTTTTTCAGTAGTATTTTCATCATCATTAAAACCATAAATTTTAGTATAAGTCACATGCATATATGATGTTGTATGTCGAGCCATTGATTTGATGATACATGAAATATTTTAGAGTTTTTGGGTTATATTTTACGATTGACTCTGGAATGGAAAGACGTGCAAGCACCAGCCAGGTACTCTTCATATGGCTTAGTCTATTTGGTTTGCGATCACTGACTATGCTGATGACACCGGTTGCAGAGAGATTTTGAAGCCCAATGTTTAATATTTATATTTTGGGGTCTAGAATTTAATCTAAATAATTTCCTAAAAAAATATTTAATTAATTAGTTGTCGATGTTAATTTTTTTATTGGTTTGTGTTACATGCCACCAAATTACTAGCCAGGTGGATGGATGTAACAATAAAGCAAAAGAAAAAATTTCCGTTTTTTCTAGTAGTATCATCACTAAAAGAGAAATTTTGGTATACGTTCGATGTATGGATGATGATAACAATGGTTTGATGACACGTCATATATTTATAATTTGATGATACATCACATATTTAGAGTTTAGTTCTTATAATTTAGGATTTAATGTTTATATTTTAAGAATTATATTTTGTGGTCTAGAATTTCACATAAATAATTAACTAATTGATTATACATAATTAAGTTTATATAGGTTAATTTGATATGAAATAAAATTAATTCAAATTACAGTTAAACCTCGATAAATGAATATTTGATAAAGTAATAACCTCGATTATATAATAAATTCTTTCGGTCCCGACTTGGGCCAATGGACTAAAGTAATAACCTCGCTAAATGTATTAAGTAATAAAAAATATTTAAATCCTTAAGGGCCCAATGAAAATATAAAGTAATAATTATTAAATTACACAATATATATATATATATATATATATATATATATATATATATGTATTTGGTAGGAAAGGGAAAGAAAAAACAACAAAAACCAACACCTAACCCGGGATTAGCCTAGGGAAGCTAACCCCCACCCGATCATCAGACAGAATCGAACAAAGAAAGTTCGAATGAGAAGAGAAGGTTGAAATTCCTGGCATCCTTTCATGGCCCTCCGCAGCAAGGCGATCAGCCACCCTATTCTGCTCCCTGTACACATGACAAAAAGAGATAGTATCGAATGAAGAACACAATCTTCTGATATCTTTAACAAGGTTTTGGCTACTCAAGCACATAGCCTTTTTGTTAGCAATCATATTAACTGCTTCAAGGTTGTCAGAATCCACGAGCAACCTTTTTAGAATCCACGAGCTCATCCCCAGATTCTGAGTAAATCCAGACACCCAATTGCCCTCTACATCTCTCAGAACCCCTCCAGCCGCAATTCTATCGTCCACAAGATATGCGCCATCAGTATTTAATTTTACAATCCCTTTCCCCGGTCTACTCTAACCCAAAAGATGCTCAACAGATCTCTGGCTAGTATTGGCTAAATAATCCCATTTGAAGCTATTGATAATAGTGTTAATTTTCTTGGAGAAATAATCAGGTAGATTAGGAATCACTATAGCTTTTTCTCCAAACACCTCAGAATTCCTCCACTGCCAAAGCTGGTGACAGACAACGGCAAAGAGGATAACACCATGCTCCATCTGAGGTAATAACAAACCATTAATACCATTTAACAACCAATCGTTTTCAGAGTGGGCAAAGAAGTTAGGTAGCAACTGGCTCAAAATCACTTTCTTCCACACATTCTTACTCTTCGTACAATCCCTAAGAACATGACAGATGGTTTCTGCCTGAACTTTGCACCTACAACAAGTATCAGCCTCAACTAAATGGCGTCTCTTCCTTTCCACATTAGTAAGCAACCTATTCTTTGCGCTAAGCCATAGGAAGCTCCTAATGCGATAAGGAACTTTTAAGGCCCAAATATTCTTCCAAGAGATTGAAGGAGGGGTATCCAAGTTAAGACTGAAAGCTTCAAATGCAGATTTGCAGGAATAAGTACCATTGTTTATAAAGGACCAACAGTGACTATCCCCATCCTCCTCTTTATTACAAACTTTAACTCCACGAATTTTTAGGAGCGTTTCCAGATTAAGGTAAGATTCGAATCTCGACCAAACCCAATCTCCCTCTGAATCCACCACATCAGCGATACTCCAGTTTCGGATCTCCAGAGGCAACGGAGAAGTACACCCTTCTGATAAAGGTATCTTATCTAGCCAGGTATCATTCCAACAAATCCCAGAGCAGAACTTCGAAAACACAGTGTTAACCCCTTTTCATAAGAAAGAACAATTAGGAACTCTCTCTTTTGGGCCCCCAAAAATCTTATCCTTTCTGTACTTCCCGCGCAATAACCGAACCCAAAGAGCGTCCGGATTCTGCCATATCCTCCAAATAAGCTTCATTAAAAGCACTTTATTATTATCCTTGGCTTGTCTGATCCCTAACCCACCCATATTCTTAGATTGGCACACCTCTTTCCAGGGAACCAGATGAACTTTTTTCCCCTCTTCTGAATCCCCCCATAGGAACTGACGATTGATCTTATCAAGGCCATTATGAAGCGGCTCAGGCAGCCTACGAGCTTGCATTAAATGATTCGAGGCAGCACCATTCACAGACTGGATCAAAGTAAGCGGCCTGCAAGGGAAAGGGTTTTAGCTTTCCAATTAGCACAATTCTTATTAGTCCTATCGAAGATTTCTTTAAAAGAGGATTTTGAAACTTTGTCACTATGGAGAGGAACCCCCAGATAGTTACCAAGAGACTTGGTTAGAGGAATACCAAAAATCTCAATCAACTTTTTACCAACCCTTGGGTCCGTATTCTTAGAGCATAACATTCTAGATTTTTGGATATTAAGCTTTTGGCCTGAAGCAGGACAAAAGTTGGTCAGGATATCCATTATCACACCAATTTGCTCCTCATTTCCTTCCACAAAGATCATAACATCATCAGCAAAGAATAAATGGGTGATCGGGGGACAGAATCTATTAATGGTAATCGGATGAAGCCTTCCCATTTTCACAACATCTTGGATGAGATGATATAACCTCTCCATAACAATAACAAATAAGAACGGGCTCATAGGGTCCCCTTGATGGATACCCCGGATGGAGTAAACTCCTCGGACAAATCCCCATTAATTAAAACTTGGAAAACAAAAGAAGAAATACAAACCTCAATCAAACTCCTCCAGGTATCCGGGATCCCAACTTTTTCCAAACTATCCAGAAGAAAACTCCAGTTTAACCGATCATAAGCTTTCTCCAGATCCAGTTTCAGGGCCACAATGCCACGCTTACCCTTTTTGATCTTCATTGAATGAACCATCTCCTAAGCGATAACAATATTGTCCATCATCTGTCTCCCCGGGACAAAACTGCCTTGATTTTGGCTAATAGTATCATGAAGGATACAACGATGTCTATTGGCTACAATTTTGGTAATCACCTTATAAAGCACATTACACAGACTAATAGGCCTCATTTGCAAGAAGGAAGACAACTTATCCACTTTAGGAATCAGGACCAGAAGAGTTTTATTTACTAGCCTAATATCCTCCGACCCATTAAAAACCCCTTTGACGAAACCATAAATTCCATCTTTTACAGTTTCCCAGTGCTTATGGTAAAACCCGGCAGGAAGCCCATCAACCCCCGGAGCTTTAGTAGCTCCAATGCTAAATATGTTTACAAAAAACATGTTACACCCGACCCTAGACGACCTCAATTAGCATCGGGTGTGAAATAGAAAGATCACAATCAATACTTAGGAGTCTTGTTGAGCGATTTCCGCAAGTGCACGGTTTCGCTTGTAGTAATAAAAATATCGATCCCACAGAGATACGTTTTTTAACGAAAAACTTATTTTTGAATCTTTAATTTCGAACTTGTTAGATTTATAAAATGTAAATAAAAAGTGAAAATTGGATTAATTGAATTTAGGAAATTTATTTGATTGAATTTGAAAACTTTGAGTATTTGAAAATGCTGGAATAAGATTATATATTTAGAATAAATCGATTGTTAGAAAGATCTTCTGATTTTAAGGATGAATTTTACAAAATAGGAACATTTAGAACTTATTAGAAAAAGGAATGAATCTGTTCATTTGCATTAAGCAAAGAAAACAACTTAAACTTTGTATTATTATGATGATGAAATAAATGACGGAACCTCTAATTAATTGGCTTTGAACGCGACAAAACCCTTTCGGGATAGTTGCCCTTACTCAAATTAACACTCTTTCGAGATGATAATTTGCCTAAGTGTTCAACAAAGTTTCCTTGTAATGATTTTGAATTCAAGTGCATATTAATGAAAACACCAGCCTCACTTATATTGGATTGGTTACCATAAGTGCTGCATAACGATTTGTCGAATAGAACGGACTTTATTAGATGAAATATAAATTGATACAAGTTTACAGAGAATAAGGAGCATCGAGTTCTTCGAGGGCGTGCAAGTGAAGGGCTTGATCGGTTCCGCTTCCTTGGGTTTCCTTAGGAGGTTGTCAGGCTCGGGGGCGAACACTTTACTCAATCTTCTCGCTGTAACTTCGTAATAGGGATTCGGTCGGCCACTACCATGATGCAAACTAAAACTGGAACAATGTCTAAACGCTACTGAGTTGTAATTAAACTATAAACAATATGTGTACCTCATCTTGTTTTGTACAGAATCTAATTTCTAACTCTCGAAATGTTTTTACTTAGAACTTCGACATAAGTTCTACGCTCTGATTTCTATATCTATATTATAGCATTTCATTACACTTTTTCTCAACATCAACTCTTTATTTATAGATGTTGAAGGGTTGTGTTTGAAGTGATGTATCCGTTGGTTAAGAGTCGTGTCCGTTGTGAAAGGACGTCTTTATCCACTTGAACGAACGCGTTTCTTAGATTTTCAGCATGTGTTAAATGCTCTTGGTGAATTTCTGCACTTACCGAGGATAGTAATCCGCGGCCGTGAATGACGTAGCACTAAGCTGAGCGATGGACGAAGGGGAGAATTGGTTGTACCGCGCGTGTCGCGGCCGCGGGTCTGGGATCCACTGTCGCGGCCCGGCAGGTTTTCTTACTTCTTGCTTTCGTTCGTGTCCTCGACTTGGCGCTTTCGATTTACGTCGTCTTTGACTCCTTTTGTAGGGTTTTTCTTCTGTTTTAGATCCTTTTTCGTTCCTATTTGGATTTTACCAAATATTCAAGTACCTTGCAAGAAAGAAAGATATTCGAAAGTAAAAGTAATCTAAACAGATATAAATAACACAAATTCGTAATAAAAATGATGTAAATGTTAATGATATTTTAGGTATATTTTGGGCTTAACAAATCTCCACACTTAGTCTTTTGCTAGTCCCGAGCAAAATTTCACTGAATTTATTCCTTAACTAATCTCTTTATAAAAATAAAACATATATCTTTGTGTTTACCTTTTAAATTAGTTAAGCCGAAAAGACTAACTTCGTATGGCAAATTTATACGCAAAATATCAAACTAACTTAGTATAAATACGATATATCATTCGTCTTGTATTTCAATTTTTAAATTGAAGTATTCGGGACGATGTAAGCACGCATGTTATTGAGTTTTCCATCTCAAGGCATTTCAAAGCACCAAATTTCCTTTCCCAAACTTGAATTATTATATATGAGTATTAAGTTTAATTTATTTGCTTAGTTACGCCCGTGATAAGGGTGGTCTCGATCGTAACTTTATATGCATTTGTTTTGTGTTTGCTTAAGAGGTACCGACCATGCCATGGGTGGACGCAATCGTTACTTTAAACTTTAAACACGCTTAATTTTTCTAATTTAAACGTTCCTTTCATACCTCGATCGTGATAAGGGTGGTCGCAACCGTGGCCAAAAGTACGCTTTACTTATTAATTTCTTCCCTTTCATACCTCGATTGTGATAAGGTTGGTCTCAATCGTGGCCAAAAGTTAAGAATATGATTTATTGATTAATTAATATGAATTGGGAAAAAGAAAATTAGCACATTCATCCTATATTGACTTAAAATTCAACATGTATTGTGGCTATAGTTTCCTTAAAAACTTCAATTGGTGTTATTGTAAGACAAAATCAAAACCGAGCTAAAAATTGTTAGTTCAATTTAATGCCTATAAACCTAATTGAAAATTTAAAATAAGATTTATTGTATCATGAATTTCATGATATGAAATAGAGATTAAAAATAAAGAATTTTTACTTAAATACATTCACGCGAGACAATTTTACTTAAAATCGTGTCGAAGATTTGTGAAAAATATTTTGAAAAATATTACCCGTATAGAAATATTTATTTCTATCGATAATGATAACCTAAAAATAATCATAAAAGATGTATAACTTATGATTAATTTGATAAATGTAAAAAATGATATTTCATAAAAAAAATGTTAAGTTTTTGTCATTTGTTGCAATGTAGTTAAAAAGTGTTGCAATATATATGTTGCTTTTATAGTTTAAAAAAAACAAGTGATGCATACATTCATTCATTCATTTGTTTGCATAAAATGATATATGTAAATATCTCCTCCCACAATTAAATTGGATCATGTCCTCATGGGGGCAAAAATGGAGATAAAACACTAAAGATAAAACAAATGGAAATAAACGAAAGATATAGCAAAAACATTCATCATAAAATTAAAGTGAAATTGGAAATTGTACGAAACATAATAAATATAAAAATGTACGAAACTGAAATTGAAATAAGATAAGATAAAAATAAAAGATAAAATCTAAGCATGTGGCGGGGAATCCGGAGGTGTTGGTGAAGTTTCCACATTTCGACGGCGGAAAAATGAAAGCATCCGATGCCGAGTCGAACGATGCGCACGCCTCAAAGTATTGAGGTTGTCATTCATCACCATATTGTTCTCCACCAAATCATCAATTCTCAAATTCATTTGACGATTATTTGCGTTGATTTGGTTCAAAATCCGCCTTAAATCCACCGGATCAGTGTCTTGGGTTGCTTGGGCTTGTGGGGCAGCTTCTCCACCTTCCTCCGCTCCTTCTTCATCGGTACCTACATTATGAGAACTAGAAGCACCTCCACCCATAGTGCCACGAAGATGTGCAATACAGGTAGCATACGAAATAAAAACAGGAGGAGCCGCAGAAACCAATAAATGAGCCCGCTCAAGAGCCGCAATGTCCAAAACCGGAACATATCCATGGTAGGTAGACATATCAAAAGTAGCCAATTCATCCCTTGCTCCCAAAACAATAGCGGTGATCAAATTACCGAGAGGGACTTGAGTGGTATGAGCCCTCGAAGCACGATACAAATTATCAAAAAGCATTCCAATGCTATCCACCCGCAAACCCTTGAACAAACAATCCCAAACAAACAAATCCCGGACTTGAATCTTCGAACTCTCAACACGACCAAAAAGTGAAAAACTCAAATACTTGTGAAAGAAGAACACACAATTATCCTTAATTAACTTGCTCGAAGTGTTCTTAGAATCAAAAGAAGTTTGGTCAGACAGAGTTTGCCAAAAAGAGTTATTATCAAAATCCCGAGGCTTATCATAAAAGTCACTAGTAGGGAAACCAAACATGTTACCCATAGCCTCATAATCAACGGTATAGGTAATACCCTTATTCCGAAAAGAAATTTCAGTCCTCTTCTTGTTCATTGTTAAAGTAACCAAAAACTCAACCACATACTCTTGAATTTGTGGAAAACGCATAGAAGCAAAAGTTTCCCATCCCAAAGTTTCAATAAAAGCAGTAATTTGTGTAGAGAAGTTCAACTTTCTTACCGAATCAAAGTTAAGAAACTGCATATCCACGAACTTACGATTAGCGTGTGAAAAGTGCTTGAAACGTCCAACTTCTTCTTCAGAATGAATGTCGAAATAAGCCCCGCAACTAACCCTAAGGCGATTAGCCTCAGTTATAGCTGGCTTGTGTCCAACACGCTTTGCTCTAGGCATGGTTGTGGTGTTTATGTGTTATGAATGTTAGGGTTGTAGAGAAAAAGATGAAAAAGATGAAAAGAGAGAAAAGCTTGAGGTTAAAGATGAAGTAGAGGTTGTATGTAGACTTGAATTGAAAGGTTTAGGTGATTGAAAAGGGTAATGATGAAATTGGGAAGAGTAAAAGTGAAGTATTGGGAAGAGGTAAGAGTAGGGGATTGGTTAAAATTGGAGGTGATGTAAGGTGTGTGTAGGTAATAGGTATATATAGGGTTTGAATAACAAGGTAAATAGTTAGAGTAGAAATAGGAATTGGAATATGTATAGTTGAAATAGGAAGAGTAATTAATATAGTTAGAGGTTGAATAGGAAAAGGTGTAAATAGAGGATGAATAGGAAGAAGAATAGGTATAGGTTAAATAGAAAAGGAAAAGGTGTAGGAAGAATGGAAAAATAGGTCTAAAACCGGACCTAGAGTGCCTGAAGTACGCGTGTCGCGGTCGTGGATGTATATCCGCGGTCGCGGATCGCGTTTTTCAACCAACATATCCTCTGAAATTTGAGAAGAAAAATCTGAAGTTACCGAGAATCCAACATTCGCGGCCGCGAATCGCGCTGGGCAGCGAATCTTGTGTCTGAAATTTTCTGGATTTTTTCTGATGTTACCGTGGAAGCGCATCCGCGGTCGCGGATCACCTCGTAGCTTCCCAAATTCAGCTTTTTTTTTTACTTCATTTCGTGCATTTTCTTGATAAATCCTATCCTGAACTCTTTAAAAATGTAATCTGTACTTAAAACATAAATGAAAATCATTAAATGATAAGGAAAACCAAAGGTTTATCCTTATTAATGGAAAATGAAAATAAAAATTGCATTAATTAATGAATGTTAAAATTATGAATATGAAAGGTTTGGAACTAAAATTAATTGAAACATTTATGTGCATTCAATAAGTTAAGTTAAATGAATCTTATTTAAGGAACTTGAAATGCAATTATTAACATTTAATTAGTCATAAATAGATTAAGTTTGCATTTAATTGATTCAATGGTCTAAATTCATGAAATTAAAATGCAACCATATAACCAAAATCGAAATATAGTGCAAAAAGAAAATTTATTTATTAACATTGATGTACATATATTTACAAACAATATAAAACACAAACTATGCTAAAAATTCGTCCCTTTTAATCGGGATTTTCTTAGCCCTAAATCGATCAATTTTCAACTGCACGAAGGCTTGTCGTTCGGGTGCAGAAAGAAAATTTGGTCCGGATCGAAAAACTCGCTTGACTAGACCTTCAAATTCTAAAAATTCATAGTCTATCATCGGGAAAGATTCAGCATCACTCCAAGGAACAGAAATACTTCCCTTGGTCCCTAGAATTATTCCACATATAATATTCCCAAACCCAACCTTCTTAGCCTTGGATCTAGATGCGGCAACAAGACCCTCCATCAGAATTTTTGAAGAATCAACCACGTTGCCTTGAAATATATCGCCAAGGACATAAAGATCAGATTCTTGGACGACACTACTGAACGTGCGACCGAACAGGCTGTGACTCAGAAACTTATGCAAATATAGTATAGAGTTGGAATAGAAAGACTTATTATAGGCAAGTTTTGGGTGGAAAGGCCAGATACCGGTGAGCATTCGCCAAATATCAGTGGACGTCATATCTCTTCCATGATGGCGTTTGGTAGTATCCTTCAAAGGAAAACCAAACCAAGCATGCAATTCAGGATATCCAAAAGTGAAAGTTTTGCCATGCCGACGAAAACTGAGACGCACACGACGCTTGTTAACAAAACGCACAGTGCAGAAAAACTCTAACACCCAGTCTCCAATTATAGGAAACTTCATATCGACAAATCTGGTCCATCCTAGTCTCTCCATGTAACGACTCATATCTTCCTTAATTCCTAATTGATCATTAAGAAAGTCGTCCATGTACAGCATTCCAACAAAGAAAGTGTATCGAAGTTTCAGGAAGCGCCTTCCCTCATCGTGATTGAAGATAGGAAAGTTACATCCATAACGCTCTGATATATCCACATGTTTATTGCGTGAAGTAATAACTTTCTTAGATGAAGTGTTTGAGGAAGCCATGATTTTTGGAAAGAGTAAGGAAGAAAAGTTCTGAACTTAGTGTTTGGATTTTATGAATGGTAAGAAAATCAGAGACAGTTCTGATAGAGATGAAAAAGAAAGTGACAGAAAACTGGACCTCTAGTACCTATATATAAGATCATAGGACGAAAAGAGGTGTTGTTTCGAAGTGAAAAGGCATGAAACAAACCTTTTAGAAATGAGAAAAACTTAGTGTTTCATTCTGAATAGTTACAACTGCTGAGAAAAGGTTCAATCTGGGCAAAAATTTCCCCCGTGTCGCGGTCGTGGATGCTGACCCGCGGTCGCAACACGCTGATTTTCCTGCGAAAATCAGTTGTCAAAACTCTAAACTCCTGATCCTCTACCGAGAATCCTCATCCTCGGTAAGTTCAGAAATTTTTCCTTCAATTTTCAATCAGAATTCTCAACTGAGAATCTGAAATCCTCTACAAGTCCAGAAATTTTCCTGACTTCTAGCCATGCCTAAATTCTCAACTGAGAATTTGAAATTCTCTATAAGTCCAGAAATATTTCTACCTCATTAAGAATTTCATATATGTGAATTCTCAACTGAGAATCTGAAATTCTCAACTGAGAATCACTGAATTTTCTAATTTTTATGAAATTCCTAAAAATTAATTAAAATCATGACTTGAATATATTTTTTATATATCTAAAATTCTAATAAAATGATATAATCTAAAACAAAACAAAATAAAAATAAAATAAAAATAAAAATAATAAAAGAAAAATGAAATGATTTAAATGTAAGGAAATCTTGTTACGAAACTAGTTCCTATTTCGGAAATATTTTCGTAATAGATTTTACATCGATTACCGTTAACTTTGAAACGCTTACCATTAGTTTCCTCAAGTTCCAAAGAACTACTAGTACAGAAATGCTCACTTGTGTCACACCTCTTGTGTCGCACTTGAAGATAAAGCGACACAACAAAGTAACTAGTGTCGCGCGTTCTGTAAACGCGACACAACTAACTATCCTGTGTCATCACTTGTGTCATGCTTTAAGAGTGTGCGTCACAAATGAGTTACTTCTTGTATCACATGTCTTACAGTGTGACACAAGTGCAATCTTGTGACGCGCCCTTAACAAAGCGACACAATGAGTGTGTTATCTTTGTGTCGCTCATTTTTAAAAGTGCGACACAACTAATACGAACTACTATTGAATATAATTACTTTTTATTTATATTTATTAAAATACTAAAGAATTAAAAAAAAGGATGAAAATCAAATAGCATGTATATATATATAAACTTAAAAACTTATCTCATATAAATTAATTAAAAATAAAAAATAATTTAATTAATATAAAACTATTAATTAATAATTGGTATAATATTAATATTAATTATAATTTTTTAAATATAAAAAATAAATTTAAAATAAAATATTGATAGATTAACAATTTTGTTACAGATTTATACAATTTATTAAAATGATATAAATTAAAAAAAATGTAAACCATAAAACATATTTTTTCTGTCTAAAAAACTTAATGAAAAAAAGAAAAAGGTTAAATAAAACTGCCGCCACCTCAAAGCCAGAAAAAAATGAACCCTAAAAATCAGACCTAAAAATCACGATTTCTTTCTTTGTTTTCTTATTCCCCATCGAACTGCCGCCACCTCCTTTCTTCCCCATACGGTCGGCCGCCTGACATTTGTTCCACCGTGGCAAGGCTTGTGCCACCTCAAAGCCTCCGATCGGACAACTTCAACGCCTCCTACTGCATAGCTTCACAGATTTGTGGAAATTTCTCTTTTATTAATGATTTCTGTTCTTGTTTATGGTTTCTGTTCTTCTGTTAATGATTTCTATTCTTCTGTTAACGATTTCTGTTAATGGTTTTTGTTCTTCTGTTAATGGTTTCTGTTCTTTTACCTGTAAAAATTCCACTGCCTCTTCTAATAACTTCGATTCCTCTATGGTTGCTCTTGGCTTGCTTGGTGAATTTGGGGATTTTTTCGGGACCATTGTTGAAATTGCTGTTAAATGGCTTATGGATTGGGATGGAATCTTATGAAACTGTATGCCTTTTCGATTCTCAGGCATTGATTTTCTGTTTCCTTATTATCTTTTCACGAGACACTTCTTTAGGTGTACAGATCTGATGACGCTGAGAACATTCGCTATGTGATTCCAACTACCGTTATATAAACACAGTTTGTGTGAATTGACTGTTGAAAAGTTCTTAGGTGCTTCTGAGGGACCAAGCACTTCTAAAAGCTTCTTCTTCTCATTTGCACGATTTCAGAGATAGAACTTATTTGTCATGGTGTTTGCCATTTGTTGTCAATTGGCTTCCGTAATGATCCACCAAAGAAAGTTGTAGAGATGATCTTTTCCTGCCTTATGCTTCTGGAACTTCTACAAGTCATAAACTTAAATAAACAAGGAATTTAATGATTAGCTATATAGAATAATTTGGAAAGTTATTATAGTTTGGCTAAAACTAATTGTGTTCTATGTTTGCTTTTGCAGTTTACCTTGCACTATTTCTTTTCCCTATTGAATTATGTTCATAAGGTCTTCGATTGAGGCGTTTTTTCATTGTATTTTAGGCTTTTCCCATCATGATTAATGGATGCTGGGTTGGTGTTGAGTAAAAGAGATCTACTTCTCGAGGTAAGTTAGGTTTTTTGGTGCAGTGAGCAGATTCCATAATTAACTAAGGTGGCTGTGTTTGTTCGTTAAGTAAGCGTTGACCTTGCTTTGTACAGTTTTCCGAGTTCTTAGATTTGTTATCTATCCAACTAAGGGTTTTGAGCTGTATTTTGTCATTTTGTGTTATTAAACAACCCTTCATACTAGGTATAGTTTTGTACATGTATCAATAGAATAATTTAGAATAATGTAGTTCCTAAATTCTTATGCGGTCTCTTTTGCTACTAAATATGATCCACAAGGTCAAAACCCCAATTTTTGAATCACAAATTGCATGATTAATTTTGCTAGCATATGTCAACGGTCTCTAGAGTTTGTGTTCTGATTGGCATCTTGCTTCATTTGCTTTGAATTCGGCAAAAATAAAAAGATGTGTGATATGAGGAGCACCTTCAACCTCTATGGTATGATTTTATTGTTTTTGAGTGGTATGTATGTGTCTGATCTTGAAAATCTGAATATTTTCATGCTTCAAATTATTGAATAACTTGGTTACAATTGTTGAATCGGATAGTGATCACTATTAGGATGTCTTTGTCCATATTGTGTCTTAAGTCATCAAAACATCGACTAATTTAGCATATTTGAAGATCAGCCATTCTACAAAATGCTGAGCAAATAACATGATGTTAAAGGCAAAAAGATGACGATGTGATTTCATATCTTGTCTAAAAGCTTTTGCTTGTTACTGCAGGATGACCATTTGGCTTAGTCAAGGGTAAGATTCGAAAGGACTACCCTTCTGTTCAATTGACAGCTTAGAAGGTACAGAAATCTGAACCTTTTTCTTTTATTATTATCATTCCCTTTGTTTTCTTGTGTTGATGTTGTTTAAATGACACACATGGATACTTTAGGCTTTTGTTCAAAATGCCAACTTTAACAGTATTATTGTCATTCCCTTAATTCCATAATTGTGTTCTATGTTTGCTTTTCCAGTTTACCTTACACTATTTCTTTTCCCTATTGAATTATGTTCATAAGGTCTTCAATTTAGGCGTTTTTTCATTGTATTTTAGGCTTCTCCCACCATGATTAATGGATGCTGGGTTGGTGTTGAGGAAAAGAGATCTACTTCTCGAGGTAAGTTAGGTTTTTTGGTGCAGTGAGCAGATTCCATAATTAACTAAGGTGGCTGTGTTTGTTCATAATTCAATTATTATATCAATAAGAAATTGGTTTGTTGTTTCTTTTCTGAACAAAATGCAATTTTCTAGTTAAGGTATTTACTTCTTTTTTTCCGTCTCATCAGCATATGAGATTCTATCAGACGAAGAGAAGAGGAAGAATTACGACCTATATGGAGATGAGAAAGGCAACCCTGGGTTTGGTGTTGGCTCTCCTGGTGATCAGAGTGGCTATAGTTATTTCACAAGCGGTGGACAGGGACAAACTCAGTTAAGCTTCAAACCAGATGCATGGAAAAATATGGGGGCCTAGGAAGATTCCAAATCATTTTCATTTTCCTTTGGTGGTTCAGGTTCGGTTTTGGCCTGAATGACATGTTTTCCAATTTTTTTGGGGGTGATCTTGGTGGGGGTCGGTTTGGTGGTTCTGCCAAGTCTCGGTCTAGTTTTCAATCTGGGTCGAGAAGCTCCTCTAAAAGCATCAAGGCCATAAAGTCTCACGTCTTCAGGAAAGAAATTGCTGACCAAGGGATTATACTTTGAATTAGTTGTTATATATGCAACTGTTTCTTGAACAAATTAAGTTGTAATTATATTTTGAATATGTATGGTACTTGTAATTTTATGTGTACGTTCTATAATATCATGTAGAATAAAATTAATTTTGATTATAAAATTTTATGCTAGGTGCTGGAAAATTTTGTACATTTTTTTTAAAAAAAATATCAATATTTTGCGTCGTGCGTAACGAAGGAGCGATACAAAGTGTACCACATTAATTGGGGAGTTTGTGTCGCACACTCTAGAAGCGCGTCACAAGAGTTATCGCTCTATTGTATCGCACACATGACAAGTGCGACACAATAGATGAGTAGCTTGTGTTGCTCTCAAGAGCGATGCAAAGTTCTTGTGTCGCGTCCCTGTTGTGTCGCACAAAAGTGCGACACAACAACTTGAAAAAGTGCGACACAAGTAAGCATTTCTGTACTAGTGAACCATAGTCGAACGTTTTGACGACTAAATACGGTCCGTCCCATCTAGACTTAAGTTTTCCCGGAAATATACGAAGCCGTGAATTGAATAACAGCACCCTATCTCCAACATTAAAGTGTTTGACTTTAATCTTGGCATCGTGCCATTTTTTCACTTTTTCTTTATAAATCCTCGCATTTTCATACGCTAGATGACGTAACTCATCTAACTCATTTAAATCGAGCAAACGTTTCTTTCCTGCTTGTTGTAAATCAAAATTAAGTTTTCTAATAGCCCAATAGGCTTTATGTTCTAATTCAACTGGTAAATGACATGCTTTTCCATACACCAAACGGTACGGAGTCATTCCTATTGGTGATTTAAATGCAGTACGGTATGCCCATAGCGCATTATTGAGTTTTTGTGACCAATCTTTTCTTGATGACGAAACAGTTTTCTCTAGAATCCATTTGAGTTCTCTATTTGAGATCTCCGCCTGACCATTCGACTGAGGATGGTATGGCGTTGACACGCGGTGGCGTACTCCATATTTTTTCATAAGCATATCGAAATTCCGATTTATGAAATGGGTACCGCCATCACTAACAACGTACCTAGGACAACCGAATCTACAAAATATATCGTCAAGAAAAGTAATAACTACTTTAGAATCATTCGTAGGGGTTGCAATTGCTTCAACCCACTTTGAAACATAATCAACGGTTACTAATATGTAAGTTTTGCCATTGGAAGGTGGAAAAGGTCCCATGAAATCAATTCCCCACATGTCGAAGATTTCGACTTCCAACACGTTTGTGAGGGGCATCTCATCTTTCCTTCCTAAGTTACCCGTTCTTTGGCATTTATCACAACGAGTAATAAATGAACCAACGTCCTTAAACATTGTCGGCCAATAGAAACCACATTCCAATATTTTAGCTATCGTTTTATTAACTCCATTATGTCCTCCATACGAGCTGGAATGACATTCTGTTATTATAGATTCATATTCATTTTCTCCAACACATCTCCTAATTATCCTGTCACCACATGATTTAAATAGAAAGGGATCTTCCCAATAATATTGTTTAATATCGAAGAAAAATTTCTTCCTCTGTTGTGGAGATAATCCTTCCGGAATGATATCGGTTGCAAGATAATTAGCAAAATCTGCATACCATGGTGACATGATACTTTCTACATGATAGAGATGTTCATCGGGGAAATCATCTCGTATACCGACAGTTTCACCTATAGGACCGTTTTCATCTTCTAGTCTTGATAGATGATCGGCGACAAGGTTTTCTACCCCTTTTTTGTCTTTAATTTCTATATCAAATTCTTGTAACAACAAAACCCATCTAATCAGACGCGGTTTTGCATCTTTCTTAGCAAACAGATAACGTAAAGCTGCATGATTTGTATAAATAATAACTTTAGATCCTAATAAATATGACCTAAACTTATCACATGCAAATACTACGGCTAACATCTCTTTTTCTGTTGTTGTGTAATTTAACTGTGCACCGGACAATGTATGACTTGCATAATAAATAACATGTAATTTTTTATCCTTTCTTTGACCTAAAACACATCCTACTGCTAGGTCACTTGCATCACACATGATTTCAAAAGGCAAATCCCAATCGGGTTTAGCAATTATGGGCGCACTGACTAAGGCTGTTTTCAATGTTTCAAAAGCTTTAATACAATCTTCATTAAAGTCGAAGGTTGAATCCTTCATAAGTAAATTAGTAAGTGGTTTGAAAATCACAGAAAAGTTTTTTATAAATCTTCTGTAAAAACCTGCATGTCCTAGAAAAGATCTTACTCCCTTGACAGTGGTTGGTGGGGGTAATTTTTCTATTACTGAAGTTTTTGCTCTATCCACTTCTAATCCCTTTTCAGATATTTTATGACCTAAAACAATTCCTTCGTCGACCATGAAATGACATTTTTCCCAATTTAATACCAAATTCGTTTCTTCGCATCTAGAAAGAACTCTATCTAAGTTTTTTAAACATGCTTCAAAAGAATCTCCATAAACTGAAAAATCATCCATAAATACTTCCATGATATCTTCGATGAAATCATTAAAAATTGCAGTCATGCAACGTTGAAAAGTTGCTGGTGCATTACACAAACCAAAAGGCATTCTTCTATATGCAAATGTTCCATAAGGACATGTGAAGGTTGTTTTATCTTGGTCATCCGGGTAAATATATATTTGAAAGAATCCGGAATAACCATCGAGAAAACAATAAAATGCATGACCGGCTATCCTTTCGATCATTTGATCGATGAAAGGTAAAGCAAAATGATCTTTCCTAGTTGCCTTATTTAGGTTCCTATAATCTATACAAACCCTCCAACCGGTGGTGGTTCGCGTAGGTATTAATTCACCTTCATCATTCCTTACTACAGTTATACCTCCCTTTTTGGGTACATAATGGATTGGACTAACCCATTCACTATCCGAAATAGGATAAATGATTCCATTGTCTAAAAGTTTAGTAATCTCATTTTTTACTACTTCTTTCATGTTCGGATTTAAACGTCTTTGTCTATCCGCTTTAGGTGGCTTATCTTCTTCTAAGTGAATCCTATGCATTACAATACTAGGATTAATCCCTTTTAAATCTGAAATCTGCCATCCCATACTTCCTATTCTATTTCTAACAACTTCTTTCAATTTTTCTTCTTGATTTTCTGTTAATTTGTTAGAGATGATTATAGGTAGAGTATCACTTCCGCCTAGGAAAGTGTATCTCAGATGGTTTGGTAGTTCTTTAAGTTCTAATTTAGGTGGAACTATTACTGAAGGCGGAACTGGTCCATCTTCTCGAATCAAAGGCTCTGGGTCCTTATCTTCTAATTCTTCGCCCATTACAGGTTCTATTATTTCTTCTCTTTGAACAATGTCATTAACACATTCTTCAATTAAATCAAGCTTCATACAAGCGAAATCCTCCATAGGATATTTCATCGCTTGATTCATATCGAACTCGATCTTATCGTCACCTATTCGTAAAACTACTTTTCCTTCCGACACATCAACTAGAGCACGTCCCGTGTTCATGAATGGTCTACCAAAGATTAGCGGACAATTAGCATCATAAGCAAAATCTAAGATAACAAAATCAGTAGGAAAAATAAATTTGTCAACTTTTACCAAAACGTCTTCAATTATACCATATGGTCTTTTAGTGGATTGATCCGCTAATTGCAAAACCATATTGGTACGCTTGATGTCTTCTTCTAAACCTAATTTTTCAAAAATAGACAATGGCATCAAGTTTATACTAGCTCCTAAATCACAAAGACAACTTGGGAATTCCATATTTCCCAATGTACACGAAATGGTAAAGCATCCGGGATCTTTGAGTTTAGTAGGTAATTTGCTTGATACTATCGAACTACATTCTTCAGAAAGAGAAATGGATGAAATTCCTTCCCAACTAATCTTTTTTGAAATTAAATCTTTCAAGAATTTTCCATAGTTAGGAATTTGCGTAATCGCATCCATGAATGTTAAATTTATATGTAAATTTTTAAGTTTGTCCAAAAATGATAACAGTTGTTTATCATGGTCCTTATTTCGGACCCTGTGTGGAAAAGGTGGCTTTGGTACAAAGGGTTTCGGATTAGAGTCAATTGGTGTATCTTTTTATTTTAATGTATCTTCTTTGGATTTTGGTAAATCATTTCCAGGTAAAGTTGAATTTCCGGGCATTTCCGGACCTAAGTAGTTTTTCCCCGAATGAAGAGTGATAGCCTTAACATGCTCTTTCAGATTTTCTTCCGTTTGGCTGGGAAGACTTCCCTCTTTGCGGGATGGAATTGATTTAGCAAGTTGTCCAATTTGAACCTCCAAATTATGGATGCTAGATGATTGGTTTTTGATAAGCTGATCGAATTTATTTTCGATCCGTTTAAAACCATCGTCTTGATTACTTACCTTTCAATTCATAGCATCTATAAATTTGTCGATTTTTGAAGATAAAGTGCTAATCGTATCTCTTGTTTGATTTTGATAATTATTTATACGATATTGATTAGCATTTGCATTATTATTATTATTACCATCTTTCCAGTTAAAGTTAGGATGATTTCTCCATCCAGGATTATAAGTATTAGAATAAGGATTAGTAGTTTGGTTTTGTCCTTGGACAAAATTTACCTGTTCTATCTCATTCATACCTTCGTAGTCAATGTCTCTCTGGATCGGATCATTAGGATCGCATGGTGCCATAAATTTATCAATTTTGTGCGATAAGGCAGAAAATTGGGCTTGTAACATTGCTACAGGATCAAGATTCATTATACCTTTAACCGATGATGTACATGAGGATGATGGTTTCGCCGTTGGTATATGTCCACGCTCTGCGGGCCACATACTGCTGTTGATTGCCATTTCCTCCAAAAGTTCTCTTGCTTGGGCGGACGTTTTCTTCATAAATAACCCTCCAGACATAGCATCTAATGAACCTCTAGTCGTAGGATTTAATCCATTATAGAATGTCTGCATTAAAAGTGCATCTGGCAATTGGTGGTGTGGGCATAAACGTTGAAGTTCTTTAAAACGTTCCCAAGCTTCATAAAGAGTTTCATTATCATTTTGTGTGAAAGATGTCAACTCTTTGATGACTCTTGCGGTTTTTTCTAAGGGAAAATATTTTTGTAAAAATGCTTGGGCTAATTAGTCCCAAGTTTCAAATGTTGCAGCAGGTATAGAAGTTAACCAAATTTTTGCCTTATCCTTCAAAGTGAAAGGAAAGAGGCGAAGTTTGATTGCTTCTGCTGTTACATCAGTAATTTTAAAAGTGTCACAAATTTCTAAGAAATTTGTCAAATGTGCATTAGGGTTTTCGTTAGGCAATCCGTAAAACGTTACGTTGTTTTGCAACATATTAAGCAAAGCAGGCTTAATTTCAAATTGATTTGCGTTTATACGGGGTCTAACTACACTATTAGTTACACCGGCCATTCCTGGCCTAGCGTAATCCATAAGTGTCGATGGATCGGCCATAATTTCTAGCTGGACTACTTTAGTTTTTAAGGGTGTTTTGTCTTTGTTTTTGTTGTTTTTCTTATTTTTCTTAAGTGTTCTTTCAATTTCTGGATCAAAAGGATCTGGTGGCGTGCCCGAATTTCGTGAACTGCGCATCAACTTGAAATTGTAACACGAGCCAAACTACCTTCAAAACAAAATTGAAAGCAAATATATTATAAAACTGAAAATAAATAAAATATAAAAGTTGTATAGAAATAATGTATAAACCTAGATTCGAAAATAAAATGCGAAAAATAAAAATTTTGTCAAAAATTTTGGCGTATCCCCGGCAACGGCGCCAAAAACTTGTTGAGCGATTTCCGCAAGTGCACGGTTTCGCTTGTAGTAATAAAAATATCGATCCCACAGAGATACGTTTTTTAACGAAAAACTTATTTTTGAATCTTTAATTTCGAACTTGTTAGATTTATAAAGTGTAAATAAAAAGTGAAAATTGGATTAATTGAATTTAGGAAATTTATTTGATTGAGTTTGAAAACTTTGAGTATTTGAAAATGCTGGAATAAGATTATATATTTAGAATAAATCGATTGTTAGAAAGATCTTCTGATTTTAAGGATGAATTTTACAAAACAGGAACATTTAGAACTTATTAGAAAAAGGAATGAATCTGTTCATTTGCATTAAGCAAAGAAAACAACTTAAACTTTGTATTATTATGATGATGAAATAAATGACGGAACCTCTAATTAATTGGCTTTGAACGCGACAAAACCCTTTCGGGATAGTTGCCCTTACTCAAATTAACACTCTTTCGAGATGATAATTTGCCTAAGTGTTCAACAAAGTTTCCTTGTAATGATTTTGAATTCAAGTGCATATTAATGAAAACACCAGCCTCACTTATATTGGATTGGTTACCATAAGTGCTGCATAACGATTTGTCGAATAGAACGGACTTTATTAGATGAAATATAAATTGATACAAGTTTACAGAGAATAAGGAGCATCGAGTTCTTCGAGGGCGTGCAAGTGAATGGCTTGATCGGTTCCGCTTCCTTGGGTTTCCTTAGGAGGTTGTCAGGCTCGGGGGCGAACACTTTACTCAATCTTCTCGCTGTAACTTCGTAATAGGGATTCGGTCGGCCACTACCATGATGCAAACTAAAACTGGAACAATGTCTAAACGCTACTGAGTTGTAATTAAACTATAAACAATATGTGTACCTCATCTTGTTTTGTACAGAATCTAATTTCTAACTCTCGAAATGTTTTTACTTAGAACTTCGACATAAGTTCTACGCTCTGATTTCTATATCTATATTATAGCATTTCATTACACTTTTTCTCAACATCAACTCTTTATTTATAGATGTTGAAGGGTTGTGTTTGAAGTGATGTATCCGTTGGTTAAGAGTCGTGTCCGTTGTGAAAGGACGTCTTTATCCACTTGAACGAACGCGTTTCTTGGATTTTCAGCATGTGTTAAATGCTCTTGGTGAATTTCTGCACTTACCGAGGATAGTAATCCGCGGCCGTGAATGACGTAGCACTGAGCTGAGCGATGGACGAAGGGGAGAATTGGTTGTACCGCGCGTGTCGCGGCCGCGGGTCTAGGATCCACTGTCGCGGCCCGGCAGGTTTTCTTACTTCTTGCTTTCGTTCGTGTCCTCGACTTGGCGCTTTCGATTTACGTCATCTTTGACTCCTTTTGTAGGGTTTTTCTTCTGTTTTAGATCCTTTTTCGTTCCTATTTGGATTTTACCAAATATTCAAGTACCTTGCAAGAAAGAAAGATATTCGAAAGTAAAAGTAATCTAAACAGATATAAATAACACAAATTCGTAATAAAAATGATGTAAATGTTAATGATATTTTAGGTATATTTTGGGCTTAACAAGTCTCCAAATTATCCAAATATCATAAATTTCAAACTTCTCAAGTATTCATCTTAGATATATATTCTAAATAAATCAATATCCTTACTACATTAGTCATTCAAGAACCTCAACATATTTACCAACTCCATTACATTACAATTGTAATACTAAGGTTCTAATAATAATTCTAACAATAAGTAACAACTTCCAATCAACCTTCTCTATACCTTGTACTTTCTCACCTAAAAACATTAAAACATTTAAAAAGGTGAGACAAAAATCTCAGTAAGAAACTATCAGCTATAAAAACCAATTTTACTTAACATAGCTACATATATACATTTATAAAGGGATTTAATCAAAACCTTATAAAATATACTCAGAACTTAAGTTCATATAACTTTATATATATAAAGCATCTTGTCAAAACGAATCAAAACAAATAAACGTTTCATCAAACCAATTCATAATCAAATGAATGTTTTATCAAACCAACTTGGAATCAAATAAATATTTTATCAAACCAACTCGTAATCAATCAAACGTAAAACCTTATATCAAAATCAATCATAACTGAAAACATAATCCAAATGAACTTAAAACATTGTATCCATCCTCGAGTTTCTCCCCTTAAGTATCAATCCATAACCACATATATAATCGAGATGTCTCTTAACATTGCCTATCCCATATGGTCTTATCCAACACTTCGCTGCCATACCCAATAGGTCTTCAGACTGTGTACATAGGCCATGTCCCTCACTGAACATGGTCTTCAAATATAAAACCACCGATCCGGATAACTCTCGATGGATATAAAATCATAAAATCATAACGTACTCAAATTTCCTTTCACAATCAAATTCCAAACTATTTCATAACCATAAATCATTTGGCTTCAATTAGCCCTCTTGTATCATAAAAATCATATTTGGACTTCAATCCAAAATAATAACAACAATAATCGCAACAGATTTCTCAATCCAAAAACAATTCGTAAGAAATCATCAAATTCATTTTGTTCAATATAGACATATATTGAAACCAAAAACATATATGTATATATGTAAATCAACCAAATCAAGCCTTAAATCAACTTAATCAAGTCAAATCTGAAATTCACATAGAAGCATAGTCAATAGCTTCATTTGAACCATAATTTCATAATAAAAGCAAGATCGAGAAAACCTCAATTTTACAAAATTCCTGCATAACCTTAAAATATCACTTTCTGAAAATTATTTGATTATATATATATATATATATATATATATATATATATATATATAAAACTCAAAATATAGTTGATAGTTACTTATCTTGGCTACTAATTGAAGAAAACACACCCGTTCAATTCTCCTCTAAATTCCGTCTAAGACGTTTCCCTCCAAACACTGCCGAAACTCAAAAATCCTTCGGTTAGGACTTAGATCTATGCATAAGGATACTATGGTTCCAATTTCGAGTGATTCGGACGGTCGAATCTCCGTAAATCAAAGAAACGGTGGAGAAACGGTTCAGAGAAAACTGATAAATTTATCAGAAATAGAGAAAAGAAAAAGAAGATGAGGATGACGATGGTTCCGGATGAATTTGGATGATATATATCCAAATTTGGAAAATATCATATTTGATCCTTAATCTTTTTATAATCTTTTAAAATTATTCTAAACTTTTATTTTACACATAACACCATCAAATTAACTCCAAATTTTTTTCTATACCACCAAATAAAAATCACACACCTAATAATTATAATATATATTACTATCAAGATATAAATTCTAGAAATTTAGACACGGACGTGACAAAACAAGACCTATAATTGTGCCTACAATTATTTGATTGATTTGTAATTATGCTATGTGATAGTTACAAATCAATCAAATAATATATTTCCTAAACAAGATAATTACATATTTAATAAATATTTATCGATAAATGGATAATTTATTAATTTATCGATAAATGAATAATTTATTCACTTATCGATAAATAAATAATCTCGCTTAATGAATATTTTTTTTCCGATTCTAAGGATATGCATTATAGAGATTTTACTGTACTTTTTTCAAAAAGACACTAACTTTCAGAAATTTTATTTTACATTTGCTAGAAAAAATTATTATGAGAAAGAAAATAAATTAAAATAAAATAGTTGGATAATAAATTGTATTAATTTATTATGATAATTCATTTCCACCCTATACAACTTGAGGTGGTTGATAAGGATAATTACTATATACTCAAATGAGTAGTATATTTGTATAGAAACAATTGATTAAAGTTAGTCTTCCACACGGTTTATGAAGTCGACTAGGATTATGAGGCTAGGCTAGGGCTATTGTGTCCTTGCGAGAAAATGTGTGGATGATTACTTTTAGTTGAAGTAAAAGATGGTATTTTTGTACATATAGTTACATAACATGGATTTTCAACACTCTAATTTGGAGTGTTAGAAAATCTACCATTTTTAATGTGGGTTGCTATTTACCACCCATTTTTCCTACTTACCGCTCCAATGTGAACAATTTTACCATTTTAATAAAAAAATTTGAATTTAAAAAAAAACGTCAATTTTGGCCTAGGCGGGTGTTTCACCCGCCCAAGCCATATGAAGAGTACCTAGCATTTAACCATCACTACAAGAAAACAGATTTTTTGTGGGGAAAATTTTCCTCACAGAAGATCGAAAAATCGCCACTAAAGGTCATTTGTGGAGAAAATTAATTCGCCACACGTTCGCCACTGTTAGAGCGACGTTAAAGGTATGTGTGGCGAAAAAATATTTCGCCACAATTGGTATATGTCTGTGGCGAAATTCTATTTCGCCACAAAAGAGTTTCTTCATTGTGGGGAACTCGTTTTTTGCCAATAGAGTTTCTTTATTGTGGCGGAAATAATCGCCATTAGTATATGTAGTTTTTGTGGGGAAAATTTCCCCACTAATCTTTCTATTATTTTGTGGGGATTGCAAAATCGCCACAAATACTAATGCTTTTTTGTGGGGAAAAATTTCCCGTGCTACTATTTGTGAGGAATTAGAATCCCAACAAAAACAAAATCGCTTTTTGTGGAGATATTTAATCCACACTATCATATTTACTTTTTATTATTTGATTTATTTAGCTATTTATTAAACATATGAACAAATTAAATAGATTATAACAACAATATTAGTTTATTTATAAAAAAAGTAATAAGAATAAAACTAATAATTTTCATTAATAAGAAAAAGTTAAAAGGTTAAAATTACATTAGTAACAAAAATAGAATATAACGTTACAAAATGACAAAACAAACTATGCAACTAGACTAAGTTAATAACATCCGTAATTACAAAATATCATGTCCGTATTAAAGAACTATCTCCGACAGTTTGCAACAATTAACAAAAACCCTATCAAAATGGACCTTTCAATTGGTAATATTCTGGTCAATACCAAATGATGTATGTGTATGTATCTGGTGGTGCCTGAGTAAAAGAAGACCAAGTATCTGCAACATATCTAGGCTTATAAATAATTCAGTTAAGCTTGGCTAATGCAATTTATAGCCTAAAATGTCACTATACTAATTGTTCTTTGTTCTTTCTTTTGAGTTTATTTTGTATGTCTTGTTCGTGTTTATATTGTAGTTGGTGTTGTGAATTTAAGGGTTACTCTTTCGAAGTGGTGAAGCTCTTAGTCTAGTGGTTGAGAGCTTACCTATGCCTTGGGAGGTCATGGGTTCGAATCACATCATGGGGATTTTTTTTTCTTCTTTAATGTAAGTGCATTGTGCGCAAAATTTTTTTAAAAAAGGGTTACTCTTTCGAAGTTTATTTGAAAATAGTGTATTTTGATATTATTTTCTACTATTTATTAATTTTTTTAATGATTTGAAATTGAGTTATAACGATTTGATTCACTTTCATTAGTTTTCATCCATTCTTATTAATGAAATTGAATAAAAGTATATGAAATTGGATGTTTTATTGATTTGATTGTAATAGTTTTATTCCTTTTTAAATCATTTTAAATATTTGTAATACTTTTTAGATCATTGTTATTTATTTTTTACCTGGATTCTAATTTTTTTTTTTTTACTTTCAGTTTCTTAGCTTTTTTTAATTAGATTTTTTTGTTTCCAAACTCTGTTTAATGATTTTTTGTTTTTCCATCTTGTTTTAAGAGTCATGAGATTTCTCCAAAAAAAAAAAATAGTGAGATATATTCCGTACACTAAATGTGAAAATGCTTTTGCTTTGTATTTTAATCTAGAGTTGTGGTGGCGTAGTTTGAATTCTGATATGGAAAAAATTTTAAATCGTTTGGTTTAGTAAACATTTATACAATAGTATTCACATGATGTTTACATTTAGGAATGTTGTAAAAACGGTATTTAAAGGATGTTTCCTTCAATTTTCTAGTATTCTAAACAATTCGTGTATTTGACACTTGAAATAATTTGGCTAAATCGGTTTTATCTAGTTGTGTTTAGACTTGTTTTATGGTCGGAATAAGGTGGGCCTAGCAGGCTTGCTCCTAAAAATACGCAGCCAACCTATTATTAATTTAAGTGTACCTATAACTCAAGTGATAGAGATTATCTTTTAATTGTAAAAGTCTAATTTAATCTAATTCGAGTTCTAACCTCAAATTATAATTTAAAAATGTAAATTAATTTTTCAGAATATTGAAAATAAAAATAGAAAATGAAGACCAATTCCTAAGAGCTAAAATGACTGAATATCCTGAGAAATAATCAGGGTCAATATTTGTTTCCTAAACTAAAGGTTTTTTCCCTATTCAAACGAAAACTGCAATTTCAATAATTAACACTTGGAACACAGGAAAGCCTTTAAATCTTCTACAATTATGGAGGAACACTCATCAATGTAGGACAAAACTATGTATAAATATGCCAAAGTATTGCAACTTCAAAATCAAGTTCTTCAATAACAACAAAAAGAACATTTATATATCTTCTATTTATAAAAAGAAAAGTTAGAAAATCAAAACTAGAAAAATGAGGACTTATGAGTGCTTATTCTTATGCATTTCACTATTTGTGATATCATTATCCTTTTCATCAGTAACCCATGCTCATTTGAAGAAAATCATTGGACACCACCATGGCAATTGTCAATTTGGTGCTTGCGCTGGTGGATCCAAATTTGATATTTCCGGTGGAGGAGGAGGTTTGGGCTCGGGCCAAAGCTCTGGCGAAATGTCAGGTTCAGGTTCAGGCTCGGGCCAAAGCTCTGGCGAAATGTCAGGTTCAGGCTCAGGCCAAAGCGCTGGCTCCATGTCAGGTTCAGGATCCGGCCAAAGCTCTGGCTCCATGACAGGTTCAGGCTCAGGCTCAGGCGAAAGCTCTGGCTCATTGTCAGGTTCAGGCCAAATCTCTGGCTCTGCTTCAGGTTTAGGTTCAGGCCAAGGCTCTGGTTCAGCTTCAGGTTCAGGCCAAGGCTCTGGCTCAGCTTCAGGCTCAGGCCAAGGCACTGGCTCTGCTTCAGGTTCAGGCCAAAGCTCTGGCTCTATGTCAGGTTCAGGAAAAAGCGAAAGCTCTGGCTCATTATCAGGTTCAGGCTCAGGCCAAAGCTCTGGCTCCATGTCAGGTTCAGGATCCGGCGAAAGCTCTGGCTCAATGTCAGGTTCAGGGTCAGGCCAAAGCTCTGGCTCCATGTCAGGTTCAGGATCCGGCGAAAGCTCTGGCTCAGCTTCAGCTTCAGGCAAAGGTGAAAGCTCTGGCTCAATCTCTGGTTCAGGCGAAGTCTCAAGTTCAGGTTCAGGAAAAACCGAAAGTTCTGGCTCAATCTCTGGTTCAGGCATAGGCGAAAAATCTGGCGAAGTCTCAGGTTCAGGTTCAGGAAAAAGCGAAAGCTCCGGCTCAATCTCAGGTTCTGGTTCAGGCAAAGGCGAAAGTTCTGGCGTAGTTTCAGGTCCAAGTTCAAGTTCAGGTTCTGGCGCAGTCTAAGGATAATTACCACATACGCAAATGAGTAGTATATTTGTATAGGAAACAATTGATTAAAGTTAGTCTTCCACACGGTTTATGAAGTCGACTACGATTATGAGGCAAAGGCTAGGGTTTTGGTTTTCACAATATATATATATGTGTGTATTGTATTTATCTTCAAGTTTTAATAAAGAGTTATTCTGTCCCTATAAGTTTATAACTTATACTATATTTGGATAAAGTAAGGTAATTAAGATGAAGTATAATAATATCCTATGAAATATTGTATTGTGTTTGGAACCAAGGTAATATAAAGTAAAGATTTAATAACGTGTCGTGTTTGGTTTAAAAGTAAATTAAAGTATAACTAAAATTAACCGAATCGTTACCAATGGTTTTTTAACCATCCAAACCGAAACCGGTCCATATCAATCGGTTAACTATACAACCGGTTAACCATTAATTTCGATTAGGTTTTTCGGTTAATGGTTTTTAACTAATTCTCACTAGTTAACTAAAAATCAACGGAGGTTGTGTGCAAGATCGGAAGGACAGCGGCGGTGTGAGGAGGAGAGACGGACGGTTGTGTGCAAGATTGGAAGGACATCAGCGATGTGAGGAGGAGAGACAGCGGTGATGTGAGGAGGAGAGACGAACGGTTGTGTGCGAGATCGGAAGGACGGTGGTGTGTGAGAGGAGGAGTCTCACGTTGGAACGGCGTTGTGAGGAAGAGAAACGGCGGGCGGTGTGAGAGAGGAGGAGAGGAAGAGAGACAGCGGGCGGTGTGAGAGAGGTTACAAACTTACGATAGTAAGTGGCGTGGTGTGTGAGAGGAGAAGAATAGTGATCTATGTTTATTATGCCAGGCAGCTTTACTTTTTAATATATGTTAAAGGCTTTTTTTTTTTTTTAATCTTATAATACTCTATGTTATATAATATATGTTATATAATATATATATTTTTTTAAAATTTATATTTATTAAATGGTTCGGTTAACGTTAACCGTGGTTTGTCAACACGCTAACCAAAAACTGAAACCGAAACCAGTACCTATTTATTTTTTTAACCATTAAGAAATTCACCAATTCGGTTAACCGCTTTTTCCGGTTCGTGTTACCGGTTTTCGATTCGTTTACCGGTTTGATCGGATTTTTTGTCCACCGCTAATGGTCATCATCATGGTCATGGTGGAGGGTTTCAAGTCAGTTATGAACTCTGCAAAGTTCAAAACGAAATTAGATGGAAAAGACGGAACTTCATCCAAAAGGGTGGGGTTACTTGACCCTAATGAAATCTAAAAAAATTATATCTATAAATTGTAAATAATTTTAATCTCATATTTATATAAATTTTATAGTATTTCTATCTCACTAATTTTAATTTTTTTAAATGATATATATAAAAAAATATTTAAAAAATTTAAATATTTGAATGTTAAATTTTGAATATTAATGATGCACTTAAATATTGCCAACACTTTTAGAAAAAAATTTAGGTAAAGGTAGGTCTACCCACTTTCAAGGTCAGGTAAATCACAGACCTCGATGAGGATTTACAGTGGAATTTACAGATCACCTACCAATGAAGACTAAATTTTGACGAAGTGGGGAATCGAAAGTTGGTGTTCTGAGTTTAAGTGTTACTCTTTTGAAGTTTATTTGAAAGTAGTGTATTTTGATATTATTTTCTACTATTTATTAATTTTGTTAATCATTTGAAATTGAGTTATAATGATTTCATTCCCTTTCATTAGTTTTCATCCATTCTTATTAAATTTATGTAACGCTGAAGTTGAATAAAAGTATATGAAAGTAGATGTGTTTTTGTTTTTTTTTTTTTTTTTTTTGTTACATGGAGTGAAATCCCGGGAAACTAACTATTAACTAGGCGAGGAAAAGAAGTCCCCAATCTATCTCGATGAAGAATATCCTGGATGCCTGCAGGCGGCACACCACACTCGACATGACCCAAGGCTAGAGAGCCCGCGAAGTTTGTCATCCAATCAGCAGCTTGGTCACTCTCTTTGTAGACGTGCTGAAGTCTTACAACGCAATTCCTAGCCAGAAGTTTTTTGCATTGCCTGAGTAACCAAGAGTATCTATGTCGGGTCACATCATGTTGCATGAGTCGGACTACAACTTGCGAGTCAAGCTCCATGATGACCTGTCTAAATCCCTGCTTCCAAGCATAGTCTAGCCCAAAGTATAATCCCCATCGCTCGGCTAGAACCGCTGTGCATATCCCTAAGTTCATCAAAAAAAAAAACTCGCCAAATTCCGTTGCTATCTCGAATGAGACCTCTCGTGCTTGCAAACCCCGGGTTTCCCTTACTAGCTCCATCGGAATTGATTTTGACCCAATTTATTTCTGGTGGCTTCCATCCTACGTTAATCTCCATCTGATCCCCTCTGATACCTCCCTTCGTTATCGAAAAGGCTCTCACAAAGGCGACCCTCTAGCTTCGAATGAACTGGATCACGTCGCTGGGCATTCTAAACTCTGGGTCCAAAATTGCAGAGTTCCTCCATCTCTATAGCCACCACACGACAGTTGCAAACCACACACCCCATCGGACTCTGTCCCATAATCTCGTGCATTCAAGGTTAATTCTGATCCACGAATTAATGTTCCCAATGAAAAAATTTTGTACCACCCGTTCTGGCTATAGTAGTGCCCAAACTTCCTTTCCCCGATAGCAATCGCAAACAATATGAAGCGCGGTCTCAGGTTGGGAGCAAAATTTGCAAAACGGGTCAGTTGCAATATGCCGGTGGACTCGCACAACATTTGATAAAATGTTATCCCCTGTGAGCATCCAGATGAAGTATCTGATACGCTCAGGGGTCCATAGCTTCCAAATTAGTTCATAAATCATGTCTTGAATCTGAACACTTCCTTGTCGCTGATGAAGCTGGTAGGCGAGGCCACTGTGAATTGACCAGTTGGAGATTCCGGCCAGCTCCATTCGTCTTCTTCTTCCACCTCATCAAAGATGACACACGACGCTATTTTCAGCAGCCAATCCACTGGAATGATACTTGAAAACTCGGACCATTTCCATCCCACCGTCTTATCCCAGTATGACTCAACTGTTCTTGATTTCTCCTCTTCTGGGATGTTTCCTGTCGCTACTTCTGCTAACGTCTGTTCATCCTTCCATCCGGTCCAGAACCTGCATGATTTGCCATTGTTAACAGTTCTATAAGACTTCCGCCCCTTTAATCAGACATCTCCATGGGTGGCTACAAGCTTGGCGGTACTGAAACTGCTCCATCCCACTTCGATTCTTTGCGTACTTGTGTCATAGAACCCGTGTCCACAACGTGTTTTTATTGATTTGATTGTAGTAGCTTTATTCTTTTTTTTAATCATTTTAAATATTTTTAATACCTTTTAGATCATTTTTTATCTAGATTCTGAATGTTGCTTTTCTAACTTTCAGTTTCTTAGCTTTTTTAACAAGATTTTTTGTTTTCAAACTCTGTTTAATGATTTATTTCACATCAAAAATTCAATTATTCCATGTTGTTTTAAGAGTAGTGAGATATATTTCATAGAGATATTGAATGTGAAAATGCTTTTTCTTTGCATTTTAATCTAGAGTTGTGCGTAGCTTGAATTTTGATATGTAAAGAATTTAGATCGTTTGGCTTAGTAAACATTTATACAATAGTATTCACATGTATCCTAAATGATCAAACGGTTAGATTTAGGCTTATTAGAATCATAGAGCAGAGATTTAAAACATCCTAAAGTTTAGATTTAGGAATGTTGTAAAAAAAGTATTTAAGGAATACTTCCTTCGATTTTCTAGTATTCTAAATAATTCGTGTGTTTGACACTTGAAATAATTTGGCTAAATCGGTTTTATCTAATTGTGTTTGGACTTATTTTATTGGTCGGGATAAGGTGGGCCTAGCAGACTTGCTCCTAAAAATACGCATCCCCGAACCCACTATTAATTTAAGTGTATCTATAACTCAAGTGATAGTAATTAGAGTAAAGTAAAAAGTAGTTTTCACGTTGTCACTGACCAAGTAAATTTGGTCGGTCACCGTTAGATATAGAAGGTGCAAAGCTAAACCATACAATTGTTTTAATCTCCACCATATGATTTTAACAAACTTAAATCTAACAGTGACTTACCAAATTCACTTGGTAAGTCATTGACCAGGTAAAATCACTGATACACTACATACATTTTCTTTTAATTATAAAAGTCTAATTTAATATTATATACACATGGTTAAAGCTAAATCCAATTTCTTGAGTGTCCAAATTTAAAATACACTCTATTAATATAACTTATAACTTAGTATCTCATTCTATATTTTTAATTTTTTAATGGGCTTAATACATCATTTGCCCCCTGAACTTATTCAAAAAGTTTGATTGGCACCCTGAACTTTCAAAGTGTCCTGATAGCTCCCTGAACTTGCAAAAAATGTTCAGTTAGCCCCTAAACTTGCGTAAAATGTAATCATTTGATCACTCGGCCGTAAAAAAAGTACGTTAAATGCGAAAGATGTATTGTACGAGTCTTAAAATGTGGACAAACTTAAACTATATTAAAATTGAACTTTCCCAATAACTTAAAGTGCAAAATGCAAAAATACATGGTTTTCCCTCCTGAAAAGAAAAAAAAAATGTAAATAATCTAATTTCAGTTCTAACATCAAATTATAATTTAAAAATGTAAATTAATTTTTCAGAATATTGAAAATAAAAATAGAAAATGAAGACCAATTCCTAAGGGCTAAACTGAGTGAATATCCTGAGAAATAATCAGGGTCAATTTTTGATTCCTAAACTAAAGGATTTTCCCTATTCAAACGAAAACTGCAATTTCAAAAATTAACACTTGGAACACTGGAAAACCTTAAATCTTCTACAATTATGGAGGAACACCCATCAATGTAGGACAAAAACTATGTATAAATATGCCAAAGTATTGCAACTTCAAAATCAAGTTCTTCAATAACAACAAAAAGAACATTTATATATCTTCTATTTATAAAAAAAAAAAAAGTTAGAAAACCAAAACTAGAAAAATGAGGACTTATGAGTGCTTATTCTTATGCATTTCACTATTTGTGATATCATTGTCCTTTTCATCAGTAACCGATGCTCATTTGAAGAAAATCATTGGACACCACCATGGAGGTTGTCATTTTGGTGCTTGCGCTGGTGGATCCAAATTTGGTATTTCCGGTGGAGGAGGAGGTTCTGCTTCCGGCCAAAGCTCGGGACAATTCTCAGGTTCAGGCTCGGCCCAAAGCTCTGGCCAAATGTCAGGTTCAGGCTCGGCCCAAAGCTCTGGCCAAATGTCGGGTTCAGGCTCAGGCCAAAGCTCTGGTTCAATGTCGGGTTCAGGCTCCGGCCAAAGCTCTGGTTCAATGTCAGGTTCAGGATCCGGCCAAAGCTCTGGCTCCATGTCAGGTTCAGGCTCAGGCCAAAGCTCTGGCTCAATGTCAGGTTCAGGCCAAAGCTCTGGCTCTGCTTCAGGTTCAGGCCAAGGCTCTGGCTCAGCTTCAGGCTCAGCCCAAGGCTCTAGCTCAGCTTCAGGTTCAGGCCAAGGCTCTGGCTCAGCTTCAGCTTCAGGCTCAGGCCAAAGCTCTGGCTCAGCTTCAGGCCAAAGCTCTGGCTCTATGTCAGGTTCAGGAAAAAGCGAAAGCTCTGGCTCATTATCAGGTTCAGGCCAAAGCTCTGGCTCAATGTCAGGTTCAGGCTCAGGCCAAAGCTCTGGCTCCATGTCAGGTTCAGGATCCGGCCAAAGCTCTGGCTCAATGTCGGGTTCAGGGTCAGGCCAAAGCTCTGGCTCCATGTCAGGTTCAGGAAAAAGCGAAAGCTCTGGCGAAGTCTCAGGTTCAGCCAAAGGCGAAAAATCTGGCGAAGTCTCAGGTTCAGGTTCAGGAAAAAGCGAAAGCTCTGGCTCAATCTCTGGTTCAGCCAAAGGCGAAAAATCTGGCGAAGTCTCAGGTTCAACCAAAGGCGAAAAATCTGGCGAAGTCTCAGGTTCAGGAAAAAGCGAAAGCTCTGGCTCAATCTCTGGTTCAGCCAAAGGCGAAAAATCTGGCGAAGTCTCAGGTTCAGGAAAAAGCGAAAGCTCCGGCTCAATCTCAGGTTCTGGTTCAGGCAAAGGCGAAAGTTCTGGCGCAGTCTCAGGTTCAGGTTCAAGTTCAGGAAAAAGCGAAAGCTCTGGCGCAGGTTCAGGTTCTGCTTCAGGCTCAGGCAAAAGCTCGGGCGAAGTCTCAGGTTCAAGTTCTGCCTCAGGTTCAGGTTCTGCTTCAGGTTCAGGCTCAGGCCAAAGCTCTGGCTCTATATCAGGTTCAGGCTCTGGCCAAAGCTCTGGCTCCATATCAGGCCAAAAATCTGGCTCCATGTCAGGCTCATTCTCAGGTTCCCACAAAGCCGAAAAATCTGGCTCATTCTCAGGTTCCCATAGAGCCGAAGCCTCTGGCTCATTCTCAGGTTCCCATAAAGCTGAAAAATCTGGCTCATTCTCAGGTTCAGGCAAAGCTGAAAAATCTGGCTCGTTCTCAGGTTCAGGCAAAGCTGAAAAATCTGGCTCAATCTCTGGTTCAGCAGGCACTCCTTAAGGTTCTGCAACTACGACCACTCAAGGAGGTGCTTCTGCAAGTGGAAATATGGAGCAGGGTTCTTCCGGTCAAGGAAGTCAAGAGAGGTCTTCCCAAGGCGATGGAATTAAGCGCTTTACTAGTTAAGAATAAATTTCTCTTACATCTAATGTTAAAGAGTGTTAAAAATTTTTGATCATTTTGAAACCTAATAAATGTATAAATTATAAAAATAAAAATTTATCATATAAAGTTGGTCTAATATATATCTAGTGGATAAATTGCACTTATAGTCATTGAACTTTACTTATTTTCATTGTACTACCACTGAACTTTAAAACGTAATAGAAAAGACAGTAGAACTACCCAAGCTTCAAGTCATCTTGCGGAGGTGGAGGTGGAGGCGGATTATACTACTTCAACTTACACTCTCTTTGCGGCGCAAAAGGCACTTCATCTTGCCAAAATCCCCAAAACTACATCAGCTCGGCTAGAATTCACTACATTGAATAAAATCAGATTTCCTAATTAGAATAAAATAGAGTTTTGAGTTGGAAAACTCTCCCCTTTACCTAGAGTGTCCCCCATCTCTTTCCCCCAAGATTTGGGGTTGTTTCAAAATTCTAGACTAGTTAGAAAAGTTAGTACATTCTTTTCTATGTTTTCTGTTTACACACAAAAAGTTAGAACCCTAATTTTAATAGACCGGTAGCTAGCACACGATCTAATCAGAAGCTTTTCGGTGTGTGAGAATGTGGAGGAAGGTCGCTAGAGTTGCATCTCCTTATTCATTCTTGGTTAATTCAAGTTGTCTCGCTCTCAATCCAAAGAAGAATGGCATGTTTTTGTTAATCATACCATTATCGTGTCTGTGATCCTACTCTACTTTATGAGATTTAGCGAAGAAATTTTGTGTTTTCCGCTGCGATTTGCGAGGATAATCCCAACAGAAGGATATCAAAGGCAAAGTCTATTCTGCTGCTTTTGATATTATTTTCTATGATTTATTAATGTTTTTCAATGATTTGAAATTGAGTTATAACGATTTCATTCACTTTTAGTGGTTTTCATCCACTCTTATTGAATTTATGTAATGCTAAAGTTGAATAAAAATATATGAACTTGAACGTTTTGTAGTTTTTTTAATTCTTTTTTAAATGGTTTTAAATATTTTTAATACTTTTTAGATCATTATTATTTATTTTTTACCGGATTAGAATTGCGATGTCGGTTTTCTAATTTTTTCTATCTTTCAGTTTCTTAGCTTTTTTAACTAGATTTTTTGTTTTCAAACTTTGTTTAATGATTTATTTGAAATAAAAAATCAGTTATTCCATGTTGTTTTAAGAGTAGTGAAATATATTCTATAGAATGTGAAATATATTCTCGTTATTTTAGGAGTAAATTACATGCAACTTTCTTTTAAGTGTAAAAGTCTAATCTAAAATTATGTATATATTGTCCGCTTTAAGCTAAGTCCTATTTCTTTAGTCTCCGAATTTAAAATACATCTTATGAATATAAGTTAGGTTCTCACTCTCTATTTTTAATGTGAAATTCATTTCATTTTAAAACCCATCACATCATGTATATACTCAGTTTTACAAGGACTAGGGCCGTCCCTGGGCATGGGCAAGAAGGGCGTCTGTCCAAGACCCAAGGAATATAGGGATCCAAAAATATTATTTTTTCAATAATAATAAAAATATAGAAATTAAATCTTAAAAGATGAAATAGTTAGAGAAGTAACCCTAGACCTAAACAAATCGCAGCACACATCTAGACACATGGATGGAGGAGTCCAAAAATAAAAAATTTGTTAAAAGAAATACAGAAATTAAAATTCTTAAAAGATGTAACGACAATAAATATAATTCTTAGACCTAGACAATTAGAACATACAAATTTATAACTATATTTTCTTATAACAATGCGGATGCTATTTTTTAGAAATTAAAAGTGCTACAAATGATTTGGGTAAATTACACTCATGATCACTGGA
Organism: Euphorbia lathyris; assembly: GCF_963576675.1. Lineage (NCBI taxonomy): Eukaryota > Viridiplantae > Streptophyta > Magnoliopsida > Malpighiales > Euphorbiaceae > Euphorbia > Euphorbia lathyris. The sequence continues at coordinate 13,619,313 of NC_088914.1, read as the reverse complement.
TTTTATCCATTTTAAGATTGTGACTATTGCATTTCAATTCTTAATGGTATGGTCACTAGACTTTACACTTTTTAACGCCAGTAGCCATTCAACTTTAACCAACTACTTAAAATGACTGTTACCGACCTCAAAATGAAAATATTCAAGAATTAAAGTTGTTCAAAACGATATTTACCATGAAACCACATTTCTTATTTTCCAAAATCATCTTTTTTTGAAACGTTATCTCTCTAAAAATTCACTCTTGCTCCTAACACAATACCTAAAAGACCTCAAAATGAAAATTTATAGGAATTAAAGTTCCTTAGAATATTATTAACTCTTCGAATTTTTTATTTTGAGACCATCAACGGTCGTTTTGAGATGTTGAATGACCACTGTGTTAAAAAGTGTAAAGTTCAGTGGTCATGGGTGTAACTAACCCCAAATGATTTTGCCAAAATTGTTGATGTCAGTATTTGAAATTCTTGAATTTGTCAAAAGCATCATCAGATTGTTATCCAAATATTTCAATTACTTTTCGAATCCTCCTAACTATATCAGTGACCGTTGTGTCTACACAAAGAATTTTTTCGGTTAAAATTATTGAAAAACTATGTTTTTATTAGTTCGTGTAATAAAAAATGTTTTAAATAAAAAAATTTAGATAATTGGTTTTTTTACATAAGACCCCTCATTTACGACTTCGCCTCTAGACCTAGGATCGGCCTTGAGAAAGACATCCAATCATTTTTCAATTAGGCTAAAGCAAAATTAATAATAATAGTTAAGGTAAATAGATAAGAGTGAAACTCACCCCTAATGTTATAGAAGAAGTTCAAGTTTATTATTGTTGTGCAAAAATACTCCACTTTTTCCTATACGATAAAAACTTCAGTTCAATTTTACAAATTTCTATGTAAATACTAAAGCAAATTAATGCCTAATTTTTTGGAAAAGAGTTAAAATTGATTTATGTGGACAAAATTAAACTATTTCTTACAATATAGATAAAATTAAACTTTCCCTTGCAAAATGCAAAACTACATGTTTTTCCCTCCTGAAAAGAAAAGAAAAGAAAAGAAAATGTAAAAAATCTAATTCGAATTCCAACCTCAAAATATAATCTGAAAATGTAAATTAGTTTTTCAGAATACTGAAAATAAAAATAAAAAATGAAGACCCATTCCTAAGAGCTAAAATGAGTGAATATCCTGAGAAATAATCAGGGTCAATATTTGTTTCCTAAACTAAAGGTTTTTCTATATTCAAAGGAAAACTGCATTTCAAAAGTTAACACTTGGAACACTGGAAAGCCTTAAATCTTCTACAATTATGGAGGAACACTCATCAATGTAGGATAAAACTATGTATAAATATGCCAAAGTGTTGCAACTTCAAAATCAAGTTCTTCAATAACAACAAAAAGAACGTTTATGTAACTTCTATATATATATATATAAAAAATTAGAAAATCAAAACTAAAGAAATGAGGAAATATGAGTGCTTATTCTTATGCATTTCAATATTTATCATATCATTATCCTTTTCATCAGTAACCCATGCTCATTTAAAGAAAATCATTGAACATCATGGCGGTGGCGGTTGTCCTTTTGGTTGCCCTAGCGGTGGAGGAGGAGGTTCTGCTTCAGGATCTATCTCAGGTTCAGGTTCTGCTTCAGGCGAAAGCTCGGGCGAAGTCTCAGGGTCAGGCTCAGGCCAAAGCTCTGGCGAAATCTCAGGTTCAGGATCGGGCCAAAGCTCTGGCGAAATCTCAGGTTCAGGATCGGGCCAAAGCTCTGGCGAAATCTCAGGTTCAGGCTCGGGCCAAAGCTCTGGAGAAATCTCAGGTTCAGGCTCAGGCCAAAGCTCTGGTGAAATCTCAGGCTCAGGCCAAAGCTCTGGCTCAATGTCAGGCTCAGGCCAAAGCTCTGGCTCCGTGTCAGGTTCAGGCTCAGGCCAAAGCTCTGGCGAAATCTCAGGTTCAGGCAAAGGCGAAAGCTCTGGCGAAGTGTCAGGTTCCGGTTCAGGAAAAAGCGAAAGCTCTGGCGAAGTATCAGGTTCCGGTTCAGGCAAAAGCGAAAGCTCTGGCGAAGTGTCAGGTTCCGGTTCAGGCAAAAGCGAAAGCTCTGGCTCAATCTCAGGTTCAGGTTCAGGCTCAAGCCAAGGCTCTGGCGAAGTCTCAGGGTCAGGTTCAGGCTCAACCCAAGGCTCTGGCGAAGTCTCAGGGTCAGGGTCAGGATCAAGCCAAGGCTCTGGCGAAGTCTCAGGGTCAGGTTCAGGATCAAGCCAAAGCTCTGGCGAAGTGTCAGGTTCCGGTTCGGGCAAAAGCGAAAGCTCTGGCGAAGTGTCAGGTTCCGGTTCGGGCAAAAGCGAAAGCTCTGGCGAAGTCTCAGGCTCTGGGTCAGGCTCTGGCTCTGGTTCAGTCACAGGTTCAGGTTCTGGCTCAGGCTCTGGTTCTGCAACTATGACCACTCAAGGAGGTGCTTCTTCAGGTGGAAATATGGAGCAGGGTTCCTCTGGTCAAGGAAGTCAGGAGAGTTCAGCCCAAGGTGGTGCTCAGGGTGAAGCTTCAGCCCAAGGTGGTGCCCAGGGTGAAGCTTCAGCCCAAGGTGGTGCTCAAGGTGAAGCTTCAGCTCAAGGTGGTGGCGAAGCCAGTGGAAGTGCAAGTGCAAGCGGCGAGAGCTCCTTCAGCGCAAATAAAGAATACAAAGGCTGTTTCAATAAGGTTTACGCGTTCGGTGACTCATTTACTGATACCGGAAATGCTGATGCACTTAAAGGCCTGAAATCATTTATTGGTTCGATTGTGGCAAAGAAATTGCAAGGCCATAGATTGAGCAATGGAAAATTGATGATTGATTTCCTTTGTGACTCACTTGGACTGCCTTCACTGCAAGCATATAAGGAAGCTTCTAGTAATTTCTCCAGTGGAGCTAACTTTGCTGTTGCAGGGTCAACTTGCTTGAAATCTGACTTCTTTGCTAGGCAAAAAATCCCAAACACCTTAATGTGGTCTCAGAAGCCTCAAAATGTATTGACTCAAGTCGATTGGTTTAACACTTATCTCAAGAATACAGCTTGTAAAGGTATGGATGATGTTGCTTGCAAGACCCATCTTCAAGGCTCTCTCTTCTGGCTTGGTGCTATTGGTTTCAGCGATTATGCTCGCATGTTCGGTGCTGCACTTTCCGGTCAATCTATTACACAAGTATCTGTCGATCATGTCACCAAATTTCTCAAGGTATGCAACACTCAAAACACTCATCTTCTTATGTGACCAGTTTGGCATCACTGATGGAATCTTCCACCGTTGATGCCTAGTCAAAAAAACTGTAATTGTTAACATATTTTCGATCATAGACTCTCCCGACTATTTGTTTCTCACTGCTAAAACTTGTTTATTTGAACAGGCATTTTTGGAAAGAGGAGCAAAGTTTCTAGTTGTTCAAGGGTTACCACCAGCAGGATGTTGCCCACTGCAACTATTCTTGAATGCACTAAAAGGAAGGGATGAAATGGGATGTTCACCAATCATAAACTCAATGATCAAGGCACACAACGAACTTCTTCAAAAGAAAATCGAAGAATTCCGAGCACAACACACAGGCTGCACAATAGTTTATGCAGATACATGGAAAGCATTCAGAGAAATCATCACAAACCACAAAACATACCATTTCCAAGAGCCATTCAAGTCATGTTGCGGAGCTGGAGGTGGATTATACAACTTCAACTTGCACTCTCTTTGTGGCGCAAAGGGCACTTCAGCTTGCCAAAACCCCCAAAACTACATCAGCTGGGATGGAGTTCACTACACTGAAACAATGAACAAATTCTTAGCTGACTTGTTGTTCAACAAAGGCTACTGTACTCCATCATTTGACACTCTTATCAAAGCCAAGCTGAGTTTCAAAGCTGAAATGAGCTTCAGCGGCAAGATGGGTATGAAAGGGCAGGCCGGCATCGGAAAATGATGATTAGGAAGGCATGTGTTTCTTCATTACATTCCATTACAACTTACAGTGTAAATAAGAGCAAATCTCAAGCTGGAAGTACCAGTGAGACAGAGTTAGAGAATAAGAGAAACTAATAATTACTTTTTTGTAGGAACATATTGAGGAACTTCATTATAATTAAGTTCTGTAAATAAATTTTGAAGACAATAATTATTTTTTGGTTATACATTTTTGTTTTGCTTAATTTATTGTTTATTTAGTCTATTTATTTGCTCTGTTATCGAAAGTTTAGCATGCCAAACCAAAAGTAATTAAGCTATTAGATCATTATATAATAAAGCCATAATCTATCATGAATAATTATCATTTCTGGTTTCATAACATAGGCTCAGAATTTCCTTTTGAACTATAATTTTAATGTTAAATGCACTAATTGGAACATCAACCCTAATCGATTATTACTCATAGGAATTGAGTTTTCCAGAGATAACATTTCCGTAAGTTCTATTTCCAGAATTTGTTAACTCGACGGGACTGGCCGGAAGTTGTATTATAGTTTGGAATTGAAAATCTCTAAAGAAGATAAGTTTCCCCAAATCACATGTATTTAGTAAAAACCTAGTTTTATTCTTCTATTGAAGCAATAGCAGAGAAAACTGACCTTCTAGTAAGCAAATCTTTTCTCCCCGGCAAGGAAGTTTGAGATGAATTAACCAAGAGCGTGAGACTGAAATCCGATGAGCAGCAGGAATTAAAGTTTGGGACATTGTCACTTCTGCAATTATCATGAAATGAGAGAACAAGACGAAAATGGAAGAATATGGAAACTTTTTTTTGTGTAGGCTTAATACATAGCCCTTGTATTTCGCCCAATATTTAGCTCTAACATATTGATACTATACACTATACATTTTTTTACTAGAATTACTTTTTTTTTAACCAAATTAGAATTTTTTTTTTTTATAATAGAGCAAGTTCCAATCTAAAACAAAAAGTGGATCACTAAGGGCTTTTGAGACTAACTTATGAGCCGCCCAATTACAATCTCTGACAACAAACAAAAAAACACAATTAGAAAAATCATGACAAAGATGAAGAATGTCTTGAACAATCGCTGAGCATGAGGCAGGAATATGACAATTCACATCAGTGAGACAATTGATCAGCTGCAGACAATCACTTTCAATTTCAATAAGATCCAACCCATGTCTCGAAGCAAAGAGAATAGCATCTCGCATTGCATAGGCTTCCACGACAAGGGGAGAGGAAGCAAACGGGTAAGAAAAGGCCGCAATGCCCAAAATCTCACCAAGGCTGTTTCTCGCCAACAGGCCACCGCTGCCAATAGTAGAGGAAGCAATGAAGCCTCCATCAACATTGAACTTAATCCAACCTTCAGGTGGCAAGGACCAAGAAGGAACAAGTCCATCTACAGATCCATCTACAGAAGAACCTTCATGAGAATCAGATGCAAGCACATTCCATTCCTCAAATTGGGAGAGTGCTTGATTGACAATTTCCAACGTGGTCCACGCCTTTTGGTTGAAGATCATATCATTTTTTACTTTCCAAATACGCCATAAGATAATACAAAACCACACTAATGGATCATCATTGGTATTCGAAAGGCTTACCCCATTCGCAAAAAAAAATCCAAGCATCCAAAGGAGAGGAAGCAGGGAATGAGAGAGATCGAACCGAAAGAGGAGAGGCAAGCCAAATAGCACGAACCAGATGGCATTGAAAAAATAGGTGGTTTGTTGATTCCTCGTCAGAACACCAGCAGTAGGAAACACTATCAATTGGGCATTTTCTAGCAATATTTTTCCTTACTGGTAGAGCATCGCGGAGAAAGCGCCATATGAAGAACTTGAGCTTATTTTGAATGTTAAGGCTCCAAACTTGCTTCCAGATTAGAGAATGACCATGAGTAGGAACAATTTGCCTAGATGCCAACAAATCATCACCAATTTTTTTTGCAATTTTGTAGCCAGATTTAACTAGATAGATGCCAGATTTCGAATAGTGCCAAATCATTTTATCATTAGACCCAGTGATGCTAAGGGGTGTACCTTTGATGCAGGTTGCATCCTCCGGAATGAAAAGATTGTCAATCTTATTGAAATCCCAGATTTTTTGATTGGCACAAAGTAAATCAGCGACCCGAAATGAAGATGGCAATAAGTTTGGCAACAACCTTGGAATAAATGGATGATTGATTGGAAGCCAAGGGTCTTCAAGGCACCAGATAGATTCCCCATTTCCCAATTGCCATCTCGCCCCCTGCTGAAGAATATGCCGACCCTGAAGGATACTTCGCCAGGCCCATGAAGGGTTGTGGCCATGATTTGCATTGAAAAAATCAGTAAAAGGGAAGTATTTACCCTTAAGGATGCAGGACAAGAGAGAGAGAGGCTTAGTTAAAATCTTCCAACCTTGCTTCGCTAGTAAGGCCAAATTGAATGCTTTTGCATCTCGGAAGCCTAACCCACCCAAATCTTTATCAGAGGTAAGGCTGTTCCAAGACACCCAATGAATCTTCCTCTGGTTGTCAGATTCCCCCTACCAAAATCTAGCAGTAAGCTTGTTGATTTTATGACAGACTTGGTTAGGGAACCGAAAGACAGCCATGGCAAATGTTGGGATGGAAGCCGCCACAGCTTTAATCATGACCTCTTTCCCCGCCCCACTGAGGAGTTTGCCTTTCCAATGACCGAGCTTTAGAGAGATTTTAGATGTAATATCCGCAAAGGCTTGGCATTTAGATCTTGGGAGCGCAGAAGGTAACCCCAAATACTTGTCTTGACCCCCAACATTAGAGATTTGGAGATTGGTGGCAAGCTGATTCTTGAAGCGCTGAGGAGTGTTTCTACTAAAAAATAGAGAGGACTTCTCCTTATTAATTTGCTGGCCACTAGCATTGCAAAAGGCATCCAGAGTTGCTTTAATTTGTTGAATATCAGTTTGCACAGCCCTACAAAAGAGAATAGCATCGTCCGCGAATAACAAATGCGAGATAAAGGGGGAGTGCCGACTGATTTTAATACCTTTGAAGCTTCCCAAAGATTCTGCCCTATTCAACATGGTTGTGAGACCCTCCGTGCAGAGAATAAAGAGGTAAGGAGACAGGGGATCACCTTGTCGTAGACCTCTAGACGGTTTAAGATAACCGTGAACTTCACCGTTAATGTTGAAAGAATAAGAGACGGTAGAAACACACTCCATAATCCAATTAATCCAAATATTGTAAAACCCAAATTTTTCCAGAATATGCTGAAGAAACCCCATTCAAGTCTATCATAGGCCTTGCTCATATCGAGCTTGATTGCCACCTTAGAATTACTTATAATGTAAAAATATTATACATTTATTTACCTAATTTTCATCCTTTTTATATGTAAAAATATTAATTCAAAATGTGATTCATTGAAAGTAACTTATAATTCTTAGTTTGTTATAAATTAGGGTAATTAATTTATTAGTCCTTATATTTTGACAAAACATACTGTTTAGTCCCTGTATTTTCAAAAAGACACGCTAAGGTCCTAACCTTTTTCTCGATGAACCGTTTAGTCCCTAACGTTTTTCTCGATGAACTGTTTAGTCTCTGCCGTTAGACAGACTCTCATGAAGATTCTGTTAGTCAATTTGGATTTGAGTCAAAACCTATTTAAAATAAAAATGTAATGCCTTAACTACTCTTTACCACAAAATAAAATATATAAGACCATTATCTTTATTGTTTCTCATCTCTGTGTTCTTCTTTTCCTTTATTTTCCTTTGCTTTAGACTCTACTGCATCTGAAATCAACTTTGAGTGTTCTTTTTTTTTATTTTCTTCTTAATCGTTCAGATTCGTAAGCATTGGGTCTGTGTTCTTTTTCTTGTTCTCCATACAAATAGTTTCTTCTTCTAAATTGGATTTCCTCTTCTGAAATTTGAAGGTAAATTTTGAATTCAAATTTTAAGTTATTGCTTGCCTTCCTCTTGTTTGACTATATCCTTCTTTAACGGTAAATAGTAAAAGGTAATTTAGTCATTTTTGAATTCATAAACAGTAAAAAATCTAACAAACAGACGGAATGACTAAACAGTTCACCGAGAAAAAGGTTAGGGACCTTACCATGTATTTTTGAAAATACAGGGACTAAACAATGTATTTTGTCAAAATATAAGGACTAATAAATTAATTAGCCTATAAATTATATCAAGATATAATTTGAATTCGTTGATGTGATTCAATTTTGTTTAAATAATTAGATTATATTTAGAAATGCTTATAATGTAAATATAAGCTATAATGTGAAATCGAATTAAAGTAATTTATAGTGACTTTAAACGAGATTTATATTATAAATTATATTTAGATAAAAAAAATTCTAGGACTAATTTATGACAAAGAAATTAGTATTCAAAATATAAATCAAGTTATTAGATCATAATTGAATTAGAAATTGAATTATTTTCAATAATATTACGTTTAGATTACAAGAACGTACATCATTTTACAATTTCAATTACAGAAAATGAAATATTAGATGTACTCAAAGGATAAGCTATTTATTGTTGAAGGTTTGAAGTCTCTCACAAGAAAACTAAAAAAAACAAGTGATAGATATTTGAGGAAATTACACCAAAAAATTATATTCTAATTTTTATTTATATTTATGAAAATAATTTTTATGTATTTTATCATGATTTTAAATCTTAAAATATCATAATATTCCAATTTTAATTTTGTCTTTATCAATTTTTAAATTAATCACTTATTTGGAAAAACAGTTATTTAAAAAAAACCCACCAAGTTTGATATTTTAATAAATTTATTTAAGAAATGAGATACTTATAAATAATTTATCAATCCCGACTATTATGTAATTTAGCCTAGATATTTGTGATGGGAAGAGTTAGATCAAAGCCCGCATTCAATTTGGAAGATTCTAGTAAAGACAAGTAAATAAGTCACCAAAACAGTGGTTCATTTTAGGGTCAAATACATGAATATCATAATTAAGTACAAAATTACAACTAAATCATATCACTAAACTTAATTCTTAATATGTCATTATTCTCTATATATTATGATTTTACACTATAATTTAAAAAATCTAGACTTTAATTTATAAATCATAAACCCTAGAAAATATATTCTATACTTCTAATTTATAAATTCTAATCCTTAAAATATATTAAAAGTACTGATTTTACTAATTTGATATACTCTAAAATTATAACTTGACATAGTTGTAAATAAGTTTTAAAAGATGAATTTCTGTGTAATTTTCCCATCATTTTATTGGTCCCATTTCATTTCCAACATCATGCCCATCAGCCCAAACCCGCTTCTAGATCCAAATAAAAAACCAATGGTTCAAGATCCATATACAATTCGAGTCAAGATCCATATCTATTCAGGTCATATTCATATCAGATTTTGTTCAAGATCCATTTCAAATTTGGCTTGGATCCATATCAAATTGGGTTAAGATCCATATAAAATACGGATTATGTCCATTTGAAATTCGGGTTGGATCCATATCAAACTGGGTAAGATCCATCTCAGATTTTGGTCAAACACAATCGAGATAAGCAATATGGTCACGTCCAGCCCATCTTCTCACAAAGTTAGAAAGTCAATATTAACCCACTCAAGAAGCCTAGCAATTCACAACCAAGAGAATTAGGCGATGAATTTTTTCAGTTAGACAATGGTTCTGTTTGGCAAATAGCTGATAGCTGATTACATTATGTAACACCCTGGTCCAATACCATGTAGATATTGTCCGTTCTGGCCCAAATCCAATATTTTGGGCCTCACGACTTTAAAATGCGTCTACATGTATTGGATTCACATTTTACTAATAAGCTCCAATCACTCACTCTCCATTTCTGATGTGGTATTCAGTTCATTCCTGCCTCCATCGTCATCCCTTAGGGCCGCTTCTTGCTCAGGCCTTCTAACCCGGCGCCACCCACTCCGGACCGGATCGTTACACATTAGTTGTTAGCTGATTACCTTTTTGGTTAGCTGATTTGACTATCTGATTGTGTAAACTTGTTTAGTAAAACTTAGTTGATTGTTAATAGATGTTTGGGTAAATGACAAATAAAAACATTATAAAGCATTTATTTGGGGTTAAACTGTAATAATTAGGGGTAAAAATGTCCTTCAAAAGAGATAGAGCAATAAGCTAATAGAAAAATCTCTTAAAATGAGATTTTTCAAAATTTAGAGGTTTGAATAGTCAAAACCTCTAAAGTGGCTCAAACCTCTAATTTTACCAAAAAAAAAAAAACTTTTTACCAAACAGGGCCAATACCACACCAAACATTGAGGCGGTGGAGATTTTTTACTCTACAAGTTTAATTTTGGCATTTAAAGGGATCTCAACCCAGGGTTTTTTTCTATGCCTCATTTTTTTTTATCTCTAATACCTTCTTCTTCTTCCATCTTTCTTTTGAGTTTTCTTTTGTAATAAGTTGTTGTCATTACTTGTTTAAGAATCACGAATATTTAAACAAGATAGAAATATTTAATCCTTTTAAGAATGCAAAGATCAAATCTCACGATCTGTTTCTATTCAAGGTACAATCTTTAATCCTTTTGAGTCCGTTGAGATCAAGTCTCACCATTTCTTTCTATTCGAGATATAAATCTTTATTCCTTTTGAGTACATTTAGAAAGCTTCACGATTCATTTATATTCAAGTTGAAACCTTTATTCATTTTGATCTTGTTGAGATCAAGTCTCACGATTCATTTTTGTTCAAGATAGAAATCTATGTTTCTTTATTAGTTCACTGAGATCAAGTCTCGCGATTCATTTCTATTCTAGATCGAAATATTTATTCCTTTTGAGTCCTCTCATATTAAGTATCACAATTCATTTCTCTTCGGGATGGAAATATATGTTCCTTTTGAGTCGACTGGGATCAAGTCTAAGGATTCATTTTATATTCAAAATAGAATGTATCCCTTTCGAATTCTTTGAGATCAATTCTCAAACTTCACTTGTATTAAACATAGAGTTTCCTCCGTTCGAATTTCTAGATACAAATATCAAGATTCACTTATATTCAAGGGTTAAAGTGCAAAAATACCCCTAACGTTTTGAGCCAGGAGCAATTTCACCTCTAACGTCTAAAATGGTGCAATTTTACCCCTAACGTTGGAAGCCAAGAGCAATTTTACCCCTAACGTTAATAAATTGGGTCAATTTGAGAAATAATTCATCAAACTGTCTTCTCTACACTTCATACGTGTGTCATTTTATCAGTAACAAATCACAAACATTCGTTGGGATGTGAAAAAAAATAAAAATAAAATAAAAAAAATATACTATCTTTTTGTACGGATTAGACAAAAAAAATTTAAAAAATCCACCGAATTTATAAATATTAATCTCAAATTCTATTATTAAATTATAAAAAACATGAAATCCTTTTTTTAGAACAAATTATTATGCAATTGGCGCAGAATAATGAACAAAAATATCTGTGTTTTATAATAGTGTTTGAAATTGACCAAATTTATCAACGTCAGGGGTAAAATTGCTCTTGGCTTCCAATGTTAGGGGTAAAATTGCACCATTTTAGACGTTAAGGGTAAAATTGCTCCTAGCCCAAAACGTTAGGGGTATTTTTACACCTTAACCCTATATTCAATATATAATCTATCCCTTTTGAATTCTTTGATATCAAATCTCAAAATTCACTTCTATTCAAGATATAATTTATCCTTATTTGAATTACTTGAGATAAAGGCTCATGATTCACTTCTATTCAAGATAAAATTCATCCATTTGTATTTCTCAAAATCAAATCTCGAGATTCACATCTATTCAGTATAGAATTTATCCCCCTGAATTCCTTGAGATAAAGTCTCAAGATTTAATTTTATTCAATATAGAATTTATCCTTTTTGAATTCCTCGAGATCAAGTCCTGGTATTCATTTCTATTAAAGATATAATTTATTCTCTTTCGAGTCCCTTGAGATCGAGTCTCACGATTCACTTCTATTCAAGATATAATTTAACCTCTTTTGAACCCCTAAAGGTCGAGTCTCAAAATTCACTTCTATTGAAGATATAATTTATTCCGTTTTTAATCAATTGAGATCAAGTCTCATGATTCACTTCTCTTCAATATATAATTTATCCCTTTGGGATTCTTTGAGATTAAATCTTAAGATTCACATCTATTCAACATAGACATTATTCTTTTGAATTCCTTGAGATCAAATCTTACGATTCACTCTTTCAATATAGAACTTATCCATTTCGAATTGCTTCAGATCAAGTCTCAAGATTCACTTTTATTCAAGATAGAATTGATTCCTTTTGAATAGAATTGATTCCTTTTGAATTCCTCGAGATCAAGTATCAGTATTCACTTTTTATTCAAGATAGAATTTATCCCCGTTCAAATTCCTTAAGATCGAGTCTCAGGATCCACTTCTATTCAAGATATAATTTATCCCTTTCGAATGCTTTGAGTTCAAGTCTCACGATTCACTTATATTTAAGATAGTATTTATCCATTTTGAATTCCTTAATATCAAGTCTTGAGATTCACTTATATTCAAGATAGAATTTAGAAGGAATTGCATGCTAGAACTTTAGAAGGATAAGTCGGTTTAATCACGTTAAGTTTATGCAACTCAAATTAAGACCTTAATTATATCTGTTTATCAATTGAACTGCACTATTATCATATCAATCCATACCACTCTATGAGTTTATAAATTTTCTATGGATCAACCTAGGAGTAGAATAACTTAGAACAAACCCCAAAATATATTTACTATCGCTTAGATAGCAATCCAACACCTAGTAGTTCGGTACTTACAGTATAAATCCTATGGATTCGATACTTGGACTTTCTAGATTTATTACTTGATAACAACGGGCTACACTTATTTCTTAGTGAGTCTTTGAGCATTAGCTCGAGGCGCATCAGGCAACACCTATTGATCCTCTTAATGTTCAGATAGCCGACTTTACATACTAGTTCGAGATGATGTTGAGCATACTATAGTCTAACGATTTGAAGGAAAGGTTCTGTATAGTTCTCTGGCAAGTCTCTAATAAGCGCAATAAAAAGTGCTGGGATGGGACCTTAATTCCGACAATTCAGGTTGTTCATAGGGCGTCTGCCGTGTGCTCTGACTACAGGCTAGCAAATGCGTCTAGTACGATTACTCATGGCATCCCATCCTGCATTGTGTTAGAGCTGTCTGAGTCTAGGTGCAGTGAAGTTGAATATTGATGCCTGTTGGGATTTAGTGTCCTATAGACAATTGTTCTAGGATATAAACCAGCTATAAATGAATTGTTCTTTATGTCATTTGTTTTAATAAGATATGGTTTCGTAACTGTATAAAGGCAATTACTTTTAAGAACTAAATAAGTCTAAATAAAAGTAAATCCCTAAGTTTATTTAAAGTGATTATAAAGTGTTCATACAAGCATGAAGTGAGACAAAACATTATAATAAACTAATAAACTTAAAACCACCCCCAAGTCAAGTAATATGTTTTGAATAGGGATTGACATAATACTGTTGAGACTTGCATGTAACAATGTTTTCTATCGAGACAGAGAGCTGATATCACAAGCTTCAAATATGCAGATATCTGGACAGTTACATGAATCTAGTGAAAGAGTTCATTAGGATTGTAGAACCGACTGGAGATAACAGGATGGATATATAGATTTATCCTTGTCACATGTTCATCTCATTGGTATTAATAGGTATAAGTAATCCTCAGACTCAAAGGAATGTTAATTAGTGATTCCGGATTATGGAATGTGATGCTTTGATCCTGTTCTAACATGATCCATAACAGGGATGACTCTGGGGTGTGTTCGTGTCACACCCGACCCTAAACGACCTCAATCGGCATCGGGCATGAAATAGAAAGATCACAATCAACACTTAAATGTATATTCTAAACAAATCCATATTCCTATTACATTTAAACCTCAACATATTTACCAACTTCATCATAATACAATTAAATATTAAAGTTCTAATAATAATTCTAACAATTAGCAACAACTTCCGATCCTCGTCTAATCGGTCAGTAACCTTCTTTCTATCATGTACTTTCTCACCTAAAAACATTAAAATATTTGAAAATGTGAGACAAAAATCTCAGTAAGCAATTATCAACTACATAAAGTACTTATACTCAAAATAGCTATATATATAGTTTAATTTTCAAAATGCATCATATAAAATTCATATTCTTAAAAATAAACACTTTATGGATTAAACCATAATAGAATACTCAAAGTAGTACTTTTAACCAAATATGCACTTTAAAATATATCATAAGCTTGCTATCATTTTTCAAAATACCACACATAGTCAAAACGTAAATCACTGTATTAAAACACTTAATATAAAACTCATATCCAAAATAGTTATATATATATTTTATTTGTTTAAAATCTCAACTATATAAAATAAATAGGTTCGTAATTAACCATTTATTCAAATCAACCGTAAATTAATAAATACTTCATAAATCGTATTTCGATGAATACTTCATAAATCGTATTTCGATAGATACCTCATAAATCGTATATCATTAAATACTTTATAGACCGTATCCCAATAAACTGTATTTTAATAAAATACTTCATCAACTGTATCTCAATATCAATAAACTGTATTTTCATAAAATACTTCATCAACTGTATCTCAATAAATACCTCACAAATCGTATGTCAATAATTACTTCACAAATCGTATATCAATAAATATTTCGCAAATCATATCCATCCGAGAGATAATCCTCGTATGTATCAATCCCCACAATATAATAGAATCGAGATATCTCATAATTTGCATATCCCTCATGGTCTTACTCAACACTTCTTTGTCATACCCGATAGGTCTTCCAACTGTGTACACAAGCCGTATTTCTCACTAAATACGGACTTTAATTAAAGCCACCTATCCGGATTACTCTTGATGGATACTAAAAATATTATAATTTCATAATATAATTTAATATCGGAAATATATATATGTAAATATATATATATATATATATATATATATATATATATATATATATATATATATATATATATATATATATAACTCATAAATCAACATCATAAAGTTTTCTCAATATCTTTACTCAATCAATTTCTAAAATATTAAATCATACTTTATTATTGAACTAAAATCACCAATAAATAATTTCAAAATATATTTATCAATAATAACTTCAATTTCTTAAAACTAAAAACATAAAATCATCATATATATATATATATATATATATATATATATATATATATATATATATATATATATATATATATATACTTTATTTCAATAAACCATAATTCATCAAAATTCATATTTTAACAACCTTTACTTTGAGAAATAAATTTATTGAAAATCACTTAATATATAGACATATACTTTTGTACATAAAGTAATTTCAATAAAGTTTCTCAAAACTCTTTTCTTTAAATTCTACTCTTTAAAATATCAAATCTTACACAAATATTAATCAAATATACCAAGTTCATCAAAACAAAACCCAAATCATGTATACATTAATATATATTATAGGTTAAAATTAACATGGAAATACATATATAATTACTTTGAACTTAACTTTAAGCTCATGTTAAAAACTAATCCATAGAGACTCCAATTAATCAAATGCATGTCAAAAATCACTACAAAAATTCAATTTTCTGGAAAATATAGAGTTATATATACATATATATACATAAAAACTTTAAGAGTAGTTGACAGTTACTTACTTTAACCATAATTGAGGGAAAAAAACACATTAAGCCTCAAATCTGCCCCTCTAATCAGTCTAGCTCGAATCCATGCTAGAAAATTCCAAATCAAAATCACATCGCCCACAATGTGTATTAGGATGTCTATAATCTACTGTAAAACAAATCGGCTCAATCGGATTACAGAAACTCCAGATATCACAAGATCATTGCAAGTAGGTAAATTGCATGCTTAAAGGAGAAGATGGAGAAGAATGGGATTGAAAAATGAGGTTTGACCTTTCTTGTTCTTAGATATCCGAAATAATGGTTTGGGAGTTGTGAAGTGATGTTCTCAATAAGGGAAAATTTTCCTTTTGGCCCCTCTAAACTGTAACATCTTTTAAAACTTACCCTAAACTTTTAATTTTACACTTAAATCATGAAATTGATCTCGAAACTATATCCATAATACTCAATTAACTCTCCAATCAATAAATAAATGTAATATAACATAATATTAGGGTATAATAACTAAAATCAGGGACACGGATGTGACAATTCTCCCCACCTTAAAGATTTTCGTCCTCGAAATTCATATTCTCTAATACATCTTAATTATCTTCATCAAATAATCTCTAAGATCACAAATTTATTTCAAATTCACTAAAATTAGCCATAATCATCATGAGACCATAAATCCTAACATTTCACCCATTAACTTCGTCATTTATCAATATCGACGTCTCTATAACAATCATTTAAATATAACTCTTAGTAACTCTAAACTTCAACCTAGAATCCATCACCAATAAATCCCCAATAGAACTGCAAATATCTTTTATTCAATTTTATTTAATATGCTACACTGTATATTCATATCTTTCTAGTATTAAACCAAATCTCACTTTAATAAATTTAAATCACAATTGATTTCATCCATTCCATATATATCAAATATATCTCACTCATCTCCAAGTTCTATAAATTTCTATAAGGAAAAAAAATTACTTTTGAACCACTAATATGTATGATATTTTTTTTCTTAAACTTCAAATAATCCGAATCAATCATTTGCATCAATATATAATCTTATTTCATCATAATAACAATACTTGTATCTATAATTTTTCACTTCAATCACGATTTAACTCCAATCAACATCAATCAAATATAAACCTTATTATTATAATATAATTTTCTATCAATAAGACCCATTTCATAAAACTTTAATATCAATATCACTCTTATAATTCTCCATGTAATTCCTTAAAATCAATTGAACTACTATGCTATTTTTTTTCACCATCATATATACCATTAATCCAGCCAAATAAACTTCAATCGTTTCTCCAAACCATATAGTCAAAGAATATATATAGTACCTAAATTATAATAATCAATGTTTTTTTTTCTCTGAACTCCAAATGATATCCTTACACACATAGAAGTCAATAAAATTTACAATGTCATCCAATTTCCTTATTCGACCTATAAACTCTTATTTTGATCCTTATATAAATTTAAACTATAATCACACAAACTTCAACTAAAAATTACTTGACTATTATCACTGAATGTACTATATAAATTCAATTGTCAATATACATATCCTCAACTATTTATGCCAACTCCAAATTAGTGTCTATTATAATCTCCAAAATATTAATCAAACTCCATGATAATTAGTAAAAATTTCCATATTTTATTTTCCTCAAACTTATATCTAATATATCCAATTCATCAATTTATCATTTCTTCGATTACTTATACTCTTAAGAATATAAACTCGTCATGTTATTCAAAGTCTTCTAGCCTTATTTATCATCTAATATATATATATATATATATATATAGTTATAAAATAACTATTAAACTCCCAAATATCAATTCTAAGCCATACTTAATATCATGTATACAACTCATGTCACCAATATCAAATAATATACTAATTTGCATATACCCAAATATTACTAACCATCAAATCTTATTTTTATATCTCATTAACTAGTTACTCAATCCTCGAAAAAATCTAATTTATTTCTTAGCTATCACCAAATATCGATATTCCTCAATTACTATCAACTATTTCTTAGCTATCATCAAATATTGATATTTCTCAATCACTATCAATTATTTATTAGGTATCACCAAATATCAATATTCCTCAATTACTATCAAACTTAGGTCCGAAGAATTTAACCTAGGCTCTGATACCAAACTGTCACACCCGACCCTAAACGACCTCAATCGGCATCGGGCGTAAAATAGAAAGATCACAATCAACACTTAATAGTCTCCAAATATCATAAATATCACTTTTCTAGGTATTCCTCTTAAATGTATATTCTAAACAAATCCATATTCCTATTACATTAAAACCACAACATATTTACCAACTTCATCATAATACAATTAAATATTAAAGTTCTAATAATAATTCTAACAATTAGCAACAACTTCCGATCCTCGCCTAATCGGTCGGTAACCTTCTTTCTATCCTGTACTTTCTCACCTAAAAACATTAAAATATTTGAAAAGGTGAGACAAAAATCTCAGTAAGCAATTATCAACTACATAAAGTACTTATACTCAAAATAGCTATATATATATAGTTTAATTTTCAAAATGAATCATATAAAATTCATATTCTTAAAAATGAACACTTTATGGATTAAACCATAATAGAATACTCAAAGTAGTACTTTTAACCAAATATGCACTTTCAAATATATCATAAGCTTGCTATCATTTCTCAAAATACCACACATAGTCAAAACGTAAATCACTGTATTAAAACACTTAATATAAAACTCATATCCAAAATAACTATATACAGTAAAACCTCTATATAGGAATACTCTATATAGGAATAACCTCTATTTTGTTATAAAAAAAACTCGGTCCTAACTTGGGCCGGTCATAAATAGAAATAACCTCCCAAATGTTATTTGTTATACACTTTTCAAGTCCCACCTTTAGAAACTATGTCTCTATATAGTAATAATTATATATATATATATATATATATATATATATATATTAAGAATTCAAACTAAATTATAAAATATTTTAAAAAAGCTATTGAAATTATCTATGAATTGGAAACACAAACTACAACTTGAAATTGTAAATATTTAGTATTTTCATTGATGTTTACATTTTTCCTATAAAACTCTTTCAATTATCTATATATTGCAAACCTAAACTCTAAATTGAAATTCTAAATATTTAATTTGTTCCATTAATGTCTATTGTTATACATTATATATAAACCATGCATGCCTATGGTAAAAATTTAAAATTTTATGTGTTGAGAAATTTTATTATACCAAACTCTATTTAGTAATAACCTCCCAATTGTTATACAAATAGCTCGGTCCCAAGTGTATTCCTATATAGAGGTTTTACTGTATATATTTTACTTGTTTAAAATCTCAACTATACAAAATAAATAGGTTCGTAATTAACCATTTATTCAAATCAACCGTAAATTAATAAATACTTCATAAATCGTATTTCGATGAATACTTCATAAATCGTATTTCGATAGATACCTCATAAATCGTATATCATTAAATACTTTATAGACCGTATCCCAATAAACTGTATTTTAATAAAATACTTCATCAACTGTATCTCAATATCAATAAACTGTATTTTCATAAAATACTTCATCAACTGTATCTCAATAAATACCTCACAAATCGTATGTCAATAATTACTTCACAAATCGTATATCAATAAATATTTCGCAAATCGTATCCATCCGAAAGATAATCCTCGTATGTATCAATCCCCACAATATAATAGAATCGAGATATCTCATAATTTGCCTATCCCGCATGGTCTTACTCAACACTTCTTTGCCATACCCGATAGGTCTTCCAACTGTGTACACAGGCCGTATTTCTCACTAAATACGGACTTTAATTAAAGCCACCTATCCGGATTACTCTTGATGGATACTAAAAATATTATAATTTCATAATATAATTTAAAATCAGAAATATATATATGTAAGGAAGAGTTCTCAATGGTGAGTCTCCATTCATGGAGACTATTATATTCTGAATAAATGACCTGCTATAGAAGGTTACCAACAGGTTATCAGGTTACCTAAAAGCATAATTCTCTCTCCATAATAAAACCAAAATCATAATATTTCTCTCTCATATTAATTATCACAGTTTTTCTTATAAAATATAATAAAAAAACTGAAAATAAAATTAAATCCTATTTTTTTTTTAATTATCACGTTACTGGTTATTGGACATACCAAATCAAAAGATCATAGCATTAACTTTGCTTCTCTGCTTCAAATTTTGAATCAAATCCAAATCAAGATCATAGCATTACCTTTGCTTCAAAATTATATTTTTATTTTGTCTGTGTATTAAAAAAACATATATTAAAATAAACAAAAATGGTAAGCAATTGATAGTTAAATAAGTTGTTAACTAATTTATATTTGTAATTTAATATAATTTTTACTTGTTAATTAATTAATTCCTAATTGTGTTTTTTTATATATATTTTAGCTCATACTTTATTATAACGTAAATTACATTAATGGCCATTAAACTTTGTTTTTTAAACGATATAACTACTGAACTTCATAAACTTAATATAAAAGTCACTCAACTTTACACCTTTTAACATTTGTGGCCATAAAATTTTAAATAATTTTTCAAAATGACCCTTAACGAACTCAAAATGAAAATATTCAAGAATTAAAGTTCTTCGGAATGATATTTACCATGAAACCATATTTTTTATTTTCCAAAATCATAATTTTTAGAGATTTCTCTCTCTAAAAATCCACTCTCTTTCCTAACCGAACAACACCTAAATAGTCTCAAAATGATAATTTTCAAAAATTAAAGTTACTTATAATATCATTAATTCTTAGAATTTTTTATTTTTAGACCGTTAATGGTCGTGTTGAGGCAATGAGTAGCCACATGTGTTAAAAAGTGTAAAGTTGAGTAGTCACGTTAATTTATGTTACGTTACGTCATATTACGTTATGTTACTTACGCCGTATTAAGTTATGTTACGTTACGTACGTTACGTAACATAACGTAACATAACGTAACGTAACAGTATCTAAACATATAAGATTTACGTACAGTTCAACGTTCTATGTAAAACTCGATTTTTCGCAATGTTAATGATTTTTTTTTTGTAAAAATACAACTTAATTAAGTCCAAATTTACATAAATTATCTTTAAAGATGTGAGATTGACGTAAAGTTCAAAATATTTACATGAAAGTAACATTTTTCGCGAAACTAAGTGATTTTGATTTTGTAACATAATAACTTTATGTAAATTGAGCTTATATTATTATGTTACGTTAAATTACGTCACGTTAAGTTACATAACATTACGTTACGCTATGTCATATCACGTTACGTTACGTCATGTCTAGTTATGTTACATTACGTTACGTTATGTTACGTTAGATTACTTATGTTATGTTATGTCACGTTACATTACATCACATTACGTCATGTCAAGTTACATTACATCGTGTCAGGTCAAGTTACGTTATGTTACGTTACGTTATGCTAGGTTGAGGATTGTAAGCTTAATGATTGTTTATAAATAAATGAAAGCTCAAAGAAGTAAAAAAAAAGCTAAGGATTTTAAATTGAGCTTACAATCCTAAGAATTTATAGATTGAGCTTACAATCCTAAAGATTTATAAATTGAGCTTATAATTATTACCTTACGTTATATTACATCACGTTAAGTTACATTAGTTAATGTTTTATGTTACGTTATGTCACGTTATGTTACGTCACATTATATCATGTCAAGTTAGGTTACATTACGTTATGTTATGTTACATTACGTTATATTATGTTACACCAAGTTGTATTACGTTAAGTTTGGTTAAGTTACGCTAAGTAACATTATGTTATGTTACGTTGTGTTAAGTTACATTACGATAAGTTACATTATGTTATGTTACGTTACACTGCATTAGTTGCGTTATGCTATGTTATGTTACTTGATGTTACGTTATGTTAGATTACGTTACGTGATGTTACGTTATGTTATATTATGTTACACGACGTTACATCACCTCATATCATGTCATGTTACATCACATCACCTCACGTTTTTCTGTATGTTAGGGATTGTAAGCTCAATAAGTGTTTATAAATAAATGAAAGCTTAAAGAAATAAAAAACTAAGGATTTTATACATCATGGCATGTCACGTTACATTGCATTGCATTACGTTACATTAGATTACGTTGCATTGTGTTACGTTACATTACGTTACGTTACGTTACGTTGCGTTACGTTGCGTTACGTTGTGTTACGTTACGTTACGTTGCGTTACGTTACGTTACGTTGCGTTGCGTTACGTTGCGTTACGTTACGTTGCGTTACGTTACGTTACGTTGCGTTACGTTACGTTACGTTGCGTTACGTTGCGTTACGTTACGTTACGTTACGTTACGTTACGTTACGTTACGTTACGTTACGTTACGTTACGTTATGTTACATTATCTTACGTTATATTCAGTTTAGTAATGTTTCGATTGAGTGATATTCAGTTTAGTAATGTTTCAGTTCAGCGATATTTTAGTTGAGTAATGTTTTAGTTTAGTAATGTTTCAGTTTAGTAATGTTTCAGTTAAGTAATATTTCAGTTTAGCAATATTTTACTTCAGTGATGTTTCAGTTAAGGATGTTTCAGTTCAGTGATGTTTCGGTTCAATAATATTTCAGTTTAGTAATTTTTCAGTTCAGTGATATTTCAGTTGAGGGATGTTTCAGTTTAGTAATATTTTAGTTCAGATATATTTCAGTTTAGTAAAATTTCAGTTCAGTAATATTTCAGTTAATTAATGTTTCAGTTTTTTTGTAATATTTCAGTTCAGTGATGTTTCAGTTCAATAATGTTTCAGTTTACTAATATTTCAGTTGAGTGATGTTTTAGTTCAGTAATGTTTCAATTCAGTATTGTTTCAGTTCAGTGGTGTTTTAGTTCAGTGATGTTTCAGTTAAGTAATATTTCAGTTCAGTGATGTTTCAGTTCAATGTTATTTCAGTTAAGTGATATTTCAGTTCAGTGATGTTTCAGTTCAATAATATTTCAGTTCACTAATGGTTAAGTTTAGTAATGTTTCAATTCAGTCATATTTTAGTTCAACGATGTTTTAGTTTAGTAATGTCTTAGTTTAATAATGTTTCAGTGCAGTAATGTTTCAATTCAGTGATGTTTTAGTTCAGTAATGTTTCACTTCAGTAATATTTCAGTTTAGGGATGTTTCAGTTGTGGAATGTTTCAGTTGAGTGATGTTTCAGTTTAGTGATGTTTCAGTTCAGTAATGTTTCAGTTTAGTGATGTTTCAGTTCAGTGATGTTTCTATTCAGTGATGTTTCAGTTGAGTGTTGTTTTAGTTCAGTAATATATCAGTTCAATGATATTTCAGTTTAGTAATGTTTCAGTTCAATAATATTTCAGTAAATTAATGTTTCAGTTTAGTAATGTTTCAGTTTAGTAATGTTTCAGTTCAATAATGTTTCAGTTCAGTGATGTTTTAGTTTAGTGATGTTTCAGTTTAGTAATGTTTCAGTTCAGTGATGTTTCAGTTCATTAATGTTTCAGTTCAGTAATCTTTGATTTCAGTAATGTTTTAGTTCAATGATGTTTTAGTTCAGTAATATTTTTAGTTTAGTAATGTTTCAGTTGAATGATGTTTCGATTCAGTGATGTTTCGATTGAGAGATGTTTTAATTTAGTGATGTTTCAGTTCAGTAATATTTCAATTTAGTGATGTTTTAGTTCAGTAATATTTAATTTCAGTAATGTTTCAGTTCAGTAATATTTCAGCTTAGTAATGTTTCAGCTTAGTAATGTTTCAATTCGGTAATGTTTCATTTTAGTGATGTTTTAGTTCAGTAATACTTCGGTTGAGTAAGATTTCAGTTTAGTAATATTTCAGTTCAGTGATGTTTCAGTTAAGTGATGTTTCAGTTCAGTGATGTTTCAGTTCAGTGATGTTTCAGTTTAATGATGTTTTGATTCAGTGATATTCAATTTAGTAATATTTCAGTTCAGTGATGTTTTAGTTCATTAATGTTTCAGTTTAGTAATATTTCAGTTCAGTAACATTCAGTTCTGTAATGTTTCAGTTCATTAATGTTTCAGTTGAATGATGTTTCAGTTTAGTAATGTTTCAGTTTAGTAATGTTTCAGTTCAGTAATGTTTCAGTTGAGTGATGTTTGAGTTCAGTTATATTTGAGTTCAGTATTATTTGAGTTCAGTTATATTTGAGTTCAGTATTATTTCAGTTCAGTAATATTTGAGTTTAGTAATGTTTCAGTTTAGTACTCTTTTAGTTCAGTAATGTTTGAGTTCAGTGATGTTTCAGTTTAGTAATATTTCAGTTCAGTGATATTTTAGTTCATTAATGTTTTAGTTTAGTAATATTTCAGTTCAGTGATGTTTTAGTTCAGTAATATTTCAGTTCAGTAATATTTCAATTTAGTAATATTTCAGTTCAGTGATGTTTCAGTTCAGTGATGTTTCAGGTTAGTAATGTTTTAGTTCAGTAATGTTTCAGTTGAGTGATGTTTGAGTTCAGTTATGTTTATAGACAGTAATATTTCAGTTCAGTAATATTTGAGTTTAGTAATATTTTAGTTCAGTAATGTTTCAGTTGAGTGATGTTTGAGTTCAGTTATGTTTATAGTCAGTAATATTTCAGTTCAGTAATATTTGAGTTTAGTAATATTTTAGTTCAGTAATATTTCAGTTTAGTAATCTTTGAGTTCAGAAATGTTTCAGTTCAGTGATGTTTTAGTTCAGTAATATTTCAGTTAAGTGATGTTTCAGTTCAATGATGTTTTAGTTCAGTAATATTTCAGTTCAGTAATGTTTTAGTTCAGTGATGTTTCAGTTCAGTAATATTTCAGTTTAGTAATCTTTTAGTTCATTAATGTTTCAATTCAGTGATATTTCAGCTCAGTAATATTTCAGTGCAGTGATGTTTTAGTTCAGTGATGTTTCAGTTTAGTGATGTTTCAATTTAGTAATATTTCAGTTCAGTGATGTTTTAGTTCAGTAATATTTTAGTTCAGTAATATTTCAGGTCAGTAATGTTTCAGTTTAGTAATGTTTCAATTCGGCAATGTTTCAGTTCAATGATGTTTCAGTTGAGTAAGGTTTCAGTTTAGTAATATTTCAGTTAAGTGTTTTTTTAGTTTAGTTATGTTTGAGTTCAGTGATGTTTCGGTTTTGTGATATTCAGTTTAGTAATATTTCAGTTTAGTGGTGTTTCAGTTTAGTAATGTTTCAGTTCAGTGATGTTTTAATTCAGTGATATTTCAGTTTAGTGATGTTTCAGTTCAGTAATATTTCAGTTCAATGATGTTTTAGTCCAATAATATTTCAGTTGAGTAATGTTTCTGTTTGGTAATGTTTCAATTCGATAATGTTTCATTTTAGTGAGGTTTCAGTTCAGTAATGTTTCAGTTGAGTAATGTTTCAGTTTAGTAGTATTTTAGTTTAGTGATGTTTCAGTTCAATAATGTTTCAGTTCAGTAATATTTCAGTTCAGTAATGTTTCAGTGGAGTGATGTTTCGGTTCAGTGATATTCAATTTAGTAATATTTTATTTTAGTGAAATTTCAGTTTAGTAATGTTTCAGTTTAGTAATATTTCAGTTCAGTGGTGTTTCAGTTCAATGGTGTTTCAGTTCAGTAATGTTTCTTTTCTGTAATATTTCAGTTAAGTGATGTTTTAGTTTAGTAATATTTCTGTTCAGTAATGTTTCAGTTGAGTGATATTTCAGTTCAGTAATGTTTCAGTTGAGTGATGGTTCAGTTCAATAATGTTTTAGTTTAGTAACGTTTCAGTTCAGTAATGTTTGTGTTCAGTAATGTTTCAGCTCAGTGATGTTTCAGTTTCGTGATGTTTCAGTTCAGTAATATTTGAGTTCAGTAATATTTCAGTTTAGTGATGTTTCAGTTCAGTAATGTTTCAGTTCTGTGATGTTTCAGTTCAGTGATGTTTCAGTTCAGTGATGTTTCAGTTGAGTGATGTTTCAATTCAAAATATTCCAGTTCAGTGATGTTTTAGTTCAGTAATATTTCAGTTCAGTAATGTTTCAGTTCAGTAATGTTTCTGTTCCGTGATGTTTGAGTTCCGTAAAGTTTTATGTTCAGTGATATTTACGTTACGTTACATTACGTTTGTGTGAGGATATAAATCAATTGCGTGAAGGGAGTAGTATTTAATATGACATCTAAATGGATGACATTAGACATTTATTATTGTCATTAGTGTTCATTAGAATATATGTATTATAGAGATTGTAAGTTTAATGATTGTTTATAAATAAATAAATGCTTAAAGAAATAAAAAAATTTAAGGATTTACAAATTGATCTTGTTATCCTAAGGATTTACAAATTGAGCTTACAATCCTAAAAATTTATAAATTGAGCTTACAATTCTAAGGTAATAAATAGAGGAATAACACCATTAATTAGAACATCATTAATGTTGTATTTGGTTATCATAAATAATGTTGTACATTCTCAATGTCAAGCTTTTCGTGTTCCCAATGAATAATCATTTATTAAGATTTAATGCATATAACATTGATTAGACGAATACAAAATTACTTAAAAGAAGACGTCTTCTTATGTAAAATAAAAACATCCCGAAAAAAATTTATTTCTTGGAAGTTGGTTATATCTTGAGGAAAGAGAAAACGTTTTTCAAAGCACAATATTCCAAATTACAACTGACATGTCATCAGGTAAAACCCATTTTAATATTAAATTACAACTTAAATCATGGACCACTAGATCTTGATCCAATGGCTATTAAACACTCACCATACATGGAGATAATTTAGTGCTCACCATTAAAAACAACCCCATTTATGTAAATATATATATATATATATATAACTCCTAAATCAACATCATAAAGTTTTCTCAATATCTTTACTCAATCAATTTCCAAAATATTAAAAAATACTTTATTATTGAACTAAAATCACCAATAAATAATTTCAAAATATATTTATCAATAATAACTTCAATTTCTTAAAAGTAAAGACATAAAATCATCATATATATATATATATATATAATTTATTTCAATAAACCATAATTCATCCAAATTCATATTTTAACAACCTTTAATTAAAACTAAAATTTACTTTGAGAAATAAATTTATTGAAAATCACTTAATATATAGACATATACTTTTGTACATAAAGCAATTTCAATAAAGATTCTCAAAACGCTTTCCTTTAAATTCTACTCTTCAAAATATCAAATCTTACACAAATATTAATCAAATATACCAAGTTCATCAAAACAAAACTCAAATCATGTATACATTAATATATATTATAGGTTAAAATTAACATGGAAATACATATATAATTACTTTGAACTTAACTTTAAGCTCATGTTAAAAACTAATCCATAGAAACTCCAATTAATCAAATGCATGTCAAAAATCACTACAAAAATTCAATTTTCTGGAAAATATAGAGTTATATATACATATATATACATAAAAACTTTAAGGGTAGTTGATAGTTACTTACTTTAACCATAATTGAGGGAAAAAAACACATTAAGCCTCAAATCTGCCCCTCTAATCAGTCTAGCTCGAATCCATGCTAGAAAATTCCAAATCAAAATCACATCGACCACAATGTGTATTAGGATGTCTAGAATCTACTGTAAAACAAATCGGCTCAATCGGACTACAGAAACTCCAGATATCACAAGATCATTGCAAGTAGGTAAATTGCATGCTTAAAGGAGAAGATGGAGAAGAATGGAATTGAAAAATGAGGTTTGACCTTTCTTGTTCTTAGATATACGAAATAATGGTTTGGGAGTTGTGAAGTGATGTTCCCAATGAGGAAAAATTTCCCTTTTGGCCCCTCTAAACTTTAACCTCTTTTAAAACTTACCCTAAACTTTTAATTTTACACTTAAATCATGAAATTGACCTCCAAACTATATCCATAATACTCAATTAACTCTCCAATAAATAAATAAATGTAATATAACATAATATTAGGGTATAATAACTAAAATTAGGGAGACGGATGTGACAGTTCGGCAGACGTTGGGTATCACAGGAAGTAATTGCAGGGTAGTTAACATTGGATTGAGCATTTGTCACTCCTGATAAATAGGAGATACGTCCAAGGATCGCTTGTGGAAGATTTGACTCTAAATCCTTGCAAGGTGATAGCTTAAGACTTGAAATGGAGATTTCACTTAACCTATCTATTCGGAGTTAACTCAGCATGTACAAGTGAAACGAACGTCTCGCTATATGTGACTTGATATAATCCATAGTCATAAGATTCTGTTCAAGGATGTAGTTGATAAAGGATCGAATTATACTGTAACTAATACGGAAAGGTCAACGACGGAATCAACCTGTCTTCTTATCGCTCTAGGGAATGTTTTGGATCTGTCAATCACAGTTCGCGTACTCATTCCGTTATACAAAGATTGAATGTAATTTTGAGAAATTAATTTAATGGTTGTATACGGCTAGAAGCAATAAGAATCTAATGGGTCATACATAAGACTTGAAACCCAAAAGAGGAATGGATGTTAATTAATTGATGGAAGCCCAACTTAGTCCACTAAGGCCCATATATGGAGGGGCGAAATTCATGTGTTGGGACACATGTGGGAATTGATTTAATTTCGACAATTTTAATTAGATTATAATTGTGGATTAAATTAATTATAGGATAATTAAGTTAGAAGGTTTATTGAGATTAAATTGCTTCTAATTATTATCCTATTAAATAAGTTAATATTATCTTTATATATTTAGATATAATTATAGATAATAATAACAAGAGTATTATTCCGAATATAACTCTTAACAGGTAACTTAATTCTATCTAACTAGGGTTTAGATACAAGAGGTTATATATACCCCCTCCCATTGCAAATTTCAGCCAACCCTAGTCTCCCCTGCAGACTGAGAATTTCGACCCTACAGTAGAGGACGGAATTTCACCGCTTGCTTCCATTCGATTGATTTTATCTCTTCCTCTTTCTCCTTGATCTTGTGTTGATTAATTAGAGGCAATCTATCTTGATTGCTATTACTTGGTTGAGTTCTAATCGTTTACTTGTATGTTTTGTTATGTTCATGAAAGTAGAAAAGACATACAAAAGGAGAAATTCGTTTTGCTCCTCCTACATCAGGTCAGTTCACGATTTCGCGGATTCCCGGAGATTGAACCGTCGGATCGTCACGACTTTTGGACAGGAGCTTCTTGACACATCCTTCCTTTTTTTCACGATTGGGATTGTCATTCAGAGGTTTGGAAGGTCTGTTCGGGTAGGGGCAGATTGGTTGACAGATTCCATCTCTTTTGAAGTTGTGGGCACTTCGTTTGCAATGGTAGATTGATCGTCATAAAGGTATTTATGTTTAATCCCTCTTTATATGAAATAACGATTAACGGATCTTGGGAAAAGGAAATAGGTAAAAATTTTATATTTCCGCTGCCAAACATTTGCCTATTTTCCTTCAATGCCTCGATTGATTCAGTTAACAGTAAAGTGGGCATGGGATGGGTTTGTCACTCTGATACGGGACCAATCCTGCATTGTTGGTCGAGCAATTTCGCTGGTTGTTGGGACATGGCTGTGGTTGTGGCGGAGGCGTTTTTCCTGCATTGACGCTGGAAAGGTTTATCACCCATTTTCACTGATATTTGTATTGAAACAATTAACTTAAATCCTTAATTCCAAAAAGAAAAATATATCAAAAACTCTCACATTTTATATAAAAAAAAGCTCACTTAGACAATAAAATATTAGTTTAAGATATGTAATAAAACATTAATACTTAATTTTTTACAACAAATATATAATCTATAAATTTAGTTCATGATGAAGATTACATTTCACTTAAAAATAATTATAAAATATTGGTAATATAAAAAAAATATTGGCTAATTTATTGCATTTGACTTGGCCAATATATTTCTCTTTAAAATTAATTAAGCTTATATGTTCCTAAAGACTCTCACTCAACAACATTCCAAATATATTGGAAACATTAGCAACCTTATGAATTCTAGAATACTGGAGGTTCACTTCCAATTATAGAAGAAAACTTGTATAAATACACCAAATTCTTATTAGTCTATCAATTCAAAAAAGGAAATAAATATATTTTCTACAAAGATGAGAAAATTTGAGTATTTCTCAATTTTCATTCTCTCATTATCATTTTCATGTCTTACTTCTGCTCAAAACAATTTCCCTTTCAATGATCCTCATAATTGTTCTTGTAGATGTCAAATGAATCATGGAATTCCTCCAAATTTCCCGTTTAATCCTCAATCTCCTTCTTCTCAACCTCCTGGTAAAGGAAATCCAAGTTCCCCTCCTACTCAAAATAATGACGGGACTCCTCCTAACGTTCCGAACAATCAAAATATCGCTCCTTCTGGTCAAACTAATCCTATTCCAGGAGACCAAAATCATCCAAATATTCCTTCAAATCAAAATACTCTTCCTCCTACTAGTCAAAATAATCAAAATACTCCAGTCAATCAAAATAATATTCCTCCATCATTCGGTCTGGTTAGTCCGAATCCTCCAGTAATTTTCCCCCCTTCCGATCAACCTAATCAGAACAATGTTCTTCCTCCCGAACAGACAAATTCTCCACCTATTCTTATTCCTGGACAAAATAATCAAAATGCATTTCCTCCTTCTGGTCAACCTAATCAAAACACTATTGTTCCTCCTGAACAAAGAAATTCTCCACCTATTCTCATTCCTGGACAAAATAATCAAAATGTTTTTCCACCTTCCACCCAAACAAATCACAATAATGTTCCTATTCCAGGTCAACTTAATCCAAATCCTTCGTCTAATCAAAACACTCTCACTCCTTCTGGTCAACCTAATCAAAACACTGTTGTTCCTCCTGAACAAACAAATTCTCCACCTATTCTCATTCTTGGACAAAATAATCAAAATGTCTTTCCTCCTTCTGGTCAACCAAATCAAAACAATGTTGTTCCTCCTGAACAAACAAATTCTCCACCTATTCTTATTCCTGGACAAAATAATCAAAATGCATTTCCTCCTTCTGGTCAACCTAATCAAAACAATGTTGTTCCTCCTGAACAAACAAATTTTCCACCCATTCTCATTCCTGGACAAAATAATCAAAATGTTTTTCCTCCTTCTGGTCAACCTAATCAAAACACTGTTGTTCCCCCTGAACAAACAAATTCTCCACCTATTCTCATTCCTGGACAAAATAATCAAAATGTCTTTCCTCATTCCACCCAAACAAATCACAATATTGCTCCCATTCCAGGTCAATTGAATCCAAATCCTTCGTCTAATCAAAACACTCTCACTCCTTCTGGTCAACCTAATCAAAACAATGTTCCTCCTGAACAAACAAATTCTCCACCTATTCTCATTCCCGGACAAAATAATCAAAATGTCTTACCTCCTTCTGGTCAACCTAATCAAAACAATGTTGTTCCTCCTGAACAAACAAATTCTCCACCCATTCTCATTCCCGGACAAAATAATCAAAATGTTTTACCTCCTTCTGGTCAACCTAATCAAAACAATGTTGTTCCTCCTGAACAAACAAATTCTCCACCTATTCTCATTCCCGGACAAAATAATCAAAATGCCTTACCTCCTTCTGGTCAACCTAATCAAAACAATGGTGTTCCTCCTGAACAAACAAATTCTCTACCTATTCTCATTCCCGGACAAAATAATCAAAATGTCTTACCTCCTTCTAGTCAACCTAATCAAAACAATGTTGTTCCTCCTGAACAAACAAATTCTCCACCTATTCTCATTTCCGGACAAAATAATCAAAATGTTTTACCTCATTCTGGTCAACCTAATCAAAACAATGTTCCTCCTGAACAAACAAATTCTCCACCTATTCTCATTCCCGGACAAAATAATCAAAATGTCTTACCTCCTTCTGGTCAACCTAATCAAAACAATGTTGTTCCTCCCGAACAAACAAATTCTCCACCTATTTTCATTCCCGGAAAAAATAATCAAAATGCCTTACCTCCTTCTAGTCAACCTAATCAAAACAATGTTGTTCCTCCCGAACAAACAAATTCTCCACCTATGCTCATTCCCGGACAAAATAATCAAAATGTCTTGCCTCCTTCTGGTCAACCTAATCAAAACAATGTTGTTCCTCCCGAACGAACAAATTCTCCACCTATGCTCATTCCCGGACAAAATAATCAAAATGTCTTACCTCCTTCTGGTCAACCTAATCAAAACAATGTTGTTCCTCCTGAACAAACAAATTCTCCACCTATGCTCATTCCTGGACAAAATAATCAAAATGTCTTACCTCCTTCTGGTCAACCTAATCAAAACAATGTTGTTCCTCCTGAACAAACAAATTCTCCACCCAGTCTCATTCCTGGACAAAATAATCAAAATGCTTTTCCTCCTTCCACCCAAACAAATCAGAACATTGCTCCTATTCCAGGTCAATTTAATCCAAATCCTTCGTCTAATCAAAACACTCTCACACCCTCTTCTATTCAACCTAATCCAAATGATTTTCCTCAACCTAATCCAAATACTCCTGGGCAAACTCAAAACAGCATTGCTCCTACTCCTCCCAATATTACTCCAACCTCACCTGTTGTTGACATGCAACCAGGCTATAACCAAACTAATCAACAAACCCCCTTCCCTTCAATTGCCAACTTCAAAGGACATTTCCCTAAAATATTTGCATTTGGAGATTCAATTACTGACACAGGAAATGCTTTATTTGTTGAAGGCCTCAAATCATTTTTTGGAAAATTGCTCTTAAATACACACACACCCTATGGAATCACAACTAGATTGCCCGGACATAGGCTTTCTAATGGACGATTGATCATTGATTTCTTATGCCAAGCTCTTGGCTTACCCGCTTTACATCCATATATGCAAGCTTCTGCGAACTTCTCTGCTGGTGTGAACTTTGCAATAGGAGGATCAACTAGTCTCTCAATTGACTTCCACACTACTTTAAAATCTCCACTCAATCTAATGTGGAAGCACAAACCAGTCAGTGTCTTGAACCAAGTTGATTGGTTCAATAAGTACCTCCTTCAAACAGATTGTAACCGTAAGCCCGAGCATGAATGCAAAAAGCACATTGGCAGCTCCCTTTTCTGGGTTGGTGCTATAGGTTACAGTGATTACGCTCGACTCTCCGAGCATTCTAGCCCTACTCAAGCCTTATCACAAGGATCAGTTGGAAATGTTGGCAAACTTCTTAAGGTATATATGCCTTTAACATAACTACATTTTGTGTATGGAACATTAGGGCTTACATTTTGCTTAATTTTCAATCACAGGCATTGTTGGATAGAGGTGCAAAGTACATTGTTGTTCAAGGGCTACCACCAGCCGGATGTTGTCCATTACAAATGCTTATAAACTCGAAGAAGAAGCGCGATAAGATGGGATGCTCAGCCGGGATAAACGCGTTGATAATGCTTCATAATCATCTTCTACAGAAGAGGATTGAAAAGTTAAGGATACTACATCCAGATTGTACTATTGTATATGCAGATACCTTCAATGCATACAAAGACATATTAACAAACTTCAAACTAAACCACTTCATGGAGCCATTCAAGGCATGTTGTGGATCTGGAGGAGGATTACTTAACTTTAATCTGCATTCTCTTTGTGGAACAACTGGTACTTCTACTTGTAAAAACCCTAAAAACTTCATCAGTTGGGATGGTATTCACTTCACTGAAGCTATGCATGAAAAGCTTGCTGATCTGCTGTTTAACAAGGGTTATTGTCAGCCATCATTTGATAAATTGATTCAGGCTAAGATCAAGCATAAGTTTCATATCCATCATTAGATTTGGGGGAAGGGTTACTCCCATTGTGTAACTTTTGTTTTCGGTTTTTCTTTCTTAGGAGAAAATTTAAATGTCACATTTGATGTGATGTTATTTTGTGAGAAATTTTCTCCATTCAATAAAAATTATCCATTGTTTATTTATATTCATTGCTGCATTTTCTTTTTAAATATTTAAGGAATTCTTTGTTTAGGTATATCGAATTTGCAATGGAGTTTATAAAAACAAAATAATAATTATAACAATAATAGAGTATTGTAGAGTTATAATATAGAAAAAGAAAAAAAAAATATACTCTTAGTGGTCTCGAGTTCGAGTTTTAGTGTATGCAAGAAAATTTAATTGTGAGGGAACCCACCTAAAAAGTGTTCGACGAGCTTGAAATTACATAGTCGGATTAATTATCTAAATTATTCTTAAATTCTTCTAATATTTTTCCTGTTTATTTAAACTTTTATATGCATTTACTTCAAAAATAATTTCCTTTTATAATATTGGGTTGAACTGAGGGGAAAAAAAAGATTCACCTTTGTTAAGAATAACTCACAATTCTTATAATTGATGCTATTATTTTATAATATGTTCTTTTATTGCATGTTCTAATTAATTTGCAATTATTGAAAATATTTTCTAAGAAAAACATTATTAACATGTACCCCTTCGTTTCATATTACATGTTTTTTAGAGTTTTTTTTTTATTTCATAATACATGTCATTTTAATACGATCAATACACATTAAGTTACATTCTTTCTGCTATATATGTGGGTTTATGGAAAGTATTTAGAATAATGGACTTATTATAAAATGAATAAATAGTGGAATCAATAAATAAGGGAAGCAAAGTCTTTTTCCTAATATTCTTAATTCCCGTGCAATTCTCTAGAAAAACATGTAATATGAAACGGATGGAACGGATGGAGCAGAATTTGACTTAAAAAGCATGTAAAAAAACAAATACTCTCTGTTCCGTGAAAAAAAAAATTGTTTAGCATGTATATATAATTTTTTTTTTTTTGTTTGGAGGAGTAATATATGTATTTATTGATTGAATATTTTAGGTGTACTAGCTACTAATTATATAAGGTTTTTAATTTGAAATGAGTATATAGAATCAAGTTAGCTTATAGTTATGTTGTTGAATAATATTGAGGATTATATTTAATTAAGTGGATTTGGTGACAATTATACAAAGAAATTTCTAATAAATTTTTTTTTAAAATTTGAACTTTAATATTACAATGACACATTCAAGGACTTTTATATAATGAAATGAAGTTTATGAATGATAATATGAATAATATTATAGTTTAAGGACCATAAATGTATTTTAATCAGATTCTCCAATATACCTAACCCTTTTGGTAGGACAGCTAAAGCAGCCCTAAGTAATAAATTCATATTAGAGAATATTATTATTGTAATCTTTTATTACAATAATATTAATAATGAGTATAGAGTTGCTAAGTCTAGGGTGGTGGCCTCATATTTATTTCTTTTGTATTTTATATTAGTACTATAGTCAAAACATAGATTATTTTAAATTAAGTACTCTTTAATTTATAATTAGGACAAAAGAAAAGTATAAATATAAGAATCACTTGATTACAAAGAGAAAATTAACTTGTGGTCCAAGTTTGAAATTTTCCATATAAGATATTGGAGGTTTTAATGTGGCTAAAGAATAAAAAAATTGGTAATAATTTTATATTGGTAAAGTGTGTACAAATAAACTTAAAAAAAGTTATCTAAAGCTTCCATATGTAAGTTTATAAATCATAAGGGTTTAATGTGTAAAAATAAAAAGATTAGGAGGGTCAATGTGTAAAACAATTGCATTATTCAAGGACCTCATTATGCTTTATGTTGAAGTCATGAATTGTTTTAAATTTGTTCCATTAAAAAATTGTAAGCATGTCTATTAATTTTATATGAAGATGGAGTATTAGAATTGTGTTTAAGAGAGATTTTGATAAATAAACCATACGTGCACTTTGCTCGCCCATTCGGGCTGGTAATTACTTTCGACTGCAACGATTTAATGCACGAATGGGCTAGCAATTACTTTCGACTGCACGAATTTGGGGACTTTCTATGTAATTTTGGGGAGTGACCGAAAAAATGGGCGCGGATTTGGAGACTTTTAATGTAATCTTGGGGAGTGACTGAAAAAATGGTCGGGCAATTATGTTCGATTGCACAATTTTAGTGCACGAATTGAGGGAATTTTATGTAATATTTTGAGGAGTGGTCATAAAGACTTTCTATGTAATCTTGGGGAGTGACGAAAAAATGGACGCAAATTTGGAGACTTTTTATGTAATCTGGGAGAGTGACCGAAAAAATAATCGGGCAATTACTTTCGATTGCACAATTTTAGTGCACAAATTGAGGGAATTTTTATGTAATATTTTGAGTGGTCGTAATCTACCAAAGATCACCTTTAAGGTGTTATTCAATTGGCTCTGAACACGTTATCGATTGTCCAGAATTAGAATTATAATAAAGCAAAAAAAAAATTAATAATAAAATAACATTTTTGTTCATCATTGCTTAAACGGTCTAGACCGCGTCCAAAAAAATGCCCAAAGAACTAATTGGAAAAAATCGGAAAAAATCGGAACGGATTCTCGATTTTAAGAACCCAAACGGTCTAGACGGACGGCCTTGTTTTTGGACAGTGCTATTAGGTCCTTGAAATGGTTACAAGGATTTAATAACCCCTGAATTTAGTTAAAATGCTATGCGTTTTAACTGGTCCAAATATCTACTGCCACGTGGACTTAAGAGGCTATATTTTAAGCAAATTTTGGAGGCTATTGAAACATCCCCAAAGTTCGGAGACCAATCGGATAATATGATATCAACTCGGGTTCATGAAACTAAAGAGATTTGTTATTAAGAATGAAGGAAAATGAATCCTTCAAGTTTCTACAATGTGCATTTGTACCCTCAGAATCATACCAGACTCTTATATACATTTGAAGGTCTGGCTTTTTCTATCTCTACATCTCAATTCACATTAGATATTCATAATATACTAAAAAAAGAGCATCCGGGTAATCTTTCGGTAACCTGTTAATATAAAGGTAGAATCGTAGCAAATCCTCTTTCGAAGCTGTTTTTGTATCAACCACATCGTTATCACAAGTAAGAACCCATAGATCTTCCGAGTTAACTCTCTTTAAACTACCGCGACAGAAAGGGCAGGACTCCGACCTTGTGTTCCTACAACAATTAGGAACGAAAATCACTACACTGATAAGGCAAAATTAGTGTATTCAATGTCGAGGCATTTGTTGTTATGTTACCAATTGCGGTAGCATTTGATGCACATTGCGTGGCAACAATTCGGTGTGACCATTTTCGTGCAAGGCTCCAAGCAGATTCCACATTCATCTTCCCTTTCGGTATCAACATTTGCAAGCCTAATAAGATCACCTCCGGACCACTTTTTCCCCACCGAATTCACTTCCTTAACATCCTCTAGCTCCTCCAAGTTACTATGAAGCCGCTGAAGAGATGGAAGTATAACACCTATAATTCGGGTTTTCAAAGAAATCAACCAAAGCCAAAACAAATGCATAACTAAATGTCATGGAGCCGTTTTAACTAAAAGCTCAAGCTAAAAGTTAAGGTCCAATCGTAGATCTTATATTAATAAGACACACCCCCACACGCAAATGCCCATTGGGCTTGCAGCGTGTACAACACAGGCACATCCCGCCATGTGTTTTTAATTCCACCAATTAATGAGGTTGTGGGGACTCGAACGCTCGACCGTTTGGTCCAGGAGGCTCTGAAAAAGCTCAAGCTAATAGTTAAGCCCCAATCTACTAATCTCCGACACTAAACAACTGCTACAAAGTAGTTGATTTTCGATCTTTCATACCGTAAAACTCCTTGATTGTTGCTTTTCTTCCTTGTGTGGACAAATTCGGTCTACCATCAGCTCGTATCTGAATGGGAAAATGCACAATCAATTATAAGGCAAGAATTCAAGAACTATCTTTAAATAAACGAAACAATAGGCGAAAAGCGGTTGCAACCTTATATACAAGAATGTGAAAGAGATTAAGATATCTAGGAAGAAGACATATGCAAGAACAATCCATCCGCTGAAGCAAAAACAGAAACAGAGGAGCCCATTGATTGTAAACTAATTTCATCTGAAATTGGGCACCATTCTTGCCTCTTGGAATTGCAGAAGCCCTGATCCACCATCATAAACCACATTAAATTAGCAAATTAGTTCACTAAAACCATGTCCTAATCAAGCTTTAAGCTTTCTAAGAGCAAATAAGATTGATTAGATATTCCAATCTATTCTGTTTGAAATTGAGAACTTAGTCCCAAGAGGTGGCAATTTCTGATACGAAAACACGATTTACATAGATAACCCGACTGACCCGACATGATTGACACGATTTTGATACGAAACACGAAATTGACACCTCACCAGTTTAGAAGTATTTGATTAGTAGTAAACAACAATAGTTGAGCCAAACAAACAAAACCCTTAAAAAAATCCCCAATTTTGGTCAAAGTAATCCATTGAAGCTGCATTGACTAAGGTCAAGAAACAGAACCCAGAGCAAGATATGATTTTTATATGCACAAGTACAGAATAATCACAGAGGAAAAAGAAATTTCAATTCCCCCTTGAAAATTTATACCTAGAAAGTCACAAATTACATACCCAGATGAAAATTAACACCAAAAGTAGAGGCATATACCTAAATTAAGACCCTTTTTTTTTATAATCCTGAATTAGTAGACACCCAAATAATGAATCAACATGTTGATCATGAAAGCTACTAAATTCCATAAACAGGCAAGCAGAAAACAGTAGAATTAAGCAAAAACCAGAAAAAGCAAGAGCAAAAAACACAGAATTGGTAAGGAAAAAGAAGCAAAATTTAAGAGAACCCACAAAGCATTAGCATGTTGTATATCAGCCTCAAGAACCTTAAGAGAATCCTGATAAGAAGAAGACTGAGCAAGCTGCAAATACATCATCTCCATCTTCCTCTATCTATAAAACAGCAACTGGGTTTTGATGAATTCAGAAAATTGAAAGTGGGTTTTGATGAATTTTGAGAAACCTAACCCACAAAGGAGAAGTCTTTTCTCTATGGTAATAAAGATTGTTCCTTTTTGAATGATTTCTTTTGGGGGGTTTGATAGATACCCTTTTGTGGGAATAAGAGAGAAAGAGAAGCATATGAATGAAAAAGATTTGTGTATTTCTATGATGAAGATGATGAGGTGGCTTGCTTAACTGCTTATGTGTTGTTTGCTTGTGAAGGTTGCTTTCATTTTCATTTGTTTCTCATTTTTATTTTTATTATTTTGGTTCTTATCTTAATTTTGTGCTTTTGCATTTTGATTTCTTTTTTTAAAATGGTTTCCTTTTCTTGTTATATTATTAAAAAAAAAAAAATCATCATTAATGGTCTATATGTTATTTGGTCATTATCTTATCTCAATTATACAAGTAGCTTAAAATTGATGCTAATAATTTTAAATATATTAATTACTTGTGCTTTTATGGCATGTTGTTATTAATTATAAAATTATTGGAAATCTTTCTTATTAGCATGTAGAACTTTCAACTTAACAAATATGTGAAAGAAAAATACTCATTGTCCCATACATAAAAAAAAAAAAATAAAGTAAAAAAAAAATGTATACGGTATTTTTTAGATGTCTATGGTTTAAAAGTTTATAAATAAATATAGTTTATTTATTTTTATAAAATAAAGTATTTGAAATTACATTTTTAAGTTCTGATGATAAATAAGAGCATTTTTAAATTTTTTTAAATTTATATTTACATAAAATACAGATTCTAAAATCGAATTGGAACCATATAAAATGAATTTAAAGACTTAATATATCATTTGCTTCCTAAATTTATCTAAAAAGTTTAATTGGCCTCTTAAACTTTCAAAGTGTTCCGATAGCCCCCTGAACTTGCATAAAATGTTCAGTTAGCCCCCTGAACTTACGTAAAATGTAATCAATTGATCACCCGGTCGTAAAAAAGTAAGTTAAATGCGGAAGATGTATTCCACGTATCTTAGAATGTTATTGCATAATTAAAAAATAGATTAAAATGGAAGTTATTGTTTGCTCAACTATACAACTTGTTTTCTCTAATATTAGAATCATATACTCCGATTTTGATCGTTTTACTTTTTTTAAGACTCGTGGAATACATCTTCCATAATTAACTTACTTTTTTACGACCAAGTGATCAATTGATTACGTTTTACGTAAGTTTAGGAGGCTAACTGAACATTTTATGCAAGTTCAAGGGGCTACCGGAATACTTTGAAAGTTCAGGGGGCCAATCAAGCTTTTTGGACAAGTTCAGAGAGCAAATGATGTATTAAGCCGAATTTAAATATCAAAAACTGTCAAATTAGTAAAGAAATAAAAATTATCCATCATATGATTTATGGTTTAAATTTAGAGAGTTGTGTTTCTTTAAGGTAAAAATCTCATTAGTTGTAATCAGAACTTAACAGTATAATTTGTAATGCTTTATTTTGTAAACAAACATATCACGAATCTCTATTTGTAAACTTTTAAACTATATGCCTATTTTTACAAAGCCTTTTTTCATACCTTTTTCCTAAAAAAGCACTTGCTATTTGTTTAATATCTTTAAAAAAAAAAAGCTTAAAGCACTGTTTAGTCTCTAATTTGTTCAAAATTTTATCATTTAGCCCTTGACCTATTATTTGGTCATATTTGGCCCCTAATCTATCCCAGATTGGTAAAATTTCACGCAATTTAGATTCAAACTTAACCGAATCATTATCTCATTGATAAATAACGATATTTTGACACTTGAACTTAATAGATTTTAGTTTAGGATTTGTTTTTTGTTTGTTTTTTAATCTAATTAATTATTTCCACATAATTTGGAAAAATAACCTTAAAAAATATCACGTTTCAAATTCAAGTGTCAAAATATCGTTACTTATCAATGAGATAACTATTTCATTAAGTATTCATATAAATTGGGTAAAATTTCACTAAATGGAATAGGTCAATAGTCAAATATGGTCAAATAATAGATCAGAGGCCAAATGATATAATTTTGGATAGTTCCAGAGCCAAATAATGCTTTAAGCCTAAAAAAAATTAGAAAAAACATTCTAAACATTTAATATTTTAATGCATCATTTAACTTTTGAACTTATTAAAGAAAACCCTCTCAATTTTAAAATGTTATACTAGCCTCCTCATCAAACTTATTCTTGGCTTAATACAATATTTATATTATATCCCTGAATTTATCTAAAAAAAACTTGATTAAGTCTCTAAACTTTTTCAATTATAATTAATCATGAAAAAAGTGAACCCAAATAAAATGCAAAAAGTGTTTGAGATTCTTTTCCTCTGACAACATAAAAAAAGGTCATTTTAAATTGCAAAAAATCATTATATTTATTTTTTCCATATTTAATTTAGAACAATTTTTTTATCAATCACGAGTTACTAGAATGACATTTATTTATTTTTCATTTTCACATAAAGAGTATTTTTGTAATTTCTTTTTTTCTCATGTTAGAAATGATTCAAGGAAGGAAAATAGAAAATGGGAAGGTGGATGTTTTACGTGAGAAATTAAAGAAAATGGAGAGAAGATGTTACAGAGAACGGGAATGAGTTACAACTTGCTACAAGTGGGGGAGAAAACACACACTATTACCAACAACTTACAACAAGCAGTTGTTGTCTAATGGTCTGTTTAGATGAAAGTTTTACAACGTTCGTTAAAGGGAGGTTAATTAAAGGGGGAGATTAGAGAACCTCCAGATCTCACCAATTTGATGGGATTGAAATTGAAGGTTTTTGAACCTCCATTTAACCCTCATTTAATCTTCATTTAAACTTAAACTCCTTCCCAAGCAATGTTACAAAAATAATCTCCCTTTAATTAACCTCCACTAACCCCAAAACAAGCAGATCCAAAATCCACAAATAGAGGGTTATGCCCAATCAATCAATCAATCAACTATCAAACTATAGACAAGAGTCTATAAATCTTTGGCAAATCTCACGAGCTTCCATTTCTATCTAGCTTAAATTAGCTTTGCTTTAATTTTTCTCAGCATCGATTCTACATCAAGCTACGCATACTTTATTTTATGCACACTTGGAAAGATATTTCCCTGAATCAATTTACAGTTATTGCTTTGTAAGTGTTTTTAAATTTCTCCGCACCTTTCAAATACAATGTCTTTATATTTACATCCATAACTCGTTTCTAATTAAATCTCCTTGGAAATGAATTTCCAAAATCAAATTTCCAATTATTTATTTTCCCTGCAAATAATATACTTTTACAAACTCGGAAAGACATTCCCAGAATCAATTTTCAGTTTCCTTCGCATTTACTTTTTACAAACTCGGAAAGACATCCCAAGAATCAATTTCCAGTTTCTTGCACATTTACTTTTACAACTCGAAAAGACATTTCAAGAACCAAATATTTAGTTTCCTGCACATTTACTTTTTATAATTGGAAATGCATTTCCGAAATCAAATTTCCAGTCTTTGTGAACATTTACTTTTTGCAACAAAATAGTAGATCTGAAAAGGCATTCACAGAATCAAATTTCCATAAGTAAACACGTTTAAGATTTTGATGCAAAAATATTTGGCACGCCCAGTAGGACCAACAACATCACATCTAGATGTTCTAAAGACAAAGATAAACTTGATGCATCCCAAGTTGAAGAAAATTCACTTGCTAACACAGGGTAAGTAGTCGAAATTTTTGACCAACTCAAATGAGGCAACCAAAGTTCCCCTTCAAAACCAAATGTGGAGCCCATTCTGTAAGAAACGGAATAGGGTTACAGAAAAAACCGATTGGAAATTGAGAACATAAATCGAACTGTGCTATGGCGGAGGCCACTGCCTTGAAAGCGATTTCGGCAGACCGAGGTGCAATCTGGAATTCCGGTCGCTCCCCAAGGTTAACACAGAAACCTTCGAACTTGTGCACTCAAAGTCGAAGATGATGGAACAACAAGAGTGTTTTTTAATTGCCCGGAGAGTTTGATTGAAAAGATTAAAAGAAAACTGTATATTCAAAGCTGGAAACTTGTTGTATTTATAGGCTTCAGAAATAAGAACGTTTATACACATGTTAGAACGTGGAGTAAGACCAGGAGAAAAATAAGGTTCCGATTTTTTACTAAATAAAATGTTGAAGAAAAATTCAAAGGGGTTGAAACGGATAAAAATAAAAATAAAATTCGGGCCTTGTCCAGTCGGGACGGGCGCGCATCGCGCGAACGAACAAGCGAGCGCGCGTGTGTGGTATATTTGCTAAAAACCACTTAACACAATTTAAAGGCTTCTAAACCCAATTCTATATATACCCACTCAAAGGTTTGTAAGTTTCCTATGTGGGATTGTAAAAGTGCTCTTGAAAGCAAAGTCCCTAAAGACAAATATACCCCACACTTCAAAACCATTTTTATTCAACACCAAAGCCATTTTTCTAACAATCCCCTAAAAATGGCTTTATAAAAAAAACATTTTTAAAATAGTACTTAAGTATCAATGTCTTTCGATTGAATTGATACGTAGTGAGATGAGGCAACAGAGTGATGTTTTAGAAGCGAATTGCTCTTAAACTTCTAAAACTTCATCCGAGACCCCCACAACACGTAAATAACCTTAAAAACTTTTGTTGTTCCGCGAAAAAAGATTACAACGCTTTTGAAGGCCATGCGTACACCTTGGGTCTCATGAGTGCTCTAGAAAGACTGCCCAAGTCTTTCATAGAAGGCGGCCCACCTCCACACTCAAGTAGGTGATCTCAAAATAAGATCATTAAGAGTTTCTCGTAACTCAACCTTTAAAACACATCCATCAAGTCTATGATCATGAACCACCATTTAACGGGCTATGGATTACACATGCACTATTATT
Source organism: Euphorbia lathyris (assembly GCF_963576675.1). Classification (NCBI taxonomy): domain Eukaryota; kingdom Viridiplantae; phylum Streptophyta; class Magnoliopsida; order Malpighiales; family Euphorbiaceae; genus Euphorbia; species Euphorbia lathyris. The sequence continues at coordinate 13,575,726 of NC_088914.1, read as the reverse complement.
TTCCATAGGAATGGGAGAGGTATAGTGCATACCAAGGACAATATAGCTTCGTTTGACCACGAGTGGTGTCCACCATATTTCCTTTACTCCACGGGCTTTAGATCCATTCCCCTCGACGACTCAAGTATAACTCTTCTAGGTAACCCTTTGGTAAAAAGATCTGCTAGATTCTTTTCTGACCTCACATAGTCTAAGGCAATTACCCCATTCTTCAAGAGTTGTTTCAAAATTCCATGTCTATCACGAATAGGTCTTCTCCTTCCATTGTACACACTATTCTTTGCAGTACCGATAGCTGCCTGTGAATCACAATGCATTGAAATAGGTGCAGAAGAATTCCCCCACAACAGAACATCTGCTACTAGAGCCCTTAACCATTCTGCTTCTTGACTAGCCAGTTCAAGAGCTAGAAATTCTGATTCCATGGTTGATCGAGCAATACAGGTTTGCTTAGATGATTTCCAAGACACTGCACCACCACCTAGAACAAACACATAGCCACTGGTGGAAGTCACTTTATCATTGTTAGATACCCAATTTGCATCAGTATATCCTTCTAAAATAGCAGGAAATTTAGTAAAGTGCAAACAATAATTCATGGTACCTTTTAAGTATTTTAGTAAGCGATAAAGTGCACTCCAGTGTTCATTATTTGGACAGTGAGTATATCTACTCAATCTATTAACAGCATAGGCTATGTCAGGTCTAGTATGGTTCATTAGAAACATTACACTGTTGAAACACCTTTCCACATGATTTTGATTTGACAAAATTATTTAAGTTAATCCATAATTAAGGGGCAATTAAATTTAAGTGCTTTGATTTAATTGTACTAATATGTTTGTTCAATATTGAGTATAAGTATAAATGAAAACAGAAATAAAAAATAAGACAGGACGAAGTCAGCATGAGAACACAGCACAAGCTGAGTAGAGTGCAACTCAGCATAATAGAAGAAAAGTCATCTTCAGAACAAATGCTTAAAGATGAAGCTAACCAAAGAAGCTGAGTGGAACGCAACTCAATATCAAAGAAGAAAAGTCTTCCTCTAAACTAAAGCTTGCAGACAAAGCTGACCACAGAAGCTGAGTAAGAATATGACTCAGAAACAAAGAACAAAAGCAACGTCAATGAAGTCAAGCTGTGTACTCGTCAGGACAACGCGAATGATCCGTTTGCTAAAAGACAAGATCTGACATCTGTCAGCACCAATAATAGAAACCTTGGAATTACGCACAGAGTCAATTTCGAGATGCATGGGTCAACTTCCCGTTAGCTAAAAGACGAACTGGCACTAGAAGACGAACCTGCGGGAAAAAGACAAGCCTGGCGCCTGCTAATTTCAGACGACAGGATTGGCCTGCAAATCTGAAGCTGACCAGAACAATGACGCAAGAAAGAGCCGTTTTAATTCAACGGATAGATCCAGATTCAAATGATTGAGACTTCAGATTTCAACTATAAAAGGGACAAGTTCATTTCTTGGATCACTAGCTGATTGCCGAAAAACAAAAGAGAAAAAGAGTATATACATACAAAGCACATTAAAAAAAAAAAGATCTTACACCAAATTTCTATTTCTGTGTAAAAGCTAGATTGATTTTGTAATCATCTAAAGTGTTCTTCATCTAGAAAGAACAAGTTTGTATCAATTGTAAAAATTGAGAGAGTGGTGCTGAGTACTCGGTTTTAGTACTCAGCGGTAGAGAAATCTAGGTGTTCGGGTATAGCACTTAGTAGGAGTTGAGTAGACGAATAGAGGAAGGTACTCTTGCATATTCAACTACCTTGTAAACGGTTTGTGCTCTACCTTTAAAGAGCTCAGTACTGGATTGAAAAAGCCCGGAGGGACTCTGGAGACTGGACGTAGGCGGAGAGGCCGAACCAGGATAAGTCTTACTGAGTAATTTCTAACTCTCTTTCAATATATCTATATATGTGTTGCTTGATTAAATTGCTCAGGATATAAATTATAAAAGCCGACACTGAGTAATCTTGGTGCTGAGTTGGAAGCTAACCTCAAGTGTTAATTCCCAACTCACAAGTAAAACAGTTCTAGTCAGCATCTGACTAAAGCTGTCTTACATCTCTCGATCGTGCTGACCTAAACTAAGTTAAGTAACTTAAAGAATTGATTAAGTCAGCATAATTAAGCGAAAAAGTTACATTAGTTCCTAACCCCCCCTTGGAACTAATCACACGGGACCAACAAGTGGTATCAGAGTGCAGTAGCTCACTACTCAAAGATATAACTATCTTGAGCTGATCCCGAGGGATTATCAATTAGTCGGCCTCCCTTGTTCTTCGGATCAAATTATACATTCTAGAAGAACAGGATGAAAAACTTTATCCAAGCCACTAACATGAGTGCATGGCTTGCAATTGTTCAAGGCCCATTTGTGCCTTTCAAAATGGTAAATAACGAGAAAGTCGCTAAGAGCGAAACTGAGTGGTCAGAGGATGACCTTAGAAAACTACAAAATAATGTTTCAGCTATCAATATGCTTCACTGTGCTCTAGATGCTGCAGAGTACAATAAAATTTCAGGTTGCGAGTCAGCACAAGAGATATGGAAAAAGCTAGAGGTGACCTATGAAGGCACAAGCAAAGTCAAAGAGTCTAAAGTGAATCAGCATATGAGGCTATACGAGCTGTTTGAGATGAATGAAAATGAAGACATCTCGGAGATGAACTCAAGATTCACAAATATCATTAATGAGCTTAAACGACTCGGCAAGAACTTCACCGAAGAGGAACAGGTGAATAAAATATTGAGGAGTCTACCCAAAAGCTGGCAAGCTAAGAAGACAACTGTGGAAGAAGCTCAGGACTTGACCACGTACAAATACGACAAGCTGATCGGATCTCTACTGACTCATGAGATCTCTATGAAAAACTTCAAAGCAAAAGAAAAGTCAGAAGACAAGAAGCAAAAATCTCTTGTCATGAAAGCTGACTCGACCGAAGCTGGCTCATCAGATGATGAGGAAATGGCCATGTTCACGAGAAAGATGAAGAAGCTGTTTAGAAAAAGTGACAAAAACAGCAAGAGGCCATTCAGAAGAAGCGACAAATACAAAGCTGAGTCCAGCGACAGCAGATACAAAAAGGACAGCTCAAAACCTGTCACATGCTTCGAGTGCCATCAAATTGGGCACATTAAGTCAAGCTGCCCTAACCTAAAGAAAGAAAAGAGGGGAAGCAAAATGGCAATGGTGGCCACATGGAGTGACAGTGATGAGTCAACCTCATCAGAAGCTGATAAAAATGAGACAGCAAATATATGCTTTATGGCCGATGACGCTGCTGACCAAAGCCAATCTGAGCAAGCTGACCCCTCTGACGGCTCTGACCAAGAGGAACACTCCAATGAGGTAACATCTCTACTCTTGCTTAGAAATGAAATGGTTAACGCCCTGAATGATCTATATACACTAACTAAAAAGTGTAACAAACAAATAAATGCACTCAGTAGGCGATGTGATGAGATTGAAGAGGTCAAACTGAGTGACCTCCGATATCTTCTCCAAGACAACACCAGGCAAGATGAAAATCTAAAAGTCATGCATGGTTTTGTCTCGGAAGTCCAAACTGAGTCAAATAAGCTGAGAAAGGACATCACAACCATACAGAACCAGCTGAGTAAATCGGCTAAGAAAAGGTTCTATCCTAATGCTGAGTATCAAGGTACTGGTCAGCATAAATGGTTCACTCAGTGTGACTGTTGTGGGAAAAGAGGACACACCATTGATGTGTGTTGGTATACTCGGCGGAATGTCCAATGTGACTTCTGCGGAAAGAAAGGCCATACCACTAAGGTATGTTGGTATGCTCAGCACAATCGTGCTGACCAGAAACAAAATCACTCTCAAAGGGTGACCTATTGTGACTTCGGTGGTAAAGCTGGCCACACAATAAATATATGTCGTCATAAATTAAAACATGATGTAGCACCTGTCTATACTAACCAACGAGGACCCAAAAAGAATTGGGTACCTAAAGATGAATGATTCAAAATGCAGGTGAGCCTGAGGTGCGTGGAGAAGTCAAAGCTTTGGTATATTGACAGCGCATGCTTGAGGCACATAACTAGTGATGAAACTCAATTCATCACACTTGAGCATAAACGAGGTGGAAGTGTAAGCTTCGGAGACAATAAAAAGGGTAAGATAGTCGGTTCAGGTACTATCGGAGGTAACCCTACTATTGAGTCAGTCTCCTTAGTTAGGGGTCTCAAATATAACCTATCGGGCGTAGCTCAGCTGTGTGACAGCGGTAGAAAGGTTGTATTTGATGCCACTGAGTGTCGGATACTCGAGGGAAAAACAAACAATTTGATTTTAACTGCCCCTCGTGTTGACAATGTGTACATGCTGAGTTTAGAAAAGAACTTTTCGAAAAATATATGCTTAGTATCAAAGGAGGACAACTCCTGGCTATGGCATAGGAGACTTGGTCACGTAAGCATGGACCACCTTGCCAAACTAGCAAGAAAGCAATTAGTTGAGGGATTGCCCAAACTTAGATTTGAGAAAGATCAATTATGTAATGCTTGTCAGCAAGGTAAACAAACTAAAAAGTCTTTTCAAAATAAAAATATTTTCTCAACCAAGCGCCCATTGGAATTACTACATTTGGACCTTTTCGGACCTGTCCAGCCACTCAGCTTGGGAGGTAAGAAATTTTCCTTAGTCATTATAGACGATTTCTCTAGGTATACTTGGATCATCTTGCTGAGTAGCAAGGATGAAACATTTGAGATGTTTTCAACATTAGTCAAAAGGCTTGAAACTAACAAAGACCTAAAAGTAGCTGATATTAGAAGTGATAATGGCGGAGAATTAAAAAACCAACAGTTTGACGAATTCTGTGAAGTCAGTGGCATTGACCAAAATTTTTCTGCTCCCAGGACTCCTCAACAAAATGGGGTGTTGAAAGGAAGAACAGAACAATAGTCGAAATTGCTAGGACAATGCTGAGTGAAAATAGGCTTCCAAAGTATTTCTGGGGTGAAGCTATCCACACAGCATGCTATATACTAAATAGGGCTTTAGTTAGACCTATACTCAAGAAAACCCCTTATGAACTTTGGAAAGGACGAAAGCCCAACATTGGCTACTTTCGTGCCTTTGGGTGTAAATGTTTTATACTCAATATAAAAGAAAACCTTGCTAAATTCGATGCTAAAGCTGACGAAGCGATCTTTCTAGGGTACTCAACTAACAGTAAAGCATATAGGGTGTATAATAAACGAACTCAGGTTGTAGAAGAGTCGGTACATGTTGAGTTCGACGAAACTGACCCTGTAGGAAAGACAACTCAGTCCGCTGAAGATGACCCAGGCTCAGCTTCCGCTGACCAAAATGGAGCCGCTGAGTCATCACCACAGGGGCTGACCAAAGGTAAACACGAACCCGAAATTACCTTTGCTGACCAATCTACTCCTGCAGATATTGTAGAAACACCTATTCCAGAAAACTCAACATTACCTAAAGAAGTCAAAATTCCAAGAGGACACTCGGAGAAATCCATTTTTGATGCTGCTGAAAACAAGCTGATAACGAGAGATCAGCTTAGAAAGTATCTCAGCAATGTTGCATTCGTCTCAGTTCATGAGCCAAAGAACTTCTCGGATGCTGAGCACGACGAACACTGGATCAATGCTATGCAAGAGGAGCTTGATCAGTTCAAAAGAAATGAGGTATGGGATTTAGTACCTAAACCTATGAATCAAAAGACCATAGGAACTAAGTGGGTCTTTAGAAATAAACTAGATGAGCAAGGCAATGTAGTCAGGAACAAAGCCCGACTGGTAGCCCAAGGCTATAGTTAGCAAGAGGGCATTGACTATGGTGAAACCTTTGCTCCCGTTGCTAGGTTAGAGGCTATACGTATATTATGTGCATATGCTAGTTTCATGAACTTCAAACTATATCAAATGGATGTCAAAAGTGTTTTTCTTAATGGATTTATAAACGAAGAGGTATATGTTAGTCAGCCTCTAGGGTTTGAAGATCCAAAATTTCCAAACCACGTTTATAAACTCAAGAAGGTCTTGTACGGCCTGAAACAAGCACCACGTGCTTGGTATGAGAGGTTGACCAGTTTCCTGCTGACCAGGAACTATGTCAGAGGCAAAGCTGACACAACCTTGTTCATTAAGAAAAAGGGTAAAAATACCCTGTTGGCACAAATTTACGTAGATGACATAATCTTTGGTGCTACTGATGAATCTATGTGCAAAGAATTTAGTAAACAGATGCAAACTGAGTTCGAGATGTCAATGATGGGAGAACTCAACTTCTTCCTTGGACTACAAATAAAGCAAGGGAAGAATGGCATCTTCATTAGTCAGTCTATGTACACCAAAGAAATGTTAAAGAAATTCGATATGGAAGAATGCAAGCCCATATCTACCCCAATGGGTACTGACACTGTCCTCTGTGCTGCCAAGAAAGGTAAGTCAGTAGATAGTAAATTATATCAAGGTATGATTGGCTCTCTACTTTACCTTACTGCTAGTAGACCCGATATTCAGTACTCAGTATGTTATTGCGCAAGATATCAAGCTGACCCCAGGGAATCTCACCTTATAGTTGTAAAAAGAATTTTCAGATATTTGTAGAGCTCAGTTAATGCATGTTTATGGTATCCAAATTCAAATGACTTTACACTCATTGGATACACTGATGCTGACTATGGACGAGATAAGCTAGAGTGTAAGAGTACTTCATAAGGATGTCACTTCCTTGGAAGCTGTCTAGTATCTTGGTTCAACAAGAAGCAATCATCAGTGGCCCTGTCAACAACTGAAGCTGAGTACATTGCTACTGGAAGCTGTGTGGCCCAGGTCCTATGGATTAAACAATAACTGGAGGATTATGGAGTACAAACTGACACAATTGAAGTCAAATGCGATAATAAGAGTGCTATTGACATGTCCAAAAATCCAATCCAACACAGCAGGATGAAGCATGTTAGCATTCGACATCACTTCATTAGAGATCATGTGCTCAAAGGGGAGATCAAGCTGATCTACGTTCCTACAGATGAATAGCTTGCAGATATCTTCACAAAGCCTCTGGCTCGTGAGCAATTTAACATACTAAGGGAAGCTATCGGTATGTCTAATCCTCTTCACTAAAATTCTATGTTTAAATTGAATGTTGAGTGATTACCATGCTGAGTGATTTGTGCTAAATTAGTAACTATTGAATGCTGAGCTAAATATGAATTATATCACCCTATGCTGAGTAGACATACATATTGAGTGATTATCATAAACTGAGTTACTAAGCACATGAACATTCCTTCTATGTGAAACTGACTTCCTAGAATCTCAAACGATTAGTATTCTCGAAATTGAGTAAAACTCTCATGCACAATAAATGCTAGCACGCGCATTAATAGCCACCTAGGATGACGTAGGCGCAATTATTAGAAAACACGTGTGCCGAATGTGTCATAAATGCCAGGATAATTGTCGATTGATCATCTCGAGGTCAAATCGCCACTCCAACGTATCAGATCAACTCGGCATTTCTATAAATAGTGGATGAATTCCCACTTGTCTCTCTTTACATTCAAAATTTCTGGCATTCAATCTCTCTCTCTCTCTCTCTTAAATTCCAAAAACCTCTCAAAAATCTCTCAAAAATCATGTCTGACGATTCCCAGAATATCTCCGGTGGCGATTACGACCAAAATCGCTCTGATGAAAACCCTCCATCTCCTGCTCAACAGGACTACGAAGAGACTTCTACTGAGTGTCAAAGGCATGGTCAGCATGACCAAGCCAAGGTCAACACTCTGAGCAAGAACCCTCAAGCTGACCAAGCAACCTCTTCGAAAAAGAAGAAGGAAAAGAAAGACAAGCAACCTAAGGAAAAGGAATTTCTTCAGGTTTGCAACTGTGTAAAGAATTATGAGGTACTTCATTGTCGGTGGTTCTCCCCTAGTTTTGTAACAGCTGAGCAACCGTTCTGTTAATGGATCTCCAAAAACGGCTGGTCAGAACTCTTTTCTCTCTCCGGTAAAACTTACCCCCGGTTAGTAAGGGAATTCTATTCGAATCTCAGAGTGGATAAGGACAACGCTGACCATCTAGTCACCAAGGTCACAGGCAAGGACATCACGATAACTCCATCCTATCTAGCAACTTTGCTAAAGCTGCCGAACAAAGGTAAAGAATTCAGAACCACAAACGCCAAACTTGACTACCCCGTTGAGTTCTGTAAACCGAAGGACCACAAGGGAGAAATAGACAGCACGTGTATGGGTCAGAATCAAAAAATGGCTCATTACATCCTGACCAACTTCATATTTCCTAAGGTCAACTCCACCTCATCAGCCTCAAATTTCGAGCAAAACTTTATCTGGCACATGCTGACCTACCAACCACTCAATATGCTCGTCTTTCTCGTCGGTGCATTCCAACAGAGTATTGGGAAACTTAGGATGGGCTCCCTCATCACAAGAATTCTTGAGGACCATCAGGTAAGCACGGTCGGTGAAGCTGAGTTATGGGGTACTGAAATCACAGCGGCACTTTTGTTTGGGTTAGCATACAACCAACCCCTCAAGTCTAAGAAAGGAAAGGGGGTTATTGAGGAGAATGTGGAAGAAGTTAATACTGAGGAAGGAGCACAAGCTATGCCAACCAATAAAGGAAAGACAGTGGTGGTAAGCAAGGAACTTGCTGATCGCACTAGGTAGGATAAAAAGAGGAAAACTGACCAACCCTCTTCCAAAGATATTAACTCAACTCCAAAGAAAATTCGGTTTGTATCACGTCCGAAGAAAGTTGATACTGAGCAAGGTCAGGAGGAACCTGCGTCAGTAGAAAAACAGAAAAGGCCAGCAGAGACTGAAGAAGAAAGTGAGGAAACTCTTAAGCAACCTTTGTAAAAGAAGAAGAAACCTTCTGGGTTAAAGCCGATTGATGCACCTCCTCTAGACTTTTTAGTCTCTGAAGACTCACACTTTGTGAGAAGTCAAGATATCGATCTTGAGAAACCTCCTGCTGACCAAGAAGAAGAACTGGGTGATCTTGGAGGTCAGTTTGATGCTGAAAAGACAGATAATGTTGAGCTAAGTGAGACAGTTGCTGCTGAGCAAAATCAAACAGTTGATGCTGAGCAAACTGAGAATCCAACTGAGCAAAGTAAGACAGTTGATGCTGAGTCCACATCGAAAGACAAAGCTGTGACAGATCTCAATGCTGACCTTGGGCTGAACTCCTCCTCTGAGTCTCTTGACTCCATTGCTGCTGATCCTTCTCCTCCAAAAGTCAGCACAGGCAAATGCCTCAAACGAAAGGCTCAAAAATCTCCAGTCATTGATCTTCTGGACGATTCTCTGCTAAGGGAACCAATCTCTGACCTCACCACACTCCAGTTCCAGTTCTTCAACACCGTCATTGAACCAACTTTGGACCAAATCAAGAAAAAGCAAGCCTCTATTTCTCAAGCTGAGGAACAAACCGACCCCAAAGCTCCACAAGGTCCTGTTTCTGCAGAGCAAGAGCTCGAAGTTCCTGCTGCTCAAACTCAAGAGTTAGTAAAGGAAAATCATGCTCAGGTCAGCACTGAACTACCTCAACCTTTTAAAACTAATCAGCTTCAAGCTGACTCTGAACAGGTCAATATCTCTGTCGATCCACCTCTTCCTACTCCTTTATCGCAGAATGATAACCAGTCAGTTTTGTCTGGTAATCTGAATAAAAGCCCAGCTGCTGACCAAGCTGACACATCCAAGTCTAGACAGCACCAAACACCTCCTCCATCTGCTGCTATTCCAATTCCGGCATCTGAACCACAAAATGATGAATCCTATGCTTACTTGCATGCTACTGAGTCTGGACTAAGAATCATTGACTCAGCTCAAGCTTTACTCCAGGATATTCATCAATCTAATGCCGATGTTGCTGGGTCTGTCAATATTGAGCCAACTCAACTATCTTCTGTCACTCAGCTTTTGACTAAAATCAAGGGTCTCAAGGACTTACTGAGTGTCATGACATATCTTCAATCTCAACAACCCAAGCAAGAATCTATCGTGTGATAGGGTCGTTTTGCCCCTATTTTTTAGCGTGGTTTACGGTCAATTTAGGACTAAATAAATAAGTTTAATTACAAAAATAAGGAGTTTTTAATAAAATAATGAAATAAAAATAAATTCCGCACTTTTGGTTAATTGTCTTCATTTTATTAAATTTAGAAAATAAAACATCAAGCTAACTCGGCTCTCGAGAATTGCATTTCAGATACGAGTAAGGAGCGAAATCCCACCGACATACGCGGGGCGTATCAACCTCCACGCGAGGCATGGGACATCCAGTCAGAAATAATTGCTCAATCCACAGGCACCACGTGGGACTAACCCACTGATACGCGGGGCATATCAACCTCTACTCGGGGCGTGAGACATCTAGTCAGAGATGATAAGATCAATCATGAAAGTCTGACTGCATGGTCTCCCAAGTCAACTACTACTACGCGGGGCGTCCCACCTTACACGCGAGGCGTATATGGGAGTTTGTCAATCTAAAAGATCCAGGGACTCATATACGCGAGGCGTCCTTCAGGCTACGCGTGGCATAAAAGACCTAATTCAAGCTACTAAGTCTCAGGAGCTCAACCACGCGGGGCGTACCACAGTCTACGCGGGGCGTGGTTGAGACAATAGGATCTGAATTTGGTCCATATGCAGGAATTATTGACGAAATGGGCCAGTACGCGGGGCGTCCCCCACCTTACGTGGGGCGTGTCATGGGAATTCTGCAGAAATAATGTATCTCTATGCTTGTATCTTGTGAACTTATAATTCTACCCCTAGCTTGATGTGTATAAATAAGAGTGACTAGCACTCATTTAGATATCTAGAATTTTATGTATTGAGCTCTTGCTATATAGTTTTAGATTTTAGATTCAGATTTTACATAGCAAAACTCTATCACCTTGAGAGCTTGTTCGCTTATTCCGGCATTCCGTCAAAATTCCGTTTCATCTCCGTTCACCAAGCTCGAGAGTTCCAGCTCCAAGTCCTAAGAGACGGCCTTGAGTCCGGTTAGCTAGTTTCGAGGGTGGATTCTTCCCTTTTCACTTGCTAATTAGCTTGTACTCTTCCTATGTACTAGGCTTGGTTGTATTCCATATTTACGCTTTCCATATTTATAACATATGATTTATGATTTCTTTTTCTATACACGTGTTGATGTTTGTTACTTGTTTTGATATTCGTAATGGATTATTGTGTAGGGAAACGCGATTTCCGACGCCATTCGGGCTATCTTTAGGGATTCATATAGGTGTTGCCTTACCGGAAGTGACGCACCGGAAACCGTAGGAATTGACAAGCCACGGAACTTACGGGCCCTAATTTCTAATCCCAAGCATTAGACACGCCTTGACTAGGAACCACGTAGTCTAAGTACTTCACAGGTCGGTCACACTACACGTAGTAGTCATTGCAAGAGTAAATCATTAACCATATATATTGGGAGTCATCGTTTATCATATTTATAACTTATCACCATCCATATCATTTCGTAGAGTTTTCGTTATATAAATCTGTCTCACCCGTAGTTAGGAGTAGTTTGTAGTTGTTTCCCAAATCAACTCAAAGTATTCACCGCTTAGATAACGTATAAAACCGAGTCGTTTAATACTTGTAGTTATAAATCCCGTGGATTCGATACCCGGTCTTAACCGGATTATTACTTGATACGACGGGGTACACTTGCCCCTAAGTAGTATTGTCTAGTAGAGATAGAGCATTAGGAAGATCACATCCATAGTCATAACGAACATATCATAATATATATTCATAAGCTCTACCTAGGCACCGCACGCATCAAGTTTTTGGCACCGTTGCCGGGGATTTATACTTTCTTGCAATATTAGACAAAAACGTTTTATTGTTAGTCTAAGCATTTGTAAATATTATTTTCTTTTTGTGAATAATTTATTTTCTTTCTTGTTGTTACTAATGATTTTTTCCATGGTATGATGCCTCATATTCGTCATCTGTGGGACGACCTCATGGATGACGAATGTTCGCACCAATAATCAACCTCGCAATTCGATGTGGTAATCTCTATGCTTAAAGATATTCATGTAAGATTATCTAACACTGAGGCATATTGTAGGGATTTGGGAAATCAAATTGCTAGATTGAAGTCTCCTTTTGATTCAACCACGGACGAATCAATTAGAGATACCAATCCGGTTGGTCAAAATGTAAAGCTCAAGTTAATTGAGTCTTCTCAAGAGGATTCTCCAAATAATGAGGGTTGTCTCAATTGCGAGGAAACGGAATTCTAATTGATTAGCCGGTTGAGTGTGAACCCATGGAAGAGAATCCAAAAATAGAAGAGTTTGAGGTTCCTTCTAACTCAGAATATTTTACTCTTTTTGAAATACCAAAGGAGTCAAAAAGGGAGCAAACTAAACTCTTCAATAATTTCTTTAAATATAGTTTTTGGTTTTCATTAAATTTCTTTGAAACTAACAACCCGTTTTGTAGGTACGGATTGTTTATTCAAGAATTTGCATTTCTAATGCGAATGGAAGCATACACCTAGGAGGAAATTCTAAGTCGAGCTCACCGACTATAAAGTAGCGCTTCTTGGGAGGCAACCCAAGCTCGAATAAGGGAGTTTTCTTCCCCAATTTTTGATTCCCACATTTTCTTTTCCAGCATCGTTTCTCGTTTTTTTTACCAACATTTATGTACGCTTTCAACCGTAGCAAAAAAAAACTACAAAAGAAAAATCAAAAGAAAAACAAATCCCGTTAACATCCAAAACCCTACGCGGGGCGCCATACCTTTCACGCCCCGCGCATCTCCGTGTCTCTGGCCCCCAATTGCTTAATTTGCATCTCCTACGCGGGGCGCCCCCCTGGGTACGCCACGCGTAGGACCTGACCTTCAGGGTCCTTTTTTTTAATTCTATCCTTATTTTTGTTTTTTTTTCTTTTGCGACGTCCTTAGAATAGACGTCATTTTAATAACGCGGTGGACCGTGCAACCCCGCACTCACCGTTTGTTTTGCACTAACAAAAATAAAAATAAAAATCAAATTAATTAAACTAATTTATTGGTTCTTAAATTTTTTCTGGCACACTAGCTCCTTCGGAAATTAATTAAAAGTTCCGTTATTTGTTCTTAAATGAAAAGAGGTTAACACAAAGGATCGGTTTATTTAAGAAATTTTAGTCTTGATTCTGAAGATATAGAATTTATGCAAAGCCTAAGTTCGTACTAAACAAAAGCATTGAGTCCTAACCCACATGTTATCTCTATAATGAAATTTAAAAAGGCAATAAAAACGAGATAGTTGAAAATTTGACGGGAACTTGAACGTACACAAATTGACCCGATATTTTTGTGAGGTATTTTTGAGCCTAAAAGAGTTCGTACGAGAACTCTATTTCTTTCACAATTTTTCGAGAGCTTTGACTTCACTCGATTCATAGAATTTGCATCTAATACCGGGTTAAGTACACTTATTTTGGTAAAAATGGCAATAGATGATAAAACGGACTCACTTAGGCTAATTCTTTTCTTAAAGTATTTTTCTCGTTTTCATTAACCTCTAGAAAACCCCCTCGAGCCTATTAACCAACTTCTTTGTCAATACCTTTTTAACATTTAACCCTTTTTCCTCTTGTTTAAATACCAACAAAATCAAATCGCACCAGAATTACCCGAAATAAGCCAAGGCCTTGATAAGTAAGCACCATAAGCTTTCGAAATCGTTTTTGTGCCGCTTTCAAAACAAAAAAAAAAAAGAAAAAACACAATAAAGAGCAAAAAGGCATTCTCAAGCTCCACCCGAGCAATTTTGAGTTACATTTTACGAACTCGCTAAGGCCAAAATAAAAACACGGTGCGATCATCAAAATGGTGTTTGAACTCGAGTTTCTAAAAATTAACCACTAGAAAGCCACTCACATTACAACCCACCTCCGGGTTCGTTTTTAATATTGCCTATACCATAACATAGGAGGAAAAACTCGGATGAAAATGCAAACTCAAAGTGACTTCGAGTAAGTGCAAAGCAGAGTGCAAAAACACCGACCCACCAAGATTTGAGCGTAAGAGTGAAATCCTTTGGTGAGGTACTTTTGGGTTCTCAAAAGATAATCGACCCCCGTTGATATTGCCTATTAAATTTGATCATGGAGGTCTCAAACAATTTTTGGTTACTCATTTGTTTGCGTAGGTACTTGCCCAAAACTTTGCTTAAAACTTTAGCTTCAGAATCACGCACTTGGTAAAACCAACCGACGGTTTGTTTCTTAATGATCTCAATCCCTTGTCTTTCGATTTCTTCTACTTGAGGACAAGTAAAACTTTAACGTCCGAGGAGGTTGATAGGGTCGTTTCGCCCCTATCTTTTAGTATGGTTTACGGTCAATTTAGGACTAAATAAATAAGTTTAATTACAAAAATAAGGAGTTTTTAATAAAATAACGAAATAAAAATAAATTCCGCACTTTCGGTTAATTGTCTTCATTTTATTAAATTTAGAAAATAAAACGTCAAGCTAACTCGGCTCTCGAGAATTGTATTTCAGGTACGAGTAAGGAGCAAAATCCCACCGACATATGCGGGGCGTATCAACCTCCACGCGGGGCGTGGGACATCCAGTCAGAAATAATTGCTCAATCCACAGGCACCACGTGGGACTAACCCACTGATACACGGGGCGTATCAACCTAGACGCGAGGCGTGATGTTGAAACACCTTTCCACATAATTTTGATTTGACAAAATTGTTTAAGTATAATTGAAAAACATATTCTAAACACACTAAGTTTAAATGCTTTGATTTATTCTACTAATGTGTTTGTTCAATGTTGAGTTAAATTGTTTATAAGACACAAGAATTAAAAGGCTCAAGCCCAATACGAAAGTCAAAGCCCAAGTCAAACAACTCAAGACAACTCGGCCCGCGTTTATCAAAACGATGTCGCTGTGTGCAAAACGCAACTCAGCATGAGAAGGATCTAGAAGACCTTCAGGGGACAACTTCGGAACGAAGCTGCTGAGTTGATTCGACAAAGCGTACAAGACAGCAGCTGGCTAAGGAAAACTTCCAGACAAAGTATTTCCACTTTGGGTAAAGTTCAGACGACACAGTATGCTGTCTAGTTGACTTTACCATAAAAGGAGAGACATTCTGCCGAGCTGACCAAAAGCTGACCGAGGACAGAAGATACACAAATCTGATTGGCCGGGAGCTCTGAGCAAGTCAGGATGACAACGACAGGAAGCCGTTTCCCTCCAATGGTTATTTCGAAATTCGAAATGACCGATGCCTCAAGACGTCTCTATAAATAGTGCCATCAGAAGCTTCATTCCACACAGAACTTGATCAAGCCATTACGCTGACCAAATTTCTACACAAGTTCTGCAAGCAAGAAGCAAAGCAAATCTTACACTACATTTCATATATTTGTGTAAAAGTCTAGAGTGATTATTCAATCATCTAAGGTGTCTTAGCAATCATTGTTTAGGACAAACACTTATCATTTCTAGAGATTAGAAAGGAGAGGCTGAGTACTCGGTTATAGTACTCAGCAAGAGATTAAGATTGAGTAGAGGTATAGAGGAAGGTACTCTTGTTATACTCAGTTGCTAAGATTGTAAAAGGTTTGAGGCTCTACCTTTAAAAAGCTCAGTAGAGGATTCGAAATCTCAGAACATGTTCCGGGGACAGGACGTAGGCTTAGAAGAAGCCGAACCTGGATAAATCTACTGAGTAACGTATTTCTTACCTTAAACTCCTTATATATATTGCTTGCTTAAATAACCAAAAACTGACCAAGTAAAGAGGTCAAGCTGAGTTGTGCGCATCGAACATCTGAGCTAAGGAATAGACTTTAAGTGCTATCTCCTGACTCAAGTCAAGAAACTGACCTAGTCACCAGTTGACTAAGCCAGTATCTTACTGATCACTCAGCGCCGCTGTTAAAACCTTTTCTCTTAAGAAAAGAAGTTTGCCCAAAATTAATTAAAAAGTTTAAATAGTTCCTAACCCCCCCCCTTGGAACTATACTTGCAACGTTATAAGGGACCAACAAGTGGTATCAGAGCTTAAAAGCTCACTGTAAAAGGTCTAACAACCTTGAGCTGATCCCTACCATGGGCAAAAACAGTACTCGGTTTCTCCCAGGAAACCAAACAACTCAGATACTTCCTGAGGGGCTGTCCATCACTCAGCCTCCCCTATTCTTCGGGTCTAACTATACCTTCTGGAAGAATAGGATGAAAATTTTCATTCAGGCTACAAATATGAGTGCCTGGCTATCTATAGTTCAAAGCCCATTTGTACCTGTCGAGGTTGTGGCTGGCCAAACAGTTGTAAAAGCTGAGGCCAAATGGACAGAGGATGATCTTAAGAAGCTTCAAAATCACGCTTCGGCTATCAATATGCTTCACTGTACGCTCGATGCTGCAGAATATAATAAAATCTCAGGTTGTGAGTCGGCGCAAGAGATCTGGAAAAAGCTGGAAGTCACCTACGAGGGAACCAATAAAGTAAAGGAGTCCAAGGTGAATCAGCAGATGAGACTGTACGAGCTGTTCGAGATGAACAATGATGAGGGCATTTCAGACATGAATGCAAGGTTTACCAACATCATTAATGAGCTCAAGAGACTTGGGAAAATCTTCACTGAGGAAGAACAAGTCAAAAAGATACCCAGGAGTCTTCCTAAAGACTGGCAAGCAAAGAAGACCGCTGTTGAGGAAGCTCAGGATTTAACCACCTACAAATATGACGAACTCATCGGCTCATTGCTGACCCATGAGATATCTATGAAAAAATTCGAGGTGAAGGAAAAATCTGAAGACAAGAAGCAGAAGTCTCTTGTCATGAAAGCTGACTCCACTGACGGGAGCTCAACTGATGACGAGGAGATGGCTATGTTTACAAGGAAGATGAAAAGGCTATTCAGGAAGAATGATAAATATTCTAAGAAGCCTTACAGAAAGTTTGATAAGTATAAAGCTGACTCAAGCGACAGCAAATACAAAAAGGACAGCTCAAAGCCCATTACATGCTTTGAGTGCCATCAAACTGGCCATATAAAGTCAAGCTGCCCCACGCTGAGGAAAGATAAGAAGAATGGCAAAAAGGCAATGGTGGCTACATGGAGCGACAGTGATGAGTCTTCATCAACAGAAGCTGAGGCCACCGAGTCAGCGAAGATATGCTTCATGGCTGACGAACTTGCTGAGCCATGCGTCTCTGAGCATGCTGACCCCTCCGTTGAATCTGACGACGAGGAGCAATCAAATGAGGTAATATCACTTTCTCTGCTCAGAAACGAAATGGGTAATGCCCTGAGTGATCTCTATACACTTATTAAAAAATGTAATAAGAAAATTAGAGCACTCAGCAGGCGCTGTGATGAGGTTGAAGAGGTTAAGCTGAGTGACCTTAGATTCCTTCTTCAGGACAACTCGACTTTGCATGATAACATGAAGATCATACATGAGTCTGTCTCTGAAGTCCAATCAGTTTCAAAGAAACTGAGAAAGGACTTCACAACTATCCAGAACCAATTAAAGGTTCCAAATAAAAGAAACATTCCTCTGAGAACTCAGTACCAAGGTACTCAGCAGAGATGGAATCCCCAGCGAAAAGTCAAGTGTGACTTTTGTGGGAAGAAATGACACACCACTAAGGTGTGCTGGCACGCTCAGCACTGGGGTGCTGACAAGTCAGTGAAACATCCTAAACAGAAGGTCAGCTGTGACTTCTGTGGAAAGAATGGCCATACTGTCCAAGTATGTCGCCATAAAATAAAATATGATGCTTTACCTGTTGCACCTAACAAGCAAGGACCCAAAAAGAATTGGGTACCTAAAAGTAACTAGTTACAATGCAGGTAAGCCTGAGATGTGCCGAGAAGTCAAAGATGTGGTATATTGACAGCGCATGCTCGAGGCATATGACTGGTGATGAAACTCAGTTCATCACGTTTGAGCGTAAACGAGGAGGAAGTGTAAGTTTTGGAGACAACAAGAAGGGTAAGATAGTAGGGTCAGGAACCATTGGAGGTAATCTTACTATTGAATCTGTCTCCCTAGTCAGCAGACTCAAATATAACTTACTCAGCGTAGCTCAGCTATGTGACAATGGGAGAAAAGTTATATTTGATGCTACTGGATGTAAAATATACGAGGGTGAATCAAATGAATTAATTTTAACTGCCCCTCGCATAGATAATGTCTTTATGCTAGACTTAGAGAAAAAGTTTTCAAAAACTGTATGCTTAGTATCAAAGGAAGAAAATTCCTGGCTATGGCACAGGAGACTTGGTCATGTAAGCATGGACCTCCTGGCCATATTAGCAAGAAAGCAATTGGTTGAGGGACTGCCTGAACTTAAATTTGAAAAAGATCAATTATGCCACGCTTGCCAAGCTGGAAAACAAACCAAACAATCTTTTCACAGCAAAAATATTGTCTCAACTAAGCGTCCGTTAGAGTTACTACACTTGGATCTCTTCGGTCCAGTCCAGCCGCTGAGTCTGGGTGGAAGAAGATTTTCCTTGGACATTGTAGATGACTTCTCTCGGTACACGTGGGTCATCTTGCTGAGTAGCAAGGATGAGACCTTTGAGACATTTTCAAATTTGGTTAGAAAAATTGAAAACGATAAAGACCTAAAATTAGCTCACATCCGTAGCGATAACGGTGGAAAATTCAAAAACCAAAAGTTTGTTGAATTCTGTGAAGCCAGCGGCATTGACCACAATTTTTCTGCTCCTAGAACACCTCAACAAAATGGGGTTGTTGAAAGGAAGAACAGAACTCTGGTTGAAATAGCCAGGACAATGCTGGATGAGCATAGGCTTCCAAAGTATTTTTGGGGAGAGGCTGTTAACACAGCGTGCTATATTCTTAATAGGGCTCTAGTTAGACCTATATTAAAGAAAACCCGCTATGAACTTTGGAAAGGACGAAAGCCCAACATTGGATACTTTCGTGCCTTTGGCTGTAAATGTTTTATTTTAAACACCAAAGATAGCTTAGCAAAGTTTGACTCAAAAGCTGATGAGGCTATCTTTTTGGGCTACTCAACAAACAGCAAAGCATACAGAGTTTTTAATAAGCGAACTCAAGTTCTAGAAGAGTCAGTACATATGGAGTTCGACGAAACTAACCCTGCATGTAGATACCAGTCGCTGACCGAAGATGATCCACACTCAGTAACCGCTGACCAAGAACCAGCTACTGAGTCATTCACTAAAAGGCTGACCAAGAGTAAGAGTGAACCTAAGATTACTTTCACTGACCCATCTACTTCTGCAGAGATTGTTGAAACACAGACAGCACAAGACAGCAATCTACCTAAAGAGATAAGGATTCCAAGAGGGCACTCAGAGAGTGCAATCCTTGATTCTGCTGGGAATACCCTGATGAGAAGGAATCAACTCAGGAAGTACCTCAGTAATGTAGCCTTCGTCTCAGTTCAAGAACCGAAGAATTTCACTGAAGCTGAGTACGATGAATTCTGGATGATCGCAATGCAAGAGGAGCTTGATCAATTCAGAAGAAACGATGTATGGGAGCTAGTGCCTCATCCAAAGAGTCAGAAGACCATTGGAACAAGATGGGTCTTCAGAAACAAGATGGATGAACAAGGGAACGTGGTCAGAAACAAAGCAAGACTTGTAGCTCAGGGCTACAGTCAGCACGAAGGTATTGACTACGGTGAGACCTTTGCCCCAGTGGCAAGGCTAGAGGCAATTAGAATTCTATGTGCATATGCATCTTACATGAACTTTAAATTATTCCAAATGGATGTCAAAAGTGCATTTCTTAATGGAGTTATAAACGAGGAGGTTTATGTTAATCAACCTCCAGGTTTTGAGGACCCTAAATTCCCAAACCACGTTTATAAACTCAAAAAGGCTCTGTATGGCCTCAAGCAAGCACCGCGTGCTTGGTATGAGAGGCTGACCAGTTTCCTGCTGACTAGAAATTACGTCAGGGGCAAAGCTGATACAACCTTATTCATTAAGAGAAAGGGTAAAGATACACTGCTGGCCCAAATTTATGTTGATGATATAATATTTGGTGCAACTAACGAATCAATGTGCAAGGAATTTAGCAAACAAATGCAGACTAAGTTTGAAATGTCCATGATGGGAGAACTCAACTTCTTCTTCGGTCTTCAAATTAAACAAGGAAAGAATGGCATCTTCATCAGTCAAGCCAAATATGCCAAGGAGATATTAAAGAAATATGACTTGGAAAATTGCAAGCCAATATCCACTCCTATGGGCACTGACACTGTCCTCTGCGCTGACGAGAATGGTAAGTCAGTAGACAGCAAATTATATCGAGGTATGATAGGCTCTCTACTTTACTTAACAGCCAGTAGACCGGACATTCAGTTTTCAGTATGCTACTGTGCTAGATATCAATCTAACCCTAAGGAATCTCATTACATTGCTGTAAAAAGAATCCTTAGATATTTGCAAAGCTCAGTGAATGCAGGTTTATGGTATCCCAATACTCATGATTTCACACTCATCGGATACACTGACGCTGACTATGGACGGGATAAGCTGGAACATAAAAGCACCTCTGGAGGATGTCACTTCTTAGGAAGCTGTCTTGTATCATGGTTCAGCAAAAAGCAGGCGTCAGTATCCTTGTCTACCACTGAAGCTGAGTACATTGCTGCTGGTCATTGTGTTGCTCAAGTCCTATGGATTAAGCAACAGCTTGAAGACTATGGTGTTCAAACAAAGACAATTGAAGTCAATTGTGACAACAAAAGTGCAATTGATCTTTCAAAGAACCCAATTCAACACAGCAGAATGAAGCATGTCAGCATCAGACATCACTTCATTAGAGATCATGTACTCAAGGGTGAGATCAAGCTGACCTTTGTCCCAACGGACGAGCAGCTTGCGGATATCTTCACGAAGCCACTGGCTCGTGAGCAGTTCAGCATACTGAGAGAAGCTATTGGTATGTTTAATCCTCTTCAGTAAATTCCTGAACTAAATGAATATGCATGCTGAGTGAATTATTATGCTGAATGATTGTTTTTGCTGAGTACTCATTGAAATTAATTAAACAGCAAATACTGAGTAAATTTGCACACTGAGTAAGTTAGTTTAAACTTATAAATCATCCCTTTATGCAATACTGACCACTCAGAATATGAAACGCTTAGTATTCTAAACACTGAGTGTTAGATCCGTTAGAATAAATGCAAAAGCACGCGTATAGCCACCTAGGATGACGTACGCGCCGAATGTGTCATAAATGCCATGATCATTATCGGTTCACAATCCCGAGGCAAAACTGACACATGGATTCGTTAAGATCCACACTTCACCGCTATAAATAATGGGTAAATCTCCATTGTTATCTTCTTTACGTCTACCGAATTTTAAGGCAAAGAGCTTTCTCTAAAATTCTCAAAGCTTCCCAAACGCATCCTTCAACTATGACTAAAATTTCCTTCAACATTTCCGATGCCGGCCACCCTAAGCCCAGCTCCGATGAAACTTCCAGGCAAACCTCTGTTCCATAATCTACCAATGTCACCTCACCGAGCAAAGGAAAAACTGGCCAAACCTCCTCTGGTAAGGGAAAGCCTAAAAAAGTCAGGACCTATTCAAAGGTCTTCAAAAACGTCCGAGAATGGAAGGTTGAGCCCTCAAGATGGGTATCTGAAGCCTTCGTATAATCCGAACAACCCTTCTGTGAGTGGATTTCGCAGAATGGATGGACTGAGCTGTTTTCGATTAGGGATCCCACCTATCCTGACCTTGTAAAGGAGTTTTACCACAACCTTTGCGTTGCCAATGATAACCAGGACTACTTGGTAACCATGGTGAAAGAGAAAACCATCTTCATCAACCCTCTCTACCTAGGGAATCTGCTCAAGTTAAAAACTGAGGGAGCAAGGCTAAGGAGATCTGGAGATCAGGATGGTACTGGGTACGAGGTCAACTTCTGTAAACCTGCAGGCCACTCAGGAGAAGTATCCAGTTCCTCCATGGGTCAGCACCAGAAGATGGCTCATTATCTGCTGAGTTATTTTATCTATCCCAAGATTAACTGCACCACCTCAGCAACAAACTTTGAGCAATGCTTCATCTGGCATATGCTGACGTACAAGCCGATCAACATGCCAGTATTCCTCGTTGCTGGCTTCCTAAGGAGTACCGGAACTCTAAGGCTAGGATCACTCATCACCAGGATCCTCATTGATCATCAGGTAGACCTAACTGATGAAGTAGAAGCTAAAGGATCTGAGATCACAGCAGCTTCACTGAGAGTGTTGAAGTTCGGTCAGCCTCTAAAGAAAGGAAAAGCTGCTGCTGCTGCTGGATAATCTGAGGAAACAGTTGTTCCGCAGAAAGGGAAAAGAACTAAGGCCCCAGCTTCTCGTAAGCGGAAAGCTGTTGAGACTCCTTCACATGATACTGAGTCTCCAGCTAAGAGGCAAAAGTCAGCTGGTACTAAGGGTCAGGAGAGACCTAAGTCAGCTGATAAACGAAGCAGGCAAGATGAGCCTGAAACTGAGGATAGAACTGACACTGATGTGCAACCTCAGAAGAAGCACAAGTCTTCTACACTGACTCCCCTCGATGCTATCCCTACTGACATTATTGTGCCTGGTGACTCTCACTACACATAGTGTTTAGGAACTGTGTCCGAGGAACAAGAAGAAGAGGTGCATCTGGACGACCAGTTCATTGCACAAGTTGAGGAAGAATTGGATGGGGATTCTGATGACGATGATGAGAACAACGATGATGCTGACTCCGAAGAGACAGCTAGTGAAATCGAAGCTGAGCAAGTCAATACTGGGTTGGCTGCTGAAGAAGAGCAAGAACTTGACCAACACAATGTTGATCAAGTCCAAGAGCAAGCTGACCTCCCTCATCATGATCAGGAAGAAACTTCTCCTTCTCACTCCGGCAATTCTATTCAAGCTGACAATCCTCCTCCTCCTCGAAGAAGAAAACTCATCAAGGCAAGTCAGAAAGAAGTCAGTGAGACTCCTGTTGAACTATCAACTCTTCCTAACTTTGCCATTCAACAACCAACCAAAGACCCTTCTGCCCTAAAACTCAGATTTGTTGGTAGAAAACCTGCGGCATCCATCGAAAAACAAGCCTCTGTTTCTTCCCAAGAGGAACATGCCGACCAAAATGCTTCTGCCACCTCAACAAGTCAGGTTGATACGAGTGCTGTCAATGTTGTCCATCCAAGCATTGTGCTGACTCCAAACACATCTGCCCCCGTCAGCACAGACAGTATTCGAGTTTCTACTTCTCCAATTAACATCTCTGCCGATCAATCAACCCTGCCAGAACCTCAAGTGCAGATTGGAACAACACTTCCAGTCACTGACCATGCCATTCCCTTGACTCCTCCTCCCACCGGTCATACTGATGCATCTGGACAATTGAATGAAGATTCTTTAAGCTACATGAATGTCACTGAGTCTGGCAAACGCATCATCGACTCAGTACAAACCTTGATCAAAGACCTTCAACAATCGTCTACTCCTGCTGCTGGGTCTTCTAATGTGGAGACTACTCAGCTTTCCCAAGTAACTCAGCTTCTGAATGAAGTTAAGGGATTTAAAGACTTGCTGAGTATCATCATCTCCTATCAAACACAGCAAGCTAAGCAGGATTCCATCGCCAAGCTGGCCGAGATCCAGCTAACAACTGTGCAACACTTAAATGCTCTACAACAGTAAGTACAGAACTTGTCAGCTGTGAACCCTGGATATGCAACTTCTGATGAAGTAAAGATGCTCTTTGCTCAGCTTCACACCGAGTAACTCAAGACCAATGAGCAAATGGTTTCTTACTCTCAGTGCTCAGTGGAGCAAATTGGTGAAGCTATTCGATTGCTGAATCTGTACAAGCAGGAGATGGACACTGACGCAATGAAACAAAACGAGATGATGTCTATCACAAGACAAACCTTCAATCACATTCGTCACAGCAATGTTCAGCATCAGTACTTTGACACCTACTTACTCAAAACCTTTCATCAAGTCATTGCTGGACTGACTGACGCGCTTATATGGATTGGTAAGTCTGAAGCTTTCATCGTCAGTCTGAAGCTTTCATTCTATTCCTGAGCTATGATATATGTTGTTGTGTACTGAGTTATTATGTATCTTCAAATTGAATCAGCTATGTCTAACACTTGTAAAACTTATTGATTGAACCCAATACTGATAACATGTTTGACATTGACTTATATGCTTATATAACATTGTCTCATTGAACAACAATTTACTCAGTGCCCTCTGAATGATAAAACCTTCCGCTTAAACACTGAGTAAAATAGAATATGTTAACATGAGCTGACCTATCTGAAAAACTGACCTTAGACTTACTCGATTAAACCTTTAAATGTTTAGAGTAAAACTAAGTCAGCAGCTCAACCCTTACGGGGGAGTTTGCTAAGTTAGGTCAACTGTCATGGGGGAGCTCAATACTGAGTTCCTCGCTGAATAGTTTTGCCAACATCAAAATGGGGGAGTTTGTTGAAACACCTTTCCACATAATTTTGATTTGACAAAATTGTTTAAGTATAATTGAAAAACATATTCTAAACACACTAAGTTTAAATGCTTTGATTTATTCTACTAATGTGTTTGTTCAATGTTGAGTTAAATTGTTTATAAGACACAAGAATTAAAAGGCTCAAGCCCAATACGAAATTCAAAGCCCAAGTCAAACAACTCAAGACAACTCGGCCCGCGTTTATCAAAACGATGTCGCTGTGTGCAAAACGCAACTCAGCATGAGAAGGATCTAGAAGACCTTCAGGGGACAACTTCGGAACGAAGCTGCTGAGTTGATTCGACAAAGCGTACAAGACAGCAGCTGGCTAAGGAAAACTTCCAGACAAAGTATTTCCACTTTGGGTAAAGTTCAGACGACACAGTATGCTGTCTAGTTGACTTTACCATAAAAGGAGAGACATTCTGCCGAGCTGACCAAAAGCTGACCGAGGACAGAAGATACACAAATCTGATTGGCCGAGAGCTCTGAGCAAGTCAGGATGACAACAACAGGAAGCCGTTTCCCTCCAACGGTTATTTCGAAATTCGAAATGACCGATGCCTCAAGACGTCTCTATAAATAGTGCCATCAGAAGCTTCATTCCACACAGAACTTGATCAAGCCATTACGCTGACCAAATTTCTACACAAGTTCTGCAAGCAAGAAGCAAAACAAATCTTACACTACATTTCATATATTTGTGTAAAAGTCTAGAGTGATTATTCAATCATCTAAGGTGTCTTAGCAATCATTGTTTAGGACAAACACTTATCATTTCTAGAGATTAGAAAGGAGAGGCTGAGTACTCGGTTATAGTACTCAGCAAGAGATTAGGATTCAGTAGAGGTATAGAGGAAGGTACTCTTGTTATACTCAGTTGCTAAGATTGTAAAAGGTTTGAGGCTCTACCTTTAAAGATCTCAGTAGAGGATTCAAAATCTCGGAACATGTTCCCGGGACAGGACGTAGGCTTAGAAGAAGCCGAACCTGGATAAATCTGCTGAGTAACGTATTTCTTACCTTAAACTCCTTATATATATTGCTTGCTTAAATAACCAAAAACTGACCAAGTAAAGAGGTCAAGCTGAGTTGTGCGCATCGAACATCTGAGCTAAGGAATAGACTTTAAGTGCTATCTCCTGACTCAAGTCAAGAAACTGACCTAGTCACCAGTTAACTAAGCCAGTATCTTACTGATCACTCAGCGCCGCTGTTAAAACCTTTTCTCTTAAGAAAAGAAGTTTGCCCAAAATTAATTAAAAAGTTTAAATAGCTCCTAACCCCCCCTGGAACTATACTTGCAACGTTATAAGGGACCAACACGTGAGACATCTAGTCAGAGATGATAAGATCAATCATGAAAGTCTGACTGCATGGTTGATGGCGTAAGATCTAGGTAGAGTTTTCCTATGACGAAATGTATATATGATGAGTGCGGACTCTATATCTATGGATGTGATCTTTATAAATTGCTCTTAACTCTACTAGATGCTACGACTACTTAGGGGCAAGTGTACCCCGTCGTATCAAGTAATAATCCGGTTAAGACCGGGTATCGAATCCACGGGATTTATAACTGCAAGTATTAGATGACTCAGTTTCGTATGTTATTTAAGTGGCGTATACTTTGGGATTGGTGTGTGACACAACTACAAACTACTCCTAAACTATTGGCGACACAGGTTTATGTAACGGAAAACTCCACGAAATGATATGGGCGACGATAAGTTATAAATATCAAAGGCAATGACTCTGAATATATTCGATTGACAATTTACTCTTGCAAAGACGACTACGTGTAGTTCGACCGACCCGTGAAGTACTTAGACTACGTGGTTCCTAGTCAAGGCGTGTCTAATGCTGGGGATCAGAAACTAGGGCCCGTAAGTTCCGTGGTGTGTCAATTCCTACGGTTTCCGGAGCGTCACTTCCGGTAGGGCAACACCTATATGAATCCCTAAAGATAGCCCGAATGGCGTCGGAAATCGCGTTCCCCTACACAATAGTCAATTACGAGTATCAAAACAAGTAATAAACATCAACACGTATATAGAAACGGAAATTGCAAATCATATATTATAAATGTGGAAAGTATAAATGAGGAATACAACCAAGCCTAGTACATAGGAAGAGTGCAAGCTAATTAGCAAGCGAAGAGGGAAGAATCGGCCCTCGGAACTAGCCAACCGGACTCAAGGCCGTCTCTTCGGACTTGGAAGTGGAACTCTCGAGCTTGGTGATGAATGATGGAGCGGAACGTTGATGGAACGCCGGAATAACCGAACAAGCTCTCGAGGTGGGAGAGTTTTATTACATAAACTGAATCTAAAACCAAAACTATACAACAACTATCTAGAAGAAGCAAAATGTAGCTATGTTCAAGGTAAGGTAAGGTGATGTAGAGGTAGCAGGTAGAAGCTATACTACAACAAGTAACAAAACAAGTATAGTTTGCTCTCTAGTGTGTAATTATTTCTTGGTATCAAATGAAGTTCAAGAGCTTCCTATTTATAGACATCAAGCAAGGGCAAGTTTGTAACTTCACAAAGTACAAGTATGGAGCAACATTATTTGGTGCAAAAATCCCATGATACGCCCCGCGTAAGGTGGTCTACGCCCCGCATAAGTGCCCATTCCGTCAGAAATCTCCTGCATGTGGACAAATTCTGTGTTTTTTTGTCTCAAGCACGCCCTGCGTAGCTAAAGTACGCCCCGCGTGTTTGAGTCTCTGAAGTTTTATTGCTTGAATTGGGGCTTTTATGCCGTGCGTAGCTGAAGTACGCCCCGCGTAAAAGAGTCTCTGAGTTTTTATCATTGGAGAATTGTCTGGTACGCCTCGTGTGTATGGTTATACGCCCCGCGTACGAAGAGTTGACTCAGGGAGACAGTGCAGTGTGACTTTCAGGATTAGGCCAATTATTGCCGACATGTGTCATACGCCCCGCGTAGGGTGGCATACGCCCCGCGTATGCTGAGTCAATTCCACATGGCTCCTGCGGATAAGGCAATTATTGCTGACACATGTTTCACGCCCCGCGTAAAGGATTATACGCCCCGTGTATTTGAGTAGATTTTTGCTCCTTGCTCATACCTGAAATACAAATCTTGCGAGCCGAGTTAGCTTGACGTTTTTATTTCCTAAACTAATCAAAAGTACTGAAAATTAACTGAAAGTACGAGATTTATTTTTATTTCTTTATTTTATCAAAACACTTTATTTTTATAATTAAACTTATTTATTCTATCCAAAATCAACCCGTAAATCACGCTAAAAGATAGGGGTAAAATACCCCTATCAAACCTCCTCGGACTTTAAAGTTTTACTTGTCCTTAAGTAAAAGAAATCGAAAGACAATGGATTGAGAAAATTAAGAAACAAACCGAAGGTTGGTTTTGCCAAGTGCGTGATTTCAAAGTTATGGTTTTGTGCAAAGGTTTCGGTAAGTACCTACGCAAACAATTGAGTACGAAACTTGTTTGAAACCTCCATGATCAAGATTTAATAGGCAATATTAACGGGGGTTGATTATCTTTTGAGAACCCGATAGTACCTCACCAAGGGATTTCGCTCTTACGCTCAATTTTAGGTGGGTCGGTGTTTTAGCACTCTTCTTTGCACTTACTCGAGATCATGTTGAATTTGCATTTTCATCCGGGTTTTTCCTCCTAAAATATGGTTAAGCAACATTAAAAATGAACCCGGAGGGGGGTTGTAATGTGGGTGGCTTCTTTAGTGGTTAGTTTAAAGAAACTCGAGTTCAAAAATACCGTTTTGTGATTGCACCGTATCATTGCTTATTTCGGCCTTGGCGAATTTTACAAAATATACTTCAAAATTGCTCGGGTGGAGCTTGAGAATGCCTTCTTATTTTTATCGTATCCTTTGTTTTGATAGAGGCACAAAAACAATATTTTGAAGACTTATGGTGCTCATTTGCTAAGGCCGTGACTTATTTCGGGTAATTCGGGTGCAACTTGATTATGTCAGTAATTGAACAAGAGGAAAAAGGGTTAAATGTTAAGAGGGTATTAACAAAAAAGTTGGTTAATAGGCTCGAAGGGGTTTCCTAATGTTCAATGAAAACGAGAAAAATAAATTAAGAAAAATTAGCCTAGGTGGGTTCGGTTTATCATCTATTACCTTTTTACCACAAATAAGTGTACTTAACCCGGTATTGGATGCAAATTCTATGAGTCGAGTGAAGTCAAAGCTCTCGAAAAATTGTGAAAGAATTAGTGTTCTCGTACGAACTCTTTTAGGCCCAAGAATACCTCACAAAGATTCGGGTTTAAATTGTGTACTATCAAGTCTTCGCTAAATTCTCAACTATCCCGTTTTTATTGCCTTTTTAAAGTTTATTATGGAGATAACATTTGGGTTAAGACTCAATGTCTTAGTTTAGTACTAATCATAAGTTTTGCACAAATTCCCTAACTTTAAGATCAAGACTAAAATCTCTTAATTGAATCATTCCTTTATGTTCCGACGCTGTTTTTTTTATTTTTGATGACAAATAACGGAACTTTAATTAATTTTCGAAGGAGGGATAGCGTGTCGGGAAAATTTTAAAGAGTCAATAAATGAGTTTAATTATTTTGTTGTTATTTTTATTTTTGTTTTTGGTAGTGCAAACCAAACTGAAAGTGCGGGGTTGCACGGCCCTCCGCGTTATTTAAAATGACGCCTATTCCAAGGGCGTCGCAAAAAGAAGTTAAAACAAAAACAAAAATAAAATAAAGGTAAGGAAGGCAAAGAAGACCCTTAGTGGTCAGGGACCCTACGCGAGGCATGCCCAGGGGGGCGCCCCGCGTAGGGTAGCATTTTTAATGCGTTTTGAGTCAGAGACTCAAATACGCGGGGCGTAATAGGGGGCGCCCCGCGTGTTTGAGTTTCTGAACTTTGGGAACCACGGAAAGGAACTCATACGCGGGGCATAATAGGGAGGGCGCCCTGCGTAAGGCGGCGTTTTTATTGTTTTTGGAGTCAGAGACTCAAATATGCGGGGCGCAGGAACAGGGCGCCCCGCGTGTTTGATTTTCTGAACTTTTTTAAGCATAAAAATTATGGGCACGCGGGGCGTACCATGGGGTACACCCTGCGTGGTGTTATTCTAAACAAGAAAAATGAAAAGAACGAAAGCACACAACACAAACGGAACCGAATGAGTTTACTTAAAAAGAACAGCGTACATTAAGAACATAAAAACAACATAGGAAATAATAAAAACAACATCAAAACGAAAATAAAGAAAACATGAAAAGAAAAGAAAGGGAAACTATGATTGTGGTGGAGGCGGATTGTCATGGATGTTGAAGTGGGTGTAGAAGGCGTTGGTGAAGGCGTCAAAGTTAGCCCTATCCGCTAGCCTTTGAGCCTCGAGGGCATCGAAGCGGGAGTCGAAATGAGCCCGATCCCGACGTTGGTTATCCTCCAAAATATCCAACCGGGCATAAAGAGAGTTAAAATCATGGAGGGGTGGAGGGCTAAAATTGAGACCCAAGCTCGAGTCCGAGTCACCTTCCGCATTGGAGTGGGCCGCCCCCGAAGTCTCGCCCGGGCCGGAGGTCGAACGGTTAAGAGACTTAAAGGCGTTCTTATCCACGGGCCGAGGCAAAAGGCTCGGGAGGTGATCGAGGGCAGCTTCACCGAGAGCGGTGAGGGCGAAGATGGTGACGAGGTGGCCAAAACCGAGCTTGGCCCGCTTCCGGACAGGTGTGGAGTGGAGGTGAGCAGCCACATGATAGGCGAGGTCATAGGTGAGCCCATTGACACAACAGTAGAGGGCCAACAGTTCGTGTTTGTTGACCTTAGATGCCTCGGACTTCCCCGAGAAGTAAAATGAGATGAAGCGGTGGAGAAGTTGGAGGATAGGGTCACGGATGAGAGATGGGCGGAGGTTGGAGACGTGATAGTCATCGGACCCCATAATGGAGGCCCAAAACTCATGAGCTGCAACGCCGTCGAGCCAACTGGATCTGCCCCCCTCCGCTTGGGGAGTGAAATGGTGTTGGAGCCATTGAGTGTCAATGGAAAAGGGGCGGTTGTGGAGCCGGAAGTTGAAAAGGGCGGCTCCAGGGACGTTGTTGGAGGTGAGGGTGGTGTAGAACTCCACCACTAGTGACGGGTACACCCACCGATGCGTAAAGTAGATGTGGTACCAACCGAGGGCACGAAGGCGAGCTTCGAAGGGAATGCCCAAATCATATTGATCAAGCACACTTCGTTGGATATAGGGAAGCTCCATGATAGTGGCGGCACAAAGATCTTCGTACCTTTTGGCCTCCTCCTCGGTTAGGAGATGAAAAGGAGCCCGGTATTGGCGGGTGAGGGGTGGAGTTTCCTCCCGTTCGGGAGGTGGAGGTGATTGTTGGTTTTGTGCGGAACGGGAGGATCGGGCCCGAGTGGACCGTGGGGGGCGTATGTCGGCGGCTCTTTTTCGTGCCATGACAATAGTAAGGAATGGAGGAGAAGTAGAAAGAGTGGGAGATGAGTGTTGGGGAAGAGTTAGGTTAATAAGTAGAGAAAAAAAAGGAAAAAGGAAGGATATTTATAGGGAGGAAGTGGGGATCCAAGTGAAACTCGGATCCCCAGGAGGGGTACGCGCGGCGTGAAGCGGCCGTGCCACGCGTATCCCACCTCTTGAGCTCTAATTTACACAATAGGGCGCGGTACGCGGGGCGTACATGGGAGTACGCTGCGCATAGTGCACCTCCTGTCCTTTTGGATGGAAGAAAATGGCAGGGACGCGGGGCGTACAAGGGGGTACGCCGCGCGTAAAGACGGATTGTGAAGAATCTTTTTCGGTTTTTTGAGATGTATTTTGAATTTTTTTGGAGATATTATTAATGAGGTGTTAATGTTTTTATGGTTTTTATGTTTAATTAATGTTTTTGGGTGTTTTAATTTTGAAATTAAGAGGGTAGTTAATGTTAATTTATTGTGGAGGGAGGTTAAGGATTTGAATTTGAAAGGGTGGAAGTTGATTGGATGGAAGAAGAGGTGGAGTGGAGAAGTGGGAAAGATTTTTGGGGAAGAGGAGTGATGGGAAGTTATGACAAAAGAAAGGCTTCCATGGGGAGTTGTGATTCACAACTCCCCGAGGATACGTGCGGCGTACCCTAGGGTACGCCCCGCGTGTCCTCTACGTGGCATTTATTAGGATTATTTTTAAGATACGTGGGGCGTATGGGGTTATACGTCCTGCGTACCTTAAAATTCTTCGGATTATTGTGGGATTTTTTTTTCTTTTGTTTTTTTTATAAAAAATAATAGAATCTAAGCTAAAAATAAAAATGAAAGCAAAAATTAAAACACATGCGAAAATAAAATGTAAAACAATAACTCAAAAAGAAAAATAAAGAGAAGAAAGGAGAACAAAAATTCATAATACATATAAACAAAAGGGTTCGAGTAATTCAAACCAATGCTATGTTTATAGTCGAAGTAGCTCGACTTTCTCATGCCGCGGCTTAGGGCAAGATGTCCGGGTTGGAACTTGACGGGTCCGAACTCCTATTGTTGAGGAGCGTTATCACTTGTCCGGATTCCCTATTCTTACCCCGCGGGTTCTATTCGGTGTTCGCCGGGAGAGTTCCTAGTGGCCTTTCTTGTTGTTGACGGTTTAGGTGAGCCACCTGGCGGCTAAGATCCCTGCAAAACACTTCGCTATCGGAAAGACGGGTTAATATGTCCTTTAACAAGGACGTGACCGATTGGTCGTGTACATTGTTGGAAGGTGGAGCATTTCGATTACCGGGCGTGGCTTGTGATTGCCCGAGCCCGTTTTCCCGAAATTCTTGCTCAAAGCCGGATGGGGGCCTTAACACGTTATTATTATTGCCATATGATAAGTTCGGGTGTTGGTACCGAGGCCTCCATCCGCTGTTATTATTATTATTATTGTGGTGAGAATAGGAGTTTGGATGGGAATTATACCTTTGGTTGCCTCCTATATAACTTACGTTTTCGGCATCGCCGGCGAAGGGGCTACTGGTTTGGCAATTAAACGCATCATGGTCTCCACCACAGTGAGTGCACATTAGGACCTGCACAGTTTTATTGAGGCTCAATTGGGTGATCAACGAGTCAAGTTTCTTGTTCATTTCTGCTATGGAGCTTTTCGGAGCCTCTTTCTCCACAGAGAACGTCTGGTGTCGCGACGGGCCAGCAAGCCGATCCTCTTGCCATTGCACACTTTTCCTTGCGAGATCATGAATGAGCTCGTAGGCCTCACTAGCTGACTTCCGAAATAGATCCCCACCTGCAGCGGAACCAACAGTCGCACGGTTAGTGGGGGTTAACCCGTGGTAAAAAGTGCTTACCAAGTCGTGCTTTGGGATGTCATGGTGGGGGAAGTTTCGGAGCAACTTTCGGAACCTAGCCCAAGCTGCGTGAAGGGCCTCGCATTCCAACTACCTGAAGGATGTGATATCGGTCCGTAACTTGACTGTTTTGGACGACAGAAAATAGTAGGAAAGGAACTCCTTTTCGAGCTCTTCCCATGACGTGATGGATCCCGCCTCCAATGAGTGTAGCCATTCCAACGCCTGTCCTGTCAATGAAAAAGGAAACAATTTCAGTCTCACAGCCTCAACGGGAACACCATTTTGCCGAGAGGTATCGGCACACATAAAAAATTTATCCAAATATTCTTTGGGGTTCTCATGGAGTTTCCTTCCGAATTGACCGCATTGTTGTATCAATTGGACAGTCTTGATCTCGTATGTATTGGCCGGGATCGTGGGGGCGACAATGCCATTACGATTTTGGGGACGATGCGGAGCAAGGATCTCCATCATCGAACGCGTATCATTGCCCCCGCGGATGTTGTTCACTTGCGGCCTTGGGTTTCCATTGGGTTGGTTGACCTCGGCGTTGGGGTTTGCCATTCTCTCTTTTCGAATCCTACAAAGAGTACGTTCAATTTCGAGATCAATAGGAATAAGAGAATCACTTTTCGATCGGGTGTGCATAAAGTAAAAAGGTTATCAACAAGAAAGAATAATGTTAGTCAAAGTATATATAAACAATTTATACAAAAAGAATGCTTAAACTAAATGAAACGTTTTTGTCTAATATTGTAGGAGATTATAAATCCCCGGCAACGGCACCAAAAACTTGATGGCGTAAGATCTAGGTAGAGTTTTCCTATGACGAAATGTATATATTATGAGTGCGGACTCTATATCTATGGATGTGATCTTTATAAATTTCTCTTAACTCTACTAGATGCTACGACTACTTAGGGGCAAGTGTACCCCGTCGTCTCAAGTAATAATCTGGTTAAGACCGGGTATCGAATCCATGGGATTTATAACTGCAAGTATTAGACGACTCAGTTTCATATGTTATTTAAGCGGCATATACTTTGGGATTGGTGTGTGACACAACTACAAACTACTCCTAAACTATTGGCGACACAGGTTTATGTAACGGAAAACTCCACGAAATGATATGGGCGACGATAAGTTATAAATATCAAAGGCAATGACTCCGAATATATTTGATTGACAATTTACTCTTGCAAAGACGACTACGTGTAGTTCGACCGACCCATGAAGTACTTAGACTACGTGGTTCCTAGTCAAGGCGTGTCTAATGCTGGGGATCAGAAACTAGGGCCCGTAAGTTCCGTGGTGTGTCAATTCCTACGGTTTCCGGAGCGTCACTTCCAATAGGGCAACACCTATATGAATCCCTAAAGATAGCCCGAATGGCGTCGAAAATCGCGTTCCCCTACACAATAGTCAATTACGAGTATCAAAACAAGTAATAAACATCAACACGTATATAGAAACGGAAATTGCAAATCATATATTATAAATGTGGAAAGCATAAATGAGGAATACAACCAAGCCTAGTACATAGGAAGAGTGCAAGCTAATTAGCAAGCGAAGAGGGAAGAATCGGCCCTCGGAACTAGCCAACCAGACTCAAGGCCGTCTCTTCGGACTTGGAAGTGGAACTCTCGAGCTTGGTGATGAATGATGGAGCGGAACGTTGATGGAACGCCGGAATAACCGAACAAGCTCTCGAGGTGGGAGAGTTTTATTACATAAACTGAATCTAAAACCAAAACTATACAACAACTATCTAGAAGAAGCAAAATGTAGCTATGTTCAAGGTAAGGTAAGGTGATGTAGAGGTAGCAGGTAGAAGCTATACTACAACAAGTAACAAAACAAGTATAGTTTGCTCTCTAGTGTGTAATTATTTCTTGGTATCAAATGAAGTTCAAGAGCTTCCTATTTATAGACATCAAACAAGGGCAAGTTTGTAACTTCACAAAGTACAAGTATGGAGCAACATTATTTGGTGCAGAAATCCCATGATACGCCCCGCGTAAGGTGGGATACGCCCCGCGTAAGTGCCCATTCCGTCAGAAATCTCCTGCATGTCGACCAATTCCGTGTTTTTTTGTCTCAAGCACGCCCTGCGTAGCTAAAGTACGCCCCGCGTGTTTGAGTCTCTGAAGTTTTATTGCTTGAATTGGGGCTTTTACGCCGTGCGTAGCTGAAGTACGCCCCGCGTAAAAGAGTCTCTGAGTTTTTATCATTGGAGAATTGCCTGGTACGCCTCGCGTGTATGGTTATATGCCCCGCGTACGAAGAGTTGACTCAGGGAGACAGTGCAGTCTGACTTTCAGGATTAGGCCAATTATTGCCGACATGTGCCATACGCCCCGCGTAGGGTGGCATACGCCCCGCGTATGCTGAGTCAATTCCACATGGCTCCTGCGGATAAGGCAATTATTGCTGACACATGTTTCACGACCCGCGTAAAGGATTATACGCCCCGCGTATTTGAGTTGATTTTTGCTCCTTGCTCATACCTGAAATACAAATCTTACGAGCCGAGTTAGCTTGACGTTTTTATTTCCTAAACTAATCAAAAGTACGGAAAATTAACTGAAAGTACGAGATTTATTTTTATTTCTTTATTTTATCAAAACACTTTATTTTTATAATTAAACTTATTTATTCTATCCAAAATCAACCCGTAAATCACGCTAAAAGATAGGGGTAAAATACCCCTATCAATGGTCTCCCAAGTCAAATGCTAGTACGCGGGGCATCCCACCTTACACGCGAGGCGTATATGGGAGTTTGTCAATCTAAAAGATCCAGGGACTCATATACGCGGGGCGTCCTTCAGGCTACGCGTGGCGTAAAAGACCTAATTCAAGCTACTAAGTCTCAAGAGCTCAACCACGTGGGGCGTACCCCAGTCTACGCGGGGCGTGGTTGAGACAACAAGATCTGAATTTGGTCCACATGCAGGAATTATTGATGAAATGGGCCAGTACGCGGGGCGTCCCCCACCTTACGCGGGGCGTGTCATGGGAATTCTGCAGAAATAATGTATCTCCATGCTTGTATCTTGTGAACTTACAATTCTACCCCTAGCTTGATGTGTATAAATAAGAGTGACTAGCACTCATTTAGATATCTAGAATTTTATGTATTGAGCTTGATAACAACCCAAATTATTCTTGAATAAGGAATAAGGGAAAATAAATAGAAATAATGGCAAACCATTATTCCTTCTAAAAGAGATATTTATGCATGATTAATATGGAATTAATGACAATCATTGCAGGATTAATGCAGGGGTGAATATATAAATAACGAAGAAAAGGAAGGAGTTTCTAGCATTATGCCACATCACGTGGACCATGGCGAGATACGCCATAATGAGATACGCCCGATGAGAGTGAGTAGTGGAGACCTGTCATAGCTCTCAAGGAGAGCGTACATACGCCTTGACGGATGAAAGAATACAAAAAGGCGCCTTTATTACCATCCATGAATGGGAATAAATACAATTAAATGGCAATTAATAGTCATTAAAGGGGAATAAAGACTTGACTGTTCGAATACCTCAACTCTGAGGGTTTCAATGCTAAACGCTGGGATTAATGGAGAATTGATAGCAATTAAAGATGAGTAATGACACAACTCTTCACCTGCTTCCCCATTAATGCTGAAGGTTACAGAAACCTATATAAATACCCCAGCTTCTTAGGATCAAAGGTACACTTACTGATTCTCTACTTTTGTGCTTACAATTTATTCTCAGAAATATTACTGACTTTGGCATCGGAGTGTCCCCGGCCGATCCCAACGGCGCCTCACAGGGAAGTGCTCCGATCAAGGATTTTTTCCCAAGTTATCAATTGGTGCGGTGAGCGTGGATCTCTAACAAACAGAAGATCACAAAATCTTGATTGTATAGAGTTTCACAAAGAACAAAACAATGGAGTCAACGGAATAGAAATCACAATCTCAAACATTGGCTCAATCAGTGCAAACAAATCTATCCAAAGATACAGTTCTCCATATATTGGTGGGAAAGAGTTTTCTACATTAAATCTGAAATTTTATGATGAAAAAGATAAGTTTTCTCCCCTTTCTTATTCCATTTTTAATTAAAGAAAATTGAGATCCCTCGCTCTTATAAAGCGCTATGAATATCATTACATGTTATTATGATAAATCTAATAAATTGTGAAAGATAAAGTAATAGACACAAATCTTTCATTAAATCTTGCATGCTCAATATGCCTTATATTTTTATGCATGACGAGTATAATATGTCATTATCATTGAATTAGTACAAACGTATGTATAAGACCCGTAATCTTGGGATTTACAAAAAAAATCATCCATTCAATGTGATTTTGTCATTTGATATTAAAATATCATAAAATGGCTCATGTAATTACAAATGATTTAGATCTGGTCGGTCTTTTGGATGAACATGCATATAACTATTAGAAGAAATTACAAAAAAAAAATCATATTTGGTTTTTCCTTGTACAATTCACCATTTATATATGGCTTTTCTCCTATATAGTACTTTTAATATCAGAAATTCATATTTTTGAATATTGTTATGTCAAACAGTTATTTCATTCCCTTTTTTACAAGGATGTGTCTATTCATATAAAAACTGTTTATTTGACACTGTTAGAATTTCTGTTACCAACACAAGAGACTTGAAAATATTGAGTCTATTTGTAATTATCATGTAATTGTCCCTAACTATTAAGGCCATTATGGGCTGATGAATTACCAAATTGGATAAACAAAACTTTCATGTCCTGAGCTAACTACAAAATAGTGCAAGTGTCGGTTTCGGATCAGAACATTAATTTATGCAAAATTCTTAGGATATACATGAGAATTCCTTAAAGATTGGAGGATTATATGTGAAGGTAGGTGATAGTGGATTTTGAGTAATTTTCCTTACACTCCAAATTGGAGGAGAATCATGGTACATGTATTTTTCTTCCAAAATTACCCTTTCTCTTTTATTTTATTCATACAAATGAAATGATATAAGAGTAATTTTATATATAACTATATTATTAAATCATCACTTACCTTTCTTTAATTACACCTCATTCAAATGAGGCTTTAATGATCTCTGAATGCCATTAATGTATGGATGCACAATATCAATTGCAAGTAAATAGCAACTATGTAAGATATCTTACTCAATATAGAATATCATAACTTTTATGACGTTTAAAATAAATATGCTATCTTGGATATTAATGCGCATTGAAATACAAAAGGACATTATTCTTAAACCATTCTCATTATGGTTATTTATTAAGAATTCATTATGATATTCATGTGCAGTAGCAATCTTTATGGTTATGACCGTTATACGTGATATTATTATTAAAACAAGCACGATTAAAATTCTATTATGAATTTGTTTGACATATAATATTTACTCGGTTTTATCCTTTGACTAAGCTCATTCTAGAGTCAGGGACCAACGTGAAGGAATTATTAAGTTGATTCCAAGATGAATTAAAAATTCCATAAAGAGAATTGCATCATACATGATATTTGCCAACAAGGCAAATGCAAACATTCTTTTTCTACGAAGTATGTTCCATGGATCAAGCCATTGATCCCCCAAGGTAAGTGAATATAGATTTTATGACTTACCACAATCTTTTAATAATGGACAGAGTATGCCCCACTTCTGGAGTTCTTTCAGTGCTAACCCACATGTACAAGGGAGTTGCTAATACTACAACCAGTGCAAACACTGATATGAAAAATAAAGCTCAATCTAAAGAAGTGTATATGCAGAGTCACTTCAGAAAAATTCCTTGACTATGTCATTGGCCAAAAAGGAGTTAGAGCAAATCCAGATAAAATAAAAGCCTTGCGAGGAAAAAGGTGAAAAGAGCGCCTAAATAAAAGCCATGCGAGGAAAAAGGTGAAAAGAGCGCCTAAATGAAAACCCCACAATGGGTGAGAAAGATCCAGAGGTTGAACGGGCGGATCATCATACTAGAAAGATTGTCAACAAGCATATCAAGGTATAAAACAATTCCTAGCAGAACCACCCTTGATGAGCAGACCAATCTAAAGGGGAGACCTGCATTTGTATCAATCTGTCATGGATAAAGCTATGTGCACCATGGTTATTCAAGAAGAAAAAGGTCAGCAGTTCTCCATCTATTATGTTAGCAAAATGTTGAAGGATGCGGAGACAAGATATTCGAAGCTAGATAAAACGGCTCCCACGGTTGTGACAACATCCATCCGCGTTAAACCATAGCTCCAAGCATAACCTCAACATGATCGAGATCAAGATCAAGAGCCGGCTTCACCATCACGATTCAACATTGAACACATGGATGATGAGATTGAAAGGCGAGTACATGCCGCTCTGGATAGACAAGAGAACAATTCAGAAAGATACGCCATCCAGTTAATAGGAATTCGCCATTCACAGCGCGGATCATGGGGTACGAGGCGGAAAAAACGATTAAAGCTTCCAACTTGCCACAATATAAAAGAAAAGAATCAATATAAGCGGGACATTACATATCCCGAACCCAAAGGAGGGGATCATGTAACCGTTGGAAGAAACGCCAAAGCGTACTACAGGTTGGCCACCACACTGAAGCTTGCTGGGAGCTGGCAAACTAGATAGCTTTGTCCAGAATAACAAATAACAAGATGACAAGCAGAAGACAGATCCCAAAAATAAATTCAAAAGTTTCCATTGCTCCTTTTGCAGAAACAGGTCCAGTAATCTCTCCACATGCAGATGCATTGGTAGTAACAATGGCAATTCAAGGATGGGAGATAAAATAAAGCGAGTAAAGACACGGGCGGTTCTCGCAATGTCATCACCAAAGGTGCATTCGCCAAACTAAAGGTTGATCCGATCCAAATAGAAACAACCATTGTTGACATCATTGGAGTGACGGGTCACACTATCTAGACCAAGGGCCAGAGGTTGCAGCCCTAATTTCCATCCGTTGTCTGACAATGTACATTCCCACCAGCAAAGGAGGAGTAATGATTAGCGGGAACCAAAAGGTGGCTAAAGAGACTTATACTCGGCGTCACTATCAATCCGCCCACAATCCAAAGAGGACGAAGGTGAGAAATATTAACTTGTCACTACAGCTTTGGGCGACACAGAAACGCTCCTTATTGCTGATGGAAAGCGGGTGCGGATCGCCAAAGGATTAAAACTTGAGATCAAAGAGGATGTTAAAAAAGTTCTCATTGAGTCTGAAAGCGTATTTACATAGGAGAATGAGATCCCCACAGGAGTAAGCCCAGATGTGATTACTCATAAGTTAAACATCATTGAGGATGCGGTTCTAGTTGCTCAGAAAAGATGGAACCATGGGCCTAAAAATTAGTATTTTTACATATTCTTATATGTGCATTAAACTGTTATAGTATCCTATATTTTATAATTTATTCTTTCTCGCCATACTTCTTATATTCATTTGCCTAGCTTTTAGTGCTGATATACGCCCAGTGGCTGGCGAATGAAAAGTTCCACAGGTGGATCAATTACCTCAAAGATAGGACAATTGATCCCATCACGGGCGGATCCCCTTTCCATAAAGATAAGAAGCACATACCCTCAGGAGCTTTCAAATGAGCTCAACTCTCTCCTCAAAGACAGGAAAAGGATTGACCACCATTAAAAGCGGGTTAAAATCGTCTCAAACATGAGATCATTACACCCTCAACTTTCTCCTCAAAAGATAGGAGAACACTCTCATGGGCGGATCCATCTTTAGATGATCACCATTCGAGAAAGAGTTAAAACATTCCTTGGACGCAAGGACTTTACACTCTCTCACTCCCTTCCCAAAGAAGGGTTCACAAGTCCTACGGGCGGATCGCTTCACCTCAAAGATAGGTAGCAAGTTGATCCCCTAGGCAGCTTTACTTCCTCTAGAAGGAATAGAACAGCTTCAAACCTTCACAAAGGTTCGCACAACGGAGTATGGCTGGCCACCTACTCCATATTAAATCCTACAAACTTATATATTTACTTACGCAAACGTAAAAGTAAATGGCGACCATAAGGATTAAAACAATTGTACTTAAGTTTTACAAACAATCGGACAATAATCTCAGCGGCGGATCGATCTACCTCAAAGATAGGAAACAATTGATTGCCGTCAGAGACAGAGTTAAAACATTTCTCAGATGTGAGAACTTTACACTCTCAAATACTCTTCCCAAAGAAGAGTCTCAAGACCTGGCGGCAGATCGATTCACCTCAAAGATAGGAAGCAAATCGATCGCCTAAGGCAGCTTAACTTCCTCACCAGGAATAAAAGCTTCTAAACCTTCACAAAGGTTCACACATTGGAGTACGGCTGGCCACCTACCCTAAACAATCAGAGAAATCCTAAACCAGATTCTAGAAAATTACTTGCTAAAAGATATAATGCATTAGTAAAAATAGTTCTGGAAAGCAAAGGGTTCATCCAACTAATGAAGCCTCGTCTTCATCTCCAAACAATGAAGCCTCGTCTTCATCCAATTAATGAAGCCTCGTCTTCATCCAATTCATGAAGCCTCGTCTTCATCAAATTAATGAAGCCTCGTCTTCTTTCAATTCATGAAGCCTCGTCTTCATCTAATTCATGAAGCATCGTCTTCATCCAATTAATGAAGCCTCGTCTTCATCCAATTCATGAAGCCTCGTTTTCATCCAATCAATGAAGCCTCGTCTTCATCCAATTAATGAAGTCTCATCTTTATCCAAACAATGAAGTCTCGTTTTCATCAAAGTAATG
This sequence comes from Euphorbia lathyris, assembly GCF_963576675.1. NCBI lineage: Eukaryota > Viridiplantae > Streptophyta > Magnoliopsida > Malpighiales > Euphorbiaceae > Euphorbia > Euphorbia lathyris. The sequence goes on along the minus strand of NC_088914.1, from coordinate 13,534,053 downwards.
AATCCTCATCTTCATCATAGAAATAACAAAGTCTCGCCTCCACAAAATGCACAAAAGTCCCTAAATGGCTGATCATTCTTACTGATCCCTAAGTGCGGGTCATTCTCCTCAATATGGCAGAACTGAACAAAAGAAGTCCCTAAGAAGAATCATAATCCTATGTCGTAGGAACAAATGGTCCCATAAAGGGCGGGTTATTCCCTTTCTAAAAGAAATATAGCTCTCAAAAAGCCCCTAGAGGCTAACAATGGATACGGTTGGCCACCTACACAAGGAAGCAAAAGCCCCTAAAAGCGCATCATTTCCATATATGATCCCCCATCTAGGGCGGGTCCACTTTCCTCCAAGATAGAAAAATAAAACACCATTTAGACAGCCCTAAAGAGCTTTTTATACCTTTAGGGGGGGCTTCTGATAACAACCCAAATTATTCTTGAATAAGGAATAAGGGAAAATAAATAGAAATAATGGCAAACCATTATTCCTTCTAAAAGAGATATTTATGCATGATTAATATGGAATTAATGACAATCATTGCAGGATTAATGCAGGGGTGAATATATAAATAACGAAGAAAATGAAGGAGTTTCTAGCATTATGCCACATCACGTGGACCATGACGAGATACGCCATAACGAGATACGCCCGATGAGAGCGAGTAGTGGAGACCCGCCATAGCTCTCAAGGAGAGCGTACATACGCCTTGACGGATCAAAGAATATGAAAAGGCGCCTTTATTACCATCCATGAATGGGAATAAATACAATTAAATGGCAATTAATAGTCATTAAAGGGGAATAAAGACTTGACTGTTCGAATACCTCAACTCTGAGGGTTTCAATGCTAAATGCTGGGATTAATGGAGAATTGATAGCAATTAAAGATGAGTAATGACATAACTCTTCACCTGCTTCCCCATTAATGATGAAGGTTACAGAAACCTATATAAATACCCCAGCTTCCTAGGATCAAAGGTACACTTACTGATTCTCTACTTTTGTGCTTACAGTTTATTCTCAGAAATATTACTGACTTTAGCATCGGAGTGTCCCCGGCCGATCCCAACGGCGCCTCATATGGAAGTGCTCCGATCAAGGATTTTTTCCCAAGTTATCAGAGCTCTTGCTATATAGTTTTAGATTTCAGATTCAGATTTTACATAGCAAAACTCTATCACCTTGAGAGCTTGTTCGTTTATTCCGTCAAAGTTCTGTTCCTTCTCCGTTCACCAAGCTCGAAAGCTCCACCTCCAAGTCCTAAGAGACGGCCTTGAGTCCGGTTAGCTAGTTCCGAGGGTGGATTCTTCCCTTTTCACTTGCTAATTAGCTTGTACTCTTCCTATGTACTAGGCTTGGTTGTATTCCATATTTACGCTTTCCATATTTATAACATATGATTTATGATTTCTTTTGCTATACACGTGTTGATGTTTGTTACTTGTTTTGATATTCGTAATTGATTATTGTGTAGGGGAACGCGATTTCCGATGCCATTCGGGCTATCTATAGGGATTCATATAGGTGTTGCCTTATCGGAAGTGACGCACCGGAAACCGTAGGAATTGACAAGCCACGGAACTTACGGGCCCTAATTTCTAATCCCAAGCATTAGACACGCCTTGACTAGGAACCACGTAGTCTAAATACTTCACGGGTCGGTCACACTACATGTAGTCGTCATTGCAAGAGTAAATCATTAACCGTATATATTGGGAGTCATCGTTTATCATATTTATAACTTATCACCATCCATATCATTTCGTAGAGTTTTCGTTATATAAATCTGTCTCACCCGTAGTTAGGAGTAGTTTGTAGTTGTTTCCCAAATCAACTCAAAGTATTCACCGCTTAGATAACGTATAAAACCGAGTCGTTTAATACTTGTAGTTATAAATCCCGTGGATTCGATACCCGGTCTTAACCGGATTATTACTTGATACGACGGGGTACACTTGCCCCTAAGTAGTAGCGTCTAGTAGAGATAGAGCATTTAGGAAGATCACACCCATAGTCATAACGAACATATCATAATATATATTCATAAGCTCTACCTAGGCGCCGCACGCATCATCGTGAAGCTGGCTGAACTCTAGCTGATAATGGTCAATCATATGAACTCTCTCCAGGGTCAACTCAATAATTTGTCAGCTGCGAACTCAATCTATGCAACCTCTGCTGAGGTTCATCAACTCTTTACCTAGCTAAGTTCTGAGCTGACTGGAGCTCATGAATTAATCTCCTCCTCCTCCCAGTGTTCCATTGAGCAAATTAGTGAAGTTGTTCGCCTACTCAACTTGAGTAAAGAAGAAATGGATACTGACCAAGTAAAGACAAATGAGATTCTGCAGTATTCTCAAGCCACACTTAAGCATGTCCAGCATACCAATGCTCAACGTCAGTTCTATGATGCTGCGTTGCTCAAAATGTACCATCAATCTTATGCCAAGCTGTCAGAATCTATAACTTAGATCGGGAAATCATAGGAGTATCTCTTGAGCATGCTAAGTGCTAACATTAGGATCCCTGCTGCCACTCTGGATGATGGCATGGCAGTCTTCGGGAGAGTACAAGTCAACTCCAAGCATACTCAGCCAAACTAACTCGTGTTGTTCTTCGCGAGACATTTATTCCTCCATCTTCTGATGATGGCAAAACGGGGGAGAAAGAAAAGCAAGTTGCTAGAACTCAGCAGATAACGGGGGAGGCATCTGGTTCCGCAACTCAGAGTCAGCAACAAAGAAACGCCAAAGGCAAAGGACTAGCTAACCAAGCTCAAGTCAACAGGAAGAAATAGATTAACTAGTCTTAGTACTTGACTTGTAATTTTATCTGGCATGTTCTATTTTGTTAATGCTGACCATCTATATATATTAATGCATCTTTTTATTCAAACTGATAAATCTTATGTGATGCTTACCTACTTATTGTGCTTTGTGCTGATCTGTCTTAAATGAACAAACAAACAAAATTAAAAAGGAACATACTCTGTACACATTAGCTCTGATACATCCTTTCATAACTATGATACCTAAACTGACTATGTATCAAACTGAGTAAACATATGTTTCAAGCATTGATCTCTTCTGAAAACTGACCTAGGCTCATCTGAATTAGATCTTGGAAGGTCTAGAATTGAACTAAGTCAGTATATGCATGTCTTAATTTTACTCGATTAAATCTTAGAAGGTTTAAAGTTAATTTAAGTCAATAGATGCAACCCTTACGGGGGAGTAACTTCAGAAGTATAAAAAGAATTTCAATCATGGGGAATCTCAATGCTGAGTTACAAAATTAAATATTTTGCCAACTGCAAAATGGGGGAGTTTGTTGAAACACCTTTCCACATGATTTTGATTTGACAAAATTATTTAAGTTAATCCATGATTAAGGGGCAATTAAATTTAAGTGTTTTGATATAATTGTACTAATATATTTGTTCAATGTTGAGTATAAGTATAAATGAAAACAAAAATAAAAAGTAAGACAGGACGAAGTCAGCATGAGAACACAGCACAAGCTGAGTAGAGTGCAACTCAGCATAATAGAAGAAAAGTCATCTTCAGAACAAATGCTTAAAGATGAAGCTGACCAAAGAAGCTGAGTGGAACGCAACTCAGTATCAAAGAAGAAAAGTCTTCCTCTAAACTAAAGCTTGCAAACGAAGCTGGCCACGGAAGCTGAGTAAGAATATGACTCAGAAACAAAGAACAAAAGCAACGTCAATAAAGTCAAGCTGTGTACTCGTCAGGATAGCACGAATGATCTGTTTGCTAAAAGACAAGATCCGACATCTGTCTGCACCAATAATAGAAACCTTGGAATTACGCACAGAGTCAATTTTGAGATGCATGGGTCAACTGTCCGTTAGCTAAAAGACGAACTGGCACTAGAAGACGAACCTGCGGGAAAAAGACAAGCCTGACGCCTGCTAATTTCAGACGACAAGATTGGCCTGCAAATCTGAAGCTGACCAGAACAATGGCGCAAGAAAGAGCCATTTTAATTCAACGGATAGATCTAGATTCAAATGATTGAGACTTCAGATTTCAACTATAAAAGGGACAAGTTCATTTCTTGGATCACTAGCTGATTGCCGAAAAACAAAAGAGAAAAAGAGTATATACATACAAAGCACATTCAAACAAGAAAAAGATCTTACACCAAATTTCTATTTCTGTGTAAAAGCTAGATTGATTTTGTAATCATCTAAAGTGTTCTTCATCTAGAAAGAACAAGTTTGTATCAATTGTAAAAATTGAGAGAGTGGTGTTGAGTACTCGGTTTTAGTACTCAACGGTAGAGAAATCTAGGTGTTCGGTTATAGCACTTAGTAGGAGTTGAGTAGACGAATAGAGGAAGGTACTCTTGCATATTCAACTGCCTTGTAAACGGTTTGTGCTCTACCTTTAAAGAGCTCAGTATTGGATTGAAAAATCCCGGAGGGACTCTGGGGACTGGACGTAGGCGGAGAGGCCGAACCAGGATAAGTCTTGCTGAGTAATTTCTAACTCTCTCTCAATATATCTATATATGTGTTGCTTGATTAAATTGCTCAGGATATAAATTATAAAAGCTGACACTGAGTAATCTTGGTGCTGAGTTGGAAGCTAACCTCAAGTGTTAATTCCCAACTCACAAGTAAAACAGTTCTAGTCAGCATCTGTCTAAAGCTGTCTTACATCTCTCGGCCGTGCTAACCTAAACTAAGTTAAGTAACTTAAACAATTGATTAAGTCAACATAATTAAGCGAAAAAGTTACATTAGTTCCTAACCCCCCTTTGGAACTAATCACATGGGACCAACATACACTACCTATGATCTTAGCGTAGTCCTCTTGGGAGACACTAATTCCTCCCTTATTACTTGTTAAATTTACACTAGGATCATAAGGAGTTCTAGCTAGAACTACATCAAAACTGTTAAACTTTTTCAATAGTTTTTCAACATAATGTGACTGTCCTAATGAGAACCCATTTCTGTCTTAGTAATTTTGATGCCTAGAATTACATCCGCTTCTCCCATGTCTTTCATATCAAAGTGAAAAGATAGAAAGGATTTTGTGTCATTAAACATATCTAAGCTTGTCCCTAAGATAAGCATGTCATCTACATATAGGCATATAATCACATAATTTGAATCACAAGACTTAGAATAGACACATGTATCCGATCCATTAACCACATACCTATTGGAAAGTAAAACATTGTTAAATTTGTCATACCATTGCTTGGGTGCTTGTTTCAACCCATAGAGTGACTTTCTCAATTTGCACACTTTGTCCTTGTGTCCAGGTATGACGTGTCCTTCTGGTTGGTGTACATAGATCTCCTCTTCTAAATCCCCATTTAGAAATGCCGTCTTTACATCCATTTGATGTATCACAAGGTTATGAATTACTGCAATTGCAATCAGAACTCTAATAGTAGAGATTTTAGTAACAGGAGAATAAGTATCAAAATAGTCAATTCCTTTCTTTTGACTATAACCCACTACAACTAATCTAGCCTTAAATTTTTCAATGGATCCGTCAGGCCTCAATTTTCGTTTAAATATCCATTTACACCTTATAGGTTTAGAGCCTTTTGGCAGATCAATTAGTTCCCATGTATGGTTGGCCATAATGGAATCTATTTCACTCTTAATAGCTTCTTTCCAAAAATCAGCATCTATAGAATTAACAGCTTCTTTATATGTTTTTGGGTCTTCTTCTATTAGATAGGCAGACATAATCTCATTAGTAATCGTATCTGAATTTTCTAATAGAAAGGCTGAAATGAAATCTGGTCCAAAGCTATTTTCTATTCTTCTTCTTTTGCTTCTCCTAGGTTCAAAAGCAACATCATTTTCATTCTCATCCTGAGGTAGAGATGAAGCAGACACAATTGGAGTAGGAATGGGTAATGAAGTAGAAGCACTAGTTGCATCACACTGTTTGTCTTTCTTTAGGGGAAAGATGTTTTCAAAAAGCACTACATTTATAGATTCATATATGCTATAGTCATTCAGATTCATGAACTTATAACCGGCACGATTTGAGGCATAACCAATGAAAACACAATCAAAGGTATTGGGTCCTATGTTTGGCTTTCTAAAGGATGGAAATGCAATTTTAGCAAGACAACCCCAAACTCTCAAAAAAATTCAAATTGGGTGCAAACCCCTTCCACAGTGCTATTCAGAATATAACATGCAGATAAGACAACTTCCCCCCTCATATTATCAGATAACCCATAACTAATTAACATGGCATTCATCATCTCTTTGAGAATTCTATTTTTCTTTTCAGCTATACCGTTTTGTTGAGGTGTATACTGTGCACTAGTCTCATGTACAATGCCATTATTCTCACAAAAGGACTTAAGGAAAAAAGTTCCATACTCTCCTCCCCTATCGGACCTAAGCCTTTTTATTTTCTTATCTAATTGATTTTCTACCTCTGATTTAAACTTAATAAACATATGTTCAGCCTCATCTTTTGATTTCAATAAGTACACTTTGGTATATCTAGAGAAGTCATCAATAAAAGTAATGTAATACCTTTTGCCACCTTTGCTGACAGAATTTTTAAACTCAGCCAAATCAGAGTGAATTAAACCAACTAGTTCTGTACTTCTACTCTCAACAGGTAAGAAAGGTTTCTTTGCAAATTTTGCTTCCACACATATAGAGCATTTGGAATTAATTTCAGAGTTAGTAACATTTATAACATGCATATTTCCCAACTTTTTAATGGAAGCAAAATTTACGTGTCCTAATCTACCATGCCACAAATCAATGGATTCACTCAAGTAAACAGAAGTAGATGTAGTTGCATTAATTCCAACAGAATTCACATGGACAGTGTTCAAAATAAAGAGGCCATCAGCTAGGTACCCTTTTCCCACAAAAGTCCCATTCCTAGTGAGAATAACCTTATCAGCCTCAAAAATAATTTTTAAACCAGCCTTATTTAGCAAGCTACCAGAAATAAGATTCCTACGAAGAGCAGGCACATACAACACATTATTTAAAGATAAGCTTTTTCCAGAAGTTAACTTAATTAAAACTGTTCCTTTACCGACAACACCAGCAGTGGTGTTTCCCATGTAGACGCATTCCCCATCGGCAACGTCCTCAAAGTGATTAAATGTTGGAAATTAAGGCTAAGGTATAGCAGCGGAAATATAAAAATTTTAGCCTATTTCCTTTTAACCATAGGATCCGTTAATCGTTATTTCATATAAAAAGGGATAAGAAGGAATACCTTTCGATGAACAATCTACCGCTGTTAAAGAAGCGCCCATAATTCTTCTCCGAGATTCCAACCACAAAGTATAACACGGTGAGGTTAAGATGGAATCAACCCTTATGAGATGCAACCAAATTAGATTGTCTCTAATTAACCAACACAAGATCAAAGAGAAAAGGAGATGAATGAGATTAATCAATTGACGGAAGCCGTATGAATTCTTGTCCAAGAACTAGGGGATGCATCCATCTCTCTTTTGGTTCAAAGTCTTATGTGTGATCCATTAGGTTCTTACTACTTCTGGCCGTATGCAACTATTAAATTAATTTCTTCAAGAATTATATTTAATCCTTGCATAACGGAATGATGTACTGGGTATGTTATTGGCAAGTCTGTAATCATTCCCCCAGAGTCCGTTAAGAAGACAGGTTGATTCTGTCGTTAACCCTTCCGTATTAGTTACAGTATAATTCGATCCTATATCAACTACATCCTTGAACTAAATCTTATGACTATGGGTGAGGTCAAGTCACATATAGCGAGACGTTCATTTTACTTGTACAGGCCGAGTCAACTCAAATAGATAGGTTAAGTGAAATCTGTATTTCTACTCTTAAGCTATCACCTTGCAAGGATTTAGAGTCGAGTCTTCCACAAGCGATCCTTGGATGTATCTCCCATTAATCGGGAGTGATAAATGCTCAATCCAATGTATAACTACCCTGACATTACCTCCTGTGACACCCAACCTTTGCAGTTCACACCCGAGAGTCATCTCTGTTAAAGATCGTGGGACCACAGGATCAAAGTCTCACATTCAGTAATTCAGGATGACCAATTAACATTCCTTTGAGTCTGAGGATTAGTTATACCTATTAATACCAATGAGATGAACAGGTGACAATGAAGAATCTACCCATCCTGTTATCTCAAATCGGATCCCCAATCCTAATGAACGTCGTTTCATCGGATCTATGTAACTGTCTAGATATCTATATATATGAAGCTTGTGAGATCAGCTTTATGTCGGACAGAAGACATTGTTACATACAAGTCTCAACAGTGATATATCAATCCTAAACATATCACTTGACTTGGGGTGGTTTTAAGTTTATTAGTTTATTATAAAGTTTTGTCTCACTTCATGCTTGTATGAACACTTTATAATCACTTTAAACAAACTTACAGATTTCCTTTCATTAGACTTTATTTAGTGCTTAAAAGGGATTGCCTTTATATAGTTATAAAACATATCTCTCATTAAAACAAATGACATAAAGAACAATTCATTTACATTAAGTTTGTATCCTGCAACAATTGTCTATAGGACACTAAACCCCAACATACTCCCACTTGAACTAAAGCCAATTGTTTCTAAAACTTATCCCAGTAGAAGTTAAATGACGATCATGTACTTTCTAGGTTAAAGGCTTTGTCAACGGATCTGCAACGTTGTCCTCTGTAGGTACTCTTTCTATTCTCACATCTCCTCTAGCCACAATCTCTCTAATGATGTGGTATCGCTTTAGGTAGTGCTTGGATGCATTATGAGACCGTGGTTCCTTTGCTTGCGCAATGGCTCCATTATTATCACAGTACAGAGTAATGGGATTAACAATGTCAGGCACCACTCCTAGTTCTGTAATGAAGTTTCTAATCCAAACTGCTTCCTTTGATGCTTCCGCAGCAGCGATGTACTCTGACTCGGTCGTAGAGAAAGCTACGCTTCCCTGCTTGGAACTTTTCCAACTGACCGCGCCCCCATTCAAGATAAACAGGTATCCTGATTGGGATTTAAAATCATTCTCATCTGTGAGATGACTAGCGTCTGAAAATCCTTTAATTTTCAGATCTCCTTCTCAATACACTAGGAACATGTCTTTAGTCCTTCTCAAGTACTTAAGAATGTTCTTGACGGCAATCCAATGCTCGTCTCCCGGATTCCCTTGGTAACGACTCGTTACAGATAACGCGAACGCTACGTCAGGTCTAGTGCATAGCTTAGCATACATAATCGAACCGATCGCGCTGGCGTACGGGACTACAGCCATGCGTCGTTTGTCATCATCAGTTTTAGGACATTGATGATTGTTTAACTTTACTCCATGTACCATGGGTAAGTTACCTCATTTCGATTCAAGCATGCTAAACCGATTTAGCACCTTTTCAATGTATGTAGCCTGTGAAAGACCAAGCAGTCTTCGCGATCTATCTCTATAGATCTTTATACCAAGTATATAAGCTGCTTCACCAAGGTCTTTCATTGAGAAGTTACCAGATAACCACACTTTCACCGATTGTAATAGAGCAATGTCATTTCCCATTAACAGTATATCGTCCACATATAGTATGAGAAATACTATAGAGCTCCCACTTGCTTTCTTGTAAATGCAAGCTTCTTCGCAATTTTGTTCGAAACCAAATTGTTTTATGGTTTCGTCAAAACGCTTGTTCCAGCTTCTAGATGCTTGCTTGAGTCCATAAATGGATCTCTGAAGTTTGCAAACTTTATTTGCATCCTTTGATATGAAACCTTTAGGCTGCATCATGTATACATCCTCAAGCAGGTTTCCATTTAGGAAAGCTGTTTTCACATCCATTTGCCAAATCTCATAATCGTAGTGAGCGGCAATAGCAAGCATGATTCTGATTGATTTGGACATAGCAACAGGAGAGAAGGTTTCGTCATAATCAACACCTTGTTTCTGACGATATCCTTTCGCTACCAACCTAGCCTTGTAGGTGCTAACCTTTCCATCCATGTCAGTCTTCCTTTTTGAAGATCCACCTACACCCAATGGGAATTATCCCTTCGGATGGATCAACCAAAGTCCACACTTGGTTAGTATACATGGAATCCATTTCAGAATCCATGGCTTCAAGCCATGCTTTAGAATCTGGACTAGTAAGAGCCTCTTCGTAGTTTTCGGGTTCGTCGTCTAACACGGGAACCTCGTTATCATCTCCCACTAGAAAACCATATCTAACTGGGAGTTCACGAACTCTTCGTGATCTACGAATAGGTGCCACTGGAGTCTCATCTAATGGGACTTCTTCGGGTACCTCAACCGCTTCTGTTGTTTCAGTCGGTGTTTCTTCCTCTTGAACTTCGTCGAGTTCGATCACGCTTCCCTTTTGTGTTTCTTCGAGAAACTCTTTCTCTAAGAAGGTTGCGTATCTGGATACTATTACTTTCTGATCATCTGGATGATAGAAGTAATACCCCATGGTTTCTTTGGGATATCCAATGAAGAAACATTTATCAGATTTAGAATCTAATTTGTCGGACGCTATGCGTTTGACATATGCTGAACAACCCCATACTCTCATAAATGAGAACGCAGGTTTCCTACCAATGAACAATTCATATAGTGTGGAACTAGCGGATTTAGTTGGTACTCGGTTCAGGGTGAAGAGGGCAGTTTCTAAGGCATAACCCCAGAACGATTTTGGAAGTAAGGCCATGCTCATCATGGATCGTACCATATCTAATAGGGTACGGTTTCCCCTCTCGGATACACCATTGTGTTGTGGTGTATAGGGAGGTGTCCATTGTGAGCATATCCCACATTCAGTTAGATAATTCAGAAAATCATCTGAAAGATATTCGCCACCTCGATCGGATCGAAGTGTCTTTATTTTCTTTCCTAATTGATTTTCCACTTCATTCTTGAAGCATTTGAACTTGTCAAAAGCTTCTGATTTGTGCCTCATCAAGTAGATGTAACCATATCGAGTATGGTCATCTATGAAGCTTATGAAGTATCTGAATCCTCCTCTTGCTTGGACGGACATAGGACCGCATACATCTGAATGAATGAGTCCCAGAGTGTCTGATACACGCTCACCTTTATTGCTAAAGGGTGTCTTTGTCATTTTACCTTTTAAACATGATTCGCATGTTTCCAATGATTCGGAATCGATTGGATCTATAAGCCCATCTGAATGTAGCTTTAGCATGCGTCTCTTGTTTATATGGCCTAAACGATAATGCCACAAGTAAGTTGAATTATCTATCTTATGTCTTTTGGTATCAATTGCAAAAACAGGAGTTTTATCATCTAACACATAAATCCCATTTTGTGATATTCCTGAAAAATAAAAGATCGAATCTTTATAAAAATTGCAACTATTGTTCTTTATTGAAATATGAAAACCGTCGTCAACAAGACGGCTAATAGAAATAATGTTACGAGACATCTCATGAACGTATAAACAATTCCTTAATTCTATTACAAGCCCAGAGGGCAAAAGTAAAACATAATCTCCAATTGCGAGGGCGGCAACTCTTGCTCCATTTCCCACTCGCAAGTTTATGCTTCCTTTCTTAAGTTCCTTAGTCTGTTTTAGCTCCTGCATATTTGTACAAATATGAGATCCACATCCGGTATCAAGTACCCAAGATTCAGACAATGAAACTGTATTTATTTCAATATAAAACATGCCAGATGCTGAAGCACCGTTATTTTCCTTCTCGTGGAAGGTTAGGTACTCCATGCAATCCTTCTTCCAATGCCCTTAGTCATCACAATAGTAGCACTTTCCTTTGGGCTTCTTTGGTTCCTTTCCCTTTGTTTCGGTGAGCACAGCCCCCTTGCATTTATCAAGATGGTTTGGATCGGGAGCGACCCCTTTCCTATTTCTCGATCCTTCAATAGCAAGGGCCAACATTTCCTCGTTTTCTTTTATAATGGGCTCGACTGACTCGAGCATATGTGCAAGCTCTACAAGAGAGGTTTGCAAGCCACTCATCTGATAGTTCATGATGAACTGTGAGTAGCTCTCAGGGAGGGACTGTAGAAGTAAGTTTTCACTTAGTTCATGGTCCATCGCATCTCCAATACTAGAAAACTTGGTTATGAGGCTGATCATCTTGGCACAATGTACCATCACAGATGTGCCCTCCTGCATCTTGCTTTTATATAACTCCTTGGTTATTTCGAAGCGCTCGCACCGAGTTTCTATCACAAATAGCTCTTTAAGGTGCTTGACCATGGAAGAGGCATCCATATCTGAATGTAGTTGCCTTTTAACCTCCGGTGTCAATGATGCAAGTATGATGTCCCCTACTTGATCGTCATCAGCTTTATGCTTCAAGTAAGCATAAACCTCTTGGTAGGGAGCATCATCCATTGGGTAAGGGGGTATCGGTGTATCAAGTACATACCCTTTCCTTTCGAACTTCAAAACAATTTTGAGGTTACGAAACCAGTCGGTGAAGTTTGAACCATTCAATTTGTTATCGGTAAGGATGTAACGCAGATTGGTGTTAGTCATGATTTTAAGAGCGTATGTTTAAACAAAACCTGAGAGTGAGAAAGAGTAAACGTATGTCATTCATTTGCTTTAAAGTATAACAATCTAAGATTATAGGCCTTTTAATTTATTTCAGATTGCTCACACTATTTTGCCAAATTAATAACCCTCCATATTAATTTGAAGAATTTCACAAATCCTTTAGTGAGCTAGGATCCTAACTCCTGAGATTTCGCCTTGACTTTAGCCAACAAGCTAGTCCCATTTGTTAGGTAGATTCATGCATTCAATCACATCTCGAATGTGATTCCTAGGTTATTGGGTTACTAACCACATTAGTAACTAATATGTCATTCATATTAATCCCAACCATTTTGCCCATTAGTTTATGACAACATGAGTTTGCCCATCCAATTATCATAATCTAATTTAAGTACTACCCCATATTCATGAAAGAATGATTTTCGATAATCCAGGTGTTACCATAAGACCCCGAGCTTGACTTTAGCCAACAACCCAAAGGCCCCCAATACTGCCGGCTGAATTATAATATTAGGGAGGGGCAACCGATTTTAATAACTTGCTTATTTACTTAACTTTTTAATGAGGGATTTTTATTTAAGTCTCATAATCTAACTTAGTCTTGATTTGCTTTATCATACATCAGACACACATACATACATACATTGGCGTTATGGACATATCATCTAAATTATTCCGCCGAGCCAGAGATGGAATAAAAGGCCAAACCTAAGGAAATACTAACTATTACATATTTCTCTTTAGGTCCTCCGTCTTCTCCATGGCGCTTTGAAATTACATATTAATTTCTATACTACTATAAGAAAACTTCAATTGAATTGAAGGGAATCAGATGAGAGGAGAAATTACAATAGATAGTAGAAAGGCAGGACGCGCATGCCCTATTTCAAAAATACCAAAAGACTAAAAGAGGGTCCAAATATGTCCATAACTCCAAACATGCAAATACTCAATTAAATAAATTTAATTGGTTGATTACATAACCGTCTTATGTAATATTTAGGTTAATCACATTAACTCGTCAAATTAACTTTCATCCAATTTTACATCTTATCGTTTCGTATCTTTATATTAACCCTTAGATTAATATAACCATATAAAACGTCGATTATGCATGTCCCAATTATTTTGATTTCAATTCATTTAACGCTTTGATTTACAACTTGGTAAAAACAAACTTTTAAACGAATTTTTCATTCGATAATCAAAACAGAAAACTATTGATTTCCGAAACATATATATATATATATATATATTATTTACAAGCCGATTTTAACAATTAAAATCAAGTGGGATTCGGGCTAGGGCCCGAAACTGGGCTGCTGCCGTTTGGCAGCAGCCCCGCGGCTGCGCACGCGGCTGGTCGCGCCGTGAGGCGCGACCCGAGCCGCTGTCGTATATTTTTTTTATAAAATATAAATATATATATCAGTTTTTAAAACGATTTCAAAAACGATTTTCAGAAATAGGAAAAACTACAATAGATTTCCGTTTTATCTTTTAGAATTAATAAAACTAATTTTATTAACCTAACTATAAAACAAATAGATTTTGTTATAATGATTATCAACCGAAATAATTAGGAACATACGCATAATCAATTTTAATTAACAATTAACTAAAATTTATTTATCTTTAGAATTAATTAATCAAACAATTTGTTAATTAATCCTAACCATAAATATTTATTCAATCCTATTGAAAAACTTCTAAATTTTCATATATGAAATAACGGATTTAACGATGGCTCTGATACCACTGTTGGAAATTACGGCTAAGGTATAGCAGCGGAAATATAAAAACTTTAGCCTATTTCCGTTTAACCATAGGATCCATTAATCGTTATTTCATATAAATAGGGATAAGAAGGAATACCTTTCGATGAACAATCTACCGTTGTTAAAGAAGCGCCCACAATTCTTCTCCGAGATTCCAACCACAAAGTATAACACGGTGAGGTTAAGATGGAATCAACCCTTATGAGATGCAACCAAATTAGATTGCCTCTAATTAACCAACACAAGATCAAAGAGAAAAGGAGATGAATGAGATTAATCAATTGACGGAAGCCGTATGAATTCTTGTCCACGAACTAGGGGATGCGAATTCACTTTTTCTCTCTTAATGTAGGTTTCGAAAATCACAATAAGGGGAGGGGATTAGCTTAGTCGAAATTCTCATAAGGAGGGGGCATATATAGTCACTTGTATCTAAACCCTAGTTAGATAGGAATAGGTTACTTAATAGGAATTCCATTCGGAATAGGATTCCTAATTATTATCTTATAATATATCAAATACATTTAGGATAATAATAAATAACCTAATTGGATAATAATAGGAGTATATTAATCTAATTAAAACTCCTAACTTAATTATCTCTTAATTAATTTAATTCACAAACCTAATCAAATTAGGATTAATGGAATTAAAATAATTCCTTATTTACTATATATAAATTTCGGCCCCCTCTATATAAATGGGCCTTACTGGGCTCATTTGGGCTTCCATCTATTAATGACATCCATCTCTCTTTTGGTTCCAAGTCTTATGTGTGATCTATTAGGTTCTTACTACTTCTGGCCGTATGCAACTATTAAATTAATTTCTTCAAGAATTATATTTAATCCTTGCATAACGGAATGATGTACTGAGTATGTTATTGGCAAGTCTGTAATCATTCCCCCAGAGTCCGTTAAGAAGACAGGTTGATTCTGTCGTTAACCCTTCCGTATTAGTTACAGTATAATTCGATCCTTTATCAACTACATCCTTGAACTGAATCTTATGACTATGGGTGATGTCAAGTCACATATAGCGATACGTTCATTTTACTTGTATAGGCCGAGTCAACTCAAATAGATAAGTTAAGTGAAATCTGTATTTCTACTCTTAAGCTATCACCTTGCAAGGATTTAGAGTCGAGTCTTCCACAAGCGATCCTTGGATGTATCTCCCATTAATCGGGAGTGATAAATGCTCAATCCAATGTATAACTACCCTGACATTACCTCCTGTGACACCCAACCTTTGCAGTTCACACCCCAGAGTCATCTCTGTTAAAGATCGTGGGACCACAGGATCAAAGTCTCACATTCAGTAATTCAGGATGACCAATTAACATTCCTTTGAGTCTGAGGATTAGTTATACCTATTAATACCAATGAGATGAACAGGTGACAAGGAAGAATCTACCCATCCTGTTATCTCAAATCGGATCCCCAATCCTAATGAACGTCGTTTCATCGGATCTATGTAACTGTCCAGATATCTATATATATGAA
Organism: Euphorbia lathyris; assembly: GCF_963576675.1. NCBI lineage: Eukaryota > Viridiplantae > Streptophyta > Magnoliopsida > Malpighiales > Euphorbiaceae > Euphorbia > Euphorbia lathyris. The sequence continues at coordinate 13,518,244 of NC_088914.1, read as the reverse complement.
GCTTGTGAGATCAGCTTTATGTCGGACAGAAGACATTGTTACATACAAGTCTCAACAGTGATATATCAATCCTAAACATATCACTTGACTTGGGGTGGTTTTAAGTTTATTAGTTTATTATAAAGTTTTGTCTCACTTCATGCTTGTATGAACACTTTATAATCACTTTAAACAAACTTACGGATTTCCTTTTATTAGACTTTATTTAGTACTTAAAAGGGATTGCCTCTATATAGTTATAAAACATATATCTCATTAAAACAAATGACATAAAGAACAATTCATTTACATTAAGTTTGTATCCTGCAACAATTGTCTATAGGACACTAAACCCCAACATTAAACAGGTCCTTGTTTGAGCATAAGTGCCTTGTAGCTCCAGTATCTAGAACCCATTCTGTTTTGTTTTCCACCAGATTAGCTTCAACCACAACAGCAGAAATAATTTCTTCATTTTCCACCAGATTGGATTGTGGAGCAGCTTTGTTGTTTGGATTCTGATTGGTGTTCTGTTGGTTCTTCCTTTGGTAGCACTGAAATGCCTTGTGGCCATGTTTACCACACACAAAGCATTCCACTACTTTCCTCTTCTGAATTCTTCCATTCTTCTTAAAATGCTTGTTCTGGTTTGAGCCTTTTTGGAATTTGGTTGAGTGTCCTTTGGTCCTGTCTTTTGGCACCACAGCAGATTCAACAATATTAGCATTAATTGAAACAGATTTTGAGGAAAGTTGCTTATCTTTCATTCTATTTGCTTCTTCAGTTCTCATGTGGCTGACAAGCTCCTGGAGATTGAAGCCTTTTTTCTTGTGCTTCAGATGGTTTCTGAAATCACTCAAAGAGGATGGAAATTTTTCCAAGAGGACATTGGCTTGCAGCAAATCAGACATTGTCATGCCTTCACCCAGAACTTCAGCAACAAGATTCTCATATTCATGAATCTGGTCAATGATGGGGTTTTCATCAACCATTTGATAATTGAGCCATCTTCCAACCACATATTTACGTTTACCAGCATCATCAGACCCGTATTTTTCTTTCAGGGTATCCCAAATTTCTTTGGCAGACCTTTTATTGAAAAAAATATCGAACAGTGGGTTCGACATATGATTTAGGAGATGACCCCTAACTGTTTTGTTGTCCTTTTCGTATTTTGCAGATCGGGTGTCATACTGCTGAACAATCAGAGACATGGAAGGACCATTTGGGACAGATGGTGGATCCTGGACAACAACATAGTCCAGTTCGAGTTGTTTAAAGAATATCAGAATTTTCTGTGACCATCTTTTGTAATTAAGACCGTCCAGAGGCTTAAGTTTCGAGAGGTCAGAAAGGGATTTCGCAATTAAGGCAGACATGATTGCGAAATAGAAAGCCGCTCTCAAATTGTAAGAAACAAAATAGGGTTACAGAAAAAACCGATTGGAAATTGAGAACAGAAATCGAACTGTGCCGTGGCGGAGGCCACTGCCTTGAAAGCGATTTCGGCAGACCGAGGTGCAATCTGGAATTCCGGCCGCTCCCCAAGATTAACACAGAAACCTTCGAACTTGTGCACTCAAAGTCGAAGATGATGGAACATCAAGAGTGTTTTTTAATTGCCCAAAAAGTTTGATTGAAAAGATTAAAAGAAAACTGTATATTCAAAGCTGGAAACTTGTTGTATTTATAGGCTTCAGAAATAAGAACGTTAGAACATTCATATACACGTTAGAACGTGGAGTAAGACCAGGAGAAAAATAAGGTTCCGCTTTTTACTAAATAAAATGTTGAAGAAAAATTCAAAGGGGTTGAAACGGATAAAAATAAAAATAAAATTCGGGCCTAGTCCAGTCGGGATGGGCGGGCGTCGCGCGAACAAATGAACGAGCGAGCGCGTGCGTGTGGTATATTTGCTAAAAACCACTTAACACAATTTAAAGGCTTCTAAAGCCCAATTCTATATATACCCACTCAAAGGTTTGTAAGTTTCCTATGTAGGATTATAAAAGTGCTCTTGAGAGCAAAGTCCCTAAAGACAAATATACCCCACACTTCAAAGCCATTTTTATTCAACACCAAAGCCATTTTTCTAACACGTTCATCCATCACATCAAGAGGGACAAAGCCTACATGTAAAAGATTCTCTCCAAATAGAAGGCTTCAAATTTTTAGGAGAAATTATGATGATGTTGATGGATCGAATGAACCACAATATGGATCAGTTGATTCAGGTTGCTTCAAGAGGCGGCAAGAAAGAATTACACGAGTTTAATGTCGCTCACTAAATATTTTCAAAGCTTTCTCTATCTAAATATTTACTTTTCCCCCCTCACTAAACAACACATAAATGACCTCTAAATTAAAAGGTTAAAGAATTAAATTTGCTTAGCCTTTGAATTTTTTAATTTTAAGATCATCAAAGATCATTTTAATTTTGAGGTTCTTGTTTTTAGTAAGGCAAAAAATGTAAGTCATCTCCTGGTCGAAAAAAAAACTTCACTCTTTGTTCGGACAAAAAAAATCATAAATACCTATTTGAGAAAACTTGAAAGCACAATATTTTTTTGTTGGGCTTAAACCTTAATATTACAGAAAGAAAATGAAAAGGCAAAGCTTTTATTGTTGCTGGGTTTTCGATTGTTATACCTTGGATTGACTTGTTTGTTTTGTTTATTTTGAGTATTTGTGAAGCCTGTGGATATACTGCTTTCACTTTCTTCTCCGTTTTTGACAGGTGCAAGGCCTATCTTTCTTTCATGCTGTATGGACAAAGCGAATGCTTTGTTTAATGAAGGTAAAGGCTCAATAAGAAGAATTTGGGAGCAGATGGTAGAGTAAGAGTCGTTCAACCCTTAAAGAAAAGTGATGACTTGATCATCATCTTGTTGGTCTCGTAGAACTTTGAAGGAGTTGCAGCTGCAAGTTTGTCTGCAGGTACACTTCGGCATGGGTCTGAGGTTCATTAACTCATCATATAGTGTTTTAAAAATCTGTGTAGTATTCTGTAACATTTCCATTCCCTTGTTTTAAGTTGTGTATTTCTCTTCACAGCTCCAGTATTCTTAAGGAGTCTGTTTGCGCAAATCGTTCCTTTACGTCTGCCCAAACTTGATCAGCCTTGTCAAACCACATGATGCTCCTAGCGATCGAAGGTGAGAGTGTGTGATGAATCCAAGACATCACTATGTTGTTGCATCTCTCCCACTGATTATACATGTTGTCTTCCACTGCAGGTGTCTTGGCAGTGTCATCTACGAAAGAAAACTTGTTCTTTGACATTATGGCTACTTTGATGGACTGTGACCATTGATGGTAATTAGGTCCGGTGAGGACCGGTAACACAATGGCTAATGACGGTGTTTCATTTTGTGGAAGATGATAGGGGCTGCTGGAACTGATCATATGAACAACAATTGTTGCCTAATGTTTTAAAGAAGAATTTTCTCTGATACCATATGAATGTTGAATGAGGTAAGAAATTTAATATTATGATATTTCTCAATAAAAGATCATAACCTTATCTTTACATTTATATATTGATACTAGGTTTTTTGAGAAAGAAAAAAGACTATGATAAGTAATCAACGGCATAAAACAAGTGTCATGATCTCAACCATTGATCACAACTGATTATGATGAATGATGGAGATGGACTTGGTGAATGATAGAGTGCATTGGGGTGCATCTTAATCAAGTGGATTGCTTCTGGAATATACCAAAGCGCAAAATGTTCAAAAATTCCCCTGGGTAATTGAAGGGTTGGCCGAATAAGACTTAAAGTCTTGTGCTGCATTCATTTCCTTATACTTTGTGTTTATTGAGACTTTAACTAGACTTTTCTGTAAAAGAGACTCTTCACTTCATCTCTCCCAAACTTCATCTTCCTTCTTCGTTTTTGTGTTGTAAGCAAAGCAAAAGCTTTACCTTTTCATTTTGATTGGAAATCCATATATCTCATTCGGGTTTTTTTTCCGTGTGATTTGCATTTATTATCTATAATTCTTTCATTTACACTTTTTGGATTTAGCCCAAGCGAGAAATCGTCTTATATTGTACGTAGATCACTAAATTTATACGGTTGCAATAGGAAGGACGAGTTTGGATTGCAACTTTTTTTTTAGAATGGGGGAATTGGATTGGTGTGAAGTACGTGATTTATAGTTTTTTTTTTTTTTTTGTTTCCGGTGTTCTTTTTATAGTTTTTATTGATATTTGTAGCCTTTTTTTCTTTCTTTATAAATTTTATACCGAATTTAGTCTCGATTTATGTGGGGTTTTATTCTTCTATATTTTTTTATGTGTATTTTGCTTTAATGAAATAATATATATTTTTCTATTAAAAAAATCTAATTAGCTTATAATTTTTGTGATTGGATAAGGATTATTTATTAAGTTGCTTAATTATTTTGGTGACAGTTAGGTTTCTGATGATACAAATAAATCCTGAATATCAACTTCAATCATTTTCAATATATTATGATATCTTCCAAATAGCCAACACTTCACTTTTCTACTCAAATCCAGAAATCAATATAGATTTACTAAAATATTTTATTGTATTAAACACAATTTAGTTATGATGAGTTTTCAATAAAAAAAAATAAAAAATAACATATAAATGATTGAATAAATTATAAACGGATAAGATACAAAAATACTCATAACATTTACAGCCAGAAGTAATTTTACCGCTAACGTCAATAATGATGCAATTTTACTCCCAACGTTGGCAAACAAGAAAAATTTTACCCCTAACGTTGATAACTTGTGTCAATTTCATATTATAAAATATAAATATTTTATTCATTATTCTGCACCAAGAGTTAGTTCTAAAAAAAATTCATATTTTTTCTGATTTAATAATATGATGTGGGGCATCTTTCTCTAGGATCAGGTCCGGACGAGGGAAGTCGGAGGAAGAATCAAGCACGAGCAACAAGCGAGTAGGGAGGCCAAAACTGTGCCACACAATAAGTGGGGCACGCTCCGCGTGGTTTATTACACGCTCCATGTACTTGAGGGTTTGATCCAGAGAAAAGTCCAGGAGGTCATCCACGCGGGGCTTGGATCAGGCACGCTCCGCGTAGAGTTAAAACACGCTCCGCGTATAAGAAGAAATGATCCGGAGAAGAGCTCAACAGCCAAGGCACGCCCCGCGTGCCTTCAGCTTAAGGAACTTGCTCCTTACTCCAGCTTCCTCCTTATTTACAATCATATCACTCCTTATTTACACCTTTGCCACTCCCTTATTACAACCATGCCACTCCCTATTTACCATCCATGCCACCCATTTATATTTCACTCATTTACCCCTTATCTTTATGTTTTAATTAGCTATGTAATTTGCCCTTTATGTAATTTGGCAATTAGGGTTTTTGAGATGATATAAATTCATCTCTTTCTCTTTGTAATGCTTTAACTTTTTATCAATCAAATTATCAACTTCTTTGTGAAGCTTTGTTAAGGTTCTACCTTCAACAATGGGGATTTTATTATTCCTATGGATTTAGTCCATGAAATTAGGATTCACTCCTTCTAGTTTAGCTAGAGAAGAATATCTTTATTAGTTTACGATTAAAACTAACACGTCACGAAACCGATCCGTGTCAGTTGGTATCAGAGCCGATCGTTTTCTTTGAACGGAGACTTCTTTCGACAATGATTCAACCGTGTTATTCACAAGCCTTAAAGGAACGTCTTGAAGCCGAAACAATGGAGATGAAGCTCCAATATGTTGAGATGATAAGAAAGACAAGAGAGAACTTGGAGCAAGAAGAGATGGAAAGACTCCAAAGGAGAACCCGAAGTAGCCGGAGGCGACAACGTCGAGCCCAACGGAAAAGAGATGGTGAAACCATTATCTCATCTTCTAAGGATTCATCCCAAATCTGTCCTCTATTGCACAAGGAAGAGGTAAATCCAAAGCTTTCAACTCTTGATGTGGAAGTTATGGGTATGCTTATTAATAGTGAGGATTTGGTTGGTTGTGATGTTGAAGTAGATTTAAGTTCTCATTGTGGATTTATTGCTAATGAAATTGTTGATGAGGATTTAAATGTATGTGTGGATGAGGAGGAAGGGATGCTTATACATGAGAACATGGGGAATGTTGAATTTGTGTGTGGTAATTTTGAGGAAACCCATATTGAGAAGGGTACTCCCCAAGTGTTTGATGAAATGCCCCTTAGGCATAGGCACATATGTATGATTAAGGACATTGAGGATATTTGTCTTGAAGAGGGGGAGAAGGAGTTTGGGCTTATTAATCTCTTTAAGGAGAAAGATGAAATTAGTTTATGTGTGGAGATTGATGGCTATGGTGATGGGAGAGATGTTGATGGTTCTACCATGTTGGGTTGTAGCATGTCTTTTGAGTCGGACGCCTTGGCATGTGAATTAGTCGGTTCGAGTTATGGAGAGGAGTGGGAGGAAACGAAAGGTCATGGGAAAAGACGGATCGTGGATGAAGATGGAAATGAATTTGAATATAACCATAAAGAAGAGGAGTTAGAAGAGGAGATTGATGAAGAGGAGAACCAATCCGAGAATGAGCTCGAAAGAAATGGGGAACATAATTATCGTGAAGGCGAATTCGAGGATGAGGTTGGAGAGAGAGAGCACGCTTCCGAGGATGAAATATGTGAAGATGGTGAACTTTGTCATAGTGCATATGAGTTTGATTATGATGAAGATGGTAGAGTTTACCATGAGGAGGATGAATGTCAAAGAGTTGAGTGGAACCAATATGGGGTCACTCATGAGGAAGACGAAGATGGGGTCTACTATGATGAGAATGGGCGTCGGTGTGTTGAGTGGGATCGACACGGGGCTCCTTATGAAGATAACGAAAGTAGATTCTATTGTGATGATGAGTTGGAGGAGGTTGAATGGAACTACAATGAAGATATCTATGAGTATGATGGAGGTAGGTTCCATCATGATGATGAGTTGGGACATGTAGAATGGGACCGAAACGAAGAAGCTTATGATGATGATGAAGGTCGGTTCCAAGATGAATATGAGTCAGGAAATATTGGGTGGAACCAAAACGAAGATACTTATGAGCATGATGAAGGTCGATTCCGAGATGACTATGAGTCGGGAAATGTAGAGTGGGACCGAAATGAAGATGCTTATAATGGTGAAGAAAATCGGTTCCAAGATGAGGATGAGTCGGCAAGTGTTGAGTATGAGGACACCTATGAAGTTGATGATGATGGCAATGAGCACAATGTGTATTTGGTGACTAGGGTGCCAATGCCTAGTGAAGAGGAGCATAGCCAACGTCGTCGATTATTTAGAACTCGATGCTTAGTTCTTGGGAAGAAGTGTGAGATGGTGATCGACGGAGGAATCCAAGTGAATATCATTAGTCGGTCCGCCATGATCAAGTTTGGGTTGGTTCCCGAGCCACATCCTAGACCTTACCGCCTTGGTTGGGTCAACGAGGTGGAGAAGCTTCAAGTTACTCATTGGTGTAAAGTTCCTTTCACTATTGGAGCTTATGGGGATGAAGCTATGTGTGATGTTGTGGAGATGGGTGCTTGTGATGTGCTACTTGGTAGGCCATGGCAATTTGATTGTGATGCCTCACATGCGGGAAGAAGCAACACCTACACCATACGCAAAGACGGAATCTGATATGTCCTTACACCTTTGAAGAATTCTCCTAGTAAGAGAATGGAGACCGTTTTGGAAGATTATCCAACTCGGGGGTTGAATGTGAATGGGTGCATTGGTGGAACGGATAAGACATTGAATCATCTTGACTTGGGTTCCATGGAGGAATTAGCTAGCCACTCTCCTAATGAAGTCAAATCCAAAGAGGAGAATGAGGTTGAGAGGAGGAAGACCACCTTGAGAGCTTATCCAACTTGGAAGTTGAGTGAGAATGGATGCCTTGGTGGCACGGAAGAAATGTCGGTTCACAATGACTTGGGTTTGGTGGATGGTTTACCTAACCTTTCTCTTAATGAAGCTAAAACTAAGGAAGAGAATGCGATTGAGAAGGGAAAGAGCAAAGTTGAACGTGAGGAAGTTGAGCCGATGTTCGAGGGTGACAAGCACATGTCTTTCAACAAGCCACCTAAAAGGCTTCCTAAAGGGCTTCCACCTTTGATGAAGCTACCACATAACATAACATGGGATCCGGGAGATAGTGCACCTAGCTCTACATATGGTGAGTTGAACTCAAAAGAGGAGGATAAAGGCTGCTACATGATGCCTATTGATAGCACCAAGACACTTAGCACATGCCACATGCAAAGGAATCAAGTCTCTTACTTTGTAAAATCTGAACTTATTCTTTTGTGCTTTGTTGAAATATTTGTGTTGGAATGTTGGATGTGCATGTTGAGGGAGGACCTTTCATATGGTGAACCCATGAGTGGTGATCTTGTCATGAGGAATGGGAGTTTTATGATGAGGGAGGATCTTTCCTATGATGAGCCCATGAGGGGTGATCTTGTCATGAGGAATGAGAGTTTTATGTTGAGGGATGATCTTTCTTATGATGAGCCCATGAGAGGTGATCTTGTTTTGAGGAGTGTGAGCTTCATGTTGATGGAGAACATTCCATATGATGAGCCCATGAGAGATGATCTTATCGTGAGGAATGTGGACTCTATGTTAAGTGAGAACCTTCCCTATGATAAGCCTATGAGAGGCAAGCTTGTTGTGAGAAATGTGAGCTTTATGTTGAGGGAGAACATTTCCTATGATGGGACCATAGGGGTTGATCTTGTTGTGGGCTTTGGTGATTGTTTGTTGAGGGGGAATGGCTTCCCGGGGAATATAGAGAAGATGGAAGGAAGTCAAGACTTGGTAAATCCGGAATTCACTATTGTGTGCCTTATTGACATGAATGTGTGTGGGTATATGTTGTGCTTGTTGAGGAAGCATCAACCTTATGAGGAATCAATGAGAAGCGATCTTGTGATGAAGAGAGTGGGGTTTATGAAGTCTTTGATGAATGGGGATAGCCGTCCGAGAGATGTTGAGAAGGTAGAAGAAATTCAAGACTTGGGGATTGAGGGCCAAGTTAGTAAGGTGGCAAATCTTGAAGTTCCGGGATTGTTAACCCAAGGTGAGGGAGGAGCTACTATGTGTGTGCTTGGGTTCACTATGATGTGGATTGACAAATGTCGCCGGGATATTCCGTTTGATGTGGGCCATGGGCAAGGAGAGAATGAGCATGATAACCGAGTTAGTGGAATGAGTGATAGCCAAGTCCGGGCATATTCAATTCAAAGTCATGTTTGGGTTGTGAAGGGTACTCAAGGGATCGCTCCAATTTGGGTTGATATATGGCACCGGGACATGTCATTTGAGTTTGGCTATGAGCGAGTGGAGATTGAGCCTAGCATCCGGGTTGATGGCGGGAGGTACATTGAGGTCCGGGCATATTCGACTCAAGATCATGTTGGGGTTTTGAAGAATATTTGTGAGATTGATTCTAATTGGGTTGATACGTGTCATCGAGACATTCAATTCAAGGTAGGCCAAGAGCGGAAGAAGAGTGTGTTGATTCCTCAAACTCGTGATGGGGGAGATCAAGAGGACCCATGGGTGGTCCGTGCAACCAAATGAGGGGCGTTGGAAGATCACCCAAGCATTTATTGGGAAGTGGTTTGACAAGCTTCGCCAAGACATACCATTCGATGTTGGAAGAGCATCCGATATTGGTGGAGATGGGGAGATGAGTACCACGGAAGATGAAGTCCGGGGTGAGGCACTTGTGGAGATATGGGGAAAAGCTCGTGAGGAGAAGGTGAGTCCGGCAATATGTGGAGTGGACTTCTTGAATTCATCTCGAACAACACTTTGGTTCGATGTGAGGACTTGGGTTCATTCACAACGAACACGTCTCATCAATATGTGGCAAGCAACTTGGGGTCAAGTTCTTTTTAAGAGAGAGTGTATGATGCGGGGCATCTTTCCCTAGGATCGGGTCCGGACGAGGGAAGTCAGAGGAAGAATCAAGCACGAGCAACAAGCGAGTAGGGAGGCCAAAAATGTGCCACACAATAAGTGGGGCACGCTCCGCGTACTTGAGGGTTTGATCTAGAGAAAAGTCCAGGAGGTCATCCACGCGGGGCTTGGATCAGGCACGCTCCGCGTAGAGTTAAAACACGCTCCACGTATAAGAAGAAATGATCCAGAGAAGAGTTCAGCAGACAAGGCACGCCCCGCGTATAATGAGTACTGATCCGGAGAAGAGCTCAACAGCCAAGGCACGCCCCACGTATAATTAGGCATGCCCCGCGTGCCTTTAGCTTAAGGAACTTGCTCCTTACTCCAGCTTCCTCCTTATTTACAATCCTGTCACTCCTTATTTACACCTTTGCCACTCCCTTATTACAACCATGCCACTCCCTATTTACCATCCATGCCACCCCTTTATATTTCACTCATTTACCCCTTATCTTTATGTTTTAATTAGCTATGTAATTTGCCCTTTATGTAATTTGACAATTAGGGTTTTTGAGATGATATAAATTCATCTCTTTCTTGTAATGCTTTAACTTTTTATCAATCAAATTATCAACTTCTTTGTGAAGCTTTGTTAAGGTTCTACCTTCAACAATGGGGATTTTATTATTCCTATGGATTTAGTCCATGAAATTGGGATTCACTCCTTCTAGTTTAGCTAGAGAAGAACATCTTTGTTAGTTTACAATTAAAACTAACACGTCACGAAGCCGATCCGTATCATAATAATAGAATTGAAGATTAATATTTTTACATCTGGCGAAATACATGAATTTCTTTTGTTCAACTCGTACAAAATACAATGTATATTTTTAATTTTTTTTCCACGTTTAATTATACGTTTGTGATCTAATACTAATTAATGATAAAATGACGCACATGTAAAATATAGGTGAAAAAATTCATAACCAAAAAGACAGCTTAATAAAATAATTTTTAAATTAACCAAACTTGTGAACATAACAGGTAAAATGATGATTCCTAAATGATGATGACAATAAATATTTTTTTTAGCACTAATCCCTTGTTGAAAGTGCAAGCAAAGTAAAACTTTTGCCCTTAGTGGACGTTTTCTCTCCTTTCCTCAGCACTTCATTTTGCTGTGTGTTAGGTTCCTTCCCATTGTGGCTTTTTTTCCTCTACTTCTTCCCTTCCTACGCCTTCATTTCTCTAAACTCCACAGCTCCCTCTTTCTCCCCCATTCATTCGCCTACCTACGCCCTCCTTTCCCCACATCCTGTGTGGTTTGTTTTTTGTCACTGATCGCAGTAGCTATGGATTCCAACTTAGAATCTCAGATGGCCAGAGTTAAGCTCACAGACCCAGAAGATAAAGTCATTGATCTCTGTCAGGAACAGGAAAGAGTTTCTGATATTTTGGTTAAGCCTAGCCTGGTAGGGAGAGTGCTCTCAAATAAACCACTCAACCTCTGTGGTATGGGGCAAGCTTTTAGGATAGCATGGAGAGTCAAGGCTTTCCAGTTAAAGGAGTTGGGAAACAGCATGTTCCTATGTGAATTTGAGTCCAAACGAGATAAAGATAGGGTGCTACATGAAGGTCCCTGGCATTTTGAGAGGAATCTGGTTATCATAAGAGGCATTCAAGGAGACGAACAACCTGATGATCTTTCCTTAAATAAGTGTGCGTTTTGGGTTCGGATTTCAAACCTTCCTCTAAACCGCCGTGATGCCGAGTCTATCGGAAAAGTTGCAAGCAGTATAGGGGAGGTGCTGGAAATAGACAGTGAGGCCATAGATTCTTGGTGCAACTTCGTCCGAGTACGGGTGGATGTTGAGATTAATAAGGCCCTCTTAAGGGGTATAAAGATTAAAAATGGAAGTGGGGTGGTAACATGGGTTTCTTTTAAGTATGAAAGAGTGCCAAATTTCTGTTACTGGTGTGGCAAATTGGGGCATGTCCATGAGGAATGCGCTGAAGTCCCAGAGGATTTTGATGAAGATGAGTGGCCTTATAGTCAAAACCTAAGGGCAACCCCTCTCAAATTAAGAACTTTCAAAGTTGATGCAGCCTCTAGTAAAGTTGTATTAGAGCAGATAGGTTCGAATAAGGGTGTAGCCAGACAACTGTTTGTTGGTTCTAATTCCAGTAACCTGCAAGTGAACTCCGGCAAACAACTTACTGTACCAGACGGCATCACAGACATGGAAACCGACGGTGGAGAGAAGCATGGGGATGACGTTGCACTCCCTGGTGAATTCAACCCTATTTTTGGACAAACCCATATGGTGGAACATGCTGGTGGACTGACAGTGCCGGCGGTCAACGAAGAAGAGCGTACTAAAGAACAAGAGTTTTTAATGCCGCCTCTCAGCAGCTCCAAGATGTTAATTAATGAGTCTCACAATTCTGTCTTGCCTTGTGAGAATGTGGACCCCAAGGCTCTATCTTTGACTCCAACACAAGCAGAAATTGTCCTTCCATCATCTTCTAGGAGCATCTTAAATGTAGTAAGTCCTATTTACACTTATTGTGATAGAATGGAGCCAGGCCCTACATATACCTCTAAGCCGCACGAAGTTAAGTTATTAACCAATGAGGTGTCAATTAGGGCCCCTTGTCTGCATGAAGTAGCCAACGTCTTTAATGACTACAGCAGTAATCTGCATGGGGTCTATATTGGAACCAATAGTGAGTATCCCAATCACCCTATTATACAAGGGAGCCTATCAAAAAACACATCAACTACGTCACACGCATGTGTGGGAACAGTATCATTGGAAGAAAGCCACCCAAAGCAGGAGCCACGCACACACCTGCAAAAAACCAAAAAATCTCTTTCTCTCAACTATGGAAAAGACAGAAATTATTTACAAGGAAAACATGTTCAGCCTGCATCAATGGAGGATAATAAGAGTCTCAAAGCACCAAAGAAGGCAGCAGGGAAAAGGAAAACAACAGAGGATGGACCAATCAAGGTCTCAGAGAGTACTGGTAAGAAGTCATGACACAGCAATGCGGAAGAGGCTATGATTATAGAGGCGGAGGTTGCCGGGCAACCCCGCCTAACATTATGAATCTCCTAAGTTGGAACGTCCGGGGGCTGGGCAACCCTAGGACGGTCCGTGCATTGTCTCACATTGTGAGATCCAACTGCCCAGAGGTGATCTTTCTTATGGAAACAAGATTGAGAAAGGATGTAATTCAGGGTTTGAAACGCAGGTTTCAGGAGTATGAATTTTTTGTTGTCGACTCGTTAGGTAGGTTAGGAGGACTACTTCTAATGTGGAAGAAGGAAATTGGGTTACGCATCCTAGGTTTCAGCCAACATTGCATTGATTTTGGTATTGAGAAAGAACATGGTTTGCTCAGTTGGAGAGGTACTGGAATATATGGGTGGCCGGAAACATCACGAAAACACCTCACCTGGAAGCTGATGACAGAACTTCATGCTCGAGAGTCACTACCATGGTTGTGTTTCAGAGACTTCAACGAAATCATGTACTCTAAGGAGAAAGATGGTGGTAATGAGCCAGACTACAGAAGCATGGAGGCATTTCGCAACTGTTTAGATGTATGTGATCTGTTTGATCTCAAGTACATAGGGACGCCGTTTACCTGGTCCAATGGAAGGAAGAATGGGGAAACGATTCGTGCGTGAACGTCTGGATAGGGCTGTTTGTCAAGTGGATTGGGAACTTCTATTCCCTAATGCAATGGTTCATCATTTGGCTAGAGTGGCTTCAGATCATTCACCCATTTTAGTAGTAACAGAAGGATGTAAGCCGGGCCGAGAAAGAGTTTTCCGTTTTGAGGAAATGTGGTTGAGGGATCCGGAGTGTCGAAAGGTGGTGCAACGATCATGATGTGACCCTATTCTAAACAACGAGACCACAGTCTGTCAAAAGCTACAACTATGTGCCCAAAACCTCAAAATCTGGAATAAAAAGCATTTCGGGCACCTCGGTTCTAAGATAAAATCTCTTACTCGCCAGCTTGAAGAGGAGGAGAGTAGGCCGATGATATCCCAAGACACAGACAAAAGTACCTATATTACAAGCGAAATTGAAAAGCTCCAGGAAGCAGAGGAAATAATGTGGAAGCAGAGGGCTCGGATTAACTGGCTACAAAGCGGAGATAGGAATACGAAATTCTTTCATTCCAAGGCGAGCTCTAGAAGGAAGTCTAACACTATCCGAAGGCTACAAGATCAGCATGGGGTATGGAAAGAGAGCAATGAGGATATAGCACAACTGGTGTTCCAGTATTATAATGAGCTCTTCTCCACTTCCCAACCTGAGATGCCAGATGATATTCTGAATTCAGTGGATCTATTTTTATCAGAGGAGCAGATTGAACATCTATCATATCCTTTTGAGGCCGAGGAGATCAAGGATGCACTCCGACAAATGGACGGGTCTAAGGCACCGGGTCCAGATGGCTTATCAGGAATGTTCTATTCTTCCTTCTGGGACGTTGTTGGGGAGGATATTGTCAGACTGGTGCTTAATATCCTCAATGGTGGGCGCCTTCCTCCAGGAATGAATCATACCTTGGTTACCCTAATACCAAAGAAGAAGAATCCTAGCAACCTTAAAGACCTCAGGCCAATCAGCTTATGCAATGTGGTGTATAAACTGGTCACAAAAACTCTTGCCAATCGACTCAAGAAATCATTGGGGGCCATCATTCACCAGTCCCAGAGTGCTTTTATGCCAGGTCGGCTCATCACGGACAATGCTCTAATTGCCTTCGAATTGTTCCATTCGATGAAATACAGAATGAAAGGGAAAAAGGGGGCGTGTGCCCTAAAACTTGACATGAGTAAAGCATATGACAGGGTTGAGTGGTCCTTTCTCAAAGGAATGATGACGGTAATGCGCTTTCCATCTTTATGGATTGATGTAGTCCAAAACTGTTTAACTTCAGTGTCCTTCTCTTTCCTAATAAATGGGGCTCAGACAGGCTACATTAAGCCAACTAGGGGTCTCCGTCAGGGAGATCCACTATCACCCTATTTGTTTTTTATATGCGCAGAAGGGCTTTCAGCACTGATAAGGAAAGCTGAGGTTAATCGGTTAGTTCACGGGATCAAGATTAGCAAGCATAGTTTGACCATCTCACACTTGTTCTTTGCGGATGATTCGATTATTTTCTGTCGAGCCTCAAGAACCGAATGTGAAAATATTAAGAGGATTCTTCAGCAGTATGAGAGAGCATCCGGCCAGCGGATTAATTTCGATAAGACCGAAATGTGTTTCAGCTCTGAGGTGGAAGAAGACAAACGAAGAGCTCTAACTGAATGCCTGGGGGTCGGGGAGGTCCAACACTTCACAAAGTATCTGGGCATCCCTGCAGTGATTGGGAAATCAAAAAAAGCAATTTTTGGATCACTTAAAGAGAGAATATGGAAAAAGGTGTGCGGGTGGCAAGAGAGATGGCTATCCAGGGGAGGAAAAGAAGTACTCATTAAATCCATAGCTCAAGCAATACCGCAATACATAATGAGTTGTTTTCTCCTTCCACAAACTTTTTGCTCCGAGATTCAGCAAATCCTTGCTCGATTTTGGTGGAATGGCAATTCTGAATGTCGGAAAATCCACTGGGCTCGTTGGAACAAACTTTGCATTGCAAAAAAGGAAGGAGGACTCGGATTCCGCAACCTTTATGCTTTTAATATGGCTCTCTTGGCGAAACAAATTTGGCGTATTATCCAAAATCCGACATCCCTCTGTGCACAGGTATTCAAGGCCAAGTACTTTCCTAGAGGTGAGCTTCTTTCAGCTAAGATTGGCTATGCACCAAGCTTTGTGTGGAGAAGTCTAATTCAGGTACGCCATATCATTGAGGAAGGAAGCTGTTGGAGGGTTGGAAATGGTCAATCAATCGAATTACAGAATCATAAATGGCTACCAGATGTCCCGTGCAATAGGCCCCTGCAGATGTTACATGAGCCTCCTACTAAATGGGTGTCAAGTCTGATCGATGAGGATACATTCACATGGAAGACAGAATTAATTCAACAGTGCTTTGATTCAGACACGGCAGCAGCTATCCTTCGTCTCCCACTGAGCCAACGACGTGTAGCTGATAAAATCTTCTGGAGAAAATCGAAATGGGGGGATTACACTGTGAAAACTGGATACGAGGTTGCTTCGGCATTCTTTCCAGATTTGGGGGGGAGAGCCTCATCTTCTAATTCCACGATTTCCATATGGAAAGACTTGTGGAAACTCCAACTACCTCCCAAGATTATTCATACAACCTGGTGTGTCTTAAATAATGCTCTTCCATGCGTTGAGGCTCTAATTAAAAGAAAAATGAAAGTGAACCCTTGGTGTCAATTATGTGAAAGAGCTCCAGAAACATTATTACATGTATTCAGGGATTGTATCATCTCCAAAGGATACTGGAAGAGCTCAAACTCCCCGCTCAAAGCCTATAAAATTGGGGGAATTTCGACACTTGACTGGATCTCCAATATAGCAGCACAAGCTACCAAGAAGGAGCTAACAGAGGTATGTGGCTTAATTTGGATTCTGTGGTTCGAACGTAACCGTGTTGTTCACGGGGACAAGCCTCTAGGCATTGTCAGAGCGATGAGTTGTGTTCAGGATGCTATAGCAGGTGCAGACAGGAAAAAGGCAAACAGGATCCAAGGTAATGTAGAAGCGCAACAACAGCTGCAGGAACAAATCAAATGGCAGCCCCCTCCTCCTTGGATGCTGAAAATAAATTGTGATGCAGCTTTTGATTCAAATAGCAATCGCAGTGCCTTCGGTTTTCTAATTCGTGATAATATGGGTACGATCCAGCAGGCTGGTGGTGGCTCGCTTGGGCAGTCCCTAAATGTCCTTCACGCGGAACTACAAGCGATTGCAAGGAGTCTTGCCGCAACACGACAAGCCGGTCTGTCTCGAGTGATTCTCGCCTCAGACTCTTTAGACGCCATAAAGATGATCACTAGGAAGATCGAGTGTACCAACTGGATAGAAACGGTGGTGGAAGACATAAAGCGAGCTGCTAATAAATTTGAGTCAATAGTGTGGCTCCACGAAAGAAGGAGGGCAAATAATCCAGCCCATGTTCTTGCATCTAAGGCTCAAAAAAGTAATCAAAAGATTTTGTTTGGAAAGACTTCCCTAGTTTTTTTCATTCTGTTGTTTTAAATGATGTAAGCAACTTAATTATCTAATGATCCTTTTAATCAAAAAAAAAAAAAAAAGTGCAAGCAAAGTTCTATAGAAAAAGCAATTCTATTTATGTAGGCTTTTGGTTATATATTTTTTTAAAATACTTTATTCTTAATGGATTTTTTTTATTATTTTTTGGCTACTAAGGTCAATGATAGCCACTAAAAAGAAGTCAATTTTTTGAAAAAAGAAAGGGAAATTGAGATTGGACCACAAGGCTCTCCAATATACCTAACCATTATGGTAGGACAACTAAGCAGCCCCTAAGCAATAAATACATATTAGAGAACATTATTATTTTATTTAATGTATATAGCAATCTTTTTTATAATTATCTCAATCATCAGTTTGTTTAGGGTGGGTGCCCCATATTTATTTCTTTCTTTTTTTTTTATAATTAAATTGAAACAATTGTCAAACCGTAGATTAATTTTAACCCGTTAATCTAGCATTTATAATTAGAAAAAGATTGAATTAGTTAACCGACAAAGATTAGAAATATTACCTGCTTATAAACAACGCGGTGTTTAGTATTCTATGAAGATAGGGATAAAAATAAATGTTGAGATAGGAATAAGGATAAATGATTGGGATAAAGATAAAAATATGATAGTCAAGAATTATTATTCAATGTTTGGTATGTGGGATAGGGATAGTGATAAAATAATACATTTTACTATTTTAACCTTATTTAAACCACATAACATTAATTTGAGGGATAAGATAGACTTTTCCATCCTATTCAAATCGCAGAGCTTATCCCGCCTCCTTGTACCACCCGCCTCTTGTGTATAGGATTTGAGGAATAAGAGGCTTATCCATCATCTGTCTTACTCTTCTATCTCCCAAATAAACACGGGATAACTTATCTCGTGTTTTTATCCTTATCCCACCTTCTATATCCCTTCTAATCAGACTCATATGTGTTTATAACAATGTCTATATAATTGATCATAATTTAAAAGTAAAATTGTCCTGGGCTATGAACGTCAAAAATAAAAATTACTTCTAACTATTTATATTAGGAGTACTTTTATACCTTATTACATATATAAAAGTACTCACACACATCGGTAAAAGTCTCTCTTATCATGAATTGGTATAAGTAGTAACATATAGTTGAAAAACTAATTTTATTATTTGATGTCAATCCTAACTAAACATTCTATTTCGCTATTTATAATGAAAAAGAAAAAAAAAATTACTTAATACATCTTTTGCCCTTTATATTTGGCCAAAGACTTTAAGTATTTCTTTGAATTTTTAAAAGTTCGAAATGACCTTAAGTTTTTGTCCAATCACATTCAATAAACTCTTAGAATTTGTTGAATACAGAATATGGGAGACACGCTCCACCACGTGTCAAAAAGAAAATATCAAATGGATAAATAACTATGAATCTTTGAAAGCTCACGATGCAGTTGAAGTTTTAGGATTATTGAATTCAATTGGACAAGAATAGATAGTTATTAAATGTAATTGGATGAGAATATGAGGTTATTAAATGCAATTGGACAAGAATAAAAAGTAATTTGGAATTTTTAAAAATTCAAGGGGATAAGTTGATATTTTGAATCAAGTACATGGGACATTCGCCAAGGAGACCCGTTGTCCCCCTACTTATATATTCTCTGTGCGGAGGGGCTCTCGTCATTACTTAAACAGGCTCAATCTGCAAATCTTCTTACGGGCTATAAAATTAATCGATTTGCCCCTACACGTTATCCCACCTCCTATTCGATGATGACTGTTTGCTTCTTTGTGGGGCTAAGGAAACCGAAGCTCGAGTTTTGAAGGGGATTTTGGATAGATATGCACAGGACTCTGGGCAATCGATCAATTTCCAGAAATCGAGTATCCTTTTTAGCCATAAAGTGGGGCGGGCGGACCAACATCTACTAGAAGGAGTCTTTGGTATCTCTCATCCCATGGATTCGGGTCGGTATCTGGGGCTGCCGCTGTCCATTGGTCGTCGGCGCCGGGCTGTCTTTGGCTATTTGAAAACACGCCTGTGGCAGCGGCTTTTTGGGTGGTCGAGTCGGTTGCTTTCGCATGCAGGAAAGGAAGTTCTACTGAAATCCGTTGCACAAGCGATCCCTACATTCTGTATGAGTTCTTTTCTGATCCCGGTATCGTTATGTGAAGAGCTTCAGCGGATGATGAACTCGTTTTGGTGGGGTTCTAATCCTACAGGTAAGAAGAGGATCCATTGGGCATCATGGGATACTTTATGTGCTCGCAAGGAGGAAGGTGGCTTAGGTTTCAAACATTTACAATCTTTTAATCTTGCTATGTTGGCTAAGCAAGCATGGACTCTTGTTTCCCGTCCAGATACGCTTCATTGCAGAATAATCAAAGCAAAATATTTCTCACGAGGAGATTTTCTATCATCAACGTTGGGCTCAAGCCCCAGTATGATTTAGCGGGGTATCTGGAATTCAAGAGGGGTGCTCCAGCAAGGCCTGCGATGGCGAAATGGCAATGGGTTGCAAGTAAATGTTTGGCGGGATCCGTGGTTAATTGACGCTCCTAATTTTAAAATCAGATCGGATATAATTGCAGGGATGGAGGAGTTAGTAGTAGCAGATTGAAGGAGAATAATGGTTTGGAGTGGAACATGCCCTTAATTAATTCAATTTTTACTAATGATGATGTTCAATCCATACTTCAGGTTCATGTTGGTAGCCAAGATTATAATGATAAAGTAATTTGGCATTTCGGCAAAAAAGGAAAGTATACGGTGAAGTCGGGGTACCGAGTAGCATGGAGAGAGTGGCGGGGGTCGGACTTTTTACCTCCGGATGTAGGCTGGGCACGAATCTGGGTATACCCAATCCCGCCTCGTGTCAAACTGTTTATTTGGAAGGTTTGCAACGGGTATATCCCTCTCAAAGATGTGATGTTCTGTAAAGGCATTAATAATGATAATATACGTGGTTTTTGTCAAGAAGAAGGTGAACATGCAGTACACTTATTTATTGATTGTTTTTATGCTCATCAACTATGGGTGGCTATGGATATTAATCATATAGTTGTGGGTACGGATTTTTTCACCGATTGGTTTGAAGGTTTCATAAATTCCCGAAGTCTGCGCGAATGCCATTACTCTGTATGGGGCTATGGGAAATTTGGTGCCAAAGAAATTTGCGTTACTGGGATGGTGTTTGTGCGCCACCGTTCATCGCTGCCCGGTTGTGTAAAGACTTCCTACACAATTTTAATAAATCCCAGACAGGCCCTCGGGCTCCTCTTAATCCGATTTCACAGACCCGTTGGATAGCACCGCCGTCAGGTTCTCTCAAACTGAATGTAGACGCAGCCTGCAGACAGGAATTGGAACATATTGGCCTGGGCGGGGTTCTTCGGGATTCCATGGGTTTGTTTTTGGCAGCATACGCAGAGCCTCGACTGGGAAAAGTCTCGTCCCGAGTTGCCGAGGCACTGGGCCTGCTCCGTGCCTTGCAGTTAATCCAGGAGAAGAGCTGGTCTAGAGTGGAGGTGGAAATGGATGCTGAGGAAGTTGTACTTGCTGTCTGATCGGATGTGGAGGACTACTCGGAGTTTGGTGCGATTATCGGTTCCTGTCGCCATCTCCTGCAAATATTAGATCATATTTCAGTTATTTTTAGCAAAAGGTCGGCCAACCAAGTTGCGCACAGTTTAGCTAGTGTCGCCTTGTCATTGGTCACGCCTTCATTTTGGCAAACAGAGCCCGATTCTATTCGTTCTCTTTTGTTCAATGATGTAATGTTCCTCAATCTTCAATAATATTTCGAGAACTTTTCTTCAAAAAAAAAAAAGTACATGGGACAACAATTGTACCAAACTAACACTTAGTGCATATTTGAGTCTTTTTTACAACTCATTTTTATTATTTTACTCTGTCATGGAACCGATTGAACTAAAAGCTCGAATTGATAGTTAAATATCTATTTCATATTAATAGCTGACACCAAATAATAATAAATATTCAGGGTTTGATTATGATTGACAAAAAAATTGTCAATCACTATTTTAGAAGAAAAAATATTAGCTAATATATTCGAGCTACCAACAACAACACCAGTGAATATCAATAGTTGAACCAAATAGACACTTAGAAAAGATAATTTAAATCTATTTGTGGTTATGAACAATCGTAATAGTTTGAATTTAAGGATTTTAGCTAAATTTTGATGGACTTCTAACCAAGACATCTTTACACTTAGAAATTGAATTACAAAAAAGGAAAGTTGAAAGTGTGTTCAAATGTTTTCCTATTGGTATAGGCAAATTTTTCTGAAAAAAACAAAAGAAAATTATATTTATACACAGGTTGGAAGAAAATTATCTGGCAGCTGGAACATTGCAACCATTTGAAGATAAATCAGGACTTTCCATTTCAAGAAAGCTTGTCAGTAATGTTTTTCTTGAAGATTGACCCTTTGAGCTACTACTACTTGCTGATAGAAGTTTTTGGCTTCCATCATTTCCTTTCTCTATCTTGCTTGCTTCTTGGATTGCAATTATCACTTCCTGCATTCTCGGCCTCGAAACTGAACGTTGTTGAACACATTGGATTGCAATTTCTGCAACTCTCCAGATTGACTCTATTTTTGCATTCCCTAGTAGAACCGGATCCACAATGCTTACCACATCCCCTTTTCGAATCAACGCTCTTGCCTGCAAATTCCGAGGAAACATTAGTTTCATTGTAGGATTAAAGCATTCTGAGAGCCCTGAACTTTTACGCATTGATCAAAGGGCTCAATTAAGCTGTCTTAAGGATTCAATGTGTAGGTCTATAAATGATTGAGGGTTTAATGTGTAAACATTAAAAGTCAGGAGGTTCGATGTGTAAAACGATAGCATAGTTCAAGGGCCTCAGGATGCTTTATTCCTTCATTATGTAACTGAGAAAACTGCAATTCGTACCCAGTGAACAATGTTCAAATCAGCACCAAATTCTTCTGCTGAGACAGGCTTTTTACCAGAGATCAATTCTAGGAGAACGACCCCGAAACTGTATACATCGCTCTTTTCAGTCAGTTGCTGATTTGCATAGTACCTGTGCGAAAGAAAAGGCTTGAGCTAGTGAAGAAAAGGCAGGTGGAGACTAATAAATTATGTAGACCGGATAAGTATATATGGTTTACTCGGGATCCAGGTAACCAACTGTTCCTCTTGCCACACTTGATATATGTGTTAAATCTTCTTCAGCTTGTCTTGAAAGTCCAAAATCTGAAACTTTTGCTCTCATATTGATGTCTAGTAAAATGTTGCTTGTTTTTACATCTCGGTGTATGATACTCGGGCTGCATCCAGTGTGCAAGTATTCAAGGCCTACAAATATCTAATGTTTATTCTAGGGACTGATAAGTTATTCAACAGATAAAAGAAGTGAGAAGTTTTTGTACTGAACCTTTTGCTGCATCTTCAGCAATCCTTAGTCGAACAAGCCAATCCAACGGTTTTAAGTTGCTCGAACCTGCCAATAGATGATACCGTTGATTCAGTTCAGAACAATACTATCAGAGCAGAAAATGGTTAGTGTTTGCAGACCATATATGTGATCCCTCAGAGTTCCATTGTGCATATATTCATACACCAGAATTCTCTGGTGTTCTTCTTCGCAGAATCCAATTAACGGAACCAAGTTCCTGTGATGAATTCTTGACAATAGAGCAACCTGCAGGTGAGATTGTTCCATCATTAGTTCAATAAGGGTTCTGCATAAAATTGAGAATATTTTCGGGATTCTATTTTACCTCAGTCACAAACTGGTGAGTCATATGGCTTGATGAATCAGCCATTATCTTCACAGCCACTTCTTTTCCATCTTTCATTTGACCATAGAAGACAGTTCCGAAACTTCCTCTTCCAATTTTCTTGGAAAAGCTTTTAGTAGCTTCTTCAAGCTCAGATAATGAAATATAGTACGAGACGCCTTCATCTGTTAGATGCCAGCCTCGAGCAATAGAATAAGCAGATGAAGGTTTAATACTGGCTCGTGTAGAGTTCCCTGGTGACGCAACAATAGTAAGAGCTGTTCTATAAAGGACACAAGGAAACTGATCAATGTGCATACCTTGCTCATTCTTCTTGTGATAAGATGTTTTCTTTCGAAGTCGATGTAGGTACACTAAACTTCCTATTAGCAGAACTAAGAGAACTAAAAGTATGCTGATTGAAATTCCAATGATCAACTCGAAATGCATCTTTTTTGCTGCCTCTGTATGTAATCCAGGATTATGCCCATAGCTGAAAGATAACGACAGATTCCGATCATTATATAGATAGATCAAGCAATTAATAACAAAATACTGTAACAAGAAACATACTTAATGATTACTTTCCCAGTTAAAAGTGCTCGGGGTATCACTCCACTGAAGGAATTGTTCTGTATATACCTGCCATTTCGTAGCCAATTATCAAATGAAACGCTCACTTGTCTCTAGTAAGTAATGATGTTTGAAGTCCATAGATTTACTTACAATTCTCGTAAGTTTCGCAAACTGCCCATGTACTTTGGTAATGAACCAGACAAGTTATTGTTCTCAAGGTGCCTGCATATACATTAAAAATAACAGAGGAAATGGATTAGCCCATCGGTCTTTGGGTGCCTAAAATTTGGCAGAAACACACACCTCTATAAGGTGGTGTAAGTCAGAACTGTTTGAAAACGAAATCGAAGAACCTACACAATTTTCAAGTTGACAAGATTGCTTATATCAGGTAGCGAGCCTGTGAGGAAGTTACCATCCAACCACCTAAAAGAATGAAAGGAATTATTATCGTATTCGATTGAAAGAACCAAATACTTCATAGTATAACTGCACTTACAATTCTTCCAATTTATCCATGCTATTAGTCTCAGGTGGGATGTTTCCATTCAAGTTCTTTCCGGACAGTGCACTGTTCAGTAGAAAAATAATGATGCAGTTTATAACAATGGAACGTCTAAACCTGCCGATGGATGCATCTTATTTGAGATGAACTTATCTTTAAGTGAATGAGAAGAACTTACATTTTTGTGATTCTCGGCGTTGTAGTTGAGGTACAATTCACCCATTCCCACTGAGCCGGAACACAAGGATCACCTCCTTCATTATTTATCAAGGAACTTGCAACGGCCATGGAATTAAAGGCATTGAGAGCGATCACTGGCAATAGTACGATCGAATTTTCCATTATTCATGCAGCTCATATCAGTAAATTCCATCCTTCCACAGATATATTTTGTAGGAGATAATGTACTTACCGTCATCACTGTCAGTCTTTGATGCAATCTTGAGGTACTTACTGATCTCAATTGCACTAAGAAGCGGCCCTTTAGTAGAATCATGAGTCTTAACAAAAGAAAATGACAGAACAAAATCCAGAGTCACATTCATGTAACTTGGTTCATAAAGTCTGTAGCTCCCATTGGCATTTTCTGCTATATTTACCACAGCATTGCTATAGTCAGGTACGTATGGTTTCACCATTTTGAATTTTCTCGTCTCATTTGCTTTCAATTCTTCAATTTCAGAAAAATATGCAAATGCACGAGCATTTGCAGGGAAATCTTCGAGGTTCAATCGATAGGAAAGCATTCCTTGTGTGCCAACAACAGCTGTTTGCATTACTTTGACAGGAGGGTATTCTCTCGTCTTAATATCGACATTTTTTGAAGTATTGATTCTAACTGTTCCAGGAGCTACTCCTACAAGGAAATTCTGCCTTTTAACAAGATCAGAATCCCAAATTCTATCATAAGGATCATCCGGGTACCTGAGATAGAACACAAAATTACCATCTTGACATCTATGCAACAGATTTTCTCCACACGAACTGGAAAACATAAAATCAGATTACCTCAAGGCATTTTCACTAGGAGCACCAAAATTTACTCTAGCTGCTAACTTCAAGAAGAAATCATCCTCGTAATCAGTTGCATACATCGAAAGGTTCAATGGCCTCAGCTCAATAGTGGATATGAAAGGAGAACCAGTTGTAGCACAACAAATGCACACATCTATTGAACTTGATGGAGCTCTGATGATCATTTCCTTAGCATAAACTCTTGAAGCTTCCATTATTGTCACAGTTGACCATTTAGTTGCATCTAAGTAGAGTTCGAATTTGGGGAACGAATCTTCACTTTCCAAGGTTCCATACTGAAACGTTGCACGAACAAGATACCGCCTTCTCTCTCTGGTCCTCAGATTGTAACAGTACTTCTTGTTGTCTATAGGAAAATCTCTCCGTCTCTGATATTGTACCCAGTCTGCATCTGGATTGTTTACTTGTACTGATTCGCCATGAGCCATCATACCATTGTCTGAAACCCATTGCAGACCAGTTTTCGGATCAGTATAGTTGCTTGTGCTTCCACAATCTATACTGATAAATTCTGCAAATTCCAAAACATCACAACAACACAAATTCATATCAGTTCGAGTTGTTAGGAATTGGATCGATTGTTGATTATAACAAGCTTAATATGCGGAACAGAAAATTAGACATTAGACATGCAATCACAAGAATTGAGCAATTTGGTTAATTTTGCCTACATCTACGAGCAAGGAGGACCACATAATTCATTAGTAATCTGCAGAAATTTCATGTGCTTTACCCAAGTCCCTAACTCTCAAATTCCATGAGACTTATTACACCCAAATCTCACACATGCATATCCCAAGCGAACAAGCTCCAAAATTCTGTGCTAAATAGATAAGTAAACAACCTTTCCCTAATAGGATTTAGTTAAGAGGAAGTTTTCAATTACTATGCTAATTAGGAAAACCAAACCAAATAGGATTCTAGACATATATTTCCCTGATCTAGCTGTGATAAATTTAAGGAAAACTAACTTGGTTTAGACATAGTAAGATTTATATATGTTCATCAGTATAATTCATGTTTCTACAAGAAATTGAGTGAGTTGGGCATGATTTTTTGTTCTTGGAATCCAAACTATGCAGAAATGAACAACAATCACAATCAAAAGATGAATTTAAAGCATGAAATGGTCTTCATATTGGAATGCTCACAAAGTGTATGTAAAAATGCCTCAACAAAAAATTCAAAATTGAAGAACATATATGATATACCTGTAACTTGGGAGAGAACAGAAGACACAGAGAAGACAAAAAGAAGAAGAAAATCAGAATATAAAGCCATTGAAGAAGCGAAGGAAAAACCACGCCCTTTTCAATGAAAATCTAATTTTGCAGGGAGTGATGAAATGAGTTTACTAGTGTGTATGTGTGAAGTTTCATCAGAATGGAATTAATTACAACTTACCTTTCACTTTCTGTTTGCTACTTTTAAGATTGATTAAGGAGTTGTTTGTGCAATGTTCACTCACAGGTTAGGTCAGGTTGTCTTCAATTCCGGAATCTGCTTTTCCAAACAAAAATAAAGATTTCATCTTTCTGCTTTATTTCTTTTCTAAAAGTAAGAGTGACGACATAATCTATATATGAAAGTTGGCATTTTTAGTTTCTGTTTCTGATTTTAGCCCAAAAACAGAATATGCTTTTATGATAAATAATCTTAAGTTTGAAAAATTGTAAATTTATATTAGACATAATAAAAAGCATTTTTCAATAATAAATTTACATAAATGGAAGCTTATTAATAAATCAATTCATTAAATCAAAATTACTTTAAAACTTCTTTCAATTGATAAGATAAATCATGATTAGGACTTTTAATAATTAAGTTTTAATAAACTAATTCAATTCTCAATCGGATTTCTGGAAATTCCAATCCGACTTTAAGGCAAAAAAATGAGAAAAAAAAGTAAAACTAATCACGTTACTAAATGTTTTTATTTATTAATGGAGCATACCATGAACATGATTTTACTAAAAAACATCTACGAAAACATAAAATCACAATGATTTTTTTAGAAATTCACCATTATTAGGTGAATAAGAATAATAAATATACATTTTTATATAGTTTCTTTTTAATTCAAATATATTATGAACACGCCAATTATTAAAATGGTTTAAGTGGTAAAGAGAAGATCTGGAGTTTAAGTCTTAGTATACGCAGAAAATTTTAATTAAAAGATGATTCACCTAAATAATGTTTGATGCTCAAACCAAGTATCTCCAGCAAATTATCAAAGTAGTATTGTTCAGTATTATAAACAATAGAATATTATATATATTTGAAAAATAAAAATGGAAGCAAGTGTCATATAAAAAAGAATGATTTTTTTAGAAAAATAAAAGAATTTTAGGAATAAATTAATTATTAAATTGGAATTAGGGAAGAAAATGGACATGCAAAAAAAAAAAGCAATGAGCATCTATAAAGAATAAAAAAGAAGAAGCATTATAACTAAAGGCCCTACTTAATTAATTATATTCTTAACTTTAATTAACTTTTGCTTTAGCAAACCACAAAATCTCCTCCTTTTTTTTTGTGTGCATTGGACCCAACTTGTCCTTCCCTTTGAAATTAATATACTCATTATGGATGTCTCAATTAAAACATAAATCAATATTGGTCCCCATCTCCATGCTATTTGAATATTATTATGTTTAGTAGTAAATATTTGGGATAAAGTTTAAATTTGCCCTTAATGGTTTTTGGAAAGTAGTATTTCCCATTATGTTTGAAAGTGTGCAATTTGAAAAAAAAAGGTTGAATTTTACTTCTACATAATAAAAAAAAAAAAATTGAATTGACTGATTTAACAATTATTCAACTATCGCATCGGAACTTTCAAACAAGTTTGTCGATAAAATAAAACAATTATGTATATTTTGATGGGTTATTTATACATATTTTAATAACATGGTAAGCATTTTATGTAATTTTTTGTGATTAACTTGTATCTGACAGACTTAAATGTTGTTATTTCGACATGTTATTTATAACTGTGTTAGTAAAAAAATAAACAGTTTAGACATAATTGACATTTGAAATGTCTAATGTGATAATTAAATAATGAGTTAAATAACAGTATAACAACTCGTTCAAATTTTCTATTATATTGTGATAAAATTGTACTTATTTTGTAATGTTAGAGGTAAAATTGTACTATTTTTAAATATTAAAGGTAAATTTATACTTCATAATCTTATCCCTAAATATTAAAGAGAAAAAAAAATATGTAATTAAAAAAAAAAAGCTAAGTATCCCAATCTCAATAAAACTAGTAATGTGCCCGCGCATTGCGCGGGTATCTAATTTTTTTTGTACAATTATTTAAGATTGTTTAATTTTTTTTAATTTTATATCATTTACATATAATGATATTGATATTCTTTTTAAAATATACATGTTGAGATGTTTTGTAACTTATTTTATTACATCTATTAAATATAAATTATATTAGATATAATTTTTTTAATTTTTTTTGCTACTATTTTGACAACTCGTGAAAAATGCCTCCAAAACTCTCCTCATCAATTTCTCTTTGGTTGCACTATTATATATAGTATTGATAATAATAATAATAATAATAATAATAATAATAATAATAATAATAATAATAATAATAATATAGAATCCATGCTTAAAAAATGAGAAAAGAACTTAAAATGGTAATAATAACATAACATAATTTATAATTTATTTAAGTTATATTGGTTTTAAAGGTATTTATTAAAAGTAAATGAATGAAATTTAAGAAGTTACATATTTATTTGTTGAAATACGAAAAGATGCAAAAATAACTTCAATGTTGATATTCAATGTTTATAGTTAACATTATATTTTAATTATCTTTCAACCCACAATGAAACTCTTCAACTTGAAGGGGTGTTTGTTTACCTATTTTTCACCCCCTGTTTTCCTTTTCATTTTAAAAGGCAGAGTTTTAGGTGTTTTATTAGACATCTCATGTTTGCCTTTTACAGTTGGAAAATAGTTTTTTACAAAAGCTGAGAATCTCTGCTTTTTGAAAAACAGTCTTTTCCAAGTGCAAACAGCAAATAGGAACAACAACCAGCAAACAGGAACAACAAACAGCAAGTAGCCAAACGACCCTCAAGATTTTTAAAATTATTATTTGGAAACAACAGGAAACATTTGACATATTTATAAACTCTTAATATAATGTTGGTTTTAAATGACCCACAATTTTTCAATTGTCTTGGACTTTTGTTATGTGAGTTATAGACTTATTTTTCATTATTATTGATCTATACGAAGAATATTAAATCTGCATTCTTTTAATAACTTGTTAATGTCACAATTATCTATTTTAAATATCAGTACGTTATTTACTTAGGAATATTTTGTATAAGTATCATTAAAATTCAGGAATTTTTTTGTAAGTATCATTAAAATTGATGATAATATCTAAATTTTAAAAAAAAAATTGAAAATACAATTATAATTTTTCATTTCTTATTGTGCTTGAAAATTAAATTACGAATTCCCAAACATGAATTATATTATTGTAATTGTAAATGATAACTGAAACCAAACCAAATAACTTAAATAAATTTATAATTATTATTTCTCTCAAATAAATTTATTAATATATATTAAAGATTTAAATATATAATAATATTAAATATAATATTAAAAAAAGGTGGATACGAAATCACCTATCTATTTCCCATTAATATATATTAAATATAATAATAATAATTGTAAATTCATTATATATATTAAAGATTATACATCCTTGGGTTAGTTACATAAAACTCATGTTTATTGAGAAAAAATACAAATGTCTACACAACCCTTGATTTTTGTTTTTTTTTTTTTTCTTGAGAAAAGTTGGTTTTATCTACAAATAATTTTAGATAAAAAAAATATTCAAATGAGCAAATTCACCTATCACAGGTGGAAAATGAAATAATATAATTTGAATTTGAATAATCATATTTTTTTAATCTGGATAATCATATTAAATATTAATCCAACAGTTTTCACATATTTAGATTTGTATATTTATATTACGGTTAAGGTGAAAAATATCCCTAACGTTTTAGGTCATGAGCAATTTTATCCCTAACATCTAAAATGGTGCAATTTTATCCCTAACATTGATAAATTGAGTCAATTTGAGAAATAATTCATCAAACTGTCTTCTCGGTCAGTAATCTTGTCATCTACACTTCACATATACGTCATTTTATCAGTAACAAATCACAAACATATATTGGGATGTGAAAAAAATAAAAATATATATACTGTCTTTTGTATGAATTGGATAAAAAAAAATTCAAAAAATTCATCGAATTTATAAATATTAATCTCAAATTCTATTATTAAATTATAAAAAACATTAAATTCTTTTTTTAAAACAAATTGATATGCAATTGGTGTAGAATAAGGAACAAAAATATTTGTGTTTGATAATATAGTCTGAAATTAACCCAAATTATCAACGTTAGGAGTGAAATTGCTCTTGACTACCAACGTTAGGAGTAAAATTGCACCATTTTAAACGTTAGAAGTAAAATTGCTCCTGGCCTAAATATTATGGGTATTTTTACACCTTAACCCTTTATATTAATATACAAAACAACCTTTTTATAGTTATGTTTAGTTTGCTAATATTATTATTATTATAATTTAACTAATCATTAATTGTATAAAACTCATCACCTAATTCATAAACAAAAAAAACGGATAAGATAATGGGAAAAACAAAAACTGTAAAGAGGAAATGAGGAATAACTGTTGTATTTGACAAAATTGAAATAAATTTTGGGTTTTATGATAAAATAATTAACATAAAAGTGTTTAATGATATAATAAAAAAAAATCACATATTTAATTGTAAAATAAATATCAAACATGATGTTTGATGTAATTTCCTCAATTCTCTATATGTTTTATTATGCATTAATATCATCCACTCATAACTCATTCGAATTTCATAATCAAATTAATTATATTATTTTATTAAATATAAAACTTTAATTAATTAAAATTCTTTTTAATGTTGATTTTTAAATGTTTGACAACTAATGAAATAAGCCTCTAAAACACTTCTCTCATTTTCTCTCTGCTTCCACAATTATATATAGTATAGATGTGGATTTGTTCTTTAATCAAGACATTCACTAGTTTTCCTTTTTTTTTCGATAAGATGGTGTGACCCAATTATGAAATTGAGCACTATAAGTTCATTAATGTCCAATATTATCATGAAAATTATTTTAAAGTCTAATATCATCATTATTGTTAAGTTCGGTTAAGTTCGGTAGCATTCAGTTAAGTTCAGTAGCATTCAGTTAAGTTTAGTATTCAGTAGTATTCAGTTAAATTCAGTTCAATATTCAGCAGTATTCAGTTCAGTTCAGTTCAATTCAGTTCAGTTCAATTCAATTCAGTTCAATACAAATCTTCATATGAATACAAACTCTTAACTTTTTATTTTAATTAAGGGTTAAAGTGCAAAAATAACGTTTTGGGTCAGAAGTAATTTTACCTCTAACGTCTAAAATGGTGGAATTTTATCCGTAACATTGATAAATTGGATAAATTTGAGAAATAATTCATAATATGGATGCAATTCCTAATTTTTAAATATGAATGCATATTTAGTTTTTTTTTTTTTATTAAACCATATATACTTTAATAAACTATCATTTCTTGACTTTTATCTAATTTATAGATAATGATAAACTATAAATAATAATAATAAATAATGATAAATTATAGATAAATAATAATAATTATAATAAATTATATATAAATAATTATAATATAATAAATAATGATAAATTACTGAATACTGAAACTGAATGCTGAAACTGGATGCTGAAACTGAATGCTGAAACTGGATGCTGAAACTGAATACTGAAACTGAATGCTGAACTGAACTGAACTGAATTGAATTGAACTGAACTGAACTGAACTGATTGTTACTGAAATTAAGTGATAAAGAACAGGGCCTAAGTTCAAGATGTAATTTAATGATCTTTTTTTGTCTTAAACTAAAATATAGGAATGTTGAATTCTAATTGAAAAATAACAAAGGAAAAGATAGCTATTTTAAAATGAAGATCACCTAACATTTAAAATTACGAGAGTAATCGTTAGAAATATTAATGACATGCCCACTATATATGGGTTCACCAATCCTTTTTGGAGCCAAGTGACTACCACTATAGATACTGGTGAGACCCGATAATAACATGCAGATAGTCATAAACAAACCTCAACTAAGATCTCTAACCAAATGTCCTACAAAAGATTAGGATAAGACCAAGGCCCATAAGCCCTAGAGAAGATTGAGAAGCGACCAATGAAATGTCCATGACTAGACATCAAGCGTCTAGACAAAGGCTTTTAAATAGATATTAATTTTCACTTAGTTAGTGATTGACCAAGTAAATTTGGTCAATTATCGTTAGATTTAAACTTATTAAAATCCTATAGTAGAAATTAAAATCATCGTAAGGCTTAGATTCACATCTTCCAGATCTAATGGTGACTGACCAAATTCACTTGGTCAGTCATTGTCCACGTGAAAACTACTGCTTAAAGAGATGTTACGAATTCCACGTGGACTAGAGGTTATAATCCGGATGAAGAGCCAAATCAGTGCCTAAAGGATAGTGTGAACACAATCAAAGAAAGGCAAAATGCATGGAGAATCCTTATTGGAATAATGTGGTCTGTCAATGAAAGCATGACACTTGTAAACTCTAATTGGGTCTGTAGCAACATAAAAATAGAAACTTTAAGAGAATCATTCAAAACTCCTCGTACATTTCTTTTATCAGTTCTGAGAGTGGTAGTACTAACTTAAACATCAAAGTAGTTACATTGACAATCGACAACTCTCTTGTTTTACAGGAATACACTAAAATCATATTTGATAACATAATCAGTTAAATTAAAATATTAAACACTTATTTAGTTTTAGTGTGTTTAATAACTACTTAACTACTTAGATTATTCAATTAAGATTCATATAAAAAAAAATCTTTCAATTAAAGCAAAAATCACTTATTTTGATAAATTAAAATATTTAACTTAAAGTTAAATTAAATATTATCAACTAATTTTTTTTTATATATTCAGTATCTATCAAACATTTACATTATTTATTAGTTTCATCACTTATAATATGAACACGTTTATTTTTCAACATTTAATTTTCAATTTTATAAACACCACATAATGAAGTTAACTTTTAATATAAATGAATTATGAAAAAATATATTGATATTGGTATGGGTTTGTTTGACAACCACAAATTGGCTTTTCTTTTTGCAGCAATGTACCTAAAAAAAACAATAGGATAATGAAATTTTAACAATGGTAATAATGGAAAATGAAATTTGTAACCCTCCTAAACCCTCCAAATTGGTGGGTTTGAAAATTGAAATAAATATACACAAATCAAACCCTTCCAAACCCTTTCCAAACCCTTCAAAACCCTTACCCTTCTAAATTTATATCCTCCAAACAAGGGTTTCCACAAACCCTCCCAAACCCTTCCCTTACTAGTAACCCTCCCAAACCCCATCCAATCAATATAAGAGTGAGATCGGAATTCACAATATATCACTCACTAATTAAAGATAGATTAGGTGAAAGGTCCTAAAATTTGAAAATTATTGCCACTACCACCACATCCACTCAGAAAACCCCTTTTCAGTAAATTCCAATTTCATCACAACTTTCTAATCATATTCCTTTTTTTTTATTAAGAAATTCCAAAGTTATACTTGTGAATTCATTGAATTATGACTACCATCCTTCATGATCCCATTTTTAAAATGAACTGAATTTTTTCATAAAAAAATGAATTGAATTTTAATCACATAAAATTGAAATTGTTGGTGCCTATCTTTCCAACATTTATTATTATTATTATTGACATTGCTTGTAAAGAGTAAATATAATTGTAGAAAATAGCAAATTGGGCCATGATCCAGGGTCCATGGCCCAATTCCTTATCTCCCAAAACTAGAAAGGAACATTTTCTACAGTTATTTTATTCAATTAAATAATTTCGGGTTAAGATGCACAAATATTCCTAATATTTTAGGTCAGGAGCAATTTTACTCCTAACGTTTAAAATGGTGCAATTTTACCCATAATATTGGAAGCTAAGAGCAATTTTACCCTTTATATTGATAAATTTGGTCAATTTGAGAAATAATTAATCAAACTGTCTTCTCGGTCATGCATTTTGTATATACACTTCACACGTGCGTCATTTTATCAATAATAAATCACAAACATATATTGAGATGTGAAAAAAATACTATTTTTTGTATGATTGGATAACAAAATTCACCGAATTTATAAATTTTAATCTCCAACTCTATTATTAAATTATAAAAAAAAAACATGAAATACTTTTTTAGAACGAATTGATATGCAATTAGTGCAAAATAAAGAACAAAAATATATGTGTTTTATAATAGAGGTAAAATTGATCCAAATTATCAATGTTATGGGTAAAATTGCTTTTGGCTACCAACGTTAGAAGTAAAATTGCA
This sequence comes from Euphorbia lathyris, assembly GCF_963576675.1. Classification (NCBI taxonomy): domain Eukaryota; kingdom Viridiplantae; phylum Streptophyta; class Magnoliopsida; order Malpighiales; family Euphorbiaceae; genus Euphorbia; species Euphorbia lathyris. Next base: position 13,483,713 of record NC_088914.1, on the reverse strand, counting down.
TCATTTTAAACGTTAGGGGTAAAATTGCTCTTGATCCAAAACGTTAAGGGTATTTTTACACCTTAATCCAATAATTTAACTCTCGGTTGTAATCTATCGCATTAAACAAAGTAAAAATAATAAAATTTATTATGGACTATAAAGCCAGGGCCGGCCCTGGGCATAGGCCTGGGGTGCGGCCGCCCAGAGCCCAAGGCTAAAATGGGTCCAAAATTTATAATTTTATTGAATATATACTATTTTTTTTAGTTATAAATTTAGTTATAATACCCATTGTGTCTAAAAATTGACCAAATAATATGATATTTTAGGTCTAAAACGGACCCGAATTTCTATTTTTATATTTTTAAGTACAATTTTTTTATTAATGGCCCAATATCTCTTATTTCGCCTGAGTCCCTAAAATGTCAGGACCGGCCCTGTATAAAGCAAAAACAGTATTTTATTGTTGGCTTAATACATCGTTTGTCTCTTGAACTTGTTCAAAAAGTTTGATGACCCACTTTCAATATGTCCCGATAACCGTCTAAACTTATATATAATGTAATCAATTAACAAAAAAAAAATTAAATTAGATGCGGCATTGTACGGATCTTAAAAACTCATATTTCATTAATTAAGTTTGAAATTATGCCTTCTTAGAACATATCAAACTTAAGATCGGAGTCTAATTATTGCAGCTTAAGATATACTGAGTCTTAGAGATAGTGGATTAGATAATAATGATCAATAATAATGGGGAAGGATAAGATGAATTAGAGAGACAAGGCATCCCTTTCTTTGCTTCCAGTATGAGATATTTGAGCACTAAGCAAACCCGCTCTTCTCTTCAAAGTCTCCATTAATCTTCCCTCCATAAAGCTTCCTCCTTTTTCATCATTCTCTCTCTTCTTTCTTTTTGGGTTTTCTTTTCTTATCCCAATAACAAAATGTGGCAGACACATCCCAATAAATCTTCTTCCTTTAGAGAATCCCTTAAAGCTCTAGAAGCCGATATTCAACATGCCAATACCCTGTGAGTTGCAATTCTCTTTGGAACCCATAATCATGTTGATTAATTTTAGATTATCTCATAAGGAACTCATTCTCTTCTTTCCTATTTACATTTACTGGCTCTATGTGATGTTTCATCCGTTTGTGGTAGGTAGGGCACAATTTGACATGATCAATTGTAGAATTGCTGAATTTTTTGAATTTGGGTATTCTAATTGTTGTATGAAATTTGAATTGATGAAACAAATAGATGGTGAATTTCAATTTTTAGATATGGATGTTTTTGCATTTCTTTCTTAGATGAATTTTTGCTAGAATTAATAGTTATGGAACTTGTGCGAGTATAAAGTTTTAGCCTTCGATGATTTTCAGTAAAAATCCATTGTTTTTCATATCTTTGTTTGCTGAGCTACGTCCGGAGGGGGTTGAGCATCCATTGGTTGCCGGAAAACTACATTTAACCTATGTATGGAGCTTTAATTTTTTTAGGGTAAAAAGGCAATGTAAGAGAAGTTCCGGTGAAAGCACCCGTGAATCCTGGATCCGTCACTGTTTTCAGTATCATTACTCAATTGGGTTGCTGTTGTATTTGCAGGGCAGCGAGTCTGCCAGGAGATTATGGCGGGGATCGGGTGCAATTGAGATTATCGTATAGCCCTCTTGCCCCATTCATCCTGTTTTTGGTTGAATGGATGGATTATAGTTGTACAGATGCACTTCCTAGTTATCTAGGTCTTCTCAACATACTTGTGTACAAGGTGGTTGCTATCTGTTTCTCACTTTCTCTTCGTTGTTACTTTTTCGGCATTGTTAAAGCAGATTAGAATGCTATGGTGTTTAGTTTACTGATCAATTGTGATTCTAAAATGCTTAAAAGTAGCTCTTGATCATGTTTAGGTTTATGTTGATGGAATGCCAATGTTGTCCTCTAAAGAAAGGAAGGCCACACTTCGAGAATTTTATGGTCTGCGTCTGCTCCTCAACGACTTCTAATCACTGGGTTTGGCAATTTTTGTTTACTTGCTTGATTTCTGAATGCATTTGGATGAAATATCCTTGCAGCTGTTATATACCCTTCGCTTAGGCTGCTTGAAGAAGAGTCTATTGAATTGGAAGATAGCCCTAAGAGAAGCCAAGGCGGCGAAGTTCTGAGCCGAAACAGAGCTGAAGACAAGAGGAGGAATCCGAATCCTGATACTCACTTTGAGAGAGATGATGAATGTGGGATATGTATGGAAGATAGTGCAAAGATGGTTTTGCCCAACTGTGGACACTCCTTGTGCATCGGCTGCTTTCGTGACTGGTATCTCCTATTCTTGGTTTACTAGGCAAAATGCAAAATTTAGCTCCTATGCTTGACTTAATTTGAATGTCGATTTAGTCATTACTCGTTTAAAATTGATGTTCTTAATATGAACATCGACTGTTAAGCGTTATCACAAGGAGGAGAACGAAGTAGAATACGATAATCTCCTTGTCTCAGATCAAGTGATTATTTCTCATCTTGATCTGATATGACGAATTCAAACTTCTAATGTGGCGAAAACAAGAAATTCAACAGCACATAGTTTAAATTCGTGTCTTTAGCGTATGTCAGGAACCACTTATAACCGAAAAGTTCTACGCACTGAGCCAACTTGAGGACTAAATTTTGCAATTTGCACTCCTGATTTTGGCCATGTAGTTCTTGTAGGGTGCTAGATTCACATTTGAGCTCATATGTGTTTGCACAAATGTTAAATTCTGTATTTGGCAGGAGTTCGAGATCTCAGTCGTGCCCATTTTGTCGAGGCAGCCTAAGGAGAGTGGAGTCTAGAGATCTATGGGTTCTAATCAATAACTGCGATATCATTGACAAAGCAACTCTTGCGAGAGAGAACCTGAGGCGTTTCTATTATTACATAGAGAAACTGCCTCTGTTGATGCCAGAGACTCATGCTATTGTATTTGACTATATGATGTGACTTACGGGAAACGAATGCAGTAACCTTACGTACGCCCAGCAGTCCGTTGTACATAGATAGAGTAAAGTATGGAGCTTTGATCTCTTCTGATGTGGCTCATTCGAAGATGTTCAAGCTCGCTGTGCATAATTAACTTAACCGATGAGCAGGTGACTCTGAAAGTTCATAAAAATCATAAGATTAAGCAACTGCAAATTGCGGGAAAGAAGGTATAGATGTAAATATAAAAATGATAGAGAAAGGATGGTATGCTTGGCATTCAACTCAGCTTTTTTTAGAAACCTGAGTGTTGGAATGGATATATAGCTAGAAACTTGTATATTTCACTTGCTTTATGTAACAAGCATCATGAATATTTATGAATCCAATATATATATGGTAATATAAATATATTTATAAAATATATATATATATATATATATCATTATTACTCTTAGAACCTTGAATTTTAGTTCGACATCACTATAAATAAGGTCAGCAAGTTAATAGGTTATTTTAAATAAATTCAAGTGGCTGATAAGTCATTTTATGCAAGCTCACGAAGATAATTTGTAAGTTTAAGTGACCAGTTAAATTTTCTCTAAGTTCAAGAGGTAAGGAGCTAATCAACTTTTGGAACCAAGTTCAGAAAATCGTGATACATTAAGCCGTATATGTGCTATGAAAATCTATGACCGGTTGTTTTACTTAGCCTAAAACTATAATTATGTTGACTAAATTTTATTCTTTACAAGTTTTTGAATTATATACTATATTAATATAAAAGTTCCAATCTTAATTTTTTAAAGTAACATAATAACCATAACATTTAAAATGGTACCGATTAAACTTCATATGATATAAATATTTAAAAATATAAATTTTTTAGAAGTTTTATAGTTATTATGTTATAGTTAGCAAGGTTTAAGGATGGTTAAAGTAATTTATCCTCAAAATCAATTTTTTCTTTTTGCCTCATTGATTGTTATAAAAAGACAATAAGGTATCAAAAATAGCTTTAAGATTTTTTTGGAGTATCAATTTAGTCTCTATCAATAGAGGTTTAATGTTTATAAAACAGTATCAATTTGCGTCTCGATAGCGGAACATGACACGTCATTCATATTATTCTGTTAAATTTTGTCAACTTTATATGGAGAAACAAATGAGAACTTAACGGAATAATATAATGTCGTGTCACGTTCCATTATCGAAGTTTAAATTGGTACTATTTTATAAACGTTAAGCTTAAATTGGTGCTATTTTGTACGTGAAATTTAAATTGATATCCCAAAAAACCATAGGCCTATTTTTGGGGTAAATTACACCCATGAACTTTACCCGTTTTTACATTGTGTCCACTGAACTTCAATTCTTAACGGTATGACCACTGAACTTTACACTTTTTAACATCAGTTGCCACTCAACTTTAACTAACTCCTCAAAATGACCGTTAACGACCTCAAAATGAAAATATTCAAGAACTAAAGTTGTTTAGAACGACATTTACCATGAAACCATATTTTTTATTTTTCAAAATCATATTTTTTAGAGCTTTCTCTTTCTAAAAATTCATTCTCTGTTCTAACTAAACTAACACCTAAATGGCATCAAAACAAAAAAAAAAATCAAGAATTAACGTTCCTCAGATGCGTCTTTGGCCATTTTCAGCCAGTAGAAACCATGTAGCTGGTCTTTCTTAGCTAAAGCATCTCTTCCTTCATGAGCTCCACATAAACCCTGGTGAATTTCTTGCAAAATTAGCTTGTTCTCTTTGAAACCAACGCATTTCAACCGGGGCCTGTCAAAAGATCTTTGGTATAAGATGCCTTCAATCACCGAATATCTTCCGACCTTTCGCAAGACTTTTTACCTGTTCATTTTTCTCCCTAAGAAGAGTACTTGTAGTAAGATAAAAAAAAAATCATTCATTCGTTAAGTCAATTATAAGACCTCTTCTTGATTGATGCTAGCGAAAGGCACTCGCTCGATGCGGCATGAACATGAACGAGACTCATTTGGGGTCGAAGCTAGTTTCGCCAAGTATTAAGTGGCCTCCTCATTCTCCTCCCCTAGAATTCGATAAATTTCAAAGGCTTCGGTCTTCAAATTTCCCTTCTTGCAAGAATATTTTGACCATCGCCAAGTATTTTTTTTATTACCTTGGTGCGAGCTTCAAAATTCTCAGTCAATTGACAAATCACAAGCTGAGAATCACTTTAGAGAATAGTTTTGTTTGACTTTATGATGTTAAGAATTCAGATTCCTTGCAACAATGCTTCGACCACGTTGTTGGATGTAACAAAGTCTAAAGCCGCTGTATATCGAAGCTTGATTCCATTGGGGCCTTTTACAAAAACTCAAACGTATGCCCATATTTAATTCCTAACTATATTAAACAGAAGGGTTAGGCTATGCTTTGTTTTTGACAAAGTAAGTCTTACTTTGTTTTTTCCACTATTGGATGGTGATGAACTTTATCAAAAACAAAGTAAGCATAGAAGGCACCCAGAAATAATGTTGAATTTGTATTTGCAAAGAGCCAAAACTTAGGCTAGACAAAAATTATGGTGAGATTGGGCCAATTATGAAGGAGCAGACCTAATATCGTCATTAGTGGGCTTGGAATTATTTGAGGCCCATATAGTTTTTTTGGTGAAAGGCCCATATAGTTTTGTCTAATTATAATTAATTTCAATTTTTCCTGGGAATGTTACAATTGCATACACATGTATATCATTTTTCCTTTTCTTGATTGAGATTTTCTTTAAAGGGGATTTTTAATTACATAATTAACATGTGCTTATAAAATCAAATTTCCTAATTAATGTCTAATTAATTAATTCACTACCTAATAAATTAAAAAATGTGTGAAATTAAAAAGAAGGTTCTAAAGATGAAGCTAGATACCATACAACCATTAACTTGGCTAAAACCTAGAAATTGGCATATTCCAAGATTGCCAAGATACTAGGGAAATTTATAAACAAATATGTTGTGTTTATAAGAATTCTTTAGGATTGTTGTTTTTTTTAATATCATTATTGCCCTTTCTTAGATTCTATGTCCTATAAATATGCTAAAAATATGATTTTTTTCAATATTTTTTTTATCTTCATATCCAAAATATAAATGTATTGTCATATTAGAAATTAAAAACTATACTCAGACATTAGCAATAAAATCCTCTTTTTTTCCATTTTTTTCTTGTTTTTCTCCCTTTCTTTATTTTTTTCTAATCTTTTTCTGTTTATTTATTTATTCTTTTTTCAACTATCAAAATTCTTTCATAAAAAAAAAACTATCAAAATTAGTAGTGGTGAAATCGTGAGACTTTAGGGAGATTCTTGTGAAATTCTTGTGAAATTGATAGTGGTAAAACTCATGTGAAACTTTAATGGTAACTCTTCCCGATAATGTTTATATATATAGTGATGAAACGATCGTCAAGCTCCATCGAAACTCTAGTAAAACTCCTGAGAATATTTCTGAAAATTAATATTGATAAAGCTTTAGTGAAACTCTTGGACATTCTTATCGAGACGAGTTCCGATAGACAGACCTCTCCTATATCATTAAGAACCAGACCTAGCATCACAAGTTTCGAGATGTCATTTCATTGTTGAGATAAGAAGCGTTACGGAATTTGAAAGATTGGAAAACGAGATATATGCATATATCTATCAAAATTAGTAGTGAATTATTATTTTTTTTTGTGTGAATAACTAACAACATTAATAATGATGTAACTTTAGTGAAACTCTTGTGAAATCCTGTAAAAATTTTAGCAAAAATTCTAAGTCAATATTACTAGTGATAAAACTTTAGTGAAACTCGTGCGAAACTTTTAAGAATATCTATCAAAATTACGAAATTTTTTAGAGTACTCCTGGAATAATACTCCCTACCAATTAAGTTGTGCTACATGTATATATTTTTTTCATTACACCAATCATCTTCCATGTAGTAGTAGGCAACATGAATTTCATTGGTCGGGTGTATTACACCCGGAGTACCGTAAAATTTCTCCAAAATTACTGCTGATGGAACTCGTGTGAAACTCATATGCAACTATTGGAGTTTTGCATCTATTTATTAAAATTAACATCAATAAAACTTTGGTGAAGCTACTCTGAAACTTTTAAAAATATCTATCAAAATTAATATTGATGAAATTTTAGTAAAATTCTTAGAAATGTGCATTTATTTATCAAAATTAGTAATAGTAAAACTTCTTGTGATATTTTTTTGAAAAACTTATCAAAATTAGTTATGAAACTTTAGTAAAACTAATGTGTAACTCTTGCAAATGTTTATGAAAATTAGTGGTAATAAAACTCTTCGAACTCAAAACTAGTAGTGATGAAACTTTAATAAAATTTCGTGTGAAACTCTTGGAGATCTACCTCTATTTATCAAAATTAGTAGTAATAAAACTTTAATAAAACTCGTGAAACTTTTTAAAGAAATTTGAAATTGATTTGCTTATATAACGTCATGTACTATGTTAAGATAATAAAAATAATAACATCATCCAATGGTGAAAACACACAAAATAAGACTTATTTTGTCAAAAACAAAGTAAGCATAGAAAACACTTATTTATTTGGTAAAATAAATAATATTTTAGCGATTAGAATTGATTTGCGTTTTTAATGTTATATATGTTGTTGCTTTGAAACAATGTTGTATGTATTATTATTGGTTTTTTTTTTACAAGAAAATGGATATTTTATTAAGAATAAGAATTCAAAGTCATATAAATAAAACTAAGGTACATAAATCCAAACCCCATGGCCAGACTCAGAATCAGTCGCCCTAGCTAACAAGTGGACAACCCTATTCGTAGACCTTTAGAAAATAAAACCCAAAAAAATCTCGAACTCTTTCAAAAGAGCTTTACAATTATCCATAAGAATACCAAAAGAAGAAACAAACACAAGTGCTAAAACTAGGAGTTCCAAATCCGATTCCAGTTAAACATTAGTGAGATCAGATGTTTTCAGCCAGCTCAACGCTTCTTGGCAGCTAAGTGCTTCTACCATAAGGGGATCTAAAATAGAGGGGATCAAGCCGTTTGGAGTAGATACGAACTCGCTATACGAGTTCCTAATCACCATTTCGAAACCAGACCAGTCCAATTCTTCAAAGGTTCAGGCATCGATGTTGAACTTCAACATGTTCAGTGGTGTGGGCATATTATTAGTGATTTAAGAGTGTAATAGTAATTTGTTTTTATTATCAAATATGAATAAATTTCCATTTTTGTAGTAGTTTTGATTAGAGATGGCAACAAGTAGGGTACCTGCAGGTAGTAGCAATCATGAACCCTTGCTCGTTTATTTTTTTAATTATCCGTATCCGTCTCATTACCTGTATGTTTTTTGCATCTCATACTCGTCCCATTTAATTCATGGGTACCGTGGGTACCCTTACCCGTTAAGAATCGGTAAATAGAACAAAAAACTTTACAAATTTAACAAATCATCCATCTAAAAATTGAACAAAGTGAATTTTAATCAATAATAATAAAATAGTTTAGTGGTATCACTCAATGTTTGAAGAACAAAAGACTGAGGTTCAAATCTCACATCTTACATCTAAAAAACAATAAGATTTTTTAATATATAAAAGAGTTATGACGAGTAACGGGTAATGGATACCGGTATCCTGAGAGGTATTCCCATACCCATGGTTTTGATCCTGATATCGGAATATCCTTGTAATACTTGAACACTGCCTCTAATGACCTGTAAAACACTAAACAACTAGACAGGGGGTCGGATTCCGGCGAACCCTCTCTGATGCCTAAGTTAGTATGGGAATACAAAGCTTAGGGAGAAAGTAATGGAGTTACACGTGTCACCACCATATTGGTCCGGAATCTAAATTCCCGCTCCAAATGGCTTTAGCGTGTAATTGGGACCCTAGATGGGCCGGTCCAAAAGTATGATTAATGGGTCTTTAAGAACCGTTTGAGGTCCAAACCTTATTATACACCGTATCAGATTTCATACCCGTTCCATGCCCTTTTATACAGGGTATGGATAGTATCATGTACCCGCAGATACAGTATCAATTGCCATCGCTAGTTTTGATAGAAAAGCCCAAGATATTATTCATGACCATCCTCCAAATTAGAAAGAAATAGAGAATAAAAAAGGAAAAGAATAAGATGGTATTAGAAGCATAAGAAGGTAATTAACATTAATTTAAGTAGAGGTAACAATAATATTCTTTATTACAATATATTAAAGGCAACATCCCACTTAAAAGAAGTTGCATGGAGTTCATCCTTGTTCCCATTTAATTCACCAATCAATGTATGCTTTTCTTTCCTCTAATTTTTATTTTATTTTATTTTCTCTTTAACATAAAGTTTTTAAGTTAGTGGGCATTTTCCTTTTAGAGGCCATTTGGTTCATTTTTGATCCTGTCCCACTCTCTAAAAGGATGCCTTTTATTTTAATTATACCCTCAATCAACATTATCAATACCTCAACTACTAATTAATTTCACTCAATAATTTATAGTATTAATTTCATTAGTACACCAACATTTAATATTACTTCTTTTTTAGCATTCAAGTAAGGATAATATTTAAGTAAAGGTTCATATATTGATGGATTGAAAGGATATTGCAAATAAATTTTGAGTTCCAAATTCCACACTCCTTTCTCTGTTTCCATATAAATATGCTCAATTAATGTATAGACAATATAAAACATAGAGTTAGATCCCATGGTATACCTATATTGAAATTTTACTCAAAAAGTTTGAATTTATTTGGTTTACTTGTTCTTGTTCATATTTACGATTGTTGTTGCTAATAGTTGGTAAATGATAGTTGATTTTCCTTTTCTAAGTAGTTATTAGCATCTATTTTCTGGTGACCGGATGTCTAGTTCTTTCTCCAAATCTGATAGCTTCGTACAAAACAAAGGAGACGATATGAGATTCTCTGATGCATAAGTCAGTAGCTTTCTTATATATTACAAATAGATAAAGAAAAAGGGTGTGTGTCATATGCTTAGGGTTCCACCACGAATCCTACCTTGTATAGTTCTATTGTAGTGTTCACATGGACCGTGACAGATCAAATGAATTTGATCAATTATCATGAGATTTAGGAGTATTATATCTAAGATTTAGGATGATTTTAATCTCCATCATTGGATTCTAATAAGTCTAGATCTAACGAGGACTAACCAAATTAATTTGGCCGATAAGGATCCACGTGAACATTACTGCATAGTTCTACTTAGGGTAGGACTTCACTTACTTAAAAGTATCAATGTACCTTTTCATCTTAAGAACATGGATACTCAACGGAGTACCCGGATCTCTCTTGCATGAATTGAGAGCATTGGTTGTCAAGAATCGCTCTTGACGCACAAGCTCTTAGAACATCTCCTTGAAATGTCCCATGATCTCAAACGTCTCTTGGTCAATGAACTATATATATATATATATATATATATATATATATATATATATATATATATATATATATATATATATATATATATATATATGAGGGACCATAGTGGCTAATGTGAGGTAGGTGATGCCCATGGAATCCTTTATGTGCCTTTCATAGGCTTCCATGATGACAGGTGTTGTATTTCGGACTGGTGCGGAAGGTAAAGCCCGGTCCAGAACATGCTCTTTTTGTTCCTGTTTAAAACTATTCTCAAGTTGCAGAACCAGTCAAGAAATTTCTAATCATTCAACTTGTCCTTTTCAAGAACAAATCGTAATGAGAATATATTTGTTGTGGTCATATTGATCTGCATAGAATTAAAGTAAAGTTGATTAATTATAAGGTCTTTTATTTCTCCCATTAACATGAATTAATATCCCATTAAAATAATTCATGCTAATGCATGCTTAGTGGGCCGAAATCCATATTTTTCCTTGACTTAGTGAAGATGAGTATGCACATGAAACTCTTGGTTATTTAGGTAGGAAAACCCCTTCCGATTACATTGTTAGTGTTGTGTCCTAAAAACAGTTTTGGAAATATTTATTAAATAAATGAATTGTTCATTTGAGTTATTTGATTTATTCAATATAATAGTTGACTATATAAAAGATATTTCATCTTTTACCGGATACTTAATGAGGTAGAATAAGTCCATCGTTTATATTCACAACTTAAAGTGTTCATACAATATGAAGTGAGACTGAACTTTATGACTCATATTGAATGATAGTAATCTTAAACATCACAAGTCAAGCATTATGTTATAGGATTGATATAATACCGTTGAGATGTACATGTAATAATGTCTATTGCTTTTGAAACAGGGAGCTGATCTTACAAGTTTTAGATATGAAAATATCTAGGCAGTTGCGTAAATGTGTATGAATGGTTCATATGCATTAGAGATCCATATATAAGATTACTATTTGATTTGGTTGATTATAAAAGACTTGCATGAGTCTGTTTATAATTTATAGGTCGGAAATAACTTTCGGGTCTACAACCAATCTCACATAGGTCTATAGGATCGCTCGTGCATAAAGTCTGGTTGCTATGTATATTAGGCTTACTCACAATGTATATGATAGCTATAAGATTCTGAATGATAATGATGTGATATAAATTATATTAAAGTATAATTTATAGGATTTTATATATTAATTATGATCTAAATTATATATATTATTTATGATATTATAAATAAAGGTATATATATATATATATTTGATAGAAATGCCATATCTCATTTTATTAACATAAAAGGTACAAAATACAGTATGAAAATAAACACATACAGGCTATAACCAGTATAAGATCCACAAAGGGAAGAAAAATGACTACAAAAAGTAATAAAAGACCACAACGAGCAATGATAACCATAAAAGGTACAAATACAACAAACATAGAAATTATATTCTTCTCGTAAGTCAAATCCCGTTAAAAAACCGCTGTAATCCATGCTTCATTATTTAGGCTCCTCCGGACGTTTGGATCTGAGTCCTTTCTGTTTTTGCAACCACGCAGATCTATAGATCTACGGACAAGATGAAGCTTTTTCGCTCTTGCTAAGACCGAAAAAAGACTAAAAGAAAGAAGTATAGCGAACAGTTGTAGATCTGACGGAAATAGAAGTTCAAGAAGATATATAGATTTCAAACTAACAAGAAAAAAAGTAATTTGAAACTAAAACGAAGACTAAAACATAAATTGGAGGAGGAAGAAGGAAGACAAGCTTCCTTCTTCCTCCTCTAACTAGACGTGTTTAGAGAGCTACAATGGAGAAAGTGACGGTAACAATAGCGGTAAGGACGAGATCTGAGAAGAAAAAAAGGAAAAATGAGAAGAAAGGTATATATATATATATAGCCAATGAGTGTTGGTCCAAATGGTAAGATGTTGAATCTCTGCTTGATAGGTTTGAGGTTCGATTCCTCACTCCGTCAAAATTTAGCCCCCATTAATAGATAATCTGTAAATTCCACTATAAATCCTCATCTGTAAACCATCTGTAAACCTCATTGGTAGGTCCAAGTATAATACTAGAATCATCAATTATTGGTACAAAAAATAAATAAAGCCCATTTATTTTCTTCTTTAAAAAAATTACATTGTTATTTTTTTAATTTCCTTAATGATGTTTAATTAAGATGATGCTAGTTTAAAGAAAATTAAGAAGATGCCACGTTATCTATGTTTTAGGAGCAAATGGCAGTATGGTGATCTCACATATTTCTTTTGATTATCATGGCCTTAATCAACGACATAATTTAACTTATAATCATTATCAAATTATATTATAATACTAATAATCTTCCATTTCTTCCACATTCAAAGCACATTAATGGATAGATTATCATTCTTAATTCTTCCAATTATGAAAAACATGATAAGCTGTGCCAGGTTTTTATTTGATTAGCCCAAAGTTTATTGTCTGATTAATTGATCTGTTTTTAACTTTTTATTTCTATTCATTTATTACAGGTAAACAATATACACATAAAAAAATTGGGGTAACTTACACCCATGACCACTGAACTTTATCATTTTAATATTGTGGCCACTGAACTTCAATTTTTAACAGTATGACCACCGAACTTTACATTTTTTAACACCGGTGGCCACTCAACACTTCAAAACGACCGTTGACGGCTTCAAAATAAAAAATTCGAAAAGTTAATGATATTCTAAGGAACTTTAATTCTTGAAAATTTCCGTTTTGAGGTCATTTAGGTGTTGTTTGATTAGGAGAGAGAAAGTGAATTTTTAGAGAGAGAAAGATCCAAAAAATGTGAAGAAAGATCTAAAAAATGTGATTTTGGAAAATAAAAAATGTGATTTCATGGTAAATGTCGTTCTGAACAACTTTAATTCTTAAATATTTTGATTTTGAGGTCGTTAACGGTCATTTTGAGGAGTTGGTTAAAATTGAGTGGCCACCGATGTTAAAAAGTGTAAAGTTTAGTGGTCATACCCGTTAAGAATTGAAGTTTAGTGGCCATAATATTAAAATGGGTAAAGTTCGGTGGCCATGGATGTAATTTACCCAAAAAAATTGCCCTAATACATGCCCAACTTTCTAAGTTGTCCGAACTGTAACTTACCACTAAATTTCCAAAATTACAACTGATGCACATGCACTTGCTTTTTTTGGAACAAATAACTCCTAAGTTGTTTATTTGGAGTAAATAATCCCTAAACTAAAAAAACATCTAACATAACATTACAGTATAAATAAAAGATGGCAAAAAAAAACTCTCAAAATCACAGATATTAACATATTTGAAGGGTTATTTTGTTTCAAATAAGTAAATTGATGATGTTAATGGCAATATTTTGAAGTTTCAGCGGTCAGTTTCAGTTTTTAGACAGTTTAGGATGTATTAGGTCTAATTTTTTTCATAGTTTAGCAACTCATGGAAAAAAAAAGCCTAATACATCACCAACTCCATGAACTTGTTCATAAAAGTAAACTGACTCCCTGAACTTTATTAGTGTCTCACCAGCTCCTTAAACTTGCTTATTTCGTATCACCAACTCCCTAAACGTGTCCATAAAAATAGATTAGCTCTCTAAATTTTGCAAGTGTCTCACTAGCTCACTAAACTTGCTTATTCTGTAACAACAAATACTAACTCTCTTTCTCCATCTATTCGATCTCTCAAACCTGTAACACTAACTCTTATAATAGGTTGAAATGTAGGAGAAGAGAAAAAATTACCTCTCGAATAGATGAAGATGTATTTTTAGAATTTAGGTTTAATAAGTTTTTATATTTAATTGAGGGATTATATGGTTAGAAATTTAAACGTAAGGGTGTTTGTTTCAAATTTCGAAGCAACGTTTAGGGTTTCATTCCAAACTGTAACAAATATAGTATTTGGTTAGATTTATATAACAACAGTGTTTTGAAGCGTTTCACATAAAGCTCAAAATGTGAAAAATTGTTTGTATAAATTTGACGTTGACAAAATTATTCTTCTAATTTTCAAACATATTACTTCTTTAATATTATACTTATTTCTATAACACTATTGTCCGAAAAATAACTAGCTTTTGCCTATCAAATAATTTTTTTATTTATCTATTTAGATTATTTTTATTATTTTGGATTTTAGTTATTTAGATTATTTTTATTATTTTGGGTTGTATCTTTTATTGAAAATTTTCAAAAATACTTTTGTGGTTTTGCCAATTACTCGTTTTTTTTTGTTAAAAAAGGACTAATGTTCATGCCGTTAGCAAAACTAATTTAAGGTTAACACTGTTAGTTTTAACAATTGATAACTTCAAATTCAAAAATCTCAATAATTAAATTTGTTTAGTATTTATCAATGCATTACGTTTTCAATTTTTCAAAATCATAATTTTCAAAGAGCTCTCTCTAAACGTATACTTTCTCTCTCCTTATAAAAATATCTAAATGATCTCAAATTAAAAGGTTGAAGATTTAAATAAGCTTAGAATATCATTAATTCTTAAAATTTTCTATTTTGAGTTCGCCTATAGTCAAAATTAAGAGTGTTGACCTAAAAATCCCCAAGTTTGTCAAACAATGAGGACCTCAATCCTCTTTTTACAATAAAAAAATATACACTGCTAATTTACAAATCGGTGAAATCACATGGATTATATATTTCAAAATTTTCATTATTTATTTATTTATTAGTTATTTTAAAATATGTCTGTATTAGACATTTATATACAAACAGTAACAGCTCATCACAATTATACCGAATATTAACAATTAATCAATTAATAACAAACAACTAACAACTGCAAACATCTAACTACAATAGCTAATAGTAACAGCTATCCGTTAATCCAAACCAACTCTTTAATATATTATCCAAAGGATAAGCAATTGGATTAATGGATCCTGATTCCTCCCTGTAAAAAGAGAAATTAAGGATAACAAAATTTCTCCAGATATGAGTAATTTTAATCATTTCCTTAATTAATTATTTTATTAATGTGTTTTTTGAGCTAAAATGGCCCAAACTAACCTCATTGATGCAAAAATATTGAAGCTGGTGCTTAAAGGAGAAGAAGGTAACGTATAAAGCTTTATGGGGGCAATTTCGGAAGGAATTTTGGGTAGCAATGACACATTTGGCCAACAGCAGGAGTCAGTAGTGTGTGTGTATAGAGGAATGTGTCTTTTTTGTTCATTTTTGTTTGTAATTAACTTTCAACAATTAGCTATTATTATTATTATTATTATTATTATTCGATAAATTATAGGGAAAATTACAAAATTGGGTCAAATGGGAGAGTTATTTACATATTTAACTCATTTATCCAACCTACTACATATCTAGACTATTTTTGTATGACTTTCTCAAAATACCATTAATATATATGTATAACACTTAGAAATTTTTTAGCCTTTCTTCTTTCTCCCTTCCGTCTGACTTCGCATATTTCGCAATATGCGAAGATAATGTTTGGTTCAGTAGATGATTTTAATTCGCAGATTTCGTAATATGTGAAGCCTGCAAAGACAATACTATCAGATTAACTTTCATTTTCGCAGATTTTACAATATACGAAGTAAAAAACGTGTTTTTAAGCAATATTATCTTCGCATATTGCGAAATCTGCGAAGTGGTATATAACAAAAAAGGCATAACAACAAGGGTGCAACAATAATTCTAACATTAAAATCATAACATTATCAAAATTTACAACAAGATTGCAACAGAACCAACATTAAAATCATTTCAAAGTCAATGTGACCAATCTTGATGGAAATTTCTCCCTATTTCAGAGAAGAATCCAAGAAAAATCGGCAGGTTCCCACCTCCCCTACATCCCAGTACACCACCTTTTTGAAATGGATGTTATGTATTCAACCACCTTCACAAAAATTAAATCGTGTTAGGAAGAAAAATGACGATTTGGCTTCGCGAAAAGAGGATCCCGCGAAGTCTGCGAAGAGAAATGTGCAAGAAAGATGACGCTTTTACTTCGCGAAAATGGATTACGCGAAGTCTACAAAGAGAAATGTGACGATTTTACTTTGCGAAACCAGATTACGTGAATTCTGCGAAGGTAAAAATCATGAACATTTCTCTTCGCAGACTTCGCGTAATATGTTTTCACGAGGTAAAATCGTCTGTTTCAGCCTCTTTTTCCTCGCAGGCCTTCGCAAAAGCCAATTTCACGAAGTTATTTTCTAGAAAAAAAGAAGAGAAAATAGTAGATACATTTTTCGCCTTTTACCATTAAAATTGTCAATAACCGTATGATAAACGCAGAAAAACAATGAAAATAACATCGAATAACGATTTCTTCGATCCTCACAAGAAGAAAGAAACCAAGAGACGAGAAGAAACGGGAAGATGAAGAACCATGGCTTAATTTTCTAGCAATAGGAAGATGAAGAATCAAGAGATGAAAAGAGGAAGAAGAGATAGACATGATGATGAAGAAAATGGTGCAGATTTCACAATATAAAGAAAGAGAGGAAGATCAAAGGTCTGGGAAGGGGAGAGAAACCGTGCAAGGAAGAGGAAGGGGAAGGGGGGAAGATGAAAGATTGGGGTATTTTTGGAAAGTCACACAAAAATAGTCTAGACATGTAGTAGGTTGGGTAAATGGGTCAAATATGTAAATGGGTCTCCCATTTGACCCAATTTTATAATTTTCCCTAAATTATAAAATGGATTGTTGGTCCCGTGTGATTAGTTCCAAGAAGGGGGGGGGGGGGGGGGGTTAGGAACTAATATAACTTTTTATCTTGTATTATGCTAACTTAATCTAATTCTTTGAGTTTCACGATTCAGTTTTGGTCAGCACGGCCGAGTGAGGCGTAAGACGGCTTTAGTCAGATACTGACTAGAACTGTTTTACTTGCGAGTTGGGAAATGACTCTTTTGTGGTCAGCTTCCAACTCAGCACTCTGATTTACTCAGTGTCAGCTTAAACAATTTATATATTGAGTAAATATAACAAGCAACACATACAGATATATATTGAGAGAGAGTTAGAAATTACTCAGCATGACTTATCCTGGTTTGGCCTCTCCGCCTACGTCTAGTCCCCAGAAACCCTTCGGGCTTTTTAAATCCAATACTGAGCTCTTTAAAGGTAGAGCACAAACCGTTTACAAGGCAGTTGAATATGCAAGAGTACCGTCCTCTATTCGTCTACTCAACTCCTACTAAGTGCTATAACCGAACACCTAGATTTCTCTACCGCTGTGTACTTAAAACCGAGTACTCAGCACCACTCTCTCAATTTTACAATTGATACAGAATTGTTCTTTTTCAGACAAAGAACACTTTAGATGATTACAAAAATCACTCTAGCTTTTACACATAAATGGAAATTTGGTGTAAGATCTTTTTCTTGTTTTGGTGTGCTTTTGTATGTATACTTTTGTTCTCTTTTTGTTTTCACAATCGGAAAAAGATCCAAGAACTGCACTTGTCCTTTTATAGTTGAAATCTGAAGACACAATCATTTGAATTCGGATCTATCCGTTGAATCCAAACGGCTCTTTCTTCCGACATTGTTCTGGTCAGCTTCAGATTTGCAGGCCAATCCTGTCGTCTGAATTCCACAGGCGCCAGGCTTGTCTTCTTCTCGCAGGTTTGTCTTCTTGTGCAGGTTTCGTCATTTAGCCAGTGGACATTTGACCCATGCGTCTCGAAACTGTATCCATGCATAACTCCAAAGCTTCTGAATTGGTGCAGATTACTGTCAGATCTTGTCTTTTAGCAAATGGAACATTGGTACAGTCCTTGAAATCATTCAGCATGACTTTGATAGCCGTTGTCTTTGATTGTTGCCAATTCCGATACTGAGTTGCCTTTCACTCAGCTTCTACGGTCAGATTCGTTCTGCAAGAGATAGTACCGAAGAAGACTTCTCTTCTTTTATGCTGAGTTGCTTTTCACTCAGCTTCTGTGATCAGCTTCATTTGTAAGCTTTGGTTCTGAAGAAGACTTTCCTTCTTTCGTACTGAGTTATTCTTTACTTAGCACGCGCTATGTTGTCATGCTGACTATGTTCTATCTTAATATTTTTATACTCAACATTGAACAAACGTATTAGTACAATTAAATCAAAGCACTTAAATTTAATTGTCTTAATCATAGATTGACTTAAATAATTTTGTCAAATCAAAATCACGTTGGAAATGTATTTCAACAAACTCCCCCATTTTGATGTTGGCAAAATTTTTAATTATGGAACTCAGTTTTGAAATTCCCCATGATTGAGTTGCCTTACATTATTCTGAAACTACTCCCCCGTAAGGGTTGCATCCATTATCTTAACTTAACTCTAAACCTTCCAAGATTTAATTGAGAAAAATTAAAACATGCTTGTACTGACTAAGTTCAATTCTAGACCTTCTAAGATCTAATTCAGATGGTCCTAGGTCAGTTTTCAGAAGAGGTCAATATGTTGGAACATGTGTTTACTCAGTTTGATACACGGTCGGTTTTAGGTATCAGAGAGATTGTATCTATGAATTTTTGTATCAAAGCAAAATGTATTCATGTATCAGAGTAAATGTGTGTTGAGAGTTTCATGCATGTTCCTTCGATTGTTTGTTCATTTAAGACAGTTCAACATATAGCATATTTAAGTAAGCATCATGTGTAGATAAGTCAGTTTAAAAAAATGCTTAAGATAGATAGATGGTTAGACAGCATACAAAAAATAAGAAAACGCCAAAACCAAATACAGTACTACAAGTCAAGTTCTAATGACTAGTCTATTTCTTTCTGTTGACTTGAGCTTGGTGGGCAGGATTAACTTTGCCTTTTCCCTTGGCGTTTCTTTGTTGCTGCTGACTACCAGATGCTTCCCCTGATTTGTGCTGAGTTCCATCAGCTTGTTCTTTCTCCCCCGTTTTGCCAACATCGTGCGGAGGAGGAATGAAGGTGTCATTCAGAACAGCACGAGTCAATCGCACTGAGTACGCCTTAAGCTGTTTCGTGCTCTCCCTGAGACCATCGAAGACAGGAACGCCATCATCTATAATGGATCCGGGGACTCAAATGGATGCACTGAGCATACTTAGAATATATTCTTGTGATTTCCCAATCCAGGTCAGCGTGTCAGTCAGCCTAGCATAAGCTTGATGATACATTTTGAGCAAAGCCGAATCATAGAATTGACGTTGAACATTCGTGTGGCGCACATGTTTGAAGGTGGCTTGGGATTATTGCAGGATTTCATTTGTTTTCACCAAGTCAGTATCCATCTCTTCCTTACTCAAGTTGAGTAGACGGATAGCTTCACTAATTTGCTCGATCGAACACTGGGAAGAGGAGGAAATTAGCGCACGGGTATCGGTCAGCTCAGAGTGTAGATTGGTGAAGTGGTGGTCAACCTCAGTAGAGGTAGCATATCCCGTGTTTACTGCAGACAGAGCATTTATTTGGCCTTGGAGGGAATCCATGTGATTCACCATCATTAACTGCAGTTCAGCCAGCTTCACTATGGAGTCTTTCTTGGGTTGTTGAGATTGAACAGTTGTCATGACTCACAAGATCTTTGAGACCCTTGATCTCATTCAGGAGCTGAGTGAAAGAAGAGAGTTGTGTTGACTCAATATTAATGAACCCAGCAGCATCGGCATGAGAGGGATTCAAATCCTGGAGAATGGATTGACTCAGCTTTGGTCAGCTTGGCCGATCTTAGTGTAAGACATCTTTAGTCAGATGTTGACTAAGACTGTTTCACTTGTGAGTTGGGAATTGACACTTTTATGATCAGCTTCCAACTCAGCACTCTAATTTACTCAGTGTCATCTTTAAACAATTTATATGCTGAGTAAATTTAACAAGCAACACATGCACATATATATTTTAAGAGAGTTAGAAATTACTCAGTATCACTTATCCTGGTTCGGCCTCTCCACCTACGTCCAGTCCCCAGACTCCTCCGGGCTTTTAGAATCCAATACTGAGCTCTTTAATGGTAGAGCACAAACCGGTTACAAGGCAGTTGAATATGCAAGAGTACCTTCCTCTATTCGTCTACTCAACTCCTACTAAGTGCTATAGCCCAGCACCTAGATTTCTCTACCACTGAGTATTTACAACCAAATACTCAGCACAACACTCTCAATTCACAATTGATACAATTTTCTCTTTTTCAGATAAAGAACACTTTAGATGATTACAAAACAATCAATCTAGCATTTACACAAGGAATAGAAAGTTGGTGTAAGATTCTTTTATTGTATTTGAGTGCTTTGAGCTTGGATTTTTCTCTCTTGTATTTCTATAAATCGGCAATGATCCAAGCGAATTGCTTGTCCTTTTATAGTTGTAAAATGATTTGAATTTGATTTGTCCGTTGAATCCAAAACGGCTCTTTTGGGGGACAAACTTTTGGTCAGCTCAGATGTGCAGGCCAATCTTGTTTTCTGATTTCTTCAGATGTCAGATTTGTCTTCTTACTATAGACTTTGTCTTCTTGCGGCAGTTTGTCTTATAGCAATGAACAGTTGACCCATGCATCTCGAAATTTGGCTTTTGCGTAATTCCAAGGCTTCAATTATTGGTGCAGACAGTTGTCGGATTTGTCTTTTAGCTTAACGGATCATTTATGCTGTCTGAAGATCACTCAGCTTCACTTCGATAGTCATTGTCTTTGTTTGTCACCACATCTCATACTGAGTCCTTTTTCACTCAGCTTCCATGGTCAGCTTCGTTCTGCAAGATCTAGTTCTGAGGCGGACTTCTTTTATGCTGAGCTTCGTTCCACTCAGCTTCTTTGATCAACTTCATTCTTAAGCTGTTGGTGTGAAGATGACTTATCTTCTCTTGTGCTGAGTTGCTCTTCACTCAGCTTGTGTTGTGTTCTCATGCTGACTTTGTCCTGTCTTAATTTTTATTTCCTTTTGCATTTAAATTTATACTCAATATTGAACAAACAGATTAGTACAATTAAATCAAAGCACTTAAATTTAATTGTCTCTTAATCATGGATTAAACTTAAATGATTTTGTCAAATCAAAATCTTGTGGAAAGATGTTTCAACAAACTCCTTAATTTATGGAACTCAGTATTGAAATTCCCATGATTGAATTACTTTTTATTCTTCTGAAATTACTCCCCCGTAAGGGTTGCATATATTGTTTTAACTTAACTCTAAACCTTCTAAGATTTAATTGAGTAATAAGTGAAGAGTTCAATGTTTACTCAGTTTGATACATGAATAGTTTTGGTATCAGAGTTTATGTGCGGATGTATCAGAGTTAATGTGTACTGAGTATATTTTTAATTTGAATTTATTTGTTTGTTCAATTTTAGACAGATCAGCATATAGTATAATAGTAAGCATCACTTATGAAAAATAATGTGAAAAAAAATATGCTTAAGATGATATAAATGGTCAGCATACAAAATACACAAGGCAATTTTTTAAAGCTAATCTTGAGCTACCCCTTTGCCTTTGTCTTTCCTCTTTTGCTTACTGCCTGAAGCTTCTCTTGCCTTTAGCTGAGTTCCATCAGCTTGTGCTTTCTCCCCCGTTTTGCCACCATCAGGCGGAGGAGCAATGAAGGTGTCATTGAGAGCAGCACGAGTCAGCTTGACCGAATATGCCTTTAGACGTTTCGTGCTTTCAAATAACCCATCAAGCACTAGGACTCCATCATCCAGAACTGAACCGGGGACACGAATAGATGCGCTGATCATGCTGAGTATGTATTCTTATGACTTAGTTAGCCATGATATTGCGTCAGTTAGCTGGGCATAAGATTGATGGTACATTTGAAGCACAGCTTTGTCGTAAATGTCACGCTGAGCGTTTGTGTGACGCACATGTCTAAATAAGCTTTGAGTAGTTTGGAGGATAGTATTGGTTTTCACCAAGTCAGTTTCCATTTCCTCTTTACTCAGGTTCAGAAGTCGGACAGCTTCGCTAATCTCATCCATCGAACATTGGGAAGATGAGGAGAGAAGTTCTCTAGTGCCAGTCAGCTGGGTAAAATAGTGACTTAACTCAGTGGATGTAGCATAGCCCATGTTGACTGTAGGTAAAGCGTTGATTTGTCCCTGAAGTGAATTCATATGATTCACCATCATCAATTGTAGTTCGGCCAGCTTGACAAAGGATTCTTGCTTGGGTTGCTGGGCTTGAACCGTGGTCATGACTGTTGAAACACCTTTCCACATGATTTTGATTTGACAAAATTATTTAAGTAATTGATAAAAAAATATTCTAACACATTAAATTTAAATGCTTTGATTTATTCATACTAATGTGTTTGTTCAATATTGAGTTTATTGATTTATAAGACATTAAGATTAAAAGTCCAAAAAGCCCATAAGTGGAAGTCAAGCCCAAGTCAACACATCAAGACTTCACGGCCCAAGAATACAAAACGCGGTCGTTTTGTACAAAGCACAAGCTCAACATGAAGAAGGATCGAGAAGCCTTCTCTCAATTGCTTCAAGATTGAAGCTGCTGAGTGTGTCGACAAGAAGTACAAGACAACGGCAGACAAGAACCAACTTCTAGACAAAGTATTTCTACTTTGGGTAAAGTTCAGAAGGCGCAGGAAGCTGTCTGGAAGACTTTGCCAAAAATATCGAAACATTCTGTTTACCGCATGAAAAGCTGCCGAGCACTGCCGTGGACAGAAGATACAAGAATCTCATTGGCCAACGACACTAAGCACGTATTGAGTGACAACGATAGGAAGCCATTTTCCTCCAATGGTTATTTCGAAATTCGAAATTACCGGTGCCTCAAGTGTCACTATAAATAGGCCTTTCATTTGCTTCATTCCATGCAGATCTTCAATTAGCTGAAACGCTGTCCAAATTCATACTCAAAGTTCTGTGAGAAAAGCAAAGCAAAAACCTTACACCAATTTCCAATCATTGTGTAAAAGTCTAGAGTGATTTTCAATCATCTAAAGTGTCTTAGCAATTATTGTTTAGGACAAACACTTTATCATTTCTAGAAGAATAGAAAGGAGAGGCTGAGTACTCGGTTATAGTACTCAGCGGTAGATATAGGAGTGAGTAGAGGTATAGAGGAAGGTACTCTTGTATACTCAGCTTCTATTGTAAAAGGTTTCGTGCTCTACCTTTAAAGAGCTGAGTAGAGAATTCAAAAAGCTCGGACGAGTTCCGGGGACTGGACGTAGGCGGAGAGGCCGAACCAGGATATATCTGCTGAGTAACATATTTCTAACCCTTAAACTCCTTTATATATTGCTTGCTATAAAACTGACTAAGTAACAAACTCACGCTGAGTTGAGTGCACTAAGAAGCTGAGTTCAGGAATAGACTCTAAGTGCTATCTCCTGACTCAAGGAAAGAAACAAACTTAGTCACAAGTTGACTAAGCTTGTGTCTTAGAATTACTTAGCGCCGCTATGTAAACCTTTTCTTAATAAAAGAAGTCAGCCTAAACGGAGAAAATTTTTAAATAGTTCCTATCCCCCCCCCCTTGGAACTAAACTTGTCACGTTATAAGGGACCAACAAGTGGTATCAGAGCCTAACAGCTCACTGAGCAAGATATAACTATCTTGAGCTGATCCCCACTATGGCTGAGAACATCACTCGTTTCCTCCCAGGAAATTAGACAACTCAGATTTTACCTGAGGGACTGTCCATTACTCGGCCTCCTCTATTCTTCGGGTCTAACTATACCTTTTGGAAGAACAGAATGAAAAATTTCATTCAGGCAACAAATATGAGTGCATGGCTTTCTATAGTCCAAGGCCCATTTGTTCCTGTTGAAACTATTGACAGCCAAACGGTTGTTAAAGCTGAGACTAAATGGACAAAGGATGATCTCAAGAAGCTACAAAATCATGCTTCGGCTATAAACATGCTTCACTGTGCGTTAGATGATGTAGAGTACAACAAAATTTCAGGTTGTGAGTCAGCGCAGGAGATCTGGAAGAAGCTGGAGGTCACCTACGAAGGAACCAACAAAGTTAAGGAGTCCAAGGTGAACCAGCACATAAGGTTGTACAAGCTGTTTGAAATGAATGATGATGAAGGAATCTCTGAGATGAACGCAAGGTTCACAAACATTATCAACGAGCTCAAGAGACATGGCAAAATCTTTACTGAGGAAGAGCAAGTCAAGAAGATACTGAGGAGTCTTCCTAAAAGCTGGCAAGCCAAGAAAACTGCTGTTGAGGAAGCTCAAGACTTAACCACCTACAAGTATGATGAACTCATCGGCTCGCTGCTGACCCATGAGATCTCAATGAAGAACTTTGAGGTGAAGGAGAAGTCTGAAGACAAGAAGCAAAAGTCTCTTGTCATGAAAGCCGACTCCACTGATGGGAGCTCAACAGATGATGAAGAAATGGCAATGTTCACTAGAAAGATGAAAAGGCTGTTCAGAAAGAATGATAAATATTCCAAGAAGCCTTACAAGAAGTTTGATAAGTACAAAGCTGAGTCAAGCGACAACAAGTACAAGAAGGACAACTCAAAGGCCATTACATGCTTTGAATGTCATCAAACTGGCCATATCAAATCAAGCTGTCCTACCTTGAGGAAGGAAAGGAAGAACGACAAGAAGGCAAAGGTGGCAACCTGGAGTGATAGTGATGAGTTATCATCATCAGGAGACGATGCCACTGAGTCAGCAAAGATCTATTTTATGGAAGATGAGCTTGCTGAGCCTTGTGTTTCTGAGCATGCTGACCCCTCCGTTGCA
This sequence comes from Euphorbia lathyris, assembly GCF_963576675.1. NCBI lineage: Eukaryota > Viridiplantae > Streptophyta > Magnoliopsida > Malpighiales > Euphorbiaceae > Euphorbia > Euphorbia lathyris. Next base: position 13,458,631 of record NC_088914.1, on the reverse strand, counting down.
TCTGACGATGAGGCACACTCAACTGAGGTAATATCACTACCCTTGCTCAGAAATGAAATGATAAATGCCCTGAGTGACCTCTACACACTTGTCAAAAAGTGTAACAAGAAGGTTAGAGCACTCAGCAGGCGATGTGACGAGATTGAAGAGGTCAAACTGAGTGACCTTCGATATCTTCTCCAAGACAACTCAACTTTGCATAGTAACGTAGAAATTATGCAAAAGTTTGTCTCCGAGGTCCAATCAGATTCTAAGAAACTGAAAAAGGATGTCACATCTATTCAGAACCAACTCAAGGTTCCAAATAAAAGAAATATTCCTCTGAACACTCAGTACCGAAGTACTAGTCAGCAGAGATGGAATCCTCAGCGGAATGTCCAGTGTGACTTCTGTGGGAAGAAAGGACACACCACAAAGGTGTGCTGGCACGCTCAGCACTAGGGTGCTGACCATTCAGTGAGATTTCCTAAACGGAAGGTCAGCTGTGACTTCTGTGGGAAAAATGGACACACTGTCCAAGTGTGTCGTCATAAGATGAAATATGATGCTTTACCTGTTGAACCTGACAAACAAGGACCCAAAAAGAATTGGGTACCTAAAAGTAACTAGCTATATTGCAGGTAAGCCTGAGGTGTACTGAGAAGTCAAAGATGTGGTACATTGACAGCGCATGCTCGAGGCATATGACTGGTGATGAAACTCAGTTCATCACATTTGTGCGTAAACGAGGTGGAAGTGTAAGTTTTGGAGACAACAAAAAGGGTAAGATAGCAGGGTCAAGAACCGTTGGTGGTAATCCTACTATTGAGTCAGTCTCCCTAGTCAGCGGACTCAAATATAACTTACTCAGCGTAGCTCAGCTATGTGACAATGGGAGAAAAGTTATATTTGATGACACTGGATGTAAAATATTCGAGGGTAAAACAAATGAGTTAATTTTAACTGCCCCTCGTGTTGATAATGTCTTTATGCTGAACTTAGAAAAGAAGTTTTCAAAAACTGTATGCTTAGTGTCAAAGGAAGAAAATTCCTGGCTATGGCATAGGAGACTTGGTCATGTAAGCATGGACCTCCTGGCCAAATTAGCAAGAAAGCAATTAGTTGAGGGACTGCCAGAACTTAAGTTTGAAAAAGATCAACTATGCCACGCTTGTCAAGCTGGAAAACAAACCAAACAATCTTTTCATAGTAAAAACATTGTCTCAACTAAGCGTCCATTAGAGTTACTACACTTGGATCTCTTCGGTCCAGTCTAGCCGCTGAGCTTGGGTGGTAGAAGATTTTCCTTGGTCATTGTAGATGACTTTTCTCGGTACACTTGGATCATCTTGCTGAGTAGCAAGGATGAAACCTTTGAGACGTTTTCAACTTTAGTAAGAAAACTTGAAAATGATAAAGACCTTAAGTTAGCTCACATCCGAAGTGATAATGGTGGAGAATTCAAGAACCAACAGTTTGTTGAATTCTGTGAAGCCAACGGCATTGACCATAATTTTTCTGCTCCTAGAATGCCTCAACAAAATGGGGTTGTTGAAAGGAAAAACAGAACCTTGGTTGAAATGGCCAAGACAATGCTGAGTGAGCATAGGCTTCCAAAGTACTTTTGGGGAGAAGCTGTCAACACAACGTGCTACATACTTAATAGGGCTCTAGTTAGACCTATATTAAAGAAGACCCCCTACGAACTTTGGAAAGGATGAAAGCCCAACATTGGATACTTTCGTGCCTTCGGTTGTAAATGTTTTATCTTAAATACCAAAGACAGCCTAGCTAAGTTTGACTCAAAAGCTGATGAAGCTATTTTTTAAGCTACTCAACAAACAGCAAAGCATACAGAGTTTTCAATAAACGAACTCAGGTCTTAGAAGAGTCAATACACGTTGAGTTCGATGAAACTAACCCTACAGGAAGAGACATGTAGCTGACTGAGGATGATCCCCACTCAGCTCCCGCTGACCAAGAAACATCCGCTGAGTCATTGCCTCAAGGGCTGACCAAAGGTAAAAGCGAAACTCAAATTGTTTTTACTGACCAATCTACACCTGCAGAGATTGTTGAAACACAACCAGCACAAGACATCAATCTACCAAAAGAGATCAGAATACCAAGAGGACACTTAGAGAGTGCCATTCTTGATGCTGCTGAAAACACCCTGATGACAAGAAATCAACTCAGGAGATACCTCAGCAATGTAGCATTCATCTTTATTCAGGAAACAAAGAACTTCGCTGAAGCTGAGTACGATGAGTTCTGGATGAACTCAATGTAAGAAGAACTTGATCAGTTCAGAAGAAATGAAGTATGGGACTTGATGCCAAAACCAAAAAGCCAGAAGACCATAGGAACAAGATGGGTCTTTCGCAACAAGATGGATGAACAAGGAAACGTGGTCAGGAACAAAGCAAGACTTGTATCTCAGGGCTACAGTCAGCAAGAAGGTATTGACTACGGTGAGACCTTCACCCCAATGGCAAGGCTAGAGGCTATAAGAATTTTATGTGCTTATGCAAGTTATCTGAATTTTAAATTGTTTCAAATGGATGTTAAGAGTGCATTCCTTAATGGAGTTATAAACGAGGAAGTCTATGTTAATCAGCCTCCAGGGTTTGAGGATCCCAAGTTCCCAAACCACGTTTATAAACTCAAAAAGGCTCTGTATGGTCTCAAGCAAGCACCACGTGCTTGGTATGAGAGGCTGACCAGTTTCCTGTTGACTAGAAATTATGTCAGAGGTAAATCTGATACAACCTTATTCATTAAGAGAAAGGGTAAAGATACCCTATTGGCTCAGATATATGTTGATGACATTATTTTTGGTGCCACTAACGAGTCAATGTGCAAGGAATTTAGTAAGCAGATGCAGATTGAGTTTGAAATGTCAATGATGGGAGAACTCACCTTCTTCCTTGGACTTCAAATCAAACAAGGGAAAAATGGCATCTTCATCAGTCAAACTAAGTATGCTAAGGAGATATTGAAGAAGTATGAACTTGAAAATTGCAAGCCAATATCTACCCCTATGGGCACTGACATTGTCCTTTGTGCTGACGAAAGTGGTAAGTCAATAGACAGCAGATTGTACCGAGGTATGATTGGTTCTCTACTTTACTTAACTGCTAGTAGGCCGGACATTCAGTTCTCAGTATGTTATTGTGCTAGATATCAATCTAACCCTAAGGAATCCCATTACATAGCTATAAAAAGAATCCTTAGATATTTGCAAGGCTCAGTGAATGCAGGTTTGTGGTATCCCAATACTCATGATTTTACACTCATTGGATACACTAACGCTGACTACGGACGAGACAAGCTTGAACGAAAAAGCACCTCAGGAGGATGCCACTTCCTTGGAAGCTGTCTTCTGTCCTGGTTCAGCAAGAAGCAGGCGTCAGTAGCCCTGTCAACCACTGAAGCTGAGTACATTGCTGCTGGAAGCTGTGTTGCTCAAGTCCTATGGATTAAGCAACAGCTTGAAGATTATGGCGTTCAGACTAAAACAATTGAAGTCAAATGTGACAACAAGAGTGCCATTGACTTATCAAAGAACCCAATCCAGCACAGTAGGATGAAGCATGTCAGCATAAGACATCACTTCATCAGAGATCATGTACTCAAGAAAGAGATCAAGTTGACCTATGTCCCAACGGATGAGCAGCTTGCTGATATCTTCACAAAGCCACTGGCTCGTGAGCAATTCAACATACTTAGAGAAGCCATTGGTATGTTTAATCCTCTTCAATAAATTCCAAGTATAATATGTGATATATGCATGCTGAATGAATTACCATGCTGAATGATTTATGCTAAATCAATAACTATCACATGCTGAATAGATATACATGCTGAGTGTTTATCTTAAGCTGAGCTACTAAGCATAAGAATTATTCCTTTGCGTAACACTGATTACTCAGAACTTTAAACGTTTTAAATCCCTAACACTGAGTAAAGATCCGTTGCAAAATTTAATGCATAACACGCGAATTAAATAGCCACCTAGGATGACGTAAGCGCGATGATTAGAAAACACATGCGCCGAATGTGTCATAAATGCCATAATATTTGTCGATTGAGTATCTCGAGGTCAAACGGCTACCTCAACGCTTAGGATCAATTTGACACCTCTATAAATAGTGGATGATTTCCCACTTTTATCTCTTTACGCTTAGAAATTTCTGGTATTCTCATATTCTCTCTAAAATCTCCCAAACTTCTCAAACTTCTCTAAGAATCATGACGAAAGATTCTCAGAATGTCTCCGGTGCCGTTAATCGCTCCGATGAAAATCCTTCATCTCCTGCCCAGCGTGACCACTCTAAGGTCACTACGCCGAGCAAGCAAACCAAAGCTGACCAAGCTGCCTCCTCAAAAGGAAAACAACAGAAGGATAAAGCAAAGAAGCCTGTGGAACGCACTACACTCAAGTTTACGAGAGTGTGAGGGGGTATAAGGTAGACCACTCCAGATGGTTTTCAAAGGGTTTTGTGGAAGCTGAGCAACCCTTCTGCGAGTGGATCAAAAACAACGGCTGGACCGAGCTGTTCTCAATTCGCGAACATACCTATCCTGAGTTAGTGAAGGAATTCTATGCTAACCTAAAAGTTGCGGATGATAATCGGGACTATATGGTCACCCAGGTTCGAGGGAAGGATATCTTCATCAACCCCGCTTATCTTACCTCACTACTCAAGCTGAAAAACGAATGAGCAATACTTCATAAATCTGGTGACCAAGATAAAACCAACTACTCCGCTGAATTCTGTAAACCTCCTGGTCATGTAGGAGAAATTTCGAGTACCTCCATGGGTCGGAATCAGAAGATGGCCCACTACATACTGACCAATTTCATCTTTCCCAAGATCAACTGCACCAACTCAGCGACAAATTTGAGCAGTGCTTCATCTAGCACATGCTGACCTACATGCCGATAAACATGCCTGTCTTCATAATCGGTGGGTTTCAAAGAAGCACTGGAACCCTTAGGTTAGGCTCCATAATTACCAGAATCCTCATAGATCACAAGGTGAGCTTGGTTGATAAAATCCACACAATAGGCACTGAGATAACTGTAGCTGCACTATTTGGTCTATTCTACGATCAACCTATTGTGCCCAAGAAAGGGAAAGGGGCCGCTGTCCAGGAAACTGAGGGGATGGTGACTCGAAAGGGAAGGACGGAAAGAAAGAGGAATGCTGTTCAAAGCACCTCTAAAGAAGCTGTCTCTGCACCAAAGAAGCTTAAGTTTGTATCCAGAGGAACTAAGCCTCAACCTCAACAAGGTCAGGATGGACCTAGGTCAGCTGAGAAAAGACCAAGGCAAGCTGAGCCTGAGGTAGAAGCAAGAGAGGATATTGATGAGCAACCATTAAGAAAGAAGAAGAAGATCTCTTCTGAATTAAGTCCTATCGACGCCCTTCCAACTGACGTCGTCATTCCTCCTAACTCACATTATGTACAGAGTCAAGACATTGACACTGAACAACAGTCAAAAGAAGAGGAAGAACAAGACCAATTGGGTGGTCAGTTTGAAGAAGAGGAAGAACAAGACCAATTAGGTGGTCAGTTTGAAGAACAAGACCAACTGGGTGGTCAGGTTGACACTGAGGAGACAGCTGATGATGAGCACCATGAACCAACCAACACTCAGCTGGTTGATGAAGAATACGATGAGCCAACGGCAAATCATCCCGCTGTTCAAAGGGAAACTTCACCTACTGACTCTATTGAGTCCATTCCTGCTGACCATACTCCTCCAAAGATAAAGAAACTAAGAAGACTTAAGAAGAAGGCATATCGATCCCCCTTCATTGACCTCATGGGTGACTCACCTCTGAGGGATGAGATCACTGACCTAACAGATATACACCTTAAGTTCTTCTCTAATCCTATTGAGTATCCACCAGAGCAACAAGAAAATCAAGCCTCTGTTTCTCAGCCGAAGGAACATGCCGACTTAACTGCTTCCCCCAGCCAAAATGATGCCGAGCAAGTGCTCGAAGATCCTGCTCCTCAACATGTTGAGCAAGCTAAGGAAATGCCTGCTCAGGTCAGTACTGAACCTTCTTAGCTTCCCAAATCCAGTCAGCTTCAGCCTGACTCTGAGCAAGTAACACATTCTGCCGATCATCCTCTTCCACAAATCCAAGTACAGAATCTAATCCAGTCAGCCACAACTGGAAATGTGAACTCAAGACCAGCTGCTGATCATGCTGGCACTTCTAATGTTGAGCAGAACCAAACACCGCCTCCATTCGGTTCTACTCCTCTTCCGGCATCTGGGCCAACCAATGATGAATCCTTCAGCTATCTTACTGCCTCTAAGTCTGGACGAAGAATCATTGACTCAGCTCAAGCCCTTCTCCAGGATCTTGATCAAACAAACGCCGATGCCGCTGGGTCTATTAATATTGAGCCCACTCAGCTTTCGTCTGTCACTCAGCTTCTTACAGAGATCAAAGGTCTTAAGGATCTTCTGAGTGTCATGACTTCATTACAATCTCAACAGCCCAGGCAGGACTCAATAACGAAGCTGGCCGAACTCCAGCTGACCATGGTTAATCACATGAACTCTCTACAGGGTCAACTTCATCATTTGTCAGCTGCGAACACAATGTATGCAACTTCTGCCGAAGTTCATCAACTCTTCAACCAGCTTCACACTGAGCAGGAGAAAACTAATCACCAACTCTCTTCCTCCTCCCAATGCTCCATTGAGCAAATTAGTGAGGTTGTGCGTCTGTTAAACTTAACCAAGGAAGAGATGGAAACTGACCAGCTCAAAACCAACGAAATCCTGAAGTACTCTCGAGTTACTTTCAACCACATGCGTCACTCCAATGCTTAGCGTCAGTACTTTGACACGTCCTTGTTGAAGATGTTTCATCAAGCATTTGCCATGCTTACTGACAGTATACACTGGGTTGGTAAGTCTCAAGCATATATTCTGAGTATGCTGAGTGCCGCAGCTATCAGGATTCCACGTGCTATTTTGGATGATGGTGTTCCAATTTTTGACGGCATACATGAAAGCACACGAAAGCTAAAGGCATTCTCTAAACGCCTAACTCAAGCTGCCATTGAAGACACCTTCATTCCTCCTCCCGCTGATGGTGGAAAAACGGGGGACAAAGAACAAGCACAAAGAACTCAGCAATCAGAGGAAGCTTCAGGAAGTCAGCAAAAATACAAGGGAAAGGGTAAAGCTAAAGAGCATGAAGCCCAACTTAACTACAAGAAGAAATAGCTTGACTAGGATTGACTAGATTCAATTTTGTTAAAACTTGTAGTCCTTCCCTTATGTATTTTTGTGCTGACCCTGAATACAAAACTATGTATGCATCTATCCTTTCAAATTTGACCAATCTTATGTGATGCTTACTTATGTTTTGTACTGAATAGTTAACGCATCTTCATTAAATCAATTATGCTACTTGTCTACATTGCTTTATGATTGTATGCTGTGTTGATCAATATGTTGACTTATTTTATACTCAGCGCTCTCTGATATCTAAATCTTCCGCATAAACTGAGTTAAAAAATAATATGATTTAAAAGCTGACCTAATTTTGAAAACTGACCTTAGACTTACTTGATTAAACCTCGAAATGTTTAAAGTAAAACTAAGTCAGCAGCTCAACCCTTACGAGGGAGTATACTGAGTAATATAAGGTCAACTATCATGGGGGAGCTCAACACTGAGTTCTTCAATTGAATATTTTTGCCAACATCAAAATGGGGGAGTTTGTTGAAACACCTTTCCACATGATTTTCATTTGACAAAATTATTTAAGTAATTGATAAAAAAAATATTCTAACACATTAAATTTAAATGCTTTGATTTATTCACACTAATGTGTTTGTTCAATGTTGAGTTTATTGATTTATAAGACATTAAGATTAAAAGTCCAAAAAGCCCATAAGTGGAAGTCAAGCCCAAGTCAACACATCAAGACTTCACGGCCCAAGAATACAAAACGCGGTCGTTTTGTACAAAGCACAAGCTCAGCATGAAGAAGGATCGAGAAGCCTTCTCTCAATTGCTTCAAGATGAAGCTGCTGAGTGTGTCGACAAGAAGTACAAGACAGCGGCAGACAAGAACCAACTTCTCGACAAAGTATTTCTACTTTGGGTAAAGTTCAGAAGGCGCAGGAAGCTGTCTGGAAGACTTTGCCAAAAATGTCGAAACATTCTGTTTACCGGACGAAAAGCTGTCGAGCACTACCGTGGACAGAAGATGCAAGAATCTCATTGGCCAATGACACTGAGCACGTACGGAGTGACAATGATAGGAAGCCATTTCCCTCCAACGGTTATTTCGAAATTCGAAATTACCGGTGTCTCAAGTGTCACTATAAATAGGCCTTTCATTTGCTTCATTCCATGCAGATCTTCAATTAGCCGAAACGCTGTCCAAATTCATACTCGAAGTTCTGTGAGAAAAGCAAAGCAAAAACCTTACACCAATTTCCAATCATTGTGTAAAAGTCTAGAGTGATTTTCAATCATCTAAAGTGTCTTAGCAATTGTTGTTTAGGACAAACACTTTATCATTTCTAGAAGAATAGAAAGGAGAGGCTGAGTACTCGGTTATAGTACTCAGCGGTAGATATAGGAGTGAGTAGAGGTATAGAGGAAGGTACTCTTGTATACAGCTTCTATTGTAAAAGGTTTCGTGCTCTACCTTTAAAGAGCTGAGTAGAGAATTCAAAAAGCTCGGACGAGTTCCGGGGACTGGACGTAGGCGGAGAGGCCGAACCAGGATATATCTGCTGAGTAACATATTTCTAACCCTTAAACTCCTTTATATATTGCTTGCTATAAAACTAAGTAACGAACTCACGCTGAGTTGAGTGCACTAAGAAGTTGAGTTCAGGAATAGACTCTAAGTGCTATCTCCTGACTCAAGAAAAGAAACAGACTTAGTCACAAGTTGACTAAGCTTGTGTCTTAGAATTACTTAGCGCCGCTGTGTAAACCTTTTCTTAAGAAAAGAAGTCAGCCTAAACGGAGAAAATTTTTAAATAGTTCCTATCCCCCCCCCCCTTGGAACTAAACTTGTCACGTTATAAGGGACCAACAATGACACTTACTAAGTCTTTGAGATTTTTGATCTCATTGAGAAGCTGAGTGACAGACGAGAATTCTTGTGATTCAGCATTGGCAGACCTAGCACCATCGGCATGAGAAGTGTTTAAATCCTGGAGAAGATTTTGAGCCGAGTCAATGATGCGACGTCCAGACTCAGTTGCATGAAGATAGGCAAATTGTGCCTCAGGATTTAGCTCAGTGGCCGGGATTCTAGTGGCACCAGATGGAGGAGGTGTTTGGTGCTGTCCTTGAGTGGAAGTGCCAGTATGGTCAGTAACTGGACTTTGATTTTGATGAGCAGCAGGAACTGACTGCTCAATATTCTGCAAAATGGGATGGGAAGGAGGTGGATCCGCAGAGATATTTACCTGCTCAATATGGACTTGAGTTGATGCAGGAAGAGGCACCTCAGGTTGAGCAGGATTTTCCTTAGCTTGCTTGTCTCCTTGAGCAGCTAGGACTTCGAGCTCTTGCTCGGTTTGGTTTGGATTTTCTGGAGTCTTGGCGTGTTGCTCAGTATGAGTAACAGAGGCTTGTTTTTCCTGTGTAGAGGACTCAGGATGCTTTGAGAAGAACTTAAATTGGGTATCCGTGAGGTCAGTGATTTCATCCATCAGAGGCAAATCATCCAGGAGATCAATGACTGGAGATTTGTAGGCCTTCTTGTTAAGCCTTTTCAACTTTTTGGTCTTTGGAGGAGAAGGGTCAGTAGGAATGGAATCAAGAGATGACTCTACCCCGAGATTAGCGTTGAGACCTTCCATGACTATTTCTTGCTCTGTGAGCTCAGTATCAACTTGCTCAATATTCCCTGTTTGTTCTTGCTCAGTATGAGCTTCTTGATGTTGCTCAACATCCTCATCATTATCATGCTAACCTGCATTTAGTTCTTCTGCTTCTTGATCAGCAGGGATTTGCTCAAGGTCAATCGCTTGGCTTCTCACGAAGTGGGAATCATCAGGAACCTCAAAGCTGAGAGGGACAACATCAATTGGTCTTGGATCAGAGATTTTCTTTTTCTTCTTCAGAGGGGTTTCCTCACTTTCCAGTTCTTCAGGCTCATCTTGCCTCTTTCTTTTCTCTGCTGACTTACCCTGCTCAGCATCAATTTTCTTCCCATTTGAGACAACCCGGATTTTCTTTGGAACAGCATCAACATCTTTTGAGCTGGTTTGGGTTGCTTTTCGTTTCCGGTCAGCATCAGCCTTTTTCACTTGCTTTCCCTTCCTGGTCAGCATACCCTTTTCTTCCTCAGCTTCACCTGCTACCTTCTTTCCCTTTTTCAACTTTGTTGGTTGGTCAAAATCCAAACCAAACAGGATACCAGCAGTGATCTCAGTTCCCCAGACTTCGATCTCTTCAACCAAACTGACTTGATAATCCTTGAGGATTTTGGTGATGAGGGATCCTAACCTAAGCATACCAGAGCTTCGCAGAAATCCACCAATGAGAAAGACTGGCATGTTCAGAGGCTTGTAGGTCAGCATGTGCCAGATGAAGCAGTGCTCGAAATTCGTTGCTGAGGAGGCACAGTTGACTTTTGGAAAGATAAAATTGGTCAGGATGTAATGGGCCATCTTTTGCTCTCGACCCATGCAAGTACTAGATACTTCTCCTACGTAACCGGGAGGTCTACAGAATTCAGCTGGGAATTTAATCTTACCATGGTCGTTTGTGGTTCGAAGTTCTGTCCTTTTGTTCTTCAGTTTCAGCAACTTAGCCAGATAGGGAGGATTGATGAAAATCTCCTTTCCCTGGACTTCAGTGACCAAGTAATCCTTATTATCGTTGGCTACTTTCAGGTTGGTGTAGAACTCTTGCACCAATTCAGGATAAGTAGCCTCGCGAATGGAGAATAGCCCTTCCCAGCCGTTCTTAGATATCCATTCACAGAAGGGTTTCTCTACTTCCACAAACCCTTTTGAGAACCAACGTGAATGATCGATCTTGTCCCCTGTTGAGCGATTTCCGCAAGTGCACGGTATACGCTTGTAGTAATAAAAGATATCGATCCCACAGGGAACGTTTTTTTAACAAAACTTATTTACAATCGGTTAAATTTACTTTAAGGTTTATAATATGGGAAAATCGTTTAATCGGTTTTGGTTTTGAAATAGCTAGAATGAGAATTAGATTAGAATATGAAGATGTTAGAAAATATCTGATTTAAGATTGAATTTGCAAAACAGGAACGTTTTAGTACTTTAGAAAAGTAAACAGGTATATTTGTTTGCATTAAGCAAAGAAACAACTTTAAACTTTGTACGAATTATAAAGATGAAATAAATGACGGAACCTGTAATTAATTGGCTTTGAACGCGACAAAACCCTTTCGGGATAGTTGCCCTTAATCAGATTAAAACTCTTTCGAGATGATAATTTGCCTAAGTGTTCAACAAAGTTTCCTTGTAAAGATTTGAATTAAATACGTTTTAATGAAAACACCAGCATCAATCCACTTCGGCTCATTTACCAAAGTGCTGCATAAGAATCTATCGAATAGAACAGACTTTATTAGATGAAATATAAATTGATACAAGTTTACAGAGAACATGGAGCATCGAATTCTTCGACGGCGTGCAAGTGAACGGGTTGTCAATCCTTTCCTTGGGTTTCGTTAGAGTTTGTCAGGCTCAGGGGCGAATCCTCTACTCAATCTTCTCGCTGAATCTTCGTAATAGAGACTGGGTCGGTCTACTACCAAAATGAAAACTAAACTGGAACAATGTCTAAACGCTACTGAATTTGTTATTAATTTGTAAACAATGTGTGTACATCATATTGCTTTTTACAGAATCTAAATCTAACTTCTGAATCACTTGATTCGGAATTTCTGCATAAATTCTACACTAATCTCTTTTTTCTACATATCTTCAACTCTCCATCAACTCTTTATTTATAGATGTTGAAGAGTCTTGATTGAAGTGTCGTGTCCGTTTGTGAAGGATCGTGTCCGCTGCGAAAGGGCGTCTTTATCCACCCGAACGATCGTGTTTCGTCGAAAACGAAAGTGTGTAACTAGGCTTCCAAAATCTCCTGCTCGTACCGAGAATTATTAAATTCTCTACCGAGAATGGGGGAGCATCAATTGTACTTCGGACGAAGGGAAAAAAGGCTGAAGGACGCGTGTCGCGACCGTGAAAAGGGGGGGCCGCGGTCGCGGCACGGAGCGTTTTTCACTTTTTCGCTCTCGTTCGTGTCCTCGACTTGGCGTTATTAATTTTCATCGTCTTCGACTCCTTTTGTAGGGCTTTTCTTCTATTTTTGAGTTCTTTTTACTCATATTTGGATTTTACCAAATATTTATGTACCTTGCACGAAAGAAACATATTCGAGAGTAAAAGTATTCTAAATAGGTATGAATAGCATAAATTCGTAGCAATATTGATGTAATTATTGATGATATTTTAGGTATATTTTGGGCTTAATAAATCTCCACACTTAATCTTTTGCTAGTCCCGAGCAAAATTTCACTGATTTTATTCTTTAACTAATCTGTTTATGAAAATAAAACATATATCTTTGTATTATCTTTTAAATTAGTTAAGCCGAAAAGACTAACTTCGCATGGCAAATTTGTACGCAAAATATCAAACTAACTTAGTATAAATACGATATATCATTCGTCTTGTATTTCCAATTTTTGTATTGAAGCATTGGGGACGAAATAAGTACGCATGTTTTTGAGTTTTTTTATCTCAAGGCATTTCAAAGCACAAAATTTTCTTTCCCAAACCTAAACTAATATTAAAATGAATAAGTACTTGATTGTAATTGCTTGGTTACGCCCGAAATAAGGGTGGTTTCAACCGTAACCTTATACGCTTTTTACTTTGTGTTCACTTAAGAGGTACCGACCATGCCATGGGTGGACGCAATCGTTACTTTAAACTTATACACGCTTAATTTTTATTATTTTTTTACACGTTCCTTCCATACCTCGATTGTGATAAGGGTGGTCGCAACCGTGGCCAAAAGTAAACGGTACTTAATTTTCTTCCCTTTCATACCTCGATTGTGATAAGGTTGGTCTCAATCGTGGCCAAAAGTTAAGAATTCAACTAATCGATTAATTAACATGAATTTAAATTGTATCTTGGGAAAAAGAAAAATAGCACATTCATCCTATATTGACTTAAAATTCAACATGTATTATGACTAAAGTTTCCTTAAAAACTTCAATTAGTTTTAATGTAAGACGAAATCAAACCGAGCTAAAAATTGTTAGTTTAATTAAAAGCCTATAAACCTAATTGAAAATTTAAAATAAGATTTATTCTATCATGATTTCATGATATAAAATAGAGATTGAATAAAGAATTTTTTTAATTAAAATACATTCACTCGAGACAATTTTTCTTAAAATTGTATCGGAGATTTGTGAAAAATTTGAAAAATATATTACCCGTATAGAAATATTATTTCTATCGATAATGATAACCTAAACAAATAATCATATTAACTTATGAAAATGTTAAGTTATTGTGAAAAATGTTTTGCAATATATATATGTGTTGCATTTGCATGAATATCATTCGTTGCATTTGTTCGTATTTGTGTAGAAATTGATATATGAATGTCTCCCCCTACACTTAAATTGGACCATGTCCTCGTTGGTGCAAAAATAATGGAGAAAACATAAAATACGAAACAAAGATTGAAATTGAGCAAATTAAACATTCAACATAAAATTAAAAATTGAAAATTGTACCAAACATAAGAAAATGAAAAGTGTACCAAATTATAACAAGATAAAAATAAAATGAAAGGAAAACAACCTAAGCTTGAGGTGGTGAATCGGGAGGTGTAGGTGACGTCTCCACATTGCGGCGTCGGAAAAAGGAAAGCATCCGATGCCGAGTCGATCTATGTGCACGCCTCAAAAGGTTGAGGTTGTCATTCATCACCATATTGTTTTCAACCAAATCATCAATGCGTAAATTCATTTGACGGTTGTTGGAATTGATTTGGTCCAAAATCCTCCGCAAATCGACCGGATCATCCGCTGCTTGAGGTGCTTGGGGTTGTGCTTGAGCCGGTGGTTCATCGTCCTCTCCTTCCGCATCTCCGCCGCCTTCGGTACCTACAAATTGAGAACTTGAAGCGCCACCACCCATAGTGCCACGAAGATGGGCAATACGGGTAGCATAGGAAATAAAGACGGGAGGTCCTTGTGGAAGCAATAAATGAGCTCGCTCAAGAGCCGAGATGTCCAAAAGCGGAACATACCCACGGTAGGTGGACATGTCATAATCGGCCAATTCACCCCGAGCTCCCAACACAATTGCGGTGATAAAATTACAAAGAGGGATTTGAATGGTACTAGCCCTCGAAGCACGGAATAAATTGTCAAATAAAATGCCAATGCTATCAATCCTCAAGTCTTTAAGCAAACTATCCAAAACATACAAATCCCGAACTTGAACCTTTGAACTCTCAACACGACCAAACAAGGAGAAACGTAAATACTTATGAAAGAAGAACACACAATTGTCCTTAATCAACGTGCTTGAAGTGTTTTTCGAATTAAAATAATCTTGATCCGAGAGAGTTTGCCAAACTGCATCATTATCAAAATCTTTAGGCTTATCGTAAAAATCAAAAGTAGGGAAACCAAACATATTTCCCATTGCTTCATAGTCAATGGTGTAAGGGAAACCATTATTCCTAAAAGAAATTGAAGTTTTCTTCTTGTTCATGGACAAAGTGACCAAAAATTCCACCACAAATTCATTAATACGCGGGAAACGCATATTAACGAATTCTTGCCAACCCAAAGCTTCAATAAAGGCATCAATTCGAGTAGAGAAATTTAATGCTCTTACTGAATGGAAGTCTAAGAAGTGCATATCAACAAATTGGCGGTCGGCTTGAGAAAAATGTTTGAAACGAGCGGCTTCTTCCTCCGAATAGATGTCAAAATAAGCTCCGCATTGAACCCGAAGGTGATTAGCTTCCGTAACGGTGGACTTGTTACCAACACGCTTAGTTCTAACCATGGTGATGGTGTTTTTAGGGTTTGAGAAGAAGAAGAAGAAGAAGAAGTTGAGAGAAATACCAAAGCTTGAAGATGAGGTTGGGGGTTGTGAATTGGAAGTGATTGAAAATAGGAAATTGGAGTGAATAAATTGGGAAGAGTAAAAGTAGGTTTTTGGGGAAGAGTTTAGAGTAAAGGATTGGGTAAAAATAGAGGTGATGTGAGGTTTGTGTAAGAGGTAGGTTTATATAGGGTGATTAGGTGAATGTATAGGTAGAATAGGAATAGGAATAGGCAAAATTTGGTGACAAAATCGGATTTAATAGGGCAAATTATACGCGTGTCGCGACCGCGAATGGCATAGCCGCGGCCACGGCACGCGACTTTCAGGCAATTTTCGCAATGAAAAATAGCCGAACTTGCTGGTCATACCGAGAATTTCTTAATTCTCGGTAGAGAATTGGTTGAAATGGCCAATTTTGGTGCCTTTTGACTTGGTTTGTGCATTTTTTGTTGTGGAATGGTTCCTGAACTTAATATTAAGTGTTCCTGCACTTAAAACTAAAATAAATGACATTAATTGCAAGGAAAACCAAAGGTTTAACCTTAATAAATTAAATTAAAATAAATTTATTATGAAGAATTAATGAAACTTAAATGTGCATTTATACATATAAGTTGAGAGAACCATATTAAATGCATAATAAGTGCATGTTAATACATATTTAATACATGAATTGAATTGATTAAATGTAAACTTAATTCATTAAAAATAAATTGAGTTACAAATAGAATTAAACGTGAATATACGTGTGGAAAAATAGAAAACCATATGAATTCAAGTGAATCCTTTTTATCTTAATTTGATTATGAAAAATTAGAATGTACCCATATGAAATATGCTAAGTATAGATAATGGATCAAATGGATAAAGATTAAGAATTGAAAGAAATAAGATCTTTATTATTGTAACATATGTACAAATAATGAAAACAAACTAATAATTAAAACAAAACAAAACAAAAAAAATATATACAAAAACAAAAATGAAAAACAGAAACTATTCTACATATTCATCCCTATCTAACGGGATATTTCTGGCCTTAATACGATCAATTTGAAACTGCACGAAAGTTTCACGTTCCGGTGCAGACAAAAATTGAGGCCCTGCTCGAAAGACACGTTTCACAAGTCCTTCGTGCTCGAGAAATTCATAGTCAATTGTCGGGAAGAATTCATCATCACTCCAGGGAACATCAATAGTACCCTTTGAACCGAGAATTATTCCACAGATTATATTGCCGAACCCAATCTTCTTATCTTTGGATCGAGAAGCGGCGACAAGACCTTCCATCAGAATTTTGGAAGAATCCACTGCATTTCCCTGGAATATATCTCCAAGAACATATAAATTAGTGTCACGGACTACACTACTGAATGTGCGTCCGAATAAACTGTGACACAGAAATTTGTGCAAATACAGCATGGAGTTGGAGCGAAAAGAGTGATTATAGGTGAGTTTTGAATTGAATCGCCAGAATCCAGTGAGCATTCTCCAAATATCCGAGGATGTCATGTCTCGTCCAGGATGACGTTTGATTGTATCCCTCGGGGGAAAACCAAACCAAGCATGCAACTCGGGATAGCCGAAAGTGAAGATTTCGCCTTCTCGACGAAAACTGAGACGTACTCGTCGTTTATTAGTAAAACGCACGGTACAGAAGAATTCGAGTATCCAGGCGCCTATTATTGGAAATCGCATTTGGGCGAATTTTGTCCACCCTAGGCGCTCCATATAGCGGCTCATGTCATCAGAAATGCCTAATTGGATATTAAGAAATTCATCCATATACAACATTCCGGTGAAGAATTTGTAACGGTGATTCCAATAACGCCTACCTTCATCGTGGTTGAAGATAGGAAAAGGCGCCCCATATCGCTTGGATAAGTCTGGGCGTTTATTGATTGAGGCAGCGTTGTGCCTAGATGGTTTGTATTTGGTAGGCATGGTGCAAAGTTTGTGTTACTTTAGCAAAGAACGGTATTTGTGAAGAAAAATCAGAGTTCTGACAAAGATGAAAAGAAATTGTAACAGAACTTGAATCCTCTAGGATTAATTTATAAGAGTTTAGGATGAAAAGTGGTGTTGTTTTAATTATGAAAAGGTATAAAATTACACCTTTCGGAAATGAAGAAACTCAATGTTTCGTTTGTCAAGAGGTTTGTTGAAAGGATTATGACATTTCAGACCTGATAGTGCAGGAAACACGCGTGTCGCGACCGTGAATGGCAAAGCCGCGGTCGCGACACGCTGATTTCCTTGCGGAAATCAGGCATCAAAGCTACCTCCCGATTCACGGTAGAGAATTTAAAATTCTCGGCATGAACAGAGAAATCCGAATCAAAATAGACAATTCTGAAAAAGAGTATTCTCGGCAGGGAATTTCAAATTCTCGGCAGGGAATTGCCTTAAACTACAATTTCATCCTAATTATCTAAAAATTAAATCTAAAATCATGAAATAAAAATATTTACGTAACTAAATCATAACATAAAGTAATCTAATAAAAAAAATGGCATTTTGGAAAAATAAAATAAAATAAAAATAAAATAAACAAAAACATAAAAACAATAAAACAAAATAAACTGTGTAAGAAAAACTGAGTAATTTATACGTCAGATAATCTCGTTACGAACGGAATTTCAATTTGTGAAATATTTTCGTAATAGATTTTACATCGATTACCATTAACTTTGAATCGAACTCCGTTAGGACCTTCCAGTTCTAAAGAACCATAATCGAAAGTTTTGACGACTAAATACGGTCCTAACCATCTGGACTTAAGTTTTTCTGGAAATAAACGAAGTCGTGAATTAAATAACAGCACTTTATCCCCAACATTAAAGTGTTTAACTTTAATTTTGGCATCGTGCCATTTTTTCACTTTTTCTTTATAAATCTTTGCATTTTCGTACGATAGTTTACGTAACTCATCTAACTCATTTAAATTGAGCAAACGTTTCTTACCTGCTTGATGTAAGTCAAAGTTTAGTTCTCTAATAGCCCAATAGGCTTTATGTTCTAATTCGACTGGCAAATGACATGCCTTACCATACACTAAACGGTACAGAGTCATTCCTATTGGCGTTTTAAATGCAGTACGGTATGCCCATAACGCATTATTGAGTTTAGAAGACCAATCTTTTCTAGAGGATGAAACCGTTTTCTCGAGAATCCATTTGAGTTCTCTATTTGATATCTCCACCTGGCCATTTGACTGAGGATGGTACGGCGTTGATACGCGGTGGCGTACTCCATATTTTTTCATAAGTGTTTCAAAACTCTTGTTTATAAAATGAGTACCGCCATCACTAACGATAACTCTTGGACAACCAAATCTACAGAATATATCGTCAAGAAAATTAACGACAACTATAGAATCATTCGTCGGGGTTGCAATTGCTTCAACCCACTTCGAAACATAATCGACGGCAACTAATATGTAAGTTTTACCATTGGAAGGGGGAAAAGGTCCCATGAAATCTATTCCCCACATGTCGAAGACTTCAACTTCTAATATGGTTGTGAGGGGCATCTCATCTTTCCTTCCTAGATTTCCTGTTCTTTGGCACTTATCACAATGAGTGATAAACGAACGGACGTCCTAAAACATCGTAGGCCAAAAGAAACCGCTTTCAAATATTCTAGCTGCTGTCTTGTTAACTCCATTATGTCCTCCATAAAAGCTAGAATGACATTCTGACATTATGGATTCAAATTCATTTTCACCAACGCATCTCCTAATTATCCCGTCACCACAAGTTTTGAATAAAAAAGGATCTTCCCAAAAGTATTGTTTAATATCGAAGAAAAATTTCTTCCTTTGGTGGGAATTTAATCCTTCCGGAACAATATTGGCTGCGAGATAATTAGCAATATCTGCATACCAAGGTGATATGAAACTTTTCATTTGATAGAGATGTTCATCAGGGAAATCATCTCGTATACCGATAGTTTCACCTATAGGACCGTTTTCATCTTCAAGTCTCGATAGATGATCGGCGATAAGGTTTTCAACTCCCTTTTTGTCTTTAATTTCTATATCAAATTCTTGCAACAATAAAACCCATCTAATTAGACGTGGTTTTGCATCCTTTTAGCAAACAAATATCTTAATGCTGCATGATCAGTGTAAATAATAACTTTTGAACCTAATAAGTATGACCTAAACTTGTCACATGCAAAAACTACGGCTAACATTTCTTTTTCTGTTGTGGTGTAGTTTAATTGTGCACCAAACAGTGTGTGACTTGCATAATAAATGACATGAAGTTTCTTATCTTTCCTTTGACCTAAAACACATCCGACGGCTAAATCACTTGCATCACACATAATTTCAAAGGGTAAATCACAATCGGGTTTAGCAATAATAGGTGCACTGACTAAAGCAGTTTTCAATGTTTCGAAAGCTTTAACGCAATCTTCATTAAAATCAAAGGTAGAATCTTTCATGAGTAGATTAGTGAGTGGTTTGGAAATTACAGAAATTTTTTAATAAATTTTCTGTAAAAACCAGCATGTCCTAAAAATGATCTTACTCCCTTAAAAGTAGTTGGAGGGGGTAATTTTTCTATTACTGAAGTTTTTGCTCTATCTACTTCTAATCCTTTTTCAGATATTTTGTGACCTAAAACAATTCTTTCGTCAACCATGAAATGACATTTTTCCCAGTTTAATACCAAATTTGTTTCTTCACACCTAGACAAAACTTTATCCAAGTTTCCTAGGCATGAATCAAAAGAATCTCCATAAACTGAAAAATCGTCCATAAAAACTTCCATGATATCTTCAATGAAATCATTAAAAATCGCAGTCATACAACGTTGAAATATTGCAGGTGCGTTACATAGACCAAAGGGCATTCTTCTATATGCAAATGTTCCGTAAGGACATGTGAAGGTTGTTTTATCTTAGTCATCCGGGTAAATGTATATTTGAAAGAATCCGGAGTAACCATCAAGAAAACAGTAGAACACATGACCAGCTATCCTTTCGATCATTTGATCAATGAAAGGAAGAGGAAAATGATCTTTCCTAGTTGCTTTATTTAAATTTCTATAATCTATACAAACCCTCCAACCAGTGGTGGTTCGCGTAGGTATTAATTCACCTTCTTCATTCCTTACAACTGTTATGCCTCCATTTTTAGGTACACAATGGATTGGACTAACCCATTCACTATCCGAGATAGGGTAGATGATTCCATTGTCTAGAAGTTTAGTAATCTCATTTTTTACTACTTCTTTCATGTTCGGATTTAGGCGTCTTTGCCTATCCGCTTTAGGTGGCTTATCTTCTTCTAAGTGAATTCTATGCATTACAATACTTGGATTAATACCTTTTAAGTCAGAAATTTGCCAACCCATGCTTCCTATCCTATTTCTAACAACTTCTTTTAATTTTTCTTCTTGAACTTGTGTTAATTTGTTAGAGATAATAATAGGTAGAGAATCGCCTTCGCCTAAGAAAGTGTACCTCAAATGACTTGGTAATTCTTTAAGTTCTAATTTAGGTGGAACTACAATTGAAGGCGGAACTGGTCCATCTTCACGAATCAAAGGTTCTGGGTCCTTATCTTCTAGTTCCTCACTCATTATAGGTTCTATTATTTCTTCTTTTTGAACAATGTCATTTACACATTCTTCAATTAAATCGAGTTTCATACAAGCGAAATCTTCCATAGGATATTTCATCGCTTGATTCATATCAAACTCAATCTTATCATCTCCTATTCGTAAAACTACTTTCCCTTCCAACACATCAACTAGAGCACGTCCCGTGTTCATGAACGGTCTACCAAAGATTAGCGGACAATTTACATCATAAGCAAAATCTAAAATAACGAAATCGGTAGGAAAAATAAACTTGTCAACTTTAACTAAAACATCCTCTATTATACCGTATGGTCTTTTAGTGGTTTGATCCGCTAATTGCAAAACCATATTGGTACGTTTGATGTCTTCTTCTAAGCATAACTTATTAAAAATAGATAATGACATCAAGTTAATGCTTGCTCCTAAATCACAAAGGCAACTTGGGAATTTTATATCTCCCAATTTACACGGAATGGTAAAACATCCGGGATCCTTGAGTTTTGTGGGCAAATTGCTTGACACAATCGAACTACAATCTTCAGTTAGTGAAATGGATGAAATTCCTTCCCAACTGATTTTCTTTGAAATTAAATCTTTGAGGAATTTACCATAATTGGGAATTTGCGTAATTGCATCCATAAACGTTAAATTAATATGCAAATTCTTAAGTTTGTCTAAAAATGTTAAAAGTTGTTTATCATAGTCCTTGTTGCGGACTTTGTGTGGAAAAGGTGGTTTGGGTACAAAAGTTTTTGTACTAGAGTCAGTCGGTGCATCTTTTTGATTTAACGTATCTTATTTGGGCTTTGGTAAATCAGTTCCAGGTAAAGTCGAATTTCCGGTCATTTCCGGGCCTAAGTAATTTTTCCCTGAACGAAGAGTTATAACCTTAACATGCTCTTTCGGATTTTCTTCCGTATGGCTTGGAAGACTTCCCTCTTTACGGGATGGAATTGATTTAGCGAGTTGTCCAATTTGAATCTCCAAATTATGGATGCTAGATGATTGGTTTTTAATAAGCTGATCGAATTTATTCTCGATCCGTTTAAAACCATCGTCGTGATTACTTATTTTTCCGCTCATCGCATCAATGAATTTGTCGATTTTAGAAGATAAAGTGCTAATCGAATCTCTTGATTGATTTTGATAATTAGTAGTACGATTTTGATTAGCATTAGCATTATTATTGTCTCTCCAGTTAAAGTTAGGATGATTTCTCCATCTAGGATTATATGTATTGGAATAAGGATTATTAGTTTGGTTTTGCCCTTGGACAAAATTTACCTGTTCAATCTCACTCATACCTTCGTAATCAACATCTGTTTGGATTGGTTGACCATTAGGATCACACGGTGCTATAAACCTATCAATTTTGTGCGACAAGGCAGAAAATTGGGCTTGCAACATTGCTACTGGATCAAGATTCACTATACCTTTAACTGATGATGTAGTTGAGGATGATGGTTTCGCTAATGGTACGTGTCCACGTTCCGCGGGCCACATACTGCTGTTGATTGCCATTTCCTCTAAAAGTTCTCTTGCTTGGGCAGATGTTTTCTTCATGAATAACCCTCCAGACATAGCGTCCAATGAACCTCTTGTTGTAGGATTTAGTCCATTATAAAATGTTTGCATTAAGAGTTCAGCGGGCAATTGGTGGTGTGGGCATAAACGTTGAAGTGCTTTAAAACGTTCCCAAGCCTCATAAAGAGTTTCACTATTATTTTGAGAAAAAGATGTTAACTCTTTAATGACTTTTGCGGTTTTTGCTAAAGGGAAGAATTTTGATAAAAATGCTTGGGCTAATTGTTCCCAAGTCTCAATTGATGCGGCTGGCATAGAAGTTAACCATTCTTTGGCTCGATCCTTCAAAGTAAAAGGAAAAAGGCGAAGATTGATTACTTCTGCAGTCACATTTGGTATTTTGAAAGTGTCACAAATTTCTAAGAAATTTGTCAAATGGGTATTAGGATTTTCGTTAGGTAACTCGTAAAACGTTACATTATTTTGCAACATATTAAGCAACGCAGGCTTAATTTCAAATTGGTTTGCATTAATTTGGGGTCTAACTATACTGTTTGTTACACCGGCCACTCCTGGCCTAGCGTAATCCATAAGTGTGGCCATAACTTCTGGCTCGGTAATTTTAGTTTTTATTGGGGTTTGGTTTTTCTTTTTCTTTTCTTTCTTGTTCTTTTTAAGAGTTCTTTCAATTTCTGGGTCAATAGGATCTGGTGACGTGCCCGAACTTCGAGAACTGCTCATGAACTTGAAATTTTGCACGAACCGAAACTACCTACAAAACAGAATTTGAAAAATAAATATGTTAGTAATTGAAAATAATTAAAAATATAAAAGTTTGAATAAGTATGAATAAACCTAGATTCGTAATAAAACACGAAAAATTTAAAATTTTGTCAAAAATTTTGGCATTCCCCGGCAACGGCGCCAAAAACTTGTTGAGCGATTTCCGCAAGTTCACGGTATACGCTTGTAGTAATAAAAGATATCGATCCCACAGGGAACGTTTTTTAACAAAACTTATTTACAATCGGTTAAATTTACTTTAAGGTTTATAATATGGGAAAATCGTTTAATCGGTTTTGGTTTTGAAATAGCTAGAATGAGAATTAGATTAGAATATGAAGATGTTAGAAAATATCTGATTTAAGATTGAATTTGCAAAACAGGAACGTTTTAGTACTTTAGAAAAGTAAACATGTATATTTGTTTGCATTAAGCAAAGAAACAACTTTAAACTTTGTACGAATTATAAAGATGAAATAAATGACGGAACCTCTAATTAATTGGCTTTGAACGCGATAAAACCCTTTCGGGATAGTTGCCCTTAATCAGATTAAAACTCTTTCGAGATGATAATTTGCCTAAGTGTTCAACAAAGTTTCCTTGTAAAGATTTGAATTAAATACGTTTTAATGAAAACACCAGCATCAATCCACTTCGGCTCATTTACCAAAGTGCTGCATAAGAATCTATCGAATAGAATGGACTTTATTAGATGAAATATAAATTGATACAAGTTTACAGAGAACATGGAGCATCGAATTCTTTGACGGCGTGCAAGTGAACGGGTTGTCAATCCTTTCCTTGGGTTTCATTAGAGTTTGTGAGGCTCAGGGGCGAATCCTCTACTCAATCTTCTCGCTGAATCTTCGTAATAGAGACTGGGTCGGTCTACTACCAAAATGAAAACTAAATTGGAACAATGTCTAAACGCTACTGAATTTGTTATTAATTTGTAAACAATGTGTGTACATCATATTGATTTTTACAGAATCTAAATCTAACTTCTGAATCACTTGATTCGGAATTTCTGCATAAATTCTACACTAATCTCTTTTTTCTACATATCTTCAACTCTCCATCAACTCTTTATTTATAGATGTTGAAGAGTCTTGATTGAAGTGTCGTGTCCGTTTGTGAAGGATCGTGTCCGCTGCGAAAGGACGTCTTTATCCACCCGAACGATCGTGTTTCGTCGAAAATGAAAGTGTGTAACTAGGCTTCCAAAATCTCCTACTCATACCGAGAATTATTAAATTCTCTACCGAGAATGGGGGAGCATCAATTGTACTTCGGACGAAGGGAAAAAAGGCTGAAGGACGCGTGTCGCGACCGTGAAAAGGGGCGGCCGCGGTTGCGGTACGGAGCGTTTTTCACTTTTTCGCTCTCGTTCGTGTCCTCGACTTGGCGTTATTAATTTTCGTCGTCTTCGACTCCTTTTGTAGGGCTTTTCTTCTATTTTTGAGCTCTTTTTCCTCCTATTTGGATTTTACCAAATATTTATGTACCTTGCACGAAAGAAACATATTCGAGAGTAAAAGTATTCTAAATAGGTATGAATAGCATAAATTCGTAGCAATATTGATGTAATTATTGATGATATTTTAGGTATATTTTGGGCTTAACATCCCCCTTAACGTGATTGTATACTAGTGAGTAGGTTCTGGGTTTCTTACCTTTCTCCTTCTGAGTCTCCTTCGATGAGCCAGCTTGGTCAGGTTTAGGGTTTTTAGCGATAGTGCTGACCTGAGTTTGGTCAGGCTGACCACCTTCTTGGGATTCTGTTGATGTTTCTTCATATTCCTCCTGAGTAGAAGATGAAGGATTTTCATCGGAGTGATTTTGATCGTAATCAGCTCCGGAGAGATTCTGGGAGTCAGACATTTTCTTAAGAGTTCTTAAAGGATCTGGGATATTTGAGAGTTGGAAATAAAATGCCAGAGATTTTTGAGCGTAAAGAGTAGGAAATGGGGATTCTTCCACTATTTATATTATTACCGAGGAGATCTGATTCGTTGAATTGTCCGTTTTTCCTCGAGATGATAAATCGATAATCATTCTGACATTTATGACACATACTGCGTATGTATTTTTCCAATAATTATGCTTACGTCATCCTAGGTGGCTATTCAATACGCGTGCTAGCATTAATTACGCAACGAAACTTTACTCAGCATATGGAATATCAAACGTTTTGGATTTTGAGTAGTCAGTTTTACGTAGGATAGTTGTTTGTGGACTTAGGAACTCAGCTTAGAATAATCACTCAGCATGTATGTCTACTCAGCATATAGTGATTTCATGTCATTTTTAACTCAGCATGCAACAGTTACTAATTTATCACAAATCACTCAGCATGGTAATCACTCAACATTCAATTAAGCACATAGAATTATTGAAGAGGATTAGACATACCGATAGCTTCCCTTAATATGTTAAATTGCTCACGAGCCAAAGGCTTGGTGAAGATATCTGTAAGATGTTCATCTGTTGGAACGTAGGTCAGCTTTATCTCACCCTTGAGTACATGGTCTCTAATGAAGTGATGCCTTATGCTGACATGCTTCATCCTGCTGTGTTGGATTGGATTTTTAGATAGGTCAATGGCGCTTTTATTGTCGCATTTGACTTCAATTGTTTCTATTTTGACTCCATAATCCTCAAGCTGTTGCTTAATCCATAGGACTTGTGCAACACAACTTCCAGCAGCTATGTACTCAGCTTCAGTTGTAGACAGGGCAACTGATGACTGCTTCTTGCTGAACCAAGATACTACACAGCTTCCAAGGAAGTGACATCCTCCTGAGGTACTTTTACGTTCTAGCTTAACTCGTCCATAATCAGCATCAGTATATCCAATTAGTGTGAAGTCATTTGAGGTTGGATACCATAAACCTGCATTAACTGAGCTCTGCAAATATCTAAAGATTCTTTTTACAGCTATGAGGTGAGATTCCCTGGGGTCAGCTTGATATCTTGGACAATAACATACTGAGTACTGAATATCAGGTCTACTAGCGGTAAGGTAAAGTAGAGAGCCAATCATACCTCGATATAGCTTGCTATCTACAGATTTACCTTTTTCATCTTTGCATAGGACAGTATCAGTACCCATTGGGGTTGATATGGGTTTACAGTCTTCCATATCGATTTTCTTTAGCATTTCCTTGGCGTATTTGGACTGACTAATGAAGATGCTGTTCTTATGTTGCTTGATTTGAAGTCCAAGGAAGAAGTTGAGTTCTCCCATCATAGACATCTCGAACTTAGTTTGCATCTGTTTACTAAACTCTTTACACAAAGATTCGTCAGTAGCACCAAAGATTATATCGTCTACGTAAATTTGTGCCAGCAGGGTATGTTTACCCTTTTTCTTGATGAACAAGGTTGTGTCAGCTTTGCCTCTGACATAATTCCTGGTCAGCAGGAAGTTGGTCAACCTCTCATACCAAGCACATGATGCTTGCTTTAGGCCATATAAGGCCTTCTTGAGTTTATAAACGTGGTTTGGAAATTTTGGATCTTCAAACCCTGGAGGCTGACTAACATATACCTCTTCGTTTATAAAGCCATTAAGAAATGCACTTTTAACATCCATTTGATATAACTTAAAATTCATATAGCTAGCATATGCACACAGTATACGTATAGCCTCTAACCTAGCAACGGGTGCAAAGGTCTCACCGTAGTCGATGCCCTCTTGCTGACTATAGCCTTGGGCTACAAGTCGGGCTTTATTTCTGACTACGTTGCCTAGCTCATCTAATTTATTTCTAAAGACCCACTTAGTTCATATGGTCTTTTGATTCCTAGGTTTAGGTACTAAATCCCATACCTCATTTCTTGTGAATTGATCAAGCTCTTCTTGCATAGCGTTGATCCAATATTCATCGTGCTCAGCATCAGCGAAATTCTTTGGCTCATGTATTGAGACGAAGGCAACATTGCTGAGATACTTCCTAAGTTGATCTCTTGTCATCAGCTTGTTGTCAGCAGCATCAAGAATGGACTTCTCCGAATGTCCTCTTGGGATTTTTATTTCTTTGGGCAATGTTGAGTTGTTTGGAACAGGTGTTTCTACAATCTCTGCAGGAATAGATTGGTAACCAAAGGTTATTTCAATTTCTTTCTTACCTTTGGTTAGCCCTTGTATTGATGACTCAAAGGCTCCATTTTGATCAGTGGAAGCTGAGCTTGGTTCATCTTCATCGAGCTGAGTTGACTTTCCTGCAGGGTCAGCTTCATCGAACTCAATATGGACAGACTCTTCTACAACCTGAGTTCGTTTATTATACACCCTATATGCTTTGCTGTTAGTTGAGTACCCTAAAAAGATCGCTTCGTCAGCTTTAGCATCAAATTTTGCAAGATTATTTTTTGTGTTGAGTATAAAACATTTACACCCAAAAGCACGAAAGTAGCCAATGTTGGGCTTTCGTCCTTTCCAAAGTTCATATGGAGTTTTCTTAAGAATAGGTCTAACTAAAGCCCTATTGAGAATGTAGCATGCTGTGTGGATAGCTTCACCCCAAAAATACTTTGGAAGCCTATTTTCACTCAGCATTGTCCTAGCTATTTCGACAATTGTTCTGTTCTTCCTTTCAACAACCCCATTTTGTTGAGGTGTTCTAGGAGCAAAGAAATTGTGGTCAATACCACTGGCTTCACAGAATTCATCAAACTGTTGGTTTTTGAATTCTCTACCATTGTCACTTCTAATATGAGCTACTTTTAGGTCTTTGTCATTTTCAAGTTTCTTAATCAATGTTGTGAACATCTCAAATGTTTCATCCTTGCTACTCAGCAAGATGATCTAAGTGTACCGAGAGAAATCGTCTACAATGACTAAGGAAAATTTCTTACCTCCCAAACTGAGTGCTGGACAGGTCCGAAAAGATCCAAGTGTAGTAATTCCAATGGTCTCTTGGTTGAGACAATGTTTTTACTTTGAAATGACTTCTTAGTTTGTTTACCTTGCTGACAAGCATTACACAATTGATCTTTTTCAAATTTACGTTTGGGCAATCCCTCAACTAGTTGCTTTCTAGCTAATTTGGCAAGAAGGTCCATGCTTACATGACCAAGTCTTCTATGCCATAGCCAGGAGTTATCCTCTTTAGACACTAAGCACATATTTTTAGAAAACTGTTTTTCTAAACTCAGCATGTATACATTGTCTACACGAGGGGCAGTTAAAATCAATTCGTTTGTTTTTCCCTCGAGTATTTGACACTGAGTATCATCAAATACAACCTTTCTGCTGCTCTTGCAAAGCTGAGATACACTCAGCAGATTGTATTTGAGACCTTTAACCAAGGAGACTGACTCAATAGTAGGGTTACCTCCGATAGTACCTGAGCCGACTATCTTACCCTTCTTATTGTCTCCAAAGCTTACACTTCCACCTGGTTTAAGCTCTAGTGTGATGAATTGAGTTTCATCACCAGTCATGTGCCTGGAGCATGCGCTGTCTATATACCACAATTTTGATTTCTCCACGCATCTCAGGCTCACCTGCATTTTAGACTATTCATCTTTAGGTACCCAATTCTTTTTGGGTCCTCGTTTGTTAGCATAAACAGGTGCAAAGTCATATTTTAATTTGTGACGACATAATTTTATAGTGTGGCCACTTTTACCACAGAAGTCACAGTGAATTACCCTTTGAGGGTGATGTTGAGTGTGGTCAGCATTATTGTGCTGAGCATGCCAACATACCTTAGTGGTATGTCCTTTCTTTCCGCAGAAGTCACATTGGACAATCCGCTTATTGTACCAACACACTTCTCTTGTGTGCCCCTTTTTCTCGCAACAGTCGCACTGCGTGAACTGTTTATACTGACTAGTACTTGAGTACTCAGCATGGGATTTATTTTTAGTTGAGCCTCTTATTTGGCTCTGTAGGGTAGTGACATCCTTTTTCAGTTTCTTTGAATCTGATTGAACCTCCGAGACAAACTTATGCATAAGTTCTATGTTACTATGCAAAGTTGAGTTGTCTTGGAGGAGATATCAGAGGTCACTCAGCTTGACATCTTCAATCTCATCACACCGCATGCTGAGTGCCTTTACTTTCTTATTGCACTTTTTAGTTAGTGCATATAAATCACTCAGGGCGTTTATCATCTCAGTTCTAAGCACAAGTAAGGATGTTACCTCATTATTGTGTTCCTCCTGGTCAGTTTCATCAGAGAGGTCACCTTGCTCGGAATAAGTGCGGTCAGCATCATCGGCCATGAAGCATATATTTGCCGTTTCATTTTCATCAGCTTCAGATGAGGTTGACTCATCACTATCACTCCATGTGGCCACCATTGCCTTTTTTCTTCCCTTTTTGTCCTTCTTCAGATTAGGGCAGCTTGACTTAATGTGCCCGGTTTGATGACACTCAAAGCATGTGACAGATTTGGAGCTGTCCTTTTTGTATTTATCACTGGACTCAGCTTTGTACCTGTCGCCTCTTCTGAATGGCCTCTTGCTGTTCTTTTCATTCTTTCTGAATAGCTTCTTTATCTTCCTTGTGAACATGGCCATTTCCTCATCGTCCGATGAGTCAGCTTCGGTTGAGTCAGCTTTCATGACAAGTGATTTTTGTTTCTTGTCTTCTGACTTTTCTTTTGCTTCAAAATTTTTCATAGAGATCTCATGAGTCAGCAGAGATCCGATCAGCTCGTCATATTTATATGTGGTCAAGTCTTGAGCTTCTTCCACGGCAGTTTTCTTAGCTTGCCAACTCTTTGGTAAGCTTCTCAGGATTTTCTTCACCTGCTCTTCTTCAGTGAAGTTCTTGCCGAGCCTTTTTAGCTCATTTATGATGTTGGTGAATCTAGCGTTCATTCCGGAGATGTCCTCATCGTCGTTCATCTCGAACAGCTCGTATAATCTCATATGTTGGTTCACCTTTGACTCATTGACCTTGCTTGTAGCTTCGTAGGTTACTTCAAGCTTTTTCCAAATCTCCTGTGCTAACTCGCAACCTGAAATCTTATTGTATTCTGCAGCATCTAACGCACAGTGAAGCATATTAATAGCCGAAGCATTGTTTTGTAATTTTTTAAGGTCGTCTTTGTTGGGGTTTAGTGTCCTATAGACAATTGTTCTAGGATACAAACTTAATGTAAATGAATTGTTCTTTATATCATTTGTTTAATGAGATATATGTTTTATAACTATATAAAGGCAATCCCTTTTAAGCACTAAATAAAGTCTAATAAAAGGAAATCCGTAAGTTTATTTAAAGTGATTATAAAGTGTTCATACAAGCATGAAGTGAGACAAAACTTTATAGTAAACTGATAAACTTAAAACCACCCCAAGTCAAGTGATATGTTTGGGATTGACATATCACTGTTGAGACTTGTATGTAACAATGTCTTCTGTCCGACAGAAAGCTGATCTCACAAGCTTCATATATACAGATATCTGGACAGTTACATAGATCCGATGAAACGTTGTTCATTAGGATTGGGGATCCGATTTGAGATAACAGGATGGGTAGATTCATCCTTGTCACCTGTTCATCTCATTGGTATTAATAGGTATAACTAATCCTCAGACTCAAAGGAATATTAATTGGTATTCTGGATTACGGAATGTGATGCTTTGACTCTGGTGTAACACGATCCTTAACAGAGATGACTCTGGGGTGTGAACAGTAGACGTTGGGTATCACAGGAAGTAATTGCGGAGTCGTTATATATTGGATTGAGCATTTATGACTCCCGATAAATGGGAGATACATCCATGGATCGCTTGTGGAAGACTCGACTCTAAATCCTTGCAAGGTGATAGCTTAAGAGTAAGAAATACAGATTTCACTTAACCTATCTTTTTGAGTTGACTCGGCCTGTACAAGTAAAATGAACGTCTCGCTATATGTGACTTGACATCACCCATAGTCATAAGATTCAGTTCAAGGATGTAGTTGATAAAGGATCGAATTATACTGTAACTAATACGGAAAGGTTAACGACAGAATCAACCTGTCTTCTTATAGCTCTGGAGGAATGATTACGGACTTGCTAATCACATACTCTGTACATCATTCCGTTATGCAAAGATTAAATATAATTCTTTGAAAATTAATTTAATAACGTTGCATACGGCTAGAAGCAATAAGAACCTAATGGATCACACATAAGACTTGGAACCTAAAAGAGAGATAGATGTTAATAATTGATAGAAGCCCAATTGAGCCCAATAAGGCCCATGGACATAAGGGGGTCGAAATTCATGTAGTGATATACATGAATAATTAATTTGATTTTGTTAATCCTAATTAGATTAGGAATATGAATTAAATTAATTAAGAGATAATTAAGTTAGGAGTTTTAATTAGATTAATATACTCCTATTATTATCCAATAAGGTTATTATTATTATCCTTAATATATTAGATATATAGTGAGATAATAATTAGGAATTCTATTCCGAATGGAATTCCTATTCAGTAACCTAATTCTATCTAACTAGGGATTAGATACAAGAAATTATAAATACCCCTTCCCTTGAGATTTTCGAAATCCAAGCAAGCCATACCCTACTTGTGATTTTCGAAATTCACCTAGTCCAAGAGAGAGAAAATTCGACACCCCTAGTTCGAGGACGAGATTTCTCTACGGCTTCGTTTGATCAATTGATTTTCATCTATTTCTTTTATCCTTGATCTTGTGTTGATTAATTAGAGGCAATCTACTTTGGTTGCTATTCAACGGTTGATACTAAATTAATCTTCCCGTGTTTTATTTCGTGTTTGGGAACTCGAAGAAGAAAAACAAACAAAAGGGAGAAATTCGTTTTACTACTCCTACATCAGGTCAGTTCACGATTTCGCGGATTCCCTGAGATTGAACCGTCGGATCGTCGCAATGTTTGGACAGGAGCTTCTAGACATATTCTTCCACTTTTCCACCGAAGGGATTGTCGTTCGGAGGTCTGGAAGGTCTGTTTCGGATAGGGGCAGATTGGTAGACAGTTTCTATCTCTTTTGAAGTTGTGGGCACTTCGTTTGCAACGGTAGATAGAACTTCTAAAAGGTATTTCTTCTTATCCTTTTTTATATGAAATAACGGTTAACGGATCTTGTGGTTAAATGGAAATAGGTTAAAATTTTTATATTTCCGCTGCTATACCTTAGCCTAATTTTCAACAGTCTTCTAACCACTCAGTTTCACTCTTAACAACTTTCTCATTGTTAACATTTTTATATGGCACATATGGGCCTTGAACTATTACAAGCCATACACTCATGTTTGTGGCTTGAATAAAGTTCTTCATCCTATTCTTCCAGAATGTATAATTGGATCCAAAGAATAGGGGAGACCGACTAATTGATAATCCCTTTGGGAGTATCTGTGTTGTTTGGTTCCCTGGAAGGAAACGAGTGCTGTTCTCAGCCATTTATCGGGATCAGCTCAAGATAGTTATATCTTTGAGTAGTGGGCTTAAGCTCTGATACCACTTGTTGGTCCCGTGTGATTAGTTCCAAGGGGGGGGGGTTAGGAACTAATGTAACTTTTTCGCTAATTAATCTTGCTGACTTGAGAATTTTGGTGAGTTTATTAACTCAACTTTGGTCAGCTTGGCCGATCTTAGTGTAAGACAGCTTTAGTCAGATGTTGACTAAGACTGTTTCACTTGTGAGTTGGGAATTGACACTTTTGTGGTCAGCTTCCAACTCAGCACTCTAATTTACTCAGTGTCAGCTTTAAACAGTTTATATGCTGAGTAAATATAACAAGCAACACATGCACATATATATATATTAAGAGAGTTAGAAATTACTCAGTATGACTTATCCTGGTTCGGTCTCTCCGCCTATGTCCAGTCCCCAGATTCCTCCGAGCTTTTAGAATCCAATACTGAGCTCTTTAATGGTAGAGCACAAACCGGTTATAAGGCAGTTGAATATGCAAGAGTACCTTCCTCTATTCGTCTACTCAACTCCTACTAAGTGCTACAACCCAGCACCTAGATTTCTCTACCACTGAGTATTTACAACCAAATACTCAGCACAACACTCTCAATTCACAATTGATACAATTTGCTCTTTTTCAGATAAAGAACACTTTAGATGATTACAAAACAATCAATCTAGCATTTACACAAGGAATAGAAAGTTGGTGTAAGATTCTTTTCTTGTATTTGAGTGCTTTGAGCTTGGATTTTTCTCTCTTGTATTTCTGTAAATCGGCAATGATCCAAGCGGATTGCTTGTCCTTTTATAGTTGTAAAATGATTTGAATTTGATTTGTCCGTTGAATCCAAAATGGCTCTTTTGGGGGACAAACTTCTGGTCAGCTCAGATGTGCAGGCCAATCTTGTTTTCTGATTTCTTCAGATGTCAGATTTGTCTTCTTACTACAGACTTTGTCTTCTTACAGCAGTTTGTCTTATAGCAACGAACAGTTGACCCATGCATCTCGAAATTTGGCTTTTGCGTAATTCCAAGGCTTCAATTATCGGTGCAGACAGTTGTCGGATTTGTCTTTTAGCTTAACTGATCATTTATGCTGTCTGAAGATCACTCAGCTTCACTTCGATAGTCATTGTCTTTGATTGTCACCACATCTCATACTGAGTCCTTTTTCACTCAGCTTCCATGGTCAGCTTCGTTCTGCAAGATCTAGTTCTGAGGCGGACTTCTTTTATGCTGAGCTTCGTTCCACTCAGCTTCTTTGATCAGCTTCATTCTTAAGCTGTTGTTTTGAAGATGACTTATCTTCTCTTGTGCTGAGTTGCTCTTCACTCAGCTTGTGTTGTGTTCTCATGCTGACTTTGTCCTGTCTTAATTTTTATTTCCTTTTGCATTTATATTCATACTCAATATTGAACAAACAGATTAGTACAATTAAATCAAAACACTTAAATTTAATTGTCTCTTAATCATGGATGAAACTTAAATGATTTTGTCAAATCAAAATCTTGTGGAAAGGTATTTCAACAGCTTTTTGGTACCAGATGGGCCAGCATGATCAACAGCTAGACTTTTGGTCAGATCAGCAGCAGGGACTGACTGTTTAACATTCTGTGTTTCAAGATTAGGAAGAGGTGGATCGACAGAGATGTTGACCTGCTCAACATTGGTTTGAAGTTGAGTTGGTGCAGGAGGAGGCAACTCAGCATTGTCATGAGCAGGATTTTCCTTTTCTTGCTCTCCATCAGCTTCGACTTCGAGCTTTTGCTCGGCAGAGATTGGATTTTCAATGGTCTTGGCTTGTTTCTCAGTATGAGTAACATAGGCTTGCTTTTGTGTGAACTGATCCGGAGTTGGCTCTATGACGGAGGAGAAGAATTCGTACTGAAGTCCAGTTAGGTCAGTAATTGGTTCTCTAAGTGGAGAATCAGCCAATAGGTCTAGGGAGTTGAACTTGTGAGCTTTGCATTTGAAACGCTTTTCAGAACTGACCGTTTTGGTTTGAGGTGAGGGATCAGCAGCGATTGAGTCAAGAGACTCAGATGAAGAATTTAGCTCTAGGTCAGCATTAAGGCTTCTCACAGTCTGAACTCTTACGGTTTGATTAGCCTGTAGTTCAGTTGGCTCAGCATCAACTGACTTGGTCTCCCCAGCAGCAACATCCTTAGCTTGCTCATCATCAACACTCACTGTTTTCTCAGCACCAAACTAACTTCCGAAATTTCCCAAGTCATCTTCCTGGTCAATAAGGGTTTTCTCAAGGTCAATCTCTTGACTTCTCACGAAGTGGGAATCATCAGAGATGACGACATCAAGAGGGGCAGCATCAATGTGACTCGGACCAGATGTTTGTCTCTTTTTCCTTAGAGGTGTTTCTGGAGTATCCTCAGTTTCTTCTTCCTCAGCCACAACGGGCCTTTTCCCAGCTGACTTGGCTTGCTCAGCAGCAGCCTTCTGCATGCTAGATACAATCCGAATTTTCTTCGGGGCAGTATTGATGTCTTTAGCGTCTTGGTCAGTTTTCTGCTTTTTATCTTGCCTGGTGCGGTCAGTACGAGGTTGCTCCACAACCTTCTTTCCCTTCTTGGTCTGCATAGCTTATGCTCCTTCCTCAGCATCAACTTCTTCCTCATTTTCTTCAACATCCCCCTTTCCTTTCTTAGACTTGAGAGGTTGGTTGTATGCTAACCCGAACAGCAGTGCCGCTGTAATCTCAGTTCCCCATGACTCAGTGTCACTGACCGTGCTCACCTGATGGTCTTCAAGAATTCTTGTGATGAGGGAGCCTAACCTGAGTTTCCCAGTACTTCATTGGAATGCACCGATAAGAAAGACGGGCATATTGAGTGGTTGGTAGGTCAGCATGTGCCAGATAAAATTCTGCTCGAAGTTGGAGGCAGATGAGGCTGATTTATTTTAGGAAAAATAAAGTTGGTCAAGATGTAATGAGCCATCTTTTGATTTTGACCCATACACGTGCTGGCTATTTCTCCCTTGTGGTCCTTTGGTTTACAGAATTCAACTGGGTAGTCAAGTTTGACGTTTGTGGTTCTAAATTCTTTACCCTTGTTGGGCAGTTTTAGTAAAGTTGCAAGGTACGATGGAGTTACCGTGATGTCCTTGCCCGTGACCTTAGTGACTAGATGGTCAGCGTTGTCCTTATCCACCTTCAGATTCGAATAGAATTCTCTTACTAATCGTGGGTAAGCTTTACCGGAGAGAGAGAATAGTTCCGACCACCCGTTTTTGAAGATCCATTCACAGAACGGCTTCTCAGCGGTTACAAAACTCGGGGAGAACCACCGGCAACGAAGTACTTCACAGTTCTAGACACTGTTGTACACCATACGAAATTCCTTTTCCTTAGGTTGCTTGTCTTTCTTCTTCTTCTTCTTTTTCGAAGAGGTTGCAAGGTCAGCTTGGGGGCTCTTGCTCGGAGTTTGGTCATGATGACCGTGTTCTTATGACTTGGTGGGAGTCTCGAAGTATTCCTGCTGAGCAGGAGATGGAGGGTTTTCATCGGAGTGATTGCCGTCATAATCAGCTCCAGAGATGTTTTGGGAATCCGACATGATTTTTAGGGATTCTTTGAGAGTATTTGAAGATTAGGGATTTAGATAGAAATCAATTTCCCAGAGATTTCAAAGTGTAAAGAGATGTGAGTGGGAATTCGTCCACTATTTATAGAGGGTCGAGTTGATCTGGAACGTTGGAGTAGCCGTTTTACCTCGAGATGATCAAACGAAAATAATCTGGCATTTATAATATGTTCGGCGCATTTGTTTTCTTAATTATTATGATTACGTCATCCTAGGTGGCTATTTATGGCGCGTGTGCTAGCATTTAATGTTAAATGGATTTTACTCAGTATTTGGAATTCTAAACGTTTGAAATACTGAGTGCTCAGTTTTACGTAGAAGAGATTTTCATGCAAAAGTAACTCAGCCTGTAGTAATCACTCAGCATGTATGTCTAGCCAGCATAGGGTGATTCTATGTTATACAGTTTAGCTCAGTTTGAGTGAGTTACTTAGCATGCAATAACTATTCGGCATATAGTATAATCATTCAACATTTGATCAAGAGTTTATTAAACAGGATTACACATACCGATAGCTTCCCTTAATATGCTGAATTGCTCACGAGCCAGAGGTTTAGTGAAGATATCCGCAAGCTGTTCATCTGTAGGTACGTAGGTCAGCTTGATCTCACCCTTGAGTACATGGTCTCTGATGAAGTGATGCCTTATGCTGACACGCTTCATCCTACTGTGTTGGATTGGATTCTTAGATAGGTCAATAACACTCTTGTTATCGCATTTGACTTCAATTGTTTCTGTTTTAACTCCGTAATCTTCAAGCTGTTGCTTAATCTATAGGACTTGGGCCACATAGCTTCCAGTAGCAATGTACTCAGCTTCAGTTGTAGACAGGGCAACTGATGACTGCTTCTTGCTGAACCAAGACACTAGACAGCTTCCAAGGAAGTGACATCCTCCATAAGTGCTCTTACGCTCTAGCTTGTCCCGTCCATAGTCAGCATCAGTGTATCCAATGAGTGTGAAGTCATTTGAGTTTGGATACCACAAACCTGCATTAACTGAGCTCTGCAAATATCTAAAAATTCTTTTTACAGCTATAAGGTGTGATTCTCTGGGGTCAGCTTGATATCTAGCGCAATAGCATACTGAGTACTGAATATCAGGTCTACTAGCAGTAATATAGAGTAGAGAGTCAATCATACCTCGATATAACTTGCTGTCTACTGACTTACCTTTCTCGTCAGCATAAAGGACAGTATCAGTACCCATTGGGGTTGATATGGGCTTACATTCTTCCATATCAAACTTCTTTAACATTTCTTTGGCGTACTTAGACTGACTAATAAAGATGCCATTTTTCCCTTGCTTGATTTGAAGTCCAAGGAAGAAGTTGAGTTCGTCCATCATAGACATCTCGAACTCAGTTTGCATCTGTTTACTAAATTCTTTGCACATAGATTCGTCAGTAGCACCAAATATTATATCATCTACGTAAATTTGTGCAAGCAGGGTATTTTTACCCTTCTTCTTAATGAATAAGGTTGTGCCAGCTTTGCCTCTGACATAGTTCCTGGTCAGCAGGAAATTGGTCAACCTCTCATACCAAGCATGAGGTGCTTGTTTCAGGCCATACAAGGCCTTCTTGAGTTTATAAACGTGGTTTGGAAACTTTGGATCGTCAAACCCAGGAGGCTGACTAACATATACCTCTTCGTTTATAAATCCATTAAGAAAAGCACTCTTAACATCCATTTGATATAGTTTGAAGTTCATGAAACTAGCATATGCACACAATATACGTATAGCCTCTAACCTAGCAACGGGTGCAAAGGTCTCACCATAGTCAATGCCCTCTTGCTGACTATAGCCTTGGGCTACAAGTCGGGCTTTGTTTCTAACCACATTGCCTTGCTCATCTAGCTTATTTCTAAAGACCCACTTAGTTCCTATGGTCTTTTGATTCCTAGGTTTTGGTACTAAATCCCATACCTCATTTCTTTTGAACTAATCAAGCTCCTCTTGCATAGCATTGATCTAATGTTCGTCGTGCTCAGCATCAACGAAACTCTTTGGCTCATGAACTGAGACGAATGCAACATTGCTGAGATACTTTCTAAGTTGATCTCTCGTCATCAGCTTGTTGTCAGCAGCATCAAGAATGGACTTCTCCGAATGTCCTCTTGGAATTTTGATTTCTTTGGGTAATGTTGAGTTCTCTGGAATAGGTGTTTCTACAATATCTGCAAGAGTAGACTAGTCAGCAAAGGTAATTTCGGTTTCGTGTTTACCTTTGGTCAGCCCTTGTGCTGATGATTCAACGGCTCCAATTTGGTCAGCGGAAGGTGAGCTTGGTTCATCTTCGGCAGATTGAGTTGTCTTTCCTGTAGGGCCAGTTTCATCGAACTCGATATGGACAGACTCTTCTACAACTTGAGTTCATTTATTATACACCCTATATGCTTTACTGTTAGTTGAGTACCCTAAAAAGATCGCTTCGTCAGCTTTAGCATCAAATTTAGCAAGATTATCTTTTGTGTTGAGTATAAAACATATACACCCAAAGGCACGAAAGTAGCCAATGTTGGGCTTTCGTCCTTTCCAAAGTTCATAAGGAGTTTTCTTGAGTATAGGTCTAACTAAAGCCCTATTCAGTATATAACATGTTGTGTGGACAGCTTCACCCCAGAAATACTTTGGAAGCCTATTTTCGCTCAGCATTGTCCTAGCAATTTCGACTATTGTTCTGTTCTTCCTTTCAACAACCCCATTTTGTTGAGGCATCCTAGGAGCAGAAAAGTTGTGGTCAATGCCACTGACCTCACAGAATTCATCAAACTGTTGGTTTTTGAATTCCCTGTCATTATCACTTCTAATATGAGCTACTCTTAGGTCTTTGTCATTTTCAAGCTTTTTAATCAATGTTGTGAACATCTCAAATGTTTCATCCTTGCTACTCAGCAAGATGATCCAAGTATACCGAGAGAAATCGTCTATAATGACTAAGGAAAATTTCTTACCTCCCAAGCTGAGTGGCTGGACAGGTCCAAAAAGATCCAAATGTAGTAATTCCAATGGTCGCTTGGTTGAGACAATGTTTTTACTTTGAAAAGACTTTTTCGTTTGTTTACCTTGCTGACAAGCATTACATAGTTGATCCTTTTCAAATTTCAATTTGGGCAATCCCTCAACTAGTTGCTTTTTAGCTAATTTGGCAAGGAGGTCCATGCTTACATGACCAAGTCTCCTATGCCATAGCCAGGAGTTGTCCTCTTTAGATACTAAGCATATATTTTTGGAAAACTGTTTTTCTAAACTCAACATATATACATTGTCAACACGAGGGGCAGTTAAAATCAGATTCTTTGTTTTTCCCTCGAGTATCCGACACTGAGTGGCATCAAATATAACATTTCTACCACTGTCACACAGCTGAGCTACGCTCAGTAGGTTATATTTGAGACCTTTAACTAAGGAGACTGACTCAATAGTAGGGTTACCTCTGATAGTACCTGAACCGACTATCTTACCCTTTTTATTATCTCCAAAGCTCACGTTTCCACCTCGTTTAAGCTCAAGTGTGATGAACTGAGTTTCATCACCAGTCATGTGCCTCGAGCATGCGGTGTCTATATACCACAGTTTTGATTTCTCCACGCATCTCAGGCTCACCTGCAATTTGAACTATTCATTTTTAGGTACCCAATTTCTTTTGGGTCCTCGTTTGTTAGCATAGGCAGGTAAAATATCAATTTTAGCTTTGTGACGACATACATTTATAGTGTGGCCGTTTTTACCACAGAAGTCACAATGAGTTACCCGTTTAGGGTAATGTTGACTATGGTCAGCACCATTGTGCTGAGCATGCCAGCATACCTTAGTGGTATGGCCTTTCTTTCTGCAGAAGTCACATTGAACCTTCCGCTGAGTATACCAACACACATCAATTGCGTGTCCTCTTTTCCCACAACAGTCACACTGAGTGAACTGTCTATGCTGGCCAGTACCTGAGTACTCAGCGTGGGATTTATTTTTAGTTGAACCTTTTATTTGGTTCTGTAGGGTTGTGACATCCTTTTTCAGTTTCTTTGAATCTGATTGGACTTCCGAGACAAACTTGTGCATAATTTCCATGTTGTTATGCAAAGTTGAGTTGTCTTGGAGAAGATATCGAAGGTCACTCAGTTTGACCTCTTCAATCTCGTCACATCGCCTGCTGAGTGCTTTTATTTTCTTGTTACACTTTTTAGTTAGTGTATATAGATCACTCAGGGCGTTGACCATTTCATTTCTAAGCAGGAGTAAAGAAGTTACCTCATTTGAGTGTTCCTCCTGTTCAGATTCTTCTGAGAGGTCAGCTTGCTCAGATTGAGTGCGGTCAGCAGCATCATCGGCCATGAAGCATATGTTTGCTGACTCGGTGGCATCAGCTTCAGATGATGTTGACTCATCACTATCACTCTATGTGGCTGCCATTACCTTTTTGCTTCCCTTCTTTTCTTTCTTTAAGTTGGGACAGCTTGACTTAATGTGCCCAGTTTGATGGCACTCGAAGCATGTGACAGGCTTGGAGCTGTCCTTTTTATATCTGCTGTCACTGGACTCAGCTTTGTACCTGTCGCTTCTTTTGTATGGCCTCTTGCTTTTCCTATCATTCTTTCTGAACAGCTTCTTCATTTTTCTTGTAAACATGGCCATCTCCTCATCATCTGATGAGTCAGCTTCGGTTGAGTCAGCTTTCATGACAAGAGATTTTTGCTTCTTGTCCTCTGACTTTTTTTTTGCTTCGAAGTTTTTCATAGAGATCTCATGAGTCAGCAGAGATCTGATCAGCTCGTCATACTTATACGTAGTCAAGTCTTGGGCTTCCTCCACAACCGTTTTCTTTGCTTGCTAGCTCTTGGGTAGACTTCTCAAGATTTTCTTCACCTGTTCCTCTTCGGTGAAATTCTTCCCGAGCCTCTTGAGCTCATTTATGATATTTGTGAATCTTGAGTTCATCTCCGAGATGTCTTCATTTTCGTTCATCTCGAACAGCTCGTAGAGTCTCATGTGCTGGTTTTCCTTAGATTCCTTGACTTTGCTCGTGCCTTCATAGGTCACCTCCAGCTTCTTCCATATCTCCTGTGCTGACTCGTAACCTGAAATCTTATTGTACTCTGCAGCATCTAGAGCACAGTGAAGCATATTGATAGCCGAAGCGTTATTTTATAATTTCTTAAGGTCATCTTCTGACCACTCAGTTTCACTCTTAACAACTTTCTCATCGTTAACAGTTTTATAAGGCACATATGGGCCTTGAACTATTGCAAGCCATGCACTCATGTTTGTGGCTTGAATAAAGTTCTTCATCCTATTCTTCCAGAATGTATAATTAGATCCAAAGAATAGGGGAGGCCGACTAATTGATAATCCTTCAGGGAGTATCTATGTTGTTTGGTTCCCTAGAAGGAAACGAGTGCTGTTCTCGGCCATTTATCGGGATCAGCTCAAGATAGTTATATCTTTGAGTAGTGAGCTATTAGGCTCTGATACCACTTGTTGGTCCCGTGTGATTAGTTCCAAAGGGGGGGTTAGGAACTAATATAACTTTTTATCTTGTATTATGCTAACTTAATCTAATTCTTTGAGTTTCACGATTCAGTTTTGGTCAGCACGGCCGAGTGAGGCGTAAGACGGCTTTAGTCAGATACTGACTAGAACTGTTTTACTTGCGAGTTGGGAAATGACTCTTTTATGGTCAGCTTCCAACTCAGCACTCTGATTTACTCAGTGTCAGCTTAAACAATTTATATAACGAGTAAATATAACAAGCAACACATACAGATATATATTGAGAGAGAGTTAGAAATTACTCAGCACGACTTATCCTGGTTCGGCCTCTCCACTTAGCATGACTTATCCT
Source organism: Euphorbia lathyris (assembly GCF_963576675.1). NCBI lineage: Eukaryota > Viridiplantae > Streptophyta > Magnoliopsida > Malpighiales > Euphorbiaceae > Euphorbia > Euphorbia lathyris. The sequence goes on along the minus strand of NC_088914.1, from coordinate 13,416,753 downwards.
GGTTCGGCCTCTTGATGCGTCCCCACCTAAGGTTAGAGATGAGGACTCACTAAGGGATAAGTGTACCCCGTCGTTATCAAGTAATAAATTTCTGGTTTAAGTCCAGGTTATCATCCACAGGATTTATTTCTGCAAGTATCAAGCTACTCGATCTCGGATGTTATCTAGGCTTAGGGGGTTTTGAGTTTGGTTTGTTAATTAATCTACTCCTAGGTTGAATTATGCTAATCCTAGCTAAGTTATCTAATTCTAACTAAATTATTCTAAGCCTAACTAAGTTACTCTACCCCTAATTGATCTTTCATTAATGAAACTATTCGAAGGAACATGGAATGAACGATAATAATTAAGATAGATTATCAAGTCTATTGAGTAAAAACCTAATCTGAGTCACTTGTATTCAAGGCGATTAACCCTACTTACCCTCCTGAGGTTCCTAGCGCGTGATTCCCTAAGGCCGAAACTAGGTCTAAGGCTCAGTAAATTGGCGCTTAATCAACTAAGAGGTCGTCAATCTCCTAGGCTCTGACTATGTCAGATTCAGCTCGCAATATGTGCCTACTAGATTTTGGGGCTTTTGAATGAGTTAAACCAATTGAATAAAGCGTAAGATAGAGATTAAATAATAATCATAGAATAAAACAAGAGCTAAATTATTATTAAAGGCGAGATGATTGTCACAAGATACAATAAGACAAGTTCGGCAACTGTATCAAAGAGTACAAACATAGAAAGATGAAAGAAGATACAAAAATCCCTTTCAGGGAACCTGTTTACTCTGCAGCCGGCGACTTGATCTTAAGGACGAACCTTAGTAATTCCTCGGTAGAAAGCTTTGAAGGAGCTTCAATGGAGTTTGAGGAAGATGGAGAAGATGGAGAGGAATTACAAGGGGAAAGCTAAAACAATTTACGAAAACGAAAGATAATGAATTACAATTGAAAGACCCTATTTATAGACGCGTCTCGGGCCTCGTTTTGACCTATTTTCGTGTCCTGGTTGGTGTAGGAAGACATGGGGCCGAACGTGTCTTCATGGGGGCGGAATTGGTCTTTTTGACCAATTCCTGCAGGGCTGCTCGCCGAGCAGGAAAGGCTGCTCGGCGAGCAGGGCTGCTCGCGCCGAGCAGCCCCCCTGCTCGCCGAGCAGGCGCCTGGTGGCCTGCTCGGCGAGCAGGCTCCTGCTCGCCGAGCAGGCGCCTGGCACCCAACTCGGCGAGCAGGCTCCTGCTCGGCGAGCAGAAATGGCCCGTGGGGCCCTGCTCGCCGAGCGTTTTCGCCCGAAGCACGCTCGATCCAAGCTCGATGAGTTCCGCGACCTTTTTCGTCCGACTTCACACCTGCACACGCATAAAAACTCCGGAAAACATTAGTCCAAAAGCCAAATTGATCCGTCAATCGCTTATTTTGAGCAAACGCTTCGTTTGGTGCGACTTTTGATGGACCAATTAGCTTCAAAAGATAACAGAATTCTAATACGCATGCTATTTCGGCCGTATTTGCCTAAATTGATTACAAAACGAGCCTAAATGACGAAAAGTAAATAGAATGTTCTCAATTCCTAACTAACTCACACAAAAGCATTTAAATGCGAGAATTGCTCGCTTATTAACCAAATAACTCTAAAACCCGTCCTAAAACCGTACCGAAAGATAGGGGTTTTTGACCCCTATCAAACCTCCTCGCACTTAAAACTTTACTTGTCCCCAAGTAAACTAAAAACTAAACCCGCCATCACAAGCAAGCTAGAAAACCTCCCGGTTTGACTAGGTGCTTGACACAATTTCGAGCATCTGTAATTACATGCATTCGGAAATACAAAGTAGAGACACGATATCCAAAAGCCGCATTTCAATTATCATGGGTCATAGTTTTAAGCAAATGGACACATGTTCAATTAAACGAGTTTAAGGGGATCGCTAAGTAAAACACCTCACCATAGGTAGTTCACTCATTTCACACAATTTTGGTGGCTAAGGTGTTTACTCTCGGCTTATGTTCTTGCTTAGGATTTGATTTTGCACGTTCATCCGAGTTCCTCTACTATGCTATATGACTCCGATGATATAAAAAACAGCCTCTAATTGGGGTTGTAATGTGGTTAGAGGGTTAAAGGTACAACAAAGGTTAAATATTCTAGCGCTACAAAAACAGAGTTAAAGTGGCTTTAGCAAATATGAAGTGACTGAGCTTTTTATTCATCCCTTATTATTTTTGTTTTCTTTTGGGATGCTTTCTTGAGACGTTTTTGATTTTTAGGAACTGGGGAATGAAGTTTTGTTTCCCTTTTGTTCGTCTCTTTTCTTTTCTCTTTTTTTCTGTTTTTCTGCCCCTTTTTTTTCTTTTTTTGGGATAGTGATGCTCATTCACTTCTTAGCCTTTTGGCTTGCTACTGTAATGCCATAAACAAAGATAAAGCGCTAGAAGAAAACAAAGGCTCAGTTCGAGCTTTGCAAAAACAAGGGTCAAGTGGCGAACCAAGTTGTGGTTCGTAAAAACGGGTTAGAACGAAAGAAAATCTACAAACTATAAAAATGTCGGCTCAAAGGGGCTTCCTAGAGTGGATGAAAAAGAAAAACAAGGTAAAGAAAAGGGTTAATTCTAATGAGGCTGATTCATCGTTTATCATCTCAAATCATTGCATGTAGGTTCAACACAGTATTAGGTGCAAAATCTGTAATCTTCCACAAGTCAAAGCATTCACACAAAAATGTCAAGAAAAAGAGCTTTTTGATGTTCGCTCTTAGGCTCAAATTCAGCTCACAATTCTTTGGGTTTCAATTTTGTGTTTACTAGTTTTCCCCAAACTCAAGTTTAATATCACATGCCTTCAATTCTTAAGTTATCTACCTAAGTAATGATTTTAGCATTTCTTCAAAAGTAGGGTCTAAATGCAAACTGTAGCTCATGCTTTTACAGATACAAGAGTTGTGTCCTACGCCTAAACTAGTTGTCATGCAATTTTAGATTCGGTTTTCAGCCCTCAAAGACAAATAACGAAGTTTAGATTCGAAGGAGGTTCACGGTTTTAGGTCCTAAACATGCAAAAACATAAATAAAGCAAAAATAAAACACCAAAACGCAAACCTAAACTAGACACGACGCAACAAAAATTTAAATTTTTTTTTTTTTTGTAAGTTTGTCTACCCCTCCTCCTCACACTAAAAATATGCAATAAGTTCCAACATTGCATCATAAATCATGAAGTACGAGTGTAAAAAGTTAGGGTGGAGAAGACAACTTACTGATCGCCCGCCCATTCTGTGCTTGTCTGTAGGCGCAGAACTTGCACGTCCGAATAGTTCTTGCCAAGATAAAGCTTTAGGCGGTGCCCATTTACCTTTTGGGTGGCTCCATCCCTCCCTTTGATTTCAACCATTCCGAAGGGGTGTGCGTTGATGACCGAGAATGGTCCGTGCCATCTACTTTTGAGTTTGCCCGGGAAAAATCTCAGTCGGGAGTTGTATAGGAGTACTTGGTCACCTACTTCAAAGGTTTTCTTTTGTACTTTCCTATCATGCACCCTCTTGGTTCGTTCTTTGTACAGCTTGGCATTTTCGTAAGAGTTGTACTGGAGCTCATCCAGTTTGTGCAGCTGAGTTAGTCGTAGTTCACCTGAAAGTTTTGGGTCAAAATTCAAATATTTCAGCGCCCAATAAGCCTTATGCTCTAGTTCAACCGGTAAATGACAAGATTTTCCGAAAACTAAACGATAGGGGGACATTCCTATTGGAGTCTTGAAAGCTGTCCGATATGCCCAAAGAGCATCATCCAGCTTAAGGCTCCAGTCTTTTCTAGCATTCCCTACTGTTTTCTCAAGAATACGTTTTAATTCCCTATTTGACACTTCTACCTGGCCACTCGTCTGAGGGTGGTAAGGTGTTGCAACCCTATGAGCTACGCCATACTTTTGGAGCAACATGTCAAATTGCCTATTGCAAAAATGGGATCCCCCATCACTGATTATGGTCCGGGGGGTCCCGAATCTGGTAAAAATATTCTTTCTCAGAAATCTCATCACTACTCGAGCATCATTTGTGGGTAGAGCTTCTGCTTCTACCCATTTGGACACATAATCAACCGCCACAAGAATGTATTGGTTGTTGTGTGACATGGGAAAAGGTCCCATGAAGTCTATGCCCCAAACATCAAATAGCTCACACACGAGTATACCTTGTTGAAGCATCTCATTTCTCCTAGAGATATTTCCTACTCTCTGACATGCATCACAATATTTAATATAGCTATTAACATCTTTATGCATTTGTGGCCACCAAAACCCACTTTGGAGGATTTTTGCCACTGTCCTATCTGGCCCGAAGTGGCCACCTGGTTCCCTAGAATGACACATATTAATCACTGAATCTACCTCCTCTTCAGGTACACATCTCCTAATTATGCCATCAGTGCAGAATCGAAATAAATATGGTTCTTCCCAAAAATATTGTTTGTTTTCAAACATGAACTTACGTTTCTTGCTTGCATCTAAATCAGGGGGAAGAATGTTACCGACTTTGTAATTTGCGATGTTTGCAAACCAGGGGAGAGATCATACCGAGTACAATGTTTCGTCTGGAAATACCTCCTTGATTGTCTCATGTTCTAAGGTTTGTTGATCTGACTCTAACCTGGATAGGTGGTCTGCTATTACGTTTTCCACCCCTTTCTTGTCTCTGATCTCGATGTCAAATTCTTGGAGTAGTAAGATCCAACGGATCAGCCTAGGTTTTGCATCCTGTTTGCTCATCAGATATCTCAGGGCTGCATGGTCAGTAAAAACAATTACCTTAGATAACACCAAATAGGATCTAAACTTATCAAAGGCAAACACTACGGCTAGCAATTCCTTTTTGGTTATTGAATAATTCTGCTGTGCATCATTTAAGGTTTTGCTAGCATAGAAGATTGGGCGGAACAGTTTATCTACCCTCTGCCCAAGACAGGCTCCTACGGCCAGATCACTGGCATCGCACATCAACTCAAAGGGAAGGGACCAATCCGGGCTTACCATAATGGGTGCTTCAATTAATTTCTTTTTCAGTAATTTAAATGCAAACATACATTCTTCATTGAAATTAAAATCAGCATCTTTCAGTAATAATTGAGTGAGGGGTTTAGTGATTTTTGACAAGTCTTTTATAAACCGTCTATAAAACCCCGCATGTCCTAGAAAGCTCCTAACCAATTTCACATTAGTAGGAGGTGGGAGTTTTTCAATCACCTCAATTTTTGCCGGATCGACCTCGATCCCCTTCCCCGACACCTTGTGTCCTAATACTATACAGTTTTGGACCATGAACTGGCACTTTTCCCAATTAAGTGCCAAGTTCTTGTCTTCACAACGTTCTAAGACTCGGTCTAAGTTTTCAAGACATTGGTCGAAAGTAGGTCCTACAACATTAAAATCATCCATGAAAATTTCTAGGAACTCCTCGACCATGTCAGAAAACATAGCCATCATACAACGTTGGAACGTGGCAGGGGCATTACATAATCCGAAAGGCATCCGTCTATATGCAAAAGTCCCATAGGGGCAAGTGAATGTTGTTTTCTCTTGATCCAAAGGGTCCACAGGAATTTGCATATAGCCAGATAGCCCATCTAAAGTACAGAAAAATTCATGCCCTGCCAAACGTTCCAACATTTGATCAATAAATGGTAAGGGAAAGTGGTCTTTACGGGTGGCCTCGTTTAATTTCCTATAATCTATGCATACACGCCAACCCGTAACCTTTCTAGTTGGGATTAATTCCCCTTTGTCATTTTCCATTACCGTTGTTCCCCCTTTTTTAGGCACGCATTGAACCGGGCTTACCCATTGGCTATCAGAAATTGGAAAGATGATACCTGCGTCGAGGAGTTTTATAACCTCGACTTTTACCACCTCTTTCATGTTAGGGTTGAGCCGTCGTTGAGGTTGGGCAGATGGCTTGATCTCCTCCTCAAGAAAAATTCTATGCGTGCAGATTTTGGGGTCGATACCTTTGATGTCGTGGATTGACCATCCAAAGGCCCCTTTATGTTCCATCAGCACCTCCACCAATTTTTCTTCCTGTTCAACTGTCAACAAAGAAGAAATAATAACGGGTAAATCTGAGGGAGGTTGAAGAAAAACATATTTCAGGTTGTTGGGTAAGGGTTTAAGCTCCAATTTTGGAGGTTCCTCTAACGAGGTTTTAGGTTTAGGTTTGATCTCACGATCAAGGTCCTCTTTTCTACCCTTAACCCAATAACATTTTTCAGGTGGGAGATCTTCAAATGGCTCACTTGAGTTTTCACATTCCTCACCACCTAGACCGAGTTCTAAAGAGGCATTTCTTATATCAAGGTCAACTTCCTCAACACATTCATCTATAAGTGCATCCACAAAGTTACAACTTTTGGAGCGTTCTTGAGGAAATTTCATGGACTCATAAACGTTAAATGTTACCTCTTCGTCCTGCACCCTTAGGACCAATTTACCTCCATGGATGTCTATTAGTGTCCTACCGGTTGCAAGAAACGGTCTCCCGAGGAGAATGGGGACGGAGTCATCTTCTTCCATGTCGAGGACCACAAAATCGACCGGGAAGATCAGTTTGTCCACCTTCACCAGCACATCTTCAACTATACCTCTAGGCCGTGCAATTGACCTATCCGCTAGCTGCAGTGTCATGTTTGTTGGTTTAGGTTCTCCGAGCCCCAATTTCTTGAAAATTGATAGAGGCATAAGATTAATACTTGCTCCTAAATCGCATAATGCCCTATCTATGTGCATGTTGCCTATCCTACATGGGATGGTAAAGCTCCCTTGATCTTTAAGCTTGGGGGGTAATTTATGGGTGATTATGGCCGAGCATTGTTCTGTTAAAGCCACTATCTCATTTTCCCCAAACTTTTTCTTTTTCGACAACATATCTTTAAGAAATTTTGCATAGTTCGGCATCTCCTCTAGTGCTTCCATTAATGGAATGTTTATTTCTAATCTACTAAGGATTTCCGAGAACCGGGCAAATTTCTTATCTAGGTTGGCCTTTTTCTGCTTCTGAGGGAATGGCAGTTTTGGTGCATAAGGCTTAACCGCTTTTTCTACAGCTTTTTCAGAAGCTGAAGTTTCAGATGCGGGACCGGGGTTGCTTACCACTTCCGGTTCCCTACTTACCTGAGGTGACGGAGATATTTGCGATGGAGAGGCCACGAGTGTGTCCACTTCCTTGCCGCTCCTTAGGGCGATGGCTTGAACCGCCTCTTCTTGCAAGAGGAACGCCTTGTGGCATTCCCTTTCTTCTTGTCTGATTGTGGCGAGATGGTTACTCAGGGTCCTGCAAGCCTCCTCGTTGGCTGCCAGTCGGACGGATATCTCTTTTAGGAGAGTCATTATTCCTTCTGAGTACCCTATCTGCCTGCCATAAAAATCAGAGTTAGAATGAGGACATGGAAGGGTATCCATGGGTGCCATGTAGGGCGCCGGTGGATATCGTGTATGCTCCTGATCGTAGTAGTTGTAAGTTGAGGGTTCAGAATTATACCTTTGATGATTACCCAAATAACTTACATTCTCACCTCTGGGTACGTAATAGTTGATGTGGCATACCCTACCGGGGTGATTCTGGCCGCATCTCTCGCAGAATGGTATCCTTGGTTGGTTATTTTGGTTGTATGAAGCCACCAGGAAGTCCATTTTTGTGTTAAGATCATTCATGGACGGGTTTGATGCTCTGTTGTCCATAATTACTGGAAGAACGATCCAATTTTAAGTAATAGTGTATCAACAAGTATATATATGTATACAAATATAAATGATATTAACAAGGAAAGTATTCACAAAGAATGCCTAAACTAACAAGTCGACCTTTGGTTCGATATTGCAGAAGAAATAAATCCCCGGCAACGGCGCCAAAAACTTGATGCGTCCCCACCTAAGGTTAGAGATGAGGACTCACTAAGGGATAAGTGTACCCCGTCGTTATCAAGTAATAAATTTCTGGTTTAAGTCCAGGTTATCGTCCACAGGATTTATTTCTGCAAGTATCAAGCTACTCGATCTCGGATGTTATCTAGGCTTAGGGGGTTTTGAGTTTGGTTTGTTAATTAATCTACTCCTAGGTTGAATTATGCTAATCCTAGCTAAGTTATCTAATTCTAACTAAATTATTCTAAGCCTAACTAAGTTACTCTACCCCTAATTGATCTTTCATTAATGAAACTATTCGAAGGAACATGGAATGAACGATAATAATTAAGATAGATTATCAAGTCTATTGAGTAAAAACCTAATCTGAGTCACTTGTATTCAAGGCGATTAACCCTACTTACCCTCCTGAGGTTCCTAGCGCGTGATTCCCTAAGGCCGAAACTAGGTCTAAGGCTCAGTAAATTGGCGCTTAATCAACTAAGAGGTCGTCAATCTCCTAGGCTCTGACTAGGTCAGATTCATCTCGCAATATGTGCCTACTAGATTTTGGGGCTTTTGAATGAGTTAAACCAATTGAATAAAGCGTAAGACAGAGATTAAATAATAATCATAGAACAAAACAAGAGCTAAATTATTATTAAAGGCGAGATGATTGTCACAAGATACAATAAGACAAGTTCGGCAACTGTATCAAAGAGTACAAACATAGAAAGATGAAAGAAGATACAAAAATCCCTTGCAGGGAACCTGTTTACTCTGCAGCCGGCGACTTGATCTTAAGGACGAACCTTAGTAATTCCTCGGTAGAAAGCTTTGAAGGAGCTTCAATGGAGTTTGAGGAAGATGGAGAAGATGGAGAGGAATTACAAGGGGAAAGCTAAAACAATTTACAAAAACGAAAGATAATGAATTACAATTGAAAGACCCTATTTATAGACGCGTCTCGGGCCTCGTTTTGACCTATTTTCGTGTCCTGGTTGGTGTAGGAAGACGTGGGGCTGAACGTGTCTTCGTGGGGGCGGAATTGGTCTTTTTGACCAATTCCCGCAGGGCTGCTCGTCGAGCAGGAAAGGCTGCTCGGCGAGCAGGGCTGCTCGCGCCGAGCAGCCCCCCTGCTCATCGAGCAGGCGCCTGGTGGCCTGCTCGGCGAACAGAAATGGCCCGTGGGGCCCTGCTCGCCGAGCGTTTTCGCCCGAAGCGCGCTCGATCCAAGCTCGATGAGTTCCGCGACCTTTTTCGTCCGACTTCACACCTGCACACGCATAAAAACTCCGGAAAACATTAGTCCAAAAGCCAAATTGATCCGTCAATCGCTTATTTTGAGCAAACGCTTCGTTTGGTGCGACTTTTGACGGACCAATTAGCTTTAAAAGATAACAGAATTCTAATACGCATGCTATTTCGGCCGTATTTGCCTAAATTGATTACAAAACGAGCCTAAACGACGAAAAGTAAATAGAATGTTCTCAATTCCTAACTAACTCACACAAAAGCATTTAAATGCGAGAATTGCTCGCTTATTAACCAAATAACTCTAAAACCCGTCCTAAAACCGTACCGAAAGATAGGGGTTTTTGACCCCTATCACCTCTCCACCTACGTCCAGTCCCCAGAAACCCTCCGAGCTTTTTAAATCCAATACTGAGCTCTTTAAAGGTAGAGCACAAACCGTTTACAAGGCAGTTGAATATGCAAGAGTACCGTCCTCTATTCGTCTACTCAACTCCTACTAAGTGCTATAACTGAACACCTAGATTTCTCTACCGTTGTGTACTTAAAACCGAGTACTCAGTGATAGGGGTATTTTACCCATATCTTTTAGCGTGATTTACGGGTTAATTTTGGATGAAATAAATAAGTTTAATTGCAAAAATAGAGTGTTTTAATAAAATAACGAAATAAAAATAAATTCAATATTTTCGGTTAATTTTTCCTTGTTTTTGATTAATTTAGGAAATAAAATGTCAAGCTAACTTGACTCTCGAGAATTGTATTTCAGGTACGAACAATGAGTGAAAATCCACCATAATACGCGGGGCGTCTCATTCCCTACGCGGGGTGTGAACCACCAAGTCAGAAATAATTGCCCTATCCACAGACACCACGTGGGATCTACTCAGCATACGCGAGGCGTATACCACCCTACGCGAGGCGTACGACATATGTTAGAAATAATTAGCCCACTCATAAATGTCAGACTGCATTGTCTCCTAAGTCAACCATTGGTACGCGAGGCGTGTTTTAGGATACGCAAGGCGTAAATGGTGTATTTCAAGCAATAAAACGCCAGGAGCTCAAACACGCGCGGCGTATATCACTATACGCGGGGCGTGGTTGAAACAACAAGATCCGGATTAGGTCCACATGTAGGAAATTATTGAAGGAATGGGTCATTACGCGGGACGCGAGGCGTGGCATGGGAAAATCTACACAAAATCATGTTGCTCCATGCTTTGCTCCATGCTTGTATCTTGTGGAATTATGATTTTACCCCTAGCTTGATGTGTATAAATAAGAGTGACTAGCACTCATTTGACACACCCTTTTGATATACAACTTTTTGTATAAATTAAGTTCTTGTTATATAGTTTGAGATTTTCATTTTATTTTAGCAAAACTCTATTGTTGAAACACCTTTCCACAAGATTTTGATTTGACAAAATCATCCATGATTGAGAGACAATTAAATTTAAGTGCTTTGATTTAATTGTACTAATATGTTTGTTCAATGTTGAGTAAAAACTAAAAAACAAAAAGGTATAAAAAGTAAGACAGGACAAAGTCAGCATGAGAGCAAAGAACAAACTAAGTAGAATCGAACTCAGTATCAAAGAATAGAAGTCTGAAGTTCAACAAAGCTAAGTGGAATGGAACTCAGCATCAGAAGCCCTCTCACTAGTTGTCGTGCAAAACAAAACTGAACTCAGCATAAGAGTTGACAACAAACAAAATAGAGGACGAGTAAATCTTCAGGACAGCATGAGAGATCCGTTCACTAGAAGACAAGTTTTGCAAACCTTCTGCACCAATAATTAAATCCTCGAAATTACGCAATAGACACATTCCGAGATGTATGGGTCAATGGATTATTGCTAAAAGACAACTGCCACAAAAAGACAACGTCTGCAGGAACAAGACAAGCCTGACGCCTGAAGAATTCAGAGGATAGGATTGGCCTGCAATATCTGAAGCTGACCAGAATCTGTCTCCCAAAAGAGCCGTTTTGGAATTAACGGCTAAATCATTTCAAATGATCCTTCTCCAGGTCTTCATCTATATAAAGACAATCAAACTCCTTGGAGCATTGCCGAAGTACAAAAAGAAAAATACAAGAGAGAAAATTACAAGTTCAAAGCACTTCAAAACAAGAAAAAGATCTTACACCCATTTTCTATTCCTGTGTAAATGCTAGATTGATTGTCTGTAATCATTTAAGGTGTTCTTTTGAAAGAGAACAAACTGTATCAATTGAGATATTGAGAGTGTTGTGCTGAGTGTTTGGTTGTAAACATTCAGTGGTAGAGAAATCTAAGTACCGGGCTGTGGTGCTTAGTAGGAGTTGAGTAGAAGAATAGAGGATGGTACTCTTGCATATTCAACTGCCTTGTAAACGGTTTGTGCTCTACCTTTAAAGAGCTCGGTATTGGATTCCAAAAGCCCGGAGGGATTCTGGGGACTGGACGTAGGCAGAGAGGCCGAACCAGGATAAGTGATACTGAGTAATTTCTAACTCTCTCTATATATATATATGTGGTTGTGTTGTCTGTCATATTTACTCAGCATATAAACTGTTAAACGCTGACTCTGAGTAAATAGGAAGTGCTGAGGTGGAAACTGACCACGCAAGTGTCAATTCCCATCTCTCAAAGTAAAACAGTCTTAGTCAGCATCTGACTAAAGCTGTCTTACGCTAAGCTCGCCCGAGCTGACCAAAGCTGAGTTGATCAACTTATTGAAATAACTAAGTCAGCAAGATTAATTAGCGAAAAAGTTATATTAGTTCCTAACCCCCCCTTGGAACTAATCACACGGGACCAACAAGTGGTATCAGAGCCAAAGCTCACTACTCAAAGATCTAACAATCTTGAGCTGATCCCGAAAAATGGGTGAGAACAGCACTCGTTCACAGATACTTCCTGAGGGATTATCTATTAGTCGGCCTCCCTTATTCCTTGGATCCAACTATACATTCTGGAAGAATAGGATGAAGAACTTTATTCAAGCTACAAACATGAGTGCATGGCTTGCAATAGTTCAAGGCCCATACGTACCATATAAAACTGTTGACAATGAGAAAGTTGTTAAGAGTGAAACTGAGTGGTCAGAAGATGACCTTAGAAAACTTCAAAATAATGCTTCGGCTATCAATATGCTTCACTGTGCTTTAGATGCTGCAGAATATAATAAAATATCAGGTTGTGAGTCAGCACAGGAGATATGGAAAAAGCTCGAGGTGACCTACGAAGGTACAAGCAAGGTCAAAGAGTCAAAGGTGAATCAATACATGAGATTGTATGAGCTGTTCGAGATGAACGACAATGAGGACATTTCCAGCATGAATGCTAGATTCACTAATATTATAAATGAACTAAAAAGACTCGGCAAGAACTTCACCGAAGAAGAACAAGTGAAGAAAATATTGAGAAGCTTACCTAAGAGCTGGCAAGCTAAGAAAACTGCAGTAGAAGAAGCTCAGGACCTGACTACATATAAGTATGACGAGCTAATCGGATCCCTGCTGACTCATGATATCTCAATGCAAAACTTTGAAGCTAAAGAGAAAGAAAAGTCAGAAGACAAGAAACAAAAGTCATTGGTCATGAAAGCTGACTCGACCGAAGCTGACTCAACTAATGATGAGGAAATGGCTATGTTCACTAGAAAGATGAAGAAGCTGTTCAGAAGAAATGACAGAGCAAACGGCCATACAAAAGAGGTGACAGGTACAAAGCTGAATCGAGTGACAAATACAAGAAGGACAATTCCAAGTCTGTCACATGTTTTGAGTGCCACCAAACTGGGCATATCAAGTCAAGCTGTCCAAATCTCAAAAGAGATAAGAATGGAAACAAGAAAGCAATGGTAGCAACATGGAGCGACAGTGATGAGTCAACCTCATCTGAAGCTGAGCAAAATGAAACTGCCAATATATGTTTCATGGCAGATGATGGAGCTGACCATTCTCAATCTGAGCAAGCTGACCTCTCTGATGAAACTGACCAGGAGGTACACAATAATGAGGTAACACCCTTACTCTTGTTTAGAAATGAGATGGTAAATGCCCTGAGTGATTTATACAAGCTAACTAAGAAATGCAATAAGAAAATAAAATCACTCAGCAGGCGATGTGACGAGATTGAAGAGGTCAAGCTGAGTGACCTCCGATTTCTCCTCTAAGACAATTCAGACTTACATACCAACATGCAAATAATGCATAATTTTGTCACGGAGGTCCAATCTGAGTCAAAGAAACTAAGAAAGGACGTTACAACCTTACAGAGTCAAGTAAAAGGCTCAAACAGAAATAAACCCCACCCTGAGTACGCTAGTACTAATCAGCATAAATAGTTCACTCAGTGTGACTGTTGCGGAAAAAGGGGACACACGAAAGATGTGTGTTGGTTCAACAAGTGGACTGTCCAATGTGACTTCTGCGGAAGAAAAGGGCATACCACTAAGGCATGTTGGCATGCTCAGCATAACAATGCTGACTACACTCAGCATCACCCCCAAAGGGCAACTTATTGTGACTTCCGTGGTAAAAATGGCCACACTATAAAAGTATGTCGTCACAAACTAAAATATGACTTTGCACTTGTTTATACTAACAAGAAAGGACCCAAAAAGAATTGGGTACCTAAAGATGAATAGTTTAAACTGCAAGTCAGCTTGACATGCGTGGAGAAGTCAAAACTTTGGTACATAGACAGCGCATGCTCAAGACACATGACAGGTGATGAAACACAATTCATCACACTAGAGCTTAAACGAGGTGGAAGTGTAAGCTTTGGAGACAATAAGAAGGGTAAGATAGTCGGCTCAGGTACTATCGGAAGTAACACAACTATTGAGTCAGTCTCCCTAGTTAAAGGTCTCAAATACAATCTGCTGAGTGTAGCTCAACTTTGCAACAGCGACAGAAATGTTGTATTTGATGATACTAAGTGTCAAATACTTGAGGGAAATACAAATAAATTGATTTTAACTGCCCCTCGTGTAGACAATGTATACATGCTAAATTTAGGAAAACAGTTTTCTGAAAACATATGCTTAGTGTCTAAAGAGGATAACTCCTGGCTATGGCATAGAAGACTTGGGCATGTCAGCATGGACCTTCTTGCCAAATTAGCTAGAAAACAATTAGTTGAGGGATTACCCAAATTAAAATTTGAAAAAGATCAATTATGTAAAGCTTGTCAGCAAGGCAAACAAACTAAAAAGTCATTTCATAGTAAAAATATTTTCTCAACCAAGAGACCATTGGAATTACTACACTTGGATCTTTTCGGACCTATCCAGCCACTCAGCTTGGGAGGTAAGAAATTTTCCTTGGTCATTGTAGACGATTTCTCTCGGTACACTTGGATCATCTTGCTGAGTAGTAAGGATGAAACATTTGAGATGTTTACCACACTGATTAAAAAGCTTGAAATTGACAAAGACCTAAAAGTAGCTCATATTAGAAGTGACAACGGTGGAGAATTCAAAAACCAACAGTTTGACGAATTCTATGAAACCAGTGGTATTGACCATAATTTCTCTGCTCCTAGAACACCTCAACAGAATGGGGTTGTTGAAAGGAAGAACAGAACTATTGTCGAAATTGCTAGAACCATGCTGAGTGAAAATAGGCTTCCAAAGTACTTCTGGGGTGAAGCTGTCCACACAGCATGCTACATACTTAATAGGGCTCTAGTTAGACCTATACTTAAGAAAACCCCATATGAACTTTGGAAAGGACGAAAGCCCAACATTGGCTACTTTCGTGCCTTTGGGTGTAAGTGTTTTATACCCAATACAAAGGATAACCTTGGAAAATTTGATGCTAAAGCTGACGAAGCGATTTTTAGGCGAGGTGTCGCGGCCTAATCTCCCGGGCGGACCGGGGGGTGGACAACTCATGGCGACGTAAGCGGTGATTGGCGCCGAAAGAAACCAATCGTGGAATCAAGCTGATCGGCAGGACCGGAGCTCGGAGATATGGAAGAGTCGCCACCCACGAATGGGAAAATGAACACCGATCCCTTGCGGGAGACCGGTGTGGGTTCGGGAAACTTAGGTTACGAGCCGAGAAGGCTAGCTCCTTTCCGGAGAAAGGCTACTAGGCACCCCGCCATCGCCCGGTTATGAAGCACCGGCCTCCTTCTCAGCATGTTAGGCGATAACGGACTAATCGTATATTCCTTTAAGTTTAAAATTCATTTGAAACCTTTTCTTTCTCGTTTTGAAAACCATTTTGAGCATATATTATTGAAAAGCCACTTTGGTAAAGAGTCACCCATTTACATCAGTTCAAAAATACATAGGAAAGAGAGGGGGAGAAGGAAGAATTGATTCATTTACAACGTGATTTATGTTCCGTGTTACATACTAATTCTATACTAATTCACTTCCCCAAAACGAGTTCATTTACATGGTTCGCACCTTAATCGCCGTTGGAACGATTTAGGTACGTTTCAAAACCCCGTTTGATGAAGTTCACCTGAATCGCCGTTGGAACGACTCAAGCGTTTGAAAACATCAAGATAAAAACCTTTAATAAGAAAACGTGGTTAAGCATACAAGTCAATTTATTTTGTACAAATCATTTAAGAAAACGATTCAAAAACTCTATTATTCACAATGAAAACGATTTTAATTACAAGGTTCGCTTAATCCGTCGTTGGAACGGACTAAGGTTTTAAAACGTGATGTTTTAAGAAATGATTTTAAAATGTCAATAAGACACTATTTATTTTCATTAGGAACCTCTAAAAAACCTTTAGTTTAAATAATTAAATTGAAAACTCTTTTTGTGATTTATTTTCCCATTTTTTACTCAATAGACTCTTTACTTGTCATAATTACAACAATAACATATTAAATCAAAATTCACTCCAAATAAAACCTATTTAAAATATGGACCCATAAATGTCCCAAGAATAAAGAAAATAATATAGGCATATATATACATTTTAGCTAAAAAAACCATGAAATATTTATAGATAAAATAAGAATAAATGAAAAGATACTATGTAATAAATATATAAGAAATAATAACAAAGATACTAAATATAATACATTTTTACTTTAAACATGTCAAAATAATGGGTAAAGCTCTTAAATAAGAAAATAACATTTATCCCCAAAATAGTTTTATCTAATAATAACTAATATAACCCAAATAGCCCAAAAACTATATATATATATATATATATATATAATGTAGTTTAAATGACTTTAAAGAAAATATATATACATATACTTAAATTAGATCAAATTAATGAAAAATAATACATAAACATCCTAAATAACTATATGTATCAAATGTCTAAAAATAGTTTGAAAATCTATATTACATAAATACACATATATATACAAAGGACCAAAAGCTTAAAAGTTAAGAAACAGGGACCAAAACAGCATTTTTTACATTCTAGCAGATTTACCGACGGAAAATCCGTCGGTAAACAGCAATTAGTGACAGAAACGGAAAATTACAGCAGCACTCCAATTGTTTCCAGATTTATTCAAAAGCTTTAAATTAAGTCTAATTCAATCGTTTTGGATTTCCGAACTACCAAAAATGGGTCATAGTCAATAACGGAAGTTCCTAAAACGACGTTTTTATTTTAAAACATTATTTGGAAATTTCTTTAAATTAAAAACTTATAATTACAACGTTTTCAATACCCGAACTACCTTTTTATCGGATCACGGTTCGTATTGGGATATCAAAACGAGGTTTTTTATTTTAAAACAAAACCCAATTTTATTCAACACGAGATGAAAATTAAATAAATACCCAAAATTAAATAAAAAGTGATAAAATAAATGAATAACTAAATAAATAAAAACATAACATAAAAATAAATAGAAGAAGGAAATAAATTAAATAAAATAAAAGAGTCTAGTCCTCGGATAATACCTTAAGTTCGGTATTGATGGTTGACGTCGATTGATTCCACGAATCGTGCTTCCCGATGTTTTTGATAAAATTTTAACTTTTAGGAGATTTGGAATTTTTAGGAAAAAAAATGTTTTTTCCCAAAAAATAAATTTTCTCTCTCTAAAAATGTCTACAGTGAGAAAATCCTTCCAAAAAAGCTCCTCCTTCCAAATGCATGGGGATCCGTGCCTTTTATAGGCATTTGGATCCCCGGCGGAATGGGCCACGCCCGAAAAAAATCGGGCGTCGCCCAAAAGGGTTGGGCGGCTGCCCAAGGCATGTTGGGTGGCCGCCCAACCTTTCGTTGGGCTATCGCCCAACATTGTTGGGCGGCCGCCCAATATTTGTTGGGCGATCGCCCAACAGCGTTGGGCGAGTGCCCAACAATCGTTGGGCGCGCGCCCAACCGCCGTTGGGCGTTCGCCCAACGATCGTCGGGCGTTCGCCCAACGTTGTTGGACGCTCGCCCAACGGCCGCTGGGGCGCGTCTCGCGCCGTCGGGCGTGCACGTCCCATGGCCGTCGAGCGCGCGTTCCGCACCACCGGGCGTCCACACATTGCGGCCGCCGAACGCGCGTTCCGCGCTGCCGGGCGCACACGTCCCATGGCCGACGAGTGCGCGCTCCGCGCCACTGGGCTCGTGCATCGCTCGGACGTCGAGCGCGCGCCATTCGCGGTTGGACGCGTGCGTCCGACGGACGTCGAGCGCGTGCCCCGTGCTGTCAAGCGGGCGTCCGACTGTCGTCGAACGCCCGTCGGCTGCCGCTAAGCACTCGCACCATGCCGCTAAGCACTCGCGAGCCATCCGATCGACAACAGCGACCCGCCGTAACTTTTTCTTCCTTATTATGTACTTATTATTTTTTTTGTTTTTTTTTCAAAACTTCCGGAATCAACCGCTTCAACCGTCTTGTTTTCAGGTTTTCGTCACAGGTCCTCCTACTTTGCTATTTTGACAGTGATGTGTGTGTTTTGAAAACGTTTTTTGCTAACGCAACACATGCAATGTAAAACATATAAAAAGTAAAAGACACGTAAAGAGTAGGAGGGAGAATACCTGACCTTCGCGCTGCGCGTTCCGGTGTCGTTTTCCGATTCTCTCCAGCCTTGCCTCTGAATCGGCCGTCGGTGGATGTTTTTCTCTCGGAATCTAGCGTACGTTGACTATGGGTAAGAATGGCTCAAAAGCAATTTCGGTGCATGACCGTGAGTAAGAGGGTTCAAAAGCCATTTCGGCCTACGACCGGGGTAAAATGGCTCAAAAGCAACTCTGGTCTACGACCGTGGGTAAGATGGCTCAAAAGCGACCCTGGTCCACGACCGCGGGTACAACGGCTCAAAAGCAACTCCGGTCTGCGACCGTGAGTAAGATGGCTCAAAAGCAACCCTGGTCCACGACCGCGGGTAAAATGGCTCAAAAGCAACTCCGGTCTACGACCGTGAGTAAGATGGCTCAAAAGCGACCCTGGTCCACGACCGCGGGTACAACGGCTCAAAAGCAACTCCGGTCTGCGACCGTGAGTAAGATGGCTCAAAAGCAACCCTGGTCCACGATCGCGGGTAAAAATGGCTCAAAAGCAATTCCGGTCTGCGACCGTGAGTAAGATGGCTCAAAAACAACCCTGGTCCACGACCGCGGGTAGAACGGCTCAAAAGCAAATCCGGTCTAAGACCGTGAGCAAAAATGGCTCACAAACGAGGATTGTCTCTAAATTCTTCTACAGCACTGTTATCTGTATTTTCTCACTGGAGCTAGCGTCTCGGAGGTTTAATGGGAATGTGTTTTAGTCTAGAATGATATAGACTAACGATTATTTTTCTGTTGACTGTCGTCTGTATTTTGACTGGTGTCATTGTTCTGTAAAAAATTGGCTGTTGTCTGGAGTTCATATCTTGACAATATTGGTTGCTGACTAGGAGAAATGCAGGCTGAAACGGACTGCAAATCGGAGGTCTGTGCACCCGGTAATTAATTATTTACTTTTTACCTTTATGTCACATCGTATTTTTTTCACTATTTACGGGAATGTCATTCCTCTTCCCTATATAAGGTGGTGGGGTTCCATTTCAACCCCACACCTTCTCTCTCTTCTTTCTCTCTCTAGATTTTGATTTGGATTATTCTCGGGATGGATTTGTATGAATGCGATGGCACGAGAGGCATGGAGGAGGTTTACGTGAACCTGGATAGAGTGGACCCTTTCCACGATCCTGAGACACATCTGAGCCGGACACGCTGCAACGAGGTAAGTACTTTCTCACTTTTTCGTTATTTGATTCAAATTCTAGGCTTTAGTGTTCCTATCCGAACATGATTTGCATGCTAACCTTTAGATTGCCTTAGAGGACTTTAGCTAGAAAGCGTGAATTTCTTTACTTACAAGTAACACTTGTTTATTTCTGTGTAAGAATGCGCGCTATATGCATGTGAATAGTAAAACTACGAATTTATGCATGTGAATAGTGAAAACGTGAATAGTGCACGTGAATAGTAAAAATGTGAATAGTGAAAACTTAACTAATGTACGTGAATAGTGCATATGAATAGTAAAAACGTGAATAGTGAAAACTTAACTAATGAACGTGAATAGTGCACGTGAATAGTAAAAACATGAATAGTGAAAACTTAACTAATGCTCCTTGTCAATGCGGACGAGAGTGGATTAAAGAATAAAGAATTAACTAAACCTTACATAAACGACCCTAAAGGAGAGATTTTTACAGAAAGTTGGTCCGAATTGACCAGATGTCTCTAGGTTAGACCCCGACTGAAAGAATAACTAGTCCTAACGTGTTTTCATCAAACGTACGCTTAGGAATCACATTTAAATTTTTCTGTCTTGTTCTTTCTAGTTCGTCGAGATTTCCGGGACTACGGCCGAGATCCATACGTGGTATGTTATGTTAGGCGCCGCGGCGAGAGCCCGTGTGCGTGAGTTGGGCTTCGAGCCCTTTATTTCAGCGTTGCCCCGCACCAACGGGGTGTGCGATCGTTTTGGCCTACGTGCCTTATGCGAGCAGTGGGTTGACTCGACCCACACCTTCCACCTTTCTTTTAGGGAGATGACTATCTCGCCCAGAGATTTCTCTTTACTGACAGGGCTGTGGGGGAGTAGCACTCCAGTTCTCTTTCGTTTTGATATGATGCGACCGCGGGTCGATCGCGCTAGGCTAGCTGCTTTGATTGGGCCGGGAGTTTACCCAGGCGCCAGATCTTCTCCAGCGAAGTTTGTTTCTACCGCGAGCCTTTTGAGTCGCCGGGATTTTTGCGAGACGGACGATGCTGACTTGGCAGTTCGTAGTTTCCTAGTGTATACCCTGAGCGAGACGATTTTCCGCACCAAGAGCGGAAAGGTACACGCTGGTCTTATTCAGGCTCTCAGTGATTTGGATGCGGCAACGTCTTATGATTGGGCGGGAGCGGGCCTAGCCTTCTTATATAAGTTTTTGGATTTGACTTGCCGGAAGCGCAAGGACTTCGGTGGTTACACATTTGCCCTACTGGTACGTGACGCATCCTTGACTCGCCCATTTTATCTTCTTCGCGCTTTTACGTTCATGACCCTTGTTTTTACCGCAGGTTTGGGCGTACGAGAGGCGGATTCTTCCTAGCCAGTCTCGGCCTCGACCACGAGTACCGAGGCTCCCTCTCATGACTCGGTGGAGAGAGTTTGACCTAGGCGCAGAGAAGAGACGGACGGTGTCGCGGCTCCTAGATTGGATTGACTCGCGGACCCTGGGACAGGTAGATATCTTCTAGTCGCGCTAGATTCTTGTTTGATCTGACCTGACCCCCCTTTTGTGTTTTCAGATCAAATTCAGGTGAGACGACCTTGACTTCGGTCCCGACTACATGTACGTGACTTTGATCAAGGAGCAGCAGTGCGTGCTCACTGGCCCCTGCGTGCGGGCTTGGTATTTGGGCGACCGGGGCATCACTGGGATTAGGGACGCACACTGGTCACCCGGCGAGATTCCCATTTCCATGTTCGCAGTGCGGACCATGCCCTTGTCGGTCATCCGTCAGGACTTGACCCGCCGGTTCGTCGGTAGAGAGGTGCGGGTTCATGTCGGGGGCCGTGATCTTTACCTATCAACTCTGTTGAGCGCGAGGGATGCCCCAGCGGCGGCGATGGAGGTGGATCCCGTGGCAGACGTATTTTCGTGGGAGGCTGTCGCGGCAGTCTTCGGTCAGGAGGAGGACCCGGTGAGTGGTTCAGCCTATTTACCTTTATTCATGAGATGGTTAGTGGTATTTATTATGTTTTTATTTGCAGGAGGGGTCCTGGAGGAGCGCTCATCTGTCGGACTTCTTTGACGGCACTCGAGCTCAGACATCTACGGGCGAGCCACCCTACTATGTCGGCGAGTCCTCCAGTGCTGCCCGACCGGAGAGGTCCTCCTTTAGTGTGCCCGTTCCGGACTACGGGAGAGATTTCACCACCGTTTGTTATGATGAGTCCGGGGCAGCCTATGCGGGTGTCGAGATGGCTCCTCCCCTCTTCACATCGAGGGTGCCATTTGACCCTCCCGACGCTTCGCAGACTACGAGAGAGACTTGTACAGATTATGTGGGACTATCCGGTTACCTCCGAGACCGCCTCAGCTTGCGCTGTGCCGATCACCTGGTATGTATCCTTACTTTATTTTAGTGTAGTGGAATGCATGCATGTATGTATGATTTCTGTTCTTGCCTATGCTGCTTCGTTTTTTCTTTTTTTTTTCACATATGTTTTTCTTCTTTTTTTTTCTTTTTTAGAGCGATCTTCACGCCCATGAGCGGAGACGGAGTGAGTCGGTGCGGGAGGCCGATGCCAGGGTTGGCCAGGTGTACCAAAAGCGGAACGACCACTGGTCGGAGGTGATGCGGAGGGACACTGCTGGACGTCTTGTCGTTGAGGAGAGGGCGCGTGATGAGACGATTGGACGCCTCGCTGCTGAGGAGAGGGTGCATGTTGAGACCACAGGACGCCTCGCTGCCGAGGAGAGAGCATGAGTTGCTGAGGAGAGGCTCCGAGTTACCGAGGAGACCTTATCTGCGGAGCGGGCATCGCATTTGAGGGGGTTTGAGGCCTACTGGGACTTCCCTCCATATTAGGCTTATTATGTATTGCTTTGTAGTTTTCATTAGAGTTACCCCGATGTATAGCTGATGTATAGGGAGCGGGGTGGATAGCAGGTAGGCTTTTTTATTGTGAAAAGTAAGGTAGGAAATGTATAACTCATGATTCATATTACCATGCATTCAGTAGATTATGATGATTCCAATCATTCTCGTCAAATATATTCAGGCCTTTATTTATTTACAAACAACAGAAATACTTAGCCTCTTATACATTGTTTTTGTAATTGCTCAAGTTATAACTACTGTTACCAGGACCCGCCTTTCGGTTTTCGGATCCCGGCGATTTTTCTCCTCTCCTTTTACTATCCCGGAATTTTCAAATGAGTGCCCTTTCGGGTTTTCACCCACTGGGATGTCCCTTATTGTTGCATAGGCCGCCCTTGATGGGTTTTCAACCTATCGGGAATTTTTCTTTCTTTTTTTTTTCTTACGAAAAGTATTTCTTAAGCCTATCCAGGTTGGTAGGTTCGGAGAATTCCATGCCGTCCATGGTAGTTAACTTCACCGCTCCTTTACTTAGTATCTTCTTCACGAAGAATGGCCCTTCCCAGTTAGGTTTAAACTTGCCCCTAGGGTCGGTGTGCGTCACACGAATCTGTTTCAGCACCAAATCTCCTTCTTTGATAGGACTGGTCTTGACCTTTTTATTGAAAGCTCGAGCCATCCTTCTTTGATATAACTGTACATAGTAAAGGGCTTCCATCCTTTTCTCGTCAACTAAAGCCAATTGCTCACATCGCCTCTTCACCCATTCCGTCTCGGGGATTTCTGCTTCCACTGCGATTCTCAACGATCGCTTTTCGATCTCAATCGGCAGGACTGCTTCTGTTCCATATACCAAGGAGAATGGCGTTGCCCCAGTCGAGGTTCTGACTGTCGTGCGATAAGCCCATAATGCGAGTGGGAGCTGCTCATGCCAATTCCGATGTGATTCCACCGTTTTTACGAGAATCCTCTTAAGATTCTTATTAGCTGCTTCTACTGCCCCATTAGCTTGTGGACGGTACGGAGAAGATCTGTGATGTTCAATGCCATATTCTCGGAAGAGACTTCTTACTTCCCCCTGAAACTGGACCCCATTATTCGTGATCATGTGATGAGGCACTCCGAACCTGGTGACCAAGTGTTTCTCAATGAACTTTCTCATCTGCTTGGATCCCAATTTGCTAAACGACTCTGCCTCTACCCACTTGGTGAAATAATCGATGGCGACTGCAATAAACTTGTGCCCGTTCGAAGCATTAGGCCTTACCTCACCAATGACGTCAATGCCCCAAACCGCGAATGGCCAAATAGGTGCTAACACATGTAATTCCATGGCTGGAAGATGACTACAATCGCCGTGGATTTGACAATCGTGGCATTTTTTCGCATACTCGCTACGATCTCTTTCCATGGTGAGCCAATAGAAGCCTTGTCTGATGATTTTCTTGGCTAACACTGCTCCTCCCATATGGGCCCCACAAATTCCTGAATGTACTGATTCCATTGCCTCGCGGGCTTCTCCCGCATCCAAGCACCTTAGTTGTAACCCATCGATGTGCCTTTTGTAAAGTAAGTCGTTGTGGATGACGAACTGCCGAGCTAACCTTCTAATCACAGCTTGATCCCTCGGTTCTGACTCTGCCGGATATGTTCCATGCTTCATAAAGTTCACGATATCGAAATACCACGGTTTTTCATCTGCCCCTAATAGCATTACGTCCTCGTAGCATGGTTTGTGAGATCTCCTCAATACCAACGGTTTCGAGGCAAGGTTCCGGGGGTTGTCCCAAACTGACACCAAAGTGGCCAAAGCATCCGCCGCCTAGTTCTGCGCTCGAGGAATGTGATAGAAATGACACTCCTTGAATCTTTGTGCCAACCCTTCTAGCTGATCTAGATATGGACGTAGCCTTTCTTCCCTCACTTCCCAGTTTCCTTGTGCCTGTTCGATGATCAACTTGGAGTCACCCCAAATTTTGACATATGATGCTCCCAGTGCTGCTAATGACTCTAAGCCATAAATGCACGCTTCATATTCGGCCATATTATTGGTAAGAGGGAATGACAACTTCTTGGCCATCGGGATCCTTTCTCCCTCTGGTGAGATAAGTAATACCCCTACTCCGGCTCCATTCGAATTAACTGCTCCATCAAAGAACATTTTCCATGGTATAACTTCTATTGCGTTCAAGTGTTCATCGGGGAAATCATAGCTTATCTCTTCCTCTTCTGTATTCAGAGGTTGGTTGGCCAGAAACTCTGCCACGGCCCTCCCTTTGATAACCTTCTTCGTTACATATTCAATGTCAAACTCGGATAAAAGTAGTAACCATCGGGCTAGTTTCCCTGTGAAAGACGGAGTTCGGTACAGATACTTCACGGGGTCCATCCGAGAAATAATGATCACTTTATATGATTGAAAATAGTGCCGTAGTTTCTTTGTTAGCCATACTACTGCCACGCACGTCTTTTCGATCATGTTGTACCTGAGCTCGTACTCCAAGAACTTCTTACTCAGATAATACACCGAGTGCTCAACACCGGTGTCTCCCTCTTGGGCCAGCATTGCCCCAATGGATCGCTCCTCGATTGCCACATAGAGGAGCAGCGGTTTTCCCAGTTTAGGCGGTCTCAGAATTGGCGGATTAGACAAGTAATCCCGGACCTTCTCTAAGGCCTGCTTACACTTATCATTCCAAATCGTGGGTTGATCTTTCCGTAGCAACTTAAAGATCGGCTCGCAGATTGCAGTGAGTCTTGCTATGAACCGGCTGATATACTGAACCTGCCCTAGAAACCCTCTCACTTCTTTCTCATTCTTTGGTGTCGGCATTTCTCGTATGGCCTTCACTTTGTCGGGATCTACCTCAATTCCCTTGTTTCCGATTATATAGCCTAAGATTTTCCCCGATGAAACGCCGAAGAAGCACTTCTTCGGGTTTAACCTTAGTTTGAATTCTGCAATTTGGGCCAAAAACTTCTCGAGTGCAGCAAAATGCCCCTCTCTCGTCTCTGATTTGACCATCATGTCATCCACATAAACTTCTACCTCCTTGTGTATCATATCATGGAACAGTGCTGTAGCCATTCGCTGGTAAGTTGCCCCGGCATTCTTTAAACCAAACGGCATTACTCTGTAGCAGTATGTTCCCCACTCAGTTGTGAACGAGGTTTTTGCTTTGTGTTTCTCGGCCATCTGAACTTGCATGTAGCCCATGAAACCATCCACATTCGTGTGTAAGACGCTCAATGCTGCACTATCGATCAATACGTCAATATGGGGCAATGCGAACTCATCTTTTGGGCATCCTTTGTTAAGATCTCTATAATCGACGCACATTCTTACTTTGCCGTCCTTCTTTGCGATGGGCACCACATTTGCGACCCAAGGGGGATAGTCGATTACTTCGATGAACCCTGCTTCTAACTGCTTCTTCACTTCTTCTTTGATCTTATCTGCCCATTCTGGTCTCATGCGTCGGAGCTTCTGTTTTACGGGCCTCGCCTCGGGATATGTTGGAATGCGGTGAGTTACGATTGATTGATCAATTCCTGGCATGTCTTCGTATGTCCAAGCAAACACTATTTCGTATTTTTTTATTATTCTCTCAAATTCTTTCCTCTCTTCAATAGTTAATTCTTGAGCAATTTGTATAAGTTTAGGATTTTCATCCGTGCCAAGATTAAAAGTTGACATTTCTATTACATTGATTTCAAATGTAGGCATGTTATATGAATGAGAATGCATGGAATGATCACGATCAACATCAAGCAAGTAAGCAAAATCAGAATTCATTTCATTGATAGTATTAGCGAGTACATCATCTGATTCAAACAAAGCAGTAATACAATTTTCATCATCGAGGTTCTCGGGCTTCTCATATTCTTTGGAGGTACTGGGCTCATTTCCCGCTCCTGCAGTTACTTCTACAGTGATGACTTGCTCCTCGGCATTCAAGTCTAACATCATAATCTCCTCGACAAAGCAGCTCGCTTTTCCTTTGCCCCAGTCAGTAACATCATTGAAGATCTCAAAACCTGGCAGAATCTTTCCTTCGGTACTAGTCCATGACTCGGGAGTCCCCGAATAAACCTTTCCATGCCCCTCGTTCACAAAATACTTCCTTTGGCCCACCTTTCCTTCATCACTTTCATCGGACGGACCTCCCTGTTCATATCCTAAACCCCTCCGGGTTTTCTGACTCTTGAAGTCCGGAAATTCTAGCAGCCCTTGATGGTGTGCTCCCAAACCCATACCAGGGATGAAGCCTCCCTTCATCATTTTCACCACATCGGTGGTCATGCTAGACTCGTAGATCCCAGAAACTTAGAATCCGGAGAACAGTTGAGGCTCAATTCCCAATGCTGCCACCGAGCTCAATTTCTCAGCTCTAATTGTCACTATCTCCTCCCCGAAGGGGAACTTGATCATCTGATGGAGCGTGGAGGGCACACCTCCCAACTTGTGGAACCATGGGCGTCCCAACAATACAGCAAAGGTTACCGGGATATCCAGCACCGTGAACTCAGTTTCTTCTTCATGCGGCCCCACTTTCAACTTGGCCTTAAAGACTCCTTCAATATGCCTACGGCTATCATCATAAGCCCTAATCACATTTTCCGAGGCTGTCAAGTCTCCTCTTTCCACTCCCAACTTAGACAAGAGTTTCAACGGGCAGACATTAATAGCCAATCCATCATCGACCATCACACAGCTAGTCTTCTTCCCGTTGATTTCCGCTCGGATGTACAAAGGCTTATTGTGAGCCTTCCCTTCTTCTGGGAGATCCTCGTCGGTAAACGTGATTTCAGTTTTCTTTCGAGCCATGATTTCCCCTACTAGTGCTGCCGGTTCGGTATCAGTAGAAATAACCAAATTCTGCAGCTCTTTCATCAGGTTCTCACGATGGTACTTGGAATGGCATAAAACTTCCCACACCATGGACTTAGCTTGTGTCTTCTTCAACTGCTCAAGAACTTGGTCATTGGGCTTACGAGCCGACCCTTCCCCTATCTCAGTCTCAACCATAGGTGCCTTTCCCTCGGCCACTCGTCCTGACCTTGTCATAACGGCGATTTCCGGCTCTTCATCCGATTCATCCCAAATATTGATAGGAATCCTCCGATTAGCATCTTCCTCGTCCGAGGAACTTTCCCAAATATCCACAATCATTAAATCCATAACGTGAGGAACGTTCGGATTCAAATAAAAAGGATCCGCTGATCCATACAAAGCCCAACCTATCAGATCATTGTAATCTCGGAGGGACACTCTACTCATCCTTCTAGCTGCCAACGGAATAGCTCCTCTCTGTATGCACATAAGCTGCACCTTATCACTCATTGTTTCGTGACACTGTTCATACCGGTGCCTCCACCTCCTAGCATAATCCACGAATGGTTCCTCGGGGAATTGCCTGATCCTATCCAGATCTTCCAGGGACCCCGTCCATGGAACATACATCTCATATCTCGCCACAAAAGCATTCCTAAGAGGTATCCAATGACCCATTTCTTCTTCTGATAGGCCCTGGTGCCATAACAAGGCTTCTCCCATTAAAGTTTCCAGGAAATGTTCATGTAATTCACATTGCGGGAATCCAGCGTCGTACATATGGTTGCGGAATAACCTCGCATGCTCAACAGGATCCTGGTATCCACCATACCTAGGCATTGCCAACACTGCCTCGGGCGTTTCATAAGAGGGGGAGTCCGGGGTTTGATCCGCCAACATCCATACCGTATACTCTTTGATAAACCTCTTCGTCATTGCCGCCCAATCGGTCTTAACATACATCGAAAGTGACATATACCACATCAACGGCTCACCCATCAATGAATTACAAAACAAGCTGGTGATCTCTTCTTCCTTAAAACCCAAGGGCGCCATGGCCGACAAGTAGAAATGAAGGTGTTCCATCGGATCTTTGTTGCCATTATACTTACTGACCCTCGGTAGCGGATGCTTGATAGGTCCGATCTGCATCGCAAAGCGCTCTGCAGTCATGTCCTCAGCTCTTTGATACTTTTCTAGAAATAGATCTGACAATTGATCCCAATCATACTTGCAAGAGTCGGGTAATGAGTGAAACCGCCCCAAAGGCTCGCCTATCAACGAATGGTGGAACCACTGAGCAATCTCATCCACCCTGAAGGATTCAACAAACATATCGCGCATATATTCATGCAAGTGCACCTCGGGATTTCCCCCTCCACTAAACAGACCCAAATTGGGCACAATAGTTCTAGACGACCCTTCTCCGGTCTCTTCGGCACTATCTTCATCATACGGTGCTCCACCATCCAATCCCTCTTCCATCGGTTCGTCCTCTTGTTCCTTGCCAAGGAAGGACACATATAGACCATTTCCTACATTGTCCCTTTCGTCGGAATCCAGCAACTCCTCTACGTTCTCCTCGAAGGATTCCATCACTACGCATTCTGTCAAACCAACTCCGATCATGCTCACCCTATGATTAGGCAATAGATTACGCCTAGTGGAAGGGTTCGCTGACGAAGGATCGACTATCTTTTTCTCCTCGATTAAATCTTGGATTTCGTGTTTTAGCCTCTCACAATTCTCAATTGTATGCCCATAACTGCTGTGGAACTCACAATACCCTCTAGCCTGTATCTGCGGAGTAGGTGGAGCTTTATTATAAGGGGTAAGGGCTTTCAACAATCCCTTTTTCTGCAAACGTTCAAAAACCTTTGCGTAAGTCTGATCAAACTTGGCGAACCGCCTTTTTTCGATAGCATTAAGATCAAGCACTTTTACTGCAGCAGAGTCTGTACTCGCACTTGGCCCTCCGGCACTATATCCAGACTTCGTCCCCTTGGTATATGCTTTCTTCGGCTCTCCATCCCCCTCCACGTTCAAGGCACAACTATACATCTGATTGAAATCGGTAAAAGGCATATACCGCAACTCATTCTTAATATACGGCAATGTGTTACCGACTACCATTCGGATCTGATCCTGCTCAAGTGGCTTTTGTTTCATAACCGCGGCCTTGGCCCTCCATCTCCTTACAAAATTGGAAAATGACTCCCCGGTCTGCTGCTTAGTGCTCTCTAGCTCTTTCAAAGTGACCTCAAGCATGGTATTGAAGCTATACTGAGCGATGAATGACTTCTCTAATTCCTTCCAATCCCTCTTCGTTACCATCGGCAATGCATGAAACCATGTGAGGGCAGCCCCCTCTAGGTAAGTGTTAAACAATCCCAGGACTTGATCCTCAGTCAGGATCGTGTGCTTCATTACAGCGACATACTGATTCATGTGGGCAGTGGGATCCCCAGTTCCATCGAACTTTTTCATGTCAGGGAGACGGAATTTCAAAGGCAAAGCCGTTGCCGATAAACAATTCTTCAAGTTATAAAAGTCCTGACTCCCGGAACTTCCCCCACGTAGATCCTGCACCTCCTGCGTGATGTGTTGCTTCCACTCCTCTTCCTTAGCTTTCTCTTTCTCAAGCTGCTTCCGGATATAATCTTGATAGTCATCCTCATTCCCAAAGCGAGGTCCATCATTCACCTCATTCTCAGCGTGTTTACTGCCACTTTTGTCATCTCTCATGGCCAGCTTAGCTAACTGGGCCGCTATCACCGCTAACTGCTCATTAATGTTGTTCACAGAGTTTTCCAATCTGGCCACTTTTTCGTCGGTCGCAGACATACTAGCTGAAGACTGAGTATACTCGGACGAAGATGATTCCGAAGCCACAACTGCCGATTCAGAACTGTCAATCTGTAACTGGTCAAACTGCCTAACTAGCCGACTGCTCTCTCGGTACCACAATCGCTTAATGATGACGTCTGCGTGAACGGTATCCATTAGTATGTATGCATGATTTTATATGCATGATTCGTGGTGTGTGCGTTTATTTATTTACGGATATATAAGATAAGAAGAACAAACGTTAGTCTAATTACACGTATCACAACATCTCTCTTCCACCCTTATTCCTCCACACACTCGATGGTCCAAGTCTCTTTTCTAGGATTTTGGTTTGGGGCTCACATTGCGGTCCAGGGGACGCGTGATGTCGTCGATTATTGCGGAAAAGTAGATCATTCATCAGACAATACAGTTCGTTTTGACGTATCAACGTTCAGTGACTAAGAAATCGACCAAGTTGGATTGTCCTTTCGGAATAACTCGTCTTTCGTTCTTTCGTGAGACGCATTAGTTCGGGTTTTGACTCCCTTTGAGCGCATCTCAGTTTTTAGACGTGGTACGAGTTATTCTTCTAGTCCAATCGTTCGTTATTGTCAATGACTCGTTCCCTTTTGTTCGCGCGGGTTCGTGTCTCGATTTTTGGATTACAACGAGATCTTTTGGATCTATCGAGAGACGTAACCACGTGTTTATTTAGTGATGGAATCACTTTTGGATTTTATTTTAGGGAACGGACTCATCGCGTAACGCGTTTGTTCTTAGCGTTGAGGATCCGTTTGCTCATTTTAGCTACGTAAAAAGACGGCGAGTCTTATTTTGAGCGCACGGTAACCTTTCGGCTAGCAACAGTTCGTTGTTCTTCCCAATCCACGGGATATATCATCTTAGTGTGGTTATAGAAAATTAACGTTTCGTTGAATCGTATGCCTATTCAAAGCGAGGATATCACCGTTCTCTTTCCTTTAGGCACGACTTAAGCAAACACGTACATCGGGCCATATTTCTTACAGTTTTGGTAACGGTCGAAATGATCGAGTCGTTAGTCAAAGCCCGCAGTCTCGTCCATATGGCGCAATTATATGGTTTGGCTTAATTCGGCTTCGAGATTTTAAACGGGGTATACACTCGTTCGAGGCACGTATTCAACGGCATTGGTTTATTTTCTTTAACTACGCTCGGGATTGACATATATCGTAAATTCGGAATGATTTTGGTCGTTTAGTTCATTTTTCGCTTTTCTTTTCTTAGTCGCTTCTGCGGACACGTCCATTTCTCTTAAGAACGACACGGGGCATAACGTAAAAGCTCGTCTTTTATTCGGAAGGGACGGGCTACGTGCGTGAAACTTTTCACGTTATGACAGGGTCGTTCGAAACAGAAATGTTCTTCGTTTTCGTTTCGTTATGATCTCGTTTTATCCCAATTTATTTAAAGAATGTGAATAACGGCTACTATTAATATAGTCTTTTGTATCAAAATGTAACTATCCTTAACACCAAACCGACGCATACTAATACGTGCTTACGTCGTAACGCATTTCCTGAACATGTGCCTTCGTCGGGACACAGAAAGGGACAAGGCGGGCCGCACATGTTCATTCATACGAGATGACTAAGTCGTCTTTAGTTTAAATCGTTTCGATGTTTTAGGGTAATTAGTATGTCGACTCAAGAGTATATATTAACGCATCATTTCATTTTCTTTACATACTTTAGGATTTAGACACGTATCATGGCGATTTGAAAACACGAACTGATTCATTTATCACGCCAAAAATAGTAACGGGTAATCCTATGGCAACTTCTAAGGCTACTATATGCTGACACGGCTGATCGCGGGACCTCACAAGACCGCACAAATTCGCCCCTAACGAATGGATGGGGACCCTTTGGCGCCTTACTGTAAGGGGGAACTTACACTAGCCTCTTTCGAGCGACGAATGGACTCTCAATAGAGGTTTCGCGGAAATTACCCAAAAGGTTTGCAATAATGCATATGAAAAGAAATAATACGATCCGTCCCCGTTAAGGGCTTAATACACGCCTTCCGGAATCAAATTTCTCGCTTCCCCAGCAGAGTCGCCACTTGTAAGGCGAGGTGCCGCGGCCTAATCTCCCGGGCGGACCGGGGGGTGGACACCTCATGGCGACGTAAGCGGTGATTGGCGCCGAAAGCAACCAATCGTGGAATCAAGCTGCTCGGTAGGACCGGAGCTCGGAGATATGGAAGAGTCGCCACCCACGAATGGGAAAATGAACACCGATCCCTTACGGGAGACCGGTGTGGGTTCGGGAAACTTAGGTACGAGCCGAGAAGGCTAGCTCCTTTCCGGAGAAAGACTACTAGGCACCCCGACATCGCCCGGTTATGAACCACCGGCCTCCTTCTCAGCATGTTAGGCGATAACGGACTAATCGTATATTCCTTTAAGTTTAAAATTCATTTGAAACCTTTTCTTTCTCGTTTTGAAAACCGTTTTGAGCATATATTATTGAAAAGCCACTTTGGTAAAGAATCACCCATTTACATCAGTTCAAAAATACATAGGAAAGAGAGGGGGAGAAGGAAGAATTGATTCATTTACAACGTGATTTATGTTCCGTGTTACATACTAATTCTATACTAATTCACTTCCCCAAAACGAGTTCATTTACATGGTTCGCACCTTAATCGCCGTTGGAACGATTTAGGTACGTTTCAAAACCCCGTTTGATGAAGTTCACCCGAATCGCCGTTGGAACGACTCAAGCGTTTGAAAACATCAAGATAAAAACCTTTAATAAGAAAACGTGGTTAAGCATACAAGTCAATTTATTTTGTATAAATCATTTAAGAAAACGATTCAAAAACTCTATTATTCACAATGAAAACGATTTTAATTACAAGGTTCGCTTAATCCGTCGTTGGAACGGACTAAGGTTTTAAAACATGATGTTTTAAGAAATGATTTTAAAATGTCAATAAGACACTATTTATTTTCATTAGGAACCTCTAAAAAACCTTTAGTTTAAATAATTAAATTGAAAACTCTTTTTGTGATTTATTTTCCCATTTTTTACTCAATAGACTCTTTACTTGTCATAATTACAACAATAACATATTAAATCAAAATTCACTCCAAATAAAACCTATTTAAAATATGGACCCATAAATGTCCCAAGAATAAAGAAAATAATATAGGCATATATATACATTTTAGCTAAAAAAACCATGAAATATTTATAGATAAAATAAGAATAAGTGAAAAGATACTATGTAATAAATATATAAGAAATAATAACAAAGATACTAAATATAATACATTTTTACTTTAAACATGTCAAAATAATGGGTAAAGCTCTTAAATAAGAAAATAACATTTATCCCCAAAATAGTTTTATCTAATAATAACTAATATAACCCAAATAGCCCAAAAACTATATATATATATATATATATATATATACATAATGTAGTTCAAATGACTTTAAAGAAAATATATATACATATAGTTAAATTAGATCAAATTAATGAAAAATAATACATACACATCCTAAATAACTATATGTATCAAATGTCTAAAAATAGTTTGAAAATCTATATTACATAAATACACATATATATACAAAGGACCAAAAGCTTAAAAGTTAAGAAACAGGGACCAAAACAGCATTTTTTACATTCCAGCAGATTTACCGACGGAAAATCCGTCGGTAAACAGCAATTAGTGACAGAAACGGAAAATTACAGCAGCACTCCAGTTGTTTCCAGATTTATTCAAAAGCTTTAAATTAAGTCTAATTCAATCGTTTTGGATTTCCGAACTACCAAAAATGGGTCATAGTCAATAACGGAAGTTCCTAAAACGACGTTTTTATTTTAAAACATTATTTGGAAATTTCTTTAAATTAAAAACTTATAATTACAACGTTTTCAATACCCGAACTACCTTTTTATCGGATCACGGTTCGTATTGGGATATCAAAACGAGGTTTTTTATTTTAAAACAAAACCCAATTTTATTCAACACGAGATGAAAATTAAATAAATACCCAAAATTAAATAAAAAGTGATAAAATAAATGAATAACTAAATAAATAAAAACATAACATAAAAATAAATAGAAGAAGGAAATAAATTAAATAAAATAAAAGAGTCTAGTCCTCGGATAATACCTTAAGTTCGGTATTGACGGTTGACGTCGATTGATTCCACGAATCGTGCTTCCCGATGTTTTTGATAAAATTTTAACTTTTAGGAGATTTGGAATTTTTAGGAAAAAAATGTTTTTTCCCAAAAAATAAATTTTCTCTCTCTAAAAATGTCTAGAGTGAGAAAATCCTTCCAAAAAAGCTCCTCCTTCCAAATGCATGGGGATCCGTGCCTTTTATAGGCATTTGGATCCCCGGCGGAATGGGCGACGCCCGAGAAAAATCGGGCGTCGCCCAAAAGGGTTGGGCGGCCGCCCAAGGCATGTTGGGCGGCCGCCGGGGCGCGTCTCGCGCCGTCGGGCGCGCACGTCCCGTGGCCGTCGAGCGCGCGTTCCGCGCCGCCGGGCGCCCACGCATTGCGGCCGCCGAACGCGCGTTCCGCGCTGCCGGGCGCACACGCCTTGTGGCCGATGAGTGCGCGCTCCGTGCCATCGGGCTCGTGCATCGCTCGGACGTCGAGCGCGCGCCATTCGCGGTTGGTCGCGTGCGTTCGACGGACGTCGAGCGCGTGCCCCGTGCTGTCAAGCGGGCGTCCGACTGTCGTCGAACGCCCGTCGGCTGTCGCTAAGCACTCGCACCATGCCGCTAAGCACTCGCGAGCCATCCGATCGACAACAGCGACCCGCCGTAACTTTTTCTTCCTTATTATGTACTTATTGTTTTTTTTGTTTTTTTTTCAAAACTTCCGGAATCAACCGCTTCAACCGTCTTGTTTTCAGGTTTTCGTCACAGGTCCTCCGACTCGGTGTCTACAGCGATCTTTTTAGGGTACTCAACAAACAGTAAAGCATATAGAGTATATAATAAAAGAACTCAGGTTGTAGAAGAGTCTGTACATATTGAGTTCGATGAAGCTGACCCTACAGGAAAGTTAGCTCAGCTCGAAGAAGATGAACCTGTTGGTCCCTTATAACGTTACAAGTATAGTTCCAATGGTTGATTAACATAAACTTCCTCGTTTATAACTCCATTAAAAAATGCACTCTTAACATCCATTTGAAACAGTTTAAAGTTCATGTAAGATGCATATGCACATAAAATCCTAATAGCCTCTAGCCTTGCCACTGGGGCAAAGGTCTCACCGTAGTCAATACCTTCTTGCTGACTGTAGCCCTGAGCTACAAGCCTTGCTTTGTTCCTGACTACGTTTCCTTGCTCATCCAGCTTGTTGCGGAAGACCCATCTTGTTCCAATGGTCTTCTGACTCCTTGGATGTGGCACTAGCTCCCATACATCGTTTCTTCTGAATTGATCAAGTTCCTCTTGCATTGCGCTCATCCAGAATTCATCTTCCTCAGCATCAGCAAAGTTCTTAGGTTCCTGAACTGAGACGAAGGCTACATTGCTGAGGTACCTCCTGAGTTGGTTTCTTGTCATCAGGGTATTCTCAGCGGCATTAAGGATTGCACTATCTGAGTGCCCTCTTGGAATTCTTATCTCTTTGGGTAGATTGATGTCTTGTGTTGTCTGTGTTTCAACAATCTCTACAGGTGAAGACTGGTCAGTGAAAACAATATTTGGTTCACTTTTACCTTTGGTCAGCCCTTGAGGGAATGACTCAGCAGCTATATCTTGATCAGCGGGTGCTGAGTGTGGATCATCCTCGGTCAGCGGTAGATATCTTCCTGCAGGGTTAGTTTCGTTGAACTCAACATGTACTGACTCTTCTAAAACTTGAGTTCGTTTATTGAAAACTTTGTATGCTTTGCTGTTTGTTGAGTAGCCTAAAAAGATAGCTTCATCAGCTTTTGAGTCAAATTTAGCTAGGCTATCTTTAGTGTTTAAAATAAAACATTTACAGCCAAAGGCACGAAAGTATCCAATGTTGGGCTTTCGTCCTTTCCAAAGCTCGTAGGGGGTTTTCTTTAGTATAGGTCTAACAAGAGCCCTATTAAGAATATAGCACGCTGTGTTAACAGCTTCTCCCCAAAAATACTTTGGAAGCCTATGCTCACTCAGCATTGTCCTGGCTATTTCAACCAGTGTTCTGTTCTTCCTTTCAACAACCCCATTTTGTTGAGGCGTTCTAGGAGCAGAAAAGTTATGGTCAATGCCGCTGGCTTCACAGAATTCAACAAACTGTTGGTTTTTGAATTCTCCACCATTATCACTTCGGATGTGAGCTAGTTTTAGGTCTTTATCATTTTCAAGTTTTCTAACCAAATTTGAAAATGTCTCAAAGGTCTCATCCTTGCTACTCAGCAAGATGACCCAAGTGTACCGAGAGAAGTCATCTACAATGACCAAGGAAAATCTTCTTCCACCCAGACTCAGCGGCTGGACTGGATCGAAGAGATCCAAGTGTAGTAATTCTAACGGACGCTTAGTTGAGACAATGTTTTTGCTATGAAAAGATTGTTTGGTTTGTTTTCTAGCTTGGCAAGCGTGGCATAATTGATCTTTTTCAAATCTAAGTTCAGGCAGTCCCTCAACCAATTGCTTTCTTGCTAATTTGGCCAGGAGGTCCATGCTTACATGACCAAGTCTCCTGTGCCATAGCCAGAAATTTTCTTCCTTTGAAACTAAGCATACAGTTTTTGAAAACTTTTTCTCTAAGTCTAGCATAAAGACATTATCAATCCGAGGGGCAGTTAAAATTAACTCATTT
Source organism: Euphorbia lathyris (assembly GCF_963576675.1). NCBI lineage: Eukaryota > Viridiplantae > Streptophyta > Magnoliopsida > Malpighiales > Euphorbiaceae > Euphorbia > Euphorbia lathyris. The sequence continues at coordinate 13,380,123 of NC_088914.1, read as the reverse complement.
GTTTTTCCCTCGTATATTTTACATCCAGTAGCATCAAATATAACTTTTCTCCCATTGTCACATAGCTGAGCTACGCTGAGTAAGTTATATTTGAGTCCGCTGACTAGGGAGACTTACTCAATAGTAGGATTACCTCCGATGGTTCCTGACCCTACTATCTGAAGGAAATTAGGGCTAAGGTATAGCAGCGGAAATATAAAAATTTTAGCCTATTTCCTTTTAACCATAGGATCCGTTAATCGTTATTTCATATAAAGAGGGATAAGAAGGAATACCTTTCGATGAACAATCTACCGTTGTTAAAGAAGCACCCACAATTCTTCTCCGAGGTTCCAACCGCAAAGTAGAATACGGTGAGGTTAAGATAAAATCAACCCTTATGACATGCAACCAAAATAGATTGCCTCTAATTAACCAACACAAGATCAAGGAGAAAGAGGGATGAATAAGATTAATCACATGGAATGCCGTATGAATTCTTGTCCACGAACTTGGGGAATAGAATTCTTTTCTCTCTCTCTCTAAGCAATTTCGAAAATCACAAGTGGGGAGGCTTAGGGCTTGGTCGAAATTCACTATAGGAAGGGGTATATATATTAGCTTGTATCTAAACCCTAGTTAGATAGGAATAGGTTACTTAATAGGAATCCAATTCGGAAAAGGATTCCTAATTATTATCTCACTATATAGCTAATATATTTAGGATAATAATAAATAACCTAATTGGATAATAATAGGAGAATATTAATCTAATTAAAACTCCTAATTAAATTATCTCTTAATTAATTTAATTCATAATCCTAATCAAATTAGGATTAATGGAATAAAATCAATCCCTTACTAATACATACAAATTTCGGCCCCCTCCTTATATTTGGGCCTTACTGGGCTCAATTGGGCTTCCATCTATTAATCATATCCATCTCTCTTTTGGTTCCAAGTCTTATGTGTGATCCATTAGGTCCTTACTACTTCTGGCCGTATGCAACCTATTAAATTAATTTCTTCAAGAATTATATTTAATCCCTTGCATAACGGAATGATATACAGAGTATGTTATTGGCAAGTCTGTAATCATTCCCCCAGAGTCCGTTAAGAAGACAGGTTGATTCTGTCGTTAACCCTTCTGTATTAGTTACGGTATAATACGATCCTTTATCAACTACATCCTTGAACTGAATCTTATGACTATGGGTAATGTCAAGTCACATGTAGCGAGACGTTCGTTTTACTTGTTATTGGCCGAGTCAACTCAAAAAGATAGGTTAAGTGAAATATGTATTTCTACTCTTAAGCTATCACCTTGCAAGGGTTTAGAGTCAAGTCTTCCACAAGCGATCCTTGGATGTATCTCCCATTAATTGGGAGTGATAAATGCTCAATCTAATGTATAACTACCCTGAAATTACTTCCTGTGACACCAAACCTTTGCAGTTCACACCCCAGAGTCATCTCTGTTAAGGATCGTGGGACCACAGGATCAAAGTCTCACATTCAATAATTCAGGATGACCAATTAACATTCCTTTGAGTCTGAGGATTAGTTATACCTATTAATACCAATGAGATGAACAGTTGACAAGGATGAATCTACCCATCCTGTTATCTCAAATCGGATCCCCAATCCTAATGAACAACGTTTCATCGGATCTATGTAACTGTCCAGATATCTGTATATATGAAGCTTGTGAGATCAGCTTTCTGTCGGACAGAAGACATTGTTACATACAAGTCTCAACAGTGATATATCAATCCTAAACATATCACTCGACTTGGGGTGGTTTTAAGTTTATTAGTTTATTATAAAGTTTTGTCTCACTTCATGCTTGTATGAACACTTTATAATCACTTTAAACAAACTTACAGATTTCCTTTTATTAGACTTTATTTAGTGATTAAAAGGGATTGCCTTTATATAGTTATAAAACATATATCTCATTAAAACAAATGATATAAAGAACAATTCATTTACAATAAGTTTGTATCCTGCAACAATTGACTATAGGACACAAAACCCCAACATACTCCCACTTGGACTAAAGCCAATTGTTTCTAAAACTTATCCTAGTAGAAGTTAAATGACGATCATGTACTTTCTGGGTTAAAGGCTTTGTCAACGGATCTGCAACGTTGTCCTCTGTAGGTACTCTTTCTATTCTCACATCTTCTCTAGCCACAATCTCTCTTATGATGTGGTATCGCTTTAGGTAGTGCTTGGATGCATTATGAGACCGTGGTTCCTTTGCTTGCGCAATGGCTCCATTGTTATCACAGTACAGAGTAATGGGATTGACAATGTTAGGCACCACACCTAGTTCTGTAATGAACTTTCTAATCCAAACTGCTTCCTTTACTGCTTCCACAGCAGCGATGTACTCTGACTCGGTCGTAGAGAAAGCTACGCTTCCCTGCTTGGAACTTTTCCAACTGACCGCGCCCCCATTTAGGATAAACAGGTATCCTGATTGGGATTTAAAATCATTCTCATCTGTGAGATGACTAGCGTCTGAAAATCCTTGTATTTTCAGATCTCCTTCTCCGTACACTAGAAACATATCTTTAGTTCTTCTCAGGTACTTAAGAATGTTTTTGACGGCAATCCAATGCTCGTCTCCCGGATTCCCTTGGTAACGACTCGTTACAGATAACGCGAACGCTACGTCGGGTCTAGTGCATAGCATAGCATACATAATCGAACCGATCGCGCTGGTGTACGGGACTACAGCCATGCGTCGTTTGTCATCATTAGTTTTAGGACATTGATGATTGTTTAACTTTACTCCATGTACCATGGGTAAGTTACCTCGTTTCGATTCAAGCATGCTAAACCGATTTAGCACCTTTTCAATTTATGTAGCCTGTGAAAGACCAATCAGTCTACGTGATCTATCCCTGTAGATCTTTATACCAAGTATATAGGCTGCTTCACCGAGGTCTTTCATTGAGAAGTTACCGGATAACCATATTTTCACTGACTGTAATAGAGCAATGTCATTTCCCATTAACAGTATATCGTCCACATATAGTATGAGAAATGCTATAGAGCTCTCACTTGCTTTCTTGTAAATGCAAGCTTCTTCGCAATTTTGTTCGAAACCAAATTGTTTTATGGTTTCGTCAAAACGCTTGTTCCAGCTTCTAGATGCTTGCTTGAGTCCATAAATGGATCTCTGAAGTTTGCAAACTTTATTTGCATCCTTTGATATGAAACCTTCAGGTTGCATCATGTATACATCCTCAAGCAGGTTTCCGTTTAGGAAAGCTGTTTTCACATCCATTTGCCAAATCTCATAATCAAAATGAGCGGTAATTGCAAGCATGATTCTGATTGATTTCGACATAGCAACGGGAGAGAAGGTTTCGTCATAATCAACACCTTGTTTTTGACGATATCCTTTCGCTACCAACCTAGCCTTGTAGGTGCTAACCTTTCCATCCATGTCAGTCTTCTTTTTGAAGATCCATCTGCACCCAATGGGTTTTATCCCTTCGGGTGGATCAACCAAAGTCCAAACTTGGTTAGTATACATGGAATCCATTTCAGAATCCATGGCCTCAAGCCATGCTTTAGAATCTGGACTAGTAAGAGCCTCTTCGTAGTTTTCGGGTTCGTCGTCTAATACGGAAACCTCGTCATCATCTCCCACTAGAAAACCATATCTAACTAGGAGTTCACGAACTCTTCGTGATCTACGAATAGGTGCCACTGGAGTCTCATCTAATGGGACTTCTTCGGGTACCTCGACCGCCTCTGTTGTTTCAGTCGGTGTTTCTTCCTCTTGAACTTCATCGAGTTCAATCACGCTTCCCTTTTGTGTTTCTTCGAGAAACTCTTTCTCTAAGAAGGTTGCGTGTTTGGATACGATCACTTTCTGATCATCTGGATGATAGAAGTAATATCCCATAGTTTCCTTAGGGTATCCAATGAAGAAACATTTATCAGATTTAGAATCTAATTTGTCGGACGCAACACGTTTGACATATGCTGAACAACCCCATACTCTCATGAAAGAGAACACGGGTTTCCTACCAACGAACAATTCATATGGCGTGGAACTAGCGGATTTAGTTGGTACTCGATTTAAGGTGAAGAGGGCAGTTTCTAAGGCATAGCCCCAGAACGTCTTTGGAAGTAAGGCCATGCTCATCATGGATCGTACCATATCTAATAGGGTACGGTTTCTCCTCTCGGACACACCATTGTGTTGTGGTGTATAGGGAGGTGTCCATTGTGAGCATATCCCACATTCAGTTAGATAATTCAGAAAATCATCAGAAAGATATTCGCCACCTCGATCAGATCGAAGTGTTTTTATTTTCTTTCCTAATTGATTTTCCACTTCATTCTTGAAGCATTTGAACTTGTCAAAAGCTTCTGATTTGTGCCTCATCAAGTAGATATAACCATAGCGAGTATGGTCATCTATGAAGCTAATGAAGTATCTGAATCCTCCTCTTGCTTGGACTGACATAGGACCACATACATCTGAATGAATGAGTCCTAGAGTGTCTGATACACGCTCACCTTTATTGCTAAAGGGTGTCTTTGTCATTTTACCTTTTAAACATGATTCGCATGTTTCCAATGATTCAGAATCGATTGGATCTATAAGCCCATCTGAATGTAGCTTTAGCATGCGTCTCTTGTTTATATGGCCTAAACGACAATGCCACAAGTAAGTTGAATTATCTAGCTTATGTCTTTTGGTATCAATTGCAAAAACAGGAGTTTTATCATCTAACACATAAATCCCATTTTGTGATATTCCTGAAAAATAAAAGATCGAATCTTTATAAAAATTGCAACTATTGTTCTTTATTGAAATATGAAAACCGTCGTCAACGAGACGGCTAATAGAAATAATGTTACGAGACATCTCAGGAACGTATAAACAATTCCTTAATTCTATTACAAGCCCAGAGGGCAAAAGTAAAACATAATCTCCAATTGCGAGGGCGGCAACTCTTGCTCCATTTCCCACTCGCAAGTTTATGCTTCCTTTCTTTAGTTCCTTAGTCTGTTTTAGCTCCTGCATATTTGTACAAATATGAGATCCACATCCGGTATCAAGTACCCAAGATTCAGACAATGAAACCGTATTTATTTCAATATAGAACATACCAGACGTAGAAGCACCGCCTTTTCCCTTCTTGAGGGTGGCTAGATACTCCTTGCAGTTTCTCTTCCAATGCCCGTCTTTACCACAGAAGTGGCACTCTCCTTTGGGCTTCTTAACTTCCTTTCCCTTAGACACATCTTTCTTACCTTTCTTGGGATGTTTAGAATTGGGAAAGTTCCCTTTTCTTTTCTTCGATCCCTCGATTACAAGAGCCGGTATGGCCTTGTCTTTCTTCATATTAGGCTCAACTGATTTGAGCATGTTTGCAAGCTCTTCAAGAGAGGTTTGCAAGTCATTCATTTGGTAGTTCATGATGAACTGTGAATAACTCTCTGGGAGGGACTGAAGAACCAAGTCGGTACTTAATTCGTTGTCCATCAGAAATCCAATACTAGAAAGTTTGGTAATATAGCCTATCATCTTGACACAATGTGTCATGACAGATGTGCCCTCTTGCATCCTGCAACGATATAACAGTTTTGATATCTCGTAGCGTTCGCACCTGGTTTGTTTCCCAAACAATTCCTTTAGGTGCATGATGATGGAATAGGCATTCATCTCCTCATGTTGCCTTTGTAATTCCGACGTCATCGATGCAAGTATGATGCAAGAGGCATGATCATCATCAGCCTTGTGCTTCTGATAAGCATCAATTTCCTCGATGGGAGCATCATCTTCAGGGACAGGGGGTATCGATGTATCAAGTACATACCCAATTTTCTCGAACTTCAAAACAATTTTGAGGTTGCGAAACCAGTCGGTGAAGTTTGAACCATTCAATTTGTTATCGGTAAGGATGTTTTGCAGATTGGTTTTAGTCATGATTTTAAGAGTGTGTGTTTAAACAAAACTTGAGAGTGAGAAAGAGTAAACGTATGTCATTCATTTGCTTTAAAGTTTAACAATCTAAAATTATAGGCCTTTTAATTTATTTCAGATTGCTCCCACTATTTTGCCAAATTAATAACCCTCCATATTAATTCGAAGAATTTCACAAATCCTTTAGTGAGCTAGGATCCTAACTCCTGAGATTTCGCCTTGAGTTTACTCAACAAGCTAGTCTCATTCATTAGGTAGATTCATATAATCAATCACATCTCTAATGTGATTCCTAGGTTATTGGGTTACTAACCACATTAGTAACTAATATGCTATTCATATTAATCCCAACCGTTTTGCCCATTAGTTTATGACAACATGAGTTTACTCATCCAATTATCATAATCTAATTTAAGTATTACCCCATATTCATGAAAAATGATTTTCGATAATTCAGGTGTTACCATAAGACCCCGAGCTTGAGTTTACTCAACAACCCAAAGGCCCCCAGTACTGCCGGCTGAATTATAATATTAGGGAGGGGCAAGCGATTTTAATAACTTACTTATTTACTTAACTTTTTAATGAGGGATTTTATTTAAGTCTCATAATCTAACTTAGTCTTGATTTGCTTTAGCATACATCAGACATACATACATTCACATACATTGGCGTTATGGACACATCATCTAAATTATTCCGTCGAGCCAGAGACGGAATAAAAGGCCAAACCTAAGGAAATACTAACTATTACATATTTCTCTTTAGGTCCTCCGTCTTCTCCATGGCGCCTTGAAATTACATATTAATTTCTATACTACTATAAGAAAACTTCAATTGAATTGAAGGGAATCAGATGAGAGGAGAAATTACAATAGATAGTAGAAAGGCAGGACGCGCAGGCCCTATTTCAAAAATACCAAAAGACTAAAAGAGGGTCCAAATATGTCCATAACTCCAAACATGCATAGACTCAATTAAATAAATTTAATTGGTTGATTACATAACCGGCTTATGTAATATTTAGGTTAATCACATTAACTCGTCAAATTAACTTTCATCCAATTTTACTTCTAATCGTTTTGTATCTTTATATTAATCCTTAGATTAATATAACCATATAAAACGTTGATTATGCTCGTCCCATTTATTTTGATTTTAATTCATTTAACACTTTGATTTACATATTGGTAAAAACAAACATTTAAACGAATTATTCATTCGATAATCAAAACAGAAAACTATTAATTTCTGAAACATATATATACATTTAACATAAAACGATTTTAAACCTATTTTAAAATCAAGTGGATATCGGGTCGGGCCCGAGGGCGGGCTGCTGCCGATTGGCAGCAGCCCTTAGGGCACGCGGGGCGCTGCTGCCTTGCGGCGCCCCTGCGCCGCACGCGGCTGCTGCCGCGAGGCAGCAGCCGCGTGACAGCGGCCAGTCGCGCCGTGAGGCGCGACTCGGGCTGCTGTCATATTTTTTTTATATATTAAATATATATATATATATATATATATATTTATTTATATATATATCAGTTCTAAAATAATTATAAAACGGTTTTCAGAAATAGGATTATCTACAATAGATTTCCGTTTTATCATTTAGAATTAATAAAACTAATTTTATCAACCTAACTATAAAACTAATAGATTTTGTTATAATGATTATCAACCGAAATAATTAGGAACATAAGCATAATCAGTTTTAATTAACAATTAATCAAAACTTTATTTATCTTTAGAATTAATTAACCAAACAATTTGTTAATTAATCCTAACCATAAATATTTATTCAATCCTATTGAAAACTTCTATATTTTCATATATGAAATAACGGATTTAACGATGGCTCTGATACCACTGAAGGAAATTAGGGCTAAGGTATAACAGCAGAAATATAAAAATTTTAGCCTATTTCCTTTTAACCATAGGATCCGTTAATCGTTATTTCATATAAAGAGGGATAAGAAGGAATACCTTTCGATGAACAATCTACCGTTGTTAAAGAAGCGCCCACAATTCTTCTCCGAGGTTCCAACCGCAAAGTAGAATACGGTGAGGTTAAGATAAAATCAACCCTTATGAGATGCAACCAAAATAGATTGCCTCTAATTAACCAACACAAGATCAAGGAGAAAGAGGGATGAATAAGATTAATCAATCGATGGAATGCCGTATGAATTCTTGTCCACAAACTTGGGGGATAGAATTCTTTTCTCTCTCTCTCTAAGCAATTTCGAAAATCACAAGTGGGGAGGCTTAGGGCTTGGTCGAAATTCACTATAGGAAGGGGTATATATATTAGCTTGTATCTAAACCCTAGTTAGATAGGAATAGGTTACTTAATAGGAATCCAATTCGGAAAAGGATTCCTAATTATTATCTCACTATATATCTAATATATTTAGGATAATAATAAATAACCTAATTGGATAATAATAGGAGAATATTAATCTAATTAAAACTCCTAATTAAATTATCTCTTAATTAATTTAATTCATAATCCTAATCAAATTAGGATAAATGGAATAAAATCAATCCCTTACTAATACATACAGATTTCGGCCCCCTCCTTGTATTTGGGCCTTACTGGGCTCAATTGGGCTTCCATCTATTAATCATATACATCTCTCTTTTGGTTCCAAGTCTTATGTGTGATCCATTAGGTCCTTACTACTTCTGGCCGTATGCAACCTATTAAATTAATTTCTTCAAGAATTATATTTAATCCCTTGCATAACGGAATGATATACAGAGCATGTTATTGGCAAGTCTGTAATCATTCCCCCAGAGTCCGTTAGGAAGACAGGTTGATTCTGTCGTTAACCCTTCCGTATTAGTTACGGTATAATACGATCCTTTATCAACTACATCCTTGAACTGAATCTTATGACTATGGGTAATGTCAAGTCACATATAGCGAGATGTTCGTTTTACTTGTTATTGGCCGAGTCAACTCAAAAAGATAGGTTAAGTGAAATCTGTATTTCTACTCTTAAGCTATCACCTTGCAAGGGTTTAGAGTCAAGTCTTCCACAAGCGATCCTTGGATGTATCTCCCATTAATCGGGAGTGATAAATGCTCAATCCAATGTATAACTACCCTGAAATTACTTCCTGTGACACCCAACCTTTGCAGTTCACACCCCAGAGTCATCTCTGTTAAGGATCGTGGGACCACAGGATCAAAGTCTCACATTCAGTAATTCAGGATGACCAATTAACATTCCTTTGAGTCTGAGGATTAGTTATACCTATTAATACCAATGAGATGAACAGTTGACAAGGATGAATCTACCCATCTTGTTATCTCAAATCGGATCCCCAATCCTAATGAACAACGTTTCATCGGATCTATGTAACTGTCCAGATATCTGTATATATGAAGCTTGTGAGATCAGCTTTCTGTCGGACAGAAGACATTGTTACATACAAGTCTCAACAGTGATATATCAATCCTAAACATATCACTCGACTTGGGGTGGTTTTAAGTTTATTAGTTTATTATAAAGTTTTGTCTCACTTCATGCTTGTATGAACACTTTATAATCACTTTAAACAAACTTACGGATTTCCTTTTATTAGACTTTATTTAGTGCTTAAAAGGGATTGCCTTTATATAGTTATAAAACATATATCTCATTAAAACAAATGATATAAATAACAATTCATTTACAATAAGTTTGTATCCTGCAACAATTGACTATAGGACACAAAACCCCAACACTATCTTACCCTTTTTGTTGTCTCCAAAACTTACGCTTCCTCCTCATTTACGCTCAAATGTGATGAACTGAGTTTCATCACCAGTCATGTGCCTCGAGCATGCGCTGTCAATATACCACATCTTTGACTTCTCAGCACACCTCAGGCTTACCTGCATTGTAACTAGTTACTTTTAGGTACCCAATTCTTTTTGGGTCCTTGCTTGTTAGGTTCAACAGGTAAAGCATCATATTTTATTTTATGGCGGCATACTTGGACAGTATGGCCATTCTTTCCACAGAAGTCACAGCTGACCTTCCGTTTAGGATTTCTCACTGACTGGTCAGCACCCCAGTGCTGAGCGTGCCAGCACACCTTTATGGTGTGTCCTTTCTTCCCACAAAAGTCACACTGGACATTCCGCTGGGGATTCTATCTCTGCTGACCAGTACTTCGGTACTGAGCATTCAGAGGAATATTTCTTTTGTTTTGAACCTTTAGTTAGTTCTGGATATTTGTGACGTCCTTTCTCAGTTTCTTTGAATCTGATTGGACTTCAGAGACAGACTTATGTATGATCTCCATATTATCATGCAAAGTTGAGTTGTCCTGAAGAAGGAATCTGAGGTCACTTAGCTTGACCTCTTCAACCTCGTCACAGCGCCTGCTGAGTGCTCTAATTTTCTTATTACACTTTTTAACAAGTGTATAGAGGTCACTCAGGGCATTACCCATTTCGTTTCTGAGCTGGGAAAGTGATATTACCTCATTTGATTGCTCCTCATCATCAGATGCAATGGAGGGGTCAGTATGCTCAGAGACGCATGGCTCAGCAAGTTCGTCAGCCATGAAGCATATCTTCGCTGACTCGGTGGCCTCAGCTTCTGTTGATGAAGACTCATCACTGTCGCTCCATGTAGCCACCATTGCCTTTTTGCCATTCTTCTTATCTTTCCTCAACGTGGGGCAGCTTGACTTGATATGGCCAGTTTGATGACATTCAAAACATGTAATGGGCTTTGAGTTGTCTTTCTTGTATTTGCTGTCGCTGGACTTAGCTTTATACTTATCAAACTTTTTGTAAGGCTTCTTAGAATATTTGTCATTCTTCCTGAACATCCTTTTCATCTTCCTTGTGAACATAGCCATCTCCTCATCATCTGTTGAGCTTCCATCAGTGGAGTCAGCTTTCATGACAAGAGATTTCTGCTTCTTGTCCTCAGACCTTTCCTTCACCTCGAAGTTTTTCATTGATATCTCATGGGTCAGCAATGAGCCGGTGAGTTCGTCATATTTGTAGGTGGTTAAGTCCTGAGCTTCCTCAACAGCGGTCTTCTTTGCTTGCCAGTCTTTAGGAAGACTCCTGAGTATCTTTTTGACTTGTTCTTCCTTAGTGAAGATCTTCCCAAGTCTCTTGAGCTCATTGATGATGTTGGCAAACCTTGCATTCATGTCAGATATACCCTCATCATTGTTCATTTCGAACAGCTCGTACAGTCTCATCTGCTGGTTCACCTTGGACTCCTTTACTTTATTGGTTCCTTCGTAGGTGACCTCCAGCTTCTTCCAGATCTCTTACGCCGACTCACAACCTGAGATTTTATTATATTCTGCAGCATCGAGCGCACAGTGAAGTATATTTATAGCCGAAGCATGATTTTGTAGCTTCTTGAGATCATCCTCTGTCCATTTGGCCTCAGCTTTAACAACTGTTTGGCCAGCCACAACTTCGACAGGTACAAATGGACCTTGGACTATGGATAGCCAGGCACTCATATTTGTAGCCTGAATGAAATTTTTCATCCTATTCTTCCAGAAGGTGTAGTTAGACCCGAAGAATAGGGGAGGCCGAGTAATGGACAGCCCCTCAGGTAAGATCTGAGTTGTTTGGTTTCCTGGGAGAAACCGAGTGCTATTTTCTCCCATAGTGGGGATCAGCTCAAGGTGGTTAAACCTTTTACAGTGAGCTTTTAAGCTCTGATACCACTTGTTGGTCCCTTATAACGTTACAAGTATAGTTCCAAAAGGGGGTTAGGAACTATTTAAAAATTTTAAGCTAGGGCAGACTTCTTTTTCGTGAGAAAAAGGTTTGGACAACGGCGCTGAGTGAATAGCAAGATACTGGCTTAGTCAACTAGTGACTAGGTTAGTTTCTTTACTTGAGTCAGGAGATAGCACTTAGAGTCTATTCCTGAGCTCGAATATTCAACGCGCACAACTCAGCTTGACCTCTTTACTTGGTCAGTTTTTGTTTAAGCAAGCAATAAATATATAAAGGAGTTAAAGGTTAGAAATATGTTACTCAGCAGATTTATCCAGGTTCGGCCTCCAAGCCTACGTCCTGTCCCCGGAACACGTTCCGAGATTTCGAATTCTCTACTGAGCTCTTTAACGGTAGAGCATCAAACCTTTTACAATCTTAGCAACTGAGTATAACAAGAGTACCTTTCTCTATACCTCTACTCAATCCTAATCTCTCGCTGAGTACTATAACCGAGTACTCAGCCTCTCCTTTCTAATCTCTAGAAATGATAAGTGTTTGTCCTAAACAATGATTGCTAAGACACCTTAGATGATTGAATAATCATTCTAGACTTTTACACAAAAGATATGAAATATAGTGTAAGATTGCTTTGCTTTTGCTTGGAGAACTTTGCGTAGAAATTGGGTCAGCGTAATGGCTTGATCAAGTTCTCTATCGAATGAAGCAACTGATGGCACTATTTATAGAGACATCTGAGGCATCGGTCATTTCGAATTTCGAAATAACCGTTGGAGGGAAACGGCTTCCTGTTGTTGTCATCCTGACTTGCTCAGAGCTCTCGGCCAATCAGATTTGAGTATCTTCTGTCCTCGGTCAGCTTTTGGTCAGCTCGGCAGAGTGTCTCTCCATTTATGGTAATGTCAACTAGATAGCATACTGTGTCTTCTGAACTTTACCCAAAGTGGAAATACTTTGTCTGGAAGTTGTTCTTAGCCAGCTGCGGTCTTGTACTATTTGTCGAATCAACTCAGCAGCTTCGTCCCGAAGTTGTTCCTCGAAGGTCTTCTAGATCCTTCTTCCGCTGAACTGCGTTTTGTACATAACGACGGCGTTTTGACATAAGCGGGCCGAGTTGCCTTAAACTGTTTGACTTGGCCTTTGACTTCCGTATTGGGCTTGGGCCTTTTAATCTTGTGTCTTATAAACAATTTAACTCAACATTGAACAAACACATTAGTAGAATAAATCAAAGCATTTAAACTTAGTGTGTTTAGAATATATTTTAATTATACTTAAACAATTTTGTCAAATCAAAATTATGTGGAAAGGTGTTTCAACAGAACCAAGCTCAGCTTCCGCTGATCATCCAGGAGCCTCTGAGTCATCAATACAAGGACTGACCACAAGTAAGCAAGAAGTTGAAATTACATTTGCTGACCAATCTATTCCTGTAGAGATTGCAGAAACACCTGTTCCAAACAACTCAACACTACCTAAGGAAATAAAAATTCCAAGAGGACACTCAGAAAAATCTATTCTTGATGCTGCTGACAACAAGCTGATGACAAGAGATCAGCTTAGGAAGTTCCTCAGCAACGTAGCATTCGTCTCAGTCATGAGCCAAAGAACTTTGCCGATGCTGAGCACGATGAATATTGGATCAATGCCATGCAAGAAGAGCTTGATCAATTCACCATGAATGAGAATTTAGCAAACAGATGCAAACTGAGTTCGAGATGTCCATGATGGGTGAACTCAACTTCTTCCTTGGACTTCAAATTAAGCAAGGTAAGAATGGCATCTTCATAAGTCAGTCCAAGTACACCAAAGAGATGTTAAAGAAATTTGATATGGAAGATTGCAAACCCATATCAACCCCAATGGGTACTGATACTATCCTATGCAAAGATGAGAAAAGTAAGTCAATAGATAGTAAACTTTAACGAGGTATGATAGGTTCCTTACTTTATCTCACAGCTAGTAGACCTGATATACAGTACTCGGTATATTATTATGCAAGATATCAAGCTGACCCCAGGGAATCTCACCTAATTGCTGTAAAAAGAATTTTTAGATATTTGCAAAGCTCAGTTGATGCAGGTTTATGGTATCCAACCTCAAATGACTTCACACTCATTGGATATACTGATGCTGACTATGGACGAGATAAGCTAGAACGTAAAAGTACTTCAGGAGGATGTCATTTCCTTGGAAGCTGTCTAGTATCTTGGTTCAGCAAGAAGCAATCATCCGTAGCCCTGTCTACAACTGAAGCTGAGTACGTAGCTGCTGGAAGCTGTGTTGCTCAAGTCCTATGGATAAAGCAACAGCTTGAAGATTATGGAGTGAAAACCGAAATAGTAGAGATCAAATGTGACAACAAGAGTGTCATTGATCTATCTAAGAATCCAATTCAACACAGCAGGATGAAGCATGTCAGCATAAGGCATCACTTCATCAGAGATCACGTACTAAAGGGTGAGATCAAACTGACCTATGTGCCAACAGATGAACAGCTTGCAGATATCTTCACCAAGCCATTGGCTCGTGAACAATTCAACATACTAAGGGAAGCTATCGGTATGTCTAATCCTCTTCAATAACTCTATGGGTAAAATTGAATGTTGAGTGAATGCCATGCTGAGTGAATTCAAAATTAGTAACTGCTACTTACTGGGCTTAAAATGTAGAAGACCACTCTATGCTCAATAGATATACATGCTGAGTGACTATCCTATGCTAAGTTACTAAGAGACAAGAAATTCATCTACTAGGTACTTAGAATCACAAACGTTCCATATTCTAGTAAAACTTAGTAAAACCCACCTGCACCATTTAATGCAGACACGTGTAATAAAAAGGGGCTTCTGGGATAACGTAAGCAATAAAGGCAAAGCCCATGCGCCGAATATGTCATAAGTGACAGAATGTCTGTCGATTGAATATCCCAAGAGAAAAACGGCTAGTCCAACAAATAGGATCAAAAATCTCTATAAAAAGTGGAAGATTTCCCACTTAATCATCTTTACGCCTGAATCCTTTGGTATTCCAATTTCTCTCTCTGAATTTCAAAAATCCTCAAAAATCTCTGAGAAAAAGAATGTCGAACCCTCAGAATGTCTCCGGTGGTGATTCCGGCAAACATCACATCGATGAAAATCTAAAATCTCCTCAGCCTAACCAAAATCCAAACAAAAACCCTCAAGCTGACCCAGCAAGCTCATCAAAGAAACCTAAGAAAAGGACTATGGTCAAAGTCCACAAGAAAGTTAACAATCTGGAAGTTCTGAAATGTAAATGGTTCTCTCCTAACTTCATCACCTCTGAAAAACCCTTTTGTGAATAGATTGAGAAGAATGAGTGGGTAGGACTCTTCTCTCTCCCAGGGAAAACCTATCCTAGGTTAGTTAGGCAGTTCTATTCCAATCTTCACGTTAACGAAGAAGATGCTGACTACTTGGAAACTTCCGTCAAGGGTCACAAAATTACAATCACACCATCCTACCTAGCAACCTTACTCAACCTGCCAGAAGAAGGAAAAGAGTTTAGGACAACCAAAGAAGCGCTTGACCACGTCAAAGGATTCTGTAAACCAGAGAATCACAAAGGAGAGATACCAAGCACTTGTATGGGGCAAAATCAGAAGATGGCTCATTACCTGTTGACCAACTTCATCTTCCCCAAACTCAGCTCATTATCGTCTGCCTCCAATTTCGAGCAGTGCTTTATATGGCACATGCTAACCTACAATCCACTCAACATGCCGGTATTTCTGGTCGGAGCATTTCAACGAGGAGGCAAGAAACTCAGATTGGGCTCCCTAATCACTAAAATCCTCGAAGACCAGAAAATAGAAACGATCAATGAAACTCAGAGTTTGGGAAATGAAATTACAGCGACTCTGCTGTTGGGGTTAAAATTCAATCAGCCGTTGAAGGGATCCGAAGACGTTGAGGAAGTTGAAGAAGAACATGATGCTGAACAAGAAGAGGAACCAAGGAAAGGAAAGCAAGTTGTTGAAGAGTCTGCTGAGCCAGTAAAAGCAAAGAAAAAGAGAAAGGCACTCGAAACATGCTCAAAGGATATTGATGATGTCCTAAGGAAGGTACGAGCTGTGTCAAAAGGGAAGAAAGTTGATACTGAACAAACACCTAGGTCAGCAAAGAAACGAAAAGGGCAAGATGAGCCCGAAGAAGAAAATGAAGAATCTCCAGAGCAACCTCTGCAGAAGAAAAGAAGAAACTCTGCATTACAAATTGTTGAAGCTAATCCCCTTGACTGGGTTGTCCCACCAAAATCACACTTCATCAAAAGTCTCGGAATTGATCTTGAGCAAACCCCCATTGAGCAAGAAGAGGAAGAACAGCTGAATGATGATGCTCAGTCTGATGTTAAGGAAGAAGAGCATGCTGAGAAAACACAGACTGAAGATGATGATGAGCAAGAGGAGAATCCACCTATGGCACTTCAAACAGTGGAAGTTGAGCTCCCTGAACGTGACATTGCCGAAGATGAGGATAATGCTGAGCTCAGAGACAATTCCTCCTCTGATTCCAGTGAAGATATTCAAGCTGATCCTTCACCCCCTCGAGCTAAGTCTTTCAAAAGGCTAAAGAAGAAAGCCTACAGAGCACCTGTCATTGATCTATTAGGAGATTCTCCGCTTCGAGACCCAATCACCGATCTGTCTGATATCCAGTTTACGTATTTTTTAAAGAATACTGAGTCTCCTTCTACGGAACCTGCGAAAAATCAAGCCTCTGTTACTCACATTGAGGAACAAGCCAAGACTCTAGACAATCCAAATCCTGTCGAGCAAGTGCTCGAAACCCAAGATAGTCAAGCTGGGGAGCAATCCATGGAACAACCTGTTCAACTCTTCCATCATGGTGAGCAAGTAAATGACTCTGTAAGTCCTTTGCCACCAACACCAAATACTCAAGCTATTGAGCACTCAACTCCTTGTACTGAGCTTCCGCAAGGTCTACCTATTAATCCATCTGATAAGCAGCCAACTCCACCACCATCAAGTTCCACTTCAATTCCTGCTTCTGTACCAAATCCTGCTGACACAATGGCCTATTTGAGTGCTACTGAGTCTGGACGCAAAATCATTGCCTCTGCTCAGTCTCTCCTTCAGGATTTAAATCCTATGCCTATGGATGCTACTGGAACTGCAAATCTTGAGTCCTCCCAAATCACGTCCCTCACTCCACTTCTGCATGAAATTTGGAGCCTCAAGGATATTATCAGTGTTATGAGCACAATTCAAACACAACAACCTAAGCAAGACCAAATTGCAAAGATCATTGAACTACTGCTCATGATGGTCAACCACATGAATGCACTTGAAGGCAAAGTCTAGAGACACTCTGATGCAAATCCAGGATATGCTACTTCTACTGAGCTCAAAGATTATTTTGCTAAGCTGACCACAGACATGGCCAACCTTGGATCTACGGGTCATCCTGTGTATGCTACCTCTGCTGAGCTGAGTCAACACTTCTCAAAGCTGAGTTCTGATCTGAACTGCACTCGTGAACTAATTTCCTCCACTTCTCAGTGCACCATTGATCAACTGAGTGAAGCTGTGCGCCTCCTCAATGTCAATAAAGACCAGATGGATATTGACCCCGTCAACACTGATGCATTCCTGAACTTTGTGCAAGACATCCATGATCAACGAAAATTCTTTGACTCAGCCGTACTCAAAATGTACCACCAATCCTATGCCCAGCTCACTGAGTCCGTCTCCTGGCTCAGCAAATCATATGAATATCTCATTAGCATCCTGAGCAGCTCCCTGCGAGTTCCTAGAACCATTGAAGATGATGGTGTTCCAGTAATAGATGGCCTAAGAGAGAGTACTAAACGGTTGACGCGTTATTCCAAAGCCTTGTCCATTGCGGCTAGAAATGATACCTTCATTCCTCCTCCACCCGATCTTGGCAAAACGGGGGAGAAAAGACATGGAACTCAGCGCACTCAGTACGCAGGTGGCGCATCTGGAAGCAAAGACAAGGGAAAAGGCAAGCTGCAAGCTGGAGAGCCCACCTTCAGAAAGAGAAAGTAGTTTAATCATATTTCAGGACTAAGCATGTACTTTGTGCTTAATATCTTTTCTTTTTGTTGTTATTTTTGTGTACTTTGATTGTTAAGCTATGGTAAGTATTATTCTATCCAAACTCTCTAAAATACCATGTGCTGAAAACTGATAAATCAAAATTGAACAAACAAGCAAAAGTAAAACATACTCAGTATAAGATTAAAACACCAAAACAATCTATGTATCAAACTGAGTATTTAACCACTTCAGAAAAACTGACCTAGATTAAATCTTAAATTTAAGCTAGGACAATTAATGCAACCCTTATGGGGGAGCAAATTCAGAAAAATGAAACAAAAATTCAATCATGGGGAATTTCAAAACTGAGTTCCATAATTATGTATTTTGCCAACATCAAAATGGGGGAGTTTGTTGAAACACCTTTCCACAAGATTTTGATTTGACAAAATCATCCATGATTGAGAGACAATTAAATTTAAGTGCTTTGATTTAATTGTACTAATCTGTTTGTTCAATGTTGAGTAAAAACTTAAAAACAAAAAGGTATAAAAAGTAAGACACGACAAAGTCAGCATGAGAGCAAAGAACAAACTGAGTAGAATCGAACTCAGTATCAAAGAATAGAAGTCTAAAGTTCAACAAAGCTAAGTGGAATGGAACTCAGCATCAGAAGCCCTCTCACTAGTTGTCGTGCAAAACAAAACTGAACTCGGCATAAGAGTTGACAACGAACAAAATAGAGGACGAGTAAATCTTCAGGACAGCATGAGAGATCCGTTCACTTGAAGACAAGTTTTGCAAACCTTCTGCACCAATAATTAAATCCTCGGAATTATGCAATAGACACATTCCGAGATGTATGGGTCAATAGATTATTGCTAAAAGACAACTGCCACAAAAAGACAACGTCTGCAGGAACAAGACAAGCCTGACGCCTGAAGAATTCAGAGGATAGGATTGGCCTGCAATATCTGAAGCTGACCAGAATCTGTCTCCCAAAAGAGTCGTTTTGGAATTAACGGCTAAATCATTTCAAATGATCCTTCTCCAGGTCTTCATCTATATAAAGACAATCAAACTCCTTGGAGCATTGCCGAAGTACAAAAAGAAAAATACAAGAGAGAAAATTACAAGTTCAAAGCACTTCAAAACAAGAAAAAGATCTTACACCCATTTTCTATTCCTGTGTAAATGCTAGATTGATTGTCTGTAATCATCTAAGGTGTTCTTCTTTTGAAAGAGAACAAACTGTATCAATTGAGATATTGAGAGTGTTGTGTTGAGTGTTTGGTTGTAAACATTCAGTGGTAGAGAAATCTAAGTACCGGGCTGTGGTGCTTAGTAGGAGTTGAGTAGAAGAATAGAGGACGGTACTCTTGCATATTCAACTGCCTTGTAAACGGTTTGTGCTCTACCTTTAAAGAGCTCAGTATTGGATTCCAAAAGCCCGGAGGGATTCTAGGGACTAGACGTAGGCAGAGAGGCCGAACCAGGATAAGTGATACTGAGTAATTTCTAACTCTCTCTATATATATATGTGCTTGTGTTGTCTGTCATATTTACTCAGCGTATAAACTGTTAAACGCTGACTCTGAGTAAATAGGAAGTGCTGAGGTGGAAACTGACCACGCAAGTGTCAATTCCCATCTCTCAAAGTAAAACAGTCTTAGTCAGCATCTGACTAAAGCTGTCTTACGCTAAGCTCGCCCGAGCTGAGTTGATCAACTTATTGAAATAACTAAGTCAGCAAGATTAATTAGCGAAAAAGTTATATTAGTTCCTAACCCCCCCCTTTGGAACTAATCACACGGGACCAACATCTATCACCTTTCGGGCTTGTTCGTTGATTCCGGCATTCCGTCAAAGTTCTGTTCCTTCTCCGTTCACCAAGCTCGAAAGCTCCACCTCCAAGTCCTAAGAGACGGCCTTGAGTCCGGTTAGCTAGTTCCGAGGGTGGATTCTTCCCTTTTCACTTGCTAATTAGCTTGTACTCTTCCTATGTACTAGGCTTGGTTGTAATTCATATTTACACTCTCCATATTTATAATTTATGATTCATAATCTCCTTTTCTATATATGTGTTGATGTTTGTTACTTGTTTTGATATTCATAATTGATTATTGTGTAGGAGAATGCGATTTCCGACGCCATTCGGGCTATCTTTAGGGATTCATATAGGTGTTGCCTTACCGGAAGTGACGCTCCGGAAACCGTAGGAATTGACAAGCCACGGAACTTACGGGCCCTAATTTCTGGTCCCAAGCATTAGACACGCCTTGACTAGGAATCACGTAGTCTAAGTACTTCACGAGTCGGTTACGCTACACGTAGTCATCTTTGCTAGAGCAAACCATCAACCGTATATGCATTAGGAGTCGTTATTTGTCATAGTTATAACTTATCACCATCCATATCATTTCTTAGAGTTTCGTTATATAAATTTGCCTCACCCGTAATTAGGAGTAGTTTGTAGTTGGTTCCCCCATCAACCTCAAAGTATTCACCGCTTAAATAACGTATAAAACCGAGTCGTTTAATACTTGCAGTTATAAATCCCGCGGATTCGATACCCGGTCTTAACCGGATTATTACTTGATACGACGGGGTACACTTGCCCCTAAGTAGTGACGTCTAGTAAAGATAGAGCATTTAGAAAGACCACATCCATAGTCAAAGCACTTATCATAATACACATTTTGTCGTAGAAAACACTACGCTAGACTTCGCGCTATCACTCAGCACCACTCTCTCAATTTTACAATTGATACAGAATTGCTCTTTTTCAGACAAAGAACACTTTAGATGATTACAAAAATCACTCTAGCTTTTACACAGAAATGGAAATTTGGTGTAAGATCTTTTTCTTGTTTTGGTGTGCTTTTGTATGTATACTTTTGTTCTCTTTTTGTTTTCACAATCGGCAAAAGATCCAAGAACTGCACTTGTCCTTTTATAGTTGAAATCTGAAGACACAATCATTTGAATTCGGATCTATCCGTTGAATCCAAACGGCTCTTTCTTCCGACATTGTTCTGGTCAGCTTCAGATTTGCAGGCCAATCCTGTCGTCTGAATTCCGCAGGCGCCAGGCTTGTCTTCTTCTCACAGGTTTGTCTTCTTGTGCAGGTTTCGTCATTTAGCCAGCGGACATTTGACCCATGTGTCTCGAAACTGTATCCATGCATAATTCCAAAGCTTCTGAATTGGTGCAGATTACTGTCAGATCTTGTCTTTTAGCAAACGGAACATTAGTGCTATCCTTGAAATCATTCAGCATGACTTTGATAGCCGTTGTCTTTGATTGTTGCCAATTCCGATACTGAGTTGCCTTTCACTCAGCTTCTACGGTCAGCTTCGTTCTACAAGAGATAGTACCAAAGAAGACTTCTCTTCTTTTATGCTGAGTTGCTTTTCACTCAGCTTCTGTGATCAGCTTCATTTGTAAGCTTTGGTTCTGAAGAAGACTTTCCTTCTTTCGTACTGAGTTATTCTTTACTCAGCCCGCGCTATGTTGTCATGCTGACTATGTTCTGTCTTAATATTTTTATACTCAACATTGAACAAACGTATTAATACAATTAAATCAAAGCACTTAAATTTAATTGTCTTAATCATGGATTGACTTAAATAATTTTGTCAAATCAAAATCACGTTGGAAAGGTGTTTCAACATGGATCACATTAAGAGGCGGTTTACATATTTAGACTTAGGGTCTGTTTATTTTACCTACTGTTTATTATTAATATTTGCTGTTACAGTTTGCTGTTGGAAAAAAAACTGCTTTTCCAAAAAGTATGGATTCCCTACTTTTGTAAAATGCTACTTTTCGGGTGTAAAAGGCAAACATGAGGTCACTAACCAAACACCTAAAACTCTCCCTTTTGAACTGAAAATACAAACAAGAGCATGAAAATGAACTATCAAATAGCCCTTTATTACAAGGCCTCTTACTAAACTAGACACTTTCAAAATTAATTTTTTCAAAATACCCTTAGTATATATATTATCATTTATAATTCAAAAAGGAACAACGACAGAACTTATTGGGCATTCTCTTCACTTCTCACCCTTTATGTAATCCAATTTCAATTTCATACAAGAACCCAACATCCAAGATTTCATGTAAGTATTTTGTTGATTTTACATACATAAATTTCTTTATATAGTTTAGTTCTGTGTGTTTTAAGTTAGTTTGCATCTTGTGAGATTGAAATTTGGAAGGTTTATCTAACTCGATGGGTTCGTAGTTTATGATTTTGCTCCGTAAAATCATAAACTGCGAAGCAATTAACTTCATAAAATCGTAAATTGTGAACTGCAGTTAGGTATATAGTCTATGAAAAAAGGGTTCGCAATTTATGTAACTGTGAAACAAATTGACTTCGTAGTTACAATAAATGTGAAGTACTACAAAACACATTTTTTTCACAGTTTTCCGCCATGTTCCCCAGTTGTTTGAACTGGGAAGCAAATTTTGTTGACTGTTTTTCTCTAATATTTTTGACAATATGTTTGTTTCTCAATATTAGTAGTATGTCAACCGACCATGTTTTATGTGTGATCACATGGAATGGCTAATAGAAAACAGAGGGAAAAGCCATGACATACGTGGATGGTGAGTCGAAATTGTTTCGGCTTTCAACAAAAATCAACTTTGAGATTTTACAAGAGAGAGTCTACACTTTTGCACGTGTTGATTCAACATCATTTGACCTACATAAGGCCATGCAAATAATGTACACTCCAAACAAAGTTCATAGAATAGTAGTTCCTATTGTTAATTCCAGTGATGTTGAGTGCTTCATAGAGTATTACCGAATGAATCAAAGTGATGTGATCCCACTATATGTTACTTTTGAACCACAAACAATAGATTCACAACTACCGCGAGTTATGGAAAAGGAGAATGTTGTTCAATCAAGTTGTGATCACACCATTGAAGTTGACACTCATCGGCCAGGCAAAGAAAAGGTCATGGATTTCAACTTCACATCCAACCCTAGTTTAGATGATATAAGCACATTAAGGGATAGATTAAGAAAAGTTCATGGATTTCAACCTCATATCGAACCTCACATTGTAGATAATCATGGACTTATTCTTTCTAAGAAGAATAACACAATTGGACAAAACTCGGTGAGTTTTAAGGCATGACATTCCATGATGGCCAATATCAACCTAGACCCCACATTTCTCAAGAATTCTTGAAATTCCCTGATGAGAATCTTTCGACAAAGCAAATTCAATAATTCTTGGAAATTATCAATTACATCTAGAAATTTATCCCTCATGTCTCTCAGCACAATAGGCAATTATATATAAAAAAAATATTGAAAAATAATGCTCCAACATGGAGTCCTTCTGAAACTAAAGTTGTGTCTCAAAATCCTCAAGCATTGAAGATTCTCAGCACTGGAAAGCGTGTTTTATAGACAGACGTTACTAATGAACATTGGGGTGCAGTATTGATTGAAGAAGCTGATGGAACTTCTCATTACTATGGACATGTTAGTGGACAATTCAAAGTTGCAGAATTTTTTTATCACATTATGATCAAAGAATTCCTTACGGTAAAAAATGGAATCAAGAAATTTGAATTTCATCACATCGGTCACCATTTCACTTTCAGAATTGACAATTCATCTTTCAAAAAATCCTTGAGTTCAAACATAAGTCTCTCTTAAGCTAACAATTATTGAGACTTAAAGACTGGTTTGCAAAATATGATTTTTATGTTGAGTATATAAAATGCAACCAGAACCTCATCCCAGATTTACATTCTAGACCACATCCTTCACTTATTACCTCCATAACTTCCTTAACTATCAGCTTTATGGCATCCTCCACCCCTAAGAACCCTATCAATATCCATCTTTTTCCTCCTAAAACTAATTTTAAGAACCTTCTCGAAATTCAGTGTCATGCAAAAAATAAAATAAAAAAACCACTTGTTTCTTCACTTTAAGAATTTCCTCACTACAAGAAACCTCCCTAAACCTATAGACTTTTAATAGGATTGCCCTTTCTTGATCCTTTTTCATTTAAAAGCATCACAAGATCTCACCTCCTCTGAATTATAGTGCATTTGGTGTTTGACATTCCTCTATCGTATTGCGAATGAAATACCAGTCATGAAAATGTTTCATCATCTCAATGAAGATCAACAATGTGATTCTATGTTGTGGACTTTACTGGACTAGAATACCCCCATTTCATGGTGGTAAAAAGAATTCTAAAAAATAATTGAAAGGTTAAGGCTTTGAGACAGTGCAACTTCACACTTATCAACTAGTGCAATCTTCAAAATTCACAAGCCATACTTCCAAGATATGCAAGGGAAATTCTGAACACAAAATGAAACTTATGGAATACTTTCCTGGCTCAAATCTAAGAAATCAAAGGTAATGAAAAAATGGCACTTAAAAATTATGTTTGTTGTCTTATTGGTTATGATCTCAATGCTTATCCAGTTTTTAGCACTACCCTGTTTCCTGCTAAGCCAGTCAACATCATCTTATTGCCTGCTCGCACTCCATTCATAACTAGACAACCAGTTCCAGACAAGAAAACTTCTCGACCAAGACCATCTCAAGCATCTTCTTCAAGACCAAGACCACCTCAAGCAACTCAAGTGCCACCTCAAACAACTCAAGTTCCACCTCATTACTTTAAAGATTCCCAATACCCATATCCGAACCTACCTGCATAAAGAAGAGGACCATGGTACGAATCTCTATATGGTGACATTGGTTCAGATGATGAAGATTGGAGGAACTTAAATCTCTCTCATAGTCACCACATATAAAAATATCCAAATTATAAAAGGGACATTTGTGCCACTTGTCCAAAAATTATGTTTTGAGTAGAAAGTTTATGTATTGCGTTTCTTATTTTATAATAGGGGTGTGGTGTGTAAGGAAGGTAATATTTCATTCTTATCTTTCAATGTAATAATGGTGTGTTGTGTAAGAAAGGTAAGTTTGTATTCTTATCTTTCAAGTTCATTTTTGTATCATTCCTAAGGGTTTTCCTGTATAATGAGGCCTTAGTTCACTTTGTAGCATCATCTTAAGCTCCCATTGTAAAATACATTTGTGTGCAATAAAAGTTATGACTTTCTAAATCTCTCTCTCTCTCTCTCTTTCCAAAGTACTTTCTTAATTTAACTTAATCATATCATGTCTTAAATAATGGTCCTAGTTCTTAGTTAAGAATTTGTATAACAAAAAACAAGGACAACCTCACTTACATTTGTGTGGCTAATTTGCCTTTCATGCTATATGGTGAGTGCAAAAACTCTATTGAATGAAGGTAATGGTTCCATTAATCATAAGTGAGAACATACTAGTATAATTTTTATTTAGCCCTTAGAGGAAGGTTATTACTTATTTTGTAATAAATTCATCTCGAGTGCTTGAAATGCTCCAAACTTGCACGTTGGCTCACATCTGCATTTTGGCATAGGCCTATGATTCATCGATTCATCATACAAAATTTCGAGTCCAATATAGTAATATGTGACTCCAAGCTCCCTTTGTTTGAAATTGTGCAATTCCTTCTTTAACTCTAAAATTCTCAAAGAAACTCTCTGTGAAAAGCGATCATGAAGATACTTCCACACAACAGATGCATTATCGATTCATATGATGATTTGTGAGATTTGTTGTGAAATGACATGTAAGATTCATGACATGACCATATTATACACCTTTTCCAAATTGAGTAGAGAGGAACATCTTTTTTCAGTGGGGTTATCATTCCCTACAAAAGAAAATGTGTTATTCCACATAAACCACCTTCATAGCTCTTGACCATTAATGATAATTAGATCCAGTTAAGATATGTGAAACTATATTTAAATTCGATGTTTCATTTGCACATAAAAAATAAGGAGCCCTTGGGTATCCTCTGTTCGATGAGGGAATCTATTTATCATTTGAGTTGTATTTTGCTCACTGGGTGTAAAGGGGGGGGGGGGGGGGAATAGTGTAATTTCAAGTTGTGTAATGGGGGGGGAGAGTGTATATATGTAATGGGGGAGCATGGGGATGTAAAGTAGGGGAGAGTGTCTAGGCAATCAGGTGCAGTGGTGAATGAGACATTATAATATCTACTACCTTTGGGCCTCGAGTTGGCGTAAGAAACACTATAGGGGGAATGACTAGTCACTTTGGACTTATCACTAGGGTTGGCCTAGGTTCTTCCCATCTTTAGTAGTGGCCCCATACTACTACTGATGGGGTATATTAGTTGTATAATTGGTGTGCTTATTCATTCTAATGGCCAAATACTCCTCTGCCAAAATCACCGCTCGAGCATTCTTTAAACATGTTGTAATGTACTGGGGCATTCCAAAGAGCATCGTCAGTGATCGGGATGGACGATTTGTGGGGAGTTTTTGGTCAGAATTATTCATGCTGTTCGGATCTAACCTAAACATATCCACAAACTATCACCCTCAAACTGATGGTCATAAAGAGAGATTCAACATCATTTAGAGGAGTACCTTAGGCATTTTGTCAATGCTAGTCAGAGAAACCGGACCTCCCTCTTAGATGTGGCTCAATTTTGTTTTAATAGCCAGAAAAGCTAGGCCACTAACAAAACTCCCTTTGAAATTATCACAGGTCAAGAACCGTTAGTGCCTCATTCAATTGACATGCTTACAAAGGAAAGAACCTCAAAGCATTTCTTTTCACAAAGGAGTGGAAGCAGAACGAAGAGATTGCTAAGGCCCACTTAGAGAAAGCCTTCAACAGAATGAAGAAATGGGCAGATTCGAGTCGTCGTCCACTGGAGTTTCAAGTCGGAGACCAAGTGATTGTCAAATTGCTCCTAGAGCAACTTCGCTTCCTTCGCAACCAAGACAGAAGATTAGTGAGGAAGTATGAAGGTCTAGTTCCAGTCATAAAGAAAGTAGGTCCGGTATCTTACAAAATGGACTTACCCAATTAGATGTCAGTACACCCAATCATCCATGTGAGTAACTTGAAGCTTTCCCATCCAGGTAAAGAAGATGATAGTCAGAACAGGACAACCAGGCCACTAATCACTAAGAAAACACTAGGAAGTAGAGATGTGGAGAAGATTTTAGTAGGGAGGACGACCTCAATAAGTTCACGTTCTTATAAGGAGTACTTTGCCAAGTGGAGAGCGCAATAACAACAACAACAAAGCCTTAGTCCCGAAATGATTCGGGGTCGGCTAACATGAACCATCATATAAAACCGTGAAATCAAGTCGTGTCAGCGACACAAATTCGCTCCTTCCACTCCGTCCTATCCACTACCATATTTTCCTCAATTCCCAGTAAACTCATATCACTCTCGATCACCCTCCTCCAAGTTTGCTTAGGTCTTCCCCTACCCCTCACCACTATATCCCTTTGCCACTCTTCGGTTCTCCTAACCGGCGCATCAAGCGCTCTACGTCTCACATGGCCAAACCACCTTAGTCGGTTTTCTCTTATTTTATTCTCAATAGATGTGACCCCTACTTTTGTCCTAATCATTTCAAGACTCATTCGATAGGGATGTCGAACCTCTGAGCAAGGGAGAGTGTAAAAGGGGGAAAATGGTGTAATATCAAGTTGTGTAATGGGGGGAGAGAGTGAATATATGTAATGAGGGAGAGTGGGGATGTAAAATGGGGGAGAATGTCTAGCAATCGGGGGCAATGGAGAATGAGATATTGTAACGTCTTCTGTCCCTAGGCCTCGAGTTGGTGTAAGAACACTATAAGGGAGAGTGACTAGTCACCCGGGACTTGTCATTAGGATTGGCCTAGGTTCTTCCCATCTTTATTAGTTGCCCACCCTACTACTACTGATAGGGCATTCTTGATATATAACTGGTGTGCTTATATTAATAAAATCATCAGTGCATTATTCACACATTGTGCCCATTTCTATGTTGCTTGTCTTTATTATGTGTGGTTGTTGTGGATTGCCTCTTTGCTATGAATGTGAATGCTTGCCTCTATTTAGCCCGATTATGGCCCGTTCCTAACTCATATATGTGCCTATTGCAAATATTGTGAGTTCTAATCCTTAATTGTCTTACCTCAAGAGGAAAAAGTAAGTGTCACACAGTGTCAACGAGTTGGTCTGTGTGACTTATTTTCCATTAATAAACCTTGAAATTACACAATTTAGTAAAAATTAATTTTAAAATTCCATTGTTTTCCACGTAAAGACTAAATTGGCTCTCCGTCAAAAAAAAAAATATAGTACTAAATTATAACTTATCCCAAAAAAAGGAAAATTTGTAAAAAATCCCAGTTGTTTTTTATTTTAATTTTTGTTAACCAAAAAAGAAAAATGCCCCTTCATGGTAAGTACTATGCAGGATGAAGTCCATCATCACCATCATGAAGAAAAGAAAAGAAAATGAATTTTAGAATTTAGATTAACTAGAATCCCACTTCTTAATTTCCATTCTTCATTTTCCACAAATATTGGAGCGTGGAACCCACTTACCAATACAATTTTGACACTACAATATTTTAAATATATATAAATTGGAAGATTTTTTAGTTTAATTTCTTTTTGGCCTAATGCTCCGCCAGCCCCCGTAACTTGTCCAAATTTATCGTTTTACCCCAACTCATCGAATGTCGTATTTATCCTCTTAACTCCATAAAAGTGGTGTTTCTCATCCCCTCAACTTGTCTAATTACCCCTCAACTCATCGAATGTCCTATTTACCCTATTAACTCCATAAAAGTGGTATTTGTCACCCCTCCATTTTCATTATCGGAGGTTAGAATTGACCGGTGTAAGGGACGCGTTTGAAGTATGACTTCTCAAATGCAACGTACCAAATTCGGTCAATAGCATACTTTCAGATCAGCCGTTTCACCATAATAGTATACCTTATCGCTTGTCATGACAGGATTTGGAGTTGAAATTTCCAAATTAATGGAAAAGATTCGAATTGCAGATGAAGAATAAAATACTTAACTAATAAATCGAGTAATGAAGGATATAGAACATAAATGGAGAAGATTATATTCAACAGGAATGAAGAAGAAAGAAAAGGAATCGGGAAGGAAATAAGAATTATGGATTTAGATATTAGATTTTAGAGATTTTTATAAAAAAAATTTGATACTTTTAATGTCCAATTTTCCACATCCACGCATTTCATGCCTTTGTTACACACACACAAAGTTATTGTCACGTAGGATCATAAGGGGTAAGAAATACCACTTTTATGGAGTGAATAGGACATTCAATGAGTTGTGAGGGGTAAAATGATTAATTTGAACAAGTTAAAGGGGGTGAAAAATATCACTTTTATGGAGTTAAGGAGGTAAATAGAATATTCGATGAGTTGAAGGGGGTAAAATGACTAATTTGGAAAAGTTAAAGGGGCTGAAGGAGCATTAAGCCTTTTTTTTATAGTTTAATATGGGGGCCATACACTTGTCAACCTGGGGATGGAATTGGGGAAAATTATTTATATTAAAATTTTAAAAATGGATTTTTTTGCCCATTATTCAATTTTATTATGGTAATAAATATTAAAAATAAAAAAGACACAGAACCTTAATATCTTACAAGTACATAAAGATGGGTTAAATTAAAGAGAATTATTGAGAATACAAAAGGTTTCCATTCTTCCACTAATTATATTTAATTTTTATTACTAATTTTTATTTAATTTCATCCCCAAAATTTTAAAGAAAGTTAAAGAAGGATTAGTGATGTAACACTTGAGAGTGGGAAAAATTAAGATTAAAATATTAATATTATTAATATAGAAATAGTTAACCCAATATATATTTATGCCATCTGTGTATCACTTGCAGAGGAGAGGACACATAAAAAGGTACAATAAAAAGTTTTTGATTTTGTACCATTAATTTACATATTAATTTAATATTAGATGGTACTCATTCTTAATTTGAATTCATTCAATAATAAATTAATACTATGCTTACTCATGTTTTGTCCGTACTTGTGAAATGGTTTTTGTCCAAATGGACTAGGGTTTTATTTTGGGAAATTTACGTATAAATTCACATTTAAAAAACTATCTATAATTATATCAAGTTTTAATTTTGATTTATATCAAACTAGTAAAATTAGTACTTTTAATATATTTTAAGGATTAAAATTTATAAATTAAAAATCTAAAATATATTTTCTAAGATTTATGATTTATGAATTTGGTTCTAGAATTTTTAAATTATGGTGTAAAATCATAATATATAGAAAATAATGACACATTAAAAATTAAGTTTAGTGATATGACTTAGTTAACTCCGCCTGTGAGGGTCACTTGGTGGCCTTTACAGCCGGTCCCAAGCCCGGACAAAGGAGGAGGGTTGCGGTAGGTTTGTGGCGGCCAGCGTAAAACTTAGCCACATCTTATGACATGAACCATAATATAAATACCGTTGGGGCATTCCCTACTCAGCGACGCGCTGCACTTCCTAGACCCGGGTGTAGTGATAAATGTGCAAGGGTTGCTAGGTCGTCGCCCCGAAGCGGCGCGCCACCCCAGGACCCGGGGGTGGTGTCAAATATGCAAGGGTTGCGGGTAAATAAGCTAGTCCACGGTAATGGTAGGGGTAGGGGTAAGGGTAGTAGGTTACGCTTTAGGACATGGAACATAGGTTCTTTGACAGGAAGATTAGCTGAAATTGTAGATGTTATGAAGAGGAGGAGAATAAATATATTATGCCTACAAGAAACCAAGTGGGTTGGAGCCAAGGCTAGAGAGATAGCTCCTTGGGGTTATAAGCTTTGGTACTCAGGAAAGGATAAGGGTAGAAATGGAGTAGGTATTCTTATTGATAGGGAGTATATTGATGAGGTAGTAGCGGTGTCTAGGAAGAGCGATAGAATTATGAGTGTTAAGCTAGTGATAGGGGATGAGGTTGTGAATGTCATTAGTGCATATGCGCCACAAATAGGATTAGATGTGTCTATAAGACAAGCTTTTTGGGATGACTTAGAGGAAGTGGTGCAACAGGTTCCTAGGGATGAAAAAATGGTACTAGGGGGTGATCTCAATGGACACGTGGGTTCTAGGCGAGATGGGTTTGAGAGTGTTCATGGAGGGTATGGCTTTGGAGATAAGAATGAAGCAGGAAATGATATTTTGGAATTCGCATCAGCCTATGACTTGAGTATCATGAACACATGGTTTATGAAGAGAACATCCCACTTAGTGACTTATCGGAGTGGCGGTAATGCGAGCCAAATTGACTTCTTCTTAGCAAGGAGTGCTTGGAGAAAGAGTTATATTGATTGTAAGGTGATCCCTGGTGAGAGTACGACAACCCAACATAGAGTAGTGGTGCTAGATTTTCGAAGTAGGAAATGTATAAGAAAACAAACACCTCAAGTAGAGACTAAGATTAAGTGGTGGAAATTGCAAGGGGAGAATCAACAAAAATTTGTGGATGAGATGACCAAAAAAGATATTTGGACTTGCAATATGGATTCAGATATAGATTCGATATGGAATAAGATGGAGCATAGTATAAGGGAAGTAGCGAAGGAAGTTCTAGGGGAATCTAAAGGTAGCATGCCACCGGGTAAGGACACATCTTGGTGGACAGAAGAAGTACGACAAGCAGTAAAGAGTAAGAGAGAATCCTATAAACTATTGGGGAAATGTAGGAGTGACGAGAACTACGAAAAATACAAAGAGGCTAAAAGGGAAGTAAAGAAGGTCATACGAGATGCTAGAGCAAAGGGAATCGGGATCTGTATACAAGATTGGATACGAAAGAAGGGGAAAGAGACATATATAGAATTGCTCGGATGAGAGATAGGAAGACGCGAGATCTCGGAAAAGTTAAATGTGTGAAGGATGTGGACCAGAAAGTCCTAGTTGGAGATAAGGATATCAAGGAACGATGGAGGTCCTATTTTGATGACTTATTTAATGGAGATCGCCAACAAGATGTTGGAGATATAAGTATCCATCACGATATGATAAATCATGAATGCCTGCGGAGAATTCAAAAGGGTGAAGTCAAAATGACATTAAGTAAGATGAAGTTGAAGAAAGCAGTAGGACCTGATGGCATCCCTATTGAGATTTGGAGATGTTTGGGAGAAAGAGGAATCGAATGGTTGACGACGTTCTTCAACAAAATTTGGAGAAACAATAAGATGCCATCAGAATGGAGGAAAAGTACCTTAATCCCTTTGTATAAGAACAAAGGCGATGTCCAAGATTGTGCCAACTATCGGGGAATCAAATTAATGAGTCACACTATGAAACTTTGGGAGCGAGTGATTGAACAAAGGCTAAGGAGGACGGTGAAGATCTCGGAAAACCAGTTTGGCTTTATGCCGGGAAGATCAACTATGGAAGCCATCCATCTAATGAGACAATTAATGGAGCACTATCGAAATAAGAAGAAAGACTTGCATATGGTTTTCATTGACTTGGAGAAAGCATATGATAAGGTACCAAGGGAAGTACTTTGGTGGGCCTTGACAAGGAAAGGCATTTCGCGGAAATATATTGACATCATAAAGGACATGTATGAGGGAGTATGCACGAGTGTACGTACTAGTGTTGGGAAGACTGAAGAGTTTCCTATTACGATTGGAGTGCATCAAGGTTCCGCACTAAGCCCATTTCTTTTTGCCATCGTTATGGATGAACTAACAAGTTCACTTCAAGATGGTATACCATGGTGCATGCTGTTTGCAGATGATATTGTGTTGGTTGATGAGACGAAAGAAGGAGTGGAGATGAAGTTGGAACTATGGAGGCAAACTCTAGAATCTAGAGGCTTTAAGTTGAGTCGAAGTAAGACAGAATATTTGGAGTGTAAGTTTAGCGGCCGTAGGAGTAGGGAGGCAGGGACAATCACCCTAGATGGGAGAGTTGTTCAGGCCTCGGATTGCTTCCGGTATTTAGGATCTATTATCCAAACGGATGGAGAAGTAGATGGAGATGTTGCTCATAGGATTAAAGCTGGTTGGTCGAAGTGGAAGAGTGCTACGGGTTTCCTTTGTGATCCCGGCATGCCTAATAGATTGAAGGGAAAATTCTACCGGACGGCAATTAGACCAGCATTGTTATATGGTACGGAGTGTTGGGCAGTGAAACACTGCCACATCCATAAGATGTCGGTGGCGGAGATGCGTATGTTGAGATGGATGTGTGGTCACACGAGAAAGGACCGGGTGCGTAATGAAATAATTAGGACAACAGTAGGGGTCACATCTATTGAGAATAAAATGAGAGAAACCCGACTAAGGTGGTTTGGCCATGTGAGACGTAGAGCGCTTGATGCGCCGGTTAGGAGAACCGAAGAGTGGCAAAGGGATGTAGTGGTGAGGGGTAGGGGAAGACCTAAGCAAACTTGGAGGAGGGTGATCGAGAGTGATATGAGTTTATTGGGAATTGAGGAAAATATGGTAGTGGATAGGACGGAGTGGAGGGAGCGAATCTGTGTCGCTGACACGACTTGATTTTCACGGTTTTATATGATGGTTCATGTTAGCCGACCCCGAATCATTTCGGGACTAAGGCTTTGTTGTTGTTGTTGTTGTAGTGATATGACTTAGTTGTAATTTTGTATTTAATTATGATATTCATGTATTTAACCTCATTTTGTTTTTAGCAAAACGATAATCTTTTAATTTGATACTAAAAATAACCGTTAATTGTTAAAGATTAATATAAGATCTATAATTGAGCATTAACTATCCGTTTGAGCTTTTAGTTCAATTGGTTCCATAACATAGTATCAGAACCTTTTGGATCAAACGGCCGATAGTTCGAGTTCTGACAACCTCATTAATCTGTATTGTACATGATGCAAACCTAAAGGACATTTGCGTATGAGGATGTACCAGAGATTAATATAAGATATATGATTGGTTAAATAATATTAATGGTTTCAAAATGAAAAATTCAAAGAATGAAAATTGTTCAGTACCATATTTACTATCAACCCAAATTTTTTATTTGCCAAAAGTATCATTTTCGGAGATTCTCCTTTTAAAAATTCACTTTAATAATTGAAGAATTAAAATTATTTAAAATATCACATGTCTATAAATTTTTCAATTTTAAAATAATCAATGCTGATTTTAATTTGAAATCTTTGTTTTCAAGTAAGCAAACAAAAAGCTCAATCATCACTTGTGTGGCAAAAAAACATCAAATTCTATTTAAAAAAAACAAATTATAAAATGTGAAAGAACATTTTTTTTTTTTAAACTTTACCCTAATTCCTATGCTTTTATTTGTGAGAGAAAAATAATTATTTTTCTTGATTATATTGTTGGTCTTTGTAAAAGATAAGCAGCAGCCAAACATTTGGAGACAGGCAAAAATGTTTTGGTGGCCCATTATTACCTAGAAAGGCTATAAATAATTAGCAAGAAATTGAAGAGATGCACCATGCATATATAGTGCCTTATTTCTTTCTTTTCAGAAAAATAAAGGGAAAAAGATAACAAAAAGAATAAAATGGTGTCTTGATTTGAAAAAATAAAGAAGCTACAAAACAAAAGAATTGCTTCTTTTTGTTTAGTTCACATGAAAAAAATCATCTCCCTTTTTTTATATAGATAGAAGTTGTTCTTTTTATTCATTATTATCATCTTAATTTTACAATCATATGATTTTGTTTAGAAGAATGATGGATGAAATGAAATAGATGTCTAATCCATGAAATAGGCTATTCCCCATTTTTTTTTTGGGATCACTTTATCTTTTCATCATGCCTCGTTGGGATAGCTTCGACATTATGCCATCTTCTCCAGTCCACTGAATAGTTCCTTACGCAACACCCCGAAACGATGCTGTCCCATACGCATGCATTTTTGAAATTTCATCCATCAAGGTGAGGCTAGGGTTTTTGTGAAACTAAGTGAAAAATTAATAGCTAAAACTATGATAGTTTACAGTGGTATTCGTTGTAGCGAAATATGTCCCAATTAAAGAGGAACTAATTTAGTTGGTGAGTTGGCATTGTTAGTTTGTTTTGGAGGGAAAACTTAGCACAACTTGTGTGTGTGCTCTCTTTAGTTTTTAGCATATAAGTAATTAATTTCATCGTTATTGATAGTTTAAATTGTTAATTCATAAATGAGAAGAATTCATGTTTGTTCACATGGTATCAGAGTCTAATTAGTGATCTTAATTCCTTTTTTTACTCATTATAATGATGGGAAGAATGAGGAGATGAAGAGAAGCAAAATTGTTTGACGAATGAGAGAATCTTTTTCATTCTCTGAACGATGAAACCAAAGATTTAGATCGAAATTGCACCAGACGAGAATGAGAGCATGGAGAACAACAATTATATAAAAATAAATTTCTATAATTATATAAAAATTAATAAATCAAATAGTATATATTGAAAAGATTAAGATTATGGGGAAGAAACGAAAAAATTATAAAATAAAAAATAAACGTTTTACTATTATAATATAAGTTAGAGTGTATTTTTTTTCAATATTTAGTATAATTTGACCATTGATTGTAGTGATAAAAAAAAAAGTTGACGAAAACAAAATTTGAGAATTATGTAATTACTTTTAAAAACACAAAAACAAACTAGTGTAATATATAAAAACATACTAATAAGTTATATATGTATAAATATGGAAATTGCAGGAATGAAGTAATCTTTAAGGAAGTTTCTCATTCTATTCAGCACTCGAAGATCACCTTCTTTCGATTAATTTGAGAGTCCTTTGCCACTTCTAAAGGTTTTTGTTCTTCGCAGAGAGATGCTGTTATCTTATCCCGTCTTCTGGCTTCTCCTAGACCGCCTCCTGCTCCCAACATTATTCCGGTCTATTGGCTTAAACCTCCTCCGGGTTGAGTTGAAGTCAATGTGGACGGCTCTGCTTTTGGCACACCCGACGAGGCAGGAACGGGAGGTATTTTTCGCAACTATCGAGGCTTTCCCAAAGGTTTTTTTTGTTTTTTCTACCCCTCATTCTTTTGCTTATATGGCTGAATTGAGAGCCGCTATTTTCGCAATTGAACTTGCTTGGGAGAAAAATTGGCATCAGCTTTGGGTTGAGTCAGACTCAATGTACTTAGTTAATATGCTTAGACATCGTTCCATGGATGTTCCTTGGAGTATTCGACAAGAGTGGTTGCATTGTCTCAGCATTTGCTCTAGGATGAACATTCTCTTTTCACACATCTTTAGGGAAGGAAATAGAGTTGCTGATGCATTGGCAAAGTTTGGAGTCTCTTTCTCAGTGATCAATTGGTGGCCTTCAGCTCCTGTTTTTTACCACAAGTTTATAAAGTATTTCACACTTGCGTTTTTCTTGACTTTTCCTATCTTTTCTCCTCCCCCTTCTTTTTGTTTGTTCTCCTTCCTCTTCTCTTGTTCAAACACTCACTTTTTTCTTTTATTAATATATTGCAGATTTGACAGTTCTTGGGCCATGGATGCTCACCCCGCCCAAATTCTGTTTCGTCACAATTTCTATAAAAAAAAATTGAAAATTTGTAATAGAAAATAGATACTTTAGAAATAAGAATTACCAAAGAAACAGGAGATTCGCATTCTAATTTCAAAATTCACTTTTTTATTTTCAATCTCATCTTGTTATATCCTGCATATAATGGAGATTCTATATTCACCACTTGAAGAAAAAATTGTAACTTCAGTTCTCCATTATTTATCATTTTCAATCCAAAAATAGAACCATGGATTCACTCTCAATTATCTACATCTATGCTTTGAAAAATTTCAGTACGTGTCACCTTATATATTAGGTTGACCTCAATCCAAAATAATTTGTAAAGGATTAGAGATGTTGCTTTTGATGCTGTTTTGCACGTTTCCAAATCTTTCTCATAAGAAGAAAAATAAAAACAGATCCAAAAAAAAAGTAATTACACACACGTGTAAAATCAGATCCAAAAAAAAAAAAGTAATTACACACGCATGTGTAAAATCAGATTCAAAAATAGATGTTTCTTTTTGATGCTGGTGATGCTGTTTTTCAAAAAATTCACACGCACGTGTAAAATCAGCCCCCCACAATCAATCAATCCTACATTCGTCACTGATTCTGAAAGTAATTTACTTAACGAATTAATTTAATTAATGTTGTGAGTATATATTTTTTTTTCTTTATACCAATTAACTCTTTTAGAATGTTATGCATAATGTTTCATTTATTGAGTGTATTATTTAGGGAGTACCATGAAAATTAATTTTTTTTGAAAGCAAATTGATTTTTTTTTGGATGAAAATGCATATATTTTCATTAAATTTGAAAAGGACAAATACAATAAGAAACGGAAAAGGTAAAAAACCTTACAAAATCAACAATAGGACGAAAATGACTACAAAGAGCATAAAAAACCATAAAAGGCACAAAACACACAGAACAATAATAAAACATATACTTCATTGAAATTCAAATCCGCAGAAAAGTAACTACAATCGAATCTTCATCATTTAGGTCATTCTGAACATTCGGATCTGAGTCCTTTTTTATTGCAACCACGTAGATATATTGATCTATGTATAAAATAAATCGTTTCCGCTCTTACTAAATCCGAAAAAGGTATAAATAGTAGAATAATGGAGAACATATACCGTTCAAACGGATACAAAGATTCAATAAAATATATAAACACTGGCTGAAAAGAAATACAATAAAAAAAATTACAGTAAACCTAACCGATTGAGAGGAAAAAGACTTCATCGGTAGATCCACAAAAACAAAAACTTGAAGATCTTAATAAAAAGGGTTCCGATATTTACAGCCCTTAGGGCTGTAAATAAAACCTAAAAATTCCTATTATTAGTGTTCATTTAGTTTTTCAATACATAAAATTTATTGATATTTAAATGCTTAAATATTTAAATGCATATATTCATAATAAATTTTTATTATTATATTTTCAATACAAATAAATATTTATTTTAAAATTAAAATTCTCTTTTTTATTATTATTATATCATTTGCCTAATAAAAATAAAGTGAGAAAAGAGAGAAGAAAGCACCGAGAACTTTATATTTATCACTAAATTTGCATATAACTAACTATCCATCTTGGGCCCGAAAAATATGAAATCAAAATATATTATTGAATAAAATCATAACAAAATATATTTATCGCCAGTTAGTTGGTTGGAGGAAGCCCAGGGAAGGGGTTGTCAAGTTGAATACGGATGGCTCCTGCCTTAGTAATGGCAGAATTGCTGCTGGTGGAGTTCTTCGGGATGCTGGTGGCGCCTGGCTGGCTAGGTTTACCCATAACTTAGGTACGGGCTCCTCCTTTACTGCAGAGCTCTGGGGGATCTTGTCTGGCATTAAACTCGCCATTCGCATGGGTGTTAAAAGACTTTCGATGGAGTCTGACAATTTGGAGGCTATCAACAGGATTTCGGATAGACAGGTTGTTTGTCTTAAGAGTCAGAATCTCATTAAAGCCATCTTGAGGCTTCGTCCTGCCTTCGATTCTCTTACATTCTCCCATATTTATAGGGAGCAAAACCGCGTGGCGGATCGCTTGGCAGCTGCTGGGCATAGGGGGATGTTAGGTGTTTCTACCCTTTCCGTTCCTCCTTCTTTTCTGTTACCTTCTCTTCTTGAGGATAGGATTGGGGTCAGTCTTCCTAGACTGATCCCGGATTAGGTTTTTGTTTGTTTGTTTTTTTTTCTTCCCTTCTTATAAAAAAAAAAAAAAAATCTTCGCCCGTAAATTAATTGTTGATTGTTAAAAAAAATATTTTTGGAACAGATATACTATTAATTTAATCATGTGAACTCATGACTACCTTAATATTTCTTCATTTATATTCACATTAATTGAGAAAAGTAAGAACAATATGTACTTTTTTTTTTTTTTTGAAGAAAGAACAATATGTAAACTAAGACTTTTTTTATCTAATTATAGGAGCAGAGTTTATTATAATTAGATGGATTTGATCTCGTTTATAATTTTTACTTTTTTTTAATAGTATAATTTTTACTTTTAGGTAACAAATTATTTTATTTTATATTATTTGTTTTTTAATATTAAGGTAAATCATTTATTCGTTTAACTGTTTTCTACCAAAAAAAAATGAAATACACGATAAGTTATCAGTACATTTGTAATATAAATGTCTTTTTTTTTGAGAAATGTAATATAATTATTTTTTCAACGAATGAATTCAATTAATCAATAAACAAATCATGATAAAAAGTCTCATACAGCTAGTTGGGAGCAGAAAAAGAAACAAACTTATTTTGTGCTTCTTTAAGAATGTCTATTTATAGATGTAAGTGCAATGTACCTACTGATGAGTAGATCTCCACGTCAATGTCCAGTTGGTTCATATTCCATATATTTTTGTGTTTGTATCCCTGGTTCATATTCCATATATTTTTGTGTTTGTATCCCTTTACTGTAAATCACGACAAATCTTAGGGATTATGAGCATATATTTGGAATTTGGTCATATGATTGGGACACGTGTCCTAACAGTTATGCCTTTCACATAAGATCTCTCACTGGTCCACGTGTCCTGACGGTTATACTTTTCACATAAGGTCTTTCACTGGTCCACGTGTCCAACTTCTCTTAGCTCTTTATTCAACTAGAGAACTGAGAAAAAAATACCACAGGTACCACCGTCAGCTTTTTAACAGAATTTCGGCCGTCTCCTTTATTTGTATAACGGTGACAACCTCGAGGTTGTGTTTGAAAAAAAAAATACCACAGGTACCACATCGCAAATCGGTCAAACCACATGGTAGTTATTTGTAATTAACCCTAAAAAAATGAGTGGATTTCAAGAGGTTTCGAATTAGAAAAATTAATCTAACTTCAATTAAAGCTAACAATTGAGTTCATATAACTCCGGAAATCTAAATTTAGTTAGAGTTAACAATCGAAACAATAACACCTAGCAACATATACTAAAATAGAATGCAAATATACAAAATCTTTATTTTAATCATTTTGAAAAAAAAGACAAATAAAAAAGAAAACATGGATAAGGTAGCGAGAGGTATGGAAACTGGGTAACGACAGAAATGGAATTTCATCTCTGAAAGATGAAACTATAACAACTATTGTTTAATAAAAATAAAACAATAACACAATTGAAAACAAAAATAACTACAACATATAGAAAAAATCGAATAATTACCTTGAAAAACATAAGAATTTCATGTAATTTTTGACACTTTTGTGTTTCCCGATTTTAGTTGTACACACATCTTTTATTTCTATCAGATTTCTTCAATTGGAGATATCAGTTTGAAAAAAAGACAAATAAAAAAGAAAAATGGATAAGGAAGCAAGATGTATAAGACCTGGATAACAACAGAAATGGATCTGAAAGATGAAATTATAACAATTATTGTTTAATAAAAATAAAACAACAACATAATTGAGAACAAAATAACTACAACATATGAAAAAAGATCGAATAATCATCTTCAGAAATATAATACTATCTATCATGACCAATGAATATAATGACGGCATATTATCTATCATGTTTTATATAGAAGTTTATTTGTAACTTTTGGATTTCCTTTGTTTTGTGTTTTTTCATCTTCCCGTAACTCTTACTTTCTTTTATTATTTTAATTAATAAGCTAGTAATTGTTTAATTTATTATAAATATAAATCTGTTATTTTTATTAATTAAATCTTTTTAATCTTAATTTTTTACTACGTTGACAACTCATCAAAAAGATCTCTAAAACTTCTCCTTATTTCTCTCTGCTTCCGCTATTATATATAGTATAGATATAGATATAGATATGATATCATATATATACTAAAAAAAAGAGCTTATATTTTAGGGTAATTAATTTATTAGTCCCTATATTTTGATAAAACATACTGTTTAGTCCATATATTTTCAAAAACACACGGTAAGGTCTCAGACCTTTTCTCGGTGAACTGTTTAGTCTTTCCGTTTATTTGTTAGATTTTTTACCGTTTATAAATTCAGAAATGACTAAATTACCCTTTGTTGTTTACCATTAAAGAAGGATATAGTCAAACAAGAGAAAGACAAGCAATAACTTAAAATTTGAATTCAAAATTTACCTTCAAAT
Organism: Euphorbia lathyris; assembly: GCF_963576675.1. Taxonomy (NCBI): domain Eukaryota; kingdom Viridiplantae; phylum Streptophyta; class Magnoliopsida; order Malpighiales; family Euphorbiaceae; genus Euphorbia; species Euphorbia lathyris. The sequence goes on along the minus strand of NC_088914.1, from coordinate 13,339,389 downwards.
TTCAGAAGAGGAAATCAAATTTAGAAGAAGAAGCTATTTGTATGGAGAAAAAGAAAAAGAACACAAATCCAATGCTTACGAATCTAAACGATTATGAAGAAAATCAAGAAGAAGAACACTCAAAGTTGATTTCAGATGCAGTAGAGTCTAAAGGAAATGAAAATAAAGGAAAAGAAGAATGCAGAGATGAGAAACAATGAAGATAATGGTCTTATATATTTGATTTTGATGTAAAGGGTTGTTAAGGCATTTTATTTGAAATAGATTTTGACTCAAATCCAAATTGATTAACAAAATCTTCATGAGAGTCTAACGACAGAGACTAAACAGTTCACCGAGAAATTTTTTAGAGACTAAACAGTTCACCGATAAAAACGTTAGGGACTAACAGTTCATCGAGAAAAAGGTTAGGGACCTTACCGTGTATTTTTGAAAATACAGGGACTAAATAGTGTATTTTATCAAAATATAGGGATATAATTGAGCTGAGCTTTGGCCGGTTTATGTTTAGCTCGTTAAAAATTTGACGAGCTCGAGCTCAACGTCTTGTTCGTGAGCTGCTCACAAGCACCTCATGAATCATGTTCATGAACTTTGCTCGTGAACAATTCAATTATATTCATGTGTAACTTCTTCAACGCAAGACCAAGTAGTTTTCAAATATGTAAAATTCAAGTTTATACAAAACTATGTTCTTTTACATTTTCTCATGTATTTAAATAATATTATTAAAAATATCATGCTCAAATTCAACTCATTTATAAATTAAACAGAACATAGTCGAACTTTTATCGAGCCAAACTCCGAGTCACTCGGCTCATTTACAACCATAATTTTATAGTTAGCAACAAAAAAAATTGATTAATGATGTTTGCCTTTGATGATGTAATATGTTGACTTTACTGATGTTAAACATTAATTTGTTTATTTTATCGATATGGCATAATAAAATATTAACTTTTAGCGATATAATATATTGACTGTAAAAAACATGCTATTACAACCAATGTTAATCAAATCTTTTTATTAATCTACAAAACACTTGTTTTTTTTTTTTTTTTTAAAAACATCTCTCTTCTAAATCCATGAAACCATATTAATTTTTTTTATACTTTTTCCAATATAGTTTAAAAATTAAAAGTGCTAACTAGTGTATATTTATAAATTATAGGTGTAAGAGAATAAATAATTATTTAGTAAAAAAAAAACAAAAGGGCAACCGGCTAGACCTGTAATTCAGTTAAAAGGAGAAGCGATAAAAGAGAAAGGGAGATGGAAGAAACGCTAACGTGCGCCCAGTAGCACCAGTTCTGCTAGCCGGCGCCAATATTCGTTCAGCATTCTTTGTTGCCATTTTTTTTTTCATTTTCTCAGTCTTTCTTTACTTTCTTCTCTAAAACCCAAACAGATTAAAAACCCACACATTCTCCTCCTTTTAAGACCCTTTTATCCCCCTTCCTTCTATTTCTCTCTGTATCTCTGTCTCTGTTTTATTGAAATCCGAGCCTAGCCTGCTATGATGGACAATGGTTTCTCTTCTCCTCGAACCGATTCGTTCCCTGCTGGTCTTCGTGTTCTTGTTGTTGATGATGATCCAACCTGGTTGAAAATCCTTGAAAAGATGCTCAAAAAATGCTCCTATGATGGTGAATTTACTATATCTCCGCTTCTTACTCTTCTTTACTCACTCAATAAAGCATGATTGTTTCATCTCCAAACTGTTGATTGTGAATTGGGTTTCTCTTTATTAGCTGTTTTGTTGTGGTTGTGGTTATGGTAATGTTTAGCTTTTATTTTGGTGTTTTGCTGAGATAGGTTCTGTTTCTGGTGAAAAGTGCATTTTAAAGTTTGAAACTTTATGCTTTCAATTTCACTGAGAATGATATGTACTGATTAGGTGACATGCACATGTTGGGAATCATGTTTATTTGGGTTTGGGGATGATATTAATGTTGTTTTGGGGGTTTTTTTGAAGTGTTTTTGTTGGAACTTTTTGTTTTTAACTTAGATTTTAATTGCAGATTTCATTGATAGTGATAGAGAGGTTTAAGGTGCTAATTTAATCAAAACCTAAATCTAGCAAACACTTGACAAAACCAAGAGGGTTTGTAGAAAACTGTCGTGAAAATACTATTTGATAATTGATCAAAAGTCTTCCTAAACTATTAACTAAAAAACTAAAATTCTTAATTAAATTAGATTACATAAGAATAGGAATAAGTAATAGAATAGAATTTCTAAGTAATATAGGTCCTAGACTACAAATGAAATAGGAAATGCTAATAATTTAGGATCCTTAGAATAAAATCTAAGTCACATCCAAATTAGATCTTCAACCATGATTGGTACATATTTTCAAGTCAATTTATTGGTTGATTCCGGCGCGCATTAGATAGAGATCATTATCATAGTTGCAAACATTCACTTACCTTCGAGGATGCTAAGAGAACTTAGAGAAGAAGTTCATGGTTGGTTTGTTGGAGCAATTTTCACTGTTAAGAGCAAACTTATCATTTGTTGACAAGTCTTTTTGAAGTGCTTTAGCAAGCTTTTGAACATATTCTTCTACAAGGCTAATCATGGCTTAAGATTATAACTCTTGAAGGTTCTTTAGTTTAGAGCATAGTTTTTAATAGTTTCTTCTACTATTTTGGTGAAGGAACAGGCCTCAACTATAACCTGGAAACGAATGCTTGAAATGCAAAGTAAATTAGTTGAAGGCTCATTTAATTTCCTTCTCCAGCCAAAAAAACTTGATTGAAATAGTAATCACAAGAGAAGTCATTGACAATTTTTAGTAAGTTAAACGAAAAAAATATGCAGACACCAATATGAGACTCTTGTTATTATTCCTCATATGAAGAGCCAGGCCTCATATGTTCGTCAAGATTGAGTCCCAACGGTAACTAGATTCGTTTAGGCTTAAGAATAATCAACTATTATAGGTCATGGAGATTTGGGTTTAGTTAATATAACTGGGTTCCATGTTAATTGTTCATCTTTAAGATAACCATGCTTGTTTGCATAGACAACGACCACAGTTTCTCAGGAAATCATGCTACTAGTGAAGAATGTTTCATTCCTGAGGCGATAAATAATTTAATTCTAATAACAGATACTGGAAATTAAAAAGGAAAAAAGATTTAGCATGATAAATGCCAATTTTCTTAAGAAATTTTTATTTGTTTTTGTGTATTGACATTAGAATTGATGGATTCTGAATCATGATTCGGAGATTGATACTGCTCATATGAACAACTAATGTACTTACTGAATTCAGTATGAATACATCAGCTAGAGATCCAATCAAATTGCGATATTAGCTGTGAAATTAGATTGGAAAGTCTAAACTCTGGCTTCCATTAGTTTTTACAGATTTTCGTTGGCAGGTCTCAGCATTTATTCCTTTTAGAGTGTAAGCTTAGTTGTTCTAGTGATCTTTAACTGCTTTTATTCTTCTACTTCAAGTATATGTTCAGCTTCTTTAACATCCATTGCATGATCATAGAATTTCTGTTTTTGACATTTTCCTTATCAAATGTTCTTGTGTTGTTCAGTGACCACCTGTTGTTTAGCAAGAGATGCTTTGAAGCTGCTTCGTGACAGGAAAGATGGATATGATATCGTTATCAGTGATGTCAACATGCCTGACATGGATGGTTTTAAGCTGCTAGAACACGTTGGACTAGAGATGGATCTCCCTGTCATTAGTCAGTTCATTTTCGTTTTACATGTTGACTTTCATCTTGAATGCAATATATATTATCTTATTTCATGAAAGCATGCTTCTAATACGGTGTATTTAACTTCACAGTGATGTCTGTTGATGGGGAAACTAGTCGGGTTATGAAGGGTGTTCAGCACGGTGCTTGTGATTATCTGCTTAAGCCAATACGAATGAAAGAACTTAGGAATATTTGGCAGCATGTATTCAGAAAGAAGATACATGAAGTGAGAGACATTGAAATTCTTGAGGGAATGGATAACATACAAATGGCTAGAATGGGATGTGATCTATCCGATGATGGATACTTGTTCTATGGAGAAGATCTGACTTCAATCAAGAAAAGAAAAGATATCGAAATCAAGCTTGATGATAAGGACTCTGCTGACAGTTCTTCCTCAAAGAAAGCCAGAGTAGTTTGGTCAGTAGATCTTCATCAGAAATTTGTCAAAGCTGTAAATCAGATAGGGTTCGATAGTAAGTATGGTTTATTATTGGATCTTTATCTTGAACGGAGGATTTCCATATATATATATGTTGATAATGTTCATCTTTATTATGCTTCAATGGAGCCATGACATTTTGCGTATGTTTAACAGAAGTTGGTCCTAAGAAAATACTCGACTTGATGAATGTGCCATGGCTGACAAGAGAAAACGTTGCAAGCCACTTACAGGTATTACTCGAGTGAAAATTCTAGAACACAGTACTTGCAACTTTCACTGAAGTTAAATAATCATATTCTCAATGGGGTTTATTGACTCATTGGGAAGTCGTTTCATTGATGCAGAAATACCGACTCTACTTGAGTAGGTTACAGAAGGATAGTGACTTGAAAACTTCCACTGCTGGCATTAAGCATTCAGACTCACCTTCAAGAGAGTCTGCTGGTAGTTTTATTACTCAGAACTCATTGAACTTGCAGCAGAATGATATTTCGAAAGGCAGCTACGGGTTTTCTGGTAATAACTTGCTTATCCAGAAAGCAGAACCTAGAAAACATGAAAATGAACGAAAAGGAGTTGTTTCAAAGAATACTGCAGAACCTAAAAGAGCTTTAATGGTTGATGTTCCCGATCCTCATAAGCCGAGGGGTTCACCAATGGATTTCGGCCATTCTTTTACTCGTAGGAGATCAGAAGTTAACTTTCCTGCATTTGATTCAGACTCCCCGACACAATTTTCTTGGTGTGGAATCCCACAAGTACAAATGAAAAAAGAACACAAGTCCCTTCATTTGGATGAAGGGTACAGCCCACTACCAGTGCCTGGTCAAGAGCAGCTCATTCAAGCCAATTATATGCAGCCAGTTCCGCCCATTCTTTCTAGATCATCTGTAACTGAAACAGATATAGGGGGTCCTGTAAAAGTCAAGTCGTTGTATGACGAGTGCAAGAGCAACGCAAGCCATGTAAGTTCTGTAGGGACGGGAATCAACTCTAGTCATGTTCAAACCAGCCATAGAAGTTCAACAGCGACTGCAATCAACTCCAACCATGTTCATACAAGCCATTTAAGTTCGGCAGGGACTGCAATCAACTCTGGCCATGTTCAGTCCATCCATGGAAGTTTGGCAGGGACTACAATCAACTCTAGCCATGTTCAGACCAGCCATGGAAGTTTGGCAGGGACTGCAATCAATTCTAGCCATGTTCAGACCAGCCATGTAAGTTCCACAGGGACTGGAATCAACTCCAACCATGTTCAGACCAGCCATTTAAGTTCGGCAGGGACTGCAATCAACTCTGGCCATGTTCAATCCATCCATGGAAGTTCGGCAGGGACTGTAATGAACTCTGGCCATGTTCAATCCATCCATGGAAGTTTGGCAGGGACTGCAATCAACAGTAGCCATGTTCAGACCAGCCATGGAAGTTTGGCAGGGACTGCAATCAACTCTAGCCATGTCCAGACCAGCCATGTAAGTTCCACAGGGACTGCAATTAACTCTAACCATGCAAGTTCATCAGGGACGGCAATCAACTCTAGCCATGTTCAGACCAGCCATGGAAGTTTTGCAGGGACTGCAATTAACTCTAGCCCTGTTCAGACCAGCCGTGGAAGTTTGGGAGGGACTGCAATCAATTCTAGCCATGTTACAACCAGCCATTTAAGTTCGGCAGGGACTGCAATCAACTCTAGCCATGTTCAGACCAGCCATGGAAGTTTGTCACCGACTGCAATCAACTCTGGCAATGTTCAAACCAACCATGTAAGTCTGGCAGGGAGTGCAATAAACTCTAGCCTTGTTCAAACAAAGACCTATGCACCAAATCATCAAGCTTTTGAGCCCATTTCCACTAACACATCAAGCATGAAAAGTCAAGGCTTCAATCTGAATCGCATATCGGACTTGGAATCTGCCCAAAAATTCATAACTTGGGGAACATCATCGCCATTCGCGACACTGGATGATGAGATGCAGTTCTGTTTGGTTCAAGGTGATTGTTATGCTATGAATCTTGGACTACAAAATATTGAGTTCCCAGAGTATTGTGATCCCGGACTCATCCCTGAAGTTCCAACACAGTTGTATGATGCAGTAAGGGACTATGAGAATCCCTATGACCTATCAGAATATTCACTAATAGATCAAGGTTTATTTATAACTTGACCTTGTTCCACCTTTCCTGGAACATCATCATTTCCTATTTATTTTAGGTGACCAATCAATCAGAGAGGAACCCTTTAACTCAATGGATTGGCACATTATTTTGCCACAAGCATTGGTCATGTATAATAGGGGTAATGACAATCATTAAGCATAATAAGCTTGCTTCTTCAGGTTTCTCTAACATGGACTTAGTAGTGTTGCTGTATATGTGTATACATGAATGCATGTTGCAACTATCTCCATTCCATATCTTGGAAATTTTGTAAGTAAATTCCAGTAGACAGTATAAGTTAAATATATGTTTAGGCAACTATCTCCATTCCATATCTTGGAATTTTTGTAAGTAAATTCCGGTAGACAGTATAAGTTAAATATATATTTAGAGTTAGATCAAAATGAACAGGCTAACTACAGTGATGGTCTTTTGACTTTTGGGCCTTTAATATAATGTCCATATAACTTCAATTTGTAACAATGAACTTCCTTGGTTTTAGTTTTGATTTTTCTTTTCCTCTACTATGAGCAATGGAAGTAACAGGTATTTCAATAAATCAGGTATGAAATAGATACATTTTAAAATACTTCAAGGCAATATAAACTTGATACTTCATAGATATTTGGCTCAAGAACATTGAAAAATGATTAAACAATAAATAATAATTCATACCTAATCATTTCCATAATTAACATTAACGGCCAAACTTACTACAAAAATAATGTATTCCATTATGCTACCAAAACTATTTATCTTCCTAAGTAGCATTATCATGTGTAAGGTAAGAAGCAATATGAGCTCTGCTGGATTTGAAAGCAGCCTTTCACTGCCTAATCTGAGTATCATCTCCATTGCAGGATAATTTCTTCTTTTTTTGAGTTTAACTACAAAAAATTTCTGCGTTATCTCTAGCTGGTACAAAAAATGTGTAAGAAAATCCTGAGTTGTGGATTCTTTTGCTTGAAACATCGTTTTTGGGGAGTTAGTTCAATGCTGGATATTTGGAGGAGCATTTTCATGCGCTTTCTTTTTGGGTACTGAGGTGACTGAACGAGTAGTGCTTTGTTTGCTTTTCGGTGTGATACGCTCACCATTGACTGAAGGTCTCTTAGGAAGCTGAAAGCGAGTTTCCTGGACCACACTGGAAGAGGGTTTTCTTTCGAGTTTTGGTGATCGAGGTAGTGTCAATGGAACCTTAGATTTAACTTGCGTATGCATTTTCAAAATGTTTTTCTCTTCAAGCTTCTGAAAGAACTGAGCATAGCAAATGAAAATAGGGTGTCAAAAGAATGGTAAACTTGCAAATGAGAATTAAATGGAAAAGATCATAGTGTCTAATCTTGCCTCTTTACGTTTTGCAGCTCTTTCTTCACTCCTAAATCTGAAAGGAGATGATATAATTGGTGATCTTGCTTTGCTTCCATTTGACTTCGTGTCGCTGCCATATAACAAATTTATTATGATTTACAAAATATGGTGTTTTTCTGGTTTAGTCCTTACGCAAGCTCCATTAACAAGTATATGAACTCAATGCTCATATTACTAAATGATGTTTGAGAAGTAAACATGAGGATCAGCTGAGATAAGCATTTGAGGTCTGCTAAAATATGAACACGGTTGAAATTCAAATAGCAAGTTCTTACTCTCCAGATAGAGGCTGCAGTATCCCTCCTGCTATAGTGCCTCCAGAAACAGATTTACTAAGTGCCTGATTTCTGTACGGATAAATTTTATATGTTAGCACAAAGAGCATTCAGATAGGACCAACTCTAATGCTTGTACGCGAGAAACTACCTCTTATCATCTGACTGGCAATTTGAAGGAAGAAGCTTTGATATCCCATAAATGGATGCCTAAATTTGTGAAATATAACTCGTAAGGGTATGTTAATTATCTTGCCTATGACAATATGTAAATACTGTATAGAAGGAACTAGATAAAGAGAACCAGATATAAGGTACGGAAATACCCTTGTAGAATTTTTTGTAATAGCTGAACACTCTTTTGACATTCGAATAGAACCTTTGCTGGTTAGACCAGAATGAGAAGCCAAATTGATTGACATGTGAACAGATTTTGAGTTTAGTTTCTTGTCGTTGATCAAGCCTCCCACCGGACTCTTACTCTTTGGCTTGAAATTTGTTCCTACATTGAGCTCTGTGGAACTCACCATTTTGGCCAAAGACTTCGATATTTTGGAAGCTCTACTTTGACTTGATGATTTCGACAATGAACTCATCTGCCTTTTATTAATTGGCAAAGCAACGGTGTTCTTTTGTATGCCCACATTCTCCTTTTCAGCAGCTCCCTGCTTGAAATAGAAACAAAACAGAGTTAAAGGAATTCACAAAGAAACGAAGGTTAATGCCATGATTTACCTCATTGAGCTGTGTGGAACTCACCATTTTGGCCAAAGACTTCGGGAATTTGGAAGCTCTACTTTGGATTGATGATTTCGACAATGAACTCATCTGCCTTTTATTAATTGGCAAAGAAATGGTGTTCTTTTGTACGGCCACATTCTCCTTCTCGGCAGGTTCCTGATTGAAATAGAAACAAAACAGAGTTAACGGAATTCACAAAGAAATGAACGTTAATGTCATGATTTACCTCAATCAGCTTTTTCTCTTCCGGTGCGGCTGCATTCATTTCAGAGTTCTCAACATTATCAAGCTCCTTCGAGTGTTCTATCTGAATAAGTTTCTCCACCTCTTCCTTTTCTTCTATTGCCTCTCCTGTTCTTTCCATGATTGCATTTTGTAAACAATCTGTCATTGCATCAGAAGAAAGTGCTAGCTCAATGATTTGATATTGTTCCTGTTTGTCGATGACAAGATCCCCAGTTGCTTCCTTGGGCAATGAATCTCCCAACGAATCACCGTCAATTTTGCTCATATTTTCGGTTTCTGGAAAATTAATAGCTGTCATGCTGTTAACTTTGATTTCAGTTTCTGGAACATTATTAGCTGCCATTTCTACTTGAGGAATGCTATTAAACGTGGTTTCAATTTCTGAAACATTATCAGCAGCCATTTCTTCTTCGGGAATACTATCGACTGTAGCATTTGGTTGCTTAGGCAAGGCTGTTGCTTTCATGGCAGCTCTTTTCTTGTAGTGATCTTCAAAGAAAGCTTTCTTTTGAGCAACAGAACCCGGCTTAGAAATTTTCTCAACTTCTTCTAAGTAGCGATTGTGAGAGAAACTTGACCATTTTTCCCAATCTAAAGATTCTGACATAAATCTTCCAAAGGAGATTGATTCTGAAAGGGCTCGAAAAGGGTCACCCTGTAAATAGAACATGTTTTGCCATCGCATTAAATCGCTACTAGAATCAACAAAACCATGAACAAAGAAACTCCAAAGATTTGTACTTTTCTTAATTATAAGATTAATCAGTAACCTCAATCAAGTTTCCTGTAATCAAATTTTACCCATACAAATAAACCATAAAATGGTAACTCTGTATATCAATTGAAATAAGTTCAAATAAAAATATGAAACAAAACACCTACATGGATAATACACATTCCAATTGACCAGGCCTAATTCTAATTATTTTGTTCCGAAGCAAAGTTATCCAAGGGGTGGTTCGTCCTATTCAGATATTCACGACGAAGAAGTACTGGATTCTCTTTCGGATAGGCCCTGCAAGGAGAAGGAAGGCTGGAATGGCAACAGACACTATTATTGAATTCACCCGATTCGAGAGTACCCTTTTTTTTTGGGAACATCCAGTGCCAAAGTCACTGAATGGGTAACCTAAAACGGACTATGGAATGTACTTTTTTGGGTTACGGGCGGGCATTTTACCAGAGGTTTCTATTGTATCAACTAGCCTAGACAGCAACCAAGAGCTGCAACCAAACAAATACATGCATAAAATAAGAAAAAAAAGGACTGAAAATTTAAATTATCAGAAATTCCCTATAGCATTGTTCCTGAGAAACATACAAATAAATTAGGCATTTGCATTTGCTTCCAAGCACCAATCAACCAGTGTAAGAGAATGAACATGAACTGATTTGAATCAAAATTCAAACAAAGAACAAAAAGGGGGGAAGAAAACCCATAACAAAGAACCAACTAAAGTTGGTTTGAGTGTTAAGAGTCTGAAGTCGCTTAAGCTAGATCTCGATTTCGAGTCTAGCATACGCATAAAGCTTTAATTGGGAGTGGATCCAACTAAAGGTGTAAGACGAGTCTTGAACCGACAAATCTGACAAACTATTACAAAACAAAATAAACCCATAACAAAGATGGATCTCATCCACAATTTGAATCAAATTTAAAATTTACTCATAATTTTTTTAGTACCTACTACTTATCTTGGTCTTGGAAGCCATATCAGTTCCCTTGTACTCGATGATGATGATGATGATATAGAGAATGTGGAAAATGCTAAAATGCGGGCATTATGCAAGAAAATTAAGGAGTTAACAAAAATGGGTATTTCTTTCCTTTCTTTAGTTTCTTGGTGTGAGATCAGAAACACACAGAAATAAGAACAGAAGCAAATTGAAAAAAAAAAAATACAGAATGAGAAGAGAAAAATGATTATATTGAAAGAACTCTCAACAACTCAAAACAGTTGCATGCTATTACAAGTTAATTCTTCATTTCCCCATTTTAAACCTAAATCTCACTAGATTTTCCATGATTTCGCAGTAACCAAACAAAACAATAACAATTAAACCAAACCAAACAGACCAAGATAAACAAAGAACATGAATTACCCAAATTGAAATTAAAACTGAAAGTTTTCATAAAACAAACCTCTTTGGTTTCCCGAGAAGCATTAGATGGATGAGAAAATGATCTCACAAGACAGGTTCGTTCACCCATTTCAGTCTTCCTATGTTTAAGACTTGAATCTGAGGCTCAAAACTCAAAAGGGTCGATTCACATTCCAAGCAAGAAAGAGAGAGTGAGGTAAAGGTAGCAGCTTTCTTGTATAAAGTTGAGGTTTTTATATAGGGTTTTGCTTTCAAATTCTTGGACAGGTTCTTCTTCTCTCTTGTTTAAGAAAGAAAGAACCGTTTGGTAATGCGAAAATGGAATCATGGAGCTGCATTCCTCAATTTGTATTTTTTTTGGGACCCATGTGAATAAAAGCTTACAACGTCTATTTTTGAAAGATATTAAGAAAAATGGATTAAACCCTATTTGGTCCTCTAAATTTTGTTATCCGGGGCCTACGTTATTATTTGATAATATTTATTTCAATGTACAGTCAAACCTTCATAAATTAATATTCGATAAATTAATAATTTTTTTTTTCTTCAAAAAAAAAAAATAATTTTTTTAAAATAATAATTTTTTCTGATCCTAACTTGGGTCAATTTAGTAAATTAATACTCGATAAATTAATATCTCTATAAATTAATAAAATTCCATAATCCTAACATTATTAATTTATAGAGGTTTTACTGTATTCCTATATCTTATTTCCAATTCAATTTTGACACAAAATTAACCAATGTATTAAAAAAAAAATTGTTTCTTACAATTTTAACATGTGATATATAAATATAACAATTGTTATAATTTTTATTACATAAACTTAATATGTGGATAAATAAGAAAAAAATTAATTCCGTATTTATCTATGTATTAAATCTATCTGAAAGAAATAAATAAATCAATTGTCACGTGTATAGGTCATGTGTCAAAGATTGTGTTTTATGTGGCTAAAATTTAACAAATTTGTTAATTCTCCATCTAAAATTGGTTAAATGTCTCCGATTAGAATATTTTAAGGGCAAATATTACCGAATGATACCACAAAATGTAAATGACAAAATTTTAAATATTGCAAGGACCAAATATAGATTTAATCCTAAGAAAAATATTAGTATGTTCTAAAAATTGAAAAATATAAGTCTATAAATTTAATAGGTTAGTTGCTATATGCTTCAATTTTTGAGTTAGGTTATGCTTACTTTGTTTTTTCTACCATTAGATGGTGATTAAAAAAATATTTTATCGTGTAAAATTGCATGAACAAAAACGAAGAAATGCAGTCCTTTTGTTAATTTTTGTCTCACCAAAAATAGATCTCTTTCTATAAAAATGTCTATCTCACCAATTTCTCACAACTCTCTCCTTAAAACAACTTCTACAAAAAAATCTTCTCTAGTAGTTAGTCACTATCATACTATTCAACGGTCACACACATCGTATAATATCTATTTTCTTTACTTTTAATTAATTGACTCTATTTTGTAATAATAAATTAATATTAATTGAATAAGTTTTTTTTAGAAATTGAATAAGTATTTAGGATCGGGATTTGATGAGAGTTTAGGTTTCTTATAAAGTAATTAATTTATTAGTCCCTATATTTTGATAAAACACACTGTTTAGTTCCTGTATTTTCAAAAACACACGATAAAGTCCCTAACATTTTTCTCGATGAACTGTTTAGTCCCTGCCACTAGACTCTCATGAAGATTCTGTTAGTCAATTTGGATTAGCAGAAACATCTTCCGTCATCACTGAAGCACTTGGCAGTAAACATGAGTTGAAAATATGGAGGAAATTAAACTCACAATTGAGAGTCAATTCTAACAGGAAGAGTAAGTGAGAGAGATTTGAGTCGATTTCTACCTTCAATTCAAACAGGAAGAGTGAGCATGAGTGTTTCGATTATGTGTTAGGGATTCAATTTTAACATGTGATATATAAATATGATAATTGTTATAATTTTAATTACATAAACTTAACATGTGGATAAATAAAAAAAAATTAATTCCGTATTTATCTATATATTAAATCTATTGGAAAGAAATAAATAAATCAACTGTCACGTGTATAAGTTATGTGTCAAAGATTGTGTTTTATGTGGCTAAAATTTAACAAATTTGTTAATTTTCCATCTAAAATTGGTTAAATGTCTCCTATTAGAATACTTCAAAGAGCAAATATTATCAAATGATACCACAAAGACAAATGATAAAACAATTTTCCTTAAAACAATTTCTATAAGAAATCTTTTCTAACAATTTTCTCCTTAAAACAATTTCTACGAGAAATCTTTTCTAGTGGTTAGTCACAATCACACTATTCAACGGGCCTCACACTTCGTATAATATTTATTTTCTTTACTTTTAATTAATTGACTCTATTTTGTAATAATAAATTAATATTAATTGAATAAGTTTTTTTTTTTTTAGAAATTGAATAAGTATTTAGGATCGGGATTTGAGAGTTTAGATTTCTTATATTTTGAGAATTTGCAAATGTAAAAATAATATTGACTCTATCATCATGAAGATTCATTTGAAAAATATAGGCCTAATACACAAATAACCCCCTGAATTTGTCCAAATATTACAACTGTCCCCTCCAACTTTCAATTGTAACAACTTACCCCTTAAACTTGTCCAATTGTAAAACAAAACCCCAAATTGGGAATTTTTTACCCCGTACTTGAAGCAACTGTAAAAACGTTTCTCCGGATTCGTATCACGACCAAAAATCTGATTATCACACTCCACGAGCGTTGCAGCTTTTGTATTTCACGTGTTTTTTCAATTGTAGTCCATGTCAGCAATTTGAGGTTATGTTTTACAATTGGACAAGTTTGAGGGATTATGTTTATAATTGGACAAGTCTGAAGGGTAAGTTGTTATAATTGAAAGTTCGGCAGGCAGTTGCAACATTTGGACAAGTTCAGGGGGTTATTTGTGTATTAGGCCAAAAATATAAGACTAAAAAATGTTGAAATTTAATGTAGTATATTTTAAATTAAAATATATGTATTTATAGAAAATTTAAAAGGGTACAATTTAATTTGGAATAAACCTGTATGATATATATAAATTAAGTAATGGTGAAAAACACCAAATAATGGTTACTTTATCAAAAATAAAAGTAACAATAGAATGTACTTTTCAATAAAATTCAAAAAATAAAATTCAATGTATACAATTATTTTGGAAGAGAATATATATTCTATAATTGTAAATATATTGATGCATTTATGCCATTTTTTTTAATTACAATCCCAGTCAAAGTGCATTGTACAGGTTTTTATAGCAAATGTATACTTTTTTTTCCAGACTAGTACAATGCGTGATTTGTTTTTTATAACTTTATATCAAATGTGACTATATATGTATATATAAATTATTAATTTTAGCAGGTAATTTTATTATATAGTAATATATTGAAAAATTGTAGTTAAATATGGTAAATGAATCGCTACTTTTTTTTTTTTTGGTAATTGAATCACTACTTATTAATAAGTATTATTAAGAACTTATATGTATATTCTCTAAAAAAAGAAAGAACTTATATATATATCATTTAATATTTCTTAAAAAAATATCATTTACTTAATATTTATTTGAATATAATTTTTTTTAGTACAATTATATGTTTTTTCCTCCGGTTGTGAAAAACACATGCAAAATAAAGAGAATATCTCTTTCATATTATACAACTACATATATATAAAGGGTTAAATGCACCATTGGTCACTGAACTTGTATGATTATCTTAAAATGGTCATTCAACTTCAATTTGTTTCAATAAAATCAATAAACTTTAAGTATTTATCTCAATTAGGTCACTATGACGATTTCATTGATTAAAAAAACACCGAAATGATGATATAAATTATATGTCAATATGAGACAGCTCATATTTCTAACTGACGAGGACATCCCTTCACTAAGCACGAGCCCGGAGCCAGGAGATGAGACCCGGGAAAGCCACCCGTGGTTGATGAGAGCAAAGGCAGCCAGCAAAGCACGCGGGGCATGCCTCCTTATGCGCGGGGCGCGGAGAGCCCCGTTTCAGGAGGAAAGCCCAGTAGCTCATGCACGCGGGGCGTGCCTCCTTATGCGCGGGGCGCGGATCCTGCATCCGGCATCCGAAAGGAGTTCTGCCCAGGAGGTCAACTACACGGGGCGTACTCCCAGGGACGCCACGCGTGAAGCCCATCAACGAGAACCACCAAGTTTAGGAGCTCAACCACGCGAGGCGTACTCGCAGGGATGCCATGCGTGAAGCCCATCAACGAGAGCCACCAGGTTCAGGAGCTCAACCACGCGGGACGTGATGAGGGCTAAGCGGGGCGTGTCCCACCTGGAGGATACTTCTTCACCAAGTTCTTATGTTGGGGACCATTTCTGCCTCATATGAATTTACAGTTTTGTCACCACTCTTTATTTACTGAACTACCCTTATTATTTCCCTCCCCATTTTGGCCATATCCATGATGCTAGGGTTGAAACCCTACTTGAGGTCTTTGGGGTCTTTTCCCTCTTATTTTGATGGAGTATATAAGCTCTTTAATTTGTAATGTTAAACAACTTTTTATGAATTAATATTGTAGCCTCCATTGGAGCCAAGGATTTTCCTTATTTGGGTTCTTTCCAACCTTCAAGTTTAGCTTGAGAAGATAGTATTCTTTGTGAGTTTACGGTTAAAACTCTCAGTCGACTTTAATCTACATCAGTTGGTATCAGAGCCGAGTCGTTTTCCTTCCCGAAGACTTCTTCTCGGAAATGGTTCAACCACGTATCACAAACGAAGCCACCGAATCCGTCGAGCAATGGGTTGATGTGCTAGAA
This sequence comes from Euphorbia lathyris, assembly GCF_963576675.1. Lineage (NCBI taxonomy): Eukaryota > Viridiplantae > Streptophyta > Magnoliopsida > Malpighiales > Euphorbiaceae > Euphorbia > Euphorbia lathyris. The sequence continues at coordinate 13,323,478 of NC_088914.1, read as the reverse complement.
GGCAACGTGAGGCAACTAACGGAATCCCTACGAGTGTTAGAAGAGAAGCACGACATGAGTACCCGAGATGTCCTTCTCGCTATTGAAGGACTAAAGCTCGAAGGTCGAAATACTCAAGGTCTCCTAGCCGAAGAACCTCACTAGCGGCAATAAGAGCAAGTCTGGCCCCAACATGACCGACAACCGACACCACCATCAAGAACAAATTATGCACCCCAACCGATGGGCCTTCAGGTCCACGAGGTAAGACATGCCAATCCCGTGAACATTAGAAATGTCGATAGTGATAGCGATGGGGATTTATTTGATGATTTTGAGATGCCTAGGATTGCTAGGAATATGGGAATTAGAATTGATGATAATGCTTTGAATGATAGGCATAGGCATGATATGAATGTAATTGATGTTGTTGGTCCCACGCATGTCCATGCCGGGAATGTCGATATTATGCATAATGATGTTGTAGGTGGTTATGAAAGGGAGAATTTCGGTTTGAATGACCCGTATGGGGGTAGGGGTAATGAAAGAGGCGGATATAGAGGCGAACCGAATATGAGAATGGGGTATGGGGGAAACTTTGAGAGGGATGATGCCTTCAAGTTGAAAGTGGACTTACCGTCATTCGGGGGAGAACTCGACATAGAGGGGTTTCTCGATTGGTTGCTTGAAGTGGAAAGGTTCTTTGACTATGCGGGTATACCGGAGGATCAGAAAGTCCGTTTAGTGGCTTATCGGTTGAAAGGAGGAGCTTCGGTTTGGTGGGATAACATGAAAGAGGGGAGAAGAAGAGGAGGAAGGGAGCCGATTAGATCTTGGCTTAGAATGAAGTCGATGTTGAGGGAGAGGTTTCTACCACCCGACTACGAGCAATACATCTATAGTTCATACCAGAATTGCTCTCAAGGGTCGAGGAGTGTGCACGAGTACACCTCGGAGTTCTTGCGGCTTTCGGCAAGGGCTAACTTGTCAGAAACCAAAATCCAAAAGACTTCAAGGTAACTTGAAGGGTTAAGGTACAACATCCAAGACCGGATTGGAACCCAAATGGTGATTCGGGTTCAAGACGCCCGTAATCTAGCATTGAAGGCCGAGTCGCAATTAAGTTTGAGGGGACGTGACGGCTATAGGAGAGACATGGTTGAGAATACGTATGGAGGGAGAGGAGCTCCCAAAGGAGTTGACAAAGGCAATGGAGTCGCTAGCTCGAGTGACCCCAAGGCGCCTTGTGCGGGAAAGGCACCTAGTGGGGATGTAAGGCCTTTTAAGGCGGCACAACCCCCTAGGGGAAATAACCCCTATGCAAGACCGGCTCCATTTAAGTGTTTCCGATGCAACGAGCCAGGTCACCGATCTAATGAGTGCCCCAAACGAAGAAGTGCCAACATGGTTGAGCGATATGATAAAGAAGATAAGTATGATGATGAGGGGGATGTATGTTGTGATCCGATAGATGATGAGGATGATGGGGAGTATGATGGTGGCCGGGCCATACATGTAGTGAGAAGGCTTTTGGTCTCGAGTAAAGTAGAGGCGGACCAAAGGCACCAATTGTTCCGAACCCGATGTCTAGTGCAAGGGGTGAAGTGCAATGTGATCATTGACAGCAGTAGTCAAGAGAACATTATTAGCGACACCACGACCAAAAGGTTTGGATTGAATATTGAGGCGCACCCTAGTCCGTATAGTGTGGGGTGGATCAAGAACGTGGGAGAGATGAAGGTCACTCAAAGGTGTAGGGTACCTCTTGAGATTGGTGAGTACCGAGATGAAGTTTATTGTGATATTATGGAGATGGATGCTTGCCATCTACTCTTGGGATGCCCTTGGCAATTTGATAGAGATGCTACCCATGCCGAAAGGAAGGACATCTATCGGTTTGTGAAAGATGGAGTTCGGTATGTACTCACACCTCTTGTAGGAGAGACAAAAACCAAAGGGAAATCTACCTTGATCGTTTGCCCGACTCATAAGGCATTTATTAACGAGTGTGAGGAAAGTCAAACGGTCTATGTAGTGATGGTGAAATCAAGCACACCGTCGGAGGGTATAGGAAGCGAAGATAGGGAGGTTCCGGAAGACATGGGAAGATTGCTTAATGAATTCCGAGATGTATTTCCGGAGGAGCTACTATATGGGTTACCACCTCTACGGGACATTCAACACCACATTGATCTAGTGCTGGGAGCTAGCTTGCCTAGTCTCCCTCATTACCGGATGAGTCCCAAGGAGAGTGAGGTTATGAAGGAAAAGGTTGAGGAGTTGATAAACATGGGGTATGTTAGAGAGAGTATGAGCCCATGTGCGGTTCCAGCATTGTTGACACCAAAAAAAGACGGGTCATGGAGAATGTGTGTGGATAGCCGAGCCATCAACAAGATCACTATACGATACAAGTTCCTGATTCCCCGACTTGATGACATGCTTGACCAATTGAGTGGGTCTAAGGTCTTTTCGAAGATTGACTTGAGAAGTGGATACCACCAAATCCGGAGTAAGGCGGGAGATGAGTGGAAGACAACGTTTAAGACGCGTGATGGGCTGTATGAGTGGCTAGTGATGCCGTTTGGAATGACCAATGCACCGAGTACTTTTATGAGGTTGATGAACCAAGTCTTACGTCCAGTGATTGGGAAGTTTGTAGTGGTATACTTCGATGATATCCTCATCCATAGCAAGACATTGGAAGAACATGTAGAGCACTTGAGGTCCGTCTTAGCATTACTTCGGGAGAATCAACTCTTTGCCAACACTAAGAAGTGTGATTTTATGATGGAGAGTTTGGTGTTTCTCGGGTATGTGGTAAGTAGGAATGGAATCCGGGTTGATGAAGAAAAAGTGAGGGCTATTCGGGAGTGGCCGACTCCAAAGACAGTTGGGGACATTAGAAGCTTTCATTGGTTAGCCACTTTCTATAGGCGATTCATTCGGAATTTCAGCGCCATAGTGGCCCCAATGACTGAGTGTTTGAAGAAGGGGAGAGGCTTCAAGTGGGAAGATGAGTAAGAGAATAGTTTTGCATTGATTAAGGAAAAGCTAAGCACCGCTCCGGTTTTAGCGTTTCCAGATTTTGACAAGCTCTTCAAGGTTGAATATGATGCAAATGGAGTAGGAGTTGGGGGAGTGTTGATGCAAGAGAGGCGGCCCATTGCTTACTTCAGTGAGAAGTTGTGTGAATCAAGACAAAAGTGGGCCACCTACGATAAAGAGTTTTATGCGGTAGTGCGGGCTATCAAAACGCGGGAGCACTATCTCATTAGAAAGGAGTTCATGTTGTATACCGACCACCAAGCCCTCAAATACTTGAAAAGTCAAAAACAACTCCGGAGCTCCATGCATGCTAGATGGTCCACTTTTATGGACAAGTTCCCCTATAAGCTTCTCCACAAAGCGGGTCAACAAAACAAGGTGGCAGACGCCTTGAGCCGAAGAGTAGCACTCCTAAAAACCATAGCCTTGGAATTAGTGGATTTTGAGCACATCAAAGGGGAGTACGATGAAGATCCGGACTTCGAAAGTGAGTGGGAGAAGTGTAGGAATGGCGCCGAGGGAGGCGAGTATCAGTTAGTTGATAGGTTCCTCATCAGGGGCAGCCAGTTATGCCTTCCAAGCGCGTCCATACAAGAAAAGGTGATCCGGGAACTACATGGAGGGGGTGTTAGGAGGCCACTTTGGTAGAGATAAGACCTTTGAAGCATTTAGCTCCCGTTACTATTTGGCCGAGGATGAGGAGAGATATGGCATATATCGTGGAGCGATGTGAGAATTGCCAAACCTCCAAGGGACATGCTACTAATCCCGGGTTACGTATGCACTTACCGGTTTCGGAAACCATTTGGGAGGATCTCTCAATGGACTTTGTCTTGGGGCTACTGAGGACTCAGCGTGGTATGGATTCTATTTTCGTGGTGGTGGACAGATTCTCGAAAATGGCCCATTTCATCCCATGTCGGAAGACTAATGATGCCACCGCCATTGCTAAGCTTTTCTTCCATGAGGTGGTGAGACTACATGGGGTTCCGAAGAGCATAGTGTCGGATCGGGACACGAAGTTCATTAGCCACTTTTGGCGGACTCTTTGGACTATCCTCGGAACCACTTTGAAGTTTAGTACCGCGGCTCACTCGTAAACGGATGGGCAAACCGAAGAGGTAAACCAGATTTTGGGAAATCTGTTGAGAAGTAACTGTCGGGACAAACCCAAGATGTGGGATTACGTGATTACACAAGCCGAGTTTGCTTACAACTCCACCATGAGCTCTACCACCGGGAAGTTACCTTTCGAGGTCGTGTACACCAAGGCACCGAACCATTCACTTGATTTGGGAGAGGTCCCAAAGGGAGAGAAGAAGAGTATCGCTGCCCACAATTTGGCCAACGATTACCATCAAATGCACCAAGAAGTCCGACATAGCATTGAAGAGAAGAATAACAAGATCAAGACCAAAGTTGATGAGCACCGGAGAGATGTGCAGTTTGAAGTTGGGGATGAGGTGATGGTGTATTTGGGGAAGGAGCGGCTCATGCATGCCATGAGTAGCAAATTGAGGCCGAGGAAGTACGGTCCCTACCGGGTCGCCAAGAAGATTAGTGCCAATGTCTACCAACTAACCCTTCCTAATTGGCTTGGGAAGATGTCATCTTCTTTTAATGTGCAGGACCTTAGCTTGTGAAAACCGGAGGGAACGTTGCCGACCAAGATATCTGAGGCGGAGTCCGACTTTCAAAGAAGGGGAGAATGATGAGGACATCCCTTCACTTAAGCACGAGCCCGAAGCCAGGAGATGAGACCCGGGAAAGCCACCCGTGGTTGATGAGAGCAAAGGCAGCCAGCAAAGCACGCGGGGCATGCCTCCTTATGCGCGGGGCGCGAAGAGCCCTGTTTCCGGAGGAAAGCCTAGTAGCTCATGCACGCAGGGCGCGGATCCGGCATCCGAAAGGAGTTCTGCCTAGGAGGTCAACTACACGGGGCGTACTCCTAGGGACGGCACACGTGAAGCCCATCAACGAGAACCACCAAGTTCAGGAGCTCAACCACGCGGGGCGTACTCCCAAGGATGCCATGCGTGAAGCCCATCAACGAGAGCCACCAGGTTTAGGAGCTCAACCACGCGGGGCGTGATGAGGGCTAAGCGGGGCGTGTCCCGCATGGAGGATACTTCTTCACCAAGTTCTTGTGTTGGGGACCATTTCTGCCTCATATGAATTTACAGTTTTGCCACCACTCTTTATTTACTGAACTACCCTTATTATTTCCCTCCCCATTTTGGCCCTATCCATGATGCTAGGGTTGAAACCCTACTTGAGGTCTTTTCCCTCTTATTTTGATGGAGTATATAAGCTCCTTAATTTGTAATGTTAAACAACTTTTTATGAATTAATATTGTAGTCTCCATTGGAGCCAATGATTTTCCTTAAGGTATAAAAGAATGCATTGATATCATAACATTATACAGTTATGTAGAATATAATAGTTTTTATGTTTAAAAATATAGGTATCAAGTATAAACATGATAAAGTTCGGGTTTCAAAAATATATTATATTTTTAGGGTTGATTTGATAATGGATTGCCAATTGTAAAGATTGAGTTGATATCTAAAGGTTAATTTGGACTAAATAGACCTTGATCCAACCCTTTATTCCTTTTATTTTCTATGTAATTTTAATAACGACTTTAAAATATTTATAGGGATAGATAAAAACACATACGATTAAATTATATCTTTTTCATTTCGTTGAAATCAACACTGTGAGTCGAAATCTTCTTTCCTTTTCTTTCTGACCATATCACTAAACGTCTAAGCCCTAAGTTCCCCTACTTTGCTTGATTCCTTCCCACATCGCCTTCGCCGATCATCACTACCATCGGGAGGCAAACGGACGTCTAAGCCCTAAGGTGCAATTCTTCTTCTTCTTATTAGATGTTTAACTTGGGAAATTGGATTCATTCTTCTTATTAGCTCTCAGTTGAAGCTTAGAACCAAACACATTTGATAAATGCTATTTCAATTTTGATATCAATCTGAGTTTCCAACCCAGAAACTGAATTTCATGTGCTTCGGGTTTGTTGGTAACTCTACCCATGTTTGGAGTAAGTTTTGGGACTATTTGTAAGCTACTAGGAGACAGACGCTCATCAATCATTTCTAATTAGTTCCTAATATAACTAGGATATATGATCATAGTAACTTAGTCTGTTCACACTGTTTGATCTCACAATACATGAAGATGAATTGTTTTTTCTGCTAGTTGAGAGGATATACAGTACTTAGAAGGTATTGAAATTGCATAAAATTGTAGCTACATCATCTCTCCTACTAATGCAATTTACTGGTATAGTTCAATAGGCATATTTGTCTATTAGATGTTCATTTTCCTGGTCTTATGTCCTAATTTTACTTTTGAGCTAGCTACTTCCTGACTCCACTCAGGGAATTTGCCTCCAACTTATGGGTTCAATTCTCGGTTGAGAGGTTGAGTGTTTTTTGTGAAGTGAATTTAGGTTCCTTCAATGATTTATATTCTGGAAGAACATGGGAGGTTTGATTTTCTTGTTACCTGTATCTGTGAACTGTAACTGCAATTGTTCTAGCTTTGGCTTGCACTTCTATGGCAGAAGGAAAATTCTAGAATGATACATGCTGTAGAGTTCATATTGACTCTACATTTGGTAGCAATGATACATGCTAACATGTATATAAATATGTGTTCCTATTTTTGTTTAATTTTTCTGGCACTCCATGTGGTTATTTGCTCTTAAAAAATATATATTTTGTACACATGTTGAACCTGAAACTACAACCTTGTGTTACACAAACCAATACATCCTATTGTTTTTGCTACCTTACTGCCATGATATGAATATTCACTTTTGTAGATTATGAGGAATATTTATTTGTCCAGATTAATTCATTTTTTGATGGGTCTCTAATTTTCATTTCTTCCAATGTATTAATTTCTATTATTTTGTAGCTTCTTATTATACTGTGATGTATTCTGTTTTTATCACTACTGATTATATGAGAGGGAATTTTGCACTGCAATTTAATATAACTTATGTTGGCTTCTTAGTCAGTTTGTGATATTTTCATTTGTGTCATTTGGTTTTGGCTTATTATTTGCTTTTCCATTTCTATTCGTAGAAAAGCTTCTTTGACTTTGTATGTAATTGTAGGAAATATTATAACTTGAGGAACTGATTCTGTTCATATTAAGATTATTCATTCTGTATTAATTTTCCGATTGGTTAACCTCTTTTAAACCTTCTTCTACTCCTTTATTGAATTTTACTTGTTTTTCTTGGTGGTATAAGGTTATAGTAGTTGATAATGGTCTACTTAGAACATAATTGAATTCATTCTTAATCTTGCTTAAGCCCTTGTTCTTTGTGATGCTGGAAACGCTAAATAGTTTGTATTTTGCATAATTTGCAGCACGCATATGGTCGAATTGATGTGCCATATGGCATTAGTTCAATAGAGTTGCAAGCAATAATGCCATTGTGTTACTATAGGGCATAGGCATGTCCCAGCGTCTTAACAATGTTCCATTCCATTTCTTTGCAAATTTTGTAAGTAAATTCAAGTAGAGACTATATGTTAAATATATATTTAGAGTTAGAATTAATATGAACAAGCTAATTACATTGATGGTCCTTTAGCTTTTGGGACTGTATATAATAACTTCCATTTGTAACAATGAACTACCTTAGCTGCTTTAGTTTTCATTTTTGTTCTTCCCTCTATTATGCAACAATGGAAGAAACATGTATTTTAGCTGCTTTATCATCTCCATGGCAGGATTTTTTTTTGGCTTTCGGTCTGAGACGCTCCCAATTGACTGAAGGAGGAAGATGAAAGCAAGTTTCTAATCTTGCCTCTTTGCGTTTAGCAGCTCTTTCTTCGGTCCTAAAGAAGAAAGGAGAAGGTACAGTTGGTGACCATCCTTTGCTTCCATTTGACTTGGTGCGACTGCCATACAACAAATTTAGGATGATTTAGTTAATGATGTTTGAGAAATAAACATGAGGATAAGCATTTGAGTTGTGGTAAACTATGAAGAGTGATAAAATTCAAATAGGAAGTTCTTACTCTCCAGATAGAGCAGATTTGGAGGTTAGCTTCTTATTGTTGATCAAGTCCCCTGCCAAACTCTTACTCTTTGACTTTAGGATTTTGGAAGCTCTACTTTGAGTGTTCATCTGCCTTTTATTAAGTGGCAAGGGCATGGTGTTCTTTTGTAGAGCCACCTCTTCCTTGTTTGAGGAACGTTAGTATAAGCCATTTCTTCTTCAGAACTACAAGCATTCAGTTGCTTGGCAGCTCTCTCCTGGTAGAGCGATTCAAAGAAAGCGGTAGTTCGAGCGACAAAACCAGAAGTAGAAAGTTGCTGAGCTTCCTCCAAGTAGGGATTGCGAGAGAAAGGAGACCTCTTCTCCCAAGCTAAGGATTGGGACATGAATCGTCCAAGGTAGATTGAATCCATGAAAGAATGAAAGAAAGGAGAGCCTCCTTGATCCTAAAATAGAGTAACAAAGAGAAGAGAAGTGAAAGCTAAAGGAATAGAAAGAAGGAAGAGTTTGTGTGTAGAATACAGATGAGGCTCACAAGAAAAAGGTAGCAGTATATATATAGAGGTTTCTGAATACAGAGAGAGATTAATGGAAATAACGGAGAGAGATTAATGCTAATTTGAATATTGTATATAGTTGACTGGACACAGCTTCTTCTAAGAGCAGTTTTGTATTTCGAATATAACATTTTTGTATTCATTCTTCAAAGGTATTTTGAATATATATTCTGCAGGATTGCACATTAATCCAACACTAATTGGGTTTTTACTTTCCTTTTTACATTTCTTACCTAAATTACATCCCAAATGTGGTGTTACTGCATATTATCCCAACACTAATTGGCTTCAGAAATTTGACTTTCCTTTTAATTTTTCCATTACACCATATTCATCATTATAACAATCGTTTCCTTCTTGACACAGGTTTTTTGATTTCCTTTTCAATGCATAATTTTTTTCACTTTTATACATTAAATTAAATTTCAACTTTTAAATTTAGAAAATTTTAACTCTCATTAAATTTAAAATGTGAATGGAATAAACTCTTAAAATATATCAATACACTTTTAATTCAATTTTTTTTTGAAGCATTTTAATTCAAATTTTTAACTTCAAAATTACCACTCTTGTTCATGTCATCTATTCTTAAAGCTAATAACCAATATTAATTTTATTCATATTGTATTTTAGGTATAAACTTAATATAATTTTTGACAAATTAACCAAAATACAATCAGTTTTTATAATATCTTAAATTTATAATTATTTTATAAAATTGAGTTAAATTGTGGAATATTGTCAATTTAAGAGCCAAGTTAATATATAAAATTCAATTATTCTAGCTGCCAACTTTAAGAACTATTTTTGATGCTTAATTCATTTTTGTAAGTCTATAAAATTGAAATCAGCTAAAATTGTTTGCAAATACTTCACATTTAAATATATTGGGTAATTAATTTATTAGTCCCTATATTTTGACAAAACACACTGTTTAGTCCCTGTATTTTCAAAAACACATGGTAAGGTCCCTAACTTTTTTCTCAATGAACTGTTTAGTCCTTCCGTCTATTTGTTAGATTTTTTACCGTTTATGACTTCATAAATGACTAAATTACCCTTTACTATTTACCTTCAAACTTTAGAAGGGGAAATTCAATTTAAAAGAAGAAGCTATTTGTATGGAGAACAAGAAAAAGAAAATACACAATGCTTACGAATTTGAACGATTAAGAAGAAAATCAAGAAGAAGAACACTCAAAGTTGATTTCAGATGCATTAAAGTTTAAAGCAAATGAAAAGAAGAACGCAAATCCAAATTGACTAACAAAATCTTCATGAGAGTCTAATGGCAGGGACTAAACAGTTCACTGATAAAAAAGTTAGGGACTAAACAGTTCATCAAGAAAAAGGTTAGGGACTTTATCATGTGTTTTTTAAAATACAGGGACTAAACAGTGTGTTTTGTCAAAATATGGGGACTAATAAATTAATTACCCAAATATATTTAATCACATATATTTTCGGGCTAGATGGAGACTATTGGAACCAATTTCCCATATTGCAGTTTTATCATTAGTCCTTAATTCTTTATATAGGAGAGATCAAGTGTGACACATTGCTTATGGTGCGACAAGCTTTATAGTGTGGCAAAGACCAATTTTGTAATTAACCAAAAGGAGGTGACAAATTTGTAAATAAAAGGAAAGAGAAAATTGTTTTATTTTTTTCTTTAAAATGCATTTTCCCAACTTTTCCAACCTCGTTTTTCAAAACATTTTATACCGTTGGACTCGTCTTAATTAAACGGTCATTTTAAAATCCATGAAGCTCAAGTAAAAAAAATTTCGGTGAACGGAATCCGGGTGGGCGTTTTCCGGCAAGCAAAAGAGTGTCCAGAAAATTATCAAAAAATTCCAGAAAATGTAAAACATTATTCTAAGAAACTTTAATTCTTGGGTCGAAGCGAGATTTCTTACGGTTTAGTTCCAATATAACTTTTTCCTTAATTTTATCCATTTTACATGCTTCAACAATTTGTTAGGTAAAAACTGTAAGTAATCTCGCTTTGAGCCAAGAATTAAAGTTTCTTAAAATAATGTTTTACATGTTTTGAAATTTTTTGATAATTTTCTGGACACGTTTTTTGTCCTACTTACGTTGTTCCAAATCAATGTATCATTTGTTCCAACATAATACTTATATTGTTCCAACAGAAAATTGTTTTATTTCTTTTCTTTAGAATATATTTTTCTGACATTTCTAACCTCGTTTTTCGAAAAATTTTATATTATTAGACTCGTCTAAATTAGAAAGTCATTTTAAGATCCTTGAAGCTCAAGTAAAAAAAATTCCGGTCAACGAAATCCGAGTGTGCGTTTTCTGGCAAGAAAAAAAGTGCCCAGAAAATTCTAAAAAAAATCCAAAAAATGTAAACCATTATTCTAAGAAACTTTAATTCTTGAGTCGAAGCGGGATTTCTTACGGTTTAGTCCCAATAAAACTTGTTCCTTAATTTTATCCATTTTACATGCTTCAACAATTTATTGGGTCAAAACTGTAAGGAATTTCGCTTTGAGCCAAGAATTAAAGTTTCTTAAAATTATGTTTTACATGTTTTCGAATTTTTTGATAATTTTCTGGGCACGTTTTTTTGTCCTACTTACATTGTTCCAAATCAGTGTACCATTTGTTCTAACATAATACTTGTATTGTTCCAACAGAAAAATGTTTTATTTCTTTTCTTTAAAATATATTTTCCCGACATTTATAACTTTGTTTTTCGAAAAATTTTATACTATTAGACTCGTCTAAATTAGACGGTCATTTTAAGATCCCTGAAGCTCAAGTAAAAAAAATTCCGGTGAACGGAATCCGGATGGGCGTTTTCTGGCGAGAAATAAAGTGCCCAGAAAATTCTCAAAAAATTTAAAACATTATTCTAAGAAACTTTAATTTTTGGGTAGAAGTGAGATTTCTTACGGTATAGTCCCAACAAATTGTTGAAGCATGTAAAATGGATAAAATTAAGGAAAAAGTTTTATTGGGACTAAACCGTAAGAAATCCTGTTTCGACCCAAGAATTAAAGTTTCTTAGAATAATGTTTTACATTTTCTGGAATTTTTTGAGAATTTTTTGGGCACTTTGTTTCTCGTCGGAAAACGGCCACCCGGATTCCGTTCCCGGAAATTTTTTTACTTGAACTTCAGGGATCTTAAAATGGCCGTCTAATTTAGACGAGTCTAATAGTATAAAATTTTTCAAAAAACGATGTTAGAAATGTCAGAAAAATGTATTTTAAAGAAAATAAATAAAACAATTTTCTCTATCCTCTCTTTCATTTTATTTACCAATTTGCCAACTTACCCTTTTTAATTATCATCAAAACTACGTAGTTTTGTTATGTCACACAATAAGCTCATTGTCACAACTTAAGCCCTTGTCACGCTGGATCTCACCCATATATATATATATATATATAACCAATCAGCTTATTATAATATGTGACCGATATATATATATTTCTTGCAATTCTTTATTTAATTAATTAAAAGTAGATAATATTGAACTCTTTAATTTTATCTATTAATTATTCTAAATTAATTTAATAAACATATAATGAAGAAATGACAATGATTTAAGAAAGAAGCGTGTAAATTTATCTTTTTTTTAATATAATGAAAAGAAACCTATTAATAGTGGTTACAGATTGAATTCATTTAAAGGTTGATATTGCTCTACCAAAAGAAACCTATTAATAAAAATATAAGTCTCTTTACAAAAATAAAAATAAAAAATATAAGTCGATATATTCTTTGATTATAAATATAAAACCATCTCGCTACAATAAATAACTCGACCTAATTCTCTTAGAGGTATATATTTATAGTATTTTATTTCCTTATATTACAATCCTACTCAAATTAGAAAAGTTTATTTAATTAGGAAAATAATTATTTTCTTCCATTCCATGGGGATTAAATTACACATAAAACAATTATTTCCTAAATAAATATTATTATTTGGAAAGCCTAATTAATTAGGTAAATAATTATTCTTTTTCATATGTATAAACTTAACCATATATAATAATTATTTATAAACCTAGTTAGGATGTTTTAGGCCTGTTTGCTTTTGTGCATCTAAAGGTGTAAACCTAATTGGGATGTTCTGGGTCACTTTTTCCTTTCCGACTTCCATCTACAATAAAAAAAAACCAAATATAAAATAATTATTTGCAAATAAATATGATTTTTGTAAAATTAATGAGGCCGATTAGTCTGTGTAATGTGTGCTATACAAAGCTGTTACTAAAATTGTGGCAAATAGGCTCCGGTGTATTCTTCCTGATATTATCAGCCAGAATCAAGGCAGTTTTGTTCCTGGTAGACAGATGATGGATAACGTTGTTATTGCTCAGGAAATGGTTCATTCCATGAAAATTAAGAAGGGAAGGAAATGTATTGTGGCTCTTAAGTTGGATCTTGAGAAGGCTTACGACCGCTTAAACTGGAACTTTCTTATGGATAGTCTTAAGAAAGCTGGTATCCCGGATAACTGGAGGAGATTAATCGAGGTCTGCATTTCTTCCCCTGTTTTTCAGGTCCTGATCAATGGAGATATGTCTAAAGAGTTTTCACCTTCCAGGGGCATCCGGCAAGGGGATCCTATGAGCCATTTCTTATTTGTTATAGCTATGGAGAGGTTGTCTCACCTTATCCAAGAGGCGGTGGGTAATGGTGTTTTCCACCCTGTTTCCATCAACAGATTCTGTCCTCAGATTACCCATTTGTTCTTTGCAGATGACGTTATGATCTTTGTGGAAGGAAATGAAGAGCAAATTGGTGTGGTTATGGACATTCTGAACTGTTTTTGTGCTGGCCAGAAGATTAACATCCAAAAATCTAGGATGCTTTGCTCTAAAAATATGAGTAAGAGTGTTTGCAATAAGCTTAGTGAAATTTCTGGTATTCCTCTAACTAGTTCTTTAGGCAAATATCTGGGGGTTCCCCTCCACAGTGACAGAGTTTCTAAAGCCTCCTTTAAAGAAACTATTGACAAAACTAGTGGAAAATGTGCTATTTGGAAAGCCAGGACTCTTTCTCTCGCTGGCCGTCTTACTCTAATTCAATTGGTCAATTGTGCGGTGCCGAACCACATTATGCAAGCGTGCAAATTGCCTGAGCCTGTTCTGAATGATCTGGATAAAATCAATCGGCGTTTCCTTTGGGGGGATTCAACGGAGGGGAAGAAGATCCACATGGTTCCTTGGAAGGAGGTTTGTCAGCCTAAGAACATGGGGGGGTCTTGGGATAAGACAAGCGAAAGATAATAACAAAGTGTTATTGATGAAGCTGTTGTGGAGAATGTGGCAACTCCCCTCTTCTCTTTGGGTCCGTCTCCTCTATGGGAAATATAGAAAAGATAGAATCTTTGAGGGGGGGGGGGGGCCAAGGAGAGAGTTGGTAATTGTTCTTTTCTCTGGAAAGGCCTTAGTTCTATCTTTTCAGAGTTCTGTTCTAGGATTGGCTGGGAGGTGGGAAACGGAAAATCTATCAGTTTTTGGAATGACCCGTGGATTGGTGGTAAACCCCTTTTAGAAGAGTGTATTTCCCTTCCTCCCGATAATGTCCGCAATTGGAGGGTTGCGGATGTGGTGGATGCTGAGGGGGATTGTATTTGGGATAAATTTGCATCCTTTTTTAATCTGGATATTCTCCTAAAAATCAGAGGAGTTAAGATTAGTAATATGGAGGAAGATAAGGATAGGCATTGTTGGGCATTGACTAATAACGATGCTTATACCTGTAAATCTGCTTATGAAGCTTTCAATCAGAATGAGGCGGGATCAATCTCTGATGTCTGGAAGAGTGTTTGGGCTTTAAAAATTCCCTACCGTATTAGAAGCTTTCTCTGGCTTGGGGCCAAAAATAGGTTGCTAACTAATTCAGAGAAGAACAGACGGCATCTGGTGGATTCCGGTGTTTGTAGCAGATGCAGGGGCCATGTGGAAACTCTTTGTCATGCTCTTAGGGATTGTACTAAGAGCAAGGAGGTGTGGTCAAAATTTCTTCCTCATCATGTGCTCTCAAATTTCTTGGCCCACTCTGATGTTGACTGGTTTGCTGATGGCGTTAGTGGAAAGCTGTTGGACAACCTTGAACATGGTAATATTCTCTTTGCAATTGTCTGTCACCAGATTTGGAATTGGAGGAATGTGAAGATTTTTGAAAGGAAAACTGTTGCTCTTCCTAATTTGGAAGGTTTCTTCTTCAAAAAATTATCTAATATTTTGGCCAGTTTCAAAGGTGATGACCTTGCTATTTATACCCCAAAGAGGAATATTCATCTCCTTGGTTGGTGTAGGCCTAGAGAAGGGGAGGTTAAATTAAACACGGATGGTTCGTGCCTTATTTCCGGTAAAATCTCGGCAGGAGGGGTTCTTAGGGATGATGGAGGCGCTTGGCTGTCTGGGTTTGTTCACAACTTAGGCATGAGGTCTTCCTTTTCAGCTGAGCTTTGGGGGATATTTTCTGGCCTAAGGTTGGCAAAGAGTCTGGGTGTGAATAAACTGCGGGTTGAATCGGACAACCTTGAGGCCATCAAAATGATTTCCGATATTAATGCTATTTGTCTTAATAGCCGTAATTTAATTAAAGGCATTAGAAGGCTTTGCTCTTCCTTTGACGCCATCAGTTTCAGCCATATCTTCAGAGAGCAAAACAGGGTTGCGGATCGTTTGGCTGCTGAGGGGCATGAGCGGATGTTGGGCGTCACTACCTTATCTTCTCCTCCTGATTTCTTATCTTCTCTTCTTTTGGAAGATGTTATAGGGGTTAGCTTCCCTAGGCTAATCCCAGGTTAATTCTTCGGTTTTGTTTGTTTTTTCTTTCCTGTTTCTACCAAAAAAAAATATATATATATATATATATATATATATATATATATATATATATATATATTCATTCAATATAATTAATTTTTTATATAATATTTATTCTTAATTAACACTATTTACTTATTTAATATTTAGATAGTTTAATCGTATTAACAATATAATTCAATTAATTATTTAATAAAAAATACATACATATATTTTCAACCCCTATAGAGAATATATGAACCAATTCGTAATTTTACTATTTCATACTTTATCCTTAATTCAATTTGTGTCGTCAATTAGATTCTTACCGCAACTAACTATATGTTGGGTCTAGTCCAAGAACTTGATCGTTGATTGGTTTTCCTGAAGTTGATTTGCGCTCGGGTACTCTTCCTAAGTACACTATGATGCCAAAGTCAGTATGACTATCAAGAAAATATTATAAAGGAATGTAGAATTTGCCCTGAAATGAAAGAAATACTTTTTTTTTTATAAAGGGTCCCAAAAGTTGATATTACTTTAATGCCCTTGGGTGGTGACTGTGAATCGGTTTGAGGCTCCTTGATTTATATATAGATGAATGATCCTTTTTTAGAGTATTAGGCCCATTTGGGCTTGTGATTTTAATGTAACGGATTCGTAATAGATGTCCTCCAATGGTGCATTTCGAATCATTGCATGCGAAACTATGTTTTAATGGTTTCCATCTGATGGCACACATGCTTAATATCTGTCCGCATAGAAGGGGAGTAAATAGTCATTGCCTTTTAACTTGCTGGTGGTTACGTAGTGGTGAAGGGTCATATAAGTCAACTGTTTAGCTGAACCTTTTCATATTCTTATAGGATCAGTATCTCATCTTTTGAGAACTTTATCTTTCATATTCTTATGTTTATTTTGCTTATGCTTTATTTATTAATTCTGTTCATACTTATTTTTGTTGTACTTCTAGGGTCTCCATGGCAGGATTTTTTTAGCTTTCAGTATGACACGCTCCCCATTGACCCAAGGAGGAAGCTGAAAGCGAGTTTCTAATCTTGTCTCTTTGCGTTTTGCAGCTCTTTCTTCGGCCCTAAAGAAGAAAGAAGAAGGTATAGTTGGTGACCATCATTTGCTTCCATTTGAATTTGTGTGGCTGTCATACAACAAATTTAGCATGATTTAATGTTAGAGAAATAAACATGAGGATAAGCATTTGAGTTGTTGTAAAATATGAAGAATGATAAAATTCAAATAGGAAGTTCTTACTCTCCGGATAGAGCAGCTTTTGAGGTTAGCTACTTGTTGTTTATCTTTTGAGGTTAGTTTCTTGTTGTTGATCAAGTCCCTTACCAGACTCTTACTCTTTGACTTTGCGATTTCGGAAGCTCTAGTATGAGTGCTCATCTGCCTTTTATTTATTAACGGATAGTATAATACATATTTGAATTGAATTTATATAACAATATATTTATTAACAGATAAAAAAAACAAGTCTTATTAATCCTTGCTAATTCTCGATGACCCTGTCCGTCCTACTAACGCCTAAGGTATTTTACACATCAACAAACACATGTATTCTTTGGTTCAACTCAATCCAACTGCACCCGGGATTCTTCTTGATTCCTTCTAATTCTCGTTACATATTCACAAGCGTGACATAAGGAATGGCATTTTTAGGTTCCAGCTTTAGAAACTCTTTTGCTTGCTACCTTTTCTGCTAGTTCTATGTTTCCAAAGGCACCAAGCAATGCAGCCCAATCAATGGAGTCCGGGCTAAGCGGCATCTTCTTAATTAGCTGCTCAGCTTCATGCAGCTTGCCTGCTCGACCCAAAAGATCAATCATCCACGAAAAGTGTTCTGATTCTGGTTTGATGGCATACTTCTCTTTCATCATGTTAAAGTACCGCTTCCCTTCCTCGAATTCACCAGTGCGTGCACAGGCAGAGAGGATCGAGATGAAGGTTATTCTTGCCGGGGAAATACCAGGGTCGAGCATCTGTTCGAAAAGGTTCAGACTTCAGTGATCCCATTCCAACTCCATGTTGTGCATAGCCTGCAAGAATTGAATTAAATGACACATTATTACGCTCAGGGCATCCTATCAAAGCATCTTGAAGATTTCCACACTTGGAATACATTGCAACAAGTGCATTATTTACTGAAACTAGATTAGAAGGAATTTCAGATTTCATTGTCAGTGCATGAATCTGTTTTCCCTGAGAAGGAGAAGACAGATTCGAGCACGCCCTAATTACACACACAACACAAAGCTACAATCATCTGGCGATAACCAGCACATTGCATCTGGCTGAATAGCAATCAAGAGCTTCATCAGACAGTTCATCATCAAAGGAAAAACTAGAAATCATTGTATTCCAAAGAACTAAATCTGGTTCAACAATCTCGTCAAATACCCAGCCCCGCACTTCATATACACATCAATCAAACTACTTCCTACATGACAATTCCAATAGAATCCAGTTTTAATCAACTTGGCATGGAACTGAAGCCTCCCAAACAAGTCATTCAATGATGTAAATGCAGTCAAAACACTTGCCAAAGTGAATACATCAATGTCAAAGCCCTTATTAGTCATTGCTAGGAACAATTTCAATGCTTTTAAACCCCTCTTTATGCTACAATCATAGTGTTCCAAGTAACCTATTTCACACAATCAAAATACATATACACATTCTTTGCAATTCATACTTAATTGGTTAGTGCTCACCATCCTAAACTCTACTAATATAAGCATCAGAGTGACGTGACCGGTTACTGACCCGTCCTTGATCTCTTCTGTCATCAACTGTCATCACTACTCACAAATTTACTGCTATCAAAAGGTTAGATTTTACTTTGTGTTTGGCAATTACATTCGAGTTCTTTGTTTTTCTTAGAGATTCCAAACTAATCCTATCTTGGACTAGAGAAATTAGTACATTACATGCTTACTGCCACATCTACTTCAGTGTTTCTGTACTGATTTTTATTAAAAGAAAAAGTAGCATATTTCTCACCGGAAACCAAATGAGACAAACCATTTCTAAAGCATCAGACACTCATTTCTCCTAAACAATGTTGTTTTTACACCTTTTACTTTTACATATCAAATTCTAGATCATTTAAAAATTAAAATGCAAATTTACACTTTGCAAAATTCAATGACTAAATCCTATAAATAATCAAGATCATAGTTAGGAGCCTCTAATATGCATTCAGCGATGCCAACAGTTTCAAGAGAAATATTTAACCAACATATACAAGAAAACAGCTGCTCATTTGGGTTCAAGGTTCCCTATGCCAGCACGAGAAAATGCTATTCATTAATTCTACATGGTTCATTACTGTTGGACCATATTTATAAAATTACAAAACTTGAAGCGCAAAATGTACAGCTATGTAGTACGAAAAAACACACTTACAGGTATAAGAACTAGTGCTTCACACTTGCAAGTATAAAACTAGTGCTTCTGTAGTCTCTTAATTCTTTTCCTAATTGCAGCACCAACACGGTATGACAGTCGGCTTCTTATGGTTATCTCATTGCTTATTTCTTTGCTACTGGTGGCCGATAGAACAAGCAAAGGTTGTAAATCATCTAAAGGAAGCAATTTGAAAAGATTTGAGCAACCGTGGAGATTAATTTCAAAATTTTTCAACCCAAAAATATTGCTAGGAAGAATCCTCAGAAATCGACAATTCTCCAATTTCAACATCATGAGTGATGGAGGCAGTTCAGCAGGAATTTCTACGATTGCAGTCTCACTTAGATCTAGCTTTTCTAAAGACTTCAAACCATCCAAAGGTGGTAGCTTTTTCAGGATTAAGCAACCATTGAGATGAAGAGTTTGAAGGCATTTCAACACAAACATGTTGGCAGGAAGAATCTTGAGATTTCCGCAACACACTATTTTCAAGTGAACAAGTGATGAAGGCAGTTCAGAGGGGATTTCTGTTATACCAATGCTAATTATTTCTAGCACTTTTAAAGAATTCAAACCTTTCAAAGGAGGTAGTTTTACCAGACTTGAGCAATACGTGAGAGCAAGAGTTTCAAGGCCTTTCAACTCACAAATGTTGTCTGGAAGAATCTTGAAATTGCTGCAAAGATCTATTGTTAAATCTACAAGTAACAACGGCAGTTCAGTGGGGAATTCTGTAATGCCACAACTAAATAGATGTAGCTTTTTTAAAGAGGTCAAACCATTTAAAGGAGGAATTTTGACCAGTTTCAAGAAATTCCTAATATCAAGAAGTTGAAGACTTTTGAAATCAAGCAATGGAAGATTCTCAAGATTTTCTAAATTCTCCACCTTCCATTCAACAGATAACGAAGGTTGTGCACCAGGAATTCTCACCATAGATTTACCATTTAACATTAGCCTTTTTAAGGAGTTCAAACCATTCCAAGGAGGCAATTTGGCTAGTTTTAAGCACCCATTGAGAACAAAAGTTTGAAGACATTTCAACTCAGAAATGCTGTCTGGAAGAAACTTAAGATCTTTGCAATTCTCCATGCTCCACTCAATAAGTGAGGAAGGCAATTCAGCCGGGATTTCAACAATTGCAGTACCATTTAGAACTAGCCTTTTTAAAGAGTTCAAACCATTCAAAGGAGGCAGTTTGGTCAGTTTTGAGCAATCACTGAGATCAAGAGTTTGAAGGGATTTCAACTCACATATGCTGTCTGGAAGAATCTCAAGAATTTTACATTTGCGCATACTCAATTCATGAAGTGATGAAGAAAAGCATTTGATTGATGAAGGCAGTTCTCGTATAGCACGCTCATCCAGTATTAACTTCTCCAAATTTCCTGTGAAGTCTGGAAACTTGCTAAAGCAGCACCTAAGATCTTCCAACCCAGAGTTTTTAAGTTCTAAAATCTTTATGCTACTCTGAATCTCTGGAAAGATCTTTAGATTTATGCACCCTTGGAGATAAATGGTGTGGAGAGATTTTGAATGAGTGAGGCTTGGGAAACTTCTCATTTTTTTGCAAAAGCTCACATCTAAAAATCTAAGATTCTCTAGATTTCCAATACCTGGGGGCCATTCTACTATACCAGACTTCTGTAACTCCAACCTTTTTATGCAATTTGGGATCTCGGGTAGCATTGTCAAATTTGAGCACCCGGCAAGATTAAGAATACCGAGGGATTTCAAATGAACTAGACTTGGAAGACTTGCAAGATTTTTGCAGTTTTTCATATTCAAAGCAGTAACATTTTCCCAAAATGGAACAGATGACCACCCTTCAAATCCTGAATTCTCTAATTCTATCCATTCTATGTCCTTTGGAATCTCTGGAAGCACCTTCAAATTCGGGCAATAACTCAGATTAAGTCGTCTAAGAGATATCAACGTGGCCATGTTTGGAATACTCCTCAAATTCGTACACCAATGCATAAAAAGATCAGTAAGATTATGGAGGCATTGAATAGAATGGGGAATCTCAACCAAACTTTGACAATCCATAAGACATATTTTCTCCATTTTTGTTGCTGAAGAGAGATCAGGTAGCCTCCTCAGTTGAACAGAATGAGAAAGATCAAGCCGTTTAAGGTTTTCAGGACCCTGCAAGTAATACAATGCCACAAGTTTATCAATTGATTTTGTTTTTTGTCATGCCAAAGATGGAATATTCAAATAAAAAACTCTCTCCTTTCAATTCTGTAAGAAAAAAAAAACTGACACTCAAAGGAAAGCTTTGAATGGTATACTGTTGCAAATGGTTCATATTGATGGGTATAGACCACTAAATTAAGAGGAGTTGGGATCCAATTTTAATAATTAGATAAACTAAGTTGACAAGTAATAACATACCAATTTAGTTTCATGTCACATACATTTAGAGTTCATTTGAAATATTTCACAATAAGAATTGAGCTTTTCAATCATAATATAAGTGCAACTAGGAGTATGAGAAGAGCAACAGGTATGTAATTGCTTACAAGTTGGACAAGTTTTTTCAGTGATCAAGGTAAATAATCAAGACATATATGTTAACTGCAAACCTTGCCATCCCAAAGATGTATGACATTGCTATCCAACAAGGTAAGATCAACAAGGTTCTGCATGAAAAAATTCAATGGTAAAGACTCGAATGGATATTCTTCCCAATGCAGCAATCTTAATTTGTGTGGAAGTTGCAAGAGGTTATTTGATTGAGAAGATTCAACAGTGAAGACTGGGTCTTGCTTCTTTTTCCAAAATAGTTGACGATAAAATTTTAGCAGTCTTAAGTTGGGCATTGAATGAGATATATCCAGCGCTGTAGAACTTAAGGGGACGTTTTCAACTTTAGACATATCCAAGAGTATGCCTTCAACTGCTTCGTTCCTCTAAAATTCAGCAGCAAAGAATACCAAATTAAAAAAGTACTGTGTATCCACAATTAAAATGATATTAGAAGTTATTTCATATGGATAAAAGAATTGATTTACCTTAATTTCGAAGCCATGTAGAAATTGTTAGTTAAATACTAATAGTTTGTGTTCATATATAAATGTATTCTAGAGATAACATAGGATACTTTACGAGAAAAGGAAATGTCATATCATACCATATCTGTCGTCAGTAAATGATAAATATCCTCATGATTCCACAGCAAATTACCCCTCCTACGAGCAATATCTCGACCCATCTCTTGTACTAAATCATGCATCTCTAATGTGTTGTCCCTAATAGTTATGAGACACTTCTCACTTAGGCGAATTAATCCCCAGCCATCTAGAATATCTCTTACAGAATCCACAACACATCCTTTGAAAAAACATGCAATATCAAGAAAGATATCCTTCAACATATCCTCTTCTAATTCATCATAGCTTATTTTCAAGATTCTTTGGATAGAGGGTTCTGGACAATGTTTTAGTTTATTCAATTGAAGTTCCCATTCGTCAAGTAACCTTTTGTATAGATGAGAACCCAACACGATAAGAGCTAATGGAACACCTCCTGCATAATTAACTACTTTTTCTGACAACTCTTCGTAACCCTTTTGAGGATGCATTTGTTTGAAGGCTTTCATGCTAAATAGTTGAAGAGCATCACTACGATGTAATCCCTCAACCTCATATATTTCATCAACAATATTGAGGACTTGTTTATCTCTGCTTGTTATGATGATTCTACTTCCTGGACCAAACCAACCTTCACCAACACCAAAAGCTTCTAATTGGTTTAGATCAGTTATATCATCAAAAACAACAAGAACCTTTGATCTACTTAGCTTATCCGCAATAAAAGCAGTTAGCACACAAAGCAAGCCTCCATCTGGAGTTTCAATTCCTAACAGCTTATAAAAGAATTTGTTTCGCAAAGCAACGAATCCAATCTTCTCTGATTCTTCCCCAATATTGCGAAAAAAGCAACAATGCTCAAATTGATAAGATATCTGACCATAAACAATCTCTGCAATTGTTGTTTTACCAACACCACTCATTCCCCACAATCCTACCGAACTAACACCAATTGAACCCATTTCCAAACATGATTGAATCCGCTGGATATGTACATCCATCCCAACTAACTGATTAGAAGCAATGAAGGAGATAGGAAACAATTTCTTCATAATATGCTCTGCAACTTCCTCAATTAATTCAGATTCATGCCTAGATATGATAAACAAACAGCATAAATAGTCGAAAAAGATAGCACTGCTGTATTTTAATTTCAATGGAGTAATGCATTATATATAAGAGGAGTACCTGTTATTGCTGGAAATTTCCCCAGATAGATCGGCTGCTTCTGTCAAAGCAGATCTCCATTTCTCCACCCTGTCTTCGCTGTCCGTGAATCGCTCTTTTAGTTGCTTAAAAGCTTCTCCAAAATTTCCTTCCTGCTTTCTGACATGAGTGGGTTCAACATGATAGAAAATTGGTAAAACCTTTCGATCCATTGTCTTCATACACTCTATAATCTTCACTAATTCATCAAGGCACCGTCGGGAGGATGCATAATTTTCTGAGAAAACAACCACGGAATACTTTGATTCTTCGACTGCTTTCAAGAGATTTGGGGAAATATATTTTCCTCTTTCAAGATCATGTTCATCCATGAATGTCTTGACATGATTTCGACACAAAGCAGAATATAGATGGCTAGTAAAATTAAGGCGGGTATCAGTACCTCTAAAACTTAGAAAAACATCATAATTAGTTGGAGAGGCGGTTGTTGAAGATGAAGACGAAGTAGAAGACATTTGCAGAAGTCTCAGTTCTTGTGATTGATTTCTGTGCTTGACCGTATTAAACCAAAGAAATTAACATCTTTATTCATATTTTCTATAAAAAAACTTCTAGATGACAATCATAAATAAATAAACGGTTTTGAAATATGCACCTGTGGTCAGCATATAAACATTAAATACAGTAGAATATTTTTTTATATTTTTAAAATGTATATTTATTATATATTGAACTTCTAAATACACTAAAATTCATTTAATGCAATCATAATATCTGTATTAATTTTTTATATTTTATTTTTTAAAAAGATATTTGCATTTATTATTTTAACAGGTTATTTATAACTGTGTTAGTAACAGAATAAAAGTTACAAATAACTCGTCGAAATAACACAGTTACAAATAACCTGCATTTACAAATCTATAAATGTATAATAAATACAAGTTATTTGTAACTGTGTAATTTCGACGAGTTATTTATAACTTTTATTCTGTTACTAACACAGTTACAAATAACCTGTCGAAATAATAAATGCAGATATCTTTTTAAAAAGGGTAAATAATTTATTAGTCCCTTTCTTTTTACCTAACACACTATTTAGTCCTTCTATTTTGAAAAACACATTATAAGATCCCTATCTTTTGCCAATATTAACCTTTTGGTCCATTTGTCTAATTTTTTTTAGCTTTTTAATCGTTATATTAAGCATAAACAGATAGCCATAAAATAACAAAATAAGATTACCATTTTGTATCTACTATAACTGTCCTGAAAGTTAAGATATATTCGGTTAAAAATCGAAAAAAAACTAGACAAAAGGACTAAATTGTTAATATTGACAAAAGATAGGGACCTGATAATATGATTTTCAAAATAAAGGGACTAAATAATGTATTAGGTAAACATACAGAGACTAATAAATTAGTTACCCTTTTAAAAAATAAAAAATTAATACAGATATAGAAAATATAAAAAAATTTATGATTGCATTAAATAAATTTTGGTGTATTTAGAAGTTGAATGTATAATAAATATATATCTTGAAAATACAAAAGAATATTCAATTGTATTTAATGCCTATATGCAGCCCTAAGGACTGCATATATCAAAACCGATAAATAAATACCACTATGTCAGACAAGTTGCTTCTAAAAGCTGGAAGTCCTCTTATTTAAATACAGATTTTTTTTTTGTTATTTTGTTATTTAGTTATTAATGGTTTAAAAAAATCAATTTTGAACATAAAACTTGATTAAGGGAGACTTAAAGGGTAGAACACGTTATTCGAAGTTGATCCTCTAAATACACTCCGACCATCAAGTTAGTAAAATGAGTATAGA
Source organism: Euphorbia lathyris (assembly GCF_963576675.1). Taxonomy (NCBI): domain Eukaryota; kingdom Viridiplantae; phylum Streptophyta; class Magnoliopsida; order Malpighiales; family Euphorbiaceae; genus Euphorbia; species Euphorbia lathyris. The sequence goes on along the minus strand of NC_088914.1, from coordinate 13,298,517 downwards.
GATAAAGTCCAAGTATACAGAGAGAGAAGAAATTACCATTGTGAGGTTATGGTGGGAGTATTTATAGGTTTCCCCTTGAGCCAGGGCTAGCCCATATTGTCACGCCCGCCTAAAATCATCCGAGGGAAGGCCCGAGCCAAATGCCCAAAGGGCTAAGAGAAGCGGTCCAGAGGCAAAACGGTCATTTTCCTGTTCATCGGGACGTTGCGGGACATGCCGGTGGACATCGGGCCAATCATATGTGCAGTTGTGCACAAGGCAGCCGGGCAGCGGGCCCGTGCCTGCCGGGGGAGAATTTGGCCAAGAGAAGGTCCCCCTATAGTGTGTCTTATACTAACTTGGGACACACTGTCGGTGAACATTGCCAAGCCCCACACACCACATGTTTTCCAAAAGTGTGTCTAGAGGATTCCAAGTGCTTCCATATTTTATATATGGTACCTTGGGAATATTATGGAGCTATGGGCTTTGGTATGTGCGGGGAAAATATTAAGCATGGCAAAAATTGCCATGGTGGAAAAGTAGTGTGCGTGCCAGCAGGCACGCCGAACCTCTGTTCGTGCGGGGCAAGCAGGCAGCAGGCCTAGGGACTGCAAGGAGCTGCGAGCGACGGCCAGGAGCTGCGGGGAGACTTGCCAGACGAACCTCAGTTTGCGGAGCTACGGGCCCAGAAAAATTCAGACGGGCCCGGAGCGTGCCAGAACGGGCCAGAAACTTCCGGAACGTGCCAGATTTGTCCGGAGCGTGCCGAAATGTGCCGGAACGTGTCGGAATAGTTCGGAAGGTACGGGAAATATTTCGGAATGTGCGGGAATGGTCCGGGAAACTTCTAGGGACATCTTAGAAATGTCTCAACCTTTCTAATTCTTTCTTACTTGTATTATTCTAGATTTTTCTAGGATTTTTATGTGTAAATTAATCTAGAACCTTCCTAGGTTGCCTATAAATAGGAGGAAGGTGTTCATTTGTAAATACAACATAAGACACAAAAAGTGTTAGCAAGTGTGAGTGTCTTTGTGATCTAACCTTTGTAAAGCATTCTTTCTTAATAAAGAGTGTTTTCCTCACTTAGCATTTGTGCAAGATCCTAGTTTTCCGCTGCGATATTTTGCCTAGCATTCGAGCTAAGCATACGAGGTTAAGGCTGAACTAGTAATAAGGGAGAAATTACTAGTGCCACACGGTCGACAGATAGTCAAGAGGCTGTGTCCGTGACAATATGCATTGGGCCTCTAAACAAATGTTCTATCCTGGAAGCAATGGCATGCATCTGGTGGTGAGGATATGGGTCGATGGTGCTTGAAGGAGGGACCTTCATATGTTTCATTAGATGTCCCCCCGCGCAGTCGGATGAGCTACTGAGTGCGATGCTTTTACTGGAGTCGACGTTGGGTTTTCCTGGTCATTTAATACGCTTTCTTTGCCTTTCGAGGCGTGCTTTTTGAAATGATGACTTGATTAGTTTTGCAGGGCAATCATTGTCCGTCAGAATCTTTAATTTATCATCTTTAGAACCTTTCACATGACATAGCCCAGACTATAGAAGGAATTCATTTTCTCAATTTTATAGATCTAGAATCTCTTTTTCCTCAACCTTTCTCCTACTAATCTTCCACCTGATTTTCTCATCTTCATTCGTTCTGCACGATGTTCGGTATGGTCGCTGCCTTTCTTTTACTTCTCCATCGGTGACGAGGTTAGTGCTCTACTCTTTGCTCTCTTTTTATTACACTCCTTTTCCTCCTCCTCTTGGGAAAGGGTTGTGTTTGTGTTGGGAGTATGTCCAGTACCGGTGGTAGAGATGCACAAGAGGAAGTAGGGCCTTCGGAGTCGGGAAGTTCATGTGGGGGAGTTATGGGGAAGAAGTGGGTTGTTCCAAAAACGGAATCATTTCTACCACGTTCGGGCGACGGTGTGGTAGTTGAGAACCACATGGTAGTGTCGATCGAGCTCCCTTTGTGTGTTGCAGCAGTGAGCGTTCCTTTGGTTGATATATACGAGAATATGCACGACCAGTTGTGGACTCGGGGGTCTGGAAAAAAGTAGTTCATTGGTTGGTCTATGTTTTGGCGTTAAGAGCAGGTCACGTGCGCCAAAGGGAAGTTTGTGGTATTAGCATTTCTGTTGCAGAAATTCCTACAAATGATTATTCAAATGGTTACTCTGAATTTTGCATGTCAAGCATTTGAATGACAATTTTGTGAAGCTCGTCTCATAGTATGACAACGAATGGGATCGGCGGAGACACTGTGATGCCAAAGTCAGTATAATACTTGAGAATAATTACAATAATTTTAATAGAGTTTTTAGAGCTAGTAACTGTACCGTTGGCTTCTTTTGTTGGAGTAATTATATAGATTTTCGTAACCGTTTTTCATTAAGATAGAAGGAGCTGAACAATTGTACCTTTAATGTTCATTTAATGCATTTCAATAGTTATGTAACCATCCTCACTTAGAAGACGTTTATTAAGTTACGTCATTAAGTATTATTATAGTCTCCATAAGATACGATGACGGAACATGGATCGCCTCGGTGAAGTAGTTGGATCATTTGGCGTATCATCCTTTGCAAATCCTGGCGTATCTGCTTGAGAATTTTATTTATAAAAAAAGGCTAAGTTGATCAAATTGAAGCTAAGAGGACGAATTTGAGAGACAAAAAAATTTGATAATATGTGCTGGATTGACCCGAAATAGGATTGATTTGATAAAAATGGTTGTTGTTTATTTTTGTTGGATGTTTGATTGTGGGTTTGGAATGAAAGATTCAAGCATTACAGGCTCTTTGAGCAACTAATTACCTGAAAACATCCCTTAAAAATCTCCTTCATGATGTCCATTAACTTCCCTTTAGTTAAGGAATGTCATGGGTGAATCTGGAGCCAAAAAAATGGGGTTGAGGCCATGAAACTTGATAACATCGAGATATTATCCACGGGATCAAAGAGGATATTTACCAAAATGGCAACGTATTGGGAACGCCAGGGAAGCAATGGCGTATCAAGCAAGTCATCCCGGTGGCGGATCTCCTAGATTCCGTCACACGTTATCCATAGTCAAACCAATGGGAGACCCGCCATCACACCTCGATCCGCCCGCCGAACGGTAGAGCCAATTCCCAACAAAGGCAATTAATGAAACATTAATGAGCTAACGACCACACTTAAGGGAGATCCATAACCGCCATTAATGGGGCATTAATGGAGACTTTTGGGTTACTGGAAGTTATGATCACATGACTATAAATAGCTTGCACCCCAAGCTATTGAGGTACACACACATTCACTCTCTCAAACCCTACTTTGTCAATATAGTTTATTCTATATTCCATTACAGAATTTGGCATCAGAGCTTCCCCCCGTCGAACCCAACGACGCCCCCCGCAGGGAAGGAATCCGATCAGAAGTTCATCACCAGTTATCAATTAGTGCGGTGAAGGTGGAAGTTCTAAACTAAAAAGGACTTAGTTCACAAGGTAAACATGACAAGTGGGGAATCCAACCCCTCAACAGGTGCTTCGGTACCACTTATACCACCATCAATTAATCCCACTACAGGCGCTGGTCGCGCTAATCCCACCCTAGGCGCTGGACGCGTCGATCCTGATGAGCCAATCATCTATGACGAAGGGAACATGTCACCAGAAACCCTTTTGGATATTTGCGCAAGTACCGTAGGCCGAGAGCATGGACCTATTATGGAGGGTCGATTAAGAGCATTCCTGACGAACAAAGATGTAGGTGGAGCAACGACCAGAGCTGCCTTCCCACCTAATTATCGTCCGCCCTCAAGATCAACCATATCGCAATGGCAGAGCGCCAATGTTATGTCTAATGCACGCCGTGACTCGTCATTTTTTCCTCTCAACCCATAGATTCCACAATTGTCAATCTGGGGCTCGACAACAATCCGCCATTAAACCGAGCATTGTTTCATGATATACCAGAAGGAAGTCGTGGGGGTGATCAGCCTCTCTTGGGAAACACAGCAAACCCAGGAATCACTATTGGCGGATCTCGAGTTCCGCCAGCACAAGCGGATCAGGGACAAAATAACACGGCAACGGATCCGCCGGAAGGCAGACGTGATGGTCACAGACGTAAAAAACGGACCCGATCACATAAGGAGAGACGGTCTAGGTCTCATTCTCACCGCAGACGCAAAACTAAATCCCCTGGGCGAAGAAATTCACCCCCCGGGCAAAGAGGAAACGAGCACCAGGCTGGATCACCTCGACAGGTCGTACAACACCCCCAGCCAGATGGAAATAATCGGGGACGATCTCCACCACGGGGGCGGTCCCCACCCAGAGGACGAGGAGGCGGTGGTTCACCATCAGACCCTTCATCAGAGTCTAGTTCCTCATCTTCGCAGCGAAGCAGGTCCCGTAGTAGAAGGCGTCCTAGAAGGGGTCAATGTTCTATGGCGGATCAGATCAGGGATGAGGTACGTAGACAGAACGAAGAGAATGCCAGGCGTAATCCGTTTGCTAATCGGGAATCGCCCTTTGCCTCATGGATTGAGGCCGAAGAGACGGATAGGCATTTTAAAATCCCAAATATACCAGCCTATTCAGGCGAGGATAATCCTGAAGCCCATGCAAGAAAGTACCGCATGTTGCTCGGGCTTAATCGTGCAAGTGAAGCTGTGCAATGCCGAATGTTCATCACCACACTAAAAGGTCCAGCCTACGATTGGTTCCAATCTCTCCGCCCAGGATCGATAAACAGCTGGGATCAATTGAGTAGAGAATTCTGTTCAAAATTCGCAGGAAGCATCCCTCCAGTGGTTAAATCGCGAAAACTCTTCGAGTTAAAGCAAAAAGAAAATGAACCTCTCCGGGAGTATGTCGACAAATTCAATAAGTTATGCATCCGCATTGTTGATGTGGATCTCTCCATGGCAGTGGAAGCACTTGTAAAAAACACAACATGCAAGAGCTTGCAGGAGGATCTGATCAGAAATAAACCGCAGGACATGGCGGAGCTGATAGATAGGTGCAAAGACTTCATGGAAGTCGATGACATTCGCAGAGAGTCGGCATATCCACCCAAGAAAGGAAGGGGCGAATCTCGGAGACGAGATAAAGAAAAAAAAAGGCTCCCTGACACATCCTCCCGAAACAGACGAAGAGGCTCTAGGAACAAATCAGCATATACGCCATCGTTCACGCCATTGAACGCCTCCAAAAATGAAGTGTTAATGTGGATAGAGAATAGCCAGCATAAGCGGAGCATTTCATACCCCGAACCAAAAGGGGGGGGAGTACACTAACACGGGAAAAAACCCCAAAAATTATTGCAAATACCACAGGAAGAACGGCCATGATACAGATGCGTGCTGGGAGTTGGCTAGAGAAATCGAGAGGCTTATCGAGAGAGGAAAGCTGGACAGGTTCATCCAGAATGATAGAAAGGGAGATGGTGATAAACCTAGAGATGAGCAGAAGAAGAAGGCTAAGGGGGTCATTAATGTTATTGCTGGCGGACCAGGATATCAGCCTACGTTAAAGAAAGCAAAGACCACTGCTTTAGATAGAACGTCACTCAGCCGTCCCTTCACAGACGTAGGTCCGGCTATCCCTCCATATGCAGATGCCCTCGTCATTACGATGATGGTGGAGGGATGGGAAATGAAGAGAGTGATGGTAGACACTGGCAGTTCTTGTAATGTCATCACCAGGGGCGCGTTCGCCAAGCTCAAGGTTGACCCTATTCAAATTGAGACCACCATCGTAGATATCCAGGGAGTGACGGGTCACACAATCCAGACAAAGGGTCAAGTAACACTGGAATGCGAATTAACAGGTGACGACCAAGTATGGATGGGAGATCTGGAGTTCTCCATCATGGATGGCCAATTAGCATACAATGTCATCCTAGGGCGACCTTTCCTCTCAGAAGTGGCGGCTCTCATATCAATTCGCCATTTGACGATGTACATCCCTACTGCCAAGGGAGGTGTAATGATCAAAGGGAGCCAGAAAGTGGCCCAAGAAACATATTCGGCATCTCTGTCAATTCGCCCGCAGTCTAATGATGAGGATGAGGAAGAACTTGTTACGGCCGCCCTTGGAGATACGGAAATGTTTCTCATGGCAAAGGACAAGCAGGTACGAATTGCCAGAGGGTTAAAAGAAGAAGTCAAAGAGGACATCACAAAGGTTCTACTCGAGTCCGAGGGTGTGTTTGCATGGAAAGATGAGATCCTCACACGAATCAGTCCGGATGTGATCACCCATAAACTCAATATCACTGAAGATGCGGTCCCTGTAGCACAAAAGCGGAGGAATCATGGTCCAGAGAGACAGAAAGTGATTGAGGAAGAGGTCTCTAAACTGAGAAAGGCGAACGCCATTGAAGAAGTTATTTATACACAGTGGCTGGCGAATGTGGTCCTAGTAAAAAAGGCAGGCGGATCATACCGCATGTGTATCGACTTCACGGATCTTAACAAGGCTTGTCCCAAAGACAACTATCCACTGCCTTGTATCGACATACTAGTTGACGGAACCGCTGGACACGCGATGTATTCCTTCACGGATGTGAAATCTAGCTATCACCAGATCCCGATGGAACCGTCTGACAGGATCAAGACCTCCTTCGTGACACACCAGGCGACCTACTATTTTAGGGTCATGCCCTTCGGGCTCAAAAACGCCGGAGCCACTTATCAGCGAATGATGAATAAAATATTCGAAGGAAGAAAAGGCGACAATTTCTCAGTCTATGTGGACGACATGATCATTAAAAGCACCACTATGGAAAAACATGCAGAGGACATAAGGGAGGTCTTAGGAGTCCTTCGTCATCATAACATCAAGCTTAATCCTGAAAAGTGTACTTTCGGGGCAACTTATGGAAAATTCCTGGGGTACATGATCAGCAGGAAGGGAGTGGGCCCTAACCCAGATAAAATCAAGGCGGTGCTAGACATGAAAGCGCCACAAAATGTCAGGGAGGTACAACGCCTTAACGGGCGGATCATAGCGCTTGGCCGATTCATCTCATACTCTGCTCGTAGATGCCAACCTTTCTACCAAGTGATCAAAAAGCAGAAAGGCTTCGAATGGAATGAAGATTGTAATCAGGCCTTTGAGGGAATCCAACGCTTCTATCAGAACCACCTTTAATGAGCAGACCTTTGGAAGGTGAGGACCTATACATGTATGTTTCTGTTACTGACAAAGCGGTTTGCACAGTCATGATAAGGGAAGAAGATCGCCAACAATACCCGATCTATTATTTGAGCAAGGTCTTAAAAGATGCTGAAACCCGGTATTCAAGGTTGGACAAGATGGCCTTAGCAGTGGTAACCACTTCAATCCGCCTAAGACCTTATTTCCAGGCCCACACGGTCATCGTTCGTACCAACATACCTATGAGGAAGGTATTACAAAAGCCAGAAACTTCGGGGAGGCTAATGGAGTGGGCGATTCGCCTGGGCGAGTTTGATGTACGTTATGAAGGCAGGACCGCCTTGAAGAGTCAAGTCTTGGCAGACTTTGTGAACGAATTCACCGAAGAGGGCATAAATCTTCCAAAGCCAAAAGTGGAAGAATGGACAATGTACACAGATGGTGCCTCTTCGACAGAAGGTTCGGGAATCGGCGTGGTGATCAAGGGGCCTCACTACATCAAGTTGCATTATGCTGCGAAGTTAGGATTCCATGCAATGAATAACGCCGCAAAATATGAAGCCTTGATATTAGGATTGCGCCTGCTGAAGGAGATCACGCCAGAACGAGTGGTGATCTATAGCGATTCTAAGCTAATGGTCAATCAGGTGATCAAAAACTTTGATGTAAAAGATGAAACTTTGGTCAAGTACGTTGAGGAAGCCAAAAAGCTATTAAACCATTTGGAGTCTAAAGAAACCAAGTGGGAGTTGGTTCATGTGTTACGAGGATCAAACACAGAAGCGGATCACCTGGCTAAACTAGCCTCAAGCAAGGATCAGTGGGCGGACCTTCAATGTCCATTCGAGATAAGAGATAAGCCGGCATTTGCCCCAGAAGTGATTGCTCTTCTCTCATCTGCGGTAGGAGATTAAAGATCACCGATCCAGCAGTATCTCTCCACAGGGTCTTTGCCTCAAGACAAAGAAGAGGCTAAACGAACGGTGAGAAAGGCTGCATACTTTTCCATAATGAATGACCAACTATACAGAAAAACTTTTGGTCACCCTTGGTTGAAGTGTGTAACGACGGAAGAGGGACAACAGATCCTCAAGGAATTGCACGAAGGTACTTGCGGGGCTCATAAAGCATCCGCCTCCATCTTGAAAAAGTCCAGATTGGTGGGATTTTACTAGCCCACAGCGGAACTTGATGCTCAAAAACTGGTGGAGTCCTGTCACAATTGCCAGGTCCATGCAAACGAATCTCACATAACTAACCACCTGCAAAAGCCCATTGTTGAAGGGTGACCCTTTGCCATCTGGGGGATTGATATTGTTGGCCCGTTTCCTCCTACCAAGAGACAAAGGAAATATGTTGTAGTAGCTGTAGACCACTTTATGAAATGGGTTGAGGCCGAAGCAGTCTCTTCCATAAGTGCAGAGTGAATGGTTGAGTTTGTCAGAGACAACATAGTCGGAAGATTTGGAGTTTCCCACACGATTATTACCGACAACGGGACACAGTTCAATTGCGGAGAGTTCAGAGCATTCTGTGAAAGCCAAGGCATTCAAAACAGGTTCGCCTCTGTGTACTACCCCTAATCCAATGGGATGACTGAGGTAACAAATCAGACGATTATCAAAGGCATAAAAAAGAGACTGGGTGAGCATAAAAAAAAGTGGGCGGATCACCTCATGAATGTCCTATGGGCATACGGAACCACTCCTCGAACTGCGACTGGCGAATCACCATTCGCCCTCACCTACGGCGTAGAAGCCGTGATTCCCATTGAGATCGAGGTCCCTAGCGACAGAGTTTTGTTCTACTACGAAGACAACAATGACCAAAGATTAAGGGAGAGACTTGACCAATTAGAAACAAGAAGGGAGAAGGCGTATATACGGATGGCCGCCTACAAACAAAGGATTGCAGCTTATCACAACAAACACGCCAGACTCGTGGACTTAAACCCAGGAGATCTCGTACTCCGTAAGGCGGACAAAATTCAATCTTTGGAAGGCAAAGGAAAGTTGGGGATCACCTGGACAAGGCCATATAAAATTGTCACCAAAGTTGGACCCGCTACTTTCAAGATACAAGATATGGAGGGAAATATATTGCCACGCACGTGGAACATTCAGAACCTCCGTAAATATTTCGCCAGAAAGTAAAATGTAACTAAGGTCTTGAGTACTCTTTTTCCTTTAGTAAGTTTTTATCCCATGTGGTTTTTCTTATTAAAGGTTTTAATGAGGCTCACGCATAAGATCAATCCGTTGTAATAAGGCGCATCGCCATTGAATAAAAAACAATGTTCATTTTGCAAATTATTTCTTTAAGTACTTTTCTTGCAGTAATATAAATATTCCAGATTCAAAAAGGGGAGGCAACAAACGCATTCCCACAAGTACAATAAAGCTATCATGGCATAACTACTTTCTCCTCAAAGATAGGAGAGCAATATCAACGGCGGATCAATTCTCCTCAAAGATAGGAAACAATTGATCCCTGTCAGAGATAGAGTTAAAACAGTTCTCAAACGTGAGACCTTTACACTCTCACACACTCTTTCCAAAGAAGAGTTCAAAGTCCTGGTGGCGGATTGATTCACCTCAAAGATAGGAAGCCAATCGATCGCCTAAGGCAGCTTAACTTCCTCTAAAGGAATAAAAGCTCCAAGCCTTCACAAAGGCTCACACTCCGGGGTATGGCTGGCCACCTACCTCGAATCAATAGAACAAATCCTAAAACCTATAAATTTACTTGCTGAAAGATATAAAGCGTAAAGTAAAGATAAATGGTTGTAAAAGGGATTAAAATGAAATTGTACTCGGTTACATTTACAAAAACTAAACACTTATAGGAGTGTCCTCCTTAGCATCCTTCTCACCAGATGCGCCCTCCAGAGGGACCTCCTTCTCTACAGTAATGGTTCCTTCCTGAGGAACTGTACAATCAATTATCAGCTCATTATTCTTATCACCCGCCCCCTGGGGTGCTTCGCCAAGGTCCTCTGATTCGAGGTCGATAAGAGGTTTGCTCTCTTCGGCGGACCCATTCATCACTTTGTGAATATGATCACGGATGAAGTCTTTAACGTTCGGGATCTTGCGGTACTTAAGGCAATCCTCCACCTCAGGGACCACATACTCAGGGTCCACAAAATCAATCTCAGGATAAGCGAGCTTAACATACGCCATGATCCATTCGCCATAGTAGTAAGCTCGTTCCCCTGCCAGAATCTCCGTACTTGATAAGGCAGTCTTATGATCCTCAGCATCCGCATCCATCTTCTATTAAGCCTGCGGATCTTAGCGTCCTTACTCTCATTAAGGGCAATAGCGGAGGCAGCGTTCGCATTAGCAACGGCGACCTCTTTCTCCAGTCTTTTTATGGTCGCCTTATCCGCCACCCTTTGGAGAAGATCCGCTTCTATAGCACGCATGTGCGTGCAAGCCTATCAAAATAAAGGATAGGGTAAGGAACGAAAAATCTCCTCAAGGAAGATCACTCTTTCATCCAAAAATATAAAATTAAAAGGAAACTCACCAGCAGGAGATCCCTTTTACCCATCTTGGCATGGGCTGACCCGGAGAACTTATCCTGGTTCACTCTCACTTCTCCAAGCTAACAAAGGGCCTCATCAAGGTCGTTGATAATGGATTCATTTCTAACAGACCCCTTATCACCATATTTGGCGAGCCAATACCCACCTAAGTCAGGCTTCACCACCTGCACAAGAATTAAACGGCCGAAATAAAGATTCATGGTAAGAAAAGGAAAGACGGTAAAGCGAACGTACCTGCTCAAGCTCAGTTATTGGCTTCTCAGCTCTCATGGCATCCGCCATTAATTTTCCTCCACCGGAAGCTACGGATCTCTTCTTCTTCTGCAGGGGAAGATCCGCGACTTCTTCAGCATGACGTTTTCCAGCACTCTTTTGGGGAGCCGCCACCTGCGTATCCTTCTGGGCCTCCAGCTCCTTCTGCTTCTTACGCATCTCTACAAGGGCGCGACTGGCCTCAGACAAACCCCTGACAAGGGAACAATAAAATAATCAAAGTTCAAGGAAGAAACAAAGTTACCTCCATCTAGTTGTGTAAACTTCACGTAAGTAATCTTGTCCCCATCGCGGCGGATCAGTGGAATGTCATTCATCATGAATTCCAAAGCGTCAGCGTATGTCCAAGCATCTACCTTGACGCTTTTCATGAGATCCGCCACCTTCTCATCGCTGTCCGTCAGTATACGCAAGTCTCCAGCCATGTGCAGAGGTTTGGCATTCCAAACAGAAGGAAATCCCAGAGGTTCGTCCTCTTTTATCTTTACAAAGAAAAATCTTTCGTCCCAGAGATGGACATTCGACATCTTACCGCAGAAGGGCGAATAAGTTTTGAATTTAGCAAAGGTGTAAAAAGACTTGGACTTTCGCTTTGTGGGCTTGTGAAGAGATCGGAAGACTCGAGGGTTACAGATTACCCCTAGGTTCGAAGCTAAATAACAGTCTAGGGCCAAATCTAACCAGCCATTTGGATGCAGCTGGCAGACAGTGATCCCAAAGTACTCTAGAATATCCGCCATCATTTTCGGAAGAGGAAGTCGGAATCCCCTCTCCACATGACAGCTGTAAACAGACAAGTACCCTATGGGCGGACAGGCGGGTCGCTGATGAGCAGCCGCCAACTGAATCTCGTAATCCTTGATCCAAGGATAACGATCCGCCAAATTGGCTAGATCCGAAGCGCTTATACGGGACGAAGTAGACTCCGTGTTATCGTCGTAATTTATTGCATTTTTAGTATTTAATTACTAGTTATTTTGTACCATTTTAATAAATTTTAATAATGGTTTTTGTATATTTTCTTCATTTTATGTATCTAAGCCAATTTGTGTGTTTTCTAGGCACTTTCGTAAGGTTTTCGGCACAAATAACCAAGTCGGGGCTTAAGGCGGCAAATCGGGAGTAAAAGGGACCAGAAAAAAAGAATTTTAGTGACGCCCAGCGTGCACTTCGTCGCGGATAGGTGCTGTAAAATAGAGTCCAATTGTTCACACTAGGACAGATTTAACACATTTTCGTATTTTCAACTTATCTCCCTCATACGGACTCAGATTGAGGCGATTCAAAATGCGTTGGAAAGCTAAGAGAAATATGAACAAATGACTAATAATAATCATCTCCAAATTCGAAGTGTATCAGGCCCAGAAATTTATCCAAAGTGATGAATATGTTGAAGCCTAAGATTCCTTTACACATTTCAACTCCTAAATTATTAAAATCTTCCCCCATGATCTCTTAAATGCTGAATTCAGATGATAAGGAGTAGGAGGCCATAAGGATGACTTGGTCTTTGGAATTATGTGTGCCATTTTACTATAAAAGGAGGCCTTGAGTGCCATTTGAAGACACACCAAGCTTAGGCTTAATTCTTCCCTCTATAATGTTATTTTGTTGATTCTTCTCCTTAAGAATCATTTGTTTATGTTGTTGTAATTGTTGTTAAAGTGTTGTTTGTGCAAAAGTTCATCTAATCAAAGTAAGTTTCAAGTTACCGAAGAAGTTCATTCGACAATCGTCATTACGGTTTCTTCTAAACTTTAATCTCTTTTATTACTATGAACTCCATTATCTATCTTTCTAAGGTGTGTTTTAATCTAATCATGGGCTAAAACCTCCTTAACTAAGGCTAAAAGCGGATCTTAACCTTAATTATGTGGTAATTATGTTTAACCTATTTAAGTTATCTTTATCCTTTTTAAGAATTAACTTATGATTCTTAATGCTTGTAGGAGATGGGCCAACTCTCTACTTGAATATAATTAATCGTTCATATTGACCGTAATTAGATTGATTAATCGAAATTCATAAGTTGGACCTAATGACCATTTAGTGTGGCTTATTGGTTTTCCAAGGTTTTTCATGAATCTTATTACAAATCTTAGATTTATTACTTGAGCCAGACCAAGGGAAAGTAATAAATAGAAGGTTTGGAAATAAGAAAACTTAATGCTTCTTTGGATTAATTACTTGAGCCAGACCAAGGGAAAGTAATTAATCGAAAGTTTAGAACTAATTACTTGAGCGGTTTTTCTTGAATCTTAAGTAATCACTTTAGCCGGACCAAGGTAAAGTAGGTTAAAAAGGTTTAGATTAAATCTTATTACAAATCTTAGATTTATTACTTGAGCCGGACCAATTGAAAGTAATAAATCGAAGGTTTGGAACTAAGAAAACTTAATGCTTCTCTTGATTAATTACTTGAGCCGGACCAAGGGAAAGTAATTAGTCAAGAGCTTAGAACCAATCTCGAGAACTAATAGTTAATAAGAAAAATCGCCATCTTAAGAAGGATAAAACAACTTAAAAAGGGGTTAAGTGTTATTACCAAGCAAAGAAGTTAAGTGAAGCTAGAAGCCTTAGTTTCTTTTATTATAAGAAATCTCTCACTTAATTTGTGCAATTTCCATTTCATTTCTTGCTTAAGTCTTAGCTTGGTTGTCCAACAAACTCTACATTTCGGTTGTTGAAATAATAGGTAGTAAGCAAAGAGATTAGTACTTATAATCACCATCCTTGTGGGAACGATACTCTACTTTCACATTATTACTTGATACACGACTAAGGTACACCTGCCTTCACATGCACGTATACGTAAAACGCGCATCAAGTTTTTGGCGCCGTTGCCGGGGATAGTAGAAGTATAATATTAATCTAGTCGAGCTTCTATTAATTTAGACGTTTTATTTTCCTTTTTTTGTTGTTTTATGAACACAAGAAGTTTAAGTTGGCCTTTATTATTGCCCGATCCTGAAATTGAGCGTACTTTCCATAGGAACTTGGCTAATCGAAGAGCAAACATGGCGCAAGAGGAACGTTCCATCATGGATCTACTCACTCCAAACCGTTTGGACATGAATTCAAGTATCGTGGAACCTACCATTGGAGCAAACAACTTCGAGATCAAGCCGGCAATGATCCAACTTATACAAAACTCCGGTCAATTTGGCGGAGATCCGAGAGAAGATCCAAACTCCCATTTAAATAAATTTGTTAAACATTGTTCTATGCTTAAGCAAAATGGGGTACCACCAGAAGCTATTAAACTAAAATTGTTTTCTTTTTCTTTAAGGGATGATGCAGCTGACTGGTTGGATTCTCTCGAGGCCGGATCCATTGGGACATGGGATGAGTTAGTTAAGAAATTCTTAGCTAAGTACTTCCCTCCATCTAAAACGGCGATGTACAAAAACGAGATAAGTTCTTTTCGCCAAACCGAGAGAGAGACATTATATGATGCGTGGGAGCGATTCCGTCGACTATTGAAGAAATGCCCACATCATGGATTTGAGAAGTGGCAACAGGTTAGTATTTTCTATAATGGTTTATCTTCCACTAACTGTGCCACAATTGATTCCGCCGCAGGTGGAAACATCCTTAAGAAGACCCAAACAGAGGCTTATGATTTAATCCAAGAATTGGCGGAAAGGTGCTCTCATTGGCAAGCGGAGAAAAACCTAGAAACAAGAGCGGGAACATATTTGCTTGATTCGTCATCAAGATTCGGCATTGATGAGTTAAATAAAAAATTGGATCTATTAATGGCTAATTTGAACCAAAATAATTTGTGTGATTTATGTGGTTTAAGTGGACATAAGAGTAAGGATTGTCAAGCGGCAAACCCATTTCTTGGGGATTTCGCTAGTGCAAACTTTATGGGAAATTTTAAACAATCTAATCCTTATTCCAACACATACAATAATGGTTGGAGAAATCACCCTAATTTCTCATGGACTAATAATCAAAATGTGCAAAATCCGCAAAGACCTCCACCCGGATTTAATCCTAATGAAAAGAGAAATGTTGGTGATGAAGCTTCGGCTATTGTAACAATTCTTGCAAAAATGGAATCTCGTCTTGCAGGTATGGAGGAATGGAAGAGAAATCAAGAGACGTTTACAAAAGGGCTTAAAACGAGCATAAGCCAATTAGCAAAAGCCATGTCCGAACGTCCTATGGGATCCCTTCCAAGCAACAAGGAAACAAACCCAAGCGAGCATGTGAAAGCCATCACATTGAGAAACAACAAAGAGTTACAATCGGCTCCGAGCAAACAGGTAAAAGATACCACGGATGAGGTAAGTACTTCTAAACCTCAAGATTCATCTCCTTCGAAGCTTTTTGCGGATCCACTTGTTCAACCTTACAAAACAAAAATTCAATTTCCCCAAAGGTTGAACAAGGAGAAACAAGAAAAGCAATTCTCCAAATTTCTCAACATTTTCAAGAAATTACATATAAATATTCCGTTTGCGGAAGCCTTGGAAAATATGCCCATGTATGCTAAATTTTTAAAAGATATACTTTCCAAAAAGAGAAAATTGGAGGATAATGAAACAGTGAAATTAACGGAAGGATGTTCGGCTATCCTACTCAATAAATTACCACCCAAATTGAAGGACCCGGGAAGTTTCTCTATCCCGTGTACTATCGGTGGTATGTATTTCGAAAGAGCTCTATGTGATCTTGGAGCAAGCATAAATCTCATGCCATTAAGTATCTTTCGAAAATTGGGTTTAGGAGAGCCGAAACCCACTAAGGTTTCCTTACAATTAGCCGACCGTTCTCTTGCATACCCCAAAGGGTTTGTAGAAGATGTGTTGGTTAAAGTGGATAAATTCATCTTTCCGGCTGATTTTATTGTTCTTGATATGGAGGAGGATGATCGAGTCCTGATAATTTTGGGTCGTCCTTTTCTAGCAACCGGGAGAACACTTATAGATGTGCAACAAGGGAAATTAATTCTCCGGTTACAAGATGAGGAAGTGATTTTTAATGTTTTCAATTCTGTAAAGTATCCTTCCTACAATATTGACCATTGTAACTTTCTTGATATAACAGACGAAGTTGTTAAAGATGTTTTTCAGAATGACATGTGTGAAGACCCATTAGAAAAAGTAATGTTAAATGGTCTCGGGTTAAATCAAGAGGAGGTCGTGATAGATCGAGAAATTGCCAACTTGACTTATGACCCCGAGGATTGCATGTGGATCCGTGACCAGTATGAGAAAATCGTTCGAGGGGACAAACCGAGGCCCAAATCATCATTGGAAGAACCACCCGAATTAGACCTTAAACCCTTACCATCTCATTTGAAATATGCATTTTTAAGTGAAAACTCAAACTTACCTGTTGTAATTTCTTCTTCTTTGACAGGTGAAATGGAAGAAAAATTGATTAATGTGCTCAAAGATCACAAGAAAGCTTTCGGATGGACATTGGCGGACATCAAAGGAATAAGTCCTTCTATTTGCACACACAAAATTTTCATGGAAGAACAAGTTAAACCGACGGCCCAACCTCAAAGACGCCTAAACCCAAGCATGACGGAAGTGGTGAAAACTGAAATTCTAAAACTCCTTGATGCAGGTATAATCTATCCAATCTTGGATAGTAGTTGGGTAAGTCCGGTACAAGTTGTACCTAAAAAAGGAGGCATAACTGTTCAAGCTAATGAAAAAAATGAACTAATTCCGGTAAGAAAGGTAACCGGGTGGCGCATGTGTATTGATTACCGAAAATTGAATGATGCCACTCGGAAAGACCATTTTCCTTTACCTTTCATCGATCAAATGCTTGAAAGATTGTCGGGACATGCTTATATGTGTAATTTAGATGGCTATTCCGGATACATGCAAATCCCGGTTGCTCCAAGCGACCAAGAGAAAACAACTTTTACATGCCCATATGGAACTTTTGCCTATCGTAGAATGCCTTTCGGATTATGTAATGCCCCGGCTACCTTTCAAAGGTGCATGATGGCAATTTTTGATGACATGATTGAAAACTTCATGGAGGTTTTCATGGACGATTTTTCCGTGTTTGGAAAAACATTTGAGAGTTGATTGGATAATTTGGAACTAGTGCTTAAAAGATGTGAAGATACTAATTTGATTCTAAATTGGGAAAAGTGTCAGTTTATGGTTAATGAATCGATTGTTCTAGGCCATAAAGTATCATGTCAAGGCATAGAAGTAGATCCGGCAAAGGTGGAGGTGATTGCAAATTGCCACCGCCTAATTCTGTTAAGGCTATCCGAAGCTTTCTAGGACATGTAGGATTCTATAGGCGTTTCATAAAAGATTTCTCGAAAATTTCAAAGCCATTGACCCAACTGTTGATGAAAGATGTTGAGTTTAACTTTTCTAAGGAATGTTTATCCGCTTTTGAACTATTGAAAGAAAAGTTAATTGATGCACCAATAATGATTAGTCCCGATTGGAGTTTACCTTTTGAACTAATGTGTGACGCTAGTGATTTGGCAGTTGGAGCATGTTTGGGACAACGGAAAGATAAGAATTTTCAACCGATATACTTTGCTAGTAGGACGTTGAATGAAGCACAACAAAATTATACAACAACCGAAAAGGAGCTACTAGCAATTGTTTTCGCTTTTCATAAATTCTGTTCTTATCTTGTGCTTTCTAAAGTTATCGTTTACACTGAGCATTCCGCACTAAAATCTCTTATCTAAACAGGATGCAAAACCGAGATTGATCAGATGGGTTCTCCTACTCCAGGAATTTGATTTGGAGATACGAGACACGAAAGGGGTAGCTAATGTGGTTGCCGATCACCTTTCACGATTGGAGTCTGAACCACATAAAACCAACATGCAAAGAGAGATCAAGGAGTTCTTTCCAGATGAATCATTGTTTAGCGTATCCACATTACCATGGTTCGCCGATTTCGCAAACTTTCAAGCAGGTAATATACTTCCTCACGGGCTCACATACCAACAAAGACGTAAGTTCTTCGCCAATGCAAAACACTATCTATGGGATGAACCTTTCCTTTTTAAGGTTTGTGGAGACAATGTAATTCGTAGGTGTATCCCAGAAGAAGAGGTAAGATCTATACTTGAGTTTTGTCACTCACGTGAACCCGGTGGCCACCACGGTCCAAACCGTACAGCTGCCAAAGTCTTACAGTGTGCGTTTTATTGGCCTACGATCTTTAAAGATGCATATGAGTTCGTAAAATCTTGCGATAAGTGGCAACGAACGGGTAACATATCACGTAGACACGAAATACCCCTATCGAGTATATTGGTTTGTGAAATTTTTGATGTGTGGGGCATTGATTTTATGGATCCTTTTCCGAATTCATTTGGTAACCAATTTGTGCTTGTTGCAGTTGATTACGTATCCAAATGGGTAGAGGCGATTGCTTCACCTACTAATGATGCTCGGGTGGTTACGAAGTTCCTAAAGAAAAACATCTTCACTAGATTCGGAACACCCCGAGCAATCATTAGTGATGGTGGCACGCACTTTTGCAACAAGCAATTTGACCAATTGTTGGCAAAATACGGAGTCACCCATCGGGTAGCCACCCCGTATCATCCCCAAACAAGTGGTCAAGTTGAAATATCAAACCGGGAATTAAAGAGCATTTTAGAAAAAACGGTAAATTCATCCCGAAAGGATTGGTCGATTAAGTTAGACGATGCTTTGTGGGCTTATAGGACGGCTTTTAAAACCCCTATAGGTACCTCACCGTATCGTCTAGTTTTCGGAAAAGTATGCCATCTACCCGTAGAGTTAGAACACAAGTCGTTTTGGGCTCTAAAGTTTTTAAATTTTGATATGTGTTCTGCAGGAGAAAAACGTTTGATGCAGCTCAACGAACTCGATGAATTCCGCCTTTCGTCATACGAAAATGCGAAATTATATAAAGAACGGACTAAACGTTGGTATGACAAGCATATCATTCCACGAACATTCAAACCGGGGGATAAAGTTCTTCTATACAACTCTCGGTTACGACTTTTTCCCGGTAAGTTGAAGTCGAGATGGCACGGGCCGTATGAAGTAACCGAAACATTCCCTTCGGGAGTGGTCACGGTTCAACGAGAAGGTGTGGCACCATTCAAAGTGAACGGACAATGAGTGAAACTATACGAGGCCGGAGACACAAGCATGAACGATTCTGTCGTATACCTCAATGCCCCGACCACGAGCAACTAGCCACTCAATAACGTCGAGCTGATCGACGTTAAACTTAGCGCTTGTCGGGAGGCAACCCGATATTTCTAACCTTTTTATCTCAACTTTCACTCTTACTTTTATAATATATATTTATTTCAATTGTATTTTCGTTTTGTTTTTCGTATTTAAAAAAAAAAAGTGGGCTACAGGTACACCTCGTCGAAGTGTAGAGTTCCACAGACTTGCAAAGTCTCTGGAACTCCTCACCTCGACGAGGTGAACATCACCTCGTCGAAGTGTAAAATTCCAGAGACTTTGCAAGTCTCTGGAACTCATCACCTTGACGAGGTGCATCCCGACATCGACGAGGTGAATCCCAACCTCGACGAGGTTGAAATCAACCTCGACGAGGTTGGTGATTAGGAGGGCTTAATTGCCCGATTTCCTCTGTCTTCCTTATTTCTAACTTTTCCCTTCTCTTTTGCAGCGCAACCGTCCGCCTCCCTCCCTCCATCTCCGGCCATTTTCCAGCGAAACCTCCATTAAAACACCCAAAGTCCACCCCAAATCACTTCCAACACCCCTAATATTCATCCCTATACACTCAAATCCCTCAAAAACTCCTTGAATCCAAAAACCCCAAATCACACCCTAGCTTCTCTATTTCTCTCCAAAACACCAAATTCACTCAAATTTCC
This sequence comes from Euphorbia lathyris, assembly GCF_963576675.1. NCBI lineage: Eukaryota > Viridiplantae > Streptophyta > Magnoliopsida > Malpighiales > Euphorbiaceae > Euphorbia > Euphorbia lathyris. Next base: position 13,278,709 of record NC_088914.1, on the reverse strand, counting down.
TCCAATTAAGCATTGCAATGGCTTCAAAAAGAGGAAGAAAGAATAACCCGCCGGTTAGCACGTCACGAACACGAGCCGCGACAAATGCCCCAATTCCTCAACCACGGAGCCATTTATCCGAACAGTACCAGTGTCCGTTCCTCCTCAAATCTCCTCGAGAAGGTGACTGATATGATCGATTACGTGTCATGTCTCTTGCTCATATTCATTATTTTGACTTTCCCGTGTTGGATAAATTGGGAAACTCGGGTGCTATTTGTGAGTTCTTAGAATGGTTAGGATGGAATGATTTTGCATTGACACCAATTTTTAGTTACCCGTCACTGATTACGGAATTTTTTGTTAGCTTTAGGACGGGTACGGATGAACAAGACAAAACCAAAATAATGTTTAGATTGTTGGGGGAGGAAAGGGAAGTGACTGAAGGGCTCTTTTGCACATTGTTTAACATGCCCGAGGGAGGTTTAGAATTACCCCCTGAAGAGGTTACATTTGAGTCACTTTGGGCCTCAATCACAGACAATGCTTTATACGATTCTAACAAATTGCTAAACAAGCAAATTGTTGATCAAAATCTGAGATTGATGCACAAATTCATATGTCATAGCATTTCGGGTAAGAAACATTCAGATAAAGTCAACAATAGAGAGCTCATTTTACTCCACTGTTTATCCACCCGAACCCGGCCTAACATACCCCACTTTATTTTCAAATCAATGCAAGACATCATAGACACCTCCAGGCGAACCTTAGCATTTGGTCATGTCATCACTCTATTTGCATATCATTTTGGGTATAAGGACCGTCTAGGGGGCGTCCCTCACTTAGCACCTAAATTTTTCAATAAATCCTATTTGCGGAAAGCACAATATATGACAGAAAATTTTGAGTTTTGGCCCGTGGACCCAACTGAGGATGATCAAATGGAGGAAAATGAGATGGAGGGTGCGGGGGATGAGGAACCAGTTGATCCTAATGTTGCACCGGCAGTTGACCCACGGTCCATTCACGAGAGGCTTGAGGCTCTCGAGCTACTAGGGAGGGAGAATCAGGCCACTTTGCAGCGCATCGAGACGTATCAGCAGCAGCAGGAGGCACGTCAGCTACAGCAGGACCCCATACTCCAGCAGATGGCCCAGTTCATGGCCCACTATGCTAGTCAGCACGACTGGCAATTGCCTTAGACAGGGAGTCTTCTATCCTTTACTTTTTGCTTTCGTGTTATTTCGCATTTTGGGACAAAACGCTACACTAACGAGGGATGGGAGTAAAGGATAGAACGTTATTTTTATTTTCTCTTTTATTGTTATTTTCGTACTTTTGTTTCAATCGTGTGACGTACCTCTAATTTTAATGTTGTGTTATTTTACACTTTATTTTTACTTTTGTGTTATTTTGCACCTTATTTTTACCACCTTTATTTTTCTCTTTATTTTTAGTATCTTTATTTAGCGTTTAAATAAATGTTTTTTGTTAAATAATTTTGAATAAAAACCCCACTCTAAAGTTTTGCTTTAATCGAACAAGAAAATCAAATAAAATTTTGTCTAGAATAAATGTTAAATTTTGATAGGATGAAATCTTATTTGAAAATCTTAAATTTTGTAAACGAATGTTGGACTATTTTGAATACGTAAAGTTTTTGATTTCACTCAGTATTTAACAAATCGACATTTACATTTTGAGGAATAAAATTGAGTTAATTGGCACACATTACCTTTTCCAAAGTGAGTTTTTGAGCCTAATTTAAAAAGCATTCACTAATGCTTCATTTTTTCTCCCGAGTGTTCCATAATTACACGAAACTTGAGAATTTGCATCAAATACCGGTCAGAACCTCACGCGTCTAGCTCAAAACACGACATGATTAAAGCCTTCCTTGTTTTACCCCCACATTTCAAATTCGAAATAGTAGCCCACCTTAAACATATTCTCCGTCGTTCACCCCTTTGAGCCTAGACATCCCATTCGTTTCACCACATTACAAGCTGCATCCCCTTCATAAATACCATTTTTGTCCCCCCTAAATTTACGGGTAATTAGTAACCAATATGCTTGAGATGGTGATTCACAATAAATATGAAATTCAGATAAACACTTCTACCGATATATAACGGTTATACCTCTCTATTTTCATATATTTCATACTTTCTATATATATATATATATATAAATACAATTCATATTGATATTTATATATATATAAAGTCAAAAAAAATATATATATATATATAAATAAAAATAAAAATATATAGTATCATATAAATAAAAGAGGAATTTCCGTTACAAAAATTCTGAATTTCCGAAAGACAATCTTTTTTTGTGAATCTATCAAATAATTGCCCGTGAATTTACCTATCCACAAAATCTCATCTTCTCCACACCTTTAACTTCAACCAACGTTACAACCCGTTAAAGACCTTTTGATCGTGTTTATAGTCAGTCGTGTTTGGTAAAGATTTGGATGACCATGCAAATTTTTAATAGTTAGTGTTTTTATCGGATTTGAGCGAACATTGAATGCCCTAAACACTTGAGCGTAAGAGTGACTTCCATGCGAGGTGTTTAAATTGGTTCAATTCTATTCAACATAATGAAAAATGTCGGTTTGGAAAATAAGAGTAAAAACAAATCATTTTATCCAAAGAAATAGTCCGAGATTTGAATATAGAATTTTTGCTCATTTTCAATTAAAATAATTCCTGTCTTTACGTTAACTTATTCGACGATAAATTTTGTTTTCAGCTTTTCTTTGCTTGAGGACAAGCAAAGCTACTTGAGCCGGACCAAGGGAAAGTAATTAGTCAAGAGTTTAGAACCAATCTCGAGAACTAATAGTTAATAAGAAAAATCGCCATCTTAAGAAGGATAAAACAACTTAAAAAGAGGTTAAGTGTTATTACCAAGCAAAGAAGTTAAGTGAAGCTAGAAGCCTTAGTTTCTTTTATTATAAGAAATCTCTCACTTAATTTGTGCAATTTCCATTTCATTTCTTTCTTAAGTCTTAGCTTGGTTGTCCAACAAACTCTACATTTCGGTTGTTTAAATAATAGGTAGTAAGCAAAGAGATTAGTACTTAAATCACCATCCTTATGGGAACGATACTCTACTTTCACATTATTACTTGATACACGACTAAGGTACACTTGCCTTCACATGCACGTATACGTAAAACGCGCATCACTCCGCCCTCGGTAACTTTTTTCTAAACGGAGTCGAAGGAGAAGCCTCCATTTCGGAAAATCTCCTAGAATCTATCGTCGGAACAATATGGGTCACAGCGACGGGAAAATTCTGAGTCCTAACTAAACGAGTTTGACAACTTCTACTCACCGAGTTGCTCAACTCGGTTAGATCACAACTAGCAGTACTTTCAGAGGAATTAGAACTCTCAGAAGAAGTGGTCCAACTAATTACGGTTTCAGAGGAAGTGGTCAAATTAAAGAGTTCGATGGTAGACTCAGAGGAAGAACTCATAAACATCCAGAAAACAAGGCGAAAAAATTCACTTACATGAGAGTTGAGGGCTTTGAAGATTCTTGGCTCCGAAAAAAGCTCTGAAAAAACTCGAAGCAAACTAAGAGAGGAAGACGCAAATGAATCGAAGAGAGAAGAGAAAGATGGAAGAAGGTATTCACTCTTACCTCGAACAGCGCGCCTGTGACACCTGTCGCCCGATGAATGGCCTGGAACAGAGTGACCATAAATGCGGTTCATCATGACGGTGTGCGAAGAAGCCCAAAAGCCCTAAAGGACTTTAATGGAACTTAGGGGGGGCTTATGATAACATCGAGATATTATCCACGGGATCAAAGAGGATATTTACCAAAACGGCAACGTATTGGGAATGCCAAGGAAGCAATGGCGTATCAAGCAAGTCATCCCGGTGGCGGATCTCCTAGATTCCGTCACACGTTATCCATAGTGAAACCAATGGGAGACCCGCCATCACACCTCGATCCGCCCACCGAACGGTAGAGCCGATTCCCAACAAAGGCAATTAATGAAACATTAATGAGCTAATGGCCACACTTAAGGGAGATCCGTAACCGCCATTAATGGGGGCATTAATGGAGACTTTTGGGTTACTGGAAGTTATGATCACATGACTATAAATAGCTTGCACCCCAAGCTATTGAGGTACACACACATTCACTCTCTCAAACCCTACTTTGTCAATACAGTTTATTCTATATTCCATTACTGACTTTGGCATCGGAGCTTCCCCCCGTCGAACCCAACGACGCCCCCCGCAGGGAAGGAATCCGATCAGAAGTTCATCACCTGTTATCAAAACTCCAAATTGAAGAGTTGCTGTTTTTTTATCCCGTTTTTTGAGTAGCAATAAACTTTGAAAAATTCCACATGCTTCAATACAGCTCATTTTTGCTTCGTTTTTTACATTCTGGTAAGCTAACATTCCAAAATTTCAGAATTCCATTCTGACAATCCAAAATCCTACTGATTTGAGGTTCAATTTCGTCACCAAAGTTGCTGGTCGAGATTACTAAAAAACAGCTCATATTTAACCTTGTTTTTTTTCAATATTTCTTTCTCATTTTCTTTTCCTTTTTCTGTTTTTACATAATTTTTTGATATTATTTCTTACATTTATTTTTATTTTTATTTTGTTGAAAGATGAAATTAATTAAATAAATTTAACTATAGAATAAAATTATAACCTATGTTAAAAATATAAAAATTAAATTACCTCCCAACACAAACAAATAAAATAAAATATTAACATATCTAATAAAAATCTGATCCATAGTTTAGCCCATGCGTTCGCACAGCGCGGCTTCACAACAAGTTAGTCCTACTGTTTTTTATGTTATTCCTAAATTTATTTCCTCTTCTGTATTAGACTTCTGTCGAGATTCGACTCATTAATGAAATTTATCTTCAAAAAAAAAAAAAATCTGATCAATAAATTGTTATTGAAATTGTTAAAGTTTTAACAAAATTATTAATTTACCATCCACGATAGTTGAGATTCACTAAATAATGTTACATAATAGGTAAGGGGACAAATATTAATACTTGGAATCAATCATAGAGGATAAATGTTACGAAATAATAAGTCAGAGAGCAAAAATCAACATTAGAGAACGAATAACGATATTTTTAGTCTAAAATCATATTTTTACTAAAGCAAGCTAGAGGTTTGCAATGGGTAGTAGAATACGAGGACACATTCTCATTGCAGCATTAAATGGATGAAATTCGAAATTAAAACCTTGTAATCAACTTCACTCCCAATAAATCTCTTTGGATTAAACTTTTGAGGTTGAGTCTAATAATTGGGATTCCTTCCAAGTGCCTAGACCAAAGGCGGAGGCAACCCGGCGCCCGTGGGGGCTCCGGCCCCCACGGCACCGGCGCTACCATGGAGTAGTTATGGAGAGTTAATATTTAGCCACCCCAGCCGTAGCCGCCGCGACCACCGCCCTGCTCTGCTCCTGCTCGAGAACCCTAGGCTACATCTCCTTCTCTGTGGAGAAGGAGATGTAGTCGAGATACAGCCCAGCCCACTTGGGCTGGGCTGTTTTATTTTTTTTAATTTGGCCCTCCCAAAACGACGTCGTTTTGGGTTAGGGCCAAATTGAAAAAAATAAAACAGGGATTGGGCCCCAATCCTTGTGCGCAAAAGCCACTTTGCCGATTATAACGGCAGCTGAAGAAGCTGCGCTCTCCTCCTCCTCTCCTCCCCAAATTTCTTTTTCCACCCATTTGTTTTCATTTTCCTCCAGTTCCTTCTTCTAATTACTCCGGCCAGCCTCCATCATCATCATAGGTATGTAATTTCTTCCATGAAATTAGATTTATTTTCATTTAAGGTTTTTAATTTAGGGCTTTTAATTTAGTGATCTAAACTTGTTAATTTAGGTTATTTTACTTTAATTTAAGGGTTTTGATTTATGAATTTTAGTTTAGGGTTTTTAGTTTATGGAATTAATTTAGGTTCTTTAACTTAGGGGGGTTTTGATTTTGGGTTTTCAATTTAGATTACTTTACTTTAACAGTGTTGTGCTACATTGAGAATATTTCTTTTAACAGTGTTGAAGATGAAGTCATTTTACAACATTTTCAAAATTCGGGGTCTCGAAGAATAGATTTGCCACCTACCGAGAGCGTGTCCGTTGTCAAAAAATAGGTACATTTTCCGGTAATATAGTATATGTAACAAGTATTTTTTTTGCATTTATTTATCAATACAATTAAAATTTTGTATAATTTGATTTTACTTTTTTATATATGCAAGAATTTTTTTTAACCTTGGGCTAAAATTAGCCACCCCAATCATGAAATCCTGGATCCGCCACTGGTCCAGACTACAGTTTTGAGATTTATAATATATCTATTAATCTATTAATTTCAAATTCATCGTTGCATGATCTTGTAAGTAGTGGGTGAGGTCGATATCAAACTTTCCATGTTGAACTCATACCTTCCCCATTTGTTCTTGAAGATTTTTCATTACTCTTTGAGTTTCTTTTACCAATTCTGATATTGTTCACTCGAAAACTGTTGCCCCAGCACCAAACATTTTCTAGTTTCTGAGCAAACATTTTATCAATTATCCTGAACTTTTCTTTTTTGCATTTTTCCGTTTTATTGTTTTCACCTTTTCCTTAAAATAATATATTAATATTTAAATAATTTAAAATAATAATGAAAATTTGAAAATAAATAAAAAATAACACTTTAAAGTTTCTTTTGAAAGAATTAGAACATAAAGTTATGTTTTGAACAACAAATTAGCTATTCCATTATTATTAAAGAATTCTGGTGCCGTTTGGTTCACGAAATAGAACGGAATGGAATAGAATAGAATGACTATTCCAAAGGAATAAAATAGCAAAGAATGAAATAGAAATTCTTAGGAATAATTATTCCTATGTTTGGTTAATGGAATAAAATAGAATGAAATAAATAGTTTTTTATTCAAAAGACGACATTACCCTCAAATGTATTGTCTTATTTCTTTTAAAATTTTAATTATTACTATAAATTGTTCAAATATTTAATATATATTATTTTAAAAAATATATAAAAAAAGGGAAACATGAACGACGGAAAAAACACGAAAAATTTTAAAAACGAAAAAACATGATTATAGAGACGTGGAAAGCTATGAAAACGCAAAAATAGGAAAAACATGTAGAAAAACTCATGAAAACAAGAAAATGCAAAAAACATGAAAATGTTTAAAACACGAAAATATGAAAAAATATGGAAAACAGAAAAACGTGAAAAAAATACAAAAAAACGTGAAAACACAAAAAGTGAAAAAATTCGAAAATCAGAAAAATTAAAAAATATTAAAAACAGAAAAGTAGGAAAAAGTAGGAAAACACGAAAATGTGAAAAAGCGAAAAACGTGAAAAAACATTAAAAACACGAAAATATGAAAAGTGCGTTTATTACGTTTTTTCATATTTTCATGTTTTTTTTTTGCAATTTTTTTTACGTTTTTTCATGTTTTCTTGTTTTTGGTGTTTGTTCACATTTTCATATTTTTCGCGTTTTGTCACGTTTTCGTGTTATTCACGTTATTGTATTTTTTTTTTGCATTTTTTGTTTTTTTTCACATTTTCACGTTTTAGTTTTTTGCGTTTTTGTATTTTTCGCATTTTGTTACTTTTTCGTGTTATTCACGTTTTTTTCATGTTTTTCGTATTTTTTCACGTTTTCGTGTTTTGTTTGCCTTTTTTTGCATTTCGATATTTATCGCGTTTTTCATATATTGTCACATTTTTATGTTTTAGCATTTTTTACGTTTTCGTGTTTTTCGTATTTTTTCACGTTTTCATATTTTCGTATTTTTTTCACATTTTTAGTATATTTCATGTTTTGTCATTTTTCGCGTTATTCATGTGTTTGTTTTTTTTTTTGCGTTTTCTTGTTTTTCCCGTTTCATGTTTGTAACTTTTTTACATTATTCATGTTTTTGTGCTTCATATTTTTCGTATTTTTACATTTTTAACCGTTTTTCTCATTTTATACGTTTTTATGATATAAATTATGGATTCGTCAAAATACACAGGCTTTGAGAAATGAGCTAGAGAAAAGATTGATGATTTAATGGAAGGTAATTTTGTAAATTACAAAAATACAAAATTAAAAATAGACTATTTCTTTGATAAATTAAAGAATTGAGATTTCATGGAATATCTATTCTATAAAAAAAACATTGAACCAAAGGAATATCCATTCTTTTATTCCTCCTTTATTCCGCGAACCAAAAGAGCTCTCTATCCTATCCATGGGAATACCAACACTGTAAGTTGAAATCTTGTTTCATTTTCCTTTTCCTGTTCCATCGTTTTATTATCAGTAAACCCAACCTAACCTAACCTCCCCTACTTTGCTTGATTCATTCCCACCCGGCCTTCGCCGATCATCACTACCAACAGGAGGCAAACCGACGTCTAAGCCCTAAGGTGCAATTTTCTTCTTCTTCTATTAGCTGTTTAACTTGGAAATTGGGTTTTGTGGGTAACTCTGCCCAAGTTTGGAGTAAGTTGTGGGACTATTTGTAAGCTACTAGGAGACAGACAGTCATCAATCATTTCTAATTACTTCCTAAAATAACTAATCTAAATCTCAGAAGTAGTTTTGGGTATATGATCATTGTAACTTAACCTGTTCACACTGTTTGATCTTACAATACCTGACGATGAATTGTTTTTTCTGCTAGTTGAGAGGAAATATAGTACTTGCAAGGAATTGAAAATGCATGTAATTGTAGCTACATAATCTCTCCTACTAATGCAATTTACTGGTACAGTTCAATGGGCATACTAGTATATTAGATGTTCATTTTCCTGGTCTTATGTCCTAATTTCATTTTTGAGCTAGTTACTTCCTAACTCCACTTAGGGAATTTGCCTCCAACTTATGGGTTCAATTCTGGTTGAGATGTTGCGTGGTTTTTGTGAAGTGGATTTAGGTTCCTTCAATGATTTATGTTCTGGAAGAACATGGGAAGTTACTTGTATATATGAACTGTTATTGCAATCATTCTAGCTTTGGATTGCACTTCTGTTTCAGAAGGAAAATTCTAGAATTAGTCCATAAACTGGAAGACCTTTTCATTATGTCCTGTTCAGTACAGAGTTCATATATATTAACTCTACATTTGGCAGACAATGATACATGCTGAGATGTATATACATATGTTTACCTATTTTTCTTGATTTTTCTGGCTCTCCATGTGGTTATTTGCTCTTAAAAAATATCTATTTTGTACACATGTTGAACCCGAAACTATAACCGTGTGTTACACAAACCAATACATCCTATTGCTTTTGCTACCTTACTTCCATGATACATTAGCACAAATCAATTGCCTCTCACATATACATACACCTAATGCTCTGAATCTAGTTTTGCTGGACTTTTTTCTATGCTCATATCATTATGATTTGTTGCTGAACCAATAGAAATTGAAACAAGGGTGATCGGGTTCTTTTGTTTGGAGTTATGAGGCAGATTTTATCATGAATGAAGTCTGTATTAACAATATATAGATACAAACTAAAATTGATTTGAAATTTAGCAAAATTCACTAATTTTAACATTGTCCATGAAAGTGTGAAATGGTCAGGCAAGCTACTAGTTATCTTTAAATTATTTATAACATTTAACAATTAGCTTTAATGAATCATATTCTAGTCTTTAAATACACAACACTGATATGAATATTCACTTTTGTAGATTATGAGGAATATTTGTTTGTCCAGATTCATTCATTTTTTAATGGGTCTCTAATTTTCCTTTTTGTAGCTTGTTATTATACTGTGATGTATTATGTTTTTATCACTACTGTTTAAATGAGTTAGGGAATTTGGCACTGCAATTTAATATAACTTATGTTGGCTTCTTCGTCAGTTTGTTGTGCTATTGCTGATATTGGCATTTTTGTTATTTGGGTTTGGCGTAATATTTGCTTTTCCATTTCTATTCATAGAAAAGCTTCCTTGACTTTGTAGGTAATTGTAGGAAATATTAAACCTTCAGGTACTGATTATCTTCATATTAAGATTATTCATTATGTATTAATTTTCCGATTTGGTTAACCTATTTTGTGATGCTGGAAACGCTAAATAGTTTGTATTTTGCATAATTTGCAGCATGCATATGATCGACTTGATCTGCCATATGGCATCAGTTCAGTAAAGTTGCAAGCAATAATGCCATTGTGTTACTACAGGGCATAGGCATGTCCCAACATCTTAACAATGTTCCATTCCATATCTTTGCAAATTTTGTAAGTAAAGTAGACACTATATGTTAAATATATATTTAGAGTTAGAATCAATATGAACAGACTAATTACATTGATGGTCCTTTGGCTTTTGGGACTGTATATAACTTCAATTTGTAACAATGAACTACCTTAGCTTTAGTTTTCATTTTTGTTTTTTCTTCTATTATGCAGAAATAGAAGTAGCAGATATTTTAGCTGCTTTATCATCTCCATGGCAGGATTTTTTTGGCTTTCGGTATGATACGCTCCCCATTGACCGAAAGAGGAAGCTGAAAGCAAGTTTCTAATCTTGCCTCTTTGCGTTTTGCAGCTCTTTCTTCGGTCCTAAAGAAGAAAGGAGAAGGTATAGTTGGTGACCATCCTTTGCTTCCATTTGACTTGGTGCGGCTGCCATACAACAAATTTAGGATGATTTAGTAAATGATTTTTGAGAAATAAACATGAGGATAAGCATTTGAGTTCTGTTAAAATATGAAGAGAGATAAAATTCAAATAGCAAGTTCTTACTGTGGAGATAGAGCAGATTTTGAGGTTAGCTTCTTGTTGTTGATAAAGTCCCCTGCCAAACTCTTAGTCTTTGACTTTGGGATTTTGGAAGCTCTGCTTTGAGCTGATGATGAAGTCATCTGCCTTTTATTAATTGGCAAGGGCATGGTGTTCTTTTGTAGAGCCACCTCTTCCTTCTCTTCTTCTTTAGGAAGGCTGATTTCAATTTCTACTACCATTTCTTCTTGAGGAATGGTAGAAAGTGTGGTTGTCATACCCGACCTAAAATAAGATCAGATAAGACGGTGAGACATTACTACTGACTTATTATATAAACCAATAGCAGTATCTCTCAAATAAGGAGAAAAATCAAATCAAAAACGAAATTCTAGTTTAAAGCTAAAATGAACAACATATTCCGTTTCCAGCTTAACTTTTTCATACGGAGTCCGATTAAGGCGATTCAAAAACCCCTGGAAACATAAGACAAAAATAAAGAACTTTCATTTAGGACTCCACGACAGATTCGGCCTATATCTGGTCGAAAAATGCATCACAAGATTCAGGTATGAATCTGATTTTTCCGCATCACCTATATAGACAATTCTTTATTATATCTAACTCAAAGTTATGACTTAATCATAACCGATATCACACTATTCCACAAGTTCTCAACTTTCAGCTAATTATATATATATATACCGGTAGATAATACAAACCAAACAAAAGGACACTGCCAAAAACAAGTTCTTCAAGTGTCCGTATACTATCCACATATATGTACATGAACAAAATGGATGCAATACCCTAGAGACGACTTGCACCTCGTAGCTGTAACCGAACCTCGCCCTAGGATCGAGTACCCCTCTCGGTACCTTGCATTTCCTCGCCTAAAACAAAACAATAAAAACATTTGGAAAACATGAGATAAAAATCTCAATAAGAAACTATCAGCTATAAAAATCAACTTTACTTAATATAACTACATATATATACGTTTATAAAGGATTTAATCAAAACCTTGTAAAATATACTCAAAACTAAAGTTCATAATAGGATCAAGGTATTAAACCAAAAACCCAAAATATATAATCTTGTATCCATTCTTGAGTTCATCCCCTTATATTTCAAATCACAATTCACAACATATACGAGACGTCTCTTAACATTGCCTATCCCATATGGTCTTACCCAACACTTCTCTGCCATACCCAATAGGTCTTCAGACTGTGTACACAGGCCATATTTCTCACTAAATATGGTCTTTGAAAATTAAATCCACCATACCGGACTACTCTCAATGGATACCAAACATTTAATTCCATATATATATATATAGATTGAAACCAAAAACCTATATGTATATATGTATATACTTCATTTGATCATAATCAAGTTCACAAGTGTTCAATTCTCCAAAATATCAATCCTTACTCAAATAAAATTTCCAAAATTAATCAACCAATGAAACCTCAAATCAATATAACCCAGTAAAATCTGTAATTCACATTTAAACATAGGCAATAGTTCATTTGAACTATAATTTCACAATAAAAGCAAGATTGTGAAAAACCTCAATTTTACAAAATTCCGGCATAACCCTAAAATATCAATTTCTAGAAATTCTTTGATTATATATATATCTCTATACATAAAACTCAAATGATAGTTAATAGTGACTTACCTTGACTGCTAATTGAAGAAAACAACTCGTTCAATTCGCCTCTAAATCCTGTCTAAGACGTTTTCCCTCCAAACGCTTCCGAAACTCAAAAACTCTTCGGTTAGGACTTAGATCTATGCCTAAGGATGCTATAGTTTAAATTTCAAGTGATTTGGACGGTCGAATCTCTGCAAATCAAAGAAACGGTGGAGAAACGGTCGAAGAACGGTTAATTTGCAGAACAGGAAAAAAAAAAGAAAGAAAGAAAGAAGATGCTCGAACGTGTCTGGAAGAAATTTGGGATTTATATCCCAAATTTGGCAAATATCGATTTTGGTCCTCCATCTTTATATAATCTTTTAATAATTACCCTAAACTTTTAATTTGCACATCAACCCATCAAATTAACTCCAAATTTTTCCTATAACACCAAATAAAAATCACATACCCCATAATAATAATATATATTAATATCTAGGTATAAATTCTAGAAATTTAGACACGGACGTGACAATCCTCCCCACCTTAAGAAATTTCGTCCACGAAATTGTACTTACCCGTCTAGGTGAATAAATGGGGATATTGTTGTCTCATATCCTCCTCTCTTTCCCAGGTTGCTTCCTCACGAGAGTGTCTGTGCCACATAACTTTAACAAGTGGTATGGTTTTGTTCCTGAGGACTTTCTGTTCTCTAGCTAGGATAGCTACTGGTTCCTCTTTATAGGACAAGTCTTCAGACAATTCAATTGGCTGCTCTTGAATGATGTGATTCGGATCACTCCTATACCTCCGTAGCATTGAAACATGGAATACATTATGTATATTGGAGAGATTCTGAGGTAATTGTAATCGATATGCAACTGGCCCAACTCGTTCCACAACTTCATATGGACCAATGAATCTAGGACTCAACTTCCCTTTCTTGCCAAACCGAAGTAAACCCTTCCACGGTGATACTTTCAGAAATACTCTATCTCCCACATCATATTCAATTGGTCTCCGTTTCAGATATGCATAACTCTTTTGTCTATCTTGTGCTTCTTTTAACCTTTGTTGTATGATTTGCACCTTTTCTGTTGTCAACTGCACTATCTCAGGCCCTAATAACTGTCTCTCGCCTACTTCAGACCAACATAATGGAGTTCTACATCTTCTTCCATATAAGGCTTCATAAGGTGCCATATCAATACTAGATTGATAACTGTTATTATATGCAAACTCCATTAAAGGCAAATGTACATCCCAACTACTTTGAAAATTCAAAATGCTAGCTCTCAGCATATCTTCCAAAGTTTGAATGGTACGTTCACTTTGACCGTCAGTCTGTGGATGGAAAGCTGTACTGAAATTCAATCTCGTGCCTAATGCATCTTGAAAACTAGGCCAAAACCTTGATGTAAAGCGAGGATCCCTGTCAGAAACAATAGAAACCGGTAGACCATGAAGTCTAACAATCTCCTTGATATACAACTGTGCCAGCTTCTCTAACGAAAAAGTCACTTTCACCGGAAGAAAGTGGGATGATTTTGTTAATCTATCCACAATTACCCATATAGAATCATTACCATGTTGTGTACGAGGTAATCCACTGACAAAATCCATTGTAATATGTTCCCACTTCCATTCAGGAATAGGAAGTGGTTGTAAAGTACCAGCAGGTCGTTGATGTTCTGCTTTGACTTGTTGGCAACTTAAACATCTACCCACATATTCAGCTATCTCCCTTTTCATTCCTTTCCACCAGAAATGCTCTCGAAGATTTCTGTACATTTTAGTACTCCCAGGGTGCATTGCATATGACGAATCATGAGCTTCTTCTAATATCTCCTTCTTGATATCATTAACATTTGGAACACACATTCTGTCTCCAAACATTAACATGCCATCTCCTGTTACCTTATATTCAATCTTCTTCCCCTCGCTAACGTCTTTTCTGATTTGTTCTAAAAATTCATCTTGATTTTGAGCTTCTTTAATTCTATCTCGAAGAATCGGTCTCACCTTCAGCATTGCACATAATACTGCCTCATCTCCACAAATCAGTTCAACATTCAAAGCTCTCATATCAAGCAATAAAGACATTCTCACTGATTGTATATAACTCAAACTTCCAACGTTTTTGCGACTTAAAGCATCAGCTACAACATTAGCTTTACCAGGATGATATTCAATAGTCAGGTCATAGTCTTTCAATAACTCAATCCATCTCCTTTGCCTCAAATTCAATTCCTTCTGTGTCATTATATATTTCAGACTTTTATGATCAGTGAATATTAGACACTTTTCACCATAAAGATAATGTCTCCAAATCTTTAAAGCAAACACCACGGCAGCTAATTCAAGATCATGTGTCGGGTAATTCAATTCGTGTGGCCTTAATTGTCGTGACGCATAAGCAATAACTTTATCATTCTTCATCAATACAATTCCGAGACCTTGCCCTGATGCATCACTGTACACTGTATAACCTTCACCCACTATAGGCAGTGCTAACACAGGAGCACTGATAAGTCTGGACTTTAATATATCAAAACTTTCTTGACATTCAAGTGTCCATTCAAATTTAACACCCTTCCGCAGTAATCGTGTCATCGGACAAGCTATAAGCGAGAATCCTTTCACAAATCTTCTGTAATAACCCGCTAATCCTAGGAAACTACGTACTTCATGTACATTCGACGGTGCTTCCCAATTAGCTACAGCTTCAACTTTCTTAGGATCAACTAAAATTCCCCTAGCTGAGACCACATGACCTAAAAACATCATTTCATCAAGCCAAAATTCACATTTGCTAAATTTTGCATATAATTGTTTCTCCCTTAGAATCTGCAAAACTGTTCTCAAATGCTTACTGTGATTTTCCTTATCCTTAGAATACACAAGAATATCGTCAATAAATACAATCACAAATGTATCTAAGTAAGGTTTAAAAATCCTATTCATAAGGTCCATAAAAGCAGCAGGTGCATTAGTTAATCCAAATGGCATAACCAAGAATTCATAATGCCCGTATCGAGTTCTAAAAGCTGTTTTCTGAACATCCTCTTCCCTGACCTTCAATTGATGATACCCAGTTCTCAAGTCAATTTTCGAAAACATGGTTGCTCCTTGCAACTGATCAAACAAATCGTCAATTCTAGGTAATGGATACTTGTTACGAATAGTAACCTTGTTCAGTTGACGATAATCAATGCATAACCGCATTGTACCATCCTTCTTTTTTACAAACAAAACTGGAGCTCCCCATGGTGATACACTAGGTCGAATATATCCCTTATCTAATAACTCCTGCAACTGCACTTTCAATTCCTTCATTTCTGCCGGTGCCATTCTATATGGTGCAAGTGATATAGGAGCAGTACCAGGCTGCAAATCAATTTCAAACTCTACTTCTCTTACTGGTGGTAACCCTGGTATTTCATCCGGAAAGACATCTGAATACTCATTCACAATTGGCACATCTTCTAATTTGGGAGATTCTTTATTACTATCTACCACATATGCCAAGAAAGCGTCACATCCTTTCCTTAGCATTTTCATAGCTGTCATAACTGTGATTATACTTCTACGTACACCTCTCTCACCATGAAACATATATCCCTCTCCACTAGCTAATACTAGATTAACTTTCTTTTTAGAACAATCTACAATTGCTTGATACTTAGATAATGAATCCATGCCTAAGATGACATCAAATGTTTGCACCATCAAAGGTATCAAATTCACATCTATAAAGGACTCTCCTAACTGTACCTCACAATTAGGATACACATGTGTACATACTAAAGATTCTCCCATAGGCATGCTAACAGTTAAATGTTCTGGCATACGTTTTGACTCCCAAATTATATCAGACATAAATAATGGAGACACAAAAGAATGTGTAGCACCAGGATCAATAAGCAGATAAGCATCTTTTCCAAATAAAGAAATCGTACCAGTGATAACTTCTGCAGATGCAACAGCTTCTTGTGGAGTCATAGCAAAAGCTCGAGGTTGAGTTGCAGCTCTATTTGACTGATTACCCTGATTCCTAGCTCCTTGAGAAGTATTACCAGCTCCTCTTCCCATGTTATTACCTCTACCATTACCCTGATTATTTCCTCTCCCAAACAAATTACCTCTACTTCCTTTGTCAGTCTGTAATCCTCTACCCCTTCCAGCTCTATTCAGTTTAGGACAACGAGTACGTACATGTCCTTCCTCACCACACTCATAACAAACAATTCTTCTCTGAGGTTCAGTTGTCCTCCCTGAAGGACAATCCCTTCTTAAGTGACCACTTCCGCCACACTGAAAACACTGTAATGTTCTCTTTCTGCATTCACCTGAATAAAATTGCCCACACTGACTACACTTTAAAACATTACCACTGCTAGCAATTGAAGGACTGTGTGAAGCTTGGCTAAAAGTATCAGGTGCTCGAAAAGTACTACGATTCACAAATGCTCCCCTTGAAGCCTGACTTTGTATCTGACTACCCCGAAACTGAGATGGTCCTCCTCTAGCAAACTTTGATCTCCCAAATTCCTCTGACTGCTTCTGACTGGTCTCAGATTCTAACTTCCCCTTTAACTTTTCTTTCTGTAATGCTTTCTCTACCCAGCCACGATAATGTACACCCTCGAATAAACTCAGCTCATTCTGATAAAATGCACTCAATCCATCCTTAAATCTCTCACATTTCACTTCCTCAGTAGGAAACCACTGACTAGCATAATGATATAAATCATCAAACTTGTCCACATACTCTTTCATAGCCATAGTCCCCTGTTTCAAATTAAAGAACTCATTTCTCTTCGCTTTCTGGAATGTTTCAGTCAGATATTCTCTCATAAACTCACGTTTGAAAACTCCCCAATTCAAACCTTCAGGATACAAACCCCTGACTCGAGTTAACCATGCATCTGCTGGTCCATGTAATAAACCAAACACAACCCTGACTTTATCCTCATCACGTAACTGCATAGTACTAAAGGCTTTTTCTGTAGCCTTTAACCAATTGTCAGCTTCCTCGGAGTCAATTGTACCTTTGAAATCAAATGCCCCACAATTTTTAGCATCCTCAATTAGCTCACTGGGCCTTCTATGTGCTTCCCGTGTTTCCATTATAGTAACAAAAGCTTCAACTAAAGCTCGGGGTTCAAGTTGTACTACTTGTGGCATTGCAGCTTGTGGAGCCACATACGGTGCAGGTTGTTCAGCTGGAAGATTAACAGGTCGACGTGGAGGCAATGGTTGTTGTTGTCTTTGGGGTTGGTTAATGGGTGGAACTCTAGCATCAGAGGCTTCACTATCCCCTATGCCCTCAAGATCCCATCCCAACTCTCTTCTTTGGTAGGAACTTCGTTTTCGACTATGATCCATCTTTGGTAGTTCGGAAGTCCAAAACGATTGAATTAGATTTAATTTAAAGCTTTTAAATAAATCTGGAAAATGTTGGAGTGCTGCTGTAATTTGCCAATTCTGTCACTAAATGCTGTTTACCGACGGATCTTCCGTCGGTGAATCTGCCAAAATGTAAAAAATGTCATTTCAGTCCCTTTCTCTTAACTTTTAGACTTTTAATCCTTAGTATATATATATATATAATTATGTAATATATTCTTTTCAAATTGTTTTAAAACTTTAACATATATAATTATTTTAGGAGATTGGTATTCCATTTTTATTCTAATTTTTTGTATATGTACATATTACTTTCTTTTTTATTATTATTCATTTAAATTACATTAAATTCTATTTTAAATGTTATTTACTTGGGCATTTTGGGAGATAATTAGTAGATATTGGGGGATGAATATATAGTCTTTTTGACATTAGGATTATATTAGTTATGTACATATATATAGTTTTGGGGTATATTTGGGTTATCTTAATTATTGTTAAATAAAATTATTTTGAGTGATAAATGCTATTTTCTTATTTATGAATTTCATTCACTACTTTCTTATGTTTAAAGTATAAATATATTATTTTCATTATTCTTTCTTATATTTGTATTAGATAGTATATTTTCTTTTACTCTTATTTTATGTCTTTTGGGCTAAAATGTGTAAACATATATCTATATTATTTTCTTTATTTCTTTTGGTCATTTATAATTCCATGTTTCAAATGGGCTTCACTTGGAAAAATTAATTTTTGGACCTAAATGTGTTTATTGATGTAATTATAATAGTTAGAGAGTCCATTAAATAAGTGGGGAAAATAAGTCACAAAAAGAGAGTTTTCAATTAAATTATTTAAGCTAATGAGCGTTCTTAGATCTCTAATGTAGATAAATGGAGTCATTTTGGTTGATATTTCAAATCGTCTTCAAAACACCACGTTTTAAAACCTTAGTCCATTCCAACGACGGATTAAGCGAACATTGTAATCAAAATCGTTTTCTTTGTTAATAATGGAGATTTTGAATCGCTTTCTTAATGAATTTGTACAAAATAAAATTGACTTGTATGTTTAACCACGTTTTCTTATTAAAAGGCTTTTACTTTAACGTTTTCAATTACTCGAGTCGTTCCAACGGCGATTCGGGTAAGCTTCATCAAACGGGGTTTTAAAACGCACCTAAATCGTTCCAACGGCGATTAAGGTGCGAACCATGTAATAAACATCGTTTTGGGGAAATAAGTTAATGTAGAATAGACACACAACATAACATTTAAATACGGTTGTAGGTAAATCACTTCTTTCTTCCCCCTCTCTGTGTATGTATAAACATAAATGGGTGATTCTTTACTGATGTGGCTTTTCGATATCATATGCTCAAAATGGTTTCCAAAAAGAGAAAGAAAAGGGTTTCAAATGAATTTTAAACTTAAAGAAGTATACGATTAGTCCGTTATCGCCTAACATGCTGAGTAGGAGGCCGGTGGTTCATAACCGGGCGATGTCGGGGTGCCTAGTAGCCTTTCTCCGAAAAGGAGCTAGCCTTCTCGGCTCGTACCTAAGTTTCCCGAACCCACACCGGTCTCCCGCAAGGGATCGGTGTTCATTTTCCCATTCGTGGGTGGCGACTCTTCCATATCTCCGAGCTCCGGTCCTGCCGAGCAGCTTGATTCCGCGATTGGTTGCTTTCGGCGCCAATCACCGCTTATGTCGCCATGAGGTTGTCCACCCCCCGGTCCGCCCGGGAGATTAGGCCGCGGCACCTCGTCTAACAAGTGGCGACTCTGCTGGGGAAGCGAGAAATTTGATTCCGGAAGGCATGCACTAAGCCCTTAACGGGGACAGATCGTTTTACTTCTTTTCGTATGCATTCACGAGCATTATTGCAAACCGTTTGGGTAATTTCCGCGAAACCTCTAGCGAGAGTCCATTCGTCGCTCGACAGAGGATAGCGTAAGTTCCCCCTTACAGTAAGGCGCCAGAGGGTCCCCATCCATTCGTTAGGGGTGAATCTGTGCGGTCCTGTGAGGTCCCGCGGTCAGCCGTGTCAGCATATAGTAGCCTTAGAAGTTTCCATAGGATTACCCGTTACTATTTTTGATGTGATAAATGAATCAGTTCGTGTTTTCAAACCGCCATGATACGTGTCTAATCCTAAACTTTGTAAAGGAAATGAGACGATGCGTTAATATATACTCATGAATCGACATACTAATTACCCTAAAACATCGAAACGATTTGAACTAAAGACGACTTAGTCATCTCATATGAATGAACATGTGCGACCCGCCTTGTCCCTTTCGGTGTCCCGACGAAGGCACGTGTTCAGGAAATACGTTATGACGTAAGCACGTATTAGTATGAATCGGTTCAGTGTTAAGGATAGTTACATTTCGATACAAAAGACTATATTAACGGTAGCCGTTATTCACATTCTTTAAATAAGTTAGGATAAAATGAGGTCACGACGAAACGAAAACGAAGAACATTTCTGTTTCGAACGACCTTGTTGTAACGTGAAAAGTTTCGCACAAGTGTCCGCAAAAGGTGACTAAGAAAAGAAAAGCGAAAAATGAACTAAACGACCAAAATCATTCCGAATCTACGATATATGTCAATCCCGAGAGTAGTTAAAGAAAATAAACCAATACCGTTGAATACGTGCCTCGAACGAGTGTATACCCCGTTTAAAATCTCGAAGCCGAATTAAGCCAAACCATATAATTGCGCTATATGGACGAGACTGCGGGTTTTGACTAACGACTCGATCATTTCGGCCGTTACCAAAACTGCAAGAAATATGGCCCGATATACGTGTTTGCTTAAATCGTGCCTAAAGGAAGGAAAACGGTGATATCCTCGCTTCGAATAAACACGTGATTCAACGAAACGTTAATTTTCTATAACCACACTGAGATGATATATCCCGTGGATTAGGAGGAACAAAGAGTTGTAATTAGCCGAAAGATTATCGTGCGCTCAAAATAAGACTCGCCGTCTTTTCATGTAGCAAAATGAGCAAACGGATCCTCGATGCTAAGAACAAACGCATTACGCGATGAGTCCGTTCCCTAAAATAAAATCCAAAAGTGATTCCATCACTAAATAAACACGTGGTTACGTCTCTTGATAGATCCAAAAGATCCCGTTGTAATCCAAAAATCGAGACACGAACCCACGCGAACAAAAGGGAACGAGTCATTAACAATAACGAACGATTGGACTAGAAGAATAACTCGAACCACATATAAAAACTGGGATGCGCTCAAAGGGAGTCGAAACCCGAATTGATGCGTCTCACGAAAGGACGAAAGACGAGTTATTCCGAAAGAACAATCCAACTTGGTCGATTTTTTAGTCACTGAACGTTGATACGTCAAAACGAACTGTATTGTCTGATGAATGATTTATTTTTTCGTAATAATCGACGGCATCACGCGTCCCCTGGACCGCAATGTGAGCCCCAAACCAAAATCCTAGGAAAGAGACCTGGACCAACGAGTGTGTGGAGGAATAAGGGTGGAAGAGAGATGTTGTGATACGTGTAAATAGAACTAACGTTTGTTCTTCTTATCTTATAATCGTAAATAAATAAACGCACACACCACGAATCATGCATATGGAATCATGCATACATACTAATGGATACCGTTCGCGCAGACGTCATCATTAAGCGGTTGTGGTTTCGCGAGAGTAATCGGCTTGTCAGACAGTTTGATCAGTCGCGAGTAGACAGTCCCGAATCAGTAGTTGTGGCTTCTGAATCAGCTTCATCCGAGTATACTCAGTCTTCCGTCAGTATGTCTGCAACCGACGAGAAAGTGGCTGAATTGGAAAACTCTGTGAACAATATCAATGATCAGCTGGCCGCAATCTTGGCCCAGCTAGCTGAGTTAGCACTAAAGGACAACAAGAGTGGTAGTAAGCGTGCTGAGAATGAGGTGAACGATGGCCCTCGCTTTGGGAATGAGGAGGATTATCAGGATTATGTCCGAAAAAAGTTAGAGAAGGAGAAAGCTAAAGAAGAGGAGTGGAGGCAACATATCACACAGGAAGTGCAGGACTTGCGCGGAGGAAGCTCCGGGAGTCAAGATTTCTATAACTTGAAGAATTGCTTGACAGCAACAGCTCTGCCTCTGAAATTCCGGCTCCCTGACATGAAAAAGTTCGATGGAACTGGAGATCCCACCGCTCATATGAATCAGTACGTGGCGGTAATGAAGCACACGATCCTGACCGAGGATCAAGTCTTGGGGCTGTTTAACACTTACCTGGAGGGGGCTGCCCTCACATGGTTCCATGCGCTGCCAATGGTGACAAAGAAGGATTGGAAGGAGTTAGCGAAGTCATTCATCGCTCAGTATAGTTTTAACACCATGTTGGAAGTCACTTTGAAAGAGTTAGAGAGCACTAAGCAGCAGACTGGGGAATCCCTTTCAGACTTCGTGAAGAGATGGAGGGCTAAGGCCGCGGTCATGAAACAGAAGCCGCTTGAGCAAGATCAGATCCGGATGGTGATTGGCAATACGTTGCCGTATATTAAGAATGAGTTGAGATATATGCCGTTCACAGATTTCAATCAGATGTATAGTTGTGCCTTGACTGTCGAAGGAGATGGGGAGCCGAAGAAAGCTTATACCAAGTGGACGAAGTCTGGATATAGTGCCGGAGGGCCTAGCGCGAGTACGGAATCTGCGACAGTGAAAGTGGTTGATCTTAATGCTATCGAAAAGAGGCGGTTAGCCAAATTCGATTAGACCTATGCGAAAGTTTTTGAACGTCTGCAGAAGAAGGGGTTGTTGAAAGCCCTTACCCCGTATAACAAAGCTCAACCTACTCCGCAGATTCAGGCTAGAGGGTATTGTGAATTCCACAGCAGTTATGGACATACGATTGAGAATTGCGAGAGGCTGAAACACGAAATCCAAGATTTGATTGAGGAGAAGAAGATAGCTGATCCTTCGTCAGCAAACCCTTCCGTTAGGCGCAATCCATTGCCTAATCATAGGGTGAGCGTGATCGGAGTTGGTTTGACGGAAACTGTAGTGATGGAATCTTTTGAGGAAGGTGTAGAGGAGTTGTTGGACTCCGTCGAAAGAAGTAGTGTGGGAAATGGTCTATATATGTCCTTCTTGGGTGAGGAATAAGAGGATGAACCAATGGAGGAAGGATCAGATGATGGAGCACCATATGACGAGGATAGTGCCGAAGAAACCGGTGAAGGGGCGTCTCGGACTATCGTGCCAAATTTGGGTTTGTTCAGTGGAGGAAGGGATCCCGAAGTGCACTTGCGTGAGTATATGCACGACATGTTTATTGAATCCTTCGGGGTAGATGAAATTGCTCAGTGGTTCCACCATTCGATGGTAGGTGAGCCTTTGCAATGGTTCCATTCATTGCCCGACTCTTGCAAGCACGATTGGGATCGGTTGTCGGATTTGTTTCTTGAAAAGTATCAGAGAGCTGAGGATAGAACCGCGGAGCACTTTGCAATGCAGATTGGACCCATCAAGCGTCCATTGCCAAGGGTGAGCAAGTATAACGGCAATAAGGACCCTATGGAGCACCTTCACTTCTATTTGTCGGCTATGATAGCCTTGAGTTTCAAAGAGGAAGAGATCACTAGCTTGTTTTGTAATTCACTGATGGGTGAACCGCTGATGTGGTACATGTCGCTGCCGATGTATGTTAAGACCGATTGGGCAGCTATGACGAAGAGATTTATCAAGAAATATACGGTATGGATGCTAGCAGAGCAAACTCCTGATTCCCCGTCTTACCAAACACCTGATGCGGTGTTAGCAATGCCTAGGTATGGTGGATACCGGGATCCTGTAGAGCATACGAGGATATTCCGCGATCATATGTATAACGCTGGATTCCCACAGTGTGAATTGCATGAACATTTTCCGGAAACCTTGATGGGGGAAGCCTTATTGTGGCATCAGGGTCTGTCAGAGGAAGAGATGTGCCATTAGATACCGCTCCGAAATGCCTTTGTGGCGAGATATGAAATGTACATTCCATGGACGGGATCCCTGGATGATCTGGACAGGATTAGGCAATTCCCCGAGGAACATTTTGTGGATTATGTTAGAAGGTGGAGGCACCGTTATGAGCAGTGTAATGAGACAATGAGCGATAAGGTGCAGCTTATGTGCATACAACGAGGTGCTATTCCGTTGGCCGCAAGGAGGATGAGCCGGGTGTCTCTCCTTGACTATGATGAGTTGATAGGTTGGGCTTTGTACGGATCGGCGGATCCCTTTTTCCTGAATCCGAGTGTTCCTCACGTCATGGATTTGATGGTCGTAGACATTTGGGCGAGTTCCTCGGACGAGGAGGATGCTAATCGAAGGGTTCCTATTAACATCTGGGACGAATCAGATGATGAGCCGGAAATTGCGGTAATGACGAGATCAGGTCGTGTGGCCGAAGGAAAGGCACCAATGGTAGAGACTGAGATTGGAGAAGGGTCGGCTCCTAAGCCCGATGACCAAGTTCTTGAACAGTTGAAGAAGACGCAAGCTAAGTCTACGGTCTGGGAAGTTTTATGCCATTTTAAGTACCATCGTGAGAACCTGATGAAGGAGTTGCAGAATTTGGTTATTTCCACCGACACTGAGCCAGCAGCGCTAGTAGGGGCAATAATGGCCCGGAAAAAGACTGAGATCACGTTTACCGATGAGGATCTCCCAGAAGAGGGGAAGGCTCACAACAAGCCATTGTATATCCGAGCGGAAATTAACGGGAAGAAGACTAGCTGTGTTATGGTCGATGATGGATCGGCCATTAATGTTTGTCCTTTGAAGCTCTTGTCCAAGTTGGGAGTGGAGAGAGGAGATTTGATAGCTTCTGAAACAGTGATCAGAGCATACGATGACAGCCGTAGGCACATTGAAGGAGTCTTCAAGGCCAAATTGAAAGTAGGGCCGCATGAAGAAGAGACTGAATTCACAGTGTTGGACATCCCGGTAACTTTTGCTGTGTTGTTGGGACGCCCCTGGTTCCACAAGCTGGGAGGTGTGCCCTCCACGCTCCACCAAATGATTAAGTTCCCCTTCGGGGAGGAGATCGTAACAATTAGAGCTGAGAAACTGAGCTCAGTGGCAGCATTGGGAATTGAGCCTCAACTTTTCTCCGGATTCCAAGTCTCTGGGATTTACGAGTCGAGCATGACCACCGATGTGGTAAAGATGATGAAAGGAGGTTTCATCCCGGGAATGGGATTAGGAGCACACCATCAAGGGTTGTCGGAGTTTCTGAATTTTAAAAGTCAGAAAACCCGGAGGGGTTTGGGATATGAGCAGGGGAGTCCATCCAACATGAGTGCAGAAGGAAAAATAGGCTTGAGGAAGCATTTTATAAGCGAAGGGCATGGAAAGCCATATTCGGGAACCTCCGAGTCGTGGACTAACACGGAAGGAAAGATTCTGCCAGGGTTTGAAATCTTCAATGATGTCGCCGACTGGGGCAAAGGAAAGGCAAGCTGCTTTATCGAGGAGATCATGATGCTGGATTCAAATGCCGAGGAGCAGGTCATTACCATTGAAGCAACTGCAGGAGCGAGAGATGAGCCTAGTACCTCCAAAGTTCATGAGAAGTCTGAAGATATTGAGGATGAAAATTGTATTACTGCTTTGTTTGAGTCCGATGATGTAATCACCCACGCTATCAATGAATGAATTCTGATTTTGCTTACTTGCTTGATGTTGATCATGATCATTCCATGCATTCTCATTCATATAACATGCCTACATTTGAAATCAATACAATAGAAATGTCAACTTTCAATCTTGGTACGGATGAAAATCCTAAACTTATACAAATTGCTCAAGAATTAACTATTGAAGAGAGAAAAGAATTTGAGAGAATAATTAAAAAATACGAAATTGTATTCGCGTGGACATACGAAGACATGCCCGGAATCGATCAATCAATCGTAACTCACCGTATTCCAACATATCCCGAGGCGAGGCCCGTAAAGCAGAAGCTCCGACGTATGAGACCCGAATGGGCAGATAAGATCAGAGAGGAGGTGAAGAAGCAGTTAGAAGCAGGATTCATCGAAGTGATCGACTATCCCCCTTGGGTCGCAAATGTAGTGCCCATCGCGAAAAAGGATGGCAAAGTAAGGATGTGCGTGGATTACAGAGATCTTAACAAGGCATGCCCCAAGGATGAGTTCGCCTTGCCTCATATCGATGTATTGATCGACAGTGCAACATCAAGCGTCTTACACACAAATGTGGATGGTTTCATGGGCTACATGCAAGTTCAGATGGCCGAAAAGCACAAAGCGAAAACATCATTCACAACAGAGTGGGGAACATACTGTTACAGAGTGAGGCCATTTGGTTTGAAAAATGCCGGGGCAACCTACCAGCGAATGGCCACAGCCCTGTTCAATGACATGATACACAAGGAGGTAGAAGTCTACGTGGATGACATGATGGTCAAATCAGAGACGAGAGAAGGGCATTTTGCCGCACTCGAGAAGTTTTTGGCCCGAATTGCAGAATTCAAGCTAAGGTTAAACCCGAAGAAGTGCTTTTTCGGTGTTTCATCGGGGAAGATCTTAGGCTATGTAATCGGAAATAAGGGAATTGAGGTGGATCCCGATAAAGTGAAGGCTATAAAGGAAATGCCAGCGCCGAGAAATGAGAAGGAAGTGAGAGGGTTTCTGGGGCAAGTTCAGTATATCAGTCGGTTCATAGCGAGACTCACCGCAATCTGCGAGCCAATCTTTAAGTTGCTAAGGAAAGACCAACCCGCTGTTTGGAACGATAAATGTCAGCAAGCGTTGGAGAGCGTCCGGAGCTACTTGTCTAATCCGCCAGTGTTGAGACCGCCTAAACTGGGAAAGCCACTTCTCCTCTATGTAGCAATTGAGGAGCGATCTATCGGAGCAATGTTAGCTCAAGAGGGAGACACCGGTGTGGAACACGCGGTGTATTATCTGAGTAAGAAGTTCCTAGAGTATGAGCTCAAATACAACATGATCGAAAAGACATGTGTGGCAGTGGTGTGGTTGACGAAGAAACTGCGGCACTATTTCCAATCGTATAAAGTGATCATTATTTCTCGGATGGACCCCGTGAAGTATCTATACCGAACTCCATCCTTGACGGGGAAGTTAGCCAGATGGTTGTTGCTTTTGTCCGAGTTTGACATTGAATATGTGACGAAGAAGGTTATCAAAGGAAGGGCCATGGCAGAGTTTCTGGCTAACCAACCCCTGAATGCAGAAGAGGAAGAAGTAAGCTATGATTTCCCCGATGAACATTTGAACGCAATCGAAGTCATACCATGGAAAATGTTCTTCGACGGAGCAGTTAATTCGAGTGGAGCCGGAGTAGGAGTACTACTTATCTCACCAGAAGGAGAAAGAATCCCGATGGCGAAGAAGTTATCCTTCCCCCTTACCAACAATATGGCCGAATACGAAGCATGCATTTATGGTTTGGAGTCATTAGCAGCACTGGGAGCGTCATATGTCGAAATTTGGGGTGACTCCAAGTTGATCATCGAACAGGCACAAGGAAACTGGGAAGTGAGAGAAGAAAGGCTACGTCCGTATCTAGATCAGCTAGAAGGGTTGGCATTGAGATTCCAAGAATGTCGCTTCTATCACATTCCTCGAGCTCAGAATCAGGCCGCGGATGCCTTGGCTACTTTGGTGTCAGTTTGGGACAACCCCCGGAACCTTGCTTCGAAACCATTGGTATTGAGAAGATCTCACAAACCGTGCTACGAAGACGTAATGCTGTTAGGGGCAGATGGAAAACCGTGGTATTTCGATATCGTGAACTTCATGAAAGATGGAACATATCCGGCAGAGTCAGAACCTAGGGATCAAGCTGTGATTAGAAGGCTAGCTCATCAGTTCGTCATCCACAACGACTTGCTTTACAAAAGGCACGTTGATGGATTACAACTCAGATGCTTGGATGCGGGGGAAGCCCGCGAGGCGATGGAATCAGTACATTCGGGAATTTGTGGAGCCCATATGGGAGGAGCAGTACTAGCTAAGAAAATTATTAGGCAAGGCTTCTATTGGCTCACCATGGAAAGAGATTGTAACGAGTATGCGAAGAAATGTCACGATTGTCAAATCCACGGCGATTGCAGTCATCTTCCGGCCATGGAACTACATGTGTTAGCACCTATTTGGCCATTCGCTGCCTGGGGCATTGACATCATCGGCGAAGTAAGGCCTAACGCTTCGAACGGACATAAGTTTGTTGCAGTCGCCATCGATTATTTCACCAAATGGGTAGAAGCTGAGTCGTTTAGCAAACTGGGATCCAAGCAGATGAGAAAGTTCATTGAAAAACACTTGATCACCCGGTTCGGAGTGCCTCATCACATGATCATGGATAACGGAGTCCAGTTTCAGGGGGAAGTAAGGAATCTTTTCCGAGAATATGGCATTGAACATCACAGGTCTTCTCCGTACCGTCCACAGGCTAATGGGGCAGTAGAAGCAGCTAATAAGAACCTTAAAAGGATCCTCGTAAAGACAGTGGAATCACATCGGAATTGGCATGAGCACCTCCCACTCGCATTGTGGGCTTATCGCACGACAGTCAGAACCTCGACTGGGGCAACGCCATTCTCCTTGGTATATGGAACAGAAGCAGTTTTGCCGATTGAGATTGAAAAGCGATCGTTGAGAATCGCAGTGGAAGCAGAAATTCCCGAGGCGGAATGGGTAGAGAGGCGATGCGAGCAGTTGGCTTTAGTTGATGAGAAAAGGATGGAAGCCCTTTACCATGTACAGTTGTATCAAAGAAGGATGGCTCGGGCTTTCAATAAAAAAGTCAAGACCAGCCCTATCAAAGAAGGAGATTTGGTGCTGAAACAGATCCGTGTGACGCACACCGACCCGAGGGGGAAGTTCAGGCCTAACTGGGAAGGACCATTCGTCGTAAAAAAGATGTTAAGCAAGGGAGCGGTGAAGTTAACCACAATGGACGGCATGGAATTCTCCGAACCTACCAATCTGGATAGGCTTAAGAAATACTTTTCGTAAAAAAAAAAGAAAAAATAAAGAAAAATTCCCGATAGGTTGAAAACCCGCAAAGGGCGACCTATGCAACAATAAGGGAAATCCCAATGGGTGAAAACCCGAAAGGGCACTCATTTAAAAATTCCGGGATAGTAAAAGGAGAGGAGAAAAATCGCCGGGATCCGAAAACCGAAAGGCGAGTCCTGGTAACAATAGTTATAACTTGAGCAATTACAAAAACAATGTATAAGAGACTAAGTATTTCTGTTGTTTGTAAATAAATAAAGGCATGAATATATTTGACGAGAATGATTGGAATCATCATAATCTACTGAATGCATGGTAATATGAATCACGAGTTATACATTTCCTATCCTACTTTTCACAAAAAGCCTACCTACTATCCACCCCACTCCTTATACATCAGCTATACATCGGAGAAACCCTAATAAAAGCTACAAAGCAACAATGAAAGCTACGAGCCTAATACGGAGGGAAGTCCCAATAGTTCTCAAAATCTCTTAGGTGAGATGCTCGCTCCGCAGATAGTGTCTCCTCGGCAGAACGTGCTCTCTCATCAGAAGCTCGTGCTCTCTCATCAGAAACCCGTGCTCTCTCATCAGCAGCTCGTGCTCTCTCCTCGGCAGCAAGGCGTCTGATCGACTCATCACGCGCCCTCTCCTCGATGGCAAGGCGACCCTCAGTCTCCCGTCGCATCACCCCCGACCAGTGGTCGTTCCTCTCTTGATACACACGACCAACTCGGGCATCAGCTTCCCGCACTAGCTCACTCTGTCTCCGCTCATGGGCATGAAGATCACTCTACAAAAAAAAAAAAAAAAAAAAAAACAGATAAGAGGCAGCATAGGCAAAAACATAAATCATACATACATGCATACATTTCACTACACTAAAGTACAGTAATGATACATACCAGGTGGTCGGTGCAGCGCAAGCTGAGGCGATCTCGTAGGAAGCCGGATAGATCCACGTAGTCTGTACAGGTCTCCCTAGTGGTCAGTGAAGCGTCCGAGGGATCAAACGGGACCCTCGAGGAGAAGATAGGAGGGGCCGCCTCGAATCCCACATAAGGTGACCCAGACTCGTCATAGCGGATCGTAGCATAATCCCTCCCGTAGCCTGGTATAGGCACGCCTATGGACGATCTCTCCGGTCGGGCTGCGCTGGAGGACTCGCCGATGAAGTAGGGCTGCTCGCGCGCTGGTGTCTGAGTCTGAGTGCCATCAAAAAAATCAGATAAGTGGGCACTCCTCCAAGATCCCTCTTGCAAAAAAAAACACACACAATAAAACCTCCGAGCATATCATGAATAAAATGAAAAGAGGGCGGAATCACTTACCGGAACCTCCGCCTGACCAAAGACGGCCTCGACCGCCTCTCTCGAAAACACGTCCGCCACCGGATCTACCTCCATCGCTGTCGCCGGGGCATCCCTCGCGCTCAGTAAAGTAGACAAGTAAGGCTCGCGGCCCCCGGCGTGAATCCACACCGCTCTACCAACATACCTACGGGTCAGGTCCCGACGAATGACCGATAAAGGCAGGGTCCGTACCGCGAACATAGAGATGGGGATCTCACCCGGCGTCCAATGAGCGTCTCTAACCCCGGTAATGCCTCGATCCCCTAGATACCACGCCCGCACGCAGGGGCCGGTGAGCACACACTGCTGCTCCTGGATCATCGACACGTATGCATACTCAGGGCCGAAGTCGAGGTCATCCCACCTGAACTGAATCTAAAGCAAAATACACAAAGGGAAAGTCAGAAAGGCTCAAACCAAAATCTGGCACGATGGGGCAAAATCTACCTGACTCAGGGTCAGCGAGTCGATCCGATCCAGAAGCCGTGACACTGTCCGTCTCCTCTCAGCGCTCAAGTCGAAGTCCCTCCATCGAGTCATAAATGGCGGCCTCGGCACTCTTGATCGAGGTCGAGACCGGCTGGGAAGGATGTGTCTCTCATATGCCCACACCTGCGGTAAAAACAAGGACTAGGAGTGTGAAAAATGCGAAAAAGATAAGACGGATAAGTCAAGAAGGCGTCACGTACCAGCAGGGCAAAGGTATAACCGCCGAAGTCCTTGCGCTTCCGGCAAGTCAGATCCAGGAACTTGTAAAGAAAGGCTAAGCCTGCCCCTGCCCAATCATAAGAAGCCACTGCATCCAGATCGCTAAGTGCTTGAATAAGACCTGCGTGTACCTTCCCGCCCTTCGTGCGGAAAATCGTCTCACTCAGAGCATATACTAAGAAACTACGAACCGCCAGGTCGGTAGTGTCAGTCTCGCAGAAATCACGTCTACTCAAGAGGCTCGCGGTAGAGACAAACTTCGTCGGAGTAGACTTGGCGCATAGACGAACTCCCGGTCCAATCAAGGTAGCAAGCCTAGCAGGGTCGACCCGTGGTCGCATCATACCAAAGTGGAAAGGGACGGGAGTGTTGCTCCCTCGCAATCCTGTCAACAGCGAAAAATCTCGAGGCGAGATGGTCATCTCCCCAAAGGAAAGGTGGAAGGTGTGGGTCGAGTCAGCCCACCGCTCGCATAAGGCCCGTAGGCCAAAAGGATCGCATACCCCGTTGGTGCGGGGCAGCGCTGCAATAAAGGGCTCGAAGCCCAACTCGCGCACGCGGGCTCTCGCCGCGGTGCCTAGCCTATCGTACCATGAGTGAATCTCGACGGTGGTCCCCGAAATCTCAATGAACTAAAAAGAACAAGACAAGAAAATTTAAATACGGCTCCTAAAGCATGCATTTGATAAGAACGCGTCAAGAACAAGTATTCTTTCATTATCTAACCTAGAGGCATCCGGTCAGTTAGGACCAATTTTCTGTAAAAAAAATCTCTCATGTAGGGTCCTTCACGTAAGGTTGAGTCAATTCTTTGATCCACTCTCGTCTGCGGTGACGAGGAGCGTAGATTAGGTTTTACTATTCACGTACGTTAACGTGCATTAGGTAAGTTTTTACTATTCACGTCGTTTTCACTATTTACATGCACTATTCACGTTTTTACTATTCACGTGCACTATTCACGTTGGCACTATTCACGTTCTACTATTCATGTGCATTAGCTAAGTTTTTACTATTCACGTGCATTAGCTAAGTTTTTACTATTCACGTTGCACTATTCACATTTTTACTATTCACGTACATTAGCTAAGTTTTTACTATTCACGTGCACTATTCACGTGCATTAGCTAAGTTTTTACTATTCACGTTGTCACTATTCACGTGCACTAGCTAAGTTTTTACTATTCACGTGCACTAGCTAAGTTTTTACTATTCACGTGCACTATTCACGTTTTTACTATTCACGTGCACTATTCACGTTTTTGCTATTCACATCGTTTTTACTGTTAACATGCATAAATTCGTAGTGTACTATTTACATGCAATAGCGCGCATTCTTACAAAAACAAACAGGTGTTATGTGTAAATAAAGGAATTTACGTTTTCTAGCTAAAGTCCTCTAAGGCAGTCTAAGAGTTAGCATGCAAATCATGTTTGCATAGGAATGCTAAATCCTAGAGTTCGAATCAAATAAAAGTGAGAAAGCACTTACCTCGTTGCAGCGTGTCCTGCTCAAGTGTGTTGTAGGGTCGTTGAAGGTATCCACTCTATCCAGGTTTACGTAAACCTCATCCATGCCTCTAGTGCCATCCCATTCGTCTAAATCCATCCCGAGAATAATCCAAATTGAAGTCTAGTGAGAGAAAGAGGAGAGAGAAGGTGTGGGGTTGAAATGAAACCCCACCACCTTATATAGGAAAAGGGAATAGCATTCCCGTAAATAGGGAAAAAGTACGATTTGACATAAAGGTAAAAAGTAAATAATTAATTACCAGGTGCACAGACCTCCGATTTGCAGTCCGTTTCAGCCTGCATTTCTCTCAGACAGTGACTAACATTGTCAAAACATCAATTCCAGACAACAGCTAATTTTTACAGAACAGTGACACCAGTCAAAATACAGACGACAGTCAACAGAAAAACAATCAGTAGTCTATGTCATTTCGGACTAAGACGTGGGCCCATCAAATCGTCGAGATGATAGCTCCAGTGAGAAAATACAGACAACATTGTGGTAAGAAAATCCAGAAACAGAACCCGCTTTTAAGCCATTTGACTCACGATCGCAGACCGGAGTCGCTTTTGAGCCATTTGACTCTCGGTCGCAGACCGAAGTTGCTTTTGAGCCATTTGACTCTCGGTCGCAGGCCGAAGTTACTTTTGAGCCATTTGACTCTCGGTCGCAGGCCGAAGTTGCTTTTTAGCCATTTGACTCACGGTCGCAGACCGGAGTTGCTTTTGAGCCATTTGACTCTCGGTCGCGGACCGAAATTGCTTTTGAGCCATTTGACTCTCGTTCGTGGACCGAAGTTGCTTTTGAGCCATCTGACTGACGGTCGTTGACCGGAGTTGCTTTTGAGCCATCTGACTCACGGTCGTTGACCAGAGTTGCTTTTGAGCCATCTGACTCACGGTCGTTGACCGGAGTTGCTTTTTAGCCATCTTCCCCGCGATCTTGAAATGGGGTAGCTGTTTAGCCATTATCCCCGCAATCTTGAAATAGGGTAGCTGTTTAGCCATTATCCCCGCAATCTTGAAATAGGGTAGCTGTTTAGCCCTCATCCCCGCGATCTTGAAATAGGGTAGCTTTTTAGCCATTATCCCCGCGATCTTGAAATAGGGTAGCTGTTTAGTCATTATCCCCGCAGTCGTAAACCAGGGTAGCTGTTTAGCCATTATCCCCGCGATCTTGAAATAGGGTAGCTGTTTAGCCATTATCCCCGCGATCTTGAAATAGGGTAGCTGTTTAGCCATTATCCCCGCGATCTTGAAATGGGGTAGCTGTTTAGCCATTATCCCCGCAATCTTGAAATAGGGTAGCTGTTTAGCCATTATCCCCGCAATCTTGAAATAGGGTAGCTGTTTAGCCACTATCCCCGCGATCTCGAAATGAGGTAGCTGTTTAGCCATTATCCCCATGATCTTGAAATAGGGTAGCTGTTTAGCCATTATCCCCGCAACCTTGAAAGGGGGTAGCTATTTAGCCATTATCCCCGCAGTCGTAAATCAGGGTAGCTATTTAGCCATTATCCTCGCAATCTTGAAATGGGATAGCTATTTAGCCATTATCCTCGCAGTCGTAAATCAGGGTAGCTATTTAGCCATTATCCCCGCAATCTTGAAATAGGGTAGCTGTTTAGCCATTATCCCCGCAGTCGTAAATTAGGGTAGCTATTTAGCCATTATCCCCGCAATCTTGAAATAGGGTAGCTGTTTAGCCATTATCCCCGCAGTCGTAAACCAGGGTAGCTGTTTAGCCATCATCCCCGCAGTCGTAAACCAGGGTAGCTGTTTAGCCATCATCCCCGCGATCTTGAAATAGGGTAGCTTTTTAGCCATTATCCCCGCGATCTTGAAATAGGGTAGCTGTTTAGCCATTATCCCAGCAGTCGTAAATCAGGGTAGCTATTTAGCCATTATCCCCGCAATCTTGAAATAGGGTAGCTGTTTAGCCATTATCCCCGCGGTCGTAGACTAGGGTAGCTATTTAGCCATTATCCCCGCGGTCGTGAACTAGGGTGCAGCCCGAAGCAGAGTCTGATGCAGTCAGAGAGCAACGCCGGAGCGCGCATCGCAAAGGTCAGGTATGTTTCCTCCTACTCGTTACGTGTCTTTTACTTTTATATATTTTACATTGCATGTGTTACGTTAGCAAAAACGTTTTCGAACCACACACATCACTGTCAAAATAGAAAAGTAGGGGCAACTGTAGACACCGAGTCGGAGGACCTGTGACGAAAACCTGAAAAAAGACGGTCGAAGCGATTGATTCCGGAAGTTTTGAAAAATATATAAAGAATAATAAGCTGAGAAAAATTAACGGCACGTCGCGGGCACACAACGGCATCCCGCACGCGGACGACGATGGTCGAACGCCCGCTTGACGGCTCGAGACGTGCGCGCGGCGTCCGTCGGACGCACCGCGAGTGGCACGCTCTCGACGCCCGAGCAATGCCTGGGACCGCTGGCGGTGCGCGCCCTCGTGGGCCGTTGAGCACACGTGCCTGGCAGCGCGGGGCGCGCGTTCGGCGGTCGCGACGTGCGAGCGTCTAGCTGCGCAAAACGCGCGCTCGGCGGCCACGGAGTGCACGCGTCCGACGGCACGGGGCACGCCCCGAGGGTTGCCGGGCGGGCACCCAACCGCGTCGGGCGAACGCCCAACGCGTCGGGCGGACGCCCGACGAGGGTTGGGCGCGGGCGCCCAACCTCGCGTTGGGCGCTCGCCTAACGCCGTTGGGCGATCGCCCAACATTGTTGGGCGGCCGCCCAACCACAATGGGCGACGCCCAATTTTTTTTGGGCGTCGCCCATTGTTCCGAGATCCGTTTCCCTATATAAGATCCCAAGGTGAAAAGGGGGCCTTTTTGGGGGGAAAAACTTTCTCACTCTAAACATTTTTAGAGAGAGAGAGTGGATTTTTTTTGAGAAAAATATTTTTTTTCTCAAAAATTCCAAATTTCCTAAGTTCAATTTTTACTAAATTTTTATTGAAATCGGGAGCTCGCGGTTCGTGGAATCAATCGGCTTCGACTGTCAGATACCGAATTAAAGGTATTATCCGAGGACTAGACTCTTTATTTTATTTAATTTATTCTCTCCTTCTATTTTTTTTTATGCTATAGTTTTTATTCCTTTAGTTATTTATTTATTTTGTCACGTTTTATTTAATTAACGTATTTATTTAATTTTCGTTTCGTGTTAAATAAAATTCGGTTTTGTTTTAAAATAAAAACCTCGTTTTGGATATCCCAATACGAACCGTGATCCGATAAAAAGGTAGTTCGAGTGTCGAAAATGTTGTAGTTATAAGTTTTTTAATTTAAAAGAGGTTTCCAAATAACGTTTTTTAAAATAAAAACATCGTTTTAGGAACTTCCGTTTTCGACTATGATCCATCTTTGGTAGTTCGGAAGTCCAAAACGATTGAATTAGATTTAATTTAAAGCTTTTGAATAAATCTGGAAAATGTTGGAGTGCTGCTGTAATTTGCCAATTCTGTCACTAAATGCTGTTTATCGACGGATCTTCCGTCGGTAAATCTGCCAAAATGTAAAAAATGCCATTTCAGTCCATTTCTCTTAACTTTTAGACTTTTAATCCTTAGTATATATATATATAATTATGTAATATATTCTTTTGAAATTGTTTTAAAACTTTAACATATATAATTATTTTAGGAGATTGGTATTCCATTTTTATTCTAATTTTTTGTATATGTACATATTACTTTCTTTTTTATTATTATTCATTTAAATTACATTAAATTCTATTTTAAATGTTATTTACTTGGGCATTTTGGGAGATAATTAGTAGATATTGAGGGATGAATATATAGTCTTTTTGACATTAGGATTATATTAGTTATGTACATATATATAGTTTTGGGGTATATTTGGGTTATCTTAATTATTGTTAAATAAAATTATTTTGAGTGATAAATGCTATTTTCTTATTTATGAATTTCATTCACTACTTTCTTATGTTTAAAGTCTAAATATATTATTTTCATTATTCTTTCTTATATATGTATTAGATAGTATATTTTCTTTTACTCTTATTTTATGTCTTTTGGGCTAAAATGTGTAAACATATATCTATATTATTTTCTTTATTTCTTTTGGTCATTTATAATTCCATGTTTCAAATGGGCTTCACTTGGAAAAATTAATTTTTGGGCCTAAATGTGTTTATTGATGTAATTATAATAGTTAGAGAGTCCATTAAATAAGTGGGGAAAATAAGTCACAAAAAGAGAGTTTTCAATTAAATTATTTAAGCTAATGAGCTTTCTTAGATCTCTAATGTAGATAAATGGAGTCATTTTGGTTGATATTTCAAATCGTCTTCAAAACACCATGTTTTAAAACCTTAGTCCGTTCCAACGACGGATTAAGCGAACATTGTAATCAAAATCGTTTTCTTTGTTAATAATGGAGATTTTGAATCGCTTTCTTAATGAATTTGTACAAAATAAAATTGACTTGTATGTTTAACCACGTTTTCTTATTAAAAGGCTTTTACTTTAACGTTTTCAATTACTCGAGTCGTTCCAACGGCGATTCGGGTAAGCTTCATCAAACGGGGTTTTAAAACGCACCTAAATCGTTCCACCGGCGATTAAGGTGCGAACCATGTAATAAACATCGTTTTGGGGAAATAAGTTAATGTAGAATAGACACACAACATAACATTTAAATACGGTTGTAAGTAAATCACTTCTTTCTTCCCCCTCTCTGTGTATGTATAAACATAAATGGGTGATTCTTTACTGATGTGGCTTTTCGATATCATATGCTCAAAATGGTTTCCAAAAAGAGAAAGAAAAGGGTTTCAAATGAATTTTAAACTTAAAGAAGTATACGATTAGTCCGTTATCGCCTAACATGCTGAGTAGGAGGCCGGTGGTTCATAACCGGGCGATGTCGGGGTGCCTAGTAGCCTTTCTCCGGAAAGGAGCTAGCCTTCTCGGCTCGTACCTAAGTTTCCCGAACCCACACCGGTCTCCCGCAAGGGATCGGTGTTCATTTTCCCATTCGTGGGTGGCGACTCTTCCATATCTCCGAGCTCCGGTCCTGCCGAGCAGCTTGATTCCGCGATTGGTTGCTTTCAGCGCCAATCACCGCTTATGTCGCCATGAGGTTGTCCATCCCCCGGTCCGCCCGGGAGATTAGGCCGCGGCACCTCGTCTAACAACTGCCCAATTAGCTTTCTGGCTAAGCTCTTATCAACCGATAAATCTCCTTGCTCCAGATATTGGCGGATGGGCATCCGCCAATCTTCATCGTCTTCCAGTTCTTCGATGACCATAATCTGATCAACCTCGAATGCTGGTGCCGATTTTATTTCCAAATTGCATGCCTTTTGACTCCATGGTTCTCTACTTGCCGCTGCTTTTGCCAATTCGTCAGCCTTTGCATTTTGGCCTCGCGGAACATGCACCATCTCCCAAACGACTCCCTTGTGCGTTAACTCTTGTGTCAATCTGCCGACCACCTGATGGTATTTTACTAGCTCCTCCTGTTTCACCAGATAATTTTTTGTGATCTGGTTTATCATGAGTTTGGAATCGCTGTAGATTACCACCCTTTCTGGGGTGAGTTCATTGAGCAACTTCAATCCGCATATCATTGCTTCGTACTCTGCGGCGTTATTTGTAGTTTTGAAAGTTAATTTTGCTGCATAGCATAGGCGAATAACCTCCGGGCCCTTGATGACGACTCCCAGCCCAGCTCCATCTGTAGATAATGCCCCATCTGTGTACATGCTCCACTCTTCTTTTTGTGTTTTCGGCCATTCCTCATCATCCCAGGTTAATTCATTCACGAAATCGGCGAGTACTTGACTCTTTAGCGCCGGTCTTCCTTCATAGCGAATATCGAATTCACCCAGGCGAATTGACCATTCCATCAACCGGCCGGATGCGTCAGGTTTCTGTAGTACCTTTCGCATTGGGATGCCAGTTCTCACAATGATAGTATGCGCCTGAAAGTATGGTTTCAATCTAGCCGCCGTGGTTATCACTGCGAGGGCCATTTTGTCCAACTTCGAATACCGGAGTTCTGCATCTTTCAAGACTTTGCTCACGTAGTACACTGGATATTGTTGCCCTTCTTCTTCTCGCACCATCACAGTGCATATCGCCATATTGGTGACGGATACGTAGAGAAATAAATCTTCTCCCTCCTCCGGCCTGCTCATTAAGGGCGGATAACACAGTAATCGCTTTATCCCCTCGAATGCTTCTTGACAATCCGGCGTCCATTCAAAGGACTTGGATTTTTTGATGGCATTGTAGAAAGGTTGACATCTCCTAGCTGAGCATGATATGAATCGCCCTAATGCCACCAACCGCCCATTCAGTCTCTGTACTTCTCTTATGCTCCTCGGCGTTTTCATCTCCATTACTGCTTTAACCTTCTCGGGATTCGCCTCAACTCCCTTGCCGCTAACAATGAAACCCAGGAACTTTCCCGCTCTTGCTCCGAATGTGCATTTCTCTAGGTTCCATTTGAGGCCATATTTGATTAGCACTTCCAGGATTTCTTTGATATCCTGCGGGTGGTCTTGCATTTTCTTGCTTTTGATGATCATGTCATCAACGTAGATCGAGAAGTTCTCGCCGGATTTGTCTGAAAATATCTTGTTCATCATCCTCTGGTATGTTGCTCCCGCGTTTTTCAATCCAAAGGGCATCACCTTGAAGCAATAAGTCGCCTGGTGAGTTATGAACGATGTTTTGATTTCATCCGCCTTCTCCATGGGTATCTGATGGTAACTGGATTTCACGTCGGTGAATGATAAAGCTTCATATCCTGCAGTCCCATCTACCAATATATCAATGTTAGGAAGCGGATATATATCCTTCGGACATGCCTTGTTCAGATCTTTGAAGTCGATGCACATTCTGTACGTTCCATTTGGCTTTTTGACTAGCACCACATTGGCTAGCCACTCCGGATAGGTGACTTCTCGAATCGCATCTGACTTTAGCAAATCCGCCACAGCTTTTTCAATCGCCTTCTGCCGCTCTGGAGCGTGCCCTCTCCTTTTCTGTCGCACTGGGGTTGCACCTTTGTCCACATTCAAACGGTGGGTTGCTATATCTGGACTTATTCCTTTCAGCACTTCATTCGGAGCGGCGAATGCCGACTCACATTGGATCAATACCTCGGTAATGGCTTTCTTTGTTTCTTCTGAGAGTCCAACCGCTATTCGCGCGTTCTTGTTATTTGAGATGGCGAATAGTTCCGTTTCTCCCAATGCTTCCGCTGGCAGCTTCTCTTCGACTTTATCCTCTTCGTCTGGCTTTGGTTCGAGTGACAATGTATAGGCCTGTTGAGATACAAGTTGATCACCTTCAACCATGACTCGCCCTTGGTGTGTTGGCAAATGTAATGTTAAATGTTTCATTGAGATGAGCGACTCCGTTTCCGATAAGAATGGGCGTCCCAGAATTATGTTGTAGGCCAATGGGAGATCAACAATTGCGAATTCTAAATCACCTCACCATTTTAGGTTTTTATCGCCCATTTCTGCCTCCAACACCACCTGTCCACTTGTTTGAGAGGATTGACCCCCAAAACCAGTTACATCCATGAAGGTGTGTTCCACTCGCTCGTCATTAATTCCCAACTTGTTGAATGCAGTCCGAGTAATAACATTACAAGAACTGCCAGTATCAATAAGGACCCGCTTGACGTCCTAGCCTTCCACAGCCATTGTGATCACCAAAGCATCCGCATGCGGCTCCGTGATTCGCGCAAATGAGTAGTTGAGGGCATCCCCCCTATGAGTGTTGCTTTTTCACTGTTCACGACGAGCTCTTTTTGTTGGAGGCTCACAGATCCCGCCGGCTATCACGTTTATCACTCCTTTTTTCTGCTTCTTTTCGGGCCTTGCCTCTGCTTCATGCGGTAACGTTGCTTTCTCATTATTAGCCTCTTTTCGTACAAATTGACTCAGTTTGCCCCTTTCGATCAGCCTTTCAATCTCCTTCTTTAATTCATAGCAATCATTCGTGTCATGGCCGTTCAATATGTGGAACCTGCAATATTTGTTAGGATGTCGCCCCAAACTGGTTCGACCTTTTACCTCGGGGAACCGCACATCCTTCTTCAGGGGGCTCTTTTCGATCCAAAGTAACACCTCCTGGCGAGTCGTGTTTAATGGTGTCTGATATCCTCCACTTTGAAAGGGGCGATCGCCTCTTCGAACAAAATTGCTTTTGGACTGGATCTGGCGCCGATTGTCCGAAGTGGATCTAGCGGCATCTCTTTCTCGCTGGGTTTGAGCCCTATGTTCCCTGTTGACATCATCCACTTCCATGAATTCCTTTGCTATCTTCATAAGTTCGGCTACGGTGCGTGGCTTGTTGCGGATGATTTCTTCCCGCATGCTCCAATCTGTGGTTCGATCCGCCATGATGTTGCGAATGCTCACGATATCCGGGTTCTGTAATCGCACCAAAATATCGTTAAATGCGACAACAAATTCCCTTAGGGAATTATAGTTTCTCTGTTTGATCTCCTTCAGCTGCCTATCCGTCACATCTGCCGCCTTACAGCCTACGAACTTCGCATAGAAATCCCGACTATATTGTTGCCAATTGTGAATAGATTCTGCAGGTAAAGATCGAAACCAATCAGATGCAGCCCCGCCCAAAGTCGTCGAGAATAACCGGCAAATGATGCTTTCACTTGCTCCTGCGACATCCATTAGTTCTCTATAGTTCCTGACATGTGCTTCAGGGTCGGAATTTGGATCCCCATAGTATTTGGGTATCGCGGGCGCTTTGATTCTGTGATCTGGAATGAATTCCCGCAACGAAGGGGCGAAAGGTGAATCGCTCTGGACCTCGGCTCTCGGCCTAGGTGAGTACACCATTCGCTCCATCATGCTCCGTAATTGATCTTCTAAGTCAATATCGGGTACTCGCCGGACTTCTTCCATCCGCTGCTGGTGAATTCTGGGTGGCATCCACCCACCATTCGGTGTTGAGATCCGTTGGGGGACTAACCGCTGTCCCGTTATAGGATCAAAGTTCCAAGTATGCTCTCGCCCAGACATAGTTGCGTCAGGCATCATCAACTCCGAATGTCTGTGAACAAAAGGTTGCATTTGTTGTAACGGAAGAGTTCCTGGCACTCCTGACAACGGTTGGGATGGCTGCCCGGTCGG
Organism: Euphorbia lathyris; assembly: GCF_963576675.1. Classification (NCBI taxonomy): domain Eukaryota; kingdom Viridiplantae; phylum Streptophyta; class Magnoliopsida; order Malpighiales; family Euphorbiaceae; genus Euphorbia; species Euphorbia lathyris. The sequence goes on along the minus strand of NC_088914.1, from coordinate 13,237,119 downwards.
ATGTATCATCGTAATGAGATCTGGGTGCGAGTAGTTGCTTGGGTGGCTGTGTGGGTTTGTGCGACTACTCTGGCCCACTTGATTTGGCGCCTGAGATGGCTGCGGGAGGGCAGATATGACAGGGATAGTCAGTGATTGTGTTGAGATGACCACAGGTTCTTGAGGAGCAGCCGCTACGGCGGTATTGTGTTCGGCGAGAGCCGTTAATAAATTAATCATTCGATCTCCAGCCGCCTGGCTCATATTCGAAGCCAAGACTTGTCCCGCCATCTGCACGAAGTCACTATTAGACATCTCCATTTCAGTTTGCACCTGAACTTCCAATAAGGGACTCAATTGTCCCGAAGGGCCCGACGAGCTAGGCACCACAGGCCGTGTACTTGCAGGTTGCGAATTCACAATCCGTGGTCCCCTGGAGTTCATACTGGTTGATCTGGTTGTAACGCCGGCCGTTCGTGATGGTTCTGACATGTTCCTTGTGTACCTTTAACCAGACGTTGGTAAAAAAGGTCCACGCTCACCGCACCAATGATAACTTGCCGAATCCGATTTGATATTCCCTGCCGGAGTTACCTGCAAAACAGAACCGGAGACAGGATCTCCGGGAAAACTCTCCGACGATCAAGTCAGTTTTTGTAAGAGGGTTGGTAATTTGACAATAATATTGTAGGGCAAAAAATGTGAACGTACCTTTTTCCCTTGTTCTTAAGGCCTTTTATAGGTGTTTTTTAGGTAACCGCCGAGGGCGGTTACTCCTTAGTGGGCCACGTTCTGAGGGCGGTTCCCCCTTTTTAGGCCATGTCCCTTTCGTGGCTTTCATGGCAACGAACGTGGTTCTGAGTGGGAGTCTTGATGCTCCGTTTAGAAATTCGGGGCGGTTACTCGCTTCACCCGTTTCCGCTTATTTGGGTCCCATTCGGGGCGGTTACTCGCTGCGCCCGCTTCCTTTATTCGGGTCCCATCCGATCTTAGACCATGGGTCTAAGTATGGGCTGGGCCTGCGAAATGAATATGACCCGGTTTAGCCTCGCGGGTCATCACTAATTTACATCAGCTCTCTTAATAAGTTGCAGAAAAAGCAAAAATGGTTCCTTCTGTTGATGTCTTCGCTTATGTTCTCTACCATTTTGCTTTTATTATCATACCTTCAAATTCTACGGTGATTTGATTTCCTAAAATATATATCACCAGGGACGAATCTACAGTGGGGGCAATGGGGGCACTTGCCCCCACTGAGATCTGTAAAGAATAATATCCCATATAAAATTTTCAGATTTGAAACTGCTTGCCCCCATTGTTGCAGGAGGAAGAACTCCAAAACTGTTCGATATCTGAGGAAGAAGATGAGAGGACATGGTTGTAATTTTTTTTATTTCCTTTAAACAAAACGACGTCGTTCAACTTAAGTGGAACGGCGTCGTTTTGTTTAAAGGAAATAAAAAAAAATTACAACCATGCCCTTGACACAGCCTTTCTATTCCATCGGCCAAAATCTAAAAATCCCCAACTGAATTATCTGAACCCTAACCTCTCTCAAATGGGATTAGAAGAAATCGTTGTTGTCCTGCCTGCTGCACTTCGTCTGCTTCAACTCCATCCTTCAACTTGAAGCCTTTAAGTCTGTCCAAGAATGATTTGTATCTCAAAGTTCCGTCCCTGAACCGAAGAAGGTTGCTATTTGTTTGTTGCTCTGATCTTCTTTGAATTGCTTGCTTGCTGCTTTGCTTTTGTGTTTTTTTTGTCGAAAAATTGTGTTTTGGGGGACATAGTCATAGAAACTTTGAGTTGTTTGTTAGCAGGGAAGGGAAGGGGGGCGAATTGATATGAATTATTTATTTTCCTTGCTTTGTGTATTTGATTTGTTTGCACAAGGGCTTGAGTTGTTGGCTGTGTCATGTAATCTAATTTATCATTTTAAACTTTCAGTTGTTTTGTGGCCCAATTAGCCCAAAGTTAATTGTCTAAGAAAAGTTACATTTCTATAATTGTAAAACATATATTCCTATAATCTAAATGTTTGCATAAGGACTTGATTGAGTTGTTTGCTTTATTATATAATCCAGTGACTTATTGAGTTGTTTACTTTATTATATAGTCTAGAACATTAATTGTTTTATTAACATATAATTAAAGACTTTAGTTGTGTTTTTTTTTTAGCAATTTGGTTGTTTTCTAGCACTTTATAATCTAATGAGTTGTGTCTGTGAATTGTAGTTAATATAGCAATTAATAATTAAATTAACATTAGTTTGTATTCCAATTTACCATTAACAATTTACGATTAGCAATTAGCTATTGACAATTTAGCCTTCCAATTTACCACTTAAGAATTCCAATTTATCAATTTAACTTTAAATTAACATTAACATTAAATTAACATTAACTCAATTTATCAATTTAGCACTTAAGAATTCCAATTTATCAATTTATCAATTTAACTTATCATATGCTTAAGTTAAGCTTAATCAACTTATTCTCTAATACAGATTATGAAAAGATACTTCGCTAGAAAAGAGTCGATCAATGAACAACAAGCGATTGACAAAAATGTTGATGGAAGAGAAGCGACGTGTTCTTCAAAACAACCTCGGATTGAAATTGATTTGAATGATCTTCCTTCCGATCCTGGGTTAAGAAAATTAATTACAGATTATCATCCAAATGATCGAGATAAAGTTCGAAGAGCTTATCTGCAAAAAGGTCCATGTCAACCTCATGAACATGATTTTCCACAAAGAAGAATGTGACAAATATTAAGGAGATTTGTTCCTACATGGTTTAAGGAGTATAGCACTTGGTTGGAATACAGCATTTCTAAAGATGCAGCTTTTTGTCTGTGTTGTTATCTTTACAGATCAGATATTGGAGAACAAGCAAATAAGGATAGTTTTATTATTGAAGGATTTACAAACTAGAAAAAGAAGGAAATGTTTCAAACTCATGTTGGCACCCACAATAGTGCTCATAACCAAGCTTGGAAACAATGTGAAGACTTGATGAATCAGAAACAACACATTGAAGTATCTTTTGAGACTCATTCAGTTCAAACTCGAAAGGAATACAGAATACGTCTAACAGCAACTATTGATTGTATTCGGTTTCTTTTACATCAAAGACTAGCATTTCGAGGAAATGACGAGTCTGATGATTCAAGTAATCAAGGAAATTTTCTGGAACTTCTAAAGTTTCTTGCAAATCATAATGAAGACATAAGAAAAGTCACTTTAGACAATGCTCCAGGTAACTCTAAACTTATTGCTTTTGATATTCAGAAGGATGTTGTGTGTGCTGCTTCTTTTGAAACCACTAAAGTTATCATCAATGATCTTCATAATGAACTGTTTGCTATTTTAATTGATGAATCTCGGGATATATCTGTGAAAGAGCAAATGGCAATTGTATTGCGTTATGTGAACCCAAAAGGATGTGTGATTGAGCGCTTTCTTGGTATTGTGCATGTTAGTGATACAACTGCTTTATCACTTAAGTTAGCAATGGAGGGATTATTTTCCAAGCATGGTTTAAGTATATCAAGTTTACGTGGGCAAGGTTATGATGGAGCTAGCAATATGAATGGTGAGTTTAATGGCCTAAAAGCATTGATCTTGAAAGAAAATCCTTCTGCATATTATGTCCATTGTTTTGCTCATCAATTGCAGTTAGCTCTAGTTGCTGTGGCCAAAAAACATGTTCGTGTTGCTTTGTTGTTTAATGTTGTTTCTAACTTATCAAATATTGTGGGAGCTTCATGCAAGAGAAGAGATCTTCTTCGTGAGAAGCAATATGGTAAAGTTATTGAAGCACTACAAAATGGAGAGATAGAAAGTGGTACAGGATTACATCAAGAAACTTCTCTTCAACGAGCCGGTGATACACGATGGAGTTCACATTATGTTTCATTGGTAAGCCTAATCGCCATGTTTCCCTCTGTGATCGATGTGCTTGATGTGATTCAGGAAGATGGAAAAAGTTTAGAGCACAAAGGTCAAGCTTGTGCTTTACTTGCTTTAACACAAACATTTGAGTTTGTTTTCAACTTGCATTTGATGAAAAAGATATTGGGATTTACTAACGATTTGTCCCAAGCATTACAAAGAAAAGATCAAGATATCATCAATGCAATAAGTTTGGTTAACATTTCCAAACAATTACTCCAACAAATGAGAGATGATGGATGGGATTCTCTTCTGATTCAAGTGGCTTTTTTTTGTGAAAAAATAACATCATCGTTCCAAATATGGATGATATGTTTGTGGATCAAGGAAGGTCATGAAGAAATACTCATAAAATTACAAACTTGCGTCATTATCAAGCTGATATATTTTATACTGTTATTGATATGCAACTTTCAGAGCTCGATGAGCGCTTCACAGAGAAAAACTCAGAATTACTGTTATGTGTCGCGTGCTTAAATCCTGTTGATTCTTTTGCAGCATTTGATAAGCAAAAGCTTACTAGGCTTGCCCACTTGTATCCATTTGATTTTTCTATAGTGCAGATTGCTATACTTGAGAATCAATTGGATATTTATATTTTTGATATGAGATCTGACAGACGGTTTTCTGAGCTTAAAGGAATTGCAGATCTTGCTAAGTGCTTAGTTGAGACAAGGAAGAGTGTTTTGTATCCTCTTATTTATTTGCTTGTGAAGCTAGCTTTAATTTTACCGGTTGCAACTGCTTCAGTGGAAAGAGTATTTTCGGCTATGAACTTAGTGAAAACTCCACTACGAAATCGTTTAGGGGATGATTTTTTAAATGATTGTTTAGTTACATATATTGAGAGAGAAGTATTTGATAGTATTGACAATGAAAAAATTATCCAACGCTTTCAACATATGAAGAAGCGTAGAGGACAATTATGAAAGATATTACTTTATGTAATCTATTTTGATATATTGTAGTTGGAATTATTTATTTATGTTGTTATTGAATTTTTTTTACATCGTATATGTAGTTTGCCCCCACTATAAAAAAATCCTGGATTCGTCCCTGCCCCCTTAGTAATTGTATTTGTACCAAATACATTATTAATATTAATATGGGACAAATTTACCTTAAATAATTATTTGACACAAACTTTTATTTTACAACTTCTTAAATACAAATAAGATAAAAAACGACACAAACACATAATTAAGCTAAGATTTAGAGTCCACGAGCATGGGATACTGAGGTGTTACATGAATTAAGTAGAGGTGATTTTTTCTTCTCATCACAGACACAAAATCTTCAATCATGTCAAGATCTTCTAGCTTCATTTGATTAGAAAGTTTCCAATCAAAATGACACAATATTTTTGCTAAAGGAAGCTCGATGTTTGCAATTGCCAATAAAACCTTTATAATCAACTTCACTCTCAATAAATCTCTTTCCATTGAACTTTTCAGATTCAGTCCAACAATTAGAATCCTTACATTGTCTTGTAAGTAGTGGTCCAGACAAATGTAATCTCATAGTTTCTTTAATTAGTGCTTTTAAGAATTTCAACGCTCACAATTGATTCATCCAGCTTTCCATGTTCAACACATACTTTCCTCACTTTTTAAGCCTTTTTTTTTATTACTTTTTGGGTTTTTCATCAATTCTGACATTAGCCACTCAAAGACTGTTGCAGACATGTCAGTCCCACCCGCACATTTCCTAGAATTATTTTAATTGTTAGTTACTATTGAACAATAGCCGAATCAAATATTTAATAATAAAATACTCGTAACATCAAGGTCCATAAATTTTTAAAACTTGACCAAGTTGAAGCTGCATAAGGGGTCCATAAGTTTTGGAAAGTTGCGCAGGGCGGCGATGAGGTAGTAGACTGATAACTTGGTGGAGGTTTCCGATCAGATGTAATTTCGGTGGCTGCGGAGGTTGATTTAAACTTTGGGATTTTTTCATCCATGTAATCAAAATGGTACTCAACATTAGAATTAGGAGCCAGCTCAAAATGGCTAGGGAGAACACCATTGTCTAGGATGGATGGGTTTTATAGAAAACTAGTGCAAGAAAATACAAAATTTCTGTACTAAATCATTTGAAAAACTTTCACTTTTGAATAATTTCATATTATATAGTTCGAATATAAAAATGTACTTCATTTAAACAATATTCAAATCAAATTACATTAAATTTGCAAATAAAAGTACTATAAGCTATGTTTCTAGGTTCTTGATTAATAATATTTGTGGTGTAAAATGAATTAGTGTGTGTCATGAGGTGAGTTGGGACAACAAAATAATTGAGTGTATAGGGTTTGGTTTCTTTTTAATGTATTTAGAATTATATTTTTTAATTAATAAAATTCCTTCACATCAATTTGTGCGAAATATGGAAAGACTCCATGTCGAGGTGCAAAATATGGCCCAACAACCCGCGCGGAGGAATGAGAGGAGATTCTGATTACTCAACCATAACGACAACCAACACCGCCGCCTTCACCTCCACCAAGGAGGAACCGGGCACCACCAAATCCACATCAAAGGACCTAGAGATCATGAGGTAAGAAGACCTAATTTTGTATTAGTGCATAATGAAGATAGCGATAGTAATGTTATGGCTATTTTGTATGCTCGGGTTAAATTATAACTTCCCCAAAAACCTTGATGCCATTTTGTTACCTTATCATTGAATTATATAATTGAAAGATTATAATATATCACGAACTAACAATGAGTTTTAACAAAGTTTGAGTTTGTGCGTAGTCGAAGCTTTCGAGAGATTGTCCTAACATAATAAAAATTAGGATACTATAATCAATAAAGAATAAGGGAGGAAAAAACACTATAAAAATATATTATTAAACTTTTAGGACAATTTGCAAAGAATAAAGCAGTTAACAAATACATTATTATTCTTATCAAGTTCATAAGATAAAAGTAGGGCACCTCACTTACCGGTGGGGAGAATAGTCCTCCAATGAAGCCTGCCGTAATTTTTGGAGTTATTATATCATTATAACATTCTTTGTCTTTCTTCATCCTATTTACAACCCTACTATGAAATTAATACCTCCCCTCCTCTCACCCTATTTACGTTCTCTATGTATCGAGAGTTCTATGAAATGGATGGCTCTTCTGCTCTTAGAAACATCTCCAGTATTTTAGAGATCCTCGACCTTAATTCTTATATATATATATTTTTTGTTTTTACAAATCGACATTTATTAAATATAAAATTTAATCAATTATTTACTTATTTCATCCTTTTAATCCAAGTCTCGCACGCTTGGCTTCATGCTCATGGTGCCTTCAACTTAATACCCAATTCGTCTGCACATAAGAAAAAATCATTAAATAAATATTCATATCCGAAAATCATTATAAATTATAACGAATGAAATTATACGTGGCAATTATCGGGTTTGTATTGTGCCATTTTTGGTTAGTGTCAAAAAATGAGTCGATCCTAACACAACCTAAAAAATTTCATGTCAACATCATATTTACCTAATCGGATCAGTGTTGATTTCGTGTCGTGTTTTCGAGTCACATGTAATTTTAAAAATGTAGGAGCATATAATACTAATTTTAAATATTTTATGTCATTTTTAGATTAATATGTTAACAATAATAATACAAAAGTCGGCAAATATCATGTTGGAAGGTCTCGTAATGTGTTATAATAATATAGAAGGTTTTATCCGTGTTTGCAAGTAATAATTGTACTTTATTACCTTTATTAATAAAATTGACATGCAAAAACATGAGAAAATATAACAATAATTTAAATATCCGTTTCATTTCGTATCATTTTCAGGTTAGCATGTCAAACCTAACCCAAACAAAAAATTTACGTGTCAACCTAAAAATAACACATTACCAGCTTGTTCTTTAGCACCGCAATCACTATCGCATTTTTGCTCGCAGAAAGAGTAACCATTGCCGGACTTCTCGCATTCGGCTTCGCAAGAATCAAAGCATGCCTTATACTTTTCTCGTATGGGTTTGGGTTCATCAGCAGCATCACATAATTTCACTGCTGCTGCTACAATCAAGCACATTACAAACAATGCTACAACTTTTTTCGCCATTTTGTTTTTCTCTCTTCTTTCTTCCTTTCTTTCTTTGATTTATCTGCTCAATATATATAATAAACTAACATGTAGTAATGTCTATATTTATGTGTTCACTCCATATCTTTTGCCTGAATTTATGGTTTGATTTGTTGATTTTCTTCCTTTGCAAACAATAACTTATTTTTAGAAAACAAGACAAATTAGTAGGTTTTTAAATTACCAATAGTAGACATTTTGCTATTCTATTAATTGTTAGCTACTTATCCGTTGATTTTCCTCTTTGATTTACTATAATTAAGATATTATCCAAAATTCGAATTGTTGACATATTAATTAGTAAATTTATTTAACCTTTTTTTAATATAAATCTAAGATAAATTAATTTCTCTATACTTTTTATATACGGCCTGTTGTTTGCGCAATTTACAAACGCGGACATGTGATTTAAATGTTTGCAAATAGAGGTATGCGGTATGGTTTAATTTACACAACAAGGTATTTCAAATTACGCTGTTAACAATGACAATTTTATTTTAATTTTTAAATTACATTTATATATTGACAAAACATATATCTAAAAATTAAAATGCAGCCGTGTAAAATGAACTTAAATATAAATTTAGTTCATAAACTGTGAAATTAGTAAAAACGTAAAATTTTCACCATATGATTTATGGTTTCGATTTAGGGAGCTGCGTTTTCAAGGAGGGACCGTGTTTTGTCGATATGCAAGAATAATTTTATTCAAGATAAAAATGTCATAGGTTATAATGAGAACTTAACATTGGAATTTGAAATACCTTCTTTTGTAAATTAAATCATACCAGAAACCTCTATTTATAAACTTTTAAACCGCAGACTCCCTCTTTACAAATTAGGCAAACCACAAACATTATTTTATTACTTTTCCCTTTTATATATTAAGTACGATACAATTTAAAATAATATTAAATTTACAATCTATTGATTTTATTCGAGAGGAAACCTTAAATATTTCCTCTACGGTTGTTGTGCATGGAGTATGATATAGATTAAATCGATCTGAGAGTTTTAATCGTAAACTCACAAAGATTACAAACTTCTCAAGCTAAACTTGAAGGATGAATAAACCCAAAAGGATGATATCCTTGCTCCAATGGAGGCTTCAAAATATAATATTCATCAAAGTTAAGAAACATTGCAAAATGAGGAGAATATATACTCCTTCAAAAATAAAAAGCAAGAGACTAAAAGACCCCCCCTAGGGTTACCAACAACTAAGGAATCATAGGGGTAAAGTAGGAAATACATAAAGATAGATACTAGGGTACTTAAGTTCAATGGCAAAGTGGTAAATAGCTGAGTGGCGAAACAGTAAATAGAAAGTGGCAGATATTGTTCCCAACAAGAAGAACTTGGGGAGGAAGTATTCCTCAACCCAGGCACGCCCCGCGTGGCCTCCCTCACGCTCCGCGTGGTTGTGTCCCTGGACTTGGTGGTTCTTATTGGGCACTCTTACGCGTGGTGTCCCTAGACATACGCCCCGCGTACTCGACCTCCTGGTCCGAACTCTCGCCGAAGGCTGGCTGCACGCGCCGCACCTCGGAGGGCACGCCCCGCGTGTGTGACCTGTTGAGCCGTTCGACCGACTTTGGACTCTTAACGCCCTGCGCTCTACCAGGTACGCTCCGCGTGCTCTCCTGCTCACCCTTTTCCTCATCTCCTCCGGTTAGCTTTCTATGAGCCTCGTCCCTTAGTTCATGGTCCGCCTCCGGAGGACGGATGCCCTCATCATACTCCCCTTCTTTAAGAGAGTTGGACCACAACTCGATGATAGAACAAGGATGGCTCATCCCCAAGGTTGATGTTCCGCTTACCACATCAGCAATACTCTCCTCTTGGCTCGGGTTTCCCGTTACTAGCAATCCGACGGGCTGCCCAACTCTTGCATCTCCTAGCAGTGTTGGTTCTCGGCTTGGGCACACAATTAAGGCGTCTTTCTTTTCTTCCTTAGTAGGACCCTTCAACGGCATGAGAATGTACTTGGCCCCCTCTTTGAATATGGTGTACGTGTTGTCCCTTCCCGCATGTGAGGCGCCACGGTCGAATTGCCAAGGCCTCCCAAGAAGCAAGTGATACACATCCATATCAACCACATCACACATAACCTCATCTTGGAAGGCCCCAATAGAGATAGGAACCTTGCATCGGTGGGTGACATTAAGCTTCTCCCCCTCTTTAATCCATCCCACTCGATACGGGTTCGGGTGTGGCTCGGGCACTAAGCCAAATTTGCTCAAAGTGGCTTTGCTAAGGATGTTCTCTTGACTTCCACCATCAACAATCAACTCACATTTCAATTCGTGGATTAAACCTCTAGTCCTAAACAATTGGTGTCTCGGGTCATGCTCTTGTTCAACCGACATCAGTACCCTCTTCACTATATGGACTCTCCGCTCATCCCCGGATGATCCACTATCAATGGGTTCACAATACACCCCATCATTTCCTCCATAATCATCATCATCGTACCGTTCCACCACATTAGCACCCCTCCTCTTTGGGCATTCATTTGATCGGTGGCCCGGTTCATTGCATCGAAAGCACTTAAACGGGGCAGGTTTGGTGTATGGATTGTTGCCCTTAGGAGGTGCAGATGTCCTAAAGGGTCTCACGTCCCCGTTAGGTGATTTTCCCCCATTCAAGACTTTATTACCACTTGAGCTAGCGCCACTCTTGTCCTTGTCCACCTCTTTGGACTCTCCTCCCTCCTCACATGCTTCCTCAATCCTCGACCTCCGGTACCCATCACGTGCTCTAACATTCAATTGAGACTCGGCCTTCAAAGCTAGATTCCTTGCATCTTGAATCCAGATTACCATTTGTGTCCCAATTCTGTCCTGAATATTATACCCTAGCCCCTCTAGATACCTTGAAGTCTTTTGGCTTTCGGTTTCTGATAGGTTAGCCCTTGCCGAAGGCCTTAAGAACTCTGAAGTATACTCGTGCACGCTCCTAGGCCCTTGTGAGAAATTCCGGTAGGAGCTGTAGATATACTGCTTGTAGTCGGGCGGCAAAAACCGTTCTCTTATCATCGATTTCATCCTCCTCCAAGACCTAATCGGTTACCTTCCTCCTCTTCTCCTCTCTTCCTTCACATTATCCCACCATACCGAGGCTCCTCCTTTCAACCTATAGGCCACTAACCGAACTCTCCTATCTTCCGGTATACCCGCATAGTCGAAGAACCTCTCCACCTCAAGTAACCAATCAAGGAACCCCTCAATGTCAAGTTCCCCTCCAAATGAAGGTAGATCAACCTTTAGCTTGAAGGCATCATCCCTATCATAGTGCCCTCCATACCCCACTCTCTCATTCATTCCGTCCCTATAGTCGCCTCTACCAACATCATGACCCCCATATGGGTCATTCATTCCATAATTCCCCCTTCCGTGACCACCTACATCATCGACATTCAAAATATCCAAATTCTCGGCACGCACATGCGCGGGACCAACAACATCATACATATTCATATCATTCACATGCCTAACATCTCCAATACCGACATCATGCCTAATACCCATGTTTCTAGCAATCCTATTCAGATCGAATTCATCAAATAGATCGTCGTCGTTATCACTATTGGCATTTCTAATGACCATGGCGTTAGGATGCCTTACCTCATGAACCCGAGGGTCCGCTCGTTGTGATGCTTGGTTTCTCAAAGGAGGTGGCGTTGGGTGTCTATCCAGTGGATGCCGAATTGCATCTTCATTTTTCCGGTGAGGGTCTCCGGCGGGTTGAGTGTGGGCATTCCGAAACTCAAGGATAAGTCTCTCTATAGCAAGGTGCATGTCTCTTCTAGCCGCTTCTTGCTTCTCTTCAAGCTCCATCATCTTATCGCTCATTGCCTTCATATTTGCTTCTAGTGCTTCGAACCTTTGCTCATTGGTCCCAATGGCTTCGGTGGTGATACGTGGTTGAACCATCTCCGAGAAGAAGTCTCCGGTAAGGAAAACGACTCGGCTCTGATACCAACTGATATAGATTAAATCGATCTGAGAGTTTTAATCATAAACTCACAAAGATTACAAACTTCTCAAGCTAAACTTGAAGGTTGAATAAACCCAAAAGGATGATATCCTTGCTCCAATGGAGGCTTCAAAATATAATATTCATCAAAGTTAAGAAACATTGCAAAATGAGGAGAATATATACTCCTTCAAAAACAGAAAGCAATAGACTAAAAGACCCCCCCTAGGGTTACCAATAACTAAGGAACCATAAGGGTAAAGTAGGAAATACATAAAGATAGATACTAGGGTAATTAAGTTCAATGGCAAAGTGGTAAATAGCTGAGTGGCGAAACAGTAAATAGAAAGTGGCAGATATTATTCCCAACAAGAAGAACTTGGGGAGGAAGTATTCCTCAACCCAGACACGTCTCACGTGGCCTCCCTCACGCCCCGCGTGGTTGTGTGCCTAGACTTGGTGGTTCTTGTTAGGCACTCTTACGCGTGGCGTCCCTAGACATACGCCCCGCGTACTCGACCTCCTGGTCTGAACTCTCACCAAAGGCTGGCTGCACGCTCCGCGCCTCGAAGGGCACGCCCCGCGTGTGTGACCTACTGGGCCGTTCGATCGACTTTGGACTCTTAACGCCCCGCGCTCTACCAGGTACGCTTCGCGTGCTCTCCTGCTCCGGAGGACGGATGCCCTCATCAGAGTAATTACTGTCACGGAACCAACTGAACTAAAACCTCCAGCTAATAGTTAAGGCACAATCATAGATTTTATATTAATCTTTGACACTCGAGGGAGAAAAATGTGTTTGAATATTTAATGGTGACTGTTTCGTGCCTTTTTAGTGTGGATTGGATCGGATTGCGAGCATGCCAGTAGCTTTGTGAAAAGCTTACAGAAAGAGCTAAGAGCTAAGAGCTAAGAGCTAACTTCTATTCAAACGAAAGTGTAAAAGCTTAAAGGACATAAAATGCTTAAAATTTGTAGTGGAATCTAGAAGACCGATTATGACTACACTAAGATGTTGTAAAAGAGAGAATTCAAAGAGAGAAACATTACTTGGATTATATAGAAATGTTTGTGTTGATGAAAATTGAAAGACTAGAGCTAGAGCTTACAAGTTAAAAGTAAGATTCGAACGAACAAACTAAGGCTGTAGAATAGCTAGAGCCCGTAATGTGAGAATTGTTTGAATTCCATTAGGATTTGGTTTGATTTGATTTCATTGTTGTTGAATTGAGTTTTTGTTGGATCCTTTCTCCCTCATCTTTCTCTTCCTTAAATATCGTGGCTTTGTAGTGCTAGTAACCGTTGTGCCCACATCCCTACTCCACTAACCCATGTCCTTCTAGCTGGCTCCCTTTGCGCAACACGCTCTTCTCCATTGTGGATTACCCCACGTTCCTGAACTACCCACGTTCCTGAACTACCCACGCTCTTCTAACCTTAGTTTGTGGAGCGAGCTGCTATCCGAAAATAGTGCTTCCTCCGTCGTTTTTGGTCAGCCTGCTCTGTTTCTTGCAGGTGGTGCTAATTGAGGAGTACTCTCCGACACTTCCTCTATTTAGCACTTTCTCAATGTTGATCCCTCTCAATTAGCCCCAGCGTAATTGTAGGGGAAATAGTGACAACTAATAGCCCAAGAAAATAGTCAAAAGATACAGTTTTTAAACGTGCTTCAACAGCACAAACAAATGGTCTGTATGCTTAACCAAGCCGATCAAGCACTAATCCAACAAGATCTTTGTTAGGCATGAAATTGACTAAGTAACATAGTATTTATAAGGAAATTTCGGTATTTTATTTTGTCGTTTGGTAAGAAATAAGGGCTAATTACTGTCCTTGTGCAGATAAGCAAAGATAAATGCCAAACTCGCTGGAAACAACTTGTTTTGCTAAAGCCAAGAGGAGTGGAGCCTTACTTGTATCCCGCGGTCAAACGCCGGATTATCCAATGATGGACAACGACAGATCGTGGTGGCAGTGGAAGAGAAAGTGGCAGAGCGACAGGTGAAAGTGTGTGGCGATGGGATTGCCTAAAGAAGCAAGATGACTTGAAGTATCACCCCCTTGAGTGTTCAAGGGTTAATCGAAATTTAATCTTTTTAGTTTATTTTAGTCGTAGTTGGTAGTTGACTTACTTTTGTAAAAAGGGTACGAAAGTTGTACCGATTTTGGCCTCTGTCTTTCCCTTTAAGTAGGTGAAGCAGAGAAAAGTTTAGGAGTTCGAATTTTTAGTAATTTCTTTAGAAATAGAATAGAAGAAAGAAGAGAGCTCCCATGGAGTCTCAAGCTGTATCAAGAACCATCGACTGCTCATTGCTCGATATGAGTGAGTAGTCCATTTTGAACGGGCATGGCCTGGCCGACCCGGAGATGTAAGTGTTACAATGTTTTAATGAATATTTAGTATTGTGCCAATGTTGTGGTCAATGAGGATTTAACTTTCATGCTGGGGCATTTATGTATGTGTTAGATGAATGATAGGACACTGCTTTCATCTTCACCGATATCTCTATTGATCTCCCAACTTCGAAGATGACAAGTTAGAGGGTTGTGTCAAGGGTTTTCTCATCGAGAAATGCAGTTTTGTTCTTAATGCTAGAAAGAACGTATCTTTAGGACGCTAAAGGTGTTAGTAAATCTTAGGAGTTTGAGAACACACGAAAGTTGACTCAAACTCACTTCAAACTGAAACTTTGGCTTCATTGGCATTGTCTTGTATTCATGGAATGTTGTAAGACGTATCACTCCGTGTTCAGCCATGTCGAGCCTGTTCTATTCTCTAAAACCTTTGAAAAGTTATTTCATTTTCTTGTTTCATCAGTCTGCTTGAATTGTTAAGTAACCAACATCAAACAATCAACGATAAAAGAAGACACTGTTGTGACACATACTGTTTAGCAAAGATTTCTAATATTGATTTGAATCACAATCTCTATGGAGACGATACTCACTTATCACTTTATTACTTGTATCTAGTGCACTTGCTAGAGTCTAATCTGAGGACAACAAGTTTTTGGTGCCGTTGCCGGGGATTGAGAGCAACAAATTTATAGCTGAAATTTCTGTAAAACAGGGTGTTTTTAATCTGTGCGTTAAGGCGTGCAGGAACAAAGAAGTTAATTACCCATTTATGCGTAGAGCTGCACCTCCTATTTTTCCTATCGATCTCGAATTAGAGAGAACGTGTAGATGAAACAGAGCGGGAGCTCGACGTGCTAGACAGAGAGAAAGGCAAAGATAACGAAGAATGGCTGGAAGGGAAGGCCCAGAACAGCCAGTTCCACCAAACCAAGAAGAAGAAGGAGAACAGGAACAGGCTGTTCCTAGAAATGAAGAAACAAGGAAGGCTAACCGAGCAAGTGAGCCAGAAGAAGAGGAGGAGGAAAGAACGTATAAACCACCACCATCGTATGTTCCACCTGTGCCATATCCAACGCGTCTAATCAACAAGAAGTTGGAAGAGCAGAATTCGAAGGTGTTGGATACCTTAAGGAAGTTACATATAAACATTCCTTTCGTGGAAGCACTGGCACAAATGCCGACATACGCCAAATTCCTCAAGGACATCTTATCGAACAAGAAGAAACTGGAGAACATTTCCATGATACAACTCAACAGAGATTGTTCGTCAATACTCCAAGACAAGCAGCAGCTGCCCAAGAAGCTAAAAGATCCAGGGAGTTTTTCGATACCTTGTTCTATTGGAAAACTAAATATTGAAAATGCACTGTGTGATTTAGGGGCTAGCATAAATCTCATGCCATATTCTGTGTATGCAAAACTTGGACTAGGAGAACCCCAACCTACTCGCATGTCTATTCAGTTAGCTGATCGTTCCGTATGCTACCCTAGGGGGATTGTGGAAGACGTGCTAGTAAAAGTAGGAAAATTCATTTTGCCCGTTGATTTTATTATAATGGACATATATGAAGACTTGCATGTTCCTATCATCCTAGGAAGACCATTCTTAGCAACATGGAAGGCATTGATAGACGTGGGTGAGGGGCGCTTATTTTTAAGAATTAATGGGGAAGAAGTTATCTTTAAAATGAACGAGGCTATGAGGCGTGCGAATAATAATGATGACATATGCTGTTTCTTAGATGATTTTCAAAGTCTTTCTACTTTGCAAGAACAGGACACATTAGAAACTTTATTAGGAGAAGAGGTGAACATATGCGTGGGAACAGGCTGTTCCATTGAGTCCAACCTTCCTGCACCTCCGTTCGACCCTACTGTTCCAACTCATCAAGAACCACCAGAGGTACCAACTGTGCCTGTGTCTAAACCAGAATTGAAGCCGCTGCCTCAACATCTCGAGTACGCATTCCTTGAACCACCCAACGGACGTCCGGTCATCATATCTTCAAAGTTGACTCCCGATCAAAAGGCGCAACTCATGGCGGTTTTGCGAAGAAACAAGGCTGCAATCGCGTGGAAAATTGATGACATAAAAGGTATTAGCCCGGCAGTCTGTGTTCACAGAATCTTGATGGAAAAGGAGCATAAACCAACGGTCCAGCCGCAACGCAGATTAAATCCCCACATGAAGGAGGTTGTACGTAAAGAAATAATCAAGCTTCTCGATGTTGGAATTATCTACCCAATATCCGATAGTGTGTGGACAAGCCCTATTCACGTTGTGCCAAAGAAAGAGGAATGACTGTAGTCCTCAATGAGAAAGATGAGTTGGTGCCCACAAGAACAATCACAGGATGGAGAGTTTGTGTTGATTACAAGAAGCTCAATGAGGCGACAAGGAAGGATCATTTTCCGCTTCCCTTCATTGATCAGATGCTAGAGCGTTTAGCGGGCTATGCATTCTACTGTTTTCTTGACGGATATTCAGGATACAACCAAATCGCAATTCATTGTGAAGACCAGGAGAAAACAACGTTCACGTGTCCATATGGGACTTATGCTTACAGAAGAATGCCGTTCGGCCTGTGCAATGCTCCTGCCACTCTTCAGCGATGCATGATGTCCATTTTTCATGACATGGTGGAGCGAACAGTAGAAATATTCATGGACGACTTCTCGGTTTATGGAAACTCTTTTGATAGTTGTCTAAACAACCTCGAAGCTGTGCTTGTGCGATGCAAGGAAACTAACTTGGTTTTAAATTGGGAGAAATGCCACTTCATGGTCACGGGAGGAATTGTCCTTGGGCATAAAATTTCAGAAAAAGGGATGGAAGTGGACAAAGCTAAAGTCGAGGTGATAGAAAAGCTTGGTGTGCCCACCAATGTAAAGGATGTGTGAAGTTTTTTGGGGCATGCAGGGTTCTATCGCCGGTTTATCAAAGATTTTTCAAAGATTGCATTACCCTTGTCTGCCCTACTTCATAAGGAAGCTGAATTCTCATTCTCCGCAAGCTGTGTGCAGGCATTTGAACTCTTGAAGAGCAAGCTGATCAACTCGCCAATATTAGCGGGACCCGACTGGGAACAGCCTTTTGAAATAATGTGCGACGCAAGCGATACTTGTGTGGGAGCTGTCCTTGGACAAAGGATTGAGAAGAAGTTCCGACCCATTTACTATGCAAACAAGACATTAAATGAGGCTCAACAGAACTACACAACTACCAAGAAGGAACTTCTTGCAGTTGTGTATGCCTTCGACAAATTCAGACCTTACTTAGTGCTATCCAAGGTTGTTGTTCACACAGACCACGCTGCGCTGCGGTACTTGTTCGCGAAGAAAGATGCTAAGCCAAGGTTGATCCGATGGTTGTTATTACTCCAGGAGTTTGATCTGGAAATTAAGGATAAAAAGGGAACGGAGAATGTTGCAGCTGATCATTTGTCCAGGATTGATCACCAGGGCAGTTTGGAACAAGCAGAAATTGTTGAGAGGTTTCCTGACGAGCATCTATATACAGCACAGTCTGCGCCATGGTTCGCCGATATAGCTAATTACCTTGCAACTTCGCTCAAGCCACACAACCTGTCCACGAATCAAAGAAGGAAGTTTTTCTCCGAAGTCAAATATTACTTTTGGGATGACCCTTACCTTTTCAGGTTGTGCACGGACCAAATCATTCGAAGATGTATATCGCAAGAAGAGGGACATGATGTTCTAAGCCACTGTCATAACCGTGAAGCCGGAGGACACCATAGCGCAAGCAGAACTGCGGCTAAGGTTCTTCAATCAGGTTTTTTCTGGCCAACACCCTTTAAAGATGCCCATCTATTCGTTAGCACTTGTAATGAGTGCCAGCGAACATGCAACATCTCGGCTCGAAATGCTATGCCCCTCAACAACATAGTTGTGTGCGAAATTTTTGACATTTGGGGCATAGATTTTATGGGACCATTCCCTACATCCTTAGGAAATAAATACATCTTAGTGGTTGTGGATTATGTGAGCAAGTGGGTCGAAGCAATGGCTAGTCCCACCAATGATGCCCGTGTGGTAGTAAAATTTCTGAAAAGGCTGTTTGCCAGATTCAGGGTCCCGCGAGCAATCATCAGTGATCAAGGGACCCACTTCTGTAATGCGAAATTTGAAAAATTAATGGGGAAACTTGGAGTCTCACACAGGGTTGCCACACCATACCATCCACAAACCAGTGGACAGGTAGAGATCTCCAATAGAGAGATAAAAAGAATTTTAGAGAAAACTGTTGGCAACTCTCGGAGGGATTGGGCAAACAAGCTCGATGATGCTCTATGGGCATATCATACCGCTTATAAAACACCGATTGGAATGTCTCCGTTTCGTTTGTTATACGGGAAATCTTGTCACCTGCCGGTGGAAATGGAACACCGTGCATTTTGGGCGTTAACATTTTTAAATTTTGAGACACAGGCTGTTGGTGAACAGAGAAGTTTACAACTGAGCGAAATGGAGGAATTCAGACTGTTCTCGTACGAAAATGCGGTAAATTACAAAGCCAGGACCAAGCAGTGGCACGACAAAAAGCTACTGAACAAAGTGTTTCATGAGGGACAAAACGTCCTTCTCTACAATTCACGATTCAGGCTCTTTCCAGGAAAGCTCAAGTCAAGATGGTCAGGACCATTCATAGTGAACCGTGTATTCGCACATGGAGCTGTTGAAATTTTCAAGTACGGGGGTGATCCTTTTAAGGTGAACGGGCAAAGATTAAAACCATATTTAGAGAACGATCACACAAGGAAGATCGATACCGTCCATTTCCAGGATCCCCCAAGTCAGTAACAGCGGGAGAACAAGGTGTCCGCTACAAACACCAATTGTAGCACAAGTAACTCTGTATTTTAAATTAATTTTAATTTTGTTAAAAAGTGTCAAATGTGTTGAGCTTTGGCTCAAAATGAGTATCTTCTGGCCAGGCACAATCGGAAAACCCAAGACTCATTTCATTGGGTGTGGTAGTACAATTGTACCTGTTTTGTAGGGAAGGGATTATCGTAGAAATTAGGGTGGTAGAAATTTTTTTAATTAAAAGCTAGGAAAAAGTGGAACGTCCACTCCTATGCCCATAGGCAATCATACCGCCTATTTTTCTCCTCGATACGATTGAACGGTTAGGGGGAAATAAATGCTAAAATCAAATCGTGACCATTCATCACCCCTCGTTCTAATTCGAAAATACGCGCCTTTCTGTCAATCTGTCCAGGTGGCCGACTCTGATTCGACCTCATAGTGACAGATTAGCGAGAAGACGCCTCGTTTCCCCTACTTAAAGAAGATTTATCTCATTTCAGTCCGTCTTTCACCATATTTCTTTCTTTTCTTTGAGATTTCTTTTCACAAAGGCAGTTCATGATCTGTGCCCTGTACCACTGGAAAATCCTACTTAAACTAGAAAGCGAAATGAGAACCCGAGGCTCGGGCAAAAACGTGAAAATAGAGGGTTCTTCCAAGAAAGAAAAAGCAAAAGCAAAAATGGCGGAGCAGAGCATTGTGGCTTTTGTCCCGGATGAAAAGCTGGTCAAGAAACTCTCCCAGTTTAAAGACGCCTCTGTACATGCGTACTATGATGAGTTAGTAAAACTTTAGTTCGGACCCATCCGAAAAGTTTGTTGGGAAACCCTAAAGAAGCTGAAGCTCGAGGATCGTGTGCGCACCCTCATGAAGGCCGGTCAGTTTGAATGTTTCTTTGAAATGACGGAACCTGCCTATCGGGAACTGACACTTGAGTTCTTGGCCACCTTTAAGCACAACGCTGAGATAACCGAACCTGACGAAGAGGGAAAATTTAGCTTCAGGCTCATGGGTCACTCCCAGAGGCCTTCGCTTAACCTGTTTAACCAGATGCTAGGTGCTGTCGACGATGACGATCTAGAATCCGAGAGCTATAAAGAGGCATTCACCACAACTCCTGATGTTTTCGACCCTATGGCCTTCTAGGAATCACTTTCAGGACAGAAACATTATGACGGCAGTTCATCCAAGGCGTCCAATATCGATGATTACGATGTTCGGTATTTGCACAAGTTGATCTCCGGTACAATCTTCGCCCGGGAAAACCAAGCCACCATGCCACATACAGATCTCACCGCATTGTGGAGTATGGCAGTTGGACCGAGAATGAATTTGGGATTCTGGTTCGGAGAATATATCAGCGCTTTTTCCAAGAAAAACTCGTCGATCATCTGTTGTGGAAGCATTGTCACCAGGATTGCGGAGTCAATCGGGGTTTTTAAACTAGAAGACCGCTCTCGTCTCACGATTGTGAATCACCCTGACCCGATTGATCTCAAAAACCTCCAAAAGATGCTGTTCGGAAAACTGGTGAACGGGAAGTGGGTCTGGATGTCTAACTTTGTTACATCTCGGCAGATGGAGAGCCAAAAAAGAAAAAGTGAGCCTACTGTATCAGTGTCGTCGGATTCCGAGCAAGTCGAGAAGCCAAAGGACTTCGATTTTTATAAGAAGTGTGCAAAGCTGTCCAGCGAGGATATAATGGATCGATTCAACGCCCTGTTTGCCCAGAATATGGCAAACTGCGAGATGATATTCGCCATGGAGCAAAAATACGCGTCACAATAAGGCGAGATCGATATGCTCAAGAGCCTTTGCATTGAGGAGCATACCAAGGAAAGTCCTTCTGGTTTCTCTGTAAAAAGTCGGGTAAGACAAATGCCCGAAACACTTGCCAATGCTAATGTTAAGGCTAATGCTGCTGCCTCCTCGAAAGAGGAGGGCATTCCTGCCCCTGTGGATAGAGAGGTTAACTCCTCTCTCTCCCATCACGCCTGATTTGTACCGATAGTCGCTGTCCTAGCATCTGGTAACCTCTAAACACCCTCACTCTATCATGTTATGGTCTGCCTGTTTTATTGTCAATTATCTTCCATCTGCTGCTGTGATTAATAACATTGAGGACAATGTTTTGTTCTCATTTGGGGGTGGGGATTGTGTGTATCACAATTTATGCGTAAAATAACATGATAAATGCTTTTAATCTGTTTGTTAAATTAGTAATTTCATGTAGAACAAATATCCCTTGAGAATTTTTGCACAAGTCCTTGGTAATTATTGTTTGGTTCCATATTTTTCTCTCCGCTTGTGTTTGCACCATCTAGTAAATTGTTTGGTGTTCAGTAGGAATCCAAGAACAGACTGTGCATGCTTTGGTGTAATGGTTGTGTTACTCGCTTGTTTGCACCTCGTGTCCCTAAATTTCAGGAAGTTCCAAAAATTTTGAAATTTTTAATTCCTCTTTCAAAATTAGTAACCACTGCTTTACTGCATTTCCCCAAAAATAGTGAGAACTTGAGCCTTAAAATGCATCTTTGCTATGCATTAATTTTTATGAGTGGGCCAGCGCTCACTATCTTTAGGGAGAATTTGCCTTGGTGCCCTATTGAAACGGTGATTAGTTCTGACCCTCATAGGAGGAAAAAGGCATTTAGTTACCCTCTCCGCTACACAAAAGGCACCTGTGCTTTGCACCCCAATGATTAGGATAACCAAGTCGAGCCATGACCTGCTCTTTCTGAAAAACCACGAATGATAGCCCTCTCCCTTCACTTATAACTCTAAAACACCATGAGTTCTGTCTTATGCATCGAAATACCAATTGTTTAAAATAAAAATCATGTGCTTAAGTTATGCGAAAATAAGCAATTGAGCAAACAATGCTTAAGGAAAAGAGTGAAAGAACTGGGGAAAATAATGTGGGGAGAAAGGAACCTTAATGAAAGTTCAAAAGAGTACCGGGTTATGAGTAAACAGGTTGTGTAAATAAAGAGTGTGTAAACAGCAATCATTATAGGCTGCGTATGTTAAATAAAATGGCAAAAAGACAGAATTCATACACTGAAATAGCCTTTCACTGTCAAACCAGAGCCTAAGCCTGAACATTACAACCTCTATAAAGTCCTTTGGACTATGGCTGGAGGAACTTTGAACCGTAGATTCGGGACCAATAGGCAAACTCTCACCCTAAGGGTGTGGTGTCTGAGCTGAGGAGTGAAATCGCATTCTTGTACCTATGGCAAGTAGACGCCATACGAGAGTGAGTAAATTATTCCATTCCTTAGTGAGGCATGTCTGGCAGTCGGTGACTCCTGGTGAAAGAGGACGTCTAAATTTTAAGATTTAAGGAATTTCTTGAGCATAAAGGACACACTTCCTAAAACAAGCTTTGGCTCTTCGATGAAACCTTAGCATGCATCTGTTCATTTCCTCATTATGCCAAACGTTCTGTGTTTGTGTATTCCTTTTTCTCATGCCCTGAAACTAATTTCATTCCTAACTTCCTTTTCTGATTCCTTCTTACAATTTGTTGCTTGAGGACAAGCAAAGGTTCAATTTGGGGGTATTTGTTAGGCATGAAATTGACTAAGTAACATAGTATTTATAAGGAAATTTCGGTGTTTTATTATGTCGTTTGGTAAGAAATAAGGGCTAATTACTGTCCTTGTGCAGATAAGCAAAGATAAATGCCAAACTCGCTGGAAACAGCTTATTTTGCTAAAGCCAAGAGGAGTGGAGCCTTACTTGTATCCCGCAGTCAAACGCCGGATTATCCAATGACGGACAGCGACAGATCGTGGTGGCAGTGGCAGAGAAAGTGGCAGAGCGGCAGATGAAAGTGTGTGGCGATGGGATTGCCTAAAGAAGCAAGATGACTTGAAGTATCACCCCCTTGAGTGTTCAAGGGTTAATCGAAATTTAATCTTTTTAGTTTATTTTAGTCGTAGTTGGTAGTTGACTTACTTTTGTAAAAAGGGTACGAAAGTTGTACCGATTTTGGCCTCTGTCTTTCCCTTTAAGTAGGTGAAGCAGAGAAAAGTTTAGGAGTTCGGATTTTTAGTAATTTCTTTAGAAATAGAATAGAAGAAAGAAGAGAGCTCCCATGGAGTCTCAAGCTGTATCAAGAACCATCGACTGCTCACTGCTCGATATGAGTGAGTAGTCCATTTTGAACGGGCACGGCCTGGCCGACCCGGTGATGTAAGTGTTACAATGTTTTAATGAATATTTAGTATTGTGCCAATGTTGTGGTCAATGAGGATTTAACTTTCATGCTGGGGCATTTATGTATGTGTTAAATGAATGATAGGACACTACTTTCATCTTCACCGATATCTCTATTGATCTCCCAACTTCGAAGCTGACAAGTTAGAGGGTTGTGTCAAGGGTTTTCTCATCGAGAAATGCAGTTTTGTTCTTAATTCTAGAAAGAACGTATCTTTAGGATGCTAAAGGTGTTAGTAAATCTTAGGAGTTTGAGAACACACGAAAGTTGACTCAAACTCACTTCAAACTGAAACTTTGGCTTCATTGGCATTGTCTTGTATTCATGGAATGTTGTAAGACGTAGCACTCCGTGTTCGGCCATGTCGAGCCTGTTCTATTCTCTAAAACCTTTGAAAAGTTATTTCATTTTCTTGTTTCATCAGTCTGCTTGAATTGTTAAGTAACCAACATCAAACAATCAACGATAAAAGAAGACACTGTTGTGACACATACTGTTTAGCAAAGATTTCTAATATTGATTTGAATCACAATCCCTGTGGAGACGATACTCACTTATCACTTTATTACTTGTATCTAGTGCACTTGCTAGAGTCTAATCTGAGGACAACAATTTTCATCACAATAAGACTTTATAAAGAATCAAATTGATTACTAATTAATTTAGCATTATGAAGATAGGTAGAGATACTCTCGTTCTCTCTTTTCTGATTTTGAATGCGATACTTAAGCTCCCAGATTTGAGATTTGGAACCAGCGGAGTAAGCTTTTTCAATTTTCTGCCAAACGGTTATGGAAGTTTAAGCTCCTACAATTTAAGGTAGGACAGCTACATAACAAGATGATACAATCTAGCTGAGAACCTGTTGATCAAGTTATTCATATGTTTCATACACCAGATTAACAGCTTCAGAGGACAACAGTTCAAAGGGCGGAGTTGTTTCATCAATACATAATGCTAATTTCCATCCTCTCAAAATAGGCATGAGAACGTGTAAGGAAGGGTGAAGTAGGGGTGTTCAAAAACCGAACCGGACCGAAATAACCGACCGAACCGATGAATTTCGGTTTTTTCGGTTTGGTTTTCGGTCTATTAGGTTCGGTTTCGGTTTTATTTTTTATAATATTTCGGTACTTTTGGTCCGTTCGGTTTTTAAGTCAAAATTACTGAATTAACCGAACAGACTGAAATAAATTAAATATAATTAGAAATTAGATTTATTATATAATTAGTGTATGTCATTTATTGTTCTAAGTTATATTTGATTTAGAATTATATTATTAGAATCTTTGTTAACCATGATAGTTTTTGGACTGATTATATTATTGGTCTATTTAATGTTTATCTACCAATTTAGTACAATTGTATACTAATTCATATTTGGAATTAAGATTAGTTTCATTTCTATATAAAATTTGTATGTTTTTTTCTTTCTATTTTTTTTCTTTCAATCCAAAAAGAAAAATAAAAATAAAAATTATTGTATATATAAGTAAATACCCAACAACATCATTAACGGTGTAATATTAACCTTACATAAAAATAATTGTTAATGAAATTTTTTAATATAAGGAAATCGAATAACCGAACCAAACCAACCGAAATAATTCGGTTGGTTCGGTTCGGTTATTTATTATTATTCAGTTAGGTTCGGTTTTTATTTTTGAGACTATTCGATTTTTTGTTATTTCGGTTCGGTTCGGTTTTCAGACCGAACCGACCGACGAACACCCCTAGGGTGAAGAATTGATGGAGGTTGCATTACCACTGACAATTAACAAAACTGAGGGAGTGTTGGCTGTGAAAAGTCGAAAAACAAAGAGTCGATTTTTGATGTGTAGAAAAATAAAAAAACTAGAGAAAGGGGGGGTTACATGGGTAAAAGCAGGGCCGATCCTGAAATTTTAGAGGCCCGGGGGCGAATTACCAAATGGGGCCCTAATAAATAAGTGGAAATAAAAACAAAATAAGTAGAAAAGTAAATTGTATAAAAGAAGATTACTTAAAAATGAAACTTTTCTTGTTACATTTGACAAAATATCTAATAAAAACATTTTATATTGTTTTAAGTACCAAATTTCTTATACAAAATGATGTCTATAAGCATTTCTAGAAGTAAATTTCTTAAATTTAATAAATTATGAAATAGCTCTAATAAATTTTATGCTCTTCATAATACAAAGCATGATAACATAAAAATGAAAAACCAAATTTGAAAATCACATCATTTATCGATGTTTAGCGCATAAGTTCTTCAAATTGGAAGATTTTGATACGTTTTTCCCAAACTTCTTTTGAAGACCGAGTAAATCAGAATCTGATAGAGTTTCTCAAGGACAACAAAAAAGGCTATTAGTAATTGGAAGTTTCACAGTGAGGTGATTAGAAAACAAAATTGATTATATAGCTGATGAATTGAGTCTAAAAGTAAAAAACCAGAGGAAGAGTATTCTGTTGTGGAAAAAATCGGGCTTCACAGAAGTTAGAGAGAGAAAGGAAGTTCAAGGTTATTATACCTCTTCTTGCTCTGATACATGAAAGATTGTAATCTCCTATTTGTTTGTATTTACTTTAGTTATGTTAAATAGCTTTGTATAGATAAATTGTTACAACCAATTGAATTTGAATTACAATAGACATTTGAATATGCTAGGACAAACTAACTAAAAGATACTCCCTCCATTAAATGTCGTTTGAGATTGTTTACCAAGACCAATGTAATATTAATTATACTATTAAAATGACTAATTTACCTTTAATATCTTTCTCCTGAATTTCTATGCAAAACTTATCTCTGTTCTTAAATTTTATGGTTTAATTGAGATTATTTGCATTAATACTGAACTTCTCTCTCTTGTCATAAGTAAGGGCAAAATTGAGAAAATATTTCTAAAAGTGCATTGATAATACAGAACGACATATAAAAAATTACAAAATAAAAAAGCTAAAACGTTATATAATAAAAAAAAAGAGGGAGTACAATAAACAACTAAATATACACTTATCACCTATTAGAGCAACTTGTGCCCTCGTATCCTCTATTATGACTATTTATGCTTCTAGACTGAGGAATACCTAAATTTGAAGTTGATCTAGACATTTCGAAGTAATTGCAATTAAAAAACATTCACATTTAGACCTCGGGGTACAAGAAAGGCAAGTGTGAACAGAACTGGTAGAGAAAGAAAACAAAAAGCAGCCTAATCATACTTCAAAAATGGGGTAAATTACACCCATGGCCACTGAACTTTACCCATTTTCACATTATGGCCACTGAACTTCATTTCTTCCCGGTATGGCCACTGAACTTTGCACTTTTTAACACCGGTGGACACTTAACGTCTCAAAACGACCGTTGACGGCTAAAAATAAAAAATCCAAAGAGTTAATGATATTCTAAGGAACTTTAATTCTTGAAAATTTTCGTTTTGAGGTCATTTGGGTGTTGTTTGGTTAGGAGAGAAAAAGTGAATTTTTAGAGAGAGAAAGCTCCAAAAAATGTGATTTTCGAAAATAAAAAATGTGGTTTCATGGTAAATGTCATTCTAAACAACTTTAATTCTTGAATATTTTCATTTTGAGGTCGTTAACGATTGTTAACGGTCATTTTAAGAAGCTAATTAAAATTGAGTGGCCACCGGTGCTAAAAAGTGTAAAGTTCAGTGGCCATACCGGGAAGAAATAAAGTTCAGTGGTCATAATGTGAAAAAGGGTAAAGTTCAGTGGCCATGGGTGTAATTTACCCTTCAAAAATGGAATGACAAAAAGATAAAAGAGCGAGTTCTCTGAAAAAAGAATCCACCCAGAAGATGAAAGAGTGTCGCGCTAAATAGTTGGCTTGGATGACCTTTCACCACTGTGTAACGACCAATAAGTCAAAAGGCAACAACTATTAACTCCCTCTTATACAAGCTATGCATGCCATTAGACGGAAGACAATAAATTTATGCCTCACATGCAATGATTCAGAATGCACCATTAAGGGGAATTTGTTACAGATTCAACACATTAAAGCCCAAAGCTCAAATGGGCTTTATAATCTCAAAGTAGCTCATCCCTCCATGCATCTAAGAGGCTCACATCGACTCACAATCACCGCCTCACCCAAGACAGTAAGATAGTCTCACTCTTTAGGACTTGTTATAAAAAAAAGTACTTCTCTTTTATTTTAGGACCCATTCTACATTTCTTTATAGTATATTCCTGACACTCATCATGATTTTGGCATCAAAGTGTACCCAGGAAGCCCACCTAAATGTAGGTCAACCTCTAAAGACCGAGTCAACAATTAAGCTCTTATACTAGATCCATCACTATTTACAATGGAGGAGAAGTGTGAAATAGTTTAAGTGATTCGTATATTAAAGTATTTTTAGCAAATGCATTATTAATAATGGGACAAATGAACTTTATTAATTTTTAAGACAAGATTGGTACAAGACATTTATTCGCAACAAATGGAAAACTAGTTACTTTAGTTCTAGGAAGTGTAACTTCTCATAGAGGAAAAAGTAAAATAAAAAACGACACAAATAGACACAAATAAGCTAAGATTTTGAGTTCGCAAGCTTGAGATACTGAGGTGTAACAGGAATCAAGTAGAGGTAATTTTTTCTTCTAACTACAAGTCCAAAATCCTCAATCATGTCAAGATCTTCTGGCTTCATTTGATTAGGAAGCTCCCAATCAAAATAATACAATATTTTAGCTAAAGCAAGCTCGAGGTTTGTAATGCCCAATTGAATACCAGGGCAAATTCTCATTCCAGCACCAAATGGGATATATTCAAAATTAACACCTTTATAATCAACTTCACTTTCAATAAATCTCTCAGGATTAAACTTTTCAGGTTCAGTCCAATAATTAGGATCTCTTCCAATTGTCCATACATTCACAAGGATTTGAGATTTGGGATTTATATTATACCCATTAATTTCAAATTTCTCTGTGCATTGCCTTGGAACTAGTGGTCCAGGTGGATGTAATCTCAAAGTCTCTTTAATTATTGCTTTCGTGAATTTTAACTCACTAGTTACTAGTTCATCAAGCTTTCCATTTGCAGCACATACCTTCTTCCTCACCTCTTCTTGGGCCTATTTCATCACTATTGGGTTTTTCATCAATTCTGACATTATCCACTCAAGAATTGTTGCAGATGAGTCAGTCGTAGCAATGCACAATTCCTGAAATCATTTTAATTCTTAATTACAAATAGTGGTGGAACCACAGTCCGGATAAATTGAGGCTAAAATGTTTAATAATAAAATATTCATAACGTTATTAAAAGAAATTCTCGAATAACAACTCTATGTTTTAGTTGATAAATTAACCTAAATTCTACCAATTTTTACATAGAAAATGATTGTATTTTAGGAGTTCTTATATTAAGCATCGGGTCTTCCATGTCACTCGGAGGACCCCAATTCACATTTGGACACGTGTATTGTGACTCCACGTAATAATTAAAATAATGAGGTCTCTTATAATATATGTGGATCTATATTACACGTGTCAAAATATGTATGGGAGGTCCTCCATTTGACATGGAAAACCGGTGCTTCTAATAATTTGCCATATTTTAGTCATGATTAGAAAATAAATTAAATTAAACTAAACTAACCAGAATGATGGCTTTGATGCCGTCAGTTGTTAAAAGAGAATCAGGATTTGCTTGGAGTTTCAAAAGAACTTTAAGAATATTATTGTTGGCATCACTTTGAACTCCTAATTTCAACTCAGCTTTGTGTTCTTCAATGATGTCTTCCAACAACTGATCAGCTTGTTTATGCAATTTCACAAGTCTAGATTTCATCCCAGTGATCACATGAATGAATTCAAGAGAGGGAAACATATCAAGAACAGTAAAACCCCCTAATTCCTTGAGCATTCGAACCATCAATTGCACTACTGCTTCTTGGTTTTTTTTCTTCAAACCAATCACTGTTCTTGCTGCAATCGAATTTGACAAAGATAAAGCCATCACACTCAAGTTGATTGCCGATCCCCTTTTTGAATCAATCGATCTAATAAAATCTGATATCTCTTCTTCCCTGATTGATTCAAAAGATTGAACTCTTTTGGAACTAAGCAACTCTGAGATGCAGATTTTTCTCATTTCTCTCCAATATTCACCATATGGAGCAAATGCGATGTCTTGGCGATTGTATAAAAGGATATCTGCTACTGCTACAGAGACACGTCTATCGCTTACTTTGATGTCATTATCTTTCAGCACTTGTTTGGCTATTTCTGGAGAAGAAACAACCACGGCTGAAACTTGACCTAGTTTAAGCTGCATAAGAGGTCCATAAATTTTAGCAAGTTCTGCAAGGCGGCGATGGGGTTGTGGACAGATAACTTGGTGGAGGTTTCCGATCAGAGGTAACTTTGGTGGATGCGGAAGTTGATTTGGTGTTTGTGGTGTCTTCCCTTGGAAGGGGGAGAAAAATGTTAATAAGTCCATTTTGGAGAATGGAATTGGAAACCAAGATTTCTGGTTTTGTCTATGGATTTTATAGAAAAACGGTTTGGTGTTTCAAATAATTATTTTAGGCTTAATAAATTATTAGCCCCTGTAGTTAATCCAAAAAATTCAAGATACATATATTTAGAAAAAGTTTTGTTTACAAGATTATTTTAGGCTTAATAATTATTTTGTACCAAGTTTGTCGCATCTGCCACACCAGTTATCGCATCCCGTTATCACATTTGCGACAAAATTGCTCTTGTCACATTTGCGACTGCGCATATGCGACAATTATTGTCAGATGTGACAACTGTTGTCGCAGATACGATAAATTTCATCACAAATGTGATAAAAATGGAGGAAAGTGAAACGATACCATTGCAGATGAAGAAAGAGGCAAGATCAGTGACAAAAGCAGGCGTATAAGCTAAAAGCATACTGTTTCTACCGGAAAGTTTAATCTGTTTTGTGTTTCTTTTCCAAAATTTAAAATATTTAAATAAATGTTTTCCTCTGATCTTTGCTAATATCAAAATAGTATCGAAAGCGAAATCATCACATATATTCTTGAGATCACCAAATTCAAAGAACATTCATACAAATATTTCATCTCTACTTTTGGTTTTGGTTTTGGCTCTTTTGACTTTTTTCTATTTTGGTTTGGGATGAGGAAGAAGACGTTTGAGAGTCTAAGGAAGAAGGTGAATTGAAATAAGAGTATTCTTGTCCAAAGCGGATGAAAGTGTCTAATAAGGGTAGTTCATCCGTATGGCCCTAGGGCCGATATAGGTGAATTACCCGTTTAGCACATATTCAACGAGTTCCGTCTTTCAATTCGATTTAAAAAAAAAAACTTACCCGAAGAATCATTGGTCCTTTTCCTCTACTGTGTTTTCGATTCTT
The DNA here is from genome assembly GCF_963576675.1 of Euphorbia lathyris. Lineage (NCBI taxonomy): Eukaryota > Viridiplantae > Streptophyta > Magnoliopsida > Malpighiales > Euphorbiaceae > Euphorbia > Euphorbia lathyris. Next base: position 13,206,313 of record NC_088914.1, on the reverse strand, counting down.
AGATAGTCTTGCAAGCAGTGGTCTGGGTGGATGTAATCTTATAGTCTATTTAATTACTGCTTTTAAGAATTTCAACTTATTGATAATTGATTCATCAAGCTTTCCATGTTTAACACATACCTTCCACGTTTCTTCTCAAGCATTTTTAATTACCTTTTGATTTTTCATCAATTCTGACATAATCCACTCCAAAACTGTTGCAGACATGTCAGACCAGCAAACATTTCCTAGAATGATTTTAATTGTTAGTTAGGAAAAATAGCCGAATCAAATAGTTAATAATTAAATTAAAGGGAAAAGTACAAAAATAAACCTTGTGGTTACACTCATTTTCGAACAATACCCATGTGGTTTAAAAGTTTGCAAAATGGTACCATGTAATTCATTCCGTTAGCAAACACATACCAAATTGACTAACGGTGTTAAAAGTCAAATGGAAAAGAGTTAATTTGGTCCTTATACTTATTTATTTTTATAAATTGACCCCCTTATTATCTAATTATCACAAACAAACCTTAAAATAAAAAATAAAAATCAAATATACCATCTTTCCCATCTCTTTTTAATTTTTAATTTTTTTCTTATTTCTCTCTCCTCTTTGTTAATTTCTCTCTCTACAATTAATTGAATTTTCATGTTTTCAATTTAACGACACTTATACTCTCTCTTCTTCTCTCTAGTCTAACCAAGTTGAATTTGTTCCATAGAAGAGTTAGTAGCTTTGGTTTCTGTTAACCCTTCTGAATTCAATTGACAAATCCTACATACCTTCTCCATCACAATCCTACATAGCCGGAACTCATATTGCCTCTATTCAAAATCGCCACCCGATCGGCAGGCAATTTCACCAATTGTTGCGATTCTCGACCGCCACTGGAGAGAATATTGAATCCACTAACAGCTCCCAGAAATCCCCCCATGTCAGTTCTCCATTTTCTGTTTTAATTACTGTATAATCTAATTGCTATTGCTTGCTTTTGATTTTGATGATTTACTTTGCTTGACATGAATATTTTCCTACTTTTGCTGTTCTAAACTAAATCTTGATTATAGTGAGCAAACACGTTTTTCAACTAATTGCAGATTCAATTGAAATTCGTAGATAAATGGGTTTTTTTTTTTGTAAATATGTCCCCGATACTGGTTTTTGTTATTCTTTTTGTAAAAATTGATCTATAATGCAATTTTTGTCCCCCTTTCCTGTTCACAACAATCTCATGTAGTATCAAAATTTCTGTTGGTTGTCAATCCCATATGTATCTTCATATTTCTATTATGTGATGATATGTATAAAGACAGCTAATAATATCTATATGTGGGAAATTGGCCATTCAACTTCAAAATGGTTAGGCTAAAGAGAAGAAGAGAGAGTATAAGTGTCATTAAATTAAAAACATGGAAATTCAATTGATTTTAGAGAGAGAAATTAACAAAAAGGAGAGAGAAATAAGAAGAAAAAAAAATTAAAAATTAAAAAGAGACGGAGAATATGGTATATTTGATTTTTATTTTTTATTTTAGGGTTTGTTTGTGATAATTAGATAATAAGGGGGTCAATTTATAAAAATAAATAAATATAAGGACCAAATTAACTCTTTTTCTTTTGATTTTTAACACCGTTAATCAATTTGGTATGTGTTTGCTAACGGAATGAAGTACATGGTACCACTTTGCAAACTTTTAAACCACATGGGTGTTGTTCGAAAATGAGTGTAACCACAAGGTTTATTTTTGTACTTTTTCTAAATTAAATTATTCAAATCAAATTACATTAAATTTGCAAATAAAATTATTAAGCTTCATCCGCAACTAGTCTACAAGTCTATGTTTCTAGGTTCTTGATTAATAATACTTGTGCTAAACTTGCTGTGTAAAATGAATTAGTGTGTGTCATGAGGTTACTTGGGACAGCAAAATAATTGAGAGCATAGGGTTTGGTTTCTTTCTAATGTATTTAGAATTATATTTTTTAAGTAATAAAATTCTTTCACATCAATTTGTCTTTATATTTATTCATTCAGTGCTATGATAGTAGGTGGTGACCAATCACCAAGTACTAATTAGTTCGTCATCCAGAATCGTGATGGTGCGAGGTATATTGAATTTGAAACCATCCTTTCATTTTAACATGCGAGGAGATTAGGAGCGTTTAGCGGTGTTTGAACAATATTTGTTATGTGGTATAAAAAGGGTTAACTTTAAATAAATGCTCTGTAGTTTCACATTTTTTGCAAATCTGTATCTCTAGTTGGAAAATTTTGTATTTTTTTAAATTTGGTCGATAACGGCCTCAAAATGAAATTTTTTAAGAATTAAAGTTGTTTAGTATTATATTTAATATGAACCCTTTTTTTTTATTTTTTAAAATCATCATTTTTGGAGTTTTCTCTCTCTAAACATTAACGTTCTCTCTCGTTAAAAACAATACCTAAATAACCTCAAACCTAAAAAGTTGCAAAATTAAAGTTGCTTAAAATATTATTTAATTCTTGAAAATTTTCATTTTAAGGTCGTTATGGGTCAAATTTGAAAAAATAAAAATTTTGCCTACCACACCTATCGATCTGCAAAAAATGTGAGACCACGTAGTTTTATTTGAAATTAATCCTAAAGTTTTTGTTACCTAAACTCATAGTGGACATGTGTCAAGAATTTGATCTCTTAGGAATGTCTTGCCAATGCTTTGAATAATAAGGAGTCTATTTGTACCTAGACCGAAGATGTGAAACTTCTTTATGCGGATTCTAAAGCCCTTCTGAGTTTCGTTAAAGTTGATTTGTTAACCTTTTTTCTTTGTATTTTTTGCATCGGAAAATGTACGCTAACTTACCCTTCCATGCTTCTATGTTAGCTCAGGAAAGTCTCTGAGTAATTTCAATCCGGAGCAAGCTTCATTTTCAACACATTCTACATTGGTGCCTGTTGTTGTGGTGCCTTTGGCTGCAGTGTCAGGCGCTTCTTTGACTATTATTGAGGGACCTTCAACTAAGGTGTCGGTCGTTGTTGCAACTTCAACTAATGTGCCAACCGATGTTCTTTCTTCTTGAATCAGGTTTCCTAATGCACAGTCATATTGTTTTATTTTAACTGAGGAAATGTCACGTACTGTCAACCTCTGGGGTGATTCGAGCTTCTGTGACGCAACCGATATTGTTCTTTCTTCATGAATCAAGCTTCCTCATACACAATGGTATTGTTTTATTTCAACTTAGAAAATACCACGGACTTTCAACTTTCGGGGGATGGTTCGAGCTTCTGTGACGCCATGTGGCAAAGTTATATTGGGTTATATGAACTAACCCAATAGTTTGTTTACATTACAAAACAATAAGTGAAAAATGAAAAAACAATAATAGTATAAATTTTGCATAGTTCTACTTTAATAAAAAGAATGAATAGTTACATATAGATGTCATGTGGTTTTATAGGTTTGCAGATTGGTTTTTTTTTTTTTTTTTGCAAACGCAACCCTTTGGTTTGTAAAATTTTGCATTTTTGTTCACTTTGTCAGAATTTAGCACATAACGACATCGAAATGAAAATTTTCAAGAATTAAATGATACTTTAAACAACTTTAATTCTTCAACTTTTTAGTTGAAGAAATTTAAGGTGGTGTTTTTTTACGAGAGAGAAAGTTAATGTTTAAAGAGATAAAACTCTAAAAATTATGATATTAATTTTTACCTCTAAATTAATTTTTCCTTCAATTAAACCTTCCATTTGAAACTGTGATTTAGTTCTCAGATTATAATTGTGTCATCTCCAATTAATTGTTGATTTATTTTGGAATAAAAAAATTAAAAGCAAATAGAAAACATAAAGTTAGGTAAAAAGAAATAGATAATTAAACAAAGATGCAATAATAAAGTTAGTGTAATGTATTTTTAAATTTGGCCCAGTATAATTTAGTAGTGGTGGGATTGATCTACTTCACACTATTCTTAAAGCTTTGTAGCTTTTGGATGTGACCGATGATATTTCTTATTATTGCTATTGAGATTAGGTCCCTTCATTTACCATTGAGATTAATAAAAGATCACAAAACAACTCAAACACATATCTCTCCAAAATAATTATTAGTTTGAGATAAATGGCGGATCTAGCTCTTAGTGATTTTATACGTGCGTTCGCAAAAAAAAATTCTTTTACTAAATAGAAATTGCTGAGAACATGTTGATCAAGTTGTTCCTATGTTTCATACACCAGATTAACAGCTCCAGAGGGCAAGAGTTCAAAGGGAGAAGTAGTTCCATCAATACGTAATGCTAATTTCCATCCTCTCAACATAAGCATGAGAACGTGTAACGGAGGGTGAGAATTGATGGAGGTTGCATTACCACTGACAACCAACAAAACTGAGGGAGTGTTGGCTGTGAAAAATCGAAAAACAAGGATTCGATTTTGCTGTGTAGAAAAATCGAAAAACTAGAGAAATGGTGGAGGGGGGTTACATGGGTAATAGTAAAAAAACCAGAGGAAGGGTATTTTATTGTGGAAAAAAAATCGGGATTCAGAGGAGTTAGATAGAGAAATAAAGTTCAAGGTTATTATAGCTCAAAGATTATAATCTCCTATATTTTGTATTTACTTTAGTTATCTTAAGTAGCTTTGTATATATAAGTTATTACAACCAATTGAATTTGAATTACAATAGACATTTGAATAAGATAGGACAAACTAACTAATAAATATAATAAACAACTAAATATACATTTATCACTTATTAGAGCAATTTGCGTCCTCGTATCCTCTATTATGATTATTTATGCTTCTAGACCGAGGAATACGTAAATTTGAAGCTGATCTAGAAATTTCGAAGTAATTGCAATTCAAAAACATTCATATTTATACCCTAGGTACAAGAAAAGCAAGTGTGAACAGAACTAGTAGAGAAAGAAAACAAAAGGTAGCCTAATCATACTTCAAAAATTGAACGACAAAAAGATAAAAGAGTGAGTTCTCTAAAAAACGATCCACCCAGTCCTTATAAGAAGATGAAAGGGTGTCGTGCTAAATAGTTGGCTTAGATGACCCTTCACCAACGACCAATAAGTCAAAAGGCAACAACTATTAACTCCCTCCTATACAAGCTGATGTCAAACATGCATACCATTAGACGGAAGACATTAAATTTATGTCTCACATGCAATGATTCAGAATGCACTATTAGAGGGACATTTGTTACGGATTCAACACATTAAAGCTCAAAGCACAAATGGGCTTTATAATCTCAAATTGGCTCGTCCTTCCATGCATCTAGGAGGCTCACATCGACTCATAATCACCGCCTCACCCAAGACAATAAAATAATCTCACTCTTTGGGACCCTTTATAAAAAAAAGTACTTCTCTTTTATTTCAGGACACATTCTACATTTCTTTATAGTATTTTCCTAATACTCATCATGACTTTGGCATCAAAGTGTACACAGGGAGTCCACCAACATAGGTCAACCTCTGAAAACCGAGTCAACGATCAAGCTCTTATGCTAGACTCAACACTATATACAATAGAGGAGAAGTGTCAAATAGTTTAAGTGATTCATATATTAAAGTATTTTTAGCAAATACATTATTAATAATGGGACAAATGAACCTTTAAATAATTTTTAACACAAGATTCGTACAAGACATTTATTCACAACAAATGGAAAACTAGTTACTTTAGTTCTATGAAGTGTAACTTTTCACAGAGGAAAAAGTAAAATAAAAAACGACACAAATAGACATAATTAAGCTAATATTTTGAGTTCGCAAGCTTGAAATATTGAGGTGAAGCAGGAATCAAGTAGAGGTAATTTTTTCTTCTAATTACAAGTCCAAAATCCTCGTTCATATCAAGATCATCTGGCTTCATTTTTTTTTTTTTGGTAGAAAAGGAAAAGAAAAATGAATAACAACAAACTACCCAGGAATTAGCCTAGGGAAGCTAACCCCAATCCTATCTTCTAAGAGAAGATGAGAGATGAAACTAGGGGAAACAGGAAGGGTAGTAACGCCTAACGTCCCTTCATGGCCCGCCGCCGCCAAGCGATCAGCAACACGATTCTGCTCTCTAAAAATGTGTCTGAACTCTACGAACTCATCTGGCTTCATTTGATTAGGAAGCTCCCAATCAAAATAACACAATATTTTAGCTAAAGCAAGCTCCAGGTTTGTAATATCCAATTGAATACCAGGACATATCCTTCTTCCAGCACCAAATGGGATATATTCAAAATCAAAACCTTTATAATCAACTTCACTTTCAATAAATCTCTCAGGATTAAAATTTTCAGGTTCAGTCCAATAATTAGGATCTCTTCCAATTACCCATACATTCACAAGGACTTCAGTTTTGGGATTTATATTATACCCATTAATTTCACAGTTCTCTCTACATTGCCTTGGAACTAGTGGTCCAGGTGGATGTAATCTCAAAGTCTCTTTAATTATTGCTTTCATGAATTTTAACTCACTAGTCACTGATTCATCAAGCTTTCCATTTTTAGCACATACCTTCTTTCTCACTTCTTCTTGGGCGTTTTTCATTATTCTTGGATTTTTCATCAATTCTGACATTACCCACTCGAGAATTGTTGCAGACGAGTCAATCCCAGCAATGAACAATTCCTGGAATCATTTTAATTGTTAATTGCAAATAGTGATGGAACCGCGGTCCGGATGAGTTAAGGCTAAAATATTTAATAATAAAATAATCGTATTAAAAGAAATTTTTGAGGCAAGCAATAGCAATGACGGTATCCGTCATTCATCTATAAAAAAATAAAATATAAAAATACTTTTAATGTTTATTGTCAGGAGCGGGTTTACTCTTAACATTTAAAATAGTACAATTTTATTTCTAACGTTGTCAAGTTGAGTTAATTTTAAAAATAATTTATTAAACTATCTTCTCGGTCATGAATCTTATCATCTAAATCTCATATATGAGTCATTTTATCACTCACTAGTGTTATATCATAAATATATGATTAGACGTGAAAAAAAAATGAAAAAGAAATACTGTCTATTTTACGAGTTGGACAAAATTTTAAAATATTTCGTTGAATTAATAAATATTAATCTCTTATTTTGTGATTAAATCTCAATCTCAAAGAATATGATTTTTTTTTTAAACAAACTGATATGCAGTTGATGCAGAATAAGGAACAAAATATCTGTGTTTTAATAATTTCTGAAATTGATCTCTTCCGCCTCCTTCCCACCTCCTCCGCCTTCTGCCTTTTCTTCTTCCCCACCCTTCTTGAACTGCCATCTCTTCTCGTCTGCCTTTTCTTCCGCTGCTATCTCGTTGAGGAGGAAGAAGGAAGTTTGTCTTCCTTCTTCCTCCTCCCATTTATATTTTAGGTTTCGTTTTTAGCCTTAGATTTACGTTTTGTTGTTAGTTTGAAGTCTATCTACCTTCTTGAACTTCTTTTTCCGTCAGATCTACTCTTGTGAGCTATATTTCTACTTTTATTCTTTTTTCGGTCTTAGCAAGAGCGGAAAAGGTTTATCTTGTCCGTAGATCTATAGATCTGCGTGGATGCACAAACAGAAAGGACTCAGATCCGAACGTCCGGAAGAGCCTAAAGGATGGAGTATGGATTACAACGGTTTTTCAACGGGATTCGACTTACGAGAAGGATATGACTTCTATGTTTGTTGTATTTGTATCTTTTCTGGTTTTTAATGCTCTTTGTAGTCTTTTATTGCTCTTTGTAGTCTATGTATTGCTCTTCGTAGTCTTTTCTTCCCTTTGTGGGTTTTTGCCTGTATGAGATGGAGGTTTTATTCCTCTTTCTTTCGTGATGTATTTGTATTATTAAGTTAATGAAATGATATGTGACATTTTATCAAAAAAAAAAAAAATTCTGAAATTGACCCAACTTGTTAATGTTAGAGATAAAATTGCTTTTCGCTGCCAATATTATGGGTAAGGTTGCATCATTTTACACGTTAAGGATAAAATTGCTCCTGACGGTAAACGTTTGAGGTATTTTTACATCTTATATCCCTGAAAAAATAAATGAAACAGTGTTGTGGTGTCATTTAAGTTTGAAGTCTATCTACCTTCTTGAACTTCTTTTTCCGTCAGATCTACTCTTGTGAGCTATATTTCTACTTTTATTCTTTTTTCGGTCTTAGCAAGAGCGGAAAAGGTTTATCTTGTCCGTAGATCTATAGATCTGCGTGGATGCACAAACAGAAAGGACTCAGATCCGAACGTCCGGAAGAGCCTAAAGGATGGAGTATGGATTACAACGGTTTTTCAACGGGATTCGACTTACGAGAAGGATATGACTTCTATGTTTGTTGTATTTGTATCTTTTCTGGTTTTTAATGCTCTTTGTAGTCTTTTATTGCTCTTTGTAGTCTATGTATTGCTCTTCGTAGTCTTTTCTTCCCTTTGTGGGTTTTTGCCTGTATGAGATGGAGGTTTTATTCCTCTTTCTTTCGTGATGTATTTGTATTATTAAGTTAATGAAATGATATGTGACATTTTATCAAAAAAAAAAAAAATTCTGAAATTGACCCAACTTGTTAATGTTAGAGATAAAATTGCTTTTCGCTGCCAATATTATGGGTAAGGTTGCATCATTTTACACGTTAAGGATAAAATTGCTCCTGACGGTAAACGTTTGAGGTATTTTTACATCTTATATCCCTGAAAAAATAAATGAAACAGTGTTGTGGTGTCATTTAAGTTTGAAGTCTATCTACCTTCTTGAACTTCTTTTTCCGTCAGATCTACTCTTGTGAGCTATATTTCTACTTTTATTCTTTTTTCGGTCTTAGCAAGAGCGGAAAAGGTTTATCTTGTCCGTAGATCTATAGATCTGCGTGGATGCACAAACAGAAAGGACTCAGATCCGAACGTCCGGAAGAGCCTAAAGGATGGAGTATGGATTACAACGGTTTTTCAACGGGATTCGACTTACGAGAAGGATATGACTTCTATGTTTGTTGTATTTGTATCTTTTCTGGTTTTTAATGCTCTTTGTAGTCTTTTATTGCTCTTTGTAGTCTATGTATTGCTCTTCGTAGTCTTTTCTTCCCTTTGTGGGTTTTTGCCTGTATGAGATGGAGGTTTTATTCCTCTTTCTTTCGTGATGTATTTGTATTATTAAGTTAATGAAATGATATGTGACATTTTATCAAAAAAAAAAATTCTGAAATTGACCCAATTTGTTAATGTTAGAGATAAAATTGCTTTTCGCTGCCAATATTATGGGTAAGATTGCATCATTTTACACGTTAAGAATAAAATTGCTCCTGACGGTAAACGTTTGAGGTATTTTTACATCTTATGAAAAAATAAATGAAACAGTGTTGTGGTGTCATTTAAGTTGATAAATTGACCCAAATTGAGATAGTCCACAAAGCTGTCAATCATAATCAATTTAATTCAAATCGAATTTCAAGTAACAACTCAGTGTTAAGTTGATAAATCAACGCAAATTCTACCAATTTTGACATGGAAAATGAGTGTATTTTAGTCATGATTAGAGAAGAATAATTAATTAAATTAAAATAAAATAAAGGTAAAAAAGTATCATCAGGTTCTTGATCTTTTATTTTTTTAGTCCATTAAGTCTTTAATTTTTTATTTGGATACATTAAGCCCCTGATCATTTATTTTTTTGTCTCATTGAGCCCTTTATGACCAAAAAAAGTAATTTTGAACATAAAATTCGGTTAACTAACTGTTATTCGTTGCATCTGCATTCGAAATTTATAATTTTTCACTGTTTGAAAGCAGTTTTGGATGTGTAATGTGGTTGTAGGAAAACTGTTAAAACCTTAATTCAAACTGTAAAAAATATTTTTTTTTTAATAATTTCAAATACAGATAAAGTTAATAATGTATTTTTAACAGAATTAGATATTCATAACGTACTAATTTGGTCTTAACGGGTTTAATGAGATCAAAAATAAATGATTAGGGGTTTAATGTATCCAAATAAAAGATGAAGGACTTAATGAATAAAAAAAAGTGGATTACTAAACCCAGCCATGAATTCCCACCCCCTAGCCCCATGAAAAGACCAAACTACCCTTTACCTAAAATTTGAAAAAACACAAAACCTCTCGAATACCCTACACACTCTTTGATCAAATCCGGACTAATTTGTGAACCAAAACATGGAGTGTAACAACAACCGTAAAGGGAAAGCGAAAATAATAAGATTTACCGTTTTTGTTTTTTGATTTAAGCTTAAAAATTGAATCTGTGGGTGATTTTTTAAAAACGCCGGAATCGCAGTCGGGCGTATGAACATCACGCCGGACCTACGGTTCCGGCGTATGAATATCACGCCCGACCTGTGGTTCGGGCGTGAGGCTATCACGCCCGACCTATGGTTCGGGCGTGATGTTCATACGCCCGAGGGGTTTTAATTAATTTAATTAATTTTTTGTAATTTTTAGTTTGTTTAATTTAGTTTAACTAAATTTTTATGTTGTAAATTTTAGTTGTTGTAAATTTTATTTTGTTTAATTTAGTTTAACTAAATCTTTATTTTGTTAATTTTAGTTAAATTTTTATTTTGTTAATTCAGGTATTTACGGGTTAAATTCAATACCGGACTAATTTTTTTACGGGTTTAATTCAACAGCGGACTAATTTTTTTTACGTAACAGGTATTTACGGATTTAATTCAATAGCGGACTAGCTATTTTTTTTTTGCTCTCCCGACACGCGGGCGTGTACCTATCACGCCTCACGTTGTGGTCGGGCGTGATAGCCCCACGTCTCACCGTGTGGTCGGGCGTGTAGCGATCACGCCCGACCACACGGTGAGGCGTGATAGGCACACGCCCGTCTGTCGGGAGAACAAAAAAAAATAGCTTTTTCCTCCCCAAAACCCATGAAAGGGTATTTTCATCCTTTCACGGGGCTAGGGGTGAGAATTTGGGGCTAGGTTTAACAACACCCAAAAAAAATGAAAGATCTAATGATGCTTTTTGCTTAAAATAAATTACGCTAAACTAAACTAACCAGAGTGATTGCTTTGATGCCATCAGTTGTTAGAAGAGAATCAGGATTTGCTTGGAGTTTCAAAAGAACTTTAAGAATATTATTGTTGGCATCACTTTGAACTCCTAATTTCAACTCAGCTTTATGTTCTTCAATGATATCTTCCAACAATTGATCAGCTTGTTTATGCAATTTCACAAGTCTGGATTTCATCCCAGAAATCACATGAATGAATTCAAGAGAAGGAAACATATCAAGAACAGTAAAACCTCCTAGTTCCTTGAGCAATCGATTGATCACTTTTACAACTGCCTCTTGATTTTTGTTCTTCCAACCAATAACTGTTCTTGCTGCAATCGAATTTGACAAAGATAAAGCCATCTCGCTTAAATTGATCATCGATCCCCTTTTTGAATCAATCAATCTAATAAAATCTGATATCTCTTCTTCCCTGATTGATGCAAAAGATTGAACTCTTTTCGAACTAAGCAACTCTAAGATGCAAATTTTCCGCATTTGTCTCCAATATTCACCATATGGAGCAAATCCAATGTTCTGGCGATTGTAAAAAAGGATATCTGCTACAGAGACACGACATCTATCGCTTACTTTGATGTCATTATCTTTCAGCACTTGTTTGGCTATTTCTGGAGAAGAAACAACCACGGCTGAAGCTTGACCTAGTTTAAGCTGCATAAGAGGTCCATAAATTTTGGCAAGTTCTGCGAGGCGGCGATGGGGTTGTATACAGATGACTTGGTGGAGGTTTCCGATCAGAGGTAACTTTGGTGGCTGCGGAGGTTGATTTGATGTTTGGGGTTTGGGTTTCTTCTTTTTCCATATTATCAAAATGGTACTCAACACTAGAATTAGGAGTGGGGAGAAAAATGTTAATAATTCCATTTGTAGAATGGAATTGGAAACCAAGATTTCTGGTTTTGTTTAAAACTAGAGAGGTTTGGATGGGTTTTATAAAAAAAACGGTTTGGTGTATCGAGTAATTATTAGAAACACCCGGTTCTCCATGTCAAATGGAGGACCTTCTATACATATTTTGACACGTGTAATATGGACTCACGTATTTTATAAGAGGCTCCACTATTTTAGTTATTACGTAAGATCACAATACATGTGAATTGGGGGTTCTCTGAGTGATATGGAGGACCCGGTACTTAATATAAAAACTCTTTAGTGTGTCGAATAATTTGTTTTTTTGATAGAAATTGGGACGAGACAGACCTTGAGCGGGAAGAACACCTATGGCTCAAACCCGCCATATATTAATAAAAGAAAAGGTGAGTGTGTGTCGAATAATTATTTGAGGCTTAATACATCTTTAGCACCTATACTTATACCTATCAAAAAAGTATTCAACAATTTATAATATTCAATAATTATAATAGTTTTATTAATTTCAATACTTATAATATTTAATAATTATAATTAAGTACATATTCGTTTGACACTTAATTTTCAGTTTTATTAAACAACACTTTAACGAGTGGTAACGAATTGCTACCTCTATTTATTAGGTTTGAATTTTAACTTTTATTGTAAGTTATTACTGCTAACCAGGTAGGTCCATTATTATTTGAGATTTTTCCTCTTCAAAAAAGGAAATAATTATGATGAAGCAAAGGAAATGGCTTGCAAGATTTTGAATAAATATGAGAAAAAGATTTCAAGATGAATTTGTGACTTTCAGATATTTACGCTCTTGGACCCTATAATAATTGAAAACGGTCATCAAAACTCACCACTTTGTTGTGACTTCCATCGCTTTTCGGCTAAATTCCATCCTTTACGAGCTAAAAACCGCAAATTACTATTTTTTTAGGCCTTTTATGAAATTTTTCTATTTTATTTCCTTTTATCTTTAGGATTAGATTGTAGGGTTTACTATATAAAGTCTTAATTCGGATGTATTAGACGATTTCAATCGGAAATCGTATGTGATTAAATAAAAAAAAGCTATATTATTTTTAGTTTTTTTTTCTCATCAATGTTTATGTCCTTTCAACGTAGTTTATAATTAAATTAAACTAAATAAAATTGAAAATAATAAAATTTTAATGTCCTTTGAACTTGCTTAAAGTTGCACATTTTCAATTTTTTCAAAATCTCTTCTTACTTTGCCATGTGAATTTAAATGGTTACAGGGATAAATTGAACATTTTAAAAGTATAAGAGAAATTGACTTTGTTGAAAAAGTAGAAGGGACTATGGATGTATTGTAGTGGTGTTCACATGGATTCTGATGATTAAATGAATTTGGTCATTCACCGTTAGATCTAGACTAATTAAATCTAAGTCTTAAAATGCTTTATATATCCATCTTAGGATTTTAATCAAACCTAGATCTAACGGATGATATAATTTCATTTGGTTATCGGGATCCATGTGAACATTATGGGATGTATTAAGTCATTATTTTATGTGTTTTTAGATATAACTATACGTGCTAAGGAGAGTTAGACATATTTGATAAATAAATATAAAATTAAGCACTTATTTATTTATTTTTATTTATTTTTGGTAGAAACTTATTTATTTTTTTTAAGTTCATTTGATAATTATATTTTTCTAACCACTTAAATTATTAAATTATTTGGTTAGATTAAAAATCACTTATTTTGATAAGTCATAATAATTAATTTTAAATTTTAAATTGAACATTATAAATTAATATTTTTATATTTAATACTTATGTATTGTATTTATCAAACAATTATAATATTTAATACTTTTAACATTTACAATTTTCAATACTTATAATTCAATATGTATTTATTTCAATACTTAATTTTCAATTTTATCTAACAATATCTTAATTCGAGTGGTAATCAATTGATAAATACAGTACTTAATTTTCATTTTTATCTAACAATATCTTAATTCGAGTGGTAATCAATTGGTAACTCTATTTATTAGGTTTCGAATTCAGCTATTATTTTAGATTATCTCGAAATGCTAATTGGGGTAAAGGCCCACCTGTACCTAAGATTTTTCCTTTTCCAAAAAAGGAAATAACTATATTTTATGTTATTCATCACGTGTCATAGTTTTACAATTACAGTAAAACCTCTATATAAGAATACTCTATATAGGAATAACCTCTATTTTGTTATAAAAAAACTCGGTCCCAACTTGGACCAGTTATAAATAGGAATAACCTCCCAAACGTTATTTGTTATACACTTTTCAAGTCCCACCTTTAGAAACCATACCTCTATATAGTAATAATTATATATATATATTAAGAATTCAAACTAAATTATAAAATATTAAAAAAAAACTATTGAAATTATCTATGAGTTGGAAACAAACTACAACTTGAAATTATAAATATTTAGTATTCTCATTGATGTTTATATTTTTTCCATAAAACTCTTTCAATTATCTATATATTGAAAACCTAAACTCTAAATTGAAATTCTAATTTAATTTGTTCCATTAATGTCTATTGTTATACATTATATATAAACCATGCATGTCTATGATAAAAATTTAAAATTTTATGTGTTGAGAAATTTTATTATACCAAACTCTATTTAGTAATAACCTTCCAATTGTTATACAAATAACTCAGTCCCAAGTGTATTCTTATATAGAGGTTTTACTGTATGTAGATAATAATATATGAGGAGAGGTCCATCAATCTATTCAATCTTTCTTATTTTCTGGACCTAATACACAAATAACCCCTGAATTTGTTCAAATATTGTAACTGTCCCCCTCAACTTTTAATTATAACAACTTATCCTTTAAACTTGTCCAACTATAAAACATAACTTCAAATTGGGATTTTTTTTACCCCGTACTTGAAGCAACCGTAAAAACGTTTCCCTGGATTCGTATCACGCCATGAAATCTTCAATGGAGCTATTTCTCCATATAAACACCTTTCACCCTCATAATATCTCAATACTTTGAATCAAAAAATCACTAAAAAAATGAATAGGAATAACAAAAAAGAATACCATTAGGTTGAAGAATATGTTGAAGAATTGGAGATTTGGTTACTTAAATATTGATTTTTTTAGGCCAAATATCTGATTATCACATTCCACGAGTGTTGCAGCTTTTGTATTTCACGTGTTTCTTCAATTGCAGTCCATGTCAGCAATTTGGGGTTCTGTTTTACAATTGGACAAGTTTGAAGGGTTATGTCTTACAATTGGACAAGTTTGAGGGGTAAGTTGTTACAATGGAAAGTTGGGGAGAAGAGGGGGCAGTTGCAACATTTAGACAAGTTCAGGGGGTTATTTGTGTATTAGGTCTATTTTCTTTTAATATTGTAACTGTCAGTCCTATCTTTAAACAACCAAATTGTTGATGTATAAAATAATGCAATTTTAAATCTGACTACTATCAGACATTACAAGATAATAAGTTTTTTCTTTAACAAAATATGTCAATTTAAAATCTTATTTGGTAGCTAGAATGATAGATGTTAGAAGGTGATCATAATATTAAATAGCTAAGAGAGTAAGGTTATACATTTCTTTTTTGACGGATGTTGGTTTTCCATTCCCTAATTTTTTTTATTAGGTGTGGGATTCTGTCAATCGTTAGATTTTGGTCCCAAAGGTTTCTGACGACTCTCTTCGTAAGGCCGAAGGTGATATTTGGTAGAATTATGAGAAATGTCTTTTCTCCTCTTAGGAGATCTTGATTCATCGAGGCGATGATGTTGCTTGAGAGGTGTTCACAAATGAGGATTCCCTTAGCGCATAGGACTACATACATTTTCTTTGGAACGACATCTACATACACCATGTTGAGATTCTTCATGCCCATCTCTCCTTCTGCGACAACTGCGATGACACGATTTCTAGTAGAACATGTTATTATGGATTCATGGTTGTCCATATGTTTATTAGCCTCTATTTCCTCCCTTAATTCTGCTCTCACAACCTTCATTTGTATCGCATGTTCAAAACTCAGGACATTTATAGATTCCTAAACGATTGCAGATGAGTTTCTTTTCTATTTCATCCATGAACATACGATGATCATGGTCAAAAGACCAAAGACAAGTTTTTATTGGTTGATCTAACACTAGTTCTTTACCCTCTGTTCTATTCTATTTACATCCCTACTAGAAAATTGATGTCTCCCCTTCTCTCACCCTATTTTCAATGTTCCCTACGTATCAAACGTCTATGAAATTGATGATTCCCTTATTTCAGAAGCCGCTATAGTATTTTTGTCACGTCCGTGTCTAAAATGTCTAATCTTTATTTTCGGAATAGATAGTGTTAATTAATTAAAAAATTTAAATACACTATTAGGTTTAATTTAATATTTTTAAGTGTAAACTAAAAGATTTGGATAAGTTTTATAAAAAGTTATAAATTAAAAGATAAAAATCAATATTTTTCAATTTACCAAATCATAGATATACGTATGTAAGAAATTGTTTGATAATTCTCATATTAATTTTCATATTAATTTATAATAATAATAATACAATTTATAAGATTTGTGTAGTGGATTAACAAGTGGTGCATCAATAAACAATTAAAGATACATGTGTCATTTATACAAGTTTAAAAAAATTAATAAATAAATCATATTGTGACAACAAAAAGGACAAATGTCCTATTGCATGCTTTTATTCATTTATAATATACATGTGGCATAAGTTTTGGATATCCATATATTATTTTGTAACCATTGAAAAAGGGAGGGTTGTTTTGGAGGTACAAGTAGAAAAAGAGGGTAAATGATTTCATATTTATATAAGGTTAGCATGTAGTTTTTTTTTTTTTTTAAGGAATGCTTTATTTTAATAGGTGCTTATTATTATTATTTATTATATAAAAAATGGTTTTACTCATTATTTTATTTGTAGTCTACGTTTTATTCATATTTTGGAGTAATGGATATTGGGGAGTTAAATATTCGATTTGATAAAACAATGAATAAATAAGATACGAAACTACCATCATTGAATTTCTGACAGTGACGTGAACCAGTAGCTGTAATGGATCATACTGATGAATTTTCGGTGATTAACGACGATATTTCGGTAACTGTATTTTATATTTAAATTATTTTTAAAATGTTATAAGTATGATTTTGAGTAAGTTAGGTTCCGTTTTGTTAAATTCTAACCTGTTTACGACAAGTGATTTATCAAGTCTATATTTTACTAACAAAAATATAAAATTTAGAGAGTTGTCCTTTAGATTTATCGAAATGAAAGTTCGATTCGGTATTAAGGCTTTTAGCAGCGCCACGAGTTTAGAGATAGTTTGTCCAAACTAACAATGTCGGTTTAAATTACTATCTTAGATATCAAAATAGACCAATAAAAATAGTTGATTATTTTATATTGTATTAATATAAAATTTGTACAAGCGTTTGGAATATAAAATTTGTACAGATAGACTCGTAGCAGTGTCACGAGTCTAACTGAACCTTCGTTCGGAATTAATGATACAATTTTGTTTACACATTACAATTTCGGTGACAAACAAGAATAATAGTCGATAAAGTATTTGGTTTAAAATTTAGTTTTAACTTTTATAATTAAGTGACTTTAAATTATCGAGTTAAAATGCGTTATAAATTAGAAGGATTAATACCGATATTTGTTAAAATTTCATATAAAAGTTGGTGGAATAATTTGAATATAAAATTAGTAGAATAATTTGAATATAAAATTAGGACGAATATATTCTTAGTAGTTAACGAGTCTAATAGTAATTCGGTTTAGAATTTTTGTTCGGTGATTGAAAGTAGTTCGATAAGAATATTTACTTTTAACGATATTAAATTTTATCGATACAATATTTTGAGCTATTTAATGCTTGGAGTTCGATTAAATTATGAATCGATGATTTTATACGAATTTTTAACAATTTTAGTTATATTAAAAAGATTATTTGATTTTAATGATTGTGAGTATTTTTGAGAAAATAGTCAATTGATGCCATATGGTTTTACAGTTATGGAATTAATTGGAAGTTTGACTGTGAAAAGAGATTTGAGCATATTGTGATTTATGATTTTATATATATCCATCCAGAGTAATCCGGACGGGTGGTTTTGATATTTGAAGACCATGTTCAGTGAGGGACATGGCCTGTGTACACAGTGTAAAGACCTAGTCGGGTATTGGCAGCGAAGTGTGGGGTAAGACCAATACGGGATTAAGCAAGATTAAAGAAACGTCTCGACTATATGATTCTTGATATGTGTGGTTATGGATTGATACATAAGGGGAGAAACTCTAGAATGGATATAAAGTTTTATATTATCGGTTATGAGTTGATTTTCATATATGGTTTTACGTTTGATTAATTACGAGTTTACTTGACTACGGATTTGATTTCATAAAATGTTTGATTGATTACGAGTGGGTTTGATAAAAACGTTTGTTTGATTACGAGTTGGTTTGATGAAACGTTTGATTGATTACGAGTTGGTTTGTTAAAACAATTTATTTAATTCGAATGATTTATAAACTATAACAAAGTGAAACATACAATTAAAGTATTAGCGTGTTATTCAACGTGTCAATAAGTTAAAACGAGTTAATAAGTTAAGAGAACTACCTAAAATAGGTAGAACTACGTGGCTTTGATTCCCGATTTAAAGATTAAAAGATGTTCGGGATACGAAGGAAGCTTGATAGAATTATCAAGTCCAAGCCAAATAATTAAATAAAACTTTAAGTAGTCCAAATAAATTTTCATTTATTAGAAAATAGGTTCGTCTTTTGACAGATAGACTTTCGTTATCCTATTTTTCCTTCATACCCGATACCGTTTAGGGTCGGGTGTGACAATTTTAGAGGCCTTAAACCATACATTTTATATATTTTTTTTCTTTTTACAAATTAAAATTTAATAAATATAAAATTTAATCAATTATTTACTTATTTCTATCATTTTTATCCAAGTGCCTTCAAGTTATTACCCAATTTGTCTGCACATGAGAAAAACAAATCATTAAATAAATTGATTATAAATTATAATGAATGAAATGGGAGGTCGCAATTATCGGGTTCTTATCGTGTTCGTGTTGTGTCAAAACGAGTCAATCCTAACCCAACCTAAAAACTTTCAGGTCAACATCATGTTTACCTAGTCGAGTCATTGTCGATTTCATGTCATTGTTTCGAGTTACACGTAATTTTACTATATACGTATGTTAATGGCAAGTTTCAAAAATGTAGGAGAATATGATATTATTTTTAAATATTTTATGTTATTTTTGGATTAATACGTTAACAATAATAATCCAAAAGTCTGCAAATATCATGTTGAGGTGCCTTAAAATGTGTTTCTTACAATATAGAAGATTTGAGTTGTATTTGCAAGTAATAATTGTAATTTTATAACATTTATTAATAAAGTGACATGCAAAAATATGAGAGAATATAACAATAATTTAAATATTTGTGTCATTTTCGGGTTATCATGTCAACGCTAACTCAATCCAAATATTTATGTGCCGAGTTCGTGTTATTAGAAGAATACAGTTGTTTATGGTTTGGATTGTGGAGTTTGTATTAGATTAGGACTGAGTGTTGGACTAGGAGTCTAGTTGAACTTGGTTTCCTAGCTAGCCTAAGTTTGGGTTACAAGAGTTAGACAAGGATTTGTCTCCTTGAGATAGTCACACAATTGATGTGTGTGTATATATATATATATATATATATATATATATATATATATATATATATATATATATATATATATAGGGGATTATTCTTTCACGTGTCAATCCAAAAAATGACACATTATCTACTAAGCTAAACTCAAACATTAAAATTATATAATGATTTCGTATCGTACAATCAGATTGTATAATTTTGCCACCACTAAATGAAATTTATACTTATATTATTTGAGAAAAAGAGAAAAAAAAAAGAGTTACCAGCTTGCTCTTCGCAATCACTATCACATATTCTTGCCTTCAATAAAATTCAATATTGACCTATCTAATTTGATTAAATATTTAACAAAAAATACATACACATATTTTTGGTCTCTATATAGACTGTTGGAATTGGAGGTGGTAATTATCGTACTCGTGGCATGTCAATTTTGATTCAGTATCAAAATGCGTCAATTCTAATCTAATAACAAAATTTGTGTCAATATCGTGTTAACCTAATCAGTTTAGTGACGATTCCGTATCATGTTTACAAGTCATCTATATCTATACTACTGATAACATCGTGATATTATCCCAAGGATCAAAAGGGATATTCGCCTAAAGAACGCCACGTGTCGGTCACGTAACACGGGAATACCACGGCGTATAGGAACAAAGGGATCCGGCGAATCTATGAGGCGAATCTCCAAAGACTCACCAAAAGAGACTCGCGGGCGAACCTATGAGGCGGATCTCCATAAACACTCAATCCGCCATTAGAACGGCTGGGCCGATCTAGCAATAAAGGCCATTAATGAGCTATCAATTAGCTAACCGCCGACTTAAGAGTAACCTGTAACCGCCATTAATGGGACATTAATGGAGACTTTCTAGTTACCGAAAGTTACAACTTCATGACTATATATAGCCTATATCTCAGGCTATCAAGGTACACATTTCACTTACCCTTTGTCAATTCAGTTTGCTCACTTGTTCTTCCTTACTGACTTTGGCATCGGAGCTTCCCCCCGTCGAACCCAACGACGCCCCCGCAGGGACGGAAGCTGATCAGAATTTCTCCACAAGCCATCAATTGGTGCGGTGAAGGTGGAATCCTTAATCAAATAAAGGGTTTTTCGTTCACTTTAAAAAGACATGGCAAATGGGGAACCGAACCCCACATCGGGGGAAGAAACACCATTAGTAACACCATCAAGTCAACCTGTAACTAGTGCTGGTCGTGCTGATTCAAGTGCTCCCACAACACAAGCTGAAGGTAGTGTGCCACCAGACGCATTCATCAACATGTGTGCTGAAGCCATAGGAAGGGAGTTTGGCCCTGAGATGGGTAATCGCCTACGGTCATTCATGATGATTCCTCCGTTTTGGAGCATGGCGCCCACGTCTACGGTATCTTCATGGCCCCAGGCGACTATAGGATCAAACGCCCTCAATTCTTCATTTCTCCAAGCTCATAATACAGAATCCGTGGTAACTTCCACGGTAGCGCTTGGTGAACGACTGATCAATCGGGAATTATTCCCTACTGGCGCAGGAGGAAGTCAAAGGAACGATCAAACTCTTCCTGGCGGGTCCGTAAGCCAGGGGATAAACCTGGGCGGATCAAGTATCCCAAGGCGGCCGCGGTCGAATCTCTCCTTGGGTGGATCAGAAGGGCGAAGGCACAAAAAGCGCAGAAAAGAGAAAAGTAGGCGGTCCGAATCACCTTCTCCTCGAAGACCGAGATCCTCCCGCAAAGGTAGATCACCCCCATCTACTGGACGTAGACAGAGCAAAAGGCCAGTAGAGACACCACGTTCGAATAGGCCACCACCACCGCTACACCAAGGAGATGATAGGCAGCTTCCTTCAAGAGGCCATGGAGGGGGTAATGATCAAGCTCCCCCGGGCGGACAGGGAGGAGGAGGTGGAGGTGGAGGAGGAGGCGGACGTGGAAGCGGAGGCGGACGTTCACCATCGGATCCATCTTCTGGATCCAGCTCTTCATCTTCTCCAAGTAGATCTCCACGGAGAGGGCGCCCAGGGGCGGGCCCGGAGAATTTTGATGATAGAGTTCGAGCTGCGGTGCTCCGCATGAATGAGGAGAATGCAAGGCATAATCCATTCGCCAATCGTGATTCGCCCTTTACGGCTTGGATCGAAGCAGAGGAAACGGATAGGCATTTTAAAATACCTAATCTCCTAATATACACAGGTGCTGACAATCCAGAGGCCCATGCCAGAAAATATCGAATACTGCTTCGTCTTAACCGTGCAACGGAACCGGTGCTATGCAAGATGTTTATCACCACGTTAGGCGGTCCCGCTTATGACTGGTTCCAATCTTTACCTCCTGGATCGATAGACAGTTGGGATCAACTAAGCAGAGAGTTTTGTGCTAAATTCGCCGGATGTATCCCTCCAGTGGTCAAGTCGCGGAAGCTTTTTGAATTAAAACAGAAGGCGAACGAATCCCTTCGAGAGTATGTAAACAATTTTAACAAATTGTGTATACAAATTGTTGATGTGGATATCTCCATGGCAGTGGAATCTCTGGTAAAGAACACAACATGTAAGAGTTTACAGGAGGATCTAATTCGAAAGAAGCCCAACAGCATGGCAGAACTGATGGAACGCTGCAAAGACTTCATGGAGGTGGATGATATCCGTCGAGAATCAGTTTCTCCGCTCAAAAAAGATAAGGGTGAATCTCACCGTCAGGAGAGGGAGAAAGATAAGTACCAGGATTCATCCTCTAGAGGTCGGCGAAGAGGCTCTAAGAACAAATCTGCACTTGTTTCATCATTTACGCCACTCAATGCCTCTAAAAGTGAAGTGCTCATGTGGATCGAGAATAGTCAGCATAAACGGAGCATTTCATACCCTGAACCAAAAAGGGGGAGTACACCAACACTGGTAAAAATCCCAAAAATTATTGCAAATACCACAGGAAAAATGGCCATGACACAGACGCATGTTGGGAGTTAGCTAGAGAAATAGAACGTCTCATCGAGAGAGGCAAATTGGATCGGTTCGTCCAAAATGATGGCAAGAAAGGAGATGGTGATAGATCCAGAGATGACCCGAAGAAGAAAGGAAAAGGGACCATCAATGTCATAGCAGGCGGACCTGGGTATCAACCTGTATTGAAAAAGGCAAAGACCACCGCTCTTGACAGGGCATCACTTAATCGCCCTTTTGCAGATGTTGGTCTAGAGATCTCTCCTCATGCGGATGCCTTGGTCATTACTATGATGGTGGAAGGCTGGGAGATGAAAAGAGTGATGATCGATACTGGGAGTTCGTGCAATGTCATCACAAGGGGAGCATTTGCCAAACTAATGGTAGACCCAATCCAGGTGGAAACCACCGTAATAGACATCCTGGGAGTGATAGGACACACCATTCGTACAAAAGGCCAGGTAACATTAGATTGTGAGTTAACAGATGAAGAACAAGTCTGGAGAGGCGATCTGGAATTCTCTATCTTAGATGGCCAGTTGGCCTATAATATTATCCTTGGGCGACCCTTTATCTCCGAAGCTGCGGCCCTTATCTCCATACGCCACTTAACTCTTTACATCCCCACCAACAAGGAAGGTATAATGATCAGAGAAAGTCAAAAGGTGGCTCATGAGACATATTCAAGCATCTCTAATGATTCGCCCCCAGCCAAAGGAAGAAGACGAAGAAGAACTCGTCACAATGGCCTTGGGCGAAACGGAGATGTACCTCATGGCGGATGAAAAACAGGTACGAATGGCTAAAGGGCTCAAGGGAGAAATTAAAGAAGCAATCACCAAAGTTCTTCATGAGGCAGAAGACGTCTTTGCATGCAAAGATGAGATCCTTCCCGGGATTAGTCCAGATGTGATCACTCACAAACTCAACATCGACAAAGATGTGGTACCGGTTGTCCAAAAGCGGAGAAACCATGGCCTTGAAAGGCAGAAGGTGATAGAGGAAGAAATCGCCAAGCTCCAGCGAGCAGATGCCATTGAAGAGGTACTTTATACACAATGGCTGGCGAATGTAGTTCTAGTCAATAAAGCGGGCGGATCATACCGCATGTGTATTGATATCCTCGTAGATGGAACCGCAGGACACGCCATGTACTCCTTCACAGACGTAAAGTCGAGTTATCACCAAATCCCAATGGAGCCTTCAGATAGAATCAAGACCTCGTTCGTGACTCACTAGGCCACTTATTGCTTCAAAGTCATGCCTTTTGGGCTTAAGAATGCATGTGCAACCTATCAACGGATGATGAACAAAATATTCGCGGAAAGCAAAGGTGATAATTACTCCATCTATGTAGATGACATGATCATCAAGAGTACCACTGTGGAAAAACATGCAGATGATGTAAGGGAGGTACTGGGCGTACTCCGACGTCACAATATTAAACTGAATCCGGAAAAATGTACCTTTGGTGCAACGTATGGAAAGTTCTTGGGATTTATGATTAGCCAAAAAGGAGTAAGCCTAAATCCTGACAAGATTAAAGTCGTTCTGGAGATGCAAGCACCACGAAATATCAGGGAGGTGCAACGCCTTAACGGGCGAATCGTAGCCTTGGGCAGGTTTATCTCTTGTTCGGCCCACAGATGTCAATCCTTCTATGAGGTCATCAAGAAACAAAAGGCGTTCGAGTGGAATGAGGATTGTGAAAAGGCCTTCGAAGGAATCAAACGGTTTCTCACAGAGCCGCCCTTGATGAGTCAGCCTTTGAAAGGGGAGAATCTTTATATGTATGTCTCGGTTACAGATAAAGCTGTCTGCACGGTCATGATAAGAGAAGAGGATGGCCAGCAGTATCCAATCTATTACGTGAGCAAAATATTAAAGGATGCTGAAACCAGATATTCCAAGCTTGATAAAATGGCGTTGGCTGTTGTCACCACAGCAATCCGCCTTAGGCCATACTTCCAGGCTCATACTGTTATAGTTCGAACGAATATACCAATGAGGAAGGTATTGCAAAAGTCGGAAACTTCAGGGAGATTGATGGAGTGGACAATCCGCCTTGGAGAATTTGATGTGCGATATGAGAGTAGGTCAGCCTTAAAGAGACAAGTCTTGGCAGACTTTGTGAATGAATTCACTGAAGAAGGGATGAATCTCCCTAAATCTCAAGTCGAAGAATGAACGATGTATACAGATGGAGCCTCCTCGGCAGATGGAGCTGGTATAGGCGTCGTAATCACGGGTCCCTAATATATAAAACTACGATACGCAGCAAAATTAGATTTTATTGCAACCAACAATGCAGCGGAGTATGAGGCCTTAATATTGGGACTGCGTCTGCTGAAAGAAATCACTCCCGAGCGGATCGTTATCTATAGTGACTCCAAGTTGATGGTCAACCAAGTGATCAAAAATTACGAGGTAAAGGATGACATTTTGGCCAAATACGTTGTCGAAGTTAAAAAATTGCTGGATCACCTTGAAGCCAAAGAAACTAAATAGGAGCTGATCCATGTACCTCGCGGATCGAACACTGAAGCGGATCATCTAGCTAAAATGGCTTCCAGCAAGGAGAACTGGGCGGACCCACAATGTCCCTTCGAAGTTAAAGCAGCTCCAGCCTTCGCCTCAGAGGAAGTATCCCTACTCACAGCAGTAGAAAATGATTGGAGGTCTACCATCTGCCAGTATCTATTAGATGGAGCTCTACCTACGGACAAGGAGGAAGCTCGGCGGATTGTAAGGAAGGCGGCCTATTTCTCCATGATCAATGATGGCCTCTATAGAAAATCTTTTAGCCATCCTTGGTTAAAATGCATTTTGCCAAAAGAGGGACAACAGGTCCTCAAGGAGTTGCATGAAGGAGCATGTGGAGCACATGAGGCATCCGCCTCCATCCTAAAAAAGTCCAGGCTAGCAGGATTTTATTGGCCCACAGCAGAACTTGATGCACAAAAACTGGTGGAATCTTGACATAGTTGTCAGATTCATGCGAATGAATCTCATACTGCCAAACATCTCCAAAGGCCTATCATTGAAGGTCGACCCTTTGCCCTCTGGGGAATTGACATCATTGGACCATTTCCTCCAACTCGTAGACAAAGGAAGTACGTGGTAGTGGCAGTAGATCATTTCACTAAATGGGTAGAGGCTGAAGCTGTCTCCTCCATCAATGCTGAGCGAATGGTTGAGTTCGTCAAAGATAATATTGTGGGAAGATACGGAGTTCCACACACGATCATCACTGACAATGGAACGCAATTCAACTGTGGGGAGTTCAAAGCTTTCTGTGAAAAATTGGGCATTCTAAACAGGTTCGCCTCCGTATATTACCCACAATCCAATGGTGTTGAAACACCTTTCCACAAGATTTTGATTTGACAAAATCATCCATGATTAAGAGACAATTAAATTTAAGTGCTTTATTTTAATTGTACTAATCCGTTTGTTCAATGTTGAGTATAAATATAAATATAAAAAAAGTAAGACATGAAGAAGTCAGCATGAAATGAACAAAACAAGCTAAGTAGAATGAAGGTCAGCATAGAAGCCTAAAGTATCAAGCTGAGTGGAATCAACCTTAGCATCAAAAGACTAAGGCATAAAAGTCCAACAAAGAGAAGAGAAATGCAACTCAGCATAAGAAACAGCAACAACAACTGTCTTACGAAGCTGAGCTGACTAAAAATATACTTAGCCTAGAAATTGCCAAAGACAATGATTTACGCAATAGAAGCTGAGTGATTCCTCAGGACAGCATGAAAGAGTCGTTCGCTAAAAGACAATGATTACCTCCCCTCTGAACCAATAATTGAATCCTTGGAAATACGCAGAAGACACATTCCGAGATGTATGGGTCTATGGATTATTGGTAAAGACAACTGGCACAAAAAGACAAGCCTGACGCAAGAAGACAAGCCTGACGTCTGAAGAAAAACAGAGGAAGGGAATGGCCGGAACTGTCTGAAGCTGACCAGAATTTGTCCCCTAAAAGAGCCGTTTTAACATTAACGGCTAAATCATTTCAAAATGATCCAACACAGATTTTCCCTATATAAGGACAATCAAACTTCTTGGATCATTGCCGATTTACAAAAAGAAAAGTACAAGAGAGAAAAGATACAAAAGCACTTAGATACAAAAAGAGATCTTACACCCATCTTCTATTCCTTGTGTAAATGCTAGAGTCATTACTTGTAATCTTCTAAAGTGTTCTTTAATTGAAAAGGAACAAGTGTTTATCAATTGTAACATTGAGAGTGTTGTGCTGAGTGTTTGGTTGTAAACATTCAGTGGTAGAGAAATCTAGGTGCTGGGCTGTAGCACTTAGTAGGAGTTGAGTAGACGAATAGAGGAAGGTACTCTTGCATATTCAACTGCCTTGTAATCGGTTTGTTCTCTACCCTTAAAGAGCTCAGTATTGGATTCTAAAAGCCCGGAGGACTCTGGGGACTGGACGTAGGCGGAGAGGCCGAACCAGGATAAATGATACTGAGTAATCTCTAAACTCTCTCTCAATATATATATTTGCATGTGTTGTGTGTGAAGTTTACTCAGCATACAAAATCGTTTAAAGTTGATTCTGAGTTACTTCAAGTGCCGAGTTAGAAACTGACCTCCAATAGTGTCAATATCCAACTTACAAATAAAACAGCCTTAGTCAATATCTGGCCAAAGCTGTCTTGTAACATATCTGGGCAAGCTGACCAAAAGCTGAGTTGACAAACTCACCAAATAACTAAGTCAGCATATTAATTAAACGAAAAAGTTATATTAGTTCCTAACCCCCCCCCCCCCCCCCCTTGGATCTAATCACACGGGACCAACAAGTGATATCAAAGCCTAAGCTCACTACTCAAAGATATAACTATCTTGAGCGGATCCCCATAAATGGCTGAGAACAGCACTCGTTTCCTTCCAGGGAACCAAACTACACAGATACTCCCTGAGGGATTGTCAATCACTAGACCTCCCCTATTCTTTGGATCTAATTATACATTCTGGAAGAATAGGATGAAAAAATTTATTCAAGTCACAAACATGAGTGCATGGCTTGCAATTGTTCAAGGTCCACATGTGCCCTATAAAACTGTTGACAATGAGAAAATTGTTAAGACCGAAGCTGAGTGGACAGAGGATGACCTCAGAAAATTACAAAATAATGCTTCGGCTATAAATATGCTTCACTGTGCTTTAGATGCTGCAGAATACAATAAGATTTCAGGTTGTGAGTCAGCATAGGAGATTTGGAAAAAGCTTGAAGTAGCCTATGAAGGCACTAGCAAAGTTAAAGAGTCAAAAGTCAATCAGCATATGAGACTCTACGAGCTGTTCGAGATGAACGAGAACGAAGACATCTCTGAAATGAACTCAAGGTTCACAAATATTATAAATGAGCTTAAAAGGCTTGGAAAGAACTTCACTGAAGAAGAACAAGTGAAGAAGATCTTGAGAAGTTTACCTAAGAGTTGGCAAGCAAAGAAAACAGCTGTAGAAGAAGCTCATGACTTGACTATTTACAAATATGATGAGCTAATCAGATCCATGCTGACCCACGAGATCTCTATGAAAAATTTTGAGGCAAAAGAAAAATCTGAAGATAAGAAACAAAAATCTCTAGTGATGAAAGCTGACTCCACAGAAGTTGAGTCAACTGATGATGAGGAAATAGCCATGTTCACTAGAAAGATGAAGAAGTTGTTCAGAAGAAATGACAGGAACAGCAAAAGGCCATACAAAAGAGGTGATAGGTATAAAGCTGAGCCAAGTGACAACAGATATAAGAAAGATAGCTCTAAGTCTGTCACTTGCTTCGAGTGTCATCAAACTGGGCATATCAAGTCAAACTGTCCTAATTTAAAGAAAGAAAAGAAAGGAAGCAAAAAGGCAATGGTGGCAACATGGAGTGATAGTGATGAGTCAACCTCATCAGAGGCCGAGCAAAATGAAACTGCCAATATATGTTTCATGGCAGATGATGGAGCTGACCAATCTCAATCTGAGCAAGCTGACCTCTCTGATGAAACTGACCAGGAGGAACACAACAATGAGGTAACATCCCTACTTTTGCTTAGAAACGAAATGGTAAATGCCTTGAGTGATTTATATGCACTAACTAAAAAGTGCAACAAGAAAATCAAATCACTCAGCAGGCGGTGTGACGAGATTGAAGAGGTCAAGCTGAGTGACCTCCGATATCTTCTCCAGGACAACTCAGATTTACATACCAATATGCAAATAATGCATAAGCTTGTCACGGAGGTTCAATCTGAGTCAAAGAAACTTAGAAAGGATGTCACAATCTTATAGAGTCAAATAAAAGGCTCAAAAAGAAATAAACCCCATGCTGAGTACGCAAGTACTAGTCAGCATATGCAGTTCACCCAGTGTGAATGTTGTGGAAAAAGGGGCACACAAGAGAGGTGTGTTGGTTCAACAAGCGAATTGTCCAATGTGACTTCTGCGGAAGAAAAGGACATACCACTAAGGCATGTTGGCATGCTTAGCATAACAATCCTGACCACACACAGCATCACCCTCAAAGGGTAGTTTATTGTGACTTCTGTGGTAAACATGGCCACACTATAAAAGTATGTCGTCACAAACTAAAATATGATTTTGCACCTGTTTATACTAACAAGAAAGGACCCAAAAAGAATTGGGTACCTAAAGATGAATAGTTTAAAATGCAGGTCAGCTTGACATGCGTGAAGAAGTCAAAACTTTGGTACATAGACAGCGCATGCTCAAGACACATGACAAGTGATGAAACACAATTCATCACACTAGAGCTTAAACGAGGTGGAAGTGTAAGCTTCGGAGACAATAAGAAGGGTAAGATAGTCGGCTCAGGTACTATAGGAGGTAACCCAACTATTGAGTCTGTCTCCTTAGTCAAAGGTCTCAAATACAACCTACTGAGTGTAGCTCAACTTTGCAAGAGCGGCAGAAAGGTTGTATTCGACGATACTCAGTGTCAAATACTCGAGGGGAACACAAATGAATTGATTTTAACTGCCCCTCGTGTAGAAAATGTGTACATGCTAAATTTAGAAAAACAATTTTCCAAAAACATATGCTTGGTGTCTAAAGAGGATAACTCCTGGCTATGGCATAGAAGACTTGGGCATGTCAGCATGGACCTTCTTGCCAAATTAGCTAGAAAGCAATTAGTTGAGGGATTACCCAAATTAAAATTTGAAAAAGATCAACTGTGTAACGCTTGTCAGCAAGGCAAACAAACTAAAAAGTCATTTCATAGTAAAAATGTTGTCTCAACCAAGAGACCATTGGAATTGCTACACTTGGAACTTTTCGGACCTATCCAGCCACTCAGCTTGGGAGGTAAGAAATTTTCCTTAGTCATTGTAGACGATTTCTCTCGGTACACTTGGATCATCTTGCTGAGTAGCAAGGATGAAACATTTGAGATATTCACCACATTGATTAAAAAGCTTGAAATTGACAAAGACCTAAAAGTAGCTCATATTAGAAGTGACAATGGTGGAGAATTCAAAAACCAACAGTTTGACGAATTCTGTGAAACCAGTGGTATTGACCAAAATTTCTCTGCTCCTAGAACACCTCAACAGAATGGGGTTGTTGAAAGGAAGAATAGAACTATTGTCGAAATTGCTAGAACCATGCTGAGTGAAAATAGGCTTCCAAAGTACTTCTGGGGTGAAGCTGTCCACACAGCATGCTATATACTGAATAAGGCTCTAGTAAGACCTATACTTAAGAAAACCCCATATGAACTTTGGAAAGGACGAAAGCCCAACATTGGGTACCTTCGTGCTTTTGGGTGTAAATGCTTTATACTCAATACAAAGGACAATCTTGCAAAATTTGATGCTAAAGCTGACGAAGCGATCTTCTTAGGGTACTCAACAAACAACAAAGCATATAGAGTCTATAATAAACGAACTCAGGTTGTAGAAGAGTCTGTCCATGTTGAGTTCGATGAAGCTGACCCTGCAGGAAAGACAACTCAGCTCACTGAAGATGAACCAAGCTCAGCTTCCGCTGATCAAAATGGAGCCTCTGAATCATCAATACAAGGGCTGACCAAAGGTAAGCAAGAAGTTGAAATAACATTTACTGACCAATCTATTCCTGTAGAGATTGTAGAAACACCTATTCCAAACGACTCAACATTGCCTAAAGAAATAAAAATCCCAAGAGGACATTCAGAAAAGTCCATTCTTGATGCTGCTGACAACAAGCTGATGACCAGAGATCAGCTTAGGAAATACCTCAGCAATGTTGCATTCGTCTCAATACATGAACCAAAGAACTTTGCTGATGCTGAGCACGATGAATATTGGATCAATGCCATGCAAGAAGAGCTTGACCAATTCACCAGAAATGAGGTATGGGATTTAGTGTCTAAACCTAGGAATCAAAAGCCTATAGGAACTAAGTGGGTCTTTAGAAACAAACTAGATGAGCATGGAAATGTAATAAGAAACAAAGATCGACTCGTAGCTCAAGGCTATAGTCAGCAAGAGGGTATTGACTATGGGGAAACATTTGCACCTGTTGCTAGGTTAGAAACAATACGTATATTATGTGCCTATGCCAGTTTCATGAACTTTAAGTTATACCAAATGGATGTTAAAAGTGCATTTTTTAATGGTTTCATAAACGAAGAGGTATATGTTAACCAACCTCCTGGGTTTGAAGATCCAAAATTTCCAAACCACGTTTATAAACTCAAAAAGGCCCTGTACGGCCTAAAACAAGCTCCAAGAGCTTGGCATGAGAGGTTGACCAACTTCTTGCTAACCAGGAACTATGTTAGGGGAAAAGCTGACACAACCTTATTCATTAAGAAAAAGGGGAAACATACCCTACTTGCACAAATATATGTAGATGATATAATATTTGGTGCTACTGACGAATCTTTGTGCAAAGAATTTAGCAAACAGATGCAAACTGAGTTCGAGATGTCCATGATGGGGGAACTCAACTTCTTCCTTGGATTCCAAATCAAGCAAGGTAAGAACGGCATCTTCATAAGTCAGTCCAAGTACACCAAAGAAATGTTGAAGAAATTCGATATGATGGACTGCAAACCCATATCAACCCCTATGAGTACTGATACTGTCTTATGCAAAGATGAGAAAAGTAAGTCAATAGACACTAAACTCTATCGAGGTATGATAGGTTCGTTACTTTATCTCACAGCTAGTAGACCTGATATACAGTACTCAGTATGTTATTGTGCGAGATATCAAGCTAACCCCAGAGAATCTCATCTAACCGCTGTAAAAAGAATTTTTAGATATTTGCAGAGCTCAGTTGATGCAGGTCTATGGTATCCAACTTCAAATTACTTCACACTCATTGGATATACTGATGCTGACTATGGACGAGATAAGCTAGAACGTAAAAGCACTTCGGGAGGATGTCATTTCCTTGGAAGCTGTCTAGTATCTTGGTTCAGCAAGAAGCAATCATCTGTAGCCCTATCTACAACTGAAGCTGAGTACGTGGCTGCTGGAAGCTGTGTTGCTCAAGTTCTATGGATAAAGCAACAGCTTGAGGATTATGGAGTGAAGACTGAAACAATAGAGATCAAATGTGACAATAAGACTGCCATTGATCTGTCCAAAAATCCAATCCAACATAGCAGGATGAAGCATGTCAGCATAAGGCGTCACTTCATCAGAGACCACGTACTAAAAGATGAGATCAAGCTGACCTATGTGCCAACAAATGAACAACTTGCAGATATCTTCACCAAGCCCTTGGCACGTGAATAATTCAACATACTAAGGGAAGCTATCGGTATGTCTAATCCCCTTCAATAATTCTCTAGTGAATGTTGAGTGATTGCCATGCTAAGTGAAAATTTGAACGTTGTGCAAATGCCATGCTGAGCAAAATAAGCAACCACTACTTACTGGGCTTGAAATATAGAAAAATCACCCCATACTGAGTTGACATACATGTTGTGTGATTATCCTGAGCAGGTACACATACTGAGCAACTATCATATACTAAGTTAGGAAATTCACCTTGATTAGAACTAGGTTCTCAGTATCACAAACGGTTCATTTTCTAGGAAA
This sequence comes from Euphorbia lathyris, assembly GCF_963576675.1. NCBI lineage: Eukaryota > Viridiplantae > Streptophyta > Magnoliopsida > Malpighiales > Euphorbiaceae > Euphorbia > Euphorbia lathyris. The sequence continues at coordinate 13,173,698 of NC_088914.1, read as the reverse complement.
ACTGCGCTAAAACCCACTCGCACCATTAAATGTCAACACGTGTAAATAAATGGCACCTGGAAAAGGCAAACAATTATGAAACAACCCATGCGCCGAAAATGTCATAAATGACAGAATCTCTGTCGGTTGAACGCCCCAAGGAAAAACGGATAGTTCAATTAATAGGGCCGTTTTAGATCTGTATAAATAATGGAAGAATTACTCCTCAGAACTCCTCACGTGTAAATCCTTTGGTATTCAGAATCTCTCTCTCTCAAAATTTCCACAAAAATCTCTGAAAATGTCCAACGCTCAGAACATCTCCGGTGAAAATTCCGGCAAATTAATCACCGATGAAAGCCCCCGATCTACTCCTAAATCTACCCTAACTCCGAGCAAACGCCGTCAAGCTGACCTAGCAAGCTCCTCAAAACAAAGACCCAAGGCTAGAACCATGGTAAAAGTTCACACGAAAGTCAAAAACCTAGAAGTCCTAAAATTCCGCTGGTTCTCTCCCAGCTTCATTACCGCCGAAAAGCCATTCTATGAATGGATTGAGAAGAACGAGTGGACAGGCCTCTTCTCTCTCCTCGGAACCACCTATCCTCGGTTGGTTAGGGAATTCTACTCCGGTCTCCATGTTGATAAGGACGATGCTGACTATCTGGAGACGCACGTTAAGGGTCACAAGATTATAGTCACTCCATCCTACCTGGCAACCTTACTCAACTTGCCTAACAAAGGAACCGAGTTTAGAACAACAAAGGAAAAGGTATCAACGGAACAGCTTGACCAGATGAAGGGATTTTGCAAATCCAAAAATCACAAAGGAGAAATACCCAGCACTAGTATGGGGCAAAACCAGAAGATGGCACACTACATATTCACCAACTTCATCTTCCCTAAACTCAACTCAGCCTCGTCTGCCTCCAACTTCGAGCAGTGCTTTATATGGCACATGCTAACCTATTGCCCACTCAACATGCCTGTGTTTCTGATTGGTGCGCTTCAACGTGGAGGTAAGAAACTTCGACTAGGTTCTCTAATCACCAAAATCCTTGAAGATCATAAAATCGAGACAATCTCTGAGAGTAAGAGTTTGGGATCAGAAATAACCGCGGCTCTGTTATTTAGGTTGTTATTCAACCAACCTTTAAAGGGAGTTGAAGATACTGAGGAAGATGAGGAAGAAAACGATGCTGAACAAGAAATCGAAACTGAACTAGCAGCAGATGATGCTGAGCCAGAAGTTGAACCAAAGGAAGTTCCTGCCGAGTCCCCTAAGGCAAAGAAGAAGAGAAAGACACTTGCCACCTGTGCAAAGGATATTGAAACTGTACCCAGAAAGAAGAGGGCTATGACCAGAGGAAAGAATGTTGATGCTGGCCTACCTCAGGTTACACCTAAGTCAGCAGAGAAAAGAAAAGGGCAAGCTGAGCCCGAAGAAGAAAATGAAGAATCCCCAGAACAACCTCTAAAGAAGAAAAGTAGAAATTCTGGGTTGAAAGTTGTTGAAGCTGATCCTATTGATTGGGTTGTGACACCCAAATCTCACTGCACTCAGAACATTGGGATTGATCTTGAGAAAACCCCAGTTGAGCAAGCTGATGAAGGGGAAGAACAAAGACAGGTTGATACTCAGCCTAATACTGAAGAGAAAGATCATGCTGAGCCGGATAATGTTGAGCAACATCAGGAAGCACATGTTGAACAAGAAGAAGAAGATAATCAAAGAGAGGATCTGAATGTTGAAGCCGAGGTTGAGGATATAAATGCTCAAACTGACCCGTCACCTCCAACAACTAAGTCCCTCAAAAGACTGAAAAAGAAAGCTGTTAAAACTCCTCTCATTGATCTCTTGGCAGATTCTCCATCTTTGGAGCAAACTACGGATCCATCCAATATCCAGTTCGAGTATTTTTCTCACCATGTTGAGTCTCCTCCTAAGGAACTGGAGAAAAATCAAGCATCTGTTACTCACACTGAGGAATATGCCAAGACTCCACAGAATCCAAATCCTGTCGAGCAAGAGCTCGAAGATCCAGCCACTCAACACGGGGAGAAAGCTATGGATCCACCTGTTCAACCTCAACACTCTGGTATTGCACCTCATTAAGAACCAATTACTCAAGCTAATAAGACGCAAACTCCACCACCATCCAGCTCCACCTCCATTCCTGCGTCTGAGCCAAATTCCACCGATCAACTTGCATATCTTAGTGCAACTCAGTCTGGCCGTCGAATCATAGAAACGGCTCAATCTCTTCTCCAGGAGTTCACCACTTCTGATGCTGCTAGGTCTGCTCATCCTGAGTCATCAAATATCTCTGACATCACTCAACTTCTTACTAAAATTAAGGGACTTAAGGATCTTATCAGTGTTATGACCACCGTCCAAACACAGCAACCTAAGCAAGATCACATTGCCAAACTGACTGAGCTATTCCTTCTGATGATAACCCACATGAAATCCCTTGAAGGTAAAATCAACAATCTCTCTGCACCTAATTTAGGATATGCAACTTCGGCTGAGTTAGATCACCACTTTGCCAAACTGAGAACAGAACTGCCCAACCTTGGGACAACGGTTGCTCCTGAGTATGCCACATCTGCTGAGTTGCATGACTGCTTTGCCAAGCTGACTGCCGATCTCACCTGTACACGAGAGCTCGTTTCCTCCACTTCTCAATGTACAATTGATCAACTCAGTGAAGCCATGAGTCTTCTCAGTGTCAACAAAGCTCAGATGGATGTTGACCCCATCAATGATAATCTGTCAAAAGGTATTCTGCAGGCCATTCGCTATGACAATGCTCAACGCATCTTCTATGACTCTGCCCTACTAAAGATGTATCATCAATCCTTTGCTCAGATTACCAGCTCTCTTACTTGGCTTAGCAAGTCCCATGAGTGCATTATCAACCTGATCACTGGGTCCATCCCAGTTCCTCGAAACGTTCGAGATGATTGTGTTCCTGTGATAGATGGCTTGAGTGAAAGCACAAAGAGATTACATCGCTATTCAAATGTTCTATCCTCTGCTGCGAGAAATGACACCTTTGTCTATAAACCTGATGCTGGCAAAACGGGGGAGAGAACTCAAGATGGAACTCAACAAAGGGCAGGAACATCAAGGAGCAAAGAGAAAGGCAAGGGTGAGAAAGGAAAGGGTAAGGCTAAAGAAGAGAAGGCTTAAGAAGAGAGACTAGTGAAACTTTTTTTTATGATTCTATTTTGTGGGCACAAGTACTTTGTATTCTGCTATCCAATGAACCGTTTCTTTCATTCTGTCCAAATGCCATGCTTATCAATGCACATTAACATAAGCAAATTGAACAAACAAATACTCAGTATACATAATAACGAGTAAATCAAACTGAGTATTCAAGTATTTCTGAAAGCTGACATAGACTCAAAATAGATTAAAACTGAATCTGGTCAGTACACACATTCTTAGTCTGTCTCAAATAAATCTTGGATGGTTTAAGAGGTAAACTAACAGATGCAACCCTTACGGGGGAGCAATTTCAGAAATATGAAAAATAAATCAATCATGGGGAATTTTAAAACTGAGTTCCATAATTATGCATTTTGCCAACATCAAAATGGGGGAGTTTGTTGAAACACCTTTCCACAAGATTTTGATTTGACAAAATCATCCATGATTAAGAGACAATTAAATTTAAGTGTTTTATTTTAATTGTACTAATCCGTTTGTTCAATGTTGAGTATAAATATAAATATAAAAAAAGTAAGACAGGAAGAAGTCAGCATGAAATGAACAAAACAAGCTAAGTAGAATGAAGGTCAGCATAGAAGCCTAAAGTATCAAGCTGAGTGGAATCAACCTTAGCATCAAAAGACTAAGGCATAAAAGTCCAACAAAGAGAAGAGAAATGCAACTCAGCATAAGAAACAACAACAACAACTGTCTTACGAAGCTGAGCTGACTAAAAATATACTTAGCCTAGAAATTGCCAAAGACAATGATTTACGCAGTATAAGCTGAGTGATTCCTCAGGACAGCATGAAAGAGTCGTTCGCTAAAAGACAATGATTACCGCCCCTCTGAACCAATAATTGAATCCTTGGAAATACGCAGAAGACACATTCCGAGATGTATGGGTCTATGGATTATTAGTAAAGACAACTGGCACAAAAAGACAAGCCTGACGCAAGAAGACAAGCCTGACGTCTGAAGGAAAACAGAGGAAGGGAATGGCCGGAACAGTCTGAAGCTGACCAGAATCTGTCCCCTAAAAGAGCCATTTTAACATTAACGGCTAAATCATTTTAAAATGATCCAACACAGATTTTCCCTATATAAGGACAATCAAACTTCTTGGATCATTGCCGATTTACAAAAAGAAAAGTACAAGAGAGAAAAGATACAAAAGCACTTAGATACAAAAAGAGATCTTACACCCATCTTCTATTCCTTGTGTAAATGCTAGAGTCATTACTTGTAATCTTCTAAAGTGTTCTTTAATTGAAAAGGAACAAGTGTTTATCAATTGTAACATTGAGAGTGTTGTGCTGAGAGTTTGGTTGTAAACATTCAGTGGTAGAGAAATCTAGGTGCTGGGCTGTAGCACTTAGTAGGAGTTGAGTAGACGAATAGAGGAAGGTACTCTTGCATATTCAATTGCCTTGTAATCGGTTTGTGCTCTACCCTTAAAGAGCTCAGTATTGGATTCTAAAAGCCCGGAGGACTCTGGGGACTGGACGTAGGCGGAGAGGCCGAACCAGGATAAGTGATACTGAGTAATCTCTAAACTCTCTCTCAATATATATATTTGCATGTGTTGTGTGTGAAGTTTACTCAGCATACAAAATCGTTTAAAGTTGATTCTGAGTTATTTCAAGTGCCGAGTTAGAAACTGACCTCCAAGAGTGTCAATATCCAACTTACAAATAAAACAGCCTTAGTCAATATCTGGCCAAAGCTGTCTTGTAACATATCTGGGCAAGCTGACCAAAAGCTGAGTTGACAAACTCACCAAATAACTAAGTCAGCATATTAATTAAACGAAAAAGTTATATTAGTTCCTAACCCCCCCTTGGAACTAATCATACGGGACCAACAAACGGTATGACCGAAGTCACAAATCGGACAAACGTAAAAGGAATAAAGAAAATACTGGGTGAGCATGATAAGAAATGGGCGGATCAGTTAACAAGCGTCTTATGGGCGTATCGTACTACTCCTCGAACGGCCACGGGCGAAACCCCATTCGCCCTCTCTCATGGTGTGGAAGCTGTAATCCCAGTCGAGATATTGGTTCCAAGTGACAGAGTAGCATTCTATTGTGAGGATGAAAACAGTCAAAGATTGAAAGAAAGTCTTGATCAAGTGGAGGATAGGAGAGACAAAGCATATGTATGTATGGCGGCATACAAGCAGCGGATCGTAGCTTATCATGACAAAAACGCCAAACTTGTAGACCTGAATATAGGAGATCTCGTGCTCCGTAAGGCCGACAAAATCCAATCTAGAGAAGGGAAGGGCAAGCTAGGGCTCACCTGGACAGGTCCATATCGAATAGTGGACAAGATTGGGTTCGCCACATTTAAGATTCAAGACATGGAAGGAAATACATTGCCGCGCACTTGGAATCTCCAAAACCTCCGCAAATACTTTGCCAGAAAATAGAATGTAAACAAAGGTCTTGAGTACTCCTTTTCCTTTAATAAGCTTTTTTTCCCATGAGGTTTTTCTTATTAAAGGTTTTAATGAGGCTTGCATATGAGACCCGCTTGCTGTAATAAAGCGTATCTTCTATCAATAAAAAGCAATTGTTCTATTGTCCATATTCTTTTTAAGTATTTTTCTTGCAGCAATATAAATATTCCAGTCTAAAAAAGAAGGGGGGCATCCAACGCTTCCCACACTAAAAGGTATCGCTATCACATAGGTACTTTTTCTCCTCAAAGATAGGAGAACAGTCTCATGGGCGGATCTATCCTTAGATGGTCACCATTCGAGATAGAGTTAAAACATTCCTTGGACGCAAGGTCTTTACACTCTCTTACTCCCTTCCCAAAGAAGGGTTCACAAGTCCTAAAGGCGGATCACTTCACCTCAAAGATAGGTAGCAAGTTGATCCCTAAGGCAGCTTTACTTCCTCTAAAAGGAATAAAACAGCTTCAAACCTTCACAAAGGTTCGCATAACGGAGTATGGCTGGCCACCTACTCCAAAATAAATCCTAAAAGCTTATATATTTACTTACGCAAACGTAAAGGTAAAATAAATAGCGACCATAAGGATTAAACAAATTGTACTTAAGTTTTACAAACAACAACACTAAACATTAACAGGAGTACTCTCCTTAGCATTCTTCTCGCCTGAGGCACCTGCTTGAGAGGCTTCCTTCTCAACAGTTCCAGATACGCCCACCAAGGAGACCTCATTTTCCATAGAAGGTGTTCCCTCAGAAAGAAGGGAGCCCTCGGTTATCAGCTCCTCACTCGCCTTTGGAGGTACTTCCTCAAGGTCCACTAGCTTGACATTGGTGGAGGGTTTGCTTTCTTCGATGGGCCCCTTCATCCATTTTCGAACATAGTCACGGAGGTAGTCCTTGATGTCTGGGATTTTGTTATATTTGAGAACATCATCTGGGTCTGGAACGGCGAACTGCGGATCTGTAAAATCGATCTCAGGATGCGCCAGCTGGAAATACGCCATGATCAGTTCACCGTAAAAGAAAGCTTGCTCTCCAGCCATGTACTCTGCCTCTCCTAAAGCGTTCTCATGCTCCTTGGAATCTGCCTCAATCTTCTCTTTTAGCTTTTTAATTTCAGCATCCTTGAGGGCAATGGTGGACGCGGAGGATGCGACATTCGCCTTGGCATCAGCGATTTCTTTCTCCAACCTTTCTATAGTAGCCTTGTCCGCCACACCTTGAAGGAGTTCAGCTTCCATGGCGCGAATGCGAGTATACATCTGTCAAAGGCAAACAGTTTTTTCAAAATGAAAGAACAAAGGTACAACTTTTCCTAAACAAGAGATCCTTTCTAGCAAGGGGACTTACCGTAAGAAGCTCTGTCTTTCCCCTTTGAGCATGGGTTGATCCTGGAATCTGGTTCTGATTCCTATGTACCTCGCCCAACTGACCCAGAGCCTCATCTAGGTCATTGATAACCGACTCATTCTCTAAGGATCCCTGGACACCATACTTGGCGAACTAGTATCCGCCTAGGTCAGGCTTCGCCGTCTGCATAAAGATGTAAGGATCAAAACTTAGATCCCAAACATAACGAACAGATAAAAGATAAAGACAACCTACTTGTGCCATCTCCACCATGGGCATGGCGGATTTCATGGCCTCCGCCATAAACTTTGAACCGCCAGAGGCTGCAGGCTTTCTCCTTTTCAAAGGCGGATCGACCGCTGTATCAGCCGGACGTTTCTCTGCACCTTTTTGGAGATTCGCCACCTGATCTTTCTTGCGAGCCTCATCCTCCATCAACTTCCTACGCTTCTCTGCAAGAGCGTGATTGGCCTTAGATAAACCCCTGCCAAAAAGAACAATAAAGCAATCAAGGTTCAAAGAAAGAAAACACAAAGTTACCTTGATCAAACTGGGCAATCTTCGAGTAAACAAACTTGTCCCCTTCTCGGCAAATCAGAGGAATATCACTCATCATAAAGTCTAAAGCGTCAGCGTATGTCCAGGCCTCCGCCTTGACACTCTTCATCAGATCCGCCACTACCTCATCGCTATTCGTCAGTATGCGCATATCTCCCGCCATATGCAAAGGTTTGGGATTCCAGTATGTAGGGAAGCCTAGAGATTCACCCTCGTTTATCTTTACGTAGAATAATTTTTCGTCCCAACAATGGACGTTGGACATCTTGCCACTGAATGGCGAATACACTCCAAACTTTGCAAAAGTGAGGAAAGACTCAGACTTTCGCTTCGACGGTTTATGAAAAGCTCGAAAGATGCGAGGAGTGCAAATTACCCCTAAGTTCGAGGCAAGGTAACAATCTAAAGCAATATCTAACCAGCCATTTGGATGTAATTGGCTAACGGTAATGTCAAAGTAAGCAAGGATGTCCGCCATCATCTTGGGAAGAGGCAGTCGGAATCCTCTTTCAACGTGACTACTATACACAGACAAGAATCCGCTTGGCAGACAGGCGGGTCGTTGATGAGCATCCGCCAGTTGGGTCTCGTAGTTATTTATCCATGGGAATCTACTCGCCAGATCTGCTAGATCCGTGGCACTCATACGAGAGGAGGTAGACTCCGCACGAGGTGCCTTTTTCCTGGGCGGAGCGGAAGAAGAGGACACCATCCCGGAAAATCCCCTAGAATCTATGGCCGGAGCAATACTGGTGATAGGATCAGGAAGGTTTTGACGACTACTACCTAAACGAGTTCTACCGTGATTACACGCCGAGTCGAGCAACTCAGCTAAATAACTAAATTGGAGTTAACCGTACCTTCGGAGGAAAGAGAATTTTCCGACGAAGAAGAAGTCCAACTAATTGCAATTTCAGAAGGAGAGGTCAAATTAAAAAGTTCAGAGGTTGACCCAGAGGATGAAGAAGAGCTTCTAAACATTCAAAAGCACAATATAGGGAACGAAAAGATGAACTTACATGGAAAATAAAGGCTTAAAGGATTCTGAAACTTCGAAGAAGCTCTGCCAATAAGACGCAAAAGAAAATGGAGAGGAAAAACGAATGAGGAAGAAAGAGAAAAATAAAAAAGGAAGAAGACATCTTTGTTGAAACACCTTTCCACAAAATTTTGATTTGACAAAATCATCCATGATTAAGGGATAACTAAATTTAAGTGCTTTGATTTTATTATACTAATCTGTTTGTTCAATATTGAGTACAAATATATATATAAAGATAAGGACAGGACAACGTCAGCATGAGATGAACAGAATAAGCTAAGTGAAATGAAGGTCAGCATGGAAGCCTAAAATATCAAGCTGAGTGAAATTAACCTTAGCACCAAAAGACCAAGTCATAACAACCCAACACAAAGAGAATAAAGCTCAGCATAAGAAGCCGCATTAACGTTCGTCTAACAAAGTTGAGTGTATCTTCAGGACAGCATGAAAGAGTCGTTTGCTAAAGGACAATGATTACCGCCCCTCTGTACCAATAATTGAAATCTTGGAAATATACAGAAGACAGATTCCGAGATGTATGGGTCAATGGATTATTGGTAAAAGACAACTGGCACAAAAAGACAAGTCTGGTGCAAGAAGACAAAGCCTGACGCCTGAAGAAAACAGAGGAAGGGAATGGCCTGTACAGTCTGAAGCTGACCAGAAGATGTTCCCTAAAAGAGCCGTTTTGGTGTTAACGGCTAAAACAATTCAAATGATCCATCTGCAGATTTTCATCTATAAAAGGACAATCAAGAACCTTGGATCATTGCCGATTAACAAAAAAAAAGAAAAATACAAGAGAGAAAGAAACAATTTCAAAGCACTCAAATACAAGAAAGATCTTACACCAAACTTTCTATTCCCTGTGTAAATGCTAGAGTGATTCTTTGTAATCTTCTAAAGTGTTCTTTACTGAAAAGAGAACGAGTGTTTATCAATTGTAAATATTGAGAGTGTCGTGCTGAGTGCTTGGTTGTAAGCATTCAGTGGTAGAGAAATCTAGGTGCTGGGTTGTAGCACTTAGTAGGAGTTGAGTAGACGAATAGAGGAAGGTACTCTTGCATATTCAACTGCCTTGTAATCGGTTTGTGCTCTACCGTTAAAGAGCTCAGTATTGGATTCAAAAAGCCCGGAGGACTCTAGGGACTGGACGTAGGCAGAGAGGCCGAACCAGGATAAGTGATACTGAGTAATCTCTAAACTCTCTCTTAATATATATATATAAATTGCATGTGTTGTTTGTTTTATTTACTCAGCATATAAATTGCCTAAGCTGACCCTGAGTAAATAAGTGGTGCTGAGTTAGAAGCTGACCTCCAAGAGTGTCAATTCCTAACTTACAAGAAAATAACCTTAGTCAACATCTGACTAAAGCTGTCTTGAAACATATCTCACCAAGCTGACCAAAAGCTGAGTTCACCAACTTATAAAAATTTATAAGTCAGCTTATCAAATTAAACACGAAAAAGTTACATTAGTTCCTAACCCCCCCTTCGAACTAATCACGTGGGACCAACAAGTGGTATCAGAGCCTAAGCTCACTACTCAAAGATCTAACAATCTTGAGCTGATCCCGAAAAATGGGTGAGAATAGCACTCGTTTCCTTCCCGGGAACCAAACAACACAGATACTCCCTGAGGGATTATCAATCACTAGACCTCCCCTATTCTTTGGGTCAAATTATACATTCTGGAAGAATAGGATGAAGAACTTTATTCAAGCCACAAACATGAGTGCATGGCTTGCAATTATTCAAGGTCCACATGTGCCATACAAAACTGTTAACAATGAGAAAATTGTTAAAAGTGAAGCTGAGTGGACAAAGGATGACCTCAGAAAATTACAAAATAATGCTTTGGCTATAAATATGCTTCACTGTGCTCTAGATGTTGCAGAATACAATAAGATTTCAGGTTGTGAGTCAGCTCAGGAGATTTGGAAGAAGCTTGAAGTAACCTATGAAGGCACAGGCAAAGTTAAGGAGTCTAAAGTTAATCAGCATATGAGACTCTACGAGCTGTTTGAGATGAATGAGAATGAAGACATCTCAGAAATGAACGCAAGGTTCACAAACATTATAAACGAGCTCAAAAGGCTTGGAAAGAACTTCACTGAAGAGGAACAGGTGAAGAAAATCCTGAGAAGTCTGCCTAAGAGCTGGCAAGTAAAGAAAACAGCTGTAGAAGAAGCTCAAGACTTAACTAACTACAAATATGATGAGTTGATCGGATCCCTGCTGACCCATGAAATTTCTATGAAAAACTTTGAAGCTAAAGAGAAACAAAAGTCAGAAGACAAGAAACAAAAGTCACTTGTTATGAAAGCTGACTCGACTGAAGCTGAGTCAACTGATGATGAGGAAATGGCTATGTTCACTAGAAAGATGAAGAAGCTGTTCAGAAGAAATGACAGAAACGACAAAAGGTCATTCAGAAGAAGTGACAAATACAAAGCTGAGTCGAGTGACAAATACAAGAAGGACAGCTCCAAGTCTGTCACATGTTTTGAGTGCCATCAAACTGGGCACATCAAGTCAAGCTGTCCCAACCTTAAGAAGGAGAAGAAGGGAAGCAAAAAGGCTATGGTAGCAACATGGAGCGATAGTGATGAGTCAACCTCATCTGAAGCTGATGCAAATGAAACAACCAACATATGCTTCATGGCTGACGATGCTGACCATTCTCAATCTGAGCATAATGACCTCTCTGATGAAACTGACCAGGAGGTACACACTAATGAGGTAACACCCTTACTTTTGTTTAGAAATGAGATGGTAAATGCCCTGAGTGATTTATATAAGCTAACTAAAAAATGCAATAACAAAATAAAATCACTCAGCAGGCGATGTGATGAGATTGAAGAGGTCAAGCTGAGTGACCTCCGATATCTCCTCCAGGACAACTCAGATTTACATACCAACATGCAAATCATGCATAAGTTTGTCACGGAGGTCCAATCTGAGTCAAAGAAACTTAGAAAGGATGTCACAACCTTACAGAGTCAAGTGAAAGGCTCAAGTAGAAATAAACCTCATGCTGAGTACGTAAGTACTAGTCAGCATAAGCAATTCACTCAATGTGAGTGTTGTGGAAAAAGGGGGCACACAAAAGATGTGTGTTGGCATAACAAGCGGATTGTCCAATGTGACTTCTGCGGAAGAAAAGGGCATTCCACAAAAGTATGCTGGCATGCTCAACACAACAATGCTGACTATACTCAGTACAACCCTCAAAGGGTACTTTTTTGTGACTTCTGTGGTAAGCCTGGCCACACTATAAAAGTATGTCGTCACAAGTTGAAATATGACTTTGCACCTGTTTACACTAACAAGAAAGGACCCAAAAAGAATTGGGTACCTAAAAACGAATAGTTTAAAATGCAGGTCAGCTTGACATGCGTGGAGAAATCAAAACTTTGGTACATAGACAGCGCATGCTCAAGGCACATGACATGTGATGAAACACAGTTCATCACACTAGAACTCAAACGAGGTGGAAGTGTAAGCTTTGGAGACAACAAGAAGGGTAAGATAGTCGACTCAGGTACTATCGGTGGTAACCCAACCATTTAGTCAGTCTCCTTAGTTAAAGGTCTCAAATACAATCTACTAAGTATAGCTCAGCTCTGCAAGAGCGGTAGAAAGGTTGTATTTGATGATACTAAGTGTCAAATACTCGAGGGGAACACAAATGAATTGGTTTTAACTGCCCCTCGTGTAGAAAATGTATACATGCTAAATTTAGAAAAACAGTTTTCCAAAAATATATGCTTAGTGTCTAAAGAGGATAACTCCTGGCTATGGCATAGAAGACTTGGGCATGTCAGCATGGACCTTCTCGCCAAATTAGCTAGAAAGCAATTAGTTGAGGGATTACCCAAATTAAAATTTGAAAAAGATCAATTGTGTAAAGCTTGTCAGCAAGGCAAACAAACTAAAAAGTCATTTCAGAGCAAAAATATTGTCTCAACCAAGAGACCATTGGAATTACTACACTTGGATCTTTTCGGACTTATCCAGCCACTCAGCTTGGGAGGTAAGAAATTTTCCTTGGTCATTGTAGATGATTTCTCTCGGTATACTTGGATCATCCTACTGAGTAGCAAAGATGAAACATTTGAGATGTTTACCACATTGATTAAAAAGCTTGAAAATGACAAAGACCTAAGAGTAGCTCACATTAGGAGCGACAATGGTGGAGAATTCAAAAACCAACAATTTGACGAATTTTGTGAAACCTATGGTATTGACCACAATTTCTCTGCTCCTAGAACACCTCAACAAAATGGGGTTGTTGAAAGGAAAAATAGAACTATTGTTGAAATAGCTAGGACAATGTTGAGTGAAAATAGGCTTCCAAAGTACTTCTGGGGAGAAGCTGTTCACACAACATGTTACATACTGAATAGGGCTCTAGTTAGACCTATACTTAAGAAAACCCCATATGAGCTTTGGAAAGGACGAAAGCCCAACATTGGATACTTTCGTGCCTTTGGGTGTAAATGCTTTATACTCAATACAAAAGACAATCTTGGTAAATTTGATGCTAAAGCTGACGAAGCGATCTTTTTGGGGTACTCAACAAACAGTAAAGCATATAGAGTATTTAATAAAAGAACTCAGGTTGTAGAAAAGTCTGTACATGTTGAGTTCGATGAAACTGACCCTACAGGTAAGTCAGCTCAGCTCGAAGAAGATGAACCAAGCTCAGCTTCCGCTGATCAACCAGAAGCCTTTGTGTCATCTATACAAGGGCTGACCCAAGGTAAGCAAGAAACTGAAATATCATTTGCTGACCAATCTATTCCTGTAGAGACTGTAGAAACACCTCTTCCAAACAACACAACATTGCCCAAGGAAATAAAGATTCCAAGAGGACACACAGAAAAGTCAACCCTTGATGCTGCTAACAACAAATTGATGACCAGAGATCAGCTTAGGAAATACCTAGGCAATGTTGCCTTCGTCTCAATGCATGAACCAAAGAACTTTGCTGATGCTGAGCAAGATGAGTATTGGATCAATGCCATAAAAGAAGAACTTGACCAATTCACCAGAAATGAGGTATGGGATCTAGTACCTAAACCTAGGAATCAAAAGCCCATAGGAACCAAGTGGGTCTTTAGAAATAAACTAGATGAGCATGGAAATGTAATTAGAAACAAAGCTCGACTTGTAGCCCAAGGCTATAGTCAGCAAGAGGGTATAGACTATGGAGAAACGTTTGCACTAGTTGCTAGGCTAGAAGCTATACGTATATTGTATGCCTATGCTAGTTTTATGAATTTTAAATTATACCAAATGGATGTAAAAAGTGCATTTCTTAATGGTTTCATAAACGAGGAGGTATATGTTAATCAACCTCCTGAGTTTGAAGATTCAAAGTTTCCAAACCACGTTTATAAACTCAAAAAGGCCTTGTACGGCCTAAAGCAAGCTCCAAGAGCTTGGTATGAGAGGTTGACCAATTTCCTGCTGACCAGGAACTATATCAGGGGAAAAACTGACACAACCTTGTTTATTAAGAAAAAGGGTAAACATACCCTACTTGCACAGATATATGTAGATGATATAATATTTGGTGCCACTGACGAATCTTTGTGCAAAGAATTTAGCCAACAGATGCAAACTGAGTTTGAAATGTCGATGATGGGTGAACTCAACTTCTTCCTTGGACTTCAAATTAAGCAAGGTAAGAATGGAATCTTTATAAGTCAGTCTAAGTACACCAAAGAAATGTTAAAGAAATTCAGCATGGTAGATTGCAAACCCATATCAACCCCCATGGGTACTGATACTGTCCTATGCAAAGATGAGAAGAGTAAGTCAATTGATAGTAAACTCTATCGAGGTATGATAGGTTCCTTACTTTATCTCACAGCTAGTAGACCTGATATTCAGTACTCAGTATGTTATTGTGCTAGATATCAAGCTGACCCCGGGGAATCTCATCTAACTGCTGTAAAAAGAATTTTTAGATACTTGCAGAGCTCAGTTGATGTAGGTCTATGGTATCCAACTTCAAATGACTTCACACTTATTGGATATACTGATGCTGACTATGGACGAGATAAGCTAGAACGAAAGAGTACTTCGGGAGGATGTCATTTCCTCGGAAGCTGTCTAGTATCTTGGTTCAGCAAGAAGCAATCATCTGTAGCCCTGTCTACAACCGAAGCTGAGTACGTGGCTGCTGGAAGCTGTGTTGCACAAGTACTATGGATAAAGCAACAGCTTGAGGATTATGGAGTTAAAACAAAGACAATAGAGATCAGATGTGACAACAAGAGTGCCATTGATCTATCTAAGAATCCAGTCCAACACAGCAGGATGAAACATGTTAGCATAAGACATCACTTCATCAGAGATCACGTACTAAAAGATGAGATCAAGCTGACCTATGTGCCAACAAATGAACAGCTTGCAGATATCTTCACTAACCCTTGGCACGAGAATAATTCAACATACTAAGGGAAGCCATCGGTATGTCAAATCCACTCTAGATAAATCTATATGAAAAATTGAATGTTGAATGATTGCCATGTTGAGTGGAAATTTGAATGATTGTGCAAATGCCATGCTGAGTAAATTAACAATAAGAAACTACTACTTACTAAGCTTGAAATGTAGAAAAATCACCCTATGCTGAGTTGACATACATATTGAGTGATTATACTGAGTAAGTACATATACTGAGTTACCTAGAAATAGGAAAATCATATTCACAAAAACTAGGTACTCAATATCACGAATGATTCGAATTCTAGCAAAACCGAGTAGAAACCCACTTGCATCAAATAAATGCCTACACGTGTAACAACTAGCACCTTGGAAAGACACACATTAATGGCTAAACCCATGCGCCGAAGGTGTCATAAATGACCAAATCTCTGTCTGTTGAATGTCCCTAGGTAAAACGGCTAGTTAAATGAATAGGGCCGCCATAAATCTCTTTAAATAGTGGAAGATTTCCCACTTAGTCCTCTTTACTCTTAAAACCCTTGATATTCGAATTCTTCTCTCTCAAAATTTCAAAATCCCTAAAATCTCTGAGAATGTCGAACTCTCAAAATATCTCCGGTGGTGATTCCGGCAAGCGTCACACCGATGAAAACCCAAAATCTCCGGCTCCTAACAAAACCCAAGCTGACCCAGCGAGCTCCTCTAAGAAGAACAAGCCTGCGAAAGACAAGCAACCAATGGTCAGACCCATGATCAAGGTTCACAAAAACGTAAACAACCTTGAGGTTCTCAAGTGCAGATGGTTCTCTCCAAGCTTCATCACCACTGAGAAACCATTCTGTGAATGGATTGAAAAGAACCAGTGGGCAGGTTTCTTTTCTCTATCTGGAAAAACCTACCCCAGGTTAGTACGGGAATTTTACTCGAATTTGTATGTTGATGAAGATGATGCTGACTACCTGGAGACTCGTGTCAAAAGCCACAAGATAATCATAACCCCATCTTATCTAGCAACTTTACTCACCCTACCAGAAGAAGGAATTGAGTTTAGGACAACAAAGGAAAAAGTATCAAAGGAAAAGCTGGACCAGATAAAGGGATTCTGCAAACCCAAAAATCACAAGGGAGAAATACCCAGCACGTGTATGGGGCAAAACCAGAAGATGGCACACTACATATTGACCAACTTCATCTTCCCCAAACTCAACTCAGCCTCATCTGCCTCCAACTTTGAGTAGTGCTTCATATGGCACATTGATGCGCGTTTTACGTATACGTGCATGTGAAGGCAAGTGTACCTTAGTCGTGTATCAAATAATAAAGTGAAAGTAGAGTATCGTTCCCACGAGGATGGTGATTATAAGTACTAATCTATTTGCTTACTATCTATTATTTAAACAACCGAAATGTAGAGTTTGTTGGACAACCAAACTAAGACTTAAGCAAGAAATGAAACAAAAATTACACAAATTAAGTGAGAGATTACTTATAATAAAAGAAACTAAGGCTTTTAGCTTCACTTAACCTCTTTGCTTGGTAATAACACTTAACCCCTTTTAAGTTTGTTATCCTACTTAAGATGGCGATTTTTCTTATTAACTATTAGTTCTCGAGATTGGTTCTAAACTCTTGACTAATTACTTTCCCTTGGTCCGGCTCAAGTAATTAATCAAGAGAAGCATTAAGTCTTCTTAGTTCCAAACCTTCGATTTATTACTTTCCCTTGGTCCGGCTCAAGTAATAAATCTAAGATTTGTAATAAGCTTTAATCTAAACCTTTTTAACCTACTTTACCTTGGTCCGGCTAAAGTGATTATTTAAGATTCAAGAAAAACCGCTCAAGTAATTAGTTCTAAACTTTCGATTAATTGCTTTCCCTTGGTCCGGCTCAAGTAATTAATCCAAAGAAGCATTAAGTTTTCTTATTTCCAAACCTTCGATTTATTACTTTCCCTTGGTCCGGCTCAAGTAATACATCTAAGATTTGTAATAAGATTCATGAAAAACCTTGGAAAACCAATAAGCCACACTAAATGGTCATTAGGTCCAACTTATGAATTTCGATTAATCAATTTAATCACGGTCAATATAAACGATTAATTATATCCAAGTAGAGAGTTGGCCCATCTCCTACAAGCATTAAGAATCATAAGTTAGTTCTCAAAGAGGATAAAGATAACTTAAATAGGTTAAACGTAATTACCACATAATTAAGGTTAAGATCCACTTTTAGCCTTAGTTAAGAGGGGTTTAGCCCATCATTAGATTAAAACACACTTTAGAAAGATAGATAATAGAGTTCATATTAATAAAAGAGATTAAAGTTTAGAAGAAACCGTAATGACGATTACCGAACGAACTTCTTCGGTAACTTGAAACTTACTTTTATTAGATGAACTTTTGCACAAACAACACTCTAACAACAATAACAACAACACAAATAACTGATTCTTAAGGAGAAGAATCAACAAAATAACATCATAGAGGGAGGAATTAAGCCTAAGCTTGGTGTGTCTTCAAATGGCACCCAAGGCCTCCTTTTATAGTAAAATGGTGCACAAAATTCCAAAGACCAAGTCATCCTTATGGCCTCCCACTCCTTATCATCTGAATTTAGCATTTAAGAGAGCATGGGGGGAAGATTTTAATAATTTAGGAGTTGAAATGTCAAAGGAATCTTAGGCTTCAACATATTCATCAACTTTGGATAATTTTCTGGGCCTGATGCACTTCGAATTTGGAGATGATTATTATTAGATATTTGTTCATCTTTCTCTTAGCTTTCCAACGCATTTTGAATCGCCTCAATCCGAGTCCGTATGAGGGAGAAAAGTTGAAAATACGAAAATGTGTCAAATCTGTCCTAGTGTGAACAATTAGACTCTTATCTTGCAGCACCTATCCGCGACGAAGTGCACGCTGGGTGTCACTAAAGATCCTCTTTTCTTGTCTCTTTTACTCCCGAGTTGCCGCCTTAAGCCCCGACTTGGTTATTTGTACCGAAAACCTTGTGAAAGTGCCTAGAAAACACACAAATTGGCTTAGATACATAAAATGAAGAAAATATACAAAAACCATTATTAAAATTTATTAAAATGGTACAAAATAACTAGTAATTAAATACTAAAAATGCTATAAACTACGACGATAACACACATGCTGACCTACACCCCTCTCAACCTTCCGGTATTTCTGGTTGGTGCGCTCCAGCGAGCAGGTAAGAAACTTCGGTTAGGTTCTTTAATCACTAAGATCCTCGAGGATAAACAGATCGAGACCGTAAATGAAACTGATACCTTGGGAAGTGAGATCACAGCAGCTCTGCTGGTTGGATTATTATACAATCAACCATTGAAAGGATATGAAGAAGTTGAAGATATTGAAGAAAATGATGAAGCTGAACAAGAAGTTGTGCCTGAGGATGAGCCTGAAACAGAAGTGGAGGCTCCTGCTGAGTCCCCTAAGGACAAGAAGAAAAGAAAAGCGCTGGAAACATGTGCAAAAGATATTGACGCAGTGCCCAGGAAGAAAGCGGGATATGAACAGAGCTAAGAATGTTGATGCTGACCAACCTCAAAGTACACCTAGGTCAGCAGAGAAAAGGAAAGGGCAAGCTGAGCCCGAAGAAGAAAATGAGGAATCTCCAGAACTGCCTCTAAGGAAGAAGAGTCGAAGTTCTGGTTTAAAAATTGTTGAAGCTGATCCCCTCGACAAGGTCGTCACCCCTCAGTCTCACTTCGCCAAAAGCCATGGGATTGACCTTGAAAAATCATCCCGTATGCAAGAAGAGCAAACACAGAGAAAGGATACAACTCAGGTTGAGTCTGAGGAAGTAGAAGAGGTTGATCAAACTAATGCAGAAGCAGAACAAGGACAGGATGTTACTCAGCTTAACATTGAGGAAGAAGATCATACTGAGCTTCATGATGCTGAGCAAGTTGAGAACACTAATGCTGACCATCAAGCACAAGTCAACTTGAAGAAGAAGAAGTAGACTATAGACTAGTCTCTAGAACTTAGCTCATACCTCATTCTATGCTTAATATTTATAGTTTTTGCTGAGCAAATTTATGATAAGCATTACTTTATCCACTTTATCTTCATACCATGCTTAGCAGTATATATTATATATTGAACTGTCCAAACTTGAACAAACAAACCATAACGAAACTGAAGTAATAAAATGTTTCATAAATTGACCATTTCTAAAAGCTGACCTGAACTCTAATAAACTTGACCTTAAAAGGTCTAGAAGTAATTTTAGTCAGTACAAGTCTTTTTAATTTATCTCAATTAAATCTTGGAAGGTTTAGAGTTAAATTAATAGATGCAACCCCTACGGGGGAGCAACTTCAGAAATATGAAAAATGATTCAATCATGGGGAATTTCAAAACTGAGTTCCATAATTATGTATTTTGCCAACATCAAAATGGGGGAGTTTGTTGAAACACCTTTCCACAAAATTTTGATTTGACAAAATCATCCATGATTAAGGGATAACTAAATTTAAGTGCTTTGATTTTATTATACTAATCTGTTTGTTCAATATTGAGTACAAATATATATATAAAGATAAGGACAGGACAACGTCAGCATGAGATGAACAGAATAAGCTAAGTGAAATGAAGGTCAGCATGGAAGCCTAAAATATCAAGCTGAGTGAAATTAACCTTAGCACCAAAAGACCAAGTCATAACAACCCAACACAAAGAGAATAAAGCTCAGCATAAGAAGTTGCGTTAACGTTCGTCTAACAAAGCTGAGTGTATCTTTAGGACAGCATGAAAGAGTCATTTGCTAAAGGACAATGATTACCGCCCCTCTGTACCAATAATTGAAATCTTGGAAATATACAGAAGACAGATTTCGAGATGTATGGGTCAATGGATTATTGGTAAAAGACAACTGGCACAAAAAGACAAGTCTGACGCAAGAAGACAAAGCCTGACGCCTGAAGAAAACAGAGGAAGGGAATGGCCTGTACAGTCTGAAGCTGACCAGAAGATGTTCCCTAAAAGAGCCGTTTTGGTGTTAACGGCTAAAACAATTCAAATGATCCATCTGCAGATTTCCATCTATAAAAGGACAATCAAGAATCTTGGATCATTGCCGATTAACAAAAAAAAAAAGAAAAATACAAAAGAGAAAGAAACAATTTCAAAGCACTCAAATACAAGAAAGATCTTACACCAAACTTTCTATTCCCTGTGTAAATGCTAGAGTGATTCTTTGTAATCTTCTAAAGTGTTCTTTACTGAAAAGAGAACAAGTGTTTATCAATTGTAAATATTGAGAGTGTCGTGCTGAGTGCTTGGTTGTAAGCATTCAGTGGTAGAGAAATCTAGGTGCTGGGTTGTAGCACTTAGTAGGAGTTGAGTAGACGAATAGAGGAAGGTACTCTTGCATATTCAACTGCCTTGTAATCGGTTTGTGCTCTACCGTTAAAGAGCTCAGTATTGGATTCAAAAAGCCTGGAGGACTCTGGGGACTGGACGTAGGCAGAGAGGCCGAACCAGGATAAGTGATACTGAGTAATCTCTAAACTCTCTCTTAATATATATATAAATTGCATGTGTTGTTTATTTTATTTACTCAGCATATAAATTGCCTAAGCTGACCCTGAGTAAATAAGTGGTGCTGAGTTAGAAGCTGACCTCCAAGAGTGTCAATTCCTAACTTACAAGAAAACAACCTTAGTCAACATCTGACTAAAGCTGTCTTGAAACATATCTCACCAAGCTGACCAAAAGCTGAGTTCATCAACTCATAAAAATTTATAAGTCAGCTTATCAAATTAAACACGAAAAAGTTACATTAGTTCCTAACCCCCCCTTGGAAATAATCACGCGGGACCAATAGTCTTCTCTCCCCTCGGGCGGTGCGCCTACTACACGTGTCACCCCACGATTGGCATCGAACAGAGTGCTCATTAATGCAGGTAATCATGACGGCGCGCAAAGAAGCTCAAAAGCCCTAAAGGACTTTAAGGGAACTTTGGGGGGGCTTCTGATAACATTGTGATATTATCCCAAGGATCAAAAGGGATATTCGCCTAAAGAACGCCACGTGTCGGTCACGTAACACGGGAATACCACGGCGTATAGGAACAAAGGGATCCGGCGAATCTATGAGGCGAATCTCCAAAGACTCACCAAAAGAGACTCGCGGGCGAACCTATGAGGCGGATCTCCATAAACACTCAATCCGCCATTAGAATGGCTAGGCCGATCTAGCAATAAAGGCCATTAATGAGCTATCAATTAGCTAACCGCCGACTTAAGAGTAACCTGTAACCGCCATTAATGGGACATTAATGGAGACTTTCTAGTTACCGAAAGTTACAACTTCATGACTATATATAGCCTATGTCTCAGGCTATCAAGGTACACATTTCACTTACCCTTTGTCAATTTAGTTTGCTCTCTTGTTCTTCCTTACTGACTTTGGCATCGGAGCTTCCCCCCGTCGAACCCAACGACGCCCCCGCAGGGACGGAAGCTGATCAGAATTTCTCCACAAGCCATCAACTACATATAATAGCGGAAGCATAGAGAATTTGTAAGATATGTTTTAGAGGCTTTTTCGCTTAGTTGACATCGTAGGAGAGAATATACAAGTTTAAATTATGTATATTAATAGTAATTAAGAAATTGAAATATCATAAATATTATTTCAGTTTTATCGTTAAAATAAATTCATTAATTACACCGTCTATACAAATTCCATCAAACAGTTTCATCGATTCAAAACCTTGAATTGTAAATAGCATCTCATGTTTCATATGCCAATTGAAATATTCATCCTCTCAATCTCTCAGAACTATTGTTTCATTATTAATTACTTCATTCTTTGACTCTGTCATTTCTTCATCGTTTGATGAAGATTTTTATGAATTTAGGGAATTTCTATTAAAAGATGTAATTTACTTATTTTATGTTTCTAATCAATCTTCTTCTTCTTGAAAACGGTAAGGTAGCTGCTACCGGTGGGATGATTATATTTAGTTGATTACATGCAAAATAAGACGATGAAGTGGTATATTTCCAGCCGACATTGGTGGTAATGAAAGCGGATGAGGAGAAGAACACACTTTTATTATTGAGGATCAGTCTTATTTTTCTTCTCCTATATTAACTTTATTATAGTGAATTTGTATTTATGATTTTCTAATTCTTGGGTGATTGGTTGCGTTTGTACACTGTTACGATTTTGGATTTGTTGGATCATTTTTGTTTGTCATTTTTCTTTTTCGGATCAAATAAGGTTGTAGCAAATATTAGAATACATCTTTGTGTTCTTCTATTTTTTCTTTTCTTTTATTAAAACTAATAAATCTTTGATGGTTAATCTGTTAAAGTGGACATTAATGGTGATGAAAGAGCAATAAGATAAAAGTGGTAATGAAGGATGAGAGAATGAAATTGATATAGATATGACATGTTTTTATTTGATGATTTTCACATTCCATTTCAAGTTTTTTTATTGGCATATTAAGTATTTATATTTAGATTTTTAAACAAGTTTATGAACTAACATGGTACCCCTTAAAGTTCAAGGCCAGTTAGTTTTTTCTGGACAAGTTCAACTGATTAATATATTAAGTCTATTATTATAGTTGTTGTTGTTGTTGTTTATGAAGGTTATTAGCTATAACAGTATACAGGTTTATGAAGTTGCTTTTATAAAATTATTGCTCTTAATCGATTAATTTATGGGACAGGTTCAACTTAATGAATTCAGAATTGTAGTCGGCGAAAATTAAATTTATTAAATCTAATATTTAATTATATAAGTTTGACATGTACAAATGTATTATAATTGAAAAACTAGAAACTAACAAGAGAATCCAACAAATTTATGATACAGATTGAAAGCGATAAAGTGAAGGTTTTAATCGTAAACCAACAAAGAGGTTTTTCTCTAGCTGAACTAGAAGGAGTGAATCCCAAGATAAAAGGTATAAACATTGAATTCTCAAAGAGAAAGAGTTGATTGATTAAAGTTGGGCTTAAAGCATTATTTGGTCACTGACCTATCCAAAATTTTGTCATTTGGCTCCTGACCTATTATCTGGTCACATTTTGCCCCTGACCTATCCCAATTGGTGAAATTTCACCCAATTTTTATTCAAACTTAACCGAATCGTTATATCATTGATAAGTAACGATATTTTGACACTTGAACTTAATAGATTTTAGTTCAGGATTTGTTTTTTATTTTTTTATTTTTTTAATCTAATTAATTATTTCCACATAATGTGGTAAAAAAAACTTTAAGAAATATCACGTTTCAAGTTTAAGTGTCAAAATATCGCTACTTATCAATGAGATAACGATTCGGTTAAGTTTGAATACAAATTGGGTGAAATTTCACTAATTGGGATAGGTAAGGGGCCAAATGTGACCAAATAATAGGTCAGGGGCCAAATGACAAAATTTTAGATAGGTCAGGGGCCAAATAATGCTTTAAGCCATTAAAGTTGCCCATCCTTACAAAAATGGGGGGGGGGGGGGGGTTTAAATACATCCCCTAATGATAACAAAAGACAAGGACTACCCCTACTAGGGTTACAATAAAGATATTAATGAAAGGGTAAAATAGATAATTCGTCAAGACCACTAGTACAGGTAGCACAGGTAGGAACTGTCATGTTGTTGGTTTTATCCTTGCTTAGGAAGTAATCTCTAAGGTCCGCCATCAGGGACACGCCCTAAGGGTCAGGTTGTTCGCCTTGCTCCCATCAGAAGATGATCCGCCCGAATTCAGGGTTGGTGGGGATCCGCTGGTAGGTTGGGATCCGCCAGAGGGGATGTCCGCATCAATTTATGTACAAAATCAATGATACAAATTTATTAAGAATTAGAAACACATTATTGACAGTAAATAAATGAGATGAAAATGAAAATTATGAACTATAATTTATCAAAGATGTTTCAATAATTAAATATTCATAAATAGAGTTATTAAAGACGTTTTAAAGGTACTTTGATGAGTTGTTAAAATAGTAACAAAGGAAATTGAATATATATATATATATATATATATATATATATATATATAATAAATTGAATTCATTCCCCATATATTAGTGTTGGATCAAAGTTGAAAAGTCATTTATTCATTCCTCATATATATACTATATATAATAACAGAAGCAGAGAGAAATAAACAAAAAAAGTTTTATAGGTATTTTTGATCAGTTGTCTAAATAGTAACAAAGGAAAATTGAAAAGCTATATATATATATATATAATTTATAATAAATTGAAATCAGTCTCCGTGTATTAGTCTCTGTGTATTAATGTTGGATCAAATTGAAAAGTCATTTTATACAGTTTAATTAAAAATAAAATAATAAAATATAATAATTATATAATTTGACAAGAGAAGACTTTCACGGTGGCTACTACAATAAAAAATATTAACGATAAATTCAAATGATACTATTTAGTATGTAAAATTTTCCTAAAAAAGTAAAGCTAAATGATGATACATTTTCATGTGAGGAATGTGAGGGAAAACCAAGAATTGCAATTCCAATGTATAATTTAATAATAAAATAACAATGTTTTGTCATTCAATATTAAAAAAAATTATAAGGATATATTTTTTTTTTCACAACTGCAGATATGAGCTCAAGATAGTAGCTTAACGCTTAAGTGATTCTACGACGTTTGTAATTTTCGACAGAGAAATTATGCAAAGTTCATTTTTTATAAACTATTCTTTTTTAAAACTTAAAATTATTTTAAAACAAAATATTAATATCATTATATACATATGATATATAATTAAAAAATATTAAATTTATGTACAAAATATTTATCGACCCGCGCAACGCGCTGGCACATTACTAGTATGCAATTATACTATATGCGTATAGTAATGGAGACTTTTCAAAATATAAAGGATATGATAATACTTTTAAATATTTTATGTTATTTTTTATTAATATTTTAACAGTAATTATCTAAAAGTTTGTTAATATTATATTGAAAATCATATAATGTATGTATAACAATTTGAATTCATTCCCCGTATATTAGTGTTGGATCAAAATTGAAAAGTCATTTATTCATTCCTCACCTTTGGGAATGGAAAGAATTTCCGTGGCCAGCAGTCCCACCCATAGAGGTGCAAACCATCTGCGAAAGTGAATAGACACTGCTATCGGCGGTGGTAACACTTACGAATCAGAAGCAGAGAGAAATAAACAAAAAGAGTTTTATAAGTATTTTTTATCAGTTGTCTAAATAGTAACAAAGAAAAATTGAAAAGCCATATATATATTTATTTATAATTTATAATAAATTGAAATCAGTCTCCGTATATTAGTGTTGGATCAAATTGAAAAGTCATTTATGCAGTTTAATTAAAAATAAAATAAAAAAATATAATAAAAAAATATCAACGATAAATTCAAATGATACTATTTAGCATGTGAAATTTTCCTAAAGAAAGTAAAACTAAATGACGATACATTTTGATGTGAGGAATGTGACTGAAAACCAACAATTGCAATTCCAATGTATAATTTAATAATAAAATAATAATGTTTTGTCATTCAATATTAAAAAAAAAATTATAAGGATATATTTTTTTTTCACAACTGCAGATATGAGTTCAAGATAGTAGCTCAAGGCTTAAGTGATTCTACGACGTTTGTACTTGTCGACAGAGAAATTATGCAAAGTTCATGTTTTATAAACTATTCTTTTTTAAAACTTAAAATTATTTTAAAACAAAATATTAATATCATTATATACATATGATATATAATTAAAAAATATTAAATTTATGTACAAACAATTTATCGACTCGTGCAACACGCGGGCATAGTACTAGTATGTAATTATTCTATATGCGTATAGTAATGGAGACTTTTCAAAATGTAAAGGATATGATAATACTTTTAAATATTTTATGTTATTTTTTATTAATATTTTAACAGTAATGATCCAAAAGTTTGTTAATATTATATTGAAAATCACATAATGTATGTATAACAATATAGGAGGTTTAAATCGTGTTTGTAAATAATAATTATAATTTTATTACTATTTATGATATGTAAAAATCAATGTTTTAAAAAACGGGACCGAACATCGAACTAGATTAATAAAGAGGTCAGAGATCAATGGGTTCAAACGGTTAACTTAGATTGGTTGAACCGGATAACATAATAAATAAGAATTTATAATACAATTTTTTTTATTAGTATTAGTTTTTATTATATTTAGTATTAAGATATGTGTTTTTTTTAAAATGTGTTAATTATTATGAGTTGAATAAACGGTGTGCGAGGGATGCATGAGATAAAAAAAAATGGTGTGGGAGATAACAGTGTGGCATTGAGTAATATAAATGAAGTAAGAAGAAAAGAAAAGTATTTAATAAAAAAGAAGAAGAAGGAAGTGACAGTGGAAGCTAACAATTCCACACAGGATAAACACAATAATTTCAAGAAGTTTTCCTCTTATATGATGTCACAGCCCGTATAAGTTCGTATGAGGATTGGTCAAAGTCATATACCCAATAGGCCAAGAGAAAGGGACCAGGGGCAAAACCGTCATTTTATTGTTCATTGGGACGTTGCGGAACAAGTCGGTAGACATTATGGACATCAGGCCAATCATATCTGCAATCGTGCACAAGGCAGATTGGCAACGTGCTCGTGCCTATCGGGGTCAATTTGGCCAACAGAAGGTCCCCCCTATAGTGTGGCTTATACCAATTGGAAGCTCAGGGGCATTGGACATTCATATGTTCCATTAGACACTCGTGTTGGTCCCTTATAACGTAACAACTATAGTTCCAAGGGGGGGGGATAGAAACTATTTTAAAATTTGTTCGTTTAGGCTGACTTCTTTTTCTTTATGAAGAGAATTACACAGCGCGCTGAGTGATTTTAAGACACTAGCTTAGTCAACTGGTGACTAAGTCAACTTCTTTCCTTGAGTCAGGAGATAGCACTTGAGTCTATTCCTGAACTCAGATACTCAATGCACACAACTCAGCGTGACCTCTTTACTTAGTCAGTTTTCAAGCAAGCAATATATATATCAAAGGAGTTTAAGGTTAGAGAGATGTTACTCAGCAGATTTATCCAGGTTCGGCCTCTATGCCTACGTCCTGTCCCCGGAACACGTTCCGAACTTTCAAATTCTCTACTGAGCTCTTTAAAGGTAGAGCACCAAACCTTTTACAACCAGAAGCTGAGTATAACAAGAGTACCTTCCTCTATACCTCTACTCACTCCTATTCTATCGCTAAGTACTATAACCGAGTACTCAGCCTCTCCTTTCTATACTTCTAGAAATGATATTGATATTGTCCTAAACAACAATTGCTAAGACACTTTAGATGATTGGAAATCACTCTAGACTTTTACACAAAAGTATGGAAATTGGTGTAAGGTATTTGCTTTGCTTTTCTCACAGATTCTTCGAGTATGAATTTGGTCAGCGTGATTGCTAGTTGAAGATCTGCATCGATTGAAGCAAATGGATGGCCTTTATATAGTGACACTTGAGGCACATAGTCATTTCGAATTTCGAAATAACCGTTGGACGGAAACGGCTTCCTGTCGTTGTCACTCTGTGCGTGCTCAGCGTCGTTGGCCAATAGAATTCTTGCATCTTCTGTCTTCGTCAGTCTTCGGCAGAATGTTTCGCCATTTATGGAAAAGTCCACGAGACAGCTTTCTGCGCCTTCTGAACTTTTCCCAAAGTGGAAATACTTTGTCTGGAAGTTGAACATTTCCTGCCGCTGTCCAGACTGCTTTGTCGTCCAACTCAGTAGCTTCATCTTGAAGCTTTTGCCACGAAGGCTTCTCGATCCTTCTCTTGCTGAGTCGTCGTTTTAGTTGATACGACTCCGTTTTTGGAATCTCTTGGGCCGAATGATATTGATATGTTGACTTGGGCTTGTCTTCCACTTAATGGGCCTTTGGTCTTTTTATTCTCAATGTATTATATACAATTAAACTCAACATTGAACAAACACATTAGTGTAATAAATCAAAGCTTATTAAATTTAATGTGTTAGAATATTTTTACTTAAATAATTTTGTCAAATCAAAATCATGTGGAAAGGTGTTTCAACAAACTCCCCCATTTTGATGTTGGCAAAAATATTCAGTCGAAGAACTCAGTGTTGAGCTCCCCCATGATAGTTGACCTAAAGTAATTAACTCCCCCGTAAGGGTTGAGCTACTGACTTAGTTTTATTCTAAACATTTTAAGGTTTAATTGAATAAGTCTAAGGTCAGTTTTCAGAGATAGGTCAGCTCATGGAACATATTCTATTTAACTCAGTTTTACGCGGAAGGTTTAAATATCAGAGAGCGCTGAGTATGATTTGTTTAATGAGTTTTAGTTAAAACGACATATAAGAAGTGGTCAACATGCATGATCAACACAGCAGTCATATCATCAAATAATATAGACAGTAAAGCACAAGTGATTCAATGAAGATGCGTTTTTAACAAATTATATTAATTACTTAAGTAAGCATCGCATAAAGGTAGTCATTTCGAAAGAGATAGAGATGCATATAATTTGTTTTAAGTCAGCACAACAGAGTCAACAAAAAAAACAGATATAGAGGTTCAAAAGACAACAGCTAGCTATCCTATTCAATATAAGCTAAGCTACTTTTGTTTGCCCTTGCCCTTCTATTGCTGACTACCTGAAGCTTGCTGAGTTCTTGGGGCTTGATCTTTCTCCCCCTTTTTTCCATCATCAGGTTTGGGAATGAAGGTTGAGTCATTGGCAGCTTGAGCGAGATGTTGAGAAAATGCTTTTAGCTTTTTCGAGCTTTCATTCATTCCGTCGAAGATGGGAACGCCATCATCGATAATGTCTCGAGGAATACCGATAGATGCGGCACTCAGCATGCTTAACACAACGGCTTGAGACTTGCCAATCCAGTGCATGGTGTCAGTGAGGATTGCAAAAGCTTGATGAAACATCTTGAGTAGAGATGAATCATAATACTCACGCTGATCCTGGATTTTGCGCACATCGCTGTAGATGGCCCAAGAATACTTCAGAATCTCTTTCGTTTTAAGCTCGTCAGTGGCCATCTCTTGCCTATTCAAGTTCAGCAGACGCACAACCTCAGAAATTTGCTCAATGGAGCATTAGGAGGAGGTGGAAAGCTGATGATTCGTTTTCTCTTGCTCAGTGTGAAGTTGGCGAAAGAGATGTTGGACTTCGGCAGAAGTGGCATATGCTGAGTTCGCAGCTGACAGTTGATGAAATTCCTGTTGAAGAGAATTCATATGGTTGACAATGGTCAGCTGGAGTTCGGCCAGTTTCAGTATAGAGTCCTATCGGGGCTGTTGAGATTGCAGTGTAGTTATAACACTCAGAAGGTCCTTCATACCTTTAATCTCGGTGAGAAGCTGAGTGATAAATGAGAGGGAAGTTGTCTCAACAGAACTGGATTCAGCGGCATTGGTACTTGATTTTTGGAGGTCCTAGATGAGAGCTTGAGCTGAGTCAACAATGCGTCTACCAGACTCAGAGGCAATGTTGTAATTAAAAGATCCATCCACTGTTGGCCTTGATGCCGGAAGTGGAGTAGAACCGAGTAGGGCCAATGTTTGGTTCTGCTCGACATTGGTCGGCCCATCATTATCAGTTGAGGTTGACTGATTCTGATTTTGCACATTTACTTGGGGAAGTGGAGGATCGGCAGAAAGAGTTCCTTGTATGGTGTCAGGCTGAAGCTGACTTGGAGATGGGATTGGAGGAAGTTCAGCATCCACCTGGGCAGGAAATTCCTTATCTTGCTCAACAGTTTGAGGAGCGGAATCTTCGAGCAATTGCTCGGCATTGCTTGGATTTGCGGAGGCATTCAAGTCGGCATGTTCCTTTGGAGAAACAGAGGCTTGATTTTCTAAGTGCCCTTGGTCAGACTCAGGAGGGTTGGAGAAGTATTTGAGATGTACCTCAGTAAGGTCAGTGATTTCATCTCTCAGCGGGGAGTTTCCCATTAGGTCAATGACCGGTTTTCGAACGACGCTCTTCTTTCTGAGTCTTTTAAGCTTTGGAGGAGTGGGATCACAAGGAATGGACTCGATAGAGTCATTAGGTGAGTTTTCCCCTTGAGCAGCAGGAGTAGTTTCTGTGTGCTCAGCTTCTTCTTCTTTAACCAACTCAGTGTTGATTTGTTCAAACTGCTCATCCTCGGCTATTTCTTCAGTGTCATCCTGACCACTGTCTTCCTCATCTGACTCATCATCCAGTTCATCTTCTTCAGGCTGGTCATCCAACTCTTCCTCATCAAGCTGACCACCTACTTGATCTTGGTCGTGTTCTTCCTCAGCCTGTTGCTCAGCGTCAATTCCTTGACTTTGTGCATAGTGAGAGTTAGGAGGAACGACGATGTCTGTCGGTATGGCTTTGATGGGTCTTAACTCAAAGTTGAGCTTCTTCTTCTTCTTCTTGCTCAGCGGTTGCTCTTCAATATCGTCCCTTTCCTCTGTCTTAGGCTCAGCTTCCCTAGGTCGTTTCGAAGCTGATCTAGATACACCCTGACTTTGCTGAGTTAGAGGTTGTGTTCCGGTATATACAACTTTGATCCTCTTTGGGGCAGAGGCAGCTCTTTTAGAGGTGCTTTGCACAACTTTCCTCTTTCGTTGTGTTCTGCCCTTGCGAGTCACAGCCCCCTCAGTGTTTGTCCCCTCAGCATTCTGTTCAGCTTCCCCCCTCCCTTCCTTCGGCACAATTGGTAGGTCATATGCCAAACCAAATAGGGCAGCAGCTGTTATTTCAGTTCCCTGAATTTGAATCTCCGCAACCGTGTCTACCTTGTAATCCTGGAGGATTCGAGTGATGAAGGAGCCCAGCCTAAGGGTTCTTGTACTTCGTAAAAACCCACCGATGATGAAAACAGGCATATTGATCGACGTGTAGGTCAGCATGTGCCATATGAAGCACTGCTCGAAGTTGGTTGCTGAGTTGGTGCAGTTTATTTTGGGGTAGAGGAAATTTGTTAGTATATAATGGGCCATCTTTTGATGCTGACCCATGGACGTGCTCGAGATTTCACATTTGTGACCCTCAGGTTTGCAGAAGGTCTTAACGTAGTCGGTTTTGTCATGGTCACCAGACTTACGAAGTATAGCTCCTTCGTTCTTTAATTTGAATAGTGAGGCAAGGTACACTGGGGTGATGGAGATGTTCTTTCCTCGAACATTAGTGGCTAGGTAGTTCCTGTCCTCTTTGGCGACCTTCAGGTTGGCGTAAAATTCGCGTACCAACTCAGGGTAAGTATAATCATGAACTGAAAACATCTCGGTCCAGCCATTTTTCTTGATCCACTCGCAGAAAGGTTGCTTGGCATCCACGAATCCGGGTGAGAACCATCGAGATTGGTCAATCTTCCACCCCCTCACACTCTCAAAGACTTTAGTGTAGGTGCGTTGTTCGACTTTCTTACCCTTGTCATTCGTCTGCTGTTTCCCTTTAGAAGAGGTAGCTAGGACAGCTTGAGTTTTCTTGCTCGGCATAACAGCTCCAGTGGGATTACGCTGGGTAGGAGAAGTGGGATTGTCATCGGAGCGGTTTTGGGAGTGACCGGCACTGGAGATGTTCATAGAGACTTTTGTCATATTCTCAGAGAAGTTTTGGGAATATTTTGAGAAAGAAGTATAAATGCCAAAGATTTCTAAGAGTAAAGAGATCCTAGTGGGAATACATCCACTATTTATAGAGGTATTGAGTCGATCCAAGACGTTGCGTTGTCAATTTGACCTCGAGATTCTCAATCGACAAAGATTCTAGCATTTATGACATATACGGCGCGTGTCTTTTCTAATTATAGTCTATACGTCATCCTAGGTGGCTATTGAATTCGCGTGTTTGGCATTAAAGTTTGCAACGGCTCTTTACTCAGTGTTAAGAATTTCAAGCGTTTAAAGTTCAGTGTTGTGCAAAGGAATGGTTCTTATGCTTAGTAGGTCAGCTTGATATAATCACTCAGCGTATATTTATCTACTTAGCAAGTAATAGCATAAATCATTCAGCATGGTAATTCACTCAGCATTTTGAATATATATTTAGGACTGGAATTTACTGAAGAGGATTAAACATACCAATGGCTTCTCTCAGTATGCTGAATTGCTCACGAGCTAGTGGCTTCGTGAAGATATCCACAAGCTGCTCATCCGTTGGGACATAGGTCAGCTTGATCCCACCCTTGAGTACATGATCTCTAATGAAGTGATGTCTGATGCTGACATGCTTCATCCTGCTGTGCTGGATTGGGTTCTTTGATAGATCAATTGCACTTTTGTTATCACATTTGACCTCAATTGTCTTTGTTAGAACGCCATAGTCTTCAAGCTGTTGCTTAATCCATAGGACTTGAGCAACACAGCTTCCAGCAGCAATGTACTCAGCTTCAGTGGTTGACAGGGCTACTGACACCTGCTTCTTGCTGAACCAGGATACAAGACAGCTCCCTAGGAAGTGGCATCCTCCAGAGGTGCTTTTTCGTTCAAGCTTGTCTCATCCATAGTCAGCATCAGTGTATCCAATGAGTGTGAAATCATGAGTGTTGGGATACCATAAACCTGTATTCACTGAGCTTTGCAAATATCTAAGGATCCTTTTTACAGCTATGTAATGAGATTCCTTAGGGTTAGATTGATATCTAGCACAATAGCATACTGAGAACTGAATGTCCGGTCTACTCGCTGTTAAGTAAAGTAGAGAGCCTATCATACCTCGATACAATTTGCTGTCTACCGACTTACCATTCTCGTCAGCGCATAGGACAGTGTCAGTGCCCATAGGAGTAGATATTGGCTTGCAGTTTTCAAGATCATATTTCTTCAATATCTCCTTGGCATATTTAGCTTGACTTATGAAGATGCCATTTTTTCCTTGTTTGATTTGAAGTCCAAGGAAGAAGTTGAGTTCTCCCATCATTGACATTTCAAACTCAGTCTGCATTTGCTTACTAAATTCCTTGCACATTGACTCGTTAGTGGCACCAAAAATGATATCATCCACATAAATTTGAGCCAACAGGGTATCTTTACCCTTCCTCTTAATGAATAAGGTTGTATCAGCTTTGCCTCTGACGTAATTTCGAGTCAGCAGGAAACTGGTCAGCCTCTCATACCAAGCATGTGGTGCTTGCTTGAGGCCGTACAGAGCCTTTTTGAGTTTATAAACGTGGTTTGGGAACTTAGGGTCCTCAAACCCTGGAGGTTGATTAACATAAACTTCCTCGTTTACAACTCCATTAAGAAATGCACTCTTAACATCCATTTGAAATAATTTAAAGTTCATATAAGATGCATATGCATATAAAATTATAATAGCCTCTAGCCTTGCCACTAGGGCAAAGGTCTCACCGTAGTCAATACCTTCTTGCTGATTGTAGCCCTGAGCTACAAGTCTTGCTTTGTTTCTGACCACGTTCCCTTGTTCATCCAGCTTGTTGCGGAAGACCCATCTTGTTCCTATGGTCTTCTGGCTTCTTGGTTTTGGCACTAGATCCCATACTTCATTTCGTCTAAACTGATCAAGTTCTTCTTGCATTGCATTCATCCAGAATTCGTCATACTCAGCTTCAGCGAAATTCTTTGGTTCCTGGATTGAGACGAATGCTATGTTGCTGAGGTATCTTCTGAGTTGATTTCTCGTCATCGGGGTATTCTCAGCGGCATCAAGAATAGCACTCTCTGAGTGTCCTCTTGGAATTCTTATCTCCTTTGGTAGATTGATGTCTTGCGCTGTCTGTGTTTCAACACTCTCTGCAGGAGTATACTGGTCAGTGAAAACAATTTTAGGTTCACTTTTACCTTTAGTCAGCCCTTAAGGGAATAACTCAGCGGCTGGTTCTTGGTCAGCAGGTACTGAGTGTGGATCATCCTCGGTCAGCGGCTGGTATCTACCTGCAGGGTTAGTTTCGTCGAACTCAACATGTACTGACTCTTCTAGAACTTGAGTTCGTTTATTGAAAACTCTATATGCTTTGCTGTTTGTTGAGTAGCCTAAAAAGATAGCTTCATCAGCTTTTGAGTCAAACTTAGCTAAGCTATCTTTGGTATTTAAGATAAAACATTTACAGCCAAAGGCACGAAAGTATCCAATGTTGGGCTTTTGTCCTTTCCAAAGTTCGTAGGGGGTTTTCTTTAGTATAGGTCTAACTAGAGTCCTATTAAGAATGTAGCACGCTGTGTTAACAGCTTCTCCCCAAAAGTACTTTGGAAGCCTATGCTCACTCAGCATTGTCCTGGCAATTTCAACCAAGGTTCTGTTCTTCCTTTCAACAACCCCATTTTGTTGAGGCGTTCTAGGAGCAGAGAAATTATGGTCAATGCCGTTGGTTTCACAGAATTCAACAAACTGTTGGTTCTTGAATTCTCCACCATTATCACTTCGGATGTGAGCTAACTTAAGGTCTTTATCATTTTCAAGTTTTCTTACCAAATTTGAAAATGTCTCAAAGGTTTCATCCTTGCTACTCAGCAAGATGATCCAAGTGTACCGATAAAAGTCATCTACAATGACCAAGGAAAATCTTCTTCCACCCAAGCTCAGCGGCTGGACTGGACCGAAGAGATCCAAGTGTAGTAACTCTAATGGACGCTTAGTTGAGACAATGTTTTTACTATGAAAAGATTGTTTGGTTTGTTTTCCAGCTTGGCTGGCATAGTTGATCTTTTTCAAATTTAAGTTCTGGCAGACCCTCAACCAATTGCTTTCTTGCTAATTTGGCCAGGAGGTCCATGCTTACATGACTAAGTCTCCTGTGCCATGGCCAGGAATTTTCTTCCTTTGACACTAAGCATACAGTTTTTGAAAACTTCTTTTCTAAGTTCAGCATGAAGACATTATCAATACGAGGGGCGGTTAAAATTAACTCATTTGTTTTACCCTCGAATATTTTACATCTAGTGTCATCAAATATAACTTTTCTCCCATTGTCACATAGCTGAGCTACGCTGAGTAAGTTATATTTGAGTCTGCTGACTAGGGAGACAGACTCAATAGTAGGATTACCACCAATGGTTCCTGACCCTACTATCTTACCCTTTTTGTTGTCTCCAAAACTTACGCTTCCTCCTCGTTTACGCTCAAACGTGATGAACTGAGTTTCATCACCAGTCATATGCCTCGAGCATGCGCTGTCAATGTACCATATCTTTGACTTCTCAGCACACCTCAGGCTTACATACAATATAGCTAGTTGCTTTTAGGTACCCAATTCTTTTTGGGTCCTTGCTTGTTAGGTTCAACAGGTAAAACATCATATTTTATTTTATGACAACATACTTGGACAGTATGTCCATTCTTTCCACAGAAGTCACAGCTGACCTTCCGTTTAGGATGTCTCACTGACTGGTCAGCACCCCAGTGCTGAGCGTGCCAGCACACCTTTGTGGTGTGTCCTTTCTTCTCATAGAAGTCACACTGGACATTCCGCTGAGGATTCCATCTCTGCTGACTAGTACTTAGGTACTCAGTGTTCAGAAGATTATTTCTTTTATTCGGAACCTTAAGTTGGTTCTGAATTGATGTGACGTCCTTCCTCAGTTCTTAGAATCTGATTGGACCTCAGAGACAAACTTTTGCATAATTCCTATGTTACTATGCAAATCTGAGTTGTCCTGAAGAAGATATCGAAGGTCACTCAGTTTGACCTCCTCAACCTCGTCACATCGCCTGCTGAGTGCTCTAACCTTTTTATTACACTTTTTGACAAGTGTGTAGAGGTCACTCAGGGCATTAACCATTTCATTTCTGAGCAAGGGTAGTGATATTACCTCAGTTGAATGTTCCTCATCATCAGATGCAATGGAGGGGTTAGCATGCTCAGAAACACATGGCTCAGTAAGTTCATCAGCCATAAAACAAATCTTTGCTGACTCAGTGGCATCAGCTTCAGATGATGATGAATCATCACTATCACTCCAGGTTGCCACCATTGCCTTCTTGCCGTTCTTCCTTTCTTTCCTCAGCGAGGGACAGCTTGACTTGATATGGCCAGTTTGATGACATTCAAAGCATGTAATGGGCTTTGAGCTGTCCTTCTTGTACTTGCTGTCGCTGGAGTCAGCTTTGTACTTATCAAACTTCTTGTAAGGCTTCTTAGAATACTTGTCATTCTTTTTGAACAGCCTTTTCATCTTTCTGGTAAACATAGCCATCTCTTCATCGTCTATTGAGCTCCCATCAGTGGAGTCATCTTTCATGACAAGAGACTTTTGCTTCTTGTCTTCAGACTTTTCCTTCACCTCGAAATTCTTCATTGAGATCTCATGGGTCGGCAGTGAGCCAATGAGTTCATCATATTTATAGGTGGTTAAGTCTTGAGCTTCCTCAACAGCAGTCTTCTTCGCTTGCTAGCTTTTAGGAAGACTCCTAAGAATCTTCTTGACTTGTTCTTCCTCAGTGAAGATCTTCCCAAGTCTCTTGAGCTCGTTGATGATGTTTGTGAATCTTGCATTCATGTCTAAGATCCCTTCATCATCGTTCATTTCGAACAGCTCGTACAATCTCATATGCTCGTTCACCTGGGACTCTTTCACCTTGTTGGTTCCTTCGTAGGTGACCTCCAGCTTCTTCCAGATCTCCTACGCTGACTCACAACCTGAAATCTTGTTGTATTCTGTAGCATCTAGCGCATAGTGAAGCATGTTTATAGCCGAAGCATGATTTTGTAGCTTCTTGAGATCATCCTCTATCCATCTGGTCTCAGATTTGACAACCGTTTGGCCATCAACAATTTCAACAGGAACAAATGGGCCTTGGACTATAGATAGCCTTTCACTCATATTTGTAGCCTGAATGAAATTTTTCATCCTATTCTTCCAGAAGGTATAGTTAGACCCGAAGAATAGGGGAGGCCGAGTTATGGACAGACCCTCAGGTAAAATCTGAGTTGTCAGATTTCCTGGGAGAAACCGAGTGCTGTTTTCAGCAATAGTGGGGATCAGCTCAAGGTAGTTAAACCTTGCATAGTGAGCTTTTAAGCTCTGATACCACTTGTTGGTCCCTTATAACGTAACAAGTATAGTTCCAAGGGGGGGGGGGATAGGAACTATTTTAAAATTTGTTCGTTTAGGCTGACTTCTTTTTCTTTATGAAGAGAATTACACAGCACGTTGAGTGATTTTAAGACACTAGCTTAGTCAACTGGTGACTAAGTCAACTTCTTTCCTTAAGTCAGGAGATAGCACTTGAGTCTATTCCTGAACTCAGATACTCAATGCACACAACTCAGCGTGACCTCTTTACTTAGTCAGTTTTCAAGCAAGCAATATATATATCAAAGGAGTTTAAGGTTAGAGAGATGTTACTCAGCAGATTTATCTAGGTTCGGCCTCTATGCCTACGTCCTGTCCCCGGAACACGTTCCGAACTTTCAAATTCTCTACTGAGCTCTTTAAAGGTAGAGCACCAAACCTTTTACAACCAGAAGCTGAGTATAACAAGAGTACCTTCCTCTATACCTCTACTCACTCCTATTCTATCGCTAAGTACTATAACCGAGTACTCAGCCTCTCCTTTCTATACTTCTAAAAATGATATTGATATTGTCCTAAACAACAATTGCTAAGACACTTTAGATGATTGGAAATCACTCTAGACTTTTACACAAAAGTATGGAAATTGGTGTAAGGTATTTGCTTTGTTTTTCTCATAGATTCTTCGAGTATGAATTTGGTCAGCGTGATTGCTAGTTGAAGATCTGCATCGATTGAAGCAAATGGATGGCCTTTATATAGTGACACTTGAGGCACCTGGTCATTTCGAATTTCGAAATAACCGTTGGAGGGAAACGGCTTCCTGTCGTTGTCACTCTGTGCGTGCTCAGCGTCGTTGGCCAATAGAATTCTTGCATCTTCTGTCTTCGTCAGTCTTTGGTAGAATGTTTCGCCATTTATTGAAAAGTCCACGAGACAGCTTTCTGCGCCTTCTGAACTTTTCCCAAAGTGGAAATACTTTGTCTGGAAGTTGAACATTTCCTGCCGCTGTCCAGACTGCTTTATCGTCCAACTCAGCACCTTCATCTTGAAGCTTTTGCCACGAAGGCTTCTCGATCCTTCTCTTTCTGAGTCGTCATTTTAGTTGATACGGCTCCGTTTTTGGAATCTCTTGGGCCGAATGATATTGATATGTTGACTTGGGCTTGTCTTCCACTTAATGGGCCTTTGGTCTTTTTATTCTCAATGTCTTATATACAATTAAACTCAACATTGAACAAACACATTAGTGTAATAAATCAAAGCTTATTAAATTTAATGTGTTAGAATATTTTTACTTAAATAATTTTGTCAAATCAAAATCATGTGGAAAGGTGTTTCAACAACTCGCATCCCACAAAGGTACTTAGAGGATTCCAAATGCCTCCATATTTTATATATGGTTCATTGGGATCATTATGGAGCTATTGTCTTTGGGAGTGTGGGAAAATATTAAAGGCAAGAAAAATGTCATGGTAGAAAGTTACAGGCCCGCGATAGAGCCAACGGGCCCGTGTGCGTGCCAGTAGGCACGTTTAACCTCTATTCATACGGGGCAAACACGTAGCAAGCCCAGAGGCCGCCAGGAGCTGTGAGCAATGACTGGAAGCTGCGAGGAACTTCCCCCAATGAACCTCGGGTTGTTGAGCTACGAGCCTAGAAAATTCCAAACGGGCCCGTAGTGTGCTAAGACGGGCTAGATTCGTCTAGGACATGCCAGATTCGTGCGGAATGTGCTGAAGTGTGCCGGAATGTGTCGGAATAGTTTGAGGCGTGCTAGAATAGA
The DNA here is from genome assembly GCF_963576675.1 of Euphorbia lathyris. Taxonomy (NCBI): domain Eukaryota; kingdom Viridiplantae; phylum Streptophyta; class Magnoliopsida; order Malpighiales; family Euphorbiaceae; genus Euphorbia; species Euphorbia lathyris. The sequence continues at coordinate 13,134,841 of NC_088914.1, read as the reverse complement.
TGGGACTAGACCGGGAAACTTCTAGGGGTATCTAAGAAATTCCCCAACCGTTCCCAACTCTTCTTATTCTTTCTAAATTGTTCTTGCTCTAGATTTTTCTATGATTTTTGTGTAAATATTTCTAGAATCTTCTTAGATAGCCTATAAATAGGAGAGTTAGGCTCATTTGTAACCAATTCCACAAATCCACCAAAAAGTGTGAAAGCAAGTGAGTGACTTAGAGAATTTCCTTTGTGAATTAACATTTGCAAAACATTTTTTTTTCTAATAAAAGAGTGTTTCCTCACTTAGACTTGTGCAAGATCCTAATTCCGCTGCAAAATGTTGCCTAGCATTCGAGCTAAGCAATCGAGGTTAAGTCTGAACTAGTAGTTGGGAAGAATTTACTAGTGTCGCACGGTCGACAAACAATCGGGAGGCTGTATCCGTGACAAATGGTATCGGAGCAAATTCCGATCTACGGTGAAGTGTCACATTAGGCTACTTCTACCACCAAGTGGTATCAGAGACAAAGGTTGAAGACCAAGTTTGCAAGCAAGTTTTTCCGACAGAAAGCCAAGGTTATTGACGAACTTGTGATAGAATTACCTACAGATTTCTAATTTACCAACGAAAGCACAATGTCAAATAGAAGTGAGGCAGAAGCGACTAGCGTGCACGAGGAGAAAATTAAGAGCAAGAGGGGAAGATCAAGGTCGCGAGACGTCCTTGTCGACATCAACGGTAGGCTGGCAAAAGTGGAGTTTGCCATAGCCGATGGCCTAGATAAGTTCGAGGTGATTGATCAGCGCCTTGAGGTGCTCGAAGGGGACGAGTTCCAGCAAGAGGTGCTAGCCACATTGAATAAGGTCGCCGCTGATTGTGAGGAATGGGACAAGACCTTGGAAGCTCAAATTGCTTCTCTTAGGCAAGAACTAGAGCATGCTCTTATCGAGTTAGTCATGACAAAGGAAGAGTTAGCCTTGTGCAACAGGGCGATTGCACATGGCGAACCATCAACTTCAGGTGCATTTAGTGCGCAGCAACTAGAAGTGCCAAAACCCAAGGCGTATGGTGGTTCGAGGAATTCCAAGGAGATCAACAACTTCATATGGAGTTTGGAGAAGTATTTTATGGCATTTGGAATAGCAAATGATGCCAAAATGATCGATGCCGTGCCACTCTACTTGCAAGATACGGCCATGGTATGGTGGCGATTGAAGGAGCAAGAGATGTGATGAGGTACGTGTTCAATCGCTACTTGGGAGGATTTTAAAGATGAGCTTAAAGCCCAATTCTATTCGGAGGTGGGTGAGCTCGAGAAGAGGGCCAAGTTGCGACATTTGAAGCAACACGGTGGTTTGCAGGAGTACATCAAGGAATTTTTCGAGGTTCTCCTAGAGCTACCGAACTATCCGCAAGAGGAGGCCTTCTATCTTTTCTTGGAGGGATTACAGCAATGGGCTAGGCTAGAAGTTCAACAGAGGAATGTGAAAGAACTTTCTGCCGCAATTGCTGTAGCCGACTCGTTAGTAGAGGTCGACAAGTCAGGAAGGCAAAACATCAGCCATGACAAAGGCAAGAATGGTCAAGGTAGTGGAGCCAATGGAAAAAGTGGGGGAGACGCCCATGATCGTAGCAAGAACAACGTCCCAAAACCGTATGAAGCCAAGCCGTTCAAAGGCAATAAAGAGAATTACGTGGAAAGGCCGCTTAAGTGCTACTTGTGTACCGGCCAACATAAGACAATGGACTGCCCAATGAAGGAGAAATTGAATGCACTCATCGAAGAACGGGAGCGGCAACAAAACGACGACGTGCATGAGCAACCGACCAAAATGTACATGGGTCCCTGCATCATTTGGGCGCAATAAGAATTGAGGGACAATACAATGACAAGACATCAAGCCCCTCGACACCGAGATCTCCCCATGGAGAGGGAGAAATTTCAAGCATCGAGCCTGAGCGAGCCACGGATGTCCAAGGGAAAAAGGACGTTCCACCACCAGCGATGCCTAGTGAGCTTGCATCAGAGGGCAAGGTGGAGCTCAAACAAGCAAATGCAAAAGATTTTTCTAAGGTGTTGCTGTAAGAGGGCAAGGCGGAACATCATCCATCCAAGGCCAAACGGATGGCCAAGGATGCAATCGACAAGGTGTTTCCGTTAGAGGGCAAAGTAGAGCACCAACTAACAAGACTTCGCCCGAGGGAGCGGTGAAGCGAAGAATGTCTAAGGCCAAACGGGCGACCAAAGACGCAAGTGACAAGGGTGAACAATGTGCCATCACCCAACCGAAGATTCCTACGGCATCAAGCACCAATGGAGGAAAGGTGCGGGGAAGGCTTACCAATCAAGGGTTGTGGAAGGATAGTTGCCAACGGAGAACAAGCATGAACATAAGCCAAGAAGGTGGAGGTCGAAGAAGGCTAAAGCCACGGAGGGCCAAATCTCCGAGATCGTAGGCCATGGGGTTGGCCAACATAGGGATGAGTCATTGAAGGAACGACATGTTGCGATTTAGCAACAACCATTGAATGATGATGCTAATACCGGAGGGACAACGGCAAAACAGAAGGGCCAAACTAGGTGGAGATGTCCAAGCAAGACCGTGAGAAAACATTGTGGACAAGGAGGCGTGACACACCCTATGAAGTCAACGAGGACGTTGCCTAATGGAGTGGGGGAGGATGTCACGTCCCGCATACGTTCGTCTGAGGATTGGCCAAAGTCATATGCCCAACGGGCCAAGAGAAATGGGCTAGGGGCAAAACTATCATTTTACTGTTCATCGGGACGTTGCAGGACAAGCTGGTGGATATCGTGGACATCGGGCCAATCATATGTGCAATCGTGCACAAGGCAGCCGAGCAACGGCCCGTGCCTGCCAGGGGCCAATTTGGCAAAGAGAAGGTCCCCTTTATAATATGGGTTATACCAACTGGAGGCCTAGGGGCAGTGGACATTCATATGTTCCATTGGACACTAGCATCCCACAAAGGTACTTAGAGGATTCCAAATGCCTCTCTCTTTCTCTCTCTCTATATATATATATAGTTCCTTGGGATCATTATGGAGCTATGGTCTTTGGGGAGTGCGGAAAAATATTAAAGTCAAGAAAAATTGCCATGGTAGAAAGTTACGGGCCCGTGTACGTGCCAGCAGGCATATTTAACCTCTGTTCGTGTGGTGCAGAGGCTGCCAGGAGCTGCGAGCAATGGCTAGAAGTTGCAAGGAACTTCCCACAATGAACCTCAGGTCGTTGAGCTATGGGCCCAGAAAATTCCAGACGAGCCCGAAGTGTGCCAGGACGGGCCAGATTCATCTGGAACATGCCAGAACGGGCCAGATTCGTGCGGAAGGTGCCGAAGTGTGCCGAAATGTGTCGAAATAGTTCGGGACATGGCAGAATAGGCCGGAATAGCCCATGAAACTTCTAGGGGCATATAAGAAAGGCCCCAACCTTTCCCAACTCTTCTTATTACTCTTTTTAAATTGTTCTTGCTCTAGATTTTTCTAGGATTTTTGTGTAAATTTTTCTAGAATCTTCTTAGATAGCCTATAAATAGGAGAGTTGGGCTCATTTGTAACCAATTCCACAAATCCACCGAAAAGTGTGAAAGCAAGTGAGTGACTCAGAGAATTTCCTTTGTGAGTTAACCTTTGTAAAACATTCTGTTTCTAATAAAAGAATGTTTCCTCATTTAGACTTGTGCAAGATCCTAATTCTGCTGCAAAACGTTGCCTAGCATTCGAGGTTAAGGCTGAACTAGTAATTGAGGAGAATTTATTTTCATCGAAAAAAGATAGTTTTAACAACTTTTCTATCTCAAATCTTCAATTTTCGAACATGATTAGGCAGTGTCGCACGGTCGACAGACAATCGGGAGGTTGTGTCTGTGACAAATAGTATTGAGAGAATGAGAGATAGATTCAATCATGGTTCTAGATAAATAGTTAAAGCAGATTGTTTAAAATATTTTTCAATTAGAAACCGGGATAAAACCGGTTTACCGGGTTGATCCTGGTTCACCGGTTTTTTCCAGTTATAATAGGGTCAATATTATTGACTCTTAATTAGCATAACCAGAGCCTGGCCGGTTCCAAAATCAACTGGCTGGTCCGGTCCGGTTTTTAAAACCATGGTAAAAACAACGGACAACACTGCTTAGCTCATGAGGATGGAGGATCGTAACAAATTGAAAGAAACTACCTTTCCTAAACTATGAAAAACTATTATTTTATGATGCATGATCTGTCATTTTTGTTTTATGTGAAATATTTTATTCCAGTCAAATTGTGACAGCCTAATTAAACTAACCAACAAAATTTTTTAAGGAGCATCTTCAGAGCTCCATCACTTAATTAAATTAAATCATTCTTATTTTCTTTTAACGCTGTTTATCATATGGGAGCCCATACGTTTTTTTTATGGCTTAAATGGATCAAATGATCACTAAACTTTCAATTTCAATTTGTGCTAATTCAACTTTAAATTTTAAATCAATAACATTAGTTCGGTGACTTAAAAAGTAAAAAAACACTAGAAATATTAGATAGCTTCCACGTAAGCAATTTTCACCGCTGGTGGAAACAATATGTGTCAGCCATTTAGCTGATACGTGTTGTTTCGGCCAGCGGTGAAGATTGAATATTACTGATGTGGTAGTTATTTTTTTGGATGTCTATGTGCTTTTTAAATTATTGGAATGATTTAATTGAAATAAAATTGAAAGTTTAATAATTTTATTAAAAAAAATTGAAATTGAAATAGCATTTTAAGACCACTATAAAAAATTCAATAACTAACGGGGTGTTTGTTAGAGGGGATAAAGACACATGGATAGGGATAAAAAAACTGAGACGAGTTATCCCATGTTTGTTTTAGAGATAGGTTAGAAAGATAAGAGTGGGATAAGCTAAGAGTGGGATAAGCTCCTGCGATTTTAATAGGATGGAAAAGTCCATCTTATCCCTCAAATTAATGTTATGTAGTTTAAATTGTTAGAGCATCTCCAAGAGACTCTTAGTGCACTCTTTAAAAATAATATAAATAATTGACTCTTAGTGATTTAAGAGTGACTAAGATATATCATCTCCAATAATACTCATTGTATTCACTATTTATTTATTATTTTATCATTAAAATTATTACTTGTTGTTATATTTACCAATAGTGTAAGGAAAGAGGCTCTACAATAATAAATTATTAATAAAAAATGGATTAAAAGATACTAAGAGGTGGAAAGAGACTCTCTATTAATAGAGATGATGAAGGCTCTTAGTGATTTGAGGATCACTAAGAGAATGTTGAAGCTAATTTTCCATTCTCCCTCAAATTTTAACTTAAGAGGCAACTTAAGAGGCTGTTGGAGATGCTCTTAGGAACTAATGCAATTACGATAAACGAAACACAAACAAACACGCAAGAATTGTTTACCCAGTTCGCCACTCAATTTGAATGACTACGTCTGGGGACACTACCAAGCCAGGATATTCCACTATAATTTTCAGGATACGGATTATAAAGAAATAGACTATATTTATACTCTTCAAGAAACCCTAATCGCCCAAGAAACCCTAATTTTTTTTTTATCCCTATCGCTTAAATTAGGCATATCTATTAGTCTCCAAAACCCAACATAAATAAGGTTAAAATAGTAAAATGTATTATTTTATCATATCCCTATCCCACATAGCAAACATTGAATAATAATTTTCGACTATCATATTTTTATCGTTATCTCAACCATTTATCTTTATTCCTATCCCAACTTTTGTCCCTATCCCGATAAAAACCAAACACCAGGTCAATGTATAATTAGGTACTTAGAAAGGACATTTTAAAAGTTATTGAAAACAATTGATTGATCTTGTTGACTAAGCTTCAACACCAACTCTCTCTAGCATCAATGGATCCCTTAATACTCATTATTACCTTCTCCTTTCTTCTGATTCTCCCTCTCTACTTTCTTCTAAAAACCAAATCCCCCAAAAGGGTTCCACCAGGATCTTTAGGTCTACCCATAATAGGCCAGAGCCTGAGTCTTCTGCGAGCCTTGAATCAAGACACAGCAGGAACATGGCTCAAGGAAAGAAGCAGAAAATATGGTCCAGTCTCAAAGATGAATGTGTTTGGATCTCCAACTGTGTTTATCCATGGTCCAGCTGCTAGCAAGTTCATCTACACTAGTAACTGTGTTTCTAGTGAGACTCCTTCGTCGGTGAGGAAAATATTTGGGGAAAGAGGGATCTTTGAATTGAGTGGATATGAACATAAACGTGTTAGAGCTGCACTTGTTTCGTTTCTTAAACCTGAAGTGTTGAAGCAATATGTTGGGAAGATGGATCAAGAAATTAGAACCCAGATCAAGATCCACTGGAATGGAAAGGAAAAGATCTCGGTATGTTGTTTTTCTTTGATGATTTTGGCTTTGTTTTATTGGGGAAAAAAAGAATTAAGGGTTAAAATAACTTCTGAATTTGAATTTGGTACACATTTCGAAGTTTAGTTTAGAAGTTGCGAAAACTTAAGAAATTAGTTTAAATATTAAAATTGATTGTTTGTCGTCAATTTGTCAAATTTTTGCTAATTTTTGGACTGAATTTATATCTAACTTTGATTTGGGTTAAAATGATCGTGGTTACAAATTTCAGAGGCCATTTTAACCCTTAATTCGGGAAAGAAGTATGTTGAAGTTCAGATAAATTACACCAAAGTCGGTGGTCTGTCTCAAAGTTTAGTAAATTCAAACAGAAAATGTTGTTGAAAAAATAAAATAAAAATTGAATGACTTTATTGAAAGAAAATAAAACTTAATGATCATAAATATAAATATGATTTAGCCATAGAGCATATGCCCTTTACAATTTTTATGTGTATCAGTTTTATTTTCTAATTTGACATTTTTGAGTCTTTAACTAATTATAATCGCATTGAAAAATGGTTAACGAAATATTTAGTTTAAACTTTTAACGGTGAAACCTCTGAAATATTTAGTTTAAACTTTTAGTTGAATAAAAAAAGCGTTAGTAATTAACTACTGTATAGGAGCAGAAACCAAGGCCAAACAGTATTTCTAAAATAATTAGGTAGGAAATGGAAAAAAAAAAAACTCAAACAGAAATGAACCCAAATGCATAAATGCTAGTAAAAAATAGTTTCCGCACAACATAGTTGACTGATAAAAAAAAGTATTATTGAATTTTAACTATCAGTTTAAACTTTTAATTAAAAAATGGTTCATTGACATGGATATCAAATTTCATTAGAACTCATTTCATTTGAATCCGAAATTGCACTTTTAACATGTTTAGGGGGTGTTTGGTTACTAATTTTCATGTTTTTGTTAGTTTTTTCACTTCAAAATTGATAGTTATAGATGTTTGGTTAGAAACTTCTATTTGCCTATAACACCTGAAAAGCTGTTTTTTTCAACACCAAATAACAACATCAAACGGTAGATAAACCAAACATGCTGTAAATTAGTTTTTTTATTCATGTGTTGTGATGTTGAAAGAGGGAAAACTGTACAAAATGCAAGCGATTGCTAATGTAATCGAGTTTGATATTCACGGCTTATTAATTGTCTTGTTAACCGAGAGTTCAATATGTGCGATTATAATTAGCTGAGACGACAGTTTCTTATCTAACTAATATGAATTATCAAAAACATAACAGGCAATGCCATTTATGGAGACACTGACTTTCAACATCATGAGCTCATTTATTGTGGGAATAGAGCAAGGAACCAGAAGAGAAAGCCTCAACAAGTTCTTCCACCACATCTTGGATGGCTTATTATCAGTTCCCATCAATCTCCCCTTCACAAAATTCAACCGTAGCCTGAAATCAAGATCGAAAATCGAAAACATTATCGCGGAACTTATACAAGAAAAAAGAGCAGCACTAGAACAACAAAAAACTTCCCCTCAACAAGATCTTCTCACTTCCTTAATCAGTCTCCGAAACGAGGACAATTCGCCTATGCTTTCCGACGAAGATATACGTAGACAATGCTATTTTTACAATGATTGCAGGCCATGACACAACATCTGTTCTCCTTACCTTCTTGATCAGACTTTTAGCAACTGATGCTTCTGTTCATGCCAACATTCTTCAAGGTATATACTAATCGAAAAAAAGATCGATTTTAGATTTTCGCGCATATTCTTGTGCATAATCATTAACATTTTGAAACTACAGAACAAGAGGAAATAGCCAAGAGTAAGGCTCCGGGGGAACTTCTTACATGGGATGATCTTATAAGAATGAAATATACGTGGAGTGTAGCTTTGGAGACACCGAGAATGTACCCTCCTGCAATGTTTAGCTTTAGGAAAGTCGTAAAAGATTTCGAATACGAAGGATTTCTTATTCCGAAAGGATGGCAGGTCTTAATTTTCACCTTTTTGCAATTACTAAAGTGTGTTTCATTCTGCTGTAGTTGTTTACTATTTGCTGTTTTTTCTTCGGTTCAGGTAATAGTGGCCCCGTACATGACTCATATGGATGATAACATATTTCCAAATGCATCGGAGTTCGATCCGGGGCATTTCGAGAAACAGGCATCAATCCCACCTTACTGTTTTATGTCATTTGGTGGAGGACCGAGGATTTGCCCCGGAAATGAATTTGCAAAGATTGAAACTTTAGTTACAATACATAATTTGTTGACTCAATTTACATGGAAGCTTTCTTCTCCGGACATGTCATTTTCCAGAAATCCAATGCCAAGTTTCAAGAATGGTTTAGAGATACTAATCGAGCCAAAGATCTCTAGCTAATGAAAATCAGATGCAATTTCTGTTCAATGTACACATTTGAAGATCTTGAATGTTGCCATTGCAGATTGCTATATCACTTTTATTGCTGTAAGGAATTTCTATGTATAGTTGCAAAATTTTGAACTTTCTCACAAATTCATTTATATCCCCATCTTGGAAGCCAAAAGTGGTTTAAAAATGGATAAGGTAGAAAAAAAAAAACTCTCAATATTGGAAGCCAAAATAATTTTACTTCTAATATTTACAATTTTACTACAAATTTTACAGGTCAATTTTACTTCTAACGTTTGAAACTTACAGGGTGTTTTTCTTCCCCTGATTGTCTTTTCATATTAATAAAGAGAATTTTAAGTGTTTGAGTAAGGAACTACTGTTTGCCTTTCTTATATGAAAATTAGCTTTTTCCGAAAGCATGGACTCCATACTTTTCCAACAACAAACCGTAACAGCAAATAGCAAGTAAGACAAACGGATCTGGACAGATTTTCAGTCATGACTACTGGAACACTCTTTGCAGTCATTAATCTTGTTACGTCTCCTCTATTTGTGTGTTATGTAATTACTAATCAGTAACCAATCAAATATATATTATATACACGTGGAAAAAAAGTACAAAAGTTCAAAATGTTATCTTGTGTTTTGCACCAAATTAAAACAGTGTGTACATCCTATGTTTTTTTGCATTTTTTTTTAATTTCAAGTGTATAATTATAGTTAAGGATAAAATCGGTCAAACTTGCAGACTTTAAGGATATAAGCGTGTTTTTTATATGATATGATATGATATGGATAAAATTTCTCTTTATACCTAAAAAATAATAGTATTTTTTCATCTTATTCCTTAAAAATTTACAAATCGATTTTTTAAAGATTACTCTGTTAGCAAACATATCAAAACTACTCTTAGATTTTACTACCTTATATAAAATATGAAACCAGTGTGTTCTCTCTCCCCACTCCTTGATCTCCTCCTGCATTTCATAAATTTTTTGAGGTTCTGGTTGAGGTTGAATATCAATTGGAAGATTGAAATTTGTTTATTTATAAATTCTTTCATGAATGGTAAAATCTAAACTGGGAATTGATAACAAGCAAACAAATATTACCTTAGAAACACATCCTCAAATCTTGGTCGAGAGTCTAGAGTCGACTTACAAAAATAAGGATGTGGGGTTTTCAGATGAATCAAGGTGATCTAAGACTAGGTCGAGCCTTATATATGAATATAGAGTTTAAAAGTCTAGCTCGCTTTCTATTTTCTTCTCTTTATCTCAAGTAGAAATCAACTTATATATGAGTGACAGCCGACACTTCCTTTATTTTGCAAGAAGTATCCGATCATTCTCACATGAAAAATTTATCATATCTTCATAAGTTCTAGATACCAACATGATTAATGGAGGTCAAATATGAGAAAAAAACAAAAATAAAAGCCGAAAAATCTTAGTTCACACATTTTTACCTAACAACTGATTAGTCTTTCTATTTTGAAAAACATATTGCAAAATTTCTATCTTTTATCAATATTAGCCTTTTAACCCTTTAATTATTCTTTAGATTTCCAACCGTTATATTTGATATAAACAGACAGACAGAAAATAACAGAATAATATATTTATTTTGTATCTTAATATGTCTGTCCTAAAAGTTAAAATATATTCACTTAAAATACAAATCTTATAACGTGTTTTTTAAAATATGGACCTAAACAATATATTTGGTAAAAAAATGGAACTAATAAATCTATTTTCAAACAGGTGCAATCCGAGATGAGGCCTGAGGATGTGAACAGTTTTTAATAGCCGATGGCCCAAATCGCTTCATAATAAGGAAAATCGACAGATCTCCCTTCAAGATCCATGAGTCCATCAATTTCATGGTTGGAGTCCATCAATTTCATGGGAGATATGCGAACTCTAGCAAGTGTGAGTATGTTTGGTGTGGGCTTACCTCCGAGAGTCCTATTTCCAAACACGATTGATTGAGAGTGAGAGAGAAAATTCAAAGGCAGCATTTACCATTACTAGAAGCATCGAGATGATCCCAGTTGTATTCATAGAGTTATGTTCACATGGACACTGATGACTACCCTGATGATCAGGTAAATTTGATCATTCAGCGTTAAATCTAGACGGATTAAAGTACTAAGGTGAAGATTCAAAATATTCTAAGACTTATATTTAATCTACCTAGATCTAACTGTTGAGGGTCAATGTGAACGCCATTGTTTAGTCATATTCATGTGCCAAATTAAAGGCTAAGGAATTGTAGCTTATCCTTTCAATCTTCTTCTTCTCGTTTTTCTTTTAATCCTAAACTTTATATTTGACAAACCCCCCTCCCTAAAAAAACAAAAAACACAAAAAAAAAAAAACAAAAAGAAGTAAATTCCATTAATTAATTAAACGGGTCACCGAACATTAATATCAAGAATTTTAGCAGTAACACTAGCTTTCGGAATAGTAATATACAAAACTCCATCTTTAACCTCAGCTGCTATCTTCTCAAACTCTACATTTTCCGGCAAAGCAATCCTCCCGCTATACCTTCCATAGCTCTTCGCCGACCACTCTCCTTCTCCTTCTCCTTCTTCTCCATCCTTCTTATCTATTACCTTTTCTGCTTTGACCACCAACATTTTCTCCTCCACCCAAACCTTCACATCTTCTTTGGTCATTCCAGGCATGTCAAATCTCAATTTATACTCACTTTCTCCTTCTTTTATCTCCCATGGCGTCCTACCCCTCCCAAACGCACTTCCTTCTGCTGCCGGAGATTGCTGCGGTGCCTGCCAGCCCCCTGATGAGTAGGCAAATGGGTCTTCTATCATTCTCTCCATTGTTTCCATCATTTGCTGTACTGTTCTTGCTGTTGGAAACCTGTCCCATAACCCTGCGGAATTTTCAAGATCTTCCTTATCAGAATTTAGATACATAATGCCAAAAATTAAAAAATTTAACTTAAGAATAATAAATTAATATTATAAAACCGATTTAATTAAAAACTCAAGTTGATAGAACCGAACCTCAGTAGGTTCGGTACTGAATTTTTAGTTAAATCGGTTCTATCAACTTTGAGTTTTTATTTAAATTAATTTGTTATAAGACTTTTTCTATTTTTTTTATGCTTACTCGATTTGATAAAAGCTCGGTAAAGTTCAATTCGAAAAGATTCGGTTCGAAATATTAACGAGCTTTAACCGAATCGAGTTTTTATCGAGCTTCTAAACGGTCGAGAAAGATCTAAGAGCATGTTTAATGGAATGGTGCCACCTAAATATAAATCAGGTCCAGAAATAACAAGCTAATAAAAAAAGCTTGTAACTTTAGTATTCTTTTTGGCCCAAATAAATTTAAAAATAATTAAAAAAAAAATAAAATTAGTAATTAATCAGTAAAAGCAGTGAATTTGGCTTTCCTCCATACATTCACAAGAAGATAAAAAAATATTAAAATATTTATGTTAGCAAACAAAAATCACAAAGTTTAAGATTGGAAAGTTATTCCTTTATGTACGAAAATGGTTAGATGTTATAAGTAACGAGCTTGCAACACCCAGTTACTCTGATACGATAAAACCCCGAGAATTAAAAAAGCATTCAGAGATTTTTTAACACCCATCCACGCTCATCTGCATGCTTTCACACGGGTTTCGGAAATCCTCAACCAAAAATGACAGTTAAAACTTACCTGGTGAAACAGAAGGAGGAGGTGGTGTTTTCTTAGGCAGGGGTTGCTTGGTGGTGGTTCTCTGGAGGTGATCGAGATTGTCTCTGCTTTGTTCCGCCATGGCTTTGGGGGTTGTTTTGAAGCTAAGTACCCCATTTGATCTTTTCAACAAGGGAAGATAATTCGATGAGTTTTTTGGTGACAATGGGAGGGAAAAGCTCAGATTGGATAAAGCTTGAGACATGTTTGGTGTGATTAAATTAAAGAGGAATTAGATAGTTGAGATTGTGTTTATGAAAATGGGAGATGGAACTGGTAACGTATTTAAAGACAACAATGGAAATTTCTGGAGATTGAGAGACTGTTATGGAAGATTGGAAATTCATATCTATTCTGGAATTCTCCAGAGACAAATTGTTCTTCCTGATATTGACCCAATTGGCCCACATTTTTAGATAAGCCCATCTCACACTTTATTTTTCATATTTTTGGTCAATATATTAGAGCATTTTTTTAAGGTTAATTACAACTAAATGTCATATGGTTTCACAGATTTGCTGATGGATACTTGTGGTATTTTTCGTTAAAAACGTAACTCTATGATTTACAAAACTTTCATTTTTTTTTGTTGACTTTGTCAAATTTGACTAATAACGATCACAAAATGAAAATTTTCAAAAGTTAAACTATATTTTAAACAAATTTAATTTTTTAACTTTTTAGGTTTGAGTTCATAGTAAATATGATAGTAAACAACTTTAATTCTTGAAATTTTTTATTTTGAGTTCGTTATGTGCAAAATTTGACAAGATCAATAAAAAAATTAAAATTTTGCAAACCATAATGTTGCGTTTGTAACAAAAATTACCACAAGTATTTATTTGCAAATTCGTGAAACCACATAACATCTAGTTGTAATTAACCTTATTTTTAATAAACTCTTAGTGTATTTTTAAAAAATAATATAAACAATTCACTTTTACTGATTTAAGGAATAACTAATACATATCATCTCTAACAATATTCGTTATATTTATTAATTTTGGACAAACTATTAGCAAGCTGAATACATAAATATCGACTGTTGGTGATTTGAAAAATGACTAATATATTATCTCAAACAATTAACTAGTTGTTATTCAATTCAACTATTAATAGCTTGTTAATTGTTGATAACACATACCTATTAACTAATTTTCTATCAAAATATCTATAAAACCAAATAATTATTTGGTGCAACAACGAAAAGAAATTAAAATCAGACAACTAAACAAATACTTAGTGTCTATTTCTTTTGTAATACGGAACTACTTTTTGGCTTTTAATTCTAATCATGAAATAAAAAAAATGATTTGGTAATATTTTAAACCAACTGATTTTATCAATTAATGTGTACTATCCATAAGCAACAACAAATATCAAGCAACTAGCAGTAAAACAGAAACTAGGTAGAGTAAATTGCGTTAAAAATACAGGTACTAAATGTTCTCAAATTAAATTACACATTGAAGTCTCTTCAACAAATTCAACCCATTGGAAAGTCCAAGAATTGATTCCAAAAACTAATTGGACAAATTTTGCTTGAAAATTTATATAATCTAAAAATAAAGATAAATTTGGGCCAATTTAGTACAGAATAAATTAGGGTCAAATACATAAACATCATAGTTAAGTATAAAATTACAACTAAGTTATATCACCAAACTTAATTCTTAATATGTCATTATTTTTTATACATTATGATTTTACACTCCAATTTAAAAATTCTAAATTCTAATTCATAAATCCTAAACACTAGACAATATATTATAGATCCCTAATTTATAAACTCTAGTTCTTAAAATTGATTAAAAATAATAATTTTATTAGTTTGACATAATTGTAAATAATTTTTAAAACATGAATTTCTGCTTAATTTTCCCAATAAATTAATATTTGTGATCAAATTAAATTTCAAAAGACATGAGATTTGGATAGACTTAAAAGAGTGAGCTCATTTAACTCAAGCACCGGCCCACTATCATTATTTAAGGCCCAAATAGCTAACTGCCTATGTAAGACATAAGGGCCATATACTATTCATCCCCAAACCCATCTAAAGAGCGGTAAAAGGATTGTAATCTCATTTTTTTCCCATATACTATTCACCCCCAAACCCATCTAGGAAAAAAAACCGGTGGGAATTTCCCATCCCCATCGATTACGAGAATTTCCTGATTACATTTTCTGTAGAGGTGGGGATGAGAATTGTTTTATCCGTTAGAAGCGAGAACGGATATATGTATCCCATCATGTAAGGATCTGACAAGAGTATCAAATTAAAAAATAATAATAATAAATTAGGTATTCATGAGAAATTGAATCAAAGAAGTACAAAATGGAAGTAACGAGAGAGCATTAGAGATCATTATAAGGCTAGGATTTATATCTATCTAATTTGAGATTTTGTAGTTCCTATAAGTTCTACCTTGTAAATTGAGGGTTTTTAACTCCTTCAAGTTTTAGCGTGGGAATCTCTTTATTGGTTTAGGGTCAAAACCTTCTAACAATTTTTTCATTTCAACCCCTCTATATATGCATCATGATCCTTATACCCGTTCTTAATAACGCCCCAACAGGGATCCCGTGAATTCCCTTATTAATTTCTTGTTTAACATTTATTTTTTGGTTTTTCATATGTTTTTATTCTTTTTAGAGTTATCAGGTTAGGTCAATTTTTTTCCACCACACAACTATACCATATTAAATGCAAAAAAGTGAATTTTAATATATATACACACACAGTGAGGCTATAGAGAGGGATTCTCTTACTTTTTATTTGAAGGGAAGAATATAATTATTCTACTTACCAAACATCATCTAATTACCTAAATAATTCTCATCTCTCTCTCCTAATTTAAATAAACAAAATTTGGGATAATTAAAATCCTAAACAATTCTCATCTCTCTCTTTCCTTATTCTCATTCTCTCTCTAATTACCAAACATCATCATATCTCTCTCTTAAATTAATTAAACAAAATTTAGGATAATTAAAATCCCAAACAATTCTCATCTCTCTCTCCTTCTCATGTCTCTATCTAATTACCAAACATCATCATAATTTAATTAATTAAAATCCTAAATAATTCTCATATCTCTCTTCTAATTTAATTAAACAAAATTTATGAGAATTAAAATCCTAAACAATTTTCATCTCTCTCTCCTTCTTCCCATGTCTCTCTCTCTATAATTACCAAATATCATCCTAATTGAATTAATTAAAATCCTAAACTATTCTCATCGTAACTTTAAGTTCCAGAGGCTGGTCTTGGCGAGACCTCGCCAAATTTCGCACAAGAAGAGCTGGAAAGGCACAGGTCTCGGTGAGACCTGTAATTTTCAGTAAGTTGCAATAGACGGCTCATCTTCTCTATGCAAGTCCATACCCTTCCTCAATTGAACTCCTCAAGGTCATTCAATGCACCAATTCAGTATTTTGGAGGCTACTAATCATAAAATTCAGATTATCATCTTGATTTGAACAAGAATTAGCCTATAAATAGATGAGATGTTGGAAGAAAATACACACTTTTTCCATTTTCTATTGTAGCCAAGCTTTGCGCAATTGTCAATTACTCTTGTTTTAGTCATTTTTTGGAGATTTTAAGTTCAATTTCTAGTTTCAAAGTCATTTCCCTTTGGTTTTTGTAAGTTGATTTTAAGTTTTAAGTAAAAGTTTGTTCATCTTTCATTTCTCCATCTTCTACTTTCAATAAGTTTCACTTTATTTCATTTCATTTCAAGTATTATTTCTCCAATAACTATGCACTAATTCTTCCCTACAAGGGATGAGGGGAATCTTTCTAATGTTTTGAGTCAAGTTAGAAGACTATTAAGGTAAACACCCGAAAACAATTTGATTTAAAGAACTAAGAACGTAAGCTTAATCCACATTTCAGTTAATCGCTTTTTACTCACCATAGTATCAAGAGGTTAACGAAAAACTACATTCTTAGACTCGATAGCAAATCGATGTGGTTTCTAGCACTTCATTGTTAGGATTTCTCATTGAACTTAAAGCTTTCTTATTGTATTTAAGTAACCATTGGCCCAGTTAAGTAAATAGGAGTGAAGAATAAGAACGAGGTGGTCTAAGGTTTTAGTACAGAGTTTCTTTTAGAAATCATCATCTTTAAAATCACGAATTTCTCTTCGATGTTTCATCTCAATAGATTTCATTCGACTCAAACTTAGGAAGTGAACCCGACTCCCTAGTGTTTTACTCTATAGTTTTAACAACAACAAAAATTTCGTCGTTATTCACAACCAACCATTTTAATTCAATCGTTTAGACTTCAAAACTTATGGATAGTTAATGCTTGTGCGGAATCCATGTAGGATCGATCTTTATACGAAAGTATAATGCATTACTTGGTACGATAGAGTGGACTTGCTCTAAAAATCACGTATATGTTTTATACGCATCAATAGTATTACCTTAAACCATTTCCAACTAAAATTTGACAAGTTAGCAGGAACTGGTTCCGGCTTTTTAAGTAACAAACTTTGCAAACACTTGATTCCTTTCAATACATATCAAAAGTGCCTGCTAATAACTTTGTTCTTCACATGATGAGCAAGTATATGCAAACACATCGCTACTTTCTCATCTATCATCATGTACTTTGTATCTTTTATATCTCCTTCATGTTCAAGAATATAACACAATTTTTTAAAAGTAGGCATATTCATTCTAATTCCTGACATACAAACTTCATCATCACGATAGACAAAATCATTCACCATTCTCCTCCTTAAGAAAAAACCATTTATATAGCTTCCTTTTAAGTAAAGTATGTCAACATGTCATGATATTACAAAATAATTGATGAAACCAACATATTATGTTACATATCTCTACCGACGTCAACAATGATGCTCTTAATTTCCTTCTCCTTATTGAATTTCTTCTAGCTAAACTTAGACGAGTCATGATTCTTTAAGAAATTAAACAAGAAAGAATAACTTTATCATTTACAATATCAAACTTAAGAATAACTTTATCATGTAAATACTTCAAGCCACTTATAACAATGCATCTCTAATATTTTTGGAAAGATAAAATATGCAATTAGAAAATAACACTCAACCCAACCCTCCTTAGCTTGGTCCTTAACTTTATTTACACTATTTTTTACATATTTTTAGTAGCAAACAGTTAGACATCAAATAATAATAATAATAATAATAATAATAATAATAATAATAATAATGTTATTATTATTTTCTTAGCAAAGTATGATATGGGTCCATATTTCTATTTTTTTTATTAGAAGCGGGGAGGGAGCGAATGTTCCGACCCATTTATTAAAAAGAATGAAAGAATAAAAACAATGTCAATGAATCAAATGAATACATGAACAATATTAAAATCGGCCGAACCGATTAATTGAAACGGAAAGAGTCCATGCCCCATATCCCGGAGAAGGAATTGACAGAAGTCCGGTGTATCTTCCCACCAGCATTCACCTGCTCCTACCAAAGTTGGCGAGGCGGTCCGCCACTTGATTTCATTTACGATATACGTGGGAAACAGTGAAATTCATTGCCTGCAGTTGAACCTGACATTCCGACCAACTTCAAATAGAGCAATTGAAGTTTGTATTTACCAAATTCCACATTATCAAATCGATATCATTTTCAATGAGCAGCTTTAATCTCATATTCTTCTCCTCAAAATGTGATACAGGTTGAAAGCGATAAATGGAGGTTTTAGTCGTAAACCAACAAAGATCTTCTTCTCTAGCTAGACTAGAAGGAGTGAATCCCGATAAACAAAGGTATAAACCTTTAATCTCAATGAGAAATGATATTTGATTGATAAAAGTTGCCTTATCCTTACAAAAATGAGGGTTTAAATACAACCTCTAAAGATAAGTAAAGGACAGGAACTATCCCTATTAGGGTTACAATATGGTTAACAATAAAAGGGTAAGATAGGTGATGCACCCAGACAACAGGTACAGAGGTGCAGGTATGGAGCGTCAGAGGTTGTTGGAGAATTCCTTCGGCAGGAAGTAAACTTGAGATCCGCCCAGTGTAGTTGTTGGTACGCCTCATGGCGTACACCTAGATCCGCCCCGCTCGCGTGTCCAGGGGATCTGCCCTCTTGGATACAACCTCTATGGGAACGCCGAGAGGAGATCCGCCAAGGCGCGTGTTATTATTGATCCCAGTTAGGATGTCCGCATCATTCTCTCCTTCTTTAAAAGAATTCGGCACTGGCTGGTCTGTGTTGTTCTCCAAAGGGTCATCTGACTTCCACGGGCTAAGGTCACGAACATTGAACGCCGGTGAGACTTTACCAAGCCAATTTGGCAAAGCTATGTGATAGGCATTGGCATTGACCTTCTTGGTGATCTTATATGGCCCGTTCTTTCTCGGTCGAAGCTTGCTGCTTGTGGCGTTGGCGAGTCTCTCTTTTCCCAAGTGAACCATAACCTCATCTACCTCTTGGTGCATCTGGACATAGTCTTTGGCTAGCTGGTTTGCAGTCACGTTTCCTTTGGGAAGGTGGGCTATATCAAGGACGTGATTCGGGGTCTTAGTGTATACCACCTCAAAGGGTGACTTCCCAGTTCCCGAGTGTACAGATCCATTGTAGGCGAACTCAGCTTGTGCCAAAACCACGTCCCACATCCTGGGCTTATCCATACATTTGCTGCGCAGTAAGTTTCCCAAAGTCCGATTGACCACTTCTGTCTGTCCGTTTGTCTGAGGGTGGGCGGTGGTACTAAACTTCAGAGAAGTATCAAAAAGAGCCCACAAGGTCCGCCAGAAGTGACTCAGGAACTTTGTGTCACGGTCTGAGACAATGCTCTTTGGTACACCATGTAGTCTGACAACCTCCTTGAAGAATAGCTTGGCAGTTGCTGAGGCGTCGTTAGTCTTACGGCATGGTACGAAGTGTGCCATTTTCGAAAACCGGTCAACAACCACAAAGATGGAATCCATGCCTCTCTGAGTTCTGGGTAACCCTAGGACAAAATCCATGGACAGATCCTCCCATATGGTTTCTGGTACAGGCAAGGGTAGCTGTAAGCCAGCATTTGTAGCGTGTCCCTTGGCGGTCTGGCAGATATAGCATCGTTCTACCAGGTACGCCACATCTCTTCTCATCTTGGGCCAGAAATAACGGGAACTCACTGCTGCATATGTCTTGTCTCGCCCAAAATGTCCCCCCAGGGATCCGCCATGTAGATCTCGGACCACCTTCTCGCGGATAGAAGTACAGGGTAAACAAAGTTGGTTGCCCCTCATTAGATACTCATCCATCAAGTGATACGCCCCATCCCCATGTTGGCGCTGGCACTTCTCCCAGATAATTCCAAAGTCAGGATCCGCCAGGTACTCTCCTCTGATGTGTTCGAAACAATCGGTCTCCAGGTTGACTGTTTTTATTAGTGCAACCCTCTGACTCAAGGCGTCCACCACTATGTTCTGTTTTCCCGCCTTATGGATAAGTTTATAGGGGAACTTATCTATAAAGGCAGAACACCGGGCGTGCATGGAGCTTCGAAGTTGCTTCTGACTTCCCAGGTATTTGAGAGCTTGATGGTCAGTGTAGAGGATGAACTCTTTTCCCACCAAGTAATGTTCCCATACTTTCAACGCCCTCACTACAGCATAAAACTCTTGATCATACGTTGCCCATTTTTGCCGTGCCTCACAGAGCTTCTCACTGAAGTATGCAATGGGCCTCTTTTCTTGCATCAAGACACCACCAATCCCAATTCCACTGGCATCACACTCAACTTCAAACAATTTGTCAAAATCGGGATACGCCAGCACTGGCGCTGTACTCAGCTTTTCCTTGATCAAGGCGAAGCTCTCTTCTTGGGCGTCCGCCCACTCGAACCCCTTTCCCTTCTTCAAACATTCCGTCAACGGGGCCACTATGGAACTGAAGTTCTTAATGAATCGGCGATAGAACGTTGCTAGCCCATGAAAACTCCTGATATCCCCCACGTTCCTCGGGGTAGGCCATTCTCGGATGGCTCTTACCTTCTCCCCATCAACTTGGATTCCATTCCCACTGACCATAAATCCAAGGAAAACTAAGCTCTCCATGACAAAGTCACACTTCTTGGTGTTGGCGTATAGTTGGTGTTTCCTT
The DNA here is from genome assembly GCF_963576675.1 of Euphorbia lathyris. Classification (NCBI taxonomy): domain Eukaryota; kingdom Viridiplantae; phylum Streptophyta; class Magnoliopsida; order Malpighiales; family Euphorbiaceae; genus Euphorbia; species Euphorbia lathyris. Next base: position 13,114,252 of record NC_088914.1, on the reverse strand, counting down.
AACAGGTCAAACACTGTCTGCAAGTGCTCTTCATGTTCCGCCAAGGTCTGGCTGTGGATCAAAATGTCATCAAAATACACAACTACGAACTTCCCAATCACTGGGTGAAGCACCTGATTCATCAGTCTCATAAAAGTACTAGGGGCGTTGGTCATCCCAAAGGGCATAACTAACCATTCATACAATCCATCTCTTGTCTTGAAGGCAGTCTTCCACTCATCCCCAGATCGGATTCGTATCTGATGATACCCACTCCTGAGGTCAATCTTGGAGAAGACTCGAGATCCGCCAAGTTGGTCCAATATGTCATCCAACCTTGGAATCGGGAACTTGTACTTGATGGTGATCTTGTTAATAGCCCTACTGTCAACACACATCCGCCAAGACCCATCCTTCTTCGGTGTAAGTAAAGCTGGAACGGCGTAAGGACTCATACTCTCCCTAACGTATCCCATCTCGATGAGTTCCTCCACTTTCTGTCTCATGATGTCATTCTCCTTTGGGCTCATTCGATAGTGTGGGAGGCTTGGTAAACTAGCCCCGGGCACAAGATCGATATGATGTTGGATTTCCCTCAAAGGTGGTAACCCACTTGGCAGTTCGTTAGGGAACAGATCCTGATATTCGCCAAGTAGGCGGGTCACTTCACTCGGCATCTCCCTTTCGTCCCTTTGGGCGGATTCGTGATTCGCCTTAACCATTACCACATATACCATTTGGCTCTCTTCACATTCGCTGACAAACGATTTGTGTGTAGGACAGACTACCAAGGTAGACTTCTCGTCGGCCTTTGGCTCTCTCACCATTGGTGTAAGGATAAACTTCACCCCATTCTTCACAAATCTGTAAGTGTTCTCTCTTCCGGCGTGGGTGGCGTTGTTATCAAACTGCCAGGGTCGGCCCAACAATAGGTGGCATGCGTCCATGTCCACCACATCACAACAGACTTCATCATGATAGTTACCAATCTCAATCGGTACCTTGCATCTCTGGGTCACCCTCAACTCACCCACGTTCTTGATCCATCCCACCTTGTAGGGATCAGGATGCGCCTCTACCAACAACCCGAACTTCTGAACGGCGCTGCTACTCACAATGTTCTTCTGGCTCCCACTATCTATTATCACATTACATCGCCCGCCCTTCATAAGACAGCGGGTCCTGAATAGTCGGTGCCTCTGATCGCCCTCTATCCGGCTGGAGACAAACAAACGCCGTACCACATGAATGGCGTACCTCTCTTCACCCACCACCTCATCATCTTCTCCCAAGGGTTCACAAAATACTTCATCCTCTTCGTCATAGTCATCTTTATACCTTTCCACCATGTTAGCGCTCTTTCTTCTAGGACATTCGTTGGATCTATGTCCTGGCTCATTGCACCGAAAACATTTGAAAGGTGCTGGCCTTGCATACGGATTGTTGCTCTTGGGTGGTATAGGTGCTTCTTTGTATGGTCTAGTATCTCCAACGGATCCCCTTCCCACACTGTTAACCTTGGCCCCACTGGTACTCGTCACCTGCTTGCCTTTGTCATAAGACCTTACGTTATCTCTTCCTCCAGGCGTATACTCAGTAGTGGCGGATCTCCTGGATCTCCCGGTCAGTTGGGATTCAGCCTTGAGGGCTAAATTCCTAGCATCTTGTACTCGCACCACCATCTGTGTGCCAATACGATCCTGGATGTTGTATCTCAGCCCTTCTAGATACCTAGAGGTCTTTTGGCTTTCAGTCTCAGACAAGTTGGCTCTCGCCGAAAGCCTCAAGAACTCTGAAGTATACTCATGGACACTTCGAGTCCCTTGAGAACATCCCCTGTAGGAGCTGTAAATATACTGCTCATAATCCGGCGGTAAGAACCGCTCCCTCAACATCGCCTTCATCCGTAGCCAAGATCTAATCGGATCTCTGCCCCCTCTTCTTCTTTCCTCCCTCATCTGATCCCACCAAACTGATGCGCCACCCTTCAGGCGATACGCCACCAGTCTAACTTTCCTCTCATCAGGAATACCAGCATACTCAAAGAAACGCTCAACTTCCGATAACCAATCTAAGAATCCCTCTATATCCAGCTCGCCACCAAAAGATGGTAAATCTATTTTTAGCTTAAAGGCATCATCTCTGTCAAAGTTTCCTAGGTCTGGTTCTGCCCTAGCCATACCCACACGCCGGTTATCAATCGGACCACCATTCCTCACAGTTCTAAAGGCACCATTGTCCCCAATATCCTCAAAATCATCACTATCACTATCAGCGTTATGTACAAGGACAAAGTTGGGTCTTCTTACCTCAGGATCCCTAGGACCCATTTGTGGAAGTTGGACATTTGTCAACGGCAGTCGAGGTGGCGTGGGTTGCCTTTGGGGTCGTGGTTCAAGGACTCCTTCCCTCCTCTGGTCGGGCTCCCCGGCGGCTGGTCTGACCACTGCACGGATCTCCAATCTGAGGTTTTCTAGGGAAGCGATTAGCTCCTGGAACCGTTGGTCATTTTGTTTCTGCCGCTCAAGGCTGGCCTGGATTTGTTCCGCGAGGTGCTCTCTCAGCTCCTCATATCTCCGATCACTGGTTTCCATGGAATCTTGCGGTTGTCGGGGTTGAACCATTGCCAAAAGAAGTTTCGGGTCAGGAAACGATTGGCTCTGATACCAACTGATACCGATTGAAAGCGATAAATGGAGGTTTTAGTCGTAAACCAACAAAGATCTTCTTCTCTAGCTAGACTAGAAGGAGTGAATCCCGATAAACAAAGGTATAAACCTTTAATCTCAATGAGAAATGATATTTGATTGATAAAAGTTGTCTTATCCTTACAAAAATGAGGGTTTAAATACAACCTCTAAAGATAAGTAAAGGACAGGAACTATCCCTATTAGGGTTACAATATGGTTAACAATAAAAGGGTAAGATAGGTGATGCACCCAGACAACAGGTACAGAGGTGCAGGTACGGAGCGTCAGAGGTTGTTGGAGAATTCCTTCGGCAGGAAGTAAACTTGAGATCCGCCCAGTGTAGTTGTTGGTACGCCTCATGGCGTACACCTAGATCCGCCCCGCCCGCGTGTCCAGGGGATCCGCCCTCTTGGATACAACCTCTATGGGAACGCCGAGAGGAGATCCGCCAAGGCGCGTGTTATTATTGATCCCAGTTAGGATGTCCGCATCAAAATGGAAATAATATTAAAGACATATAGATTCTCGATTTGTTGAGCAATTCATCATTAATCCTTAAATTAGACTCTCCAATTTTAAATTCATTAGAGTAATTCATCATCCCTTTCAACCACTCTATAATTCAAACTTATCATTGCGACAATTATCTGACCCTCAATAAGTCCCTTTCACTTCTCAACCATCTTTGAATACTGAATTAATGGGTCAATCTGCAAATTTAAGTACAAGACAATCATGGAAATAATGATAATTATAATGATCATAATCCATATGGTTCTTCATGGGTTCTTCCATCTCCAACTACATCAGTTCCTCCAGCATTAACAAAGATATAAATAAGTAATTATATACTAATTATAGAACTTATTCCAAATTGATCTAAGGTTAGAGTACGGTAAGAATGAGAGGATTCCAATTACATTATAAATTTCACCCAAACATATTAATGGACTTTTAGTGTAATGGGGATTCCATTATAAAGCTCATATGTCTTACCAAAACGTATCCTTAGAACTCAAGCTTCCTTACCATTGTCTTTTTGGGCTGATTGTATTTTACATTCTCCTTATTTGATCAACGTTATGCCAACACATGTTTTTAATGATGTAACTCTATATCACATGTTATATAACATGTTCGTTGTATATGATAATTTGAAGATCTTTGGCAGCTTAGTTTGTATAGTCAATTTTAAACTAGGAAAGATAAAGTTTAATCCACGTGCTTTACGATGCATTTTTTTTGTTGATTTTAAACCATGTGTTAAGGGATATAAAGTTTATAATCTTTTGACTCATACATATACCATTTGAGAGATGTGAAGTTTATAGAGCATGTTTTTCCTTATGCAGCTTCATACCTATTTAAGAATGTAGAAAATGATCAATTCTTAAGTCATGAATTTTTTGACACTCTTTTTCCTTTATGATGCTCCTATGGCACAAGCTCAGACACATCATGGTTTAAAAAATGTGGATGTTCAACAAGGTTTTCATTTTCCTCCTCTAAACCACGTGAATGAGATCCAAGAAAATGATTATTTTACTCTACATCCACACAACTGGGATTGAAAGGTTTTTTGCAAATGCAAATTGGGCCACTTGTATACAATACAAGTAGGGATGTACAATGAATAATTTTTTGGTATTTGGAACCCAACCCAACCCAATCCACTAGAACAAATAGTTCATGGATTGGTTGTTAAAACCAACCCAACCCATCAAATATTCAAATTAAAAGAGTTGGGTTGGATTGGGTTGGGTTGGGTTGAATGTTAATTCAAATAATTCAAAATGACAACTATATATAAAACAAACTATAACTTTGAGAATATTAATTATTATATCAACTAAAACAATAGCTGTAACTTAAAAAAAAATTAAAAAACTATTTTAATTCTTAATAAACTTAAATAAAATATCAATTAAAATAATAACTCGAATTTTTTCAAAAAAAAACCTAGAAATTTGTTCACTTGAATTTCAATTAACATATACGTAAAAACTATTAGTCCAAATATGTAATGTTCTATCAAATTAAAATATAACAATATTATATTAAAATAACCTACAATCAAATTAAAAAGTTTTCGATGGAGCATCATCAAACAACAATGTAGTAGTCATCCAAATCATCAAGAATTTTTTAAATTTCAGAATTTCCTGAATTTGTAAATTTCTGAAATTTCAGAATTTTTGAAATTTCAAAATTTATGAATTCTATAATTTTCAAAATTTTAGAATTTCTGGAATTCCAGAATTTTCATATTCTGTAATTTTGAGATTTTCGAAATTCTAGAATTTCCAGATTATGGAATTCCAGAATTTTTGGAATTTCAGAATTTCCAGATTATGAAATTCCTGATTTTTGAATTTCAGTATTTTTGAAATTCTAGAATTTTTAAAATTTTAGAATTTTGTGAAATTACAGAATTTTTGAAATTCTATAATTTCCGAATTCTGGAATTCCAGAATTTTCATATTCTGGAATTTCAGAATTTTCAAAATTTTAGAATTTTCGGATTTTGGAATTCTTCCGATTCTGGAATTCCAGAATTTCCAAAATTCGAGAATTTCTGAATTTCAGAATTTTCGAAATTACAGAATTTCAGAATTTTTGAAATTCTAGAATTTCCAGAATAAGTATGAAAAACGAGTTGAAAGGAAACTATATATAATGAGTTGAAAAATCTACTAATATTAAAGAATAAGTATGAAAAGAATAATATGAAAAGAATAATTCTGCTTTAGTGTATGAATAATTCAAATTCTCTTCAAAATTTCTTAATCAAACTCAACCCAACCCAACCCAACAAATAAATTAGATAATATAGAATATGTTGGGTTGGATTGGTGGGTTGGGTATATTTTGTACAGCCCTAATAAAAGCATCTCAGGATAGGGAAAATTACATAGAAATTCATGTTCTAAAAGCTATTTACAACTATGTCAAGTCATAGTTTTGGATTATGTCAAACTAGTTAAAATCATTACTTTTAATATATTTAAGGATTAGAATTTATAAATTAGAAGTCTAGAATATATTTTCTACGATTTATGATTTATGAATTGGAGTCTAGAATCTTTAAATTATGATGTAAAATCATAATATACAGAAAATAATGACATATTAAGAATGAAGTTTGGTGATATGACTTAGTTGTAATTTTGTACTTAATTATGATATTCATGTAATTGACCCCTCGTGATACTGTGTGTTATTATGATAGCCTCCGATATATGAAAAATAAGAAACATGTTATTGTTTTCAAATTATCAACAAAAGTAGAATATCAGTCAACAACAACAGAATTACAATGGATAATCTATTTATTACATGTTATTTAGTCACGTCAGCAAATCACCTAGCATATATCTTGACAAAGCCTTTTCCACTAAAGTTATTTATACTTGCTTTAGGCAAGCTTGGAGTTTAATCTATTTACACTCCAACTTAAGGAGGGGTAACAAAGTATAAAACGATGAGTTTTATAATCAAGGTGTGACACTTGTAATTAAGATAGGTGACATGTATATATGGTTAGCTTGGTTTTAGTTTACTGTTATCATTTAGTATTTTAACTTTACCAATTATGGTTTTCGCATTCTCTCTGTATTTCTTTACATTCAATACAATTTGACCTTTATCATATTTGTTATTTTGAAATAATTTAAATACAAATGACAAGATGAAGGACTAAACTGTATTTAAAAAATTTCTAGGACAAATTGGTCCTGCAAGCCAAATTGTCACGATAAATTGACTCTTTATACTTTCTAAGACTGAATTGTATCTAAATATAACCCGAAACGTTTTGTACAAGTTTTCAAGAGTTTTGATTTCTAAAATATATATAAAAACGTGAAACGGTTTAAAATCATAGTTACTGTGAAACATAAGTTGAAATCAAATGTGTTTGTCAAAAGGAAATATATCTTCTAAATTGGTGTAGCCATCCCAAGATAACAAATAGTCCACATTATCAATCCAGTGTTGGTGATCCTCATCTTCTTGCTTTGAATGCTCATCAATTGTTGAATTAAATGATTCCGATTGATCAGTATTTAAGGCTTCCGATTCTGATTTACTCAGATTCTGAGATGAATTGGAATCTTGAATAGGATCATCAGCCAATTTCAACTGATCTGAATCAATTGCTTCCTTAGAAACATGTTTATCAGAATTCTTGCTTTGCTCAACAAGCTTTAATTTCTTCTTAATTCTTGTATTCCAGTGATTTTTTATCTCATTATCCGTCCTGCCTGGAAAATGTGCAGCAATCTGTGACCACCTGCGGTCATGTGACCATAGTTGGCTTAAAAAATTCATAGCAGAGTAGGGGCATTTAAAATTGGATGGATTATTATAACATCAAATTTCAACCCATTGAAAGGTAATGGTTTATAGGTTACAATCGGTTATATGGATTGAATGAGTTGTGAATCTTATATTTAAGGGTTTAATCCATTCAACCCATCTAATTCTCTATGTTCTCACTTTGTTTTATTTATTTATCTGGTTTGAAATTTATTTTATTTTTTGTTTTTATATTTTTTAAATTGAAAAAAACGAAAATTGTAAAAATAGCGGATCGAGAAAACGAAAAAAGTAGAAAACTTAAAAACGGAAAAATTGAGGAGAACGAAAAAAACCGTGAAAATAAAAAATAAAAAAATAAGAAAAACAAAAAAAAACCTAAAATAGAAAACAAACAGATTCGAGGATTTTTTTTCTCACCCCCACCTCACACGGATCTCCACGGGTGACAGGGAATTCCCGTCCTAACAAAAAGAATTAAAAATTATTTATCACCAGTTTGAAACTAGTAAATATACTGGTTTCTAAACCATAAACGTTACTTATTTTTACACAAAATTAAAATTAAAAAGATGCATATGGCTTTAGGGTATTGAAAACAAAATAAAAATTAGTAAGATACATAATACAAAGGTGAAATATTTTGGAAAGGTTAGCAAATATGTTGAACCAAACTGAAATCTTAAATTATGATACCTAGAAACCATTAACATAAATTAACTAGAATGAAGGATGTAATTTAAAAAAAAAAATTGGTAACAAGGGAGGGACTATACCACCGACAGACAAAACGAACCAACTAAAACAGAGGTACTATCCAGTATTGATTAACATATAATAAAAAATTTATCAAAAAAAAAAAATTTATATATATATAAATAAGATAAGATAAATAAATAAAGACAGCAAAAATGAAAAAAAAAAAAAAATAGTAAAAGAACAAAAAGAATATCTTAAACCATATAATGCCGGTTTAGTTTTTTACTCTATTTTAGATGTATATAAAAAGAGGAGGAAAAAGAAAAATGAAAGAAAAGTAAGAAAAAAATAGTAAAGAAAATAAAAATAAAAATAAGTTTCAACCCGCTACAATCCATCCAACTCATATAATTCAATATGTTAAATTTATTTAACTCACTCAACTCGTATAGTTAACACCTTTAAAAAATGGAGCAAGGAGTGGTTCAAATCTCCAATAGTACGGGTAGGGATGGCAACGGGTACTGTATCCGCGGGTACCCGGCACTACCCGACCCTAATGGGACTACCCGTATCCTGTATAAAAGGGTATGAGACGGGTATGCGATCAAAATCATTACCCGTTAGGGTAATGGGACGGGTATGGAAATACCCCCAGAGTACTCGGTACCTGTTACCCATCATAAATCTTTTATATATGAAAAAATATTATTGTTTCTTGTATGTAAAATGTGAGATTTGAACTCCAACCTTTTGTTGTTCAACCATTGAGTGATAGAACTAATTTACTTTATTCTTATTTATTAAGGTTTAATTTATTCAATCTTTAAATCTATGATTTATTAAATTTGTACTTTGTTAAATTTGTAATATTTTTTGTTTTATTTATTGATTCTTAACGGGTAAGGGTACCCACGGGTACCCGTGAATTAAATGGGACGGGTATGAGATCCAAAAAATATACCCATTAGGATAATGAGACGGGTACATGTAATTAAAAAATAAAAGGATAAGAGTTTGGGATTGACACTATCCGCGGGTACCCTACCCGTTGCCATTCCTAGATACGGGTCATATTTTTTTGGACAAATTACACGTATGAACAATCAACTTGGGTTTACTTTTATGGTTTCTGAACTGTAAAAGCAGACATAAAGCCTCTGCTTTTTACTATTCAGTACCATAAAAGTAACTTAACGTTTTATATCGAGCAGGGAACCTATATTATAGAACCGATGAGAACAATATGATTAGCAATTTTTTTTTTTTTGAACCTATATGATTAGCAATTTTAATTGTTGAAATATTTGTTTTCTGATTATTTAACTGTTATTTGGTTAAGAAAAAAACAGATTTTTTATATAGCGATCGAGAAAAATCTGAAAATTCTAATTTTGTGTAATCGAAAATGTGGTTCTATGTTAATTCTAAACAATATTAAGTCTTAAATTTTCATTTTGAGATGGTTAGTGGATATTTTAATATCATTTACTTTTATAGGGTACTTTTTTACTTTTTGTTTTTTTGTTTTTTTTTTTTTTTGTATTTCTTCTTCTACATAAGTATTATTCTGTTAATTTCTATAATCAGAACTTAACGGACGTATCACGTTCGGGTATCAAAATACATTTTTTTAAAACTTTAAGTATATATTGATGCTATTTTGTACGTGGAGTCTAAATTGATATTTTTCAAAAAAACATATGCCTATTTTAGTATGTTATCCCAGAATGAAATTGTATGAAATATAACATATTATTTATTTGTCAAATTATCATCATAAAAGTAGAAAAGTGCTCCATTAATTTGAGAAAGATGATTCAAAAAAAAAAAAGAAATTGAGAAAGAAGTACCTGTTACCCAAACGTGAATGAAGTTGGATAATTTGATCTTCTTCAGCTTCAGTTAAAGCTCCTCTTTTGAGATCAGGTCTTAAATAATTCATCCATCTTAATCTGCAACTCTTTCCACACCTTGCCAGACCTGCAAGTTTTGGGAGGACTCTCCAGCATTTAATCCCATTGTTGAGGATGAAATTTGTAAGTTTTTCATCTTCTTGAATGGTCCATGAACCTCGTTTCAAACCAACCTTATCACAGCAAGGTTTTCTTCCCATTTCTTAATTCTAACTTCCAAACAATGCCTTACTATTTCAAGAAAAATGCCCTTTGATTATTAATTATTCATCCCTAAGAGCAGCCTTCTTCTTCAATTCTAACTTAATTATTTATTTATATAATTATATAAAGTCAAGCTAAAGATTCGATTGCCAGTTCATATCCTGCCTCTAGAGGATTTGATTTCCCTAAATCAATCATTAGACATCACCGTGTATATTAATATAGAGAAAAGTATGCAAATAAACATTGTGGTTTGACCGATTTGTAAAAAGAGTTCACGTGGTTTAAAAGTTTGTAAATATAATATGTACTTTGTGAATTTTGCTGTTAAATGATATGTGGATCTATTTTTCGGCTAACAATACTCGTGCTTTAGTTAATTTGTAAAGTTAGACAGTGTAGTTTGGATGATTTGCAAAGTCAGTCATTTTAATTACTCTAAATAACTCATTTTTTTTTGAGATAAATAGTCAAGTAATAATTTTTGAAAAAATAACTGAGTTTGTAAATTGCAAAAACTACAGACTCTTGTTTACATAAACTGTAATAATTGTCTTTACAAATCAGTCAAACTACAAAATTTATTTTTATAACTATCCCTATATTTTATAGGGTAATTAATTTACTAGTCCCTATATTTTGACAAAACACACTGTTTAGTCTCTATATTTTCAAAAATACATGATAAAGTCCCTAACCTTTTTCTCGATGAACTGTTTAGTCCCTAACGTTTTTCTCGATGAACTGTTTAGTCCCTGCCGTTAGACCCTCATGAAGATTTTGTTAGTCAATTTGGATTTGCATTCTTCTTTTCCTTTATTTTCCTTTCCTTTAAACTCTAATATATCTGAAATCAACTTTGAGTGTTCTTCTTTTTGATTTTCTTCTTAATCGTTCAAATTCGTAAGCATTAAGTCTGTTCTTTTTCTTGTTTTCCATACAAATAGCTTCTTCTTCTAAATTGGATTTCCTCTTCTAAAGTTTGAAGGTAAATAGTAAAGGGTAATTTAGTCATTTCCGAAGTCATAAATGGTAAAAAATCTAACAAACAGGCGGAAGGACTAAACAGTTCACTGAGAAAAAGGTTAGGGACCTTACCATGTGTTTTTAAAAATACAGGGACTAAACAGTGTGTTTTATCAAAATACAGGGACTAATAAATTAATTACCCTATTTTATATAGGTATATATGTCAACTTTTTTACCAGGATGGTTTTGTTTATTATTAATTAGAATGGTTTTTATTTTTGGTAAAAAACCTGAGAGAGTGATAAAGAGGTCCGAACATCTCAACTAGACTGTCACCTTCAGAAAACCCCCAATTAATAGAATAATATAAAAATTTTTTGATAGAAATTGGGACGAGATAGAACTTAGACGGGGTGAGCACCCATGGCCCAAGAACTATCAAACCCACAATATATTAATAAAAGAAAAATATGAGCGTTTGAACAAGAGAAGAACAAACAAAAGAAGGGGAAAGGAGAAAAGAAAAAAAAGTCAAGAAATACGCAAGTGCGAAATACTACAAATGTCATCATCGATAAACCTGTGGCAAAAAGCAGGAGCTGAAGGCCACCAATTGATCACTGAGGAAGAGACTCCAAATTTTGCCAATGCATCAGCATCTCTATTTCCTTCGCGAAAGATGTGTGAAAAGAGAATGTTCATCCTAGAGCAAATGTTGAGACAATGCAACCACTCTTGTCGAATACTCCAAGGAACATTCATGGAACGATGTTTAAGCAGATTAACTACGTATATTGAGTCTGACTCAACCCAAAGCTGATGCCAATTTTTCTCCCAAGCAAGTTCAATTGCGAAAATAGCGGCTCTCAATTCAGCCATATAAGCAAAAGAAGGAGGGGTAGAAAAGGCAAAGCAACCTTTGGGAAAGCCTCGAAAGTTTCGAAAAATACCTCCCGCTCCAGCCTCGCCAGGCGTGCCAAAAGTAGAGCCGTCCACATTGACTTTAACCCATCCTGGAGGAGGTTTAAGCCAATGGACCGGGATAATATTGGGAGCAGGAGGCGGCCTAGGAGAAGCCAAAAGCCGGGATAAGATAGCAACATCTCTCCTTGAAGAGCAAAACCCTTTAGAAGTGGCAAAGGACTCTTGAATCATTCGAAAGAGGGTGATCTTCGAGTGCTGAATAGAAGGAGAAATTTCCTTAAAGATTGCTTCATTCCTGTAATACCAGATTAACCAGATGCAAGTGACAGCGGCAACACGCCAGATCGTCGATACCTGAGAGCTAAAATGAATGCTACGAAGAGCGCTGAGGAAGTGGATGAATTTGGAATGACGAGTCAAAGAGAATAATATAAATTGGATGTTCTTCTTTGTAAGAATTGTACAAATCTATTTCGTTCGACTATTAATTGATAGTTGTTGTTATTAGTTGTTTATTATTGTGTTTAATTGTTATTATTGATTCATTCATTTTTATTAATGTCTAATGCAAGTAAGTTTTAAATTAATCAATAATTCTAATGTGAGTAAGTATTAAATATGAATTATTAAAATATAAAATATAATACTATTCATAAAAAAATATAAAATATAATAATGATATTATAATATTAAAGTAAAATGTGTTTTGCTGGAAAATAATAATTTTGTTAAAATTAAGAGGAAATCTTCATAAATGAGTTTTTCCTAAAAAATTCAAACATTTAGTATTTTTATAAAACGGTGTTAACTAGGTGAATTTGGTCAGTCACAGTTAGATTTAGATTCATTACAATCATTGTTAAATCTAGTATCATTATAGATAATGAACCTAAATCTAACAATGACTGGTCAAATTCATTGATCAGATATTCACCGCCTATTTCTAATAAAGTAATTTAAGGAAATAGACGTGAGTAATTGTGATTATCATTATTCGTGTTTTCTAATTAATATTTTTTTTTTGAACCAAATCTAATTAATATTCCTAGAAAAAAAATAAAGAAAAATAAATATTTTCAACGTTGTTTTCCTTTTATATATATTTTTCGCATTATTATAAATTTGAGTTAAACAGATCAAAAAAGAAAATCGTTGGATGGTTTTATATGGTGTGGGGCAACTAAGTGAGGGCATGTCTTCCACTCTTCTAATTTTCTATACTACAATTTATATTATCATGTTTTCCACAACTAGGACTTTCTTTTTCCATTTTTCTTCTTAAATCAATTAAAATTTGATTTATATATCCATTATTGGAAATTTAGCACGAAACAAATAATTCTATCATTACGGATATAAAGTGGGTTAGGGTTCCGGTTCTGCCCTTTGGTAATAGAGAAATCCGTCTAGGGACCTAAAAATAGGGGTCCATATAATAATTTTTCCATACGAAAAAGTTATAAAAAAATTAAAAAGACATTGAAATAAATTTTAATTAATGATTTTATGTCTAAAAAAGACAGTAGTTTTTAGATGATAATATTTTTACGTTGATATGAATATATTTTTTCTCTTTTTTATAAATTCTAAAATTATAAGGTATTTTTTTCATCATTTTTATAATGAAAATGCTTATACATTAGGTACACAAAAAAAATACAACTACAGTAAGAAAACATTAAGGTTGAATCAGGGTAATTCGGATGCGGAGATTATTTCAGCCCGAGGGGAGTTGCAAAAACTGTTTGAGTTGGAGAACTCGTATTGGAAACAAAGGTCTAAGACTCTTTGGCTCAGGGATGGAGATCGTAACAGTAAATTTTTTCACGCAATGGCTTCTCAAAGGCAGAGAAAGAACAAAATTGAGAAATTGTTGCTGAATGATGGGGAGTGGACAGATGATGGTGAAAAAATTGGGGAGTTAATAAAGGAGTTTTACGCAAATTTGTTCAAGGCAGTTGATGATCCGTTGGTGTCTGAACTTGATCAAATCCCAAATAAAGTCAGTGACATTATGAACGGAAAGCTGGGTAGACAATTTGCTGTGGAGGAATTTAAGAAGGCGACTTTTCAAATGCATCAAGACAAGTCCCCGGGTCCCGACGGGCTCGGGCCGGGCTTTTTTCAGAAATTTTGGTATCTTATTGGTGATGAGGTGGCAAAGGCAGCAATTGCATGGCTGGAGAGTGGTTCCTTCCCTGATAAATTGACTGAAACGAACATTGTACTCATTCCTAAAGTTCCTGCCCCGGCTTCTGTGAATGACTTTCATCCCATTGCATTGTGTAACGTGCTATATAAAATCATCTCAAAGGTGTTAGCTAACAGAATTAAGGTTATTCTTCCGGATATCATCGCCGAAAAACAATCAGCTTTTGTGCCGGGTAGATTGATAATTGATAACGTGATCACTGCCTTTGAAACAATTCACTCAATACGCTCTAAAAGGAAGGGTAAAGGGGGCTCGGTAGCGGTTAAAATCGATATTAGGAAGGCGTATGACAGTGTCAGATGGGAATATCTCTTAAAGCTTCTAGCTAGATTGGGGTTTACTGATAAATGGATCAATTGGATGCACATGTGCATAAAATCTGTATCTTATTACTTCCAGGTGAACGGTAAGAGTTTAGGGCCTATTATCCCTGGTAGAGGCATCCGTCAAGGTGATCCGTTGTCACCATACTTGTATATCTTGTGTGCGGAGGGTTTGTCTTGTCTTCAGAACCTGGCTCAAAACGCCCGAGTCCTGACGGGCAGCCAAGTTGCTCGTGGTGCTCCGGTCCTTTCCCACCTCCTATTTGCGGATGATTGTCTGCTTTTTTGTGGAGCAAATGAGAACGAAGCTAGGACTCTAAAGGAAATATTGATTCAATATGAGCAAATCTCGGGTCAGGCTATAAACTTCTCTAAATCTAGTATATTTTTTAGCCAAAAAGTAACGGAAGGAGATAAAGCTTTAATCAGGGGTTGTTTAGGGATTGATAAGCCGATGGATATATCACGGTACCTTGGGCTTCCGGTGATGGTGGGTCGAAGTAAGAAGGTGGCTTTTGGGTATCTGAAATCTAGGCTATCAAATCGTTTATTTGGCTGGGCAGGGAAGTTGCTTTCACAAGCGGGGAAGGAAATTCTGTTAAAATCTATTGCTTAGGCAATTCCAACCTATTACATGAGTACCTTTTTAATCCCCATCTCGCTTTGTGAAGAAATGCAAAGGATGATGAACTCCTTTTGGTGGGGATCAAATCCAACAGGTAGGAAAAGGATTCATTGGGCGGCTTGGGATAGGCTTTGTGAAAGAAAGGAGCATGGGGTCTCGGGTTTAGACAACTACATGCTTTTAATCTTGCTATGTTAGCTAAACAATCATGGTTTCTTGTATCAAGACCGGATACGTTGTTTTGTCGAATACTCAGAGCTAAATACTTCTCGCAAGGAGATTTTTTATCATCACGTTTGGGTTCCAACCCGAGTGTGATTTGGAGAAGTATTTGGTCTGCAAGAGAAGTGCTTGCGAAAGGATTAAGATGGCGAGTTGGAGGGGGCTCTAGAATTAATGTTTGGTCTGATCCGTGGTTAAGTAATGCTCCTGATTTCAAACCAAGATCAGTGCAAGGCGACGGGCTGGAAAATTTGACAGTTGCTGAACTTAGATTACCAAATTCTGATGAATGGGATCTTGATAGGATTAGAGGTCTGTTTGTTGATCAAGACGTTCAAGGGATATTGCAGACCTTTTTGGGGGAGAGGAATTCAAATGACTGTCTGATATGGCACCATGAGAAAAAAGGTAACTATTCGGTGAGGTCTGGGTATAGAGTTGCAAGAGATATTATTGGGGATAGTGTGTCCTCACGACCAACATTAAAATGGACCCGTTTCTGGTCTTTTCCTATTCCCCCCGCGAGTTAAAATGTTAGTATGGAGAGCTTGCTGTAATTTTCTACCTGTGAAAGATAGACTCTCTTTGAAGGGAATTGTGTCTGATAATCTGTGTGGCCTATGTAAGGAGGAAGGGGAGCATACGGTTCACTTGTTCATGGATTGTGAATATGCGAGACGTTTTTGGATAGAATTGGGCGTTGATTCACATATTGCAACGAGTGATTATTTTATCGAATGGTTTGGAAAAATTTTGGAGTTTAGGGAGGATCATGAATGTTATTCTCTTTGTTTAGGAATTTGGGAGCTGTGGAGTCAGCGGAATGCTGGTATTTGGGAAAACTCTTCTGTCCCTCCTCGTATTGCTGCGGGTTTGTGCAGGAATTTTTTCATTTCTTTTACTGCTGCAATCGGTCATGAAAGTGTCCAGGTTCCGGTGTGCAGACCCATTGTATGGCGACCTCCGCTGGCTGGAAAATTGAAGTTCAACATTGACGCCTTCGTTCGGGGTGGACTCTCAAAATTTGGGATTGGGGGTGTGGTAAGAAATGACACAGGTGAGTTTATTTTTGCATTTGCGCAGGCTGTTCAAGGAATTGTCCTCCCGCGGTTGGCTGAGGCAGTTGGTCTTCTAAAGGCGCTGCGTCTGGTTCAGCAACAGGGGTGGGAGGGGATTATCTTGGAATTGGACGCGAAAGAGGTTGTCGATGCGTGTTTTGCGGATCAGACCGATATATCAGATTTTGGTACGGTAATTAGGGAATGCTATCAGTTAATACAATGTATAGAGAATGTTTCTGTTGTTTTTACTAATAGGTCTGCCAACCAAGTGGCTCATAGGTTAGCTTGTGAGGCCTTGTCTCTGGTTACGCCTACTTTCTGGCACTCAGAACCGGATTTTTTATGTTCTGTGTTAGCCACTGATGTAACGATGCTTCATATATAAAATCCTTTGCTAGTTTGCCTTCAAAAAAAAGGAATAAAATGTCATACAACTAGACCTGGGCATGGATCCGACCTGTCGGGCTTTTAATAAAGCCTGACAAGTCCAAACCCAGTCCACCCCGCAAGAAATTTAGTCGGGCTCGGGCTGGGCTCGGGCTTAAGATATGAATCTCAAACTCGTCCATCCAAGCTCATCTGTATATTAAAAAAAAGGATAAGATTCCAAAATAAGCTTATGGTTTTTGGGGAAGTATCAATTTAGGCTCCACGTACAAACTAGCACCAATATAGGCTGAATGTTTAAAAAAGTATCAATTTAGGTCTCGGTAACGGATTGGACACATCATTTCTATTACTCCGTTAAGTTCTGATTTCTCCCTCCACGTACAATTGACAGAATTTAACGAAGTAATATCAATGACGTGTCTTGTTCCGTTATCGAGACCTAAAATGGTACCATTTTTTAAACGTTAAGCCTATATTGGTGTTATTTTGTACGTTGAGCCTAAATTGATGCTTTTCTAAAAACCATAAACCTATTTTGGTACCTTATAAAAAAAAATACAATTAAATTTAAAATGTTTATAAAAATATATTTACATTTATATTTAGGGAAAAGTATAAAAATAAATCTTGTGGTTACACTTGTTTTTGATCGGCACCTTTGTGGTTTAAAAGTTTACAAACTGGTACCTTGAGATTCATTCCGTTAGCAAACATATACCAAATTGATTAATGGTGTTAAAAGTCAAAGGAAAAAGAGTTAATTTAATCCTTATATTTATTTATTTTATAAATTAACATCCCTTGTTATCTAATTATCACAAACAAACCCCAAAATAAAAAATAAAAATTAATTTCACCATCTCCTCCATCTCTCCTTAATCTTTTTTTTTTCTTCTTTCTCTCCAATCTCTCTTATCTTTCTCTCTCTAAATTAATAAAGCTGAGTGAAATGAAGAAAAAAGAGAAAAGACCAAACACGAAGAAAATTACCTGACTGAACTCGAAGGCATCCTGCCAATAGAAGTTAGGAAGTTTAGCAATCCGACCAATTTAACTAAGAACTACAAGTTGCAATTTCGCCCTACAATTAAAGAACAACAGAAACAAAAAGCCATAAATCAGAAGCAAGGAAAAGATCAACTAAAGAATTAAGCTTAAAATGTCAGAAATTTCAGTAAAGACAAAGGGGAAATGAAATACCCATTGGAGAAAATGAGAGTAGGTGAAGAAGAAGAGTCAGTAACAGTTGAAGTAGGCAAATCGATGGATGCAACCTTGGCGGCAGCGAGAACGGAGAGCGGAGGTGTATCAGCCGGAAAAGAAAGGTATTTAATATCCATTCTGGCTACTACCATAAGCAAAGATGAATCAAAGATATCTAATAGAAGATTAAGCAACACGCACTGGAAAGGAATGCAGAGAGGATCGAAAAAGGAGAACTTCAAAGGGAAGAGTATGATTTTCTCGCAAGGTTGCGTTGGAGAATAAATTGTAGAGCAAATAGTCCAATTTGGAGGGGAGAAAGCCCACAATTAGTCCTCTGAATAGTCACAAATCATATATATTTTAATATAATCATCAATTACTTCTATATCTGCAAGATTTCTGTTACCATTTCTAACATAAAAGCTAAGAAACCAGCTTTCCTGAGAGAGAAGAAAGAGAAAGAAGAAAAAAATTAAAGAGAAATGGAAAAGAGGGTGAAATTGATTTTTATTTTTTTATTTTGGGTTTTGTTTGTAATAATTAGATAATAAAGGAGTTAATTTATAAAATAAATAAATATAAGGACTAAATTAACTCTTTTCCTTTTGACTTTTAACACCGTTAGTCAATTTGATATGTGTTTGCTAACAGAATGAACCCCAAGATATTGTTTTGTAAACTTTTAAACCACAAGAATGCCGACCGAAAACAGATATAACCACAATGTTTATTTTTATAATTTTCCATTATATTTATATACTATAAATTATATAAATTATATATCACAACAAACTTAAATTATTTATATTTATGTTTATAAAAATATATTATAATTTATATTTATATATTATAATTTATATAAATATATATATATATTATATACTATTTCGGGTCGGGCCGACGTAAAATTCAAAGCCCAAGCCCATCCAGTTTTTGGCGGGTTTATATGGGATTGGGTCGGACCTGACAGCATTTTCATGTGTCCAAGTCTGGCTAAATGGGTCTGGGCCTGGGCGGACCGGACGGGCTCGTCAGCCCATGCCCAAGTCTACATACAACTACAGACTAAAACCAATACAAAATCAACAAAGAGAATAAAACGACTACAAAGAGTAAAATAAAAAGCCATAAAAGATACATTTTTTCGTCAAATTAAAATTATATAAACATATGTAGTTTTAAAATTTTATTTATGTATAAAGAGCCTACAATTTATATCTCGCATATGGCTTCAAACGATCATGAGCCAGCCTTGGAGTTAATAGATGAATTATTCACATATATGTTTACTAGAAACATATTTATAACCAGTGATACGCAATCAAGATTCATTCTTCCGTTACAATCAATATATAAATAAATTATACGCTCCAAGGGGTAACTCATGAATCTGTTTATTTATTCAGATTGATCAAATCGATCTAGAGGTTTCATTGAAAAATCCTGCAAACAAAAAGTTTGCAAATTGAATAAATCGATCTATGGCCTTAAACAATCTTTAATAAGTCAGTAGTATGTCTGATTTCATAACGAGATGTTATCGAACAACTTTAATCTAATGGAAGAAGACCACTATGTCTATACTAAACGCTTCGAAAATAAGTTTGAGATTCTGTCATTTTATGTTGATGACATCCTTATAGCAGGAAACCACATAACTTACATAAATCAAAATCAAAGGTTTGCTCAGCTTAAATTTTCAAAATATCATTTGGTTGCATGAATTAACATTACTACTACGTACACATACTCTAGTAGTAATCAATGGTGATAGTTAATCTGTTATTGCTTTTGCTAAAAACCAAAGATTCCAAAGCAAAGCCAATCAAAGATTCCAAAGCAAAGCCAATCACATAGAGATTAAGTATCATTTTGTTAGAGATTTAATTGCATGCAAAAAAGTTTGTGTATGAAGTATGTTTTGACTCATGACATTATAATTGATCCTCTAACAAAACCTGTCAAGAGGGGTGTTTATGTAAAACATGTTAGAACCTAGGGTTTATGTATAAGATCTAAACATACTTCTATTTCATGTAACATTGTGAACATAATTATTCAATAAAGTCTTTGAATTCATTATAATACACAAGTGTGAATATTATCTGTTAATGTTTATTATTATAAATTCTATGCATATCGGGTAGAGAAGTAACTCATTCGCTTGAGTGTTTACCCTTATTTTGTCTCATGATGACAAAGATAAGGATAAGAATGTTTTTTTGAACAAATAGGAGCTTGTTCAATACTAAAGGTTTTCTTGTTATAAACTATGAAACTGGCTTTATTAAAATACAAGACTATCATATACATGCAGACAGACGTTTGTATATATGAGATCATGTGAAATCTACAAGGTCAAGCTTAGTTATGACTTAGACCTTTCTGTCTATATAACTGAATATAGTCCTTTAATAGGTGGACTAAGGTTAGATGTTCTAGCACATCTAAATTGATGCTTTCATTGGTGTTATTTGAGTAAAGACATGCACTTATTCAAACAGAAGGAAATGAACATCGTAACACATGTTTTCATGTCATGTGTTTTTAGCGATCACAAGATGGAAAAAGAACGGTCTCAACCTTTTCCTAGTGTGAGACTCACTTCATGAAATTATGGTTTTTTGATTTATTATCCTCAAGATTCTTAACTAGTTCTGCAAGCATAATTTAATATGGCTACCTTAGAAGGATGCTCTCGTGAGCTAGGTGATAATTCAGCCCGAAAAGAGGCCAATTAGATCAGCAAGTTAAAATTATGATGGAAATAACATAGTAAGAGGAAAAGATTCCATATGTTCACATCTTCAACATTTTATGTTTCACAGTCCGGACAGTTTTGCTCATGAGAATAATTGTGAAAATAGAAAACTCTAAAGATAAAATTGATTATAGTAAATGTGATGTGAAATCTAGGATAAAACAAACTATATTGTTTTATAACACATATTCATCGAAAGGTTATATATCTCCAACGAGTGTATAATACTTATTTTGATACATGTTATATGAGAGACTATATATCTCCAATGAGTATACAATACAGGAGCTCTCGATATATAATATGTAGGTCGCACGAACTATTTGTGAGTATGCTGTTGTCCTCTGAACAGACTCTAGCAAGTGCACTAGATACAAGTAATAAAGTGATAAATAGAGTATTGTCTCTGTTGAAACACCTTTCCACATGATTTTGATTTGACAAAATTATTTAAGTTAATCTCATGATTAAGACAATTAAATTTAAGTGCTTTGATTTAATTGTACTAATGTGTTTGTTCAATGTTGAGGATATTAATGAATGAGAACAGGAATAAAAAGTAAGACAGAACGAAGTCAGCATGAACCACAGAAGCTGAGTAGAACACAACTCAGCATCATAGAAGAAAAGTCTTCTTCAGAACAAACGCTTGAAGACGAAGCTGGCCTAAGAAGCTGAGTAGAACATAACTCAGCCCCGTCAAAGGAGATCTTAAAGGCAACATCAAATAAGTCAAGCTGAGTATTCGTCAGGACAGCACCAATGATCCGTTGACTAAAAGACAAACGCCCGACACAGGTCTGCATCAATTCAGAAGCCTCGAAATTACACCAAGAGACCTTCTCGAGATGCATGGATCAACTGGCGTTTGGCAAGAAGACAAACCTGGCACTAGAAGACGAAACCTGACGCTAGAAGATGAAACCGACAAGCCTGACGCATGCTAAATTCAAACGACAGGATTGGCCTGCAAATCTGTATGCTGACCAATGAGTGACGCAAAAAGACCGTTTGAATTCAACGAATATGTCCGAATTCAAATCATTGGATCCTCAGATTTTGCTATGAAAGGACAAGTTCATCACTTGGATTCTTTTCCGAAATACAAGAAAGCACAGACAGAAAAGCAAATCTTCACAAGAGTGAAAATCCAAAATAGAAGCTGTCTAAATAGAAAAAGCAAGTTCTTACACCCAAATCCAATCTCTGTGTAAAAGTCTAGAGTGAATTTGTATTCATCTAAAGTGTTCTTCGTTTGAGAGAACAAATCTTGTATCAATTGTAAAGGTTGAGAGAGTGAAGCTGAGTACTCGGTTTTAGTACTCATCGGTAGAGAAAATCTGAGTGTTCGGTTATAGCGCTCAGTAGGATTGAGTAGACGGATAGAGGACGGTACTCTTACATACTCAATTGCTTTGTAAACGGTTTGTGCTCTACCTTTAAAGAGCTCAGTAGTGGATTGAAAAAGCCCGGAAGGATTCTGGGGACTGGACGTAGGCGGTGAGGCCGAACCAGGATAAGACTGCTGAGTAATCTCTAACCCTTCTCTTGATATATATGTATGTGTTGCTTGCTTAAATTACTCAGTATATAATTTGTATAAGCCGACGCTGAGTAATCAGAGTGCTGAGTTGGAAGCTGACCTTAAGTGTTATTTCCCAACTCACAAGTGAAACAGTTCTAGTCAGTCTCTGACTAAAGCTATCTTACATCACGCTCAGCCTTGCTGACCAAAACTGAGTGCAGTTATTTAAAGAATTAAATTAAGTCAGCATACTTAAGAAAAGGTACATTAGTTCCTAACCCCCCCCCCCCCTTGGAACTAATCCTATTGCATTACACGGGACCAACAAGTGGTATCAGAGCCTAGTAGCTCACTATTCAAAGATAAAACTATCTTGAGCTGATCCCTGTAAATGGCTGAGAACAGCACTCGTTTCCTTCCAAGAAATCAAACAACACAGATACTCCCTGAGGGATTATCTATTAGTCGGCCTCCCTTGTTCTTCAGGTCAAATTATACATTTTGGAAGAACAGGATGAAAAATTTTATTCAGGCAACAAACATGAGTGCATGGCTTGCAATAGTCCAAGGCCCGTTTGTTCCTTATAAAATTGTAAACAACAAGAAAGTTGTTAAAAGTGTGACTGCGTGGTCAGAAGATGACCTTAAAAAATTACAGAATAATGCTTTGGCTATCTATATGCTTCACTGTGCTTTAGATGCTGCAGAGTACAACAAAATTTCAGGTTGTGAGTCAGCACAGGAAATCTGGAAGAATCTGGAGGTGACCTATGAAGGAACCAGCAAGGTCAAGGAGTCCAAGGTGAATCAACACATGAGACTATATGAGCTATTTGAGATGAACGAGAATGAAGACATCTCTGAGATGAACTCAAGGTTCACCAATATCATAAATGAGCTTAAGAGACTCGGCAAGAACTTCACAGAAGAAGAACAAGTGAAGAAAATCTTAAGAAGTCTCCCCAAGAGCTGGCAAGCTAAGAAGACAACTATAGAAGAAGCTCAGGACCTGACCACATACAAATATGATGAACTCATAGGATCTCTGCTGACCCACGAGATCTCCATGAAGAATTTTGAAGCTAAAGAAAAGTCAGAGGACAAGAAGCAAAAATCTCTTGTCATGAAAGCTGACTCAACAGAAGCTGACTCATCAGATGATGAGAAGATGGCCATGTTCACCAGAAAGATGAAGAAGTTGTTCAGAAAGAATGACAAGAAAAACAAAAGGCCATTCAGAAGAAGCGACAAATACAAAGCTGAGTCCAGCGACAACAGACACAAGAAGGACAGCTCGAAACCTGTCACTTGCTTTGAATGCCATCAAACTGGGCACATTAAATCAAGCTGTCCCACTCTGAAGAAAGAAAAGAAAGGTAGCAGAAAAGCAATGGTGGCAACATGGAACGATAGTGATGAGTCAACCTCATCAGAAGTTGATGCCACTGAGTCAGCAAACATATGTTTCATGGCTGACGAATCTGCTGACCACTGCCGATCTGAGCAAGCTGACCTCTCAGATGGATCTGACCAAGAGGAACACTCCAATGAGGTAACATCTCTTCTTCTGCTCAGAAATGAAATGGTTAATGCCTTGATTGATCTCTACACACTGACCAAAAAGTGTAATAAGAAAATAAGAGCACTCAGCAGGCAATGTGATGAGATTGAAGAGGTCAAACTGAGTGAACTCCGACATCTGCTTCAAGACAACACCAGGCAAGATGAAAATCTAAAAATCATGCATCGGTTTATCTCTGAAGTCCAATCAGACTCTAAGAAACTGAGAAAGGACATCACATCTATACAGAACCAGCTGAGCACATTGGCTAAGAAAAGGTTTTATCCAAATACTGAGTATCAAGGTACTGGTCAGCATAGACAGTACACTCAGCAGAACAGTCAGTGTAACTGTTGTGGAAAGAGGGGACACACTATAAATGTGTGTTGGTATGCTCAGCACCATCGTGCTGACCAAAAGAGGAAATACCCTCAAAGGGTAATTTTTTGTGACTATTGTGGTAAAGATGGCCACACCATAAATGTATGCCGTCACAAAATAAAATATGATGCTTCACCTGTTCATGCTAACCAACGAGGACCCAAAAAGAATTGGGTACCTAAAGATGAATAGTTTAAATTACAGGTGAGCCTGAGGTGCGCGGAGAAGTCAAAGCTATGGTACATTGACAGCGCATGCTCGAGGCATATGACTAGTGATGAACCTCAGTTCATCACACTTGTGCATAAACGAGGTGGAAATGTAAGTTTTGGAGACAATAAAAAGGGTAAGATAGTAGGATCAGGTACTATCGGAGGAAATCCCACTATTAAGTCAGTCTCCCTAGTCAGGGGTCTCAAATATAACCTATTGAGCGTGGCTCAGCTGTGTGACAGTGGTAGAAAGGTTGTATTTGATGCCACTGAGTGTCGGATACTCGAAGGAAAAACAAATGATTTGATTTTAACTGCCCCTCATGTTGACAATGTCTTCATGCTGAATTTAGAAAAGAAGTTTTCCAAAAATATATGCTTAGTGTCAAAGGAAGATAATTCCTGGCTATGGCATAGGAGACTTGGTCATGTAAGCATGGACCTCCTTGCCAAATTAGCAAGAAAGCAATTAGTTGAGGTTTGCCCAAACTTAGATTTGAGAAAGATCAATTATGCAATGCTTGTCAGCAAGGTAAACAAACCAAAAAGTATTTTCAAAGTAAAAATATTGTCTCAACCAAGCGTCCATTGGAATTACTACACTTGGATCTTTTCAGACCTGTCCAGCCACTCAGCTTGGGCGGTAAGAGATTTTCCTTGGTCATTGTAGATGATTTCTCTCGGTATACTTGGGTCATCTTGCTGAGTAGCAAGGATGAAGCCTTTGAAATGTTTTCAACACTGATTAGGAAACTTGAAAATGACAAAGACTTAAAATTAGCTCACATCCGAAGTGATAATGTCAGAGAATTCAAAAACCAACAGTTTGATGAATTCTGTGAAGTCAGCGGCATTGACCACAATTTTTCTGCTCCTAGAACTCCTCAACAAAATGGGGTAGTTGAGAGGAAGAACAGAACCTTAGTCGAAATAGCTAGGACAATGCTGAGTGAAAATGGGCTTCCAAAGTATTTCTGGGGTGAAGCTGTCAACACAGCATGCTATATACTCAATAGGGCTTTAGTTAGACCTATACTTAAGAAAACCCCCTATGAACTTTGGAAAGGACGGAAACCCAACATTGGATATTTTCGTGCCTTTGGTTGTAAGTGTTTTATACTCAATACAAAAGACAACCTTGCCAAGTTTGACTCAAAAGCTGACGAAGCGATCTTTCTAGGGTACTCAACTAACAGTAAAGCATATAGGGTGTTCAATAAACGAACTCAGGTCGTAGAAGAGTCTGTACATGTTGAGTTCGATGAAACTAACCCTGCAGGAAAGTCAAGTTAGTCTGCCGAAGATGACCCATGCTCAGCTTCCGCTGACCAAAATGGAGCTGCTGAGTCACTACCACACGGGCTGACCAAAGGTAAAAACGAACCTGAATTACCTTTGCTGACCAATCTAAAACTGCAAAGATTGTTGAAACACCTGCTCCTGAAAACTCAACACTGCCCAAAGAGATCAAAATTCTAAGAGGACACTTAGAAAAGTCCATTCTTGATGCTGATGAGAACACCCTGATGACCAGAAATCAACTCAGGAGATATCTCAGTAATGTTGCGTTCGTCTCAGTCCATGAACCAAAGAACTTCACCGAAGCTGAGCACGACGAATTTTGGATCAATGCTATGCAGGAAGAGCTTGATCAATTTAAGAGAAATGAGGTATGGGATTTAGTGCCAAAGCCTAGGAATCAAAAGACCATAGGAACTAAATGGGTCTTTCGAAATAAGCTAGATGAACAAGGCAATGTAGTCAGGAACAAAGCCAGACTCGTAGCTTAAGGCTACAGTCAGCAAGAAGGCATTGACTATGGTGAGACCTTTGCACCCGTAGCTAGGTTAGAGGCTATAAGAATATTGTGTGCATATGCTAGCTTCATGAACTTTAAACTATTCCAAATGGATGTCAATAGTGCATTTCTTAATGGAGTTATAAACGAAGAGGTATATGTTAGTCAGCCTCCAGGGTTTGAAGATCCAAAATTTCCAAACCACGTTTATAAACTCAAAAAGGCCATGTACGGCCTGAAACAAGCACCACGTGCTTGTTATGAAAGGTTGACTAGTTTTCTGCTGACCAGGAACTATGTCAGAGGTAAAACTGACACAACCTTATTCATTAAGAAAAAGGGTAAAAATACCCTGCTGGCACAAATATACGTAGATGATATAATCTTTGGTGCTACTAATGAATCTATGTGTAAGGAATTTAGTAAACAGATGCAAACTGAGTTCGAGATGTCAATGATGGGCGAACTCAACTTCTTCCTTGGACTTCAAATTAAGCAAGGGAAGAATGGCATCTTCATTAGTCAGTCTAAGTATGCCAAAGAAATATTGAAGAAATTTGATATGGAAGAATGTAAGCCCATATCTACCCCAATGGGTATTGACAATGTGCTTTGCGTTGACGAGAAAGGTAAGTCAATAGACAGCAAGTTATATCGAGGTATGATTGGCTCTCTACTTTATCTAACTGCTAGTAGGCCAGACATTCAATACTCAGTATGTTACTGTGCGAGATATCAAGCTGACTGATAGCGCGAAGTCTAGTGGTGTAAATATGAAATGTATATTACGATAAGTGCGTTACGACTAGGGATGTGATCTTTCTAAATGCTCTATATTTACTAGACGTCACTACTTAGGGGCAAGTGTACCCCGTCATATCAAGTAATAATCCGGTTAAGATCGGGTATCGAATCCACGGGATTTATAACTGCAAGTATTAAAAGACTCGGTTTTATACGTTATTTAAGCGGTGAATACTTTGAGGTTGGTGTGAGACATAGCTACAAACTACTCCTAACTACGTGTGAGGCGAATTTATATAACAAAACTCTATAGAGTGATGTGAATGCGATAAGTTATAACTATGACAAATAATGACTTCTAATGTTTATACGATTGATGGTTTGCTTGTGCAAAGACGACTACGTGTAGAGAAACCGACCCGTGAAGTACTTAGACTACGTGGTTCCTAGTCAAGGCGTGTCTAATGCTTGGGACCATAAATTAGGGCCCGTAAGTTCCGTGGTTTGTCAATTCCTACGGTTTTCGGTTTGTCACTTCCGGTAAGGCAACACCTATATGAATCCCTAAAAATAACCCGAATGGCGTCGGAAGTCGCGTTCTCCTACACAACAATCAATTATAAATATCAAAACAAGTAACAAACATCAACACATATATAGAAAAGAAGATTATGAATCATAAATTATAAAATGGAAAGTGTAAATATGGATTACAAACAAGCCTAGTACATAGGATGAGATCAAGCTAATTAGCAAGTGTAAAGGGAAGAATCCACCCTTGGAACTAGCTAACCGGACTCAAAAGCCGTCTCTAAGGACTTGAATGGTGGAGCTCTCGAGCTTGGTGTGCGGAGATGGAGCGGGACTTTGATGAAATGCCGGGAGCAACGGACAAGCTCTCGAGGAAGAGTTTAGTTACACAAAGCCTAAAAACAAATCTAAACTACAACAATCAAAACAAGTATAGTTTTTGCTCTCTCTAAAATGGTATGTCAAATGAGTGCTAGACACTCTTATTTATAGATCAAGCTAGGGGCAAGATTGTAATTCCACAAGGTGCAAGCATGGAGGAACATTATTTTGTGCAGAAATCCCATGATACGCCCCGTGTATGGTGGTGTACGCCCTGCGTATATGCCCATTCCATCAGAAATCTCCTGCATGTGGACCAATTCGGATTTTGTTGTCTCAAACACGCCCCGCGTTGATTGGGATACGCCTCGCGTGTTTGAGTCTCTGAGATTTTATTGCTTGAATTGAGCCTTTTACGCCGCGCGTAGCTTGAGGCACGCCCTGCGTAAATGAGTCTCTGAACTTTTTGTATTGACGAACTCCCTTACACGCCCCGCGTGTAAGGTGGTACACCTCGCGTATGGATCATTGACTCAGGAGACAATGCAGTCTGACTTTCAGGATTAGGCAATTATTTCTGACATATGTTTATACGCCTCGCGTAAGTTGGCGTACGCCTCGCGTATGCTGACTAGATTCCGCGTGGTGTTTGTGGATAGGGCAATTATTTCTGACTCTATGTTTCACGCCCCGCGTATGGGATGATGCGCCTCGCGTATTTGAGTGGATTTTCACTCCTTGCTCGTACCTGAAATACAAATCTTGGGACCGAGTTAGCTTGATGTTTTAAATTACTCAAAAATACGGGAAATTAACTGAACGCATGGAATTTATTTTTATTCCGTTATTTTATTAAAACAGTCTATTTTTGTAATTAAACTTATTTGTTTCTTCTAAAATTAACCCGTAAATCGCGCTAAAAGATAGGGGTAAAATACCCCTATCACTGACCCTAGGGAATCTCACTATATAGCTATAAAAAGAATTTTTAGATATTTGCAGAGCTCAGTTAATGCAGGTTATGGTATCCAAACACCAATGACTTCACACTCATTGGATACACTGACGCTGACTATGGACGAGACAAGCTGGAGCGTAAAAGCACCTCAGGAGGATGTTACTTTCTTGGAAGATGTCTAGTGTCTTAGTTCAGTAAGAAGCAATCGTCAGTGGCCCTGTCAACAACTGAAGCTGAGTACATTGCTGCTGGAAGCTGTGTGGCATAAGTTCTATGGATTAAGCAACAGCTGGAGGATTATGGAGTACAAACAAAAACAATCGAAGTCAAATGCGATAACAAGAGTGCCATTGACTTATCCAAAAATCCAATCCAACACAGCAGGATGAAGCATGTCAGCATTAGGCATCACTTCATCAGAGACCATGTACTCAAGGGTGAGATCAAGCTGACTTATGTTCCAACAAATGAACAGCTTACGGATATCTTCATAAAGCCCCTGGCTCGTGAGCAGTTTAACATACTAAGGGAAGCTATCGGTATGTCTAATCCTCTTCAATAAATTTTCTGCGCTAAATGAATGTTAGGTGATTACAATATGCCGAGTGATTATTTCATAGTGAGTAACTATCATATGCTGAGCTAATATGAATGACATAAAATCACCTTATGCTGAGTAGACATACATGTTGAGCGATTACTATTAGCTGGGTTACTAAGCATGTTAACATTCCTTCTACGCAAAACAGAGCACTCAGAACTTCAAAACGTTCAGTATTCTAGATACTGAGTGAATCCACTTGCATAATTAATGCTAGCACGCGTATTTAAGCAGCCTCCTAGGATGACATAAGCGCAATAATTAGAAAACCATGCGCCGAATATGCCATAAATGCCAGAGATAACGGTCGATTGATCAACTCGAGGTGAAACCGCCATTCCGACCTATCAGATTAACTCGAAACGACTATAAATAGTGGATGATTTCCCACTAACTTCTCTTTACACTTGAAATCTTTCGTATTCGATTTCTCTCTCTCTCAAGATCCCAAAACTTCTGCACTTATCTAATTCTTAAGAAAATCATGTCTAGCGATTCCCAGAATCATTCTAGTCAAGAATACGACGACAATCGCTCCGATCTGAATCCTTCATCTCCTGCTGAGCAGGAATATCCAGAGACTTCCACTGAGTCTCAAGAACAAGGTCAGCATGACCAATCTGTCACCAAGGTCAGCATGAACCCTAAAGCTGACCAGGCAACTCCGTCAAAAAGGAAGAAGGAGAAAACCAAGGAAAAGGTGTTCCTCCCAGTCTACAAAAGCGTGAAAAATTTTAAAGTCTTCCGTTCCCGTTGGTTCTCCAAAGGATTCGTAGAAGCTGAGAAACCTTTCTGCAAATGGATTTCCAAAAACGGATGGACCGAACTCTTCAAACTCCCCGGTACCACTTACCCGCAGTTGGTAAGACAATTTTACGCAAATCTAAGGGTTGCCGAAGATGATATTGACCATTTAGTCACCAAGGTCAAAAACAAGGACATCACCATCACTCCAGCCTATCTCACTAAACTATTGAAGCTGACAGCAAAAAGATCAGAACTCAGATCCACAAACGATTACTTGCACGTTGATTACCCTGTTTAGTTCTGTAAACCTAAGAACCATAAAGGAGAAATAGCCAGCACCTGCATGGGTCAGCCTCAGAAAATGGCTCACTATATCCTGACCAACTTCCTGTTCCCCAAGGTCAACTCCTCCTCCTCAGTGTCGAACTTTGAGCAGTGCTTTATCTGGCACATGCTGAATTACAAGCCGCTCAATATGCCCATTTTTCTCATCGGCGCCTTCCAACGTAGTACCGAGACACTCAGAATGGGTTCTCTCATCACAAAGATACTGCAGGATCACAAGGTCAGTATGGTAGAGGAAATTGAGATTTCAGGTACAGAAATCACCGCAACAGTGCTGTTCGGCTTAGCCTACAACCAACCTATAAAACTGAAGAAAGGAAAGGGGGCTATGGGTGAAGAAGAACCCACCGAGGAAGACATAGAAGGGGATAATATGGTTGAAAGGGATAATATGGTTGAAGCAGCACAAGATGCACTGACCAAGAAAGGGAAGAAAGTGGTGGTTGAAAGACAACCTACTGTGCGCACTAGGCAGGATAAAAAGCGAAAAGCTGACCAATCCGCAAAAGACATTAACATAGCTCCGAGGAAGCTTCGGATAATCTCTAATGCAAAGAAAGCTGCTACTGAGCAAGCTCAAGGGGAACCTAAGTCAGCGGAGAAACAGAAAAGGCAAGTTGAGCCTGAGGAAGAAAGTGAGGAGACACCTGATCAGCCCCTGAAGAGGAAGAAAACCTCTGGGATGAAGCCGATTGAAGCTGACCCACTTAACTTCGTGATTACAAAGGAATCACACTTCGTACAGAGTCAAGAAATTGATCTGGAGAAAACTCCCTGTGATCAGGAGGAAGAACTGGGTGATACTAAGGGACAGCCTCAAGCTGACAAGATGGGTCCTGCTGAGCAAAGTAAACCAATTGATGCTGAGCAAGCTGAGAACCCCACTGAGTCACCAGTGAAGGACAAGGTTGTGCAAGGCCTTGATGCTGACTTTGGACTCAATTCTTCTTCCGAGTCCCACGACTCCATTGCTGCTGACCCCTCTCCACCAGCCAAAACTCCTAAGGACAGTGCAGAAAAGCGGTTCAAACGTAAAGCCCAAAGACTCCCCGCTAAGAGATCCAATCACTGACTTAACCGGACTTCAGTTCCAGTTCTTCACCACCATTGTTGAACCCTCTCCTGACCAAGTGAAGGAAAAACAAGCCTCTGTTTCTCAAGCTGAGGAACAAGCCGACCCGAAAGCTCCTAAGGATCAAATTTCTGCCGACACCTCTGCTCAACTTTCCACTAAGCAAGTGCTCGAAGTCCATGCTGCTCAACCCAATGAGTTAGCAAAGGAAACTCCTGCTCAAGACAGTTCTGAGCTGCCTCAACCTCCAAATTCTACTCAGCCTCAGACTGACACCGAGTAGGTTAATAACTCTACTGATCCACCTCTTCCCACTCCTACTAAGCAGAATGAAAATCAGTCAGCACCAGCTGCTGACCTGAATAAAAGTGTAGCTGCTGACCAAGCTGGCACCTCCGTTTCTGGAGAGCACCAAACACCTCCTTCATCCGGTGCTAACAAAATTCCGGCCCCTGAGCAAAAGATCGATGATTCCTATGCTTATCTGAATGCTTCTGAGTCTGGAAGAAAAATCATTGACTCAGCACAAGCTCTACTTCAGGATATTCATCAAACTCACGCCGATGCTGCTGGGCATGTTCCTGCTGAGCCAACCCAAATATCCTCTGTCACTCAACTTCTAACTGAAATCAAGGGTCTCAAAGATCTTATGAGTGTCATGACATCTTTCATCTCTCAACAGCCCAAGCAAGAGTCCATAGTGAAGCTGGATGAATTCTAGCTGATGATGGTGAACCATAAGAACTCCATCCAAGGTCAACTCAATACCTTATCAACTGTGAACTCAACATATGCAACCTCTGCTAAGGTCAATCAACACTTCTCCCAGCTGACCTCTGAGCTGACTGGAGCTCGTGACCTTATCTCCTCCTCCTCTCAGTGCTCCATCGAATAGATTGGTGAAGCCATTCGCCTACTCAACCTGAGTAAAGAGGAAATGGACACTGACCAAGTGAAGACCAACGAGATTCTGCAATGCACTCAATCCACCCTTGCGCAGGTCCGTCACACAAATGCTCAATGTCAAACATACGACACTGCCCTGCTCAGGATGTATCATCAATCCTATGCCCAGATGACAGAATTGATTACTTGGATCGAGAAATCTCAAGAGTATTTACTCAGTATACTCAGTGCCAACATTAAAATCCCCGCCTCAAGTATGGCCGATGGTATGCAGGTCTTCCAAGGTCTACGAGAGAGTACGAGTCAACTGCAACTGTATTCATCAAAACTGACTCGTGCTGTTCAACAGGGGATCTTCTATGCTCCTTCTCCTCCATCTCATGATGCTGGCAAAACGGGGGAGAAAGAACGAACAAAGCAAGCTGCTGGAACTCAGTAGAAAACGGGGGAGATATCTAAGCCAGCTACCGGAACTCAGTAGAAGCCTGGTTCAACTTCTGCTAACCCGAGCACCCACACTCAGCAACAACGAACTGCCCAAAACAAACATAAGAAATAGTGCTAGCAATAGTCTATATAGTCTTTGCTTGTAACTTATATTGTATGGCATGTTCTTGTTAAGTTGAGTAATATTATTTATAAGCATATTTTATCCAAATTTCCCTTATATATGCGATGCTTACTTTGTTGTGCTTATATGCTGATCTGTCATACTTAACTATTCATTGAACAACAAATTAAAACTTGTGAACATAAGGAATATACAAGTAAATAACACTCAGCATAAACTCTGATATCTATATTTGACACTGAGTAATAATTATATGTTCCAAATATTGACCTACTTCTGAAAGCTGACCTTAGGCTCATCTAAATTAGATCTTGGAAGGTCTAGAATTGAACTAAGTCAATAAATGGATGTCTTAATTTCACTCAATTAAATCTTAGAAGGTTTAGAGTTAATTTAAGTCAATAGATGCAACCCTTACGGGGGAGTAACTTCAGAAGAATAAAGGTAAACAATCATGGGGAACCTCAATGCTGAGTTCCAAAATTAAATACTTTTGCCAACATCAAAATGGGGGAGTTTGTTGAAACACCTTTCCACATGATTTTGATTTGACAAAATTATTTAAGTTAATCCCATGATTAAGACAATTAAATTTAAGTGCTTTGATTTAATTGTACTAATGTGTTTGTTCAATGTTGAGGATATTAATGAATGATAACAGGAATAAAAAGTAAGACAGAACGAAGTCAGCATGAACCACAGAAGCTGAGTAGAACACAACTCAGCATCATAGAAGAAAAGTCTTCTTCAGAACAAACGTTTGAAGACGAAGCTGACCTAAGAAGCTGAGTAGAACATAACTCAACCCCGTCAAAGGAGATCTTAAAGGCAACGTCAAATAAGTCAAGCTGAGTATTCGTCAGGACAGCACCAATGATCCGTTGACTAAAAGACAAACGCCTGACACAGGTCTGCATCAATTTAGAAGCCTCGAAATTACACCAAGAGACCTTCTCGAGACGCATGGATCAACTGGCGTTTGGCAAGAAGACAAACCTGGCACTAGAAG
The DNA here is from genome assembly GCF_963576675.1 of Euphorbia lathyris. NCBI lineage: Eukaryota > Viridiplantae > Streptophyta > Magnoliopsida > Malpighiales > Euphorbiaceae > Euphorbia > Euphorbia lathyris. The sequence goes on along the minus strand of NC_088914.1, from coordinate 13,080,472 downwards.
ACGAAACCTGATGCTAGAAGATGAAACCGACAAGCCTGACGCCTGCTAAATTCAGACGATGGGATTGGCTTGCAAATCTGTATACTGACCAATGAGTGACGCAAGAAGACCGTTTTAATTCAACGGATATGTCCGAATTCAAATCATTGGAGCCTCAGATTTTTCTATAAAAGGACAAGTTCATCATTTGGATTCTTTGCTGAAATACAAGAAAGCACAGATAGAAAAGCAAATCTTCACAAGAGTGAAATCCAAAGTAGAAGTTGTCTAAATAGAAAAAGCAAGTTCTTACACCCAAATCCAATCTCTGTGTAAAAGTCTAGAGTGAATTTGTATTCATCTAAAGTGTTCTTCGTTTGAGAGAATAAATCTTGTATCAATTGTAAAGGTTGAGAGAGTGAAGCTGAGTACTCGGTTTTAGTACTCAGCGGTAGAGAAAATCTGAGTGTTCGGTTATAGCGCTCAGTAGGATTGAGTAGACGGATAGAGGGCGGTACCCTTGCATACTCTATTGCTTTGTAAACGGTTTGTGCTCTACCTTTAAAGAGCTCAGTAGTGGATTGAAAAAGCCCGGAAGGATTCTGGGGACTGGACGTAGGCGGTGAGGCCGAACCAGGATAAGACTGTTGAGTAATCTCTAACCTTTCTCTTGATATATATGTATGTGTTGCTTGCTTAAATTACTCAGTATATAATTTGTATAAGCCGACGCTGAGTAATCAGAGTGCTGAGTTGGAAGCTGACGTTAAGTGTTATTTCCCAACTCACAAGTGAAACAGTTCTAGTCAGCCTCTGACTAAAGCTGTCTTACATCATGCTCATCATTGCTGACCAAAACTGAGTGAAGTTATTTAAAGAATTAAATTAAGTCAGCATACTTAAGAAAAGGTACATTAGTTCCTAACCCCCCCTTGGAACTAATCCTATTACATTACACGGGACCAACAGTCTCCACAGGGATTGATGACCAAATTTTACTAGAAAAACCTTGCAGAACAGGGTGTTCGTGGTGTGTGAATTCTTTGTATTGAGAAATATTGTGAAATGGTATCAAAGTCAATGATTCAACTTATGAAAAAGAGTATTTAATAATGATAAAAGGTAGAACAGGCTAGGCACAGTGGAACATGTTACTTTCAGTCTCTAAACATCCTATTTATTCATGAATGACGTAAAGTGAAGTCAATGTTTCTGCTTTAATGCTCACTTAAGTCAACTCTCGTGTGTTCTTAAGATTCTAAGACATACTACAACCGTAAGCGTCCCTAAGGTTGGATCTTTCTTGCATTACGATCGAAACAACAATTGAATAAAGAAAACCCTTGATACAACCTCCTAACATTCCTACTTCGGGGGTTGGACGTTTGATAAAAAGTTCCGTGAAGATGAAAGCATTTCCCTATCATTCATCTAACACTAACATACATGCATACATCAATAGAGTGAAAGCTTTATCAAACACATCATAATGTATCAACATTCATTCATAAATAGAAAATAGAAGACTTACATAACATGCCCTAAGTAGCCGAACCAGTTCAAAATGACTACTCACTCATACTACCGAGTGAACAGTTTGCATTGTATCTACAGGACTCCATCAATGGAGTCATAATCTTCTTAGAGAGCTTCTCTCTCTACAAAAACTTATATCTTCTGTTCTCTCAAAAAGGTACCTTTCCTTTCCCTCCACTACGTCTATAAATAGGAGGAAAAAGCAATCGATACAAAAGTATTTAATAAAATATTACAAAACAAAATAGATTGTTCAACTGATCCTGGATTACTAGAAGTGGTTAAGATATTTTGACCCTTGAACACTCAAGGGTCGAACACTCTTGTCATCTTGTTACTTTAGCCGCTCTTTCGTACCGCTCCTTCCTACCGCTCCTGCTGCTTGTCACGTCGCTATCCGTCATCAGACACACAGCGTTTAACCGGTGGATCAAAGGTTGCTCATCTCCTCATGGTTTCTGCAAAACAGACTGCTTACAGTCTGTTCGACTTAATCTTTTTCAAATCTGCATAAAAACACTTATAAGTTCTTCTTTTAAGTAACATTACTCCTAAAACACCCTTAATTCATCACAAATAGTATGTTTAATTGTAGTCATTTTCATGCCTAACAAATATCCCCAAATTAAATCTTTGTTTGTCCTAAGTAAACAAAAATGAACAATAGAACAATGAACTGGAAGAATTTAGGAATGAAAAGATACAAGAGAGAAGTTTGATGAATAAACAAAATGTAGGAGAAGAGATTAATACAGATTATTTAGGAGGGACAAAAGAAACATGCTCCGAAGAAAATAAGGTAAGAAGTTTGCAGTTTAAGATAAAAAATGTGGTTATACCTGATTTAACTCATGAATCCTTTCTCAAGAAATATGTTCCCATTACGTGCGAATGAGACATGTAGGATTTAATTAATTGGTCAGATAGGTCTAATTAATTATCTGTTCGTAACAAAAATGAGCCAAACATGCTTATATTAGGCTTAAGTTTAATCCTAATAAGTGGCATATAAATAGAACATTATGTCACATCTAAACCCTAACCTAACATAATCAATATGAGAGAAAACTCTATGTTTCCCTCTCCTCAAGAGTCGTGCATCCCCTTCCTCTTGGTGTACATTCTTAGTTTGTAGATCAATACAACTCCTTTTAGACTTGCTTATTGTAGATGTTGTGGGATTATTTGTAATACAAGATTCGATTTGTATCCTTCCGCTGCTATTTAATGGGGCCTGCTTTACAAGAGGTAATGATGCGCCCTCACCTAAGTTAGAGATGAGAACTCATTAAGGGATAAGTGTACCCCGTCGTTATCAAGTAATAAATTTCTGGTTAAGTCCAGGTTATCGTCCACAGGATTTATTTCTGCAAGTATCGAGTTACTTGGTTTCAGGTGTTATCTAGGCTTAGGGGGTTTTGAGTTGGTTTTTCTAAGTTAATCTACTCCTAGGTTGAATTATACTATTCCTAGCTAAGTTATCTGATTCTAACTAAGTTATTCTACGCCTAATTAAGTTACTCTACCCCTAATTAAGTTAAACTACTCCTAAGTGATCTTTTACCAATGCAATTATCCGAAGGAACATGAAGGGATACGATGATAATGAAAATAGAATGTTTAAGCAATTGAATTAAAACCTAAGTCACTTGTGTCCGAGGCGATTAACCCGACCTATCCTCCTAAAGTTCCTAGTTCGTGATTCCCTTGTAAGGCCGAAACTAGCTCTAAGGCTCAGCAATTTGGGCTTAATCTTCTATAGGGTCGTCAATCCTATAGGCACTGACTAGGTCAGATTCAGCTCGCAATATGTGCCAACTTGATTTTGGGATTATCGAATGAGTTAAACCAATCAGACAAAGCGTAAGACAAAGATTAAAGCATTAAAACAATTGAATGAACAAGAACTATAATATATATCAAAGATGGAGAATATTGTCATGAAGTTACAATAAGCCTAGAATTCATAACATGTATCAGAGGCTGGACAGAATGTAAAAGAAGAAAAATCCCTTTCAGGGAACCTATCTACCAATGCAGGCGTCTTTCTAAGACTTAAGGATGGAGCTTGAGCAATCCTCGGTGAACGGAGCTTCGGAGGTGTCTTCAATGGAGGTTTGAAGGATATGGAGGAGGTGGAGAGGATTTCTCGAGAGGAAAAACTAAGAAAATTACAAAGATAAAAGATATCTAATTTACATTGAAAAAACTCTATTTATAGGCGTGGCTCGGCCCTCTTTTTGACCTATTTTCGTGTCCTTATTGGTGTAGGAAGTCGTGGGGTCCATCGTGGCTTCCTGGGGGCAGAATTGGTCTTTTTGACCAATTCCCGCAAGTCTGCTCGCCGAGCAGGGCTACTCGCGACGAGCAGCCCCCTGCTCGTCGAGCAGGCGCCTGGCGGCCTGCTCGGCGAGTAGGCCTCCAGGGGCCTGCTTGGCGAGCAGAAATGGCCCGTTCATCGAGCGTTTTCGCCCGGCATGTCCTCGATGCTTGCCGAATGTCGTCGATGTCCTTTTTCGCCCGAACTTACACCTGCGCACGTACAGAAACTCCAGATAACATTAGTCCAAAAGCTAAATTGATCCGTCAATCGCTTATTTTGAGCAAACGCTTCGTTTGGTGCGACTTTTGACGGACCAATTAGCTTCAAAAGATAACGGAATTATACTATGCATGCTATTTTGGCCGTAATTGCCTAGATTGGTCATAAAACGAGCCTAAACAATGAAAAATAAATAAAAGGTTTCCAATTCCTAACTAACTCACACAAAAGCATTTAAATGCGAGAAATGCTCGCTTATTAACTGAATAATGCTAAAACCCGTCCTAAAACCGTACCCAAAGATAGGGGTTTTTGACCCCTATCAAACCTCCTCGCACTTAAAACTTTACTTGTCCCCAAGTAAACTAAAAAACTAAACCCGCCATCACAAGCAAGCTAGAAAACCTCCCGGTTTGACTAGGTGCTTGACACAATTTCGAGCATCTGTAATTACATGCATTCGGAAATACAAAGTAGAGACACGATATCCAAAAGCCGTATTTCAATTATCATAGGTCATAGTTTTAAGCAAAAGGACACATGTTCAATTAAACGAGCTTGAGGGGATCGCTCAGTAAAACACCTCACCATAGGTAGTTCACTCATTCACACAATTTTGGTGGCTAAAGTGTTTACTCTCGGCTTATGTTCTTGCTTAGGATTGCGTTGATTTTGCACGTTCATCCGAGTTCCTCTACTATGCTATATGATTCCGATGATATCAAAAACAGTCTCTAATCGGGGTTGTAATGTGGTTAGAGGGTTAAGGTACAACAAGGGTTAATAGTTCTAGCGCTACAAAAACAAAGTTCAAATGGCTTTAGCGAATATGAAGTGACTGAGCTTTTTATTCATCCCTTATTTTCTTTTTGGGATGTTTTCTTGAGACGTTTTTGATTTTTAAGAACTGGGGAATGAAGTTCTTCCCTTTTGTTCGTCTCTTTTCTTTTCTTTTCTTTTTCTGTTTTTCTCTTTTTTTTTCTTTTTGGGATAGTGATGCTCATTCACTTCTTAGCCTTTTGGCTCACTACTGTAATGCCATAAACAAAGATAAAGCGCTAGAAGAAAACACAGGATCAATTTGAGCTTTGCAAAAATTTTGGGTTAAGTAGCAAACCAAGCTGTGGTTTGCAAAAATAGGTTAGAACGAAAGAAAAATCTATAAACTACAAAAATATAGGCTCAAAGGGGCTTCCTAGAGTGGATGAAAAAGAAAAAAATAAGGTAAAGAAAAAGGGTTAATTCTAATGAGGCTGATTCATCGTTTATCATCTCAAATCATTGCATGTAGGTTCAACACAGTATTAGGTGCAAAATCTGTAATCTTCCACAAGTCAAAGCATTCACACAAAAATGTCAAGAAAAAGAGCTTTTTGATGTTCGCTCTTAGGCTCAAATTCAACTCACAATTCTTTGGGTTTCAATTTTGTGTTTACTAGTTTTCCCCAAACTCAAGTTAATGTCACATGCCTTCAATTCTTAAGTTATCTACCTAAGTAATGATTTTAGCATTTCTTCAAAAGTAGGGTCTAAATGCAAACCTTAGCTCATGCTTTTACAGATACAAGGGTTGTGTCCTACACCTAAACTAGTTGTCATGCAATTTTAGATTTGGTTCTCAGCCCTCAAGGACAAATAACGAAGTTTAGATTCGAAGGAGGTTCACGGTTTTAGGTCCTAAAACTGAAAAACATAAACAAAACCCAAAAACGCTAAACTAAACTAAACTAGACACGACGCAACAAAATTTTTAAAATTTATACAATTTTTGTAAGTTTTTCTACCCCTCCTCCTCACACTAAAAATATGCAATAAGTTCCAACATTGCAGCACAAATCATGAAGTACGAGTGTAAAGAGTTAGGGTGGAGAAGACAACTTACTGATCGGCCGGGGGGTATGGCCAAGGCATGTTGTAGCGTTCGCAGTAGTCTGCCGCTACGTATTCAAGACCCGAAAGCCTTCGGTCCATATTCTGCTCAAAGTTGGTGAACCGTTGGTCCATCTGTTGAATGGTGTTAAAGGTCCGTAGGTTAAGATCTCGCATTTCTGCCATCATGGTGTTGATGGCTTGGAACTGGGCCTCCGTCCCCGGCGCTTGGTGTTCCCTTTGGTCTCCTGCTGTCGCAGGTTCTTCTTCCTCAGGTCCCTCGTCCCTATGCTGTGGTGGAATTCGTGCTCTTTTCCGTCCCCCTCTGCTAGAGCTTGCTCCTCCGGTTGGGTTCCTGTTTAAGACTTCATGAAAAGTAGATCTCCCCAAAAACTTGGAGTTAAGCAAAGTAGGGTAAAAAGCAACTTCTTGAATGTCAAAATTTTTGAATTGGCTCTCAAGTAGGTTGGTAACTAAGTGTCCAAGGCCAAGGGAACCGCGTTTCCTACTCGTTTGGCTTGAGAGGCCCTCAAAGATGGTCTTGACATTATTCACGTGTTTGTGGTTGGCCACACACCATAGTATGAGCAATTCTGTCTTTGAGACTTTATTGCTCTCGTTTTTGCCCAACAAGTTGTGGGCCACAAACTTGTGAACAAGGTTGAGGAGTGGGTCCAAGAGAGCGACTGGGCTAGCAGTCTGGGAGTCAAAGTCCGATATGCCTGTTAATTGTTCCCAGGCCATATCTTTTGTCGTGGGTTTCTCAAAATCTGAGATTGCCTCTGGGTTGTTATAGACTCCCATTAGGGCTGCTAGTGTGGTATCATCAAGACGGTAAGGTTTACCGTTTAGTCTAAAAGAATGCTTCCCACTGCCCACGGGTAGCTCTTTTTTCCAAGTAGTCAAAAATTCCATAGTGAAGTTGTGATAAACTGGGGTCTGTTTTGTGGCTAGTCTATACCAGCCGTGGAATTTGAGGATTTCATTGAAATCCTTTTTCAAGCCTATAGACGCTAAATATGTTTGATCAACAACTATATGGGTAGCAAGTTCTTGCTTGGAAAATCTATCATACAATACCCCCTCACGTTCATCAACAAGCCCAAAGGGTGGATCATACTTAGCTTAGAGGCTGTCGCTGAACTCGACCTCAGACTCGGCTTCATTCTCAACCACGACCTTGGCTTTGCTTTTCTTACCCATAGTTCCTGAGGAATAGACCAAAAATGGACAAGTTAGGACATATTTACAATTCTGAACATAAACCCCCAAATAAACCATTCATAGGCATAAACCATAGTTTTAGGAACTTAGGGACCAATACCATAAGTATTTGGTCCCTAAGTGTTTTACCCGTAATTCACAAATTCATGCAAAATTGGAGATACCCAATGACTAAAACATGGTAAGAATGCAATTCATAACTCTATTGACAAGTTTTTAACTATAATTGGAATAGTTGAACTTTGAGCTAAAATGGGGATTTTACCCAAATTGAGCAATTTCTCCAAATATTCACAAATTGAAAATAGAAATCACACCCAAACTACAAATTAATCATAATGTCAACATAAATTGCAAGGAAATCAAGAAAAAGCAAACAAGAGATTTATTTGAGAAAAGAGAGAGAAACCTAAAACTTAGGTTTTTCCTTAAATCTCAAAAATTATCACCCTAAGCTAAAATCTAAGCCTAGAAACATGTTAGAAATAAAAAATGGGTAAAGATTCATACCTTATGTCTTGAATTCGGATTAGAATGGTGGATTTGGGGGGTTAGGTTTTTGAAGGGAAAGAAGAAGAAGAAAGGAAGAAAGAAAGAATGGAATAAGAAAAAGAAAGAAGAGAGAAGGGAAGAAAAAGTCTCTTTTTCTTTTTTTTTTGGTTCGGGATTTTCAAATCCCGAATAGCCCGTGTCGGCCAAGCTGGCTGACTCGGCCGACCAGCCCGGCGAGCTGGGCAGTGCCTCACTCGCCCGGGTTGGGCGAAATTCGTTTTTTTTTTGGATAAAGTGTGGGGGAACAAAGCTTGACAATGTAAATAAAAAAAGGACAAGCGAGATTAGAATTCAATTAACAAAAATAAACAAAAATAAAAATAAAAGAAAAAGGAATGCAGAATTAAATTGTTCAAGCTTTAAATTTAAACCGAGGAGAACCCGATTTCTCCCCCTTACTCAATCCTTTCTCAGGATCTTTGGATTCTTCTCCGTTGTGCTTGGGAGAGAACCCTGTGGTCTTTCCTGCCTGTCCCTATTGATCTGAGCTACCTGATTGCTCAAATCTTTGCAGAAGGCTTCGTTGTTGGCAAGCCTAGCCGAGATCTCCTTCAAAAGAGTGATCACCTCGTCGGATTCCTTGGGATGTTGCATTGGCCCTTGATTCTACTGTTGGTATGGGGGCATGCCAAGCCCTTGCTCTCTATGCTCTTGAACAAAACCGCTAGGAGGTCGAAGCACATTCTGATTTGAATTCCCGTAAGACAAGTTCGGGTGCTGAGGCCTCCTGTAGTTGTTACTGTTGTTGTAGGAGTTGTGGTTGTTGGGGTTGTAGTTTTTATAGTTCTGATTGTACCTCGGTTGTCCCCCAACGTAATTGACCATCTCCATCCCGTCTCCAGCGAAAGGGCTACCTGCTTGACATTCCTTTCCATGGTGGTCGCCGTCACAGTGCACACAGGTGGGAGGTTGGCTGAATTGAGCCAACAGGATGTCCATCTTCCTACTTACATCTGCAACACTCGAATTTTGCTCTTGTTCTTCCACAGCAAATACCCGCTGCCTTGAAGGGCCAGCGAGCTTCTGTTCTTGCCACTGCACACTCTTCCTGGCCAGCTCATTAATCATGTCATATGCCTCTGCTGCTGTCTTCCTAAACAAATCTCCACCCGCTGCGGAGTCTACAATAGCTCTGTTGGTGGGAGTCAGTCCGTGATAGAAGACGCTTACCAATTGATGCTTGGGTATGTCATGATGAGGGCACATGCGCAACATTTTTCTGGATCGGGTCCAAGATGTGTGGAGCGCTTCGTGCTCGGGTTGGTGGAAGGATGTGATCTCACCCCTGAGCATTGCTGTCTTCGAGGGAGGAAAGTAGTAGGACAAGAATTCCTTCTCCAATCCTGCCCAAGTCGTGATTGATCCGGGCTCCAGTGTTCTCAGCCATTCCAAAGCTTGCCCAGTCAGAGAAAACGGGAACAACTTCAGCCTAGCAGCATCTTGGGGAACCCCATTTGTTCTTGCAGTGTCTGCGCACATTAGGAAGCGATCCATATGATCATTCGGGCTCTCGTGTGCTTCTCCTCCAAACAATCCGGTCTGCTGAATCAAGTGAATTATACCGGACTTGATTTCGTACGTGTTGGCCTGGATATTTGGAGCAGCAATGCCGGACAGATGCTGGTGTCGGTGCGGTGCCAGGATCTCACTCATCAGACGAGTGTCATTTTCTGGTCCGGTGTTCTCAGTGTTCCGCTCATTGTTCCGTTCATTGTCAGTCATCTTGATAGGCTTGATAGGCTCGATGATCTCGTCTTGCTTCAGCTTTCCAATTTGTTTGCTCCTGCGAAGAGTACGTTCAAGTTCAGGGTTAAGAGGGACACACAGTATTTTCGCTGATCTCGTAGGCATACGCTGAGAAAAGATAAATACAGAAATAAATGAAAGCGGAAGGAAAATCATACACATCATACAAGGTTGCACAGTTTTGTACAAGTATAAGAACGGTATTAAATAAAAACATATAGACACGTATAGATGAAGTTGACAAGTATAACTACACGTTCGTACAAACGAATATAAACAAGCGTAAGTATAAACAAGATGGCTATCATAAACAAGTATATATAAACAAGTGTATATAAACAAGTATAAACGGTATAGATGCGTATGAACAAGTATCATGGTTATAAACAAGTATAGTTATTATAAACAAGTATATATAAGTATAAGTATAAACAAGTATAAACGATATAAACAAAGAATATTCACAAAGAATGCCTAAACTAACAAATCGACCTTTGGTTCGATATTGCAGAAGAAATAAATCCCCGGCAACGGCGCCAAAAACTTGATGCGCCATCACCTAAGTTAGAGATGAGAACTCACTAAGGGATAAGTGTACCCCGTCGTTATCAAGTAATAAATTTCTGGTTAAGTCCAGGTTATCGTCCACAGGATTTATTTCTGCAAGTATCGAGTTACTTGGTTTCAGGTGTTATCTAGGCTTAGGGGGTTTTGAGTTGGTTTTTCTAAGTTAATCTACTCCTAGATTGAATTATACTATTCCTAGCTAAGTTATCTGATTCTAACTAAGTTATTCTACGCCTAATTAAGTTACTCTACCCCTAATTAAGTTAAACTACTCCTAAGTGATCTTTTACCAATGCAATTATCCGAATGAACATGAAGGGATACGATGATAATAAAAATAGAATGTTTAAGCAATTGAATTAAAACCTAAGTCACTTGTGTCCGAGGCGATTAACCCGACCTATCCTCCTAAAGTTCATAGTTCGTGATTCCCTTGTAAGGCCGAAACTAGCTCTAAGGCTCAGCAATTTCGGCTTAATCTTCTATAGGGTCGTCAATCCTATAGGCACTGACTAGGTTAGATTCAGCTCGCAATATGTGCCAACTTGATTTTGGAATTATCGAATGAGTTAAACCAATCAGACAAAGCGTAAGACAAAGATTAAAGCATTAAAAGAATTGAATGAACAAGAACTATAATATATATCAAAGATGGAGAATATTGTCACGAAGTTACAATAAGCCTAGAATTCATAACATGTATCAGAAGCTGGACAGAATGTAAAAGAAGAAAAATCCCTTTCAGGGAACCTGTCTACCAATGCAGGCGTCTTTCTAGGACTTAAGGATGGAGCTTGAGCAATCCTCGGTGAACGGAGCTTCGGAGGTGTCTTCAATGGAGGTTTGAAGGATATGGAGGAGGTGGAGAGGATTTCTCGAGAGGAAAAACTAAGAAAATTACAAAGATAAAAGATATCTAATTTACATTGGAAAAACTCTATTTATAGGCGTGGCTCGGCCCTCTTTTTGATCTATTTTCGTGTCCTTATTGGTGTAGGAAGTCGTGGGGTCCATCGTGGCTTCGTGGGGGCGGAATTGGTCTTTTTGACCAATTCCCGCAGGTCTGCTCGCCGAGCAGGGCGAGCTGCTCGGCGAGCAGGGCTACTCGCGACGAGCAGCCCCCTGCTCGTCGAGCAAGCGCCTGGCGGCCTGCTCGGCGAGCAGGCTCCTGCTCGCTCGAGCAGGCGCCTGGCGGCCTGCTCGGCGAGCAGGCCTCTAACGGCCTGCTTGGCGAGCAGGCATGGCCTGCTCGGCGAGTAGGCCTCCAGGGGCCTGCTTGGCGAGCAGAAATGGCCCGTTCGTCGAGCGTTTTCGCCCGGCATGTCCTCGATGCTTGTCGAATGTCGTCGATGTCCTTTTTCGCCCGAACTTACACCTGCGCACGTACAGAAACTCCAGATAACATTAGTCCAAAAGCTAAATTGATCCGTTAATCGCTTATTTTGAGCAAACGCTTCGTTTGGTGCGACTTTTGACAGACCAATTAGCTTCAAAAGATAACGGAATTATACTATGCATGCTATTTTGGCCGTAATTGCCTAGATTGGTCATAAAACGAGCCTAAACAACGAAAAATAAATAAAAGGTTTCCAATTCCTAACTAACTCACACAAAAGCATTTAAATGCGAGAAATGCTCGCTTATTAACTGAATAATGCTAAAACCCGTCCTAAAACCGTACCCAAAGATAGAGGTTTTTTACCCCTATCAGGTAACCTATTCAATTGTTATATTTGGGTTCTTGACCTATATCTGGAGGTGTGCATCAGTTCAAAATCGAATCAAACCGAACCGAACTGAAAAAACTGAAAACCGAAATTACCAAAATAATTCACATCGACACCGAACCGAATAACATATAATTGGGTGCAATTCGATTTTTTTTATATTTTTGTCAAACCGAACGGAATACCGAAATACAACAAAAAATAAAACCGACACCGAATCGAAGTGTAAAAAAATGAACTGAAAAACTGAATTCAATCGGTTCGATATGCAGTTTAAACCACACCAATGCACACCCCTACCCATATCTCTTCTCCTTCATTTATGCTAAGAAAAACAAAAAAAATATTGTACCATTAAAATTTGAATAACACTATTTAAAAATATTAATATAAAATTTTCTATACTAATACAAAATAATTTAATATTAAAAATATATAAATAATAATATTTCAACAACAATATCATTAAAACAATTTAAATAAGTTAAAAATTAATATTCATGACTAATATAATTCATTGAAAACTATGAAACAATATATCTAATGTCTTAACCATATTATGAAAAACAAGTAAATGATACAATTAAACAAAAATATTAAAAAAATAATAAATACAATTTATCAACAACCATACGACAATGTTAAAAATTGAATTAAAATACAATAATAATAATACTTATAATAATAAACGCTTTTTATTCCAATTACTGCATATGTGTTGCCCCTTAGGGGTGTTCAAAAACCGAAACGGACCGAAGTAACTGACCGAACCGATGGATTTCAGTTTTTTCGGTTCAGTTTTCGGTCTATTAGATTCGGTTTTGGTTTTATTTCTTATAATATTCCGATAATTTCGGTCAGTTCGGTTTTTAAATTAAAATTACTGAATTAACCGAACAGATCGAAATAAATTTAATATAATTAGAAATTAGATTTATTATATAATTAGTGTATATCATTTATTGTTCTAAGTTATATTTGATTTAGAATTATATTATTTAGAATCTTTGTTAAACATGATAGTTTTTGGATTGCATGTAACTGATTATATTATTGGCCTATTTAATGTTTGTCTACCAATTTAGTACAATTATACACTAATTCATATTATCAGTAACTAATTATATTATTGGTCTATTTAATGTTTATCTACCAATTTAGTACAATTGTACACTAATTCATATTTGGAATTAAGATTGGTTTTGTTTCTATATAAAATTTTTATGTTTTTTTCTTTCTATTCTTTTTTTCTTTCAATCCGAAAAGAAAAATAAAAATAAAAATTGTTGTATATATAAATAAATACCCAACAACATCATTAACGGTGTAATATTAACCTTACATAAAATAATTGTTAATGAATTTTTTTTAATATAAGGAAATCGAATAACCGAACCAAACCAACCGAAATAATTCGATCGGTTCGATTTGGTTATTTATTATTATTTGGTTAGGTTCGATTTTTATTTTTGAGACTATTCGGTTTTTGGTTATTTCGATTCGATTCGGTTTTCAGACCGAACCGACCGATGAACACCCCTATTGTCTATACAATCAAAACTAATACATTAGGTACTTATTAATTTTAACTTTTAGTAAGTTAAATATATATTTAACTTATTAACTAATATTTTTATGCGGATTTGGTGAAAAAATGTCCTTAACGTTTACAGCCATGAACAATTTTATCCATAACATCTAAAATTATATAATTTTACACATAAAGTTTGCACCTAAAAGCAATTTTACCTCAATTTTGACAAGTTTGATCAGAGAATAATTCATCAAATTATTTCCTCTATCGTGTTATTTATTTTATTATTAATTAATAACATATGACAAATATGATTAGACATGAAAATAAAAATAAAAAAATGTATATTATATTTGGTACAAGTTGGATAAATTTTCTTTAAATATTTTATCGAATTTAAAAATATTAATCTCAAATTCTATTATTAATTCATAAACATTATGATTTTTTTTAAACCAATAGATATACAATTGGTGCAGAATAAGAAACAAAATATATGCGTTTTATAATAATATATGAAATTGACCAAACTTGACAATGTTATAAGTAAAATTGATCTTAATTTTTTTTTAGTTCGTAAGTGTATCCACCGCCGACAGCAGTGGCTATTCACTTTCGCAGATGGTTTGCATCTCTATGGGTGGGACTGCTGGCCACGGAAATTCTTTCCATTCCCAAAGACGAGGATCGAACCCTGAACCTTCGTAAAATTGCTCTTAATTACCAACGATAAAGAATAAAATTACATTATTTTAAACATTAAAAATAAAATTGCACATAAATATAAACGTTAAATATATTTTTTTATACCTTTATCTTTTTTAATATTTATCTATCAATTATATTATTTAATAGTTTCAATATTTACAATATTAACACATAACATTTAATTTTAGATTTTATGATTCACTAGCTAATATGCTTTTCTCTCGTGCCTTTCTTCATTCATGGTTTGATATTCTAGTATCCTAGGTGTAGAGAAACCACACTAATCCATTCCAAACTTGGTGGTTAAACTCTACTGTGGTGAAAATATTGTAGAGGAGGTCTTGCAGAAAAATAGCTCGACGCCAGGATGATAAAAATCTTAACACTTCTCATTCTTATTACGTTTTTCAATATGATCTCAACCTACTAAAGTTGGAATGTTTTTGACAATAACCAAAAGGGTTAATACACATATTTGCCCTTGTATTTGTCCGTTTTAGCATATATACCCCTATATCAAATAAACACATAAATATATCCTTATATTTTTCAAATTACTGCAAAAATACCCTAATCTAAACAGAATGCTTAGTAAGCATAACACCATTAGTAGTCATCACAATAACACTGACATAACTCCAATTAATATATTACACATCATTAAAACTAATTTTAAATCCTAATAAAAATTATAACACATGGCAAGACATGAAAAAACCCTAAAACTCTCCAGCCAACTCTTCCCTTTCTCTCTACACCTTTGAGAGACTGCTTAGAATGGGAAGATCTTGAGCTCTATTTGGTCAACGATCCACGAGGAACGATTGAGCGAGAGTGGGGAACAACAAAAAGTGGTGGTGATTTCTTCTCTGAGAACGGCATAGAACGACTGTTTCAGTAAGTCACTCTTTCTCTATTTCTCGGTCTTTCTTAGAGGGTTTTTTGGTGGATTTGGTTTCTTTGAAAATAAAGAAAAAAAAAACTCTAAAAGGGAACAAATCCTTGTTACAAATCCATAGAAATGCTTAGATCTTATTTAATTTTGTTACAAATCCACATCTGTTGAAACCTGGTCTTTTGTTTGATATTGTTGTGAGGAGCTCCCTTATTGGTTTGTCTGCAAAGTGCAGTTTTTTTGAGTATGCCATACAGGTGTTCGATGAAATGGCTGACAGAAATGTGGCGAGTTGGAATGAGAGAGTATCGGTTTGACAAAGCCATGAGATCATATTGGATAGCTTTATCAGTGGAATTGTCACACCCGATCCTAAACGGCATCAGGAACGCCTACGAATCGAAAATACGAAACTATTTTCTAATAGATAACAATTTCATTAGACTACCTAAAGTTTATTTAATTATTTGGCTTGAACTTGATACTTCTATCAAGTTTCCTACGTATCCTGAACGTATTTTAATATTTAAACCAGGAATCAAAGCCACGTAGTTCTACCCACTCATAAATAATCTAGTTTTTAGCTGAATTATTCTCAGCAAAACTTAAATAATTAAATCAACTAATAATATAGCTAACTAACCAAAAACACTTCAAAGTTTATAGAAATTAATCTCCTTATAAACTTAATACTTGATAATAGTTAAACATGTATTTACTAATTTCAGAGTTCAAATAGTGGAGTTTTAGTCTCAAAAACAAAAGATCCACTTTATCAATTTAATCAATTATCATTCATATCTTTATTAACTTAATCAACCACCATTCATAAACTATTCAATCACAATATGACAAAATCAATTTACCCTTATGCAGGTTGTTCTATCTAAGAGAGGGATCAAAGAAGTAAGGAATAATGTTATATCCATTTATTAGCAGTTGATTATTAATTCTAATGACCCTGAAAATTTCTTGATGGATGACTAGGTAAAACAATATAATATTAGCTATGTTCAACCTGAACTTAAATGGAATTGCTAGAGACAAAAATGTAAGCACAGATCATGGAGTTATGAAATTAATCAATTACAGTTAACCAAGCTAGACTTATTAAAACCACTAATCTCATAAAAATATACCGAGATAATCACATATCAATGAACAAGACCTTGTTGCTTCTAACTGTTAATTTATTCTTTAGTTACTTCCACACTGTAAATCAGTAAATGTACAAGCGAATTAGAGGAATTCACCCACAGATCTTATCAAATGATTATCCCACATATATTTCATAAGTCTATATTTCCACACAAAATCTCCTTTCTAATTATTAATTAGAGAAAGCAATTGGCCTATTTTTTTTACAACACCAAATTCACTTTAGATAAAGATCAAAATCTCTAAAACCATGAACACAGTTCCTCAAATCCCTATAACTTGAAAAACTTGCTGAATCAAATCACATGAATCAGACTTATCATGGAGACCCACATAACTCGATAACTTCTAAAAACATACCGAATCATATGGCAAATAGGCTATATTTCCTATCATAAGCTAAGATTAATCAAATCCTTCAGATATTTGCTAAACCACATATACAAATTCCAAAATAAACTATAAAATAGAAGGTTTCAAGCAAAACCACGGCAAAGACGTCACTTGCATGTTGAAATCCGATGGAGGAGGACCTAGAAAGGGCCTTAGGGAACAGATCGATGACTGATCTCCCCTGGCAGGGGTCAGAATACCCCGAAAACTAAAAAATGAGGACCAAAGCTAACCTCTTCACTTCCTCTTAGTGAAAGTGAGTGAAACTCACTGAAACTACAAGAAACCAGCAGAATGGCTTGAAATTATCGAGAATCAGGGGTAAGACGCCGCGAATCGGAACATAATTTCTCGAAAACGGGAATAAGGGGCTCATCTCACCGCCCACCATGGACAAGGATGAGAGAAATCAAACCCTAAAAGCTTTGCTACTTCAAGCCTTTTGTAGAGAGAGAGAGAGATGAGGAAGATAATAAATCATTGATGCCATCGAAAATAAAATGCCCAGAGAAAGAAGACAAGAGAGGATCGAAGGTTCCTGAAGGTCTTCCTAATTATCCCCTAAAATCCAAATTAACCCCTAAGAGAAACCATAATTCACTTTCAACCTCATATTTTCATATATATATTATTTTACTCCTCAACTTATATTAACTCATTACTATACCCATAAATTATTAAATCTTACCTCATTAGATTAAAATTAGAAAAATTCAAACTCTTAATAATTCATATAACTCTTATTATACACTTTCAACACCTAATCGGTTAATTAATAATTGAAAATATTATATAATGTAATATCAAATTCGAATTAATATTTTTGGGTACGGACGTGACAATTCTCTCCCACTTAAAGAATTTTGCCCTCAAAATTCCTAAATACTTCTTTCTAGATGTATTTTACTGTACTGCCTTTTCCCAAGATCAACGGACACAACTTCTTATACTCATTCTAAGCTATTTCAAGTTATTACCGTAAAAAGTTTTAAAGGAAAATCCCCATAATATTTCAAAACTCTAAAAATACGAATAGTCTTTTTATACATGCCAAAACATTCATCCAAATCTTTCAAATATTCATCAAAATCTTTAAATATGCTTTTTAACAAAATTTCCTTTAAAAACATATATATGCATCCATCAGAAAGTACATCCCCTTTATCGGAGCTCTAATCATATCCATATTCGAGATGCTCATAATATTGCCTAGTCCCGCATGGTCTTACCCAACACTTCTTTGCCATACCCGACAGGTCTTTCATCTGTGTACAAATGCCATGTCCCTCACTGAACATGGTCTTCAAATATCGAACCCACCCGTCCGGACTACTCCCGATGGATACTAAACATTTTTCTATTAAAATACCAAACTTCGATTTATATAAACTTTTTCATCGAGATAACAATTTAAAAATTTCATAAATACCGTATCCATCATCGAGTATCCCCTCATATATCGATCCATAGCACATAAACATATTCGAGACATCTCTTTAACATTGCCTATCCTATATGGTCTTACCCGACACTTCTCTGCCATACCCGATAGGTCTTCAGACTGTGTACACAGGTCATATTTCTCACTAAATATGGTCTTTAAATAACAAATCCACATATCCGGACTACTTCTGATGGATATTTAAAATACTTTCCTTCTAAAATACTTTCTTTCCCATAAACTCATCTCATAACATTTATCAAATCCCAACATAAATTCTGATATTTCCCCTTGTCAAAATACCAAAATTTTCACCACAAAAAAAAAAAAAAATCAATTAAGCCCAACAAGTCAACATAAGTGCATCAAAACCAAAAACTCACATTATAAATCCAAAATACGCATAAATATATGTAATAAAAATATCAGTTTAGATCCTCCTAATCTCAGGATCATAAAAATGTCAAAACATGAAATTAACCCATAAACTTTTATTAATACCCAAATAATTTATCAAACCTCTAAAACCGCTTAATGCCCGAATTCTAGAAAACCATTGGTTTTGTACTCAAAGATTCATAAATAGGTGATATCTATTACATTTCGTACATCCACATATAAATTATTTACATTAAATTTAAATTGTTCTCTATAACCTCTATTTTCTGACTGAATGTCTAAACTTATTTCCCTCGAAAATTTTCCTTTAAATTATTTCTAAACTATCGTCAATGATCCATATTCCTCAATCGCTATAAACCTCAAGTTAGGTCCGAAGAATTTAACCTAGGCTCTAATACCAAAATGTCACACCCGATCCTAAACGGCATCAGGTATAAAAGGAAAATAGGATAACAAACGCCTACGAATCGAAAATACGAAACTATTTTCTAATAGATAATAATTTCATTGGACTACCTAAAGTTTATTTAATTATTTGGCTTGGACTTGATACTTCTATCAAGCTTCCTACGTATCCCGAACGTATTTTAATATTTAAACCGGGAATCAAAGCCACGTAGTTCTACCCACTCATAAATAATCTAGTTTTTAGCTGAATTATTCTCAGCACAACTTAAATAATTAAATCAACTAATAATATAGCTAACTAACCAAAAACACTTCAAAGTTTATAGAAATTAATCTCCTTATAAACTTAATACTTGATAATAGTTAAACATGTATTTACTAATTTCAGAGTTTAATAGTGGAGTTTTAGTCTCAAAAACAAAAGATCCACTTTATCAATTTAATCAATTAGCATTCATATCTTTATTAACTTAATCAACCACCATTCATAAACTATTCAATCACAATATGACAAAATCAATTTACCCTTATGCAGGTTGTTCTATATAAGAGAGGGATCAAAGAAGTAAGGAATAATGTTATATCCATTTATTAGCAGCCTGAGAATTTCTTGATGGATGACTAGGTAAAACAGCCTAATATTAGCTATGTTCAACCTGAACTTAAATGGAATTGCTAGAGACAAAAATGTAAGCACAGATCATGGAGTTATGAAATTAATCAATTACAGTTAACCAATCTAGACTTATTAAAACCACTAATCTCATAAAAATATACCGAGATAATCACATATCAATGAACAAGACCTTGTTGCTTCTAACTGTTAATTTATTCTTTAGTTACTTCCACATTGTAAATCAGTAAATGTACAAGCGAATTAGAGGAATTCACCCACAGATCTTATCAAATGATTATCCCACATATATTTCATAAGTCTATATTTCCACATGATAGAATCTCCTTTCTAATTATTAATTGGATAAAGCAATTGGCCTATTTTTTTACAACACCAAAATTCACTTTAGATAAAGATCAAAATCTCTAAAACCATGAACACAGTTTCTCAAATCCCTATAACTTGAAAAACTTGCTGAATCAAATCACATGAATCAGACTTATCATGGAGACCCACATAACTCGATAACTTCCAAAAACATACCGAATCATATGGCAAATAGGCTCAATTTCCTATCATAAGCTAAGATTAATCAAATCCTTCAGATATTTGCTAAACCACATATACAAATTCCAAAATAAACTATAAAATAGGAGGTTTCAAGCAAAACCACGGCAAAGACGTTACCTGCATGTTGAAATCCGATGGAGGAGGACCTAGAAAGGGCCTTAGGGAACAGATCGATGACTGATCTCCCCTGGCAGGGGTCAGAATACCCCGACAACTAAAAAATGAGGACCAAAGCTAACCTCTTCACTTCCTCTTAGTGAAAGTGAGTGAAACTCACTGAAACCACAAGAAACCAGCAGAATGACTTGAAATTATCGAGAATCAGGGATAAGACGCCGCGAATCGGAACATAATTTCTCGAAAACGGGAATAAGGGGCTCATCTCACCGCCCACCATGGACAAGGATGAGAGAAATCAAACCCTGAAAGCTTTGCTACTTCAAGCCTTTTGTAGAGAGAGAGAGAGAGAGATGAGGAAGATAATAAATCATTGATGCCATCGAAAATAAAATGCCCAGAGAAAGAAGACAAGAGAGGATCGAAGGTTCCTGAAGGTCTTCCTAATTATCCCCTAAAAGAAACCATAATTCACTTTCAACCTCATATTTTCATATATATATTATTTTACTCCTCAACTTATATTAACTCATTACTATACCCATAAATTATTAAATCTTACCTCATTAGATTAAAATTAGAAAAATTCAAACTCTTAATAATTCATATAACTCTTATTATACACTTTCAACACCTAATCGGTTAATTAATAATTGAAAATATTATATAATGTAATATCAAATTCGAATTAATATTTTTGGGTACGGACGTGACATGAATGCCTTTTGAGCCCACAAAACCTATATGGGGATCATTGCTTACTGGTTGTAGGGCTCATAACAACTTGGAGTTTAGTGAATTTGTGGCTAGGAAACTTATTGAATTGGAACCATAGAATAGTGCATATTATGTAATTCTATCTAACTTGTATTCGGAGATGGGAAGATGCTGCACAAGTAAGGGAACTAATGATCAGCAAAGGACTAAAGAAGGACTTGGGCTCTAGTTCTGTAGAATCTAAATCAAGAAATAGGATTTTAAATTATCAGTGTGCTTGAATGAATAGAAAGAGTCATCTGTATATAATATATATCCATACCTTTTTGTTGGGCATGGATATATGCAAATTTGTGTCTAGAGAGCCTAATCAAGTAAGTTCAATTGACAATTAAGGCTTCTGGAATTGCAAATTAGATGCAATATCTTTAATGTCGATTTTACTAATGAAGATTGCATCTTATCACCTAAAGATAACCCTCCTACTACATATCCTGTTTCAGGTCTCTGATATTCTACGTCATATAATCATCCCAAGTTCGACCGAGGTGAATTATTTCTAACAGTTCTTAACTTATTTGATGAATATCAATTTAGGTTTGTTGAATGAATATATATAAACTTTTAATGCTATATATATATATATACATTATATTATGATCTCGAAGTGAAAACTTAAAGACATGAATTTTATAGTTCGGGCCATAATATCTAGGTTGCTTATCTGGAGACTTTTCAAATTGTAGAAATTGAACCATGATTATGGATAAATTTAAAGGCATGAATTTTATAGTTCGGGCCACATCATTAGTCTGTTAGTTTAGGGTATTTTTGCAGTAATTTAAAAAATATAAGAATATATTTATGTATTTATTTGATATAGTGATATATATGCTAAAACAGACAAATATAGGACGTATATTAAACTATAACGAAAATAACTGATTTTATGCATGTTTGACACATGTTCACTAATTTGTATGTACATATATACATTTGCATAACCATCCTCAACTCAATAAGAAATGGACACTCTTACCCCTAACTCTCTCTATC
This sequence comes from Euphorbia lathyris, assembly GCF_963576675.1. Taxonomy (NCBI): domain Eukaryota; kingdom Viridiplantae; phylum Streptophyta; class Magnoliopsida; order Malpighiales; family Euphorbiaceae; genus Euphorbia; species Euphorbia lathyris. The sequence goes on along the minus strand of NC_088914.1, from coordinate 13,058,715 downwards.
TTTTCCTTCTACTCTCATTATTCACTCTAATTTACTACATATGGAAAATCAAATTGCAATTCCGTTCAGTAACACCGCCGTCTCCGGCGGCGCTACCAATTATCGGCCACCTTCACCTCCTCACAGACATGCCCCATCACACCTTCACCGATCTCTCAAAAAACCTCGGCCCTTTAATATATCTCAAACTCGGACGAGTCCCAACCATTATCATCAACTCAGCTCACCTCGCTCGACTCGTTCTCAAAACTCACGATCACGTCTTCGCGAACCGTCCGCGACTCATCTCCGCTCAGTACCTCTCCTTCGGCTGCTCCGACGTAACATTCTCTCCGTACGGACCATACTGGCGGCAGGCAAGGAAGATCTGCGTATCCGAGTTACTAAGCGGGAAACGAGTTCAGTCGTTTCAACTCGTTCGAGACGAGGAGGTGAACCGGTTGTTGGCGGCAGTGTGGAGTCGGGCCGGGAAGGAGGTTGATATGAGCGAGGTGTTGTTTAGGTTAGCGAATGATGTGTTGTGTAGGGTGGCGTTTGGGAGGAGGATGGTGGAGGAAGGGCAAAAAGGGAATAAGATGGTGAAAGTATTGACGGAGACGCAGGAATTGTTTGCTGGGTTCTGTTTGGGAGATTTTTATCCCGAGTGGGAATGGGTTAACTCAGCGAGTGGGTATAAGAAGAGGTTGGAGAAGAATTTGGAGGATTTAAGAGAAGTTTGTGATGAGATAGTTGAGGAGCATTTGGAAAAGAAGAAGAAGAAAAAGGATGAGAAGGAAGATTTTGTAGATGTATTGCTTAGGGTTCAAGCAAGAGAGGATTTGGAGGTACCCATTACCGACGACAATCTAAAAGCTTTAGTGCTAGTAAGTGCAACTACACTCTGCTCATATAATACAAGGTAGATATTAATATAAGATATATATTTGACTTTTGGTTAGAATGGTTTCCGGATATGGTATCAGAATCTCTTAGATTAAATGGTCGAAAGTTCGAGTTTCCACAACTTCATTAATTTGTAGAATTAAAAACACATTATTTCTAAACTTTAAACTTTAGTTAGAGGAAAGAAAGTAGTTCTTTAAAAAAGAGAATATTCAAAAATTATGATTTAGAAAATTAAAAATGGTGGTTACATAGTTTTAAATAACTTTAATTTTTAGATTTTTTTTTCACTGAATGATCAATGTTAAAATAGGTAAAATAGGTCGAGTGTAAAGTTGAGTCATAATATTCGGGTTTAAAGTTGCGAACCATAATAAAAGTAAACGAAAAATTCAGGGCTATGAATGTAATTTACCTATAAAATATTATATTTCTCATACTTTTGATAACTTTAAATTATATTTTTTTTTATTTTTAGTAAAAAATATGAAAAGTTATAATTAAATCAATTTCACCTCCAACTTTACAAATTTACTTGTAATTCAAGGTTTAAATCATGTGATATTATTCATCATTATTGTTTATTGGTAACAAATTAGGATACATTTATACACGTGAAAAAGAATTAAAATAATATCTTGTATTAATAATTGTGGATAAAAGAAAATTAAATAATTAAAATATATCATGGTAGTGGATAGGACGGAGTGGAGGGAGCGAATCTGTGTCGCTGACACGACTTGATTTTCACGGTTTTATATGATGGTTCATGTTAGCCGACCCCGAATCATTTCGGGACTAAGGCTTTGTTGTTGTTGTTGTGGATAAAAAAATTAAATCCTAATATTTTATAAGCTTAAAAGTATTTTATCTTAATTCAACTGCATCCATATTTTTCTAAGTATTAATGTCATAAAACTTCATTTCTAAATATTAAACTCATTCAACATTACATTTAATATCTGATGAGGACATTCCTTCTGGATTCACTTTTGGAACGAGACCAATGAGAATTACAAGGCGAATCTTGGAACCTAAAAGGCGGATACATAACTGGCGAATCCTTTCTTATCGGATGCAATGTGTTTACTTTCTTACGAAGCAGTCCAACATTACTTCCTGTCCAAAGAGACAAGTCTGACAATCAATTGGGCTGTGACCTATTTTTTAAACATAGGTCAAGTCTATTTAATCGGATTGCATTTGGTGACATGCTATTTTCTTTAAATGTTTAATTCAAGTGGAAAATTTATCCTCCACATGTCCATTTCCATTTCGGTGACTTTTATTGCCAAAATCGGACTAAAAAGCCTACAAGATAAATTAAATGTAATATTGGATGAGTTTGATGTTAAAAAGGAAGTTGGGTGCAATTAATTCTTGATGAAAGTGTGTCCTTTCTTATGCTTTATAAGTATCTAGTTTCAATTAAACTTGAATCCCGAAATCTCCCAATGTAACTCTGCAAAATTTAGTAACGTAAGACTCAGTCGGGGGATCATCAGCATTGCTAATTCTCTTAAAATCAATTTGGAATCAGGACATGTTCGTAGCCGGAACTGATACATCATCAGCAACACTAGAATGGACACTCACAGAGCTAGCGAGGCATCCAGCCGTGATGAAGAAAGCACAACAAGAAGTCAGGAACATTGCATTCCAGAAAGGCAGGATCGACGAGAGCGATCTCCCGCACCTGCATTACATGAAAGCAGTGATAAAGGAGACTATGCGCTTACACCCGCCAGTCCCTTTACTAGTTCCTCGAGAATCCATGGAGCAATGCATTCTCGATGGCTACAAAATACCTGCCAAAACTCGAGTTCTGATAAACTCCTACGCTATTTCGAGGGATCCAGAATCATGGGAAAATCCTCTCGAATACAATCCTCAGAGGTTTATCGATAATGACATTGACTTTAAAGATCAAGATTACAGGTTCCTACCATTTGGAGGAGGAAGACGAGGTTGCCCTGGGTACGTGTTTGGATTGGCGACAATTGAGATCGCGCTTGCTCGACTTCTGTGTCATTTCAACTGGGAGTTGCCTCTTGGAGTTGGAGCTGATGATATAGACCTTACCGAGGTTTTTGGGCTGGCTACGAGGAAGAAAACTGCACTGATTCTAGTACCGAAAATCGACGAGGACTATCAATTCAAGGCAGATGATATGTAGTCAACAGAAGTGCAAAACTTTCTTGATTTGAATGAATTCAATGTCATGTCATGACATGACATAAACATTAATGTTCAGAACAGAAGTTTTTACAAATGGATGTATACATTTTGATGTGATAGAGAAAAGAAAATGTTTGTACATGAAGCATCAGTTTCACAGAAGCAGCCTCCTTTGCTATTCTCAAGCAGAAAGGCTTCTTCACTTTCAGCCTTCAACTCTGACAAATGTAAGGATTTATAATTATGCTTTTACACTTTTCTATTTCAAACATAATGATACTCAAATAATTAGAGGCATTTACTGGAAAACAAGAATAATTAACATTATTTCCTCTAAAACTTCACTTTACATTAAGGTTCAAATCACAGAAAATCCGTTTTAAAAGTTTAACGAAATGATGAATTGAAAAAGTTTGACTATATCATTTCGACAGATTTTCTTTGATTTGAACTTTAATGTTAGTATAATGTAAGTTAAAAGACTTTTACCTCATGAATAAACTGAGGCTAAAGTTTAGAAACCATAATGTTAATAGCGCTATAGTTGGCTTAATACATTAGTTGTCTCTGAACTTGTTCAAAAAGCTTGATTCGCCTTCTGAACTTACATAGTGTTTGATTAGCTCCCGGAAATTGCTTAAAGTGTTATAATCAAGTCCATAAATCTAGAAAAACACTCTAAAGGCCTAAAAAATAGAAAGTTAATTTGTTTTAAAGATATAGAATCGTGAATTAGACCTTTACGTTGTAAGTTTTGAATTTTTTTACAAATTTAGAAATGTATATCACTTTAAACAAGTTCAAGGAGCTAATGGATCACTATAAGCAAGTTCAGGGCTCCATAGGTCATTTTAAACAAGTTCAGGGCTCCATAGGTCACTTTAAACAAGTTCAGGGAACTAATGGATCACTATAAGCAAGTTCAGGGCTCAATAGGTCACTTTAAACAAATTCACGTGACTAATAGGTTTTTTAAGTAAGTTGAGCAGGCTAACGAGACACTTTATATGTTTAAGGGGCCAATGAAGCTTTTAGAATGAATTTGGGGGGCTCTTGATGTATTAAGCCCCTATAGTTTAAGGGGCTAGAGATGTATTTTACACAGGCATTTACCAACATAAACAAAATTGAGGTAGATTGTCCAAATGACAAGTTTTAACTTACTTGGCCTTTTCTTTGGGAACTTCCTCAGTTTCCTCAGTTGTTGAATTTAAAGCTGTAAGCTTTCCAAAAGATTGTTTTGCATCCCCAAACAAGTCTTTGACTTTATCTACAACTGTTTTTAGTTTGTCTGGTGTTGGAAGCTGAATTCCAGATATACACATAGTTAAAATAAATCAATCTTAGGTTCTTGTCCCAAAAAAACTATGAACTTGTAATTACCTCAATAACATCTGAGGTAGAAAGAGCAGCCTTAACATTTCCATTTTGCTTCACATAAACCAAACAATAAAATTCAGGCTATGAACATAGGAAGTACTGACTTGGAACTCAGAGAATGCAAGAGAGAGGATATGAACATTACAACAAGTTTGTAACCGTATCTGAACTCGGTGGCCGACCTCAATACACGAAATTGTCTAAACGCTGTCTTCTGTATTTCCTTCTCGTCCTATTCAAATTATAGGCCAGTACTCGTAAGTACTTGCACATGAATTTACCCAGAATTGACAAAAATTACAATGTCACAGGCAATATCAGAAAAATGTTACACCGATGCAAGAAATACCATCAATATAGTCGAAATAAACATTGGTTCCATGCTATGTTGCATGAAAACTTTGATTTTAAAGCGTTTAACGTTTCTGTATCCAAAAAATGGTAGAGAGGCTTACTTTGTATATAACAGCAGCAAGATTTCTGTCAAGTGTATCTTTGTAGATATATTTTCCCAGAAAATTATCTTTTGCAGCAACCATGATTTTGGCAGTTGTACCACCTGTTACAATACTCAGTGGGTACCATAGATAAACCTGCCAACAAAAAAAAGGACTGCCTAATTCAATAAATACTAACATAACAGTAAAATTCCATAAAAGACTGGGAAAGTATTAGTCTAACAGGTACTGCCAGAATCAAATTGCAACAAATATCATATGAAAATGTAATATTGTTCAAATTTGCATCCAAGATAATCAGAAAAAAATATCAATTTTACTTTTTATTATACAAAAATAGCCCAGTTTTGCTTAACCACAGAAATTTTAGCTCAATTTTAACCTCATAAGTAAATAACGACGAAAATTAGCAATGAAATTCCTTGAAATTAGTAAATTAAGCAAGGATTTTACTGTATGATAGTTGATTCTTTTTAAGTTTTAGCTTTGCGACCATACTATCCTAGAACCCAAAAACTGAATTCTCATAAGGTGCCATTGGAGTTCTAAAAGAAACATTTTCCGATCCTTGGTTGCCTCAATGAATCAGTCGCACCGTCTATCTATTTAAAATTTGAGAATAAAGTTTGAGAATAGGTCGAGGGCGCCACGGCCCAAATACATTTAATCATTCACTTTATTTCCATAGAACTCATTCCGAGAATAAAGTTAAACTTCTCTAATAACCTTGGACAAAAGTGACTCTTATCCCTATGTCAAGTAATCAAATAAGAAAATCAAGTAATTCACTTTAGTCAGTATGCAAGTGATTCCAATCAGGATGGATCTAGGGGGAACTAGGGGGCTTTAAGCACCCATTGATCACCCATTGGTAGCGGAAAATGCCGAAAAGTGACGGTTATCCCGATGTCAAGTAATCAAATAAGAAATCAAGTAATTCACTTTAGTAAGTATGCAAGCGATTCCAATCAGGGATGGATCCAAGGGAGCTAGGGGGCATTGAGCACCCATTGATCAACCATTGATAGCGGAAAATGTGGAAAATTTCATCAAAACGACCTATTATGGAAAATCATCTAACAAATATCAATTTAGAACACGTACATCAGGAGAGACCACCACAAGCTCCATATCAATGAATTGTGGATCCGTCATTAAAGGGCGATCCAGTGCACTAAGTGTCCTCTACAGGGAGGGATCCCATCACAAGGATGTATTGGGAGTAAGTCCTCCCAACCAATTTTTTTTGGTAAGAGGCGGCTCCTAAGACCGGAACCCATGACCTCTTAGTCACATACAACAACGATTGTAATAAAACCAGTGATCCATATTTGAATACCTTAAACCTGTTTCTTGCTCAATGCTCATTATTGCAACAAATATTCAAACTTGCAACTTGATAAGAACCAGGAAACTCATTTTCTCACAGACCCATATCTCCAAATCAATCAAAACATCAAATACTGCAAAAACAAAGTCCAAAAAAGATAGAATAGAGAACAAACATTGGCCATTCGAATGAAGATAACAAATTTGGGGTTTCCATCATCTTCAATCTTGGGCATTTGAGGTGTTTGAGGTCTTTGGAACTGACGATTTTGCATTCCTCTCTTTCCCTTAGCTTTAACCACCAACAATGACTGCCCTCGTTGCTTCTCTTCACATTTCTGAACTGTTCTAGTAGACAACAGTGAGTGCTTAATCAATCCATCTTCATGATGTGTTCTTAATGGTAGCCGAACCAGTGCATTTAGAGATAAACCCACCTCCATTTTGGGTGCCAATTTCAGTTTTTACGAATCAATTGGGTTATCTTCTCTCTGGTTTTGATGATTCAGAAGGAAAAAGAGAATCTTATCCGCTAATTTTTCTTACGAGGAAATTGGGAATGAATGTAGGGAGATGAATGTGTAGAGAGATATCCACCATACACGTGGCAGATGGTACGGCCTTCAGTATGTGAATTGTCTAGTCCCGCCAATGACTTGTGGCCCTTGGATCATCCACGCCATCACGTTATTCTCCAGCCGCAACAATTCCATGCGTTTTGGGAAAAGGTTTAATACGGTGCCGTTTTATTCATTTATTTTCAAAATCTATAAAATACATCAAGGTCCCTGAACTTATCATTTGTAAATCTTGAAAATATTTTATTAGCCACCTAAACTTAGTATAAAGTGACCTATTCTGAACATATATATAAAGTCACTTAAAGGGATGTAAATGGGGTGGGGACGGGGCGGAAATAGGAAAGGGTATCCCCGCCCCGCGGAGATCCCCGAACCCGTCCCGTATTGTGCCCCGCGGGGATTTTCGATGGATTACCCGTTTAATCCCCGATAACATATTATTAATCATAGAAAATAAAAAATACGCATAGAAAAACTTGAACCTAGGATTAATCCGATCCAAATGCTTTACCTCTATTTCACTCATATCTATTTGTTCATCATATTCTCTTATTTTCTTTCTTTTTTTCTCTATTCTTTTCATTTATTTCTTTTTTCATATATTTTTTTAAACTTTAAATTGATAAACAAGGACACCCGCAAGGACGTGGATGAATTTTGTCCATATTTGTTTCGTGGGGTGGATATGGAGATTCCCCGTTTAGTCGGCCGCTAAGTGCTTATTGGCAGGAGAGTAGGAGAAGGGTGTACAATGAACTCTCCCGCACAGGGTCCCAAATTTAAGGGGGTCCAATTTTTTTATTATACAAATCTAAATAAAGTTTTGTTATTAATTAATATATGAAAAATTAAATGAATGTTAATTTATCCAGAAAATTAACACTCTAAGAGTCTTAAGGGCCCAATTTTTTTTTATTGTTATTATACAAATATCTAATTTAATTATTTTTTTTATATTTATAATGCTAAAAATGAAGTTAAAAGTATTTTGATGTTTCATTTTGTAGAAACATTATTATTATATGAAAGTATTAATTTTTTTTTAATGAATAAAACCCAAATTTTTTTTTTTCATTTAGCACAGGGCTCCAAAAATGTTTAAGACGCCTGTTTATTGACTCGTTAATTTGATTAAAGTGATACTAATTCCAAATCTCTTCCTACCCTTTGATATGATATAAGTGATGCTAGGTATAATTTCACCAAATCTCTTCTTACCACATAATATGAGAGGTTTTTTTTTTTTGACACATAATACGAGAGGTTAATAAGGAGTAATGTGACTTTTCCAAAATTCTAAAAGCCAATAGATTTTTTGAGCCAATTTTAACATCCCTATATATTTATCCTTTTAATAATAGAAACAAGTAAATTCAGTTTTTAATTCGACTTATCAACTGAATAATAATCCTCATACATATATGTACATATAATATTAATAACAAATAGATATTCTAACTTTGTTCCTAAAGTACTTGTACTTTTGCGCTCAAAGCGAGTCTTTGGTGGGCACAAGATTAAGAGATGGAGATGGTAACCTTCAGATGTCAAGGTTTGCAGCGGACGGGTTCCAACCAGTTGCTTTTAAATTCATATGGTGACCTGTTATAAGATTGCAAGGATTTAATGCAATGTCACTCATATTTGGTGACTTATATTCCTAGACTAGCGAATAAAGTAGCCTATCGAATAGCTAAACAAACTCTTTCCAATGTTTAACGTTTTTTATTATGCTAAATATAAGTTAGAACAATTGTCAGCCCAAATAACTGTTGCGTTTATAAATTTTGTTATCTGAAATTACTATTTCACCTGGTTTAGAACCTTGAGACTAAATTTTACAAGTTTATAAGTTAGGGGAGATATTGGAATTTTTTCAGAAACATTTGGAGCAAATTTAACTTTTATCTTTTTTTTTTTTTGTTCTTATTGAATTGAGGCACGTATAAAAAATAAAATACTTGTTTTAGTATATATATCTTAGTTTGCATAATAAAATTCCACATCATTATATTTGATACCTAAAAAATTATTAAGATTTTTTTAAAAAAAAAAAAAAAAAAACTAAAGAAAAAGTGAATTCAATCTTTAAAATTGTTTTATGTACTAAAATCTAACATTTTAAATTTTGTTAATGAAACATCATTTTTAACTATACCATAAATCACCTTTTTTTCTATATAATGTATATATAAGGTGCAGCTGTTGTTATCACTTGTGTCATTTTCATGATTAATCACTTAATCCTTCTCGAAGGCCGGCCTATGCATTTATCTAATTAAATTAACATAAGAATAAAAAAGCAAACTTTTCACATTTTTCTTTGTACATTTTTAAGGGAAATATATTAAATACACAAACAGAAACCATCTATGAACATTATTAATAATGAACATTATAACTTGAAAAAGCACACAAAAGATTTATCATTTAATCTTTTTAATTATTTATTGAATGTTGATCATCATCATCATATTATATACCAATATGAAGGATTCAACAAACTCCTCTTATTTTCAATCTGAAATCTGCAGCTGCTGATATACAGGCAGTACCAGATACTGTTTATTTTCCGGTTCGGTAGTCCGTTAGTCCGTTAGCGACCGAAAGTTTTAGTCTTATCCGTTGGACTTCCAACAGGAAGCTGCAATTATGGGCTTTGATTTCCATCCTAGAATCAGACATCCCTTCTCTTCACTAACTGTATAACCTTCACAAACATTAGCTTTCCCCATCCACTGCTTCGCCTTCACAATCATCTTTACGGGTGCGCCCTGAAATCCGGCTCTGCTCATCCTCCTCCGCCATTGGTCTACCCTTTCGTGCCTTTCAACTCTTGCTTGCCCTTCACAGCTCACTATGTTCTTGATTTCGTCTGCGAAAAAGAACTGCTCTATCTTTGCTCTCCTCGTGTCGTATTTAGGCAGCATTGCGTCTAGTGAGTCGAATATTGCTGAATAGTAATGCAATGCCTCCATAAATCTCCCCAGAAAGAAGGGGCCGTTGTGGCTTGCGTCTTGCTCTACTAGAATCAGAAGCTTGGGTGATAGTTTGTGGAGTGCGTGGAGAACCGAGTTAAGTGCTCCTCGGCTCTCTTTCACTACACAATGCAACTGCAGAATGCTGTTGATTACTACAGCTTCGCCGCCATTGAGTTTGAAGTCGACCATTTTGAGGTTTTCGAGGCTGCTTTCCACACAGGAAAACTCGAAGTCCACTCCCAAGCTTTGAGCGTAGCACTCCAGATCATCCCCTATTGCTTGGAGGCGCTCAGCTGAGCTTCCAACACCAGTTATTCGAAGGCGGCGAGGTGGTTTTCCCGCGCAGTTGGCTAGGCTTTTTATTAGACTACGCCATTGTTGTCCACGGGGTAGACCGAGGGTCATCCCCAAGTCTACAACATGAACAGAACTCTCTCCCTCAAAGGCTTCCAAAATCGATGCATTTGCTACAAAATGACCGAATTTGATATATGGACAAATCTCATAGACAAGGGACAACGCCTCATCTTTCTCTGCTGTAAAACTGAGCGCTCTCGAAAGAGGCCCCAAAAATCCTACTGCCCTAAGCGGTTGAACCAGCGCGAGCCGATCGGATAGCCCTTGCACAAAGCAGGAAGCAACCCTTTGAAATGAAGTGCCAAACACAAGAGCTTTAGCTCTCAGCTCAGACAGTAAAGCAGAAGCATAAGTTTTGTCGCGGCAAGCCACAGCTTCGGCACAAGACATGAGTTGCTGCACTAGTTTCATCCCGTCACTTCCTTCTACATCCCCGTCTTCATTTCTTTTGCTTACCATCAAACCCGCTGCTGCTTCTTCCATTGCCTCAATCGCTAAATACCTTTCCGCGTAAGCCCATACATAATCCCGGAAGTTGAGTTTCGGTAAGCAATTCAAGCTATGAGAACTACTGCCACATCCAATGGATTCAGTAAAGCTCGGTTCTTGCTTTGCCCTCTTGTGACATCGTATTTCATCAAAATCGAAACAGGTTGGGCGATCATGCTTCAACATAGAAATATGATGAACTGAATTCCAGAGATTGAGATCAAGATCAAAGGCCTCAGAACTTCTCTCATCCGCCACGCAGAATTCAGATTGCATATATATAGAAGAAGGCATTATTATCTCTTCTTCTACTAAATCAACCATATTTATGCAATAACTGAATTCTGGAACACCCAATTGCAGTAGAAGAGATATTTATAACCCGAGATTTCGTCACCGAATGGGTATATATTGTAGATTACAAGGCTAAGCTAAGTATTTAATTCGTATAGTGTGAAAGGTACAGGGGAAAAAAGAAGTAAGTTTGGAATCATTAATGTCATGTTTCAAGCAGGCATAGAGCAAGACGAGCATAGAACAATGGAATTCTTAGAACAGTTTCAAAAGAACCTGTCTCTTTTGGCTTTCAATTTCAGCACAGCACAAGAAAATTTAACCTTACATGAATATCTTATTTCAATTACACTGTTCTCATGCTTTTTCTAATGGCTTTTGCTTACTGTTTTATTCCCTATATATTGTATCAATGGTTACTAAAGTTTGGACTTTGTTTCATAAAGCTCATTGAACTTTATTTTCTTTCAATGAAGTCATTGAACTTTTCTTTTATTTCATTAAAGTCATTCTGGTCAATAAGAAAAAGTCACCAGAATAGCAACATGATAGTCACATTGGAAAAGACTTACTTTTACATATGACATAGCAGTCAGATGTGTCCCACATGGCCATATTAGCAGAAATTACATTTTTTTTCACGTGGCGGTTTCAAGCTATTAGGTTAAGTAAATGAAAAATGTAGGCTTAATACAACCGCTATACTTCGAAAAAAGTCTATTAACCTCCTAAACGTGTTTAAAGTGACCAATTTACTCTTTGAAAGGAACCTATTAGCCCCCTGAACATTCTGAAAGTGATCTATTGCCCCTCCCCCCCCCACCAAAAAAAAACTTGCTTAAACTGTACACATTTCAACTTTTCCACAATTTCTACTTACTCCGCCACGTAGAATTTAGGGGGCTAATATGTCAGTTTAAACAAGTTCAGGGGTAAATTGAACATTTTAAAAGTATAGGAGGCAATTGATTTTTTTTGGACAAATACATGGGGTAGGGATGTATTAAGCAAAAAATGTAACTTATTTTTTTCTTTTCGGCAAGTGGTTGTTATGTCATACATAAAAGTTAGCTTTAGTCCTTTCCAATATAGCCATGCCACAATTTCGGTGATTTTTGCCGACTTAATTAGCCGGAATGAGTTTATTGAAACAAACAATGAAAGTTCAATGATTTAATTAAAAGAAAATGAAGTTTGAAATACATTCCAAACTTTACTCCTATTATATCTCGACCTCGGTACGTCGAAAGAAAACCTTGTTGCATTAAAAAAGCAGAATGAAAGAGACAGATCATACTAATTTTGTTTCCATCTATCTGCTATTGTCTACTATGTTTGGGTTTGAAGGAGGCAATGAAAGGGACATTCTTGCTAATACAGGATCTTTTTTCTGCACATAAAGACACTGAGTATAAGCAGAAACTAGTTAATAAATAATGTTCAAAGTTCAGCCGGCCAGTTTCAGGTGCTTTCATTCTTCAGTGTTCGCTAATACACAGTAATTTTATGTTTATAAAATGCATAACATATACATTGTTCTTGATTAAATCCGTGCTGGATATACCATAGACACATGCTCGAGCACAAACAAGAGATACTATGCTATGAATAGCAGAATAAAGAATGAAAAAAATCCTAACTTTACAAGAAAAGAGAAAACCCTCTTACCTATTTACACTCCCCGATGCTTCTCTCGAACACCGAAAATGGAGGAAGAAGAGAGCTCTATGTTCTTCCTTTCTGCTCTACTTAATAAGAAAACTCATGGCCTCTGAGAGAAATGTATTTTTTGACCCATAAAGAGATATCCTCTGCACATACTTTGGCTTGCTGAGTCTGAAGAAGCGCATCAAGAGTAGCGAATTCATGGACGGTATCCTTATATTCGAGTAGTGGTGCGTCCACATTGACTTTTCGCAGTTCTTCTGAGTAAGCAATAGCACGGTCTCTCATACAATCATTTTCTGCAACTACTATTAGTGTTGGGATCATGTGTTTAGGAGGCGGAAGTTTCTCTCGGAGGAGAGGATTAGCAGCTGGGTGATCAAGGTCGAATTCGTTTTCAGGTAGGAAGAGTTTCCAGGCTAGCTTACACATAGTTTTGTCATAGATGTATGAGTTTGCCTGGTTAACTTCAGAATGCATTGGAGGAATAGTTCCGATGAAAAATGGGTACATCAACACCTGTGCTACAACCTTAACCGGATCGAATAGTTTCCCCGCCTCGACAGCTTTTCGAGCTACATAATCTGCTATATTTGCACCGGAACTTGCCCCGAGTAATACACATCTGTTCTGATAAAAGGGTTAAATCAATTCAATGAATTGCAGAAAGCCAATTATAAGAAACACCAGTGTGTGATTTGATCAACATTAAGCATAAAAATTTGTTCTTCATACAAGAACCTTCTAATCCTCTTATCAATCAATGGAATATTATGCAATCCTTTAAGTCCAAACCACAAAAATTTGACCATTAAGCAAACAAAAATTCCACAAAAGTGGCAGTTTTAGACCATTCTTTAGCAGGCAGTTGGACCATTCATATTATTATCCTATCAATTTTTGTCAAAGGGTAAATTACAACCCTGGCCTTAATTTCTTTATGGTCCCCGAACTTCAAAACCGGATATAAAAGTTCATGAACTTTGCACTTCACTAATAGAAGGTAACCCTCTATGGCAGACTAATAGAAATGACAATCTAAGTAACTTTAATTCTTGAACTTTTTGGTGTTGAGGTCATTTAGATGTTGTTTGGTTATAAAAGAGAAAGTAGTCGTTTAGAGAGAAAAAGCTCCCGAAATGGTGATGTGATAAATCGAAAACTTGGTTTCATGGAAAAAGTGATTCTAAGCAAATTTAATTCTTAAACTTTTCATTTTGAGATCGATTACTTAAAGGGGATTTTTATGTTAGTTAAGAGGAAACTCGTTTTGAAATTCAAATGCCATAAAGAAAGTGAAGCCAAAGTTTAGCGATCATAAGTGTAATTTTAGACTTCTGTTGCACGGAAATGAAAACTGAAATAGAAATGCATATCGGGAAATGTTATTTCTAAATAAATATGGTTAGGAAACAGTAATGGAAACAGAAAAGAAACCTAAACCGACACTAAACACTACTGAACAAGAGTTTCCATGCAATATAGGTTTAGACGGCCCTTTGACACTGTCATCATTTCTGCGTCATTTATATCATATAAGCTAGAATAAATATATATTATCACATAACCTATGTTGGACGGAATCGCATACCGGAAAAGTTATTTTTAAGAAAAATTAGATAGAAAATGTTAATGGGAACGGAAAAAAAGAAAAGGATTCGGTTACCGAAAGCCGAAAAGCTAAATGAAGAGTTTCCGTGCTACATCGCACATACACAATAAGCTAGAATAAATATATATTATCACATAATACAGCAAGCCAAAGCTCGGCTCGGGCTCGGGCTCAAGCTCATTACTTTTATACCAAGCTCGGGTCTAATTTTATAGCAAGCTCGGCTCGGCTGGAGCTTATTAATTTTATATTGGGCTGAGCTCGATTAAAGTCCTAGATTTTAACACCTCTACCAATGAGATATAAATTACATATATATATTAAATTTAAGCAAAGCAAACTCAAACTAAGAATTGAAAAAAAGTTACCTAGAAGGATCTCCATGAGCAGCTAACCAAGGTTCAACCATGGAAGCCCCAAAGCTATCAAATATACGCCTTTGAACGCCTAATCTCCTACATTCACTCAAATTAGCTTGCTTCGCCACCCAATTCAACACCGTAATCCCATCCTCAAACGCCGCCGGATACCTACTTTCCGGCGCCAATCTATACCCAACAGCAACCACAATCACATCACACATCTTAGCTATCCTTCTGCAAAACGCATCGTTTCCCACCGATTCATTACTCCCACTTACAAACCCACCTCCGTGAAACTGCAGCATCACCGGCAACTTCCTCTGGAACTTACCCGGCGGCGGTGAATAGCCTCCGTAAGGGCTTAATTCGGGTTTAATCGAAGTATCAAGTGAGGAAGAGAGAGCAGTTTCGGGGAGGAAGATACGGAGGGAGAGGGAAGAGAAGGGGTCGAGGTGAATGTCCTTGGTGGCGACACCATCGGTGAATACTGGGTTTCCGGCAACGATGGAGTCTTGCGGCCGAGAAGTTACACCAAAAGGGTCGGATTTATGGGTTTTGGATAAGCTCTGGAGAAGGGTTTTTTGGTGGTATTTGAAGAAAGAGCTGTAAAGTTTAACAATTAAGCTTGGCATTTTTTTTTTCAGAGAAAGAGGGAGGCAGATTGAGAAAAATGGAAGATGGGTATTTAGTGAAGATTAAAAAGATTGAAGCTTTCATGTTTTTGATGATCAAGGAGACAAGTTGAATTCAAACATTTGGAATAGAGGTCAAGAAGAAGCTTCTGCTTTGTGTTCAAATATGTTTTGCTTTATATTGTTGTACCTTTTGGAAAAGAAAACACTAAGTAATTTTCTCAATGTATAATTATAAGTAGAGAGGAAATGACAAAAGTTGATCAATTTATTTTTGGGTAAATTTCAAATAAAACCGTTGTGATTTCACTCATTTTCAGATAAAGGACTATAATTTATTTTTATTTTTTTAGTAAGGATTGAGGTTTTCAAAAAAGATGATTTTCGAAAATCGAAAATGTAGTTCCATAGCAAATATGATATTAAACAACTTTAATTCTTGAAAATTTTCATTTTCAGGTCGTTATTAATGATTGCGTAAAATATAATTGTAGTTATGAGTAAAATTTGTTGCGCTTGTAAATGTTAATGATATAATATTTTTTTTTTTAAATTTTGCGCAATGCGCTTACATTAAAGAAGAAAGAAAAAGGGTGTTGTTAAACCCAACCCCAATTTCCCACCCCTGGCCCCGTGAAAGGACGAAATTACCCTTTCATAGGTTTTGGGGTGGAAAAAGCTTTTTTTTTTTTGCTCTCTCGACACGCGGGCGTATGAACATCACGCCTCACCGTGTGGTCGGACGTGATAGCCTCACGCCTGACCGCAAGGTCGGGCATGTGGCTGTCACGTCCGACCACACGGTGAGGCGTGAGGCTATCACGTCCGACCGCGAGGTGAGGCGTGATGGCCACACGCCCGCGTGTCGGATTGGCAAAAAAAATAGCTTTTTTATCCCGTAAATAGTTCGTTAAACCCGTAAATAGGCCGTTAAACCCGTAAATAGTCCGTTAAACCCGTAACTATAGAATTGTACTTAAAACCAAAAAATAATATAAATTAATTAATAAATAGGCTTAATACATACCCAGCCCCCTAAAGTTGTCCATTTTATTCATTTAACCCCTTCAACTTAAGGGACATCCTTTTAACCCACTAAACTCCAAAAAAACGCTACCTTTAACCCCCTATCATCCGACGTGGCATTGACCTAGTCAACGTTTGTGTCTCAAACACAGGAGGCGCGTGGGAGGATTTTGTTCTTGCCTCCAACGGTAAAAAAAATTCATACAACCCCCTAAAGTTGTCCATTTTGTTCATTTAACCCCCTCACCTCACGGGACAACCCTTTAACCCCCTAAACTCCAAAAAAATCCTAGTTCCAACTCAAGTACGAGCATTGGAGATAAAGAAGATTTAATTGGTGTCTTTCTAATTTTTAATTGGTGCTTTTTTTGGTCTCAATCCACGTTGGAATTGTAAAAAATGTTTTAACTTTATATGAATTATGACCACAGTGTATATAGATACAGTGGAAGGCAATACAAAGGAATAGTCAAAATCTGATTTGATATGAAGTATAGAATACAGTGGAAGGGAAGTGATGACTAAATGATATTTATAGCAATTTTTTAATATTATGGACTTTCAAAAGAAGAAAGTAGGAAAGAAAAGAGCAAATTATACACACGGACAACATTATATCTCGGCAGTCTAAAATATGGGGTTAAAAGTAGCGTTTTTTTGGAGTTTAGGGGGTTAAAGGGGCGGCACGTGAGGTGAGGGGGTTAAATGAACAAAATGGACAACTTTAGGGGGCTGGGTAATTCAGGATACACACGTGTCACGCGCGTGATACACACGGACAACATTGTATCTCGGCATTCTAAAATAGGGGGTTAAAAGTAGCGTTTTTTTGGAGTTTAGGGGGTTAAAAGGATGTCCCTTAAGTTGAAGGGGTTAAATGAATAAAATGGACAACTTTAAGGGGCTAGGTATGTATTAAGCCTAATAAATATTATTAATCACAACATATAAAACTAATATAATCTAGTCCAAGCCTCTCTCCTTTCAGCGTCTAGATTCTCCAAGTGACGAACACTCTGATGACAAAATAATCGCCATTGGGTGGCAATGGGAGGCACTGGAAACGCAGGATGTAAATAAAGACGTATGTAGTGACGATAACTCCCCAAATGACAAATCACAATCTCTCGCTCTGGTGGTCTTCCATCGTTCGAACGCATCGGCAGTATAGTGCAACATCCTAATTGTTCTGTAGTAAAGAGGAAAATTACTGCGTTCAATACAGATGCAGCAGCAAATAAGTCATCCGGACTCACCATCCAGTGGGACTCACCACAATCCGCTCCTGCCCATTTAATACGTGTGAGGGCAGCATCAAATCCGTTCCCGTACACTGGCGCATACAGATCACGGTTTGCCCGCATCTCATTCTCTATAAGCACTCTCATCAGCTTCCACTCCTCTTGGTTATAAATGATGACATCGGCTAAAACACGAAATCCACAGTTACCATCTGCTACAACATCATGGAATCCAGTAATAAATGGTACGATGAGACCTTGAACCCGATGTAAATGGTGGTAACTGACGATATCCGCATCAAATCCGACTGAAAATATTAATATATGAAATTTATCAATAAAAATATATTTACTTTAACTTCAACATATATATATATAAATGAAATAAAATATACCCGGCATCTGGCTGTTATGCACAGATAAGGATGAAGAACGACCTCCTGTAAATGATTAATAACGAGCATTACATTCCAAAACGTGACATTTCTACAGCGTTTCGGTGTCTAAACCCGAAAAACAGCCACAAATATGCTCGGGCGTGTGAGCATCACTGCCCACCACATGGTGGGGCGTATGAGTATCACGTCTCACCTCATGGTGGGGCGTATGAACATCACGCCTCACCTCATGGTGGGGCGTATGAACATAACGCCCCACCACATGGTGGGGCGTGCGGCTATCACGTCCCACCACATGGTGGGATGTGATACTCATACGCCCCACCATGTGGTGGGGCGTGTTGCCTACACGCCCGAGTGCCGAACCAGAATTTTTTTCCCAAATCAAATTACAGAAATGCAAGGAAGTTAAATCGGAAAAATACCTCGAATTCAGACGTAGCGTCACTCCCGTCTACTCTCGGTGATAACAGATTGTCTTCCATCAAACGTGTTGTCTTTGATTCGGATGAAAATGTATTTGAGAGACTTTGAGAGAGTTTGGGAGGGATTCAAATTTTCAGTTTTTGTTCAAAGGGCGGTTAGGTCTTTTTCGGGGGTTGGAAGTGTGAATATGGGGCTGGGTTTAGTAACCCACAAGAAAAATCCCCACCAGATCCGGATGTGATTCGAACCCATGACCTCCCAAGGCATAGGTAAGCTCTCAACCACTAGGCTAAGAGCTTCACCACAAATGTTAATGATATAATAATATAATTACACTATAATATTAGAGATACAATTGCTCGTGATTGCTAATGTTGAGAGTATTTTAGTGTCTTATTCCACAAACATATTTAAGGAATTACGTGATACAACATCATTTCACCTGGATTAATGTATAAATTTGAATAACAAATGTTTCAAGTGGTCATGAAGATTTGGATAAACTTGATGGAATTTTATGAAAATTTGGTAAAATTCATGTGAAACTATTGTAAAATATTAACATAGATTATTTTTTTATAATCAAATTTCAATAGATTTCAATTGATTTTCCCATAAGTTTCAACTACTTTCACCTTTTATGAAACCGTTTGCAACTTATTGAAATTGTTTTGAATCATTAACACAAAGGTTTTACTTGTATTTCCAATATGTTTCAATTGAGTTTAATATGAGTTTCACTCAGTTTCACCTTTTGTGGAACTCATGTCAAATTATTCTTTAACACAGTTTTCATCATTTTTCAAAAGGTTTCAATTGTGTTTTATATGAGTTTCAACTAGATTCACTGCTTTGGTGAAATTGATTGAGACTATTCTGACACATTAACGCAAATGTCACATCAAGTTTCAACATGTTTTAATCAAGTTTAACATGAGTTGTACCTTTTTATAAAATTCCTTGAAACCATAGTCATGCACAATGCACCCCACGCAATCCTTTCTAATCAAAGGTATGAACCACTTGTTTTGCTGGTACTTTAGGAAAGAAAGTTTAATGCTAGGGTAATAAGGAGCCTAAACCAAAATAAATAAAGTACAAATACAAATAAATACAAATAAATCATGTGGTTTAAGCAATTTGCAAGGCAGTTTTGTGTTTTAAAAGTTTGCAAACATGACTCTATAGTTTGTAGAGTTTCTAAACTCAAATATTATATCAAAAATTGCTGTCGCAGTTATTTACGTCAAAAAGCAGTGATTTTGAGCAATTAAAAAAACTAATTTTGCAAATTAAGGAAGTCACATGAACTTTTTGATTTAAAATGTGAGTCACAAATTCTTTAACTTCAAATTTTACAAACCTTGTACCCTCATTTAGAAGTTTTTAAATCACGAAATTCCATTTGCAAATCGAGCAAACCATATATTATTTTTATACTTTACCTTAAAATAAATGTACTAATGAGGACGACTCTGAAGTTCATAAAGTATGCCAAGAACGATTCCGATATGCAGAACAAAGAGAGGGATCGTCCGGAAGCCCAAAATCAGTTGACACCAAACCATGGTGGAATTATAGGGACCTCAAAGCAAAGTGCACCCTCTATAAGTGTATGGTACAACCTTTGAGCAATGACGAAGAGCCTAAATGGAAAAATGAGCATGAAGTTCAGGTGACACAAGTCCGCGAGATAGCGTATTTGGTGATCGCATTGGGCCTCAGTAAGTTATTGATGGTCGAGAGTGGTTCCATCGAGCTTAAGGTTAGCAATGTAGTTCTTGGATGTGCGGAGCGAACAACACATATAGGGAAGCACATTGTTTTTTATCCCATGAGAGACTTAGGGTCCAAATCTTTTCAAGAAGAGGAGAATGATGCGGACACCTCCTTCGTGAAATCGAGCCAAGATGGAGGAAGGCTCCACACGACATGTAAAATTAACCACATGTTGTGTGAGTCGGGTGCAGGATGAAGAAGTGGGGATAAAGGATAACCATCGCGTGTCAAAGGACCCACACGATGTGTGGATATGTTGCTGAGCTCTTGGAATTTCCGAAGAAATTCACACGACGTGTGGCTTTCCTTCACACGCTGTGTGACCTGTGAAGTGGGGGGGGGCATTGAAGACTCTCATCGTCGAGCAAAGGAGTGGCTGGAGATAATAGTCACACAACGTGTCAGACATGTCACACGCCGTGTGAGATGACTTCCTCACCAAGGAGACCAAGCTGCCAGATTCTTGAACCTTATTACTGTTTTGCCATTCTGATATTACTGTTTTTCTATTGAGGCTTATTTACCATTCTAACACTTACCTATTTCACCCCACCTTACCCCCTATTCCTTTCTTTATAAGATGTAACCCAAATAAGGCCTTTATAGTCTTTTGTATTTAAATTAGATGAGGTATTTAAAATCCAACTTTTGTAAGGGTGATTATCTTTTTCAATCAAAAACACAAAAACTTCTGTTTGAAGGAACAAGGTTTATACCTTCCTATTAGGATTAACTCCTTCTAGTTAAGTTAGAGAAGAACTTCTTTGTTGATTTAAGATCAAAATCAACTCTATATTTATTTATCTGTATCAGAAAGTATCGAGAGGATCCAAGCGGGGTAAAAAGGAATATGTATAGAAGTGAAGATAATTAGTCGTTTATGACATAAAAATTTGGTACAACTGATCGGTTGGTGTCACGAAAGAGGCGAGCTTCTTCTCATGTATGAATACATGCCCAATGGAAGCCTTGATTCTCACCTACATGGAAGAGTAAAAACAAGTTTAATCTAGTCAATGAGGTATAAAATCGCTCTCGGATTAGCTTATACCTTGTTATATCTCAATGAAGAACAATTTACAGAAAAAAAGGGGGAAGGCAAAAAAAAAAAAAAAAGAGAGATAGAGAGTCATGCCAAGACAAATTATCATTATATCATAAGGTTGTTTGAAGCAACAAGGCGGTCAAATATAAGAGAGAGAGAGAATCAAAGAGAGAAAAAATTGATCAAATCGACCACCAACCCAAATGTATTAAATTGTCCAATCATCTCTAATTTAGATATACTTTTAAGACAAAAAAATAAAATCTAGATATCAAAGTGTGAATTATGATAAAATTCACGTATCATTCGTATCATTTACTTTAAAAAATAATTATCTTAATTTAATTACACAGTATAAATAATATATTGATGGAAGTATAATGTGACATTAAACTATTGATTCGGGGCTTAATACATCATTTGCCCCCTGAACTTGTCCAAAAACGCTTGATAATGATGTGATCGGTAAAATTTCAGTTTCATGATTAGAACCGTGAGCGAGGAGTAAATTTCAACTTCTTCGGGTTTCCGTTTGGGGAGGAAACCACATGTGCAAGAAGTTGTTTATCAATCTCAAACAAAGTCATATCTTCTTCCTTCAAACAAATCCAAGCCTCTATCCCATTTCCTTCTTTAGTGTCAAGAAAAATGACTAGATTCTTAAAAAACATCCCGCCTGATACGACCCATTCAGGCTTTCCCCACCCGAAATCAACTTCATATATCGGAAAATTACACAAACTAGTGAAGCTATATCGCACAACCTCGCCTTTAGAAACTTTTATGGATCTCTCTTTCAGGAATTTCAAGTGCTCGTCGCTCTTTCGAAGGTTATGTACATACTCTAAGTTCACATTCCGAATCGAATCTTTCATCTTCTTCACTATTCCGTAACATTCATCTTCTTTAGCTTCCATGTCAGCCTCTGCTGCGGCGAACCTGCAGAGGTTCCCGAATGATTGCTCCGGCATTGGCGGCGCCATTCTCGGCCTTAAGTTCACGGCATGAATCATCATATATTGCTTATTACCTGTGAGGAAGGATTGATTTGGTGGTTTGATAAATGCCAAATGGAAAAATTAATAAACAAGCATATAAATAAGAACATACGTACACAAAATAGTATATTATATAATGTAAATAATATCTCTTCATGTCACGTTAAGTTTGATCCATGACATTAACATTTATTTTGTATTCTACAAATTGAATTTAGCATCATAGTTTGACTTCGTTCAACTATGAGATTCTTTTTTTATGAGATTATTTTCATACTTATAAGAGGTTTTTCTATTAATAATATATTATTGGTATAATATAATAGTCATTTGGATCTCCAAACTAAAACTTTAAAGTCAATTAAAATTTTAATCTATCAAAATCATCAATCAGGTCCCTGAACTAAGTAAAAGTCATCAATTGAGTCCATATCTAAAGCAAAAATCATCAATTGAGTCCTCATCGAAAATCATTCGGTTGAACAGTTTCAGAATCTCTTCCACAAATCCATTTTGAGCCAACACAAAGATCATTACAGTTCATGTCAAATAGTCACAATTTCTGATTTTAGGATAGCATAAGGACTCAATTGATGATTTTTGCTTAGTTCAGGAACTTAATTGACGAGTTTGATAGTTTAAGATCCTAATTGACTTTGAAGTTTTAGTTTAGAGGTCAAAATGAGTATTCGGTATGTATTCTTTATACTAAGTGTGGACTCAGATAACTTTCTGAAAATGTTTAAACTAGCTTCTGGAAATTGTTTAATATGATATGATTAACTTTTATTACGTACTTACATTTAGTCAAATTAAAGTAGATATCACTTGGATCAAATCTAACAGTAAATAGATAATTATAAGTTCATACACTCATTATATAGATGGATTCAATCAAGTCTAGAGATAAATTGATTACTTTGACATAAATTCAAGTTAAAAGATATTTCCAAAATTTAGAATGTCAATTGGCTATATGGGCGGAGACAAGAGGGGCCAGGTCCCCTCAGCTGCTGGAACCACTTCTACTATGGATGGTTTTCGACTTCCCGACTGTTAGAACTACCCTAATTAGAGATGGTTTCGGCTTTCCGACCGTTAGAACTATCCCTATTATGGATGGTTTTCGGTTCCCCCGTCCGACCGTTAGAACTATCCCTATTATGGATGGTTTTCGGTTCCCCCGTGAATCACCCCTATTCAGAATGGTTAATTAACTCAATTAGTTTGTATTTAATTACAAAATTCAACTAGATTAATAAATAATAGAGCATAAATTATCTAAATTTGTTCAAAATGATTCAATCTTCTTTTATAATCTAATTCTAATTTAATTTTAAAATGTTTTACATTGTTTCATAAAATGGGCACCCAACGAACCAATAGTGTATTCTCAGCTGTTTGGCTACAAAAAGAAAAATATATTACCTTGTTTAGCTTGAGCAACGGCCATGAACCGGCTCCATATAAAAGCAGCTAAAGCCTGCACCCGCGACAAGCTATATTTAGCTTCAAGAGCAGCTATGGTGGAAGCATCAAACACAAACACTTTAGTGACAATCTTTTCCTTAAAAACCCATTTCGAAACCTCAAGCCCCGATAAATCTTTCGGTGGAAAAAGATCAGCAGAACCAAAAGAAGGAATTTCAATATCCCTTAAATCAATCCCTCTAGCCACAGCAGCCCAACAATTTAAGAATATAAACTGCGATAAAGCATCTCCAAGCTTATGTGACATAGCAAATGAAACCCCAAATCCACCACAATTAAAGAAAGTAACCTGAAAAGAAGCTCCTAAATCTCCAGCTTCATCAGGTTCAATAGGAACGAATTTGAAATTGTGAAGATTGTTTCTGTTTTGGAGAATGTCTGAGAGGTTGCAGTTAGCTTTGGCTTCGATAAAGAGAACGCCTTCGTCGTTACAGTCGACGTGGGAGTTGTTTTTTATCCGGCCGGCGAGGGGGTAGAAGAGGGTTAAGGCTTCTGATAATGATTTCTGCAAAAGTTTGGATCTTTGGGAGGAGGAAATTGTGGAGTTTTGAGAGTAGAAAAGGAGGAATGGCATGGAAATTGGGGGTTGGATTTGATCAAGAAAGGAGAGTTGGAGATGGTTATGGTGATTTGGTGTTGGAGAAGATGGTTTTATTAGTTGCTTTGAAATGAATTCTACTTCTATCCTCATTCTTCTTGTTTCAATATTGAAGAGATAACAACAAGAGTATGAAGTTAGAGTAATGATAGATGTTTGATTATTCATATATAAGGATGATTGGTCAAGATTTTGGGTTATTATAAATTAGTACCTCGGTTTCATAATAATTGTCATTTTGAGGAAATTTTTTTTGTTTCAAATTATTTGACGTTTTACACTTTTCAATAAGCATTAAATGTGTTTTTTCCAACTTTGTCCTCATATAATAAGAGAAAAAAAATTTACAGAGAAATTTAAGCATTAATTACAAGAAGGTAATAAGGTAATGTTTAACGACTTTTTAAACTAATTAATAGGTTTCTTAATATTTGTGTAGAAACCTTAAAAGATAATTAAAATAAAACAGAGAAAGTACTAAAGATCATAAATAGTCTAAAAGTTTTAGAATAGGTCCGACCTATCATGTCATTCATCCGTGTATAGTTCGAAGAGAGGAGGGGTAACCAAAAGATTAGTATGAAAAATGCATTAATAGTGTAGATACCATTTTTATCTAAAGTTTATTCAACCAAGCATGCATTATTCAATTAAACAAATCAACAGAATATTAAAACAAGTAAAAGGAGTTCCTAACAGATGGAACACAGAATTAAACAGATTTGATACCAATGAAAGCTCTAATACAACTAATACATATTATCTCTAACCTCAAAGGGACGGGTAATGAACCCGGAACAATCAATAATAAATAACAGATTTAGACTTACTTCTTATAGCACAATTTTGTTGAATAACAGCGGAAGAAAATAACTTTGGTTCCATATCACCGATCTAGGTGACCACTACACCACATGAGCAGTCACCGTTCTTCCACGAACTAACGTACACTGAGAAACAAAGGGTGGCGGCCGCTATGAGTGTAGGGAGAGAGAATTGTCTTGTATAGTATTCTTTGTATATTGTGTTATGTGTCTCTTGTATCTTTTACATTAGGTTTAGCCTCCGTAGCTATCTATTTAAGCTAGGCTACACCTAAAGACCTAACTCTAACGCTAACTCTAAGAAATCATATTAAGGGCGGACAATAAATAGGCTCGTAAATGGATCAAACCCGTTTACTCTATTTATTCCTACATATTTCTTTATTCTTTATTCTTGTTTTGTAGTTTTCTTTTGATTAATAATATATCAAATTTTCGTAGAGTTTTTTGGAGTGCCAATTTCGTTGAGTTTCGGGTCATAACCCTAGTGGTTTAAAGACGCTCTATTTTGATCAATGTATCATGTTATTCCTATACACCTTGGGCGTTTGGTATTTTATTAGGATAGGGATAAGGATAAAGGTTGAGATATGGACAATGATAAATAGTTGGGATAAGGATAAAAATATAATTCGAGAATTATTATTCAATGTCCATTGTATTCTAGAAAAATTAAGAATTTTTCTTATTGTTTTTTTTGGAAACAAAGAATTTTTCTCATTAGTAGTAATATTTTATTTAAAAAGTTGAATAATGTCCATTGTATTTGTCAGCTATTAAATGGCAATATATATATTATTTGGTTTAGTAAATAGATTAGAGGGATTGATTAATGCGTGCATACGTAAATTAAAACCTTATAATATAAGCTACTTGATATAGAAAAGGAAATTAATAAAGGGATAATTACTAATCTGACCCAATCAAGGACCCCAATTTACATATCTAACACACCTTACCTCAAAGTTACCAAATTAGACACTTTCACCCATTTTGGACAAAACTAACCTTAGTTCTATTTGATGAATCGATCTTCTTCTTCTTCTTCTTCTTCTTCTTCTTATTCTTCTTCTTCTTCTTCTTCTTCTTCCTCCTCCGCTTCATCCGCTTCTTGTTCTTCTTCTTCTTCGTTTCAACTTCTTCATCTTCTTCAATTTCTTATACCAATCGTTAGCGATTTTTGAGATTTTTGACATATTATGTTCAATTTCCCGTACAAATGGTATATTTTTTGCTTATACGCTTGCTTTTCTCGTTGGGTTTGCCTCTTTCTTCATCTTTAATGGTATCGTTTCAATTTCCTCTATTTTCCATAATTTTATTTTCATTTTCGTCCATTGTTGTCGTATTTGTGACGAAATTGTCGCATTTCGTCGCAAATGCGACAAGAACTGTCGCATTTCGTCGCAAATGCGACAAGAACTGTCGCATTTATTAATGCGACAACTCTTGTCGCATTTGCGACGAAATGCGACAGTTCTTGTCGCATTTGCAACGAAATGGGACAGTTCACGAAATGCGACAATTTCGTCACAAATGCGACATCAATGGAGGAAAATGGAAAAAAATTATGGAAAAATAGAGGAAATTGAAACGATACCATTACAGATGATGAAAGAGGGAAAACCAACGAGAAAAGCAAGCGTATAAGCAAAAAATATACCATTTGTACGAGAAATTGAACATAATATGTCAAAAATCTCAAAAATCGCTAACGATTGGTATCAGAAATTGAAAAAGATGAACTGAAGAAGAAGTTGAAACAGAGAAGAAGAAGAAGAACAAGAAGAAGAAGAAGAAGAAGCGGATGAAGCGGAGGAGAAGGAGGAGGAGGAAGAAGAAGAAGAAGAAGAAGAAGAAGAAGAAGAAGATCGATTCATCAAATAGAACTAAGGTTAGTTTTGTCCAAAATGGGTGAAAATGTCTAATTTGGTAACTTTGAGGCAAGGTGGGTTAGATATGTAAATTGAGGTCCTTGATTGGGTCAAATTAGTAATTATCCCATTAATAAATATATTCGAGATAACACGTTAACTAACCAAAACTCAAGCTAACTAACAACACTTCATAATTTTTATTAAAAAAAAAATAACACTTGATAAAGAAAAATAAAAAGTTAAATCATACGGACTACTTAAAATTGTGTATTTTAATCACTTTGCCCTCTCAATTTAAGAGACAATATATTAGCATTCTAATTCCGTGAAAGTGACATAACGTTCCTTTTATTTTTCCTCAATTTTAAAAAATATTGATCTGTGAAGACCACTCGCTTTTCAATTGAATTCTCATATGTAATGTGGCTTTTTCTTTTATAAAAAATTGCAACATGACCTTTTTAAGATGATATCTATGAGAAATGGCTTTGAGTATAAGCCTTGGTGTGGGCAGGGGAGTAGATGAGGGTGTGCAAGGAGCGCTTCAGCACAGGGTCTCAAAATTATAATGGCCCAAAAATTTAAGATGTGCTTAGTTAAATATAGATATTAGCTTAAATTAAAAAAATAATAACATAATGTAGTAAGCTTTATTTACATTTTTTCATTACATTGAGTATTTATGTGATTTGGACATTCAACCATTCAAAATTTACAATCTTAATACAAAATTGTATTAATTATTAAGGGTTTAAGAAAAATTTAGTCAAAAAAGTTTAAGACGGTCCTGGGCAGAGGCGGAGCCAAGAGGGTAGGGGAGGGTCTTCCGACCCTCCGGCCCGCCAGAAAACCCTAAGGAGCGGTGGTTTTGATGGGCTCCGCCCTTGACTTCCATGGCTGAGAGCCCCCTCAACAATGGCAACAGTTCTTTGAGGAAGAAAGAGATGGGGCTGAACGGACATATTTTTAAGGAGAGAGATAAGAAACCAGTTGAAATTTGGGGAAGATAAACATCATTTATTTCTTTTCTGGATAAAAGAGAAATATGAAGAGTTTTTGTTTTGTTCAAGAAAAAAAGCTAGTGATTTATTAGTGTTTTATTAATAACGTGTAGTCTTTAAATAAAAAATGTGTACAGCCTTTAACATATTAAAATAAATTCGCACATCATTTCTCCATTAAAAAAAAATTAACTACACATAGAATTTTACCTTCTAAAAAAGAACAATTAAACATAAGATATTGTTTAACTTTCCATTTAATTTTTGTGTTCGCCTTTTTTCATATTTAATTTCCCATTTGATTTTCTTCCTATGCTAACATTTTATATATTTTTGGTTCGGTGTCTTTTATGCTTATTTTGTTTTTTCTACCATTGGATGAGTTGTAGAAAAAACAAAGTAAGACTTACTTTGTCAATAAAAAATATAAGTATAACCTAACCCTTTTGGTTCTCAGTATTCTAATATAGTTTTTTTTTAAGAAAAGTATTCTTATATAGTTTTAAATTTTAATATTAAATATTTCATTTTTCATATATATGTCAAGCTTTGTTATTTTTGTTATTTACGGAGTTACGTAAATTATAACTTTAATAATTAGTTTATCGGAATATTTCTTAGCATTTTTCGATAAAAATAATTTTTATCGCTTAATTTTTTTATGAGATAAAGTACAAAAATACCACTAACGTTTATAAGTAGAAGCAATTTTACCTCTAACGTCCAAAATTGTGCAATTTTGCCCCTAACGTTGGCAGCAAAGAGCAATTTTAATCCCAACGTTAGCAAGTTGGGTTATTTTTAAATATTATTATAAAACATGTATATTTTATTCATTATTCTGCACCAATTACACATATGTTGGTTCTTATAAAAAGCTTTTCGTATTTTTTATCATTTAATAATAGAATTGAAGATTAATATTTATAAATTCGACGAAATATATGAATTTTTTTTTTTATCTAACTCGTATAAAAGACAGTATAATTATTATTTGTTACTAATAGGTGATAAAATGGCTCTTAGCTGCCAACGTTAGTGGTAAAATTGTATCATTTTAGATATTAGGAGTAAAATTACTCATGGTTATAAACGTTAAGGGTATTTTTACACCTTATCCCATTTTTTTTATACATATGCATGACCAATATATATAAGTGTCTTTATTGCACGTCGTTTGTATTCTTTGATTTTCGTCCATTCTTCGTCACCAATTAAATTAGCCCCTCCAATTCTTAAGGTCTGGCTCCGCCACTGGTCCTGGGTGTGGGTATATTTGTAAATTGTCACTTTGCTCTTAAGAGCTCTTTTTCTTATCCTACATGGGAAACTTATCAAAGTTTCCAAATGTATATAAAGGTTTGGGCTTTATAAGCTTTTAAATTGTATTTAGTAGGGTTTGACAAATATACCATACGCGCGCTCGCTCGTTCGCGCGACGCCTGCCCGTCCCGACGGGACTCGACCCAGATTGCACTTCCGTCTACCGAAATCGCTCGAATAAGTGTTTTTCTGTAACCCTAATTCTTTTCCTACAATATCAAGTGTGTATGAGTCAAAATTTTCACCGATTGAGGAAAAATAAGAGGTGCGTTATGTCATTTTAATGGAATTGAAGTGGCTAAGTGGTAAAAAATATTTATATTATATACTAAACAAACAAATATATATAATCTGCCATATTTGCAATTAATGTACTGTTAAGTCACATAATGTTATTATTTCTGGAAAATGTTTTGATTCTGAAACACATTAAACAACAGGCATCATCTATGACTAATTCATGCACAATATATTTAAATATCAAAACGTGATAATCTCGATAATATAAACATGGTCTCTTTAATTGAAAGAGGTATAAAGAAATTGGGAAGAAAAGTGAAATAGGCACGTCATTATGAATTCGACGTAAACAAAAAAACTTGAAATAGAGGTATATATACCCTATAGAATGAAATCAGTCCATATTTTTAGTTGTAACATAACTATGAATGGACAATTTGATTTATGCATGTATCAGCTAATATGAAGTTGAAATATTTGTTGGGCTTTGGAGACTAATAGATCGGTCCAACTGCAGCGATAGGCCCAACTTCAGCGATCCAACTATATATATTAGGGTTTCTTGAGGCGATTAGGGTTTCTTAGGGAGTATAAATATAGCATCTTTCTTTGTAATCCGGATCTCGAAAATTATAGTGAAATATCCTGGCTTGGTAGTGCCCCCATACGTAGTCATTCAAATTAAGTGACGAACCGGGTAAACGATTCTTGTGTGTTTGTTTGTTTTTCGTTTATCGTAATTACATTAGTTCCTAACAATATTTCCTACATATCAGTATCCCAAGGAATCATCAAAACATAAAAAATATACACAGCCCCATGACATTAAAACGTTAATTCCAATTACAACAACAGTAAAGAAATATTTATTGCCATAAAGATCACCTAGTCAATTTAATGGCCAGACCATAAACTCATGAGTCCATATCCTCTACTAAAGTCAAGAAAAAGAAAGTCTATTTAATAATGGATACACATTGAAACCATACTATGCACAAAGAAAGTGCATCCAATTCTTCCTAATATAAATAATAAACAATCAAGTTGCTCATCAATTATCTACAAGTATAACAACCATAATATTACAAAAGCAAAATAATTGAAATGGAGAATTCTCACATGGGGAACATGATTTCCTTTTTACTTTATGCTATAATTACCCATTTGTTATCATGAAAATACTCTCTTACGAGTGAAGCATCATTTATAATACGTTTTGTTAGTCTGAAAGATTGAAAAATAGAAGTAAATAACCCAAAATCAAACAACAACACCCATTTCTTAGTCATAAAAATATGTTCATGTGAAATTTTACAAAATTTAGCATAACTATATGCAACTTAACAGTGATGGTAATACTTTGATTTTGCAAGTATAAAACTTCAATTCAGTGAGAGCTACATCACAATAAATTTGTTGAAAACATGAAAGACTATGAGATGATCGTACGAGGAATTTATTAGGAAAAAATTATGTTATTAAGGCTAATTTTTCATATTTCGGTATAATTCGATAAAATTACCAAATTATATTCAAAACATGACTCAATAGAATCAATGTACAATCTTAACCTATTATTAATTTTATTTGAGATATGTTCCTCATATTTTGAATAAAATTGAATTTGCGGGAATTCGAGTTATGCTTTATTGATTGAAGTTCAAGCTCAATGTTTATTTATTTGTCGTAAATTATATTTGAAAGCGCCTATAATCTAAATTGTGAATTATGATATAATATCATATATTAAAGTTAATATTAACTTTGATTATGATTTGCATTATAATTAAACGTTTAGAATATAGTTGATTTCTACAATGAATTATTACAAATAAATTCAAAAATTGAAATATAAATATATTAACGACAATTGAACGCTTAAAAATGAAATTTTGTTAATAAATAAATATTAAATTATTATTATAAATATTTCTCTAATTATTTTCTATTTTTCAATAATTTTGATGGATCTGAAAACCCGCTCATCAATACCAAAGTACAAGTCCGACAAATCCAAGGAGCATTTATTCCTACAAGTCCAACAAATATCAAGGCTCGAGATATTGCCTGTTCAAGTCAATCAATTCCAGGTATTGTCCGTTCAAATCCGATGAATTCCAAAGCACGGATTATTAACTGTTCAAATCAATAAATTTCGAAGCTTGGGGTTTTGTCCCATACAAATCCAACCCCATCTATTCGGGTCAGAAATAATTCAAAATTCAATCAGGATCCACATCAAATTCGGTTCGAGTCCAGCCCAATAAAGCCCATTCACATCAGCAGGACCAACATCCCGTGCAACCAAAACCGAAAATCCAATTCCAGAATTTCCAGGGCAATAGAGTCATTTTCTGCCTAAAGATATTTATAGGATCCAGAAAATATCCAGGGATGCAGAAGTCATTTTGATCCAGGGATAGAGAGGTCATTTTGACCAAAACTTAGAGCATCTCCAAGAGACTCTTAGTACACTCTCTAAAAATAATATAAATAATTGACTCTTAGTGGTTTAAGAGTGACTAAGATATATCATCTCCAACAATACTCCTTATATTCACTCCTTATTTATTATTTTATTATTAAATTATTGTTTATTATTATATTTACCAATAGTGTGAGGAGAGAGATTGCTCAATAATAAATTATAAATAAAAAATGAAGTTAGGAGACACTAAGAGGATGGAGAGCCTCTCTATTAATAGAGAGGATGGAGAAGCTCTTAATGATTTGAGGAGCCACTAAGAGGCTGTTGGAGCTCATTTTTATTCTCACTCCTCAAATTTTAACTTAAGAGCCAACTTAAGAGGCTGTTGGAGATGCTCTTAGTCATTAAGTCTTCCTTTTCCTATTTAAGGAGAACCCCACCTCCATTGTAAAGGGCCCTCAATTTTTAGACAGATCTCAAGCTTTAGCGGGGGCCAATTTTAAAGAGTCTTTATTTCTTCTTCATCAATATAAAATCCTTTCTTCTTCAATTTCTGTTTCATCTGCTTATGTTTCATCCTTACTTATGTTTCTTCCGTTTAAGTTTATGAACTAGAGATTAAACCATGGATAGAAAAGATAAACTAGAGATTAAAGCATGGATAGAAAAGATCACAAGTTTAAAACTGGTTTTGTTTCATAAGTAAATAAACAGAAATGGATGTACTCATTTTCCGTTTTACCGAATCATCGAGTTCATAAAACGGAAAATGAGTACATCCATTTCTGCTTATTTACTTATGAAACAAAAATAGTTTTGAACTCGCGATCTTTTCTATCCATGCATTAATCTCTAATTTAACTTTTCTATCCATTGTTTAATCTCTAGTTCATAAACTTAAAAGGAAGAAACATAAGCAAGGATGAAACATAAGCAGATGAAACATAAATTGAAGAAGAAAGGATTTTATATTGATGAAGAAGAAATACAGACTCTTTAAAATTGGCCTCCGCTAAAGCTTGAGATCTGTCTAAAAATTCGGGGCCTTTACAATGGAGGTGGGGTCCTCTTTAAATAGGAAAGTGAAGACTTAATGACTAAGTTTTGGTCAAAATGACCTCTCTATCCCTGGATCAAAATGACTTCTACATCCCTGGATATTTTCTGAATCCTATAAATATCTTTGGGCAGAAAATGACTCTATTTCCCTGGAAATTCTGGAATTGGATTTTCGATTTTGGTTGCACAAGATGTTGGGCCTGCTGATGTGAATGGGCTTTGTTGGGCTGGACTCGAACCGAATTTGATGTGGATCCTGATTGAATTTTGAATTATTTCTATCCCGAACAGATGTCGTTGGATTTGTATGGGACAAAACCCCAAGCTTCGAAATTTATTAATTTGAACAGTTAATAACCCGTGCTTTGGAATTCATCGGATTTGAACGGACAATACCCGAAGCTTTGGAATTCATTGACTTGAACAGACAATATCCTGAGCCTTGATATTTGTTGGACTTGTACGAATAAATACTCCTTGGATTTGTTGGACTTGTACTTTGGTATTGATGAGCGTGTTTGTATCCATCAAAATTACTGAAAAATAGAAAATAATTAGAGAAATATTTATAATAATAATTTAATATTTATTTATTAAAAAAAATTTATTTTTAAGCGTTCAATTATCGTTAATTTATTTATACTTCAATTTTTTAATTTATTTGTCATAATTCATTGTTTAGAAATCAATTATATTCTAAACGTTTAATTATAATGCAAATAATAATCAAAGTTAATATTAACTTTAATATATGATATTACTTCATAATTCACAATTTAGATTATAGGCATTTTCAAATATAATTTATGATAAATAAATAAACATTGAAATATTAATCTGATTGGTTGACACTTGAACTTTAATTAATAAATCATAACTCGAATTCCAGCATATTCAATTTTATTCAAAATACGAGGAACATATCTCGAATAAAATTAATAATAGGTTAAGATTGTACATTAATTCTATTGAGTCATGTTTTGAATATAATTCGGTAATTTTATCGACTTATACCGAAATATGATAAATTAGCCTTAATAACATAATTTTTCCCTAATAAATTATTTTCAAAATAATACCATATATTTTGAATCATTTATGAATTGTTCAAATTTCGAGTAAAATTTCTAAGAAACTTAAAAAAAGGCCCGGACAAAAATGGGTATCTACAGTTACTACAACAGTATCGAAAACTGCCTCAATTCCCCATCCAAATCCTATGCGGCGGCCACTGCAATAAAACCTGGATGAGTTTGGATTACGACTCTAGTAGCAATGAGTACAAGGTTGTGTTGATTTACAAGTTTGGATTTTTGGGTTGATGTTGAATTATTGGCTGAGTATTCAGGAGTTTCCTTACAGAAAAGATAAAGTTGCATACTCTGGATACTTTACAGATGGCTCTAAGACTGCAAAGTATCCAAAGTATGCAACTTTATCTTTTCTGTAAGGAAACTACTGACTAATCCAAGAATTCAACCTCAATTAGAAAATCCAAACCTGTAAATCATGAACATTATTATCTGTCTTGACATCTCCAATCAACACAACCGTGTACTCATCTCTAGTAGAGCAGTAACCCAAACCCATCCAAGTTTTATTGCAATGGCCACTGTGTGGGATTTTGATAGCGCAACGAGGAAGTTTTTGATACTACTAAGTTGAGGGTTCCATACAACAAGTCTACAAATAAAATGTTGCAGTAACCATATGGCTTAGCACTATTTTATGTCTAAATTAAAAGCATGTAATATGTCTAACCGCATGTCCATTGGAATTCCTTCGTATGATCATCTTGCGGTCTTTCTTGTTTTTAGTTGCACCAAACATGCATATGATATGTGTCATTGAAACCTAGATTTAGGACCTTTAGCTTTCCAAGCTTTTTGGAAGACAAGAAATAACAAAATAGTTCCATGTCTAGAGTGTTAGTACAATGTCTAGAGTGTTAGCAAGCATGAAACATATGTTATCTTATGCGTACAAAAAGTGATAAACATATGTTTGTAATATCAGTTTATAAAAGAAATTATAAACATGAAATAATAATATTATTATTGAATTGAAGAAAAATAAAATAAAGTTACAATAAACTCGTTATAATAGATATTCATATGAACTGGCTCAACGGAAAAAGAAGATTATGAGACCTGATGAAATCAGTCCCCACATAGATTTTACCGCATTCAACAATTGTCATATAGGATACGACAGAAGCGTTTGTCAAACTCTAACCATGTGTATCGAATTCTCACAAAAAAAAAACAAAAATAGGTCGAACAAATCGTAACAAAAATTTAGGGAGCTGAAGAAATTTTGACAAAGAGAAAAAAATTCAAATGATCTGTCTATGCATTTCGATTGAGAGAAAAATCACACTTATAGGAAAAATATTGAATGTTTTTCTTTCAATTAATTCAACAATTAATTCACTTCATGAAGAATTAATCTTAGTGAATTAACGTTAATGACAATTAAAACCATTGTAAGAGCTAAACTATTTAACAAGATGAATAATGAACATTACTTCAATTTAATTCGTCTAGTAACTAGCATTCAGAATTTAAAACAAATTCTAACATTTTCATTAAGACTGCACGAGCAAAAGTTGTTATCACCCTTCTAATATTCACACCCTGTAAAAAAGGTTTTGCAAGATCAAGATATAGTGACTTTAATGATTTAAACACTTGACAAATGAGTAATTCTATAAACTTTAAGGATTAAGTGTTGATTTACCTTTATCATAACAACTAATAGAGGTAGAGTATACAGTAAACCCTCTATAATTTTTCTTTTTTTTCTTTTTTTTTTCTTTTTTTTAATTTTTTTTTTCTTTTCTTTTTTTTTTAATGTTGGGACCATAGAATTTTATTAATTTAGAGAGTTATTAATTAATCGATAAATTAATAATTATTAATTTATAGAGTGATTTTATTTTATTTTTTTAAAATAAATTTTAAATTACTAATTTAAATAAAGTTTTTGTCTAAAATCAATGTACAAATAAAATTAAATGTGCATTATATAAGTTAATTGAACTTGGAAGTTCATTGTATTTATGTTAAAAATATTCAATGTATCATAGTTAATGAATTACTATATAAATTTATATGGAGTGTTGTTTCAAATCATACCAAAAAAAGGCTTATCATGAATCTGTCACAACGAATTTAGATGAAGCAGCCACTGAAGACATTTATGAACTTGAGGGAATGATTGGTCAGCTTGGTTACCGCAATCCAATGGATGTCAATCAAATATTGGATTATCCAGGTGAAAACAATGAATGCTCACAAGTCCAAAGTTTAGAAGAAATTGTATCGAGCGTTATGCAAAATTCAATTGAGGATGAAGCTAATGATAATTCGGTACCTTTAAAACCAGTGACAAGAAAGGAAGCAATTATAACATCATCCACTCTTTACAATTTTTTGTTATAATTTGACAAGAATAAACCCGAACTTTTGAATGCACTGAGAATGGTTAGAGATGAAATTCAACTAGATATAAATTTCAAGAAAAAACAAAATACTATAGATTCATATTTTGCTAAATTATTCTAAATGTATATATCTATATTAATTTCGCATATGTATTTGAGAAATTATTAATTTATAGAGATAATAATACAATGTATTTATAAAGAGTTGTTCCAGAAAATTATTATCTTATTAATTTATTAAAATTGATCATTTTTTGAACTGGTCCAAGTCGGGACCAGAAGAAATTATTATTTTAAAGAGTTTATTAATTTATCGAGTATTGATTTATAGAGGTTTTACTGTACAGTCATCCTTATTAAGGCGTAAATTCTTGACAATAAAATGATTAAAATGAAGTTCTTTTTATTTGATTTCATTAATAATAAAAGGTGAAAAATGAGAAATTAATTTTAGGAAGAAGAAGAGACAACATTAAATGGAGGTGAAAACTCAACAATTAATTTTAGTAAGAAACATAAAGAATTATTATTGAAGAGAGATATAGGTCAACTTCTACAATTTTCTTTTATATTTTTACACATCAGTCAATTATGTTGATTTAGAAAAAATGAGATTACTTTATGTTTCAGATTTTACATAGAGGTAATAGATTAGATAAAAAAAAGAAATAATAATAAGAATGAAAGGTTATAATTTCTAACCTTTTAAAATAAAAAATGAAAAATTATGTATTTTTGAAGCCAATGATCCTCACTTCTGATCCACACAAAGTGTACTGGGATGTCTGGTGGTAAAACTTTTCTCCTTGTTGCAAAATTTCTAAGACAGTTATACAACCGCATAATCATAACTTGAAATCGAACGTAATCAAAACAAAAATCTCATGAATTTAAAAAGAAATAATATAATAAATTTACAAAAATAATACCAACACGTCCTCTTAATTTTTTAATCTTCATTTTCTTCATTATGCATCTTATTCTCCTTTTTATTATTATTGAAAGTGAGGAGGGGGGAGCAAGTAAGTAGGACACCCCAACAAGGTTGGCACACCCTACAAACCCAAAACCCCAACCCAAATATTATTAAATAGAAAGGTAAATATTCATATAACTAATCAAGGAGAAAAAAATTATGCAAACCGAAATGAGGCTCGGCCCCATTCATTATCTCTAAGCAAATAATTACAAAAATCAGGCAGTAAATCCCACCAACAATCCATAGTGCTAGGGACAATTACATGATAATCACATATAGATTCAATATGTTCAAGTCTCTTACGTTGGTAAAAGAAATTCTAACAATGTCAGATAAACAGTTTTTATTATGAATAAACACATCCTTGTAAAGGGAATGAAATAACTGTTTGACAAAACTATATTCAAAAATATGAATTTCTGATATTAAAAGTACTATATAGGAGAAAAGCCATATATAGATGGTGAATTGTACAAGGAAAAACCAAATATGATTTTTTTGTAATTTCTGCTAATAGTTATATGCATGTTCATCCAAAAGACTGGTCAGACCTAAATTATCTGTAATTACACGAGCCTTTTATGATATCTTAATATTAAGTGATAAAATCACCTTGAATGGATGAATTTTTTATAAAATTCCAAGATTACGGATCTTATACATGCATCTTGTACTAATTCAATGATAATGACATATTATACTCGTCATGCATAAAAATATAAGACATATTAAGCATACAAGATTTAATGAAAGATTTGTGTCTATTACTTTATCTTTCACAATTTATTAGATTTATCATAATAACATGTAATGATATTCATAGCACTTTATAAGAGTGAGGGATCTCAATTTTCTTTAATTAAAAATGGAATAAGAAAGGGAGGGAAACTTATCTTTTTCATCATAAAGTTCCAGATTTAATGTAGAAAACTCTTTACCACCAATATATGGAGAACTGTATCTTTGGATAGATTTGTTATACTGATCGAGCCAAGGTTTGAGATTGTGATTTCTATTCCGTTGACTCCATTGTTTTGTTCTTTGTGAAACTCTATACAATCAAGATTTTGTGATCTTCTGTTTGTTAGAGATCCATGCTCACCGCACCAATTGATAACTTGGGAAAAATCATTGATCGGAGCACTTCCCTGTGAGGCGCCGTTGGGATCGGCCGGGGACACTCCGATGCCAAAGTCAGTAATATTTCTGAGAATAAACTGTAAGCACAAAAGTAGAGAATTAGTAAGTGTACCTTTGATCCTAGGAAGCTGGGGTATTTATATAGGTTTCTGTAACCTTCAGCATTAATGGGGAAGCATGTGAAGAGTCATGTCATTACTCATCTTTAATTGCTATCAATTCTCCATTAATCCCAGCATTTAACATCGAAACCCTCAGAGTTGAGGTATTCGAACAGTCAAGTCTTTATTCCCCTTTAATGGCTATTAATTGCCATTTAATTGTATTTATTCCCATTCATGGATGGTAATAAAGGCGCCTTTTGGTATTCTTAGATCTGTCAAGGCGTATGTATGCTCTCCTTGAGAGCTATGGCGGGTCTCCACTACTCGCTCTCATCGGGCATATCTCGTTATGGCGTATCTCGCCATGGTCCACGTGGTGTGGCATAATGCTAGAGACTCCTTCCTTTTCCTCATTATTTGCATATTCGCCCCTGCATTAATCCTGCATTAATTATCATTAATTCCACATTAATCATGCATAAATATCTCTTTTAGAAGGAATAATGGTTTGCCATTATTTCTATTAATTTTCCCTTATTCCTTATTCAAGAATACTTTGGGTTGTTATCATGCTAGTACGCCTGTAACTGACAAGCTTATCCGCCATCTGGTTTCCCTCATGGAAAATATGTTAAACAACATCAATGGCAAAAGACGAAGACAAACCGACCAATCAATTCTAAGTTGCCAAGGAACAAGTCGTGTACGGGATCACAAAACTGTAACAACATAAGAAAAATCGCTTTCAAACCAAAGCGTGTGCCATCCCTAGGAGTGAGCATGTCTAATTCCCGTAATAGTCTCGTGCAATTCTGCCATGTATGGGCAATTCCGCTTTGATCTTATTCTCCTTATAATCTTATAAAGGGTACCATTGACAGGAAGATACCATCTCGAAGCTACTATCTCAATCATTTTTCTACAAATGAAATAGAAGAGCGAATGTTTCTATATAGAGGTGAAGATGACAATTAAGAGGAGAAAACCCAAAACATGAGAGGAAAAATGCACATTTTTGTATTCCTCTTTGAACTCTTACCTAAAAAAAACCAAAACATTTGCATGCCAGTAAGATTTACAATCTTCAATAATTCAGACCTGTCTCTAATCATCAAGGAAAAATCTAAAAACAATCGAATAAAAATCATTATAGAACTAAATCTTTATAAACGCCATCCATCCCATTGGTGTTGTCATCCGCATAATGACTCGAGATAATTATATTGAATTGACATAAGTTTTTTTCCTACATAATAGTGATAACAAAAAAATAGGAGAAAAATGGCCAACCCAATGCAATCGTTTCTCTCAAAAATAAGACGATGATAATGAAAAGATAATAATACCTCTCTATCAATTTGACTTTGACAGCCACTTCAGTTTTTTTAACACCGTTATTCTTTTTGGGCCATGTTTGCTAACAAAATCAACCTTAAGATACCTATTTGTCAACTTTTAAATCATATAGTTTATGTTTGAAAATGGCTCAAACCACATGGTTTATTTTTGTACTTTTCCCTTAAAATTATATATATACAGAGATTGAGGTAGAGGGAAGATGATAAGACATATGTTAATGCATTAATTAACATATTTTAGACATAATTTAATTTTTTTTATAGAAAGAACATGTCATCATTTAAATGATGTGGCACACTCTTATAAATTATTTTTTCAACTGATGATGTGGATGTATGGAGGATTATCTATATCAAATAACTCATTTGTTATTGGCTTAATACATCATTTGCCCCCCGAACTTGTCCAAAATGGTTGATTGGCCCTCTGAACTTTCAAAGTATCTCGATAGCTTCCTGAACTTGTATAAAATGTTCAGTTAGCCCCATGAACTTGCATAAAATGTAATTAATTAATTACCCGGTTGTAAAAAAATAAGTTAAATGCGGAAGATGTTGCACGCATCTTAAAAAAGTAAAACGACCAAGGTCGGATTATGTGATTATAATATTAGAGAGGATAATGTTTTATAGTTGAATAAGTAAGAAATTCTTTTTTTAACATGTTTTAATCTATTTTGTGAAGTATGTAATAACATTCTAAGGCACGTGTAACATATATTCCGCATTTGACTTATTTTTTCACAACCGAATGATTAATTGATTACATTTTACGCAAGTTCAAGGGGCTAACTGAATATTTTATGCAAGTTCAGGGGGCTATCGAGACACTTTGAAAGTTTAGGGGCCAATCAACTATTTTGGACAAGTTTAGGGGGCAAATGATGTATTAAGCCTTTGTTATTATTGTTTTTTTGGAAGAATTTATTAGTACTTTTATTTTCTTAAGTATTGAAAAACCAACATATTAGTCAGCCAAGTTTGTTTAGTTAGTTGATAAATTAGAGTCAATAATGCCCTTTCAACTTGTTACCAGTCAGTAATATTCTCTATATTCAAAACATTAGGATATAGGTTGTTATGCAAGTCATGACATTTTTTATTCTATTTTATATTTTTATTTTTTACTTTTTTTTCATGAAAACATCCTTTATTTTTTATGAAGAAAAAATATAAAATATCAATTAAAGTGCTATAAGAAAAAATATCATCCATAATGAATAATAGAACTCGTAGAGAACGTACCCTTTTTATTAACCATGAGCAACTTCAAGTTAGAAATAATTTATGATCAACTAAATCAGGAATAAAAATTATATTCAATCAAATCAAAAGAATATAATTAGCTATACCAAAATATTAAATTACAATTCAATAGGAATTAATAACGAATAAACAACAATTTAATAAAAAAAAGTTTATAATGTCATGTGAATTTATAAATTGAAGCATGTTGATTTGTGTTGTCCTTTGCGAGAAAATGGCTCATATCTGCACATAGTATTAATCAATCACGTCTCTCCCGTAAGATACACTTCAATTCGCTAAATTTTTTGTGTGCAACTAAGAAATTTTCAAACCGATTATTCTCAATGCTCAAATAACAATTATAATTGACAAAAGCCACAAAATTAAATAAATTATTTAAGGTTTATTGAGAAAAATGGGGGTCTGGTTATTGACAATCCTTCTAGGAGGATTTGAGTAGTCTCATTTTTCGGAAGGAAACATGTGCTATTTATTGCCTTTAAGGATATGGCTCAAGATAGATATATCTTAATTTACAGAGCTTTAGGCTCTGATACTAATTGTTGGTCCCTTGTGAGATGGAGTCTAGTTCGAAAGGAGGGGGGTGAATGGAACTATTAATAAAATTAAGGCTTGATAAATTTTCTCACAATGTCTTTGATAGCACAAGGCAACTCAGAATCAGAGGCAAATTTAGTTTGCTATATTCAACAGAAGCTAAGCTTAATTATACTTCTGAATGTTCAACACTTAGGCCGCACAACTAGAGGCAGCCTCTGTGTGACTTGATTTAAATATACTATTGAGTACAATAGTTAGAAGCACAAGTTATATGATTTTAAGCACAAAAGCAAGCAATACAATTATATAAGAAGGAAAGGGTTAGAGAAATCGTTGCACAATGATTTATACTGGTTCGGCCTCCTGCCTACATCCAATCCCCAGAATACCTTCCTTTGATTTTTAATCCACTAGTGAACTCTTTTCAACAGGTAGAGCACAAATGCTTACAATAGATACAAAGCCTCTGTAAAGTACCTTCCTTTACACTCAACACCCAACTATCTATTCTCCTCTCTTCATGTCTACTTATAACCGAAGCAAACAGAAGAGCTTCTGAACTTTCTAAGCTATTGATGGTTTTGTTCTAAACTTAGAACACAATAAATAAACTTTGAACTTTTACATAAATGCATACAATGAGTGTGTATGTGTTATTTGCTTTACTTTTGGAACTTCAATAATCATTCTCTCTTGAATTCAACGTTGATGATCAAGTCCGAATGTAACAAATGATGGGGCTTTTATAGTGACACTTTCAGGATAATTATTTCAAATTTCAAAATAACCGTTGGAGGGAAATGACTCTTCTGTCCCTTTCATCCTCAGAACCCAGTGTCGTTAGCCAATGGTAGTTCTTCAGTTTTCCATTGTGTTGTTCGAAATACCATGCTTCTGCTTCTTTCCTTATTTAGTTATGCATTGTCAACGTCTGATCGTGTCTCTTGTGCCATGATCTTCTATCTTCTGAATCAATCTTCTCCTTAGGCATGGCTTTGAGCTTCTGGATCCTTCTAGTTGTTGGGCTGAAGTTGATCCATGGGCCTTTGATCCATCTTTTAAGGCTTTTGATGATTTCTTTTAATCTTACACTTAATTCATCAAAACACTTAATAAACACATTAGTCCAAATAAATCAACGTTTAATTTTAATGTGTTATTAATTATGGGAATGTTAATTTCTTTTAATATTTTTTTTCATAATCAAAATTAGTGTGGAAATATATTTCAACACCTCCTAAAAGGGACGATAACACTACAAAGCCACAGAATGGTTGTAATGACCCTAACCTAGACTATATAGATATATATAACTATTTTATAGTCAATTAATCAAGTAAAATATATAAGGCGTATACATATATATATTTTTTGGGTTGAGCTAAAATGGTTATATTTTAATGATAGTAATTTTTAGTTCTTTTAAAATTCTAAATTGTCATTTAAGCACTACTCAAACCCTACCTATATATAGTGTTGGAAAGAAAAACGCCGCCCCTTTTTGCTCTTCTTCTCCTTTATGAAATTTCAAACCTTACTTCTTGAGGAACTCTGTATTCGCATAAGATTTTGGCTCAATTCTTTTCATTATACAAGTAAGTTTTCTATAATTTTTGGTTTATTTGAATTGTTGTAAAGGCTTTATCATCATAATCATTATTTTGGGGATTAGCACTTCCAACTTGGTTTTCTTTTTCGTTTTTCTTTTATTGTTGAAACCTAATTTGGATTTTTGTTCCATCTTTTCTTGGAAGGATAAAAGAAAAACCAAAATCTATTAAATGATTATTAAATTATTACCTTTAGCTTTCTTTTCTCCAGCACTTTCTTTTATCAAGGAAATATTAGTATTTTGTAAACTCACTTTGTAAATTTTGTTTTACCTTTTTATGAACTTCTATCCTAATCAAAAACTCCAATTATACATTCTACTAAATTCATGATTTTTGTGCAGCTCTAAGTTATTCTCAACTATTTCAATTTTCTGGACATTAGTTTATTAGTGAAAAGTTTTATCATGAAGTTCGAAATTTTTTTTAAAATTCATATTCCTTACAATTAAATTGTAGAATGCGAAATCTGAGAGTTTGTGATATTATCTGTCAGAGTCCCCCTAAAATGCTAATTGTCCCCATTAGTTTAGATATGAT
Organism: Euphorbia lathyris; assembly: GCF_963576675.1. Classification (NCBI taxonomy): domain Eukaryota; kingdom Viridiplantae; phylum Streptophyta; class Magnoliopsida; order Malpighiales; family Euphorbiaceae; genus Euphorbia; species Euphorbia lathyris. Next base: position 13,014,776 of record NC_088914.1, on the reverse strand, counting down.
TAAGATTAGTCTGCTAATCCTCCATTGTTATTGAACCATAGAAAATTCTGATATTTCTCCCGTCGATTGAGAGACGAGCTGTCGGGATTTGACTTCGGCTTAAGTTCCAGGTGAGTGGTAATTATAGTATGCGACACTGTTTGATTGAAACCTCTGATTTTAAACTGTTTATCAAAAATTGACATTTGATTATATGTTTCATTTATAAAAGCGTGGATTTGAACCTTCTGTTTACTAAATATCCTTAGTATTAGAGCGTATATTCTGGGAATAGGCCTTTATATTGATTTGTTTTATTATCAGGTACAATGACTTTATTAAAATTTGATTTGATATGATTTGTAGTTTCTGATACGCGATTTATCGCAGTTATTACCTTTGTTTTAGAAATCTGATAATTCGTTCCATCAGTTATGATTTTCTGATTTATATATGTATACTATATGTTTTCAAACTGGTACAAGTGCTCATTATATCCGTATCTGTTATCTGGCCTCTCACCGATCTTCATAACATTAGGTCCTTGCATTTGTCTTTGAGTCAGGTTGTCAGTTGTCAGTTTGTCGTCAGTTGTGTCAGCATTAGAATCATGCATAAGATCGGTGAAGGCGATTATCTGTTATCTGTATCTGTTTTTGGTAGCGCTTACCATTTATCTAGCCCTGGTGGTGTGCAGTATCACCACTCTGTTACACTGTACCATGTGTTTTAATGCTTTTATCTTATTTTCTGATTATTCTAATATTTGATATTTTGAAAGGCTTCAGTATTATGTTTGACAATTGATTGTCAGCATCTTGGAATTGATTACCTTATATTGACCCTTTAGTTTAACTGATTTTGAAATACTATATTTTGAACTATATTTGTCATGATTTAAAAGTATCAGCTTGCCTGCCTGTTCCCTTTCTGTTGTGTGCTGTAGCTACTACTCACTGAGGTTTTCGCTCGTATAGACGAAAATCTCATACCACGTTGAATCTTTCTTTTTCAGATTAAGGTCCCTGTTCGTGAGGTAACCCTTGGATTGATGTTGAAGGAGATTGCCTAATAAATTAGCTTTATATTATCTTTGGAGAATTTTGATTATTGAGGTTTAGACTTGCACATTTGATTCTTTTAAGGTTTATTCATGTAATTGAGACGAGTTTGATATTCTGTTAGTAAATTTTGGAATTTCTATTAGTTCAGAATTAAGGCTAGCATAGATTAAAGTTAATTTAATTTATGCGCCGGTCATGGCCTGGGTTGGGTCGTGACAATGGTGGAACTACTGGCCATTCTCAATCGAGGAGCAAGTTGAGTGCCTCCGGTCATGTTCAGAGTCATGTAGGACCTTATACTCGACCAAATACTTGTAATTTGGAAGGGGAATTGATGCTTATGTAAGGCACGGTGGAATTCCCGAAGGAGTTGTCGATTCTGGCAAAATGTCGATGGAAAATACAAACCCTTATCTATACGCCCCACAACCACTGGTTTACGTTCAACCACCAAACACCAACAAAGTGAATTTTAAAGCATTTTTCATAGTGGAACTATAATTGTAATTGAGCCTCCCTTAATTTGTAATGTGATTCTTGCAGCTTCTGTAGGAGGACCGTTTAATCATAGTAGGCTTTGTTTGTTGAGGCTGAAGAACAACTTAATAATTGTTGGTTTCATTATCATCAAAAGTTGTGGACCCTCCTTCCCTGGCTGGTGAGAAGTCGTCGAAGCTAATGCCACTTTTTGGATGCTTATTAGAGCCCTGTCGAGAACTCTAGGTTGTTGCCTCCATCATGTGGGGTGAGGACCTTTTGCAAGAAGGTTGTTCGGTTGGTTGAGTTGAGATAATATGACTGAAGGTCGTCTAAGTAGATATCTACGTCACCACACCAAAAGTTGGGTTAGGCCCAAGAGCTCTATCATTGACCTGGTCTTCAGAGGTTGACATGTGGTGGGGTGAGCCCCCTTGGTACACTTTGATGCCAAAGTCAATATGAGTTTTAGGAAAATATTGTAAAAGAATCCACCCTAAAAAGAGAGAAATGTATCATTTCTATAGGGCGATCCTAAAGGGTGAGATTACATTGTTGTCACTAAGTGATATGTAGTGGCTATAAATCGGTGTGGAGAGTGAGAGGATGTTGGTTCCATAGTGAGACGGACCCTTTTGAGATTCTCGTGCCCATCTGGTCTTGGGTTTTAATATAGTGGATCAGTAACACCTATCACAAAAAAAAACGTTTGTGGTTCTATGGATTTGCAAGTATAGGAATGTGTTTTTAGTTTTTACAATAGATGACATGTGTTTTACATAGTTACTTAAAAAAGGAAATTGGCAAACACCATTTGACACATCATGTAGTCAACATGACACATCATCTAGTCAACACACCATACCATCAAGTCAACAAGTCATGTCAGCAAAAACCAATATTTGACTGCGGCATGTCAGCAAAGTCAATATTTCATTGTGTCACATGAGCAAAGTCAACAAGTCAATATTCCACAACGTCAAAGTAAACTTGCCACGTCATCGAAGCCAAACGTCGTGAATTCCTTTTTTTTCTAACTAAGTATAATGTATAGCCTCTTTTGCAAAAAAAAAAAAAAAATCACAATCCTTTATTTTCAAATTAATGAAACCACATGGGTTTTACTTTCTTAAAACTAAAGGAGGCATTTTTTTTTCATTACTTTTTATTGGTCGTTTTTCATACTTTAAGTAGTTCTCCATTAACAGCAGTTTCTCTGCAAAAAAAAAAAAAAAAAAAAAAAAAACTTCCATCATTCTCATTCTTCTCTTCCCAAATCAAAGCGGATCTACTTTGAGGAGGAAGGAATTTTCCTTCTTCCTCCTTCCACCGGGTTAGATTGTGTGTTTTTTTTATTGTTTTTCTTATTCAGTATCCATATATTTTGCAGATCTCTATATCTGTCTGAATTGTATTTGCTCTCAATCATTCTTTTATTTATATCTTTTTCGGATTTAGCAAGTGCGTAAACGATTTATTTTATACGTGGATCAATAAATCTATGTGGTTGCAACAAAAGAAAGGACTCTGATCCGAATATTCGAAAGGGTCTGAATGATGAAGATCAGTTTGCAGTTGCTCTTCTACGGATTTTGATTTCCAAGAAATATATGTTTCATTGTGTTTTGTACTATTTATACCTTTTATGGGGTTTTCATGCTCTTTGTAGTCAATTTCGTCCTTTTGTGGTTTTGTTAGGATTTCCTCTGTGGTTTTCTGATTGTAATTGTACTCTTCTCATCTAATGAAATAAGTATGTTCATCAAAAAAAAAAAAAAAAAACTAAAAACTAAAGGAGGCGCAACCAAGCTAAAAGGTGGGAACAATCATGCTTTGGGGTGTGTCTTTCTATTAGCACGCCCAACCAGGCCATCGACCTTACTTGGGGTCCCTCGCGAGCATGTGTGAAAATACTTGATACTATGAGATGAACAATTATACTTCAAGTCTATTCATTAATACGGATTTTTTTTTAAAATCACAAAGGCTTATATTAAAGCAAATCTGAAAAAAAAACAAAATATCAATCAAAAAAGGAGGCGGACATGTCACTCTCCACAAACAAACATAGAATTGACATCTCGACTACGAGCTGTCATATTCATTGAACGTCTAACAAAACAAATAGTACAATCAATATCTTATATAATAATCAAAATAGTTTTCTACTAGTATTTATTTTAGGAACTCTAAAACAGTAAAATAATGATCAATGTAGTAAGCTTGGAAATTAATGAAACCAGCTAAGTGACCCAATTGCTTAAATTCAACTTCAGTCCTATGCTTGCCCTTGGTCCTATAAATAGTCATGATCTGGATATCAGCTTCTAAGAGAGCACGAGTTCTATGACTATCATCAGAATCCTCAGGCAAAACTGGTTCACAAACTATAAGTTTTCCTCCTACTGGCAGTGCCTTGTAACAATTCTCCATTATTTTCTTGCATTCATCGTCTGTCCATATCACTAACATCCACTACAAAATATCAACCACACGTCCATTAACACCATTCTGAGCATTAAGTTATATGAAGTAATAAAATTTTATCCTTAACATTTAAATTTGGAATTGTATATGGAGTAATTCTAAGCCTAAATAACAAAATCAATCAAACAACAATTTTACTAGCTAGGTCCAAAAACGAAGACATAGGCATGTAGATGTCACTGCCCATCGGAAATAGCCTCTTATAAGTGTATTTAAAGGGTGGTTCCACCTAGTGGCGGAGCCTGGAATTTAGACTTGGGGGGCTAATTTTAACCGTGCGGTTGATGGTAAATTTTTAAAATCCATGAGGTTGGAGGGAATTGAACATAAGACTTCTCAAATAGGAGTATGCATTTTTAACCATTTTATCTGATTTTAAACAATGAAATAATACTAAATAGAGCCAATATATACTAATTTTAGGGGGACTATAGGGGGACAAATCAACTCGTACTCAAGGGCAGAGTGGGGGGGGGGCTCCGACCCCCCGAGTGAAGAGTGAGCCAAAATGTTTATGGAAAAGTGAAGAGTGAAGAGTGAGCCAAAATGTTTACGGAAAAGTTTAATTTAATGGCATTTTGATAATTTTGGACCAATTTTGCATGGAAATGGACCCGCGACCAAAACTAATGGTTTGCCATGGTATCTCTTCCTTTTAAGCAAATTCTATCATATAGGCCTTTAATTTTGCAATTTAATGTTTTTGGCCGATTTTTTAAGACTTTCGATTGGTCTTTTCATTTTATATTTTGAGTTTTTGCTTATTTAAGACTTATTTTCATGGTAAGAAGAGCTTTTGAATTAATGAAATCTTGATTTTCTATTTACTAAAGTTTTTGGAATTTTGAAAGCTACTATTAAGGTATTCGTACGCCGAATCAACTATTAGCAACGAATCTATGTTTATTCTGTGTGTATGTGTGAGAGACGGCAGGCCAGACAAGGAAACTTGAGTTTTTTTAAGACAAATAGTTTAAACCATTTTTTGTGCGAGTTTGAACAGGTATGGACCAAACATCAAATATGCATGTTCAAGCACAATCACAAAGGATGGACTTGAATGGACCGAGTGGACTAACAAATCCAAAAACATGTCTACTTATAAACACATTGCACGAGTCAAGCATGGTATTGATGGGGTTTTAAATGTTTAAGATTAACCGGTAATTACAAAAATTTAAAAATATGATAAGAAATCAAGGATTTACACGATTATAACATAGAATTTTTTAAATTTACTTAAATTAAAACATTTGAGAATACTAACCCGATAATTTATACAAAAAAAAAAACTCACATAATTTTACCTGACATTGCCTTCATCATTAAGTCAACCATTTCGGGCCTCTTCCCATAGTAATCGTAGGCAGCCTCCCCATTCACTTTCACAAATGGCTCGGTCATCGGGTCCAACACTGCCTCGTGTGCTAACGGCCAAGCCCTCATTAAAGCATCCTGCCTTAAAAACTATGTTGTCCTAAACTTCGTTTCGATTTTTCAAATTAAATTTTTCAAAACTTTCTTTTTCTAAATGAGTTTTATCTAATTCTAACCAAAAAATTTAATAATTAAAATTGTTTAGCCTATCATTTCATTGAATTGTCTACTATAGAAATTGTCAAAAGTTAAAGAAGATTAAGTTAATAAAAAGCAAAATTCAGGACTTTTTTGAGTAATGCTATGAGTTTCATATTCACAACCATCTCTTCTAATAATTAAATGTTTGATGTGTACATTTCTAATAAAAATTAACAGGTAAAAGTCTCAAATTGAAAGAACAAAAGACTTAATCAACAATAATAGTAAATAATAATAATAAAAAAATAAAATCCAAAAAAAATTATTCAACTATATATATATATAGCCCTTATTTCAACTATATTAGTTTGAAGAATTTTTAGGCCATTTTCAACAGGGCACTCTCCTAGACTTAGACGAGAAATTATAATGTTATTTGATTTAAGTGCTGTAAAATAAAAATATTAAATTATAAAATATGATAAAAATTAAATAATAGATATATTTTGATTAATAATATAAAGAATATAAATGTTATGTGAAAAATTAATAGAATAATAAAATATTATTTTTTAAAACATATAATTTTTAGATTTATAAATAAAGTAGATGGTAAGAAATTTTAATATAGCAATTCCCTATTTAAAGATAAAAGTAGAAAAAAATGAAGTTATAATATAAAATGGAGTAGATGATTGGATATAATTTTAATACCAATCACATCATTTGAAAATGATGCAATTATGTTTTGATTAATTAATGTATTATGCCAGACTTCTTTAAGGCATTAAGAATTTTTTTTAAGGAAATATTTCTATTGATAAATTCAAATTGGATCTAGTGCTCACCCAATTATTAGATTAGGGGCATGTTTTGATTTACTTATTATTTGATATTTCATGCTGGAAAAAGCTGCTTTTCAAAAAAACAATGATTTCTCGTTGTTGGAAAAAACTATTTTTCATGTATAAAAGTAAATAAAATTTCTTTAACCAAACACTTAAAACTTTGGTTTTTAAAATGAAAAGATAAACATATAGAAAGAAAACAAAGTAAACAATCACTTCAAAAAAATGAAAATTCCAATAAAAGCGTATTTGTTATTCTTAAATCATTAATAAATTAAGAAAAATCAAATCAAAACATGAATGCATCAAGACTTCTATACTTAATTTAAAAACTTATTGATCCTTAAACTTTGAAGATATTTGATAATCTTTTCAGGGTGGATATAGTTCGTATGAACATCAAATATATAATAGTTTTTGAAAACCAACCGAACTATTTATAAAATGTGCTCTAACTCACAACTTCACACCTCTTAATTCGGAGATATAACAAGTGAATACAAAAGTTCAGTTCAAATTAGGAAACGCCATGGGCATCATTTTTTTCACTGCTAAATTATAACAAATGTACCTGATGGTGCTGAAGCACGTAGGAAGCGCATGAAAGTCCATCGGAATCGGAAACAAGAGTCTTTCCAATCTCAGTAAGAGAATATTTTCTCTGGCTACCGTCACCGTCAATATGCTCAGAGAAGACACTGTAACTGGTAAGCATACGGAGTAGACGCTGAAGATTTTCCGCGTCTCCACCACCCGAAGGAAGGATGCGCGAAAGGATCTCGGAGGCGGATAGAGGAGAATTAGCACCGTCTTGCCACATTGCATCGGCGACGTTCAGACGTATGACGGCGTTGAGAGACATAGGGATGCTTATCATGATGGCTAGCTCCAATATTGCTAGCCTCGCGCTTTTTCTGCTCTCTGAATTCTCCATTTCCATTGATTTTTTGTTGGATGAGGTTTTGGAAATGGAGAATGAGATTTGATGAGGGATTAAATGCGAATAAGAGAAGAAAATTCCTACAAATGTAAGGCTGTTTTTGTAAATTTAATTTATGTGATTGAAGGAAGCAATCAGAACCTGTGAAGGTCCGTCAATCAGAAATCTATTCTATAATGAATGATTAGGTAGATTACAACATAAGAATTGTGTCAATTGAATTTCAATTGTGATGAATGAACTTTACACTTTTTTTTTTTTTTTTTTTTAGAGTGTTACTCAATTTTAACTAACTTTTCAAAACGACCCTTAACGATCTCAAAAGACAAATATTCCTGAATTAAAATTGTTCGTAACGATATTTACCAAGATACCACATTTTTTTATTTTTCAAAATCACATTTTTTGCACCTTTTTGGAATAATGAGGTGTTTGTTTGGTGGTTCAATTGATTCTAGAGAGAGAAAAATGAAGAGAGAGGAGAGAGAAAGAAGAAAAAAAATAAGAAATTAAAGAGATTGAGAAGATGGTATAATTGGTTTTTATTTTTTATTTTGGAGTTTATTTGTGATAATTAGATAATAAGGAGAGTTAATTTATAAAATAAATAAATATAAGGACCAAATTAACTCTTTTCCCTTTAACTTTTAACACCGTTAGTCAATTTAGTATGTGTTTGCTAACGGAATGAACCTCAAGGTACCATTTTCTAAACTTTTAAACCACACGAGTGTTGTTCAAAAACAGGTGTAACCACAATGTTTATTTTTGTACTTTTCCCAAATATTTATTACCTCCTCTAGTTTGAATAAGGTTTAAGTTACAAACATCACTATGTATATTAAACAGTTATGTTTTTCTCTCCACTATATGGAATAAAGATCTCATCACTCTTGTCTCAATACATATTTCACATTTATGTTTATAGTCAAATTGGAATGAAGAGATATGTTCTAAATTAATTAATCTGTAAAATATTTCATAATTAAAAAAGTGTATTGTGTCATCAATTACATGAGTTAATAAAATAAATAGAAGAAACCTTATTCTTATTAATATTCGTTGCAGTGAACATACAAGAAATTGCATTGAATTTTCACATCCCATTGGATATGTAATCCTTTCCCGCAAACACATCTCCTTTAGACAAACAAACTTTTCATCTTTAAAAACAATTTTAAAACTATGAATGTTGAGAATGCTTCCTAAAACTAGGTTATTCCAAATGTTAGGCACATACAAGATTTTTTGTAGTTCCCTTCTTTTCCAGAGTTTAGAATCACATTTTTGGTACCCTTGAGCATAATTGGCCATTAGATTTTCTCTAGTCTTAGAATTCAGTTCAATAAAAGACTCATTGTCACAACAAATGTGACGTGTGGCACTGATATTCAGCCACCAGTCCTTTGGGTTGGAATCAACCATGTTGATTTTTGAGACTAAAATCACAGCTAGCCTAGAGCTCGGGGGAGCTCTAGCCCCCCGGTTTCCGGCACCACCCCTGAGGAATAGTGGTACAGTTCGGGTAGCCCTTATGTTAAGCCCAAAATATACCTAAAATATCATTAATATTTACATCAGTTTTGCTATGAAATCGTACTGTTTATATCTATTTAGAATATTTTTACGTTCAAATATGTTTCTTTCGTGCAAGGTACCTAAATATTTGGTAAAATCCAAATAGGAACGAAAAGAAGTCAAAAACGAAGGAAAAACCCTATAAAAGGAGTCAAAGACGACGAAAATCAAACGCACCGAAACGAGGACGAGGACGAAGTCAAGACGGAGGAAATTAATCCCGTGTCGCGACCGAGATACCTCCATTCTCGGTCGCGACACGCGTCGCCCAGCTCTCCCCCTTATCATTTCGAAGGCTGAAAATCTGTTTCCCCATTCTCGGCCGAGAATTTACATTCTCGGTAAGTTCAGATTTTCAGGCATCACTATATACACTTGTTCGTTTTCAAAGGAACGCGTCCGTTCGATTGGATAAGAACGTCTCTTCGCAGCAGACACGTTCCTTAGACCCAACTCTTCAACATCTATAAATAAAGAGTTGATTTCAGAGTTGAGAAGATAAAAATATTGAAGAGAAGAGTTAGTATAGAATTAATGCAGAAATTCTGAGTCAAGCAATTCAGAGTTAGAAGTTCGATTTTGTAAAAAGCAATATGATGTACACACATTGTTTATCAAATAATTACAAACACAGTAGCATTTAGATTTAGCTTAAGATTTGTTCATATTACTTTACATTTTGGTAGTAGAAGTACCCGTCACTATTCCGAAGATTTAGCGAGAAGATTTAGTAGAGGATTCGACCCAGGAGCCTGACAAACTCTAATCGAGGTTCGATGAAAGGATTGACAACCCGTTCACTTGAAAGTCGACGAAAGCTTCCATGCTTCTTTTTCTCTGTAAACTTGTATCAAATTCATACTTCATCTGATAAAGTTCATATAATTCAATATATTTTTATGTAGCACTTATGGTAAATGATCCGAAGTGAGTTCTGGTGTGTTTCATTATTACGTTGTTGAATTCAAAATCATTACAAGAAACTTTGTTGAACACTTAGGCAAATTGATTCTTGCAAAAGTATTAATTTGGTTAAGGTAGCAATCTAACCCGACTGTAGAAGGATTGTCTGCAGTTCAAAGTCTTTTAATTGAAGGAGTTTACGTTATTACATTTTTATAATTTATAAAAAGTTTAAAGTTGTTTTCTTTGCTTAATGCAAACGAATACATTTATTCTCTTTTCTAAAGCACTCAACGTTTCTGTTTTGTAAATTTATACTCAAAATAGAATTGATTTCTAAACATTCTACATATTCCAATCTAATTCTTATTTTATCAATTTCAAACCCAATTTCAAATAACGATTATCTAAGTATATAAACTTTAAGTCGTATTTAATCTACACCTAAATAAGTTTTTGTTGAAAAACGTTCCCTGTGGGATCGATATCTTTTTATTACTACAAGTGAAACCGTGCACTTGCGGAAATCGCTCAACAAGTTTTTGGCGCCGTTGCTGGGGAACGCCAAAATTTTTAACAAAAATTTAGATTTTTCGTATGTTATTTCGAATCTAAGTTTATACATACTTATTTTAACTTTTGTAATTTATAAATTTTAATTTACTAACATATTTATTTTTCAAAATTCTGTTTTAAAGGTAGTTTAGGTGCGTGCAAGATTTCAAGTTCATGTGCATTTCTCGAAGTTCAGGCATTCCACCAAAACCGCTAGACCCAGAAATTGAAAAAACCATCAAGAAAAACAAGAAAAACAAAAATAAGACTCCATTAAAAACAAATACAGAGCCAGAAAATATGGCAACACTTATGGATTACGCTAGGCCGGGAGTGACCGGTGTAACCAATAGCATAGTTAGACCCCAAATAAATTCAAATCAATTTGAAATTAAGCCAGCATTGCTTAATATGTTGCAAAATAATGTAACATTTTACGGGTTACCTAATGAAAATCCTAATTCCCACTTGACAAATTTCCTTGAAATTTGTGACACTTTTAAAATAACAGATGTGACTGCCGAAGCAATCAAACTTCGCCTCTTTCCTTTCACTTTGAAGGATAGAGCCAAAGAGTGGTTAACTTCTATGCCAGGCGCAACATTTGAAACTTGGGACCAACTTGCCCAAGCATTTTTATCAAAATATTTTCCTTTAGCAAAAACCGCAAGAGTCATAAAAGAGTTAACATATTTTTCTCAAAATGATAATGAAACTCTTTATGAGGATTGGGAACGTTTTAAAGAACTTCAGCGTTTATGCCCACACCACCAATTGCCCGATGCACTTTTAATGCAAACATTTTATAATGGATTAAATCCTACAACTAGAGGTTCATTAGATGCTATGTCGGGAGGGCTATTTATGAAGAAGACATCTGCCCAAGCAAGAGAACTTTTGGAGGAAATGGCAATCAACATTAGTATGTGGCCCACAGATCGTGGACATATACCGGTGGAAAAACCATCATCCTCAACCACATCATCGGTTAAAGGTATAGTGAATCTTGATCCAGTTGCGATGTTACAAGCCCAATTTTCTGCCTTATCGCACAAAATTGATAGGTTTATGGTACCATGCGATTCTAACGGTAATCCAATCCAAACGGATGTGGATTATGAAGGTATGAGCGAGATCGAACAGGTAAATTTTGTCCAAGGGCAAAACCAAACTAATAATCCTTATTCTCATACCTATAATCCTGGATGGATGAATCATCCTAGCTTTAACTGGAGAGATAATAATAATGTCAATGCTAATCAAAATCGTACCAATAATTATCAAAATCAATCAAGAGATACGATTAGCACTTTATCTTCTAAAATCAACAGATTTATAGATGCTATCGGTGGAAAAATAAGTAATCACGATGATGGTTTTAAACGGATCAAAAATAAATTCGATCAGCTTATTAAAAACCACTCATCTAGCATCCATAATTTGGAGGTTCAAATTGGAAAAATTGCTAAATCAATTCCATCCCGAAAAGAGGGAAGTCTTCCCAGCCATACGGAAGAAAATCTGAAAGAGCATGTAAAGGCTATCACTCTTCGTTCAGGGAAAAATTACTTAGGTCTGGAAATGCCCGGAGATTCGACTTTACCAGGAACTAATTTGCCAAAATCCAAAGAAGATACTTCAAACACAAAAAGTTCACCAATTGACTCAAGTATAAAAACTTTTGTACCCAAACCACCTTTTCCACACAAAGTCCGAAATAAGGACTATGACAAACAACTTTTAACATTTCTGGATAAACTTAAAAATTTGCACATTAATTTAACGTTTATGGATGCAATTACGCAAATTCCTAACTATGGTAAATTCTTAAAAGATTTAATTTCAAAGAAAATTAGTTGGGAAGGAATTTCATCTATTTCGCTAACTGAAGACTGTAGTTCAATAGTGTCGAGTACTTTACCCACTAAACTCAAAGATCCCAGATGTTTTACAATTCCGTGTAAGTTGGGAGATATTGAATTCCCAAGTTGTCTTTGTGATTTAGGAGCAAGTATAAACTTAATGTCGTTGTCTATTTTTAATAGGTTAGGTTTAGAAGAAGATATCAAACGTACCAATATGGTTTTGCAATTAGCGGATCAAACCACTAAAAGACCATATGGTATAATTGAAGACGTTTTAGTTAAAGTTGATAAATTTATTTTTCCTACCGATTTCGTTATATTAGATTTTGCATATGACGTTAATTGTCCACTAATATTTGGTAGACCGTTTATGAACACGGGACGTGCTCTAGTTGATGTGTCGGAAGGGAAAGTAGTTTTAAGGATAGGAGACGATAAGATCGAGTTTGATATGAACAAAGCAATGAAATATCCTATGGAGGAATTCGCTTGTATGAAACTCGACTTAGTTGAAGAATGTGTCAATGACATTATTCAAAAAGAAGAAATAATAGAACCAATAATGGGTGAAGAATTAGAAGATAAGGACCCAGAGCCTTTGATTCGAGAAGATGGACCAGTTCCGCCTTCAATTGTAATACCCCCTAAATTAGAACTTAAAGAGTTACCCAACCATTTGAGGTACGCTTTCTTAGGCGAAGGCGATTCTCTACCTATAATTATCTCTAACAAGTTAACGAATGATCAAGAAGAAAAATTGAAAGAAGTTGTAAGAAATAGGATAGGAAGTATGGGATGGAAAATTTCAGACTTGAAAGGAATTAATCCTAGTATTGTAATGCACAAAATTCACTTAGAAGAAGATAAGCCACTTAAAGCGGATAGGCAAAGACGCTTAAATCCGAAGATGAAAGAAGTAGTAAAAAATGAGATTACTAAACATTTAGACAATTGAATCATTTATCCAAATTCGGATAATGAATGGGTCAGTCCAATCCGTTGTGTACCTAAAAAGGGAGGCATAACTGTTGTAAGGAATGACGAAGGTGAATTAATACCTATGCGAACCACCACCGGTTGGAGGGTTTGTATAGATTATAGGAACCTAAACAAAGCAACCAGGAAAGATCATTTTCCTCTACCTTTCATCGATCAAATGATCGAAAGGATAGCCGGTCATGCTTTTTATTGTTTTCTAGATGGTTACTCCGGATTCTTTCAAATTTATATTTACCCGGATGACCAAGATAATACAACCTTCACATGTCCTTATGGAACCTTTGTATATAGGAGAATGCCCTTTGGTCTATGTAATGCACCAGCAACATTTCAATGTTGTATGACTGTAATTTTTAACGATTTCATTGAAGATATCATGGAAGTTTTTATGGATGATTTTTCGGTTTACGGAGATTCTTTCGATGCATGTTTAGGAAATTTAGATAAAGTTTTGTCTAGATGTGAGGAAACGCATTTAGTATTAAACTCGGAAAAATGTCATTTCATGGTTGATGAATGAATTATTTTAGGTCATAAAATATCTGAAAAAGGATTAAAAGTGGATAGAGCAAAAACTTCAGTGATAGAAAAATTACCCCCTCCAACTACTGTTAAGGGAGTACGGTCATTTTTAGGACATGCAGGTTTTTACAGACGATTTATAAAAAACTTTTCTGTGATTTCCAAACCACTTACTAATTTGCTCATGAAAGATTCAGCCTTTGATTTTAATGAAGATTGTGTTAAAGCTTTTGAAACATTGAAAGCAGCTTTAGTCAGTGCACCCATAATTGCTAAACCCGATTGGGATCTACCTTTTGAAATCATGTTTGATGCAAGTGACTTAGTCGTAGGCTGTGTTTTAGGTCAAAGGAAGGATAAGAAACTTCATGTTATTTATTATGCCAGTCACACATTGTCCGGTGAACAATTAAATTATACCATAACCGAAAAAGAAATGCTAGCGGTAGTTTTTGCATGTGATAAGTTTAGGTCATACCTGCTAGGATCTAAAGTTATTATATATACCGATCACGCAGCTTTACGGTATCTATTTGCTAAAAAAGATGCAAAACCGCGTCTGATTAGATGGGTTTTGTTGTTACAAGAATTTGATATAGAGATTAAAGACAAAAAGGGAGTAGAAAACCTTGTCGCCGATCATTTATCAAGACTCAAAGATGAAAACGGTTCTATAGGTGAGACTATCGGTATACGAGATGATTTCCCCGATGAATATCTCTATCAGATAAAAAGTGTCATGTCACCATGCTATGCGGATATAGCAAATTATCTCGCAACTAACATTGTTCCAGAAGGATTAAATTTCCATCAAAAGAAAAAATTCTTTTCCGACGTTAAACGGTATTTTTGGGAAGATCCTTTCTTGTTCAAAACTTGTGGTGATGGTATGATTAGGAGATGCAATAGCGAAAATGAATACGGGTCTATAATGTCAGAATGTCATTCTAGCTCTTATGGAGGACATAACGACGTTAGTAAAACATAGACCTGGCAATTATCGTGTTCGAGTCGTGTTCGTGTCGTGTCATTTCGGGTTCGTGTCAAAAAGAGTAAACCCAAACCCAACCCAAAAACTTTCGTGTCAAAGTCGTGTTAACCTGTTCGGTTTAGTGTCGATTTCGTGTCGTGTTTTCGGGTTACATGTAATTTTTTTATGCATATATATTAATAATAACTCTTAAAAATATAAGAAGATATGATACTGTTTTTAAACATTTTATATCATTTTTAGATTAGTATGTAAACAATAATTATCGAAAAGTTCGATAATATCATATTAGAGGGTCATGTAATGTGTTTATAACAATTTAGGAAATTCAAATTAATATTTGCAATTAATAATTATAATTTTATTATCTTTATTAATAAAGTGACATAAAAAAACATGAGAGAATATAACAATAATTTTCAATATCCGTGTCATTTCGTGTCATTTTCGGGTTCACATATCAACACTAACCCAACCCAAAAATTAGCGTGTCAGTTTCGTGTCAACCCAAAAATGACCCATTACCTATTAAGCTCAACACTAACACTAAAAATCCGTGTCGTGTTCGTGTCGTGTAATCGGGTCGTGTGTCATTTTGCCACCTCTAGTAAAACAGTGGCTAGGATATTAGAATGTGGATTCTTTTGGCCTACATTGTTTAAGGATATTCGTTCATTTATTATTCGTTGTGACAAATGTCAAAGAACCAGGAATTTAGAAAGGAAAGATGAGATGCCTCTCACAAACATGTTGGAAGTTGAAGTCTTCGACATGTGGGGGATCGATTTCATGGGTCTTTTTCCCCATTCTTTTGGTAAAACTTATATTTTAGCAGCCGTAGATTATGTTTCAAAGTGGGTTGAAGCGATTGCAACCCCGACGAATGATGCCAAGGTTGTCGTTAAGTTTCTTGAAGATATATTTTGTAGATTTGGATGCCCTAGAGTCATGATAAGTGATGGAGGTACCCATTTCATAAACCGTACTTTTGAAACGCTTATGAGAAAGTATAGAGTACACCACCGCGTATCCACGCCATACCATCCTCAATCGAATGGTCAAGCGGAGATATCAAATAGAGAACTCAAATGGATTCTAGAGAAAACAGTTTCGTCTTCAAGGAGAGACTGGTCTTGTAAACTTAACAATGCGTTATAGGCATACCGTACTGCATTCAAAACACCAATAGGAATGACACCATACCTATTAGTGTATGGGAAGGCATGTCATTTACCAGTAGAATTAGAGCATAAAGCCTATTGGGCTATTAAAGCACTTAACTATGATTTACAACAAGCAGGTAAGAAACGTCTACCCGACTTAAATGAGTTGGATGAATTACGACATTTATCTTACGAAAATACAAAAATGTATAAAGAGAAAGTGAAAAAATGGCATGATGCCAAGATTAAAGTCAAAAGCTTTAGCGTTGGAGATAAGGTACTGTTGTTTAATTCACGACTACGATTGTTTCCAGGTAAACTTAAGTTTAGATGGACAGGACCATATTTAGTCATTAAAACATTCGACTATGGATCTTTAGAACTTGAAGGACCTAACAGAGTTTGCTTTAAGGTTAACGGTAATAGATGCAAAATCTATTATGAAAATGCTCCAATTAAGGAAATTCAGTTCGTAACAAAATTTCGTGAAGATTAATCCATTTTTATGTACTTCTTTTATTTTGTTTTTGTTTAAATTCATAGTTTAGCTTTTATTTTGTTTTATTTTTACACATTTTTTTGATTTTTCGTTTTTTAGATGAATTTATATTAAGTTATAAATGCATAGAAATATATATAAGTCATGTTTTTAATTAGATTTTAGGTTAACAGTTCGAATCAGAAGAAATTAGCAATTCTCGATCGAAAATCCAGGATTCTCAGTTGAGAATTTGCATTTTCAGAATTGTCCAAGAAGGTAAGAGATTTTCTGATCTTACCGAGAATTTATATTCTCGGCCGAGAATCAGAAATATAGGGTTTCGACGCCTGATTTCCGAAAAATTGAGTTTCTTCAACTCCAAGAGGTCTAATTTTATGCTTTTTCGCATCAAAAAGACACTTTCTTTCGTCCTATGATTCCTATAAATAAATCAAGAGGTTCAGATTTCTGTTACTTTTCTATTCATCTCTGTCAGACACATATCTGATATTCTTAAAACACCATTAAAACAAAAGTTACAGAAGCTTTTTCCCTCAAAACCATGACTACCAAAACCAAAACTTCAAAGTAAATTGCTGCTTCACGCAACAAGCGTCCTGACTTATCAGAACGCTATGGTGCGCCATTTCCTATATACAATCATGATGAAGGCAGACGCTACTACAGACTTCGCTACAAATTCTTTGTTGGCATGCTGTATATGGACGAGTTCTTAAATGATGAACTCGGGATTAGCGACGATATGAATCGCTATCTAGAGAGATTAGGGTGGACCAAGTTTCCCTATATGAGGTTTCCTATTATTGGAGACTGGATTCTCGAATTTTTCTGTATAGTACGCTTCGTGAACAAGCGATGGGTGCGTCTCAGTTTTCGTAGAGATGGCGAAACCTTTACGTTTGGATACCCTGAATTACATGCCTGGTTTGGTTTTCCCCCGAGGGATACAACCATACATCATCCTGGCAGAGATATGACATCCCGTGACATTTGGAGGATGCTAATAGGATTTTGGCGTTTCAATCCTCGTCTCGCCTACAACCAATCCATCAACTCCAATTCGATGTTATATTTACACAAATTCTTGTGTCACAGTTTGTTCGGCCGCACATTTAGTAGTGTTGTCAAAGAAACGGATTTGTATGTCCTTGGAGATATTTTCCAAGGCAATACAGTTGATACCTATAAAATTTTGATGGAAGGTCTTGTTGCCGCTTCTCGATCCAAGGATAAGAAGATTGGTTTCAGCAATATCATATGTGGGATAATTCTCGAGGCCAAGGGGACAATTTCTGTTCCTTGGAGCGATGCTGAATCCTTTCCAACATTGGACTATGAGTTCTTGGAAAGTGAAGGCCTCGTGAGACGTATCTTTAGGACAGGCCCGCGTTTTCTCTCTGCACCTGAACGTCAAACTTTCGTGCAGTTGAAACTCGAATGTTATAGGGCTATGCGAATCCCAATTCATAGGGATGAGTATTTAGAGTAGTTTAAGTTTGTTTTTAAGTTTGTAAATATGTTTATGTTTTGTGTATATTTAAATTTTCTTTGTATTTTTGTTTTATTTTCATTATGTACATATATGTTGTTCAATAAAAATTTCGATTCATTGTTAGTTCATTTCTTAAGTTTGATTCTGTTTTTTTTATTAATTCCAATTCCTATATGATAATCCATCAAATCTTTATTAAATCCATTTCATGTTAATAAATTCTACTCATTAATACAATATGAACATGATAATGACTTTAATGAACTTATATAATGATTATCACTTATATGAGTTAAATTGATTTTGATTAATTTCTGTCTTTATATCAAACTTATTAGTTTCAGGTTATAAACGATGACTTACTACATACATAAACTTACAATTAATTACATTTAAGATGATTCATTTAACTTATATGTTTTTAATGTACATTAATGATTCATTAAAACTCATTAAGGCATTTATATCTCATTATTTTCCATTTAATAAGGATAAACCTTTGGTTTTCCTTATAATTAATGTTTTTTCATTTATGTTTTTAAGTACAGGTACAATTTTAATTAGTTTCAGGTCATAATTGCTCAGAAAATTGGCCGAATGGACTTAAAACGAGCGATTTTAAGCCACTAGGGGCCGATTCTCGGCCGAGAATTCATTATTCTCGGTAAGATCAGCGAAAACGAGCCAATTTTAGAGAGAAATCTTCTCTGAAATTGCCGTGTCGCGACCGAGAATCCGGATTCTCGGTCGCGACACGCGTGCTGTAGGCATGGGAAATCCGAATTTTTGAACTAAATTTGACCTATTCCTATTCATAATCTACCTATACTTCACTCTATTCAACCTTATAAATACCTATTCCTTACACAAACATCACATCACCTCACATTATAACCAATCCAATACTCTAAACTCTTCCCAATACTCTACTTTTACTCTTCCCAATTTATTCATCCCTATTCACAATCAATTACCCCCTTCATCTACCTTCTCTTTCATTCAATTCACCCCTTCCATTCCCAACTCATCTTCAACCTTTGGTTATTCTCTCTTCATCTCTTTTTCTCTATTTCCAAACCCTAACACCAACCATCATGCCTAGGACAAAGGTTTCCGCCAATCGCACTAAGATTACGGAGGTGAATCGTCTTCGTCTTCGTTGTGGGGCTTATTTTGACATTGCTTCCGAAGAAGAGGTGGAACGCTTCACACATTTTTCCAATTCTAAGAGGGAGTTTGTGGACATGCACTTCCTTGACTTTGATTCGGTAAGGGAATTAAACTTCTCTACTCGGATTAATGCTTTCCTTGCTACTTTAGGTTGGCAAACTTTTATTGCAATGAGATTTCCTAGCATTACGGAATACATTGTGGAGTTTTTGGTCACTTTGAAAATCAATAAGAAGAAAACTTCTATCTCTTTTAGAAATAATGGTGTGACTTACACCATAGATTATGAAGCCATGGGAAATATGTTTGGTTTCCCTACAAGTGATTGCTTTGACAAGCCAAAGGATTTTGATAATGACACAATTTGGAATACCCTTTCGGGTCAATACTATTTTAATTCGAAAAGCACTTCAAGCAAGATGATTAAGCACAATTGTTTGTTTTTCTTTCACAAATTCTTGAGTTTTTCGTTGTTTGGTCGTGTTGAGAGCTCGAAGATTCAAGTTCGGGATTTGTTTGTTATTGATTGCTTGTTGAAAGGTTTGCGGGTTGATAGCATTGGTATGCTATTTGATAATTTGTATCGTGCTTCGAGGGCTCACACTATTCAAGTCCCTCTAGGTAATTTTATTACCGCTATAGTTTTAGGTGCCCGTGGAGAATTAGCCGATTATAACATGTCTTCCTACCATGGATATGTTCCGCTTTTGAATATTTTGGCTCTTGAACGAGCTCACTTATTGGTTTCTTCGGTTCCTCCGGTTTTTGTTTCTTATGAGTCCCGTATTGCCCATCTTCGTGGTAATATTGGAGGAGGAGCTTCAAGTTCCCAATTTGTAGGTACCGAAGAAGGCGGAGAGGAGGAAGAGGCGGCAGATGCACCACAAACACAACCCCAAGCTCAAGCACCACTAGAAGATGATCCGGTTGATTTAAGGCAGATTTTGAACCAAATCAATGTTGGTCCCTTATAACGTTACAAGTATAGTTCCAAGGGGGGGGGGGTTAGGAACTGTTTAAAAATTTTAAGTTAGGGCAGACTTCTTTTTCATGAGAAAAAGGTTTTAACAGCGGCGCTGAGTGAATAGCAAGATACTAGCTTAGTCAACTAGTGACTAGGTCAGTTTCTTTACTTGAGTCAGGAGATAGCACTTAGAGTCTATTCCTGAGCTCAGATATTCAATGCGCACAACTCAGCTTGACCTCTTTACTTGGTCAGTTTTTGTTTAAGCAAGCAATAAATATATAAAGGAGTTTAAGGTTAGAAATGTGTTACTCAGCAGATTTATCCAGGTTCGGCCTCCAAGCCTACGTCCTGTCCCCGGAACACGTTCTGAGATTTCGAATTCTCTACTGAGCTCTTTAACGGTAGAGCATCAAACCTTTTACAATCTTAGCAACTGAGTATAATAAGAGTACCTTCCTCTATACCTCTACTCAATCCTAATCTCTTGCTGAGTACTATAACCGAGTACTCAGCCTCTCCTTCCTAATCTCTAGAAATGA
Source organism: Euphorbia lathyris (assembly GCF_963576675.1). Taxonomy (NCBI): domain Eukaryota; kingdom Viridiplantae; phylum Streptophyta; class Magnoliopsida; order Malpighiales; family Euphorbiaceae; genus Euphorbia; species Euphorbia lathyris. The sequence continues at coordinate 12,994,217 of NC_088914.1, read as the reverse complement.
TAAGTGTTTGTCCTAAACAATGATTGCTAAGACACCTTAGATGATTGAATAATCACTCTAGACTTTTACACAAAAGATATGAAATGTAGTGTAAGATTGCTTTGCTTTTTCTAGCAGAACTTTGCGTAGAGATTTGGTCAGCGTAATGGCTTGATCAAGTTCTGTGTTGAATGAAGCAACTGAAGGGCTCTATTTATAGAGACATATGAGGCATCGGACATTTCGAATTTCGAAATAACCGTTGGAGGGAAACGGCTTCCTGTCGTTGTCATCCTGACTTGCTCAGAGCTCTCGGCCAATCAGATTTGAGTATCTTCTGTCCTCGGTTAGCTTTTGGTCAGCTCGGCAGAATGTCTCTCCATTTTTGGTAAGGTCGACTAGACAGCATTCTTTGTCTTCTGAACTTTACCCAAAGTGGAAACACTTTGTCTGGAAGTTGTGCTTAGCCAGCTGCTGTCTTGTACTCTTTGTCGAATCAACTTAGTAGCTTCGTCCCGAAGTTGTTCCACGAAGGTCTTCTAGATCCTTCTTCCGCTGAGTTGCATTTTGTACATAACGATAGCGTTTTGACATACGCGGGCCGAGTTGCCTTAAACTGTTTGACTTGGGCTTTGACTTCCATATTGGGCTTTGGCCCTTTTAATCTTTGTGTCTTATAAACAATTTAACTCAACATTGAACAAACACATTAGTAGAATAAATCAAAGCATTTAAACTTAGTGTGTTTAGAATATGTTTTTAATTATACTTAAACAATTTTGTCAAATCAAAATTATGTGGAAAGGTGTTTCAACAAACTCCCCCATTTTGATGTTGGCAAAACTATTCAGCGAAGAACTCAGTATTGAGCTCCCCCATGATAGTTGACCTAATATAACTTAGCAAACTCCCCCGTCAGGGTTGAGCTACTGACTTAGTTTTACTTTAAACATTTGAAGGTTTAATCGAGTAAGTCTTAAGGTCAGTTTTTAGATATAGGTCAGCTTATGGAACATATTCTATTTTACTCACTGTTTAAGCGGAAGTTATAGCATTCAGAGAGCGCTGAGTAATTTTTTGTTCAATGAGTCTTATAAGACAATGTATTATAAACATACAAGTCAATGTCAAACATGTTATCAACATTGGGTACAATCAACAAGTTTTATAAACATTTAAACATAGTTGATGTAATTGAAGATACATAATAATTTAATACTCAGCATCATATATAATAATTCATAACTCAGTTTTAGGATAAAAAGATGCAAGTATTGATATTACTAGAAATAGTCAGCATGTACAACAACAGCAAAAGATAAGCATAAACATATAGACTACAAACTTAGCATAATTGAGATAGCCTAATTTCTATTTCTTTTTCTTTTGCTTGGACTGACTATGCTCATGCTGTGTTCTAGCTTGTTCTTTCTCCCCCATCTAAAGGCGTCGGTTAAGACGGCCCTGGTCAGTTCGTTGGACAGCTCCTTAAGTCTATCGGCGCTTTCATTGACACCGTCAAAAATAGCAACTCCATTATCGGAGACCTCTGGGGGTATATTGAGTTCAGCAGCGCTGATCATGCTGACGATGAAAGCTTGAGATTTACCTACCCAGGTAATGGCTTCGGTCAGGCCAGCGATGACTGAATGAAAAGTCTTCAGTAAGGATGTGTCATAGTATTGGCGCTGAATGTTGCTGTGACGAACATGGTTGAAAGTTTGTTTGGTGACAGACATTATTTCATTTTGTTTCATGGCGTCAGTGTCCATCTCTTGTTTGTTCAAGTTCAACAATCGAACAGCCTCACCAATTTGCTCCACTGAGCATTGAGAATAGGAGACCATTTGCTCATTAGTCTTGATTTGCTCGGTGTGAAGCTAAGCAAAGAGCATTTTAACTTCATCAGAAGTGGCATATCGCGTGTTCGCAGCTGACAGGGTCTGAACTTGACCTTGAAGAGAATTGAGATGTTGAACAATTGACAGCTGGATCTCAGCCAGCTTTGTGATGGAATCCTGCTTGGCTTGCTGTGCTTGAAAGGTAACGATGACACTTAGCAAGTCCTTGAATCCCTTAACTTCATTGAGAAGCTGAGTTACATGGGAGAGCTGAGTTGTATCAGCAGTAGAAGACCCAGCAGCAGGTTGAGTGGTTTGATGAAGGTCTTTGATTAGTGTGTGCACCGAGTCGATGATTCTTTTTCCAGACTCGGTGGCATGCAAGTAGCTAAGAGAGCCTTCATTAACTTGCCTTGTTGCCTCAGTATGACCGGTTAGAATAGGAGTCAGAGGAATAACGTGGTTAGTGACTGGAAGTGTGCTTTCAATCTGTACTTGAAGTTCTGGTAGAGCTGATTGATCGGCAGATGTGTTGATTGGAGAAGAGGTAATTCTAATACTGTCTGTGCTGACAGGGGCAGGAATGTTTTGAGTCAGCACAATGCTTGGATTGACAGCATTTACAGGAATTGACTCAACTTGACTTGTTGAGTTGGCGGAAGCATTCAAGTTGGCGTGTTCCTTTGGTGAAGAAACAGAGGCTTGCTTTTCAATGGAAGCCGATGGAGTAGAAGATGGTTCTTTTCTGAAAAATTTCAGCTTGAGTTTAGAAGGATCTTGGGTCGGTGTAGACACCGAGTCGGAGGACCTGTGATGAAAACCTGTACACAAGACGATCGAAGCGGTTGATTCCGAAAATTTTAAAACAAAAATATATAATAAGGAAAGAAAAGTTAATGTAAGTCGCAGTCGTCAAATGGACGGCTCGCGAGTGCTCAGCGACGTGGTGCGAGCGCCTAGCGGCAGCCGACGCGTGTCCGACGACAGCTGGACGCACGCTCGGCAGTGCGGGGCGCACGCTCGACGTCCTTAGGGTGCACATGCCTGGCAGCGCGGAGCGCGCGCTCGGCAAACGTGGGGGCACGCGCGCCCGATGGCCGCTGGGCGAGCGCGCCCGGCAGCTGCTGGGTGAGCGCCCAGCGACGTTGGGCGGACGCCCAACGATCGTTGGGCGAACGCCCAACGTCAGTTGGGCTTGGGCGTTCGCCCAACCGGCTTTGGGGGATGCCCAATTTTATTTGGGCGTCGCCCAAAGCTTCCGGGATCTGTTGCCTATTTAAGTCACGGATCCCAAGGCATTTGGGGGAGGATTTTGGAGAGCTTCTCACACTAGAACATTTTCTAGAGAGAGAAAGTTGATTTTTTTTGGGAAAAACATTTTTTTTCCTAAAAATTGAAAATGTCCAAAAAGTTAAATATTTTATCAAAAATATGTATATATATAGATTTTTCCTTTTTATTCATTTAAACTAGACATATTTGGGCATTTTGGGAATATTTGGGGTTATTTTCTATATATTTATCATAATAACTATTTTGGGTTAGATGCTATTTTCTTATCTAGGAATCTTATTCATTATTTTTACACGTTTTTAATTAGGATGATAAGTATACTATATTTAGTATTATTTTCCTTTTTGTTAATACACATCAATAATTACAATGTATATCATGTTTTACCTTACTTTTAATCTATAGGTGTAAATACCATTTTTACCAAAATATACATTTCAAAGGTATTTGGTTGGGTGAATTCGGATTTAATTTGTTAGTTGTTGTAATTATATTCAAGTAAGGATTAATTGAGTGAAAAGGGGAAAATAAATCACAAAAAAAGAGTTTAATTTGTTTGTTTAAATTAAAGCTTTTCTAGATGTTCCTAAAGTGTAAATAACGTTTTCTTGACATTTTTAAAACATCACGTTTTAAAACCTTAATTCGTTCCAACGACGGACTAGGCGAACCTTGTAAATAAGATTGCTTTTAATTGTAAATAATAGAGTTTTTGAATTGTTTTCCTAACTAAATGGTTTTTGTACAAAATAAATTGACTTGTATGCCTAATCGCGCTTTTAGATTAAAAACGTTTGCTCAAATGCTTTCAAAACGCTCGAGTCGTTCCAACGGCGATTCGAGTGAACGTCATTAACGGGGCTTTTGAAACGTACCTAAATCGTTCCAACGGCGATTAAGGTACGAACCATGTAAATAAATTCATTTTTGGAAAGTGAGTTTAGTTTAGAGTTAGTGTGTAATACGAAGCATAAATCACATTGTAAACAAATCAATTCTTTCTTCCTCCCCTCTCTCTCCTATGTATTTTGAACTGATGTAAATGGGTGATTCTTTACCAAAATGGCTTTCAATAATATACGCTCAAAACGTTTTTCCAAGTGAGAAAGAAAAGGTTTCAAATGAATTTTAAACTTAAAGAAATATGCGATTAGTCCGTTATCGCCTAACACGCTGAGTAGGAGGCCGGTGGTTCATAACCGGGCGATGTCGGGGTGCCTAGTAGCCTTTCTCCGAAAAGGAGCTAGCCTTGTCGGCTCGTACCTAAGTTTCCTGAACCCTCACCGGTCTCCCGCAAGGGATCGGTGTTCATTTTCCCATTCGTGGGTGGCGACTCTTCCATACTCCGAGCTCCGATCCTGCCGAGCAGCTTGATTCCACGATTGGTTGCTTTCGGCGCCAATCACCGCTTACGTCGCCATGAGGTGTCCACCCCCCGGTCCGCCCGGGAGATTAGGCCGCAGCACCTCGTCTAACAAGTGGCGACTCTGCTGGGGAAGCGAGAAATTTGATTCCGGAAGGCGTGTATTAAGCCCTTAACGGGGACGGATCGTATTATTTCTTTTTGTATGCATTCATAAGCATTATTGCAAACCTTTTGGGTAATTTCCGCGAAACCTCTAGCAAGAGTCCATTCGTCACTCGAAAGAGGCTAGTGTAAGTTCCCCCTTACAGTAAGGCGCCAAAGGGTCCCCATCCATTCGTTAGGGGCGAATTTGTGCGGTCCTGTGAGGTCCCGCGATCAGCCGTGTCAGCATATAGTAGCCTTAGAAGTTGCCATAGGATTACCCGTTACCATTTTTTATGTGATGAATGAATCAGTTCGTGTTTTCAAATTGCCATGATACGTGTCTAATCCTAAAATATGTAAAGAAAATGAAATGATACGTTAATATATACTCTTAAATCGATATACAAACTACCCCAAAACATCGAAACGATTCGAACTAAAGATGACTTAGTCATCTCGTATGAATGAACTTGTGCGACCCGCCTGGTCCCTTTCCGTGTCCCGAAGAAGGCACATGTTCAGGAAATACGTTGTGACGTAAGCACATATTAGTACGAATCGGTTTGGTATTAAGGATAGTTATATCTCGATTCAAAAGACTATATTAACGGTAGCCGTTATTCACATTCTTTAAATAGGTTGGGATGAAACGAGATTATGACGAAACGAAAACAAAGAACATTTCTGTTTTGAACAACCCCGTTGTAACGTAAAGAGTTTCGCAAACGTGGCCCGTCCCTTCCGAATAAAAGGCGAGCTCTTACGTTATGCCTTGGTTGTTCTTGAGAGAAATGGATGTGTCCGCAAAAGTGACTAAGAAAATAAAAGAAAAGCAAAGATAAACAAACGACCAAAGTCATTCCGTATCTATGATATATATCCATCCCGAGGGTAGTTAAAGAAAATAAACCAATATCGTTAAATACGTGCCTCGAACTGGTATATACGCCGCTTAAAAATCACGAAGCCGAATTAAACCAAACCGCATAATTGCGCCATATGGACGAGACTGTGGATTTGACTAATGGCTCGATCATTTCGACCGTTACCAAAACTACAAGAAATATGGCCCGATCTGCGTGTTTGTTCAGTTCGTGCCTAAATGAAAGAGAACGGTAATATCCCCGCTTCGAATAAGCATGCGATTCAACGAAATGTTGATTTTCTATAACCACGCTAAGGTGATATATCCCGTAGATTGGAAGGAATAAAGAGTTGTTGTTAGCCGAAAGATTATCGTGCGCTCAAATAAGACTCGCCGTCTTTTTACGTAGCCAAAACGAGCAAACGGATTCTTAATGCTAAAAACAAACACGTTACGCGATGAGTCTGTTCCTTAAAATAAAAAGTGCTTTCATCATTGAATGAACACGTGGTTGCGTCTCTCGATAGATCCAAAAGATCCCGTCGTAATCCAAAAATCGAGACACGAACCCACGCGAATAAAAGGGAACGAGTCATTGTCAATAACGAACGATTGGACTGAAAGAATAACTCGTACCGCGTCTAAATCCGAGATACGCTCAAAAGGGAGTCAAAACCCGAACTAATGCATCTCGTAAAATGACAAAAGACGAGTTATCCCGAAAGGACAATCCAACTTGGTCGATATCTTAGTCACTGAACGCTGATACGTTAAAACGAACTGTGTTGTCTGATGGATGATTTACTTTTTCCGCAATAATCGACGGCATCACGTGTCCCCTGGACCGCAATGTGGGCCCCAAACCAAAATCCTAGGAAAGAGACTTGGACCATCGAGTGTGTGGAGGAATAAGGGTGGAAGAGAGATGTTGTGATACGTGTAAATTAGACTAACGTTTGTTCTTCTTATCTTATATATCCGTAAATAAATAAACGCACACACCACGAATCATGCATATAAAATCATGCATACATACTAATGGATACCGTTCGCGCAGACTTCATCATTAAGCGGTTGTGGTTTCGCGAGAGTAACCGGCTAGTCAGCCAGTTTGATCAGCTACAAATTGACAGTTCCGAATCGGCAATTGTGGCTTCTGATTCATCTTCATCCGGGTATACTCATTCTTCCGTCAGTATGTCTGCAACCGACGAAAAAGTGGCCAAATTGGAAACCTCTGTGAATAACATTAATGATCAGTTGGCCGCAATTTTGGCCAGCTCGCTGAGCTGGCGTTGAAGGATAACAAGAGTGGTAGTAAGCGTGCTGAGAATGAAGTGAACACCGGTCCCCGCTTTGGGAACGAGGATGACTATCAGGATTATATCCAGAAACAGCTTGAGAAAGAGAAGGCTAAGGAAGAGGAGTGGAAGGAACACATCACTCAGGAGGTGCAGGATCTACGTGGGGGAAGTTCCGGGAGTCATGACTTTTATAACTTGAAGAATTGTTTATCGGCAACTGCTTTGCCTTTGAAATTCCGGCTCCCTCACATGAAAAAGTTCGATGGAACTGGAGATCCTACTGCTCACATGAATCAGTATGTTGCTGTGATGAAGCACACGATCCTGACTGAGGATCAAGTCCTGGGGCTGTTTAACACTTATCTGGAGGGGGCTGCCCTCACATGGTTTCATGCGTTGCCAATGGTGACGAAGAGAGATTGGAAGGAGTTAGCGAAGTCATTCATCGCTCAGTATAGCTTCAACACCATGCTTGAGGTTACTTTGAAAGAGTTAGAGAGCACTAAGCAATAGACTGGGGAATCTTTTTCTGATTTTGTGAGGAGATGGAGGGCCAAGGCCGCAGTTATGAAACAGAAACCGCTTGAGCAGGATCAGATCCGAATGGTAATCGGTAACACATTGCCATATATCAAGAATGAGTTGCGGTATATGCCTTTCACCGATTTCAGTCAGATGTATAGCTGCGCCTTGACAGTCGAGGGAGATGGAGAACCGAAAAAGGCGTATACCAAATGGACGAAGTCTGGATATAGTGCCGGAGGGCCAAATGCGAGTACAGAATCTGCAGCAGTGAAAGTGCTTGATCTTAATGCTATCGAAAAGAGGCAGTTCGCCAAATTTGACCAGACCTACGCAAAAGTTTTCGAACGATTGCAGAAAAAGGGGTTGTTGAAAGCCCTCACTCATTATAACAAGACACCGCCTCCTCCGCAGATACAAGCTAGGGGATACTGCGAGTTCCACAGTAATTACGGGCACACTATTGAGAACTGCGAGAGACTGAAACACGAGATCCAAGATTTAATTGAGGAGAAGAAGATAGTTGATCCTTCGTCAGCGAACCCTTCCACTAGGCGTAATCCATTGCCTAATCATAGGGTGAGCATGATCGGAGTCGGTCTGAAAGAAAGCGTAGTGATGGAATCCTTTGAGGAAAGCGAAGAGGAGTTGTTGGACTCCGACGAAAAGAGCAATGTAGGAAATGCTCTATATGTGTCCTTCCTTGGCGAGGAACAGGAGGGTGAACCGATGGATGAAGGTTTGGACAGTGGAGCACCGTATGATGAAAATAGTGCTGAAGAGACCGGGGAAGGGTCATCTCGGACTATTGTGCCAGAATTGAGTCTGTTTAGTGGTGGAGAGAATCCCGATGTGCACTTGCGTGAATATATGCACGATATGTTTGTTGAATCCTTCGGAGTGGACGAGATTGCTCAGTGGTTCCACTATTCGCTAATAGGCGAGCCTTTGGGGTGGTTCCACTCGTTATCCGACTCTTGTAAGCATGATTGGGAGCGGTTGTCAGATTTATTCCTAGAAAAGTACCAGAGAGCTAAGGACAGGGCCGCAGAGCGCTTTGTGATGCAGATTGGGCCTATCAAGCGTCCGTTACTGAGGGTCAGTAAGTATAATGGCTATAAAGATCCCATGGAACACCTTCACTTCTACTTATCGGCCATGGGGCCTTTGGGTTTTAAGGAAGAAGAGATCACCAGTTTGTTCTGTAATTCATTGATGGGTGAGCCGTTGATGTGGTATATGTCACTTCCGATGCATGTCAAGACCGATTGGGCGGCAATGACAAAGAGGTTTATCAAAGAGTATACGGTATGGATGCTGGTGGAGCAAACCCCGGACTCACCCTCTTATGAAACACCCGAGGCAGTGTTGGCAATGCCTAGGTATGGTGGATACCAAGATCCTGTTGAGCATGCGAGGTTATTCCGCAACCATATGTATGACGCTGGGTTCCCGCAAGGTGAATTACATGAACATTTCCCGGAAACCCTAATGGGAGAAGCCTTATTGTGGCACCAAGGCCTATCAGAAGATGAAATGGGTCATTGGATACCGCTTAGGAGTGCTTTTGTGGCGAGATATGAGATGTATGTTCCATGGACGGGATCCCTGGAAGATCTGGATAGGATCAGGCAGCTCCCCGAGGAACCATTCGTGGATTATGCTAGGAGGTGGAGGCACCGCTATGAGCAGTGTCATGAAACAATGAGTGATAAGGTGCAGCTTATGTGCATACAGAGAGGCACAATTCCGTTGGCGGCGAGGAGGATGAGTAGGGTATCCCTCAGGGATTATGATGATTTGATAGGCTGGGCTTTGTATGGATCAGCGGATCCCTTTTATTTGAATTCAAACGTTCCTCATGTAATGGATCTGATGATTGTGGATATTTGGGAAAGTTCCTCGGATGAGGAGGATACTGATCGGAGGATTCCTATCAATATTTGGGATGAATCTGATGATGAGCCGGAAATCGCCGTCATGACAAGATCAGGTCGAGTGGCCGAGGGAAAGGCACCTATGGTGGAGACTGAGATAGGGGAAGGATCAGCTCCCAAGCTAGATGACCAAGTCCTCGAGCAGTTGAAGAAAACGCAAGCTAAGTCTACGGTGTGGGAAGTCCTATGCCATTCCAAGTACCACCGTGAAAATCTGATGAAAGAGCTGCAGAATTTGGTTATTTCTACCAATACTGAGCCGGCAGCGTTAGTAGGAGAAATTATGGCCCGGAAGAAGACCGAAATCACGTTTACTGACGAGGATCTCCCAGAAGAGGGGAAGGCTCACAACAAGCCTTTATACATCCGAGCAGAAATTAATGGGAAGAAGACTAGCTGTGTGATGGTCGATGATGGATCGGCCATTAATGTTTGCCCGCTGAAACTCTTGTCTAAGTTGGAAGTAGAAAGAGGGGACCTGACGGCCTCGAAAACTGTGATCAGGGCTTATGATGATAGCCGTAGGCACATCGAAGGATTTTTTAAGGCCAAGCTGAAAGTGGGGCCGCACGAGGAAGAAACAGAGTTCACGGTGCTGGATATCCCGGTAACCTTTGATGTATTGTTGGGACACCCATGGTTCCACAAGTTGGGAGGTGTACCCTCCACACTCCATCAAATGATCAAATTCCCCTTCGGGGAGGAGATATGACAATTAGAGCTGAGAAATTGAATTCGGTGGCGGCATTGGGAATTGAGCCTCAACTTTTCTCTGGATTCCAAGTTTCTGGGATCTACGAGTCTAGCATGACCTCCGATGTGGTGAAAATGATGAAGGGGGGTTTCATCCCCGGCATGGGCTTGGGAGCACACCATAATGGTTGCCAGAATTTCTGGATTTCAAGAGTCAGAAAACCCGGAGGGGTTTAGGATATGAACTGGAAGGTCCGTCCAACACAAGTGGTGAAGGAAAAGTGGGCCTAAGGAAGTATTTTGTGAATGAGGGGCACGAAAAGGTTTATTCGGGGACTCCCGAGTCATGGACTAGCGCCGAAGGAAAGATTCTGTCGGGCTTTGAGATCTTCAATGATGTTACCGACTGGGGCAAAGGAAAGGCAAGCTGCTTCGTCGAGGAGATCATGATGTTAGATTTGAATGCCGAGGAGCAAGTCATCACTATTGAGGCCACTGTGGGAGCAGTGGATGAACCCGGTACCTCCAAAGCTTATGAGAAACCCGAGAACTCTGATGATGAAAATTGTATTACTGCTTTATTTGAATCCGATGATGTACTCGCCAACACTATCAATGAAATGAATTCTGATTTTGCTTACTTGTTTGATGTTGATCGTGATTATTCCATGCATTCTCATTCATATAACATGCCTACATTTGAAATCAATACAATAGAAATGTCAACTTTCAATCTTGGCATGGATGAAAATCCTAAACTTATACAAATTGCTCAAGAATTAACTATTGAAGAGAGGAAAGAATTTGAGAGAATAATTAAAAAATACGAAATAGTGTTTGCTTGGACATACGAAGACATGCCAGGAATTGATCAATCAATCGTAACTCACCGTATTCCAACATACCCCGACGCGAAGCCCGTGAAGCAGAAACTCTGACGCATGAGGCCGGAATGGGCAGATAAGATCAGAGAAGAAGTGAAGAAGCAATTAGAAGCAGGGTTCATCGAAGTAATCGACCATCCCTCTTGGGTCGCAAATGTAGTGCCCATCGCGAAGAAGGACGGCAAAGTAAGAATGTGCGTCGATTATAGAGATCTTAACAAGGCGCGCCCCAAAGATGAATTCGCATTGCCTCATATTGACGTGTTAATCGACAGTGCAGCATCGAACGTCTTACACACGAACGTGGACGGTTTCATGGGCTACATGCAAGTTCAGATGGCCGAGAAACACAAAGCAAAAACCTCGTTCACAACTGAGTGGGGAACATACTGCTATAGGGTGATGCCGTTTGGTTTGAAAAATGCCGGGGCAACTTACCAGCGAATGGCTACGGCACTATTCCATGATATGATACACAAAGAAGTAGAAGTTTATGTGGATGACATGATGGTCAAGTCGAAAACAAGAGAGGGGCATTTCGCTGCACTCGAGAAGTTTTTTGGCCCGAATTGCAGAATTCAAACTAAGGTTAAACCCGAAGAAGTGCTTCTTCGGCGTTTCATCGGGGAAAATCTTAGGCTATATAATCGGAAATAAGGGAATTGAGGTAGATCCCGACAAAGTGAAGGCCATACGAGAAATGCCGGCACCAAAGAATGAGAAAGAAGTGAGAGGGTTTTTGGGGCAGGTTCAGTATATCAGTCGGTTCATAGCAAGACTCACCGCAATCTGCGAGCCAATCTTTAAGTTGCTACGGAAAGATCAACCCACGATTTGGAATGATAAGTGTCAGCAAGCCTTAGAGAAGGTCCGGGACTACTTGTCTAATCCGCCAATTCTGAGACCGCCTAAACTGGGAAAACCGCTTCTCCTCTATGTAGCGATCGAGGAGCGATCTATAGGGGCAATGCTGGCCCAAGAAGGAGACACCGGTGTGGAGCACACGGTGTATTATCTGAGTAAGAAGTTCCTAGAATACGAGCTTAAGTATAACATGATTGAAAAGACATGCGTGGCAGTAGTATGGCTAACAAAGAAACTACGGCACTATTTTCAATCGTATAAAGTGATCATTATTTCCCGGATGGATCCCGTGAAGTATCTGTACCGAACTCCGTCTCTAACAGGGAAGCTAGCCCGATGGTTGTTGCTTTTGTCCGAATTTGATATCGAATATGTAACGAAGAAGGTTGTCAAGGGGAGAGCCGTAGCAGAATTTCTGGCCAACCAACCTCTGAACGCAGAAGAGGAAGAGATAAACTATGATTTTCCCGATGAGCACTTAAACGCGATAGAAGTTATACTATGGAAAATGTTCTTTGATGGGGCAGTTAACTCGAATGGAGCCGGAGTAGGAGTGTTACTCATCTCACCGGAGGGAGAAAGGATCCCGATGGCGAAGAAGCTATCCTTCCCTCTCACCAATAATATGGCCGAATATGAAGCGTGCATCTATGGGTTGGAGTCGCTAACGACATTGGGAGCATCGTATGTGGAAATCTGGGGCGACTCAAAGCTGATCATCGAACAGGCACAAGGAAACTGGGAAGTGAGGGAAGAAAGGTTACATCCATACCTAGACCAGTTGGAGGGATTGGCGCAAAGATTCAGCGAGTGTCGTTTTTATCATATTCCTCGAGCACAGAACCAGGCAGCGGATGCTTTGGCTACTTTGGTGTCAGTATGGGATAATCCTCGGAACCTTGCCTCGAAGCCTTTGGTGTTGAGAAAGTCTCACAAACCATGCTACGAAGATGTAATGCTGTTAGGGGCAGATGAGAAGCCGTGGTATTTCGATATCGTAAACTTCATGAAGAGTGGAACATACCCGGCAGAATCAGAACTTAGGGATCAAGCTGTGATTAGAAGGTTAGCTCAGCAGTTCATCATCCACGATGACTTGCTTTACAAAAGGCACACCGATGGTTTACAACTGAGGTGCTTGGATGTGGGAGAAGCCCGCGAGGCAATGGAATCAGTACACTCGGGAATTTGTGGGGCCCATATGGGAGGAGCAATATTAGCAAAGAAAATCATAAGTCAAGGCTTCTATTGGCTCACCATGGAAAGAGATTGTAACGAATATGTGAAGAAATGCCATGATTGTCAAATCCACGGAGATTATAATCATTTACCAGCTATGGAACTGCACGTGTTGGCACCCATTTGGCCGTTTGCGGCTTGGGGCATTGATATCATCGGAGAGGTGAGGCCTAATACGTCGAACGGGCACAAATTCATTGCAGTCGCTATTGATTATTTCACCAAATGGGTAGAGGCAGAATCATTTAGCAAGTTGGGGTCTAAACAGATGAGGAAGTTCATTGAAAAGCACTTGATCACCAGATTCGGAGTGCCTCATCATATGATCGCGGATAATGGGGTCCAGTTTCAAGGAGAAGTGAAAAGTCTATTCCAAGAGTACGGTATTGAACATCATAGGTCTTCTCCGTATCGTCCGCAAGCTAATGGCGCAGTTGAGGCAGCTAATAAGAACCTTAAAAGGATTCTCGTAAAGACAGTAGAATCGCATCGGAACTGGCACGAACAGCTTCCGCTCGCTTTATGGGCTTATCGCACGACAGTTAGAACGTCAACTGGGGCAACGCCGTTCTCCTTGGTATACGGTGCAGAAGCCGTTCTCCCGATTGAGGTTGAAAAGCGATCGTTGAGAATCGCAGTAGAAGCAGAGATTCCCGAGACTGAATGGGTGAAGAAGCGGTATGAACAGTTAGCATTGGTGGACGAGAAAAGGATGGAGGCCCTTTACCATGTGCAGTTATATCAGCGAAGGATGGCCCAAGCCTTCAACAAAAAGGTCAAGGCCAGCCCTATCAAAGAAGGGGATATGGTGCTAAAACAGATCTGTGTGACGCACACCAACCCGAGGGGCAAGTTTAGGCCAAACTGGGAAGGGCCGTTCTTCGTGAAGAAGATACTAAGCAAAGGAGCGGTGAAGTTAACTACTATGGACGGCATGGAATTCTCCGAACCTACCAATCTGGATAGGCTTAAGAAATACTTTTCGTAAAAAAAAAAGAAAGAAAAATTCCCGATAGGTCGAAAACCCGCAAAGGGCGGCCTATGCAACAATAAGGGACATCCCAATGGGTGAAAACTCGAAAGGGCACTCATTTGAAAATTCCAGGATAGTAAAAGGAGAGACGAAAAATCGCTGGGACCTGAAAATCAAAAAAGGCAGGTCCTGGTAACGGTAGTTATATCTTGAGCAATTATAAAAATAATGTATAAGAGGCTAAGTATTTCTGTTGTTTGTAAATAAATAAAGGCATGAATATATTCGAAGAGAATGTATGGAATAGTTATGATTGACTGAATGCATAGTGTTACAAATCATGAGTTTTTTTTTCTACTAAAACCTCGCCCAAACCGAAAAACCATAATCAATCAACTTCACTAAAGATTACAAACACCACATGCCGGTTATTGGAAAGCATAAAATGGTACAACAAGCCCAAAACCTCGACCCTCCTAGGCCCTACGGCTGGCCTCAGCCTTCAAAGCCAACACCCTCGCCTTGTAAGAATCATCTGTAACGAAGGTGGTCCCAAACCTTGGGGTGAAGTACGAAGAAGTCCATGAAGCAAGGACCTCCGGGGTATAATTAGGCCAAGAGCAGCAGCTATAGACATCCGAGCGGTTGTCCCAGTTAACCTCTAGCGTCGCCAGGCCACGGGCCGTCAAAGGAAGGACCTCTATCACCCCCAAGTCAGGGGTAAATGCTTGGAACACATTGTATTGGCGCGACACCCGAGGGGGATAATAGCAAGAGGATGAGCGAAGACCAGCGCAAAACATTCTCCTCCCGCCAAAACCGGTCGAGACCCTAGTGTTAGACGAGGTGCCGCGGCCTAATCTCCCGGGCGGACCGGGGGGTGGACAACCTCATGGCGACGTAAGCGGTGATTGGCGCCGAAAGCAACCAATCGTGGAATCAAGCTGCTCGGCAGGACCGGAGCTCGGAGATATGGAAGAGTCGCCACCCACGAATGGGAAAATGAACACCGATCCCTTGCGGGAGACCGGTGTGGGTTCGGGAAACTTAGGTTACATGAACGACCCTAAAGGAGAGATTTTTACATGAAGTTGGTCCTAACTGGCCGGATGTCTCTAGGTTAGATCATGAAAGAATACTTAGTCTTAACACGTTCTCATCAATCGTATGCTTTAGGAATCGTATTTAAATTTTCCTGTCTTGTTCTTTCTAGTTCATCGAGATTTCCGGGACTACGGCCGAGATTCATTTGTGGTATGCTAGGCTAGGCGCCGCGGTGAGAGCCCGTGTGCGCGAGTTGGGCTTCGAGCCCTTTATTTCAGCGTTGCCCCGCACCAACGGGGTGTGTGATCGTTTTGGCCTACGTGCCTTATGCGAGCGGTGGGTTGACTCGACCCACACTTTCCACCTTTCCTTTGGGGAGATGACCATATCGCCCAGAGATTTCTCTTTGTTGACAGGGCTGCGGGGGAGCAGCACTCCAGTTCCCTTTCATTTTGACATGATGCGACCGCGGGTTGACCTCGCTAGACCGGGAGTTTGCCAAGGCGCCAGATCTACTCCGGCGAAGTTGATTTCAACTGCGAGCCTTTTGAGTCGACGGGATTTTTGCGAGACCGACGATACTGCCTTGGCAGTTCGTAGTTTCTTGGTATATACTCTGAGTGAGACGATTTTCCGCACCAAGGGCGGAAAGGTACACGCGGGTCTTGTTCAGGCACTGAGTGATTTGGATGCGGCGGCTTCCTATGATTGGGCGTGGGCAGGCCTAGCCTTTCTATATAAATTTTTGGACCTGACTTGCCGGAAGCGCAAGGACTTCGGTGGTTACACCTTTGCCCTCCTGGTACGTGACGCACCCTTGACTCGCCCATTTTATCTTCTTCGCGCTTGTCACACTTATAATCCTTGTTTTTACCGCAGGTTTGGGCGTATGAGAGGCGGATTCTTCCCAGCCAGTCTCGGCCTCGGCCACGAGTACCGAGGCTCCCTCTCATGACCCGATGGAGAGATTTTGACCTAGGCACCGAGAGGAGACGGACTGTGGTGCGGCTCCTAGATTGGATCGACTCACGGACCCTGGGACAGGTAGATGTCGTCTAGTCGTGCTAGATTCTTGTTTGAACCGTTCTGACTTTCTCTTTGTGTGTTTTTTTTTAGATTAAGTTTAGGTGGGACGACCTTGACTTCGGTCCCGATTACATGTATGTATCTGTGATGCAGGAGCATCAGTGCGTGCTCACCAGCCCCTGCGTGCGGGCATGGTATTTGGGGGACCGAGGCATCACCGGGGTTAGTGACGCACACTGGACACCGGGCGAGATTCCCGTTTCCATGTTCGCGGTGCGGACCATGCCCCTGTCGGTCATCCGTCGGGACTTGACCTATCGGTTCGTTGGTAGAGAGGTGTGGGTTCATACCGGGGGCCGTGCTCCTTACTTATCTACTCTGCTGAGCGTGAGGGATGCCCCGGCGGCAGCGATGGAGGTGGATCCGGTAGCAGACGTATTTTCGAGGGAGGCTATCGCGGCAGTCTTTGGTCAGGAGGAGGTCCCGGTAAGTGATTCCGCCTTTTTACCTTCTATTCACGAGATGGTTAGCGGTACTTATTGTGTTTTTATTTGCACGAAGGGTCCTGGAGGAGTGCCCATCTATCCGATTTCTTTGACGGCACTCGAGCTTAGACACCCGTGTGCGAGCCACCCTACTACGTCGGCGAGTCCTCCAGCGCTGCCCGACCGGAGAGGTCGTCCCTAGGCGTGCCCGTACCGGACTACGGGAGAGATTTTGCCACGGTTTGTTACGATGAGTCCGGGACAGATTATGCGGGGGTCGAGACGACTCCTTCTATCTTCACCTCGAGGGTCCCATTTGATCCTTCAGATGCTTCTCTAACTACGAGAGAGACCTGTACATATTATGTGGGACTGTCCGGTTATCTCCGAGACCGCCTCAGCTTGCGCTGCGCCGATCACCTGGTATGTATCATTACTTTAGTGTAGTGGAATGTATGCATGGATGTATGATTTATGTTCTTGCCTATGCTGTTTCTTATTTTTATCTGTTTTTCCCTTCTTTTTCTTTAGAGCGATCTGCATGCCCATGAGCGGAGACAGAGCGAGTTGGTGCGGGAGGCCGATGCCTGGGTTGGTCAGGTGTACCAAGAGCGGAACGACCACTGGTCGGGGGTGATGCGGCGGGAGACTGAGGGTTGCCTTGCTGCCAAGGAGAGAGCGCGTGATGAGTCGACTGGACGCCTCGCTGTCGAGGAGAGAGCACGAGTTGCTGATGAGAGAGCGCGAGCTGCCGAGGAGACATTATCTGCGGAGCGGGCATCGCATTTGAGGGAGTTTGAGGCCTATTGGGACTTCCCTCCATATTAGGCTTATTATGTATTGCTTTGTAGTTTTTTATTAGAGTTACCCCGATGTATAGCTGATGTATAGGGAGTGGGGTGGATAGCAGGTAGGTTTTTTTTTATGAAAAGTAAGATAGGAAATGTATAACTCATGATTCATATTACCATGCATTCAGTAGATTATGATGATTCCAATCATTCTCATCAAATATATTCATGCCTTTATTTATTTACAAACAACAGAAATACTTAGCCTCTTATACATTGTTTTTGTAATTGCTCAAGTTATAACTATTGTTACCAGGACCCGCCTTTCGGTTTTCGGATCCTGGCAATTTTTCTCCTCTCCTTTTACTATCCCGGAATTTTCAAATGAGTGCCCTTTCGGGTTTTCACCCATTGGGATGTCCCTAACTGTTGCATAGGTCGCCCTTTGCGGGTTTTCAACCTATCGGGAATTTTTCTTTCTTTTTTTTTACGAAAAGTATTTCTTAAGCCTATCCAGGTTGGTAGGTTCGGAGAATTCCATGCCATCCATAGTAGTTAACTTCACCGCTCCTCTGCTTAGTATCTTCTTCACGATGAATGGCCCTTCCCAGTTAGGCTTGAACTTGCCCCTAGGGTCGGTATGCGTCACACGGATCTGTTTTAGCACCATATCCCCTTCTTTGATAGGGCTGGCCTTGACCTTTTTGTTGAAGGCTCGGGCCATCCTTCTCTGATATAGCTGCACATGGTAAATGGCTTCCATCCTTTTCTCGTCTACTAGTGCCAACTGTTCATATCGCTTCTTCACCCATTCCGTCTCGGGAATCTCTGCTTCCACTGCGATTCTCAACGATGGCTTTTCAATCTCAATCGGGAGAATGACTTCTGCACCGTATACCAAGGAGAACGGCGTTGCCCCAGTCGAGGTTCTAATTGTCGTGCGATAAGCCTATAATGCGAGTGGGAGCTGCTCATGCCAATTCCGATGTGATTCCACCGTTTTTACGAGAATTCTCTTAAGGTTCTTATTAGCTGCTTCTACTGCCCCATTAGCTTGTGGACGGTACGGAGAAGACCTGTGATGTTCAATGCCATATTTTCGAAAGAGATTTCTTACTTCCCCCTGAAACTGGACCCCATTATCCGTAATCATGTGATGAGGCACTCCGAACCTGGTGATCAAGTGTTTCTCAATGAACTTTCTCATCTGCTTGGATCCCAATTTGCTAAACGACTCTGCCTCTACCCACTTGGTGAAGTAATCGATGGCGAATGCAATAAACTTGTGCCCATTCGAAGCATTAGGCCTTACCTCACCAATGATGTCAATGCCCCAAGCAGCGAATGGCCAAATAGGTGCTAACACATGTAATTCCATGGCCGGCAGATGACTACAATCGCCGTGGATTTGACAATCGTGGCATTTCTTCGCATACTCGTTACAATCTCTTTCCATAGTGAGCCAATAGAAGCCTTGTCTGATGATTTTCTTAGCTAACACTGCTCCTCCCATATGGGCCGCACAAATTCCCGAGTGTACAGATTCCATCGCTTCGCGGGCTTCTCCCGCATCCAAACACCTTAGTTGTAACCCATCAATGTGCCTTTTGTAGAGCAAGTCGTTGTGGGTGACGAACTACCGAGCTAACCTTCTAATCACAGCTTGATCCCTAGGTTCTGACCCTGCCGGATATGTTCCATTCTTCATGAAGTTCACGATGTCGAAATACCATGGCTTTTCATCTGCCCCTAACAGCATTACGTCTTCGTAGCATGGTTTGTGAGATCTCCTCAATACCAACGGTTTCGAGGCGAGGTTCCGGGGATTGTCCCAAACTGACACCAAAGTGGCCAAAGCATCCGCTGCCCGGTTCTGTGCTCGAGGGATATGATGAAAACGACATTCTTTGAATCTTTGTGCCAACCCATCTAGTTGGTCTAGGTATGGACGTAGCCTTTCTTCCCTTACTTCCCAGTTTCCTTGTGCCTGTTTGATGATCAGTTTTGAATCACCCCAAATTTCGACATACGATGCTCCCAGTGCTGCTAATGACTCTAAACCATAAATGCACACTTCATATTCGGCCATATTATTGGTGAGAGGGAAGGATAACTTTGTGGCCATCGGGATCCTTTCTCCTTCCGGTGAAATAAGTAGTACTCCAACTCCGGCTCCATTCGAATTAACTGCTCTGTCGAAGAACATTTTCCAGGGTATGACCTCTATTACGTTCAAGTGTTCATCGGGGAAATCATAGCTTATCTCTTCCTCTTCTGCATTCAGGGGTTGGTTGGCCAGAAACTCTGCCACGGCCCTCCCTTTGACAACCTTCTTCGTTACATATTCAATGTCAAACTCAGATAAAAGTAGTAACCATCGGGCTAACTTCCCTGTCAAAGACGGAGTTCGGTACAGATACTTCACGGGGTCCATCCGAGAAATAATGATTACTTTATATGATTGAAAATAATGCCGTAGTTTCTTTGTTAGCCATACTACCGCCACACACGTCTTTTCGATCATGTTGTACTTGAGCTCGTACTCCAGGAACTTCTTACTCAGATAATACACCGCGTGCTCCACATCGGTGTCTCCCTCTTGGGCCAGCATTGCTCCAATAGATCGCTCTTTAATCGCTACGTAGAGGAGAAGCGGTTTTCCTAGTTTAGGCGGTCTCAGCACTGGCGGATTAGACAAATAGTTCCGGACGCTCTCCAAAGCTTGCTGACACTTATCATTCCAGATTGTGGGTTGGTCTTTCCTTAACAACTTAAAGATTGGCTCGCAGATTGCGGTGAGTCTTGCTATGAACCGACTGATATACTGAACCTGCCCCAGAAACCCTCTCACTTCTTTCTCATTCTTTGGTGCCGGCATTTCCTGTATAGCCTTCACTTTATCGGGATCTACTTCGATTCCTTTATTCCCGATTACGTAGCCTAAGATTTTCCCCGATGAAACGCCGGAAAAGCACTTCTTCGGGTTTAACCTTAGCTTGAATTCTGCAATTCGGGCCAAAAACTTCTCGAGTGCGACAAAATGCCCCTTTCTTGTCTCCGACTTGACCATCATGTCATCCACATACACTTCTACTTCCTTGTGTATCATATCATGGAACAGTGCTGTAGCCATTCGCTGGTAAGTTGCCCCGACATTTTTCAAACCAAACGGCATCACCCTGTAACAGTATGTCCCCCACTCAGTTGTGAACGAGGTTTTTGCTTTGTGTTTTTCGGCCATCTGAACTTGCATGTAGCCCATGAAACCATCCACATTCGTGTGTAAGACGCTCGATGCCGCACTGTCGATCAATACGTCAATATGAGGCAATGCAAACTCATCTTTCGGGCACGCTTTGTTAAGATCTCTATAATCGACGCACATTCTCATTTTGCCGTCTTTCTTTGCGATGGGCACCACATTTGCGACCCAAGGGGGATAGTCGATTACTTCGATGAACCCTGCTTCTAACTGCTTCTTTACTTCCTCTCTGATCTTATCTGCCCATTCTGGTCTTATGCGTCGGAGCTTCTGTTTTACGGGCTTCGCCTCGGGATATGTTGGAATGCGGTGAGTTACGATTGATTGATCAATTCCAGGCATGTCTTCGTATGTCCAAGCGAACACTATTTCGTATTTTTTAATTATTCTCTCGAATTCTTTCCTCTCTTCAATAGTTAAATCTTGAGCAATTTGTATAAGTTTAGGATTTTCATCCGTACCAAGATTGAAAGTTGACATTTCTATTGTATTGATTTCAAATGTAGGCATGTTATATGAATGAGAATGCATGGTATGATCACGATCAACATCAAGCAAGTAAGCAAAATCAGAATTCATTTCATTGATAGTATTGGCGATTACATCATCTGATTCAAACAAAGCAGTAATACAATTTTCATCATCAAGGTTCTCGGGTTTCTCATATGCTTTGGAGGTACTGGGTTCATTCGCCGCTCCTGCAGTTGCTTCAATGGTGATGACTTGCTCCTCGGCATTCAAGTCTAACATCATAATCTCCTCGACAAAGCAACTCGCCTTTCCTTTGCCCCAGTCAGTCACATTATTGAAAATTTCGAAACCCGGCAGAATCTTCCCTTCGATGCTAGTCCACGACTCGGGGGTTCCTTAATACACCTTTCCATGCCCCTCATTCACAAAGTACTTCTTTAGGCCCACTTTTCCTTCGCTACTTGCATTGGACGGACCTCCGTGCTCATATCCCAAACCCCTCCGGGTTTTCTGACTCTTAAAGTCCTGAAATTTTGGCAACCCCTGATGGTGTGCTCCTAAGCCCATTCCTGGGATGAAACCTCCCTTCATCATCTTCACCACATCGGTGGTCATGCTAGACTCGTAGATCCCAGAAACTTAGAATCCGGAGAAAAGCTGAGGCTCGATCCCCAATGTCGCCACTGAGCTCAATTTTTCTGCTCTGATTGTCACTATCTCTTCCCCGAAGGGAAACATGATCATTTGATGGAGTGTGGAGGGCACACCTCCCAACTTGTGGAACCATGGGCGTCCCAACAATACAGCAAAGGTTACCGGGATATCCAGCACTGTGAACTCAGTTTCTTCTTCATGCGGCCCCACTTTCAACTTGGCCTTAAAGACTCCTTCAATATGCCTACGACTATCATCATAAGCCCTAATCACAATTTCCGAGGCCGTCAAGTCTCCTCTTTCCACTCCCAGTTTAGACAAGAGTTTCAACGGGCAAACATTAATAGCCGATCCATCGTCGACCATCACACAGCTAGTCTTCTTTCCGTTAATCTCAGCTCGGATGTACAAAGTCTTGTTGTGAGCTTTTCCCTCCTCCGGGAGATCCTCGTCAGTAAACGTGATCTCGGTTTTCTTTCAAGCCATAATTACCCCTACTAGCGCTGCCGGCTCAGTATCAGTAGAAATGACCAAACTCTGCAGCTCTTTCATCAGGTTCTCACGATGATACTTAGAATGGCATAAAACTTCCCACACCGTGGATTTAGCTTGTGTCTTCTTCAACTGCTCGAGAACTTGGTCGTCGGGCTTAGGAGCCGACCCTTCCCCTATCTCAGTCTCTACCATAGGTACCTTTCCTTCGGCCACTCGACCTGATCTTATCATGACGGCAATTTCCGACTCGTCATCCGATTCGTCCCAAATGTTAATAGGAATCCTCTGATTAGGATCTTCCTCGTCCGAAGAGCTCTCCCAAATGTCTACAATCATTAAATCCATAACATGAGGAACGTTCGGATTGAAATAAAAAAGATCCGCCGATCCATACAATGCCCAGCCTATCAGATCATCATAATCCCGGAGGGACACTCTACTCATCCTTCTAGCTGCTAACGGAATAGCTCCTCTCTGTATGCACATAAGCTGCACCTTATCGCTCATTGTTTCGTGACACTGCTCATAACGGTGCCTCCACCTTCTAGCATAATCTACAAATGGTTCCTCGGGGAATTGCCTGATCCTATCCAGATCCTCCAGGGATCCCGTCCATGGAACATACATCTCATATCTTGCCATAAAGGCTCTCCTAAGCGGTACCCAATGACCCATTTCCTCCTCTGATAGGCCCTGGTGCCACAACAAGGCCTTTCCCATTAAAGTTTCCGGGAAATGTTCATGTAATTCACATTGCGGGAATCCGGCGTCATACATATGGTTGCGGAATAACCTCGCATGCTCAACAGGATCCTGGTATCCACCATACCTAGGCATTGCTAACACCGCATCGGGTGTTTGATAAGAGGGGGAATCCGGGGTTTGCTCTGCCAGCATCCATACCGTATACTCTTTGATAAACCTCTTCGTCATTGCCGCCCAATCGGTCTTAACATACATTGGAAGTGACATATACCACATTAACGGCTCACCCATCAGTGAATTATAGAACAAGCTGGTGATCTCTTCTTCCTTAAAACCCAAAGGCGCCATGACCGATAAGTAGAAGTGAAGGTGTTCCATAGGATCTTTGTTGCCATTATACTTGCTAACCCTCGGTAACGGACGCTTGATAGGTCCAATCTGCATTGCGAAGCGCTCTGCGGTCCTGTCCTCGGCTCTTTGGTACTTTTCTAAGAATAAATCTGATAATTGATCCCAATCATGCTTGCAAGAGTCGGGTAACGAGTGGAACCACCCCAAAGGCTCGCCTACCAGCGAATGGTGAAACCACTGAGCAATCTCGTCCACCCCGAAGGATTCAACAAACATGTCGCGCATATATTCACGCAAGTGCACCTCGGGATTACCTCCACCACTAAACAGACCCAAATTAGGCACAATAGTTCGAGACGACCCTTCTCCGGTCTCTTCAGCACTATCTTCATCATACGGTGCTCCACTGTCCAACCCTTCATCCATCAGTTCACCCTCCTGTTCCTCACCAAGGAAGGACACATATATACCATTTCCTACATTGCTCTTTTCGTCGGAGTCCAACAACTCCTCTACATTCTCCTCGAAGGATTCCATCACGACACCTTCTGCCAGACCAACTCCGATCATGCTCACCCTATGATTAGGCAATGGATTACGCCTAACGGAAGGGTTCGCTGACGAAGGATCAGCTATCTTCTTCTCCTTGATTAAATCTTGGATTTCGTGTTTCAGCCTCTCGCAATTCTCAATTGTATGCCCATAACTGCTATGGAATTCACAATACCCTCTAGCCTGTATCTGCGGAGTAGGTGGAGCTTTGTTATATGGGGTAAGGGCTTTCAACAATCCCTTTTTCTGCAAACGTTCGAAAACTTTTGCGTAGGTTTGATCAAACTTGGCGAACCGCCTCTTTTCAATGGCATTTAGATCAAGCACTTTCACTGCTGCGGATTCTGCGCTTGCACTTGGCCCTCCGACACTATATCCAGACTTGGTCCATTTGGTATAAGCTTTCTTTGGTTCTCTATCCCCCTCAAATGTCAAGGCACAACTATACATCTGGTTAAAATCGGTAAAAGGCATATACCGCAGCTCATTCTTGATATACGGCAACGTGTTGCCGACTACCATTCGGATCTGATCCTGCTCAAGCGGCTTCTGCTTCATAACCGCGGCCTTGGCCCTCCATCTTTTCACAAAATCGGAGAAAGATTCCCCAGTCTGTTGCTTAGTGCTCTCTAACTCCTTCAAAGTGACCTCAAGCATGGTGTTAAAGCTATACTGAGCGATGAATGACTTCACTAACTCCTTCCAATCCCTCTTCGTCACCATAGGCAATGCATGAAACCATGTGAGGGCAGCCCCCTCTAGATAAGTGTTAAACAACCCCAGGACTTGATCCTCAGTCAGGATCGTGTGCTTCATCACAGCAACATACTGATTCATGTGGGCAGTGGGATCCCCAGTTCCATCGAACTTTTTCATGTCAGGGAGTCGGAATTTCAACGGCAGGGCAGTTGCCGACAAACAATTCTTTAAGTTATAAAAGTCCTGACTCCCGAAACTTCCTCCACGTAGATCCTGCACCTCCTGAGTGATGTGTTGCTTCCACTCCTCTTCCTTAGCTTTCTCTTTCTCGAGCTGCTTTCGGATATAATCCTGATAGTCATCCTCATTCCCAAAGCGAGGGCCATCGTTCCCCTCATTCTCAGCGTGCTTGCTGCCACTCTTGTCATCCTTCATAGCCAACTTAGCTATCTGGGCCACTATCGTAGCCAACTGCTCATTAATGTTGTTCACAGAGTTTTCCAATCCGGCCACTTTTTCGTCGGTTGCAGACATACTGACGGAAGAATGAGAATACTCGGACGAAGATGAATTAGAAGCCACAATTGCTGATTCGGGACTGTCAATCTGTAGCTGATCAAACTGCCTAACTAGCCGACTGCTCTCTCGGTACCACAACCGCTTAATGATGACATCTGCGCGAACGGTATCCATTAGTATGTATGCATGATTTTATATGCATGATTCGTGGTGTGTGCGTTTATTATTTACGGATATATAAGATAAGAAGAACAAACGTTAGTCTAATTACACGTATCACAACATCTCTCTTCCACCCTTATTCCTCCACACACTCGATGGTCCAAGTCTCTTTCCTAGGATTTTGGTTTTGGGCTCACATTGCGGTCCAGGGGACGCATGATGCCGTCAATTATTGCAAAAAAAGTAAATCATCCATCAGACAACACAGTTCGTTTTGACGTATCAACGTTCAGTGACTAAGAAATCGACCAAGTTGGATTGTCCTTTCGGAATAACTCGTCTTTTGTCCTTTCGCGAGACGCATTAATTTGGGTTTTGACTCCCTTCGAGCGCATCTCAGTTTTTAGACGTGGTACGAGTTATTCTTTTAGTCCAACCGTT
Organism: Euphorbia lathyris; assembly: GCF_963576675.1. NCBI lineage: Eukaryota > Viridiplantae > Streptophyta > Magnoliopsida > Malpighiales > Euphorbiaceae > Euphorbia > Euphorbia lathyris. The sequence goes on along the minus strand of NC_088914.1, from coordinate 12,968,656 downwards.
CGTTATTATCAATGACTCGTTCCCTTTTATTCGCGTGGGTTCGTGTCTCGATTTTTGGATTACAACGGGATCTTTTGGATCTATCGAGAGACGTAACCACGTGTTTATTTAGTGATGGGATCACTTTTGAATTTAGGGAACGGACTCATAGCGTAACGCGTTTGTTTTTAGCGTTAAGACTCCGTTTGCTCGTTTTGGCTACGTGAAAAGACGGCGAGTCTTATTTGAGCGTATGGTAATCTTTCGGCTAATTACAACTCTTTATTCCTTCCAATCTACGGGATATATCATCCTAGCGTGGTTATAGAAAATCAACATTTCGTTGAATCGCATGTTTATTCGAAGCAAGGATTTTACCATTCTTTTTCATTTAGGCACGAATTAAGCAAACACGTACATCGGGCCATATTTCTTGCAGTTTTGGTAACGGTCGAAATGATCGAGTCGTTAGTCAAAACCCGCAGTCTCGTCCATATGACGCAATTATGCGGTTTGGTTTGATTCGGCTTTGTGATTTTAAACAGCGCATATACTTGTTCGAGACACGTATCCAACGACATTGGTTTATTTTCTTTAACTACTCTCGAGATTGACATATATCGTAGATAAAGAATGGTTTTGGTCGTTTGTTTATTTTTTGCTTTTTATTTTCTTAGTCACTTTTGCGGACACGTCCATTTCTCTTAAGAACGACACACGATGTAACGCAAGAGCTCGTCTTTTATTCGGAAGGGACAGGCCACGTTTGCGAAACTCTTTACGTTACAACGGGGTCATTCGAAACAGAAATGTTCTTCGTTTTCGTTTCGTCATAATTTCGTTTTATCCCAACCTATTTAAAGAATGTGAATAACTGCTATTCGTTAATATAGTCTTTTGAATTGAGATATAACTATCCTTAATATCAAAACGATCCGCACTAATACGTGCTTACGTCATAACGTATTTCCTGAACATGTGCCTTCTTCGGGACACGGAAAGGGACCAGGCGGGTCACACAAGTTCATTCATACGAGATGACTAAGTCGTCTTTAGTTCGAATTGTTTCAATATTTGGGGTAGTTTATATATCGGTTTAAGAGTATATATTAACGTATCGTTTCATTTTCTTTACATATGTTAGGTTTAGACACGTATCATAGTGTTTTGAAAACACAAACTGATTCATTTATCACCTCAAAAATGGTAACGGTTAATCCTATGGCAACTTCTAAGGCTACTATATGCTGACACGGCTGATCGCAGGACCTCACAGGACCGCACAAATTCGCCCCTAACGAATGGATGGGGACCCTTTGGCGCCTTACTGTAAGGGGGCACTTACACTAGCCTCTTTCGAGCGACGAATGGACTCTCGCTAGAGGTTTCGCGGAAATTACCCAAAAGGTTTGCAATAATGCTTATGAATGCATACGAAAAGAAATAATACGATCCTTCCCCGTTAAGGGCTTAATACACGCCTTCCGGAATCAAATTTCTCACTTCCCCAGCAGAGTCGCCACTTGTTAGACGAGGTGTCGTGGCCTAATCTCCCGGGCGGACCGGGGGGTGGACAACCTCATGGCGACGTAAGCGGTGATTGGCGCCGAAAGCAACCAATCGTGGAATCAAGCTGCTCGGCAGGACCGGAGCTCGGAGATATGGAAGAGTCGCCACCCACGAATGGAAAAATGAACACCGATCCCTTACGGGAGACCGGTGTGGGTTCGAGAAACTTAAGTACGAGCCGAGAAGGCTAGCTCCTTTCTGGAGAAAGGCTACTAGGCACCCCGACATCGCCCGGTTATGAACCACCGGCCTCCTACTCAGTATGTTAGGCGATAACGGACTAATCGTACACTTCTTTAAGTTTAAAATTCATTTGAAACCTTTTCTTTCTCATTTTGGAAACCGTTTTGAGCATATATTATTGAAAAGCCACATTAGTAAAGAATCACCCATTTACATCAATTTAATATACATACAAAGAGAGGGGGGAAGAAAGAAGTGATTTAGTTACAACGTGATTTACATGTCGTGTTGCGAGTTAATTCTACGCTAACTTATTTCCCCAAAACGAATTTATTTACATGGTTCGCACCTTAATCGCCGTTGGAACGATTTAGGTGCGTTTTAAAACCCCGTTTGATGAAGTTCACCCGACTCGCCGTTGGAACGACTCGAGCGCTTGAAAACGTTGAGATAAAAACCTTTAATAAGAAAACGTGGTTAAACATACAAGTCAATTTTATTTTTATACAAATCCTTTAAGAAAACGATTCAAAACTTCATTATTTACAATGAAAACGATTTTAATTACAATGTTCGCTTAATCCGTCGTTGGAACGGACTAAGGTTTTAAAACGTGGCGTTTGAGAAACGATTTGAAATATTAAGAAAACTCTATTTATCTACATTAGAAACCTCTAAAAATTCATTAGTTTAAATAATCAAGTTGAAAACTCTTTTTTGTGATTTATTTTCCTCTTTTTCCTTAATGGATTCTCTACTTGTTATAATTACAATAATAAACATATTTGAACCAAAACTCACTCCCAAGTAAAGCCCATTTGAAACATGGACTCCTAAATGCCCAAAGAATAAAGAAAATAATGTAGATATACATATATACATTTTAACCAAAAACCATGAAATAAAAGTTAATGAAAAGAGACTATATAATACATATATGAAAATACTAAACATAATACATTTATACTTTAAACATTTGAAAATAGTAAATAAAACTCTTAAATAAGAAAATAACATTTATCCCCAAAATAGTTTTATTTAATAATAATTAATATAGCCCAAATATCCCAAAACTATATGTATACATACCTAATGTAATTTTAAATGTCAAAAATAATATATATTAACCCACTAATATCTACTAATTATCTCCAAAATGCTCAAGTAAATAACATTTAAAATGAAATCCAATATAACTCAAATGAACAAAAAAAGAAAATATATATATATATACATATACTTATATTTAAAAATAGAATAAAAAAAATGATATACAAACATCCTAAATAATTATATATACTAAATGTCTAAAATAATTTGAAAATATATATTACATAACTATACATATATATATAAAGGATTAAAAGCTTAAAAGTTGAGAAAGAGGGACCAAAACAGCATTTTTTACATTCTGGCAGATTTACCGACGGAAAATCCGTCGGTAAACAGCAATTAGTGTTAGAAATGGCAAATTACAGCAGCACTCCACTTATTTCCAGATTCATTCAAAAGCTTTAAATTAAATCTAATTCAATCGTTTTGGATTTCCGAACTACCAAATATGGATCATAGTCAATAACGGAAGTTCCTAAAACGACGTTTTTTTTATTTTAAAACGTTATTTGGAAATTCTTTAGATTAAAACTTATAATTACAACGTTTTCAATACCCGAACTACCTTTTTATCGGATCACGGTTCGTATTGGGATATTAAAACGAGGTTTTTTATTGTAAAACAAACCGAATTTTATTCAATACGAGACAAAAATTAAATAAATACGCCAAATTAAATAAAAAGCGATGAAATAAATGAACAATTAAATAAATAAAAACATAACATAAAAAATAAATAGAAGAAGGAAATAAATTAAATAAAAATAAAAGAGTCTAGTCCTCGGATAATACCTTAAATTCGGTATCTGACAGTCGAAGCCGATTGATTCCACGAGTCGTGATTTTCCGGTTTTTTGTGTTTTTTTAGTAAAAATTTTAACTATGGGAAAATTTGGTTTTCTCCAAAAAATTGACTTTCTCTCTCTAAAAATGTCTAGAGTGAGAAAGCTCCAAAAAAATTCACTCTCTAAATGCATGGGGATCCGTGCCTTTTATAGGCAAACGGGTCCCCGAACCAAGGGGTGACGCCCGAGTAAAATCGGGCGTCGCCCAAGGGGGTTGGGCGGCCGCCCAAGGCATTGCGTTGGGCTACCGCCCAACATTGTTGGGCGATCGCCCAACAAGGTTGGGCGAGCGCCCAACGCAAGGTTGGGCGCACGCCCAATGCAAGGTTGGGCGGGCGCGCCCAACCGCCGTTGGGCGTTCGCCCAACGATCGTTGGGCGCTCGCCCAACGGCCGCCGAGACACGTCTTGGGCCGTCGGGCGTGCACGTCCCGTGGCCGTCGAGCGCGCGTCCCGCGCCACCGAGCGCTCCCACGCCGTGGCTGCTGGACGCGCGTTCTGCGCTGCCGGGCGTACACGCCCAGTGGCCGACGAGAGCGCGCCCCGCGCCTCCGGGCCCGTGCGTTGTTCGGGCACCGAGCGCGTGCCGTTCGCGGTTGGACTCGTGCGTCCGACGAACGCCGAGCGTGCGCCTCGTGCTGTCGAGCGGGCGTCCGACTGTCGTCGGACGCGCGTTGGCTGCCGCTAGGCGCTTGCACCATGCCGCTGAGCACTCGCAAGCCATCTGATCGACAACAACGATCCATCGTAACTCTTCCTCCCTTATTATGTATTTATTATTTTTTGTTTTTCAAAATTCCGGAATCAATCGCTTTAACCGTCTTGTTTTCAGGTTTTCGTCACAGGTCCTCCGACTCGGTGTCTACACCTAGTCAAACGCCACCAGGGGCACATCCACATGATATCCTGATCAGAAGCACCTTCTAAGAAAATTCTCCATTGATCAAAGGACAAGCCTCGCACCCTCAAAGTCCGGTGGAGATGCCACTTGGGGGAATACGACGAATAGGGTCCGCCGAGGTCATACTGAGTCAATAGGGGAGTCATCATTTGGAACTTCTCTTGAAGCCAAATCTAAAAAGAAAAAGAAAGAAGGAATGAACCGATGGAACTCAAAGAGATATATACTGGAGCATAGAGTATACCTGAAGTAACAAAGGGCTCCCAGACAGATGAGAAGATCGTCCAGCCATCCAACTTCTATGGCAGTCATCCAAGCCCAACAGTGTCTCCATGAGGATGGTGGGATAAACAGAGTAACCGTTTCCCATCCAGGTGAGCAAAGTCAGAATTTGGTAATCCCCTGTTCTAGTAGAAGATACTAGGAGGTAATGGCTGAGAAGGAGAAGCCTCACCGAGTTTTTAAAGCCGGCAGTCGAGGGGGAGATGCTCAGTATATGGGAGAGGAGATCCGGCAACTTGACGAAGTGGTGCTGGTCTGTCAAAGAATGAACCCTGGCCTTGGAAAGCTCGGGAAGGGAGCACATCAATCTCGAGTATGGGGGGTTAAGATCAGGGAGGGCTGGTCGAGGAGGGGCAGCAAAATGAAAGTCATAATGGCTTCAAACTCTTCTAAAAGGGGACACAGCTCTTGAGGACCGAAGCGGAACACATGGTAGTCAGGATCCCAAAAGGTGATGGCAGCCCGGATTAAGAAAGGATCTATTTTGACATCCCGTAAATACTTCAAACCGGCCAGCTGGGGACAATCAAGAGTGTCCCAATCTAGACGGCGCATAAAAGAGCGAAGAACATCAGAGTTGGAATTGGCCATAATGAGAGGTGTGGGAGAAATGAAGAAGGGGAAGTCTTATTTATAGGCAAATAAAATGATGTCATGGGCGTGAATGATGTCATAGGCGTGAATGATGTCATGGGCGTGAATGATGTCACAGGTGTTGATGATGTCATGGACGTGAGAGCAGGTGATGTCATAAACGTGGATGCCGTAAAACGTCGTTTGTGCGCATTCATTTCATACATACATGCATACACCATTATACACACGTAAATATTGAAAAAGGTACGATGTGACATAAAGGTAAAAAGTAAAAAATTATTTACCGGGTGCACAGACCTCCGATTTGCAGTCCGTTTCAGCCTGCGTTTCAGCCTGCGTTTCTGCCAAGCGGTGACCAATACCCTAAGGACATGACTCCGGACGACAGTCGAAATTTTACAGAATAGTGGCGCCAGTCAAAATACAGACAACAGTCAATAGAAAAATAATTCTTAGTCCGAAGTGTTCCAGACAAAAAGATAAGGATGTTCCTATCAAACAACTCAAATACCCGAGACAATAGCTCCAGTGAAAATATAGACGACATTGTTTTAGAATTCAGAATCGTTAGAAAGAACCTTTTTGCCTTTGAGCCATCTTACCTACGGTCCACGACCGAGGTAGCTTTTGAGCCATCTTACCTACGGTTCACGACCGAGGTAGCTTTTGAGCCATCTTACCTACAGTCCACGACCGAGGTAGCTTATGAGCCATCTTACCTACGGTTCACGATCGAGGTAGCTTTTGAGCCATCTTACCTACGGTCCACGACCGAGGTAGCTTTTGAGCCATCTTACCTATGGTCTACGACCGAGGTAGCTTTTGAGCCATCTTACCTTTGGTCTACGACCGAGGTAGCTTTTGAGCCATCCTACCTACGGTCCACGACCAAGGTAGCTTTTGAGCCATCTTACCTTTGGTCCACGACCTAGGTTGCTCTTGAGCCATCCTACCTACGGTCCATGACCGGGGTTGCTTTCCAGCCTTCTTACCTTTGGTCCATGACCGAGGTTGCTTCCGAGCCATTTTTACCCACAGTCAACTTAGGCTAGGGTCCGTAAGAAGAACATCCGCCGGCAGCCGATTCAAAGGCAAGGACGGAAAGAATCGAGAACAACGCTGGAACGCGCAGTGCAAAGGTCAGGTATTCTTCCTCCTACTCTTTACGTGTCTTTTACTTTTATATGTTTTACATTGCATGTGTTGCGTTAGCAAAAACCGTTTTCAAAACACACACATCACTGTCAAAATAGGAAAGTAGGGGCAACTATAGACACCGAGTCGGAGGACCTATGACGAAAACCTGTAAACAAGACGGTCGAAGCGGTTGATTCCGGAAATTTTAAAACAAAAATATATAATAAGGAAAGAAAAGTTAATGTAAGTCGCAGTCGTCAAATGGACGGCTCGCGAGTGCTCAACGACGTGGTGCGAGCGCCTAGCGGCAGCCGATGCGTGTCCGACGACAGCTGGACGCACGTCCGGTAGCGCGGGGCGCACGCTCGACGTCCGTTGGACGCATGCCCGGCAGCGCGGGGCGCACGCTCGACGACCGTGGAGGCGCGTGCGCCCGACAGCGCGAGGCGCACGCCCGATGGCCGCTGGGCGAGCGCGCCCAGCGACGTTGGGCGGACGCCCAACAATCGTTGGGCGAACGCCAACGTCAGTTGGGCGCGCGCGCCCAACGCCGATTGGGCGCGTGCCCAACTGAAGTTGGGCGTTCGCCCAACCACGTTGGGCATTCGCCCAACTAATGTTGGGCGTCCGCCCAACCGGCTTTGGGCGACGCCCAATTTTATTTGGGCGTCGCCCAAAGCTTCCGGGATCCGTTGCCTATTTAAGGCACGGATCCCAAGGCATTTGGGGGAGGATTTTGGAGAGCTTCTACACTAGAACATTTTCTAGAGAGAGAAAGTTGATTTTTTTTTGGAGAAAACATTTTTTTTCCTAAAAATTGAAAATCTCCAAAAAGTTAAATATTTTATCAAAAACATAAAAAACACCGGAAAATCACAACTCGTGGAATCGAACGACTTCGACTGTCAGATACCGAACTTAAGGTATTATCCGAGGACTAGACTCCTTTTATTTTATTTTATTTATTTATTTTTATGTTATAATTTTATTTATTTAGTTATTTATTTATTTATCACGTTTTATTTAATTTTTCGTATTTATTTAATTTTCGTCTCGTATTAGATAAACGATCGGTTTTGTTTTAAAATAAAAACCTCGTTTTAATATCCCAATACGAACCGTGATCCGATTCAAAGGTAGTTCAGGATTAATAAAAACGTTGTAATTATAAATTTTTCAAAATTTTTCTAAATAACGTTTTAAATGAAAAACATCGCATAAGAACCTCCGTTCTAGACTATGATCCATTTTTGGTAGTTCGGAGTTCCAAAACGATAGAATAGATCTAATCTAAAGCTTTTGAATAAATCTGAAAAGTTATGGACTGTTTCTGTAATTCTCCGTTTTCTGTCACTGTTTGCTGTTTATCTACGGATTTTCCGTCGGTAAATCTGATGAAATGTAAAAAATGCTGTTTTGATCCCTCCTTCTTAACTTTTAGGCTTTTGGTCCTTTATTTATATATATGTGTATTTAAGAAATATATATTTTCAAGCTATTTTTAAATACTTTGTACGTATGTTTATTTAATGTGTTTATATATATTATTTTTCATTAATTTGATTTAATAAAAGTATATGTATATATATAGATTTTTCCTTTTTATTCATTTAAACTAGACATATTTGGGCATTTTGGGAATATTTGGGGGTTATTTTCTATATATTTATCATAATAACTATTTTGGGTTAGATGCTATTTTCTTATCTAGGAATCTTATTCATTATTTTTACACGTTTTTAATTAGGATGATAAGTATACTATATTTAGTATTATTTTCCTTTTTGTTAATACACATCAATAATTACAATGTATATCATGTTTTATCTTACTTTTAATCTATAGGTGTAAATGCCATTTTTACCAAAATATACATTTCAAAGGTATTTGGTTGGGTGAATTCGGATTTAATTTGTTAGTTGTAATTATATTCAAGTAAGGATTAATTGAGTGAAAAGGGGAAAATAAATCACAAAAAAAGAGTTTAATTTGTTTGTTTAAATTAAAGCTTTTCTAGATGTTCCTAAAGTGTAAATAACGTTTTCTTGACATTTTTAAACCATTTTTTAAAACATCACGTTTTAAAACCTTAATTCGTTCCAACGACGGACTAAGCGAACCTTGTAAATAAGATTGCTTTTAATTGTAAATAATAGAGTTTTTGAATTGTTTTCCTAACTAAATGGTTTTTGTACAAAATAAATTGACTTGTATGCCTAATCGCGCTTTTAGATTAAAAACGTTTGCTCAAATGCTTTCAAAACGCTCGAGTCGTTCCAACGGCGATTCGAGTGAACGTCATTAACGGGGCTTTTAAAACGTACCTAAATCGTTCCAACGGCGATTAAGGTACGAACCATGTAAATAAATTTATTTTTGGGAAGTGAGTTTAGTTTAGAGTTAGTGTGTAATACGAAGCATAAATCACATTGTAAACAAATCAATTCTTTCTTCCTCCCCTCTCTCTCCTATGTATTTTGAACTGATGTAAATGGGTGATTCTTTACCAAAATGGCTTTCAATAATATACGCTCAAAACGTTTTTCCAAGCAAGAAAGAAAAGGTTTCAAATGAATTTTAAACTTAAAGAAATATGCGATTAGTCCGTTATCGCCTAACACGCTGAGTAGGAGGCCGGTGGTTCATAACCGGGCGATGTCGGGGTGCCTAGTAGCCTTTCTCCAGAAAGGAGCTAGCCTTCTCGGCTCGTACCTAAGTTTTCCGAACCCTCACCGGTCTCTCGCAAGGGATCGGTGTTCATTTTCCCATTCGTGGGTGGCGACTCTTCCATACTCCGAGCTCCGGTCCTGCCGAGCAGCTTGATTCCACGATTGGTTGCTTTCGGCGCCAATCACCGCTTACGTCGCCATGAGGTGTCCACCCCCGGTCCGCCCGGGAGATTAGGCCGCGGCACCTCGTCTAACAGTCGGCTTCTGTATAACAAAGTCAGGGACAGTTGGTTTCTGAACAGGAGGGACGACGTCAGGCTTTTGACTTGCCTTAACTAATCTTCTTCTTCTTGGAGGAGGAGTGTCAGCTTGTATAGATTCTCCTGAGTGAGAGGGAGAAGTTTCTCTTGATTAGCATTAAGCTGGTCAGCTTGTTCTTGTTCATCTCCAGCAGCCAACTCAGTATTGGTTGGCTCAGCTCCAACCTCACTAACTGTCTCCTCATCGTCCTCAGCGTCATCCTGACCGCTGGCCTCTTCTTGTTCTTTATCTTCTTCACTATCGCCATCTAACTCTTCCTCAACTTGTGCAATAAACTGATCGTCCAGATGCACCTCATCTTCTTGATGCTCAGCTACAGTTCCTAGACACTGTGTGTAGTGAGAATCACCAGGAACAACTACGTCAGTTGGGATAGCATCAATAGGAGTCAGTGTAGAAGACTTCTGCTTCTTTTGAGGTTGCTCATCAGCATCTGTTCTTTCCTCAATTTCAGGCTCATCTTGCCTGCTCCTTTTCTCAGCTGACTTAGGTCTCTCCTGACCAGGTTCAGCAGCTGACTTAGGCTTCTTGGCCTGAGGCTCAGACTTCTTTGAAGTAGTCTCAACAGCTTTCCTCTTGCGGGCAGCTGGAGCCTTTGTCCTTTTTCTTTGCTTTGGAGCTGTTTCCTCAGCTTGTTGTTCAGCAGCAGCTTTTCCTTTCTTTAGTGGCTGATTGAACTTCAAAGCCCTCAGCGAAGCAGCGGTTATCTCAGATCCTCTAGCCTTAGTTTCCTCAAATAGATCAACTTGATGATCTAAGAGGATTCTGGTGATGAGCGATCCCAGCCTGAGAGTTCCAATGCTCTTTAGGAAGCCATCAATCAAGAATACTGGCATATTGATCGGCTTGTATGTCAGTATATGCCATATGAAGCATTGCTCAAAATTCGTTGTTGAGGTGGTGCAGTTGATCTTGGGATAAATGAAGTAGGTCAGCAGATAGTGAGCCATCTTTTGGTGCTGACCCATTGAGGTACTTGAGACTTCTCCAGAGTGGCCATAGGGTTTACAAAAGGTGGCATCGTACCCAGTACCTTCATGATCTCCAGATCGCCTCAGTTTTGCTCCCTCATTCTTTAACTTCAGCAAGTTAGCAAGATAGGAAGGGTTTATGAAAATGGTCTTTTCCTTTACCACAGTTACCAGATAGTCCTGGTTATCATCAGCAACTCGGAGATTGTGGTAGAACTCCCTTACTAGGTCAGGATAGGTGTGGTCTCTAATGGAGAACAGCTCTGTCCAGCCATTCTTCGATACCCATTCGCAGAAGGGTTGCTCGGATGTCACGAAGGCCTCAAAAACCCATCGTGAGAAGTCTACTTTCCATTCGCTAATGTTTTCAAATACCTTGGTATACGTTCTGGCCTTGGTCGGCTTTCCTTTAGATGAGGTAGCTTGGCCAGCTTTGCCTTTGCTCGGCGTAGTGACCTTGGTGGTTTCAGGCAAAGTAGTTTGCCTGGAGGGTTCATTGGAGCTGGTCTTAGAGTGACCGGCACCGGAGATGTTGACAGAAACTTTAGTCATAGTTTCAGAACAGGATTGGGAAGCTTTGAGAGTTTGTAGAGAGAGAATGCTTTGCCAAAGAATTCGGTAAGTGTAAAGAAAATAAAAAATGGGGATTCACCCATTATTTATAGCGGTGAAAAGTGGATCATATCGAATCCATGTGTCAGTTTTGCCTTGGGATTGTCAACCGACAAAGATCCTGGCTTTTATGACACATTCGGCGCATACGTCATCCTAGGTGGCTATTCGCGTGCTTTTGCATTTAATGCAACGGATCTAACACTCAGCGTTTAGAATACTAAGCGTTTTATATTCTAAGTGGTCAGTAGTATATGAAAGGATGATTTCTCAGTTTAAGATTACTACTCGGTGTGCATATTTACTCAGTATTGATATGTATTTTGCGTTAAGTACTCAGCATAACAATCACTCAGCATGCATTTGCATAAATCATTCAGCATAGTAATTCACTCAGCATAAATTTTCATTTTAGTACATGATTTTACTAAAGAGGATTAAACATACCAATGGCTTCTCTCAGTATACTGAACTGTTCACGAGTCAGTGGCTTTGTAAAGATATCCACAAGCTGCTCATCCGTTGGGACATAGGTCAGCTTTATCTCACCCTTGAGTACATGGTCTCTAATGAAGTGATGCCTTATGCTGACATGCTTCATTCTGCTGTGTTGAATTGGGTTCTTTGATAGATCAATTGCACTTTTGTTGTCGCATTTGACCTCAATTGTCTTTGTTTGAACACCATAGTCTTCAAGCTGTTGCTTAATCCATAGGACTTGAGCAACACAGTGACCAGCAGCAATGTACTCAGCTTCAGTGGTAGACAAGGCTACTGACGCCTGCTTCTTGCTGAACCAGGATACAAGACAGCTTCCTAAGAAATGACATCCTCCAGAGGTGCTTTTCAGTTCCAGCTTGTCTCGACCATAGTCAGCGTCAGTGTATCCAACGAGTGTAAAGCCATGAGTGTTGGGATACCATAAACCTGCGTTCACTGAGCTTTGCAAATATCTAAGGATTCTTTTTACAGCTATGTAATGAGATTCCTTAGGGTTAGATTGATATCTAGCACAATAGCATACTGAGAACTGAATGTCCGGTCTACTTGATGTTAAGTAAAGTAGAGAGCCTATCATACCTCGATACAATTTGTTGTCTACCGACTTACCATTCTCGTCAGCGCAGAGGACAGTGTCAGTGCCCATAGGAGTGGATATTGGCTTGCAATTTTCAAGATCATATTTCTTCAATATCTCCTTGGCATATTTAGCTTGACTGATGAAAATGCCATTCTTGCCTTGTTTGATTTGAAGTCCAAGGAAGAAGTTGAGTTCTCCCATCATTGACATTTCAAACTCAGTCTGCATTTGCTTGCTAAATTCCTTGCACATTGACTCATTAGTAGCACCGAAAATAATATCATCAACATATATTTGAGCCAGCAGGGTATCTTTACCCTTTCTCTTAATGAATAAGGTTGTATCAGCTTTGCCTTTGACATAATTTCTAGTCAGCAGGAAACTGGTCAGCCTCTCATACTAAGCACGTGGTGCTTGCTTGAGGCCGTACAGAGCCTTTTTGATTTTATAAACGTGGTTTGGGAATTTAGGATCCTCAAACCCTGGAGGTTGATTAACATAAACTTCCTCGTTTATAACTCCATTAAGAAATGCACTCTTAACATCCATTTGAAACAGTTTAAAGTTCATATAAGATGCATATGCATATAAAATCCTAATAGCCTCTAGCCTTGCCACTGGGGCAAAGGTCTCACCGTAGTCAATACCTTCTTGGTGACTGTAGCCCTGAGCTACAAGCCTTGCTTTGTTCCTGACTACGTGTCCTTGCTCATCCAGCTTGTTGCGGAAGACCCATCTTGTTCCAATGGTCTTCTGACTCCTTGGATGTGGCACTAGCTCCCATACATCGTTTCTTCTGAATTGGTCAAGTTCCTCTTGCATTGCGCTCATCCAGAATTCATCTTCCTCAGCATCAGCGAAGTTCTTAGGTTCCTGAACTGAGACGAAGGCTACATTGCTGAGGTACCTCCTGAGTTGGTTTCTTGTCATCAGGGTATTCTCAGCGGCATCAAGGATTGCACTCTCTGAGTGCCCTCTTGGAATCCTTATCTCCTTGGGTAGATTGATGTCTTGTGCTGTCTGTGTTTCAACAATCTCTACAGGTGAAGACTGGTCAGTGAAAACAATATTTGGTTCACTTTTACCTTTGGTCAGCCCTTGAGGGAATGACTCAGTGGCTGTATCTTGATCAGCGGGTGCTGAGTGTGAATCATCCTCGGTCAGTGGCAGATATTTTCCTGCAGGGTTAGTTTCGTCGAACTCAACATGTACTGACTCTTCTAGAACTTGAGTTCGTTTATTGCAAACTCTGTATGCTTTGCTGTTTGTTGAGTAGCCTAAAAAGATAGCTTTCATCAGCTTTTGAGTCAAATTTAGCTAGGCTATCTTTAGTGTTTAAAATAAAACATTTACAGCCAAAGGCACGAAAGTATCCAATGTTGGGTTTTCGTCCTTTCCAAAGTTCGTAGGGGGTTTTCTTTAGTATAGGTCTAACAAGAGCCCTATTAAGAATATAGCAAGCTGTGTTAACAGCTTCTCCCCAAAAATACTTTGGAAGCCTATTCTCACTCAGTATTGTCCTGGCTATTTCAACCAAGGTTCTGTTCTTCCTTTCAACAATCCCATTTTGTTGAGGCGTTCTAGGAGCAGAAAAATTATGGTCAATGCCCACAGAATTCAACAAACTGTTGGTTTTTGAATTCTCCACCATTATCACTTCGGATGTGAGCCAATTTTAGGTCTTTATCATTTTTAAGTTTTCTAACCAAATTTGAAAATGTCTCAAAGGTCTCATCCTTGCTACTCAGCAAGATGACCCAAGTGTACCGAGAGAAGTCATCTACAATGACCAAGGAAAATCTTCTTCCACCCAGACTCAGCGGCTGGACTGGACCGAAGAGATCCAAGTGTAGTAACTCTAACGGACGCTTAGTTGAGACAATGTTTTTGCTATGAAAAGATTGTTTGGTTTGTTTTCCAGCTTGGCAAGCGTGGCATAATTGATCTTTTTCAAATCTAAGTTCAGGCAGTCCCTCAACCAATTGCTTTCTTGCTAATTTGGCCAGGAGGTCCATGCTTACATGACCAAGTCTCCTGTGCCATAGCCATGAATTTTCTTCCTTTGAAACTAAGCATACAGTTTTTGAAAACTTTTTCTCTAAGTCTAGCATAAAGACATTATCAATCCGAGGGGCAGTTAAAATTAACTCATTTGTTTTTCCCTCGTATATTTTACATCCAGTAGCATCAAATATAACTTTTCTCCCATTGTCACATAGCTGAGCTACGCTGAGTAAGTTATATTTGAGTCCGCTGACTAGGGAGACTGACTCAATAGTAGGATTACCTCCGATGGTTCCTGATCCTACTATCTTACCCTTTTTATTGTCTCCAAAACTTACGCTTCCTCCTCGTTTACGCTCAAACGTGATGAATTGAGTTTCATCACCAGTCATGTGCCTCGAGCATGCGCTGTCAATATACCACATCTTTGACTTCTCAGCACACCTCAGGCTTACCTGCATTGTAACTAGTTACTTTTAGGTACCCAATTCTTTTTGGGTCCTTGCTTGTTAGGTTCAACAGGTAAAGCATCATATTTTATTTTATGGCGGCATACTTGGACAGTATGGCCATTCTTTTCACAGAAGTCATAGTTGACCTTCCGTTTAGGATTTTTCAGTGACTGGTCAGCACCCCAGTGCTGAGCGTGCCAGCACACCTTTGTGGTGTGTCTTTTCTTCCCACAGAAGTCACACTTGACATTCCGCTAGGGATTCCATCTCTGCTGACCAGTACTTCGGTACTGAGCATTCAGAGGAATATTCCTTTTGTTTTGAACCTTTAGTTGGTTCTGGATATTTGTGACGTCCTTTCTCAGTTTCTTTGAATCTGATTGGACTTCAGAGACAGACTTATGTATGATCTCCATGTTATCATGCAAAGTTTAGTTGTCCTGAAGAAGGAATCTGAGGTCACTTAGTTTGACCTCTTCAACTTCGTCACAGCGCCTGCTGAGTGCTCTAATTTTCTTATTACACTTTTTGACAAGTGTATAGAGGTCACTCAGGGCATTACCCATTTCGTTTCTGAGCTGGGAAAGTGATATTACCTCATTTGATTGCTCCTCATCATCAGATGCAATGGAGGGGTCAGCATGCTCAGAGACGCACGGCTCAGCAAGTTCGTCAGCCATGAAGCATATCTTTGCTAACTCGGTGGCCTCAGCTTCTGTTGATGAAGACTCATCATTATCGCTCCATATTGCCACCATTGCCTTCTTGCCGTTCTTCTTATCTTTCCTCAGCGTGGGACAGCTTGACTTGATATGGCCAGTTTGATGACATTCAAAGCATGTAATAGGCTTTGAGTTGTCCTTCTTGTATTTGCTGTCGTTGGACTCAGCTTTATACTTATCAAACTTTCTGTAAGGCTTCTTAGAATATTTGTCATTCTTCCTGAATATCCTTTTCATCTTCCTTGTGAACATGGCCATCTCTTTATCATCTGTTGAGCTCCCATCAGTGGAGTCAGCTTTCATGACAAGAGACTTCAGCTTCTTGTCTTTAGACTTTTCCTTCACCTCGAAGTTTTTCATTGATATCTCATGGGTCAGCAGCGAGCCGATGAGTTCCTCATATTTGTAGGTGGTTAAGTCCTGAGCTTCCTCAACAGCGGTCTTCTTTGCTTGCCAGTCTTTAGGAAGACTCCTGAGTATCTTTTTGACTTGTTCTTCCTCAGTGAAGATCTTTCCAAGTCTCTTGAGCTCATTGATGATGTTGGTAAACCTTGCATTCATGTCAGATATTCCCTCATCATTGTTCATTTCGAACAGCTCGTACAGTCTCATCTGCTGGTTCACCTTGGACTCCTTTACTTTATTGGTTCCTTCGTAGGTGACCTCCAGCTTCTTCCAGATCTCTTGCGCCGACTCACAACCTGAGATTTTATTATATTCTGCAGAATCGAGCGCACAGTGAAGCATGTTTATAGCCGAAGCATGATTTTGTAGCTTCTTGAGATCATCCTCTGTCCATTTGGCCTCAGCTTTAACAACTGTTTGGCCAGCCATAACTTCGACAGGTACAAATGGGCCTTGGACTATGGATAGCCAGACACTCATATTTGTAGCCTGAATGAAATTTTTCATCCTATTCTTCCAGAAGGTATAGTTAGACCCGAAGAATAGGGGAGGCCGAGTAATGGACAGCCCCTCAGGTAAGATCTGAGTTGTTTGGTTTCCTGGGAGAAACCGAGTGCTGTTTTCGCCCATAGTGGGGATCAGCTCAAGGTGGTTAAACCTTTTACAGTGAGCTTTTAAGCTCTGATACCACTTGTTGGTCCCTTATAACGTTACAAGTATAGTTCCAAGGGGGGGGTTAGGAACTATTTAAAAATTTTAAGTTAGGGCAGACTTCTTTTTCGTGAGAAAAAGGTTTTAACAGCGGCGCTGAGTGAATAGCAAGATACTGGCTTAGTCAACTAGTGACTAGGTCAGTTTCTTTACTTGAGTCAGGAGATAGCACTTAGAGTCTATTCCTGAGCTCAGATATTCAATGCGCACAACTCAGCTTGACTTCTTTACTTGGTCAGTTTTTGTTTAAGCAAGCAATAAATATATAAAGGAGTTTAAGGTTAGAAATGTGTTACTCAGCAGATTTATCTAGGTTCGGCCTCCAAGCCTACGTCCTGTCCCCGGAACACGTTCTGAGATTTCGAATTCTCTACTAAGCTCTTTAACGGTAGAGCATCAAACCTTTTACAATCTTAGCAACTGAGTATAACAAGAGTACCTTCCTCTATACCTCTACTCAATCCTAATCTCTTGCTGAGTACTATAACCGAGTACTCAGCCTCTCCTTCCTAATCTCTAGAAATGATAAGTGTTTGTCCTAAACAATGATTGCTAAGACACCTTAGATGATTGAATAATCACTCTAGACTTTTACAGAAAAGATATGAAATGTAGTGTAAGATTGCTTTGCTTTTTCTAGCAGAACTTTGCGTAGAGATTTGGTCAGCGTAATGGCTTGATCAAGTTCTGTGTTGAATGAAGCAATGAAGGGCTCTATTTATAGAGACATCTGAGGCATCGGTCATTTCGAATTTCGAAATAACCGTTGGAGGGAAACGACTTCTTGTCGTTGTCATCCTGACTTGCTCAGAGCTCTCGGCCAATCAGATTTGAGTATCTTCTGTCCTAGGTCAGCTTTTGGTCAGCTCGGCAGAATGTCTCTCCATTTTTGGTAAGGTCAACTAGACATCATTCTTTGTCTTCTGAACTTTACCCAAAGTGGAAACACTTTGTCTGGAAGTTGTTCTTAGCCAGCTGTTGTCTTGTACTCTTTGTCGAATCAACTCAGCAGCTTTGTCCCGAAGTTGTTCCACGAAGGTCTTCTAGATCCTTCTTCCGCTGAGTTGCGTTTTGTACATAACGACAGCGTTTTGACATACGCGGGCCGAGTTGCCTTAAACTGTTTGACTTGGGCTTTGACTTCCGTATTGGGCTTTGGCCCTTTTAATCTTTGTGTTTTATAAACAATTTAACTCAACATTGAACAAACACATTAGTAGAATAAATCAAAGCATTTAAACTTAGTGTGTTTAGAATATTTTTTTAATTATACTTAAACAATTTTGTCAAATCAAAATTATGTGGAAAGGTGTTTCAACAATCAATTCACATAATCGACAAATGAATTTACGGATTGATGATTTGGTTGAGAACAATATGGTGATGAATGACAACCTCAACACCTTGAGGAGGGAGCACAAATCTACCCGTCGTCGGATGCTTTCGTTCTTCCGTCGTCAAAACGTTGAAACTTCACCATCTCCTCCGGATTCGCCTTCCAATCTTTAGGTTTTATCTTTTCTATCACATTTTGTTGTTTTTACATTATGTTTGGTACAATATTTTTATTTCTATTTTGTTTGGTACAATTTCAATTTTACTCTATTATGTTGGATGATTTACTTTCATAATTTTTCTTTCTTAATTCGTATGCTTTATTTTCGTACCAATTTTTCGTGTTTTATCAATTCTTGCACCAATGAGGACATGGTCCAATTTAAGTGTGGGAGGAGATATTTCATATATCGTTTTATTACTCGTACGAATGAATATAACGAATAAGAATAAAGTTTTAATGCAACATTTTTCAATAATGATATTACTTTTTAAAACATTATTTTCATAACTTTACATTTATTTTCATATGTTTGAAAAATATTTACCTTGTGATTATTTTTAGGTCATTTTTATCGTTAGAAATAATATTTCTATACGGGTTATATTTTTCAAATTTTTCACAAATCTTCGATACGATTTTAAGTAAAAACGTCTCGAGTGAATGTATTTAAGTAAATAAATTCTTTATTTTCAATCTCTATCTTATATCATAAAATCATGATAAAATAAATCTTATTTTAAATTTTCAATTAGGTTTATAGGCATTAAATTGAACTAACAATTTTTAGCTCGGTTTGATTTTCGTCTTACATTAACACCAATTGAAGTTTTTAAGGAAACTTTAGCCATAATACATGTTGAATTTTAAGTCAATATAGGATGAATGTGCTATTTTTCTTTTTTCCAATTTTACAATTTCAATTTTATAACTCATGTTAAATAATTAATTAATCGTATTCTTAACTTTTGGCTACGCGTGAGACCAACCTTATCACAATCGAGGTATGAAAGGGAAGAATAATTAAGTATCGTTTACTTTTGGCCACGATTGGGACCACCCTTATCACAATCGAGGTATGGAAGGAACGTTTAAAAACAAAAATTAAGCGTGTTTAAGTTTAAAGTAACGATTGCGTCTACCCATGGCATGGTCGGTACCTCTTAAGCGAACACAAAAGCAAAATAAATGCATATAAAGTTACGATCAAGACCACCTTTATCTCGGGTGTAACTAAGCAAATAATTAAACTCAAATACTTACTCATTTCATGTAATAGTTTAGGTTTGGGAAAGAAAATTTTGTGCTTTGAAATACCTTGAGCCGAAAGACTCAATAACATGCGTGCTTATATTGTCCCGAATACTTCAATTCAAAAATTGAAAACACAAGACGAATGATATATCGTATTTATGCTACGTTAGTTTGATATTTTGCGTATAAATTTGTCATGTGAAGTTAATCTTTTTGGCTTAACTGATTTAAGAAGAAATACTAAGATATATGTTTTATTTTTATAAAGAGGTTAGTTAAAGAATAAATTCAGTGAAATTTTGCTCGGGACTAGCAAAAGATTAAGTGTGGAGATTTGTTAAGCCCAAAATATACCTAAAATATCATTAATATTTACATCAGTTTTGCTATGAAATCATACTGTTTATATCTATTTAGAATACTTTTACGTTCAAATATGTTTCTTTCGTGCAAGGTACCTAAATATTTGGTAAAATCCAAATAGGAACGAAAAGAGGTCAAAAACAAAAGAAAAACCCTACAAAAGGAGTCAAAGACGACGAAAATCAAATGCACCAAAACGAGGACGAGGACGAAGTCAAGACGGAGGAAATTAATCCCGTGTCGCGACCGAGAATCCTCCATTCTCGGTCGCGACACGCATCGCCCAGCTCTCCCCCTTATCATCTCGAAGGCTGAAAATCTGTTTCCCCATTCTCGGCCGAGAATTTACATTCTCGATAAGTTCGGATTTTCAGGCATCACTATATACACTTGTTCATTTTCAAAGAAACGCGTCCGTTCGATTGGATAAGAACGTCTCTTCGTAGCAGACACATTCCTTAGACCCGACTCTTCAACATCTATAAATAAAGAGTTGATTTCAGAGTTGAGAAGATAGAAATATTGAAGAGAAGAGTTAGTACAGAATTAATGCAGAAATTCTGAGTCAAGCAATTCAGAGTTAGAAGTTCGATTTTGTAAAAAGTAATATGATGTACACACATTGTTTATCAAATAATTACAAACACAGTAGCATTTAGATTTAGATTAAGATTTTTTCATATTAGTTTACATTTTGGTAGTAGAAGTATCCGTCACTATTCCGAAAATTCAGCGAGAAGATTTAGTAGAGGATTCGACCCAGGAGCCTGACAAACTCTAATCGAGGTTCGAGGAAAGGATTGACAACCCGTTCACTTGAAAGTCGACGAAAGCTTCCATGCTTCTTTTTCTCTGTAAACTTGTATCAAATTCATACTTCATCTAATAAAGTTCATATAATTCAATATATTTTTATGTAGCACTTATGGTAAATGATCCGAAGTGAGTTCTGGTGTTTTCATTAATACGTAGTTGAATTCAAAATCATTACAAGGAAACTTTGTTGAACACTTAGGCAAATTGATTCTTGCAAAAGTATTAATTTGGTTAAGGTAGCAATCTAACCCGACCGTAGGAGGATTGTCTGCAGTTCAAAGCCTTTTAATTGAAGGAGTTTACCTTATTACATTTTTATAATTTATACAAAGTTTAAAGTTGTTTTCTTTGCTTAATGCAAACGAATACATTTATTCTCTTTTCTAAAGCACTAAACGTTTCTGTTTTGTAAATTTATACTCAAAACAGAATTGATTTCTAAACATTCTACATATTCCAATCTAATTCTTATTTTATCAATTTCAAACCCAATTTCAAATAATGATTATATAAACTTTAAGTCGTATTTAATCTACACCTAAATAAGTTTTTGTTGAAAAACGTACCCTGTGGGATCGATATCTTTTTATTACTACAAGCGAAATCGTGCACTTGTGGAAATCGCTCAACACCTTAAGAGGGTCATATTTATATTTATAAAATAGGACGCGGTTGTATAACATATAATTAAGTTGGTATAGTTGGTTTAATTAGTAACAAAAAAAAATTCTTCTCTAATCCTAATATACCTTGTTCGTGTTGAGAAAAAATAGACTAAAATTATAATTTGTCAAGGGCCAAAATATAAATTATACTAACACAAGCACAAAAATAAACAATTCAACTTATTGCACTCGAATTTTTTTTTTTTTCAAACACATTACAAGACTCAATTTATAGTCACACAAACTTGGTAATAAATCAAACATTTTTTACTACTCATACATTGTTGACTACCCATACATATGACTACCTATACACTTGACTACCCATGCTTTCAATTATTTATCATAATAAAACCTTACAATTATTTATGCATTGTCCTTTTTCTTTTTTTTTTTCTTTTTTCTTTTTTTTTCAATAATATAATTAAGTTTATTAATTTTAACATGCCCCTTTAAACTTAATTTTTCGTGACTCCCAGTTGAGCTCTCAAATGGCTGAACGTATCGTACTTCAACGGCTTCGTAAAAATATCTGCAATTTGATCTTGAGTCTTCACGTACTTCAATTTCACCTCTTTTTGCTCAATACACTCCCGAATAAAATGATACCTCGTATCAATGTGTTTACTTCAATCATGAAACACGGGATTTTTCGCTAATGCTAGTGCAGACTTGTTATTGATAAAAATCTCCGTTGGATCATTTTGACTCATCTGAAATTCTTTTAACAATTTCCGGAGCCAAATTGCATGACAAACACATGAGGTTGCAGCAACATATTCAGCTTCACAGGTTGACAGCGTCACAATTGCCTGCTTCTTCGAACTCCATGTAAATGCAGTATCACCTAGAAAAAATACAAAACCAGTTGTACTTTTTTGATCATCCTTGTCACTGGCCCAATCACTATCACAATATCCAACTAATTTGAAATTATCAATTTTTTAATAATGTAATCCCAAATTAGTTGTACCTTTCACGTAACAGAGAATTCTTTTTGCTGCATTCCAATGTGATACCATTGGGGCTTCCATGTATCGACTTACTAAGCCGACTGCATAGAGAATATCCGGTCTCGTACATGTCAAGTATCTGAGACTTCCGACCAAGCTTCGGAATAATGTCCGGTTGACTCTGTCTCCACCTTCATCTTTTGTCAACTTGATTCCACATTCGACTGGCGTGCTGAAGGAATTACAATTTTCCATCTTGAACTTCTTTAAGATCTCCTTTGCAAAATCACTTTGAGAAATAAAAATTTCGTCGTCATTCTGCTTCACTTCAATGCCAAGATAATATGACATTAGACCAATGTCAGTCATCTCAAACTCACGAGCCATTGTCTTTTTGAACTCTTCAAACATCTTAGGATTGTTCCCTGTAAAAATGAGCTCAGCTACATACAAACAAACAAGTAACATATCTCCATTTTTCACCTTTGCATACAGGGCATATTCATGTGGGCATTTGACAAAACCATTTTCTTGAAAATATTTGTCAATGCGACTGTTCCAGGCTCGTGGTGCTTGCTTAAGACCATAAAGTGCCTTTTTCAATTTTAGCACTTTATTTTCTTGACCTTTCACAAAATACCCAGGTGGTTGCTGGATATAAATTTCCTCTTCCAGATATCCGTTGAGAAATACGGATTTCACGTCCATTTGATGGATTCTCCACCCGTGTTGAGCAGCTACAAAAATTACCAGTCTGATACTCTCCATTCTGGCAACAGGAGCAAAAACTTCATTGTAGTCAATTCCGGGTCATTGTGTAACACCCTGGTCCAATACCATCTAGATATTGTCCGCTTTGGCCCAATTCCAACACATTGGGCCTCACGGTTTTAAAACGCGTCTGCATGTATTGGATTCACATCTTACTAATAAGCCCCAATCACTCCCTCTCCATTTCCGATGTGGGATTCAGTTCATTCCTGCCCCCATCGCCATCCCTTAGGGCTTCTCCTTGCTCAGGCCTTCTTACCCCGACGCCACCCACTCCGGATCGGGTCGTTACAGGCCCACCAGCTTCCGCCTGGTTTGTCCTCGAACCACACAACATACGTGGAGAGTCGACTCTGATACCAATTGTAACACCCAGTTCCAATATCATGTAGATATTGTCCGCTTTGGCCTAATTCCAACACATTGGGCCTCACGGTTTTAAAACGCGTCTGCATGTATTGGATTCACATCTTACTAATAAGCCCCAATCACTCCCTCTCCATTTCCGATGTGGGATTTAGTTCATTCCTGCCCCCATCACCATCCCTTAGGGCCGCTCCTTGCTCATGCCTTCTTACCCCGGCGCCACCCACTCCGGATCGGGTCGTTACACGTTGACTGAACCCTTTCGCCACCAATCTTGCTTTATGTCGGACAATTTCACCGTTTGCATCTTTCTTTGCTTTGAACACCCATTTAACTCCAATGGGTTTTTGACCGGTCGGAAGTGATGTCAGCTCCCATGTTTTATTTTTCTCGATCGAATGAATCTCCTCTTCCATGGCTTTTCTCCATTTTTCATCTTTCATTGCTTCTTCTGGATCTGTTGGTTCATCATTAACGAAATGACAATAAAGAGTTAATTCATCATTAAGATTTCTTGTTACATCATAGAGATCTTTAATAGGTATGAATTTTTTAGGCTTTCCGGGCGGATGTTCATCTGAACTGTTTTCATCACTTGAGGACGAACTCGAACTGGATGAGCTTGCTGATGTCGAACTGGTTGCTGGTGTTATGGCTGTGACTATGGTTGGTTCTTCTTGATCATTGTCTTCATCCATGAAAGGATAAAAACTGTAGTTGTTTTCTTTTTCATCGGTCCAGTCCCAAACCGCTTCTTCATCAATGGTGACATCTTTACTGATGACGATTTTCTGAGTCTGAGGATCGAACATTTTGTACCCTTTGGAATGTTTTGAATAGCCCACAAACAAGTATTTCTTGCTTTTATCATCTAGCTTCTTGCGTTCTTCATCTGGTACATGGACATGAGCAACATTGCCAAAAACACACAAATGAGAAATACTGGGTTTTATTCCGCTCCATGCTTCTTGTGGAGTTTGATCCCAAACACTGACAATTGGTGATCTGTTCAACAGGTAGACAGCATAATCTATTGCTTCGGTCCATAACTCCTTCGGTAAATTTTTTCTTTTTAACATGCTCCTCACCATGTTTAGCATCGTTCTGTTCTTTCTTTCTACTACGCCATTTTCCTGAGGTGATCTGGGGATTGAAAGGAAATGACAGATTCCATGCTCATCATAAAATTGCTTGAAATGGATGGATATGTATTCACCGCCTCTGTCTGATCTGAGTTCCTTAATAAAATGACCACTTTCTTTCTCCACTTGGGCTTTGAAATTTTTAAATGTCTCAAAAACTTCTGATATTTCCTTCAAAAAATACACCCAAGTTTTTCTACTATAATCATCAATGAAAAGTAGAAAATATTTATTTTTACCAAGGGACTATGGAGTGATCGGTCCACACACGTCTGTGTGAATTAGCTCAAGCGGCGCCTTTGCTCTTGACATGGACTCCTTTGGAAAACTGGTTCTAAATTGTTTTCCAACAAGACATCCTTCACATAGTTGATGAGGCTGGTCAATGTGAGGCAATCCGTTTACCATCTACTTCGGTCCCAATAGCTTCAGTCCTCCAAAATTGAGATGCCCGTACCGTAGATGCCAAAGCCATGGAGGACTTTGCACACAAGCTTTCAAACATTTGGCCACATCCGTCTGAATGTTAATTGTGAACATTCTGTTTTTCACCATGGGTACTCGTGCAATCAACTCCTTTTTCTCATTCAACAGGAGTAGTTTTCGATCCACCATGCGAACTTCATAATTTTTCTCTAGTAACTGTCCCAAACTCAAAATATTGTTTTTCATGTTAGGAACATAATAAACATTATCAATGAACTGGTGAGCGCCATTTCTGACCCGAATAAGAATGGTTCCTTTGCCTATAATAGGAACCTTAGAGGAATCTCCAAATACAACATTACCACGAACGGATTCATAAAGTTCCACGAACATCTTCTTGTCACCACACATATGGTTACTTGCCGCATTGTCAAGATACCATATATTATTTTTGCGATTTTCTTCACCTTCGTAGGTAAGTAACACTGTGCCAGTTACTTCTTCATCTTGAATATTATTGGCAGTCTCCTCTACCTCTTTATGCAGACTCCAACATTCTACCGTGTAGTGACCATACTTGGAGCAATTATAACACTGAATATTGGACTTGTCGCGTCCTTCATTCGGCCTCCAGTTTCCTCTTCCTTGGCTGCGTCCTCGGCCTCTTCCTCTACCTCTGGTGGATTGAGTGCTTCTGTCATTGTTGTTGTTGCCGTTTTCATTTCTGCCTTGACTTCTGCCACGTTCTCATCCTCTACCATTTCCTCCTCGACCTCCTCCACGTCCTTTGCCGGACTGATTACTTTTGCCATTTTTAAACACAGTCTTCGTTGCTAAGACTTGTTCTGCGGAATCTTCTCTTCGTTTCTCAAACCGCTCCTCTCGTGCTTGTAATGACCCTACAACTTCATCAACGGACATTTCGATGATGTCCCTGGACTCCTCCATAGCCCCACTACATAATCAAACTTTGGTAGTAGTGATCGCATAATTTTTTCAACAATTCTAGACTCTTCAATTTTTTCTCCATACTGTCGCATCTGATTTACGACAGATTTTACTCGGGATGAGTAATCACTGATGGCTTCCGTCTCTTTCATCCTCATCGTCTTAAATTCTCCTCTCAGCATCTACAAACGAACTTTTTTAACTTTCTCCTCCCCTTGAAGAGAAACTCGTAAAATTTCCCACGCTTGTTTAGCGGTGGTAGCTTCGGCTACTTTCTCGAACATTAATTCATCCAAACCTTAATGGATGAGAGTAAGCGCCTTTTGATCACTTTTGCAATTTTTCTGCAGAGTATCTTTTTCTACCTGTGTCAACGCTGCCTCGTTGCCTGGGACTACGTAGCCTTTTTCGACAATATCTCAGACATCTTGACATCCGAGTAACGCCTTCATTCGAATACACCAACTTGAATAATTGGTTTTGGTGAGCTGAGGGTATTGATAAGAAAGTTCGAGACCGTCTGACATTTTTTATAGGGTCTCTTTGGCGGAAAACTGACTCTCGTAATATGGCTCTGATACCACTTTGTTGAGAAAAAATAGACTAAAATTGTAATTTGTCAAGGGCCAAAATATAAATTATACTAACACAAGCACAAAAATAAACAATTCAACTTATTGTACTCGAATTTTTTTTTTCAAACACATTACAAGACTCAATTTATAGTTACACAAAGTTGGTAATAAATCAAACATTTTTTACTACCCATATATTGTTGACTACCCATACATATGACTACTCATACACTTGACTACCCATGCTTTCAATTATTTATCATAATAAAACCTTACAATTATTTATTTGTCCTTTTTTTTTTCTTTTTTCTTTTTTTTTCAATAATATAATTAAGTTTATTAATTTTAACAGTTCGAACCTTTTGCTACTCATTATATTATTTATTTTGTGGTTTTGATGTGTTTAAATTTGGGGATTTAATTTAGAGGTTTTGAATTGGCATTTAATTTAGGGTTTTTAGTTTAGAAAATTAGCGTTGAATTTATAGCAAATTAAATATCTCTCTGATTTTCACGTTGGGCACTTCTAATATTTTAGTCACCACACCAAAATGGAGCAGTTTTATCATGTTTGAGGCCAAAATGTTTTTGCCCACCCCGTTAATTAGCGCTGAACTTATAGAACATTAAATATGGCTACGCTTTTCACATTAGATATTTTTAATTTTTTAGTCACCACACAAAAACAAAGCAGTTTTTATCATGCTTGAGACCAAATTTTTTTTACTTAGCCCTAACAGCCTAAACTTTAGAAAATTACCGCCAACCGCAGGGCTAAATTTACCTCCATTAGGTATAAAATCTTGGCTCCGCCATTGTTGGAGACCATAGCACACAGATTGATATCAGACATGTCTTGAATAATGGTTTCCATAACTTTTGCTTTGTTTGGCTTGACCCCTTTCGGCAGTCTACAATCAGATCATTTGTGACCCATCTTGTTATAGTTGTAGCATTTTCATTGAATTTTGGCTTATTGGAAATGCAACCATTAGGATCCATGTTAAGGCTCTTTTCCCTTCTTCGAGTCTTTCCTAATCTCCACCATGTTGCCCTAGCCATAGATTGAATAACAAAGATAGATATATATTTTTTTCTTTCTGCCTCTATTGTCTTTCTCAATTTAGAATCTAACAATAAGTTTCTAAATAGTCATTTTCTGTCATTTATGCTTAAATTAATTTTCCATCCAGGTGATAATTTTTCTATAATTGCAGCCACTTGGAAAGATTCACCCATTATCATGCTTTAACATGAATCTCGTGGATAATGAGTTGTAGTTCATGCACTTGACTCACAACTTTATTGGAATCTACCATAGTAAAATTCAAGAATTGTCTGACTAAAAATTTCTTAGCACCTGCATCCTTTGATTTAAATTTATTGTCCAGAGATTCCCAAAGTTCCTTTGGTGTTTACTTAGCTTGATAAACATTGTAAAGTGCATCAGTTAGCCGTTTAAAATCTAGTTACGACAAAGAAAGTGAGAATGCTTCCAAGCCTTAGTTGTATTGAAGGCGGTAGTAGTGTCTACCTCATCCTCTAGCAAGAGGGCCAACTTTCAAAAACTTAGCTAAATTAAAACAACATCTTTTGTTGCTAAGTGTTAACATTCACTCTAGTGACTTTTTATGGTCTTTCAATGTGGCTGACAGACGTTACCATTAATATTGGTAGGCGTGAAAACTCTGAAGTGGCATTGTTTGACAAAACCAGATTCATCTTCATTTTAACTTTTTTTTTTTCTGAAATTCAAATAAACCAAATGCGAATAAAAAAATGCAATATGTTTAAACAAAACAGAAATGAAGAAACACTACAAAAATAATGAGTTTTAGGCACAAATGATTTGGAACAAATTGTATTTTTAGTCCTTAATTCTAGTTTTGAAATTAACACGGAGGACAATTATACTTATTAGGGCTGCACAAAACTAACCGAAAAACTGAAAAACCGATTTCCGAAACCGAAACCAAACCGAAAAATAGGTTAACCGTAACCGATGGACTAGTTTACGGTTTTTATTTCAAAAACCGATGGTTAACCGAAACCGAAAAATAAACCGATTATGTATTAATACACATAAAACTAATATAAATATATGTAGAAATTTAATTATCAATCTATAAATATACATATTTATATTTAATTTTTAAGTTAAAAATATCAAAATAACTTAAAATTTATTTGTTTTGACAATTTTGTTAATTAAATTTGAAGTTATATATTTTTATTTAATATTTAAATAATTATATATTTATTTTAAAATAAATAATTAAAGATGTAAAGTGATATTTGCTACGAAACGTTACTAATGGTTAACCGACCGAAATATAGGTTAACCGACCGAAATTTATATTAACCGAAATATGGTTAACTGAATTAAATGGACTGGTTAATGGTTTTTGTTAATGGACTGGTTAACCGACCATATGCATCCTAATACTTATTGTCTTCTATTGTTCTTTAATCTAAAAATAGGGGACAAGTTTAATTAATAGAATTAATGTATAGTTTAAAAAAAAATAGAATTAATGTATATTTTTATATATCAATTTATTAACATTAAGGGACAAAATCGGATTGATTTTGTTTAATCCATTCCTTGATTTTGTTCTCCATCTTCTCCCCTCGGCCTCCCTCCCTGTCCGCCGACTCTCACGTGTCCATCTACAATACAACCAGCGCCACCACCACTTATCCTTTCTCTCTCTTCTCCTTTATACATTTTTATTGCCTTCTCTCATTTTTTCCCCTGAAGTCTGTTCGATGAATCCTAAAGCAATCCACAAGTTCAACGGCAAGGGTAAGCAATCGACAAGTTCAACCGCAAAGGCAGGTCGGTCATACTGAGTTCCGTAATTTCCTTGCCGTCAATGATGAGTTGTTTAATTTCTTTTTGCCTATCTGTTCCCCCTCGATTATTTTCTCAAAATTTTTGTTGTCGATTTCTATAAACCCATTTATCGTGAGAAAACAAAATCCTTAGCGATTGTTAATAATTGGTGGTGTTTGAAGAAGAGAATGAAGGAGAATACGAGAAACCCCCTTCATCTGAAGTCGTTGAACCACATATCTCTGTTGTGCAGATCGGTTGAGGAATCCATTGATTTTCATCAGAATGTTCTTGGGTTTTTCCCGATAAGGAGGCCTGGATCTTTTCATTTCAATGGAGCTTGGTAATTTCAAGAAAATTTTCTATATATCTATGGTTTCAAATTAAAATGGAAGAAAATCTTGATCGTGGTTTGTTGTATAGGTTGTTTGGGTACTGAATTGGAATACACTTGTTGCAGTCGGAAGATCCAAAGAACCTACCAAAGAAAGGTGAAATTAATCCGAAAGATAATCATATTTTGTTCCAGGTATATAATATGTAGTTTGTAAATTGAGTCTGGTTTGGTGGTGTTGAGGCATAGTTATAATTAGATGAATGGTGTGTAGTGCGAGAGCATGGGAGCAGTGGAAAAGAAGCTGAAAGAAATGGAGATAAAGCATGTAAGAGCAATGGTAAAGAATCTATGTGGAACAACTGTTTTTTCATGACCCAGATGGGTTCATGATTGAAATATGCAATTGCGATAATCTCCCAATGGTGCCTCTGGCTGGCGAAATAGCAAGGACTTGCTCTCGTGTTAACCTCCAAAAATTGCAGATGGAGAAGATCCACCAAGTGGTTCAGCAGTAGTCCGTACAATTTCAGTATGTAATTTAGCACTGCTTTTATCATCTCATATCAACAACTATGAACAAGTTTTGCCGTCATCCTGTAAATTTATGCATGAAATTTTTCTAGTATAATTTGTAATATCAATTGTGTTCTCTATTTTTTGTGCATTTGCTTGTTCAATGCAATAATCTATAGCTAATTGTTTTGTTTTGAGAGAAAGATGAAAAATTAGATGCAACAGGCTTTGGTCTCGTGATTGAAGAGATTAAGTGTTCTTGTAAAGAAAGGGAAGAAAGGGAATATGGTTTTTGTTGATTACTTCCTTGTTGGTCATTATTTGCTTCATGTTACAGAAATATATAGAGGAGATGTCAGAAAATGGTGAGAAGAATATACTGGTGCATTGATCTATCATTTTGTAAGTTCTGGCAATGTTGCTTTTCGTGTGTCATTTTAATTCCCCTTTAGCACTTATTTGTTCATTCAGTTTGCAAGAAGTAAGACACAATGTGTTCCACAAGGTCTTGCTATTTCTTGCAATCCATCGTCTGAAACCAAAAGAAGTAGAGATGATAACTCTAATCAAGGTTAGGGATGACAATGGGACAGAGATTCCGTAATATGCCAGGGAATCCTTCCTGTTCGATATGGAAAGTTGCTGAAATTTTGTTCCATAAAGATAGAGGAAGATAGAATTGTCCCCTGTTGTGTATAACAGGATGGACAGTAGTACTGTGATCCTCGTTCTGTTTTTCCACCAGAATCCCCATGAATATGAATATTTATAAATAATCTATATGATGTAAGATTAATATTGATAATTAATCATTCAAATAATGTTTTTTTAATAGGTTATTAGCTGTAGAAGTTTAATGCTTTGCATTATATGGTAAAAGCAAACAACATATGGGAAAATTGTGTATATTGGACATTCTTTGAAGCACATTCCATGAATTAGGAATTATTTGAAATTAATCGGCATACATTGTACAAATACTTGTCTAAATGTTAATGTACTTTTTAGAACTTCTTTTTTTTTTTTATGTCTTTGCAATATATACAGTTATTGGGCTCCTGACTTTGTGTACTCCATCAACCCACACGAAAGAAGCAGAGACAATAGAACTGTTAATTGTTCCTTCAATTGTAACAACAAAAGATACCTCCTGATTGACAGAGGAAAATGACATTTGTAAGTTCGTTTACCTTTCTAAATTTGGTGAAAAAATATTATTTTTCAGAACTGCTAGGGATTCTGAATCAAAAAGGTCTTAGGTGAAATGGAAAATTGAGTAAGTTTGTATTATATTATTTTGTAGTTGAAGAAATGGAAAGTTGAGTAAATTTTGTAGATTCTACTTGTAATTAAATCTTATTTGGATTCCTACCAAAAAAAAAAAAAAAAAAAATCTTATTTGGATTCTCTTTAATCATGCTTTGCTACTATGATACAATTTGAAAATAATTCGATTTCTACATATGAT
Organism: Euphorbia lathyris; assembly: GCF_963576675.1. Lineage (NCBI taxonomy): Eukaryota > Viridiplantae > Streptophyta > Magnoliopsida > Malpighiales > Euphorbiaceae > Euphorbia > Euphorbia lathyris. Next base: position 12,937,334 of record NC_088914.1, on the reverse strand, counting down.
CCAAGTTTTCCACACTTGCCGAAATTACATAGACAACCACTTCCCAAGGAATTTCAAGAAAATATGTTATAGAGGTATTGATTATATGGAAACTGATTATCTATTGTTTATAATTTTGACGTATACTGAATCTAACATTTTCTGTTGATCTGGATTTGTATACAGTAGCTTTTCATAGTCTCATGTCTATAAATATAGTCATAGTATTTTAATGTGCAAAATCCACTAATTTGAGACTGAATTCACTCTGAAAAAGGGTTTAGCTCTGATAATTCTTTATTTTTGTATGACTGCTAGTTACTTGAAGTTATTAGGGTCCACAACTATAATCTATAGCTTGATAGGCTATTTGTCCAAGTCATGAACTAGGATAGTGTAACTAGCCAAGTGATCCTTTTAAACTACAAAACCTCTAATCCTTATTCAGATTGTACATGTCTTATCTTGTTGAAATACATTCATTTTCTTTAACTAGTAATTTATTGGAGAGCAGTTAGGAAGGTTTAATGTAATTGTTTTGCAAGGGGAAAAGTGTCATTTCAAAGGCATTGTCATTTGTACTGAGTTTGTGGATTATTATTTTTTCTCTTGTTAAGAAAAATGTCACATGAATGGAGATCTAGTGAGATATGTTTGATATACTTGGTCTAATATACAATTCGAACATGGGTTTAAAATTTGCTTGTTTGTTATGTTTTTGCATTTCTTTATTGAAGTTGATTATCTCTTATACATGAGTCAGTAACTAAGATTTAATTTATGTGTTATATTTTGTTGTCTTTAATAGGTTCCATATTACATTGGCCTGAAACAAAATAAATACCTTGAACATGTTCTATTCACACTGTATTTCTCTTTAATCCTGCTTTGCTATTACAATAACATCCTATAATATGTTTATATTATGTGTATAAGCTCTCTTCAATCCAAATAGTTGTCCCATAAGTAAGGGACAGAAGTCGACTTTTATGCATGGGACAATAGTTCTCTCTTTATTTGGAGATAAAAGGTCATCCCCTACGAATAGGGGCAAAATTTTTCTCCTATGCATAGGGACGACAGTCGTCCCATTATTTGGGTACAAAAAATCATCCTCTAAGAATAGGGACAAAAGTTGTCTTCATTACACGGGGTCGACAATTGTCTCTTCCTTTGGAGATAAAGAATCGTCTCCTAAGAATAGGGACAAAAGTCGTCTTCATTACATGGGAACGACAATCGTCTCCTAAGAATAGGGACAAAAATTGTCTCCTTTGCATGGCACGACAATTGTCCCTAGAAACAGGGACGACATTTGTCCTCAATTTTAGGGACATATGTCGTTCCAAAAAATGGGGACGACATCGTCTATTTCGTCCCTTATAGAATAGGGTACGCTCGCATAGAGGACGAAACATGGGGACGATAAAAATTGTCTCCAAAAGCATAAGGGACAATTTTTCTTATTTTTGGGGACAATTTTTTCCGTCCCCAATGATTCTTTTTTTTTTGTAGTGAAATAACGAATATCAAATTTGTTAAGATTTTATAATTTAATCCATCCTGTTAGAATATAATTTTTCCATTCAAATTTCCGAAAAATTATATTTTGTTCAGTCACATCGATATATACACTAAAACTCCAAAATGACATTTATTCAAATTTTCATCCCTATTAATATTTTCACTGAGGATTTCTCATTTCCGCTCATTAAAGAAATGAGAGCAAATCCATCCACACTTAAGGGGTGTTAGAAATAATAACAAAAAATATTTTTTCTTCTTCTGTAAGCTTAAATATTTAATTCAAATGATTCTTTGATATATTATATGTTTCAATGTTATGTCTCTTGTTAATATTAACTTAAGACTTCAAATCAATTGAGTGTGAGAGTTGTGTGTTAACTGTCTCACATTAGTTAATTATAAAGAAATATGACTTTTCACACAATCCTTTCCATATTTAAATACTTTTTGAATTGAGTTAAACTCTATTTATATATTTATATGATATGATATCATCAATAAATAAGTATATTCAATGAATATTAATATTTAAAGAAATAATAAATAAAAAAGGAATAAAGTACCAAAATAGGTCTATGGTTTTTCAGAAAATATTAATTTAGGCTCTACGTACAAAATAGCACTAATATAGGCTTAACGTTTAAAAAATAGTACCAATTTAGTCATCGATAACCGAACGAGACACATCATTGGTATTATTCCGTTAAGTTCTGTCAATTGTACGTGAATGGAGAAATCAAAACTTAATGGAGTAATAAGAATGACGTGTTCAATCTGTTATCACGGCCTAAATTGGTACCCTCTTTTAAACGTTAAGTCTATATTAGTGCTATTTTATACGTTGAGCCTAAATTGACACTTCCTCAAAAAGCACAGGCGTATTTTTATATCTTACCCCAATAAAAAATGATTTGCAATGAAATTATCAATAGCAAATAAAAACATTTTTAACCACTTCAATCCATATTTATTGGCTTAATACCCTTCCAGTCCCTTCAAGCTGGCTTAATATTGCAACTGATCCCGTACTTACACTTTTAACAAGTAACCCCCTCAACTTACTTATTTGAAACAAATAACCCCTCAAATTACTCAATAAGAACAAATAACTCCTTAAGTTGCTTATTTAGAACAAATAACAACTAAACCCAAAAAAAAACATTCGACATAGTATTACATTATAAATAAAAGATTTCAAATTGTCGGTTGCTACATCTAACTAATCTAGTGATACATTAAGTAAATAACAAAAAAAACTTCCGAAATAACCTATTTGAGAGGTTATTTGTTTGAAATAAGCAAGTTGGGGGTAGGGGTTACTTGTTAAAAGTATAAGTACAGAGAGTCAATTGCAGTATTGGACCAACTTGAGAGGTACTAAGCCATATTTACTCGTAGCAAAAAATTCTTAAAAATCCAATTAAAAAAATCAGCCCCTAAAAATAAAATATCCAATAAATATATAAATTCACATCCTTGTATAATTCTTCAATCAATCTAACAGGCCATGTCTTTGGATCTATTGGCATTCATTTTAGATTCCCCTACATTATTAAATTAAAATAAAAATACTTGATTAAGAAAAATATTTGATAGTTACAAAACTATAAAAAAAAACTTAATAATAAAAAAAGAGTTACATATAGATATCATGTGGTTTGACCGATTTGTAGATGAGTATAGGTATAACCTTTTTTTTTTTTTTTGCAAATGCAATCCTATGTCTTGCAAAATTTTGCAAACACTCCCTTGTGGTTTGAAAATTTTTGCGTTTGGGTTCACTTTATCAAAATTTTACAGATAACGACATCGAAATGAAAATTTTCAAGAGTTAAATGATATTTTAAACAACTTTAATTCTTTACTTTTTAGGTTTGAGGTCATTTAGGTGATGTTTTTTATGAGAGAAAACTCCAAAAATTACGATTTTGAAAAAATAAATATATGGTTCCATAGTAAATATGATACTAAGCTCATTTTGTTAAATAAACCTTTATTTATTTGAACTTTATTTTTTCAAATGGGCTCTTGAACTTATTTTTATTAGGGTCAAATACATGAATATCATAATTAAGTACAAAATTACAAATAAGTCATGTTACCAAACTTAATTCTTAATATGTCATTATTCTCTATATATTATGATTTTACACTATAATTTAAAAAATCTAGACTCTAATTCATAAATCATAAACCATAGAAAATATATTCTAGACTTCTAATTTATAAATTCTAATCCTTAAAATATATTAAAAATACTGATTTTACTAGTTTGTCATAATCCAAAATTATGAATTGACATAATTATAAATAGTTTTAAAAGATGAATTTATATGTAATTTTCCCTTTTCATTATATCTCTTTCTTTTAGAATTTATTACATCTCTTTTTCATTAAAAAAAAAAATCAAATTCTTATTTTTGAGACTCAAATAATTTAATTTATGAATTAAATTTTATAAAAATTATAAATAATTTATAGCTCAAAATAAAAAAATGTAAAAATGTTAGCTAATATACCAACATCACAAAGTTTTAGCGTGCTCGATGCTATTTTTTTTACTATTATCTCTCTTTCATAAAAAAAAATCAAATTCTTACTTTTGAGACTCAAATAACTTAATTTCTGAATTAAATTTTATAAAAATTATAAATAATTTGTAGCTGAAAACAATAAAAGAAAGTGTAAAAATGTTATAATTTTTTAGCCATCATATCAAAATCACAAAGTTTTAGCGTGCTGGAGGCTTAAAAAATTGTTCCCAACTCAACCCTAACAAGTTGGACTTCGAAAAATTACTTCCAACGATAAAGCTAAAATTAGCCCCCTAAATATAGATTCATGGCTCCACCACTGTATATACCGATCAGTAAATTGGTGAAACAAAATGACATCTATATGTAATTAACCCTAAAAAAAATAGGAATGATCAATTATCTTGTCGTGAAGTGGATGGAAATGAAGATATTTTTAAAAAAAATAAAAGATGAAAACAATAATTACGTAATCATTATAATAGAAACTCAACGAAAAATAATAAAAAAAATTAAAATGAAAATGAGAATGAGGATGATATTTGGATCAAATTAAAATATGAAAATAATGATTTTGTGGCAATTACAATTCGTACTGAAAAATTAAAATTAAAATAAATAAATACTCAATAGTTTTTCAATTATTGGATATTTTAGTTTCATCCAAATTATTGTCAGATTATTAACCAAAAGAATACACATCATCCAAACAATTAGGTGAGTGATATTGCAAAACCATACTTGTTTTTCTCTATCTTTAATTCATTTAATTTCTTGATTTTGATGGCTTCTAGAAAAGGGAAAAAAAACGTTATAATTGTGCTTTTTTTTAAGCTTATAATTGTGCCTTTTGACACGAGTTGGAGGATTAATGTACTTTAATGTTATTAATTTAAAGAAATAGATAAAACTTTGTGGGCTTTTTAGCAAGTAAAAAGAAGAAGGTTTGCACGTGGGTTGAGGGTAAATTACACACATGGTCACTGAACTTTGCTAATTTTTAGGATATAGTCATTATACTTTAAAATATAACATAAAAGTTATACAAATCTAGCCCAACTAAAAGAGTCCATTTATATATCTAGCCTACTTTGCTTTCATCTCACCAAATTAGACACTTTAATCCATTTTGGACAAAAATATCCTTATTTCAATTCATCTTTTTCCTCAGACTCTTAACGTCTTCTTCACCATCCCAAACAGACTAAAAGATGGTGGTTTATAGAGAGAAGAGAATATGTTTCGTTCAACCTTTGAAAAATTAGTGTCTATGGAAGAGAATTAGGATGGGAACCTCAAAAAATGAGAAAGAAAAAAATATAACAATTAAACTGCTGCGATGTCGCATTTGTGACGAATTCGTCACAACTGCGACAAGAGTTGTTGCATTTGCGACGAATAGCGATAACTGTTGTCGCATTTGTGATGAAATATCATAAATTTCGTCACAAATGCGACAACAATGGAGGAAAATGGTAGAAAATAGAGGAAATTGAAATGATACCATTATAGATGAAAAAAGAGGCAATACCAATGAGAAAAGCATGTGTATAAGCTAAAAACAAACCATTTCTACAGGAAATTGAACATAATACGTCAATAATCTCAAAAATCACTAACTATTGGTATCAGAAATTGAAGAAGATGAACCAAAGAAGAAGAAGAAGAAGAAGAAGAAGCGGATGAAGCGGAAGAAGTAGAAGCATGAGCAGATCGATCGATCGAATAGAACTAAGGGTAATTTTGTCCAAAGTGGTTGAAAGTGTCTAATTTGGTGAGATGAAGCAAAGTGTGTTATATATATAAATGGCTCCTCTTAGTTGGGTTAGATTTGTAATTAGCCTTTGTTATATTCGTAACTATTAAACTTCAATCGACGCCTCAAAATAATCGTTGACGGTCTTGAAAGAAAAAAATCAAGAATTAATGATATTTTAAGAAACTTTAATTTATGATTTTTTTTTATTTGTGACCATTTAGATGTTTATTAGGAAAGAAAGTAGATTTTTATAAAAAAAAAACTCTATAAATTATGTTTTTGGAAAATAAAAAATATATTTTTATAATAAATATTGTTCTGAATAACTTTAATTTTTAAATATTTTTATTTTTATATCGTGAATTATCATTTGAAAAGTTGGTTAAAATTTAATGACCACAACTTTAATGATTTTTTATGTGCCTAATTTATCCATGGGTTTCTTCAAAAAAAAAAAAAAAAATTTACCCAATAACGACAAATTATTAGAAGCACTCGGTTCTCCATGTCAAATGGAGGACCTCCCATACATATTTTGACACGTGTAATATGGATCCACATCTATTATAAGAGGCCCAGCTATTTTAATTATTACGTGGAATCACAATACACGTGTCTAAATGTGAATTGGGGATCCTCCGAGTGACATGCAAGACCAGGTGCTTAATATAAAAACTCCATGGGTTGAGCATAAGTTTAGCATAATGCGGGTTTTTTTTTTAATACTTTTGAACAAAATAGAGTCAAGAGAAATCACGTTTAACAGCATCATCCTAAATTCTAGGTAAATTACATCCATAGCCATTGAACTTTGCAAATTTTCATGACATGACTATTGAACTTTAAATATAATATAAAGGTCACTGAATTTTACATAGGTTGTTACACCTGTGGCTATTAAATTTCAATCAACATTTCAAAATAAAAAAATTTTAAAAATTAATACTATAAAACTTTCATTCTTGAATTTATTGTTTTGGGATTATTTAATTGTTATTTGTATAGAAGAGAGAAAATAGATTTTTAGAGAAAGATGTCTAAAAATAGTGATTTTGAAAAATAAAATATTTTGTTTTAAAGTAAATGTCTCTCAATTCATTGAATGTCCTATTTACATCCTTAATTCCATAAAAGTGGTATTTTTCACTCCCTCAACTTATCCATTTACCCTCCCAACTCATAAAATGTCACATTTACTTACCCTCTTTACTAAACAAAAGTGGTATTTCTCATCCCTTACAATCCGTTATCAAGGCCTAATTGATACAATTTTTTAAACGTTAAACCTATATTGGTGCTATTTTGTACGTGAACCTAAATTGATATTTTTCTAAAAATCATAGGTCTATTTCGATACCTTATCCTTACATATAATGTCTTTAACTTGTTTATATTAATGTTCTTGTTATTTGTATCTTCTATTCATTCTTTCTCTTTTCAATTTTTTTTGTTAGTTAAATTTTAATTATCTAATTATTGTAATACAATATTATTGTAATAAACACATGAATGATCAATATAATTATCAAATTAAAACAAAATTAAAAAGTTACTACTTTTATGGAGTTAATAGAGTAAATAGGATCATAAGGGGTGAGAAGTAGGGTGAATTACACTCATGGCCACTGGAATTTATCCATTTTAACATAGTGGAAACTGAACTTCAATTGTTAACGGTATGATCACTAAACTTTACACTTTTTAATACTGGTGGCCACTCAACTTTAATCAAGTCCTCAAAATGACTGTTAACAATCTTAAAAATGAAAATATTCAAGAATTAAAGTTGTTTATAACGACATTTACTATGAAACCACATTTTTTATTTTCTAAAATCACATTTTTTAAGCTTTCTCTCTCTAAAAATCCGCTCACTCTCTCCTAACCAAACAACACCTAAATGACTTCACAACAAAAATTTCAAGAATTAAAGTTTCTTGGAATATCATTAACTCTTCGATTTTTTTTTTATTTTCAAACAGTCAGCGATCGTTTTGAGGCGTTGAGTGGCCACCAGTGTTAAAAAGTGTAAAGTTTAGTGGCCACATTGTTAAATAGGTAAAGTTCAGTAGCCATGGGTGTAATTTACCCGTGAGAAGTACTACTTTTATAAAGTAAATAGGACATTCGATGAGTTAGGAAGGGTAAAATGACCAATTTGGACAATTTAAGAGGGTGGAAAATACCATTTTTATAGAGTTAATGGATAAATAGGACATTCGATAAGTTGGAGAGATAAAATGAATAATTTAGACAAATTAAGAGGGCTGAAGAAGCATTAGACCTTATTTATAATAACTAAAATTTCATTAATTATTATAATTAAAATATATTTTAAATCGAACGCAAGTCCCATGCGGACTCCCTTTGGAGCCACATGCCTTTTTTTCGCGGCCAGTTGTTTTTTTTTATAAATCAAGCCATATATTACGAATCACACGATAATACAAGCATTCTGAACATAAGAAGAAACACAAAAAGGGAAATCTTCAATTAAAATTTCCATATGAGCAAGAGATCGTGCCCAAGCAGCTAAGATATGAGCAGCAACATTCACTTGTCGTCTTTCATGCACGAACTCAATTGATGCAAAAGAATGGGCTATCTCAAGAATGTCACCAATAATGACCCCCAACCAGTTTGACAAAGCTACATCACCTTTAATTAATTGAATTGCAGAGGCTGAGTCAGAAGCTACCACAATAGAATTGAACTCACAATCCCGGACTACACGCAATAAATAAAGGATCGCAATTAATTCCGCATGAAGCACCGACAAAGTACGCCCTATAAATCTATACTATCCCCTATTATGCATTAAACCAAGCCGTTTCATCTTCTTGTCTGTTTGTTATTCAAAACACAATTAAGAAAACAAAATGTTTGAATTAGAGTTTCTTTCCAGCGAATTAATCAAACCATCTTCTCCTACACCTCCTCATCTCTCCAAACTCCAATTCTCATTCCTTGATCAAAACCAATGCATAGTTTCAATGCCTTTCGTTCTTTTCTATGAAAAATCCAACAATTTCACCAATTTTCAAAGATGCAACCTCTTAAAACACTCTCTATCAGAAGCTTTAACCATATTCTACCCTCTTGCCGGACGTATTAACAACTACTCCTACGCAGATTGCAACGATCAAGGTGCTCTCTTCATCGAAACCAAAGCTAACTGTCAACTCTCAGATATTCTTCGAAACCGAAACCAATACCATAATCACAGCAAAAAGTTCATTCCTCTGCAACCTGATAAAGGCACACATCAGTATGGATCTTTGTTTCAGATTACCTACTTTAACTGCGGCGGATTAGCTATTTCATTCGCTATGCCACATATGCTTGGAGATGCTTTATCACAGTTCATATTTCTCACCAGTTGGGCTGCAATTGCAAGAGGGGATGCAATTGAAATTCCCACCTTTGGTTCAGCTTCCATCTTTCCACCTAGAAATATATCTGGGTTTGATTTCTCTCAATGGGTCTTCAAGGAAAACCTCGTCACTAAGTTATTTGTGTTTGATGCTTCCACAATATCGGCTCTGAGAGAGAAATATAGTGGTAATGGTGAAAAGTTGTCACGGGTGCAGGCTTTATCTGTTTTCATATTGAGTCGGATAATGGCGAGTATTTCTCAGGCGGCGAGTATTTCTCAGGCAAAAGAAGGTGAAAATAACAGCCGGTTTATGGTGTTTAATGCGGTGAATGTGAGGCCGTTATTAGATTTGAAGCAGACTTTTGGGAATCTTTTATGGCCGGCAGCAGCAGTGATTGAAATTGGTAAAGAAGATGAAATTGGGAGGAGGATAAAAGATTCCATTACAAGTGTGAATGCGGAGTCCGTAAAGAAACTTCATAACGAAGAGGAATTGAATTTCTTGAATGAAACAGTATCTATAGATTCTTTAAAAGGAGAGATAGATAAGTATACATTCAGTAGTTTGTGCAATTTTCCGGTATATGATACTGATTTCGGATGGGGAAAGCCTGAATGGGTAACCACATCTGGTATGGTTTTCGATAATCTTGTTATTTTTGTTGACACGAAAGAAGGGCGAGGAATCGAGGCATGGATTAGCATGACCGAGGAAGATATGGCTAAATTTGAGAATGATAAACAAGTTATTTCTCATGTTTCTTCCGCTCCAAATGGGAATCCAAACTTTAATTCACGCTTGTGATCAGCCAACATATCAAGATTTTTATTGTTTTTTAAAAGAATGAGTTTGAACTTGCAATGTGCCACCTCTTTTTTTTGCATAAGAATTGTGGGTTGTTTTTGTGGCTTAATACATCATTTGTCCTCTGAATTTGTCTAAAAAGATGAATTGACTCCCTGAACTTTTAAAGTATCCTAATAGCCCTCTCAACTTACATAAAATGTTCAGTTAGCCTCTTAAATTTGCACAGAATGTAATCAATTGATCGCTCGGTTGTAAAAAAAATATGTTAAATACAGAAGATGTATTGCACGCATCTTAATAAAAAAAAATGTAAAACCATCAAGATCGGAGTATGCAGTTCTGATATTAGAGTTGGCAAGTTTTATAGTTGAACAAGTCATAACTTCCTTTCTAATATATTTTTGAAATATGTAATAACATTCTAAGATGCGTGGAATACATTTTCCACGTTTAATTTACTTTTTTGCAACCGAGTGATCAATTTATTACATTTTATGCAACTTCAAATGGCTAACTGAACATTTTATGTAAATTTAGAGAATTATTAGGACACTTTAAAAATTCCAGAGGTCAATCAAGGTTTTTGGACAAGTTTAAGGAACAAATAATTTATTAAGTTATTATTATTATTATTTTGCTTCCCTTGTATCAATCTTTTAACTATTACTTCTTCTTCTTGTTTTTATCAAATGACTATTTATTGTTTTGGTGTAGGGATTCTCTAGAGTTAAAAAGCCTCTAGAGTTCGTGGAGTTATAATCTCAACCATTAATTACAAAATGAATGGATGAGATTTAATTGATAAATTTTAATATTTAATTAGTCATTTATTGATTAATCAAATCTCATCCATTCATTTTGCAATTAATGGTTGAGATGATTACAACTCCACCAACTCTAAAGGATTTCAACTCTAGAGTATCCCTAGTTATTGTTTTCAGATCTGGAACTAATTTTTTTTCCTTTCATCTCTATAATTGGCAGAGATTCGTTTCATGTGATTAGTCCACTTTTTAGGGCTTAAAAGGTTTGACACTACCATGTAGTTAATCAAGTAGTATAAAATGGACTTTAACTCGGAGTATTATTCACACAAGTACTATAAAATGGACTTTAATGTTCCTGAAAGCTATTTCGTGGGGTATGTAAATAGTTGATTGATAAAAGAGATAATCTATTATTAATGTAAAGAGATATTGGGAGAAATAATGGTAGGAATTCAAAATATAAAAGGTATATTTGGCGTCTCGGGTAGATGAGGGGGTACGTCGCGTTGCTGATGTTAATGATGCCGTCATAGATGCTGGACCTTATTCCCGCCCGGGGAAGAGACCGAGAAATAAATGAAACCCTTATCTTTCAAATTAAAATCCAGGGTCTGCCCGCATATCCGTTATGACAGAATCAAGCCTAATGCAGTTTCTTTTTCAGATTCTATTCTCTACTGATCACGCCCGGGGTAGGTGCAAAATGCATAGGAGAGAGATTCCACATCCTGCTCTAATTATTTGTTCTATACATAATACAGAATTTAGAATGATTTTTCTCGAGACGTAGGAGGAGAAAACTTCTTATACGTTTCCACGGGGGGGTTCTACCTCTACCCCAATAATCCGTTTATCGAATCCTTGCAATTGATGTTCGATGCCGAAGAGAAGGAAGAGATCTTGGAACAGTAAGTGGTTTTTTATCATCCGATAAAAAATAAAACCTATTAAAATGCTACTGCTATTCTATATGTCCTTGAAAAAGGTACAGGAACTTTTCAGAATATTTTAAGTTTAAGTAACGTAGGGGTTTTTGCGGAACTTCGCCTTAATGAAATGCAGGTAGGGTTAATTCATGTAATTCATAATATATACATATAGAACCAGAACCTTTTTCTCTATTATACCCCCTTCTCTTGTTCTATCTTGTTCTATATCATACTATATTGATACCTTTTTTTCTTTTTTCCCCACTTTTTCTATTCTTATTTTATTTTTATTATAGGTGTACAAATGGAATAGCTATGGAAATAGAATGCTAACCTAACTCTAACATAACGACAAAAATCGAAGAACAGCCGCAGTACGATTGATGGACTCATCAAGAATCTAACACAGTTTCTGTATCCGTATGAGAAATTTATCTGTTGTTTGCTCTGTTGCAAAAAAACTGATTTTCCAAAAAAAAAATAGAGATTTCGGCGTTTATAAAAAGTTTTTTAGTGCTTTCAAAGGCACACTTTGACACGAAAGAACCGAGACAGCCTTCACTTCAGGCGGAGAATATAGATAGGTGGGCAAGCGCTGCTTTCATTCAAGCTACGCAGGTAAAGATACAAAAAGGACTTTCTCATCAATAGCCACTTTAGTTAGAAATTCATTCGGAGACTTCCCCATCCCCTTACTCCATAGGGCCTCCGCAGCATTACTTCTATGATCTTAGAAGCACTCCCACGCCCGACACAGATAGTTTTACCATTTAGATACCCTCAAAGCAAAGGTGAGGAATAGGGCTAGCTAACAAGTAAACGAGAGACGTAAGTGAACGAAGTTGGCATCTTCGAGCTAAGCAAAAAAATAAACTACTTCTCTTTCTTTGTTGTCTTGTTCGGGAGAGAAGGAGAGGATAGCAGGTTGAGAAAGAGATATAAGGATTTGCTGCTTTGCTCCCTTGGTCTCGAAGAGTCGAAGTGGCTGACGAGCTTTTTCCGCAGGCTGCTATGCTAGTTGTAGCGCGGTAGCGCTTTACTAATATAATATAATAGAAAGTAAACTAATATAATAGAAAGTAAAGGGGCCTCTATCAGAATCTTACGAATCTACAACATTTTTTGTTGTATGAATCTCTGTATATCGGAGAAAATCAAAAAAGCGTCATAGATACAGGTTCGTTCCGAGTTGTAGATGGTTCACCATTTCTTGTGCAATCCAAAAATGGGAGTAGAAAAATGGGAGTAGTTTGCTCTTATAGAAGGTATTATACCAGCTAAAGATCTTTAGATCCGACAATACAGTGTAAAAAGAGTATGGAAGATGGTTTTAGCCCTTTACCTCAGCTTCGTGCTATACCTCTAAGTTTCCCGTAGGAAATAAGAGAGAAAGAAAGAAAGAAAGAGAAAAGATCTACCAAAGCTAGGCAGATAGATAGACTCCTGGGGAGATTTGGTGCTTTCATTGGTAAAAGGGAATACAAGAGGTGTCCTTTTAAATCGAAAAGACAAACATAAAGGAAAAAAGTACCAATTAAACACCCCCAAAATATAGAAACTCTGATGTCAATGTGGATGGATAAAACCCCTAATTCTCATCAAGATAAATATGTTAGACATAATAATAAAAGCTAATTTTGATCGTAATTATTAATTTAAACTTTCAGTTTAATTGATACATTGACATGATAACATTGTGATATTATCCCAAGGATTAAAAGGGATATTCGCCTAAAGAACGCCACGTGTAGGTCGCCTGATACAAGAATTCCGCGGCGTATCAAAGTAAAGAGATCCGACGGGCGGATCACCTAGGACTCGCCAAGAGAGACCCGCGGGCGAACCTGTGAGGTAAATCTCCATAAGCTCTCAATCCGCCATTAGAACGGCTGGGCCGATCCGACAATAAAGACCCTTAATGAGCTATCAATTAGCTAACCGCCAACTCAAGGGTAACTTGTAACCGCCATTAATGAGGTATTAATGGAGACTTTCTAGTTACTGGAAGTTACAACTTCATAGCTATATATAGCATGTGTCTCAGGCTATCAAGGTACACATTCATCTTTACCCTTTGTCAATTCAGTTTGCACTCTTGTTCATCCTTACTGACTTTGGCATCGAAGCTTCCCCCGTCGAACCCAACGACGCCACCACAGGGACGGAAGCTGATCAAAATTTCTTCACTAGTCATCAGACATATTGCATTAGAATCTATTTACCAAATAGTATGAGAATTCAAATCTTAACAATTCCATTTATTAATTTAATTTCAACACGTAATAAACCGAGTATGTATTTTAATGCTTCAAGCTCAGAGCCGAGAGAATATTCAGATGTAATAATGAAAGCTATTTTTTAACTACCAACTCATCTCAAAGCCAAAATATATAAAATTAACTAAAAAAACAAAAGTTAAATTACATAATCAAATAACTAATACAAAAGTTGAATTACATAATAAAATAACTACTGCTCTAATTAGGCATAAGGCCCATTTCTTATTTATGCCCAAATCAATTAGCCCCTATTTTACATTAATAAATAAATAGGTCCCCAAACTATGAAAAAAATCACAATGTATTCAAGGTATCATAAACATGTTATCCCGCAAAATGTATTTATAACTATTTTTTTATATGATTATTTTAAACATGCTAATATTTTTTATATATAGCCATAGTATTCAAAGGTTTAGATATTTAAGTGTTTAGGTTTCTTATATAGTTATGATATTCAAGGTGTAAGTTTTTTAGTTTCCTAAAAATAGTACAAAGTTTATTTTCATATATGTTTATTACTTACGGTATTCATTTGATAACTTCTTAGTCCAAATTTGTGATGTTACGAATATTAGTATTGAAATTAACTTAAAATAGCCAATTAGATATGATTTGGTTCTATCACTACAAAAAAAACGTGGGCTTTACCAACACTTTTTTAACAACACTTTTACAAAGTGTCCCATGGGCTTAGCCAAGAAAAGCCCAAAAAGAGAAAAGGAAAAATCAATTCCAATTACAGATCCTTCGCTCATTCTAGGTCTAGCGCTGCGTCTCCTTTCTTTCCCCCTCTCTCGCTCGTCCTAGGTCTAATCATGCGTCTCCTTTCTTTCCCCCTCTCTCGCTACCCTGTGTCTGCTTTCTTTCCTCTTCTCTCCATTCTACCGTCCGAAACAGTCCGGCTGTATGGAGTATAGCAATGGTGAAATCAAATTCCAATTACAGATCCGATCCGAGGTCACAGTCACTCTGGGTCGTTACGGAGGTACTCTTTTCATCTTTACCTCTTTTTTATATTTCGTGGCCTTAAGCTGATCTTGTTATATGGACATTTTAACAGGTCAAAACTCCCAAGTGGAACTATGATGGGTCTAGTACAGGCCAAGCTCCTGGTGAAATATTTTATTTTCTCATCATTTTTGAATTAGTCATATTCTTTTGGAATCTGCAATCACGATTGTCCTATTTTCCTGAACGGTCCTCAATCAATCTTCAAGGATCCATTTAGGAGGGGGCAACAACATCCTTGTATGATTTAGTTGTATTGCATTCCAAGTGTTTGATGATTTGTTACTTCTAGAATTCCCTAGCTGAGCAATCATAACTTTTCATTTTAAGGCTTGAGTTCTTCCTTCTACTTTTTTTCGTTTTAAGTCATTATTATATGCGGAACTCAAGTTTCTTAATGCTAAAATGGATGTTTCTGATGTTTCAGGGAGACATGATATGGAGATTTTCTAAATTAGTAGGAACAACATGAAGTCAAACAGGTAAGTCAAAATAAGGTCATTATCTTTTGTGCAAAAGTCATGGAGTTTGTGAAAGAACAGGACCCATTACAAGGTTCAGATTATTATCATATTTCCTAAGTTTTACTGACTTGGTGCCTATGGTTTATGAATGATATATTTGTTTTCCTCTTCCAGATACAGACACTTTTGAATGCTAAAGTGGAATTGGAGAAAGACTTGACAAGTTCAAATGATGAGAGTTCAAATGATGAGATTGCTTCTTGTTTGTCTGAGTGTAACACTAAAGATGGTATAGTAAAGAAACATGTGAAAATGGTTGAGGAAGCCATGACAGGTAAATTATTGAAATATTTATCATTTTAAAGATCTAGCAAAGGTCTTTCTAGTTTGTTGAGAACGTTTTGACGTTTTGAGTGGTTGCTATCTATTGGGGATATTTTTTTTATACGTTGTTGATTTCTTGCTATACAGATTGACCAAATGGTAAGGTTTTGTTGGTGTGCTTCCACCATCAATTATGAAGCTACCTCACCTTAAGATAATGTAAGAATGCTTCCAACTATTATCATTTTTACTTTTAACACCAAGAAATTGGATTTGCAAGTGGAAATATATCTCCTCAATGGGCTTCTACAAGGCTGGAAACGTTGTAAGCAGCCTCAGCCTCAGCCTCACCTTAAGATACTGTAAGAATTCTTCCAACTATTATCATTTTTCATTTTGTCTAGAGAGCAGAACATTGATTGTTGTTCTGTATTTTCACTGACCCTCTCAATTGCTTATCATATATGTATGGATTTTAATATTCAATATTCATGTTTCACAAGGAATGATACTTTTTTGCGTCCTTTGAGCCATGAATTGAATTTCTTGTTTGGAGTCAAATTAATGTTAATAAATTTGCTATAATATTTTCATGTTCATTAAACAGAAAATGAGTTGTTGATAATGGCTTGGCATGTTCATTAAAGGCTCAGATTACAATATGTTCTGTGTGGTTAATATTGCTTGTCCATTAAAGGCTCATATTATATTATTTTTAAACAGAATTCATAGTGTAAAAGTTTATAAATGAGAGAAATTTTCAGCCGTAGTGCTTCCCAATTAAATTTGATATATTATCCTAACCATGATATTGATAATTATAATGTTGTGATTATAAAATCATATGGCATAACAGTGTGGAGCAGCTGCAACAATATTACAAACAGGGTCAGACTCAACACAATTTCTACACTTCTCATACCATGTAAGTTTCTCATACCACTTAACTTTAGATAATGGGTTTTATTAATGGAGCCCCAATTAGATATTTAGGATGATGTTAATTATTATTTCATTATTTCAATTGTGCCAAAGAGTCTTCATATTGGTGATATTAAGAACTGTCTATCTCTTCAGGCTACTGGTTCTAGAGGTTGATGACGAGACATAAATTACAGAACTGAAAATGAAGGTAAGCTTCTAGTTTTTGTCATGCCGCTTTTCTCTCACAAAATAATGTTCTTAATTAAAAAAGAGGGTTTTAGCAGCACTTTTATAGTTACAGACATCAAAACTGACCTAGGGGATATGCGCTGATCGATCCTCTCTTTTTTCCCCTTTTTAATTGGACATTTTACTTAAAATTTACAAGCTTTTAGGTTTATTTTACATGAAATCATTGAATTTATATTTTTGCTTTTGTAACTGCCGAGAAATTTATATTTTTCCCTTGATATTGATGCAGGCTCAAGCGGTCCTGGTTGAGCAAAAGATGATAACTTGTTATGATTTCATGCACCAATTATGTGATTGTGTATCTATCAATATGCGCTTCCCTAATGCATACTATGTATCTGAATATTAAAGATACCAATATGCCTAATAACATCTTCTAATGCTATTTTTTTACTTTGATTTCTTCTTGGTGGATATGGATGATGCAATACTTATTGGAGAAGTAACTCCTGTTTAAGCTAGAGAAATTCCATTTTTATATTTAACCTAGTTGCGTTTACAAAATTATTTTATTGGTAATAATACTCTGCTTTAAAATATCAATGCTAGCAGGGAGCATATGGTGAAGGATATTTAGTAAAATGGCGTGGTACAGAAGTAGCCGCCAAGACTATATGTTCCCCAGTGAAGAACTTGAGATAACAGCATGGAAAGCATATGGACTCATAATGGCGGTAAGCCCTTGCTCAGTGGCGGCACTCTCACCTTCAATTATGCCAATACTTTTTCCCCATATCTTCTTTAATGCCCTTTTTGAGGCAAATTCTGGTTCTCTAAAACCTTAGCAATTTTATTGTTTCTGCTTGGTCGGCAGGTTTTAAGGTTCCCTTGAAGTGATCGGAAGATTAAGAAAGGGTTCTGATCCATTTTTCAGATGGTATTCTCTAAAACCTTAGCGATTTTATCATTTATGTTCAAATAGCAAATTTTCTAGGACTATTTCCATGAATTTTGGGTTTTGTCTTCTCCCTTGACATAGGCATCTAAGCCAAATGGATAGCTGATCCCGTTACCATAGTCGAACTGCCCCATAGAGTTCCATATGGGTACCACGCGTTCTTTGTGACCGAGGTTAGTATAAATTGTAGATTTAATTCCTTGTGATTTTGAAGGTTCCTGCTCCCAAAAGCATGGATTGTTAGGTTGGATGGGTGATTTAATGAGGATAATATAAATTCTAGTTTTCGTTGTGATTCCAGACGTTTCTGCTACTATAATTTCTTTAACATTTGTTTTGCTTCGGATCTCCTGGTAGCATGATGTTATCATTACTTCAGTTTTTGCTTAGCATTTTTATGCAAGACTAGTAAAGAGGAGAGGAAAAATAGGCGGACAGATGAAGGATTCAGAACATGAAGATATGCATAGCTCAATGTCTTTATTTACAAGAAGTTCAATTGTTAATTTGCTAGAGTATAAGTGATTTAATTTTAGGTTCATTTTTGATTATGTTGGTGACATTTTTAAACATATTTAAACTTTAGTTATGTTGATTTCGGATTTTGTTATTTGATTGTAAAATTTGATTGGAATAGCATTACTAAACAGAGATTTAGCGACAAAATATATCGTCGGTAATTTTTTTATTGTGGCATTAAATTTTTAGCGACAGAATTACAGACCTATTTATGTCGCTAAATCCTGTATTTTTTTTTTGTGAAAATCGGTTCTAGAGGCGGTTTTAACCGCCATTAGGATAGTGTCCCTATTAAAAACCTTTCCCCGACGCCCTGCTAAAACCGTCGGTAAAGGTAGCAATACTGGAATTGACAACACTTTGGTGACGGTTTTCAAAACCGCCGCTGATAGGTCTACCGACGGTTAAAACCGTCGCTAAAATAGAAAAAAACCGTCCGTAAATAGCTTTTTTTTTTGTAGTGTATATAACTTGTTTTGAGGTGGTTGTGATTGTGAAAGTACATCTTACGTGATGGCAAACCTCGCACTGTTCGTCAACAAATTAAGAGAGCAGGTAATGCCCATTTTCCTAATTACAAGTGTTGAATCTGACATTATTAAATACATGCCATTAAATTCTTATATGCTACTTTACTGTCTTTCACCTTGTGGCAATACAATCTCATAATGTTTGTGCAAAAGAACAACTTTGTTGGTATGGTCTTGCACGAGTTATGGAAGTCCGTAGAGAATGGGCACAACAAGTAATGGTATTGAAAGCATATGAGAGTTTTTGTTAGCCTAAGTTAAATGTTAGCTTAAGTTATGCATATGTACATGGTGATTTTGTTGGTTTTAAGTCGAATTGCATACATGTACAGTTTTATATGTGCAATTTGTGCACATTTTGGTGTATGTATAAGTTTAAAAATATATATAGAGGTTATTTATACATTATTTGCATTATGTTGGGATTGCACTTTCATTATATATACAGGTTTATGGAAGAGGTAAAAAACAGAAAAATGACTTATATGACACAGAATTGGTAACCAAATGTCATACTAATTACGTTCCAATGACAAACCTATAAACTAAAACTGTCATATCATAAATATAATAATTACATTTAAGGATTCTAGTTGACAGAATTTAATAAAAATTATGTCATGTGAATTATATTACAACGATAACCATGAAATAAAAACTGTCATAATATTTACATAACGGTTTCATTTTAACTTAATATTTTGACAGATTATTTAAACATGATGTCATGGGAACATAAATACGGTGGCGGTTATTATTAGATAATCCATCATATACTTCGTTATCCGATGACATGTAGCAATTTGGTCGTTGTCATGTGATGTTATTTCAAATGACATATTCGAACCGTCATTTGAAGCATCAATAGACAAAAGCGAGCTCCGTAATAGTTTTATTTTCACTGGGATGACGATTTTTAACCGTCATCTAAAGGGGTTATGAGTGTAGTGATTTTTTACTTTTTACATCTTCTCTAGAAGTTGATTTGGGAAGCAAATTTGATTAGGGGAGATTTGTCTTTTAATTTGTGGATATATCGCAATATTTATATATAAAGAATTATATATTCTAGCTCGTCTTGCTAATGCCCCTCGCGCTCTTGATATTCTTTAGTAGCCTCCTCATTTAGAGTGGATTAAATCTAATGTCGATGGTTCTGCCTTGGGATGCTTGGATTGGAAGGTGTAGGTGGAATTTTAGAAATTATAAGGATTTCCGGCATGGTTCTTTCTCTCTCTATTGTTGTGACATGCACTTGTGAAATTTTGTCTATTACTACTGCTTGCTTCGGACAAAGGTTGGCATAATTGTTGGTTAGAAGTGGATTGCAGTCATGTGGTTAGGCTCCTCAGATGAAAGTGGATGCAGCAGAATTAATCAATTTTGCTAGTAGTCTATTAATTCTATTGAATTCTAGAAAGCTAGAGTTCTATAAACACGTTGATTCTAGGAATAATATGGATATAGAAATAAAAAGATGTGAAAGCATGTTGATTCGGAGCATAAATACCCATTAATAAATCATCAAAAATTTCAAGAACTTTGGTAATTCAAAAATTAATTTATAAGCTTCTCCTTACAATGATAAGGGGCCTTTAAATAGGCAAAATAGTATATTAGAATCATAAAATGAATATGAAAATATAATTCTAATTAGAAACAGAAAATGCAAATTAATTCGAAAAACGAAAATAATAATAAATTACGATTTTGAGACCTTAAACAATCAAACTTGGCCAAAAAATATGGGGAGCATATCAAAACTATAGATTTTGACCGTTCGCCCGTTTCTGATCAGAATGGAGGTTCAAAAATGCAAAAATCCGACAATTTAAAACTCAACAGAATAAAGTGATATTGTTTGATCTTCGACCGCATCAAAAGTCCTCCTTAGTGCCCTAGCTTTTAAGACAGGATTGACTTCATTGTCTTTCCATTGAGGTGCATATAAGTTAGTACTTGCTCACATCTATTGTGAAGGTAATAAAGTCATCCATGTTCTTGTTCGAAATGCATTGGTAGGAAATGGTCTCTCTTAGTGGTCGTCGCTCCTAATTTTCTACCATTCTTTTCTTTTTTATGATGCTAATAGAATTGTGAAAGTTCATTTTTCTTAGTTTTTGCATTTCAGGTTATAGTTCTTTTTTTGTTCGGCTCCTCTTTGTTTTTTATTTCCTTCTTATTTTTAATTGTATCGCACCGACTTTTGTTGTCAACCTAGTTGGAATTTCCGAGATGTTTTTTCATTTTTTTTATAGAAATTGGGACGAGACAGAACTTGGGCGGGGTGGGAACCCATGGCCCAAGAACTGACAAACCCGTAGTAAATTAATAAAAGAAAAAAATGAGTGTTTAAACAAGAGAAGAGGAAGGAGAACAAACAAAAAGAATGGGGAAGGAGAAAAGATATGAAAAGTCAAGAAAAACGCAAGTGTGAAATACTACAAATGTCATCATTGATAAACTTGTGGAAAAAAGCAGGAGCTGAAGGCCACTAATTGATCACTAAAGAAGAGACTCCAAAGTTTGTCAATGCATCAGCAACTCTATTTCCTTATCTAAAGATGTGTGAAAAGAGAACGTTTATCCTAGAGCAAATGTTGAGACAATGCAACCACTCTTGTCGAATACTCCAAGGAACATCCATGGAACGATCTCTAAGCAGATTAACTACGTACATTGAGTCTGACTCAATCCAAAGTTGATGCCAATTTTTCTCCCAAGCAAGTTCAATTGCGAAAATAGCGGCTCTCAATTCAGCCATATAAACAAAAGAAGGAGGGGTAGAAAAAACAAAACAACATTTGGAAAAGCCTCGATAGTTGCGAAAAATACCTCCCGCTGCATTATTATTATTATATATATATATATATATATATATATTGTAACAGTAGCAGAACCAGAACCCAAACTAAATCGGGGCTTAAATATTTAATAATAAATTTTTGTAACGTTAAAAATATTATATCACGTAAAATTCAATAATTTTTAACACAATAATTTGGGGGCTAATTTTAACCGTACAGTTGACGGTAAATTTTCTCCGTATGGAATTGAACACAGGACCTCTTAAATAGAAATAAACATCCTTAACAATCTAATCTACATTTAAACATTGAAATAATACTACATAGATTTACTATAATTCTCTCCAAAATATTATCAGATACCATTAATAAAAAAAAAATCTCAATTCTCCGACGGCCTGTCGGGATTCGAGCCCACCCCCAACCACTAGTTCCGTCCCTGTATTGCAATAGTCTAACGTGGATACAAAATGATAATTTATTAATAGTCAACGGGGTATACAAGATTGAAATTTGACAATAGTTCAGAAGAATACATGATTGAAATCTTGTGATAGTCAACATGGAAAACAAATTTGGATTCAACAATTTTAACTGGATCAATTGAGGAAAGAAACCAACTTTTTCATCAAAACCACAGCTTCATCGCCGGTAGGATTGATCATAATATGAAAATTATGATCTTCGTTCTTAGACACCATAATCTCAACACTTCCTTCCCATCCCATCTTCATCAATTTCTCACAATACAACCAACATCTCTTTCTCAACAGATAATCTTTCTCAGCAACACAAACAATCACTTTTCTGCAACCCAATTTACTCAAATTCGTATCAAAACCTGGATTTATCGCCGGATTATCCGATCCCCCAATTGAATTCGGATATGCCAAACTCCACAAACCATCAGCAAATGATCTGATTTTCGGATCCTCAGTCTCGCCTTCAATTGCTTCTTTCCCCCAAAAAAATGGATGAACAAGAACAATCCCTACAACATTAACACCCCCAAATTTCTCTACCCCAAATCTCACCCCCAGATTATGAGCTATGTTTGCACCCGCACTATCCCCGGAGAAATAAATCCGTCGGAGATCAGCATGACAGTTAACCCACTCTTCCGGACCATCGCCATCAGAATGAGAAGCAACCCAATTGAGAGCCGTCCAAGCGTCGTCGTATGCAGCAGGGAGAGGATTTTCCGGTGCTCTTCTGTAATCGACGGAGACGATTAGAACATTGGCCTCTTGGGCTAATTTGGTGAGATAAGTATGGTAAGAAGGATCGAAAGCAGTGTAGATGCAAAATCCGCCGCCATGGAAGTAAAGAAGAAGAGGTACTTTTTTGTGGAGAGATTTAGGAAGGTAAAGTCTTGAAGATAGATTGAATTGGGGAGAATAGATGACATCTTTGGATTGGATTTCAGATTCAAGTGAAGGAGGAACTGTATCATTGCCGAGGAATCTGTCTATAGTTCCATCTTCGTATGCTCTGAAATATAAAGGGTATTCGTAAATTACTTTAGGCTTAGTTGAATCCATGGTGTCTGAAAAAGATATGAATGGACCAAAATGTAAGAGATGTATGTATGGATGGATCAAATGTTAATGACATTATATAATATGAAGTGGCTAAAAGTCTCAGATATTTTATTTTTTTAATTATATTAAGCTACAAATTAGTTTTGAATATAAAACACTGTTATTCATTTTACATGCCGCGAAAGGCATCATTTGATCCTTAACCTATCCAAAATTTGTGTGTTTAGCCCTTAACCTATTATTTAATCATATTTGGCCCCTCACCTATTTCAATTGGTTAAATCACACCCAAAATAGATGGAAAGTTCACTAATGTGGATTCTGTTACACATAAGCAATTTAATGTGGCATTAGTGAAAATTCTAAAATATCATTGAGGTTAAAAAGATATTTTACATCCAATCCCAAGTTGAGTCATCGTCTTCCTCTTCGAATGTTCTTCTCATCTCAACTGGGAATGGTAATTTATAGATTCATATTCATATTAAATATATGTCCAAATCCAAAGAAAGACCAGGGGTGAATTGTAGAATTGGTACAGCCCAATTTCAAACCTTATGTCAAAGTTGTACTCCGGTTTTTCTATTCCGCCGGCTTCTGCGATTCCTTCAAAAACTGGGATGTGAAATTGCAGGAAATCTGCTGCTGTTTCACGAAATCTACTGCTATTTCCCATTCAACTCTTCAACTCACATAATCATCCATTTTCCCATGAGTCTTCATCTTCTGCAACAAGCATCTCAGGTTTTCCTCCGCCACTCGCACTCGCACTCGGCGCCATTGTTGATTTCTTCGCCACATTCGCCCCCACTAAAGTGCCCGTTGCCACAGGAGAACCTGATAATCTCCATTCCATCCTCTAACTGATTATTAGCATTATTTGTCGCCGCAACATGACGATATTGGCCTTTCAGCTGCCGTCGCCGCTGGGAAAGGAGGAATCGCAGAAAGGGGAAGAAGCGGTTGCGGAATGGAAGAAGACGAAGAATAAATTGGATTAAGATGTAAAATATCCTTTTAGATTCAATGCTTTTGGAATTTTTACTAATACCACCCTAGATTAACAGAATCCACATTAGTTAACTTTCCATCTATTTTGGATGTGATTTAACCAATTGGGATAAGTGAGGGGCCAAATATGACCAAATAATAGGTAAGGGGCTAAACACACAAATTTTGAATAGATTAAGGGCCAAATGATGCCTTTCGCCTTTTACATGCATTAGAAATTTTTATTTTTAACGGTTTGAAATAATTTTTAATACGTGTAATATGAATATAGAAAAACTATAAAAACCTTATTTTGAGCTTTTAAACACATAATATTAATAACATTTTTTTGAAACAAAAATTATAATTAATTAATTAATAATATTTTTAATTATATTAAATATTTACAATTAACTAATTTAATAAGTAATGGAATAATATGATATAAAATAAAACATCAGGCATCCAATATATTTAAATAAAATATCAATGGTTTAATGCATTAAAAAATTAAAGATCGAACGTTTCAAAATATATATATATATATATATATATATATATATATATATATATATATATATATTAAATTATGGTTTTGATCACACATCCAATAATAAAAATAACAAAATAACTATAACTTGCTACTTATCTTATCTCGTACTGATGTAGTATTTAGTAATCCACCAAATGTAAACATAATCAAAGGAATAATGAAAGGAATCTTAACAAGTGGTAGGATAGTCAATGGGTATATTTTACTCATAATCCATTGTTGACCACCTCCACTAGTTCTGAAAAAAATCAACCGTTATTATACTTTTCTATTTAATCCACTAAAGTCCTAAATTTACGTTCTAAAATATCTTATTATTTTACTTTTATTTAAATTCGTATGCAAGCCTTGGCTATTATTTATTCTCGACTATCCATTATTCTAAATTTTCTTAGCTTGTTTCTAAAACTCTTAACGGAGTGTTTTGTTAAATAGGTATGATAGGATAGGAAAATAAAGGAGGATAAAAACTCTATACGTATAGAGGGTCGTATAAAGAGTAGATAACCTTTTATAATTTTAATAAAGTGGAAAAGTTCATCTTATCCCTCAAATTAAAAATGAACTTTTCTACAAAACAAAAATGGAATAATAATTCCCGATTATTCTATTTTTATCTTATCTCAATCTTTTATCATTATCTCAAAATAGAATAGTAACGCCCCTTTAATATGTTGTGTGGGATGCTTAGCGAGGTCCTGGAACTATTTGACTTAATTCACAAGACATATCACATTGTCACACATCGTCTGGAACATAAGGAGGGCACTGCTTCGAAGATCTTCACACGGCGACTGAGGATCCAATGCTCGTGTGGGTAATGGTTCAAAACAGGTCACATGACGTGTGTAGGTGCCGCGGCCTCGCCCGGGCGGACCGGTGACGATAGATGCTGTGATTGGCGCCGAAAACAACCAATCGCGGAATCAAGCTGCTCGGCAGGACCGGAGCCTGGAGTATGGAAGAGTCGCCACCCACGAATGGGAAAATGAACACCGATCCCTTGCGGGAGACCGGTGAGGGTTCGGGAAACTTAGGTACGAGCCGAGAAGGCTAGCTCCTTTCCGGAGAAAGGCTACTAGGCACCCCGACATCGTCCGGTTATGAACCACCGACCTCCTACTTAGCGTGTTAGGCGATAACGGACTAACCGTATATTTAACGGACTAACCGTATATTTCTTTAAGTTTAAAATTCATTTGAAACCTTTTCTTTCTCGCTTTGAAAACCGTTTTGAGCATATTATCGAAAGCCATTTTATTAAAGAATCACCCATTTTGCATGAATTTAAAGCGTATAAGAGAGAGGGGGATAGAAGAGAGAATTGATTTATTTACAGTGTGATTTTATGCTTTAGACTATGCTAATCTCACTCCCGAAAACGAGTTACATGGTTCGTACATTAATCGCCGTTGGAACGATTTAGGTACGTTTTAAAACCCTGTTAATTTACATGACATCGACTCGAATTGTCGTTGGAACGACTCGAGCGTTTGAAAACGTGAGATAAGAAGTTTTAACAAAAAACGTGATTAAGCATACAAGTCCATTTATTTTTGTACAAGACAGTTTAATTAGGAAAACGATTCAAAACTCGGTTATTTATAATGAAAACGGTTTTAATTACAAGGTTCGCTTAATCCGCCGTTGGAACGGATTAAGGTTTCAAAACATGATGTTTTTAGGAAGTCGTTTGAAATGGCAAAAGTCTTTTATTTACATTAGGAACCTCTAAAAACTCTTAACTCAAATAACCAAATTGAAATCTTTTTTGTGGTTCATTTTTCCCTTTTTCACTCTATTTACTCCTCTCTTAAACATAATCACAATAATGATCCAATTAAACCAAAATTCACCAAGTAAAGCCCATTTGAAATATATACCCATAAATGTCAAAAGAATAAGAAAAAGAATATATACCTATACATATACATTTTTAGCCAAAAATAATGATATATCTATAGATAAAAAAAATGAATTGAAATAAGATATATATATATATATATAGTTATCAATAAGTGAAAATAGTAATAAAAACATTATTCCAATTGAAGACATGTAAAAACAATGAATCAAGTCCATAAAGAATAAGAAAATAATCCTTAACCCAAAATAATCATTTTAACGAATATATAGAAAATAGCTCCTACCTCAAATCATATCTAAAATAGCTTCAATAAGCCAAAATATATATATATATATATATATATACAACATATATCACTTTACAAAACTAAATCAATATGAATTAAGTTTCTAATATAAGATAAGTAAATATATAATAGGTAATTAATAGTCATGTAACCCAAAAATGCATTTAACAAATATTTTACATAATTATATAAATATATGTATAAGAGTATGTAAAAAAAAGTAAGAAAAAGGGGTGAAAATAGGCTTTTGAAATTCCAGCAGCTTTACCGACGGAAAATCCGTCGGTAAACTGCTTTTAGTGACAGAAAATAAAAAATTACAGAACTACTCCAACAGTTTTCAGATTTATTAAAAAGCTTTAGATTAGATCTATTCTATCATTTTGGGTCCCCGAACTACCAAAATTAGATCATAGTCTATAACGGAGACTCCTAAAGCGATGTTTTATTTTTAAAACGTTAATAAAAAAAAGGTTTTTCTAAAATCTATATATATACAACGTTTTAATCCCGAACTACCCTCAAATGGGATCACGGTTCGTATTGGGATGTTAAAACGAGGTTTTTTTTATTTCAAAACCGAAACAAATGTTTATTTAATACGAGACGAGAATTAAATAAATACGGGAAAGTAAATAAACGTGATAAATAAATAAATAACTAAAGAAATAAAAATTATAAACTAAATAAATAAAGGAAATAAAAGAAATAAATAAATGATACGAGTCTAGTCCTCGGATAATACCTCAAGATCGGTATTGACAGCTGAAGTCGGTTGATTCCACGAATTATGATTTTTCGGTGTTTTTCGATGTTTTGGTAAAATATTTAACTTTTAGAAAATTTGGATTTTTTAGGGAAAAAAAATATTTTTCTCCCAAAAATTGACTTTCTCTCTCTAAAAATGTTTAGAGTGAGAAAGCTCCAAAAATCCTCCTTTTATAGGCACGGATCCCAAAGAAGTTTTGGGCGTCGCCCGACGGGAGTTGGACGACGCCCAAAACATTTTGGGCGGATGCCCAACATCAGTTGGGCGAACGCCCAACTTGAGTGGGGCGAACGCCAACCTCATATTGGGCGAACGCCCAACGAAAGTTGGGCGTTCGCCCAACGACCGTTGGGCATTCGCCCAACCTTTGTTGGGCGTCCGCCCAATGAGCGTTGGGTGTCCGCCCGACGTCGTCGGGCATCGCCCGACGACTGCCAGGCAATGCCCGACACGGTCGGGCGGTCGCCGAACGGCTGTCGAGCGATGTTGACCGTGCGTCGGACCGCGCCCGACGCTCGACGGGTGACGCCCCCTCTCCGACGAGCGACGTCCGATGCTTGGCACGCCGGACAGGCGCCCGACGTGCCGCGCACCGTGGTTTACGGGGCGAAGATCGCTGTTGGGAGCGTCATTCGTCACTCACCGGCCGACGCTCGGCCTCCGGGGCCTTATCGCTCATTGTCGTAATAGTGAACGTGTCCGACCTCACTCAAGAGACGCCGAATTTGTTAGCGGGGCTTTCAACTGCCGGCTCTCTGGGCTTTTCTATTTATTTTTAAATTTTCTAATTAATGGAATCAACCGACTTGACCGTTTATCGTGGCTTTTCGTCACAGGTCCTCCGACTCGGTGTCTACAGTTGCCCCTACTTTTCTATTTTGACAGTGATGTGTGTGTTTTTGAAAACATTTTCCGTGAATGCAACACATGCAATGGAAATATATTAAAGTAAAAGACACATATAGAGTTGGAGGAGGAATACCTAATCTCCGCGCCGCACCTACAACCTTGTCTTCAGTCTTCACCTTGGTTATCCCGTCCTTGCCTTTGAATCGGCTGTCGGTGGATGCTTTTCTTGGGGACCCTAGTCTAAATCGACCGCGGGTAAATGGCTCTTTCTAGCGACCCTAGTCATCGACCGCGGGTAAAAATGGCTCTCTCTAGCAACCTTGGTCATCGACCGTGGGTAAAACGGCTCAATAGCAACCTCGGTCATCGACCGTAGGTAAGATGGCTCAATAGCAACCTCGGTCATCGACCGTAGGTAAGATTCATCAACCGTAGGTAAGATGGCTCAAAAGCAACCTCGGTCATCGACCGTAGGTAAGATGGCTCAAAAGCAACCTCGGTCATCGACCGTAGGTAAGATGGCTCAATAGCAACCTCGATCATCGACCGTAGGTAAGATGGCTCAATAGCAACCTCGGTCATCGACCGTAGGTAAGATGGCTCAATAGCAACCTCGGTCGTCGACCGTAGGTAAGATGGCTCAATAGCAACCTTGGTCATCGACCGTAGGTAAAATGGCTCAATAGCAACCTCGGTCATCGACCGTAGGTAAGATGGCTCAATAGCAACCTCGGTCATCGACCGTAGGTAAAATGGCTCAATAGCAAAAAAGGCTCTCTCTAGCAATTCTGAACTTCAAAACACTATCGTCTATATTTTTACTGGAGCTATCGTCTCGGGTATTTGAGTTGTTGATAGGAACGTCCTTATCCTTTCGTCGGGAACACTTTAGACTAAAAATTATTTTTCCGTTGACTGTTGTCTGTATTTTGACTGGCACCACTGTTCTGTAAAATTTTGTCTGTCGTCTGGGGTCATATCCTTGGGGTATTGGTCACTGCCGGGCTGAAACGCCGGCTGAAACGAACTGCAAATCGAAGGTCTGTGCATCTGGTAATTAATTATTTACTTTTTACCTTTATGTCACGTCGTACCTTTTTCGCTTATTACGAAAATGTCATTTCCTTTCCTTATAAAAGGGTGGTGGGGTTCATTTCCAACCCCACACCTTCTCTCTCTTCTTTCTCTCTCTCTCACTAACATTAAAGTATTCTCGTGATGGGGTCGGATAGATACGATGGCACGAAGGGTATGGAGGCAGGTTTCGAGGACTTGACTAGAGTGGCTCCCTTTCAGAATCCTGATTCTCACCTGAGCCGGACCAACGTCCATCCGATAAGTACCCCCTTGTTTTTTTATCATTTGTCAAGACTCCTAGGTTTTAGCAACTCCATCTTGAACGTCATTTACATGCTAACCTTTAATCTGCTTAGAAGCCTTTTAGTTAGAAAACGCGAACTTTTGTGCACGTGACCAATGCTTTATGTTTTTTTTATTTGTTGAAAGAATGTGAACTTTGCATATGCGAATAGTAAGAATGCGAACAATGCATGCGATTAGAAAACGTGAATAGTGCACGTGAATAGTAAAACGTAAAAATATATGTGAATAGTAAAAACGTGAATAGTAAAACGTAAAAATGTACGTGAATAATAAAACGTAAAAAATGCACGTGAATAGTGCACGTGAATAGTAAAACGTAAAAAAATGTACGTGAATAGTGCATGTGAATAGTAAAACGTAAAAAAATGTCAGTGAATAGTAAAAACGTGAATAGTGCACGTGAATAGTAAAAACACTAAATGCTTTTAACCCAAGCTTGAATTGGATTAAGCTCCTTGCAAGCACGCGGGAGAGTGGAACACCAAAGAATAATGAACTAAATAAAATCCTATACAAATGATCCTACGAATGAAATCTCAAGGAGTAATGATCCTAATCGAAAGGAATTTCTAAGTTAGATTTAAACACAACCGAAAAAATAACTAGCTTAACGGAATTCTTATTAGATGTACGCATAGAAGTGAGGCTCTCGAGGAATAATGATTTTAGTTTAGCCTCTTGCCTTACCCGCACTGTTCCTTCCAGGTCATTGGCATTACTGGGACCACCGCGGATATTCATGCTTGGTATGCTATGCTTAGCCTAGCGGCCAAAGCCCGCGTTCGAGAGTTGGGCTTCGTGCCCTTTATTCTGGCGCTGCCTCGTGCCAATGGTGTGTGTGACCGAAACGGCTTGCGTGCTTTATGTGAAAGGTGGGTAGACTCGACTCACACCTTTCACCTTTTGTTTGGGGAGATGACGATCTCACCCCGTGACTTCTCGCTATTGATTGGATTGCGGGGTAGCGGCATTCCGGTCCCCCTTTGCTTTGACATGGTGCGTCCTCGGGTTGACCCTACCGAGATATCTGATTTGATTGGACCCAGAGTCTACACGGGTGCCGGGGCCACTCCGGTAAGGTTCGTTACTACCTTCGGGCTACTGAGTCGTAGGGACTCCTGCGACCGAGATGACACGGATCGGGCCACCCGCAGCTTTCTCCTGTACGCTTTAGGCGAGACGATCATCCGCACCAAGAGCGGAACCATACACGCAGGTCTCATCCAGGCGTTCCGCGATTTGGACGCAGTGTCATCCTATGATTGGGCTGGAGCTGGCTTGGCCTTTCTATACAAGTTTTTGGACTTGACTTGCCGAAAGCGCAAGGATTTCGGCGGCTACACCTTTGCCCTCCTGGTGCGTTTTCTGTCATCGTCTTGTCTCTTTATTCTTTTCACGATTTCTGCTTCTGACGTCGGTTTTTACGAGCAGGTTTGGGCCTATGAGAGGAGGATTCTCCTGAGCGCCCGCAGGAGTAGACCGCGCGTGACTACGCCTCCACTTATGGCGAGGTGGAGTGACTTTGACTTGCGCGTTGAGAGGAGGCGGACGGTGGCACGACTCCTATTATGGATTGACACACGGAGCCTGGGACAGGTGAACATCTCTCGATTACGCTGGATTTTCGTTCGTTCTTGTCTGATTTTTCTTATTTTTCAGATTTCTTTTAGATGGGACGACCTCGACTTCGGTCCCGATTACGCCTATGTCACCCGCATCCAGGGGTAGCAGTGTGTGCTCACAGGTCCATGCGTACGAGCGTGGTATTTGGGCGACAGGAGTTTTACCGGGGTTGACTCCACATATTGGACTCCAGGCGAGATCCTTGTGTCCATGTTCGCGGTGAGGACCATGCCCCTGCAAGAGATACGTCATGATTTGACTCGCCGATTTGTGCCTCGGGACGTGTGGGACCACACGGGGGTCGCGCCCACTATTTATCGACACTGTTGACTCCGATGGACCCTCCTGAGGTTGTGATGGACGTGGATCCTACGGATGACGTGTTCTCAACGGCGGCCGTCGCTGAGGTCTTCGGCCTAGAGGAGGTTCCGGTAAGTGCTTGACTTATTTATTCTTTATTTGTGAGATAGTTAGGTGTATTCATTTTGTCTTTGCTTGCAGGAGGGTTCCTTGAGGAGCGCTCGGACGTCGGACTTTTTCAATGGTACCCGAGCCCGGACATCTTTGAGCGAGCCTTCATATCATGCGGGCGAGTCCTCCGGCGCCGCCTGACCAGAGCAGCTCTACCTTGGCGCACCCTTCCCGACCTCAGGGAGAGAGTATTCGGTGGTTCGTTATGGCGAGGCGGGCGTGGCCTACTCCGGCGTTGAGACAGCCCCTCCGGTTTTCACCTCGATGGTGCCGTTCGATCCCCCTGATGCCCTCCATACCTCGAGGGAGACGTGCACCGACTTCGTGGGATTATCCGATTATTTTCGAGAGCGGCTCAACCTGCGTTGCGCCAGCCACCTGGTAAGTATTCTTATTTTATCATAGTGTAGTGAAATGTATGCATGTGATGCGCTTATGTATGTATAACTTCCGTTGTTGTCTATTTTGGTGTTTTTTTTCTTTTCCTTTTTTTTTATTTGCAGAGCGATCTTCATGCTAATGATCAGCGGTTCAGCGAGTCGCAGCGGGATGCCGATGCTAGGGTCGGACACGTATATCGAGAGAGAGATGCTATCTGGATGGAGTGGATGTGTGCAGAGATTGAGGGCCGCCGTGTAGCTGAGGAGGGGCGTCGGATTGCCAAGGAGACCTTGGCCGCGGAGCGGGCCTCACGTACGAGGGACTTCGAGGACTTCTAGGACTTTGGATCGTTCCCTCCTTGATGAGTGTTAGGCATGAAATTGACTAAATATAACATAGTATTTATAAGGGAATTTGGGTGTTTTATTATGTTATTTGGTAAGAAATAAGGGCAAATTACTGTCCTTGTGCAGATAAGCAAAGAGAAATGCTAAACTCGCTGGAAACAGCTTGTTTTGCTAAAGCCAAGAGGAGTGGAGCCTTACTTGTATCCAGCGGTCAAACGCCGGATTATCCAATGACGGACAGCGACAGATCATGGTGGCAGTGGCAGAGAAAGCGACAAAGCGGCAGGTGAAAGTGTGTGGCGATGGGATTGCCTAAAGAAGCAAGATGACTTGAAGTATCACCCCCTTGAGTGTTCAAGGGTTAATCGAAATTTAATCATTTTAGTTTATTTTAATTGTAGTTGGTAGTTGACTTATTTTGTAGAAAGGGTACGAAAGTTGTACATATTTTGGCCTCTATCTTTCCCTTTAAATAGAGGAAGCAGAGAAAAGTTTAGTACTTCGGATTTTTAGTATTTTTTTAGTAACATAGAATAGAAGAAAGAAGAGAGCTCCCATGGAGTCTCAAGCTGTATCAAGAACCATCGTCTGCTCACTGCTCGATATGAGTGAGTAGTCCTTTTGAACGGGCACGGCCTGGCCGACCCGGTGATGTAAGTGTTACAATGTTTTTTATGAATATTTCGTATTTTGCCAATGTTGTGGTCAATGAGGGTTTAACTTTCCTGCTTAAGCATGTATGTATGTGTTAGATGAATGATAGGACACTGCTTTCATCTTCACTGATATCTCTATTGATCTCCCAACTTCGAAGCTGACAAGTTAGAAGGTTGTGTCAAGGGTTTTCTCATCTAGAAATGCAGTTTTGTTCTTAATGCTAGAAAGAACGTATCTTTAGGATGCTAAAGGTGTTAGTAAATCTTAGGAGTTTGAGAACACACGAAAGTTGACTCAAACTCACTTCAAAACTGAAACTTTGGCTTCATTGGCATTGTCTTGTATTCATGGAATGTTGTAAGACGTAGCACACCGTGTTCGGCTATGTCGAGCCTGTTCTATTCTCTAAAATCTTTGCAAAGTTATTTCATTTTCTTGTTTCATCAGTCTGCCTGAATTGTTAAGTAACCAACATCAAACAATCAACGATAAAAGAAGACACTGTTGTGACACACACTGTTTAACAACGATTTCTAATATTGATTTGAATCACAATCCCTGTGGAGACGATACTCACTTATCACTTTATTACTTGTATCTAGTGCACTTGCTAGAGTCTAATCTGAGGACAACAAGTTTTTGGCGCCGTTGCCGGGGATTGAGAGCAACAAATGTATAGCTGAAATTTCTGTAAAACAGGGTGTTTTTAATCTGTGTGTTAAGGCGTGCAGGAACAAAGAAGTTAATTACCCATTTATGCGTAGAGCTGCACCTCCTGTTTTTCCTATCGATCTCGAATTAGAGAGAATGTGTAGACGAAACAGAGCGGGAGCTCGACATGTTAGACAGAGAGAAAGGCAAAGAGAAAGAAGAATGGCTGGAAGGGAAGGCCCAGAACAGCCAGTTCCACCAAACAATAACCCTCCTGTTATGAGAATCAGAGACTACTCTAGGCCAACTACCAAGGGACACTCATCGTGTATCGTGTTGCCCAACGAGGGGAACAACATGTTCGAAGTAAAAGGGTCCATGATACAGATGATACAGGCCTCGGTGCAATTTAATGGGTTTCAATCGGAAGATCCAAATGGGCATCTTCAAGAATTCATCACATTGTGCAACACATTCAGGTCGAACAGGGGTGTCTCTGACGACGTGATCAGATTGAAGCTGTTTCCTTTTTCCCTAAGGGATAAAGCAAAAACCTGGCTGCGAAATTTGCAGCCGGGAACGATCACGAGTTGGGAAGAGATGGCAAGAGCTTTTCTGATGAAGTATTTTCCGCCTCGACAAGCCATCAAGCTATGAAATGAAGTGTCACGCTTCATACAGGACGAAGATGAGTCGCTGGCTGAAGCATGGGAAAGGTACAAAGAGCTGCTCAGAAGGGTGCCAAATCATGGTATCCCTATGTGGATGCAAATGCAGAATTTTTACAATGGCGCGACCAACGTTTACAAAATCCAGATTGAATCTATCGCGAATGGTAACCCAGAAGATCTAGAGCCACAAGCTTTATATGACCTAATAGAGAAAGTGGTAAGCACGAGTTACAACTGGCACTCATCCAGAAGTGAAGGGAAAAGGACAGGAAACGAGGATGTCGTTTCGAAATTAACAAGCCAAGTAGAACAGCTTACTCGACAGCTGGGAAAGATAAATGTCTCGCCCATTCACAATGAACCGCCATTCAATGAACCGCCATTTAATGACAGTTGTGGTTTTTGCGGAGGAGCTCATTTCAATATCAACTGTCCCGGAGTTAAGCAAGGAAAAGGCACACGGGCTGAATGCGACTACGCAGGGTACAATCAGAGGAACCAGCCTAACCGTTATTCTAACACGTACAACTCTGAAACCAGGAACCATCCAAATTTTGGATGGACAGGCCAACCGGACCAGCTAGGACAACCACAATATCAAGATCAGCCTATGTATCAACAACAGCAAGGAGGACATTACCAAAGACAACCTCAGCAGCACTATAAGCAACCTATGCCACAAAAGGAAGATGTCGAACCAGATATGAAAACAATGGTGATGCAGTTCATGAAACAGACGTAGGCATCAATCAAGAGTCTGGAAACACAAGTTCACCAAATAGCTGCGTCCACATCAAAAGGAAAGGGGATAATGCCGAGTAATACAGAGCCAAATCCTAAAGGCGACGTCATGGCAATCACGCTAAGGTCTGGTAAGGAAACTCAACCTGTGGTTAAATCTGATAAGAACGCTGAGTGTGCAGGAACGTCCAAAGAAGCTAAAGGAGAACAGGAACAGGCTGTTCCTAGAAATGAAGAAATAGGGAAGGCTAACCAAGCAAGTGAGCTAGATCAAGAGAATAGAAGAAAGAAAAGAGCTCCCATGGAGTCTCAAGCTGTATCAAGAACCATCGTCTGCTCACTGCTCGATATGAGTGAGTAGTCCTTTTGAACGGGCACGGCCTGGCCGACCCGGTGATGTAAGTGTTACAATGTTTTTATGAATATTTCGTATTTTTCCAATGTTGTGGTCAATGAGGGTTTAACTTTCCTACTTAAGCATGTATGTATGTGTTAGATGAATGATAGGACACTGCTTTCATCTTCACTGATATCTCTATTGATCTCCCAACTTCGAAGCTGACAAGTTAGAAGGTTGTGTCAAGGGTTTTCTCATCTAGAAATGCAGTTTTGTTCTTAATGCTAGAAAGAACGTATCTTTAGGACGCTAAAGGTGTTAGTAAATCTTAGGAGTTTGAGAACACACGAAAGTTGACTCAAACTCACTTCAAAACTGAAACTTTGGCTTCATTGGCATTGTCTTGTATTCATGGAATGTTGTAAGACGTAGCACACCGTGTTCTGCTATGTCGAGCCTGTTCTATTCTCTAAAATCTTTGCAAAGTTATTTCATTTTCTTGTTTCATCAGTCTGCCTGAATTGTTAAGTAACCAACATCAAACAATCAACGATAAAAGAAGACACTGTTGTGACACACACTGTTTAACAACGATTTCTAATATTGATTTGAATCACAATCCCTGTGGAGACGATACTCACTTATCACTTTATTACTTGTATCTAGTGCACTTGCTAGAGTCTAATCTGAGGACAACAAGTTTTTGGCGCCGTTGCCGGGGAGAATTGGTGAAGGCCTCTTTATAGCTCTCGTATTCTAGATCGTCATCATCGGCAGCACCAAGCATCTGGTTAAACAGGTTAAGCGAAGGCCTCTGGGAGTGATCCATGAGCCTGAAGCTAAATTTTCCCTCTTCGTCAGGTTCGGTTATCTCAGCGTTGTGCTTAAAGGTGGCCAAGAACTCGAGTGTCAGTTCCCGATAGGCAGGTTCCGTCATTTCGAAGAAACATTCAAAATGACCGGCCTTCATGAGGGTGCGCACACGATCCTCGAGCTTCAGCCTCTTTAGGGATTCCCAGCAAACTGTTCGGATGGGTCCGAACTGAAATTTTGCTAACTCATCATAGTATGCCTGTACAGAGGCGTCTTTAAACTGGGAGAGTTTCTTGACCAGCTTTTCATCCGGGACAAAAGCCACAGTGCTTGGCTCCGCCATTTTTGCTTTTGCTTTTTCTTTCTTGGAAGATCCCTCTATTTTCACGTTTTTGCCCGAGCCTCGGGTTCTCATTTTGCTTTCTAATTTAAGTAGGGTTTTCCAGTGGTACAGGGCACAGATCATGAACTGCCTTTGTGAAAAGAAATCTCAAAGAAAAGAAAGAAATATGGTGAAAGACGGACTGAACTGAGATAAATCTTCTTTAAGTAGGGGAAACGAGGCGTCTTCTCGCCAATCTGTCATTATGAGGTCGAATCAGAGTCGGCCACCTGGACAGATTGGCAGAAAGGCGCGTATTTTTAAATTAGAACGAGGGGTGATGAACGGTCAAGATTTGATTTTAGCATTTATTTCCCCCTAACCGTTCAATCTTATCGAGGAGAAAAACAGGCGGTATGATTGCCTATGGGCATAGGAGTGGACGTTCCACTTTTCCTAGCTTTTAATAAAAAAAATTTTACCGCCCTAATTTCTACGATATTCCCTTCCCTACAAAACAGGTACAATTGTACTACCTCACCCTTAGAAGGATTTTTAGGTTTTACAATTGTGCCTGGGCAGAAGATACTCATTATTAAGCAAAACTCAACACATTTGACATAAGAATAAAAATAAAAATAAAAATAAAAATAAATAAAATACAAAGTTACTTGTACTACAATTGGTGTTTGTAGCGGACACCCTGTTCTCGTGCTTTTACTGACTTGGGGGATCCTGGAAATGAACAGTATCGATCTTCCTTGTGTGATTGTTCTCTAAATATGGTTTTAATCTTTGCCCGTTCACCTTAAAAGGATCACCCCCGTACTTGAAAATTTCAACAGCTCCATGTGCGAATACACGGTTCACTATGAATGGTCCTGACCATCTTGACTTGAGCTTTCCTGGAAAGAGCCTCAATCGTGAATTGTAGAGAAGGACATTTTGTCCCTCATGAAACACCTTGTTCAGGAGCTTTTTGTCATGCCACTGCTTGGTCTTGGCTTTGTAATTTACCGCATTTTCGTACGAGAATAGTCTGAATTCCTCCATTTCGCTCACTTGTAAACTTCTCTGTTCTCCAACAGCATGTGTCTCAAAATTTAAAAATGTTAACGCCCAAAATGCACGGTGTTCCATTTCCACCGGCAGGTGACAAGATTTCCCGTATAACAAACGAAACGGAGACATTCCAATCGGTGTTTTATAAGCGGTACGATATGCCCATAGAGCATCATCGAGCTTGTTTGCTCAATCCCTCCGAGAGTTGCCAACAGTTTTCTCTAAAATTCTTTTTATTTCTCTATTGGAGATCTCCACCTGTCCACTGGTTTGTGGATGGTATGGTGTGGCAACCCTGTGTGAGACTCCAAGTTTCCCCATTAATTTTTCAAATTTCGCATTACAGAAATGGGTCCCTTGATCACTGATGATCGCTCGCGGGACCCCGAATCTGGCAAACAGCCTTTTTAGAAATTTTACTACCACACGGGCGTCATTGGTGGGACTAGCCATTGCTTCGACCCACTTGCTCACATAATCCACAGCCACTAAGATGTATTTATTCCCTAAGGAAGTCGGAATGGTCCCATAAAATCTATTCCCCAAATGTCAAAAATTTCGCACACAACTATGTTGTTGAGGGGCATAGCATTTCGAGCCGAAATGTTGCCAGTTCGTTGGCACTTATTGCAAGTGCTAACGAAGGCATGAGCATCCTTGAAAAGAGTGAGCCAGATCAAGAGGAAGAGGAAATCCGCTTGTGCATGTTCCATCTAGGGAATTGTTCGGTGTTCTGTAGGAATCAAAGAACAGACTATGCATGCTTTGGTGTAATGGTTGTGTTACTTGCTTGTTTGCACCTCGTGTCCCTAAATTTCGGGAAGTTCCAAGAATTTTGAAATTTTTAATTCCTCTTTCAAAATTAGTAACCATTGCCTTACTGCATTTTCCCCAAAAATAGTGAGAACTTGAGCCTTAAAATTCATCTTTGCTATGCATTAATTTTTATGAGTGGGCCAGCGCTCACTATCTTTAGGGAGAATTTCCCGTGGTGCCCTGTTGAAATGGTGATTTGTTGTGAGTTTCATAGGAGGAAAGAGGCATTTAGTTACCCTCTCCGCTACACAAAAGGCACCTGTGCTTTGCACCCCAATGATTAGGATACCAAGTCGAGCCATGACCTGCTCTTTCTGAAAAAAACCGCGAATGATAGCCCTCTCCTTTCACTTATAAGTCAAAAACACCCTGAGTTCTGTCTTATGCTTTCAAAAGCCAATTGTTTAAAATAAAAATCATGTGCTTAAGTTTTGCGAAAAGAAGCAATTGAGCAAACAATGCTTAAAGAAAAGATTGAAAGAACTGGGGAATATAACAAGAGGAGGAAGGAACCTTAATGAATATTCAAAAGAGTACTGGATTATGAGTAAACAGGTTGTGTAGATAAAAGAGTGTGTAAATAGCAATCATTATAGGCTGCATATGTTAAATAAAATAGCAAAAAGACAGAATTCATACACTTAAATAGCCTTTCACTGTCAAACCAGAGCCTAAACTGAACATTACAACCTATATAAGTCCTTTGGACTATGTCAAGAGGAACTTCGACCCATGGATTCGGGACCAATAGGCAAACTCGCACCCTAAGGGTGTGGTGTCTGAGCTGAGGAGTGAAATCGCATACTTAGTCCTATAGCGAAAAGATGCCATGCGAGAGTGAGTGAATTGTTCCATTCCTTAGTGAGGCATGTCTGGCAGTTGGTGACTCCTGGTGAAAGAGGACGTCTAAATTTTAAGATTTAAAGAATTTCTTGAGCAAAAAGGACACAAATTCTAAAACAAGTTTTAGCTCTTCGACGAAACCTTAGCATGCATCTGTTCATTTCCTCTTTATGCCAAGCGTTCTGTGTTTCTGTATTCCTCTGTCTCGTTCCCTGAAACTAATTTCATTCCTAACTTTCTTTTTCTGATTCCTTCTTACAATTTGTTGCTTGAGGACAAGCAAATGTTCAATTTGGGGGTATTTGTTAGGCATGAAATTGACTAAATATAACATAGTATTTATAAGGGAATTTGGGTGTTTTATTATGTCATTTGGTAAGAAATAAGGGCTAATTACTGTCCTTGTGCAGATAAGCAAAGAGAAATGCTAAACTCGCTAGAAACATCTTGTTTTGCTAAAGCCAAGAGGAGTGGAGCCTTACTTGTATCCAGCGGTCAAACGCCGGATTATCCAATGACGGACAGCGACAGATCATGGTGGCAGTGGCAGAGAAAGCGGCAGAGTGGCAGGTGAAAGTGTGTGGCGATGGGATTGCCTAAAGAAGCAAGATGACTTGAAGTATCACCCCCTTGAGTGTTCAAGGGTTAATCGAAATTTAATCATTTTAGTTTATTTTAATTGTAGTTGGTAGTTGACTTATTTTGTAGAAAGGGTACGAAAGTTGTACCTATTTTGGCCTCTGTCTTTCCCTTTAAATAGAGGAAGCAGAGAAAAGTTTAGTACTTCGGATTTTTAGTATTTTTTTAGTAACATAGAATAGAAGAAAGAAGAGAGCTCCCATGGAATCTCAAGCTGTATCAAGAACCATCGTCTGATCACTGCTCGATATGAGTGAGTAGTCCTTTTGAACGGGCACGGCCTGGCCGACCCGGTGATGTAAGTGTTACAATGTTTTTATGAATATTTCGTATTTTGCCAATGTTGTGGTCAATGAGGGTTTAACTTTCCTGCTTAAGCATGTATGTATGTGTTAGATGAATGATAGGACACTGCTTTCATCTTCACTGATATCTCTATTGATCTCCCAACTTCGAAGCTGACAAGTTAGAAGGTTGTGTCAAGGGTTTTCTCATCTAGAAATGCAGTTTTGTTCTTAATGCTAGAAAGAACGTATCTTTAGGATGCTAAAGGTGTTAGTAAATCTTAGGAGTTTGAGAACACACGAAAGTTGACTCAAACTCACTTCAAAACTGAAACTTTGGCTTCATTGGCATTGTCTTGTATTCATGGAATGTTGTAAGACGTAGCACACCGTGTTCGGCTATGTCGAGCCTGTTCTATTCTCTAAAATCTTTGCAAAGTTATTTCATTTTCTTGTTTCATCAGTCCACCTGAATTGTTAAGTAACCAACATCAAACAATCAACGATAAAAGAAGACACTATTGTGACACACACTGTTTAACAACGATTTCTAATATTGATTTGAATCACAATCCCTGTGGAGACGATACTCACTTATCACTTTATTACTTGTATCTAGTGCACTTGCTAGAGTCTAATCTGAGGACAACAATGAGCTCAGAATTATCATGCCTTGCAGCTTTCTTTTGTTAGTATTACCCCGATGTATAGCTTATATATAGGGAGAGGGGTGGATAGGATGTAGGCTTTTTATGTGAAAGAGGTAGGAAATGTATAACTTATGATTCATAATACAATGCATTCAGTAGATTATAATGATTCCAATCGTCCTCTTCAAATATATTCATGCCTTTATCTATTTACAAACAACAGAAATACCTAGTCGCTTATACATTATTTTTATAATTGCTCAAGATATAACTACTGTTACCAGGATCTGCCTTTTTCGGTTTTCAGATCCCAGCTATTCTTCAACTCTCCTTTTATTATCCCGGAATTTTCAAATGAGTGCCCTTTCGAGTTTTCACCCATTGGGATGTCCCTCATTGTTGCATAGGTCGCCCTTTGCGGGTTTTCAACCTATCGGGAATTTTTATTTCTTTCTTTTTTTTATTTACGAAAAGTATTTCTTAAGCCTATCCAGATTGGTAGGTTCGGAGAACTCCATGCCATCCATAGTAGTTAGCTTCACCGCCCCTTTGCTTAGGATCTTCTTCACGAGGAATGGTCCTTCCCAGTTTGGCCTGAATTTGCCCCTAGGGTCGATGTGCGTCATTCGGATCTGTTTCAGCACCATATCCCCTTCTTTGATAGGGCTGGCCTTGACCTTTTTGTTGAAGGCTCGGGCTATCCTTCTCTGATATAACTGCACATGGTAAAGAGCCTCCATCCTTTTCTCGTCCACCAATGCCAACTGTTCATATCGCTTCTTTACCCATTCCGTCTCGGGAATCTCTGCTTCTACTGCGATTCTCAACGATCGCTTTTCAATCTCAATTGGGAGAACGGCTTCTGCCCCATATACCAAGGAGAATGGCGTTGCCCCAGTTGACGTTCTAACCGTCGTGCGATAAGCCCATAAAGCGAGCGGCAGCTACTCGTGCCAATTCCGATGCGATTCCACCGTCTTTACGAGAATCCTCTTAAGGTTCTTATTTGCCGCTTCTATTGCCCCGTTAGCTTGTGGGCGATATGGAGAAGATCTATGATGCTCAATACCATACTCATGGAAGAGACTTTTCACTTCCACTTAAAACTGGACCCCATTATCCGTGATCATGTGATGAGGCACTCCGAATCTAGTGATTAAGTGCTTTTCAATGAACTTCCTCATCTGCTTAGATCCCAACTTGCTAAACGATTCTGCCTCTACCCACTTGGTGAAGTAATCAATGGTGACTGCAATGAATTTGTGTCCGTTCGACGCATTAGGCCTCACCTCACCGATGATATCAATGCCCCAAGCTGCAAACGGCCAAATGGGTGCTAACACGTGCAGTTCCATAGCTGGCAAGTGATTATAATCTCCGTGGATTTGACAATCATGGCATTTCTTCGCATATTCGTTACAATCTCTTTCCATGGTGAGCCAATAGAAGCCTTGCCTTACGATTTTCTTTGCTAACACTGTTCCTCCCATATGGGCTCCACAAATCCCCGAGTGTACTGACTCCATTGCCTCACGGGCTTCTCCCTCATCCAAGCACCTCAATTGTAAACCATCGGCGTGTCTTTTGTAAAGCAAGTCATTATGGATGACAAATTGCTGAGCTAACCTTCTGATCACAGCCTGATCCCTAAGTTCTGATTCTGCCGGGTACGTTCCACTTTTCATGAAGTTCATAATGTCGAAGTACCAAGGCTTTTCGTCGAATCCCAACAACATTACATCTTCATAGCACGTTTTGTGGGACCTCCTCAACACCAAAGGCTTTGAGGCAAGGTTCCGAGGATTATCCCACACTGACACCAAAGTGGCCAAAGCATCTGCTGCTTGGTTCTGTGCTCGAGGAATGTGATAAAAATGGCATTCGCTGAATCTCTGCGCCAGCCCCTCCAGCTGGTCTAGGTATGGACGCAACCTTTCTTTCCTTACTTCCCAGTTTCCCTGTGCCTGTTCGATAATCAGTTTTGAGTCGCCCCAGATTTCAACATATGATGCTCCCAGTGCTGCTAACGACTCTAACCCGTAGATGCACGCTTCGTACTCGGCCATATTATTGGTGAGAGGGAACGACAACTTCTTCGCCATTGGAATCCTTTATCCTTCCGGTGAGACAAGTAGCACTCCTACCCCGGTTCCATTCGAGTTAACCGCTCCGTCAAAGAACATTTTCCACGGTATAACTTCTATTGCGTTCAAGTGCTCATCGGGGAAATCATAGTTTATCTCCTCCTCTTCCGCATTTAGAGGCTGATTGGCCAGAAATTCCGCTACGGCTCTCCCCTTAATAACCTTTTTTGTTACATATTCTGTTGGGGTTTAGTGTCCTATAGACAATTGTTCTAGGATACAAACTTAATGTAAATGAATTGTTCTTTATATCATTTGTTTAATGAGATATATCTTTTATAACTATATAAAGGCAATCCCTTTTAAGCACTAAATAAAGTCTAATAAAAGGAAATCCGTAAGTTTATTTAAAGTGAT
The DNA here is from genome assembly GCF_963576675.1 of Euphorbia lathyris. Classification (NCBI taxonomy): domain Eukaryota; kingdom Viridiplantae; phylum Streptophyta; class Magnoliopsida; order Malpighiales; family Euphorbiaceae; genus Euphorbia; species Euphorbia lathyris. Next base: position 12,893,600 of record NC_088914.1, on the reverse strand, counting down.
TATAAAGTGTTCATACAAGCATGAAGTGAGACAAAACTTTATAGTAAACTGATAAACTTAAAACCACCCCAAGTCAAGTGATATGTTTGGGATTGACATATCAGTGTTGAGACTTGTATGTAACAATGTCTTCTGTCCGACAGAAAGCTGATCTCACAAGCTTCATATATATAGATATCTGGACAGTTACATAGATCCGATGAAACGTTGTTCATTAGGATTGGGGATCCGATTTGAGATAACAGGATGGGTAGATTCATCCTTGTCACCTGTTCATCTCATTGGTATTAATAGGTATAACTAATCCTCAGACTCAAAGGAATATTAATTGGTATTCTGGATTACGGAATGTGATGCTTTGACTTTGGTGTAACACGATCCTTAACAGAGATGACTCTAGGGTGTGAACAGTAGACGTTGGGTATCACAGGAAGTAATTGCGGAGTCGTTATATATTGGATTGAGCATTTATCACTCCCGATAAATGGGAGATACATCTATGGATCGCTTGTGGAAGACTCGACTCTAAATCCTTGCAAGGTGATAGCTTAAGAGTAAGAAATACAGATTTCACTTAACCTATCTTTTTGAGTTGACTCGGCATGTACAAGTAAAACGAACGTCTCGCTATATGTGACTTGACATCACCCATAGTCATAAGATTCAGTTCAAGGATATAGTTGATAAAGGATCAAATTATACTGTAACTAATACGGAAAGGTTAACGACAGAATCAACATGTTTTCTCATAGCTCTAGGGGAATGATTACGGACTTGCTAATCACATACTCTGTACATCATTCCGTTATGCAAAGATTAAATATAATTCTTTGAAAATTAATTTAATAACGTTGCATACGGCTAGAAGCAATAAGAACCTAATGGATCACACATAAGACTTGGAACCTAAAAGAGAGATAGATGTTAATTAATTGATAGAAGCCCAATTGAGCCCAATAAGGCCCATGGACATAAGGGGGTCGAAATTCATGTAGTGATATACATGAATAATTAATTTGATTTTGTTAATCCTAATTAGATTAGGAATATGAATTAAATTAATTAAGAGATAATTAAGTTAGGAGTTTTAATTAGATTAATATACTCATATTATTATCCAATAAGGTTATTATTATTATCCTTAATATATTAGATATATAGTGAGATAATAATTAGGAATTCTATTCCGAATGGAATTTCTATTCAGTAACCTAATTCTATCTAACTAGGGATTAGATACAAGAGATTATAAATACCCCTTCCCTTGAGATTTTCGAAATCCAAGCAAGCCATACCCTACTTGTGATTTTCAAAATTCACCTAGTCCAAGAGAGAGAAAATTCGACACCCCTAGTTCGAGGACGAGATTTCTCTACGGCTTCGTTTGATCAATTGATTTTCATCTATTTCTTTTATCCTTGATCTTGTGTTGATTAATTAGAGGCAATCTACTTTGGTTGCTATTCAACGGTTGATACTAAATTAATCTTTCTGTGTTTTATTTCGTGTTTGGGAACTCGAAGAAGAAAAACAAACAAAAGGGAGAAATTCGTTTTACTACTCCTACATCAGGTCAGTTCACGATTTCGCGGATTCCCGGAGATTGAACCGTCGGATCGTCGCGATATTTGGACAGGAGCTTCTAGACATATTCTTCCACGTTTCCACCGAAGGGATTGTCGTTCGGTGGTCTGGAAGGTCTGTTTAGGATAGGGAAAGATTGGTAGACAGTTTCTATCTCTTTTGAAGTTGTGGGCACTTCGTTTGCAACGGTAAATAGAACTTCTAAAAGGTATTTCTTCTTATCCTTCTTTATATGAAATAACGGTTAACGGATCTTGTGGTTAAATGGAAATAGGTTAAAAATTTTATATTTCCGCTGCTATACCTTAGCCTAATTTCCTACAGTGGTATCAGATATCGTTAAATCCGTTATTTCATATATGAAAATTTAGAAGTTTTTCAATAGGATTGAATAAATATTTATAGTTAGGATTAATTAACAAATTGTTTTGATTAATTGATTCTAAAGATAAATAAGTTTTAATTAATTGTTAATTAAAATAGATTATGCGTATGTTCCTAATTATTTTGGTTCATAATCATTATAACGAAATCTATTAGTTTTATAGTTAGATTGATAAAATCAGTTTTATTAATTCTAAAGATAAAACGGAAATCTATAGTAGTTTTTCCTATTTTCTGAAAATCGTTTTAAAACCGTTTTAGAACTGATATATATATATTTAAAATCGTTTTTATATTTAAATATATATGTTTCAGAAATTGATAGTTTTCTGTTTTGATTATCGAATGAAAATTTGTTTAAAAGGTTGTTTTACCAATTTGTAAATCAAAATGTTAAATGAATTAAAATCAAAATAATTGGGACGTGCATAATTAAAGTTTTGTATAGTTATATTAATCTAAAGATTAATATAAAAAGATACGAAAACTATTAGAAGTAAAATTGGATGAAAGTTAATTGATAAGTTAATGTGATTAACATAAATATTACATAAGATAGTTATGTAATCAACCAATTAAATTTATTTAATTGAGTCTATGCATGTTTGGAGTTATGGACATATTTTGACCCTCTTTAGTCTTTTGGTATTTTTGAAATAGGGCCTGCGAGTCCTGCCTTTCTACTATCTATTGTAATTTCTCCTCTCATCTGATTCCCTTCAATTCAATTGAAGTTTTCTTTAGTAGTATAGAAATTAATATGTAATTTCAAGGCGCCATGGAGAAGACGGAGGACCAAAAGAGAAATATGTAATAGTTAGTATTTCCTTAGGTTTGCCCTTTTATTCCGTCTCTGGCTCGACGGAATAATTTAGATGATATGTCCATAACGCCAATGTATGTGAATGTATGTGTCTGGTGTATGCTAAAGCAAATCAAGACTAAGTTAGATTATGAGACCTAAAATAAAATCCCTCATTAAAAAGTTAAGTAAATAAACAAGTTATTAAAATCGGTTGCCCCTCCCTAATATTATAATTCAGCCGGCAGTGCTGAGGGCCTTAGGGTTGTTGAGTAAACTCAAGCTTGGGGTCCTTTCGGTAACACCTGAATTATCGAAAATCATTTTTCATGAATATGGGGTAATACTTAAATTAGATTATGATAATTGGATGAGTAAACTCATGTTGTCATAAACTAATGGGCAAGACGGTTGGGATTAATATGAATAGCATATCAGTTACTAATGTGGTTAGTAACCCAATAACCTAGGAATCACATTAAAGATGTGATTGATTACATGAATCTACCTAATGAATGAGACTAGCTTGTTGAGTAAACTTAAGGCGAAATCTCAGGAGTTAGGATCCTAGCTCACTAAAGGATTTGTGAAATTCTTCGAATTAATATGGATGGCTATTAATTTGGCAAAATAGTGGGAGCAATATAAAATAAACTAAAAGGCCTATAATTTTAGATTGATATACTTTAAGCAAATGAATGACATACGTTTACTCTTTCTCACTCTCAGGTTTAAATTAAACCCACTCTTATAATCATGACTAACATCGATCTGCGAAACATTATTACCGATAACAAATTGAATGGTTCAAACTTCACCGACTGGTATCGCAACCTCAAAATTGTTTTGAAGTTCGAGAGGAAAGGGTATGTACTTGATACACCGATACCCCCTTACCCAACGGATGATGCTCCCTACCAAGAATTTTATGCTTACTTGAAACATAAATCTGATGACGATCAAACGGGAGACATCATATTTGCATCTTTGACACCGGAAGTAAAAAGGCAACTACATTCAGATATGGATGCCTATTCCATGGTCAAGCACCTAAAAGAGTTATTTGTGAATGAAACTCGGTGCGAGCGCTTCGAAATAACCAAGGAGTTATATAAAAGCAAGATGCAGGTGGGCACATCTGTAATGGCACATTGTGCAAAGATGATCAGCCTTATCACCAAGTTTTCTAGTATTGGAGATGCGATGGACCATGAACTAAGTGAAAACTTACTTCTTCAGTCCCTCCCCGAGAGTTACTCACAGTTCATCATGAACTACCAAATGAGTGGCTTGCAAACCTCTCTTGTAGAGCTTGCGCATATGCTCGAGTCAGTCGAGCCCATTATAAAAGAAAATGAGGAGATACTGGCCCTTGCTATTGAAGGATCGAGAAAAAGGAAAGGGATCTCTCCCAATCCAAACCATCTTGATAAAGGCAATGGGGCTGAGCTCACCGAAACGAAGGGAAAGGAATTAAAGAGGCCCAAAGGAAAGTGCTACTATTGTGGTGACTTGGGGCATTGGAAGAGAAACTGCGTGGAGTACCTGACCTTCCACAAGAAGGAAAATGACGGTACTTCAACATCTAGTATGTTTTATATTGAAATAAATACAGTATCACTGTCTGAATCTTGGGTATTAGATACCGGATGTGGATCTCATATTTGTACAAATATGCAGGAGCTAAATCAGACTAGGGAACTAAAGAAAGAAAGCATAAGCTTGCAAGTAGGAAATGGAGCAAGAGTTGCTGCCCTCGCAATTGGAGATTATGTTTTAAATTTGCCCTCTGGGCTTGTAATAGAATTAAGGAATTGTTTATATGTTCCTCAAATGTCTCGCAACATTATTTCTATTAGCCGTCTTGTTGACGACGGTTTTCATATTTCAATAAAAGACAATAGTTGCAATTTTTATAAAGATTCGATCTTTTATTTTTCAGGAATTTCACAAAATGGGATTTATGTGTTAGATAACAAAATTCTTGCTTTTGCAATTGATACCAAAAGACATAAGCTAGATAATTCAACTTACTTGTGGCATCGTCGTTTAGGCCATATAAACAAGAGACGCATGCTAAAGCTACATTCAGATGGGCTTATAGATCCAATCGATCCCGAATCATTGGAAACATGCGAATCATGTTTAAAAGGTAAAATGACAAAGACACCCTTTAACAATAAAGGTGAGCGTGTATCAGACACTCTAGGACTCATTCATTCAGATGTATGTGGTCCTATGTCAGTCCAAGCAAGAGAAGGATTCAGATTCTTTATAAGCTTTATAGATGACCATACCCGATATGGTTACATCTACTTGATGAAGCACAAGTCAGAAGCTTTTGAGAAATTCAAATGCTTCAAGAATGAAGTAGAAAATCAATTAGGAAAGAAAATAAAGACGCTTCGATCTGATCGAGGTGGCGAATATCTTTCAGATGATTTTCTGAATTATCTAACTGAATGTGGGATATGCTCACAATGGACACCTCCCTATACACCACAACACAATGGTGTGTCCGAGAGGAGAAATCGTACCCTATAGATATGGTACGATCCATGATGAGCATGACCTTACTTCCAAAGACGTTCTGGGGCTATGCCTTAGAAACCGCCCTCTTCACCCTAAATCGAGTACCAACTAAATCCGCTAGTTCCACACCATATGAATTGTTTGTTGGTAGGAAACCCGTGTTTTCATTTATGAGAGTATGGGGTTGTTCAGCCTTTGTCAAACGCATTGCGTCCGACAAACTAGATTCGAAATCTGATAAATGTTTCTTCATTGGATACCCTAAGGAAACTATGGGATATTACTTCTATCATCCAGATGATCAGAAAGTAATCGTATCCAAGCACGCAACCTTCTTAGAGAAAGAGTTTCTCGAAGAAACACAAAAGGGAAGCATGATTGAACTTGACGAAGTTCAAGAAGAAGAAACACCGACTGAAACAACAGAGGCGGTTGAGGTACCCGAAGGAGTCCCATTAGATGAGACTCCAGTGCCACCTATTCGTAGATCACAAAGAGTTCGTGAACTCCCAGTTAGATATGGTTTTCTAGTGGGAGATGATAATGAGGTTCCCGTGTTAGACGACGAACCCGAAAACTACGAAGAGGCTCTTACTAGTCCAGATTCTAAAGCATGGTTTGAGGCCATGGATTCTGAAATGGATTCCATGTATACTAACCAAGTGTGGACTTTGGTTGATCCACCCGAAGGGATAATACCCATTGGGTGCAGGTGGATCTTCAAAAAGAAGACAGACATGGATGGAAAGGTTAGCACCTATAAAGCTAGGTTAGTAGCGAAAGGATATCGTCAGAAGCAAGGAATTGATTATGACGAAACTTTCTCTCCTGTGGCTATGTCCAAATCAATCAGAATCATGCTTGCAATTGCCGCTCACTACGATTATGAGATTTGGCAAATGGATGTGAAAACAGCTTTCCTAAACGGAAACCTGCTTGAGGATGTATATATGATGGAGCCTGAAGGTTTCATATCGAAGGATGCAAATAAAGTTTGCAAACTTCAGAGATCCATTTATGGACTCAAGCAAGCATCTAGAAGCTGGAATAAGCGTTTTGACGAAACCATAAAACAATTTGGTTTTGAACAAAATTGCGAAGAAGCTTGCATTTACAAGAAAGCAAGTGGGAGCTCTATAGCATTTCTCATACTATATGTGGACGATATATTATTAATGGGAAATGACGTTGCTCTCTTACAGTCAGTGAAAGTATGGTTATCTGGTAACTTCTCAATGAAAGACCTTGGTGAAACAGCTTATATACTTGGTATAAAGATCTATAGAGATAGATCGAGAAGACTGCTTGGTCTTTCACAGGCTACATACATTGAAAAGGTGCTAAATCGGTTTAGCATGCTTGAATCGAAACGAGGTAACTTACCCATGTTACATGGAGTAAAGTTAAACAATCATCAATGTCCTAAAACCGATGATGATAAAACGACGCATGGTTGTAGTCCCATACGCCAGCGCAATCGGTTCGATTATGTATGCTATGCTATGTACTAGACCTGACGTAGCGTTCGCGTTATCTGTAACGAGTCGTTACCAAGGGAATCCGGGAGACAAGCATTGGATTGCCGTCAAGAACATTCTTAAGTACTTGAGAAGAACTAAAGATATGTTCCTAGTTTACGGAGAAGGTGATCTGAAAATAGAAGGATTTTCAGACGCAAGTCATCTCACAGATGAGAATGATTATAAATCCCAATCAGGATACCTGTTTATCTTGAATGGGGGCGCGGACAGTTGGAAGAGTTCCAAGCAGGGAAGCGTAGCTTTCTCTACGACCGAGTCAGAGTATATCGCAGCTGCGGAAGCAGCAAAGGAAGCGGTTTGGATTAGAAAGTTCATTACAGAACTAGGTGTGGTGCCTGACATTGTCAATTCCCATTACACTGTACTGTGATAACAATGGAGCCATTGCGCAAGCAACACTACAAGAAATTCACCGTTTCATGACGCACAATAACTGTCACTAAAAGTTGACTTTTTGTCATATTTAATAAAATATGACGAAATTCTATCGTCACAACGATCGTCACTGTATGAGTGTGGTATTTTGTATATGTGACTTTTTTTAGTTTCGTCACCAATAATGTGTTCTTATTTGACAAAAAAAATACATGTCATAAAAAAATCAATTTTTATGACGTTTATTTTGTCATCATTAATGAATATTTCTTGTCACTGAAAATTGAGTTTTGTCATGAAATGTTATACCTTAAAATGATGAATTTATATTTTGTCACAAAAATTACACGTTGTGGTGACAAATATTAATATAACACTAAATTTACATATTTTAGTGATGTTATAATTGTCATGAAATCCAAAATTTTGTCATATTTAAATTTAATTGGTCATTGAAAATGAAAAATTGTGACGTTTAATAATTATCATTGTATATGTTTTTTTTTTCTTTCGGCATGTCATTGTACATGTTGATCTTTATATAAATAAAAAAATCATATGGTCAGTATTTATTTAATATTTGAAGTATATATATTTTGTAATTTCTTAAAATTTATTAAAATCATTACAAATGACAATAAAATTGAAATGATAACAACTATAACAAATAATAAAATTCAAATCTTTATATATAAGCCCAACATGAAAGCCTAATTTTAAATTACATCAATAGCCCATTAAGAAATAATAAGGCATAAAACAACAAAAGGAAATATGTTTTATTCTTCACTTCTTTTCTCCTTCTCTGCTGCTCTCATTCCCTCCCTCTTTTTCCATAGCAAAAAGCTCTCTGCCTTGGAGAAGCTCAGACAAAAATCCAGGAAAGCTGTTTGACTTATTTGAGCAATTCTTCACTTTCTTTTTCTGATTCTTTCTCTTCCTCTTCTCAAAGAAGCAATAGATTTGACCGTTATTGAAACTTATAGTAAAATCAATTCATTGTATAACCTCTTATCATCATCAGATTGTAGTACCACAATTGCATATTCCCCTCTCACATTTTAAAGCCAAAAGACCTACAAACATCAAAATCAACAAACAATTAGTTTTGTCCAAATTCCGAATTTCACATGCTAATTTACAATTTCATATAAAAATCAATCATATCTCAACTGTAGTATATTTACTACCTCAATGGAACCTTTTGTCCAAATATCTTCCTTTTTCAGAATTCATGGAAAGGATTTCTCTTAGCCCTTTCATTTAGAGAAGCTAAAATCAAAATAGTGAGAAATAAGAGAAAAAAAAAGATTAAGAGAAGGAGATAGCAGAAAACAATGAAAAGAAAATGAAAGAGTGAAATATATGTTACCTTTTTCTTCAATTCAAGCAAACCATAGTCAAACCTATAAAATTCAGATAAACAAGAAGAAAGAATGAGATAATGTTAGATATAGAAAGAAGAATAAAAAATTCGTAGGGTTAAGAGATGTATGATAAAAAGAGATAGAGAGAAGAAAGATGCAAGGGAATAGATGGAAGTGATTGGTGATCTAGTTTGGGAGAGGAAAATATGCAGTGGATATTGCAGAACGTGTATGAAACCACCAAAATGAGATGTGGGGAGAGGGAAATCGCATGATCGGCATCGAGGGGGAAGGCTTATGCGGTTAGATTATGTTATGGTTTATTGGACTTTGATTAAATTAATATTTTCCTTTGGCTCAATTAATTGGAGCTTAAATTGTGAAATTATCCTTTAAAAAGAATTGTAAATAAAATATTATAATTATATATAAAAAAAAAATTACACAGATATCACAATTTAGTTTATTAATTTACATTAACAACATGGTAAATTTATTTTTATGAAAATATTAATCTATTCAAATATTTAAACAAAACTATAACATTTTCTTAAGATATTAAATAATTGAACATGTGAATTTAGAAAAAACTAAAGAACAGTTTTTTAAGATAACATATCAAAATAGGCTTAAGGTTTTTGAAGAAGTATTAATGTAGGCTCCACGTATAAAATAGCATTAATGTAGGCTTAATGTTTAAAAAAGTACCAATTAGGCCTCGATAACGAAATGTGACACGTCATTCACATTATTACGTTAAGTTCTACTTTCTCTCTCACGTACAACTGAAAGAACTTAACGGAGTAATATGAATGACGTGTCACGTTCTGTTATTGAGACCTAAATTATTACTATTTTTTAAACATTAAGTCTATATTAGTGCTATTTTGTACATGTAACCTAAATTAATCTTCCCCAAAAACGTTAGACCTGTTTTAGTACCTTATTATTTTTTTAATTCAAAGAAATTTTAATAATTATCTACTTTACCCTTAACTCGACATTACTTCAAAAAATAATAATAATGAATTTTTTTTTTCTTTAACCAATTTATCGTCTTATTTAAATTCTCATGTAATGTTAATGTGTATCAATCATAATTTTTGCATTCAGGCTTAATCAATAAAAAAAAAATTAAGAGTCAAAATATCAATCAAAGTTGGAGTTGAAAAGGTTTATTAAAATAAAATATGTAATATTTTTTTAAGCAAAAAAATGTGATATTATATAATAATAATTTCAATTTTAATATAAACAAATGTTTGTATATATAAAATTGAAAAACCGATGCTAAATTTAGAAACTTACAGTATAACTTAAATTAAATACATCAAATTATAATTACATTCTTTTAATACTTGTATATTAAAAGAATAAGAATCATCATTGATTTTTTTTTTTTAAAAAATCATCATCGGAAAAAATAATAATACAATGACAATATAAAATTGTCACCAATTAATATAATGGTGACAATCCTTATATATTGTCATGGAAACACATTAAACTACGTGACAATATTTTAATAACATCATTATAAAATAAAAATATATAGACATAACATAAGTTGTCATAAAATAAAAATATATAGACATAACATAAGTTGTCATATTCTTTCTATAGTTATGACGAATAAAAATATCATAAAAAGTATTATATACAATGATGATATAAAATCGTCATCAACTAACATAATAGTGACAATTTTTATATATTGTCATGAAAATATATTAAATACGTGACAATATTTTAACAACGTCACTATAAAATAAAAATATATGACATAATCTAAGTTATCATGTTCTTTTCAATTGTATTATGACGAATATAGTTCATCATAACAATTATTATATATAATTGTCATCAATTATAACAATGATGACGATTATTATATATTGTTATAAAAGCACATTAAAATACGTGATAATCAATGGATAATGTCACCATAAAATTAAATATATGGCATAATCTACATTGTCATGTTCATTTTTATTAAATTATGACGAATAAGAAATGTCATAAAAATATTTGTTTACTACGACGATATAATCGTCACTAATTAATTTTATTTCGTCAAGATAAACTTTTCCCTCCAAATTTTTAGTACCAAATTTTGTCTCCAAATTTGTAAGTGACAATGTTTATTTTATCGTCATGAAATCTATTATATAGTGACAAAAATTATATTAATGGAGAAACATATTAAATTTGTCATAAAAAAGGTTAAAAATAATGAAAATTTTAAATTTTTGTCATGCTTAAATCATTTTTCATGACGAAATTTTGTGCGTAACAAAAAAAATTGTCATAAAAAGGCAATTTTTTTGTAGTGCAAAGGAACCACGGTCTCATAATGCATACGAGCATTACCTTAAGCGATACCACATCATTAGAGAGATTGTGGCTAGAGGAGATGTGAGAATAGAAAGAGTACCTACAGAGGACAACGTTGCAGATCCGTTGACAAAGCCTTTAACCCAGAGAATACATGATTATCATTTAACTTCTACTGGGATAAGTTTTAGAAACAATTGGCTTTAGTTCAAGTGGGAGTATGTTGGGGTTTAGTGTCCTATAGACAATTATTCTAGGATACAAACTTAATGTAAATGAATTGTTCTTTATATCATTTGTTTAATGAGATATATGTTTTATAACTATATAAAGGCAATCCCTTTTAAGCACTAAATAAAGTCTAATAAAAGGAAATCCGTAAGTTTATTTAAAGTGATTATAAAGTGTTCATACAAGCATGAAGTGAGACAAAACTTTATAGTAAACTGATAAACTTAAAACCTCCCCAAGTCAAGTGATATGTTTGGGATTGACATATCACTGTTGAGACTTGTATGTAACAATGTCTTCTGTCCGACAGAAAGCTGATCTCACAAGCTTCATATATATAGATATCTGGACAGTTACATAGATCCGATGAAACGTTGTTCATTAGGATTGGGGATCCGATTTGAGATAACAGGATGGGTAGATTCATCCTTGTCACCTGTTCATCTCATTGGTATTAATAGGTATAACTAATCCTCAGACTCAAAGGAATATTAATTGGTATTCTGGATTACGGAATGTGATGCTTTGACTCTGGTGTAACACGATCCTTAACAGACATGACTCTGGGGTGTGAACAGTAGACGTTGGGTATCACAGGAAGTAATTGCGGAGTCGTTATATATTGGATTGAGCATTTATCACTCCCGATAAATGGGAGATACATCCATGGATCGCTTGTGGAAGACTCGACTCTAAATCCTTGCAAGGTGATAGCTTAAGAGTAAGAAATACAGATTTCACTTAACCTATCTTTTTGAGTTGACTCGGCTTGTACAAGTAAAACGAATGTCTCGCTATATGTGACTTGACATCACCCATAGTCATAAGATTCAGTTCAAGGATGTAGTTGATAAAGGATCGAATTATACTGCAACTAATACGGAAAGGTTAACGACAGAATTAACCTGTCTTCTTATAGCTCTGAGGGAATGATTACGGACTTGCTAATCACATACTCTGTACATCATTCCGTTATGCAAAGATTAAATATAATTCTTTGAAAATTAATTTAATAACGTTGCATACGGCTAGAAGCAATAAGAACCTAATGGATCACACATAAGACTTGGAACCTAAAAGAGAGATAGATGTTAATTAATTGATAGAAGCCCAATTGAGCCCAATAAGGCCCATGGACATAAGGGGGTCGAAATTCATGTAGTGATATACATGAATAATTAATTTGATTTTGTTAATCCTAATTAGATTAGGAATATGAATTAAATTAATTAAGAGATAATTAAGTTAGGAGTTTTAATTAGATTAATATACTCCTATTATTATCCAATAAGGTTATTATTATTATCCTTAATATATTAGATATATAGTGAGATAATAATTAGGAATTCTATTCCGAATGGAATTCCTATTCAGTAACCTAATTCTATCTAACTAGGGATTAGATACAAGCGATTATAAATACCCCTTCCCTTGAGATTTTCGAAATCCAAGCAAGCCATACCCTACTTGTGATTTTCGAAATTCACCTAGTCCAAGAGAGAGAAAATTCGACACCCCTAGTTCGAGGACGAGATTTCTCTACGGCTTCGTTTGATCAATTGATTTTCATCTATTTCTTTTATCCTTGATCTTGTGTTTATTAGTTAGAGGCAATCTACTTTGGTTGCTATTCAACGGTTGATACTAAATTAATCTTCTGTGTTTTATTTCGTGTTTGGGAACTCGAAGAAGAAAAACAAACAAAAGGGAGAAATTCGTTTTACTACTCCTACATCAGGTCAGTTCACGATTTCGCGGATTCCCAGAGATTGAACCGTCAGATCATCGCGATTTTTGGGCAGGAGCGTCTAGACATATTCTTCCACGTTTCCACCGAAGGGATTGTCGTTCGGAGGTCTGGAAGTTTGTTTCGGATAGAGGCAGATTGGTAGACAGTTTCTATCTCTTTTGAAGGTGTGGGCACTTCGTTTGCAACGGTAGATAGCACTTCTAAAAGGTATTTCTTCTTATCCTTCTTTATATGAAATAATGGTTAACGGATCTTGTGGTTTTTGGAAATAGGTTAAAATTTTTATATTTCCGTTGCTATACCTTAGCCTAATTTCCAACATGTAGCCCATGAAACCATCCACGTTTGTGTGTACGATGCTGGATGCTGCACTGTCAATCAATACATCGATGTGAGGTAACGCAAACTCATCTTTGGGGCAAGCCTTGTTGAGATCTCTGTAATCGACGCACATCCTCACTTTACCGTCTTTCTTCGCGATTGGCACTACATTGGCGACCCACGGAGGGTAGTCGATTACTTCGATAAAACCTGCCTCTAACTGTTTCTTTACTTCTTCTCTGATCTTATCTGCCCATTCCGGCCTCATGCGTCGGAGTTTCTGTTTCACGGGTCTAGCGTCGGGGTATGTTGGAATACGGTGAGTTACGATTGATTGATCGATCCTCGGCATGTCTTCGTACGTCCAAGCAAACACTATTTCGTATTTTTTAATTATTCTCTCAAATTCTTTCCTCTCTTCAGTAGTTAATTCTTGAGCAATTTGTATAAGTTTAGGATTTTCATCCGTGCCAAGATTGAAAGTTGACATTTCTATTGTATTGATTTCAAATGTAGGCATGTTATATGAATGAGAATGCATGGAATGATCAGAATCAACATCAAGCAAGTAAGCAAAATCAGAATTCATTTCATTGATAGTATTGGCGAGTACATCATCAGATTCAAATAAAGCAGTAATACAATTGTCATCATCGGGGTTCTCGGGTTTCTCATAGGCCTTAGAGGTGCCGGGCTCGTCCACCGCTCCCACAGTGGCTTCCATTGTGATGACCTGCTCCTCGGCATTCAGATCTAATATCATGATCTCCTCGACGAAGCAGTTTGTCTCTCCTTTGCCCCAGCTGGTGACATCGTTGAAGATCTCAAAGCCTGGCAGAATCTTTCCTTTGGTGCTTACAGCCATTTCCAGCTCATCATCAGACTCATCCCAGATATTGATCGGAGCTTTCTGATTGATACCTTCCTCGTCGGAGGAATTTCCCCAAACATCCACGACCATTAGGTCCATCACATGAGGGACGTTCGGATTCACATAGGAGGGGTCCGATGATCCATACAAAGCCCAGCCTATCAGCTCGTCGTAGTCCCTGAGGAACACCCCGTTCATTCTTCTAGCCACGAGTGGAATAGCACCCTTTCGGATGCACATGAGTTGCTCCTGATCGCTCAAGGTGACCTGACATGAGGCATACTTGAACCTCCATCTTCTAGCATAATCCACGAATGCTTCCTCGGGAAATTGCTTGATCCTTTCTAAATCCTCCAATGACCCTGTCCACGGAATGTCCCTCTCATACCTTGCACAAAGGCCTCCATGAGGGATCCCTAGTCCCCTTTTGTCTTTGCCGAGAGCATTCAGTGCCACATCAAAGCTTCTCCTATGAGTGTCTTTGGAAAATGCTGGACCAACTTGTTGGTCCCTTGTAAGGTTGCAAGTATAGTTCCAAGGGGGGGTTAGGAGCTATTTAAACTTTTTCGCAATTAGGGCAGACTTCTTTTTCTAGGGAAAAAGGTTTTAACAGCGGCGTTGAGTAAACAGCAAGATACTGGCTTAGTCAACTGGTGACTAGGTCAGTTTCTTAGCTTGAGTCAGGAGATAGCACTTAGAGTCTATTCCTGAGCTCAGACGTTTAACGCGCACAACTCAACTTGACCTCTTTACTTGGTCAGTTTTTGGTTATTTTAAGCAAGCAATATAAATAAGGAGTTAAAGGTAAGAAATACTTCACTCAGCAGATTTATCCAGGTTCGGCTTCTTCTAAGCCTACGTCCTGTCCCCGGAACACGTTCCGAGATTTCGAATCCTCTACTGAGCTCTTTAAAGGTAGAGCCTCAAACCTTTTACAATCTTAGCAACTGAGTATGACAAGAGTACCTTCCTCTATACCTCTACTCAATCCTAATCTCTCGCTGAGTACTAAAACCGAGTACTCAGCCTCTCCTTTCTATCTCTAGAAATGATAAGTGTTTTGTCCTATACAAAGATTTGCTAAGACACTTTAGACGATTGAAACAATCACTCTAGACTTTTACACAAATGTATGAATTGTAGTGTAAGATTTGATTTGCTTCTTTGCTTGCAGAACTTGTGTAGAAATTTGGTCAGCGTAATGGCTTGATCAAGTTCTGTGTTGAGTGAAGCTTCTGATGGCACTATTTATAGAGACGTCTGGGCATCGGTCATTTCGAATTTCGAAATAACCGTTGGAGGGAAACGGCTACCTGTCGTTGTCATCCTGACTTGCTCAGAGCTCTCGGCCAATCAGAATTGTGTATCTTCTGTCCTCGGTCAGCTCAACAGACTGTCTCTCCTTTTATGGTAAAGTCAACTGGACAGCATACTGTGTCGTCTGAACTTTACCCGAAGGGGAAATACTTTGTCTAGAAGTTTTCCTTGGCCAGCTGCTGTCTTGTACGTTTGTCGAATCTACTCAGCAGCTTCATCTTGAAGTTGTTCCCGAAGGTCTTCTAGATCCTTCTTTTGCTGAGTTGCGTTTTGTTCAAAACGGCAACGTCTTGACAAACGCGGGCCGAGTTGTACTGAGTTGTTTGACTTGGGCCTTGACTTCCATATTGGGCTCGGGCCTTTTAATTCTTGTGTCTTATAAACAATTTTAACTCAACATTGAACAAACACATTAGTAGAATAAATCAAAGCATTTAAACTTAGTGTGTTTAGAATATGTATTTTAATTATACTTAAACAATTTTGTCAAATCAAAATTTATGTGGAAAGGTGTTTCAACAAACTCCCCCATTTTAATGTTGGCAAAACTATTCAGCGAGGAACTCAGTATGAGCTCCCCCATGATAGTTGACCTTTTATAACTTGGCAAACTCCCCCGTAAGGGTTGAGCTACTGACTTAGTTTTACTCTAAACATTTAAGGTTTAATCGAGTAAGTCTAAGGTCAGTTTTCAGATAGGTCAGCTAATTCAACATATTCTATTTACTCAGTATTAAGCGGAAGGTTTAATCATATAGAGTGCGCTGAGTAATTTGTTGTTCAATGAGTTCTTAACAGTTAGTGTTTTATAAACGCATAGGTCAATGTCAAACATGTTATCAGCATTTGATGTAGTCAATAAGATTTATAAGTATAAAGCAGCGCTGATTTAATTGAAGATACGTAATGACTCAGTACACAGTAACATATATTAACATATATCATAACTTAGGAATAGGAATAAAAGATGCAGATATGATATATTTATAGTAGTCAGTGGTTACACAACAAAACTTATAGATAAGGCATATAGATTACATTTGACTTAGTCTATACTGAGCTAGCCTATCTATTTCTTTTTCTTGTATTGAGACTGACTTCGCTCATGCTGAGCTCTAGTAGCTTTATCTTTCTCCCCCGTTAAGACAGCTCGAGTCAGTTTTTTAGACAGCTCCTTAAGTTTGTCAGCGCTTTCATTGACGCCGTCAAAAATTGCAACTCCATCAGTTGATACCTCTGCGGGTATGTTGAGGTCAGCAGCACTGAGCATATTGACGCTAAATGCTTGAGCTTTGCCTTGCCAGATGAGAGCTTCAGTAAGACCAGCAAAGATTTGGTGAAAGGTCTTTAAAAGGGCTGTGTCGTAATACTGACGTTGAATATTGTTATGACGAATGTGGTTGAAGGTTTGTTGTATGAGAGACTGCATCTCATTCTGCTTCATTGCGTCAGTATCCATCTCTTGCTTATTCAGATTAAGCAAGCGAATAGCCTCACCAATTTGCTCTACTGAGCACTGATTGTAAGAAACCATTTGCTCATTTGTCTTAAGTTGCTCGGTGTGAAGCTGAGCAAAAAGCATCTTTACTTCAGAGGAGGTGGCATAGTCGGTGTTTACAGCTGACAATTTATGAACTTGTTGTTGTAAAGAGTTCAAGTGTTGCACGGTTGTCAGCTGGATCTCAGCCAGCTTGGCTATTGAATCCTGCTTAGCTTGCTGTGCTTGAAAAGATATGATGACATTCAGCAAGTCCTTGAGTCTCTTAACTTCGTTGAGAAGCTGAGTGACCTGGGAGAGCTGATTAGTCTCAATAGATGAAGACCCAGCAGCAGGAGGAGTGGAATGTTGAAGGTCTCTGATCAACGCTTGAACTGAGTCAATGAGCTTTTTGCCGGACTTAGTGGCATTCACATAGCTTTGAGAGCCTTCAGGGACATCAGTGTGACCGGAATGAAGAGGAGTGAAAGGAGTTACCTGGTCAGTGACTGGAATAGTTGTACCAATCTGCACTTGAGTTTTAGGTATAGTTAATTGATCGGCAGAGAGTTGAGTTGGAGAAGTGGTAATCCGAATACTGTCTGTGCTGACGGCAGAAGTGTGTGGAGTCAGCACCATGCTTGAAGAAATGGCATGAACAGTAATCGGCTCAACCTGACTGGTTGAGGTGGTGGAAGGATTTTGGTCGGCATGTTCCTGTTGAGAAGAAACAGAGGCTTGCTTTTCTAATGGCGCCGATGTAGTGGAAGTTGGTTGGCGTTTGAAGAATTTTAGTTTTACTGAGGAGGGGTCCTTGGTTGTCTTTGAGATGACAAAGTCAGGAAGAGTTGGTGGTGGCACAAAATCTTCACTGACAGGCTTCTCACTGGCCTTAACCAACTTTCTTCTTCTACGAGGTGGAGTGACAGTTTGAGTAGGGTCTCCTGAGTGAGAAGGAGAAGATTCGT
Organism: Euphorbia lathyris; assembly: GCF_963576675.1. Lineage (NCBI taxonomy): Eukaryota > Viridiplantae > Streptophyta > Magnoliopsida > Malpighiales > Euphorbiaceae > Euphorbia > Euphorbia lathyris. The sequence goes on along the minus strand of NC_088914.1, from coordinate 12,875,746 downwards.
GTTGCTCATCAGCAGGTTGGTCAGTTTGCACTTGGACTTGATCAACATTGTGTTGGTCAAGTGCTTGCTCTTCTTCACCATCCAACCCAGTATTGGGCTGCTCAGTTTCATGCTCACTGGCTGTCTCCTCAGAGTCCTCAGCGTCATCCTAACCGCTGGCTTCTTCTTCTTCTTCATCGATACTGTCACCATCAAGTTCTTCCTCAACTTGTGAGATGAAGTGATCATCCAGTTGGACCTCATGTTCTTCGGACTCAGCTACACCTCCTTGACATTGGGTGAAGTGAGAGTCACCCGGTACAATGAAGTCAGTAGGTATGGCGTTGAAGGGAGTCAGTGTAGAAGGTTTCTGCTTCTTCTGAGGTTGCTCAGCAGTTTCCTCAGTTCCAGGCTCACCTTGCCTGCTTCGTTTCTCGGCTGACTTACCAGCTGACTTCTGCCTTTTTGCTGGAGACTCAACATCTTTGGAAGGAGTCTCAGCAGTTTTTCTTTTGCGGGAAGCTGGAGCCTTAGTCCTTCGCCCTTTCTTTGGCTCAGTAGTTCCCTCAGCTTGTCCAGCAGCAGCAGCAGTTTTACCTTTCTTCAAAGGCTGTCCAAACTTTAGTGCTCTCAGCGAGGCCGCTGTGATCTCAGTTCCTCGAGTCTTGTCCTCACCTTCGAGGTCAACTTTATGGTCGATGAGGATTCTTGTGATGATTGATCCTAGCCTCAGCGTGCCAGTACTTCGAAGGAAACCAGCAACAAGA